>NW_025333921.1:10000000-20000000 GCF_019186645.2 Phyllostomus hastatus
CCTGTTCTAGTTGTTTACTTAGTTTCTTTTGGTTTTGCTTTAGGTGTGGTTGTTAATAATTGTGAGTTTGCTGTCCTTTTACTATACATGTTTTTTATTTATCTTCTTTTCTTAGATAAGTCCCTTTAACATTTCATAAAATAAGGGCTTGGTGATGATGATCTCCTTTCACTTGACCTTATCTGAAAAGCACTTTATCTGCCCTTCCATTCTAAATGAGAGCTTTGCTGGATAGAGCAATCTGAGATGTAGGTCCTTGTCTTTCATGACTTGGAATATTTCTTTCCAGCCCCTTCTTGCCTGTAAGGTCTCTTTCCAGAAATCATCTGACAGTCTGATGGGAACTCCTTTGTAGGTTACTGTCCCCTTATCTCTTGCTGCTTCTAGGATTCTCTCCTTCGTTTTTACCTTGGCTAATGTAATTATGATGTGCCTTGGTGTGTTTCTTCTTGGGTCCAACTTCTTTGGGGCTCTCTGAGCTTCTTGGATTTCTTGGAAGACTATTCCCTTTGCCAGATTGGGGAAGTTTTCCTTTATTATTTGTTCAAATATATGCTCAATTTGTTGCTTTTCCCCTTCCCCTTCTAGTACCCCTATAATTTGGATGTTGGAACGTTTAAAGGTGTCCTGGATGCTCTTAAGCTTCTCCTCATTTTTTTGAATTGTTATTTCATCATGCTTTCCTGCTTGGTTGATTCTATCTTCCTTCTGGTCCACTGTATTGTTTTGAGACTCAGTTTCCTTCCTTTCACTATTGGCTCTCCTCCGTGTATCTTCCTGCATCTCTTTTATGGTAACCTGTATCTTTTCATCTAATTTGTGCCCAAAATCAACCAATTCTGTGAGCTTTCTGATCACCAGTGTTTTGAACTGTGCATCTGATAGATTGGCTATTTCTTGGTCCCTCAAAAGGATGAGTCCTGGGGGACTGATCTGTTCTGTTGGAAACATGTCTCTCCCTGTCACTCCTTTTTCTTTTTTCTTTTTTTTCCTGGTCTGGTCGCTCTTGTTACAATGGGGGGCGGAGCCTTAGGTGTTCACCAGGGTTGGGCACCCCAGTTGCTAGATTGTGATGTTATATGTGGGGGCGGGAGTGGGAGGGAACAATGGCAGTAGTTCCGTTCTCCTGGGCTCAGACCCTTCTCTGGGATCCTGGGCTGCGAGCTCTGACCTGGTCCACAGTCGCTGCCTCACTGGGTCTGCCAGCCGCAGCTTGCGTACTCAGGGAGCAGCGCTGCCTTCTTGTACCCTGGATGGCTGTCACACAGATTTTGTGCCAAATTTTCCCCGACCTCCATGCGCTGCTGACCCGTGCCAGCCCCGTGCCCACCCAGCTCGTCTTCTCCTACCAGTCTGTATGTACGGGTCGACTTCAACTTCTTGGCAGTCCAACTTCCATTCAGATAAATCCTCTATCAGTTCTGGGTGTTATTCTATCTGTAAATTATTGTTGTTCTAATTTTGGTTGTGTGAGGAGGTACGGTGCACCCACCTAGTCCTCCATCTTGCCGGAAATTCCCGATCCTATAAAATTTTTCACATTCAGACCATTTTGGGAATATGATATAGGATTAAAGAATTTATAGTAATTAATCATTTTTAAGGACTTTTAACTTCACCAGTTCTGTGGCTTCTACTCACCCTTAGCTTGAGCAGTAGGAGCAATGGTTGTCCCAGGAGGTTGCTTCTTATCATCCCCACTGCACAAGGGGATTTCTCAGGGTCTATATTCCACACTCCTGTTGCAGTAAATTCAGGAACTAGTGTTATAAGCTGATGATCTCAGAGTCCTATTGTAATTAGGTGATTTATAGAACACAGTGAAGATATAAGTGAGTGAACATGCTGCAAGGTGAAATGATCCTGGAGTCCTAGCTTAATCCTCAAATTTAAGGATGTAAAAATAGACAGACTGGGACAACAAGTCTTGTAGCTCCTATATCTGATGCCTTGGTTGCTCAAAGATAGAGTAAACTGGATTTATGGACTTTCTTTTTATTAAACATCTCTTGGTTTATGAAAGAAATAGAGCCACAGCTACTTGTTTTTGAGGAGCATCTGAATCTCAGAAGTTTGCAGCTCCAGGTTGTCAGAGAAAGGGTAGAATATGGAGCACAAATACATACTGTAGCCACCAAAGTCAGCTGTGGTTATCCTATGCTTTTTTATTGGCTGGTTAGTAGTGGGACTTAGGGCAGGTGGCAACATTGATTCCACTTTCTGAATGGAGTTTTAGATTGCTGGACATGTCATGTGTTCTATTTGAAATGAAAGGTTCACACTAAGAAAAGATAGAAGAAGGAAAAAAACCCCTTAAGCCTCTGTTTACTATGTTAGGAAACATTTGTATGAGGAAAAAACACTAATAAAATGTACAAATTGTGTTTTTGTTTACTTTTCATAAAGATGTTACTTTTAAATAGGCCGAGTAAGCATTTGGAGATTGAAGTATAAGCAGAAGCACAATTCACACTTTTGTTATATATTTTCTCTGCTGTTTGAGTTTTTGAAAGATTTTTTATTGTTACTCTATTACTGTTGTTCCATTTTTCCCCCTTTTCCTTCCTCTGCCAACCCCACCTCACTCCCACAGTCTACCCCCACACTATTGTCCATGTCCATGGGTCATTCATACATGCTCTGTAACTAGCCCCTTCCTCTTCTTTCCACCATTATGTCCCTCTCCCTTCTCCTCGGGTCACGTCTTATCATTAATAATACTAAGGAAGCATACACAGAAAGAAATGAAGGAAACTGCTTACTGTTATCCTTTCTGAGCCCCCCAAAATCTCCTTACTTTCTGTTTATAAGAGTAATATATGCTCTTCATAGAAAAATTTTCTGATGTAAATTAAGAAAACAAAAACCCTTTGTACGGATACCACCAGAGACAAGTGTATCTTTTTCTGTTCTTTTACATTATTGATATAATACTGAATATAAAAATTTATTCTGCTTTTAATACATAAAATTTGCAGTTATTTTGCAAATTCTTTTTTTTTTTACTTTTTTTTTAAAGATTTTATTTATTTATTTTTTTAGAGAGAGGAGGGAGGGGGGCAGAGAGAGAGAGACAGACAGACAGACATCAATGTGCGGTTGCTGGGGGTTATGGCCTGCAACCCAGGAATGTAACCTGGCTGGGAGTCGAACCTGGGACACTTTGGTTCCCAGCTCGCGCTCAATCCACTGAGCTACACCAGCCAGGGCTGCAAATTCTTTATGAATGGTTTAGTGCTTGCACAATAGCTTGTTGACCCTTGGTGGAATGTGCCCTGTCCACTTTGAGTGGCATTGGCCCTCCTGGATACTGTTAACAAGCAATAGGGTGAGCAATCTAAGTAGCAGACAGCTGCAATTGATCCAATCCCAAGCCAATTTAGTTACCAGGCTACCAGGAAATGAACTTAAGCTTTTTTCTGGCTAAAATTCCTTTCCAATAACGATACAGATGGGTAGAATACATTTCATAAGTGTACAAAACTACTTTTGTTTGTATAGATTATGAACAAGTCAGCTATGAGAACATGGGATCTGCATATGTGAGGTGCTCCCAAGTCCAGCCACAGTGAGGGTGCTGACATAGAAAGCCCAAATCCATTCCCTGTGACATTTAGAATCTTCATTTCACTAATTCAGTGGGCCCCTCCCAGAACTTCCCCAAGGATGAGCTAACTAGAACATATTGCTCCATTTCTAATTAGTCATCACTTCATTTATCTATGGATTTTTCTCAAAATGTATTTATTTCTCAAAATTATACTTCCCTGGCAGGTAGTATGAGGAGGAAGTCCCATCTTAGAACAAGAGTAAGGAGCGCATACTCATTTTTGCTGACACGTTAGCCTTCTTAGTTTACCTAGTCCCACAAAGTGCTTGAGGAACCTCACATTACACTCTTAATAATTTAAGTGTACCAAAGTGTCTTTCTTCCTCTTTCATCTGATTTTCCACAAGGTAACACTTATCAGTACATCCCTGCATTTACTGACCGACAACCTACTTTGTTTCTAACATTACTTGATATTTATTGTCCCTCCTCCAATGCTGAGAGCTCTGACTAATGCCATCCAACACGCTACCCACACATTACAGCACATGAGGGCACTGCAATTTCCAGTAAGTGAATTGTTTGGTTTGGCACCTTTAAAACTTCTTCCTGAAAGACCAGTACTAGTAGATTCATTCCACACACTGATTTACAAATAGAGAATAAACCCTTTCAAAAATTAGGAGCTTTTGTAGTTCATGTGAAAATTCAGGGTGACCTATACTAACCCAAATACAATAAAAAATATGATAAGTAGGATTGTACATAAAAAATCCCTTCTTAAGTCTCTGCTGAGATAAATAAGCTCTAAGACAGCATAATAGCTGGTACAAAGATAAAATTTAAAATACAAACATAAACATATAAGTCTTTATGTATATATATATTTCTGTACATGTAAAATATATCATATATTATTGCTATGTATAACATGTAATTGTAAAATATAAAATGTATATGCATTTATGCATTGTTGCCCAGGTACTCCCTTAGTCCTGTGTTCCTGCTTGTTCAGTGTGTTGCCATTTTTTTTTTCAAAAGCAGTATTTGCTATCTCCTAGAATTTTTTTTCTTAATTGGTATATTTTGACTTTATTTATTTTTTTAATGTTTTATGTATACTAAGCTAAATTATTGTGTTTAACCATTAAATTACCACATGAACTAATTTTAATGCTCTATTATTATGCTAGTGATCATTAGTAATACTTCTTGTTTCTTTTCCCCTCATCCTTCACCTTCACTAGGGTAAATGTTACTTCATTTTGTCTCAGTTTTTGCAATGACCTTCTGTTTGATCAGCATACCATTTCCCAGCATATTCTTTTCCCTCCTCCTCATCCCCGAGTCTTATACCTGCCCTTCCTGATGACTCAGCTCAGGTAGGTGCTACCTTCCCTGGCAGATCCTGTCGGAGTGCGCCCTGATTCCTCCTCAGGTGGGATGGGTGGTCCTTCTCGGTGTCCCACATTGACCGAAGTGTGTCACCATCATAACACTTACTTTTTTCATCTACCTTTTCTTTGACTTCCTTCATTTAATTCCACTCTGATTTTTCCAGAGGCTTACATATCTGGAACAAAAACAGATGTCTCTGTTTTTTCTTTTAGATGTCCTAGATAAAAGTTCTAGTATTTAAACTTTTTTTCTAGATTGTTTGGTTTTTTGGTGTTGAATTTTAAAAGTTCTTTATAAATTTTGGATATTTATCCCTTATCAGATATATCAGTGAATATATTCTCCCATTTAGTGAGCTTTTAATTTTTGTTGATGGTCTCCTTTGCTGTGCAAATCTTTTTAGTTTTATGTAGTCCCACTTGTTTATTTTTTCTTTTGTTTCCCTTGCCTGAGAAGACATATCACATAAAATATTGCTATGAGCAATGCCTGAGATTTTAATGCTTATGTTCTCTTCCAGGATTTTTATAGTTTCAAGTCTAACATTTAAGTCTGTGATTCATTTTGAACTTATTCTTATGTGTGACATAAGAAGGTAGTTTAATTTTTCTGCATGTATCTGTCCAATTTTCCCAACACCAGTTTTTGAATGAACTATCTTTAGCCCATTGTATGTGCTTGCTTCCTCTGTCAAATACTAATTAACTACAAGGTTTATTTCTGGGTTCTTTATTCTGCTCCCTTGATCTATGTGTATAATATAGTTTGATATGAGGTAGCATGATTCCTCCAACTTTGCTCTTTCTCAAGATTCCTGTTGTTATTTGGGGTATATTGTGATTCCATATACATTTCTGAAATATTTGCTCTAGTTCTGTGAAATACATCATTGGTATCTAGATAGGGATTGTGTTGAATCTGTAGATTGCTTTGGGTAGTATGGATATTTTAATGATGTTAATTCTTTGTGTCCATGAATCCAGCATATGCTTCCACTTATTTGCATCTTACTCAATTTCTTTCTTCAGTGTCTTGTAATTTCCTGAGTACAAGTATTTTACATCCTTAGTTAGGTTTATTTCTAGGTATTTTATTCTTTTTGAAGCAATTGTGAAAGGGACAATTTTCTTAATTTCCCTTTCTGATAGTTCATTATTGGTATATAAAAATGCAAATGATTTCTGGATATTAATTTTGTATCCTGCTACTTGACTGAATTCATTTATTAGTTGTAGTAGTTTCTTGGTGGAATCATTAGGGTTCTCTATGTACAGTAGAATGTCATCTGCAAATTATGACAGTTTTACTTCTTTCTTTCCAATTTGGATGCCTTTTATTTCTTTTTGTTGTCTGATTGCTGTGGAAAACAGTATGGAGTTATTTCAAAAAATTAAAAATAGAACTATATTATGACCAAATGATTCTACTTCTGGGATTTATCCAGAGAAACCTGAAACACTAATTTGAAAGAATATAAGCACCCCTATGTTCACTGCAGCACTATTTGCAATCATCAAGATTTGGAAGCAGTCCAAGTAGATAAGTAGATCAGTAGATTAATGGATAAAACAACTGCAGTACATTTGTACAATGGAATACTACTTAGCTATAAAAAAGGAGAAAATTTTACCCTTTGTAACAGCGTGAATGGGCCTGGAGATCATTATGCTAAGTGAAATAAGCCAGTCACAGAAAGAGAAATGCCATATGATTTCACTCTTATGTGGAGTCTAATGAACAAACTGAACTAACAAGCAAAATAGAGACAGACACATAGATGGAGAGCAGGCTGACAGCTCTGGGGTGTGGGTTGGGGTGGAGGGATTGAGGGAAAAAGAAAAAGGACTTGTGGTCACAGACAACAGTGTGGTGATTGTATGGGACAGAGCGTGGGTGGAGATAGAAGAGGTATAAGAGAGATAGATGGTAATGGAAAAAATGCAATAGAAAATAAACTATTAAAAAGATAAAACAATTTTCTAGGAGCAAATTATCTTATTTTGTAGATACTAAAATGTAAATTACTTGGAAGTGTTGCAAGTACTTTTGGAACCTTAAAAATTGTTGAACATTACAAAACAAACACTTGGTCTACATACCTGTTTTTGTTGCAGATATCAATGTAATGACTCCAATAAATTAATATTTTTTTTGTATGCTAGTAAGTTATTTGCTATTTTCTTGAATGTATTCTCATTTTGGTTCTTACAACAACCCTAACAAGGTAGTTATCTTGTCTACAGAAATGAGTTAAAATTATGTTCTTTTTTACCTCATTAGAAACCATTAATCATCTTCCTTGACTTGCCAGCTCCTCTGCACTGCCTCCATTCTCAGTGAATGGCACCTCCATTCACTAGTTTGTCCCAGTCAGGACTAATGGTGTCATTCATGACTATCTTTATCCTCCCCATCTGTAGCCTCTCACTAGGTCCCATGGGTAGAACTCCCTCACAACCTCTGGAATTCATCCATTTCTCTCTATTAATGCAGCTACTCCCCTAGTTCAGAATGCTTTCATTGTTCACCTGTGTCCTTCCACAGTTTCCTAATGGGTCTCTCTGCTTCCAGACTTCCTGAAGTTTAGTTCACTTTCCACCACTTTCCTTGCAGCAACAGAAATCTTTTCTAACATCCAAGTATGATTATGTCACTAACCCACTGAAAATAAGTTCATAACTTCCCTATACTTCTAGAATAAAATGCAAATTCATTTCTTATCTGGATCCTTTTTTTCCTCATTCATGAATCACTGCTCTGTGGTTCATTTGATGCTCCAGTCTGATAGGACGTCCTGTTCTCCAGAGCTGTCTTGCTCTCTTCCCACTTTCCCTCTTTCTAGGGCTTTGCATGTGTTCTTTTGTCTCCATGCAACGTTTTGTCTGTCTGCCTTCTTGTTGCTACTTCATCTGAAACTTACTTATCCTGTTAGGTCTTAGTCTAGAGATTCCAATTTCTCTATGAATGCCTTCCCAGTCAATGCCTGTCCAAGTGAGGCATGCCTCTTCTGTACTTCTACAGTAACTTGCATTTAACCCATTATAACACTTACCATAATGAATTGCTGCTGTCTGGTTATATCTCTGTTTCTCAAAGAATGGGCCAGTGACTTAAACATCTCTATATTCCAATCATTTAATGATATGCTTGGTAAATCTCAGGAGTCATGCACATAAAGATTTGCTAAATATGTGAATGAACTTTTAAAAAATTTTCCGTCTGCCCTGGCTGGCATAGCTTAGTGGATTGAGCACGGGCTGGGAACCAAAGTGTCCCAGGTTCGATTCCCAGCCAGGGTACATGCCTGGGTTGCAGGCCATAACCCCCAGCAACCACACATTGATGTTTCTCTCTCTCTCTCTCTGTCTCCCTCCCTTCCCTCTCTAGAGATAAATAAATAAAATCTTTAAAAAATTTTTTTCCATCTTAAAACGAGAATTTGCCCTCAACATTGTGTTTAATTTTATCCTAGGGCAAAATTTAAATCTTAATGTTAAATCTTTTCATAAAAATAACAAAATTAGTATGTTTGCTTCTCTTTTTCTTTACAGAGGAGTTATTTGTTAGCTTTGGGTTGCTCCAATAGACTTAGTCATAGGGCATTTCAGAGACTAGTTCTTGAGGGTGATATATCAAAGAACATATAAAGAGTACTAGCCTTAATTATATAATGTCTAGGTCCTATTCTCATGCTGAGGTAGAGAGAACAAAGTCTATGAAATCATTCTAGACTGAGAGCTAAAAAGGATATCTGAAGCATGTATAGGACACACTGACTCCAGGACTTAGATTTATTTGGAAACTTAGGAAGAATAGAATCAGCTACAAAACAGTTATAAGTCTGACATCATAAGAGGAAAAATGAGAAGGTAGAAGGAAAAGAAAGGATGAGATGGCCTTCATCTAGAGAAAATTACTTTTGGGAGAAAGATGAAGACATTAGATGTCTGGGTACATAGATGTGAAAAAGTAAAGAAAACACATGCAGTCTTAGCCCCTTATAAAGAGATGGTTATTTTAGTTATTCCTAGTGACTGGGAGATAAGACAAATAATAAGAGGTGAGATCTCAGAGATGAAATTCAACAGGCTGAACTGGAGTTTGCACAGAACCATGCAACAATAGAAAGTGCCTTCAGAAAGTTGCAGATAGGGAGTCAATATCAAAAGCTTTTGGGGATTTTCCCCTGGATGACTGGAAAAGCTATACTAGTGATTATGGAAAATATGGATAGGCTTGAGGTAACTAAGCCAGAAATTTCACTACTGATCATCTTGGATATTAGTAAATGAGCTTCAGGGTAACCACAGTTATTATAGGTAGGGAAATCCACAGTTGGTAAGTCTTCTGGGGAAATTTCTGGAAATAGGACCAGAAATTTATGAGAATTTGACTCTAGAAGAATGTGCATTGCTACAAGGCACATTAAAAATGAGTCAAACAAGACCAATGCAGACAAATAAAACCCTGGATTACTACTTGATCAGAGAGAAAGCCATTTCCTGTCTGGAATAACCTTTAACCTTCCCTAGAGAGTTGAAGGAAGGCAGATTTATATGAACAATAGATGTTTGTAGCAGACCTTGGACTTTATGCCTTCATATCTCCCACCATAGAGGACTCTATAAGACAGAATTTAGAGTTACAGAAACAAATTCAAGGGTAGGGAATGAAAAAAAAAGACATATTGAACCAGTAAAGAGCATTATTGTTTTTACTTCTTGTGTTAGAAAGAGAACAACCAAAACTCACTGTTGAAATAACCAACACTCACTTGGTCCTACTTAAAAAGGATAGGGGAACTATGGTGGGATGTGGATGGCTGGAGATGTGGTTAATGCTTACAAGGAACAAGGCTGCAGGAAGAATTTCTCCTGCTAATGAATTGGTGCAGGATATAGCAAATTGAGAAATTAAAAAAACCAAAGTAATGGAAATCTTTGGGGATGAAAATCTGTCAGATGACAGACACACAGTGTTATGGAGTCACAAGATTCTAAAATGTGGAACTCTGAAATGATTGTCTAGTGGAAACAAATGGGGGGACCAAGGAGAAAGTGCTGCTTTGGGTGAAAATTAAGAGTTCCTTGAGGAACTCTAGACCAGGAGGTAGTAACACCTTCATCTTTGATACGAAATCTTTCTAGGGATGCAAAACACAGAAAAGAAGAAGAAGTACTTGGGACTATAGAAAATGCAAAACATGAAATTTGCTTGGAGAAAGTAGAGTATGCCCTGTTCTTAAGAGAGAGTGAAGGCCACTGGTGTGCCAGGAAATCTACGGTTTATAAATTAACTTGTCTCTATGTGGAGTAGACACTAAGGGATAAATGGGACCCTTAGGGTAAGGTTAAGAAGTGAATTCCAGTGGGCTGGAGTGTGAGTAAAAGGGAGAAAACTGTACTTGAACAACGATTAAAATAAAAAAAGAAGAAGTGAATTCTAGAAGTGCTACAATTGCAAATTTTTAAGTAAATTACAAATGTTTAGATTTTATTCCTCCTGAGAGGAAAGGAGATAGTAGGAGTATTTCTCTTTTTTAGGTGTGGAAAACCAGTGTCACAATTACTCTCTTGAGAGACTTCTACTATTTGAGTTTACTTTTATATGTCATGGGCACTAGACACTGGTATGAATACATTGATTTTCTTTTTTGTGCTACACTTTTTAATTCCTAGCCTGTATTAACAACTACTTCCCAAGGTGTCTGCTATCTTTATGGGGAAAACAATATGGCCATTATTATAATATTTGCTTGGGTCTCAGAGTATCACATTTGTTTGGGATAGATTGTCCAATAAGATACTGATCTTTCTTTAGGTGGGGCTTATGTTATGGTTAAAGACAAAGAAATGTTAGACCAATGAAACTTGATTCTTAGAGTTTAGAAAAATGTGAAAAAATAAAAGAAATTCATATGAAAGATAGTACTTTGATCTGGGATTATAAAAACAAATCATTACTTGTGAGAGAAATAGCATTCTAAAAATATGTTTTTACTTTGAATTCCTGAATTAATACAAAGAGAAGGAAAAAAGAGAAGATCTATAGAAGTCATTGTAAGAACACCAGATAATTTAGGGTATGAATCTAAAAGATTTACTGTCTATCTATCTATCAATCATCTATCTACCATTTATCTATCATATATATGCAAATCACATATATGTAATGGAAGAGATGCATATTTATAATGGAGTATGTATCTTAAGGAAAGCTTATGCACAAGGAAAGATATAAAGGAGTTTTTTTAAGGTAGCTAAAATCAGAATAAAATAAAGTTTACACAAGTGCTAAAGAAATATAACTTTCTAAGCTATGTTTTGAAGAGAATGGAGGGAAGACAACAGTTCTAAAAAGGATCATGTAATGTTCATAGATGAATTAGAGACAGAGAAACACAATTCCAATAGAATCTTCATTTTACATCAAGAAGAGAAACCTTAAAATCAGAAAGGGCAGAATATACAGTGTTAGGGAGAAACTGAAGTCTCAGGGAGGTGAGATGATGGGAAGCATCCATGTTTTTTTCAGTAAACTTATGCACCCAGGCCTAGATGAAGTATATGAGCTGAAAGAATTTGAAGATAACATCTCACGACAATGACCAATTCTTTATTGTTCTTCATTTTGTAAGGAATATAATGGAAATGGACAGGAAATTAAAAAATGTCATCCTGAAATTTCTAAAATATAAACAGTAGACTCTGGGATCTATAGATTGGTGAGGTTGGCATGAATTATCATAAAAAAAAAAACCCCAGGCAATTAAATAATCTGGTTGTATGATTAGAAGGAAATAATGATGAGTCATTGTTTTCCAAGCAAAATTTATTTTATAAGTTTGTTCATTTGTTTATTCACTCATCCTCAAAAAATAATTGTTGAATATTAGATTGCCCCAGGCATCGGTCTGAATGCTGCTGGAAGAGCAGGGTCCAAGGGAGACAAGTGGCAAAAAATAAAAATAGGTAAAGAAAAAAATAGTAATGAATCAAAGAGGTAATCACAGGTGTTATAAAGAAAATAAACTGAGTGCAGAGTAAGTTCATGTGGTGCGGCCATAAGGTAGGATGGTTAGGAAAGGGATTTCTGAGGAAATAAGTTTGAATTGAGTCTGGGAGAATAAGAATAAGCCCGCTGTGCAAAGACCAGGGGAAGAGGGAGCAGCATTTTCAAAGATTCAAAGAAAAGAATGTATTTGGGTATTTGAGGAGCATAAAGCAGACCAATGTGTCTAAAGTATAGTGGGAGGGAGAGAGAGAAGAATCAGTAAAGTTGGAGAGGAAGATAGGATTCAAGGCACATAGCACCTTGAGGGCCAAGATGGGGAATTCAAATTTTATTCTAAGATCAGTGGGAAGTTATGAATATTTCAGGTAGGGGGTGATCTGATATAATTTGTTTTAAGTGAATACCTTATGGAAAATAACTGTCAAAATGGGCAGGAAAAGAAGGAGGTAGGGAAACAACATAGGGTGTCATTATAAAGCTTTAGGCAAGAAGTGACTGTGGTTTAGACTAAGATCATGGCAGTGGAGAGGAACTGAGGGCTTAAGCATATATACTGAAGATAGAACAAAGAAGTTGAAGTGATTGATTGATTGGCTATAAGTGACAAAGGAAAGAAATCAAGAGCAGCTCTGAAACATTTGTCCTGAACAAATGGGTGAGTAATGATATTGTTTCCTATGATGGGAGAAGAATAGGTTTGTTGGAAATAGGAGGGGGAAAAGCACTCAAAAGTTGGGTAATGGATAATGTTAAAAAAAGAGATGAACAGTATACATTAGAGAAGTCTATAACATCTATGTAGAGTGGGAAGTTGTCATAGGAGTCTGAAAGTCAAGGGAGAGTTCAAGACCAAAGAGGTATATTTGGGAGTAGGATGTATGTAAGGGCATGAGACATAGTGAGCATCCCATTGAGTATAGGCAAAGTAGACAAGACAGCCCTGGACAAACTCCAGTTTTTGAAGGTTGCATGAGTAGGACACTAAAAAGGCATGACTGAGAGGGAGGAGGCAAATTAAGAAAGGTGGAGGCATGGAAGCTAAGAGAGGGGTACTTCTCAAGAAGGGATGGTCAGCTGTCAAATGGTGTTAAAATGTTGAGTAAGAAGACAAAAAACCCCCAACTCTGTCATCATTTCCATTTAGGCTGTGAATCACTTGCTGTTTAAGGACTCTTCCTGCAATTATCTCTCTACTTTGAATTATGAATTTCTATCTCTTGCCAGAAGCATGAGCATTAATATTATCTACCTAAAAGAAAAAGAAACTTGTATGCTTGTTCTTCTCAACTACTTTCCTTATCACTGTCCCCTTTTCATAACGCATTAGGTTTGAACTGCACAAATGGTCCTGCAGCCCCACCATTCTATTGAAATGGCTGTTACCATCTCAAATAATTCTCACTTTGCCATGTTGAATAAAGAAATCTTTGTCTTCATTTAAAGTGAAAGTCCCAGCAGCATTTGACATACTTTCCTAAAAAAATTCTCAATACCTCATTCTCTAGGTTTTCCTCCCACCTCATTTGTTTCTACTCTTTATATCTTTTTCTGACTTCTTTTTTTCCCTGATCTCTAAATTTAAAGTGCTAAGGGTTAGATCCTGGGGTCTTGGCTTTAAAAACTATCAATAATGCTGCCTACATATGCATCTTTAACCTCAACTTTTTCACTGAGGTTCACACTCACTTCTCCCTGACACTTCAATTTAGATGTCCAATTGCTACCTCGAAATAATCATGTCAAGGACAAAACTCTTGAGTCCCTATTATTCAAAATATGTCTGAAATCTATTCTCTGGCCTTCCCCATTTAAATGAAAATATCCACTCATCATTTATTTAACTAAAAATATTTGAGAGTTATTTCCAATTTATCAGCAAGTCATGTTTGCTTTTCTTCAGAATATTTCCTGAATTTCACCATTTAAAAATGATTTCTTTGTTGCAAATTTGTTAAAAAAACAAGAAAAAAATTTGTTCAACCCAAGCTCATGCTATCTCATGTGCCTGGACAATACCCTCCTGTTTTCTTGTCTGTTTCAGTCCCTCTATTCTCTATTTTCCACAGAGTAGCCAGATTGGTTTTCTGAGAATCAGATCATATAACTCTGTTAGAATTTTTAAAAGTCTTTAACACTTCTTTTGAGTTCTTTCTTAGGATTTCCACCTCTCTGCTTATATTGCTCATCTATTCTTACATGCTGTTTACTTTATTCATTAGATTTATTAGCATATCAATCATAATTGTTTTACATTCCTGGTCTAATTCCAACATCCCTATCATGTCTTTGTTCTGATGCTTGATCTGTTTCTTCAAATATTTTTCTTTTTCTTTTGGTATGCCTTGCAATTTTTTTTGATAGCTAGACATGATATTCTGGGTAACATGAACTGCTATAAAGTGACCTTCAATAATGTGGTGGTGAAGTGCTGGGAGAGGAGAAGTGATGTATATAGTCTTACGATTAACTTTTAATCTTTTAGTGAGCTTAGGCCTCTGAACTTCACAAGTGTTTCTCAGTTTTTTCTCTCTTTTTAGGTGGGATGACATGGATAGAGTGGGCTGGAGTTGAGCATTCTTTCCCCTGGGTCATTTAGGTTTTGATAAAACCATAGCAGGTTAGACTCTGGTAAACTAATTTTACCTGAGGGCAGGACTTTTTAAGAACAGGATGCTATGGTGTGTTTCTTTTTTTTTTTTTTTAAACTTTCTTTCTTTCTTTCTTTCTTTCTTTTCTTTCTTTCTTTCTTTCTTTCTTTCTTTCTTTCTTTCTTTCTTTCTTTCTTTCTTTCTTTCTTCTTTCTTTCTTTCTTTCTTTCTTTCTTTCTTTCTTTCTTTCTTTCTTTCTTTCTTTCTTTCTCTATCTATCTTTTATTGTTGTTCATGTACAATTGTCTCCATTTGCCCACCACCACTTTCCCCACTCCACCCTGTCCTCCCACTCTCAATCCTTCTTCCCTTTGGCTTTGTCCATGGGTCCTTCATACATGTTCCTTGACTTGACCCTTCCCTTTCTTTCCCCATTATCTCCCTCCTGGCTCCCTTCTGGTTACCAGGATGGTAATCAGTTTATTTTTCTTCTTTTTTAAAAAACATTTTCTTATTGTTGTTTAAGTACAGTTTTCTGCCTCCCCCTCCCCCAACCCTCCCCACATCCTTCCCCTCTTTCCATCCCCCCTTGTTATTGTCCATGTGTCCTTTATAATTATTCCTGTAAACCCTTCACCCTTTTCCCCCATTATCCCCTCCCCTCTCCCCTCTGGTCCTGTCAGCCTGTTCTCAATTTCAATGTCTTTGGTTATATTTTGCTTACTTGTTCATTTTGTTGATTAGGTTCCTGTTAAAGGTGAGATCATATGGCACTTGTCTTTCACTGCCTGGCTTATTTCACTCAGCATAATGTTCTCCAGTTCCAGTCATGCTGTTGTGAAGGGTAGGAGCTCCTTCTTTCTTTCTGCTGCATAGTATTCCATTGTGTAAATGTACCACAGTTTTTTGATTCACTCATTACTGATGGGCACTTAGGATGTTTCCAGCACTTGGCTATTTTTGTAAATTGTGCTGCTATAACATTGGGGTGCATAGGTTCTTTTGAATTGCTGTTACAAATTCTTAGGGTATAATCCCAACAGTGGAATTGTTGAGTCAAAAAGCAGTTGCATTTTTAGTTTTCTGAGGAAATCCCATACTGTTTTACACAGTGGCTGCACCAGTCTGCATTCCCACCAACAGTGCACTAGGGCCCCTTTTGTCCACAACCTTGCCAGCACTTGTTGTTTGTCGATTTGTTTATGGTGGCCATTCTGACTGGTGTGAGGTGATATTTCATTGTGCTTTTAATTTGCATCTCTCTGATGGCTAGTGATGCTGAGCATCCTTTCATATGTCTCTGGGCCCTCTGTATGTCCTCCTTCAAAATAGTTCATTTTCCCTTTCCCCTGCTTGAGCCAGAGGGGGATTTTCCTCTGATATTCACTGTGGGAATCTGGTGGAGCTCCTGGAGGTAAATCTCACAATATTTTGGGTCTCTCTGGAGTTTTTGACTTTCAGGCTTTTCTGCATTCAGCCTCCAGCAAGTCATCAGTTACAGTTCAGGTTTTCCTACCTAGGCACTGGTTTCCTCTGAGGTTTTCTCTTTGGAAGCCGAGACTCCTTATGTTTGTGCCTGTCTTTCCAGTCCTAAGGGCAGTGGTTTGCCTTGTGCCTTCTTCTCTGTTATGGATCAAGAAGAGTTGCTGATTTTCTGGTATGTTCAGCTTTTTACTTGTTAGGACAGATTGGTGGCTTCCAATCTCCTTACACAAGGAACTGGAAATAAGAGCCCTCTGTTCACTCTTAAATTATGCTTTGGGTATTAAAGTGTAGGGTCACTCTACTTAAAATCATCTCATGGCTGTCCATGGCAAATAGAATAAAATGCATCTTTCTTTCCGTGGCCCATAAGGTCAGTATATCCTTGCTTCCCTTTCTGTCCTTTCCTCTTACAGTTCTCTCTCTGGTTCACTATTTTCCTTCTATTTTGGGCCCTCTGAATAGGAGATGCCAGGATGGGATTAGCCATCACTGAAGGAATCATCTGTGAAGAAATATGGGAGGGAGCCAGAGAACATGGAAAGTCTTCAGATCAACATGTACACCTGAGTGCTGTGCAGGAGGAAGGAAAGGAAGGAGGGCTGGGTAGTCTCAGATTGCAGCATGGTTCTAGAAAGTTTTGGCCAGGTTGATTGGGAGTCATCAAGCCAAAGTTGCATGTCAGAGGATTGCTACATCTCTTAGGAATGGGTAAGTGTCCTTGCATTAAATCTCTGGTGTGCTCCATCATTGGCTGGGAGCAACACTTAGGCAGAGTGGTCTAGGTATAAACACAGTGGTGGATTCAGAGCCCAGGAGCTGGGGACATTAGCCATTTATGTTTCTCACAGCAGGAGATCTGAGAGGCACATTTTCATGGCTGCCAGAAAGGCTGAGGATTATTTTTGAAAGGTATATATTTAAATAGTATTAATATACATGACTATGCAATATTTTTCTCAGCAGAATCAATTGGCTGAGTATAAACACAGAGCTATATAATTGGAATGATTAATTCAAGGTTGGAATGTTTTTCAGAAAGTAAATTGAATAAAGGGTAAGGTGAAGGGAAAAACACAGTAATTTAAAATATTAGCTTAATCACATGAAATCACATGAAATCAGCAATATTTTACCATTTAAGAGGCAACTTTATATGGTTCAACCTTATAGGTATTAGACTATTGTAGTTGGTAAGGCTTAATGTTGTTTTATAAAATTCTTTATTCTGGTATTAAAAAGCAAACAAACAAACAAACAAACAAACCCTGATTTGTGTTTGAAACAGTTTCCAAGTCACGACCTTCCATGACCACCCACACTCTCTTGTAGAGTCATGCCGCTGTGACGTAGGGCACCCTGTGTGTTGAGTGGCAGAGCCTCTGGCCATGATGCAGGGCAGGACAGGAGTCCAGGCTTTAATTCATTAGCTTTATGCTTTTATATTCATTCAGCCTGGGATTTTGTTACACATTATATTTCCTTTATTTTTCTCTTTTTCCTGTTCTTTCTCTTCTCTTCCTCTTATCCTCACTCCTCATCCTCCTCCTATCCTTTAAGATTTTACTTGTGGACTAGTTTAAAAAAAAATGATTACCACCTGCCAGGGAATAATAACTCTTTTTTTCCCTGATTAGTGAAATTGATGAAACACTTAACTTGTTTCATTTTTAGTTGCTCTTGTTTATTTTTGTTGCTTCTTTTTCTTGGGGACTGGGAAATATTCAGCTCATGGTTTTTACAACTGGTTAAGGATACTTAATGAAAGTGGGCTGTTACTGTATCAGGTGTTTTTTAATGCCTTTGTTACTGTAGGTAGCTAACTAGTTATTAATAAGAAAGAGAACAAAGGGAATTAGACATTGAGCTTAACAAACCTGGGAGTGGAAGCATGCTTGCTCAGCCAGGAAGCTATGGCCTTTGCAGACTCATTCACACACTCCAGGGTACTGCCACCGAGCACACTTCATCCTCTGAGCACAGGGAATGTCCCCAGGAGTACTGTCTGCCCTCTGGTACCAGATTTTGGGGGGTGCATAGAGAGGTGCTTGACCACAGACACCTGTCAGTTTAAGTATGATGTGGACCCATCAAAGCCCCATGAAAGGTTGGGAAGTTGCTTATTTTGAAAAAGCTCCTGGTTATAATGCCAGGGGAACAAAGAAGTGCACTGTCTGTCTTTCTGTCTGTCTGTCTGTCTGTCTGTCTGTCTGTCTGTCTCTCACTCACTTGGTGACCCACACCTGCCCATGTGTTTATATTTTTTCTCACTTGGGAACACATGCAACCATGTGGGCCTGCAGTAGACCACACAGGCTGCAAAGGACTAAGTTGATGTGAAGCAGAAACTCGGGACACTAGCTTTTGTTTTGGCCTTGCTGAGGACATGGTTAGACTTTTTTCCATTGTGGGGGTGGTGGTGGTGGACAGAGATGGGACACAGGGGCAGCCTTTCACTCAAATAAATTTTACCACAAGACTGCAATCTCCTGTGTGTGGATCCATGAAATGCTTTTCTTGTAATCCTGTGGAAGAGCATGATTTCCACTGACAACGCTTTCACTTTTACTTTGAGAAGATAGGAAGTGTTTTCACTGGGAGATGAGAAAACTGAGGTTCAAAAAGGCACTGTGAATCTATTTTACCTTTTGGGAACTTGAGAAATGTAGAAGTCTCTTTTTTTTAGACAGATTTCCCAGCATTAATCATGGTGAATAGTATTAAAATGAATATACATTTGACTATTCCTGGGAAGGCTTTTAAAGACTCTGTGGACACAGATACCATGATCAACCCAACTCTTCTTGCCTTGATTTTATGCCCAAATATATTTTTCATTTCAAAAAAAGAAAAAGAAAGAAAAAAGAAAAGAAAAAAGACTGTCCCAGTGAACTACATAGCAATTTGAGGATTTTATTTATTTGTTTATTTATTGGCCAGGAAAAGTTTTCTCCATTCATCATCAGGACAGTGCATATCTTCACATTAAGCTCTTTACACTGTGAAATTGAATGAGTAAGCAGATGATTTTAGAAAGCTGCTTGCTGCAGATTTTAGATCTCTTTAACAGCCTGACATAAGCTGCTGTCACTGGCATTAAGGCAGCTGCAGAATTGCCTGTCATTAATAGTCTCTGCTACTCTGCCGTCATAATTGCTGACCTTAGCTTGGCCCTCTGCTATGAATTAGAATTTCTGTTAAGAGAGACTATTAATGAAAAAAAGTTAAATTCCTCAGCAGTTTGAAACTGGAATTAGACAGTCCCTATTTCATTTTTTAAAAGATAATGGCTTTGAATCTACAAATGTTGCTATTATGACTTCAAAATGATAAGAAAGATGCACAAATATAATCATGCTTAGAAGCCTTTCTTCTTGGGGAGGTCGGTATAGGCATTTCACTCACTTTATAAAATTCCCGGATGAATCTAAACATTTTTTCTGAAAGACTAATCTAAATAAATATAAAGGATGTAAAGTAATGAATGTGCATAACACAGCTGAAGAATTACTTAATGAAAAGTATAAGAAGGAAAAATCCCATTTCTTTTATCATCATGTACTTTGCTAGTTTTAAATAAAAACTAGGTAAGGACATTACTTCTTTAGAAATGCTGAAGCACTGAAGCATAGAACATAATCTATCCTATTTCTGTTTTCCTTTTTTATTTAATTAGATTTATTGGAAAATACATTTCAGATGTACAATTCCATCACACATTACCTGTGTATTCCTATGTGTGCTCACACTCAGAATCTAGGCTCCTTCTCTCACCATATATTTGACCCCCACCATAAAAATCACATGATCACATCAATAGATGCAAAAAACTCTTGACAAGATGTAACATCCATTTATGATTAAAACACTCCATAAAATGGGCATAGGAAGAAAGTACCTCAACATAATAAAGGTCATATGTGACAAACCCTCAGCTACTCAATGGGGACGAACCAAAAGCTTTTCCTCTAAGATCACAAGTAAGACAAGGATGTCCACTCTTACCACTGTTATTCAACATAGCATTGGAAGTCCTAGCCAGAGCAATCAGGCAAGAAAAATAAAAAGCATCCAAACAGGGAATAAAGAAGTAAAACTGTCACTATTTGCAGATGATCTATATCTATATCTATATTTACATCTATATATCTATATCTATATCTATATCTATATCTACATCTATATCTATATCTATATCATCTATCTATATATCAGATAGGCCAGAAGGTATGTTTGGTTTTGTCCATAAGATGGCTCTGATAGCATTTAGTTCTCTTTAAGTTAATTCCAAATGGTTTTGTTAGATTGTATTGTAATAGCTGTCATATCAGTGTGTATTAAAAAATTATCAAAATTGGTGATTTTTTTTGTGCAGCCATTTTAATATTGAAGGTGGAAGAAAATATGTAACATTTTCAGCATTTTATGCTTTAGTATTTCAAGAAAGGTGAAAACACAACTGGAACACAAAAAAAGATTTATGCAGTATATGGAGAAGGTGCTGTGGCTGATCCAACATGTCAAAAGTGGTTTGCAAAGTTTTGTTCTGGAGATTTCTCACTGGATGATGCTCCACAGTTGGGTAGACCAGTTATCAAACCAAGACATTAATTGAGACATTATGCTATGCAGGAGATAGCCAACATGTTCAAAATATCCAAATCGATAAAGTTATTGGTGAAAATAAGAAATACGTCTCTTATGGAAAAAACTAAACAGACTTTTTGGCCAACTCAACATATGAGGGGGAAACCCCCCAAAACCTGGAACTATCTTCTGGAGGGTGGGCCCCTCATAGTACAGGCTTCCCCTGCCAGGTGAGTGTTAGAGAACCCATCTGTATCAGTGTACCAGAGTGAGTTGTTGTGAGAGGCTGTGTTCAGCTTCAGTAATGTTTTTTTTGAAGACTTTTTTTCAACGCCTTTGCCCATTTCACAATGGGTGATTTATGAGTGCACCTGCCCACAACACACTAAGTGTTCAGCAGTTTTTGACCAAAAATGGCAATGACCCCTGTGCCCTACCCTCCTTGTTTATCCAATCTTGCTCCAAGTGACTTTTTTTTTGTTTCCCAAGATGAAAGAAATCCTCAAAGGGAAATGTTTTGCTGATGTGGAAAAAGTGAAACAAAAAATGGAAGAAGCACTAAAAGGCATCAAAATCAACAAATGCAGTGGAAAATAATATCTCGGTAGGTGTATTGCATCAAATGGAGAGTACTTTGAAGATGACTGAAATTTAAACATGTAAGAATAAATACACAATTTTTAATAAATAAATTTTTTGGGGGGCATATATATATATGTACATATATTTCCTAAAAGACTCCACCAAAAGACTATCAGAAACAATAAATAGTGTAGTAAATGTGCAGTATAAAATCAATGTACAAAAATCTGTTGTGCTCCTATATACTAAAAATAAAATATTGGGGGAAAATGAAGAAAACAATCCCACTTTTAATTGTGACCAAAGGATATAAAATCTTGTTTTTAAATGTGTTTTATGTGTTATTCAACTTCTAAGAAATACCATATACATACACATATTAAGTATTTATTTTATTTTTATGGTGGAAATAAAATTAAGGTTGAGTGACATGTTAATTTAACTGGGTCATGAATCAGACTAATCTCAGAAATGACTATGAGGCTGATAGAAATGTGACTGACTTTGGGGACTTGATAGTTGTGGTGTGTTAAAAGTTCTTTGTTATGCTTTTTGAGGGCATACATGTTTTAGAAGTTCACAGCATAACTATCACTTTAAATCTTCTGTTATATGGGGTAACTGACACTGTGGAATCCATAATCAGATAATCTAGAAATTGAAGATCATCTCAATAGTATATTCTAATCACTTTAGATTTTAAAAAGGAGAACATTATTTTGAAATTATAGCTAATTTTCAGTAATTTATTTCAATTAAAATAATTTCTTTAATTTACTGCTTCAAATAGATATTTTGCTTTTGAGGTTTTTTCTTTTAGGTGAAATCTTTCTGCTCCTGTGTTTCCTAGGCTTGAAGGCCATTACTGGTTCACTTACCCTTTTTTTTTGTTAAGGATATTAACTAGGGTAAAAAAGGGTAGAATAATAGCAAGAGAAAGTATGTAATTCACTGGTATTTTGTTTTACTTAGTACCTCAACATGATTCTATTACTTCTGAAAATTACTCTGGAACTGAATACTCACAGAGCCTTTAGAAATGGCATTAGAGCTCACTATATAAATATAAATAGAAATGTAACCACAAGTACATGTAAATATTAGTCTAATTCAAATGATGGAAACACTTAATCTCTCCCTTTTTTTTCAGTCTTTACCTGAAGATATGTTTTACTGATTTGAGAGAGAGGGGGAGGTATGGAGGGAGGGAGGGAGGGAGAGAGAGAGAGAAACACGCTGATGTGAGAGAGAAACATCGATCGGTTGCCTTCCTCCGTCACCTCCCATACACACCCTGACCTGGGGATTGAATTTACAACCTAGGTGTGTGCCTTGACTTGGAATTGAACTTGAAGCCTTTTGGTGTGCACAACAGTGCTCCAACCAACTGAGCCACCTGGCCAGGGCAAGATTGAATCTTTAGGTGTACTTTGAGAGTTTGCATATGATGATGCAGATGACACCTATTCCTCAAATAGTGTGCCAGTTTTCACCTAGTAGAGATGTTGCCCCAATGATTTTTAGTCTAAGACATTGTGACAAGCCTGGGATCTGGTCAGAAGATCCAAAAATTGCCCTTCCCACTGTATTGCCTACCTTCTAATTTTTCAGAGTGGAAACTGATTTGCAAGCTGAATAAAATTTTGGTTAATAGTTATGGGATAATGCAATAGGCTTGAATGTAAGGGAGTGGGTATAGGCTAAGGGAATTTGACAAGAAGATTTGATTTGACTCTCTCTCCCACCCATTCTCCCAGAAGTCTGTTGGGATACGGTTTTAGAAATACCATCTATGTCAAGGCATGATCAGTTTGATATCTGTGTTTACTTGTCTGGCCAGAAAACTCTTATTCTCAGATTCAATGAAAAGAATTGTGCTTTCTGAAGAAATACAGAATAAAAATTAATTTTACAAGATAAAAAAGGAAGACATATCAAAGTAGGTACTTGTCACGGCATCTCAGATAATTTGGCAATCAACTTAGAAACACAGGACTGTTTTTCCTCCCTTCAGTCTCACAGCTGTAAAGGGAGCCAAGGAGAAAACTAAAGAAACTTTAGCAAGGTCATCTAAAATCTGACCTCTCTGCTCAGACTCTGCGCAATCCTCTTAGAAACTACATTATCGTTTGGCCTCCTTTTCTGGGCACACAGTTGGAGAAGCTGTTGTTCACTTTGAATGCAAAACCAAAAAAAGTCAATGTCGAAACTCTTATTAAGATGGTAGTAAAGTTAGGCAGTTCCAGTAAAGCCTAAAAGAAGAAATGCTATCTTATTTTGGTTTCTAAGTATAAGCATTTTTGATTTAAACTTCCCTACAGAAAAAAGTACATGTTAATCACTAACATTATTTTGAGCTTAAAAAATTTGGAATATTCAGATCAGGCTAAGATTTAGTTTTTTTATTATCTGTAACATTGGAATAAACAAATAATATTTGTTGTAATATTTATTGTAATAAAAGTTTAGGGAAATTATTAATGAGCACAGTAAAATGACAAGATTATTTCCAATATTTTGGCATAGATTAATATACAAGTGACTTATGAAATAGAAAATGACTTTCAACTTTTTGTTAGAACACATCCTGATGTGGAAGATTTACATTAATATTAGAAATTAGTAGGCTTTTAAGTCTTTAACATAAAATAGAAGATAAACTTTACTAGTTTTTATTGTTCTCCCCCTCATTCTGAATTATGAGTTTGTAGTAAGATATGTGATTACTTTTGAGATATATTGGGTGTTTTAAATGAACAAATAATTTCTGTAATAAAGTGTTGGCAGCAGAGAAATAGATAGGGTGTATGTAGGAATATCCTAGACATAAGTAAGGGCTGGATAATGTGACCTACAAGTATAAAAATGCACCCCTACTGCCAACATAACATTCCCACAATGAATGGCTACTTTGGGTTAAAACACAAAAGACCTCTGATAATTTCAAGTGTGTTAAACTATTTTTTGCTAATGGCCTTAGTAAGAATGAATGTATTAATACGTGTATCTATTTATACTCAAACTGCTACCTAAGTTGGGGATGCAGAGAGATAATAATAGCACTAAATCTCTGCAGAAGCGGGAGGCCCAAACATGTAAAGGTAAGGTTGACCTTGAGTGGACATTGCTGGTAGTTTGCTTTCCTAACGTTTTGGCTGAGTGTGTGTGTATGATTATGTGGGTAAAGTGGTAGAAGATGGGATAAAATTATGTTATTATACCTTTCAAACCTATGCTTTGTTAGATTGTTGCCATGGTGACTATTTTTCCTTGAAGTGACTGCTTAATACTAACTTTAGGTCATGAATTAATTTCTGAAAATATGATAAAGATGCAAAATGTCCTCTGCCTTTGGCCAAAAGTTACTGTGGGTCAGGGTTGATCCAGCATCACATGTAAATAAATTTGTGCATTTTTCTTCTTATTTTGTCATAGACCTACTTCTTGACTTGAACTAAACACATTATTTCTATTTAAAACATACTGAAGAAGTGGAAAATAGATAGAACCAGCAAAGTCATTATTTGTGAATGAATTCTGTTTTCTAATTTAACTTTTGCACATAGAGATATTATTTAATGAAATGAAACACTGATATAGTCATAACAAGTGAAATAATGAATTGAGAAAACTATCTGCAATAATTCATAGCTAGAGTAACTTTCATCTAAACTTTGGGATAATGGAGAGAACAATCATTTGGAGGCCTTTTTTTCTTTGATTATCTGTAAATAGCCTTTTCTACTGTAAATCTGGAAACCACCCTCATTCTAGTCCACAAATCTTCTATTCCACAAATGTTTATTGAGCACTTACTTTGGCTCAGTCCTGGGCATGTGAGGTGAGATAAAATATATCATCCCTTCAAAAACTTACTGTATTTGGAACTCTTAACCTTTTACAGACTTGTTTTTATTACTTAGTAAAATATAAACATGACTGAAATAAGTATATATCTAAGTAGCTCTAAGGCCTCTCTTGAGATATTAACTGTCAAGAATAAAACCAGATGAATGGTTTTCTGAAGAGCAATTTAAAATATTCACTTAAATCTCATAAAGCATGCCACAGTGAGACTGCAATAATAAAGCCCAATTAATTTCCTCCCCTCACCATTTCTCAGGAAGTGACTCTGTTCCTTAAGTCTCGAAGTTTCTTCTCTGAAATTTCCCTAAATACTCTAGCTCTTGATTTGTCCCTATTCCCGTCCTCAGTAACTCTGCTTTCAGAGCTGCTTGGTTCTCCCCTATTCACTTCCTTGACTTGGTAAACCAAAGACCAAGCCACAGAGACCACACACACACACACACACATGCACACACACACACACACACACACACACACTTTTTTCTCATGCTGAAAAACTTACAAAAGCTTATTTGAGTTTGATTTTTAGGATATTGAAAGGTCTCAGAAAATATATTCACAAGCCTAAAATGTCAATTTGTTATTATTTCAGTCACTTAATATGAATGAGCTGAATATGATAATTGCTTTCTTTTTTGTCTTTAAGCTTCATAATTTTGGTGCAAAGAAGTATGTTTTGCAGTTGTAGTGAAGCCAAGTAGAGTATGATATATGTTTGTTATGTTTTTTCTGTAAACACATTTGAGTAGATATCTTCTTCTTATACTGACACCACAGTCTGGTGTATGTCAATGTTCCTTAGTCTTCTAAAACCAAAAATTTTTTTAAAGCATCAACTGTTTATATTTGGAAAAACTGCTGCTTTGTGCACTAGCTTGAACATGTCTCATAAAAATTTTATCTCTAGCATTTGCTGTGCCTATAAGATGTTATGGTGGTTTTGAAATCATAATAGTTCTATTGATATCATAATTGCTTTGAAGGACAATAATGATGTAGATATGCAAGAGCTGCTGACAAGCCACACTGTTAAATGAATCCTCCCAAAACAAACTAAATGTTACAACACAGATGTAACAAGCCTGCTGAAGAAAGAACTGGTGCTGGAGGCAGCTCCTTTCTTCTTAGCTAAATGGGTAGGGACTTCAGAAATAACTCTTATGTTTTAGTTTTACAAAATAATGTTGAGTGAAGGAAATTAAAATATAAACATTTGGAATTATAAAAAAAGAATGTACAGTATAATCACAAACATGGAAAAGGCCTAAGCAGTCATTTAGCTCATCTCCTCGACTTTTGAGAAGAGAATAGGCACAGGGAGGTTAGTGATTTATTTGCAGTTTTATAGCTAATGGCATAATCAACATAGACCTTAAGGGCTGACTTCTGTTCAGCATTTCTTTCACTACGTAGTTGCCACTCAGTGACAAAGTAACTCCAGATGAATGTACTTGCTTTAAATATGCTTTGTTTCTCCATTTGGCAGAAGGTGTCCCTTCTCCCATTATGAGAACTTGATCATCATCTGTGGCTATTCTTAAGTAGCTGTGGTGCTCATGAACTGAACTGAGAAGTAGAACGCTGCATATAAGTAAGCAGATTTGGAGGAAAAGAAGAAGACACTGTCTGAAGTAGGATGGAATATCCGCTGTCCCAAAGCATCTTTTTTTTTGTTCATTGCAGGATAGAGACCAAGAAAGACTGGGCCCCAAAATTAGTTAGGGCAGCAGTGGCCCACTAACCTGCACAGTCGAGTAACTGGGAATTTGGGGGTGGCCCGCTTGATGGCCCTAGATCAACTTTACATTGAAAGAGCTAAAGAGTTTAAAATGCTAGATTTCATTTTATGGAGCATTATGCATACAAGTTAAACATTTCATCTCGAGAAGCTCAATGATTCTATTTAGGCTACATTCCTCACACCTCTTCTCTGTAAAATTAAGGGTGAATAAGCAACTCCAGGAGAATGGACAGCACCTTAAGTTAATGACTTAGTGACTTTAATTATTTATTCTGATGAGATAGGTGCTAAGCAACCGTTAATTATTTTAACAGTTACAGTTATGTGTACTTTGTAGGAGCAGCCTAGTGAGTCTTGAGAGGGTAAAACTAAGGACAATGACTCAACTGAAGAGCACACAGTGGCTTCCTTTACAAAGTGGCATGAGCTAAACTTGAATGGGAGGAGCAGGTAATAATCAAGCAGAGAATAGAGGAATAACTTTGCAGTGAAGGGCAAAGACCCCAAGGCACAAAGGCATGTGGTGTGTTTCAGGGACTGAGGCGAAGTCACTGTAGCTAGAGAACACAGAGCAGAGTGAGCGTGTCAGAAACAGACTCAAAAAGAAGGTGGCTGGATAATGCTTAATAATCTATATTCAATAACTTATAAATGTGTTTACAGGGTCTGGCACAAATAACACCCCTTTTCATTACAAAATCATAAGCATGTATTTTTGTAACATAACAATATCACACTCAAGCACACTATATGACATTTTAGGTGAAATGTTCAAATTAAAACTATAAATTATTACACCCACAGTATTAGCCTACCAACCACACTTAAGCAGGCCTTAACTTCTGCCAGACCCTGGATATTGGATGCAGTTTGATTTTTTAAAGAATATAGTTAAGTGGATGATTTTTTAAATAAAACATTTTATACATCTAAGTATTTTTACTAAAGACAGATTTTAAGGAAGAATATATTGATGTGTGAAGTTAATGACAAGCTTAATAAACTAGTTAATTAGCTGGGACTTTTTATGAGTGAGTGTATTTCAAATTCAAGAAATATCAATTATTCTATTTAGAAGTAAATGTAACACACGCTGAACAAAATGGAATATGTTAAATAATGAAATAGATTGATTTTAGTTATCACCATCATTTTTCTAGGTGGAGAGATTCTTGTTTTCTTTTCCAATCATTCATTATGACCAAATTAGCTTTGTTTTATTTATTCAACATTTTTCTTCCTCTTGGTTGATTCTATTTTGAAAGATTGAAATTTTTGAATTAGAAAATAATTAGAAAGTAATTTAACACTTAATCAACTGATTCATTCCTTGAACTTCATGCAAGTTTGCCTTTAGTGACTGAGGGAAGCACCAGAGCTCTGGCTGGGGAATGGCAGGCCATGGGTTTACATACTTGAAGATGATGAAGCAACCATAAGAGTAAAACTGAAACTCCTTTTTTAAGTATTTTTTATTGATTATGCTATTACAGCTTTCCCAGTGTTTCCCCCTTTATCCCCCCACCCTGCCTCCCAACCCTCCAACATTCCCCCCTATTAGTTCAGGTCCATGGGTTGCACATATAAGTTCTTTGAGTCCTCTGTTTCCTATACCATTTTTATCTATTTTATTCCTACTAATTATGCTTCTTCTTCCCAGTACTTCCCCCCCTACCCCCCACTATTCCTCCCTTCCCCTACCCCACTGAAATCCCTCTGTGTGATGTTCACTTCTCTGATTCTGTTCCTGTTCTGGTTGTTTGCTTAGTTTTGTTTTCATTTTTTTCTTTTAGATTTATTTGTTGATAGTTGTGGGTTTGTTGTCATTTTATTTTTGATCTTCTTTTTCTTAGGTAAATCCCTTTAACGTTTCATATAATAAGGCCTTGGTGATGATGAATTTCTTAATCTTGACCTTATCTGAGAAGCACTTTATCTGCCCTTCCATTCTGAATGAAAGCTTTGCTGGATAGAGTGATCTTGGATGTAGGTCCTTGCCTTTCATGACTTCAAATATTTCTGTCCAGCTCCTTCTTGCTTGTAAGGTTTCTTTTGAGAAATCAGCTCATGGCCTTATGGGAACTCCTTTGTAGGTAACTGTGCCTTGGTGTGTTTCTCTTTGGGTCCAACTTCTTTGGGACTCTCTGGGCTTCCTGAATTTCTTGTAAGTCTATTTCCTTCTCCCAATTGGGAAAGTTTTCCTTCATTATTTGTTCAGATAAGTTTTCAATTTCTTTCTGCTGTTGTTCTCCTTCTAGCACCCCTGTAATTCAGATAATGGAACATTGCAGATTGTCCCAGAGAATCCTCAGCCTCTCTTAATTTTTTCAATTCTTTTTTCTTTGTTCTGATCCAGTTAGATGTTTATTTCTTCCTTTTGTTCCAAATTGTCACTTTGAATCCTGGTTTTCTTCTTGTCATTGTTAGTTCCCTGAATATTTTGCTTTATTTCATTTTGGATATCTTTCATTGGTTCTTTCATTTTTTCAACCAAGCTCAATCAGTTCTGTGAACATTTTCATTACCAGGGCTTTAAATTCTCCATCAGATAGGTTGGCAATCTCCTCATCGCTTAGTTCTCTTTCTGAGGTTTTGCTGTGTTTTTTCATTTGGGCCATTTTTCTTTGTCTTGGCACAGCTGATAGGTTGTAAGGGGGCAGGGCCTTAGGTATTCACCCAGGTAGGACAACCCTCTTTGCTGCACTGCTGGTCTGGTTTATTTTTTCTTTAATTCCTTGGTTGTTGGAATTCCATGCAGTTTGATTTTCTGGCGCTTTTGATTGTTTATTGATTTTAGATTGGTTGTTATCCTCCTTTTGGTTTTGTGAAGAAGCAAAGAGTTTCTACCTATGTCCCCATCTTGGCCAGAACTCTCAAAACTGAAACTCGTAAACCCAATGTTTTGTGCAAAGTTGTTCAGCCTGGTCATATTTATAATGACATTACAGTCCAGCTATATTTGCAATTATGTATATTTTTTATTTGCAAACCTTATAATAAATAAAAATTCCTATATTACTTAGCCTTAACCAGTGATAATATAGTCATCTTTAGTTGGGCTTAATTAGGAATCTTTTTTCAACAATAACAGTGATGTGGTAAAATGTCCCATGTAACAGTGTAGAAGTCAAAGGGAACATTTGCTATTTTTTATATTTCATGTAGTAATTCTTATTCAGGTATTCATATGCTTCCAACTCCTAGCAGGATAGCATCACATCTCAAAGAGGCGCATAAGTGCAGATGGACTTCGCACTGAGCACTGACCATAGGCCTGTATCTGTGCCAGGTGCTGGACTCAGGAACTCACCAAGACAGGCACAGCGTCTATGCTCATGGAATTTCTAGTTGAGGGGACACAGATGTTTCAAGTTAGTTATTTAACATATAGTTATGACAAGCTTATGAGAGCATATAATAAAGGAGCTAGCCTTATTTTGAGTGGTCCTGAGAGAGTGAGGGCACCCAAGAAAACTTTCTGCTCAGTAAATGACATTTAAGCAGAAAGCTGAAGGTAATTATAATCAAACGGTAGGCTGAGGTGGGTGAAACCCATCTGGGAAAGGCCTAGCAGTGGAGGGAGCTGGCCATCAATTCAATTACCTAAACAATATTATTAATTATTAGTAATAATTACTAGGAGAGGCCAGTAAATGGGAGATCCACCAAAAGTCAAATGTTACCTCTCTGTCAGTCTATCTGAAGACATTCTTTCTGCTGTATTAATATGTTGATAAGATTTTTAAATGGGCCTTGCTTTTTTTAAAGGACTGAGAAAAATAACAAAGAAATTATTGTCTTTACTGCCTTTTATGTTCTTTTGCCAAACATTGAAGATCACAAAAATTAGCTTGTTTCCCAAGAATTATGAAGAGCTGGAATTTAAGTTGGGTCGCTGCACAAGAGTGAAATGTAGAAAGCTTTCAAGTAAAAGATGAAAATACAAGTAATTACACATGGGGGCTGGGGATTGTTTACTTTTTTAAAAAAACTGAAGCCAGTGAAAATTTATGAGAATATATAAACCAAGATTTAAAAATCTTGCCACTTTTAAGTCTAGATTCCAATTAGCCCACAGACTTAAGTTTGACAGTGGGTTGGCTAAATGCTTTAATTCAGTAAGCAAGGGCAGCCCTTCGTTAGCTAGTCACTGACCCACGAGTTTTCTGAGTCCTCATAGTGGCAGTTTGGTTGGGCTTTGGTCTTAACTGAGCTTTAACTAATTCAGTGCACTGTTTAAATATCTCCATGAAGTTGATGAAAGTGTGCAGACACATGCCTTCCTGAGGTAGAAAAAAATTTAAGATGATTGAACATTAAATGACAGTGGCAGTTGTCTACACAAGAGGTGTTAGATCTGTTTGGTTTGTGGAATTCTGCAGCAGTTCGAACTGTTGGTCACTTGAACCAAATAGCAATTCTAATTCTCTACTTGTGATGAAATCTGGTTTCTTATGTGTAGTATTCACAGTCAAAGTTATGTTCCACTGTAACAGGAAAGGAAGGCAAATTCATTCATTCATTAGATAACCATCTAATGCAGCACTGTCCACTAGAAATATAATTTGAACAACAAATATAATGTAAAATTTTCTATCAGCAACATTACAAAAGTAAAAGGAAACCTGATATACTAATTTAAATATGATATTTTATTTAACACAATATATACATTATCATTTTAATACAAAATCAATATAAAATTATTTAGATATTATACATTCTTTTAAAAAATATTTTGATTGTGCTATTACAGTTGTCCCAATTTTTCCTCCTTTGCTCCCCTCAACCTGGTATCCCCCTTCCCTCCAGCATTCCCCTCCCTTAGTTAATATATATGGGTTGTGCATATAAGTTCTTTGGCTTCTCCATTTCCTATACTATTCTTAACCTCCCCCTCTCTATTTTGTACCTAACAATTATGCTTCTTAGTCCCTGCATCTTGTCCCCCATTCTCCTTCTTCCCCTTCCCAGCTGATAACTCTCCAAATCATCTCCATATCTATGATTAAGTTCCTGCTCTGGTTGTTTGTTTAGTTTGTTCTTTTAGATTCAATTGTTGATAGTTGTGAATTTGTTGCCTTTTTAATGTTCATAGTTTTGATCTTTTTTTCCTTAAATAAGTCTTTTAACATTTCATGTAATAATGGCTTGGCGATGATGAACTCCTTTAGCTTTACCTTATCTCAGAAACACTTTATCTGTCCTCCCATTCTAAATGACAGGTTTGCAATCTAGGTGGTAGGTCCTTCCATTTTTATCACTTGGAATATTTCTTGCCAGACCCTTTTTGTCTGTAAAGTTTCTTTTGAGAAATCAGCTGATGGTCTTAAGGGAGCTCCTTTGTAGGTAACTCGCTGCTTTTGTCTTGCTGCTTTTAAGATTCTCTCTTAATCTTTGGCATTTTAATTATGATGTGTCTTGGCATGTTCCTCTTTGGGTCCAACTTGTTTGGGACTCTCTGTGCTTCCTGGACTTGTATGTCTATTTCCTTCACCATATTAGGGAAGTTTTCTTTCATTATTTTTTCAAATAAGTTTTCCATTTCTTGCTTTTCTTCTCCTTCTGGCACCCCTATAATTAATATGCTGTTTGAGATGTCCCAACCTTATACTATTGTTGTTTTTTATGAATTCTTTTTTCTTCTTACTGTTCTGGTTAAATGTTTATTTCTTCCTTATGTTCCAAATCATTGATTTGAACCCTGGCTTCATCCCCTCTACTGTTGGTTTCCCTATAGATTTTCCCTTGTTTCAGCTAGTGTAACCATTTCTTCCTGGGTGTTTTTTATTTTGTTGAAATACTCAATGAGTTCTTTGAGTGTTCTGACCACTAGTGTTTCGAGTTCTGCATCTCATAGCTTGGCTATCTCTGTTTCATTTAGTTCTTTTTCTGGAGTTTTGTTCAGTTCTTTCATTAGGGACATATTTCTTTCACTCCTCAATTGCACAACCTCCCTGTACTTGTTTCTGTGTGTTTGGTGGGGCTACTTTGATTCCCTGTCTTAATAGTGTGGTCTATTATAGAAAAGATACCTGCAAATTGTGTGGGGTGGAGCCTTAGGTAATTGCCCGGGTAGGGGAATCCACTTCACTGTTCTGTGGCTCTGTGTGTGGGGAAGGGTCAGAGAGGGGATGAGGCTGCTGCCTGGCTCCTGGGAATTTGCTCAGCATGCACCCTGTGTGACTGGTTCCCTTCCAGCTATTGCCCTGGTGCTGAATGCCAGAGGAGGTTCACCTGTGTACATTTTAAGTCTGTGTAGGCAGGCCCTTTAAGTGGAGTCTCCTGAAAATCTGGCAGTTTCTTCTGCTGCTCCAACCCCCATGGTTTTTACAATCAGAAGTTATGGGGATTTATCTTCCTGGTGCTGGAACATTGGGCTGTGCAGTCTGGCCTGGGGCTGGGGTTGCTCACTCCCAAGGTATCCCTCCTAATTTTTATACACCACCCACAAATATGGGACCGCCAATTCCACCACCGTCTCTCTGTGCCACATTGTGTCTCTGCACCTCTCTTCCCATCTCCATGTCTCTGCCCCTCCTACCCATTTGGATGAATGTGGCTTCTTTAATCCCTGGTTGTCAGACTTCCATACAGCTCAGTTTTCTGGTGGTTCTGGTTGTTATTTGTTTTCAGGTCTAGTTGTAATTCTTTCTGTGGTTACGCAAGGAGATGAAGTGTGTTTATATATGCCTCCATCTTGATCAGAAGTATTCATACATTTTCTATACTAGAACTTCAAAACCAAAGTCTATTTTTTACTAACATCATATTTTAATTCTGACTAGCCACTTATCAAGTGTTTAATAGCCATGTATAATTTTACTACAGGGACATGATTGTTTTGTATAACTTGTTTTCACATGACTACAAGTTTTTTGGAAGGCTTTGTTCTGTATGTATTATCTATCATTAATTTTCTTGTTTATTGATAAATATTTAGACATGCATATACATAAAAAATTTATTGATTTCTTTTTATGTTTCTGAAGACTTCACCTCCTAAGCCATTGTCTTTCTTGTTCCGTTTGAACTGGTTGTTCCCTCTGCTAAACCCCCAGTGCTTTTCTTTGTCATTCTTTTTTCTGGATCTACTATTTCTTATATGTTACACCTTTCTTTTTATTGATTCACTCTTTTGTTTTGTTGGCACTTATCATGGACAGAAAAATGACAAAGGCATGAAAGATGATGTTTGAATGTTTAAATTTGCACAGTTTGTATTATAAAGAATAATTGGTGATTTTAATGGGTGAAATTTATGTACTTTGTATGTGAAATGCAGCAATCACTTCCTTTAGGAGGTTATAATGGCAGCACAAATATGGAGTCTTTATTGATCTCACCTCAGGGTAGTGGATAAACTATGGGGATTTAGCAATTGTGGGCAGACTGTAGGCTGTGGCAAAAACTCAAGAGAGAGTGCTAGGCACTAGGGTTGAAGAGAAGGGTATGGCTGGAATTATAGAAGAGGTAGGCCCTCAACCAGTCTGTAAAATGACCCAGTACATGTGTACTAACTGAATGTGTACTTGTGTTTGTGCACATGCACAGGCAGGCTGAATGTGGTGGGTTAAGAGCAAGTGTTTGTCTCCGATCAGACTTGCTACATTGTGTTTACACAGTCCAGTCTTTTTTTGGATAGTGGTATTTTTAAAGTATTTCAGAACATAAGATTCTATCCTGCTAAATCCTTGAAAAAAATTATATCAACTTATTTTATTTTCAAATTATTTTGGACCACTTCCATGCTGGGGCTGGCTCTGCCCTGGCATGGTAGGGGTCCTTTGCATGTAGGTGACCTCCAGATCCTTGACACATGCCCAGGAAAGATTTCAAAGATGAATTGGAGTGAAAATAAAAGTTTTATTCAAGTAGAGAAAAAGAAAGAGGCCAGGGTGTGTGTGCCACTGTGAAAGAAGCAAAAAGTATGTGTCTGAGTGAATGAGAGCAAACTTGAGGGTGAGTTGTGTGTGTGGTCAGTTAGTTCTTGGGATTTTATGTGTTTCCAAGTGTGTATGGGAGAGTTGTCTCCAACTGTGTGGTGCTCAATTATGATTCTGCCTTCTGTTGGGAGGGAGCCTTGTTCCCGACGTGGTCTGGTTCCAGCAGTGTTATGGTGTTTGTGCCCCTCAGCCCCGCTTCTACTTGTTGGCCTCCCTTCAACCCATTGTGTCAGTTTTCATTATCAAAATGGTATAATGAGGGTCAGGGGTTGTTCTCTGGTCAGTGTCTCCTCCATCTTGGTATTATCAGGTTTTAGCCAGTCATTATTGTTGTTGACCTCTACAACCACCTCAGGTTTTTTCATATCATACACTGTTTTCTCTTTGATCATACCCACAAGTGGGGGCTCTGATGAGAGCATGTTGGCTCCTACTTCCTCATTCCATTTGTTGGGGTTTTGCCCCAGCTTCTTTCTATCTAGCCTTAATATGAATTTTGATCAACTTTAATTTCCATTATGCTTCCTGTTATATTTATACTAGACGAACGGCTTCTTGCAGGCTGGGCAGACAGAGGCAGTATAGCCTAGATGTTAGGAGCAGACCCTGGAGATGGATTGCTAGGGATCCTACCTTGGCTCCTCCAATCAGTAGCTATGTGATCTTGAGCAAGGTACTCGAATCCTCTTTATATAAGATGGATAAATATTGCAACCTACCCCAAGAATCAGTGATTAAATAAGGTAATATATGTAATATACTGAGATGAGTGCTTGGCGTGTAGTGAGAACAAAATACTTTAGTTATCATATTAAGTTGCACCTTGAGCCCTGAGGTGCATGGGGTGGATTGAAGAGAGAGGTCCCTGCAGAGAGAACTTAGACTTCCTGGGGTCAGCTTAGGAGCATGCTCTGGTACATTAATGGTGGAGTCAGACCTTGGTTCTTGCACTTGGCTAAGAAAGAATTCAGAGTCTAGACCTCTAATGCAAGAAGTTTATTTAGAAAGTCACAGGGGTAGAAGAAGTGAGCCAACATTGGCTCACAAGTGAGCCAAGTGAGCCTTGTGTGGACCCAGGAAAACAGGTTACAGGGGCAAAATAAGAGCCCTTGGAGCTTAGGAGAGAGAAAGCTAAGGCAATACACCTTAGGAAAAAAGAGGGACCTGTGGGGGTGGGGAGAGAGAGAGAGAGAGAGAGAGAGAGAGGGAGATCAAGCACTGAGTCTCTTGCCTTAAGGGTTTTTGTCTGTTTTCTAATGGCAGGGGTTTTAGGAGGGTCTCAGGGGAGGATCTCAATAGAATATTCATCAGCTTTCCAGATGTGCCCTTTCAGGGTTGACATGTTTTCCTTAGTTTTTTCCCATTGTGAGACACCTGGGACTTTCTGCCCAGCAGACACCCTATACCTGGCATAGCATTCCTGCTGTTCCCATGCCTGTTTAACTGTCTGCTCTACCAGTAGGATGAAGCAGGGAGAAGAAAATGATTCCTCTTGTAGCCTAGAGATGTGACAAAACCTTAACGGTGATCTGATGACTCACGGTAATTGTGCTGCTAATGCTTCCTTTCCTGTGGAAACTGTAGTTAAGGGGCCCATTAGAACATCTACAAAATAAAAACATTTCAGACCATTTCTTGATAACTTCAGAGACTTAAATTTAGTAAATTGGGGAATGCAATTTTTGTTCAGGATTAATGTGTAAAGGAGACTTACGCCCCATTCTCATTTTCAGTCTTCATTTAGGATTGAAGGATGCCAGTGTTGATCCCACAGGGGCTGTGGTGTCTTTGAATTTAGACTTAGGCATAATAAGGAGAGGTGAGATTTGCTGGCCAGTGCATCCTGCCCCTACTCAAGTCCTCTTTTTTCTCACTTTATCTTTAAAAAATATCTTAAAATATTTAAAAACAAAATGAACTGTGCACTATTCATCTCTGCCTCTTTGCTGCCCATCCTTTTTCATCTTCTTTCAAACTTGCCTCTTGTCCTTGCTCTCTCCCCCACAGACTGTCTTCACTGATCTCTATACTTCATTACATCTTTAAAAAATTATTAGTGTAACCTTGGTTACATAAGTTTCAGGTGTACAAATTTATAATACATTATCTGTATATTCTGGCAGTCTCAACCAGTGTGCTGCAACATAAGGTGTGCCACAAGAATTTTTATAACATACAATACCTGACTATTTCCTTTAGATTGTCAAATGAAAAAAATGACAGCAGTCAACACAACAATAGCTGTCTGATGTGAATGAATCAAAATTATACCTAGTGTTCTGTCAGGTTGGCAAAAAATGTATTTTTTGTTGTGTCATAGAATTTTTTTAAAAGATTTTATTTATTTGTTTTTAGAGAGGGAAAGGAGGGAGAAAGAGAGAGAGAGAAACATCAATGTGCTGTTGCTGGGGGCCATGGCCTGCAACTCAGGCATGTGCCCTGACTGGGAATCGAACCTGCAATGCTTTGGTTCACAGCCCATGCTCAATCCACTGAGCTATGCCAGTCAGGGTGTCATAGAATTTTAATAATTAGTTTATGTGTGCTATGAGATCAAAAAGGCTGAAAATTGCTGGTCTATACCATTGTGTCCTCACCACTCAAAGTCTAGTCTCCTGTCACCATATATTTGAACCCTTTACCCTCTTCATCCTCTCCCCACCCTCCATTCCCATCCCTTTTGGTAACCCCCATGCTGTTGGTATCTTTGAGTTTTTGTATGCTGCTTTTTGTTTTATATCCCACATATGAATAAAATCATATGCTTGTTGTTGTCCTTTTCTGTCTGACTGACTTCATTTAGAATGATCTTTTTGTGTTGGAAATGGCAATATTTATCTGTGTCAAACATTCTCTGAATCCTGCCCATCTTTCCTTCATGTTGAAGAGAGAAAAGGGAAAGGTTGGTTTGGATCATAAGTAGGGGGAAGGAAGAAAAAAGGAAAATGTAGCAAAAGGGTGGTCCCAAAAAGGTGGTCCTAAAAGACACAAGTAATAAATACATCTGGCTTTATTCTTTGAGTCCTCAAATTCTCACTTAGCTGGGAGTTTCCCAGATATAAATATGTTTTATGTTTTCTTTGTTTGAGTGATATATGTATTCACTATTTCCAAATGGGCTGTATATTGTCTCTTGCTGTCTTTCTCTCTAAGAGAAGGAAGCAGAAGGAAGAAAAGAGAAGGGTGATAAAATTACCCAATGAGTCACTATTCTTTTGGTTTTTATTTTATAATGTAATTGTTGAGAACTGCCCTGCCTGGTTTCAGAGCTGTAACCCCCCATGGCTAAGACTAAGTAAAAAGGCCTTAGGGACATAAGCTGCTAAGGAGAAAAAAATTATCCCCTCTCTCATATCCCTCTGCTTGGCCTGGGCAGATGACTGGTTAGCCAATGATGGGTAATATTCTTCAGGGAGGGACAACCTAAGACAGGTACAGTCATGAAGGGACATCAGGGAAGGACTTAGGGGACTATAGAAAAGGGTAATGGACCTTTACCCCCCGGCTTTGTTATAGCCTGAGTCCTCATTCTATCTGTAAGAAGTCTCCTAATCTCTTGGCTGCCTTACTTCCCCCACCTGACTTAAGCCTGAAACAATGCCAAAGTGGGATGTAGTCCTGCGCTGGAAAGGGCAGGTTCCCTGGGTGATCAGGCCTAAGAAAGAATGCATAAAATCCTGTGAAACCAGCTTTGCTAAGAATGCCCTCAATTTAAATGTTAAGGGTCCAAGCATAAAATGAGTTTTTTCCCAAAGTTTTATGGCCCTTTGGCATCTATGTGACCCTGACTTAGAATAGGCCCTTATAGTTATTTTTTAAGTATTTTTATTGATTATGCTATTATGGTTTTCCCAATATTCCCCTCTTTATCTCCCCTCTGCCCTGCACCCCCCAAACTTCCAGCATTCCCTGCTCTTAGTTCATGTCCATGGGTTATACATATAAGTTCATTGAGTTCTCTGTTTCCTATACCATTTTTATCTTTTCCCATCTATTTTATGCCTACTAATTATGCTGCTTCTTCCCTGTACCTTTCCCCCCATATTCCTCCCTTCCCCCTCCCCACTGAACTCCCTATGTGTGATGTCCACTTCTCTGATTTTGTTCTTGTTCTAGTTGTTTGCTTAGTTTTTGTTTTCATTTTTTTTAGGTTCATTTGTTGAAAGTTGTGAGTCTGTTGTCATTTTATTGTTCATATTTTTGGTCTTCTTTTTCTTAGATAAGTCACTTTAACATTTCATTAATAAGGCCTTGGTGATGATGAATTCCTTAAATTTGACCTTATCTGGGAAGCACTTTATCTGCCCTTCCACTCTAAATGAAAGCTTTGCTGAAGAGATTAATCTTGGATGTAGGTCCTTGCCTTTCATGACTTCAAATACTTCTTCCCAGCCCCTTCTTGCCTGCAAAGTTTCTTTTGAGAAATCAGCTGATGGTCTTAATGGAACTTCTTTGTAGGTAACTCTCTGCTTTTGTCTTGCTGCTTTAGGATTCTCTCTTTATCTTTAATCTTAGGTAACTTAATGATGATGTGCCTTGGTGTGTTCCTCTTTGGATCCAACTTCTTTGGGACTCTCTGGGCTTTTTGGACTTCCTGGAAGTCTATTTCCTTCACCAGATTGGAGAAGTTTTCCTTTATTATTTTTCAAATAAGTTTTCAATTTCTTGCTGTTGTTCCTCTCCTTCTGGAACCCTTATAATTTGGATATTGGAATGTTTTAGGTTGTCCCAGAGGTTTGTAAAACTCTCTTCACTTTCTTGAATTCTTGTTTCTTCATTCTGTTCTGGTTGGATGTTTATTTTTTCCTTTTGTTCCAAATCATTGCTTTGAGTCCTGGTTTCCTTCTTGTCACTGTTGGTTCCCTGAATAGTTTGCTTCATTTCATTTTGGGTATCTTTCATTTGTTCTTTCATTTTTTGACCAAGCTCAATCAGTCCTGTGAACATTTTTATTACCAGGGCTTTAAATTCTCCATCAGATAGGTTGGCTATCTCCTTATCACTTAGTTCTCTTTTTGAGGCTATGATCTATTCTTTCACTTGGGCCCTATTTCTTTGTCTTGGTGTACCTGTTAAGTGTAAGGGGGCAGGGCCTTAGGTGTTCACCCAGGCAGGGCAACCCTCTTGCTTCACTGTGGTGCTGCCTGTTGGGGAGGGGCCAGAGAGGGAACAATGCAGCTCACCTGCTCGGCTCTAGCCCACTTTTCAATGAACTCTCATGTGAGACTGGGAGTTTCTTCCACTGGAGCAATCACCATAGTCCACAGTCAACTCTTAGTCTCAGTTTCGCCTTCAGCCAGCCCTGCCTGCACTGTCTGCCACTGTGCTTGTCTTGGTTTTTTCAGCTGGCCCTGCCTGTGTGGTCTGCCACCTCACTGTGGGTTTTTACTGGTCTGGTTGTTCTGGTTAACTTTTTCCTTAACTCTTTGGTTGTCCAAGTTCCATTCAGTTTGATTTTCTGGCACTTCTGGTTGTTCATTGATTTTAGATTGGTTGTTATGCTCCTTTTGGTTGTGCGAGGAAGCGAAGGGTTTCTACCTAGCCTCCATCTTGGCTGGAACTCCCCCTTATAGTTCTTTGAATGTTGTCTATTCCTTGATCATTACTGCCTGACAATGATTGATGAGCTTTACCTATACGCCCTGTATTCCTATGCAAACTGAACTCAATAAAAGCCCATTGAGAAAGAGGCTCAAGGCCCTTCTCCTCTGAGAGACTGGCTACCTTTCCTCTCCAAGCAGATCAGGTCTTGGTAGATTTATTCTCATTTGTGGTGGTTGGAAGGGCTCTATGGGATGGCACTCCCCCACATCTAATATTTATTTTTATTTTTCTGATCAATTGCTGTTGTGCTCCCAAAGACCACCTATGCTCCATCAGAGGCCAGTTGCCTTTCATGCTGACTGTCCAGGGCCTTGTGTTGTCACACTCCACCCCAGCTTGGCACTAGGGCTCTGTCTCATGTCACTGTGACCCAAAGGCTGGTGCTCCTGAGAACTGTGCATTCCCAGCTCTCTTTATTGACTCTTCTTGTCCTAAAATCCCTCCTGAGTTCCACTGAAAATGTCAGACAGTCCATACACTGTGCATATTGCCGTGTTACCAGACAGGGCTAATACTAAAGGTAGCCTGGCTTTCTTTCCCTTGCTTGTTGCTCTGTATTTGAGCACTTGCCTCCAGAGGGCCTGAAGCTCCCACTACTATCTCAGGAGAAGAGCACTTCAGTCACACAGATGGCTCTCTAAGCACCAACTTTCTCCTGCTATTCTTTATTTTTGGTTACTGCTCCTTCCACTAAGAATGCCTTTCTTGTTCTGGTTTGTCAATACAGAACCTACATGTATTTTCTGACACTGTTTTTGGTCAGTTAGATATGATTTCTGTTGCAGAGAACCATGTACATTCCTCTATCAAGGGTCTTTGCACATTTGGATCAAATATTTTACACACTGAACTAGCATGTACTTATCTGTTCCCACCATACTTTGAGCAACGTCAGGGTGCGCTACGTCTTGTTCATTTTGAATTACCAGCACTTTGCACATTCTTTGCGCATTGAGGTAATCAACAGAGTATCAACATGTTGCATGAACATGTTACCTCTGGTGGAAAGACTGATAGGGGAAATTTTGGGCCAAGTTATATGGGTCCTGAGAGACAGCAAAGAGCTATCTGTGGACCACATAGTAGTATCCCCAGATGGCATCTTTTAAGGCAGCTGCTTCCAAGGTCTATTCCTAAGGCCAAGTAATTTTTCTTTGTAGGCATTATTTTGGACACATCCCTAAAGAGATAACCTGTCTTCTTAGTATGAGCAGTGTAAGAAGCAATGGGATTGATTTCCTGTGAATAACTGCTTCAATCTTATATATTTCTAATTTTAAAAATCTCATCCTTAAAAATACCAATTTTGAGTTAGATGGTTTTGGCTTCCATTTTATGAGCTAATATATTTTTATTAAAGTTTAAATATTGACTTTCCATCATTTTCTCTCATTATTTTAGCTTGCTTGCAGAGTTGTGGAGGAAGAAGTCCACGTATAGAGGTCATCTGCTCTGTCCTTTTGCCCCAGGTGGGACAGCTGTGCCAGCAAGACAGTTGGCGAGAATCTTGTAGAGGGATACAATGAAAGCTTGCCAATCTGTTGGTCAGTCTGTGTTTTGAAGCAAATGGCTAGTTTGGAAACCCTGAGAGTAAAAAGTCAGTGCAAATGCTAACCCATGTGGTTTTACCTCAATTCTGCACTGTACAGAAATGACTTTACATCCTTGTGACTCTCAGTTGGTAAGAAGTACATAGTCACTTCTTATGCACAGTCTAAAGTGTGTGTACATTTATATTTCTGTGCCTCTGTGAAATATTATGGTTTCTCCTGTTCTTTCCAATTAGGAAAGGAAAACAGGAATAAACCCATCTACAGATTCTCTCTACTATATATTATATAGATTTTTAAAACATATGGTTGATTTAAAAACAATACTCATCAGGTAAGAATTATTTTGAGAAAAAATAAATCAAAAATTAAAAAATGACTTACACCAATATGACATGATAATAAAAATTAAGATCTGAAATATCGGTTTACCTCATTTCTAATATTCATCTTACCTGGAGTCTGAACTTGGATAAGATTCACCTTTACAATGTTAAATTGTTAGCTTTTTGTATCTTTAAAACAAATATGTCAAACACACAAGCTAGCAACTTTTCTGTTAATTGCCTCTAAACATATTGAAAAACTGCTGTGTGTGTGTAGAATTGTTACATAAGTAGTATTGAAGGCCTGCAGAGCAGATTGTGAATTTTGCAATTTCATTTTTAGAGCCAACTCAGTTCTAGCCTATACCTATATTTTTTGCTTGTATTCATATAATGGATAATGGCTGCTTTCTATGAGGCAAGCAGATTGAAATGAATATTGAAGTTTGTATTTCTTTGCTTGAGAAAGTTGACTTTTTTTTAGTTAGAACCAAACCATAGCAGTCTTTATGAACAAAAATAATCTAACTTCCTCCAAAGTATATTTCAAGCATATAATAATAATGACAATGGAATGGTTGAGAACTGCTCTTTGCAAAAGTTGTTCTTAGAGTTTTGACATGAATTTCTCACATATAGAAAATTGGCATAATTGATTTCCCATCTTCCTCCCCTCCTTCTGCCCTATCTTCCTTTCATTTCTCTTTCTCCTGTGAAATCCAACAACTGTAAAGAAAAATTTAAAAAATAAAATTGAACTCTATTTTTCTTACTTTTCATTATTTTAACTTCTATATGACTATGTACTTGTACAGTATATGATTTCCAGTGAATGCATCATTTGTATTCTGTAAAATTTAGTGGTGTTATTTATATACAAACTTCTAACATATTAATATATTTGAAATGTTTAGTTATTTTTTTAATAGACTATTTTTTAGAGCAGTTTTAGATTCACAGCAACATTGAGTGGAAAGTACAAAGAGGTCCCATATACTTTCTGCTCCCCCACACTCACAAGCCCCCACACCACAGTGGTGCATTTGCTTGTAACAGTTGAACTAACATTGACAGATCATTACCACCCAAAGGTCATAGTTTGCATTAGGGTTGGCTCTTGGTGTGGTATGTCTTGCTGGTTTTGACAACTACTTAATGACATTGTAGTGTCATGTAAAGTAGTTTTATTGCCCCAGACATCCCTGTGCTCTACTTATTCATCCCCTAAAATGTTAATGTTAATTTTAAAATACCTCCATATTTTGTATGTGTGTGTGTGTGTGTGTGTGTGTGTGTGTGTGTGTGTGTGTTAGCCATGTCCCTATTCTTGGGCATGTGGATCAATTTCAACATTTTAAAATTATGAGTAACACTTACTGGAGAAACTGACTTCTTAAAAAATTATATCTTTAGGGCACAATGTATAAATAAGAACTGCGTTAGAGTATATTAGAAAGTTTATAATACTTATAGCTTTCATCCAATAAGCAGTTTCTGAATTTCATCTGTGCCTAGATACTAAGGTTAAAGAGGTGAATAAAGTACACTTTCTGTTTTCAATTTTGAGTCTGTGGGCTGAAGGTGAAAGTATATATGTAAGGTAAAAAACAAATATATAATGCAAAATGCTAAGTGTCATAACTGAGATATGGAAAGTGCTTTTTGGTTCCTAATGAGGTATGATAACAAAAGAATACAAGAACGTGAAAAATGTTTAAGAAAGAGAAAAAAACTTCTCAGATAGGTCTTGAGAGATGAATATGACATTCTAGGTGGAGAAATAGGGAAAAGCATTTCCAAATGAGGGAATCAAATTTGCAAAGCAAATATTCAATAATAATGGCTAAGTTTGAAGAACAGTGATGCAATAATTGAGGCCATATGTGTTTTCATGGGTTGGGGAGGACAGCGAAAACTGTGGGAGCTGTAGTCAGTGAGAGTGAATTCTTAGGCCAGTCTAGACTGTGAGATGTCCTGTGTCCCTCAAAGAGCTTGAGCTTTATCCTTTGGACAGTAGAGGGTCAGCAAAGTTTACCAGAACTTCCCATGATAATCTAGGGGTAACAGTCAAGTCGTGTGAGTGACAGCAGCAAATGTTATGGAGCTCAGTGGTTCTCGAACATCTGTGTGATTCAGAACCACTGGGAAAGCTAACAAAGGCTAGGGAGGACCAGGCATGTTGGGTAAGAAGGGGCTCAGATCTCTGCATTTCTCTCAAGTTGTCCAGGTGTTTTTGGTAGACACCAAAGTTCGGGAACTACTGGTACAATGCATATACAAGAGCCATTGTGTGACTCATTTTGTTAACATTTCAAGAAACACCCTTTCACGGGAAAATTATATTTAACAATGTAAATATTCAACAAAGTCTTTATTTTTTATTTTTTAAATTGAATTTTTTGGGTCATACTGCTTTGCAAAACCATATAGGTTTCAAGTGTACAACTCAATAAAACATCATCTGCACACTGCATTGTGTGCTGGTCACCCTAAGCAAAGTATCTTCCTCTCCCACTTTTTTCCCCTTTGCCCACCTCCACCTACCCCTCACCCCCTTTCCCTCTGGCTATCACTACATTGTTGTCTGTGTCTACATGTTATATATATGTTTTTTGCTCGATCTCTTCACCTTCTTTCATCCAGTACCCAAACCACCCTTCCCTGTGACAGCTGTCAGTCTGTTCCATGTACCCATGCCTCTGTTTCTATTTTGTCAGTTTATTTTGTTCATCAGGTTCCACATATAAGTGAGGTCATATAGTATTTGTCTTTCTCTGATGAGCTTATTTCACTTAGAATAATAATCTGCAGATCAATCCATGCTGTCATAAAAGGGAAGATTTCCTTTCCTTTTTCTTTTTTTGTTATGACCAAGTAGTATTCCATTGTGAAAACATACTACAGCTTTTTTATCCACTCATCTACTGATGGGCACCTGGGCTGTTTCCAGATCTTGGCTGTTGTAAATAGTGCTGCAGTGAACATAGGGGTGCATATATTCTTTTGAATTAGTGTTTCAGGTTTCTTCATATATATTCTCAAAAGTGGGATAGCTGGATCAAAAGGCAGTTCCAATTAAAATTTTTTTTTTATCCTTATGTGAGGACATGCTTATTGATTTTAGAGAGAGGAGAAGGAAGGGCGGGGAGAGAGGGGGAAAACATCATTGTGAGAGAGAAACATTGGTCAGTTACTTCTTGTATGCACCCTTCCCAGAGACAGAACCTACAGCCCAGGCATATGTCCTGATTGGGAATCAAACCTGCAACCTTTCAGTTTATAGGGATGATGCTCCAGTCAACTGAGCCACACAGGCCAGGACATGGCAATTCCATTTTTATTTTTTTTAGGTAACTCTGTACTGCTTTCCACAGGGTTCGCACCAATCTGCATTCTCACCAACAGTGTACTAGGGTTCCCTTATCTCTATATCCTTTCCAACATTTGTTGTATGTTGATTCAGTGATGATATATCTTTTCTGAGAGGTATGAGATGATTTCTCATTGTGGTTTTAATTTACAGTTCTCTGATGATTAGTAATGTTTAAGATTTTTTCATATGTTTATTGGATGTCCTTTTGGAGAAGTGTCTATTCAAGTCCTTTGCCTATTTTTTTTTTAAATTGGGTTGTTTTTCTTTGTAGTGTTGAGTTGTATAAGTTTTTTAAAAATATATTTTGGAAATTAACCCTTTATTAGATGTACCATTGACAAATATATTCTCCCATTCAGTGGGTTCCCTTTTCATTTTGTTGATGGATTCTTTTGCTGTGCAAAAACTTTTTAGTTTGATATAGTCCCATTTGTTTATTTTTTCCTTTTTTCTCTTGCTTGAACACATATGTTGGCAAAAATATTGCTATGATAAATGTCTGAAATTTTACTACTTATGTTTTCTGCTAGGATTTTTATAGGTTCACAATTTATATTTAAGTCTTTAATCCATTTTGACTTTATTCTTGTGTGTGATGTAAGAAGTTGGTCTAGTTTCATTTTTTTTGCATGTATCTGTCCAATTTTCCTAACACCATTTATTGACTAGACTGTCTTTACTCCATTGTATGTTCTTGTCTCCTTTGTGGAATATTAATTGACCATAAAAGTGTGGGTTTATTTCTGGGCTCTCTGCTCTGTTCCATTGACCGCTATGCATGTTTTTGTGCCAATACTATGCTGTTTTGATTACTATGGCCTTGTAGTATATTTTAATACCAGGTAGTATCATACCTCTAACTTTGTTCCTTTCTCAAGATTGCTGAGGCTATTCAAGGTCTTTTGTGGTTTTATATACATTTTTGGAATGTTTGTTCTAGCTCTGTAAGATATGCCATTAGTATGTTAATAGGAATCACATTGAATCTGTGGTTGCTTTAGGTAGTATGCCATTTTAATGATGTTAATTTCTCCTGTTCATGAACACAGTATGTGCTTAGAGTTATTTGCATCTTTCTCAGTTTCTTCTAATTTTTTAAAATACAGGTCTTTTGCCTCCTTGGTTAAACTTATTCCTAGTTACCTTCTATTTTGGTTGCAATTGTAAATGTGATTGTTTTCTTCATTTCTCTTTCTGGTATTTCATTATTGGTATATAGAAATATCACTTATTTCTGATTATTAATTTTGTATCCTACTACTTCACCAAATTCATTTATTAAATTAACACCAACATGGAATGTTCTTTATATCTTCTTGGAGCCTGCTTTTTCCACCTTTTTAAAAAAATATATTTAAGAGTTGTAATTTAAACCCTTTGAGGAATTGACTGGTACCTTTCATGGTCTTGTTATAGTGACTAAAAATGTTAACATATGTAAATTCTTCCATTTGTGCCTTGCACATAGTAAGATTTTATAAATTTCTGTGATAAATATTTTATCTCACATTTATGACAACTGCCATGGAAAATTTGTCTCAAATTAATTTTCTCTAAACATCTCCTCATGCAACTCTTTCTCAAACTAGTACTTTAGAGTCTTGAATTTTTCCCACCCTATATCTCTTCGTGGAAATTATTCTTTTAAACTTCTTCCTAGACTTAAAAGAAAAAAAAATACAGACACTTATGTCACTGTGAATCTTCAGTCATTTGGTATGACTTCTTCACCTGAAAATAACTCCTCATTAATATTATTTTCAATGTTATAGCAGGGTATTTTATTTTAGAAGAATTTATTATCTAGTTGATAAGTGACTTATAAAGTAATCCTTGAAATATGCAGAATTTTTATTTTTCTTAAATCTCTACTTGGTATTTTCTTTAAAATAATATTAACATGAATTTTATTAAAATTAACCAATAAAGGGTATTTATTTATTGGTGGAGAAAATGAAACACAAATTTAATTTAGCAGCTTTTAAATTAAGCACAATTACAACTCTGAAGTATATGGGGATATAGAAAAGAAATGTAAGGCACATTACTGGTTCTCAATTTTTAAAAAGACACACACAGGAGAATTTTCTCTATTTCTTATTCATCAAGTCATAACCCCAATACTGATTTCAGACAGTTGCTTTTATATACTATATCATAACTTCATGTCTTTCCTTATAATATTCTCTTTGTCTAGGACATCACTCTTCCCTTTGTTTCCTGATTTCCCTCCTTACTTACTTACTTGTCTGTACAGACTCAGTTGAAGGGTTACTTGCTCTGTCACAGTCCCCCGCCGCACCCCCCCGCCAGCAACTCCTTCCCCTAATGGACCATTAAAAATAGTCCTTTTCCCTGTACTTTTTCTGTACTGTGTATATGTGCCATTTCTTAGAGCCAGAGAATGCTCGATTTCTCTAAAAATCAGCAAGAACAACAAAACAACAGGCATGAGTCTACAATCATTTATGGTCTTCACTATGTGAGTACTAGGTAATTTTGTGTACAGAAAAACATTTGCTTGTCAAAATCTATAAAGGAAAAATATTAAAAAGTTAATTGAAAATCTGCTACAGAATTAAATTCTTGGAGTTGTAATGCATTTATTGCATTTTTTAAAAAAGTGTTAGACCTTCCCCTCCCCCCACCTTTTGTTTTACTGTGGACTTCTTGAGGGCAGGGACTCTGTCTCATTCATTTTTGCATTTTCCCTACCTTGGAATGTGTCTTGTACATATAGGGACTTACTGTTATTTGTTGAATGAATGGATGGGCATCCAGGGCATCCAGATTATAATACTGCTTCCTCAGTGTGTTGGATATTTTCTATTTTCCCCTCAGATACATTTTATGTTGCCACCCACCCCAATGTCTGCCCTGGGGCCTGACTTTGAAGGCTTACATCAATGACCTTCCATGTCTCCTGATTCCTGGTGGAGTTTAGCCACTGGGGAATTCTGAAAGGAAATTGGAGGAAGAAAGAGTTTATTTCCTTGCTCTCTTTTCGTGAGGTCACTTAAGTTAGTTGTTTACCTCACTAAAGGTCTTTGCTCCTCTTAAGGTGATTTTTCTTAGGACTCTAATTCTTGGTTTTAGTAACTGCTCCCTTCCCTTATGCATTTGGACAGCCATTCTAAGTTACTGTATTATCTCTACCTTTTTCTTGGATAGAAATTCTTTTCCTTTCAAGAATACCATTCCTCATGGAGCTGATCATGACCACTGCTCCAGGGCTTGGCACAGGACTCAGACTTGGCATAGTGTCCATCCCTATAACTTGAGTGACCAGTTTATGGAGGGGCTCAGGACTGGAATCATTTCTCCTCTTGCATCTTTTATAGCACTACCTGGAAAGAGGTACTCTCTCCTGAAATTATGGTAAACCTGGAGTATCTGGGAGCCATCTTTGCCTTCATGTGGAGAATCTTCATAAAAATAAAACTGATAAAAAGGAATACTGAAAGAAGGAAAAGACTCAGGCCAGTCTGAGCTTGTTGCCAAAGTGGGATTTGGCTGACTGTTCTGAATACAGGCATAACACAAACATTGATGGGAAAGAAAAAAGGTCATTGTTAAAATATTGCCCAATTTTGGGAAGTTGGAAACTCTCCAACTCTGGCCAATCTCTTCTGCAAAACACAGGAAGAACCTAGACACCCCCAGATTCAGAGTCAATGTCCAGACACCCTGCTCCATTCTTATCTGTTCTTCTGGGGCCCAAGGCTGTTACACAAATGACTCCCCAGTTTCAGGTTTTCTCTCTCTCTGTGGGGTGCACACTTATGGGACCAGAGTTGCCATTGCCTCCCCACAGCTTCTTCCCTCTCCTGGGACCTGAGGCCCACTGCCATATCACCATAGCTAGTTGTGTAGGGCCTTTGTCTGTGGGTTCCTCAGAGCCTGAGGCTCCCCCCCAGGGCCAGTGAACACTCCAGCTCACATATCTGTGCGTTGCTCTCAGAGGGAGAGAAGGGGTGCAGTCTGGGACATCCAACTGGCATGGAGCCACAGTGTCCTGTGACCTACCACTTGCAAGTCCTGCCACCAAGCACAGGATCCAACCTCTGAGGGCCAGCTCCCAACCAGGCAAGCTAAGCAAGGGGAAAAAAGCCACAAGTCTCTGCACCCTCCATTTAAATGTCTGGACCAAAAATCCTATGCTCAGCATAAGCATCCAGTTTCCCAGCCAATCTATAGGCTAGAGTCTGCCACACTCATCTGCCTGTACAATGTTTCTTCCCCACCCCCTGTCTTGATGATAATCTCCATGGTACACAAGTGTTGTGACCTTTTAAGCCTGTGCATACTCTATGCAAGCTTCCTCTGGTTGTGTCATGAGCTGAGCTCTCCCCTCGGTGCAGCAATCTGGCTGTATCTCCTCTGTAAAAAGCTGAGTGTTTGTCACTTGTAACTGAAAAAAATATCAGTTAATATATGCAACCATTACCATCCACAAACTATGGCTATATGTTAGCAACTGGGCAAAGGAAGATTACTGTATATGAGGGGTGTGTTGTGCTAATTTATGACAAAAGCATCTAGAGAACAGAGGTCATTTTGTTTTTGTATATGTCTGCATAACTGATGCGGACTCTCGCTAGCAGTGTCAGAGGTGTTGTGGATGCAACAAACAAATTCACATGGACTGCAGAAGTCCTGTGGAGAAATGGGACAGCACGGCCACTCTCTGAGAGAGAAAGAGAGCCTTGACCCATGCCTGGACAAACTTTTATTGCTTTCTAGTAGCATCGCATTAAAGAAGGTTCTCATTCATTATGCTCAGGTTTACTTTAAGTGATTAAAGTAAACTTTAATCACTTCTTACAGATAACAAAGAAAAAAATGTTGCAAATGCAAGGGAATGATAAAAGTGATTGATCTGGTTACACTCCGTCCTTGGGACTGCTTAGCACAGACTTTAGGGAGTTGCTTCAGAGATATACATTAAACATCTGCTGTCTTAACTCAGGGTGAAGGAGTTTTAGCAAAAGCAAGCCTCAAAGCAGCCTTGCTATAATGCAGGCCTGGTTCCCCATGGGAAGGCTGATCCATGGGCCTGGCTCCTGTGTACTGTTTCACAGCTGTCGGTTTTCTGAACCAGGGCTGAGCTATATTCGCTATTGCCACACAGACTGGTTCCCTATATATAACTATGAGCTTATGGTTATTGAAACACTAACACTTTTAATTCTATTGATTATAACACTTTTGCATGATATTAAGAAGCTCATGTATTTAAATTTTTTCTGAAATCTTGTAGGAATGGATTTTTCCTACACTTTTTCTTACATATTTTAGTTTTCCAATAAATGTATTATTTCCTTATCTGAAAAATATTTGTAAGCTTAGTCTTTTTATTCTTCCATTAGCCAATATTTTCTAAATAAAGATTGCTGGGTTTATGCTAAGTGAAATAAACCAGTCAGAAGAAGACAAATACTATATGATTTTACTTATATGTGGAATCTAATGAAAAAACTGAACTGATAAGCAAAATAGAGACAGACTCATAGAGAGCAGGCTGGCAGCTCTGTGGGTTAAGGGGTGGAAGGATTGAGCAAAAAAGAAAAAGAACTCATGGACATGGGCAACAGTGTGGTGATTGTGGGGGGGTGGGGGATAAATGGTAATGGAAAAATTACACTAAGAAATAAAGTGAAAAAATAAAAAATAAAAGAAAATTCTGTGAAACACCAAAAAAAAAAAAAAGGGTTGCTGAGTTTAGCTTTAGTGTGAAGGAATCCATTACATTGATTTCAATTTTGATCTAAGTTTTTTTTTTCTCTTAAATCTCCAGGCCAGGAAACCTACCAGTTGCACTAACTCTTCTGAGAGCTCTGAATGGAGCAGAGAGCAAATTGCCAATGGTGAACAGAATACACTATTAAAAAGTATCTTGTTTCAGCCCTGGCTAGTGTAGCTCAGTAGCTTGAGTGCGGCCCTGTGAACCAAAGGGTCACCAGTTTGATTCCTGGTCAGGGCACATGCCTGGGTTATAGGCCAAGTGCCCAGCAAGGGGTGTGCAAGAGGCAACCACACACTGATGTTTCTCTCCTTCTCTTTCTCCTTCCCTTCCCCTCTCTCTAAAAATAAATAAAATCTTTTTAAAAAATGTATCCTATTTTAGTCTGCATCTCAAAATAATTCAAATGTGATAATTCCCTCAAACATAAGTTTAAAGTAAGTGGTTTATCCAAGTATTTTCTAAGACATCAGCTTGGTTAGGCTGGGTTATAGAATTCAAAGGTTATGGTTGTATTTTCATTAAATGAGTATAAACACTCAAACCATGCTTCTCTTCCCAAAGGAAATGAAAAGGAAAAACAAAAAACAATGTGTTTATTTTTAAGAATTTGGGATGAAGGGATTACTTTTGATATATTTAAAAACTGATAAGTTCTAATTCTCTATCGTTAAATGTTATTTTTCAGGAAAGCTTTGAATTCTTTCAAGTAACACTGACAATTGAGATTTTTTTCCCTTAGCATTAGTTCTTTAGATCTCAATCATCACTTTTTTCTAGAAAGGAAATACTTCATAAACTATGTTTCAGTGCAAAATAAAGAACCACATACCTTTGATTTGGTGGTTAAAATCCAGAAACACTTTCTAAGGAGTCTAAGAATTGTTCAATTCTTCCTCTGCATCTCAGAGATACTCTTGTGTCTTCCCTTCAATACTCCTACCTCTCATTTAGTAGGGGTTTTACTTTTTTGTCTGCACTAGCCTGAGTTGATTCTGTTGCTTGCAACTGAAATATCTTAACAATGTACTTGAAATGGCAGTGTTATCAGTGAAAATCAAGTTCTTATGGTGTCACAAGGAAAATAATTTTCTGAGACCTGCATGGGAGGATGGGGTTCCTGGTAAACTTTATTGATGATGTAAAATAAAGGGGGTTCCCCTCCTCACTTCTCAATGTCCCATCTCTGTTGATCTTGCCATGGAAAAGGTCCAACCTTATCTTTAGTAGGGACAGAGTGAAGGCTACTGCCCAGAGTTTCTGGTCCATATACAGTCCAGCTAGCTTAGTATCTGTTTTCATCTGCATTCCATTGCTGTGTTATGGTATCCAGGCTCCCACTGGAGCCTGTGTGTGGAGTTTGCTAAGGCCACGCAGCTATGGAGAGAGAACACATGAGTACACAGGACAAGTACATGGAGAGAGAATGAGAGCTACTTTCTATTTCAGGCTTGGAAAAGACCAGAAGCTTTTTCAAAGTGACCAATCAACTTCCCAAGATTTCACAGGCTTTGGATGGTTTTTGCTCCCTAGTTTGACTGACAGGCCTCTTCCACCAAAAACCTCCCCCTTGGCCCCTCAAAAATTCAGTTTTGGAGGGGGAAGGGAGAAGTGTTAATCTCCTTGGCAAAGCAATGTCATGATTCCCTAGGGTGTGAAGTTGTAGCTTCTTGTTGAAGAAGCAGGATCTGCACCTCAATTTCTTAAGTTCAATGTCTAACACCCTTTGCTCCCCTTTTCTAGCTAAATACCAATGGCAACAGTTACACTATCTTTTTATGACAAGAGGCAATGGGAATGTTTTCCTCAGACAAAAGCACAAGCATCATTGTTGTCTTCCAAAAATATTTATAACTCTTTCAAAAGAGATTAAAATATATTTTAATAAAAAACTGAGTAACTGCTATTAGCCATTGCTATGCCCACCTTTGTATACAATATTTCATTTGAATCTGTTAGGGCTGCTTTAAGAAAATACCATAAAGTAGGTAGCTTAAAAAAATAAAAATGTACTCCCTTATAGTTCTGGAAGCTGAAATTCCTAAATCAAAGTATTGGCAGGTTGGTTCTTTCTGAAGACTGCAAGGAAGAATCAGTTATATGTCTCTTATCTAACTTCTGGTGACTGCTGACAATTTATTGCACATCTTGTCCAGTAGCTGCATAACTCCATTCTCTTGGTCTTCACATGGCTGTCCCCTCTGCATCTCTGTGCCTTCCCATTTCTGTCTCTTATGAGGCTACTTGTCATTTAATTTAGGGCCCACCCTAAATAGAGGATGATCTCAACTTGAGATTCTTAACTTCATTTTATCTGCAAAGTCACTATATTCAAATAAGTTCACACTGAGAAGTATTAGGCGTTAGGACTGGACATATCCTTTTGGGATCCATCATCAACCTATTAATGTCCTTCAGTCGCTTGTGGGATGGGTGACAATGTTAATTCCATTTTACAAATGAGTAAGTAGAGGCTGAAATCACTTAGCCAGCAGAATAGAAAGCAGGATACCAGCTAAAACCGCATCCAAAACCAATGAGACTGGTGTCACACCCTCTTCTGATACACCATTTTTGTTTACATAATTTTTTTATCTTTTAAATAAGAGATAGTACATGTTTTTTGGAAGATTTTATTTATCTATTTTTTAGAAAGAGGGGAAGGGAAGCATAAGGAGAGGGAGAGAAACATCAATGTGTGGTTGCCTCCTGCATACCCCTCACTGGGGACCTGGCCTGCAACCCAAGCATGTGCCCTGACTGGGAATCGAACCAGTGACCCTTTGGTTCACAGGCCCACACTCAGTCCACTGAGCTATACCAGCCAGAGTGAGATAATACATGTTTTAGCATTGTTTTTAGATTTAACAAAGTTGTATAATTTATCAGAATCATGTTTAATTTCACCAATATAAAGCAATTTTTACAAACAAGCTATTCCTAATGAGATTTCTCAGCTTTTCAGAAAGAAGGGGAAATGAAGAGAGAAGCCAAATATATTTTTCCTCATCTTCAGCTCTTCAGCTCTTTTTTTTTAGTTCATGGTTCTAATATTCAATTTATATTGCTCTCCTTCTGCTCTCTCATACTATTTTCAGATCCATGAGGGTCAGCCAATGCTGAGTACTCTTGCTGGCTCTGTCTACCTGTTCCCTTTTCCTGGCACTCTCTGAAATAAATAAGGATGCACCTGTCCCATTACAGAAAAGGGAATAGGGTCATGATGCATGTTTGGGTTTTTGGTTTTTAAGAGAGTCTTTTGTAGACCAGTCCTGTTGAGGTCAGACCACAGAGAGTATACAGAAACATGTCAATAAATTTGCTGCAAGGTCTGACACATGGCATCAGTTCGCCTGAGTGATCTAAGAAACCTTGTCCATCTTTCCATGCTTTTCTGAGATTTGGAATATTCTACAATCCCACAAAACTCCAAAATCCAAATCACATTGAATTATAAAAATTCAGAATATATTGGAAGAATGTGAATAATTTTTTGATTTTTAAAGCAAATTCTTGGTAAAAAGAAATAATTTATATTTCTGAATCATTGAGTCCTTGCCTTAGTCTGATTTTATTGCTTACGATGGGTGAAAATATAAATGATATGCATGTAAAACTTAAGGCTAATTTCTGGAAATGTCTGAACATATTTTTTACATTTTTGAAATTCAATGCCTTTCCATATATTCTATCTTTACAAAAAGAATTCTTCCTTTGAAGTAATTTCCATACTTTCCCAGAAAGCTTGAAATCCAGGCTTCTTTGATTTCCTTCTCTTCTCAAATTTGACTACCAATTGGTTTGTACCATACACCTTAATTTTTTATTATTTGGCATGTCCATTATAATTTTGAATGCTCATGTCATGTTTTATAGCCATACTGTAAGTTCCCAAAGCTAGTACTTAACCTGGTGCCTGTGAGTAACTAGCTAAACATGCCCAAATACTGAACTATGATGTTGCAAAGCACAGTCAACATTTATTGTAATCTGAGAGCTGACAGCAGCCATATTCTCTGCTATATTCTATAATACTTAACATTATCAACAGTTTGCTGTGTACTAGGCACTTCTCCAAATGCCTACTATGTATGCACATCAGTTTATAGAAAGTTGGAAGACTAAATGATTTGTTAGAAAATCACAGCAGCACTGCCATTGTCTTGAGGAATTTAATTGTCATCCAAGTTTTGGGTGATAGCTCTTTCTGGAGAATGTAGTTGCTATTATGCAAAGTCAGGACCAACCTAACTTCCATCTTTACATTTTTCTTCCACTCTGTCCCTTTTCAATAGTTTGAATTTTTATCAGTGCCCATCCAAATTAGTTTGGGGAGATGAGGATGTTGATTAATTTTGTCGACAAGTGAAGAACTTGAGCAGTTTTACTCTTTTGCTAAATTTGTTACACTAACATTCTTGTCAGTTTATTTGAAAGTATTAAAATTACCAATATCGCAGGTGGACTCATGAATGAAAGAAGTCCTAACTTTAGTTGCTTTAATTTGGCTTTTCCATGGTGAGCTTTTGAAGGAGGAGCAGCGCATTTAGGGACTAAGTCTTTATACTGCTTGGACCAGTCTTGTTCTTAACTGCCTGTGTGACTGAAAATTTTCTACTCCTAGGAATCTAGATTTCTGCCAGCCTTTCATTTTCTGCCTCAATCATCAACATTCTTACTACTCGACATAGAGATTCTGGAGGCTATTCGAAAAAAGAAGCTTAGGAGAATTTTTTGGTTGGATATTTGTGTGTTTGGGTACGTTGGCCCCATAGATGTGCAGCTAAAAACTGGTTCTGATGTAGTTACTGCTGATATTCAGGGGTTAAAGATACAAAGTCTTCAGCCCCAAACTGTTCATATTCTCATCTCCCCCCACTCTACAGAGCTTTAGTTTTTTACCAGAATGTAAAGTGCTACTACAAGAACAGGAACTTCCAATATAATATTTACTATGGACTGAGTGCTTGTGTCTTCCAAAGTCTTATGTTGAAGCCCTAATCCTTGATGTGATGGTACAGTTGATCCTGTAGCAACATGGATTTGAACTGTGTGGGCCCATTTATACATGGATTTTTAAAAATAAATACTGTAAGTATATTTTCTCTTCCTTATGATTTTCTCAATAACTCTGTTCTTTAGCTTACTTTATTGTAAGAATATAGTATATAGTATATTTAATGTACAAAATATATTTTAATTGACTATTTGTTATTGCTAAAGCTTTTGGTTATAAGTAGGCTATTAGTAGTTAAGTTTTGGGGGAGTCAAACATTATATGTGGATTTTTGACTGCATGGGGGTTAGCACCCCAGATCCCCATGATGTTCGAGTGTCAACTGTATTTGGAGGTGGAGTTTTGTGATGGGATTAGTGCTCTTATAAGAAAAGAGGAGAACAAACTTTCTCTCTCTCTTTCTCTCTCTCTCCTCTTGCAGCATGGAACACGGAAAGCAGATAGCTATCTATAAGTCAAGAAGAGAGCTCTTACCAGGAACTTGACTATTCTGGCACTTTGATCTTGGATTTACCAGCTTCCAAAACTATGAGAAATAAATGTCTGTTGTTTAAGCCACCTAGTCTGTGGTATTTTGTTATGAGCCTCTTCAGCAGACAAAAACAGTCCCTTTTGATGATTTATGTTCTCAATACCAATTAGTGCTTATGTATACTATCTAGCTTTTCTTATAGTGTTATGTCCATTAGAATGCCCAATACCTGAGTCAAAAGCATTTGAAAAGTTTTGTTACTATGATTCACATCATAACACTTTTCTGTCCATGAAAAGTTTTCACAATGCTTCTCAAAATTTAATGATAATTTTTTGATAGAGAAGAATAATTAACCCAGGCTAGAGTAAAGTTATGCCATGCCATTTTAGGTGAAGTCTCTCTGACTTACTGAAAACAGACTTCAGCATCTCATGGAAAGTCCAAAACTCAGCAGGACTGTGCAAAAATGTTTGTTTTCCTGTTAGATATTTTTCTCTGAAATGTTTGTGTTTTCCAGTTTGTCTTTTTAAATTTTGTTTCTTTTAAAATAATGGTCTGGATTGTTTTTGAAGATACTTAACATATAGCTATTTGACACAGAGTTGTTTCAAATCAGCTACCTATAAGTCTGTTAAAATTTTTTATATGGCTATCTCCCAGATTAGCAAGTACCTCACATTTAAACTTATTGTGTCTTCTGAAGTCTATTTTTTATATTGTTCCATGAACTGGTACAGTTGACATATCCTGTCCAGATGAAGCATATTTTAGGAGCTAAAAAGCAAAAACCCAAAGAAAATTTCACATCTGAAAGAAAGAACACTCTAAATCATCAAGGAGACATGTAGCTAGCCTGTGAAATGGCAACATCTTAAATTTATATTTTTAATATCTTCATTTAGAAAAGTTGTCCTATTGTGACATGGAACAAGCTAATGTCAGAAATTCTGTAACTTTTAATAAAGATAAAAATGTCTATCATGAAACTTCAGCAATATCTGAAAGTAATTTGAAGTTGTTTAAACTATGTGGCACATAGATCACAGATATCTTAACAGCTCTGGCTGGAGAATACTAACAATGGAGAAGAGGGTAAAAATTCTACCAACTTAAATATTTTACCACTTATTTAACTTGTTTTGAACCTTTAAAGATGAAAGACATGTTTGGATTTTTCTTTTTAAAAGTTAAATTTTACTAGTGTTTTATTTAAATAAATTTGATATCAAAATTATTGAAAACTTGGCCTTTTAAAAATTAATTTCCACTAGTATTTCAATAAGCTTTAGGACCAAAATTATTTAAAACCATTATATTCTAAACATGGCTGCCTCAGATATCTGGGGCCTTTTATGTAAAACCTAGATTTTTTCATTCCTGAGCAATTCTGTTACATGAGTAATTCATTCCATCAGAGGTGCCTTGGATGGGGGTGGTGGTGGCACTGCTGTGCTCAATCCCAGGAGTTGGTGTTCAGTGCCATTTTTCCCTACCCAGAACTGACCTCCATCCCCAGGTGGCTCCAACTTGATTCACAATATTCTGAGCCAAGATTCACAAGAGCCTCTTGAGTTTGATTTTGAACATACTGAATTTGAGCTGATACAGTGATACCTAAGTGAAAATGCCGAGAAGACTGTCAGGATGGGTCCTCTCAGGAGCAGAATTTGAAGTACAAGAGAATTGAAAGGGAAATACCTCTGAAAGATAAAAGGGAGGATCAAGAATTCATACAGAACCTGAGGATAGATGGAGGTGTTGATACCTGTGAAAAGAGAGAGGGTTGGGTAGGAGGACCCTCAGACTGTAATGAAGTTCTGAGCAAGCCTTGGCCAAGACAATGGGAACTTCAGAGCAGAGACTGTCCACCAGGGTCCTGTGTTGAGCAGGTGCGGCCCAGCACCAGTCATGCCCCTCATGTCTGGTTGTTGGCAGGGAGCAGCTGGTGAGATGGGGCCTCAGTATGGGTGTGAATACTGTGGTGAATCCTGAAGGTGAAGGTTGCCTGCCAACTATGTTTCTCATGGGAGGTACTTACCTGAAGGGGAATCTGAGCAGTGCTCCTCCCTGACCACCATGAAGGCACATGGAGCTTGGATTAAAGTTGTGGGAAAGTTGTTTTTTTAATAGTCAGCAAAGCATTCTATTTAGGGTGGAATATTTTGATTTAGAACAGTTAATAAGCCGAATGATGGATAAAGGATGTCTATAGAAGCCCAGGCATGATAGCTAAGATACCCTGAGTGAGAAAAGTCCTTATTGATTGACTGCAGCAAATATTCACTGAGCACTTACGGCATGCCAGATACTGTGAAGATGGAGCAGCCATCAGAACAGACAACAGTCTTTGCCCTTATGAGGTTTACCTTTCAGTGGGTATGTAAAGAGAGTAAACAAATAAATGAGAAAGTTTATACAGATTGTCAGAAGGTGATACAGATTGTCAGATGGAGAAAAATAAAACAGGGAATATCCCATCCATCTGGTGGATAGGAAATTTGAAGATGAAGTGTAGCCATTATAAAAATGGCATCTGAGAAGGTTCCACTGAGCTGACAGTTGAGCAGAAGCTTGAGAAGGCAGAGGGATAAGGCACATAGGTAACTAGTGGAAGAGTATTTTAAGCAGAGGGAAGAAAAGCTCTAAGGCAGGAGTGTTCCAGAGTAGCAAGGGGGCTTTGTGTTGGGAGCTGGTAAACACACCAGGGGTTGGTAGGAGAAAGGTCTGAGAGTTGCTAGGCGGTTCAAATCTCAGAGGAAACATTAGAATGACTTTGGCCTTTCTGAAGAGTGTGATGGGAAGCTATTGAAGGAGTCTGAATTGAGGAGTGGCAGGAATTGATGTGTTTTTCAAAGGAACCCTCTGGGTCTATGTTGAAAATGCACAGCCTGAGGGCACAGTGGAAGCAGAGACACCAGTCAGGAGTCTATTGCAATAATCTGGGTGAGAAAATGACATGGATTTATTTCTCTTCTGAAATAAAAGGGGAAGGATAGGAGGAGAAAGGAGAGTAGAAAGAGAAGGTATATGGAAAGTCTGTATGGAGACACAGCCAATGAAGGTTTCTCATTGTGTGGTGGTTAAGGGACATTTTAAGAAGGTGAAAGATCAAAGTGAATAAGACTTTTGAAATTGTTGTTATGTTCCTGTTTCTGCTTAAAATTTCTACTCAAGCCCATTTCACTCACAAATGTATTGTGGGCATGTGTGTGTGTATATCTGTGAATGCATCTATCTTAGGGTCTTGTGTTACATCTGGGTTGTCACATAGCATGGCAACAGGAGCTGGAAAGCAAACAACCAGGAGAATGAAGACCATGGGAGCTGGCAGAAGTCCAAATCTTACCTAGGTGCAAGAGGCTAGAATCCTCCAGCTGACTTCTGATTCAGGCAAGGCTAGAAATTTAAATTTTTGAGCTACTGCTCATAGAGATGATAAATAGTAGAGGAAATTTTGAGGGAAAACACCAGACAAAAATGTCTGTAAGTTAATAATTCTTCCAGATAGAAAAAAGAGATGATAGATTTGGTAAAGGCAATGAAAGATCAAAGTGACAGGTGAGAACTAATTTTGCATATTGTGGTAGAATCTGCTGGTTTCTCACTCAAATCCACATTTTTACTTCTTATTTGCAGAACTCAAGTTGTTATTGTACCTGTAGAAGAGTGTATTTTCTATTCGCCCTTTGTAGCAATTCTTGACTCAGTTCTGGCCAGTGAGATGTAAGCAGAACTTAGAAGTTGTCAACAAAATGAGAAGGAGCCTTAAAAGTGAGCAGACAGCTGGGATGGGTCCTTTTTGTTTCCTCTGTTCCTCTTTTCTCTCCCTGGGGAGTTGGAAATGCCATGATGGCTAGAGATTGACCAGTCAGTTTTGACTATTAAATGTCCTTAAGGGTAGACAGTAATTGCTAGGATGATGAAACAAAGAACAGGAGGAATCCTGGGCTACCTATGTCTAGACTTCTTATATGTGAAAGAAAACTATTTTTTTTTCTCTTATTTAACCTGTGGCTAATTAGGTTTTTCTGTTTATGTAAATATAACTGTTATACATTAACGGTGGCCACCATTTATTGAATCCTTTTATATTTCAGGCATGGTGCTGAGAACTTTTTATTATTAGCTTAATTAATCATCACAGTAATCCTATGACATAGTGCTATTATTTACATTGATTTAGTAGATGAGGAAGTGAAATTTAGAAGGGTCCATAAATTTCCCCAAATCACATAACTTGTGTGTAACTTTAAACTTATTTGTTTGATTTCAAAGCTTGGGTATTATCTACTCTAGCATGCTGTCAGGTGGGGATAAAACTTAATTGAGGCTCTGAGAGTCTTGTTTGAAACTACTGTTTCTCTAAAGTTAATACTTTGCTATTGACCAACTGTACTTTTTGGGCCTGACTTCCTTCACACATGGTTTTGACAAATCCCCGTCCCACCTAAGGCCTTATTCCACTGCAGCTATGCCTCAGCCCAGTGTGATGTCTAAATCTGGCTGGAATCTGCTTCATGAAGTTCTCTGATAGCAGTCCCAAGGCAGCGGGTGAGCTGTGCTCTCAGAGGGTAGGTCTTTGTTCACAATCAAAAGGAAGTAGCAGCTGGCCTAAAATTGTGACTGGCCTCTGGTCTTGGACTCATTACGGTTGCCCTGATGCTTCCACAGATTCACTGAAATGTTTTTCCTTTGAAAACAAAGCTTCCAGAAACCCAAAACACCTGTATTAACTAGTGACCTAAAGGAAGCACTTACCTGATGACACCCTGGCTGGCTTTCAGGGAGCTTGGCAGAGCCTTCCTGCCATTCCCAGGCTGCTTCAAAGGACTAATTAGACAGCTAGGCCTATTTCAATAGAAACTGCTTCAGTTTAAAAATCTGTCTTTTCAAATATCTGATTAGCAAAATTGTAAAGACAATAAGAAGGTAAGACTAGCAAAGACATCCCAATCATCCCTACTGAACACACAGCAGCGTGCGTTGGTTTATGTGGGTATTTTTGTTTTACGATTACTCTAGGTTACAGAGGCAAAGGAGCTCCACATCTTTTTATTTGCGTGCATGATCCAGGGTGGAGCATGACAGAATGAAAGGATCACTTAAATCTCGTATTTATAGTTACACAAATACTTACCTTTTATTGAACACTGTTAGGTGGCAGATACCACAGGAGGTAGTTTAATTCTCTCATTTAATGCAGTTCTCACACCAACCCTGTTTGTTAAATGTGATGATGTTTTAGACATAATGAGTGGATTACCTAAGGTCACACAGTGGGAATTTATATATACTGTAGGTCTATCCATCTCTATAGTTTTATTATCCTATGGCAAAAAGTGCTCAGTGCTTTAAGATACTTTAAACAGTGGTTGGTTTCAGAAAACTTCAGCAATATTGAAAACTCAAGTGCCACGTGTGAACAGCTCTGGATCACTGAGTGTGGTCTGGTTTGAAGTTTCCAGGTCCCATATCCCTCTCTTTCCTGCTGCGACCCTTTGGCCATTTCATATAGGTTAGAAGAAGTAATGCAGTTAATTAATTTTGTTAATTATAAACTGCCTTGGCAAAAGTTTTGATAAAAAAGGAAATGGAAACCACTGATTAGAATGAACTTTGTTTATTATTTTTCAATTCATTTAATGGTACAATACCACACTCTATTCCTATGATTTTTTTGAATTGACTTCAGTTTTTTTTTTTAAATCTCTAAATTGGTCTCATATAGCAAGTGAATACAGTATTGTTTTTAAGAATAAAAAACTCTAAATTATAGTTGCTTAATATGGTTTATAATTACCCTAATGGTTTCATAAAAAAAATAAAGAAAATCCTTAAAACAACCAGTGTCATTTGTTATTCTAAGGACAGCCGACAGTTACAAAATGGCAGTCACAGTTCTGGGACAGCTATCGCGGAGGGTCTCAGTGGGAGCACGCTGGTTCCCTTGATAGACCAGCTGGCTATGTTGATGCTTAAAATCTTTGGCAGCAGCCATAAGATTTTATCACCATTAGTAATAACTAACATCGTGCAGTGTACTGTAGTTTATGCTTAAAGGAAATTTATCCCTTGCTAAATTTTACATGAAGGCAAAGCAACATTGACTATTGTGGTTGCTATAATATGTATGCCCTTGGCTATCCTCTATGAAACTTCTGAATCACAAATTAATATTATTATTTAAGTTCCATTTGTATATCTTTTAAGCTAATGAGTTCTGGAGAGAGTAATAATCAAATTCTTGATTTTTCTCTCTTTATAGTTGAGTTAAGTATTTTTCAGTTTCCTTTATGGGTTGGATATTGACTCTAAATTATTACTATTAGAAAACTAGGCAATAGATTATTTCAATATATGTAGTACATTTGTTTCTTTGGAATATATGTAAAGGAAAGAGAAAATATCTAAATATTTACAAAGTGTCTGACAAGATTAAATAATTTTATTATCACTAACTTGTTGCTGATAGTATTTGTTGGTGAATGTGTAGGAAGAGTTTTTATACAGACTCAAACTCCTCAACTTGTCTGTTTCCATCCTATTCAGTAGTTTTCTTGGATTTGGGGAATAAGCAGGAGTCATGGACTTGCATAGGCAAACAAAGAAACAAATGCCTCCCCCCAAACCCAACAAATAAACAAACAAACAAATGAAAACCCCTTTTTTTGAGGGCTTAATGTTATCTGGACTTTCTTTCTTTGAAGAAGGATTACTTGCCTGGCCTTATTAGTCATTCAAATTCAGAGGACATTTGCAGTCCCTATTCTAGGATTAGGTTGCAACAAATTTTGAGGGGACTGCTGCAGAGATGTTGGGAACCGCCTTGCCTGGTTTCAGAAGCTGTAACCCCTCATGACTAAGGCTGAGTGAGAGACCTTGGAACCATAAGCCACTAAAGAGACAAAGCTTATCTCCCTGTCAGGGGCGCCACCTCTGCCCCTTTTACTTCATCCTGCTTGGCCCTGAGCCTGGCCTGTTAGCGAATGATGGGTAAGATTCCTCAAGGAAGGAATGACCTAAGACAGGTACAGTCATGAAGGGGCCCCCAGGGAAGGACTTGGGGGGTCTATAGAAAAAGGGGGTGATGAACCCTCACCCCTTGGCTTTGACATAGCCTGAGTACTCATTTTGTCTTCAAGAAGTCTTCTAATCTCTTGGCTGCCTTACTTCCCCTGCCTGACTTAAGCCTGAAACAATGACAGAGGGTGGTACAGTCCTGTGCTGGAAAGGGCGGGTTCCCTGGGCGATCAGGCCTAAGAAAGGGTACTTAAAATCCTGTGAAAACTGCTTTGCTAAGAATGCCCTCAGTTTTCTGATCAGTGTCTGAGCAGGAAATGAGTTTGTTTCCCAGTTTTATAGCCCCTTAGCCAACTGACCCTGAGTCAGAATAAGCCCTCATAGTTCTTTGAATGTTATCTATTGTTTGATCCTTACTGCCTGACAATGATTGATGAGCTTTACCTGTATTCCTGTGCAAATTGAACCCAATAAAAGCCCATTGAGGAAAAGGCTCCTGGCCCTTCTCCTCTGAGAGACTGGCCACCTTTCCTCCCCAAGCAGATCATACCTTGGTAGACTTGTTCTCATCCGAGGCAGACAGGGGGCTCTGCAGGTGGAGACGCCCCACAGGGAAACTCATCAAGATGCTTTACTCTGTAATCTCTGGTTTGAGAAGGATGGTCCCAGAGGAGAAGCTGGGTGTTTGCACTAGGAATTTTCCTCACCCCTTCTTCCAAGATTTGGGACTGGAGACTCTCAAGGTGGCCTCAGTCAAGGTCTAGTGGCAAGGACAGGAAATAGAATTCAAGAAATAAAATGGCTTACCACAAAGGCCTGAAGGTCTGGGAAAGAGAACTAGTTTTTACAGTGTATGTGGTCCAAACCAGTTAGTCTACTATGGTGGTTCACTAACTTTGTTTTGCATCAGAATCTCCTGGAGGTACTGGTAAACGTGAGATGTTTTGAGTCAACACCTAGAGTTTCTGATTCAACCAGAATCAGATTTAGGGCAGCCATTTTCAACCAGTGTGCCACAAGAATTTTTAAAACATTCAATACCTGACTATTTAGCCAGGGGCACTGACCTCTTTTTGCTTAGATTGTCAAATGAAAAAAATGATAACAGCCAACATAACAATAGCCATCCAGCATGAATGAATTAGAATTTTATCTATTTTTTGTCAGATTGGCAAAAGTTATATTAGTAATATAATATATAAGTAATTAGTTTATGTGTGCCATGAGATGAAAAAGGTTGTAAATTGCTGGTCTAAAGTGATGTCTGAGGGGTTTAATTTTCAAGCAGTTCCTGGGTGATGCTGGTGAAGGGCCACACTTTGAAAACCATTGCCCTCAGCACACAGATAAGCTTTGGGTAAGGGGATTCCTGTGAATGCAGTGTGCTGTGGCTGTGATACTAATGTGTGTGTAATTAGGGGGTTTTGCAGGAACCCAGCCCAGAAATAGCATTCCTGGAACAGTGGACAGCTTCTTTTGGACTGTCCTGTTATGTCTTTTAGAGCTGTGCTATGAGGCAGTGACAAGCAGTGGCAGTGCGCTTGGACCTTTTAATATCTCTGTACCTGGAATTCAGAAGCAGGGCCGACTAGCCACACTATTCTGACTCTGTCTCAGAATTTTTGAACAGTCTCACCATCTACCTTATAATGAACATTTTATTGCTTTTATTGCTATTATCTTAGGCAGTTCAGAAAGGTAAATTTGTGTAATATGTTCTGTATATTTTTATTAATTAGAACTTTCTACTTTACAATTTAGAAATATTTCTAAACTATATATACGGTAATTATAAAATATATTGAACAGAAAATGAGGGTGCTTTGAAAAGTTGAAGGTTTTCCCCCCAATCCTTGCTCCATTCTTGAAATGTGACTTATTTTGCATTGCATGTCTCAGAGAGAGCAAGAAGTTTGTTTCAAATTTCAAAAGTCATATTAAGAAGTACAACATTCATCATAAAATAAGTCACAGGATGAGGGACTTCTGGACAAGATGGAGGCATAGGTAGATACACTGCACCTCCTCGCGTAACGAAACAAAGGACAATAACAAATTTAACAACAAAAAATAACCAGAACTACCCACCTAGAAAATCGAACTGTATGGAAGTCTGACAACAAAGGAGTTAAAGAAGAAACTCACCCAGACTGGTAGGAGGGGTAGAGATGGTCAGCTGGGAGGAGAGGACTCATGGCAAAGCAGCAGCTGGTGGACCCAGTGAGACTGCAGATTGCCAACTGGGTGGTCCCACATTTGCATGCAGATAAACTGGGAGGAACAACTGGGGAGTGAGATAGACTGAGCAACCAAGGGTTCCAGGGTGGGAAAATAAAGCCTCAAAGACTCTGACTATGAAAACCTGTGGGAGTCACAACAGCAGGAGAAACTTCCGGTCTCACAGGAAAATTTGTTGGAGGGACCCTCAGGGTCCTAGAATGTACACAAACCCACCTACCTGGGAATCAGCATCAGAAGGGCCCAAGTTAATTGTGGGTAGTGGAGAAAGTGACTGAAAACTGGCAGAGAGCAGAGCAAGCAGCATTGTTCCCTATTAGACCCCACCCCAACATACAGCACCACAACACAGCAACGTGGGTTGCCCCACCATGGTGAACACCTAAGGCTCTACCCCTTACTATGTAATAGTTTGGCTGAGACAAAAAAAAAAAATATCCCAAGTGAAAGAACAGATCAAAGCTCCAGGAAAAATGCAACTAAGCGACAAAGAGATAGCCAACCTATCAGATGCACAGTTCAAAACACTGGCTATCAGGATGCTCCAAGGACTCACTGGGTACTTCAACAGCATGAAAAAAACCCAGAAAGTAATGAAAGTTGCATTCTGTGAAATAAAGAAAAAGCTACGGGGAACCAACACTGATGGGAAGGAAACCAGGACTCAAATCAACAGTTTGGAGAGGAAGGAAGAAAGAAACATTGAATCAGAACAGAATGAAGAAATAAGAATTCAAAAAAATGAGGAGAGGTTTAGGAACCTCCAGGACAGCTTTAAATGTTCCAATATCTGAGCCATAGGGATGCCAGAAGGAGAAGAGAAAGAGCAACAAGTGGAAAAGTTATTTGAAAACATAATGAAGGTGAACTTCCCCAATCTGACAAAGGAAATAGACTTCCAGAAGTCCAGGAAGCTGAGAGTCCCAAAGAAGCTGGACCCAAATACACATACACCAAGGCACATCATAATTACATTAGCCAAGATTAAAAAGAGAAGAAGACAATCTTAAAAGCAGCAAGAGAAAAGAAGACAGTTACCTACAAAGGAGTTCCCATAAGGCTATCAGCTGATTTCTCAAAAGGAACCTTGCAGGCAAGAAGGGGCTGGAAAGAAGGGGCAAGTCATGAAAGGCAAGGACCTACAGCCAAGATTACTCTATCTAGCAAAGCTATCATTTAGAATGGAAGGGTAGATAAAGTGTTTCTCAGATAAGGTCAAGTTAAAGGAGTTCATCATCACCAAGCCCTTATTATATGAAATGTTAAAGGGATTTATCTAAGAAAAAGAAGATAAAAAATATGAACAATAAAATGACAACAAACTCACACCTATTAACAGCCGAACCTATAAAAACAAAACAAAACAAAAAACTAAGCAAACAACTAGAACAGGAACAGAACCACAGAAATGGAGATTATATGGAGGGTTATCAGTGGGGGAGGGGGGAGGGCGGAAGGTAGAGAGAATACATAGCATAAATGGTAGGTAGAAATTTGACAGGAGGAGGTTAAGAATAGTATAGGAAATGTAGAAGCCAAAGAACTTATATGTATGACCCATGGACATGAACTAAAAGGGGGGAATGTAGGTGGGGGGGTTTGCAAGGCAGAGGGGAATAAAGGGGAGAAAATGGGACAACTGTAATAGCATAATCAATAAAATATATTTAAAAAATAACATAAGTCATGGGATGTTATGTACATAGGGAATATAGTCAGTAATGGCATAATAATTCTATGCTGACAGATAGTTACTAGACTTTTTGTGGTAATCACCTCATAAGTTATATATGTTGAATCACTATTCGGTATACCTGAAACTTAATATGTGGGTTGGCCAAAAAGTTTATTTACTTTTTTCTGTAAAATAAAAGACATGTTTTTTATTTTCACTAATAACTGAATTGGTCTGGATATTTTGAGTATGTTGGCTATCTCCTGCATGGTATAACACTGACTGTTCTCAATTAATGCCTCAATTTGATTGCTGTCATCTTCAACTGGTCTACTGGACTGTGGAGTATCATTCAGCGAGAAATCTGCAGCATGAGACTTTGAGACCACTTTTGACACATTTGATCACTCACAGCACCTTCTCCACCCACTGCACAGATCTTTTTTTGCATTTCGGTTGCATTTTTACCTTTCTTAAAATAATAAAGTATAGTATGCCAAAGGTGTTGCTTATTATCTTCCATCCTCAATATTAAAATGGCTACACAAAACTTCACCAATTTTGATGTTTTTTAAAAAATGCACACTGATGTGATAACTGTTACAATACAATCTAACAGAATTGTTTTGAATGAAATTAAAGACAACTAAGCATGCTACAGCTGTCTCATGGATGTAATAGAATGAACTTTTTGGCCAATCATTTGTATGTCTACTATAATTTAAAAAATAATATTAAATAAGCAGTCAATGGAGAAGGGAAAATGAGATAAAGCAGAGTGCTCTCAGACACTGATTTGCTGCTTGTTTGTATTTTGTCTTTCCCATTAAAGAAAAAAATGTCTTGTGGGTGTAGAGTGAGTGGGAGTGGACATGTCAGAAATGGGGAGGCTGGTGGTAGGAAGAGACTGATCTGTCTTCCCACTCATTTATCCTGATGTGTCCCTGGCTTAGTTCATCATTCTTCTGTATGTGTCATAGCTGGTTGCATGTTCTTAGAATAAATCAGTTCATGCATATTGCAATTTTGTCCTTGGTTTATCTAAATAAAAGCATACTGTAATAAGTTTATTTAGCTGATGACAAAGTACTACATTATGTTAATAGACTTCCTACCTTTGTCATTTTTCCTTATTTCTATTTGCAGAACTATTTTATTCTTCCTATTATTTTCTTTCTTAATTTGACTTTGCTTTATAGTCATATGTTAACTTGAGTAACAGTTAGGTATCTTTCTTGTATAGTGTTGATCACTTTACTATGTACACTTCAAGGAGAGCTAAGATGAAGACCTTACAGTCTAGGGAACTTCTCTTTAACTTTCATGCAGCTTAATTTTTATCCACCTATTAGTCTCTGCAGACTTCATCTCATGACAGAGTAACACTGAAGCAGTTTTGCATAGTTTTCTTTCTTGCTTGGACATAATATGCTCAGCAGTGCAGATGATATGAAAATGTGTTGGTTCGGCATTTGGGAGACTGACATTGTCTTAGAAATTACCAGTAAAACTTCTACACAACTACACACTTAAAAATATTGTCTGAATTGAAATCTTTGAAAATATTGATTTCATCAAAGTCCTTGTGAGATTACAGAAACTTTACAAGGGCATGATATATGAAGGTCTCAACAAGTATTTTATCCAAATATATTTCTAAGCACCTGTATGGGCTTCACATCTGCCCGTATTCATACTCTGTGAGGAGGACAGAATCAGGCAAGAAACTATCCTAAAGACTTTTTAGGTGGGGTCAGCCACCACAAAAGAGGATCACTCTTGTGGATCTGCCAAAGGTTAATTTTTCTAATTCAATTTGTGCAAGGCCGGAGAGTTTAGAGAGAGGAAATATAATTGCTTTGAGTTTCTGGATTAGGCAGAAAAAGTGTTCTGTGCTGTGATCTTTGGACATTTACAATAAATTAAAGAACTTAGTAATAAGATTAATTCATAATTCTTATGACATAACATTAGCATATTGCTCCTTATATTTTTCACTAATTCATCTGTAAGTTCACACAGTGTGAACATCTCAGAAGTTCACACCGTAGTACAGGGTAGCTACACTGCCCTGCAAACCCGTTGCTTCCATAGTTCATGTTCTTTCCTCATACTTGTGGGATTGCTTGCCTCTGCCTGGGAGGAAGAGCTTCAAGTTGGACCTCCAGATGGAAAACTCCAACAGGGTTTAATTATATAGGTAGACTGCTTTGCTTGGCCATGCACCTGGGAAATTTAAGATAAAGAATACTTAAACATGAATTAAATGTAAGACAGGTACATTTTCATTTCCCATCAGTTTACAACCAAATGTGAGACAGAGAACACTCTTAGCTCCATTATATCACTGAGTAAGGTCAGAAAGTAAGTTTGAATGGAAGCCTCCAAAATACCTTTCTGTAGGAAAAGGTGAAGGAGTGGGTAAATTCGGTTCTTGTTCATGATAGCTTATTTTACAGTCTTAAACTTCCTGTGGGAGAATACAGTTATTCAAAGAACATCAGAAGCCTAGCAGAGGAGGCAAGTAACTACAGTGGAAGAGAAGGGTTAAGGGAGCTTTGGCTGAGGGCATGACATTGGAGCTGGGACTTGAATAACTTCTTCAGGAAAGAGAATGGTGTGGCTCACACAAAGGCAAAAATCAGCAGGGCAGCATGGTGATGTGTGTGTGTGTACATGCATGCAAGTGTGCCCAGGGAGTGAGAGATGGAGCTGGAAAGGTAGGCAAGTTAACGGAATAAGAAAGGTCTTTCATGTGTGCAGAGCAACTCAGACATTGACTTAGGACTGTGGTTTCAGACAGGGCTCTGAGAGCCTTTTCAGGCTCCTGGTGTGGGAGTGAATGGGGCTTTGAGGCTCTCATCCTCATTTCAGTCAGGGTCAATGTACATGTGCTACAAACTTGGGTTTGTCCTAGTCTCTATATAGAGTTTTTTCAGCTCTCATATTCATCCTCAGTAGTTATGCCTTTCTTACTATTTTGGCATAATCTTTTTATTTTTTTTTATGAAGCCGTGTCCAACTGTACACCATTGCCTCAGCCAGTCTCTGAATTTCTTGGGTCACCATGTTTTTGCATTTTGTTACTTTCTTTTCTCCTCATGAAGATAATTTGTGATTTAATAATCAGAATTATATCTTGTGGAGGCTTTAATCCTTTTGACTTAGTTTTCCTGTTAGGACTGAATGCAACAGAATCATGAATTTTGCTCCAAGCTTTCAGATTTTTATCTTACTACAGTCTAGACTGACATCAAGGCATCTTGCCCAGCCTCATCCTTGGTGGTTATTGTAAACATCCAGGTGACAGGGCCCTGAATCCTAAGATTCTTATCACTTTTCCTTCACCGACATTTTTTTTTGTTTGGTTTTAAGTCCCCAGGTGTTTCCTTGACCTTTTCAGTGCCCAGATTAAGACGCTCTGTCATATGTTTTGTTTGAACCAAGTAAGAAAGAAGAACTAGTTGAGGTCCTCATCATGACCTGTCCCAGCAGCACATTCTAGAATTGTCTCAGGGACATTACAGTATCATGATAATACTTTTCATTTCTTTCCTCCCACAAATGTCTACCAAAAGGTTTATCGTCATTTATTTTCTTAAAAAATGAAAAATAAATAGATAAATAGGGTAGCTTCTCTTATCATTACATCTGAAATACAAGCTTATTCTAGCAATTCTCAATAATAGCAACATGATGTTCACTTCACTTCAGCCTTGTTGGTTGTCAGTACTCTGTACACGGCTACATATCTTTGGTAACATTGGTGATTGTAAGTAGCATTTCTGATCTTTAAAATTGTTTTCTCATGGTAATTGCTGGACATCTGCTCTCCAATTAAATTTTCTGGCAGGCTGATGGGAGAGACATGTTGGACAGGAGAGAACTTTCAACAGTACTCAGCAACACTCAGAAATGATTTATTGCTCTGTGTGCAGTGGTAACCATTCACAACGTATGAGCCCAGGCAAGAGACCTCTTTTAAGAAGAGGCAGAAAGTTTGAGGAAGAAAAAGTAGGAAAGTGTGCTAACCTTGCATGCAGTTAGGGACTTGGCAAGCTTTGCACACATTAAAATTGACTAATTTTTCTTTTTGTAGATCATAGTTTGAGGACATCATCAGAGTAAGACCAGAATTGTACTCATCCATTGCACAACAAAACAAAGACCATCATGAATATATTTGGGGAGAACTGCAAAATAAAAGGAATGAAATGTGGTATTATGTGATTATTTCTGAGTAATATTACACAATTTACTTTTGCTATCATAGAATAGTTTTATTAGAGTATTCTGTTGCTAGAAATGACCACTGTAATTTAATTGATAAAGTGCATGCCAACCTAATTTATTTAAGCAAGTAAAATGATGTAGATTATTCATGATAAATCATTAGTTTAATATTCTAATTTATGTTTTTGAAGATCATGACAAGTTTACCTTTGGAAATAGGTTTTATCTCAATAGGTTTGCTTTTCTGTGAATCTGCTTTCTACCTTGTTGCGATGATTAAAATGTTCATACTCGGGGGAGGAAGATGGCGACCTTACTGTAGGCAGCGTTTTTCTCGGCTTCTGTGAAGAGGGGGGAAACTCGCGGATCGGTGGAGAGGCAGAGCAAGTGGGCTGGGTTGCCGAATCACTTTTGAAAGCAGGACATCAGAAATTATTGCACTCACTGGAAAACCAGACGGTAAGAAGACGGATACAGGACAAAAGGGGCCCGAGAATCAGCGCGGGGTCTGGGGGTGCGCAGACCCCAGGCCCGCCCGGTGCTCGGGCTCTGCCCCAGGGATCCCGGGAGAGGGAAGTTGCTGCTCCCTCCCTCCCCCGAATACGGGGGTGAGCAACTCCAGGGGAGAACGGGTTGCTAGAAGGAACAGATTGGCCAGTTGGACTGAGAAAAAAATCGCCCAGGGAATATGAAATCCCGCCCAGAGGCCGAGAAGTGAGAGCCTCTAGCCAACAGGACCAGGGGCATCTTTAGCCCGGTGGAAGTGCAGAGCGGTAGCGAGCACAAGCCGGCCGCGCTCGGCTCGTGCCCCATAGGGAGGCAGGAATCGCGCGCTGCGATCCCAGGAGGGACGAGGGGCTGGGCGCGTTCCTTCAGTGGTGGCTCAGAGATTTCCAGCCAGCCCGACCGGAGAGCCGGGAAAGGCGCCAACATTCCATCGGAGAGCCGTTTGGCGGGGAACACGGAGCTGGAAACGGCTGGGCTCCCGCACCTTCATCGGGAAGACACTCTCTCGCACCAGTGTGTCTTGGAGCGCCCCGGGTACCTGACAGACTTGCTGAGTTCTGGTTGTGAGAGAGAGACGCATTTCAAAGGCCCCTCAGCCAGCTGAAGCTAGCAAGATCAGAAAAACTGGTCTGGCCAGTTAGAAACCAACAAGAGGTTTTTTGTTTGTTTGTTGTTTGTTTGTTTGTTTTTTGGTTTTGTTTGGTTTTTATTGGTTTCTCTGGCTGTTGTTGGTTGACTGATTTTATCTTGTGTTTTATGTGACTTTTTTTTCAATTCTCATTATTTTTATATCGCAATCCCTTATGTTTTTCTTCCCTTCAACCTAATATTATTCTTTCTACTCCAAATTTAGCTCTCCTGCACCACATCTTCTGCTTTTCTTTCCTTTTGTTTTAATCTTGCAAGTTACTGTAAATTTGTATTATCTTTTTCTCACTTTTACGACATTTTTTATTTTAATAATATTTTGGTACTCTTTTTCTAGCTGTATAATCTTCTTTGCTTGGCTGGTTATACTGTCATTTGATAGGTTCCCCCTGGTATCTCAGTCACAAGATGTTGATAAGTTACTATCCTTCATCTGCGTTCCATTAATACACTTCTCAAGGTTCTATACTCTTTATTCTTGTTATCTAGACCTCATCGATTCTGCCACAAGACTGTCACTTTACTATTACTGCTAGTAAGACCTAGTCTATACAATTGTAAATGCTTCTCAATACCCCTACCTGATCTCAGCCCACTTTGCAATTTTCTGAACTATACTATTGTGGGGGGTTGTCTCTATTCTTTTACCCACTACTCCTATATACTAATCTTTAGTCCAACCCTACCTTAGAAGCTGACCTCCCACAGCCTCACAGCTTTCTAGATCCAACTAACAATCCTCTCGTCCCCAATAAGAGTCTTACCTTCTTTCCATCCTTTCTAAAACGTGGATAGTGGGGTGGAGGATCACGGCTACACTATAAGGAGCCAAAGGATAACCCATCTCTTCTCTACTGGCTGCTAAAGTAAATATCATAGTATACTATCTTGCTGTTTTAAACCGTTTTGCCTTACTCCTCCAACTGATCCCAAAAAAGAGTAGGGGGAAGCTGTGACCACCAGGATACACGAAGGAGATTGCACCACTGAAACACACAAAAATTCTACCACAGAAGTTCACACCATAAATACAGGGAACCAGAACAGTTCAAATTAACAAACAAGAAGAACAAAGAAGAAACCCACGAACAATGAGAAAACAAAGAAACAACCCCCCAACTGAAGGGAAACGAGGAAGCCTCAGGAAAAATGCTAAATGAAATAGAGGCAACCCAACTATCAGATAGTGAGTTCAAAACAATGATTACCAGGAAGTTCAATGAACTCACAATGAGCTTTCAGAAATTAGAGGGAAACTACATCAATCTCACTGCAAACTATATAAACATGAAAAAGGAAATAGAAACTCTTAATCAAAGGTCAAGAGGAAATGAAGAATACAATTTCTGAACTGAAGAACACAGTAGAAGGAATGAAAAGCAGGATCGATGAAGCAGAAGATCGGATTAGCGAGCTGGAGGACAAAGTAGAAAACAGCATCCAGAAAGAGCAAGAAAAGGAAAAGAGGCTCAGAAAGAATGAGGAGGGATTAAGAGAAATGCAAGACAATATGAAACGTAATAATATCCGTATAATAGGGATACCAGAAGGTGAAGAAGAAGAGCAAGGGATCGAAAAACCTAGTTGAACAAGTAATGAAGGAGAACTTCCCTAATTTGACGAGAGAAAAAAGTCACACAAATCCAGGAAACACAGAGAGTCCCAATCAAGAGGAACCCAAAGAGACCCACCCCAAGGCACATCATAATTAAAATGACAAAATTTCAAGACAAAGAGAGACTCTTAAAGGCAGCAAGGGAGAAGAAGGAAATAACATACAAGGGAGCCCCAATAAGGCTAACAGCTGACTTCTCAATGGAAACACTTCAAGCCAGAAGAGAATGGCAAGAAATACTTCAGGTAATGAGAACCAGAGGTCTGCAACCAAGGCTACTATATCCAGCAAGGCTCTCGATCAAGATTGAAGGCCAAATAAGAAGCTTCCCAGACAAAAGAAGTCTAAAAGAATACACCTCGACCAAACCAGCTCTGCAAGAGATTCTAAAAGGACTGCTTTAAGGAGGAGAGAGAGAGAGAGAGAGAGAGAGAGAGAGAGAGAGAGAGAGAGAGAGGAACACACATACATAAAAGACAATGAATAAGTACCTATCAATAATAACCTTAAACGTAAATGGATTAAATGCTCCAATTAAAAGACATAGAATAGCTGATTGGATAAGAAAAAATGACCCACATATCTGCTGTCTACAAGAGACCCACCTCAGGATCAAAAGACCTACACAGGCTGAAAGTGAAGGGCTGGAAACAAATCTTCAAGCAAATGGTCAGGAAAAAAAAAGCTGGGGTAGCAATACTCATATCAGACAAAATAGACTTCCAAAGAAGGTCCATAAAGAGAGACCCAGAAGGTCACTTCATAATACTCAAGGGAAGAATCCATCAAGAAGACATAAATATTGTAAATATATATGCACCCAACATAGGAGCACCAAAATACATAAAGAAAATCTTAGAGGACTTCAAGAAAGATATGGACAGCAACACAATTATAGTGGGAGATTTTAACACCCCACTATCAAAAATGGACAGATCTTCTAAACAAAATTATCAACAAAGATATTGTGGCATTGAACAATACCCTTGATGAAATGGATTTTACTGATATATACCGAGTCCTCCATCCAAAAGAAGCTAAATATACATTCTTTTCAAATGTGCATGGAACATTCTCAAAGATAGACCACATGATAGGACACAAAACAAGCCTCAAGAATTTCAAGAAAATTGAAATCATACCAAGCATTTTCTCAGACCACAAGGGAATGAAGCTAGAAACCAACCCGAAGGAAAAAAACCAAAAACACTCAAAATCATGGAGATTAAATAGCATGCTATTAAACAATGAATGGGTCAAGAATGATATTAGGGAAGAAATCAAAAGGTTTCTGGAAACAAATGAAAACGAACTCACTACAACCCAAAACTTATGGGACACAGCCAAGGCAGTCCTGAGAGGGAAGTTCATAGCGATACAGGCCCACCTAAAAAGGTTAGAAACTTTCCAAACAAACAACCTAACCCTACGTCTACAAGAACTCGAGGAACAACAACAAAGACAGCCCAGAGCAAGCAGAAGGAAGGAAATAACCAAGATCAGAGCAGAATTAAATGATATAGAGACTAAAAGCACAATTCTAAGGATCAATGAATCCAAGAGCTGGTTCTTTGAAAAGATAAACAAAATAGACAAGCCTTTAAGCAGACTCATCAAGAAAAAAAAGAGAAGACCCAAATAAACACAATCAGAAATGAAAGAGGAGAGATTACAACAGATACCACAGAAATACAAAGGATTGTAAGAAATTACTACGAAGAACTGTATGCCAAAAAATTTGAAAACCTAGATGAAATGGACAACTTTCTAGAAAAAATATAATCTTCCAAAACTCAATGAAAAAAGAAGCAGAAAGTCTGAACAGACCAATAACAACAAAAGAAATTGAAGCAGTAATCAAAAAACTCCCAACACACAAAAGCCCGGGACCAGATGGTTTCACAGGAGAATTCTACAAAGCATTTAAGGAAGAGCTAACCCCTATCCTTCACAGACTATTCCAAAAAAATCCAAAAAGATGGGAGTCTCCCAAACTCTTTTTATGAGGCCATCATCATCCTAATTCCAAAACCAAATAAAGACACAACAAAGAAAAGAAAACTTCAGGCCAATATCACTGATGAACATTGACGCTAAAATCCTCAACAAAATACTGGCAAACCGCATCCAACAATACATTAAAAAGATTATACACCATGACCAAGTGGGATTCATTCCAGGGATGCAAGGATGGTTCAATATTCGCAAGTCAGTAAATGTAATACATCACATAAACAAAAGCAAAGACAAAAACCACATGATCATATCAATTGATGCAGAAAAAGCATTTGATAGGGTACAGCACCCATTCATGATAAAAACACTCGGCAAAGTGGGAATAGAGGGAGCATTCCTCAACATAATAAAGGCCATATATGAGAGACCTTCAGCCAACATCATTCTCAAAGGGCAAAAATTAAAACCTTTTCCATTAAGATCAGGAACAAGACAAGGCTGTCCACTTTCACCACTTCTATTCAATATAGTACTGGAAGTTTTAGCCACAGCAATCAGACAAGAAAAAGAAATAAAAGGCATCCAAATCGGAAAGGAGGAAACAAAACTATCACTGTTTGCAGACGACATGATAGTATACATAGAAAATCCTATTGACTCTACCAAAAAAACTGCTTGACCTAATAAATGAATTTGGCAAAACAGCGGGATACAAAGTCAATATCCAGAAATCAAAGGCATTTCTGTACACCAACAATGAAACAGCAGAAGCAGAGATCAAGGAAAAAAATCCCATTTGAAATAGCAAAAAAGGAAAAATAAAATATCTAGGAATAAACCTAACCAAAGAGGTAAAAGACCTGTATTCAGAAAACTACACAACACTGAAGAAAGAAATCAAGGAAGACACAAACAAATGGAAACATATGCTGTGTTCATGGATTGGAAGAATTAATATCATCAAAATGTCCATACTACCCAAAGCAATTTACACATTCAATGCAATTCCTATTAAAGTACCAATGGCATATTTCACAGACATAGAACAAACACTTCAAAAATTTATATGGAATTATAAACGACCCCGAATAGCTACTGCAATATTGAGAAAGAAGAGTAAAGTAGGAGGGATCACAATACCTGACACTAAACTATATTACAAGGCTACTGTAATCAAAACAGCCTGGTACTGGCATAAAAACAGGCACATAGACCAATGGAACAGAACAGAGAGCCCAGAAATAAGCCCAAGTCTCTATGGTCAATTAATATTTGACAAAGGAGGCAGCAACATAAAATGGAGTCAAAAATAGCCTCTTCAACAAATGGTGTTGGGAGAACTGGACAGCCACGTGCAAAAAAAATGAAACTTGAGCACCAACTTACACCATATACAAAAAATAAATTCAAAGTGGATAAAAAGACTTAAATATAAAACATGACACCATTAAAGTCCTAGAGGAGAACGTAGGTAAGAAAATCTCAGATATTTCACAAAGAGACTTTTTTAATGACGTGTCCCCTAGAGCAAGGGACATAAAGGAAAGAATAAACAAATGGGACCTTATCAAAATTAAAAGCTTCTGCACAGCTAAAGAAAACAGTATGAAAATTAAAAGAGAACCAACTGTATGGGAAAACATATTTGCCAATGACACCTCAGACAAGGGTCTAATCTCCAAAATATATAGAGAACTTACACGACTGTACTCTAAGAAGACAAGGAATCCAATTAAAAAAGTGGGCAAAGGACTTGAATAGACACTTCTCCAAGGAGGACATACAGAGGATCCAAAGACACATGAAACGATGTTCAATATCGCTAGCTATCAGAGAGATGCAAATTAAAACCACAATGAGATACCACTTCACACCAGACAGAATGGCCATCATAAACAAAGCAACAAACAACAAGTGTTGGAGAGGTTGTGGAGAAAAGGGGACCCTAGTGCACTGCTGGTGGGACTGCAGACTGGTACAACCACTATGGAAAGCAGTATGGAACTTCCTCAGAAAACTAAAAATGGATCTGCCTTTTGACCCTGCAGTTCCACTGTTGGGACTCTATCCTGAGAATACTAAAACACCAATTCAAAAGAACCTATGCATCCCAATGTTCATAGCAGCACAATTTACAATAGCTAGATGCTGGAAGCAACCTAGATGCCCATCAGTAAATGAATGGATCAAAAAAACTATGGTACATTTACACGATGGAATTCTATGCAGCAGAAAGAAAGAAGGAGCTCCTACCCTATGCAACAGCGTGGATGGAGCTGGAAAACATTATGCTAAGCGAAACAAGCCAGGCAGTGAAAGACAAATACCATATGATGTCACCTTTAACAGGAACCTAAATAACAAAACAAAGAAACAAGCAAAATGTAACCAAAGACACTGAAATAGAGGACAGGCTGATGGTGACCGGAGGGGAGAGAAGAGGGAATTTAAGGGGACAGTGGGAAGGGTTCACAGGAACAAACTTAAAGGACACATGATCATAGACTAAGGGGAGGGTGGTAATGGGAGGGAAGGGGGGCGGGTGGGAGGGGGAACTGGATTGGGAGTAAAAAGGAGAAAACTGTATATGAACAATGATTAATAAAAAAAATGTTCATACTCACATGAATGGAATGTTTACTTTCATTATTTCAATGTTACTAATTAGTTTTACATGGTGATTTTGGTCTTTTTTGCTTATTGTTGCTTGATAATATTGGCTCATTCACTGTGTTATTTTGGGAACTGAATGAAAAAGAGGGTTTGTGACCCTATAAAGTCTTGTGCCAAAATGTTTAGTGGTAAAGTGGTTTGGCCACTGCCATCCATGCTGTAGTTGTGCTTTTCTCATTCCAGTGTTTTTTTCCTCGTTAATTATATTTTCAGTGCTGAGATACTGACTTCCTTATTTGGAGAGATAAGAGAATGTTACATTATTGGGAGTGGAAATGGAACATGACTACTTTTGCTGTGGGGTTTATAGTTTATAATCTAGTTACTCCCTATCTGTGGTTTTGCTTTTTGCAAGTTTAGTTATCTGTGGTCAATTGTCATCTAAAAATATTAAACATATTAAAAATTTCAGAAATAAACATCATAAGTTTTAAATTGTGCACTGTTGTGAGTAACGTGATGAAATCTCATGCCATCCCACTTTGTCCTGCCTGGAATGTGGATCATCCCTTCCTCCTGTGTGTCCATGCTGTATGCACTGCCTGCCAGTCAGTCATCCTGTGACGTCTTGGTTATCAGGGTGACTGTTGTGGGGTTGAAGTGCTTGAGTCAATAACCCTATTTTGCTAAATAATGGCCCCAAAGTGCAATAATAATGATGCTGGCAATTTGGATACGCCTATGAGAAGCTTTAAAGTGCTTCATTTAAGTGAAAAAGTGAAAGTTCTTGACTTTTAAAGAAAAAATATTGTATGCTCAAGTTGCTAAAATCTATAGTAAGAATGAATCTATCTGTGAAATTGTGAAGAAGGGAAAGGAAGTTCCTGCTAGGTTTGCTGTTGTACCTCAAGCTTCAAAGTTTACAGCCACAGTGTATGAGTGGGGCTTAGTTAAGATAGAAAAAGTATTAAATGTGTAAGTGGAAGACAAAAATAGAAAACATGTTCTGATTAATGGCCATGTGTTGCACCAGAAAGCATTGAACTTATATGACTTCAGCAAGGGGTCCCCTGAAATTAGTGACACCAAACCATTTACTGCAAGTAAAGGATGATTACACAGATTCAGGAATAAAGTTCGAATGAAAAATACAGAAAGTACTAGAGTAGCTGCATCTGCCAGTGAAGAAGTTACTGCCATATTTCCAACAGAGTTAAAGTTGATTAAGGAGAAAGGATGTCATTTAAAGCAAGCCTTCCATTGTAATGAAACCAGACTTCTCTGGCAGAAGATGCTCAATTCATAAAAGTGCAAAGAAACACCAAGAAATAAAACATGGGAAGACAGATTACCTCTGGTGCTGTGTGACTTTGAAGTGCTGCTGGGCATATGATAAAGTCAGACTTGGTGCACAGGGCAAAGAACTCATACTCTCTCAAAACAAAAACAAAAGTTATCTGCTTGTATTCTGGTAACATGATCAGAAAGTATGGGTGACAGTTTTTTTGTTTATGGAGTGGTTCTACCAATGAAGAAGGCTGAGTTCAGTACCATAAGATATTTTGAGAGAGAGACCATATTCTCATAATTTTGAATGTAGCATATTTGTTCTATTTTATTATTAGTTATTGTTGTTAATATCTTCTGGTGCCTAATTTATAAGTTAAATTTTATCACAGATATGTATGTATAGGAAAAAATCATAGTGTGTGTAAGAGAAAACATGGTACACATAAGGCTTGGTAATGTCTGCTGTTACATCCGTGTGGGGTCTTGGAACACACTTCCTGTGAATGAGGGGCAACTACTGTATTTCTATAGGATTACATAATAGGTGATCTGTTATCAAATCTACTTAGGGTAGAAATAGTTCTACCCAAAGATAAGAGTTAATGGACTTTTTGGGGTGTTATATAGAACCCAGAGTTTAGGTACTTGAAGCCTGGGAAAAATAGGCAAAACGAGGCCTGTAATACTTTGTTGTGCTACTAGAAATCAAATGTAAATTTCAGTTAGAGCAAACTTACATAATAAAAAGTTCTTTTCAAAAATAGTTATAACACAAATGACATTGCTCCAATCCCTTGCTTTTGGATATTCATCTAATAAAGCTACATTGAAACATTTTTAAAATTTTATTTAAACAAATTTTTTAAATTTGATTTTCTTTTTAAAAAATTGTTGTTCAAGTACAGTCATCTTCATTTTCTCCGACCACTCTCCCCTGCCCCAGCAACCCCCACACTCAATCCTCATTTGGAAGTCCACCTTCATTTGGCTTTGTCCATGGGTTCATACAAGTTCCTTGACGAACTTTCCCCTTTTTCCCCCTGTTATCTTCCCCCCATTTCTCCCCTCTGGTTACTGTCAGTTTTTTCTTTATTTCAATATCTTTGGTTCTATCTTGCTTGCTTGTTTGTTTTGTTGATTAGGTTCCACTTATTGGTGAGATCATATGGCATTTGTCTTTCACTGCCTGGCTTCTTTCACTAGCATGATGCTCTGATGAAGATTTACTTGCATGGCCAAGATCATGAGCACTTCAGGCCAGCATTGGAAAGGCTTCCATCTTCTCAGGTTTTGTTTGTTTCCTAAATCATATTCCAGTGACCCTTTGAACACTAGGATTTCTCAAATTCAGCTGTGCTATGGTTTCTAATATTTTATCAGCCTTTCCTTCATCTAGTGAGGAGAATGGATGGAAATCTTTGATAGGAAGTGGGCTCTGTAGTGTTTTTCATCAGGTAGAAGTGTGACAAAGTCCTCTGAAGGGACTAAAAAGAAATAAATGAAAAAAACAAACAAATCCCACAAGTGTTGCTTGAGCTTTCCTGCAGATGGCACTGGTGTTACTTAAAGAACAATTTTGTGCTTAGCAGCTTTTATTTCATTGTGTACAGTGGAAAAGCTCATACTTACTAAGAAACTAAGTAGATGTCTTGCAGTAAGTAGTTACTTACCCCCGCGTGATTAAACCCCAGCATGGTTCAGCAGTCCTTTTGGAGGTCTGCTTTTTCAATAAATGCATTCACATGGACAATAAGATCTGATGGAGAACTCTTTTTGACCAGGGAAGAGGTCTACTAGCAAAAAACATTACAAAGCTTCAGGTGCATTCTCCCAGTTGTATCTGCATGAAAAACTCAGCCTAGTCTGAAAATGCATAAATATTACAAGAGTTTGGAGGTTGGTACTGTGATTTTTTTTTAAGTAAAATATCCTAGGAGATTTATTCTGATAATCCTAAAAGTGAATTTAAAAAATACTTATTGAACACTTATTTGGGGCAATTCTTTGTGCAAGATTGTTTTGAAAGGTTCAAAGATTAAAAACAAAAAACAAATATCTCCATTTTCTCAGATGTCCTAAGCTAATTGCAAAAATAGATATATGCGTAAATATGTGAGATACAAATGTTAGTCCATTAGGGCTGCTATAACAAAATGCCTCTGACTGGGTGGCTATAAACAACAGAAATTTATTTTTCACAATCCTAGAGACTGGAAGTCCAAGATCAGGGTGCCAGGGCAGATAAAGGCTCTCTTCTAGGCTTTTAATTATATCCTCAAATGTTGAAAGGGGCCAAGGATGTCTCTGGAACCTCATATAAGTGATAGACAAATTACCAGCAAGAAGTTATTTGAGTAAGGGAGGAGTGTTGAGGTGGAATTGAGATGGGCTATGAAAGGAGGGCCTGCCTTCAGCTCAATATGAAGTGAGGAATAGACAAAACAGAATTCCCCACAAAGGAACTATATATGAACAAAGCAGCATATGGAGTGGTGTTTTATTTTACTTATTTTTATTCTCACCTGAGGGCATTTTTTACTGCCTTTAGAGCAGGGGTGTCAAACTCATTTTCACCAGGAGCCACATCAGCCTCCAGGTTGCCTTCAAAGGGCCAAATGTAATTTTAGGACTGTATAAATGTAATTACTCCTTAACCAGGGGCAAGGAACTTGGTGCAGCCACCTGGTAGAAACAAGGTGCTGGGTGGGATAAAACAAGGTGGAGGGCTGGATTCAGCCTGTGGGCATTGTGTTTGCCACCTGTGCTTTAGAAGGAGGGAGGGAGTGAGGGGAGAGAGAGAGAGAGAGAGAGAGAGAGAGAGAGAGAGAGAGAGAGAGAGAGAGGGCATGATATGAGAGGGAAATATTAATTGGTTGCCTGGGTATGTGCTCTGACTGGGAATCAAACCCACGACTTTTGGGTCTATGAGACCATGCTCCAACCAATTGAACCATGCTGGCCAGGGTAGAGTGGTATTTTATTTTAGATTTAATGATTTATTCAGGGGCTGATACATTCTATTCTATTAGATACTGACTCGATACTACTTTTGTCTTGGGCTTGTATAACAAATAGCTTGGGTGGGTTAAACAACAAACACTTATTTCTCATGGTCCTGGAAACTGGGGAGTCCAAGATCAAGGTGTCTACAGATTTGGTGTCTAGTGAGAACCTGTTACTGGTTTGCAGATGGTTGTCTTCTCGTTGTACCTGCTGCATGGTGGAAACAGACCAGAAAAGGAAGCAAGGCCTCATATCTCTTCTTATAAGGGCACTAGGGTTCCATTTAGGAGGGCTTACTTTCATGACTGAATTACCTCCAAAAGGCCCCACCTCCTAATACCATTACATTAGGGATTAAGCTTCAATATATAGTATTGTCCCCTTCTCCATGGGGGATATGTTTTCAGATCCCCAGTAGACACCTTAAACCATGAATAGTACTGAACTCTTTACATATTATGTTTTCTCTTATACCTACATACCTATGCTAAAGTGAAACTCACAAATTTGGTACATTAAGAGATTAACAACTAATAATAAAATAGAACAATTACGACAACAAAATAAGGGTTACTTGAACAGAAGCACTGTGATACTACAGTGGTTGATCTGACACCAAAGACAGCTGAGTGACTGATGGGCTGGTAGCACACACAGCCTGAATACACTGGACAAAGTGGTGATTCACATCCCAGGTGAGATGGAGCAATACCTCCTTGACACTACTCAGAACAGCACACTTTAAAACTTACGATGATCTATCTCTGGAATTTCCCATTTAATATTTTTGGATTGAGGTTGATTGTAAGTAACTGAAACCATGGAAAGTGAAACCATGGGTAAGGGAGACCACTCCACAAATTTTGGGGGGGACAAAAATTTTAGTCCACAGAGGCTTTCTAATTCTGTATTCTTGGATTATTTAGCCTCCCTGTGCTTTTGTTTCTTCATCAGTAAAATGGGAGTCCTAAGAGTACTTACTTTAAAGGGTTTCTGAGGGCATTAAATGAGCTAGCTTATGTACAGTAACTGGCCATAGTAATAAATATTAATGTAATTATAAAAAGAAGTGTTAGCTGTTGTTATGCATATTTGCATTTTATGCCAATCATTTTGTAAGGAGAAATTTAATTGTATCAGGAGACTAAGAAGTTATCCTCACAGTTTTACATATAAGAAAATTTAGGCTTAGGAAAATTAAGTAACTTCCTAAATATAATACAGGCTACATTTATAAAATTGAAGTATAATTGACAGTTAAAAATTATATATATTTAAGGCATACAATTTGATGATTTGATATACAGATGCATTGTGAAACAATCACTGTATTAAGCTAATCAACATGTCCATTAATGCAGACTACATTTGAATCCAGGCAAAACTTATTCTTTTCTACTTTACCATTCATTTCTTTCTAATTTAGCTTATTGTACACAGCCTCTGTGGTTACTGGTTGACTAGTAGCTATAGTAAGATTTAAAGATGATATGGGCCCAGAGTGGAAGGCTTTTAATGCTTGGCCAAGAGTTTGAACTTTGTTATGCAATGGGAAATAATTTAAGGGCTATCAGAGACATTGCCTGTCTCTCTTGGCAAAGAATGAAAGATAGTTGGAATATATAAAGTCAATTACTAGGTGTGGTTGAAGACTAATTCAAGAAAATGTGTTTCAAATATTAACTGTTCTGCCAACCATCCCTATGTAGGTTGGTGTCCTGGTCCAGGGAAATGTTCTGAAGGCATCAGGATGGGCTGTGAAGGCAGATTGGCAAGAAATCTGAACATGGGAGGATATTTCACTTTTAGATGGAGGTTGAGGAACAAGATTAATTTGAGTGGTTAGAGGAGAACCAGGAAATTTTCTGAACGTCATGGATCTAAATAATAGGGAAGTTTCAGGAAAAAAACAAGTGTTGACTGCTATAGAGTGATTGAGTAAGGGAAAGGCTCAGAAGAAATCTGTTACAATTGAGAAAACAGATTCAGTCCAATGCTGGAATTTCAAACTGATGGGTAAAGTAATGATGGATTGAGAATAGTAGGTGGGGACAAGTATAGACTGTTTGACAAGAACAGAGTTCAGAAATAACAGAAACCTTATTATAATTTACAGAGGAAGCATTATTACTAGGGGGAAGTATTGTCACTGAGGGGTTTCTCTTAGTAGCAATATAGAGAAGGGAGCATGGTAGCAGTTCATGGGACTGCCACAGTAAAGGAGACTGAAAGGGGACAGCTGAAGAAGGAGATGGAAAAGCAATGGTGTATTTTTGGATGGGCATGAGCACAATAGCCAAGAGAGCATCAGAGGAGTGATCAGTAATGTCAAGAGTAGAAATGAAATCAAATAAGATGTCGATGGAGGAGTGAGAGTAGCAGTTTTGTGTAGAAGCTCTTTTGAGGAGCTTTGAGGGTGTGTGGTTATGAAGAGGAGAGAAGAGAAACAGCTCCAGAAGTAGTGGTTTGTTTTGTTTTGTTTTTAAGGATGGGAGTGTATTTATATTTTTTGAGAAATATGCCAATCAAGCTGAAGTCAGAGAAGGAGAAGTAAGTGATGAAGTAAGGAGATAATAATAAGGTGGTGATAATAAAAAATCTGATAAGGAGCTAAAAGGAATCAGTTCTCCAATGCAATGAAGACTAGAGAAAAGAGTAACGTGAGTATAAGTTTGTGAGTGGGGTTGGAAAGTTGAAGGAGCTCCTTCTTTTTGCTTCACAGAGAAAAACAGAGTAACCAGGGGCTATTAAATATTCCCCGATTTTCATATGTGACTTTTCATCCCCTGACCCTCCACATGAGACCCAGCACCATTTAGAGCTTTTACCCAAATACAATTCATTTCGTATCTTTGCATATGATACTCTGTGTTAAAAGTTCTTTCTTTGCATATTTCTGCTGTTCAAGTAGAGTTCAATGTCTTTCTTGTGATTCTATGCCTCTTCAGCTCGGTAGAATTCTCTCAAACACACTTCATTAGACAGAGAACACCAGTTACCTTTTTATTTCTAGCTTCTACTATACAGTAGTTGCTCAATAAATATTTGGAGAATTCAATTTCTTTATTTTCAAAAATAATGCTCATGTTTTTTAAAGTTTTAATAGTAATTGGAGATTATTCTGATTTACATTCTTTTAATTTATAAAGCTGAATTAGAAGTGGATTTGATTTTAAAACTGGTGGAAATGATGTTTTAATGTCGAACTCACTCTCTCAAGTGCACACCATCCTTTCTTGTTTGACTTGGTGTGTGTATCTGGCATCTGAGTGTGGATTGTTGGTCATTAACTATATTAAATCTCTCCAGGGCATAATGTTTGTTTTAATTTCTGAATCTACAACACAAGCTTGCCAGAACCATGCTCCATAAAAGTCTAACAAAATAACCAATATATTTTATTAAATAAGTAGATTTTTTTCTGTCTTGGGGGTGAGTGTGTTCTTGGATAAGTCATTTTACATTTCTGTGTCTTAATTATCTCTCTGTGAAGTGACTTGATTTCCACATCCAGTAACTTCTTTTCCACAATTATAGTTCAGAATTAAGCAGGTTATATATTTGATTACTATTTTTTGCTCACAGAAGAAAAGCACTATAGAAATAATCAATTATTCACCTAGGGGAAAAGTTCTTAGTCACGTGCTGCTCTCTTTTCAGTGGGTGAGTGTATGTGGGTAATCAGGGTGGGCAAAAGTAGGTTTACAGTTGTTTGTATGGGAAATAATATAATTAATAAGTGATAACACAATAATAAACTGTTTTGCATACTCACAGCTGTAAACCTACTTTTGCCCCATTTTGTATAATCCCCAATAGCCATCTTTGTATGTGAAGTCCAATAATAAATAATAAAATGGATGGTTTTACTGTTATTTAAATGAACATAGTGTATTGCCTCTGTTCCTTAAATGATCAGTTCTCTCATCTCTTATTTACATCAGTTTATAATTCTGTTACTGTTCTTTTATGGTTTGCTTTATTTCTCATCTCCGTTCAAGACATTGCTCCCTGATATTTGTTTTTCTTTCTCCAGCTGACAGGGTTTCTCACCACTGTCAGCTTGTATTGATGGCTTTCATATTATTTGTTGACAGTGCTGCTACTCAGGAGTGGGAACATGGTTAAAAAGACAGATACGACTGTCCATCTTTTCCAGAAAATATTGCTGTGGTAAGGAACATTCACAGGAAGCTTTTCTGTTTTAGCTCCCAAGGTAACTTTGGGGGACACAAATTACTTTTATTTTCCAAGCACATACTATTGCTAACTTTTTGAAGGCCTGGCTTGACATCTACCCTAGGGTTTTGCTTCTGTGAATTCTGCTTAGTATGTACACAAAGAAATAGTGGTATTGACATTCCCTATCTTATTGAGAATACTTTATCCAGGGCCCAACATACTGTGAAATTTAATTTTAAATAATAAATTGAATACAAGTGGAAATAGCATGCTGTCTTTCAAAACATACTTCCTAGAGTCCCTTTCTTGAGATTGCTGTGATTTTTAAAGGACATCATTACAGAAACAAAACCTTTGTAGCACCTGATGTTTGAATGTGCTCCACAAGGACAAGAACCCAAGAAAAGAGGCAGTTGCATTATATTTTAAGTCCTTCAGCAATGAAACAAAATTTCAATGTGTTTATAATGTGATTTTCTTATGATGTTACATATAATCAATTAATTAATATATGTATTAATACAATTACAGTTTTATTCAGACTATAGATATCATAAGCAAAGAAAGTGGATTAAAATGAGTATAAATGAATAAAGTAGAAAAAAGCATAGAAGTAGAGGGGAAATAAAAGAACAAATTTTTATAACAGTGATTGCTCCTCTGGGAAGAGAAAAGGATTGGATAAAAACCCAGGGGAACTATACAATCACCTAAATTATTTGAAATTCTATGCAAAGATGAATTAATTTAATAATTATACATTTAAAATTGTTTTAAATAAAGACAATTGCAGAAAATTTAAAAAGTCAATGAACAGAAAAGAAAATTGGCAGCTGAGACTATTGTGGGAACTGAGTTCTCCAAAGTATAAGAACATAGTGTCTAGTAGGGTTTGTCTGAGTGCAGGTCATATGCTGCAGAGAGGAAAAAAAACTGAAAAACTAAACTGGAAGTGCTTGTGTATGATTTTAAGGTTGGATTACATTCTATGGATTATGTTTTAAGTGGAAGCATGATATTGTTGGACCTGTATTTTACAGTTTTGTCTGTTGTATTAGATAAAGACAAAAGAGTTAAAGCTTGTGTGTGTGTGTGTGTGACAATTTTAAGAAGAAAACATGTAGTATTGTGTTATATCTCATAAAATCATCTTACAAATAAACTGGGGGTTGAAAGGTAGAAATATTTTTGAGCACACTTACACATGGATGTGTCTACATAATTTTCCCATATTAGCTATCTTTTGTATATACTAAAGGAAATTTCAAGGTGTCAAAATTATTAGGAATTGCAAAAATTTTAATTTCTTTTTTAAGAACACTTGGTTTGCTTTTTACAATTTCCTTTCCTTCAGATTCTTAAGAAACCATGAACCTTCAGATTCTTAAGAGACCATGTCAGATCAAAAAGACAGGTGACACCTGCTTCAGCATCTATCTCCAGGTACCTTTCTGACTTCTTTAAATAAAAAAAGATGGATATTGAGAAAGTCATCAGTCAACTGCGTTTTCCTCCACTGGTGACAGAGTCAGTCAACCCAAGCATCTGCCTGGGTCAGGAGACTAAAACAGACTTTTGATGTGGGAATGAATTTCGTGGTGTAGCTCTCACTCCAGAACATATACTAATTTTCACTCTGTTTTTAAGGAGAATGGTTGATACTATTATCTCAAGCAAACTGTCTACCTTCTCTTATGTTACTTTTCATTACTAAGACTTTTAAAGGCTATCTATCTCATAATTTTTAACACAAAAACACATTGTCCAATTTCATTCTTACTTCCTAGAGCATGATTTTTAAAATGTTAAAAGGGAGGTCTTGGTCAGGTAGCTTCAAGTCAGGTCAGTTGGTAAGAACATCGTCTTGATACATCAAGGTTATGGGTCTTGATTCCTGGTCAGAGCATATGCAAGAATCAACCAATTAATGCATCAATAGGTGGAACAACAAATCTCTCTCTCTCTTTCTTTCTCTCTCTCTCTCTCTCCTTCTCTCTTTCTAAAAATCAGTAAATGAAAAAATAAAATAAAGTTAAAAGAGGAAAAAGAAATTTATCTTCTTCAGGATACAACACCTATTTGCTGCTACATAATTGTGAAGTTTTCAAAAGTGAAATTAAAATGTAGATGATAAATGAAGGTAGTATTCCCATGTTCCCTTCTCTTTTCAAACTGCTTAATTTTGGGTTGGTGTTGAGCACCTCCCACAACACCAATTCCTATTTTTCACACTACAGACATTGGTCCAGTGCTCCCTAAGTACAAGTCCCAGAGCAAGAGAACAGTCTTGTCTTGTGTGGATAGGAAGCCACATTAAAAATAATTAAAATGGAAATAGAATATAGTGGCCATGAGTTTTCTGAGCACAGGATTCTTTTGTTCAACAAGTGTAGAACACTAGGTACTAGGAACACAAACTTGCCTTAGATGGAAGTTCTGCCTTTGAAGGGATCAGATTGACAGAGGTAAACATGCCATTATATCCTGAGTTCTATAACAGAGGCTTTTAAAGACTTTGTGTGAGCTCAGAACATAAGTAAAGACTCAGAACTCATGTGGAGAGAGGTCAAGGAAGCCATTATAAAGGAGATGACACTCAGATGACCAAAGGAGGAGCGCAGTGGAAAGAAGGGAGTAAAGGCTATCTCAGTCAGCGTGCACATCATGTGTTAAAGCTGAGAGCAGCAAAGCATTTATTGTTTGGGGAAAGAATAATTGTTCAGTGTGACAAAAGAATAGGGTGAGTAGATGGAAATGGAGGGAAGAACTGAGGGGAGGAAAGGGCTGGTTGGGTGCTGGTGGGCAGCAATGACCAGCCACTGTTCTCTTTAACATCTTACAAAACTTCTGAGTCAAGTATTATTAACCTGATTTTCACCAAAGGAATCTAAGCCCAGCTAAGGTAAAAACAAAATAAAAATAATACCTCCAATGTACATAGGCAGAAAAGAAAGTGGTACAGGAGGTATTTAAAGTCAGGTCTAACAGTCCTTAAAGCCTGTGTGCTGATTCTTAGAAGAGTGGGCAGTGAAGGGAAGTCTACTGGTGGGGAGCCTTGCACGCAGTAAGAATTTAAACTTTATAAGTATGCAGTGAGAATTCAAAGAGACATTTTAAACAACAGGAAAGAAATAGTCCATCACACAGAAAGAGGAAAGCAATGGTCTTTTCAGGATTTCTTTTGCTAAGTTAGTAATGTATAGTAATTAGTATTAAATAAATATTGGCTTCAAGTTCTGATTGGACAGAAACAAAATATAATTAAATTGTTCAATGGCAACTGAATATAGTCATGTATATACAATTAAAAAATATATGATTTAACTTAGGAAAGCATCCTGAAAAGGACACAAAGCTAAATAGAACTAGCTGACTGCATGATTGTCAGTCCAGTTTCAGCTTGTTGACATTTAAATGAATGAAGAAGAGACCAGCTCATATGCGTCTGTAAAGGCACAGCAACCAGTTATTTAGGGTTGATGTCAACACAGCACCAGAACACACCCAGAGTGACACAATGACTGTCTTAGCCAGGGTTTTCAGAGTTGGTGATAAATTAAAAATCTGTATAAATTTAAAGCAAATCTGTATAAATTTGTTAGCATCAGATGGAGGTTGGTACCTCATTGCTTTATACATTTTGATTTTATCTGAAACTGGAGGCATACTGCAATCCGTTGTTCTACAGGAAATAAAGTATGAATCAGGATGGGCCTCTAGATTAGACCCTAAGATGTCCTTGAACTACGTGTGCAGAAACTCAATTGAGACTAAAGCACAATGGCCTGTTATGTGGCAAATGCTTGCATTTATTTTCTGCTTTCCCTTTTTTAAAAATGAGTGAAATCATTAATAAACCAGATTAATGTATTAATCTGCTCATATTACCCTTAAATGAGAAGCATGTGTATGTGTTGCAAAGGAAATCTCCACATATGAATTAACTAGAACTGGGTTTTTTCAAAATAAAAAAGTGAGAAAATAGTACTTTTCCCTTTGAATTTACATATTTAATATTGATGAATATAGATGGAGTGGGCTCATTCAAGCTTGTTCTTCTACTTTGAATTCTGATTTTCTACTTCCTAGCTGGATGATCTGAACAAGTTACTTAATAGCTCTGAATCTCAGTTTCCTCAGCTAAAAAAATGGGAATGAAACTCCTGCTCTTCTAGAACTGGCATGAAGGTTAAATGTAATCATGTGTAGGTACAGTTTCATGGAGGCTCCCCATGCCCTGCTTACAGAAGGCCACATAGAAATTATTGTTTTGACATCTGGTTGCTGTCAAAGCAGATAGTCCTGCTGAGAAATATATTTGTTTGTCTAAAATTAAATTAAAGATGATTGTAGGTGTGAATCTTAGACTTTATCTGAATATTCAAATATGTTTTATAGTCATACTAATTATTCATGAGAAAGTCAGAGCTCTGACGCATCTGCATTGCTTAAAGAAAAAATTTAAAAGATAATAGGAGGACCAGGTGGCCTACTCATGGAGACACCCTTATCTGATTCATGACTTATGAAGATGCTTTTTTTCCTCCTCAAGTCTAGTTGTAGATTTCTGCTTATAAGAAGACAGTTTGGTTCTCATTGCCAATCTGTGGGATAAAGCACAACTTCCCTGTCTACCCCATGACAGAGTTGGTTTTGAAACCAAACCAAAAAGTCTTCGAAGATGTCCAGAATAACTCTGCCAAGAACTAGGGTCTTTTTAAGTTTTTTTTTTTTTCTTTTCTTTGCAGCTGACTTTGGGATCTGTAATTTATGGGTTGCCGTGGAAACGAATCACATGGGCAAGTTCCCAAGGCAAAAGTGCCAGCCTATGAATGGCAGATATTCAAGGTGGCATCAGGCTCATTTAGGCTGAGAATAGTTCAGTTCTGAAACATCCAAAAATTTTACTAGTCAGTCATAGAAAACAGTGCACTCTTTCAGTGAATTAAAAAACAATTGCTTAATGCATTTCATTACTGACTAGACTGTGCCTGCTTAGGCATAAAGAACAGGTTTTCCAGTGTGGGTATCATGGTGCCTGTTTTCATTTTGATGAGGACACATTGATTTTTTTCACTAATAATGAATGCAATCTTAAAAAAGAATACTGACTTGATATTTTAGTATGAAGTAGTTTTAGTCAAAAGGCACCTTTGGTATTTTTAAAGTATCCTGGAGGTACAACTCCTCTAAATAATTTGCTTTAAAAACCAATACATGTTTAATTTAGTTGTGCTGTCAGCAGAAAACCCTGCGCTAATGGGAAGTTAATACATTAAAAACTATTTTCATCACGCTATGGGTTGTTTTATATATAGGGTAGGGAAAAATTAGATTTACAGTTGTGAGGATGTGAAACAATTTATTCTTGTATTATTATTGTTATTAATTAAAGTATTATTTTTCATGGAAACAACTGTAAACCTACCTTTACCCCATCCTGCACTTTACAAAGAGGAGCTATTTAAATTTTAGTTTGTAACATATTTTTCTGATTCTTGTTCTGCTCACATATTTTTCTACCCTTTTCACTTACTAAAATGGATAGCAGACACTAGAATAGATGAAATAAATATGGGAATTGCCAAATGGTATGCATACTGAAGCTACATAATTTCAGAGGTCAGGACATCAGAAATCAGATTTATATATTAATATATAATATAGAAATTAATTATAATTAATATATAATATATTTTATATATTAATTAATATATAAATCAGATTTATATATTAATCAGTATTTTCATCTTGTTTTGGTATAATTTGGACTTGGGTTCCCCTGACCTATGACTAATGAAATAGATTTATTTTAATGACTAAGAGGTTTTAGTTACATAAACACAAGAAGAAATTTTCTGTTGTTTTGGCTAGATCAAAAATAAAAATTTAACTTATTATTGATATGTATGGTTGGAAATCTCATTCAAATTATGTCTCAATTCACCACTTTTCCCAGGATTTATAAATCTGGCTAGTTATTTTCTACTCCACTCTGACTTCTTTGGTTAGCTATACTTATATGCCTAATTTTTCATGTACCATTTTCATAAGAACAACTTCTTTTTATAAAGATTTTATTTATTTAGTTTTAGAGAGGGGGAGAGAGGGAGAAAGAAAGGGAGAAAAACAGCAATGTGTAGTTGCTTCTCACATGCCCTCTACTGGGATCTAGCCTGCATACCAGGCATGTGCCCTGACTGGGAACTGAACCAGTGACCCTTTGCTTCACAGTCTGGCACTTGATCCACTGAGCTGCACCAGCCAAGTCCATAAGTACAACCTCTTAAAATTCATTACCCGCCACTGTAAATGTGGTATACACATACATCTACCAATATATTATTATCCTTCAAAGTTTACATATGAATAAAACTATTTCTTCCTTGTTTCTAGTTGCCTTTATCACAGAAGATCTAGAGATTTCATTTGACGTTTACAGATTTTGCCTTAAGTAGATATCAGAGACAAGTGCTAAAATGAAAAGGTAGAATCACTAACTCTCAAATATAACATCCCAAATCCTTCGTACTAACATGCAAAAAAAAAAAAAAAAACCCCTCTGCTCCCCAGCTCTCTCACAACTTAGAATATGTTGAAAATGTGTCTTGATGAACAATTCATGGGTTTTTGTCAGATAATGTAGTCTGCCCATTAGGTACCTAAAGCCAAAGTGACTTGGTAGAATGCCAGCAGAGAAAGATAGAAAAACACACTATAAATCAAAAACTGAGCATAGGAGGAGGGGCAAAGGTGAGAACTCAAGGGAAAATGCTAAAATAAAAATAGAGGCAAATGTTGAAAATGAAGAGAAACAGTACAGAAAAGGAAAACAATTAAAAGGAAAAACAGACTGCAGACAAGATCATTACAAAATTGAACGTATCTGAGGTGGCAAGCAATATGCCTTTAGAAATGTATTTGGGGGTGCAATCATTTCTCTTTAATAGGGGGATATTCTCAAATGATATGAAAGATGTGAGCCTTGGTGGCAGTTCTACTCTTGGCATTTGGTCTTTCTGTATACATATAAAAGGACACCATGAGGCTAAAAAAACAGGGTACAGGGAATTTTTATAGAAAGGTAATAAAGGAACAATGTATTGACATTATTGGGAAAAATTATTTTAGGAACATTACTACTTTTCTAGTTGCTTATTCATTTGTGATGTGAATTGTAGGCAATGTTGACAGCATTGTTGCCCAACACTGGTTTGAAATTAAATGCCTTACACACTTTATATTTCAATATTCTCTCAGACATTTGAAAAAGCTCTTGGATACAATGGCCTGAGGATTATAAAAGTGGGTTTTTCTCCATAGGAATTGTAAAATTCATTTACAGTGGTGACAACAAAGTTTCAAAGTTTTTAAGCTAAAACATTTCTCTAAGCACAAAATACCCAAACCTCAGTAATTATAAAATGTTGAACAGTGCGAGTGAAGTATTTCCTTAGTTCTTGAACTAGTGGCTCCTCTCAATGGCCTATTTCCATTCTGGTGGAATGAGGACAAGAATTTTAACTCTTTCCAAGAAGGTGTTTTGCAGAAAGAGATTGATGTAATGTACCTGCTTAGGATTTATTTCCTCTCAAACACATAGCACAACTGAAATTTATTTAATATTTGATTAAATTTATTAATATTTGTACAGACAGAGATTTAAGTAGATCTTTGACAGCCTTACCAACATTAGGACAAATTACTGTTTAAAGATGTCATAAGGATGAATAAGTTTTAAACACACACAAAAAAGCGATCATCAAGAGAGTCAATTGCCGTTTGTTTCTATGAGTCTTAACCTTTCTTTGGATCTGGCACTGCTACACTGACTGACAACTAGAAATCTTATAGCAATAACTATGCAGTATGTGTTGCTAGATTGTACTCAGTGAAACTAAAATGAGGGCTGAGAGTCATCAAATTTGTCCAGTTTTTATACATCTTTATCTCCTGGGTGGGAAAATACATTAATATAGAACTAGTTAGCTCCTAAACATTTTCTTCCAAGTCTTTTGGTATCTAAATATTTTTTTTTGTGGTAGAGATAGGGAAATCCCATTAGAGAAAGTAGTTCTAAAAATTATTAGAAAAGGTGTTTGTTCATACCTAAACTAAACTAAAATAATTTAATATGAAAATTTCTATTATTGTTAATTGGGAAATAATGAGAGTTGCTGGGAAATGAATGACAGGCTTTCCAACCAACACTTTTAATTTTACTACAGTCTTTTAAAGCTTTTGATTTTTCTAAGTGTGATGAAATTTACTGAAAGTAGCAATCATCTCTCAAATATTTTTTTCTAGGAATATTAATGATGAGCTCATTAGTTTTTAACCAAAATAACATATGTCAAATTTTGGCACAGTGAACTAGTCTCACACAAAACCTTAATAAAACTTGTCGTGATGGGTTCACAATATACTTACCTTCAGAAAAATTAAGTAAACCTGAAAATGTTTATATTACATTAATGTTACATTATGTTATTATTACTAATATATACTATGATATATGTTTAACATCCATGTCATCTATTTTCATATCTCTCTATATATTTAGATATCTATATATATAGATATCTATATCTCTATATATCTGTATATACACATGTACATACTAGACAACAAGATTCAGTGCTAAAATTAAATGTCTCTCCAAACTTCAGTTTGAAGATTCTGTTTGATTTTCGTATTTCCTTCCCTTATCCAAATATACAAATATTGTCTCAAAGGGAATGTATATACAGTTTTAAATGTGTTTCCTAAATTATCACTGCCCCCTTGCAAAAAATATCTAAAGAACTAAACACATTTTTACTGAATAAAAGAAGTTTAAAATTTTCTTCACTTTTGGATCAATAAATTTTATCTTTATTATTTAGAGAATTAAACTGAAATAACTGTAGACTTTTATATAAGGAAGATTCTTTCAGTATTAACTTTGTTTTTTTTTTATCATAAGGCTAATGTAAAGAATAAATACATGGGTTTGATTATTTCCTCAGTAACACAAATCAAATGGCTCTGCCTTCCATTCTATACCATAGTCCACTGGATTCTCTCAGGAAAGATCATAGCTTAAGCTTTGTATAAAATAATTAATTGAATGACATACTAAAAAAAGTCTTAAAATTTATATTTAAAATACTGCAAACTAAAAGCCGATATCTCTCATGAACATGGATAGAAAATCCTCAACAGTATATTAATAAATCAAATTCAACAATGTACAAAAGAAATTATATATCATGACAAAGTGAGATTTATGCCAGGCCAGATAGGAATTCTAAACTGTTTCCTGAAACTGTAGGAATATTTTCTTGATTGAGATTCAAAGGAAAACTGGTTCTCAGGCTACCTCCAACCCAGGCCAACAACATCCGTGCTTCCTCATTGTATCCCTGATACAGTTTTGAACTTAACACTTTTGACTTACCTAATAAAAAGTATTTGAACACAGATTTTTAAGATATCAAATGCTTGTAAGAACCCTCAAATACCTAATCATGATTTTCTTTTCTTGATCAAAAATATCCATAGGAAAGAGATTGGCAGTTCAGTAAGTGGCACCTTTCCCACTGAGCCAGAACTAAAGCAAGATCCCAGGAATTCAACTCACCCCAGAACAGGTATCTTTCCACTGAGAAGTGAGACAAAGGAGGGATTTATTTATGGCATTAAAACTTTTTTTTTGAAGTGTTCAGGTGTGCTGGTTTAAATCCAGTTTGGATAATTATATTCTTTTCACAGAAATTCCACCTACAATTATAACTGCCAAGTCCAATTTCACCAGCAGTTTGAATGCTAAATAGTCTCTTTTTGACACACATTGTTCTCAGTTCCACTTTGCAATGGCTGGCCAACTGCCCCCCTTCTCCCTGTATCTGACTGAGATGAAGTAACACAGGAAAGTGTTTGGTGGGTATAATTAAGTGATTTGAAATAAATGGCACTATATTGAAGTAATATACTTATGAAAACACATTTGGATTATGTAAATTCACATAAATTCTGGGATTCCTGGGAAGATAAATACCTTTTTGATTTTTCATTGTGGTATCCTACAATCCTAGAACTTGATGTACTATATATTCTGGTTTTTAAAAAATAGCCTTGTTTTATGATTCTTCTTTTAAATATGTAAGTATGTCACCTGCATAAGAACATATTCATGCTGTTGGTATTCATTCCATATAGTATGACATAACATGGTTGAAAGATAAAGCACTTTAGGTGGAAAGCACAGAGTACTTCACTAATATGTACATCAAACTCCTTCCTTGAACTGAGAAATACAGCATTTGGCAAAAATAATGCCCCTTTTTATTATAAAATCTTTTATTACCAAATCATAAGCATGTAATTCTGTAACATAACAATATCACACTCAAGCACACCATATGACATTTTAGGTGAAATGTTCAAATTAAAACTATGAATTGTTACACCCATATCATTACCCTACTAACCACACTCAAGCAGGCCTTATGTCTGTTGGACCCTGTGTATGAAAGAAAGTTTCTTTTCTTCTCAAACAGCTTATGGTTTTAAAACTGAGGGAACCAAAAATAACAAGAATTTTCCTTAAACCTAATATTTAGAAGAGGTAAGTTACATTATAAGGTGAGAATAGTTTTGAGAACTAGTCTCATTACTAACCCTTAATTCTCTTCATTCTTCCATCCTTTCACAGCACCATTAATATCTCCAAATTTCATAGAAATGCATTCTAAGTATTTCTTAGTCTTCCTACCAGTGTCTTTTGCATCAGGGGTTCACTTTTTCTTCTCCCTACCTTGCAGCCTCCTCTAAAAATTGAGTATGTATAGTGTATTTCAGCTTTTTGTTAATGCCTACATAGTGCATAATAATCACTATTCAGATAATCTAAACTCAATCTCTTTGAAACACTAAGAACTTTGAAAAGTACAAAGCATATTCATTCAATAAATACTTATTATATACTTACTGTAAGAGGGACATTTAGAAATGTTAGACACATTTATCGTTACTTTTATTTTGCCAAACCAAAACCTACATTAAAGCTCACAGCTTCAGAGCATGCCTCAAGTAAAGCCTGGCTTATACATCTACTTTTCTTATTTTCTAACCTGAGTTTCAGTCATCTAATGCCAACTTCTTCAGATATATTTTTGCAATCAGCAATATCAACAGCATACTGGGCTCCCTTATAAGCTGGAATCTTTGAAAACGTAAGTGAACCTTATTGTCAGTCTCCAGTTCCAACTTGAATTCTAATTGTAGCAAGAAAGTAAAATTAAATCCCTATCAGTACCCCTTGTCATACAGCTAGGGAGGAGACCAAACATGCATTAAGAAAAACTTGTTACTCATCTGGATGATGTAATTCAGAGAGTATTATTGATTTTCTTCTCTCAAGGTAAAGGCAACAGGCAAGAACACAGAGACTATGAAATTTAAATAGACAAAATCCAAATTTGAAAAATAGTCAGGAGGTTCTATCCAACTAAAGTATTCTTTGATTGGCAAATGGGACAATCACACAACTGCCTGATGAGATGTGCCCTCAGACATCTGAGAAGGCAGTTTAATATTTAAGAACTGACAAGGAATCTCTCCTTAACCAAACTTTAGTTAGTCTCTTTTGATCCCTCTCCTTGAGTAGATCCCTGTCCTTGGTGAGCTGACTCCAATTTTGAAGAATTATGTTGAGCCCACTTTCTTTCTTTTCTCTTTTTTTAAAATTGCTGTTCAATTACAGCTGTCTGCATTTTCCCCCCACCACTTCCCTCTACCCCAGCCAAACCCACCTCCCTCCCTTGCTTCCACCCTCCCCCTTGGTTCTGTCCATGTGTCCTTTGTAGTAGTTTCTGAAAACCCTTCCCCACATTGTCCTCTCTCCCCACCCCTCTGGTTATTGTTAGGTTGTTCTTAATTTCAATGCCTCCGGCTATATTTTGTTTGCTTTTTTCTTTTGTTGATTAGGTTCCAGTAAAAGGCAAGATCATAAGGTATTTGTCTCTCATCTCCTGGCTTATTTCACTTTGCATAATGCTCTCCAGTTCCATCCATGCTGTCACAAAGGGTAGGAGCTCCTTATTTCTCTCTGCTGTGTAATATTCCATCGTGTAAATGTACCATAGTTTTTTGATCCACTTATTTACTGATGGGCACTTAGGTGCTTCCAGCACTTGGCTATTGTAAATTGTGCTGCTATGAACATTGGGGTGCATAGGTTCTTTTGGATTGGTATTTCAGGGTTCTTAGGCTATACTTCCAGCAGTGGAATTTCTGGGTCAAAAGATAATGTCGGGGGGTGCTCTGCCTGCAGGGACCCTCTGGCTGCCATGGATGAGAATAAGTCTACCAAGACATGATCTGCTTGGGGAGGAAAGGTGGCTGATTTCTCAAAGGAGAAGGACCAGGAGCCGGTTCCTCAATGGGCTTTTATTGGGTTCATTTGCACAGGAATACAGATAAAGGTTATTAATCATTGTCAGGCAGTAAGGATCAAACAATAGATAACAAAGAACTTTGAGGGCCTATTTTGAGACAGGGTAAGATAGCAAAAGAGCTATAAATCTTTGAGGAACAAACATACTTCTTGCTTGGACCCTTATCATTTAATTGAGAGCATTCTAAACAAAACAGGTTTCACAGGATTTTACATATTCTTTTTTAGGCCTGATTGCCTGGGGAGCCCGCCCTTTCCAGCACAGGGCTGCACCACCCTTGGTCATTGTTTCAGGCTTAGGTGGAGCAAGGGAAGTAAAGCAGTCAGGAGATTAGGTGATTTCTTGCAGACTGAATGAGGACTCAGACTTTTTCAAAGCCCAGGGGTGAAGGTCCATCACCCCCTTTTGCTATAGCCCCCAAAGTCCTTCCTTGGGGGCCTCTCAAGTGATCGTGCCTGTCTTAGGTCATTCCCCCCTTGGGGAATCTTACCTGTCATTGGCTAAATGACCAAGCATTGGGGGCCAGTTATGGATGAAATAAAAGGAGCAGAAGTGGCTCTCCTGCCAGGGAGATAGGCTTTGTCTCCTTAGTGGCTTACAGTCCAAAGGTCGCTCCCTCAGCCTTAGCCTTTGGGGGGGTGGGGGGTTATAGCTTCTGAAACCAGGCAGGGTGGTTCCCAACAAGATAGTTCCCTTTTTATTTTTCTGAGGAAATTCCATACTGTTTGCCACAGTGGCTGCACCAGTCTGCATTCCTACCAACAGTGCACTAGGGTTCCCTTTTCTCTATAACCTCACTAGCACTTGCTCTTTGTTGATCTGTTTATGATAGCCATTTTGACTGGTGTGAGGTGGTATCTCATTGTGTTTTTAATTTGCATCTCTCTGATGGGTAGTGATGCTGAGCATCCTTTCACATGTCTCTGGGCCCTTTGTATGTCTTCCTTGGAGAAGTGTCTATTCAAGTGCCCATTTTTTTTAATTGGGTTTTTTGTCTTCCTGGAGTGGAGTTGTGTGAATTCTTTATAAATTTTGGAGAATCAAACCCTTGTCTGAGGTATCATTGGCAAATATGTTTTCCCATATAGTTGGTTCTCTTTTCATTTTAATACTGTTTTCTTTAGCCATGCAGAAGCTTTTTAATTTGATGAGGTCCCATTTGTTTATTCTTTCCTTTGTGTCCTTTGTTTTAGGGGACATATCAGTGAAGATGTTGCTGCTTGGAATGTCTGAGATTTTTCTGCTGATGTTTTCTTCTAGGACTTTTGTGGTATCATGACTTTATTTAAGTCTTTTATCCACCTTGAATTTATTTTTTGTGTATGGTGTAAGTTGGTGCTCGAGTTTCATTTTTTTTTGCATGCTGTCCAGATCTTCCAACACCATTTGTTGAAGAGGCTATTTTTACTCCATTTTATGCTTCTTTCCTCTTTGTCAAATATTAATTGACCATACAGACTTTGGTTCATTTCTGGGCTCTCTGTTTTGTTCCATTGGTCCATGTGCCTGTTTTATGACAATACCAGGCTGTTTTGATTACTGTGGCCTTGTAATACAGTTTGGTATCAGATATTGTGATCCCTCCTACTTTGCTTTTCTTTCTCAAAATTGCTGCAGCTATTCGGGGTCATTTATGGCTCTATATGAATTTCTGGAATATTTGTTCTATATCTGTGAAATATGTCATTGATACTTTAATAGGGATTGTGCTGAATGTGTAAATTGCTTTGGGAAGTATGGACATTTTGATGATGTTAATTCTTCTAATCCATGAACATGGTGCATGCTTCTATTTGTTTGTGTTTTCCTTAATTTCTTTCTTCAGTGTGGTATAGTTTTCTGAGTACAGGTCTTTTACCTCCTTGGTTAGGTTTATTCCTAGGTATTTTATTTTTCTTTTTGCTATATCAAATGGGATTTTTTCCCCTGATTTCTGTTTCTGATATTTTGTTGTTGGTGTACAGAAATGCCTTTGATTTCTGAATATTGACTTTGTATCCTGCTGTTTTGCCAAATCCACTTATTAGGTTGAGTAGTTTTTTGGTGGAGTCTATAGGATTTTCTATGTACACTATCATGTCATCTGCAAACAGTGACAGTTTTGCTTCCTCCTTCCCAATTTGGATGTCTTTTATTTATTTTTCTTTTCTGATTGCTGTGGCTAAGACTTCTAATACTATGTTGAATAGGAGTGGTAAATAGGAGTGGCATATAGTTTTTCATAGTAATTTCTTACAATCCTTTGTATTTCTGTAGTATCAGTTGTAATCTCTCCCCTCTCCTTTCTGATTGTATTTCTATGGATCCTCTCTTTTTTTTTTCTTGATGAGTCTGCTTAAAGGCTTACTGATTTTGTTTATCTTTTCAAAAAATCAGTTCTTGGATTTATTGATTCTTAGAATTGTGCTTTTAGTCTCTATGTCGTTTAATTCTGCTCTGATCTTGGTTATTTCCCCCCTTCTACTTTCTGGGCTGTCTTTGTTGGTGTTCCTTGAATTTTTGTAGGCTAGGGTTAGGTTTTCTGAAGTGTTTATATCTTTCTTAGGTGGGCCTGTATCACTTTGAACTTTGATCTCAGGACTGCCTTTGCTGTGTCCCATAAGTTTTGGATTGTTGTGAGTTCATTTTCATTTGTTTCCAGAAAATTTTTGATTTCTTCTCTAATCTCATTCTTGACCCATTCATTGTTTAATAGCATGTTATTCAATCTCCATGAGTTTGAGTGTTTTTGCTTTTTTTCCTTGAGTGGTTACTAGTTTTAGTCCCTTGTGGTCGGAGAAAATGCTTGATGTGATTTCAATTTCCTTGAATTTATTGAGGCTCATTTTGTGTTCTACCATGTGGTATATCTTTGAAAATGTTCCATGTGCATTTGAAAAGAATGTGTATTTTGTTTCTTTGGGATGAAAGAATGTTGAGCCCACTTTCACTGAGAATCCCGCTAAGTCAGTTTTGAAAGAATCCCCCCACCCTTGATCTAATCAAGTTCCTTTCAGTAATTTTTTATCCAATGACTTTCTCACTCTGCTCATTGCCTATAAATCCCAGCTACTGCAGCTGTTGTATTCAGAGTTGAGTTCAGTGTTTCTCTCCTGTTGTAATAGTCTCTTTCTGCTATTGCAATAATCTTGAATAAAGTTTTCTTTGCCTGATTAACTGCACTTGGTGCAATTTTCCTTTGACAGAATTAAAGGGTGAGCTTGATCCAAATATGTTCTCTGCTATCCTACTACAATATTAAGTATTCACCCTTTAAGATAGTTTTTGAGTGGTACATTTACCAAAATGGAAATATATAGTGTAGGAGAACCATGTATTAGCATCCATTTGCTTTTAGTAGGATATTTAAGGTATGGAACCCATGAGTGGTAAATTTTAATCAGGAAGAATGATTATGGAAAATAACTACAGGTTGAGTTTATCTGACAGGAGTAAGTGTGTTTCTAAGATCACAGTGATAGATCCTAGACAATTTAGCTTTGGGGTGGAGAATAGCTCACACATAAGGTACAAGGTACAAAAGGAAATAAAAAGGAAGGCAATTAAATGGAAAACATTTGGACATACCGAAGAGACAGAAAGATGTCATTAAAGTGGATTCTACTATTTCTCAGGCTTGTATACTCACTACAAAATAAGCTCTAGAAAACCCCTTAGATGGCACTGGATAGGATAATATCACAAAGAGAACACTCTGATAATAGCTTACTGAGTTTTACAAATGAAGAAAATTTTTAGTTTTCTCAATTTCAACCCAGGAATCTTAGCTGAAAATATTGCTTATTTCTCTTAGGAAATAGGGGAACTGGATGGAACCAAACTCTATGGTAAAATACTTCAAATTTTAACAAAAACTAGGCAAATAAGCAAAGGTTTATTTTTAAAATAATTTTGAAAACACCCATTCTCATTCCTTGTATACTCTATTATCCATAGGATATGCCATTTAGACTGTTTTTCAAGAATTGGTTAGTTATTTGCATTAAACCACACATACACCTTTTTCTTATCACTTTTAAGGCCAAGAGCAGAGAAAACTGGTTAACTGATTTTCTGGGCCAACATTTGACAGAGAAGAAAAACAAAGTTAACTGGATTGTGAACAACTCAAATCCAAGGCCTTGATCAAGTTCTGATCTACAACAAAACAAAAGCACTGATAAAGACATCTATTACAATCATTCTCATCATATAAACATAGCTTTGAATACATTTAATAGAACCCACTACTCTCTAAGAATTATCTTGGCAGATTCACACTTTATAGTGTGAATCTAAAATACTAGTCTCCAAAGCATTAGAAATAATGGCTTCTTTTCCTATCTAGGGAATGATTATCCTTATTCTAATAAAAGCCTGATGATTTTATTAATTTTTATAGAGTAGATGGTTGCTGGAAGGGATATGAGTTTTTAATACATTTGTGTGGACTTAGTAAATTATTTTCCACACACATAAGGACACATTTCTATGAGATCTGTCCAGAAGGTATCCAGCCACGTAATAGGAAAAGTAGAGGCATTTACTGAAGAAGATACAAGATACAAGAAACATTGTACATAGGACAATGATGCCACAGTCCCTTTCAAAGTAGATACCTTGGGACCTCACACAGTTCTCCCAATCTCCATCAGCTGTCCCATCATATTTTCCTCAGCCTCATGAATAGTCTGAAATCTCTTTCCTTTCAAAGGTGATTTTAGTTTTGGAAAAAGCCAGAAGTTGCAGGTTGCCAAATTTGGGCCATAGGGGCTGAATCACCTGGGTGATTTGATGTTTCATGAAAAAGTTATGCCAGAGAACGTGATTTATGAGTGGGTGTGTTGTCCTGATGAAGCATCAGTTGCCCACAGCTGTGGCCTTCTGAATTGTGTGAATAGTTGCCATGGAGGAATTGTCAAACTTAATGCAAAATTTGATGCAGATTCATTATTCTACTTGCTCAGGCATTTTGAATGCAACAGCCACACAGTACACATGCTCACTCAACAATACTTACCTCCTCCCCTACTGACTAGTACAGTGAAGTTGTCATTGTACAGACATGTGCATTCTAGTCTACTCTCCTTGGCTGCCAAGTTACATTGATGTCATGCAAATCATTCTTGTTATACTAAAAATGGCTGGACTTTTTCCAAAGAGACTTTGTTTAGTACTTGGTTTTTAAATAATAATAATTTCCATAGATCATTTTGTCTTTTTAAAGTGACAAATACTAAACTACTCAGGGTATTAGGGGAAAAACTGACAAAAATAGTGCTTAAATCCCTTTGTAGAGATGTAAGACAATATAAAATATAATGAGAAAAACATAAACATTTCCCAAATTTTAGGACTACATTTTCTTGGGAGAAATATAATTGATTTTTATGCACTGAATTGTATCTTAGATTTGATAAGTGGCTAAATCAGAATCAAAAGCTGCTTTCATGGCTTCTCCGATTAAATTCAAGTGGTATTGTCCAAATGCATCAAATTGGTCGGATGTTGCCAATTCCAGCAAAGGCTCTCATGAGATCCAGACCATTTGAAAGTAATAAAATAGAACAGTAAACACCAAAGCTTTTATTCCCACAGCAGAATACTACTTTTATGAATGTAAAGTGAGCATAAAGGACAATTGTATTACATAGGGAAGTATGAATAGAGTCAGAAAGTCACCACTTAATGCTCTTGTCCACCCAGCACTTCAGAAGTCACCCAATCAGAATTCTCTCAGGAGGTCTTTCCAGCTCTGCAGGTATGTAGTTAATTATTGGGACTAAGACTGACACTACAAAAGACTTAAAAGCTCACTGTTTTCATAGCAAATGCCTTTAAATGAACACAATAACCCTATAAACCTTTCCACTTTACAAGAATGCTTTAGCCCATTTGTAATATAGTTAACAACTGTCATACACACAGTAATGCAGACTGATTTTCTCATGGACAAGTTCTCTTTTGTTTACCTCACAAATTCAACAGCCCAACCCAAGTAGGAGTTTTCTTGGATTGCCAGCTTGCTAAAATTGCCAAACCTATAAAACTACTTTAACAGATTTTCAAGGAGCCTGTTGACCTGCTCATATTCATCTGCTAAAACATGCATTGCTTCTTTACTGTCTTTCCTCCATGAGGTTTGCCTTTCCCAAAAATATTCCCTATAAAAATGACCTTCAATAAATTCACTTCAGTACTTTTCCATCAGTCTACAAAAAGTTTATTATAATTCCAAAAATCAGGGATGGGATTCCTGTCCAAATGGTAGTTTAGATAAATGTGTTATGCACAGCCTCCAACCACCACATCAAAATTAAAACTAAACAGAAAAATCATCATTCAGAACCACCTGAAATCTTGCTGAATGGAAGTCCTACAAATACGGATAAAAAGAAGAAGCCACATCAAGACTGGTAGGAGGGGCAGAGACATGGAATGGGCCATTGCCACACCAACATGTGGAGGTAAAAATTGGGAGGGCTATCTTGACAGTGGAGTCTTCTCCTGTAAGGAGCAAGGGGTCCCAGCCTTATGACAGACTCCCTATAGCAGGGTTCCAGTGCCAGGAGGAAAAGTCCCTATAGTTTCTGGCTGTAAAAGCCAGCGAAGATTGTGGCTGAGTGAAACAGAGGGCTTCCAGAGTCCCAGGAGTTTCTCTTAAACAGTCCATGCATGGACTTACTCAGACTCATTCTGAGCTCCAGCACTGTGGCAGCAGCTTGAAAGACATCAGGGATAACATGGAGGAACTGAGGTGTCTGGCATCAAGGAGGGAGCTGGGGATGCCACTTTCTCTCAGATAAAAATGTTTGAAGGGCCATTGTTCCTTTTCTGAGACCCTCCTACCCCCACAGAGCTGGTGGCTGGGCACCATACCTGAGTTTTCATTAACCTGGCTAACACTGTTTTCCCTGCCCTGGTTATTCACTGAGACCCTGTCCCACCTAACTTGCAAGCTCATCTGAGCTGTTTCCAGTGGCTTTTCTATATAAATGGTCTGTCTTGGCTCAGGCTTCAGACTTTCTTAAAATTTCTCAAATAAGCAGCATCTGTCCTCAGTGTGACCTATACCTTTAGCTATGTGGCCCCAGGCCCAGCACTAGCAGCAGCTGGCCTTGGTTCACAGCGTGATCTCTCCTGGGCTCCTTGAAGACCAGCAGTGCAAGTAGCAGCCATTTTCAGGTCACTTTATAGCTCATGCCAGGTGGCCCAGGGCAGAAAGCAGGTAGTGTCTGACTTTGGCCCACACCGCCCAGGAGGTCCCAGAGCCATCCCACCTGGCAAATAGCTTCAGACCACATTAAAGCACCACCTAACCATACCCACAATCGACACATTCAAGGGGAAGATTCAGCAGGCATCAGAGCCCCAGTAAAGTAAGTCCTACTCCATAGGGTGGGCCCACTGCACAGCTGATGGGTTTGGGGATAAATTTCTCCCATTGATAGGCCGATAGCAATCAAAGCTCAACTAAAAGAGGAGGGTGTACACAGCCTACACTGGAGTGCCAGCATGGATGTATGGGAAGGTTGTGGCACTGGACCCTACAGAACATCTACTACATCAGTGCATGCTACCACACCTGGGAGATGCAGCAACTCTAATACATAGAAACAAACAGAGGGAGACTATCAACATGAGGAGACAAAGAAACATGAATAGAACATACCTCCAGAAAAAGAACTAAAACAATAGAGACAAATAATCTACTAGTTGCAGAGTTCAAAATACTGGTTATAAGGGTGCTCAGATGCTCAATGAATTTAGTGAGAACTTACAGCATAAAAAAGACACGGGAACCATAAAAAACAGTCAGAAATGAAGGATACACTAACTGAAATGAAGAACAATTTACAGGGAGTCAACAGTAGAGTAGATGAAGCTGAGAGTCAAATCAGTGATTTGTAATATAAGAAAGCAAAAAAAAAACAAAACCCACACCCAATCAGAACAGGAAAAAATAAAAAGAATAAAAAAAAAGTGAGAATAGTGTAAGGATCCTCTGGGACAACATCAAGTGTACCAATATTTGCATCATGGGGGTGTAGGGGGGAGAAGAAAGAGAGAAAGCAAGAAATTGAAAAATTATTTGAAAAAATAATGACAGAAAACTTTCCCAACCTGATGGAGGAAATAGATATACAAGTCCAGGAAGCACAGAGTCCCAAACAAGATGAACCCCCAAAGGTCTACACCACACACATCATACTTATAATGCCAAAGGCTAAAGACAAGGAGAATTTTTAAAGCAGCAAGAGAAAAGCAGTTACTTACCTATAAGTGAGCTCCCATAAGACTGTCAATTGATTTCTCAACAGAAACTTTGCACCAGAAGGGATTGGCAAGAAACATTCAAAGCCATGAAAGTTGAAGACCTGCAACCAAGATTACTCTAACCAGTAAAGCTATCATTTAGAACTGAAGGTCACATTAAAAGCTTCCCAGATAAGTAAAGGCTAAAAGAGTTCATCATCACCAAATTGGTATTACATGAAATGTTAAAGGGTTTTCTTTAGAAAAAAGAAAAAAAGATAAAAAACATGAACAATAAAATGACAATAAATATATATCTATCAACAGTTTAACCTTAAAGACAAATAAAGCTGAACAGAAATAGACTCGTAGGTACAGAGAACATTTTGACAGTTTCTAGATGGGAGGAGGTTTGGGAAGATGGGTGGAAAAGATGAAGGGATTAAGCAGTAAAAATTGGTTGTTACAAAATAGTCATGGGGCCCTGGCTGGTGTGGCTCAGTGGATTCAGCACAGGCTGTGAACTAAAGGGTCACCAGTTTGATTTCCAGTCAGGGCACATGCCTGGATTGTGGGCCAGGTCCCCAGTATGGGGTGCATGAGAGGTACCCACACATTGGTATTTCTCTCCTCTTCTCTCTAAAAATGAATAAATAAAATCTTAAAAAAAAAAAACCAAAACAGTCATGGGGATGTAAAGTACCACATAAGCAATATACTCAACAATATTCTAATAACTGTGTGTGGTGTCAGATGGGTGTGAGATTTATCAGGATGATCACTTAATAAGTTATGTAATTTCTAATCACTGGGGTGTACACCAGAAACTAATATGACACTGTATGTCAACTGTAATTGAAAAACAGAAAATAATTTAAATGGAAAAGAAAAGAAGAAAAAGAGCTCAGCACTTTAAAATATGGTCTCCTTACATTTGTTCTCTTGTTTATATGTTGTCATTGTGGTTTAAAAACATTTCTTCCACTAAGATCAGGAACAAGACAAGTTGTCCACTTTCACCACTTCTATTCAATGTAGTATTGGAAGTTTTAGCCACAGCGATCAGACAAGAAAAGAAAATAAAAGGCATCCAAATCACAAAGGAGGAAACAAAACTGTCACTGTTTGCAGACAATGTGATAGTGTACATAGAAAATCCTATAGACTCCACCAAAAAATTGCTCAACCTAATAATCGAATTTGGCAAAACAGCAGAATACAAAGTCAATATCCAGAAATCAAAGGCATTTTTATACACCAACAATGAAACAGCAGAAGCAGAAATCAGGGAAAAAAATCCCATTTGATATAGTAAGAAGAAAAATAAAATACCTAGGAATAAACCTAACCAAGGAGGTAAAAGACCTGTATTCAGAAAACTACACAACACTGAAGAAAGAAATCAAGGAAAATACAAACAAATGGAAACATATGCTGTGTTCATGGATTGAAAAAATTAACATCATTAAAATGTCCATACTACCCAAAGCAATTTACACATTCAATGCAATACCTATTAAAGTACCAATGGCATCTTTCACAGACATAGAACAAACACTTCAAAAATTTATATGGAACCATAAATGACCCCAAATAGCTGCTGCAATTTTGAGAAAGAAGAGTAAAGTAGGAGGGATCACAATACCTGACACTAAACTATACTACAAGGCCACTGTAATCAAAACAGCCTGGTACTGGCATAAAAACAGGCACATGGACCAATGGAACAGAACAGAGAGCCCAGAAGTAAACCCAAGTCTCTATGGTCAATTAATATTTGACAAAGGAGGCAGCAACATAAAATGGAGTAAAAATAGCCTCTTCAACAAATGGTGTTGGGAGAACTGGACAGCTACATGCAAAAAAATGAAACTTGATCACCAACTTACACCTTACACAAAAATAAGTTCAAGGTGGATAAAAAACTTAAATATAAACTGTGACACATTAAAGTCCTAGAGGAGAACATAGGCAGGAAATTTCAGATATTTCACACAGAAACATTTTTACTGATATGTCCCCGAGAGCAAGGGACATAAAGAAAAGAATAAACAAATGGGATCTCATCAAAATAAAAAGCTTCTGCACAGCTAAAGAAAAACCCTGTTAAAATAAAAAGAGAACCAACTGTATGGAACACATATTTGCCAATGATACCTCAGACAAGGGTTCAATCTCCAAAATATATAATGAACTTACATGACTCCACTCTAAGAAGACAAGCAACCCAATTAAAAAATGGGCAAAGGACTTGAACAGACACTTTTCTGAGGAGGACATGTAGAGCATCCAGAGACATGTGAGAAGATGCTCACTATCACTAGCTATCAGAGAGATGCAAATTAAAACCATAATGAGATACCATTTCACACCATTCAGAATGACCATCATAAACAAAGTAACAAACAACAAGTGTTTGAGAGTTTGTGGAGAAAAGGGAACCCTAGTGCCCTGTTGGTGGGACTGCAGACTGATACAACCACTATGGAAAACAAAAACAGTATGGAATTTTCTCAGAAAACTAAAAATGGATCTGTCTTTTGACCTGGCAATTCCACTGCTGGGGTTATATCCTAAGAACCCTGAAACACCAATCCAAAAGAACCTCTGTACCCCAATGTTCATAGCAGCACAATTTGCAATAGCCAAGTGCTGGAAGCAACCTAAGTGCCTATCAGTAAATGAATGGATCAAAAAACTATGGTAGATTTACACAATGGAATTCTATGAAGCAGAAAGAAAGAAGGAGCTCCTATCTTTTGTGACAGTATGGATGGAACTGGAAAGCACTATGCTAAATGAAATAAACTGGCAGTGAAAGACAAATACTATATGATCTCACCTTTAACAGGAACCTAAACAACAAAACAAAGAAAGAAGCAAAATATAACCAAAGACACTGAAATAGAGAACAGTCTGACAGTGTCCAGAGGGGAGAAGGGAGGGAATTTCAAGGGAAAAGGGGAAGGGTTTGCAGGAACAAATATAAAGGACACATGGACAAAAACTAGAGAGGGTGGAAATGGGAGGGGGGTGGGGAGGGCTTGGTGGCTGGGCTGGGATGGGAGTAAAAGATAGAAAACTGTACTTGAACAACAATTAAAATAAAATTTAAAAAAGAACAAAACTAAAAATCAATGGGAAAAAACACCATTTCTCACTTTCACTTTATTTCTTTAAAATAAAATGTCCATAGGGAAAATACAAAGCAATTTTGACTCTGATCATCATCTTCTCATTCCTTTATTGTATCTCCTGTCTCCTTAGTGAATATAAGGGTACTATTATCTCCTATTCAGCCAAGATTACACACAATTTAATACTTAGAAATGCCACCTAAAATAATAATGTTGACAGTTTTTATTTTTTTAAGTTTAATTTAGGATAAGATTTTGGTCTTCCCAACATTCATTTAGTCCAAATTCAAAATAAAGCTTATAAAGTTTTTCTGACATTTGACATTATGACATTGTTTTAAAATATGGTTATAGCTACAAAATAAGGAATGCTTTTTAAATCATATTTTATAATAGTTTAACAACACTGTGGATGTATATAGTCTATTAATTTGAAACTACAGAAAAAATATAGATGAACCATCTCAAATATTTGCATACTAATCCATACGACACAGATGAACACACACATACAGGCATGCATACACCATGTGCATTTATTATATATGTATAATACATAATAGAAGGCATTAAATCAGCTTTACATGCATATAATAAATAAGTACATATGCCTTATATTTGTGCTGCTCAATTAACAAACATTTTCTTGCTCTGTGACTATCGTTCATAATCCTCAAGTGAAAAACAAAGGAAATTTAACCTAAACGTCAAACTTTTCTAGAAAAGGGAACTCTTGTGCATTGTTGATGAGAATGTAAATTGGTGCCACCACTATGGAAGATAGTGTAAAGTTTTATCAAAAAATTTATAGTATTTTTAAAAAAGTACTATATGATCCAAGAATTCTAATCCTGAGTATGTACCCAAAAGGAAATGAAATTACTATCTTGAAGAGATATCTGCACCCCCATGTTCACTGCAGCATTATTTACAATAGCCAAGATGTGGAAAAATCTAAGTGTCTATTGATGGATGTATAGGTAATGTGGTGTGATACACACACACACACACACAAACACACACACACTATAAAAAAAGCCATGAAAAGGATATTCTGGTATTTGTTACAACATGGGTGCTCCTTGCTCCTTAAAGGCATTATGTCAAATGAAATAAGTCAGAGAAAGACAAATATTGTGTAATGTCACTTATATTGAAATTTAAAAAAAATGAACTACAGAAACAGGGAACAGATTGGTGGTTGCCAGAGGTGGTGATAAGGGTGGGGGAAATGGCTAAAGGTGGTTAAATGGTGCAAACTGAACAAGCTGGAGATAAATAAGTTATGGCATTTTATTGTCAGCATGGTGACTAGTTAACAATAATGTATATTTGGAAGTTGCTGAGAGAATAGATCTTAAAAGTTTTCATCACAGGAAAAAAACTTTCTAAAAATTTATGAAACAAAAGATCACTTTCATTAGCATATATTTGGGGATCAATGATTATGGAGCAGTGGACTGTGCAGACTTCCTGGAAGTCATCCTACTTGGTTGGAGAATTTGAGACTCTAGCAAAATATACACTGTCGACTGACAAAAACAAAACAACACAAAACAAACACTTCTTTGCAACATGTTTAAAATACCATTCTTTCCTTAAACCTTCCATGATCACCTATCACCACACATTCCAGATAACTGAATGTGTTTTCTACTTTGAATTCTCAACATAATGTACATTTTGACTATCCCTATGTTTATTTATCCGTGTTCTTACTCATCCAATCCATAAACACTTTCTATGGTGATGTTGGAACTACATTAGGTAAAATATTTAGGAAAATCACAGACAATTCCTGTTCTAAAGAAAGTCATGGAGTGGGTTCAGGATGGACAGTAATTTCAGAAAAATCAAGCAAATACATAATAACACAATTTGTTATCATTTCTTATGTTCCTCTGCTAGAATGTGAGGACATTAAGAACAGGTGCTGTGCTTTCTTCATCTCTGCATCCTCTCTTAGTGTCTAAAATACTGCTTGTACCAAATAGCTATTCAGTTAAAGGTTAAAACTTTACAAGATTTCAAATCTAATTGTGACCTAATCTTAAGGATGATTTTTATAAATCATCTTTATTTTTCCATGTCCATTGCTCTGCTTGAAAAATAGTTGTTAGGGAACTGTATTTAGAAGGTAGTTCACACTAATCTACAAAATATTTCTGGTGATGACTGTGAAAGTCAGGAAAAAACCCCTCAATTATAGTTTAACTTTCAAGCAGTTATGTTTTTTTGTGGAGAGTAAGAGAAAATAATTTTGTTTCACTGGAGAATACAAATACATGCAGAAGATTTCTCCAATCATAAGTATATAACTTGATGATGAAATTTACACAAAGCAAACATCTGGAATGAACACCCAGAATAAGGAATTGAACTGTAAATCCCTATACAAATAAAAAATATTATCATGGTTTTGATCCTAGTTGGCTACACTGACTTTATATAGTAACTATCACATTCTTAAGACAGATACTTACTATTTTATAAGAATGTAAATATTTTAATACAGCCTGCTTGACTTCTAGGTAAAGGGGCTGTGCTTATTTTTGTGCTTGCACTTTAAATAAAAATGTGCTTCTTATAGCAAATGCTTTTCCACAAATACATAACAGTTGAATCCTTAAATCTGTCCTGGAATTCTTTGCCCTCTTGGCCTTGTGCTGCTTCTGCTTTGCTAGCTCCTGTGTCTGAGTGAGCCTCAAGCTTGTTTCTGCTCTCACAACTTCTGACTATTGACAGATCCACTATAATTTCAGGCTGGTGTTCACTGGAGCTGAGAAATCCCTTGTTTTATCTCTTGTTTTCTGGAAGTAGTAGTTCCAATTAGTTTGAATTCTGTTTCAGCTCTGAACTCTCTTAGTAATCGGTGTGGTTTGTATTAAATGAGAATTGTGAATTCTTGTAATTTCCTGATTTTATTCTCACTTTTCTTCTTGTCAGTGTTTATGTTCCCCCTGGTCTTTTTTTCTGTAATTACTGAAAGTGGTCTTTACTTAGTCCTAGTTCTTCTCACCTCTTTGCAGCATTTTACACTGTCATGCCTCTACAGGACCTGGATATACTGGGTACAAAAGGAAATGCTCCTTTCTTCTTCTATTCTTCCCTGCATATTTCTCTTGGCTTCTATCATACTTCACATATCCTGGGTTTTCTGCGAAGTATTCTTCTACGTTTATAGCTGTGTCTTTTTCTGTCCAAACTAAAATATTCAAAGGAATGGATTTTTAAACCCTCTTAACACATAGTTAGTGCCTAAAAGTATTTTTGGCTTCATAAATCCACTAAGATTTTCACATTTTTCTCTTTTTCTCTTAATTTTCTCTCTCATCACTTTATTTTTCCTCCTTACTTTCTTCTCTTGCAGAGAAGAAAGATTCTTCTTTTTTCTGATAACAATTCTCTCTCCTGGCAACTTCTCCCAGACACGTAAATAGGTATAAGCCCCTTCCTTAAACACATAGACACAGAAAAAATGAATGCAATTAAGTTTTTCTTTGGCAAAAAAGGGAAACCAACTATTGATAATTTAAACATAAAAAATAATTTAAACATAAACCTAAAGTAAAAAAATAGTTACTTTTGAGTCTCTAGAAGCTAATTAACTCAAGGGAAATCATGAGAAACTAGGATCTGGTTGAAAGAAACTTATCTACAAACCTAAAACAAGGAGCATAAAATAAAAAGAAAGTAACATAAAATAATTGTTTTCCATACACATAAACATAAGCTTATTTCTTCCTCAGGAATCCACGTGCAATTTCAGAGTCTGACTTATAATTAGATTTCTTTTAGTTCTCTTGTAACTTTATCTTGAAATTCTACAATGTGCAGATGAAGTTGTAAAGTTACATACCTAATAACTTTACATGAAGTAGCAGGGAAAATAAAAAGAAATTATACATGCAAAATTATTTGTATAATTTTATATTCATCATCATTTAATAAAAATTTATTAGCAATTGTGTGTTAATTATTTTACAGTTATTAATTTATGCATGTATACAGTCACATAAATATGACTCATTTTTCATTGTTCATTTATGTAAACAGTCATGAAGTTACATGTGTTTTTGTGATTTCTTCCTCCACTTCTCTTTGATTCCCCCAGGAATGCTCTGTAGCTCTGGCTTAAATCTTAGTAGACAGAAAAATTTCCAGGTAACCACTTGGTTCTATCATAATAGCCTATAGAAGATAATTAGCAGTGTAACAAGAGCATGGATTTAAACCAGAATGTCCAGGTCTGAATCTAGGATCTGGTATGTAACAAGTTATGTAACCTTGGGCAAGTTGCTGACTCATTTGTGTCCCAGTTTCTTTAGCTGTAAAATGGGGATAATATAGTACAAGTCTGCAATGAGGATTGAATAAGTGAACATATGTAAAGGATTTGTAAAAATGCCTGACACGTTGCAAATACTCAAGTATTGGTGATCATTAGTAGTAGTAGTCATTCTCCAAGGGTCAAGTAGCTAAATCAGGGTAACAATTCGATGGGCTCAAAGCATCACTGGCCAACAATGAGGTGGAATTAAGTAAAACTTATTTTACCCTGTATCCCTGTGAGCTCCCATTCTGGCTAGTAGACCAGAGTGGCAATATGATTCCCATGCATTTGTGTCGACTTAGAGTAAGTATTAAATGTCTGAATGTTTTGGGAATGTTCCCTTTCTTAGTGCACAGGAACCCTAGTAAATGGCTTCAAGTTCAATCAGGAAAGGCCAGAAGAAAGACAACAGTATATAGTTTGATGTTATCTCAGGATCCTTCCTGAAGTTACAACTTCCTCTGCATTCAAGATGCTGTAGATATGTGAATTGCCTTGGGTTTGAGAATTGGATGAGGAGTCACGACTCTCAATGGTGTTATGAATCAGGTTGTATCTTAGTGAGCTCCACATCTGTTTTATTCTTGAGGACCTCATGCCACCAAAGGTCCCTGTAGTCAGAATGTTGTGGTCATCACAGTGGACACTCTTTCTATTATAGTAGCAAGCCAATTTGGCTTCTTCTGATTAAGTATCACTGCTTGGTTTCTATCACCAAAAAGTTCTTTCTAGTGTACTGATATCCTTTTCTGTACTATCAACCCAGAGTGTTATTTTACTCCCTAAATGTCTTTCATTTACTGTTTTGTAGTGGCCATTATCTTCTTGTATTTCCTTAAGAATGTAAAATTATTTCTTAAAATTTTCTCCCGGTATTGTACAATATAATATTTTTAGAAGTTCTGCTGTTCTTCTGAGTCTTCGTGCTTCATGACAAACTTTTCTTTGTTTTCTCCTTTCTCAAAAAAACTAATAGTTTTTCTAGATCTAGTGTTTGTCAAATGTTCTTAACTTTTCTGACCTCTTGCATGGTGGTCAAATTGCCTCCTAGATCTTCAGCTAGTCATGAAGTTGATGCAAATAGTTTATAGCCCAACTTTGTAGTGCCTGCAGGTTTAATCTGCTGTGGTCTGCTTTCTATGATACTGGTCACTGCCAATTGGACACTCTCAATGTGAAAATGATAATCCCCAGAATCCACATCTTCCAATCCTCTTTTGATATTTATTTCCTACCTACTAAATTTTTCATAGGAAATGCCAAATGCCTCTTATAGTAATTTCTCCATCCTTCTTAACCAGTTTTTTTGGAGCTCTATCTCCTCCTGGATGTATAAAGAGAAATATTGACTGAGGTTGTAGGCACAATTCTTGATGGCTTGAAAAGCTACAGTAATGGGTGATTTATCAACTTCTTGATTAGTACATACCCTGAGTTTCTGGCCTAAAGGCAGAAGGAGAGGCATAGCTTATTGGCTGACACAGCATGACATTTAAAACTCTGATCTTATGGGGCTTGTAGTGGGTAATGGAAAATCTCCCTGTGATATCAAGCTGACTACCAATCCTAATTAGTATCGATAAAGTTAATTTTAATCTTTTTGGTCTTCCTAGGTATTTCAGTGAAAATTTAGGAATGGCTGTATCAGGCACAAATGCTGCTTCATATCAGGAGCCTTCATTCATCAAAGCACTTGAACAGAATTTCTCAGTGTGTATTTTTGAAAACACTAGTTCAAAAAGTTACATTGAAAAAAAAAAAAGCATTTCATAGGACAAGCCAGGACATTTTGGGTACAATGAATAAGTTTTTTTTTAAAGTAAGTCTTCCTTAAGATGTAGTATGCTCATGTATATAGGGAATCCCTTGGCTAGGAATAGAATATGTATTCTCTGTTGCCCAGACTTACTAGAACGTAAGTCCTCCACCCTTTAGTTTCCAAAAATTGTTTATTGAGGCTAACATTTCATGGACATATTTTGGGAAAAGGCAGTTTATAGGCCATTGTTTAATAAAGATTTTACTTATTTACTTTTAGAGAGTGGGTAAGAGAGGGAGAAAGAGAGGGAGAGAAACATCGATATGATAAACATTGATTGGCAGCTTCTCATATGTGCACAGACAGGGGACTGAACCCACAACCCAGGCATGTGCTCTGAATGGGAATTGACCTGGTGACCTTTTGCTTTGCGAGAACAACGCCCAACCAACTGAGCCACACTGGTCAGGGTATAGGCTGTTTGTATCTTGCAGAAGTTGCTGAATTCTTACTAGAGGTATTCACTTTGTTCTTGATTATCCTTTGAGAGGAGAGGAAGATGGTACCAGAAGACATGAATTCTAAGCCAGAACTTTTTCTTTTCTTGGGTTTATTATTTCAAAGATCTTGCCAGTAAGTGGGGTAAATATTTAGTTTATGTCCAACAAAAAGAAATACTTTTTTTTCAAATAAATTTGCTTCTCAGGTGTTTGATTGTAATTTATACTTCACTTCATATCACCTCGTTGCTACTAATGAAGCTCTATTCAGTCTTCCCTGATTTAACCCAACTACCGGGTCAGGACAAAATTTGGCTTCTGTGGGAAAGTGAGTAAAATAGAAAGATCACTGTGCTTTGTATTCAGATCCCTGATTGCTTTTTCAGAATCCTAGCAGTTTGGAATTTCTGGCCAAGATGGAGGCATAGGTAGACACACTGTGCCTCCTCATACAACCAAAAGAAGGACAACAACAATTTAAAAATAAAAAAACAACTAGAACTGACAGAAAATTGAACTGTATGGAAGTCTGACAACCAAGAAGTTAAAAAAGGCACATTCACCAGACCAGTAGGAGGGGGAGGAGACAGGCAGCCAAGTAAAGAGGACTCATGGCAAGGCAGTGGCGGGAGGACAGAGTGCACAAGGCGGCAGCTGGCAGACCCAATGAGGCAGCAGCTGGTGGAGTGGACGGTTCCACATTCGAGTGCAGATAAACCTGGGGAGCAAGATAGACCTCACAACCTGGGGCTCCAGCTCAGGGAAATAAAGCCTCAAATCACTGATTGAAAACACTCCTGGGGGTTGAGGCAGCAACAGGAGAGATTCCTAGCCTCACAGGAGAATTTGTTGGAGAGATCCACAGGGTCCTAGAATGTACACAAGCCTACCTACCCAGGAATCAGCACCAGAAGGGCCTGCTTTGCCTGTGAGTAGTGGGGGAAGTGATGGAAATCCGGCAGAGAATGTAGCAAGTGCCATTGTTCCCTCTTGGACTCCTTTCCCACACACAGCATCACAACCCAGAAATGTGGGTTGGCCTGCCCTGTTGAATACCAAGGCTCCACCCCTTACTATGTAACAGGCACATCCAGACAAAAAAAATGGCCCAAATGAAAGAACAGATCAAAGCTTCAAAAACAAAATACAACTAAGCAATGAAGAGATAGCCAGTCTACCAGATTCATAGTTCAAAACACTGGTAACCAGGATGCTCACAGAATTGATTGAATTTGGTTGCAAATTAGATGAAAAAATGAAGGCAATGCTAAGTGAAATAAAGGAAAATATACAGAGAATCAATAGTGATGGGAAGGAAACTGGGACTCAAATCAGTGGTTTGAACCAGAAAGAAGAAAGAAACATCCAACCAGAAAAGAATGAAGAAATAAGAATTCAAAAAAAAAAAAATAAGGACAGGCTTAGGAACCTCCAGGACATTTTAAATGTTCCAACATCCAAATTATAAGGGTACCAAAAGAAGAAGAGGAAGAGTAACAAATTAAAAATTTATTTGAATAAATAATGAAGGAGAACTTTCCCAATTTGACAAAGGAAATAGATTTCCAGGAAGTCCAGGAAGCTCAGAGAGTCCCAAAGAAGTTGGCCCCAAGGAGGAACACACCAAGGTACATCATAATTACATTAGCCAGGATTAAAGATAAGGAGAGAATCCTAGAAGCAACAAGAGAAAAGAAGACAGTTACCTACAAAGGCGTTGCCATATGACTGTCAGCTGATTTCTCAAAAGAGACCTTACAGGCAAGAAGGGGTTGGAAAGAAGTATTCCAAGTCATGAAAGGCAAGGACCTACATCTGAGATTCCTCTATTCAGCAAAGCTTTCTTTTAGAATGGAAGGGAAGATGAAGTACGTCTCAGATAAGGTTAAGCTAAAGGAGTTCATCATCATCAAGCCCTTATCATATGAAATCTTAAAGGGATTCGTCTAAGAAAAAGATTAAAAAATATGAACAATAAAATGACAGCAAACTTACAGCTATTAACAATCACACTTAAAACAAAAACAAAAGCAAATTAAGCAAACAACTAGAACAGGAACAGATCCACAAATGGATATCACATGGAGGGTTATCAACAGCGGGAGTGGGATGGAGAGATGGGGGAAAAGGTACAGAGAATAAGTAGCATAGATGGTAGGTAGAGAATAGACAGGAGGAGGTTAAGAATAGTATGGGAAATGTAGAAGCCAACAAACTTATATGTATGACACATGGACATGAACTAAAGGGGGGGAATGTGGATGGGAAGGGGTGTGCAGGGCAGAGGGGAGTGAAGGGGGGAATTGGGACAACTGTAATAGCATAATCAATAAAATATATTAAAAAAAAGAATCCTAGCAGTTTGGAGTTGACGGTGGGTAGGTAGGTCTGTTTAAGGAAATCTAAATTGTATCTCAGCCTCACTGTTTTTAGAGACTATAAATCTTGGATACCAAAGGCTCAGTGTCTAGAATAATATTTCTCCACTTAAACTGTACCGTGGGCTGTTAGCCTTGTTAACCAAGGGTTGCAAACTTGAGGGAATATATAGTTAACTATATCTACTGTGAAAAAGGCTATTTGTTTTATGCCAAACATTATAACTGTCCAGATACACTGCCTTTTAAAACGTTGTGAGGTATAACACATGATGTTGGCCACCCCTTCCTGCCTCCTGCATGCCCATTACTAAGGCCTAAGAGTTACCAGTTGATAAGCGGTGACCTGAACACAAAACAGTAAAATGCCAAGAACAGGGAGAGAGGGGAAACTGGTTAGCAAAAGCTATAAAGTTTAAGGGGAAAGTGGAAGGGCTGGCTTAAGGTGGTAAAAGATTTCTTCACCAGCAGCTAGAAACTGCCTGTATAGACTGTCCAGGGCAATGGTGGCTGAGTCCAATTCTGGTTGGACCTTGCTAAGTCTGAATTAGTATCTTTGGGAACTTCGTCAAGACAATAGTAACCATGAGACTTAGAGATGTTTACCACAGGATAGACATCATCACTGTAGTGCTAAAAATGCTTCCCAAGTGCCAGTAGGTTGTGTTTAAATTTCATATCTTAGATCAAGCAAGTATCCCCTCATGTGTCCAAGATTGTTATACTTTCTAGGGTCTTTAATGTAACAAGATTATCAACAACAAATATTCCATCCAGTGTTTACCCAGTAGTTATAATTAATTTGTAAGCTTCTTGAATGTAAAGGATACTATTAGTTAACAATTTGAAAGAATATAAGCACCCCTATGTTCATTGCAGTATTATTTACAGTCACCAAAATTTAGAAGAGACCCAAGTGTCCATCAGTAGATGAATGGATAAAACAAGTATGGGACATTTATGTGACAGAATACTATTGGGCCATAAACAAAGAAGAAAATTTTACCCTTTGCGACAGCATGGATGGACCTGTAGAAAATTATCCGAAGCGAAATGAACCAGTCAGAGAAAGACAAATACCATATGATTTCACTCATATGTGGAATCTAATGAACAAACTGAATTAACAAGCAAAATAGAGACAAAGTCATAGAGAGAGAACAGGCTGACAACCTTGGGTGGATTGTGGGGTAGAGGGATTGAGCAAAAAGGAAAAAGGATTCGTGGACATGGACAACAGTGTGGTGATTGTGGGGAGGGAGTTTAAGGGGGACAAATGGTAATGGGAAAACTACAATAAAAATAAATTTTAAAGAAGCATAGTATTAGTCAAGATTCTTGGTTGTAGGCAAAAATTCAAAGCAGATGTCTTTGACCAGAGAATTATTTGAAGAATACTGGGACAGATCACAGAGGTGAGGAAAAGCTGTTAGGAACTGAGGAAATCCTAGTAGTCTACAACTGGAGACATGATTGCTACTAGGATTCTTTCTTTTCATCTCTTATCTCTGCTTTTCTCCAAATTTTGATCTTATTTTCCTTTCCAACTTGCTCAATAGGTGATAATATGACTTCAGGCCTGAACATCCTAGCCTAATAAACCTGGAGGACTTGGAAAAAGTCATCAATTCCTGCTTAAATTTAAAGATATACTGGGAAATGATTCTGACTGATGTGAGCTTGGTCACATACTCACCTTCAACCAGTTGTGGTGACCAGGGACTTGGGATACTATGGCTGGCCAGGCTGGCCTGTATTTCATTTCTGTGGCCATGGGGACAGGGCATTATGATAGGCAGTTTTATCAAACCCACAGGACATGAAGGCAGAGAAGATCTGAAAAGGAGTGTCTATAGGTGTGTGTGTACAAACACATGCATCTACAAGAGAGAGAGATCACCACAAAAAAGTGGAAACATGGTACTGCACACAAGTAGCCCCTCCATAAGTGTTAATTTGATTTCCTTATACCTTTAATCTAGGCGAGATGTCATTCTGGAAAAGGCCTCATGGAAGCTTGTTTCAAATTCTGGCATTGATTCTAGAGGAATCCTGAAAGAGTCAGGTGCTATTAGTATGACTGGGTATTTACTTCAGTGGATATTACTCCCCATCACTCTGAAAGCATGGCTTAGGTTTAGATGGCATTCATCACTCTGGGTACCTGAGGAGCAGGGAGGGATCTGGTACCTAATGTCATTATGGTGCCTCTGAAGACAATGACTAATTTCTGCTTATATGTTTTTAGTAACAAGGTGTTCTTGTTTCAAAGAGGTACATTTTTTAAAAAGTTACATTATTACATTATTTCTATATATTGAAATATGTTAATATCTCAGGTATATAGAGACTATATAATCAAATATTATTAAATAATAAGTTTTAAATATTTAAATATTGCTATCAAGTCCTTTGAAGTCATCTCTTAAGATTATTTACCTTCTTTTCTGCCAACCACATCATTTACGAATGACACTTTAAAACTGTTCCACACTATTTAGCACTAGACATCAAAACTCTATTTCTAAGAGTTTATCCTAGAGAAATAATTATGTATATAAATGTATAAGGCTTTGTGTGGAAAAAGGAGAGTAATTTTTAACAGTTGAAAGTTATAATGGCTTAAATGTCCAATAATAATGAATTGGCTAAGTTTTGAAATGTTCATATGATTGGATATTACAACGCATTAAAATACTGCATAAATACATCTGTTGACAGGGCAGATTGTTCATTGTATAAGATTGTTTCAATTATCTCTTGCTGCATAACAAATCTCCCACAAACATAGCAGCTTAAAAAAAAAACAATTTATCACCCCCCCCCCCCCCCCCACTGTGAGTTAGCATCTGGATGGCTCTGCCTGTCTGGCCTGAGATCTCTTATGCAGCTGTGGTCATGTGACACTTTCGGGGGAGGGGGTTGTGCTGCAGGGCCTGAGCCGGTCTCAAGCATCTGAATGGTAGCTTGTGCTGTCAGTTGTGGGACCTCAGTTCTCCAAGATTCCAGGACTTACACAATACCACTTCTACCATGGTCTATAAATCAAAGCATGTCACGAGACCAGCCTGGATCTAAGAGATAAAGAAACAGACTTTCCTTTTGATGAATAGAACAAAAAATAGTTTATGGCCATGGTCATGACCTACTACTAATATCAAGTAAAAAAAGCAGGTTATAAATAGCTTGACTAAGATTTTCTAATGCTATTGATATACACACAAATAAACATACAGATAAAGTTCTTGAAAGATATATGCACAAATGTCAAAAGTGATCTTTTATAGGTGAGAGTCAGGATTATTTTGTGGAATTTTTTATGAGTGATATGATTATGACTATCTAATTTTCTACAACTAATCAATGTGTAATGTATGTAACAGAATCATCTCAAACTATTAATCTTCATGTTTTCTGAGTATATCCTTATTCCTCTCCTGTCTCACAGGCATTGTCAGGGTCACTTTTCTCTTCCCCTGCTCAATTAAGCTCTGCAGGAGAGGAGATTCAGATATAACTTACAGAGAAGAATGGGGAGAAGGAGAGGCAGGGGTGCAGCCTGGAGTGTATGAAAAGACACGGAGTATATGGAGTATATGGAGAGGCCCTGAACTGGGGGAGGGGAGGAAGGAGAGCTCTGCGCAAGAGCTCCTGAGCAGGCCTGAGTGTGGGTCTTTCGTGGACTTGTCTCCTGCAGGCAAATGTCTGAGATGCTTGCAATCACTCAATGAACAGAATATGGTAGAAAGGGAGAAAAAGTCAGATATGCTTCTGACCACGGGATCAGTGTATAAAGGGAGTCAGGAAATCCCCTGCGAATAGGGCAAAAGAGGGTGCACGGGGACAAACTGCCATTGTTATACTTTTAAAAAGCACCTTTAAATATTTTGAAATTTAATATTATTTTTGTTTCATGTGTACAGCACAGTGATTAGACAATCATATACTTTACAAAGGGTTTTCCTCCCCCTTCCCTTGATGCTTTCAGTACCCACCTGATACTAACTGTGTGGAAACCTTATTTTCATTAATCTAGGCTTTTATTTTGATTTCTTTCCTGTGACTCAAACTGGCCTTGCCCAGAGCCCTGACTTACCCACCCTCCCATCCCTTGTTTCATCATTAAGCCCTCAGGATGATGAAGTTCTGGTCAGTATCCAGTAGTCTTAGGAACAAGGTCCTGGTCTATTGATTACGGAGAAAGAATTTTCAATCGGACTAAAGAATATCTTGGCCTCACATGTGTTTTAGCTCTGGACCCAGGAAGGTGGAATGATCCACAGAATAAACCCTTGTGAAGGTGGACAGAACAACTCCATGTCTGACATCAGGGCCAGATAAAATGATGAATCAATCAGTAGAGACCACAGCCTGACCCCTTTATTCACCATAGTTAATGATTTTACCCTGTATAACCTACCCCGTGGAAGCAACTGCAGAGCCAAGCTGAGCATGAGCTACCTGTGATTCCAGGCATGGCACCATCCCCTTACCAAATCCTTACTTTTTGGCTGCAAATTCCTGTTTGTGTTTTATTGGGCTCTTATGAACACAGGCAAACTGACCCATTCAGTCTAGTAACAACAGCATACATAGTTACTATAATATTATTGACTATATTCCCTATGCTTTACTTTACATCCTCATGGCTATTTTGTAACTACTGATTTGTACTTCTTAACCCCTTTTTTCCCCTACCCTCCCAACCCCTCTCCCATCTGGCAAGCATCAGTTTGTGCTCTGCATCTGTGAGTCTGGGTCTGTTTTGTTTGTTTGTTTGTTTATGTTGTTCTTTAGATTCCACATATAAATGAAACTATGTGGCACTTTTCTTTCTTTGTCTGACTTATTTCAGTTAGCATAATACTCTCTAGTTTCATCCATGAACTAGTAGTAACTCTAGTAACCAGATCAGAAGAAATTATTAGGACAGTTTTTATTCTTGCTCCAACCATAATTTCTGTCTAGAGAGTAATATGACCCTATAAATCAATTACAGATAGAGTTTAACTAAGTATGTCAAAATGCCAAATTATACTATCATCTAATTGATATTTAGTTTTTAATCATCTTCAGAAAATCATCACAAAAAAGATTTTTGTCAAATACTTTATGGAAGTTAACAGGCCTTCTGCTTATGATCTTTTTATTAGACTAATAGACTAACTGAAATAGGTTTAGGTTATTTGGCATAACTTGTTCTTTGTTGTCACGTGCTGGGTTCCAGTGATCACCCCCTCTTTATCCAGGTGTTTACATATCATTTCCTTAAATCTCATTAATCATTAACTCTTTAACAATCCTTGCTAAAATTATTGGGGACCATGTTAAGCTCACCAGATAGCACTGAACAAAATAACAATTTAAATAGGAAGACTAAACTAACAGGAAACAATCGTTACTACTTAAGGGTTTGTCTTGGTATGTAAAATTCCCCTTCCTGGAGTATTTCCCTCCAACTTCATGTCTTTAAACGCCCTCCATCACACAGGCCAGCTTTAGGTCCAGTTCCTCTGGAAAACTTTATCGGTGGCACTGGGCCACCCTGAGCTCTTATTTTTCTCTCTTTTGAATGATCTTACTGTCTGCACTCTCTACTCTACCTTTGGATATATTTGGCAGTGTCCCCAAAAGGATGGACAAATGTCTTCTACTATATCTGTGTAAAAAAGTTTATTATGTATCTTGTACTAGGCATACACCAATAAATTAGCAAATGCTGATTGACTTGATTGTTAAGAGTTACTGTTTTTGGGGATCATTTGATATTTCACTCCCCAGCATATGTTGTCTCAGACATGCTGTCTCAAACTGTCTCAGACAGTTTGGCTCAGATACAGTTTTATTAGCAATTCTTAAAAAAAAAAAAGAACTGTTTTGCTTAGAAGTTTACTTTTTCTAAAAATGTTTATTGCCTCCTGAGCTCTGGAATACCCCTCCTTTCTGATTGTTTTGGGCTGGCCTCTTTGCCTCATTGCTCTGTGTCTGCACTGAACTTATACTTGGAGTTCCAAGAATTTTGCATTAGTGTTTCCTTTTAAAATGTATTTCTTTTTAATATCAATAATTTTATGAGAGTGGAATACCATGTCAACAGCAGGTGATGATGCGCAATGTGATTCACTCCAAAACTTTAAATTTGATACTTCAGACTTTGAAAATTAAGTTACCTCTTTATTCATGAATTTCAGGGCTTGGGAACTCAGTGCACCAATGTGTAGGGATATCAGTGAGTATTTTTAAGTGCTTAATGGCAATACTCTGAGGAAGAGCATTGTTCAAATTGAAGATATGAGCTATGCTTGAAGTAGCACTATTGCCTTCATGTGTGTCTTGACCAATCACATTCACCTACCTCAAATATTTAATGTATTTTTGTGTGCCTTTATCTTTGCTCCTCCTCCCCTCTCCCCACACCCTCCTTTCAGGCATGTGTTGTTCAATATGTTGGCTGATGGCCACAGTGGCTACTGACTGCTTAAAATGTGGGTAAGCCAAATGGAAATGTGCTGGAAGTATACAATACACATTGAAACTCAACAACCCTTTTCTCCACAACCTGTCCAACACTTTAGTACAAATATGTAAAATATATCAACAATTTTTACATGAATTACATGTAAATACAATGATATTTTTGTTAATCAGGCTAAATGAAATCTTACATTAAATTAATTTTTTCTGTTTTTTACTTTTTTAAATGTATCTATTAGAAAGCTTAAATCACATAAGTGACTCACATTTGTGGCTCAAATTAAATTTTTATCAGACTGCCATCTTAGAAAGTTCAAAGATTGGGCTCACACCTTCTTTTATTTCTTTCTTCCTCCCTGCCTTTCCCTCCCCTCCCCTCCCCTCCCTAACCCTCCCCCCTCCCCCTTCTTTCTTTCCTTCCTTCCTTCCTATTATGTTCTGACCACAACCAGGAAAATCCTGTATATAGAGGTATTTGATAATAGCACAATAAAAATTGAATGGTCAAACTGATCAGCATTTTGAGAGAAAGATGATCTGAAATAATCTTTTTTTAAATTTTATTTTAATCATTGCTCATATACAGTTTTCTCCTTTTTACTCCCATTCCAGCCAACCCACCCATCCCTCCCCACTTCCCTCCCATTACCACCCTCCCCCTAGTTTTTGTCCATGTGTCCTTTAAATTTGTTCCTGTAAACCCTTCCCATTCTCCCCTGAAATTCCCTCTCCTCTCCCCTCTGCTCACTGTCAGCCTGTCCTCTATTTCAGTGTTTTTGACTATATTTTGCTTATTTCTTTGTTTTGTTGTTTAGGTTCCTGTTAAAGGTGAGATCATATGGTATTTGTCTTTCACTGCCTGGCTTATTTCGCTTAGCATAATGCTTTCCGGCTCCATCCAAGCTGTTGCAAAGGGTAGGAGCTCCTTCTTTCTTTCTGCTGCATAGAATTCCATTGTGTAAATGTACCATAGTTTTTTGATCCATTCATTTACTGATGGGCATCTAGGTTGCTTCCAGCACTTAGCTATTGTAAATTGTGCTGCTATGAACATTGGGGTGCAAAGGTTCTTTTGGATTGGTGTTTTAGGGTTCTTAGGATATAGTCCCAGCAGTGGAATTGCTGGGTCAAAAGGCAGATCCATTTTTAGTTCTGAGGAAGTTCCATACTGTTTTCCATAGTGGTTGTACCAGTCTGCAGTCCCACCAACAGTGCCCTAGGGTCCCCTTTTCTCCACAACCTCTCCAACACTTGTTGTTTATTGCTTTGTTTATGATGGCCATTCTTACTGGTGTAAAGTGGTATCTCATTGTGGTTTTAATTTGCATCTCTCTGATAGCTAGTGATATTGAACATCGTTTCATGTGTCTTTGGATCCTCTGTATGTCCTCCTTGGAGAAGTGTCTGTTCAAGTCCTTTGCCCATTTTTTAATTGGGTTGCTTGTCTTCTTAGAGTGTAGTCGTGTAAGTTCTTTATATATTTTGGAGATTAAACCTTTGTCTGAGTATCATTGGCAAATATGTTTTCCCATACAGTTGGTTCTCTTTTTATTTTGATACTGTTTTCTTTAGCTGTGCAGAAGCTTTTTATTTTGATGAGGTCCCATTTGTTTATTCTTTCCTTTATGTCCTTGCTCTAGGGGACATGCCAGTAAAAAAGTTTCTGCGTGAAATACCTGAGATTTTCCTACCTACGTTCTCCTCTAGGACTTTAATGGTGTCACAGTTTATATTTAAGTCTTTTATCCACCTTGAATTTATTTTTGTGTATGGTGTAAGTTGGTGCTCGAGTTTCATTTTTTTTGCACGTAGCTGTCCAGTTCTCCCAACACCATTTGTTGAAGAGGCTATTTTTACTCCATTTTATGTTGCTGCCTCCTTTGTCAAATATTAATTGACCATAGAGACTTGGGTTTACTTCTGGGCTCTCTGTTCTGTTCCATTGGTCCATGTGCCTGTTTTTATGCCAGTACCAGGCTGTTTTGATTACAGTGGCCTTGTAGTATAGTTTAGTGTCAGGTATTGTGATCCCTCCTATTTTACTCTTCTTTCTCAAAATTGCAGCAGCTATTTGGGGTCATTTATGGTTCCATATAAATTTTTGAAGTGTTTGTTCTATGTCTGTGAAAGATGCCATTGGTACTAATAGGTATTGCATTGAATGTGTAAATTGCTTTGGGTAGTATGGACATTTTGATGATATTAATTCTTCCAATCCATGAACATGGCATATGTTTCCATTTGTTTGTATTTTCCTTGATTTCTTTCCTGAGTGTTATGTAGTTTTCTGAATACAGGTCTTTTACCTCTTTGGTTAGGTTTATTCCTAAGTATTTTATTTTTCTTTTTGCTATTTCAAATAGGATTTTTTTCTTGATTTCTGCTTCTGCTGTTTCATTGGTGTTGTATAGAAATACCTTTGATTTCTGGATATTGACTTTGTATTCTGCTGTTTTGCCAAATTCGTTTATTAGGTCAATCAGCTTTTTGCCCGAGTCTATAGGATTTTCTGTGTACACTCTCATGTCACCTGCAGTGACAGTTTTTTTCCTCCTTTGTGATTTGGATGCCTTTTATTTCTTTTTCTTGTCTGATTGCTGTGGCTAAAACTTCCACTACTATATTGAATAGAAGTGGTGAAAGTGGACAGCCTTGTCTTGTTCCTCATCTTAATGGAAAAGATTTTAGTTTTTGCCCATTGAGTATGATGTTGTCTATAGGTCCCTCATATATGGCCTTTATTATGTTGAGGAATGCTCCTTCTAGTCCCACTTTTTTGAGTGTTTTTATCATAAATGGGTGCTGTATCTTATCAAATGCTTTTTCTACATCTATTGATATGATCATGTGGTTTTTGTCTTTGGTTTTGTTTATGTGATGTATTACATTTACTGATTTGCGAATATTGTACCATCCTTGCATCCCTGGAATGAATCCCATATGGTCATGGTGTATGATCTTTTTAATGTATTGTTGGATGCAGTATGCCAATATTTTGTTGAGGATTTTAGCATCTATGTTCATCAGTGATATTGGCCTGAGGTTTTCTTTCTTTGTTGTGTCTTTATCTGGTTTTGGAATTAGGATGATGTTGGCCTCATAAAAAGAGTGTGGAGTCTTCCATCATTCTGGATTTTTTTGAATAGTCTGTGAAGGATAGAGGTTAGCTCTTCCTTAAATGCTTTGTAGAATTCTCCTGTAAAACCATCTGGTCCAGGGGTTTTGTGTGTTGGGAGTTTTTTGATTACTGCTCCAATTTCTTTTGTTGTTATTGGTGTGTTCAGGCTTTCTGTTTCTTTTTTATTGAGTTTTGGAAGATTATATTTTTCTAGAAATGTGTCCATTTCAGCTAGGTTTTCAAATTTCTTGGCATACAGTTCTTCATAGTAATTTCTTACAATCCTTTGTATTTGTGTGGTATCAGTTGCAATCTCTTCTTTTTCATTTCTGATTGTGTTTAATTGGGCCTTTTCTCTTTTTTTTTCTTGATGAGTCTGCTTAAAGGCTTGTCAATTTTGTTTATCTTTTCAAAGAACCAGGTCCTGGATTCCTTGATCCTTAGAATTGTGGTTTTAGTCTCTATGTCATTTAATTCTGCTCTGATCTTGGTTATTTCCTTCCTTCTACTTGCCCTGGGCTGTCTTTGTTGTTGTTCCTTGAGTTCTGACATAGGGTTAGGTCATTTGTTTGAAATGTTTCTATCTTTTTTAGGTATGCCTGTATGGATATGAACTTCCCTTTCAGGACTGCCTTAGCTGTGTCCCATAGGTTTTGGGTTGTTGTGAGTTCATTTTCATTTGTTTCCAGAAACGTTTTGATTTCTTCCCTAATTTCATTCTTGACCTATTCATTGTTTAATAGCATGCTATTTAATCGCCATGATTTTGAGTGTTTTGGTTTTTTTTCCCCTGAGGTTGGTTTCTAGCTTCAGTCCCTTGTGATCTGAGAAAATGCTTGGTATGATTTCAATTTTCTTGAAATTGTTGAGGCTTGTTTTGTGTCCTATCATGTGGTCTATCTTTGAAAATGTTCTGTGTACATTTGAAAAGAAGGTTTATTTAGCCTCTTTTGGATGGAGGGCTATGTATATATCAGCTAAGTCCATTTCATCTAGGGTATTGTTCAATGCCACAGTATCTTTGTTGATATTTTGCTTGGAAGATGTGTCCATTTTGACAGTGGGGTGTTAAAATCCCCCACTATAATTGTGTTGCTGTCCATATCTTTCTTGAAGTCCTCTAAGATTTTCTTTATGTATTTGGGTGCTCCTATGTTGGGTGCATATATATTTACAATATTTATGTCTTCTTGGTGTATTCTTCCCTTGAGTATTATGAAGTGACCTTCTGGGTCTCTCTTTATGGCCCTGTTTTGGATGTCTATTTTTGTCAGATATGAGTATTGCTACCCCAGCTTTTTTTTCCTGTCCATTTGCTTGGAAAATTAGTTTCCAGCCCTTCACTTTCAGCCTTTGCAGGTCTTTTATACTGAGGTGGGTCTCTTGTAGGCAGCATATGTGTGGGTCATGTTTTCTTATCCATTCAGCTATTCGATGTCTTTTGATTGGAGCATTTAATCCATTTACGTTTAAGGTTATTACTGATGGGTACTTATTCATTGCCATTTATGTACGTGTGTTCCTTTCTCTCTCTGCCTCTCTTTTCCTTCCTTTCCTTAAAGCAGTCCCTTCAGTATCTCTTGCAGAGCTGGTTTGGTGGAGGTGTATTCTTTTAGACTTCTTTTGTCTGGGAAGCTTCTTATTTGGCCTTCTATCTTGATTGAGAGCATTGCTGGGTAAAGTAGCCTTGGTTGCAGCCCTCTGGTTCTCATTACTTGGAATATTTCTTGCCATTCTCTTCTGGCTTGGAGTGTTTTCATTGAGAAGTCAGCTGTTAGCCTTTTTGGGGCTCCCTTGTGTGTTACTTCCTGTTTTTCCCTTGCTGCTTTTAAGATTTTCTCTTTGTCTTGGTATTTTGCCATTTTAATTATGATGTGCCTTGGGGTGGGTCTCTTTGGGTTCCTCTTGATTGGGACTCTCTGTGTTTCCTGGATTTGTGTGACTTTTTCTCTCATTAAATTAGGGAAGTTTTCCATCATTACTTTTTCAAGTAGGTTTTCTATCCCTTGCTCTTCTTCTTCTCCTTCTGGTATCCCTATTTTATGGATATTATTACTTTTCATATTGTCTTGCATTTCTCTTAATCACTCTTCATTCTTTCTGAGCTTCCTTCCCTTTTCTTGCTCTTACTGGGTGTTTTCTTGTACTTTGCCCTCTAGCTCGCTGATCCGATCTTCTGTTTCATCGATCCTGCTTTTCATTCCTTCTACTGTGTTCTTCAGTTCAGAAATTGTATTCTTCATTTCCTCTTGGTCCTTGTTGATAGTTTCTATTTCCTTTTTCATGTTGATATAGTTTGCAGTGAGTTCATTGTAGCTTCCCTGTAGTTTCTGGTAGCTCACTGTCAGTTCATTGAGCTTCCTGATAATCATTGTTTTGAACTCAATATCTGATAGTTGAGTTGCCTCTATTTCATTTAGCATTCTTTCTGAGGCTTCCTCCTTTCCTTTCATTTGGGGATTGTTTCTTTGTCTTCTCATTGTTATGAGACTCTTCTTGTTAGCCTGTTTCTTAAATTGATCTGTCCTGGTTCCCTGTGATTATGGTGTGAACTTCTGTGGTAGAATACCACAGATTGTGGGATTCAGTGGTGCAGTCTCCTTCATGTATCCTCGTGTTCACAGCTTCCCCCTACTCTTTTTTCTGATCAGTTGGAGGAGTAAGGCAAAATGGTTTAAGACAGCAAGACAGTATTCTATGATATTTACATTAGCAGGCAGTAGAGAAGAGATGGGATATCCTTTGGCTACGTATAGTGTTAACTGTGATCTTCCGCCCCACTAGCCACGTTTTAGAAAGGATGAAAAGAAGATAAGACTCTTATTGGAGAGGAAATGATTGTTAGTTGTTTCTAGAAAGCAGTGAGGCTGTGGGAGGTCAGCTTCTGAGGTAGGGTGGGAATAAAGAATAGGAAATAGGAGTAGTGTGTAAAAGAATAGAGACAACCCACACAATAATAGAGAACCTTGAGTGGTGTACTAATGGAACACAAATGAAGGACAGTAAATTATCAGCACACTGTGAATGAGATAGAGGGGGAACCTATCAAACGACAGTATAACCCACCAAGCAAAGAAGATTATACAGAAAGAAAAAGAATACCAAAATACTATTAAATTAAAAAATGTCAGAAAAGTGAGAAAAAGATAATACAAATTTGTAGTAACTTGCACACTCAAAAAAGAAAAAGGGGAAAAAAGCAGAAGATGGAATGCAGGAGAGATAAATTTGGAGGGGAAGGAATAATACTAGGATGAAAGGAAGATAAACATAAGGAATTGGGAGATATAAAAATAATAAGAATTAAAAAATAAAAAGTCACTTAGATAAAACAAGATAAAATCAAACAATCAAACAACAACAGCCAAAACCAAACCAAACCAAACCAAACCAAACTAAACAAAACAAAAACCCTCTTGTTGGTTTCTAACTGGCCAAACCAGTTTTTCTGGTCTTGCTGGCTTCAGCTGGCTGAGGGGCATTTGGAATGCTTTTCACTCTTCCCAGTCAGAACTCAGTCAGTCTCTCTCGTATGGTCCCCAGGGTTAGTAGTGTCCTCTCCCCAGAGCTGAGCTGATGGGATGCCTTCCAGAAGGACCCTGGGTGTGAGTAAGGGTGTTCTCAAGCATGCTCTCCAGAGCTCACTGCCTTGGTGTTCTGGGCTCCAGGGCCCTGCCAAGTGCCCGTGTCTTTTCCGGGTTCACAGTACAAGCTCCAGGGATTGCAAGGGGTCACACCCTTCCCCCAATTTCCCTGCTGTGGGCTCCAGGAACCCGAAAATCACTGAGTCCTTTCTGGGTTCACAGAGAGAGAGTCCGGAATCCCGAGGGTGCATGCACTCCTCCGAGTTCACCACCGCAGGCTCCAGAAACCCGCGAACACCCATGCCCTTTCCACGTTCAGGCCTGTGGGGTCTGGGTCTTCCACAGAACCACACTCTCACTGGGTTGGGGGTGCGGGCACACTGCCAGGCTGCCCTTGGTCGCCCAGGCTGGGGCACTCACCCTTCCCAGGGCTATGTGTGGGTGCTCTCAGCTCCTGTGTGACTGTCTCACAGTCTCACTCCCCTCTCTGGGCCTTCAAACAACAAGACCTCCCCTGGTGCTGCTCAGTCCTTGTTGTCCTGGGAGGGAGCAGTCACTCCGCTCTCCTGGGTGCCCTGATGCAGACCCGGGAGCACCGGGCCTGGGGGCTGCAACCTCCCTGCTCCCTACGCTAATCCCTGGATCCTTATTATCATGAAGCAGTCTCCTTACCCTCTGGTTTTTCAATGTCCGCTATAATTTTTGATGTCCTGTTTTCATAAATGTTGTGATATCCTAGACCCCTTCCTCTGCTCCTCCTTAGATCCTCAAGTTTCTCTCCCCTGCATAGAGGAAGGGGATTACACTCCCTCCAACAAAGCTGCCATCTTCCCCCGATCTGAAATAATCTTATGGAGGTGAAAAGTAATCTTATGCAGCTACAGTGTGTTGAAGAAACCATTCTATTTATACCATCTTCCACTTTAAGGTTGGTCATAAAACGAGAACTAAATGATCGCAGCCATGATCTACAAAGCTCATCATACTTCCCCTTCTATTTGTAAAGTTTGCTTTGGAAATATAAATCTGAGTAGAAAATAACTAACTCCCAATAAATACTATCCACTATAATTTTGAAATTACAGCTGAAGTTTTAAGACCTAATTTGAACACCACTATTATGATGGATTATTACTAGATCAAAATGTTTTATCAAATACTCTTTCCTGCTGGGAGTTATACAACCCTTTTAGTTTAATCAAAGATGCAAATAAGTTTCCCACCCTGTACTTTGGTTATTTTCCTTAATGCCAAACAAAAACCAAAGCCTTCCACAAAAGGGAGACATAAAAGAATTGTGAAAGTTTATCTTTTGACAAAATTTTATAAACTAATAAAGTTCTTTCAAAAATTGCCATGTCGGATTTTTTAAAATGCATACAAAATTCAGAATTGTTTTATTTTCTTTGTTTTCTGTGAAAAAGAGTTGGCAAATTAGTAGCTGATTTTACAGCTTCTCGGATAACTATTAAACAATGTTTAGAGAAAATAAGAAGTACTGAGTTGTATCAGTCTCTGCTCAGCCTTCACTGAGTGGTTCCTCTACATATAACTTTGTCCTATGTGTTATACAAAAGGCCAAAGTGGGGAAAACTGCACTAATTCTTCAAAGGAATAACAAGTGGAAACTTTCCTTTTTCAATGACAAAAAAGGCATTTACATTTTCTCAACTTCATTTTAGATAAATTATTTTAGTTTAGTTTAACTATGGACAAACACCTTTTCTAATAATTTTTAGAATTACTTTCTCCAATGACATTTCCCTATTTCTGCCAAAAGAAGTATTTACATACCAAAAGATATGAATACTATTTTGAGAATTTATTTTTGCCGATGAACTTTCTTTGCTAAAACACTTTTCTAATGACTTTCCGAAAATGAGCTACAAGGTATCCCCCTGGGATTTGGTCCATAGACAAGCTTTTGGACTAGTTTTGTCAAATCCTCTCTGGTCTGTCCTCACAGCTGATGGAATTAGGCATTTTACATAATAGACACTAAAAAATAACTAGCCTTATTTTCTGGGTGAAGTCAATAAAGGAGGAATTGTTGTTCCCACACTCCCCCTCCCCCTTGGCTTCCATAGTATTACTCTCTCAGCTGTCAGTATTACCAGCTTTGGGCGGGGCTATGTGTTCACCACGGATGCAGCGTTAAAGGCTTCCCTTGGCTCATTGCTCTGCTTTCAGTGTCATTGTGACCAAATTAACAGGGTCAGTTCTCCGGATCTCTTCCTCACAAGGTAACAAATAAGTCCATCACTACAGTCCTTGTCTATGATCACTCACTCTTCTCTCTACCCCATGGGAGAATATATTAGTTAGGATATATTAGAGTAAGCTGAAGTAATGAATTAAGCCCCTAATATCAGTGGTTTGATAAAATAAAGATTTTTTTTCTTGCCCAAATTTCAAGTGCAATGAAGGTCAGTGGTGATGGTGTGGGGTTCTGATCCACATAGTTGCTCAGGGATACCCCTCTGGCTGTGCCACCATCACCTTGTAATACTTCCATTTCAAATTTTGGTTGCTTGCATTGTTGTCCCAGCAGGAGGACGACAAGCTGGAGGGTGGTATGTTGGGTTTTGGATGCTTTGACTTAGAAGTGAAGCATCCTTCTGCTCAGTGTCCATTGGTCAGAACTAGTCCCAACAACCTGCACATGTAACTACCAAGGCTGTGACATATGGAGAGACACATGGGTATTTGGTGAGCAATAACTATCTCTGGTGTAATGTTGCCTTTTGGGCACTAATAGTCTCTCTTTACATACGCAGAGTCTCCTCAGGGGACACAAAGTTCCATCCAGTTATTGCATTAAGCTCAGAAATTAAAATAACACACATTGGTCTCTTATCAAGTCTGAATGTCCTCCTCTTAGTGTAGAGTCCTGTGCACTAGAAGTCAAAAATAACCTGAAGTAGTGAAAATGGACAGGACAACACAATCAGCTGGGAGACTTGGCAGACACTGGGTCTGTAGTGATGCGGAAACCCCACTGGCAGTCACTGGGTGGGCCCGCATCCCTGTCCTGGGGCAGAAGGATGTTCCTGACTAGACTCAGCAGCCTGGGAGCTTCTTTGTTCATTGTTCTCACTGGCCCTAACAGTGTTCCTGGTGAGGTTCTTCTTTTTCTTTATCTTCTTTGGCCATTTCTGAATGATTGAAAAGTTAATATTGAATAACATTATTCAATTATTATTCAATTATTCAACTGAGTTAATATTATTCAATATTAACTTTTGAATAATATTAACTTTTTGGAGGGTGTATGGCTTTTGAAGACTAATTCCTGTCCCCTAAAGTTTGGAACACTGAGTCATTTTATATTACAAACAGTCACAAGTTTGCAGTTTTCTTGGTAGACAACTCTCTTGAAAACTTAATAGGCTTTTATTTGAATCATCAGGTATATAATCTGGTAGTGAAATGGACAATTATGTTTGGAACTTAGTTCTCAGATCTGCTATACATTTCTTTGCCTTTCTTCCCCCACATATTCATCTCAAATTGTTGTCTTTTACTTGAATTAATGATGGATGGACACATTGAATCTGTCTAGAACAACAGCTAAAAGTTTATACCCTTAATCTCACATTTCCCCTGAAGCATTGTAATAATCCATTGATAGGTTTTATTGAGCATTATCTGCTCAATTTTTAATCTCATAAAGTTTAGGTGTTTAAAAGCAACTGGTTTATATAACCAAAAGGGCTGAATTTTTAGACCTTCTCTTTTCTCTTTTATTTCTTCCTGCAATCAGAAATTTTTACCTTAGTTGCTTATCTTTTTCCTCTGGTATTTACATGCCAGATTCAATAAAAAATAACCAACATACACATTTCTTTTCTTCCAAAGAAAAGAAATTTCTACATTACATTTCTTTTTTTCCAACCTCTTCTCTTAGAGCTCCCTGTTCAGTAATCAGTTCTTTGCTTTCCAAAGTACTTCATGTAACTATTTACCAAATATTTTGCCAATGCATAATAAGCATGACTATCTTTTTACCTTCTGACATCATTTCCCTTGCTTCCTGCTATGTGATTACGAAGCCAGGGACATATATTAAGTTTTGTTATGGCAACACACCACTCTTGGCATAAATTCTGCATTCATTAGATCAGGTCTACTTGGTTGTACTAATGAATTTAATCTGAGATATCAGTGGCTTAACATAACACTGGCTTATTACTTGCTAATACTAGATGTCCAACAAAGCATAAGGCCCTGTACCACGTCGTTACTGACAGATCCAGGTCACCAAGTCTCTCATCTTTTGTTACTGTTTCAGATATGACCTCATGGTTGTTTCAGAAGGGAAGAGGTAGCTATCTACTGGCTCTTAAATGTTAAGGAGGTGGGAAATAAGAAGAAGCAGAGAGATATTTGCTTAGTGATAAATACCTCTGCAGAATAAATTGGAGGGACTCAATAGTAGACTAACATATAAGACAAAAGATATTTGGGAAATAAAATATTAATGACAAATAGTATATTATCACTGTTTTTATGGTGCCAATCATAATATCTGAAATATCAAAACATATTTTATGTCTCCTTTTCTAAGAGTGTATTCTTATGTCAATCAGTATTATAAAAATGGTTCTCCATTAGTGGAATGATACATGCTCTTTTTTTCCCTGAATCCCCCTGAGATTAAATAATAACAAACAGAATTTTCCAAAATATTTTATTATTATCTTTAAAGATAGAGGTAGGTTATACAACAAATTTACTTTTGGAAGCAATTTTAGAGGTAATTTTATTTAAATTCCTTATTTTAAAATGTGAGGACAGAGACTTTGAGTGACAAGGTGACTTATGAAAAGTCACCCCACTAGTTACTTTCAGGAACTGTGAAAAGTGTAAGATTTTACTCTACTTGCAGGCCAAAAGGCTTATGTTCTGTCACTTCACAGATGATGGTAGAAGACATGATACTTCTGTATCAGAGACAAAATACTTCATTACTCACAGCAAAAGCAACAGCCACAGTTGCATGCTCATGTGAGTTGGTTCCCTATGTTTCCTGAATCCCATGCAGATGGGCCCAGATGAGTACCTGCACATGCAGTGAACTGTACTACAAAAGAACACTGAGCTTGGGACTTGGAGAATTCACTGCTTTTATAGTGAGAAGAAGCAAGCATGTTTTTGTCTGGAGAAAGGTATTACCTCATTTTTCAAGGCTGCTTATTGAAGTCATGACCCTGATAAATGGCCCTAAGTGGGCCTTTCAGTTTTGGTATACCTAGTACAAACGTGGGGACATGCTCAGGCTTCCAAAAGTTGGTCACAGAGTTAAAGCTAGAAGTAGCTCTCTAAAATATATTTAATATTTTCCTCAGATTGATAGATTAGTATTAGGATCAAATGTAATGACCCTTAATTATTTAACTTATGAAAAGATCTAGTCAAAGGCCAACAGATTTGTGCCAGCAAATCCTTAATTACAGGAAATTAGTCTTTGGAATGTATTATTATTATACTTTTAATTTATTTTATACTTTGTTCTCACTATTCAACATATCTGAATCTCCTACTTTGTGCCAATCTATGCTAAGGGGGCAGGTTATACAACAATTACAAGTCTTGACCTCACAGTGCTTAAAGGACTCATGCATAATAAAGTGAAAAATAAAAATGAAAAAGCATGTGCTAAGAGTAAGGTGAAAACTAAATACTACAAGTTTATTGGAACCCAGAAGAGTTGGAGGATTCCAGCTGGGTATGGTCAGGAAGGATTCATGGATAAAATGGAGAAAGGAAAATATTTAGTTCTTAGAAAAGGGGAGGAACAATAAGTTCTTTTGCTCTCTACGTTCTCTCTGATTTTAAAAGTAAACATTAAAAGGCCCTGGCCATGTAGGTCTCTTGGTTAGAGCATCATCCTGATACACCAAGGTTGCAGGTTCAAACCCTAGTCTGGGCACATATGAGAATCAACCAAAGAATGCATAAATAAGTAGAACAACAAATTGATATTTCCCCCTCTCTCTAATCAATAAATAAAAAATTAAAAAGTAAACATTAAAAGACACTCTTTAATGGCGACCATATAAGCATTTCCTCATTTGTTTAGTCACTGCTCAATCTTCAGTTCTTTGAAAAATGTCTTACCCATATTAGAAACTCATAAAAACACAATGAATAAGTGGTGGTTGGAGTTGTGCATGGCTTGTACTATTTGTCTTCAATATTTATGTTTTAAGCAGCCCAAACATTCATACAATATGCAGTCCATATGTGGACAGTTTCTTATTCATTGAATTGGGTCTTCACTTTCACACGGTTCTGATGAAATATAATTTCATCTGTAATGTAGTCTGATCCTGGCCCTTGGAAAAAGAAACTGAATTCAATGTGGCAATACAGGAAGACTTTTTTTTAACTAGCTCCAAATCTTCTCAGTGTACCCATATCTTCTTCCTCTCTGGGCCACCAGTGGCTTGGATCTTCCTCACATAGTGATTTTTTACCCAGTCCAACTTACCTTTTCATGTAGTGCACTCTGCATCCCCCTTCTTGCTTCACTCTCTCTTAACTGGAGCCTCAGGGTCATGGACGCCACACAGGCGCTGAAGCAGAGCAGTGCAGCAAACCCCCTGTGCTCTGGTAGTGGAGACAGCCTCCTTTCATCTTGCTCTCAGCATATTGAGCCCTGCTGGCAGAGGTTTAAGGACTAAAGATAGCTTCAACACCATATAAAATGATACGAGGCCCGTGGGGTGCGGGTAAGTCTGGAACAGACTTCTGTAGTTCCCTGGGACATCTGGCATTTCTTTCACTTGTCACCAATTCCTGACAATCCCACATGCCTGCAAAGATTCTTGTCACCATGTTGCCTGGACGTCAGAAGGGAAGTACTGCTGGAACTATTATTACTATTATAACAATATTCTTCTGTATTGTTATTTTTTATTCTTATGGGGATGAAGCCACCTTGAAGCTATGTACATTCAACTTTCCAACATTTGACTTTCAAATATATGTTCAGAAAAATAGGAGATTATCTATATTTTGTTCTCATACTTGATGTTTTATGTCTACTGCTAATGATAACCATGTAATTTTCTAGGAAAAAACTTTAAATTGGTTGAATATAGTCATATCAATAATTAAGGATATAAAAAATATAAATTAAGTTAGTAACTACTGAGATGCTTTTGAAAATATTTTTCATAAATATTATGAAATGGTCCTTTAAGAAATAAGGTAATTGAAAGAAACTGCAAAAGAAAAGTGTTATAGATTGTGGAGACCTTTTCTCAGGTAATGAGTGCCACATTTTCACATGGTTCTTTATAAAAATGTAATGTTGCCAATGCCTTATGGATCTAGTGAGTCTTACAATGACTAATATGACTTACTTTCCTTAGGAGGAAGCTATTAAATTAGATGTTATTCTGAAAGACTCATTCTGTAGAAATGTACTTCAGTTTAAAAAATTGTGCTTTACAATGATGTAGATTTCAGAAGGAAAATAAAATGGGCATCCTAAGAGGAATGCCAGATGGTCCAGTATGTACACAGAGAGAGACAAAGCCAGCTGTAATGCCAGGTGGTGCTTACTAGGATCACAGCAGAGGTGGGAGCAATTGCTCTGTCTGAATCTTCCATGTCTAGGGTAATTCTAGGGATTCATAAGCTTTGTAGGCCTGTGCACAAGTTGGGAAGATGGAAATCGGACAATAATTTAGTTTCCCGGTTGGATTTACTCTGTCCCAGGTTACCTAGAGGCCAGACAAGCTATGGGTGAAGATATTGACTTAGTGAAATGTTATGAACTGGTCCAAGGGTAATCAGTAAGTATCTACTTTTCCACTTCCATGTATAACCATGGAAAGTTTTGAGATGACAAAACTCATCTCTTAAGGGTTTCTCCCCAATTGCATTTATTGAAATCTTAACCCCCAATGAGGGTGGTGTTAGGATGTAGGGCCTTCAGTAGAGCCTTTGCAAATGAGATTTAGTGCCTTATAAAAGAGTCTCCAGGGAGATCCTTAGCCCTTCCTCCTTTTGAGAATGCAGGAGAAGTTGCTCAGTAAACCTGGAAGAGAGCCCTTACCAAAATGTCACCATGCTAGTGCTCTGATCTCAGGCCTCCAGCCTCTAGAATTGCGAGACATAAATGTTTGTTGCTATCAGCCACCCAGTTTATGGTATTTTTGTTATAGTAGCCTGAATAGATTGAGGCACCAGACAAAATAAAAATGTGAACCTTGATATTTGTTAATGGTGCTAAGAGATTAAGAATCATATGATGTCCAGGAAATGTAGTAAAAGAGCAGTAATCATTCATTCATTCATTCCTAATTCTTCACTGGTCCTTAGAAATACCAGATATTCTTCTGTGCCCTGGCAGATTAAAAACATGGTTCTAGTTCTCAAGGACCTTTTGATTTGGGCAAATATGGTTTTTTTCTTGAGATTTTTATGTACACAAAAGAAAGCTTCTTACATGATACTAGAACTGCTCAGTCCTGGCTTTAAATATGTGGTGTGTATACCTGCTCAAGAGGGTCCTGTTAGCCAGAGTGCTAATGCACAACACACTAATGTACAACATACTAATGTGCAAATGCAACCACAGTAAAGTTTGATCAATAATGGTTTTAAAATTTCCAGTGTGCTTTCACTGGAGGAAAGTAGATTTTGACAAGAGTTCTTCGAGTCCACATACAATCCCTAATTCTTGACTAGTCATTGACACAATTTCCTTCAATGTAGGAGCAGGTTTCAGTGGTGGAAGAGCAATAGCGGAAATAGATGGTTGTAGGCTAGACATCCTTCCCACTCCCCCTGCCCAACACTGAAATTACTATTAAGTAATGGAGAAAATATTTTCAAAAATCTTTCACAGATCTTATCTTTAAAAAAAGTAGAATTAGATTTATGTCAGTGGTGGACTGTTGTGTGCCAGCAATTCCTAAAGAATTTCACTTTTTAAAGAGAGTCACTAAGATTTCACCAACTCTTTCATGCAAATGGGTCTAGGTGAAGGAAGCTGTAATGAGAGCACAAAATACACACCAGAAACAATTTTTATAGATTGTAAAAATAACAGTAAAGAGAGAGTGAAAAAACCCTGAAAGTTTATCAGTTAGTGAATATTTATTCTTCAATCTCTATGGGAAAGGCTCTACTACTGCATGGGCACAAACATGACCATGACCATTGACTCCGTCTTAGGAGACTGCAGTCACTGGGTGTTGGAGTCTGGCAAATATATATACTATAGTGCACACCATACTAGGTTCAAGGTTTCCATGACAAAGGTAGAAATAAGAGGATCAGGGAAAGAGAGAACATCTGGTTGAGTATGTGTTTGGGGCTTAGGGCATGGCTGAGATTAGTGTAGTAGCACTTCTGCTGAGGCTAGATGGATGACGCTTAGCAGAGAAGCACAGGTGCAGAGGTGGGAGAGCCCTGTTGAGGCACCTGTGTCAAGGAATGCCAGGTGTGCTTTGGGGAGAAATGGCTGATAAAACTAGAAAGATAGTATGGCAAACATATACTGACATTTCTTATTTATGTCTTTCTTTTCTCTTATTTTTACCTATCTGTTTTTTTTAATCTGAGTCATTCCTCCTATCTTATCTTTTTTTCCCTTGTACTTACAGAAACAAATCTGTCTTCCAAGAAATCACATTGTTTAATTATAAGGTCATTAAATGTGTTTTATCCAAATGTCTATATATGTGATTTTCAAAAGTCACTGCAATAAAATAGTATTCATTAGTGTCTAGTGTAGCAAGTCTTAGAGGATCAAAAGAGAGAGAGAGAGAGAGAGAGAGAGAGAGAGAGAGAGAGAGAGAGAGAGAGAGAGAGAGAAGAATAAAAGTAAAGCTTTAAATATACGGATGTGAAACTGGGTGGCTTTCCACAGCAACATTTCCCTGCAGGCATACGGTTTTGATGCATTGCCTTTTAACTTTTAGTGGATTAAAGATAAAACCTCAGAGTTGAAACAGATCAGTAATTAGATTTTTCCCAGTTTCTTTACTTTAAGGAAGAAAGTAGGCTACTCTCTACTTGAGTTACTTTATTTTTGGCTTACCTTATAGTTGTTCAGCTTTGAGACATTTCATGTTTAGATTAAGCATGCCTTTGGGCAAATTTGATTTTTATCGGAGTAATTCCCAACCTTGTTACATTCGCAAAGTTAAAGATATGAAAGCTTGTTTTTGATCACCTTTAATAGGATAACACTCATCTTTTTGTTAATTTTTAAAAGTAAGCTCTTGGATAATGTAATTATTATTGTTCTATCACAGATTAGTTATGTTCAGGTGTTTGCTAGTTAGAATTGTAAAAAACCGTAAGTGATTGGAACTGTCAAAGCCTGCTTATTACTTTTGGGGTAATAGTAAACTTATTTTCAAGTTCATATATATTTACTTTATATATGAGTTTGATTTCTTCATTTAAAAATAATTATGGAAATACCAGATTAGATGAATTTTTTGTACAATAAAAATCTGTTTTTTTAAGATTTTATTTATTTATTTATTTATTTTTTTAGAGAGGGAAGGGGGGGAGATAGAGAGAGAGAGAGAAACATCAATGTGCTATTGCTGGGGGTCATGGCCTGCAACCCAGGCAGGTACCCTGACTGGGAATTGAACCTGCGACACTTTGGTTCACAGCCCGTGCTCAATCCACTAAGCTACGCCAGCCAGGGCGTAAAAATCTGTTTTTTTAAACAATTTTTTTTACATGAAAAGATATAGTCAATGTGTTTCTAATCCTCAATTTCCAAAATTGACTATCCCATAGGAAGCAGTTAGATGGACAAGAGTAGGTGCAGAAGGTCACTAGGGTAGTGCAGAGGTTTACCAAGGCAGCGAGCCTCAGGTGCCTAGCAACAAGCAAAACTACAAGTCTTTGCATGACTGCTCCCTTAAGCATTAACCCCTAGAGATGGCATCTAGGCCTCAGCTGTGTTTCAGCTCCAGCCCAGAAAATCAGCAAAACCAGGCAGATCAAGCAATTGTGTGACTGACATCAGGACCAGCTGCAATGACTATTGACCCTGCTCTGGCATTGACCAATTAGTGGAGATCATGACCCTGAGGAGATACACCTGGAAAGCTGATGACTATTCCCTTGAGATCCTCCTCTTAGACCCAGATAAAAGTCCTCAGGATGGAAGACCCAGCAGGCTCTCTCTATTGAGAATACCCATGCCTTTTCCCTCCTTCTTTTATCTTTCAAGGTGAGTTTTTCTCTTTTCTTTTTCTTTCTCTGTCTCCCCTAGGTTTCAAAGACCCATCTTTCGCTGTAACTTGTTTCCCATTTCTTCTACAGCTCACGTCTTCTACCTCCAGGACTTTCTAAATAAACTTTCTCTTACTTAGAATTTGAGTCTTGCCTCTGATTTCTTCTTAGTCAGAAGTCAAGAACTGAGGTTGCTGAACTGAGGTTAACACCTGGTATTGTCTTTCTGCCACTACCAATTTACCTTGTGTTCTATTCATTTATATTAATGAGCTTAAAATAGCATGCTGGAAATTGTTTTCTTCTATACATAGATGGGAAAGGATGCTGTTTGTGTGTCAATATGCTCTTAAATTTAAAGTTTCTCCAAATTCAGAAAAACAATTAAAATTTTGTATGATTTTACTATATGTATTTTGTGGCTTTTTCTACTAAAACAAGTTTCCTTTTATAAAATTAATAAATTTATTAAATTTTCATGTAGTCATTTCTTTTAGCCCTTCCTATGCTATTAAAAATGTGTTTTTTGGTTATTCTATTTACTAGTTATGTTAGAGTTTACAATATTAGGTTTAAACCTGAACTAAAAATCTTGACTTGTAATCCACATTTTCCTTTTTTGTTTTGGTTCAGTGGAGAAAGGTTTTAATTAGAAAGGTGACACTTCAGCATGATGTTGAAACAGAAAATTTTTCATGATTGTTCATTGTATGATTAAGCCTGATATTGTCTTCACAAGAGGATGTTCTGCACAAATGACTTACTGATGTAAATGGTATTAAGTGCACTCAGTCTCCACCAGAGGACTGAACAAGCGTATGGATGCCTGGAATTTATGTGAAAAATAACTTAATGGCTAATTAAGTACTTGTCAACACAAGAACTAGACTCAACAGTTTACAGAGTCCATCCTGGAAAGGTCAGTTGGATCTCTTTAAGAAAATGCAAAAATATAACATTTTTGTCTGCTTGGATGAAACGATCTCCTGTCTTTGACTAAAATAAAAAGAAAGTCCCTCTACAAGATTGTAACAGGATGCAACAAAGGGAGGGGCCCCAAATGGTGATGTGTAATGGGGTTCAGGACTCAGGGTGTCCAGGAAATATTAGAAAAAAATATATATAGGATCTCCTCACCCCTAAAAGTCTGAACTGGGGGATGGGACACTTGGAGCAGTGCCATTGAGGGCTATTTTGTACAGCCACAGCTTTGCAGCTAACCTCTGGCATGGTCATTTAACATATCTATAACCTTTAACTGGTTTCATAGATATGTTAAATAGCTGAGGCCATGCTTTGAGCCAGGGGAATGGGAGTGACTTCAACCCATGATGCAACTGGGAGGCAAGTCCCCCTGGTTCCAGAGCCTGTGTGAGAGCTTGGAGATGATTGGCTCCAGCATTGGGGGCAATCTTACTATGTATGTAAGGACTTACATTTGTAAGTCCTGACCGGACTTACTATGGCTGCCCAGTAAAGCTGGAAAATATGGGAATGCTGGCAGGTGTAACTGATTGTGGGAGGAGCTGGCTACAGAGGAAGATTGGCGCTGGGATTTAAACCCAGGCCATGTGGGACTGGGCTTAAAAGCAGCCATATGGGGCTTTTTGGGGACAACATGGCTTTGGCAAAAGTTGGGACTATGCAGCTTTAGGGTTCTCCCTTTTTGCCATGTGTCTTAGGAAGCAGGAGAAACTTTGCCTGAAAGAAAAGGGGTGAAAGATTCTTGCTGGTGGGCCATGAGAAGGTGCCACATGGGTTTGGATTAACTGGAGATCACAGTGTCTACACAGCTGATGGTACTGGAACCAAGGGGCTGCCTGAACCATGAACTTCTACTTCTTTACCTGAGATACAGTACCCTGGACTGGGCAAAGGGGAGAAGGAAGGACTGTGTGCATTTGTGGGTATTCTAAAGGACTTTAGTATTTTTAATGAAAACATTAATTTATTACTCTAAGTCTGTATAATTTTTTAAATAAATAATTTCTTTCCTTTTTACCAATCTCTGGCATTGAGAGACATCCTTCCCTGGCAGAAGGCAAAGTGAACCTAGTGTCGGGGGGGACCCCTGGAGCACAAGGATGGGTCCATTCAGTAATAGTATATCATCCCCCACCTCCCACACCAGGTCTGTTCTATAACAAGATGAGTTAGTTTAATTTTCCACAATTAATATTCTTGCTTAAAGAATGGAAGCAATTTATCATGATTTGGTTCCTAGATTACATTTATTTTCCTTGCCAGACTAAACTATGTACTCAAAGCTATTGGTAACCTCTTTTTTTCGTTACTTTGCTGAAACTGGAGGACTTAAAATTCATAAGGATTACTTAAATTTTAAAATTAAGCCTGTGTAAGGGTGGTTAGAGATCTAGGCAGATACCCAGCACATAGATAAGGAATAACATTTGTTTTGTGGGAAGAATTTTCTTATTCCATTAATACTCTTGGGTCACTCAGTCTCCTGGGGGCTGCTTTGATGAGGTGCTTGTGGAAAGCCTGGCATTCCTGGCATTTCAACCATACGGTGCTCCACCCTGTATTGTTGTCTTATGACAAAAATTCTAGAAACATTTTGTTTGGGCTTAAAAATCTCCATCAAATGGATGTAGTGACTTACCACCTGGTTTAGACACTTCATGAAATGAGTCTGCATTATATTTTTAGTTAATGGTGATTTGAAGAATTTATTCTACTTAGTACATATAATAGATATTTTTCTCCACTTCTCAATTGGAGAATGCTTTTCTAAAGTTAAATAGAAAATATAAAGAAGTAATGAGATTTTAGAATTAATCCAGTTATGAATTCTTTAATTTGTTATGTCATTGTTCACTGAAAAGAATTTAAATTGAATTCTTAATCATTTGCCTTCTGGTTGAGTACACTCTGGGCTCCCACTCTAGCTTTTAAAGATTGCGTTTTATTTTTGATGTCTTATAGTGCCTAGCACAGGGCATTGCATGTAGAATAGATAATATTGACTTGAATTAGTGTGAAAGAATTACATTCAGCTAAAACAGTTGTTACATTTTTTGATAACAGACACATTTAGAGGAGAACAATGGGGTCAACTTGGGTCATCATTTGGGGCTATTCCAGGGAAATTTCCAACACTGCCATTCAGCCTCTAATTTGAAGTTAACAGTTGAAGGTACTTCATTCTATATTACATACTGGCTACAATATGGGAGATGACCTAGTATCTTATGCAAAAGCAAATGATGCATATTTGGAATATATAATGTTCTGAGCTGCACTAGTATTTCTGATAACATATCAAATCACCAGAAGTCCATTTTTCTTGTGTTCACTGACTTGGAAATTGCATCTGAAATGACTTACATGCAGGTGCATAATTAGCCCATTACTATCCTGTTCACCAGCCTGTGTGTAGCATAGATCTCTGGGATATACAGCAATTTTCAACGTGGAATGTGAGAAGACTAAACAGCAGTACTTCAAACGAAGAATAGACTTGGTGTTTGAGCACTTGTGATACTCAGGGTGGCAAATAATGTCTTTGCTTTATCCTATTTGATAAAGCTGTTGAACTTGGTGTATCTCCCACATCTCTATAACACAAGTTTTCATGATTTCCTCTCTCTCTCTTTCTCTCTCTCTCAATCTCGCAGCCACCCACCAAATCATCACCCCTCCCCGCTTCCTCTCCCTCCTTTTTTTTCTCAGTGGTTTGGGAAACATGGCTTAAAAATAATAAATAAAATCATTTAGCTTATTAAAATATGAGAAAAAGAAACTTTTCAATTTTAATTTCAATGACTCCTAAATCAATGAAACCCCCCCCTGAAATTAGAGAAGAAATTTAAATTAATGAGACCACTTTTCTCCTGAATAGGATAGGCCCTCTAAATATGGTAATTGGTTGTATAAGTTTTTTTTTTTCTGTCCTCACCTGAGGATATTTTTATTTTCATTGCTTTTTAGGGAGAGAGGGAGGGAAGGATAGATATAGAGATAGAGACAGAGACAGAGACAGAGACACACACATGTGAATGTGAGAGAAACATTGATCGGTTGCCACAGGTACCTGGCCAGAGATAGAGATGGAACCAGCAACCTGCGTCTGTGCCATGACTTGGAATCAAACCTGCACTCCTTTGATCTATGGAATGGCACTCAAACCAACTGAGCCACTTTGGCCAGGGTCTAAGTTTTTTGGTTTTGTTTTTTTTAACTTTGAAAATTAACTTTCTGTGCCTTTATTCCATGCTATGCATTTGGTGGGGGGACTAAATACTGTCATGAACTCAATATGTAAAGAAAAAATTGTCCCAGATAATAGTCAGCCAGTTGAATTCTGTCCTATTAGTGCAGTGGGAAGAACAGAATTATATTTGCTGGTCTTCCACATAAAAACACTTCGGTTTTTCAAGCATCGTGGAGCCAATGGGATTCAGCTTTTGCACGCAGGTGGGTTAAATGCAATGCCTGAAGAAAACAGCTTGCTCAGGCTGTTGTCAAGCTTTGCAGCCAATATAAATACTTTGCAGCCAGAAATAAATGCAGTACATGCATTAGAAAATATTAAAACACTTAATGGCACAAGCTAATAGATGGTATTTAAGTTTCACTCAGACTTTAAGTAAATGTGTCTTATGACTTTCCTGTTTTTTTTTTTTTTGCTTCAGGACATTGAAATGAACCTGACTCAGAGACAAGATATGCATATTTATATGTTTTATAAGAACAACTGACCTTGAAAAAAATGCAGAATAACTTGGAGATGGTTGAATTATGCTTACTTTTCAAATTCCCAGAAGTCCTTTGTTTTCTGAACAATGACTTTTAAAGGCCTTGTAAGTGAAGAGCTTTCAGAGGGGTCATTTATTAATATGTTTAATATATTTATTTATGATCAAGTGTATTTTAATAACAGCATGTGTTCTAGATTTGGAAAATATTAGGCTTCTTTCAGTATAATTTTACTGGCTTTTGAAGATGTATTCTCAGTACATGTTTAAATTTTGACTGAAAAAAAGAGGAAAGATGAGAAAAGTGTTTCATTGTACAGTTGTTTATTCAGAAATCTCTTTACCAGATTCTCAACTATCACTGCTGTAAATCATACATGAAGTGATAATTGTTATAATGATGAGTTTTAGTTATTGCTACATATTAAAGCACCCCTGACTCATTATAGAAAAACTATGATTAGAAAAAAATAGATTAGTTTTAGTGTTAAACATTTAACATAATTTCTCCTTTCAGGGTACAGTATATCATTCGCAGAGATGCCTTTCAAAGTCTCTCATGTCTGGGAAGCTGGGTGGACTAGTTGAACATCCCTACATTAGTGCATACTAGATTGAAGGGACCCTCATCTCTCTCTAATGACTTCATCTGTGTCATAATATTTTAGAAACATGGGTCTGGATAGTAGCTGAGTCCATTCTAATCATGTCTAGTTTTTTTCTGTTGTTACACAGTTGATAGTGTGAGTTTATTATTTATTTATTTATTTTTGAATTTATTGGTGTGACACTGGTTAATAAAATTATATGTTTCAGGGGTATAAATCTATAATACATCATCAGATACATGTAAAAAATGCAACTAGACCACCTTCTTATACCACATACAAGTGTAAACTCAAAATGGATTAAAGACTTAAATGTTAGACTTGAAACCATAAAAATCCTAGAAGAAAACATACAGTAAAATCTTAGACATTTCTCATAGCAGTTTTTTTATATATCTCCTCGGGCAAGGAAAAAAATGAGATTACATCAAACTAAAAAGGTTTTGCACAGCAAAAGAAACCATCAATAAAATGAGTAGACAGCCCACTGAATGGCAGAATGTATTCACTGACACATCTGATAAGGGGTTAATATCCAAAATGTATAAAGAGCTCATTACATTCACTTCTGAAAGAACAGACAATCAAATTAAAAAATGGTCAAAGGACCTGAATAGACACTTCTCCAAAGAGGACATGCAGATGGTCAACAGACATGTGAAAAGATGTTTAACATCACGAATCATCAGAGAGATGCAAATGAAAACCAGAGTGAATGTATCTGGTTTTAAGAAACCAAGTCTTTGGCACAGTTTGGACTATCCTTTGTTTTTGTCTCCCCATGTATCTGCCTCCTTGCCTCCTTCGTTCTCCAACATGTCCTTCACAACTATTTCTGAAATATGCTTACATCTGTGCTACACGTTTGCTCTGAACCTGCCATGTGTTCTTCCTCTGTCCCCTTCTCATCTCTTTTCTGGTTGTCATCCACGTTTGGGATGGTGGTCATTGTAGTACAGAAAAGAGTATCAAGAGAAAAAAAATGATATGGGAGAAGAGGAGATGAAACTATTCAAAGAGATAAATCTGGGTACTTGGACATTCAGGGCAAATGATTTATAATTTAGTTTGTATTATTCTGCAACTTGGAAACATTGTCTTAAGAATCTCAAGATGGGTTCTAGTTCAGAGTATGAACTGGACTGATTTTCTTTGCTAAAAATTATGGATTGTTTTGCTTCCTTGGAACCAATGGGAGATGATTCAGTTGACATGTATCTTCAATATTATTGACATTTTCATTTTCACTTATATATAATTATTTTGATTTCTAGAAAATATAAGGTAGTCTGAGAAACTCGCCCCTAGCATCAGGTTGGAAAGCATCATTTTATTTTTAGGCACCCTTGTGGCTGTGCCCCATGGGTAGCAGAATAGATTCTGAAAAGCAGTATGAGTTAGGCAAGACAAAATTGTGAGACTGGGGAAGTTTTTTATTTTCACCACATTTAACTTCCCCTGTTACTTCATTTTACTTTCCGCTCTCCCTGTAACATCTTGTCATCTCTCTCAGCCAATTTCCTGCCTTTCAATTTATGCTACTGAGCCTCCTATCCCAAAAAGGGTAGGCTAAGCTTTATTGAATCCTACTTATGTCAACTCTGTTTATTGTAAAATGCAACACAGATATGGATAATCACCCAAATCAAATATGTGTCTTGATTTATTGTAAGTTAAGTATCACCCAGGTCAAGGAAAGAGCCACTGAGAAGCTCCTTCTATTTGTCCAATCCCAATTATAACCCCTCCCTCCTGCCATTACCCTGACTTCTATAATGACTTCCTTGCAGGTTTTTTTTATAGTTTTATCACTCAATATGTATCACTAGATACTCTAGTTTACATTTTAAAAAATTTGATATGCTTTTAAGTCTTTTAAAAAATGGCTATGTTCCTTCTCCATCGCTTTCATTTCTTTACAGTGTATCTATTAAACAACCTGGTAAGTTTGATATGTAGCATTTCCCACAGTCTGGATCTGGATGATGCTATCTATTCTTTTGTTGCAGTTCAGCTTGTTTCTCTGTCATGGATATTTCTTGCACATTGGCTATTAAATTCACAGGGTCGATCCAACTCACTTCGATTCCTTTGACAAAACTATACTTAGTTTTTGGTATGGGAGGTACATGTCTCATTTTCTCTCTTTTAATTTTAGCAACCACTGATTTTTAACGCCTATACCTATCATTCATTGGCAGTTGTAAAATGGTGGTTTTTAATTCTATCATTTTTTCATTTATTAATTGGAATATAAGGAACAGACAGTTCCTTTCATCTCTCTTTTAAGTACCTAGTGGTACATTTCATACAGACAAAGCCAGATGACCTCATGAAACTGAACATACTTGATAGATTTCAATTCATTGTAATTTGTATCATTGTTGAAGCTCACATACTATATAATTAACTTTTATTTGACCCTTCTGTTACTGGAATCATTATTTTCTAGCCAAGGATGACTTCTTTTGTACCTGAGTCTTTCTTTGATAGATTTCACTCTTATTTCCTCTTCTATTTCCTCCTACAGAATGTAAATGATTTTATTTTATTGTTGTAATAAAAGACACATTGTAAAAAAATCAGATAATACTAAAAAGCATTAAAAGAGAATAAAACTAATTTATATTTCCACCACCCAAAATTAACTACTGTAATACTTTAGTAAATACTCTTCCAGAATTTTCTATGCATAATATATAGAAATAAAATCTTTCTCTTTATTTATTTTGTGATATTTTTTTTAAAAACCCCTATGTATGATAAATGTATTTCTATGCAAATAAATATAACTGAATAATCACTTTTAATGTATGGATATAAATTAATGGATATTTAGATAGTTTCTATTTTTCTACCAAAAATATTTGTACGTAGTAATTACTAAAAATGATACTATAATAGATAACTTTGTATAGAAATGCAGGACATTTTCTGATCCAACTATCTTCTTAGAAATTTCTGAATGGGCAGTGAAACATGAGACATTGCACCTGCTTCTCCTTCCTGACTACTCAGGTTTTAATATGGGGTTTTTTAGGCTGTGGCTCAGCTCAAAGTGTTGAGTAGTGGCAATCAGATTTCTTACCCAATCATTTGAAATTGTAAGCTAATATACTGTGTGAATAACTAATAGCTTAAGTTGGCGGCTGTAGCAGCCATTCAAAGGTCTGCCCAGAAAGTATCCAGCCATGTAATATGAAAAATAGAGACATTTATTGAAGAAGATACAAGATACAAGAAACATTGTACACAGGACAATGGTACCTCAGTCCCTTCAAAGTAGGCACCTCACAGCCTAACATAGTTCTCCCAGTCATCATCACCTGCCCTGTTGGTCTGGAGTCTGGAATCTCTTCTCCTTCAAATGTGATTTTAATTTTGGAAAAAGCCAGAAGTTGCAGGGTGCCAAGTCTGGACTGCAGGGGGGCTGAGTCACTTGGATGATTTGATATTTCACCAAAAAACTCTGCACAAGGTAGGATGCATGAGCAGGCACATTGTCCTGATGAAGCTGACAATCACCACTTGCTCATTGCTGCAGTAATAGTTTCCACAGGAATGTTCAAGCTTAATGCAAAATCTGATGCAGATTTATTGTTCTACTCACTCAGTGATTATGAATGTGATGGCCACACAGTACACATGCTCACTCATCGGCATCTCCTGCCCCCACTGACTAGTTCAGTGAAGTTGTCATTGTTCACACATGTGCATTCCAGTCCACTCTCTTGGCTGACAGGTCACATCAATGTCATGCAAACTGTTCTTGTTATATTAACAATGGCTGGACTTTTTTCAGACAGACCTTGTATTTGATGACATGCTAGCAGAGGATTGAGAAGAAATAATGGCTCAGGTTATGGGTATGGTTGATATGGCTTCTGTGAAACAAATAGAGAAAGGCACTGCCTTGGTTCTGATAATTTTCTAGTTGCATGAATAATGCATGGCTTTTTGACATTTAGGTATCCTTTAATAAGTCTTTAAAAAATTATTTGAATGAGTATGAATCTGTTTTTGTTCTTTTCAACTTTGATAAAAATATTCTTATATATTAATTTTGGGCATTTATCCACTTATTTTAATAGATTAATTTCCCAGAAGTGTATTATTAGATTAATGGGTATGCATATTAATATTTCTTGGATACCTTTAGGTGAATTTCATTTAGTTTTCTAACTCCTGGTACTATTGAGGGGGATGATAAATAACTATGTGACATAATTGCTAAACATGTAGCATGTTAGACAGGGTCTAAGAAGGAGCTAGAAACCACACTAGTCATTTGAGAGGCAAATTTATTTATTTTAAAAAATTTATTTATTTTTTTTAGAGGGAGAAGAAGGGAGGGAGAAAGACAGGGAGAGAAACATCAATGTGTGGTTGTCTCTTGTGTGCTCCCCTACTGGGGACCTGGCCTGCAACCTAGGCATGCGCCCTGACTGGGAATTGATTCGGCAACCCTTTGGTTCACAGGCTAGCACTCAACCACTGAGCCACACCAGCCAGGGCTGACAGGCAAATTTAATATAAATAAAATTTTTTTGAGGTAAAAGGTGGCAAACAACTGAAAAGAATAAATGAGAACACCCAAATCTACAGAGGCAGCATCTGTGGAGAGTGGCCACTCCCCTGAGACCTGAGGAAAAAGTCAATAAGAAGCAAACTGAGAGGAAGGTCCTGCAAGGCTTAGTCAGGTCTCTGAGGGTAGCTGGCTATAACTGGATCACGCTGATCACCACTGGTCATTAAGGTGCTTGATGGGGACTGCTTGTCTTGAAACTTGAGAGTCATCACTCTTGTGGTGACTCTTGCTGATGGGCATCTGCTGCTGACCTTCTGGGAATGTCTCTGGCTGTTGGACCCCAACAAAGCTCTTCTTCCTCCTCTAGCCTGGTAGTGCCCCTCCAGGACCCTGGAAGGGCTGTGCCTACCAGTGAGCCACCTGGCAAAGGAAAGTGTAGTATGATCAGGGAAAATAAGGTGGGTTTAGAGTTGGGAGGCAATATATTAATACCTGCAAATATGGTCACTGTAATCTTTAAATTCATAAACATAATACAGATGACCTTGATTTTTCATGGGGTTGTGTCCTAATAAACCCATTGTAAGTGGAAAATATGTGTAAGTCAAAAATTCATTTAACAAATTTAACCTAGTGAACATAATAGTTTAGTCTAGTCTACCTTAAACATGCTCAGAACACTTTCATTCATCTACAGTTGCACAGAATCATGTAAACAATGAGCACACCACAAAGCATTGATTGTTTACTCTCGTGATGGCATGGCTGGGAGCTGTGACTAGTCAGCCATGACTGGGAGCTGTGACTAGAGAGCGTCACATAGCATATTGCTAGAAGTTCAGTTTCTACTGAATGTACCTTTGTAAAGTCAGATAATCTTCAGTCAGACCATCATAAGCTGGGGACCATCTATAGTTTTAATGTAATAGAAAGTAAGGCAGAAATGGATCCTTTTGCTTTTTTCTATACAAGATAATGTATTGGGTAAAATCTTATCTGATCTGAAGCTATTTTGAGAATTTGAAAGTTTCTAATATTAAAAGAAATTTACCTTTGGGCTATAATTCTGTATCACTATCTGGCAAGGTGATGGATTGGTTCATTTCATCACTCAATTTTACCACCCAAGTGAAGACAAGATAGTGCTTGAGCCCAGAGAGAATTTCATTGATTTAAGTTTAACACTGTGTATTAATCTTGCTGTGAACAACCATTCCAACTCATCAGATTCCCTATATACTACTTACAATTACTTTCCATGTGTAACCTGCAAGCCTTCTCAAATGCATTTGTCTTATGGGAACCCCAAAGTTCCAGAAGCATTTTTTAGTGTGTATTTCTGTGGTTGCACTTCAAGGTGCAGCAGCATCAGGTGAGACCATCACAATTCATCTGCTGTCTCTTAGGAAATATAGGAAATTGTCTGATGACCTAGATATTTTTCTTCATTTATTTCTTTTTTCATATAGCATCTACTCAACAAATTATATTGATATAAAGAAAGAAGATTATGCTAAAATGATATCTTACCTGCAAGTGTTATATAGAATAGTCACCACTGATAATTTTTTAATGAGCAAAAGCTATCCTCTTCTTAACATTCCATATTACACAGCCTGAGTTCAAACTCCCGCTGTGTCTCACTTATACTAGCCTACTAAATTATCTCCTGAACTCCATTCTTTCCTGGTCCAAATCTATCTTTCATGCTTTTTTATTTGCAAGTTCTTTCAAAAGATCTGCTTTACTATGGGGTTAAAAATCTTCAATTATTCCCCAGCAGCTAAATTCCTTTGCAAATCAGACAAAGTGAAATTTCTGTGTTTTACTTTGCATTTCAGTTTCTTTAACCACTGGCCATTTGCACAAGTGTATGCTGTTTTGTGCCTAGTGGCTTTCTATTCGTCCTTCCAGATCCAGATTAAAGGCTACCATGCAGACACCCATGATTCTTGGGAAGGGTTGTTTAATTTTTGTCACCAGTGTTTTATTGCAGCACTCATTCAGACATTTAAAATATTTTAGCACCTACTATGTACAGGAGAAGAGGATAGGGAGTGATATGTAGGATGACTGATTTCTCTGAAGTAATGTTTACAGAGAGCTGAATGAATTGATGGATTGAACCATGCAGTTCACTGAGACAAGAATGTTTCAGGCATACGATATAGCAAGGGCAAAAGCACTAAGGTGAGGATGTGTTTTGGAATAGAAGGAATTACAGGGAGGATGATTGGCAGGGAAAGAAGAGAAAGAAGGAGAACTGCTGGAGACAAAGTTGGGTACTAGGATGGGAGTGAGGATTTTGTTTTTTATTCTAAGTGAGATAGGGAGTGAGTTATTGTGTTACAGCACATAGGGTTAAGTCCCTCTCCTCTAGTTTCATAGAAAATAAGTGCATTCTTTAGAGCATGGGAACATGACATTTTCTAATGAAAATCTCTTCACTTTTGCGGCAGGACCTGACATGCAACAATGGGTTAACGTACTGTTTGCCTTTATAGGTAGGAGCTATATTTAGGTGAAAGGAAATGATAATTCTTGGAAAAATCAATTTCTTCTTATCAAATCTCTGAAAATGAAAAAATGAAAAAGGCTCACAATTTTCCCAATTCTTTGGAAAATAGCATTGTACCCATAATGGTTTCTGGTCATGTATTCACGCATATTGCAAATCAGACTATTTCAATGGCCCATTTTTTTTTAATCAGTTTATGTCTGACTATATGGGTTATATTTGTAATTTAAATTACTCTTTAATAATTCATAGTAAAATCTTGAAAGAGGAAACAAAAACAAAAACAAAGAAGCGTAGAATTGTTTTCTGTGTGGAAAGAACTTTTAAAAGATAGATCTTTATCATTTTATAGAATGAATTAATGTATAATTTATATAACTTTAATAATTCAATAGGAATTCTAAAAGAACTATAAATGCATAAGGGTACAATTTATCTGAAATTTTAACTGACTTTATAAGTAAAATAGATATTTTAAAATAATGGACATATTTAGAATTAAAATCAAAGTCTGTTAGAAATTGTATGAGAAACTCATGGATGTAGGGATCTCAGTTGGGTTATAGTTTATTCAAAGTTGATATAGTTATGTCATTCACTTTATAGTATGTGGCCCATACCAGTTTCAATATGAATTTCAGAAGTTCAACACTGAAGCTGTGAAACTGAATGGAGTCTTATCTCTGAAGAGCTGTACTAACTTCTTTATAATAACTGAGGATGTTATATGACTAACATTTAAACCTACCACACAGACTGATCAATAAAAAATTCAGTTTCAACAACATTAAAAAACAACACAAAGTTTCAATTACATGAAACTGTACCAGAGGGATTTTAAGTGCATTAGAATCCGATGGATGCACAGATTTTAGTCCACATTCATGTTTTCACTCCCCCAAAATCTTACACTCAATGCAAGAAGGTGGTGATGGAGTGAGTTCCTCTGCATACTCAGAAGAAATGACACTAGAAAAAGAGAGAGAGCATGACCCAGAATGAAACTTTCTCAGAAAAAATTTTAAAGAGATGCCCTTACCTATGTTACCAGACAGGGGCCTGTCCCTGAGCAGGTGTGCCGAGGGCCAGCCAGTAATGTGTGGGTTCTTGACTGTGTGCAGAAAAGATTTCACAACACAAGTCTAGGTGATGATGAGGGTAAAATTATTAAGGCTGGGGACAGAGAAACAAGGAGTGCTTAGCATAGAAGAAGCAAGAGGAGAGCTTAGGCTGGGCAGCCTTAACTCACTGGGAAGTCAGAGAAAAGGGGACTTTGGGGACAGGTTCAGGGGATTTTCCTGGGATCAGCTGCCAGCTGCTCTTTGCCTTGGAGTTTAAAACATGTATGCCTGTAGGGAAAGAAGTGGGGGGAGAAGAAGGGAAAGGGAATGGTGGGGGCTGCTCCTGAGAGGGAGAGCATGAGCATGCTAGGTTCTTTGTCTTGAGGCTTTTATCTATCTCTTGCAGGCAGGAATCTTAGGGGAGGTCTCAGGGGAGGGTTTCAGCAGAACATTCATCAGTTTTCCAGGTGTGTTCTTTTAGGGTCACGGTCTCCTCTGACTGGGCAGCACCAGGACTGGGGTCATTAGTCATTTGCAGCTGCTCCTGGCATTGCCCACCTGGTTTTGCTGCTTTGGGTTTGGAGATGAAGTACAACTGAGTCTTAGATGCTATCTCTAGGAAAGTGGCCTTCTGTATCTGACTGTAAATTGCTTGGCCATTGTATTCAGCTATCTGTCTCTGTTTCCCTTTCCACGTGCTCAGGAATTTTCCTAGCTTCTTACTATCCTGTCTCAGCTATCATCATATATCAGATGCAGGCCATTCGTTTTGCACACTGGCGTCTTGTCGAAGAGTGGAGTGTTCTTTCCTGTTACAGTCCCATGTGTGCTCTGATGCTTCCATGGCACCCAGAATTTTATTAGAGTTTTTGCAGATATTAAATATAAAACTAGATTATAAATATAAAAACTAGATTATAGCCCTGGCTGGCATAGCTCAGTGGATTGAGTGTGGGCTGCAGACCAAAGGGTCTCCGGTTCATTTCCCAGCCAGGGCACATGCCTTGGTTGTGGTCTGGGTCCCCAGTGGGGGCCATGTGAGAGGCAACCACACATTGGTGTTTCTCCCTCTTTCTCCCTCCCTTCCTCTCTCTCCAGAAATAAATAAGTAAAATAGTACTGTAACAACAATTTAAATAAAATAAAAATAAATAAAAATAAAAACTAGATTATAAATATAAATATAAAAAAGTTGTTGAATTAGTGTTCTGTTCATCTCGGAGTTAGACAAAACTCACAATCCAAAAAAAAAAAAACATTTCACCTACAGTCACCTACAGCTCTTTTCTGGCATTATTTGCTGTGTGTGTGTGTAAACCATGTTCTCAAACAACCAAAGAACTTGATATTAAACAAATAAGGACGATTTGTGTAATATGTCTTAGCCCACCTACTTAGAGTAATAACATTTGAATAATAAACACAGCAGTGAATCTGGCCAGAGAGCAAGACTAACAGAGGGAACAAGGCTGGTGCGCAGCGTACTCATGCTTTGGTGTGGCTCAGCCCCTGGCCAAGTCCCATGCAGGGGTCCCTGGAGTTGCAGATCCTTAGTTCACTAGCTGTCAGAACACCCCCAGGCAAATCAGCCTGTTTAAATATTTCTGTTGTGATGTGTTCTAATCCTGGTGTGCCACACTTTGTTCTGGTTTTAAAGTGTGTGGGAGAGTTTCAGGAAGACTGTGGGAACAGACATCACTTTGCTGGGTGGAGTGCAGGTGGCAGGAAGGTGTGGAGGATAGGGCCTATCTGGTATTTTTTATCCCAGGGAATTTTCCTATGTTTGCTTAGTCCCCAGTTCCCATTAGTGTAGGAAAGAAAGATAGGACAGAAGATTCAGAAAACAAAAAATTGAGTTCAAACAAGTATTCTAGCAAAGAGATAGTAAAAGTCAGGATCTGTGGAAACCAGGATTGGCAAATTCTTAAAAGAAGAAATCATGGTAGCTCTGTAAGAGAACTAGTAATAGAATGCAGGAATAGGATTAATTAAAGAAAGAGAGATACCTACTGAAAAAGAAATAGAGAAGGTAGATAAGCAAATACTCTATCTTCGCATTAAGTAAGGCTTCGAAAGCCATTTTCACAATTCATTAATATGATGAGTCATTTTTCTGACAGAAAAATTTGCCTGTGATGTTAGAGTCCCTAACACAAAAAATATTCAGATGTTCTGATTCCACATTTTCTGAACATTGATGGTTCCTCTCACCTGGCTTGGTCCCTAGAGGTGTTCTTGTAACAGCATTTCTCCTGCTAATCAAGCCAGCAGGCCTTGGAGGTTATTTACACTGTCCTACTTTCAAGGTCCTGAGCCCCAGGGTATCCAGGTGTATAAAGAAACAGAGACAGGGGAAAAGACAGCATTTCTGTCTCTTTGCGGGGAAGAAATCATTCCTGTTAATTAAATGAAAAGTTTGAAAGGTGTTTGGAGAATTGTTTGCAGCTCTCCAGTGAAAAGAGTTTTCTTTTGTCATGCACTTGGAAGTCAAGGCTCCAGTTCAAGCTTTTCCTTTGTGAATTAGAATTTGAACTCTTTTCATTTAAGAAAATTAAATCTTGACAATCAAATCTCTAACTATAAATAAAAGCCACAGATCTCGAATGTAGATTTGCACTGTCTGCCTCTCTGCTTATTTAATCTCTCTAGGGAAATGGTTTAGAGATTCAAAGTGGTAAAATGCATCATAGTCAGAAGCCCAACTTTTAACTGGATTTTTACCTGCCATTTGTGTAATCTCTCCTTTATTGTCTTATAGTGCAGGGGCTTGAAAACTGTACCTGCAGGCAGCTAGGGCTCCAGACCCTGGTCCTGGTGCAGCTACAGTCTGTGTGTCTCTGCAGAGCTGTGGGCATGTTGACAGTACCTGCCATTTTGCTCATTCAGGAGCATGGAAGGGCAGCTCCGGGAGGCCAAAGCCAGTGTTACACTGTTTGCTATAAAATGGGAAAGAGCTCAGGTTAAAATTTCTGCCTGGCCTCTTTCCAATTGTGTGACTCTAGGAAGGTTACTTATTTCTTCAACCCTCATCATAAAGATAAGAATTTGTACACTGGTTGTGTGTCATTTGAGAAATTGCCAGGCATACATCTCCATTTTTGACTCAGGTACTCATTGAGGGTTCAGGCATTTGGGAGAGATGGTTTTGTCTGTCTTCAAATTATTTGCATGCAGGCTTTCAGAGAGAAGGCATTAAGTTGCATTTTAAAGGAAGGAACAGAGCAAAATTTCAGAAAGAGAGCTAAGTGATGAGGAGATAACCTACCTATGTGATGGAGAATTTAAAGCCCTGGTAATTAAAATGCTCACAGAAATGATTGAGCCCAGTTGCAAAATGAAAAAAGCAAATGAAAGATACCCAAAATGAAATAAAGCCAAATATTCAGGGAACCAACAGTGACAGGAAGGAAACCAGGACTCAAAGCAATGACTTGGAAAAAAAGGGAAAAATAAACATCCAACCAGAACAGAATGAAGAAGCAAGAATTCAAAAATGTGAAGAGAGACTTACGAACATCTGGGACAGCCTGAAATGTCCCAATATCCAAATTATAGGGGTGCCAGAAGGAGAACAACAGCAAAACTTATTTGAACAAATAATGAAAGAAAACTTCCCCAATCTGGTGAAGGAAATAGACTTCCAGGAAGTTCAGGAAGCCAAGAGAGTTCCAAAGAGGTTGGACCCAAAGAGGAGCACACCAAGGCACATCATCATTAAGTTACCCAAGATTAAAGATAAAGAGAGAATCATAAAAGTAGCAAGAGAAAAGGCGACGGTTACCTATGAAGGCTTTCCCATAAGGCTATCAGCTGATTTCTCAAAACTTACAGGCAAGAAGGGGCTGGAAAGAAGTATTTGAAGTCTTGAAAGTCAAGGAACTACACCCAAGATTGCTCTATCCAGCAAAGCTATCGTTTAGAATGGAAGGGCAGATAAAGTGCTTCCCAGATAAGGTCAAGCTAAAGGAGTTCATCATCACCAAGCCCTTATTATATGAAATGTTAAAGGGACTATCTAAGAAAAAGAATACAAAAAATATTAACAATAAAATGACAACAAACTCACAACTGTCAACAAATGAACCTAAAAGAAAAGAAAAACAATGACACAAAAAATAAGCAAACAAGTAGAGCAGAACAGAATCAGAGAAATGGACATCACACAGAGGGAGTTCAGTGGGGAGGGGGAAAGGAGGAATGGGGGGAAAAGGTACAGGGAAGAAGAAGCATAATTAGTAGGCATAAAATAGATGGGGAGAGATAAAAAATGGTATAGGAAACAGAGAACTCAGAGGACTCATATGAACAACCCATGGATATGAACTAAGTGGGGGGGAATGCTGGAGGGTTGGGGGGTGCAGGGCAGAGGGCAGATAAAAGGGTAAAATTGGGAATACTGTAATAACATAATCAATAAAAATACTTAAAAAATAAGTACTTATTATTTCCAAAGTCATCTTCTCATTCCACCCTCCTGTTTTCTTCATTGTTTAGGAAGAACTGCATTTTCCTGCACTTTGATTTTCTCTGCACTGTTGCAGCTATTGCAAGAAAGGCTGCTGACCTATTTTTCTTCATCCTGAGCCTAGAGCCCAGTACAAACATGTACACTGCACTCCTACACCACTGGCACAGTAGACTGACAACTGCTCTTCTTCATAGTGTCTTTCTCACCAAGCCCTGCTTGTCATTTAGAGTCCCCAGGTTAAACTTACTCTCACCTGGTGTTGCCATCTGTGTTGGTATAAACAGTAATTATAGAAGCTCACTAAATAACCTCTAATTTAAATAACCTCTAATTCTTTCAACTGTTATATAACTTGGATCCTGCCAGAGACTTTAAGGGTGCCAGGGTTCTTTCATCTAAGTATTTAAAACACATTAGACAAAAACTTCAGACAGAAGTATACTGAAGATCCTTCACATGAAAGTATTTGTTTCAGATGTTGCAATCATGTAACACGCTTACCCTAAGTACTAAGTATATAAATAAAGATCCTCAGTGCTCTAAGAAATAGAAGAACATTAGCAAGAAAACCAACTCTAATATTTGACCAGAGTTGGAACAGGGTATGTGTAAAGGGTTGGCACACTAGAGCTCCTCAGTCAAATCTGGCCCACAGTTCCTGCAGGACTTGCGACCATTTTTACATTTTTAAATAGTTAAAAAAATATAAAAAAATTCTGGATATGTGAAAATAATATAAAATTCAAATTTCGGTGTCATAAAGTTTTGCTGGAACACATCCACTCTCATTTGCTCACACAGGTGGCTGCTCTCGTGCTGCACCAGCAGAGCTGAAGAGCTGCTGCAGGGACTGCAGGATCTGCAGAGGATAAAATATTTACCACCCGGCTCTTCACAGAAAGAGCTTGCTGACCTCCAGTCTAAAGCCTTACCTGTAGGGAATGCCGTTTCCCTGTTCTATGATTTATATTATATTTTCTGAAGTGTTTGTGCTTCTTCTATGTTATTAATAGCTTTCTAAGATTATAATATTAGTGGTAGAGGTTGGGTTCCACATATCTTCTCAATAAGATCAACATCTTAAACTTAATTTAATGAAAAAAGTGTTCATGTTGGAAGAAAAACCTGTATTTTAATGTTTATTTTTTATTATGTTTATTGGGGTAACATTGGGAACAACATCATATAAATTTCAGGTGTATAACATACACATCGTCTATATCAGGGGACCCCAATATCTGGCCGAGAGGCGGTACCGTTCCAGGCCTCGTTGCAACTGGGCTGCACAGGAGGAGGTGAGCTTCAATGTAATGGGCTTGAATCATCCTGAAACCATCCCCTCCCCCTCCATGCCGGCCCACCATGGAAAAAATGGTCTTCCAGGAAATTGGTCCCTGGTGCCAAAAAGGTTGGGGACTGCTGATCTGTGTACACTATTGTGTGCCCACCATCCTAGCCTCTTACTCTCACCACATATTTGATCCCCTTTGCCTTCTTCATTCTCCCTCATCCGTTCCCTTCTGGTAACCACCATATTTTTGTGGTATGTGTTTATTTGTGTGAAAAACCTGTTATTTTAAAATATGCAATACTTAGCCTATTTTACTTATTTATTTGGATATATTCAGACCCAGGGTGTTTCCAAGTAATTTATAAATACCTTATTTGTGGATTATTTACAATATATTAGGGAATAAGGCATTCATAAAGTAGTTGGTGAAATACAGAGTAAGTTCATGATGGAACTACAGAGTTTGCACACACATGCACAGTGAATGCAGCAGAAAGGCAAGCATCATGAAATGGGGTTAAACCTGGGAAACAGTTAAAAAGTAGTCTTTTTCTTCTGAATTTTGTGGTGTATGACTTTAAGTTTTGTCAAGATTCAAAATAACATAAATGACAAATTGATATAAAATAAAAACTATTATAAAAACTATATAAGCAGCTTTATATCTTGTCTTTTGTACTAGTTTCTAAATAAATGATATTCAATATTTATAGTTATCATTACTATATGATGACTTAAACTTAATTTGATGTGGTATGGAAAACTGTACTGTGATTTAACAGTGAATGTGGAGGATACTCGCCAGCAGTATCCATTGCTGCAGATGCTTGTCAAAACACGAGAAAAACACACACAGACAACTGAGTCCTGTGGAGAAATAGGTACGAAACGGCCACTCTCTCTAGTGGAGAGCTCCCTGAGTCGCTGCCTGAGCAGGCTTTTATTAAGAATACAGATACAGTTTGTGATTACAGTCTGGCAGGGAAGATCAAAAGGAATAGGTAGCTTTCAAAGGTGTGGTAGAGCTCCCGCTGGGATTCTGGGCAGAGTTTGGGGTTTTATCACTTAAAAAGACTACAGGACCTAAAAGAATACTTTCGTTTCCTGCCCATGCCTTCATATTCTAATTCAAGAGCATCTTCCAGCAAGCAGATCTCACAGGATCTTGCATATTCTATGTCCCAGGTCTGATAACCCTGGAGGTGCGCTAACTCTGGTCTGAACTGCATCACCCCCACTATTTCCCCAGGCCTGAGTCAGGCAGAGGAGACAAAGGCAGGCAGGAGACTTGGATTTCTCACAGCTAAGACAAAGGCTTTGACAAAGCTGAGGGGGCAGGGGTTGATGTCAATCACCCCTTCATTACCACAGCCCCCCAAGTCCTTCCCTGAGGGCTCCATTTGATCATGCCTATTTTAGGCGATTTCCCCCTTGGGAAATCTTACCCGTCATAGGCTAACTGATCAAGTACCGGAGGCCAGGCACAGAACAGGCAGCGCTCATGCCAGGGACATAAGTTTTGTCTCCTTAGTGGCTCCTGGTCCAGAGGTCTGTTACTCAGCCTTAGCCACAGGGAGTTATAGCTTCCTGAGACCAAGCAGGGCAGACCCCAACAAGTGAACATTAAAAAAAGCCCTTTCATTAAGGCTAATTGCAAACATACACAAAAGTAGAGAGACTGGTCTAAGGGCCCTTTATGCAGCCATCATCCAGCATCAATTATCATCTCAGGGCCAGTCTTTTTTCATTTTTAAAAAGACCCCACCCAGCAATGGATTATTTTAAACCAAGTGCCTGTAAATAGTGTCTGTATGTATCTCTGAAAGGCAACTACTTAAAAGAAATAGTAACATTATCAGACATAAAAAATTAAGTCAGGATCCAAATACAGGACATGTGTTTGAAATCATTGGCTATGTCTCAAATTTATAATTTTCCTGTCACACTTTTTTTCCTATGCAATATTTTTAAAGAAACCAGGGTATTTGCTCTATAGAGTTTCTTACATTGTTAATTTTTGCTAATTGCACCACACTGCTGTCATTTGACATGCTCTTCTGTCTCCTGTATTTACTATAAAAAGGCATTTGGAAATAGAGGATTGCTCAAATTTGTGTTCAATTTGAGGGTAAGAATATCTCATAAAAGGATCCACCAGGAGGCAGATGTTATTCTGTAGGTCTCTCTTTTTGTGAGTTAAGGGCCTTAATATCATTACCTAGATCCCTTATTTCAGTAAGGTGCCACTGTAATTCCATCATTCCATTGCTTGGAAAATTTCTGTAAAGAGAAGGTTGCTTCATCAACTATTTGGTTACTTCAAGTATAGTTTGTACAAGAAACATATTATAAATGTGATTCTTTTACCTAGTGTTATCTAAACGTATCTTGCAAGTATATTTTTGTGTATGCAATCACATTTTGTGTTTTCAATCATTTGCAGTTACTATTCTTTCTTTCTTTTTTATTTTATTGTTGTTCAAGTACAGTTGTCTGCATTTTCCCCCTACCACTCTCCCCATCCCAGCCATCCCCACCTCCCTCCACTGATTCCACCCCACCCTTTAGTTTATTCTTTTTTTTTTAAGGTTTTATTCATTTAATTTTAGAGAGAGGGAAGGATGGAGAAAGAGGGAGAGAAACATCAGTGTGCAAGAAGCACAGATCAGTTGCCTCTCGCATGTCCACAAATGGGGACCTGGCCCACAATCCAGGCATGTGTCCTGACTGGGAATCAAACTGGCAACCTTTCAATCTGCAGGCCAGTGCTCAGTCCACTGAGGCAAACCAGCCAGGGCTGTAGTTACTATTCCTTTTTTTTTTAAAGATTTTATTTTATTTATTTATCTTCAGAGAGGGAAGGGAGGGAGATAGAGAGAGAGAGAGAGAGAGAGAGAGAGAGAGAGAGAGAGAGAGAGAGAGAGAGAAACACCAATGTGCAGTTGCTGGGGGTTCTGGTCTGCAACCCAGGAATGTACCCTGGTTGGGAATCGAACCTGGGACACTTTGGTTCCCAGCCTGCGCTCAATCCACTGAACTACGCCAGCCAGGGTGTAGTTACTATTCTTGTTATTGTTTAAAATGTTCTATTTTTGGCTTGTGGGAGTTTAGAAAATTTAAAATGTATTTTTTAAAAAAATTCCCATAATATATGAGAGTTTCTGTTTATTTCAAGTTTAATTTAAATGGTTTTTAAATTATATTTTACTGATTATACTATTACAGTTGTCTGAATGTTCCCCCTTTTCCCTCCTCCACCCAGCATCCCCCACTCCCTCAGGTGATCCCCACACCATTTCTCATGTCCATGGGTCATGCATATAAGTTCTTTGGCTATTCCTGCTTTATCTTTATACTCACAATGTCTTCTTCAGTGCTTATTATTACTCAACTAAGAATTAAGTCTTTCAATTTGAAAGGCTTAATTCAGAGATGCTTAATTTGAAAGGCCTGTGCAGAGATGGCTATCTTGATATTGTTCCCCTAAAGGCAACCCTTCCACAGTCCTGAGATCAGCTCACCTGGAGGCTCCTGCTTGCATCTGCCTCTCTCAGCATTTTCTTCTTATCTGATGTAGGCTGAAGGAGTTTCTTGCAGTCAAAAAAAGCCTAAGAGAAACAGAAATATTCCTGTCAGTAAACACTAGACTGAAAGTAAAGGGATTTGGTTCTGTTTTGACTCTGCCACTAAGTAAGTTACACTTTGTCAAATTGGTCTAGATCAGCAGTTTCCCCAACAATATCCCTCAAAACTTCTGTGGGATCCTCTGTAAAAGGGCTCCTTGGTCAAGTTAGTTTGGGAGATATTGCCAATAATTTTCCCCTCTTGGTGTGGTACTAGGCCTCTTAACAGGCTAAATTAAAAGATTCTGGGAATTTTACAGGAAAGAAATCCATTTAACTTGGTATAATTGTGCAGTTTCCTAATTCTACCTGCCACAAAATCATTAATGCTACTGTCGTATGCCTCTAGAGTTCCCAGGGACACTCTTTGGGGAATGTGGGGCTAATGCCCCGGTCTGTCCTAATTCTGAAAGTTTGATTGTCATGATAAGATGTGTCAGAAATCGAAGTTGTCTTTTTTCCCTATGTGGAACTGCTTTTCCTCTCTTGTGTCTTTCTCTGCTCAACCATTGAAGCTGACTTTGTCCTAGACTTCAGATTGGATGTGGATTTTGGTTGCAATAATTTTCTAAGGAGGCCTAGAGGAAAGTAGGGCTGTCTTTGTCAAAGTAGACAAAAGAAGACTCTTAGGAAAGTTAGTGTAGCACTGGAGTATTAGACAACTAACTTGGAAAAAGGAGAGTTTGAAGTCATACAAACTAGAAATTAAAACCTAAACAAAGGCAGTCTTAGTGGAAATAGAAAATGGAAGAATGAAGGTATTTGTTATCAACTGGGAAGATTTTGACCTCAGTATACACATTTAGCATCATCAGGGCTTTTGGTTTATGGACCTGGGAACTATCTGGCACTGGTTTTGTCACTAACTGGGTCACCCTCAGTAAATCATATGGGTCACAGCTTCTTTATGTGTAAAATGAGACTGTTTACTAGATGATCCCCAAGCTCTCCTTCTGTTCGAAGTCAGTGATCCTGTGAAATGTGTCTGAAAGGCCTCGGTGTTTTGTGTACTATTGGTGTACAGAGAAACAAAGCAAACAGGACACCTTCTTTTTAAGTGTATTTGTACTCCCAAGAATCAACTTAGCTTAAAATATGGGGCTGGAATTTTCCTGAAGATATTGGTCATGTGCTTGGTGCATTGGAAAGGTGCCAGTGATGACAGAGTTTAGAATTAAAAGATGAGGTTCTGAAAGCCTTTTTTTCTCTCCAATATAGACATGAAAAAATAATTCTAGGTAACTATCAACATTAGTAATACAGCAAATATTCTGAATGTAAATAATTTTGATTATTTGTGGAGATTGTTAAAACAAAACATGTGCATAGGCAATACGAGAGAAAGAACATGGGCTCTGGGACAAGCAGAGCTATCTGCACTGTGAGAAAGGCCTTATGGGCAGGCTGGGACATCATTTCAGATTTTTATTTTCAATTCCCAGCACGATCTTTCACTAACCTTTTTCTTTTTAATTACATTCTCATTTTATCCAAGCCAATAGCTCCCGAATTACTGTGCTTTTCGTTTCGTGCAGTCGGTTTGCAAATAGAGCATGTCTGGGTTCCTCTGTGGCAAAGAGAATTTTTTAAAAAGTTAACTTTGATTCTGTGACAAAATTCTATAAACATAGCAGAACTTAGTCATGGTTCCAAACAAAGGGGCTTTATTAAGCTATTGGATCCTGACGCTGCCCAAAGTAAAGCTTTAAAGCTCCTTAAAATGTTTGCTAGCCTTACGTAATCAAAGGTAAATTACCTTAACATACTTATAGTGAAGAACTCACTACTCTAGTGAACTTGAGCATACAAGAGCGGTTCAAGTATTCACTGGTGCTAAATAGAGTGACCAATTTTTATTTCTCACCTCAGGCCTGCAAACTATTGTATAAAGCAGCCATGAGCAGTGTCCATTTTAATGTGGTATTTGCAATTCAAATGTCCTCCTCCTTCAATTTTAGTCTACGATTGCAAACAGCACGTTCCCTTCTTGCTTGCTATATCCTTGGGGCTTTGTTCTGCCAAATTGTTGGCTCACTGCTTTCCATGGTAATTTATAGAACCAGGTTCACTTTGTGTCACGACAGGTTATAAATGAAAATGGAAACAATTTGCTGGGAAAAAGTCTTTCTGAAACAAAATGAAAATAACATTGAAACAAACTAAGGCTATTTTAAAAGAACAGTGCAATATAATTATAGAGGTTATATTACAATAAACTTTTTTTTTTGCTAATAGTCTCTGTCAGATGATATCCTTCTGTATTTAAATTAAAATGCTTTCCCTTAGGAATGTTTAAAAAGCTATTTCTATTTTTCCTAATCTGGCTTCAGGCCTCTGGACTGTATTGGAAGTGAGGGCTTTGTGTCTTGGAGTTATTTCCCAGTGTCTAGAAATCCACCTGTGCTCTAAATATTGTCACTACAACAAATAACCTGCTTTTCACACTTGTGGATCCTTTCTTTTTTTGATCCTCAACAGAAGATATGTTTTTCCTTTTTTATTGATTTGAGGGAGGGGGAGAGAGATAGGTAGAGATGAGAGAGAAAGAGAGAGAGAAAGAGAGAGAGAGAGATTGGTTTCCTGTTGTACATGCCCCGCCCAAGGACTGAATCTGCTACCTTTGGTGCATGGGACAATGCTCCAACCAATTGAGCCACCTGGCCAGGGCATTGACCATTAGTTTTAAACATAGCAAAAGATGTGATCTAATTTATTCAAATCTGAAATAAAATCATGGTAATTTTTTTGATTATGTACTTTCTTAATAGATTCTCAAATTATCACCTGTGTCAAGTGAATGTTTTACATGTAAATCTATATTTTCTCATAATCCTAATTGTGAATCACTTCTGTACCTAATGTGTTGAATAATAAATTAGTCGTTAAAAGAATCATCATGAGTTTCAAACATAATTTTCTTACAGCAGGATTTTGTAATCATGAGTTTATAGACCCTTGGAAATTACTTCCAGAATGTTCTATGTAGAAGCATATGTTCATATTTTTCTGAAGAGAGAATCCATAGCAGTGCTCATCCAATTAACAAAGAGTCTGTGATCATAACAAGGTTGGGAAATACTGTATGAGAGAAAGAAATGAACCTGAAATGAGTGGATACAGTCTTAATTTCCTTGGAATGAACTTTATTTTTAAATGATAAAAAAATTCAAAACCAGCAAGTAAAAAAAACTTTCATGGGTTGCTTTTGTAGCAGGACGACATATTCTAACAATAAATTAAATATACTGTTATGGTAATTGCTTAGAGACAAGGAAAATTCAGATACGCTGTTTATTCTTTTAGAGAACTATTGCCAATACTGCCTGTGATTTTATAATTAACGTACATTTATTTTACCTTCTGTATTTGTAAGCAGCAATCATTTACTGGAAGAAACACTTCAGACCAGAAGTTGAGAGGTTAGTTTAAAATTTTCCTCTTTCATTGATTGATTACTTAATATTGGGAGGACAGATTGTGATGCTCATTCTAAAAATGATCTATTAATTAATTAAAATACATTTTATTGGGTGTTTGATTTTGAACAATCAGGACAGTCATATGAGCAAGACTGTTAGAAAAAAATATTGTCCTTTGAACTGGTCACACTGGTATCAAGTAATTATGAATTTAATTTCTCTTTGCTTCAATATTTCTACCTGTGAAATATATCCATGCATATATTACCATTTTCTTAATGGAAATGCTAAAAAAGTAAATACTGTTTGTAGACATAAAACTCAGAAAATTGAAATACACTTTGTATTTTTTAGAAAATTCAGTCTTAATAACCAGAAAATACAAAGCAAATGGACCCAATTTTTAATGATTTCTATACTCTCTTCCCTATGCTTTATGCTAGCCCATCACCTTGGATTTTAGACTTATACTTCTAATCCCAAATAACCTCCTGATATAATTTGAGCAGAGGTGGATTGTCCTTTTATTGTGCCCATGTGCTGGTGTCCATAATAAAATGTGTAAGGACACAGCATTTTATTTTCAAGCATTGGTCAGCATTGTGCTGTGTCCACCCACCAAATCATATGCCTCAGGTTTTCAAATATCACAAAATTCCACAATTTCTGTCTTTGAAAACACATACACTCCTAACTGGCACCATATACCAAGGTATGTCTAGAAAAAGTCCAGCCATTGTTGATACAATGAGAACAGTTTGTGTGACATCGATGTCACCTGGCAGTCAAGAAGAGTGGACTGGAATGCACATGTGTGAACAATGATCACTTCACTGTACTAGTCAGTCAGTGTGGGTGGTAGACCTGCTGAGTGAGCATGTGTAATGTGTGACTATCACATTCAGAATGAGCAACTGGAGCAATGAATCTGCATCAAATTTTGTGTTAAGCTTAAACATTTCTCTGCAGAAATGATTCAGATGATTCAGAAGGCCACAGCTGTGAGTAACTGGTGATTGGCAGCTTCATGATGACAGTATGCCCTACTCATGTATCATGTCTCGTGCAGAGATTTTTGGTGAAATCTCAAATCACCCAGGTGACTCAACCCCCTCTACAGCCCAGGTTTAGTGCCTTGCAACTTCTGTTTTTTCCCAAAACTAAAAGTACCTTTCAAAGGAAAGTGATTCCAGACCCTCAATGAGATCAGGAAAATACAACAGGGCAGTTGATGGCAATTGGAACTGTGTGAAGTCCCAAGGTGCCTACTTGGAAAGGGACTGAGGTGTCATTGTCCTATGTACAATGTTTCTTGTGTCTTGTTTCTTCTTCAGTAAATGTCTCTATTTTTCATATTACATGGCTGGACATCTAGACAGACTTCATATGTCATTTCAAGCAATGACTTTTTTTAAATCCACATCTGTGGACATTTGTTCATTGCTTTTTAGAGAGAGAGGAAGGGAGAGAAAGAAACATTGATTTGGGAGAGAAGGATCGATTGGTTGCCTCCTGCATGTGCCCCCACTGGGGATCAAAACTGTAATCTAGGTATGTGCCATGACAAGGAATCAAAACTGCAACCCTTTGGTACCAGATGATGCTCCAACTAACTGAGCTATGATTTTTGACTAATGTGCTAGGATATTTTATATTCAAAATGCTTTATTAAGGTAAAATTTGCCTAGAGTAAAATGCATAAATCTTAAATGTATAATTCAATGAATGCTTACAAATGTATGCATACATGTAAACAACATCTCATTCCAAACACAGACTGTTTCAATCTCTATAGAAAGTTCCCTGTACATACCAGACCATAGATGATCACTGTTCTGATTTATATCACTATAGATTAGTTTGGATTGTGCAAACTTGATGTAGATAAAGTAATATCATATATATTATTTTTGTATCTGGCTTCTTTGAGATGCTGATTTTTAAAAAATTGTCCTGTTGCTTTCATCAGTAGCATGACCCCCTTTTTTTCCCTTCCTTATTTGGTACCAAAATCTTTATCCACTCTCTTATTGGTGGGTATTTCTGCAGTTTCCAGTTTTTGGCTACTATGAATAAAGCTGCTATAAACATTTTGTACAAAATTTTATGTGGATGTATGTTTTCATTTGTCCTGAGTAAACACCCATGAGTGAACATGCTCAGTTATAGAGTATGTGCATGTTTAACTTTATTTAGAAATTGCCAAGCATTGTTTTCAAAGTAATTTTTCTTATTTCACCATGATTTCTGTGGTAACTCCAGTGGCTCCATATCCTCATTATCATTTGAAGTTGTCATTCTTTTTAATTTTAGCTATTTTAGTGAGTGTGAAACAATATTATCTCTGTAGTTTTAATTAGCAATTTCCAGATAACAAGATGTAGAATACTTTTTAGTAAGCATTTGATTTCCTTTTTGGTATGATCCTTTCCTCATTTGAAATACTAGGCTGTATTTTTATTAATTTGTATCAGGTTTTTTATGTATTTTAGGATGCATGTGTAGCTTCACTTGTCATTTTTTAAAAAACAGATCTTTATGTTCAGTGCTTTTCTGTACTCTCAAAAAATCATTGCTTTCCCCCAAATTGTAAACCTGTTCTTCCATGTTCTCCATGCTTTTTTAAAATGGATTTGTAGTTTTAGCTTTTACCTTTAGGTCATAATCTGTCTTGAATTGAGCTTTATTATGGATTGAAGTAGCTTACATTTTGGTCAGTTGTTCCAGCACTATTTATTGAAGTGAGTCTTGTTTCTCCACTCACTGTATGTGTTGGTTCCTTGCAAGACATTTAGTCTTGTCCAAAATGTCCTCGGACACATAAGTTTTTATCTTTCATTTTGTTAATTTGGTGTATCACTCAGCCCTTCCTTTGTTGTAGCCCAGGATAAGTAGCTGTGAACGCAATTTTGTGTGTTGGCCCTTTAGGAGGGTCTGCCTGTGTCGCTAGCAGACTCCTGTCTCTCCCTGACAGACAGAATCTTTGCTGATTTTCCTAACCACGTGTTATGGGGCCACCTGCTTCCTGGCTCTGGTGCTCTGGGCTGAGGAGCCTGGCATGGGGTTGAGACCCCACACTCCTCAGGGGGAATCTTTGTAGCTGAGATGTCTTTCTGGAGCCTCAGCTACTGTGTATGGGGGCATCACCAGCCTTTTTTTTTTTTATCTCTGCCTTTCCTATTGTTTCCATGTGGCATCAACTGTAAATCCTTTCTTATAAGACTTCTATTTGTCTAGTCTTCTTTTGTGTATTCAGGTTGATCTTTCTGTATTGTAGTTATAATTCCAGCATGGTCCTGGGAGGAAGTGAGTGTAACATCCACCTAGTTTCCTGCCATTTTTGATCATCTGCAACAGACTTTTGTTTATCAATTATGTACCCTGCTACCTTACTGTATTCATTTATTGGTCTAATAGTTTTTTGGTAGAATCTTTGGGGTTCTCTATGTATAAAATAGTGACAGTTTTACTTCTTCTTTTTCAATTTGGGTGCTTTTTATTTGTTTTTCTTGCCTAATTGCTCTGGCTAAGTCTTTTGGTACTATATTGAAGAGAAGTGGTGAGAGTGGGCATGCTTGTCTTCTTCCTTATCTTAGAAAACAAGCTTTCAGTTTTTCACTGCTGAGTCTGACGTTACCTGTTTGTGGATTTGTCACATATGGCCTTTATTATGTTGAAGTACTTTCCATCTATATGCATTTTATTGAGTTTTTTAAAAATCAAGGTGTCAAGCAGACAAACTGAAGCAGAAAATTGCAACTCTATTTCAGAATAGGGTGTTAAACATTAATTATAATATTAAGGTTAAAGTACAAAAACATTAAAATTAACTATAACTACTTCAATTTTGTAATGAACACACAATATGAAAAGGAGTAATTTGTGACAAGAAAAGCATGAAAACGGGGGAGGAAACGATAGTACTTATACAGGCAAATGAAGATAAGATGCTATTAGAGGAAAAAAATGGTTTTATCAATGAGACTTTTCCTACAAACCTCATGGTAGCCACAAAACAAAAATTTGGAACTGAGACACAATATATGAGAAAAGAGGAAAAGGAGAAAAACATCAAGAAAGCCATCAAACAGACAGAAACACCATGGGAAAGAAATAATGGAGATACAGAGCAACCAGAAAAACAAATGGTGAAATGGCAGTACTAACATCACCCCATCAACATCACCCTACGTGTAAATGGACTAAAATCACCAATCAAAAGGAACAAAGTAGTTCGATGGATTAAAAACAAGACCCAGTCTATGCTGCCTTCAGGAGATCTGAATCTGCTCCAAAGACAGTTTCAAAGTGAAGGGAAAACAAAAACAGGATACTTCAAAGAAATGATATCCCAAAGAAAGAGTAGCCATACTTATATTAGACAAAATAGACATCAAGACAGAAAGATGGAAATTTTATCATGATAAAGGGAACAATTGGTTAAGATATAACATTTATATTATGCTTTGCAGTTAATAACACACCTAAAGAGAGAAATAGGAACAATAGTAGTAGAAGACTTTAATACCCATTTTATACCAATGGATAGATCATCCAGACAGAGTGTCAATAAGGAAACATCAGCCTTAAATGACACATTATACCAGTTGGACTTAATAGATTTTTATAAAACTTTCAATTTATAAGCAAAATATACATTATTCCCAAGTGCACATGGAACATTCTCAAGGATAGACCATATGTTGAAACACAAAACAAGCCTCAATAAATTTAAGATTCAAATCATATAGGGCATTGTTTACTACCACAACAGCATGACACTAAAAAATGATCTACAAGAAGAAAACTGGAAAAGTCACAGATGTGTGGAAATTAAACAACATGCTGCTGTACAACTATTGGGTCAATGAAGAAATAAAAGAAGAAATAAAAATATGCACAGACAAATAAAACTGAAAATACAAAGTATCAAAATCTTTGGATGTAACAAAAGGGATACTAAGAGTTACATTTGTGGCAATACAGGCTATCTCAAGAAACAAGAAAAATATCAAATAAACATTATAACATTATACTTTATGGAACTAGAAAAAGAAGAACAAGTAAAGCCAAAAATTAAAAGAAAGAATGAAATAATAATAGCAGAGTGTAAATAAATGACTAAGAAGACGATAGAAAGATTAATGAAACTAAGAGATGTTCTTTAAAAAGGTAAACCAAATTGACAAACCTTTAGCTAGACTCACTATGGAAAAAAAGAGAGAAGATTCATATAAATAAAATCAGAAATGAAAGTAGAGAATTTACAATAGACCTTGAAGAAATAAATAGATATTGCAGAGATAAAAAAATCACAAAAGAATGTCATGAAAGGCTATATGCTGCCAAATTGAACAATCTAGAAGAAATGGATAAAATCTTAGACTCATAAAACCTTGCTAGACTGAATCATGAAGAAAATCTGATAGACAATAAGCAGTAAAGAAATTGAAACAACAATCTAAAACCTGCCAAAATCAAAAGCTCAGGACCATTTGGCTTTGCTGGTGAATTATAACAGTCAAAGAAGATTTAATACATAGCTTTCTCAAACTCTTCCAAAAATTTGAAGAGGAAGTAAGCCTTCCTAACTTTTTTTTTTTTGCAATGCCAGCATTACCCTGATACCCAAAACAGGCAAAGACAACATATAAAAAGAAAATGACAGACCAATATCTCTAATAAACATAGATGCAAAACTCCTCAGCGAAAGGTTAACAAATCAAATACAGCAATACGTTAAAAGGATCATACACCACAACCAAGTGGGATTCTTTCCAGGGATGCAAGGATGGTTCAGTACCCACAAATCAATTAATGTGATACACCACACTAATAAAATGAAAGATAAAAATTATGTGATCTCAATAGATGCAGAAAGAATATTTGACAAGATAAGACATCCATTTACTCAAGTTTTGCTTAAATTTTGTCTTTTTATTTCAAGTAAAAGAGCTCCTTTCAACATTTCTTGCAATACAGGTCTTGTGGTAGTAAATTTTCTCAGCTTTTTTTTTTTTTTTGTATGTGTGGGAAAGCCTTTATTTCTCCCTTATATCTAAAAGAAAATTTTGCTTGATAGAGTACTATTGGCTGGTAATTTCTTTTTTATCTCCCAATATTTTAAATATATTCCACTCTCTCCTGGACTGTAGAGTTTCTGCTGAGAAATCAGATGATAGCCTAATACTAATCTTTGTACTCCTGGCTACCTTAAAAATTCTTTATTACAATGTGTCTTGGAGGTCTTTTTGCATTGAGGCAATTGAGTGTTCTGTTGGCTTCTTGTACATGTATGTTCAGTTCCTTCCCCAAGTTTGGGAAGTTCTTATGTATTATTTCTTTGAATAGGCTCTCTTTTCCCTTCTCCCTGTCTTCTCCATCTGAGATACCCATTATCCTTATGTTGCCCTTTCTAAAGGAGTCAGTTTTTGTACATTCCTTTTATTTTTTAAATTCTTAGTTCTCATCCCTCTTCCACCTGCATAATTTCTAGGTTTATATCTCTGAGTTTACTAATTCTCTTTTTCATACAGTCTATTTTATTTCCAATACTTCCTAATGCATTCTTCATCTCATTTATCTAGTTCTTCAGCTCCAGAATTTCAGTTTAGTTCTTTTTTAGAGTTTTGGTTTCTTTGTTATTTTACTCCTTATGTTCATTAATTTTATTCCTGAGTTTTTGAACTGCCTTTATGAATTTCTTGTATCTAGTTGAGTTAGTTCTTGATTGCTATTTTGATTCTCTATTATTTAGATCACAATATTCCATGACTTTGAGTTGGGTTTCTACAGAATTGTCATTTTCTTTTTGTAATACCATGTTACTTCAGTCATTCGTGGTGTTAGATATGTTGTTCCTTTGCTTAGTGCATTTGAAATAGTGAACACTTTTCTTATTTAGGCATATTTTTGGTTTTAACAATTATTCAGGTTGATAATTAGAGGTGTTCTTTTGTTTTCCAGTAGATGGTGGTATAGTGCAAGTTTTCGCTTTCTGTTATTTGCCTGCTACACGGCACCTCCAGAATTGCTGGTGCCCTGGCTCTGCCTGTGTCCCTATAGTGGGAGGGGAGGGTGGCGCTGCTGTAGTTGTCAGAGTTGCTGAGTGGATGACCTGAGTGGTGGGTGCCCCCACTCTGTCTGAGCCTCCTAGGCCTCAGGACACCACTACTATGGTGGGGAATGTAGCAATGTGTGTAGAGCTAGGATCATGAGCCCACCATGTAGCTACTACTTGAGTGCTGCAGGCAAGAGCTTGGTCTGACAAGATCTTAGTGCTAGTTTTTGCAAACCCCTCTCCCCTTCTCTGTCAATATCAGATTCCCAGGGGTCAATTCCCACAGATTCCCTCACAATCCCTGTGAGATGAGACTGGAGTGGGAACTCCCAAGAAGTGACCCACAATGTTGGGTTAGTTGGATGTCCACCTTTGGCTCTGTTGTAGGAACTGTAAGCTCGGGGGAGACCGTAAAGCGAGGTACTGCCCTGGAGCAGGAGAGGGGCAATAAAGTTAGCTGTAGCTGCTCCTCTTACCCCATTGAATGTGGTCTGTCTTGGACTCTGTGGTACAGAGGGGTGCTTTGTCCTTATCCCCTTGTTCTAAGATAGAAACTCAGTGGTGTCCTGTCCGTGAATAATTACTTGTTGTTCTTCTTAGGAGGGGGAGCAAAGTCATGGTGAATGACCTATGTTGCCATCTTGCTGACATCATTTCTTAAAGTCCTGTAACCTCTTAATCTACTTTTAGGTTTTATAATCTTCATTGGTCAAGAGCAATTAAATTCTGCTTTTAATTTTTAAGGTTAAATTTAGAAAGCTTTTACTTCAGAGTAAATGGGCATTTTGGTTGATTAGCTATTATTAACATTGGCAATTCATATTTGATTTTTAGTTTTTCTAGCAGCTGAAAGAATTTAATAAAAAGTTTCCTTATGGATCAGTTAACTTTTTAATAGAAAAGTAAAACTATGTACACCCTCCTTTTTCCTGGACCTTTCTTAAAAAAGGAGATTTACTTAATATCTCCACCATATATAGATAATCACAAGTTAACAAGTATATTATTTGCTTCTCTCTTAGATCTTAAGTGTCTTAAAGGATGCTATATTTATCCTCGGCATTTATTTTAAAGATCAAAATATTGGTCTCATAGTTTCTAAATTATATGTCACTCTTTTATTATAATACCCATTCTCCTGGGTGCTTCTGTTTATGCATATAAGTATCTATTATAAATTTTGATATAATCCATATTATGTATGGATTGTAACAAAATCTGCATAAGATTTAGACCCTGTGTCATTTTATCTTTTTATTTTTCAAATTAAATTCAGATTTGAAGAAGTAATATTTTAAAGAGATTTCTAAGCTTTATTTCTTTTTAGTCTTTGTTATTTTTATTGTGGACACTATTAAAGATGTCCTCATTCCCCTCCTTTGCCAACCTTTACCCAGTCCTCACCTCTCCTCCCTCTGGCCATCACCACAGTGTTTTAATTTATAATTTCTTTAAGCATTATAAAATAATTTTAAAATGAATTATTTCACATGCTTTTAAATATTATTGCTTCTTTTTATTTTCTTTTATTATTTTGTATTTTGAATGCTTCTGTTATAAATATGCACTCATTGTTTTCATCTTGATATTTTTTCCACTATGGGGAGCATCCCTTGGTAGCATTTTTTGTGACATGTAACTTCTTGTGTTCTTTGAAGTGTGGGATCCTCAGTAGATACTGGAAGCTAAGCAGGAACATGAGTCCAACTCTTGCCCACATTTCCTTTTGCTCATATATCCAAGTTTTTTCCCCCATGCATTTAGAATAAACTTTTAAAAAATATTACCTCTTTCCCCAAGGACTGATAAACATCTACATTTTAGTCAGTTATTTTCTAGAAACATAAAAATATTTCTTCTTTAGCTTTATTTCCCAGGGTGTAATCATTTGTTCACACTTCTTCCTTAAGAAGACTACTGCATTCATATTCTTAGCTTAATAAACATCATCACAAGAATTCTTCATAGAGATGTAAAAATGCACAATGGAGATGGAATTGTCATGAACAGGAATTTTGCTACCTATATATTGTCAACTCTTTTATGGAACTCCTTATTTATATGTCAGAAACATAAGCACATCCAATAGAGCAAAGAATACTTTCTGTTAGGCATGAAATTCATGGTATATTATCCTAGGGAGCCCTATGAAAGGAATGTGCGGGGTTGAAATATAAAAGCACATTCAGTGCCTGAGGGGAAAAAAAAGACTCATCTGGACCATGATATACCCATCTTCATTTGCTGTGTTCAACCCCTAAAAATGTCTAGTGTGCTGAAGAGAACGAATGAGAGCAAATTAACTCTTTTTTTTTTTCAGCAGGGGGAGATGGGAGATACTCAGAGTGAATCAATCACTCTGCCACTCGTTGCAATTACAGCATTCATCGTGTGAGCAAACTTCTTTGTGGGCAAAGCCAGTAAAATTTATTTCTCCAAGTGAGTTTATTGCTCCTTTCAGGGCGTCTTATCTTTCTGGCAATCAGGATAAATTGTGTCTCAGTAATAACATAGTAGCAAGCTATTCTTTACTGTGAGGAGCCAGTAATGACTGTCTTACATTTGCATTAATTCTGACAAGATTTACTGGTGCTTGCTGATCTGTAAATTTCAAAATGGCAAACAGCACCAAAGGTCAAAACAGCAATAATATCAATAGCTTTAGAAAAAGGTTGAGAGACTCAGAGATTCCAGATGATAGCCTTGGTGAGAGAGAAATTCAGTAAATGTTTTTTGTCATCTACTACTTCACTCTTTCTTTTATAAGGTAATTATAGCACCCCAGCAAAGTAAGCAGGAGCTAGTGATTAATAATATGGAATGAAATTATTTGTAGGTAACATCTGCTGTAGTATCCATAGTTCATAAAAAGCACTTGGAAAATAGGATGAGGAGATGGAGATCCTTGGATATTATAGTTTGTAGCTACAGCATATCCTTGGAATTTTTTGAAGGTTAAAAACAATGCAGTAACACTTTAACACTTTCACTTGTAATACATTTCTTACTAAATGGAAAGTGTGGAGCTAGAAAAGCATGTTTAAATATACAGAGATATTGTCACCTTGATTCTGTAGGTTTCTAATGGGAGAAATGTGTTCTATGTTATATTGGATTTACATCTTGTGGAAGTTGTTCCTGATGCCTCTCGTGATGGGTTAACCATTCCTTCTTTTGGGTCATTTCTCACCCAGATGGCAAAGAAACTTCTCTCTGTTAATGACCTCTTCACATAGACGGTAATTTATTTGTTTATCTACCACTATCCATTTCTAGACCCTACTGTGGGCTAGGCATTGTTTACTTTTCATCTAGCAGAGTATTTGGTTTATAATAGCTGTTCCATAAATATTGTAATGAAGGCCAAAATGTCTGAATGCATCTTGGCGACTGTGCATTTTGTGGTGAGACACCTCTTTGTTCCATAGATAAGAAGAGGGATCTGATCATTATAGGTTATGGAGCAAGAGGCTTTGGTGAAGGAGGTGTTGAATAGCTGAAATGTGTAGATTGGATGTTCTACACCAGGCAATTGAGCAAACTAGTCATGTGTGGTTTGACTAATATGGCTATCCATTTTGAATATAACCTGGAAGAGTTATTTAGTTCATCTTACAGATCATAGAAGAATGGATGTAGAATAACTAAATCCACTGCATGGGTGGAGAAGCAAGTGCAGTTTGCTATATAGTTATGCTGTCACATCTAGTCAACTATAAATGATATGGAGAGCTCTTGTGTGAAACCTGCTAATTTTTTCTTGCTAACGATACAGATAAAATTCTAAAGCAGAAGAGAATAGTTTATATTCTCGCTGTGTATGAACTCCCTTTTTATTTTGCTGTTTCAGGTCTTCTGGGTCCTGTGGTGATCTGAACCAAGATTTTGCTTGCATTAGAACTCTTACTATTCTTTGCAGAAAAATCTGTCTTTACTCAGAGTGTTTTTTTTCAATCCTCACCCAAGGGCATTTGTCCATTGCTTTTAGAGAAAGAGGAATGGACAGGGAAACATCAGTATGAGAGAGAGACATTGGTTGGTTGCTTCCCATACATGTCCTGACCAGGGACTGAACCCACAAAGTAGGTATGTGCCCTGTCTGGAAGTCAAACTGCAACCTTCTGGTGCATGACGCTCCAACCAACTGAGCCACGCTGGCCGGGGTACTTATAGAGTCTTAACTGATTAGATTTCAAAGGAAGTTTGATCCACTAACAGAACTGGTAAAATGCTCTTAGATAACTTCTCTGTTTATGGCCCTCCAGCTCTTCATCCTTCTTTGATATCTGCATGCTCTGAGTTTTTCAGTGTATGTCCTAAATTACACCTGTTGTAGTGATTGGAGAGGTTGCATTCTATCCTGTTGATACTGAGAGAGATTTCCTGGAAGCCTGGTCTGAGGCAAAGCAGAGCTTGAGTTGGAATTAAGGGCCACACCAGCTGGTCTGTGACAGTTCAGTAGCCTTTCTAGGTAAAATGGCTCATGGTTTTATTTTTAAATCACTTAACATTTCATCAGACATGAGCCTTGAAGACACTGATTGAGAATAAAAGCAGGTAAACATGTATCTGTGTTTATTTAGATACTTGTAACAGCTAACATACCTAATATTATAAAGAACAAGAGAATTATAAGGCATGGCCCCTATGGGGAAGAGACCCTTTCTCTCCTCAGCGGGTCCACTGTGGTAGAGTGAATTACCACCCCTAATTATTTATCTATATTCTTGCCCTTTGCTATGTAAATGGAAAGTCTTCCACTGCTGGCCAAGTGTACTTTCTATCCCTAACTTGGATCCTGTGACTTGTTCTGGTTACTAGGATGTCAGCAGACATAAAATAAGCAAAGACTTGAAATAAACTAGCATGGTTGGGCTTCCTCTCATGTGTCTTTGCCACTTTCATGTGAAGAGTTTCCCTTCCATAGCTGCTGTCCTGTCAGTGTGGGCATGGGAATGAACAGAGTGGATGCAGATCTGAGTGCGATTCATGTCGAACAGACAAACCCAGTGGAATCTACAGGTTGAAGCACATCCAGCTGACCTTCTACCATGTGACCAGTAGTCATGGGAGAGAAAATAAATGGCAGCTATTTGAAGGTCACAGTTTTGAACCAGGTGTGATTTTGTTCCTCCAGGGACATTTGGTGATGTCTCAAAGCATTTTGGGTTGGCACAATTTGAGGGATGGTACTGTCATCTAAGCCAGAGATGCTGATAAACATCTTACAATGCACAGGAGATTCCTCCACTGCAGAGAATTGTCTGGCCTTAAAATGTCAATAACCCTCTGTAAAGAAATCCTATTTTAAGATAATAGCTAATTGATATACCCACCATCTTACCTCTTCTACTAGATGCTTCCCAGTCCCCACCAAAGAAGGATCAAAGTAGGTCAGAACCCAGGATCACCACTGGACCAAGGTTTGCTGGTGAGCAGAATTTTATACCTTTAAAGGCACGACTCTATTCTATGTACTTAAAAATTTTTTTTTGTCATAGTGCTAAATAGATGGAGGCATGACCTATCTCCTTTGGGTAAATTCAACTACCTACTTCTCTTTTTCTAGGATCTCTTCTTAATTTCTTGCTCACTCATGTTCTCTTTCTTTTGAAATGATCCTGAACTTGTCTCCAGGTCCCATGACACATGTTAGGTTCAATTAACCTGAGGGCTTTCTGGCACTTGCTCAGCTGTCCACACAATGCTCCTTTGATTTCCATTCTACTGTTCTTCATTGTGCACTGGGCTCCCCAGGAACTCCACAGGGAGGAGGGTGTTGGACATGACAGGATGCAGGCAGTTTTTGGTCTCAAGAGGTATTACCATTAAGTAGCACTGAAACCTGTCCCTGAGATCCTCACAGGCTTACAGCTGTTAAATGTCTGGTAAAAGTGTTAAATTCTATAGAAGTCGAAAGCAGGAAGTGTGAAAATCACTGGGAAAAACTTCGTGGAGGAAATAGGAAACATTCAACAACTATTTGTTGAACCAATTTCAAATAGGAACAATGGGCTTTTAAGCATTCGACACCCTTCAAAATGTTGCCTAAACATTTTTTTCTACCCTAGTCTTATCAACCCTGGTCTCTTTTTGTACTCCGAACAGGAACCAAACCAGACAAGTCACTGCTCTCCAAATCAGCTGTGGCTTTACACTGGTGTGCTGGTGAGTGTGCTGCTCTTTCTGTATCTCACTCATCCCCCTGTATTGAGAGACCCCTTTCTCCTTTAGTATTTACAATCAATTTCTAATTCCATCTTCTTGTTTTTTTCCAATTGTGTAAATTTTTATCATTTAAACTTAATAGAATTGTGTTTGTGTATTTCTTAGTATTTCAAAATTCCTGACAGATGTTAATCTTTGGAATTTATGGACTAAGAAATTGGAATTCCCAGGAATTCTTGGAAATTCCTGAAGCCCTAAGTTATTTTTGAAGTACTGCATACTTTTTTATATTATAGATTTTTAAAATGTTGTACAGTGAGTAGGAAATATTAATTTAAGAATGTTTACAAGAAAATTGCCTATAGCAAATATTCAACACAAAAATGCCAGCCAACATTATTTAGTAGTGTTCAAATGGTCTGACATTTAGATCTCTAAGCAATATTAACAGCACTACAGAGAATCACCTGTCAGAATTGCCAGTTTAAGGACTTATTTTCTGCCTAGTACCTGTTATTTCCTGGAATTTCATTCACAGGATTTTTTAATAGTATATAATGAATGTAAACATATTAATATTTATTTTATTTGAAAATGTCCTTCAACAGTAGATAAGGCATGGATACACACTTATAACAAAGCAGCAGCTACAAGACTGACTGAACAGGTTGTGAACACTTTTTTTCTACTGGCTCCTGTCTCAGGTCCTGGGAATGTGGACTTGAATCTTGGACCCCGTGTATCAGTGTGTTCTGTCCTCCTTTCACCTTGATGTCAGTGATTCCCTCTTATCAGTAATACCTCTATGTTAATTGTCAAACTTTATTTTTTGTAGGAGAATTATAATACTTTTTTCATCTTTTTGGTGTCTGTGGGGATTTGGGATTTTGCAAACCATAAGTTTCCCAAGAAATTCCAGGAAGGAATTCCAGTGTAGAAATACTAGTGACTCTCAACTTACATATTCTGTCTCCTATATGCACATTCAGACTTCTACATGATATGAGTCTGCTGTGGGCTTTGCAAAGGCGGCCAATGTGGTATATGAAGGCCTTTACCAAAATTAACCTTGAAAACTGAGAAATGTCAAGTTGCAGGTGAGAGGGAACAGGATAGAAGTAAGTGAATTTAGATAGAGGCAAATTATAGAGCTAATGTAATAATACAGTTATGAAGAAACCTGGCTTAAAATAACTTGATAATGACTTAGTGAAGACAATAAAACAGATGGAATGGTTTGAGATCTGAGGTATCAAGCTTGGAGACTAACAGAATTGTGGAGTATTAATAGAAAATAGGGAATTTGAGAAAAGGAGCTAACCCTTAGGAAGTACAAGCTAATATTGCCAGGAACGGGGTTCTACTCACTTTCACATAGTTTAATTTAGAAGTAGGAGCACTTCAAAGAGGCAAGGTAATGGGTTTGGAAAGAGGGTGTAGAGTTGGACGAGATGGAACAGTCGGTGGTGATGTTCCACTGGCAGCTGGAGATACAGGACTTGAATATAGCTGAGAGGCCAGGGTTGGACACAGATGTATTTTTGAATGATAAGAACAGAGACAGTGTGTGCAGCTGTGAGAAATCAATGTGAGTCTTCTCAAGCTGATCTAACTCTTATCATCATTTAGAACAGAATATTTAGTCATCATAAACTGAAAAGAGGCAGAGAAAGTATATCTTTCCATCACTATGATTAGCATTTGCTGAGAAAACTCTCAGGATATGTTTAATTATTTTTCTTTTAAGTTTGTGTACATAACAGAACTTATTGATCACATAAGAAGTTTTTGAAATGTGAGTCATAATGATTTTGTTAGGCTCATGACATACTATGCTAACAAAATAACCCTTAACCTTAGATTTGAGTGAGCAAGTGATTTCTGGGAAATTCTTAAATGTAATCAAGTTGCTGTTTTAAAAATCAATATCATGGGTGATTTATTATTGGAATCAAGGAACAAGCAGAAGATATGTCCTTAGGCTTAGACATTAAGCTTCAGTGTTATTCTATATTCTGATGTTGTGTCTATGACTGGGTAATTCACTCTTCTTACAAAAAGAGTCAGAGAAAGAATTATGATCTGAACTCCCTGCCCCCAGAAACTTTCCCCACTGACATTTGCTTTGGGTCCTGAATGTAATGTGATTAGGAAAAAAAAAAAGAGAAAAAGAAAAAACCCTGTGAGGAAGGAAGAATGAACTGCTAATATAACTATAACAGTAAACAATATAATGATGGGCTTGGTTAGGGATAGTGTTAGTATATTTGTTATTAAAAACCTCTTCTATAAGGAAAATCAAAAAGTGATAGGAAAAAAGTAAGACAGTAGTTAGAAAATGAAAATACAAATACTTCCTTCCTGATGTTTGCTCTCTTCCTTTTTTGATCCCATTAATTTTCAGTTTTGTGCTTGTCCTCGCTCCTTAAATTCTTTATTTATGGCTGTTCTTTTGCATAATAAAATACTCTGCTTGTGTGAGTTTGATATGTCTCCTTTACATATATGATGAAAGTAGCTTTTCCCTAAGCTGCATCAAGAATTTTTCCCTCACAAGCATAGGGATAATACAGTTAAGATGCATTAGTGAGACTGGGTTTAAATGAAAGATGTTCTTCATTTCATATATCCAGCACTGTTCTTTTAAAGGACAGTGAGTTTATTATTCAAGGCCACATTTAACTAGGAGAATTTTTGCCAGAGTTAGTCACTCAATCACAGGCAGAAATGAAAATTGTATGCTGCTTTGAGCTCCAGTGCAACTGCCTTATTGAACATTCTAGCAGATTGTACCAATGCTATCATTATAGAGAATCTATTATGAGAAGTTTTCTAAGTTACAATCCAAGAAATGCATTGAATTTCAGTCAGGTATAGTATATATTGAGTTATAATTATTAATGGAAGCTCTATATCCTTCTTTGAAAGGGGAACATAATAACTCAATAGCCCTCTTTTCTTTGTTTTGTATTCTTTTAGACAGTGTAAGTGGCCACAATAGAATCTCCTGTTAATTTTTGTGCAAACTTATTTTACTATCAAATAAATGATGCCATTTTGGAATAATTTGTTCAGATACTGTGATTTTAAGGCTTCCATTTTTGTTCACTGAACAAATTCTTAATTATCTCAGGGCAATTGAAATGCTCCACAAATCTTTGTGCAGTCAAAGTTATTTCTGTGAATAATGTACAAACTAACCTCTTGGGAGCCCATCTATATTTGAAAGATTTACTAATGGGCTGCTTCTTCCCCTTGCACATATGCTGGTTTATAATTTACAGCAGCCCTCTAGGAGCTGCGTACAGTCCCACAGCCCTGCCGCACATCATAGCACATGACTCTCAGCTGCCACAAATCCCCAGATGCCAACTCTTCGTTATCTTCCCTCCCTATAGTTTATCATGTTTTGTTTCTTTGGTTTTAGTATTTCCAGTTATTTAATTGATCCAAAAACATGTTAGGTTTATGCCATTAAAATATGTCAATAATTCCCTTTTTTGAAGATACAGATCCATTTTCTAAAATATTTTTGCTTTTCAGGCCCAAACATATGGATTATTATCATTTCTTTTTATAATCAAGTGATTGGTTCAGGAGTCAAAACCACTGGATGTTCTGAGAATATTTTTACAGCTCCTTCTCTCATTGCTGCTCATTACCACCCACCTGTGTGCCAGATCTGCTCCCTTCACTGCCATTGCAGATACTCCTGCAAATCAAGGATGGATCTCTCTGGGAATAGCAGTTGTCTTTTGTCTTTGTGGTTCTTAGGCACATGTTCACACTTGGATTTGTGGAATGGAAGAAAGCCAAATTAATTACAGTTTACTCTTTCAGTTTTTGACATGCATTTGGGAACAGGTGGCCATTAAATTAGTCTAATGCCTCTTAAATTAGGGGTTTCTATTAAAGGAATTAAATTGCTTTATGTTATTTTTAGTTTTTAAATTCCCTAGTATTGTACAGGACTAAATTTAGGAATATGTTTTTTATCATTTTATCAAATTTTCTAATTAATTTTATTTTGCCCTAAATGTACCTCCATATCTCTTTTTGTTTTTTTTCTTTCTTTTTTTTCCAGATGTTTCTTTCTAATGAATTGACCATTACATTTCGTAAGTTCTGAAATGGCCAACAGACCACAGAAAGACATTGCTTTAGGCTCCTGCTTGAAACCAGCAGCTTCAGCAAATGCTGGCTTTGATTCAGGGCCAATCTTTTTGGTTTTTGATCTTTTCTGCTATTTCATTAATTTTTATAATTGCTCACTACTTTTCCTTTATCCTGCTTCCAGTTAGATATAACCCAGATGTATCAACTTTGGGGTCTGAAACTGACAAAGCTTTTCCATCTTTCTTCTTCAAGAGGAGATACCTATTAGTAAGAACTGTCTTCTGCTTGTTGAATTTTGAGCATATTCTGCAGTGGGGCCATTTGATCAAATAATGAACCATTATTTTCTTCACATTGCCTCAAATATTATTTTGTTCTTCTTGATATAATCCTAAGAATTGAATATTTTAAAAGAATAAATAATATGTTCTCTTGTTAGTATTTGAAAGTTAGTTTTTGCATCTGTGCTTCAATTTATTAAAAGCTGTTTTTACAAAAGAACATATCATCAAAAGCAAGTCTTTTATTGTAATAGCCATTCTTGTAAATCTTTTTGCTGTTTCTTGAGCTTTGTCACATTCTTGGGGCAATCTCAAAACCTGTCAGATGCTTAGGGAGAAGGGAGATTCAGGCTATTTTGAACACAGCAGTGTGGAACCGCCATGGAAATACAGCATTAAGGCCATGATGACTAATTTACCTTGGTAATGCAACAACCTCCCTTTCCTATTAAACTTTTTGTCAGGAAAAATGATTAATCATGTGACATTTTCTTTTTCATTCCATTCTCTGTGATGAGAATGTAAGACTGTGAAATCCCTATTACATTTTGTGAATGACAGCTGAGTGCAGTAACATTTTAATGTTTTTGTTTTCCATCTACACTGTATTGTTGGCCAACTGCTTCATTCAGTTTGACTATGTGGCATTCTGACTTATGGTTCAAAGAGTTAGATGATCCAAATGCAGAATATTAAGAACCTATAATTCAAAGGCAACATCAATCCTACAATGCAATTTTTCCATTAAAACAAGATTACAGTGAGATAAGCCAATATCATAATATGAACTGCTTTCATTAAATAATTGGTATTCAAATTGGACAAGTGTCAAGTTGAAACCAACCCTACTCAAAATAACTTATTGCACTTTTTCTCTACACATGCCATAGTATTGACAAGCCACTGGGCAGTTAGATAATTTTGTAGTATGGATACCAAGTGCCTAAGATACACTACGGTCATGCTTTTGAGTTTTAGAATGTTAAGTGTCAATTACTGGGCATAAGGTGAGACTTGTAAATCCCCATGGGGTGGCAGTAGCCCTGGGACACAGGTGGGAATCGGGGTGCAGGAAGCATGTACTGCTGTACTTCCAATTCTATTGGACAGTAGGCTGGATCTCTCTCTCTCTTTCTTTCTTTCTTTCTCTTTCTTTCTTTCTTTCTTTCTTTCTTTCTTTCTTTCTTTCTTTCTTTCTTTCTTTCTTTCTTTCTTTCCTTCTCTCTCTCTCTCTCTCTCTCTCTCTCTCTTTCTTTTTTTCTTCTTGTTGCAAGATCATTCTTTTTTTTTTTTTTAGATTTTATTTATTTATTTTTAGGCAGAGGGGAAAGGAGGGAGAAAGAAAGGGAGATAAACATCAATGTGTGGTTGCATCTTGTGTGCCCCCTACTCAAGACCTGGCCTGTAACCCAGGCATATGCCTAGACTGGGAATCGAACCAGCAACACTTATGTTTGCAGGTTAGCACTCAGTCCACTGAGTCACACCAACCAGGGCAAGATCATCCATTCTTATAGTCTTGATTATCACTCTCTTCTTGGACACCATGGCAACATTTACTGTCTTCCCTGGGAGAAAACCTGAACTTTGGGATCTTGGGAAACATTAGGTAAAAATGTTCAACAAAACTTCCTAGCTAATGACAAAGATCTTGCTATTTATTCACTTTAGTTAAATATTAAGGCAGCTCAGCTCAAATTCTTAAGGTGACTAAAATTAATTCCGTAGTTTATAGGTTTCTTGACTTATTAGTAGAGATTGACAACATGCTGGTGGATACATTCTGACCGTGTACCTCTATCACCTTTATGAAAAAGCAGTCAACTTAAAAACAGCAACTCTGTATGAATTTATCATTGTATTCCTTACAATTTTAGGTATGTAGTGCCTTACACTTAGTAGGTAATCAATAAATAGTTACAGAATTTTGCTGAGAGCCTAATGAGAGGAAATGAGTTTACATTCCGCAGCAGATAGGATTTTAATTGCCTTCACTGTTGAGTTTACAACATGGGTATTAGGAACAACTAAATGGCAATTTCTAAATGTATCTTATTTGTTAACTAGCATTTATTGAATCTACATGCCCAATATTGTGCTGGGAGCTGGGGACAGAGAGAAGTCATTGAGAGCCCAGACCCTCAAGAGGGTCTCAACAACGGGATGTGATTAGGCACATTTAGCTGGAGTAGGTGCTAGGTTAGATCAAAGTTTAGATCACAGTGTTGCTCGGGTCAAGGTAATTGGTAATTCTTTCAGTCCCTTTAGTCAGACACTACTCCCTATTGCTTCTTAGGCCTATGTTGCTGGTCACAAGCAGGACTTGGTGACAGACTATGTGAATCTGTGTGCAGTCATTACTGCTATGGGGAAAACTCTAAAACATGTGACCGGAAGTGGTCAGTAGCATCATCTCTTACAAAGAACATTTTCACCTCAAAGGCTTTTTTTTTGGGTTCCTTTAAGCTTATAGTAATAGAAATTAATTTTTGAATTTCAGCTCTTATTTTCAAAATTTACCCTGGATGCTTGACAGAAAAAAGGGTTGGTTTGTGGAAGCATCTTTGTGTGCTTGCTACTGATTTTAGTTGCTATAGTGCTAGTAGCACTTGTCCAAGATCTGCTAGCCTATTCAGAATCTCTGGGAGAATTATAAAAAAGGAAGTTTTTTTAAGGAAGATAAATTAGGAAGAGGCACCCCTTTCCTGGAAGCTGCTAAAGCTCTACACCAGAGTGCAGGGTTTGGTGAGCAGAGAGTGTAGATTGAATCTTAGCTCCATCCATACCCTCTGCCACATCCCTGGTGCTTTAGACAAAATGCACAACCGTTGACCACAGCCCTGACATTTGAAGGTGAAATGAAATTTAATTTGTGATTCTGTAATTATATCCACTTAGTTTTTAACCTTAAAGAGAATGCTAATCCTATTTCCATAAAGACTTCTCTATTTAAAAACTACTTTGCTAATGACATGTTTCAAGAATCATTTTGGTACACAAGGTCTTTCACATAGTGCTTAAGAGAACTAGGTATCCTGAAAAAGAAGCTTAATGATACTTCATGAGTGCTCTGGGGTAAGTGTAAATGGAAATTATGGAAAAGTGAAGAGCATTAAACAATGTGAGTGTTTCTCAATGACTGGCATGTGAATAGTATAGGTTATCATCTTTATAGTCTTTAATAGATAATATTTATGCTCTACAGTTAATATTGCTTTGCTTATTTGTGAAGAACCTAGCAAAACATTTCTAACTACATCATGGTGTACTCTGAGGTCTCAGATGAAGGAGAAGAGCCCTCTTAACACTTGTGAATCTAAGTAGGTGGCTTTGTAGTTGTAGTAACACAGCAGTTGTTCACCTTTGCTTACCCCTGTATGCATGTGTTGTGTGGTAGGCATTTGATGTCACAATTAAATAGAGTGAGAAAGGAAATTTCTCTTCTATTTGGCATAGCAGAGAAATTTAAACCATACTATGATGACCTTGATTTTTTCTGTTGTTCCTCTGTTACAATGTAAACTCTACTGAGATAAGGACCTTGTTGCCTGGTTCATTTTGATATGTCCTGATCCTTTAAATAAATGATGAATGATCTTTAAATAAATGATGAATGAATGGTTTTAGTTATATCACTATTCAATTTTTATTAAATATAAAATGTGCTGATTTTTCACACTTAAATTAGCACTAGTTGGGATATCCACAGAACAATTGGCAATTAAACAGAAGTTATTGTCTAGTGAATTTATAATTCATTGCCTGCATATTTTTGGTTTAGAGAGAGATTGTAGGAAGCCTATGAGGAAGAAGTCAGTCTGTGCCACAAATTCAGAGAACACCAGGCATGGATGACCAGAAATAAGAGGGTGCTTTATAACCCTGCCATTTTCCTAGTCCTCATTGTTTTTGGTGGCTGATTCTGCTCAAAAGGAGGTTAAAGAAATAGGGGCAGAACAATATTAGAAAAATAAGCACTCAGTGAAAATGGCATTTTGCAGTAAAATTATATTATTAATTCTGATAGATAGTTTTGCCAATTTTTAGTTACGACCTACTACGTTTTTTGGCAAGCCAATTTTGTGATTTGTTTATGGAACTAGCTTCAAAGATATAATTTATTGGGTTTGTATATATTATTGTATAAATTCAACTTGTCAGAAACATCTCTGGTTTATTTTAAGATATGTGTTTTGAACCCTAGCATGAAGTTTCTATAATTGGGAAAGACACGGAAGGTCTTGACCTGAGTTATCTAAAATCATATATGAATGCAAAGTAGAAAATTGTTAGCATTTCCATTTGCACCGCTAATTAATTGGCAGATATTTGTAGTTCCAGAAGAACTGACACTCTTATAAATTATTGCATTAGGTATTCAGAAAGACAGAACATATTACACCAAATAACTATGTGGTAGGATCATAATTTGAAATGTTATATGTCTCATTCTATAACATCCTAGGATAGGCAAAATCATTTGGTGTAGTAATTTGGTTCACATGAGACTGTGATATATAGCTGACTTTACTATGAGGAATGAAGCAATAACCTAACAATAACCTATCTTGTTTTAAAGACTCAGGGAAGGGATTTTCTCCCAGATCTCTCTCTCCTACTTAGGAATGACCATACATCTCCTTTCCTCAAGACCAGTCTTGCTTTACATTTGTTTCCCTGGAATAATTATTAATATTCACTCTCAGAAGTGTTCCTTATTTGACAAGAAATAATTTGGACACACTACTGCCAATGATTTGCCTTGAACACTAGACATAGTTTGTTATATTTTAGTGTGAATGCAACTTACAACCTTTCCTAAAAGCAGATTTTTAAAATTAAAAAATCAGGTCAGATCAGATCAGAAGGAAGCACAGATTTAAGAAGGTAGAAGGGATAGTTAATTGGACAGTTATGGAAATAGATACCAACTTAACCTATTTCACAGTTTTCCCATAGAAAACTGCTTTCCTAAATCTACTTTAAATAGATTTAATCAATTCTGTGTTTCTTATTCTCCTTTCCTTTCCCTTTGACGTGGAAATTAAAATAAGAAAATTTAGAAACAGAAAACCTGGAAAAATTATTGATCATTTTCTCTTAGATAATAAATGACAGCTTACCTTTGGGTAATTTTTATTCATAGTATTTAAACTTTATTTTAATGTCTGTCTCCTGCTTCTCTCTTTGTCCTTGGGTCCCTTGTTGCATTTCCCTCTTTCTTGTTACTCTCTCTTTCCCCACACATGTGGTCCTCTGCCTCGTTCTCTCTCTGTCTCCTTATGTCTTTCTCTATCTCATCTCTCCTCTACCTCTTCCCACATTTGGTGCCATTTTACCTTTCTGCTTGCTCTTCCAAAACAACAAGTCCCAGACCCCAACATATATGTGAGAGCATGTATGCTGGTATAATTGTTGGTTTGGGACAGGAATTTATATTTTCCTGTGACCTTATTTCTAGTTGCAGAACTGCTTTGCTTTTTGATCAGTCAACAGCATTATTTTTTGAGTATGTTCTGTAGACTCAGGATTTAGATAAATATTGTGGAAAGTTTAGTAAAATAAAGCAGTAGCTCTCATACCCAAGTGAATGGGCTACAGTGTAGTTATAGAAGACTGACTTTAATAAACAGTACAAGTCAAAATGTGGACTGCTCCCAATTTGTAAATAGGGTATATTTCAAGATTACTTGAGAGATAGTCACTTAGAAATCAGAATGCTTTCTCCTCAGAGAAAAAATATTATGTGGGAATAATAGTTCAGTCTAGAAAAGCTAGTTATGCTTATAATTAATTGGGATAAGGGTTGTTTAGAACTCCATTTCCTAGAAGATAATCCTAAATTTTAACTGGGGTAGGAGAAACCCATCTTCCTCACATAGCACAGAAGCTGGGATATATCTCTGGTGGCTGAGGGATAAATGAAAACCATGCAAGCAGGAGGTGTGGCCACTTGAGTGTGGAGGTGGTTTTCAAAGCCAGGTGTTCACAGCTGGGGCAATTTGAGAATAATAAGGTCTCAAAGATACCTCTTATAGTGTATATGCTTGTGCCAGCAACAGCAAGTTATCTCAGAAGCTTGTCTTCTCCCCACCACTTATCCCCATGCCAACACCACTTAGGGGGCAGAGGGAGTGGGCTCCTAGATGCAGCTGGCTGAGGGGCTGGGTGACAGTATCCCCTGGCTAATTTTAGGCCTCACTCTCTCCCCTTCTTAGTATTATTTGCTGTACCTGAGCTATGAGACCCACCTCAGACATGTCCTACCAAAGAGGGGCAGATAATTCCAACACATGGTAATGGGACCCCTTCCTGGAGGGAGTGTTGCGGGAATCTGTAGCAGGCCACTGCCCTGCCTTGGAGGAAGGATGAGGGTGAGATAAGGCAGGGAGCTTGGCACAGGAATTTGGGGAAGGTGGGCTGGAAGGTTGGGGGCACTTTGGACTTGCCTCAGGGAAGAGGGAAGCCTCAGGGGCTGACTGATGTGCACAAGCACTTTGTAGAACAACCAGGACAGAGTCAAGGCCCAGAAAATAAAGTTAGCTACTATCATAATAATATTTTTATTATAATGTTTTGATTATAAAAGTAAAACTTATTTTCTTAAAAAAACCACTTTCAACTTACTATGTGAAAGACACGGGACACACTATAGAAGGCCCAAGGAGGAGATCAGTGAAGGTCTGAGTAGCCATGGGAGTCTGTAAGAAGGACATATGGTGAATTGAATATTGAAAAATTGATGGCTTCTTATCTCTATTTGATATTGTTTTCTAACATATGTATTATAATTAGTTATTTCTTGGGTTAGCCCCTCCCTTTATCACCAAATGTCTTAACTGGTTTGAAATCTGCCAGTTGGCTATTCTCATGCTACTGCCACATTCATGAAGTGTCCCTCTCCAGATGACAAAGAGTAAAGGTAGCAAAGAGAAGACAATCTTGTAGCCATGACTTCATACTTCAAACATGTGCATCTGACTTTCACTTATCTGCGTGAGGACCATTGTGCTTGTGGATTATCTTTAGAGATATATGAAGGCTGAGGAAATTTTTCTCTGATGTCTCTCATAAACCCAAGACATATTCCTGTGCTGTTCAATTTCATATTTAGATCTGTAAATGCAATGCTGCTGTGTAAAATTAGAAAGATATGCTTTTCTCCAAAGCTAACAGAATGCATTTGAAGTTGCAATTTCAGAAATTTGGCTATCAGACCTGCGTAAGAAAAATTATGGTACAGTGGAAAGAACATTAGATTTGGAGCAGAAGACCTAGCAGTTGATTTTATTGGCTCAATTTAGTAGGCCTGTCACCTTGGTGAAGGGATTAACCTTTGAGGCTCAGTTTCTTTATCTGGCAGAATTAGCTAGTAATACAAGCCCATTTTCACAAAGGAGGTTGTGAGGCTCCAATGAGATAAAGAAAAAATGGTGTGCTGTGGCAATGGCTCTTCAAATCTACAGGTCACTTCATTATCCTTTTGGCCCTGATATAAAATGTCAGGGCTTGTATACCAGGACTTCTGGAGTAGGTGGTACCTCCAGATACCAGTTAGTCTATCCTGCTACCTTTAAACAGGTAATTAAATGCAGAAAATGAGACCAGAGAAGATCAGTGACTCATACATTGGCACAAAGACTGTGAGTAGTTGAAAACCAGGGTTGGGTTTTTTCCACTACAGCAAACTAGCTTTTACAAAAGATAATGTATCTCATTGGAGTGGATTATTTTTAAATTGTCCAATTGATTTTTTGCCTTAAAAAGACACAAACATGATTCTTTAAAGAAGAGATATGAAATATCTGTAATAGTTACCATTTTCAGAGTATTAGTTTGGGACATAGAGTATAGAACATCTGTAATTGTATTTCTTCATACAATATTTAGTTTAATTTAAAATATCATGAAGATGCAGAAAAGTTTGCATTTTACTCTTTTTACTTAAGTAACTAAGATCCTTAAACATTGAACAGGTTACTCATCAATGCTAAATTTGTGGGAATCAGAGAGGGTACGCGTATCTGGTTAAGAAATACAAGAGTATTTACAAATATAATAGCAAAAGTATTTGCTAATTAAAGCAATTGATACTACTTAAGTAAAGAGGAGGGTAAGCCTTTATTGAACATTCTTCCCTAGCAATTAAAGATCGATGGAGCTCAGCCTCAGCTAGCCGAGGGCTATAAATTAGGAAAAAAATACTTTTATCCTACATTTACCTTGCTTTATCCCTATGGATTTAAGAAGCTATTAGTGAGGTGCATGTATAGGGAAGCGACAGACTACAATGTATATTCCTCTCCTGAGGAGTTGCTTCTCTACCAGTAATCAGAATTTAAAAATAATTAACCAAATAAAAATAATATCTATGAACAACTAGCAGACATTCTTTTAGTCCCAGTTTTAAGAGAGGATTTATCATCCGTTGTTTATGATTAATTGCTAAAGATGACATTTTGTTAGCCTTGTTTGACTCTTTTAATGCAGCCTTCACTATGGTCAAGCTCTTTTTTTGCAATTGAGTATGAACCTTGATTATGGATATTTGATTAAGAAACATGAGGAAATTTTGTGAAGTGATATCATTTAATTGGCTTATTACCACGTTTGATCTGAGGCATGTAGTTCTCCATCATAAAGTCTCAGAGCAACAAATACATGTTTGGCAATTTACACAAACATTTCTGAATGTTTGGGCTTTCTTGGGAGTCTTCTAGAATTTCTGCTCAAGCAGAAAATACACGAGAGGAGCATTGTAGTGGTGTTCATTTACTTTGGTCTTAAATCAACTCAGAATTGTGGAATAGTATAATAATAACATAATTGCATGCTAACATAGGGAGACTGACCCCCAGCCCCTGGCTACAACTTTCCTTACTCTTCTTAAGACTATATTTTCCAGTCAAATTTCTTACTTATCTTAGTCAACGTAAAGATTTGGCCATTATGTATAATATCAATTTCTATAATCATTATAGTTTTTTTATGTCTATAAAAAGGCTTGACAAATATATATGTTGGGGGAAAGAACATGGTGATGTGATCACAATAACTTGTGACAGATCTCTGAACTAAGAACCGAAGTGAAAGAACTCTGATCAACTCTTCCATGCATTAAAAATATAGACCCTGGTGGTCACAGCATATTTCCAAGTCTGTGAGAGCTTGGGGGTTAATTAGGTCTTTGGTGCTGGAGGATCATAAAGGAAATAAAATCATCAAAATCTATTTATCTTTTACTTATATAATTTCAATTGATAAAAATATTTTAAGACAGTTATAGCAAGATAAATACCATATTATTTTACTTACATATGTATCTAAAGAACAGTACAAATGAACAAACAAAACAGAAACCAACTCATACAGAGAACAGACTGATAGTTGCCAGAGAGAAGAGGAGTTCAGGGACTGGGTGAAAAAGGTAAAGTGATTGAGAAGCACACATTGGTAATTATCAAATAGTCATTAGGATATAAAGTGCTGCATAAGGACTACATTCAGTAATATTGTGTATCTATGTGTGGTGCCAGGTGGGTACTAGAAATATCAGAGGGAACAGTTTGTAAAGTGCAGTATGTAGCTGTTTAACCACTATGCCATACACCTGAAACTAATACAAAATAATATTGTATGTAAACTATAATTGAAACAAAATGTAAAAAATTCCCCGCAACCAAAAATGATGATTTGAGAGATTCTGGAAAAGTAGAAAAGGAAATATAAAATATGTGAAATATAATAGAAAAATATGTTGAATATAATTGTGTTTACATGAAGTATAAGGAAATTATACAGGAAATTTTAAAATAAAATTTAAAATACAAATAGGTAAATAAATAATAGGAATATAAAAGTAACACATGATCATAATTGAAGAGTTATAAAATATAGAAGGCACAAAGATTTCACCACTTAGCAACCATTATTTGCCTTTCCAGTTGTTTTCCTATATACATTCTTAAATGGAATTATCTTTACACTATTTGATAACATGTGATCATTTAAAACATACTGTAGTTTCAAAAATAAATAACACTTAGCAATTTAATTTTTAATGGGTAAATATTACTTTATCAAATGTACATGCCATAATTATTTTAAACAATCCTTATTAATGTTCTTTTGGAGTATTATTTTTACTATTATAAGATAAACATTTTATGTTTGTGTGTATGTTTTATATAATGTCTATAATATATGCACATATGAGGTCTGTCCAGAGAAAGTCCAGCCATTGTTAATATAATGAGAATGGTTTGCATGGCATCAATGTAACCTGGCAGCCAAGGAGAGTGGACTGAAATGTGCATTCATGAACAACATGATTTAACTGTACTAGTTAGTATGGGGTGGCATGAGGTGGTTTGAATGAGCATGTGTACCATGTAGCTTTAACATTCAAAATGACTGAGTGAGTAGAGCAATGGAATCTGTATCAAATTTTGCATTAAACTTGAATTGTGGAAACTATTCAGATGATTCAGAAGGCCACAGCTGTGAGCAACTGGTGATTGATCAAAATAATGTGCCTGCTCATGTATCACATCTGGTCCAGAGTTTTTTTGTGAAACATCAAATCACCCAGGTGATTCAGCACCCCTACAGCCAGGTTTGGTGCCCTGACTGTAGGGCACCAAAGAAGCTTTTGACTTCTGACTTTTCCTGAAACTAAAATCACCTTTGAAAGGGAAGAGATTTCAGATCATGGATGAGATTGAAGAAAATATGACAGGGCAGCTGATAGCAACTAGGAGAACTGTGTGAGGTGTCAGGGTGCATATTTTGAAGGAGAGTGAGGCATCATTGTCCTGTGTACAGTGTTTCTTATATCTTGTATCTTCTTCAGTAAATGTCTCTATTTTTCATATTACATGACTTGATATCTTCTAAATAGACCTTGCATATACGCACTTAAATTATTTCTGTATTGTTTAACTTCAAGGAGACACTGAATAGCCCTGTCTCAGCATTAGCCACTAATAGGTAAAATGAACAAAAGCTTTGATAAGACAGTGTGCAAGCATCAGAGTGGGAACGACATCTATTGTCATTTTCCAACGAACTAGGCACTGTCCTCAGCATTTTGCATAAAATTAATGTCCCCTGCAACCTGATCAGGACAACCACATGATTTCATGATTATTCCCCCCTTTTATAGGTTATTTATTTATGACTTAGAAAGGTTAAATGATATGTCCAAGGTCATACAACTAGTAAGTTGCTGAGCTAGGATTATAAACTCAGGAAATCTAACTCTAGGTTCACATGCCTATTGTTTCCTGAACATCTGTGTTATTAAGATTCAAATATTTTGTATATGACAAAACTTTACAATGAATTTCCTTGAAAAATAAAGATAGGCCCATCTTTGTGAAACTGTGAGGGAGAGAACAGAGGTGTGGGAAGAGTGAGTGTGGGAAAATCAGCGTCCTCCTAAGGGAGTCTGTGCATGCGAGAACAGGGGGCCTTCTGCCAGCCCCTGTGGGCACCTCACTAGCTGAGTATTTAGTGCATGTTTCCTCCTTCATTTCCAACAGACTTAAAAATCTTAAAAAGTTTTTCAAACCTATCTTAAAATTGAGAAAACACCAAAGTATAAGATACGTAGAAAGAATAAGTATCAGAACATAATGGTGGCTTTGAAATGCATTTGAAGAATACCAAGTAGCCTTACAATGTTAAAGAAGAAAATTAAAAAAAATTGAAAACACAAAGTGCTATAAAAATGCCTAAAAAAACAGAAAGGTAAGAATTGACTTTACGGAAAATGGCATATGAATTTTGTTCTTTTTAAATGTTTATTTTGTGTCTTCATTTATTAATAAATGTAGGCCATTATTTCTCATTAGGAAACAAATACTAACTGTCTCAAAACAAAGATGGGGTATACTTTATGGATGATGGAATATTTTCAAAAGAAATTTCAAGTGTAATGTGTTCAAAGGTTATCTACCCTTGCAGTAATCTTAGGTGACAAACATCACGAAAACTCAGCGGCTCATAACAAGCTTTTACTGCTTTCCCAGTGTGTCCGGTGTGGTTGGTTGAGCAGCTTTGTTCATCTGGATGGGCACTGGGCATCAGCTGCTTGACTGATCTAGACTGGCCTGCCTAGGGTAACAGGCAGAAATCAACTCTTATCAGATGTTTCACATCTGTCTGTAGGCCAACTGAGGCATATTTTTATGACTGTGGCAGAGGCACCAAGGCACAAAAAAGTGTGTTTACAAACTCTTTTTACATAATATTTCCCAGAATCTCATTTTCCAGAGAAAGTCACATGATCATACTCACAATCCTAGTGGGGAAATACGCCTTTTGATTGGAAGAGGTCAGAAGTCATATGATAAAGGCTTTGACTATTGAGAGAGGTAAAGAATTGGGACCAGTAATGCAATCAACAGTTGGTTAGGTAACAATATTGTGTAATTATTTTTAACCATCTCTATCAGATAAGTAAATACATTAGAAACACATAGTTAATAATATATTGACTTTAGTAGACAGAGGTAATCATATTCTATCTTCTTAAGTTCTCATATATGCTAAAAACTATTAGTCAGAAAGGATTTCATTTGTGGTCAAATGGCATCCTAATGATGCAAATGCTGTCTACCTTTAATTTTACCAGAGAGATAAACTAAATGATTACTGAAGAATTATCCAGGATTCTGATGACATCTCTAAAGAATAGCCATTCATTAATTGTATCTTTTCCCAATAAGCTGACTATGCAAAACATTGCTTTAATATAGGTATTTCTAGGAAATCTAATAGTAATTATGTGACTATAGTGGGGATAATGTCAGGTGCCTTGTAGTAGTGCTTTCCCTAAGACTCAGAAGGACAGACCACAAAGTATGGCTTTCAGAAAGGAAATCAAGGCAGAGAGCAGAAAAATGGAGTAGAAGAACCAACTTTTGTTTCTAGATGTGTCTGGAATCAGAAACCTGTTCTTGTTCCACCATAGCACACTGCTTGACATATGTTTCATGTGTATTTGAATTAGATTGAAATAACTTGTACGTGTTGCTATGCTTACTGGATAATAAAAGCATCTTTTACTCAATTCTAAATATTTTTGCATGTAGTACTATTTTTAAGTATATTTTATTAATTATGCTGTTACAGTTGTCCCAATTTTTTCCTTCCTGTTTGCCACTTCCTCCCTGCACTCCCCACTCTCCAGAATTTCCCCCGCAACTAAGTTCATGTGCATGGGTCATATATATAAGTTATTTGGCTTTTCCATTTCCTATACTATTCTTAACCTCCTCCTGTCTATTTTTTGCCTACCTATTATGCTTTTTATTCCCTGTACTCCCCACACATTCTCCCCATACCCCTACCCACTGATAACCTTCCATGTGATCTCCCTTTCTGTGATTCTGTTCCTGTTTTAGTTGTTTGTTTAGTTTTTGTTTTTTAGGTTCAGTTGTTGATAGTTGTGAGTTAGTTGTCATTTTACTGTTCATAGTTTTTGATCTTCTATTTCTTAGATAAGCCCCTTTAACATTTCATATAATAAGGGCTTGGTGATGATGAACTCTAACTTGACCTTATCTGGAAAGCACTTCTCTGCTCTTCCATTCTAAATGATAATTTTGCTGGATAGAGTAATCTTGGATGTAGGTCCTTGTTTTTCATGACTTTGAATACTTCTTTCCAGCCCCTTCTTGCCTGCAAGATTTCTTTTGAGAAATCTGGTGATAGTCTAATGGGAACTCCTTTGTAGGTAACTCTCTCCTTTTCTCTTGCTGCTTTGAAGATTCTCTCCTTATCTTTAATCATGGGAAATGCAATTATGACTTGCCTTGGTGTGTGCTTACTTGGGTTCAACCTCTTTGGGACTCTCTGGCTTCCTGGAGTTCATGGGAGTGTATTTCCTTTGTCAGATTGGGGAAGTTTTCCTTCATTATTTGTTCAAATATATTTTCAATTTCTTGCTGTTGTTCTTCTCCTTCTGGCACCCCTATGATTCAGACATTGGAGCATTTAAAGTTGTCCCAGAGGTTCCCTAGTCTCTCTTTATTGTTTTGATTTCTTGTTCCTTTATTCTGTTCCAGTTGGATATTTATTTCTACCTTTTGTTCCAAATCGTTTATTTAAGTCTTGATTTCCTTCCCTTTACTGTTGGTTCCCTGTATATTTTGCTTTACTTCAGTTGGTATAGACTTCATTTCTTCCTTCATTTTGTGACCAAGCACAATTAATTCTGTCAGTATCCTGATTACCAGTGTTTTGAACTCTGCATCAGATAGGTTGCCTATCACCTCATTGCTTAATTCTTTTTCTGGAGTTTTGAGCTGTTATTTCATTTTGGCCATATTTCTTTGTCTTAGTGCACCTATTATGTGGTAAGGGATGGAGCCTTAGGTATTCACCAGGGTGGGGCAACCCTCTTTGCTGCATTGTGGTACTCCCTGTGGGAGAGGGTTCAGAGAGGGAACCATGCTGCTTGCTTGGCTCTCATCCCACTTTCTGTCACTTTCCTTGCTTCCCGCAAGCAGATTGTGCCCTTTCAGGTGCTGATTCCTGGGTGGGTGGGTTTGTCTACATTTTAGGACCATGTGAGCCTCTTGTTGGGACTGGGAGTTTCCCCAGCTGCTGTAACCCCAATAGATTTTTAATAGCCAGGGTTTTTGAGTCTTTAGTTTCCTGCACTGAAATGCTGGGTTTCTCAGTCTGTCTTACTCACTGGTTGTTCCTCCTGGCTTATCTGCTCCCAAATGTGGGATCACCCATGTTGTCCACTGCCTTGCCTTGCCCTGAGTACTCTCCACCCTGGCTGCCTGTCTCTGTCCCTCCTACCAGTCTGGATGAATGTTTCTTTAACTCCTTGGTTGTTGGACTTCCATGCAAATGCTTTTCTGGCAGTTCTGGTTGTTCTTTGTTTTTAAATTGGTTGTTACCTTCTTTTGGTTGTGGGAGGAAGTGAAGCATTTCTGCCTATGTCTCTATCTTGGCTGGACCCTCCAGAATGTGGTACTATATTTTAAATGGACTTACTGAAGTATAATTTACTTATAATTGAATGTATCCATGTTAAGTTTAATGAGTTTTGGTAAATGTATACAATATTGCAGTTGCCATCACAATCAAGTTTTAGAATACCTCTATCAGCCCTGGCTGGTGTGACTCAGTTGTAGTGTTATCCTGTAAGCCTACAGGTCACAGGTTTGATTCCCAGGCAGGGCACAAGCCTGAGTTATGAGTTCATTCCCTGGTCTGGGTGTTTATGGGAGGCAACTGACTGATGTTTCTCCCTCACATCGATGTTTCACTCCCTCTCACTATCCTTCTCTTCTCCTCTCTCTAAAATTAAATTAATAATCATGCCCTCAGGTGAAGATAAAAAGTAATGATAATGGAATACCTCCAACATGCAGAAAGTTTCCTTATTTCCTTTACAGTCATTGTCCACCCCCACTTCTGCCTGGTACAACCATTGATCTGCCTTCTGTCACCACAGTTTTGCCTTTCTAGAACCTCAAATAAATGCCATCATAACATATGTAGTCTCTTATGTTTGGCTTTTCTCACTTACCAATTTTTAAAGATTAATCTAAGTTGTTTGTGTATCATCAGTTTACTTATTTTTATTGCTGAGTAGTATATCAAAATACTATATTTTGTTTATAATTTGCCTGCTGATAGATATTTGGAATGTTTCCAGTTTTGGACTGTTATGATAATTTTGTCATGAATATTATTAGCATACAAGTCTTCATATGGCCATATACTTTTTAGATTATTTATTTATTTATTTATTTATTTTTAGTGAGAGGGGAAGGGAGGGAGAGAAGGAAGTAACATCAAAGTGAGAGAGAAACATCTTGCACTAGTCCTGACCAGGGACTGAGGAAGCAACCCAGGCTTGTGCTCTGACTAGGAATTGAACTGGTGACCCTTTGCTTTGCTGGATGACACCCAACCAACTGAGCCACACTGGTCAGGGCTGGACATATGTTTTTGTCTTGTGATGATACCTAGGAATACAATTTCTGGGTCATATACTAGGTGTACAATGTACTTTATAGGAAATTGCTGATGTGACAGTACTGATATTTATTCCCATAAGCAAGGGATGAGAGTTTTCATTGCTCCATGTTATTAGTTGAATTGCACTCCTTCAAAACTCATATTTTAAAGTCCTGACTTCCAGAATATACATAGAGTGTTGTGGCAGATGTAATTCTTTAAATGAGGTCATTAGAGTGGGCCTCAATCCAATATGACTAGTTTCCTTTAAAAAGGGGAAATAAGGACACACAGATACATACTCAAAGAGAATTCATAAAAAATAAAGGTAGAGATCAGGGTGATGCTTCTACATGTCAAGTAACACCAAAGATTGCCAGCAAACCACCGGAAGCTAGGAAGAGGCATGGAACAGATTCTCTCTCATGGTCCTCAGAAACATCCACCCCAGATGACACTTTGATCCCTAGTCTAGTGTATCCTCCAGAACTGTGAGATAATAAATTTATGTCCTATACATCTCTCACTTCATGGTACTTTGTTATGGCATCCCTATCAAACTAATATACTCCATATTCTCATCAACTTTTGGTATGATTGGTTTTTTAAAATATTTTTTAGCCATTCTAGTATATGCATAATGGTATCTCATTGTAGTTTCAATGTGCATTTCTCTAGTGATCAATGATACTGAGCATCTTGTACTTGTTGACTTTTTGTATATCTTCTTTTGCCCACTTTTAATTAGGTTGGTAGTCTTTAAATGTGAGCTCTTTATTCTAGATATAAGTCCTTTTCTGATATGTAGTTTGTAAATATTTTCTTCTAATCTGTGGCTTGCCTTTTCATTTTCAAAAGTGTTTTTTGAAGATCAAAAGATCTTAATTTTGATGGAGTCAAATATACCACTTTCCCTTGTGTTTTGCATATTTTTGTACCACCTAAGACATTTTACCTAATCCAAGGTCAAAAGGATTTTCTCTAGAAAAGCATTTTCTTCTGGGAATTTTATAGTTTAGCTCTTATATTTAAGTCTACCATCTACTTTGAATTATGTTTTGAGAATTGTGTAAAATAAGGATGGAGGATTTTTCCCCCTATACAGATATTCAGTTATTCCATCCAGTCCCATTTGCCAAAAACACGATCTTACTTTACCACGTGGAGTTACTGTAAGTGTTGAATCTCAGTTGACTGTATGAGTGTGGGCTTATTTCTGGAGTCTCTATTCTGTCCAACTGATATTCATATCTTTGCTATACCAATACTAAACTGTCCTGATTTATTAGCTTTATAGAGAATTTACTAACATTATAGTAGGTCTTAAAATCAAGTGGTATAAGTCTTTTAACATTGTGTTTTAAAAATTCTTTTTGCTATTCTAGGTCTTTTGCTCTTTCATATTTTAAAATCATATTATCAATTTATACCAAAAATCCTGCTCAGATTTTAATTGGTATTGCATTGAATCTATAGATCATTTTGGAGATAGTTGACATCTTTTTCATATTAAAATGTTTTATATCTTCATTTATTTGTTTTCTTTAGTATTTCTCAATAATGTTTTGTGGTCTTCAGCATACAGATCTTAACACTTTCTTTATCTTCATCCATTGATGAACTCCTAGGTTGCTTTTATATTTTGGCTATTATAAATAATACTGCAATAAAAATAGGAGTGTGTTTATCTTTTTGAATTACATTTTTGTCTTCTTTGAATATGTACCTAGAAGTAGAATTGCTAGGTCATATGGTAGTTCTATTTTTAATTTTTTAAGGAATCTCCACATGGTATTCCATAGTGACTGCACTAATTTGCAATCTTACCACCAGTGCATGAAGGGTTTCTTTTTTCCACATCCTTGCTAACACTTGTTATTTGTTGACTTTCTGATAATTGCCATTCTGACATGATACAAGAAGCCTGCCTTCCTTCCTTCCTTCCTTCCTTCCTTGTTCCTTCCTTCCTTCTCTCCCTCTCTCTAGGCATTTCAAACTGAGTGTTCTCATGATAAATTAAAACAGTGTTTTTAGCCAGTTCTTTTTGTTTACATGTTTTAAAATATGATCTGGTATTTAGATGTAATTTGGGTTTGTTTTTCACGTTACTGCATTGCTAAAAATCATATTTTCTATGGGAAAGAAATAGATATACTTATGACTTGTTTATATTTATGCATATGCACATATCTATAATGTTCTTAAAGTTTGCCAAGTAATGTTTTTTTTTTTTGCTTGCACACACTTTCATCTTTGTGGTACTAGGATGATTATTCCAGATTGTCTTGAAACTCAGATTCTAATCATTCTTTCATAGATGTATGCCAACCTGTTAATGAAAAATTAGAGAGCTACTGTAATTTTAGAAAGTTTTGTTTGTGTATTTTTCTAATCAATTACCCTATGAAAGCTAGACTTGTTAATAATCCTGGTTTTTAGTGAGATCAGCATCAATCTTATTCAGTGAATGATACAGCTTCAAAATGTTCTTTGTTATACATGCTCCTGCCAGCAGCTCACATTTGTAATCCATCTGGCGAGTGTCAGTGTTTCAGCTTCTGAAATGGCAAGATTTCTTGTAGCTGAAGGGCTACCTTCTTTTACATTTTTAGTGATGGAACATTTTGTACTGGCCAGAATTCAGACTATAAGTCTATTTCTCATAGTACTGGAAAATAATGCCTTCATTTCTTCGGTCTTGTTTCTCAAAGCTGTCATCATGTAAATAACAGTGTGTGTATAGTATGTATGTTGGGGAGGAGGTTGGGGGAAAGAAAAATGAGGGTAGAAAAAATGCAATTTCTCAACACCTCTTGCTTATATATTTTAACATAAAAAACATGGTTTATAAGGAGATATGGGCTCCAGAGATATAAAGCTGAATGGATCTAATTTTTCTGGCTGTAGTAACCAATCACCATGAAATTTCCCCATTCCGTATACTGAGACATTGCAGTATCACAAAGTCAGAGAAAACAGGGCCTTGTAAACTTGTGACAAGTCAGAATGAATGAAGTCTTGGTATAGAAGGGGAAAGAAAAACAGGTAGGCTTCAGTTCTAATCTGTATACAGTTCTCAAAACAGAGACTTAATTCCTTAGAAATCTGAGGATCATAGTGTCAAGAAAGAAACAAGATGATACTTATAGTGACAGGAAACATTTGCTATAAGAGCTGTTCAAGTTATTCATATTAACCCCTGCATTTTCTCCAGCAGAGGTTAATATAATTTCAGTCTTGAGCCATTGTCTTCTTAATGTATTGGTGAGAATGCAAAACAATAAAAATCTCAGACTATGTAAGATTTGCTTAGAGGTATATATTGTTCTATGTACATTATTCACTTGGCATTACCTACAGACAGTTGTTTCTGCTTTGTGGTGCACTGGCCGCAGAGTCCAGTGTCTTTCACATGTTCAGCAGGCACATCCCTGCTTCAGTCTTCTCTTGCTATATAACAAATTCCCATAAACATAGTGACTTAAAACAATTTTTATCTGTTTATTATCTTACAGTTCTGCTAGCCTGAAGTCTAGGCACAATGAGGCTGGGTTTTTTGTCTTAGGGTCACAGGGTGTTGGTTAGGCTGTGTCCTCATCTAAGGCCCAAGCTCATATAACTCATGGCTAAATTCAGTTCCTTGCACCTGTAGGAATGAGGTCCTCACTTTCTTGCTAGCTGTCAGCAAGGGTTTATTCTTAATGCTTAAGGGATACTCTCAGGCCCTAGTCATGTTGTCCTTTAAAAAGCTTATGGTTAATCATTTCAAAGCCAGAAGAAGTATTTCTTATGCTTTAAATGTCTTCCTTCTGGAAGGCTCCAGTCCCTTAAAAGAACTCACTTGATTAGGTCAGGCCCATCTGAGATAATTTCTCTTTTATTTGGGCCCATATGAGCCAGTTTTTTATCTTAATCACATCTGCAAACCCACCTCCATCTTAATTGTGGTAAGTCAAGGGAGCAAATCAAGGGAGTAAAATTCATCACGTTTGTCTTCCAGCCCAAAGCGAGGGGAGGGGATTATATAGGGTATGTACACCCTAGGTGGGGACTGTGGGGTGAGCATCTTAGAATTCTGCCTACTGTACTTTATATATTCTTACAGACTGCAAATTCACTTTCATGTTAAACTAAATAAGGAATATCTAGGGATCCAAATCTGCTGCTGCAAAAATGTTTCCTTTGTTCTATTTTTCTTGTTTACTGCTTTTATCTTGTTTTGTAAAATTTTGTAAACATCCCAAAATTTTGATTTTGTAACCAGTGAGATATAAATAAAAATGAAGAAAATTGCATACTCCTCCTAAATCAATGTGAATATTTGTTCACAATTTTAGATTATCTGGGCCACATTTCCTCTCCTTTATTCCCCTGTCTGGAATGCCCATTCTTTTCTTTTGCTCTGCTACATTCTTACTACAAATTTCACTTCAAAGGTGCTTCTTCTTTAACCCTCGCAGACTCCAGGACCAGATGTAGACACCTTGCTCCACTCTGCTATACAGAGCCTCCATGGTGGTAATTATGCATTTCCACCTTTCCTACCAGATTATAAGGAGAGACGGTATATTGTCAACTCTACCCCATCCTTGCCCAGCACCTGCTCTTATAATTCAGCCTCACAATTTCACAAAAATCTTATTAGGTAGGTAGGAAACTATCATCCTATTTTACAACTGGAGAACTAGAGATGTGTGACTATAACTGGCTTTTCTAGAATCATATAACTGAAAAGTGGCAGATAGGGGATTCAGATAAAAGATTTCTGGATCCTGGGTTATTTTGCCATTGTTCAAATACTAAATTATAGTAAACCCATGGATATATATTAAGTAGTAACTATGTTCAAATCTCAGTTTTGTGTTCCATAGGTGATAAGGATTTTAAAAAGCACACCTTTTTAAAGGTACTCTTGATCTCTTAACTAATACTAGGACAATGTTTTTTTTTTGTTGTTGTTGTTTTTTTAAACCTGCTGGTAATTGATGTGTAGTAGGCACTGAAATGTATTTTTAAGAAAGATGGATGAGTGAATATGTGGTGAATATCAAGGTAACTCTTTGACATTAGCTTGCAAATCAAAACTGATCAGTTAGGAACTACTTTCTTCAGCTATTTCAGATTTGAAGAAATATTATTATGGATTTCAACTTTGCTGATGCTTGGGGAGAAAGGTTGATAAGTTATAATGTGTTACTTATGCTAATAAAATAGTCTAAGTCAGGTTATAAGAGCAAAACAGAGATAGTGTAAAAGGAATTGATATTAGCAAATACTTGATATAAACTAACTGAAGTTACATTTATAAAAAAGTCTGGTAGCCACAGTGAAAAGGGGATGCATATTAAGGCATACATTTTCTTTTAGACAAAAAGGGCATATACATTTATTTATTAAGATAGGTTCCCTAACACTATAAGGTCAAAATAATTAATGAGTTTGACTAAATATTATCTATTCAGTTCCAACCACTTGTCCTCAGAGGAAGATCTCACAGAGAAAATAGCATCTCAGTCAATCCAGATAGTCTTCACTGTATCTGAACTGATGAGAAATCAATGTCAAATGGACATTTTCAATTGTCCCAGGATTATAATCAACCACTCCAGGTTTTGACACCTGAAGTGTATTCAGTTTTGGGAATGCCTCTAAGAAAAATAATTTAAAATTATAATATAAAATTGACATCTTTATTTATAATAAAAAAGAAATTATAACATTGCAGATTTGTAAAAGCTGACAAATATCACAAACATTCATTCAGTTTGATTTTTGTTTCTTCAGGGATATTTTCTTATATATTTATATTTAAAAAAAAGCAAAACCCTGTAAATGCTTGGACCAAAAATGGAGAGTTAAACAGGAATTTCATCCAACACAAAGGCTACACTCTATGGATGAGGCTTTGGGGAGGAACAGAGTACCTGCCCCACATCAAGAAATCAGCACTTCTGAGTAGTGCTGAGTGGCTGGTGCTGTCTGGGCCCATCACACTGGTTAGGCACTAGGTAAGTGTTGAGCTATTCAGTTTTGGATTTTCTAGGAAGCATCTTTTTTATTTTTGTTTTTTATAAAAATGATGATTATCAAGACAACTCATAATAACAAATGTCAGAGAGTTTGTGAAGAAAAAGGAATCCTCATTCACTGCTGGTGGGAATGTAAACTGGTACAACCATGACGGAAAACAGTGTGGAGGTTCCCCCCAAAATTAGGAATAAAATTACCATGTGACTCAGCAACTTCTCTTCTGTGTATGTACCCCCAAAATTTGAAAACATTTATTTGCAAAGATATATGCACTGTTATGTTCATTGCAGCATTATGCACAGTGGTCAACACATGGCAACAGCTGAAGTGTCCTTCAATAGAGGATTTGACAAAGAATATGTGGTACATATATACTATGGCATACTACAGCCATAAGAAAAGATGAAATGTTGCCATTTGTGAATACATGCAATCTTGAGAATATCATGCTGAGCTATGTAGGTCAGACAGGAAAAGTTAAGAACCATAAGATTTCACTCACATGTGGGATATAGAACTGAAAGTAACAAATGAGCAAACAACCCCAGCAAAAAACAAAACAAAACCTCAATTGATGTAGACAATGGTACAGTGGTTACCAGAGGAAAGGGGGATGGGAGGGTAAAGGGTAATAAATGGGGTCAAATATATGGTGATGGAAGATTTGCCTTTGGGTGGTAAACACACAATGTAAGATACAGATGATGTATAAGAGAATTGTACACTTGAAACCTATATAATTTTATTAACCAATGTCACTCCAATAAATTTAATTAAAAACATAAAGTAAAACAAAATAAAAACAATAACAGGTTGGTTTGGGAAAAGAAAAAGAACTACTCATTTTCAAACTATGGTGCTTTGTTGCATTTGCTGCATAAGTGAGGCATTCATTTCAGGCTCATGGAACCTCCAATAGTTGTTTTAAAAAACCAGGTCTGTACTATAGTCAGTGACCTGAGTGGTCATGTCAGAATTCACCAGGCCCTTTTCATCACTTTGCTCATCTGGAAGAGAAGGGCTGACCATGAGGTGTTCTGCATCCTCCTGCCACAGAATAATTATTTGAGTGTCCTTTCTGGACAATACCCACAAATGCCTTAAATCAAAGCAAAAATAATTATTACAGAAAACATAAAATTCTATTACTACAGTTTGGAAAATTTCATGTAAGTCAGTGTCCTTTTTGACCTACCAGGGGTGTCCAACCCATGGCCTGTAGGCTGCATGCGGCCCACGATGGCTATGAATTCGACTCAACATAAAATCGTAAATTTACTTAAAACTTTTTTTTTCTCATCAGTTTTTGTTAGTGTTTCTGTATTTAATGTGTGGCCCAAGTCCACGTCTCTTCTTGCAGTATGGCTCAGAGATTTCAAAAGTTTGGACAATCCTGATTAAAGTTAAGTAAATGGACTAAATTTGTATATTCTTTGAGATCCAATCAGTTTTTTTAAGAGAATTTTTTTTCTATTTGCCCTGAAACATTAACAGAAATAGCAGGAAATATTTGCTAGAAAACAGATATCCCCTTGTGAGGCCAGTAAATACTTTCAAGCTATGTGATCTCTATTATCACAGTAACAAATGGCTCTCCAGCTTGGCCCATGTGGTGTTTATAACCTCCTTTGTAATTTCAGTCATAGTACTGTGCCATCTCTGTTACTTTTAAGCAACTTTCAACATTTCTCTGTCATTCATTTTACTGCTTACAAAGCCTTTGTACATTTTGCTTTACATATTCTTAACATTGTTCAAATCTCAATCCTCCCAGATAACTGTTTAGCTGTAACTCAGATGTATATCCAAGACAGAACTTAGAGATTTTCTTTTAATGAATCATGATTGAATATTGTTTATAGATGGCCTTTTCCTTTAAAATGACAAGGATATTTTCTATGCAGAATGTTATCATCAGGGAATAAGCAGCCATCAAATCAACTCCCTGCCTAAAGTTCTATTTTCTCAAATGGCTAATAGGTTTAAATTGAGCCTGCATTCTAGCCAAAGGAAAATGGTAAACACTAAACATATAGCAGGCACATAGTTCATGATTTTGGGGTGCTATGGAAGCAAAGGGGATTTGAGACATGTCAGGTAAGCTAATGGAAAAAATTACATTATTTTCAACCTTTCTTTTTTTAAATTTTGAAATAAACTTTTATTTTTTAATTATATTTTATTGACTATACTATTACAGTTGTCCTGATTTTTGTACCTTTGCTCCTCTCCACCCAGCATCCCCCACTCTCTCAGGCGATCCCCACACCATTGTTCATGTCCATGGGTTATGGGTATAAGTTCTTCAGCTACTCCATTTCCTATACTGTACTTTACATCCTCATGGCTATTCTGTAACTGCCTATTTGTACTTCTTAATCTCCTCACCTCTTCACCCATCTCCTCACATCCTCTCCCACCTGGCAATCATCAAAATGCTCTCTGTATCCATGGTTCTGTTTCTGTTCTTCTTGTTTGATTAGTTTGTTTCTTATATTCAATTGTTCATATGTTGATCTTCTTTTTCTTAAATAAGTACCTTTAACATTTTGTATACTATTGCTTTGGTGATGATGAACTCCTTTAGTATTTTCTTGTCTGGAACGCTCTTTATCTGCCCTTCAATTCTAAATGATAGCTTTGCTGGGTAGAGCAATCTTGGCTGTAGGTCTCTGCTTTTCATGACTTTGAATATTTCTTTTCAATCCCTTCCAGCCTGCCAAGTTTCTTTTGAGAAATCATCTGACAGTCTTATGGGAACTCCTTTGTAGATAATTACCTGCTTTTCTCTTGCTTCTTTTAAGATTCTCTCTTTACCTTTGACCTTTGGCATTTTAATTATGATATGTGACTTGTAGTGGGCCTCTTTGCACCCATCTTGTTTGAGACTGTTTGTGCTTCCTGGACTTGTATGTCTATTTCCTTCACCAAATTAGGGAAGTTTTCTTTCATTATTTTTTCAAATAGATTCCTGATTACTTGCTCTTTCTCCTCTCCTCTGGCACCCCTATGATGCAAATAGTGGACCTCTTGAAGGTGTCCCAGAGGCTGCTTATACCATCCTCATTATTTTTGGATTCTTTTTTATTCTTGTTCTATGTGTTTGTTTTTTTCTCTTTCTTATGTTCCAAATCATTGATTTGATTCTCGGCTTCATCTACTCTACAGTTGTTTTTCTGTAAAGTGTTCTTTATTTCAATTAGTGTATCCTTTGTTTCTGACTGGATCTTTTTATGCTGCTGAGGTCCTCACTAAGTTCCTTGAGCATCCTTATAACCAGTGTTTTGAACTCTGCATCTGATAGTTTGCTTATCTCCATTTCATTTAGTTCTTTTTCTGGAGTTTTGATCTGTTTTTTCATTTGGGCCATGCTTCTTTGTGTCCTCATTTTGGCAGCCTCCCTGTGTTTGTTTCTATGTATTAGGTAGACCTGCTTTGACTCTGTGTCTTGGTAGTGTGGCCTAATGTAGTAGGTGTACTGTAGGGTCCAATGGCACAGCCTCCCCTATCATCCAAGATGAGTACTCAAGGTGTGCCATTTGTATGGGCTGAATACACTCTCCTCTAGTAATTGAGTCTTGGTTGCTATTGGCAGATCAATGGGAGGGATTTACTTAGGCCAGTCAGCTGCAAGGATTGGTTATGATCACTCACCACCAACCTCTACCCTCTGTGGAGGATCAGCTGTGTAAGTGCATGGTAGAGGTGTTTCAGCTTGGTCTGCAGCTGTCCACTGGGTAGGTTGGCCCTGGGGTTTCCAGGGTGGTACAGACCAAGGTCAGCCCCCACCTGTGTTTTGCCTAGGGCTACCCTGCCTCAGCTATTAAGCAATCTGAGATGGCTGCTACTTATGCTGGGCTTGGAGATTCCCAGTAAAATCAAGCTGTGAATCAGGGCTGGCTGCTGCTAGTGTTGAGCCTTGGGCTTACTGAGGCCAGCTATTGCTTGTTTGAGAGAACTTAGGAAGTTGTGCAGCATGAGTCAAGACTAGCCATTCATATGGAAAAGCTCCATGGGTAAGTCTTTAAGTTAGGTTGGGCTGAGTCTCTGGGAATCTCCAAGGCTGGTCAAATAGTATTAGCTAGGTGATGGAGTCTCAGATATGGCATCAACTTGCCCTCTCTGTGGCTCTGTGGAGGGAGAGCCCAGAAAGGGACAATGACCTCTGCTTGCTTGAATACTAGACACCAAAGTCTCTCCCAGCATGCCATTGGTGCCTAAAGCTGCTGATTCAGTGTCAGAGCTCAGAAGGAGTGAGTCTGAGTAGGTGAGCCTGTGTGTGGGTTCCTTAAGAGGAACTGCTTGGGGCTCCTGAAGTTTCTTCACTGACTCAATCCCTTTTTGTTTTTGTAGCCAGAAGTTACAAGGTCTTATCTTCCTGGTATGGGAATCCTGGGCTTGTAGGGCCTGGTGTGCGGCTGGGACTCCATGGTCCTGAGATATCTGTTCCAAATCTTATCCACCACACACATATGGGACCAGCCCTTTCTGCAACTGCGCCCCTCCTACCAGTCTGGATGGGTGTGGTTTCTTTAATTCTGTAGTTGTCAGATTTCCATGCAATTTACTTTCTGATGGTTCTAAGTGTTCTATATTTCAGTTGTGATTTTGATGTGGTGTGAGAAGAGGTGGGCCATGTCTGCCTATGCTGCCATCTTGACCTGAAGTCCTATTTTCAACCTTTCAAAATGAGGTGTATTTGACATAAAAAGTGGCATATTAGAAGCTACTAAATACCCAAGAAATATGTTAACATATAACAAACTCATATTTCTGAGATTACCTCAGAAGCAAAAAGCAATGCATTTGCTGACTTATCTGCTAAACAAATAGCTCTTGTTACCCTACCCACATGCTTGCCATTAATTTGATATCTATCCTCATCAAGCTTTCAGAAGGCCAATTGACTAATTTTGAACAATTTGCCAACTAGTAATTTTATAACTTCATTATTCTCTCTCCATTTACTTGTAATATAAGGAAACGTTTTCTTGTCCCATTAATTTACTTATTTCTTTTTATGCAAATATAGACTCATAGATTTCTTTTCATTCCATAAATGTTCTGTTGTTATTTTATTCTCATGCTTAGTTTCATATTTCGCCTGTGGAAACCCTTCAAATAGCATCCTATGTCCATTTGGCATACCTCCATTATTTTTGGGATCACTGTGTACTTTCTGGAACTGCAAGATGTTCCAGGATTAATTTTTAGTTTCCCAGATCTACCACTAAGAATCAATGACATTTCCAAGCAGGAAGATTCCTTTTAATGGGGGATGGTGCTTAGAAATGAAGATCAGGGTTCAGGTGTGTTCTTTGATGCTGGGAAATCTTTGTTTCTAGGTCCTTTTAATGGGCAGAGCTTAGAAATATAAATATATCTACATTCATTTATTTTCTCTCTCTTTAACTAATTTATTAAAACTCATGAGTTTATACTGACAGCTTTCATTCCAATTCAACACCATAAAATTTATTCTAACCTTCCGCTTTCCGTATTTGTAACTGATGTCTCCCACAGTGAGAAATCCGGCTTCTTTAATCCTTTCTATATTTAATCATTTGTTCAGTTCTACAGTACACACAAGGTAGTTTCAGAATTGCTAACTCACATTGCTACCAAGAATAAACCCTCTAACTAGAGTTCCATATTTGTTTACAGTTATTTTTTTTTGGTTTTAGACTCAAGGCAAAGAGTCAGAATATTGTGTTCTAAGTTATTCAGGTTAGTTCTATTTTCTGCTTTTCACAGTATGTTTTAAAATTTGAAATATAGTTAGGCTATATCATTTCTGTTATTTTAGGTTTTATTCTCCTGGCATTTTTAGTTATATTTTTGAGTGTATAAAATATTAATAAGCTCAAAAAGTCAATGCCAAAGCTATATATATATATGTGTTTACTTAGAAAAGAGTCACTACCTTCTCCACAATCCCTTCTACTTTTTTCCCACTTTGCCTCTGTATATAACCAGTCTCATTCATTTCTGATATATTCTTACTGCATTTCCTTTTGAAAAATAAAAAAAATAAATGCTTTAAGAATTTGTATATTATCCTTGAATGGGGGCTGTAGTATCTTTGTATCATTTCAGTTGCAGTATATGAACTCACCAAGCAAGCACTACTGGCATTATTTTTATTGTCTTATGATAGCAGCAGATATAACAAAGTGATAGATTTTGGAGGTGTGTCATTGTTGAATCCCCAGATTTGTCAACTGGGCTTTATTCTTAACTTTTTCAGTGTCTTACTTGTTTATACCATCAGCATTAATTATGGATTACATTTGAGCATGGTTTAACTTGATAGGCTATTGGGAATAGGCTATTCAATTTGAACAGATATAAGATTTTTACCTTTTCTTTCATATTCCTTTTATTTTTTAAATTATTTTTTTGTTAGAATTCCCTAATTTTATTTATTTATTTATTAAAATATTTTATTTATTTATTTTTAGAGAGAGGGGAAGGGAAGGAGAAAGAGAGGGAGAGAAATATCAATGTGTGGTTGCCTCTCGCATGCCCCCTACTGGGGACCTAGCCCACAACCCAGGCATGTGCCCTGACTAGGAATCAAACTGGCAACTTTTTGGTTTGCAGTCCTGTGCTCAATCCACTAAGCTACACCAGCCAGGGCTATTTATTTATTTTTAAATTTTGAAATTACAATTGACATTCAATATTATCTTAGTTTCAGGTATACAGTATAGTGGGTAGACATTTATATAACCATGCTCTATCATCATCAAATGACTCTCTGGATAAGTCTGGTACCCAACTGGCACCACATACTGACATGACAACATTATTGACTATATCCCTATGCTGTACTTTATATCCCCATGATTATTCGGTAGCTGTCAATTTGTATCTCATAATCCCTGTCTTTTGTCAGCCAGCTCCCACCCCTCAACCATTTGGTAACAGTCAGTTTGTTCTCTGTTATCTATGTACCTGTTTCTGTTTCGTTTTTGTTTTTTTAGATTCCATATATAAGTGAAGTTGCATGATATTTGTTTTTTCTGTCTGACTTATTTCACTTAGCATAATACCCTCTAGGTCCATCCATGTTGTTGCAAATGTAAGATTTCATTATTTTTATGGCCAAGAAATATTTCATTATATATAACATACATACAAACCACTTCTTCTTTATTCAGTTGTCTATTGACAGACAGTTTGCTACCATAGCTTGGCTATTGTAAATAACACTACAATGAACATAGGGATGCATATATGGCTTCAAATTAGTGTTTTGGGTTTCTTCAGATAAATAGGCAGAAGGGAAATCACTGAATCACAAGGTAGTTTCACTTTAATTTTTTTGAGGAAACTCCATACTGTTTCCCAAAGTGGCTGCATCAGTCTGCATTTATACCAGCAGTCCACTAGTGTTCCCTTTCCTCCACATCCTTGCCAATATTTTTCAATTATGGATTTATTGATGACAGCCATTCTGAGAGGTATAAGGCGATACCTAATTGTGGTTTTAATTTGTATTTCTCTGATGATTAATGATGTTGATCATCTTTTCATGTCTGTTGGCCATTTGTATGTCCTTTTTGGAGAAATCTCTATTTTGGTCCTCTATTTTTTAATCAGATTATTTTTTTCTTTTAGTGTTAAATTGTATGAGTTCTTTATATATTTTGAATATTAGCCCTTGATTGCATGTATCATTGGTAAATATCTTTCCCCATTCAGTAGGTTGTCTTTTAATTTTGTTGATGGTTTCCTTTGTTGTACAAAAAGTTTTTATATTGTATATTGTTATTTATTTTTTCTTTTGTATCTCTTTCTCTAGGAAGTATATCTAAAAATGTTACCAATAACAATGTCAAAAGTGTTATTACTTATGTTTATTTCTAAGAGTTTTATGGTTTTGGGTCTTGCATTTAAGTCTAATCAATTTTCAATTTATTCTGTATGGGATAAGAAAGTGGTCTAGTTTCAGTTTTTTGGACACAGTTTTTTCAACACTATTTATCAAGGACACTGTCTTTACCCCATTGTATATTCTTGTCTCCTTTGTCCAAATTAATTGACTATACAGATGTATGTTTATTTCTGGGCTCTCTATTCTGTTTTATTTCCATTTGTTTTTATGCCAGTGCCATGATGTTTTATTACTATATAGTCTTGTAGTATAGTTGGATATCAAGTAGGGTGATATCAACTTTCTTTCTCAAAATTGCTGTGATTCTGTTGTGTGTGTGTGATTCTATATAAATCTTAGGATTACTTATTCTAGTTTAGTGAACAATGCTATTGGTATTTTGATAGGTATTGCCTTGGATCTATAGATTGTTTTGGGTAGTATGGAAATTTTAATTATGTTAATTCTTTCTACCCATGAGCATGGTCTATATTTCCATTTATTTGTATCTTCTTCTATACCTTATAATTTTCTGAGCACAGGACATTTACCTCCTTGGTTAAGTTTATGCCTAGGAGTTTTCTGATATAATTATCAATGGGATTATTTTCTTAATTTCTCTTTCTGATAGTTAATTATTGGTATATAAATGTACAACCAATTTCTGAATATTAATTTTGTATTTTGCTACTTTACTGAATTTATTTAGATAGGAATTTTTTTGTGAACTCTTTATGGACTTCCATATATACTTTCATGTTATCTATAAATAATGGCAGTTTTAGTTCTTCCTTTTTAATTTAGATTTTTTAAATTTCTTTTGCTTGTCTGATTACTGTGACTAGGACCTCCAAAACTATGTTGGATACAAGTGGTGAAAATGGATATCCTTAACTTGTTCTTGACCTTAAGGAAAACTTTCAATGTCTCTGGTTATATTTTGCTTGCTTGTTTGTTTTGTTGATTATTAACAAATAAGTCTTAAGGAACTGATTTTGCTCCATTGCTTAGTCTGTGCTGGAATATTGTCAAAAGATTTTGATGATTCTGTTTTGAAAATCTCTCACTCATTCTCAATACTTTTAATTTTATTTTAGTTTTGGAATTTGGTTAAATTGGTTTGTAAAGACTTCTAAAATTCTTGAGGCAAGTGATCTATTTGTTTAGCTTTCTTAGTCCAAGCCAGCCCTTTTGACCACCTTTGTCTTATAAATGGAAACATTAAAAATTGAAGTTGCCTTCATAGGCATGGAAAACCTGGACTATAGGTGTTTATGATTGAAAGTTTCTGGAGAAAAGGTGTAGAATTAGGGCCTCCAGGCAGAGAAATTTTTAATTTACACTTATGAAAGGGCAGAGAAAGGTCAGTCTATGTTAAGTTTTAGAATCGATTGGCTATAGACAAAGATCTTAGAAGGTTTCTTCCTTTAATTCTCTCTGTGCATGTGTGTATTGTGTTTTTAGTAGAGAATAATATATCATAGAAAGGTTGTGTTTTGACTGTGACCCATCAACAAATTATTTTTGCTTATATTCCCTCAATAAATATATATTTATGTATAAGGTAATACTTGTTCTACTATACTAACATATTTTATAAGTAATAGAACAAAAATAAGAATAAAAAGTTATATATATGTACAACAGAATTTATACTATAAATTTATAGGTATAGTTTATATAAATAGAAGTTTTAATAATTTCATTCCATGCCAGTAGATGATCTTGTCTACTCTTGCAATGTATAGACACAACTTGGGAAGTCACTAGTATAATGGAAATCACACAGGATTTAGAGGACCCAAGCCCCAGTGTTGGATATACAATTGCTGACATAGTAATCCAAGGACATTTACTTATTATCTCTCCAGTTTACTCTCCTGCTTTGTAATGAGGATAAAATGAAATGATATATGGACTATTTTGAGGAGATTACTTGATGTAAAATAGTTTCAACAAGGTTTAATACAATCTGAAAGCTATCTCATATTTTTTTTCCTCAAGTGCGATCATCGGGGAAGACATTTAGATATAAATGCTAATGAACAGAGAATTTTTACTATGATCACTTATATTATTTGATGAGGGGAGTAAAAGTTTACCCAATGGAAAAAGTTGTCTAAAGATTTCAGCATGCTTCCTTTATACTTGTTTACATTTATGTTTTTCAACAGTCAAATCAACTTCCTGTATAATAAATTACAAAAATATTTATCAAATGCTTGCCATGACCCAGGCTTTGGACTAGGAGATAAAATGGTTGAACAGGTGGGTGTGTAGTTTATTATACATTTGACGTTTTGTGTGCTTTGCTTTTATTTGATTTATTTTTCTCAGCTGAGTTTAATATTTGAATTATACAAACCATAAATTTGACATGGTTTTCTGAAGAAAGCATAGACTTTAGAGTTAGATATAGAGGTTCAAATTCCACCTCTATGATTCTTATGTAATCTCTCAGGCAATATTCCTGAACTTTACCTCTAATATTTATAAAATGGCAATAATTATCATCATTTTTAGGTTGTTGTGAGGTTAAATTATAACACTGTGAAGTATTTGCAAGTTCTAGGCAAGTAATGTTGTATGCCACAAATATTAATCATATTTAGAAATCCTTTGAAAGAATCTTGTAATCCACAAAAATAAGAATTTACATCCCAGTTCTAGAAGAATTGTCATTTAAGTCACGTTCTGACCTCAAATAAGAGGTCAGAAGAGCTAAATTCATATTAATATGGCTATATCTAATCCTTACTGTAACTGCTACTGAGTTTTAATCCTAGATTGAGTTTTAATTTTTGTATTACCATTTTCATATATCAGATGAACATTTACATTTTAGAAAAGAATTTGTTGATATTTTTGCTTTTTTTTGTTTTTCTCAAACTGTAAGACACAGTTAATTTAAAAAGCCACAGAGGTAGAAGTGAGTCACAGAAGAAATGGGCTCAGGAAATGAGTTGGAGAAAAGAAGGGCTCTTAGAGCTTAGGAGGGACAGGAAGAGAGAAAACCATGCTGTGTGGGACAAAAGAGGAAGGGGAGGTGGACTCAAGATGGTGGAGGAGTGAGTGGAAGCTACGCAAACCTCCTCCCAGGACCTATTTGGAATTGCAAGTGAAATGTAGAGAAATCAATCTGAATAACCTACTGAACACTAGCAGGAGAGAAGCCTTATAAGCAAGGACAGACAGATGAAACCACTTCACCACAATGAGACTAGTACGAAGTACAGAGGTACAAGTAGGATAGCTGGGCTCCCACAGCCAGCAGCTGAAGTTCCAGAGGGATATTTCAGTGGCTGCAAGGTTCTCCCTGAGAAGTTTGGTGTCTAAACCCCAAGCTGGGCTACCTATCTTACAGTAGCAGAGCAAGGAAAGGAGCCCAGATAACATCCAGCTATGAAAAGCAACACAGTTACTGGCCCCTCAAAAGAGAGCACTGGATATGCAGAGAACCTCTTAAAGGGCCAACACACAAAATTTCGTTTGCAGCCACTTACCATAGGCTCCAGCAGAATGAGGGCAGAGTGGACAAGAGATATTTGAGGAGAGTCTGGGGTTGGTGGCTCTGGGGGAAGAACTGAAGGAACAGCCACCACAATCCCTGTGCTGAGTTATTCCTGGTACTTAGGACCCAACTTCCTCAAGCATCAGCTTGAGGGGAAACAGTAGTCCGACCCACAGAAATTACTCTGCCCATCCTGTGGAGGTAGAGCTGAGTAAAGCTTGAGTCTATATCATTGATTGAGTTTAACAACTAAGGTGGATATCTGGGAGCTCTGAGACATTAGCTGACCTTCCTCTGGGCATGGTGCTGGTAAAAACCAACCTTGTGCACAGCCTAGTTCTTTCTGCACACATACAGGCTCAGCAGAGGGAGCCACATGCTCTGATAACTCCAAACAGGTTTTCAGGGCCAGTGACAAGCAATGTCTGACAAAAACCTACACCAGAGTGTTTGCAGATCTATCAAAAAGATAGAAACAAATGCAAAAAAAAAAAGTAGCCAAAATGGGAAGACAAAGATACAGACCCCAAATGAAAGAACAAGGTAACTCTCCAGAAGAACTAGATTAAATGAAGCAATTTATTAGATAGAGATTTTAGAGTAATGATTATAAGGATACTCAACAGCATGAAAAAAGATATAGAAACCATAAAAAATGATCAGTCAGGAATAAAAAAGTGTAATATCTGAAATAAATAATACACTGGGAGGAATAAACAGTAGGTTAGATGAAGTAGAGGTTTGAATCAGTGATTTAAGGCAAGGTAGAAAAAAACACCCAGGCAGAGCAGGAAACCTCACCCCCCCCCTCCAAAAAAATGGACAGGAATTAAAGAAAATGAGAGAACCTAAGAAATATTTTGGACAACATGAAGCATGGAAACATCCATATAATGGGAATATCAAGAAGAAGAAGAGAGCAAGCAAGGATTGAGAACCTATTAGAAGAAATGATGACAGAAAACATTCCTAATCTAATGAAGGAAAAAGACATACAAGTCCAGGAAGCTCAGAGGCCCAACCAAGTTGGACCCAAAGAAGCCTACACTGAGACACATCATAATTAAAATGAGAAGGCTTAAAGACAAGGAGAAAATCCTAAAAGTAAGAGAAAAGCAGGCAATTACATACAAGGGGCATCAATTAGACTGTCATCTGATTTCTCACAGAAACATTTCAGGCCAGGAGGGAGTAGTGTGAAATACTCACGGTGATGAAAAGCAAGGACCTACACCCAAGGCTACTTTAGCCAGCAAGGCTATCAGCTAAAATTTAAGGAGAAATAAGGAGTTTCCCAGACAATAAAAGTAGAGGAGTTTGTTATCACCAAATCAGTACAGCAGCAAATGTTAAAGGGCTTGGTAGAAAAAGAAGAAAGAAGAAGAAAGAAGAAGAAAGAAGAAGGAAGAGGAATAAAAAGAAGAAGAAGAGGAGGAGGAAAATAGTTTAACAATAAAATGGTACTAAATATGCATATATCAATAATCACTTTATATGTAAATGGCTTAAATGCTCCAAACAAGAGACATAGGGTAGCTGAATGGATAAGAAAACAAGACTCATATATATGTGCCCCCCAAGACATCCACCTCAAATCAAAAGATACATATGGACTAAAAGTAAAGAAATAGAAATAGATATTTCATGCAAATGCAAGGGAAAAAGAAGCTGAGGTAGCAGTACTTATACCTGACAAATAGACTTTAAAGCCAAGGCTACAGTAAGAGAAAAAGAAGGATACTACATAATGATAAGGGGAGCAATCCAGCAAGAGAATATAACCATAGAAAACAACATACCCAACATAGGAGCAGCTAAATATGTGAAACAAATTTTGATGGACATAAAAGGAAAGATGGGCAGAAATAGTCATAGTTGGGGATTTTTAAACCCCACTGATTGCAATGGATGGATCTTCCAGAAAGAAAATCAATAAGGAGACAGTGGCCTTAAACAACACACCAGATCAAATGGATTCAATTGAGACCTTTAGAGCATTTTACTTTAAAGCAGCAGAATGTATATACTTTTCAAGTGCACATAGAATGTTTGCCAGGATAGACCACATGCTAGGACACAAAACAAGTCTCAATAAATTGAAGAAGATTGAAATCATATCAAGCATCTTCTCTGACCACAATGTCATGAAACTAGAAATCAGTCACAAGAAGAACATTGGAAAACATGGAAGTCATGGAAGCTAAATAATATATTATTAAAAAGTGAATGGGTCAACAATAAGTTCAAGGTAAAAATAAAAAAATGCCTTGAAACAAGTGAAAATGAGGACACAACAATAAAAAAAATCTGTAGGACACAAGGAAAGCAGTCCTAAGAGGGAAATTCATAGCATTACAGGCCTATCTGGAAAAAACAAAACAAAACAAAACAAGAAAAAGCTCAAATAACAATCTAAGTTTACACTTAAAGGAACTTGAAAAAGAAAAACAAAGCCAAAATGAATAGAAAGAAGGAAATATTAAAGATCAGAGCAGCAATGAACAAAATAGAATCTAAAAAACAAAAGATAATGAATCCAAGAGCTGATTCTTTGAAAGATAAATAAATTGACAAACCTTTAACCAGACTCATCAAGAAAAAGAGAGAGGACCCAAATAAATAAAATTAGACACAAAAGAGGATAAAAACAACTGACACCAAAAAAAATACAAAGGATTGTAATAAAATATTAAAAACTATATGCCAACAAACTGGATGACCTGGACAAAATGGAAAAATTCTCAGAAACATACAATCTTCCAAAACTAAATTAGGAAGAATCAGAGAATATGAATAGACAGATTACATTTCAAGAGACTGAAGCAGTAATTAAAACCTCCCAAGAAACCAAAGCCCTGAACTGGAGGCTTCACAGGTGAATTTTACCAAACAGTTGAACTAAAACCTCTTCTCAAACTATTTCAAAAAATTTGAGAGGAGAAAAGCCTCAAATTCATTTTATGAGGTCAGCATTATCCTAATTTTAAGACCAGATAAATACACTACAAAAAAATAAAATTATAGGCCACTATCCCTGATGAACAAAAATGCTACAATCCTCAATAAGATACTAGCTATCCAAATACAGTAATGCATCAAAAAGATCATAAAGCATGATCAAATGGGATTTTTTGTGGGAATGCAAGGTTGGTACAACATCCACAAATCAATAAATGTGATTCACCACATAAACAAAATGAAGGATAAAACCCACATGATCATATCAATAGATGCAGAAAAAGCATTTGATACAATCCAGCACCATTTGTATAAAAACTCTTAGCAAAATGGGATTAGAGGGAAGATATCCAAATATAATAAAGTCTATATAGGACAAACTCACTAACAGCATCATATACAATGGACAAAACCTACAAGCATCCCCCTTAAGATCTGAAAAAAGACAGGATGTCTGCTTTCACCTCTCTTATTCAATATAGTACTGGAAGTCCTATACACAGCAATCAGAAAAGAAGAAACAAAGGCAACCAAATTGGAAAGGAAGAAGTAAATCTGTCATTATTTGCAGATGAAATCATACTGTACATAGAGAACCCCAAAGATTCTACCAAGAACTACTAGAATTGATAAATGAATTCAGTAAAGTAGAAGGATACAAAATTAATATCCAGAAATCAGTTGCATTTTTTATGCCAATAATGAACTAGCAAAAAGAGATTTTAAGAAAACAATCCCATTCACAAATACTTCAAAAAGAATAAAATACTTAGGAATAAACCTAACCAAGGATGTAAAAAACCTGTACATGGAAAATTATGAGACACTGAAGAAAAAATTGAAGAAGATACAAATACATTGAAGCATATATTGTGTTCATGGATAGGAAGAATTAACATCATTAAAATGTCTATACTATCCAAAGCAATCTATAGATTCAATGCAATTCCTATCCAGATTCCAATGATGTATTCCACAGAACTAAAACAAATATTTCAAAAATTTATCTGAACCACCAAAGGCCCCTCATAGCAACAGCAATTCTGAGAAAGAAGAATAAAGTTCAAGGTATCACACTATCTAATATAAAACTATACCATAAGGGTATAGTGATAAAAAAAAACATGGTATTGGCATAAAAACAGCGAGACACATAAATCAATGGAACAAAATAGAGGGACCAGAAATAAACCCACACATTTATAGTCAATTAATATTCAACTGAGGAAGCAAGCACATACAATGGGTTGAAGATAGTTTACTTAATAAACAGTGTTGAGAAAATGAGACAGATACATGCAGAAAAATGAAACTACACCACCTTCTTATACCACACACAAGAATAAATTCAAAATGGATTAAAGACTTAAATATTAAACTCAAAACCATAAAAATCATAGATTAAAACATGGGCAGCAAAATCTTGTACATTGCTCATAGCAATATTTATCAGGTATATCTCCCCAGGCAAGGGGAAAACAAAAAACAACTGGGACCACATCAACTAAAAATTCTTGCACAGCAAAGGAAAAATATTTATGAAAAGAAGAATAGACATATGAAAAGATGCTTGATGCCACTAATCATCAGAGGAATTCACATTAAAATCACAATGAGAAATTATCTCACATCTGTCAGAATGGCTATCATCAATAAATCAACAAGCAACAAGAGTTGTTGAGGATGTGGAAAAAGGGGAATCCTTTTGCACTGTAGGCGTGAATGCAGACTGATACAGCCACTTTGGAAAATAGTATGGAGATACCTCAAAAATTAATAATTGATCTGCTTTTTGACCCAGTGATTCCACATCTGGGGATATATCTGAGGGAACCCCAAAACACTTTAAAGAACATAAGCACCCCCATGTTCATTGCAGCATTATTTGCAACCACCAAGATGTGGAAGCAGCCCAAGTGTTCATCAGTAGATGAGTGGTTAAAAAAACTAATGTACATTTACACAAAGGAATACTACTTGGTCATAAATAAGAAGAAAAGTTTACCCTTTTCGACAGTATAGATTGACTTGGAAAATATTGTGCTAAGTGAAATAAGCCAGTCAGAGAAAGACAAATATGTGATCTTACTCATATATGGAATTTAATGAATACACTAAACTAACAAGGAAAATAGAGACAGATTCATAGATAGAAAGCAGGATGACAGTTAAGGGGGCTGGTGATGGGGTGGGCAAAAAGGAAAAATGACTCATGGACATGGACAACAATGTGGTGATTACAGCGATGTGTATAAGGGGACTACATGCTAATGGGAAAAAAAGGAAGAAGGAGAAGAGGAGCAGTCATGCTTTGAATAAGAGAGAGCACACCAGGTATTTTTGTTTGTTTTTTACATATAAGATGATCATCAGGTATGACATATTTTAGACATTTCCAAATCAGTGAGTGGTGGATTTGTGAGTTCAGCTTTTTGACTGTGAGGATTTCAGGAGGAAATGCAATACTGCATCTAAAGAAATAATTAATTTAAAATTGCAATTTAGAACTACTTCACAGGGATTACTTTTTAAATTTATTTTTTATGAAAGTATAGCGGATATATAATATTATTTCAGGTGTACAGTACATTGACTTGACATTTATACATCTTACAATAAGATCACCACAATAAGCATAGTAAGCATTTGTCATCAAAGTTATTCAGATATTATTGACTGTTTTTTCTATGCTGTATGTTATGTCCCTGAGACATTTATTTTATAACTGGAAGTAAGTTTGGCATCTATTGTTCTTCACATTGTCCTCCCAGCTCACCTTCTTCCTTACTCTTGCAACTATCAGTTGTTTTTTTCTTTGTATTTAAGTCTGTTTCTGTTTTGTTTGTGTTTTGATTCCATATATAAAGGAAATTATATGATATTTTCTTTCTCTGTCTGACTTATTTCACTTAGCATAATACCTTCTAGGTCCATTCTTATTGTCACAAATGGTAAGAATTCATTCTTCTTTGTATCTGAATAACATTCCTATACAAGTGTGTGAGAGTGCACACATGTGTGTATGTATGAGGTCTATCTGGAAAAAGTCCAACGTTTGTTAATATAACAGACATGATTAGCATGACATCAATGTAACCTGGCAGCCAACAAGAGTAGATTGGAATGCACATGCATGAACAATGATGATGAAAAAGATAAAACAATAATGACTTCACTGTACTAGTAAGTGGGAGTGGTAGACACTGTTGAATGATTATGTATACTGTATGGCTGTCACATTCAAAATTAGCAAGTAGAGCAATGAATCTGCATCAGATTTTGCATTAAGCTTGAACATTCCTCTGTGGATACTATTTGGATGATTCAGAAGGCTGTAGCTATGGGCAAGTGGTGATTGACAGCTTCATCACAACAATGCACCTACTCTTGTATCATGTCCTGTGCTAGTTTTTTTGTGAAACATCAAATCACCCAGGTGGCTCACTCCCCTACCAACCAGATTTGGTGGCCTGTGATTTCTGAGTTTTCCTAAAACTAAAATCACCTTTGAAAGGGAAGAGATCTCAGACAGCCAATGAGATTCAGGAAAATATGATGGGGCAGCTGATGGTGATTGGGAGAATTGTGTGAGGTCCCAAGGTGCCTACCTTGAAGGGGACTGAGGTGTCATTGTCCTATGTATAATGTTTCTTGTATCTTGTATCTTTTTCAATAAATGTCTATATTTTTTACATTACAAGACTGGATACCTTCTGGACAGACCATAGGTATATGTTTGTGTGTGTGTATATGTGTATCTCACAATTTCACAATCTCACATCTTCTTTATCCACTCAACTATTAATGAACACCTAGGTTGCTTTCATATCTTGGCTATTGTGAATGATACTGCAATGAACATAGGGTTCCCTGGTTGGGCAAGCTGTATTCAGCAGTGTGCAAGACTCTTTCATCTTGGTTTCTTTTTTTTTGTTATGCTTACACTGTACTGCTTTTATTGTTATTTAGCATATCTATGGTTTCTGTTTGTATATGTGTATGTATGTGTTAATTGCAATGTCATCTTCATTTCTGTGACTATTATCTTTTTTCTTTTTTTATTGCTGTTCAATTACAGTTGTCCCTATTCTCCCCCCATTATTCTCCCCTCCCCCCCACTACCAAATTCAATCCCCCCATTGTCTTTGTCCGTGGGTCCTTTATACATGCTCCTTGACTTGACCATTCTCCTTTTTCTCCCCATTATACCCCTACCCACCTCTGGTCACTGTCAGTTTGTTCTTCATTTCCATGTCTCTGGTTTTATTTTGCTCACTTGTTTGTTTTGTTGATTAGGTTCAACTTACAGATGAGATCATATGGTATTTTTCTTTTACCAGCTGGCTTATTTCACTTATCATTATGCTCTCCAGTTCCATCCATGCTGTGGCAAAGGGCAGGAATTCCATCTTATTTTTTCTGCTGCATAGTATTTCATGTTTAAATGTACCACAATTTTTTGATCCACTCATTTACTGATGGGCACTTAGGCTGTTTCCACTACTGGGCTATTGTAAATAATGCTGCCATGAACACTGGAGTGCACAGGTTCTTTTGAATTGGTGTTTTAGGATTCTTAGGGTATAATCCCAGCAGTGGAATCTCTGGGTCAAAAGGCAGTTCCATTTTTAGTTTTCTGAGGAAATTCCATACTGTTTTCCACAGTGGCTGCACCAGTCTGCATTCCAACCAACAGTGCACTAGGGTTCCCTTTTCTCCACAATCTTGCTAGCAATTGTTATTTGTTGATTTGTTTATGATGACCATTCTGACTCATATGAAGTGGTATCTTGTTGTGGTTTTAATTTGAATCTCTCTGATGGCCAGTTAAGCTGAGCATCCTTTCATGTGTCTCTGGGTCCTTTGTATGTTCTCCTTAGAGAAGTGTCTGTTCAGGTCCTTTGCCCATTTTTTAATTGGATTGTTTATCTTCCTGGTGTGGAGTTGTGTGAGTTCTTTATATATTTTGGAGATCAAACCCTTGTCTGAGGTATCATTGGCAAATATATTTTCCTATATATTTGGTTACCTTTTCATTTTACTGATGTTTTTGTTAGCTGTGTAGAAGCTTTTTAGTTTGATGAGGTCCCATTTGTTTATGCTTTCCTTTATATCCCTTGCTCTAGGGGACATGGTGAAAATATTGTTGCATGGAATATCTGAAGTTTTCCTGCTGGTGTTCTCCTCTAGGACTTTTATAGTTTCATGACTTATATTTAAGTTTTTTATCCACCTTGAATTTATTTTTGTGTGTGGTGTAAGCTGCTGGTCAAGTTTCATTTATTTATTTATTTATTTTGCATGTAGTTGTCTAGATCCCCCAACACCATTTGCTGAAGAGGCTATTTTTACTCCATTTTAGGCTTGTTCCCCCTTTGTGGAATATTAATGGCTATAGAGACATGGGTTTATTTCTGGGCTGTCTATTCTGTTCCATTGATCTATGTGTCTATTCTTATGCCAGTACTAGACTGTTTTGAATACAGTGCCCTCATAATATCATTTGATATCAGGTATTGTGATCCCTTTTACTTTGTTCTTCTTTTCTCAAAAAGATTGCTGAGGCTATTTGGGGTCATTTGTGGTTCCATATAAATTTTTGAAATGTTTGTTCTATGTGAAATATTTCATTGGTATTTTAATAGGGATTGTGTTGAATCTATACATTGCTTTGAGTAGTATGGACATTTCGATGCTGTTAATTCTTTCAATGCATGAACACACTATATGCTTCCATTTATTTGTCTCTTCTTTAATTTCTTTCTTCAGTGTTGTGTAGTTTTCTGAGTATAGGTCTTTTACCTCCTTGGTTAGGTTTATTCCTAGCTACTTTATTTCATTGTTGCTATAACAACTGAATATTTTTTCTAATTTCTGTTTTGATATTTCTTCATTGGTGTACAAAAATGCCTTCTTTTTCTGAACGTTGACTTTGTATCCTGCTGTTTTGTCAAATTCACTTATTAGGTTGAGTAGTTTTTTGGTGGAGTCTATAGTGGGTTTTGTGTACACTATCAAGTCATCTGCAAACAATGACAATTTTACTTCCTGCTTTCCAATTTGGATGCCTTTTTTTTTTCTTTTTCTTGCATGATCACTGTGGCTAGATCTTCCAGTACTATGTTGAATAAAAGTGATCAATGTGGACACTCTCATCTTGTTCCTGTCCTGTTATTACTGGAAAAACTTTTTATTTTTGCCCATTGAGTATGATGTTGGCTATAGGTTTGTCATATACGGCCTTTATCATGTTGAGATATGCTCCCTCTGCTCCCACTTTGCTGAGTTTCTATTATAAATGGGTGCTGTACTTTATCAAATGCTTTTTTTTGCATTTATTGATATGATCATGTGATTTTTGTTTGTCTTAAACATACATTTGTTTGTGTTGTTGTTTTGGTATTTTTGTACCATGTTTGGTCATAATTTTAATTGCTCCATGGAAAGATTTTCCTCATGAGTAATTTTTTACCCTATTCTTTTTCTCATGTGCTCTCCTTGAAAATTTATTATGCTGTGTCCTTTTTGACTACTCATCATTGAATAAGGAGAGTTTTTCCTGGACCTGATGTCTGTAGGATTTTTCTTTCTAAAGTGAAGACCAAGACCTGGGTTGCAGGCTGGCAGAAATTTTCTCTGTTGCCTAGGGGTTTGTTTGTGGGTTCTTTTAGCCTTTTTCCCAATCAAAGAAGTGGAAGTTATGGGTTTGTAAATGCTGTTTTTTTTTCTCTTGTAACTCAGCAACATATCAATTCCTGCAAATGTCCCTTTGCTATGTGATTTTTCCAGAGCTGTCTGTCCTTTTTCTCAAAACCACATAGATTTCTTGAAAGCTCATGTTGCCAGTCTGTTCACTCTTAGAAATAAGGGATTTTAGTTTCTATCAAAATGAAGGGCCTTCAGTCTTGGATAAGTTGCTCTTCTGAGATCAACAGCAGCATGTGTTCTCTGTTCATATTTTTAGGAACTATTTGATGCTTTTAATAACAACTTCACCTATTTTCTCATTTTAGTTCTATCTTATACTTTTGTTCAATATGAATATTCCTCTCTATTTCTTATTTTTTTTTCTTTTGCGTGACTTTTAAGAGGTGAGAGAAGTTCTAAATTTACTCTTTTTTTGAAATTGGAAGGATCTCATGCCCTCTTATGCATGAACTGGCTCTATTTACAACCACTGAGGGGGGAAAACCCAGGCAGTCCTTCTTTACCACATGTTTCCCCTGCCCATCACTGCTGTATCTTTGGGGAATGAACAACTTCCCCAAAGCAAATAATCAATTAAAATGAGATAAGCCAGTTGGATTTTTTTCCAAGAATTTGAACTATGACTTTGTGGTTAATTTGTGGCAAGCACTTTAAAGATTATAGGGATTTAGCTGAGGTAATCATACTAGGCTATATAGTTCAGTTAAGTCCAGAGAAGAGAAGAATGAAGCATAGGTATAGAGCAAAGTAGAGAATCAATGAAAAAGAGAAGCAGAGATCAAAGAAATTCTGTGATTTCTAAAAGAGAAAAATCATTCTCTCTCTAGTCCTTTTACCTTTCCCATGAGGCATGGCTATAGTATATCTTACTCTTAAATTCTGTGAGATGTCTGTTTTTCTACTATAGTATCCGTGACCTGTGTAGTAGGTTCAGTATGTCTTTTTTTTGTCATCAAAGGAAACACACATACACAAACAAACATAAACCAAGTAAAAAAGAAAGGTTCTAAACACAAAACTGGTGACATTTAAATTAGAAATGTTATCACATACACTAGAATAATGGTTTAAATAATTAAAATTTTTACATTGTTGACAAATTCTTGGAAGTAACTGGTATGAATACTGAGGAACATTTATAGTTAAGGCAGGTCATATATAGTCCATATTAATATGAGTTCATCCCAGAGAGGGCATGTTGATTTGGTGTGAGACAGTAGGTTAATTAGTGCAGTAAATTAATATAGCATATAAGTGACAATAATGTATCCACAGCAATTTATTGGTGTTAATTTCTTCATTTGCAAATGTACAAAGTTCACCTGTTAAAATGGATATTTTAATATAAACTGTAAATGATTTCTGAACTTGAACATTTTTTTATTAGCTGTAGTTTAGTTAAATTTGTGTGGGAGTAGTGGAGAGGACCTTTCTCTCTTAACCCTGCAAAATGGAATAATTGTGTTTTGTGTAGATGGAAGTAGGCACTGCCAGGGCCATAGGCAAAATTAGTAAGAATGACTTGTCTTCTGATGTCTTCAGGCGTCACTTTCTTTGCTGCAGAGCTTACTTTCCTTGTTCTTGCCTGTTTTATTCTTAATCTTACTGTTAATATTATGCCTACTATTTATTTAACATTTCGTATTTTGCAAAACACTTTCACATACCCTCTGTATCATTTGATCATCACTACAAGTTTGTAAATAGCATCTCAATTTTATGAATGATGAAACCAAGATTCATGCTAAAACTAGGCTTTGAGTTCTGGTTTCTAAAATCTGACTTGCCATAGGTATAACTGTCTTATGAAAATCTGATGCATTTGCAGAGATAAAAATCTGAAGCTAATACAATGAATCTTCAACTACAATTTCTGGTGTCACTTGTTGTCTACAGTGAGCAAACTTTTTTGTTTAACCATTTCATTTTTTCCATGATCACAACTCATGGACAGTAACAGGAACTGACAGATTACTGGTCTGAAGACATGAGGATTCACTGTAAAAAGCACAAGTGGGGATGTCATGTGATTTAGGGGGAAAAAGCTCTCTGTACTTCAATAGTCTCTGAGGACAATTATAAAGAGTTGTATAAAGATTAAGATGATATGGTATGCTGGAAAGAAGACAGGCTTTAAAATTTTTCCAGACATAGGATTTGAACTCAAACCCAAATCTGCCACTTACCAGCTGTGTGACTTTGGGCAAAGTCAATGAACCTCTTTCAGCTTCAGTTTCTTTATAACTGGAGTGATTAATATCTGTTTTATAGGACTATTGTGAGGAGTTCAATAAAAAATGACATGAAATTAAAATGATAACTACCACATATTGAGCACTAACTAAATGTTCCCTTAATTTATACCAACAACTATGAGATAGATACTATTGCTATTAGCATTTAAAAGATCAAGAAACTAAGCTTAAAGGAGTTTACCAACATGCCCAAAGTTACACAGCTAGTAATCTGTGGAACCTTGGTTCATATCCGTCTATCTGATTCTAATGTCTGTGATACATAGTATATAGTATTTCATACTTGGTACCTCTCCTAAAATGACATGCATTCATAATGATGGCTGAAGTAGATACCTGATGTTTTGGTTTGTTCAGAAATACTTCCCCCATTTTTTGGTTAGCAGACTTCCCTTCCATTGCGGAACTAGATCTCAGCCACTTCAACTAATGGGACTGTTACCACCCAGCCACAGGGATTAGTATGAGAGGAGGGCATGTGAGTCAAATAAGGCCATTCAGCACTTTCCTTTTGTTACCTACAAGAGAGTGAGAAGTTTTCTAGTTCCATTAGGATGGCTGTAGTAGGATAATGCAAGCCAGAAGCTGAAAGCTGAATAATAACCAAATAGTTGATCATGTAAACCATGCCATATTCACTCCACAGACTTAGAGAAAGTTATCTGAAGAGAAATGATGTCAAAGCACAGATAAACAAAAGAGAAATAAAGAAAAAGTCTTGAAGATAGAAAAAGTTCCTGAATTAAGATTTTGTGTAGTCCAGTGAGCCAATACATGTCCCTTATTTGTATGAGCTAGTTTAAGCTTGATTTCTGTTACATTCAACTGAATGTAATAAAGAAGGCATGAAATGTCATCAGTTATTTCTTTTAGAAATCCAGAAAAAAATATGTTCTCTATTATAATGAGCTTCTACTATAAGGGTTTATTATCTTTTTCTCATTAAATTTATTTACTTAGATTTAAAAAAAATAATTTTATTTTAATTATTGTTCAAGTACAATTTTCTATCTTTTACTCCCATCCCAGCCCACCCACCCAGCCCTCCCCTCCTCCCTCCCATTTCCAACTGCCCCTAGTTTTTATCCACATGTCCTTTATACTTCTCCCTATAAACACTTCCCCTTTGCCCCTGAGATTCCCCTAAAATTCCCTCTCCTCTCCCCTCTGAACACTGTCAGCCTGTTCTCTATTTCAGTGTCTTTGACTATATTTTGCTTGTTTCTTTGTTTTGTTGTTTAGGTTCCTGTTAAAGTTGAGATCATATGGTATTTGTCTTTCACTGCCTGGCTTTTTTTGCTTAGCATAATGCTCTCCAGTTCCATCCATGCTGTCACAAAGGGTAGGAGCTCCTTCTTTCTTTCTGCTGCATAGAATTCTATTGTGTAGATGTATCATAGTTTTTTGATACATTCATTTACTGATGGGCACCTAGGTTGCTTCCAACACTTGGCTATTGTAAATTGTGCTGCTATGAACATTGGATGCATAGGTTCTTTTGGATTGTTGTTTCAGGGTTCTTGGGATATAATCCTAGCAGTGGAATTGGTGGGGTAAAGGGCAGATCCATTTATAGTTTTCTGAGGAAATTCCATACTGTTTTCCATCGTGGTTGTACCAGTCTGCATTTCCACCAACAATGTACTAGGGTCCCTTTTTCTCCACAACCTCTCCAAGACTTGTTTTTTGCTTTGTTTATGATGGCCATTCTGACTGGTGTGAAGTGATATCTCATTGTGGTTTTAATTTGCATCTCTCTGATAGCTAGCGAAACTGAGTATCTTTTCATGTGTCTCTGGATCCACTGTATGTCCTCCTAGGAGAAGTGTCTGTTCAAGTCCTTTGCCCATTTTTAATTGGGTTGCTTGTCTTCTTAGAGTGGAGTCGTGTAAGTTCTTTATATATTTTGGAGATTAAACCTTTGTCTGAGGTATCATTGGCAAATATGTGTTCCCATACAGTTGGTTCTCTTTTTATTTTAATACTGTTTTCTTTAGCCATGCAGAAACTTTTTATTTTGATGAGATCCCATTTGTTTATTCTTTCCTTTATGTCTCTTGCTCTGGGAGACATATCAGTAAAAATGTTTCTGTGTAAAATATGAGATTTTCCTGCCTATGTTCACCTCTAGGACTTTAATAGTGTCATGGCTTATATTTAAATTTTCTGTCCATCTTGAATTTATTTTTGTATAAGGTGTAAGTTGGTGCTCGAGTTTCATTTTTTTGCACGTAGCTGTCCAGTTCTCCCAACACCATTTGTTGAAGAGGCTATTGTTACCCCATTTTATGTTACTGCCTCCTTTGTCAAATATTAATTGTCCATAAAGACTTGGGTTTATTTCTGGGCTCTCTCTTCTTTTCCATTGGTCCATGTGCTGGTTTTTATGCCAGTACCAGGCTGTTTTGATTACAGTGGTCTTATAGTATAGTTTAGTGTCAGGTATTGTGATCCCTCCTACTTTACTCTTCTTTCTCAAAATTGTAGCAGCTATTTGGGGTCATTTATGGTCCCATATGAATTTTTGAAGTGTTTGTTCTATGTCTGTGAAATAAGCCATTGGTACTTTAATAGGTATTGCATTGAATGTGTATTGCTGTGGGTAGTATGGACATTTTGATGATATTAATTCTTCTAATCCATGAACACGGTGTATGTTTTCATTTGTTTGTGTCTTCCTTGATTTCTTTCCTGAGTGTTATGTAGTTTTCTGAATACAGGTCTTTTACCTCTTTGGTTAGGTTTATTCCTAGGTATTCTATTTTTCTTTTTGCTATTTCAAATAGGATTTTTTTTCTTGATTTTTGCTTCTCCTGTTTCATTGGTGGTGTACAGAAATGCCTTTGATTTCTGGATATTGACTTTTTATCCCGCTGTTTTGCCAAATTCATTTATTAGGTCTTTCAGCTTTTTGCCCGAGTCTATAGGATTTTCTATGTACACTATCATGTCATCTGCAAACAATGACAGTTTTGTTTCCTGCTTTGTGATTTGGATGCCTTTTATTTCCTTTTCTTGTCTGATTGCTGTGGTTAAATCTTTCAATACTATATTGAATAGAAGTAGTGAAAGTGTACAGCCTTATTTTGTTCCTGATCTTAGTGGAAAAGATTTTAGTTTTTCCTCATTGAGTGTGATGTTGGCTGTAGATCTCTTATTTGTGGCTTTTATTATGTTGAGAAATGCTCCCTCTATTCCCAATTTGTTGAGTGTTTTTATCAAAAACGGGTGCTGTACCTTATCAAATGCTTTTTCCACATATATTGATATGATAATGTGATTTTTATGTTTGCTTTTGTTTATGTGATGTATTACATTTACTGATTTGCAAATATTGAACCACCCTTGCATCCCTGAGATGAATCCCACTTGGCCATGGTATACAATCTTTTTAATGTATTGTTGGATGCAGTTTGCCAATATTTTGTTGAGGATTTTAGCATCTATGTTCATCAGCAATATTGGCCTGAAGTTTTCTTTCTTTGTTGTGTCTTTATCTGGTTTTGGAATTAGGATGATGCTGGCTTTGTTAAAAGAGTTTGAGAGTCTTCTGCCATTCTAGATTTTTTGGAATAGTCTGTGAAGGATAGGGGTTAGCTCTTTCTTAAATGCTTTGTAGAATTCTCCTGTGAAACCATCCGGACCCAGATTTTGTGTGTTGGGAGTTTTTTGATTATTGTTTCAATTTCATCCGCTGCTATTGGTGTGTTCAGGCTTTCTGCTTCTTCTTTATTGAGTTTTGGAAGATTATATTTTCCTAGAAATTTGTCCATTTTGCTAGGTTTTCAAATTTCTTGACATACTGTTCTTCATAGTAATTCTTACAATCCTTTGTATTTCTGTGGTGTCAGTTGTAATCTCTCCTCCTTCATTTCTGATTGTGTTTATTTGGATCCTTTCTCTTTTTTTCTTGATGAGTCTGCTTAAAGGCTTGTCAATTTTGTTTATCTTTTCAAAGAACCAGCTCCTGGATTCCTTGATCCTTAGAATTGTGCTTTTAGTCTCTATGTCATTTAATTCTGCTCTGATCTTGGTTATTTCTTTCCTTCTACTTGCTCTGGGCTGTCTTTGTTGTTGTTCCTTGAGTTCTTGTAGATGTAGGGTTAGGTTGTTTGTTTGAAATGTTTCTGTTTTTTTTAGGTATGCCTGTATGGCTATAAACTTCCTTCTCAGGACTGCCTTTGCTGTGTCCTATAAGTTTTGGGTTATTGCAAGTTCATTTTTGTTTGTTTCCAGGAACTTTTTGATTTCTTCCCTAATTTCATTTTTGACCCATTCATTGTTTAATAGCATGCTATTTAATCTCCATGATTTTGAGTGTTTTGGGTTTCTTCCCTTGGGGTTGGTTTCTAGTTTTAATCCTTTGTGGTCATAGAAAATGCTTGGTGTAATTTCTATTTTCTTGAATTTGTTGAGGCTTGCTTTGTGTTCTATCTTGTGGTCTATCTTTGAAAATGTTTCATGTGCATTTGAAAAGAATGTGTATTTAGCTTCTTTGGGAATGAAGGGCTCTATGTATATCAGTTAAGTCCATTTCCTCTAAGGCATTGTTCAATGCCACAGTATCTTTGTTGATATTTTCTTTGGAAGCTCTGTCCATTTTTTACAGTGGGGTGTTAAACTCCCCTACTATAATTGTGTTGCTGTCAATATCTTTCTTGAAGTCCTCTAAGATTTTTATGCATTTGCGTGTTCCTATGTTGGGTGTATATATATTTACAATGTTTATGTCTTCTTGGTGGATTCTTCCCTTGAGTATTATGTAGTGACCTTCTGGGTCTCTCTATGGCCCTTTTTTTGGAAGTCTATTTTGCCTGATAGAGTATTGCTACCCCATTTTTTTTTCCTGTCCATTTGCTTGGAAAATTATTTTCCAACCCTTCAGTTTCAGCCTGTGTAGGTCTTTTGTTCTGAGGTGGGTCTCTTGAAGGCAGCATATGTGTAGTTCATGCTTTCTTATCCAGTCAGCTATTCCATGTCTTTTAATTGGAGCATTTAATCCATTTATGTTTAAGGTTATTATTGATAGGTACTTATTCATTGCCATTTTTGTACCCGTGTTCCATCCCCCCTCTCTTTCTCTTTTCCTTCCTTTCCTTAAAGCAGTCCCTTTAGTATCTCTTACAGAGCTGGTTTGAGGAAGTGTGTACTTTTAGACTTCTTTTGTCTGGGAAGCTCCTTATTTGGCCTTCTATTTTGTTTGAGAGTCTTGCTGGGTAAAGTAGCCTTGGCTGCAGGTCCCTGGTTCTCATTACTTGGAATATTTCTTGCCATTCTCTTCTGGCTTGGAGTGTTTTCATTGAGAAGTCAGCTGTTAGCCTTTTTGGGGCTCCCTTGTATGTTACTTCCTGTTTTTCCCTTGCTGCTTTTAAGATTTTCTCTTTGTCTTGGTATTTTGCCATTTTAATTATGATATGTCTTGAAGTGGGCCTCTTTGGGTTCCTCTTGATTGGGACTCCCTGTTTTTGCTGGATTTGTGTGACGTTTTCCTCTCATTAAATTAGGGAAGTTTTCCATCATTACTTTTTCAAATAGGTTTTCTATCCCTTGCTCTTCTTCTTCTCCTTCTGGTATCCCTATTTTATGGATATTATTACGTTTCATATTGTCTTGCATTTCTCTTAATTACTCTTCATTCTTTCTGAGCTTCCTTCCCTTTTCTTGCTCTTACTGGGTGTTTTCTTCTACTTTGCCCTCTAGCTCACTGATCCAATCTTCTGCTTCATCAGTCCTGGTTTTCATTCCTTTTACTGTGTTCTTCAGTTCAGAAATTATATTCTTCATTTCCTCTTGGTCCTTGTTGATAGTTTCTATTTCCTTTTTCATGTTGATATAGTTTGCAGTGAGTGTATTGTAGCTTTCCTCTAGTTTCTCGTAGCTCATTGTGAGTTTATTGAGCTTCCTAACAATCATTGCTTTGAACTCAATATCTGATAGTTGAGTTGCCTCTATTTCATTTAGCATTCTTTCTGAGGCTTCCTCCTTTCATTTGGGGATTGTTTCTTTGTGAGACTCTTCTTGTTAGCCTCTGTTTCTTAAATTGATCTGTTCTGGCTCCCTGGGTTTATGGTGTGAGCTTCTGTGGTAGAATACCTTTGAAATTCAGTGGTGCAGTCTCCTAGATCTCCTGAGCTCACTGGTCTGGGGCTGTCATTTAAGTGGCTCTATGTTTGTGTTTGTGTTTTGATTTTTTTGGGTCTTTCTTTGGTGGGTCCTTCCACCAGCTGGTTAAATGAGGGTCACTCTGTCCACCACCTCTTGTATTTTGTTGTGTTGGTGAGGGCAGGTTGTGTTGAAGCTGGTTCTTCTGTGTGTATAATAAGTTTTTGAGAATTCTCTCTTGCTCTTGTTCAGTTGGGTAGTGTCTCTACTGTTTAGTTGTATTTCCAGATAGGTACTGGATTGAGGTTTGTGTGGTTTCCACTCCTTCCTTCACCTTCTTCTGTTGTTATCTGTTAGTGGTTCCTTTGTTGTTGGGTTTCGTCTTCCACTGGGAATCCTGGTGTTCACCACTTCCACCTACTCTTTTTTGTGATCTGTTGGAGGGGGAAGGCAAAATGGTTTAAGACAGCAAGAGAGTTTTCTATGATAGTTACAGTAGCAGCCAGTAGAGAAGAGATAGGATTCCCTTTGCCTATATATAGTGTAAATCATTATCTTCCACCCAACTAGCCCATTTTTAGAAAAGATGGAAAGAAGATAAGACTCTTGTTGGGGAAGGAAGGATTGTGAGTTAGACCTAAAAAGCAGTGAGGTCATGGGAGGTCAGATTTTGAGGTAATGTGAGAGTAAAGGATAGTAAATAGGTGTCGTGTGTGAGAGAATGGAGTTAATCACTATAGTAATAGAGTTCAGGAAACCATGCAGTGGGCTAAGATCTGGGAGGGGTGTTGTGAAGTATTTACAATTGTATGGAACAGCTATTATTTACAATAATAATAGAGCAACAATCATGTGACAGAATCCATGTGATCTAGATAACAAGAATAGGGAGTATAGGACCTTGAGTAGTGTGCTAATGGGACACAAGTGAAGTGAGGGACAGTAAATTAGCAATACACTATGAAAGATATATCAGGGAAAACCTGTCAAATGATACAATATAACCAGCCTAGCAAAGCAGACTATACAGAAAGAAGAGGAATACAAAAATACTATTAAAATAAAAGATGTAAGAATAATTGAAAAAATAATAATAATACAAATATGCAATAACTTGCAGGTTCTCTGTAATAGCAGAGTGAAATTTGTCTCACTGTCACAGCTGTTGTGGTGCCCCTTCTTTGGGTCCAACTCTGGTCTTTTCACAGATCCAGGATTATTTTTTGGTCTCACTTGTAGGTATTATTTAAAAAAAATCAAATAAAGGAAGGAAAAAGAGATAAAATTGGAGGAAAGAAAGGAAGAAGGAATAAAACAAGAAATAAGGAAAGAGAGGAAAAAGAAATTGAAAGAGAAAAAATAATAAAAGTTAAAAATTATTAAAAAAATAAAAATAGAATAAAATTAAAAAGCCTCTTGGTTTCAAAGTGTCCAAACCAGTTTTTCTGGTCTTGCTGGCTGTAGCAGGCTGTGGGGCAATTGGTATAGCTTTTCTTCCTTCTCGGTCTGCACTCAGTGAGCCATGTGCACTGTCTGGGAAGCTATCCTGGCACCGCTCCCCTGTGCCTTAGGTGTGGGAACCAGGCCTTTCCCCAGGGTTACCGCTGTGGACTGGGGTGCGGGGGTGTGCACACGTACTTGGCCAGGCTGCTTCACCCTTCCCAGTGCTATGGGGGTGCACAGGGTCTTCTGCTCAAGCCCAACCTTCCGCCCAACCTTTGGATCGCCGCCTGGCTGGGTGGCAGGGAGGCCAGAGCGATTGCTGTAGGAGAATTCCCCAAACAGTGTCTGTCTTTTCACTTTTTCTCTTTGAGAAATTCCTTCTACTCAAGCCTGCCACTCCATACAGCGGCCTGGTCTCCCACCCAGTCCAATTCTCTAGCCAGACCGGTGAATATGGTGGTCAGGGCCCATCATGCGACTCAACTCTGACGGTGTCCACAGACTCCAAGGGTGCTCATAGGCCCTGTGTGTTTGCTAGCAACCAGGTTTCTCCCTGTGCTGCTCAGACCTTGTTTGACTGGGGAGGGAGCACTTGCCCCAACTCTCTCCCAAGGACTCTATGGCAAACCTGGCAGCGGCGCCGGGCCTGGGGCTGCAGCCCCCCTGGACCCCGTGCTGGTCTCTGAGACCTTATTGTCCTGAAGCACTCTCCTTACCATCTGGTTTTTCAGTTCTGCTACAATTTTTGGTCCCTTATTTTCATATGTTGAGGTATGTTGATTGTTTGCTTTTTTCCTCCGTAGATCGGCTAGGATTTTCTTCCGAGTGTAGGGAGAAGTGGAATCTGCTCCTTCCTACCCCACACCATCTTCCTCTCCTATTTTCTACTATAAGGGTTTAAAAGAAAATAATTTAATGCCTAAAGGTAAAAATATGAATTGTATGGACAATTTTAGTTATAATTTCTCCAAGGCTAAAAAATGAAGTATTGTTTGTTTTAGTTTTCCTGAAAATATTATGGTGGGTATTGATAGTCATGATTCACTATTTATTACACTTATCTGAAACAAAAAAAAGAACAGTATTTGATGGAGTAATCTGACAACTTAATAAAAATACAGGGTGGGCAAAAGTAGGTTTACAGTTGTGAGTATGAGAAACAGAGTGTATTCCTGTATTACTGCTTATGAATTATTGTGCTCTTTTCCATATGAACAACTGTAAGCCTACCTTTGTCCCACCCTGTATGTTACTCTCATGTCTTCTGCTTGGAAAGCTCTTTCTCTGTGTACTCAAATGGCTCCCTCTCATGCTTCACTCAAGTTTCTGTTCCACATGCCAGTGAGGCTCTCCATGACCCTTCTATATAAAAAGTACCCGACTTACTTTTTACCCTTTTCCTGACTTACTCTTTACTTCATGGAATGTCTAGCTATGTGACACTGTACTCTTTATATATTAGTTTATATGTTTTTCACTATTTCCCACACTAGAATATAAACTCCATGGGAATAGGGGTTTTGTATCATTATTGTGGATGAATGAATCTTTTTAGGTAGAATATTTGCTATGGAACTTAACTATGGTAAATTTCAGAGCAGCAAAGACAGGCTGATTAACCAGCTTTGACAAAACCTACATCCCTTTTTCCCCAAGGACACGCTGAGTCCATATTTCCTAGTCTACCTTACAGCTGGGGTGGCCACATGATAAATTGTGACACGAGCGGGCATGAAGTGTACCACTCACAGGACTGGTCTGTAAATTCTCTCATTCATAGGGTTACCATCATCTCAGTTACAGGCTGCACTTGTTGTCAAGTCTGGTTACTGGCCCTTTTAACATCCCAGTTTTGACAAATTTTATAGACACTGTATCTATACATGACACTCTAGGCCTTTTTCTCTTCCTCCACACATTGCAGAAAATTCTTGTGACTCTGGAAGCCACATGTTACAGACCCTGCAGCCACAAGAAGGAAAGACCCTGGATCTTTGAATCACTACTGGGACTTTGAGTGAGAAAAAATTTATTTTTTGCTTCAGTGATTGTACATTTTTGAATTGTTTTATTATAGCAATTAGCCTGACCTCACTAATACAGGAATCTAAAAGTCAAATTATTAATATTTAGAATATATAAATTAGGAAATATAGATGCTTATTAACTGATACAAACATAATTCAACTTTCCAATTATAAATTATTTTAGAAAACTTACTGAATCAAATCAGGAATAATATTCTAATAATTCATGATTTGTTTTGTAATTCCAATGTTGTTAGCTAGTAAAAATCAACTCACAGTCATAATAAATTAATTGAGCCTGGGCTGCCTGTTCCCACAGGGATGGTTAATCTGGTTATTCTACTGTGGAATATTCCATGTGCATGTAAGAAAATATTACATGATTGGTTGGAATAATTTGATTACTGTATGTTCACCAACTGGAAATTCTAGTCATAATGTCATTTTTGTCTTCATTTTGTCCCTAGACAACCAATTCATGAAGCCAATCAAGCCGAATCAAATCTTTCTGGAAGGCAGAAGTCTTTGAAACTGTCTCTGACACCATCTGCTGCACAAGGAAAGAAAATATGGTGTACTAATTGGTATGTTATGAAATAGCTGAGGGACTGAAGGGCAGTGGTTTTAGAGTCAGTGCATTTCTCTGAGATTCCAAATGCTGACAGATGCTAGAGAGCACACAGTGTCTGACCCTAGAAATATGGAGAAAACCTCTTTCCTGAAGTTTGATCTGTTTTGTGGTCTCCCAAACAAGAGAGCAAAACCAGATTTCTTTTAGGCAATTATACACATTTTAAATTTTACACTAAACAAATATATGCTTACTGAAACTATATCCAGTGAATACAGACAGAATTGCATTTTGAAGAAAAAAACAAGTACCTTCATCCACCTTCTGATTCTTTGCAGGAGTCACTACTAAAAATTATTTGCATTGGTCTCTGTTTTATGTTGGAAGTTTTTCACAAAGGTCTAATGACTCCTATCTTTGGTTCATTGTTAAGAGTGAATAAAAAAATGTTGGTTGGGAACTCTGTGTGTGGAAACTAGTCCTTTTGACAAATGAATTTAACCATAGGGTGATTGCATTTGGCAAGCTGGAACTTTCACTTTGGCAACCTCCAGTATCAATATCTGGGGAATGTTTCCCTCGTGAAGTCATTTGGACTCCTGCTTAAAGAGAGTAATTCTATACACCAGCCTCTTGAAGTTGGACAAAAGGAAGGTGGCTGGGGTTCCAGAACTTGATATGCAGATTTCTCTTAAATCCCCAGATTTCCATACTTGAGTCTCAACCCCTCTCCAAGCCAAATGTACTTGAGGTCCCAAGTTTAGATCCCCTCAGTTCAATTTATGCAGGGTAAACCTTCCATCTGTGAGGGACAGCTGGACCTTCTGACTGCAGGGTACTTAGCAGGCTGTGTGAGGGGAGGCAGAGATTTGGAATCAACTTTCTTCCCTTGCTTTATCCTTACTTCTTGTGGTACCCTGTGGCTCCACAACCTTTCAAGTGGTGTGAGACAAAGATTTTCTCCCTAAATTTCTCTAAATAGTCATATTTTGTGTAGTTAACAACTTGCAAATTGTTTTATATGATGTAATAAATTTGGGCACATGTATAAACAGAAACAAAAAAAATTGGCTAAGGTGTAAACTTTGTCATGTATTAATGATGTGTTTGTTATCATCAGCCTCTGAAATCACTGAGTGGGTATTTTAATGAAATACTTTTGCTTATTGATGATAGCCAGTATCCAGCTTCTTAATGGTGTCCATACAACTACTTCTTCAGCAGAAATGTTTTAATTTCATTTCAGTAGAAAATTGTATAACACATGATGCTTTCCTATTGAACTTGGAAGACATGGTCAGATTTTTCTTATGGTGACAGTTATTAGAATAATGTAATTAGTAGGCAAAACTTTTATGGAATATTATAAAACAAAACATAGTATTATTTGTGAACTTGGTGTTACTATGACAATGTAAAATCATTTTTGTAGGCAATCATAAAGTTGACATAATAGTACAGAATTTTCATGAGAGGCGGCTGAGAATACAAATGACACTGAAGATGCAGACACTGGCCCTCAGTGTCCACATCATTATGGATGAAATGAGACATTCACATGGACTACCAAGTTTGGTGGAAGAAATGGAACAGCATGGCTTTTCTCTCAAGGGGAGCAAAAGCCTTTGCCCTTGCTGTGACCAGCCTTTATTGGGTTTCTTGGCACATTACATGATGGTCCTCATTTACTATGCACAGGTTCACTTTAGGTGGTTGTCCTTTACAGAAAACAAAGGAGCCAGTGCTGCTAATCACATCACAGAAGAGGGATATTTGCAAATGAAAAGGCAAAAGTGGTTGAACCGGTTATACTCATCCTTGGAAGGTTTAGCATGGATTTTAGGAAGTTACTTTGCAGTAAATGTTCTCAATTCAGGGTGAGGGAGTTTTAGCAAAAGGCAAGACTCAAAGTGGCCTAAGCACATTGCAGGCCTGATTCCCCATGGGAGAACCTATCTGTGGGCATGGGTCCTGTGCATCTCCGAGTGGGAACCGGGCCCATGCCACGCAGAAAGGTCTCCTACACACTGACACTCTAGCTAAATCAGCACACATCCAGCAGGTGATGTGAGGAGAAACTGGGAAATTCCAATTTTAATCAAGGTAATAGGGAAGTTATATTTCTTTATGCATATTAGTAATATGTATCATTCATACTAAAAACAGCAGAATTATAATGTAGTTTATAAAAGAAAGAGGAAGATGGGTCAATATACTTTGTGTTTTGCTAAATCTCTGAGCAAGCTGAAACAATTGAATTATTTTTCTCAGGCTGAAGAAATCTCTTTCTAAATTAATTAGGATGAGCAGATATAGGTAAAGATATCTTATTTTGAGGGAAAGTTTCCAGTCATTATTTGAGTTTGTTGTTTAATATACCAAAATGTTTCCTGAAATAAAGAATTGGTACCTATATTGATATGCATATTGTGGTTCCTTTATTAAGAAACTTTGGAAGTTATTTTGTTATAAGTAATACCAGATGTGTCTAGGGCTGCAGCCTCTGAGAAGGGAGCCTCAAGCTCTTTATTACCTTTCTGTTGTTGCCATAACAAATTATTTCAAAGTTAAAGGCTTAAAATATACAGCTTCATTGTCTTACAGTTCTGTGAAAGTCCACCAATCTCAGGGGGCTAACATCCAGGCATCTTCAGGGATGTGTTCCTTTCTTGAGGCCCTGGGTGAGAATCCATTTCCCCTTCTCCACTGGCTTCTCTAGACTGCCCAAATTCCTTGGTTTGGAAACCCTTCCTCCAACTTGAAAGCCACCCATATAGGGTTTCTAGGATTCTGCATCTGTTTTCCTATCTCTTTGTGACAGGAAAGACTTTCTACTTGTTTATTAATATATTTTAAAGGTTTTATTTATTTTTGGAGAGAGGGGAAGGGAGGGAAAAAGAGAGGGAGAGAAACATCAATATGTGGTTGCTTCCCATGTGGTCCCCACTGGGGACTTGGCTCGCAACCCAGGCATGTGCTCCAAATGGGAATTGAACCAGCGACCCTTGGGTTCACAGCCTGCGCTCAACCCACTGAGCTACAGCAGCTAGGGCAGGACTTTCTACTTTTAAAGATTATATAATTAGATGGACCAACCTGGGTAATTCAGGCTAATATCCCATTCTCAAGGCCTTTAAACTTATACCTAAAAAGCCCCTTTTGCCATGTGAAGTAACATGTTCAAAATTTGTGTGGGTTGGGGTGTGAATATGTTTAGGGATGATTATTATTCCCATCACAAGCACTGACTTTGAGTTTTCTGCAAAGCAGAGATGCACACCCAGTTCCAGATATCTTATTTCTGCAGTATAGTTCCTGTACTATTTTGCTGGGAGCTTTGTTACCATATAACAGAACTTCTGTGTGTTTTTTTCTATGAATTTGCCAAATATAGAATTTCTATTGTGTTCCAGACACTGTACTAGGTATTGAGGAAATACAAATGAAAGACAGAGGTTCTGTTCTGAGGAATTTACAGTGGAGTAAAAGATAATCACACATGCCATAGGGATGAGCACAGGGTACCGTAGGATTGCACAGGATTGCCACCCACAGCCTTGAGATTTCAGGGAAGATGTCCCAGGGAGAATTACATCTAGGCTGTTAGAAATCCTTAGTGAAGAAGGATTGTGTGTGGAATTATAGAGGTTATAGTACCAATACATTTTAATTTTTTTTTACTGTGGCATTCTTGAGATAAAGGAGGTACAAAAAAGCAGACAAGATTTCTGCCTTCATGGAGCTAAAAAACTATAGTCCAAGACCCAAGGAGTGTCCTAATCTCCTACACTTAGTAAGGGTGAGAACCTTTTTATACATCAAAGGCAAGACAAGTAAGGACAGAGAAAGAATGGTAAAGAAATGAAGTGGTTAAGAAGGTAGACAGTCAAAAATCTAAGAAGATATTAGGAAGTGCCTACTTAAAAGCCTTAATTTAATTTTATTTTATTATTTTTATTTTTTTCCCAATTTCAAGTAATTTAATACAGTGCACTTGTGTTTCTTTGTTACAATGCATGTCTCTGTGTGAAAGAATACATTGCTGAATACAGTGGACAAAAGGATTCTTTTATAAAAATGTCAATATATGTCATGCCATTTTCAGTTATAAAGTTGTAACACAGGTTGTTTCTTAACAGCTGTGCAGAGAACTTTTCATAACTCATTTGTTTTCTTTTTAAAACAGTTTATCTAGGTTTACAACACCATACTTAATAACTTGAAGCTAAACCTGTCTTACTTCAAAAGAGACATTAATTTCTATCCTCACTATTCTACAAATAACCACTTTAACACACAAGTCTAGAAAAACATTAGAGCAAACTAGTAATTATCAATGTGCAACTTATTTCTGTCATGATATTCTTTCCAGTATTAACTTCAAAGCCAACTAAACCATAAGCTTATGTATAACTGCAGTTCTTTTTTTCAAATATATATTTTTCATTTGCCCTACCCAATCCCCACCTCCTACATTCAATCCTCCCTCCACCCCTATTGTCTTTGACCACAACTTACCCCTTCCCCTCCTTTCCCCCATTATCCACCCCTGTCCCCCGCCCCTGGTTACTGTCAGTTTGTTCTTTATTACCATGTCTTTTGTTCTATTTTGCTCATTTATTTGTTTTGTTGATTAGGTTCCACTTATAGGTGAGATCATATGATATTTGCCTTTCACTGCCTGGCTTATTTCACTTAGCACAATGCTCTCCAGTGTTTTCAGATAAGAGCATTGAAGAGAGCACAGGTGTTTTGAATTTGAGGAAGTTTACCTATTAAGAGAGTTTTTTTTAATCTCAGGGAAAATATTGGGTTGATTATTTTGAGTGTTTTTTACCCTTTAGTTCACCTTTTAAGAATAACTTAGTTTCCAGTAAAGAAGTTTGTGCAGACAAAAAGAGTAAAAAGGCCTTTAAATAGAAGATAATTTTTATCAAACCTAGTTACTGCTTACTATGAAGAAAGAACTAATTTACAGAGCTGATTCATTAGCCTGGTTTTCTTTTTTGGATTAGGAGCTAAGCTGGTCATTGCTCTGACTGAAAAGATCACTTATCACCACCATTCCCAGCCAACTTTTGCTGAACGCTTTCAATTGTCCCCTAGAACACCTTCTCACCCTTAGCCCTTCCTTTCACAAACAAACAACGACCAAAAACTGACAAGTATGGGTGATAATACTATTCTGTGAACTCCCAAAGGGACTATGTGAATTCTGGACAAGTTAGGAGAATGTTACCAAAACTCATGATGAAGACATGGGATGAAAGAGGTATAACAGCATCTCTGAAGTACTCAGGAGAAGAGAACTCTTCTTTTTAGTCCCATTATTCCCCATCCTGCTACACTGCATTTTTCACTTTGTATTTCTGTAAAGTCTGGACTTCTGTTTGTCTTATTCATACTAAAACATCTTCTCTTGAAAAGGTAGATTGGGTCAAAGAATCAATCGTTTTAATAGCAGAATATTATTACTTCATCTTATTACAAGATGTTTATTACTTTCAGATAAAAACTCAATCCTTTTGTGTGTGTTAATTATCTTAACTAATCTAAACATCACATTTACAAAAATAAATAGATGAGTAAATACATTTTTAACATAGAGTGGGAGGAGGCAAAATAAAAAATAGATATGCTTATTAATGATTTTGTCATAAGAACTTGGAACTCTTAAGAGGATAGGGACTCCAGAATTTTCAAGTTGAATAGGAAATTTTTGTAATAAGATGTGAATAACATTCATGTTATTATATTATAAAGATTTGCAACTATGACTTCATCACAGCTAAGGGAATATGTTTTTAATGAAGTGCACATTGTCAGTGTGCAAAGCAATAAAATAAAAAAGTTACAGAACTGAAATTTTAATATATATGATAATACATATAAATTTATTAAAAGTAAGAAGCAGAATTAATTAAAATTTAGTACCCAGAAGGTGAATAAAAATGGTAAAGAATTATAAAATAAAAATTTTATTTTGTAATTAGCTTAGCATAATAAAATTAAAAAAGACTTTTAGAAATTTTGTTAACTTATAAAATATTTCATGAAATGGAAGCAAGAAAATTGTTAATTATAAGCAGTACCTAAATGGGAATCTATCCTATCTTGAAATAATGATTTTCTAATTAATTTGCAGTTTAATTTCAAAAACTATTAACAACAATGTTTTGAGCATTCTAAATATTCAAGTGAAATGCACAGGTATACTTAAAGTATTTGTGAAACTCAAGTAACTTTAAACATCAATGATGCTCTCCAAAGCTTTTTGGAAAAGCAACATGAAGCTAGACATTTTACCTTATTCTTTGAGGTCTTTTAATATAGTTATTAGTTTTTGTGATGGGCTACTTGTCTATGTATGAATTTGGTTGTTTTTAATATATGAAGAAATATACTTTTTTATTATTGTGCTTCTGCTTTCACAGGTTTATCATTATGAAAAATATATATTAAGGAAATGAAGTAAAGCTACAACAGTCAAAAGTTGTAGCTTTCACTTCTGACTAAGATGGAGGTGTAGGTAGATACACTGTGCCTCTTCACACAACCAAAATAAGGACAACAAAAATTTAGAGACAAAAAAAAAAACAACAAGTACTGACAGAAAATTGAATTGTATGGAAGTCTAACAACCAAGGAGTTAAAGAAGAAACATTCATCCAGACCTGTAGGAAGGGTGGAGTTGGGCAGCCTGGTGGAGAGGACTTGTGGCAAAGTGGCAGCGGGCAGACCCAGTGAGGTGGTGGATTGTGGAGGGGTGTGGTGTATAAGGTGGCTGGCGGACCAGGTGGGCCCACATTCATGCACAGATAAATCAGGAAAAACTGGGGAGCGAGACAGATCTTGCAACCCAGGGTCCCAGAGCAGGGAAATAAAGCCTCAAAACATAGATTGAAGACACATGTGGGGGTTGAGGTTCTGGGAGAGACTCCCAGCCTCACAGGAGGGTTTCTTAGAGAGACCCATAGGATCCTAGAATGTACCCAAGCCCACCTACATGGGAATCAGCACCAGAAAGGCCCAGTTTGCTGGGGGAAACTGACAGAAGGGGCTGAAATCTGGCAGAGAGCAGAGCAAGCACCACTGTTCCCTCTAGGATCCCTGCCCCACATACAGCATCACAACCCAGTGACTAGGTTGACCGGCCTGGGTGAACACCTAAGGCTCTGCTCCTCACTACATAACAGGCACATCAAGACAAAAAAAAAATGTCCCCAATGAAAGAACAGATCAAAGCTCAAGAAATAATACAACTAAGTGATGAAGAGATAGCTAGTCTATCAGATGCACAATTCAAAGCACTGGTAATCAGGATACTCACAGAACTGGTTGAATTTGGTGACGAATTAGATGAATAAATGAAGGCTATGCTAAGTGAAATAAAGGAAAATGTACAGGGTACCAATAGTGATGGGAAGGAAACTGGGACTCAAATCAATGGAGTAGATCAGAAGGAAGAAAAAAACAACAGAAAAGAAGGAAGAAATAAGAATTCAAAAAAATGAGAAGCTTAGGAACCTCCAGGACATCTTTAAATGTTCCAATATCCAAATTATAGGGGTACCAGAAGGAGAAGAGGAAGAGCAACAAGTGGAAAACTTATTTGAACAAATAATAAAGGAGAACTTCCCCAATCTGGCAAAGGAAATAGACTTCCAGGAAGTCTAGGAAGCTCAGAAAGTCCCAAAGAAGTTGGATCCAAGAGGAACCCACCAAAGCACATCTTAATTACATTAGCCAGGATTAAAATGAAGGAGAGAATCCTGGAACCAGCAAGAGATAAGGAGACAGCTACCTACCAAGGAGTTCTCATCAGACTGTCAGTTGATTTCTCAAAAGAGACCTTGCAAGCAAGAAGGGGCTGGAAAGAAATATTCCAAGTCATGAAAGGCAAGGACCTACATGCCAGATTGCTCTATCCAGCAAAGCTTTCATTTAGAATGGAAGGACAGATGAAGTGCTTCTCAGATAAGGTCAAGTTAATGGAGTTCACTGTCACCAAGCTCTTATTATATGAAATGTTAAAGGGACTTATCTAAGAAAAAGAAGATAAAAACATGGATAGTAAAATGACAGCAAATACAATTATTAACAACCACACCTAAAACAAAAAGAAAAACAAACTACAAACTAAGCAAACAACTAGAACAGGAGCAGAACCACAGAAATGGAGATCACATGGAAGGTTAACAACAGGGGAGTGGAAGGAGGAGAGAGGGGGAAAAGGTACAGAGAATAAGTAGCATAGATGGTAGGTAGAAAATAGATGGGAGGCAAGAATAGTATGGGAAATATAGAAGCTAAAGAACTTATGACACATGAACATGAACTAAAGGTGAGGAATGTGGGTGGGAGGGGGTGGGCAGGGGGGAGGGGGGTGAAGGGGGAAAATGGGACAACTGTAATAGCATAATCAATAAACTATATTAAAAAAGTTGTATCTTTCAGTCTTTATTTGTAATCAGTACCTGTAACGGTGGGAAATTGTAACTCACCTCACCATTCTTTTGACACTGTTTCTCTGAGTGCTGACTCTGAATAATATGTGGTTTATAGATGAACAACATGTGTTTGTAGGAATCCTAGGGACTAGTTTCAAAAGATATAGACTATAACCTTACATCATCCCAGCTTCAAGAGATTTGCTGACCTTCATCCACTGAGCCAGGGTGATGTGAAGCCAGGATGACTAAACCAGGATGATGCACACTAGACTATCACTTGCCGTATTGGAATGGAGTTTGTCATCTGCATGTAGAGAACTTTTCAACCCCCTCCCTTGATCTCTTTGTTCTGATCCCCTCTCCTTCCTTATAAAGAAACTTGGCCTCCACTTAGAGGGGGAGATGGGCTTTGAGATGGGAGTTCCCCATCTTCCAGGTAGCTGGCATCTGCGAATAAACCACTTTCCTTTACATTAGCACCTTCCTCTTGAGTATTGGCTTTCGTAGAGGCAGGCAGCTGGACCTGCATTTGGTTACATACCTAAAAGTTTTAAAGCCCACCTAGTTTATAATTAGGCTTGATACATGCACATGTTTCTGAACATCCAGAGAATGATGGAGCATAATTTTGGGTGAGCTACAACCTTAACCAGTATAGGATTCAGACAGATCAAAATTTGTTTTCTGTGAATGAGCATAGACTTGACCAATAGACTGTTTAGTAACTGTTCTGTCCCTGAGGGAGTAGGCATATCTCGAAAGGACTCTTAGGAAAAATAATTTTAGCATATTGTATTATATTTTAAGGCAAATGTTACTGACATTTGCTTGATTAGCTCAACTGAAGTAAAAGTTGAGTGAATTCATCAGTTCATTACGTAGAAGGCCAATGGGCTTGGTTAGTATTTTTAGATGCTGCTCAGGGGGCTCCTGGCTTCTTGTTTGCCAGATTTTGATATTTAGTATATTATTTTTATGCAATTGAAATTCCTTGTTTATGTGGCATTGGGTACTTTTTATGGACTGAATTGGATTCTCTAAAGTGCGTATGTAGAAGCCCAAACCACCAATGTGACTGGATTTAGAGATATGGCCTTTAGGCAAGTAATTAAGGTTAAATGAGGTCATAAGAGTGGGTCATTAATGCCATAGAACTGGCATCCTTATCAGAGGAGAAAGAAACACAAGAAATATCTGTCTTTCTCCCTGTATGCACACAAAAAATCAGCCATCTGAGGACACAATGGGAAGGTAACTGTCTACAAGCCAGGAGGAGAGGCCTTACCAGAGACCAACCCTGAAAGTACCTTGATCTTGGGCATCTAGCCTCCAAAACTGTTAGAAAATAAATTTCTGTTGTTCGAGCCACCTATCCTGTGGTGTTCCATTATGGTAGGTAGTGCTGGCAGACTAACCCAGTACCCAAGTGAGAGGGTTGATTGGATTAAGTTAATTATTTTGTGATCATAGATTTTGATCACCTTGTGTAAGAAGGCTGGAGATTAGATTGTGAATGCATTAGAGAACCAGGCTGTGTTCCTTGTATGTGGTTTTGGAGCTTGTTTTATTATGGGTACTATGTGAAAACTCAGGGAAACTAATGCAGAGCTCAACTGAGCAGCCTCTTGTTCCTCTAAATTTTGGGATTATATGAGTTACTATGTTTTTAATGTATATATTCATAAATTTTATGAATGTTTTATGAGTGTTTTAGTAGAATGTTTACCATGTTTCTCAGGTTTCAGTGTGACCTGACGCTAAGCTCAGGAGAGGCCTGCCTCTTACTTCTGATTTTTGTGCCTTTTTCATGTTTATAGAGGGTTCACAATGGGTAAAAATATTTTAATGTGCATAATTCTTTGGGAAGGATATGGGAAGGATAGTAAGTCCTTCCTCATATGTAAAATCTATTTACTTGACTATTTATCAAGAGAAAGCAAAACTTTCCCATTTTTTAGTACTTTTTTAGTTGAGAGCTAAATGGTTGCTAGTAATGATGTCTTCATAAATTAAAAAAAAACTACTCTTATCTCTGCTTCTCCATTTCATTGAAATGTGTACTTTTTATTCTTTCCACATAAGTCTGCTGAGATGGAATAGTTTTTAATTTGAGTGGTGTGCATTCAAAAAGAGAAAGATGTTTTGGATACATATACCATCCCAAAAATACTGCTATTTTCTAATTTTGCAAAAAGTGAAAACATTTACCTGTTTTTATACATTGCAACTTTGGAAATAAGTACTACTGTTTTATAGCATTACACATTTTATCTGTAGCAGTGCACTACTGCAGAAAAATTTGGACAGACTAGGTGGGGCTTGAATCCTGGCACAGTGACTTAATCTTACTAAAGTCATTTTACTTTTTGGATTTGGTTTCCTTAATGTAAAATGTGGATATAATTCATGTCTTAATGGGTTTGTTGGAAAGACTAAGTAAAAAGTTTGTAGTTCTACTTAGCATAGTAATAGGTACATAGGCCATGAAAGCTATTTTATAAAGAATGAAATTTTGAAGAGCTTATGTTAGTTTACACTCGAGGTTGCCAGAAGTTGGACCTAAGGTTGGCATGGATGTTTTTCCAGAGGGTCCTATGTTTCCAGGTGGTGCTGAGATCAGTATACAGGCATGGGCCAATCTCCTGTTTGTCCTTGTTTTCCAGGGTTTGTGGAAGGGATGTGCTGCAGTAGTGCATGTCTGCAGGCACTTTTCATAGCCCCTGAGAGGCAGTAGGTGGCCACTCACTGCAAGCTGAATTGTAGCCAGGGACATTGTGGTCATTAGCCACCCTTCAGTGATCAGTTACTGTTCATTTCCCACTCTGGTAGACAGGTTTTGGTTCTGGGCAATGACAGTGATTTGGGAATTGGCTGCATCTATAATTCCAGGCTTTTATTTTATGAGAGTCTATGCTGAATTAAGCAGTCATGAAAGACAGAGACAGAGAGAGGGTCCCTTAATATACTCTGTCATTATTCCACTTAATTTTTCACGTTATTTAAAAGGTGAACATAAACTATTTGAAGAGAGAAAAATGGAAAATGCAGGTATCTTACATGGACTTTCTTTTCTTTTTTAAACATACTTGTTCTTAACCAGGAAAAGATTTCAGTAATATATAAATGTGGCAGGAGAGCCTCTACTGGGTAATGATTGATATACTATGTGGTAACATTTGAAAATTAAGAAGTACATTGGAACTAGTCCAAAGTAGTGACAACAATTGGAAATAAAACTTGTTCATATGGCAATAGAAACAGAAATCACCTTTGAGTTTTTCATGACTGTATTATTCAGATGCTTGATCATGTTGCTATCTGATGTATTTCTATACATATTATAAAGGGAAGTCAATGTTTTCCTTAATGACTGTTGTTTTTAGTAAAGTGATTAGTGGATATGAGTAAATTATACACATAGAAAGAAAACCAATATCAGAAAATATCACGTGTCTGATAAATATAATAAAAGTACTGGATCATCATAATGATCACATATGGTACTTAAAGGAAACAAAAATTAGCACAGGACATAAACACTAAATATGTATTTATTAAATGAATAATTCCCTGGTGGAACAAAGATTATGTATCTTAAGAATAACTTCTTGGGAGGAGATATTTGCAAACAACATCTCCAACAAGGTGTTGATATCCAAAATATGTAAAAACTCCTATAATTCAACACCAAACACACAATTGGAAAAAAAATGGGCAGAGGACCTGAACAGACACTTATTCCAAAAAGACTTATAAATGGCCAATAGACATATGAAAAGATGTTCAACTTCACTAGCTATTAGTGAAATAGAAATCAAAACTACAAAGAGATACCTATACTTCATATCTATTAGAATGGCTATTATCAACAACACAGGTAGTAGCAAGTATTGGAGAGGGTGTGGAGAAAAAGAGACCCTCATTCACCACTGGTGGGAATGTAAACTAGTACAGTCACTAAGGAAAATTGTATGGAGGTTCCTGAAAAAATAAAGAATAGAGTTACCTAAATAATTTGAAAACCTTTATGCACAAAGATATATGTATACCTATGTTCATTGTAACATTTTCCACAGTGGCCAAGATATGGAAACAACAGCAGTATCCTTAAATAGAAGATTGGATAAAGAACATTGGAATACTACTCAGCCATAAGAAAAAATGAAATACTGCCATTGTAACAATGTGGGTGGATCTTGAGAATATTATGGTAAATGAAATAAGGCAATAAGAAAAAGTTAAAGATCATATAATTTAAATCATATGTGGGTTATAAAGCTAAAAGCAACAAATGAACAAACAAGAAAAACAAAAACTCAGAGACACAGACAATAGTATGGTGGTTACCACAGGGACGATGGGTGAGGGAGTAGTGAAGAGTAAAGGGAGCTAAACAGATGGTGACAGAAGATGATTTGACTTTGGATGGTGGGCACATAATGCAATGTAGAGATCACTATTGTAGAAATGTGCACTTGAAATCTATATGATGTTATTAACCAATAAATTTAATAAAAATAAATTTAATAAATTTAATAAAAAATAGAATATAAAACAAAAAGGTAACTCCTTAGGTGTGACATGCTTGGATTTCATAGGGGTGTTTCTATGTATATGTATTTTTTTCATGTTAACTAATCTATGATGTGACATAATAGGAAGAAAATTAGTATGTACATGTATTTTTTGGTATTAATTAGTCTATGATGTGACATAAATAATAGGACAGTGATTGAAAAAATCTTATTAAAATTACAGAATCAATAAGAAACTACTAAATAAACTATGCTTCTCTCTAATGCCACATGACCTGACTCTATGGTTCTTTCCTATACTTTGACATGCCTTCCTCTAGACTTCTTGTATCCACTCATCCCTAGTAGCAGGCCCAGCTTCTTCACACAGCCTCTTCTCTCCTCTTGCTCCACCTATCAGCATCTTGGATATCTTTTGTTTTTAAAGTATACCTTATTGACTATGCTATTACAGTTATTTCAATTTTTTCTCCCCTTTATCCCTCTTTACCCTGCACCCCTGCCCCACCATCCTATATTGGCACCCCCCCCTTTAGTTAATGTCCATGGGTTGTACATATAAGGTCTTTGGCTTTTCCATTTCCTATACTATTCTTAACCTCCCCCTGTCTATTTTGTACCAACCATTTATGCTTATTTCCTGTACCTTTTCCCCTTTCCCCCTCCCTAATGATAACCCTGCATGTGATCTCCATTTCTTTGCTTCTGTTCCTGTTCTAGTTGTTCATGTAGTTTTTTTGTTTTTTTAGGATCAGTTGTTGATAGTTGTGAATTTGTTGCCATTTTATTGTTCATAGTTTTTGATCTTTTTCTAGTTTTTAGAAAAGTCCCTTTAATATTACATATAATAAGGGCTTGGTGATAATGAACTCCTTTAACTTGACCTTATCTGGGAAGCACTTTATCTGCCCTTCCGTTCTAAATAACTTTTCTGGATAGAGTAATCTTGGATGTAGGTCCTTGCCTTTCAGGGCTTTGAATACTTCTTTCCAGCCCCTTATTGCCTGCAAGGTTTCTTTTGAGAAATCTGCTGATAGTCTAACGGGCACTCCTTTGTAGGTAACTGTCTGCTTTTCTCTTGCTGCTTTGAAGATTCTCTCCTTATCTTTAATCTTGGGTAACTTTATTATGTGTCTTCTTGTGTTTGTTCTTGGACCCAATTTCTTTGGGACTCTCTGAGCTCCCTGGACTTCCTGGAAGTCTATTTCATTTGCCAGTTTAGGAAAGTTCATTATTTGTTCAAATAAGTTTTCAACTTCTTGCTCTTGTTCTTCTCCTGTGGTACCCCTATGACTTGGATGTTGGAGCATGTGAAATTGTTCCAGAGGTTCCTAAGTCTCCCCTCATTTTTTTGAATTGTTTCTTCATTGTGTTCCAGCTGGATGTTTATCTCTACCTTTTGTTCCAAATCATTGATTCGAGTTCTGGTTTCCTTCCCTTCACTGTTGGTTCCCTGCAAATTTTCTTTTATTTCACTTTGTATAGCCTTCATTTTTTCCTTCATTTTGTGACTGAGTGAAATAAATTCTGTGAGCATCCTGATTACCAGTGTTTTGAACTGTGCATTTGATAGGTTGTCTATTTCCTCATTGCTCAGTTCTTTTTCTGGAGTTTGGATCTGTTCTTTCATTTTGGCCACATTTCTTTATTTTGGTGTACTTGTTACATGGTACAGGACAGAGCCTTAGGTGTTTGCCAGGGTGGAGTAACCCTCTTTGCTGAGTTGTGGTGTAATCTGTAGGGGAGGAGTCAGAGAAGGAACAATGACGCTTGCTCAGCTCTTGCCCTACTTTCTGTCACTTCCCCCATTTCCCACAAGCGAATTGTGCCCTTTCAGGTGCTGATTCCCAGGTGGGTGGGTTTGTTTACATTTTAGGACCCCATGGGCCTCTCTAACAAACTCTCCTCTAAGACTGGGAGTTGTCACAATCCCCACAGTCTTTTATAGCCAGAGTTTGAGGCTTGATTTCCCCACACTGGAACCCTGGGTTGCATGGTTTATTTTGCTCCCCAGTTGTTCTTCCCTGCTTATCTGCACACAAATGTGGGAAATCCTGTCTGCCAGCTGCCACTTTGCCATGCATCGTCTCCATCCTAGCTGCCCATCTCCACCCCTCCTACCTGTCTGTATGAATGTTTCTTCATACAGAGTTCCTTAACTCCTTGGTTGTTGGACTTCCATGCAGTTTGATTTGCTGGCAGTTATGGTTGTTTTTGTTCTTAAATTTGTTGTTATCCTTTTGGTTGTGTGAGGAAGTGAAGTGTTTCTAACTATGCCTCTAACTTGAATTTCATTCTAGCATCTTGGACATGTTGATTGTCAGTCTGAACTTATCCCATTGTTAAGAGTGTGGAAAGGTCTGAGAACTCCTTAGCATACAATTAAACTAATATTGACTTACTGTATTACTCTTTGACTTGGCAACACACTTGGCGTTCATTGAGTAACAATGAATAGTTGCTGAATTAATTTATAGACAGAGGTTACTTAGGTGAGGAAAGAGACAGGGGAAGAGAAAGGGTGTTTTTGCATATGAAATACCATGAAAAGTATGAAGAACAGTCCATGCATAGAATATTTTCCATGGTGTTCTAAAAGAGGCTGGCTGTGTAGCAGAGGGGACACTACATGGGAATGACTGAGCCTGGAGTGCAGGCCTGGCTTAACAAGAGTGGAGCAAAACATCTACCTCCTGCCCTCCCATCATTTCATTTCCAGAAAGAGTGGGTCAGACCTGGTTGCCTCCGAAGGGCTATTTCATGTCTCAGCTTTTACAATTTGTCAAATGATGGATTAATATTGTTTCTATTAAATTATAGGTGGGGCAATTTTGATTAGGTTTCAATATATTGGAAAAGAGGTATAGAATTCTGTCACATAAAAAATGAAGAAATGTTTCACCCAATTGAGAACTATTTTTAAAGGAGGAGTATTACTTAATATATATCAGAGATGTTTTTATGCTGCTATAAAGTGTAAAAAAAAAACCCTGGATAGAACAAGTCAGTCACTTAACCAGAAGCATAAGTTCAAAATGGTAATTAACAGTATTAATTTTGCAAGCCATCATGCATAATTGATATTATAGAACTAGAAATAACTATTATAGGCTATTTATTATTATTTAAACTTTTATTGGGGAATTGCTGTAATTTTCATCCTTGGGTTTCCGTAAATTTCTAGAGAAGTGAGACTCAAGAAGATGGAATATAATAGGGCACATTTTGAAAAGAGACTCCAAAAGAGTCAATAAATAGAAGGTCTTAGAAATTAGGATGGGGAAGATTCATAACTGTTTTCAAGCACTTGAAAGAGAATTATGAAAGAATTATGTTCAATTATCCTCCATCTCTACTGGAGATTGAAAGAGAATCAGGGGGCTTAATTTGTAGCAAGAGGAAGAATTCATTCAGCTAGAATTTTCTTTTTTGTGCAAATTGTGATGAAACATTGTCATAGTTGACTGAAAACTGTTGTGAATATAGATGAACTTAAATTCTAATTCATATGAATATATATTCAATATTTTCACTTTATGCTTCTTTGATGATCTTATACAGACTCCAGCATTTCAACAGAGTTAAAAGCATTAGGGGAAATATATTTGCTAAAAGGTGTTTTTCCTTTCAACATTATTTTTGTTTTATCCTTTAAGGTAAAACCCAGCACACATTGTCTGCTTTGATATCTGAACAAGCTTATGAACATCTATACTAAAAAGAAATGAGAGAGGCCAGGTAAAGGGCATTTAATTCTTTTTTTGCCTTTTCTCTTTCCCTCTGGTCACCAAGTAAATGCAAAATTCATTTGAGAAGCTGCTGTGAAGTTGTGTGGGCAGCTGCCTTACCTATCAGCAGTGCCTGTGAAGGAGACAGGCTGGACTTGTGGTATTTTTCAGGTTTGTTTCTTAAACTCACTTCATGGTAAACAGCTTTGGTGAGCTTTTCAAATGACTCCCAGGATGTGGAGCACCTCCCTGCTGTTCTGCATTAGAGCAAAATTTAGCAGAGACTTAAAAGCATTTCACAGTTTCAGAATAGAAACATAAAATAAATTCACCAAGTCCTTCAGAGAAAACTCAAAAAGACTGTTTTTCCAGTGGACATATCTTCAAATTTCCCTTCAGATTATTGTTAGGGAGAAAGATGTTTGGCTCACATCTTTCCAAGCTCAGACACGGTGAATTATTGCTGTCCTATGGTGTTTGGCATCTGTGGAGCCCAGGCTTGGGAACTGGTCACGGGGCGTAGTGTGTGTGTGTGTGTGTGTGTGTGTGTGTGTGTGTGTGTGTGTTTCTATCCTTGTGACAGTCAGGTAGGTAGTAGTAGTAGGTAGTTAGGTTGAGTAGGTAGTAGTAGCCTAAAGCGAAGGATAAGAAGACGATAATTAAATATTTGGAATTTAAAAGGAGGTAACAGAAAAACTGCTAGGAGATGTCACAATTTTGGAGGCAAGTTCTAGAGATGCAAGATTCTACTTCTGACTCAGCTGCTTACTTTCCACCCTTCAAGTTTTTGAGCAAGTTACTTAATCTTTTCAGTGTCAGTTACTTCATCCATGAATAAGAAATAATAATAACTATTTCACAGAATTTCTATGAAAATTAAATCCAACAATTAATGCAAAGTGACCATTATATGATAAGCATTCCATATGTCAGCTGAGATTGCTAACATTGAAGAAAAAGCTAAAAAAATATCATAAATGGCATAAATCTGTGGCTGAATTACCTGTTTTTGCTAGAAGCTTGTGACCTCAGCCTTCTGCAGAACAATTCTGGATGAGTGCACCTGCCCACTAGGCAGGATATTACTGTCTGTTGCTGTGCACTTCACTCCCAGAAGGCTCTTGTTCTAGACTTGCTGCTCTGCAGGGAGCCTACTGTTCCTGTTGGCAGTCTCCGGAGGATTCATTTTTGGGTCCAGCCTTGCCACATCAAGTGGGACTGTCTCCTGTCTCTGTGAATATGCAGTCCTCGGGGGTTTCCAGTTGCTTTCTTGCCATTTACTTCTAGCTTCATCCCTGTGAAGTAGATGGGTAATTAGCATGGATTTTATAGCTACCTTAGGAGAGAAAAGGAACTAACCAAGCACATATGAATGTGACTGAGAATTTAATTGTCTGTTGTTTCCTTCTTAGCAACCTACATGCATTGTGTAAATATCTCTTAGCTGCTAAAGTTCACCTGTGTTGAAATTCAACTTCTTTTCCTTTTAAATAATAATTTATCCCTAAGGGAGTTTTTCTCATTAGCAACAACAAAATTGCACAAACTTGCCAGTTGACTATATGATGAAATTTATTCTCCATTATTATTGAAATAAAATAATTATATCCGTAGAAGAAAACAACAACAATCAAATCTTGGGTTTCTGTGCATCGAGCTGCATAAAAGATTCTCTTTGACGTTTTGGAAAAGTTAATACAACATGCTAGTATTCAAATAACAATATTGTTAAATATTTACCCGCCTCTTTCTATCTTTGCCTTCCTCTATCCCAGTGTACTTGGAGAATCTGAATTTTTGATTCATACACACTATGAAGAAGTAATAAAAACAAACATTTGTCATGTAGTTTCTATGTGCCAGGCTCTGTCTTAAGTCCTTATGTTACAAAACAAACAAGGGGGGCCTGGGACGATATACTATTATTGAAAGAAGCCCCCAGGTCCGTATGTCCGCCGCCAGAAGAAAGACGTCTCTCAATGCCAAAGATTTGTGAAAAGGAAAGGAAACGTTTATTTAATGCTATACAAACTTCAAGTAGGGACCTAATGTCTTCACCAAAAAAATCCTAAAGTCCCTTAAAGCACCCACAAACAGACACAGTCCTTCCTTCCTTCCCCCTTTGGCCAGTCCAGAGTACCGTATCTCCTAAAGCTGCGGGGGTCCCTACTCTGGCAAAGGCCCGTGGTCCTCTCTCCCCAGACCACGGGAGTCCCCACTCTGCCAGAGCCGCGTGGTTCTCCCTCTCAAGGCTGCGGGAGTCTTCACTCTGCTAAAGCTGTGTGGTTCTCTCTTGCAGGGCTGCGCATGGTTTTTTTTTTCCCCTCCAGGGCTGCGCATGGTTCTCCCCCTCCGGGGCGGCGGATGCTTCTCCTCAAATGGCTGCCGAGATTCGGTTTAAATCCCAGCGCCAATCTTCCCCTGAAGCCCCATTTCCGGCTCCTCTCACAATTGGCTATGTAGCTGCCAGATTCTGGGCAGGTGTGGCCCTGTGGTGTGGAGCCAATTATCTCCAGGCTCTCCTGGATCTTATTACAGATCCCTATTTGAGGCTCCCCTCTTGGCTGCACCCTGTTACACTTAAACATGTAGGCTTATAGAGGATATCAGGGGCAAAAAGAACAGTGAAGCTCTATGCTTTTTGATATTTCTAAGAGTCAAAGCTCACTGACCTTTTTATTTTATTATTTTATATTTTTATTTTATTTTATTTTGGATGGAGGATGCCTGGTGGAGGCATCCAGACTTGCGAATTTACTTTTAGTGAAGTAAAAGCATTCTGGATCTGGATACATGATGGTTTAGTTTTGAAAAGAGGGTACCAGTTTATCATCAGTCAGTTATTTTTGTAAGTGCCTGGGTCCCCCCTTGCTCAAATTCCTCTTCTTTCCCACATTGGGGATCTTATTTTAGATTTAGATGGCATTGACTAATAGATTATTAGTTTAATTATGCATGTTTTGAAAATTTATCTCACTAAATGACTAAAATGGATTTCAAAGGGAACTGTCAATTTGTTACAGAACAGAACAAGGGGGGCCGGGAACGATATACTATTATTGAAAGAAGGCCCCGGGTCCGTTATGTCCGCTGCCAGAGGAAAGACATCTCTCAATGCCAGAGATTCGTGAAAAGGAAAGGAAATGTTTATTTAATGCTATACAAACTTAAAGTAGTGACCTAATGTCTTTATCAAAAAATCCCAAAGTCCCTTAAAACACCCCCAAACACACAGTCCTTCCTTCCTTCCCCCTTTGCCCAGTCCCGAGTACCGTATCTCAGGAAAGGAAATAGAAGTCCATGGCTCAGACAGTCCTCTGGTTCTTAGTTAGTCCTCCATCTTGATTGGGAGACCTCCCTGGGTTCCCGGCACCCTCGGCTGAGTTGCCGGGGTCTCTGCTAAAACCAGGTGGTGGTTCCCCTTCTAAAGCTGTGGGGGTCCCCACTCTGTCCAGGCCGCGTGGTTCTCTCTCCTAAAGCAGCACGGTTCTCTCTGGGATGCAGGAGTCTCCACTCCGTCAAAGCCGCGTGGTTCTCTCTCTCAGGGCTGCGGGAAGGGGAGAGTCCCCACTCTGCCAAAGCCGCGTGGTTCTCTCTCTCAGGGCTGCGGGAAGGGGAGAGTCCTCACTCTGTCCAAAGCCGCGTGGTTCTCTTTTTAATGGCCGCCAAGCCCGGGTTTTAAATCCCCGCGGCCAGTCTTCCTCTGCAGCCTCATTTCCGACTCCTCCCACACTCGGCTTCACATGCCAGAACTCGTATCCTTCCAGGTTTACCGGGCTGCCATCATGAGTCTGGGCAGGTGTGGCCTCATGTCCTGGAGCCAATCTTCTCCGAGCTCCCATGCAGGCACTGTAGCTTGGGGGATCTGCCCCAGTCACGTGTTGGTGGGGAAGTTACTTCCATTCCCCTGGCTCAGAGATGATCACAGCTATTTAACATATCTAAGCGACCAGCCAAAGGCTATAGATATGTTAAATGACCACGCCAGAGGGTAGCTGCAAGGCTGTTGCTATGCAAAACAGCTCTCAATGGCCCTGCTCCATTTGTCCCTTCCCCCAACCCACACCCTGGGTGGGGGGGGATGGAGACATCTTAAAATCTCCTGGACACCTTAAGTTCTGGACCCCATTTCAAATGCCCATTTGGGGTCCCCCCCTCTTGGCTGCACCCTGTAACAAATTGACTTTAGGATTGTGAAAGTTTCCTTTCTGAAGGGGACAATTGATGTTAGCCCTAAAATGAAGAAAAAGCCCACTACACTGAGCAAACATAGTTTTAAACATTTTTAAAGTTTATTTTTGGCAGCTAATTGAAGCGGATACCGACCAGCAGTATCCATCTCAGCTGTGGATGCTCGTTGAAACACGAGAAAAAACATACACAGAGACAACCAGGTCCTGTGGGGGAAGAGGGACAGAAGGGCCACTCTCTCTCATGGAGAGCGTGCTGTATCCATTCCCAAACAGATTTTTATTGAGTATACAGACTTAGTTTGTGGATTCACAGTCTGGCAGAAAAGATCAAAAGAAGTAGGTGACTTATAAAGGTGCAGACAGAACTCCCGCTGTGATTCTGGGCAGAGATTGGGGTTTTGTCTAACAGGGCTCAAAGGGCAGTTTTGGTTTCCTGTCTGTGCCTTCAAATTCTAATCTAATAACATCCTCCAGCAAACAGATCTCACAGGATCTTGCATATTCTATGTCCCAGGCCTGATTACCCTGGGGGTCTGCCATTTCTGGTCTGGGCTGCACCGCCCCTGCTGGCCCGAGTTAACAGAGAAGACAAAGGCAGCCAGGAGACTTGGATTTCTCACAAGGACTCAGGCTTTGACAAAGCCGAGGGGGCAGGGGTTGATGGCATCACCCCTTCTTATCCACAGCCCCGAGTCTCTTCCCTTAGGGCATTCTCACATGATCCCATCTGTCTTAGATTCATTCTCTTTCTTAGAGAATTGTTACCCATCATTGACTGCTGATCATGCAAAAGGGAAGCCAGGTATTAGAACAGGCAGCGTTCATGCCAGGGAAATAAGTTTTGTCTCCTTAGTGGCTCCTGGTCTGGAGGTCTTTCACTCAGCCTAAGTCACGGGGGGTTACAGCTTCCTGAGACCAGGCAGGGCAGTCCCCAAAGCTAATAGAAATAAAACACACACTAGAATCTGAAAGAGGATATAGGCAGTTTTCCTCATCACTAATTCACTTTAAAATTCTGCTGTTCATCCCATTTTAAAGGTCTCTTTGAGGACGTTTCCATCATTCATGCCCTTGTTGGACAGATTATGCTTGTTTTGAGCTGCTGCCTCTACAAGCTGAATTTGACTCGAAGACGATTTTTTCTGTGACCTAATTTCATGGAAACACTGCACTGAAAACTGCCTGCGCAGGAGACCAAAAATAGCTGTATGTTACTTTGAGTAGGCACATCAAATTCTTCTTCCACCTTGTGGAGCATCTTCCTGTACTAGAAAGGGAACTCTGAATTGGTAGGGGTCACAGTCAATGCCCTGCAGTGACCTGAACAGGCAGCCAGTAGGCTGTTCAATGTCTGGTCTTCAGCACAGGCTTGGGAAAAACATCCTCAGTGGCTTTGCTCTGTGCACAATAAGTAGATATTTAATTTTCACTGTTTTCTATTCCCAATCATATTATGTAGATCTCACATAATACTCAGCTGGAAAGATTTAAATTTATATAAAGTAAAATACCTAGGTAAGAATATAATAATAAGATCATGATTATTTCAATTACTACAGTACAAGGAAAGATGAAGAGAGTGAAAAAATATGTTCAAATAATTAAGTGATATAAAAATGAAGTATTACTTTTGAGTTTTATACTATATGAATACTAAAAAATCTGATCAGTAAATGGAAACAATCAATTTTAAAATAAGCCTTTATTATTCTAAGTATGAAAAAAGTAGGAAGAAAATGTTACAATTTATTTCAAGTATCAACCAAGTGTAAATTATATCAAATTATGTATTTACTTGGTTCAGATCAATGAGGTTAAAGTTCACTTGGATTTATTTTTATATGAGATAAAACTCTTTTCCTGTTTGATGCTATTATAGCCACTGTATCCTTTTATGCTTTCAATTGCATGAGCATTTTAAATTAAGTAAAACATGAAAGTTTGAAAATGGTCATTTGTTATATTTCCAAATTCCCACAAGATGGCAGAATTTCAGAGCATTTTAAAGTATATGCATAGATAGGTAGCTAGAATTATTTTTAATCTTGTAACCAGGTTAAGCACAAATACTGTTTTCTGATCAGTGATGCAAATAAACTCACACAGAGCAAGGTCCAATTCTTCCTCTTGCTATTTACAGATTCTACTAAATTGAAGTTATAAGACAATGGATTGTGCAGGGTTTACAATACTCCTCGGGTAGAGAACCACTTTCTTTTTTATAACTCTAATTCGAGGTCACTTATAATCACCCAGGAAAGTGCTGTTTCATCTGTGTATTTCATTTATTTTATTCATGAGGGTCAGAGATGAGCTGGGAGACAGGTTGTAACAGATGGAACTCCTCGTCTTGGTACTTCAGAGGTTCTGGCCACATGGCAGTGTGGCTCTGCAAGCGGTGAGGAGCAGTCAGTCCTGTCCATCACCAGGCTTGCTCCTGTGAATATTAAATGATTGGGTTTTGCTTGATAGGACTTGATATGCTCTGGGTGATACAGGCTTGTTGTTGGAAAACTTGGGGAAGCAAACTCCTGTTCTTTTGTTCCTTAATTTTTATCTTTTTTCTCCTCCTCCCCCTCCTTTCCATCCTTGCCTCCTTTGCATCCTTTCGTCTCTCCTCCTCTTCTCTCTCCCCCTTTCCTCCCTTCTTTCTCTTTCATTCTCTTTTTCTTTTATGGTAGTAGAGGGTGCTTTCATAGCCTAAGAAAAGAGAGGGCATTACTGGAACCAAATTAGAGTGAGCTATTTTGAGTAAAAGGCTGAAAAAGAGGTTTAACTTTAGCACCTGTTTCAAATCTTCCTTCCTTCCTTCCTTCCTTCCTTCCTTCCTTCCTTCCTTCCTTCCTTCCTTCCTTCCTTCCTTCCTTTTCATTATTGTTCAATTACAGTTGTCCCTATTTCTCCCCTTGCCCATTACTCCTTCCCGCCCTATCGACCCCTATCTCTCACATTCAATTCTCCAGTCCCCCCCCCCCCCAATTTGGCTTTGTCCTTGGGCCTTTTATACATATTCCTTGACAACCCTTCCCTTTCTTTCCCTTGTAATCACCCTCCGCTCTCCCTTCTGGTCACTGTCAGTTTGTTCTTTATTTCCATGTATCTGGTTTTATTTTGCTCCCTTGTTTGTTTTGTTGATTAGGTTCCACTTATAGGTCAGATCATGTGGTATTTATCTTTCACATCCTGGCTTATTTCACTTAGCATAATGCTCTCCAGTTCCATCCATGCTGTGGAGAAGGGTAAGAGCTCCTTCTTTCTCTCTGCTGCATAGCATTCCATTGTGTAAATGTATCAGAGTTTTTTGGTCCACTCATTTACTGATGGGCACTTAGGTTGTTTCCAGCACTTGGCTATTGTAAATTGTGCTGCTATGGACATTGGGGTGCATAGGCTCTTATGGATTGGTGTTTCAGCCTTCTTAGGGTTTGATCCCAGCAGTGGAATTGCCAGGTCAAAAGGCAGTTCTAGTTTTAGTTTTCTGAGGAAATTCCATATTGTTTGCCACAGTGGCTGCACCAGTCTGCATTCCCACCAACAGTGCACTAGGGTTCCCTTTTCTCCACAACCTTGCCAGCACTTGTTGTTTGTTGATCTGGTTATGATGGCCATTCTGACTCATATGAAGTGGTATCTCATTGTGGTTTTAATTTGCATATCTCTGACAGCTAGCAATGCTGAGCACCCTTTCATATGTCTCTGGGCCCTCTTTGTGTCCTCCTGGGAGAATTATCCGTTCAGGTCCTTTAAACATTTTTTAATTGGGTTGTTTATCTTCCTGGAGTGGAGTTGTGAGAGTTCTTTATATATTTTGGAGATCAAACCCTTGTCCAAGGTATCATTGGCAAATAAATTTTCCTGTATGTTTGGTTACCTTTTCATTTTGCTGATGTTTTTGTTAGCTGTGCAGAAGCTTTTTGATTTGATGAAGTGCCATTTGTTTATGCTTTCCTTTATATCCCTTGCTCTAGGAAACATGGTGAAAATATTGCTGCGTGGAATATCTGTGATTTTCCTGCTTATGTTTTCCTCTAGGACTTTCATGGTGTCTCGACTTATACTTCAGTCTTTTATCCATCTTGAGTTTATTTTTGTGTATGGTGTAAGTTGGTGGTTGAGTTTCATTTTTTTGTATGTAGCTGTCCAGCTCTCCCAGCACCATTTGTTGAAGAGGCTATTTTTACCCCATATTATGCTTCTGCTCCCTTTGTTGAATATTAATTGACCATAGAGACTTGGGTTTATTTCTGGGCTCTCTATTCTGTTCCATTGATCTATGTGTCTGTTCTTATGTCAGTGCCAGACTGTTTTGATTACAGTGGCCTTGTAATATAGTCTGATGTCAGGTATTGTGATCCCTCCTACTTTGTTCTTCTTTCTCAAAATTGATGTGGCTTCAGGGTTATTTATGGTTCCATATAGATTTTTGAAATGTTTGTTCTATATCTGTGAAATATGCCATTGGTATTTTAATAGGGATTACATTGAATCTATAGATTGCTCTTGGTAGTATGGACAGTTTGATGAAGTTAATTCTTCCAATCTATGGACATGGTATATGCTTCCATTTATTTGTGTTTTCCTTAGTTTCTTCAGTGTTGTATAGTTTTGCGAGTACAGATCTTTGGCTGAGTTTATGTTCATCTTCCTTTTGTCTTGATAGGTGGGGCTTTGTATTTTTTTAATGTCTTGTGTTTATCTGTGCATAGGGTCATCTGGGCATAAGTGATATTACTTTTTTGAAGTCACTTTTGTAAATTAGTGTGTTAGTTAGATAGCTAAATTAGAGAGCTAGATATTTCCTTCATTTGATAAGCAGGATAGATGTAATTTTGAAAATCATCTTATCTAAGTCATTACCTTCATGCTAAGATTATAATTCTGCCTGAATCCACCTGGAACTTACCCAGTACTAGTGGGAGGCTGTTTATGTTTCAAGATGCCAAAACTCATGAGAAGATAATGATTTACTGAATTACCAACAGCAAGCTCTCTAAACTGACAATGAAAAGTTTGTTATCTAATAATGTTGGAACTCTTAATTATGGGATTTTGTTTTTAATGATGTTAGTAGGGTATCTATCTGAACTTGGGAAGTGATTGTGTTAGATGGTTAGGTGGAGGCTTACATTTATTCCAGATATACACTTGGAGGAGTTTATTTTTGTGACCTAAATTTGACTTGTTGCACAAACTGCTTTCAAAATACTTATGGGCACCATGAGGGCAATACTTCTTAAGGTTCTGCAAACCTGTTTGTTTTGGCTCCTCATCAACTACCTGGAGGGCACAGCCACTGAAAAGGGGCATCTCAGTGGCAATAATGAATAGCAACTCTGAAATCTGCCTAATTGTATATTCCTAATGCCAGAGACCCCCTTGAGGGGAACAGACTCTGCTACACTCTACTTCCCCACCTCTGGTGTGCAGACTGAATGGCATTTCTCCTGTTCCACCTTGACACACATTTGAACAAATTCAAGGTGATTCTGTTTATAAGAGACCTCCCAGTATGAAATAAGTATCTTCTGGGAAGAAAATAAAAGCTCCCAAATGTAGAGGATTTGTCAGGGTTTTTTCCCCTCATTCTGAGTTTTGGAGAAACTGCTAGCAACATAGAAAATTCTGAGTTTTGGAGAAACTGCTGACGACACAGAAAATTAACCTCATTTAAAATGTTACAAAGATGCTCTATAGCCTACTGTAGTGGTTAAATATAGAGATAAAAATATCCAGTTGCAGAGAGAGGAATCCACTTTAGCTAGTTTAAATACAAAGGGATTTATTACTGACTATTAAATAGCTTATGGAATCATTGGGAGGAATAGATTTCCAAAGTCACACCAGGGAAATCAGCTGCAAATTTGCTGCTGCTGCTGCCTCAACCAAGTGGTTTTGTGATGAATAGGGAGGAAAGTTGTTGCAACAATTTCCAGCTTCAGAACAATGCAGACCCTGCTAAGAGCCACCCCAGCAAGTGAGTGTGTTGTGTTTGTCTTACTCCAAGTTACCCCAGTTCAGAACTCTCATAAGCACCTAATGGACAAAACAGAATCACATCTGGAACACAAGGTACTAGGGAGTTAGGTGCATTTTTTGCAATGCATCTTATGACAAGAAAGATTATAAATGAATTTTTAAGATTAATTTTATCACCTGGAAAAAATTTAATATTGTGATGCTGAATTACATTATTTCAAATGTTTATTCAAATTGTTTTATGAATTTTCTTATATCTGCCTTCTTTTAGGTTTGCCCTTATATAAAATAGAATACTGAACACAGTTTTTAGTTCCAATATAAAATAAGAGGCAAGCAAAATTTATGAAGGGAAATGTACTGAAAAGAATCGAGATAATGGAGTAGTTTTTGTTAAGGCTACACTGAAAATCTAAGACTCAGTCGGGGTGGTTTGACCATGTTTTAGGTAACTGTAAACTTGAAAGAATGGCTATGAAAAAAAGGCACAACTAGGATTTGGTTCTAATCTTCAGTAGGTGATTTTAGGTAAATACAAGGAGGTGCTGTCAGCCTGACAACACATGCCATTTCCTTCCTACTATGCATGCAGAACTGGCTGCACCCTCTGGGGCTGTTCACCAGTGAAAAGTGAATCGGAGTACCCTGAAGAACATGAGCACTGTGTGTGCTCAAGTATTTCTTTAATGTGAAAACATGAATGAAATGTAAAAATAGTTTAACATTTGTTAGGGTAATTCATGAAAAGTAGATCATGAAAAGAAGTCAGGATATAAAAATCTCTAAGCCTCTGGATTAGGTCAAGGAAGGAAATGTAGCACAATGGAAAGACTCCGGGTTTAAGTTAGGTGTTTAATTCAACTTTGCCTTTTACTAGTTGTGTGATCTTGAGCAAATGACCTCTAGTACCTTCAATTTGTTCTGTAAATTGGAGATAACATACCTAGTATTAAAGGTTGTTGTGAAAATTAGAGATGGAAAAGGTGAAATATCTAGCCACATGCAGGCATAAGTGATTATGTTTTATTGCTACTTTATTAGGGACAGAATGCCTGCCAGTGGGGTAGACACTTGATACAATGCCATGTGGCAGTGTTTGTCTCCCTATGGAGTGTAGCAGAATCTATTATGTAACCCCTTGTGGCCCTCCTCATATCCTTATGTCTTTGGACCACACACAGACTTTGAACTCTTGCATGTCATACAGTCTTCATAATACCTTATGCTTAACTGACTGCAGTAGCCTCATGATGAAGCCTTTGGTTGTTTTCCATTCCTGCTCTTATCCTCATTTTGGCCTGCATTCTGCGCACAAACTGATATTTATTACGATAGTTCCACATCAGATATCTACAATGACTTCATATCATGCTTACAATTGTTTTTAAAAGTATAACTTCATTCATTAAATAAAAATGAAGATAGAGGGAAGGTTCATAGAATAGAGGTAAAAAGCCAGGTAGATAGTAAATAGATAAGTAGGTATAGGTACTTAAATGATATATAGATTTGTAGACAGATAGATACATAAAAAGATAGATAATTATAGATAAATAGATGATAGGTAAAATGAATTAGAATAGGGGCTGAAAGAGAGGACAGGAGTATGGTGACATAGGTGGATGGATCATTCCATGAGCATTCGGAGACCCAGTTCTGTACCGTGTCACCTGACATAAGCCTCTAAGTTGTTCTCTTCTGTACTATGAGCTGTTTGGTTCATGTGATCTAACACTTTGTGACTCTAAATGAAGAAAGGCTGTACATTTTTGAAGTCACATTTACAAATACCTTGGTAATAAATCTCTGATTTGAAGAAGAACTTGAGTAGGATGTTTTTGCCTTTCTTGCTTACTTTTTTGCTTCTGTTTGTTTTCTTTTGTTGTAATTTTTGCATTACTATTATATTTCCCTCATAGTTTCCCAAACAAATCAAATTTATTCTTTCTAGATAGGAAAACAACACATGCTTGTTGCAAAAATATAAATGTTCAGAATAAGAAGAAGCCCTTTTTTTTACATTGGGTATTTATGTTCTTTCTGATTATTTTTGTTAATATAAGCAATTTTATAACATTAGACATTTGGATATGTAAATAATCACTTCCTTTAGATAAAATCCTAGAGGTGAAATCCTTGATGAACACTGCACATACTTTTAAGGGGTTTAACATGTATTTCTCATTTCTGCCTCCTTCCCAAACCTTCAGAGAAGCTATAGGTTGTACGAACAATTTCTTCTCATTCTCACAAACACTGGGTATTATTGATTTTTAATTGTTTCCAATCTATTGAGTGGAAACACCATCTAATGAATGTTTTAGTTTGCATTCCATTCATTAGTAGTATAGCTTAAAATATTTTCTTATGGTTATTGGCCACTTGTAGTAAGCAATGTCATACCATAACTTATCACATTCTTTTTTTAGGAAGTGCTATTATCACTCTTTTGTAGCAAAAGTAGTGAGTCCATGCTAGGCAAGTTTCTGGGTGTGTATTTTACATGAAGAAGCAAAAAATTGAAACTGTGTTATTTGGTAGTGGCCCAATTCATGATATCTAAAATAAAAAGATTCAGAATTTGTGTTTTATATATTTATTCAAAATTACTCTAATTTTAGATTTTATGTTTTATTCTATTTTGCTAGTAGAGGTACTATGATAGCAATATGTGTGGCATGTGATATTTCTAGTGATTTGACCATTTTCACTTTTCCAAAGCTTTATTTCCCAGCATAAGTTAAACTTGAACCAACTTTTCATTGTTTACTGAATTAGGTTCTAGTCTGTTTTAACATAAGCATCTTTATATGTGAGTTCTCTATGAATAATGCTAAAGAGTGACATGGGCAATTGCCCAAATAACAGTGATGTTTACTTTAGAATTGTTTTTCAAAAGAGTCCTTACAGTTCTTCAGTGACATTAACTGGTAGGTGTGTTCATTTTCCTTCTTTTTTTTAAAGATTTTATTTATTTATTTTTAGAGAGGGAAGGGAGGGAGAAAGAGAGAAACATCAATGTGTGGTTGCTGGGGGCCGTGGCCAGCAACCCAGGTATGTGGCCTGACTGGGAATCGAACCTGGGCCATTTTGGTTCGCAGCCCGCACTCAATCCACTGAGCTACGCGAGCCAGGGCCATTTTCCTCCTTTATACAGCTGGGCTCCTAATCTTTGAAGGGGGTATGAGGGAAAGAAGGGGAAGGGTTCAGTTAAGGAACATGTATAAAGGACCCACAGACATGGACAACAGGTGGAGACTGACTGTATGTGGGTGGGTGGGGCAGGGGAGAACAACAGGGGAAAAACTAGACAACTGGAATAGAACAACAACAACAAAAAAATAGGATATACCTGACCTATACTACCAACAGATCTATTAGAAATAATAACACTCTCCCTGCCCCCCCTGCCATAGGAAAAAAAAAGAAATGAGCAAGCAAGGGTAAGTAAAACATTTTCTGTAATAATGTTGAAGTGAGGAAAGTGTCCAGAACCTTTATAAAAGTTTCTTTTTTTATCTCTGATTTCTGATTTTCATTTAAAGCATTCGTTTTTTACTGATGAGTTCTGCATGCATAGTTGGCTAATGTGTGACTAATACACTAAGTGCTTCTTCCCTGGTGGAGAGAACAAGATCATTTGGAAGAGATTCAATTCTAAATCTCCTCTTATCAGGTTTGCTTTATTGGCTTTGGTGTCTGGATATACACAGTATATCTTATTCCTGCTGCAAGTGGAATTTTTTGCTAGGAGAGGAAAACATTCCTTGCCCTTGAGAAACCTTCAAAGTGAGTGAAAATTGCTGTGTTACAAACTCAGGGAAGCAATTTGTAAACCTTTAGGCCATTGGCACTACTATTTCACATTTTAGTGTCTGTCCTTCCTATTTCATCACATTTCCTTTATCGTTAATGTTATGTCAGGGAATTATTTTTTTTGCTATCATAGCCCAGGAATATGATATGGGGAGAATATCAAAATGCCAAGGAAATGTAATCTAGTGAGTGAGGAAAATGTTGGGATTTAAGGAAAATTCCACTGAAGTAAAGTTTCATTGGCTGAGCTTCTCTCCCTTTCCCACTTTTGCTTAAGTCACTTCTCCAGCATCCTACTAGTTAATGTCTTTTTTACTTCTATACTTCAAGTAATCACTATTTCACAGTATTATTCTACTAAGGATCACCTACCCCTTCTGTAAGAGGGTGCAGCCAAGAGGGGAGCCTCAAATAGGGATCAGTAATAAGATCCAGAAGAGCCTGGAGATAATTGGCTCCACACCACAGGGCCACACCTGCCCAGAATCTGGCAGCTGTAGCCAATTGTGAGAGGAGCCGGAAATGGGGCTTCAGAGGAAGATTGGCACTGGGATTTAAACTGAGACGCGGCAGCCATTTGAGGGAGGAGAACCATGCACAGCCCTGCAAGAGAGAACCACACAGCTTTAGCAGAGTGAAGTCTCTCTCCGCCCTGATGGAGAGAAACCCACAGCTTTGACGGAGTGGAGACTCTCGCGGCCCTGAGAGGGAGAACCACGCGGCTCTGGCAGAGTGGGGACTCCCGTGGTCTGGGGAGAGAGGACCACGGGCCTTTGCCAGAGTAGGGACCCCCGCAGCTTTAGGAGATACGGTACTCTGGACTGGCCAAAGGGGCAAGGAAGGAAGGACTGTGTCTGGCTGTGGGTGCTATAAGGGACTTTAGGAGTTTTGGTGAAGACATTAGGTCCCTACTTGAAGTTTGTATAGCATTAAATAAACGTTTCCTTTCCTTTTCACAAATCTCTGGCAGTGAGAGATGTCTTTCCTCTGGTGGCGGATGTAATGGACCTGGGGGCTTCTTTATATCGTCTCAGGCTCCCCCTTGTTTGTTCTGGAACAGTTTTTGGTGACACAGATGGGATGGTAATTGTCCGTGGCAGATCGACCCCCTCAAGTGCGAGAGAGTGAGACTTAATTTCTCTGCACTCAGCACTCATGAGGGCGTTGGCCGCCTATCACGCCTGGAAAGGTGAAAAGGAAACGAAACGGAGAGAGAGCGGAGACATGGAAGTGTTTTGGTTGAAACCTTGGTTTCTGAGTGCTTTTTTTGGAATAATGGAGTGGGAATTTTGGATAGTGGATCTGGAAATACCTGGTCTTTACGCCATCTGTAACCTTTGCTTGCTTTGTTTGAACTTTTGCTTGCTTTGTCGGAACTGCAAGAGTAGTTCTGAGCCAGTCCCTAAGTGGAGCCCACTAGGTAGAATCCTAAGGGTTTGGGAGAACTACTGTGCTAAGTCTACATACAAGATTCCCTTGACGAAGCAGTTAATGGTTTATTATTGTGACATGGTGTGGCCTACTTATGTTTTGAGTGATGAGCTGAGATGGCCAGTGAATGGTTCTTTGAGTTACTGCATCATTGCTAGATTGAAACAGTATTGCAGGCGGTATGAACTATATCGGAAGAGTTACACTACCTTAATGCATTTATAATATTGCACAACAGCTTTGTGCCAGAGACAGAGAAGCGTGTGATGGTCCCGAAGGGAAAAGTGGTCTCAGAACCCTTCCCTGATAGTCGAACACAGGAAGAGAGAGAGAATGAGGAGATAAACCTCATTAATGCTCTGAACCCAGGGAATGGGAGCTCGCAGACAGGGCGAACTCCAGTGGTGCTGTGACCTCCCCAAGAGGTGGGGGCCGCCACGACTCCCCAGCCCTTGCAGGTGGGAGAAGTCTCCACCACAGATTCGTGAGTTGGCTCCTTTAGCTATCCTCACCAGCATATGGGAGGGGACCCCTTGGCTCTCGAAACCAGAGCCGGCTGGCCAGTGCCATCTTCACTGCCTGCCTGTGGGGCACCCCAGCCCCAATGGGTGGGGGTGGGCTCTGGAGTCCCGGTGCCCCAGGTGGGAGGTGCCTGTGCTTTGCCTCCGTCCAGCCCCCTGTGGGTGGGGGGCGTCTCCGCGGGGCACCACCCTCTGCAGGTGGGAGGGGCCTGGCCCCCTCTGCAGGGTGAGGCCTTGGGGCACCACCCTCTGCAGGTGGGAGGGGCCTGGCCCCCTCTGCAGGGTGAGGCCTTGGGGCACCACCCTCCGCAGGTAGGAGGGGCCTCCCAGAGGGCACCACCTTCACAGCTGGTGGAGGTTTCTACACCTCCAGCCTCACACGGGATGAGAACTACCACTGCTGGGGTACCTCCCCCTGCACAGGCAGTGGGAGCCACCTCAGTACTGTGTCCTCCCGTAAAGCCAACTGCTCCGCCTCCACCTGCTGAGCAATGTGTCTCACCCTGCAGAACTTGCCAGGGCACCTCCTGTAACCGGGGAGCTTCCAAAGGTGTAGCCAGCCAGTACCCTTTGAGGCAATGCCCGATAGGCGGAATAAATGAAGAAGGCCAGCCCGCTGGTTACTATTGGGCTCATACTCCGTTCTCCACTTCCCACTTGCTGAACTGGAGGAATGCCAATCCCTCATATAGGGGTGATCCTCAGAAGATGGCAGATCTTATTGCCTCTATTTTTGCCACTCACCACCCAAACTGGGCAGACATACAGGCCCTCCTGAACATTTTGCTAACAGCAGATGAAAGACATTTGGTTCTAAGTAGGGCTGAGCGGGAGGCCCAGCATGTCCGTGATGAGGACACCGAGGGAATTCTTAACCCAGTGGAGGCACTTCCTCGGGTAGACCCTAAGTGGGACCCGAATAGCAGAGATGGCTTAACCTCTTTAAGACACTATAGAAAGTGCATATTGGAAGGACTTAGGAAAGGAGTGCCCAAGCAGGGGAGTCTGGATATGATACAGACTCTCCAGCAGAAGCCAGATGACGATCCTTCTGAATTTCTAGAGAGGATCTATCAGGCATATAGGAAATACACTGACGTTGATCCAGAGGCACCAGAGAACGTGAGAATGGTAAACATGACTTTTATTGGGCAGAGTGCTCCGGATATCAGGAACAAACTTCAGCGTGTAGACGGAGTACTGGGGATGAGCTCCTCCCAGCTAGTGGACATAGCCTTTAAAGTCTACAATGACCAGGAGGCAGGGAAGGCAAAACGGGCCACAGTGTTTTCGGAGTTAGCCCAGGGAAACCAAAAGAAGTGGGGCCCTAGGGCGGAAAAGGGAAACTCATCGGGTGCCCACCACTGGGCCAGAGGCAAAAGGGGGGCCCTACGGAGAAGAAAGGCGCACTAGGCCATAATCAATGTGCCTATTGCAAGGAGGAGGGGCACTGGAGGAATGAGTGCCCCCATCGCCAAAGGGGGAAGAATCCAAGTAGAATGATGGTCCAGGGTTAAAAGAGAATGGTGGTTAAATCTAATCTGGATGCGAAAATTACGTGTAAAGGTTGTGAAAGTTTTAAACCTGGAGTAGAGGAAACCTGAACTACTTGCTTTATAGAAAAAGAGCAAATCTCTCACATTGGTTTTGTTTCTGATCAGAAACCTGTACATGAAGACCTAGGAAAGGTCACCAGTAACCGGTTGGGGAGCATGCCTTTGCCACTCCGGACCCAGGAAGGGTCATTTGGGGCTGACGAGTGCTTCAGCCAGAGGCAAAGGGGGCATGTCTCTGCCAAGAGAGCGGACCTGAAGGAGCATGTCTCTGCGAGGCACCAATGGACGCATTGGTGCAAGAGAATGCTTCTACCTGTGTATTATTCTGGAACTCTGTGTTTTGGATTTCGCTCTGTATCTGCTCTGAAAAGGAAATTGAGGATTCCAGGGAAGGTTGAAACTTCACACTCTGTAGGAAAGTTTTGAGAAGCCTGGTGGATATCATAAGGAAAAGGATTTTCCTCCACGCTTTGTATTTTTCTCCCTTCCTGATCCCTCCAGAATTTGGCACTCTGAAGGAGTGAGAAGGTTTCTTCGCATAAAACCACTAAGACCAGTCGTTAATAGTGGTTTTGTTAACCAAGACTTTGACTGGAATGTCACGCCTGAAGGAGGCACGTAGGGGTTCTGGTCGTCACCGGAAAGCCCTGAGGAACTGGGATTGACTTGTGAAGCGAGCGTATGCCCACGAGGAAAGCCTGGTACTTTGGTTGGTTGTGTGGTTCATGGCAGTCTTTCCAGGGAAGGAACGGAGGTTGCTTTCCTGAAAGATGGCCAAAAGGAACCTGGAAGCACAACGGAAGCCTCAAGGATTTGAGTGAAACAACTGGTACAGGTGAAGCCAGATGGTGGATGTGTGGCTCTGCTTCTGTGCCCCAAGGGGGGGGGGGGAGAGGCGGACTGAGAAGTCAATCTAAAGGCTGCCTGTGCGAGTTCCAGCAAAGTAGACTCAAGGATCATAAGTGATCCAGGCTGCTCTTGGTGTGTTTATGCAAACGAACAATCAAAATTAAAAACGGGACTCGAAGTAGTCCCTTTATATAAACAGTGAGGGTGATCTTAAGGAGAAAAATTATGGTTTGAGGAAAATACAATACTCAGTATTGAACATCAGAAATGGCGCAACTGACTGTCTTGAAACTTTGCTTTTCAATTTACAGGCACAAAGCATCTGTCAAATTGCCACTGTTAAATATCATTGTAGCAAGGACCTTGTAACAAGATGTCTTCCCAAAAGACAGTCTCACAGGCACAGAGCCTGGCTTGGGAATTTTTGTGTAAATTAGCCTGTGTGTTCTTCTGTTTTTGTAGGGCATATGCCTAGAACCTCATTACCTGAGTGATTGACGGTAATACAGGCCTCACTTAAGGAGCCCATTTTCATCATCGCCCGCTGAGACTCAACGGTTTGGCTGAACCTAAAGGGTTGGGTTGGTGAAGGGATTGGGTGGTCTGTGGGCTTGTTGCACGTGGGTCACCGGCTAGCAGTGACCACGGCACACTGTGGATGGCTCGACGATAAACACGCGAGAAAAAACATGCACAGAGACAAACTAGTTTCTGTGGAGAAGTAGGGACGAAATGGCCACCCCTTCTAGTGAGGAGCGCGCCGATTTACAGTCCATACCTGCTTTTATTGGGCTCATGCTACATAATAACTCAGGTAACGTACAATACTCATTAGGGGAAGTAAGGAATATATAAAACAAAGAACTCTGCCGGTCTATTGAGTTGGGGGGTCAAAGAGCTGTAAGGCTGAGGAACAAACTAGCTTCCTCCTAAGACCCTCCTCATTCAACTGAGAGCATTCTTGAACAAAGAAGGTTTCACAGTAATTTACATGTTCTTTCTTAGGCCTGATCACCCCCGGGAAATCCGCACTTCCCAGTACCGAACTGTACTTCCCCGTCATTGTTTCAGGCTTAGGTGGAGCGCGGGAACTAAGGCCACCGAGAGATAAGGAGATTTTCTTCCGGACGCTGAGAACTCAGACTTTGTCAAAGCCGAGGAGTGAGGGTCCATCACGCCCCTTTTGCTGCAGCCCCCCCCCCAAGTCCTTCTTTTGGGGGGCCTCCCAAAGTGATCGTGCCTGGCTTGGGTTGTTCCCCCCGTGGGGAATCTTACCCGTCTTTGGCTAACCGACCAAGCTTTTTGGGGGTTCAGTTATGAACAAAGCAGCAGAAACAGCATTCCTGCCAGGAAGATAAGCTTTTGTCTCCTTGCTGGCTCACGGTTCCAAGGGCGTTCCCTTAGCCTAGCCTAGGCGGGGGTTTCAGTTTTCTGATACCAGTCAGGGCGGTTCCCAACATGGGCTTCACTTTAGAACTGATTTCCCGTGTTCTGTCTTGGTGGCTTGGACAGAAATGGCTCAGATATCTGAAAAAGGGGAACTTATAACATATTCCCCTCAGCCTAAGTGAAGTATAGCGGGCCACAAGGGTTTTGGATAGGTGTAGCATGGCTTGTACACCTTCCTCCAGATAAGTCATTCTCTACTTAAGTCCTGGCCTTTGTCATTTAGTGGTTATGATTTAATTGTGCCTTCCATCTTTTTCCAAAATCTGTCACCTCCAGAATATGACCAGGATGCCAACGATCCAGTAATGCCAGCCTTTGGGCACCGAGCCTGAGACTTCCTGGTAGCAGCCAACTGACCAGGATTCTGTAAGGTCCTTCCCCTTACAGGAAGGACTCCCTCCATGCTGCATCCCCCACCCCCTTTCAGTGCACCCCTGGCCAATGGGTGGGTAGAACAATGTCCATTTCTAGCTGGAAGCAGTTACAAGAAGATGAGACCTTCGTCCATTGTCCTTTATAAGATTATAAAGTGGGTGTAAATCTGAAAGGAGGGATTGCAACAGGGTGCAGCCAAGAGGGGAGCCTCAAATAGGGATCTGTAATAAGATCCGAAGAGCCTGGAGATAATTGGCTCCACACCACAGGGCCACACCTGCCCAGAATCTGGCAGCTGTAGCCAATTGTGAGAGGAGCCGGAAATGGGGCTTCAGGGGAAGATTAGCACTGGGACTTAAGCCGAGATGTGGCAGCCATTTGAGGGGGGAGAACCACACAACTTTAGCAGGGTGAAGACTCTTGCGGCCCTGAGAGGGAGAACCACGTGGCTCTGGCAGAGTGGGGACTCCCGTGGTCTGGGGAGAGAGGACCACGGGCCTTTGCCAGAGTAGGGACCCCCGCAGCTTTAGGAGATACGGTACTCTGGACTGGCCAAAGGGGGAAGGAAGGAAGGACTGTGTCTGGCTGTGGGTGCTATAAGGGACTTTAGGAGTTTTGGTGAAGACATTAGGTCCCTACTTGAAGTTTGTATAGCATTAAATAAACGTTTCCTTTTCACAAATCTCTGGCAGTGAGAGATGTCTTTCCTCTGGTGGTGGACGTAACGGACCTGGGGGCTTCTTTATATCGTCTCAGGCCCCCCCTTGTTTGTTCTGTAACACTTCTTCAAAAGCTTATGTGGTTTAAGTTCAATGTTCTGTGTCTGTTAAATAGTGCTGAGTCAAAGTTTAATAAAATGAATTGAGTGAAAAAAAATCCCTAAAGATTCCTGGCAACAGACTATTCAGCTTTGGAGTTCTTAGTAGTCTAATAGAGATGTTGTGCACAGATTTTTCAACTTAGGGTTCTTTTCATTTTATTCAGGAAAGGGAGGTAAATAAGTTGTACTGGTGTAAAGGATGCAAATATTCTATCTTACAAAGTATTCTAAGTTATAAAGCAAAGTGGCAAATTTTGAGTGATACAATTAAAAAAATCAGACTCGTCTTTCAAAAATGAGAACATCTGTAATTGAGTAGACAATAAAAATACAGTTTAAAAAATGGACAACCAAAAAGAGAATATTCTTTGAAAATATAAGTGAGAAGAGAAGGGAAGTTGCTTACCATGGGTTCAGGTAATGCTTTCCTTTTAATACCTTCAGCTCTTGGGGTAGTGACTATGTTTTACTCATGCTGGCCTCTGTGTGCTTCTCCATCTCTCACTCTTTTACCTCTGCCTACACTTCTTACCCTTTTACGGAGTCCTTTTTATTTGAATCACCTCGGGGCAAATTCTGTCTCTTGCTGGGGGACCTGACTGATACAGTATCAAATCTATAATGTATTTTACTCTTTAGTTTCTATATGAAGAAAAAACAAATATTTTTTAATATTATAATTATACCACTATTTACAGGAGCCTATATCATCAATGTGCATTTTTATCTAACTAAGTGAATAGAAAAGGTAAAAGAGTAGTTGGGCAGACTAGGTTTTCTTAAGCTTTTCTGCTTTAATGTGGTGTGTTCAGCAAAAAATTGGCTGGGAAACAAAATTGCAATGATTTTGTGTCCACCAAGCTTACTAATATTTAGCACTGGACCTTCTGTTATTAATGATAATGATTAAACCAAGAGTATGTAACGGAGCAGAACCATGGAAGTAAATACTTTTTAAGTCATGACACAGGGATAAGAGATGAACTATAAATACTGATGTTGGAAAACATGCTTTTAAAGATACAGAAAAAGATTATGTGACACTGGGGATTGTGCTGAAATTGATGCTGGCCAGTCTAGCTATTTTGTGAGTTTAAAACACTTTGCATGTGTCAAGAAAATTGTATTGATTGTGTTTGCCATGGTCTTTTAACATAAAAGCTAAAAACCACTGAGAAGCTTCTAAGGGACTGAAAGCCAGAGCTACTTAGGTCTTTGTATGATATTTTGCCTAGGACAGTGGACCCTTAAGTACTTTTGGAAGAAAGTAATTAAATATGTTCATAAAGCTGAAATAATAACCATGAATTTTTATTGCAGTTAAGAATTATTTCATTGATTTACTTTTCTTCCCAAATTTCCACTTAGGGATTTGTAATGTTCTATGGGAACTGTAGGAACAAAAAGAGAAATCAGTGATATGATGTCTTTTCCCCAAAGGTATTACTGTTAGAAGAAATGCATGCATGAAAACTAGAGAACATTCATGAGTGACATGCAAGCATGAACCAAATGTGTTATTTAGAACTCTTAGTGGCTAATAACAGAAACTCCACACTAATTAATTTAGGGAAAATGGATTTATTGTTTACATAGTGAGAAGTATAGTGGGGTAGAACTACCTTTTGGCTAAAAGAGTGCCATTAGGTCATTTACTCTATCCACATCAATGATCTCTTCTTCTGTGCTTGCTTTAATCTCAGGCAGTATCTCCTGATTGGTGGTAGAAATTGGTTATCAGAGGGTAGTTATAAAATTGTTTTTATGGCTTGCAGTTTTAATCAATCAAAAGAATATGCCTCTTTTATTTGCAGCTAAAATCACAAGGAAGGTGGTGATTGCTCTGGACTAGATCATGTACTATCCTGAATATCCTTGTGACCAGGTATTAGGGTTCTCTGATTGGCTTGTCTTGGGTCGTGTGCATTTCCCTGTGTAAAGTGGGGATGGGATATAAGGGGTCATAAAGTGGAGTTTCCATGAAAAAGGCAAGTTACATAACAAAAAGAGGATAAGAAAAAGTGTGAATAGATTGAAACTCTGGTTATCACAGTCCACTACCATTTCTTTCTCTTTTTTTAAATATTTTTATTATGTAAGTCATAGTGAGCTAGTGTGATTCATTATAGAAACCATTTACTGCTTGACTGCTGCACAACAGATTTTCTTCCCATATACATTGTTTCAAAATTATATTGCCTGGCCATGGAAATGTTAGACTTACAACCAATAAGGTGCTGATCCCCAAATCAAAGGGAGGCAAGTCTCTGTCTCATCCAGGCACTGCCTTCACATTCCAGGTCCTCACCTACATTGCTTCAATCCCTTCACATTTTAAGTTCTATTATTTGCAACATACCACTTCCTGATTTTTCTGTATTAGTCAAGGCTGTCTTGTATATAGGTGAAAGAAAACTTGTGGAAACTATGTTGACCCAAAAAGAAATTCATTGACTCCTATAAATGAGAAGTTTATAGTTAGATCTCAGGCATGATGGATTCAGAGATAAAAATAATGCTAGCAGGACATTGCTTTTCCACACTTGATTTCCAGTTTTCTCTCAGTTGGTTTAGTTTGGGGGCAGATTTTCTAACATGCTAGCAAAGCTGATCACTGGCATCTCCAGGCTTACTTCAGTAGCATAGTCAGAAACCCCAATGATTATTAGTGCCCAGTTGTTTAGAGTCCAGTCAAATTTCTAAGGATTTATCTGGTTGACTTGGGGAAAATGCCCATTCCAGAGCCAACTTCTGCACGTATATGTGTGTAATTTTGGGGAGCATGAGTGGATGGAGTATCCTGATTTGTGAGCTTCTATCATGTGGCCACCACACATGTAGTGGTGCTGATAACAGCGAGATCATCTGGACCATGTGGAATGGGTTTCTCATGAAAATGAGAGCCTACTTCCAGCAGAAATAGATCACATAGAAAGATAATATACAAAGACTATAACTACTGCACTACCTGATAAATGATAAAGGAAAGAAATTGGTCTTTATTTTTATTTATTTACTTATTTTATCCTCACCCAAGGATACTTTTTCATTGCTTTTAGATTGAGCTACACTGGCCAGGGCAGAAATTAACCTTCACTGAGCTCCTGTAATGTACCAGGTATCTAGTACTAGGAGTTTTTGAACTTGCCTGGTAACTCATGGCATTTCAGTACAGGGTGGGGAAAAAGTGGGTTTACAGTTGGGAGTATGTGAAACAGAGTTTATTCTTGTATTATTGTTCACTAATTATTATATTATTTGCCATACAAACAACTGTAAACTTACTTTTAAAAAATTATTTATTTTTCAGAGGGCAGGGAAGGGAGGGAGAAAGAGAGGGAGAGAAATATCAGTGGTGTAAACCTACTTTTGTCTAACCCTGTATATCCCTACCACTTTAGAGAAGGTAATTCTGGATTTCCTTTTTGGGAGAATTTCTACATTTTGGAAAACTAGGGAGGGCCTTAGGGCATATAAAAAAGAAAGATGGATGATATGGAGATGGAAAAGAGGAGGAAATGCTAAAAGATAAGGCTGAAGTCTTGTCTGATCATAGCTGGTCAGAGGACCTCCAGAGTGGAGCTGTGAGAAATGTCAGTGGGCCAGACACACTGAGGTCCTTCATAAAAGTCTTTAAATGCTCAGCTGGGAGGTTTAGATTTGTCTTAGAAAATGAGTTATTATCAATTAAGGATTTGAGCAGAAAGGATTTGTGATGCAAAAGATGTTGAGACTTTTACACAGTAGTATGCTGGAGAAGGTGCTAGCGACAAACAGAGAAACTGCTAGACTTACCAGCTGCTTTATATGTAACAATAAGAATCCAACTAGAGAAGTGGCAAGGAGGAATTGGAAAGCTAGATTCACATAGATGATTTTGAAACTCTGGGTACAGAAGAGTACCTGGTAGAGTGTTCTACAATGCACATCTCAGGGATTCTCTCCCAGATGGTCAATTCCATAGACCTGGAGTGGGGCACAGCACTACACACTTAATAAGCACTCAGGATGATTGGGATGCAGGTCATTCACAGACCACAGTTTGTCTCAGAGGAGGAATAGACAGGTGTTTGATTAACTATGAAGGGCAAGTAAGCTGGGAGGAGAGGGGAGGCTGCTGCTGATGGTAATTGGGAGGTCCTGATTGTAGGGATAGTTGATGAATTCTGTTTTGATGATTTTTGTTCACGTTTATATTTGAACCTTCAGTGTGTAGATCTCAGTTGTTTTCTGTGTGTATGAAGCTGTTGGTAAGAAGAGGTCCTGGAACTATTAGGCACTTGTCCTCCGTCAACAACACTAGAATTGCACTGGCATTACTGGCTCTGGCTACTTTGGAACAGAGTTTAAGGTGAAATAGAGAAGTGGATATAATAAAAGTCATTCTGAAGCTGTTGCATTTTTTTGAAATGTCTGGTAGGAAATTGTTTTCCTTGTCTAGAAATTATGACTTTCAGAACTACTCTAATAGTATCAGAAAAGTCGGGGTGAAAGAACTTTTGCTAGCATGACATGTAGATTGTAAAATTATCTTGGCTGTCTCACAGTCATCAAGATGTTAATAATGTTACTAATGGAGTTTTACCCCATTCAGGCAGCTATGGAGTTTTTTCTCATAGGACAAATTATTCCTTTTAAGCTAAGCTTGTTGAGTTATAGTACTTTGTAAATCTGTGTAAAGAGTGCTTTTTAAATTTGCCTAAATAATTTTCACTACTGTGAGAAAATGCAATGTTGGTTTTTTTTAAAAACATTATTTTCTGGTCTGGGCTGTATCTTCTTGGAGTTCTATGAATTGTGCTTGGCAACAGATATTTTTGTGACATGACCACTGATTAACCTCTCATAGCCTCCTTCTACAATTTCATTTATTTCAGTGAGGGTGGGAGAGTTGTCTTCATAAGTTATCCAACACTCCTGAGTATATTTACTAAGTCCTTCAGCTAAAAGCATTTTTAAAAAATCATAAAGCATGAAAAGCACAAAAAGAAAAGCCTTTTCTTTTTATGATAATCTGAGTGGTTTCATGAAATGGGATTTGCATAGGTTTGATCAGAGAGGAAATGCTTTTTACACAGCCTTTCTTTCTTGATGCTCACTCAGCCAAGATGTCTGTGTGACCTAGTTGGATGCAGTTCATTTCTTTCACCCAAGCTGATGGTGACTCAGGTCAGTGTTTGTGTTTGTACATAAGATAAGGAGGATTAAGTGAAAACTTATCTTTTCTCCTTTAGTATCGATTACCTGTATATATCCAGTCATAGTCTACTTTCTCTATTTTGTATGCGTGTATATATTTTAATCCTTTGAGATTTTCTTCCCAATCCTGCTACATTTTACTATATGCAAATTCATACCACTGTTATATGCTTTTCATGACAGAAAAATACCCCACAAAAATGATAGTGATTCAGGTATTTATAGCAGCTATCGATTATTTACAGAAGCTTTCACTACCCTTCTCCTCTTGTTAATGAGGTCATTCTGTACAACAAAATACATATTTCAGAGCAAGTGTCAAACCAAGGGGATAACAGTTTGGGAGTTGCATGATCTGTTTCCTTCCCTGTTAATTGTCTGTCTCCGTTGTAATTTCTAGTGCTATCTTTTTAGGATATTGGAAAGGCATGTTAGATTTTTTTTTTTTTTGGTATAGAATACATGGATTAAATCCCTTCCTCACAAAATCCATGGATACTTAACTTATATAGCATATATGTAGCTATTACTCTCCGTGGTTGATCTATCTTTCAACTGACTGGGGAATGGTAGGAAGCTAAACTTTGACCATGCACTCTGGAAGAAAGCAACAATCATAAAGTGTTCATATCATTTCCTCTGCTTCTTTGTTCAGATCACCTGGATAACTTTTGAGACTGGGAGAGTAACTGAAGTCTTACACTAGACCTTAAACATATTCATAATTGTGACTTGACAGATAATGCTACCCTACTGAATTGTTACTTTAGGTAGGTTGGCTCCGTTTGGTGTCATCTGTTTATAGCTCTGGACCAGAGTACATTCAGCTGTCTCTAATCTCTTTACTATTGCATCAGAGAATTAGTGGCTACAAATTTAAAATAAATGAACATGCACATACACATCGGAAAAACTGAGGGTAACACAGCTATCAAAACAGAGCATGATTTAATTTCCTTTTCATATGTGTGGGCATTTTTTTATTGTTGTTCAAGTACAGCTGCCTCCATTTTCACCCCACCATACTCCCCCCTGCCCTACCCATCTCCACCTCCCAACCTCAAAACTGCCCCCTTTGGCTTTGTCCATGTGTCCTTTATACATTTTCCTTGATGGCCCTTCTATTATCCCTCTCCACCCTCCTCTCTGGTAACTGTCAGTTTGTTCTTTATTTCAATGTCTTTGGTTGTGTTTTGCTTGCTTGTTTGTTTTGTTGATTAGGTTCTACTTATTGGTGAGATCATATGGTATTTCTCCTTCTGCATGGCTAAAGAAAACAGCATATTCTGTTTTTTACCAATAAAGAGAGCATGGACAAAGAATGCATTTTATAATTTGTATTTTAAATGAAGATCTATCTGATTCAGCAGCAGATAGACAATATGCGTAAGGAATCATGGGTTTGATATTCTCAAATAAGAAATCCACCACAGGCATGTTTAGAAAATTTGTTCTACTTTTCTTAGCTTTAGTTTCCTTTTTAAAAACAAAATTCCTAGAAGTGTTTATCATTAGACTTGTCATGACTAATGAGGAAAAATTATGATAGAGGAAAATATAAGTAAAATTGGAGAAATGGTTTGTGGAGTCTAGTATTAATATTTTAAAAGTAATTTTAATGAATAACAACCATACAGGAGATGGGAACATATTCTAAAATAGTGTGTGAAACATTACATAAAAGTTTAATTTTTAAAAAATTATTAGAAAAATTATCAGTTTATACATGTTATGTTTATTTGTTTGTACATAATGTGATACAGATTTTTTTGGTATAGTATTTTTCTGGCATATTTTCCCCTAAGATTTTACCTTCAACCATTTTGTTTCCTTAATTTTTATTTATTTATTTGTTTGTTTGTTTGTTTATTTATTTATAAGGCTGCATGGATTCTTTTTTAAATATATTTTATTGATTATGCTATCACAGTTGTCCCATTACCTCCGCTTCATTCCCCTCCACCCTGCACACCCTCTCCCACCCATATTCCCCACCTTTAGTTCATGTCCATGTGTTATAAGTTCTTTAGCTTTTACATTTCCCATACTATTCTTGCCCTCCCCCTGTCTATTTTCTACCTACCATCTATGCTACTTATTCTCCATACCTTCCCCCTCCTCCCACTCCCCTGTTGCTAACCCTCATGTGATCTCCATTTCTGTGGTTCTGCTCCTGTTCTAGTTGTTTGCTTAGTTTGTTTTTGTTTTAGGTGTGGTTGTTAATAATTGTGACTTTGCTGTCATTTTACTCTCCATGTTTTTTATCTTCTTTTTCTTAGATAAGTCCCTGTAACATTTCATAAAATAACGCCTTGGTGATGATGAACTCCTTTAACTTGACCTTATCTGAGAAGCACTTCATCTGTCCTTCCATTCTAAATGAAAGCTGTGCTGGATAGAGCAATCTGGAATGTAGGTCCTTGCCTTTCATGACTTGGAATACTTCTTTCCAGCCCCTTCTTGCCTGTAAGGTTTCTTTTGAGAAATCAACTGACAGTTTGATGGGAACTCCTTTGTATGTGACTTTCCCCTTATCTCTTGCTGCTTCTAGGATTCTCTCCTTCATTTTAATCCTGGCTAATGTAATTATGATGTGCCTTGATGTGTCTCCTTGGGCCCAACTTCTTTGGGACTTTCTGAGCTTCCTGGACTTCCTGGAAGTCTATTTCCTTTGCCAGATTGGGGAAGTTCTCCTTTATTATTTGTTCAAATAAGTTTTCCACTTGTTGCTCTTCCTCTTCTCCTTCTGGTACCCCTATAATTCAGATGTTGGATCGTTTAAAGATGTCCTGGGGGTTCCTAAGTCTCTCCTCATTTTTTTGAATTCTTATTTTTTTCATTCTTTTCTGATTGAATGTTTCTTTCTTCCTTCTGGTCCACTCCATTGATGTGAGACCCAGCTTTTATTCCATCACTATTGATTCCCTATGCATTTTTCTTCATTTCACTTATTATAGCCTTCATTTTTTCATCTAATTTGCAACCAAAATCAACCAATTCTGTGAGTATTCTGATCACCAGTGCTTTGAACTGTGCATCTGATAGGTTGGCTATCTCTCAGTCGCTTAAAAGTATGGATTGTGGAGCTTTCATTCTGTTTGAGCCATCTTTTTTTCTCCCCCTTTGGTCTGGTTCTGCCTGTTTTGTATGAGGGGTAGAGCCTTAGGTGTTCACGAGGGCAGGGCACTCCAGTAGCTGGGTTGTGACGCTATATGTGGGGACGGGGTCCAAAAGGGAACAATGGGGTCTGCTCCACTCTCAGTCAGACCTCAGTCCCTTCTACCACTTCCCCTGAGCATACTGGGCCCATCTGGTGCCAATTCCCATGTGGGTGGGCTTGTGCACCCTATGGGTCTTTCCAACGACCTCTCCTGTGAGGCTGGGTGTCTCTCCCTGCACCTCAACCCCCACAGGTGTTTTCAATCAGTGCCCCAAGGCTCTACTTCCCAGCACTGTGATCCTGGGTTGCTTGCAGTGCCTTGCTTCACAATCGCTGCCTTGCGGGGTCTGCCAGCTGCCACTTGTGCACTCAGGGTCTGCCCGCTGTGGTCTTGCATGCCCCAGATGTCTTACACACCCCATTCCAATGATCTCTGCTCTCTGAGCTGCAATCTGTACCTGGCTGCCCAACTCCGCCCCTTCTACTGGTCTGGATGAACTTGTCTATTTTAACTTCTTGGTTGTCCGACTTCCATACAGTTCAATTTTCTGTCTGTTCTGGTTGTTATTCTGCTTCTAAATTGTTGTTGTCTACCTATGTATCCATCTTGGCTGGAAGTTGTTTCCTTAATTTTTAAAACAGCTTTATTGAGATATAATTTTCACACTATAAAATTCATCCATTATAAGCATGCAATTCAATGAATTTTTATCAATTTATAAAGCTCTGCAACCATCATTGTAATCCAGTTTTAGAGCATTTTGCTCACTCCTACAAGTTTCCTCATGCAGGTGATCTCTTGTCCCCCTATTAAGCTGTTATTTTGTCTTTATAAATTGTTTTTTTTATATGGATATTTCATCTAAATGGAAGCGATACATAGTCAGTACGCCTAGCTTTTTTTTTTTTCACTTAGCACAGTGTTCTTGAGCATCATCTCTGTTGCTGCATGTGTTAGAAGTTCATCCCTTTGTCTCTGTGGAAAGCAGTATGGAATTTTCTTAGAAAACTAAAAATAGAACTGCCTTTTGACCTGGCAATTCCACTGCTGGGATTAAACCCTAAGAATGCTGAAACACCAATCCATAAGAACCTATGCACCCCAATGTTCATAGCAGCACAATTTACAATAGCCAAGTGCTGGAAACAACCGAAGTGCCCATCAGTAAATGAGTGGATCAAAAAACTATAGTACAATTACACAATGGAATACCACCCAGCAGGAATAAAGAAGGATCTCCTACAGTTCATGACAGCATGGATAGAACTGGAGAGCATTATGCTAAGAGAAATAAGCCAGGCAGTGAAAGAAAAATACTATATGATCTCACCTATAAGTGGAACCTAATCAACAAAACAAACAAGGGAGCAAAATAGAACCAGAGACATGGAAATAAAGAACAAACTGATAGTAAACAGAAGGGAGGAGGAGAGGGATAATGGGGGAAAATAGGGGAAGTGCCATCAAGGAACATGTATAAAGGGCACATGGACAAAGCCAAAGACAGGTAGGATCAAGGGTAGGAGGTGGGGATGGGTGGGGTGGGAGGGAGTGGTTGGGGGAAAATGGAGACAACTGTACTTGAACAATAATTAAAAAAAGTTCATCCCTTTGCATTGCTGAACAATATTTGTGTGTATATACTATATTTTGTTTACCTGTTCATCCATTCATAGACATTTGGATTATTTTCAGTTTTGGCCTATCATGAATAATTCTGCTATGAACATTTATATACGTGTTTTTTATGCACATGTATTTTAATTTACTTTGGGTGGATTCCTGGGAGTAGAGTGCGCCATATGGTAAGTGTGTTTTAGTTCCATAAGATACTGCCTTACTATTTTCTGTAGTGGCTGTACTACTTTACGTTCTCACCTTCAGTTCTCAAGGGCTCCAGTTTCTCTGCATCCTTATTAACACTTGGTATTATCTTTTTTGGTGATAGCCATTGTTGTGGGTGTGAAGTGATATCTCATTGTGAACCTAATGTTATTTCCCTGATGACTAATACTGTTGAACCTTTTAAAGTTGCCACAATGTTTGTTCATAATATCCCCGTACTATCAGTCCTTAGGTTCTATAGTAATGTGTTCTCTTTCTTTGCTGACATTGCTAATTTGTGTCTTCTCTTTTTGTCCTTATCATTCTAGCTAGAGTGTTAGTGTCCCTTGATTATATTTGAAGAAGCAGCTTGGGGATTTTTTTGTTTTTGTTTTCTCTATTTTTAATTTTCTATTTAATTGATTTCTTCTCTATCTTATCTTTATTATTCCTCCCATTCTTCTTTGGGTTTAATAATTTTCTCCTAACTTTTTTAAAGTAGAAGATTAGATAACAGATTTTAGAACTTTTTTCATTAATATAGAATTATACAGTGTGGAGCAAACATGGTTTGACAGTTAGCACACAAAAGTTTATTCTTGTATTATTTATTAATTATAATAGTATTTTTAAAAAGATTTTTAAAATGTATTTTTAGAGAGGAGAAGGGAGGGAGAAAGAGAGGGAGAGACACATCAATATGCGATTGCTCCTTGTGTGTCTCCTATGGGATACCTGCCCCACAACCCAGATGTGTGCCGGAAACTGGGAATTGAACTGGCAACTCTCTGGTTCACAGGCCGGCACTCAATCCACTGAGTCACATTAGCCAGGATATTTATCATATTATTTTCTATACCAACAACTGAAAATCTACTTTTGCTCCATCATGTAGATATAAATTCTCCTCTAAATACAACCTTATTTAATTTTATAAATTTGATATGTCTTCATTTTCATTTAGTTGAATTTTTTTTCCACATACACTTGGAGAAATTTGCATTTTGCTTTTGTTGAGTTGTGTGTCCTGTAAACATCAATTAGGTAAAATTTGTAGACAGTAGTTTCCAAGTCTTCTATACCTTTGTTTTTTGTCCACTTTTCTTAATTACTGAAACAAGAGTGTTGCAATTTCAAATTTAATTTTGGATTTATCTGTTTCTCCTTCATTTGAACCACACATTGTGCTCAGTAATAGAGTTGATTTTCATTCTGGTGCAAGCTCCCCATCCCACTGCAGTGCAGGAATGGTCAATTACCAGTCTAGCACCAGTACGTAGATCCCTTTTGAGGTGTCTGTTTTAGAATTACTAGTAAACTATGTATACAGAAAGCCTTCTAATAACTATGCATTTAAAAATGCAAAATGAACAGGATGAACTTGATATAAAAATAAGGCTATTTAACTAATTAAAAGTGACTGAAAATTACTTGAGATGTCACTTAAGAGAGCCTGAAATCTAATGGGAAAGAAGGGTTTTGACAGATCATAGGCAGTTGCAGTTATTAAATAACCATTTTTATTACAGCCTAATGAGTTAACACTTTCTACTAAAGCAATTAGATTTAGTATGGAATATTCTTAAAGTGGTTTAAATATGTCACCTCTGTTGTTATCTAAATATGCAACTTACAGAAAACTGAGGCTTAGTGAATTTAAGTTCACCTGCAGAGAACATGGTGGAACTGGGATCTGAAAATCACTTTGTCTTTCTTCAAAGCCCATGTTCTTAACCATTTCATTATGCCTCACTATTCCTCTAAAATTTGGAGATCTTCGGCAAGGCCATTTGTTTCATACCCTGTATAAGAATGCCTAAAGTTACTTTAACAGAGCCATTCTTTAATATTAAAAGTGTCTCTGTTTCTGATTCCATGACCACCTAGCAAACTTCCATGGTTATCCCTCTAGCTATCCCACATGGACATCTGGTATAAGTGAAACCTTTGTTTTTTACCGTGAAGTAATACACTGCCATGCTGATCAATATTGATTTTTGGGAACTGGTCCTGGAGAGACTGGTAAAAATTAGCTTTATGAATCAATAAGGCTGGGGACCAGACCTAGTGAAACCCTGTTGTAGTTGGTCCCTATCCTTCCATAAACCACACTGTTGGTCAAGTGCCATACTACTAGAACCATAACACTTGGCCCTGGTGGGAGAGCTCAGCTGGTTGCAACTGTTGGGTGATGCACCAGGCCTGCAGGTTGATCCCTTGACCCATGATGTGCAGGAGCGGACCAATCAGTGCAGAGGAGGGTGGAGCGACAGATGAATCTCTCTCTCTCTTAAACAATAAATTAAAAAAATAAAACCATAACACTTACAAAAACATAAAAAAGTGATAAGACCATAAGAATGAGTGACAAACTTTAAATCTGATTTTGTGCTTCTTAAAAAGGAAATCAAGGTGGAGAAATATGATAAGCTAAGGATTCATAACAGCTCTTTTTATTTGTCCCTTTTGAAATAACACAAGTAATACATGATTATTATGAAAAGTCAGAAAATAAATAACAATTCTTTTTGAATTGCATATAGTCCCACCACCCAAAACTAATTCCTTTTAAAATTTCAATGTGAGTTAATGTTTGGAAATGTTTATTTTTTCAAACTTCCATTTATATATATAAATATTAAAAATAGAACCATATTTTCCATACTCTTTTTACTTACCAATATTTTATAATAAATATACTTGTATATTTCTACACATTTGTCCAATTATTTCCTTGAAGTAAAAAAAATGGAATGCTGGCTCTAGAAAAGTTTTGATAAAGAACTTCATTTTTGAGCTGGGTTTTGAAGAATGAGAGATTTTATCAAGTGAAGAATCAGAAGTAGGCAACTGTAATATACTTTTTAAAAACTAAACTAAGTGTTATATTAAGATGTTTGAAATATAAAGAATGTCAAAAATTTCATGAGGCTCAATTTGTGAACTTTTTTTAGCAGATACTAATTATGAGTACACTTGTTAAAAATCATATTGGTGTGAGTGTGCAAGGCTAGAGTATTTTCCCAGGATGTTATAACTCAGCCTGGTTAAAAACCAAGTGATATAATTCATTCTTTTCTTCATTTGTACCTCAATATACTTAGTGGTATTTATTGGATAATTAATAAATTCAAGGCACTGTGCTAGGCCAGTGGACATACTAAGATAAACATGGCTAGAAATATCTTTAGTAAGCTATGCTGCAAACCTCTACAAATATTTAGCTTATGTTTACTACACTTTTATTGCTACCGATTTTCTGAATCAGAATATTTTGATATGAGCCAGGTATATTGGAAAACATATCAATATGATTCTTTTGAAAACCAGTGATGTAAGGAACAGCTTTCTGTTCCAGCTCATTCAATTTCTATGAAGACACTTTTGCCCTTAGTTTGGTTTTAATTATAAAGTTGGCGTGGATTTTTCACACTTAATTTATTCCCAAGGATATGATTCAGGGTTTCATACACAACAATAAAAGGTTATTTAGAGCAACGACTCTTAATTGGGGTTCAGACTCATGTTTGAAGTGCTGCGCCTGAGCCGCGCGTGTTGGATTCCACTAAGAAATAGCAAAGGTCAGTGGCAGCTGGGGGAGCGGGGCCTGGTGGCCTGTGAGGACTGAGAGAAATAGAAGGCGAGAAAGGTTACCCTCCCTTTCTCTTGCTGCTTTTAAGATTCTCTCTTTATCTTTTACCTTTGGTATTTTAATTATGATGTATCTTGGTGTGGGCCTCTTTGGGTCCATCTTGTTTGGGACTCTCTGTGCTTCCTGGACTCATATGTCTATTTCCTTCACCAAATTAGGAGACTTTTCTTTCATTATATTTTCAAATAAGTTTTCAATTTCTTGACTTTTTCTTTTCCTTCTGGCAACCCTATGATTTGAATGTTGGTACATTTGAAGTTGTTCTAGAGGCTCCTTAGACTGTCCTTGTTTTTTTTGGATTCTTTTTTTCTTCTTGTTCTTATTGCATATTTTTTTCTTCCTTAGGTTCCCAGTCATTGATTTGAATCCTGGCTTCATCCCCTCCACTGTTGTTTCCCTGTAAAATTTTCTTTATTTCACTTAGTGTATCCTACATTTATGCCTGGGTCTTTTTATGTTGTTGAAGTACCCAATGAGTTCCTTGAGCATCCTAATAACAAGTGTTTTGAACACTGCATCTGATATATTGCTTATCTCCATTTCATTTAGTTCTTTTCTTGAAGTTCTGTTCTTTCATTTGGGCCATATTTCTTTGTTTCCTCATTTTGGTAGCTCTCTGTGTTTGTTTCTGTGTATTAGGTGGAGATTCTTTGATTCCCTATCTTAGTAGCATGGCCTATTGTAGAAAAGCATGCTGGTAAATCAGATTGGCCAGACCCTTAGATAATCACCAGGGCTTAGCAACCCATGTTAAGTAGATTGATGGAGTCTCTGATATTGCAGCTCTGTGCCTCTGTGTGGGGGAGGTCTCAGTGAAGGGACAATGCCACAGCCTGGCCTCTGAGAGAAGCTGTCCCCTGCCACTTGCCCTGATGCCAGACACTTCAATTTCTCTCTGTATGCCACTGGTCCCTTCCAGCTGCTGCCCCTGTACTGAAGCCCAGAGGGAGTGTGGTCCCTTCCAGCTGTTGCCCCTGTACTGAAGCCCAGAGGGAGTGAGTCTACAGAAGTTCTAAGTCTGTTGTGAGTCCTTTAAGAGGAGACACCTAAGAATCCTGCAGTTTCTTTGGCTGCCCCAACCCCCACTGGTTTTTATAGTCAGAACTTATGAGGACCTGTCTTCCTGGCACTGGAAACTTGGGCTGGGTGATCTGGTGTGGGGCTGAGACCCCTTGCTCCTGAGGTATCCCTCTCGATTTTTTCCCACCACACGTGGGTGTGGAGCCATTTGTTTTGTGTCTCTGTGCCTCTGTGCCTCTGTGCCTCTCCACATGTCTCTACCCCTCCTACCCATCTAGATGAATATGGCTTCTTTAATTCCTTGGTTGTTGGAATACCGTACAGCTTGATTTTCTGATGATTCTGGGTGATATTTGTTTTGTAGTCTAGTTGTAATTTTTGTTGTGGTTGTGTGAGGAGGTGAGCCATGTTTACCTATGCCTCCATCTTGATTGGGTATATTATCTTTATTCCCTGTGTCCAGACTGAATATTCATTCTTGTCAAATAGTTTGGTCATGGCTCCAATGTTACTATGAAATTGGGAAGAACACAGCATTATTCCATTATGCTTTTGAAAAAATTGCTGTGTCTTTTATATTAGGTAAACAGACAGAGCTCCAAAAAGGAATATACATTTCTATTCTGCTTCTGTTCATGCTGATGTTACATGAAAGCATGTCCTTGGAGCCAAGAGTGAACAAGACTGCTTCTTAAAGAAGAAAGGATAAAGCAGGATAAAGACATCAAAGCTGTTGCCATTACATCTTATCCTGTAAGAAATAAGAAATTACTAGGAAGGATCAGAACTTAACGAAAAGGGGTTACTATTACAAATCCTCCTGAGAATTTCAGATGAAGTTTGAAAGTTTCAGGGGAGGAGATATATTTATCCAACTCACAAAGTGTCTGTGAAGTTTTCCTGTTAATGGAAACAAAAGGCAGGGGCTTTATGTCTCAAAAATCAGGTAAATAGATCTAAAAATGCATACAGTGAAAAATGTCTGGTGTTAGGTTTTGAAAAACTTTTAAAGACACTTTCAAGGTTTCTCAAAGTACAGTTTCAAGTTCAATAGGAACACGCTGAGAACTGGTGTCACCAGGACAGCATAAGTTGGCATCCGTGGATTGTTGGATCTGAGGTTTCCCATGGTGTCGGGTGCTGAAGAAGCGTTGTTTGTTGTTTCATAATATTTCATTTATTCAACATGTTCTTTAAAGCCCCCACTTTCTGCAAGGCACTGTGCTGAGGACTGTAGAGAATGCTAAGATGTTCGGGGTGATTATTATTTCCTTAAGAAGAAAACATTAGTAGAATGTAACAGTTGCTAACACCTTTTATAAAGCTTACCAAAAATTAATTTCCACAAAATTGATGCCTTATAGTGAGAACAAAAATATCCCATAGTATTAGTTTTAAGGAATATTTTATTCTAGTTGTACAACTGATCTCTCTTTTGTGACCTATGTGAAAATTCTCCACTGTATTTGTGTGTACTGAGAAACAGCATCATTTAGGGGTGCTGGGCAATGTTGAGACCAGGCTCTGGAATAGGAAACCTGGGTTAGAATAACTCTCAGCAATTGGTGGTTTTGTGAGTCAAGCAAGTCCTATAATCTCCCTCTACCTCAGTTTTCTATTCTGTAAAATGGGGATAATAAGATCGCCTTTACAGGATTGATATAATTAAATAACATTGTAAAGCATTTAGCAAATTGCTTAGCAATACTAAACACACATTAACTGGTAGTTTATTATTTAAAAAATAAGTCTAACCTTATCACTCCTTTGTTCAGAACTAGGCATATTTAACTGCTTTCTATTGCACTTAGAATCCAAGCTGCCCGTTACCACTTAAGGTGGCTTACCATGCCTTACAGAATCTTTCCTCCACTCGTCTTAGTGCTTCCTGCACGACTCTTTCCCTACATTATATACTTTCAGCCACCCTCGACTCTCCTTGCTCTAATTGGATGATGCTGTTCCTCCTCCTTCTAGGGATCTCCAAACTTGTTTTCTAACTATGAAAGCTCTTCACTGAGATTGTCGAGTGGCCTTCTCCCATTTTCACATGAACCTTTTTCAGTGAAGCCTCAGAATCAGTTCCACTGTCTCAGACATGCCTCACTTAACTATCATACCTAGCAGTTATTCCCCTCAGTAGGGTCCCAGTCACTCTTTCCTGTTCTTAAACTGTCATGGGTGAAGAAGTTCTTGCCCTCCCCCTCAAGACAGAAATCTGGAGAGGAGGCAAAACAGGTTCAAAATGGGATGTTTACTACAAACAAGGTGGAGGGAAAGGAGAAATACAGGGAGCCTGATGCACCAAGGAAGCACGTGCTAAGCAAGAGTATGGCTCCCAAACTGGTGCCAGGGTCTGGATCATATAGGGCTGGGTTCTTCACACAGGTGCAGAGCTTTTTGGGGAGTGCTTGAAGAGAAGCTTTAAGCTTGTCGAAGAGAGGCTACTAAAATAATTGAAGAGTATTCCCATCCATTTAAGAGAGGCTCAACATGTCTCAGTGCCACTTAACACTGAAATTCTTTATTTATCTTTGTCATTTCTTACTAGATTGTAAGTCAGAGAAAAGGACCTGTAAAGGAGGGACTGTATCTCCCTCCACTCAAGTGCTGTGTCCCCAGTCCCTAACAGTGCTGCACACATGGAGATGCTCTCACAATTTTGAATGAGTGGAAGCACTTTTATCTATGGAAAACAAGTCCTGTCCTGTCAAACTCTATTTCTAGAGAAAATTAGGTTCTTTATCAAGGGGTTCTTGAATCAACATAGTCTCTTTAAATTTATAAAATAAAAAGTTTTGAATTTTAAAGAACATGACAGTTGTAGGTAAAAATAATTAGTGAATTTGGGTAAGATCTACTTATTTGTTGTATCTTAAATATAAACTGTACTTGTTAATTCTAATGTTGTACCTTAATTATTACCTAGTGACTATTAAAAATAAAAAGGCATGTGGAGTTTTAAAATTATGAATCCTATATTTCATGTTAATAGTAAACAAAATAATCCAAATATTACTTGCTCTTAAAATCCACAGACTAAGTCACAGTTTTATAGTTATTTGTTCACAGTGTTGCAGTAGGGCCTGTGCTGTGGGGCCTTGTCCTGGCAGCTCTATGTGCATGCATTTTTGTGGGTTCCTCCAGGACAAAAACACATTTCTTTGATACCCCTAATAGTTGATGTAGTTTAAGGCAATGAAAAGTTTTTTTCCTAAATAACTTTAGTGGGATTGGATTAAAGAATATTTGAAAAATATTCACTTGTTGGTATTCTGCTGGCAATTAGACTTATGATTCAACTCTATTACGTAACAACTCTTTTTCAAGGTTTAATATTTCACTAATGAAGTATTTCAGCCTGATTTTTGAGCTTTTTACTTTAAATTAGCCACTTCGAACTAAAGAATGAATGTGGAAGAAGTTTACAAAGTGGAGAAGGTGTTTGGAAATTTAAGATAGCAAAATTATTTCCATTTCCTCTTATCATGAGTAATAAGTTCAGTGAGAACAAACAAAAAAAGGGTATGGAGACATTTACACAATAATGTTTTAATTAAATAATTGTAGTACATGGTGTTTGCAATATAAATCACATTATTAAGGTGTTCCTATTAATTATAACAAAATTATTCATTCATTCAGAAAATATTTGTGCACTTACGATGTGCCTGGAACTGGAGACACATGAATGAGCAAACACACAAAAAGTTTCTGCCTATAATAATTATTAGTTACTATTTTAAATGATGTTTAGCTTACAAAAACTTCAAGTTTCTTCAATGACTTCCACTTTATAAATCTACCATGAGAACATTTATATAAATTGTTTTTTTCCACTTTGTAGTTTGCAAGTATCTGTTGTTTTTAAAACATAGAATTGGCTACTTGAATAACTAAATACATAAATTAAAGACTATCTTAAGGAATTGATACTAATCGAAGGGAAGCATTCCTATCCTTGGAAAAAAAACCTAAGTAAATGTAAAAATATTCTTATCAAAGTACGATTCAGGATACTGATGAGCACCATTGATGTTTAGAGTCAAGCCACCGGGCATGAAATCATCAAGCCAAATAGGCTACTGAGTAAGTCAAATGCTCATTTGTGCTTTCTATGACTGTAAATTTTCATTTGCCTTGCTGTTTCTTAGGAGGCAATCTTTAGATAACATTTTTACTTAATCTTAGGCAAAGGATTCATATTTTATTTTTTTTTATCCTCATCTGAGGATGCTTTTTTCATTGCTTTTAGAAGAGGGAAAGGGAGAGAAACATCGATGGGAGAGAGAAGTATCCATTGGTTGCCTCCCTTATGCGCCTGGACTAAGGATCAAACCTACAATCTAGGTGTGTGCCCTGACTGGAAATCATACCTGCTCCCTTTCAGTTATGGGACACAGCTCCAAACAACTGAATCACACCAGCCAGAGCTATCTTTTAAATAAATAAAGCTTCTATAATGGTAGCCTTCTCTGTATAAGAAATTAATAAGTGTAATAAATTCTACACATTTACATATTACAATTTATGGTTTCAACTGTTTTTCCAGCAATGTGGAAAATGTTTAATATTTTTAATGAAAGAAATTTGGGTCAGTTTTACTCTAACACTGAAGCGAATCACTTGGTTAATGAGTTTGTCTAGCAGGCACTCAAAATATTTTAGTGTTTTTGTTGTTCTCTCTTAAATTGACACCAACTTGCTTTTTCTGTGAAAAATTTTTAACTGAGAGAGCAAATTGTATCAAAATTTGAATAGAGAAATTATGATTTGAGATATACCCAGGAAATATAGGACTGGTTGGAAGTAGCCTCCTTTTTCTTTCAAAAAGGAGGCTCCATAAATAATATATAATCAAATTTGGAGATTTTCTAAGGATTAGGCATATTTTTATAACATTATCCCAGACCTATTATTTGGGGTTCATTCACTTTGCCTTGTTAATACTGAGTTCTATGAAATTAGGATTTAGATAAATATTTTTGTAGTTGAATTTTAAAGCATATTTATACTGTGTTTACCATGGGGTGGTTATTAAAGGTATTAATGATTTTCTAGTTGGTTATTTTATTTATGTAACTTCTTTTATATACAGAGACATGATGAAATTTTATTATAAGCATTTTGAATTTGTTGACATTTCAGTCAATGAAATTATTTCAAAACCTTTCCATTTCTACTCTGTTTACATCGATAGAGTCAAGTTTATAGCTGTGGTAACATTTGCAGCTATGGACAGCATGAATAGATGGATAGTTTAGAAAGGAAAGTTCAAATACAGAAGTATTTAGTGAATTCTTATTAGGCTACATATGGGGTATTTTATAATTGCTTTCCAGCATCTCACAGTCTTGATAGAGAGGGAGAGTTTGTGTACATCAGACAATTAGAATATTGTCAAAGATGAATGACCAGTTGAATACAATCAAGCACCAACCTGTATGACAAGTACAATAAGAGCCCTGTGTTCAAGGAGGATTTAATGAATGAAGTGAACCTGAGAACAGATCTCAAAGACCTGGCTTTTCTTTAGAACTTGAAGAGATGGAATAGAGCAAATTGTCTATAAAACTGTGAGACAGAACAAGTGGGTTATTGTAAGAAATTGAAGAGAGGGCGTTGAGGAGGGAAGCTTCAACAGATTCCCCAGAGCCTGATGATGCCTGACCTGCAAGCACATATTCATCCAGAAAGAACTTGGGACGCTTTCCATTACACAATGAGAAGTCATGAGGGCTTGTGAGTACAGGACAGGTACAGTACTGAGGACATTTTTCCGTAATATGTGCAAGCAGTTTGATATTAATCCACACATTTATTTGCCCTGATCCAAACAAATATTTGGAGGAGGATGGACATTCCAAGTTAGTATGCTATGTAACTGGAATTTCTTCTTCATCTAACATCTATAAAACTTCTGCAGTAAAGTAGAACCTTTACCCAAGTCTTATAATCCTTTTCTTTTTTAAAGAATATATGCTAAAATTAGAATTTTGACTGTTTACCATTTGATAGAAAATGCAGTTTTCTAGGGTGATTGAAGATCACAGGAGTGTTGACCTTGGAACTCTAAGATTTAATTCAGAGACAGTCTCTATATCAGGAATGGGGAATTTATTTTCTTGTTAGTATGAATGTATATGTTCAAACAATAGCACTGTGGCCAGAGCTCTATAAGTAAAAAAGGAAAAAAAAAAACCCGCAACTGGAACTTTTAGCCAATCTACATAATTAATAGAGGACTTTTAAAAATCTGGTTAAATTAAGAAAACCCTAGTAATTGACTATATTAAATTTATGAAATAATCATTTTTTCTGGAATCATAAAAAGGGAACTCTGAAGAAAATAATGTTAAATAATAGAATTTTGCATAGGTGGTGTGACATGTACTCAGTAAAAATTAAATCTAAAACAAAAGTTGAGAAAAACACTTACTAGTTGGCAAAATCATATAAAGACTGAGGAAGTATTTTGGAGGACAAGGTCTTTGTCCCTACTCCCCATAGGGGATCCCTTATGTTCTAAAATCTGTGCCATAGAAAGTCATTTGAATATTACTTTGTAATACTTCTTAACTATTCACTAAAGGATTTGTTTAATGTTAATCTGTCTATAGGATGTTTCCAAGGAATGTTTAATGACATGAGACTATGATCGTAGTGTGAATGAAAAATGGAAACAAAATTGGACATTATCATTTCCATTCTGTAATTAAATTAATTAAACAAATATATAAAATGAATTTTAGGAAATATATCACAATGCTTTCGGGGGTCCTTAAACTATGTTTTATTTCTGTGTAGATATATATATACATTTTAAATTATTAACATTAAACATTTTTTATACTTGTAGGGAAGCAAGTGGTCTATTTGTAGTTGCTGCTCTTCTTTTTTTGTTTTTATTTATGTTTCAATACTTTTATCATAGATTTGTGTAAATTTTCTGTGTATCAAGAAAACATAATTCTTGAATATTATATAAGTTGCATAATTTAGTTTTCATTATAGTGTTATGAATGGTTTATTTCTTTCCTTTTTCTTTTTTAAAATTTATTGTTTTTCAAGTACAGATGTCTCCATTTTCACCCCACAATACCCCCTCGCCCCACCCATCCCCACCCCCCACCCTCAAACCTACCCCCTTTGGCTTTGTCCGTGTGTTCCTTATACATGTCCTCGATGATCCTACCCCCTGAACAATGAATGTTTTTCAAACATTCATATAGGAATATAGGAATTTGTTATGTGCATTCTGATTGCAATATACATGATGACACATTTTCATTCATGACTGATTTAATTAAAATGTAATTCTGTTTTAGTTCAAGTTTATGGTTTATACCTGAAAGTGCAACATGATGAATGCATTAAAATTACAAGGCAACAGATAACTGCCAAACAACAACTTGTACTTGGGATAAAGGGAAGTGTATGTTGCTTCACTTAAACTAAAATGCTGTACCATTCAGCATGTATTCATCAGTTTTCAATCAGAGGACCGAAAAAGTTTGAAAATCAGGTTACTGCTTGCTTTATCAAAAAGTTACAGACAGAGCTATGGGTCACTTTACTAGGTAAATGCTAGGAGCTGCTGCTAGGTAATTCCATTTTTCTTGAAGGCCTAGATATTTACTTCCTGACTAGTGTTTGTGAAACATGTAAGAGGTCGTTCACAGAAAAACAGCTCAGCTTAAAGGTGTGAATTCTATGTATATTGCTGAACAATTCTGTTTTTTAAAGACCCCAAGAGTGAAAAATGGGTAGCTCATTGTTTAAAATAGAAAAAACAAAAATTGTTGAGTGACTTGCATTTTTACAGTGAAATTAAAATGGCTTCAAGTGCATTTTTAATGTCTTTATGATTTACTTTTGCTCTGAGGATTTGGGGAATACTGGATAAACACTTAAAAAATACAGTGCCTAGTTAATATGATTTAAATATTCTCTTGGGGGTAGGGGTGGGAAACTGGTCCCATTGTGAGTCCCAGTGGAGTCTATTTTATGAGAATGAATGTGCTTTGTGTAAAAACTTGGTAATATTGTGTAGTTCAGGTAAAGTAAAAAAAGCAAAGGGATATGAGTTCAGATTATGGTTCTACAGTTAATGTTTTATGTGATCCTAAAAAAGCTATTGTAGAATATTGATGAAAAGGATATCAAATTATATCTTTTCAGATGGTGAGACATTGCCTATATGATTTACTCTCAAATTTATTTTTGTTATTTGTAAAGTGATGATACTGCTATAGATTATACAGGGGTTATTGTGAGGTTTAAGTAAAATGTATAAAGTGCCTAGGACATTACCTCATATTTTTTGCAGATTCAGTAAGTAGTATTTTGTACAGTTGTTTGTATGTCGTCTTTCTGTTCAACTGTGGGTTTAGCCTGGGGTCCATGGACATCTAGGGGATCACGGAGGGTCTCCATTTAGAGGACTCCTTAAATTCTGTGCAAAATTTTGTGTATGTTCTTTTTTCTGGAGGGAGTATGTAGCTTTCATTGGATTTAAAACCTCTGTTAAATCCCTTGATTACAAACATACATGTTAAATTCTCTTCAATTTAACAGTCAATTTGTCTTAACAATTTACTTGTAGACAACTCAAAGGAATGACTACATGAATTAGAAGGAGGTCCTGAGAGTATAGGCCTACTTACTGCAAAAAACTGCAAAAGGAACTAATTTAAAAGTGAAACATTTAGTCCATAGATAGATTTTTAAAAATCTATTTTTGTAAAATTGTCTCAGTTTTGAATTGACTTGGTTGGTTGTATTGTACAAAATATTACAAAATGAGACCTTTGCTGTGGCTTGGAGAACAATGAGAATTTTCAATATTTCATTTTAAGCACATAATGTAAAATTTATCTACAAAATATTTGGTCATGTATGGATGTTAATATAAAATGAAAGGATTTTATTTTAACTTTTTAAATGGGGTTCTTTGAGTCTTTGATTTTTATATATAAGTATTTGCAAGTATATAAGGATACTTATATACTTATAAGTACATAAGGCTTCTTTATATGTTGCAAATGTTTGCCTAATATTAAGATCCAAGTATATGCTAAATATTTGTGATTTATTTTTTCTATTTTTAGTGAGATATAATTGACTTTAGCATTGTGCAAGTCTAAGGCATGCAAAATAATGACTTGATATACATATGCATTGTGAATGATAACCACAATATGTCTAGTCAACACCTCCATTGCCTCACACGGTTAACTTGTGTGTGGGTGTGTTTGTGTGTGTGCTGAGGAAATTTAAGATATATTCTCTTAGCTACTTCTAAGTATATAATACAATATTGTTAACTACAGTCATGAGATGCCCAGAATTTAAAGTTCTTACCCTTTGACCAGCATTTCCCCATTACTCCCTGTCCCCAGCCTCTGACAGCCACCCTTCTACTTTGTTTCTGTAAGTTCACCTTTATTTTTATTTTTTAAAATTATTTTATTGCTGTTCAATTACAGTTGTCTGCATTTTCCTCCCACCATTCTCCCCAACCCCAGCCAAACCCACCTCCCTCCCTTGCTTCCACCCTCCCCCTTGTTTTTGTCCATGTGTCTTTGTAGTTTTTCTTGAAAACTCTTTCCCCCATTGTCCCCTCCCCTCTCCCCTCCGGTTACTGTCAGGTTGTTCTTAATTTCAATGACTCTGGTTATATTTTGCTTGCTTTTTTCTTTTGTTGGTTAGGTTCCAGTTAAAGGTGAGATCTTATGGTATTTGTCCCTCATTGCCTGGCTTATTTCACTTAGCATAAGTTTGCCCTTTTTAGATCCCACGTGTAAGTGTGATCATGCAATATTTATCTTTGTCTGACATTTTACCTAGCATAATGCCCTCAAAATTCATCCATGTTGTTGCAAATGCTAGAATTTCCTTCTTTTTCATGGCTGAATAATATTTAATTGTATGTGTATAACACATGCCTTTCTTATTCATTCACCCATAGATGTACACTTAGGTTGTTTTGTATCTTGTCTATTGTGAATAATGCCTCAGTGGACAAGGGTCTACAGATATCTCTTCAAGATGCTGATTTTTGTTTACTTTAAATATATAACCAGAAGTTGGATTTCTGGGTCACACGGTAGTTCTATTTTGAATTTTTTAAGAACCTCCATATTGTTTTTCATAGTGGCTGCACCAATTTACATTCCCACCAACTGTGCACAAGTGTTCCCTTTTTTTTAAATTAGCTTGTTTATTTTTAACTCCTCACCTAAGGATACATTATATAGATTTTTAGAGAGAGAGGAAGAACGAGAAAAAGAGAAAGATAGAGAAAGAGAAACATTGATGGGAGATAGAAACATCAATCAATTTCTTTCCATATGCACCCTGACCAGGCATTGAACGCACTGCCTAGGTATGTGCCCTGACTGGGAATCAAACCCACATTTTGGTCTATGGGATGATGCTCCAACCCACTGAGCCTCCTGGCCAGGGTGCAAGTGTTGCCTTTCCTTCACGTTCTTACCAATACTTGTTATCTCTTGTCTTTTTTTATTGAATTAAATGGGGTGGCATTGGTTAATAAAATTATATAGGTTTCAGCTGCATAATTTTATAATATATCATCTGTATATTATATCGTGTGCTTACCATCTCAAGTCAAGTCTCCTTCCATCACCATTTATCTCCCCTTTACCCTCTTCCACATCTCCCACCCTCTGGTAATCCCCATACTGTGTATGAGGGTTTATTTTTTTCTTAATCTCTTTGCTTTTTTCTTCAACCCCCTCCACTTTGACAGATGTCAGTCTGTTTTCTGTATCTATGAGTTTGTTTCTATTTTGTTTGTTAGTTTATTTTGTTCCTTATATTGCATATAAGTAAAATCATAGGGTACCTGTCTTTCTCTGATTGGCTTATTTCACTTAGCATAATACCCTCTAGGTCCATCCATGCTGTTGCAAAAGATTTTCTTATTTTCTATGGCCGAGTAGTATTCCATTGTGCAAATGTACCATAGCTTTTTAAAAAACTTTTTTACTGAAATTTATTGAGGTGACAATTAATAAAATTATATAGGTTTCAGATGTAGCCATTCTAGCATATATGAGGTGATTTGCATTGTGGTTTGACTTGCACTTCACTGATGATTAGTTGTATTAAACACCTTTTCATCTACCTATTGGTCATCTGTATGTTTTCTTTGGAAAAATGTCTATCCAGGTCCTATAACCATTTATTTTTTTTTACCATTAACCATTTTTAAGTGTACAGTCAAATGGCATTAAGAACATTAACACAGTCACACAACCATCATCATCATCTATCTCCAGAACTTTTTCATCTTCTCAAACAGAAACTCTCTACCCATTAAACAACTCCCCATTCTTCTTTCCCACACCCAGTCCCTGACAGCCACCATTCTACTCTCTGTCTCTAAATTTGCCTAGTCTAGGAGCTTTATGTAAGTGGAATCATAGTGTATTTGTCTTTTTTGTGTCTGGTTTAATTTAGTTAGAATATCTTTAAGGTTCATCCATGTTGTAGCATGTGTTAGATTTTCCTTCTCTTTTCAATACCGTTCCATTTTATTACATTTGTTTATCTACCCATCCACTGATGGACACTTAGGTTGCTTCTATTTTTTGCTATTGTGAATAATGCCTCTGTGAACATGGGTGTGCAAATATGAGTCCCTGCTTTCAAATATCCACACTCTTAGCATCATGCAGAATTGGCTCCCATAAACTTCAAGGAAGATGCAAATCAGTGTGAATGAGCAGAAAATGGGAATGTGAAGAAGTTGGACAAAATGCAAGGGCTGCAGGTTGAGGGGGTGCCCTGAGAGCCACCAGGAGAAAAGCCTGCTGGAGAATGTGTGAGGCCTTGCATTGTGGGAGAGGGTGTTGGTGCTCTTGCAGGTTATTTAGTCTTCTTAATTCCTGTTAGACCCATCTCACAGTGGGCTGGCCAGCAGCTCACACCGTGTGAGCTAGCTGAACAAGATCTATCAGGAAGCAGAGAAGAGGGTACTCTCTCAACTGAAAAAAACAAATGAGAGGTGACACTGGATGCTGTGGCTCAGTTGGTTGGATCATTGCCCATAAACCAAAGGTTGTGGGTTTGATTCCTGGTCAGGGTAAGTGAGGCATCCGATCAATGTTTCTCTTTCACACTCATGTTTCTCTCCCTCTCTCTCCCTCTCTCTTCCTCTCTCTTCCTCTCTCTTCCTCTCTCTTTCCTTGTCTCTAAAATCAACAAGCATGTCCTTGGGTGAGAATTAAAGAAAATATAGGTAGATTCCACACCCCCAATCCAGGGGAAATACACCTCACTATGAAACCACACAACTACCACCAACTGTGATCACTGAGAGCTCTAAGACATGGGAGTGCTTATCTTGCAGGGCACAATGAAAGCAAATGAAAATGTTCCAGCCCTGGGAAACAGATCTGGTTTTTCTCCATTCCCTCACCCTCCTGTAACCATTTTTTAATTGAAGTGTTTGTGTTTTTTTTGCTATTGAATTGCAGAATTTCTTTATATATTTCAGATATTAATCCCATATGAGATATATGGCTTGCAAATATTTTTCCCATTCCATAGGTTGCCTTTTCATTTTGTTGATGTTTTCATTTGCTGTACAGAAGTGTTTTAGTTTGATGTTGACTAACTTGTTTATTTTTTATTTTGTTGCTTGTGCTTTTCCTATTATTTAAAAAATATTGTTGCCAAGATCAATATCAAGGAGTTTTTTAAAATGGTTTCTTCTAGGTGTTTTATGGCTTACATTTATGGTTAAGTCTTTAATCCATTTCAAGTTAATTTTCACATGTGATGAAAGACAGGGATTCAATTTATTTTTTGCAAGTGATTTTCCAACACCATTGAGTATGCTTGCCTCCACTGTCATGTAATAGTTGATTGTATGTGTAAGAGTTTATTTCTGGACTCTTGATTTTGTTCCATTTTTCTACGTCTCTATTTTGATGCCAGTACCATACTTTTTTGATTACTCTAGCTTTGTAATACAGTTTGAAATCAGGAAAGGGATGCCCCCACTTTAGTTCTCCTTTCTCAGGACTGCATTGGCTATTTGGGGTCTTTTTGGTTACATATAAATTTTAGGATTTTTTTTTTCTATTTCAGTGAAAAATCATTGGAATTTTTTCTTCGATAGGGATTGTGTTGTATATATAGATTGCTGTGAGTATTATGGGCTTTTAAAACAAATTTTAAATGTAAAATTTTTAGTTTTTCATTTTTTATTTTTTCATATTGTATATTTATTTTTTTATTTAATATTTATTATATTTTTCCCATTACCATTTGGTCCCCTTATACCCTCCTCCCCTCAGCAATCACCACACTGTTGTCCATGTGCACGAGTCCTTTTTTCATCTTGCTCAAATTTTTAAACACATCAGTTCATGGATGGATGCCAAATTATTGGTATTAAAAGGTGGGTCAGACACAGGCAAGGGATGTCTTATTTGGTAATTGTGGTTGATGACACTAAAATATTAGTTGTTTTTAAATGTTTGAATTTTCTAATGTAACTTTTTCTGTTAGTTTAATTTGTACATTTACTTTTAAAATGTAAACATTCAAGGGAGAAAAATCATGAGATGAGAAGTAACTAAAATTTTCCTTGTAAGAATTACAAAATAGAGCTATTCCATGACTTATTTTTTAAATGATTTCTCAGATATTAATGAGGGTAATTACCCACCCATAGAGATGCTGCTGAAATGCATCATCTGCAAACTGAATTGCATCAAACTTCATAAATCAACCTGTTATTTAAAAATGAATAATAATTTTAGTCATCTATCACAAATTGGCATATTCCTGACCATATTTTTATTATTACTTTAACCAAGGGCTTAATATGTGCCATGCATTTTGCATACATAAGTATATTTAATCTTTTTAAAAAATATTTTATTCAATTTTTTAGAAAGTGGATGGAGCTAGATTGAGAGAGAAACATTGATGTGTGAGAGAAACATTTTCTTTTTTTTTTTCTTAAAGATTTTATTTATTTATTTTTAGAGAGGGAAGGGAGAGAGAAAGAGAGAGAGATATCAATGTGTGGTTGCTGGGGGTCATGGCCTGAAACCCAGGCATATGCCATGACTGGGAATCGAACCTGCGACACTTTGGTTCGCAGCCTGCGCTCAATCCACTGAGCTACACCAGCCAGTATATTTAATCTTCATAATAATCAGGCATTATCTCTCATTTTATAAATCAGAAAACTGAAAGATATTTAATTTTCAGTTACTCAATATAAATTATAATATACTATGATCCAGGAACAGTTTTTGACTCTGAGTATAGAACAATAAATAAAACAGTCAATATTCTGTTATCATGGAGGTTGCATTAAATTGGAGAAAGATAGAAAATAAATTAATATGGTTTTAGGGCTGTAAAGACAATATTGAGTAGGATAAGGAGTAGGTTGTGGGAGACTGAGACAGAGTTCCTTTAGATGGTATAAATGAGGAAGACCTGGCATTTTGACCGGAATGGAAGGAGTCAGAGAGACAGGACAATACTTGAGAAAGTAAAAATTGAGACAGAGGAAATAAAATAAATTCAAAGTTCCTGAAAGTTGTGAAGTAGTAGTTTGCTTGGGGTGGGAAGAACAGTGTGGTTGGAAAGGAAGGGCTGCTGGTGAGAGCAACAGAAAGTAGTCCAAGTGGGGACAGAGTGTAAGTATGGCACAGGAGCGGGCTTAGTTGTCAGGTCTTTCTTTACAAGCTTTGGGGAAGAGTCAGAATGGGATCAAAGCTACTGGAGGATTTTGAGCAGAGTAGTAACCTGTTCTGATTTATCTTTAAATAATATCATCCTCACTGACTGTAGTAGGGCAACAGTGGAAACAGGTCATCTGCTAAGAAGAACCTCAATAGTACAGGTAAGAGACTAGGATAATGTTGGGTGATACTGAAAGTGGTTGGGTTCTAGGTATATTTTGAGTATAGAGAGCAAAGTAGAAGTTAAGGAGGAGACCAATGTCTTTGATCTGGGTATTTGAAAAAATGAAAGTGACATTTTATTAAGAAGGTTAGAATAACGAGCATGTTTGGGGTATAGTTAAGACTTTTGTTTACAGAATGTTAAGAGTGGAATGTTAGATATTTAAGTGGAGATGTCAAGTAAGCAGTTGGAAATAGCGTCTGGGGTTCAGGGAAGAGCTTATACTTAAAGCCATAGGATTGGAGGATTGGAGGCAATTATCTGGCAAGTCTGTGTAGATACACAGAGAAGAGGCCTGGAGAAGATGAGGAAAATCCAATAATAGTAGGGAAAAGGGAAGAGTGAGAGAGAAAAAGAGAGGGAGATTTTTTGAGACTAAACTTTTTCAGGAAAGAGGAAGTAATTAAGAGATAGAGTCCTAAAAAAACTGAGCATTGGATTTGTGAAGTAGAGGTCATTGTTGACCTTGATAAAATAGTGGAAACATGAAGTTATCTCTGGTATTCCTGTTTTTACTACAGATACAAGAGCAAAAAATTGGGTTAGATTTAGAAGGGAAGATGGGGTTTTGAATGTTATTAGAGTCAGGTAATTGTCATCTAACAGTGGGAGAATAATTTTACTCTGGTAATTTAATGGAATTTCAGGCAACATTACCTTTCCCCTTAGGTCTGTGTTCATGCACTTAAAATGGGACCAGCATGAATCTGAGATTTTCTTTAGCAATGTTCAGCATCTCATGTAAAGGTAGGAAGTAAGTGAGGACTAGAAGTTAATCAGAGTTGGGATCTTGCCAAGTTGGTATACTGGAAGAAGAGATGGAGAAAGCAGAGAATGTTGTGTTGGACCATGGAATCTGAGTAGGGTAAGGATGAAAAAAAAATTATGAAACAGATGATGGAGAAAAACATTCAATAAATTAGAGTTCCTACAGTGAGGCAAATAATTCTTAGAGTTGGGATAAAGAGAATTCAATAATATCTTAGTTATAGAAAATGGGATAATGGAATGTAGTTATGGTAATTATAATTACTGAATCAGGTGGTTTTTCTGATTACAGATTAAGTTACCTGGGGTAAAGTGGAAGAGTATGTGGATATGACAGAGGAGTGGGAAAATGTGTTAGGTGAGGGGCCATATGGAGATGTATTACAGGGGTCACAGTTCAGAAAGCTCAGAATCATAGGCTTATAGTGGTTTCTGAAGGTACCCAGGGCCTGAGGACCTAGCCTTAATAGTGATTCAGGAGGTGATAATCGGGCCTAATTAAAACCTCTCAGCTTCTAAGTTAGTTGTTCTCAGACTTGGTTGCACATTAGAATCACTGGGGCAGGGTGGGGTGACTTAAAAAGTCCCCGAAGCCCAGGCTTAACCCCAGACCAACAAAATCACAGTCTCTGGGGGCAGTGGAACCCAGCGATCAGCAATTTTAAAGCTCCCCAGGTGATCCTAATGGGCTGCCAAGGCTGAGAACCAGTTTTCTAATTTGTGAAGCCAGAAACAGCAGCATTTTGACTCTGGAGGCTGGCCTGTGTGTGCTAAGATGGACCACCTACTGCATTGTCTGCATACAAGGTAGGAGTCAGATTTGCCCTCCTCCTGGGTCTGACCATCTAATGAGCTAAGGTTTATGAGAAAAGCCACTATAGATGGGTTTGTGTATATTAGCCAGTAAAAAGTAAAAAAGAAAGTTTCCTCCCCAGGAGCTGAACAATCACAGTTTGAGACTCTGTTCTGCAAGACAGCAGGTCACCATTGAAATGGCAATTGATTATATACACACTGCTCTGAGCTGCTCCTTAAGAACTTTTTATTCTTTCAGAAGAATGTCAGGTGAAAGGTTCACAGCACAGCTTTTCATGGTTAATTAGCAGTTAGAATAGCTTCAAGCAACTGAATAGGGAGAAGCAGATGGACTCAGCTTACCTTGGGGCAGTAATTTGTACATCCCAGCCATTAGTCTTGGTGGCTAACAACATCATCCAGGGTAAAGTGGTCTTATATTTTTGCTTATTTTCTATTTGGTTGCTAAATAATTTAACTCCCAAATGTAATTTCTGTTAAAAAAGAAAAATTAAATGAAATGTTTATATCAGAGCAATTTGATTTGTCACATGTTACCATCATAACCTCCTGGTGTAGGTGTAGCACAATAAAACACAGCTGATGACTTTGCTTTTGGTTCTGAGAGGACACTAATGCGCTCTGGTGAGTGAGGAATCCCTGCTTGCAAAATACAAAAAGCACATTATATTTTACCACCTTCTCCATAAAATGAGTTTCAGAAAAGTAAAGGTTTGCTTTTGGATTAAAATATATATTTTTAAATTTTAAAACTCCTCTCTTCAGTTTGTCCTGTTTTTTGAACAAAATTAGTTGTAATATTTTAGAAAGCCAGTATTTTTGTTTGGTTATGGAAACAGTTTTGCTGTCTTTTTAAAATGCATGTTTACTCCACAGACATTGGTTTTAAATCTTATATATTAGTGCCACAGCTTTTGAATTTGAGGTATAGTAGTGGGGTCCTTCATGTATTCTTTTTCATTTTGTGAAATCTGTAGGTTTACATGGCAAAATTGTCCTAGGAGGGGGATGAATCTTGCTACCTTCCTCCACCTGGAAATGTGTTAGTTCTCTTTGAAAAGAAGGCATTACTTTAGTTTACCTTGTTATCATTTTCCCAGTAGGAGTGACAGAGAATGCTGGGTGACCTTTGTAGAGTTACTTATTGTCTCCGTGAACATTTCCTCCATCTGGAGTACAGAAAATACCGGCTGAGCTAAGAACTACGGTGAAGACATTTTTTGTGTTTTTTTCTCAGAAAGAAGTCAACTGTGGTAGACATGCAGGATGAGTTTTCTAAAATTCACCTTGTGCCATCTACTCTCCATTGGGCTTTGGCACTCTCATTAAACCATGATGATGAGTAGAATTGGTTCTGGCAAAATATTACAGTGAAGAGTTTAAGTATCTACCTTGTTTATTGTGCCCTTCTCTCTATCTCTACAATATGCCTATAAATTTCATATCCTGTTTACTCTAACATACATAGCACCCTATACGAGCTTGCTTTTCTACATAAGTACTGTATGTGCCCGAACCAGCCCTGTTTCATGTCTTCTTTTGTCACTAAACAAAAAACCTTACTTGGATTTAGCCTAAATCAATTAAATCAGAAACTCTGAGAATGTGATTTGGAGAATATTTATATTTAAAAGCTTGCCCAGGTGACTCTAATGTATATACAGCCTTCCCGTCTTAAGCCAAAACCATGGATTGTTAAGGTTCTAGTTCTAAAGAGTTAGTAGGTTTATAAAGGAGGTATTTATAAACTAGAAATCCTTATAGGCTATTTTTGAGCCCAAAATTAATGAGAGAACTTTGTCTCATCAGCCTGAAGCAACTACGCTAACAGTTAATTTTTATATTGCTATAAAATTCCTCAGTGGCCATTGCGTTATTTTCTTTTGTCTTAGCACTGAGTCTACTTGGAACCATCCACAACACAATGAAGGTATAATTATTTTCCTGGTGCCTGATAGTGTAAGGTCCACTAACAAGAGGCTAACTTCCTAATTTTGTTGGGGTGGGGAGAACTACAAACTCATTTGACATTATGTTACAGGGTAACAGGGTGTAGGCTTAACAGGGTGTAGGCCCATTAAGGCCCAGGGTGCTCTCCAAGCCTTATCCCGAGGGTGGGATAAGCAGCAGCACAGAGATTGAGAGTTATTTTGCGTATCAATAACAGCAGGCTAGCTTCACAGCCTGTGTAGGGAGCCAGGGAGATGGAAGTGACTTTGACCTGTGATGTAGCTGGGGAGGCATCTCCCCTGTTACAGTGCCTGTGTCAGAGCTTGGAGATGGTTTGCTCCACACCACCAGGCAGTGCCTGCCTAGACTATGGCAGCCAAGAAAGGCAGAGAATATGGGAATGCCAGCAGGTGTAGCTGATTGTGAGAGGATTTGGAATGGGGTTACAGAGGAGGTTCCGGGCTGGGCTTTAAACAAAAAGGTGCGCCACCTTGCAGAACAAGGCGAGACAATGGAAAACAATGCATTCAATGCCATACTACAGGGCACAGTGTGAGACCTCATGAGAAGAAAAGGTGAAAGGACTCTCGCTGGCCAGCCACTGAGGAGGTCCCTCGCAGTTTAAGAACTGGAGATCACAGCAGCACAGCTGACAGTTCTGGGAACCTGGGGAGACAAGTCTCACTGATAACTGGGAGGAACCGGGAGAAGTGAGCTGCAGATTTCTCTTTTTTCCTCCTGGAGGGCAGTACTTCTGATTGGCATGTTTTGTGACTGGGCAACACGGGGAGGGCAGACTGTATGTTTGTGGGTGTATCTTCATTTCTAAAGGGAGTGAGACTTAATGGTAGAATTCTACCATTTTTATGAACCTGTATAACTTAATTAAATAGTTCCTTTCCTTTTTCTTAAACTCTGGCATTGAGACCCATAGTTCCAAACACAGTGGTGGGAAAAAAAGAACCATAGTACCTAAAGATCCTGGGCGACGTGGCTTGTTTTCTGTAATAACAGTGAATCTATGACTCTAAGAAATGTCTGCAATCACCACATTGACAGTAGAATTACCTTTTTCTTACGTGCTTTAGTTAACTAGTGAGTTTTTGCCACATTGGAGTTTGTTACCTCTTAGTTCAGAGTAATTAGAAGGATGACCTCAGAATTATAAGAATACTGGGATGTTTTCCATGGTCACAGAGACTTCAGGTTCAAAATCATAGTTTCCTAAGTTTAATTGTTACGGATGGGGAGAGAGAGACCTGAGTCAGTAGGCTCCCTCCCCTGCCTTGGCTCTTATCTTGCCCTCAATAGAATAATTGAAGTGAGAGACAAACATCTATAGTGGAAATAAGATAGCAACTTTATTTATGAAACACAGGAGCACAAAGCTACAGACACCTGGCTAGTCTAAATGCCCCATGTATAGAGGAAATAAAGCTGTTAGTAAATTTATTCTTATACCCTTGAGTCATGGCTACAAGTGGGTACCTAGCTAGTCTAAGTATGCCGACTGCTAGGGTTCAGGGATTATATACCTCAACTGGTTCTAGGTTCCCTACCATTCTCCCCTTTCTAATCTTGGCGATATTGTACAGCTACAAAGTCTTTCTTTCTTAGTAAAGTCTCTTTGTCTTAGTGAAATTGTTACAGAGGCTCCCTTTCCCAGCATAGAATTTCAAGGACTCCCTTCCCATCCTCCTATGTTATTCCTGCTTGTGATACTTGGGATAACCGGCAATCTTAGTGAGATCATTACCGAAGTCCCATTTCTCAGCACAGTCTCAAGGACTCCCCTTCTCCAGCACTATTTTGCTTGTGATGCTCAGGACACTCGGCAATTTTATCAAACTGAGCTCAGGACTGCTGAGTTCATTGGTGAGACATGTCTTTCTTTTGCTTCTAGCCTCTTGTATTAAGTCCTTTGTTAGATTGCAATGGTGAAGCCCCTGCCTTTATTTCTCCTCTGGCCACTCATTCCTAGCTGCTACCTAACAGGATGCTTTTTGAAGGTTGGACCAAGTCTTAGAAAATAAATAACTGAAACTGACCAGTAAATATAGGTGAAAAATTCCCTCAGGCTTCTGGCCGGGAGACAGGGAAAGGAACCATTTCAAATGCTCAGAGCATTCTATTATTAACAAGGTCTGCCCTCAGGAGAAACTAGTTAACTACTGCCAAACTGACCTGGGGTGAGAGAAACACCGAAGTCTGGCACCCACTAGCTATCCTGTTTCTCCCAAGTGGAGAGGAAACTGAAAAAACACTTGTGAAGTTCATGGTGCAGAGACGTGGACTCACTGAGATACCAATTTCCAATTTACAGGACTAAACATGCCCCTACCTGATGCTTCACCACCATATTACTAAAGGCCTTTTCACAGCAGTTCCTTTTACCCACTACCTCATCCTATCAAGAAAAAATTGCAATGCATATTAAAAAGCAAGAAACATAATTTAAAGAGACAGAGCAAGCATCACAATGAGACATGGTAGAGTATTGTAATAAAATATATATGATTAATTCATTGGCCTTAAGGTTGTTCTTGTTTGATGTACATTTTTGGGAATATTATTTCTCAATTAATTGTTTCAATAAGACTGTCTTGTGGATATTTCCTGAGAACTAGGCATTGTGGATTTTTTTTCACCTGCTCTGGGCATGAAAATCTTTACTCAAATGCTTTATACTCTTGGGAGAAACTGGTTTTCTCCTTAACATGTTATTACCATTGGCAAGATGGAATCCTGATAACCAAAGACACTGTGGCCTCAGGAACTTACTTGGCTTGTCTATTGTAAATAAGAGATGATGTATGACTTACAGTGGTCTAGCCCACTTGTTGAACCTGGAGGCCTCTATAGAGGTTTTCACTCAGTGAAAAACTTTTAGCATGGAAGAATAATGATGGCCACTGAATGTGTGTTGTTTGCAGCAAATGACTTTCTGCACTGCTTTGTTATTACTGATAATTTTGCCATTTAAATATACTTTCTAAAGGTTAGCAATGATCTCTGTACAAAAGGTGGATGTTAATCTAAGACTCCTTTGCAATATACGTTCTCATCTAAAAAAGAGTTTGGATCATATTTTGATTAATTTTAATTTTTTTAAATATAAAAGACTAAATTTTCCATGATCATTAAAAAAAGGTTTGGGGCCCCCAAAGTCATTTAGGGCCAAGTCTTTTTTAATCATAAATACTCTTTCCTTTGAATATTTAACATATGTGAGTTGTTTGTATTAAAAGCACAGTTTTATTTTTATCCTCCATTTCCAAGAAAATTTATTCAGAGAGGCAGTGTTCTTATTCCGGCCATTGATGAAACCTTGGGAGGTCCAATACATTTCCTGTTACTCTCTGATAACAACAACATTATGGTGCTAGTCCTCCTAAATCACAAATTCTGTGTTAATTCATTAAGTAAATATGTCACTCTATATAATAGTCAATATTTTTCTTCATTGAAGATTGTAACTCCTTTCTCTACAGGAAGGTCCAACTGTTGGCAGTTTTTCTCTTCTTCACCTAAGACCTAAAGCATATAAAAACCTTTGATCTAATAAGGGGAAAACAGTGTGCTCACCTTATTTTTATTTTCCTTTCCCCTTCCTTTCTCCCTTTCTCTTCCACCTTTTAGCTTGAACAAATGGAAAAATAGGTGGACAGAAGAGAAAAGGACATAGGACAGAGAAATATCTTACTTGAGAGATGTCTGGTGATGTCATTCACTGACTTCAAGCTCTTTGGGCCAGGTAGATGCTACAGACTGATTTTTATGATTGGTGTGTGTGTCTAAAGATTCTATTATGGAGGTCTCTTCCAGATCTATTTCTCATGGTCTGTGCAGTATATCTATTTCTTTATTGCTCTTTCTTTAGCCCCTAGTTCTCTGATAGGCCAGTCCACAAAGAAGCTATTGATATTTCTTACCTTTTCCAGGTAAAAATGTATGTACTTGGATGTATATGGCTCTAGAATTGCTTTTTCTTTTTCTGGCATGGCTCACTATCTCGAGCCTGGCAGTCTTTGGGTATGAAGGCCAGTTCCAACACAGCCACATTTATTCTGGGGCCACAAACCACTTTAAGATCCTGAGATATTCTCTGTAACTTCAAACTTTAGGGAATTTACATTACAGGATCTGGGAGCAGTGTGATGGAAATGCCCATTCTAAGTCTTTAGATGAATGAGTTAGCACTTTCCACATTTATCCCAAACCTCTTGGGAGAGGATGGAGATTTCCACTAATGAGTCTTTTCAGAAATACACTCTCCATATCTTGACCCAGTTTATAATCTCTGATTTGCTTAACGTGTCCAAGAATTGTTGCTATTGACATTTTCTTTGAAAATTTTGCATATGATAATTTGTCTTAATACTCATTTCTATACTGATGTTGTAGGGTAAATGGAGGTAGTCTGGCTTCCTCACCCAGGTGTCTGAGTAATGTTTTCACAGCCTTGAGACTGGGTCCAATAAACTGTTCCCATAGCATGAAGTGGGCTCGCATGTGCAGAATTATGTTATGTAATGTTCTGGCAGTTTTTCGGCTTTGTCCCCCTTGAGTACTTAAAGAGGTAGGAACTTCCTGCTGGAGGTGATGATAAGAGACATGCAAGGGGATAGGTCCCATGATGGGTGCCATGCTGGGGAGCAAGGACCGTGACATGAGACATGCAGATAGACATGCAGCTTGTGGTGGGTGTGGCTTGCCCACCTGTGAATAAAGGCATGCCAGACATCCCAACGGCTCCGTGAATATTTTTCCATCTGCACAAATATCAAGGACCTGTCTGGTTTTGAACAGTCGCAGCACAGATGTGTATCATATTTTTTGTCTCAAACTGAAATTGATGCAGAGACTTATATTTTAACATCCTGTTACCTGTGGATTTGTCTGGAGTATTTTCTCTTAACATCTCCCTTAGGGACCAGGGATATTAATAGGTAGGTAAAAGTAAATTCAGATACAGCATTTGGAATCAGCCCATTTCATTATGGCCATTTCTCTTATGGTTTATTGGAAAATTGTGGCTTAGGTTGCCAAATGCAGTTTCTCATAGATTTTGGATTATTTACCAGAGTGAGGAAAAAGCTGTTTGAAATAGCTAATTTAAAAAGACAAAAAGTCTAGTGGGAAATATTGAACTTTTATAGGAACAGTTTTCTATGAATTGAATCTCAAAAGTTGCATTTATTTTATAAGATGTCCAGTAGGTTGGATGATTTAGAAACCAAATGGCAAGATCTGTCTAATTCATGAGGCTGGAAAAATACTTCCTAAGTCATCTTTAATTGGCCTCCTGTACCCATGCATCATAGCTCACATTAAATGGGCCATCTGAGTTAAAGTATTGCCATGCTATCTGTACATTCATATCGGTGTATCAGACTTTACTAGCTCTGCAGGATTTACAAAGCTAGGACATTTGAAGCATTAATAACTGTGATTATATTTTATACAGCTAATTATTTTTAGTCTCTGTAATATGATGAAATATAGGCCCTTTCCTGCAAGGTATGCATGTTTTTGAGCTGCAGATTTGTAGTCCTCTATCCCTTATTCTTTAAAGGCAAATTACTATAAAAATTTAGACTATAGTTTTATACATCTATGCCAATGTTTATCATATTTGCTTGCTAGAAAGTTACTCTATAAAGAAGTTTTCTATTAAAGTTTTTCTGGTTTATTTAGATTTGGCAATCAATTTCTTTTCCTTTTTAAGAGAAATGGAATCTTAATATTATATATGGAATGGAATTAGAGTATGAGTGCTTCAGGGAATCATTTAAAGGGTTATAATGCACATACTGCTTTTGTAAAACAAGACTCTGGGAAAATGGTGAGTCACTAGCTGGACTAGCTCCTTGGCCCCTAAATGATTCTATGAAGCAGGTCAGTGCCATACCCCTCCCTTAACATGCTGTGACATGTGGAATGTGTATGTCTATCAACTGTGCCATAAGAAAGAGAAACTATCAATATATTAAGCTGCTAATATTTTGGGCTTGCTTATTTTAGCTTTATTTAACTTTGTGAATCTTTGCTTGTTTAAAATTGGTTGCCTCTATGTGCAGAATGATTAGAAGGGATTTTCTCAGAATTGAGAACATATTATAATTTAATTATAACCAATAATACTTATAAGCTATATATTTTTAGGAATATGTGGATAGTGTTGCATTATCCATTATAATGTAGTTCAACTAGTTGGGTATGTTTGGAGATAATACGAACATGTGTTACCAAGGCAGTTCTATTCCAGTGAACTGAAGTAGCTAAAAACAAATGAACAAACAAAACCTTGCTTATTAGAAAGTACAGAATTTTATCAGTGGAAAGGATTGCTGTTATAAGTAAATATGTGTGTGTGTGTGTGTGTGTGTGTGTGCATATATTTATTTCTAGGGCAGGCCAAAGACTCAAAGATAGTCCATGGACTTAGCAATTTAATGATGCTTTTGGATCTGTCCAGAAAGTATATCTTGGCCAGAAAGAGTTTACTACTTTCCCCCTCTCCCAGTCCCACAGTTGGGCTACCTGTCTGCCTCTGTGGTTCTTTTTACTCCTTTCTTTTTAATCCTTTTACTTCTAGCCACTCATCTCCTCCCTTAGTTAATTCAACTTAAGCCTCACACTCCTCTCTTATGTTTTAAGTTTTAGTGGCTCAAATGTTCCACAAATAAAAATTTTCATTACATGGAATCATTGTCCTTCCAATTAAAATGCAACTATGAGAACATAATATATAACAATAGAAATTAATGTTCATGTAAATTATAATTTGAACTCTTTGAGTTTTATTATTCAGTGTTTTCTAGAAAGATGTTAATTAACATTGGAATTTGATCTGCATATTGAACAAATTTATTTAATAAGAGTTCATAAATACTGAGCTGATTTATACTGGAGGGAGATACTCTGTTTAGTAATTTGAAGTCTATTTCTAAGATAAATAGTTTCATCGTTCTCTAACACTAGGCGAATATGCAGAGGTAGAATTAAACCAACTGAAAGAAAACATGGGTCTGTTTTTTTTCCATTATGAAGCTACATTCTTTAAATGCAGGGTATTTTTTGTTACTTTTTTCCCTTAACATTCTGTTTTCAGAAGTCAGAGTAAACTGGATATACTCAATATAATTTTGTTGGAGTTGTTATAACCCTGCACTTATTTGCAACTTATTATGCATGTTTGATGAAATTGGACAAAAATGTGCTTATTTTGTTCTGGAGTTATCTTGAGATCTCACTATCAGTACATGAAATTTTATTAAAAGTAATTGAATTATTCTGGGGTTTGTCAAATAAATTTTAGAAATTTTAGAAGATACTGTACTCTAAATTTCTTAGTATTACCATTTGTACCTGTTCTTGCTATTCTTAACCATTCTGTAGTTCATGCTATCTGTTTAGATGTGCAAGATAATGGAGTTTTTAGATATGCATTTGCCACATCTAATAAGAAAAAAAAAACTTGTTTCTCTTGGGATCCAGTTTTGATGCAGTGCTCTACTAAGTCTGTCTCTTGTTTCAAGTCAGATAATAAAATACCTTCCATGGAAAGAAGACTACTAGGAATTGCAAACTCAAATGCCTTCAGGGTGGGGCAGTGCTCTAGATCAGATGGGGATTCTGAGCTGGAGAACACAGGTGACACATGTGATGTGCCAGTTATGTGGATCAGCATGTGCCTATTTATGGCTTTCCACAAGTATAGTTCAGATGCAACTATCACACGGATCATTTTTACTACAAGTAAAGGTGCCTAATAACAAAGTTGATATTATATATCTATTTTCCAGGAAAAACTGAGCTAGAATATTAACCAAAGTTCAAATTCTCATGCAGAAGGGAGATGGCTTTTTGTTAATGCTTACCCACAGAGTTTAATAAAAAATGACCATAGTGACAATAAAACCGTACTTGCAGTAGTTATAGAAACTTTTCTTGGTAAGAATTGCAAATTCTTACCCCTTGATACTTTGACAATGAGCAACTGTAGAGGTGATCTGAAAGCTCCTATTGAGTGTTATCAAATGTTGCATGTGGCCAAGCAGGCAGTGCAAGTCAGGGACATAAGGAAAAGATGGACTGAAAGAGGGTGGGATCCAGGACCTTAGAAGTTTCACTTCTAGCCACACTGACTAGATGCGTTCATTAATCTCTAGTGAGGAGGGATTTGCTTTGTGATGAAATAAGACTGCTTCTGAGTAGTACATAGTAAAATAAATTGCCTCTATGCCTAAGTTAATTGTTAGGTATGTGACATTAATAAGTATTAATATATAAATTAAGGCAGCATCTTATGAGTATGAGCCCTGAGGCAAACTGCCTGTCCCTGCCATGTCTTAGCTATGTGACCTTGAGGTAGTTAACCTCTCAGGCCTCAGTTTTCTATTTGTAACATGAAGATAAATATACCTTAGTCAAAGGGTTGTGTGAAAATGAAGTAAGCTATATATGTCAAGTTCTTAATAAAGTACCCTGAATATAGTAAAATCATTAAACAGATGAAAATAATTATTAATAAATAGGTAAGTGTAGCATATTCATAATACTGTTTAAATTATTTTATTTTCATTTATAATGCTCAGAGTTAATGAGCTCTGTGAAATAATAAATATAAATTGGTCTTTGTTTCCAGCTCCTGATATGAGAGCTTTTAAAACCTTGTAAATATGGGCACTGAGAGAATTTTTTGTTCTAACATTTGATTTTTGACCCAGTTCCTGAGATAGAGTTTTATCACTCATAAATTTTCTAAGTGATAGGAGCATCTGACACAGAGTTCCTAAGTCCCTTGGAATTTTCTGAGTGATAGGAGTGTCTTCTGTTCTAATGAGGCAACTCTTGGTGGGCTCCTGGACAGGAACTGGTCACCAGGAAAATCAAACCATAATTAAGGTTTATTTGGCAAGTTCAAAGCAGGTAAAAGTGAATGAAGTGAGTCCAAATGACCACAGTGATTTCCTAGGCCAGTGATATACAAACATGGCTGCATATCTGAGTCATGTGGAAAATTTTTACAAATGTAGAAATCCAGGCTCCATTCTACACTTACCCATGCTGTATGTCTGGGTTCTCTTGAAGACTCTCAGGCATAACCTACAGATCTAGTAACTGAGAACCAAGAGTTAAAGACACTAGTTAGCACTCACTATATCACAGTGTCTCTCTAACTCGAACTTCCCACTGTTAAATTTTGAAATATAACCCTGCATCTTATCTTTGAATATACACAATGATTTATTTCTTCAAGACATTTTTTTCATAATTCAGACTAGAAGTATCAAGTTTACAAATATCCAGTCTTCCCCAAAGAGTAGTTAACTGAGTCACTGACTATAGGTTAGGTCTCCACAAAGCAAACAGGCAAAATGCTACCAATTTCCAGTGCATGGTGAAGAGGTGTGGTGTTTGTTTGCACAGTGCATGCACACATGGATATTTGTTGTATCTGGTATGTCAACAGTGCTTGGTTAATCTTATCATGAACTGCCTCTCTTCTCAGAGAAGTAGTCCTATGCTATAATTTGGGCAGTGGTGGTCACTGGCTGGACTGGGAATATGGACTTCACCTTAAGGTGGACCAGTGATTTGTGAGGTCACTTGGTGTGATAGGTTCTGGACATAGGACATTGGTTGAGAACGTTCCAGATGTGGAAAAAAAATGGTTCGTTACAAAAGTTTTCTTATAAGAATAATGCAATAAAAATATTTCTTTTTATTTTAGGAATACTACCTCACCTATCTAGGTTTTGTGTTTCCTTGATTGATGTGGAAAATATTTAGTTGAATCAATCGGTCTATTTTTCTTGAATCAGGACTGGGAAGTGCAGAGAAGACTGGCAGTTGCTGCTGTGAAGTGAACAATGAAGCAGAATGGAGAGAGAAACATTTGAGAGCCTAGTGGAACCACTTAATGGGAAAAAGTCAAAGGTTATTTCATAGCTCCCCTCACTCCCATGTAAAGCAAGTTTAGAAAAACATAACAAAACCTTGTAAAGCCTTAGGCCAAAGTCATACATTTTCCACTAATATTAAACCATTATCAGTCTGCATTCTATTTATCTGGGGTCAAGGTTAGGGGTGGTAATTGACTCAAAGGGGGCAGAGGACATGTGTTAGGGTGATGGGACTGCTCGATACTCAATGGTAGTTACGGTTACATAACTGCACAATTCCTCAAACCCATTCATTTATACACTTACAATGAATGAATTTTATCTAATGTAAATTCTACTTCAATAAAGTTATAAACAAATTCAGAAAAAAATGGAAGGGGGACTCCTTCAGTAGTAGGAAAGTAAAAGTTTGGGTCAGATGTTTCTCTCAGCAGAAAGGCTAATTATACCTTACTTCTTGAAGTAGAGGAACACTTTAAATTATTGGTTGAAAAAATTGGATACAACCTACTAGCCTAAGTATCTTTGTAGAATTAGTAATTAATACTCCAGGAAATTTGTGAAAGAGATTGAAAATTTTTATGGGGTATAACAGTGAAATGCTTGGTCTCAGACTCCATCTTGTTCAAGCCTGCACTGTCCCCATGGCTGTCAGCAGGCTGATATCTCCTGCTTTAGTCATGCTGATCACTAGAGGAATTCTGCTTCAGGCTTGAGTTTTTGCAAAACAGCCCCTCTCATTTTCCCTTTCCTTGCCACAAAAAAAGGCTGAATTCCACTTTCTTAAGATGGATTTGAAAAACTACCAGTGCTCCCATGTTCTCTGTTGGTGACTTCTTAATCAATAAACGTTTCCTCACTCCAAACTCTGACATATTGTACCTTTCAAAGAGTTGAGCAGCCCTGGCCAGTGTGGCTCAGTTGGTTGGAGTGTTGCCATGTGAACTGAAGGGTCTCAGGTTCAATTCCTGGTCAGAGCATATGCCTAGGTTCTAAGTTTGGTCCTTGGTTGGGGCATGTATGGGAGTAAGCTGATCCATGTTTGTCTCTCACATCAATGTTTCTCTCCCTCTCTGTCTCACTCCCTTCCCTTCTCTCTAAAATCAATGAACATGTCCTTGGGTGAGGATAAAAAGAAAAGTTGGATGAATGGATTTTGGACCAGTAACAGGGTACATTGAGAAATTAACTCTGAGAATAATTAAGCAATATGTTTGAGGTTACAGAAAAAAGGGACATGTGACAACAAGAAAACAAAAACTTCTTTGAAAATTATGAGTAATTTAGGGAAAATGTAATTCCCCCAATCATTGCCTGGTAGATTACATAGAATGAAAATGGTTTACTTCCTTATTAACTAAAGATAAGTAGAGTTTCCAAATTTTATATTTCAAAATTACCTAGCATATTACATTTGTTATTGAATATCCATTCCACAGGTTGAGTTTTCATTTCCTGATTCCCTACTTTCTCACTGGCACTCAATATTAGTTCTATACTTACTGCAAATTTCAGGGGAGCTGATAGGCCCAGTAAGAGAAAATGGTGAAATCTGACCTTTGATTTCTGGCAGCTGAAGGGTAGTTGCATTGAAATCATTACCCTTCCATGGAGGAAAAGTTTGCTGAACACTGACTTCTTGCTTAAATAAAATGGGGTTATTTTTTTCTTTATCAAATGAATATTTTGACACTTTGATGCCAAGTGTCATTACCTCTGTCTAGGTTATGGATTGCTAAATTCTGAAAGTGTGAGCCTGAATCTGTCATGAAATATTTACAAGTTTTTGTGCATTGAAGGTTTTGAATTTAACTTATAACCATGTTGTTAATGAAATAGCTTATATAGAGGATGCCACAATGTATTTTATTTATGTTGTGCCAGTACAATCACAGTTGACCATTAAACAACATGGATTTGAACTGCATGGATCCATTTATACATGGATTTTTTTTCAAAACTTATATTAGCAAAATGTTTGGAAATTTGCAACAACTTGAAAAAAAACTATTCTTAGGATTTTCTTAACATTTTTTCTCTAGCTTACTTTATTGTGAGAATAGAGTATATAATGCATATAACATGCAAAATACGTGTTACTTACTGTTTATGTTATCAGTAAGGCTTCTGTTGGTCAACAGTTGGGTAGTAATAGTTAAGTATTTGGGGAGCCAGAAGTTATACTGGAATTTTTTATTGTAGAGGGTGGTCAGTGTCCTACCCCCTGCATTATTCAAGAGTCAACTGTAGTCTGATACAAGGGTGTATTTTGGATCTTATTATGGAACTTAGGTATCCAATGAAAAGTCCAATATTCAGTCAACCATGTGGACATCATTTCTTATAAGCTTTGAAATGATGACTCAATAGAAAGAACTATTTTTTAAGTCAGTTAAACAAACATTTTTAATAAAGTCTTTAAAATTTAAAAGCAAAATTGAGTTAGATTCTGAGAAATATATGCAAATAATAAAGTTAATATTTGTTGAGTACTAACAATCATTGCACATGCCCTGTGCAAAGTGTGTATACATTAACAAAAAAAACTTTGTAATCCAAAGGCATTTTTCTCTAGTCTTATTATTTATGTATTTTTTTTACCATATATTCACATTATTCACACATATATGTATATATGTATGTGTATATACATATAGATATAAATAGATATATGTATATATGTGTGTATGTGTGTGTGTGTATGCTATAAACTAAATATTTGTGTTCCCCCATTCATATATTGAAGCTCTAATTACCAATGTAATTTTATTTAAAGGTGAGGTCTTTGGGAAGTAGTAGGGTCATGAAGGTGAATTAAAGCCTCATGATTGGATTAATACCCTTATTAAAAAAAGAAGCAGAAGATATCTTTTTCCTCTCATGCATGTACCAAGGAAAGACTATGTGATTATGTAAGGAGGTGGGCCTTTGCAAACCAGGATAAGACCTCTGTGAGACACCAGATCTGTTAGCACCTGATTTTGGACTTCCCAGACTCTGGAGCACTGAGAAGTATTTGCTGATTAAGCCACCCAGTCTGTCATATTTTTTTACAGCAGCCCATGAGGACAAAGACAGTATATGTATATATTTGATAACTACTCTTACTGAGTACTTACTGTGTGCTCAGGCATAATCCAAGTGTTTTACATGTATTAACATATTTCATCTTATCCACAAATGAATGGACTAGGTGCTATTATCACTCATTGTTAATGAGAAGGAAACTGAGACATTCAGAATTTAAGTAGTCCTTCAGTTCACTGACCTGGCTGAACACGGACAGGCTGCTCCAGAGCTTAAGGTCTTCACTACTACAGATACCTCTCCTGTTGGGTGAGAAAAACAAAATGCAATGGTTATGTCATGAAAGGCAAATATGAAAGTAATGGCTTATATGATATAAATTTAAAAAATCAGTTTTCTATATTGATTCCTTTTAATTTGAATATTTTTATCTGCATTCATTAAGGAACCACTTCTATTTTTAGGTTATGTACACGCTTTCTTTAGAATACCATATTTTGCAGTGCATAATGTACACTTTTCTTGCCCAAATTTTTGAGGGAAAAATAAGGATGCACATTATACATGGGTAGTGCTAATTCTATGTCTATAGAAATGTTTTTAATTCTTTTAGTTATGCTTATGCATTAAAAGTATAACTCTAGAAAGCAATAATAATATTCATATGCAAAATAGTACCCTGGAATATGATAATCGGTTTTGTTGAGCTTTTAAATTTGTATTAAAAAATTAAAATGAATGACTTTTCCTGAAAGTTTGGGCCAAAATCATGCATGCACATTATACCTGGCAAAATATGATGATATATTTTATTTATCTAAATGTGCATTCCAATGAAAGTAACATGTTCTTTCTTCTTAATAAAAAAGCATTATCCCTGCTTAATGGCATTTTAATCTTGTTACCTAAGAACATTATGAAATGAACAGGAATTCCTTAACTCTGAGGAGTGCCATGTTATTTCTATATTCATCAGAAACTAGTGATATCTGAGCATTTTCTATTATAAATTATATTCATTTTTTAGCTTTAATAAGTCAGCACCTTGATTATAGCTAGTAACAATATGACCAGTCCTTGTTGTCTGCTGTAAAATGCAAGATGTGTATGTTTCAATTACATAATGGTTAATTAATGATAATGACAGGATATTTCTGTTTAGAATTGATAGTAGATGTGCTAATAGAATTATTAAAATATTTTATAATTTCTCTTTTCGAGAATGTTTAGTTGTCAATAACTTAATGACACTTATTTTCTGTCATAATTTATTTTGCTGAGAGCATTTTCTTGTAAGAAGAAAATGTTTTGATTGGATGCTAGAAACTGGTGAAAGTCAGAAGGAAGGAAAAAAAAATTAGTGAATTTTTCTAATTCACTAGATTTGTATTGATTCATAAAAATTATGAATCAGTAACTATATTCCTTTAGATTTTCATCTGTCAAGATTAGTTTAAGTAAACTTTTAGAAAATGGAATTATAATAACTGAGACACTTTTTCTCATGTTAAAATGGAAGGTTGTAAAATACAAAAATAACCTATGAACAAAATCAAAGCAAAGACCTAAACTATACAAATTTCATGAAAAATTGAATTCATCTTAAGATATTCTATCTTAATATCACATGGTTTGAAACGTGTTACATATATTTTAAGTCTGGTCATGTTAAATAAAAATTTACTATGGGGAGCTGTATTAGAAAGTATTTACTTTTAATTTTGCCAACAAAGTGATGAGTAGCAAACTAAATGAAACTGGTTGTACAAAAATTATTTCTACAATGTGGAACTAAAATAGAGCAATTAGTAATGAAACAAATTTAATTATATTCTTTGAGATTTGGTTTTACACATCATTTCAATCTGTTTCCCAATAGCAAATTTAAAATATTTTCAAGTACTTATTAAGTAATCCGATGATTGTAATTATAATGACAAATTACCTAAATGTAAAATATTCTGCAATTTTAAGAAATTCAGCATAAAATACTCAAGAGCAAGGGAACTGACTCATGCCACAGCAAAATTGCAATAAGAAGCAGAACAACATTCTTTTTCTTTTAAAGCAAGATATGACTCTCTTAAATTTCATAGAATATTTGCTAATAGGAATGGTAAGTTATAGACTGTAAGTCCCCAATGGCTGGAACCATGTCTGACTTATCCCTGTATATAATGCTTCAGATGGTTCCTGACAGTCAATAAGCTTGAGTGGGATAATTGAACTGCACCGTAGTACTATACTCATTCTTACTATAAAAGGAGGAAATAACGTGGAAAAGAAGGGAAAGGGACATAAATGAACATGTACGAGGGACCCATGGACAGAACCAAGGGGGTTGGGAGGTGGGCATAGGTAGGGCGGGAGAGTGGTGATAGGAAAATGGAGACAACACTATTTGAACATTAATAAAAAAAGTGAAAAAAAGAAAAAAGAAAAAGGAGGATTCTGTAATAATGAAAAATTACTATTGGAATATTTCTTACCTTTAAAAAGTACATCAACCCTTGTATTTCACTAAGACTTTGACACAACTGGCAATGAGAGACAAAAGTTCATCAATGTAAGCAGCATCTAAATAATACGTCTTACTGTCTCTGTACATGTTTTCCTGGCTGACGCACCCATGGGCTTTTGAAATGGCTATCAGTCTTTATTTCTACATACTTTAAGGTCTGTTTTAACGATTCATTTTCTCTTGGGAACCGCCCTGACTGGTATCAGAAGCTGAAACCCCTGCCTAGGCTAAGGCTAAGGGAACGCCCTTGGAACCATAAGCCAGCAAGGAGACAAAAGCTTATCTCCCTGGCAGGAATGCTGCTTCTGCTGCTTTATTCATAACTGAACCCCAAAAAGCTTGGTTGGTTAGCCAAAGACGGGTAAGATTCCCCAAGGGGGGAATGATCTAAGACAGGCACGATCACTTGGGAGGCCCCCCAAAAGAAGGACTTGGGGGGCTGCAGCAAAAGAGGGTGATGGACCCTCGTTCCTGGCTTTGACATAGCCTGAGTTCTCATGGTTTGGGAGAAAATCTCCTTATCTCTTGGTTGCCTTAGTTCCCTTGCTCCACCTAAGCCTGAAACAATGACAGGGTGATGCAGCTCTGTGCTGAAAAGGGTGGATTCCCGGGTGATCAGGCCTAAGAAAGAACATGTAAATTACTGTGAAGCCTGCTTTGTTTAGAATGCTCTCAGTTGAATGAAAGGGGTCCAAGGAGGAAGTTAGTTTGTTCCTCAAAGTCTTACAGCTCTTTGACCCCGACTCAAAATAGACTCTCAGACTTCCTTGTTTTCTATAGTTCCTTACTTTCCCTAATGAGTACTGTACTTTACCTGAATTATTATGCAAAATGAGCCCAATAAAAGCAGGTATGCACTGTAAATCGGCTCGCTCCCCACTAGGGGGGGTGGCCATTTCGTCCCTACTTCTCCACAGAAACTAGTCTGTCTCTGTGCATGTTTTTTCTCGCATGTTTTCGACGAGCCATCCACAGCGTTCCGTGATCACTGCTGGCTGGTGACCCACGCATCAACTTTCTACTTTTGTTAGGTGTGTAACCCTAACTTAAATTCATTTACTAGTTGGGTCAGCAGTTACCATAAAACTTCAATACATCTCTTTGTTGTGAGGAATGATGTAGTGGAAAGAGACTGAATCAAGTATCTGCATTTCCTGTAATTCATGGCATTTTTCCCCTAAAATGTATTTTGAATGGCAGTGGTGGTGAGGTTAGAGGCTAAAAGAAGGGATTTTACACTTTCTTCCAGGTTCTACATTCATGCATTTGTATGAAATTACAAATATTCACACTCTGAAAAATAGAAACTTCAACTGTTAGACATAGGTTTCAGTGAAATCAGAGTATGCTATTTACAGCTATTAAAAATAAAGTTTGAAGCATGTTTGAAGGCTTGGGGAAATTATTACAATATTTAGGATTAAATTTTAGGTATAATATTACTAAGTTTTATCCAAAACAGAGACAGTGGAAGGAAATACTTTTGTTTGTAGTGATAATATTACAAGAATTAAAAAGAACCAAATATTTTCAATTTTAAAATGTTCTATGGTAGATAGGAATTAGTAAAACAATAAATGCTATTTTTAAACCTAAAAACTGTCTTTTATTTTAAAATATAGTCTTTTGGGCAAATAATCTGAACATATAAAATTTTAAAAATTGATACCTATTAATGTTAATGGGAGTTTCACATAAAATAATTAAAAATTACTTCATAAATGTAAAGTGGCCATTTCTGCCATATTCAAAGGGGGATGCCCCCAAAAGGGAATCATCTTCTGGAAGGCTAGGTGAGTGTTCTAGGAACCCATCTATATCAGTGTACCAGCTGGCCTTTTCATTTTGCTTGAGTGATTTTTTTTTAAGGTTCTTTCAGTGAGTTTGCCCATTTCATGATGAATGATTTACTAGTGCACCTGCCCACATTGTGTTTACCGCTCAGCAGTTTTTTACCCAAAATGGCATGACCTCCATGCCCCACTCCTCTATTCACCTGATACATTTTGCCAGTGTGGAAGAGGTGAAACAAAAAGTGGCAGAAGTACTAAAAACCATCAAAACTGACGAGTTTAAAAACTTTTGAGCAGTGGAAATACATCTCCATTGGTGTGCTACATCAAATGGAGAGTACTTTGAAGGTGACTGAAATTTAAACATGTAAGAATAAATATACAATTTTTTATAAATAAATTCAAAATTTTTTAGGTCCCCCTTCATAATATTAATTTCAATTTTATTTAAAGGATTTTCATCAGCAGTATTCCATGTTAATATATAGTAGACAGTGGTGTTCTGTTTTTTGTCTCTATAGATTTGCCTTTTCTAGATATTTGATATAAAAAGACTCATATAACATGTAGTCTTTTTATTTGGCATCTTTGGATGGGGTTTTTTTCACCCATAGTATAGCATTTATCAGTCCAGTCCAACATTGGTTCTCAGACATCTCCTATCTAGAACAATTCAGTTTTTGATCAAGTTGTTCATGGACAAAATGTCTCACTGTTTGAACAAAACTTCAGTTCTCAACCCAACAACCCTTTCATGCTGCCACAGTATTCCTAGTGAGAAAAGAAAAATATTTGGTTTTGAACATATTGCATCTTGAATAGCCTTCTAGAACAAATTAAGTTCAAGAACCCAGGTTCCACTGTACTTTGTACTTGATAGTGCTGAACAGTATTTTATTTTGCTTATCCATTTGCTAGCTGATGGACATTTAGATTGTTTCCAGTTTGGGCTATTATGAATGATGCTGCTGTGAATATTCATGTACTTATGTTTGTAAGAACACATTTTTAATTCTCTTGGATAAATTTCTAAGAGTAAAATTGTTGGATTATGTATTAAGTGTATTGTTTTTTAAATTCCATAATACCACTATACTAATTTTCAAAGTCGTTGTACTACTTAACATTACTAACATTTTACAATTCTACTCAGCAGTGAACTAGGGTTCCAGTTTCTTCACACCTTCTTTAATACTTGGTATTGTATTTCTGGTTATAAGTTTTATTTATTATGGTTGTGTCATGATATTTTGTTGTGGTTTTATTTGTATATCTCTTATACAAATAAATGATGAGCATCTCTTCATGTGCTTGCTAGCCATTCATATATCGTGTTTTGGTGAAATGTCTATTCAAATCTTAAAAAGTTGAGTTTGTTGTTTTTATTTTTGAGTTGAAATAGGTCTTTATAAAATTTTGATAAAAGTTCTTGAACAAATATGTGATCTGTATTTTCTCCCAGCATTTAGCTTATATTTTCTTTTTTAGAAAAGGAAAACGTAAGTTGTGTTTATTTTTAATTATTTTTAATTTTTATTTATTTTTCATTGCTGTTCAAGCACAGTTGTCTCCATTTTCACCCCACTGTGGCCCCCTGCCCCATGTATTCCCATCTCCCACCCTTGAACCTACCCTTTTTGGCTTTGTGCATGGATCCTTTATATATGTTCCTTGATGGACCTTCTCCTATTTTTCCCCGTTATCCCTCTCCCCTCTCCCCTCTGGTTACTGTCAGTTTGTTCTTTAATTCAGTTTTTTCTGGTTATATTTTGTTTGCTTGTTTGTTTTGTTGATTGGGTTCCACTTATATGTGAGATTATATGGTATTTGTCTTACTCCTTCTTTCTTTCTGGTGTGTAGTGTTCCACTGTGTAAATATACCATAGTATATTTTATTTTTTTAATGGACTCTTGAAGCACAGAAGTTTTAATTTAAAGACTTACATATAAGTCATGACACCATAGAAGTTCTAGAGGAGAACTTAGGCAGAAAAATCTCAGATATTCCATGGAGCAGTGTTTTCACTGATATGTCCCCTAGAGCAAGGGACATAAAGGAAAGAATAAACAAATGGGATCTCACCAAAATAACAAGCTTCTGTATGGCTAAAGAAAACAGCATTAAAATGAAAAGGGAACCAACCATATGGGAAAAAATTTGCCAATGATACCTTGGACAAGAGTTTAATCTCCAAAATATATAAAGACCTCACATGACTCCACTCCAGAAAGACAAAAACCTGATTAAAAAATGGGTAAAGGACTTCAACAGACACTTCTCCAAGGAGACATACAAAGGGCCCAGAGGCACATGAAAAGATGCTCAGCATCACTAGGCATCATAGAGATGCAAATTAAAACTGCAATGAGATACCACTTCACACCATTGAGAATGCCCATCATAAACAAAGCAAAAAACAAGTGTAGAGATGTGGAGAAAAGGGAACCCTAGTGCACTGTTGGTGGGAATGCAGAGTGGTGCAGCCACTGTGGAAAACAGTATGGAATTTCCTCAGAAAAGTAAAAAGACTGCTTTTTGACCCAGCAATTCTACTGCTAGGATTATATCCTAAGAAACACCAATTCAAAAGAACCTATGCACCCCAATGTTCATAGCAGCACAATTTACAATAGCTAGGTGCTGGAAGCAACCTAAGTGCCTGTCGGTAAATGAATGGATCAAAAAACTGTGATACATTTACACAATGGAATACTACATACCAGAAAGAAAGAAGGAGCTCCTACCCTTTGTGACAGCATGGATGGAACTGGAGAGCATTATGCTAAGTGAAATAAATCAGGTCGTGAGGGACAAATACCATAGGATCTCACCTATAAGTGGAACCTAATCAACAAAACAAACAAGCAAGCAAAGTATAATCAGAGATGTTGATGTTAAGAACAAACTGACAGTAACCACAGGAGAGGTGGGAGGGGATGATAGGGGGTAAAGTGGGAAGAGTTTTCAGGAACATGTATAAAGGACGCATAGATAAAACCAAAGAGGGGTAGGGTCAAGAGTGGAAAGTGGGGATGGCTGAGGTGGGGGGATTGGTGGGGGAAAATGGAGACAACTGCACTTGAACAACAATAAAAACAATGTGGAAAAAAGCTAATCTATCAATTTTTTTTTAGGAGTTGTAGTTCTGGCGTCTTATCTAAGAACTTTTCAGCCACAGTTCACAAAGCTTTTCTCCTGTGTTTTCTTTCTGTTTTAGATTTCTAGTTTATTTCTGTTGTTTGAAGTATATTCTTTTTATAATATTAATCTCTTTCAATTAATTGGGACTTGTTTTATTATCTAACATATCTTCCATCCTAAATAATAATCCATGTGCCCTTTATAACAATGTGCATCCTGCCATTAAGATGAAGACATAATAGTTCATAGTGTGCAAGTTTTGCATACATTTGTAATGTTCTCACTAGCTGTCATCAATTATTGAAATCTCAAACTAAAATTGTTGAATTTTCTTTGTTTTTGCCATTTTTTAAGTCTCTTATTTGGTGAATATACTCTAATGGTTGTCATATTTTTCTGATGTGTTGACTCATGTTATTATGAAATGCTACTCTAATAATTTTTGCTATACATCCTACTTTGTCTTACATTACTGTAGCCACTCCATATTTCTTATTGTTACATGCTGCATAGTACATTTTTCTTCCTTTTAACTTCAACCTACTTGTATCTTAAATCTTAGGTGTTTCTCTTATATGCAGTGTGTAATTGGACATTGCTTCTGTTATCCTGTCTGAATATCTCTGCCTTGTCTTTGGAATGCTTAGAACACTGACATTTAATGTTATTGATTTGTTCAGATTTACATTATCATTTTGCTATTAGTTTTCTTTATGTCTTTTATATTACTATGCTCCTTCTTGAATGCTCTTTTTCATGCTAAATAAACTTTTTTTAATGTAGCATTTTTAAGATTTTAACTTTTTTTTAAAGATTTTATTTATTTTTTTTAGGGAGGGAAGGGAGGGAGATAAAGAGAGAGAAACATCAATGTGCGGTTGCTGGGGGTTATGGCCTGCAACCCAAGAATGTACCCTGGCTGGGAATCGAACCTGGGACACTTTGGTTCCCAGCCCGTGCTCAATCCACTGAGCTAAGCCAGCCAGAGCGATTTTAACTGTTTTTTAGTGGTTATTTTGTGGAGTAGGATACACAACTTAATTTATCACCATTTACTTCAGATTGATACTAACTTAATTTCAGTAAAATATAGAAACTTTATTCTGCTATAACTCCCCCTTTTCACATTTTTTGTGTTATTATTGTCATATACATTACATCAATATCTATTATATGGCTGACATTGTTGTGTTATAATTACTGCTTTGTACAATCCTATCTTTTTTCTTGAAGTTAAGAGAAGAAATTAAAAAAATATTTATATAGTCTTTCAAATTAACCACATATTAACTTGTGGTGCTCTTCATTTGTTCCTGTGGATTTCTACCATTCCTCTTGTTGTCATTTTTCTTTATCCAGTGAGGTTTTCATCATCTAGTGATAGAGCTATGTGTTGGTAGAGTGCATTAACAGTTTAGGCTGTTTTCAGAACTGCCCGGGATCTGACTTTCCACTTAGTCATTTCAAATCTCTATATGCATGTTCACAGTCTGAAGGTAGACCGGGAGTGTGTGAAAAGCTGGGACCTCTCTGATACAGCTGTGCCTGTGCAGAGCTTGATCAGAAAAGCTTGGTGCTATAGTACCACAAGAAGAGCCAAAACTTACACTGGTCAACTTGGGGAGGGGTAAGTGAGAATATTCCCAAGCCAGAATAGAGCAAATTTTCACTATTGTTACCAGAATTTAGCAGCTTTTCAAGCATAAATACTTCACAGATTGATGTTTCCCTTTGACTGGTTTTCTCTCCTCTTCCTCCTCCTCTTCTTCCTCTTCCTCCTTGATCAATTTTGTCCACATTTAATGCTATTTATTTGTTTTCACTTATTTTTTATTTTATTAATAATTTTAAATCATCACTGGAAGGATGCTTAAAAATTTTAGAGGGGGGAAAGGAGAGAGAGAGAGAGGAAGGGAAACATTGATTGGTTGTCTCTCCTGTGTGCCCTGACCAGACCTAGGCATGTAACTGGACTGGAATTGAACCTGCAACCTTTCAGTCCACAGGGTGATGCTCTAACTAACTGAGCCACACCAGCCAGAGCCAGGTTTAGTAATTTTTAGACAATGAAATTGCCATCATCCTCAACTCTGTAGCTAGGATTTGCACTGAGGGTACTGTTTATTTTTGAGGGATAGGAGAATGCCTAGTGAAAGAAATCATCCAAATTAGATTTTAGTTCATCTCAACTTGAGATTTCTATAACATTTCTATTAAATGAAGACAAACTTTTGAGTTATGTCATATCATTAACATTGGGGCCAGAGCCTAACAAAGAGAAATACTGATTATCTATGAGGAAGAGTAGCTAGGCAGGGTTCAGAAAGGATCACCAGATTAAAAATCAAGCTTATACCTCAAGTCTAGTGTCCAGGACTCAAGAAAATATGTGCATGGGTGACTTTAGGGCATATTAATGGGGGAAAAAAGGATGATTTGTTGAAATGAAAGTGAGATTAGGAATCACAAATTAAATGCTGTCAGAATTCTTGGATTCATATATTGATTAAATTTGTGTGATAACATTTTAGGAGTATTGCTCTTTATAATGAACTGCCTGCTTTACCTTTGCAGAGAATCTAAAACTCTGAGTGATCTTATTCTAATTTAGTTTTTCTACCTCTTAGGGGTATTTTCAAGATTGCTGCTTATTTTGCAATTTAATGCTCCATTAAGCTTCTTGGAAGAATGTGCAACGCTATTGATAATGTACTAACAAGGTAGTATGTTGTAGGAAAATTTTTAAAGCTTTAAGTCTAAAAGTAAAACAAAGTTTATTTACCCTTTGAGAAGAAAAGTGATACAAAGGCATATCTAGGAGTTAACTAGATTTATTTTTAGTTTTAAAGGTGATAATATTTTACATTGGCTTTGAAAGTTCACCTCACAGTAGAGTTAGGCTACAGCAACAGAGGCTAGATGAAATGCAACTAAAGTGAAAAGTTAGAATGCCTGGAGAAGAGTAAGGACAAACAAAGCACATAAGCAGGGGAAGCTGAGTATTTCTAGAAGGGAGTAGTGTCAAATACTAACTATGAAGGGGATGAAAACTGAGAAAAGGTGTTTGGATTTTGGTATTAGAGAGTAAGAGATAAATGTCTGACATTGAAGTCTGGTGTTACATTATGAACATGTGGAGGACTATATGCTAATGCCATCTTTACAAGCAAAATTTAAATTTGAATATTTTCAAATTAATGGCTAGCACTAGAAGATGATATGGACATTTTGACTTGTCACTAGGAATAAAAAGCACTTCAGACAGTCTTATGGCACCATGTGATCCTTTGTTGGGTCTAAAAGTTAAGCCTTTTACAGTGTTTCAGTGATTGGAGGAATATGGTTTGTGATGTCTATTTTTAATTTTTATGTGTCATTGATTAATTATCTACTGCGATCTAACAAATTACCACAAACTTAGTGAATCAAAGCAACACATTGACTTCTTGTTCAACTCCAGTGTGTAAAACCTTGGAAACTGTCTTATAATTACAACAAGGGAAAATTGGACAAAGAAAAGAAACATTTTTTCTTGGACCTGTTAGAGAACTGAATTTGTACAGTAAACTGCCACTGAGAAATTTGCAGTGACAAGTGAATCCAGAGCATCATAGCTAATGTCTACTTACCTTGAACATATCAACAACTGAACCTAAAAACAAAAACAAAAGCAAAAGTGAACTAAGCAAACAACTAGAACAGGGACCGAATCAAAGAAATGGAGGTCACAGGGAGGGTTATCAGTGGTGGGGGGGGTGGATGGGGAAAAAGGTACAGGGAATAAGAAGCATGAATGGCAGGAAAAAATAGATAGGGGGAGGTTAAGAATAGTATAGGAAATGGAGAAGCCAAAGAACTTATATGTATGACCCATGGACATGAACTAGGAGTGGGGGTGGGGAATGCTGGTGTGAGGGAGGGTGCAGTGTGGAGGGGAATAAAAGGGGAGAAAAAACTAGGACAATTGTAATAGCATAATTAATAAAATACACTTTAAAAAATAAAGAAAAACAATGTAGCTATAAATTGTTAGGAACATTTAAATGGTGATTTTGATGAATTACTAGAGGCTGAGTGTATACCAGCCCAAGAGTGAGAAACTTCTGGTTTTAGAAGGGTTTTCAAACTTTTATAGCCCTTACTTCCAAGAAGCCTATTAGATTTTCACGGTGAAGATCTGTGAAAGATCTTTTGGTGGCTTTGGCAGGGGAGAGGAAGAGTAATCCTTGTGAAATACAACCACAGCCTTTTCCATAATGGAAGTCAATTTTCCAGGGGAAAATTCTTCACCAGAAGTACATCCTAGTTCTGTGGACATGGGTATTTATATCTATCCCTTCTGGTCTCATGTGAAGAAGGGAAAGCTATATAACAAGAAACACTTGTGAAAATCACTGGCCAGAGATACAGACCCAAGGAAAGACTGAAATTTGAATGGAAGATTATAGAATGCTTCTCAAACCTACATCTTTATATAAGCAGACTAACAGAGCTGTAGTACAATAATAATAGAAGTTATCCATAACAACAATTTAACTGAATGAAATGAAACAGACTGTTTCTGAGGGGTAGTACTTAGGGAACCCCAAAGACAGGAGACAAAAAACCCCCAACACTATGGATCTTGAAACTTCCAGCACCTACAGTTACATCAAAAATTAAACAAAGCCCAATTATTAACCAGATTAACATAAATTCTCACATGAGAGATCTATTCATTTCAGTTTCTGCTGTCCAGTACAACATGTCTGGTTTTCAACAGCAAATCTCAAGACACTCTGAAAGGCCAGAAAAAAACAAAGAAGAGACAAACCCAGCCTCAGAAATTAGATTCAGATATGACAGATGTTAGAATTAATAGACACACAATTTTAAAACTATAATTACATTAAAGGATCTAGTGAAAAAAATAGACAAAATTCAGGAAAAATAATATAATCAGAGAAACAGAAATTCTTAGAAAATATCAGAAGGAAGATGGTATCAATAAAAATATACATATATATATAACAAAGAAGTTCATTAGAAGACTTGATACAGCAGAGGGAAGAATCAAAGAGCTTAATTATGGGTTTAGACACATATGGCAAAACTGGAGCATTTCAAACAGGTGTAACATACAAGGTCTGTCCAGAAGGTATCTATCCATGTTTTATGAAAAATAGACACATTGAAGACACAAGATAAAAGAAGCGTTGTATATAGGGCAATGACATCTCAGTCCCCCTCAAAGTAGGCACTGTGGGACCTCACACAGTTCTCCCAATCACCATCAGCTGTTCCATTCTATTTTCCTAAATCTTGTGAATTGTCTGAAATCTCTTCCCTTTCAAAGGTGATTTTAGTTTTGGGAAAAACCAGAAGTTGCAGGGTGCCAAATCTGGGCTGTAGGGGAGTGGGTCACCTGGGTGATTTGGTGTTTCACCAAAAAACCCCTGTATGAGATATGATGCATGATCTGGTGTGTTGTTGTGATGAAGCTGCCAATCACCAGTTGCCCACAGCTGTGGACTTCTGAATCATCTGAGTAGTTTCTGCAGAGGAATGTTCAAGCTTAACACAAAATTTGATGCAGATTCATTGCTTTACTTGCTCAATCATTTTAAATGCGATGGCCACACAGTACACATGCTCACTCAATGGCATCTATCACCCCACTGACTAGTGCAGTGAAGTCATCATAGTTCATGCATGTGCATTCCAGACCACCATCCTTCACTGCAAGGATACATTGATACTGTGCAAACCATTCTGTTATATTAACAATGGCTGGACTTTTTCCAGAGAGACCTCATATTTATAATTAATGTATCATATGGAAAGAAAGAGGAGAAATGAGGGAGAGAAATATTTGATGTGAAATTGTTTGAGAACTTTCTAAAATTAATGACAGAAATAAAACTCCCAACCCAGGAAGTTTAAAGAACAGAAAAATGAATGCATATCTATAAAACAAAATAAAATTATACCTAGGCATATCACATTCAAGCTGCAGAAAACCAAAGGCCAAAGAGAAGATCTTAAAAGTAGTCAGAGGGAAATAACTCTTTACCTACAAAGGAACAAGAGCCAATAATTACCTTGTACTGCTCACCAGAAGGCTCACAAGTAAGTGGAGAGTGGAATGAAATATTTAAAATGATGAAAGAAAAGATGTCACCTACTTGGAATTCTAAATCCACTGAAAGCAGTTAAAACTGGAGGATGATGGCTTACTCAGACAAACAAATCTCAGGGACTTCACTCTAGCAGGCCTTCCCCGGAAGAGATATTAATGGAAATTTCTGAGGAAGAAGGAAAAATAATACAGCAAAAACATTGGTCGTAAAATAAGCCTCTGAGAAAGTGTCAACAAAGATAAAATAACATCTTTAACTCTTATTTGATTTAAAAGATAACTTATTGAAAACAATAATAATTACGATATACTGGGTATTTAGTGTAGATGGATAAGTGGAATGAATGACAGCAGTTTCACAAAACCTGGGAGGGAAGGATGAAAATACTTTGTACTTAAGGTACTTGTACTACATTTGGGGAAAAATAGCATTATTTGAAATTGGACTTTTACTAGTTAAAAATCTATATTGTAAAGTCTAGGGTAAGTAACTACTAAAATAATTTTTAGGCAAATATAGTTGGTAAGCTAAGAGAGGTCATTGTCAGCTCCTTAACAAATGGGCCTCTCCATAGGGCAGCTTCACCAGGGCCAGCAAGAGAGAAATGCTAGAATGATGTAAGTTATAGTTTTGTGTAACATTATCACAAAACTGACATTATGCCATCTTAGTTTTATTTTTTATTTATTTTTTATTGTTATTCTATGACAATTGTCCCAATGTTTTCCCCTTTGTCCTCCTCCACCCATCCTATCCCTCACCCCCACAGTCAATCCCCACACTGTTGTCCATGTCTGTGGGTCGTCCATACATGTTTTTTCATCTAGTCCTTTCCCTTTCTTTCCAGCATTATCCCCATCTGCTTCTCCTCTGGTCACTTTCAGTCTGTTTCTTGTTGCCATGCCTGCAGTTCTATTTTGTTCATTAGGTTCCTCTTATATGTGAGGTCATATGGTGCTTATCTTTTACCAACTGGCTTATTTCACTTAGCATAATAGCCTCCAGTTCCATCCATGCTATTGCAAAAGGTAAAAGAGGAATTCCTTCTTTCTGCTCCTTAGTATTTCATTGTGTAAATGTACCACTCATTTACTGATGGGCATAGGCTGTTTCCAGCACTTGACAATTGTAAATAGCACTGCTGTGAACATAGGGGTGCATAAGTTCTTTTGAAATGGTGATTCAGGGTTCTTATGGTATATTCCCAGCAGCAGATTCCCAGCAGCAGAATTGCTGGGTCAAAAGGAGTTCTATTTTTAGTTTTTTGAGGAAATTCCATATTGCTTTCCACAGTGGCTGCACCAGTCTGAATTCTCACCAACAGTGCACTAGGGTTCCCTTTTCTCTACATCCTCGCCAGCACTTGTTGTTTGTTGATTTATTAATGATGGCCATTCTGACAGGTATAAGGTAATATCTCAATTTTAGTTTTATTATATTCATCAGAATTAAGTCAGAGTTTCCACCCATACTTAAAAGGAAGGGATTGTACAAAGGTATGAATACCAGGTGAGGATCTTTGGGGGCCATCTTGGAGTTTCTCTGCCATAGTCATTGTTTTTTATATTTGAGGAGCTTTCTCTATGGTGTGACATACCATGCCAAGTTGAGAAGGAACTGCTTGATGTGTATTGACAGAAGGGGAGGACTAAAACCCCCAGAGTTTATTTATAAAAAATTGTGTATTCTTACATTTTTAAAATTCAGTCACCTTCAAAGTAAGTACTCACCATTTGATGCAATTCACCTGTCAAGGTATTTATTTCACTGCTCAAAACAATTTTTGAACTCATTGATTGTCATGTCTTTCAGTGTTTCTGCTATGTTTTTGTGTTGTTTGTTTTTGTTTTACTTGTCTCATAGCAGCAAGACATTTCCCTTTGAGTAATTTTTTCATCTGGGGAAACAGAAAAGTTGCTTGGGACAAGATGGGTGAATAGGGAGGATGGGGCACGGGGGTCATGCTGTTTTTGGTTAAAACTGCTGAACACTAAGTGCAGTATGGGCAGATGCACTCATAAATTACCCATCATGATGGGCAAACATATTGAAAGAGTCTTTGAAGAAATTCACTGAAGCTGAATGCAGCCTCTCACAAAAACACCAGCGGGTACACTGATACAGATGGGTTCCTAGAACACTCACTGAGTAGGGGGAGCCTGTCCTACATGGAACCCACCCTCCAGAAGATAATTCAGGTTTTTTGGGGTCCCCCCTCATATTTAAACTATGTTTATTGTCTTCAATTATTTTTACTAATTTTTCTTAACTTCACAGATTCTGTGTGGTTCTTTTCTAGAGAAGACAGATCATCTGAACTGAGTTTTCCTCCATGTTACATGTACTAGTTTTTATCTTTATCTTTCTTTGCTCTGGCTTACATAGAGAGAAATATGTCTTTCCTTTTCAAATGACATGCCTATCATGTGTCATTTTTCTTTTTATTACCAAGCTCAACTAGCTGGTCAACACGATCATTTTCCATACACAAAATTTTCTCTACTTTCCAGATATTCTCCTTTTATTCACTTTATTTTTTAGAAAGTCTTGAACACTTTTTCAGGGTCACTGATTCATTTTCACACTTTCCATCCAACCCCCAACCTAGTACCATATGGTCTGTGTTCCTGATACTCTAAGGAATACTTTCATTAGAAGGATTCTTATTTGCCAGATCCACTAATTTATTCATTTCTAAATTAATTTATAATTTCTCTTTTTTTCTTTGGACTATTTTTTTTCTTTGGACTATTTTTTTCCTTTGGACTATTATAATATCTTTTCAATTGGTTTCTCATTCCCCATCTGTCCTCAGTCCACTCTATTCTGGACACTGAAGCTCAGTAAATCATGTACTATACAATCATGTCATGGGACTACCCTAAATATTTTAACTCCAATGTTAGAAATTTTAAATCTCAAATTTTAATACCATCCCACAAATTGTCAAATGTAATTATTTCAAAAATAATAATCAAAATTACTCCATACTGTAGGTATAGAGTAATTGGTGCCCATTGACCAGCTTAGATACTCTAAAATAAATAAAGTTTTCACTAGCATATACTTAAAATTTTTTATTTTTGTCACTCTGAATTAACTAGCTGTATCGCTTCAGGTAACTTTTCTTCTTTGCCTCTCATGTAGTGTCTTTTAAATGTAAAATAAAGCAATTGCTTTATATGATCTTAAAGGGGCTTTGCCACTCTTAAAAACTATATTTTTATGACTGAAACCACATTTTTTTTTACTGAACTGCTACTTTATTGCATCTGGTCAAAATCAGTTATGTGTGTATAAGGTAAAAACGCAACTATAGAAGTACATAAACTGTAATCCAATTTTATCAGATAGCCCCAAGTGCTATATTTGACTGAGCTATACCATTTTTTCCCTTCAAATTAGAGGTAATGCTGACTTTTCTCAAAGAAATATATTGATATTAAAAATACACTCAATCTTAAAGGACATTCTTGCATTCCTTAGACTAATGTTGAGAGTTTAAAGTAGCTTTACAGACCTAATCTTCTGTCAGTTTGAACAGAGTCTGACTAATCCGCCTGACACTGATTCATTTAAGTCCTCTTCTTATGAGTAATAGAGAGGAAAGCTGTCACAAAGTTCCTATCAGAGATGAAATGCAGCTGTCAAGATTTATTTTTATACTCTTGGTGTAGAGAGAGGATTATTCTTAGTGTGCCAAATATAATTTCATTATTCTTGACTTACAAGCATAGAGTGGTGTTTAATAAAAGTGGAGTAGATTCTTATGGTCTACAAAGCATCAGTGCATAGTATTCTCAGAATTGGGAGCATTTGTAACTTTAATATTTACCTAATTTGCTATTTTCCTTTGTAGATAATACCATTTAATTTTTTGATAACCAATGTGAAAATAATGCTCTCAGAAAAGAACAATGTGTTCTTAATCTTAAGAGATAAAGGCAGAATTCTTAAGTCCACTTTACAAACATGTTGATCGCCTACTCAAGTTATTTTTAATGAGTTAGTTACATGTGTGGTGGTTAGGCCTCATATTTTTAATTATCAAAAATACATTGTGTTTCACTTAATAATTTGTTTTTTTTAAAATTACTTACTTTGCATCAAGTGCTACCAATTCTATGATTGTTCTTTCTGTACTGCCTTGGGTAGTAAACATCAGAGCAACATGGCTTTCTGGAAAACTGGAGAGAAAGAAGATGTGAAAAACATTGGCACTGGGGATAACTAGTAAGTTATTAGTTCATTTGCTCATTAAATAGCTATTTGTGTAGTATCCCAAAGCTAACATTGAGTGAAATTTAAATAAATATATAAATCTTGATAACCAGAATACAAATGTTCTTCCTATAGTTGTGCAGCGCACAATTTGTCCAATGCTCAAAGTACTCAAGAGCAATCATGTCCTTTCCCTCATAGATAGAGACATAAAAATAAAGATATAGAAAGAGGTAGCCTAATATTTTGTGGAAAAAAACACTTGAAAAAGAACAATTTAGAAAGAACAAAATTGCCAGGGGATATTGGCAGTGGTCTCTAAAAGATATGAAGAAACTGGTATGTGAAAAGTGTGGGAGAGAGCAGACTAAACCACGTGTATGAGGGTGAGATACATAAAAGATGCAGTTATGTGTGAGGAACTGAAAGAAACCTAGGTTGACTAGAGGACAGGAAGCAGGAGAGAGAACAGAGTAATTGGAAAAAGCTATGTGTCTAACAATGAGGAACAGTTTTATAAATTACAGTCCATCTATATGAAAGAACACCTTGTAGTGATTGGTGAACATGTTTCTGAAGACTATTTTATGGTGTGTAAAATTATTCATCATAATTAAAAAGCAGGATATCAAACTATCATGTGTGTATATGTTATACAATTTCCCAGTTTTATTGTGTCTGAAATAAAAATAGGCTATATAAAGATATTTAAAGCTACCATCTCTAGTGGTGAGTTTATGAGTAGTTTAAATTTTATTTTAGTTTTTGTATTTTTTAATTCTTGAGATATTCTAACATGTATCCAAGGGACATAAAATATTTTTAATGTTGTATTCTTTTTTCATAGCAAACAAATATAATAAAACCAATTATCTCTCAATAAGAGAATGAATTAATAGATTGTGTTTTGGTGGTGCAACAGAACACTCTGCATCAGTTAAAATGGTAACCAACATTACAACATTTATCAGCTTATGTAAATATCAAAGAATAATATTGAAGCAAACAAAAGTTGCAAAAATGTAGCTGTGACGTGATGATGTTTACATAAATTTAAGAACCAGTTTTCTATATTATTTATAGTTTCTATATGCATATTTAAAAATATATGGTAATGATACTTCCCAGTTCAAGAAAAATACTAAATGATTACCCCCGGGGAGGCAGGAAAAAGAAATGGATAAGGGAGTAGCTTTAGCTACATTTGTAATTTTTTATATTTAAAACAGATTAATATGAAGCAAATATGACAGAAAATTTAGCTCTATTTAATTTTGTCCCCCTTATTCTATTCTGCATGTTAAAATATTAACAAAAATTACAATGAAACCTTATACTGAAAATGTTATAACTTATAACTACATATGGATATTATTATTATACTTAAGGAATAACAAGGGAAGGCATAATAGACTGTTTTAGGTTAACTTAATATAAAATAAAATTATGATATACTGGGTATTTAGTGCAGATGGATAACTGAAATGAATGACAGCAGTTTCACAAAGCCTGGGAGGGAGGTATGAAAATACTTTGTAGTTAAGGTACTTGCACTACACCTGGGAAAAAATAGCATTATTTGAAATTGGACTTCCATTAGTTACAAATGTATATTGTAAAGTCTAGGGTAGGTAACCACTAAAATAATTTAAAATTTTACTGTGAAATAAAATATGCTCATTAAAGAGAGCATAAAACACAAATACAAGGTTTAACAACTAGTTATTAAGTAAATGCTTCCATAATCACCACTCATGAGTGGTCAAGAAATAGAATATTAACTAAGCTGAAAAAGAAGTACAAATAGGTAGTTACAGAATAGGTATGGGGATGTAAGGTGAAGTATAGGAAGTGAAGCAGCCAATGAACTTAGACACAAGACCCATGGACATGAACAATGGTGTGGCAATTGCCTGAGGGAGTGGGGGTACTGGGTAGGGAGGGGAAAGGGGGAAAAATTGGGACAACTGTCATAGGATAATCAATAAAATATAATTTAAAAAAGACACAAAGAAAGAAATAGGATATTAAGTTAAAACTAAAGTGAGCTTAGTTGTTATATTTTTGAACATTTTACTAATTAAATTATACTATATGTACTCTTTGTTGCTGCTTTAGCTCAATATTGTGTTTGTAAGATTATCCATGATGTTTCTTTCTAGTGTTCTCATTTTTATTGTCATATGGTGTTTACTCACCTGTTAATGGAAATTTGGGTTGAATCCACATTTGATTATATGAAGAATGCTGCTCAGCATGTTTACACAGTATATTAACATCCTAGTACAAGCATGTGCAAGTTTCTCTAAGGCAAATGCATAGATAGGTGTGAAATTAAAGGGTGATAGAGAATGGGCATCTTTAACTCTGCTATTATACTAAACTGTCCTACAGCTGGTACCACCAGTTTGCACTCCTGCCAGCAGGTTATCAAAGTCCTGATTGCCCTACATCTTCATCAACATTATTATATATTTAAAAATTTCACTAATTGAATGAGCTTCTAGTAGTATCTCTTGGCAAACAAAATCATTGTTTCCCAATTTCAAGTGTTTATGGGTCACTTGGTTTTCTACTTTTTAAAATACTCTGTATGTCTTTTGACCATTTTTATTTTAGAGTGCTTGATTTATTTATGTATTTATGTATGTATGTATGTATGTTTGTATTTATTTATTTATACTTATGCAGTATTTTTATGTTTTTTGAAGACTAGAGTCTTTGCTGAATATATGTCTTACAGCATTCTTTTCCCATTGTGATACCTGTTTTGAACTTTTAATAAGAAGTTTCTTTTAATGAGAAGTTCTTACTTGTTAATTGGCCAAATTTATTAAATTTTTTAATGGTTCATAACTTTTGTGTCTTGTCTAACAATCTTTTACTATATTTACAATCAAGGATCTTAACAATCTTAATAATATCTTTTATTCTATTAAGAAGCTTTATGGTATTATTTTCTAAATACTTAGTAGTTTTGACCTATGTTTGGTTCTACTTTTGATCCATCTGGAATTGACCCACTTAGAATTAATTTTTCCCTATTCTTTATTTACCTAAGAGTTTGATGAACAAAAAAAAAGCACACTAGTATTTCTAAGAAATAATCTTTGAAGAAATGTTGAAGGTAGTCTTCTTAGCAATGGGGATTTAATATGGGGTAAACCAGAAAGCTGGATTTTACACTGAACTATAAATTCAAGTCCATATTATTTGATGTTATATTAATATACATAGTTCAGAGAGAAATAGATAAGTAAATCAAAGACAATTTGGAAATTAATAAATAAAGTCTGAGTTTATTGGGGATTTAGGCATATTTTAATGGTTAATTAGTATTTAACCAAAATTTAGGGCTGCAAATAAAAGCATCACAACAAAGCATAGGTAGACAAGGATATAAAGGAGCTGGGAGAGGAAGAAGTGTACACACAGTTTATTTAAATTTTGTATTTTCCTCAATGATAAATACAAACAGAAATATGGTCACTTATAAATGGTGGATAAATTTAAAATATTTATAGTTAGCTTTGAAGATGTGTGTATATGGTATAAGTTATCTGGATGTGAACCTGAAATTTATGACTGTTTAGTGTCTGGAATTTAACTCAAGTAAACTTCTAAATGTTATAAAAATTTGATTCAGGAATTTATTCCACTTTTCTCTTCTGAATCTTTTAATTTTTATTTTATTTACTCTTTTATCCTCACCCAAGGACATTGTTTTTCATTGCTTATAGAGAGGAAGGAAGAGAGAGAGGCAGGAAGAGAGAGAGGAAAGAAAAGAGAGAAACATCAGTGTGGGAAACATCAGTCGGTTGCCTCTCGGAGGCGCCCAGACGGGAGATGGTATGTGCCTGGGCATCAAAGCTGTGGCCAATCTGTTAGCAGATGACACTCTAACCATTGGAGCCACACCGGCCAGGGCCTCCCCTGAATCTTGATCATCTCTCCCTCAGTTTACACTGTAACAAATTGTTTGTTTGTAGGATCGATATAAATTACACCCTAAGCATTCTTACCCCTCTAATATCCCTCTGAAAATACAGATTCTGTGTAAAAGTTTAGATTTTCAATAATATATTTTTAAATTAGCATTCTGACTATATTCAAAATAAGCAAAGGATAATAGGTGAACTGCCAGCCATTCCACTGGGGCAGAATATTTTAGTTCTTGTAGTTAACAGGAAAGAAGAAATCATCAATGTGAATTATTTTAAAGTAAAATGATATATCTAATATTTACTTTATTGTAATATGAAACTGGTAGCATAGATAAAGAATGGTAGCAAGTTAGTGCTTTTGAGTTGGGTGATGAGCATGTGGACTTTTGTTGTACTATTTTTTTTTTTAAATTCCCTTAATAAAAAGTTAAAAAATAAAGCAGTATTTAATGAAGTTGTATGTTAGAGGCTAAAAAATAAAGGCTAAGTTAATATGCAGCTGTTTCTGGGTGAGACAACACTCTAAATAAACATACATATTCATCTCTCCATCTGCCTTTACTCATTTATTTTCTCATTCAAACTCCAAGGTGGTGTACAGATCATTGGACAACACAAGTGTTTACAGAGAGGTTTCAAAAACACAGAATTGTGGAACTCAAAGCAAACTTGAGGTTCATTTACCCTAACCTACTTTCTATAAATGATTACCCTGAGTCCTCAAGAGATTAGGCAATTTACCTGAGGTCACACAATATTTTCTGTGACAGAGAAACAAGATTGTAGAGTTATTTCATGTTGTATGTGATGGGCCATATAGACAGACTTGCTATCCCAAAAATATTTGTTAGACTCCATCTACTGCAATTGTGATTACTGTCATGTGAGTGGTAATGGAATTGTGCTTCCCTATATTCTCTTTTAAAAATTTATTTTTGAGCCACAGTGGACTGAATCCATTGAGTTTTTCAGTAACATCTAATTCTGCTACATTTAAGTTCATTCTCAAGTGCTGGGAGAAAAGTTTTCACAGATATGGAAGTGGTCAGAAAACATGCATTATAACCTAAGTAACTTTGGCAGATTCACTTCAGGGATTTTGCCAGAAAAGGGAGTACTGTGGGATAAAAAGTATTTTGACGTGGAAATATCGTAAGGCTGTCAGTTTTTTGTAGGGCAATTTTCTCTATCAAGATGAATTACAACTTTGCCTTTTTTAGGTTTCAAAATGAAGATTTTAGGGCAGCTGGTAACTTGTGAGTAGAAAAGCAATAAACTTGCTCTGCCTTAGTTATAACTATATGAAAAACAGTAAACATTTTTTAGAGTGCTTGTCACAAGAAAATGTGTGTGATTTAGAAATAAGGGAAGGCGGGTAGTTTAATAGCTCTCCGAGGCCCCGACTTCTACCTTTTACTACCTGTGTGATCTGGCACAAGTTGCTAAAGCTCTCTGCCTGTTTCCTCATCAGGAAAGTGACGCTAATAACAGAACCTACTTCACAGAGGTTGGGTGAGAATTCAATGACATGTAATGTAGAGTTCTTAGGCCATAACGTAGGCCAGTTCTTTACAGTACCTGTAAACTATAAGTGTTCCATACTAGTTAGTATTATTTGATCCAACTGTATAACATCTTATGTTAGAAAATTGATTAACCGATCACTATTAGCTAAGAGGACTAGAAAACTGATTTTCAGCTTTATTGAGACATACTTGACAAATAATTGCAAGATAAACATCTTGATGATTTATGTATACATTGAGAAAGGAATCCTCACATCTAGTTAATTAATACATCTATTATCTCACATATTAATTTTTTGCTGAAAACATTTAACTTCTAATCTATCAGCAAATTTCAATTATTCGATACAATGTTATTAGCTATAGATACCATGTTATACATTAGATCCTCAGACCTTACTTTTCTATTTATCTTATAGCTGAATGTTTGTACCCCTTACTGGTCTCCTATTTCCTCCACCCTTGGCCCCTGGTAACCACCAATCTACTCTCTGTTTCTATGAGTTTAATTTTTCCCTCTGAGATTTTCATATAAGTGATGCTATGCAGTAGTTGTCTTTTTACATTTTTTTCCATTTTTTATAGTGCCCTGAAGTTCCATCTATGTTGTTGTAAGTGGTGGGATTTTCTTTTTTCTCACAGCTGAATATTCCCTGGTATATATGTACCACATCTTTTTTATTCATTTATCAGTTGATGGACATTAAGGTTATTTTGTATCTTGGCTATTGAAAATAATGCTCCAATAAATGTGGGAGTACAGGTATATCTGTGATATCCTATGTTCGTTTCCTTTGTATATATACCCAGAAGTGGGATTGCTGGGTCATATCGTAGATCCTTTTTAAATTTTTTAAAGGATCCATGCTGTTTTCCATAGTGGTTGCACCAATTTATATTCCCATCAACAATGCACAAAGTTCCCCTTTCTCCATGTTCTTGCCGACACTTGTTATTTCTTGTCTTTTTTGATGTCAGCTATTCTAACATGTGTGAGGTAATATCTCAGCTTGGTTTTCATTTGCATTTCCCTGATGATTAGTGTTGTTGAGCACCTTTTCATGTACCTGCTGGCCATTTGTAGGTCTTATTGGGAAATGCATCTATTCTGTCCCTCTGCCTATTTTTAATTTTATCTTCTTTTTTTTTTTTTTTTTGGTACTGAGTTGTGTGAGTTCTTTAAATTTCTTTATTAACCCCTTATCAGATACATAATTTGCAAATATTTTCTCTCATTCCATAGATTGCCCTTTCATTTTGTGGATGGTTTCATTTGATGTGTGGAGCATTTTAGTTGGATGTAGTCCCACTTATTTTTTTTTGCTTTTGTTGCCTTTGCTTTTAGTGTGAAATCCATAAAATCATTACCAAGACTGATGTGAAGGGGCCTATGTTTTCTTATTGGAATTTTATGGTCTCAGGTCTTACATTCAACTGTTTAATCCATTTTTGTCTTGTTTTTGTGAATGGTATGGAGAGGGATCCAGTTGTATTGTTTTTCATGTGGCTAGCCAGTTTTTCCAATGTCATTTATTGAAGAGACTTTCCCATTGTATGTTTTTAGCTCCTTTGTGATGAATTAATTGGCCATATAGGTGTGGGTTTATTTCTAGCCTCTATTTTGTTCCATTGTCCTCTGTGTCTCTTTTTATGCCAGTACCATTCTGTTTTGATTGTGATTATAGTTTCAAATTAGGAAGAGTGATGCATCCAGTATTGTACTTTTACTCTCAAGATTGCTTTGGCTGTTTAGTGTACTTTGTGATTTCATATGAATTTTAGGATTGCCTGCTTTATTAGAATCTTGAAAGTGTTGCATTAAATTTACAGATTGCTTTGGGTAGTGTGGACATTTTAACAATATCAATACCTCCAACCATGCAAATGAAATACCTTTTTATTTATTTGTATTTTCTTAATTTCTTTCATCAGTATTTTATAGTTTTCAGTGTACAGCACTTTCAACTCCTTGGTTAAATTTATTCTGAGGTATTTTATTCCTATTGATGCAATTATAAGTAGAACTGTGTTTTAATTTCTCTTTTTGGTAGTTTTTTGTCAGTGAATAGAAGTGCAACTGATTTTTGTACATTGATTTTATATCTTGAAACTATTGAATTTGTTATTCTAACAGTGTTTTGGTGGCATCTTTAGGATTACTATACATATTTTTCATTTACAAAGAGAAAATTTTTTCCAAATTAGATGCATTTCATTTCTTTTTCTTGCCTAATTGCTCTGGCTAGGATTTCTGATATTCTGTCAAATAAAAGGGGAGGGAGTGGCACTCTTGTCTTGTTCCTGATCTTGAGCAAAATCTTTCAGTTTTTCACATTATGTACAATGTTATCAGGGTTTGTCATATATGACCTATATTATGTTTAGGTATGTTTTCTCTATATCCACTTTGTTGGAAGTTTTGTCATAAACAGATTTGAATTTTGTCAAATGCTTTCTCTGCATCTATTGAGATTATCATATAATTTTTATCCTTCCTTTTGTTCATGTGGCATATCACATAATTTGTGGATGTTGAACCATCCTTGCATCTCTGGAATAAATTCCATTTGATCATAGTATATGATCATTAAATTCAGTCTGCTAGTTATTTGTTATAGAATTTTCCTTCTATGTTCTTTAGGGATATTGGTCTGTAATGTTACATTTTTGTAGTATCCTTCTCTAGTTTTGATATTAGGGCACAACTGGCCTTGCAACATAAGTTAGAAAGTGTTCCTTTCCTTACTTTTGAGAAGAGTTTGAGATAAATTATTATTAATTTAAAAAACTGGTGGATTTCTCCAGAGAAATAATCTGTTCTTGGATTTTTATTTGTTGGTAGGCCTCTGATTCTTGATTTAATCTCCTTATTGTATTTTGTCTGTTCACTTTTTCTGTTTCTTCATAATTCAACCTTGGTAGGTTGTATGTTTCCATTATCCATTTCTTCGAGTTGTTAAATTTGTTGGCCTATAATTGTTCATTGTGGTCTCTTATAATCCTTTGCATTTCTGTATTGTCAGTTGTAATGGCTTTCTTTCTTTTCTAAATATATTTAGTTGAGTCTTCTCTCTGTTTTTTTTTTTCTGGTAGATCTCTATCTCTATCTCTATCTATCTGTCTATCTATCTAGTTATTTGTATATCTTTTCTAGAAACTAGCTCTCATCATTTCATTGTTTTTATTTCCTATTATCTTTTTTAGTTGCCTTTTCACTTATTTGTACTCTAATATTTGTTATTTCCTTCCTTCTGCTAACTTGGTGCTTAATTTCTTTATTTTCTAGTTTTTTGGGTTATGTTAAGTTATTTATTTGAGATTTATTGTTTCCTAATGTAGTTGGTTATCAGTATAAACAGCTCTTTTAGGACTGCTTTTGTTGAATCCCATAGTTTTTTTTAAACACAGGATTTTATTTTATTTTTTAAAAATTATTACAGTACTTTATTGACATCATTGGTGTGACATTGGATAATAAAATTATATAGGTCTCAGGTATATAATTCTATAATATATCATCTGTATATTGTATTGTGTGTTCACCAACCCAATCAAGTCTCCTTCTATCACCACTTCTCCCCACAAACTCTTATCTACCTCCCCACCACCCCTCTCCCTCTGGTAATCACCATAGTGTTGTCTATGCTATGGGTTTTTTTTTTTCTACTTAATTCCTTCATTATGTTTTTCCCAGCCTTGCAACACCATCCCTCTAAGAGCTGTTAGTCTGTTCTCTATCTATGAGACTTTATTTTGTTTGTTAGTTTATTTTGTTCTTTAGATTCCACATATGAGTAAAATCATATGGTACTTGTCTTTTTCTCTTGCTAGCTTATTTCACTTAGCATAATGCTCTCAAAGGGTACTATTTCCTCCTTTTTAATGGCTGAGTAGTATTTCATTGTGCAAATCCTACCACAGCTTTTTTTATCCACTCATCTACTGATGGACACTTGGGATTTTTCCAAATCTTGGCCATTGCAAATAACACTGCAATGTATATAGGAGTGCATATACTCTTTTGAATTAGCATTTCCAGTTTCTTTGGATATATTCTCAGAAGTGGAATCACTGAGTCATAAGGCAGTTCCATTTTTCATTTTTTGAAGTAACTCTATACTGCTTTCCACAGTGGCCGCAAGAAACTGTATTCACACCAACAATGCATGAGGGTTTCTTTTTCTCTACCTCCTCACCAACAATTGTTTGTTGATTTATTGATGATAGTCATTCTGACAGGTGTGAGGTGATATTTCACTGAGGTTTTCATTAGCATTTCTCTGGTGATTAGTGATGTTAAACATATTTTCATATGTCTATTGGCCATCTTCATGTCCTCTTTGGAGAAGTGTCTATTTAGGTCTTTCACCCATTTTTTAACTGGATTTTTTTTGATGTTGAGTTTTATAAGTTCTTTATAAATTTTGGATATTAACCCCTTATCAGATGTATCATTGGTGAATATGTACTCTTTATTCAGTGGGTTGTCTTTTCATCTTGTTGGTGGTTTCTTTAGCTGTGGAAAAATTATTTAATTTGAGATAGTCCCATTTTGTTTATTTCTTTTGTTTCCTTTGCCTGAGACAGTATATCAGAAAGAAAAATTGCTATGAGAAATGTCTGAAATTTCACTGCCTATGTTTTCTTCTAGGATTGTACTGGCTTTAAGTCTAACATTTAACACTTTAATTGATTTTCCATTTATTTTAGTGCATAGTGTAAGAATGTGGTATAATTTTATTTTTTGCATGTATCTGTACAATTTTCCAACACCACTTATTGAATAGACTTTGTTTACCCCATTGTATATTTTTACCTTCTTTGACAAATACTAATTGACTATAAAGTTGTGGGTTTATTTCTGGGCTCTCTAGTCTTTCTATTGATCTATATGTCTGTTTTTATGACAGTACCATGCTGTTTTGATTTCTGTGGCCTTGTACTATACTTTAATATCAGGTAGCATGATTCCTACAATTTTGTTCTTTTTTCTTAAGATTGCTGTGATTATTTGGGGTCTTTTTTGGTCCCATATATATTTTTGGAATATTTTTTTCTAGTTCTGTGAGATAAACTATTCATATCTTAAAAGAATTATATTGAATCTATAGATTACTTTGAGTTCTATAGACATTTTAATGATGGTAATTCTTCCTATCCATGCATATGGTATATGCTTCCACTTATTTGTATTATTCTTCAGTTTTTTTCTTGAGTGTGTTATAATATTTTCAGTATAGGTTTTTCATATCTTTGGTTAAATTTATTCCTAATTACTTTATTTATTGCAATAGTAAGTGGGATTGGTTTCTTGATTTCTCTTTCTGATAGTTCATTACTTGTGCATAAAAATGCAACTGATTTCTGCATATTTATTTTGTATTTTGCTACTTTGCCAAATTTATTTATTAGATCTAGAAGCTTTTTGATGGGGTCTTTAGGGTTTGCTATATACAATATCATGTTACCTGTGAATAATGACAGTTTTACATTCTCCTTTCCAATTTGGGTGCCTTTTATTTCTTCTTGTCTGGCTACCATGGCTAGGACTTCCAATGCTATGTTGAATAAGAGTTGAAAGTGGACATCCTGTCTTGGTCTTGATCTTAAGGGAAACATTTTTAGTTTTTGCATATTAAGTATCATGTTGGTTGTGGGCATCTCATTGTGTTGAGGTATGTTCCCTTATCCCAATTTGTTGATAGCTTAATCATAAAATTAGTGCTAGGTTCTATAAAATGCTTTTTTCTGCATCGATTGATATGATCATGTAGATTTTATCTTTTATTTTTTTATGTGATGTATCATGTTTATTGATTCGCAGATATTCTACCAACCTTGCATCCCTGAAATAAATCCAACTTGATCATGATGTGTGATCTTCGTAATGTATTGGTATATTCAGATTGTTAATATTTTGTTGAGAATTTTTGAATCTATGTTCAATGTTACTGTCTTATAATTTTCTTTCTTTGTACAGTCTTTACCTGATTTTGGAATTAGAATAATGGTGACCTTGTTAAATGAGTTTGGGAGTCTTCCTTTTTCTTGAATTAAAAAAAATAGTTTGAAAAGGATAGTTATTATTTATTTTATTTTTTGCTAAAATTTATCTTTGAAGCCATCCTTTCCAGGACTTTATTTGTTGGGAGTTTTTTGAATATTGCTTCAATTTCTCAAGCTGTAATCTTTCTATTCAGATTCTCTGATTCTTCCTGATTAAGTTTTGGAAGATTGTGTTTCTAGGAATTTATGCATTTCTTCCAGATTGTCCAACTTGTTGACATAAAGTTATTTGTAATATTTTCTTACAATTCTTTGTGGTTTTTTTTGTTGTCAGTTGTTTCTTTGCCTCTTTCATTTCTGATTTTTATTTGTGCACTCTTTTTTCTTGATGAGGCTGTTTAAAGGTTTGTTCACCTTGTTTATCTTTCCAAAGAACTAGCTCTTGTTTTTATTGATCTTTTGTATTTTTTTAGTCTCTATTTTATTTACTTTTGCTCTGATCTTTATTATTTCCTTCCTTCTACTCACTCTGGGCTTTGCTTATAGTTCTTTTTTCATGTTACAGTATACAGTTAGATTGTTTATTTGAGATGTTTCTAATTTCTTGAGATAGGCCTATAATGCTATGAATTTCCCTCTTAGGACTGCTTTTGCTCTGTCCCATAGATTTTCTGTTTTTTGTGTTCAAATTTTCATTTGTTTCTAAGTATCTTTTGATTTTTAACTTGATTTCTTGTGGTCAACGTCGCTGCATCGTGGACCCTGGGTGAGTGTCCGAGTGGCGGAGCTCGCGTAAATCAGGACGCAGGGGATGCAAATGCGGATGATCAAGAGCAGATGCATGCTCAGACTTTATTAGCAGTGATATTTATAAAAATATATCTGGCAAGTATTCCTAAGTATATTGAATTTTAGCACAGCTGCACCTATTCAAAACAACTCCTAACAAGTTTACGTATTTGTAGAGTACACTTATATCTTTGTTCTTTTCCCAAAACTCATTTTCCCAAAACTCAACTCCTGGTATGAGATAATGGCTCTTATCCTACTAGCCCGGGGGAGTAATACAAGCCAGGAGTCCGGCCTCAGAAAGCCTTCTTTCTGACGCTGCCTGGTTTACCAGGGCTGACACAGACTTCTAGCTGCTTGTCCTTACTCAACCTGAGCCTCAGGAGTCCTCACATTATCCCCACAATTTCTTTGTTAATTCATTATTGTTTAGTAACATGTTACTTAGCCTTCATGTCTTCATGTATTTTTCACCTTTTTTTCTTGTGACTGATTTCTAGTTTCATACTATAATAGTCAGAGAATAAACTTGATATGAGTTTAACTTTGATAATTTAACTGAGATTTGTGTGTTTTAACATGTGGACTATACTGGGAAATGTTCTATGTGCACTTTAAACTTATTTCTTTCTACTGCTTGGTGTGAAGTGCTCTGAAGATGTCAATTAAATCCTTCTGATCTACTGTATCACTTAAGTTTTCACTTCCTTGTTGATTTTTAGTCTGGAAGATCTATTTGTTGATGTCAATGTGGTGGTAAAATCTTCTACTATGACTTAATTACTGTCAACTTCTCCCTTTATGCCCATCAAAATTTGCTTTACATATTTAGGTGCCCCTATATCTACTTTCACTTGTCTCAAGAGATTTTAAAAAATATCACCCTTGGTTAATAAGTTGTTCAGTAATATGTTGTTTAATGATCTCATATTTGTGAGTACTCCAGTTTCTTCTTGTGAGTGATTTCTAGTTATATACCATTGTGATTGGAAAAGATGCTTGATATGATTTCAGTCCTCTTAAATTTATTAAGGCTTGTCCTATCACCTAACATATGATCCATCTTGGAGAAGAATGCATATTCTACTGCTTATCTTCCAGATTGCAAACATACAAACATGATGACTGCCACACCCGTATCCATCTTAAACTGTGAGTTCACAATGGAAATCATATTCTAAATGGTGGAGCAGAAAAATATCAGTTCCTGGCTCCCTAATGTTGGAGAAGCGGTCACTCTAGCCCTAGACATTTCAGATAGATAGGATATTCTGTAAATGCCTGTTAATTTCATCTTATTGAATAGTTATTTGAGGCCAATGCTTTCTTATTGACTTTCTGTCTGGGCTATCTATCCATTGTGTTAAGTGTGGTATTGAAGTCTCCTACATTTTGTATTTATGTTTGTTTCTCCCTTCAGTTCTGTTAATATTTGTTTTATATATTTAGGTTCTCCTGTGTTGAGTGAATAAATATTTGCAAATATCATGTTCTCTGGATTGTCCCTGTTATAATTGTATAATGACCTTCTTTTTCTCTTATTATAGTCTTTGGCTTAAAGTCCATTCTCGTGTATTATATCTTCACTCTTTTTCATTTTGTTTACTTTTTGCTCCTCTGATTGATTAAATTCCATTGCCCTGTTTAAATTTACTAATCCTTTCTTTTGCTTGATCTAGTCTGATCTGAATCCCTCTATTTAACTTTTTAATTCAGTTATTTTATTCTTTAGCTTTATTTTTTGTTTGGTATTCTCTTATATTTTCTATATTTTTGTTGAAATTTCCACATTTTTCATACATTGTTTTCCTGACCTCAGTGAGAATTTTTATGACACTTATTTTGAACTCTTATTAGGTAAATTACTTTTTTCCATTTCATGAAGATTTGTTTTTGGAGTTTTACCTTGTTCTTTGTTTGTTTGTTTGTAACACATTCCTCTATTCTTAATTTTCTTTGACTCTCTGTGTTGATTTCTGTACATTGGAAACACAGTCACCTCTCCAAGTCCTGACAGAGTGGTCTTGTGTAGAAGACAAACCTTATTGATTAGTCTGGCCCAAACTCTTGGTTGTCTCTCAAATGTCAGTGATTGTCAGGCTGTCTTTTGGTTTTGGGGGCTCTCAATAATTGGGAGTGTGTCAAGACCTGTCAGTATCCCAAAGGGGAGGATTTCAGTCAGCACCTAAATGCAGGCTGATTGGAAGATGGACCCCCAGGACCAAGCAGGGAAAGTGTGTATTTGATGCCCTTCCTGCGAGAAACTGGGATATGGGCTTTTTGCCTATTCCCTCTGTCCTGGGTCCAGGTGTGTAATGATAGAAGATGCACCTGGGTCATTTGATAACTGCTTTTTCTTTTGTTACATGTTTTTGGAACTTGTGAGTATAAACCCCTTTGGCTCAGAGACAGGTGATCCAGTGGCTCATATCTTGGGCAGCAGCCACAAAAGCTTGGGTGCCAGATATGTGTTCAAGATTCTGTGGACCCTGAGAAGGAATTTATTTGCTGAAATGGACTCCACATGGTCAAACTGATGGCCCAAATTTTGTAAACAACAAGATCCTTGCAACTATTTGCTGACAGGGGGCTTCTCTCATACTCTGCACCACAGACCAAACTCTGAACTGCCCACATTATGCCTTACTTATTTAAGCATCCAAGTCAACCACTGGAGGAAAACCCTGGTTTTGTCTTTCTACCAGCAGACTGAGACCTGTCCCATCACATCAGAACTGCACTATTTGGGTATCTCATTTTTATAAAGCAGACCTCATTGAGAACTTGGACAGAATTTAGGGGAACGCAATTTAGGTTGCTACCTGAATCTGTGACTCCTGGGTTGCAGCTCCTTTGCTCACATAAATGCTTTTTACTCTTTGTTAAAATCTAAAATGAATTTTGGTTTATAGTCCTTTCAGGGTGATACTGGTTTTGTAGTGGGTTTAAGTGAAAGGTCAGAGATGGTCTCTGTAGGTTTTCCTGGTCTCTGGGGAAGATCAGCATCAGCACCTAGATGTGCGCCAAATTACAAGCCTGACCCTCAGGCAGCAGCTTTTAAAGTAGGCAAATAGGACTCAGAGAAACACGGGGAGGTGGATAGTTTTTCCTGCTATCTCAGCACTGAGCCTTGATTTATAGCCATGATGGGTCCTCATAGCCCATTAAGAACTGTTTTTTTGTTTGTTTGCTTATTTGTTATAATCTTATGAATTTCATGGATGTAATCTCCACTGATTTTCAGAGGTAGGTGATTTGGAGGCTCATCCCTCTGGTAGGAGACTATACAGTTGGAGTGCTACATGTGGGATCAGATATTTTGCTCCTCAGGGTGAAGCTAGGAGTTGGAAATTTCCTCTTGATTGTATGGCATTCTACTGGGGTGGCATTTGTGGTGAGAGTGTGTCTTAGCCTTCCCTACACGTTTTGATGTAAGTTATGGGTATATTTTCTCTTTTTTCCTGATATGTAAGGAATCACTCAGATAGTTTCTTGATTTCTTTCAGAGGAAGTAGCTGTAGATTTGGGGTGTCTGTGAAAGGAGGTGAGTTCAGGAGTCTCCTATGTCACAATCTGGGATAGAACTTGTAATTTTCAAATGTGTTGGTAATTTGGAGGCATATCTACAAGTCACCTATTCACTATCCATTCTGTCTTTTTTAGAAACAGGATCTAGTTTTATGTGGGATGTCAGAGTGTGCAGGTACAAATGTATCCTAGAAAAAATGCCTTTTATAAACTCTGTTATGTGATGTATATATAAATATTGTCTGGGATTCTGGAAAGGCACTTAAAACTTGGAAGTACTTTATTATCCCTCATCTCTTACTCTCCTGTTTCTTGCCTATAAGTGGAAAGGGTAGTGGGCTGCTCTTTTGGAACACTAAGTGACAGTGAGGTTAGAAGTCGATTAAAAATTACACAGCTGGAAGAAAAAGCCTGAGACTGCTGACTTGAAGGTGCTTGCATACCAGCTTGGCCTTAATAACTCTAACTTCTAAAAGAAAAAAAACACGAAAAAGTAAACTTTCACTGTGTTTAAACATCTTTATTTCAAGTTTTTACTACCATCAACTGCACAGAAATTGTAAGTGATAGGTCATCTCTTATGGAAAATTTCAAAGACGCAGGTCCCCCAGCTCCAGAGATTTTCCATCTGTAGGTTCTGGTCTGAGGCCCCAGGCCAACTGGGTTTGGAACAACTATGCCTCCAGAGCAGGAAGCTACAGTTTTCTGGATCACGGGAAAGTTATTCCTTGGACACAAATTAGCTTTTGTCAGTTCCAGAAGGCAAATTCCTATCAAGTGTCAGGAGGGACAGTGAAAAGAATTGGCACGTGGGACATCATCTATGTATTACTCAGAGAAAAACTATGCCTGTTCCACTACCAATGGGTCAGTAGTTACATTTGCAAGAAGACAATTTATCTTTGGACAAAAAAAAAAAAAAAAACACTGCATGAACTTGTGTAAGTTTTACAAGATGGGGGTTGGGAAGGGAAGAAAAATAAAGTATCATTTTGCCAAAATAATGGAATATTTTTGATATCATGAAACCTATTAGAAGAAAGCTTCATAAAAAAATTCATTTGAAATGGCTAGTTTATGGTTACTGACAGAACCAGAGGGCAAACTGGCTGAGTCATTTTAGTAAAAGGTGAAAAATTTATATGATCTGAAGAGCAACCAGAGTACTGGCTGAGTCATTTTAATAGTAAGATATGTACTAAATCAAAATAATTTCAGGCCACATTTGTCAACAGAGATCTGAAAAATCAGTACTTAAGGCATGTTTATGTTAGAAGAAAATAACTATTCATGGTTTAAGAAAAGCATATTCTTGACAGTCATTTGCACACAAACATTTCTTGATATTTATCACAGAAAATAGCCTGATAACTAGTATCAGTCTATTACACTATTACATGAATGTAATACATGAGCCTAAGAAGTCAGCCAGTCCAAACTATGTCAGTTTCATTCATCAAAATTAAAAAGCCCTCTGCCAGCATGCTGAAACATAGTCTCTGAGGGTAAGAATTACCCTGCAAGTAAATCTTCTTTACCTCTCTTTCTTTAAAGTAGAAACCACTTGACTCCCATTTTAATAGTGTGTCTTTATAATAGGATTATTACATTGAGATCCAGGTAGTAAAAAAGTATGCCAAGGTGATCTGGGTCCATTTCAATACTTTCTAAACCTGAACTCCATAACTGCAAGGTCAATTTTCCTATCACTCAACACTTTCTAGCTAGAGTGGGACAAAAAAGCCTGTTTTGGATGTATTGGCACCCTTCTGAAGGTATGAAAATCCAAGGTTATGTCACTCCATGTGGAAAATAAAAAGTTTATGGTATGTCTTTTAGATGAGAGTTTGTGCTGTCCTCCTTGGTGATGGTCTTCCGAGCTTTCATTAGTGTGCTGAGTGCCATAACCCTTCTTAGAGTTGACTGCATTCTGAGTCTGAAGCGCTTGTAGGCCCTTTGGGATGAAGAAACCCACTCTTCATGCTAAATGCTAACCATTTTTATAATTATTGTTATAAAGTCAATTCCAAAAGTCATATCCAGTAACATGGCATTTTCAAAAATGACATATTGCAGGAGTGTTCCAGGAAATGCTGCTCAGCTAGCTTTCTGATGCCAACCTCATAAACATTGCTTTTTGTTGGTGGTGCTTTTGGGAACAGCACTGCTCTTTGGTGGCTCAGTGTGCCCACAGGTAGCAAGCTATTAAGGGAATAATGATGGGCATAAGCAGGTGGTGGATACTTTATGGCAGGCGCGTCTTCCACCTAAGGCATCTGTTGTTTAGGAGTGTGCATGGTCGCTGTACATAAAGACTGGCTCTTGAGAATAATGCAGAATGGTGATATTCAAACACATTCTTTGAGAACCATTAGAGTAATTGGCTTAAAATGCAGTGTGTTAGTAGGCATGCATTCCATGAAATATGCCAAGTTTGTGGAAGCATGGCTTTTTAATTTAATTTCCAGAGGGAATTTGTGTAATGACTTTTTATTACATAATGGAGAAAACCTCAGTGCACATAGACCAGAAATTAGGCAACTATAGAGAATGAGAATCCAGGGAACAATGTTATCCAGATGTTCATAGTACGAAGGTAAATCATGAGTACACATCAAGGATATAACTCTAAAAATGTTCATTTGATGGTAATGGTTACTAATGTAAAAAATAGAAAAGTACTTTTGAGAAAGATTTCTGGGACCTATATCTGTGCACTGGCTCTAGTAGGATATAATTTAATTTAGAGTTCTAGTATAAAATAACTTGAAGGGGCTTTTCTTATTTTTCTCCAATAAACCGGTAAATGCTGCCTACCCTGGATAAGGGGCTAGAAGGAAGCAGTGGGTGAATGGTGGGCACAGTGCTTTAGTCTCACTGGAGGCTTTGTTTAATTAGCAATTAGCACACACCCCCAAACAGCAATTCTTCAACAAGCCTAGAGATCAGAGATCATAGAAGTGGCCAGGTCAGGAATTCCACTTCCTGTTCAACCAGTACATTTCTTAAGGAGCCACATGTAGACATTGTATGATGGTCTTCATGAAACTAGATGCTGAGCACCTGAAGGGCAGGCCCCATGATATGGTTGTCTTTGTATCTCTTACCGTGCCTCAGACAGTGGCTTAAGGATTCAAAGGGAGTCTTTTAAATTTGATATTGAGCCATAAAAAGTGTAGGTTTGAATTTCAGGTGTTTTGTGTATATTAAAATTGATGAAAAGAGCTCTTTTTAAAACAATGTAAAACAGTGTGTGTGTGTATGTGTGTATATATATGTGTATATATATGTATATATATGTATATATGTGTATATATATGTATATATATGTGTATATATATGTGTGTGTGTGTGTGTGTGTGTGTGTGTATATATATATATATATATATATATATAGTTTCATATATTTTCCTGGCCCTATATATACAAGTAGGTGCAGTCCTGCTGTTCTTCCTCAAGAGAAAATTGAAAGGCAGAGAGAGTTTGATCACAAATTCCTTGTGGAAAATTTGAGTCTCTGTTATTAAAACAATTCTGGGCTTGATACTTGTTCTTAGTGGGGCCTAGAGATAGATATGTCTGCTATCTTAAGGAATCATCTCCTAAAATTCTTGAATAACTAATTGCCCACCACTGTTTTCAATTAGTTTTCTTTTGTACAAAAGGAAAATGGAACCTATGTATTTGATTTTTTTTAGTTCTTAGGATAATTGAGAAAAGTTGAATCTATATTCAACCATGAAAGTAAACTGAAAACAAAGTTGTGGCTATAATTAATGAAACTTGCCAACCTCCAAGGTTCTAGGTTGGCCAAACTGTCACTTTCATCTCAACACTATGGCCAGAACTGAGAAATTAATTAGAAATATTGATTGCATCAAATGCAGACCTGTGCAGGCTGCCTGATGAGCAACAAAAGTTGAAATTCCTATAATAGTATAGTAACAACATGTGGGAATAAGCATAGTGTTTTTTTTTACCAGTATGTTACATATTTTCTTCGAGATTTTATAAAAATGAGTAAAGTACATGTTTTGTAGAGGTTATATTAAATAAATCGTACATTTAAAAATTATTACTTTTTTATAATGACTTTTACTTCCAGTTTTTCAATTTTAATATTATGTGGAATCTAAGAAGTTAAGATTCTTACATATAATTGTGAATAATTTCTTTTTCTCAGTAATATATTTGTTACTTTTATTGCAATGGATGCATAGAATATTTCCTTTATTTTAAAATATTTATGTGGTGAAAAGATGTTTTCTTTTTCTGTTATTTCATATATTTATTCATTTCTCTCAACAGAGTGCCTATAATTCAATTTCCTTTATCTAAAAGTATTTTAAAAATAAAATTATCTCTTTATTTCTGGACCATAACTTACTACACTTTTTGTCTTTGTATTGCTTTCTCTGAACCAATACACCTTAGTTTTCTTTCCTGCTGTGGCTGAATCATCAGGCAACTTTAAAGCTTGCTTTTGATTTATACAATTGCTATTATCTTTCATAACTTGCCCACAGCACTATTAATGGAGGCATTAAATATTCAGTAGAAATTAAATAAAAGGCAGATGAAACTAGTTAGCTAAGATAGTACCATTTTTACACTGAGCACTTAAACTATATTATGGTAATCCATATTTTTGAGAAATATATTATACCAAAAGAGATAAAGAAGGAATACATGGGTAGAAGACTATCTTTTTGTAAAGTTGTAGCTATGATCTTTTAAATAATCTCTCTCTAGGTGCTTTTTAAATGTATCATTTACAAAAGCAGATATTTCTGTTGGAAATTGGTGATTCACAGTATGTTTTGGACCCTTTGAAGGCAGAATTAGTCTATCATGCTGGAATGAAAAGACATCATCACTAGTGCATAAATGAAGTTTCAGTGTACCCAAAACTATACAACTTACAGGGTTATGATTTATTTAAATTGGTAATTTAAAAGCCATTTGAGTATATATTTTAAGGTAAGGAGAATGCATACTAGAGAAGAAATAGTACTATTTAAGCTTTGAAGTGAGTTCCAGGGTTATGAATCTCTGTTTTGTTACTTACTAATTATGATATTGGGTTGGCTAAAAAGTCCATTTAGTATTTTCCATAAAAGACACATTATTCATTTCCAACAATGACTTTATTGATTTGAATATTTTGAGTATGTTGGCTATCTCCCCCATGGTATAATGTTGATTGTTTTCAATTAATGTCTCTATTTGATTGCTGTCAACTTCAACTGGTCTATCTGACCATGGAGCATCGTCCAGCAAGAAATCTCTAACACTAAACTTTGCAAACCACTTTTGACACATTTGATCAGTCATAGCGCCTTTTCCACACACTGCATAAATCTTTTTTGTGTGTGTTTCAGTTGCATTTTTACCTTTTTTGAAATATGAAAGAATAATATGCTGAAAATGTTGCTGATTTTCTTTCGTCTTCAATATTAAAATGGCTACACAAATATTCACTAATTTTGATAAGTTTTTTAAGTGCATGTTGATATGACAGCTGTCATACAATCTAACAAAATTGTTTCAAATGAAGTTAAAGACAAGTAAGTGCTACTAGAGCCACCTTTCAGGGGAAAAAAACCCTTTTTGGCTAACCTAATGTTTTCGGTAGGTTACTTAATCATTCTGAGCCTCAGTTTCATTTTATCTAAAATGGATATAGTAATGAATACCAAATAGAGTTGTTACAATAAATGTGCTGCCATGTGTAGGCACCCAGTACAAGGTTCTTTTGTATTTTATCCTGACAAATCCAGAATCAATATCCAGACAGAAAGACAAATTTTCATGATGCTAAACCTGATGGTTTAGCTCAAGAGCAGCTCAAGAGTGATATACTGGTCTTTTTTTTAATTATTATTTTTCTATTACAATTTTCTTCATTTCCCCCCTTGCCCTCCTCTGCCCAGCTGCACCCCCCAGTCAATCCCAACTCTGCTGTCCATGTCCATGGATCATTCATACTTGTTTCTTGACTAGTTCTTTCCCCCCACCTCCTCCTCCATTAACCTTCTCTCCACTTCACTCTGGTGCTGTCAGTCTGTTCCTTGTTTCAATGTCTCTGGTTCTATTTTGTTCATTTGTTTGTTTGTTTTTTCATTAGGTTCCACTTATAGGTGAGATCATATGGTGTTTGTCTTTCACTGCCCAGCTTATTTCACTTAGCATAATGCTACTCTGGTCCTTACTGAAGCATAAATTTTGCCTCAGTGCCTGTTTTCAAGGGTTTTTAAATTATTATTATTATTATTTTGAAGAAACCAAGTTAGTGTCTTGGCCTAGACTTAAATGCGATGTTTTCAGAAGGATTTTTACTATATTTAGCAGGCAATATAAACCTAAGGTTTAGATGGTGATGGTCTTTCACAAATTTATGTGAATTAATTTAATCATGTGTATGTATGTTTCTTAACACCTTGTAAAACTGAAGAAATGAAGATTTTTGGAGGCCAGCCTATGGGAAGAAAGAAAAGATCGTTTAGGGAATATATGTGGAATCAGAAGAAGCTGAAGTATCTGAAGTGGGATTTATGGAGACAAAAGTGCCTTTGCTTGTGTCTGGTAACAAAGGAAATGTTCAGATAAATGTAGAAAGTTGGTAAAGACACAGTTTTCCTAATTCTGAGTTTTCATCAAATGCACTGAACTGAGAAAGTCATTCTGGTTTCCTCAGCACTTAAACTGCTCTGGAGCTGTGTTTTATAGGCTAGGGTCCCCACTTCCTAACCCTCCTGAGGAACTCTGAGCAGTTTAGATATGCTGGAGTGAATTGAAAAGATCAAATTCTACATCACAATTAATTCTTCAGGCTTTGGTATCCAGTAAGCCTCATTGTAATTTTTGTCTTTTGGGAAAATATAGGTTTGCATTTAATTTCATTCACATATGTCTAGAGGCACTGTAATGGATGAATTTTGCAATGTGAAAATAAATAAATGGGCTATAAATAAACACATTCATCACTGCTGTGAATTCTATGCTTATATATTGTTACAGTAACAGCTTTAAGTGAATATATTAAGTCTAGTGAAAAATCAGAGGCTATATATTCTGCTAAAGTTAAATTTATTGTGCTTCTAAGCTTTAAATAGCTGTGATCTTCCATTTAATTTGTATTGTATAGTGGATAGTGGTGCTGGTTTTTTCCTCTTAAATGACAATGAGCTGTCTGTGAACATTTTCAGTCGGCTACTTTAGTATGCATAAATCCCATTATACTCTGTGGTTGGTGCTTTTAAGATGAGATGGTGGCTTTTCTGACCTGTTTGTTGATTTATTTTAGCAACTGAGAAAGTACCAAACCATTAAAGTTGGATCCTATTAATCTTTACTTGCTTTCTATCTTTTCTCTCTGCAATTTTTATTCCCAAAGCTGAAAAAAAAAGAGTGCTACCAAGTATGCATATAACAGAAAAATGTTTTAAATTGGATGTGAATCAGAGTTTGGAAATTGATTGTATTTCATGGCACTGCTATAATAAAGAACCGTTTAAAACACATTTGTCTGACTTACTTGTAAGATTTTATATCATATTAATATAAAAGTTTTTGAGGTCCAAGTGTTTCTTTCTTTATAAATAAGGGTTTGTGCATCTGATAAATACCATGCAATGTTACTTTTGGGAGAAGTAAACTTATATATGTTTCAACTTATATATTTTAACTTTTCACAAGAAATAATTGGTTAGATCTAAAGACATTTCTTATTTTTAAGGTAGAACATACTGACCACAGGAAAAATGATGTTCTAAATAAACATGGTCCTTTGCTTATGTTTCCTTTGCTCACATATGTTTGAAAACTTTTACTATAAGAAATACAAACGAAAGTTGAAATATGCACCTAAAATCTTGTATTCTTCATTTTTTAGAAGTTTTGATGGCAAGCAGATGGTGATTTATATGCTGATATCTTGTAGAAATTAAAAGTACCTTTATATATTATAAGTAAATAAGACAATTAGAACATTATAAAAACCCTACTGGTTTGAATTAAAATAGAAATACTGCCACAGCTTCATTTGCCCTGTCTGAAAATCCATTAGTACAAATTAGAGTTTGAGTGGCCCTGGCATTATTGAAGCTTTAATATTAATCAAACATTGAAAATTATAATTTATTCTAAAATACTTATTCATACACTTATTCATTATTTATTTAATTAGCTAGATTTATCAGTCATCTACAATTTTAGTTACCTATTACTGTATAAATTACTCCCAAATATATCAGTTTAAGTAGCAAACATTTATTATTTCAATTTTTGAGAGTCAGGAATCTGAAAGAAGTGTAGATGGTTCTGACTTAAGGTGTCGCATATGGGACATATAAGGCCATGACACCTTCATTATAGCTTTTATCTCTATGTATGACCATAATTTGTTTTCATATCTGTGTCCTCCACTGGCTTCTGAGCTCTTGAGGGAACTTAGAATCATGTCTGAATCCTTACATCAGTGAGGACTGGTCCAAGTTTTGAGAGGCCCGAGGTTTATAAAATGTGGTAGTCCCTCAAGAGGAAAAGGATTAAAAAGTGGGTATGAAGAAATTTAGAAAGGGCTCACGTGAGCAAGGGGCTCTGAAGCTTAGGCTTTACAGCTTCACAGTTTATCTGCTCTTAGGCTCATAATAAAAAGTCTTATTAGTTTGGACCCTGAGAAGGAAGACTCATTTGATGTGAATCCTGACAAGGAATTTATCTGGGGAGACAGACTTCCCATGGTCAACCATGGGAAAAAATTTAGAAATAAGAAGAGTCTAGTGGCTTTTGCTGACAGGTGTTCCTCATGTACTCTGCATACCAAGAAAAACCTCAGACTGAACTCTTGGCTTCATGCACTATGGACCGTTTGGTTACACTGAGTCAACCACTGCAGGGAAACCTCTGTTTCATCTTTGGACCAATGAATTGAGACCTGCCCTGTCCAATCAGAACTACACAATTATATTCTCATTTGCATCTATACGAAGCAGAACTGTTCTATAAAATCAGTCAGAACCCATGATACTGACTAATCAACAACAAGATTCAGACTAATCAGAACTATATGAATTTGGAAACCTCATTTGCATAAAATTGAACTAGTTGGGAACCTGGGCAGGAGTCTTCATGAAAGGTAGGTTCCCCTTTGTCATGGTGGGATATACTTTCAGTTTACACCAGAGGCTTCATTTCTTTGGTTTGCAAACAGTTTCACCTGAATAAAGTCTCTCTGCTTTCCCGTACTTCTTGGACTTTTGATTTACATTATGTACTAGAAAGGCCATAGGCTGGGTTGCATTTGAACTTTTCATCTAACTTTGAACAGGTAACATTAATACCTGCAGCTCAGTATTTCTGCATGCTTAAAATGGACTTGTAATACCTGTTCTGTGAGGTTGTTTTGAAGATATATTTAGATAACCTGAAAATATGTTAAATATTTATTTACTTGCTAATTGTTTGTATTTCCAACTACAATGTAAGTTTCATGAAGAAAAGCCTTGGTTACTGCTGAATCCCCAGTGTTTCATGATGGTGCCTGGAAATTGTTGGATTCTCAATAAATATTTGTTGTTTGAAAAGAAAAAAAAAGATACCAGTTAGTGCTTCAGTCATCTGTCTGTAGGCTTGATTGGATTGGAGGATTCCTTTCCAGGCTCATTCACATGGCTATTGGTAAGAGACATCAGTTTTTTGTATGGGGCTGTTCGTGACATGGCAGTTGTCTTTCCCAAATTAAATGGTGAGAGGGATGGGGAGAGGGAGAGTGGAGAGAGGAGACCGGAGAGCGGAGAGCAGAGAGCGAACACTCAGAACAAAAGCTACACTGTCTTTTATAACCTAACCTTGAGAATGGAATTCATCGTGGTTGCCTTATTCTGTTGGTCACACAGATGAGCCTTGATACAGTGTGGGGTGTTGATGGCCAGGAGGTGGGAGGATCACTGGGAGCCATGTTTGAGGCTCGTTTTCACATCTATGTACTCCAAATGGTGCTAAGCAATAGACACAAATATGGGTATTACTCAGATTCTATGCCTTAAGATTATTTTTTTGTCAGACTATAAATTCAGGATCAGATTATTTTCTTGTTGCTCTGATAATACTTCTAGTTATAGCCTAAAAGCACTCATATAAAAATAAATTTCCTTTATAAAATTTCACATCAAAATGAATACTGTAGCATAATTTAGGATACATGTCCTCAGAAAATAATGTAGGACAAAACTTCCTAGATGTTTTTTTTTTAATTCTAAAACTCAAAGCTTGACAAGTCAAATTTTATTGAGAGGTTCACTGCAGAATGGTAGAAGCAGTTTCCTCTGGTTATATTTATTTCTTTAGCATCTAGTGCTATTTACTCAGTAGCTTCTGTTAAGATGTTTTTTTTAGGTGGGACTGGAGCAGTATTCTGTTTGTTTATGTTAAAGTTAATTGGCCCACAATATTAATTAGTTTCAGGCATACAGTGCTCATTTTAGAGCTAATAACCTCCCACTAGTGGAGCAAAACCTTTTTATATCATATCCAGTGTCCTGCAAATCATGGATTGTGGCGACAGGCACTATTTCCAGTGTGAGTGCTGGGCACTGCTATCTCTAATTCAGATGATTTTACTTTTAACCTCTCACACATATACTATGCAGATGCTTGTAGTATACTCATAGATATTGTGAGTACTCAGCTGAATACTTGAAGAGACCCTCTTCAGCTATCTGAAGTTCTCCCTGCTATATCTTAGTGGCTTCTCCAACTTCCCTTTTCTCTCTGCTTTCCTCCAGCATTGAATATGTTGAGCTAACATGTCTCTCAGATTTTCTGATAACTAAAGGTGATCCAGTTCCAAACAATAAAACTTAAGTAGAAACCCTGGGTGGGCATCTTTCCCCCTTTTCAAGCCTGAGACAGTAATTTGGTGCCTAGAAATGTAGTAGCCACCAAGTGACCATTAGTAAAAACTGAGTTGCAGATTATGAAGATAAATGTCCTTGTCACCCAATAGGATTGACTTCCAAATGTTTAAATTTTTACGAGTCAAAATAAACCACTAAAGTAAAAGCCAATATTCACAAAGTTTTCTACTACTTCCAGACCAATATTATCTTGATTAATATGATTCCTTTTTTATGGCCAAATTAAAAGATCATGCAATATGTTCCTGTACAACTGTGGACCTTCCTCTCCCATTTCAGTGTTTCTGACTGTGGCTTTGTCATTGGTTATTGGAGCAGACTGTTTCATGGACAGGAAAGATGCTCATTCTCCACATACAGGAAATGATAGTAAGTGAGGCAAAATTTATTTTCTTTGAAAGAAAATGATAAAAGAAGAAAACATTTTATTTAGTTTTATACATTTTTAATTTTGTGTGTTTTACTCTATATGCTGTAAATTTTACATTACCCCAAATTGTTAAATGGTACCTAGAACTTCTGTGAAAAATTTTAATAAAAATATATGAATATCACTAATAAAAATGTTCTATTTTATCATACATAATGTCATATTTTTCTACAAAATATCAATATAATACTTTTTATTTCATGCTTTATTATTGCTTGAATTTATTTAATAAAATTTCAGAGAGGATTAGTGTTAATACCACCAAGATAAAAACATCAAGAAAAAGAAATACCTAAGTGACTATGTATTGCTGCCTAAAGTATGTGTCAGTGGATTTCTTTTTACATAGAAAAAAACTTGTTTAAAGACTTCTTAAAGTCATTGATTTTATGCATATGAAAAGCAGCACAAATAGAATCAGAATACTGTAACTTTTATTTCTTCTTTGCTAAAATAATAGGTTTATAATATCCAGAAGTATTGTAATATTTATTTTGCCTAAAATTTTAGTGCCTTTTGAGTAATACATTAATATCAACTTCTGCAGAATGAATACCCACTAATTCTAATTTATATTCGATTATCCATAATGACTGACACATAAGTGACTCATTCCAAAATCTAAATTTTGGAATATCAAGCTATTTTTAAACAAGCCTTCTTATCTTGCAAAAGAAGTTGTTGAATAGTGTTGCAAAAAAGAATTAACTAAAATATAATTTTTTAGGTCTTTTTCTAGCTTTTGAGTATATTTAAAATAGCCAAAATATTGCTTCCAGGAGAACATTCATTTCTATGGTAGTTGATTCGAATTAGCCACTTTTAAATAGAAGGATACAACTTTATAATAAAAATTGATCAATTCCAGTCCTGACCTTAACTCTTCTTCATTCCATTAGTGTATTTCTTCTTGCTGCAGAATTTATTCTTTGCTATCACTTAAAATTAAACATGCTGAAAGCTGAAACATTATTTTAGTCCTAATTTTTCTACCAGTCTACTTTGATTTGTCAAATTGTGTTATTTTCATTACTACTTAGGTTTAACATTTTTCATTTAATTGACTTCCCCCAATTTCCTTACTTCTGTTTCCAATAAGTCTTCAAATTTCATGCTGACTACAACTACTACATGAAATGATTTTCCCTCTGCCTCTTCTCCAGTTCAGCTATTCTTCAAGCTCAACCTCTTTCGTAAGGTGTAGATCCTGAATATTCCAGCACTAAAGAATCATTCCCTCCCCTCATCTTCTGGGTACATACTGTGTTTCTTCTTGATTTGGCATGTATTTGAAAGATTTTGTCATGTGTGTATATATATGTATAAAGATTTTGTCATATGTATATATATACACAAGAGCATAGTATATATACACATACTTACCTGAGTGTATATATACTATGCTATTGTAACTACAGTGTTATTTTCCTGCTCTACTGGAATTGATGACTAGGGCCCAGGGCTGACGTAATAGGGGCATGAAAAACCTTACAATAGAGAAATCTACCAATAATTCAGATCAGACATCCTCAGACTTATGAACAGAAAAAAAACTGTACACAATGTTAATTTATATTTATCCTATTGTTACCCTTTTCAGTGTTCTTTATTCATTTCTGCATTTCATATTTCTCTCTGTGGTCACTTTTGTCTGACTCAACTATAGAATTGTTTCTATGAGATTCTGTTTTTTCTAAAAACATCTTTACTTGGCCTTTATTTTTAAAAGATTTTCTTGCTGCACATGGAATTATAAATTGACAGTTATTTTCTTTTAGCAACTTAAAGATGTTATTCCTTTATTTTCTGGATTTCAACATTTGTGTTGAGAAGTGAGCTGTCATTCTTACTTCCCATAAGGGCAACATGTTGCTTTCTACCTACTTCTTTTCTCTTTGTTTTTGGTTTAGCTGTTTTAATATGATATATCCACTGTAATTTTCTTTGTATTTATTGTCTTTGGGGTTTACCAAACTTTTTCAGTCTGTGGGTTGATTATTTTTCTTACATTTTGCAAAATTCTCAGCCATTATCTCTTCAAATATTACTTCTGTCTCATTATTTCTGTCTCTGTTCCTCCTAAGACTCCACTTGCTATATGTTAAGCCTTTTTAACCTGACCCACATTTTGCTTATACTTAATCAACTTTTCATATTCTTTTTTTTCTCTGTGCTTCATTTTGGATATTTTATATTGACATATCTTCTACTCTGTCAATCCTATATCTGCTGTTAAGAATATCAGCTGACCCTGGCTGGCATAGCTCAGTGGATTGAGCGCAGGCTGTGAACCAAAGTGTCACAGGTTCGATTCCCAGTCAGGGTACCTACCTGGGTTGCAGGCCATGACCCTCAGCAACCCCACATTGATGTTTCTCTCTCTCTCTCTCTTTCTCCCTCCCTTCCCTCTCTAAAAATAAATAAATAAAATCTTAAAAAAAAGAATATCAGCTGATTTCTTAGTTTTGGAAAATATATTTTTACTTACAGGTAATTCAGTTGATTTATATTTTAGGTATCAAATTTTTGTTGACATTCTCCAAATTGTACTCATTGTATCCATCTTTTCCACTGTTTTTTAATACACCAGGTTATCTTAAAGTTTTGGTCTATTAACTGAAATGTCTACATTATCTGGGTTTGCTTCTATTATTTATTTTGACTTTTGATGATCACTCCCATGGTTTCTTTTCTCAACTGTATTTTTTGTATGCTGACCATTTTGTGTCAAAGAGCTGTAGGTACTCTTGATGATGATAATCTTCTATTAGAGAGTTTTTCCTTTTATATGATATGTAATAGAGTGAAAGAGTAATTGTATCATTTCAGTAAGGTATTGAGATGAGTTGGATTGAGTTGCAGTTTTAATTTCTCTTTGGATCATACTTATTCCTATGTTGTTACTTTCAAGGGCTATTGAGAACCTGTTCAGTCTTTATCTCTTCATTCCCAGAAGACTGTGGATGATTCAGTTTTTCCCACCTGTGGTTTTTAACCCATGTTTTTAACCTCTGTCTCAGGCAGTCTCAAAACTTGAGAAATGGATAGGGGGAGATAGTTGAGTATCTGAGAAAGCTTTTTCTAGCCACTGGATTTTGCTTCCTATGCACTACAAGATCTTTTTCTACCCTTTTAGATTCTTTTGGCATATCCTGTCAGCCTCCTAAGCAGCCTCATAAATTAGCAAATATCATGTGTCAGTGCACGTGTCTCATGTGTTTGAGGCTACTCAATTGTCTAATTTGTCACTTCAGAAACATATGATTTCTTTACTGATTTTTCTTTCCCAAATAGGTCTTTTGCCAGGAACAACTAAGGTCTTCATCTTTTGTCCAGAATAGCAAATGCCTTGGGAAAAACACAGCTCACAATCACCAGCCCACTTCAGACCACAGTTCTACCCTATATGGGGTTTTATGATATCTAACTTTGTTTCCATGACTCTCTGATATATCTAAAATATAATTTTTATAAATTTTCTAGCTTTTCCTATTTTTTTTTGTAGCAGAGATGTAAGACTGCCACAAACTGCTACATCTCATCTAGAAGTAGATTTACCTTGAAATATCATTATCATTCCCTATAGTTGGCTGCCAGATTGACTTGATATAAAATTGTAATTTAAATATTTTCCTTCAGTATTAAAAACAACTTCATTGGTTTTAACATTCAAATTTCTATTGAAAAGTCAAATATAAATCTAATGTTTTATTGTTGGTTTTCTTCTCTTTCTGTTTTGAGACTTTTAGGATCTTGTCTTCGATTTTCTGAAGTTTCCTGCCCTTGTATTCATGTGTGGGTTCTCCATTCCCTTTCCATATTGGAATATTATTAGGGTTTTTGATCTGAGATATTTTACCTTTTTTTAATTCTGTAATTTTTGTCTCCATTTCTTCTTCAACTTTTTCTCCCCATTTTTACTCTTCTTTCTCATATCTCTTATTACCCAGACATTGGCATTTCCATTTTTATAATCCATATTTCTTTATTTTCTCTTATATATGCTATTTCTCTATAGGGGGTGACTCTGCCATGGCTCCCTAACAGCCTTGCACATATCTACATTGGGCACATAGAAAAGTATTAAATCCTAAGTGATCTGAGACTTGGTAAAGTGCCTTGTAATCCATCCAGAACTTGAGACCATGAGAGCCTTTAAAGAGCTTCTAAAAGGTCATTTCCCACTTGTCTCTCTATGTACCAAGGAGGCTGTAAGCTGTCAGGAGACAGTTTTTCATCACCTCCCTTCCTTTGATGAGCTATGAGAATATCTGTTTCACCTGTCCTATAAAGGCATAAGTTAATTAGCTATAGTATGGGATTGGCTCTTAGCAACAATGTGCCCTGTCATTCAAGGTACAGTATAGTCTCTTTTAGTGCAGTCCACTGGGATAAGTAATACCCTAACTAGCACCTGTGGCTTCTTTTGCTTCCTTTGTGTACTGTGCTAAGTTAATAAACACTCTGAATCTTAAAAGGGTTTGCTGTTCCTTTACGAGAAAAATTTACCATTTGTACCATCTGTAGTATCTTTGTTCAACTATTATTTTTTATATCTAATAATTCCTGGTATTTAATAATCTTATTCTTTTACATACTAATATCTTTCTCTTCTTATGTATGTTCATCATTCTTATTTCTTGGTCTATGCCTCTTTTAATAATTGTGATCCAGGCTGAATTTTCTAAATTTGCTTTACTTTCTAGGTAGTGTACTCATCAGTTCAGTTATTTTACCTGTGAGCTTGTTTCTTTGGGTATATCAGGCATTCTTTCTGATAATCCCAACTGTGAAAGAGCCAAAGGCCAGGCCATCCTTTTTTTCAGTCCTATTGAATTTAAGGAGAGTGAGGTTATGAGACCCAGGACAGACATTTCTAACCCACAAAACTACTCATAGTGGCGACTCCCATTTCCTGCTGCCCAACCAGTGTTTTACCTTTAAACCCTTTAGTAGAGGCAGCACTTGAGGGAAGATATCTGACTTTGTTATTTCCCAGTTGAAGCAGAAAGAATGAATGAGTAAAGGCATAAGGGCAGCTAGTGGGACCACTTCCCACTTCTCTTCTTTAAAACTTTCACTTGCCTTGATAGGATCTCTGTGTACACCTCCACAAGTATTCCAGAGTGTTGCTAGTTACATTTATTATGATGTTTTAGGTAGTAATTGTCCAAAGTAATGCAAAGGAGAGGCAGGAACAGAACTTCAGTTGCTTTTCTCCCATCTACTTTTCAGCTGTCTTAGTTCATGTCTATGAATTGTACATATAAATTCTTTGCCTTCTCTATTTCCTATACTATTCTTAATGTCCCGTGGTCTATTTTGTACCTACTATTTATGCTTCTTATTCCCTGTACCTTTTCCCCCATTTCCCCCACACCCCCTCCCTGCTGATAATCCTCCATGTAATCTCTATTTTTGTCACTCTCTTCCTGTTCTAGTTGTTTGCTTAGTTTGTTTTTCTTTTTGTTTTTAGGTTCAGTTGTTGATAGTTGTGAGTTTGTTGTCACTTTACTGTTCATAGCATTAATCTCCTTTTTCTTAGATAAGTCCCTTTAACATTTCATATAACAAGGGTTGGTGATGATAAACTCCTGTAACTTGACCTTAGATGGGAAGCACTTCATCTGCCCTTCCATTCTAAATGAAACTTTGCTGGGTAGAGTAATCTTGGATGTAGATCCTTGCCTTTCATGACTTGGAATACTTCTTTCCAGCCCCTTCTTGCCTGCAAGATTTCCTTGGAGAAATCAGCTGATAGTCTAATGGGCACTCCTTTGTAGGTAACTGTTTCATTTTCTCTTGCCAATTTTAAGATTCTGTCCTTACCTTTAATCTTGGGTAGTGTAATTATGATGTGCCTTGGCGTGTGCTTCCTTGGGTCCCACTTCTTTGGGACTTTCTGAGCTTCCTGGACTTCCTGGAAGTCTATTTCCTTTGCCAGATTGGGGAAGTTCTCTTTCATTATGTTTTCAAATAAATTTTCAATTTCTTGTTCTTCTTCTCCTTCTGGCTCTTCTATAATTTGGATGTGGGAGTGTTTAAAGTTCTCCTGGAGTTTCCTACACCTGTCTTCATTGTTTTGAATTTTTGTTTCTTCCTTCTGTTCTGGTTGAATGTTTATTTCTTCCTCCTGCCCCAAATTGTTGATTTGAGTCTAGTTTCCTTACTGTCACTCTTGGTTCCCTGTACATTTTCCTTTGTTTCCCTTTGCATAGCCTTCACTTTTTCCTGTATTTTGTGACCATTCTCAACCACATCTGTGAGCATCCTGATCACCAGTGTTTTGAACTCTGCATCTGATAGGTTGCCTAACTCTTCTAAGTTTTATTTTTGGAGGTTTGATCCATTCTTTCATTTGAGCCGTATTTTTTTTTTTTTGTCTCTGTGGGCCTGTTATGTAGTAAGGGGTGGAACCTTAGGTATTCACCAAAGCAGGGCAACCCATGAGTCTGTGTTGTGGCGCTTTATGGGGGGGAAGGGTTCCAGAGAGAACAGTACCACTTGCTTTTCTCTTGGCTGGCTTTCAGTCCCTTCCCCCACTACCCACAATCAAATTGGGCCTTTGTGGTGCTGATTACTGGGTGGGTAGGTTTGTGTACATTCTAGGACCCTGTGAATCCCTCCAATGAACTCTTCTGTAAGGCTGGGAGTTTCTCACATTGTCACAACCCCCACAGGTTTATTTCCTCACACTGAAATCCTGGGTTACATGTTCTGTTTTGCTCCCCAGTTGTTTCTCCTAGTTTATCCATATGCAAATGTGGGACTGCCTGGTCCACAAGCTGCTGCCTTGCCTGCTCTGATCTTCCAGCTGTGGCCTTGCCAAAAGTCCTCTCCACCCCAGCTGCCCATCTCTGCCCCTTCTACCAGTCTGGATGAATGTTTCTTCTTTAATTCCTGGTTGTCAGACTTCCAGTTTGATTTTCTGGAAGTTCTGGTTATTTTTTGTTTTTAAATTTGTTGTTGTCCTTCTTTTGGTTGTGTGACAAGGCAAAGTGTATCTATCTTTACCTCCATCTTGGCTGGAAATCCCGCTTATATAAAATTTTTATTCTTTCTATACTTCATTTGTTTATTTAGTTTTTTTTGCTAAAGTACTTTGTAATTAATTAGTAAAGCTAATATTTTAATTGCTATTAGGTTCATTTATCTGTGGTCTATATAATAATTTACTTTTTTCCTTGGGTGAAAAATATATCTGTAGTCCTTTGAATAGCATCTATTTAATTCTTTGTAACTATCCAATAATGTTATGTAACTTATTAAAATCATAATCAAGGGAAGTATTTTATGTTGATAGTTGAGGATACTTGTTTCTATGAGGTCTTTAAAATTTTATTTAATTAAGAAAAAAATTGCTGTAAAGATAATGAAATCAGAGCACAAAGAAGTTCAAAGTCTAAAACAGAGAGTTAAATAGAGTCACAAATTCATGACTTTACTTAGTTCAATATGTGATATTAATTTTGAATCACAATGATATTGGCCATCAGTGTTTGCTGATTTTTATTTAACATTTTTTTTCTGTTTATCACAAGGTACTATGAGACCCATTTCTTGGGGTTGGGGTTATCTCTTTGGGGCTAATTCGACATTTTACACAGATACATGGGAAAATGGACACTGAATCCTCAGCATTATGATAGAGAATAAACAGATTTCACACGACTCAACACATAATGTTGTCAGGGGTATGGCGTTATTATGTTGCAAATGAAAATATCTGCATAAGTTATTTCAAAGCAAACCTTCAACACTAAAAACAGTTAGTTTATGTTTACTTATTTGCAGGGAAAGTACCTTTTCACCTCTGTATTAATGAGTCAATTGTTTTATACTTATGTTTTTATCATCCTATTCTTTTGAATAGTGGTATAAACTAAGAATAGCACTACTCAATTGAAAACAAAGCATGATATCTGAGCAAAAACTAATAAACAAACAAACAAACAAAAAATACAAGGAAGAACAGACTTCATTTCAAACCAAGTAAGTATATATATCTATTGATGCAAATGGCACTGTTAATATTTGTAATAATTAAACTTTAAATTCTAAAGGTGACATATACATAAAGTTACTATATTATTACATTATTATTACTACTACAATATAATTTTTACTTGAAAATTCTCAACATTTAAGAAATAAAATAGTTCTTAACTTACATAGAAACCTTTGCAGAATAGAAAGTGAAATACTCTCTAATTCACTTTAAGGGTGTAGCATTAACTCAGACTTTGAAACCTGAGAGGGATCATTGGTTGCTACACACTATAATATACATAAATTTTTCAAATACATTGTTCAGAAATTATGTAATTCTCAGAAGAATATTTAGAATAGGTTTTATTTATATGGAGCAAAAACCAGACAAAATATAATTAAATGTTTGGGGGAGTTACAACAATGTAAAGTAATGAAAACCAAGGAAACGTGTATCACAGAAGTCAGGACAGTGGTTAACTCAGGGCTAAAATCGGAAGTTGTGACTGGGAAGGACATGAAGTGTGTTTAGAACAGAAACAAAGGTTCTATTTTTAAACTTCAGAGGTGGTTTTGAATACATTTTCTTTATAATTATTTTTAATTTATAAATATTTTTCATATATTATTCTATTTGTTAAGATCATAGTGGAAAGTATTTATAAAAGTTAATTTAAAAAAGAACACTTGTGAATAAAAATTAATTCTTGGAGGAGGAAAACCACATTTTTAAATTGTGAAAGGAAACATATTTTCAATTAATATCTTGTATGGGGCAAGCCACAGCAGTATTTTGATTGCATGAGTAATATTTCCTAGTAGCAGCTATTTATTAATTTTTATATATGTATAAATATCTTTCTACTTTGTTCTGGAATACCAATATATAAAGTAGTTATACTTTGCCCCTAATTCATGTGGTCAATATAAACCTTATCACAGTGCAGAAATAAAACATTAATGTTGGAAATATCATTCCTGCTTTTCATTTTTAGCCATATTGCCTATTGACCTTTAAACAAACCTATTTTGGATTAGAAATATAAACTGTAGCTTGCGATTAGAAAACTGAATGTATTATCAAAGACTCATGGAATTTCAAGACTCACACACACTTCATGGTTGTTTAGGCTGAATTTTCTTTTTGCTTTTGTTTATGCAGGATTCAGGAGAGGATGCATTTCACATGAAGGATGGGTTTCTAAAACTTCAGGTAAGGAAATTAAAATATTTTTACAGTTTCCATAGTGGATCAGTGGTTTTATTTTGCATAAATAAAATTTCAATATCTTTTATAGTTTACAAATAATATTATCTTTGAAAATAATAAAGTAGTCATAATTAAGGAAAATAGTGATACTCATGAAGTTGCTTGTGTTGATCTCTTTGGAGTCTTCCTATTATTCTCTGATGAAGCTCCTTTTGTTTTAAAAATATCAGTCTCTGTGATTGATACATTGAGTCCATATCTAAGATACTGATGGTGCTATGAAATCTTTATTTCCAGTTCTTGTCATTTGGATGAATTTACATTTCTTACATATACTTTTCTCCTAAAAGAGAGGTAGAAATGATTTGTTGGCTGATAAATCTGTTTCACATGGTTGCTCAATTAATACCATTTTCAACTCACAAATAACAAAGTAAATGTTAACATTCAACATGACATGTACAGAGAGAGGCAATGATGATTTAATTATTTCAGTAAAAAAATCTTAAGAAAGATTTAATTTTAAGGAGCAAAGAAAATCAGGTTAAGAGAAGAGACAAATATTTTTTCACATGCACCCTTCACCTAACATTGCTAGTCCCCAAAATGGTTTCTGAACTTTGATGTCATAAGGAAACCATCAAGATGTGTGCATGTTTGAATCAGTGGCATCTGCACACACAGAACCACGCTTCAATGTCTCTTCCTGAGAAGATAGAATTCACTATACACACTTTGTATAACAATGGGGAATTGTAACCCACCTCACTCTTCTTTTGACATTGTTTCTGTAAATGCTCACTCTAATATGTAACTTGTAGATAGACACCATGTTTGTACAAGAGTCCTAAGAACTAACTTCAAAAGATACAGACTCTGACCTTCAGGCATCCCAGCTCTGGGAGATTTTCTGAACTTCAACCATGTAGCCAAGATGACATGAAGCCAGGATGATATGAAGCCAGGATGACTAACCAGGATGATGCACACTAGACCATCCCTTGCTGTATTGGAATGGACTGTGCTATTCTGCACATAGAGAACTTTTCAACTCCCTCCTTTGATCTCTGTTATGTTTCTCCTTTCCCTCCTTATAAAAACCTCTGCCTCCACTGAGATGTTAAGATGGACTTAGCATCTTAAAATGTTAAAATGAGACATGAGTCCCTCATCTTCTCAGATTGTTGGCATTTTAATAAACTTCTTTCCTTTTCACCAGCACCTTTCTTAAGAATTTGGCTTTTGTTGTGGCAGACAGCTGGACATGTATTCAGTTACATTCCTTACATGCTCTTTTGGAAGAGGCAGCATTAAAATGAAACACTATGCTTGTGTAAAGAGCAACATTTGCTGAACCTTGATTGTAACCTTGGTGTGAGGAGGCTTACTGTGTTTTAGGCATTGTGATAGATACAAAATGCATTCTTTCATTTAATGTTTATACAATCTCTAGAAGATTAAACATTACTACTCCCATTTTGCAGACTAATGAGGGCTCAGTGATTAAAACGCTGGTCCAAGCATATGAAACTAGAAGGTCAGTGATCTGGATGTGGGCCCTGGGCTGCCTGATCCTATGGTTTTCTTTATTTCAGTAATGGTTTGAGGTAACATTACAGACCTGAAAAACTAAATTTTGTGGGGCTATTCTATTAATATTTTTAAATCCCTGAACTGGCTTTTAATATTTCCTTTGAATTTTCCACCCTATCCCCCACACCCAATTCTTTTTCCACTTAAATAATCATTTAAATCACTGTGAGAGCTTCCTAATTGCTCTGACAATCTAATTCAATTCTGTCTTCAAAGCACTATCCATGTTACAGAACCAGCCAATGGTGTTCTGGAACAGTCATGGGGTTTAGCTACCTGCTGCCAAGAATGACTCCCAAGGGAAGAGTTTGGTGAAAAATGATATGGGTTATTTATTTAAAGGCTCTACAGATTTAGAATACAAACTTCTGCTGTTAAGTCATGTTCCCTTTAAAAACACCCCAAAACAAATAGCCCTGCTTCTCTCTGCCAAGCCAGGCCAGTTTCAGAATATGCCACTCAGAGGTACAGTCTTTCAGAAAAGCAGAAGTCTGTAGCACAGCATTCCCCATCACAGTTCAGCTCTGAGTATCTCTCATGTCTCTGTGTGATTGACCAGGCAAGTCCTTGCAGCATTGCCAGCTCTGTGGCTGTTTTCTGCAGGCAGACTCCCAGGCAGACCCCCCCGGCTGCATGGCAACCTTCTCTCCAGACCTCATGTCTGACCTCCCTGCAGACCTCTCTGCAGACCTCACGGCTGCCTGATCTTCATACCACCCATTCCAATTTTAAATGCTCGGCTCAGAACTTCCTAAACTTCCTGTGTGATCTAACATCGGCTCTTCCTATGGTGCATTAATGTCTGCCATTTTTGTTAGCTCCCCAGCGTCTTTGACCCTCTTTTGGCTGCCATTGTTGGTCAGGGCACGAGTTCCCAACCGTGCAGAGGCATCCATGGAGGGCATTCACCCCACTGTAGATCATGCAGGTGCTGTATGAGCTTCCCCCCACCTATGTCACAAGTCATTGCATGTTCTCACAGTCACGTATACCACTGGTCCCCAGACTTTTTGGCACCAGGAACTGGTTTTGTGGAAGACGATTTTTCCATAGATAGTGGAGTGGGGGACAGGAGAGTGTTGTAAGCGAAGCTTCATTTGCTTGTCTGCTTCTCAACTCCTGCTGTGCAGCCCATTTCCTAATTGGCCACGTACTGGTACCAGTTTGCAGGCTGGGGTTGGGGACCCCTGACATACCCAATTCTGTGGCTTCAGAGATCTTGTTTTCAGGAAGGTATGAGCTGTTAATTTGCCTTTGTTATGCAATGTGTCTTAAATGCTGTACTTTCTACTCTGTGAGCATGCCTGAGGCCCCCCCCCCCCCAGCAGGATTTGGGGTAATGGTGGGACTCCATAGCCCTCAGGGGACCCATGTTCTGTACCCTGTTACATCCACACCAATGCCTTTTTTTCTGAGGTTCACTGCAGTATAGCATAATTGTTAAAAGCTTGAGTTTTGGAGTCAGACTGGGATTGAAATCCTAGTTTCTCATCAGTTATGTGATCTTGAACAAATTACTTTAAGGATAAAGATATTCTTTAAATTGACACATAAGACCCTTTGTAACATGCTTTCTGCCTGTTACTCTAACTTCATCTCTTGCCACTTGAACACATGAAAACTATCTGCAGTTATCTAGCTATTTTAGAGTCAAGCTTATATAAAAGTTGGAAATTATATTTAAAATCCGAGGGATCAGGAAGATTTGAGATTTGGTCATATGCCAACCTTACTGACTGGGATCTTCCTTATTATTTCTCTTAGTTGATTAGTTCCTGTATTTCACTGTGTATAATGAGCACTTTTTTTGCCCAAGTTTTTGAGGAAAAAATAAGGATGTGCATTATACATAGGTATAATGATTACATACCATGGTTATAATAATCCCATGTATAATGCACACAAAAACATGGGTGTGCATTATACATGGCAAAATACTGTATTTCCCATTCCCCTCCCTTCCACACATTTGCTAAAAACTTCTCCTGAGGGTGACCTGTCCCATGAAGACCTTAAGTATGGATTCCCTATTTTCCTTTATGCTCTTATCAACACACCAACATGCATGTTCCTTCCATATCTTTTTTTATACTTCACTGTAGTTTTGTATTTATGTGTGTCTTGCCCCAAATAGAATAAAAGTTCACTGGGGTTATTATTTCTTATTTAACTTAGTACCACTGGAACCTATTTCAGTGCCTGCTACATGGTAACTTCTTCCTAAGTGCGTACTGAATGAGTACTTTTAAAATTAACTCAATATATTGGGTGCAAATAAAGGCTAACACCAATATATCCATATGCTTAGGAATCATACTTGTTTATTGTTTGTAAATGTGTTAAGAAATGGAAATATTGTAATCTCAAGATATCTTTTCTATCAGCTAAGTAACATCTCTAATAGCAGAAGATAAGGTTATAATATTATAATTTGCTTTCCTTCAAACAGACATTTATTAACCAGTCTAATATTTCTTAGCTAATTTAAGGTAGTATAAGCTGTATGGCAAGTTTGTTGGTAATGTGCAAGGAGACCTGAACAAAAGGAAAGTAATAGAAATGAGTGTACACTGGATTACAGCTGACTGTGCATTTAAGGTATAGGTAAGTATGTGTGCTTTTGTATATGTAACATGGACATTTTGGGGATGTGCTGGGATGAATATGTTGAAAAAGAAGAGTAAATATCAAATTCAGTAATGCTGGAGCTTTCCTTTGGCAATGGAAATTTCATAAATTTATCTTTACATCAGGTCAAGCATTCTGAAAGTGACATTTATTTCATATTTCATGATCCCCAGGGAATATGACTGAATATGGAGCTGAAGTCCTTTTGTTTATGTAAATCTTATTGAGATTTAACTCTCAAAATATGTGTAAGGGTGTATTTTGAAGTATCTTCAGAAATGTGAACTCCCATGTGTAACCAGCATCCAGGTAAAGAACAAAACTGAATATTCTCAGAACCTGAAACCCCCTCCTCTCTCTTTACAGTCACCCCTCTTCCCCACCCAGCCTTCTTCCTACCCTCTACCAAGAATAAACTCTGCCTTGCCTTCTAATATCATAGCTTAGTTTGACCCATCTTTGAACTTTGTGTGAGTGGAGTCATATACTTTTGAAGCATTAGGCTTATTTTATTTAAGGCTTTGTTTCTAAGGTTTATCCCTGTGTTGCATTTTTATGCTAGTCCATTCATTTTTGTTGCTGGAATGTATTTTATTGCATGACTCCATCAAATGCTTTGTATTTCCTACTATAAATGAAAATTTGGATTGTTTCACATTTGGAACTATTACAAATACTGACACACTAAACATTTATATTTATATCTTTTGGTAAATACACATTTTTAGTTTTTTTGGATATATACCTAAAAGCAGAGATTTCTGGGTCATAGAGTTTGCATATGTCATCTTCAGTAGTCTCTATCAAAGAATATTCTAGACTGGTTATGCTAATTTATAGTCTGTGTAGATGAAAGTTAATAAAGTTACCTTTTTTCCTTCCTTTTAGTGATAGGTGTTTCAGAAGGAAATTTCAAATTTAATACTTTTAATTAATGAATATTGGCATACATATTAATTATTTTCTATAGTTTAAGAAACTATAAAACATCTTAGTTCACTTTTTCATGTAAGATATATGATAAAATCTGAGAGCCTTATCATCATTTGAATGTAAACATTATAAAATTTAAAAATATAAACTACAATGATAGAGAAATATTTCTTCATATATGACTAAGCTAGTCATAATTCTAATGATCTACTTGATTTATCTTTCTATGACTTTCTGCTATTGACAAACACTGCCATTTGTTGCAAATGTATAGTACTTACACAGTTTTTAACTTAGTCTCTTTTTAAACCTTGGAAACTCTAAACTTGAGGTTCTATATTCCATACTAAATAGAACAAAAAATTTACATTAACACTAGACTACTGGTTGCCTGATGATTTTGCTGGTTAACATATAGAACCTTTAAGAAGCTTCTACTTTGATGCTGAGAAAGACTTGAACAATTCTTACAAAATCATTTTCCTGGAGAGAAATAAAACAGGTGTTCAAGTAGATACTGAAGGAATGAATGCCATAGAGAAGAATACAGCTAGTTGAAAACAATTAGTCTCTTAGAGTTTTGCTTCTAAGGAGAATCTCTGAAATGAATTATTTCTCTGTTGCTTGCATCTAGTTTTCAGGTGTAGTATGCATGGACCTTTTTAAACACACCACCATCCATGAACAGCTGATGCAGGTTTCGTTATGATTCATGACCTCAGAGCCAGTGAAACAATCCAATGAGTCAAGAGTGAGTAAGAAGACCAAAGTTACAAAAAAAGGAAAACTAAAAGGAGATTTGAAAATAGACTTTTGCTAATGCCAGAGTCAAATATAATATTAATTCCTGCCATCTTGCATCCACAAAAAAATTTTATCAGTTGATGATTCATGTTGTTAATTATGCATTTCACCCTTATCTTTCTTTAATGGTGTTAAAATATTTACATAAATAGATACTCAAGAAAGAAGTGAAACATGGATATGAATTATGACATCTTATTTATCATCTTTTAAATTTTATTCAAAATCATACTTTCCTTCTATTTACTAGTAGGAGATAGAATAGTGAGCATACAGACAGAGACAAGGTTCCAACAAAGGAAGAGTCAAAAGATCCAGGATATCGCCCAACTTCTGATGGTGATGTGGATATCATAGTTACCAAGAACACCTGATCTTAAACTGCTTATTGACCTATTAGATTTTCTGTAGTCCCTCTGGGAGGGCTGAAACTAGAAGTTATAAAAAGATGTACTTAAAATCTGTATCCCAGTAAAACCTGATGAACTCCAAGAGTCAACTCTATGGACCAGATTTTGATATCTCCCTGGTACTATGTTTCTCTTATTTCTTAAACACTGAAAAACTCTTTCTCTTAACTCATACATTTAATGAATACTAATGTCTTGCTTCTGAAATTGTGAATTGTGAATATATACATTAATTTTTTCCTTATTAAGCTTGCACCTATATTATGCAGTTAAATATGTATCTATTCCAGAGTATAATTCACAGGTCTAATTAAAAATATTCAAACTCCAGATAATATATATTGTATATGACAATTTAGGAAACATATTTTGTATGTTTAGTAAGAAAGGGAAATAATTACCAACACAAAACTTTATCTTTGTCAGTTGCTATTTATATTTTTTAAAGTTTAGGGCTATTTTGTGGTCATTCAAGGCAATCTGGCTAAATTTTTTATGTTATAGTTATATTGGGATACTTAAGAATATCTTTTTTATCCCCTTGTCCTCATGGATTATCAAATATGTAACTTCATACTGGATAAGTGTCAGAGGGAAATAATTAATTCAAAGTAGAAAATATAGTTTACATTTTTCCTGAGAAAAGATTTGTAAAGCTAAATCCTGTAAAGGGAGATAAAAGAGGTTTATTTTATTGTAAACATTTTTCAGGGAAACCTAGGGTGTTAAGTAGTGCAAACCCAATGTACTCTTGGCCCTTGGGTTTCTGCTGCTTCCAAATTGCATGCAAATTCTAATTCCAGAAAACCATACTAATCTCTTCTGGGCTGCTGTGTGCCCTCTTTACTTCAATGACAAGTGCTTTCTTGGCCATTTGACACTTCATGGGCATGAAAACAAAAAGATTTAACTACATCTAAAGCAAACTAAAAACAACCCAAAAATTATCCACCCTCTAAACATGAAATTCTCTGTTAATTAAAGATATGCCACCCTTTATACTTTATTCTTTTTATTTCTTATACTAAAAAAAATTACTTACTTAGACTCCTGAATGAGAACACACTTGGCCTTTTGATAGTATGGATAGAACCAATTTTCATGTATTTCAGCACAATTGATTTTCATGGAAAGGAAGTGTAACAGAGTCACATATATAGAAATACCCCTATCAGAAAGAAAATGTAGCTTCTATATTTTTTAATATCTGATTTAATTATTAACAGAAACATTCACTCAGCTGGATTTGGGGCAGTATTTATGAACCTGCAGAAATATACTTTCAACATAAATTTAAAAGTATATTAGTTTCTTTTGGTCTTAAGCAACCTTAATGTGGTTATTTAAGTCTCTCTTTTTTTGGTGAAATGATCAGACTTTCAGATATTCTTCTCTCTGTTTCTCCTACTTTTGTACCTAGGTGTGTTGGAGTGGAGGAAAAATGTGGCTTCATGGGCCAGGGAACAGAGCCTCCTGTCTGTGCACTCAGGCCCTTCTCCATCTAGGAAGGCTGGCCTGCTTAGCTCCCTCTCAGCATTTGCTCTGCTGGACTGTGTCTGACACTGCCTTTTGGAATGTAATAGCCTATCATGGCTAATTTGGCTCTTGCCTTCGGATGGTAGGCTTCTGTCTTTGCCTGCTCTTCTTCCCAATTACGGGCTTTTCTGTCACCATTTGCATGTTTGCATGTTCTCTATGTCATGTGTGACAATTGCTGTCACTTCCATGTGATAACGAATGTGGTGCTAAGGGCTTGGAGGTTGTCTCTTGGGAGCTTGTAGACTTCCCCAAGCTATACCCAAGGAAGTATGCCCATAGCTCCCATGGTCCCCTATGCCTAGCTACATATTTCTACAGTTTGCTTTCCATTCCTCACAGCACACATCACGTTTGAACTAGGAATAAGAGATAGGAACAGAGGCATGCTCTGCATTTTGCCTATTCCTTTCAAAAGCCACAGGGTGAAAAGATGAGGGGATATATTGCTTCCTATTTTCTCTTTAGGCCTAGTAGATCTCCTACTGAGTCATATCTTCTTGTTTTCCCTTTTTTTCTGCCCTATTGTCTTGGACCATAATGATGAGTGCAGACAAATGGGAGAAACTAGCTTACAGATAAAGGTGGCTATGTCAGAAGGTGCTTCAGAAAGATTCCTCATATCAGACTAGTTCTCTGCTTATGGTTACAAACTCTCTCTCTGTGTCTGTCTATTGATGAATTGCTAAGGTGAGAGACAAGGGGAGTATCAAATAAGAAGTAGGAACCTTTAGTCTTTTTTTTTTCATTTTGTGGGATGTTGAACTATCAGTTTACACTAACGTTGAATATCTGGTTTACTGCACATTTATAAGTGGTCCCAGAAGGGCTCAAAGTTAGCAGGACAAACAATAACCTCAAAGCCTCAACAATAACAAACTTACTTTATTTTGTTAAAATCTACTGTAGCCAGCTCAATATTTCAGTTCTTTAGTATAAATAATAATATGTAGTATTTTTTATATTGTGTGAATGCCATTTCCTTCAGACTCTGGATAGATTACTTGAACCCTGGATTATTGAATAATAACCTGATGTCAGTATCCAACATCAACCAGAACTCAGTTAGTAGTATCATCTCATTATGATATTTTGTATTTATCTTGATAATTAAGGGGTATTTGCCATGGGCTAAGCACTATTCTAGGCACTTTTTACATATTTAATCATTTATTCCTAACGAAATTCCATTAGCTTGCTGCTATATCCCCACTTCAAAAAGAAAGCAGGAGTAGAGAAAAATTAATTTGTCCAAGATCACAAAGCAAGTTAGTGACAGAGCTGAGATTTAGATCTGAGGAGTATACTTTCTGAGCCCTAACTCCCTTACCACACTAATCTCTCTGATAGAGGAGAGAAATTTGTGAATTATGGTTCTTTGTTCTCTCTCACCTCTTGTCATATATTCTTTACCAGAATGTTAGCAACTAAGCCTAATTTGAAAGTTTTCCCTCATAATCAGAAATACACATGCACATACATGCAACACATGTATTGAATTAATTAAACAAAGAGTCCATTTGATGGAGGTGGTTCTGATGCTGTGATAGCCTCCATGAGCAACCCAAAATCTATGTATTTAAATACCTCAGAGTTATGAACTTAAAACCTGAAGACAACAAATCACAAACAGCCAATTAGACTTTAGGCTATAGACAATAATTTCCTTGCTTTGCTTCTACCCTTTATCTATAAAAGTCCTAAAGTTTCTAACTACTTTTGGTTTGGTGCTGCCCAAATTTTACTCAAACTTTTAAAATTTTAATATGTCTCAGTTTGTATTTTAATACATACAAATAACACAGTCTCATACATTTAAATAAAAAAGCAAAAGTAATTTAAATAATCATATCATTTGAACATATACACACAACCTAAGAAAGAGTTTTGCATCTTAATATTAGCTCTGTCAGTGAGAACTCACCCATCCAAATGCAAAGCTTTCTACCAGTGTGACTGTCATACTTGTTATAACAATATCACAATGAAGAAGCAGACATCATTTGCTAAAGCAATGTGCATCCCATGTTTTCTGCCTTTGTGATGATGATCTCTCTCAGATTTTTACTTTGCTTCTAAGCATAATGTGTTTATTCTCTTTTGTTTAGCATACTCATTATTCATGTTTCTCAGGCTGAGCCTGTTAGAACAATTAGTGGCTGTGAAAGCTACTTCCTTTTTTGTTCATTTATCCATTCTAATTGTACTTAAAAATGGCATTATATTTTCTTCATTTGAAACTTCAGAAGAGATTGCTAATGGAGCAATCAGACAAAAGGATACAAGCAGGTAGGAATGAAAGATTGCCTGGCATTAATTTATGACTATATAAACTTATTTGTGTTCAGTTTCAAGGGGGATTTGCATTAAGTGTCTTTCATCCTGTACAAAGCAGACATTAAGTGCATGAGAGGAAAATGACTGACAAAATGTGGTAATTGAACTGGCCAAGCTTTGTTATCATCATCTCAAAGCTAGCTAATAGGATCCTAATATAAAAGGATCCAGCCGCGTGAAGACAAAAAAAAAAAAGAAAAGAAAGAAAGAAAAAAGAAAGAAAGAGAGAAACTCCAGCAGCTAATAACTTGAAAGATGTGAAAGTTTTTTCAGTTATGTAATCTCCTTAAAACTTTAAATTGGACATAGCATCACAGTGGGATGGATGTAGGCATAGACATTCCTAGAATATTCAAGCAGAGAGCATAAAAACATTAAAAGTTTATGTATGCCTTTGATGCTCTCCCTTCATCGTTATCTCCCTTTCCTGCAATGTCTTGTAGAGTTTGAGAAATGAGTGGCTCTGGAATTCTTTTTGTTCCTCAGAGACAATGATTCCATCAGTTTGAGTTCAATAGTTCTAAATAGCAAAGTGGGTTACAATAGTGAGTAGTGAATTCAATCAAAATAGTAGACTCATGTATGAGATATTGTTTAAGAATTGTACAGATTTTGACCATCCCAAGTGGAGTAGGATGTCACTGATATCATTCTAATGAATAAACTGAACTAACAAGCAAAGTAGAAAGAGATTCACAAGTAGAGAGCAGGATGACAGCTATTGGCACGGGTGGAGGGACTGAGCAAAAAGGAAAAAGGACTCATGGACATGTACAATGAGTCCTAGTGTGGTGATTGCAGTGGGGAGGGAATGTAAGGGGATGAATGGTAATAGAATAAACAGTAATAAAAATACTCTTCCTACTGTATTAAATTATCCATGCCTAATCTCATGGTCTTTAAGTAGAAACTAAAGACAAAAGAAATACAGTCCAGTGAGTCTATCTGTATTATCGAAGATGTATGCATTGACAAATCTGCCAACATGCAATTAGGTGCTAATGTTTCTAATGTTTTTGACTATAAGCACCAGTGGATTTTTGTGATAAAGTGATAGAAATGACAATTTTTAGACCTTATTTTGAAAACTATATCTGGAATTTATTAAAATAAGTGATGTATTTATTGCAGTGTGTTTAGGTTTCTTTTCTTTCTTTTTTAAGATTTTTAAAAAATTTTTTAAAGATTTTATTTATTTATATTATTTATTTTTTAGAGAGGGAAGGGAGGGAGAAAGAGAGAGAGAGGGAGAAACATCAATGTGCTGTTGCTGGGGGTCATGGCCTGCAACCCAGGCATGTACCCTGACTGGGAATCGAACCTGAGATACGAGGTTTCTTTCCCTAATTTTCTTTTTCCTCATACTGTTTTAAAACATGCATTTTCCTTACTTTGATATTCCTGAGCCCTTAAATTTTGCTTTAGTTTCATTTTTCCCCAGTGAAATAGGCATCATAATTTAGCTGGCAAAAACTATGGTTTAATTAAAGAATATTGAAAACCATTCTGCAATTAGTAATTTTTATAAATTGAATTTAATATTATTTTGATACATCCTGGTTCTAAAAATCAGTTCTTAGAATTTCATGTTAAAACTCTATTTTTTTGGAAAACTTTAAAACTAAAGCAAAATAAGGAATAGGTTAATATATGTATTTCTGTTTAGATGTATTTGTTACTGGGTTTAGATATATCATTTCTGTCATAGTTTCACTTCCCTTTAAAGGGATAACATGACTGTATTTACAAGTTTACCTCACAATATTAACAGAAGACAAGATTTTATAGTTTGGAAAGGTTAAAGACAAGTAATAACTTTTCTTATAATCCCCAGCATCTCTTTAGACTCTGGCAGGCATGATCTATTGATGACATTGTTTCACTGTAGGGACTCACAGGCTAACCATAGAAATTGGCAGATGGCAGAGTTCTTGTTGGCAGTCTTCTTTCTCCTCTTAAACCATTCAGAATGCACTTGGTACTTGGTTAAATTCCTCTTCCAAACCCATCAAATTTTACAAGGCTATCAATGTAAAGAAATATTTTACTAAAGATTTGGTGGGGGAGAAAACTCACATTGTACAATATAAACCAAAAACTTAATAAATTTCTTCAAGCATATGTTCTTTTCTCCAAGGTTCCTCAATTATTTCTGCTACCTCATTTCTCCACTTTTTCCTCTTTATTACGTGAAGAAGTTTTCCCTGGTCACTTCACTCTGGAAAGCAAAACCTCCATAATTAATGGAATTGTGAATACTTTTTGGTCCTTAAGCAATCCCATTTGAAGGGTTTCAACCAGCCCAAGTGACTTAATAGTAACTTAACAAATGAATCTCATTATATTAACTAATCATGAGGAAATAGAAGCTCAGATGAATAAGCAATCAGATCTGTTGTGGGTAAGGTGTAGTTCATAAAACTAGTTACTTATGATCTGTGTCTTGAGGAATACATAGGGATCTATGCCTATAAAATTGCTATAACTTAGTTTTTTATTCATAATAATCCAAATAATTCTAACAAGTATTTTTTAATGTAAACACTACAGTAATGATTTATATGAAAAGATTCAATAGTTAATTGATATCATTGTTAATAGTTGGTATTATTAACCTCATTTCATAGCCCCCCAAAAAACAGGAAGTTGAAGAACTTGTCCAAGCTTCACTATCCTGTTTTCATTCCCTTTGGGGATATTTCCCAAAGTAGAATTGCTGGTTCATACAGTAGATTTATTTTTATTTTTTTGAGGAACTTCCATACTGTTTCCCATAGTGGCTGAACCAATTTACCTTTCCACCAAGAGTGTGCAAGTTTTTCTTTTCTCCACATCCTCACCAGCTCTCAACAGGTGTGAGATCATATCTCATTGCAGTTTTGATGGGTATTTCTCTGATAAATAGTGATGTTGAGCATCTTTTCATAGACCTGTTGGCCATTTGAATTTGTCTTCAAAATTTCCTACTATTCTGTTGCTCATGATACTTATAAAACATACTAATTTATAATGTGTTTTTATATTTTAGTGAGCTATATATTCATAAAAGTGATTGTACTATTGTTGGGACCCTCCCTGCTCTCTACCCCCCCCCCCACACCCCCGCAGCTAAGGCTGAGAGAGCGACCTTCCAACCATAAGCCACTAGGGAGACAAAGCTTATCTCCCAGCCAGGAGTACTGTGTCTGCTCCTTTTACTTTATCCAGAACTTGCCTCCAATGCTTGATCAGTTAGCCAATGATGGGTAAGATTCCCCAAGGGGGGACAATCTAAGACAGGCATAATCACATGGAGGCCCCAGGGAAGGACTTGGGGGGCTATAGCAAAAGGGAGTAATGGACCCTCACCCCTCAGGTTTGACATAGCCTGAGTCCTCATTATGTCTGTGAGAAGTCTCCTAATCTCTTGGCTGCCTTACTTCCCGTGCCTGACTTAAGCCTGAAACAATGATGGAGGGCAGTGCAGCCCTGTGCTGGAAAGGGCAGGTTCCCCGGGTGATCAGGCCTGAGAAAGAATACATAAACTCCTGTGAAACCTGCTTCGCTAAGAATGCTCTTAATTAAATGATAAAGGTCTGGGCAGGAAGTGAGTTTGCTTCCCAAAGTTTTGTAGCCCTTTAGCTAACAGACCCTGACTCAGAATAAGCCCTCAGAGTTCTTTGTATGCTATCTATTTTTTGATCCTTACTGCCTGACAATGATTAATGAACTTTACCTGTATTCCTGTGCAATTTAAAAGCCAATAAAAACTGGTGAAGGGAAGAATCAGGGCGCTCTCCTCTTGAGAGAGTTGCCAGGCCACTCTGAGACACCCTCCCTTTGAGAGGGTAGCCGTGCCATCCCTTTTCCTCCACAGGACTTGGTAGTCTGTGTGAATTTATCTCATGTCTCATCCATAATACCATGGACACTGCCGGCTGGTGTCTGCGTCATACTATGTAATCAGTTTGACTTCCTATTTGTTAAATATAATATTATAGTCAAATTCCCATTTTGATATAATTTTAGCAACTAATAAATATTACATTATATGGTTCATACCAAAATATATTTTAAAACTCACCTGCTATTGAACATTTGAATAGTTTCCATTTTTTCCTGTTATAAACAAATATTACAAAACCATTCAACCTTCTCGATTCCATTTTTGCATATACTATTTATTTTACCATGACTATATTTTCTCATTTTCTCCCTGAAAATCTCTCACTCACCTTATAACATCCAGCTCAACTGTCATTTTTGACAATTATAAACTGTCTTTGTAAGTATAAATATTCTTTTTAGTCTTTCCACATAAATTTGTTCATGACTCTGCTATGGCATTTATCATTTTGTTTTATCATTTATCTTACTGAATGTAAACCTCTGTGAGATGATAGGATACATTATAATAAAAATTCTGTCATACTATTGATCTTTCCCTAATACCTAGTACAGCACCTAACACATAGACCATCAAATCCATTTGTGCAATTATTAAATGAACAGATGATAGCTGAATAAGTGAATTACAAATAAAGAGTCATACGAATAGAAAGATAGTGCAGTACCATGTTGACAAAGCTCTGTGGGCCCTGAAAAAATGTTAGGCATTTATCTGTAGATAATTAGGAGCCAATGAAGTGCTAAGTAAATTAGTACCATGATTATCATAATTTTAGTGTTTACTATATATCCACTTCTCATAAAGATATTTTTATCTTGCTGACATGTCTATAGAGTATGGGCCAGTATACACACAGCAATATATATATATAGTACATATTGTACATATATGTAGCAATACAAAACTATAAGTTCAAATTTTAACATACAGGTGGCTTATGACAATGAAAGGATTTATTAATTTGGCATTGTTTTAGGATTATAATAATAAATAATAATAGCAATGGCAACAGGAATTACCATTTACTAAATATCTTTTCTAAAGAGATAATTATGAAATTATTATAAAATATCCATATAAACAACTTATTAAATATAGCATTAATTCCAACTAGAGATAAAAACACTGATTTAGAAAGAATTAGCAGATTCTACAGGGCTTCACAATTAAAATGTGGTGGAAATAAAATTCAAACTGGAGTCATATATCTGATTCTAAAGTCAATTTTTTATCTCATGGCACAAATGTAGCAAAAATAACTTCTGAGAATATAACTTTCCTGAAGTTGAAAATGAAATAAATTTCTTAAAAAGAGTTAAAGGAGTTATCTTTTATCAATGTCAAATCATCTTCTAATTATTATTTACCTATTAATTCTTTCATTTTAGAAAAAAAAGAGGTAATACAGTCCTCCATTATCATTATAAACTAGCCTCAAACTGAAGTTTAAGTAAAGGTAGTTCATTGAGTAATTCTAATTCCTTTTCATATTCTAACCATGCTGCCTTCAAGGGGAACCTATTCAGATCACATACAAGAGATGGAAATTGTTCTATAATGTCTAGTCATGGATCTGAAAGAGTAAAGGTCTTAAGCACACTGAGCACTTCACCTCAAGTAATTTTCCTAAAAATTTTGAAATATTTCCTATATTACTGCACTAAGATAATTTAATTATGTAGCATTTCTATAATAAAGGTTATTTTACAAAACTGCCTTAGAAAGACACTATTGAAATTAGGAATTCATAAAATTCTTACAATTTTTATTTGACTGCCAGGGAAATAGAAATATAAAATGCATGGTTGCTGAGAAAAGTTCTATTAAGAGGATGCACTGATTATGTAATATATTTATTGTAATTTTCCAAATAATATAGTGTCTTTTCAAATAACACTGCAGAAAGTGTTTTTATGCCAAAGCTCACTGTATTAGCTCTTCTGTATGCATTACTACATTACAGAATTACTGATGACTTCTTTATGTCTTCCATTTAAAAAACATAATTATTTCAAGAGCTGATAGTCAAGCTATCCATCAAATTATTGTTGTACTGTTCCCTTGTGAATACTCAAAATCTGTCTTTCACTCCTCGTATAAGTTTTTAAGCAGAGTCTGTACTAACTCTTCTGTATTGAATGCATTAGCAAATAGCTGCAGCCAGGTGATTCAGTAGATGTTTTATGTGAAATTTTGCCAAATATTCCCTACAGAAACCCTTCTCTTAAATGTGATGGGAGTTTTGGGAAAATCATCTTAAAATTAAAGTGAGTTTCTTATTTTCCTAAATGAATGGTTTTAATTCCCTAATGCAAAATAGTCTTTTGTGGGTTTTGAATAATGCCTTTGAGCATCAGTGGAAAAGAAGAAAATAAAATTAGACAATGAGAATAGAATGTCAGAGCATTAAACTGTCAACATATTTATGTTCTCAAGATTGTCCACATTAGGACATTACATTTAAAGACCAAGATAAAGTTTAGTGAGAGCTCTAAGTCTCTAAATTTCTGCCAATGCCTTTAGGAAGTGGATAGAATAATGTACTGTTTTGGCTTAAAATCACTTTATAAAATGAAGGCTGTCAATGCTTTCAAGTTTAGACCTTCAGCAGAACAAACTATTCCCTGAAATTCCAACATTTCTCCTATTTCTGATTCTAATTGTCACATGCTTCTGTCAATTATTGTAATTCTAATCAAATTCAGCAAAATGATCCCGGAACAACACATTTATAGAGAAGGATCTCACATGACAAGTTAACAAATAAGGGCAAAACATTGTTATAATTTGTTAGTATATTTTCTTGATCATCATTTAGTAATAACACTGAGCTACAGACATCCTTATATCCCTATTTAAAAAGCACCACTCAACATATACTAAAATGGACAGATATGCTCTATATGACATGGGAAAAAACAATATGTCCCATCTTATTATCTGTTCCATAATCTAGTCAATTCATCAGTGTTCAAGGTGTATGTATATATACATATATATGTATATATACACATATATATGTGTATATATGTATATATGTATATATGTATATATACATATATGTATATATACATATATGTGTGTATATGTATATATACATATATGTATATATACATATATGTGTGTATATGTATATATGTATATATACATATATGTATATATACATATATGTGTGTATATGTATATATGTATATATACATATATATGTGTATATATGATATAAGGTGTGTATGTATGTGTATATATACAAGAGCTAATATATACACATATGTACACACCTTATATGTGCATATAAGCACAGCCTAGAAGATATTTATAAAATTATATTTGGCAAAGTGAATCACAACTGTCCCTCAAACAATAGCATTTGAGAAAAAAACTCCCTGAATGCTTGAGAGAGTGCAGAATTTACTACAGAAGAACTGAGGACAACAGAGAGATTCCTATCTCACATTTCATTACTTTCTAGTGTGGTTTTGGACAAGTAAGTTAACACTGGTATGCCAGTGCTTCACCTAATGTTTAATGAGGGAGTGTATACAGAGTAGAGAGGGGCAAATCATTTTTTTTTATGGGACAATTCTGAATTGATGGAAGTGGCTACATGAAATACATTTTGAAAATTAATGAGAGATTATGTGAACTTAAGGTTCAAAGGGTAAGAATCGGTGCATTAGAAACATCTGCCTTAATCATGGGATGGGTCAGGTGGTGACATCTAAGCCTGAAATTAACCATCATCACAAGGCTGCATGTTAGCCAGACATCTCCTACGTATGTCTACAAATGCAGTAGCTCTATATAGATGTGCTTCAGAGACTACAATAGGGAAAGAAATAAGGTCAGGATATTAGAGCTCCAATCACCACCACTCACACACACACAGAGACTTCAGTCATTAAATTTTCTTTCAGGTTATTTTAAATACTGACATTCTTTTCCAAGTTGTTCTATTGCATACATAACATGCTAATGCTTTAAATCATTATATCAGGGTAAAGAATGGATTTACTTTTATGAAAAATTTAGTTTGTCCATAAACAAATGGTATGGAAAACAATTCAATGTGAATAAAAGGATTTAAGTTCCCCCAGCTCAAAAGCCTGAGGTAATTAGAGATTCTGAAAAGAAAAATGTCAATTTATCTCTCTCCCCATAAATGGACTATGAGGTCCAACCACTTCTCACAAGCTCCTTAATATTAGAGATTATTTTTCCACTGACAACCCTAGAGGATCTGGATTTATTGAATGTTTGGTAGATTATTTAATATGTGGTTCCAGGAGTGGAATTAGTAGGTAGTCCTCAAGAAAAGATGAATCTTGACCATAAGAGCTGAGACTACAAGGTTGAGGCATTGTCTGCAGAAGGAGATTCTCCAAATCTTGAAAATGTGAAGTTTAAAACAATCAGAAGTTTCCCTTATGCAAAGATGTTAAGATGTTAACATCAATCTGTCTCAGGAAATAAATCCTGAAAAAAATTTATATACTGAACAAATTGTCATGTTTATAAATATTGTAAGGGATAACTATGGAAACACAAAAGAAGTCTTCATCTATTTTCTAGGGGACTTAGGAAAGTGTCCTTGAGTAAAAAGAACTTAAAAAAATTTTTTTTTCTTCTTTAAAATTTTTTAATTAAATACTTTTGAATTTTATTGTTGTTCAAGTACAGTTTTCTGCCTTTTCCCCCCACCCCTCCCCACCACCCCAGCCATTCCCACCTCCCTGCCCTGTTTCCATCCTCCTTGTTTTCATCCATGTGTCCTTTATAATTGTTCCTGAAAATTCTTCCCCCTTTCCCCCCTATTATCCCCTCCCCTCTCCCCTGTGGTTACTGTCATGAAAAAAGAACTTAAGTGTAAGAGTTTAACAAGTACAAAGATAGGGGAGAAGATACTTAGATAAGGAAACCTTTACTGACCGTTGTGGAGATAAGAGATAGTTTCTACATAAGATGAAATGGAAAAAGTCCAGGAATGACTGGAACAAATAAGAAGGGAGAGGATTACAGGAAATGAAACTGGGGATTTAAACAGAGGTCTCATTATGGAGAATTTTAGAACGATATTATGGGACTTCAATTAAAGAAATAGATGAGTTTTAAGCAAGCAAATGTTTGATCATGTTTGAATTTTGTCCATATCACCCTGGCTACAAACTAGACTGCAGGTAAAAGTAGATGCTAGAAAACCCCTTAAAACAGTGATTTTCAACTGGTATGCTGCAAAAATTTTTCAAGCAATACCTGACTATTTAGTCAGGAGCACTAACCTCTTTTCTCTTAGACTGTCAAATTTTAAAAAATGACTGTGTGAATTAGTCAAAATCATACTCTTTTTTTCTCAGATTGGCAAAAATATTATTTTTGTGTGTGTGCTACAGAATTTTAGTAATTAGTTTATGTGCCATGAGATGAAATAGGCTGAAAATTGCTGCCTTAGAAGGCTATTGCATTAGCATTGCAGGCAGCAGTTGGTAATGGATGTGGTTAGGGCAGTAGTAATGGGTTTAGTGATATATATGGAATTTCAAATTTACTTAAAAATCTGAGATAAGAATGAAGTTTGGCATCCACAGGGGAGAAAGTGTTTTTTTCTTGTTCAACCTTGTATTTAAACACCTGCCACCTACTTAATATAAAATGGAAGGTCAATGAATTTAACTGAATTGCAGGTAAATTGAGACAAATCATTTAATTTGTCTTTTTTCCCCCAAGCCTAAAACAAATCCACAGCGCAAAACAACAGTAAAATTTGTTAACAATTTACAAAAGGTAGATACATTTTTTAAATATGATTTCATTTGAAACAATAAATTACCAACACAGTCTATGTAAATATAATTAAAAGATTTAAAATAAAAACCTTTTGTTTCCTATTTGATTATTATAAATAACATCAATTTAGCCATATTTTTATCCTTATGATGCTAAAAGGAGGGCATTGTGAACAAATATATTATTAATATTCTCATAGTGTCCTGGCAATTTTCCTAGATTTCAATTTTTAATTCTTTTTACAAAGAGATCTGATATTTGTAATGAGAAAGCAAAATTAAATTGACAGTGACTAAAATAATGATTGTATTATAATAAAAGTGAAACCCATGTGTGTACATGCTTATAACAATAACACCATACCTATGAATTAATTAAAATTCTTGTAGTTATATTGTACAAATGAGTTGAAAATTCTTTCTAAAACACGCACATGAGGAGAATGCTCAACAGCTGTGCATGTAAACCACCAACACCAGCTGGAAGTAACAGCACAATATTTGACTATATTTACATGCAATATGAAATCACAGTGGGGCAAATACAGGGAATAAAGTTGATGTGAATCTCCTTCAGTCTTAAAGTCATTCTCAAAAGTGTAGCATCTAGACAGGTAACATTTCACTACATTCCTCACTTCTGAGATCATGTCTGGCAACCACTTTTAACAGGTATAATGATATAACTGATATATTGTCTTTAGCTACTTGAATTATAGAGCAAGGTCAGAGCACACATCCATGAAATCATGAAAATTAATCTTTCTTCTGAGCACTAGATCCCTTCCTATGATCAGAGGCCTTCCATCTGTGCTAAGCCAAATATTATTAATGGGGATGCTTATTATGTCCACAGTGATTAGCCCTGAATATGTTCTCTCATAAAAAGGGGGACCCTGAAATACCAGTTCAAAAGAACCTATACACCCCAATGTTCACAGCAGCACAATTTACAATAGCCAAGTGCTGGAAGCAACCTAAGTGCCCATCAGTAAATGAATGGATCAAAAAACTATGGTATGTTTGCACCATGGAATACTATATACCAGTAAGAAAGAAGGAGCTCCTACCCTTTATGACAACATGGATGGAACTGGAGAGCATTATGCTAAGTGAAATAAGCCAGGTATTGAAAGACAAATACCATATGATCTCACCTATATGTAGAACCTAATCAACAAAACAAACAAGCAAACAAAATATATCTAGAGACAGTGAAATTAAGAACAAACTGACAGCAACGAGAGGGGAGGTGGGAGAGGATAAGGACGGGAATTGGGGAGGGGTTTTCAGGAATATTTATAAAGAGCACATGGACACCTGGCTGGCGTAGCTCAGTGGATTGAGCATGGGCTGTGAACCAAAGTGTCATGGGTTCGATTCCCAGTCAGGGTACATCCCTGGGTTGCAGGCCATGACCCCCAGCAACCACACACTGATGTTTCTCTCTCTCCCTCTTTCTCCCTCCCTTCCCTCTCTAAAAAATAAATAAATAAAATCTTTCAAGGGCACATGGACAACACCAAAGAGAGATAGGATCAGAGGTGAGGATGGCTGGGGTGGGGGAGAATGATGGGAGGGAAATGGAGACAATTGTACTTGAACAACAATAAAAAATGAATACAAAAATAAAAAATATAATAAAAAATAAATCTAATGCAAGAGAGATTAAAATTGTATTTATTGTGAAAAAATCTTAAAGGGAAAAAAACACCTTTTTTATCTGACTTACACTCCTGTTCTTTGTTGGACAGTCCAAAAGCAGTTTCTTAAGATATGGATAATATCTATATTATTCCAAAATATAAAGTTGGCTTATAGGTGTATCATGACACAATAAGCCTGGCCTCCCAACCTCACAGATCTTTACTGAAATATTCTTTAACTTTACAACAGTTGTTGCCTAGCTGTTGCCATAACATGTCCAAAGAACCAGGTTGCTGGATGGGGAAAGGCACCACAATTAGCACCACCTCTTTTCTGAGTCTGCTCTTCACAAGACAACCGTTAATGATTCTCTATCTTCAGAATCACCAGACTAGATTCCCCCCTTCCTCATGAAGAGTCTTCCCTGGCCTTTGGGGTTTTCTGGTATTATTTCCTGTCACTTTCCAACAGTCAGGGCCACCTCAATCCACAGATATGTTATAAATGTATTGAACTGCAAAGGGAAAAGGGTCTCAAGCAGTCCTCCCACAAGAGACCATAGTCTGTGCAAATGTGCATATTACAGTCTCAAAACTTCCCATTTCTTGGGCCTCCCATTTGTGCAATATGTAATTCAATATAGATACAAAGCTGAAATTTCAGCTTGTACACCTCACCCCAGAACTGTTGGTAACCATTCACTTTTAATATGAGTGATCAAAATGAACTATGCCAGGGGCATGGGGAGAGGGGGAAGAAAATACAGACAACTATAATTGAACAACAATAAAATTATTTAAAAAAATGAACCATGCAAGTGTTTAAATTATTTTTATGGGAACTTGATGTCTTCACTTCTAGAAATAGAAATGGCTACTATCTTCTCTTGTAACAATATAAATAATACCACCAAAAATAGCAGCAAGAGGGCAGGTATTCATAACTTTATTTACCTTTTAAATTTTAAAACTGGATTTACATGAAGCTTCAAGAGGTGTTCAACAAATATTTGGTGATCAACTAAAAATGATGTGAGGTACTCCAAGTACATCTGCTACTATTTTTTCTTTCAATTTTTAGCCAGGGCTAAAAAATGCAGTTTTATTAGAAATATGTTATCAATTTGAGGACTGAAGTGTTTGAATTTAAGTATATTTATAACAGTGAAATATGATAGACTAAATCTGAGATCCTTTTTAATACACCATTTTTAAATGACAGTGAAACATGTGAAAATAGAAAGGGAGTGAAAGATCACTCCTGCCGAGGTACATTAGAGTATCATTTGTATGCATATGATAGAGAGCTGGCATTCACTTGGCAATGCAGACCAAAAGCCTTAGAAAAAGGCCTGCTTCCATCTCACCTGGTTATATTATCTCAGGAATTTATTCTAAGAAAATAATTCAAAGAAAGAAAAATGTTGCTTTTACTGTATATTAATAGTTTTGTTTTTTTAAGAAGAAGAAAAAGAGGGAACAGGAAATGACAAATGCTCACGAGAATGTGGAGCAAAAGGAACTCTCATTCACTGCAAATGAACAGCTACTTTGGAAGACAGTTTAGCGGTTTCTAACAAAATTAAACATATTCTTACCATACAATCCCGCTTTCATGCTCCTTGGTACTTACACAAATAAATTGAAAACTTATGTTCACACAAAAACTTGTATATAAACGTTTACAACAACTTTATTCATAATGGCCAAAAGTTGGAAGGAACTAAAATGCCCTTTAGTAAGGAGAGGATAAATTGTGGTAAATTTTGACAATGGAATATTAATCAATGCTAAAAAGAAATGTGCTATCACATCATGAAAAAATCATGGAAGAACCTTAAATAAATATTACTAAGTGAAAGACACCAATCAGAAAAGTCTATATACTGTATGAGTCCAAATGTATGACATTCTGGAAAAGGCAAAACTATTATGGAGACAGTGTAAAGAACAGGAATTGGGAAGAATACATAGATGGGCACAAAGGATTTTTTAGGGCAGCGAAACTATTCTGTATGATACTGTAACAGTGAACACACGCCACTATAAATTTGTCAAAATCCATACAAAGTCCAACACTAAATACTGAACCCTAAGGTAAAGTATGGACTTTGGGTGATAATGACGTGTCAGTGTAAGTTCATTGATTGTAACTAATGTGACACTGGTGCAGGGTGTTGACGGTTGAGAAGGCTGTGTAGGAGGTAGGGGTCGGGGGTATATGGAAACTGTATATTTTCCATTCAATTTTTCTGTGAACCCAAAATTGCTCTAAAAATCTAAACCTATTTTAGGAACATAAGAAATATCTCAAGCATTTGATGCATTCTAAGTATCAGGGTAATTATTAAACCTAATGAAAACAATTAGAAGCTATGTAGCAACACAGAAAAATATCTAAACCCCAATGTTTATAATAAACCCCATTATTAGAGTTATGGAAAATATATATGGAAACAGACATAGAGAGCATGTAGTTTAAGTAGTTTAAGTGAAAGTGGGAATATGAGTCATTTTTGCTGGTCAATTCTTACAATTATCATACTATGTTACACAGAACAAATGCATTTTCAGAGGAGGACCATGTTATCACAGGGTTCATTCAGTTAATATAGCACAGTGAGAAATACTATTAATGTCCACTATGGATAAATAGCCTTTACTATATTTTGGAACCCTAAATTGTAGTTCAACAAATATTAATGGAACATTATCTAAGTGTTGCAAAGTCTACTATTAGGCACTGTGTATACAATTGTGCCTCAAACCTGACATAGTTTCTACTTTCATGGAGCTTGCACACTTATCTAAGAAAATGTAAATAAAATTACAGGCTGGATGATAAAAATATCCCACTGCATATATTCTACAGAAAAGAAGTATGCAAAGCTTATGTTAGTGACAAATAATGGGTGCTCTGATCTGTTAGAAAGGTGAGGAAAAACTTCAAGGAAGGCACATGAGCTGAGTTCAGAAGGATGAGTCAACATTAGGTAGAAACAGGAAGGAAAAACACACCAAAGATAGGAAATAAAGCATGCAAGTGTTTTGGCTGAAGATAACATGGTAAATAGATGACATTTAGATAAATTTAGTGTTATTGTGGAGAAAAATAAAGTAGGTAGGGCCTGTCAATTCAGAACTTTAGGGAATGATTATCATCCTAAGAGCCACAAAAGGCCTTTGAGGGATTTCTAAGAAAGGATGGGTGATCATTTTAAATCTAAATTATGAAAAACAAATCATGCTTAATGAAAGTTGAAGTTGATACAGGAGCTACTTCAGAGTTCTAAAAAAAGAAATTGGGATATTTTAGACCAGGGTGGCAGAGACAAAATAAAATGAACAGGTCTGAGAAGTAACAAAAGTCATCTGGTGAATTAGACATGGACAGATGAGGGACAGGGGCAATAGGATACAGGTCATTTTAATTAGCATACCCTGGAGTGACTTTCCAGAATTGTTCCAAACTGCCACCATCTTCATGTTCTACCATGACCTTTTGCAATCTATGATCCACTCACACTGGACCAGCCACCATTTCCTGAACATGGTGGGCTCTCATCTATCTGCTTCTTCTTATTCTTAAAATGTTCTATATTTTCTGGCTCAAGACTGACTGGCCTAAATTTTGTCTCTTCTCTGACTGTTTGTCTTTTCATTTTATTCATACAGACATAGTTGCTGCCTGGGGTGTGATTATAGCTTTCATATGCCTTACCACATGTTATGTACTGAATTGTATCCCCCCAAATTCATATGTTGAAGTCCTAAAACTACAGTACCTCAGAATGTGATTATATTTGATGATAAAGACTTTAAAGATTAATTTAAAGTAAGTGAAATGATCAGGGCAGAGGCCTGATCTAATAGGAATGGTGTCTTTATAAGAAGAGCTGCCAGGGGTGCATGTGCACAGAAGAACACATGTGATCCTACCACAAGCCAAAGGGAGAGATTTCAGGAGAAACTAAACCGAAAACATCTTAATCTTGGACTGTAGTATCCAAAACTGTGAGAAAATAAATTGCTGTTGTTTAAGCAACCTAACCTGTGATATTTTGTCATGGAAGCCCTAGCAGACTGATATGACACATTAAACTATATTTATATTAATTTTCCTCTTTTTCAAATAGACCATTAATCATAAAATGGTAAATCTACTTTCTACTTTGTATTTCTAGTATCTGATATATTGCCTATACATATTAGGTCTGTCTTAAAATTTGAATGAATAAATTAGTAAAATCCTAAAATTCTCATTGTATATGTTCCTTGCCCCCCAAACATTGTCTTTATCCTCTACTCGATTATCTCTAGGAGTTTAAATTTATCTCTAAGCTTTTCCTCTAATTGGAGTTAGAGTAAAATATTTCCACCTGCCTTCTATTCATTTCCAGTTGGTAATCACAACTTTAAAGTGAACTTACCCATAACTTATTCTGTATCTTTGCCTCTACAAACTAGCTTCTTCTCTTAATACCTCTCTCTTTATACTTACTTTTGGAATCTTAGATTCATTTCACAAATCCTTCTACTGCATCCCACTGATGGTGGTATTTCTCCAAAATGCCCCTCCAAATTGTACAATTCCTTTTTCTTAGTATTTCTCTCAAACCAGCTCTTACATGTACGTGTACCATTGCAATGGCTGCCTATCTAAGCTTTGTCCTTTCTGTTTCTCCTCTTTGTCAGATCTTTAACAGATACCAGCTCTTATTTATTACTTACACATTCAGATGTATAAAATATCAATAGACCTTTAAAGAGGGGTGAGGATAAATTTTGTGAAGGGCAATAGAAATTAAGCTGACAGATACAGTGATAGGAGTTGAGCAACAGTAATACACACATTTACATATATGACAAATGGCAAAACATGGTAATGCCAAAGTAAATGCCATATTTAAGTATCATGACTATAAATCAGCAGGTGCAGACTCTGCATGCCATAAATTTTCAGTGATCTGGGAACTAGCCACCTTTTTTGGAATTATGTCTTATGCTCTCTTCCCAAACAAACATAATGATATGTTTCTATCTCTGTTCACCATTTTTTCATACAATAATAGGACAAGATGTAATAACTACATTAAGCAAAGAGTGCACAGCTCAGAAAATGTGATTTGTTGTTGCTATTGATCAGATCAAAAAGTACCAAGATAGATAATTCTCAACTATTATTATGGCAAATTTATGGAAAACAATTTCAGTTTATTTTTTCTCCTTGTTAATGTATTGAAAATCCAACAATTTAAACCATCTGTTAAATTTTAGTTTGCAACTTATCTTAGCCTTGGACTTATTCTGATTTTCTTCAGGTCTTACTTCAAAACAGGCAAGTAATCTAGTGAGACATTTTTTAGCATTAGAGAAAAAATAAGTGTTATTCTAAATGATTTTTAATATTTATTTTGAAGTTTCACAACCAAATTACAAAATTTTAGTGACTTGAGATAGGAAATAGGCAATTGACTTTCAGTGTTTCTGGAGTACCACAGTCTTTTATATTAATTCTCATTCATTTTCTACCTTCCACATACATGTTTAGTCAACTTCAATTTTTTTTGGTGTCAAATCTATGAAAGGAAGAGTAAAGTTATGTCTTTTCTTTAGAACAATTTAAATCTCAGTAATGAAAGTGTTGAGAAAACATCCAATCTGGAAATGAAATCTATTGTTTTTAGTTTTTTATCAATGGTAACAAATCAGAAATAGGTGATAGGTATGAGTTCACATGGTAGCACTTCAATGACTTCTTCTCTATTTCCTGTTCTTCCACCTTTGATAAATTAAAAGCAAAGAAACTGATTCCACATATTATTTCTTGTTTTGTTAAAATTTACATGAAATCTTCAATATATGTTAAAATATTTTTATTTAAATCATTTTATTGCTATTCTATTATATACAGTTGTCCCAATGTTTCCCCCTTTGCCCTCTGCCCATTCCACCCCACATTCCCACAGTCAATCCCCACCCTGTTGTCCATGTCTGTGGGTCATTCATACATGTTCTTTGTCCAGTCTCTTCCCCTTCTTTCTGCCTTTTCCTCCTCGCCCCTCCCCTCTGGTGTTAAATTTTTTTTAAGTTTATATGAACTCATCAATGTATGTGTATGAGGAAGATTGAAGTATGACTTACTTTGGTTTTATTTTTATGACTATATTTTATTTTTTCTGAACCCAGATTTCTAGAAAAAGAAAATAATTAGTAACCTATATTCCAATAAGGTAAAATATTTTACTAACTAGTTATATCATCCAAGATGTCCTCTTGAACATCAGGTACACATCTGTATGGGGACTGTGTAGTGTAGATGAACTAGCAGACAAGTTGGGCAAGCAGTTTAAGCTATTTTTGGTTGTAAAATTAGTTAAATAATTTTTCACATTGTTTCCTTTAACCCTTTGAAATAATTCACTGACCATTTCTAGCATTACATGAAGAATTATTTTTTTACCATCCAAGTAGAACATGAAAGAGTTCAGTAACAGTTCACATGTCAGATATTTTGTGTGCTTAGCCCGTCAGTCTGAAAATTTGAAATCATTCTTTGATTCCATTTTATCAGTCACCATTTAGTTTCTTATGGATATTGCTGCATGTCAGTCCATACATTAGGTAGCTATGCTTAAATAAACCTCATCAACACTCTGAAAAGAAGAATATACAAATTAGTTTTAATAGTATACCCCAAAGTGCTACTTTATGTGACTACAGATTCCACTTTTTCATCAGGTTCCCTGAATTACTAAACTATTGACAGTGTAGACAGCATGAGGACAAGTTTCACAAAGATTTCCTGCATGACAGGCGCATCATGACACACTCATCAATAACTTTGCACCCTGATATAAGCAATGCCATTTTTGCAACGTGTTTTATAGTGTGAACCAGTAAAAATATTTTAAAAACCCATATCGTGCACTCACTGCAGAAAGGATAGATTCACATGTATACAAAATTTAGATAAATATGAAAAACGTTAACTTTTTAAATTCCCATTTTTCTATTATTTAAATATCCCCGGGAAAAATGGAAAGATCTTCTTTTTCAAGAGTTGACTACCCCCACATTTTTCCTCTTTTCTCTGACAGTGAGAATTTTCACACAACAGTGAGAAAAGCATTTCTAATAAGTAATATCTTGCTAAGGACTTCCTAATGTGTCCAAAACTAAATTGTAAATTGTATATTAATTTAAATGATTGAAGAATTTAAGTATAAATTGTTTACTTATATAACTTTGATTGCTTAAATCAAGGTTATATATTTATTCATGAAAATTATATATAGTCATGGTTATTTACAAATAAAATTACAGGTGATAAAAGCTCTCTTCTGTGGGTTTAAAGTAAGTTTATAAAACTTAACCATAATAACAAACACAGATTTTATTAATGGTTTCCAGTATGTTCCCTGACTCACAATGACTAATGTCCCTCCCAAATGTAAAAGAACATTCAATGCTTCCAAGGTTTCCAAAAGTCTCATTCCATTACAGCATCAGGCCAAAGTCTGAAATCTCATCATCTCATTAGTTCAAAGTTCAAAATCTAAATCAGGTCCAGGTGTGGATGAGGCTCCTTTATTTAATCTAGAACAGCTGCTAAGAAACAATTCCTCTTTATCTGTTGACCTGTGAAATTAAAGAACAAGTAATGTAACACTCCCAACATACAGAAGGAGTTGAGGGGGCAGAAAAAGAATAACAGTTATAGATATTCCAGTTCAAAATGGGGAGAATGAATGCAAAAAGAACATGGTTCTGAAATCCAACTAGACAAACGATGGATTTTTCTACATTAGGTTTCAAGGTTTGGGAAAGATTTCTGGCGCTTCTCGCTGCTACTTTCTGGGCTCTTGATTCTGCTCTTTGAGTCATTCTTTTCCATAAGAGAGTAATTATACTTCTAGTATCTATCCATGATAAATGAAAACAATTTTCCCCAAAAGCCTACTGTGTATGTATGTAGATTGTGTGTATACATACACATATATGGATATATATAACTTCATAATAAAAAGGAATAAACTATTAGTGTATGTAATAATGTGAATGCATCTCAAAAATATAATACTGAATAAAAAACAGAAAATGACATATCATATGATGATTCAATTTTTAAAGAAATTCTATAATATGCAAAAATAATCTATAATAGAAATCAAATTATTGGTTGCTGTTTTAGTGGAAAGAGAGTGGGCAGTGATTGTCTAGGAAGAGGTATCATGGAACTTCTGAATGTGATAGAAATATTTTGTGTCAACACAGATATGGGCTATACACACGTAAGATTTGTTAAAATTATGTGTCACTGAATGGCATCCTTAAAATCTGAGCATTTAATTTTTTATAAATTATACCTTAATAAAAAATAAAAGGGTGAATTTATCAAAATACAGTAATACATTTTGTGAGTACCTTTAATCATTATTAAAATGGGCACTACTAACACTGCCAGCAGCTATGGACAATATTTTCATTTTATCTACTTTGACACTTCTTAATAGAAGATGTGCTTATTTTTTAAAGTAAAAGTATTGGTAAAGTACATAACTTTAACCATTAAAAATGAATTAACCAACTAAAATTGGCTTGGTTTAAAAATGGATAATAAACAAACTTTTATTAAGCTAAATAGAAGTCACTGAAATTTAAAAAATAATTTTACACTCTAGAATGGTTTCAACCCTCAACTCTTAATTAAGCAAAAGAAATAAGTACAACATACAAAGGCATAAATTTGTTTTATTACTTTATTCACCTTTCAGGAATATTATAAAATTAAAGTTATCAAAGCATCATATTTTATGTTATACATGTATCTCCTAATAAGCCTACTGCTTTGTTTTTTTCTCATAAATGAAGTTCAAGGTAATTATCCTCACTGAAGTTCAAATATTGTTATTAATTTCAATCAGCCATTCCTAAGAATATACCTTAAAAATTAATGGATGAATATAATCACATTAATTCAAAAGCTTTACTACTGATCCACTTACAGGATATTTAATACTTCAATATTTTTATTCTTTCAAACTGCATAATGTGGCAATACAAAACAAATGGGTCCAATTTGGGGTTAAATTTTTTTTCTCTTTATAAATTTGAAGGTAATGAGTTATAAGACAGTTTTAGCTAAATTGATAAACGATGATTTTTATTTTTTTCACTCATTATCTAGTTCTATATATCAACCAAACTGTTTCTTTTACTATATTAGAGACTCTATAGACACATTCATGTAACTTAATTTCATCAAATTTCTCACACCCAAAAGCAATATACTATTTATAATAATTGTAGAAGGACCAACCTAATGATAAAGGGATCACTCCAACAAAAAGATATAAAAGATATATCTTGTGCAAACACTTATGCACCCAACATAGCAGCACATAAATATATAAATCAAATATTTATGAACATAAGGGAAAGAGTGACAATAATACAGTAATAATAGGAATTTTATCATCCCATTCACATAAATGGATAGATTATCCAGACAGAAAATCAACAAGGAAACTGTGGTCTTATGTGACACATTAGAGCAGGTAGATTTAATTAATATTGTTGAAACACACAATGAAACCTCTTCTAATTAGACCATATATTAGGGCCCAAAACAAGTCTTAGTAAATTTAAGAATTTTGAAATCATAAAAAGCATCTTCTCTGACCACAATGGTATGAAGCTAGAAATTAATTACAAGAAAAAATCTGAAAAACACAGACACATGGAAGCTAAATAGCACACTACTAACAATGAATGGGTTAACAATGAGACCAAGGAAGAATTCAAAAGAAATTTTAAAGCAAATAAAAATAAAAATACAATGACCCAAAAATCTATGGGAAACAGCCTAAGCAGTTCTAAGAGGGAAATTCAGAGCAATATAAGCCTGCCTCAAGAAATAAGAAAAATATCAAATAAAAAATATCACCTTACACTTAATCTATGAGAAATAAGTGAGTGGAAGGAAGAAACTAGTGAGTATTAGATTGGAAAACAACAAGAAAGAGACTAAAATATCAATGCAAAAGATTGATGAAACAAAGAGCTGTTTTTTAAGATAAATAAAATTAATAAACCTTTAACCATATTCATTAGGAAAAGAAAGAGATGGGAAACATAAAATCAGAATTGAAAGAAGAGTATTTACAAGTGGCACAACAGAAATACAAAGAATTAAAAGAACAGTTAATCATATGAGCAATTTATTATAATTAAAAATCCTGGAAGAAGTGATAAATTCCTAGAACCAATCTTCTAAAACTGAATCAAGAAGAAACAGAGAAATCTAAACAGACCAATTTAACTACTAGCAAAATAAAACCAGTAACCACAAATCTCCCAAAAATAAAAGTCCTGGACCTGACAGCTTCACAAGTAAATTTTACTAAACATTCAAAAAATTAACACCTATCCTTTTCAAATGATTACAAAAAAATCAAGAGTAAAAGCTTGTAAGCTCATTTCATAAGACAAGTATTATCCTGATTTCAAAACCAAACAAAGCATTAAAAAGAAAGAAAAATTATAGGCCAATATCCCTGATGAGCAAAGATTCATAAATTCTCAACAAAATATTAGCAAACCAAATTCAGCAATACATTAAAAAGATTATACTCCATGATCAAGTGGGATTTATTCTCTTAGTGCAAGTTTCAATATCTGCAAATCAAATAATGTATTACACCACATAAATAAGAGGAAAGATAAAAAATGTGATCTATCAATAGATGCAGAAAAGCATATGAAAAAATCCAGCACCCCTTTATGATAAAAACTCTCAGAAGAGGGAATAAAGGGAACATAACAATATAATAATAATGGCCACATATGGCAAAACCACAGCTAATACCATACTCAATGGGATAAAGCTGAAAGTATGTTCCTAGATCAGGAACAAGATAAGGATGTCCACTTTCACCACTTTTTTTCAATATAGTATTGGAAGTCTTAGCCACTGAAATCATAAATTTTTTTAAAAAGCATCCAAACTGGAAAAAAAGAAGTGTCATTATTTGCAGATGACATGATACGGTATATAGAGAACCCTAAAGTATCCACTAAACAGCTACTAGAACTGATAAGTGAATTTAGTAAAGTTTCTGGATACATAATTAATATTGAGAAGTCAGTTGCATTTTATATACCTGTAACAAACAGAAAGAGAAATTAAGAAAACAGCAACCCAATTTACAATTGCATCAAAAAATTACATATTAATAGATTTAGCCAAGGAGATGTAACACCTGTACTTAGAAAATTTCTAAGACATTGAAGAAAGAAATCAAAGAAAATACTAATAAGTAAACCATATATTGTGCTCAGGGATAGGAAGAATTAACATCATTAAAATGCCCATTCTATCCAAAGCAAACTACAGATTCCATGCAATTCCTACCACAATGCACAAGGTTTGTTTGTTTGTTTTTCACAGAACAAGAACAAAAAATTCTAAAATGTGTATGGAATCACAAAAGACCCCAAAGAGACAAATCAACCTTGAGAAATAAGAAAAAAAGTTGGAGATATCATGTACCTGACATTAAACAATACTACACGGCTACAGTAATCAAAATAGCATGGCACTGGCATAAAAATGTGTCCACAGACACATGGATAAATGGAACAGAATAGAGAGTTCAGAAATAAAACCACACCTATGTCAATTAATCCATGGCAAAGGAGGCAAGAATATACAATAGGGTAAAAACAATTTCTTCAGTAAGTGGTGTTGCCAAAACTGAACATGATTATAGAAAAAAATAAAACTAAACATTTTTATAGCATATAAAAGAACAAACTCAAAATGTATTAAAGACTTAGAGGTAAGACTGGAAACCATAAAACTTCTAGAAGAAAACATAGGCACCAAACACTCTGTCATGGCTATTGTTTTTTTTTTTTTTAATATGTCTCCTTGGGCAAAGGAAACAAAAGAAAAATAAAAACAAATAGGACTAAATAAAACTAAAATGTTTTTGCACAGCAAAACAACAACAAAACAAAAGAAAAAACTCTACTGAATGAGAAAAGATATTTGCCAATGATACATCCTATAAGGGGGTAGTATCCAAAATATGTAAAGAACTCATAAAATTTAACATAAAAAAGAATCTGATTTAAAAATAGACAGCGGACCTAAGTAGACTTTTCTCTAAACAGGACATACAGGTGGCTAACAGACATAAAAAAAAGAGGTTCAATGTCACTAACTCATTAGAGAAATGTAAATTAACACCTCAATAAGATATCATCTCACACTTGTCAGAATGCCTATTATCAATAAGCTCATAAGCAACAAGTGTTGACAAGGACGTGGAGAAAAGGGAACCCTTGTGCCTGTTGGTGGGAATGCAGCCTCTATTGAAAACAGTGTGGAGGTTACTCAAAATATTTAAAATACAACTACCGTATGATGCAGCAATGCCACTTCTAGGTATTGACCTGAAGAAATTCAAACAGTAATTTGGAAAGATATATGTACCCCTAAGTTCAATATTTATGTAGCATTATTTATAAGAGCCAAGGTACAGAAGCAACCTAAGAGTACTATGATAGAGCAATGGCTAAGAAGACATGCTACATACAATAAACAACCTAACCCTACATCTACAAGAACTAGAAGTGCAACAACAAACAAAGCCCAGAGTGCATGGAAGGAAAGAAATAATCAAGATCAAGACAGAATTAAATGATATAGAGACTAGAAGAACAATTTTAAAAAATCAATAAATCCAGGATGTGGTTCTTTCAAAAGATAAACAAAATTGGCAAGCCTTTAGCCAGACTCATCAAGAAAAAAAGAGAAAGAACCCAAATAAATAAAATAATAAACTAAAGAGAAATTACAACTGATACCACAAAAATAGAAAACTTTGTAAGAAATTACTATGAAAAACTATATGCCAAGAAATTTGATAACCTGAGCAAAATGGAAAAATTTCTAGAAATGTGTAATCTTCCAAAACTGAATCAAGAAGAAGCAGAAAGCCTGAATAAACCAATAACAACTAGTAAAATTTAAACAGTAATCAAACATCTCCTGTCACACAAAAGCCCCAGACTGCAGGGCTTCACAGTGAATTTCCCCAAAAAGTTAGGGAGTAACTAATGCCTACCCTTCTCAAACTATTCCAGAAAATTCAGGAAGAGGGAAGACATCCAAACTATTTTTATGAGGCTAACATTATCCTAATTCCAAAAATAGGTAAAGACACAACAAAGAAAGAAAACTATAGGCCAGTATTGCTGATGAACACAGATGCCAAAATTCTCAGCAAAATATTGGCAAACTGGATCCAGCAATACATTTAAAAGATCATAAACCATGATCACTTGATTCATCCCAGGGATGCAAAGATGGTATAATATTCACAAATCAATAAACTAATATACCACATAAACAAAATTAAGGATGAAAATCACATGATGATATCAATAGACACTGGGAAAACATTTCACAAAATCCAGTACCCATTTATGATAAAAACACTCAGCAATGTGGGACTACAGGCAGCATACCTCAACATATTAAAGACCAGATACAAAAACTTAGAGCCAACATCATACTCAATGGGCATAAACTAAAAGCTTTCCCCCTATGATCAGGAACAAGACAAAGGATGCCTGCTTTTACCACTTCTATTCAACTTAGTATTGGAAGTTCTAGCCACAGCGATCATCACACAATAAAAAGAAACAAAAGGCATCCAAATTGGAAAAGAGGAAGTAAAACTATCATTATTTGCAGACAACATAATAGTGTACATAGAAAACTCTATGGGCTCCACCAAAACACTACACAATCTAACAAGAGAATTTGGAAAATTAGTGGGATACAAAGTCAATACTCAGAAATCAAAGACATTTTTGTACACCAACAATGAAATACCAGAAATAGAAACTAGGAAAAAATATCATTTACTATAGCAACAAGAAAATAAAGTACCTAGAAATAAACTTAACCAAGGAGGCATAAATCTGTACTCAGAAAACTATAGAACACTGAAAAGAAGAAATAAAGGAAGATACAAACAAATGGAAGCATATACTGTGTTCATGGATTGAAAGAAGTAACATCATTAAAATGTCCATAATACCCAAAGCAAACTATAGATTCAATACAATCCCTATTAAAATACCAATTTGGAACAAATATTTAAAGAAATTTATATGGAACCATAAACAATCCCAAACAGCTGCAGCAATTTTGAGAAAGATGAACAAAGTAGGAGGGATCACACAATACCTTATATTTAACTATACTACACTGTAATCAAAACAGTCTAGTACTGTAATAAGAACAGACAAATAGATTAGTGGAACAGAATAGAGAGCCCAGAAAAGAAAACCACGTTTCTTTGATCAGTTAATATTTGACAAAGGGAGCAGAAGCATAAAACGGAGTAAAAGTAGTCTCTTCAACAAGTGGTGCTGGGGTTTCTGGAATGGTAAATGCAAAAAAATGAAACTAGAGCACCAACTTACATCATACACCAAAATAAACTAAAAATGGATAAAAGTTTTAATCAGAAGCTGTGACACCATAAAAGTCCTAGAGGAAAATATAGGAAGTAAAATTTCAGATTGCCCATGCAGCAATATTTTTACCAATACATGCTCTAGGGCAAGGGAAATAAAGGAAAGAACAAAAGGGACTACATCAATTAAAAAACTTCCGCACAGCTAAAGGAAATATCATCAAAATGAAAAGGTACCAACTGTATGGGAAAATATATTTGCCAATGATATCTCAGACAAGAATTTGATTTCCAAAATATATAAAGTACTTATATGACTCAACTCCAAGAAGACAAACAATCCAATTAAAAAATGAGCAAATACCTGAACAGACACTTCTCCTTCTATGTAAGGAGGACATACAGAGGGCCCATAGGTATATGAAAGAATGCACAACATCATTAGCCATCAAAGAAATGTAAATTAAAATCACAATGAGATAGCACCTCATGCCACTCACAATGGCCATCATTAACAAGTTAACAAACAAGTGCTGGCAAAGACAGGGAGAAAAGGGAACCTTACTGCACTGTTGGTGGGAATGCAGACTGGTGCAGCCACTGTGGAAAACAGCATGGAATTTCCTGCAAAAAACTAAAAATGGAACTGCCTTTTGACCCAGTAATTCCACTGCTGGAATTATACCCTAAGAATCCTAAAACACTAGTTCAAAAGAACCTATTTACCCCAATATTCATAGCAGTGTTATTTACAATAGCCAAATGCTAGAAACAGCCTATGTGCCCATCATTAAATGAGTGGATCAAAAAACTGTGTTACATTCACATAATGGAATACTATACAGCAAAATGAAACAAGGAGCTCCTACCTTTCACAACAGCCTTGATGCAACTGGAGAGCATTATGCTAAGTGAAATAAGCCAGTGGCAAAAGATAAATATCATATAATATCACCTATAAGTGGAACCTAATGAACAAAACAAACAAATGAGTAAAATAGAACCAGTGGCATGGAAACAAGGAACAAACTGACAGGGACCACAGGGGAGTAGGGAGAGAGAATAAAGGAGGAAATAAAGGGAAAGGCCTAGTTAAAGAGTAAGTATAAATGACCCATGGACATTGACAAAAGGGTGGGATTGACTGTGGATGTGGGTGGTGGGGTTGCTTGGGTGGGGTAGGGGAGAGCAATGGAGGAAAATTTGGACATTTGTAATAGGGCAATTAAAAAAATAAAAAAAATAAACATATGAAAAGAAAAAAGAAGACATGTTACATATCTACAGTGGAATATTATTCATCCATAAAAAATAAAATCTTACTATTTTCAACAGTACCTAGAGAGTATTATGCTAAGTGCAATAAGTCAGAGAAAGACAAATACCATATCATTTTACTTATATGTGGAACTTAAAACAACAAATTAAACAAATAAAACAGAAATACATTCATAGATAAAGAGAACAAACTAAAGCTGCCAAAGGAAAGGGGCTCTGGGTGTCTGGGTTAAAAGGGAAATGATTAAGAAGTGCAAGCTGACATTTACAAAATAGTTCCAAGGATCTAAATAAAGCATAGAGAATATAGTCAACATCAGACTTATCAAGGCCAGGATGTCATAAGTTATATATACTTGAAACTAATATAATTTTGAATGCCAAAGTAATTGAAATATAAAATTAACTAAATACAATGAAATAATTATGCTGACTTAAGGAAATATAAAATGAGATATTCTTTTAAAATCACACCTTGATTAAACAAACTGATAAAATATGGCTACTGTCCAGTAAGTCCAGCTGGGTCAGCAGCTGAAACTGATCATTCAGAAAGAGAAAATCTTTAGCCTGAATTTACATTATATAAAGGGAAATAATTCCCCACTTTTATATATCTGAAATATGGGGTATACTTATTATTTCTTCAGAAAATTACATGGGGAAAATATTTCATGCACAAGCCAAAATGGATTTTCATTCTGAATGATCATTTTTCAACATCTCCGTAGACCCAATTTACCAATTTGTCAATATTTCAACTTCATTTTTTACTGTGAAAATCTGACTATTCAAAACATACTGCTAGAGCTTCCACTTGTTGAGTGCTTAGATATGCCAGATACCACTCACCATTCTCTCATACATACAATGCTGATGGAGTCTGCATGATATTCTTTTGTGAAAGATATTTTTCTTATTTCCCCCTTAGACTGAGGCTGAAGATACTAAGCAGCCTGTCTGAGGTTGGACTGTAGGAAAATGGTGGAGCTGGAAAGCAAGTGCACATCCTCTGAGGTCAAATAACTTATAGCACATTGCCACCTACAATTTCAGAAAATTCTAAATGCCTTGAAATTATTTTATGTACTATTGCTTCAACTCACTTGTTTAATAGTTAACTCATAGAAGAGGTAAAAAGCATTTTTAATTAGACAGAGTGATTAATAATATTGGAAAATTCACATTGTACCATTCCAAATGTGTTTCTGAAAGTGAGATTAAAGGATATTTTGATTTATTATTATTTCAATTTAGGGTAGTATATTTTAGACATTCTTAATTATTCTTTAATAACTTGTTTGCAGCTATTATTTTATGGTTAATTCAATATTTGCTAAACATCTATGAGATTCATGTCCTAAGCATCAAAAACTGCTTTCTACACTACTTTATATAGTTTCTATGAAACCTGCTCTACTGTTAGTCCTGGATTTGCCTATCTATACATGTCAAAGAGAACCACGCTAAGTTCTTATGTTTTTACCTATCACATCTGTCTCTCATGGTGAGTGAACTGAAAGCTGAATTGATGGTTCATAAAATCCCAGAAGTAAATCCACTTCAGGTTGATTTCTTATTTCATTTTTGCAAGGACGTATTTTACAAAGGTCATCAAAGTCACATTTTCATTTGGTGTGAATTAAAGACAGATAAAATATGAAATACAGCAATGTAAAAATCTAAACATCTTGTTGATGCACCACGTAACAAAGCTATTAATAATTTCATGTTTTACTCAGAGCTATCATATACCACATTTTAGATTTTGGTTGTTTGTGGATAAAGGAAAGTCTGAAAAATACTCAATTAACCTTTGTGTAAGTAACAGTGTGATATATGGAAAAAGTATGGACTAGTTGGGTGAGGGTTTCAACACCCTCTTGAAAACATACCTTCACAAATGCCAATCTTCTTGGTTGTAAAAACATGAAAATTGGTTTGGCAAGGTTGTTGAGATAACAGAGGTAAAGTCCATGGCAGTGATTGCGGTATAATAGAAAACTCTTTAACAGGGAGCCCTAACTCATCACAAATTAACAGAATCTAACAATGTGAATAATAAAAATCATTTACATTTTTTCAAGTAAATTTTATATATTTTATGACCACAACAGTGCAATGATGAAAACAGCAATTTCACATTTGATAGAAAGAATAATGTAGAGAAAGTTTACCTAAATTGAGAGCAACATGATGATAATGTTTAGCCTGTTTTAGAACATTTTCAACACTTCTAAAGTGAATTCTCATACTCATTATTAGTCACTATTCCTCCCAAATCCTCCCTCCATCTCTAAGCAACCATTTGTCTACTTCCCATCTCTACAGAGATTGCCTATACTAGATATTTCACACAGAGTCATACAATGTGAGGAGTTTTATACTTGTTGCTGGCTTTGTTTACTGGCTTCTTTCACTTAGCATACAGTTCAAGGGTGCATCCATGTCATAGTATGTATCAGGACCTCATTACCTTTTATAGACAAATCTACTCCATTCTATAAAACATACCATATTTTATCTATTTTTCAGTTGAACATTTGGATTGTTTTCACTTTTTGGCTATTATAAATACTGTGTAATGAAGATCATGACTCTTTCTTTGGATGTCTGACTTCTGACAGGTTTTAAGGCTCACTCCTCCCTGTCTCCTTTAGCCCCTCATCTGGGAAAGCTAATAAGAAATAAACCCAAGTCTCTATGGTCAAGTATTATTAGACAAAGAGAGTAGAAGCATAAAAAAGGAGTAAAAATAGCCTCTTCCAACAAAATGGTGTTGGGAGATCTAGACAGCTACATGAAAAAAAAAACAAAACCCTCTACCACCAGCTTAAACCATACACAAAAATAAATTCAAGGTGGGTAAAAGACTTAAACATAAGTTGTGACACCATTAAAGATCTACAGGAGAACATAGGCAAGAAAATCTCAGATATTCCACACAACAATATTTTCACCAATATGTCTCCTAGGGCAAGAGATAAAGGAAAGAATAAACAAATGGGATTTCATTGAAATAAAAAGTTTCTGCATGACTAAAGAAAACATCAGCAAAATGAAAAGGGAACCAACTGTATGGGAAAATGTATTTGCAAATGATACCTCAGACAAGGATTTGACCTCCAAAATATATAAAGAACTCACATGACTCCACTCCAGAAAGACAATCCAATTAAAAAATGGGCAAAGACCTGAACAGACACTTTTCCTTCTATGTAAGGAGGACATACAGAGAGCCCAGAGACATATGAAAAATGCTCAGCATCACTAGCCATCAGAGAAATGCAAATTAAGACCACAAGAAGATACCACTTTACACTGGTCAGAATGGCCACCATAAATGAATTAACAAACAAGTTCTGGCAAGGTTGTGGAAAAAGGGCACCCTAGTACACTGTTGGTGGAAATGCAGACTGATGCAGCCACTGTGGAAAACAGCATGGAATTTCCTCAGAAATCTGAAAATGGAACTGCCTTTCAACCCAGCAATCCTCTGTGGGTATTGAACCCTAAGAACACTGAAACACCAATTCAAAAGAGCCTATGGACCCCCATGTTCAGAGCAGCAAAATTTACAATAGCAGAGTGCTGGAAGCAATCTAAGTGCCCATCAGGAAATAAAAGGATCAAATATCTATGGTACATTTACATAATGGAATACCATGTGGCAGTAAGAAAAAAGGAGCTCCTACTTTTCAAAAAAACATGGATGGAACTGGAGAGTGTTATGCTAAGTGAAATAAGCCAGGTGGTGAAAGACAAATACTGTATGATCTCACCAATAAGTGGAACCTAATCAACAAAACAAAAAGCAAGCAAAATATAACCAGAGACATTGAAATAAAAAACAAACTTACAGTAACCAGAGGGGAGGAGAGAGGGATAACAGGGGAAAGTAGGGGAAGGGTAATCAAAGAATATGTATATATAGGACACATGGACAAAGCCAAAGGGGGTAGGATTGAGGGTGGGAGGTGGGGTTGGGTGGGGTGGGAGGTGTGGTGGAGGGCAAATGAAGACAACTGTACTTGAACAACAATAAAAAAAGAAAAAAGTAACATAGAGTTAATGAAGATAAAACATTAAAAATAATTCCAGCTTAATGGGTTCCTGAAATATTTAGACTTTTCACATCATTATTTTTTGGTGTCCATTCAAATTTTCACAGCTGACTATAAAAATTATAGGATATGCTAAAGCATCTCCTGCATTGAGAGTATGGAAGTGAAGCAGTAACATGACAACATCACAAAGTTATAATATTTCTAAATTTGCCTTAGGAAGATATAACAATTAGATAGATTTTATTTTTTAAAATATTTTATTGGTTATACTATTATAGTTGTCCCATTGTTTCTCCCCTTTATTTCCCTCAACCCTGCACCACCCCTCCTACCAGCATTACCCACCCCTTAGTTTATGTCCATGGGTCATACACATTAGTTCTTTGGCTTCTCCTATTAGTTCATTTCCTATACTATTCTTTACCTCCCCCTGTCTATCTGTACCTACCATTTGTGCTTCTATTCCCTGTACCTTTTCCCCTGTTCTTCCCCTTCTCCTTCCCTGCTGATAACCCTCCATGTGATCTCCATTTCTGTGATTCTGTTCCTGTTCTAATTGTTTACTTAGTTCATTTTTGCTTTTGATTTTGTTTTAGGTTCAGTTCTTGATAGTTGTGAGTTTGTTGTTACTTTCCTTTCCTTATTTTTGATCATCTTCTATTTCTTAGAAAAGTCCCTTTAACATTTCATATAATAAGGACTTGGTGATGATGAACTCCTTTAACTGGACTTTATCTGGGAAGCACTTTATCTGCCCTTCCATTCTAAATGATAGCTTTCCTGGATAGAGTAATCGTGGATGTAGATCCTTGCCTTTCATGACTTTGAATACTTTTTTCTAGCCCCTTTTTGCCTACAAGGTTTCTTTTGAGAAATCAGCTGGTAGTCTTATGGGAATTCCTTTGTAGTAACTGTCTCCTTTTCTCTTGCTGCTTTTAAGATTGTGTCCTTATCTTTAATCTTGGGTAATGTAATTATGATGTGCCTTGGTGTATGCTTCTTTGGGTCTCACTTCTTTGGGACTCTCTGAGCTTCCTGGACTTCCTGAAAGTCTATTTCCTTTGCCAGACTGGGGAAGTTTTCCTTCATTATTTGTTCAAATAAGTTTTCCATTTCTTGCTCTTTCTCTTCTTCTTCTGGCACACTATGATTCAGATGTTGGAATATTTAATGTTGTCCTGAAGGTTCCTAAGCCTCTCCTCATATTTTTTTTGAATTCTTGTTTCTTCATTCTGTCCTGGTTGAATGTTTATTTCTTCCTTCTTCTCCAAATCATTGATTTGAGTCCTGATGTCTTTCTATCACTGTTGGTTCCCTGTGTATTTTCCTTTATTTCACTTTTTATAGCCTTCATTTTTTCCTCTATTTTGTGACCACACTTAACCATTTCTGTGAGCATCCTGATTACTAGTGTTTTGAACTGTGCATCTGATAGGTTGGCTATCTCTTCATTGCTTAGTTCTATTTCTAGAGCTTTGATCTGTTCTTTAATTTGGGCCACATTTTTTTTTTTTGTCTCAGAGCTCCTGTTACATTGTGAGGGCCAGGGCCTTAGGTATTCTCCAGGGTGGAGCTACCCATGTTGCTGCACTGTGTCACTGTATGTGGGGGAAGGGTCCTAGAAGGAGCAATGCCACTTGCTGGGCTCTTGGCCAGCTTTCAGTCACTTCCCCCACTACCCACAAGCAAATTGGGACCTTGTGGTGCTGATTCCCAGGTGGGTGGTTTTGTGTACATTCTAGAACTCTGGGTCTCTCCAACAAACTCTCCTGTCCAGCTGGGTAGTTTCTCTCACTGCTTCAATTCCCACAGGTTTTTACCACCAGAAGTTTTGAGGCTTTCTTTCCCCATGCTGGAACTCTGGATTGCATGGTCTGTCTCAGTCCCCAGTTGTTCCTCCTGGTTTATATGCACAAAAATGTGGGACCTCTTGGCCAGCCAGCTTCCACCTCACTCACCTGGTCCTCCAGCCAAGCCTTGTCTCACATCCTTTCCAACCCAGCTGCACATCTCTGCCCTGCTACCAGTCTGGATAAATGTTTCTTCTTTAACACCTTGGTTGTCAGACTTTCAGACAGTTCAATTTTCTAGCAGTTCTAGTTACTTTTTGTTTTTAAATTTGTTGTTGTCCTTCTTCTGGTTGTGCAAGGAGGCAAAGTGCACCTACCTACACCTCCATTTTGGCTGGAAGACAATTATTTTTGAAATTAATACGTTAACACACAAATGCCTTTTAAAGTAAATAATCTATAAAAATTAATGTTTTATTTAAAATGTATCTAAAGGCAGATCCATTTTTAGTTTTTTGAGAAAATTCCATACTGTTTTCCATAGTGGTTGTACCAGTCTGAAATCTTACCAACAGTGCACTAGGGCCCCCTTTTCTCCACAACCTCTCCAACATTTGTTGTTTGTTGCTTTGTTTATGATGGCCATTCTGACTGGTGTAAAGTGGTATCTCATTGTGGTTTTAATTTGCATCTCTCTGATAGCTAGTGATATTGAGCATCTTTTCATGTCTCTCTGCTTTTTGACACAGCAATTAACTACTAAGATTATATCCTAAGAACCCTGAAACACCAATCCAAAAGAACCTATGCACCCCAATGTTCATAGCAGCACAATTTACAATAGCCAAGTGTTGGAATCAACCTAGATGCCCATCAGCAAATGAGTGGATCAAAAAACTATAGTACATTTACACAATGGAATTCTATGCAGCAGAAAGAAAGAAGGAGCTCCTATCCTTTGCAACAGCATGGATGGAGCTGGAAAGCATTATGTTAAGCGAAATGAGCCAGGTGGTGAAAGACAAATACCATATGATCTCACCTTTAACAGGAACCTAAACAACAAAACAAAGAAACAAGCAAAATATAACCAAAGACACTGAAATAGAAAACAGTCTGACAGTGTTCAGAGGGGAGGGGGAGGGAATTTCAGGGTAATTTCAGGGGAAAAGGGGAAGGGTTTACAGGAAGAAGTATAAAGGGCACATGGATAAAAACTAGGGGTGGGTAGAAATTGGACAGAGGAAGGGAGGGCTGGGTGGGTGGGTTGGGATGGGAGTAAAAGATAGAAAATTGTACTGCAATAATTAAAATAAAAAATATTTTAAAAACGTATCTAAATGAATATTTGAAATAATTTACAAATATTTTCCAAAATTCTTTCGATAATTTTTAATCATTTATAAGTTCCATGATATTATTATCCATGCTAAACATAGGCAAAAATTTTAGTTTTTTCTGAATTAAAATATTTTGATCTCCCCAAAACAGCCATCAACTTCTTGGAATTATCCAGTTATCTCTATTCTCTCAGTCAACAAGGGGAAAGGTAGAAGCAAGGGGAATATAAAGGAGGACCAGTGCTACATACAACCTTGCATGATAATATGATCTTGGAGACATGCCATACACACAGTCAACTGTGCCTGCTTCTCCATGAATGTTATTAAGGTTACTGAAATGTGACACCCTGGCTACTGATGCGAAAGGGCAAAGATCAATTATAACACAAAAGCCTACATTACGTCTTATTTCAAGAACCAATACAGAAATTTTCACATCATCAGATGGTATCTTCTATGTGATAGCTACAGACAGTGCCATTTCCTACTGTCCATTATCCCTTTATCCATTGTTTACTACTCTTTTATTTACCACTATACTTTTTATGCTATGCAATGCCCAGGTCCTCATCAATGTCATGGAATTACTCTATAATGTGCATTTTTCATGGTCACACAAAAATGAGGAAGGTAAAATAGTTTAAACAGTTGTAAGCCAGGTATAAACAATAGGGGAAAATGTCACTCCTAGAAACTAATACTACAGTAAAGGTTGTAAATGTTGCTATTAAATTTCTGTTTGTGCCTATCATTTAAAGAGTGTTGGATTTGCTGCAGATAAGCAGGTTTCACTTTGGAATAAATACTTCTGCTTAATCTAATGTTTCAGCATACTTAGCATATTCTATATTAAGCTTATTTCAATTAGCATATTCAAGAAAAGTTTCTCATTTCCAGCCAGACTCCTGTATTGATGCCATGGACCCCTCGGATATCTCAGACTACATCAACATTATACAACACCTTGCATAGACAAGAGAAAAACTACTGAATCCAAATGGCAATTTAATTAATATCATGGTAACATAGCATTATTAAAATGTATTTACATGAGGGATCAGCCTATGAAAGATATTAGTACTTAATCTACTTGAGAATGCAACATGAGAATATGTAAAAAGATTTTGGTACAGATTATATGCTGTATAACATTTGATAAATTGGGGGAAAGTCTGATACATCTTTTTTAAAATTCTGAAATAACTTAATATTGAAATGTACAACATCAAAAGCATATTCAAAATACAGGTGTGTGAAGTACCAGGTGATAAACAACCAAAGTTTTTTTAAATTGGCCAAGTACTTGTGCACCATTATGTAACTTCAAATAAGGCTTTTGAAATATCCTGCACTCATTGAATTGTTATAAATTTAGTGCCTTATTTTCAAATGCAGATGATAAAATGCACCCGGTTAAAAGTAACAAAATGTTTACTCTTAATGGAATTCTAGTCCCAGAAATGGAAATAAATGTACTTCCTGGTAATTATACCTTTAATATATGTTGTAGAAAGGGATTTTGTATAGTACACAAAGTACACAATCATAACTAGAGTTATACTTGTTTCATAGTCACACTCACCTGGTTTGAAGACACATATGCTCAGTGGCTGGGGCTCCTTCCTGAGCTGCTTCTCTCTTTTGTTCAGGTCTGTGGCACCAGCAGGACGAGGAGGCATCATGGTCTTTGTACTGCCAAAAAACTCCAGAGCCACCACAAGATCAGAAGTGGCATGATAGCCCATGAAAGCCCCTTTGGGCACAGCTCTGAAGGCCAACCCTTTTGGAGTCACTTACCATGCAGGGGAATTGTGCTGGTAAAAGCAGGGGTTGAAGCCAAATGGCCAAATTCTACCAGCAGGAAGTGTGTCAAGGTTCAGCTGATCAAAAGTGGCAAAAAAAAAAAAAAAGCCCAGCTTTTATATCAATGATGGTTGTTTGAATTTTACTGAGAAAAATGATGAGGTTCTGGTTGCTAGATTTGGTAGCAAAGGTCATGCTGTTGGTGACCTGCTTTAAAGTTGTCAAAATAGCCAAAGTCTCTTTTGGCCTTATGTAAAGGCATAAAGAAAAGACTAAGATCATGCATCTCGGTGGTGAAGGCACAACAATAAATTTTCTTTTTTTTAAGATCTTATTTATTTATTTTTAGAGAGGGAAGGGAGGGAGATAGAGAGAGAGAGAGAAACATCAATGTGTGGTTGCTGGGGATCATGGCTTGCAACCCAGGCATGTACCCTGACTTGGAATTGAACCTGCAACATTTTGGTTCTCAGCCCGCACTCAATCCACTGAGCTACGCCAGCCAGGCACAACAATAAATTTTCATTTGTGAAAATAAAAAATGATAAATAAAGATACAGGTATTCAATCATATGGACTGTTATTTCTGTTTGACACAGATTTCTCTGAAATCCACTTTGAGAATCTACAATAGCTGCATATTGCTATGAAGGCATATGTTTATCTAAATTTTCAAGTAAATTAGAAAAACAATCACTTTATATTTTTAAAGTTAATTCTCTTCACCATTTTTAACTTTTATTTTTAATCTTTCTTTGACACAAGTCATTATATAATCTAGAAAAGCAGGCAAATGATTTTTTTTTTAGTTTTAAACAGACTTAAATATATATTTTGCAAACCAGATAATGTTTTCAAATTACAAGTCTGGTCATTGCCACTTAACAGATAATGAGACCTGTCAGAAGTTATCTGAATATAAATGTAGTAAATTTTTTCATTACTTCATATATAAATACAATGCCACAGAAAGTACAAAGAAATGCTGTGTCCATGGGCTTAGGCATCAGAAAAGTCTGTGTTAAAATACCAATCATCTTGTACAAATTATTTAACTTCTCAAGAATAAATGTCCCATCTGTAAAGCAGGAATCACGTATACCTACTGCACAGTATTGTTGGGAGGATCATTTGGAAACACAAAGAGTAAAGCAAGTGGCTGACCCAGAGTAAACACTTAATAATTGTTAATTTTTTCCTTTCATCAAAGATAGATATAATGATATAATATGTAAATAAATAAATTCTGACTGTATACTATTAAGATAATAAATTATACTACCAGCAATCTGTAAAGTCTCCTTCTGCAATTATCTCTCAAAGTATATCTGACTGTTCCTTTTATAGGCTATGTACAAATGTTACATCTCAACAGACTCAGCTGCCTCTTTATTAACCTTCTCTCTCCTATTGCTTTTGCCTATGATTTAAAAGCTAGAGGCATGTTGCTTAAAGAACAAAAGAGTCTCTTCCAGAGAAATGAGGAGCTCTAAATTAAAATTAAACTTCATAATGTAATCTTCGAAATCCTTCACTATTGTTCCACCTTCAGCATGATTATCTCTTTAGCTTGTAATTCAAGATGTTGGATTCTTTCATATTAATAACTTGCTATTTATTTCTTACCAGCATAACAAAAAATCATGGATATGGTATGAAAATGCTTAGTTTTGACTTCAACATTATTCTTAAGCATCAGGTTCTACTTTCGTAAAAGAATAACTACCCTGCCTATGTCAAAGGAGAAAGTCAGCATTCATATGATATAGAAAATACAAGAGAGTAAAAATAAAACAATAGGAAACATTTTACAACAAGTTTGAACTTTAAGAGGGAATTCCAAACAAATAATCGAGCCAGACTGAAGGATGTCATGACCAGGGAAGCTCATTCTTTAGTTTTATTATAAACAATGCAGGCTATCTCTTCTAGAACTAAAATAGTCTCCCTGTGCTCACTAAAATGTCCTAATTTAAACTCCGAAAGATTTACAACTAAATAAATGTCAAAACTTACCAATCTTCAATACTTTTCATAGGTTATTTTAATGTGTGTGTGTGTACATATAAACATATTCACTTACTTATCTAAAACTATAGCTGAAAGCCCACCTGAAATCTGGCTGAATAGAAGTCCTAAACAAGGAATATAAAGAAGAAGTCACATTGAGACTGGTTGGAGGGGCGGAGAAGTGAAACAGGCTGGTCACACACTTGGGTGGTGGATAAAAGTCATGATGAATTACTTGGCTAAAGAGGTCCCCTCTGAAACGCAAGGAGTTCTAGCCCCAAACAGGCTCCTCACCCAGGATTCCAGTACTAGGAAGAGAAGCTCCAATAATTTCTGGGTGCATAAACCTGCGGGGATTGAGGCTGAGGGAGACAAATGGGCTCTGCGGTCCCAGGTAACTCCTCTTAAAGGCCTGCATGAACTTATCAGACTCACTTCCTCTGAGCTCTGGTACTGGGGTAATAGCTTAAAAGGCACCAGAGCCATATGAGTAGGAACTGAGTGTTGGCAACAGAGCAAGAGCTTGGAGGGGCAGTTTTCTCCCAGGCAGAAAGTCTGACAGAGGTCATTGTTCCTTTGCTGAGGCCTTCCCCTCAACAAAGCCAGTTGGTGGGCACCATATCTGAGACTCCATCAACCTGGCTATCACTGTTAGTTCCACCCCAGTGATTCTCTGAGGCCCCATACCACCCAAATCTTAAGCCCACCCAAGCTATTTCAAATGGTTTTTCTATACAAATGGCCTGTAGTGGCTCATGCTTCAGACTTTCCTAAAAATTTTCAAACAAGCAGCATCAGGCTTCAGCATACCCTGTGCCCCTTATCTCTCACTAAGTGGGCCTAGGCACAACGCTAGCATCAACCTGTCTTAGTTTGCAGCTTGGCCTTTCATGGGCACCTCTAAGCTCAGCAAATAACAGCCAACTGCAGATTACTTTGTAGCCCATACCAGTGGCCCTGGGCAGAACACAGACAGCTGTTCACCTTGGCCAGCACCTCTAGGAAAGCCCCAGAGCCAGCACACATAGTGGACAGCTTCAGACCATGTCAAAGCATCACCACCCAACAACTTCCACCAGAAACACACTCAAGGGGCACACAAAGCAAGCACCAGAGACTTGCTGAAGTAAGCATAGCTTTGTGAGGTGGGCCTCTGTACAGATAGCTGATCCTCCATGGTGGTTGAAGCTTAGAGGTCAGTAGTCTCAACCAGTCCTTGCAGCTGATAGCCTAGGAGCAAATCACTCCCATTGACGTGCCAACAACAATCAAGTCTCAACCCTCCTGTGCACATAGCCCATACTAAGGCACACATCAAGTGCCCAACTTGGCTGATTGGGGAGGCTATGCAACTGGAACCTACTATATTAGACAACTCTACCAAGCCTTGGAGACATAGCAGTTCTACCTAATACATAGAAACCAACACAGAGAGGCTGCCAAATCAGGAGACAAAGAAATATGTCCCCAAAGTAAAAACAGAGCAAAACTCCAGAAAAACAATGGGAAAAAAATGGAGACAAGCAATCTACTTCTCTGGCTATAAGAATGCTCAGTGAACTTAGAACCTCAACAGCATTAAAAAGGACCAGTCAGAAATTAAGGATACACTAACTAAAATGGAGAAAAATTTACAGAGAATCAACAGTAGAGTACATGAAGCTGAGAATCAAAACAATTATTAGAAATAGAAGGAAGTAAAAAATACCCAATCAGAAAAGCAAAAGGAAAACAGAATCCAAAAACAAAAAAAATGAGGACAGTATAAAGAGATGCTGGGACAACTTTAAGCCTACCAACATTTATATCATGGGGATGGCAAAAGGAGAAGAGAGACATAAAAAATTAAAAATCTATTTGAAGAATATAATGACAGAAAATTTTTCTAACATGGTGAAGGAAATAGACATACAAGTCCAGGAAACACAGAGGGTCCCAAACATAATGAACCCAAAGAGGCTCACACCAAAACAAATTATAATTAAAATAAAAAGTTTCGCCCTGACTGATCTAGCTCAGTGGATTGAGTGCAGAATGTGAACCAAAGGGTCGCTGGTTCGATTCCCAGTCAGGGCACATGCCTGGGTTGCAGACCAGGTTCCCAGTGGGGCCCACATGAGACGCAACCACACACTGATGTTTCTCTCACTCTCCTTCTCCCCCCACTTCCCTTCTCTCTAAAAATAAATAAATGAAATCTATAAAAAATATGTGAAGACAAAGAGTTAATCTTAAAAACTGAAAAAGAAAAGCAGTTACCTACAAGTGAGCTCCCATAAGGCTGTCAGCTGATTTCTCAATAGAAACTTGGCAGTCCAGAAGGGATTAACATAAAATAGTCACAGTGATGAAAACCAAGGACCTACAACCAAGATTATTCTATCCAGCAAGGCTGTATTTAGAAGCAAAGGATGTATAAAGAGCTTCCCAGATAAGAAAAAGCTAAAAAAGTTAATCAGAACCAAACCAGTATTACAAGAAACATTAAAAGGTCTTGAAGGAGGAGGAGGAGAGGAAAAAGAAGAACGTGAACAATAAAATGACAAAAAAATGCATATTGATCAACAATTGAATCTAAAAACAAAATAAACAAACAAGCAGAACAGAAACAGACTTCTAGAGACAGAGAACATTTTGACAGTTGCCAGATGTCTGGGGAGTTGGATGAATGAGTAAAAAAAAAAGTAAAGTGGTGAAGAAGTACAAATTAGTGGTTACAAAATAGTCATGCGGATGTAAAGTACAGCCCAGGGAATCTAGTCAATAATATTCTAATAACTATGTATGGTGTCAGATGGATGCAAAATTTTTCAAGATGATCACTTAGTAAGGTAGCTAACAATATCTGATTACTGGGGTATATATCTAGAACTCATAAGAAAATTTATGTCAACTGTAATTGAAAAATAAAAATGATTTAAAACTACTGATTTTGATTATATGGGTCTTTCATTTGTGTTTGTGTGTTTATCTGTGTTTGGTTTGTTCCTGACCACATCTCACTTTCCTTTACAAGTTTTCACTGTCCTAATATGTTTCAAGTAATCAGGTTTTAAAAAATAAATTTCTATTGGCATTTAGTGAATGAAGCAAATATTTTGGGTAAATATTCAATTGTTTTTGACATTCATTTGTTTCCAAATTTTCAAATTGATCTATTACTACTGATTTTGGAGGCATTCAAAATCCTTTGGGTTCATAGTGACAATTCCAAATCAAACAGAAGGAGAAAAAAACTTGTTTTAGAATATTTATAATTTTTAATTTTGTCCTCATATATGTATATATGTATATGTATATATAATTATTATAAAAACAATACACATGCATTTTTGAAAAAACAGCAGAAACCAAAAAGAAGTTTAAAAGAATCACCTATAATTCTATTGCACTGCCTATATTTTGGAGTATAAGTTTCACAATATTTTATGCACATGCATATACCATACTTTTAAAAATCAAATAGTATTCCTAGTTTTATAATTACCTTTCTCACTTACATGTGTTAAACATCTCTTCATGGCATAACCATGTATGTAATATAAAAATTATAATTCCTTCTGTTTATTCCGCTGCATGCACCAAATTTTATTTGCCAACCTAATATAATTAGATATTTACATTGCTTTCATTATTTTTATATAAGCAATATTATTATAAATGTGCCTGGATATGTGTACAATTGTCCAATTACTTTCCATAGAATAAATTCTAAAATTTGAATTCCCTTTGTCAAAGAATATGTCTCTTTTTAACTTTCAGTATATTTTGACAAATCCTCCAAAATGTTTTACTTTATTTTCACTCTACTAGTAGGGCTGAAGAATGCTTCTTTTCTATATTCTCATTAACACTGAGTTTTAATTTTTCAAAATTTATATGTAGAATATCTTGCTTTACTCACATATTTTTATTACTACTAAGGTTAATGTTTACATATATCTTAGTTGGCCATTTGTTTTTTTATTATATGAAATGCCACTTCTCATCCTTTGCCCAGTTTTTCAATTGATCAGTATTCTTTTTATAAAATGCTTAATAAAGAACATTTTATATGTTGATGTTGATCATATTTACCTGTGTATATGCTACACATTTTTTTCAATTCTTTTCATCTTTTAGGTGTACTTATTGTAGTTTTTAGTATATGGAGGGGTTATTTGTTTGTTTTTTCTTTTTGGAGAGAGAGAAAGTGGAAGAGGGAGAGAGAAAGAGAAAACATCAATGTGAGAGACAAACATTGATCAGTTGCCTCCCGCTGGCACCCCAAAGGGAGATCAAACCCACAACTTAAGAATGTGCCCTGGCCAGGAATTGAACATAAACCTGTTGAGGTAGCAAAAACCTTTCCTACCAACTGAACCAACCAGACAGGGAAGTATATGGAGGTTTTAAAATCATATGTATCAATTTTATTATGGTTTCTGTTAGCAAGTTCTTCCCAGTACTAACGTGCATAAATATATAGTAGGGTACCTCAAGTCTCCTTGGGATTTAGATTCCAAGTTAGTGAACTTTCCTCTATCCCCTTAGTGTGTATGAGGGCGCATCTTTTGTGTCTACAAGGCTCATCTGCTTCCCTACCATAACATTCAACAACTATACTACCAATGTCTATTTTTCTGTCTCTACCTCCGTGAGGTTATCAACCATCTTACTTATATCTTGGCATAAATGGACACTTCTAAATTAGTTCCCTCAGTTATTATCTAGTATGCATTTATAACCTATATTTAAACTTACTGACATAATTATCCTAACCCAGTGTTATTGGTAAAAGTAATCAATTATACAAGCACTTAGTACTATGTACTTCTTCAAAACATGTCATAATTGTAATACTCATATTAATTATACAATTGCTAGGTTAATATTTATTGCCTTTCTAGAGAAAATCAAGTTTATTTTGTACATTACTGGATCACCATTATATTTCATTAACTATAATAAGAGGTATAGAATAAATGAGAATTGTGAATGAACGAATCAACAAATAAGTAATATAGTTTACAACCAGGATCTATAACAAAATACCACAGCATTACTCTGATTTTCTTTAAAATAACTTAAAATATTTTAGTATTTCTATCCATATTATGATTAGAACCACTATAATAAGAAAGATCATGAAGAAAATTTTTAGTTTAATTTCTGCTTTCATTAATGTGTCATTGAAATAAATTGAGAAGCCTATAATATTTAAATATTAAAATAACAATTGAAATCATTCTATCAAATATGTTACATCAAAAGTATTTTGCTTCAAGTTGCCCATTTTTTTAAGCAAGTCTGTCTTTTTTAAGATTCTATTTATTTACTTTTAGAGAGGGAAGGGAGGGAGAAAGAGAGAGAGAGAGAAACATCAATGTGCAGTTGCTACGGGCCATGGCCTGCAACCCAGGCATGTGCCCTGACTGGGAATTGAACCTGCGATGCTTTGGTTTGCAGCCTGTGCTCAATCCACTGAGCTATGCCAGACAGGGCAAGTTGCCCATTTTTAAAATCATATATATAAACAGCAAAGCACAATGCTGGATGAGAGAATAATAAAAACAGACAGAAGACATTTTCAGTTGGATGACCTTTTAGTTCACAGGACTGAATGAGGAAGAACTAGTTATGCTAAATAACTAGTGGTATGTCCAAGCACTTGCTCTGTCTCCTAAATACATTCAACCTTTGCTTCTGAGTTCTTGAGAATAACAGGAGCTTATGACGGAAGGCAGATGTGACTTGACATTGATGTGGCTGTACAAATCAACCTAGTGACTCCTCAAGGGTAAAAAAACACACAACCTTGAAAATGAACTCTAAATATAACAAACATTTGCATAAGTGCTTTACTCATACTTTAAATTTCTCAATGAAAGCAGTGAATTATATGTTTATTGTTTTGTCTTTTAGCATAAGTGGAAACAAAATCAAACTGGATTTATTCACAACCTTTAATAATATACAAGATTAAAAGTATGTTAAATTCATTTTTAGTATATGAACATATTTTTTTTTACAGAAGAATAAAGTAGATCAGATGCTGGCGTTTACATCCCTGAATTCACATCTTGGTTCCAGCTCTATATTGGACCAGTTATTGTCTATATGATATGCACTGTTACATTTATTGTAACATTATTCATAATAGCCAGGATATGGAAACAATCCAAGTTGCCTGTCAGTGGATGAATGGATAAAGAAGATATGATCTAGCATATGCAGTGAAATATTATTCAGCCATGAGAAAGAAGGAAATCCTGTCATTTGTGATGCATGGATAAACCTTGTGGACATTATGCCAAGTGATGAAAGTCTGACAAAGAGACAAATACTGTATAAAATCACCTATGTGAAAAATCTCAAAAAGCTAAACTTGTAAATACATTGAGTAAACTTGTGGGTAACTGGTTGGGGGATGCAGGAAGAGGAAAGATACTGTTTAAGGGCACAGACATGCACTAGTAGATAAATAAATCCTAGAGGTCTAATGTACAATATAGTGAATATAGACAACAATATTGTCTTATAATCATCAAACTTGCTTACAGATAACATCTCAATTATTTCCTCTTATTATTTTCCAAATAAAGAAGTAATTATGTGAAGTGATAGTGGTACAATTATTACAATGGCAATCACATTGCAATGCATGTATCAGATAAACATGTTGCACATTAGATATCTTAAATTTACCCAATGTTATATGATAAATATATTTCAGTACATAAAAGGAGATTTCTATCTTATTTAAAATTTATCTCTTTTTCAAGTTGTCTGCATTGACACTATATTAGTCTCTAGAAAATTTATGAATTAATATTATAATTCAGGACAGAAAAAATAGACTAATTAATATTGATTTTGGGGAAGATGCACTGGAAATTTAAGTTTGGTCATTTCATCTCATTGATAACTGATGAATTTGAGGAGATATTATTGGACAATAAAAGTGACCATGTCTTATCATGAGAGAGAAGAATATTCCTCTTTTGCTTATTGCCCAAAAAGAGAAACAGCAGCTTACTGTTGCTAGGTCTGAAACAAGATTACCTGGTTTGAGTCCCTCCTCTTCCTTGAGTTGGCTAATCAAGTTCTCTACTGCAATCATAGAGTTGTGAAGATTTAATGAAAAGACATTTGTAAAACAATTTAGGATTGACAGTACTATATCAATGTTTTAAGTAAAAAATTAAGTAATTTTCATTATGTGTGCTTGACTTTTTTGTTTTTACAAAGATTAATTTGTCCTCTCTAAGGCTGTTTCCTTATCTGTAAAATGAGAAAAATTGGTATAGATAACACATGTTTGCTGTTAGAGTTAAACATAATATATAAAGATGACAGAAAACAATCTAGAGAGAAAAATTATGTATAAAGTTTATATAAAAGTGAGGTCTCTGTGTATAAAAAAACCATAAAGAGTAAAAGAGTAAGCTGCAAAATGAGAGAAGACAAAAATATTACATCCAGTAATGAACAAGAAACAGACAACCCAATTAGAACTGGATGAAACTCAGGTGGAAATCTGTCCTCCTTCATATACTTATCTTTTTTCTCCATGGTGCTCTCGGACCCAGGAAGCTGGCTTGTGTGATTGCCGTAGTAGGACTCCCATGGTCTCTGTCTTCATACTGATTTCGGCCAAATAACAACTGGCGAGAGTAAGAAGGGAGAAGAAATTTTATTCCTTTGGTTGTCTCTCTGGGAGGCCACCTCTGGCTATGTCTATTTTTGATGGAAGGTCAGTGAATTTCTTAAGGTAGCCAAAATTACATGGCTCATTTTCTGGAAATCCCATTAGGTAGATACTAATTTTTTAAATATTTTTCTCAATTCTCAACTTGAATTTTATAGTAGTAACATGATATTCAGGAATAATTTTTAAGGTTGAATATCAAAGACTGCAACCTACTGTGTTCATGTTGCCAGTCAAAAACCTAAGGATATTTAGATTTTAACAATTATATATATAAATTTATAGCTTCGTATTTGATGCTTTTCATAACTTTTCCTTCTTCAGAACACTGTATTTCATCATGACTCTCTTTCCTTCTTTATCTTCATGCACATATCAACTGCACTTATTTTATATGACTGTTATGATGAGTAAATCTCTTTACTTAGGTGTTATACAAATTGTGTTTGCTGATTCTATTTCAGTGTCTTTGCTTTTCCTAAAAATATTAAAGATTCTGATTTTGGCCATAGAATTCTTAAGGCTGCAACTGAAGATTACTGTGGATTAAATACAAAATATTTTTAAGTAAATATAAATTAATTAGATCATCTTATCATTTCACTAAAGCCTTTCAAAATAAATACTTCATGTGATTAAAAATGACAGCAAGGTAACTTGATTAATTTTAAGTTATTACAGAAAGTACTCATATGTTCTAGGCTCAATCATAATATTCTATTTATATTTCACTAATATAGAAATGATACAGAAATGTGGAGATTCAATTACTGTATATTTTGGAAATATATTCTGAACTTTGTAGTTACCTTAAAATTCTTTGGTGGAGACTGTAATCCCTGATCTCAAAACCATTTGATTTTTATTTTTTAAAACATCAAAACCAATTTAATTTTTATTACAGAAAGTTGGAAAGGACAGAAAACACTAAGGAGATTTTTAAAAATCACTCATAGGTCCAACATCTAAAGGAAAGTAGTATGGTTTATTTTTTTCAGTATTTCAATGCATATTTCAATTTATATATATATTTATGTGTATATACTCATATTTTATTGTTGTTCAAGTACCAGTTTCTGAAGGCAAAACCTAAATAAGAATTGACAGTTTCCAGAATGTTGATTTACAAGTAATGCTAAAATATAACTGAAATACATAACAATTGGTCCCATGACTTTGATATAAATAATGCTTTTGAGAAAAATTAAGCTTTATTTTTTTGCTTATTCATCTGAACATATGGCATATTAAATAAAAATTAATTTTGCTGTGAAATTTTACTTTAGAGAACAATACCAGTATTGTGTTAGTTTTTTAATAGTAATGAATGAAATTCCTTTTAATGGCTGAAACATTTTTTTTAAAGATTTTATTTATTTTTAGAGAGAGAGGAAGGGAAGGAAAAAGAGAGGGAAAGAAACATCAGTGTGTGGTTGCTTTTCACACACCCCCAACTGGGGACCTGGCCTATAACCCAGGCATGTGCCCTGACTGGGAATCAAACTTGTGACCCTTTGATTCACAGGCCCATGCTCAATCCACAGAGCTACACCAGCTAGGGCCCAAAGCATCTGCCACCATATTATTTCTATGGTGTATATTCCTTGACCAGTCAAATCACAAGCATTGAAAAAATTCACCAACAGCATTATATCTTCTTTGCTTGTGGTCTAAATTTGAAGCAAAATTTTGTGAGATGTTGTAGAAAGAAAAGTAAAAACACACACACACACAAAAAAAAGTACTAAAGATGCAAGGGAGAAATTCACTTTAGATGCAGATACAAGAAAATTTGGTACTTCATCCTTCAAGTTATTTATGGAAAATATTCACATAGGTTATAAAGGAATTAGAGGGCACTATAGAATGATCTTCAGAGGTCCTGGTTCAGTAGCTCAGTTGGTTAGAGTGTTAACCTGATATCCAAAATTGAGGGTTAGATCTTTGGTTAGGGCACATACAAGAATTAACCAATAAATGCATAAGTGGAAAAATAAATCAATCTCTCTCTCTAAAAATCAATAAATAAAATATAATTTAAAAATGAAATGGTGTTCAGATGTCAGCAGAGAAAGTTGTAATGGTAGAGTTGTTAAATCTGACTGAGTAAACCATTTGGGAATAGAGATGATATAATGAGTAAAAAAGCTTTCAGAATAATGGGCAGGATGACTTAATGAAACATTTCCATTTCCGAAATCCATGACCCTATAGGTTTTCATTGCGCAAAGCAAGTATTTTGTGGGTAGGAGTTGTATGGTAAAATCTCATGCATTGTTTTGAAATTCATGGGCTAGTGGCCTAGCCAACAGGGTAATGATGTGTAAAGGCTTTTGAAAGCCTAATAAAATTAGATTTCTGTGTATAATGGTGGCAAAATACAATTTTATTATCTACTCTAAATTGTATACTGCTTAGAGATGGACCCATATACTTCCCATTTAGATAAAAATTAATTCTTTTCATAATTGTTTTGTTGATCAATGTCCATCTTAATAATGATTGTGAATAAAAAACAGATATTAAATCCTAATGTGATAGCAAAATTTAGTTGATGAAAATGGTAGATGTTGTTTAGAAGTTTCAGTTCTAAAAAGATACTTAATTTATCGAAGTGTACATATTAGAAATTACCTGTTATATTTATTTAATTCTCTATCACATAGAGTATAATGTAAGTCTATTCATTCATTCATTCATTCATTCATTCATTCATTTATAGAGAAAGGGGAAAGGAAGGAGAAAGAGAGGGAGAGAAACTTCAATGCGTGGTTGCCTCTGGTGCACTCCCTATGGGGGATATGGCTCTCAACCCAGGTATGTGCCCTGACTGGAAATCTAACCAGTGACCCTTTGGTTCGCAGGCCAGCACTCAATCCACTGAGCCACACCAGCCAGGGCTATAACTTAAATCTTAATTTATTCTTATGGACCTTGTATTATCTTTTTAAGAATCTATTTTCCTAGGCATTTTCATGAAGTAATGTGCTACTGTACTCAGAGTGTTCAAAAATTCCTTGTTATCTATTAAAATAACCTATTTAGTTATCAAATATTTTCAATATCACATATAAAATTTTTCATAGGCACATCTCTTTCACAAAGAAAATAATTTTTGTTTTAAATTGTTATTTTTACTTAATTTTGAACCTAATCTGAAATTCCAAGAATAGTACATTAAAATTCTAAATACTCTATTTAACATTTGTTTATATTTTGTTCTAATTCTATTTGCTTTATCATTCCATTCATCTCTCTCTCTATATATATATTTATCATCATCTATTTTTTACATGCATACACAAATATGTGAACTTATTACTATAGTTATATTTATTTCCTAAAACATTTACATGTAAATTGGAGATATATTACCCTTTTACCATGAATTACTTTAGTATGTATTTCCTAAGAAGAATATTTTCTCACACAGCCACAGTATAACTTTCAAATAATAATTTTTATACTTATATAGTATTATTTAACTCACATTACATATTAAAATTTTCTTACATCAATTTCCTTATTCCCCTTGTCCAGGAACTAATCTAAGCTCAAGCATTGCATTTAGATGTCATGCCAACTGAACATTCTTTTTTAAAAATTATTATATTGTTGTTCATGTACAGTTGTCTCCATTTTCCCCCACCACTCCCCCTCTACCACAGCCATCCCCACTCCATCTCCCTCCCCTGATTCCACGCCCCCCTTGGTTTTGTCCATGTGTCCTTTATTGTTGTTGCTAAAAACCCTTCCCCCCTCTCCCGCCATTATCCACTCCCACCTCCCCTCTGGTTACTGTCAGTTTGTTCTTAATTTCAATTTTGCTTGCTTGTTTGTTTTGTTAATTAGATTCTACATATAGGTGAGATCATATGGTATTTGCCATTCACTACCTGGCTTACTTCACTTAGCATAATGCTTTCCAGTTCCATCCATGCTGTCATAAAGGATAGAAGCTTTTTCTTTCTTTCCACTGAGTAGTTTTCCATCATGCAAATGTATCACAGTTTTTTAATCCATTCATTTACTGATGGGCACTTACGTTGCTTTCAGCACTTGGCTATTGTAAATTGTGCTGCTGTGAACATCATAAATGTCCTTTAATGGACTCATTCCTCAGACTTTGTATTTTTTTGACCCACATTTTGAAGAAAATGACCATATTTTTTTCTCATTTTGGGTTTGTCTATGTTTCTGTATGATTAGATTTAGTTTATAAAATTTGACATTTTCACAAAAGTGGTATTCTGCCCTAATCAATGTATCCAATGAGGATGTCAGTTTGTTCCAATATTAGTGATGTTAAGTTGGATCACACGATTTAGTTTAACATGGGAGTAGATATTTTGAAAGTCTAAATATCCTGTTACTCATCAAACTTTAATCCACTATTTATAATATTTATTAATGATTCTCCTAACTCTATAATTCCTTCTATATTTATAAGTTGCCATTCTACTCTAAGGAAGAAATTCCCTTCTCTGTTCTTTATTGGTAGATAAGTAGATAGTTGGATGGATAGACAGATTGATCCACGGTACCATGGAATCTTATTTTAGTCTATGGATAACAATCCATGACTGTAATTATTTGTTCTGAGGCTTAAATTGTTCCAGATTTGGGAAATAGAAACCTCTTCAAGCTTTCTCTATACTAGTACTTTCTCGATACTAGCCTGGAAATCAGCTATTTTGCAAAAAGTGACGTATTCTTTTAGTGGATAATGATATTTTGAAATTAATGTCTGGACATTAGATATATAAATTGCTACTTGTACATCATTGCTTCTAGGCACTATTGGTTAAATAAATCAGGATCTCTGATTTTACCAGTGCCATTGTATTTAAGACTACTCAGTGGACAGAAATGTATGTCTGTGTGTGAGTGCAGATGTATGTGTGTGCAAATACTTCTAATTTTTCTCTCCACTGATATATAGCTATCTATATATCTGTCTCTATATCTATACACCTATATGAATATCTATACATACTGTCATTTTCTACTCCATTTCAGCAACACAGGGCAAAATTTAGTTTCCCTAATTTTCATATTATATAACTCCTTCTTCAAGCAATGAAAAACTTGGCTCATGTTATTCTCATTATTTTTATCTATTTGTTCAAGTCTACAATACAAAAGAAGTACTTTCAGAATTAATAACCCACAAAACTGCTAAAAGCAAACTCACTGACTAGACCTCACTATATTTATAGTTATTTTTAGGTACACACAGAAAAATTAACAAACCCCAATTATAGAATTCAGACATTGGCCAATGCATGTGCAGTTCTGTCACTTTGGTAATATCCTTTGTGTAGCTTTCCAGCTTCCTCCACCCAAGTAAGAAGCAATATTTCTGATTATTTTCATCATAGATCAGACAAATCAGTGTTTCTGTTTTACAAATTCATGTAAATGAAATCCTGTAGAATCTTCTCTTTTGTTTCTGATCTCTTTCACTTAGCCCAAATTCACCCATTTGCTACGAGATATGGGATTATTAGTTTCTCATTCTTTGAATCCATTGTATCCTTGCAAATATATATCAAAATTTGTTCATATCTTCTGTAACTTTGGGTTGCTTTTGCAGGTCGGAGCTACTACAAATACTACTACAAATGTTCTTCTATAAGCCTTCTTTCTCTATGGACTTACCTTTTACATTTTCTTGGGTAAAAACTAAGGTTTGGATATGTATATGATGGACAATATATGAAAGTGAAAAATACATTTTTTCCCTAAGTGATTGTATCATTTTATACTCCTACCAGCAAGGTATGAGTCTCTTGCTCCACATTCCTGTCAACATTTGGTATTGTTAGACTTTTTAATTTTAGCCATTCTACTGTGTGTGTACTGGTATCACATTGTGGTTTTAATTTGTATTTTCACGATGATTGGTGATGTTGATTATTTTTTATGTGCTTATTGCCCTTTGTATATCTTCTTTCATGAATGGTTCAAGCCTTTTGCCCATTAAATAAAATTTGTATTGCCTCTTTATTATTATTTTAGGTGTTCTTTATGTATTCTGTCTACCCCTGAGAATATTTACTCCAAGTCTGTGTCTTAATTATTCATTTTCTTAGGCAAGTTTTTTGTTTTGCTGATTTTAGAAAAGGTTAGTAAAGTTCTACATATTAAGCTTTTTAAAAAATGGTCTCTCTTTATGTTTTTTTGTCTATCCCAGGGTAGCGAAGCTGTTCTAGATCAGCATTTTTTTTGAAAAGCTTTATACATTTAGTTCTTATGTTTATTTTTACAATTCTTATAAAATTAAAATTTTCAAAGTTGTGAAATAAGAATCAAGTTCTTTCCTTCCCTCCCTTTCTCCTTCCTTTCCTTCCTTTTTTATATGAATATATAATTATTCTAGCTCTATTTAATGAAAATATTTTCTTTCCCTCTTGATTTGCTTTGATGTCTTTGTTGAAAATTAGTTGACTGTATATGGATGGGTCTATTTTTATTATTCTGTTCTATTGTTCTTTCTGTCTATCCTCATGCTAATACCAAACTGTCTTACTTACTGTAGGTTCATAATGAGTCTTGAAATCAGGTTACCTTTGATATTGCTATTTTCAAAGTCATTTGGAAATTCCAGGTATTTGAAATTCCCAAATATTTTTAGGATCATCTTGTGAATTTCTGACTAAAAAGCCTGCTGGAATTTTGACTGAGATTATGTTGAATCTATCACTTTGTGGAGAATTGACATCTTAAGTCTTCTAAAACAAGAGAATCAAAGTCTGAAGAAATGTTCTTCATGTTTTACTGTTCAGGTCTTATACATATTTGGTAAATTTCTCAAGAATTTGATGATTTTTAATTTTTTGTAAATTGATTACATCTGAAATTTTTTAAATCATATTTTAATAATTATGCTATTACAATTATCCTGATTGTTCTCCCTTTGCCCCCTCCACCCAGCAACCCCCTTTCCCTCAGGTAATACCCCCACCATTGTTCATGTCTATGGGTAATGCATATAAGTTCTTTGGCTACTCCATTTCCTATACTGTACTTTACATCCCCATGGCTATTCTGTAACTACCAATTTGTACTTCTTCACCTATTCACCCATTCTTCCCCTCCCTCTCCCATCTGACAACCTTCCAGTAGCTAACTTTTTTTCTTTTGCTTTTAAGAGTCTATCTTTAACCTTTGGCCTTTTAATAATTTTATCTTGGAGTGGGTTTCTTTGCATCCATCATAATTGGGACTCTGTGCTTTTGGGATTTGCATGTCTATTTCCTTTACCAAATTAGGGAAGTTTTCTTTCACTATTTTTTCAGATAAATTTCCAATTTCTTGCTCTTTCTTGTCTCCTTCTGGAATCCCTATGAGGCAAATGTTGGACCTTTTAAAGTTGTCCCAGAGACTGTTTATACTATTCTCATTTTTTGGGGGGATTCTTTTTTATTTTTCTGTGTGGTTGTTTTTTGATTCCTTACATTCCAAATCATTGGTTTGATTCTGGGCTTTATCCACTCTACAGTTGTTTCTCTGTAAATTGTTCTTTATTTCAATTAGTGTATCCTTTGTTTCTGACTGGATCTTTTTTATGCTGCTGAGGTCCTCACTAAGCTCCTTGAGCATCCTTATAACCAGTGGTTTGAACTCTGCATCTGCTTATCTCCATTTCATTTAGTTCTTTTTCTGGAGTTTTGATCTGTTTTTTCATTTGGACCAAGTTTCTTTGTCTTCTTGTTTTGGCAGCCTCCCTGTGTTTGTTTCTATGTATTAAGGTAGATCTGCTTTAACTCTGTGTCTTGATGGTATGGATTAAGACAGTAGGTGTCCTATAGGATCCAGTGGCACAGCCTCCCTTATGACCGAAGCAGGGTACTCGAGGTGTGCCCTTTGTGTGGGCTGAGTACTCTCTCCTCTTGTAGATGAGCCTTGATTGCTGTTGGCAGATCAATGGGAGGGATTTACCCAGGCCAGTCAGCTGCAAGGGCTGGCTATGACCATTGACAATCAATTTCAGCTTTCTGTGGAGGAACACCTGTGCAGGGCCAGAGTGGTGGTGCTCTGACTTGGTCTGTAACTGTCCACTAGGTGTGTTGGTCCTGGAGTTTCCCGGATGGTGCAGGCCAAGGTCAGCCCCCACCAGCGTTTTGCCTGGGGCCACTCTGCTTGAGCTATAAAGCAATTTGAGATGGCTGCTAACTTGTGCTGGGCTTGGAGAGTCCCAGGTAAAACCAAGCTGTGACTCTAATCTGGCTGCCACTAGGGCTCACTGAAGCCAGCTGTTGCTTGTTTGATAGGATTTAGGAGCGAAGGCCACCCATTCTTACGGAAAAGCAGCTAGGGTGGGCAGTAAATTGGGTGAGGCAGAGCCTCTGTGGATCTCCAAAGTGTGTCACACTTTGCCAGGTTGATGTAGTCTTAGATGTGAGACAGCCTACTAGCTGTATGGGGAAAGGGCTCAGCAAAGGTACAATGGCCTCTGTTCACCCCAATGCCAGACCCTCAGTCTCTCCCTGTATGCCACTGGTGCCCTTCATGCTGCCACCCTGGTGCTGGAGCTCAGAGGGAGTGAGTCTGAATAAGCAAGTCTGTGTGTGGGTTCCCCAAGAGGAACTGCTTAGGGCTCCAGAAGCTTCCTCCACCGACTCAGGCCCCACTGGTTTTTGCAGCCAGAAGTCTTGGAGACTTATCATCCTGTCACTGGAACCTTGGACTGGGATACCTGCTGTGGCTCTGGGACTCTTCTCTCCTGAGATATTCCTCTTGAATTTTTATCCATGTGGGTGTAAGGCCCATTCCACATCTGTGCCCCTCCTAACAACCTGGATGGATGTGGTTTCCTCAATTTCGTTGTTGTCAGACTCCCATTCAACTCAGTTTTGTAGTTGTCAGACTGCTATTCAACTCAATTTCTGATGTTCCTGAGTGATGGTTGTTCTGTATTTTAATTGTAATTTTGATGTGGTTGTGCAAAGAGGCAAGCTATGTCACCATCTTGACCAGAAGAAGCCTGCCTATATTTGAAACGTTATTCCTATTGTCTGTTGCCAGCATATAGAGACACAATTAACTTTATATACTGACTGCCTGTTCTTTGATTTTGCTAAATTGAGTTGGCAGTTCCGATAATTACTTTGTTAATTACTTAGGATTTAATATGTAAACAATCATGTCATCTGAAAATGCTCTTTTTAAAAAATATTCATGGGTTTCATTTCTTCTTGTTGCACCAGACTGAACATCCAGTGCAGTATTGAACTGTAGTTTTTGAGTATGCGTATACTTGCCATGCTATCGATTTAGGAGGAAGGGATTTAGCATTTCACCACTAATTATGATGGTAGCTATAGGTTTTTCACATATCTCCTTTATTAGATTGAGGAATTCTCCATGCTCCCCACCCCCAGACCTCTTTCTAATGTGCTGGAGGATTTTCTGTTTTTTTTAGTCTGAGATTTTATTTTCAAATGGAAAGGCTCAGGTGCTAAGGCCTGTTTTAGCCCCTTGATGTGGAGCCAGGAACTTGCTTTGCTCAAAGTCCAATGACTCCCTTTTGCCCACTTCCTAGACCTCTGGTAATGCTGGGCCTTTTCCATCTTCACATCTGCCTTCAGAGTTTAAATAGCTGTTGGCATCTGCCAGCTCTTTCTTATCAGGGGCCTCCTAATTCCTACAGAGGTTGTGGGCCTTCTGCTGTTTTAGTGCCTCCAGTTCATCTGTTCCTTCATTTTTGCCCCTGGAACTCAGTACATTGTCCATGGGCCTATTATGTTTAGCACCCTGAGACATGCCTCAGGACCCCAGGCAGCTGCAGTATGCTCACCCCAGGGCAGCCCATCCAGAGGAAGGAACATGTGGTCATGTTTCTGTGCTCTGGTCAGTGTGGAGAGTCTGGGGATTCACAGATGCCCACCAGACTCTTTGATTCTCACTGGCCAATAGTTTCTTATTCTGGAGATTCCATGTCCAAATTGTTCAGAGGGGTTAAAAAGGACTCAGCCCAACAGCCACCTTCAGCCTCAGCACCTTAGGGGCAACCAACTCTCTCCATTCCTAGTCTGGTCTCTGTGCTGGTGGAGATGCCAATGGACTCCCAACTAAGTGATTTATTTCAAAATAGACCACAATAATAGGGCAGGAGAAAGGAAGCCTGGAGAGAGGATATACATACATATCTTTGCTTCCTTGCTTTCTCTCTATATTTTAAACTCAATGGCTCAAATAAAATTGTGCATCATTTATCTGGTACCCATAACAGGCAGCACCCCTCTAAGATTTCATTACAGGACTAAAATGCCTGAGTCAACACATGAGAACTGGAAACACATAAAAACTGAGTATGACTGGAACTCTTTCCTGTGACGCAGTTGAATCCCCTTATCTGTATTCAGAAGCTGGCAGTAAATATGTGGAAGTACAGATTTACATAATAGACTCCCATTTCTCTTTCTCATTGCTTCTCTGAGGGAAAGAGGTGTGCACTGAGACATTCAGAGAATCATCCATCAAAAGTAACTTAGGTTGTTTCCATGTCTTGGTACCTTGAACAATGGTGCAAAGAATAAGATGTGGTACATATATACCATGGAATACTACTCATGCATAAGAAAAGATGAAATACTACCATTTGCATCAACATGGATGGATCTTGAGAGTATTAATGCTAAGTGAAATAAATGAGGTAGAAAAGGACAAGAATCCTTTGATTACACTCACATATGGGATATAAAATAGAAAGCAACAAACCAACTCATGGACACAGATGACATTATGGTGGTTACCAGATGGAATGGATGGGGGGACAGTGTGGAGGGTATGGGGGTCAGGTGAAGGGAGACCAGACCCTAGGCAGCAAGCACACAATACAATAAACACATGATGTATTATAGAATTGCACACTTGAAACTTATATAATGTTATTAAGCAATATAATCCTAATAAATTTATAAAAATAAATAGATCAATTAAAATATATTTAAAAATTAAATAAAGGAAAACACTTAGACATGTGTACCTGCTCAATGGGTTATAACAACAGCTTCAGGGAGGCCCAACCACATAGGATCATAAAACATTTAAACTAAAATAGAAAATGATTCTCTCTGGAGGAGGCCTAATGGTGACCACAGGAAATCCACTGAGCTCCGAGGGAGCAGTGCTCTGCATCAACCCTCATTTATCTCCTTTCACCTTCTCCCTCCCTGCTGCAGTCATGCAGAAATTTTCTCTGCCAGTCCCAGGGACAGCAATATGATTAGGTCTTTAATCTGTTGGAAACTAACATCTTTGACAGGTGCTGACCTGACAACCAGTTCTAGTTTCCAGAAGTGATAGTTAATCACTCCTTTTCCCACTTGATTCCCTGCTGGACCAGCTCTGAGTGAGCATGTGGTGTCACAGTTAAATTTCAGGGTGGTCCTGGGGACTATTTCTGAGGTGTCAGTGTGGAGAAAAGCACCATGCTGCTGGAATACCCTAGGGTCCCTTTTGGAAGAGAGTTTATGATCCAGAGAATGTCTATTGCTCAGAAAAAATTGAGCTGCTTAGGCTGTAGCAGCCAGCATGAGTCATGGTGTCTACCAGGCCATGCCACCTTTCTTTTCCTTCCTCATCCTGAGAGGCCTCCATGAGAAATCTGGCCTTTCTTACACATCACTCCCAGTTCTTCTTCCTGGAAAAAACTGTATTCTTGAATTGCCTAAAAGTGGTCTCATTTGTTGGCCAGAGAAGACCCTGCTCAAGGGAAACATGGCCCCAGACATGCTGTCTCTGTTTTCTCTGGTCAACCTGCTGACAGGGTGTCGAGGGAGTGTGCAGACATGTCCATGCATGTGCATATGTACTGTGTGTACAAATGTATGCATTTCTACTGTGCAAGTGTGTGGCTGATGTCTGAATGGGACTGGCCCTCAGGCTGTCGTTTTTGTTTCGTTGGTGACATTGCTATGGTAGACTACGTGAGCTTTGCAAAGAGCCCCTCACTTTTGCTTCCCTCCACACCGCTTAGCTCTCTGTGGTGTCTGAAACAGTGGCTTCAGCAGCTGAGGAAGCCAAAAGCCCTTTGCAGCTGGTTGTGTACTGTCAGTAGAAATGGGGTTCTTTCACTGAGTTGTGAGAAAAGCATTTCCAGGACCCACACAATTGGAGGTTTGGGGATTGTGGTAAGATTTATAGGGATAGAAATGGAAGGCTTCCCTCAGGTTCCCAATATCCCATCACTGTCCATCCTACTGTGGAAAAAGTTCACACTTGTCTTCATCAAGCCCAGAACAAAGGCCAAGGTCAAGAAATTCTGTGCCATTGGTTCAGTCCATATTAAAGCTTAGTCCACTTTAGTCTTTGTCTCCATCTGGCTAACTTAAGCTCTCTTTCCAGGTGTGCTCTGGCAGTCACTGCATTGCTGTACCCAGGCTAGTGCTTGGGCACTGCACAGCTGCTAGAGCCACATGGCTGCTCTGGAGAGAGAATGGGTAATGAAGTGGGCGGTTGCATGTTACCAGCAGAGAGAAAGAAAAAGTGAGAGTTTTATTAAGCTTGGATTGTATTTCCTGGAGATGGGGAAGGACCATGTCTCATTCAAAATAACCAATTTCCCAATCCTTCCTGGCTGGCACTGGATCCTTCCCCTAACCAATCCATTTTCTAGATCTTCCAGGGTTTGTGTCCCTTATCTAACAGGGCTCTTTTCCAGGCTAGGCTCCTCCCACATGTGGTCGCCATTTTGGCTCCCATTGCGCAGGCTTCAAAGATAAAGGACTTCTCCTGTGACAACTCACCTTCTGTTGGGCATGGGCCCAGCAGAGGAATTTCCCCTACTGTTTTTATCTCCCCGTTAGTAATTCTGGCTAATGACTGGTAAAATCCTTCCTGCCTGCCTCCTGGATTAGGTCCCAAAGGCAGAGGTTGCAGCCACCCTCTGGGACTTGATGTCTGATTCCCTTTGCTTCCTTCCTTTATTAATATCTAGCTACTTCCGCTAACATTTGTGCTGGGAGAAGAGACTGAAGAAGTTAAAAGGTGGACGAAAGGTGCCTGCGAGCACTTTTCTGCATGTTCATACCATATTTTTTGGACCATAAAACACACCTAGGTTTTAGAGGAGGAAAATAGGAAAAAAATTTTTGAAGCAAAAAATGTGTAAAATATTTAATAACATAAATAACATAATATTTCACCAATGTAAATGTAAACAGAACTCAACAGCAGCATTAACAACCATTATTCCTCCCAAATTTAGCTGGGGGAAGTACATCTTATAGTCTGAAAAATATGGTAATCCTTGTCTTTCTGATTTTGAGATGACTATGTCAGGTGAAAATCAGTTGCATCATCCCAGAGAGTATCTGATTCTCACTCATTACTTAACACTGGAGTTGTCAATAGGACCCCCACAAAGAATTAAAAAAAAAAAAAAAAAAGACAGCCCTGGCTGGTGTGGCTGGGCTCAAGTGGATTGAGTGCTGGCCTGCAAAACAAATAGTCACAGTTTGATTCCCAATCAGGGCATATGCCTGGGCTGTGGGCCAGGTCCCCAGTAGTGGACACTGGAGAAGCAACCACACATTGATGTCTCTCTCCCTCTCTTTCTCCCTCCCTTCCCCTCTCTAAAAATAAATAAATAAGATCTTTAAAAAAAAAGACAATAAAAGTATGGTATACACTTGATCAGCCAAAGCTTGTGGCAAGCTGCCACCTGTGGCCTGCACCTGCAGGCTTCTTGGACAGGCTCATGCTTCAGCCTCCATGCTTCTTTCTCCTGGGGCTCCAGCAGTAGCTTCAAGTTCAGGCTCCTGCTAAGCACACACTTGCTGGAACGCTGCAGGGCAACTGCAATGCCGCCGGCTGCAAACGCAGTGGTGATGCTGAGCCCTCTTGGGCTCTGGCTCTTGGCGGCCCATGGGTCTGGTGGTGATGCTAGGGGAGGGGAGAAGAGGAGCTGTTGCTGTGGGGCTTCCATTAGCATCTATCTGCTGTCCCAACAGTGGCCCTCAGCAGTCAGGAGGCTACACCTCACACCTCAGCTCCTTGGGAGAATTTTTTTTAATCATGTCGCTATTTGGACTTTTATCAAATTATATTTGGTTACTATGAGTTGGCCATATATATTTTTCCCTCATTATGCTAATAAGGTGAATTACATTATTCTTATATGTTGAACCATTATTTTTAATCCTGAGATAAATCCCACTTGATTGTGACTCATAATCTTTTTACCTATTGTCTAGCTAGAATAATGTCCCAAAGATGTCCACATCCAAATTCCTGAAATCTATGAATATGTTATCCTATATGGCAAAAGAGGCTTTATAGTGATTGAGTTCAGGAATTTGAGCTAGGGAAATTATTTTGGAATTATTTTAGTGGGTCCAATGTAATTACAAGGATCCTTATAAGAGAGAGATAAAAGGAATAGAGTCAGAGAAAGGGATGTGATCAAAGAAGCAGATGTCTGAGTAATGTGGGGCCACAATTTGAGGAATACAGGCAGCCTTCCTGGAAAAGGCCAGGAAATGGATTCTACCCTAGAACCTCTAAAAGGAATGCAGTCCTGCTGGAAATGCATTTCAGACTTCTGACATCCAGAACTGTAAGACAATACATTTGTGTTTTAGAAGCAGACAATAAAATGATGGGTGCCACAGGGAAGGAGGTTTTGGGGAATGGGTAAAAAAAGTGAATGTATTAGGAAGTACAAATGGGTAGTTACAGAACAGTCACGAGGATGTAAAGTACAGCATAGGGAATATAGTCTATAAAATTGTAACAACTACATGTGGTGACAGGTGGGTACTGGAAATATTGGGGATAACACTTTGTCAAATATGTGATTATCTAACCACTATACTGTGTACCTGAAGCTAATATAAAATAATATTGATAATATTGAATAGAAACTGTAATTTAAAAAATAAAAAGACTAAGACCACTTTGTATTGTTATAATGTACTGAGTTTTTTGTAATTTATTACAGCAGCAATAAGAAATTACCACATATGTTTTTAAATTTGATTTGCTAATTATTGAAAATGATATTTGCAATTATACCCATACTTTTAAGAGATATTTTTAGGTACATTTCTACTTTTTACTACTTTGTTAGATTTTAGTGGCACAGTTAGGATGGCCTCACTAAGCAAATTTGGAAGGTTTCCCACTTCTCTATTACCTAGAGAATTGGTATAAAATTAGTATATATTTCTTTCTTAAATGTTTTGTACAGCTCACCAATGAAACATTTTGGCCTGGATTTTGCTTTGTTGGAAGATTTTGAAAATAATTTATTTAATACAGTGGTTTTCCAAATTAAAAGTTTTTAAAAATATTGATATAGAAAAATTGCACACATCCAATGGTTACATTTTGATGTGTGAACACATGCAAACACCATTGATATCATTATCACAATAAAGGTACTAACCATATTATTCACCTCCAAATATTTTCTTGTGTTTATTCTGTGTTTTTTTAATGATAAGAACACATAACTTGACATTTATCTTTTTTGTTATATTTCAAAGTGCACAGTATTTTTTATATGCTATGTTGTACTGCAGATTTCTAAGGCTTACTTAGTTTGTATAACTGAAACTTTATACCTATTGAGCAACAACTTCCCATTGCCCTCAGCCTTCACAACTACCATTCTGCTCTCTTCTTTTAAGAGTTTGAATGTCACAGATACCTGATATAAGTAGAATCATACAGTATTTGTCCTACTGTTACTGTCTTACTTCACTTGGCACAATATCCTTTACGTTTATCCATATTGACACAAATAACTTTATCTCACATAAGAATCACCTTTAGGACTTAGAACATAGATTGGTAAGTTCCACTCATGGTTTCTGATTTAGTTGATCTGGGGAGGGACAAGAGAATGTACATTTTTAACAAGTTCTTAGGTGGAGCTCATGCTCCTAGTCCAGGAAACACAATGTGAGAACCACAACTATAAGAATGTAAGGCTTCAGATTCCTTCAGCTATATTCTCAGAAGTGGGATAGCTGGGTCAAAAGGCAGATCCATTTTTAATTTTTGATATATCTCCATACTGCTCTCCACAGTGGCTACAAAGTCTGCACACCAAACAGTGCAAAAGGGTTCCCCTTTCTCCACACCCTTCCCAGTGCTTGTAGTTTGTTGATTTATTGATGATAGCCATTCTGACAGGTGTGGGATAGCATCTCATTGTGGTTTTAAATTTCATTTCTTAGCTGATTAGTGACTTGAGCATCTTTTCATATGTCTGTTGGCCATCTGTATGTCCTCTTTTGAGAAGTGACTATTCAGGTCCTTTGCTCATTTTTTAATTGAGTTATTTTTTTGGTTTTGAGTTTTGTAAGTACTTTATAAATTTTGGATATTAACCCCTTATGGGATGTATCGGTGAATATGTTCTCCCATTGGGCAGGTTGTATTTTTATTTTGTTGATAATTTTCTTTGCTCTGTAAAAACTTCAGTTTGATGTAGTACCTTTTATTTATTTTTTCTTGTTTTCCTTGCCTTGGGAGATATATCCAATAAAAAATTGCTATGAGCATTGTCTGAGATTTTGCAGCCTATGTTTTCTCCTAGGATTTTTATGGTTCTGGGTCTAACATTTAAGTCTTTGATCCACTGTGAATGCATTATTATGTGTAGTATAACAATGTGGTCTAGTTTCATTTTTCAGCATGTGTATGTCCAGTTTTCCCAACACCATTTCTTGAATAAAGTATCTTTAGCTCATTGTATATACTTGCTTCCTCTGTTGAATATTGACTATGAAGGTGTGGATTTATTTCTAGGATCTCTATTCTATTCCATTGACCTGTGTGTCTATATTTATAGCAATACTAGGCTGTTTTGATTACTACAGTGTAGTTTGACGTTAAGCAGTATGATTCCTCCAACTTTGTTCTTCTTTCTCAGGATCACTGTTGCTTTGCGTGGCCTCTTGAGGTTCCATATAAATTTTTGAAACATTTGGTCTAATTCTGTGAAATATGTCATTGGAATCTTGATTGGAATTGCATTGAATCTATGGATTCCTTAGGGTAGTATGGACATTTCAATGATACTAATTCTTCCTATCCATGAACATTGTATGTGTTTCCACTTATTTGTATCTTCTTTAATGTCTCATAATTTTCCCTGTACAGGTATTTTACATCCTTGGTTAGGTTTACTTAGGTATTTTATTATTTTGAGGCAGATATTTTTGTTGCCTGATAATTTGTTGAATTCATTTATCAGTTCTAGTAGTTTCTTGGTGGAATCTTTCAGGTTCTCTATGTACAGTATCATGTAATCTGCAAAAAAAAGAGACAGTTTTACTTTTTCCTTTCTAATTTTGAAGGGATAAACAGTAAGTTAGGTAAAACAGAGCATTGAATCAGTGTTTTGGAAGACAAGGTAGAAAGAAACACCCAGGCAAAGCAGCCAAAAGGAAAAAGAATTTTAAAAAATGAGGAGAGCTTAAGAAACATTTTGGACAACATGAAATGTAACAACAACTGCATCATGGAGTACCAGAAGGAGAACAGAGTGAGCAAGGAATCAAGAACCTATTTGAAGAAATAATGACCCCAAACTTTCCTAATCTGGTATGGGAAAAAGTCACACAAGTCCAGGATGTTCAGAGAGTCTGAAACAAATTGGGCCCAAAGAGGACTACACCAAGAAACATCATCATTAAGATGACGAGGCTGAAATACATGAAAAGAATCCTAAAAACTGTAAGAGAAAAGCAGGTAGTTACTTACAAGGGATCACCATACAGACTGGCATCTGATTTCTCGATAGAAACTACTCAACTCAGAGGGAATGGCAAGAAATATTCAAGGTGATGAAAAGCAACGACCTACAACAAAGGCTACTTTACCCAGAAAGGCTATCATTTAAAATTGAAGGAGCAATAAGGAGCTTTCTACTCAACAAAAAGCTAAAAGAGTTTGTTAACAACAAACCAGTACTGCAACTAATGTTAAAGGGATTGCTTTAAGAAAAAGAGGGAGAGAAAGAGGAAAACACTCTAACAAATAAAATGGCACTACATACATATCTATCAATAACCACCATAAAGGTAAATGGCTTAAATGCTCTGACCAAAAGACATAGGGTAGCTGATGATAAGAAATCAAGATTCATAGTATGCTGTCTCCAAGAGACCCATCTCAAAGCAAAAGATACACACAGACTAAAAGCAAAGTGTTGGAAAACGACATTTCATACAAATGTAAAAGAAAAAAACTGGGGTAGCAGTACTTGTGTCCAACAAAATAGACTTTAAAACCAAGGCTATGGGAAGAGACAAGGAAGTACACTACACAATGATAATGGGAACAATCCAACAAGAGGATATAACCCTAGTAAACACTGATGCACCCAACGTAGGAGAACCTGAATATGTAAAACAAATCTTGATGGACACAAAGGGAGAGATCAACAGAAATCCAGTCACAGTTGGGGATTGTAACACTCCATTGGCTTCAATCTACAAGGGGACAGTGGCCTTAAATGGCACACTAGAGCAGATGGATTTAACTGATATCTTCAGAGCATTTCATCACAAAGCAGCAGAATATACATACTTTTCAAATGCACATGGAATGTTTTCTAGGATAGACCACATGTTAGGACACAAAACAAGCCTCCAAAAATTTAAGAAAATTGAAATCATATCAAACATATTCTCTGACCACAATGCTATGAAACTAGAATCAGTCACAAGAACACTGAAAATATACAAAGACATGAAAGCTAAATAACATGTTACTAATCAATGAATGGGTGAACAATGAAATCAAGGAAGAAATCAAAAGATACCTTGAAACAAATGAAAATGAGGACACAACCAATCAAAATGGATTATCTTTTCATGTTGTTGATAGTTTCCTTTGCTGTGCAAAACTTTTTAGTTTGATATTGTCCCATTTGTTTATTTTTTCTTTTGTTTCCCTAGCCTGAGGAGATATATCAGGTAAAATAATGCTATGTGCACTGTCTGAGATTTTACTACCTAAGCATTCCTATGTTCATTGCAGCATTATTTCCAATCACCAAGATATGGAAACAGCCCCAGTCTCTATCAAGAGATGAGTGGATAAAACAACTATGGGACATTGACACAAGGGAATTCTGCTAGGCTATAAAAAAGAAAAAAAATTACCTTTTGTGACAGTATGGATAGACCTGGAGAACATTATGCTAAGTGAAATAAATCAGCATAAGACAAATACCATATGATTTCACTTAAATTGAAATCTAATGAACAAACTGAACTAACAAGCAAAACAGAGACAGACTCATAAATGGAGAGCAGGTAACAGCTAGTGAGGGGCTGGTTAGGGTGTGGGAGGATTGTGCAGAAAGGAAAAAGGACTCATGGACATGGACAACAATTTGGTGATGCTTGGGAAGGAGGATATTTGGGGGCTAAATGGTAATGGAACAAAAAATAATAAATAAAAAATAAAAATAAAAAGCTTAATATATCAGTATTAAATCTGGCATGGGAGTGGGTTACAGTGGCCGATTCTCCAAACCCTTTTCAAAAACTTTGAGTATTTTAAGAACCTTATAATATTCAAAGGTGAAAGATCCAATTTAGAGGAGAAATAACTTATATAGTTTGTTTCCCTGTGGTTCTAATTTGAAGAGAAATTATATGATTGTCAGGAGGATACACTCACTTTTTCAGAAAGGGAAGATTTGGAAGGAAACAGAAGGGACCTAACAGTCTGCATAGCCTTGTCAGAGATAGTAAATTTAGATAAATGATACTGATGTTTTTGTTTTGTGGGTTGGGAGCTGTTATGCAAAGTACCACGCAGACAGACCCACACTGAACAGAGGGTGACAAACATATGTTTGCTCCTTTTTCTATCGAGATTGTTCCAAGATTTATTACTTTGGGATGTTGGGGCAGCTTTGAATGGTTGTACTTCCTTTTAGCAATTGTAAACACTTGAATCCTTAATGTCTTAGAACCAATAAATACATCTCCAAATTTTTCTCTGCCTCTGAAGTGGTCAGCTTTCCTGTATACCAAAAATATTCTTTCCCTTACTTATCCTCCTTTGATTAATTCTTCCACTATCAATTCATTCTTTTTTAAAGTTCTTAGAAATTAGCTTAATTTTAACATTTAGGCAGCTTACTTGTTAATTAAAAAAAATGTTTTCATTATGACCTTCTGCCAGATTTAACTAAGAATCCTGTTAGTTCTCCTTGTTCTCTCTATACATTTGACAATGATTATCTTCTCTCTCATGAAATTCTTTCCTCTTAGTTTCCAACATATTGTGCTTACTTTTGTTCTCCAATCTGTCTGAAGCTTCTAATCTGCCTCTTGTTTACTGTTTTGGCAGTCCTTATGTTTCCTAGATTTATCCATGTTATTTGCTTGCTTACTTTCTATTTACTTGTTTCAATTATAACTGCTCTAAAGATGACTTTTTGTATTATCTCAAGTTTTCTTAGTGCAAGTGACTTTTAAATAATAAAAAATAAATAAACATATTTTAAAAGTGATTTGCAACTTGACTAGAGATTTCTTCAGTGTCAAAGCTTCATCTAAAAATAAGAACACCTTACTTTGAAATTTCAGAACATTCACTTAATAGCCATCTTTTTTATTTGCACAGCATAGAAATATCTTTATTCAGAGTGTTAAACTGAATTATTTTCTGATTATTAAAGTAATATTCAATATATTAACATAAAAATATATAGACTAAAGTAAAAAGACCAATCATATTAGATAATATTAAATATTTGAAAGTCCTGGCTAGTGTAGCTCAGTGGATTGAGTGTGGGCTGTGAACCAAAGTGTCACAGGTTCGATTCCCAGTTAGGGTACATGCCTGGGTTGCAGGCCATGACCCCCAGCAACTGCACATTGATGTTTCTCTTTCTCTCTCTCTCTCCCTCCCTTCTCTCTCTAAAAATAAATAAATAAAATCTTTAAAAAATATTTGACTCTGTGGTAAACATTCTACTAAAAGCTTTATATTCAATATGTTATTTCTTACAACACTAGAGAGGAGATATTAATATTATTTTCATTTTATTGGTAGAACTGTCATGGATGGGAAGAGAGACACCTTAGTCCAGAGGTTCTCTCTTCTCCCTTGGTTCTTGTCTTGTCCTCAAAAGAATAATTCAAGTGAGAGACAAACATGTAGAGTGGAAATGAGATAGTAAGTTTATTTATGAAACACACAAGCACAGAGCTGCAAGCGACAGGGAACTCAAGAGTGGGAAAATTTTAGTTTAAGGCAATAGTTAATAAGCCTAGTAGTTAATGTGTGTGAAAAGCTATTGTTTCAGGAACTGCAGGTAGGGTCCACCCTAACTCCAGGAGACCACAAGCGATTGGCCTTTGTGCTCCAAAAAAGACTATAAGCAGTCCAGATGGTATGTGAGCCATTGTGTTCCAGGGTGAGACAGATGACAGCCTAGGGCATGGTTAACCTCCCAGGGTGAAAGAAGCTGCTGTTTTTTTAAAATCTAATTTTCCCTGAATTCCAAACCTCTCACTGCACTTTGCTCTCTGTTATAAAAAGGTTGGCTTGAGAGAAAATGTAGGGTGGTCTGTTAGGGTACAAACCTGTCGTCTTCTCAGATCCACGGCCATCTGAATAAAGCACCCATAAAAATTAATTCTCTGTCTCTGCTAATTGGGTCTGGTAGGTGACAGGCAGCACGAATGCCGGCTTTTCCAGTTTCACAAACAGGCACTCAGCTAATCCAAATGCCCCATGTATACAGGAAATAAAGTTGTTAGTAAGTTTGTTAGTAAGTCAGTGAGTAATTTTATTCTATACACTTGAGCTGAGACTACAGTGGGTACTTAGCTAATAATCTAAGTACACCAACGATTGGGGTCTGTGGGTTATATGCCTCAGTCAGCTTCTAGGTTCCCTCCCCTTCTCTCCCTTCAAAATCTTGGAAATAATGTACAGCTACAAGGCTTTCATTCTCCGTTAGTAAAGGCTCTTTGCCTTAGTTAGTGAAATTGTTACAGAGGCCCCCTTTCCCAGCATAGGCCCTCTTCTTCTCCTGTGCAGTCCCCACTGTGATGTTCAGAACACCCAGCAACCTTACTGAGATTGTCACCAAAGCCTCATTTCTCAGCACAGTCTCAAGGACTCGTCTTCTCCAGCACTATTTTGCTTGTGATACTCAGGACACCTGGCAATCTTATCAAGCCAAGCTCAGGACTGCTTAGTTCATGGGTGAGACATGTCTTTCTTTTTCTTCTAGCTGCCTGTATTAAGGTCATTGTTAGATTGTAATGGCAAGGGCCCTGCCTTTATTTCCCTTCTGGCCACTCATTTCTAGCTGCTACCTTTGAGAACATCAAGAAAAGATACTTGCCCTGGCTGGCGTAGCTCAGTGGATGGAGCGCGGGCTGGGAACCAAAGTGTCCCAGGTTCGATTCCCAGCCAGGGTACATGCCTGGGTTGCAGGCCATAACCCCCAGCAACCGCACATTGATGTTTCTCTCTCTCTCTCTATCTTCCTCCCTTCCCTCTCTAAAAATAAATAAAATCTTAAAAAAAAAAAAAGAAAAGATACTTGCCTTAGTCTACATACCTATTTATGGGTAGTTGTGGTATACAAACATTTTTCTATATAACTTACACCCCTAACTACTTGATTACTACCTTGTTCTATGTTGCCTGGGTCACCGGCCAGCAGTGATCACTGAACGCTATGGATGGCTCAACGATAAACACGCGAGAAAAAACACACATGCACAGAGACAGACTAGTTTCTGTGGGGAAGTAGGGACAAAATGGCCATCCCCCCTAGTGGGGAGTGCGCCGATTTACAGTCCATACCTGCTTTTATTGGGCTCATTCTGCATAATAATTCAGGTAAAGTACAGTACTCATTAGGGGAAGTAAGGAACCATAGAAAACAAAGAACTCTGCCGGTCTATTGAGTTGGGGGTCAAAGAGCTGTAAGACTGAGGAACAAAATAACTTCCTCCTAAGACCTTTCTCATTCAACTGAGAGCATTCTAAACAAAGAAGGTTTCACAGTAATTTACATGTTCTTTCTTAGGCCTGATCACCCCGGGAATCCACACTTCTCAGTACAGAGCTGCACCACCCTGTCATTGTTTCAGGCTTAGGTGGAGCAAGGGAACTAAGGCAACCGAGAGACAAGGAGGTTTTCTCCCAGAAGCTGAGAACTCAGGCTATGTCAAAGCCGAGGAGCGAGGGTCCATCACCCCCTTTTGCTGCAGCCCCCCCCCCAAGTCCTTCTTTTGGGGGGGCCTCCCATAGTGATCGTGCCTGTCTTAGGTCGTTCCTCCCTTGGGGAATCTTACCCGTCTTTGGCTAACCGACCAAGCTTTTTGGGGTTCAGTTATGAATAAAGCAGCAGAAGCAGCATTCCTGCCAGGAAGATAAGCTTTTGTCTCCTTGCTGGCTTACAGTTCCAAGGGCGTTCCCTTAGCCTTAGCCTAGGCGGGGGTTACAGCTTCTGATACCAGTCAGGGAGGTTCCCAACAGTTCTACTTTAGGAATAACAATAGAAAAAATGAGGTACATATTCCTGCAGTCTTCCTTCTATATGTCTTCTATATGTCATCTCTGCCCAATAAAATAATCCTTCTCTGGATACATGGCCTAAAGAGGGGTGTTTCAAATCTATCACTGGCTCAGCACTTGGGAGCTCCATCCCAGTGGCTTATGTTCCTGCATGCTGCCTCTAAATTTACCAGGACCTGTGGTGGTTACCTGAACTTCTACTCCCTGCCAGTCCTCTTAGTACAAAGTATTACCTTTGCATGGGCCTTGGGTGAAGAAATGGATATGAAGCAGATCCCATTCCTCTTTTTTGCCCTTTACTTTCCCACTACCACCACTGGAGCTGGTAGGGTGTATCAGATTATACGGAAGAGTGGGTGAATATTAAATATATAATGATTGCATATTAAAAACTAAATGGTTACATATTTGCTAAATATGATTTTTTTTGTTTCATAGGCAAGGCATATGAAGTTTTAAACCCCATCTACAGGAATTCTCTTGTGGACTCAACATATTCCTACCTAGGTTCAGTGCTCTATACATAGGCCTTCTTTCCTCTGAAGAGGACATTCTTCCTCATAACTTTATAGTTTGACTCTCTATGCTGACCCACTTAGAGAAACCCTACTTCAGATCCACACAAATTTGGCTGTAGGATTTTGTCTCCTTTTCCAATTCATGTCTACTGCTTAAGCAATCTGTGAGACTTAGTCCTCAACTGAATAACTACTAAATAAACCATAAACATTCACATACCCCTCCCACAGAATAAAACAGATATTCATATATACCTCCCACAGAGAAGTGTTAAATATCGGAGACAGCAAAGTGTAAATCCATTCAGCTTCTTTTTCTTTATTTGTGGTTAAGAGTAAATATTCATATGCAAAAGAGGGCAGAATGAAATTTCTATCTTCAATAGCACAAAAAAAGAGTATAAAGACCAGACTGACAAAGGAACTACTTATTCTGAATTTTCCAGTAGACCCTGATATTATTAAGAATGGATTACTATTTTATATCCTCTAATCAGAGAAATAGGAAATAAAGCCTAATGATATGCAATAATAGTTCCTTTGGGGATGCTATTCTTTGAATTTTTTCTTCTTTCTTTTATTTTTCTTTATAGTCTCTTGATTGCTAGCATTGACTTTTTATTTTGAGAGGCATGTTTTTATTATATAAAATACATTTTACAATTCCTAGTTTTATATGATTGCTAAAATAAGGAACATATTCAATTTCTTTAACTGCTTTAAAACTAACATAAATTCAATTCCTATTATCACTAATTCATGGAGTAGGGAGAAATGATTTGATGTGGCAATATGAGCAGAAAGCAAATGCTACAAAATAGGGGCATAGAAGACATATTAATTTTATTAAATATTAATTTCTTTCAAGACATACGCCCTATCATATCTTTAAAAATGTTACTTCATCGTATTCTACATCTTATGGTTATTTCTATATATGTTTTTCTTCTTTTATTATAAAGTAAGGTACTTGAAGTCAGATAGAAAAAAATGATGTGTGAGCATCTATGAGATGCTTGGTAAATATGTGGTTCTTTATTAACTTTTTATATTCATGAGGGTATATTGAAGAAACTTAGATCTTAAAAAAAGAAAAGATTCAGATAGAGTTGGTAAGGCCTACAGAAGTCACTCAGGATCTGTGCTGTTCAGTGCAACAGCTACTAGGCACATGTGGCTATTAAGCACTTGAAATTTAGATTTGCTTAACATGTAAAAATATACACTGGATTTTGAAGACTTGGTATAAACAAAGTAATGTAAATATATTAACAATTTTATATTGATTACATTTTGAAGTAAGATTTTATATATGCAAAATATATTGTTGAAATAGTTACTTAATTTGCCCTGTTTCTATTCACTTTATTTTAATATGGCTACCAGAAATTAAAAACTAAACTAAAAGATTTAAAATTACTTGTGTGCCTTGCGTTTGCTGCTCATATTATGTGTCTATTGGACAGTGTTGCCGTGTATTTTTTGTCTAGAATTAATTTTGCATAAAAAGTCTCTTTTTAACTTGAATAGCTTACATGTTTTGGAAAACTTTCACCTTACATGGCAACTATTTTCTCTATCTCAATTTACTGTTAGTTTTCTTGTCTATAGGACTAAAAAATATTTCTCAACTTTTAAGACTGAGACAGCCAACAACTGGTTTTAGTAATATTAGGTAGCAGTTAGGAATGAACGGCCAGAGAAGAGATAAAAGCAGGCCGTCACCATTACAATCTAACAAAGAACTTAATACAGGAGGCTAGAAGCAAAAGGGAGACATGTTTCGCCAATGAACTCAGCAGTCCTGAGCCTGGTTTGATAAGATTGCAAGGTGTCCCGAGCATCACAAGCAAAAATAGCACAGGAGAAGGGGAGTCCTCGAGACTGTGCTGAGAAACAGGGGGCCTCTGTGACAATCTCACTAAGATTGCCAGTTGTCCGGAACATCCCAAGCAGGAACCGTGCAGGAGGAGAGGAGTCCTTGAGACTCTGTGCTGAGAAAGGCAGCCAGCCTCTGTAATAATTTCATTAAGACAAAATGCCTTTACTAACTGAGAAAGAAAGGCTTTGTAGCTGTGAATTATTCCCAAGGGAAGAAGTGGGGGGGCGGCTAGAAGCTGACTGAGGTAATAACCTCTGAGCCCCAATAGTTGGCATACTTAGATTAGCTAAGGACCCATTGTAGTCCTGGCGCAAGTGTGTAGAACAAATTCACTAACTTACTAACAAACTTACTAACAACTTTCTTTCCTCTATGCATAGTGCATTTAGACTAGCTGGATGCCTGCTTGAGCTTTGTGCTTGTGTGTTTCATAAGTAAACCTGCTAGCTCATTTCCATTATACCTATTTGCCTACAGCTTCAGTTATTCTCTTGAGGGCAAGACAAGAACCAAGGTGGGGGAGGGGAGCCTCCTGACTTAGGTCTGTCTGTCTCCTCCATAACAGTAACAAAGAAATAATTCTGAGTAACGAGGAAAATAGGAATTAATTGGGTCAGAGAAAAGCCTTATAATTGATATGATCACTAGCAACTCACAAAGTAAATATTCTTTAGGAAAATATTTTTTAGCTCATATACTATGTAATATATAATAAACTTTAAAATGTTATATTTCAGAATATGTTTTGTGCCCAATAATTTAGAAAAATGTATTTACTTATGTTATATCTTAAAGAGAGGCTGTTTTAGTCTTATTTTTAGACTCAGGTTAAATACCAAATTATGCCTTGGGCACATTGCAGTTGCCACTGTGAACCTCAACAATTTCCTAATTCAATAGGATTATGCAAGAAAACGCTTCTTGAGTTACCAGCTGAAATGAATCATATAAAAATACCTGTCAGTATTCGTCTCTCCCATCATTTAAACTATTTTCACATGTTTGAGGGGCCTATGACATCAAATAATAATTATTTTATAAATACCTCTTGTGGCCACAGAGACCTTTTACTTGTTTTTAGTTTCATTCCTTTAGTAATATTTCTTAACTAGGGAGCCATTGGCATTTGGGACAGGAAGATTTATCATTTGGTGGTGCTTTCTTGCACATTGCAGGACCTTTAGCCTCTCCTTTCTCTGTGCTCTAAATGACAGCAGAAAGCACCTGTTCCTAGCCCTCCTGAGTCAATAACACCAACTCACGCCAGCACTTAGCAGTATTCCCAAATATCACCTGGGCAGTACCATTCCAGTAAAACACTACTGATCTGAAATTTTGTTATTGTTTTCCTCCTACTTTTACATTAAAGAAAAATCTCCAATTTCCCATGTAAAATATTATGAATCATCATAAAATATCCAACATTGTTTTCACATTTACTATATACTAGGCACAATTCTAAATGTTCTGCCTGCAATAACTTGACTCCTCCCAACAATGATGCTAAGTTACACACTACCATTATTTTTATTTTATAGATATAGGCAAGAAACTACAGGCAAGAGTGGCCAAATCACTAGTCCAATGTAATCAAATAGTAAGTGGAGGGCCCCAGATAAATCAGGAAGTCTAGACCCAGAGCCTAAACTCTTGAACTTTTTGCTTTACTTAGATAATCATAAAACTGAAGCTTATTAAGAAGGGAAAACCTGAGCATCACTATCTTTCTGCATTGTTAAGGTCCTATTAGAATTTTCACTTATACATACTTTAAAGTTGGCGCTCATATATCATGTTAATTTTTAGTCTTAGGGTCTTACAGAGTGAGTGCTAAAATATAATCAATAATCAGAAATAGGCCCTGGCTGGTGTAGCTCAGTGGATTGAGCGTGGGCTGCGAACCAAAGTGTCGCAGGTTCAGTTCCCAATCAGGGTACATGCCTGGGTTGCAGGCCATGACCCCCAGCAACTGTACATTGATGTTTCTCTCTCTCTCTCTATCTCCCTCCCTTCCCTCTCTAAAAATAAATAAATAAAATCTTTTAAAAATGAAACCTTTCATAAAAATAATCAAAAGTAGCTCATTCCTAAAAGTCACAAATCAGTTATTGTTTTATTATCCCCACCCTCCACTCTAAATCTTAAATTAACTCTAACTAATGTGTTTGGGGGAGAGAGGGTGAGTTATAAGCAATCTATTTTTATAAGTATGTACCTTTTCATATAATATGGAAGAGCACAACACATTAAGATTTGAAGTTCCCATTTGCTCTCAATTCAAAAATTACAAGTTATTTTCTCAGTATGTATTTTATCTTGTTTCATTATTGTATATTGTACCACAAAGGATCCCCAGACATTTAACTGTTCATTATCCATTTGTAAAGAATAGTATGATTTCAAATATCTTGGCGGAGGACCCAAAATTAGAATGTTCATACCCAAGCAACTACATAAACTTTTTATAAAGTGATCATAGAACCTAGGCAATGGATATAAATTTATCTTATGCAAATGTAAGTAAATGATTAATTGCCTTCATTTTTTAAACAGAAACATAATGATAAAATCATTGTTTTGTTTTGTTTTACCTATATAGCTGCTAATTATTTCATTAGTTGCATGTATTGTACCATTTCTACCTCAGTTTTCATGTGAGAACCTTCTTTGGAATTTTTCCAGGAAGAATTTCCTCTGTCTTGAGATGATGGTATGATTCAAACTTTTTGATAATAAGAGCTAAAATAGCCCTGGCTGGCATAGCTCAGTGGATTGAGCGTGGGCTGGGAACCAAAGTGTCCTAGGTTTGATTCCCAGCCAGGGTACATTCCTGAGTTGCAGGCCATAACCCCCAGCAACCACACATTGATGTTTCTCTCTCTCTCTCTCTCTCTTCCTCCCTTCCCTCCCTAAAAATAAATAAATAAAATCTTTAAAAAAATTAAGAGCTAAAATTTATTTTTTCCTTTTTGCTCACACTGCCAGGAAACACAGGACAAAATTACAAATGCACTAAAGTGGCCCTGTTAATCTTAAGTATAGATTCCTTTATTGTGATATTTTATTTTACTAAATTATTTTATATGCATTTTATTGAGTGTCAGATCAAAACATTTTTGGAAAAAACACAAATGAATAAATCTAACATTATCTACTTATAGGGAATCAATGGGATTTCTAAAGAGAAAAAAGGGAAAGGAAACAAGGAAGAAAGGCAGGAAAAAAGAAAGACGGAAGGGAGGGAGTAAGAAAGAAAGGGAGGAATGTCAATGCTGTTTTCAAAAATGTTAATATCACTAAAACTTGATGAGGGACATTTTAGGAATAAAATTTAAGACATTAACTAACTATTTTAGTTCCACCCATGTGTCTAACCAATGAATTCATGTGCCCATTAACTAAGAAGACCTGCTGTAGAAATGCAGACATCCTGTTTTAATGGGGGAAAAAAAAACCCAGCTCACTTGCTTTTAACTGAAGGGAAAGTAATTATCATTTAGTCAGATGAATCAGCTGGTGTTACTTCTACCTCCACCTGTATTAGCAACTAATGAGAATGTAATACATGTTGAAGGCATTGGCAACAAATTTGCTTTGCACTGCAGATTGTTCCATGCTCGTTTTTAATAATTCTTTCTGTGAAATGACAGGCTAAAATATGTATCCTCTGGGATGGTTTATAAGAAGGGTTAGGTCCCTATACATTTAAATCTCTGAAACACTGAAACAACAATAGAACAGGTAGTAATTGTATAATAAGTCAATGAATGAGTCTAAAAAGAAATTTAAAGTCCCCCTATATTTAAAATATTTGCTTTGGCTTTTCTTTCAGTTGTTTAGAAAGGTGGTTAGAATGTATGCCTCCCAAATGTTATATTCACATTAAGAACAATGAGAGGTTTCTGAGATTACAGATTCTTAACCAATTAAAAATATGATTATACTAAAATAAACTTTCAATTCAAAGGTGGCATTGCAATAAAAACTCCTATGCTCAATTTTCCAGAAAATGCAATTAACTACAATGTATTATTTCTACAGCATCCCACTTTTAATAGTTTTTAACATTACATAAATTATAATATCACCTTTCTGGTAATTGCAGATAATTATAATGGGTTTCTTTCATTTCATTTAAAAAATTCTTTGAACTTTGATTACTCTCTTATATGCTACTATAGAATTATATGAAGTTAAGGTGTTTTTATAGAATACATTTTTTAAATTTTCAAACAATTTTATAAGGTTATGTCCTGTGGTCATTTGTGTTCTTGTGTAAATCCTCAAAGTAAACTAGATAAGCCTGTTAGACATTTCAATAAAATCTTCACATTCCTTATACTTGAATTTACTGGTTTTTTTTTTGAGCTATCATCCCTAGACTCTACACTTTATAAGGCGAAGAACTGATTCTTCTAATTTACCAACCAAATCTCCACCCCTATTAAAACATGTAGTACATAATGGTTCTTAAAAAAGATACAGTGTTATGAATAAATGTGTTTAGCACATGAATTAATAGATGAAGCTCTATTTTAGAAACAGCAAATTTAAAACATAGCAATAAAAGATGTGTGTAATAGGAATGGGTTTCTTCTGAAGAAACTTATTCAAATTGAAAGTATTAGAAAATACTTTCAATTTCTAGAGAATATATCATTTTGAAAATAATATTTCAAAGACCATGTGTAATCTGAAACTGAAGTTTAAGTTAAATGAAATTTGTAATAATATAAATAAGTTTTTTAAAGCAATATACTTTACAAAAGTACTAACTCTTTTAACTACTTAAAGCCTATGATTTTGGGTTTTGGAATATTTTCAGATGTGACAGACATAGGACTATGGACATAGGAGTTGACAACCATCTCACAATGTTTCAGCACTTCCTCGTTCACTATTCCTGAGATTTTTAATTCCTTTGGATGTAGCTATTTGCGAATCTTCTGAAGCATACACCTGTATTTCAGATGATTGCGATAAAAATCCCCTAGAGATTAGAACAAAAAAAAATAATTTTTGTGCTGTATACTTACTGTTGGCTCTTTCCCCCCTGACCTGGACTTTCTTTGCTGTCCCTTCCCTTCAGTATGACTACGGAACTGGGCTCCTGGCTCACCTCCTCCCCTTCTCTTCACTTCTAAAACTAGAGCAATCTAGTTTCTGTCCCCATGACTTCATTGATATCCCTTTTATAAAGTTGAAGCTGCTAATCCCATGTTACTAAACATAGTAATGAATCTTTCATCATATTTGATCTCCTAAGAGCATTTGCCACTGATAACCTAGAAATGGATTCTCATTTTTTGGGGGCAACATCTTGTCCTTGTGTTATATCTGCCTTTCTGGCCTCAACTTCTTAATGCTCATCAGTGAATTTTTTTACTCTGTTCTTTCTTAAAGTGTTGGTAACTTTTGGGAATCCTGGATTATTTTGCCTACCCCCAGGACTTTCAGTGCGATATATATGCCAATGACTCCCACAGGAATATTTCTTGCTGGGTTCTCTTACTGTAGCTTACGCTCTATCTACCTTTAGATATTTGTTCTTGGAAGTTTATAGTCATCTTAAACTCACATCGTATGCCCCACCATAGTCATCCCCCTCTTCACACTGCCTAACCCTTTGTGCTGCCTATCCCAGTGAACCACACACCATACACTTCACCGTTTGAGCCTCAAACCTGGGAATTGTCTTAAACTTTTCTCTGCTTCTTATCCCATAATTCAAGCTATCTAATTTTATAGCTCTCACCTCCAAAATACAGCTTCAATATTTTTATTTTTCTTACTTCTGGTACCATTAATTTCAGTCTCACATCATATCTCCTGTTTAGATTGTATAACCATTTATCTGGCATCTTCAACTTCATACTCTTCAATGTAGCCTCTATACTTCATTAGTCTTTCTAAAATGCATATTTAGTTATAGAATTTATCTGTTTATACTGCTTCAATGATTTTCCATTACACTCAGGACAAAGTCCAAACTTCTTACAAACTCTACTTTATTCCAACCCTTTCAAATGTCTCAACTTCCACTATGTTAAACAACCTAAAAATCTTATGCTTATATACTTGTTTAGTCTAATTCACATGCAATTTTCTCTTCCTAGCCTTCTTCTGATACCACCTGTCATTTATTCAATACATAGTAGGTACTCACTAAATATGTACTGAAAAATATTGGGTTATATATCACATGCAAAATAAAACTTCATTCCTTTGGGAAAACAAAGTTCAATGAAAAAGTCTATTATTTCCTAAAGAAAATGTAAATGCGATAAAAATAGTTGAGTCTTAAGTAAAACATAGAGTTTGCTGTATAATATAAACTCGATTGAAGCTATGGTGACTTGGATGTATGGCTTGAATAAATCCAATTTATTTTTCATACCACATGAAAAACTCTTTTAGTGAGTATATCACAATTGAAAATTATTTCTCTGGTGTGAAAGTCACCTTAATGAAAGTCAGATGTTCTTATTGTTATGAACATGTGTGAAGTAACTTATTCTCAGGTCTCATTTTAGTGAGATAGTTAGGAGCCTTAAGAAAATGTTCGAGATAAAACTATGTTTATAGTTACTAAAGTATTTTCCATGACTGAAAAAGGACTTATGAATTTTAGAAAGCATTTATTTGCATGCATGTTTGTCATATGAATATAACAAGGCATTTAGTTGGGTCCTGTGTGGCTGAGACAGCTGAATCTTCAACTTAAATCCTATCTTTCCTCAAACAAAGCCACTTTAATTGGGCCTTAAATTTTACTGATTTGTGGAATTGGGTGGTGACCCTTTTCCACGTTTCTGTTCACATCTATTGATACATGAACATTTTAACTCTGAACCCATGCAGTTTGGGTATATGCAAATATATGTAATGTAATGAAGTGGTCTTCAACTTTTGTCAGATATGAGGAAGAAACCAGAAGGCCCTGGAGAAGAGCCTTCTCCCTGATTATGGTCTTGACAAACAAAACACACTCAAGAACTGAAGAGAGTTCTTAGTTACCAGTGCAATGGGGGCTGCTTTTACCCAGCTCAGTTCAACCACTCTGAAGTTATGAATGCTTTAGGAAATTTAACAAATCAGGCAGAAGCCTGCCACCATCCTCAGACATCCTTTGTGACTTCATTTATAGAATGTCTCACAGACAAAGAACATGGTAAATGTCCTTCTGTGAAATTTTTCTCAATCTGTGAATAGTGAGAGGCAATGCCAGTGCAACACTTATGCATATCAAGCTACTAGGATGGTCAAGAATTCATACAACTCAACACTGAACAAACAGACAAGCAAGCAAGCAAGCAAGCAAGCAAGCAAGCAAGCAAAGATGTGATGATGATCAAAGCTGATCACTGCATCTTCTGTCCTTCTGATGTGTGCTTCTATTATGCTCATTTGGAGATTACTGATGCCATTTCATGGGTGTATACAAATATGCCCAAAAGTTCTCTAAAATATTGGGAAGATGAATGAAGCAGAAACACTGGAGTACTATTAATCAGGGTAAAGGTTTGGAGCAGCATATAAGGGGTGTTCACATATTTGAACTCATTTATACTGAAAGCTGTGTTAAATCTGTGATATCCCAGATAATGTTAATATGTAACATTAACAGGAATGGTATAAGCTGATTCTATTACTGCCTAAGTATTACCCACAAGGTAAAGAAACTCATAGAAGATAGAAATTATAGAACAGAACAAATATTCTTTGCACTTGGAATTAGCTAGTTGGGTAGAAATGTCTTCATAAACATTTGTGACATACCAAAGAAAACATTTTTATTAAGTTCAGTGTTTTAGTTACACAGTTTAAATATTTTTACGGTTATTGCTATAGTAAGTTATGTAATAAAAGTCTATTTAGAGAATTTTTGTGGAACAATTTAATATTTTTATACAAAATCTTTAATGCAATGTTTATGAACTCATTAGAACATAAGCAAGACACTTATATTTTGTTACATTTTACTATATTTTTATGTAAAAATTGTGTTTATTGAGAGACATAGATTTAGCGATTAATAAATATTTTAGGGAAAGACTTCAGAAACCACTGTTTTGCATACCTCAGAAAAATTGCTTGCTGTCCACTTTCACTTTAATCACAAATAATTTATTTTTTGTTTTTCTTCAAATGTTTTTCTCTCTGGTTTTGAACTATTAAAATGGGTAGAAAATTCACCTAAGCATTTAGCTTCCTAGGCTTCCATAGAAATAAATCAGTGGCAGGTTATATTATAAAACTCTGAAAATGTTTGCATTTCTGAAAACATGAAAGCAGGCAGGCAAAGATTATTCTTTAAAAAATATGAGAATGGTGATTTCCCTAAAGTGGTGTTTTGGGTTATTGTTCCCAATTCTTCACTCCCTGTCTGTAAAAGAATTAGTCATGCACACATTTTGCCATGTCACTTTGTAGTTCTATAAAAATCTCACTAGAATAGGTCAGGTATATTTTCCCTGCACTGTTGACTTCCAACTTCTACACGTGGCTTGCTTTGGCCAATGGAATGTTAATGGGTGGAACAGGAACAGAAGCTTTACTGTGTGCCTGAGCCTTGTCTTGACCTCACAATTATACCATCTGCATCAGAAGACAATGTTTGGAGTAGCCACGGGCAAGGAGAATGAGAAAGCATTTGGAGTAGCCAGAATAGAAGCCGTGGCTTGGAGCCAAACTCTGATTTCAGGGGGAGCAGACCTCAGGGCTACATACAGTGACGTAAGTGAGAGAGAAATAAATGTTTACTATTTTAAGCTAATGGAGTTTACACAGTTGTTAAACAGCAAAATTGCTTCAACCTGACTGATATACCCATGGACTGGTAGTTACTTGTACCTTTCTCTTATAATTCTTCCACTGTGTTCAGTCTTAGAGTATTTGTAAAAAGAATAAATTTTTAGGTAATCCCTCAATTTTTATATAAAATGTGTTGCAAATGACATATTTGTTTTTAAAAGTTTTAAATAAAGTCGTATTTTATTTAAAAATTAATCTAAAATCACTATTTAAAGTGTGTTTTTTTAGCAAAAAGCCTGAGTAATCCATATTCTTGGCAGAAAAAGTTACTTAGCTAAAATAGTTATGATAAAGAAATTGCTTTCAAAATTTCAATTTATATCACAAGCAATTCAGTTGCCTATAGGAAATCAATAGTTTCTCAGTCTTAACTTATATTTAGTTGACTCTTTTATTATACAGCTTAATGTATGAAGTTAAATTTAAATTAAATTGGCATACTTAATTTATCAGTTTGATAATAATAATTTAAAATATTTAATATTAGGTTTATATCAGTTAGTCACATTTAAAAATATATATCTTAAAAAATAGATAAAATATTATGGAATAAAACAAAACAAAAACTCAGAAGAAACAAGCAAAAACAGATTTAAAAAGATTTGGATTACTAGTAGGTGCTTTGGGATGCTTACCAGATTTGTGTCTGATCCCAACCACTTTTGTACCTGGTTAGTCCCACAGAATTGCCATACAAGTAAATGATTGAAGGTGGATGGGTATCAATGTGGGGATATCTGGAGTCTTGTAATTTAAGTTTATGTTGAAGACATTAAGAAATGGGCTCTTCAGAAGAAAGATGCTGTAGTCATTTTACAAATCAGTATACTGTACAAGGGCTTCCAGCACATTGGAGCAAAGCCACTATCTAAAGCCAAAGTAACATTATCAACAATCTGTATTTGCCACAGTGCCTTTCTCTAGTCTTGAAGCACTTTGCAAAACTTCATAAATATCTTTACTTTCATAGATAGTAGGAGCTGTATTCTAACCCATTTATTTAATGTGCAATTAGATGTGCACATCAAGAATCAGGACAAAGAACTCTCAGCAGAGTGATAATTTAATGGCAAAGTCATGACACTTCTCAGAAGAAAGAGCAACTCAGTGTTGTCTTCTATTGCATTTCCAGACTTACTGTACTTGCACCTGCCTCACTCTTCTCATTCTAATTAGGGCAAATTTAGACCACTGTCAGGGTTTCATAATTTCCAGGAACTGGATACTAGAACAACATCCTTGGAGCTGGAGATTATTTCAGGGATTACTTACTCCTGTTGCCTCTTTTATTTTTTTTTCTGATAAACTTCCTCTCTTGTCCTTTGTTGTTGCAAATCTCAATTTCGCAGCACTGTTAGAAACTACCTTTCATTATGTCTTAGGAAGTCAGTGAGGTTTAGACAAACTGCAATGGGTAAGGTATCATCTGTAAACCAATGTCCCAGTGCTGATTTTGCTGGGGAGTAAGAGAAGAAGAAGGAGAAAGAGGCAGAATAGTGTGGTGGGGTTAAAATTGTGCTCACCTTATAGGATAGTTGTGGGAATTAAGTGAGCAGAGCACATAGAAGATGCTTGACATATTGTAAGCATTGTTAAATGCCAAGACTTTATTGATGTGGTCTGCATTCCCAGCTCACTCACTTTGTAATTCCATATTGAGGACTGCACAGTTCCTGTCACAACTGTCTTTCAAATATCTCTGAATGATATTGTTCATAGATTTTCTTCAGCAATCTTAATAATTCTTCTTTCTTCTTTAATTTTCTAATCTTATAATATCCTTGCCAGGGTTTCATATCAGAATTCTGTTGGCTTCATAAAATGAATTACACAGTGCACCCATTTTTCTCTTCTGAAAAAAAAATGTGTAACATGGGCCTTATTACTTCTTCAAATATTAGAGGTCATCTACTCATGACTTTTATTTGTGGGAAGAATTCTATTTCTGGACTTAATATCTGTACTTGTTATAGTGCTTCTAGTGTTTTCCACTTTTTCTTGTCTCCATTTGCTTAGGATTTCTCATTAGTCACTTTCCAGTTCACCTAATTTTTGAGATTTGTAAGCCTAAACTTATTCATTATATTTTTTGTATAGTTTTTTAAACTCTCTTTTATTACCTTGCTATTTATTATTTGCTCTTTATTTCTGTGTTCTTAGTCACTTTTATAAGGGTATATCATTTTTTAAGTTTTTTTCAAAGAAATTACATTAGGTCTATTCCTATTTTATGCTTGCTTTTAATTTATTGACTTTTGTTTTGTCTTAATACTTAACATTATCATAATTTTACTTTAATTTCCTAAATTTGGTGTTAATTTTATAGCTTTTGGGGATTGTTGCTATCACACTGGGTTTCATCCTTTCCTTTTTTTTTATTTAATGCTATAAATCTTCCTGTAGTTACAGATTCAGCTACATCTCACAAAGCTTTGGTATGTGTAATTTTTATTATCATTTAAAAGTATTTTCTACTTTCCATTTCACTTGCTTCTTTCAACTATAGATTCATGTAGTAGTTAACTTCCTAATGTGGGTGGTGTTTTAGTTATCTTTTTTTTTATTAATTTCAGTTCTGCTGTGGTCAGAGAGAGTACATGCTCTGTAAAACTTAAATCCACTAAAATTTATTTACACTTGCTATATAGCCCAGAATATGATCAATATTATAAGTGTTCCATATGCCATTGGGAAAAAAAGGTGTATATTTGCAGTTGGATAAATATTCTACATATGTAAATAATGTCAAATTTTTAAAGGATGTCAATCATCGACTGAGTTATTGTTTTCTGGTGGATCCTTTCAAAATTTTCTTTTTACATGTTTTACATGTGAGTATTGAAAAGAAATTATATCCTTTTAGTAATGTAGCCAGTATCTGGAACTTGCAGATACTGCTAGAGCACAATATTCTAAAATGTCAAGCTTCCATTTATAAATTTCCTAAGATTTTGGTCTTACAATGATGAATTCTATTATTTTCTCCATGATGTTCACATATATTGGTTTTTGTATTATGACATATTTTTAAATGTGTTCTCCATGGTAGACTGTTTAAAAAAAACGTATGTGTCAATACCTGAGATAGAAATGTATGAACGCATCTTAAATATAATGTAATATATTAAATGTATGGGTACATCTGAAATAATGTTCAACAAAAGAAGCTGAAAATTATAATAAATATATTATTTGTTCATATACAATAAGTTCAAAAAGACTATTTATGGTCTAAAATGATAAAGTCAAATAAACTAATATCATAAATATTAGAGTGATAATAACTGCTATAGAGAAAGACAGGTATTAAAATTGTGAAGCACTTTTGAGGGAACTATTGTGCATTGATCAGTTTTATGTCTTAACCTGAGATGGGATACATCTACATTTATTTAAAAACATTTTGTTTTAATATATGGTTAATGAACTATTCTGTATGTATATTACATTTAGCATAAAAATATAGAATTAGAGCATAATCATACATATTTATATATTATTTTTATATTTTTAATTATATAATTTTAATGCATATATAATTACATATAATTATAATGCAAAGGATCAATTTAGCATAAATATATATGATTGTTTTCCTTATTTCAGATTACATTCTTTAAAATTGTCAGTATTTCACATTTTTATATCAATCTACCTTGTTTCTATATCAATCTATCTATCTTGACTTTATTATTAAATGACACTAGAGTATACTGGATAAAGCAGTGATTTTCAACCTTTTAAAAAAATGTTTTAAATTGTTTTTCAAGTACAGTGTCTCCATTTCCCCCCATCCCCAACCTGTTCCCCACCGTCAATTCTACCCCCCTTTGGCTTTGTCCATGGGTCCTTTATACATGTTCCTTGATGACCCTTCCCCTTTTTTCCCATTACCCACTTCCCCCTTCTCCTCTGGTTACCATCAGTCTGTTGTTTATTTCAATATGTGTTTATATTTTGCTTGTTTGTTTTGTTGACCAGATTCCTTTTTTATCTCATGGTACACACAAACTAATGACTAAAATACTGTGGCACACCAATTCATATACTTTTTGCAGATCTGAACAAAAGGTAAGTATAACTTTGATTCACTTATGCTGACAGCTATTGTTGTGTTGGCTGTTGTCATTTTTTTACTTGACAATCTAAAGGAAAAAAGATCAGTCCTCTTGACTAAATAGTCAGGTTTTGCATGTTTTAAAAATTCTTGTGGCACACCAGTGTGCCTCTTGCATGGTGTACCTGCCACAGCACACCAGTTGAAAATTGCTGAGGTAGAATAATAATCTGGGTTTCAGGAGGTATAAGTTATATTTTTTAATATATAGTATTTATATGTTGAATAACCTGGTTACTTCCTTAACATCTATAAATTTGAATATCCTCATATATAAAAAGAATTCTTATATATACATAACTGTAAAATACTGTGGAAATATATTAATATTCTTAAAGAAAAATTCTTTAATATTCTGTGTACTCTTCACAGAAAAACTTTTTCTACACATACATATATATGAACATATATGTTTTTAATTTATTATATTTTTAATGAGATGCATAAATGCCTGAATATGTATTTGAAATATGTACAAATCCTACATTAAAAAATACAAGGCCAAAGAAAAGAGTTTATTTACTAAATTTTTACTCTTGTAATTAAAATTTTTTTCTTATATATGCCCTGAGTGGAAATCAAACCCATAACCTTGGTGTATTGGAACAATGTTCTAATCAACTGAGCTACCCAGCCAACGTCTAGTCTTATAATTTTTTATTTGAAGAAAGTAAAAGAAAAAACTGAATTATATATTTGCTTAAGAAAAACCTGGCTGCATGAACATGGTATATGATTCCATTTATTTGTGTCTTCCTTAATTTCTTTCTTTAGTGTTCTGTAGTTTTCTGAGTACAGGTTTTTACCTCCTTGGTTAAGTTTATTCCTCAGTACTTTATTACTTGGTCTATATGTCTGTTCTTATGCCAGTACCAGGCTGTTTTGATTACAGTGGCCTTGTAATACAGTTTGATACCAGGTATTGTGATCCCTTCTACTTTGTTCTTCTTTCTCAAAATTGCTGCAGCTATTTGGGGTCATTTATGGTCCCATATAAATTTTTGAAATGTTTGTTCTGTATCTGTGAAATATGTCATTGGTATTTTAATATAGATTGAATTGAATCATAAATTGCTTTGGTTAATATGGACATTTTGTTGACATTAATTCTTCCAATCCATGAACACAGTACATGCTTCCATTTGTTTGTGCCTTCCTTAATTTCTTTCTTCAGTGTTGTATAGCATTCTGAGTACAGGTCTTTTACTTCCTTGATTAGGTTTATTCCTAGGTACTTTATTTTTCTTGTTGCTATAGCAAATGGGATTTTCTCTCTGACTTCTGTTTCTGATATTTCATTGTAGATGTACAAAAATGCCTTTGATTTTTGAATATTGACTTTTTATCCCACTGTTTTGCCAAATTCACTTATTAGGTCAAGTAGTTTTTTGGTGGAGTTGTTAGGGTTTTCTATGTACACTATCATATAATCTGCAGATAGTGACAGTTTTACTTCCTCCTTTCCAATTTAAATGCCTTTTATTTATTTTTCTTGTCTGATTGCTGTGGCTAGAGCTTCCAATGCTATGTTGAATAGAAGTGATGAAACAGGATACCCTTGTCTTGTTTATGATCTTAGGGGGAAAGCTTTTAGTTTTTGCCCATTGGGTATGATGTTGGCTGTAGAGTTTTCATATATGGCTTTTATTATGTTGAGGTATGCTCCCTCTACTCCCACTTTTCTGAGTGTTTTTATCATAAATGGATGCTGTATCAAATGCTCTTTCTGCATCTATTGATATGATCATGTGATTTTTGTCTTTGCTTTTGTTTATGTGATGTATTATGTTTATTAATTTGCGATTATTATACCAACCATGCATTCCTGGGATGAATCCAACTTGATCATGGTGTATGACCCTGGATGTGGTTTGCCAATATTTTGTTGAGGTTTTAGCTTCTATGTTCATTAGTGATATTGGCCTGTAGTTTTCTTTCTTTGTTGTGTCTTTACCTGGTTTTGGAATTAGGATAATACCGACCCCATGAAAAGAATTTGGAAGGCTTTCCTCTTTTTGGCCTTTTTTGGAATAGATTAAGAAGAACCAGCGTTCATTCTTTACTAAATATTTGGTAAAATTCTCCTGTGAAGCTGTCCAGTCCAGGGCTTTTGTGTGCCAGGAGTTTTTTTATTATTGCATCAATTTCACTAGTGTTATTGATTTACTCAGACTTTCTGCTTCTTCTTGATTCAGTTTTGGAGGACTATATATTTCTAGAAATTTATCCATTTCACCTAGGTTTTCAAATTTTTTGGCATACAGCTGTTAATAATAATTTCTTATTATCCTTTGTGTTTCTGTGGTATTGGTTGTAATTTCTCCTCTTTGTTTTTGATTTTGTTTATTTGAGTCCTGTCTCTTCTTTTCTTGATGAGTCTGGTTAAAACCTTGTCCACATAGATTAGAAGAATTAACATTATTAAAATGCCCATACTACCCTAATCAACCTGTAGATTCAATGCAATCCCTATCAAAATACCAATGACATATTTTACACATATAGGACAAACATTTCAAAAATTTACATGGAACTATAAATGACCCCAAATAGCCTCAGCAATTTTGAGAAAGAAGAACAAAGTAGGAGGGATCACAATACCTGATATGAAACTATATTACAAAGCCACTATAATGAAAACAATCTGGTACTGGCATAAGAACTGATGCATAGATCATTGGAATGGATTACAGAGCCCAGAAAATAACCTATGTCATTATGGTCAATTAATATTTGACAAAGGGGGCAGGAACATAAAATGGAGTAAAAATAGCTTCTTCAATAAATGGTATTGGGAGATCTGGGCAGCTACATGAAAAAAATGAAACTAGACCACCAACTTACACTGTACACCAAAATAAACTGCAGATGGGTGAAAGACTTAAATATAAGTCATTACATCATAAAAGTCCTAGAGGAAAACATAGGTAGGAAAATTTCAGATATCCCACAGAGCAATATTTTCACTGATACATATCCCAGAGCATGGTATATAAAGGAAAGAATAAATAAATGGGACTACATCTAATTAAAAATCTATTGCATGGATAAGGAGAGCATCAATAAAATGAAAAGGGAAAAAACCATATGATTCATATTTAACAATGATACCTTGGACAGGGGTTTGATCTCCAAAATATATAAAGCACTAACACAACTCCACACCAGGAAGAAAAACAAACTGACAGCAACCAAAGGGGAGGGGCAAGGCGAGAGGGTAACTGGGGGAAAGAAGGGGAAGGGTTGTCAAGAAACATGTACAAAGAACCCATGGACAAAGACAATGGGGTGGGGGTAGGATTGAATGTCAGGGGTAAGGCAGGGGAGAGTAATAGAGGGAAAATGGGGACAACTGTAACTGATGGCAGAAAAAAATTAAAAAAGAAAAACAATCCAATTAAAAAAATGGGCAAAAAACCTGAACAGACACTTCACAAGGAGAGCATACAGAGGGCCCAGAGATACTGAAAAAATTCTCAACATCAGTTGAGGGCCATCAGAGAGATGCAAATTAAAATCTCAATGAGATATAACTTCACACCTGTCAGAATGACCATCATTAACAAATCAACAAACAACAAGTGCTGGCAAAGTTGTGGAGGAAGGGGAACCCTAGTACACTGTTGGTGGGAATGCAGAGTGGTACAGCCACTGTGGAAAACAACACGGAAGTTCCTCAAAAAACTAAAGGTGGAACTGCTTTTTGATCCAGTGATTCCACTGCTGGAATTATACCCTTATGAATCCTCAAAATACCAATTAAAAACAACCTATGCACCTATTTGAACCTATGTCCATAGCAGCCTCATTTACAATAAGACTGGAAACAGCCTAAGTTCCCATCAGTAAATGAGTGGAGCAAGAAACTGTGGTTCATTTACACAATGGAATACTATGCAGCAGAAAGAAAGAAGGAGCTCCTAGCCCTCACAACAGCATGAATGGAATTGGAGAGCATTATAAGTGAAATAATCCAGTGTGAAAGACAAATACCATATAATCTCACCTATACGTAGAACTTAACAAAACAAATGAGCAAAATAGAATCAGAAACACGGAAATAATGAGCAAACTGATAGTGACCAGACAGGTTGGGGAAGGGGGATAATGGGGAAAAAAGGAGAGGGTGTAAGTCAAGGAACATGAGAAGAGCACTCATGGGCACGGACATTGGGGTGGGGACTGGCTGTGGGAGTGGGGTGGTGGGTGTGGCAGAGAAGAGCAATGGGGAAAAAGGTGGGACAACTGTAACTGAATAACAATTAAAAAGAAGAAGAAATAAAAACAATATTTATTAGAACCAAAAAAAAAAAAGAAAATCCTAGCTACAATTTTTAGTTGGAGTGGGATACTAACCTAGAACAAACTATTGATATATGGATATTCTTTATTATGATATTATGGCTCAATATCCTAACCCAGATACTGTGTATAAAACGCAGTTATATGTTGGTGCTTGTTGACTTCAGAACTCACCAAACCCTACACTTGTCACATTTTGACAAGAGAAATGTTTCAGCACTCATCACTTGCTTGGGACTTGTCACACTTGCTAGAAGCTGTGTGAGTTGTGATACTGCCCCACAAGAGAAAATGCTTCATCACCCATCACTTGCTCAGTACTTGTCAGTTTCAGCACTCATCACAAGCTCTGGAACAAATTAACAATGAGTACAGAGGTATCATTGTATTTATAGAACCAATTGATTACTATTAAGTACATAATAATTAAATGTAAGAGTTTTTTTTAGGATTTCAGCATACTACCTTATTTGCACATCTTTTTCTACAATGTACACAAAGTCCAGGATCTTGGGCCACCAAATAACTACACAGTTTTATGTATGTGCAAAGTCTATTTACACCAACATTACATTGCTATAAAATAAAATAATATTGTAATGCACAAAAGCATAAAAAGGGTTATATCCTTTAAGACTTTTGTCTGAACTCATTGAAACATTTAGGGCATTATTATAACACAAACAAAAAATATTTTGGAAGAAAACTTTTAGTAATGTAAGTTATCACTAATTTAGAAGAAAGAAATAAAATGATGAAGTTCTCTAGAAGGAAGAAAGTGTCTTTGAAATCATTGTTTTGAGGACATTAAAACAAATTCTGTAAATTAATGTCTCTTTGGGAAGGGGTTGTCTTACATGATTTTTAAAAATTGCTTATTGATTTTGATAGAGAAAGAGGGAAATAGTTGGTCCACTTATTTATGCATTCATTGGTTGCTTTCTGTATGTAGCCTGACTGGGGTTCAAATCAACAGCCTTGGCATTCTGGGACAATACTCTGAGAAACTGAGCTACTGGACAGGGCAAGATCATATGATCTTAAATTCTGAAATCTAGACCTAAATCCAGGCAAGACCCGTTTGAACAATCCTATGCTTAGATGTATGCTTTCAACTGTGAGATTTAATACAGACATTTCAGCTTATGTAGACAGATGCAATACTTTGGATAATGTTTAAGGATGGTAGGTAGCATAAAGGCCCTAAAACATAGATATCTGGAGACGCAGTAGAAGGTATGGCTCACTGACTGAGGCTGATGGAATATACTGAGCAAAGGAGTCATGGAAAATGGGAAAAGGGAATCTCCATTTTTCACAGGCCTTTTGGTATTTTTCTTTAAAGTAACTCAAAAATAGTTAATCCCAAACATATATTGAGCAAACACTTATCTATGATAAACTGATGTGAAATGAAAATTAAAGCTATTTGCAGCTCATTAGCATATGAAGAAGTACAGACTAATAGAGTATTTTAAGAAACTATATTAGAAAGCAAATTTGAACATGGGGACCTGAAACATGATTGTGGAACAGCTGTCGTGAATATTAATAATCCTGCTTAATGACTTTTGTCTTCCCATGGCACGTTCAGAAATTGTTTTAAATTAATTTTTAAATGACTGTTCCTCATTGCCTTTTAGCCATTTTAGCACAGCATTCAATCAGTTTACTCTGATGGGCTGGTGCCTGTGTAAATGGTAATATACAACCATTCACCCAAAGATCTAATTAAACAATGCACCTCTTTTGGGGGGCTTGTGTTTTAACAATTAAAGTTGTGTTTCAGGGATTTAATAATAGGGAGTTTGCTTACTTTTAAAATTGCCATCAGCAATGCCAAATTTTGGCTCTAAATATTTATTTACTTTTATAAAGATTTTTACTGTGTTGCTCTGGTCTCCAATACTTTCAAGATGAATTAAACATTGGTGCTTTCAGCATTTTATAATCCTAGATCATGCCAAACTGAAAATGGAAAAGCTTCTGGGGAAAGTGACTTCTTTTCTGAACCAATCAATATTTTCCAAACTGATCTGTTTCAGATTTGATAGGTCTAATTTCCCATGCATACCATTTGTTTTTAGCATGCCCTTAGGATTTTATCAGCTACAAAAAATTTGGATCATAATTTAGCTGGATTTCTCTCCTACTTTATTGATTTTGTACACAATAAAAAAGAGTTTCTTCAGAATATGACTTTCTGTCTTAACAAAGATAATTTTATGATTCTGTCTGTAATATATGTAGAGTACGAATTCTTTATTTGGAGTTAGAGATGTGGGAAATATTTTTTTTTTACCATCAAAGACACAGAAGTTAAACTTGAAAGTCTTTTAATAATTGATCCAAATACAAATTGTTAGAAAGTAAAAGCTAAGCACTTTATTTCAGTATATGAAAGAAACCTGTCTTTAGTTGTGAAAAGTAAAATAATATTTGAACATAGTTTAACATGTGTTTTAAAATATAGCCTTATTTTTATTTTTTTGCCATTTTATTTTTTAAATTTTTAATCGTTCATTTTATTGTATTTTTCCCATTACCACTTATGCCCCCTGAACCCTCTTCCACCTCCACCCACCCCTTCCCCTGCAATCACCACACTGTTGTTCTTGCCCACAAATAATTTTTTACAATTATAACCATAAGCAAAATAGTGTCTATGTTGTGAGCACTTACAAGGTGCTAGCACCATCCTAAATACTTTTCAGACATTTTCCTATTTAATTCTTGTAACAGCCTTACCTAATGTATATTATTCAGGCTAGAAAAGGCAGTCTCACCTATTGAGTCTTCTAATCCTCACTTGGCCACATGAGACTGTCCTTGGCCCTGGAACACTTCCTTATCAAGAAATAAAGAGACCTCACAGGTTGTGCTGGGCTTGTCTCCTTATATGGGAATGTCTTTTCCTATTTCAATCCAATGTGTGTTCCTTTGGTTTAAGGATATGTGTGATAAGGCACCTGACTAACCCACTGGTGTAATTGTCCCCTGCAGGGAGAGGATGGGGTCCTTGGTTCTGCAAGAGTACAAGAGGGGTGTGTACAGGCCAGTTGCCCTGGTTGGACTCACTGGCTCTAGGGACCAACACCTGCCACTGGAGCTGCTCTTGTTCTGTTCCTTCTTTATGTGAGTAAAGCTTTGTTTCATCCAGTGTTTGGATGGGCTGCATTTTTCTTGGCAATTCATAGACCAAATTGAGGTAGACAAATTATTCTGATGTTTACTACTGGTGAAGGGCAACAGATGCTACTTGCTTGATAATCCATAGTGTATTAGTGAAACAACTAAGGCTAACAGTGTTGGGAGACAGCACCCCATGGTGTTCTGGTACATCTAGTAATCAGCTCTTATTCCCGATTATATTTTAAGGTATGTTTGTATAGCAAGGTAATACAAGCACCAAGGTAGACAGCAAATTTTCTTTTTTCTGACCAGCATAATAAAGATAGTATCTTCTTTTGTTTGTGTGTTTTGCTAGCAGACCTCTTTAAAATACTGGAGTTTACTAAGCTTGGAATTCCCCAAATATCTCTCAAACTCAGTGGGGATCCAGCATCTACATCGATCTGCTTCCACATCACTTCCATGGGATTTGGAAGACAAGGGGGGACTGAAACAAAAGTGAAGCCATGCTGCCTTCTGTGCCGTTAGTGATGATGTTTTTTGTCTCTGACCTACTAGTGTTATATCTACCAGAACCTACAAAACTGGCAGGTGAACTTGTTGGCTTGCGACTCTGGTAAAATCTTAGACTCTTCACAGCTTTTGACAATTGGAAGCAGATTATTTTGCTGAAGATAATGTAAGTACAGTGGCAAAGCTTGTTGGTGCTTGAGACAAGATCATTTTCTTAAAGGTAGCTTACATGCTAATTGCCTTTATGATTAAGTAGGCTTCAACTTGGGAGATGTAGCATTGTGCAAACTTAAATTTGTCCATTTTAAATGGTGTTTTTGCTAAGCAGAAGTGTTTTGCATGTATATGGTCAAAGTTATTAGTGTTTCTTTATAGCTTCATTCTTTTGTGTCATAATTAGAAAGGCTTTGTTGCATCTAGGTTATAAAATAATTTAACTATATTTTGTCTTACCACTTTAATTTTTTAATAGTTTGCATTAAAATCATAAAACCATTTAGAATTTTTTCAACTATATAGTGTGAGGTAAATCAAAAGTTTTTAAAATGCTTTTCAAGTTTTCCTAAAATTTTTTCTTTATACTGCATTATCTTTCCATTAGTTTGAAAACATTTTCAAATACTGAAGTCCCTAGTTCATTTGAGTCTAATGCCTACATTACTCTTAATTTCTGAGGCTTTAGAGTATATCTTAATGTTTTATCACATTGTTCTTTCACATAATTTTTTAGCTATTATTTCACTTTCTCATAACTTAAAATTACTAAAACAACAATTATTTTTTCATATTTAAAACATCAGCTAATAGTGGATATCCTTGTCTCATTTCTGACTTAAAAGTATTCAATATTTTACCATTGAGAGCACTGTTTGCTGCAAGTTTATGTGCTGTTTTATCAGTTTCCTGCTTTATCTAGTTGCTGAGCCTTTCAGTTATGAATGGGTTGACTTTGTCAAATAGTTTTCTTGTACTCTTTTATTCTTTCAATGTTTTACACTATTCATTAACTACATTAACAGATTCATTTTGAGTGTTAAATCATTTTCACATTTTGGAATAAACTCTACTTGTTCTTAATATGTTATATATATAGATAGATTTGATTTGATAATTTTATTTATAATTTTGATCCATATTAATGAGAAAAATGGTAATTTCCCCATTTTTAAGGTTATAAAAATAGTATTTTTTCTACTCTCTGGAATAGTGTATTAAAATAGATGTAATTCCTTAAATCTTTAGAATAATTCACCAGTTAAACCATCTATCATAGTTTCTTGGTTGAAAATATCTAAATGTATCCAATTACTATAAGTATGTATAGTATTACTTTTATGAAATGTGTCACTTTTATGATGGAATTTATGCACTTCAATTAGTTTTAAATTTTTTTGACATAAAAATTGTATAAGGTGTTTAATTAAATTTTTATTGCCTAAATGATCTCGTCGATATCTACATTTTATTTATATTTTGGTAAGTTGTGCTTGCTTTTTGTTTTCCTTGATCAATTTTGCTAGGGTTTTATAAATTTTATGAAAAGTTACCTGTTTCTACACCATCCTGACTTTTAAAATTTTAAAGTTTGTTTTTAAATTATATTTATAGTCTTATTTTTATTCTTTAGTTTTATCTATATTTGGGGGTTTAATATGTTGATTTTTTCTCGTTTTCTGAGATTGAAGCCTGGATCATTGAAATTTAGTCTTCATTTTTTTCTAATTTATTCATTTAAGGTGATAAATTTCTTTTTAAGCTCTGATTTCCCTGCATCACACATATTTTAATATATCATGAATATTGTTTCTACTATATATTTTTCTCCATACTCTTTCTTTTATTCTGACTCTAATGAGGGAGGCTTTAACCTAAAAGTATTGTCTTTTAATTAGGGTATCACTCTTCATTTACATTAATGCAATTAATGATATATAAATATTTATGTACATCTACTTATAATTGTCTTACTTGATTCCCTTTTCTGTTTCTGATGTTCCCTTAAAAATTTCCCTTTCTCACTTTCCTTGGAATTAAATATTGTTTATTTAGTTTACCATTTTACCCTAATAGCTTATTAGTATATATTTTTATTATGCTTTTAGTAAATGCCCTAAAAATTACAATAAATAACTGTGCCTTATTATAATCTATATACTGAATCCTTTTATTACTTCTCTTAAAAAGAAGTTTATGAAGGGCAGTAAGATATGCCACTTCAAAATATGACTGTAGGAGTTTAGGACGTACCACTCCAAAACATGTTACTTTGAAATATTCATTATTTTGAGTTGTAGACACTTGAATAAATGGCAAATGCAGGGAGCAGCTTTCTTTGAATACCTCCTATCTGCCTGAAGACTGACCCTCAGAAAGGAACTCAAATGTCATAAATCCCCTTTCCAGAGATTTTATGAACCAGAGAAAATAGACTCATATCACAGAAGATTGAGACTAGAAGTTGACACCATCCCCAAACTTTGTCACAAACTATCATGCCTCCCATCTATTCTTCTGAGGACCCATTCATCTTTCCTAAAAGTTATTTGCTCTCTCCTAACAGGCCTATGTCCACCATTCCCTTTTTCTATTAAGCTGGTAGTGAAGCCTGAATTCTAAGCCACATTAGATGGTTACTCATTTTTACCTGAATATCTTCTGTGTATATATGTGATGTTCATGTTATTAAATTTCTGTTTGTTTTTCTCTTGCTAATCTATCTGTTATTACAGGGATCTCAGCTAAGAACTCAGAAGGGTACTGGAAAAATTATTTTTCCTCCCCAATACAGAGCAGATTTGATATGAAATTTCAAATTAATGAAATTTTGGAATTATCCTTTTCATCAGCCAGGAAATAACTTTTCCAAAAAGTAATATGGCCTTTCCTCCCTAACATCAATACTCATAATGATGATATTACTGTTTATTGCATTTTCATATGCTCTAATATGTTTCCTTTGTATTACCTTCAGAAAGGTTCTCTTGCTTCTCTCATGAATTTTAAAACTTCCATGTATCATTTTGCTACTCTATTTTATACTCAGATGAAATATCAGTGTTAGAGTAGGCAGTTAGTTAGGTATTAACGTAAGAGAAGGGAACCAGGCATGTTTGATTAAACCTAATTAATCTTTCAGTTACCCAATAGAACACAGGTAGCAAACACAAGGCCCGTGGGTCGAATCTGGCTCTCCACCTTGTTTTATCTTTGGCCTGGCACCTTGTTTCCACCTGGTGGCAGTGCTGAGTTCTCACTTAACTGTTTTTTTTTTCTATTTTTTTTTTTAATTTTAATCATTGTTCAAGTACAGTTTTCTCCCTTTTACTCCCATTCCAGCCCACCCACCCACCCCCTCCCCACTTCCCTCCCATTACCACCCTCCCCTAGTTTTTGTCCATGTGTCCTTTAAATTTCTTCCTGTAAACGCTACCCATTCTCCCCTGAAATTCCCTCTTCTCTCCCCTCTAGTCACTGTCAGTCTGTCCTCTATTTCAGTGTCTTTGGTTATATTTTGCTTGTTTCTTTGTTTTGTTGTTTGGGTTCCTGTTAAAGGTGAGATCATATGATATTTGTCTTTCACTGCCTGGCTTATTTTGCTTAGCATAATGCTTTCCAGCTACATCCATGCTGTCACAAAGGGTAGGAGCTCCTTCTTTCTTTCTGCTGCATAGAATTCTATTGTGTAAATGTAGTATAGTTTTTTTGATCCATTCATTTACTGATGGGCATCTAGGTTGCTCCCAATACCTAGCTATTGTAAATTGTGCTGCTATGAACATCAGGGTGCAAAGGTTCTTTTGTATTGGTGTTTCAGGGTTCTTAGGATATAGTCCCAGCAGTGGAATTGTGGGTCAAAAGGCAGATCCATTTTTAGTTTTCTGAGGAAGTTCCATACTGCTTTCTATAGTGGTTGTACCAGTTTGCAGTTCCACCAACAGTGCACTAGGGTCCCCTTTTCTCTACAACCTCTCCAACACTTGTTGTTTGTTGCTTTGTTTATGATGGCCATTCTGACTGGTGTGAAGTGGTATCTCATTGTGGTTTTAATTTGCATTTCTCTGATAGCTAGCGATATTGAACATCATTTCATGTGTCTTTGGATCTTCTGTATGGCCACCTTGGAGAAGTGTCTGTTCAAGTCCTTTGCCCATTTTTTAATTGGGTTGCTTGTCTTCTTAGAGTGGAGTCATGTAAGTTCTTTATATATTTTGGAGATTAAACCCTTGTCTGAGGTATCATTGGCAAATATGTTTTCCCATACAGTTGGTTCTCTTTTTATTTTGATACTGTTTCACTTAACTGTTAAAGAGTAGTTATGTTTATACAGTCCTAAAATTACATTCGGCCCTTTGAAGACAATCACAAAACTGATGTGGCCCCCGGTGAAAATGAATTTCACACCCCTACAGCCAAGTAACCAGCATCTTTCAGTCAAAGGAAGAAAAACATGGTGGCTGGTGGGCTAGGCAGAAAAGACAGCTTTATACATAGCCATCATATTGAGTAACTGGCATTACTCTGCCAGATAAATGGCAATAGAAACCAAAATGGTGACCATAAAAGGAGGGAGCACTAGCCTGGGAATGGATCAAATTGGGGAAGGGCACAAGCCCTGGAGAATCCAGGGAAGGGATTGAATGGGGTCAGGCACAGGCACAAGCCTGGGAACAGCCAGGAAAGAAATTGGGTAGTCTGAATGAAAGCTTGCTGTTTCACAAACCCAAGGAAATATATGGAAGATAGAGAACACAGTATGCATCCTCCTGGGGGCACCTTCTACCCTTCCTTCTCTCTGGCGTGCACATTTGCTTCATTTCCTCTAAATTCTAAGGGTACCCATGAGACTTGCAACCAAAGGAGCAGTGGGCAGCGGCAGAGGACTAATCCTTTTGCCTCTGTAACTTCCTTTCCTGAAACCAGCTGTTTTCCCGAAGCAGCTGGTTTCAGCCTGCCCACAATGACTCTCTGAGAGGATACTGCCACTTGTAATTTTTCACTGTAATTAATCTTGCCACTATAACTTAAAACTCCTCATATGTAAGTGTCCCTAAAATTCTTTTCCCAGACATTGCTAAAGAACCTATTTCCTCTCGTAATGTTAGCATTTTCATAAAAAAATGCTTATTATACAGAAAGCTAAAGAAATGCCTATCTATGTTCATAGCAGCACAATTTATAATAGCCAAGTGCTGGAAGCAACCTAAGTGCCCATCAGTAAATGAATGGATCAAAAAACTATAGTACATTTACACAATGGAATTCCACACAACAGGAAGAAAGAAAGAGCTCCTACCCTTTGTGACAGCATGGATGTAGCTGGAAAGCATTATGCTAAGCAAAATAAGCCAGGCAGTGAAATACAAATACCATATGATCTCACCTTAACAGGAACCTAAACAACAAAACAAAGAAACAAGCAAAATATAACCAAAGACACTGAAATAGAGAATGGTCTGACACTGACCAGAGGGGAGAGGGGAGGGAATTTCAGAGAAAAAAGGGAAGGATTTGCAGGAACAAGTATAAAGGACACATGGGCAAAAACTAGGGTGGGGGGTGGAAATGGGAGGGAGGTGGAGAGGTGGGCTGGGATGGGAATAAAAGGCAGAAAACTGTACTGAAGCAACAATTAAAATAAAAAAAATTAAAAATGGAAAAATATGAAAAAAAGAAGAAATGCCTATCTAAAATTAGTGTAACTGCTGATAATGAACAGTGCTTTTTCATACACTAAAAAAAGTAATTTCCAAAGGACTCTGGCTAGAGAGCTCTTTTGGCAGTTAAACGACTTGATATTTTTATGAGAACTTTATCATAATTCATATGCAAGAAGATTTCCAAAGTGTAAATTATCTAATGCATAGTTTGTTTGCAAAATAAGCTGCTAGAGAAGCATGATTAGCTAATTGCAACTCTTTTTTTCTTTTTGCCACTTGCATCTACTTAGTAAAAAGGGCTGATTCTTTTCCTAGAAACTTATTCTTTTTTTGCTTAACAAGCTGATACCTGCTGATAACATTGCTTTACTTTCAAGTGATAAATTATCTTAATTAACTTTAATTGTTTGCAGACAATTTATGCAAATGGGGCATTTAAGAAATAGAAGCATAAAGCATTAATAGGGAGGATGAGTGAGCCCGAGGAGACATAAAATTTTTATACTTTTTGAAATTTAAAACTGATTATAAAGTTGAATGTAACAATTAAAGATGGGGTACATAAAAAACTGGGTAATTTGCATGACTACTGATCAGAATTTTGATTATTGAAGAAAATCAAAGAAAAAATACATAGTTTGCAGTTTTTTTGATGTCTGTATATTTCTGAAACAGTTTTATCTCTAAATATGTTTTTTTTGGAGAACATTTGTTTCCTGTAACTGTGGTTAAACCTAGCTCACTCTAGAAATTGTAAGCCTATTAGAGATTTTACAACACTATGCTGTCAGCTTATGTTTTCTATCAGGTTTACTTAGTGTTATCTAATAAGGTTATTATATTCATAAAATATATTTAAATTTGTGATGACAGTGTCATTTGAAAATACCAATTTAGACAAACTGCTTTTTATTGTATTTTGTATGAAAATTGTGATCTCTTTAACTTTTGAAATTCATGGTTGATTATAAGAGGCTTTAAGAGATAAATTAATATTTGGTGTTTTTTAAGCATTGTCATTTTAATTACAATGTGTCTTGGTGTGAGACTCTTTAAAAGCCACAAGAGAAAAGCAGGTAGTTACATATAAGGGAACATCAATCAGACTGTCACCTGATTTCTCAACAGAAACATTTTAGGCCAGAATGGAGCAGCATAAAATATTTAGGTCACAGGTGGCAAACACAAGGCCTGCAGGCTGAATCTGGCCCTCCACCTTGTTTTATCTGGCCCAGCACCTTGTTTCTACCTGGCAGCAGTGCCCAGCTCTAATTTAACTGTTCAGGAGTAGTTACATTTATACAGTCCTAAAATTATACTCGGCCCTTTGAAGGCAACTGGGAAGCTCATGTAGCCCCCATTGAAAATGAGTTTGACACCCCTGATTTAGGATGATGGAAAGCAAGGACCTACAACCAAGTCTACTTTACCCAGCAATTTTAAAATTGAAGTAGAAATAGGGAGTTTCACAGACAAGAAAAATATAAAGGAGTTTGTTAACATCAAACCAGTACTGTGACAAATATTAAATGGCTTTCAGAAGATGAACAAAAAAAAAGAGAAAGAAAAATGACAGAGGAAAATAGTCTGAGAATAAAATGGCACTAAATATTTATCTACTAATAATTACCTTAAATATAAATGGCTTAAATGCTACAACCAAGAGACATAGGGTAGCTGAATGGATAACAAAACAAGACTCATATATATGCTGTCTACAAGAGACTCGTCTTGGATCAGAAAATACAAACAGACTAAAAGTAAAGCAATGGAAAAATATGGAAAGAAAAATGGAAAGGAAAAAAAAGCTGAGGTAGCAGTACTTTTATCCAACAAAATAGACTGTAAAACCTAGATTCTAGTAATAAACAAAAAAGGATAACAGGGAAAGGATACAGGGAACAATCCAATAAGAGGATATAACCCTAGTAAACACTTCTGCATCCAACATAGGAGCAACTAAATATGTGAAGCAAATCTTGATGGATATAAAGGGAGAGACTGACAGAAATAGAGATAGTCAAGGATTTTAACACCTCACTAACTTCAATGGGTAGATCTTTCAGACAGAGAATCGACAAGGAGACAGAGGCCTTAAATGACACACTAGATCAAATGGATTTAAATGATTCATCACAAAGCAGCAGAATATAGGTACTTTTTAAGTGCACATGGGGTGTTTTCTAGGATAAACCACATGTCAGGACACAAAACAAGATTCAATAAGATTAAGAAGATTAATATCATATCAAGCAACTTCTCTGACCACAATGCTATGAAACTAGAAATCAATCACAAGAAGAACACAGAAAATATGCAAATATATGGAAACTAAATAACATGTTATTAAACAATGAATGGGTTAACAATGAGATCAAAGGAAGAAATCAAAAGATACCTTAAAACAAATGAAAATGAAGACACAACAATTGAAAATCTGTGGGACACTGGTAAAGCAATCCTAAGAGGGAAATTCATAGCATTACAGGCCTATTTGAAAAAAAAAGAAGAAGAAAAAGCTCAAACAAACAATCTAATTTCACACTTAAAGCATCTTGAAGAAGAACAACAAGCCAAGTACAAAGTGAGTAGAAGGAAGTAAATAATCAAGACCAGAGCAGAAATAAATGAGATAGTCTAAAAAATTATAAAGATTAATTAATCCAAGAGCTGGTTTTTTAAAAAGATAAACAAGATTGACAGATGTTTAACCAGGCTCATCATGAAAAAAAGAGAAAGGATTAAAAAATAAAAACAGAAATGAAAAAGATGAAGTAACAACTGACACCAAAGACATACAAAGAATTGTAAGAAAATATGAAAAAGTATATGCCTACAAATTGGACAGCCTGGATATAATGGATACATTCTTAGAAACATACAATCTTCCAAAACTAAATCAGGAAAAGTCAGAGATCTGATAGACAGATTATATCCAGTGAAACTAAAGCAGTAGTAAAAAACAAACAAATAAACAACCCCCCCAACAAACAAAAGCCCTGGACCAAATGACTTCATGGGTGAATTTTACCAACATTCCAAGAACTAACAGCTCTCCTTCTCAAAATATTTCATAAAATTAAAGAGGAAGGAAGGCTCCCAAACTCATTTTTTGGGGGTCAGCATTATCATAATTCCAAAACCAGATAAAGATACTACAAAGAAAGAAAATTATAGGCTAATATCCCTGATGAACATAGATGCTAAAATCCTCAACAAAATATTAGCAAACCGAATATAGCAGTGTATCAAAAGAATCATACACCATGGCTAAGTGGGATTTATTCCTGGAATGCAAGGTTGGTATAACATTTGCAAAACAATAAATGTGATTCACCACGTAAATAAAATGAAGAATGAAAACCACATGAACATATATCAATAGATGCGGAAAAAGCATTTGATAAAATCCAGCATGAATTTATGATAAAAACTCTCAGCAATGTGGGAATAAAGGGAACATATGTAAACATTATAAAGACCATATATGACAATTCTGCTGCCAGAATCATACTTAACAGGCAAAAACTACAAGTGTTCCCCTTAAGATCAGGAAAAAGACAGGTATATCCACTTTCACCTCTTTTACTCAACATAGTACTAGAAGTCCTAACTATAACAATCAGACAAGAAGAAGAAACAAAAAGCATCTAGATTGGAAAGGGAGAAGTAAAACTGTCATTATTTGCAGATGACATGATATTGTACATAGAAAACCCCAAATATCCCACCAAAAAACCATTAGCATTAATGATTGAATTCAGCAAAGTAGCAGGATACAAAATTAATATCCAGGAACCATTTGCATTTTTATAAGACAATAATGAACTAATAGAGAGAAAAATTAAGAAAATAATCCCATTCACAATTGCTACAGAAATAATAAAATACCTAGGAGTAAACCTAACCAAGGATATAGAAGACCTGTACTTGGAAAATTTTAGACACTGAAGAAAAAATATAAGAAGATACAAATACATTGAAGCATATACTATGCTCATGGAAAGGAAGAATTACCTTTGTTAAAATGTTTGTACTTCCCAAAGGCAACTATAGATTCAATGAAATTCCTATCAAGATTCCAATGACATATTTCACAGAACTAAAACAAATACTTCAACAATTTATATGGAACCACAAAAGGCCCCACATAGTAACAGCAATCCTGAGAAAGAAGAACAAAGTTGGGGGAATCACACTGCCTAATATCAAACTTTACTATAAGGCCATAGTAATCAAAACAACCTGGTACTGGCATTAAAACAGATACATAGATCAATGGAACAGAATCGAGAGCAGAAATAAACCCACACCTTTATAGTCAACTAATTTTCAATAGAGGAAACAAGTACATACAATGGGATAAAGACAGTTTATTCAATAAATGGCATTGGACAGATTGGTCAGATATATGCAGAAAAATGAAACTAGACCACCTTCTTATACCACACACAAGAATAAATTGACAAATACCATATTATCTCACATATAAGTGGAACCTAATCAACAAAACACACAAACAAGCAAAATATAAACAGAAACCTTGAATTAAAGAACAAAGTGACTGTATCCAGAGAGGATAGGGGAGAGGGAAAATGGAGGAAAATAGGGGAAGGTCCATCAAGGAACATGTATGTATAAAGGACAAATGGACAAAGCCAAAGGGGGTATATTTGAGGGTGGGAGGCAGGGATGGGTAGATCGAGGGGCCAAGGTGGGGTGAAAATGGAGACAACTCTACTTGAACAACAATAAAAAATGGATCAAAGACTTAAAAGGTAATTCCAAAACCATAAATATCATAGATAAAAACAGAGGCAGCAAAATCTCAGACATTCCTTGTAGGAATATTTTATCAGATATATCTCCCTAGGTGAGGGAAATAAAAAACAAATAAATGGGATTAAATCAAACTTAAAAGTTTTTGCACAGCAAAGGAAATTGTCAACAAAATAAAAAGCTGACCCATAGAATGGGAGAACATACTTGCCACTACATCTAATAAGGAGTTAATATACAAAATTTATAAAGAACTTACAAAATCAACACCAAAAAACAAACAACACAATTAAAAAAATGGGCAAAGAATCTGAATAGGCACTTCTACAAAGAGGCCATCTGTATGGCCATGTACAAGACATACAGATGGACGTATGAAGGGACACTCACGTCACCACTAATCATCAGAGACATGGAGATAAAAACTACAATGAGATATCATCTCACACCTGTTAGAATGGCTATCATCAATAAATCAACGAACAGCAAATGCTGTTGAGGATGTGCAGAAAGTCTGATGATGAAAAGGGGAACACTTTTGCACTGTTGGTGGGAATGCAGACTGGTGCAGTCACTTTGAAAATAGTATGGAGAAACCTCAAAAAATTAAAAATGGATCTGCCTTTTGATTCAGTGATCCCACTTCTGGAAATATATCTGAAACAACTCCAAGCACTAATTGAAAAGGACATAAGCACCCCTATGTCCATTGCAGCATTGTTTACAATTCCCAATATATGAAGCAGCCCAAGTGTCCATCAGTAGATGAGTGAATGAGTCAACTATGGGACATTTACACAATGGAATACTACTTAGCCACAAAAAGGAGAAAATTTTACCCTTTGCAACATTATGGATTGACCTGGAGAACATTATTCTAAGTGAAATAAGCCAGTCAGAGAAAGACAAATACCATCATATGATTTCACTCATCTGTGGAATCTAATGTACAAACTGAACTAACAAGGAAAGTGGGGACAGACTCATAGGTGGGAGTAGGATGACAACTGAAGGGGTTGAGATGAGGAAGATTTAAGCAAAAAGGAAAAAGAACTCATGGACATGGACAACAGTGTTGTGATTGCTGGGGTGACGGAAGGTATAAGGGGGCTAAACAGTAATGGAAAAATACAATAAAAAGAAAGCATTTTGAAAGATCTATATAGAAGGAATATCTTTTTGGTCCTTCCTAAATTTATTTTTGAACCATCAAAACACATGTTTAAAGCAATGATACTAATCATAGCATATCCCTGTAACAAACCTTAGTTGTTTTGTCTGCCTTTCCTTCTTTAGAGGAGCTACTTTTATCTTTTCTTTGATCTTTGGTTTCAATAGATTCTTATAATTTTTAAGTATATTTTATTGATTATGATATTGCAGTTGATTCAGTTTTTTTCCTCCCATTTATCCCCTTCCACCCTGTACCCCCTCTCCCTCCAGCATATGCCTCTCCCTTAGTTCATGTCCACGGGCTGTACATACAAGTTCTTTGGATTCTCCATTTCCCATACTATTCTTAACCTCCCCTGTTTATTTTGTGCCTATCTATTATGCTTCTTATTCCCTGTACCTTTTCCCCCATTCTCCCCTCCCCCATCCAATTGATAACCCTCCATGTGATCTCCATTTCTGTGATTCTGTTCCTGTTCAAACTAAGTTGTTTGCTTAGTTTTTTTTTTTTAGGTTTAGTTGCTGATAGTTGTGAGTTTGTTATCATTTTACTGTTCATAGTTTTTGATATTCTATTTCTTAGATAAGTCCCTTTAACATTTCATATAATAAGGGCTTGGTGATGATGAACTCCTTCCCAGGCAGTATCTGGGAAGCACTTTATCTGCCCTTCCATTCTAAAGAAAGCTTTGATGGATAGAATAATCTTGGATGTAGGTCTTTGCCTTTCATGAGTTGGAATACTTCTTTCCCTTAAGATTTCTTTTGAGAAATCAGCTGATAGTCTTATGGGAACTCCTTTGTAGGTAACTCTCTCCATTACTCTTGTTGCTTTTAAGATTCTCTCATCTTTAATCTTGGGTAACTTAATTATGATGTGTCTTGGTGTGTTCCTCCTTGGGTCCAATTTCTTTGGGACTCTCTGGGATTTCTGGACTTCCTGGAAGTCTCTTTCCTGTGTCAGATTGGGGAAGTTTTCCTTCATTATTTGTTCAAATAAAATTTCAATTTCTTACTCCTCCTTTTTTCCTTCTGGTATCCCCATGATTTGGATGTTGGAACACTTAAAGTTGTCCTAGAGGTTCCTAAGCTTCTCTTCAATTTTTTTGAATTCTTGTTTCTTCATTCTGTTCAAGTTGGATGTTTATTTCTTCCTTTTTTTCCAAATTGTTGATCTGAGTCCTTATTTCCTTCCCTTCACTGTTGGTTCCTTGTAAATTTTCCTTTATTTCACTTTGTGTCGCCCTCATTTCTTCCTTCATTTTGTGACTGAGCTCAATCAATTCTGTGATCATCCTGATTACCAGTGTTTTGAACTAGGCATCAGAAATAGGTTGTCTATCTCCTTGCCACTTAACTCTTTTTCTGGAGTTTTGATCTGTTCTTTCATTTGGGCTGTATTTCTTTGTCTTGGAGCACCTGTTACAAGGTAAAGGGTGGAGCCTTAGGTATTTGCCAGGGCAGGGAAACCCTCTATGCTGTGTTTTGGTGCTTTCTTTGGGGAGGGATCAGAGAGGGAACAATGCCACTTACTTTGCTCTCATCCCACTTTCTGTCACTTCCCTCACTTCCCACAAGCAGATTGTGCCCTCAGGTGTTGTTTTGCAGGTGGGTGAGTTTGTATATATTTTAGGACCCTGTAGGTTTCCCCAACAAACTTTCCTGTGAGGCTGGGAGTTTCTCCTTTCACCACAACCCCCGAAGATTTTTTACAGCCAGTGATTTTGAGTTTTTAGTTCCCTGAGCTGGAACCCTGGGTTTTGCAATTTGTCTTGCTCCATTATTGTTCCTCCTGGCTTATCTGCCCACTAATGTGGAGTCACCCCATGGTCTGATGCCTTGCCTTGCTGTGCATCCTCTTGCCCGGCTGTCTACCAGACTGGATGAATATTTCTTTAACATCTTGGTTGTTGGACTTCCATGAAAATGATTTTCCTGGTAGTTCTGGTTGTTATTTGTTTTTAAATTGGTGTTATCCTTCTTTTGCTTGTGCAAGGAAGCTAAGCATTTCTGCCTGTGCCTCCATCTTTGCTGGAAGCCTTTAAACCAATAGATTCTTATCCTTAATTCCTCTCCTTTTTCTTCACAGTGATTGACCTGTGGGTGAACATCTGACCCAATGAGGTTCAATTTTTAAAAAAGCTCAAAGCATATATGTTTAGAATTTACATATAGACATAATGCTCTTTTATCCACACTATGACTGTTGAGATGGAGTAAACGCTTCTTCCTTATTCCTGATAATTACTCCCATGTGAAGGGATCCTTCTCTTTTTTCCATTATGTTCTGGAGAATAGATCCTTTCCTCTTGCTAAAAAGCTGCAAGAATATCAGTTTGGATGCCATTAGTACTTATGTGCATGTGATGAAAGCCAGCCTGCAGTAGAGAGAACGAAACTGTCAAAAAGCAGAAATAAATTTAGAAAGAGAAAGCAAAAATATGTGATTATTTAGAACATCCCTGTTACTAGTTTTAGCTTTTCAAGGTCAGTATCATACTTTTTCCTTAAATTTGATTATTTGAGTCAAAGTATTCACTTCTTTTTGTCTAATCTACTTCAATTTGAGTGTCTGTAATAAAGAGGTCTAAACAATATAATCTCTCCCTTATTTGACTCTTCATTCCCTACTATTTATTTAGTAACTTCTCAGTACAGATATTCCCAAATATCCCTTCTCTCCCCCAATATTAGAGAAATTTCCTTACTTTTCTGTCATACTAGGGCTCTGCTTTCTTCTCTTAAATGATAGCTACCTTCTTGACGAGGTTATCTGACTGTCCATTCTCATCACTTGTTCATGCAATTTTTGCTATTTTTTCTGCCTTTTTGTTTTTATTTCTACCATTCTCCTAAAAATTGTTTCTCAAACAATTCTTAAAGAACAAATTCAACATGTATTTGAAAAGTTTTTACTTAATGCCTTCTATATATCATACTCTTTCTAGTAATGAGTTAACAGGGCAAGCAATGAATAAGACAAAGTCCCTCCTATAATGGAGCTCATGTTTTGTGTGTTGGGGGGATAAATAGTAAATAAATACATTTTTTATTTTTATTTTTCAATCCTCAGCTGAGAATATATTTATATAGTTATTGATTTTCTAGAGAACTAGGAAGGAAGAGAGAGAGAAACATTAATTGTTGTCTCCCACATGTGTCCCCACCAAATACAGGACCCCCAACTTAGTATGTACCCTGACCAGGGATTGAATCTGCAATCTTTTGGTGTATGGGATGATGTTCTAACCAACCGAGCCACCTGGCCAGGGCAATAAACACATTTTTTAAAAAGAAAAAAAGATAATTTGGGGGTACAGAAAATGGAATTTTTATTTTGAATAATAAAGCAAAATGCAATAAGACCAAGACAAGTTGGTTCTTTCCAGATTACAATGATCAGGTGGTATTAATAATTAAGTTTTTTCTTTACAAGGCAAGCAATAATTCTGATAGGATACTGTTTAGATTTGATGAAAAATTAATTGCATTTCCTTGATAGGAAGCAAAATGTTTCCTTTTTTCTCCTGGTTTATCTCAGGATATAAGGCGTGAGTCTCTTATCCAATTCTTATCACTTTAAAGCTAAGTCTTTTACAAATATAATTGCTATACCAGAGTATAAGATACATCACATGTTAAATTGAGGATTAAGCTTAATTTAGTGCAAAGGTTCATCTTTTTATGTATAATATAAAGTCATTACTTTTAGATATTCATATTATATAACAATATGATTTCAAGTCAAGAAATAAGTGCTATGAGGAAAACTCAATCCGTGTCAGGGAACAGAGAGTGGCAGGGGTGGGTTTATTTTAAAGTTGTTGGGAGTGGATTTTCTGAGGCAGTGACATGCATGACGTTAAGCTAGTGTGAAGACCCAGTGTCATTCCATAAATTCAATTAAAAATTCTGAAAAAAATTAAGGAAAGTAGAGGATACAGCATGTGAAAAGACCTTGAGATGGGAGTTCAGCTGGCATGTTAAAGAAGTAGCCTGGAAACTATAGCAGAGGGAACAGCAGTAGTGGTCAAGTCAGAGCAGCCAGCATCAGTCAGCCTGAGTAGCCTTTGGAGAGCTTTGAGAGAGAGGTGACATTATCTAAGTTTCGTGTTTTAAAGGTCACCAAGAATGGTCCATGGAGAATTGTTGGTAGCCAGACAATTGCTTCCTTCCTGGGGGAGGGCACTGGCATAGGAACTGATCAACACTGGAGCATAACGTCCCGGCTTCCCTTGAGACTGTATCACAATTGCAGCAACTTCTCCCTCTGCCCCGGTCCTATTTACTTCTCCTTTCCATATGTTGCCCCCAAGGGGACATCCTAAAACATTTCCCAAGTGTACATGTGGATGCCTTTGTTAGTTGTCATCCTGCCCCACCCTTGTAACATCATTTGGTACTGCTAACACCTGTCTTCTTGAATTGTTTCCTCTTCTGGCCACTATGACACTCCACTCTCTTTTTAAAAAGATTTTATTTATTTTATTTTTAGAGAGAGAGGGATGGAGGGAAAAAGAGAGGGAGAGAAACATTGATCAATTGCCTCCTGTATGCACCCAACCAGAGACTGCAATGCATGCATGTGCCTGCCTGACTGGGAATCAAACTGGCAACCCTTTGTTTTGCTGATGATGCCCAAACAACTGAGTCATGCTGGCCAGGGCAACACTCCACTCTTGATGTTTCTTATTCCCTATGTCTCCAGTGCCCTATCAATGCAAAAGTTCTTCTGCCAAACTCATTAAAATATGGTCATTCCATGATGTGTGTCCACTGCCATCTTATTACTCTGCTTTTTACTCATCTCAGTGGCTTATGTGTTTCCATTATCCTTCTCTGTGAGTTTTAGACCCAGACTGAACCCTATGTGCTGTTGGTTGAATTCCCTGGCAGACTCTGAAATGGTGATTAGTATGCAGGAGGATTTTTAGGAAATAAGAACAAGAATAAGCTGTAAGTAAGAATAAGCCATGGCAGAGACACATAATTCTTCTTGTCAGAGACTATTAACTGGTAGAGCAGAAAAATGTGCTACAAATAGTACATTTGTATTTTACCAAATTTTTTAAAAGGTCATTAATGACATTCCTATAAACAAAGTAAGGAAGTGAACCAGAGGCAAGAATAATTATGTAAATGTATTTGGATTCCTGTATCTAAGGGTATCAAGCCAATATGCTTGAAGGTTCTCGTTCATTGACTTTCTTTAAGATGCAGGAGGAAATATCAAAGGAATTCTCGTGACATTTTTAAAATGACATGAAACTTAGAGGTTTAAAAACTGCTGGGTGACAGAATCAGGTTTTATAAAGGTTTTGACAGGCTGGAATCCTATAAGATGAAGTTTAATTTTGACACATGTAAGATCCTGTAGTGTATCTTCAATCAACTACTTAGGTATAGAATAAAGGAAACTGTACTTAACAGCAGCCTATGTAAAAAGGACTTAAGACAGATCTTGACTAGCTATACATGACAATTACCTGGAAGGAATTTTAAATAAACCAGTGCACAGGATCTACCCTCAGAAATTTATGTTAATTGATCTGGAGTAAGGCCCAAGCATGAGAAGTTTTTCTTAAGCTTTCAAGGTGATTCATATGTGCAGCCAGGTTTCATAATCAGTAGTTTAAGGCACTCTATGAGTTGGCTATGGGCTATCACTGCCTCTTCTCTAAAAAAAGGAGAGAGAGAGAGGGAGACAGAGAGAGGGAGACAGAAGGAAGGAAAGAAAGGAAGGAAGGCAAAGAAAGAAAGGCAGGGGGAGAAAAGAAAGAAAGGAAGAAGAGAGAAAGAAAAGGAAAGGAAAAGAAAGGAAAGGAAATGAGAAAGAGAGGCTGATGCAACCTAAAGAGAAGGAGCAAGGACATCACTCCTAGTAGCATGGGTTTTGGGGCAAGCAAAAGTGGTTCTAGTCCCAGCTGTGCTCCTTTCAAGATGTTTGACCAGTCTCTCTTGACCCACATTTTCTTTCCTTTAAGGTGATGGTAATAGTGCACACTTCTTAGGGGTGTTGTGAGCACTATGATTTTTGCATAAGAATGCTTGGCATGAGACTTGCGATATAGTCAGTGCTCAAAAAATGTTAGGTCATTGTTGAGCTCCAGTAATAGAATTATCAAATTTAGAATGTGGAAATGGGAGTTTATTTCTCTCTGATCTAGGCAAAGCATAATAGACTTTAATTTCCAAGCACCAATTTTCAAAAAATATAGACAGTCTACTTTCAATTGTCATGGATGAACAAACTTAAGATTTGTAAGAAACATTCAAAACCTCTGATTATGTTATTTTGTAAACAAAAAACAATTGTTTTGTAAAGAAAAATTAAGGTCCTGTCATGAAAATCAAAGGTTAGGTTATTCTGTACAAACCTGAAGTGTAGAATTAGGATGAGTTGGAAGGAACTAACAGTGGTGGAGGGTGAGGAGATTACAAATTCAGAGCCTCTTCCTAAAATGCACTAATTGGCCAAATCACACACTGGACTGCATATTGTGGAAGGCATTTAGTGACCTTTGAGTTCACTGATATTCTCTGATTAAACATTTTTTCTTCTATTAATCCCTTCTCTGCCCATTCCATGTCATCCTCCACATTGCTGAAAGTTGCATCTTCCTTACAAAGTGAAGCACAGATCATAGATCTTTTACCTTAAAACCCTACTGTGTCTCTGTGTTATGCACTGAACTAATACAAAGTTCTCAGGCTGGTATTTGAAGTCTAGCACATGCCTCCAAGCTGTTGTTCTAGTCTTGTTCTAGTTGTCACCTACTTTATCTTCCCAATTCACCCTCTCTACACTCCACTCAAAAGGCATAGCTGTGCATTCTCAGATATCTCTTGGCCCCCTTGACTTTTTACCTTTAGCTAAGTCTTTCTAATGCTAAACTGAAATGCTATCTCAATTCACATCTCTTAGTTGTTCTCATTTGAGTAAAATTGAAATCCACTTTTCTCCCTGATTTTAATATTTTTGATACAATAAATATAAAACATAGACTTTAATATCTTGGTTAGGCTTCTCTTACCTGGTTATTATGAATTTGAATTCTCTTTTTTCCATTTGAGCACAAATTTTATTTAGTGGAAAATACAAAAAAAAGTACCAGTTAGTAAATTGCACCAGCACCACCAAAGTATATGGAGACAATGTGAAAAAGAAATAGAAGAAAATATCTACGTTCATGAAAAGGTGTGATCTATAAAACAACTAATTTAAAGTCAAAAGGATTTTTGTGTTTGTCAGTAAACCTCAAAAATTACTCCAACTTATATTATAGGGAGTATGAACTCAGTAAACCATGTATATCGAAAATGTTCTTTAAGTGGGGAGGTGGGTAAGTTTGGAGGTCAGAGAATTTCTTTCTAATTCTCTTCTTTTTAAAAAAATTTAAAAAATACTTTTGATTTTTACTGTTGTTCAAGTACAGTTTTCTGCCTTTTCCTCCCACCTCTCCACACCACCCCAACCTTCCCCACCTCCCTCCCCTGTTTCCACCCCCCCTGTTTTTGTCCATGTGACCTTTATGTTGTTCCTGTAAACCCTTCACCCTTTCCCCCTATTATCCCCTCCCTCTCCCTTCTGGTTACTGTCAGCTTGTTTCTATTTCAATGTCTTGGGTTATATTTTGGTTGTTCATTTGTTTTGTTGATTAAATAACAGTTAAAGGCAAGATCATATGGTATTTATCTTTCACCACCTGCCTTATTTCACTTAGCATAGTGCTCCCCAGTTCCATCCATGCTGTCACAAAGGGTAGAAGCTCTTTCTTTCTTTCTCTTGTGTAGAATTTCCATTGTGTAAATGTACCATAGTTTTTTGATCCATTCATTTACTGATGGGCACTTAGGTTGCTTCCAGCACTTGGCTATTATAAATTGTGTTGCTATGAATATTGGGGTGCATAGGTTCTTTTGCATTGGTGTTTCAGGGTTCTTAGAATACAATACTAGCAGTGGAACTGCTGGGTCAAAATGTAGTTCCATTTTTAGTTTTCTGAGGAAATTCCATAATGTTTTCCATAGTGGTTGCATCAGTCTGCAATCCCACCAACAGTGCACTAGGGTTCTCTTTTCTACACAACCTCTCCAACACTTGTTGATTGTTGATTTGTTTATGATGGCCATTCTCAATGGTGTGAAGTGGTATCTCATTGTGCTTTTAATTTGCATCTCTTTGATAGCTAGTGATACTGAGCATCTTTTCATATGTTTCTGGACTCTCTGTATGGCCACCTTGGACAAGTGTCTGTTCAAGCAATTTACCCATTTTTTTAATTGGGTTGGTTGTCTTCTTAGAGTAGAGTCATGTAAATTTTTTATATACTTTGGAGATCAAACCATTGTCTGAGGTATCATTGCCAAACATGTTTTTCCATATGGTCAGTTCTCTTTTCCTTTTAACACTGTTTTATTTAGCCACACGGAAGCTTTTTATTTTGATGAAATCCCATTTGTTTATTCTTTCCTTTATGTCCCTTGCTCTAGGGGACATATCAATGAAAATGTTGCTGTGTGAAATATCTGAGATTTTCCTGCCTATGTTCTCCTGAAGGACTTTTATGATGTCACAACTTATATTTAAGTCTTTTATCCTTCTTGAATTTATTTTTGTGTATGGTGTAAGTTGGTGGTCAAGTTTCATTGTTTTGCATGTAGCTGTCCAGCTCTCCCAACACCATTTGTTGAAGAGGCTATTTTTGCTCTGTTTTATACTGCTGTCCCTTTGTCAAATATTAATTGATCATAGAGTCTTGGGTTTATTTCTGGGCTCTCTATTCTGTTCCATTGGTCCATGTGTCTTTTTTTATGCCAATACCAGGATGTTTTGATTACAGTGGCCTTGTAATACAGTTTGATATCAGGTATCGTGATCCTTCCTACTTTGTTGTTCTTTCTCAAAATTGCTGCAGCTATTTGGGATTCATTTATGGTTCCATATAGGTTTTTGAAGTGTTTGCTCCATATCTGTGAAATATGCCATTGGTATTTTAATAGGTATTGTACTGAATCTACAAATTGCTTTGGATAATATGGACATTTTGATGATGTTAATTCTTCTGATCCATGAACACGGTATATCTTTCCATTTGTTTGTGTCTTCCTTAATTTCTTTCTTTAGTGTTGTGTAGCTTTCTGAGTATGTCTTTTACCTCTTTGGTCAAGTTTATTCCTAGGTATTTTGTTTATTTTTGTTGCTACAGTAAATGGGATTTTTTCCTGATTTCTGTTTCTGATATTTCATTGTTGGTATACAAAAATGCCTTTGATTTCTGATTTTTGTATCCCACTGTTTTGTCAAATTCATTTATTAGGTTGAGCAGTTTTTTTGTGGAGTCTATAGGATATTCTATGTACACTATCATATCATCTGTAAACAATGACAGTTTGTTTTCCTCTTTTCCAATTTGGATGCCTTTAATTTTGTTTTCTCGTCTAATTGCTGTTGCTAGGACTTCCAATGCTATGTTGAATAGAAGTGGTGAAAGTGGGCAACCTTGTCTTTTTCCTGATCTTCGTGGGAGAGTTTTTAATTTTTACCTATTGAGTATGATGTTGGCTGTAGGTTTCTCATATATGGCCTTTCTTATGTTGATGAATGCTCCCTCTATTCCTACTTTGCTGAGTGTTTTTGTCATAAATGGGTTCTGTACCTTATCGAATGCTTTTTCCACATATATTGATATGATCATGTGATTTTTGTGTTTTGTTTTGTTTATGTGATGTATTACATTTATTGATTTGTGAATATTGCACTGGCCTTTGCATCTCTAGGATGAATCCCACTTGGTCATGCTGTATGATCTTTTTAATGTATTGCTGGATGTAGTTTGCCAATATTTTGTTGAGGATTTTTGCATCTATGTTTATCAGTAATATTGGCCTGAAGTTTCTTTGTTGTGTCTTTATCTGGTTTGGGGATTAGGATGATGCTGGCTTCATAAAAAGAGTTTGGGAGTCCTCCATCTTCTTGGAACTTTTGGAATAGTCTGTGAAGGATAGAGGTTAGCTCTTTCTTAAATGTTTTTGTAGAATTGTCCTGTGAAACCGTCTGGTCCAGAGGTTTTGTGGTTTGGGAGTCTTTTTCACTACTGCTTCAATTTTGTCAGCTGTTATTGGTCTGTTGAAGTGTTCTGCTTCTTCTTCATTCAGTTTTGGAACATTATATTTTTCTAGAAAGTTGTCCATTTCACCTAGGTTTTCAAGTTCCTTGGCATATGGTTCTTCATAGTAATTTCTAACAATCCTTTGTATTTCTGTGGTATCAGGTGTAATCTCTTTTCTTTCATTTCTGATTGTGTTTATTTGGGTCCTCTCTCTTTTTTTCTTGATGAGTCTGCTTAAAAATGTGTTGATTTTGTTTATCTTTTCAAAGAACCAATTCCTGGTTTATTGATCCTTAGAATTGTGCTTTTAGTCTCTATGTCATTTGATTCTGCTATGACCTGGGTTATTTCCTTCCTTCTATTTGCTCTGGGGTGTCTTTGTTGTTGTTCTTTGAGTTCTTGTAGATATGAGGTTAGGTTGTTTATTTGAAATGTTTCTATCTTTTTTAGGTAGGTCTGTATTGCTATGAACTTCCCTCTCAGAACTGCCTTCTCTGTGTCTCATAAGTTTTGGGTTGTTGTGAGTTCATTTTCATTTGTTTCCAGAAACTTTTTGATTTTTTCCTTGATCTCATTATTTACCCATTCATTGTTTAGTAGCATGCTAATCAATTTCCATGAATTTGAATGTTTTTGATTTTTTCCCTTGAGGTTGGCTTTTAGTTTCAGTCTTGTCTGGTTGGAGAAAATGCTTAATATGACTTCAATTTTCTTGAATTTGTGGAGGGTTGCTTTGTGTCTTATCATGTGGTCTATCTTTGAAAATGTTCGATGTACATTTGAAAATAATGTGTATTTTGCTTCTTTGGGATGAAGGGCTCTATATGTATCAGTTAAGTCCATTTCCTCTAGGGCATTGTTCAATGCAACAATATCTGTTGATATTTTGTTTGGAAGGTCTGTCCTTTTTGACAGTGGGGTGTTAAAATCCCCCACTATAATTGTGTTGCTGTCAATATCTTTCTTGATGTCCTCTAAGATTTTCTTTATGTATTTGGCACTCCTATGTTAGGTGCATATATAATTACAATGTTTATGTCTTCTTGGTGGATTCTTCCCTTGAGTATTATGAAGTGACCTTCTGGGTCTCTTTTTATGGCCCTTTTTTGGAAGTCTATTTTGTCTGATATGAGCATTGCTACCCCAACTTTTTTTTCCTGTCCATTTGCTTGGAAAATTTGTTTCCAGCCCTTCACTCTTAGTCTGTGTAGATCTTTTGTCTTGAGGTGGGTCTCTTGTAGGCAACATATGTGCGGGTCATGTTTTCTTATCCATTAAGCTATTCTGTGTCTTTTGATTGGATCATTTAATCCATTTACGTTTAAGGTTATTACTGATAGGTACTTATTCATTGCCATTTTCATACCTGTATTCCTCTCTCTCTCTCTCTCTCTCTCTCTCTCTCTCTCTCTCTCTCTTTCCGTCTTTTCCTTAAAGCAGGCCCTTTATCATCTCTTGTAGAGCTGGTTTGCTGGAAGTGTATTCTTCTAGAGTTCTTTTGTCTGGGAAGCTTCTTATTTGGCCTTCTATCTTGATTGAGAGCCTTGCTGGGTAAAGTAGCCTTGGTTGCAGACCTTTGGTTCTCCTTACTTGGAATATTTCTTGCCAATTTCTTCTGGCTTGGAGTGTTTCTATTGAGAAGTCAGCTGCTAACCTTATTGGGGCTCCCTTATATGTTACTTCCTGTTTCTCCCTTGCTTCCTTTAAGATTCTCTCTTGTCTTGAAATTTTGCCATTTTAATTATGATGTGTCTTGAGGTGGGCCTCTTTGGGTTCTTCTTGATTGGGACTCTTTGTGTTTCCTGGATTTGTGTGACTTTTTCTCTCATCAATTTAGGAAAGTTTTCCATCATTCCTTTTTCTTTCTTTTTATTATTTATTTATTTATTGTTTTAGAGAGGAAAGGGAGGAAGAAAGAGAGAGCGAGAGAAACATCAATGTGTGGTTGCTAGGGGCTGTGGCCTGCAACCCAGGCATGTGCCCTGACTGGGAATAGAACCTGCGACACTTTGATTCGCAGCCCGTACTCAATCCACTGAGCTACAACAGCAAGGGTTGATCGATACTTTTTCAAATAGGTTTTCTGTCCCTTGCTCTTCTTCTTCTCCTTCTGGTATCCCTATTATACGGATATTATTACGTTTCATATTGTCTTGCATTTCTCTTAATCACTCTTCATTCTTTCTGAGCCTCTTTTCCTTTTCTTGCCTTTTCTGGGTGTTTTTTTCTACTTTGTCCTCCAATTCACTGATCTGGTCTTCTGCTTCATTGATCCTGCTTTTGATTCCTTCTACTGTGTTCTTCAGTTCAGAAATTGTATTCTTCATTTTCTCTTGGCCCTTGTTGATAGTTTCTATTTCCTTTTTCATGCTGATATAGTTTGCAGTGAGTTCGTTGTAGCTTCCCTGTAGTTTCTGGTAGCTCATTGTGAGCTCATTGAGCTTCCTGACGATCATTGCTTTGAACTCAGTATCTGATAGTTGAGTTGCCTCTATTTCATTTAGCATTCTTTCTGAGGCTTCCTGCTTTCCCTTCATTTGGGGATTGTTTCTTTGTCTTCCCATTGTTTGTGAGACTCTTCTTGTTAGCCTTAGCTTCTTAAATTGATCTGTTCTGGCTCTCTGGGTTTGTGGTGTGAACTAATGTGGTAGAATACCAGTGAGTTTCAGTGGTGCAGTCTCCAGATCTCCTGAGCTCACTGGTCTTGGGCTATCATTTAAGTTGGCTCTGTGTTTGTCTTTGGGTTTTGATTGTTGTTGGGTCTTTCTTTGGTGGTTCCTTCCCACCAGCTGGTTAAATGAGGGTCACTCTGTCAACCACCTCTTGTATTTTGTTGTGCTGGTGAGGGCAGGTTGTGTTGAAGCTGGTTCTTCCCTGTGTATAAGGTTTTGAGGATTCTATCTTGCTCTCGTTCAGTTTTTTGTATTGGGTACTGTCTCTACTATTTAGTTGTATTTCCAGATAGGTCCTGGATTGAGGTTTGTGTGGTTTCCACTCCCTCCTTCACCTTCTTCTGTTGTTATCTGTTAGTGGTTCCTTGTTGTTGGGTTTCCTCTTCCAGTGGGTATCCTGGTGTTCACTGCTTCCACCTACTCTTTTCTGTGATCAGTTGGAGGGGGAAGGCAAAATGGTTTAAGATAGCAAGAGATTATTCTATGATATTTACAGTAGCAGCCAGTAGAGAAGAGATAGTAGATACTTTGGCTATGTATAGTGTTAACTGTGATCTTCCACCCAGCTAGGTGATTTTTAGAAAGGATGGAAAGAAGATAGGACTCTTGTTGGGGAAAAAATGATTGTGAGTTGGATCTAGAAAGCAGTGAGGTTGTGGGAGGTAAGATTCTGAGGTAGGGTGAGAGTAAAGGATAGTAAATAGGTGTAGTGTGTGAGAGAATAGAGTTAACCACTACAGTAATAGAGTTCAGGAAACTTTGAAATGGGCTAAGGTCTGAGAGGGGTGTTGTGAAGTATTTACAATTGTATGGAACAGCAATTATTTACAATAATATTAGAGCAACAATCATATGACAAAATCTATGAGATCTAGACAACAAGAATAGGGAGTATAGGACTTTGAGTAGTGTGATAATGGGACACAGGTGAGTTAAAGGACAGTAAATTAGCAATATACTATGAAAGAGATATCAGGGGGAATCTGTCAAGTTATACAATATAACCAGCCTAGCAAAGCAGACTATACAGAAAGAAGAGGAATACAAAAATACTATTTAAAAAAGATGTAAGAATAATGTTAAAATAACAATAATACAAATATGCAATAACTTGCAGGTTCTCTGTAATAGCAGAGTGAAATTTGTCTCACTATCTCAGCTGTTGTGGTGCACCTTTTTGGGGTTCAACTCTGGTGTTTTCACAGATCCAGGTTTTTGTCTCACTTGTAGGTATTTAAAAAAATAATAAAAAAGGCAGATGAAGGAAGGAAGAAGAGATAAAATTAAAGGAAAGAAAGGAGGAAGAAATAAAACAAGAAAGCAGGAATGAGAGGAAAAAGAAATTAAAAGAAAATAAAAAAATAAAAAAATTAAGAATTGTTAAAAAATAGAATAAAATGAAAAAGTCTCTTGGTTTCAAAGTGGCTAAACCGATTTTTCTGGTCTTGCTGGCTGCGGCAGGCTGAGGGGTGATTGGTATGGCTTTTCTTCCTCAGTCAGAAACACGCACTATCTGGGAATCTATCGTGGTTTCTCAGCCCTGAGCCCTGGGTGTGAGAATCAGGCCTTTCCCCAGGGTTACTACTGTGGACTAGGGTGTGGGGATGCCCTCCCACGTGTGCGCAATCACGCCGGCACACCCTCGGCCAGATTGCCTCACCCTTCGCAGTGCTATGGGGTGTGCAGGGTCCTCCACACAAGCACAACCTTCAGTGAAACCTCAGGATCACTGCCTGGCTGGGTGGCAGGATTATGCTGTAGGAGAATTCCCCAAACAGTGTCTGTCTTTTCACTCCTTCCTCTTGAGAAATTTCTCCTATTCAAGCCTGCGGCTCCATACAGTGGTGTAGCTTCTCCCGCAGTCCAACTCTCCAGCCAGACCGGTGACTGTGGGAGTCAGGGCACGTTGCGTGACCCAACCCTGATGGTCGGTGTCCACAGCCTCCGATGGTGCTCATAGTCCTTGTGTGTTTGCTAGCAACGGGGTTCCTCCAGGTGCCGCTCAGACCTTGTTTGGCTGGGGAGGGAGCAGTTGTCCCAGCTCTCTCCCAAGGACTCTGTGGCAAACCCCGCAGTGGGCACTGGGCCTGGGTCTACAGCCCCCAGGACCCTGCGCTGGTCCCTGGGACCCTACCATCTTGCAGCACTCCTCTCACCATCTGGTTTTTCCGTTCCACCACAATCCTTGGTCCTCTATTTTCACATATGCTGAGGTATGTTGGTTGCTTGCTCCTCTACTCTGTAGATGGGCCAGGATTTTCTTTCATGTGTAGGGGGGAAGCGGAATCTGTTCCCCCTTATTCCGATGCCATCTTCCTTCTCTAAAATCTTTTAAATTGTGTGTTTCTTTGGTGACATGTCTCTTCAGATTCTTTGTCCATTTTTTAAATATCAGGTTATATTTTTTTATTGTTGAACTTTAAGAATTCTTTGCATATTTTGGTTACCAGTCCTTTCTCAGATAGATGGTTTGCAAATATTTTCATTATGGCTTCTTTTTTCACCCTCTTAATAGTGTCTTTCACAGAACAGAAGGTTTTAATTTTAGTAAAGCTGAACTTATCAATTTTTTTCTTTTATGAATCATCCTTTTGATGTTTTATCTAAGAAGTCATCACCAAACTCAAAGTCATCTATATTTTTTCCTATGTTATTTTCTAGGAGTTTTGTAGTTTTAACACTTTACATTTACATCTATTGTGCATTTTGAATTAATTTTTGTAAAAGGTGTTAGGTCTATCTCTGAATTTGTTTTTGTATATGTGTATGTCTTTATACCTATTATTTCTACCTGAGAAAATTTTCTTTTTTTCTCACTGACATTTGACACATTTTCCTGTCCCATATTCAGGATGTAACCATGAAAATGACTAGTGTTTGATGCTTTATTGGCACTCTGACAGGTCAATATATAACACCAGTGATTTAAACTGCTTTATTTATTTGGCTCAGTTTCATAGGTTGTTCATAGGATGCTCACATTGACTTTGGCTGCTTACTCACTGTTGAGTCAAATCCTGTAATACAGTTTCTGTGTACAATTCCTATCAGAAGATCATATGGTGGCAACTTCAGCAACTGGGAAAGTGTGGGCTTTCTACTTCTATTACAACATTGATTAATATTCATGGAACACACCAAGAAATTGAAGTTATAGGTTACATTTAAGGAAAAGGGGAGTTCTTGGCAGTGCTTTTCAATGGATGTTTAGTGGAGTAATTGCCTCATAATCAACTGGGACCCCTGTTAGAAGTGTAGATTCCTGGCCTACCCTTGAACCTAGTGAAGTAAAAATTTCCGGTCATGGGGCTATGGAAGGTGCTTCTGTCTCTTAACATTTGCTTAGACATCTTCCAATTATCATTTGAACTTAGAACCAGGGAAATAGCCCTAGTTGAAGGATTACATTTTCCAGGGTACCAGTAAAAATAGAAGTTCCCATCTTGGCATTCAAATGACAAATTCTGAATTTATGTGTCTAAGTGAAAAAAAAATGTGTGTATTTTCATGTGTGTATGTTGAGGAAGAGTGTGTCTTTATCTAAATGTTTCATATGCATTTTACATCTTACTTTTCTAAAGATGGGTATATTTTCTTTGTGCCAAATATATGCCTACTGCAGTTTCTGTCTTAGTGATTAATATAAACACTCAGCTGTGCAAACAAGAAACCTGAGAGTGATTCCAGTTTTCTTTCTTTATACAGTTGTAAGTCCTACAGTTGCTTACATCTCTTCTGATTATTGCTTAAGTATGTCCATCCTCATCCATTCCCATTCCCAAAGCTTTAGTTCAGGCCTCCATCATTTTATGGCCTGTTTTACCATGATGGCCTCTGAATTCCTTCCTTCTCAATCTACCTTTCACATTGACTGGATTTCACAAAGTTATGATGCACTTTATACAATGCACATCTGCTGGTATCATTACAGTGATTGAAATCTTGCAATTTAAACTCTTCAGCATAGCAGAAGTCTGTCATGATCTTAGCTTTAACTACCCTCTTCAGCTTTATATTTAATTATTCTTCCAGGTTTGTGTTTCAGTCCCAAATAATTACTTAAATTTCTTTGAACATTTTCATTTATCTTGGTCTGAAGTATTTTTTTCTCTTTGTTTTCTTGGCTGAAAACTTAACTCCCCATGAAGACTTCACTAAAAGCCATTTTCCTTTCCTGCATTTGACAGACTCTGCTCTCAAAGCATCCTCAGAGCACTTGCCACATTTAATTGCAATTGTTCATTTAGCTGTTTCACTCCTTCTTCAAATGGAACTCCTGGAAGACTGATTTTTGCTGTAAAAGTTTTCACATACATGGTGGTATTAAAACTCCTCCTTGCTGAAACCAACATTCAGAACTTCAAGTTCAGACAATGCAGAAGCTCATGAATTTGGGGCAAAAGCTTTACAACAGAAAAAAAATATTGGAAAGCACAATATTGAAAATTAATTTGATAAGCCCATAAGAAGGGAAGCAGTGTCTCTATAGTCCAAAATGGGAATAGAGCTACAAAAGAAAATAAGAGTGTTAAGCTGAGTTTGCAATTGGAGGGGGGTTGAGTTAGAGTGGGGTTCTTAATTTCTACAATTTTAAAGCTTATATTTTAATGTCTAGAGAAAGAAAATGAAACTTTGGCCTTGTGAGGTGACTGAGAATGAGATCTTTAGCCATTCAGGATCTTTGAGGGACTACAAACTTGGTAAAATTTGGACCAAATAAAATTGTTTGCTGGCCTAGAAAGATAAAAAGGACACTTGTCTCTTCATCTTAGATTTCAGGTAAAATATAACTAATAATCTCAAATTATTCAAAACCCTAGACATAATTTCTTACAGGTTTCGAGTGAAGCCTATATTATATATATTGTCCAGCAACCGCCAACCTGAAAAAATAATACTAAAATTGATCCCAGGCCAGTAAATCACTCCAAAATTAGACAGAAGTAAGCATAAGCACCTGGAAGTACCTTCGCTCAAGCAGGCAGAACAGGTTTCCCACAGTCAGTGCCTCAGTGAAGATAAACCCACAATCCAACACAAAAATCAGTAATCAAGAATTAGTGCAGGGCAGTAACAGCAAAGCAGAATTAGACCCCCTTAGCTATAAAATTGATACATTTTAAGTTATTTACAGATGACAGTTGAAAACAATAAGATATCATGATAAAAATAATAGGCATATTTGAAACACAGCCAAATATTCTTTCAGAAATTAAAAAGTTACAAAATGAAATAAAGCCATGATCAATGAATTTAACAGCAAAATAAAGACAATTAAAATAGAAATTCATGAATGGAAGTATAAATCTGAGAAGTTTCTTATAAACAATACCTAATTTTAAAACATTTAGGGTGGCACAGTTGAGTATTAAAGACATTAAATTAAGGCTTAACTGGTTCAGAGAATGTGCCAATAGAGGCACATTGGCTACTCTTTACGTATGAGTTCACTAGGTGAACAAGGGGCAGAAAGCCATTCAGGAAAAAGGGAATGGAGTGGGCAAATGCATAGAGGTTTACAAGCTTAAAGAAACAAATGAGAAAAATAGAACCAGGGACATGGAAACAAGGAACAGACAGCAACCAGAGGTGAGAAGGGAGGGAGATAATGGTGGGAAGAAGAAGAAGGAACTAGTCAACGAACATGTATGAATGACACAGACAACAGGGTGGGGACTGACTGGGGGAGTGAGGGTGGACTGGGCAGAGGAGGGCAAAGGGGGAAAAAACTGTGACAATAGTAATAGAACAACAATAAAATATTTAATGAAAAATGTAAAAACAAAATGTAAAAAGTGCAAAAAGAATATAAATACATGAAGGGTACAATGTGAAAGTCCATCATATATCTAACAGGAATTCTAAAGGTAGAAAATAGAATATGGGAAACAATATTTAAAGAGATAATAGCATTAAATTTAAAGAAAGACATAGTTGTGCTTTCATTTTCATTTGTCTCAAGGTAGTTTTTGATTCCTATTGTTTAGAAGCATAAGGTTTAGTCTCTATGTATTTATGTTTTTCCTACTTTTCTTCTTGTAGTTAATTTTTAGTTTCATTCCATTGTGGTCAGAAAATATGCTTGATATAATTTCAATCTTCTTGAATTTATTGATGCTTGTTTTGTGGCCTAGTGTGTGATCTATCCTGGAAAATGTTTCACATGCATTTGAGAAAACTCTGTAATCTGAAGTTTTGGGATGAAATGCTCTATAAATTCCTTTTAAGTCAAACTGGTCTAATGTGGCACATAAGGCCATCATTTCCATATTAATTTTCTGTCTGAATAATCTATTCATTGAGGTAAGTGGAGTATTCAAGTCCCCAACTATTATAGTATTACTGGTAATTTCTGCCTCAATGTCCATTATTGTTTGCTTTATGTACTTGGGTGCTTTATGTAGGGTGCTGGGATATTTATAACTCATATATCCTCTTTTTGAATTGACCCCTTTAAAATTATGTAATGTACTTTTTGTCTCTTTTTACATTCACTGTTTTAAAGTCTATTTTGTCTAATGTAAGTAGTCCTAGCCCAGCTTTATTTTTGTTTCTATTTGCATAGAATATCTTTTCCAATACTTCACTTTCAGTTTGAGTGTATCTTTTGATCTAAAGGAAGTCTTTTGTAAGTAGGGTGTAGATGGGTCATTTTTAAAAATCTATTCTATCACTCTGTCTTTTGATTGGAATATTTAGTCTATTTATATTTAAAATAATTATTTATAGGTATGTAATTGTCATTTTTTTCATTGTGTTTTGGTTGTTTTTGTTGTTCTCTTGATCTCTTTCCTTTTCATTTGTTGGCTTTCTTTAGTATTTTGATTGGATTCTTTTTCTTCATTTTTTGTGTATTTTTTGTATGTTTTTGGTTTCTGATTACCATTAGGCATATGTGTGTGTGTGTGTGTATATGAGTCTATTTTTATTTTAATTGTTGTTCAAGTACAGTTTTCTGCCTTTTACCCCCATCCCAGCCCACCCCTTAGCGCTCCCCACCTCCCTCCTGTTTCCCTGTTTTCATGCCTCCCTTGTCATTGTCCATGTGTCCTTTATACTTGTTCCTGCAAACTCTTCACCCTTTTCCTTGAAATTCCCTCCTCTCTCCCCTCTGGTCACTGTTAGCCTGTTCTCAATTCCAGTGTCTTTGGTTATATTTTGCTTGTTTGTTTGTTTTGTTGATTAGGTTCCTGTTAAAGGTGAGATCATATGGTATTTGTCCTTCACTGCCTGGCTTATTTTGCTTAGAATAATGCTTTCCAGTTCCATCCATGCTGTCACAAAGGGTAGGAGCTCCTTCTTTCTTTCTGCTGCATAGAATCCCATTGTGTAAATGTATCATAGTTTTCTGTATTCATTTATTTACTGATGGGCACCTAGGTTGCTTCCAGCACTTGGGTATTTTAAATTGTGCTGCTATGAACATTGGTGTGCATAGGTTCTTTTGGACTGGTGTTTCAGGGTTCTTAGGATATAATCCCAGCAGTGGAATTGCTGGGTCAAAAGGTGGATCCATTTTTAGTTTTCTGATAAAATTCCATACTGTTTTCCATAGTGGTTGTGCCAGTCTGCAATCCCACCAACAGGGCACTAGAGTTCCCTTTTCTCCCACAACCTCTCCAACACTTGTTGATTTACTTATGGTGGCCATTCTGACTGGTGTAAAGTGGTATCTCATTGTGGTTTTAATTTGCATCTCTCTGATAGCTAGCAAAACTGAGCATCTTTTCATATGTCTCTGGATCCTCTGTATGTCCTCCTTGGAGAAGTGTCTGTTCAAGTGTTGGGAACCACCCTGACTGGTATCAAAAGCTGAAACCCCTGCCTAGGCTAAGGCTAAGGGAACGCCCTTGGAACCATAAGCCAGCAAGGAGACAAAAGCTTATCTCCCTGGCAGGAATGCTGCTTCTGCTCCTTTATTCATAACTGAACCCCAAAAAGCTTGGTTGGTTAGCCAAAGACGGGTAAGATTCCCCAAGGGGGGAACGATCTAAGACAGGCATGATCACTTGGGAGGCCCCCCAAAAGAAGGACTTGGGGGGCTGCAGCAAAAGGGGGTGAGGGACCCTTGCTCCACCGCTTTGACATAGTCTGGGTTCTCATTGCCTGGGAGAAAATCTCCTTATCTCTCGGTTGCCTTAGTTCCCTTGCTCCACCTAAGCCTGAAACAATGACAGGGTAGTGCAGCTCTGTGCTGAAAAGGGCAGATTCCCCGGGCGATCAGGCCTAAGAAAGAATATGTAAATTACTGTGAAACCTTCTTTGTTTAGAATGCTCTCAGTTGAATGAGAAGGGTCCTAGGAGGAAGTCTTACAGCTCTTTTACCCCAACTCAAAATAGATCCCCAGACTTCCTTGTTTTCTATGGTTCCTTACTTCCCCCTAATGAGTACTGTACTTTACCTGAATTATTATGCAAAATGAGCCCCAAAAAAGCAGGTTTGGATGGTAAATCGGCATGCTCCTCATTAGAGGGGGTAGCCATTTCATCCCTACTTCTCCACAGTAACTAGTTTGTCTCTGTGCATGTTTTTTCTCGCGTGTTTTCGTCGAGCCATCCGTAGCGTTCCATGATCACTGCTGGCCAGTGACCCACGCATTCAAGTCCTTTGCCCATTTTTTAATTGCGTTGCTTGTCTTCTTAGGGTGGAGTTGTGTGAGTTCTTTATATATTTTGGAGATTAAACCCTATGACAGTCTATTTGAAGCTGATGGGCATTTCAGTTTAATTGTATTCTAAAAGCTTTAGGTTTTACTCCCCCTTCCATTCTTTATATATTTGATGTCATGCTTTATATCTTTTTGGTTTGTTTATCCCCTGATTATTTATTGTAATTATAGTTAATCTTGCTACTATTGTCTTTTGAACTTTTATTAGCTTTTTAAGTGGTTGATTCACATTATGGGGTAGTTGCCTTTGCCAGTGAGGTTTTTTTTTATGGTTGTTTTCTGCATAAAGACTCTTAGCCATTTTTTGTAAGCTTGGTTTAATATAGTTATGAACTCCCTTAGTTTTCACTTGTTTGGGAAAACTATTATCTTCTTCAATATAGTCAATAATATTGTGATAATTTTACACAGTGATGGATGATTACTAGAATTAGTGGGTGATCACATTGTAAAGTATAACAATGTCAAATTACTATATTGTACATCTAGAACTAATATAACTACTATAATATTGTATACCAACTATATTTAAATTTTTAAAATTAATCAGAAATAGTTTTAGAAATAAATTTTTTGAAGGAAAGGAAGACATGGAGTCTCAGATTCTGGAATTCAAGTCAACTCAAAAGAAAACACATGAAAATAAATCCACAACAAACATTGTCCTGATCCAGTAGCTCAGGTGGTTGGCACAGCGCCCTGTACACCAAAAAATTGTGGGTTCAATCCCAGTCAGGGCATATACCTAGGTTGTGGGTTCCGTCTCCAGTTGGGGCAGGAGGGAACTGATCAATGTTTCTCTTTCAACTCTGCCCCTCTGTCTCTCTTTCTCTTTTTCTCTCCTTTTCTCTCTTTCTTTATAAAATCAAAGCCACAGAGATACATCTCCAGGAAACTGCAGAACATCAAAGGTAAATAGATTTGAAAAGTCTATACAAATAAAAAGATGACCTATGGTGGAACAACAATTTGTCTTAAAGCAGATTTCTCAATAGCTAAATTAGATGACAGAGAGAATAAAATATCATTATTAAAGTACAGATAAAAATACTTTCCAGAACAGATTTTTATATCAAATTAAAACATTATTTCAGAGAGAGTACAAAATAAACATAGGCAGAGATGGTGAGGGTTTACTTTTAATTAACCCTCACTGCATACCTTTTTAAGAGGCTATATATTACTTGAGGTCAGGGAACCTAATGAATGGCTGTTCTATGCTAAGTACAGTTCTAGGCATTTGCAATATATCAGTGAGCAAAGCAAAAACACCCTTGCCATCCTAGTAACATTATAAATGTTTCATAATAAAAATGAAGTCTATAATATGTTAGAAGGTAATAAATGCTAAGATATAAAGTATATAAAGTTGATGAGAACTCTGGCAGTGTGAGGTAGGAAGAGGATGTCCCAATATTAACATGGTCAGGATAGGCTCCAATTAAGTGTAAGTTTGATGTGAGAAAAAGTCAGCAATCCAGGAGAACAGTATTATATATTCAGAGAGAGCAGGCAACACAAAGCTATACAGCTGGAATATAACTGGTATCTGTCACAATGGCAAGAAGGCCATCATGCAGCAAAGTCAGTAGAAGACAAAAGAGGGACCATTACAGGGTTCTGAAAAGAAGAGTGATATGATTTGATTTTTGTTTTTCAACTATTGCTCTGGCTGCCATGTTGATGATGGACTGAAAGGAGCAAAATAGCTGCAAAGAGACCAATTGAGAGATCATTGCAGTAATCAAGCCAAGAGGTGATGATGGCTTGGACCACAGTAAACTCCTATTGCCAAAGTGTCTGTGGTCAAAGGATCATATGTTGAATAAAGAAATGAATAAATTTCTTATAAATATACAGTTTTCCAAGGGTCGATAAAAACATCTTTGATATGTTAGATTTAGAAATCTTTAATCATAAATACCAAATACATTATATTTATTTAAATTAATCCATCAATATGATGACATTAAGCACTTTGTATATGTCATCTTGAATGGAAGGTAAAAGAAGATAAGCTCCCTGTTCTCTGGAGGTTTTTAGTCTTGTTTTGAAGTTAAGATGTATCCATGTAAAATGTATACTAAGTGAATCAAATTAAGTTTAGGAAATAGAAAGTTATCTAATTTAGAGATGTATACCTGGGAAACATTTCCTGCATGTGATTTACCATACCTTGGAATTTTCTCAACATTCATGAATCTTCCAGAGCACTGAGATCTGAGGTACAGAAGAGGCAACCACACTTATTTAATGATTAAACAAACAAGTGTGTGACACCTGGCCATCATCAGAGTACCTTCACATCCATATTTCATGTGATTGATGCTTATAAAATCTGATGAAAATGATGGAGCAGACATTAATTTTATTCCTGATTTACACAGGAGATATCGAGATTCAGAGAAGAAAGTAGTTTTTCATAACTCACACTACTGGGAATATATTATGAATTGAAACTTAAACCAATTTTTTTTTACTTCAGAGCTTGACTTTTTGCCTCTCTTCCACAGTTCAGCTTATATATTTGGTCATCAAGTCCCAGCATGGTTGAGGGTAAGAACTGATGTGGACCCTGGCTCGTGGGGTCTGCATCATTATGGATGAAATATGAGACAAATTCACACGGACTACTGAGTCTTGTGGAGGAAAAGGGACAGCATGGTTTTCCTCTCAAGGGAAGCAAAATCTTTGGCCCTCACTCCATTGAGCTTTTATTGTATTACTGGGCACAGTATGAGAAGGTCCTCATTAACTATTCACAGGCTCACTTTAGGTGGTTATCTTATACAGAAAACAAAGGAGAGGATGCTGGTAATCACATCACAGAAAAGGGATATTTGCAAATGAAAAGGCAAAAGTAGTTGGACTGGTTACACTCATCCTTGGAAGGTTTAGCATGGTTTTAGGAAGCTGCTTTACAGTAAATATCCTCAATGCAGGGTGAGGGAGTTTTAGCAAAAAGCAAGACTCCTAGCGGGCTGGGTACATTGCAGGCCTGATTCCCCATGGAAAACCCATCTGTGGGCGTGGGTCCTGTGCATCTCTGAGTGGGAGCTGGGGCCATGCCACACAAAGCGGCCTCCCACAAAGAATTGAGTATCAGAAACAACCATGTCCAAAATGTTTGTCACAGCCACTGTCATAATAGCTGACTTTTCACTCCCAAAATCCCTTCTCCATACATAGGTGTGCCTAAAGCCCTCCAAAGAGCAGGTACATATGTAAGTATTTTGTGCAACTTTGTTCTCTTATTCAATGGTATTTGTGTAGATGAATATCTATTGTTTCATTGTAGCTGAGAGTAGTTACATTTTGGGTTCTGCATCATTAAAAATTATACCTTATGTTGGGGGCCTTGCTTTAAATTTCACTAATTCCCACCTCAAAACATAAAAAATTCAATGAAAATTCACTTACATTTATCGGGGCATTATGAATCCTGGCTTCCCCGGATATATCAGTGGATATATCAGGCTAATCCTAGTACAGCAAGTGAACTATAATCATTGAAATTCTACATTACCTGTGAAACTAAATGTGAAGGTTGTGACCCAGTTTCTCCGTGGATCCATTTACATGCTGGCTCTCTAGAATTAGAAAATAAAATTATTTATATTTGATTGTCTTAAGCATCTTTTTAATATGGATTGTTATACATTAGTTTAGGCTGACAGCCTAAGAAATAGCCTTTCTTATACTGTTATTTTTGCAATTAATTTTTTCCTAACATCATTTTTCCCACTATTAAAAGAACTTGACAGAAGAATTAAAATTGTCCTATGATGAGAGAAATATCAAAACTTGCTTTCTCTGAAAAGGAAAATAATACTAACCATTATAGATGCATCTGCAGTGTTTATTTTACACTGACATTCAACTGTGTTTAAGACATTGCATATTATGTAAAATTATATTAAAAATAAAAATCTGATTTGAAAATTTGTGTTTATTTGGCAATCAACACAGTACTCCTAACTTCTCACTAAATGCTCATACTAGAAAAGAAAAACAACACAACTGTACCATACTGAAAACTTTTGAGGTTCAAAAAAACCCTGTGTAAGTAAGCACTGAGAACAGTGTTTGGCACTCACAGGGTCTTTATACATTCAGTTCCCTCTGTATCTCTTCTGTACAATTCACCGAATTAATCTCTCCCTTTCCTTTAAATTTTAGATCAAAGGGAAACTCCCTTAGGAATGTATTTTCTGACACCCCATTTGTTACTACATCCTCTGTTGGTACTTAATAAAATATTCGCTCAAAGTATTTATTTTACTGTCTAACAATGTTCATTAGTGTGACTAGTTAATGACTGTATTATAAACTCAATGAAAAAAGGCATTTTACTTTTTTATCACTATTATATTCCTAGTATGAAAAGTGATGCCTGGTATAAAATAGTTCTCAATAAACTATTGATAAATGACTGAACGAATTGTCACATAGTAAGAACTCAATAGTAACTCGCAGCGAGACCTATGGCTAACATTGTACTTTTGACTTCTGCACTTCGGCTTCGCGGCCCAGCGGGCACGCGTGCTGCATGCGGCTCGCTGCCCCTACCTGAGTGCATGCCGGGCACTCAGAAGGCTGCTCTCTGCGCGTGTTGTATCCAAGTTGCGAGCGAAAGAAATCTCCGAAGACTGAGATCAGTTTGATGTCAACTTTATTGGCCAAGTTTTACCTGCGCAGGGGCGAGCTTCCCAAATGAGACCGTAGTCTCGCGGCTACGCAGAGCCGCCAAAATGGAAGTCGCGCCTGGCTTACAGACTACTGGGGTTTTATAGAAGCTAGCAAGCAAGCGCTATACAGAAGCAGACGTGGCAGTTAGTAATTCGCATACAAAGACCGCTGGGGGAATTTCAAACCAAGCATTCTTTCATAAGGTGGGAAGGCAGGATGTTTGTTCATTAACCTAGTAATCTCCTGGCTCTAGCTAGCTAGTTTTCTATTTTCTCATTAAAAACTACAAAGCACTGCTTATCTAGCCTAGCCAGGGGAGAGCGTATGCTAGACACAGGATGTTTGCTTTGACTGTACTTTGTCTCTTTTATCATTTCTTTTCAGCTACAATGTGGTTCTTGTCTATTAAGGTTAAAATTTAGTTCTTAATTTCCTTGTTCCCAACATTCCCCCGTTTTCTCTTGGGGGTGTGTCAAACCCTTGACTCTTCATCATCAGGAATCATAGTATAGGGTTGGGATACAACCATTAGCTTTACTACTTCTATTCTTTCTTTAATAAAGGCTATGACCCTATTTAAAATGTAGGGCCCTATAGTGATTGCTAGCAGGAGTATATCCCAAGGTCCAGTCTACTTTTCTTCTAATTGATTTTCTGGGGGTTTTGTCCTCCAAATCTCCATTTGGGGACCCTTTGGCTGCACCCTCCTTTTAGATATACCCACTTTAAATTCTTTTAAAGGACAATGGACGAAGGTCTCATCTTCTTGTAACTGCTTCCGGCTGAAAAAATGGACGTTGTTTTACCCACCCATGGGTCAGGGGTGCCCTGAAAAAGGGGGGGGTGGTGTGCAGCACAGAGGGAGTCCTTCCTGTAAGGGGAAGGACCTTACAGAATCCTGGTCAGTTGGCTGTCACCAGGAAGTCGCAGGTTCGGTGTCCAACGGCTGGCATTACTGGACCGTTGGCATCCTGGTCATATTCTGGAGGTGGCAGATTTGGAAAAAGTTGGAAGGCACAATTAAATCATAACCACTAAATGACAAAGGCAGGGACTTAAGTAAGGAATGGCTTATCTGGAGGAAGGTGTACAAGGCATGCTACACCTATCCGAAACTTGTGGCCCGCTATACTTCACTCGGGCTGAGGGGAATATGTTAGGATTTCCCTCCTTTCAGATACCTGGGCCCTTTCTGTCCAAGCCATCAAGACAGAAAAGGCAAAATTAGTTCTAAAGTGAAGCCCACAGACCGCCCAAACCATTCACCAACCCAACCACTCAGTTCAGCCAAACCGTGAGTCTCAGGGGGGTGATGATGAAAATGGGCTCCTTAAGCCAGGTTTATATTCACTCACTCATTCAATTACTCAGGTAATGAAGTCATAGGCATATGCCCTATGAAAACAGAAGAACATACAGGTTAAATTCACACAGCAATCCCCAAACCAGTCTCTGTGCCTGTGAGACTGTCTTTTGGGAAGAAACTCAATTGCAAGGTCTTTCCTGCAATAACATTTAGCAACGGCAATTTCACAGGTCCTCCACACCTGTAAATTGTATGTACATCTTTGGTGATATTACAAACCCAGTTTCAACTTTCAAATGAAAACAAACTTTTAAGACAGTTAGCTGCACCATTCTGATGTCCAATACTAAGCATTGTGATTTTCCTTGAACCACAATTTTTCTCCTTAAGATCACCCTCACTTATTACGGGGACTACTTTGAGTCCCGCTTTTAATTTTGACTGTTTGTTTGCATAAACACACCAAGAGCAGCCTGGATCACTTATGATCCTTGAGTCTACCTTGCTGGAATTCACACAGGGAGCCTTTAGATTGACTTCTCTGTCCGCCCCCCTGGAGCACAGAAGCAGAGTCACACATTTGCCATCTGGCTTCGCCTGTACCAGTTGTTTCACTCAAATCCTTGAGGCTTCCATTGTGCTTACAGGTTCCTTTTAGCCATCTTTCAGGAAAGCAACCTTCGTTCCTTCCCTGGAAAGACTGCCATGAACCACACAGGCAACCAAAGTACCAGGCTTTTTTCGTGGGCTTACGCTAGCTTCACAAGTCAATCCCAGTTCCTCAGGGCTTTCTGGTGACGACCAGAACCCATACATGCCTCCTTCAGGCGTGATATTCCAGTCAAAGTCTCAGTTAACAAAACCACTATTAACGACCGGTCTTATTGGTTTTATGCAAAGAAACCTTATATTATCACTCACTCCTTCAGAATGCCAAATTCTGGAGGGATCAGGTAGGGAGAAAAATACAAAGCCTGAAGGAAAATCTTTTCCCTTCTGATATCCACCGGGCTTCCTAAAACCTTCACTTCTACAGACTTTCTGCAACATTCACAAACCCTTTATTTTATACAGCTTCTGATATCCACCAAGATTGTATCTTTATGCCTTATACCTTTCATTACTAACACACACCACATAAAATTTTTTTTCTAAAACTTTCACTTTTCCATTTATCTTTACAGTTTTCCACGGACCTTTTTAACATTTACAAACCTTTTATTCTTTCTTTTTATACATCTTTTTCATTTACGTATCTTTCACTTTCCTATTTACTTTCCTATAGAGTGTGAAGTTTTAACCTTCCCTGGAATTCTTAATTTCTTTTTTAGAGCAGATACAGAGCAAAATCCAAAACACAGAGTTTCCAGAACAGTACACAGGTAGGGGCATTCTCTTGCACAGAGACATGCTTCTTCAGGCCCGGTCTCATGGCAGAGACATGCTGCTTTGCCCATGGCTGAAGCACTTATCAGCCCCAAATGACCCTTCATGGGTCCCAAGTGGCAAAGGCATCCTCCCCAACCAGTTACAGGCAACCTTTCCTAGGTCTTAAAGTACAGAAGGTTTCTGATTAGAAACAACACCAATGTTAGAAATCTTGCTCGTTTCCTACAAAACCAGAAAACAATTCAGGTTTCCTCTACTCCAGGTTTAAAACTTTCACATTCTTTACACATAATTTTACACATCCAGATTTAACCATTAATCTAAATCCTGGTTCCTTTCCCACACTGGGAAGGATTATACCTAAACTCAGTACTTAGACTCAGCATGTGGCACTCACCGATTCTGATTGGTGCCTCCGACAGTTCGTGGTTCCTCTCTCCCCCTCTGCCCGGGTCTTAGAGCGGTCAGGGATGCGGCATGGGAGTCTTCACTTAATTCCTAGGATTTTACTAACCTTCTGTGTGATTTCTTGAGTTGATACACACATTCACTCTCTTTCCATGAGACAATTCCAGTCTGGTGATGAAGCCAGGTGCACTTTCAGAGACTCAAAAGCCTGAGTGCGCTCCTTTGTCCACTTTAAAGGGCTATATTCTGGTCCCTTCAGAGCCTCACACAGTGGATTAGCAGTGAGCCCAAAGCTTGGAATTCAAATGCAGCAGTCACTTGCCATCCTCGGGAATCTCCTTAACTGTTTCTTAGTGTTGGGAAGAGTCCTCTGTGGACTTTTGTTGCACGGCCTGCACTTACTTAGACTTTCTGTTTAGGGATGCTTTATAATGGTCTAAGAGAGAAAGGCCATCCCCTTAAGGGTCCCAGTTGGGCTCAGTTATAGGTATTGCCCTGGGAAGGCCCAGAGCCCCATTTGGATTTTCTTGGTTTAATCTCCAAGCCTTTTCATTTGACTTATCCAACACCAGCCTCTGTTCATCCCCCCCTTACTGAAGCAAAGAATTCCATAAGGCTCCTATGTCTGCCCAATTGAGAAGTGGCAAAAAAAAATACACAATCAAATCAGTCATTTTAGCAGGGTTATGTCCATAAGAAGGGTTTGAGCTTTTCCAGTTTAGCAGATCCAATGTACAAAACAGAGTATGTGCCAGATAACATCTAGCAGACTGGCCTTCTGGCCTTACTCTCACTAAAAAAGTCTCCGAAAAGGATATTGCCCTGCCCCCAGTAGGGGGTTTTTCCTCCACCGAATCTGGTTTCTTGACCGATTCAAGATAGCGATGCCAGTTCAGGCACACTTTTCCCATTTCACTCACAGGAGTGGATCTGCTGGGGCTGCAGAAACTGACCAGCCTGCATTGGTCTTAATACCTAGATCTTCTTGGCCCCTCTCCTCTGACCTTCTATCTTTCATATGTAAATTTTCTTTTCTCTGAGCCATTAACTGACTTTGCTAAAATTGGTAGGCTTCCTTGCTGCTGCCTTTAATCCCCTTAACAAAACCCTGCGGTACTGGAGGAGCGCGTCCCCTTCCCCCAGTAGTATTAGGGTCCAAAGCACGGGGGGTTGAGAGGGGAGGATGTCCTCAATCTCACTTCTACCAGCTATTGTCTCCCCCTCCTGTCCTAATACAGATTTTGCCGCCTCCCTTATAACACGGTCTCTTCCCTCTGATGTAAAGAGAGTCTGCAGAATCTGCTGACAATCATCCCAAGTTGGCTGGTGAGTCCTAAAAATGGTTTCTAGGAGGGAAATCAATCTCTGGGGTTTCTCAGAAAACGGGGGATTCTGCAGCTTCCAGTTGTATAAATCACTAGTAGAGAAGGGGACATAAACCAGCCGCGGTGGTGCATGTAACGGGGCGTCCGGAGCTGGTGGCACCTCCCTAAGTGGCAAAATGGCGGCGCTATCCGATTTTGGCGCCAAACCTGCACCCCCCCATACTGTGCACCACCGCGGGTATGAGGAGGGCTCTGGATTCCCTCTCTCCCTCCGCCCGAGGAGTCTGGCAGGGGGCTGGCGATACGGGGGAGGGGGCGGAGGGAGCTAACAGCGGGTCTTCTGGTACTTCGGGCAGAACAGGATATAACTTCCTCCCTCCCCCCGTTCCCCTGTCTCTGCTGAGGCCGGCACCCCTTCCCGATCTGGGAGTGAAGAGTCTGCCTGGGTGCCATTGCCACACAGAGAGCCCTTTTCTTTCCCCGCCCATTAGATTGGCACCGGCGGATATACCCCCGGACGATCAGTGGCTATGTCTACCCACACATCTATGTAGACCATCTGATCTGGGTGGGGGGTCGCATACACCACCCGCCGAACCGCGAACAGGAGGGGCAACTCAAAAGTTCCCTCCGTGGGCCACCCCCACGTCGAAGGTCGGCCACTCAAGTTCACTGAAAGTTCGCAGGGTCTCTGGGTCGGGTGGAGGACCTCCGTAGCCCCGAGCGCGATTCTGAAAGTCAGAAAAGTTGTTTAGCAAACACTCCAGGGCCGTACTCGCGGTGGAGCCTCCTTGTCCCATCTTGGGCTGGTATGGGGCTTCTAGGATTAAAGCAGTAATTACAAAGACAAACCACGCAACAAAGACAAGACCAAAAAGGGTCTGAACACAGCAAGGGTCTCTCACTCCGGGCATGTGATTCTACTATCTCATAACCACTTAACTGACATTTCACTCTTTCCACTCACGCACATTCAGGCCGCGGCACACCTCAGTCTCTCCGCATACAGGCTTCGCTGGCGCGTTTAGTCGCGGCGCAAACCGAAATCAATTACCAAATGCGACCCAGTCGCGGGAGCAAAAGCTCCGGTTCTCGAGAGCGTCCTCTCCTTGAGAACCCCGCGGGTGGACTACCGGCGACGTCTCGCCTACCACCTCGCGGCTCTAGTGAGTCTAGACTCCCAAACCAAATTCCGCGGCAAGCTTACCCGGGTTTCACTTTCTCAGCCTCCGAAGACTCGCCTTAAATCTCGCTGGGGCCTCCAAAATGTTGTATCCAAGTTGCGAGCGAAAGAAATCTCCGAAGACTGAGATCAGTTTGATGTCAACTTTATTGGCCAAGTTTTACCTGCGCAGGGGCGAGCTTCCCAAATGAGACCGTAGTCTCGCGGCTACGCAGAGCCGCCAAAATGGAAGTCGCGCCTGGCTTACAGACTACTGGGGGTTTTATAGAAGCTAGCAAGCAAGCGCTATACAGAAGCAGACGTGGCAGTTAGTAATTCGCTTACAAAGACCGCGCAGGGAATTTCAAACCAAGCATTCTTTCATAAGGTGGGAAGGCAGGATGTTTGTTCATTAACCTAGTAATCTCCTGGCTCTAGCTAGCTAGTTTTCTATTTTCTCATTAAAAACTACAAAGCACTGCTTATCTAGCCTAGCCAGGGGAGAGCGTATGCTAGACACAGGATGTTTGCTTTGACTGTACTTTGTCTCTTTTATCATTTCTTTTCAGCTACAATGTGGTTCTTGTCTATTAAGGTTAAAATTTAGTTCTTAATTTCCTTGTTCCCAACACGCGGAGAATTTCCCTCTTGGTTTGTGGAATGACACAGCCAGCTGGAGGTGGAAGTCAGTCCTTGCCAGTGAAACAGGAATAAGTCATTTCACAGAAGAGAAAATAGAGATTCCAATAGGGTAACTTTCCCAAGGAAAATAACAGAGGAGGCCGGATTTCAAAAGCTTTTCGAACTGACTTCAGAGCCTGTCCTGTTTCCACTGGAGAAGATGCTCCCGGGCACCCACCTTGCAGCACAAGCCTCAGTAGTAAAGAGCTCCTGTTAGAGTCTGCGACCCTTAGCAGAAATGAGAAGGAAGAGGTTCTGTCTGGGTCAGCATTGCTGTGAAACAGGCCGATAAGACTGAGAAGATTTTATGCCACAAATTCATGCGCTTCCTGATGATGAGAGCAGAGAATTTCTTCATCCTTCGGAGGAAACCAGTGGAGGAGTATGACGTCAGTTTTCTGATCACCAAGTTCCTCACTGAACAGATGTATAAACGCAAGATGGTGGACTTTGTGATTCACTTCATGGAGGAGATGGACAAAGAGATCAGTGAGATGAAACTGTCAGTCAATGTCCATACCCGCATTGTGACTGAAGAGTTCCTCAAGAACTTTTAAACATCTGGCTGTGTCTGGTGGCTTTCCCCCTCAGAATCCTGTGTCTCTGCAAAACTGTGCTGGTGGTGCTTCCAGGAGTGGCAGTGGAAGCAGAGGAAGGGATCTGGGTCTGGGTGGGCATTAGATGCAGGAGAGGGGGTGGTGCGCCCTCCAGCTGGCAACAAAGCAGCAGTGGACCTGCGCCAAGGCCACACGTGTCCAGTCAAGCTGCCTTCTGATGTTCAGTACCCTGGGCCCAGATAAGTTTTGTCTTTTCTCTCTTCCCTTCCCCTCCCCTCCTTTCCCTTTCCCTTTCTTTTTTAATGTCTTGAAGCTTAAATTCTGTGCTTATAGGAGGCTGTAATCTTTTTATCTTTTTTTTTTTTTTTAACAAAGGGTCTCCACCTTCAGTGGCTGTGACTGGTGCCAGTGATTGTACCTTACTTGTTGCTGTGGGTCTGGGTGGGCTTGGAGCCAGAGGGAATACCGTTCCTCCCTCAAGTCACCCTATGCAGGGAAGGAGGGAGGTTTCAGACTCTAGTTTCTCTCTCTTGCCCTCTTATTCTCGAGCCTCCTTGGGCCTGGTAGAAGCAGTGGCCTACTTTCTGAGATCTGCCTGAAGATGGCCACCTGGCACTGGCTGGGGACAAGAGCTGAACCAGTGGCCACCAGCCATGCCTAGGAGTTGAAGCAAGAAAGCCAGGCAACCTATGGCTGCAGCGGCTGCTGCTTCAAGTCCTCCCATCTGAGAGGGGCCACTGTTTCACATTGTCAGTGCAGTGCCTGTGCTAGAGGTGGAGAGGAGAGTCCTATCAGATTTCCTATTCAGACCTCCCACCTGCTCCGACCCCTCTGCTCCCATGCTCGCTGTACCTTTTCTTATTCTGGTGGATCCTCCCTCTCCTGATTAAAGTCTCTTCTTTATCTTTTGGGGCTGCAAAAACTAGTACTTTTACTTCTGGATTTTAATATGATGCTAAGTTATGGTTTCTGACACTTCTGTTTGGTTTGGTATTTTTGTATGATCCATATCATGTTTATGCATTTACCATATAAAAATTACTCCATAATGGATCTGGTAGAGACAGTAAAGCCATGTCTAGCTAAACCTGGAATAGCAGAAATATTCCATAAATTCAGTTAAGACCTATGGAAATGAGCTGAAACTACAAAATGACAACCAAATAAAATGCATACAAGTTCTCAGGCTTAATTTTACAAATGAGCCCACTTCAGTGAAGATACTTGAAATGATTATCTCTCAAGCTATACCAAATACAAATCTGGACAACCATACTTTATTGTATTGTTGGGCATTTTCATTGGGCATAAATACTTCTTTCTTTTACCTCAAGTTTCCTTTTCAATACCTCCTTTTTATAGCCTGTCAGATTCTGTAACATTCAGAATACAATGGAGCCTTAGGTAGAAAAGGGCTGACAGTACTGGGCTTCTTTATAAGTGGTTTAATTCTCATAAGCAATCTACTGTAGTAGAATACATAAAGCCCTGGGCTTTATGTATTCTGGGCATTATATGCATTATATGTTCTCATGTACTCAGTGAAAATATCAGAGAACTAGGCAGTGGGATAAGTTACTCATAAGTTCAGCAGAAGAAATAAATAAATACCAAAAAGTAAGTATTGAATTAAAAGTTGCTCAGCACCAAAATAGACAGTTTAAGAGGGTGAAGGCTAATGATACTCTCTGCTAATGCTTAAACATGGAGTGAGTATAAATAGATCTAACTGTCCTGAGAATTAGTTAAGAGGGGAAGAAGACCAAAAAGAGAGGAAAAAGAGGACAAGTGTGTGCCTGTGTGAGTATACACAGAACTTATAGCTAGTGTTTATGAATAAAAATATGTAGTTTGAAATGTTTTTAATGAAGAGACGTGAAGGAAATTTCAGAGAATACATTGTTATTATCCACTGTATACAACAAGGCATTCTATCAATGAAGTAGGAGGTGAAAGTTATGAAGAGAGAAAAATATAGAAATAAAAATATCATGAGGTTAAATTGAGAAATGTTTTGAAAAAAGGGATGATTTTTTCAAAAACAACGAAATGTAGCAGCAAAGTGAAAATTCACAATGATGACCCCCAAGGAGAGAATTTTTACTCTGAAACAGCACAGTTGCTGAAATCAAACTTGATAGACACCCTTAGAAGTGATGGAAAAGGTCAAAGACAAGAAAGAATGACAAAAAATGATCAATATGGAGGCAGATTTTCTTGATCCTTAATAAAGGAACTATTTACTTGAGAAGAATATTAAAACTGAACAGAGGAAAAATAATGCCCAATATTGAAGAAAATAGTCATAAGCTAAAAAAGATCTGACCAGATTGAAAAGTTCACCTTGCTCTAGGCAAAAATCAATAAAAAGAGAGCCACAGATTAGGTGTGTCTGACACTTATTTGGATTATAGAGGTGGAGAAAAACATCTGTTGGTTTCAGAGTGAAAAAACATTACTAAGGAAAAAGATTTGTCTCTGACATTTCTCTTTAAAGCTAACTATCAGAATATAATGGAACATTTATATAATTTTATCCTAATTATTTTATCCAGCTAATTTCCAAGCATGCAAGAACACATAAAATAGACTAGCTCTAAAACATTACTTGAGAATGTACTGAAACTGACTGAAGGCTGAATTTAATTTAAAGTGAGAGAATGGGAGCTTTGGTGTTTGAGTTGCTTCTAATTTCTTAACACATGGAGGAAACTCAAAAGAAGTTTTCAATGTTGAATATGTCATTTTGAAAAAAAAATAGTAAAATATTATTTTGAGTAAATAAAGTAAAATATTATTTGAGTAAATTATTTTGAGTAAATGCCCTTTACTATTATAAAAAGGCACTATTTATATCATTACAATTAAGTACCCTTATGGACCCTTCATTATTAAATTATATCAGCAGTTGTGGTTTTAGTTCTGAAAGTCGAATTTGAATAGGAATCTTAATGAAAGAGAAAGCTTCAAGAGTAAGGTAACTGAAATGATGATTATAGTTCATTGGAGGAATGGTGGAGGGAATCCATCCTATGAAGAGATGAATCTAATCATAAAATTTGTGGGGAAAAGAGCATATACCATGTGTCTGTGTTTCTCCAAATGCAGCTGTGAGAAAGGCTCAGCTCAACATTAGAAAGAAGTTTATAAACAAAATGCATGTGGTACATTGATCACAAAATATTTGATTTCCTTTCTTTTATCCATAACCTTTACAAATGTGACTTTTTCAAGTCCTTTCACCAAAGGTGCAGTCTTTTTATCCATCCCTTGAATCTGAACTGGCCTGACTACTTGCTTTGCCTACTAGAATATGGCAGGAGTGACAGTGTTTCAGTTATCATTCTCATCCTCAAGGGGCTTTCAACACTTTCACTTTCTCTCAGCCCCTGAGACCACTAGGCCAGGCAACAAGACTGAGTTAGCCTGCTAGAGGATGACAGGCTATATGGAACAGAACTGAGGTAACTAATTCATTCTACCAGAGGCCCTAGAGAATGGAAAGTTTTCATCCCAAATCAGCAAAGTGATCCACACATGAGGCAGTTGTTAAAAGATGCATGAGCAAGGTTTTCTAGCCCTAAAGCGCCCCTGAAGACGCTTGAGCTAATTAAATGCTTGATGTTTTACCTCTAAGTTTTAGGATAGTTTGTTATTCAACAATAACCAATAAATCCCTTCAATCATGAAATGATCTACTGCCTAGGGTAGTAACTGTCTATTTGTGTACCACTGGTAGTCAATAAATGCTGTAGGAAGAAAAATTATATTGGATGGATGGAAGAGGGTGTTAATTTTTCCTATAGTATGATTCCTTGAATTCTTACCGGCTAGTGGTATTATTTGCTTAGGACAATATAGAAGCAACTTTTTCATAATATTCTAATCTTTAAAAAGTAAAGCATAAAAGTAAATTAATGGAGCATTATAACCAAGGATTTATATTTAATTTTTATTAAAATAAAAACTTCCAAAACATTTTTACATAAAATAAGCCTTAAGTTAGCATAAATAAATTCTAACAAGTTATCCAATAAAGCTTGTGAAAATAAAATTATAAAATACAGGTATGTTAAACTGCTACATAATTCTATAGGAATTATAATGATAGTGTTTCACTATGTTGATAGCACCTCCTTCCACTGTTCTTTACTTTGGGACTCCTCTAGGCCACACTTCACAATACACTGTGTCAAAACAATTTGATGAAGAATGGAAATTTTGTCAGCCTAGTTTATTTAATTTTGACAATACTAATCATTAAAATGTTTCTAGTCCTCCAAATTTACTGGCTATTATAAACATTAATCTGAATTTATATGATCAATGTTATTAAATAAATAATATTGTACTCATTTACTTGATTTACTTTGCAGTTTACTTAACTAACATTAATTATGCCTACATTCAGGATTTTTTTTGAATGATCCACAAATTAGGCATAAAGAAATCTTTTGAAAAGAATTTTCATTCCTCAGCTATTATGATATATTGGAAGATTTTCTCTCATTCAATGGGTAGTTAAAATTCCAAATTCATAATATTTTCATTTAACTAGTTAAATGACATATTCAGACAAAATGGACAAGATATTCTAGAGTAAAATGAAACCACTCTCCCAGAAGATTTAGAACTGGATAATGACTAACAAAACAGTCTAAAGTAATCTCTTTTCAACAAATTGAGCTCTGGATCCATAATTTCTTAGGAATATATCTTGATTGTCAAGAGGCAATATGGCAGCCTCACTAGATGTGGAATTAGATAACATATTAATAAAAGTTCCCCATAATATTTCTGTATTTAAAATACTAGAAAACTGAAAGTTCCTTTCATATTACAGACATATCTAGCTAATTTCAAATTCTTTTTTTTTAATTTTGTTACTTGTTAACTTTTTTTAAAATGATTTTATTTATTTATTTTTATAGAGGGAAGGGAGGGAGAAAGAGAGAGAGAGAGAAATATCAATGTGCAGTTCCTGGGGGCCGTGGCCTGCAACCCAGGTATGTGCCCTGACTAGGAATCGAAATTGTGACACTTTGGTTTGCAGCCCGTGCTCAATCCACTGAGCTACACCGGCCAGGGCTAAAATTCTTTATAAATATATTATTTTTCTTGAAAATATTCTCTAAGAAAAATATTTTACTTAGGATACTCTTTAAGTATTAACTATTGATTATACATATATCAAATATGCTGCCATTTTTCCTCTAGGATATAATTATCTTTGCTGAGAATCAGTTCCTCAAGGAAAAGGTATTCATTATGAAATCCCAGTTTATGATTATCAGATTGATATGATGTGTCATGGATACAAAAATTAAAGGCAGTGCCTTTCATTAAGAAGCTCATTGTATAGAATAAATAACTCAAGGTGGCCATGCACGTTCTTGCATTTTGTGACACAGGGTAACATTCGATGGCCATGTCATATAGTAATGAAAGAAAAGAAGCTCAAATGACTGTACCAACCCATTAAAGAGATAAAAAAGACATACTTTCAAGGATTATTTAAAAGTATTAAGTAGGTAAGCTATATTCTAGGTGAAAGTAGAACCATTCAGCAACTTTATGAGGGTTTACCATCATACATGTGACCTGATAATGCAACACTCTCCCCTTGGTATCTCCATTGCTCAAACTATACTTAAACTAGGAAATCAAGCAAAAACCTGTTCCCCACAGTAGGTCCAACACCTTAAACAAATGAATCTATCAAAAAAAGATACAATTGACATCCATCATTTCTTATCTGCTGAGTGTGCATGCAGCCAGCCCAACACTGCTCACTTTATAAAACAATGGTCAAGAACAAGGCAAAGTAGAGGACTAACATGATGTTACTAATGTCTTGGGATAAATTTAAATCACAGGAAGTATTTTTGAACATAATCACTTAATAAATTGACTCAGCTTAAAATGATTTTTATTTCCTAAGAAATAAATTACTATATGTTATAAAATGCTTTCTTAAAATTAATGATGATATGAAATGATTTATATTAATGTTAAAATGTGCCCACTAAAAATAAGGATGTCATTTTTTAATTATTTATTTTTTTATTGTTGTTCAGTAAAATTCTCCTGCCTCTTCCCCATTGCTCTGTTCCATCATCCCTACTCCCACAGTCAACACCCCCATTGTCTGTGCCCATGAGTCCTCTATTCATGTTCTTGGCATGCCCCTTCTCCTTCTTTACCTCTGGTATTCCCCTCCTCCTCCCCCCTTACCAGAACCTCTGGTTGCTATGAGTTTGTTCTTTTGTTCCAAGTCTCTGGTTCTATTTTGCTCATTTGTTTGTTTTCTTGATTAGGTTCCATTTATAGGTGAGATCCTATGGTACTTGTCTTTCACTGCCTGGCATATTACACTTAGCATAATGCTATCCAGTTCTATCCATGCTGTCATGAAAGGTAGAAGCTCCTTTTTTTATGCTGCTTACAATTCTATTGTGTAAATGTACCATAGTTCTTTGACCCAGTCATTTACTAATGGGCACTTAGGCTGTTTCCAGCACTTGGCTATTGTAAATAACACTGCTATGAACATTGGGATGCATAGGTTCTTTTGAATTGGTGTTTTAGGATTCTTGGGGTATAATGCCAGCAGTGGAGTCACCAGGTAAAAAGGCAAGTTTCATTTTTGGTTTTTTTTTGTGAAATTCTGTACTGTTTTCCAGTGGCTGTTCCACTCTGAATTCCCACCAAGAGTGTACTAGGGTTCCCTTTTCTCCACATCCTCACCAGCACTTGTTTGTTGATTTGTTAATGATAGACATTCTGACCACTGTGAAGTGGTATCTCACTGTGGTTTTAATTTGCATCTCTCTGATGGCTAGTAATGCTGAACATCATTTTATAGGTCTCCAAGCCCTCCATATGTCTTCCTTGGAGAAGTGTCTGTTCAGGTCCTTTGCCCATTTTTTTAACTGGGCTGTTTGTCTTCCTTGAGTGGAGCCTTGTGAATTCTTTAAATATTTTGGAGACCAAACCCTTGATTAAGGTATCATTAGCAAATATGTTTTCCCATGCAGTTGGTTTTCTTTTCATTTTGATGATGTTTCCTTTAGCAATTCAGAGACTTTTTAATTTCATGTAATCCCATTCATTTTTTCTTTCCTTTATATCCTTGTTCTAGGGGATATATCAGTGAAAATATTGCTGCAAGGGATATCTGAAATTTTCCTGCCTATGTTTTCCTCTAGTACTTTTATGGTGTCACAAGTTATATCTAAGTCTTTTATTTATCTTGAGTTTATTTTGGTGTATGGTGTAAATTGGTGGTTGAGTTTCATTTTTTGGCATGTACAGATTTCCCAACACTAATTATTGAAGAGGATATTTTCACTTCATTTAATGTTCCTGCACCATTGGTCAAATATTAATTGACCATGTTGACATGAGCTTATTTCTGGGCTCTCTTTCCATTAATCTATGTTTCTGTTCTTATGCTAGTACCAGACTGTTTTGATTACAGTGGCCTTGTAATATAGTTTGATATCAGGTATTGTGATCCCTCCTAGTTTGTTCTTCTTTCTCCAAATTACTGAGGCTTTTCAGGGTCATTGATGATTCCATATAAATGTTTGAAATATTTGTTTTATACCTGTGAAATATGTCATTGGAATTTTGATAAGGATTGGCTTGAATCTGCAGATTGTTGTGAGTAGAATGGACATTTTAATGATGTTAATTCTTCCAATCTATGAACAATATATACTTCCATTAATTTGTGTCTTTTTCAATTTCTTTCTTCAGTGTTCTGTAGTTTTCTGAGTGTAGGTCTTTTACCTCCCTGGTTAAGTTTATTCCTAACTATTTTGTTTATTTTTGTTGCTATAATAAGTGGGATTTTGCCCCCTGATCTCTGTTTTTTATAGTTCACTGTTGGTGTACAAAAAGGCCTTTAATTTTTGAATATTAACTTTCTATCCTACCATTATGCCAAATTCACTTATTTGGTCTAGTAGTTTTTAGTGGAGTCTATAGCGTTTTCTATGCACACTATCATGTTATCTGCAAACAGTGACAGCTTTACATCCTCCTTTTGAATTTGGTCGCCTTTTATTTCTTTTTCTCTTCTGACCACTGTTGCTAAAACTTCCAATGCTATGTTGAACAGAAGTGATGAAAGTGGAAAACATTGTCATGTTCCTGATCTTAGTGGGAAAGAGTTTAGTCTTTGCCTATTGAGTATGATATTGGCTTTGGGTCTCTCATATATGGCCTTTATTATATTGAGGAATACTCCCTCTATTCCCACTTTCACTGAGTGTTTTTATTATAAATGGGCTTTATAAAATGCTTTTTTAGCATCTATAATATGATCATTTGGTTTTGTGTTTCATATTGCTTATGTGATATATTACATTTTTATTTGCATATATTGTACCAAGGGATGCCATTTTTAATATTTGATCTAATTTCATACTCATATATTAATTTTAGAATTTAAAAAACAGGCTTGTATAAATTAGACTATAAATAGCTTGATGTACATTACTTTCATTTTTAAAAATTTTGTTTTGTTCCAAAATTATTTTGATATGAATTAAGATTGCTTAAAAATCTATACAATTCTTTTTATTAGATTATTCATCTTGGATTTGATTCAATATTACATGGTATATTCTGTGACTCAAAAATTAATCTTGATTATACTAACATGGTGCAAAGTGAAACAGAAGTAAGTGGTAGAAAGAGAATTATAAATGTAGGGGAACAATAAAAAGACAAACACATGTGGAGAAAATTAGCAATGCTCAAAGTATTATTATTTTATAAACACTAACAACATTGACATATCTCTAACTAGATGTTTGAGATAAAAAAGAGGCAGTATATAAATCACTGATGTCAGAAATGAAAAATAGGTTTTAACTACATACCCCACACATTAAAAGGATGATACAGGAACAATTTAAGCAGATTTATGCCAGCAAAACTTGACACATGTAGAAACAATAATACTGATTAGGCCTTTATCTATTAAAGAAATTAAATTCATTATCAAGAACATTGCTATAGAGAAAACTTCAGTCCCAGATGATTTTACTGGTGAATTCTATCGAACAGTCAAGGAGGAAATAATGCCAATATCATACAATTTTTTTCAAAAAGGAGGAAGATGGAATATTGTACAATATAATTTACATGGCTTGATTGTAATAACATATATTTAATAACACAACTCTAATAACAAACCCTAACAAAGGCATTATAGAAAAAAGAAATTATATTCATATTACATCAGAGAAATGAAAATTAAAACAATAGTGAGATACCATCTTACACCTGTCAGAATGGCTATCACCAATAAATGAACAAACAAGTGCTGGTAAGGATATGGAGAAAGGGGAACTTTTGCACTGTTGGTGGGAATGCAGACTGGTGTAACCACTGTGGGAGACAGTATGGAGATACCTCAAAAATCTAAAAGTGGATCTGCCTTTTGATCCAGTAATTTCATTCTAGGAATATATCCAAAGGAACCCCAAAACTAATTTGAAAGAACATAAGCAATGTTCATTGCAGTGTTATTTACAATCACCAAGATATGGAAGTGGCCCAATTCTCCATCAGTAGATGAGTAGAAAGAACAACTATGGGACACTTACACAAGGGAATACCACTCAGCTATAAAAAAGAAGAGAATTTTACCCTTTGGAACAGTGTGGATGGACTTGGAAAATATTATGCTAAATGAAATAAGCCAGTCAGAGAAAGACAAATACCAAAAGATTTCACTCATATGTAGAATCTAATGAACAAACTGAAATAACAAGTAAAAAGGGGAAAAACTCATAGATGGAAAACAGATGACAGCTAGTGGGGAGGGAAGTGAGTGGGTGGAGGAATTGGGAAAAAAGGAAAAAGGACTCATAGACATGGACAAGGGTGAGGTGATTGCTAGGTATGGGGGAATAAGGGACTAAATGATATTGTAGAAAAAATATGATAAAGATTAAATTAAAAAGATACATATAAAATTTATTTTTTTAAAAAGATTTAAAGAAGATTTTATTTATTTTATTTTTAGAGAGAGAAGGGAGGGAGAAAGAGAGAGAGAGAGAGAAACATCAATGTGTGGTTGCTGGGGGCCGTGGCCTGCAACCCAGGTATGTGCCGTGACTGGAAATCGAACCTGCAATGCTTTGGTTCGAAGCTCACACTCAATCCACTGAGCTACACCAGCCAGGGCCATATAAAAATTCTTAACAAAATAATAGCAAATAAAATCCAAAAATACAGAAAACTAACATACATGAATAATTATTTCAGGATTGCAATATTGATTTACAATTTGAAAATCTACCATGTAGTTCACCTCAGCAAGAGAATAAAGGAAAAAATCCACACAATTATTTCTTTTTGTTTTTAAAAATTTTATTTATTTATTTTTAGAGAGAGGAGATGGGAGAAAGAGGGAGAGAAATATCAATGTGTGGTTGGCTCTTCTGTGCCGACCCCCACACCCCTGCCGGGAACCTGGCCTGTAACCTGGGCATGTGCCCTGACTGGGACTCAAACTGATGACCCTTTGCTTTGCAGTCTGATGCTCAAACCACTGAGTCACACCAGCCAGGGCCACCCAATAATTTCTGAAGAAGCAGAAAAAGTATTGGGGAAAATGTCTCTAGAAACCAGACTGCCTCTATTTGAAATCCCACTTTTCTACTTTATATCTAGCTGTTTGACCATAAGCAATTTATATAACCTCTTTGGGCCTCAGTGTTATTATATCTAAAGTTGAGATAATCCTGTTATGGAGACTAAGTAAAGTATTATTTGTGAAGTGCTTTGATATGAATGTGGCAGTAAATAAACCTGTACAGGTGTTTATTACATTTTTTGAAGGGTAAATAAAACTAGAAACTTTAGGTACAGTATCTAGTTAATAAATGAACTTTTAATTATCCTTGGAAGTAACTTATATCTTGGATAAAATAATGCTGTCTCTTGAGCAAATTCTGTCCCATGAGTTGCTTCACAGATTACTTTGCAAACTGGAGCAGGCAAATATAAAACTTAGCAGTTTACCTGCGTTTAATGCAGAATGAGGATTCATTAGTGAAAACAAACAGCATGGTAAACATCAAGGCTACAGTTAATTTTTCTGAAAATTAAATTTATTTATTAGTTATATTGCTTCTCAGAAAAAAAGGACCACCCTTCAATTTTCATAAAAATTTCATAGATTCATCGACATAGAGTTCTTGTTGCTAATAGAATAGTACTCACTTAATTAAACACTGAAGTTTTAGAAAGTGTTAATAATTGTTGCTTATACCTCTTGTAATATAAAGGCTTTAATGATAACTTTTATTATCACTTAATATACTTTATAAATTATATTGACATGTCAGGAAGTAAAGATATCTGAGAATCCACAGAACATTTTTTTAAATATTCTCCTAGTGTATATATCCTACTTTGGTTCACTGATTAAACATGATCCACAAATTAATTTTAGTACTTTCAATTTTTAAATCTTTAAGATTTCTAACCCAGATTCAGTCTTTATGAATGCCAGAAACACAAACTTCTAACAATTGCCTCAAGTCTGAATACATGTAAATGCTAAATACATGTAAATGTTAAAGTTTGAAAATCAAGGTAAAATTTAATTTTAACTAAACATTACAGCAATAAGGGATAAATTCAATAAATTCCTGATCCAATTTAATAACTGACAAAGGCAAGAGAATAAATACAATATAAATTTTATGAGTTTTTATGCCTGAGTAAACATAAAAATTTGTAATTGTATTTACAGGTCTTGGCTGTGTTGAAAGATAAGAAATAATTACATTCATGTTTGATGGGGAAAAGACTGTACAATTTATGCAAGTTTTATATGTTAACAGAACTGTAATATTAGGAAATTCAATCTAATATTAATTAATTACAAGAAAAAGTACTATCTATGAATGTATTACAGCAAATAAATCTACATTTTTTAGGGACTGAAAATATTGTCACTTTTCTCCCTTTTATAATTTCTTCTGTCACACATAGATTACGACACAATTAGGCTCTTACATCAGAAAGGTAATTATGATTTAAATAATATTTATATAGCTTTCCTGAATAGATAAAACATAAAATGGTGAAACAATTTTTATCTTTACACAGGCTATATTATCATTATATACACTGAGGAGTTAGATTTTTTGACTTGCAATGTTTAATATTTATAGTTCCAGGAAAATTAAACTTTTCTAAACATATTTTATAAATGTATTGATTATTGTAATGTTTTTTCTATGGCTGCATTTATACATGTAACAAATTCAACATTTAAGGTAGTCAACTTAAAAAATCAATTTTCTGAATGTTGTTTTTTTCAAAGACTTTAGCCAATGTACAACAAATTTAAATACATATTACAGCCCTGGCTCAGTGTGGCTCAGTGGATTGAGTGCTGCAAATCAAAGGATTGCTGGTGTGATTCCCTGTCAAGGCACATGTCTGGGTTGGGGCCCAGGTTCCCAGCTGGGGGTGTGTGGAGAGTCAACCAACTGATGCTTCTCTCACACATTAATGTTTCTCTCCCTCTCCTTCTCCCTCCCTTCTCTGCTCTTTGCAAACAAACAAACAAAATCTTTAAACAGGTAAATACATGTTATAAAAATGACAAAATAATTAAAATATTAAGAGAGTCTTAGTCCTGCAAATTTAAAGCAATAAAAGTCTGATCTGTATTCTTTTATGAGTGTATGCGTGTTATCTAATGAAAAGATATTTCTATTCTATGATAGTTGTAATATTACTGCCTGCTTTGATTTATCTTGGATATAAACAGGGCACAATCTTTTAAATATGTGTGGTACTGTGTTTTCCAATAATAGGTACAGTACAGACAGCATTATTTTTTTCAACAAACATCTGAGTGCCCCAACCGATATGCTGAAGACTTACAGGTGTAGAGAGGGACAAGAAACAAAGTTTGTTTGAGCTCTTTGCCTTGGAATGCTGAAAATAACACAAAATCCAGATGAGGTCATTTTTAAAGAAGAGTGAAAATCTTATGCAATTTGAATGCTTAAACTGATCTGAGTCATTTAAATGAATCAATGTCTAACATTTATTTTTAAAATTCAAATGTTAATTTATTTCTCTGATAAAACTGAATAGAGGCACTTTATGGGTAGATGTTTCAAATCTACTCATTTTATAAATATCCTGTGAATAAGCAAAGCATAGTTATTAGAGGTGTTGTGTTTCTAGTTTATAAAGTAATGTTCTATATGATTTTAATATTGCTGGATCTAATTTAGGAGTATATGTATAATAAAATATAACCAATATTACAATAATGTTTAATTTTGAAATAAATTTTTAATACGTACATTTGGTTCCATTGACTAATAATAGTTTTAATATATACAGATATCTGTGGGACTTTTTTCTCTACTGATTACATCTAACAAAGACTGGTAACTGAATATCATACTTTGATTAAAGCAGCTATTCACACAAAGATATTGACTCATTGACTTGATTTAAGGACTGAAAGATGAATTATTCTGTTTATCCAAAATTGAAACTGCCTCATTGTTTTTGGTAAATTTGGTAAGAGGTGGCTCATGTATGTGGTAAGATTGCCTGACAGCATGCCACTTTGGAAATTGACATCAAGAGGATTCCATACTTAATAGAATTGAAGTGCTGAAACCAGCATATTCCACGGCCTTTCTGTTCTGTGGTTTCTAGATTTCCCCATAGTACCAACAACCAGCTGAGGGTATGGCTAAGCTGATATACTCTTTCTCAACCAATCTTAAATAACTGAGAAGTTCCTGTGTACAAGCAGAGTAAGTAAATTCCTATGATACATGCTATACCAATCCATTGCTTATGTAGATTTGCTGTATTCCTTGAGACATTTGTACAATTTCTCAGTTATGATACATAAAAGAGACAATCACACTTTATACATACTTTTTGGTATTTGAAAATACTTTGTCAAGTGATTAGAAAGTTCAGAACTGCAGGTGGAGGAGGCTCAGGGAAGTGGAGACTTACAAATTGTCCTGAAATTTGGTCACTTGTCATATCCCTTTAAATTAGTTGCCAGTTTTTGATTACTGGTTGGCAGATATTGAGGAAGGGTTGAAGGACCAATTAGGAATATTTGGCATCTTTGCTGGACTCTTACCTTCTAGTCTGTGTTGTAGCAAATCTTTACTCATCTTCACTATAATGCAACCTATAAAAATGATTATTTTGGTATTGATTTAGTTTCTACACAGGATTACTTTAGAAGCTTAAGATAAATCAAGCTGATTTCCTTTCTGCAACAGTAATCCAGTGAGTTAGTTTTAATTGTAATTATAACACAATGTATTTGAATCTAATTCTGAGGACACTCCATGACTGTCAAGTGTACATATCATATTTAAAGCAGCAAACACAAGTCTTAGACCTTTAGTTCAGATGATAGGTAGATGGTATTTCACAGAAATTTTAGATTAAGCACTAGAGTTAATTATACTTCAGTCAAGAATGTTTTAAATAATTCTGAGGGTTTATGAATAGATTCACTCAAGTAGACATTTTACCCTATTAAAACACTGTATTTTGTCATGTATAATGCACACTTTTTTCCCCAGAATTATGAGAGAAAAATAAGGAGGTGAATTATATATGGGTAATACTAATTCCATATCTATATAAATGTTTTTAATTCTTTTATTTATGCTTATATGTTAAAAGCATAACTCTAGAAAGGAATAACTATATCTATATGCAAAATAATATCCTGGAACACAACAATTAGTTTGATTTCTAAATATAAATAAATAAATAAATAAATAATTGAATTAAAAATTTTAAATGAAAGATTTTTTCCTGAAAGTTTGAACCAAAAACATGGGTTTGTAGTATACATGGCAAAATATGGTAGTTCAAAATGTTATATTTGATAGCTATAGAAAATGTAGAGAACATGAAAATAAATGAATACATCATCTCTTAACTCCATCACCTTGAAGCAAATATTAACATTTCCTGACCACGATTCTAGACTTCTTTCCATCCATATACACAGACAGATATAAATACATAGACAGGTAAAATAATTTGACTAAATACTATAATTAATTTGCCAAAATACAAAATTTTGTTTAAAGGCCCTTAAAAGAAGAAAAAGCAACTGAAATTTAGCTTAATAAATTGTTATCTTTAGCTAATGTTTTCCTTGAAGAAGAGATATTAGTTCCTAGAATCTGTCTCTAGCTATAAAAATATATGAGTAATATTAGCAGATTGACTTTAAAGGATGTTTTGTGTTTGAGACAAATATCTGTTGTCTTCTGGTATAAAGTGAAGGGAATTGAGTATATATCTATATTTATTTCTTTGTGCTCTTTTCAATCATTTTCCATTTATACTTAGTTTTTCACCTTGCCAGGGCTTATAATACTTGCATGTTATTTGCAATCATTATTTATGCATATGTTTAATTTTATTTAAAATAATTCAAAATAAATTATTAAACACGTATCATAATATTTTTATTTGCTGTAGTTTTTCCCATACCTCATTCACAAGTTTTTGCTTCAATATCTATGTCTAGATCTTATTTAAGTTACTTTGGTTATTATTCATCTTTGAATAATGGTACACTTATTTGGGTTATGGTTAAAATAATATGTAGAGAGAAAGGTGAGAGATTTTGATAAATGAAAGCAATCATAGTTCAAATTAGAACAAAGTTCTAATCTAGAACATCTTTTTATCAAATGCTATGATTTTTGTATTCTGGATGCACTGTGTTTTAGTTTGTGGCCACTGTATCTTCCAGAGTATTCAATATAAATTATATCTCGATATAATTATACCTCTGGATTGTGATCTGGTGGTCATAGATTTCCTTTATCTTTTATCCTATTTTTCTAGGCATTTCCCCTCTTCCATATGGAACTTGAATTTTTCCATTTGGACATATTTAGAGTATTGGACATATACATTTTTAGAGTATTTGTTCTAGATCATTGAAATATGCCATGGATATTTTAATAGGACTTGCATTGAATTCATAGATTGCTTTAGGTAGTATGGGCATTTTAATGGTGTTAATTTATCTAATCCATGAACATGACATATACTTCCATTTATTTTTATCTTCCTTAATTTCTTTCTTCAGTGTTCTATAGTTGAGTACAGGTCTTTTATCTCCTTGGTTAGATTTACTAAATTTATTTATTTGTTTTTGTTGCTATGGTAAATGGGATTTTTAAAATTAGTTTCTTTTTCTGAGAGTTCATTGTTGGTGCACAAAAATGCCATTGATTTCTGGATATTGACTTTGTCTCCTCCTACTTTGCTGAACTCACTTATTAAGTCACACATGTTTTTGGTGGAGTCTATAGGGTTTCCTATGTAAACTATCATGTTGTCTGCAAATAATGATAGTTTTACTTCCTCCTTTCCCATTTGGATGCCTTTTATTTCATCTTCTTGTCTTATTGCTGTGGCTAGAACTTCTAGTACTATGCTGAATAAGAGTGGCAAAAATGAACACCCTTGTCTTATTCCTGATCTTAAGGGAAACAATTTGAGTTTTAGCACCTTGAACATGACATTAGCAATAGGTTTTTCATATATTGCCTTTATTATGTTGCGGTATGCTCCTTGTATTCCCATTTTGCTGAGTGTTTTCATCATAAATCAGTGCTGGACTTTATCAAATGTTTTATTCTGTATGTATTGATCTGATCATGTAATTTTTGCCCTTCATTTTGTTTATGTGATGTACTACATTGATTGCTTTGTAAATATTGTATCATTCTTGAGTCCCTGGAATAAATCACACTTGATCACAGTTTATGATCTTTTTAATGTGTGGCTGGGTCTGGTTTGCTAATATTTTGTTGAGGATTTTAACATCTATGTTCATCAGAAGTATTGGCTGGTAAATGTCTTTCTTTGGTGTATCTTTATCTGGTTTTGGAATTAGGATAATACTGGTCTTGTAAAAAGACTCAGAGTCTTCTCTCTTCTTGAAGTTTTTGGAATAGTTTGAAAAGGATATTTAAAAGTTTTTCTTTGAATGTTTGGTAAAATTCAGCTGTGAAGCAATCTGGTCCAAGGCTTTTGTGTACCAAGAGTTTTCTGATAACTGCTTTAATTTTTCCAGTTATTGTTGGTCTATTTTAGGTTTTCCACTTATTCCTAATTCAGTATTGGGAACATTGGATGTATTCAGAAATTTATCCATTTTGCGCAGGTTGTCCAATTTCTTGATGTATAGTTGTTAGTGGTAGTTAGTAGTAGAAATACAAAGGATTATAAGAAATTCTTTGTATTTATGTGGTATTGGTTGTAATATCTCCTCTTACATTCCTGATTTTACTTATTTGGGTTCCCTCTCTCTCTCTCTCTCTCTCTCTCTCTTTGATGAGTCTGGCTAAAGGTTTGTCAATTTTTTTTCAAAGAACCAGCTCCTGGATTGAAAGGGAAACTAAGATAATCATCCTATTCACAATTGCTTCAAAAAGAATGAAATACCTAGGAATAAATTTAACCAAGGATGTAAAAGGCTATGCTTGGAAAATTATAAAACACTGAAGATATAAATTGAAGAAGATACAAATAAATGAAAGCATATACCGTGTTCATGGATAGTAAAGATTAACATCATTAAAATGTCCATACCACCCAAAACAATCCACAGATTAAACTCAATTCCAATTAAGATACCAATGATGTATTTCACAAAACTAGAACAAATATTACAAAAATTTGTATAGAACTCCTAAAGACCCCAAATAGCCATAGAAGTCTTGAGAAAGAAGAACAAAGTTGGAGGAATCACACTACCAGATATCAAATTATACTACAAGGATATAGTGATCAAAACAGCATGGTACTGGCATAAAAACACTTATCAATTCATGAAACAGAATAGAGAACCCATAAACAAACCTATGCTTTATAGTCAATTTTTGACAAAAGAGGCAAAAACACACAATGTGGTAAAGACAGTGTAGTCAATAAATGGTGTTGGGAAAACTTGACAGATATGTGCAAAAAATGAAACTAGGTCAACTTCTTACACTAAGTACAAGAATAAACTGAAATAAATTAAAGACTTAAATGTTAGACTGAAAGCCATAAACATCCTAGAAGAAAACATAAAGCAATAAATCTCATAGCAATATTTTATTCTGAGATATCTCCTTGGACAAGAGAAACACAAGAAAAATAAACAAATGGGGCTACATCAAACTAAAAAGCTTTTACATAACAAAGAAAATCATCAACAAAATGAAAAGACAGCCCACTGAATGGGAGAACATATTTGCCAATGATATATCTAATAAAGGGTTAATATCCAAAATTCATGAGGAAATTATACACTTCAACACCCCCAAAACCAAAACATCCAATTTAAAAATGATCAAAGGACCTGAATAGACATTTCTCCAAAGAGGCCATACAGATGGCCAATAGACATATGAAAGGATGCTCAATGCCATTAATCATCAGAGAAATGCAAATTAAAACCACAATGAGGTATCACCTCAAACATGTCAGAAAAGGCTATCAGTAATAAATCACTAAACAAGTGTTTCGAGGATGTGGAGAAAAGGGAGCCCTCATGCACTGTTGGTAGGAATGCAGGTTGATACAGTGATTATGGAAAGCAGTATGGAATTACCTCAAAAAATTAAAAATAGAACTGCCTCTAACCCTGTGATTCCACTTCTGGAATATATCTGAAGACTAAAACACTAATTCAAAAGTATATATACACCCCTATATTCACTGTAGCATTATTTACCATAGCCAAGATTTGGAAGCAGCCAAAATGTTCACCAGTGGATAAATGTATAAAAAAGCTGTGGTACATTTACACAATGGAATGCTTCTCAGCCATAAAAAGAAGGAAATCTTACCCTTTGCAACAGCATGGATGGATCTGGAGTGCATTATGCTAAATGAAATAAGCCAGTCAGAGATAGGCAAGTACCATTTTATTTCATTTATATGTAGAATCTAGTGAACAAAATAAACTAACAATTAAAATAGAAACAGACTCATAGACACAGAGAATAGGCTGACAGCCAAAGGAAGGGAGGTTGAGGGGCTGTGTGAAAAAGGTGAAGGGATTAAGGAAAGAAAACATAAAACCTGTAGATACAGACAACAGTGAGCTGATTTCCAAAGACAAAGAGGGGGAAGGGGTGGTAAAAGAGGGTATGGGGGAATAAATGGTGATGCAAAGAGACTTGGAGTAGTGAACACACAATATAATATACAGATTATGTATTATAGAATTGTACAACTAAAGTTTATATAATTTTATTAACCAGTGTCACCCCATAAATCAATAAAAAACATTAAAAATTTTTCCATTATTGAGAATAATCAAAATACCCATATCTTAAATGATTAAGTTCCCAAATATTTATCTTCTAACTAATTATTATATACAATTTCAGATATGGGTATATAGTTGGATGAATAAAGAAATATTAGTGAAAAGAATATTTAATCATTTTTTGTATCCCAACATATTGCTGGATAGATAAACTTCATTGTATATTTATGTAAAATACAGGGTCTGGCAGCAGTAAGGCTTGCTTTAGTGTGGTTGGTAGGGTACATGAATGTCTTGGACGAGATGTACAGCAATTTGAACATTTCACCTCAAATGTCACATGGTGTGCTTGAGTGTGATATTGTTATGTTACAGAATAACATGCTTATAATTTTGTAATAAAAAGGGGATGTTATTTGTGCTGAACCCTGTATATACTAAATTTCTAATTCTCATTGCATAAAGTTCATCCTATATGAGATCTGCCTGGAAAAATCAGGCCATTGCTAATATAATGAGAACAGTTTGTACAACACTGATGTAACCTGGCAGCCAAGGGGAGTGGACTGGAATGTGTGTGCATGAACAATGATGACTTCACTTGAGTGAGTCAGTGAGCGTGGTAGACAGGGTTGAGTGAGCATGTGTACTGTGCAGCTGTCACATTCAAAATGACTGAGTGAGTAATGAATCTGCATCAAATTTTTCATTTAACTTGAACATTACTCCAGGTAAACCATTCAGATGATTCAGAAGGCTGCAGCTTTGGGCAACTGGTGATTGGCAGTTTCATCACCACAAGATGCCTGTTCATACATTGTGTCTAGTGCAGAATTTTTTGGCTAAACCTCAAATCACCCGGGTGGCTCAATCCCCTACAGCCCAGATTTGGCACCCTGTGACTTCTGGCTTTTCCCAAAACTAAAATCACCTTTGAAAAGGAAGATATTTCAGACCATCTATGAGATTTAGGAGAATATGACAGGGCAGCTGATGGCAATTGAGAAAACTGTGAGAGGTCCTACTTTTGAAGAGGAATGAGACATTATTGTCCTATGTACAATGTTTCTTGTATCTTGTATCTTCTTCGATAAATGTCTCTATTTTTCATATTATAAAAGACAGGATACCTTTTGAACAGACTTCACATGCTACATAAATACTACACATTACTTATGTCGATTTGTAAATAGGCTGTTTGGTGTACTTATTTATTCACTTAGTTTTGTAGAGTTGATTTTGATATTTGAAAAAAAAGTTGTGTTACTTTTAGAAATTGACTATGTAACTCTTTGCTTTCTTTTCTATTCATGAAACTTCATGTCTGGACAAACTTTGAGAGAACCAATCCTCTTTCTTCAGGCAGACAGGATATTTTTATGCTCATTTGGCAGATAGGACCTTGAGATCCAGATACCTAAATGAATGATTTAAGTAAATAAGTGGTGATGGAGTGTGTGGGTGGGGAGAATGGGTAGCTACCTACAATCTGCTTACTTATGTTCCCTCAAAATAAACTTGTGTCTTCTCACCAGCATTTTATATTATATTTCTCCTTGGATTTCATAGCATTATAATTTGAAGATCTAGAACTTGAGAAAATTCCCTCTTTGTTCTTTTAGAACATACCTGTATAGTCAAACTTAAAATGACTAATTTAGAGCTTACAGTGTAGAACCCTAAATAAGAGTATTAATTATTCTTTATAACAAAGTAAATTCTTGATTTTTTAACACATTTGCCCTGTCAGGCCTTTGTTATAACACCATATGTAACCACAGCATTTCTTTGTTGTAAAATTAATTTGATTATGATTTGTCAATCCTCTATATGGAGCAGAGAAGCCATGAGGCATAATTATAGAAAAATATATCTATTCCATTGTAAAAACTGAAAGACCTAAATTGTAACCTGCAAGAAAAGGCACACTTATAATTTGGAAAAAGTAGGACTCCTGCAATAAGTAGTCAATACAGAAAGAAGCGCCAGCTGCCCTTTCAATGTCAGAAAGTTAATGATACAGTAGAAGGAGCAGCTGCACACATGTCTGAAGGCTCCCTCTTCTTGTGGTCTTTGGCAGAAGTAGTGATAAACCACTCCAGAAAAATGCTAAGCAACTGTATTTCCCACATAATCCTGTATTTAAATAAATCATATTAAGCAGATCCACAAAAACAATATTATGAAGTGCTGAAATGCAAAAAAATTATAAACATGTAGACATGTATTCTCAACACACTAATTGAGCAGCTTAGTTGTTGAGAAGTAGCTCATCTTTTCGCTATGTGATGAGAGTGGTAATTTCTTTACATGCTGCTTGTTGTAATCATTTATGTTAGATGGAATCATCTAGCAGAGAGAACATCTGGAATTGTAGATACATAATTGTGACTCTCTCTACTTTAAAAACCAAACAGTAAAGAGAAGTAAAAGCCAGGCTGCTCCAGAAGAAACTCAAAGGAACATTGATGCTAAGAGTGCCTACAGTCTTAGTACAGTAGGGGAACAATAACAATGATAGCAGTGAATAAAGCAGCAGAGAGGCATAAAGCACAGCACTGATATGAAGAAAAATATAATCGCCCCTGAAAGAATCATGAAAGCATTTCATCTGTTGCTGGAAAGGCCAGTCCTTTGAGTTTCACAGAGACGGAAAAAGTGTGGTAGCCTGAACAATGTCCCTCCAACCCCAAAGATATCTATGCTTTAATGCCTGAAATATGTTACATTACATGGCAAAAATAGACTTTGAAGATGTAAATTAAGTTATTGATCTTAAAAAAGGAAGATTATCTAGGTGAGTATATTCTAATCACCTGAGGCCTTAAATGCAGGGAATTTTCTCAGGCTGTAGACAGAGGGAGATGCAATGAGGCAGAAAACATTACAGACTGGAGAGTCAATGTGCCTTAGCTGCCCCTGTGATGCAGGAGCTCACATGCAAGGATCAAACAGAGGCCTTTAGGGGCCTCTGCTAGTCACCAGTTGACAGCCAGAAAAGAAATAGGACCACAGTCTTGCACTAGCAAAGAACTGGATTTTGCCAACTACCTAAGTGAGCCTCCTGGTCAGAGCCAGCCACCAGCAACTTATTTCAGCTTTATGGAGCCCAGAGGAGAAAAATCAGCAGAGTGAACTCAGGCTTCCTATTAACAGACTATGATATCATAAATTTGTGTTGTCTTAAGCCACTAAATTTGCCATAGTTTTTTGTGGTAGCAATAAATATATCAGACAGAAAGTAGCCAATATTTATTAATAATGACAGTGAAAATAAGTGGATATTAAGACAGTTGGCTGTTTAACTCTGTTTTGGGTTTATTATATACAGACAAAAATTCTCTATATTGAGTTTTAAATATTTAGAACTATTAACCTTGGCATCCATATGTCCTCCAAAACCATGCCACTTCACAATGGCAGGAAAATATAATAGGCCAAATTGAGAGAAACCAGATGATGTATGATATACTTTACTGGCCCTGGCTGGGTGGCTTCGTTCATTGCAGCATCATCCCATGCAACAAAAAGTTGCAGATTTGATCCCCAATAGAGGTGCATGCGGGAGGCAACCGATCCATGTTTTTGCCTTACATGGATGTTTCTCACGGCCCCCACTCAACCCTGCACTCCATTCCTTGCTCTCTAAAATCAATAAACATATCCTTGGGTGAGGATAAAAAATATTTGACATCTAATCTAGGAATTCACAACTATTATTACTATCAAATAACAATGTCTATAGTTAGAATTATACAGTGCGTTGCCTTTTGTACTGGCTTCTTTCACTTCTCAAATATGCACTTAAGATTCCTCTTTTTGTGGCTTCATAACTCACTTTTTTAAAGCACTGGATAATATACTATACTGTGGATATACCATAGTTTTTTAAATAATTCACCTTTTGAAGAGCATCTTGATTACTTCTAGCTCTTGGAGATTATATATTAAGCTACTATAAACATTTATAAGTCATTAAGCTACATTATAGTAGTTACATTAAGCTACTATGAACATTTATAAGTGAGATTGCTGGATCATATGGTAATTGTTTTGCTGTGGCTCCCATACTCAAGTACTGCAACCTGAGTACCTCAGACAACAGAAATGTATTGTCTCCAATCCTTGAGATTACAAGTATAGCATCAAGGTGTTGGCAGGGTGATTCCTCCAAAGCCTGTGGAGAAGAAGATCCATTCCATTCCTCTCCCTAGCTTCTGGTGTGTTGTCAGCCATCTTTGGCATTTCTTGGCTTGTGTAAGCATTATCTTGATATCTGCCTTCATTTTCATATGCCGTTCACCCTGCATGTCTAGGTCTAAGTGTCCCTTTTTAAAAGGATAGCATTCATACTAGTTTAGAGGCCCAGTCTACTCCAGTGAGTATGACCCCCTCTTAACTATTGATATCTGCCATGGTCCTATTGCCAAACAATTCACATTCTGAGGTACTGAGAAGTAGGACTTCATTCACCATACATTTTTTTGAGAAACAGAGTTGAATCTGTTGCCAAACTGTCTTCAAAGGTGCTATAACAGTTTCCATTCCCACCAGCCACAAATGAGAATTTTGTTGCTGCACATCCTCATTAGCATTTGGTGTCAGTGTTGTGGATTTTAGCCATTCTAATTAGTGTAGTGATATCTCATTGTCATCTTAATTTGCATTTTCCCAATGATATATGATACTGAGTATCTTTTAAAAAGCTTATTTTTCATCTCTATATCTTTTTTGGTGAGGTATCTGTTCATGTCCTTTGCCCTTTTAAATTAGGTTGTTTCTTTATTGTTGAGTTTCCTTTGTGTATTTTGGATATCAATTCTTTATGAAACAGATATTCTGTAAATATTCTCTCCATGGACTCTCTTTTTATTGTATTAACAGTGTCTTTCACAGAACAGAAGTTTTGAATTTTAGTGAAGTCTGACTTATACTTTCATGGATCATTCCTATGGTGTAATATCTACTACACTGAGTTTATAATTTATTTTCAAAATTGTAATAATTTGTTTCAAGAGGCATTGACCATGAATTTTTACATTTATATGTATGTATTTTGTGTCTTGGGAATAAATGTAATGAGAATAAACAAAGGAAGGATATTTCTGTATATTTGTGAGTGAACAGAAAAACATCAATAAATATTATGAACTCAGTTTGTGAGCTTATTAATAGCTGTCAGGGAACAGCATGCTAGTAAATTTTTCTTGTTAGTTACTGTAATTTTAAAAAACTATTTCTTAATTTAACTGTCAGGTGCTACAATCATTAGGACTGCTTCTATTTTTGATATCCCAAGAATCATACCTATGAGGCATTTTCATTAGTTCTTATGCCCTGTAGCAGCATTTCTCCACTAGATTTGATACTAGAGATCACCTGCTTCCTAATGAAATTTTTCTTCATTTCTGTTTTTTTTCTTTTTGTCAATCTTCGATTGATCTATTGTTATACCTCTAAGAAAGATAAAGATTTGTGTTTTTACATGCTTTTTGTAAAATCTCTCTGCTTATCTAATCTCATAAATTATAACTATATTTACACTGTTAAAATCTATCATATATAGAGTATCCAAAATTAATTTTTTTCCTTACCTATAAACATAAATTTAATTTCATAAACTTAATCTTAATGAGGACTATAATTCACCTTCTAGATCATAATATCCAATTTCTATAATATTTTATTACTGCAGGTACACATAAACCCAAATACATTTTTCTCTGTAATCATCATCATTCCAAATAAATTTGCAAATGTGTGCATAGCATTTTGGAGGAAAAAAAGTTGGTCATATTTCTAGCATGACCTCTTCTTTGCATGTGGGGGCAGAGAGAGAAAGAGAATAAGCTCTCTGTTGTCTGTTCTTATAACAGCACTAACCCCATCATCAAGGCCCTGCCCTCATGGCCTCGTCTAACACTAATTATGTCTCCAAGGGCCCACTTCTGAATACTATCAATCACGCTGGGGGGACAAATTGGGGAGGGGAAGAGCAAATATTCAGTCCATAACAATAAATATAAATTTAAAGAACATTAAAAAGCCAAGATTTTCCCTGAAACACAGCTTTACAAGTTTAAAACATGACTGAGACATTGTATTCTAAGAGTCACGCTATTTCACAGGTGAAGTTTTCTCTTTGTACTATGTCTTTCATTGGGCCTTTACAATGGTGGGCTCTTGAGAACTATAGTGAGAAGTTTCTCAGGGATTTCTTAAAGAGAAAATATGAAACCTTATGAGAATTACATGGATAAATATGCATACCCATCTGCAAGATTACATATGTGTAGAAAGACACAAAGACTCATAATCAAATAAAACTAATAAAATACCATGTCTAAAGAAAGAATATCAGTTAAGAAGGTTTTTCATTCATGTCTTAAAAAATAAACCATTCATCAAAATGTTGGCAGTGCCTATCCAGTCACTGTCTAGAGAAAGGGCGTCCTCCTATTGAAAGGGTTTTCAGTATTCCAGTCCCATCGGCAAGATCATTCCAGTCTCAGCTGGATTTCATAATTACCTGCATTAATCTCTCTCCCCTTGTTCTGATCTCGTGCCTGACAAGCATCCATCTCGGTAGAAACTGGCTCTTGTCTAGGTCTGACTGTGTGGTTATACCACCCCCTGGGAGAGGCATATTTCTCATTGTAAATCAATTAAACGGCAGCATGGCTTTATGTATTTGTCATTTCAGCTTTTGGAAACCCTCTTAATAAATGAAGCCCTTATCCATTTGTTAATAAAATCAAGTGTTTAAGTTTGTGGGGGCCCAGAAACTATGGTAAATGTGTAGAGTGCTAATCTGTGATATATAATAGAAATTGCTTGCTCTTGCTGGTGACACCTAGAGATTGCTGCTGATTATGTGCATCTTTTGTTCCACCTGTTAAACTGTTCATAGCACAACTTGCTTTGTTTATTATCACTGATAATAACAGTTCTTATATTACTATAGTTATTTCTTGAATTACAATAATTTCTTATTTCTTTATCAAGTAGTGGTTGGAATAAAAGCTATAAGGAGGAAATTATACTAATTGTTGTTTCAAAACTTGACCAGATCCATGAGAAGTTAGATAACTTTCTTTATTTTGTGTGTATGTGTGTGTTTGTTTATGTGTGGGACATCACTCTCTCTGCTTTTTTTCTTTAGAAGAATCTAATTTTAAGAACTTCTAAATTACTTACAAGCTTTCCATGTTCCATAACTATTTTTAAAATATTTTATTTATTCATTTCTAGACAGAGGGGAAGGGAGAGAGAGAGAGGGAGAGATGCATCAGTGTGTGGTTGCCTCCCATGCACCCCCCACTGAGGACTTAGCTTGAAACTTAGACATGTGCCCTGACTGGGAATCAAACTGGTGACCCTTCGGTTCACAGGCCTGTGCTCAGTCCACTGAACCACACCAGCCAGGGCAATAACTATTTTTGTAATTATTTATACTCATTAGTTATTGTAAGTCATTTTGCAATTTTTTAAAGTATAATTTGTAAGGGACTTAAGGAGAAGTATTGCTTGAGCAAAGACTCCTGAACTTCTTATCTCAGTGCTCTATTTGGAGAAGATCAACACTGGAAGTGTCAGTTTCCAGAGTCTTTGAGGCAACAGGATTTTCCAGTTTGTCCATGGAGAGTCGGCAGAGAGGTGTGTTGTCTGACTCACCTGAGTGCTTCTTAACACTCATCTGAGTCCATGCAACCTAATACCTTTCTGTTTAGGGCTCATAGGCTACCCCAGGTTGACCCATCCTGCTTCAATAAAACCTCTTATCCCATTGTTTCTTTTGATAGGACACACACCAACCAGCTCCTTCATTTCAGATAGCCAGGAGGTCAAAACTATTTTAATTGGAAATTTTTGAAAAGATTAGACATTTACTTTTCATTTCATAAAATGTACAGTGGTCTTTCCAAAAATATAAGCTCAAACAATTTATACAGTTTGTGCCTTAAACTTTCATTATGTTATTTGCCCTTTTTTCCCTTTTTCAGCACAAAGCACTGGGTAATATTCATCCTGTGCCTGCCAATATTTACCAGTGACAAATATTAGTTGGATTGAATTCACAGTAGTTTCAATTCAATAATAAAAATCAGTTTCTTCATTTAATGGTAATTAACAATACTAAACATGATGAGGATTTTTCTCCCATTATTGAAATGTTTACTGTCTAAAAATGAAAACTGATTTTCTGTTATTATGGAAAACTTTTAAAATGTTCTCTCTAACATATTGATTAATGACACATTTACTGACTAACTACAAGATGCAAGACTCAGTTATAATGACTTGTGAGTCAATTGAGAATCATGTATGCATCCTAAGTTTATTTATGTTAGACATTTGTTGGTAACATTCTTTCCACCTCTCCCTGCTTTTTATTTTAAAAGATAATGCAAAGATAATTATTTTAATTACTTGGCACCATTTATCATTTCTGAGCTAGTTAGAGTATTATTTGGGGAAAATAAAATTTGTCTTAAATGTATTTAAATTTGCATTTTTCCTTGACATTAAAGATTAAGATGTATCTGCACAATTTTTGAAGCATTTTGATTCTTTTGTTCTCATAAGTGAATCAGAAGTGGAGTGTTCCTATCTTCCTTGAAAAAAATTAACTTTTGAACAAGAATTCAAAAGTTAAGCGCTGAGTTCTTACTAACCTTTCTGTTCTTTGGTCTGGAATATAAAACATCTCTTCAAATGGAATTCTGCACTCACTCAGTCTTCTAACTACCTATCAAAATTCTATCTGTGCTTCAAAACAGTTCAAAATTACTCCCTGAAATAGCTTTCTAACTTTCCCTACTTGAAGTTTGTTTGTTCAGACTAAAAAGAAATGTTCTGTTAGGCAGAGGAACAGAACAGAAGAATGTGCACTCACAGAAGTGAAGGTAAAGTGTTTCAAGGAGAGTAATTACTGTGTCCAACACTACTGGAAAATGGAGTAGAAGGTTGTACTTTAATAACCATGATTGACAAACTAGAAGTTATTAGTGAACTTGAAAAAAGCAAAGTGGAGTTGAGGATTTTTTTTTGTTGGTTCTTTGCCTGCTTGGTTTAATAAAAGAGAGGCAGAAAAGAAGTCCTGTTTGTTTTGGGTCATATGTGTGGCCCTTATCTGCACCATTTTGTGTAAAAAACACAGTATCCTGGACCGCAAAGGAGCTGGTCTCGCTTTGTCATCTTAATCATGATGCATCCCCTTACTCTCACTGTCTCATGTAAGGTGATGGAGTTAACCATCTACATTCAACATTCAATGACTTCAACATTGACATCATTTGCAGTTTTGAATCTTAAATGTGCCAACCCATATTCTCTGTCAATGACTCTATTTGACTAAATCTCAAGAGAATTTAAGATATCTTGCAGAAGTGAGGTGGAAGGCCAGGTGAGAATGTAGGGTTTGAGACAAAAACATTATGTAAAAGATTGATGTATGTAGTTATCTGAATGTTTTAATCTCACTTAATTTTATAAATATTAAAATTATTCCTGGTGATTGATATTAATTTTATAATTATGATTAGTGATCTCATGATATCACAAACAGGTAAACGAATCTAAAGCATGTATAGCTTAAAACTGAATAACCCTCAAAAGACAAGTGGTGTATGATTTCACTCATATGTGCAATGTAATGAACAAAATAAACTAACAACTGAATAGAATCGGACTCATAGATAGAAAAGAGACTGACTGCTGTCAGAGAGGAGGGGAGTGGAGGACTGAGTTAAAAATGCTAAGGGATTCAAAGAAAACAAAACTAAACCTTGTAAACCCAGACAAAGACAACAATGTGGTGATTACCAGAGGAGAGGGTATAGGGAAAATAAATGATGAATTAAAGGAGACTGGACTTGGAGTGGTGAACACATAATGCAACGTACAGATGATGTGTTATAGAACTGTACATCTGAAACCTATAAAGTTTAATTAATCAACATCACCCCAATAAATTCAATAAAATAAAATGATGATCTATCTTTTATTGATCTGTAAAATATTAATAATATATTGTTGAGTACAAAAACAGTTTGCAATAGAGCATGTGTAATATGATTTTGCGTAACAGATTCAGCAAACTTTTGCTGTAACAAAAAGCACAAGTAGTGAATCTTTTAAGTTTTGCCAGTCATACAGTCTCTTTCATGCTACTCAATTTTTCTCTTATAGTAAATATGTAGCTATAGATAATGTGTCAAAAATTACTACATCCCAATAAATCTTTATTCATCAAAAAATGAAGCTTTGCCTAAACAGAGCTAAGATTTGTTATTTTCTCTATTGTATTCCCACATGTGGTTAATAGTGCCTAGAATTCTCCTTTCCTGAGGTTTACCTCATGTTCTGAATATAAGTTTGCAGTTGATTGCTATTTTCTTTTTTAGCATTATCTTTCCTTGAACACAGCTTCCAGTCAATGCTCACTCTGTAAGAAGTACAGCTTTACCATGCAAGTCATGGTCTTTACCAGCTTTATTTGCTTTACACTCAACAGCAACTTAGAATTATGTCTGAGTATGTACTCATTCGTGCTCTGCTCATATTCCTTCATGATCGAAACTCCTTGCTAGTGTACTTTAGACTCCTAATGAATAATCACCTTTTACAATTATAATTAATTAGAACTTTGATAATTTTCTATTATTCTTAAATTTTCATAGTCATAAAACAGTAAGTTTTTATTTCACATGTACATAGTTAAGAAATACTGATTCCAAAGAAATAATTCTCTGTTGGGTTAATTTACAGAAACTTTATAACTGTAAATTGCATTAGTTTTATTGTATACACTGTTTATTATGGGTTGAAAAAAACTTAGAGAAAATTGTTTAAGAATCTAGACCATAATGAATAAGCTAAGATATGATTTTGATTGGAGAAGAGAGAGGAAAGGACATATTTCTAGTATTGTATATTTCACTTTAAGTAGAGTTTAATTTTTTCCTAGAGATAATATCGTTTCTTTGGGGAAAGTTTTAACTTGAAGATAGGTAGAAGACAAATAAGCTGCATGCTGATTGACCAAATATAATAATGATTTACAGCCCTGGCCAGTTGGTTGGAGTGTCATCCCCCTAACTGAAAGGTTGAGGGTTTGATTTTGGCTCAATGCAAATACATGGGTTACAGGTTCAATCCCCAGTCTGGGTGCTAATGGGAGGCAACCAGTCAATGCTCTTCTCTTACATTGATGTTTCTCTTTCTCCCTCTCTCTCTCTCTCTAAAAAGCAATGAAAAAAACATATAAATATCATGCAGTATTTCTCTCAGCCTCAAAAATAAAACTATGTAACTTCTGTAGGGTATATTAGCTACTAGATATGGATATTGAGGCTGATTTTGATACTCTTTAAGAAACTACGAGGTGAACTTACAGACTGTCTTTAATTACTACATAAAATATTATGATATTCTTCTTCTAATTGTATTTTTAATTTTATCATGTTTTCTATTAATTTCAACTTTTTAATTTACTGTATTACCTGTACACATTTCTGCAATTCCCCAGAAATCCTGTTTTTGAAAAAATGAGGGGTCCAAAAAAAACTCTATGAGATTAAATAAACAAACTAATGTGTTTTAATAACTATTATTGAAGCTTTTTCTTATTTTAATTTTTAAAAAGTTGTACAAAGTTATATATTTTCTTTTTTCTTTTTATTTTTCCCTTTTTATTGTTGTGCAATTACAGTTGTCCCAATCCCCCCCTTACTCTCCCCTGCCCTACCCACCCCCACTTCTCACATTGCATCCTTCCCCCACCCCCCATTGTCTTTGTCCGTGGGTCTTCTACACCTGTTCCTTGATGACCCTTCCCCTTCTTTGCCCTCCCCTCCTTCTGGTGATCCCGCTTCCCTCTGGTTACTGGCAGTGTGTTCTTTATTTCCATGTCTCTGGTTATATTTTGCTTGCTTGTTTGTTTTGTTGATCAACAAAGTTGTGTATTTTATATAATTAATTACATTTTTCTTCATGATACCTTTTTTTTAAGTTTAGAGAGTACAAAAAAAGTACATGAGACCCTGAATGCTTAGTATGATACATAAAGAGAGGAGAAATGGGGAACAGACCTGAGATTTTCCCATTTTGTACTGCCTTTCTACTTGTGACAACGGATTAAGACAATAAGATTTTTGAGCTCCATTTTATGTAAATGCACAGTGCCTTTCAAAATTGTAATTTGGCAGTTAAGAAAAATTGCTCAAGTAATGAAAAACTTGGTGGGTACCAGCCTAAACAAATAGAATTTATTCACCTAAAATAAGTGTAAAAGTAGATGTTTGACATACTTGTGAAATTTCTTTACATTTCCCTTATGGGTAATCTGGGAGATAGTTGCCAACTTCTTAAGTAAGAAAGGAATAATCTGAGAGAGAGAGAGAGTAGCACCAGCAGACCTCCACTGGAATCTTGATCAACAGAATTCTGTTACCTGGTTACCTGGAGCTAAGAGACAATGTTTGTCTTTGAAGTGAACAAGAGGAATCAGGATGCCAATGACTGTTGAGAACAATTATTTAATATTTGCCTATAAAGCCACTTTCTACATTTTAAAGGTCATTGCTTTTGCTCATTCAGATTATAAATTTATTTAGGATTGGTTCTATTTATTTTTTTTGTCCCTACAAGGTCATCTAGCAAAGTATATAACATTAATATTTTAAGATTATCTATTTAAATTTCATGATAAAAATAAGTACATTATATATTTTAAGTGTAAACTTTTACAGGGAGACATAATCTAATTTTATACAATGTGTTTTGGGTAGCAGCTTTAGCAATCTGCATTACACTCATAGAAGAATTTCCCTAAGTGTTCTACTGAATAGATGAGAATGAAGGTATACAGTATACCAAACCAAGCTAAATATTAGAATTGTGCCAAAAATTAGATTACTGTTTCTATTAGTTTCTACTGTTGAGTAATAAGTTACACAATTTAGTAGATTACAACAACAGTCATTTATTATGTAACAGCTTCTGTGTACCAGGAGTACAGGCATGCGATAGCCAGCTCCTCTGCTAAGTATCTCTGCAGGCTGGAAACCAAGGTGTTGGCTGGGGCTACAATCCTGTCTGAGGTTCAGAGACCCCTTTCAACTTACTGGTTGTTGGCAGAATTCAGTTTCTTGTGGATATAGGACTAAGGACCCAATTTTATTGCTTATTGTTGACCTGAAACCACTCTTAACTATTCAAAATTATCTCCATTAGCAGTTCACAATATGGTTCTTTGCTTGTTCAAGATCAGAATTAGTTTCAACACATACACTCTTTATTATGGGATAAATTGAACTGGCCTTTTGAACTTACAGAAAATTGTTAAAAATTCTGGACCATAATGAACAACCTAAGTTACTAGGATTTTGATTGGAGAAGACAGAGGACAGGATGTGTTTTTAGTACTGTATATTTTTCCTTAATTAGAGCACAATGTTTCCCTAGAAGTAATGTTGTCTCTTTTTGGAAAATTTTAACTTGAAGGTAGGTAGAAGGTAAATAAGCTACATGTCAATTAACCAAATAACATAATGATTTACATTTTTGCTAATTCCCTTCCATGCTTAAGAAAAATAACCAAGTAACAACATCAGCAACATTGCCAGTTATTATTTATCACGTGCTAGACATATGCCTTGTTTCCAAATCCTACTTCTTAATCATACCACAATTTAACTCCTCTATTATGTTATAGTTATATATTTATAATCTTATCCATGTTAAATATAACTATATTATTTTATTTAAATTTACAGTTTACATATTTAGATTAAAATATCATAGGCTTATATATTTACTTCCAAGACTCAAATACCTTCTATACTATTTCTGTCATGGTTATAGAAAGAATTTTTTTTTTGCTATCACTTACATTTCAGTTCAAATCATGATATTCAGAAGTTATCTTTAAAGGGCTCATCTGATTAAATCAGGTTCATTGAGGAAATCTTCCCTTTGATTAATTACCAGTCAACCGATGAAGAGCTTTCATTATTTCTGCAAAATTTCTTATTCTTTGCTATATAGCATAATCTAATCATAGTATATCCTGTTTGAAAGCCTACCCCACATGGAAGGGGAGCAGGTCACACAGCGCATGTGCACTAGAGTGCTGCAGTCATAACTGGGGGTCCTTCAAGTTCTGCCTGCCACACTGTTCAAACCTGAGCATTGTTTTCAGTATGTTCAAGACTGATCATGAAGCATATAGTTAGAAAAAGTAAATAAACATAACAAGTATATCTAAAGATATCAGGTAATTTAAGAATTTATTTGGACATCGAATGTTTTTAATGTAAGTATGAAAAGATCAACTTTATTAAAATCATACTTGATTGTCAGTGTTCTTAACCACTATATACCCTCCTGCCACCTGAAGGACATGTAAAAGTCAGTATGGTCCCAGTCACAAAGAAATTGTTCATTGAATGTTGTCTAAAAGCATAATGTTTAGTGAAGGATTAAGATGTGTTCTTTTTCATGCCATTGCATGGTTTTGAAGGTTAGATGATTAGCATTTTGTTAATGGAACTGATTAAGCATCAACTGTACTGGTGGGTAAAAACAGATTTTGCAGAGGACTATAAAATGATTTGACTTCTTGTCCTTCAAAGAGTGTTGAGAGAAATCATACTGATTGCAAATGACTAGGATGGAAAAGATTTTATGTTGAAAAAATTTATTCAGAGAATTCTTATAAATAACTTTATGTGTCTTTTTTATGGCATTGTACTCTTGTAGCAATCACGTTTATTCTCAGGAATCTTCATTCGCATGAACTTCCACTGTTTAGCACTCATTTCATCAGGTAAAATGAGGTAGAGACACAAAATTGGGATCTCATTTGGGGAAACAATATCACTGGTGATTGGATGATACCTATGTTTCTAAAAAGCATCTATGAAAAAAGAAAAAGAAACAGCTTGTTATTTATAGTGAAGAAAGTCATAACGTTGAAGTTCATCCTAAATACACCCCAGCTGTCTGAGAGATTAGACAACTCTTACCTTTTGAGAAAATTAAAGAAAAAATGAGCTCTAAACCCCACTATATTACTGTCTTGCTTATAACATGTAGAATGTGTTAAAGGATAAGTTTCTAAATTTAATAATATATATGAATTTATTAATATTAAATTTTTGTTCTGAATTTCATGTTAATTTTTAGATGCATTGGATTTTTATGTTTTTAGATTCACAAATATGATAAAATTATGTTTTCATTCCTTAACTTGGTTAGATTTGAGTAAAATAACTGCATTTGCCTTATGTCACTACATATATTTTAAAACATAATGGACAAAGTCTAAACACAGAGAAAATTAGAAGTTTACTTAATTTAAATTTTTCTTAGTAAATTTTTACCTCATTTGCCCTTTTACATATCCTCTAAAAGATTTATGAAAGGAGGGATAAGTAGTTCTGACTGAATATACAGGGTCTGGTAGAAGTAAGGACTCCTAGGAGTGTGTTTGGTAGGGTAATGAATATGGGTGTTATAATTTATAGTTTTAATTTAAACATTCACCTACAATGTCATATGGCATGTTTGAGTGTGATATTGTTATGTTACAGAATTACATGCTTATAATTTTATAGTAAAATATTTTGTAATACAAAGGGGCTTTATGCCAGACTCTGTATAATAGATATTCTATATTTATAGAAGATGATCTATTATTTGGATACAAGAAACTCTTGGCTTTTATTTTACTTAAATTCTGAAACTAAATTAAAATTCTTTTCTAGATATTGATATAAACATTCCATAAAAATATTTTACTTTCTGCAACTTTTTAAAATTTTGTATTTTGTTTTAATTTTATTTTTGTTTTAAGTTTCAATTAATATATTATTTCAAATTGGAAAAAATACTAATTGGCTTATACATTTACTTCCATGACTCTATGTAGAATAAATACCCCCTGTACCATTTCTCTCATGCAAGTAGAAACACTAATGTTTTTTCTTGCTGTCACTTATATTTCAGTTAAAAATATGATATTGAGGTCTATTTAAAATTTGCTTTTTTTTCTCTTAATTTATATATTGTTTTGAATTATGAAGAAACTGGGATACATGTGGAGAGTATAAAGGTATGAATATTGTTAAATTTTATAAATTAAAATTTTCAAAGTTGCTTTCTTTGACCTTCTAGTAGTATGCTTCTTTTTTTCAACAATGATATCTTCTGACACTTTGTAAAGTGTCAAGCCCTGCCAAACCCATTTAAATCTGTGGTGATATTTATCAGATGACCTTTTATTCTTCACTACTTCAGCCTCTGACTCACTGAATGACTTCAAATAATTGGTGTTCCTACTATCTCTAAGGGTTAAAAAAATTACCAACTCAGAGAGATACTCTGAAGCTTGATTAATTATAATTATAATTCATAATAACTCCACTGAGATGTTTCAAGAAAAGGCATTGTACACACACAAAATGTTATTAGAAAACTCTCTAGAGTCTTCATTTGTACATTATTATTTACAGATTTCAATAGAATTGTATTTCAATTCTGCCTGTAGTGTCTCTGATGTTTTTCCATCAACTAAAACTTTTATTCTCCATAATAAATGTTTACAAAGCCATGCTTTCTAAAATAAAAAATAGAATAACTCAAAATTATTAAATAACATCCATGAATTTTAACTTACTTTTCCTTTATGATCAAGTTGGGGTGAGTTTAAATTTAAAACATTAAGATATCAAACACATTCTGTTTTTTGCCAGAGTTCCTTTTTTATTGTATTTTTCCATTACCATTTTTCCTTTTTATACTCCCCTCACCCCCTCAGTCACCTCACTGCTTTCAATGTTCATGTGTCCTTTTCCCTTTTTGCTCAATCCCTCCATTCCCTAACCCCCAGTCCAAGAGTTGTCAGTCTGCTCTCTGTCTATGAATCTGTCTCTATTTCGCATGTTATTCCACTTTGTTCACTAGATTCCACATATGAGTGAAATCATATTGTATTTGTCTTTCTCTGGCTGTCTTGTTTCACTTCGCATAATGTTCTCCACATTCATTTATCCTGTTGCAAAGGGTAAACTTTTTTTCTTGGCTGAGTAATATCCCATTGTGTAAATGTCCCGTAGTTGTTTTTTCCACTCATGTATTGATAGGCACTTATGTTGCTTCCATATCTTGGCAATTGTAAATAATGCTGCAATGAACATTGGGGTGTTTATGTTCTTTCAAATTAGTGTTTAGGGTTCCTTTGGATATAGTCCCAGAAGTAGGATTGCAGGATTGAAAGGCAGATCCATTTTTAATTTTTTGAGGTATCTCCATACTGTTTTCCACAGGGGCTGCACCAACCTGCATTCCACCAATAGTGCATAAGTGTTCCCCTTTCTCCATATCCTTGTCAGAATTTCTTGTTTGGTATATTGATGATAGCCATTCTGACAAGTGTGAGATGGTATCTCGTTGTGGTTTTAATTTTCATCTCTCTGATGATCAGTGATGTTGACCATGCTTTCATACGCCTATTGGCCATCTGTTTGTCCTCTTTGTAGAAGTGCCTATTCAGGTCCTTTGCTCATTTTTAAATGGGATTGTTTGTTTTTTTGGTGTTGAGTTTTTCAAGTTCTTTGCAAATTTTTGGTGTTAACCCCTTATCAGATGTATTGGCAAATATGTTCTTCAATTCTGTGGGCTGTATTTATATTTTGTTGATGATTTCCTTTGCTGTGCAAAAACATTTTAGTTTGATGTAGTCCAATTTATTTATTTTTTTCTTTTGTTCCCTGTGCCAGGGGAAATATATCCAATAAAATATTGCTATGAGCAATGTTCAAGATTTTGCTGCCTATGTTTTCTTCTAGGATTTTCATAATTTCAGGTCTAACATTCAAGTCTTTGGTCCATTTTGAATTTATTCTTGTGTGTGTGTAAGAAGCTGGTGTAGTTTCATTTTTCTGTCCATATCTGTCCAATTTTCCCCATACCATTTATTAAATAAACTGTGTTTAGTCCATTGCATGTTCTTGTTTCTTCTATCAAATATTTATTGACTTTGAAGGTGTGAGTTTATTTCTGGGCTCTCTATTCTGTTCCATTATTGATCTATGTGTCGTGTCTGTTTTTATGCCCGTACCATGCTGTTTTGATTACTATGGCCTTATGCTCTAGTTCCATGTTAGGTAGCATCATTCCTCCAACTATGTTCTTTTTCAGGATCACTGGTGCTGTGCGGGGCATTTTGTGGTTCCATATAAATTTTGAAATATTTGTTCTTCTTCTGTGGAATATGGCTTTGGAATCTATAGATTGCTTTGGGTAGTATGGAAATTTTAATGATGGTAATTCTTCCTATCCATGAACACTATGTGCTTCCACTTATTTGTATCTTCTTCAGTTTCTTCCTTCAGTGTCTTATAATTTTCCAGTACAAGGCCTTTACATCTTTGGTTAGATTTATTCCTAGATATTTTATTATTTTTGTAACAATTGTGAATGGGATTGTTTTCTTAATTTCTTTTTCTGTTAGTTCATTATTGGCATATAAAAATGCAACTGATTTCTAAATATTAATTTTGTATTTTGCTGTCTTTCTAAATTCACTTATTAGTTCTAGTAGTTTCTTGGTGAATATTTTGGGGTTCTCTATGTATAATATCATGTCATCTGCAAATAATGACGGTTTTACTTTCCCTGTCCAATTTGGATGCCTTTTATTTCTTTTTCTTTTCTGATTGCTATGGGTAGGACTATGTTGAATGTGAGATGAAAGTGGACATCCCTGTTTTGTTCCTGATCTTAATGAGAATGCTTGTAGTTTTTGCAATCACTTCTACTTGCAATTCATAATTCTCCCTGTAGCTTACTTTTTTCCCTCTATTTGGCACCAATTACTTCTGTTCTCCCAGGGTAATATTTGTACCTTAAAAAATGTACCTATATGTTACCTAGCAATCTCCATTCCTGTGTGATTCTCATTGCCACCACTCTGAATTAGACCTCCCTTAATAAATGTCTGGATTACTGCTTACCTCACTAGTTATTGCTCCCTAACTTCAATTTTTCGAGGAGGTACTCTTACTTGTTCTTTACTAGCTGTGTGACCTTGACAAATTAAATTATCTTCCAGTGACACAGTTCTAAAGTGTTGATTATAATATCTACCTCATACAATTTGATCCAGATTTTATAACATAACATTGATGATTTTTTATAATTTGACCTGAATAGTTCCTCAATCTATTTTAGCAGGGCTAGTAGATCTTCATTTTTCTTCTGAATTTTTATATTCTAGTCCTTGCAGTTCACTCGGCCTTGAAGGTCTTTCTCCCTTCTTTTTATCTGTTTGCATCAAGTTCCAGCTCAGGCCTCACTTTCTCAAGGTAAGTTCTCTATTATTATTATTATTATTATTTCCTCTAAAATCTATAGTATGTATTGTTTGTTGTATTATTAATTTTAACATTTAAATAGGTATTATTATAATTATCTCATATAAATAAGAAAACTAAGGCTAATTGAGATTGGCTAGTTTATGAGTGTTTCTTGGTTCACACCTCCTCATTTTAATTTCATCATGCCTTCTATGCCTCATAGTACCTAGTTTAATGCTTCATAAACAGTGGGCAGTAGGTATGTATAAAGACTTCTTATATTTTTTGACTCCTATGTCAATTTCCTTGTTACTCAGTATATTCCCACTGAGTTTTAATGGAACCCTGTGAAAATTGTCATTTTTCTCTACAACAACCATTCTTTGCTTTTCTCACTGCATTGCCATCATGAAGTTTGGATGAGATAAACCTCTGGCTACAAGAACTGTCCTATTTTCAAAGACTAAGTAGAATTATTCCATACTATTTCCCCAGTAATTGGTTCAGAAATGGTGAATCACTATAATAGGCTGAAGCTAATCAGTGTAGGGCAGTCACCTGGGTTTCCACAGAAGTAAACACAGGTCTTTTATGTGTGAGTTAGATTCAGTAGTTTCCAAGCTTAATGTGCATCAGAGTCATCTGGAAGACTTGTTAAAATACAGATGTCTGGACCTAATCTCCAGAATTTGGGGGTCATAGGTGGGGCCTAAAAATTTTTATTACTCTGCTGGTTGGGATACCCACACTCTGAGGACAACTGGTTTAGAGCCTTGCTACTCAAAGTGTGGTCCACACACCAGAAGCTTTGACCTTACCTGGGAGCTTGTTAGAAATGCAGGCCTTGACTTTGGGTGATGGGCACACAATGCAATGTACAGATCATACATCAGAGCAATGTACACCTGAAACCTATAATTGGTTTATAATCTTATAAACCAACATAAATCCCAAATAAATTTAATTTGAATAAAAGAAATGCAGGATTTTGAACTTGAAGACCTACCGAATCTCATTTTCAATTTAACAAGATCCCCACCCGTGTGATTCACCTGCTTCTTAATTTTGAGAAACACAAGGCAGGAAGAGGCACTTATTCCCTCTCCAGCTGTCCAATTAGTGAATAACTGGTTATTGTTGACAGTCATCCTGTGACTGTAAGTGCAGAAGCTTTAAAATGAAGCTAATGATAGAGAAGGTGGAGAGTAAAGAGATGGAAACACCAGGTCTTTAAGTGAAATTGTTAATCTAGGTTTACTCTTAAGTATAAATTTTTTTTTCTTGGACCACAAATTCCCTTTATTTTTAAGGTACTTTGAATTGAAATTTCTATTCCTTACATATTAATGATATAAATCTCTGTTAGGAAAAGTCTATACTGTCTTGAGTTAGTGAGATATTGAGGCTATATTGTTTTAAAGCTTATGAACTTATTTTCCAATAAACTGGTATATTGACAGTGCAAGTATTTAGTAGCAAGTATTTAGTGCAATAATTCATATTATTTTTTAAAGTTAAACCTGGAATAAGGGAGGGACGCACAAGAAAAAAAAATAATTTTATCAGGCAGTTGGGCAAGAATTGAAGAAAACATAGGGGAAAAAAAAACACTTAAAGGCAAAGAAATTGCTTGGGGTGAATATCCCTAACCTCAGACCATATGCACAACTGCACACTTTACCTTAGAGTAAGAAGATAATAATATTCACCATCATTCTTTGAGTACTGATCATGTGCCAGGCATTCTTGAAGTGTTTCTTACACTTTATCTCATTTGGTCCTCATATATTCCAGACAATATTTAAAACATTCCTTTGCAGTGTGCATCAAACTCTTATTTTATTTACTGTAAAACATAAGTTATGAGGAGTGAAGTAATCTGACTAAAGTCACACAGCTAGTGAGGTACAGGGCTATACATCACAGATGAGTCCTCTCACCCCATAGAGTGGGTTGTTGTCCACAAAATAAGAATAAAGCTAGGGAGTTGACAAGGTGTGCCTTTTTTTCCCCTGGGAGGTATTTTCTTAGGAGAGTGATAAAGGCAGTGGAAGCTAGTTAGTTGTATGTACTTTGGGGTTTAAGGAATATTAATTAGAAACACTTTCCCATATTTTTAAGTAGGCAAAATATACTAACTACTATAGTCTAATGACTGTTAATTCTTTCACATACAAACAATACTGCCCCTACCCAATAAGTGTATGATTGGTGAAAACTGTAAGAAACAACTAAATGATAATGTTTAATTAATGTCTTATTTACATATAAAACTTCATATAATTTTTTTTCATTTTAATGGCATTTATTTTGGTAAACACAACATTCTTTAAAAAGCATAATTTTAATAGGCTTATTTGCCCAGACACTTTAATTAGCAGTTCCCACATATACAGATTTATAAGTCATCTTTCGTGTTCAAGGAGCCCTAAATAGAAAAAATGTCATCATACAGAGAAATACAGGATCTGGCAGAGGTAAGGCCTGCTTGAGTGTGACTGGTAGGGTAATAACATGGGTGTAATAATTTATAGTTTTAATTAGAATGTTTCACCTAAAATTTCATATGGTAAGCTTGAGTATGATATTGTTATGCTACAGAATTACATGCTTATGATTTTGTAATAAAAGATTTTGTAATAAAAAGGGGCCATTATTTGTGCCACACCCTGTATAGTTAAGTTGAAGCTTGAAAGAGATTACATGAAAAGAATCTGGCCCTTGCCTTAACATTTCCTAAGTTGACTATGAAGAAGCTGTCTGCAATAGCTGCTCCTGAGACAAATGATAACAGGAAATACTTTTTAAATATTAATATATGCAAACATCTATTTGGACTCTGAATTAACAGGATTAGAATAGTTATCCTCTAATTGACATATAAAAAGCTATGGTAAAATTTAGAATATTGTAACTATTTATGAGTTTCTGTATGTGTTCAATTACTGGTAGCATTAAAGCAAAAGAAAAATAAATATTGCCATTTTTAGCTGGCATTTGAAAGAAGAAATTAAGACCATTTCTTAGACCTAAAATCATTGTCTTCTAGAAAGTCTTCTGTGTGGTGATTATACTTCTCAGAGCAAAATCTTCCCATACTAGATATACAGTAACTCTTACTTTCCTTGCAAAAAGTATTTTGTGTGAATATTATTTGTTAACATCACCAAATTTACATATTTTCCTTTCAAGTGAGAAAATATAACTTTAGGGAGAAAAGGAGCTATGAAATATAGCTTACATTTGTAATTAGAAGCATATCCTTCATAGTATTCAGAACAAGGAATATGGCTACAGGTACTGAATCTATTTCATATGCATGCAAGGTATTAATGGACACTTCAAAAATCCAGTGGATTTCTCTATTAAAATGATTACAAAATGGATAATATTTGTAGAACATTTCAACATTATTTCAGAAAATATTTAAAACAATAAACACATTTGTAAATGATTTGACTGGAAATATTATTTACCATGCAAAATGTTTCTAAGATTTGAATAGAAGTTAATATTATAAATTTTGCTCATACATTTTATAAAAATCAGTAATGAACAAGTCTTTTTAGGCACTAAAAATAAATGCCTTGTAATAGTTTTTACTATTTTCAATTTTTAAGTTTTAATTTGAAATAATTCCAAAATTATAGAAAATTTATGGGAGTAATACAAATGATTCCTACAGGAAAATGTATTAATTTACCAGTTGCTATCATTTTTGTGTGTGTGTGTGTGTACAGCCACATAATGACATTTCAGTCAAAGAAAGACCACAAATTCAGAAGTGGTCCCATATAATTATAATGAAGCTGAAAAATTCTCATTGTCTAGTGACGTCCTAACAATCTAAAGTCATAGCACAAAACATTACTTGTACTGGTGTAAGCAAACCTGCTCTGCCTGTTGTGTGAAAGTATAGCACATACACTTATGTGCAGTACATAATACTTGATCATGATAATAAATGGTGATGTTTACTGGTTCCATTTTATGCTGGCTATAACCTCATATATCTCATGTTTACCACATGTCTTGATTGCATCAGTGTTTCTTTTGCTTGAGTGAATCTCATGTTTTATAAATTTAGTGTAGCCTAAGTGTATAGTATCTATAAAATCTACAGTAGTGCTCAATAATGTCCTAAGTCTTTATTCACATGCTACTCACTCACCAATCACCCAGAGCAATTTCCAGTCATCCAGAGCAGTCATCCAGAGCAATTTCCTGAAAGCTCTAGTCATGATGAGAGTGCCCTACACAAGTGTACCATTTCTCATCTATGTCACACTTTTTTCTGTACCTTTTCTATGTTTCCCATAAATTTTCTATAATGTTCATATGCACAAATACCATTGTTTTATGATTGCCTTCAATATTCAGTAGAGTAATATGTTGTATAGGTTTATAGTGTAGGAGCAACAGGCTATACCGTACAGCCTAGGTGTGTAGTAGGCAGTATCATGTAGGTTTGTGTAAGTGTGCTCTATGATGTTCACACAATGACAAAATTGCATAACACTCTTCTCAAAACATCCCTAACTTTAACTGTCATGTAGCTGCATATATCATGAGTCCAAAACAAACTGAGAGTAGTAAACCACCTAAGAAAGAAAACCCATACTAAAGCAGCTAATCTCATTCAGAGAAAAATGTCTATTATATCGGGAGTGCATACACCACACACACATACATACACTCACAATACACAAATAACAAATATCTAATGTATAGTTAGCAAATGGAATAAGAAGGCATACACCAAGTAGGTCAAAAACATCAACAAAAGAGTGATGTTATAGAAAAGAATGGGTGATGAAAGACAAATACCTATGATCTCACCTATAAGTGGAACCTAATCAGCAAAACAAAAAAAGCGAGCAAAAAAATCAGAGACATGGAAATAAAGAACAAACTGACAGTAACCAGAGAGGAGGATGGAGAGGGATAATAGGAGATAATGGAGGGACATCATTGGACACATGGCTTCCACATTATCCCCTATTATGAAGGACACATGGACAAAACCAAAAGAGGTGGGTTCAAGGGTGGGAGGTGGGGATAGGTGGGGAGGGGTGGGTGTGGTGAGGTGAAAATGGAGACAATAGTACTCGAGCAACAACAATAAAAGAAGGAAGGAAGGAAGGAAGGAAGGAAGGAAGGAAGGAGAAAGGAAAAGAAAAAGAGAGAAAGGAAGGAAGGAAGGAAGGAAAAGAAAAAGAGAGAAAGGAAGGAAGGAAGGAAGGAAAAGAAAAAGAAAAGAAGGAAGGAAGGAAGGAAGGAAGGAAAACGAAAGAAGAAAGAAAGAAAGAAAGAAAGAAAGAAAGAAAGAAAGAAAGAAAGAAAAAGAAAGAGAAAAGGAAAGAGAAAGAAAAGAAAGAAGCAAATAGTGCTGAATAATGGGAGATCATTTACAGTTAATCCTATGATGTGAAGTTGACTTTAAGTGGTAAATGTTGATTCTTTTGTCATTAGCATAATATAAACTCTAGGGCATGTGCTAGAGTCTTTGTGGCTGGAGACATGGTATCAGTTCTGCCCTGTGTCAGTGTCACAGTTTGCAGATCAAATGTAGCGGTTCCACATTTTCAACATACCATGAGGAAATCTGACCTGTCTTTTTTTTAGTCACATCTTCCTTAATCACATATAATCTAAAATGTGAAGTGACAATTCAAGAGAATTTTCTTGACAAAGTGCTATAAAATGGCTAACGTCAGTGTAATTTTGATGATCTTAAAACTATGATTTCAGATTGACCTTGGATGTGTAATTATATTTGTTTTATCCTGCTGAATTTTTATAATAAATATTTTGAAAAAGTTGCAGATTCAGATTAAATTATGAAGAATAAAATTTAGTTAATATTTGGGAGAAAGTCTACACTGGAATATTTTTAAAAGAAATGCAGTCTTGTCACATTTTGCTACATATTTAGGCTAGTAACCAATAAGGTATTTCCAGTAAATATCAGGACTTCCCTAATGAGTAGATTCCATTAACTATTTAAATCATAATTTTATTTTATTCATAAGTATAAAAATAATCATATTATAAGCTTTTTAAAATTACAGATACAATTTTTCTTATTCCCATCTCTACTCTGCTGACTCCGCAAACTGATGGTTGATGGTGACTTCATAAGCAAATCATTTTATCTTCCCTGGAGGAATGATATTAACAAAGGGGCAAAAAGAATACTGTACTCAACACAGTCTTGCATATACAGATTAAGTACTTAACAAGTGTTTTCTTCTTGATCTGCAAGTAGAAAAGTATACAATTAATAGACTCAATAAATTATCCCAGAATAAAGACATACCAGTAGCCACAACTCAGATTAAGAAATAATGTTAATAGCAACCTGGAATTATGTCTATAGCCTCCTGCAGTGAGTGCCCCTCTTCTCTCCATGGGTAAACACTGCTGTCATTTTTAACATGACAGTTTATTCAGTTTTATAGCCATAACACCTCATACATGGGAAACAATCAATGTTTATTCTAAAATCATAATTTAAATTGGTCTACTTTGGAGTTTATATAAGTGTGATTGTACAGTAAGTTGATTCCATTTATATGTGTATACACTATACATGTATGAAATATTTATAGTCCAAATATATATATGAATGTATATATGAGGTCTGTCCAAAAGGTATCCAGCCATGTAATGTGAAAAATAGAGACATTTATTGAAGAGGATACAAGATACAAGAAACATTGTACATAGGACACTGATGCCTCAATCCCCTTCAGATAGGCACCTTGGGACCTCACACAGCTCTTCCAATCACCCTCAGCTGCCCCATTGTTATTTTTCTGAATCTCACTGATGTTCTGAAATCTCTTTCCTTTCAAAGGTGATTTTTTGGAAAAAAACAGAAGTTGAACGGTGCTAAATCTGGGCTGTAGTGGGGCTGAGTCACTTGGGTGATCTGTTTCATCAAAAAACTCTTCACGAGATGTGATGCATGAATGGGTACATTGTTGGGATGAAGCTGCCAATCACCAGTTGCCCATAGCTGCAGTTTCTGAACCATCTGAATAGTTACTGCCAGCAAATGTTCAAGCTTAAGGCAAAATTTGACTCAGGTTTATTGCTCTACTCAGTCATTTTGAATGTGGCAGCTACGCAGTACACTCACTCAATGGCCTCTACTGCCCCCACTGATTAGAACAGTGAAGTCATCATTGTTCACAAATTCACATTCCACCCCACTCTTGGCTGCCTGGTTACATGGATGTCATGCAAACCATTCTCATTATATTAACAATGGCTGGACTCTTTTTGGACAGACTGTGTGTGTGTGTGTGTGTGTGTGTGTGTGTATTTGTGGTTGATTTTTATATATATATATGTTTTAGATTCATAACAAATTGAGTGGAAGGTGCAGAGATTTCCCATGTATCTCTTGCCCCAACACAAGATAGCTTTCCCTATTATCTACATCCCCCACCAGAGTACACATTTGTTATAATTGATGAACTGTGTTCACACATCATAACTCAAGGTCATTGTTTATAGTGGAGTTCATTCTTGGCGTTGTACATTATTTTGGTTTGGATAAAGGTATAGTGGCATGTATCTATCATTATAGTGTTACACAGAATATTTTCACAGCTTTAAAAAATTCTCTGTGCTCCACCTATTCTTTACCCTGCTTCAATCCCTAGTAACTACTAATCTTTTTACTGTCTCAATACTTTTTCTTTTTGCAGAATATCATAAGGTTATAATCCCACTGTATGTAGTCTTTTCAGATTAACTTCTTTCACTTATCAATAAAATGTAGGGCAAAAGCAGGTTTACAGTTGTGAGCATGCAAAATAGAGTTTATTCTTCTGCTATTATTTATAATCATTGTATCATTTTTCATATGAACAACTGTAAACCTACTTTTGCCCCACCCTGTACACAATTTATATTTCTCCATGTCTTTTCATGACTTGATAACTCATTTCTAAGTTTAATAATATTCCATTGTCTGGATGTACCACATGCAGTTTATGTATTCACCTATGAAAGGACATCTTGGTTGCTTCTCAATTTTTACTATTATAAATAAAGCTGTTAAAACATCTATATGTAGCAAATAATTTTTAAAGATAAAAGTGAACTCTAGCTCTAGTATAGTTATCCTAATGAACCAAGTTTATGATTAATGAGTACAGATACAGAGGAAAAAGGAATCATTGGGTTAATTGGGTTAGAAAGTCATATAATGACATCATATGGTTTTAATTTTCAGTGATCTTTGTGCAAAGTAGGTATTAGTCATATGAACTGATATGATGAGACAAAGAGCAAGATATCTATTGATTGGTATAAAATACTTTTCTAAGATATGACTCATTGCTTTACTCAAGGATCTAAGAGGACATTCAAATTAGGCATTTATTTACAAAGTCTACTATTATGCTGCTAAATTTCATAATGGCAACTTTAAGACCAAAAACAAATGTTTTGGAGCCTAGGGCAATAGGAGGATATTGTTTCATTTGAGAACAATGGCTTCTAGCAGTGTTAACTCTTTTAATATTAAGCTGTAGATGCCTTATCAAATAATAATATATACAACAGTATTTTTGTTAAGTGCCAACTGATCTTTTGTTGCAAGTAGCAAGAAAATGAATTTTTAATTTGCATGAATTCACCTGTGATATTCTTTTGCAAACTTAAATAAATTATGTTTCTGTGGTTATGTAAATCATGTTACTTTCTTCTGCTCTTCTTTCTAAAGCTAAGGTTACTAAAATTATGTAGTGCCAGACTATAGAGAATTAAATCTGATAGCAAATGCTAGTGGAGCCAGGAATTATTAAAGCAGACAGTGTGTTGAAAGACAAAAGTAGTGTGAGCTGAGATACCAAAAGTAGCTCAATTATTTAGTTATGCTGTTACAACCTTCACAGTTGACTTGTCAGGACTAATTAATGCATTGATGAGGCCATGCCAAATAATAGAATCATCTTTTAAATTATTATTGTTATTGTTATTATTATTATTTAAATGGGCTCTTGCTTGAAAACAGAAATATGAATGGGATAACCAAAATGAAGTAATTAAACTAGCCGGCATTCAGTCCTTGGCCTAAACCAATGATTCTCAAACTTGGCTGCTTAGCAATTATACCAGAGGAGCTTTAACTATTGAAACTGGGTTCAGTGCACAGATATTTTGATTTTATTGGTCAAGTGTGGCCTTGGCTTTCTAATTGTAACATACAGCCTGGATTGAGAACAACTTACCTAATTAGGAAGAGAATTAGAAAGGAACATGGATTTTGAAGAGTCAGAATAGACCCAATTAAAATCTCAGACATAAACATGATTTATGAGGGTTAATAAAACCTAATGAGCCTCTAAAACTGAGCTGTTATGAGAATAAAATAAAATTATTCATGTGAAAACTAGTGGCACAGTATCTGGCAACTAATTGGCATTAATAAATATTATTTTTTAAAATTCTCTCTTGCCATACTCCTCTGCACCCTAGCCCTTTAAAGGAAAGTGGACCAAATATATTAGCTGTTGTTTACTACATATGTGGCTCTTCTGGTTCCTCTATTTTATTTGTATTCCATTTCTGGTGTAAAGAACATTGCTGGATGATATGGGAGATGAAGAAGTTAATAAACATATTATTCTTCTATTTTGTCTACCCCAGTATCTGATTAGCTGCTTCCTATTATATTCATCCTCTAAGACTCTGAATATTTTGTCCTTTGGGAAGGATTTTCTGACTGCTCCCCCACCCCAACCTTTATCTGATTCCACTGCATAGGAACCTCCATAATGTTAGCAATGAATCTATATAATTTATTGTTGTTATCTTCCAGGGCACACAATGTACACTTAATAATTTTAACTGGATGCATAAATGAAGGGATTTAAAATAGAATAAAATTGTAACAGCTAGAATATGGCAGTTTTTATTAGAGTATCAAAAAGATGTTTGTGCCCTGGTTGGTGTGGCTCAGTGGACTGAGTGCCAGCCTGTAAATCAAAGGGTCACTGGTGGGATTCTCAGTCAGGGCACATGCCTGGGCTGTGGGCCAGGTCCCCACTGGGGTGCACATGAGAGGCAACCACACATTAATGTTTGTCTCCCTTTCTCCCTCCTTTCCCCTCTCTCTAAAAATAAATAGATAAAATATTTTTAAAATGTTAGTAATATTAACACAATTTTAAGAGTATTTTAAAGTGCTTTTATAAGAGTCATTTTGTTTAATCCTTTGATTCATTTTTTCCATTTATGTTCTCAAACATATGTTTTCCATTTATGTTCCATTTATATGTCTTGGTTCTCCTTTGGGAAAAGTTTGATAGAGAAAAAAATGAGTCATTAAAATAGTATTAGTTCAGTAGTAGTAAATGTCCCAAAGTAAAGGGTATGAGAGAAAGTATTTGTGGTGTGTGTGTGTGTGTGCGCACGTGCATGTGTGTGTACATGTTAGGGAAGTTGTTTAAGAAGGTCTTGCCTGAGAAACTAACATCAGATCTGAGATCTCAGAGACAGCAATGAGCCAGCCATGTAAAGATCTTGGGTGTAGAAAATTACGGTCAATGGAAATTGACCTGTAAATTTCCCAAGGTAAATCTGACTTGCTGTATTCTATGAACAATGAAAAGCTCATATAACCACATAGAGAGCAAGGGGAGAAGAGTGGAAAATAAAAGCAGATGATAGGCAAAAGACCAGTTCATGCTGAGCTTTATAGGTCTTGGTGAAAAATGTGGTTTTTATTCTACATATCATGGGAAATCATTGGCATATTAAAGATTTTAGAGGCTGGAAACTTTATATTTAACCCTATCAGTTATATTTAAAAACAAACAAACAAACAAACTCTTCACTGGCATGTGGAAAATGGATTTTATTTTATTTTATTTTATTTTAATTTTATTTCAATTGTTGTTCAAGTACAATTTTCTATCTTTTACTCCCATACCAGACTACCCACCCAGCCCTCCACACTTCCCTCCCATTTCCACCCACCCCAAGTTTCTGTCCATGGTCCTTTATACTGGTTCCTATAAACTCTTCCCCTTTTTCCCTGAAATTCCCTGGAAATTCCCTTCCCTCTCCGCTCTGGACACTGTCAGCCTATTCTCTATTTCAGTGTCTTTGGTTATATTTTGAAATTGGATTTTAAGTACTACGTGAGCACCAGTGTGGAAGTATTGCTGTTGTCCATGCCAGACATGATGACAAATTGCCCTAAGGAGCAGCAGTTAAGATGGAAAAGTGGATGGAAAGACTGTATTTTGGAGAGGCAGCAGGCAGTACATGGTGATAAATTGGTTTTGGGATGGGGTGATAAGTTGAACATGTGAACAAGCCAGCTCTGCCCCTTGTCATAGAGTTTGATGGCTGGGTGGTGTGTGCAGGACTAAGTCCTTCCACTTCATCCCTGGGGACTTCAAAATGCAGGGCTCAACCAGTGATTCTTACTGTTCCCCCTGAGTACAGCCTTGGCTGTGGCTGTCAGGAAATAATTTCTGGAGATTAAGGATCTCAACTGTCCTTTAAAGGAAGATTAGGGTTTGGAAAGTTGCAAAGGCATGAAGGTAGAGAAGAAAACAACCTGAAAAAGTTTGAGAGACAGTGAATAGATCAGTTTTTGTGGATGAAGGATTAGCATAGGGGAAAGATACATATGGAAAACAAATCTGGTTCATTTTGTGGAGAACGACGGATGTCATACTAGAGACCTTGCTTTTTTACATTATGGAACTAAATGTTTTTTTTTTATTTTGAGAAAAACCAATGGTAATATACCAGGGGGATTGATCTACTAGTATTTGCCTAAGGGGATGGGGGAAGCTAGAAAGCTTGGAGACTCTGTAAATACCATTCAAGCAATATTACTCATCCACTAATTTATTCACTTGTTCAGTTAACAAACATTCATTGAGCACCTGCTGTATGCGAAAAACCAATGATCACCAGGATTCTGCTCTTATTTAAAAGTAGAATCCAATGATTGCAGAAAGTTGTAGCTTGATAGACATTCCCATACAGGGGATAAACTACAAATCTCTTAAATCACCAAAGAAAGTCACGAAAAGAAAAGCAGCTTGCTTTTATTATTCAAATTCTGTGACATTATGATTCATACCTCTACAGTGTATTTGTGAAGGAGACTATTTCCAAAGCATGGATTTTAGATACCTTTAATATTGTTTTGTAAATTAATTGCATATTTTCTGTGCTTACAAATGTGTTTTTTAAAGATCTTATTTATTAATTTTTTTTTAGAGAAGGGAAGGGAGGGAGAAAGAGAGGGATAGAAACATCAATGTGCGGTTGCCTCTTGTGTGTCCCCACTGGGGACCCGGCCCACAACCCAGGCATGTGTCCTGACTGGGAATTGAACCAGTGACTCTTTGGTTCACAGGCTGGTGCTCAATCCACTGAGCCATACCAGCCAGGGTCAAATGTATATTTTCAAGGTCACCAAACTGGTGAATATTTAAAAGACCCAGATAATATAATTTAAATCAAACTATTATTTTATAATATTAATATACTTCATCCCATGTACTTTAAATAAACACAGCTACATTTTACATATAAACAAATTATTTGTTATAAAGCTAAAAAATACCACTTACTAAGTCATTTTTAACTTATGGGATAAATAAACTAAGATACAAGTCATTTTCTAATCTAATATTACATGATATCTGGTATGGATTTTTATAAAATAGAACTTTCAATAGTAATATATGAAATCCTGCCTAATTTGACTAACTGTACTTGACTATAATCCTTGATGAAAAAAAGACACAGAGAACATAATAAATACTGAGTATAGCTTAGGAATTTGAAAATACAGTGAAAACAACTGATTTTTCAGCCTGAACATTGAAGAAAGATTTACAAAATTCCAATTTAAAAAGAAGCACACAAGGAGATGAGGGTCAAAGGTACTGCCAGCCACTGCACAATTGGTAGGTAGGCTGGCTCCATCTTGTTTTTAAACAAAATGTTTTAATTCCAAGATTGGGAAACTCTTTCTCTGAACATCTGCCTAATTTTTTGTAAATGTCAATGAAAAAGGAAATGTGCTGTAAAACCAATTCACATTTTTAGGAATTTTAGGAAGTGAGTTTTACCTATATGCAAGTGTAATTCTGTTCTAGAATAGAATGTCATCACATATTAGAAGAAATAGAACTTTAAATATTTGTGATAAAACCACCTATCAGTATTTACATATGGGAGAAAATGCCAGTCAATTTTTAATATTGATCATTTTGCTATGATTTTTTTCTCAGAGTCTTTGTGTTTATTTTAACTCCTTTGCTTCAAAACTATTACAGCCAAACAACAGGTATTTGTTCCTTATGTTATCCTAAGTGTACAACATAACCCTGGGTATTAATTACTCATATGAGATAGGTAAAACATTTTCAGAGATGAAAGCTACCTAATAAATAAATTCATTATTGTAGCTGAATGAGGTTATGGCTACAATATGCAATTAGGAGTTAACTCTCAAAGAGGATTTCCTTTACACAGTGTTTTTTGAAACCTACATTCCATTTGCAAAGTAATATTTGAATTAGGAAACATATTGATAATATAAAATTTCCTTCTAGAGAACGTTAGAAACTTTCTAGAAAAAAATGGAAAATGTGCTTAGGTTCTTGTGTAAATAACTTATTAATACTTGAAGTAAATTATTGAATATAACTTCACATGATTGCATTAAAATGAGTAAAATTTCATTGTTTCTAATGCAAAATTCTTTATCAAGGACTGTGTGAATTAGCATTGTCAATATTGTCAATTAGAATTAGCAATAAGGAAAAATAGAGCATTTAATCAAGGTGTGGCTTGGCTCTACAACTCATTCAGCAAGAGATTACTGCTGTTTCAATGGAAACCAGCAGGCTGTGCCCAATGTCAATTTCCAGGTGAGAAAAAACAAATGCCATTGATGCCTTGTTTTAAACATGAACAAAGTTAACTAATCAAAATCAATACAATGCATGATTGCAAAATATATAAAATTTTAAATTAAATTACTTTGAAATAAACCTGAGGACAAATCTTGAAGTTGTACCCAGATGAATAGAAGTTAAATAGTCTTTGAATTCTAATGACATCTAACTTTCATTCTCTGGTTTTGTTGGTTAATAAAGATTAGTAAGTATACTTTCTGATTCAGCCTGTTTTTCTGCAACTATTATATATGACTTTATGCTGTTGAACATAGGTGATATGCAAAAGAACAGAGTTAATTGCACCCAACTTTACCTCAAGGAATTAGGAGGCTCTCTGTAAGTGAAATGATAGTTGAACTAGATATCAAGAAGTTAACTTACTTACACACTGTATATAGGGTTAGGGTTAGGATGGATACACACACACACACACACACACACACACACACACCCCTACCTACTGTGTAAGAAACACAAAATCTTCTTATTCTAATCTCTTAAATATTATTAACTATTTCAGGAAAAGTTAAAACATTTTAAAATAAGTCTATCTTATTAATTTTGTAGTTAACCGTTCAAATATGTAGTAATTAAACTTTTTAGATATTTTTTGTGAGAGATGTTAATCACATTATGAAATACTTCTTACTTTTAATTTTTTTCCTTTTACCTTTTGTAACTTAATCAGCAGGCAGCATTTGAAGCTGTTGTGTACACAGCACTTTAGAAAGCATTTGGACTATAACATAAATTTGATGTGTTGGCTCCTTCATCACTTATCCATTGAAAAAGTATGATTTAAGCACCGACTATGCTTGGAACTATGGTTGGCACTGAGAATTTTTAAATGAGGAAAAATGATAAAAATGCAATTCTAGGGAGGGGAAAGATGGTGGTGAGGTAGGTGGGAGCTGAACCCACATGCTCTTGTGTACCCAGTTGGGACAATTAGCTGATCTTCCAAGGAACAGAGTGAACAGCCAAGAGAATTCCAGTTGATATAAAGTTTAGAAGCCAAAGGATGCAGAAGGTGTTTAAAAATGGGCAATAAGGACATTTTGCAGGCCAAAGGGTGGGCCCTCAGGCCTTGAGCCAGAGACCACAGCTGCTGTGGCAGCTTTGAAGGAGAGTCAGGTCAGTGATTGTAACTTAGCAGCTCCTTCTCCTCCTGGAGTGGCAAGTTTACAGACTTTCAGCTTCACTGGGGGGATAAAGACACAGTAAGAGACACAGAGCTGCCAGTGTACTCCATCCAGCGTGGACTGTGGTCACTGAAAGGGACAGTACCAGAGAAATTGGGGAGCTAGGTAATACCTGGAGATAGGAAAAGAGGTAAGCTGCAAGTGGCCATGACCCAGGTAGTCTCAGGACAGTTCAGAGAGTTCGTCTGTGTGGAAAGTCAGGCACTTTTAGGAATGACATGCCATAAACAAGGGGATTTGCTGAAAAAAAAAGGCCCTCAGTTGCTGTGCAAGAACATCTGTGCCCAGGGGTCAGGGCAGCAAAGAAGGAGGAGGGGGTGCTCAATTTGCTCCCACTCAGGGTACCTCATGGATTGATCAAAGGAGGGCAGCAGGGGCTCAGAGAGGTAACAGCACCCAGAGAGATTTAATTCAGTAGGGAACTAAATGGCTCTGAAGGGACATTATGAGAGTTCAAGCCCAGGCCAACAAAGAAGGAGAAGGAGGTGTACAATTTGCTCCCACTCAGTGCACCTAAGGACTAATCAAAGGGTTGCACAATAAGGTGGACTATAGGCGCTGGCCTGGCACATATTTGCAGTGGACAGTGCAGGCCGCACAATGCTCTGAGGGCATGGAATGGAAGCTGGACACCTGTGTATTGTAGCCTAGGCTGTGCCCCACTCTGACCTAACTACAGGAAAGGAAAAAAATGGAACCCAGCTCCTCTCTGCCTGCAGCATCCAGGAAAACCCACAAAACCTGCTTGGCAGGTTTAAAGTCAGCAGGAGGTGTTTTTTTTCCCTCAAGTGTAAGACAATAAGACCTGATGCTGTGAGAAGACCAAAGACAGATCCAGAAAGAAGTCAGAAGGTGAACACCAACAGCTGACACAAATTACGCCTTGCTATCCTTCAGAACATGCATTTTATTATTTTTTTGTTATTTTTATTTTTTTCCTCTTTCTGTTTAGTTTTTTCCCCCCTGTGGTTTGTGTTTTTGACTCCATTATTTGTTTTTCTTTATTCTCCCTTTCATACTGCATTCTACTCTTTCTTCTTTCACTTCACTATTATTCCAATAACACACTACTCTTGTTTTTTTCATTCAGATTATATATTTCTTACTATATTATTGTTATTCCAAATTGCACACAGCACCCTTCCCTGGTCTTAATCCATTTCACCATCTCCCTGAGCTTTATTACTATTGTGGTTTACTTCATTCTTTCACACACTACGCCAAGTTTCTGTCCCTTACTCTCACTATAACTCACCATCTAACCTCACATAAGCGCTCTGCTTTCCAAAGTCAGCACAAATTCTTTATCCCTTCTAATGAAAGTCTTATCCCTTTTAAACCTTTTATAAAACGTGGCTAGTTGAGTGAAATACCACAGTTATTGCTGTACTTCCCCAAAGGACCACCTATCTGTTCTCTACTTTTTAGTACCTTAAGTTCCATAGAACACTCTCTGGATGTCTTAATCCACTTTGCCTTCACCCTGACACTGATCACATAGAGGGTAAGGTGGGAGTTGTGAATACCAGTAAACCCACTTGAGCAGAGAACCCATGAAAAAAGGAGCCACCAACAGGTAAAGCCTAAGTAAACAAGAGAGCCAAACAGAAGAAAGAGCAACCCTAGAGTAACCAGACAAGAAGATCAAAGAGACCACACCACTGAGACCCACAGAACTCCTACCACAGACGCTTAATCTACAAAGACAGCTGGCAAAGCAAAGCATTGGGAATCATAGAAACAAACAGAAAGTCACCTGAAATGGGGAGACAAAGAAAGAACCCACAGTCTAAAGGAACGGAAGACTTCCCAGGAAAAGTTAAATGAAATGGAGGCAAGTAAACTATCAGATAAAGAATTCAAAAGAATGGTTATAAGGATGCTCAAGAAACTCACAGACAGCTACAAGGAACTGAGTGAGAACTACAATAGTATGAAAAAGGAAATAGAAACTATAAACAAGAACCAGGAAGAAATGAAGAATGCAATTTCAGAAATAAAAAAAATACATTAGAAGGAATTATAATCAGAATGGATGAAGCAGAAGACCAAATTAGTGAGCAGGAGGACAAGGTAGAAAGAAACACCCAGGTAGAGCAGCTGCACAAAAAAAAAAAGACTAAAAAATGTGAAGAAAGCTTAAGGGAATTGCAAGAAATCCAACAACATTCAAATCATAGAAATACCAGAAGGAGAAAAAAAGGAGCAAGTGATAGAAACCCTGTTTAAAAAACTAATGAAAGACAACTTCCTGAACCTAGAGAGGGGAAAAGCCATGCAACTTCAGGAAGCACAAGGGTCCCAATCAAGATGAACCCAAAGAGTCCTTCTCCAAGACACATTGTAATTAAAATGCTAAACTTTAAAGACAAAGAGAGACTCTTAAAGCAGCAAGGGAGAAACAAGAAGTAACATACAAGGGAACTCCAATAAGGCTACCAGCTGATTTCTCAGCAGAAACACTATAAGCCAGAAGGGATTGGCAATAAATACTCCAAGTAATGAAAAGAAAGGCCTGCAACCAAGACTACTTTATGCAGCAAGGCTCTCATTTAAAATTGAAGGCAGAATAAGGAGTTTACAGAGAAAAGTAGACTAAAAAAACCATACCTCCACCAAACCAGCACTGCAAGATATGCTAAAGGATTGCTTTATGAAGAGGAAGAAAAACAATGAAAGAGATAGGAACACAGTCACAAAGGGGGAAAAATTAATAAAGACCTATCAATAATTACCTTACATGTTAATGGATCAAATGCTGCAATCAAAAGACATAGGGTAGTTGAGTGGATAAGAAAACTTGCAGATATGCGGCCTACAAGAGACCCACCTCAGAAAAAGAGACCTACATAGACTGAAAGTACAGGATTGGAAAAAATATTCCAAGCAAATGGGCAAGAAAAAAAGGCTGGGGTGTGAATACTTATATCAGACAAAATAGGCTTCAAAACAAAGGATGTAAAAACAGACACAGAAAGACACTTCATAATACTCAAGGGAAGAATCCATCAAGAAGACATAAATATTATAAACACATATGCACCCAACATAGGAGCACCAAAATATATAAGGAAAATCTTGGAGGACTTCAAGAAAGATATAGACAATGACACACTTATACTATCAGATTTTAACACACCACTATTGAATATGGACAGATTTTATGAACAAAATATCAACCAGGATATTGCAACATTGAACAACACTCTAGTTCAAGTGGTCTTAACTGATATATATAGAACCTTTCATCCCAAGGAAGCAAAACACACATTCTTTTCAAATGTACATGGGATATTTTCATAGACCACATGATAGGACACAAAACAAGTCTCAAAAAATTCAAGAAAATTGAAATCATATCAAGCATCTTCTTAGACCACAAGGACCTAAAACTAGAAACCAACCTCAAGGAAAAAAACTCAAAAACACTCAAATTTATGGAGATTGAATAGCATACCATTAAATAATGAATGGGTGGATAATGAGATCAAGGAAGAAATCAAAAAGTTTCTGGAAACAAAGGAAAATAAACACACAACAGTCCAAAACTTATGGGACACAGAGGGAAGCTCATAGCAATATAGGCATACCTATAAAAGATAGAAACATTTCAAATAAACAACCTAACCCTACATCTACAAGAACTCAAGGAATAACAACAAACAAAGCCCAGAGCAAGTAGAAGGAAGGAAATAACCAAGATCAGAGCAGAATTAAATGGCATAGAGACTAAAAAACAATGAAAAGGATCAATGAATCCAGGAGCTGGTTCTATGGAAAGATAAACAAAATCAACAAGGCTTTAAGCAGTATCATCAAGAAATAAAGAGCAAGGACCCAAATAAATAAAATCAGAAATGAAAGAGGAAGATTATAACTGATACCACAGAAATACAAAGGATTGTAGGAAATTACTACAAAGAACTATATGCCAAGAAATTTGAAAACTAGGGTGAAATGGACAAATTTCCAGAGAAATATAATCTTCCAAAACTCAATGAAGAAGAAGCAGAAAGCCTAAATAGACTCTTAACAGCTGATAAAATCAAAGCAATAATAATAATAATAATAATAAAAACTCCCAGCTCACAAAATCTCTGGACTGAATGACTTCACAGGAAAATTTTACAAAAAATTTACAAAAACATTTAAGGAAGTGATAACCCCTATCCTTTTTAGACTGTTCCAAAATATCCAAGAAGAGGGAAGACTTCCAAACTCTTTTTACAAAGCCAGCATCATCCTAATCCCAAAACCAGGAAAAGACACAACAAAGAAAGAAAACTGGGCCAATATTGCTAATGAACATAGATGCTAAAATCCTCAATAAAATATTGGCAAACCACATCCCACAATACATTAAAAAGATCATACACCATCAAGAGGGATTCATTCCAGGGATACAAAGATCGTCAAATATTCACAAATCAATAAATGTAATACATCACATTAACAAAAGGAAAGAAAGAGATCACATGGTCATAGCAATAAATGTGGAAAAAGCATTTGATAAGGTATAGAACTGATTTAGGACTAAAAACATTGAGAAAAGTGGGAATACAGGGAGCATACCTAAACATAATAAAGGCTATATGTAAGAAATCTATAGCCAACATTATATTTAATGGGCAAAAAATAAAAGCTTCCCCACCAAGATCAGGAATAAGACAAGGATGTCTGCTTTCACCACTTCTATTCAACATAGTGGTGGAAGTCCTAGCCATAGCAATCAGATAAGAAAAGAAGTGGAACTCCTAGCCATAGCAATCAGATAAGAAAAGGCATTCAAGTTGGAAAAGAGGATGTAAAACTGTCATTATTTGCAGATGACATAATAGTGTACATAGAAAACCCTGTAGACTCCACCAAAAAACTACGTGACCTGATAAGTGAAATTGGCAAAACAGCAGGATACAAAGTCAATATTCAGAAATTGAAAGCATTTTTGTACATAGCATATCAGAAACAGAAATCAGGAAAATAATTCCATTTGGTATAGCAACAAGAAAAATAAAGTATTTAGGAATAAATTTTATTAAGGAGGTAAAAGACCTGTACTCAGAACTAACTACACAACACTGAAGACAAAAATTAGGGAAGACACAAATAAATGGAAGCATATACCATGTCCATAGTTTGAAAGAATTAACATAATCAAAATGTCCATACTACCCAAAGCATTTTATAGATTCAATGAAATACCTATAAAATACCAACAACATATTTCACAAACATAGAACAAACATTTCAAAAATTTGTATGGAGCCATATATGACCCCGAATTTTGATACAGAAGAAAAAAGTTGGAGGGATCATAATACCTGGTATCAAACTATATTACAAAGCCAAAGTAATCAAAAACAGTCTGGCACTGGCATAAGAACAGACACATATATCAATGGAATAGAATAGAGAGTCAAGAAAAAACCTCAAGTGTCTACGGTCAATTAATATTCAACAAAGGGGGTAGAAGCAGAAAATGTAGTAAAAAATAGCCTTTTCAACAAATTGTGTTGGGAGATTTGGACAGCTATATGCAAAATAATAAAACTCTACCATCAAGGTACACTATACACAAAAATAAACTCAAGGTGGACAAAAGGCTTAAACATAAGTTGTGGCACCTTATAAGTCCTAGAGGAGAATATAGGCAGGAAAATGTCAGATATTCCTCACAACAATATTTTCACTGATATGTCCCTTAGAGCAGGGGACATAAAAGGAAGAATAAACAAATGGAACTTCATCATAATAAAGAGCTTCTACACAGCTAAAGAAAATATTAGCAAAATGAAAAGGGATCCAACCATATGGAATAATATATTTGAAATAATACCTCAGATAAGGGTTTGGTCTCCAAACTATATAAAGAACTCATACGACTCCACTTCAGGAAGGCAAACAACCCAGTTAAAAAATGGGCAAAGGACCCAAACAGACACTTCTCCAAGAACGACATATAGAGGGCTTGGAGACATATGAAAGGATACTAAGCATCACTAGCCATTAGTGAGATGCAAATTAAAACCACAATGAGATACCACTTCACAGTGTTCAGAATGGCCATCATAAATCAACAAACAACAAGTGCTGGTGAGGTTTTGGAGAAAAGGGAACCCTAGTACACTGCTGGTGGGCATGCAGTGTGGTGCAGCCACTGTGGAAAACAATTCTAATTTCCTCAGAAAATTAAAAATGGAATTGCCTTTTGACCCAGCAATTCCATTGCTGGGATTATACCCTAAGAATCCTGAATCACCAATACAAAAGAACTATGCACCCCAATGTTCATAGCAATACAATTTACAATAGACAAGTGCTGGAAGCAACCTAAGTGCCCACCAGTGAATAGTGGATCAAAACATTGTGGTACATTTACACAATGGAATACTATGCAGCAGAAAGAAGGATCTCCTTCCCTTCATGACACCATGGATGGAACTGGACAGCATTATGCCAAGTGAAACAAGCCGGGTTGTGAAAGACAAATACCATATGATCTCACCTATAAGTGGAATCTAATCAACAAAACAAACAAGCAAACAAAATACAACCAGACATTGAAATAAAGAACAAGCTGACAGTAACCAGAATGGAGGGAAAAGAGGGATAATGGGAGAAAATAGTGGAAGTGTCATCATGGGACGTATATAAAGGACATATGGACAAAGCCAAAGGGAAGTAGGATTGAGGGTGGGAGGCGGGGAGGTATGTGAGGGCGGGGGAGTTTTGGGGGGAAATGGGGACAATTGTATTTGAACAATAATAAAAAAAGAAGCTTATTGTATGTCAAAACTGAAAAAAATTAAAATGCAATTAGGACAAGCACCACAAAGGAGAGATATATGCGGCAATAACAGAATATACAAGAGTGGTCAGACTTCACCAAAGATGTGAGGGAGGTCTTTCCTGAGCATTTGACACATGAGAAAAAATACAAAGGTTGCGTAGTAATTGTGTTGCTGAAAACATAAGGCATGAGAAAGAGCCTTCCAGGAAGAGGAAAAATCAAATGCAAAGGTGAAGACTTATTAGTAGCAGAGCAATTATGATGAATGAAAGAAGGCCATTGTTTGTAGAGAGGGATAAAAGCTCATATATTTCATGAGCTTTTATGAAATATAGGATAAATTATGGAGTTTTGACTTACTTTGAAGGAAAGAATAAGCCATTCAAATGTTTTAAGCAAAGAAGTAATTTATTAGATTTATGTTGGAAAAGATAATTCTGGCTGCAAGATAATTCTGGAGAACTTATCAACAGAAGTCCAGACCAGAAATGGCCCATGAGATGAAAGATCTGGAGAGAGAATTAAGAGAACAAATTCCATGGAAAGAAACCATGGTCATGGAGGTGGGGGTGGAGTGGAGGATGAATGAATGGTAAGGAGGGAACAATTACAAAATACAGGACTGCCTTTGGGCAAGATTTGCCCCAAAACTTTCAAAGAAAGCATAGGAAGAATGAATGAGTTCTAATTAGAAATGATTTGTGGAGAGCATGGAAAAATTAAGAATATTCATGTCTCATTGTGAAGGACTTGATGATATTATTGACTGAGAGGATGGATGTGTGGGGTGGCTTAACACACCTGAGTGGTCATTTGTATATCATGGATATTTTAAAACACTATAAATGCCTATTTTTTAAACTGTATGTGTGTGTGTCTTTAGTCATTATAACATGAAGTATCTTAAAAGGGTAGCTAGGCATTGACTGACATGTTTTTCTTGGCATAAATATCTGAATAGGTGCTCTACTATTTCAAATTATCATTTTTTAATAAAATTATATTACTTAGAAAATGCAAAGATATCAGCATATACATCAGAAAATTTTGATTCTCTTGTGAAAATTTAATTAAGAGAATAAGAGCCATTACTTATTGAGCAATTACTGTGTCCCCAATACTGTACTGAGGAACTTATGTCCATTATCCACCTTAATCCTTACCTATCTGGCTTTACTATTTTCTCTTTTTCACTTTGTAGATAAAATTGACTGACTACAACTTTGATCAAGATCATTGCATCCTGTTCCATGTATCCATGCCTCTGGTTTTACTTTGTTCATCAATTTAGTTTATTCATTAGATTGCACGTACGAGTAAAATGGCATGGTATTTGTCTATCTCTGGCTGGCTTATTCCACTTAGCATAATGTTCTCCAGGTCTATGGTGAAGACTAATAGGTTCCAGAGGGGAAGGTGATGGTGGGGCCTGGAGAAATTAGTCAAAGAGCGTTTACACATATATGCAAAACCCATGGACACAGACAAAAATTTGGTGAAGTCCTTGGGATGGGGAGGCTTGGAGGAGGGGGTGAAGGGAGATAAAGTGGGGGGCATCTATAACAGTGTCAACAATAAAACAAATTCACAGCAACCTTATTGAGAACCCAGGATTTCTAACTGTCATCTCCTGGAGTTCAATATCTTTAGCACAAACCAATCTCTAGGTTTTATCTAATATGATTTATTTATGTTTTGCAAATCAAATCCTGGGGGTTAATTTTTTTAAATTTACCTTTGCTAATTTTCATATTCCCTGAATTTAGCTGAAGAGCAACAGAATTGTGTCCCTAAACATGTGCTCAAAGGGAAACAGATAAATACATACAAACATGTATACATCTGACTCTGAAAACCTCAATCAATAATGTGTGTGTATGTGTATATATATGTGTGTACATATATATGTATATATATTTCATTATTGTTCAAATACAGTTGTCTTCATTTTCCTCCCACCACTCTTCCCCCCCCCCCACTCTCCATCTTCCCCCACTTTGGCTTTGTCCATGGGTCCTTTATACATGTTCCTTGACAACCCTTCCCCTTCTTTCCTCCATTATCCCCCTCTCCCCGACCTTCTGATCACTGTCAGTTTTTTTCTTTATTTCCATGTCTCTAGTTCTGTTTTGTTCCCTTGTTTGTTTTGTTGATTAGGTTCCACTTATAGATAAGATCATATGGTATTTGTCTTATATTTTTAGTGTAGGTTTCATGAAGCAGTGGAGAAGAGAGTTATATTACCTCTCCCACTGAAGGACCTTATAAAAATCCTCTTTAAATGCCAAACTTCCACCAGACTTTCCCTTATAACATAGTTGTTGTAATCATCTTTCTACTTGCACACTATGTCCCTTTCTAAACTCTGGCTCCTAGCCTCTCTCTCTCTCTTCCCCTTCTCGGATGTGTCTGTGACAGTTCATGCTTTCTCTCCCTACGACCCAAGCTGTCTGGAGGTTTGTATGCTTTCCCTTTTTCTCTACTCTCCCACTGCAGTTCATTTGACAAAAGGCCCACCCCCAAAACTGATTTTCCTCAAAATCTAATCTGTGGTGGGCTGAGGGAAATAATCTAGTAGTTATCTTCTGTCATTGAAAAATTCTGATAATATATAAAAGGTGGTCATTAAACTTATGGTATCAACATTTTGAATGTTTATGAACATGTGTTTTATTCCAGAAGTAACTAGAAATATGGAGTTATACTCTAAATTCTAAGACCGAATTGGATTAAGTGCAAAATTATGAATTCCAAATTAGGACAGAAAATATATTTTCTATTTTTCCTTTGGAAAAGCATGTTTACAACTTGTGCTGCTTTTGTAAGAAAAATTCTGAATTTATATTTAGCTTTCTTTTTAGAAATTTATATGTTATTTCTTTGTAATCAGAAATGTATCTTGTGAATAGCTTTGTACCTCCGTGTTCTTAGTTACAGTATCTTTGTCACATTATTTTTTTGAGGAAACTACATTGAATATCTGAGTATAGAGTGACTCATTATAAAAATGTAGGTAAATACTTCCATAAGTAAATATGAAATACATTTGACTTGCTGTATTTCCTATATGTAGAAAAGGCCAGAAAGAAATAGGGAAGGCCTAGCATAGAATTATTAATTTAATTATTAATGTGGGAAACCTTAATAGAAGAAGTTGAAATTTTAGAATTATATGCCTAACAGATATCAGGTGGTAATAAGCACCACCTATTTCTCTTCTGATAAAAATAAAAGAGCAAAAATAAAAGTTAACTCAATATAACTCAATTAAAGAAGCTCTTAAATCTTTTTCCTCTGCTTGAAACTGAAATGAAATAATAAAACAGCATTTTAGGCTATTCTGAAAGAACCACAGTGCTAAGTGTGCTAGAAAAAGCAGAGAATTTTTGCACAGATGGTCTGCTCTGAAACATGCCAAATTCACTCAATGTACAGGAGCTCTGGGAAAAGCTTTTCTGCCAATAGGCAAATATAGAGCCTTTCAGATTTGGATTGCCAAAACTGAAGTCTGAGAATGTCATGTTGTGATACTGCTTACTTCTGATGAAGATCATAAATAACAAGAACATTATATTAGATAGTTATTATAAATGTTTGTGATCCAAATCACTGGATTAAAAATTTTGCCACTCTTGCACTCCAATCTCTTCCCAATAGTAAAGCCATAGTGATCTGTTCAAAATGCATATTCTTATCAGTCACTGCCCTGCATAAAACTGCTCAATACCTTCTTTTTGTTATTGGGATAAAATCCCAAATACTTGGCATGTTATAGTCCTGAATGCTGTGACTATGTTTCTTCAGCCTGACAGCAGACCACAGTGGTCTGTAGCTCTCAGTGATGTAGACCTACTGACCTCACTCTGTGCCTTTTGCTGGGTCCTATTCATAGAAGTTCTTTCCTGACATGCACCAACTCACTGCTTACCCTTACCAAGCTAACTGGAGGTTATACAAAATGTTGTTTTTTTTCTTTCAGGAAAACCTTCTTTGACCAATTCTTCTCTGACATATCCCCCTAATAGATTAGAGGGCTCTATTTATGGAATCTAACTCATATTATTTTTTTCTTTAAATAACTAATAAAATTTAGCAATGCGCCTGAAATGTAATACCAGGTCTATCTGGAAAAAGTCCAGGCATGACATTAATATACTGAGAATGGTTTATGAGACATTCACTGTACTAGTCAGTGGGGATGGTAGATGCCATTGAGTGAACATGTGTACTGTGTGGACCTTGCATTCAAGATGACCAAATGAGTACAGCAATGAAGCTGCCTCAAATTTTGCATTAAGCTTGAACATTTCTCTGTGGAAATTTCTCTGCACTAAGCTTGAACATTCCTCTGTGGAAACCGTCACTTTTTTTTTTTCAGAAAGTTGGGACTCAGGTGAACTTCAACATTGTCAGTACTATTAATAAGCATTCCTCAAAAAGGTGTTTTTTGGTTATATCCACAAATATGCACACGAATATGGACTCCATGCACATTGTCAAGTGGAACAGATCAGAGATTACATAAAACCAGTAAATTCCCTGCAACCCAAAAATAATTAGCTGTGGATATCTAGAGAAGATGGGTGGGGCAAGAAGGATGATGTTCAGGTTTGTAGCACTAGAATCTTCTGTGTCAGAAATATTGTCACTTTATTGTACAAGATTAAAGTTCACATATTTATTATTGATTTGGGAAGCATTTTTGAAGGCATCCTGATAGAGAGTGTTACAACATAGTTTTGGCAATAATTGTAGGCATTACTAAATGTTTTATGAGAAATACATTAGTGTAAATCACCATTTAAAAAGTGAAACATGAATCACTACTGTAAGAATCCGACTTCAGTGCAAGAAATCATGATTTATTTTCACCGTTGATACTGTATATGTAAATGCCATTTCTCAGAAGCATAAAACTCTGACTATAATATATTGGTTAGTGTAAGCAGTATAATATACATATATATTCCAGGCTGTGCTAGTTTCATTAATCATATATCTTAAGAATTTTAAGCTTATTTTTTATGAGGCATTGCATTACATGTGGCACTGATATGCATGTGTAATTTATTACTTGGCAAGTGAATTATCCTGCACTATTTTATTTGCTTGATATATTGATTTTCAGTTGTGATAGATCATTTTAGATTGCACAGCTTTATTCATGTTGATTTATCCACAGAATCACACAGACTGTGGGGCAAGCAGAGGCAGCCCTTTGAACACTTTCTATTGCCTATAAATATAGTTGTTAACTGGAATCCTTAACCCCAGTAGGCAAACATATTTAACAAGTTGAAAGAAATAACTTTCACCCAAGATCTAATTAGTTGTCGAATAAGTGCTCATAAAAAGTAGTTTCAGTATGTCTTTTTCTTCCATATGCTACTCTTGCTACCCATTTTTTAAATCAATAGGCAATAAAGTGTACAGTGAAAGAAAAAGATGTCACCAGTTTACTTAAAAGGTGTCTTCTATGACTGCTAATTGTCTTTCCATCCTTATCAGCTCAAAAACATGTATTTGCCTGGACTTGAATTACTACAACCTTCTCTCTTCTTTTGTAGACAACTCCCTCTGAACAGAGGATTTTGGAGGGAAAAACATGCAGCACCAAACATTAATATGTGATGGCAGTTGTTGTAGATATTGCATAGAGAAACCAGGTAAATAAAAGGGGTTATTTTTGGAATACTTCATAGAATTTTTTAATGGTTATCTTCATTTCTTTATTTAAAATAAAGTGAATGAAGCTTAATTGAGAACAATGCTGAGTTGTTGTTTTTTGCTTTATTTCTGTTGTTGATACTATTACAGATGTCCCTCATTCCTCCAACCGCTTTGCCCACCTCCACTCAGCCCCCTTCATGTCTATGGGCTGTGAGTGTTTGCATAGATGTTCTTTGGCTAATCTTTTTAATGAACAGTATCAAGACCACCCTCCAACAATATGCCATCTTGTTGCTGCTACCACGGTACTTAAAACACAGGAGCATTTGAAGGAATACATGCTGAGAGGTTTCCCCTTTGCTCTTCTACCTTATGTCCCACTGATACCCCTTCATTTATTAGTTGTCATTCCCTCCTTCCTCCCTCGCTACTCTGTTGCAATGGAATTGTTTATACATATTGTTTCTTATTTTGGTTTCCTGTAGACCAGGAGGGCTTATTCCTAATTTATATCAAATCTCTGCTTAAATATCACTTGCAGAATTTCCCCCCTTGCTTACGAAAGGTACTGGGGGCATACTAAACTCTGGATAAATAATGTTGAATAAATTAGGGAAAGAATGAATGAGCGAAACTGCGTTGAAACTGCAAGTTCACTTCAACTTAGTGCTCACAAATTGAGCCCCAGAATCTGACCATTCCTTAGCACTTCCCAGCTGTTGGTCCTTACACAAGATGCCTAATATTTTTGAACCTCAATGTTGTCATCTGAAAATGTACATAAAGACAGTATCTTATCTCAAAGAGTTTTTGTGACATTAAATAAAGTGATGTAGGTAAATCACTTATCACACTTATGTGGCATAAGGTATGCTTACAATAAATATTAGCTATTATTATTATTATTTTATATTCATTACTTGATGTTCTTCTGTTATGCCACTTCATACATTTATATTTTTTCAAAACTGTATTGTTTTGCTTTGACATAAGAGCTATAAATAATAAAGGTGTAATTCTTTTCTACTTGCTTAAATGGAATAGCTTGCAACTAAAATAAAACATATTTCAATTTCATTGTGGTATCTTTGAAATAATTTTAAATATATTTAAATGTGAAAAATTGACTTTATGAGGTGAGAAATACAGTTTTTGTTCTATGTATTTAGATAGAATATATTTGAAAAGTAATGAAATGGAAAGTGTATTTGGGGGAGCAACTCTCCACACATTCTTTCAAGATATGGCTGAAGGTATTTTTGAGATTGTAGGACCAAAGTTGTATAAAAATCAGTATAATTCTCACATATTATGAATGTGTAATTACAGTTGTAATTAAAACATAAATTTCTAAATATGAACCTCAAACTTGCCTGCCTTAAACCAAAGCAAATTTCTGAATGTTAACATTTAGCGGTTGTTGCAGCAGCTGCCACTAGATGTCAGGCAGTTCTTACTGTCCTCTCACAGAAGGTCCATTGGTCCTGCTGAAGAATGTCATGTCCCTCAGAATTTAAATTTCAGGCTCTTGATGGACACAGGAATAAGGTCTTTAAGGATACATTAGAATTTGATAAAGTTAACTATTACTAAGATTGTATCTATAATATACAACTAAATAACTATTTTGACTAAATGTACCTGTTAATCAAACTTAGATTTAATTAATTCAATGAGTTTGTTTTATGGATTTGACAAATATTTGCCAGGCTTTTATGTAATTTTACCTATAAATATAGATTTAGAACATGGATATATCCTTGTTATACTATATATTTATTCAATTTTGGCCTCTGGGAATATTTTTGTACCCATGTCATGCCAAGTCAATGCACATCATGTCTGGGCTGTGACTTCAGCAGAGTCCATTGTACCAGCAGAGCCATCTTGGACTCTAATTACTGAATTTTGTTCCAGAATAGTAAGGAACAAAATAACCTCTAAAATATGCTCACAAATCAGGAAGAGAATGCTGATTTGGTTTTTAAATAACATTTTAAGAAGCTTGTTTGCACACATTGATTTAAAATAGAGTATCGAAACTTTTATTTTGAAGTTGGTGTATTATTTCTTCATCAATAACATTTAGAGATAATTAATATATCTAAGAGAGTGTGGGGCTGTAAATTAGAAGACTTGTAAGACTTGTGTTACACCATTTAGCTGTCACTTACACTTTTCTAAATGTGTCATATACTGATTGCATAGCCATTACCCTATCTGAATTAGAGTTTTCTAATCTGTAGTTCATTTATATGAGAATCATGTAAAATAATATGTGTGAAAAATTATTGTGGAATTAGAAAGTCCTGCTCATTCCTATAATTTGTATGTGAACTGGGTACCTGGAGGTCCTAGAATCTCTCCTAATCTCTCCAGTAATACCTGGGGGGTAGGGGGAAGGGTGTATGTGGGCATGAAAGACAGGGGACAGACATGTATTTCTGCCATTTTTATTCATCCTGCTCTTTTGAAATTAGTTCCAATTGTGAAACTTTGCCTGTCCTGAAAATTCATCTGATTTTTTATTTTTGAAATATTACCAACATAAGGCTGAATTTGACCCTGTCTGAATTTTCAGAGCAAGGTAAGTGTTCATGAAGCATCACAAAATTAAAACTGAATATTAAACTTCCTTGTTTTAAAAAATAGTCTGTTGGGTACCCCAGCACTGGCATTTTCTCCCTGGGGACATTTATCTTCACCTGCAGTTTTTGGCATACTCTCTTCTCCCTCCTTTTATTCCCTACTCCTGTTTTTGACTTCCAACCTCCTTTCTTCTTTTACAAACACTATACCTTTGTTGCTAACTTTTTATGTAGAATCAATTAACCATCTTTGAATTTACTGTCTCTTTTCATATCAGGTTCTTGAGACATAGTGCTCACTGAAAGTGACCTAACAAGATATTTCCTAAATAAAATGGTTCTTACCCTCAGTGGAACTCTTTAAGTTGTAAAAAATACATTTTATTCCCCTGGCCGGTGTGGCTCAGTGGACTGAGCACCGGCTTGTGAACCAAAGAGTTGTTGGTTCAATTACCAGTCAGGACACATGCCTGGGTTGCAGGCCAGGTCCCCAGTAGTGGGCATATGAGAGGCAGCCACACATTAATGTTTCTCTCCCTATCTCTCTCCCTTCCCCTCTCTCTAAAAATAAATAAATAAAAAATATTTTTTAAAACTTAAAAATATACATTTTACACTTTTTAAAATTCATAGGGTACATACTTTAGTACTTACTGTACTAAATCAATAAGACCTAGTGTCAACAGCAATTATGGTATGAGAAATAAAACCTTCACATTTTCATATTATGGATATTGTTTTTAAACATTTCAAACTCAAGTTTGCAAAGTTAAATTAATTCTACTCTGTTTTATGAAATGCTGTTATAATGGTCTATGTGAGTCCCTTTATTTGTTTTCTTTTTCTTATTATTTTCACTTTGTTTCTTATCCTTGTAACAGAGTGAAATGCTCAGCCTCTCTGACTCCATCTTGTTCAAGCCTGCTGCAGTCTTGCATACAGATGTGATAATCATTAGAGAAATTCCTCTTGCTGTTTGACTTTTTTACAGAAACAGCCTGTTGCCAAAAGGTGCCTTTCCAGAAGAGAGGAAGGAAATAGGTACAAAAATAGTGATTGTTTATCAAAGATGTGTAGGAGCCTCAAGACTGGTCTCAGTTTAGCTGGGGTCAACAGACTGGGAGCAAAGGGGTTTGGAGATTTTGTGGTCTTCCTCACATCCCTGCAGGTGCCCAAATGTCTGCAGTTGTCAATCACCTTTTGCTCCTCCCATTTCCCCCTGGCCCTGATATAAAAGAAGCCTGAACTCTGCACTTCCTTAACAAGAATTTGAGGTGATACTAGGACTTCCATTTTTTCGGCTGGCACCTTCTGAACAATAAACCTTTTCTTACTCCAAACTGATAAGTTGAGGTTTGGCCTTTTGAAATGATGGGTACACTGACTTAGGACAGGTAACATCCTCACTCCCACATTTTTCTTCCTGTTATAAATTTAATGTATACCTGTCAAACTTTCTCCTCATATATTTACATATATAAGTACAAAACTTTATGTATGTATATATGGTTGTGTGTTTGTGTGTAGTATCCCATGTTTATGTTTAAAAGAAGCAAAGTGACTTGATCTTTATTTTTTCTATCATCTTTTTTCTAGGTCAAGAGCAACTATAATAAATGAGGCATATTTCTTATCAATATTGTAAGAATAATTACACTTAAATCATATATAGTGCTTACATAAAAAGTGCTGAATCAGGAAAGGGTTCAGAACAACTTCCTCAAAGATGTATCACTTTAGTATGAGGATTATTTTGAGCTGTAGGCAATCAAGACCCAGCAGTCTCAGAAAAAGCTCTTTACTTCCCTCTTAACTGCCTAAAAAAGAAATATAAATTTCCCAACTTGTGGGGGAAATCTGTAATTTTAAGGAAATTTATATTGGAAAGGGGGCCAGTACCAGAAAGAGAACTATTAGCAGTACTATATTTACCTAAAAAACATCTGCATAACAGGCAGCTTTTGTTTCCCAAACATTCTTCCTCTCACCTTTCTGTGAATTGCTTTTCTCTCCTTTAGCTCCAGATCCCTACCCTTTTCCTCAGCCCAAGAAATTATATAAGTCTCAACTTCTTGGCTGACTTTGGGTCTCATATCTCTGAAGGGAACCCCTATGTACATGGTTAAATCTGTTTTTTCTCTTGTTAATCAGTCTATGTAATGTTAATTGTTAGACCAGCCACAGAACCTAGGAGGGTAGAAAACATTTTTCCTCCCCAACAATTGCAATTAATTACATGAAGTTGATCTGAATGTAACAAATACATCCAGACTTCATATCTAACATCTGTAATTATGTGTCTAAATACCATGTTTTCTGTTTCTTATTTGTAGGCCCACGATTATAAATTCTACACTGATCAACACAATTAAGGAGATAGAGAATTTCCTGAGAAATGCCATGTGCTCTAGGTAAGAGGTTTCCAGATTTGGCTGTATATCAGAGATACTTGGGGACTTTATTTAAAAAAGTATAGACTCCTTAGCTTTATTAAATCAGAACTATTAAAGAAAGTTGTAGACATTTCTCAAATTTACATGTCAGCTAGGTAGCAGGAGGTCATGGGAGTTTTCCTAATCTCTCCAGGGATAATCAAAGTGGAGAGAGTAGAGGTGTGTGAGGGGTGAGTCTGGAATCTGTATCTGTCATCTAATACCTATCTTTATCTCTACAGATTTAGAGATGGATCTAGATCATACATCATACACACACACACATCTTCTCTATATATATACATATACATTCATATATATACACATATATGTCTTCTAGATCTGTTGATCTCTCTTTTTGGAGAGTGATCAAGAGGTAGATAGATAACTGATTATATATATATATATATGTATGTTTTTATATATATGGCTATTATGTATCACTTATATATCTGTGTATTCTCAGACAATTCTGATATAGCCAGTTCTAAAACTGCTTTGTACACATGGCATTTAAGACTGAAAAACGTTATCTGCTGGTTAAGCATTTAAAATCATGAAAAAATAAGAGAGATAGTAATTTTTCCACAAGAGCCTCAGATGAATGATCTTATTGCTAATATTAGCTAAAATTTGAAAATTTTTATGACATTTTGGTTTTATTTTTGGTCTAAAAAATTGTAGGTCTGGGTGTTTTTGTTTTCCTATGCATCAGGTATTGATGAGTAAAAGCATTTCAATATTATTTTGGATTAATTAACTTAGTGGTGGGGGTAATTGCAGATTCTCTGTGAAATTTCCTATTCCTCTGCTACTTATTTTAAAATCCTTTGTGTATGTGTGAGAATATTTATTAGGAAAATATAAGCTATTATGGTGTAAATAAAACTCCCTATATCAGACTTCAAATGCTACTCTGAAGATCATAAATACATTCAAAATTCATCTCAATACTTGTTCACTCACAGGATGGGGCTTGGTCAGTTCTGATGAATCCAAAATAAACTCCTGAGTGGATGTGTCTTTGTTGGTTGTCGGGATGAAAGTGGCTGACAGGTGTGCAAATCACTTGTGGCTAAATATGCTGACCTCATCCATTTGGGAGGGAATAATTACTAGACATATTATGTATTTGCCAATCATAATTATCTACGATCATTTTTAGGGCCAATTTTGATAATGCCCTATGAATATATTAACTCTAATCTGGCCAGAATTTATTTACTTATTTATTTACCAACAGCTGGATGATTTCCAACAATAGGAGCCAAAAAATACTTTCTAAGCAAAAATTGCTCAATAATACATGTGTATTATTTAACTAAAGAAACATTATAGATGCTAATTAACAAATAGTACTTTATGTTCTTTGAGAATAAGAGACTTCACTTATCAAGTGGTGGCAGGAGTGATTACAGGTGTTACACTGAGGTTGTGTCCCCTGATGATGTGCTGGTGGCTTTGTTTTCCGTCCTATTAATCTATGGGCAGCTGAAGGCTTGATAAGAGCAATTGAAAAGCTGTGAACAAAGTTCTAACATTACTCCATTTCAGCAAAGAGCAGTTAATTAACTTCAATTTACAAATATTCAGTTACTATGTCAAATCTTCAATGGTTTAGGATTGCTAAAAGAGGAAAAAATGCACTTTTTTAAATGAAAAGGAGTGGAAACAAAACATGAGAAAACAAAAGATGGTCATATATGGTGTAAAACCGATTGGGTACCAGGCAATCCCAGCAGTCAGGAGATGGAGCACACAAAAACACTGCTTAGTTGTTGGAGTTTGGAGTGATGTATTTACCTTTTGGATGAAAAAAAATATTGTTGTCCTTCCTAGGAAATCCTTATTTGGCCTTAGCTGAGAAATCCCCTCCCTCTCCTTTTAATGTTCTGAGAACTAACTGTCAAACATCTCAGCATGGCTACAAGTGTGGATATGTAGAGGTAAAAAAACAAAACAAACAGAAGAAAACTACCTGTGAAGGATGTCAGATTTAGGCCCCACATGATTCAACTAAACAGTGTAAATGACTAAAAAAATATGTGGAATCACAGTAATTGGAGAAAGGTTTATGCATCAATACTTAAGTGAAAATCTGAATGCATAAATTTTTTAGCAAGTTCCATTAATATATTTTTATTTATATTGATTTTTATAAGATCAAATGTTCACATTAAAAACACGAAAACAATCTAAGTATCTTAATCTTTTCTTGAGTATGTGCCATTTATATATGGCTCTGGCTTTCTGAGACTTCATTCATTTCACTGAAGATTCATCATGCATCGTGCGCTGGAATTTTGTAATATTTTCATAGGAAAGATAAAAGTTAATAATAATGGCAGCATTAAGAAAGGGGACATTTTAAAAAAGTATTTTATAGTTAATCTTTTCAATGAGAGAAAATGGAATTTTCTCATATGTGCAAAGATAATTATAGAAAACATAAACATCCTCAGCTTTATTAGTCTGAAAACAGAATACTTGCATGATCATAATGCATGTATGTTCACATATATGGATTAAATTTTAGCATAAGTTTTTTTTTTGCCTGTGTAAAGGAGATATATGTCAATACCTAGAATTGACATATAGGAGTCTCAGATGATAGCAGAAAAAAATACCAAGAAATATCTTTTAACTATTATTTACATAGATTAAATTTTTCTTTGTTTTTTTTTTTTTACCATAAAATGGATTGGATTTTCTTCTCTTGCATGCTGATTCATTTTGTATATTATGCTCTTAATTTCTTTTCCTTTTTTTTGCTACCATGCAATAATATCTGATGAGAACTCTTCCTTGAGCATTTTCAAAGGAAAACCATATTGAAAGAATATGCTTTTAGCCCAGGCTGGTGTGGCTCAGTGGATTGAGTTCCAGCCTGCAAACCAAAGGGTTACTGGTTTGATTCACAGTCAGGGCGCATGCCTGTGTTTCGGGCCAGGTCCCAAATAGGGGGCACATGAGAGGCAATCAAACATTGATGTTTCTCTCCCTCTCTTTCCCTCTCTCTAAAAATAAATAAATAAAATCTTAAAAAAAGAGAATGTGCTTTTAGCATTTTAGCATTCAGGTATAATTTTCCAGTAATAAAGGCCCATTACTGTTTTTCTTAAAATATATTTTCTAATTAGCCACATTATTTTTTGCTACCCAACTCCCCTAAATCAAAATATATCATTCAAATACAATTTCTCAATGAACATATTTAACAGCAACTTAGGTCTATGGGAAATGTTGCTGACAACAGGGGAGAAGCATACGACACAGTCTTTGGACTCAGAGAAAAAAATCAGGTAACAAAATCCTGGCTCTGCCAGTTTAAAGATAAATGATCTTGGAAAATCACTTAGCCCCCTTGAACCTCTTCATCATCTAAATTGGGGATCAAAAAGTTAAATGTTGATAAAATTAGATGAGGCAACACATATAACATCTTCAGTACAACACCCAACATTTTCCTTCTGTCTCAGCAATGCTACCTATTATTAACATGCTACTGCCCTTGACCAAGATAACCTTAGTGTTCCCTTGGTCTAAAGATTCAGAGCTTTTTTCCCCCTGAATCTAAAGTACTGACCTCCTTTTTTTTTTTTACAATGTTTACCTTAGAAAACCAGTTATTTTATATTCTTTCTCTGCCCCTTTGATGTCTAAGTATTTTTTAAAGCCTCTTGCTAGATTTATAACCTGAGACTTTCTCAAGGACCTGATGAAGAGAGCACCGTCTCTCAATTTCCCTGAGAGGGTAGAAGCCTAACTTCAGTGTGTGCCTTGCTCCAAGTTGTAAAACAAACTCCTGTCAGAAGATAGCAGAAAAATTCCTTTTTGTTAAAACCCGTTAGCAAACATAAATCCTACAACCTCTTCCTTTAGCTCTTAAAAACTCTCCTTTCTTTTTCAGTGAAGCTGAGTTTCTAGAACTGGCCCTTGCTCTCTCCCCTATGGCTGGCAGTAAAATCAAAATAAAATCAACTTCTCTTTGCTCATCTTGTCTGGTGCAAGTTTTTCTTTAATAGCTAATGCAAAGTAAGCACTCAATAAATGACAGTAGGTATTGTTTTATATTAGAAAAGTGATATGAAGCATCACTTTCTCTCTTTTTACCCACCTTAAAGAATGACTATTTATATTAGTGGTGTTTACACAACAAAGTAGAATTGTTGAAATTTGTGATGAGAATATGGTATTTCTGCATTATTTATTTATGAGCAGAAGGATTTTGGGTAAAGACAGGATATGAGTGTTGACATGAGTATGTAATAGTTGAGTAATGCATAATTTTGTTTGAGATAAGGCACTAAAAGAGCTATGAAAACTAGATGGTTATTGAGTGATGGAATGCCTGATAAAAAATGAAAGATACAGGACAATGTTGTCTTGGAAAGAGAGAAAGCTGTGATCCTTGTGTCCTAATGATGGTGAGCTAGGTGGTGACAACATGTGTACAGTTGACAATGACAGGGAAGGGAAGGATAGGGAGAATAATACCTTCAAAAGAGGTTGAAGGGGAATGGCTTGGAATTGGTAATGACCCTGAGCTATCTCTTCTTGACTCACTTAGGCTTGATGACATCCCAGAATACTAGCATCACCAATGTCACCTGGGACAACTTAGAAATGCAAACTCTCTGTCCCCACCCCAGACTTGATTTTCAGAAATCGGAAATCAGAAATTCTAAAAATAAATAAGCTACTAATATTTCTTTGTTAGGCAAAGCCTTCCAGTTAAATATATTCTCATTATTTATGTTTCACAGAAATTGACTAGAGGGTTTATTTCAGCCTCAAATTTTATTTACCCCAATTGTTTACCCACTTAGAAAGTTTAGCAGAAATGTTAACAGAAATGTGTAAGCAGAAATGTTCCAAAGGGTTTATTTCAGTCTCAAATTTGATTTGCCCTGATTTTTTTTTAACTTAGAAAGTTTAGGGGGGCATCCAAGATGGTTGCAGAGTAGCTGGAAGCTCCATCCACTTGCCCCCAGACCTGGACCACTGTTGCAGCTAAACCACAGAGCAATCAACTTGAAAATCCAGTGGAGAATGAGTGAGGTCATGTGTGAGTGAGTGTGTACATGGAGACAAGAGTGCAGAGAGTGTGCATGAGTGGGCAAGAGCCTGCCTGCCTGCAGGGCACTCAGACGTGGGTAGCCTGGGCTCTCCTAGTGGAGCAACTGGAGCAACTGTCGCCACCACTGCACAACCAACAATTCTGGCTGCACAGATTCAGGGCAGATATAAATCAGCTCAGGAACCTCAAGCTCCAGGGGCAGAGAGAGACAGCTGGGGAGGAGCTGGCTGAAGAAACAGTGTAGTGGAAGCAGGCCTACCTGAGACTGAGAATCTCTGGAGGGAAGAGGACAGCACTCCACTACCCCCTTGTGTTATAGTATCACTGCAGGACTTTTCCTAGTGCCATCTGGGAGAGATCCAGAGAGAATTTTCATCTAAAATTGTTGAAGGCTCTGACAGGTGGTAGCCAGCCCTAACTGACTCTGAGACTCTGAGATTTTGGAGGAAGAGGAGTGCATGGAGAACAGGCACCCCAGGGCTTGGTGCTACAGCATGGGGGCTACACAGAAACTCTTTTAAAAGAAGAGCTGAGGCAAGACTTGAGAATTGGCAAAGACCCAGTGCTCTCATGTGCATGTGTAGTGGCTCTGCTAACAAAGAACTCAGAGGAATAAAATCATTCATGCTGAAGAAACTGTGGGACCCAACACAACATAGCTGGTGAGCAGGAAATTAGATAGAGTGGAGAGTTTGGGCCTAATTCTCCAGTGAGAGAGGGGAAGACTGGGGACTGGATGGCCAGGAGCTGAATGCTGAGATTTGCTGCAGCCAGGCAGGTCCCCTCGAAGGCAGGCAAGCCCAACCCCCACCTGCAGGACTGCAGCCTTTGCAGATCAGTGTGGCCAGGAGCCCACTGCTGGGTGCATTTCCTCAAGGGAAGAAGAAAAAGCTCTGAAAGGGCCCTTTACCAGATATTACAAGCTACACTGTTCCTCAGGCCCTGACTCACTAAACACAGCAGAGCAGAGAGATTAGACAGGCGTAACAAGGCAGGTTCAGGGCCCTGGCCAGCCTCGATGCCTAGACAGAGTCAAGCAGAAAAGAGTTGCCCCTTTGACACAGATGGGATCCTCACAAGAAACAGACAGCTAATTCACCAGAAACCATAAATTATTGAACAGAATCTGGGACAGATCAAGATGTGTTGTAAGGGGATGGGAAAACACTCCCACCATCTTTCTTGAAGACTAAATAGTGGCCTATGGGTGTGATCAAGGGTTCCAAGCCTCCTGATCGCACCAGAGGCCCCATCTAGAGGCAGGTAGAGAAGGTACTGGCAGTCATCTTGGGTCATTAAATGAACCGCCACTGGACCCAGAGTTGATGTAAAGCTGGAAGGGCAGAACAGTGTGGACCAGCCAAATCTGAAGGAGACAACCACAGACCATGGATCACATGTAGTCTTTTTTTTAATTTTTATTTATTTTTTATTTTTTTATTTTTAAAAATATTTTATTTATTTATTTTTAGAGAGGGAAGGGAGTAAGAGAGAGAGAGAGAGAGAGAGAGAGAGAGAGAGAGAGAGAGAGGGAGAAACATCAATGTGGGGTTTCTGGGGGCCGTGGCCTGCAACCCAGGCATGTGCCCTGACTGGGAATTGAACCTGCGACACTTGACACTTTGGTTCTCAGCCCATGCTCAGTCCACTGGGCTATGCCAGCCAGGGCTTGGATCACATGTAGTCTTGAATAGGCTGCCTAGGGCCAGACTAGGACACTATCTATTACCAGGGACAATTACCAGATCCCTAAAGAGAAGGTGGTGGGAAACACTGAATTCTGCTGAGATAAATTCCACCATGGACTTCATGATTTGTTATTTTTTCTCCTGCATAGTTTTTTTTAAAATTTAATTTTATTTATTTTTACAGAGAGGGGAAGGGAGGGAGGAAGAGAAGGAGAGAAATATAAGTGAGTGTTTGCCTCTCACATGGCCCCTACTGGGGACCTGACCCACAACCCAGGCAGGTGCCCCGACTGGGAATCGAACCTGCGACTCTTTGATTTGCAGCCCGCACTCAATCCACTGAGCTGCACCAGCCAGGGCCTGCATAGCTTTTTAACATTAATTTCTTCTTCAAGTATGTGCCTATTATTTTCTCCTCCCATCTCTTACTGTATTTTACCTTCTTCCCTCCTCTTCTTATTTTTGTTTTAAATTACTTTTTCTCTTGCTACAACTTGTTTCTAATCATACTCTTACTATTTCTCCCTACTTCAGCCTCTCAAAACCATGTTTCTTTTCATTAGTCACCCCACATTCTTTTTTTAAACATTGTATTTTTTATTTTTATTTTGACAGACAGAACTTACTTATTTTTTAAATATATTTTATTGATTATGCTATTACAGTTGTCCAATTTTTTCTCCCCTTTCTTCCACTCCACCCTGCATCCCACCTCCCACCAGCATTCCCTCTCCTTATTTAGTTCATGCTGATGGGTTGTACATGTAAGTTCTTTGACTTCTCCATTCCCTACACAATTCTTAACTTCCCCCTGTCTATCTTGTACCTACCATTTATGTTTCTCATTCCCTATAGTGTTTCCCCCATTTTCCCTATTCCACCTCCATGTTGATAACCCTCCATGTGATCTCCATTTCTGTGGTTCTGTTCCTGTTCTACCTGTTTTCTTAGTTGTATTTTTTTTAGGTTCAGTAGCTGATAGTTGTGTTTGTTGTCATTTTACTGTTCATACTTTTTGATCTTCCTTTTCTTAGATAAGTCCCTTTGACATTTCATATAATAAGGGCTTGGTGATGATAAACTCCTTTAACTTGACCTTATCTGAGAAGCACTTTATCTGCCCTTCCATTCTAAATGATAGCTTTGCTGAATAGAGCAATCTCGGATGTAGACCCTTGCCGTTCATGACTTGGAACACTTCTTTCCAGCTCCTTCTTGCCTGCAAGGTTTCTTCTGAGAAATCAGCTGATAGCCTTTTAGTGGGAATGCAGACTGGTGCAACCACTGTGCAAAGCAGTATGGAGATAACTCAAATATTAAAAATGGGTCTGCCTTTTTGTTACAGGGTGCAGCCAAGAGGGAGGATCCCAAATAGGCATTTGAAATGGGGTCCAGAACTCAAGGTGTTCAGGAGATTTTAAGGCATCTTCACCCCTTCCCCCACAGGTGTGAGTTGGGGGAAGGGGCACACAGAGCAAGAGCATACAGGGCAACTTTGCAGCTAATCCATGGCGTGGTCATTTAACATACCTATAGCCTTTGGCTGGTTGCTGAAACATGCTAAGTAGCTATGGCCTAGCTCAAGGCCAGGGGGATGGGAAGGGACCTCCCCCACAAGATGGGACCTGGGGGGCAGGTCCTCTGAGTTACAGTGCCTGTGTGGGAGCTGGGAGAAGATTGGCTCCATAACATGGGGTGACACCTGCCCAGACCCACGTTGGCGACCAGAAAAGCTGGAGAAGACAGCAGATTGAGGGCAAGTGTGCCCAAGTGTAGGAGGAGTCAGAAATGGGGCTGCAGAGGAAGGCGGGCATGGGGATTTAAAACCTAGAGGTGGCAGCCATTGAGAAGGAGAACCATGCTGCTTTAGGAAGGAAAACCATGCGCAGCCCTGAGAGAGGGAGAACCACGCGGCCTGGACAGAGTGGGGACTCTCCCTTCCCGCAGCCCTGAGAGAGAAGCACACAGCTTTAGCAGAGTGAAGACTCCTGCGGCCCTGAGGGAGAGAACCACGCGGCCTTGACAGAGTGGAGACTCCCATGGCCTTGGGAGAGAGGACCACGTGCCTTTGCCAGAGTGGGGACCCCCGCAGCTTTAGAAGGGGGAACCACCACCTGGTTTTAGCAGAGATCCCAGCGAGTCAGCTGAGGGTACCAGGAACCCAGGGAGGTCTCCCAGTTGAGATGGAGTACTAACTGGGAATAACCAGAGGACTTCCTGAGCCATGGACTTCTATTTCCTTTCCTGAGATACGGTACTCTGGACTGGGCAAAGGGGGAAGGAAGGAAGGACTGTGTTTGTTTGTGGGTGTTTTTAGGGACTTTAGGATTTTTGATAAAGACATTAGTTCACTACTTGAAGTTTGTATAGCATTAAATAAACATTTCCTTTCCTTTTCATGAATCTCTGGCATTGCAAGATGTCTTTCCTCTGGCAGCGGACATAACGGACCTGGGGGCTTCTTTCAGTAATAGTATATCGTCCCAGCCCTCCCTTGTTTGTTCTGTAACATTTTGACTCAGGAATCCCACTTCTGGGAATATATCTGAAGAAACCCAAAACACTAATTTGAAAGTACATAAGCACTGCTATGTTCATTGTAACATTATTTACAATCACCAAGACATGGAAGCCGCCCTAGTGTCCATCAGTAAATGAGTGGTTAAAACAATCATGGGACATTTACACAATGGAGTACCACTTGGCTATAAAAAACAAGAAAATTTTACCCCTTGTGATAGTATGGATTGACCTGGGGAACTTTATGCTAATTGAATTAAGTCAGTCAGAGAAAGACAAATACCATATGATTTCACTCGTATGTGGAATGTAATGAACTAAGTGAACTAACAATGAAAACAGAGACAGACTCATAGATGGAGAGCATATGAGAGCCATTGGTGGGGTGCAGTTAGGGGGGTGGAGGGATTGAGCATAAAGGAAAAAGGACTCATGGACATGGACAAGATTGAGGTGATTACTGGGGGAGAGGGTGTGAGAGGACTAAATGTTAATGGAAAAATATAATAAAGATTAGATAAAAACAAAAAACAAATCATAATGGGGAAAATAAAATAAATATTAAATCAAAAAAAGAAATATCTTAATATATGCCATGGTTAAATACATGTTGAAAATTTGAAGTTGAGGAGTTAAGTGATCAAATGATCATGCCACAACATTATAGCAAACTATTCAAGTTTAGAGAGAAGAAATAATTTTTCCTATTAATCTTTTATCAACTTGTATCTAATTAAACTTTTATTAGTTAGATTTTAATTATCTTTTAGTACTGTTGTAGGTAAAGAAAATGCCTACATTTTTGCATAGAGTGGATAGGCATTTTGCTTCCTGTAAAACACAATATTAGTTGGCAGTGACTTGCACATCTTTCTTTTTGCTTTGAGCTTTTCAGAATGAGACTCAGGGAGCTGAACAGAAGGATATGGCATAAAACCCTCCCCAAATGAAAGAAACAACTATGTATGCTAACCCCTTCAATGTGAGGGGATAGTGGATGCTACCATAATAAGAACATTACAATATCTCATTGCTGATGAACAAACATGTGAAAGGAATGCATTTAATTTAAATTAAAACTCTGTAAGATATGCTCTGGCTGGTGTGGCTCAGTGGGTTGGGTTCCAGCCTGTGAACTGGGGGTCGCCGGTTCAGTTCTCAGTCAGGGCATATGCCTGGGTTATGGGCCAGGTCCTGTGTGGGCGGCATGGGAAGTGACACACATTGTTACTTCCCCTCTTTTTCTCCCTTCCTTCCCATTTCTAAAAAAATAAATAAGATCTTAAAAAATATTCTGTAAGATAAATAACCATTAGTGTTGGGAAAAGTTTAGTCCTTCTTATAGAAACTGAGTTCTCAGGGTCTGTTCTTTGGCTTGAAATAGTTTACAAAGAGGGGGAAAAACACTCTGGAAGAAAATATGAGGTTCCAGAAGAGAATCCAAAGAAAATGAGGAGATGAGAAGGGTAACAAAAAATGGTAGACTATTTTATGCTATGGAAGATAAATTCTTACTATAGTACCTGTAGATCTTTAATTAAAAAATATAAATCTAAGGAACTAAAAATTTGAGGAGATAGAGACAGTTGAGCTAAGTTTATTTGACTATCTGAAAGGTATGGAGGTCCTTGTTGAAATTTTGGTTATACTAAGGCAAACTTTCTGTGTTAGTTGTTTTTCTTCTGCTGAGGATTAAGTATTTTGTATTAGATTGTGTAATAAAATATCTTCATTCATATTTCATCAGCTAAAGTTTCATTCAGAAGTAAATAACAGAACCCAAGAAACTGTGGTTTAAATGAGTAAAAACTTTTTTTATTTCATAATAATATGAAGATCTAGAAGAGGCAAACTCTCTCCCCAAAATGTCATCAGGGTCTCACACACATTCTACTTTTCCCCATCTTTAGCTTGTGGTCCTTACTCTGAGGTTTGTCAGCACTGGAGAAAAATGACCACTAACTCTGTAGACATCACATCCTCTCCACATGCCAGAGAGAGAGCAGAGAGAGAGAGAGAGAGAGAGCAGAGAGAGAGAGAAAGAGACAGAGAGAGAGAGACAGAGAGAGAGGAAATAGAGGCATAGATCTGGAGGGCATTGAATAGAGAAATAAAAATTTAAAATGTTCATACTCTGGATTTTGATGAAGACTTATGCAAAGAGGACTCTGAGGAGTTAAACATTTAATGACACCTGTTACAACTTCTAAAACTTAGAGGTTATCAGTATGAAATGTTTATAACAGCCCTCCCTGAAAATCAGTTTTGCTTGCAGAATTTTAGAACATTTCTCTACTGCCTCTGAATTATTTCTGTAAGAAGTTTTCACACCCAACTTAGTAGAACACTCAAATGCAATGAGATAAATTATGTCTTTCCTGGTTGGCAACATCTTGAGATTTTTCATCTCTAATTCTATTATGCTATGGCTATCATCTCCTCTGCATTATGTATATATATGGTCAATTAAATTAAAAAATCATTTTAATAAATTATGCTTAGGATGTGGGAACAGGGAATCTATTCTGAGTTAGTATGATATTCTCTCTTCATTATCCTTTATTGATTTAAGGAGAAAAGAGTGTCCTCTATACCCTCCTCTGGCATATGATTTTGAGTGACTAGCAGCTTGAAATTGGGACTTATTTCTACTCATCAGTAATTTCACAAATAAGCAACAAGAAAACTAATCCAGATACCTCAGAACAAGTATTGGTTATTATTCTACATTATTCAATTGTTCTAAAAAGTGATATAGAAAAAAATCTACACTAGAGCATGTTATTTCTGCTTTGAAAGTCTATGGCAAAAAATTACCACACATAACCTCCTTACTGTGATATCTAGGATTAGTGGAGACTACTCTGTTCTGCAAATGGAAAGATAAAAATATAAAGAGAATGTAGGTTATACTATTTTTTTTTAGTCTGAAATAATTTCAACAAAATTTAGTTTGAAAAAGTTGCAAGAATATTACCAATCATTTTATCTAATATTTTTGGTAATATATTGCCAACATCATGTTACATCATGCTGAAACACTTGGGTTCATGTTTCTTACATAAAGGGGATTTTCCTGTGTAATCACAATACAACCACCAAAATGATGAAATTAATACTGATACACTATTGCTGCATAAACTGAAGACTGAGATGATTTTTGCCAACAGTCCCAATAATGCCTTTATCAGTAAAAGAATCCAGTCCAGGGTCACGCATTAAACTTAGCTATCATGGTTTTTAGACTCCTGCACCTTGTAACAGTTCTCCAGTCTTTCTTTGGTTTTTATGAATTGTGAAGACTACAGATCCATTATTTTGCAGAATGCCCCTCAGTTGGGTTTGTCTGATTCTTTCTCATGATTAAATTTAGCTTATGCATCTTTGGCAGAGATGTCAAAGGAATGAAGTTCAGAGCATTCAATCATGTAGCACATGATTTTTTGATTGATTACATTACTGATGCTTGCCTGATTTTTCCACTGTAGGGTTCTTCTATTCTTTATATTTAATAAGTATTTTGTAGAGAGGTAGTTTGAAAATATGTCAATATTTTATTTCCCCTCTAAATTTTACTTAGTTTTAGCATGCATTGATGTGTCTTTGCTGATTTACTTTTTGGCAGGATAATTGTCAAATGGTGATATTTTAACTACTACTGTTCTTTCTACATTTATTAGTTGCCATTCCTCTGTAAGAAGTGTATTTATTTATTTTAGTACTAATGGAATAGATTCCTGTTTTTCTTAATGAGTTATTTTTTATTATTATTCATTTTGTTTGCCACATGTCCAGATTTGACCAGTGTGAACACCTTTAAGCTGACATCTGAGATTTTTTTTTTTTGTTTCTGGTTTTGTTTTGATATGCTCTCATTATTTGTTAAGTAATTCTTTACTTTTTGGCACAAAATATTCCAGGACCATCTTGTTCTTTCCCTGACCCAGGCTTGGAGTCAGCCATTTCAACAAGGAGTCCCTGTTCCTTTTAGCAGAGAACCCTGTTTGGAAACCAGAACCTGTGATCTTGGTGTACCCAATAGTTATTACCATTGGGTGTTGCTCTTCTCAGGCCCTGAGAGTGAATAAAGCTATGAACACACACACACACACACACACACACACACACACACTTCTTTTTATACTCATTTATTTCTGTATTTCTTTTGATTAAAATCATGATTTCACACTGATACCTTCAATTTTACTAGATCTCTCTGTATATATTAAAAACCACAAATTCATACTACTTTCTCCTCTTCATACTGATACCTCAAAATCCTATTCTAATACATCACCACAGCTGCATTTTAGTTTTATCTTTTATTCTGTATATGTAGTCACCTCCTCAAATATTTATCCATAGTGCAGTTGCCACTGGATTGGTGCCCACTTTGTGTAATCAGTTTCCCACTGTCACTGCTGCCATCCCTTCTGCACATCTCTCTCTGCCTCTTCCTATTTGGGCTCTGATCACATTAGAGAACCATGAGGAGATCTTCTAATCACTTTCTTCCTCCCCCTGATGCACCGACTTAATCTATTCAGGCTTTGGGGTGCCACCCTGGGCTGCTGTTACCTGCTCTCCTCACAACACACATAGAGTCTCTGATGCACTTCCTTCCGGATGTCTGGGTTTTAACCCTCAGAGGTGTGCTGCTGGGCTCCCACCCCCACTTAGACTACTAACCTACTCATAATAGCTTTAGACTGAGTGTTAGGAGGGAGGGAGAGAGGGAGACAAAGAGTGAGGAAGGGAGAAAAGGAGTAAGCAAGGGAAGATAGAGAGGAAGGATAAAGAAATACATGAAGAAAAATAAAAGGTAAGGCAAGAAGAAAGCTAAACAATTATTTAAAATTTCAGAAAATATCTATCTTCTTAGTATACATGTGAATGTAATACTTGCCCATGTACAGTTGTAGGTGCTCATTTTTTACCTCTTAAACAACAAAATTTAACTGGCGATTGCTGAAAATAGTAATAATACAAAAAAGGTGGAGATTTTAAAATAAAGTACAAAATGTGTGGCAGAAGGAATTAAAGTGCTCAATGATTGCTGAGTCATTTTAGTTTATATAATTACTGCATTATTGGGGGACAGGAAATAAATAAGACAGGAGTATGAAGAAAGGTTTCAGAGAATTTTATATTGTTAGGAATTAGCTGTGTGATTTGTTTGCTTGCTTGCTTGTTTCCAGGAAATACCACAGAGGCAGAAAGAATATACACAGTATATGATTATTATCATTCTGGTTTTGGTTTATAGGTTTATTATTGATTGCCCACAGCAGTGACTAAACTCTGATATGTACTAGAGAGTAACGCTTGGAACCAAAACCTGTACCGAGTAATTTGGCAGTGATGACAACTGCCTCTGAAGATCCTGGACTGACTGAGAATTTTGCATACTTTCAGTTTCAAATCCTCATGCACTTGGATCAAGTTCCTCATGTTTTAGGCAAATATGGTCAATGTTCTTACACAGTCAATATTTATGATGCTAAGCCTTTGTCAAAATGGCTCTAAATGATCATACTTGGCAAAATATTATATGCAACAAGCTCAGAATTAAGTACAAATATAATTACTATGCTAAAGGAAAACATCCAAGAATTATTAGTTTATGCTTTTCAGAAAATGCACACACACACACACACACACACACACACTTACCACAATGATAGGCAGTAATCAGTGACATATTTACTTCGGCAAACATTCTTTACAGGAAATGCATATTTTCCTAGGAACACATATATCTACATCTACAAAGAGATTTATTTTTTCATGTAGGTCACTTAGAATAACGTTCTCTATTATTTAGATAATTCTACAATACAAATAGTCATATTAAGTAATCAGTCTCCTGTTGAAATGAAAATGCCTCCCCCTCCTATAGTATGTTAAAGAAATAATCATAAAGTTAATAGGAAAAATTATTAATGTCAAATAATCTACCATTATTAACAACATATATACACATTTCTTTTTCCCACAAGAGGGGCCTATCATTAGCTTGCTCCGTGCAAGTCTATAAATAACAGAAAATGAAGAAAAAACAGCAGAGTTCTCAGGAAAGCTAAATTAACCTATATATTAGAGAATGTAGAGAGAGTGACAGTTATTTGTATTTAATTATGTTTTACCTGAGTTAATAGTGATTGCAAGGACTTTTATAACAAGACCTCCTTTTCCATTGACAAAATCTTCAATTTGATTAATTAAAATTAGTTGAATAATATCTTCAGATAGATTTGCTATATTTTTTGACAGGGTGAACTTTGAGGGATCCTTTCTCTTGACTTCACACATGAACAATAACACATGATGTCGAATAATGTAGTAAAGAGTTTTAAGGTTTTGATGTTTTGAATCAAATCATTTGTGAGTGAACTGGTTTTTTTTCTGCCTGTTTCAATATGAGATTTTTATGTTTACACTAGGAATTTAATAATGTCACTAGCTTCTACTCTGTTATTAAAATTTTAATTAAATTAAGTTATTTACTTTCTTCTGGTTATGTAAGAGGTCCTAGGATTTGCATGTTCAATGTTTCCATATATATTTTTTTCAGTACATGTAATTTTATTCTGAAAAAGAAAAGTAATATCCAAATTAAAAGGAAAAACATTAAAAAATATTAAGTATTTATGCTAATCCTTTGTAAACAAATATATAATCACATTTATAACTCCCAATGGTACATTTTATTAAAGGACCCTCTGTAATTTTAAAAATAATGACACTCAAATGATAGATTTAGAGACAGGCAAACCTTGAGAATGGACACTACAACTACAAATACCATATCCCCAGTACTTCAGTAGCCAATGCTCAAAAGAATTTGAATGTCAATGAAATAATAGGTTTTATTTATTTTTCCACTTTAAAAATTATTTAAATATTTTCTACTTTTTAATCACAGCTCACATACAATATTATATTAGTTTTAGGTGTATACCCTAGTGAATAGACAACACATAACTTACTAAAGGACCATTACGATAAACCTCATACTTATCTGACACTATACATAGTTATAGTATTATTGACTATATTTCCTATGCTTTTCTTTGCATCCCTATAGCTATTCTGTAACAACCAATTTGTACTTCTTAATCTCTTCACCTTTTTCACCCATTCCCTGAAACCCCCTTCCATCTGGCAACCATCAAAATGTTCTCTATGAGTCTGTTTCTCTGGTTCTTCATTTATTTTATTTTTTAGATTCCATTGTTAATAGATATGTATTTATTGGCATTATTGTTCACATTTTTACCTTTCTTCTTCCTCCTCCTTCTATCCTCCTCCCCTTCCTCCTTCTTCTTCTTCTTCCTTCTTCTTCTTCTTCTTCTTCCTTCTTCTTCTCTTCTTCTTCAACAAGACTCTTTACCATTTTATGTAAATCTGGTTTGGTGGTGATAAACTTCTTTAGTTTTTCTTTATAGATCCTTTTTTCATATTTATGTTTTAATATATTTTAGTGATTATTCTATTACAGTTGTTCCATTTTTTTCTTCCTAGATAGAGCAATTTTGGATGTAGGTCCTTGCCTTTCATGACTTGGAATACTTCTTTCCAGCCCCTTCTTGCCTGCAAGATTTCTTTTGAGAAATCAGCTGATAGTCTTATGGGAACTCTTTTGTAGGTAACTGTCTCTTTTTCTCTTGCTGCTTTGAAGATTCTCTCCTTCTCTTTGATCTTGGGTAATGTAATTATGATGTACCTTGGTGTGTGCTTCCTTGGGTCCAACTTGTATGGCACTCTCTGAGCTTCCTGGACTTCCTGGAAGTCTACTTCCTTTGCCAGATTAGGGAAGTTCTCGTTCATTATGTTTTCAAATAATTTTCAATTTCTTGCTTTTCCTCATCTCCATCTGGCACCCCTATGATTAGGATGTTGGAACATATAAAGTTGCCCCAGAGGTTCCTAAGCCTCTCCTCATTTTTCTGAATTCTTCTTTCTTCATTCTGTTCTGATTGAATGCTTATTTCTTTCTTCTGCTCCAAATTGTTGATTTGAGTCCCTGTTTCCTTCCTGTCACGGTTGGTTCCCTGTACATTTTCCTTAATTTCACTTTGCATAGCCTTCACCTTTTCCTCTATTTTGCAACCATGCTCAACCATTTCTGTGAGTATTGTAATTTCCAGTGTTTTGAACCCTGCATCTGATAGGTTGGCTATCTCTTCATCACTTAGCTGTATTTCTTCTGGAGCTTTGATCTGTTCTTTCATTTGAGCCATACTTTTTTTGTCTCAGTGCACCTATTATGTAGTAAGAGAAGGAGTCTTAGGTATTCACCAGGGTGGGCAACCCATTTCCCTGCACTATGGCACTATATGTGGGGGAGGGGCCAGAGAGGGAACAATGCCACTTGCTCAACTCCCTGCCATCTTTCAGTAACTTCCTCAACTACCCACAAGCAAATTAGGCCCTTCTGGTGCTGATTCCCAGTGGGTGGGTTTGTGTATGTTCTAGGACCCTATGGGTCTCTCCAGTGAACTCTTCTGTGAGGCTGGGAGTTTCTCCTGCTGCCTCAACACCCACAGGTTTTTTTCAGTCAAAGGTTTCGAGGCTTTATTTCCCCATGCTAGAACCCTGGGTTGCATGGTCTGTCTTGCTCCCCAGTTGTTCCTTCTGCTTATCTTCACACAAATGTGGGACTGCTAGGTCCTCCAGCTGCCACCTTGCCATGAGTTCTCTCCCTGCCGGCTGCCCATCTCTACCCCTCCTACTTGTCTGGATTAACGTTTCTTTAACTCCTTGGTTGTTGAGCTTCCATAGTTAGATTTTCTGGCAGTTCTGGTTATTTTCATTTTTAAATTTGTTGTTGCCTTTCCTTGGTTGTGAGAGGAGGCACAGTGTATCTACCAATGCTTCCATCTTGGCCAGAAGTGCGATCCTTTAGCTTTTTCTTATCTGGGAAGCTCCTTATCTGCCCTTCTATTGTAAATAATAGGTTTGCTGGGTAGAGTAATCTTAGTTGTAGATCCTTGCTACTTATGACTTTGAATATTTCTTGCCAACCACTTCTAGCCTGAAAAGTTTCTATCGAGAAATCAGCTGACTGTCTTATGAGAGTTTCCTTGTTTTTCTCTTGCTGCTTTTAAGATTCTTTCTTTGTCTTTAACCTTTTGCATTTTAATTATGATGTGCTTTGGTGAGGGCTTTTTTAAAAAATAATATTTTATTTAGTTGAATATGTCTAAAATTTTATCACATCAACATGTAATCAATATACAAAGTATTGAGCTGTTATACAAACTTTTTTGTACTATATCTTCAAATTCTGACATGTATTATACACTTTAGCACATCTCCATTCACATGCTAAGTTTTCACTAGGAATACCTCATCTGTATTCAGAGTTGATAAAGTTTATAGTGGTTTTATTTTATTTTATATTTTCTAGAGCAAACTTTTTAAAACATATTTTATTGATTATGCTATTACAGTTGTCCCATTTTCCCCCTTCACTGCCCTCCACCCTGCACACCCTCTCCCACCCACATTCCCTCCCTTTATAGCAGGATTGTCAAGACAAAAAAAAAGGCTGAAATGAAAGAAAAGATCAAAGCTCCAGAAAAAATACAACTAAGTGATGAAGAAATAGCCAACCTATCAGATGCACAGTTCAAAACACTGGTGATCAGGATGCTCACAGAATTGGTTGAATTTGTTTGCAAATTAGATGGTGAGGACTTTTTAAGATGGTCTGTAATGATCCTAGATTCCTGATATTCAAGTCTGTGTGAGATAGATCTTGAGAGCTAATTCTTTCCCATATGAAGAGCTCTTCTGGGTTTCCTGGGAGAACACATCACAGGATTTTTTACTTTCAGTTCCCTTATTTCAGGTAGTGTCTCCTTTGTCTACATTCTTGCTTACCTTTTTGTTATTTTTTTATGATTCTTTCTGCTCCTGTGCACTCTGTCAGTGTCCCATGTCTCCTGCAGGCACCTGTCTTGAGGGAAAGTCCCTTTACAGTCCCTTAAGACCAGTTCTTTCTTCCTCACAGTCACATCTTACCACTAACAGACTGTACTAGGACAGGTTCTTCCCAGCATTGTCATTTCACTCTCCTTCTACAAACTAGTCATGCATAGTTTTTAATTTCATCCTTTCTCTGATTTCTGCTGCAACTAACATACTGCTGGGGTCATGGGTCATGTACTTTTGACCCCATGAAGTCCCTCATCTCATTCTTGTGAGGATAAGGGTGTTTGGGGGAAGGAAATATGAGACACAACTTCACAATTTTTCCCAAATAAATTATTTCCCTGTTTTTGGTTAATAGTATTTAGGGTTCTTTTTTTTTTAATCTTTGGAGTGGTCATTGAACAAAGAATTACCAGATATTTTCAAAACTTTGTATAGTTCTTCATAGATGATATAGTACCCCTCTTTAAAATATTGAAGTATTTCCTACCTTTAAACAGGTGTCATGTTTTATTTTGTTTTATTTTTATTGAATTTACTGGGGTGACATTGGTTAATAAAACCATGCAGGTTTCAAGAGTACAACTCAATAAAAAAATCTGCATATTGCATTATACACTCATCACCCAAGTCAAAGTTTTTTCCATCTCCATTTATTTTGGTAAAGTAGCAGGATTCAATGTAAATATTCAGAAATCAATGACATTTTTATATACCTATAATAAACTGTCAAAAATAGAAATTAAGAAGACAATCCCATTTACTATTGCAGCAAAGAAAAGGTACCTAAGAATAAATTTAACCAAGAATGTAAAAGATCTGTACTCAGAAAATGATAGGATACTGAAGAAAGAAATTGAGGAAGATATAAATAAGTATAATCATATATTATGTTCATGGATTAGAAAGATTAACATCACTAAATATCTATACTACCCAAAGCAATCTATAGATTCAATGCAAACCTATTAAAATATCAATGGCATATCATGTAGATCTAGAGCAAATATTCCAAAAATTTATATGGACCTACAAAAGATGCCCAATAGCTGCAAATTTCATGGGAAAGAAGAATAAAGTTGGAGGTATGATACTACCTGATACTAAACTATACTGCAAGGCCATCATAGTCAAAACAGCATGGTACTGGCATAAGAAGAGGTTTATAGAATATGTGTCATATTTTAATGTTCCATTATTTATGGAATTAGGTACAGAAATGAGGGGGTCATTGACCAGAAAAGAAATCAGTGGTGTGGCATAAGAACTACTGTATTTTGTTATGTATAATGTGCACTGTTTTTGCCCAAATTTTTGAAGGAAAAATAAGATGCACATTATACATGGTTAGTACTAATTCATTACCTATATAAATGTTTTTAATACTTTTATTTCTGCTTATGCATTAAGCATGCAATTCTGGAAAACAATAACAATATCCATATAGCAAAATAATACCCTGGCATATGATATTTGGTTTTGTTTCTACATATAAATAAATAAGAAATTGAATTAAGAATTAGAACAAAAGATTTTTTTTTCCTGAAAGTTCGGGCCAAAATCATGGGTGCCCATTATATATGGGAGCTCATCATACACATCAAAATACTGTAATTCGAGTGCTATGTCTTCAAAGAAACTTTTTCTTACTACTCTCTTCTACCTCATTGAACTCTTCTTTTTTAAAGATTTTATTTATTTATTTTTAGAGAGGGAAGGGATGGAGAAAGAGAGAGAGAGAGAAACATCAATGTGCGGTTGCTGGGGGTCATGGCCTGCAACCCAGGCATGTACCCTGACTGGGAATCGAACCTGCTACACTTTGGTTCGCAGCCCGTGCTCAATCCACTGAGCTATGCCAGCCAGGGCTTCCTCATTGAACTCTTAATAACTTTATGGCTCATGCTCCTTGTAAAGTATTTAACTATGTGCTGTCTTTTATGAACATTAATATTTTAAATATGTACATTTTGATTCTATAAAGGAACAGTTTCTTATATTTCTCCATAATCTATACAACAAAGGGGAATGCATATAATAAATACTAAATAAATATATGTAGATAAGTTTGTAAATTTATCTTCATTGTAGAAATTTCATTGAGACTGAGTGGTCCATAGAAGTTAAACACTACCTGGTGCTAAACTATAGCCATACCTGTGTAAATACAAGGTTATTGGGGGTTAAAAATACAGTCAGGTTTATGTCATGAACAGGCCTCTCTCTCTTTTATATGTATACATGTATATTCACATACTCATAATTTTAAAATGCTTTGGTGACAAAATTGAGGGTATCATTTGGTGCAGATCCTATATATTTTTTCCTTGTTAACACCTATAAGAATAAATGAGACTCCATGTGAAAAATTGCAATTAGTTTTATTTTATTTTATAAAATAATAATAATAAAATAATAATAATAATAATAATAATAATAAGTAGGGTTTTGTTTATTTGTTTCATTAGATGGTGTATATTTTGGTGGTTTTGAAATTAATTGAAAGTCTTAGATACTCTAAATATAGATATTTCTAACATATTATGAACCTAATCAAGACAATGTGTTATCACACTGGCTGGTGTGGCTCAGTTGGTCAGAGTATTGTCCTGTAGACCAAAATGTCATGGGTTATTTCCCATTCAGGGCACATTCCCAGGTTGTTGATTCAATACCTGGTCACAGCACAGATGGTAAACAACCAATCAAAGTTTGTTTCTCATATTGCTTTTTTTCTCTCTCTCTGCCCCTACCTTCTTCTCCCTCTAAAAGCAATGAAAAAAAAAGTTCTCAGGTGAGGATTATTTTATTTTATATTTTTCCTTTTCTTTTTATTGTTGTTCAATTATATTTGTCACCCTCCCCATTACTCTTCTCTATCCTACCCACCCCCACATCAACCATTCAATCCTAACCCACCCCCCATTATCTCTGTCCATGGGTCCTTTTCATGTATTCCTTAATGACACTTCACCTTCATTCCCCCATTATCTCCTTCCCACCTCCCCTCTGGTTACTGTCAGTTTGTTCTTTATTTCCATGTCTGTGGTTCTATTTTGCTTGCTTGTTTGTTTTATTGATTAGGTTCCATTTACAGGTGAGATCATATGGTATTTGTCTTTCACCATCTGTCTTACTTCACTTAGCATAAGGCTGTCCAGTTCCATTTGTGCTGTTGTGAAGGGTAGAAATTCCTTCTTTCTTTCTGCTGTATAGTATTCCATTGTGTGAATACAGCAGTTTTTTTTTTTTTAATCAAATCATTTACTGATAGGCACTTAGGTTGCTTCTAGCACTTGGCTATTGTAAATTGTGCTGCTATGAGCACTGGGGTGCATGGGTTCTTTTGAATTGGTGTTTCAGAATACTTAGAATATACTCTCAGAAATGGAGTTCCCAAGTAAAAAGGCAGTTTCATTTTTAGTTTTTTGAAGAAATTCCATAATGTTTTCCACAGTGGCTGAACCAGTCTGTATCCCCACCAACAGTGCACTAGGGTTCCCTTTTCTCTACAACCTCGTCAGTACTTGTTGTTTGTTGATTTATTTATGATTACCATTCTAACCAGTGTGAAGTGGTATCTCATTGTGGTTTTAGTTTGCATCTCTCAGATGGTTAGTGATGCTGAGCATCCTTTCATCAGCCTCTGTACATCCTTCTTAGAGAAATGTTGGTTCAGGTCCTTTGCCCAGTTTTTAATTGAATTGTTTGTCTTCCTGTTGTGGTTATGTGAGTTCTTTATATATTTTGGAGATCAAACCTTGTCTGAGGTAGCGTTGGCAAATAGGTTTTCTCATATAGTTGGTTCCCTTTTCAATTGAATGCTGTTTTCTTTAGCTGTGCAGAAGCTTTTTATTTTGATGAAGTCACGTTTGTTTATTCTTTCCTTTATGTACCTTGTTCTAGGGGACCTGTTGGTGAAAATATTACTGCATGGAATATCTGACATTTTCCTGCTTTTTTTCTGCTCTAAGACTTTTCTGCCTAAGACTTTTATAGTATCATGATTTATGTTTAAAATTTTTGCATGTACTTGTCCAGATCTTCCAACACCACTTGTTGAAAAGGTTAATTTCACTCCATTTTATGTTTTTGCCCCATTTGTCAAATATTAATTGACCATAGAGACTTGGGTTTATTCTGGGCTCTCTATTCTGTTCCATTGATCTATGTGTCTGTTCATATGCCAGTATCAGACTATTTTGATTACTGTGGCATTGTAATATAGTTTGATAACAGGTATGGTGATCTCTTGTTTGTTTTCTCAAACTTGCTGCAGCTATTCGGGGTCATTTATGGCCCCATATAAATTTTTGAAATGTTTGTTCTGTATCTGTGAAATATGTCATTGGTATTTTACTAGAGATTGCATTGAATCTATAAATTGCTTTGGGTAGTATGGATATTTTTGATGATGTTAATTCTTCCAATCCATGAATGTGGTATATACTTCCATGTATTTGTGTTTTCCTTAATTTTTTCTTCAGTGTTATGTAATTTTCTGAGTATAGGTTTTTTACCTCCTTGGTTAGGTTTATTCTTAGGTACTTTAATTTTCTGTTGCTATAGTAAAAGGAATTTTTTTTCTGATTTCTGTTTCTGCTATTTTGTTGTTGGTGTACAAAAATGCCTTTGATTTCTGAATATTGACTTTGTATCCCACTGTTTTGCCAAGTTCACTTATTAGGTCAAGTAGTTTTGGGGTGGAATCTATAGGATTTTCTATGTACACTATCATGTCTGCAAACAATAACAGTTTTGCTTCCTCCTTTCCAATTTGGATGCCTTTTATTTCTTTTTCTAGTCTGATCACTGTGGCTAGAACTCCCAATACTGTGTTGAGTAGAAGTAGCATCACCTTAGTCTTATTCCTGATCTTAGTGGAAAAGATTTTAGCTTTTTCTCATTGAGTATTATGTTGGCTGTATTTTTCTCATATATAACCTTTATTATGTTGAGGTATACTCTCTCTAGTCCTAATTTGCTGAGTGTTTTTATCACAAATAGGTGATGTACCTTTTCAAAAGCCTTTTCAAAAGATCATGTGATCTTTTTTTCCCTTTTTTTGTGTGTGATGTATTACATTTATTGACTTGTGTATATTATATCATCCTTGCATCTTTGGGATGAATCCCACCTGATCATGGTGTAGGATCTTTTTAATGTATTGCTGGATCTGGTTTGCCAATATTTCATTGAGTTTTTAGCATCTATGCTCATGAATGATATTGGCCTGTAGTTTTCTTTCTTTGCTGTGTCTTTACCTGGTTTTAAAATTAGGATGATACTGGCCTCATAAAAAGAGTGTAGGAGCCTTCCCTCTTCTTGGATTTTTGGAATAGTTTGAGAAGTATAAGCATTAGCTGTTTCTTAAGTATTTTGTAAAATTCTCTTGTGAAACAGTCTGGTCAAGGGTTTTTGTGTGATGGAATTTTTTTTATTAATGCTTTGATTTCTGTAGCTCTTAGTCTGTTCAGGCTTTCAACTTCTTGATTCAGTTTTGGAAGACTATATTTTTCTAGAAATTTTTCCATGTCACTCAGGTTTTCAAATTTCTTGGCACATAGCTGTTTGTAGTAATTTCTTACAATACTATGTATCACTATGGTATTAGTTGTAATTTCTCCTGTTTTATTTCTGATTTTATTTATTTGGGTCCTCTCCCTATTTTTTCTTGTTAAGTCTGGTTAAAGGCTTGTCAATTTTGTTTATCTTTTCATAGAAACAGCTCCTGGATTTATTGATACTTTGAATTATTCTTCTGGTCTCTATGTCATTTAAATCTGATCTGATCTTGATTATTGCCTTCCCTCTATTTGTTCTGGGCTTTGTTGTTGTTCCTCAGTTCTTGTAGATGTGGGGTTATGTCGTTTGTTTGAAATGTTTCTATCTTTTTTTAGATAGGCCTGTATTGCTATGGAGTTCTCTCTCAGGACTGCCATTGCTGTGTTCCACAAATTTTGGACTATGTATGCTCATTTTCATTTGTTTACAGACACCTTTTGAGTTTTTCCTTGATCTCATTCTTAACCCATTCATTGTTTAATAGCATGCTATCCAGTCTCCATGAATTTGAATGTTTTTGAGTTTTTTCCTTGAGGTTGGTTCCTACTTTCAGGTCTTTGTGGTCTGAGAAAATGCTTGATCTGATTTTAATTTTCTTGAATATGTTGAAAATTGTTTTTTGTCCTATCATGTGGTCTATCTTTGAAAATATTCCATGTGCATTGAAAAGAACATGCATTTGCCTCTTTGGAATAAAGGTTATATATATATATATATATATATATATATATATATATATATATATATATCAATTAAGTTCATTGATCTAGGGAATTGTTCAGTGCTAAAATATTCTTGTTGATATTTTGTTTGGAATATCTATGCATTGTAGACAGTGGGTGGTTAAAATACCCTAGTATAAATGGATCACTGTCTATATCTTTCTTGATGTCCTCCACAATTTTCCTTTTATATTTGGGTGCTCTTATGTTGGCTGCATATATGGTTACAAAGTTTATGTCTTGATGGATTCTTCCATCAAGTCTTGAGTATTATGAAGTGTCCTTCTGGGTCTCTTTTTATGTCCTTTGTTTTGAAGTCTATTTTTTTTCTGATATAAGTGTTTCTATCCTGGATTTTTATTTCTGTCCATTTGCTTGGAATATTTTTTTTCCATCCTATACTTTCAGTCTGTGTAGATCTTTTGTTCTGAGGTGGGTCTCATGTAGGTAGCATAACTGCGGGTCATGTTTTCTTAGCCATTCAGTTACCCTATGTCTTTTGAATGGAGAATTTAGACCATTTACATTAAAGGTTATTATTGATAGGTACTTATTCATTGTCATTTTACTCCCTTAGTACCTGTGTTTCTCTCTCACTCTCTTCATCTTCTTAAAGCAGTTTTTTTTTTTTTAGCATATCTTGCAGTGCTGGTTTGGTGAAAGTGTATTCTCTTAGCCTTCTTTTGTCTAGGAAACTCCTTATTTAGCCTTCCATTTTTATTGTGAACCTAGCTGAGTAGAGTAGTCTTGGTTGCAGGTCTTGGGTCTTCATTACTTGGAATATATATTGCCATTCCTTTTTGGCTTATAATGTTTCTATTGAGAAGTCAGCAGCTAGCCTTATCAGGGCTCCCTTCAATGTTATATCCTATTTCTCCCTTGTCTTTGAATTTTGCCATTTTAATTATGATATGTCTTGGAGTGGCCTCTTTGGGTTCCTCTTGATTGAGACCCCTCTGTACTTATTGGACTTGTGTGACTTTTCATCTCATCAAATTAGGAAGTTTTGTGTCATTACCTTTTGAAACAGGTTTTCTATCCCTTGCTCCTCTTTTTCTCCTTCTAGTTTCCCTGCTATAGGAATATTACTACATTTCATGTCTTGCGTTTCCCTTAACCTCTCTTCATTCTTTTTGAGTGTTTTTTCTTTTTCTTAGTCTTTCTGGGAGTGTTTTTCTACCTCATCCTCCAGCTTGTTGATTCATTCTTCTGCTTATTTTAGCCTGATTTTGATTCCTTCTACTGTATTCTTCAGTTCAGAAGTTGTATTCTTCAATTCCTCTTGACCCTTGTAGTAGTTTCTATGTCCTTTTTCATGCTCATATAGTTTGCAGTAAGTTCTTCATAGGTTCCCTGTAGTTTTTTATAATTTTCAGTGAGCTCATTGAGCTTCCTTATAACCACTGTTTTGACCAATATCTGATAGTTGACTTGCCTCTATTTTATTTAGCATTTTTTCTGAGAATTCCTCCTTTCCTTTTCATGGGGATTGTTTCTTTGTCTTCCCATTATTTGTGAGACTCTTCTTGTTTTCTTCTGCTTCTTAAATGGAATTTATCTGTTTTGACTCCCTGAGTTTGTAGTGTGAACTTCTATGGAAGGAGACCTGTGACATTCATTGTTTCAGACTCCTTGATCTTCTAAACTTGATGTTCTTGGGATGCCCTTTATGCCATTTATGTTGACTCTCTGGATATAATCGGGTTTTGACTGTTGTTGGGTCTTTCTTTGGTGGGTCCTTCCCTTCAACTGGTTGACTGAGGGTCACTCCCCCCACCACGACTTGTATGCTGCTGTGAAGGTGCTGCCAGAAATAAACCACAAAGCCCATGAGACAAACCCACTATCTTCTCCCCTCCCACGATCCCACTATAAATAGCAAATGAACTAGTATTCATACAGGTGTAAAGAGATTAGGACTATTATAAGAAAGGAGAGTGATATAAGATGACATACTGATAGGAAAGTGATTTTGAAAGGGCAGAGGGAGGAGCATTAATAAGAGTTGGGTGTCAGAGCAATGTGGAAAGAGATACTAAAGTTTACATCATGAGTACAAAAAGAGAGCGAAGAAGGAAGAATGGAGTATGAAAAGGGAAGCATATAGTACTGGGTTTAAACAGAGAATAAAATAAAATAAAATAAAATAAAATAAAATAGTAAAGAAAAGGTAAGGCAAAAAGTAAATAACTAATAAAATTATAGGACCTAAATTGGAGAGAAAACTCCACCACAGCACTATCAACAACAAATAAGCTAAAATTAACATCGGCAGGATGGGAATAAGAGGGAAAGATGAAGGAAATAAAAGCTGAAGAGCTATCTAGAGGAATGGGAAGTGATTTTGAAGTGATAGAGGGAGAGGGAATACTAAAAGTGAAGAATGAAAACCAGGCGAAGACAGAGAAAATTAAAATTTGAGATGAAAAGGAAAGGGGAAAAAAGGAGAATAAGGAAAAATAAAAGGACAGGATGAAAGAGAAAAAGAAGAAGGAAAAGAAGAAAAAACAGGCTAGAACAAGGCAAAATTAAAAATTTTAATTTTTAATTAAATTTAATTAATTTTTAATTTATTGGAGATAAAAAAGAGTAGGAAAGTAGACTGGTAAAATTTGAGATCTGGAATACAAAATTAGTGAAGATATATAGATAAAATTGAAAAAAATGCAACAACAACTACCCTCTCTACAACCAATGAGCAAAGACTGCGAAAGGTGGAGACAGAATGTGAGCATTTTATGAGGGAGAAAAGGATGTGAGATGAACATTGACATGAAAATTGGTTTTGTGAGGCTGGACATGGGAGGAGTAATAAGAGTGCAGAAGAGAAACAAGTTGTAGCAAGAGAGAAAACAAAATTCAAAATGAAAACAATGAGAGGAAATAAGAAAGTAAAATGGGGTAAGAGAAGGCAGGGGCAAAATATGTGAATTTTAATAAACTATAGTATAAAATCTAGTGACTTACTATGCACAAACTTGAAGGACAAGAAATGAATGTTAAAAAGTCATGCAGAAAAGATATTGCAAATCATGGAGATGACCACGGTGGATTTCCTCTCAGTAGCGTTTAGTATTTACCTCTGTTTTTTCTTTCTGGATCCACTTCTGTTGATGTCAGATGTTGACACCATTTGACATTAGGCAACCTTCTCTGAGACTGCCAGTGATCGTCTGTCTATGGCTGTCTCTTTCAGTTGTTAATCTACTCTGCATTCAGCAGTCAGGCTTAAGCACCACAAGGTCTGGGCAGAGTCCCTTCTGGGGTCAGGGCTATTGTTTCCACTTAGGCTGCTGCTGCTCAGAGGGGGAATAGTCTGCCTGAGCAGGATGGTTGCTGCTGTATGGGTGATGACTCAGCACCTGGATCTGGGCAGCTTCTCTCTCAGTTCTCTCCCCAAAGCTTCTGTCCACAGTCTTTCCTCAGGTGTCTCTAGTCCACTCTGCCCCCACCTTTCCTGGAGCCCAGGGCAAGTGGCTACAAATGAAAATGTGTTTGTTGGCTCTTAAACAGCTATTTGTGTCTCCAGCTGTCCATCTCTGGTAGAGAGCAACCTTGACATTTTTGCTTCCAGTTGTTATCTTTGTACATTTTGGGCTCTGGTGCTCTAGGTTGGGGGTTCCAGCTTACAGTTTAGACTCCACACTCCTCAGGGTAATCCAACCAGCTGCTTAATTATCCATCCAGCACTGCTGCCTGTGGACACCCAGCCAGCCTTCTCGAGTCTCCATCACACTCCCTACCAATCAGGTTGTGCTGAAGCTGATTCTTCTGTCTGTCTGAGGTTATAAGGCTTCTTTCTTGCTATTGTTCAGTTGTTTACTCTGGGTGATTTCTCCACAATTTAGTTGGAATTCCAGATTGGCTCTGAAAGGAAGTTAGTGTGTCTTCTACTCACTCCCCCTCCATCTTGCAACCCTCAGGTGAGGATTAAAAATAAACAGGAAAAAAAGGACAATGCATTGTCATATTTTATGCCTATTGGGAAATATAATTGATGAGAAAAAATATTTCATCACATAACATATTTAAATAACTTTTCCATGGTTGGCTCATGTGTTAGGAAATAATCCCAAAATTTAAGTATTCTTTTATTGTTTCTGATATGTAAGAATATGTCAACACCAATGCAGAACTCCATCAGGAAAGCACTAAGCTATTTGTCTTTCTCAATACATTTACCAGGGCAAAGAAATGATAAATCAATATGACTTCAGAGGACATGCTGTTAATTAAATGAAACTCATAAGTCATCCTTTCTGTTTCCTTAGTGTCCTTTGTAAAAATTTCTCTAATTTGGCTTTAATGCATAAATGAATGAATGCATTCACTCTGACTCTAAACTGCTTCACGATTTTGTCCTTAATTTTTTTCCTACTTACTGTAAAATATCACTCTTAGCATTTCCAGTATTTCATTTGGCACTTTAGGTATTATTGCACAGCTACAGAGAGCTTACAAGTTTTAAATGTTTATAAGTAGGAAAAGCAACACTTTTCTGTAAAATATTAAAGTGTTGAAACAGAAAAACAAACTTTAAAAGTGAAATTTAAGAGTTTTGTTGAATTTGTGGACTATTTTACTATTGTGTTGTGAGAATGTCTTTTAAAACTCAATTTCAAGAGAGGTTTGGATGCCTTTGCATATATACTACATTCTTGTCTGGATAACCCTGAAAACAAGCCTTAAGCACTGAGTTCAGAAATAATAAAAGGAGTTCAATAGTATTCCTCCCATTTATACACATACACACACTACTGGAAGGGTTATGTAAGAAAATAAAATATGTAAATTTTTAGTACCTACCAAAAGCTATATAGTATTCAATATTAGGAAGTTTGGACTTCATAACAACCACATTGTATCCTGTATCTCCCTTGGCAACATTAAAACTGAAAAGATTATATATTTTGTGTAGAGGTGAGTAGTCAGGCACAGGATTTCAATCCAGGTTTTTCCAATTTTACAGTCAGGTCTTCTCCCCCTCCCCAACCCCTCCTCCCTCTCAGTAGATTAGTTATGTCTGTATGAGTGTATTATCACTAACAAATTTTAATTTTTTTCATATAATCTTCAAATAAACAAGCCTAAATTCACTGTGATAATAATAAAAAAGTTCTGTTATTCCTACAATTCCTTCATGTATAGTATATTTTAGATAAAAATTGGTTTTATTTAGAGAGAGTAAAGGGGATCTGGATAACTAAATAGTTTAGACTGAGGGTGAAATATATTGGGATAGAATTATGGATATGAAGGGTCAGAAAGCTAACAGTATAAAGTTTCCAGACACTCCCAACATACAACTACATATGAGTAACAGATCAGATTGTTAGAGTCTGTGAACTTCATGCAGATAAAGGAATAGAGGACAGAAACTATTTTTCATTATTTTCTACAAAAATGGAAGAATACAGTATTTTATCAGTTCAAATAAACAAAAGCTACTTTGTCAGTCAAAACTGATAAGACTAATAGGAAATGTCTCATAGGCAACTGTATGCTAATTCCTTTATTCAGTAATAAAAATTTTATAGAACTACTAAATCAATGATTAGTCAATGAAAAATTGTTTTATCTTATTGTGCTACTCTACTCATTAAAGTATATTATAGAAAAGGGCAAAATTCAGAGAGAACATACTAATATTTTCCAGTTTACTCAATATTCTACTATGAGTTGTAGCTGGGAAATATTGATTTTGATAATGTGATAGTAAGGGATAAAAACTTACGTTATCTATTCAAAAGATGAATAAATAATAAGTAAATTTAGTTATGTTAACAAATTTCTTTTAGAAGGTAAAGAAAATGGTTTTGAGCTTTATCAAGTATTTGATGCTACCATATATGAGGAGGGACCCTACCAAAAATAGAATTTTCCTCTGGAGGGCAAGGCCCTTGTAGAACAGGCTTCCCCCACTAGGTGAGTGTTCTAGGAACCCATCTGTATCAGTGTACCAGCTGGTGTTGTTGTGAGAGGCTGTATTTGGCTTCTGTGAAATTTTTTTGAAGACTCTTTCAACACATTTACCCATTTCACAGGATGGGTGATTTACAAATGCACCTGCCCACCATGTGCTGAGTATTCACCAGTTTTTGACAAAAAAAACTCAGCATCACCCCAGTGCCCCACCCTTCCTACTCACCTGATCTCACTCTGAGAGACTTTTTTTTTTGTTTCCCTGGTTGAAAAAAGTCCTCAAAAAGAAATGTTTTGCTGATGTGAAAGAGGTGAAACAAAAAATGACTGAAGCACTAAAAGGTATCAAAATGGATGAGTTCAAAAACTGTTTTGAGCAGTGGAAAAAATGTCTCAATAGGTGTATTGCATCAGATGGATAGTATTTACTTAGAAGATAACTGAAATTTAAACATGTAAGAATAAATAAACAATTTTTTATAAACAAATTCCAGTTTTGGTGGGGTCCCTTGTTGTAAATTATGTTTTAAATATGTATTTCACATCTGAAAGTTATAAAATCCTATTATTGAATAGAAGATGATCCTGCTCACAAGTAAATGAACATTAACCTTTATGAAACAGATCTACTTGATTTTTTTACACCAACCACATTTAGTGAATATCAAGTAGAAAGGCTGAGCAGTGATGTGAACAACAGTGTGGTGAGGTGGCCGCAGTCTATGGAGCAGCCCCCAGATTAAAACACAGGGTCCAGCAGCAGTAACGTTTGCGTGAGTGTGGTTGGGAGGGTAATAATAGTAGGGTAATAATAATAATATAGTTTTAATTTCAACATTTCACCTGAAGTGTCATATGGTATGCTTGAGTGTGATTTTGTGATATTACAGAATTACATGCTTATGATTTTGTAATAAAAGGGGAATTGTTTGTGCAAGAACCTGTATAATAGAAAATAAAATGTTTATAAATTTTCCAGAAATGAACATTCTATGTGGGATAGATCCTTGCTAACCTTACTTATATGAAACTGATAGGCAAACCAAATGACAACATGTACCCTAGAATATATTTCCTGTATATGTGATATATGTATCTGTTATTTAAATCATCTACTTTTTCAAATTAAGGTAGTCAGACATACCAGAGTAGATATCAAATGGCTGCTCTTGGTGAGTATTGACTTAGAGAACAGTCTTTGATACAGTTTACTTAAATGTTAACTTTGTCTTTCTGTCTGTCTCTCTGCATCTCACATTCATTCCAGTGAACAGGATATTAACATGGAACGTTCTCTCCAAGTTTAGATTCTAGGAACAAAGGCTGAGAACTAAGTCTGAGACTTCCTTAGCCATAAAGCAATAAATGGCAACCATTTTCACAGTCCAAAACAAAGCAAAATGCTGGACTCTAAGCAGCACTACAGAGGAGGTAACTAGGTGTTTTGTGAACCATAGTAACCACTTATTTATTATTTAGGCTGAGAGGCTGTGCACTGGATATGGGATTAGTTTGAAAAGGTTCACAGTGATATCCAATTATTAATGTTATACCTAGATATAATTAATAGTAATTAGTCTCAACTTCTTTCCTCAGTTTTGTATGCAGTAAATGAAAGAAACTTGGAATATGGGAAGCACAGTTAAATGTATGCATAAAAATTGAAAGGACTAGAGGCTGGCTCCTGCAACCCATGATTCTGGAGGAATGACAACAGGAAATGTCTACAGAAACAGTGAGAGTGGCCATTGTCCTACTCGCCATGATCCTGTGTATAGGCTCTAAGGAAAGGAGAACCTGGATTTTCTCAAGTCCTAAACAAGGACATGGAAGCTCCTTATCCCACACGTTCTTCTATAAAGCCATGTGCACATGCCACTTCCCCCATCAGGAAGTGGAGTCCATATCTTCACCCCCTTGAACCTGGTTGCATCTTGTTACATCATTGAGCATGGAATATGACAGAGAGACAATGTGTCAGTTTCCAACCAATTGTTTACGTGGTATGGAAGCTTTTTTTTCTTGCCTCTTGGAACACTCTTAGGATGTTTCCCTCTTAATACCAAATGAACAGACTGTGAGAATCCAAAGCTACTGGAGGCCATGTTTAGCTACCCTGCTTGACAACCCCACTGGAACCGTATCTAACAGTCAGCAACAACCGACCATGTGTACGAGCTATCTGGTATGTTCATCCCGGTTAATCCCTAGCTGATATCTGACTGTGACCACGTGACAGACCCCCAAAATCTCTCAGTTGAATTCAACCGACTTACCCATGAGAGACTTTAAGCCAGTAGTTTTGGAGACTCTGTTCTTCAGCAACAGATAACTGCAATCATCTATAGTTTTAAATCTGAGGTAGGTGGGTCACTTCATTTTTACCTAAGTCCATATGATTTCTTTGGAGTGTAGAAGAACAAAATGTTATTTTAAGCCAATGTGTCTTAGCTAGGGCTCTCAAACACAGAGCCTATGTGATAGTGCTAAAACAAGAAGTACAAACCCAAAGAAGCATATATGAAAAAGAAAAGGAGGGGAGGCAGAAGAAAAAACCAAATAAATGCTGGTATACTGCTAAGGTGGCTATAGTTTTATTAACAAGAATGCTTGCTGAATCATGCCAATGTCTCTGGATAGGTCAGACAGAGCTACTAGGCTTCCAAATAATCCTCTGTGGAGAGCAAGGGAGAGGAATTCATCCTTGGCTCCTTCACATCTATTGTCTCATTGATTAAAATCTGCTCAAAGAGCATTTATTCCATCACAATTCCAGGTTATGTTGCCCGTGCCTTCTTGAAAGGTGCCAAGAAGGGTGAATCAGGAATCATTGCCTTTAGCATGGAACTTCATCCCATCTATAATTTGTGGGAAGAGCCAGAGCCTCTATAGGTGGCATCAATCTAGGCTTAAGCACCATAGTTGTTGGAGCTTCTGCTCCACTGGGGCAAGTGATGCCCTATCAGAACCTGGCCCTCCCTCTGGGAAGCCCTGAAATATCAAGGAAACTTAAGAGATGAGGTCAGAACAATGGCAGTTGATGCACTCCATTGAGCAAATAAATGCCCAAGGAATCAAGAGACAGGTGAAACCAAGTGAGGCAGGGGAGACATATGAATTTGGATGTGATGCAATCCACCCAGTGGACCATCTCCCCTCATACTCCCATGGTATCCACATCTAGGGTTATAAAATAAGTATAGGTTGCACCACTTCTCTAAGGAGGGTGATGTGCAAGACCAATCATTTAAGGTAGCAGCTATTTGCATTTTTTAAAAGGCTAGAGAGAATAGGAGACTGAGCTACAATCCATTCAAAGTAGTAGTTATGCACAGTATTTTTTAAAAGGCCAGAAATAATAGGAGACTGAGCTACAAGTGGTACTTGGGCCATAATTTCTTGTCATCTCCCTTTTCCAGCATTTATTTTAAAGTTGTTTATATATAGCCAGACTTTTAGCTGGTCTCTGTATTTGTACTGTTGATCAATCTGGAGCATCACATTTGGAGTATTTATCAATTCCAGGGAGAGAGTTTCACAGACCTTTTCAAGGCTGAAAATGGAGAATGTAATTGACTCATCGCAGCTGGATGAACTTCCTGAAGAATGGTATCATATAAGGGACTCAAAGTCAGTCTCAGCTGTTAGAAAGTTGTTTATTCAGTAGGATCAATAGCTAGATAAACATAATAAGAGGAAATCTATGCTCTTAGTTCATCAATAGCTACCATTTTTGCAAACATAGCCTCTCCTTTTATGGGCCTACAGTGCAATCGCTGGAGTGGCTGATGAGAGTATCTGTCTGATATCCTTAGCATAGGTCATTCTATCTTTTATGAATTGTACCCTCTCTGGTTGGTATTATGTGAGTTATAAAGATGCACATAATTGTGCCTTCTTTTATGTATATATCCATATACCTCTTGCCCAGATTTTCTTTTCTCAATCTTGCGGTGTCACTCCTTTCTGGTTTTTGACACACCAGCTAAGCTGATCATAGTCTCTGAGTCAATATATATACACACTTCAGGCCAAATTTTCTTCCGTATAAATAAGTCTATAATCAAGTGTGCTGCTCACAGCTCTGTCCTCTGGGAAGATTACCCTTCACCATTCTCCTCTGGACTACCCTGTAAGGGCAGCAGCCATTTACTTCTGACTTCAACCAACATATTATGCTGATACATCTGATTCAGGACCAAGTCCTTTTATTTTAGTTTGATTGGTTGTAAGCAACACAGAAAAGGCCATAGATGTGAATTGAGAGAGAAGCATCAGTATTACAGAGGTAGGTGAACTGAGAGTGCCTTTGGGCCAGTTTACAAGTAAGTGATTATTACCATATTGTTGGGTTTTTCCCCATGTCTATCTAGTCTTGTATTCAATGGATCTGTACTACCAGCTCATAATCTGTTTCATGAGTCTAAAGGTCATTTAGTGCCCCATAGCCAGTCTCTATCAGGGTCTAGTAAATGGAGAGATTTTCTTTACCATGAAGGACATGACCTTGCTTTATAAATTTAGGAGTTTACATAATGATATATAAATTTGATAAGCTGAAATGTAAATATGTATAATTAAAATTTAATTCATTTCAATTTTTCTTATATTATTGTGATAAAATATATTTTTACTCCCCTGATCTTTAACAAGATTCTATTATAAATTAAAAACTACTTTTATGATTTAAGTGACAACACATATGCACTCATATAATTTATGAAGTATTTATATATTTGTTGAAATTTTGTCTATAGAATCTTTAACTTCAGTCAACAGTAAGTGTGGCATTGAATAAAAAGTTGAAAATAGAGGTACATTTTTGTTTTCTGTACTTCCTTGTTAAATGGCCTTGGACTTGATTTTAAATATGTAATCCTCATTAATTTGCTGTGTTATTGATAATTCACAATGTAATTATACTAATCTCTGACAATAAAACACAATGGGACATTTTCTTTTATCTTATTCATGTCCCATAATTTTAAGAAGTTTCTTTTTAAATTATTGATACTGTGCTCCCCAAAACAGGTGTTTTGCTTAGTGAATATGAGAACTGAAAAGGTTAAACTATTTGGGTTCAACTAGTAAGATTATCATAAATATGTATAAATATGCATCAAAAAACCAATTGTTCTTGTGAATGAACTCCTAACCATTAACAAACAGTACTTGGGGTTCTGTTGCCTGCAACCTCATCTAGGCAAAAATTCCAGAGGCAAACTTTTGGCGATAAAAGAAAGGAGTCTTCATTCAAAAGCAGGTGCTTAAACTTATTAAGTCACAGCTTTAATCACTTAAGCCTATCAATTAGGCTAAACTCTAATACCTGAGTTCTGTTTCTCCCTATTAGTTTTTTATTATCTTGTTTCTATAGGGTTAGTTTACAAACTAAAACAACATAATACACAAAAACTACACATTTTTGGAAGTATGTCAGAATTTTGCCTCAGAGCCTGTTCCACCTAGAACACCCCAAAAGTAAACTCACTACCCTGTGCCAGTCTAGCCTGATCCCTAGGCTGTGCCTGGAGTTCCTTCCCTTAAAAATTGCTATGCATTGGGAAATGCAGGCAGCTGCAGCACGATCACTCAGGCATCCTTGAGGAAGAAGAGTCTGAGAGTGTGAGCACCAGAGCACCAGGGCCAAAGCCTGAGAGAAAGTCAGGTGTCCCATGGGCTCTGGAGGCTTTTTATTTTTGTTAGATTATTTATTTATTTATTTTTAGAGAGAGGGGGAGGGAGGGAGAAAGAGAGGGAGAGAAGCATCAATGTGTGGTTGCCTCATGCAAGCTTGCCAACCAGGGAGGGGACCTGTCCTGCATCCCAGGCATGTGCCCTGACTAGAAATTGAACCAGTGACCTTTTGGTTTGCAGGTCAGCCCTCATCCACTCAGCCACACCAGCCAGAGCAGCATTCAGCTTCTCAGCCAATCCTGTCCTAGACTGCCCTCAGTGGCCTTGACAAACTCTTCCTAAGTCCCCTCCCTATTCCTCAGTGATTTGAGTTATCTTAATCAGATTTCTCCAAATCAAAACCATTCCAGAAAACAATGGGTACTGAGGTTGAGTAGAAAAGTATTATCTTTTAATTTAAGAATATATGATGAGTTATTGTTCTATCACTATGTAAGGGGACAAAGTGTAACTTGAGAACATTCAACTTGTTAATATTTTTTCAAAGGTTAAAAAAGTTAACAGATTGTAAACAATACTGCAGTGAATATAGGAGTGCACATATTCTTTTAAATTGTTGTTTCAGGATTTTTAGGATATATTTCCAGAAGTGGCATCACTGGAACAAAAGACAGTTCCGCTCTTAATTTTTTGAGGAAATTCCATACTGCTTTCCACAGTGGCTGCACCAATCTACATTCCCACCAACAGTACACGAGGATTCTCTTTTCTCCAGAAGATCTGGAAACAGTCCAAGTGCACATCAGTAGATGAGTGGATAAAAAAATCTGTAGTACATTTTCAAAATAGAATAATACTATGTGGCAGTAAAAAAAAAAGGAACTCACTTTTTGCGACAGCATGGATGGACCTGGAGATTATTATGCTACATAAAGTAAGCTAGCCAGTGAAGAACAAATACCATATGACCTCATTTATATGTGAAATCTAATGAACAAAATAAACTGACAGACAAAATACAAATGAGAATGGATAATCAAACAGACTGACCGCTGTCAGGGTGGGAGGGGGAAGGTGGGGACTAGAGGAAAGAAGGTGAAGGGATTAGCCACGAACATTTATGTGTGACCCATGGACACAGACAACACTGTGGCGATGGCCTGAGGGAAGGAGGGGTGAGGGCTGGGTAGAGATGGGTAAAGGCGGAAAAATGGGGACTATGTAACAGTATAAAAATAAAAATAAAGTTAAAAAATTAACAAAGTGTTTTTACATTTATATGAAAAATAAATTCATGTCCTTTGGCTACATGTATTTATTATCTTTATTTTATATACCTATCCTTGGGATTGTTGCTGGACTCTGGAAAATAAAAAGAGCAAAATTATTTTCATATAGTTTCTTTCTAATGAAGCTTACACTTGCATTTTACCCATATTTTCTTAACATGAGATAAGCTTACTACTCCCTTACAATAAATTAAAAATAATTATAATTTTAATTGTTTTCTTCATAATTTTTTTAATAAAGTTTACTCTCCAATTTGTTAGAATACTTTGAGTTTTGCAATACCTTATATATGGTTATTGTGTTTTATGAAAATTTTTAAAAATATATTTTATTTATTTTCAGAGAGAGAGGAAGGAAGGGAGAAAGAGAGGGAGAGAAATATCAATGTGTGGTTACCTCTCACATGGCACCCATTGGGGACCTGGCCCAGAACCCGAGCATATGGCCTGACGAGGAATTGAACCAGCAACCCTTTGGTTTGCAGGCTTCCACTCAATCCATTGAGCCACACCAGCCAGGGCTTATTAAACTTTTATTTTGAAATAATTTTAAATTTACAAAATGTAAGAATAGTAATAATATAGACAATCCAGTATATCCTTTACTCAGATTCATCAATTTTTAATATTTTGAAATATTTGCTTTATCATTGTCTTTACTTTTTTTCTAATAATATTTTGTATATTTATTTTAAATTCATAATAGGAATATGAAGTTCAGGATATTAGATATTGATACAAAACTTTAATCGATAGTCCATATGTCAATTCTATAAGCTGCCCTATATTGTCTTTTTAAGATATTATTTTTCCCAGAATTATAGGATCCTCTCTCTAATCACATATCACATTCAGCTGACATATCCCTTTAATCTCCTTTAATCCAGTAGTATTCTTTAGTCTTCAGATGACACTCCTATTTGTGAATAATACAGGTCAGTTTTTAAAATAAAATATTTCTTATTTGAAGTTTGTCTTTTATCATCAAAATCCTCCCTTAGATATAGAATCCACTGATAATTCTTGCCCAATTTTTGTTATGATGGTAGCACAATATGGGTTTTATAACTCCACCACTTACACTAAAGAATCCATAAAATGCTCCAGTGGGTCAAATAAGGACAATTTGTGCACAAAAATGAATGAATACTAGACTATAACACATTGAATAAAAAGAATTATTAACCATTATTCTTTTATCTACATAATGATACCCAGTTATTTTAATACCATTTATTGAAAGAGAAAAAAACCCCACAACTAACCTTTCTGTGATTGTTGAAGCAGGTCATTGAGAGGATGTGACCACAAGTTGACCCTCCAGCTGAACTTGAGCAATTAGAGGCCCCTTACCACTCCCCGTCCTTGGACTGTAGTTCTGCCCATCAGTACTGCCATAGCCCCAGAGCCATTTCAAAGAGGCAACCTTGAGAGATTAATGTGCTGTTGAGGTCATCTGGATGGTGTATGCTATAAACCCAGTCTAGGCCTCTGTGTAAACTTCTAAAATTCTGTCAGTCAGGTGTGAAGATCTTGACTTAACTGCTGTGTAAGACAAGCCTCATAAGTTTGTTGCTTATTAAACCTGCCACCTACCAGATCAGTGGTGGCTGAATTTATTATTGTGCTCATTTTGCAGTGTATGCAAATGTCAAATCATGTTTTATACCTGAAAGTAGTATAATGTTCTTTGTCTATTATATTTCAAAGCAATGAAAAACAACACAAAAACTATCACCTACCAAACAGACATGGTTAGCCTTTCTTTGGTGGCTCCTTGCTCACCATGTATGGGGAAGTTTTAAATTGAGGAACTCCTGATGTTGTGAGCCAACACCAATGAATTACTGGGCATCTTTAGAGAAGATCATCCTATTAGTGTGCATTTCTTCTTTGACTCAATATGCTGTCCCACTTATGTATATTCCTTGCATCAATATCATATTGTCTTGATTATTATATAGATTTACAGTAAATCTTAGGATCAGGATATAGATCCTCCAACTTTGTTATTCTTTTTAAAGTTTGTTTTGAATAAATGTTTTCCTTTGCATGTTCATAAAAATTTTAGAGTCTATTTGTCATTTTATGCACCAGGCTGATGGAATTTGAGTTTACTTGGTTTATTTATAAGATCTATAAATAAACTTTAGGAAAATCGACACCTTAACACTGAGTTTTCCAGTTCATGGACATGAAACATTGCTCCGTTTATCTTCACCTTTTAAAATTTCTCACAGCAATGTTTTGTTTTTTTTCAGTATATGGGTCTTATACATTTTTTGTTAAATGTATAATTGCTATTTATTTATATGCTATTATGAATGGAATCTGTGCATTAATTTAATTGTAGGGAACTTTTGGTTAGTATATAGAAATAAAATTGCTAAAATACCCTTGTGTTTATTGATCCCATAACCTGCAGTCTTAACTTGATACAAAGCTATTAACATTTTTAATTTCTTTGTAAGTCAGATTGCCTGATGTTTGACTTCAGACCTTTTAAATCTGTTGAGACTTATTTTATGACCCAACATATGTTCTATCCTGGTGAATTTTTCATGGGTGTTTGCAAGGAATATATATTTTCTGTTATTGGGTGAAATGTTCTATAATTGTCAATTATGTCATGAAGGTTGGTACTGAAGTCATGAAGTCTTTTCTATATTCTTACTGATTTTCTATTTTCTTTTTCTGTCAGTGACTAGGACAATGATGTTAAGATCTTTAACTATAATTGTTCATTTCTCTAACTTTCTTTTTTAATTTTGTTAGTTTTTGCTTTGTATATTTTGAAGCTCAGTTGTTAGGTACATTTACATTTGTCAGTGTTTCATCCCCCTGCTGATACAACCTTTGTGTAATCATAAAAATGTCCATAGACATTAGAGATAAATGTCTCAGTAGAGATAAATACTGATATGTCTTGTTTTAAAGTCTGCATTTTCTGATTTAAATATCTTTCCTTTCCTTTGATTTTTGTTTGCATTCATTACTTTTAACCCCTTTGTCTCTTTGATTTTAGTAGTCATCTCTTATGAAAACTATATGGTTGGAGCTTTCTTTTAAAATCTAGTCCAAGAATATTTGCCTTTTGTATAAGTTGTTTGATCTATAATCAGATATATAATTGTCGGTATGATTGACATTTTTTCCCATTTCAATATTTGTTTTTGTCTCATTGCTTCTTTTTTCCTCTGTTCCTCCTTAGCTGCTGTCTTTTTTTTTAAGATTTTATTTACTTATTTTTAGAAAGAGGGGGAGGGTGGGAGAAAGACAGGGAGAGAAACATCAATGTGTGGTTGCCTCTTATGCACCCCCTACTGGGGAACCTGGCCTGCAACCCAGGCACGTGCCCTGACTGGGAATCCAACCAGTGACCTTTTGGTTCACAGGCCAGTAATGAATTCATTGAGCCACACCAGGCAGTGTCTTAGCTGCTTTCTTTTGGGTAAAAATATGTTGTGCAACTTTAATTCCTTTATTGAATTTTTAAATTTACATTGTTTTTAGTGGTTGTCTTAAGGATTATAGTATGCATGTTTAATATTTTACAGTATACTTCAAATACATATTTACTTTTATTAAAATATAAAAACTGCACCAGTATGGTTTAATTTTCTCCTCCCTTTTTTGTTACTGTTGTGATATGTAGTACTGGTATATAGAATATAAACCCCAAAATATTGTCTTTAAACAGTCTTGTGTGTTTTAAAGGAAATAAAAGAAAAAAGTGTGCACATACTTTTATATTAATCTCAATATTTACTATTTCTTTTTTAAACACTGCTTTATTTTATTTTATTTTTTAAAATATTTTATTTATTTATTTTTTAGAGAGGGAAGGGAGGGAGATAGAGAGAGAGAGAGAAACATCAATGTGCGGTTGCTTGGGGATCATGGACTGCAACCCAGGCATGTACCCTGACTGGGAATCCAACCTGTGACACTTTGGTTCACAGCCTGCGCTCAATCCACTGAGCTACTCCAGCCAGGGCTAATATTTACTATTTCTAATATCTTTATTCCTTTTTGTGGATCCAGGTTAACTCCTGGTGCATTTTTCCTTAGTCTCATGGACTTCCACTAGCATTTTTTTGTAGCACATAAATACTTGACAGTTGATTTTTATGAATACTTTTGATAAGCCATTCTTTGGCCTCCATTGTTTCAGAAGGAATGTTAGTCAAAAAATATTCATTGCTCTGTGAGTTTTGTATTAATTTCCTCTTGTTGTTAACATTGTCTTGTTTTTTAGCAATTTGATTGTAATAGGTTTGTAATTTTCCTCTGTATCTTCCTATGTGAGGTTTATTAAAGGTTTTGGATCTGGAAGTTATTTTATAGTGCATTTGTGATGTTTTGGCCATTGTCCTCAAGAATTTTTCTGCTTCTTCCTGTTTTCCTGTTCTTGTATTCCACATTTACTTATTGTGGAATACTTGATGGTGTGCCATGCATGTCTGAGATTGTTTTGATTTTCTTCATTTGTTTAATCCTCCCCCAAAGATATGTTTATTGATTTCAGAGAGAGAGAGAGAGAGAGAGAGAGAGAGAGAGAGGAAGATCCTTGTGTGAGAGAAACATCGATCAATTGCTTCCGGGACATTCCCCAACTGGGGATGGAACTGGCTACCTAGGTATGTGCCCTGACCTGGATTGAGTTTGCAACCTTTTGGTGTATGGGATGATGCTCCTACCAGCTGAGCCACCTGGCCATGGCTCTTCAATCTATTTTTTTCTGTTTTTAATATTAGACAATTGCTACCAATCTCCTTTAAAGTTCAGTGAATCTTTCTTTGATATTTCTAATTTGCTGACAATCCCACTTGAATAATTTTTATTGTTTTTCAACTCTATAATTTCCATTTGATATGTTTCATAGTCTCTATTTCTCTGATGATCTACCCTACTTATTCACTAATTTTTAGCACAAAATTTTATAGTTCTTTGTTTTCCTTTAAGTTTTGAATATATATATATGTATATACACACATACACACACATAATGATTTGAATTTTTTAACTGCTCAATTCAACATCTCAGCACACTTGGACTTTCAGAGTTGTTTTGCTCCTTTGCACTCTAATTATTGGCAACAATTCCATATATGTTTATGCTTCTAGTAATTATTAGAAAACTGGACATTGTAGAAATACAATGCAGCAACTTTTAATTCTATTTTGCTTTCCTGAGAATTTTTGTATTTTTATTTGCTCATTTGTTCTAGTTGTTTATTTGTTTAATAGCTGATTAAATTTTCTGGGCTCGTACTTTGAAATCTCTTTCCCTCTGATATACCATCTCTATGTTTTATTTTTTCTTTCTCTCAATAGCATAGTTTTTTCTTGAATGCTTTAAAGTCAGAAAAAGATTTAAGCATAGGTTATGCTTACATAGCTCGGGCAATTAAAACTTTTTCAGTCTTTGCTCTCTAAGTTGTGTATGGCTTGAGGAACATATTCAAATAAAGAAAATGTTCAAGTTTCCCCAGGCTTTCCATTTTCATAGGGCAACTAGAGTCTTCTGAGGTATATGTAGTTTAATAGCCTTCAGCCAGAGAAGGTTGTGTGGTAAGTTAATTTTCTCAGTCATTTTTTAGGTGTCTTATTACTAAAATCTTTCTTTTGGAACGTTGGGAGCTCTGACGTTTGCCTCAAACGTTACTCACTACCTTTGACTGATAATGCTGCAGGCTCTGCAACTCTAAGTAAGAAAGGGATTATATTGCACCTGAGCAAGAATACCACAAATTCAAGGTGCTCACATGACACAGTAACACTTTATCATGAATAAAAAGATCTCAAGTTGTTATCTGAGTTTAGTCTTCTTTTAGTGTCTAAAATAATTTTAAATAATATCTTTCAATTTTATGCTTGTTTTTTTACAGAGGGGACTGCAGTAATTCCTTATAACATTACTGGATATAGAATTCTTACATTTCAATTTCTTTTTTTTTTGAAATATTTTATTTATTTATTTTTAGAGAGGGAAGGGAGGGAGATAGAGAGAGAAACATCAATGTGCAGTTGCTGGGGGTCATGGCCTGCAACCCAAGCATGTACCCTGACTGGGAATCGAACCTGCGACGCTTTGGTTCCCAGCCTGTGCTGAATCTCAATTTCTTAATTAAGCAAATTATGCATAGTTTTTTATTCCTCTTTCTTACACACAGTGTGTAGAGGGCAGTGTAGGTGTTTGTTTGCATGTTATTTTTTTCACCTTGAGATCATTCCACATTTGTTTCATTGTTTCTTAATTTTTAATCTTCATAGAATTTCTTTATGTTCACATATTGTAGGTTACTCAAATTAAGTTTTACATTGGGATAGTTAGTGGTTTCCAATGTTGTTCAATAACAATTTCTCCTGTAATATATAATTCCATGTGTTTGTATTTTTGTACTGCCATGATTAAATCATCAATGTAAATCCTAGAAATGGAATTCAGTGAAGGACAAAGAGGATGTGGTTTTGTTAGGCCAAATTCATCCATGATATTTGTGCTTTTATGCTGTCCAACAGCATTGCATGAGAGAACCTAACCTGTAAATTTTGGCCAATCTGATGAGTGAGGAATCACACTGCAGTACAGTTTTATTTTTGCACTCCTACCATAAGTTTAAATCATTCATATGTTTAATTGTGTACATTATTTTTAATTGTCTGTTATGTCTTCAATACTTTTTAAAATAAGATTCTCTTAGACAAGCTTATTGAGTAATAAGTGCAATAAAATTTACCCTTTTTAGAGTAAAATTCTGACATAAAGTCATGCAACCACTACCACAATCAAGATACAGAATATTTCCATTACTCTGAGAAGTCGCTTTGCAGTCAATTCTCTTCTGCCATTTAAGTCTTCTTTAGTTCCTCTCAGCCAAGTTTTGTTAGTTTTATTCCTAAATATTTTGTATTACTAATGCCAAATGGCATTGTTTTTATAATTTTAATTTTTGATTGTTCATTTCAAGTATATAGATATACAGTTAAATTTTTATATATTTTCTGTAAGAATGTTGCTAAACTCATGAACTCTGATAGCTTCTTAGTAGATTTAGTGGGATTTTCTATATAAATTATTGTGTTATCTGTAAATACAAATTTTATTTCTTTCTAAGCAAAATAGTATACTCCACTATTTCTGATACTACTACTATCATCATCATCATCATCATCATCATCATCATCATCATCATCATGATCTTGTATGTCTTACTGCATTTTCTGGAACGAGGGTTGGCAAACATTTCTTTAAAAGCCAGATGGTAAATCTTTTTGGTTTTGTATGTCATAGTTCTTGTCACACATTCTGCTGTTATGGTGGGAAACAAGCCATGAATAATGTGAGAACAAGTGGGCCCATAGGCCATAGTTTTCAGGGTTTTCTTCTAACTTTTTTCTCTCTGTTTATCATTTTGGAGAGGTTCTACTGCCATGTTTTAAGTTCTCTAATTTTCTCATTTGCAATGTCTAATATGTCATTAATCCCATCCAGTGTATTTTTTTATCCCTGACATTTTGTTTTTATCTCAAGATGTTTGATTTGATACTCTTTTTATGTCATCCATGTCTCTACTTATAATATTCAGTCTTTTCTCTAGCTTCTTGAATATATATATAAACTGTTCAATGTTTACTAATTCTTTTACCTGTTTCAAATTCTAGGTCAGTTTTTTTTAAAGATTTTATTTATTTATTTTTAGAGAGGGAAGGGAGGGAGAAAGAAAGAGAGAGAGAAACATCAATGTGCAATTGCTAGAGGTCATGGCCTGCAACCCAGGCATGTACCCTGACTGGGGAATGAACCTGCAACACTTTGGTTCCCAGCCCGTGCTCAATCCACTCAGCTACACCAGCCAGGGCTTCTAGGTCAGTTTTAATTGATGCTTTTTTCTCATCTGGGCTCTATTTTCATTTTATATTTTGGTTTTTACTTTTTTGCACTGATGATTTTTTTAAAATTGACTTTTGGACATTGTAGATTTTATCTTTGGATGTGTAGGACAATTTTGTTTCCCTATAAATATCTTTGAACTATTTTTCTGGAACATAATCAAATTATTTAAAAAGAGTTTGATCATTTGTTAGGTGGAACCTGAGCTTTGTTTAAACTATGGTTAATCTTTCCTCACTACTAAGACAGGACTCTTAGTACTCTAGCTGTTTTCCCATTAGTTACTAGTTTTTTTCCACTTACCGTGGTGAGAACAGTGATTTGTGTAAGGCCTGTCTGAAATCCGTTCTGTTTCTTACAAGCTTTTCAGGTTAATCTTCCCAAGATCTCAGTTTCCTCCCACAAATGGGCTGATCAATATTCAATTGACCCTGTTCAGATCTATAGTATGCTGACATAAGAAACGCCCAAACCTGCCTGCAGAGAATCTTTCAGTTTATTGGATCCCAAATTGACAATTGTTGGGAAATAAGATCTCAAATGCTCTGAAGAATGACCATGTAGCAGTTTCTTTTCTTTTTGTGTATCTATAATTGTTCAATTATAGTTGTCCCAATTTTCCCCCTTTAATACATTTGAAATTAAAGAGGGAACTAAGGAAGATTACATAAAGGTAGAGGTGGGATTGAATTACAGGGTTATTAACAAGGTTATGTATTTTCCTGAGGGCAGTTAAGACTTAGGGATATTACTTCAGGCATCTCAAAGGTATGTTAGCCTGTATACACAAGGACAATAGACATACCTTGCTTTATAAAAGAAGTTCCAGACCTGGAGTGTGACCTGCCCAGTTAGAAATTTTTGATTTATTACTTTTTTTGGTCCACAGGTATTCTTTCTAAATGCAGCTCTCTCCTACTCTGCCTTGCAAAATTGCTCTCTGAAGCTGTTTTGGTTCCCTTAGATCTCAGTTCCTTTTTTTCTTCAACCCAGAGAGGCTACTGTACTTTGCTTAGGTTCTCCCTCTTTTGCTATTCATCAGAGACTTTCTCTACACTGTTACCTCAAACAGTGATAGGGCTTGCTTCATCTGATTTCAGTCTCTGGGGAACCACTGTCCTTCACTGTCTGATGTCTAATATCTTGAGTGTCATTGTGTCATATGTTTTGTTATAGTTGTTTCAGATGAGAGAATAAGTCCAATCCTTTTTGCTCCAACTTGACTAGAAGCTGGAGTCTTTATTTTCCTAATTAAAAACAATACATAGCCTTGCCCTTGCTGGATGTCCCAATTGGCTGGAGCATCATCCTGTGAACCAAAAAAGGTTGAGGTTCGATCGTGGATCATGACAAGTATGGGAGGCAACCAATCTATGTCTCTAACATCAATGTTTCTCTCTTTCTCTTCCCCTTCCTCTCTAAAATCAATAAAAACATACTCTTGGGTTAGGATAAACAAAATAGCTTTGACCTTGTATATACAATGGACTTTGTCTTTTGTCTGTAATATATTTTGTGCACATTTTACCCAATTTTCATGTATTTTTGATTTGTAGTTGTTTTTATCAATGTAAAAGTATGTAATTTTTAATTTGTATTCACATTATAAATCTATTAATTTATTGCCTCTGAATTTTGCTTTATAGTCCAAAAGCTTTGCCATACATTTAGGTAATAGAGGAATTCAGTCATCTTTCTTCTTAGAACTTGAGTAGTAATTGTATGTTACCTTATAGGATCTGATTTCATGTATTTTTAAATGTCTACCTAGTTGTCCCAACATCATTGCTTAAAATGTCTAGCTTGACCCAGTTGTTTGAGATAATTATAATATTCCACCATCCATCCGTTGTTTCAAATTATACTAATTTTAAAGCAATTTCAAACCTAATTATCTGGGGTGAGTTTTTCTTTTACAAAGGTCAAGCAGAATCAAAAGATGGACTGAAATCACTTAGGCAAGAGTCCAAAGCCACTGGTGGTGCTCGTTAGGATTTTGGGGTGTGTTATCTCTTCAGAATTTACACTTTGATTAAACAAAATAAATATGAGACAAATTTGGCTAGTTTATGAACTCATTTATTTCTGCCTACTCAGGATATGTGAACGATTTCACATATTGCACAATAGAAAGCTTGGTTTTTCATTCTTGAAGTACAGAATTGTAGAATTTTAAGTTTGGAAATAGTTTTTTGCAACATTTCATCTGACCCTTGTATTCTCTTTAGGTGTCTAAGAGAGAAATAATAAATATGTCTATGTTTTAGTACCTCCATTCCCAGGGACATCCATACTTCTCCAAGAAGTCTTTTATATTTTTGAACATATTGTTAGTTAATCAGTCTCAGTACTTCTAGTTACTAATCTGTGGCCCACTTACCATCTCAATTCCTATATTCTCAGCTCACAGGCATGCTCTGAACTTCAGAACTATTAGGCCCATACTCACATGTCTCTACCACAAAACATTTATTAAATTGTGCCAAATTAATTATAGTCTGGTAAGTACTCTATAACCTCAGATTTTACGGAAATAAATCATTTTAATAATCACATTTTGTGTGCTTTGTAAAAGTGCAATATTTTACTATTAATGGATATGTACTCAATTAAATAAGTATCAATTGAGTGACCACCTAAAAATCTATATATCTTTTATTTTTTTGCACAATACTATATGTTATCTTCCCAAAAAGCCACATTTTGTTTTATGTCACAATATTTTGAAGACATATTCTACAAAACATTAGAATCCATGATCAGAAATACTTAGAAAATCTTTCTCTTGAGAAGTCATAATGTGCACTAACATATTACTGCTCCTGAAAGATCCAGCAGTAAAAAAATTGTTAATATTACTTATCCAAGCATTTTAGAATAGGAACTATTAATTAAATTGGAAAAGAAACAGGTTACTGTTAAATAATTTTCTTTTTTTTTACTGTATTTTATTGATTATGCTATTACAGTTGTCCCATTCCCCCTTCTCTCCCCTACCCCCTGTACCCCCTCTCCCACCCACGTTCCCCCCCTTTAGTTCATGTCCATGTGTCATTCTTATGAGTTCTTTAGCTTCTACTTTTCCCATACTATTCTTGCCCTCCCCCTATCTATTATCAACCTACATTCTATGCTACTTATTCTCTGTACCTTTTCCCCCTCTCCTCCTCCCACCCCCCCCCCTGCTGCTAGCCCTCCATGTGCCCTCCATTTCTGTGGTTCTGTTCCTGTTCTAGTTGTTTACTTAGTTTCTTTTGGTTTTGCTTTAGGTGTGGTTGTTAATAATTGTGAGTTTGCTGTCCTTTTACTATACATGTTTTTTCTTTATCTTCTTTTCTTAGATAAATCCCTTTAGCATTTTATAAAATAAGGGCTTGGTGATGATGAACTCCTTTAACTTGGCCTTATCTGAAAAGCACTTTATCTTCCCTTCCATTCTAAATGAGAGCTTTGCTGGATAGAGCAATCTGGGATGTAGGTCCTTGTCTTTCATGACTTGGAATATTTCTTTCCAGCCCCTTCTTGCCTGTAAGGTCTCTTTGGAGAAATCAGCTGACAGTCTGATGGGAACTCCTTTGTAGGTTACTGTCCCCCTTATCTCTTGCTGCTTCTAGGATTCTCTCCTTCGTTTTTACCTTGGCTAATGTAATTATGATGTGCCTTGGTGTGTTTCTTCTTGGGTCCAACTTCTTTGGGGTTCTCTGAGCTTCTTGGATTTCTTGGAAGACTGTTCCCTTTGCCAGATTGGGGAAGTTCTCCTTTATTATTTGTTCAAATAAGTGCTCCATCTGTTGCTTTTCTCCTTCCTGTTCTGGTACCCCTATAATTTGGATGTTGGAATGTTTAAAGGTGTCCTGGATGCTCTTAAGCTTTTCCTTGATTTTTTGAATTCTTATTTCATCATGCTTTCCTGCTTGGTTGATTCTATCTTCCTTCTGGTCCACTGTATTGTTTTGAGACTCAGATTCCTTTCTTTCACTATTGGCTCTCCTCCGCGTATCTTCCTGCATCTCTTTTATGGTAACCTGCATCCTTTCATCTAAATTGCACCCAAAATCAACCAATTCCGTGAGCTTTCTGATCACCAGTGTTTTGAACTGTGCATCTGATTGATTGGCTATTTCTTGGTCTCTCAAAAGGATGAGTCCTGGGGGACTGATCTGTTCTGTTGGATACGTGTCTTTTGTCTTTCCCTGTCTCTGGTCGCTCTTGTTACAGTGGGGGGCGGAGCCTTAGGTGTTGACCGGGGCTGGGCACCCTGGTCGCTAGATTGTGACGTTATATGTGTGGGCAGGAGTGGGAGGGGACAATGGCAATAGTTTTGTTCTCCCGGGCTCAGGCCCTTCCTTGGGATCCTGGCCTGGGAGCTCTGCCCTGGTCCGCAATCGCTGCCCCACAGGGTCCACCAGCCGCAGCTTGCGTACTCAGGGATCACCGCTGCATTCTTGCACCCCGGATGGCTGTTGCCCTGATTTCGTGCCAAATTTTCCCCGACCTCCGTGCGCTGCCGACCCGCGCCAGCCCCGCACCCGCCTGGCTCGTTGTCTCCTACTGGTCTGGCTGTACGGGTTTACTTCAATTTCTTGGCTGTCCGACTTCCATTCGGATAAATCCTGTCAGTTCTGAGTGATATTCTATCTGTAAATTATTGTTGTTCTAATCTTGGTTGTGCGAGGAGGCACGGTGCATCCACCTATTCCTCCATCTTGCCGGAAGTCTCTGTAAATAATTTTCTTGATGCTAACAATGTATAATGCTGTGTGCAATGACACTGCAGGTGAAATAAATAGAGCACTTAATAATATCAGCTGAATGTCAGCATGCCCTAAAATACATATATGCAAATGGTAATTATCATATGTATCAAGGATGAAATTTTATTCCAGTATTGGTAAAAAGCTGAGTTCAGAAATAAGGGTAAATTTCATTTTTCCTGATTGGGAGTATAAAAATTTAGACCCTCAGAAATTAGAAAATATTTTTTAAAGAAAGTTAATGAAAATACCACTATTCTTGAAGGATAAAAAGTGGTTTGTATATATTTACCTAAAAGTAATTTTGTTGCTGCAATGATTAGTAAATGTCCCCAGGGTACATATGCAATGTTATAAAATATACAGCAGAAGGACACACTGATGAAGGAATGACTGCCTTGCATTCAGTGTCATCTCAACATCTCCAACTGCTGAGGCATGCTCAGCCTAAGTAAAAAAAAAGGTAGAGATTCTCATTTATCCATTTTATTTTACATAGTTTTGTGTTCTTTATAGTCTCAGATATTTGTAAATGATCTGCTTCTCAAATTAATTTCTGGAGTAATAATGTTATATTTTAGTGCCACAAATTAGATATGCAAATTAGACTGAACTGAGTGTTTAATTATTATAATGATTTAGTAATGATTATGTAATATAGATAATTCTTTTATCATTTGTATTTTACATTTTAGCTTTAATATAAAATTAATTAAATTACATAATAGATAGCTAATAGAGATGCACCTAAATATATTGCTTAAATATTTAAAGATTAAATAGATGCTCAAGATTACAATATTTTTAAACAAGCTAAGAAGTAGTCACACTTTTAGAAAAGTCACAGAGTATGTTCATTCATTGGTGCTGTTTATACATATTAAGGGTATATATGTCATTGGGAAACAAGATACCTTGACAATGAAAGCTGTGAAATGAATAGAACTTATTTCTACTGTAGTACTATTTCTTCTTTTGAATATATACCTGTTTCTTCAAATAAAGTTAATTTTATTTTAAAATATCCTATGCTAGCATGTGTATGTACATATATAATATGAATATATATGGTAAAATTAAATTATAAGGTGATGAGAAAAATCAATTTTAAAGATAAAATAGAAATAATTTAAGAAAGGTTTACAAGAAAGAAGAAAAACTTATTAAAATGAAAAATAAAATTTTACTTCAACAATAGTATATAAACCTACAAAGTATCATCAAGAGCAGAAGAAACAAATCACATAGACAAGAAAATTGTTTTGTTTTTCTTTTATTGCCTGAATGAATATTATGCTGAAGAAATTGCATTTCTAATATCGGTTATGAGAGGTTACTAGTTTATATGCTGAAGTAGAAAGAACACCAAGTAAAATCAATGAATAAATTATCTCTGAAAAAAAATGACTTCATTTCTTAACTCAGAGGTAGCCATAAATTGAAGAGAGATTTATTTGTAATACCTCATTCACCTAGAATTTAATAATTTTTTTGACAAGTAGATAACAGTCTTTAAAATATTAAGTGGTACTTGCAAAGGAAAAATGATGGAGCATTTGATAACATAATTTTCCAATTTAATATTGTTTTTCAATGAATTTTCAAATATATCACTTATCTGAATCTTAATAGGGGTTTTATGTATAAAGCTTATTTTCCCAGTTTTTAAAAGGAATTTTGTTTTCATTTAAGTACATGCTAAAGTAAGTTTTCTAGACTAGAATTAAGGATTTGTTTAAGGTGTTGATACAGAGAACCTTGAGATGAAAGCTATGTGTTTAAAGCTTAGCGTTTATTGAAGCCTGTTTTTGCCCTTAGACCAATTGTTGACCATTCTTTGATCAGGCGGTTGGGGAGTGGGGGATATACGTGGTCTTCCTGAGGCTTTCTCAATGCTGAGAGACTCACTGTTTTAGGATCTGACAAATCCAAGTGTGGTTCAAGGACCTAGCAGCGTTAGAATCATCTCAGAACTTGTTAGAAATGTGAAATCTTGGGCCCCACCTCCGAACTATTATAGTAGAATCTGCACATTAACAAGATCCCAAGGAATGCTCACTAAAGCTTAAGAAGCGTCCACCAAATACCATCTATTTTTCCTTTCTCCCTGCTTTGTTTGTTTTTCCCAGAGCCCTAAAATTGTCAGTTTTTGTTGCCTTCCCCCTACAAATTAAGGATTTTTTCCCAAAAGGGAATAATTTAAAATAAAATTGTAAAGCCAATCATGTCCTGTTATGATTTCCACAGAAAATAGAAACTCTTATACTGTCTCCCACCTCCAAGGGTGAACTCCCCAGAGACTGCACCTTCTGCTCACTCTTCAGAGTCTTCAAGGGGCTGCTATTTGAAGTATATCCATGATTTATAGCTGTTTTCTGCAAGGAAAGGGAGGGGGAGGACCTCCTCGTAGTCTTATTCATTCCTACCTTGCCTCCTTGCATATATTTTTTATGTGCTTCTGCTGATATTGTCAACATGATCCCAGGTCTTTCAGAAATTATTTATTATTTTAGACCTACAATTTCACCATTTTTCTTTTTTTTAATATGGAATGGATTTACCTTAAACATAAACATAAACACAGAAACAAATACAAATGCAAATGTGTAATTATAAATGAATATATTACAACAAATTTAAGTGCAATGTCACATTAAATATAAGTAACCTATTTCCTGTACAAGCTGAAGGATAGCTCTATTTACTATACCTTGATCAAGTCTCTCCTTTTTCAAAACAATTTCCTCACTTAAAATGGAAAACAACCTTACAGCTTGTCCCACAATTTAGGAGGATGTTTACAATTACTGCCCATTTCCCTACAGCCTTCTAATGTCTCCAAACAGCTTTTAATTTCCAGGAAAGATTCTTAGATGTGAAATGCCACTTTATGAATAATTTCTGTATTTCCCTTTTGGGCAAGCTGCTACTTATTTGGCAAGCTTTAAAAGCTGTTTTCAAAAACACTTTCAAGGGACCAGTTATAAACTTCTTTTAACTTTCAAAAACATTCTATTAGGATTTTGTTCCATATTAAAACTATTTTATAAGATTTTTCAGAGGAAATTTACCCTTTTTTAAAAAATGGATGTAAGGTGACATGATACAATATCTATTAATGAGTATAATTAAATCCTTTACAATCAGAAATTCTACCTTCAAAAAACTATAAGGTAGCCAAGATACATGACTATATTCAATACCCATATTAGTTATTATAAACTAATTTCTCTACAATGTTAATATTGAAGTTACAATTTAGATGTTTCAAAACAACCAGGTATTTACTTTTAAAAAGAGAGTATTTGTATTCTGTCTTTGCAGTAAAGTATCTTTATTGCCTTACATATAAGTATTTTCATACTTCATTTAATTAGTATTATAACAATTAGTGATATTAATCCTCAGGATCCATTTGAAGCTGTACCACCCTTGTTTGTCATTTATGTAACCATGATTCTGTTCTAACACCTTCTTTGTCCCAGAGAGGAAAAAGTAAAGCACTGGCAGTGCATAGCAGTGCATAGCAACACTGCACGGGCTCCACACTTAGTAAAGGGTGAGGAAGAAAAATCACTCAGACTTGTCTTGTCTTAGAGCAGATTGTCTGTTATGTGCTATGTATCTCCTCAAACACAAGCGTTCCACCCATTGACTAAGCAAAAGCCAATGCTAATCAAATATAATGATTCTTTGAAAACATCTCTCTAGTTGATGGACAGTATAATAAATCATAACATTTTAACATGTTTAAACTTAACATTATCTGGCACCTATTAGAGATAATGTTCAAAGAACTTATAATTCTTACATAAATTTTCCACTGATGCCTCATATAATACTGAGACATTTGAAAGGAAACAATTGAATTTAAGGTTATTAGATAGTCTTTAATATCCATTTTATTATTGACAGGTATTGAACTGAACTGCCTAGGTAATAAAACCATGCCTATATTAAAATGACATGAAAATGAAAACAAACAAAGAGTTGACTCCTGTATCCCTGGGGTCAACAGTGCTTCATGATGACAGCCCTTTTTAATGCTCATTGATCAATGTGATATAGCTTTCTTAAAATTTAAAAATAACATGTATATTTTTATAAGAGAGAGTTTATTTAGAAAGTCACAGAGGTAGAATCGAGCCCCTAAAAGAAATGGGCTCAGGAAGCAAGTTACAGAGGCAAAAGAGAGGCTGTGGAGCTGAGGATAGAGAAAGGCAAGAAAAACACACCTGGAGAAGTGGCTGGGGAAAGGTAAGGGCTGGAGGACAAGGGAGGGGTTGGGAGAAAGAAAGACAGAGTGAGAGGAAGAGACATTATTTAGGGCTCCAAGGCATTACATTATTGAAGTAATTCAACTTTAAAATTTATATATTTATATATTTATATATATATATATATATAAATACACATATACACACACACACACACACATATATATATATACTTCTTTTTCCTCTCCCAGTGTACATCACACTACCAAATGTTTATAAAGAGATACTTTTAACACAGTCCCAATACTGAAGCCTGTACAACCCAATTATCTCCCTCCCCTCTGGCCCTGTGGTGGTCTTATACCAGATTGTTTCTTGTGATGGTTTTGTGTGTGAGTGTTTTTTCATTATCCTCCATGAGACCACTCCTCCACCTCACCACACACATGTCTTCATTTTCCACAGATTCAAACATTGATAGATATTGTTTGTCAGTTGGTTTTCTGGTTGGTTGTTATTGTTTATAAAGTTAAAGCATCTCTTAGATGGAGAAACTTATAATTGTTACAGTTTTTCTTGCTGTTTATACGGTGAAGACTTGAAATTTCACAAAATGAATAGAAATGCTCACAATATAAACAATAGGTTGGCAGTTGCCATGGCCACCCAATTCTCTGCAACATAGTTTATGAGACATGTTATATAGAGGGCGTTTGGGAATGTTGTCCTATATAAGATGTGTGTTGAAATTTAGCTTCCATATTAACAGGACCCAATGCTTTTGACTAGCACTAACTTTGGATCTCAATTGATCATGGCTGCCTCTAAAACCAGAAGTTACTTCCATTGCATATTCTACTATTATAGATTTGGCCTGTTTTTCATCTTTGACTGATTGATTTTGTAAATTAGAGCTGCCTTTTCATCGCAGCAGAAGGAAACCATTTGAAATGGTTGTGTCTAATCAGTTGAAGAGAGACAAGACAACCAGGCCTCTAACTTGAGGATATTTTCTGTTTCAATTTTTATTTCATCTCTCTGGCTCATCTTTCAATCGTGGCACTGTTATTTTCTGACAGAAGTGCAATGATGGAAATTTGAACATGGCATAATTAAATATCTTTTGCTGAACTTCAGAGAAAAATGTCTCTTCTTTCAGAGACATTGAGCTCCTTTTTTTTTAAGTGGCTGCATCTATGAGTTGAAAGAACACTACAAAAATAGAATATGTGTGATCATGCAAAAATGCACAGCTATACTCTTGATAGCTCCTTACAATGATTTCAAAGGTGGTACATATTCAGTTCTTTGTTGATATTTGTTTCTCAAAGACAATCATTTGGTTATAATATAACTATGTCTGTGTATATCTTCCTAGTATGTACAATGTGTGTGTCTTCATATAAAGCAACATTAGAACAACTATAACTTCCTTAGGATGGCTTATCTAGTTTTTAACATAAATAGTTACTGAATGAAAAGTGAAAAAAATGAAGAGATAGATTTAAAAGCAAAAAAACCCCCAACAAATCTAAACTTTGATGTTGATAAAAATATCAATTAAAAAATTCTCTGGTCTCAACATTTCTCAAGCTTGTATACCCATTAAAATCAACTGCAGACCCTTTCAAATGTCAAAGCTGAGGACACATCCTAGCCAAATTAGATCATGAAGACATTCTTATAGAGTATTTTCTAAAAGCATTAGAGGTTTGCTTTTTACATTTAGGTCCTTAATTCACCTAATATAATGTTGCAGTTTAAATTAACTTCAGGGATAACATCAGCATCCATTGAACCCACTTCTAGTTTATGAGTTTCTTTTTTTCAGTTCTTCTAACTATATGTAAAGATTGATATTTTAGCAACTTTATTCTTCATTAGAAATCTTTCAAAGGAAAAATGGAGTATTTATTTTTAATAAACAAAAATCATTCTATCTGAATTATAGTATGGGTACATTGTACTCTTTTATAAAGTTACATAGCAAGACCTCAGTAATCTTATCTTCCTATATCTTGAAATTCCTGGCTATTTTACTGTAATAGAAATTGTTTTATCATTACGCATCAGTTATTTCCAACTATGCTTGAAAAAGACTAAAATAAAAAGTAGAAAAATAATAAATTTTCCTAAAAGGCTCAAGCTAAAATGAAATAAAAAGCAAACAAAACAAAAACTTTCATATTAACTTATTCTTAGTTTTCTTATTACCTTGTCCAAAGCTTTGCACCATTTCTAAAAGCATAAAAGATGAGTGGAAACACAGTCTCTCTGGTATTCTCCTAGCTGTCTTGAACACATTGAAGGTGTTCTGTTTATAGTGATGAAGAGAAGAAAATTTACAGAAGAAGAGTTATTACAAATATCAGATGAATTAGATGATAAATGAGAAGATGAGACAGCACCACACTGGACTCAATAATAATATTAATGAATTTGATCATGTAAGTGCAGTCTTAGATTTGAGTCTTTGGATGATGTTATTCTAGATGAATTTTCTCAAATTCAAGAATCAACAAGTGAACAATGTATTTCTACATATCAAAGGAAAATATGACATTCTCATTCACTTAATCATTCAACTAGAAGAACATCATGCAACATTTTGCAACAGAAATCTAGACTTCTGAAAGAATGTGTGACAGTCTTTTGTCTTCTTTGATTTTTCATATCATTAGAATGTTCTTGATATGCTTGTAAGAGGATAAATGATAAGAGCAAGTATTAAAAAAGGACATTGATAGACCAATAATGAACTATCAGAAAGAGAAACGAAGAAAACAATCTTATTTACAATTGCATCACAAAAAATTCCTAGAAGTAAATTTAACCAAGGATTTAAAAACCCTGTACTCAGAAAATTGTAAGGCACTTAAGATATAAATTGAAGAGAATATAAATAAGTGGAAGCATACACTGTGTTCATGATAGAAATAATTAACATCATTTAAATGTCCATACAACTCAAAGCAATCCATAGATTCAATGCAATTCCTATTAGATACCAACGGTGTACTTAACAGAACTAGAACAAATATTCTAGAAATCTATATGGAACCAAAAAAGATCAAAAATAGCCACAGAAACCTTGAGCAAGAACAACATTGGAGAAATCATGCTACTTGATATTGAACCATACTACAATGACATAGTAATCAAAACAGCAAGGTACTATCATAAAAAACAGACACATAGATGAATGGAACAGAACAGAGAGGCCAGAAATAAATACACATTTTATGGTCAATTAATATTTGACAAAGGAGGTGAGAACACATATGGGGTAAATATAGTCTATTCAATAAATGATGGTGTGAGTATTGGAGAAATACATGCAAAAAGTGAAACTTCACATTCTTACAATACACATGAGAATAAACTCAAAATGAATTAAACCCTTACATGTTAGCATTAAAAACATTACAATCCTAAAGAAAAAACAGGCAGTAAAATCTCAAAAATTTCTCATAGCAACATTTTTTCTGACATATCACTTCAAGCAAAGGAAACAAAAGATGAAATAAACAAATGGGATTATATCAAACTAAAACCTTTTTTTTTTTTGCACAGCAAAGGAAACCACCAACAAAATGCAAAGATAATTCACTGAATAGGAGAACATTCAGTTTTCCTGAATGATACCAATGATACATATGATAAATGGTTAATATCCAAAGCTTATAAAGAACTTATACAACTCAACAACAAAAATAACTTCAAATGATCCAATTTAAAATGGACCAAAGACTTGAATGGACACTTCTCCCAAGAGGACATACCAATAGCCGATAGATATATGAGAAGATGCTAGCCATCAGAGAAATGCAAATTAAAACTAGAATGACATATCACCTGACCTGTCAGAGTGGTTATTATGGCTTATGTCAATAAATCAACAAACAACAAGTGTTAATGAGGATGTGGCAAAAAGGGACCTCTAGTGCACTATTGGTCAGAATATAGATTGGTGCAGCCACTGTGTAAAGCAGTATAGAGTTACCTCAAAAAATTAAAAATGGACCTGCTTTATGACCCAGTGATGTCATTTCTGAGAATGTATCCAAAGAAATCAAAAACAGTAACTTGAAAGAAAATATGCACCCCTGTGTCCACTTCAGTATTATTTACAATGGCCAAGATTTGGAAGCAGCCCAAGTGCCCATCAGTAGATGAGGGGATAAAATGCTGTGGTACATTTATACAATGGAATACTACTCAGCCATAAAAAAGGGAAATCTTACTTTTAGCAAAGCATGGATGGAACTGGAGAGTATTATACTAGATGAAATAAGCCAGTCAGAGAAAGACAAGTACCATATGATTTTACTTATGTGTATACTGTAATAAACAAAAGCAGCTAACAAACAAAATAGCAACAGACTATTTTTCCTGGTATACTGAAAATTTATCGCAAGGTAATACACTATTTTCCTAACACAATTGACTTAAAAGACTATACTTCCCACTACCCTTTTGTGTCAGCTCTGCCATATACGAAATGTCCATGTCTGCATTTTAGACAGTGTGTCTATTTTAGGGACCTCTATTCTATTTAATTGGTCTGATTTCTAGGCTACAATAATCTCTCACTCTTTGAATTATGCTACTTTATAATAAATCTTGATATTTGTAAACTAATCCTTCCTCCCACTTATTTCTCATCAATAGCTGATTTATTCTTCATGTCTGAGAAATTAAGTACATTTTAGAACCATTTATCCTTCATCAAACAAAATTTTTATTGCATTGCATTAAGAAATCACTTTATGTAGTATGACATCTTTATACTATTTTTAAAAGATTTTATTTATTTATTTTTAGAGAGAGGGGAAGGGAGGGAAAGAGAGAGAGAGAAACATCAATGTGTGGTTGCCTCTCACATGCCCCCTACTGGGCACCTGGCTCACAGCCCAGGCATGTGCCCTGACTGGTAATTGAACCAGCAGCCCTTTGGTTTTCAGGCTGGCACTCAATCTACTGAGCCACACCAGCCAGGGTAACATCTTTATATTATTGAGTCTTGAAATAAAAAACATGAGATTTCTCTAGCTGACCAATCATGTTATGTTTTGAGAACTACCTTCTATCCATCTGATAGTTAGTATGAAAGGACTCCAGTATCTTTAGCAAAAGTTAGTCCAGAGATGAGTTTCTGATAAAAGGTGAGAAAACATCCATCCTCAGAATTTTGGAACTAAGATAGATAGATAGATAGATAGATAGATAGATAGATAGATAGATAGATATCTTCAATTCAGTTGCTTTTTGAAAATTGAAGAGATTTGGCTAAAAGGTAGAAGAACCGGTCTGCAACATAAGAAAAAACTGAAGCTCAGGGTGGTGTGCCTCAGTGGTGTGGCACCTGCCTTTGAACAGAGAGACTGCTGGTTGGATTCCCAGTCAGGGCACATGCAGAGCACATACCTGCATTGCAGGGAACTGATGCTGCGAAAGGCAACTGATTGATGTATCTCTCACACATTGATGTTTCTCTCCCTCTCCTTTTCCCTCTTTTCTCCTCTCTCTCTAAAAGTAAATAAATAAGATCTTAGAAAAAAGAAAAACCTGAAGAAAATTACAGGGGGAAAATATAGGAAAAAAGATATTGAAGGCAATCACCTCCCTCATGTCAATTTGTTCATGAGGCACAGGTACACTTCTGTCCTTATAGTCTGTGAAATGCATACATATCCATATGAAAGATTTTCTTCTTTTCTGAAGCCAGTTAAATTCAGTTTCTTTGCTTGCTCTTGAAACATAATTGTCACAGTTTTTATTTATAGAGTATGTGCATCAAAATGATGATTTTTTAGGCAATTACTTTTCCTTGGGTTCATAACTTTACAGTCTATTTGGATATTATAAATTTAAACACAATTTTATAGAAAAATTCTCTAGTGTGCTTATAAATGATTAATACTATCATACAACATGACTTAAAAATTCTGTTTAAAATAATGATAATAGTTTGAAATTGTTCATTAGAAATAGCCTTCGGAAATATTTGTCTTTGGAAAAGATGTTAAAAATCTATGTAAAAAGTGACAATAGATTTCTATATCAACTGATACTTCTTTTTGAGAGTAAAGGCTGAATCCAATAACTTCTAACTAGTAATTATATACTGCTACTTTGGATCAATATTTTTTAAGCAAAATTAAATCTACATTTTAGTTTCTAATTATTATAGCAATATTCATGGACAAAGTTGGAAATACATTTTGGTTAAATACTGAGAACTTTGAATTCTGATCCTAACAAATGATTGATCAACATAAATAACTTAGCTCTTTAAAAATACATACATTAAGTTTATCCACTGTTTATAGGGATAATAAATACAAATGCACTTAAATTTTTCTTTGTAATGAAAATCACAATTTACAATGTGAAATTAAATATTGGAGAACATTTACATAATGTTTGTAAAGCTGAGCATTATTGAACTAAACTTCTGGAAATGTTAGTATTTTATAAGTATTTCATAAAAGCAAGATTATATATAATCCTATATGCAAATATCCCAGCTCAGAATACCTGATCAAAATGACCACTTGAATTTAAAAGACCTTAAATGATGCTGAAAAAGCTACTTGGCAGGATATTGCAATAGTGCAACTGAGAGTTAATGAGTGCATGTGTTACATATATATCTCTATTGGAGCAATAGAAATGGAGATGAGTGGATGGGTAAAAAGTATATTTTTGAGATAGATCTCATTAGGACTTGCTAATGAATTTGATGTGAAGGTTTAGTGAAAGAAAGAAAATAATGATTAGTCCTAGGTTTTGGTTGAGCATTTGGTGTGGTGGCAGAATTACTGACACAGAGAATATTGCAGTAGAAACAGGCTTTCATGGGGGCGGGGACAGGATTGGTGGGGAGATGACTCAGCACTGGAGTGTTAATACTGAAGTATGGTGTGTGTGGGGTGGGGGAGTGAAGGAAGGGCATAAATGGGAAGTAATTGACTGAGATGGCCTTAAAGTTTCCCTCAGTTTGAGCAAGTTTTTGAAGGGTCTTTCTGACTCTAGGCTCTTTATCTCCCCTTTTGTAGAGTTTTTACATTAGATAATATGTAATTGTAAATTTTTTTAGAGATGTAACTCTTTTTAAAAGTCTTTTGCCAGTTTTACAATCCACGAATGACTCTTTCAAGGACCTGGGAGCTGTCCCCTTTAAAATGTAATCATCAGAGAAGATAATATCCCTGTCTAACTTTCTGGACAATAGGAACCCAACTTCAGTGGGCACAAATTAGCAAACACAAATAACCTGCTAACAGAGTTACACTTTTGCAAACTCAGGAATAACTCAATATGGTCAATACCTCTCATTGAATAACCTCCCCCCTAACTTCTCTTAACATAATGGATTTAAACCCTTGCCACTATAATCTGAGGAACAGTGACACTGGCGTTCCTGGGAACTTGTTGGAAATGAGAAAAACTCAAATCCCACTCCAGACTTACTAAATCATTATCTTCATTTTTAATATGACCCCCAGAGGATTCAAATGCAAAAAAGTTTGAGGAGTACTGAATTAGGTTACTTAGGGAGGAAAAACTGGCCCCTAAGGGGCTTGTGGTAGGTAATGAAAAAAGAAAAAGTAGATTGGAGGTGTAGGTAGGGCTGAAAGATGACTAGAGTGTGGGTTGTAGAATATATGAGATGGAAGGACGGGATGCATGGTTAGAGAGGGGAATGCTGACTGTAAGCTGAATTAGTAGGTTTGTCCATGGCATGGTCAGCTTTATAGTCACAGTTGGGGTTGGCTGACATTGACCCAAGTGCTAGATTCATCTGTGAATGAAGAGAGTGTCTGCTGGGAGATCCTGCAGGGAATGGCTGTCTGAATGTACATCACAATGTCATGAGCTTCAAGTAGTTTATGTTGTTAAAAAGCAGAAGGAAGAAGCATGGTTTAGAAGTGTCAATATTACCTCTTAGTTGTCACTAGTTGTATGATATATTGTGAAAAAAGAAAAAAAAAAGCCTTGTCTTGTGAGGACTGGGTAGAGGCTGCAGCCTCGGGAAAGAGCCAGGATTCATATGAAGCAGGATCTGGCAAACATTTTATGTATTGGGCCACATGGCAAATATTTTAGGCTTTGTAGGCCATATGGTCTCTGTCACAGCCACTCAACTTCCCACTACTCTTGTAGTGAGAAAGCAGCCACAGACATCATGCAAATGAATAAGTGTTTCAATAAAGATGTATTTTCGAAAACAGGCAGCAGGCTGACTTTGACCTGGGAGCGATAGTTTGTCCACTCCTGAGTTAAGGCATGGAGATGCAGAGACAGGCGATGACTGTAGAACAGGGACAACTGGATCTGGGTTCCAGAGAAAAGACTGGGTTGCTGAAGAGTTATGGAAGATGTATTTCAAGTTAAGATATAGAAAAGCAGTGTGATGCTGACTTTAAAAGCCAGGATTTATGCTGGTAATATAAGTGGAAAGTAAATAACATGAGACATGGAGAAGTGGTCCTGATAGTCTCTTTTAAAATTCTAAATTAAACCATATTTCATAATGTTTCATACATGTAAAATAATATATTATAAACTACATAGAAACTATAGAAAATGAGATGAAATTTACGTGCTCAGATTATGAAAGTGACAAGTTAACCAATGTGTTGACACCCCCGGGACATCTCCTTGTATTCTTATTCCAGTTTTTCTGTAGCTGAATCTCAGTAAAAGGGTTAAAGGACAGTCTAAAATTTATATGACTAAATACGTAGTTAGAGGGCTCAGGAGAGACTGAGAAACTTTTCTCCCAGGGTCATCTATTTACATTTCAAAGGCAGATGAAATCAGATGCCTAGTCACCATTTATACTCCACATTTACATTTCAAAGGATTAAAATTTGAGAAACTTCCTCTTCTCTTACAAGAGAAAATTTGTTTACATTAAGGAGATAGATTTCCTTCCCTCTCTCTGGAAAAGAGTGCAGCCACAGCTGGGCAGAGTGTAACTCATATAAGCTCCCCCCAAAATTTGGGGGTTCCTCTCCTTTGCAGCAAAAACCCACCACCTGGCCATCTAGCTCTCATTGCTTCACCTGGAAGGACAGGCAATAAGGTACAGGGAACAAATGTGCTTACCGTTGCAATAAGTCTTCACCGATCCAGAAACTTAATGTTTACTTCCAGGGCAACATAAATAAATATAGATAGCAAAACCTACCGTCACCCATAGCGGAATAAGTACTCTGAAGTGAGGCCTGCGTCTGATGTTTTAGAAGTTCTATTTCCAGAATGTGCGTGTCATATTCACCATGGACACCTCAAGAGCTTCACTGAACTATAAACAGTGTTATCTGCCTGGAACTTGGGCTTCCCACGTTCAGGAACCAGCACATGAGCAGAGGAGTTATTGTCCTGCCAGAGGTCATGACTTCCACTGTCAGAAGAAGGTATGGCTACTGGTTTCACAAAAGAGATAGGGAAGGACATGTGTGGTACCTTGTTCGTCCACTTAGGCACTTCATATTTCCGTATCAAGTTTAAAGATAAATGCACCTGTGTAGCAGCCACACAACCTGAGAATGTGTGTCCAAAGCTCACAATCCTCAGGGTGAGGGACTATGTCACACTACTGGATAAACTACCAAGACCAGGAGAGGTGCTAGGTGAGGGAGAGGAGGCCACCATGGGTGGTAAAAGACAGTGGGGATGAGTGTCAGTTACAGTCCTGTCAGTAGCTGCAGTGGTGCAAGCCGATCATTCTTTTATCCATTTCCACCGGCAAACGAAGCTCACCACAACACTTTATGAACTCCTTCCAGACTTTATAACGATATGCAAGAAACACAGAGTAGATTTTAATGGACTTTATGATGCACTGCCCAGATCCTTCTTTAAAATTGAATGATTTATTCTCGCAGCTTCTGGGAGTGCTCCTGTTCAACACCTCTCAGTTATGACCTCCCGGAAGTCCCATTCCCATTCTGAGGCAGCCCACAGTCCGATGTCTTCTGAATGCAGGAGTATCAAGGCTCAGCCCCACTAACCACCTTCTCCCTCTGCCCATTCCTGCTGTTTTCCATTTCCTCCTTTTGCACAGTTGAGAATTAAAAGCATTCTGTTACAATTTTTCATGTGCTAATTTCAATCTCATTGTCAGTTTTCTTGGGAATCCAAGCAGTAACACTTATCAGTTAATGAACTATTTTAAAATATGTGCCAGAATGATACAGTGTTATGTTGAAAGAGAAATATTGGAAATATACATTCATAGAAGTTTAAAAAAATCTGAGTTAAGATGGAAATATACAGCCTGCTAGTAACATTAACCAATGTTGAACACCATCCCTGGAGGAGAAATGAAAATTCATATAGACCTTTGCTACCCAGGTATGTGGCAACACAACAGCAGTGGCTTCCCTGGGAGCTTGTTAGCCTATCAGACTCCACCCCAGAGCTACTGAATCAGATGTTGCAATTTTACAAGTTCCCAAGGGAATTCTTATTCATTGGTTTAGACGAATGATTCCTAACCATGACTGAAGGATAGAATCATCTACAAGCCTTGAAAAAATACTTATGCCTATGCCTCATTCCAAATAAATTCTATTAGAATCTCTTGGATATGGTGTCTAAGCGTTGGTGTGTTATGACAGTTCCCAAGGCATTTTTAATGAGTAGCCAGAGCTAGGAGTCATTGATGCAGAACACCCCCAGGATTGTTTTTCCTCTTTAATGTCTTAGGTTAGTCACAAATACCCCCAAAATCCCGTGGATTTTCATCACTGTCACCATTTTTCCCTTAGAATTTTTAAACCTTTTGTTTGATTTCTCTTGCAACCTCAGAATATCAAAATCTGAAATTGTACACTGATCAATCTGCTTATTGTCTGATTCCAACCTTTAGAAATGGCGGAATCAGAGGGACTATGGATAAGGTGAAACTAGTAAATGTCCATAGAACTAGGCTTCCAGGTACAAAATCAATATTTGTGTTTACTCTTTTAAAATGCCGTTTCAGTTTACTTAAGGAGATTTTTTATTTCAGTGTGTTTTGGGAGTGAGTTAATAGATCTGGCCTCAAGACAAATCACTCAATCAGTTGCTCTTTCCTAGGCTTCTGAGGCAGAGGAACAAAGTACGGATGAAAGCAGGTAAACAGCTGCAGTGGTTTCCGCTCCCCAGGCCACTATTCCTGCTCAAGCAGGTGAATACAGAAGACAACTGAAAAAATAGAAGGTCTATTACTCTATGAAGTAGGAGATAATTCAATAGATTTAAAAATATGAACCTAAATAAATTAACATATTTTAATAACAACATAAACATGTATTACATAGCAATTTTAAATATGCCTTGTCTTTCTCTATATGTTCTGGAGAATTATTGACTAAACCAAATCAGGAAATACAGAAAAAGGGCATATCATTTAATATTTAAAAATCACTTAATGAATGAAAACTATACTTTCAGGGATCATTTCTATAGTTCATTAGAAGTCACTTCATGATAAGTTAAAGTCTATCAACATATCTAAATTAAAGCTTCTCTGTATAAATATTCCATATATGGTAAAGCCCATGTGAAAACAAGTATATATTTAAAACATATGTTAAGTTAAAGCTAAGAATATTTTCTCTCTCTCAAAGTAAAAAGACAGAAAAAGAAAACTTTGTTCAATATAAGTATAAAGTCTATCAAACATTAATATTTGGAAGTTCTGGCATTATGATGATGATGATGATGATGATGATGATGATGATGATGTTTATTTTTTGCTTAGAAAGCTACTGAAGAGCAAATACATGAGAGAATCATTCAGAGGTCAAGAAAAGAAAGTTCTTTAGAAATGATAACTCATGTGGTAACCTACTTAATTTAGTGACTACAAGTAACTGCATGTGTCCCGATGTTTCCTGCACTAAAAGTGACATTACTGTTGGTTGAATTTATGAATGAATAGGCAACTCTATGCCTGAGCTGGGAAAGTGAGATCTGGCAAGAATGGCTGCCACATGCTCAAAAAGAATACTGCATTCCTCAGCTTTTTATATGCTGTATTTTAAAGATCCTGATATCTTAAAGTGGATTCAGGATTATTACTATACCTCCTTAGACCTTTAATTGGCCGAAGAGTACCAGTTTGCTTACTGGCTATGTTGTATATTTTCTTTCTTTCATTTTGCCCCTCTACCCCATTTTCCCTCCTCTAGTTTGGGTAATTGCTTCCATTGGCTTTAGTCTTTTAAGGTTTCCTATAATTATACACCCATACACAGGCATCTGGCAGGCAATCATTTCCTTAATGTGTATTTGTTTAGGTTTTACTGTATTCTACAGCTGCCTCAGTCATGGGAAGCAAGAGACCTCGGCATCGTTTTCGTAATATTTTTGAAATACTTTGAAAATAATTTTGAACTGAATACTTTATATTTTTAAGTTTTGGCAATAATGAGACTGTCACTTTTTGGCTGTATACCTGCCTAAGGTCAGACAGCAAAGCTGATTGTGAGAGTCATACTGGCCTTCTAGAAGCACATATTTACTATGTTAACTATCAACGCTTGAAGTTATAACGCTGTAAGTTAACTGTTAGATTAAAGCATGTACATTTTACTTTATAGCTAATGGAAGGTTAAATCCACCTCTAAAAACTTGTGAAAATTTATATGTAGAAAATATTCACTTATAATCTTCTAAAACTCACAAGTGAAGTTTTTCACCCTCGGGTTATATGAAGGCCCAATCCTTTTCAGAGTAAAAAAAAATGATATTTACCTTTAACTGCATATAGAATGACTCTCATAAATAATTGTGTTTATAACTGAAAAAATAAGTATTTGTTAGTTTATAGAACAAATTCTGTCATTTGAGACTTTTTAGAATGTTTCCTTTACAAAATAAAGATAATTATCTGATGGATAAATGGGATTTAAAAGAAGAGAGGCTTCATATCATGGACAAGGTTTGAAAGCTCAAGTATTTTGATATGTGCATAATTTAATTATTACAGCCTTTCAAAGACCTTGTCAAAGCTTCAGTTATTTCTGTTTGTGGCTTCTGCTCTCAAATAGCATGGTAATTAATTAAATGTTTTGGCTACATGGTTTTTGCTCACAGCTGTTAGAATGGCTACTTTAGAAGTCTTAGAGTCACAGAATCATTGGAAGGGTCCAACTGTGTGATGACAAGTTTTGTGACAACAGAGTTTAGGGAAAATACTGCTCTAGATGGCCTTTCCCAATTAAAATACAAAACCCTGTTACTCCTTTCCGCTTCTGCTCTAACATTCTTCATCTGTTAGTTTTTCTCTCTGCTATACCAGCAGCACCCTGGTAACTTTAGTAATGAGTTACTTTGGCCTCATAAGGCAAACAGCTCATCAAACTTCTCAAACTTGAAAACCCATTCAGCTGTTAGCAACACAGTGACTGTCACAAATAGTATATTCTGTGAATTACCACAAAGAAATGAAAAAAATCTGAGTGACAAGTACTCCAAACATGTTTTCTGCTTCATGCTTAATTAACTCAGATGCTAAGTCTTTGATGCATAAACAAATGAACCTTTTCACCAGAACATATTGTCAACAACCCAGGAAAACATTACTGTGTAATAAGCTTTAGAGATAATTCTTTGTCTTTCATTAATGAATCTTGAATTATAAATATTATAATTCAAACCTTTAAAATGTGTTGAAAATGTCATAATTCCTGAAGCAAAATTAAAATCAGAATTACTTTAAAAATTGTTTTCCTAATTAGAAGTTAGGTTCATTTCTGGAAGAAATAAAAAAAATGATACCTCCAAATCTTTTTCTGCTTCCATAAACTGTATAGTATTTTTTAATCACATACTACTTCTCATAGAAAGTGCTGGCAGAGACCATATCATTTCAGATACCATAATTAAAAGTACATTGATTCTTTTTGTAAATGAGCCTCTGTCAGCACAATCCTACCCTACATGAGGACACTTTTGAATGACTTGATGAAAATACAGTGTCACTGATGTTCCCTTGTTTATGTGTCCTAATGTTATATATTTTTACACATAGTAAAATTTTTTATAACAAGGCTGAAACAAAGAAAGTAATAAAAACATGCATAATTGAAATTCAGAAACCTCTATGCAAATGGAGAAAATATATTTTATCAAAAGCAATAAAAATGAGTAGGGGTTGGCTTCCAGTCAAGATGGCAGCATAGATAAATAACTTGGACTTACTGTCTCTGAGCTCTGTAGGGATAGCAGCTTGAAAAGCACCAGAAATATATGAGGAGGGACCGATTGTCAGGCATCAGGGTGAGAGCTGGGGGTCAGCTTTCTCACAGACAGAAGTGCTGGTAGAGGCCATTATTTTCCTCTTCTGAGACCTTTCTCCACAGAGCTGGCATGTGGGTGCTACATCTGAGTCTTCACTGTTTCTCTACCCTGGTAATTCCCTGAGACCCCACCTCACCCAGCTTTTGGATCCACCCAAGCTGTTTCCAATGCCTTTTCCAAATCAATGGCCTATCTTGGCTCATTCTTCAGACTTTCCTAAAATCTCTCAGATAAGCAGCCTGTGGCTTCAGCATGCCCTGCACCTCTCACTCAGTGGTCCCAGGCTCAGCAGTAGCAGCAGCCAGCCTTGGTTCACATCTTGATCTTTCCTAGGCACCTTTAAGTCCAGCACAAGAAGCCAACTGCAGATCACTTTGTAGCTTGTGCTGTGTGGCCCTGGGTAGAAAACAGGTGGCAACTGACCTTATTCTATACATTCAGGGGGCCTCCAGGGCCAGCACACCTAGTGGACAGTTTCAGACTACAATGAAGCACCACCCAACCACCTCCACAAGTGATACAGTCAAGAGGAAGACTCAGTGGGCTCCAGAGCCTCACTGAAGTAAGTCCTGTTGCATATGGTGGGCCCCTGAACAGCTGATCCTTCATGGTGGTCCAGTGGTTGCAAGCTGTCCTTGCAGCCAATTCACTTGAGGTAAATCCCTTCCATTGGTGTATCAATAGTAGTCAAGGCTCAACCACAATAAAAGAGTATTCACAGCCCACACCAGGAGGTGGTTTAAACACCAGGAGTGCCCAGCTCAGGTGAACAAGGAAGCTGTGCCACTGACTCCTATGGGAGACCTACTACATTAGGACACTCTACCAAGCTTGGGGTATGTAACAATTCTACCTAATACATAGAAATGAACACAGGGGGGTTGCCAAAATAAGGAGACAAAGAAACATGTCTCAAAAGAACTCCAGAAAAAGAACTAAACAAAATGGAGAAAAGCAATCTACTACATGCAGAGTTCTAAACACTGGCAGTAAGAATGCTCAATGAATTTAGCAAGAACTTCAACAGCATAAAAAAGGACTTGGAAACCATACAAAAGAACTGGTCAGAAATGAAGTTTACACTAACTGAGATGAAGACTAATTTTTAGGGAATCAACAGTAGAATAGATAAAACCAAGAATCAAACCAGAAATTAGGATTATAAGGAAGCAAAAAACACCCAATCAGAATAGCAAAAATAAGAAAGAATCCAAAAATATGAGGATAGTGTAAGGAGCCTCTGGGACAACTTCAAGCATACCAACATTCACATCTTGGGGGTACCAGATGGAGAAGAGGGAGACCAAGGAATTGAAAGCCAATCTGAAAAAATGATAATAGAAAACTTCCTTAATTTGATTTAGGAAATAGACACACAAGTCCAGGAAGTACAGAGAGTCTCAAACAAGATGAACCCAAGAGGACCATAGCAAGATACAATTATAATTAAAATGCAAAAGATAAAAAACAAAGAGAGAATCTTAAAAGCAGCAAGAGAAAACCATTAGTTGCCTATAAGGGAGTGCCCATGACTGTCAGCTGATTCCTCAATAGAAACTTTGCAGGCTGACAAAAAATATTCAAAGTGATTAAAAGCAAGGACCTACAAACAAGATTACTTTATCCAGAAAAGCTATCATTTAGAATGAAAGAACAGATAGAGAGCTTCTCAGACAAGAAAAAGCCAAAGAGTTTATCTCCACAAAACCAGTATTATATGAAATGTTAAAGAGTCTTCTTCAAGGAGAAAAGAAAGTTCAAAAACTTGAATAATAAGATGACAATAAATATATATCTCTCAACAATTGAATCTAAAAAACAAAATAAACAAACAAGCAGAACAGAAACAGATTTATAGATATCAAGAACATTTTGAAGGTTGCCAGATGGGAGGGGCTTCGGGTAGATGGGTGAAAAGGGGGAAGAGATTAAGAAGTACAAATTGATAGTTCCAGAATAGTCATAAAGGTGTAAAGTACAGCATGGGGAATATAGTCAATTATTTTCTAATTATTATGTATGGTGTTAGGTGGGTATGGTATATCAAGATGATCACTTAGTAAGTTATATAATGTCTAATCATTGAGTTGTACAGCTGAAACTTACTTACTATTGTATGTCAACTGTAATTAAAAATAAAAATTGATTTTAAAATGCATAGTTGTGTCTAAATTTTATCATCTGTTCTATAGGTTTTTAGAAAATATAAATGCAAACAGGACTTTGCAACAACTAGATATGATGATTGATCTCATATGTACTGTAGTGAGAAAGTCTTGGTGGACACTTTACCAAGAGAAATAGAAAACATGAGATTACCATTTTAGAAAATGGAGAAGACTGAAAGAAGGATAGATGTGGGTGGTGGAACTATGAGGAGCTCAGTTTTGGAAATGTGAGTCTGAGATCCCTCTTAGACCTTCAAGCTGACATGATGAGCAGATGGTTGGATACAAGAGTCTGGAGTTTAGGGTAAAAGTCTAGGTTGGAGCATAATTTTAGAGGTTACCCATATATAGCATTTTCCAAATCCTGATATTAGATGATATGACAAAGAACTTGACTATTAATTTTTGAAAAGTAAGAGTTATGCTTTCTTTATGCCATCTTGGAGCCTGTAGAGGCCTGCCAGGAACAGGACTTCTACAATGATGAATATGTTTGGAAGGCTGTGGTCCAAGGTCATTTATGCTGGCTATAAGTAGGTCCTCTAGAACCAGAAGGAGCACACACATCTTCTTTAAATTGAAGGTGTTTATGCTTGAGATGAAGCTGAATTCTATGTAGGCAAGAGATGTGCTTGTTTACAAAGCAAAGAACAACACAGTGGTTTCTGGTGGCAAATGGGATAAAAACAGAGTAATCTGAGGAAGGTAACTCATGCTCATGGAAACAGTGGTTTCCATGATGGTTGGTGCTAAATTCCAAAGGTTATTGGACACAGAATTCATGTTGCTGTATCCCTCAAGAATTTAAACTAATTGAAAAGTAAATAAATAACATGGATTTATTTATAGGGAACTGGTCGGCATGGCAGTGGTGAATGTAGCTCAGCCCTGGTTCAGAAAACTGACAGGTGCAAGGAGGCACACAGGAGCCAGGCCCACAGATCAGCTTTCCCGTGGGGAACCAAGCCTGCATTGTACCTAGGCTGCTTTGAGGCTTGCTTTTGCTAAAACTCCCTCACCCTGAGTTGAGGCAGCAAATGTTTATTGCATATCTTTAAAGTAACTTCCTAAAATCTGTGCTAATCCTCTCGAGGACAGAGTGTAACCAGTTCAGCCACTTTCCTTGCATTTTCAACATCCTTTTCTTTGTTATCTGTAAAAAGTAATCACCTAAAGCAAACCTGAGCGTAATGAATGAGAACCTTCTTTGATGTAATGCTCCCGAAAAGCAATAAAAGCCTATCCAGGCAAAAGTCTGGGTGCTCTCTCATTCAGAGGGTGGCCATGCTGTCCCTTTTCTCCACAGGACTTCTGCAGTCTGTGTGAATTTGTTCATTGCATCCACAACATCACAGACACTACTGGTCAGAGTCCACATCATTTATTCTCTTGTAAAAAGATAGATAAGAGCTCTAAAGACTGAAACCTATTTAACATCAATATTTAGAGGTATTGTCATGAAAAACAACCAGTGAAAGAGAATTACAAGGATTACTCAGATGTATTAGGAAAAATAGCCACATATGTCTTGAAAGCAAGATTTTAAAAAGCTAATTTGTTTTAAAAAATTTTAATGATTTTTAAGTTTATTTTTAAAGAATGAGAATGGGAGAGAGAAAGTGAGGGAGAGAAATATCAATGTGTGGTTGCCTCTCACATGTCACCATGGGGAACCTGGCCTGCAATCCTGACATGTGCCCTGACTGAGAATTGAACCATCTACCCTTTGGTTCACAGGCTGACACTCAGTCCACTGACCCACACCAGCCAGGGAAAAAAAGTTGTTTTAAATAGAAATGTTTGAGCAATTCCTAATAGGTTAATGAGGATGAAGATTTTATTATTTCACTTAGTAACATGGCAACTTTGAGGAGAGAATTTTGGTGGAGTGGTAGGAATGAAAGCATAACTTCAGAGCATCAAAAGCAAAATTGAGTTTAGCAGTTCTGTCCATCTACACATGAAAACTTTTTGGCTGACCTGTTGGAAGACAAAAGAACATGTTAAGCAGACATGAACCTCTAGCCAATTCAATAGCTGATTACAGGTATATGAATGAAGCAAACCAAGACAAATAGATCTGCCAAATTGATTCTTGTCTGAATTTGCAATCTTCTAAATTGTGAGCTAATATTAAAGAAACAAACAACAAAAACAAACCAAGGATGATATGAAAATGGAATACTTGGGAAAAAAAGCAAAAAGAATTCTTGTGCACTAAAAATAATACAGTTGAAATATATTTAAGGGAGAGCTAGAATATGAAATTGAGAAAATCACTCAACGGGAAAATGACAATGATATAGAAAAAATAAATTTGAGATGAGAAAATTGCAGAATTAAACCAAAACGTTTAATTCAAGTGTAAACATGAATTTCAGGAAAAAAATTGGGGGTAGCAACTTATCAAAGGCATAAAAAACATTTATCTTGTAACTGAAGGGCATGTGTTACCATATTCAAAGGGATCCCCCCAAATATTAAAAACACCTCACAATCCAATTTTAGAACCCTAAATACAAAGAGAAGTTCCTATATTTGTTTTCTAGGATTGCTGTAACAAAGTACCACAAACTGCATGATTTGAAAAAAAATTTCTTTTCTCATATTTTGGGAGGCTAGGAGTATACAGTTGGTTAAAAATTTCATTTGTTTGTTTGTTTTTCCCATAAGATGGCTCTAGTAGCACTTAGTTGTCTTTAACTTCATTTGAAACAATTTTGTTAGATTGTATTGTAACAGGTATCATATCAGTGTGCATTTAAAAAACCATCAATATTGGTGAAATTTTGTGTAGCCATTTTAATATTGAAGATGGAAGAAAATACACAAGAAAGGTAAGAGCGCAAACAAGGTTTGTGCAGTGTATGGAGAAGGTGCTGTGACTGACTATGTCAAAAGTGGCTTGGACAGTTTCATGCTGGAGATTTCTTGCTGGACGATGCCCCATGATCAGGTAGACCAGTCGAAGTTGACAGTGATCAAATTGAGACATTGCTGAGAACAATCAACTTTATATAATGTGGGAGATAGCTGACATACTTAAAATATCCAAACCCATAAACTTTTGGTAAAAATGAAAAATGTGTTTTTTTTTATTTTATGAAAAAAAAAGAGACTTTGGGGACAACCCAATACAAGATCAAGGCATTAGCAGAGTTGGTTCCTTGGGAGGACGATGTGGGAGATATCTATTCTTGGCTTCTCTCCATGGCTTGTAGATGGCCTTCTTCCTTCTGTATCTCCTCACATCGTCTTCCCTTTATGTGTGTTTGTCTCTGTGTCCTAATTTTCCCATTTTATAAGGATACCTATCAGGTTGGATTAGAGGTAACCCTAGTGATTCATCTCAACCTGAGTAATTATATCTATAATGGCCCTATTTCTAAATAAGGTCATATTCTAAGGTAAAGTCCTAAAACCATCCAAAAAAAGTATATAAAACAGATAACATAGATGGGGCTGGATTTAGAATGATATTGGAGTAGTCAATATACCTTTAAAGTTCTCAAGGAAAATGATTTTCAACCTAGAACTCTATATATAACTAACTAATAATTCATTGTAATGGTGTGTTAAAGACATCTTTAGGCATATAAAGACTCAAGTGTTAACTTCCCCTGCCCCCTTCTCAGGAAGCCATTGGTGCATAAGCTTAATGAAAAGAAAGGCAGTCATAGGTGGATTTACTGTGAAGTTAATGAATCTTCAGATTCAGAATCTCTCTTTTTCATAGGTCCCTTTCAATAGACAGAGGCTTTTGCAATGTGTTGATGTGATCAAATGAATTTGTAAAAAAATTTAAAGATAATTTAACCAGTATTGATTTACAGTCAACTTTCCTTATACAGGCATACTAGGAAGGTTGGCTGAAGGCAATTTTGGGATCCAGCTAAGAAGAAACTGTGCTGGAGACATTATTTTGTGTTTAGTAGGACCTATTTATGATGCTTATGTAATTTACATGGATAATTAAATTTTTGCTAACTGCAAGTGTAAGAATAGCTTCCAGTAATCTCTTCTCATTATTTTGGTAACTTACCTGGCTTGGTGGCATCAAAGTTCAGAGCCAGAGGTTTATCCCTATAAGAATACGTTCTTCTATAGCTGACACCTGAAGAATTTAGGTAGGGAAGGAGCTGGAAAATGACATTTACAGAAGCCAAAAGTAATTAAAGGAAAAAATAACCCTCTCCCATATAAACTGTAAGTACAGCACTTGGGTCTCATGAAAGCCTAGAATGAAAAAGAACATACTCTCCAGTCTTGAATGTACTGTATAACACAGAATTCATGATTATAAATGCACCACAGTTTTCTGATGGAAATTGTGCAAAAATATAAGTTATCTGAATTTCTGTGTTTTAAAGGCACATACTTATAGCAGTGCCATTAACAGCACATCTAAATGTAAAGCTGTGTGGGTTTTAACTTAGTATCTTGCCCTGTTATAGGCAAAAATTACGGTAGTTCCAGATGAAAATTACCCCTGAATGAAACAATCCTCTGACAGAACCTGAAGAAGTCTCAGGTGACATAAACTCTATACATTATCATGTCAATATATATATATTTATATATATAAATACACATTTTATGTAGCTCAATAGAGGCTAACAGCAATTTGTGTTTTTTTTAAGATTTTATTTATTTATTTTTAGAGAGGGAAGGGAGGGAGAAAGAGAGAGAGAGAGAAACATCAATGTGAGTTTGCTGGGGGCTGTAGCCTGCAACCCAGGCATGTACCCTGACTGGGAATTGAACCTGCGACACTTTGGTTTGCAGCCTGCGCTCAATCTACTGAGCTACGCCAGCCAGGGTGCTAGAATCAATTTGTAAATGCATTTAAATTTATGGGACAGGGGATGAAAAGTAATAAAGCAAAAATTATATTCAGAAAAAAACTGGTAAAAGAATTGTAATCATAGTAGGACAAGAGACCCCCCCAACTCCATAATTATCTTCTGGTGGGTGGGCCCCTTGTAGTACAGATTCCTGCACTAGGTGAGTGTTCTAGGAACCCATCTGTATCAGTGGACCAGCTGGTAGTGTTGTGAGAGGCTGCATTTAGCTTCAGTGATTTTTAAAAAGACTTTCAATGTATTTGTCCATTTCATGATGTGTGATTTAGGGGCACACCTGCCCACACTGCACTGAGAGTTCAGCAGTTTTTGATCAAAAACAGCATGACCTTGTGCTTCATTCTCCCTATTCATCTGTTGTCACCTTGAGTGACTTTCTTTTGTTTCCTTGGATGAAAGAAGTCCTCAAGGGGAAACATTTTGCCAATGTGGAAGAGGTGAAACAGAAAGTAGCAGATGACTAACAGGATCAAAATCAACAAGTTCAAAAACTATTTTGAGCAGTGGAAACAAAAAATGTCTTGATAGATGTGTTGCATCAAATGGAAAGTACTCTGAAGGTGACTGAAGTTTAAACATGTAAGAATAAATACACAATTTTTAATAAATAAATTTCAGTTTCTTGAGTCCCCTTCATACACAACTTAGTCTTACTGTGAACAATAGAATAATGTAAGCACTACATTATTATGACACAACTCTATCAGGAAGTATAGGGACTACACTGTGCACATGAGTGTGTGCTTGCGTGTCCTCTGGGTGCGTGCAAGTGCTGTGTAAGAGAGATGGATTTTCATCTTCCACTTAAAAATTAACTGTCTAGAATTGAAAATTGAAGAAATAGCATATAAGAATATTAAATATCTGAGGAAACAGCTAAAGCTTTACTAGGGCAATAAGATTGATGGGTTAGGAAGAGGGGAGTGGGGCATAGCTACATTTTATTATAAACTTTTAGTACTATTTTCCTCTTAGAAACACATTTATATATTTTGGTAAAAATAAAATTTAATTGAAAATAGAGCTACTTCTGACAGTTTCATAAAATGAGTCTTATCAGCTTTGTATTACCCCATCCTTTCTAAATTATTACTAAAATTGATCCATATTTTATTTTTGCATTATATAATGTTAGTAGGATTATTCTTTGAGGTGAAGGAATGATGAAATTAAACTAATTATTTCTCTGAAGAAAACCTAAGTCCTTGGTAAACCAAATGAGAATTAAGATAGAGCAGCCTGTTTAAATATCGTTGCTTAGGGCCAATACTTTTTGAAAGGAAAGCAGGATTTAAATATGTATGAATTGAGTTTATTATTATGAAAGAGAAATTATTAAAATTGTACCACTTTTATAGAATTGAGTGCTTTCTTCCTTTCTATATTAGGTAGGGAATAAATAATTTTTATATTAATAAATCATAATACATGAAAAACAAATTACTTACAAAATATAATTATACCAAACATATAGACATAAAACAATATTGTTAGCTTAGTTTCCCAAGTTTGAGTTTATTATATACAATAAAATACCATATTCATTTTGTTTTAGGCACCTTGGGACATCACACAATTCTCCCAATTGCCATTATCTATCCCATCATATTTTCCTGAATCTCCTTGATGGTCTGAAATCTCTTCCCTTTCAAAGGTGATTTTAGTTTTCAAAAAAGTCAGAAGTCACAGGGCACCAAATCTGGGATGTAGTGGGGCTGAGTCACCTGGATGATTTGATGTTTCACAAAAAAAACTCTGCATGAGACTGTGATGCATGAGCAGGTGCATTGTCATGATGAAGCTGCCAATCCCAGTTGCCCATAGCTGCAGCCTTCTGAATCACCAGAATAGGTTCTACAGAGGAATGTCCAAGCTTAACACAAAATTCAAGGCAGATTCGTTGGTCTACCCACTCAGTCATTTTGAATGTGACAATCACACAGTACACATGCTCACTCAATTGTGTCTACCACCCCCACTGACTAGTACAGTGAAGTCATCATTGTTTACAGATGTACATTACAGTCCACTCTCCTTGGCTGCCAGGTTATATCAATGTTGGGCAAATCATTCTTGTTATATTAACAATGGCTGGACTTTTTTTCCAGACTATATATATATAGTGTGTGTGTATATATATATATATATATAAATATACACACACACACACACACACACACACACACAATCCATGATATTGGAATCACTCTTAATCTACACCAACATATTATTTTAAAATATTTGTTCTTTCTAATATTCTTTTAATGTACTTAATGTTTAACCAATTAAAAATGAGTGCAATTCATTTAATTCTAAGAAGAAAGCTGGACACGCTTTGTGTTAGCCCATTATACAGATGCAGGAACTAAAGTTCCAAGATGATAACCAACTCAAATTTGCACAGAGTGTAAGTCATGGAGCTACAACTAGATTCCAGGTCTTGAGATTCCTATAGCTCTTTTTGCCCGCTACCTGTGTTCAATCCCCAAAGAGTACTTGTCCACAAAATGAGAACTGTCTCACAGACATACCAGCTCAATCCTTTTCCCAATAAATTTCGGATTTGAAGAGCAGGTGGAAGGGACTGCATTCCACAGGCTCACCTGGCAGTATTCTTTAATTATGACATCACCCCAGAAATTCAGTTGCACAGCTATCAGTGGCAATACTAATTAGGATTTCAGCCTAGCACTTAGGGGTTATTTTTTTGTTTTTATTTTTTTTAGAAATAGCTTGACATTTAGGTTTTTTTTAAAAGAAGCATAAGGCAAACTTTATATAACTTTTACTTAATTTTGGGGGGCATTTTTGAATGATAAAAAGAGAACTAAATGGTAAGTGAGCTGATTATAAGGTGCTTTGAATGAATCTGCTATTATTTATCTCAAGTTTCTTATCTGTTAAATGATGATAACATTTCCTACTAGAAAGTTTTAGTCTTCTCTGAACAAATTTTTGAGAAAGTGATGTATGTACAGTGAAAAAAAAAACAGGGGAGTCTTAATAAAATCCCTCATAGATTATATAATATTCTAATATGAATTATGATATTTAACAAAAAGATACTGTATACAGAAGTTCCTGAATATTTTTCCTCACAGAGCACTTCTTGCCCATAGGTTTGGAAAAGCTGCACTGCAGTTTATTGTCTTTCTGTTACTGATACAGTTTGTAAGAAGATCAACACACATATAATAGGATTTAGAAATATTTAAATGGTATTTGAGCAAACTCTTGGTAACCTATAGGGTGTAAGTATAGAAATATTTCTGCTCCAGGTGTGCTTCCTCAGTCTCTCTTCCCCTGCTCTGTGCTGTGTCTCAGGGGGAAAAGTCACTTTTATGTAATTGTTTTTTAATGTTATTATTGAGCATAATGTCTGGGTGATGGAAACAATAAATATGAAAGGTATAGAAAATAAAAAGGAAATAACTTTAAGAGGAAGTGAACATCATCAAATTCAAATACCAAAGTAATTATACAACTCATAAGCAGTTCAAATATTAGTAGTTAAAATAACTTTTAAGTTTATTTTCGAGTTGAGACTCATCAAAATACTATTTAGAGGCCTTACAAATTAGGTTTGAAAGTGAAATCTGCTAGCATGGCATTATAACAGAGATATATAAACCAGGATTTAAACATGAGCATCTATCCTACCTCATTGTCACTTTGTGTAATTTTTAACACTATTTTTGTTGGAAAAAATGAGATGAGGGTAGAATCTATCACTGCAGAGTGATACATCATTACTAAAATGAGTTAGGTCTCTTGAGTGAAGATATTTATCTAAACAAATCAGTCATACTTTGTAAGTCCATCATTCTGGTTTTAGGGATGATTAACTTCTTTCAAAGTATGAGCAGAATGAGTGTAAATTCTGTATAATAATTTTTATCACAAAATTGTCCTGATACACTTTCTACTGGCAACAACGCATTACCACTACATTGTCTCCCAATCTGCTGGATACAGCCTTGGGTCTATCATTCTTGGAAAACGATAAAGTCAACCTTTTACTCTTAATTAAATAGGAGAGAAAAATCTTTCATTTCTGAAAGGTCAAGCTGTTTCTTACAAGGAAGATAGTTTATATCAATCCCATAGCATTATATAAATATGATGATAAATAAGTTATCATTTTTTGGCAATATACTTTCTTTAGTGCACGAGTTTGAGTTTTTAGAAATTGGTTGTACTCAGTACACTCTGTGTGTGTGTGTGTGTGTGTGTGTGTGTGTGTGTGTGAGATAAAAGGTGCTTGAATGAAATCAATCTTTAGAGATATAAATTCACTTTTACCAGGAAGGCATGCTTTATCCTAATTGCTGGCCAATGTTTTCTCTGAATGCTTTATCACATATACAACTCTAGTAAATTACTGCTTTTTGTAGTGTTTTCAATCTCATGGTAAAATAGCATTAAGGTTTAGCGAGATCAGTGTTGACAATTGGGATAAATGGGGGAGGAAGAGGGAGAGACATGACAGATCTGGAACTACTTATTATGCTGAGGAAATGATGACAGAGCTCCCCTCCAACCTGGGGCTATCAAAATTAAGCCACCTGCAAACTCAGTTGCATCTGAAGCAGAAAAAAATAGAAATCCAGGAATCATGGAGATCTCAAGAATAAGGGGGAAAGCTTGACGGGTCTAGGGGGTCGAACTTCAGTTGGAGCCATGAGGCCTGGCATCTCGGGATGTCACACAAATCATAGCCCAGACAAAAAGCTGACAAAAGATAGGGACAATTATGCAGTTTAAAAGTTGTTACTCCTCAAACCCCAAACTTAATCTTGTCTTGGAGCAAGGATTTTATTAATTCTACACCCAACTTGTTGGAGACTGTGAAACTGAATACACATACAACCTGCTTTGGTCGGAATTGGTCCAGTGGTTGGATAGGAATGAATCTGAGGCCAAGGGCAATAGCTGATGGCCATAGAAAGACAGAGAGGATTGACATTAGCCTAGAATAAACAATAGGTTGTGGCTTACTGATTTTTTGAGAAATGGGATATACTCCAGTCTGAGGGTAGAAGAATAGACTGATTCCCAGACATTTTGCCAAAAAGACGTCTTATTACGTAGATAATAAGAATAATAACTCCTTTTTGATATCCCATGTATAGTTATATACACTGAGTTTTTAATATGACTGCTCTCATTGCATCCACACACTGACTGTACAAAATACATAAAGGTGCTATCCCGTTTGAACAATGTAGAGTCTGAGACTTACGAAGCTTGAGGTCAGGGTTTGAATTGCGGTCTGTGTGTTAGTTACTAATTTCTCCATAACATAATATCTCAAAATGAAGCTTCTCAAATAATTTCTTTTTTGTCTTACTTATTCAGTGAGTTAGAAATTGGAAAGTTATTTAAGCTGGATGTTTCTGATTTTAGTGTCCTTCAAGAACCTACAGTAATGGTGTTAGCCAAGACTGCAGTCATCTCAGGGCTTGATTAGGGAAGAAACAAGTACAAGTTCATGTGTGTGGCTGTTGGCAGGTCTCTGAAGATCTGCTTCCAAGCTCACTCACATGAAATTCTGCCCAGAGTTCCCTCAAAACCTTGCAACTTGCTCCTTTCAGACTAAGCAATCCAAGAGAGAATGAGAGAGAGCATGAAGACAGAAGCTGAGAATTTTTTATAATCCAATGTTGGAAGCAACATCCCATTATTGATGCCGTATTCTATTGTTTAGAAGCAAGTCAATACGTGCAGACTATTCTCCAGTAGAGAAGATTTCCCAAGAGGTAAGGATCACTGGGGGCCAATTTAGAGGTTACCTACCACAATGTGTCACCTCTAAAACTGTTTCTTAGCAAATTGTAGCATTTAAAAAGTTTGCTTGTATTTGGGATATCCATATTGATTTATTTCAAATATTTTGAGATGGGGAAAGAAACATGATATGAATTTTGTTGTTTTTTGGTCAGTACTATTTGAGAAAAACCAGTGAAGTTTTTGACCATTTGGCATGTGACATGTTTACTTCATCTGTTAAGTTATGGTAATCCAAACTAGTATGTGACAGGACATATTCATATCCAAAGGAAATAATTTGAATGACACATGAGCAAATGGAGAAATGTTCCTTAGTTTTGTGAAAAACACTCCTTTATATTTGACTATTAAAAATCAGGGCATGCTATTTGAGAACAGAGAAAACCTGCCAGCACCCTCAGATGAGAAAGTTACTGTGTATCCTCACTGTCAGTCATGTCTGTAAATCAGGAAGTTTTTCCATGTTGTAGCATACATGAACTTTGAAGACATTATGTTAAGTGGAATAAACCTGTCACAAAAGGACAAATACTGTATGATTCCACTTATATGTTAGAGTAGTCAAGTTCATAGAGACAGAAAGTTGCTCAGAGGTGGAGAAAGAGAGAAATATATTTTTGTTTAATGTGTATAATTTCAGTTTTGGAAGATGAAAAATGTTCTGGAAATGGATGATGATGATGGCTGCACAAGTGTGAATGTATTTAATATCACTGAAGTATAAACATTAAAAATGGTTAAAATGGTAAATTTTATGTTAGGCATATTTTACCAGAATTAATAAAAAGTAACTTTTAATAAGAAATTAGCCCCTTCTGAACTCCTACCCTTTGCAACAGCATGGATGGATCTGGAGAGCATTAGGCTAAGTGAAATAAGACAGTCTGTGAAAGACAAATACCATGTGATCTCACCTATAAGTGGATCCTAATCAACAAAACAAACAAGAGAGCAAAATAGAACCAGAGACATGGAAGTAAAGAACAAACTGACAGTGACCAGAGGGTAGGGGAAGAAGGATAATGGGGAACGAAGGGGGAGGGTCATCAAAAAATATGTATAAAAGACAGATGGACAAAGACAATGGAGTGGGAGGAGGATTGAATGTGGAAGGTGAGGGTGAGTAGGGCAGGGAACAGTAATGGGGGAGCAATGGAGACAACTGTAATTAAAAAGCAATAAAAAAAAGTACCTCCTGACATGGCATAGCACATTCATGTATCCTTATTTATTCCTTTGGGAAGAATGTTTCTGACAGAAAGTGTGGTCTCTGGAAGATATAATTAAGAATCTTCAGATAATAAACTTTTTCATTGTAAGAAAAGAGAATCAATGATCTTATTTCCCCTGTAAATGAGTATCTTTTGTCTTCCCTTACTAGGATTAGGAAATGTCAAATTGAATGCTTCTTGGAGTTGTAGAAATATCGTCCCCACAAGAAACTTTATGGCTAAGAATCCATAAAGCAATATATAATTATTACCTTTTGTTAAAGAATATAAAAGGATGCTGAATTAGTTTTCTGATTTATATCTATTTCTTGGAGTTCATACATTCCATCATTTCACAAATATTTATTGAAGCATTGTGTTCTAGATATTCCTCCAGTCTTCAAGAATACATTAATAAACATCCCTGGCTGGTGTGCCTCAGTGGATTGAGTGCTGGCCTGGAAACCAAACGGTCACTGGTTTGATTCCCAGTCAGGGCACATGCCTGGGTTACAGGCCAGGTCCCCACTAGGGGGCACTTAAGAGGCAACCACACATTGATGTTTCTCTTCCTCTCTTTCTCCTTCCCTTTCCCTCTCTCTAAAAATAAACAAATAAAATCTTTTTTAAAGAATACATTAGTGAACAAAACAAATTCTTTTTCTCTAGAGCTCACATTCTCCCAAATATGCCATTTTTTGACTTACCAAAAGAACCAGTTGATTGATTTGTGAATGATTAAATAGATGAGTGTCTTCTAATCTTTTATTTAAAAGTTCCCCTAAAACAATGGCTTTTTGTAAACATTTTGTATAATGCAGTTGTAAAACTCTCTACACCTGAACCATAAATTATGACTGTGCCAGTAGCAGTGAAACCTTTAGTGACCTATGTAGAGATTGTATATCCTTATAAACACAACAGTTAAGTAGTAAGAAGTAACACAGATGCAGAATTTTTCTATATATCTATACCTACATCTACATATATATTTATATCTAGATAAAGATGAGATTAGATATAAAGGTAAAAATATAGGTATAGAGATATCAATGATCTTCCCAGAAAAATTAATAAAACTAACAATCTATTTTATTCAGTAGACTTTAACTTGCCCCCCAGTATAAAGCATTAGTGAAAGCACTGTGATGGCTTAGTTAAATGAAGGCTACTCTGACCTTAAAAAATGTAAAATCTAGTATGTGATATCAAGTTAATAAACTAAGGGAAGGGGTAAAATATAATATAATAATGCTATTAAATTCAAGAGTTAAGATGAGTCCAGGAATGATTGATTGTGGTTCAAGGGACTGGTAAAGTCTTAATAATTGAATGACTATTTATTGAGTTTCAAATACCCAAACACTTCAATTTAGCACTATTTTATTCGATCTTTAGCTAAAGGATCTGAAGTCCTTCAAAAAACTTAACTCTAATTAAAATATATCCAAATCCAGATTCAGATTCTTTCTCTGGGCCTTGATGTTGAAAGTGAAAGTTCAGTTGAAGGTAACTTTTAGTTCATCTTCTGAAGTCAACACAAAAAGAGATGAGATTTTCTCTAATGATAAGTGACTTCTATGTCAGCCTCTGAGATATTTAAAGGTTGCAAACAATAGTCCCACGATTTTTGTTTTATTTTTTTACATGAATATGAGTGATTTAAAAAATGAGTTGGATAAGTTTAAGATGGGTTTGAAGAAAGAAAAATACATAGCTACACCTGAAACAATCATTTTTCATGTATTTTTCCTCAGTGTATTATGAAAGAAGAGTGGAGAGGAGTACGTACCACTATCCTCTCCTGAGTGGAGTGGTGACCAGCCGAGCTCGGTGTCCCATTCATACATGTAGGATCATCAAGTTGGTTGTGCATGGTTCCAGTTGCCTGGGTACAAATAAAAATGATACACATCTACTAAGTCATGACTATTTTCTGCCATTTCATCTTTTTTTTCTGGGGGAGATGTCCCTTTTTAGGCTTATCTTGTCTGATGTTTTCACATGATTATATTGATGTTATATATTTTTGGTAAGAATATCATGGAAGAGATGTGTCCTCTGTATATCACATGGGGGTACAAATGTTAGGTGTCATAGCTGGTGACGTTAATTTGGATCCCTCATTTGATGTGTATGCCAGATTTACATCTGTGAAGTCACTGTTTTTGCACTTTGTATTGATAAGTATCTTGGGGAAGATACTTTGACAGTAGACAAATATACTATATCCTTTTTCTCACAAAATTTTGCATATTAGCATGAAATTTTTCACCAAAAATCATTACTGTAAAGTCTTCATGGATTTTTGTATTTTCTTCATTTCTTATACATTTATTAATTGGACTTATTTTATAAGGAAAAACTGTCTCTTCTCTCACATTTATCTATTTATTCAATTATTAATTCATATTCATTGGATACATGGATATCTACATTAGCCTATGGGTTATAATCTAATGCTATCATTATTTATTTTGTTCTCAAGTTTTTCCTGGTTGTTCACTGGAGCTTCTTCACATAGTTTTCTGTCTCCACATCTTTTTATGAGCAAGCACTTCCTTACTTTTGAAACCACAAGATGATCTGGACTATTTTGTAATTTTCAAACACTTCTCATAACTTTCACTGGAGAAAGTCATTTAAACACTAAGGTTTGAAACCTCAATGTCTCATTGCTCCTTCGGCGTTATTGTTTGTAGGCCCTTTTCAGTAAAGCTTAAATTAAACACATTTGCATAAAAGCAATTTATATTTATTTATTTATAAATAATTTATTTTTTTATATTTAAATATTTGTATATATAATAAAAGCCATGAGTTTGTAATGATACTTCCACATCCAGTTCAACACCACAGGCTTCACTGTAGTCTTTCCCTCTCAAGTATTTGCCATGTTCCCTTTTAACATTGAGAAAACAGTCTCTTATTATTTGCAATACATTTTTCGTACTATCATATACATAAACTAATTTTAGAATTTCTAACTCATGTAAATTGGAGAAATAAATTTATCAATTTGAATATAATATTTGTCTACTGTTCTTTCTGTCTTTAAGCCTTGCAATATCCATTCAAAGAACTGTTCCCCAAAGTTACTAAAGTTAGTTTCCTTCTTTCCTACTCTACATTGTGGTTATGTTACTCATTTGTAACACATTTAGGTTCATATATCACACATAGTTCATATTTGATTCTGAGTTCCTCTTACATGTACAGCTTAGGTTTTGACATACATGGGGCTGTGTGTCCACCAGTGTAGTTTTACTACATTGAAGTCTCCCCCAGTATTCTCTCTTCATTAACCATCCCCTTTTCCTCAATCTCTGACAACCACTGATGTGTTTTATGTTTATATAGTTTGCATTTTTTCAGAAACATTCAATATGCTCACCAGTGGTTCTCAACAGGAGAAAAATTTGTTTCCTATGGACAGTTAGCAATGCCTGGAGACTTTTTTGTTTGTTAAGACTAGAGTGTTACTATCCTTTTGGATAGAAGTCAGGTATGCTACTGAAAAGTCTATAATGCACAAATTACTCAGCCCAACAAGTTGGTAGCTCCCAAATTGAGAAACACTAACATATATTTTTGAATCTGTTTCTTTCATTTAGCAAAATGTGTTTGGGTTTCACTAATGCTGTGTGAATGAATAGTTTGTTCCTTTTCATCCTAGTATTACATTGATTAGTATTACATTGAAAACAGTATCTCACACAGGTTGTTTATCCATTCATGTGGGAAAGATATCCTTGTTCTTACCAGATTTTGGTAGTTATGGTAAAGCTGTTGGAAACATTTACATGTAGGTTTTGTGTAGACATAAATTTTATTTCTCTTTTCAGGAATATTATTTTTATGTTTCTTTCAGTCTGTTTCTCATTTTCCCCCATTATTATACCACTTTCTTTTTTTTTAAGATTTTATTTATTTATTTTTAGAGAGGGAAGGGAGGGAGAAAGAGAGAGAGAGAGAGAAACATCAATGTGCAGTTGCTGGGGGTTATGGCCTGCAACCCAGGCATGTACCCTGACTGGGAATTGAACCTGTGACACTTTGTTTCACAGCCCACGCTCAATCCACTGAGCTACACCATCCAGGGCTTATACCACTTTCTTTATTGGAGCAAAATACTTTAATTTTTATAAAGTCCAATTTAATGAACTGGACTTTTGTTGTTGTATCTAAATATTTTCAACCTAAAACAACATACACAGGTTATTGTTGTGTTTTTATCTATAAGTTTCACAGTTTTATTTTTTACATTTGGCCAATGACCCATTCTGGGTCAACCTATTGTCAGGTTTGAGGCACAGGTTTATGTTTATTTTTGTGCATAAGACATCCAGTTTCATGCTCCAGTTGTTGAAAAAAACTGTCTTTTTCAACTAAAACAGCTTTCTCAAAATATCAATTGATGTTTAGCATCCCCCAATAAAGTGGTTGAAAATCAGTTGATTGTATTTATGTAGGTCTACTCTGGGCTTTCTATTCTATTACATTCATCTATATGTTCATCGTTTAGCCAATAATGTGCTGTGTTGGTTATTGTAACTTTATAGAAAGTCTTGACATTTAGAAGTGAATCAGCTAACATTTTACTTGTTTTTAAAAGCTATTTTGTTCATTTTAGTTTCTTTATCTTTCCACACAAAATTTAGAAAGCCTTGTTGATATATATTGAAAAGAAAGAGCTCCATTGTTATTTTGACTGATACTGCATTTAATTTAAATTTAACGGGCAGATAATTGAATTCTTAGCAATATCGAATCTTCTAATCAATGAATACATTATATTTTTCAATTAATTTTGTTTTTTTTTGGTTTATTTTAATTAATACATAATTTAGGCTCACAGAAACCTATATGTATTTCCTTAAATATATACCTAAGTATTTCATTTTTTTTTGTTCCATTGAAAACAGTAGTGATTTGGTTTTTCAAAAACCATTATTTACTTCTGGTCAAAGTGGTAGTGTAGGCAAACATGACTTGCCTCTCTCACAACCACATCAAAATTACAAGTAAAATATACAACCATCAGAAATTGAGTTGAAAGGAAGTCTGACAATTACAAAATTAAAGAAGCCTCATCCATTGAAATTGGTAGAAGGGGTGCAGACACGAAAAGGGCCAGTCTGTCACCCATGTGTGGTAGATAAAAATTTGGGAGGGATATTTCAGGAGTGAGGAGTCCCAGCCCCACACCAGGTTCTTAGCCCAGGATTCCAGTGACAGGAAAATAAATTCCCAAAACTTCTGATGGCAAAGACCAGTGGGGACTGAGTTGGTAGAAGAAACTTCTGGAACCCCAAGTAGTTCCTCTTAAAGAAACAATACACAGACTCACCTCTCAGACTCATCGCCTCTGAGCTCCAGCACTTGGGTAGCAGCTTGAGAGGCACTGCTGGTAAACCAGGAGAAACTAAAATGTATGGTATCAGAGTGAGCAGAGGCCATTATCCCTTTTCTAAGCCCTCCCCACCACAGATCCAGCAAGTTAGTGCCATATCTGATATTCCATCAAACTGGCTAACACTTTTTGGGACCCACGTTGCAGATCCCCGGAGACTCTACCCACACCCAATTTATGGCCCACCCAAGCTGCTTTTCCATATGAATGGCTAGTCTTGGTTCACCCTTCACAATTTCCTAAATCCTATCAGACAAGCAGCCTTTGGACTCAGTGAGCCCCAGGCCAAGCACTGGCACCAGCCAGCGTAGATTCAAAGCTTGGCTTTGCCTTGGAATCTCCAAGCCCAGCACAAGTAACAGACATTTCAGATTGCTTTATAGCTTAGGCAGGGTGGTCCCAGGAAAAATACAGGTGAGCATTGATCTTGGCCTGTACCATGCAGGAAACTCCAGGGCCAGTGTACCCATGGGATAGCTACAGGCAACATTGGAGCACCACCCTACCTCTGCACAGTTGATCCTCCACAGAGGGTGGAGGTTGGTGGTAAGTGGTCACAGTCAATCCTTGCAGCTGAATGACCTGGGAAAATCCCTACCATTGATCTATCAAAGCAACCAAACTCAACTACAAGAGGAGGGTGTACTCAGCCCACACAAAAGGCACAACTTGAATACCAAGCTTGGGTGATAGGGGAGGCTGTGCCACTGGACCCTACAGTACACTTACTATGTTAGGCCACACTATTAAGACACAGAGTCAAAGCAGGTCTACCTAATACATAGAAATAAACACAGGGAGGCTGCCAAAAATGAGGAGACAAAGAAACATGGCCCAAATGAAAGAACAGATAAAAACTCCAGAAAAAGAGCTAAAGAAAATGAGGATAAGCAATCTATCAGATGCAGAGTTCAAAACAGTGGTTATAAGAATGCTCAAGGAACTTAGTGAGGACCTCAGCAGCATAAAAAAGATCTAGCAAGAAATGAAGGATACACTAATTGAAATAAGTATCAATTTATAGGGAAACAACAGTAGAGTGGCTAAAGCTGAGAATCAAATCTATAATATGGAACATAAGGAAACAAAAAACAAACCAATCAGAATAAAAAGAAAAAGGAACCCCCCAAAATGAGGGCATTGTAAGCAGCCTCTGAAACAACTTTAAGAGGTCCAATATTCATATCATAGGGGTGCCAGGAAGAGAAGAGAAATAAATAGAAATTGGAAAAATCTTTAAAAACATAATAAAAGAAAACTTCCTTAATTTGGTGAAGGAAATAGACATACAAATCCAGGGAGCACAGAGTCCCAAACAAGATGAATGCAAAGAGGCCCACTCTAAGATATATCATAACTAAAATGCCAAAGGTTAAAGATAAAGAGAGAATCTTAAAAGCAGCAACAGAAAAGAAGTTAGTTACCCACAGGGGAGTTCCCATAAGAATGTCAACTGATTTCTCAAAAGAAACTTTGCAGGCTAGAAGAAAATGGCAAGAAATATTCGAAGTCATGAAAGGCAGGGACCTATATCTATGATTGCTCTATCCAGCAAAGCTATCATTTAGAATTGAAGGGCAGATAAAGAACTTAGCAGACAATAAAAAACTAAAGGAGTTTGTTATCAGCAAACCAGTAGTATATGTGTGCTGCAGCCATTCAAGGCCAGGCAGGTCCGTAGTATTTGTGCAGACAGAATAATATTCACGGAGCTGTAGAAATGCTTGTCATGCCTTTATTCATGGGTGTGAGAGCCACCCATGCTGCATGCTGCGTGTCTATCTGCATGTCTCATGTTGTGGCCTTTGCTCCTTAGCATGGCACCCATCGTGGCACCTGTCCCCTTGTGTGTCTCTCATCATTTCCCACAGCAGGAAGTCCCTACTTGTTTAAGTACTAGAGGAGAACAAAGCTGGAAAACTGCCAGAACATTATATACCATGACATAATTCTGCACATGCAAGCACACTTCATGTTATGGGAACAGTTTATCAGACCCAGTCTCAAGGCTATGAGATCACCACTTATCAGGTCCATTCAAGGCTATGGGAACACTGCTTCCCTTGGTTACCCAGACACCTGGGTGAGGAAGCCAGACTGCCCCCACTTACCCTACAATATGAAATGTTAAAGGGACTTATTTAAGAAAAAGAAGATTAAAACCATGAACAATAAAATGGCAAAAATACAAGTCCATTAACATTTGAATCTAAGAAACAAACTAAGCAAACAAGAACAGAGAGAGAATCATGGATACAGAGAATATTTTGATGGTTTTGAGGTGGGAGGAAGGTATAAGGGAATGGATGAAGAGTTGAGGGAATTAAAAAGTATACATAGGTAGTTACAGAATAGCCATGGGGATTTAAAATATGGTATAGGAAATGGAGTAGCCAAAAAACTTTTATGCATGACCATGGACTTGTACAATGGTGGGGGGATTGCCTGCGGGAGCAGGGGATGTTTATTGGAGAGGGGCAAAGGGGTAAAATCAGGACAACTGTAATAGTATAATTAATAAAATATAATGTAAAAATATAAACTATTGTTTATGGTTGGAATATAGAAATCAATTGACTTTACATGTAGTAACTTTTTATCTGGAGACACTTCTGAATTACTTATTCTAGAAATTTTTAAAATTTTTTATTCTTAAAAACATTTACAAAAAGTAAAATTTATTTATTTTTATTTAATTGTTGTTTAAGTACAGTTGTCTCCATTTTAACCCCCCACTCCCTCCCCCCAGCCATCCCGCCTCCCACCCTTGATCCTACCCCTGTTTGGTTTTGTCCATGTGTCCTTTATAGATGCTCCTGAAGGGGGAAGAGTTTTCAGGAACACTTACTCTAGAAACTTTTTGAAGTTCCTCTGAGATTTTAGATGGAGACAGTCATATTCATGAAAAGAAACATTTTTTTTTCTTTCTCTCTTTCAATTTGTATCCTTTAATCCTTGTCTTCTTACACTGAGTAAGATTTCCCATATACATGTTCTTGTTTTGTTTCCAGTTAAGAAGATAATATTCAGTTTTTAACCATTTAATATGTTGAATATTTTTATATATGTCCTTTATTAAGAAGTTGTTTTCTATTCCTAGTGTTAGACTTTTTTTCATGAATAGATATTGAATTCCGTTGAGTGCTTTTCTGTATCTATTGAGTTGATAATACAATTGTGGAAGTAGGAGGTGGGCTGAGGAAGTGAGAGTGAGAAATTGGATCATTGTAATATCATAAATAATTAAAAAATAAAAATATAAAAATATGATGTCAGTATCATTACATGTATGAATCAACTCTTTTTTTTTTAAAGATTTTATTTATTTACTTTTAAAGAGGGAATGGAAGGAGAAAGAGAGAGAGAAACATCAATGTGCGGTTGCTGGGGGTCATGGCCTGCAACCCAGGCATGTACCCTGACTGGGAATCGAACCTGCGACACTTTGGTTTGCAGCCCGCGCTCAGTCCACTGAGCTACGCCAGCCAGATGAATCAACTCTTTAATGTTAAACCAGCCTTGTAAACTTGGGGTAAACCCCTTTTGGTTATGATATGCTGTTCTTCCTATATTGTCTTTTAGAATTGATATTTTATGAGAATACATATCTATGCATGAGGGATCATGGTCTGCAGCAGTTTCCTTAAAATGTCTAGTTTTGGTATTACAATGGTGCTGACCTCCTAAAATCTGTGAGGAAACATTTTATTCTCTTTAATTTTCTGAAAAAAATATTTTGTAAAATTGGCTGTATTTTTTCTGAAATGTTTGGTAAATTTCAGCAGTAAACTTCTCTAGGCCTAGAAAGGTATTTTAAAAATAAGTTTTCATTATAAATTTAATGTCTTTTTTTAAGGTTATTTTTAAAGATCTTATTTATTTATTTTTAGAGAGAGAAGGGAGGGAGATAGGGAGAGGAACATCAATATACGGTTGCTGGGGGTTATGGCCTGCAACCCAGGCATGTACCCTAGCTGGGAATCGAACCTGCAACACTTTGGTTTGCAGCCCATGCTCAATCCACTGAGCTATGCCAGCCAGGGCTAAATTTAATGTCTTTAATAAAATAAGCAGGATCATTCAGGTTGTCTGATTTTTCTTGAATGAAATTAGGTAGTTTGTGTATTTTCTGAATTTGATTCCTTTCATCAAACTTTTCAAAGTATTAAAAAGAATGTTTAATAGTACACTCTTATTATTCTTTTAAAGTCTGTGGGGGTCTATAAGGACTTTTCATTTTTCATTCTTTATTTTGGTAATTGCTTCTTCCTTATCTTTATTATTTATTTTTCTAATTTTTATTTTATTTTTTTTAATTTCACTTATTTATTTTTAGAGAGGGAAGGGAGGGAGATAGAGAGAGAAACATCAACGTGCGGTTGCTGGGGGTCATGGCCTGCAACCCAGGTATGTACCCTGACTGGGAACTGAACCTGAGACATTTTGGTTTGCAGCCTATGCTCAATCCACTGAGCTACGCCAGCCAGGGCCTATGTTTTATTTTTTATTTATGTATTTTGTTATATTTTCCATTACCATTTGGTCTTCTTATACTCCCTCCTACCTCCCCCACAATCACCACACTGTTGTCCATGTCCATGAGTCCTTTTTCCTTTTTGCTCAATCCCTCCACCCTCTCCTCTCCCTCACCCTTTAGCTGTCATTTTGCTCTCCGTCTATGAGTCTGTCTCCATTTTCCTTGTTAGTTCAGTTTGTTTATTAGATTGCACATATGAGTAAAATGATGTGGTATTTGTTTTTCTTTGACTGGCTTATTTCACTTAGTATAATGTTATCCAGGTCCATCCATACTGTCACAAAGGGTAAAACTTTATTTTTATGGCCAACTAGTATTCCATCACATAAATGTCCCATAGTAGTTTTGTCCACTTATTTACTGATAGACACAGGCTGCCTCCATATCTTAGTGGTTGATTGTAAGTTTCGCTGTAATGAACACAGGATTGCTTATGTTTTAAATTAGTGTTTTGGGTTCCTTCAGATATATTCCCAGAAAACAAAAGACAGATCCATTTTTAATTTTTTGAGGTATCTCCATACTGCCTTTCACAGTGGTTTCACCAGTCTGCATTTCTACCTCCAGTGCACTAAGGTTTTCCTTTCTCCACATCCTTGCCGGAACTTGCTGTTTGTTATTTATTGATGATAGCCTTTGTGACAGGTGTGAGAGGTGGTATCTCATTGTGGTTTTAATTTGCATTTATCTGATGATTAGTGATGTTGAGCATCTTTTCATATGTTTATTGGCCATCTGTGTGTCCTCTTTCAAGAAGTGTCTCTTTAGGTCCTTGAGTTTCATCAATTTGTATTGATTTTTTCAAAGAACAACCTTTCAGGATAGAAAGTACACCATTGGAAATGTAATCAATAATATTGTAATAACTCAGCATGGTATCAGATCTGTACTAGATTTATATGGGCAATCATTTCATGAGATATGTAAATATCCAATTATTATGTTGTACACCTGAAACTAATATAATATTATATGTCAACTGGAATTGGAAATTAAATTAATAAAATGAAAGAAAACAACAAGCTTTTGGTTGAATTGATCTCTATTACTTTGCTTTATTTCTATCTTATTGCATTCTGCCTTTATCTTTATGATCTGTTTCTTTCTAGTTGCTTTGGATGGAAGTGCTTGTCTTTTTCTAGTTCTTAAGGTGATACCTTGAATTAGATGTCCTTCTTCTTTTTTAATACAAGCATTTCATGCTGGATGTCCCTCTAAGTACTGCTTTAACAACATTCCACAAATTTTGATTTGTTCCATTTTCCTTCAGCAAAAAACATTTTTAGTGTCCTTTAAGACTTATTTCTTGATCTCATATCATTTGGTAGTGTACTGTTTAAATTTTTAGCATTAATTTCCAAAACTTTTGTGGCTTTTCCATATATCTTTCTGTTATTGTTTTCTGGTTAAATTATATTATAATCCAAGGACACATTTTGTATGATTTCCATTCTTTTAAATTTGTTAAGGTCTGTTTTATGGTCCAGATAGACAGAATATTAGGAATATTCCATGTGCACTTTTAATAAAATGTGTACTTTGTTATTGGGAAGACTGTTTTGTAAAAGTAAATTGGGTCAATTTTTTTGGTTGTATTCTTCAGGTGTTCTATAAACTTACTAAATTTCTGTCTACTTGTTCTATTAATTACTACTGAAGGACCATTAAATCTCCAACTTCAAGTGTGGGTTTGTTGATTTCTTTTTTCTTTCTATCAATATTTACATGTGTTTGAAGCTTTGTTTATAGTCCACATATGTTTAGATTTTGTCTTAGAGAACTGAGCATTTCTTCCTTACCCATCCTCTTTTCATCTTTAATGACATTCCTGTTCAGATATCTATTCTAACTGAGGTTAATACAGCCTCTCCAGTGTTCTGTTTAGCATGGAGATTTGGCCCCTGTAACCACGGTTACTTTTCCCCTTCTCATTTCTGTATCAGGTTGAAGTCTTCTCAGCACTCTCCCAATCTATCCTGTAAGCACATGGTGAGGTTTATTTAGAAAAAGCCTGAAAGAAACTGGTAGTATGAAGTTTTTCTCTACCTGTAGTCACCATGCTCACTTGCCTGTCTTCATGCTACCTTTTTTTCCCTTTACTATTCTTGCTCAATCCTTTTTATTCTTGTCTGATATCTGCCCAAGGTTAGCAAGGGTTCACATGCTGCCTCTCCCTGCAGGTGCTTGTTTCTCCTCAGATGTTGTGTTAGCTGGTTGCCCTGTGACCTTCTCTCTTTGAGGATTTTATAGATTTTGAGTTTTTGTGCACTTTTGCTGTTGTAAGGTTGTGAAAAATATTCTTTTTGGCATTTAAATAACAGTGAAAACTGGAAAGCTCTTTAAGTTTAAAAATCCTATTGACTATGTTGTTTAATTTCTAGAATACTTTTCTTATGTATTTAGCTATTTTAAACATTATGTGATATTTTAAATATTTTATTACAGTGATTCTAATAATCTCTTTCTTGTATCTGTTGGCCTTCTCTGTCATGGTAGTCTGTCATAGGTGTGATCTGTAATTTTGAATATGAGCTTATCTTCAAGTTGTTTTTCCTTTTCTTTTTCTTATTCTTTATTCTCATGTCTGAACTCATCTTCAAATTTTCTCACTTTTTTCTTTTTCTTTATTTTTACATCTGTATGCTAGGTGGCAGAAATGACCTATGGAGCAATTTTCTGCTTGCCTCTGAGGGAGCTCTGAAGAGAGTTTATATTTAGACACTAGCCTGGGATTTTTATTACTCGTAAGTGAGTTTTGCTTTTTTTTTCATTCATAACCCTTACTGCTTCCATCAGCTTCCTTAGTTTGCCTCTGCCACTTAGCAATTTTTCTAGGCCAGTGTCACTGCCATAAATCTTCTGTGGCTACCAGTTTTAAAAGGGTTCAGGCATCTTCTGCCCGTAGTTTCTAGACGGCAATTCATTTCTCAGCTCTCAAGCTGTGGCCCTAGGTTCCACTGAATGATCTGACACTCTTGTCTAGCATGAGCTTAAAGATTCCATGCTGGCTTGCTGGAAATTGCACCAGGCCCAGTGTGTGAGCATTCCTTCCCAAATTCAGCTGACTGTGGTTTTTGATCAACTATAATAATGACTTTCCAGGAAAGTCATTTCACAAGAGGGACATAGTTACTGGTGATATTTATGGCAATGCCACAATCATTAGGTTTCACCTGTTGTTAATTGTGAAATTAATGGATGCTGCACTTAATCAGTATGAGAGAAAATGTTCATTATAGGCACTGTGATGAAGGGTGGCTGCTTTATTTTAGAGAGAATAGGAGCTGAGGTTTTTTGTAGTGTGTCCAGCATTTGTAAGTGTTTATATTAAACAAGGCAGACCTTTTCAAGTTAGCTTAGTCTACCTTATGAATAAATGATGTGAGAACCAACAAATGATCTATGATCAATTTAGCATTTGCCAGGGATCAATGTGAAAATCATTGGTCAAAATACCTTTTAAAATAGACCTTCGAAAATAGGAACAGAAGTGGCTGGAGAGCTTGGGCTCTGAAATCAAGTTGCCTGGGCTTGAATCTCATCTCTATTGCTCAAAAGTTTTGTGACCTTGAATGGTTTAAAATATTTTGTGCCAGGTTTACTCCTCTGCTGTGAAGATTAAATGAAAAATATATGTAAAATATCAATTAATACTGACTCTTACTTCATCTACCTCCAGTCTCACTGGCCTTTTATTTTCTCTCTCTTCTCTTCATATACATATATGTGTGCATGTATGTGTGTTTATATGTATACATACATACATAACAATGTCTTTTGTATTATATGTTATTATATTTTTCTATATATGTTCTAATTAGTCTTCATTAATAAATAATATTCTATGAGTATGCCATAATTTATACATTATTTCATCAATCGATGGAAATACTGTTTTTGCCTTTTTATAATTACACAGAATTCTATAATACACAGTCTTTTGTTCAAATGTCTTATTTATGTTTATCAGTGCTGTTGAAAGAAAGATAAATAAAATGATTTTTAATGATAGAAAAACCTGTATCATTTCCATAAATCATCTCTGTATTGACTATCACAAATTAAATTGCTACACATTGTAGGTAGAAAGGTGTCACCTCTTTTCTGCCAAGTCTTCAGAAATATATTAAAAAGCTTCACACATCATACACCTACTTTGAAAAATGAAAGTGACTCTACCAGATCACTTGTAGGTAAGGTTGACTTATCACTTTTAGTTGTACTTCTAGGTGAGTTATTTAATTCATCAACACATATTGAATATCTAATGTCTGATTTTATTGATAACAAAAGAATATAGCACACATGTGTTTAAGAAGTATAGATAATTTAATTATAGAATGTATTACATAATGCCAGAATGCAGAGAAAGAACAGAGAACTTCAGATAAAATAGTTATAGAAATGTTTGTTGAGAAAGTGGTTTGATTCATACCTAGATATTTCAGTGAAAGAACAAGAGACGAATGGAGTTGCCCAATATATGTGGGGACATTGAAAACTTATATCTGTACATTGCAAGGTAGATTGTGCATAGAAAAATTCAGAGCAGAATTTTTTGGAAGTGGGGTACAAGGCTAAAAATCCCAGGTTTTGATTTTTACTGACTAGGAATATCTGGGAGAAAAAAGTATTTCAATAAAATGGCATGATGTAATTAGTGTTATAGGAATGGACTTGTTAGATTATGATGGCTTTTGATCATAGATATGTTTCTATGCAAGATTTTGTACTGTTTTTAGGTCTAATTTCAGTTGAAGTTAAACATGCATATCACATATAGACATGTATGGTAAACATGTGTATTAATTATATTTTGAATCTACTAATACCTCTGGAATTTGGTAATGCTGATTTTGCTAGTTTAGATAATCTTAATGAAACACTTGGGATGAATTTATAAAATTTTCCAACTATTTAGATATTATCATAACATTCTAAACATGATTTTTACCTAGTATCAGAATCATAATAGTGAATAATACTGGCAGGCTATTAAAGTCTAAGTATATGAATTGATAAAATTGGTAAAAGTGAAGTTTTTTTTTTGCTGACATTTACACTTGTAAGCCTGTCAGGAACATCTTAATTATAATTTATCTTGAGAATCCCATGAGTTTTCTGAAGTCTGAGTTTTGCTCAAGTACATTTAGATGTTATGAACACAAATTATCCATAAAAAAATTTCCCTCTCATGCTGACGGCTTGTAAAAGTTTAAAGAAACAAACTTTGGCATATGCTTAACAGCACAATATGAGATTTTTAAAAAATCATTTAAAATATCTATTGCTCTTGCTTTTTCCATAAAGCCTGCAGAACAGAAGAGCTATTGATTTGCCTCTACCCTTTGTATATGTAACTAGGAAATGCTAGATAAATTTGATGTACATTCCAATGTTTACAAGAGTTAGGAGTGCACTGTCCAAGTGGCTCAGTTGGTTGGAGCATTCTTCTGTACACTAAAAGTTTGTGGGTTCCATCTCTGGTTGGGGGTGTACGGAAGGCTTCCAATCTATGTTTCTCCATCACATCAGTATTTCTTTGTCTTTCTTTTTCTCTCTCAGCCTTTCTTTCTCTTGCTCTTTCTGTCTTTCTCTCTCTCTCTCCTCCACTCTCTCTCTTCAATAAATGTATCCTCAGATGAAGATTAATAAATAAAAAAGTAAAATAAAAAGTAAGAAAGCAGGAAAATCACATTACCAGTATTCTGTATCTCTAGAAATATATATATATATATATATATATATATATATATATATATATGCTTAAAAATATACATGTTATTTCTGTATACACCTATAATAGAGTATTCTCACAAGGTAACCAACTCAGTTTTAAAACTTTAAGTCTCAATTCTCAGAAACTATTTTATGCCCAGGCAAAGTGGGATAATTCTAGTCATTCTAGAATTGTTGACCAAAAAAAATATGTGAAACAAACTTTAGGTGTGAAAAAATATAAATTTAATATTTTTGTTTTATAACTCTTATACCAAAAGCACTCTATCAATGTTATTCAGTTATAAGGGTGAATGTTTCCACCAATTAAAAGAACACAACAAACTGGGCAGTAAGGTGACTTTGAAGTTCCATTGTAATAAAATGATATCTCAGTAAGTTCTCAGAGTAACTTTTGTTTTCCTTATCCATGCTATGTCTAGCAATAAATGATTGCAGAAAATTTTTTTGATGGATGGAAATTAGAGTTATTATAGGAAATGGCCTAACTTTAAAGTGAACATCAAGGCCACTAGCAAGCAAGCATACTTTTCCACAAGAATAACATTAGAGGAACAAGATTTTCAGAGAAAGACTATATTGCTAGACAATTTTTCTCATGTTTTTATGAACAATATTTAGGATGTAAGAAGTCAAATAGTAAATTTCTCATTTCTCTTACTTTTTATAAGACAATCAATAAACCGGAAGAATATATACCTTTCATGTATGTAACTAGGAAATGCTAGATAAATTTGATGTACATTCCAGTGTTTACAAGAGTTAGGAGTGCACCGTCCAAATGGCTCAGTTGGTTGGAGCATCCTCCCATACACCAATGTTGCAGGTTCCATCCCTGGTTGGGAGTGTATGGTAGGCTTCCAATCTATGTTTCTATATCACATCAATATTTCTCTCTGTGTCTTTCTCTTTCTCTCTCTATCCTCCACTCTCTCTCTTCAATGAATATGTTCTCAGGTGAAGATTAATAAACAAAAAAGTAAAATATAAAAGCAGGGAAATCACATTACCAGTATTCTGTATCTCTCTCTCTCTCTCTCTATATATATATATATTATATATATTATATATAATATATATATATATATTTCAATAGATACCCTATGAAAAGACTTGCAACTTTACAAAAGATTTGTGAAAAAGATTTCCTAAAAGAGTCTTCTGACTTAATTTAGGTGAAGAAATCCTAAAAATGCCTTTGTACCAATATATAGGAAGTATTCTTATTTCTAGTCATCTAAGATAACTTACAGAATTGTTTTAAATCTGGAAAGATGTGTTTTAAATCTGATGAGGTCCGCCCACTATTCCAATTAAGTACAGATTTTATACAGGGGTTTAAGCTATAATACAACTACCAAAAACAGCTTGAAAATGTTATTATTCAAGTCAAAATCAGAAGTACCATAAGAAAAATAAGCAATTTTTCTCCCACACTAAAATAGAAGAAAAATATATTGTTTATTTCCTGAAGTTGCATTATTTTCTCAATCAAACTTCAGTATACAGATTAAGCCATGATGCTAGATTTTAACCTTTGATTCATTCACAAGTCATTTTAAATGACTTGTAGATTTTTTATCTTACCCTATTTCTACTGCCACTGATTTATATGAGATATTTGCCACCTAAGGCACGGATGTCACTACAACAGATTTCCCTTTTTCTTACTCCTTTTCTAGTTTCTACCACACTAAATGGCAACACTAATCTCCTTAAAATTTATTATGCAATGTCTGAAAAGTGTATTGTGAGTCTTTTCTTCCTTACTTACAAATTAAGACTGTTACTAACCTCCATCTTAATTGTCATTGCTCTTCAGCACAAAATCTCCAATCAAGAAACATTAGTTTCAACATACCACCTAATTCTTTTGTTTTAATTCCCTTTACTTCCAAACTTTTATTTTATTCTTGTCAACATAGTATGTTAATGTATTGTTCAGATTTTAAGATATTCTCTTCATCTATATTTACCCATATATATAAATATTTTCACTTAAAATTTGTAATTAGACTCAGAGACATCTGATTATTATTCTCCAGTCATTTGATGTGTGAAATCTGGTCCCCCCAAAAGCATTTATATACTTTAAATACACAAAAGCTTGATCTTATAAATTTTGGTCACCATTTGCATACCTAGAGCACTGCTGGACATATCTTCAAGTTGGGGCTATACCTACTGATTTATTGACTGAAATATAAAGCTGTTTCTAATCATAGTAAGAGTATTAAGTTGAGAGGAAACATAACTTTTCTGCTAGAGCTACTAAATGAACAGAAGCACAAGATTTAAAGCTAAGACAAGATGCTAAATGCTCACATTTATGAGTCACCACTGAAGAGCATTAGAATGAATGTTGTTTGTTTCCTGGATTTTCATGTGTTGCATTTCTTTCTGTGACTTCAGAAAGAGTTAAAGATGTGTCTTCAAAGTTTAGAAATGGCAGATGGTAGTTTTTAAAAATAGAGCTATAAAGAGTTTCAGGAATCAAATCAGTGTAAGTATAACATGGTATTTGGAATTCTCACATAAAAAAGATTAAATTGTGTATATAATTTTAAAAGCTATGTCAAAAAATTTTTTAAATATAAAAAATCAATAGACAAAAAATTGAAAAAATTACATTTACTACACATAAAATACATGCAGTACTCTTTAATTAAGAAAATATAAAATAATTCAATGAAATTTTGGAAAGTGAAATTATAGCAGCACTTTATTTAAAAATATATTATTATACAGAAAATATGAAAATAACTTATGAAAAGAATATATTTGTGGTGATAGGAAAACATGTCTTCAATTATTTATTTATTTATTTATTTATACTTTTAAAGACAATTAATTTTTTAATTTATTGACTTTAGAGAAAGAGAGAGAGAGACTAATTTGCTCTTCCACTTATTGATGCATTGTTTGGTTGATTCTTGTATGTGCCCTGATTGGGGATGAACCCAAAAACTTGGCATATTGGATGATACTCTAATTAATCAAGTTACTCAGCCAGGTTTGATTTTCTTCATTTTTACTTTTATTTCATTTATTGTTGTTCAATTACAGTTGTCTCAATTTCCCCCCCTTTGCTCTCCCCTGCTCTGCCCACACCCCTACCCCTGCTCCCTCAGTCAGTCCCTACTCTGCTGCCCATTACCATGGGTCCTTTATACATGTTCCTTGACTAGACACTTCTCCTCCTGCCCTCCATTTTCCCTCTTCTCCCTCCTCTCTGGTCATTGACAGTTTGTTCCTTATTTCCATGTCTTTGGTTCTAGTTCACTCATTTGTTTGTTTTGTTCATTAGGTTTTATTTATAGGTGAGATCATATGGTGTTTGTCTTTCACTGACTGAGTTATCTCACTTAGCATAGTATTCTCCAATTCCATCCATGTTGTTGCAAAAGGTAGGACTTCTTTCTTTCTTTCTGCCATGTAGTATTCCATTGTATAAATGTACCACAGTTTTTTTGATCCACTTGTGTACTGATGGGCATTTAGGCTGTTTCCAGCACTTGGCTCTTGTAAATTGTGCTGCTATGAACATTGGGGTGCATAGGTTCTTTTGAATTGGTGTTAGTTAAATTTATTGGCGTGACATTAACAGAATTATATTGATTTCAAGGGTATAATTCTATGATACATAAAATGTATATTGTATTATCTGTCCACCACCCAAAGTCAGATCTTTCATCCACATGTATTTGATCCTCTTTACATTTTACTACCACCCTTCCCTCTGGTAACCACTGTATGTTGTCTTTGTCCATAGGTTTGCCCCCATTTATTTGCAACATATAAATGAGTGTGTGTATGTTTATGCATGCATTTGCATGCACAAAGTACTTTTCTGAGAAGACACATAAGGAACTATTATCTCTGGTGTACACTGAGGATTAGAACCAGATGATCATGGTAGAAGAGATATTAACTTTTCAACATATACATATTCTTTATGATACAAATATATTATTTTATAAGTATGAACTATTCAAGTTAATTATGTGTGTACCTATATGTTTTTCTATGTAAATTAGGTATCATAGAAATTATATACCTATAAGTTAACTGTACATCCTATATTTATATATATTATGTACCTTATATATTGGATGTTGTATATGAATGGATGAATGAATGTGTCTATGTATGCATACAAGTGTACATATATACATGTATGCTTTGTATTATAAAGATTACAAAAGGATATATATATCTGTATGTACATAGTATAATATACATACAGTATATGCATGCATGTATATATTGCATATATAAACACACATATGCACACAGCATGAAAGGAAAAACACAAGAATGTCTAAAAGAAAAAGGAAAAAAAAACTAGTCTATGTAATCCTAATTCTAATTTAACCAATAAAAAAGGATTGAAGAGGTTTCAACTTGTGCACATTCATTTTGGTAGTATATTAAAACTGGAACTGAGACTAGAACCTATATGTCATGAATAAGCCTAAAGTTATTTCTGTATTTTTCTCTATAAATTCACATTTTTATTCATATAATGTGACTTTATATTTCCATGTTATATTCCCTTTTGTAAGTTTTATTGTTTTAATACAAATATTGCCAATTTATTGCTTTGCATGTTATTAAATTGAGTTTTTAATTCATATTTCTCATTACTTTTAATGTTCTTTATCTTCTTTAAGAGTGAAGTTTTAAGGCATTTTTTCCTTTGGCCTTATTCTCCTTTGGTAAAGTTTTAAAGTCAGCAAGATAACTTTAACTTTGCATTTTTATCACTTTTATCAGTTTTTTTTTCCAAGAGTGTTTCCACTCTGGCTGGCTTTTATTGGCACCAATGTGGATTATTACATTAAAATTTTGCATGAGAAATATCAGAAATGTTATTTTCTAGGATTCCCTCTGGAAAAAATGTTAAAGATAGCACAGCCATTCCTATAACATCAATTTACTTATGTGGAAATTGCATCAAAGGTTTCAATTGACTTATAAAGTCTAAGTTCTTGAGGGAGCCAAAGGTAAGTTGTATAAATGCATAAATGTTACAAATGTTTGTAAGAAGGCTTTGGAATGCCAAACATAAATCATAAGTTGTTTTCTACTACTGAAATAATTTTTTCAGGTTTAAGAAATATATGAGTATTTTTTTCAAGTTTCAGGAATGTACATATGGGTGTAGGAGAATAAGATGGCTACATTTTTTTGCATTTCCTTCTAGGAACAGGTGAGGAATAATTACCTTTCCTGTATATCTAGGATGACCTTAGTCACTTGTTGGCCAGTAGGAGGCTGTGGACTTCCAGGGTTCTGGGACTTTTAAGGTTAGGTGATTAAAGTCTTAGAGTAGAGACTAGAGTAGAGTTAGGTAAAGTCTTAGAGTAGAGACCCTAGCCTTTGGGATGTTTGCTAGAGGTAGACAAAAGGAGAAAACCACCAACTAAGGAGCCTGATCTACCCAGAGACCATTATACTATGAAGAAATCCATGTGCAAAGAGGCTACAGCTAGATTCATGAAGATGCCACAGGGGGACAGAGTGTGTGGCCTGTCCCAGATGTTCCAAAGACCCAGTTGAATCAGCAGACTGTCAGTGTGAAAACCATCTTGAGCATTTCATCCCTAGAAGATGTGAAGTTGAAAGGTCACAAAGAACCCAACTGTTAGCTAGAATTGAGGCCCTATACAAACATCCACAAAAAAGGTAGTCCTGAACAAAACCTTGATGCTGTTGTTCAAAAGACATGCAGAAATTTGAGACACCCATGGAGAATTGTCTCCCAAAACTGGTACAGGTAGTTATGTGGTGATTGTTTCACACATGTAATTGAAAGGAAATCATGAAAATGAATATATTTAATCATTATATTTTATTGGGCTGAAAGCCAACAGTTATTTACCTATAGTGTCAAATATAATTTCTTTATAGGTGTGACTTCTGATAAATCATCTGAGTTCTTTCTACTATGTTTGCAAAGTGAGGTTTATCATAGAAATTACTCAGTTTTATTCTTAAATAATAACACTGCACTACTGAAGTGGAAGAATAATGAAATTCAGACAAAGTGCAAAGAATAATTATTTATTTTAAAAATTTGTTCATGGAATTAATATGTACATGTCCTAGGTTGCTGAAAAGTTAATTAAACCACCAGTTCAGACCAACATTCTTAGAAAAAAACAGGAATTTGGCTATTAGCAAAAGTCCTTTATCAGATGTCATAGTTGGATATTTCCTAATATTAATGACATTCAATTAGAAGAATAACATCAAATGAGGATGGGGTAAGAAATATTTTATTTTATACATTTGAATTAAGTTAGTGTTAACAGAATGACTCAATTTTTCATATATAGACATATGTAATAGAGAAGTGTTGAATACTTTTTGCTGTCTATACCAATGCAAACCAAGATACATGTTAATTTTGGGTATTTGGTTAAGTGATTAGATTATGAGCTGTGGTGCAAGCTAGAAAAAGCTCATCACAATCAGAGGACAGAGATGGGCACTTGTGGAACACCCTTAGTTGTAACTTCTAAAGCAGGGTGTTCCTTTTCAAAATACAAGTATTTGCATCTAAATACAACTCAAAACAGGAACTTACATCCTGAAAAAGGATGGCAAACAATATGCTGGTGAGGTTTTGTTTAGTGTGGATAAAAGCTCTGAAAGTTGTTAACATCAACTCGTGGACACTGATTAAGTCTTTTTTGAGTACTGTGTGAGGAAATGTTCAGTGACTGAAATTTACTGGCTTTGAAGGGAAAAAATTCTCATATAATTTCTGAGCTGCAATAGATTTAAAAATATCATGATGATATTTTCGACTGACATACTCAGAGGTTCTCAGTGATATATTCAGAAGCATGAAGATTCTGAATTTACTTCCTCAGAGAAAACTATTACAATTTGTGTTGATAAAGATAGTGCTTAAGACTGCATTATAATCCATTTATATAGTCCACTGTTTTTTAAATTGTGTGTAATAAAGTTTTGGAATGATCAAGGAGAATATTTGTGTGATTGGGGTTGGACTCCTATCAATCATTTTCTTTGCTCTTCAGAAACTTTATTACACATATTTAAACATCACATTTGAAATATACAATAGACCATAAAAAAACCCTTTCCAGGCCAAATTCTTCCTAATTGTAATATTCTTATCAAATTATCCTCTGTGTATCGCATAAATTTTTTTCAATGAGAAATCACTACATTATATTCAGGCTTTAAAAAATCATAATGCCCATTACTGCAATAGAGCTATCAAATGTTTATGCTGAACCACTATGAATTAGGATTTTCTAGGGGAATATAAAAGACATAATTCATCAGGAATGAACATCCACCTATATTTACCTGCCAGTAAACTGAATATAGGAATCATCATGAGTGAAGTTACACAATTTTATTCTACTGATTTATGTGAGACCACTTTTGTTATTACCATTACTGGTGACTATTGTTAATTTTTAATACATTTTATTTTTATTATTTATAAACTAGAGATTTTATGCTGTTAAATTTGTTGTCTTGTTGCCCATTTACATTACCATTACACATTCTGACTGAACATTGCCCATTCAGCCAGGATGTGTAAATGTTCCGTCAGAACGTGTAAATTTGAGAAACACTCTTCTGTAAGCCCCCCGATGACACTATCACACTGACATCTTCATTGGAATGCCTTTTCTCTGAGCATGGGTTCTTTTTGGCAGATTCTGTTTACCGACCATGTTTTACTTACATACCAAAAATCCACTCAAAAGTCCCTTCACCCTTTAGTTCTTTCTTGACCTCATTTATCAAGAGTTATGTGATTATGTAGAACATTAATTTGTATATCAATTTCAGATATTTATGATCTGAGTACTTATTGAGGCAAATAAACTGTATCAATACTTTTTGTTTTCAGTAATTTTTTAACATAAGAGAGAGAGAACAGACATGCCTGGAACTTATCAAAAAAGGGAGGAGGAGTATGTTACTCAGAGTTTGATCAGAGAAGCAGAGCCCAGGTAAGAAATAGAATAAGGGTTTTCTTATAGGGATTTAACCTTTATACAATCATGTTTCTGCTTCTGGGCCTTAACGTGAAGTCCACAGGGCAGGCCAAGAAAAGATGGGTGTGAAGCAGGAGAGAGATAAGACAAATTGGAGCACGTATGTGAACCAGAATCCATGTTCACCTCTCAATGTCACTAAGCCTCTCATTTTAGTTAGTGAGGAGATAGACTTGCAGGAAAATCTGGCATCTTTTATCATGTTTCTAAATACACATTAGCACAGGAATCAGAGAAGTGGAAGAAGATCTGGTTGGAGCTGAAAGCTGGCAATCAGGTGCTGCTTCCTGCCAGCCAGGTGGACTGTAATTCCAACACTATGGAAGTGAGCTTCAACATCGCCTGACCCTTTATCAATGTTTAAAAAATAAAAATGACTCTTGCTTTACTTCTTTTCAAAACTTATGCAAAAATATCATGGGGTCAATTGTAGCTGAGAACTATAGGAAGAAAGGAATTCTGGGAAGGAAAGTTTCAACTTAGCTAGTTGGCACAGTACAAAGCCACCACAAGGGAGAAACCACTGTGGATCAGCAGCTAGAGTGTCTCTGAGGAGGGACATCTTACCTAAGAAGGTGCAATAATATCCATCTTCATAATGAATGGTACTTAAATACCATTATGTGGGCAAAGAAATAGTAACTGTAAAGAAAAAATCAGGTGGCCATTGAATACTCATGGGCCTTTCAGGCTCTTATTGGGATTTCACAAGATGTGTCCTTAAAATCAGAGCTTAGTAAATATGATGGAACTGCACAGGGCAGGACAGATTCATGAACAGAAGAACCTCTAAAAATCAGTGGATATTGACTTTAGATAGAGGCTGTTTGTCTTGGAAATTAGAAGCATAGATTCAGGAGGCTTATCTTTCTCTTATAACCAGTAGCCCTATGGTCTTGGATTATAGAAGGAGACTAGCTTGCTAAGAAGCTATTGTGGAATAAGTAAATGCAGAGCATGAGAAATTTTATAATCACACATATTAAGCTCTCTCTGGGTTTCACACAAAGGTTGTAAAATCTCCAGGCTGATGAGAATGACAGAAACAAGGGTGGTGTTTCAGGGGCTGCATCCAAAATTCAGGCCATGAGATTTACACAGCATCATCTGTGGTGAGTTTGCAAGCTGCTAACCGTGCTAAGTTCTCAGCTCTTCTTGCTTGTTTCTTTGCTTGTCTGTTATTACTTCCAACCATTGGACAAAGAGATGCTTTTCATGTTCTATCTATAATTTTAATAAGAAATAGTGGCAAGCTGTGTATTGAAGAAATACCAGTGAGACTATAGCAAATCATCAATTAAGAAAAATCAGTTAGGGAAAAATTGTTAATTGCAGAACCTTACATCCATGCCAGTACCTCATTTCCTGCTTGTATAATTCAAGTGATGGTTATACTCAGTCTACATTAAGCCTACTTAATGGTGTGACTCACAAAACCAAAGCAGAAGCTGTCCTCCATTTTGGTCCTTCATTTTAGGGTCTAGTTCTGAAACTACAGGTAGGAGAGAGCAGATGGAGGGATATAATTCTGAGACTAGAGAGGTGGCAGCTTTAGCAAAGATAAGAGGTAGGAAGTTTCAGTAGAGAGTATATACAGTTCTTAGCTATTGAATTGATTAAGTGAAGGGGTCATATGCCTGAATCTTTATAAGAATTGGAGGACACAAAAATGTTTCATGCCACCCTGGCTGGCATAGCTCAGTGGATTGAGCATGGGCTGCAAACCAAAGTGTCGCAGGTTCGATTCCCAGTAAAGGCACATGCTTGGGTTGCAGGCCACAGCCCCCAGCAACCGCACATTGATGTTTCTCTCTCTCTCTCTCTTTCTCCCTCCCTTCCCTCTCTAAAAATTAATAAATAAAATCTTTAAAAAATGTTTCATGCCCTAAAGGTGGACCATTGGTGACTATATATTCCCTCTGTTCCCACTTTGCTGAGAACTTTTATCAAAAATGGGTCCTGGATTTTATCAAATGCTTTATCTGCATCTGTTGTTATGATCATGTGGTTTTATCCTTCATTTTGTTTGTGTGGTGAATCACATTTATTGATTTGTGAATGTTGTACCCATCCTGCATTTCCAAAATAAATCCCACATGATCACAGTGTATGATTTTCTTGATGCATTGCTGTATTCAATTTGCTAACATTTTTTTTGAGGATTTTAGCATCAATATCATCAGGAATATCAGCCTATAATTTTATTTTTATATTGTCATTATTTGGTTTTGGATTAAGATAATGCTGGCTTTGTAAAATGAGCCTGGAGTCTTCCCTCCTTTTGAATTTTAAAAAATGGTTTGTGGAAAACAGGTGTTAGTTCTTGAAATGTTTGGTAAAGTTCACATGTGAAGCTTTCTGGTTCAGGACTTTTGTTTTTTGGGAGTTTTTTTTTTTGACATCTGCTTCATTTGCACTAAGTGTAATTTGTCTATTCATTTATTTTGATTCTTTCTGATTTAGTTTTGGAAGATTCTATGTTTCTAGGTATTTATCCATGTTGTCCAGGTTTCCAATTTGTTGGCATATAGTTGTTCATAATATTTTCTTGCAATCCTTTGAATTTCTTTTGTGTCAGTTGTTATTTATCCCATTTCATTTCTATTTTATTTACTTTGGTCTTTTCTCTTTTTTTCTAGATGAGTCTGGTTAAAGTTTCATCAATGTTGTTTATATTTTTAAAGAACCAGCTCTTGGATTCATTGACCTTTTTAATCTCTTTTACAGAATTTATTTTATTTATTTAAGCTCTGATCTATATTATTTCTTCCTTTCTAGTTATGTTTGCTTTGTTTGTCATTCTCTTTCAAGTTCCTTTAAGTGTAAAGTTAGATGGTGTATATAAGCTTTTTCTTGTGTTTTGAGATAGGCCTGTGATACTATGAATTTCCATTTTAGGATTACATTACCTGTGTTCCACAGGTTTTGGGTTGTGTTATCATTTTCATTTGTTTCAAGGTATCTTTTAATTTCTTCCTTGATCTCGTGGTTGACCCACTCATTGTTTAATAAGGTGTTGTTTATCTTCCATGTGTTTGCACATTTTTCAGTCTTCTTGTGATTGATTTCTAATTTCATAGCAGTATGATCAGAGAAAATTCTTGATATGATTTTAATCTTTTTAAATTCATGGAGACTTTCTTGTGTCTTAACATGTAGTCTATTCTAGAAATTGTTCCACGAGCACTTGAAAAGAATGTATAACCTGCTGTTTCAGGGTGAAATACTCTGTAGATATCAATTAAATATATTTGATCTAGTCTACCAATTGAAGCTGCTGTTTTCTTGCTGATTTTCTGCCTGGTAGATCTATACATTGAAGTCAGTAGGGTGTGAAAAGCCCCTACTATGACTGTATATCTGTCAGTCTCTCCCTTTATGTTCATCAAGATTTGGTTTACATATTTAGATGCTTCTATGCTGGGTATGCAAATGTTTACTTTGGTTACATCCTCTTTTGGATTGTTTCCTTTATCATTATGTAGTGTCCTTCATTGTCTCTTATTATAACCTTGGTTTTAAAGTCTATTTTGTCAGATATAAGTATTGCTACTGTAGCTGTTTTTCCTTTTCAATTTGCATGATATATTTTTTTGCATTCCTTTACTTTTAGTCTGTGGGTATCTTTTGTTCTGAGTTGGGTCTCTTGGAGACAACATATATATGGGCCTTGTTTTCTTATACAACCAGCTACCCTATATCTTTTGATTGTAACATTTAAGCCTTTTACATTTAAAGCTATTAGTAAACACAAAATGACAGTGACCATGGGCGTGAAGGGAGGGGGATAACAGGAAAGAAAGGGAAGGGACAAGCAAAGGAACACAATTAGGGGACTCATAGGGCATGGAAAATGTGTGGAGACTGACTGGACATAGGGAGGGATGACCTGGGGTGAGCAATGGAGAAAAAGTTGGGACAATGGAACAACAATAAATAAAAAATTATCCAGAAATATAAACAGAGATGTAAAAAATAAAATGATTATTGCCATTTTGTTTTTAACCATTTTCTTTCTTTCTTTCTTTCTTTCTTTCTTTCTTCTTCTTCTTCTTCTTCTTCTTCTTCTTCTTCTCCTTCTCCTTCTCCTCCTCCCCCTCCTCCTCTTCCTCCTCCTTCTTCTCTCCCTCCTCCTCTCTCTTTTTCTTCTTCTTGTTCTTAAAGCAAGTCCTTTAATATTTGTTGCAATATTGGGTTGATGTTCACAAACTCCTTAGCTTGTTCCTATGTAGGAAGCCCTTTATTTCTCCTTCAATTTTAAGTGATAGCCTTGCTGGGTAAATTAGCCTTGGTTGAATGTCCTTGCTTTTCATCCCCTTCAATATTTCATGCCAGTCCTTGTGGCCTAAAATGCTTCTGTTTAGAAATCAGATGACATTCTTACGGGAGCTTCTTTGTAGTTAACTGCTTTTTTTCTTGCAGCTTTTAAGATTCTCTCCCTGTCTTTAACCTTTGCCCATTTAATTATGATGTGTCTTGGTGCAGGCCTCTTTGGGTCCATCTAGTTTGGGACTCTCTCTCTGTGCTTCCTGGACCCAAAGAGAAATACACCATGGTATATCATAATTAAAGTAGTAAAGCTTAAAGACAAAGAGAGAATTTTTAAAGCTCCAAGAAAAATTTCAGTTAGTTAACTACAGGGGACCTCCTATTAGACTGTCGTCTGATTTCTCACCAGAAACATTTCAGGCCAACAGAATTTGGCATGAAATATTCAAGTTGATGAAAAGCAAGGACCTACAAGCAAGACTACTTTACCCAGCAAGGCCATCATTTAAAATTGAAGAAGAAATATGGAGATATTTTTTCATTGAACACTACACATTTCTCCCTAGACTATGTCTCCACACAAAGTAGCTGATAAAATCACATCACTCTCCTGCTTCAAGTCTTTTGATGGCTTCCCATCACACTCAAAATGAAATCTAACTTATTATTATCATCTTAAAGTCCCATGAAATCTGCCCTTGAATCTCTCTGTAACTTGATCTCTTTCCTTTCTTTCTCACTAAATTCCAACCATGCTGACCTCTCTTTTCTTCTTTGAATATGCCAACATTTTCCTATCTCTCAGCCTTTTCACTCAGCCCTCCTTCTTTGCAGAATAAAAATCCCCCCCATTTTTGTCTGACTCTATTTCATTATTTAGGTTCTTTTAGAATATCTCACCCTAAGCTCATTGTAAATTAGACACCCCGCCTCCTAGTCACTAACATGCCAATCAATTTTTTATTTTTGCTTTATACTTATCTCTACCTGAAATAACTAATTTGTTTATTTGTTTCCTTGTTTCTCCACTAGGATGTAAATTTTATGAGAACAAGTTTCCTTTCTGTCTTTTCAGTGGTCTGTTTCCAAAACCTAGAAAGGCAGATAGGTTCTCAATCATAATGTGAATTAGTAAATGGAAATCAATCAAGATCTATTATTTTTCTTCAGCCTAGAAATTAAGAAAACACATATCACCACAGTGACTATTTTGACTGGGGGATCAATCAGTTAAATAAAACCATTAGCTTTATTCACTTGTAATGTGATTTTCATTAGGCTTCTTTTGTCAATTCAATCAAAGTAGTCAATTAGCTGCATGTGTTTTCTTAGGGTGCTGTTAAAATATAAATAGAAAAATTAAATCAATTCAGCCATTCCTAACCTAGGTTTCCAAAGCCACATCTTTCTGAAAAAAAGAAAAGTCTTTCAGATCTATTACACATGCACATGAACATAGGCTTTTGGTTGCCCCGTGGCAGGTGTTACTGTCCTTCTATCTTACTGTGGCTCCCCATATTGGACAGTCTTTGCAGGTTACAAGTCACAAGCTGTTGTCCAAGCAGCTTTGCAACTCTTTCTGCCTTTGCTGAAGTTGCTATCTTCTGTCACTGTTGTCACCAAGTCATTTATTGCCTACAATGCAGAAACAGGCTGATCTCTGCCAATGTACAGTTTTACATGGCTAACATGTCACCACCATGTTCTCTAGAGCCCTACCTGAGCCAAGGCATTCAGCCCTCTCCACAGAGAATGAGAAAAACCCTCTCCCCCTCCTTAGGGTGTTACTCTGTTACCTAAGCTCCCACGCAGAGTGGCTTGGGATCTCAGAGTCTCATAGTTTTCTTTTTCTATTGGGTTTATTTTTGATGTCATAATGGTGTACATTTTTTAACTTGTTAGTTCTTGCAGTTTTTGCTGATAGTTTCTCTGAAGGATTCAGACAAGAATTTTCAAGGGCTGTACCAGATTGCACAGTAACTCAAGGAGGTAAATGCTATAGTCAGAATCCTTTCTCTTTTCTGTTTCTGAGACATATTTCTAAGTGGAGTTTGCTTGTGGTGTGTTTTCCTCCTTTGACCCTCAACTAATTAGACCCCAAGCAGTGCTATCCACCCCAGGGCTCTGATGTCAGCCATTCTTTAAGCACAACAGGACAATTACAAACTAGAGATAAGGACTGTTTGGTTTCCAGTTAAGATTCCTGCTAATGTAATTATGATGTGCCTTGGTGTGTTTCTTCTTGGGTCCAACTTCTTTGGGGCTCTCTGAGCTTCCTGGATTTCTTGGAAGACTATTTCCTTTGCCAGATTGGGGAAGTTATCCTTTATTATTTGTTCAAATACATGCTCAATCTGTTGCTTTTCCCCTTCCCCTTCTGGTACCCCTATAATTCGGATGTTGGAACATTTAAAGATGTCCTGGATGCTCTTAAGCTTCTCCTCATTTTTTTGAATTCTTATTTCATCATGCTTTCCTGCTTGGTTGATTCTATCTTCCTTCTGGTCCACTATATTGTTTTGAGACCCAGTTTCCTTCCCTTCACTATTGGCTCTCCTCTGTGTAGCTTCCTTCATCTCTTTTATGGTAACCTGCATCTTTTCATCTAAGGTAAAAATGAAGGAGAGAATCCTAGAAGCAGCAAGAGATAAGGGGACAGTAACCTACAAAGGAGTTCCCATCAGACTGTCAGCTGATTTCTCAAAAGAGAACTTACAGGCAAGAAGGGGCTGGAAAGAAATATTCCAAGTCATGAAAGACAAGGACCTACATCCCAGATTGCTCTATCCAGCAAAGCTCTCATTTAGAATGGAAGGGAAGATAAAGTGCTTCTCAGATAAGGTCAAGTTAAAGGAGTTCATCATCACCAAGCCCTTATTTTATGAAATGCTAAAGGGACTTATCTAAGAAAAGAAGATAAAGAAAAAACATGTATAGTAAAAGGACAGCAAACTCACAATTATTAACAACCACACCTAAAGCAAAACCAAAAGAAACTAAGCAAACAGGTAGAACAGGAACAGAACCACAGAAATGGAGGTCACGTGGAGGGTTAGCAGCAGGGGGGTGGGAGGAGGAGAGAGGGGGAAAAGGTACAGAGAATAAGTAGCATAGAATGTAGGTTGAAAATAGATAGGGGGAGGGCAAGAATAGTATGGGAAAAGTAGAAGCTAAAGAACTCATAAGTATGACACATGGGCATGAACTAAAGGGGGGGAATGTGGGTGGGAGAGGGGGTACAGGGTGGAGGGGAGAGAAGGGGGAAAATGGGACAACCGTAATAGCATAATCAATAAAATATATTTTTAAAAAGCGATATTTTAAATATAAAAAAAGATTCCTGCTATATACCAATGGTTTTTGCTTTGTTAAAATGAGAATTGGTATTTTTGATTCACTGAAATGCACTTAAACAAATTTATTATGTGTCAAAATTTATAATAAAATTAATTTAAACAAAGGCCCTGCCCTTAGGGCTGTTTGGAGATAAACATTCAATCAGTGAACAAATTGGTAAAATAATTAAGACTGTTTTTAATACCATAAAGGTATTAATCCTATACAGAGTAAATCATAGTTCATTCTGGTTTAAATAGGGTCTTCTTTAAGGGTGACGATAAGGAACCCTCAAAATATTCTATTTTGTAGAATAAAGGTAACTTGGACTGTCTTTGCAGATTGCAAGTCACAAGAACTTAACATTCTTTAATGCCACTCATGAGAATATATCAAAACTTTCTTTTTATAAATCACAACACTGTTTTGAAACTTAAAACGAGTTTTATTTATTTATTTTTTTACTTTTAAAGAACATTGCAAATGTTAGTTGCTGTCCATCATCATCTTTTGGACCAGAAATTAAAGAGTATAATTTTATAGGTGAATTACAATAAATTCACAGAGATTTCTTAGAGTGGTGAGGATTCCGAGGTTGAGAAGGGATCACTGGAAAAAAAGTGCCATTATTGATTAACGTTTCTGAACCTGACACAAGAGCAGCAAAGCAGAAAGGTCCTGGCAGTCCTGCAAGAAGAGAGCAGTGCTATTCACAGACAACACAGAGGTCCTTCCATCAGAGAGCGTGCAGCCTACTGCAGCTAATTGGAAATGCAGGACGTGTTATGAATCGATTTTGGGGAGCAGCTGAGTCACATTAAAAGATGTAGGAATAAATCTGATCATTAGCAAAGAAAATCATTAGAGTATTTTAAAGTTTCTAAGTGGAACCTTGGTTTTCAAGCTTATTTTTTTTGGAAAGTTATTTGAGAAGGGATTTTTCAAAACCCAAATCATATTCATGTCCACACACTCTCCTTTTGTGTTGTTGTCTGACAGACGCCTAACTGATCATAATAAGATGTCAGCATGAAAGAGTTGTCGGGTCAAGAACCGCAGTTTTGTTCAAAACAGGCATTTTTCTGGAACAACTTGGTCAAGAACCAAATTGTTCAAGATGGGAGATGTTCAAGAACCAAGATTTCACTGTAATTATTTCATTGCCATGTGATTCAGTCCAAGTCATGGACCAATTCAAGTTCAGATAATTTCCCAAATTTTATAAACTGAACTGTGCCAGCTATCTAGTTTCAGCAGGATCTTTCTATCTTGTGCCAATCCTCATAGCAAAAAAAATATATATATAATAACCATAAAAGGAAATTACCAGTATTTTCCTATACAATAAATTTCTTTGATACTGATACTTAAATTCAGTTCTAACCAACTCTTTAACGTCCAGCTGTGAAACCCTCGGTGGTCTGTATTTGTGTATCACAGGGAAAAGAGACACATTTCTTTCTTCCTGATGTTTCTCTTTTCTACTGTAGAGCAATGATTCTCAAGTGGAGAACGAGGAATTTGCAACCCAGAGGCATTAGACAAACTCTGGAGATATTTTGGATTGCAATAACTGGGAGATGGTGGGATGGTGGGTGTTACTGGAATTTAGTGGGTAGAGAGCAGGGATACTGCTAAACATTTTATAATGCAAGAGACAGTCCTTCAAAACAAACATTATTCAGCCCCAAATGCCAATGATATCAATGCTGAGAAATCCTACTCGACAAAATAATTGGGACAACTGTGATAGAATAACAATAAAAAATAAAAAATGTTTGCCTGAGAGCAAAATTCCAAAACCATTTTTGGAGAATGAAAAAGGAGAAAATTTATGCATATGTTTAAGTCACATACAACCACTCTTGCTTTAAGAATATTGGAAGAAGAGTGGTAAACATACTGTTATCTGTCTGAAATCACCTCTACATCTACTCTGATATCTGAGTATGCTGAATATCAGACTTCTGTAATTTTGAATATGATTCCTTTAATAAATGTAAAGCACATGACACGGCAATGATAGTTTATTTTTCTTCCACAACATCTATGAATAATCTTAACTCTTTATTCTAAGTTTAGGTGCTAAAAATATATTTTAATTTATAACAACTTGACCCTTCCCTCTTTTCAAATTATTTCCTATGTGATAAGGCTATACAGTTATTTATAAGTTCATCCTCAGTGACCTTTCATTTGTACATAGTTAAAAATAAAATAATACAAATTATATGAATATTATTCCACTTAAATTCCATGAGAAATATTTATTTTTCCTCAAATCACTATGACAGATTAGTTCAAGAAAATAATTATATAACATCTCTTTCTCTTAGTAAGGCTAAAAACCTAATACTCTCATCACTGGGAACAGAATAAACATGACAATATTAAAGTTTACAATATTAAAAAAATAATATATTCAACTACATAAACATAAAACCCCCTAAAAATGAAATGTTTATTTTGTAATTCACCTATTTAATTTTGTTTTACTTATCTGAAATAAATGAGTTCAGGATAAGAATTATTTTATCTTTTTCACAATGTTCCAATTTATCATTTAGGGGTCTTTATATGTTCCTTATATAATAATAAAGAAATAGTAATAAATATAAGGCTTTTAATTTGCCCCAATTATCCCCTCTCCCTTTCAATAAATAATGCATAGACAATGAGTTATTTTTCTGATAAATTAGTTTAGTATATTTTTATGGGACATTCATTTAATATTTAAACACTGGCATTTTGAAGACTTCCAGTGGGTTTTCTATGACATCTTTACCACCATTTAAAAAAATAAAAGGCATTGTCAGTAGAGCGAAGGTTTTATCTGAAGAGGAGAAACTCAGGGAATTCCCCAAACATTTCAGGGGTCTATAAACTCAAATTTATATGTAGGTAAAAGATCAATGAAAGGACAAGGTAGCCTATAGATTTTAATAGACAAAACCACATTAAAAAAGATCACCTGGGCAATTAGGTACATTTCTATCTTCTACATTACTATAGATAACAGTTTTCTGAACTCTCTGCCACTATAAATTCCTCTCCTCTGGTATCTAATAAGATTCTTCACACTCTCCTTTATGTCCTCACTGATAGCTCATCAAAGCCCAAATTTTATGGATAATGTGTTCAAGGCTTTTTAAGTGTTTGTTATATCCTGAGTGTCCACTGCCACGTTGCAAAACAGTGCTCACATTTTAAGTGTTTGTTAACGGTAACATACCCATTCTATTACCAAAATCTGTATTAGTTCTTTATTGCTATGTAACAAATTATCCCAAACTTTAGTATCTTTAAACAACAAATATTTATTATCTCACACTTCTTTGGGTTAGGAATTTAAAAGCACCTTACCTGGTTGGTGATGTTCCAGAGTCTCTTATGAAGTTACTATCAAAGTGTTGACCTGGTTATAGTCATCTGAAAGCTGGCTGGTGCTGGATGAATCGTGCCCAAGGTAGTTCACCCAAATGGCTGGTGGTAAATGAACTCATATCTTTGCTATGTGGGCCTCTCCTTAGATTGCCCGGATTTCCTCACTAAGTGGTAGCTGACTCCCTAGAGTGAATCATACAGGCCTGGTACTTGTGGGAGGGGATTCCACAAGAGTGTGAATACTTGAAGGAAGAATTTTTGTAGGTCATCTTGGAGGCTGACTCCACACCTTCACTCCTTTGGTGTCCCAGTGTTTTTCTGCCCTTGACCCAGGGAACAATTGATTTGTTTTTTATCCTTATAAACTAGTTTGGACTTAACATTTTTTATAAAAGTGTATGTAGTATTTTGTGTTTGGTTTCTGCCAATTGGCATAATTTTGAGATTTATCCGTGTTGACAAGCACATCAGTCATTTGCTTCTTTGCACAAATATTTGACATTTTATCTACTTATTCATTGACATTGACATTTTTGCTAGATTCTGTTTATTATAAATCAAGCTTATATGAATACCTTTGTCCACATTTTTGTATAGACATATAATTTAAGTTCTTTGGGGCAAATAATGAGGAATGGAGTGAGTGGGTCTTATAGTAGTTCCATAGTTAACTTCCCTCCAAAAAATGCCAAACTTTCCTAAACTCTTGTACTATTTTACAGAGATATATGAGAGAGCCAATTATTCCACATCCTTGCCAACATATGGTATTTGCAAGCTTCTTAATGTTAGCCATTCTAACACCTATATTATGGCATCATATTATGGTTTAAATTCATATTTCCCTGATGACTAATTATGTGACTATCTTTTCATTTGTTTAATTACTATTTATATATCATCTTTTTTGGACAGCGTTTTCTATTGAATCCCTTTTCCAAATTTAAATGCTTTATAAATTATAGATAAAAGTCCTTTGTAAGATATGGCATTGTGAATATTTTAGCCCAATCTGTGACTTTCTTTTCATTTTCTTGATGATGTCTTTTCAAGAGAAATACTTCATATTTAATAAAGACCAATTTTTAATATTTTATTTTTTTAGTTTTAATAAATATTTTATTGTTTTCCTATTTTCCAAAAATGTCCCATTTTCCCCCCTTTGCCTTCCCCTGCCCAGCCCTACCCCAGCTCCCACAGACAATCCTCACCCTGTTATTTTATGATTCCTATCAAATAAATCTTACCCTAGTGCAAGGCTGTGAAGATTTTCTCTTCAGCTTTCTTGTCAAAGTTTTATAGTTTTAAGATTTACATTTAGGCCCTGGCTGGTGTAGCTCAGTGGATTGAGCATGGGATCATGAACCAAAGGGTTGCCAGTTCGATTCCCATTTGGGGCACATGCCTGGGTTGTGGGCCAGGTCCCCAGTAGGAGGCACGTGAGAGACAACCACACATTGATGTTTCCTTCCCTCTCTTTCTCTCTAAAAACAAATTTTTATAAATCATAAAAGAAAGCTTACTTCTAAAAAAAAGGTGTACATTTAGGTTTATTATTTTTCTTGAGTGAATTTTGTGGATGTTACAAAGTTAGGGTTGATTTCTTTATATGTACAGCCAGTTGTTCCATCAAAAATTTTAAAAATAATACCCTGAAAAAATATTTCCTCAATGTCTTCATTGAAATCTTTTTTCTTCTCTCCTTGAAATCTTTTGACAATATATTTTTACATCTCTTTCTGTATTTGATATTGCTCAGTTGAACCACATGTCCTTTGTTGCACTAATACCGCAAGCTTTGATTATTGTACCTTTATGTTATATAGTGTAAGTCATCAAATTTCATTTTCTTTTATAAAATTACTTTGGCTTCTGGGGTCTTTTTTGTCTCAGTATAAATGCTATAATAAGCTCATTAATTTCCTCCAGAAAGCTTGTAGAAATTTTAAGGTAATTGCTTTCAACCTATGGATTTAATTAGGAGGTAATTAATAATTAAATGATTCTGAATTTTCTGATTAATAAACATAGCATCTTTTTCATTTATTTAGTTCTTAAATTTCTTTCAGCAATGTTTTCTAGATTTTAGTATAAATGTAAATATTTCCCTAAATTTTAACTTTTTTATGCTATTACAAATGAATTTTTATATCTTACTTACTAGTTGTTTGCTGATAGTATACAAAATATAACTGACTTTTTTTACCTTAATAATGCTACTGTATTTGTCAGGGCTCTCCAGTGAAACAGGTACAATAGGATATATATCTACATAAACAGAATTTTATTATAAAAATGGCCCACACACTATGGAAGCTGAGAAGCCCCACAGTCTATCTCCTGCAAGTCAGAAACCAGAAACAGTGGTGGTGTAAGTCCCAGCTTAAAGGCAGAAGGCTCGAGTGAGTCACAGAAGAAATTCTTCCTTCTGTATCTTTTTGTTGTATTCAGACCCTCAATAGATCAGACGATGCCAACTAAGACTGGGGATGACAATCTGCTTTAGTCAGTCTATTGTACAAGTGTGAATCTCACCTGGAAACATCCTCACAGATACACACAGAATTAAATATTTAGACAAACATCTGGGTACCCATTATCTAGTCAAGTTGAAACATAAAATTCACCTTCACCACTACATTCACTTCTTAATTCCTCTAACAGTAACTTAGTTGTGAGTATTATTATACTCAGAAAAAAATATGGAAATTCAACTTTTGCTGAGCTTTTCTTCCAAGTTTGGAGTACTCTCCAAAATCTACCTTAATATGTTCACTCTCCAGACCCTCAGATCTGTTGTTGTTTTTTTGTTTGTTTGTTGTGTTTTATCCTGAGTTACAGTTGTTTTCTGCTATAGGGTTTTCAGGGGATCATACTCTGCCATACTGGACACAAAAGTGCTACTGTCACTTAGTATTTTAGCTTTCAAACTATAAATGTATTTCTGGGAGATACTGAAATGAAAATTATGAAGTTGGGGGACATTCTCTTCTTCTCAATATTAAGAATTTAAGGGACTCAAAATATATCTTGAAAATCATATCTAATAAAAGTTCTATGATCTCTCAAGATACTTCAAGATGAGTAGTTGATTGAATTTGAAGGTAGATTTGGAAGTTCTAACTTAATTGTGTGCCACAATATTCATGGAATATGTATATGTTTCAGCTGGGACAGTTGGAGAACAAAAAAAAAGGAATAGAGTCAATATACTGGAGAGAAGAATATATGAAAATATTTACAAAGAAGATTCCAGTGTTATAGACAATTAGTTCCCAAGTTTAGGGTTATAGTAATGATGGTAGAAAAAAATAACCATGTTAATTATAGCTAATGTTTATTGTCCCTTTATGTGTAAAACATTGTAAAATTTCTTCAACAATTTTTTTAGATAACCTACAGCAACATTAGGGGTGTGTGAAGGATGCTATTATTTTCTTAATTTGACAAATGAGTGTAGAGAGATTAGGTAATTTGTTCAAGGTCTTTTTAAAAAAATGATTTTATTTATTTATTTTCGAGAAGGGAAGGGAGGGAGAAAGAGAGGGAGAGAAACATCAATGTGTTGTTGCCTCTCACACACCCCCTACTGGGGACCTGGCTGGCAACCCAGGCATGTGCCCTGACTGGGAATTGAACAGATGACCCTTTGGTTCACAGGTCAGTGTGCAATCCTCTGAGCCACACCAGTTGGGACTAATTTGCTCAAGGTCTTAAACTAGTGGAAGACATGAATATGAAACCAGTTTTAGTCTTTATCTACTATTAATATGCTATATATTTGATGCTTGACTTAATAATTCATTGTTGTATGTACCAAACAAAACATTTTTACTGTATTCCTATCAGTAGGGTTTACCTAGGATAACATACTCTTCACTATTAGCCTACATTAATGAGTCAGATGTGATATTAAAGATATGATTTTAATTGTGCACTTTTACACATGTAAAAGTACGTTTTAATTATCTAGTAATGTATACTTATGATATTTCAGGATTATTTCCTATATAATTATGTGAGAATCATGTCAATAGAAATAGCTTTTTTGTGTTATCTCAAGTGAAACTATCTATTTGCCAGGTGTTGGCCTTGTTAAACTGCTGGTGAAACACATTTTTGGCAGCTGCTGCAGGAAACATGAAAGATAGTGTTCTAGTTTGACAATTATTTTTAATATTACAAATTTTTGTATAGAAAGAAAAGAGCAACATGCACAGGCATGCTAACTTGTGGAAATACTGAATAAGAAATTACCAGATGCCAGGTTTATGGAAATGAAGAGTGAATGTGGGTGAATAAATGTTATAAATTAATTAATGTGATTGATTTTGAAAATTCAAATTATTTAAAGAAAAAGAAATGTAACCTAAAGAACAACCGTTGAATACACTTTGCTCTTTTCCTGACTTTGCAAATTAAAATTTAATATATCAACCTTATTTGAACGTGAACTCTGAGCCCTTTTCTGAAACTTCACATTTGAGTGTGAAGTTCCTCTTCTGCTCCCTCCATAATTATATATTCACTTCATTAGTTTTTCTCCAACATAAAGAATGTGTATAGAACGTCCCAAAATTCTTTTGGATACTATTTTAGAAATGTTTCCTTTTCAAAAAGAAATAAGACAATGGCGTATTGCAGTTGTGTTTTTTTCATTGTCCTTGGCATTTGTTTGTTCACTTGGGTAATGTTGACAATTATTTTCATTGTATGTAGACTATTTTTTCTTCTTCCTTTTGGTAAGGATGAATGACTGTAAGGTGTCCCCTGGGAAACAAAATAATTTGTCTCAAGATATAATGTTTAAAGTTATCTAACAAGTTTAAGGCCCCTTCTGGAAGAATGCAAATGAACTCAACATTATAGGAATTTACTGGATATTTTCATTGTTACAAAGCTATAAATATTTTTTTTGAAAACACTAATGAAATAGTACATAAAACACTGTAACAGTTTCTGAAAAAAGTAACAACATGCTTTACTCATTTGGAGTTTTAAACTATTTTATCTGATAAGGGAGGAATTGAATGAGAGTCAAGCTTTCAGATGAAGAAGAAGATCCACGTTCTGACATCTTTTATGTATCTGTTAGCAGTGCTCTATGGAATGGCTCAGAAGAGAGGGAGATGAAAATACTTATAGTATTTGTCCCCACAAAGGAGGAAGAACACGTAGCTGTATGAGGGAAACCCCCCCAAACCAGAATTTATTTATGAAAAATTGTGTATTTATTCTTACATGTTTAAATTTCAGTCACCTTAAATGCAATTTGATGCAATACACCTATTGAGACATTTTTCCACTGCTCAAGACAGTTTTGAACTCATTGATTTTTATGTTTATTAGTGCTTCTGCTATTTTTGTTTCCACCTCTTCCACATCAGCAAAATGTTTCCTTTTGATAATATTTTTTTCCTGGGGAAATAAAAAAAGTGGCCTGGAGCAAGATCAGGTGAATAGGGAGAGTGAGGCATGGGGATCATGCTTTTTTGGTCAAAAAGTGCTGAACACTCAGCATGGTGTGGGCAGGTGCACTTGTAAATCGCCTACCACAAAACAGGCAAAAAAATTCACTGAAGCTGTTACAGGGTTCAGCCAAGAGGGAGAACCCCAAATAGGCATTTGAAATGGGGGTCCAGAACTTAAGGTGTCCAGGGGATTTTAAGATGTCTCCATGCCCCCCCACCCAGGGTGTGGGTTGGGGGAAGGGACAAATGGAGCAAGGCTATTGAGATCTGTTTTGCATAGCAACAGCCTTGCAGCTACCCTCTGGCGTGGTCATTTAACATATCTATAGCCTTTGGCTGGTCGCTTAGATATGTTAAATAGCTGTGATCATCTCTGAGCCAGGGGAATGGAAGTAACTTCCCCACCAAGACGTGACTGGGGGCAGATCCGCCAAGCTACAGCGCCTGCGTGGGAGCTCGGAGATGATTGGCTCCAGGACATGGGGCCACACCTGCCCAGACTCAAGATGGCAACCCAGTAGAGCTGGAAGGATACAGTTCTGGCATGTGAAGCCGCGTGTGGGAGGAGTCGGAAATGAGGCTGCAGAGGAAGATTGGCCGTGGGGATTTAAAACCGAGACTTGGCGGCCATTAGAAGAGAGAACCATGCGGCTTTGACGGAGTGGAGACTCCTGCATCCCAGAGAGAACCATGCGTCTTTAGTGGAGTGGAGACTCCCGCAGCCCTGAGAGAGAGAACCACGTGCCTGTGCCAGAGTGGGGACCCCCGCAGCTTTAGAAGGGGAACCACCACCTGGTTTTAGCAGAGATCCCGGCGACTCAGCGGAGGGTGCTGGGAACCCAGGGAGGTCTCCCAGTCGAGAAGGAGGACTAACTAAGAACCAGAGGACTGCCTGAGCCATTGACTTCTTTTTCCTTTCCTGAGATACGGTACTCTGGACTGGGCAAAGGGGGAAGGAAGGAAGGACTGTGACTGTGTTTGTGGGTGTTTTAAGGGACTTTGGGAGTTTTGATAAAGACATTAGGTCACTACTTTAAGTTTGTATAGCATTAAATAAACATTTCCTTTCCTTTTCACGAATCTCTGGCATTGAGAGACATCTTTCCTCTGGCGGCGGACATAACGGACCCGGGGCCTTCTTTCAATAATAGTATATCATCCCAGGCCCCCCTTGTTGTCTGTTCTGTAACAAAGCCACACAGCCTCTCACAGCAATGCCAGCTGATACGCTGACACAGATGGGTTCCTAGAACTCAGCTAGCAGGGGAAGCCTGTACTACAAGGGGCCTGCCCTCCAGAAGATCATTCTGTTTTTTGGAGTTCCCCCTCATGTGTGTTTAAATGGCAGAAAGAATACTTGACTTTTATTTCTAAATCTCCAACATTTTTGGCACCAGGAACAAGTTTTGTGGAAGACAATTTTTCCACAGACAGGGAGTGGGGACAGGAGAAGGAGTAATGCAAGCAAAGCTTTGCTTGCTCACCTGCTGCGAGGCCTGATTCCTAACAAGGGGGTTGGGTCCATGTCCTAAATGACTGACTTCAAGTGTAAGGAAGAAGAGGATTCTGTGTGAAATGTACCAGAAAATAAGACTAATAGAATATGGCGCTTGGATAACACTGGAGTCAAATGGCCTGTTTTTGAGTCCAGGGTCACTTCTTTTTGACCTCTTTGTGCCTCAGCATCCAAATCTCTAAAATGGGTCTGATAATATAGTAATTATTCCATATAATAGCTATGGGAATTTAAGAAGGTAATTCACATAAAACATGTAGAACACTGTACAGCACTTTTTAATCAGTTAGTAATACTGTCTGTCATAAATTCCACATTGATGTTTTTGGAATCAAGATTCTTGTATAAACTTACCAAGTACGTTTAATTCTTATCTCTATTTTATCAATTCTTAGCTAGTGGACAAAGGGCTCCTCTCAAAGATATGGTCTCCCATTAAAGCAATGAGTACTAACTGGAGAATTGTTACAGAACAGACCTGGGGGGGTGGTGAACGATATATTATTACTGAATAAACCCTCTCTTGTGCTCTGGGGGTCCCCACCATACTAGGTTCACCTTGTCCACCACCTAGGAAAGACATCTCTCAATGCCAGAGATTGGTGAAAAGGAAAGTAATTATTTATTTAAAAAGTTATACAGACTTAGAGTAATGACTTAATGTCTTCATTAAAATACTAAAGTCCTTTAGAATGCCCACAAATGCACACAGTCCTTCTTTCTCCTTCTACCCAGTCTGGGGTACCATATCTCAGGAAAAGAAGTAGCAATCCATGGCTCAGGCAGCCCCTTGGTTCTCGGTACCATCAGCTGTGTCGCTACTGTGATCTCCAGTTAATCCAAAACCATGTGGCACCTTCTCATGGCCTACCAACAAGAGTCCTTTCACCCCATTCCTTCCCAGCAAGGTCTCTCCTGCTTCCTAAGCCACATGGCAAAAGGAAGCACCCCAAAGCCTCTCACCAAAGCTGTGTGGTCCCCACCATCCAGCATGACTGCCATACCTGGGTTTAAATCCCAGGGCCAATCTTCCTATGCAGCCCCATTTTCAACTCCTCCCATAATCAATGACACCTGCCAGCATTCCTGTATTCTTCCAGCTTTACTGGGCAGACAGTTAGTCTGGGCAGGCATGGCCCCATCATGTGGAGCCAATCATCTATAAGCTCTCATACAGGCGCTGTAACCAGGGGGAGCTGCCTCCCAGTTACATCCTGGGTGGGAGTCACTCCCATCCCCCTGGCTCAAAGCATGGCCACAGCTATTTAACATATCCATGAAACCAGTTAAAGGTTATAGATATGTTAAATGACCATGTCAGAGGTTAAATAACCAAAACTGTTGCTATGCAAAACAACTCTCAATGGCCCTGCTCCACATGTCCCATCCCCCAGTTCAGACTTGTGTGGTTGAGGGTCCCATCCCATATTTTTTATATTTCCTGGACACCCTGAGTTCTGGACCCCATTACAAATCCCTCTTTGGGCGGGGGGCTGGCTGCACCCCATTACAAACTGAGGAACTAGGGGAGCTAGCCAAGGGCAGAGTTGAAAACTGGGGACTTACAGTGCCAGCAAAAGACTTGACAAAGTGCCTAAAATCCCCAAGGCATGAAAAAGAGAGGCAAGGGAAGAGGAGGAGAGAAGAAAGAAAATAATGGCTTTCTAGTAATGCCATAATTCTTGGTGCACTCCCAAAAGAGAAAGAGTTTAGATTTAGTGAATGTATATTTGATGTCTATATAAATGATCAAACGAGCACTAGTAAATGTGGTAAAGGAAGTACTCATGGTACTATTGGAATAAATCATCCAGTATTAAGCATCTGGTAGATTACAATGGCTAGTAGTTCCCTTCCCTTTGTAGGAGAGCATGTTGGTGCACAGAACAGGGGAGAGCAATGGGAGAAAGATGGGGACAACTGTAACTGAACAACTAAAAAATTTAAAAAATTAAAATATGAAAATTTGTTCTACAAAATTTATATTACTAATATTGGCACCGTGTATGAGGTCTGTCTGGAAAAAGTCCAGCCATTGTTAATATAACAAGAACAGTCTGGTGACATCAATGTAACCTGGCAGCCAAGGAAAGTAGACTGGAATGTGCATGTGTGAACAATGACAACTTCACTGTACTAGTCAGTGGGGGCAGTAGACCCCGTTGAGCGACCATGCATACTGTAGTGTGACCGTTGCATTCAAAATAACTGAGCAAGAAGAACAATGAATCTGCATCAAATTTTGTTTTAAGCTTGACCATTCTTCTGTGGAAACTATTCCCATGATTTAGAAGGCTTTTGGGAATGATGCAATGAGTGCAGTGCAAATAAGAGAGTGGCACAAACATTTCAAAGATGATCAAGAATCTGTTGAAAGTGATCCATGTTCTGGAAGGCCTGAAACAAGCAGAATGCTTCAGAATGTTGACTGTTTATGGGCTACAATCAACAACGATTATTGACTTACAGTGTGAGAAGTAGAAGCTGATTTGGGGATTCTAAAAACTACATTGTCTGAGATTTTGACATGAAACATGTCATGGCAAAATCTGTTCTGCAACTCCTGCTACCGGAGAAGTAGGAACATCATGGTGCAGTTGCTAATGGCACTGGGAAAACTGTGTGAGGTCCCAAGGTGCCTACTTTGAAGGGGACTGAGGTATCGTCCTATGTACAATTTTCTTGTATCTTGTATCTTCTTCAATAAATGTCTCTATTTTTCATATTACATGGGTGAATAGTTTGCATGCCATTTCTTTCCAGCTCTAAGCTCATGCGACAAACTGTCTCCAGATAATTTTCCTATGGTTATATCAACCCCATATCAGTCTTTAAAACCAAATTTTCATATAACCAAAAGTAGGTTCTCTACCATAATTTCTATAATTTTTGTCTTTAATAAAATTTTTCCTTCTAATCACACAAGACAAAAATATTCCAAATTGTTTATGTAACATCCTTTTCTATAATGCAAAAAAATTAGATAAATGATAATATTATCAGTTTGTATCATGGAACAAGTTATATTATTCTTTATTGATGCTTATTGCAGAAAATACTAAATATAAACTCTTATAAGTTCATGTATGTATAACTTTGATAAAGCTCTAAATTGGTTTCCCTTTAGGTATTCTTTTCCAATCTTCAAATCATAACATTCAATGTTTCTCTAACTCAATCTACATTAATCACTGAATTCAATAAAGTCACCCTCCTGTCAAAAAGAAACTTCAATAGCTCTTCTTTTACTCAAGACAAAGTTTAAATTTCTTGACATAGCATTTTAAGATTCAAATTTCTCAAAGTCATCCCCCAACTCTTTTCCTTGAAACTCTGTTTTAGCTTAACTAGTCTGATTACCTTTTCTGGGATATTTCCTTGATTCTATACAAACACTAAATTCTTTTGTTCATTTTAGTTTTCCCAAAGCCCACCATTTTAATAACTAAAGATTTCACATTTCCAATGAAATGTTCTAGGCACTACCATCCTCCAAACCCTTAAGGAATCTTTTGTCTGATGTAGTTTTTTTGGTTGAATAACACTATTTTTTTTTTAAGTTTTAGGCCCTTCTTATTTGGTATCCATTATTTCATTAATACCTTCCCAAAAGCCTGAAAGATGGATATTACATCCATATCATATATATAGAAACCTAGGTATAGAGGTGCTTCAAAATACCAAGAAGCTTTTTTATATGGCAATCTCAAAATCCAAGACACAAAGAATGGCATATCTGATTGTGAAGCCCTTTTATTTTTATTAGCTCATATTGAAGAATCTGAAAATCAAAATAAATGGAAACAAAGAAAAGTATATTTGATTTCATGACTTAAAAAAACATTTCAATGGAACAAGTGTGACTGAAAGCAGAATGAAAGGCACTAACATGGAACAAAAGAAATAAAGTAATGAATTCACTTAATATTTTCATTCATTTTATATTATTTTATTCCTTTTACAGGAAATAAATACTGATGTGGGTCTCATGGAACTGATTAAGGGTTTAAATGAGAAAGAAAAAGAAGGAATAGAGAAGAAAAGTAAATAGAAGGGCTTTCCAGTTAAGATGAGACTATACCAAGGAAATCATTCAGTGGATAGCCATTTTCATTGAGGATACTATGTTGTTTACAAGTATTTTAGTTAACATCAAATAGCAGCATCTCACATATGATAATGTCATAGTAGCACAGAAATTAAGTAACTATCTATAAACCTCCTTCCAATGACCTTTGCTTTGCATTGTCTTGTGTTTGCCATAGAATCATTAATAAGTTCAGCTAAATAAAAATTAAATTGCATTCAACTCTGCCTAAATTACTTCTATAAAAGTAAAAAGAACCAAAGTCATTATGGTTTAAAATTAATGTGTGCATTTTTTCTATTAATAATTATGCCCATTTAAAACAAGCATTACTCCAATAATGTGTATTTAATGAGGAAAATAATGAGAATGTTATAAATTTTCTTTGTTAAATTAACAAACTTTTCTTGACATCCAATGTGGGTATCATTAATAGGGAAAATTCAATTAAGGCAAACTAAGAAAACAATACAATTTACAATTGCATCAAAAAATACTTAGGAATACATTTAACCAAGGATATAAAAGACTTGTACTCAAAAAATTATAAGACACTGAAGAAAAAAATGAAGAAGATACAAATAAGTGGAAGGATATACTGTATTCATGTATAAGAATTAACATCATTAAAATGTTCATACTAGCCAAACCAATCAATAGATTCAATGCAATTTCTATCAAGGTACCAATGGTATATTTCACAGAACTCGAACAAATATTCCAAAAATTTATATGGAACCACAAAAGACCCCAAATAGCCACAAAATTCTTGAGAAAGAAGAACAAAGTTGGAGGAATTGTGCTTTCCGATCTCAAACTATACTACATGGTCATAGTAATCAAAACAGCATGATGCTGGCATAAAAATAGACATATAGATCAATGGAACAGAATGGTGAGAAATAAACTCACACCTTTATGGTCAATTAAGACTCAGAACCATAAAAATCATAGAAGAAAACATAGACAGTAAAATCTCGGGCATTACTCATAGAAATATGCTTTCTTATGTATCACCATGGACAAAGGAAACAAAAGAAAAATAGACAAATGATACTACACCAATCTAAAAAGTTTTTGCACTGTAAAGGAAGTTGTCAAAAAAATGAAAAGACAGCCCACTGAATGGGTGAACATATCCACCAATGATGTATCTGATATTATTCAATATTCAGAATGTTCAATATTCAAAATCTATTTTAAAATATAATTTTCCACACCAAAAAAACAAACAATCCAATTAAAAAGTGGGCTAAGGACCTAAAAATGTAGTTCTCCAAAGAGGATACACAGTTGGCCAATAGACATATGAAATGATGCTTAATGTCACTATCAGAGAAATGCAAATTAAAACTACAATTAGAGCCCTGGTTGGGTGATTCAGTTGGCTGGAGTATCATCTTGTGCATTAAAGGGCTTCAGGTTCCATTCCTGGTCAGGGCACACACCAAGTTTGTGGTTTGATCCCCAGTCTGGGCATGTAAGAGAGGCAGCCAATTGATGTTTCTCTCTCTTTCTCTTTCTTTCTTTCTCTTTCTTTCTTTCTTTCTTTCTTTCTTTCTTTCTTTCTTTCTTTCTTTCTTTCTTTCTTTCTTTCTTTCTTTCTTTTTCTTTCTTTCCTTCTTTCTTTCTTTCTTTCTTTCTTTCTTTCTTTCTTTCTTTCTTTCTTTCTTTCTTCTTTCTTCCTTTCTCTAAAATCAATAAAAAACATATCCTCAGGTGAGTATTAAAAGAACACACACAATTAGATATCACCTTACAGCTGTCAGAATGGCTGTCATCAATAAATCAACAAACAGAAGTTATTGGCAAGGATGTGGAAAAAAGGGAACCCTTTTGCACTGTTGGTGGGAATGCAGACTGGTGCAGCCACTGTGGAAGGCAGTATGGAGATAACTCAAAAAATTAAAAGTGGAACTGCTTTATGACCCAGCAATTCCACTTCGGGGAATATATCTGAAGCAACTTGAAACACAAATTCAAAAAAAATATATACATCCCTGTTTATTGCAGCACTATTTATAATAGCCAAGATTTGAAAGCAGCCCAAAAGCCTATCAGTAGATGAATATATAAAAAATCTGTGGTACATTTACTCAGCAATAAAAAAAATAAGGAAATCTTACCTTTTATGAATGGACCTAGAAAGTATTATGTTAAGTAAAACAAACCAGTCAGAGAAAGACAAGTACCATATAATTTCACTTACATGTGAAATGTAACGAACAAAATAGACTAACAAAATAGAAACAAACTCATACATATAGAGAACAGACATCTGTCAAAGGGGTGGAGGGTTGGGAGACTGGGTAAAAAGTGTAAAAAATTTTGACAAAGAAAAAAACATAGACACGGACAGTAGTATAGTGATTACAAAAGGGAAAGGGGAAGGAAGAAAAAGATAAAGGGATGATAAATGGTAATGGAAGGAGACTTGACTAGGGGTGGTGAACACACAGTACAATATACAGATGATGTGTTATAGAATTGTACACCTGAAACCTACATACTTTTATTAACCAATGTCATCCCAATAAATTCAATAAAAGTTAAAAAATAAAATCAAACACTAAATTCATGGTATTCAAAAATAACTTTAACTCACATATAACCTACTGCTATTAGAATATTGGAAAATGGTATTCAGGTTCCTATGCTAAAGTAAACATGCCATAAATAATTAATATGGTGACTGATATTGCATTCTTCAAGTCTTGCATTTATTTTCATGCCATTTTCCATAACATCAGTATAATATTTTGAGACTAGTGTTGAATAACATTGTGAGACTTGTGCTGAATAAGACTTATTTTGAAAGAGTGTCAGAACAAAAAAGTCATAAATATAGTACAAATAATACCAGTGTATCCTTCATCTAGATTCCAGAAGCAGTAGGATTTCAATATATTTACTTTATTATTTTTTTGTCTCTGCCCCCTCCACATTTTCTGAACTGTTTTAAGTTACAGACATCAAGTCCTTTGTCCCTTAGTACTTCAGTGTGTATTTCCTGAAAAATAAGAATATTCTTATACATAACCACAGTACAGTTGTCAAAATCAGACAATTGGCATTGATACTGTATTATTATCTAATATATATGCCTTATTCAAATTTTCTTCAGCAGTATATTTTAAACAACAAAAACCACTTATATTCATTTTTTTTCTGGAATATTTTAGGACTCCAAGAAATGCTGTTCCCAAACTAAGATTTCACCCTGATATTTTTAGTAATAGAAATCACAATAAAAAAATAAAGATAAAAAAATAAAAGTTACCCAGAAAAAAAAAGAAATCTTTCCCTTTCCCTCCCTCTTTCTTCAAATAAAACTTATCTAGTCTTGAAATTTATTGAATGAATTTTGAATTTATAGGCTCATAACTCAATTGAATGTAGGAAAATTAATGTTCATATATTTTAAAAAATAAGAACCTTGCATCACTGATTTCAAATGGCATCATAGATCTGCACTATGACCTACCACTTAGAAAAGCAGGTCTATTATGTATATTGCTCATTTATGCCATGCAGTGGGTATGCCAGTAATTTTGATGTATATTTCTGGATAAATGTGCATAGTAATAGTGATCAGGTTTAACTTTATTAGCTACTGGTCAATGTGATTCAAAACTATTAGTTAATAGCTTTGTTGTTAGATTTTAGTAAACTAAAAATGAGTATGGATTTTAGTAAACTAAAAAATGAGTAAGGCTTAGAGCAGAAGTTAGACAATATGCTATTGAGCCTTTGTGTGTGGCCCATTTCTAGGAAGTTTGATTTGGTCTTATTCCTCAGACCAAGTCCCCTCCCTCTTATCCCTGAGAGCAGATTTTTAGTGCAAGCAATCAAATACCTGCATTGTTTATATCTGGTGGATTTTCTGCAGACATCAGTCTGTTCATTACTGCATTTCTTTTCTGAATTTAAAACTTCTTTCCCAAGAAATAGTCACTTCATTGAAACTCAACCCTCTTATACAGAGTGCCTAATTCTTTCAATTACCACTATCACTGCCAATACCATTATTAGCTAACACTAATGATAGAACTGAGACACATAGTCTCAATAAGTGGCCCAAATTCCTAGGCAACTAAAATGTACAGATTTAGAACTTGATCCCAGGTGTGTGCAGAACAAAGCAGAGCCAGAGCTCTTTGATTGCTTATTTGCTCTGCTATCAGATTCCTATTGCCATGGCTTCCAATTCTTCTGCCAGGCTTTGCCAAATGGTTATCAAATGTCCTTGCCAGTCTCTAGTACCATTGGCTACAAGTGTTCCCTCTGCCTCCTCAGACTCTTCATTTCATGAGAATGATTTTATACCGACTTACCTAACCCTACAAATATGTAACATGATTCTTGTTAGGAACATCTGCAAACTCTCCACTATTAGTTTATCCATGCAGGGAGCATGATGACATGTTGGAATAAAGAGAAAGGAATCTAAGCCTATCACTACAGAAAATCATCAAATTACCAAAAAGAGACAAAAAGAAGAACAGATATTTATTTAGTAATTACAAAGTAATTACTAAAATATCAGGAAAAGATGAACAAAACAATAATAAGTCCATACCTATCAATAATTACTTTAAATGAAAGTGGTCTAAATTCTCCAATCAAAAGACATAGAGTGGTCCTGGCCGAGTGCCTCAGTTTGGAGCATCATCTTGAGCACCAGAGGGTTGTGGGTTTGTTCTCGAGTTAGGTTATATATCTGGGTTGTACATTTCATTTCCATTTGGGGTGCTTGTGTGGAGCAACCAATAGATGTTTTTCCATTTCTCTCTCTCTCTTTCTACCTCCCTCTCTCTCTAAAAGTGGTGAGCATATGCTCAGGTGAGGACTTAAAAAAAAGACATAGAGTGGATGAATGGATAGAGATACAGTTTTATGATGCTAACAAGAGATTAACTTCTCACTAAAAGCAAAGGCAACAAAAGCAACAATAAATAAGTGGGTCTACATCAAACTTGAAAGCTTCTGCACAGCAAAGGAACCATCGACAAAATAAGAAAGCAACCCACTGAATGGGAGAAAATATTTGCACATTATATATCTGATAAGAGATTAATAACAAAAAATATAAAAAAAAACAAATACAACGCAACACCTCCTCCTCCAAAAAAACAAAAAACTCCAAAACTAAGCAATCCAATTTAAAAGTAGGCAGATGCCTTGACCAGAGTGGCTCAGTGGGGCATTACACAGCAAAGCAAATGGTCACTGGTCTGTTTCCCAGTCAGGGCAGGTGCCTGGGTTGCAGGTTCACTCCCCAGTTAGGGCGCATATAAGAGGAAACCAATCAGGAGGCAAGCAATCAAGGTTTCTCTTGCAGATTGATATTTCTCTCACTCTCTTTCTCCTTTCCTTTCCATCTGTCTAAAAATAATTAAATAAAATATTTTTATAAAATGGGCAGAAAAATTGAACAGACATTTTCCCAAAGAAGACATATAAGAGCCAAAAGTACATAAAAAGGTGCTCAACATCACTAATCATCAGGAAAATTAAAATATTACCACAATGAGATACAACTCCACACTTGTTAGAGTGGCTGTCATTAAAAAGACAAGAGGTAACAACAAATGTTAGTGAAGATGTGGAGAAAAAGAAATCCTCACGTGCTGTTGATAGGATGTCAACTGGTGCAGGCACAAAGAAAAACAGTATAGACGTTCTTAAAAACATTAAAAAGCGAACTACTATATAATGCAGCAATTCTACTTCTGGGTATAAATATTCATAAAAAAACAAAATAACTATCTCAAACAGATATCTGCAACTCCATGTTTATTTCAGTATTATTTATAATAGCCAAGATATGCATACAATATGTGATTACATTTATTCACTCATTAAATGGATGTATAAAGCAAATTGTATCTATCTCTATCTCTATCTCTATCATCTCTATCTCTATCATCTCTATCTCTATCTCTATCTCTATCTCTATCTCTATCTCTATCTCATCTATCTATATCTACCTAACTGTGGGATAACTCAGGACATGGCCCTTCCACCTCAGAGAATAGGTGGTTGCCTGGCCAGCATCCATAAGGAATGAAGAAAACAGGCTATATCTGGAGCTCCAGCATTCTCAAGGCCCCTGTGTTAATCACAAACCTGTAGCATTTTCACACATTACTGCGGCTCCCTCCCTGCTGCCACTGCTCTGACCCTACCCTTATAAGTAGCACCAAGGCTGGAAGTAGAATGTGGTCTCTCTCACATCGATCTGCCACCAATAGTGCACCCCACTGCAATGTGAGTAGTAAATGGCATGTCCACCTCTGCTGGTGGTTTTTGTTTTTTTTTTTTTTTTTCAAAATATAATGAATACTTAAGCAGCTCCTCATCTTGGAGCACTTGTGTTACCATGGGCATCATGAACAAGATATTCCAGAAAATACCACTTTTGAGTTGACTGCATATGACAACATGTCAGGAGAGGGAGCCCCAAGGGGAATCCTGGGAATAGCTAGGGAAATCCCAACCAAGAATAGTGGGGGGAATCCTGAGAATGGAGGTGGGTTCCCAGAGCAGTCACTGGAGGAAGACCAGGATGGTGTGCCAGTATTGGGGGATGCTCCCAATGCTCCTGTGGGCCTCATAGAACTTTTAAAGACAGAAGAGGACCTGCATGGGCAAAAGGAAGAAGCCAAAGTGAAAGTATGGAGAGCATACTTTAGTATAGTTTCTAGGGCTAGTCCTAGTCCTTTCTTAAAATTTTTCCTTTGCTTTAGACTTTGTTTTTGTTTCTGTTTTGAAAAGGAGCAGCTTAGGTCACATTTTACACTAATTAGAATAGTTTCACTAAAGACCTGGTAAATAAATGGGTTAAGATCTCTAATGTGTGAGTTTTCATGTTATTACAGTATACTCTACTCAGAAAGAATTTAAATTGACCGTCTAAAGAAAAAAGATTTTACTCCCTTCTCAGGTAGTAAAACTCAGGAAGAAAAGGAATAAAATCAGTCTTTTACACACTCTGAATTCTCCTTCTAGAGGCTCAGGTGCTGCGGTCCTAGGAACAAGCCCAGGGCTAGTATCTCCCCCACCTCTTCTTCAGCATCTGCAAAAGTTGTCAAGGACACTAGATAGTAAAACATCTCACTTTGGGGCATGCTAAAAAATGCAGTAATCACCATGAATAAAAATATGATGTATTTACCAATGGGGGAAAAACTATTTCTGAAAATCATAAAATGTATTAAAAGATTTATCAATCTAAATAACGAATGATAATTTCTTGGCTTTAATTGTCACTAAAATTGGAAGTCTATTTAAGTTGGCAAAGAATATATGGTTTTAGTAATAAAATGTGTAACTTATGGTAGTATATTTTGACAGACATAGAATTAAAAGTAAGTTGTTCTGATTTCTGGACGCATGAAAAGAGCAAACTAAAGGGACTGGGAAAACTGCAGAGTGTATGAACAAGTTGAGGAAGGGTTGTGCAGAGGGGAGAAACAAGAAGACAAGCACATGAAAAGGTCTTGTGCTTTCTGTATACACATTAGTAATTCAAATTATATGTATAATCTCTGTGTTCAGTCTTCATGTGTATAGTCTGTAAGTGATACATGTTCATCTGTGTTACATGTGGTGGTGCATTTTCTGCATCTGGATGGCATAACTAGAGTGTAATATTTTGGGCGACTAAAGAAAGTAAACACATATAAAGTAAGTAGAATCCTATGGTCTGGGCAACTTATTTGATATAAAAACAGTTTTAGGTTTAATTAATGCTTTTCAATGTTATTACCATAAAATGTGTATTTTTAGAAAAAGTTTATGTTATATTGTTTTGGTTAAGTTTGTTTGACACTCTTGTCAAAGTTCAAAGTTTGACTTTTTAATTGAGAAATTACTTGGAGTTATTCCAGTGGGCCCCTGGAATACTTCAATAATGTGTTCTACTTCTTTCAGAGAAGAGAAGTTCATTAATTAATTAAGCCTATTTAATATGTTTAAAGTACAGAGGAAGGTTTGTCAAATAAAGAAATAATATGTTCTAATTGTATATGCATGTTTTACTATTAAAGTAGAAGTTCTAGAAATTATAAATTCTGATATATTTTCATTTGTAATTTTAGTTGTTATTTTAAAATGTTGCTGCAGGAAAGCAAATTCCTTTGTCAATTGCATTATAATCAGGCCTATAGTATGTCCTTATAAGTTGTGTCATTTATAAACAGTCATTGTGTTTGTTTTAATGCATTTGCAAAACTATACGAGGTCTGTCCAGAAAAAATGCAGCCATTGTTAATATAATGAGAGCAGTTTGTTCTGTATCAATGTAACCTGGTGGCCAAAGAGAGTGGACTGGAATATGCATGCATAAGCAATGATGACTTCACCATACTAGTCAGTGAGGGTGGTAGATGCACTTGTGTGAGCACGTGTATTATGTGGCCATCACATCCAAAATGCCTGAGTGAGGATAGAAATGAATCTGCATCAAAGTTTGCATTAAGCTTGAAACTTCCTCCACTGAAACTATTCAAATAATTCATAAGACCACAGCTATGGGTAACCGGTGATTGGCAGCTTCATCATGACAATACACCTGTCCATGTATCATATCTTGTACAGAGTTTTTTAGCAAAACAATAAATCGCTCAGGTGACTCAGCCCCTCTACAGCCCAGATCTGACTCCCTGTGACTTCTGCATTTTCCCCAAACTAAAATCACCTTTGAAATGGAACAGATTTCAGACTATCGATGAGATTCAGGGAAATACAACAGGGCAGCTGATGGCAATTGGGAGAACTGTGTGAGATCCCAAGGTGACCAATTTGAAGGGGACTGAGACATCATTGCCCAATGTACAATGTTTCTTGTATCTTGTATTTCTTCCCATAAATGTCTCTATTTTTCATATTACATGGCTGGATACCTTCTGGACAGACTCTGGCATTATGTCTTTGGAGGGGATCATGGACAGGACTCTGACTTGTTTTGAATTGCATACTTCTGAGAATGGATTCTTGGATCATACCTTTGAACTGAGCGAAGATTGCTGGAACTCTGAGATGACTGGATTTATAGGGGTGCATGCATATAATCAGGATAAACAGAAATTAATTATGGGACACAATAACCTGAAGATAAGTATGGCTTTTATAACTTTTTTTGAAAAATATCACTGCTTTTTAATCTTTTGTTTTTTTCAGACACAAGAACACTGTATTTTTTTGTAGTGCAATTTCGTAAGTTGTACTTTCAAACGCAATATTGAGGTATTTATGTTTTTCTCACTGTCTGGTCCTTCTGGAATTGGAAAACTCTTAATGAGCAGGTACTATTTTTTCCATGGCAATATGTTTGTTTGCATAAATCCAGTAAGAATCTGATTTCTTCATAACCAGATGCATACAGCCAGTTTACAATTGTGATTTTATTAGTCAAATCTTTGTCTGGAATTTCATAATCAAAAGAGACATGTCTGGGCTCTGGATGTCACTGGGACCCTTAAGAAATTAATATTGACGTGGAAGCCAATAAAAGCCCTTGGAAAAATGGCCTGATACCTTTCTCAGTCACATAGTTCATGGCATTCTTCCCAGGTAAGGAGCAAAGGTTGCTTTCTTGAAAGATGGCTGGGGAAGAAACTCAAGACATTTTGGAGACCTCGAGAACTTCAAAAAACTCGCTCAAATCTGCAGGTCTGCAAGCAAAGCCTGATGGTAACAGTGTGGCTTGGCTTCCCAGACCCAATGGGCTCATTAAAGGTAAATCTAGGAATTTCTTTTAATGTTCCAGCAAAGTAGATTTATGAAAGCTGATGTGATCAATTGCTATTCCTATTGTTTATGCAAATAATTAGGCCAAATTGAAACTGGACTTAATGTAATAAATGAATTGGTATTGATTTGACTTTTTGATAAAAATAAGGGTGATTTTAGAAGAAAATATTTTCAGTAAAATTTGTTATACACAATTATGGAAAGTAGACTCTAATTAAGTGAACTGTCTGTAAAATTTTATTTCTCTCCTAAAAACTAGGCTGGATCCTAAATTTTCCAAGTTTTCTTTCAAACTAGTATTTCATTTTTCTTTCTTTTTTTTAGTTGGAATTATTGATTGGAAACTACTAATGTAGTGTCAAACATACAGAATTTACCTGAGCACCCGATGATATTATGAGGGACATTTAAACTACAGACAAAGAGGATCTAATAGATTGTCATTCCTTAATTTTATTCCAGCAAAAGACTTGTATTTGGATGTCTTCTCATCTGACACTCTTGCAGACTCAGAAACTGGTATGATTTTCTGGGTTCATTAACCTTTGTGTTCTTTCTATTTTCATAGAATGTATACTATAACCTTGTTTACCTCATTTCAATGTCAAATTCTTGAGGGTTGTTTGGTTGGATTCTGTGGAATCAACACCTTCCTCCAATGGGAAGGCATGCTGGCTGCTGTGAGCAACCAGTCAGACTGTTGGGTCTGCACAGAGTTCCTGACCACAGCCGCTGCAGGACTTCCCTGGTAGATCCACCCCACCAACCAGACCAAGTGGAATTGGCAGCAAGCATAGAGTTAACTCCGACACCCTCTATAATCACACCATTCTGTCAGTGTTTGTGATTGTGAGGGAACAGGTAAACTGAAGTAAACTGTGTCTTAGCTATGCAGTTTGGGCCAGCTTAGGGTGGTTGGCAGCCCAGCAGGTAGAGCTGCAGCAACCTGTGCCACTGTGTATTAAATGCCACAATGGAACCACCAATGAAACTGTCCAGCTAACAGGCTGGACCACCAGAGACCTCTGCCAACTCATCACCACCCTGATAGCAGAGAATGCCTGGGGGAAAGAGAATGCTTCACTTGGAATGAGGGTTCACTCTTTTCCATGGGGAACCCTCTGGGATTTCAGACCTTATGGGTGGCCCTACCTGCCCTACAACAGTACCTGGGGAAAACCTTATATCCTGGGTCAAGTGATAGACATGCTTCTGGATATATCACCTAGAATTGAGACTCATGTCAACCCCATTACTGAGTAAAATGAGCCAGCTGGTGGTTCTACCCTTTTTCCACATTTGTACCCTCTGCGGGAACAATCCTAAAGCACACTGCCATAACTGCTGTAGCAAATCATACTAATTTAGTTCTTCACCACACTAGAAATGCTGTATCTACAGTCTGTGAGAAAGTCTCACAAATGAGAAGAGTTGTTTTGCGTCCCCTCATGGCTTTAGATCTCTTAAGGGCAGCCCAGGGAGAAACTTACACACTGAGTGTTGTGTGTACAGCCCTGATAACGCTCATAATGTGTCTCAGGCTCTGGATGCATTAAGTGAAATTCTTTGGGTAGCTGGTGGTGTCATTTCCCCCTTGGCATTCTCAGTCTCTGCCTTCTTCTTCTCCTCTTAGGGTATAGCTTATACTGTATTTGTGGCATATGGTTGCAGTGCACCAATGCTCTCATCTCCCAGGGACTCCCTGCCTGGAAGAACTAATGTGAAGATTGTGAGGTAGAAGAGCAATGTCGGGATGGAGCTTGAGGTAACTCAGGACATAGCCCCTCCACCTCAGAGAACAGGTGGTTAACTGGCCAGCAGCCATAAGAAATGAGTAAAATGGGCTGTATGCGAAGTCCCAGCCTTCTCAAGCCTCCTGTGTTTATCACAAATGTGTAGCACTTTCACACACTACCACAGAACCCTCCCCACTGCCAGTGTTCCCTCTCTGACCCTAGAAGTAGGGCCAGGGCTGGAGGTGGGGCGCAGCCTCTCTCGTACTGATCTGCTATTATTGGGGTATACCCCTATAATGTGAGTAATGAACAGTTTGTTCATATCTTCTGGTCCTCCAGGTGGTTTTTTGGACTATCACAAACACTTAAGCAGCTACTTGTCTTGGAGCTCCTGTGTTATAATATGGAATATTATCCCGCCAAAAAAAAAGAAATCCTGACAGTTATAAAAGCATGGATGGTCCTCAAAGGCATTATGTTAAATGAAATGAGTCAGATTGAAAAGGTATATACTGTATTATCCCAGTATATGTAGAGTCTAAAAAAATTGAAACTCATAGAAACAGAATAGATTGGTGGATGATAGAGGCAGGACATGGGGGTTGGGTGAAATGGGTGAAGGTGGCCAAAAGGCACACACTTCCAGTTATAAGATCTGGGGATATAATGTGCAGCAGGCTGACTTTTTTAACAATACTATTGAATATTTGAAAGTTGCAAAGAGAGTAAATCTTAAAAGTTCTCATTAAAAGTTCTCAAAAATTTGTGAGGTAATAGATGTTACCTAAACTTATTGTGGTAATTATTTTGCAAAGTATGCATATGTCAAATCAAACTATTATCTGTATATATCTCATTGTATATTATACAGAATCTCTGTTTATATAATAAAATAATATAATGACTATATATAGAATATGTATAATGTCTATTATATAATTGTATAATATATTTAATATTATAATATAATTAGACATTCTACATATTCTATATATTTATAGTCATTATATCCACTAATTGATCCACCAATCTATTCTATTTCTATGAGTTTTAATATAATACATTATATTATATATTATATAATTGCATAAATATAGCATATATTATATTATGTATAATATTTTAAATACATATGTGTGCATTATATTATAGTGTATGTAATAATTGCATTATGTGATATTTAGATATTAAATACATAATGTAATATATATCATATATAATATATAAACTATATATGAAGTTAAATTAATACAATGTATGTGTTGTGTCAAAAAGAATAATAAATAATATTTTCTCCACAACCTTGCCGGTACTTGTTGTTTGTTGATTTATTAATGATGGCCATTATGATCCATGTGAAGTGGTACCTCATTGTAGTTTTAATTTGCATCTTTCTGATGACTAATGATCCTTTAGTAATGATCCTACCAAGCATCCTTTCATATGTCTCCAGTCCCTGTGTATGTCCTCCTTGTGAGGTGCCTGTTCAGGTTCTTTGTCCATTTTTAGTTGGATTGTTAGTCTTCCTGGAAGGGAACCCTAGTGCATTGTTGGTGGGAATACAAACTGATGAAGTCACTGTGGAAAACAGTAAGGAATTTCCTCAAAAAACTAAAAATGGAACTACCTTTTGACCTAGCATTTACACTGCTGAGATTATTTCCTAAGAATGCTGAAATACCAATTCAAAAGAACCCATGCACCCCAATGTTTATAGCAACACAATTTACAATAACAAAACACTGGAAGAAACTAGTTGCCCATCTGTAAATGAGTGGATCAAAAAATTGTGGTAAAAAATATTTACACAATGGAATTCTATGCAGCAGAAAGAAAAAAGGAGCTCCTACCCTTCGTGACAGCATGGTTAGAACTGGAGAGCACTATGCTAAGTGAAGTAAGCCAGGTGGTGAAAGAGAAATACTATATGATCTCACCTATACATGGAACCTAATCAACAAAACAAACAAGTAAGCAAAATAGAACCAGAGACACTGAAATAAAGAACAAACTGACAGTGAACAGAGGGCAAGGGGGAGAGAAATAACAGAAAAAAGGGTCATCAAAGAACATGTGTAAAGGACCCATGGACAAAGCCAAAGAGGGAAATGAGGGAGTGTAGGAGGTGGGGGGGGGGTGGAGAGGGGACAAGTGGTGATGGGAAAATGGAGGCATGTATTTGAACAACAATACGTTTAAGAAATTTAAAAAATAAGTAAATAATTAAATGGTGAACCAGAGTTTGGAATTGGGCAAACATTCTGTAGCTAATTCCTTTGACTGTTATCTGTTCCCTGTTTCTAATGTTATTTATTCTAGAATATTACTGCATGCAATACTTTTATATCCAATTGTCTTAAGAGTAGAAGGGAGAAACTTCCATATAAATAGAACTTGCCATCTATGTTACATGAAATCATTGTACCTAAGTGAGATTACCTATTAAATGTTGAGTTTTTCTTTTATTTTCTTTTTTTCTAAAATATTTTTAATAGATTCTTAGAATAACTTTAATTTTCTCTTTGTCCTAACTTCTTGGTAGCTTGACTTAAACAATTCCAAATCATGAATATATATATACACACATATATATTCATATATAATATGTATTATATATATATATATATGATTTGTTTTCCCCCCAAATGCAGAGAACTTCTAAATGCAAAGGTAGTGCTGGTGAGCATGCACATGCTAACACCTAAAAGCGAACAGGAATAAATAATACATATATGCAAGGCTTGTTTAATTTATAAAGTTAGACCTGTATTGGTAAGGTTATGTGCATGCTAACATTCCTCCTACTAATTTTTGATGTGATGATCACAAACATGGAAACTGTATCATATTCCTAACAATGTAAGTACAAAAGAAAATGGGCTAAGACCAATTTATAGTGTTCTGTACTCTCAGAAGTTTGGTCTGGAAGTCAGTAGGAATGGAGTACAGGAGACATGTTAAAGAAGAAAAGTGCAGAGTACCTGTGTTTCACAAGAGTTGATTTGAGTGATTTAAAAAAAAATAGAAAGCAAGGTATTTATAATACAGAGACTGTGTAGGCACTAGAGCTTAATAAACAGATAATTTAAAAATACAGATAGTTTTCGAGTCTTGCATGAAGATAAAACTGTTATTTTATTGTTCTTTAAGAGACTTTTGAGGGCTTCTAAAAAGCTCCAGTTTTAAGAGCTACTTAAAATAGATTTCTAAAAATAACAAGTAATAAGATCAAACATTTAAAAAATATTTATTGTATCTTGGAACATCACCTGCATATTCCTGTCAGGGGAAATATTTTGTAAAAATATTTGTGTTTTCCTTGATATATATATATATATATATATATATATATATAACATATATATTATATATAGAGAGATACATTAACTTAATAAAAATGCATATAAGGGAAAAATAAGATCATTGTTTTTGTACTTGTAGTGAATGGTTTTTGTACTGATCTTTGACTGAATCAGGCTACTAAATGATGAAAATAATGCCTTAAAGCAATTAAAATGATACTTATCAAATATTTTCTAGGTCTAGCATTATTAAAGTAACTAAAAGTAGTTTTCCCAAGTCAAAAACTATATGTTCTCTTAGAACTCTTTCAATTTAGAACACACTTGACACCAAAATTGTTTTCCACTTCTTCAAAGGAATCTATTACTATATATCTGTGCTGCTTCTGAACTCTTTAATAATCTATTAAATGCAGTAAATATTTTCACATAATTTGGAGGATGGGAGTAAAACAGTTGTTATTGATTTTACAGTTAGATGGTTGGAGCAGGTGCTTTTGTATCTCTCAGACATTGTCACCTATCTGGGGCCCACTCAATGTGGGACAGCAGCTGGGCCTGCAACTTGTACCCTCCTAAGCTGTGCTGACTCCTGGCTTCTGCTGTGCTCCACACTGTAAGGATGACAGCTTCCCCCGCAGGACACCCGAGGGTTCCTGTCCATCCTTATGACTTCCAGCATCATGTGCCCAGGGGTTCCAGATCATGGCTGTGGGGTTAAGTTTGTCCTATTTTCCCCACTGTGCATTCATCTCCCCTTCTCATCTGCCAGCCTGTGGGCCTCAAGCTCCAGCAATAGAACAACAGTCTTACAGGGTTTAAGCCACATCCATAATAGCTTAGTGGTTCTGCTTTTCTGGTTGAACCATAACTAATCCTGTCATAATCATCACCAGAAATAATTTGTAGAGCAGGAAAACAGCCCTAAATATAATTTAATCTGACAAAATAAAGATAAATAAAAATAATAGCCATAAAAATATTTTGTTTGTAAGAATCTTTCTTCCTTGGGATTCTTGTTTAAAGATTCCAAACAGCCCAGTTAGTAATTAAGCTATTGTTCTCAATACCAAAAATAACTTTCTTTGTTGTGATTCTGGACCTGAGGTTCTAAAAATTCCATCTTTCCTTGGTTGGCTGCAGTCCTAGTGAATTCTACAGATCACTAAACCACTAAAGAGACACTGGATGGCAAGAGAAAGAGGAAAAAATTTGCTTTTTCCTGTTTGCTTGCTGTTCTGTAAGTGCTGCTTTCACAATGGCTCACTGCTCTGGCAGCGGCAGTGTGCTACAGCAGCCAACTTCAGTTAATCCTCAGACCAGTTTGCCAGAACCTCTCCTAAGAGCCAGCCTGCTAGTGCTGCCCCTGAATGGAAGTCTTGGCTCTCCTAGGAGGTCCTTTCTTTTAACTGCTGAAGCACTAAAAAATTTCCTCAACTCTTTTATTTTTATATTTTGAATCCTAGGGATGGTAGCTACTTCTTGTTTTATTTTTTCAGTATTCCAACTAACCAGTTCTTGGTATTAAATGTATCTCTGTTGAAAATACTTAGAGTGCCTTTTGAATTCCTGACTAGAGCCTGAGTGATTGAAGACAAACAGAAATTCCTTTTCATTACAGTATGTTATACCAAAACTACATTTACTACTTTTTGAAATTGTAAACTATAAACTAAAACTGATTATCTGAATTTTATAAAGAAATACAAAGCAGTAATATGACCTTTATTTATGTAGTCAACAAAAAGTCACAATGCTGGGTTGAAATGGAGCAGATTATTTTCACCTGGTTGTAGATGATTACAAAATACGTATCTTAAGGTTTTAATATTGATTTCCCTTTCCAGAGTCCATTGTAGGAATCCATATATTTGTCAACTTTTGGTTTGGCACATGATTCATTTTTTTCAATCTGATTCTCCATTAACATCAATATATACAGATGCTTACTTTTATTCCACTATTACTGAATAATTATTCTGTTGGAAAGTTTTCTTTGAGCTTATTCTTATGTCTAAAGAAAAAATTATCATTTAAAATGTTTTAAGTAGGAGTTAGATTAAAATCATTAGTACATTAAAACAATTGTCTATTAAAACATCATTTAAAGGCACAGATAATTTTGACCGCACTTTTAAATTTTATAGTAGGTAAATATTTAACTTGTTTAAATAAATAGCTATATGTGTACTTGTTCTTTCTAACCAAATTTTTCATATGAACAGACCATATTTTAACCCTTTATTAAGGTGTTATTTTTACAAATAGTTACATCTGAACTTTGTATTAAGTAACCTGTTGAAATATCTAGGTATGACACTCCATCTCTAGGATGTTTTGAAGCAGAATGACTAAAATAAATGCATTATGTTCCAAATATTTTATGTACATTATGTATGACCTATGTATAATATCAATAAATGTTGACTTTGCTGGGAAAGAATTAGAGTCCTTCATGATGTGCGTGCTGATGTGTGTGTATATATGTAAGAAAGAAATAATGAAGTTATTTTGCAAAATAGTAAATTTGCAAGCTGGATGCAAATACTGCAGAAGTGAAACATTGGCATTCAGAAGTGAAGGAAAAATGTCAGTTTCCCACAGGGCTTGAAAAACAATCTTTTAAAAGTTCAGTCATGTCCATATTAAAAAGCAGTGATTTTGAAGTGAATTAGACTGTTGGTAATATCTGTATACCTAATTCCAGTTGTGTGGAATTTTGGAATTGGGTTCCTAAAGGTACAAATCAAATATTTCTGATTATGAATCTTATTTTTCAAATTGTAAACATGCTTAAGGAAAAAATAGTATCACAAAAGAAGTCTTCAACACTTGAATATGAAATTTTAAAGTTGCCTTCAAAATGAAAGATAAGAGTATTAGGGAATTCAGAACATAAGTGTGACCCAGTTGTGCCTAGAGTGAATAGTTTAGAGTGTTACCTCAGGATTTTTTTCTGTTAAATCTCTCTCTCTCTCTCTCTCTCTCTTTCCATATTTCCCTCTTTCCCATCAGGTTTGGGTATGTGTATTTCCACACAAGAGGCAGAGAGATAAGGTCTTCTAACATATCTATTATTACTATTATTAAATGGTCCTTACCCCTTATAATTTCATGTTAAGAGAGAGGCTTCTAGTTCTACTTTGATATATCAGCTTTTACTGAGGAATTGTGATTGTCTCTCTTTGCATCAAGTGATCTCCTGTTGTACCGATCACATGAAAATGAGGAACACTGGCTACGTCTGGACCGTGTGTATAACCTGAAGTCAAATTACAAATGTCCTCTCCATCCATGTTAACTTTTCTGATAGTACAAAGAGGCCTGTTCTTTATATTCCCTTGAGATGTAATACATACTACTTAACTTCATATTACCTTGAAAGAGTACAAAAAATAGTTAGAACTAGTTGGCTTTTGTATTAATAAATGAAGAAGTCATTTATTCTATTTAACATAATTTGTCAAAGTTCAGTTGCTTTTTCCCCAAGTTTTAGGTCTCCTATAACAAAGTTACTAATCCTGTGAGTAAAGGTTAATGCTATTTAATCTTATCATTTATACTAATTAAAAATATTTTAGAATTTTACAAAAAGTACATGAGCTGATAAAGTGTATCACTTTCATTAGCTATTTGTCTGTGACAACTTCTGTGCTGGGCATTTAACATAGCCCAGGTAGCAGTTGCTCTAAAACTAGATTCAGAATTTTACAAATCCAGATCATCTCATTATAAATTACTTATTTGGAAATATTTCACATTAGGAAAGGTTGAACACCTAAATGTTCTGTAATTGGCAATTTAAATACAATAATTTCATAAAGATTTTCAAACTATTGTGGTAGGAAAATATTGTTACCTAAGTTCCCACAGCACATATCATGTGAACCACTGGTTTATTATTTCTTAATATTACTAATTTTATTATTCACTTTATGTGGTACATTTAGTAATTTTATTCAGACTATTGTCATTGTAAAATTTTATTTTTGATAGTTTTAATGAAATCTATTACATTGTGTTGCATATTATGCATTTCTAGGGGAAATTGTTTATATTAGAATACAAGGCTCTATGTATGCACTTCAAATATATTTATGAATTTCCTTTTTATTATTTTTATTGTTATTCTATTACAGTTGTATCAGTTTTCCCTCCTTTGCCCTCCTCTACTCATCCCAAACCCTGCTACCACAGTCACTGCCCCCACTGTTTTCCTTGTCCACTAGACATTCACACATGTTTTTTATCTAGTCCCTTCCCCTTCTTTCCACGATTATCCCCCTCCTGCCTCCTCTCTAGTCACTTTCAGTCTGCTCCATGTTTCCATGCTTATGGTTCTGTTTTGTTCATTAGTTTCTATTGTTCGTTAGATTCTTCTTATAAGTGAGATTATATGGTATTTGTCTTATACCGCCTGGTTTACTTCACTTAGCATAATACTCTCCAGTTCCATCTATGCTGTTGTAAAAGGTAGGAGTTCCTTCTTTCTTCCTGCAGCATGTGGCGTGGACCCTGGCTCATGGGGTCCACGTCATTATGGATGAGTTATGAGACAAATTCACATGGACTGCTGAGTCCTGTGGAGGAAAAGGGATGGCATGGCTTTTCCTCTCAAGGGGAGCAAAAGCCTCAGCCCTTACTCCAATGAGCTTTTATTGTCTTACTGGGCACATTACAAGAAGGTCCTCATTAACTATGAACAGGCTCACTTTAGGTGGTTACCTTTTACAGAAAACAAAGGAGAGGATGCTGGTTATCATATCACAGAAGAGGGATATTTGCAAATGAAAAGGCAAAAGTAGTTGGACTGGTTACACTCATCCTTGGAAGGTTTAGCCTGGTTTTTAGGAAGTTGCTCTGCATTAAATGCCCTCAATTTAGGGTGAGGGACTTTCAGCAAAAAGCAAGACTCTTAGCGGCCTAGGTACATTTCAGGCCTGATTCCCCATGGGAAAACCTATCTGTGGGTGTGGTTCCTGTGCATCTCCCAGTAGGAGCTGGGCCCACCACATGCAGGGTGGACTCTCACAAACATGGTATTCTATTGTGTAAATGTACCACAGCTTTTTTGATCCACTTATTTACTGATGGGCACTGAGGCTGTTTCCAGCACTTGGTTCTTGCAAATTGTGCTGCTATGAACATTGAGGTGCATAGGTTCTTTTGGATTGGTGTTTTAGGATTCTTAGGGTATAATCCCAACAGTGGACTCACTGGATCAAAAGACAGTTTTAGTTTTCTGAGGTAATTCCATGCTGTTTTCCTCAGTGGCTGTACCAGTCTGCATTCCCACCAGTAGTGCACTAGGGTTCCCTTTTCTGCACAACCTTGCTAGCACCTGTTTATTGATTTATCAATGATAGCCACTATGACTGGTGTGAAGTGTTATCTCACTGTGGTTTTCATTTGTATCTGTCTGACAGCTTGTGATACTGAGCATCTTTTCATATGTCTCTGTGCCTTCTGCATGTCCTCCTTGGAGAAGTGTCCGTTCAGGTCTTTTGCCTGTTTTTTATTTTCATTTTTATTTTTTAAAAGAATTTTATGTATTTCTCTTTAGAGATAGGAATGGGAGAGAGAAAGAGAGGGAGAGGAACATCAATGTGTGGTTGCCTCTCATGTGCCCCCCACAACTGGGGATCTGGCCCATAACTCAAGCATGTGCCCTGACTAGAAATCAAACTGGTGACCCCTTGGTTCTCAAGCCAGCACTCAATCCACTGAGCCACACCAGGCAGAGATTTTGCTCATTTTTAATTGGATTATTTTTCTTCCTGGTGTTGAGTCCTATGAGTTTATATATTTTGGAGATCAGTCTCTTGTCCAGTGCATCATTGGCAAACATGTTCTCCCATATAGTTAGTTTCCTTTCATTTTGGTGATGGTTTCTTTTGCCATGTAGAAGGTTTTTAGTTTGATGTAGTCCTGTTTGTTTATTTTTTCCTTTATTTCCTTTGCTCTAGTAGATATATTAGCAAAAATATTGCTACATGGGATATCTGAAATTTTCCTGCCTATGTTTTCCTCTAAGACTTTTATGTTGTCACAACTTATCCTTAAGTCTTTTATCCATTTTGAGTTTTTTCTGGTGTATGGTATAAGTTGGTGGTCTAGTTTCATTTATTTGCATGGACCAGTCCAGATATCCCAACACCATTTATTGAAGGAGCTATCTACTCCATTATAGGCAATTCATAATATTAAATTCCAAATACAAAGAACTCAGTATATTCTCCACTATAATAATTTAAGTAAAGCATATTTCAGTAAGGAATTTAAAATTATCTTATCCCAAATTGGTAATTTTACAAGTACTCTCTCTTTCAAGCCATTTTCTTCTATATTTTAAATCACATTATTTTTATGGAAGATAAGTTATATAGAACATTTAAATCTGGTGGCCAAATAAACAAAACACTATCAGTGACTAGAAATCAGTTATGCTTCTTTCTGCATTGTATGGAAAATTGTCCCACTTTTGACCCTTGGCTCCACTGCCAAAGATTTACTCCTAATCAGTACATAGGAAAAGGATTTCTCTTTGCAAATGTTAAATCCAAACTCATTTTCTTCTGAATCCAAGAACCCCACAGCTTTTCCTCTCTCAACATGAATGGCAGAATTGTGAAAGCAAACAGCTGTCCTTCCATTATTATTTTCCATTACATGCTACAGACTGTCACTTGCTTTATAAATTCAGATTGAAGTGAACAGTCTGAAACAGTTCAGTTCAGGGTCAAGCTCCTTGAAATAGCATGAAATTGTGCATTGCTGGAAATAGAGGGTTTAATCTTTGTGCTAAGGGTCATAAAACTGGATCATCTAGTATTTCAACCATTACTCTTGTGCTGCAGCCAGTTCCTAGACTACCCGTAAGTTTCACTGATTGAAAGGAGAAACCATCTTTTGGTTAAAAGAACAAGGGAGAAAAAGGCTGTAACCTACCTACTACTTGGACTTGATTTACTGAAGTTCTGCTTCACTGACATATTCAATAAATGGCAATTAGTCCTCACAGACTTAATATTCAAAAGCTTATAGATACTGAAGTGAACTCTGTACAATTCAGTCATGCAAACTAGGACAACATATTGATGTCCATGTAGTACATATTTTAGTGACATTATTTCTATTTGATTTGATGTTCTTTCCACACAGCAATGTTTCAGCAACTCTAAAAATGTTCTCTTTTGTAGCTCATCATACAAAAATCCCTTTCTCAGTTTTGGGACATAAAAAATAAGACTCAGAGAATTGGTCTAGGTGCTGATAACTCTTTTTATTATACTATATCACTTGACATTTTGCCTGAATTCCCCTTATGTTAGAAGGTAGAATATTATAATGAGAGTTACATTGTATTTTCTAGTGTGGATTTACATTGGGGTATATCTGTTAGAAAAATAATTATGATTTTTCTGTTTTAATAATCAGGGTTATGTGTGGATCATGCAGACACAGGCACACACACAGAAAAAATGATAAGATCTCTTATGATCAGCCACTTAATGGTGTTTCTGGCCTAAACTTTCTTTTATTTTTAGAATACAAAAGGATTATTTATGACATTCTATGAATCTGAGGTCATATACTGAACTTCTTTGTAACTTTTAAAAATTTATTGAATTTATTGGGGTGACATTGATTAATAAACTTATTTAGGCTTCAGGTATACAATTATATAATATATATCATATCTATACATTGTATTCTGTGCTCACCACCACAAGTCAAGTCTCCTGAAGCAGGAGACAGCATAGGAAGAACTCTAAGACTGCAATACTGTCCCTGGCCAGCATTTAGCACCCTGGTTGCCAGGAAATGCCTTTTACCAATTAGGTAGAATAAATAGTAAACCGAGGCAGAGAGGAGGAAGGAGACAAGTCTCACATGCTAACTCAGCAGTCCTGAGCCTGGTCTAATAATGTTGCCAGGTGTTTCAATATCACAAGAAACACTATATTAGCAAGAAAGAAAGTCCTTGAAATTCTATGTAACATTTCCACTATTTGGGAAAGTAAGCCTTGAAACTGTGCTTTCATCCCAAGACCTGAATGTGGGAGAGGGTTCCTGGTGCCCAAAGAAAGAGCCCATAAGACAACTTTGGTTAATTGCCTACCTCTGGTCACTATCTGTTTTAGGAGAGAGTCCCTGATGTTTACAGAAAGAGCCCATAAATAACTTTGAAAAGTGTCCCAATTTTAATTAACTGCCTCTTGTAACATATTTGTTTTACAACAAGGTGACCAAAGGGAGTCTGGAGCAAGATAACAGACCCCCACACATCCTTAAGTTTGGGTAGTCACATTTCCCCAGAAAAGCTGGCACCACATTTACCCATTAATTAACATGTAACTTTTTCCCTCCTATCCCACCAACTATATAAGTCCTGAGAACAAAGGGCTCTCTCTCTCTCTGGGGGCTCAGGATGTTCTCTCTGTCGGGGGCTCAGGGTGCTCTTGGCTCTTGGGCCACAGGGCCTCTGGCCACCCGGCCTCAGGCTGCCCAGGGGCTTGCCACCCTGGCCTCCAGCCTCTCTTGCTTTTCTCACCCTGCTTTGCCCTGAAACTTTCCTTTTCAACCCCTACTCTACCCAGTCCTGTTCTTTTCCATGGAAATGGACCACTAATAAACCGATTACATACTACTAAATTTGCTGATATGTAATTCTGTACATGTGTCAGCAAGAAAAACCAGGTCTCTCCTGTCAACACTTCCATCACCATTTATCCCCTCTTTACCCTCTTCTATCTTCCCAACCCCACCTTCCCTCTTGTAATCACCATACTGTTGTCTGTATATATGAGGATTTTGTTTTGTTTTATTTGTTTCTGCTTAATCTCTTCACATTTACATCCAGCCCCCCAAACCATTTCTCTCTGGCAGCTTTCATTCTGCTCTTCGTATAAACCTGTTTCTATTTTATTTTTTCTAGTTTATTTTGTTCATTAGATTATACATATAAGTGAAATCATATGGTATTTGTCTTTCTCTGACTGGCTTAATTCATTTAACATAATACTCTATGGGTCCATCCATGCTGTTGCAAAAGGTAAGGTTTCCTTCCTTCTATGGCCAAGTAGTGTTTCCTTGTGTAAATGTACCACAGCTTTTTTATCCACTCATGTACTGATGGTCACTTGGGCCACTTCCAAATCTTGGTTATTGTAAATAACTACAATGAACATAGGGTTGCATATATTCTTTTGAATTAGTGCTTCGTGTTTCTTAGGATACATTTAGAGAAGTAGAATTGCTGGGTCATGAAGCAGTTCCATTTAAAATTTTTTGAGAAACTCCATACTATTTTCCACAATGGCTATGCAAATCTACATTTCCAACAACAGTGCACCAGGGTTCCTTCTTCTCCACATCCTTGCTATCTATCAATTGCTGTTTGTTGATTTATTGATGACGACCATTGACATTAATATGCATTTCTCTGATAATTAGTGATCTTGAGCAACTTTTCATTTATCTATTGTCTATCAGTATGTCCTGTTTGAAAAAGTGTCTATTCAGGTATTTTGACAATTTTTAAATTGGATGGTTTGTTTTGGTGGTGTTGAGTTGTGTATGTTCTCCATGAATTTTGGATATTAGCCCTTATCAGATATATCATTGAATATGTTCTCTTATTCAGTGGATTGCCTTTTCATTTTGCTGCTGGTTTTCTTTGCTAGGCAAAAATTAGTTTGATGTAGTTCCATTTGTTTATTGTTTCTTTTGTTTCCCTTGTTGAAGCAATGTGTGAGAAAGATATGAGAAATGTTTGAGATTTTACTGCTTATGATTTCTTCTAGGATTTTTATGGCTTTGAATCTAACATTTATGTCTTTATTTTCTGTTTATTCTTGAGCATGAAGTAAGAAATTGGTCTAGTTTCATTTTTTTGCACATATCTGTCCAATTTTCCAACACCATTTATTGAATGGATTATTTTTATCCCATTGTACATTCTTGCCTCTTTTGTTAAATATTAATTGACTGTAAAGTTGTCAGTTTATTTCTGGTCCCCCTACTGTGTTCCTTTGATCTGTATATCTGTTTTTGTACAGCATGGTACCAAAACAGTACCATGCTGTTTTGATTACTAGGGCCTTGTGGGATAGTTTGTTATTGGGTAGCATGATTTCTCCAAGTTTGCTTTTCTTTCTCAAAATTGCTATGACTATTTGGGGTCTTTTGTGATCCTATATAAATTTCTGAAATACTTGTTCTAATTCTGTGAAGTACACCATTCGTATCTTGATAAGAATTGCATTGAATTTATAGATTGCTTTGGGTATGCGGGTATTTTAATGATGTTAATTACTTCTTATCTGTGAACACAGTATATGTTTCCACTTATTTGTATTTCTTTTTTTTAAGGAAGGAGAGAGAGAGAGAGAGAGAGAGAGAGAGAGAGAGAGAGAGAGAGAGAAACATCAATGTGCAGTTGCTGGGGGCTATGTTCTGCAACCTAGGCATGTGCCCTGACTGGGAATTGAACCTGCAATGCCTGGTTCACAGCCTGTCCTCAATCCACTGAGCTACGCCAGCCAGGGCTGTATTTTCTTCAATTTATTTTTTCAGTGACATAATTTTCTGAATATAGGTCTTTTACATCCTTTGTAAATTTATTCCTAGGTATGTTATATTTTTTGATGCAATTGTAAATGGGATTATTTGCTTAGTTTCATTTTCTGCTAGTTCATACTTGATGTATAAAAATGCAACTGATTTCTGGATATTTATCTTGTCTCCTGCTACTTCACTGAATTCATTTATCAGTTCTAGTATTTTTTTTGCTGAAATTTTTAGAGTTCTCTACATACAGTATCACATCATCTACAAATAATGACAGTATTACTTCTTATTTTCCAATTTTGGATACCTTTTATTCTTGTTTGATTGCTGTGCCTAGGAGTTCTAATACTACGTTGAATAAGAGTGAGAAAGTTGACCTCCCTGTTTTGTTTCTGACATTGAGGGAAATGCTTGTAGTTTTGGACCATTAAGTAATGTTTGCTGTGGGTTTGTCATATATGATCTTTATTATGTTGCATTATTTTCCCTCTATTCCCACTCTGCTAAGAGTCTTTATAATAAATGGTGTTGGATTTTATCAAATGCTTTTCTGCATCTTTGATATGGCCATGTGATTTTTATTCTTTCATTTTTTTATGTGGCGTTTCACATTTATTAATTTGTGGATAATGCAGCAACCAGCATCTCTAGAGTAAATCACAATTGATCATGGTGTTTAAATTTTTAAATGTATTATTGGTTCCATTTTGCTAATATTTTCTTGGAGATTCTAGGATCTATGTTCATCAGAGATATTGGCCTGTAATTTTCTTGCTATGTAGTGTCTTTATCTGGTTTTGGAATTAACATAATGCTGGCTTTATAAAATGAGCTTGGGAGTTTTCTTTCCTCTTGAGTTTTTTGGAAGAATTTGAAAATGATAGGTATTAATTCTTCTTTGGTTGTTTGGCAAAATTTGCCTGTGAAGCCATCTGGTCCAGGGCTTTTATTTGTTGGGAGTTTTTTTTTTTTTCATTAAAGCTTCATTTTCATTAGTTATAATCAGTCTATTCAGATTTTCTGATTCTTTCTCATTCAATTTTGGAATACTGCATGTTTCTAGGAATTTATCCATTTTTCTATATTGTTTTGTTTCTTGTCATATTTTCATAATATTTTCTTACAATTCTTTGTATTTTTGTGGTATCAGTTGTTACTCCTTTTTCATTTCTGATTTAATGTATTTGCATCCTCTCTTTTTCTTGATGTGTCTTGTTAAAGCTTTGTTAATGTTGCTTATCTTTGAAAGAACCAGTTTTTCGTGTCACTGATCTTTTGTACTGTGTTTTTAGACTGTGTATTTTTTATTTATGCTCTGATTTTTAAAATTTTCTTTCTTCTATTCACTTTGGGCCTTGTTGTTCTTTTTCTAGTATCTTTAAGTGCAAACCTAGATTTTTATTTGATGTTTTTCTTGTTTATTTTTCTTTTCTGGGTAGGCCTACAATACTATGAATTTCCTTCCTAGGACTACTTTTCCTCTGTACCATAGATTGGTGTATTCTCATTTTCATTTGTTTTACATTATTTTTTAAATTGTTTCCCTGATCTCATTGTTAAGCTATTCATTGTTTAGTAATGTGCTATTTAGCTTCCAAGCCTTGTGTTATTTTTCAGTTTTTTCTTGTGCTTGATTTCTAGTTTCATATCATAATGGTCAGAGAAGATGCTTGATATGATTTTAATCTTCTTAAATTTATTGAGACTTATTTTGTGCCCTAATATGTGGTCTATCAAGACAATGTTCCATGTACATTAGAAAAGAATGCATCTCCTGCTGCTCTGGGACAAAATGCTCTGAGATATCACTTAAATCCATTTGATCTAGTGTGTCATGTAAGGACGCCATTTCTTTATTGAATTTCTGCCTGGAAGATTTAACAACTGAAGTCGTTGGGATGTTAAAATCCCCTACTATTAATTTATTACTATTGATTTCTCCCTTTATGTCCATCAAGATTTGCTTTATATATTTAGGTGCTCCTATGTTGGGTGCACAAATGTCTACAAGGGTTATATCCTAATTTTGGACTGCTGCTTTTGTCATCATGTAGTTTATTATTATAGTCTTTGTTTTAAAATTATTTTGTTTGGTGTAAGTTTTGTTACCTCAGCTATTTTTTCATTTCCATTTGCATATAATCTCTTTTTGCATCCCTTTACTTTTAGTCTGTGTGTATTTTTCATACTGAGGTGGGTCTCATTATATAGCATACATTTGGTCTTATTTGATTATCTATTTGGCTAATCTATATCTTTTGATTATAGCATTTAAATGATTTACATTTGATTATGAGAGGCACATATTTATTGCCATTTTATTCTCTCTAATTATGCTCTTCTGTTGTTTCTTCTTTTTCTTCTTCTTAAATAAGACCCATTAACATTTCTTATAATACTGATGTGGTGGTGATAAACTCCTTTAGCTCTTTCTTATCTAGAAAGCACTGTATTTCTCCTTCAGTTTTAAATGATAGCCTTGCTGGTAGGTCCTTGCTTTCCATTACTTTGAATATTTCATGCCAATATCTCTGGCCTGAAATGTTTCTGTTGAGAAATCAGCTGACAGTTTTATGGGAGCTCCCTGGCAAGTAACTGACTGGTTTTTTTCTTGCTGCTTTTAATATTCTTTCTTTTTCTTTAAACTTTGCCTTTTTAATAATGGTGTGGGCCTCTTTGGCTTATCTGTTTGGGACTCTCTGTGCTTCTGTACTTGTTTGTCCTTTTCTCCACCAGGTTAGGCAAGTTTTCAGCCACTATTTCTTCAAACAGGTTCTCAACCCCTTGCTATCTCCCTTCTCATTCTGGTACCATGATGCAGATATTGTTATGCTCCATGTTGTTTCAAAGATTCCTTAAATTATCCTCATTTATTTATTTACTTTAATGATTTTATTTATTTTTTTTAGAGAGAGTGGAAAGGAGGGTGAAAGAAGGGGAGAGAAACATCAATGTGTGGTTGTTCTCGCATGCCTCCTACTGAGGACCTGACTCTTAACCCAGGCATGTGCCCTGACTAGGAATCGAAATGATGACCCTTTGGTTCCCAGGCTGGCACTCAATCCATTGAGACACACCAGCCAGGACTATCCTCATTTCTAAAAATATTCTTTCTTTCTTTTTGCTGCTCTGATTGGTTGTTTTCTTCTACCTTGTCTTCCAAATCACCAGTTTGATCCTCTGTTCATCCAAACTTCCGTTTACTCCTTCTAGCATATTTTTCATTTTAGATACTGTATAATTGATTTCTGACTGGTTCTCTTTCATGGTTTTTATGTCCTTTTTCATATTGTTGAAGTTATCTCTAAGTTCCTTGAGCATCCTTGTGACCATTTTTTGAATTTTATATCTTATAAATTGTCTATTATTTATTCAATTTTCTTTTTTCTGGAGATTCCTCTGTTTTTTTTTGGGGGGGTCATGATTTTGTCTCACCACTTTGGCTGCCTTTTTGTGTTTTTTTCTTCTTCTATGAATTAGGCAGATGTGCTATGTTCTCCAGTTTTTTAGGTGGTTTCATGTAGTAGATGTCTTGTGGGATTCAGTGGCCCAGTCTCCTTGACACCATGAGCTTTATGCTCCAGGAATGTCCTTTGTGTGTGTTATGTGAGAACTTCTGTTGTAACTGAGTCTTGATTATTATTGGCTTGTTCCTATTTGATGTCAACCCTCTGGCTGGATGACTGTGAAGATCAACCTGGGCCACAGTGTAGGAACTGTTATGCAGGTGCTGACCACCTGAAGCAGAATTTACCTTACCCTGGTGTGGGGCCTGCAGTGATTTCTCTTTGAATATGTCTCTGGTGAAGTTAATTGGATCCAGCTCTGATGTAATCTGTAGCTTGCGACTGGGTATTATAGGGTCTCTTGGGTCGTACTTTGGTACAGATGAATGTCACATATTGTCTGTGACTGTCCCTAAGCAACCTGTTTGGACTTACAAAGTGATCCACAGTTTATGGCTGTCTCTGCTGGTCCTTAGTGTGAGCAGAAAGAACTAAGCTGTGCACCAAGGCTGGCTTCTACCAGCCCTAAGCCCTGGGGCTCATCAGCAGAAGTCCCAAAGCATCCTGGAACCTGCCTCCACCTCCAGCTATCTGTTGGGCTCCATCACTGAAAATGCCTCTGGTGGTACTCGAGTTGTATGAGGTAGGTTCTCAGTGAGTCACCAGGTAAGGACAAGTGATGTTTACCAGATTGAAATAGGTTTAAACATGGTGCCAGCATTGGGTCTGAGGTGACTCAGCCAAAGTCCCAGGATATACTAAGTTTAGCTGTCCCCTTCCATGTGCCCTAGTACCAGCAGACTTTTGATTTGAGGCAGAGTCACAGGGATTCATTGGGGTGAGGCTAGCAGTTTATCAGAACCTAATAGACCAAGAATTGCCCATGTGAGGGGAATGCTCTGCTCCGGTCAGGCATATGAGGGAAAAATTACATTCATCCTCAAGTCACACAACTCATTCTGTCCAAGATTCTGCTGGGAGCCCAGGCTTAGCAGGGTAGGTCTGCTGGAGGTCAGAGTATGGGTCTAGTGCTTCTTCCATTATTAGAAGATGCTGGTCAGGCTTGGGAGGATGTGGTTGAAGTTTCCCCTGCTGCAGAGCCACACAACTCAGTCACTAACACCCTCTGAGTTTGTCCAGACCTCTACGCCCTGGCCCAGGCAGCTCAGTCCTCAGCAGGAATTAAGCTATGTAGGCTAGGGTTATTATATTTCTTTAGGTTGATGCCATAAGAAGAAGTGTTCCACTCAAGAAAGATGGCTTCTACAATGTGGAAGTGGGACTCAAAACAAGGATCCTAGTGGCTGTCAACTGAGCTCTCTCCCCCAAGCCACAAACCCTAGTCTCTTCTAATAGGACTCGAGTCCTCTTCAGCCTCCCTCTGCTGGAGCCTAGGGTCAGTGGCTCTGAACAAGATTTTGTGTGTTGACCCTTTAAGTGTGTGCCTGTGTTTAGCAGACTCCTGTCTCTTCCTGGAACTCCCGTCTCTCCCTGGGATACAGAATCCCCACCAGATTTCAAAGCCAGATGTTATGTGGACACCTCTTTTGTCTCTGGTGCTTTGGCGCTGGGAAGCCCAGCATGGGCTGGAGTCTCTCAGCTGCTCAGAAGGAAGCTTTGCAACTGAGATATCCCTCTGGGGCCTCTGCCACTATCCATGGGAGCAGGGCCAGCCTGTTTTGCATTTTTGCCTTCCATATCAGCCTTGATATGACTTCTTCTGAATATCCTTGGTTATAAAACTTCTTTCTGTTCATCCAGTCTTTAGTGGTATATTCAGGTTAATTTTTTTATATTTTAGTTGTAATTCCAGCTTGGTTCTGGGAGGAGGTAAGTGCACTTCCCACCTATTCCACCTCTTAGATCTTGTGTGTATCTTACTTTCCTTCTGCAACATGTATTATTTTGTCTTGATTATATACAGGAAATAAAATCAATCAGGCACTATTTTCCTTAAAAATACCTTTTGTCTGCTATTAGTTACCGGAATCACTTCAGATGCCCTCCTTTCTTCTCCAGTGTGAATTCCTGGTCATCAGAGTTTTTCTAAAGATACTATCAATGCAGTGCTGTCTGATTAAGGTTACTGATGTGGTAGACAAACAGTGGTTTTGATTGCTTTGGCAATTTATAATTTATGTACAGATGGATGTCTCAGTATGGGAGGAAAATTTATGTATTGAAATATAAATTAAAGTCAGTTCTTCAAAGATATTCAAAAGCTCCCTATAGTTGAGGAAAACAGATAAAAAGTGATAAAGTGAGACTAGAGAATAAAACAATCCATACACAGAGAATAACATGCTGCAAACAATATTCTAAAATGAATTTGATATTTTAATTAGACATTTATTACAATATTAGTTGATAAAATTATCTTTATTTTTATAAATATATCTCCTTTATACATTCTTTGTCTTATGTGCACAATTTAGGACTGCAAATTTCTTGTGTATCCAGATCAAACCTTAGTGTAAAATCTTTAAATCTTATATGTTTCATAATTATCACTGACATATACCTGTTCCTAATATACAAGTATTACCCAAACTTTGGAAATATGTAAAACTATGGAAAATCATATATTGTTTCAAAATATTTGAATCACACTAAATATACCTTTTAAAATTATTTTACCTCCCACTATAGTAATTTGCTACTTTTGTTAAGTTGAAATATTGCAAAACACTATTAGTTTCAAAAATATAGTTGAATGACTAACATGCTAAAATCTAATATACAGTAGTTGCTTCAAATTTATCATACATATACTTTTGTAGAAACACTTAATATTGAAAACTCTTACTTATTCAGGTACCACCCAATATACAGAATGAATGTGTTCATTAGGAATGAGGAATAACATTTTTAAATGACAATTATTTTTTACCTGACATTCTTTGTTATGAAAAGTAAATCAAGAGGAAAGAGTGTTTCTATATTCATGAAAATACTCCATGAAACAGGCTGACCCAAATCTTATGGGTAGAACTTACTGATTTGACTTTAAGTAATATTTAAGTAGTATTTTCTGGGTATATGAAATGTTTTTATATGCTTTATTTTACTAATACTTTCCAATTACTTCTCTTTTTTTGAGCTCTATGACTCTTTATTTAAGGTCTCATTTTGGGAACTATGATTTGAAATATTTTGAGCTGGGCTATTTGTTATATAAAGTAATAAGATTATTTATTTTTATTTATTTCCAACCTGTTTTGATGGCAGTTGTAACATGGTTTTCTAAAAGTGAAATGTTTAATTAGACATGCTAACATCTTATATATGTGAAAATTCAGTTTTTTACTTTTAAGCTGACTCTAAACATTTTATTACTTTTACTTCAGTGGTGCAGACATTTATAAATGTTAATAGTTTAACAATGCTATTGATTTTTTTTAATTCAGAAAGAAAGAGCCTTTCACCAAATCATTAAATTGCAAGTGAATGTTCTTTGCCACTCTAATTCAATTGCTCTACTTTCTGCCTAGTTATGACTTTAAAAATCAAAAGTGGGTGACCTTCAGAAAGACTTTATGGTGTGAAAGTATAAGTAGTAAAAGAAGTATATATTTACAATATTTTAAAATCTTTAGCACTTCCTTCAGCTAGTCTTCTGATAGTTAACTATGCTCATTTTTTCATATTTTGTTCTCATTTACCTCTTGTTTGGTTCAACTTTATGAAGACTATTTCTATAAATGAGTTGCTAAAAATATAGATAATTTAATTTAAAGAAAAAGAATTGAGGGGACTTACAAACCTACCTCCCATGTTCAGCCTTAAGTTATCTAATTGTATCATGTATATCTAAAAACATGATTATTGAAGTTGAAAATTGATTTAGTTCATTGAAATAATCTTTATGTTTGGTTTGTTGAAACGTGTTACATATATATGATATGTATATATACAAATTTGTCTGTGTCTGTGAGTAAATAATTATAGAGTGTATCAAATATATAATATGAAAAAGAAAAAAATAATGTCAGCATTCCTGAAAAAAATGCAGAAAGAATTAAATGAGAGAGCAGTGACTATACCAGATTGAAAACAAGTAATCTCATTACAGAATTTAAACCCTTGTGTTTTCTAAATGTTCTTTTTCTTTTAATTTCCCTTTTAAATTGGTAGCAATGTATAAAAAAGCATAAAAATTTAATACCCACCATCAGGAATCCCTCTCATCCCACCTTGCTGAGCTTAAGCCCTACTGAGGAGTACAGCTGAAGACAATTTCAGTGTTTAGAATTAACAGAAAACATGCATGCAGAGGGAGATATCTGGAAGCTGTGAATTTTAGCTGAACTTTGCCTGGACCCAGTGCTGATAAAAGCTAGCCTGGGTGTGCAGCTGGGTTCTGTCTTAATATATCCAGGCCCAGGAGAGAGAGCCACAAAATGCAAATTGCTGATAGCTCCAAACAGGTTTCTCACAGCCAATGACAGTCAGCATCTGACAAAGCCTTTCACAAGCATCTTAGCAGATCTACCTAATACATAGACACAAACACAAAAAGGAAGCCAAATGGGAAGACAAAGAAACAGGTCCCAAATAAAAGAATAAGATAATTCTCTAGAAGAAGAGCTAAATTAAATGTAGACAAGCAAGATATACAGAGTTTAGACTAATGATTATAACGATACTAAACAGCATGAAAAAAAGACATAGAAACCACAAAAAAAGACCAGGCGGCGATAAAGAATGCAATATCTGAAATAAATAATATGCTGGAAAGAATAAACAGCAGGTCAGATGAAGCAGAGGATCAAATCAATGATTTGGAAGACAAAATAGAAAAAAAAAACAAGCAGAGCAGCAAAAAGAAAAAATAATTTTAAAAAATGAGAAGAGTTTGAGAAACCTTTGGGACAACATGAAGTATAACAATATCCACATCATGGGAACACCAGAATGAGAAGAGAGTGAGCAAAGAATTGAGAACCTATTTGAAGAAAAAAAAATGACTGAAACTTCCCTAAGCTGGTAGATGGAATAGACATGCAAGTCCAGGAAGTGCAGAGAATCTCAGACAAGATGGACCCAAAGAGATCTGTGCCAAGACACATCATGACTAAAATGGGAAAGCTTAAAGACAAGGAGAGAATCTTAAAAGTCACTAGAGAAAAGCAGTTAGTTAATTACAAGGGAATGCCAATTAGACTGTCATCTGATTTCTCAACAGAAACATTTCAGGCTAGAAGGGATTGCCATGAAATATTCAAGGAGATGAAAATTATGGACCTACAACCAAGACTACTTTATCCAGCAAATTTATCATTTAAAATTGAAGGAAAAATAAGGAACTTACCAGACAAGAAAAAGCTGAAGGAGTTTGTTAACAAACTAGTACTGCAACAAATGTTACAGGGCTGGCATTAAGAAAAAGAAAAAGAAAAAGAAAAAACAGAGAAAAATATTTAAAAATTAATGGCAATAAATACATATCTATCGATAATCACTTTAAATGTAAATCATTTAAAAGCCAAATCAAAAGACATATGGTAGCTGAAGGCCTAAGAAAAGAAGACCCATATATATGCTGTCTCCAAGAGATGCACCTCAGAATGAAAGATACACACAGACTAAAAGTAAAGGGCACAGAAAAAGATATTTCATGCAAATAGAAAGAAAAAAACATTGGGGTAATAATATTTATATCTAATTAAATAGATTTCAAAAGAAAGGGTATAGTAAGACACAAAGAAGGACACTACATACTAAAGAAAGAGAACTATACTATACTACATTATGTAGTGTACCTTATGCACACTACACAGCAGCACCTAAAGGTGTGATAAAATCTTGATGAGCATAAAGGGAAAGATTGACATAAATATAGTAATAGTCAGTGATTTTAACACCCCATTGACTTCAGTGGATAGATCTTCCAAACAGAAAATGAACAAAGGGACAGTGGCCTTAAATGACACACTTGATCAAAATGATTTAATTGATATCTACAGAACACTTTATCCCAAAGCAGCAGAATATACACTCTTTTCAAGTGCTCATAGAATGTTTTCTAGGGTAAACCACATGTTAGGACACAAAACAAATCTCAATAAATTTGAGAAGGTTGAAATATATCAAGCATCTTCTCTGACCACATGTTATGAAACTTGAAATCAATCACAAGAAAAATACACAAAGACATGACAGATAAATAACATGTTATTGAACAATGAATGGGTCAACAAGATCAAGTAAGGTATTAAAAGACACATTCAGATAAATGAAACTGAGGACACAACATTCCAAAATCTGTGGGACACAGGTAATGCAGGTCTGAAGTGGGAAATTTATAGCATTACAGGTGTATCTCAAAAAAAACAAGAAAAACTCAAATAAACAATTTAGCTATGCATGCAAAGATATTAGAAAAAGAACAACAAACAAATCCAAAGGAAGGAAATAATAAAGATCAAAGCTGAATTGAAACAGACTAAAAACAATACAAAAGATTAATGAATCTAGGACATGGTTCTTTCAAAGGATAAAGAAAAATGACAAAGCTTATCTACTATTATCTAGAAAATAAGAGAAATGATCCAAATAAAGAAAATCGGAAATGGAAGAGGAGAATTGAAAACCTAAACCGAAGAAATGCAAAGGATTGTAAAGAAATATTATTAACAACAATACGCCAACATATTGGACTATGGAAAAAATGGATAAATTTCTAGAAACATACAACCTTTCAAAACTAAATCAGGAAAAATCAGATTCAATTTAGTCTGTGAATAGACAGACTAAATTAAGTGAAACTGAAGCAGAAATAAAAAACTCTCAACAATCAAAAGCCCTGGACCAGATGGCTTCACATGTGAATTTTACCAAATTCCTAAAAGAACTAACACTTCTCCTTTTCAAACTATTTCTTTTTTTTAAAGATTTTATTTATTTATTTATTTTTAGAGAGGAAAGGGAGGGAGAAAGAGAGAGAGAGAAACATCAATGTGCGGTTGCTGGGGGTCATGGCCTGCAACCCAGGAATGTACCCTGACTGGGAATCGAACCTGCGACACTTTGGTTCGCAGCCCGAGCTCAATCCACTGAGCTACACCAGCCAGGGCTCAAACTATTTCATAAAATTCTAGAGGCTGAAAAGCCCACACTCATTTTCCAAGACCAGCATTATCCTAATTCCAAAACCAGATAAAGACTCTACAAAGAGAGAAAATTATGGGCCAGTATCACTGATGAACATAAATACTAAAATCCTCAACAAAATATCAGCAAATTGAATACAGCAATGAATCACAAAAACCATACACCATGATCAAGTGGGATTTATCCCAGGAATGAAAAGTTGGTACAATATTTTTAAATCAATAAATGTGATATATTGCATCAACAAAATGAAGGATAAAAACCACATGATCATATCATAGATGCAGATAAAGCATTTGTATAATCCAGCACCCATTTATGATAAAAACTCAGCAAAGTGGGAATGGAGGGAATGTATCTCAAAACAATAAAGGCCATTTATGACACATCCACTGCCAGTATCATATAATGGGTAAACTACAAGTCTTCCCCTTAAAATTGGGAATCAGAAAGGGTGTTTACTTTTACCTCTTATTCAACATAGCACTGGAAGTACTAGCCATAGCAATCACAAAAATAAGAAATAAAAGACATCCAAATTGGAAAGGAAGAAGTAAAACTATCTTTATTTGCAGATGACATGATACTGTGCATAGTGAACCCTAAAAGTTCCACCAAGAAACTAATAGAACTGATAAATTCAGTAAAGTAGCAGGATACAAAATTAATATTGAAAAATCAGCTGCATTTTCATATGCCAACAATGAACTATCAGAAAGGGATATTTAATAAAATCCTACACAATTGCTTCAAAAAATAAATATTGAATACCTAGAAATAAAACTAAACAAGGATATAAAAGGTTTGTACTCAGAAAATTTTAAGACGTTGAAGAAAAAAATGAAGAAGATACAGATAAGTGTTCCTAGCCTCGTGGCTAGGAAGTCTTAACATCAATAAAATGTCCATACAACCCCAAATAATCTATAGATTTGAATTATTTCTTATCAAGATACCAATCATGTATTTCACAGGAATAGATCAAATATATCAAAAATTTATATGGAACCACAAAAGGCCCCATACAGCAACAGCTATCCTGAGAAAGAAGAACAAAGTTGGAGGATTCATGCTACCTACTATCAAACTATACTATAAGGCCATAGGAGTCATAACAGTATGAGACTGTCATAAAAACAAACACATAGATCAGTGAAACAGAATAGAAAGCCCAGAAGTAAACCAACACTTTTATAGTTAATAATACTTGACAGAAGAAGCAAACATATCCAGTGGGTTAAAGATAGTTTATTCAATAATAGCTTTGGAAAAATTGGGCAGATATGTTGAGAAAAATTAAACTTTTGTCTTCTTATGCCACATACAAGAAAAAATTCAAAATACATTAAAGACTTAACTATTAGATATGAGACCATAAAAAGAAGAAAACACAGGAAGCAAAATCTTGGACATAGACTATAGCAATATTTTATCTGATATATCTTCCTAGTCATGGTAAACAAAAGAAAAAATAAATGGGAACTACATCAAACTTAAGTTTTTGCATATCAAAGAAAACCATCAACAAAATAAAAATACAACCCATGAAATAGGAGATCGTAGTCTCCAATACATCTGATAAGGTGTTAATATCCAAAATTTATAAAAAGTTATAAAACTTAACACCAAGAAATCAAATAATTCAATTACAAAATGGGTAAAGGACCTGAATAGACACTTCTCCAAGAAGGAGATACACATGGCCAATAGACATATGAAAAGATGCTCAACGTCACTAATTAATTTGCAGAGAAATACAAATTAAATCTACAATGAGATATCACTTCCTACTATTCAGAATGGCTATGATCAATAAATGAACAAACAAGTGCCAGTGAGGATGTGCATAAAAGGGATCCTTTATGCACTGTTGGTGGGAATGGAGACTTGTACAGCTGCTATGAAAAGCAGTATGGAGATTCTTCAAAAAATTAAAAATGAAATAGCCTTATGCCCCAGAAATTTCACTTCTATGAATATATCCAAAGAAACCCAAAATACTACTTTGAAAGAACATAAGCATTCCTATGTTGATTATAGTGTTATTTACAATCACCAAAATATAGAAGCAGCCCAAGTCCACCAGTAGATGAGTAGATAAAACAACTATGGGACATTTACACCATGGAATACCACTTGGCCATGAAAAAGAAGAAAATTTTACCCTTTGCAACAGTATGGTTGTTCCTGGAGAACATTATGCTGTGATATAAGCCAGTCAGAGAAAGACAAATATCATATAATTTTACTCATATAAGAAATCTAATGAATGAACTTTACTAACAAAGAAAATGGGGACAGACTCATAGATGGAGAGCAGAATGAAAGCTGTGGGGAAAGGTTAGCGGGTGGAGGATTTGAGCAAAAAGGAAAAAGGACTCATGGGCGTGGACAACAGTGTGGTGATTACTGGTGTGGGGGAGGTTATAAGGAAACTAAATGGTAATGGAAAAAGATGTAATAAAGATTAAAAATATAAATTCTATCTAACCCCCAAAATTCAATACTTTAAAAAAAAGTTCATCATTAAAAACTTAGAATTAATGCAATTGTGAATTCATTCCATTTTACCGAGCACCTGTGCTATATGAGATGTGTTGGTACGGGCACTCTAAAGATGAGGAATAATTCATCTGGCTCTCAAGATTTTTACCACTAATGATAAAACTAAAGTGGGTTCTTTATGAAATTAACATTAATTAATACTGATTCCTAGAGACAGTATTCCCCTGAAGAGATGACAGTCTGTATATTAAAACATTAGCTGTTTTCTATTTAAATATCCCATGTAATTACAGAATTATGATTTCCCAGTACATATTAGTCCACTCTGACTAAATTTTTTAAAAAAAATTTTGGTGAGAGGAATGAGGATTATTCTGTGACAACTGAGGTTCTAATCAGTACATTTTTAATTCTGTAATTTCCCTAGAGTTTCCAACATTTATCCTGCAAAGATTATTAATGACCACCAACTTTCATCTAGTTTCAATTGAACAAAAATAATTGACTATAGGTTGCTTGCTTAGTATATGTAAATGTTTATTTTTGCTAGAACTCTATATGCAAGTATTTGCATAAATTTTGCTTTTATATTGTTAAGCTTTAGCAATTAAAATCTATAGAATTAAACTTTGATATCTACAAGTAAATAAGTTGAATTGTATTCTGATTAAATTAGAAAATCCTAATTGCAGTTCTCCTGACATTATGCAAATCATTTATCTATTTCTTTACTAGTTTGTGTTAATTCAAATGGAATAATGTTGTACACTTTTGAAGTGTAAGTCCAAAATATAGCTACTTCAGGTGTCAAGGTACATGTAATTTCTTTTGTGATGCCTTTCAGGATTCTTCACTGTAAATTTGGTTGTAACTTGTAGGTCCTCCTTTAATATCTTGTGTTTCTTGTTTTTTATTGCTTATTATGCTTTATTTTATGCTTTGCAAAGATGAGCAATTCACATGTCTTTACAATAGAATCTCTTCCACTTATTAAACAAAAAATGATATTAAAATGTCAATATTGTGCTTTTATATCTTTTACTTTACAGGCTATATTAACTGTTACATTGAATTATGAGACTTCTGATTGTTGTTTGATAATAATGGCTTAATTTAAAAATAAATGCATATGTAAAATAATCTGATATTAAATTGCATCTAATTATGCCTAAATAACTTTACATAGCATTTAGGTTTGCATATTTTATTTTCAAATGTTTAATATTTAATGTTTTGAGAGAGAGATAAACATTGATTTGTTGTTCCACTTATTTATGCACTCATTGGTTGATCCTTGTATGTGCCCTGACCTGGGATCAAACCCACAACGTTGGAGTATCAGGACAATGCTGTAACCACCATAGCTACCTGACTAGGTCAGGTTTGCATACTTTAAATGCTACATAAATATATACAAAAAAATAAAGGAATTAAGTAACTAAAAAGTTATTCCAGAAATGTAGCATTATTCAGTTTTCATTCTTTTATGGATTATTTGTATTCAAAGACATGGACATTGATAAATACTGGGAACTATTACAATGAACACTAAAATGTCAACAGAGGCAAATGATCATTTAGTGCAAGCCAAAGACCAAATCCCATGTGGAAAATTATTTGGAAAGATCAGTATGTAAGCTTGTATTAAATAATTCTGAATTTTGAATAAAATAAACTCACTGAAAAGATGTCAGAGTTCAGATATCTGACATTCATGTTTGCTGCAGTAAGTGAACAAATTAATTGGCTCAAAACAGGCAAAGGTGGGATGAAGAACATATATACTAACAGGGTAATTTTAAGCATTAAAAAAAATCACCCATCACATGTTTTTTGTTTATAAAAAAGAAGCACATTGCATGTATCAAAGAGACATAAACAAAGTTATCAAGGATAACTTCCAGTCAAGATGGTGGCTGAGGATCAAAATTACAACTGTAATATAGAACAGCTATCACTCAGAACCATCATAAATTGAGTTGAATGGAAGTCTGACAACTATGGAATTAAAGAAACCACATCAATCAAAATTGGTAAGAGGGGCAAGGAAGAAGAATAGACTGGTCCCATATCCACATGTGGTGGATAAAAATTTGGAAGGGATCTCTTGGGAGTGAGGAGTCCCAGCCCCCTACCAGGCCCCTAGCCCAGGGTTCCAGTGCCAGGAAGATTAAGTCTCCATAACTGCTGGCTACAAACACCAGCAGGGATTGACTCGGTGGAAGAAACTTCTGGAGTCCCAAGCAGTTCCCCTTAAAGAACCCACACACAGATTTACTCAGATTCACTCTCTCTGAGCTCTGCTCATCACCAGTGTAGCAGCTTGAATGGCATGAGTGAGTGACATATGGGGAAAAACTGAAGTGTCCGGCATCAAGGGAAGAGCTGGGGGACAGTTATCTCTGAGACAGAAAGGTGGGCAGAATCCATTGTGGCTTTGTGAGCCCTCCCCCAACAAAGCCACAAAACCTGCAGGACTGTACCATATCTGAGATTCCATCAACCTGGCCAACACTGTTTGCCCCACCCTGGAGATCCCCTGAGACTCTGCCCTACCCAAACTGTTAACCATGACTTTTCCATATGAATTGCTAGTCTTGGCTCATGCTTCACAACTTCCTAAATCTTATTAAGCAAGCAACAGCTGGCCTCAGTGAGCCTCCAGCACCTGTAATTCTTGCTAAGTGGCCCAAAACACAGCACTAGCAGCAGCCAGTCTAGATTCACAATTTGGCTTCACCTGGGAATCTTCAAGCCCAGCACAAGCAGCAGCCATCTCAGACTGCTTTATAGCTCATGCAGGGTGGTCCCTGGCAAAACACAGGTTGCGGATGACCTAGCCAGCACCACCTAAGAAATCCCAGTGCCTGCATACCCAGTGGACATTACAGATCACATTGGAACACCACCACCTTGTCCTTGCACAGCTAACCTTCTACAGAAGGTGGAGATTGGTGGTCAGTGGTCACAGCCAGTTCTTTGCAGCTGACTGGCTTAGGTAAATCCCTTCCAATAGCAACCAAGGCTCAACTACAAGAAGAGGGTGTATCAGCCCACATAAAGGGTGCACCCCAAGTACTCAGCTTGATTGATAGGGGATATGTGCCACTAGACCCTACAGGACATCTACTACATTAAGTCACACCAACCAAGACATGGAGTCAAAGCAGCTCTACCTAATACATAGAAACCAACACAGGTAGGCTGTCAATTTGAGGAGACAAAGAAACATGACCCAAATGAAAGAAGAGATCACAACTCCAGAAAAAAAAAGAAACAAAATGGAAATAAGCAATCTATCAGACGCAGAGTTCAAAACACTGTTAATAAAGATGCTCAAGGAACTTAGTGAGGACCTCAGCATAAAAAAATCCTGTCAGAAACAAAGGATACGCTAATTGAGATAAAGAACAATTTAAAGGAAAATAATAATAGAGTGCATAAAGCCAAGAATCAAATCAATGATTTGGAAAATATGGGGGCAAAAAACAACCAATCAGAACAACAAAAAGAAAAAAGAATCCCCCAAAACTCGTGTAAGCAGCCTGTGGGAAAAATTCAAGCATTCCAATATTCATATCATAGGGGTGCCACGAGGAGATGAGAAAGAGCAAGAAAATGGAAATCTATTTGAAAAAAAAATAGAAAGAAAGCTTCCCTAATTTGTTGAAGGAAATAGACATTCAAGTCCAGGAAGCACAGAGTCCCAAACAAGAAGGATGCAATGAGGCCCATGCCAAGACACATCATAATTAAAATGCCAAAGTTTAAAGATACAGAATCTCAAATGCAGCAAGAGAAAAGCAGTTAGTTATACACAGAGTGTCCCCATAAGACTATCAGTTGATTTCTCAAAAGAAACTTTTCAGTCTAGAAGGAAATGGCAAGAAATATTCAAAGACATGGAAAGCAGTGACCTACAGCTAAGACTGTTCTACCCAGCAAAGATATCTTTCTAGAATTGAAGATATCTTTTTAGAATTGAAGGACAGATAAAGATTTCCCCAGACAAGAAAAAGCTAAGAGATCATCATCGCCAAACTATTATATGAAATGTTAAAAGGATTTTTTAAGAAAAAGAAGATCAAAACTATGAACAATAAAATAGCATTGAATACATATCTTTCAAAAATTTAATTTAAAAACAAACTAAGCAAACAAGGAGACAGAATCTTGGATACAGAGAGAGTTTTGATGGTTGCCAGATGGGAAAGGGGTGTAGAGAAATGAGTGAATAGATGAAGGTCTTAAGAAGTACAAATAGGTATTTACAGAATAGTCATGGGGGTGTAAAGTACAATATAGGAAATGGAATAGCCAAAGAACTAATACTCATGACCCATGGACATGGACAATGGTGGGGGGATTGCCTGAGAGAGTGGGGTTTGGTGGGTACAGGGCACAAAGGGGAAAAATTGAGACAACTATAATAGCATAATCAATAAAATCATTTAAAAAAGAAAGTTATCAAGTCATACCATAATATGTTTACTAGTTGGAACAACCAATGTTGAATACTCATCACACTGATTGTTATTATAGATACAAAATTTTACTTATTTTTATTTTTTATTGTTGTTCAAGTACAGTCATCTCCATTTTTCCCCTCCACTCCCCCTTGCACTACCCATTCCAACCTCCCACCCTCAACCTTACCCTCCCCTTTGGCTTTGTCCATGTGTCCTCTGTACATGATCCTTGACGACCCTTCTCCTTCTTTCCCCTGTGGTTGCCCTCCCCCTCCCTTCTGGTTACTGTCAATTTGTTCTTTATTTCAATATCACTGGTTATAATTTGCTTGCTTGTTTGTTTTGTTGATTAGGTTCCATTTATAGGTGACAGCATATGGTATTTGTATATATACATAATTTTAGATACATTTAAAATACAATATTGATATATGTGGACTCAGGTTTGGAAATGTAATTGCTAAGACCCTTCCCTTATAACTCCTGAGTCTCCCTCAAAGTCACTTCTTGCTCCCTAACAAGGATAAGCAATCAGATTGCCTGGGTTTGATGTCAGACTTGTATACTTACTCTGTAACTTTAAACTCTGTACACTCAATTTCCTTCTGTGTAAAGTAATTTTTAAAAAATTTTAATAATAATGTCCATAGCATAGGTTTCTGAAAGCATTTATTTAACTAAAGCTCTTAGGAGAATATCTGGCAGACAAAAAATGCAATGTAAGTGCTCATTAGCATTTTCCCACTGGCAATACTTTAGTGTAAGCTGGTAGGATCTTCAAGAGCTGTTTCTCATCATTGGTACTTTGGTACACCCATGGTGTACACACACACAGAAGCAGCACAGCTGCAATTTTGAAAGTCTAAGATGGCATGTTTATCCTGTCTTTTTACCAGTAATAACAAACTTTTGTAAGTTGTTAAAGGACTAAATTCTTATTCAGAGAAATAGTGGGCAGTATATTAACAAAATTTCTAAACTCAACTTTTTGGAACTTCTTAACAAAATTTCTAAACTCAACTTTTTGGAACTTCTTAACATATATTTATATTCAGTTTGAGATACGAATCAGATTTTCTTGAGTTTGAAAGTTCATTCACTAAATGCTGCTTGTTTGCTAGCAGAAGTGCAGTTCTTTCATATGTTTGGGCTGAACAATGATTAAGTTACTAAGATCAGAAATGACAACTTCCCTTTTCTGCTGAAGCAAACAAATAAATGAAAATTACCCCCTCCGAAAATTGCACAGTAGAGTTACCAGTGGTACAATCACAATGCCAGATCCACATATTTCTTCCTGACAATATTCTGGGGAAGAAAAGCCTTAAGGATTTTACAGCTATGTAGTAATTGTAAGAAGACAGCAGCAGAAAAAATGACAGGCTGATGGAGTAACCTTGAGCTGAGAACCATCTGATAGTTTCACGGTTTTTTAATTTTCATAGTATTTTTTAAATTTAGAAATAAATAATCTCTTAAGCAACTTTTGCTTTTATTACACCATAAGAGAAAAAATAATCCAAGTTGTTTGTAAGGGGTTGGTGTGGGGTAGAGAGGAGGATTTCATATTAAATCCTGGAGCTAATTCCTTAGCATTCAGCCTAAAGAAAAATCACACCATCTCATGGCTGGATCACTAGAATAGCCTTCTTTATTCTTGACCACCTTTAACACATTATTATTTTACTTTGTCCTCTTTTTTCTTTAGAACTATTTTTTATCTTCTGAAAAAATTCAAACCTACATAAAATTTGTAAGAATAGCACAATATACCTCTATATTCTCTTCAATTTGATGATTGTTAATATTTAGTTTACTTGTTTCCTCACTGTCTCTTTCCCCTACCCCATGTTCCTCCACTGCCTCCCTCCCTCTTGTATTATTTGGGCTTTAGGTACAGGCTTATTGACGGTTCTTCCCTAAAGAGTTCATCATTTATTTTTGAGAACTAGGGCATTCTCTTATATAACCGCAATACAGTCATCCTGCTCTGAGAATTTAACATTGATAGACTACTATAATCTAGTATATAGTTCATATTCAAATTTCTCCAGTTATCCCAATTTTTTATAGCTTTCTTTTTTTCTTCTCCCAGATTTAATCAAGGAAAAGTCTCTATATTTGATTTTCATGTTTTCAAATACATTTTCCATATGCAGCCAGAGTAATCTTTTTAAAGCTCCAAATATATTATGACATCTCTTTGAATCTTTCATTTCCCCTAAAATGAAATACAAACCAGCCCTTAGTTCTCCAGTTTCTTTTCATTTATTATCCACTTCAAATTATTTTTCATTGATATTGAATTAACTTATTTTTTTCGGAAATCACCATGACCTCTGTTGGGTCTATGGCATAATATTCCTACTATTAAAGTATTCTTCTACCTTAATTCCTCTCTTCACTTAGCTGACTCATCCATGTTCTGTGGGTCACACCATTGCTAGTTAAAAGCCTCCTCTGCCAAGAACAGACTGTTTTTGGTGTCCCACTATGTGCTCACATAGCACCGTGTAGTTACAGCCAATAGAAGATTTATCACACTGCTTTGAGTTCACCAGTTTACTTACTAGAATCCCCATCCATATTATTGAGTTTCTTGAAGACAGTGACTCTATAACTTGTTTACCACTATATTCGTCTATTGAGTGTTTCTCACACAGCTGGTTCAATAAGTGTTGAGCAATAGGATGCACTAAATCATAACTGCTACTGTGAACCCCGGGGCTAAGTCTGGATAAAATTATAACTGAGTGACCTATGTGAGTTCTAGGTTATTTCCAAGTTAGAGACAGGAAGAAAATTTTAGTTATTACAGTTATCTGGGTTTTTTAAATGTTTTCATGATTTAATTTATTTTCTTTATCAGTGATGGGGTATTTGTATTCACATTTGTAATGCTGGAATATAAACAGAGTTTCAGTTGAAAGCTCAGGATCTGAGGCCTCTCCAAATTCCCACCTATTGGAGATCTGTTTTCACATCCAGACAATAATGTTTAGATTTAAAACTTGTCACCAAAGGTTAAAGATTCTCAGAAAAATATGGCTATCATTAATTAAAAAAAACTAATCTGTGCAGATGAAAATGGTAAAATAGGGAGATAGCAGGTTGGATATTGAAATGGGCAAATTTTAACACACAACTCTGATTGAGTTTAACTAAAATCCATTCTTTCAAAGGAATACTTTCAAGAATTTGTAAAACTGAGGTATATTTACTATTTAGGTCTAAGCAATAAAATCATCACTTTTAAAAGTGAGCAAACTGTTATTTTGAGTTTACATTTTTCCTGATTTTTAATCTTTGCTCAATATATAGCAGGGGAGTTATTAAAGAATATTTGCCTAATAATAATTTATGAAAAATCATTTTGAGGAACTGAGTAACCTTCAGGAAATTACTATATTTGCTTTCTTAAATCTATAAATAAACACTTAGCAAAAGTGTAACAAATATACTGGTTTTAGAAAATAAATCAGTCTTGAAATATATTTTTTCTGGGTAAATGTAGAACATCCATACCACATATTTGTGTTGCCTTCTTCTGAAATTTTATTTTAAATTGAATTGGTAGATGCAATAAGTAATTAACTAATTAAAACAATCATGTTAGATAAATAGCCAAATGTTTCTTTGATACTTAAAACATATTACTAACAATGTAAATGATATATTTATTGTTCATGAAATAAAAATTTATTTTATTTATGATAATTATGCTCATCATATTTACATCTAGTATACCAAATATATACTATTTAAAAAACACATTAGTATTTAATTAATATATCTAAATACAATTAAGTAGTCAATGAACAAAGTATAAATATTCGTAATTTTGTATTCAAAAATAAACAAATTTATCAGTCTTGAGCATAACATATTTACTAATTTACTCTACTTCAGTGGTTGAGCAGTTGTCTGACTATGCTATTGATTCCACTCTCAGATTGCAAAATTAATGAGAAAGTAATTTTTAAAAGCTCATTCTTATTTCTTTGTTACTTTTCCTCACTGTGTCTTATGAATAGTCACTGTTTACTACATTTAACAAAGATAAACTGATGAAATGTTAAATTCTTCTAATGTATAAGTGATATCAAAATCTGAATGATAATTTATTTGAATCTATTTAGATATCTACACAATGATTTATTTTTATTTTTTATCCTCACCTCAGGACATTTTTTCATTAAGAGGGAGAAACATTGATTGGTTGCCTTCCTGTACACATCCCAACCAAACCCATAGGATCGAACCTATGACCGAAAGGTCTACAGGGTGATGTTCCAACCAAATGAGCCACAGCAGGCATGGCTGTACAATGATTTTTTGTGAACCCACTATGTTATTCCATAATTTATAAAAGACGTGATTTGAGCCTGAAAATTTTTGATAGTTTCCACAGTCAATTCTGATTTCTAAAAATCTATGTAAGACTCTGTTAGGCATCATCTCTTTAACCCTATTGAGTTACTAACTGAGAAGGTTAATTTTAAAATGAAGAACTAAAGTTAGACCTAGGTGGAGGACAGTATTTGATTTGGAGACGTGACAGGATTAGATAGAGTGATTAGTGATCTGTAAATATCCAGTTCGATTACTTAGGCTGCACTCAAGTTTGTTTCTCTTGCAATGAAGTTTCAGATGCATAATGTAAAAGAGAAAAGCAAATCATAAAAATGCATATTACAGAAAAATGTAAACATGGTAAAAGAAAACTAACAAATGAGTATAAAAGTTATGTTTAGGAACAGGAAAGATATACTCACCAGGTGCTAACATGGCCTTTTGTTTGAATCTATCTTTACCTCAAAGGTAGACCTGCTTCAGGGCTATAGATCCTTTCACCCACAGGACATTTTCATCTGGTTATGTCTTTGTAATTCAATTTTCTTTATATCCTAAAATAAATTATTGCTTCTCTCTCAAAACTCTCCTCAGGGAATTATATCACCATTCATCTGGTCTAGTATTTCCCAGACTCTTCAGAGAAACACAATTGCTTCAAAAATGTTAGATTTCTCATTGGGAGAAAGATTTGTAATCAATGTTTGGTAAGTAACATGAGAAGATAACAATATAAAGAGCTGGCAAACTGTTCTGCTTAATAAATTTTAAAAATCCTCATCATAGCAGAGTCTAAAAGACAAGATCCTCTTTAAAATAGAGATAGTGAGGAAGTCCTTTGTGAGGTTTGCTGCCACTTGTAGGATAAGAAATGCTATTAAGTTTCTACATCCTTATCTGCATAAGACAATGACATCACCCTTCTCACCACCCAAGCCTTCACTGAAGCTGGCTGCTGTGTGTGTATATATGTGTGTATGCATGCATGTGTGTATGAATGCTGTTTTGGAGACTTTAAGTGAAATGGAAGTTTCATGGATACTAAAAAATTAGAATAACAGATGACTGGATATCATGGGTGATAAACTAAGATTTGATTTTTTAAAAAAATTTAAAAAACAAGGTGACAAGTCAGTTACATCAGGAACTATTCTACCCTTTCCTTATATAGCAGTTAGTTTACTTTGCCAAAGTGCAACATTTCCACAATTGCACATATCTATGAGCGGCAAATAAATAATGAAAACATTGACAGAACTGGAGATAAATAGACAGCAACACAGTAATAGTAGATTCAATACTTGCACTTTCAATAATGGACAGAACAACCAGTTACAAGAGCACTTAAATAGCAGGTCTTCAACAATCGCATAAACAAAAAAATTGAGCCTAACACATATACAGCACATAGCGCACCACAACAGCAGGATATGTATTCTTTTCAAGGGCACAGGGAATATTTTCAGGAAAGTTTATATGTCACAAAACAAATCTTAAGAAATTTAAGAAGATTAAAATTGTGCCAAGTTATTCTCTGATCACAGTGGCATGAAACTAGAAACACAACCAGAAGGGAAACTGGAACAAATATATGGAAATTAAAACACTCTTGAACAAATGCATAATATGCAGAAAAATTCTTGAAAATGGCCTGTGGATGGCAGCATTTTCGTATTCCGGAAAGATAATGATCTCAAGTTATTTTCCTTTCTATGATTCATGTTTATATCTCGCCTCTGAATCATGTATAAAACAACCAGCTGAGTATATATTGTCAGCTGGTAAGCACTTTTTAATGAACCAGACCTCACTTTTGTTTGAACACACATCAATGTTTATGGTTTTGTTTCAGAACACCACCAGAATAAGGATCATTTTGGCCAAGAGAAAATTAAATCATCCAGTGATGAGAACTTATGAACAAGAATAGGCATCTCTAATGGTTCTGTAGCTTATTTTATCTGTTGCTGTATTGCTCCTCTACATAGCATGTTGTGAAGTTTATGATTTATTCATGAAGGCACTGTCACTACTGAGGAATCGTACTCTAAACCACTGAATATTTTGACAAACCCCATTAAAGGAAGGCACTAATAATCAAAATATCAAATATTTACAGATGATATTTTATTTCATCTCTTGAATAATTCCTACCAATTATCGAAGTTGAAACACAAGAAAATACCAATATGAAATAATTTTTGAACTACAAAATGACAACTTTATATTATTAAATTTACTTTAACAGATTTCAGTCTGACCAATTCTGGTGATTCTTAGTGTTTCATTTCAGTATGAGAAATCTGTAATAATAGAAATGTTCTTTGAGTAGGAGTCAAAAAATTAATCTTGCCATGAGAAATAATGAGCCAATTGTGAAAGTAAAATTGAGGTTTACTTCACAAAGACAACATGTTTTTTACACAGCAACTGAGGGGTAGAGAGGAGGGGAGAGATTGAAGTTATCTAACATGCCTTTTGTTAACAGGTTAATAAATACTTTGTTGATTTACACAGAGTTTTAGATTCTAGAAAACAAGTAAAAGTAGTTGAATTAACTCCCTGAGGTTGCTGTAAAAAAATACCACAGACGTGGTAACTTAAAACAACAAAAATATATTCTCTTATAGTCCTGGAGTCTAGAAGTCTGCAATTCAAAAAATCTATTCTATTCTTTTCCTCTTGCAGCTTCTGGTGGTTACCCAGCTTCTCTGACTTGAGGCCAAACTCCAATCACAGTCTGTTCACACTGGCTCTCTTCTGTGTCTGTTTTCTCTTTTCTGTGTCTATTATAAGGATACTTGCCATTGGAGTTAGGGCCTACAATAAACATTAAGATGATATCCTCACCTCCAGATCCTTACCTTAATTCCATCTGCAATGACCATTTTTCCACATAAGGTCACATTAATAATTTTCTTTAGGTGATTGGGATGTAGACTCATCTTCTGGGGGCACCATTCAAACCACTACATTAGTACTGAATTTCTCTTAAAGGAACTGAGGTGATCTTAGGGAAAAAGAAAGATTATGATACAATTTAGTTTACTTCTACTTATAATTCACCACCAGGTAACTTGAGTTCTAATGAAGTTCTTTATTCATTTCCACTCTCCAAGAAAAAAATAAGTATTTTTCAGACTTAGTATACTCAGTATACACAGACTTAGAACAAATAAAAGATGCTAGAAATGCATTCTCACCTCTACCATGTAATCTGCTGGGTCATGAAGAATTTGGTTCATAATGGGATAAGGATTTTGCAGCAGAATTAAATCTTTATCAAGAAAGTCTATGAAGAAAATGTTAGCTGAAAAAATAGTATGCTTAGAGATATATGTGATTTACATTCTGGTATGAACTCCCTACCTCTTAGCAGACTGATGATGATTAACAGAGCCAAACTATGTGTACCATTGTTCTAGTGGGTTTTCTAATAAGGTTGTCTTGTGGTTTTCCTGTTCTTCAAGAGGAGAGAATGTGCTTTTTTTATGTAATCATGATAAAGGGCTAAATATTGTACAGCTATTATAGAATGGACCCAGGGGTTATGGGGTTCCTTTGACACTGGATTTTTTTGCCTGCCACCAGGGAACTGGAATTAAGTCTCTCAGTGACAGAATTTAGTTAAAAGGAAAGGAACTATTTATTCAAAAGTCATACAGCTTTAGAGTAATGACTTAATGTTACTGTCAAATACTCAAAGTCCCTTAAAACATCCACAAACATATACAGTCTTTCCTTCCCCCTTTACCCTTGCAGGCCAGTCTTGGGTACTGTATCTCAGGGGGAAAAAAGAAGAAATCTATAGCTCACTTCCCCCAGTTCCTCTGTCATCCTGTGCTTAGCTGGCAGGCCTCCTATTGTTCCCAGGGCCATCAGCTATGTTCCCAGGATCTCCAGTCCTTAATCCAAACCCATGTGGCACCTTCTCATGGCCCACCAGCAAGAGTCCTTTCATCCCTTTCCTTCCCTGCAAGGTATCACATCATCCCCATCCCTAGTCCTACATTGTTTCTCCCGTTTCCTAAGCTGCTGGTAAAGGGAGACTCAAAACTGCATGGTTAGTCCCCGCATGGTTGCCATGTCTGGCTTTAAATCCTGTTTCAAATCTTCCTCTGCACCCCCATTTCCAACTCCTCCCACAACCAACCACACCTGCCAGCATTCCCATATTTTTCCAGCCTTTCTGGGCTGCCATAATAAGTCTGGGCAGGCATGGCCTCCTGTTGTGGAGCGAACCATCTCCAATCTCTCATGCAGGCACTGTAACCAAGGGGAGCTGCCTCCCAGTTACATCATGAATTAAAGTCACTCTCATCTCCCTGGCTGAAAGTCTGGCCACTGCTACTTAGCATATTTATGAAGTTAGCCAGCAGTTATAGATATGTTAAATAACTATTTTTGCATATCAGGTATGAAGCTGGCCAACTGTTACTATGCAAAATAACTCTCATTGGCCCTGCTCCATGTGTCTCATCCCACAGTTCAGACTTGTGGGGGTGAAAGTATCCTATAATTTTCTATTTCCTGGACACCCCAATTCTGGACCCCATTACAATCCCTCTTTGCGGGGGGCTCCAGCTGAACCCTGTTACATAGCCATTTAATTCTTGAGATTAATATGTAGATAACCTCTAAGTTTCCATATTTTGACTTATTAAGAAAGTAATCAACCTGAACATTCAGTTTTATTGGTTTTACTATGCAGTTTTATATCTAACTTGGTATTTTAAATTTAACTTTCCTTTCCCAATTGGATTTATTAATCCCTCATCCTCAAATCCTATCTTGTTTTTCTACTGATTCCCAAATAATAAGAAACTAAAAATTTGACATTAGTATTTGTACAAAACAGTCACTTTTAATAATTTGAGAACCATGTATTTTACATTCCCATTAATATGAGTCCAATAATCTGAGACTCTCTGGAAACATTTGGATATAACCTCCCCTCTTTCAATTACTAAAGGTATTTTTAAATTTGGGGCCTTACCCGTAAGAGATTATCACCAGAAACAACTTTTTTTTGTTGTTTATACAGTGCTTTATTTCCATTCCCTGTACACATATTCCACATTCAATTGTCAAGAATACACAGTTATTTACTATACAGCTGCTCAACTTTTAAATATGCCATGGAATTTGCTACAAATTTGGGTTGTTCACCTGCATCTGCTTCTTTTTTTTGGCTTAGTTTTTTATAGTTGTTCAAGTACAGTTGTCTTCATTCCCCCCCACCATTCCCCCCAACCCCAGCCATCCCTACCTCCCACCCTTGATTCTAACCCACTTTGGTTTTCAAAAATAATGGTAAATTTACAGATAGAATTCCATGCAGCAGAAAGAAAGAAGGAGCTTCTACCCTTTGCAACAGCATGGATGAAACTGGAGAGCATTATGCTAAGTGAAATAAGCCAGGCAGTGAAAGACAAATACCATATGATGTCACCTGTAAGTGGAAACTAATCAACAAAACAAACAAGCAAGCAAAATATAACTAGAGACATTGAAATTAAAAAGAAACTGACAGTGACCAGAGGGGAGGTGGAAGGAGATAATGGGGGGAAAAGAGGAAGGGGTTTTCAGAAAAAAACAAAAAAAAAACCTTTTTTAATCTATCTATATGGAAGCAAAACTACTGTCAGTGACATTTGCTCTTTTTATTATCCTGCAAAGATCTTCCCTTCTGAAGTCACAAGATACCTTACTACATCCTAGCTCAGAATACAATGTACAGTATACCTAATTTTTTCTCTCTCTTTTTGAACCTGAACCAGTTATGTATTTGGGGGTCTCTGGCTCTCTCATTTATGTGAGGTTCCATGCACACATATGAAATTAAATGTGCTTATTTTTTAAAATTAATCTGTCTCATGTAAATTTAATTATTAGACTAGCTCAAAAAATCTAGAAGCATAGAGGAAATTTTCTTCCTCCTACTCTATTACTATGAATTACTTCACTCATTTACTTCACTCAATTACTTCACTCAGGCATTGGGCATATTTTACTCTTAAGGACTAACAGATTGAAAAGGAATATGAAGAAAGACAACCACGATTATAGTAATAAAATGGGTAGACGATAGTTTCAAAACCAATGACTGAATGTAGGAGGGATTCCTGATTCAAGGTGAAGCATCCACAATTTCCCTGGGAATGTGGCTCTTCAGGCAGTTGGAAAGGGCAATTAGGAATTTAGTCACTGAGGAATTCTTCTTAGCTACTATTTACCAGTCTAAAGGAATGGTGATTTGTCAGATAAAAAAGCCAGAACTCTGACACCTTAGTCTTTTCTACCCAGATCTGGCATGGCCTGTGGAACAGACACAAGGCAGCTAGGTTACCTATAGAAGCTAAGGATCTGCAGGATGTAGGAAATGGTACTTAAGGGTAAGTCAGAGGCACCTAGGCAACCATTTATCTTTTTATAAAATATATTGGCAGTGTGGTGGCCATTATTCCCATACTCTTATCGAAAAACGTCTTAAGTGATGCTTATGTTAGAGTACATTTCAGACTCAAGTAGGTAGCTTGTAAACCAAGGGGTGTCAAAACTAACTGTGATTATTGGAACTTCTTGCCTTCTGAGCTATTGTCCTTTATCACAGTAAGTAATAAACTCAGCTTTGTCATATTAACATGTTACCTTGGTAATGTTTGGGCAGCAACCACTGGACAAGATTCAATGGTGAAGGAATATTTCACAATCATGATTTAGCAAGTTCATAAGTAACATGGCTTGGGCCTTGTTTTAGAGATAGGGTAGGACTTTCATTTTTCATTTTGATTTTTTTTTTTTAGTCTGATTTTTTTTTGTCTGATTTTTTTTGAGTCGTAGAATGATGGGTTTTCCTGTGGAATAACTTTTGTGGAAATACAAAGCAAGTTATGAAAATAGAGAACAAGCATTTGTTGTTGATGTTGTTATTGGCATAATGATTCACTGATTAAAAGGGAACTGTTGTTCAAACAGCTGGACTAGCATCTCAGTGTGTGGTTTGCTCATAAGCCCATGAACACTAAGAAATTTCTGCTCCTACTAGATAAGGATTTTATCTTTTCCTAATCATGAAAGATATGTTTTCATTAGCATATGGAGTGAAATACAAAGGCTCTATTTTTAAATAAATGAAACAATTTGTCACTGCGTGTGACAAGACTTCCTCCCTGTGATAATGAATACTTGTATAAGAGAGGAAACTGCAAAGAACTGGGAATTGAAGTACAAAGTAGGGAGCTGAATCTCACCACATTAAAGACAGAGCTTTTGCTTTTAAGTGTAAATGTACCATTTACTATGTCCCCTGGTGAAATAATGGCATTGTTAATTGTGTATTAACTATGACCTTGAAAATCATGAGGGAATATGCAGTGCAAAGGAGAGAAATAAATTAGACTTAACAACAAAAGACTTTCTTTCATTTAAATTATCTAAAGTAAAAGAAATCATTAAGATTTTGAAAAATAAACTAACTCCTTTTCTAATTATCAAATAAGCATTTCCATAACTAATTGTTTGCTTTACAAAGGTAAGTTTCCAAATCCATGTTGTATTTAAAGATATAGATAATAGATATATAGGTAGGTAGTTGAAAAAGATGTAGATAATAGATATATAGGTAGCTAGGTAGATGATAGATAGATAATAGCTAGAAACATAGACTTAGATAAACGGATAGACAGTATGGTGAGTTTAAAATAACCACAAATAGCTTGTTTCTTAGATTTATGGAAAGAATATGTTTGCAATTATTTCCATACATACATAATATGAAGTGGGAATAACTATATTGTGGAGAAATCTGGTAAAACTAAAAACATTAGAATATTGACTTATTTTATATTATACAGCATTTTACAAACCAACATTGTAAGACTCTGAAGTTCATTATTTTAAAACAGCTATGCATAGGGTTTAAACAAGAAAAGAAATCTACTATAAGAATTATGGATATGAATTAATTATAAGAATAAGCTCTTACATATTTATGGAAGAGACTGAAGAAGGAAAGTTTGGAAGGGGGATTTGAAAGATCAGGGAAGTCACTAAATAGCCCTACTAAAGCACTGACAGGCGTAACAAGTCAAGAAATGCAGGGGATTCTAGGAAGTCAGTAATGTCCAACTTCCAAATGAAATGGGAACATAAGAGAAGTTAAGGGCAAATTGTCCAAATTGCATAACTCTTGGTTTTAAAGGAAGGTCTCCAGCTAAAATCTGATGGTGGGCTTCCATTGCTGTGTATCAGTACAGCTAGCAATGAAAAGAGCTGGATACAGGTAAAAGAAGATGGAGCTCACCTTTTCTGTTTGTCACATTTAATCCAGTGATTGTCAAAGAATAAGCAACTTCTTCACTTCTGCCTACCATTTCTCAAGCAATTTCCTATTTTATCCAACTCTATACTAGAACACATAGGTCATGGGATCCTGAGAAACACAGTTTCAGATTAACTAAGTTAAAAAACTGACATATATTTAAATATAAATTATAAACACTGTTAAGTAATGGTTAAGAAAAATAATAAAGCTAAGTACATAGAAATTAATCTAGAAATTACCACATTATTTCTCCTTTTCCAGCTATAAAAATATAAATCTATACATGATAGAAATGTGTATGATGTTATAAATTTAAATTTCAAATATTTGGGGACTAAATTTAATAGTATCTGAAAAATCTATTATACAAAAAGTGAAAAAAGTTAGTTTGAGGTCTAAAAGCACAAGCTTATTGATGATCTGAAACATGTTTCTATGGCAAAGAATTAGAGTTCATGGAGAGTAGTTTAATTGGTATGTTCTAAATTAGCAGAAAAATTATTGCAGAAAGTGACCCCAAAACCATTTTAGACAAAATGACCCACAAGGTGATTCCATATGGCAACCAACTGAGAGTAACATGAAGACTGCATTGATGTAAAATTTATGTCAATCACATATTTCTACACAAGGACAGGTGCAACTGTAGATGGACTCACTAGAACTTCAAGATCAGGACTCTGGGACAATTTTTGTTATGTGGGAATTGTGAGGGAAAAGTTAATAAAAAAAGAAATGAGAGGTGGAGGTAATATTTTTTATCTTGTCTCATTTTTTATTTTATTTTTTAAAACTTTTATTGTTATTCTATTACAGTTGCCCCATTTTTCCCCTTTGCCCTATTCCACCCAGCCCACCCCAAACCCCACTCCCACAATCAATCTCCACATTGTTGTCCGTGTCTGTGGGTCATTTGTCATTTATACATGTTCTTTGACTAGTCCCTTCCCTTTCTTTCCACGATTATCTCCCTTCCCCTTCCCCTTCCCCTCTGGTTGCTGTCAGCCTGCTCCAAGTTTCCATGCCTCTGGTTCTATTTTGTTCATTACTTTATTTGTGTTGATTAGTCTCCTCTCATAGGTAGATCATCTGATATCCTACCTTCCACTGCAGCATGGATGGAACTGGAGATTATTATGCTAAGTGAAATAAGCCAGTCGGTGAAAGAAAAATATAATTTTTAATTTTTCCCGATAACTTATATTTAAAATTTCAATCCTACTAAATTTAAAATAAGCAGTCATTCTCTTTTACTCAGTTTGACAAAATTGTTAAAATGGGTATATTTGTTCTATCTATAAATAGATCAATTGAGAGATGGATGGCTGGTTCGGTAGATAGATGAATGCATGGGTGGATGGTTGGATGAATATACGGATAGACAGATGGATAGATGGATAGTATGGTGAGTTAAAAGAGTAAATTTTTTGCAGCTTCTCATAACAAGAGGCAAAGTTGGTCTTCTAGCCCTTTGAATATGGGATGACCTTATATCTTTCTTTGAATGATAGAATGTAGCAGGAATAACATCATGTGATGCTCTTAAGACCTTGAAACTAACCTCCTCCTATTAGAATTTTGCCACCAAGCAAACATGCTCTAGCTAGCATTCAGAGAAGCCTAGCAGAGGCAAATTAAGGTGCTTTAGCCAACAGTCTGCCAATCACCAAACATGTGAATAAGGTGATCTTAGATCATCTATCCCCAAAGAAAGTGTCACGTCATTATTCATGAGTAAGGCCAAAAAATATTAGCAAAATCATCCATCTGAGCTTTGCCCCAATTGCCAGCTAGAAATCTGTGGGTTAACAAGTGCTATACTAAGCCAAGCCATTAAGTTTTGGGTGGTTCATATATAGAAAAGACCAACTGATACAGATGGATGGATGAATACTTTATTTTCAACCATTTATGATTGAGTAGCAAACTGAATAATGAATATTTAACCATAAGTACTTCAGTACACAACCCCTAAGAAGAAAAACATTTGATGTAATCCCAGTGTAATAATCACACTCAAGAAATTTAACTTTGATCAAAATACCTGAAACTAATGTAATATTGTATGTCAACTATAAATCAATAAGAATAATTAAAGAAAAAAAGCACATGACTCCAGTTTGTACTGAATTTAGTACAAAATTAGTTGTGTTTACTTTTAGCACTTGGTTTAAGTGGTATTTTTGTTTTTTGTAATTTGCCCCTGAATTTTTTCATTGTTGTTCAAGTACAGTTGTCTCCATTTCTACCCCTGCCACTTCCTCCCCCACCCCACTCATCTGTACCTCCCACCCTTGACCCTAGCTCCCTTTGGCTTTGTCTGTGGGTCCTTTAACATGCACCTTGATGACCCTTCCCCTTTTTTCCCCATAATTGTCCTCCCCACACCCCTCTGGTTACTATCAGTTTGTTCTTTATTTCAATGTCTCTAGTTATATTTTGGTTGCTTATTTGTTTTGTTGATTAGGTTCCACTTGTAGGTGAGATCACATGGTATTTGTCTTTCACCTCCTGGCTTATTTCACTTAGCATAATGCTCTCTAGATCCATCCATGCTGTTGAGAAAGGTTAAAGTTCCTCCTTTGATCCTCTCATTTACTGATGGGCACATAGGTTGCTTCCAACACTTGGCTATTGTAAATTGTGCTGCTATGAACATGGGATGCATAGGTTCTTTTGAATTGGTGTTTCAGGATTCTTAGGGTATAATCCCAGCAGTGGAATTTCCAGGTCAAAAGGCAGTTCCATTTTTCCCAGTGCATTGAACCGCAGTTAGAAGATTTTTTTATGTCCAGATTTTAGATGGATTTACCATGCTTTCTTGACATATACACATTTATGTATAGATATGAGCATACATGAAAAAACTAATTCATTTGGTTATTTATGGTGTGAGGTGTGGATCTGATCATAGATTAGGGTGGGCAAAAGTGAGGTCTGCTTGAGTGTGGTTGGTAGGGTAATAATATGGGCGTAATAATTTACAGTTTTAATTTGAACATTTCACCTAGAATTTCATATGGTGTGCTTGAGTAGGATGTTGTTATTGTTATGTTATGTTACAGAATTAAATGTTTAGGATTTTGTAATAAAAGGTTTTATAATAAATAAAGGGCATTTTTGTGCTGGACCCCATATTTTTCCCAAATGGTTATTCAGCAGCTTTATGCCACTTATTAAATATTATTAAATCATTGATTTGAGGTTTTATTTTCATTACATATTAAATGTCCACATATATTTTGAGTCAGGCTTGCCTTCACTTTCTATTTTACTCTTTTTTTCTCTTATCTATGGAACAATGTTCCTGAAGCGCACAGGCAAAGGAACAGCACTATCCAGTAGAACCTTCTGAGATGATGAAATGATGATCATACTTGTCTTGTGCAATATGGTAGCCACTTCAAATATGACTCATATAACTCATAGCTAAATTTTTATTTTATGTATTTTTAATTAATTTAAATTTAAGTAGTTAATTTTTGCTAAATTGCTCCTGTATGGGAGCACAGAGCTGTAGAGACATTTTAGTGTTTGTTAGGAAGCTCTGATGTTGACCTGACAATCTGTCCTCATTGTTTTTATTTTTTGTAGTTTTTGAAACATTTTTGAAATTTCTTGATAGGTAATTTTAAATTAAATATTTTAATTCCAGAAAAAATGAATACTGTATTGTATTAAGATTACCTGAATATATATAAATTAGTTCAGGAAGAACAGATATATATGTTTGTGTATTAAAGAATTTAGTATTTTTTTTCTTAATTTCTTTAGCTTTTCACCTAGACCCACAACCCTTATCCCCTCTGATGGATGTCACTCTGTTCTCTGTATCTATGAGTCTGTTTTTATTTTGTTTGTTAGTTTTTTTGTTCATTAGATTCCATATAAGAGTGAAATCATATGGTATTTGTCTTTCTCTGATTGGCTTATTTCACTCAGCATAATTTTCTGCAGGTCCATCTATGCTGTCACAAAGGATAAGATTTTCTTCTTTTATATGGCCAAGTAGTAGCTTTTTTATCCACTCAACTACTGATGGGTACTTTGGCTGCTTCCAAATATTGCCTATTGTAAATAACACTGCAATGAACATAGGGCTGCCTTTAAAAAGAGACTCACAGATACAGACAACCGCGTGGTTATTACCAAGGGAAAATGGGGTGGGAGAGAGGAAGAAGAGGGTATTGGGGGAATAAATGGCAATGGAAGGAGGCTTGACTTGGGGTGAGAAATACACAATAGAATATACAGATGTGTGATGGAACTGTGCACCTGCAACCTGTATAATGCTGTTAACCAGTGCCACCACTACAAAACTTTCCCATAAAAGAAAAAAGAAGCAGCTCTGCATTTAGAGTTTTCCTGGACTCTGCTCCACACATCTCTTCCCTTGGCTGATTTTAAGGTTTCCTTTCGCTGTAATAAATACTTTACATTTATTTGTTTTTAAGACTTCTTTACTTATTTATTTTTAAGACTTTTCAAGAAGTTTTAGGCTTACAGAAAAATTGAGGGGAAAGTACAAAAGTTTTCCATTTACCTCTTACTCCTACACATGCACAGCTCCCCTGCCCCGCTTCCAACATTCCCTCCCCAGCAATGTGGTACACATTTTATCATTGATGAGCCTACATTGACAAATCACAATAACCCAAGTCCATAGTTTTCAGTACAGTTTACTGTTGGCACCTTACATTCTAGGGGTTTCAGCAAATCTATAATGACATGCATCCATCATTATAATACAGAACATTTTCACACTCTAAAAATCCTCTCCTTCATTTATTCATCCCTCCCCACTCCTGTCCCCAGTTCCAGGCAAACAGTGATTTTTCTTTTTTACTGTCTCCAGAGCCTTGTCTTTTAACTAAATGTTATATAGGTGGAAAAATACAGTATATTGGATTTTCATATTGGATTTTTTTCACTTGGTAATATGCATTTGAGGTTTCTCCATGTATTCTCATGGTTTGTTATCCCATTTCTTTGTAGCATTGAATAATATCCCATTGTCTGTGTCTACCAGTTTATTTACTCATTCATGTACTGAAGGACATCTTGGACACTTCCAAGTTTTAACAACTATTAATAAAACTGCTATAAAGTATGTGTGCATTTTTTTGTGTGTGTGAACATTGTTTTCAATTTCTTTTAATAAATAAGATGCACAATTGCTGGATTGTATGGTAAAAGATCCATGTAAAACAAGACAAAAACACTGAAATATCTAATGAAGTGGCTGTGTCATTTTGTATTTTCACCCATAATGAAGACTTGTTTCCTGACATTTTCACCAACATTTCATGTCATGTTTCAGATTTTGGTCATTCTAAACATGTGCAGTGGTATCTCATTTTAATTTACATTTCCTTGATGATATCTGACATGGAGCATCTTCTCATATGCTTCTTTGCTTTCTGTAGTTTTTTTTAAAGATATATATTCATGTCTTTGGTCTCTTTTAAAATCAGGTTGTTTGTTTTCTTATTGTTGAGTTTTAAGAATTCTTTGTATATTGTGTATAATGCTCCTTTATCAGTTGTGTCTTTTGCAAATACTTGTTCCCAGTCTGTGTCTTGTTTTCTCATCCCCTTGAAATCATCTTTCACAAGGCAGAAGTTTTTAATTTTAATGTAGACCTCTTTATCAGTTTTTATTCATTGTGTTTTTGCTGTTTTATCTAAAAGGTCATGACCACATCCAAAATCATCCAGGTTTTTTCCTATTTGTGTTCTAGGAGTTTCATATTTCTGTGTTTTATGTTTAATGGTGTGGTTCATTTTGAGTTATTTTTTATGAATAGTGTAAGGTCTCTGTCTAGATTAATTCTTTGCATGTAGATGTTCAGTTGTTTCAGCACCACTTGTTGAAAAGTTTGTCTTTGCCCCATTGTACTGCTTTTGATCCTTTGTCAAAGATCAGTTGACAATATTTATATGGTCAATATCGTGACTCTCTATTTGTTCCATTGATCTATTTGTTGATCTATTTTTTATTGGATTGCTTTTCTTTTTATTGTTTATAGAAAGTATTTATTCTTGAGTCATCTATCAGATATGTGTCACAGATACGTTCTCCCAATGTGTAGCTTTTGTTTATCTTATTTTTATGTTTTAATGAGTTCAGTTTTGACAAATCCTAGTTCATCAGTTTTATTTTATATTTAGTGAATTTTGTATCCATAAATGTGATGATTAATTTCTAAATTAATTTTACTGTGTTCAGAAGCTAAATGCTATACAATTTTAACTTTTGAAGTTGTTCAGAATTATTTTATGGGCTAGTTCATGGTCTGTTTTGATTACCGCTCACTGCATATGCAGTTGAAACAAATGTGTTTGATATAATGTTCTATAAATGAAGCCAAAGTGGGTCATAGTAGTGTTCAAAATTCCTATATATTTACTGACTTTATTTCCTCTCTAATCTCTCAGCTTCTGGAAGAGGAGTGTTAAAATATCCAGTTATAACTGTGTTTGTCTGTTTCTCTATTTAGTTTTGTCAGTGTTTGGTTGATGTATTTCAAAACTCAGCTTTGGAGCTATGCACATTTATAATTGTTATGTCATCCCTCTCACTCTCTCTCTTTTTACCTTTATCTTTATGAAGTGCCTTCCATCATTTCTGATTATCCTCCCTTTTCAGAAATCCACTGTGTTTTTGTTGTAACAGACATTCCACTTCCTAATACTTATTGCTTGCTTTGTATACCATTCGTTCATCGTGTTACTTACAACCTGACTTTTTTAAGTGCATATCTTGTAAACACCATACAGTTTTCTAGTTTTTTCTTTGATAAACATCCAGTGTGAAAATCTCTACCTCACACATGTATAGACCATTAATATGCAATTTAATTGTTAATACGATATGGTTGAGTTGGGCCTACCATTTTATTATTTGTTTTCTAGTTATTTCCCCCAATTTGTGCTCTTCTGTTTCTCTTTCATGCTTTACTTTGGGTAAGTAGAATATCTCTTTAGAATTCTATTTTAGTCCTTATATTTCAGTTTGTATTTTTAGTTTCCTCTAGTTTCCAAATGTGCCTGTTTAGATTTCAAATTTAATGAACTAAAGTTAATAAAACAGTCTCTCAGTCTCAATGGAGATGGGAATAGTATAATCAGATCTGCATTTTATAAAAAGAATTACATCATGATTGTGCATGGACAACAGTGTGGTGATTGCTGAGGGAAGGAGTGTACAAGGGTAATGAAAGGTAATGGAGAAGTTTTACAATACAGATTAAATTTAAAAAAAGATTGTGCAGAAGATGGACACAGGGCAGAAACACAGAGAACTGGAAATTGAAGGCAGGGATATCAGACATGAGGCTTTTATTATTATATAAGCTAAGGTAATTAGATTCTGCACTAGAGAAATGGCAATGAGATTAGAACAAGGGTTTTAAAGATACTTGAAAAATGGAAGCAATGGAAATTACTAAAAGGTGTTATTAGAAGGCTCAAGAAATACATGAAGAAGTCAAAGATTATATTTGGAGTTAGGGTGATTGTTCTGAAACTAACGTGTTGACAGACAATAAGAAAATAGAAGGAGGAGGTAATCATCAAGTGAAGAGAAGGAAAATGAGATCAATTTTGAACTTGAAATTATGTTCTAATAATGTTTGGTTGACCAATTGGAAGCATGAAAAAACAATATATTTTAATTTTGTGTAGCTATTAACCCATTAAGAAATCTCAAAAATCATACCCTATTTTTGACCCTATAAATGTCCAAACATAGAAATGTTTGGACAAATATATAAATGTCCAAACCAGAAGCAAACTGGATAATCTATAGAACATAAGAGTCATGAAATAGTATCTGTCTGATGTATTCTTTGGTCATTCTTTTCCTTTGGAGATAAATATTTCCAAGCTGCCTATTTTTTCTGACTCCACTACTATTTCTTTTATTACTTAAAGTCTTCTGTTTTCTGTCTTGGGCAGCTCATTTGCTCACCCGAACTCCCTAGTGCAATCCGTGAATAGGGCTCTCAAGTTAACCTGTCAAATTCATTAATTGTGTCCAGGGTGACACAATTAATTGAGAAAACCAGCATAAAGACATCCTTCAGAGTACTTTGTAATTGAGTGTGAAATCTCATGGGATCTCCTCTTGCTCAATTCCAAGTGCATGGAGTTTTTGGGTGGGATGTGGGTTGTGCCATGTTAACTACAAATAAGCTTGTTACAGGCTGTGTCCTACAATCTAAATGCCACCAGATTTGCAATCAAAAGACCTGGTTTGATAATGTTCTGTGTAAATAGGTAGCTTCAAACTCTCCCTTTCCTCACTTGTCCAAAAAGATATTTCAGATTTTTTCTTTCTCACTATTCATAAAAATTATTTCAAACTTCTATAATATAATGACCAGTGAATTCAACATAGTTTTAGTCTAGATGATACAATATATTTAATTAAAATAATATATTTTTCAAAAGTAGTAACATTTGTAAGTTACTTTCCTTAGGACCCACAATATTAGGTATCTTATATTTTCATAGTGCTCAGATCCATTAACATAATCTCTCACAATAAGGTGTTTTTGAATGTGCAGAAGTAGGCTATAATATCATTAATTTAGTAATTCATTCTATTTTCAAATCAGTTATTCAGCTATCAATTTTTTGTCTCTCTAACTGAATTTCCTAGTTTTTTCCCTGGGATGCAAGAATAACAATTCTGAGGTAACTGATAAAAGCTTAAATTAATTAATAGTAGATAGTAGCCTTTTCAGGTGTCATTGATCCATATAATCAATTCCTTGGGTTGATGTAATGAGACAATAAGATAATGCATGTATAATAATTGTCACGGATGCAGGCACAGAATGAGCACTCAGTAAATAACAGCCATTATTTTTATTTTTAAATCAAGATTTATTAAACATTTGCTGCCTGTTAGTAATGGTATTAGATAATCTAAAAACTGGTTTAATAAATAACTATTTAAATTTTTTCCATTTTGTTTCTTTTACTGAACTTCATTTATGTGAATAATCAACTATATAGCCACACGTTCAATTTTATATATAAGCAAAATAATTTTTAACAATTATTTGATATTTAATTATAAGTAGGGACCCTACTAATGCAAATTAAATATTCTGTAAGAAATTAAATATTTTTTAATTTTTTTACTTTAACATTTCCCTATCATTTTTTGATTGTCAAAGCTCTATATAAAGCTTTTCTCCATACTTACTCAAAACATACATTTCAACTCTGGCTGGGAGATTCAGTTGCTTGGAGGGTCCTCTGGTACACCAAAAGGTTTCAGCAATGAATAGCTGGTCACTAGTCTTTATGATACGTAAAAGTTCTTTGTTCAGTTAATATTATCAAGCACTGAATGCATCCTATATTAGCCAATGCCTTCATATAAACTTTTGGGCAATGAATTAAACACTTAGTTAAGTCAATTTTTTCTTTCTTTTAAATTTAGTGTTTTCTACCTGTGAGTTCTTTTGAAATGACTATTTTCTTAAGGGATTTGTTTTCCACCTGGATTTACTTCACATGGTCTACTTTCTGATTTAACCTTTGGAATAAATTTAAAAGAATAGTAATATGGCTTGGTTTTGTGGATTCATATATCAATAAAGTGACATATATATACTTTTGCATATATCATAAAGACTGGTGACCAGATATTCTTCATTTAGAAAAAAAGATGAGCTTAATCAGAAGCAGTAACATTTATTACATTGTATAAAATATCCTCACTTTAAACATTTTAAGATTAGAATACATTAACAGAATAATTCATAGTCAAAAATTTGAAGAAAATATAAACTATAGTTTAATATGAAACATCATTTCTTACAAATATCTATTCAGAATAGAAACCATAAGGCAATGTTTATAGAAACATCCTGTTTTAAATTTTACAAAAAGTTCTACATACTCAATATAATGTAAATATGAATGAAATATAACATTGTATGACTTAAGGTACCTGGAACTGTCCTCTTTAAGCTATTAAAAATCAAGAATCTATCTGTACAATAGTTTTGGGTAACAAAAGTAGCTTTTCTGTCTTTGTATTCCTATAATATGTGCATCATTTCACAGGATTTTTTAATAGAAAAATTTACTGTGAGAACTGCAGCGACCAGGACAGTTGTTTTGACAGGGATTATGAGTGTCTACAGCTAAGCTAGTAGATGAAATGAACTCAGACTTGAATAAACCACTTTATTCTTTAATTAAGTAAAGGAGAATTTGAGTGAATTCTTGTGACATTACAATTCACATGATAAGTTTTTTACTATGATGCTGAGCTTTGTAGTAACATTGTTGTTGAATAGATTTGCATTACATACTGTGTCATTGTAGTCAGATAGGTTGATCATCATTCATACCAATGGTCATTGCGTCAATCTTATTCATTAGTTCAGTCAACAATCTGCTCCCCAGTCTGCTCAAAGCACAGTTCTAGGTATATAATCATCTTTTATATTTTATTTCTCTAGCTTAATAATGCATATGCCCTTCTGATTTTATCATGTTCTATACTTTGTCTTAATTTCCCGCCAGGTATTTTGATAGAGAATTGAGGAAGACTTGGATTAACTGACTGTGCTTCAGATCTGGGAGAGAATGGAAGTCATAGTTCTGTTAAAATGCACACACTATTAGATTGCTGACAAACGTGTTTGGAACTTTCAATTGGATACTTTAATGTTTTAACATCACAATTAAATGAGATTGGAGCTTTGAGTTAAGAAGATGCAATTTGCTTGATCTAAATCAAGTACTTGCTTTAACTTTCAATTAATAATTACATTAGAACTAACTTCAAATGTCTCATGATTACTTTTCTGTAAGTGTTCTTTATGTGGTTTTTATTTTCATGTTACTAACACTATAATTGGTGGTAATTATCCTAGGAAATTAACTATTTATTTGAAGTACAAAATAATTTCATTGATTTATTTACAGTAAAGGAACCAGTGAAATAGACATTATTTATGACCAAACACTAGTAATAAATAGTAAAGAAGAGAATTAAAATATACAGAATACTTCTGCAAATACATTGTGCATTAAAACATAATATGAAAATGAAAAACCCATTGATGTGGGTCTCCTCATTCAATTTCCATGATAGTGCCCAACATTTAGTTCTTCAAATGATTTGGGATTGTATTGTGAAATCACATACACATAAAGAAGTCCATTGAAAAGCCTTTCTTTATAATATTTACTTAAATTCTAACATATGAAAGAGTGGTTAGCAGCTTGAATTTTAAAGAAACTGAATCTATTTTGGAAAGGGTAAACAGAGATAGATACTTATCAGGGTAAAAGGGGACGTTTAAACATGCTCACGTCAGAGAAAGTAAACTGAGCAGTAGTCTTTTATGCATGCCTTCACCAACCTGAAATTTCATATAAAAACAGCATCATTCTGAATAAGGTCAATTGTGCCTGCATTAAGAAAATAGGAACATTTTCAAATGAGAAGAGATCAACAAAAACACAATAATAAAGATTATAAAGTAGTAGGAAATGTAAGATTTGAAATCAGTTTGACTTACAAAGCAATAACAATGTACACTTATGGAGTTAGAGTGATAGTAATTATTTTAAGGGAGAGAATAACCTCTATTTCAGTAGGTGAAAATCATTATGTATTTACATATTAGTTTACTTTGACCTTTAAGAGTCTGTTTTTACATAGCTGACTTTGAAAATTCACTCAGGTTCATGTATCCTTCATTTACTGTATGTTCACAATTATATTTAAACTTAAGGTAATTAGAAATCCAGGGTCGATCAAGGGTCAGATGAAAATCGTTCTAATGAAGACAATTACTTCAGCAGAGTTCAGTTTATAAACTGTTCTTTTCTGAATCAGGAAGTACTATGGCAGAGTTTCAGTCAGCAAAATTTGAACTGTATTGTAAAATTTCCCCTGTATCTTACTACACATTTTTGTTTGCTTCAAAAGGGAGCAAACTATTTTCTTAGAAGGAAATTTCTACATTCAAGAAAGTGATATGAATTCACATTTTAGTCAGCGAATTTTATTACGTGCACCTTGCTATTAGAGGAAATCTATTTAGAGGTTATGTTTCCATATATTGTGTCATAGTATAATATACTGACTACTATTTATAAATTAATCATAATTCACATGATCATATAACACATAGTTAGAAAATAAAATGAAAGCAAAAAAGCTGAAATAATTTTGTTCAACAGCCTCAATTTTATTTATTTACTTACATTCTGATCCTTATATAAGCACAAACATATGATTATGATCATTTACCATGGTAAATTAAATGATGACCACTTCACTGTGATTCTTGCTCTAAAAATCCAACAACCATTGAACATGGATATGTGAAAACGTCAAAATATTTTTGCATTGATTATTTAAGTCAACCCTTTTGTTTCACAGAGGAAGCTTGAAAGTCAGGACTGATTTTCCTAGTGTTTTTGCAAGTAATCCAGCTGTGAAAATGTGATTAGATCCTATGTCTCTTGATTTTCCAGATTAAGACTCGTTTTCTACATTGTGTTGTATCTTGCTGCTATTTTAAGTGCTTTGTTTGTAGATGATTTCACTTGTTGACTTTTCTGGAGTACTGCAAACAGGTAATTCTTTAAAAGAAGAAATGAATGGAAAGAATAGAAAAGGAAAGTGAATTCCTGATCTTGGGGCTACTTAAGTCTATGCCAGATAGCTGATGGCAGAAAACACTATAGAAATAAATTTGCTTATGATATAACACTTGGTGGAAGGACAATTTGGCATGTACTGCTATATTGGTTTAGAATTTAAAGTGTTTGAAATTAATTCATGAACTATAAGAATATACATTGTATATAATATATCCAGGTTTTATACTTTTGTTATGTTATTCACATTATTAGTAACTTCAAAAGCAAAATGACACATAAATATATTGATTCCCCTTTGTGCTGGAAAATTTAAAAATGTGTATTGACCAATATTCAAAAACTGGTCCAGTAACATACTATTAAAATTTCTTTTCAAATTAGAAGCACAACATCAATAGCATAGCAAAGAAGCACAGCCCCAGCAAACCAGCAGCTATAATTGTTTCACTAGCTCTGTGAAATCCCCAAAATACTTACCCACATCTTGAGGAAACATTTTTCTCTATTTTCATACAATTGTAATGTGTAGTTGAAATATTGGAGGAACAGGACAGACTGTTCTATTACCCTACCAAATATGCACAGTCATACCAGTCACATCAGACTAGATAGAAAAGGTGAATCTAAGTTATCAAGAAAGATTGCTAACTTATATATATATATATATATACTCTTTATTAATGTATGAAAGGAGGAATCTCAGACAAAAATGTAATGAAATCTGAAAACATCCTGGACTCAGAGGCAGAAAAAGGTACTATCAAATTGATTGCATATTTGCATTATTTTATTTGGAAAATATCATTATCTCTGCTATAGTCCAAATGTTTATGTTCCCCAAAATTCCTATGTTAAACTGAAGCCCAATGTGAAGACCTTTAGGAGATGAGGCTTTTGGAAGGTGATTGGATCATGAGCACAGAGCCCTCATAAGTTAGATTAGTGCCCTTAGGACAGAGCTTGAGAGAGATCCCTAGACTCTTCTGACTTATGGTGATATAATGACAAGTCTGCAAACCATTAGGGGACCATGCCAGCACCCTAATTTTGGACTTCCAGCCTCTAGATCTGGGAGAAATACATTTCTACTGTTTGTAAGCTATTCAGTATGTGTATTTTGTTATAGCAGCCAGCATGGATGCAGACAATCAAAGTAGCAACTTTCTCTATGACAGTGATTTGCAACATTTTTCGTCTCATGTTGATCTGACAAAAAAAAATAGGAATAATTTCGAATCATTCACACTGATGGCTATTGTTGTGTTGGCTGATGACATATTTTTATTAGATGATCGAAGGGAGAAGAGTTAAGTGCCTCCGACTAAATATTCAGGTATTGTATATTTTAAAAATTCTTGTGACATATTAGTTGAAAATTGCTGCCCTATGGAAATAGTGTCATCTCTGTTTAGTTAAATGTCAGTATTCTTCAGGCCTTAGAGGTGAAAAATGTTACTTTTACTACCTACAAATTCCCTTGGGTTCACAGATTATGGTTTTCCAGGGCTAGTATCACTTCCATATTCTGTATATTTTCAACATACTCCAAAGTGATCAATATTTGGTTGATAATTGCTGAAGGTAGAAAACAGCTGTATTTTCTGATATATTCCACTTGGAAATTGGTGGAATCTATTTACAATAGATTATCTACCTTGAAATTCAAAAACATATGAACAGTGATATCTAGAATTGAGTCTTATTAGAATGATAGTTCTTTAAAGTTAAATGCTATCTGTTAAAAATGTAAAAGTGACACATTTATGAATCAAATGGGGTAAAGCCATTGCTTTATTCAGGGAAATTAGCCAGGAAAAACACAAGCACACATTAGTCTACAATTGAAGATGAACAGAGTGATGTTATAAAGCATTGTGTCGTGATGTGCTGAATCTCAGGCTGGATATTTTTTCTTTCTCTATTAATGTTATCCCTTTACTCCATTTTTCTTCTTTGCATCATTTCCCATTCACTAGAACATACATACATTTGTTGTAAGTTGTTCTTTGTCTCTGTTTCTTTAGAGCTTCATGGTGTGCCTAGTAAATGGTCATAAATTTTTGCTCAGTGAATAAACCTGGTTGGAACTGGATCTAGTGGGCATAAATGGAGAGAGTATGAGACACTTCAGCAAATGGTTTGGATATAAGATTGTATCAAATGGATATTTTCAATAAATGACTTTTCTGGATACTAGCAGTAATAAGTTACAATGAAAAAGAATTCTAACCGTAGTGCCTAAATAATATAAAATACAAGAGCATTATGTAGAGCCTGAATGAAAATAGTAAGATTTTATTAATATACAAGCACTGAGTCAATGAAGAGACAAATTGTGCTTGCAAATGGGAAGGCCTGAGAGTCTAAAAATCTCTGTTCTACTGCAAAGATATTGCTGCATGGGATATCTGACATTTTGCTGCTTATGTTCTCCTTTAGGATTTTTACATTGTCATGACTTATGTTTAAGTCTTTTATCCATCTTGAGCTTGTTCTGATATATGGTGTAAGTTGGTGGTTAAGTTTCATTTTCTTCTCATGTACCTGTCCAGATCTCCCAGCACCATTTATTGAAGAAGCTATTGTTACTCTATTTTACGCTTCTGTCCCCTTTGTCAAATACTAATTGACCACACAGACTTGGATTTATTTCTGGGCCCTCCATTCTATTCCATTGATTCATGTGCCTGAGGCAAGGGATATAAAAAAAAGAATAAACAAATAGGACTATATCAAACTAAAAAGCTTCTGCATGGCTGAAGAAAATATCAGCAAAATGAAAAGGGAACCAACTGTATGGGAAAACATATTTCCCAATGATACCTCAGTCAAGGGTTTGATCTCTAAAGTATATAAAGAACTCACATGACTCTATCCCAGGGAAAAAAATTCAATTAAAAAGTAGGCAAAAGACCTGAACAGACACTTCTCCAAGGAGGACATATGAAAGAATGCTCAACTCACTAGTCAACAAAAAGATGCAAATTGAAACCACAATGTGATACCACTTCATACTAGTCAGAATGGTCATCATAAACAAATCAACAAACAACAAGTGGTGGTGAGGTTGTGGAGAAAAGGGAACCCTAGTGCACTATTGGTGGGAATGCAGACTGCTGCAGCCACTTTGGAAAACAGTATGGAATTTCCTCAGAAAACTAAAATTGGAATTGCCTTTTGACCTGGCAATTCCATTGCTGGGATTATACTCTGAAAATCCTGAAACATTAGTTCAAACGAACCTATGCATCCCAATGTTTATAGCAGCATTATTTACAATAGCCAAGACCTAAAAACAGCTGAAGTACCCATTAGTACATGAGTGAATCAAAAAACTGTGGTACATTTACACAATGGAATACTAAGGAACAGAAAGAAAGAAGGAACTCCTACCCTTTGCAACAGCATGGATGGACCTGGATCATATTATGTTAAGTAAAATAAGCCAGTTGGTGAAAGACAAATACCATGTGATCTTACCTATAGATGGAAACAAAACAAATGAGCAAAATAGAACCAAAGTCAGAAATAAGGAACAAAATAACAGTGATAAGAGGGGTGGAGGAGAAGGATAACAAGGGAAAGCAGGGGAAGGGTCTAGTCAAATAACATGTATAAAGGACCCATGGATATGGACAACAGGATGGGGATTGACTAAGGCAGTTGGGAGGAGCAGTGGACAGGGCAGAAGAGAGCAACAGGGAGAAATGGGGACAACTGTAATTGAACAATAAAAAATAAAAAATAAATAAAAATAAAAGTCTCAGTTTTTCCAATATATATTTACTTAATTGAATTTTAATAATCCTCTCAAAATGTTATTTTGTTTCTTATTCAGGAACTCAGGTGTTTAATAAAAAATTGTTCTTAAATAAGAAAGGGGTAATGTGGCCACAAATGGTTTAAAATAGAAGAGTAAAATTGAAATTGTCTTACTTGATATTAAAATCTATTTAGCTACTACCATAGTTATAAAAATAAGCAGACAGATTAAAACAAACAAAAAAGATAAGCGGAAACAAACAGTAATATTATTAGCTTATTGCTATTAAAATGAATCATATTTCTATGAAACTAGAAATTACCCAGCTCTCAGAGAGCTGAAATGTGACATTATCATATAACTGTATATACAAAATCACCATAAGGAAGCCATATAATTGCGTACAGTTTAAGCATCAGTAGCCTAATGGCAAAAACTCAAACAGGTCTTCAGATTAATTCAGTAAGTCATACCTTTCCCCCTCCTAGTCCCCATCCCTGACCAGCCACCTTTGATCATTATCCTGAGCTATGTGCCAGTGTGCCCTACAGAAATAGAATGCACACCTCCTGGAGGCATGAGTGTGTGGTCATTGTGGCACATAAATGCCTCTCACTGAAAATGAATTCATCAACATCTGGCTTTATACATCAGCTTTGTGCAAATTTGGTTTAGATATATCATTCCCAAAAGGAAAATCTGTTTTTGATGTGTTGACAAATCAGCAGTTGGACTATGTCAAGGGAAAGCAGATCCTGAAGTAGAGTAATTTTATACTGGAATTGCCTTTCTAAGAAAGTCTTAGGAGGCAGCCTGATGGCTTCTCTTGATGATATTTGGCTTGACTAATAGGTGCACATGATTTCTTTCATGATTTCTCATTTGATATTTAATATTTAATGAATATCATAATTGGTGAAATTTTGTCTTAGTAAAATATACTGAGAAGTTAGAGTACTTAGGAAGAAATTAATGTAGACTCATTTCTCACACATTCATAAAAAAATAATTCCTGTTGTACTAAAGTGCCAAAGTAAAAAAAAATGAACAGATGAACAAACGAGACAAAAATGTAGGTAAATATTTGCCTCATTTCGGAATGGCAATGACTTTCTGGGCATAAAAGTGATAAAATATCATAGAAAGATTAATAGATTTGACATAAAATTAAAGCTACAAGTTGGAAATAAAATTACTATTGGTGGTAAGTAAGGCAATTAGATAGTACTATAATCTTTCAGAATATTCTCAGGAAAATGTCAAAACTTATGATTAATAGAAATGGAACATCTGGAGATATTCACAAAACAAAAAATACATAGAATTCACAGACTCATGAAAATGCAACCAAATTGACAGTAAAGAAAATGCAAATTAACACAGAAATGAGGCACAATTTTTAACTATCAACTTAGCAACTATTACTAACAACATTATTTTTTAAAGCTTGAATGAGACAGATTAACAGATACTACTTGCTGGAAAGTAAAATAATTAAAACTTTGCAGAAATCAATTTGTTGATATATACACAAATCTGATATATTCTTTAAAAGGGAAAGAAAAGTAAATTCCTGTTTTTCAGGAAAACATTCTAAGATTTTATTTCAGGCTGTTAAGTAGTCATTTAAGTAAACTCAAAAATTAAAGAGCAATTCTAAACATGGAAATCTGTAATACTTATAGTTCAGTGGTATTGGGGGTTCTGAAGTTACTTCCAAGCTACTACTATTATAAGAACAATTTCATTCTCTCCCCCCACTTTCTTTTGTGGTGGTGGTGACGGGGTGAGGGTTACCAGAGAAATAAGAAACAATTTATCTAGTGTGGAACATACACACTGTAGTTTGAATTCTTTGGGAGCAATTGGAGGCTAATTCCTAGTGTCTAGGGTCATGAATATGCTCTACGAAGTAATTAATTGTAATAACGACCTCTTGTTCTTGCTCTGTTGGCTTGCTTTTCTTCCTTCTCTTCTGATCAATTCATTACTGCAGGTGGCACATTTCTCATAGATAAATGTCAGGCATGACATTAAGAAGAGAAATGAGTTTTAAATATTTGGAATCTTAACATACAGTATTATAATTCTTCCTTGGAGACTTTCTTTTGAAAGTGCTAGTGTTGTGGTATTTGCCAAGGGCATGCCTATGGGGAAAATAAAAGAAGGAAGCAGATTTGAATTGATGAGGTAATCAGTGGCTTTTATGCCCTATGAAACATTTTCATGATTAGAACAAGCTCTCTCATATGTAGTGCATGTCTAGAACAGAAGGAATATACATTACTGGAGAAAGCACATTTTTCTCAGAGTATGACACATGGATTCCTCATTCCTTAAGGTTTTCAATGTCTTGGGAAAGATGAAATATTGTATTTCTTTAAGAATTTCAATATCTTTCTTGCATTCTTTTATACTGGATCCTTTTAAATCTAGGTTCTACCACCTAATGGGCTATGAGTCCGTACAAATTTCTCTTGCTCAAGGTTCTCATCTGTAGTAAAATGACAATAACATTCTAATGGGTTATAATGACAATTAAATGAGATAATATATTGTGAAGCCTAATGTAGATGGTAACCACATAATTAATAATAGATATGTTATTATTACTATTGTTGCTATTATCATCATTACTAATTATTTGTGAAAGATTTGAATATAGTGTCTTATGCCTCCCATAAATCATTGAGGGACCTGATATAACAAGGAGCTTAGACAGGATGTGGTAATATGTAATTAACCATAGACTAAATAATGGGTTAACCAGCTTCAATTTTCCAAATTGTAACATTTTAAGTAATTTCCAACTGTAACATTCCTTTAGAAAGAAGGAATATTTTGTGTTTGATGGATTTTGCTAAGTAGGAAATAGGTAATATATTTTAATATGTTTAATCTTTCTAAGAAAAGATCCAAAACTATAAATAATTATGAAGTTATATTCTGATTATAAAAGAAATACATATATCTTTTTTAAGATTTTTAATTTATTTATTTTTAAATAGAGGGGAAGAAATACAGAGAGGAAGAGAAACATCAATGTGTGGTTGCCTTTTGAGCACCCCCTACTGGGGACCTGGCCTGCGACCCAGGCATGTGCCCTGACTGGGAATTGAACCAGCAACCCTTTGGTTTGCAGTCTGGTGTTCAATCCATTGAGCCACACCAGCCAAGGTAGAAATACATATTTCTTATAAACATTTTTGAAAACATCAAAGAATTTATGTTAAAAAATAATAAAGGTCCCTGGCTGGCGTAGCTCAGTGGACTGAGCGTGGGCTGGGAACCAAAGTGTCCCAGGTTCGATTCCCAGCCAGGGTACATGCCTGGGTGGCAGGCCATAACCCCCAGCAACCACTGATGTTCCTCTCTCTCTCTCTCTATCTCCCTCCCTTCTGTTTCTAAAAATAAATAAATAAAATCTTTAAAAATAATAATAATAAAGGCAAAAAAGTAATCAAAATTTTATCTTTCAAATATAATCATTGTTAATGTTTTATACACTTTCTTCTACTATTTTTCATTGGGCACACATCACAAAAATTTAAATATACAATCAAATCTTTGAATTTAAATATACAATAAAATCTATTATAAGGTCCCTACCTTATAAGAAATTATTGAAATTTATTGAAATGCACAGAGATATGTACTGGATAGGGAGAGATATAAAGATAAGAGTCATATAGTATTATATTCATGTTCTGCCTTAGCAGTAACTAAGATGTACACATATCATACATAGTTCTAAGGGATAGAAATGACTGTTAGAAAAGAAATTTAAATTGAATTGGGGAAGATGTATCAGTTGGGGGCTGGTCAGGAACAGAGAATCCATCCCAGATCATTCCAAGGATTGAGCGGTAGTCACAGGGTGAAGAAAGACCTGAGAGGGCAAAGAGCGAACCATGATCCAACCTGGAGATTAGTCACAAAACCGGGCCCTCTTACGCCGGACTATGAGGAAAAAGGGGTAGGCAAAGCCTAGAACCTGTGCTCACTGGGGAGCCAGCTGTAGCAAGGCATGTCCGGCAATGAAAAATATTTTTGTTTATTTAGTATTTAATTTTATTTAATATTTAATTAATAGTTAAATCTTTGAGCCCTTAATATGTGTCAGTCTCTACCAAAAGTTCAGTAGGTTTTGACTTGTTTTATCCTCAAACAGCACACACAAAAAATGTTAAATTTGTTCTCTCCCTTTTAAAACTTGAAAAGTAAAGTTGTGGAGAGTTTTACTTTTCAAGTTTACATAGATGCTGAGTGGCAGAGCTGGGGCTCTAATCCAAGCTATTTTGTTTAAGGTACTATTTGCAAACTTCATTACAATAAAGTTATGCACATTTATCCAACTGCAGTTAATCTAGCCTTAGTTTTTAACCAAGACATTTAATAATTTTTAAACTATTCATCTAGTTGATTATAGGGGCAATGAGTAAAACATGATTTTAAAACCTGCATAGATTCACAAATATAATCTGATAAACCTTTAGATGCTTTATTCTGGGAAATTTTTATAAGGCTAAGAGTTACCAGGGCAGAGACCTCTTTCATTATGCGTAACTCAATATGCAACAAGTCTGAAGGTCAAGTTGCTCAGAACACAATTTGAAAATTCTCTCTTGCTGAGTTTCTCCAGTTCACAGAGGAGCTGTGACCTGAAGCAGAGGGGTGAGTGTGGTTACCCAGCCCAGGCAAACCTTTCCCCCTTGAGGGTGACACAAAGCCAGGCCTTGTTTGCCAGCAAATGTTGAAACCAGTGAGCTGCGTAACAAGGAGATAGTCACTTCTCACCCCTGTGCTTCCACTACCTCATCTCTATAGTAATGTAATTATAGTGTTGTTTAAATGTTTTCAGTAAGAAAAGTTTATGCACCTAAGTTGGTATAAATACATAGTGTCTGAACTGTATCTGTAACTTGCCTAGTGAGAGACTTGAAAGACAATCCACTTGCACTTGAAGATTATTAAATTCAATAAGATGCTTACTATGAATTCTGAAAATGTTACCAACATGCTATTTTCAGTCATGACATATTTTCAAAAAAAATTGTTTGACTTAAACAGAAAATACAAATGCTAAGTGTGACAGAGCAAGTTTACTATGGATTTCATTTCTCATCCAGGTTAGGAGTTTCATTTACTCAAAATATTTTGAAGCAATCAGATATGTAGACACACAAATAAGAAAACTTATGTCTTCCTCCAAAATGAATTAGGTTTTTATTAATGAATAGAAAATAGCTAGATACTTTTATTTTTATACTACATGATTTTAGTATAAAATCATGAAAATTTCATGACATTGAACACTCTTGGCATTCAACCCATCATATAGGAGATACCTTCTGTCTTCAGGAACAGAGTGATTAAAAGTGTTAAAGAGAAAAACATTAGATTTTAAATAATTGAAAATAAATTTTTCAGACAATTTATCTCCCTTTAAAATTACTTACTGAATAAAAGCTTAGAATACAAATTATGTTGTGGTTAGAATTATCTCTTCAGTACCTGATCTTTTCAGGAAATAACCAAGGGTGGGTATTGCAGAGTATACAAGGGATTTGAACATGGCATTATAGTGACAAATATGACAGCCATTTAATAGAGAAAGATGTGTAGTCATTAATACTGTTTTATTTTTAGTTTTTAACATCTTGGTTGGAAAATAATGGCAAGTAGATATGTTTGAAAGTGATTGTAAAACAAGCTGAAGATAATTTGATAATATGAAGGAAAAACAGCCAAGGCAGTGAGTGGTTGGCATGATCAAAAGTGTAAGAATGATTACTGTCCCAGAAAAGAAGACAGAAGATTAAAAAGATAGGCAGTAAATAAATTCTAGTGGCTTCAAGACCAATTTTCATGACTACATTTATATTTCCAGGAGTGAAAAAAGAAGATCACTTCAGAAATCTTTCTGTAACTTTACCTGCTGATGCTGCTGTTAAATAATCAAATTACATTAGGTTCCTGCCCAGTAAGTCATTAAGAAAATGCCCAACTTAACACCAAGCTACAAGCTTTAAACCTCTAGTGGACAGTTCATTAAATTCCACAATGTCATCATGTAGTCAAGGTCATTATAAATATGTAATTTGTAAGCAGACAAAATTTTAATTATAAAGATCAAATTATGTTTATAATATTACTTTTGATGATTTAAAAAACATTGCTATTTAAAATAATTCTACATCCATAATTAATTATAGAATTAATTTATTTTTATAATTTTTAAATTCTGCAATGCAGGTGATATATATGTCAATATAACAAACTTTTGCATGTTAAAATTAGCTATATCTTAATAAAATTTTGATTGTGCTAGGAATCAATGCTGGAAGCATTTTCTGTCATAAAAAAGAAAAAAAATTGGGGTCTCAAAAAATCATTGGTTTAAATATATATAAAAGTAAACAAAAGTAAACAAAATAACAAGAATAAAAATAAAAGTCTTATTTATAAAATGACTAATGATCTTATTTTTTAAAGCTATAGCAACTACAAATAACATATCATATATGAAATAACCAGGTGGTACTTGATGTATAATAATTATTTAACAATTGGTTGATGAATGTATTTATATTGGTATGAGTGTATCTATGACTATTATGAACAGAACTTACTTATATAATGTGTATAAAGCTTATACAACGTAAATCTATATACATATATGTATACACACAGGTGTATGTTATTTTAATATAAATTTGTGAAATAGCACTGAATATTTGTGTTGTACATATATGTTCTATGTAGATTTCCTATGTAGGAAAATTTCTGGCCTCTAAATATCTGGGGCCTCACCTATTAAATTCTGGACTTTTTTGACCCCAGTGCTTGGGATACAGTACATGTTCTTTCAGTATTTATGGATGAATTTTTTTTAAAATGATGCAATGTTCGAATAGGCACACTTCTTTTAGATTTCTCGATATCCTTCATATGCACTTAATGCTGTGGTATCTGACTGTCTTTGCCTCTGTCTTTTTCCTAACTCCACCAATATAGGTCTCATTCATTATGATCTCACATGTCAGTTTCACAGCTGTGTCCTCTGTTTTTAAGGTTGTGTTAAGCCTCTTTGTGCAGAGTGTCTGCTTTTGCAGTAAATATAAAGCGCCGATAAGCTATCACACTCTATCATCCCCCACCCTACACTGCATTAGTTTCCTTGTATATAATTATCTAATCTTTGGTATAATTATCTGCAATTTTAATAGAATTTGAATTTTTTAGCAAATTGGGACTTATATTTTTTGCATACCTATTTTGATTCCTTCAGTGGGTACTCTATAAATATTTAGGGTCTTAGGAGATTTCCCCAAATAGAAAATTATGTATGAATATTATCTAATGGTGTGGTGAAATTGTCACTCTCATAGAGTGCAGGTGAGAGGTGACTTTAAAGACTATTCACACTGTAGTTTAGTTAAATAGGTATGGTTGACAGGTAGGCCTCTCTGAAAACTGTCTCTCTTCATTCCAACCTCTATGAAGCATCTCCATGCATTCCTGTGGCAATAAAGACATAATCCTAGCACTTACCTTATCCCTCACTGCTCTGAAATTTCTTTGAAGCAGAGAACTAGAAAATTTTGTCAGCCCAATCCCTATGTAATATTTGCTGACTATCTCTTTAGTGGATATTAAAATCATATCATTTGCTAGTTTATTTTATTTTATTTTATTACATTATGAACAAGGAATATTTTAATATCACACGGAATTATTCACAGGGATGATCAAAATAAATGATTAATTTTTGGCAAGTAGACTTTTGGTAACTTCATTATTCTTTATTTCATGTGGTAGAAATACTCTGAATGTTTATAATTATTTTGGTTTGAAGGGATATATCCTTGCTATGTTTCACTATGATTAATATATGGAAGATAGTGATATTTTCTTCTACCCATTGAAAAGGATTTTATGCAATGTAAAAATAGTACCTATCAAGAGGGGAAAGACTGATTTCCCAGGTAGTAGCTCAGTCTTCCAGCAGAAAGCTCAATTTCAAACTGTCAACATGTTTGCCTAAAGGACAGTATCTATGCAATTATTTGAGCATTTTATTGCATTTTTCCTTTAATAAAAATGAGTAACACTAGTGACAATCGTATATCTCCAAACTGAATGAAAATTAAACAAAAATAGAAACACTATGCTTTTCAAAATCTTTGGCTACAGTCAGATGGTGCTTGCGATTAAATATATGTGTTCAATAGGAAAAGAAATACATTATAAAACATGTGAAATAAAGCCCTGGTTGATGTGGCTCAGTGGACTGAGCACCAGCCTGCAAACCAAAGGGTCACTGGTCTGATTTCCAGTCGGGCACATGCCTGGGTTGCAGGCCAGGTCCCCAGGTTGGGGCGTGTGAGAGGTAACTGATAGATGTATCTCTTGCACATTGATGTTTCTCTCCCTTTCTTTCTCCCTCCCCTCCCCTTTCTCAAAAAGTAAATAACTAAAATCTTAAAAAAATAAAATAAAACATGTAAAACAAATATTATCAATGGTTCTATCTAAAGTATGTGTAATTAAAGGGTTTATAGTATGTTTATAAGCTGTCTAGAAACAAATTCTCTATAGCTTCCAAATCTGTTGTGCAATGTTAACTAATCTTTCAAGAAAATTTTCAAGAATTAAATAAATGTTTGTGGAGTGACATATAGGATAAATGTTTACCAAATATATTCATTAATAGGAAAATAAAAATGATAGATTGAAGTCTAGCTTTTTCTGTAAATGGAAGCAGTAACATTGAAAAAGTATGAGAGGTAGAGTCAATATATAAAACCTCCCCTATGAGCCTGTCCTCAGTTCTCCTACAAAACATTGAGTTTGCTCTTTTTTATTCATATTCATAAAAATATATTCATTTTCATTTTACCATATATTAGCTTAAATTGTAATTGCATGACTTTTTTCTTCATAAGACTAAATGTTTTGTGAGAGGAACCAACTCCATATTCTCTCATGTATCCTTATCATCTAAAATGGTAGCACACATTTAATAGATGTTTAAAAAAACGAGATGAGAGCAAGAGCGAGAGCCAGAAAGATAAAGGAGGTAAGAGTAAAGGACACGGGGAAGAAAAGGTTCAACAAACTAAAAAAAAGGTAGTATTTTCACATTATGCTATGAAGTATGAGACAAATGTTAGAGAATAAAAAAGCTCATATTGCATAGCAAATGTATGTCTTATAAGTGTTTCTACAGTCTCCTTTAGCCCAGTTTGTGTAAGTGCTGGCTTACATAGTTCATCGGGGTGAGCAAGAATAGCTGTGTGGTTTGTGGGGAGGAAATAAAACGTTAATTAATTTGTAGCTTTGACTGGATGAATGCTACATTCTAATCTTGGTAACTGATTATTGCAAAATAATCATTATGCTGTAGTGTGCTAAAGTATTTGCTTGAAACTAATTGTTTTGAACTTTTTATCTGCACCTGATGTGCTTCCTATGAATTATTAAAAGGCTAAGCAGGGCAAAATTGTTTACTTAGCAAATCAATCTATAATGCATAAAATGCAAGCCACTGAAAAGCACAACCTTTCTGCTAAAGATTTTAGGTCACCCCATTCTATATTGTGATCTCCATGACATTCAGAAAACTGGTTGAAATGTTAAAAATTCAGTCAATGCTGAAGTTGCTTATACCTGTATCATGCCAAACATCTAGTTTGACATTTGGACTGAATTGTCTGAATTGATCATTTGTGTTGACATCAGGTAGATACACTAATACACACACACACACACACACACACACATCTATAAACAATGCATTGGTGGAAGTTTTCCTGCCTTATAATAATTTTTATTCATTGTAGGATATTACGAACATCCATGTAATTGCAAACATAACTAGTTTATAGCATGAGGTGGTTTTTTAGGTAACAGGCAGAAGTTACCTAGTTAACTTTCTGTTCATTTCAGCTTCGGGACACAATAATATGCTAGGCAGATTATCTGCTTAAGTTATTTTAAAAAATTACAAACTCTCCTGTTAGTTATAGAAATAGCTTCAATAATTAAATACCCGTTTAGTGCATGAATAAAAATTCCAAATTCACATCTTTTGTGAAATGTTGTTCTCTCCCCCTAATACCTTCCTGCTTCTGAAAGGGGAGCCTGTTCAGACAGAGGGGCATGACTGTCTTCTGTCTTGTTCTAGCTTCTCCCCCTCTAGCTGCCACTATTCCTGATTCCTCCAGAACTGGGCCAGGAAACAGGTAAGAAGATGAAGTTCTCAGTTAGCTGGATCAACTACATTCTTGGATCTTATTCTCTGTGTAGCTGGTGGAAAACGCTGAGTTCTTTGCTCAATGGGTGCTCTGTGAATTTCTCGGAGAATATCTTCAGGGAACTGAGCCTGCCTCCTCTCTGTGTGTCTGCACAGCCCTCTCCCAGACCTTGTAGCAGTGCTCCTTCCTTGTGCTCCTTTAAGTACCCAGTCATCTTCTTGGCAACATCCCCTACAGGATAGCGACAGACTCCCGCTTACAGGGTCCACGCCAGGACCCTGGGAAACACAGCCTTTTCCTAGCTGTCATTGGAAGTGCAGCACTCACTGAGGGCAACAGTCCACGTTTGTTCCTCACCAGACATGAGAAGCTCTGGGCATTGTGGCCTCTTGACTTCTAGAGTGTGTTCAAATGGCAGTCTTTACCTCTCCCAAATTCTAGGTCACTCATTTGATGATCCCATTGAAGTTCCTATCACTGGAGGCAAGGAGAAGTCATCTCTGTGTGCAGAAGACATCAACACATCTCTCAAAAATACTGCCTTTCTCCCAGGCTCCCAGCCTTTCAGAAACCATGGCTTGGTGACCAGCCAGATCAATAGAAATGGATTTGGGCCTGCCCTTCACAAGTCCTGCAAAGAAGGGTGCAACAACTTATAAAGATGCGTGGCAAGTAGAAATCACTGAGTTTCTCTTTTTAGAATCTGGATCCTCTTTGAAAATTCTGAACAAAGAGGAAACCTTGCTTTTAATGTTCAATTACACAAAGAATAGAACAAAAATCACTACAAATGTTACCTGGTTTTTATTTATTTATCCCATTAACACATATAAAATTGAGTTTACACTGTAGATTGAGTTATGTATCACTTATTGTTACTTAAGAGATCATGAGCATTTCCCTTCATTATTAAATATTTATCCAAAATGAAAGTGTTTAAATAATTGAATAGCATTATTGGATTGGGTGTCTGAAGGGACAGATAACTCATCTTTCTAGTTCATAAATTATTGGCCTCATGAAGCCATGTCCCCCAGTTAAAAAGAGTATCTGTGATCTGAAAATCCTTATGCTGAGCTTATCCAGTGACTGTCTAGGTCTGTGGATAGGCTCACTTGAAAAGGAAATTACTGTTTTTTTCTTAAGTGTAGAATAATAGAAAATATATACAACATCTGTCTAGAAAAAGTCCAGCCATTGTTAATATAATGAGAACAGTTTGCACAACATTGATGTAACTGTGAAACCTAGGAGAGTAGATTGCAATGTACACGACTGAATAACAATGACTTCACTGTGGGGGCAGTAGATGTCATTGAGTGAGCATGTGTACTGTGTGGCTATTGTATTCAAAATGACTGAGCAAGTAGAGCGATGAATCTGCATCAAATTTTGCATTAAGCTTGAACATTCTCCATGGAAATTATTTGGCTGATTCAGAAGGCAGGTGATTCAGAAGGCCACAGCTATGGGCAACTGGCAATTGCCAGCTTCATTACAACAACGTGCCCGGTCATGCATCACATCTTGTGCAGTTTTTTGGTGAAACATCAAATCACCCAGGTGACTCATCTACCCTATAGCCAAGAATTGATGCCCTGAGACTTCTGGGTTTTCCAAAAACTAAAATCACCTTTGAAAGGGAAGAGATTTCAGACTGTTGATGAGATTCATGAAAATACAGTGGGGCAGCTTATGGCAACTGGGAGAACTGTGTGAGGTCCCAAGGTGCCTACTTTGAAGAGGACTGAGGCATGACTATCCTATGCACAATAATTCTTGTATCTTGTATTTTCTTCAATATGTCTCTATTTTTCCTATTTCATGGCTAGACACTTTCTGGACAGACCTTGTATACTGGTCTCTGTCCTGGTTCCTGGTATAAAGCCTCTAAAACCCTTATAATTTCCTAAGTGATAAGAATAGTAGGGGTATCTCTTATTCTAATATTTGTCTTTGACACCATCCCTGACATCGTTCCTAAATCCTTATAAATTCCTCAGTGATAAGAGCACTAGAAACATCTTTTGTTCCAGTGAGGTGACTCTGGGAGGTCTGCTGGGTGTCTCCTGGATGGGGGCTCATCACCAGAAAGGCCAAAGCCTGATTAAAAACTTGGAATTTTCAACCCCACCTCACCCAACAGAAAGGGGAGAAGGACTGGAAATGAAGTTAATAATTGATCAAGATTCCCCCAAGATGTAACATGTATTAATAGGTATCATTGTTATCAATAAATACTATTCCATTGTATGAATATACTATATTTTATTGATTGACTTATCAGTTGATGTTGTTTTTGTTTGCATTCGTACCAAAACATTTTCTAATTTTCTACAGTAATATTAATTTCTAATATATGATTTCTTCCTTGACCCATTAATAATTGCAAAATGGGCTGTTTAAATTAGACAACTTTGTGAATTTCCCAAATATCCACCTGATTTCTCTCTCCCTCTCTCTCTCTCATCTGACATTGCTCTGGAGCATAAATTTTTCTATACTCTGATCCAATTAAATTTTGACACCATTGCAGGAGTGGTGTGTGAAGCCTTTCTCTAGGTTTTGTTCTGATCTCATAAGGCAGTTCTTAGCTATGTCATTCCCTAGCAATGGTTCTCTTTTGTAACCTAGATAACCTATAGTTTGGCTCAGCAATTTTCAACTGGTGTGCTGCAAGAGTTTTTAAAACAGGTTGTACCTGTTTAGTCAAGGATATAGACCTCTTTTGCTTTAGGTTGTCTAAAATAAATAACAGTTAACACAGCAGTAGCCATCTAGTGTGAGCGAATCAAAATCATACCTAATTTTTGTCAGATCAGCAGAAGAAAATTTGGTGGGGGGTGTGCTGCAGAATTTTATTAATTAGTTTATGTGTGCCCTGAGATTAAAAAGATTGATAATCACTGGTTAGCTTTTTTATCTCATTGAGCTACCAGTTTATTCCTCATTGTCTACCAAGCAAATCTCCACTGTGTGAGAATGCCCTTAGGTTTGCAGAATGTCCTTAGGTTTGAACTTCTCCGTATTCAGTTCTAATAAAGTCGGTTCCTTTGTGGTAAGGTTCAGTGCATTCTGTCCTTATGGCATCTTTCCCCTTGAGCAATTTTTTTACTCACTGCCCCAAAGCTGTGGGTGGGAGAGTGTCCATCTTCTTTTGAGTGACATCTCTGATTTATGAGCAGGGTGCTTAGTGGGATTGGTACAGTCTGTTCTTCCCAGCTTGCCTCTCTATAAGAACTTCACATTATGAAAAGATAGGTGAGGATCTTTTGGGTTCAAGTTTTCTCAGCCCATGGTGCCTGAAATACAGTATCTGCCCTATGAATGGGGACCTAGTGGAATAATGGAGCTTGAGACATCTTGGTCAAAGCCATTTGGAATTTAGCCTCTGTGAAACAGAGGTCAGAAGAGGAGAGTTCTGGCAACCTGCTTTTCCAGGTAAGACACAATAGCCACTGACAGGGTGCTGACAAGAGAAGGGGCCTTGTCTTCCTGTCTACACTCAGTCATGATGACCTGGAGAAGCAGAGGGAGAAGGTCATAGGTCAGATCTGACAGGCTAGCTGTGCTTACCAAGATTAGTATATTTTCTCAATGAAATGTTTCTTCTATTGGCTCAGTTCCTTTGTGACAATTTTCAGAGATTTTGAGTGGTTGTTTTTGCTGGTTTATTTTTAATTATTTTTCAGCCATTAATGTGTTTTCCCTGGGGTAGCAAGCACATCTGTAGATATATACATGAATATTTGTTGAGAGCTAAAACCAGAAAATACCTTATTTCTTGTTATTTGACTTGCTTCAAATAATTAGAATGACATCATCCTTCATTTACATTTCTGCTGGGTATGATTGCAAATATAGTAAATTTAATGCTCAAACATAAGTACATTTCTTATTCTTATACTATATTTAGCATAGTTAAATTATCCTTTCATGATTTAGATTAACTTTTTCTAGTTTGACAGTGTTATTGAAAGCCTTTTTTTACAGCATGCATCAAGCCTAGTTATCTGTGGAGGGCCAGGTTGAATGAAAAAATATTATTTTCTGGTATTAATTCCAAATATGTATATGCTTCTTTCTATGATTTAAATATTCTTTCATGTGTCAGTTTAACAGCCCCATTGTGTGAATTAGGTGACATGCCTTTTAGAGGCATATCAGATTATTTTTTTATGTATTATATCATTTTAATTCTGAGGAAGGGAAGCTATGTTTTCTGGCAGTGAATTCTCAGAAGAATGTAACCAAAGAAATTCTAAGCTAAATGTTTATTGCTTCATTTCTTTGTCTGTAAGGTGGAAATAGTTGTTCAGTGCTATTGTAAGGATTAAATTAATTCATGCAAGACACATAAAAGGAGTGCTTGGTGTATAGTATGCACTCAATTAAAGTCAGCTTTTACTGTGATTATTATTATTTTGAACCAAGATAGCTTGGCAATGAAACACACATTTTCAAATAAAACATTTTTGTCAGTATGAATTGATTTTGAAACACAAGGAGAGCTTCATTTTTTTTCTCTCTAAACATTAGTAAGTTTCCTGAGAGAATAGAGAAAAATTAGCCTCGGCTCATATTCATTTCTTCACAAAGAACTGTTTCTGATACACTCACCCACTGGTTTAAAAGCTCACTTAAATTCACAGGACTGTAGTCATTTCTTTGATTTTCGTTCACATTCATGAGGCCATCCTTTGAGACTTGCCATTGCTTAGCTTTGCAGCTGAATAGAGTTTCTTTTTGAATGCCACTTCACCCTTGTTTCTAATCTGTTTTCTATACTGATCTCTTTGAGATTAAACAATTCTAAATCAAAAGACTTATTTGTTTGAGCTTATAGAATAAGCTGAAATTATTTGAGTTACAGCCTTTTTCATCCTCAGCATGTGGAAAAAATTTTAGAAAAAGAACTCATGAGTACAAAGTGACAATGCAAACATCAAAAATGATTTAAAAAATTTTTGTATGTATTCAACTTGCACACTGGATTGTTTATGGCATAAGATATGTCTGTCCCCATCTACCTTTGCCCAACTACTAGCTATTTTTCAATATTGGTAAGTTAAAAACTGAAGGATATTTGTTAAAAAAAACAGTATGATTTCATGAGACAACTTATTCAATGAGCATTAACATTCATACTTCAAGCAATGTATTAAATTTTTAAGATTAAAGTAGTGATATAAAATAGCTCTATAATTATGGAAAGACAATCTGAGATATATTTCATAATCCAATTGTTTTATGAAGAATGATCACATATTTATGCTCATTTAAAAAAATAAAAAGGTTCAAACACAGCATAGAAAACATGTTAGGTATATTTCCTAAATTTTAAGAAAACCTTGAGTCTGAAAACCAATCTACATGTCACAAAAGAAGTTATAAAAGGGTCACTTTAAATTGTGAAATACTATCCTTTCCAAAAATTTCATGAAGCTCAACCAAAAGGAATAAGTACAGATTGAAATTCTTTTAGATGTGGTTCCTTGGGAAACAGAGCCTGTGGCAGACATAGGAAGTAAGGTCCGAGTGGGAGGTAAAAATCCCAGAGCAGCAAGACTGGATGAAAAAAGGGATATGAAGTAGGGAGAAAACACAAGGTGGTATGTTCCCAAGCTGTCCAGAGCTTCATAAGAAAATGTGGTTGCTTCTTCCAGACAGGTCATGTGGAACCACCAGGCTGTAGAACAGTCCATCAAGGTGAGGAAAGAACAGAAATGTATCTGTCATTTCCTTCTCATCTCCATATTTCATCCTGAGAGGCATTCATCTCATTTCCCAACTATATTTGTAACCTTGGCTACTTGGTACCTTTGGTCACCCACTGCAGAGGCCAGATTTTATGGTCCATGTTGGGATAGTTCATCATAATCCAGAAGCAGTGAAAGAGGTCATTAGTGTCTTCAAGTTTGTTATGGTCCGATGTGCCGATCACCAGAAGTGTGGCTGAGAGCCAGCAGTGATGGGAGGAGTGCAATAGAGGCAGCAACCTCTATTGGGTCTGTCAGTGGGTCTCCAAGAAGCTGCCAAGGCCAGGGGAGCAGATGGATTGAAAGATCTGAAGTGTCTCAACTGGGTCAGATATATGAAATTAAGTAGAAATTAATTGAAATAATTTCAGATGTAGTAATTTAACATTTTGCTCACTTACTATGTGTCACATGTGATGTTGTGTTCCAGTAAAATGAAAAAATAAATAAAACCAAGTCTTGGCCTCAAACAGCTCACAGTCTTTTGAAAATGGTATGCATCAAAACAACTTAGAAATGCAAAACCAGAAGCCAATAACAAAAATATCATTTTGGTTATAGTGGTGTTAAAAAAGTACATCCAGTTGTCAAAGAGGAGAATATGCCTAATATTACTCAAAAAAGATGTTTATAAATTTTCCAAATTGAAAAGTATGATAATCATGACAGAATATTCCAGGTTAACCTGAGTTCGCATCTCATTTTTGTTATTTTTAGTCCTAGGACCTTAGGGAAACATTTATTCTCTTATAGATTTTTTTTTGCCCTTCTTTATAGAATAAAAGGATTTGGAATAGAGTGAATCTAGCCACCAAATGTTATATTTCTTTCTATTTTAGGGATATTTTTTAATCTGTGTTCTTGAGTTGAATCTATGTTCTTGAACTGGAACTGCCACCATACTGCGCATTTAAATTCACCCCACTTTACTTTTAAAAATGTGATAACTTTTAAAAAGAAAACATTTTTTCCTCCTTTGCTCTTTTTTTAAATGTCAGAACTCATCACTTCTTACCATAACCGTTCCTTGACATGAGTCTTTAATACTAAATGAGCTTTTCTACCTTGGAGCAGGGATTCAGCATTTGCTTACCTAGACTTTGACCGATGTCTAGATGAGATCCTGTGACTCCTCAAACAAACTGTGCTCTCCTTCATTCACTTGTTAGGTTTTCTTACAGATGATATGTTCCTCTTTTATTTTATCTTCCTAATCCTGTTTTTAGGCATTGCACAGCCCTTCAGGAAAGAGGGTTTATTTTCCCTGTGAGAAGCTGCTGCCTTGGTGAAGATTTAGTTGTACATTAGATTAGTGGTTGTTACAAACAATGTTAAGGAAGGGTGGTATCTATATAGGGTGAGAACATTTGAAGTGGTTTACTGACAATTTGATTTTTTTATTATCTCTAAAAGTTGAAAACCTGGTTTTAAAATAAAGCTATATATGACACTCATGACAAGAATCCAACACAAAATTGCCACATATGATATTTAGTTACAAGGTTTTTTTATTTAGCAAGACTGGCATATGTGCTTCCACAGGGTTGAGCAATTTTGGGCCTCTGTGATCCATAAAAGAATTGCCTCTGAAGATCAAAAAGTCACTTTAGGAATGAGGTGTCTACTAATGAAGAGCATTTTTTAGCTCATATTTGGTGATTGATTTTAAAAACTCTCTCAGTGATTGGTTGAATCTCTCTTTGCAGGAGAAAACCAGTACTGAATTAGAAAGCACAGGTTCCCTGAACTTCTTCTCTCAGAGGCTATTTGCTCTTATCTGGTATTTAAGTGTGAAAATTAGAACTAGAAATTTCAAGGTATTTAGGTGAAAATTCCTAGTGCTATTTTCTTCAATGCATCCTCACCAAAAACAATGGAATTATGTTCATATGCCTCATTGCATTAGATATCTAGTTTCTGGATTAGATATTGCTAGATACAGCTGGGCATAGAGTAGGTTTTATTATACATTGATAAAATTTTGGTATAGCCATTAGGAAAAATAGTATTGAAGTGCCTCAAAAAATTAAAATTAGAACTATCATGTGATTCACTAATCTTACTTCTAGGTATGATACAGGGATGGGCAAAAGTATGTTTACAGTTGAGAGTATAGGAAACATTTTATTATTATATTATATTATTTATTTATTTATTATATTATTTATTTTTATCAACTTTTGTCCATCCCTATATTCAAAGGAAGTGAAGTCAATATCTCAAAGAGATACATGCACTTCCATGTCTACTGCAGCATTACTCACAATAGTCAAATATGGAAACAATCTAAGTGTCCTTCAGTGGATAAATAAAGAAAATATTCTATATACAATAGACTATTATTAAGCTATAAAAAGAAGGATATTCTATAATATACAAAGCATAGATAAAACTTGATAGCATTATGCTAAGAAAATAAACAAGTCATACAATGCAAAATTCTACCCTTTCTCTCTGAGATCAACAAACTGTCAGGGCATTGCTTCTTGCATGTTTAAATGCACACAGTACAAACACTTACAGCTCAAGAGGGACCCACTGAAGTATGTAAATGTGTTAGTGTTAAGTTGGTGTCTTCTCTTTCCTTACTCTCTTACCTTCTCCTTTGTGGTCTGTCCCAGCAGATACCATCACATCAGGGTTCCTGCCCAGGTATAGAACAGATGCCGGCATTCTCAGTTTGGAAAGGAAGAAACAAAATTGTCTTTTTCTTTTTTTTTTTTACAGATGACATAATCATCTATGTAGAAAATCTGAAAGAACCAACAAAAAGACTCCTGAAATTATTAAACAATTATAATAAGTTTGCAAGATACAAGGTTAATATCCAAAAGTAAATCACTTTTCTATATTCTCCAATGAACAAGTAGAATTTGAAATTAAAAATGCAATTTCATTTACACTAGCACCTCCAAAATAGAAATACTGAGGTATCAATCTAATACAATTTGTACAAGATCTATATGAAAAAAACCCCCCACAAAACTCTGATGAACAAAATCAAAGAACTAAATAAATGGAAAGATAGTCCATGTTCATGGGTCGAAAATTCAATATTATCAAGATGAGGCTTCTGGCCAAGATAGATATGTAGGTAGATATACTTTGCCTCCTTGCACAACCAAAGGGACAACAACAAATTTAGAAACAAAAAACAACTAGAACCGCCAGAAAATTGAACTGTATGGGAGTCCAACAATCAAGGAATTAAAGAAGAAACATTCATCCAGACTGATAGGAGGGGTGGACATGGGCAGCTGGGCAGAGAGGACTCACAGCAACTGGAGGACTGGGTGAGACAGCGGCTGGCAGAGCAGGTGGCCCCACATTTGTGTGTGGATAAACCAGGAGGAACAACTGGGAAGTGAGACACCATGGTTCCAATGCAGGGAAATAAAGCCTCAAAACCTCCAACTGAGAAAACCTGTATAAGTTAAGGTGGCAGGAGAAACTCCAAGCCACTGAGGAGAGTTCTTTGGAGACACCCACAGGGTCCTAGAATGTACACAAACCCACCCACCGGGAATCAGCATCAGAAGGGCCCAGTTTGCTTGTGGGTAGCAGGGGGAGTGACTGAAAGCAGGCAGAGAGCTGAACAAGCAGCATTGTTCTCTCTCTGACCCCTCCCTCACATGCAGTGCCACAGCACAGGGAAGTGGGTTGCCCCACCCTGGTGAATACCTAAGACTCCTTTTCTTACTACATAATCAGGCACTGAGACAAAAAAAATATGGCCCAAATGAAAGAACAGATCAAAGCTTCAGAAAAAATACAGCTAACTGATGAAGAGATAGCCAACCTATCAGATGTAGAGTTCAAAACACTGGAAATTAGGATGCTCACAGAAATGGTTGAGTATGGTTGCAAAATAGAGGAAAACATGAAGGCTATGCAAGGTGAAATAAAGGAAAATATACAGGGAACCAACAGTGGCAGCAATGAAACAGGGACTCAAATCAATGGTTTGGAGCAGAAGGAAGAAATAAAAATTCAACTACAACAGAATGAAGAAACAAGAATTCAGAAAAATGAGGAGAGGCTTAGGAACCTCTGGGACAACTTTAAACATTCCAACATCCAAAATCATAAGGGTGCCAGAGGGAGAAGAGGAAGAGCAAGAAATTCACAACTTATTTGAAAAAATAATGAAGGAGAACTTCCTTCTGGCAAAGGTGATGTCCAGGAAGTCCAGGAAGCTCAGAAAGTCCCAAAGAAGTTGAACCCAAGGAAGTACACACCAAGGCACATCATAATTGTATTACCCAAGATTAAAGATGAAGAGAATCTTAAAAGCAGCAAGAGAAAATGAGACAGTTAGCTACAAAGTGTTCCCATAAGACTATCAGCTTATTTCTCAAAAGAAACCCTGCAGGCAAGAAAGGGCTGGAAAGTATTCCAAGCCATGAAAGACGAGGACCTGTATCCAAGATTACTCTATCCAGCAAAGCTATCATTTAAAACAGAAGAGCAGATCAAGTCCTTCCCCGATAAGGTCAAGTTAAAGGAGATCTCATCACCAAGCCCTTATTCTATGAAATATTAAAGGGACTTATCTAAGAAAAAGATGACCAAAAATATCAACAGTAAAATGACAACAAACTCACAACTATCAACAACTGAATGTAATAAAAACAAAACCAAAAACAAACTAAGCAAACAACTAGAAGGGGAACAGAATCACAGAAATTTAGATCTTATGGAGGGTTATCAGTGGGGAGGGAGAGGGAGGAGAATGTGGGAAAAGGTACAGGAAATAAGCATAAATGATAGGTACAAAATAGACAGGGGGAAGTTAAGAATAGTATGGGAAATGGAGAAGCTGAAGAACTTATATGTATGATGTGTGGACATGAACTAAGGTGGGGGAATGATGGTGGGAGAGGGGTACAGGGCAGAGAGGAATAAAGGGGAGAAAAAATGGGACAACTGTAATAGCATAATGGCATAAAATATATTTTTAAAAAATTAAAAATATATTTTCAAGATGACAATCTAACATTGGTAAACTGATTCTAAAATTTATATGGAGAGATAGAAGATTCAGAACAGTCAGTACAATATTGAAGGAGAACTAAGTTCAAGGACATACATCACCTGACTTCAAGACTTAGGATAGCACTACAGTATTCCAGGCAGTGTGATGTGTATGCAAATATAGATAAATATATCAATGGAATAAAACAGAGTACCTAGAAGTAGATCCACATAACTATAGTCATCTGGTCTTTGGCAAAGGAGCAAAGGCAGCACAATGAGGTAATGGTAATCTCTTCAATGAGTGGTACTGGACAACTATACAGCTACATGCAAAAAATTAATCTATACAGAAACCTTACACCTTTCACAGAAATTAGTCAAAATGGATTGCATACCTAAATGTAAAACCCAAAACTATAAAACTCCAAGAAGATAAAATAAGAGACAATTTAAATGACTTTAGGTATGGCAATGACCTTTTTTAGATACAACACAAGAAGCATGATTCACAAAAGAAAAAAAATTATAAGCTAGACCTCATTAAAATTAAAACCTGCTATGCAAAAGGTAATATCAGGAGATGAAGAGGACAAGTCAAAGACTGGGAGGAAATTTTTTTCAAAAGACACATCTGATAAAGAACCATTATTTAGAATATTCAAAAAAAACCTTTAGAACTCAACAATAGGAAGATAAACAATCTGATTAAATGAGCCAAAGACCTTGAGAGATACCTCACCAAAGAATACATATATAGATGATAAACAGGCATATAAAAATATGTTCCACCTTAAATGTCATCAGGAAAATGCAAATTAAAACAATTGAAATACACCTACAAACCTATTAAAATGACTTAAATCTGTAACACTGACATCAACAAATTCTGGTGATGTGGAGCAACAGGAACTCATTCATTGTGAGTAGGAATGCAAAATGGTACCATTAATTTGGAAGACAATTTGGCAGTTTCTAACAAAACTAAACATACCCTTACCATACAATGAAGTAATTATGTCTGCACAAAATAGCCTACACACAAATGTTTATAGAAGTTTTATTTATAACTACCGAAACTGGAAGCAATCAAGATTTCCTTCAGTAGATGAATGGATAAATAAATTGTGGTACATCTAGACAATGAAATATTATATCATGCTAAAAATAAATGAGCTATCAAGCACTGGAAAAACATGGAGGACACATACATGCATATTACTAAGTAGAAGAAGAAATCTGAAAAGTCTACGTACTATATAGTTTCATAAGACACTCAGGAAAATGGAAACTATGGAGACAGTAAAAGCATCTGTAGTTGCCAGAGGTTGGGAGTGAAAGGGATGAATATATAAGTAGAGAACAGAGATGTTTAGGATGATGAAAATACTCTGTATGACATTAATGATGATACTTTTATCAAGCTTGCAGAATGTACAATACCAACTATGAACCAGGTAAACTTTGATTTTTGGGTGAGTATGATGTGTCAGTGTAGGTTCACCAACTGTAATAAATGTACCTCTCTGGTGGGGGATATTGGCAAAAGCTATGAATGTATGGGAGGAGTGGTCTTATAGGAAATCTTATAGTACTTTGTATTTTTCCCTCAATATCCTGTGCCACCTAAAGCTACTCTAAAAAATTAAAATCTTAAACATAAATATATGCCCAGACTAGGTTGTTCAGTTTGTTGGAGCATTGTCCCATAAAACAAGAGGTTGCAGGTTTGATTCCCGGTCAGGGGACACACCTAGGTTATGGGATCCATCCCCATTTGGGGCACATATGGGAGGCAACTGATCAATGTTTCTCTCTCACATCCATGTTTCTCTCTCTTTCTCTCTCTATATATCTATTATACATAATGTTCATTTATTATAAAGTATGGCATTATATAATAATGCTATATAATATCATATCTAATTATAGAGTATATAATATATAATATAGCATATAATATAGTGCATATATATCAATGCTATTAACACCACCATGATTATACACTAAATGCAGAAAAAAGAAATCTTTTAGGCAATACACTTGATGGTTTAAACAAATGAAAAAAATTCTTTGAAAAACACATACCATAACTGAAATAAGTAAAACAAAATCTGAATACATTTCTCTAAGAAATATAGAACCTATAAGCCAAGGTTATTTTGGCCTGGAAGAAGGACAGAAAGTTCCAGGACCAGATGATTTTATTGGTGAATTCTTCCAAATACTAAAAAGGAAATATATGAGTTTCCATCTACTCTTACACAGAACAAAAAAAGAAAAAATAGTAGAGGGTGCACTTCCATCTAATTTGCAAGGATGCAATTTTTAATAAAAGCCCATATGTACATTAATAACAAATGAAAATTACTGGCCAATATTTCTCATGAATATAGGCATGAAAATTCTAAATAAGAGATTTGGAAATTGATTCCAGAGATACATAAAGGAACATAGTTCACCATGATCAAATGGGGCTTATTCCAATAATGGGTTATATTTAACAACAAAAGTTGATCATTATAATTCATTATGTTAACAAATTAATAGAATAAAGCGAAATAAACACCTCAATAGATGCAGAAAAACATTTGATAAGAGTCAACAGCCATTCATGATAAAAAAAATTCAATAAGCCAAATACAGACGGAAAGTTCTATAAGATGATAAGATCCTGATGCCAATGTGGTGCTGGGAGCAAAGGGGAGGGACTCTGAGGTAGCGTGGAAGAGGCTGCGTTTCCTGGGAAAACAACGTAGGGCAGTAAGAGATGATAGATTGCCTGCCTGGGGGCAAAGATGCAGCAGGAGAAAGTCATTGCGTGGGTCCTGTGTAAGACTAAATAGTGAAAACCCCTCCTACCTGCTTTCGGGTCCTGACTGACAGCGAACCCAGAAATCCCAGGGACATGTGTTTCACAGGTGTGCACAGGTGTGCACAGGTAACCAGGTTCTTAGTGATCGAGAACAAAGAATTGAACCGAACAAAGTTTACAGCATAAAGAAAGAGGGGAGGTTTATTAAGTGATTGTACATACCACAGGACACGGGAGTGAGCCAGCTCTGAGCAGAGGAAAAAGGGCACGTGGGCTGGGGGATTCTATTCTTATGGGGGCAGAAGCCCCCCTGCTAGTCTTTGGGGGGCTTTTCCTGCGCAGGTACAAGGAGTTGGATTTCAAAGCTATTGCGCATGCGTGGTTTCCCCTGACTTTCTTGATTGGCTACTGGAGAAGGGAGTCCCACAATGTTATTTCATTATAATGATATTATAATGAATCAGGGGTAGCGCACAGGCGCATTCTATGATTCAGAGTTCTCCCAGAAAACAGGAACAACCCGTCTTAGGGGGTCTTTGTCATGTATAGATGTTTTCTACCTCAGCCCTGCGGGGCCTCTGGAGCTTCCTTCCTGACTACCTCCTGCCTCATGTGTACCATAAAAGTTAATATGGTTGCTGGGGAAGGTGCAGACTTGCCATTTTAGCCTGAGAAAACGACAGGGTTGGCAGAGGTGCTGAACCCTTCCAGACTGCATGGAAGTTTCTGCTAGGAAATTTAAATGGAGTGAAAGCAGAGAGAGACTCACCCCTTCTTTTCCTTTGGAATCTGCAGCATGGACTTATGGGTGAAACACTCACAAGACCCAGTAGAGCCTGGAAACCATATGGCCAGGCAGCAGGCCCTGCACCTCTGGCATGAGAAGTGGCTGCAACACAGTGATGGCAGTAGCAGTCCCTGCTCTTGACTCCTGGAAGCCTGAAATTAGAAAGCAGTCAACGTAGCAGCTTTATCTGAAGGATAGATAAGAATTGAGTGGGGTTTTTAGGCATGGTTTTGAGTTTCAGTCTTTTGGGGGACAAATGGTTTTTTTTTTTCTGTGTTTTGCAGAAGAGATTGCCCTGGAGTCGGGGAGTTCTCCATTCCCCCAAACTGTGCAACATTTTAATAAAGACCTTTTTCCTTCCCCACCAAACTCAGTCTTCAGACTATGCTGTGTTCTGTGTTGGTCGTCAGGCAGCTGAACACCACTTTTGTTTGCTAACAGTATTGTATCTGTCAAGATTCAACCAGAGAAACAGAACCAGTGAGAAATGTATTCAGAGATTTATTGCAACAAATTGGCTTATGTGATTGCAGGGTCTGTCTAGGCAAGTATGAAATCTGTGAGCAGGTTATCAGGACAGCATAGAATTAAAGGGTATGAGCTGAAGCAGCAGTCCTCAAAAAAGTGTCCATAATGTATAGAATAATCCTTAAAATAATTAAGAAAAATTCAGAAAGTTGAATATAAATATTTCACAGAAGGAGCTGTAACCAATAAACATTATCACATATTCAACTCATTTAGTCATCATGGAATGAAAACTAAAACCACAATACAACACACAAGCACCACAATGTCTAAAAGGAAAATGTCAAGGATTAGGGAGGATGTGGAGCAAGCAGAACTCTCTTACTGTGCTTGGTACCAGCATTTTGGAAAACTGTCAATATTTACTGCAGATAATCCTACACAGACTTCCAATAACTCCCTATTACTGCCCAATTCTACTTCTAGATGTATATGTGGCAGGAATATGTACCTATGAATGTAGAAAGGAAACAAATAATGTTCAGAGAGCACTATTTGTGATAACCATACACGGTAACAATGCAAATATTTACCAAGAGGAAAATTGACACTATATGCATTATGGTATAGTCATTCAATAAACTACTCCACATTAATAAGAACTAAAGAACTTTAAATACACGCAAATGAATAAATTTCACAATGTTAAGCAAAAGAAGCAAGTTACACTTGTTATAATTACATTTATGTAAAGTTCCAAAAACTGGAAAAACTAATCTAATAATTTTAGGAGAGGTATATATAACCAGAGATGAGTATATGCAGGATCTTTCAAGTGCAAATAATGTTCATTCTTATTTTGGGTACTGAATGTGTGTTTAGTTGTTTTATAAATCTGTTTTACAAAATCATTGAGCTGTGCATTTTTCAATGTGTATTATACTCCAAGTACTTACTTTAAAAATTACTATGCTTGTATAATAGTTAAGAAAGCAGGTCTATTAGTCAAACTTCTTCCACAGCTAACTCACAAGTTGTGTGATCTTGAGCAAATAGCTAATTCTTTTCTTTTTTACTCTCCTTATATTAAAAATGGGAATAATAGTAAACCTAGTGCTTAGACCAGTTAGGATGAAAAAGTGTGAAACTATGAAAAACACTAAGAACCAGAAAGTGCACAAAGTTAAATATTGTTATAAATATACTGATTGTGCAATATGTATATATTCATACTTTTAACAAAAATATATATATAATCTCCATGGTAGTTCCTTTCTTCTTTCTTTCCTTCCTTCCTTCCTTCCTTCCTTCCTTCCTTCCTTCCTTCCTTCCTTCCTTCCTTCCTTCCTTCCTCTCTTTCTCAGCCTAATAAATTGCAATTTTATCTTTTAGTACCTTATTTCTTCTTTGGATTATGTAGATAAAAATCTGGTACTAAACTGTAGTTTATGAGAGTGCTTTTAGGAAAAGACATTGCAATAGCAACCTTTATCTCCTTTTTCAGGTCTAAATTCTATGTAACAACCTAAAGATAATGTTATGTCATTTTTAATTTATGTAACTCAAAGATTAAGCTATATCAGCATTGCAAAATCCATCTTTACTACTTGTAAACAATTGACTGGCTTGCTATCCTAATGCAAAAACAAATGCAGTCAGCATATTGTATATTATTTATGACTACTGTGGCAATTGGGTCACTGGCATTAAATTAGAAGAAAATAAAATACCAATGTCAAGCCTCAAAGCAATAAACTGGTCCTTGGAATTATGGAGCATGCCAGAGCAAAAACAAGAGACTGTGATATGTGATGATGCATTTTTCCCCCCAAATCCTAGAGACTACATCATTGGGAGGAATTCAAGTTAATTTTATTTAGAGTGACAAAATATATTTTTCGAATAACCAGGATATTCTTGAAGATGAAGTCAGATATTATTAATATTTTGCTGGGACATCAGGAGTAATCTAGGATTCTTCTAGGCTAACTAGATGTAGGTAAGGTCATTTTGGTCAGAAGATTTCCTCTCAAGAGAAATTTAACCCCAAGTGGTGTGTGTGGTAAAAACGGGTGAGTTGTGGAGTGGATTAGTGGTTGTGGTAAGCAAAACCACAGCCTACACTCTGAATGGAGTTGAAACCTGGATCAGGGAGGGGGGGCAGTGGGGGCAGGTTCCAGATAAGGCAGCACAGGCGTTTCTCTACGGTGGCTCAGCTCTCTCAGTTCATACACAGTCCAGCTGCAAGTGCCATCTCACTCACCACCGCATTTTAAGGAGCCTGTGGGTCCTCTTTTTCTTAAAATGATAAAATGGAAATATAATTAAAGCAACAGGCTCCCAAACTCATGATTAAGTAAATATCACTATAACATGGAAAACATTAGTGTTAAAAAATTTGATATTGGCATGCAATGCTCTTACCAATTATTTATGATTGTAACTCCCAAAGCACCCACTTCTTTCAGAAGGCCTCAGCTCCAGCCCCATGTGGATGGAAACTTCTCTATCCACAGCACACCCCCTGCACGCTTCTCTGATTTCTCCTGTAAGGCTTTGATAGTTATACACCATGGCCCATTTATCTCTTTATTCAAATACATTGTCCAATTGCCCAATGGCTTATTAAATACACAACTAACATTTGCATTGTATATTTTACAAAGCATTTTCACATCCATTTATTCTGTTTTTAGAATCCCTCAGATAGAATAAATGCGTGTTAAACATGTTTCAGTTGATTTTGTTTTTGTTGTTTTTTCAGAATAAGGCAAAAACTCTGCTAAGTTTATGTTTAAATAAGTTTGTACTATATATTAAAGGGAAATTTTGAAAACTGGTTTGTTCATTGGCTATAATTCTAGTTTCATGAAATAAGATGTCATTCACAATTACACATTTGGTAGAGTAGCCATCTCAGCAACAATGGTTAGTAGATTTGTTCAGCATATTCAGGAATGTTGCAATACCATAGTGGAAGAATACCCAAATTTGGTATATTCTACTATTGATATTAATGTTTCACACATGATGGCTCAGCTCATTCCAAACACTTCACAGTTCATTGTTGAGCACTGATAACACACTTACCGTTGTCTGAGAACTTTACAAGAGGTTCTTTAATTTTGTCTTATTTAATTTACTCTGCTTGACAACATCCCTGCAGAAATGGTTTTCCTACCACTTCCATTTTTTGCTTTGGAACATTAGTTTCCCTGTGTGTCCTCATTTGAAGCTGGTCTTTCAAAATTTTGGATTTCTCCTTATACATATGATTCCAATTAACTATATAGGAGGATGGATGAATAGACAAACATTAACTTATTTAGCCTAAGACATCATCATTTCATTCTAAAATTTCATTTCCTACTCAATTTCTACTTTATATTATATTACCGTATGTAAGAAAAATTTGAAAGCTTTAACAGAGAAGTGATTTATTCATACACATAGTTTTGAGCCTGTCTTCAATATATTGTTTGATTCTTAGCTTCTCAAGTGTGTTTGCCTTTGTTATAGCTCAAATAAAAATTGTTATACACAATAGATAATAATCAAACATATGAATTTGATTCTGTTTATGCTATGGCTAAAAGTGGTCACCAGGTCAGAAACATTAAATTCTATAATTTGTCAATACAAGAAAATATAGTCAAAGCCAGATTTCTAAAAATAAAACTTGGAAATTAAAATACAATGTCATATACTTATGGCTTTAGTATATTGAAGATTATCTTTAAAATGTATTCATTAACTTTTCCAATAAAATTATGAAAAAATCTAGATTAATATTGTGTAGTGTTCTTTGACATCAACATAGTCTGTGTTCTTTCTTTAACAGTCACAATTGTGTAATGCTGTACAATACCACTCAACTTTTCCATCTTACTCTTTCAATTAAGGTTTGCTTCTATAATTGCTCATATATCACTACCTGGAAAACTTTTTTGATTAACTCCTCTTTATAACAGAATTTTGGCTGATTAATTCAGGGAAATCAAGGAACTTAGAATATCCCCCAGAAATCAGTAAGTGTATCTAGGCCATACTGTAACTTCCCTTTTTGTACTCAAAGCTAATGGTTTCTGAATCTGCCCGTCAAATGTCATTAAGCAATCTAGTTTTCTGTTTTCTATTTGGGCTCCAGTGTTGTAGGCTTCTGATTTGTTAATATGAAGGCCTCCTTTGACAGGCCTTCCATTGAATGGACCCTAATAGGGTGCTGAGCTAGAAGTCCCCAAAACCCCCACTAATGTGGCTGAGGGAAGAGGAAGCGGAGCAGAGCCACTGAGAGTTACTGTGCATATCTAAAGCACTTGGCCATATTTTAGTAATGCTAATAGCTGTGGCAGACAATGGGAGCCAGGGAGATGTGTGGGACCCTAACCAGTGATGCAGCATGGAGGCAGACCCTGTGAGAGGCAGGGAGGTGGTTACTACTTCATGGCACCAAGCCTGCCCAGACTAACAATGGCAGCCAAGAAAGGCAGAAGAAACCAGAGTACTGACAGCTGTAACCCTTTGTGGGAGGAGTCAGAAGTGGGGTTATAAAGGAAGATCCACGCCTGGATTTAAACTCAAGTGTGGGGCAGCCATGTGGTCTTGTCCACACAGTTTGAAATGATGCAGGAGGTTGTCCCACTGGCTCACCATGAGCAGGGGCCATGTGGTTCTGCTTTAAGAGCCATGGTGTAGCCAAGCACAGATTACTGAGAGAAGCCAGGAATGCTGAACTGAGCCTGGGGGAATGCTGAGCTGCAGACTTCTGCTTTTTCCCCCGTGACAGACAGTAACCATGACTGGCCTGGTTTCGCAAGGGGAGGCAGGACTGTGTGTGTTTATGGGTGTTAAATCCCAAGGAATGGGATTTAATGGCAGAATTCTGATATTGTTCTACATCTGTCTAACTTGTAAATAAATAGTTCCTTTCCTTTTCATAAGACTCGGGCATTGGAAGTCACAATTTTCTTGGTGGCAAGAAATAGAATCTAATGGTTCTGTTTCAATATGAATCTGACCATGTTCAAACTATAGCAGCTAAATAAAATAGAAAGTGTTTCCTTGCAGACCAGCTTTGAGTCTATGTATCTAGATTATTGATACCTTTTAGTATAAGATAATCATAGTGTATATGCATATTCATTCCATATATAAGACATACAAATTATATAACAGAATGATACAAATTATATTACATAATATTTAAATTATTTCTTTAATTCAATTATCTGATTACTATTACATATTATATATCTTATTTTGTTTTTAAACAGGCATTTATAAAGCACAGTAAAACACGTAGATTTCCCTCTTCATAGCCAATAAAAACTTAGCAGATATTTAGAGAAACAAAACTGTAGCAAACACTGATACAAAATAGACATGACTTATTGGCCAGCTGTACCAGGCTTTTTAAAACTCACTGAGTTAATCAGTTTCATTTTACCACAAGTTTCAAAAGACACACTGGTTCATTGAACTTACCCTAACTGAATTGATACCTGGGGAACACTTTCATGGGAATCGACAAGAAAAACAACCTTCATTACTGAGCTGCTGAATTTGCAATCTAAGGGCTCTAAGGCAAGGTTTACTTTCACAGAATTAAGATTTAAAAAGTAATAAGTGTGCAGACTTGTGTGAAAAGAATCAGCTTAGACTCATATGATTCTGGTTGGTAGCTTTAGACCCAAATAGGGTTATTCCATTTTTAATTTCAAATATAAAAGGGAACTCTGTTCATAATTTTTCTAACATGCCAAGGTATTATTCGTTCAACTTTCTGTTTCAGTTTCAGGGTCACGTGGGTCTGCTGATTGGTGTTGCCACCCTTCAAGGGTGGGCAGGTGCATGGTATTTATGCAGACAGAAAAATATTCACGGAGCCATTGGGATGTCCAGCATGCCTTTATTCACGGGTGGGCAAGTCATGCACACTGCAAGCTGCATGTCTATCTGCATGTCTCATGTCATGGCCTCTGCTCCCCAGCGTGGTACTCATTGTGGCACCTGTCCCCTTGTGTGTCTCTTGTCATCATTGCCCCAGCAGGGAGTCCCTACCTGTTTAAGCACTAGAGGGGGACAAAGCCAGCAAGATGCCAGAAATTATATAACATAACATAATTCTGTGCATGCGAGTCCACTTTGTTACAGAATAGACCTGGGGGATGGGGGACAAAATACTTTTACCAAATGGATGCCACCTCCTCTCCTGGGGTTACCCTGTACTAGGTTCACCTTGCCCGCTGCTAGGGAATTATAGCTCTCAATGTCAGAAATTGGTGAAAAGGAAAGGAGTTATTTATTCAAAAGTTATACAAACTTAACAGTAATGAGTTAATGTCTTCATTAAGATCCCTAAGTTTCTTAGAATACCCACAAATGCACACAGTCCTTCTTTCCCTCCTTTGCCTAGTCTGGGGTACCATATCTCAGGAAAAGAAATACAAGTCTGTGGCTCAGGTAGTACCCGATTCTTCCCAGAAATCTGAACTCGGCTGGCAGGCCTTCCTCTGTTCCCAGATCATCAGCTGTGTTGCCGCTGTGATCTCCAGTTCTTAATCCCAAACACACATGGCACCTTTTCATGGCCCACCAGCAAGAGTCCTTTCACCCCTTTCCTTCCCATGGCGTCTCTCCTGCATTCTTCCAAACTGCTGAGAGAGCTCTGCATCAAGGCTACATCTTGCTTTCCAGCTTCCCAAGCTGCGTGGTAAAGGGTGTCCCAAAGCCACAGTACAGTTCTCCCTCTCATGCCAAAAGCCACATGGTTCTTCCTTTTCTCGCCAAAGCTGCGTGTGCCCAACTTACTCCAAGCTCTCACACAGGAGCTGTAACCAGGGGGAGCTGCTTCCCAATTACGTCCTGGGTGGAAGTCACTCCTATCTCCCTGGCTCAAAGCATGGCCAAAGCTATTTAACACATCCATGAAACCCATTAAAAGTTATAGATATGTTAAATGACCATGTCTGAAGTTAGCTGCAAAGCTGTTGCTATGCAAAACAGCTCTCAGTGGCCCTGCTCCATGTATCCTATCCCCCAGTTCACTCTTGTAGGGGTGAGGACATCCCATATTTTTAATATTTCCTGGACACCCTGTTCTGGACCCCATTACAAATCCCTATTTGGGGAGCCCCCTGGCTGCACCCTGTTACAACTTCTTGTTATGGGAACAGTTTATCTGACCCAGTCTCAAGGCTATAAGTACACTAGTTATCAGGCCCCTCCATGGCTATGGTTACACTTCTTCCCTTAGCTACCCAGACACCTAGGTGAGGAAACCAGACTGTCTCCATTTACCCTACAGGATCTTAGTAATATATATATATATTTTTTTTTAATTTTCAGATTTGAGAACTATATTTTTTGTTCTTAATTTGCTTGATTAATAAATGTTTTTCAATGATAGATTATTTAACATAAGTCTTTGTTAAACATTTTTACTTTACTATTAAATATTTTCTTGTATTAAAAAATCTGGGGAAAAGTCTTAAAGAACAGTACACTCTTCTGTCCTTTGAGAGAATCTACTTAGGACGATTATTTATTACTAAAACTGTAGAACTGAACAAGGACTAAGGCTAACAATATATATCTTCTACAAGACATGATGGGACGCAAAGAAGTAGAAAATAGTTGAGTAGACAGGTTGGTACATAAGTATGTAGATTGGTAGAGAGAGTTGGGTATGTATTCTATTAGCTATAGTATCAGTTTCTGTAGCAGATGTTTTATATGCCTTAAAGACATGTATTTAAATTGTGCATTCATTCCAATGTTACTGAACAAAAACACGTTTCAGCTGCCTATTGTTGCAAAAAGCCAAACTCATTGGTGCAAAAAGGAAAGAGGTTTATGCGGGTGCTGCACAACCAGGGAGAATAGTGTATTCCCATCTCAGAGACCTTCTCAATCTCCTGCTCAAGCCTGTATTTCTTATAGGGATAGGGAGGGAAGGGCTTTTTTTAAAAAAGAAAATCCAATTATATCTCTAGCTTTTGGTGTGCTTGGGGCACTATCCATTCATCTATAAATAGATAGGCGCCCTATCTATTTATATTTCCAGCTTTTGGCATGCTCATTGTAAGAACTGCCACCCCTGCCACCATCTTGGCCAATGGGCAGAGAATCTCCTGGTGCTCTGACGGACTGTTTTATGGTAACACCAAGACTGTTCAACCAACACTTACTGGTTGATAATAAGAGAATGCATACAATATAAGAGAATCAAACAGCACCCTTTCACAATTTTTTCACTGTTTAATATAGAGTGTCTAAATGAGATAAATGATGGCTCATTTCCAGTCTGCATGGTGTGTAGGATATATTTAAATGAATGTTTAAATAAGCATTTAGGCAAACTGTGCTATATAATTATCAAATATATTAAGTTTATGCTACTTCTAAGCATTTTTTGTTCTTCTAAACACTATAGTGTAGAAATCCAAGGTAGATATAAACTTATACTGAAAAATGAAACAACATATAATAAATTTTTATATTTATAGTGATGTAGTTACATATTGTAACTTTTCATCTATATATCACTACAGTCACAAATTAAGTCATGAGCTGCTTGAGAAGAGATGACATATACTTCACTATTTATTATCTTTTAAAATATTAAAATGCTGTACATTTTGAAATTATATTTTGTAACATACTATTAAAATTAATATTTTTATGAAGTGTTTGTATTTATAAGGATATTTCCAGAACTTAATCAAATCCATTTCCTATAATTCTCCAAAAATACTTTTTGCCTCTTTTAGTTTTAGTTTATTTAGTTTTTTATTTAGTTTTTATGTTCTTTTTAATTTTTATGCTCTTTTATTTAAAATAGTTTTTGCTACTTTTAGTTTTAGTAAATTTTCTTGAAAACCAAATTCTTCCTGAGAAGTTAGTTAAACTACTGAGAAGTGGGAAGAAATTGTTTTCTTCCCATTACTGACCCATCTAATAAATCTGATATGCAAATGTCAGCACAAAGCTGAGAAGGGAAAAAGAATATAGAGGAGGCACATTTGTTTCTTAAAAGCCTTGGCCTTGAGTGTACACGTGTCTTTAAGTCATATTCTGTCTGTGAGGACAAGTTACATGGCCACATACAACTGCAGGGGAGGCCAGGAAACAGGTTTTTCTGCTCTTCTGGTCACCACTTAGCTTTACAACCTTCTTTTCACAGAAGAGACTCACACCTCTTCTTTAAGACACACAATCCAAAGTCAGATTCCAGTGTCTCACATTGATGTAGAGTCTGATCTACCTAGTTCACAAGTGGTTTCTCATGTCCTAGAGTCAAAAGCCAAGTTATCTGCTGCCTTTAAACACACATATCCACACACACCTGTGCCTTGGCCTGGATATGGTATGTATAATTTTACTTACATTCCATTGAGCATGAAAAATTCAGGGAGTTAGTCAATTGTTTATTTTTCATAATATCCAGGTCTTATAAAGCACTTGTTTTTGCTTTTATCTGACAAAATGTCAAAATAATTTAGCAATGCTTTTTTTGTTATTTTAGACTTTCATAATTAACAACATACATCCATCATTTTCTGCAACAGCCTCTCATACTGCAGTTTATGCACAGGTGCACTTACATGCATACTTTTGAAAATAACTATTTCAGTCCTGGCTGGTATAGCTCAGGACTGAGTGTGAATAGAGTGTGGGTCTATGAACCAAAGGGTCACCAGTTTGATTCCTAGTCAGGGCACATGCCTGGGTTTTGGGCCAGATCCCCAGTAAGGGGTGTGAGAGAGGCAACCACACATTGATGTTTCTCTTCCTCTCTTTCTCTCTCCTTTACACTCTCTCTAAAAATAAATAAATAAAATCTTTTAAAAAAGAAAAGAAATAACTATTTCACTTTTTAACTGGATTAACTAAATAATTATTTTATGTGTCTATGTCCAGTGGCTAGAAGCTATTATAGTTTTAAAATGCTAAAAGCAAGGGTGAGGTATTTAAGTCAGTAAGGCTGTGTGCACTAGAGGTCACAGAAGTGGTAAAAACTTGATTGTGTGGTGATTATATTTATAAAAAGTCTTCAGTGTCTTGGAAGTTTTACTTTACCTTAATGTTTTATATAATTACAAAGTGATTAAAATAACAAAAATAAGTATTATAATCTAATTTTTATATCTCATCAAATTCCCCTAAAAAATTGTTTAGATTTTTTCTCTCTTAGGAAGAAATTTTCTAATACTATTTACAAAGAATAGAAAATAACTATTAAAATAGCATCACAAATCTTATAATAGAAATACATTTAAGAACGATTACTACTTTACTAGATTCTTCTGCTCACTAAGTATTTATTTCAACTCTTAAGGAAGGAGAAATAATTGCTTTTGAGAAAGGCTCTGCACATATGTTGCATCCCCCACTTTTTGAGGTCCCCAGAACAAGGAAAAATATGACAGTGCACTCTCTATCCAGATGAGGCATCGCTCAAGTTCTGACTGGGACCTCCCCATTCTATCATACTGTAATAGGAAAGTGGATCTTATCCCCTTTTCCAATGTCGAAATCCATATGAGTTCTTTTTTTTTCTAGACACAAATAACAGTATAGTGATTGTTGGGGGGAAGTGGGGTGAGCAGAGGTGAAAGAGGGCATAAGGGGGACAAATGGTAATGAAAAAATACATTAAAACTGAACTATTCAAAAAAAAATAAAGAGCACATAGGTATTAACCCTAAGATTATGCCCCCAAATCTACGTCTGCTAAACCTTTGTACATAATTTTCTGTAGAGTCAAAGTTTCTAATGAAATTGAGTCTTTGGTGTTCAAATACTATAATAACTAAAATGAACCAGAATCAAACAGGACCTAAAAATTCATAATTTATTTTTCCCTGCCATTAAACACTTTTCCACCCATATTTTGAGCTCTTCCCATGTTCAAATATTGTTTTAATTCAGCTGTACTAGATAAAGAAGATATATATAGATATATGTATAGGTATAAATATAGACAGTTAATTAAACATAATTCAGCCACAAGAAAGAAGTAAACTGGGCTGTTTATGAAAACTTGAATAAACCTTGAGGGCATTATACTAAGTTAAATAAGCCAGAAAAAGACAAACACTGTACGACCTCACTCACATGTGAAATCTAAAAGTGTCATCTCAGAGAAACAGAAGTAGAGTGTGGTGGCTACCAGGAATTGAGAGGTTGGGAAAATGGGAAAATATTAGACAAAGTATATAAAATGCCAGCTATAAAATAAACATACTTGAGGATCTAGTGTATAGCATTATAGCTAATAACACTGCATCACATACTTAAATGTTGCTAAGAGATCTTCAATGTTCTCACCACAAAAAAGAATCAGCAGCTACGTGACAGGGTAAATGTTGTAGCTAATGTTACAGTGGTAATTCTTTTGTAACATACATATATTAAATCAGTACATTGTATACCTTAAACTTACACAATATTATGGGTCAATTGTATCTCAATAAAACTGGTAAAATCCCCCAAAACTCAGCTCCATTAGCCTCACACACTTTTTGTCCTTCTACCCCCCCCCCCCTGCATACCCTTTATATTGTTATGCTGATGATCCCTGCCAGGAAGTACCTCAAAAAACTGCTGTTACCTTTCAAAGAAATTCTTTCAAATTGGTATTAGAAAACCACGATGGTACAGTTAATCTGTTAAATTAGATTAAAAGCTTCAGAAATTTTATTGAGGACAATAAAATATTAATTTTCCTACTCTTATGCTAATGTCAGTGAGTATTGGACATCTCCATAATCTTAGTGTAATATCTTGCCTTTGAAATGAAATTCCATGTGTGACATCCATAACATACAATACCTAGTCAGATTTGTTGCACTTAAACCTTACAGATATACCACCATTTGAATCATCTTCAGGAGTAACCAAATATTCACTCCACAATAAGATATCTAGTTGCAAAGGAAGTTGTCTGAGTAATTTATTTAAGTGGCTATAGCACATTTGGGCAGGGTGAAGATTAAATCAACCTATAAGGCAATAATTTATATTAGTTAGGAAGACCTTAACTCTATTGATGTCTTGGGTAGAAAAATTCTTTGCTGGGGGTAGAGCTGTCCTGTGCATGTAGGATATTTAGTATCCTTGACTTCTACCCACTAGATGCCAGTAATACTCACCTTCCCCCTCCACCTGTGACAACCCAAAATGCATCCAGATATTGTGAAATATCCCCTGGGGGAGAGGGAGTGAAACTACCCCCAGCTGAGGAACATTGGGGAAACACTAACTGCTATAACAGAGATTCCAAACATGCAAAAGTTTAGGTAAAATGGAAGTTTATTTTGCTCCTAATACACCTGGGCAGGAAAGCAGATTGATGAGTCATCTCTCCTTCACACAGATTCTCAGGGACTTGGCTGTCTTCAATGAAGTCTTTCAATTTAGTCTTGCATATCCTATCTAAGGCAGTGAAAAAGGATAGAAGAGCATCAAACTGGCACTTCAATGTCTTAAAAACATTGTTCTTTAAATTACATACATCATTTTAATTTACTTTTCATTCATGAGAATAAATTGCATGTCCACATGTAACTGCAAAGGAGGCTGAGAGATGATCATAGATCTGTGCCCAGGAGGAGAAAGAAACTCTTTCTGGTCAACCATCTGCTATAGGTCATCCTACTCACCAGTTATCCATCTCCATCCTTCATTTACACACACAACACATTCATAGTCTTTAACACAGGAGACAAGCCAAAGCCCTCTCTTTTTATGACTTTCAGTTCAAACTCCAGAATTGCAAGGTCATACAGAATCTTCTTTAAATTTTTATTGTTTGGTTGTCCCATCTTTTCCCCATTGCTCACCCTTACCCATCTCCCATCACTCCCACAGTTATTCCCCGCATTGTCCATGCCCATGAGTTCTCTATTCGAGTTCCTGCATTTGCCCCTTACCCTTCTTTCCTCCATTATCCTCCATTTCCCTCCTCTGTGGTCACTGTCAGTTTGTTCTTTATTTCAATGTCTCTGGTTCTATTTTGCTTATTTGTTTGTTTTATTGATTATGTGTCACTTATAGGTAAGATCATATGGTATTTGTATTGCACCACCTGGCTTATTTCACTTAACATAATGCTCTTTATTTCCACCCAAGATGTCCCAAAGGAGTTCCTTCTTCCTTTCTGTTACATAGTATTCCATAGTGTGAAGGTACTATGGCTTTTGATCCACTCATTTACTGTTGGCCCTTAGGCTGTTTCCAGTGCCTGGCTATTGTAAGTAACACTGCTATGAACATAGGGGGTACATAGATTCATTTGAATTGATGTTTCAGGATTATTAGGGTATAGTCCCAGCAGTGGGATTGCTGGATCAAAAGGAAGTTCCACCTTTAGTATTTTGAGGAAATTCCATACTGTTTTCCACAGTGGCTGCACCAGTCTGCATTCCCACCAACAATGTACTAAGGTTCCCTTTTCTCCACAACCTTGCCAGCACTTGTATGTTGATTAATTAATGATGGAAATTCTGACTGGCGTGAAATGGTATCTCATTGTGGTTGTAATTTGCATCTCTGTGATGGTAGTCCTCTTGAGCATTTTTTTTTACATGACTTTGGGCCCTCTGAATGTCCTCCTTAGAGAAATGTCTGTTCTGGTACTTTGCTCTCCTTTTTTTTTTAGATTTTTTATTTATTTATTTTTAAAGAGGGGAATGGAGAAAGGGAGAGAAACATCAATATGTGGTTGCCTTTCATGTGTCCCATGCTGAGGACCTGGCCCACAACCTAGGCATGTGCACTAGACTGGGAATTGAACCAGCGCCCCTTTGGTTCACAGGCCAGCACTCAATCCACTGAACCACACCAGCCAGGACCCTTTGCCCATTTTTTACTTGGATTGCTTTTAATCCTGGAGTGGAGCTGTGTGAGTTTTTAAATAAATTTTGGAGATCAAACCTTTGTCTAAGGTATCATTGGCAAATATATTTTTCCATATGGTTGGTCCCCTTTCCATTTTGTTGATGTTTTCTTTAGTCATGCAGAAGCTTTTTAGTTTGATGTAGTCCCATGTGTTTATTCTTTCCTTTATGTCTCCCTTGCCCTAGAGGATATATCAGTGAAAATATTTCTGCATGAGATATCTGAAAATTTCCTGCCTATGTTTTCCTCTAGGATTTTATGGTGTTGTGCCTTATGTTTAAGTCTTTTATTCATTTTGAGTTTATTTTAGTGTATGGTGTAAATTGGTGGTCTAGTTTCCTTTTTTTTTTGCATGTATTTGTCTAGATCTCCCAACACCACTTATTGAAGAGGCTCTTTTTATTCCATTTTATGTTCTTGCTCACTTTGTCAAATATTAACTGACCATATTGACATGGGTTCATTTCTGGGCTCTCTATTTTGTTCCATTGGTCTATATGTCTGTTCTTATGTCAGTACCAGACTATTTTGACCTTGTAATATAGTTTGATATTAGGTATTGTGATCCCTCCTACATTGCTGTTCTTTCTAAAAGTTGCTGAGGATATTCAGTGCTGTTTATGGTTCCACATAAAATTTTGAAATATTTGTTCCATATCTGTGAAATATGTCATTGATATTTTGATAGGGATTGCTTTGAGTCCAGAAGTAATTCTTCATGGTCCCATGTCTTATGAACTAAAGAGACTTTACCTGCCTCATCTATAACCTACAGACTCCTAATAAACAAATATTTCTCACTTCTTAAAAGGCATGGCATATATATTATTTCATTTGTATTCCACTGGCAGGATCTAAACACAAGACCACACCAGACTGTAAGAGAGTTTGGAACATGTAGCCTAGCCAAAAATGAGAAGGAACTTCATTGTGATGAATAGGTAGCAAAGCTATCAGTATCTGGCATACAAGTCTAATTTGAGGAATGAGATACACAGCAGTGAAAAATTAAGCCCCAGGTAATATTGAGTATGAGGCATGCTTACAATATTTTGCTTCTAAATGAGCAGTCAGTAATCAGTAGTTTTCTATGAGAGATTGGAGGTCACTTCCCCTATGGCAGGAGAATGGCAGGACATAGACTTAGTCCGAAGGAGGGGTATTGTTCCCAAGTGAAGTGCAAAACTCAAAAAACAAGGAAAATGCTCCTTATTTAAACAAACAAACAAAAAAATTCCATGGATTAGGGAAGAGGGCTGCAGCTTTATGGGCACGTGATTTTCCAAGGATCATTCTGGATAGTCTGGAGACTGTGTTTAAGGTAACTCTAGGTCTCAGGGACTGGAGGGTAGAAAATTGTTTAAGAACAGGTCAAAAATGATATGATAAGATTGAACTTCCTCAGGTTACACTAACACTAAAGGGCAGTGAAAGGTAGGGACAAACCCTCATTCTCTTCAATGCTATTTCAGTTTTAGTTTCTCCATTACATTTCTGTCTGTTTTCTGAATGTGTATAAGTTTGTTTATAGGTTTTTTGATATGTAGTTTCTAGAACTCTTGGCAAAGAAAAATTGTACCAGACAAGTTAAACCATCAAGGGAGACATTAACCATACTATTGCAATAGGAGAGAGACATTGAACACAGCTCCACTGAAACAAAAGGCACAAGAGGTTTTAAGAACTGGGGTGCACGAGTACTAGAGTGGGAAAGTACTGGAGGACCTTAGGGGGTAGGTTGGTCAATGCAGTTTGACCAACTGTGTTCACTAATTGCTGCTTATTAAAGTTAGGTTCATGTTCTCCCACAGAGGCTAGAAAACAGCAGATGATTACATTTAAAGTTATAGCTTTCAGGTCCTTGAGAAAACATTCCTGGGTTGTAAAACTGACAACAAAGTATGAGAAGTTTTACATCTTAAAGAAGGATAGAAGGAATTTACAATGGAAAGTTTTCTAGAGTAAACATTCTAAGGAAAGACAGGTCAGAAGCCTATAGTCAGAAGACATGTGCCTAATGTTTAGTCAGTCTGAGGGAAACACTAAGGCTGTCTACTGGGCACTAAAATATAAAATATATTTAGTACAGTGTAGATATAGTCATCTATTCATGCAGTCCAAAAGTCCATTAGCTGTGTGGTGACTCATATAAATCTCTCAATTTAAATAGTTCATGTAAACCATCTAAAATGACTGCAGGTATTGGTTTTTAGGGCACAAAGCTAAGAAATTTCCTTTGGTTCTACATGTGGTCCCTTTGATATTCTTTGTTACTTCTCTTCTTGAGTAAACTTAAATTTTAATAATCATATATTTTATATAGTCATCCAAACCTTTGGAAAAATATTGAAGTGGGTAAAGCCAGAGTGATAATATACAGGTTATCTATTTTCATTAGAAACCTTATGCCCAGTTGGTAGCAACTAACTTACATAATTATATCAGCATTTAAGACATAAGTCTTGTTCATAAGTATTTGATAAACACCTTGCCAAAATCCAGATATATAATGTCCACATTGTCTTCCAAATCCTAACACAGAAAAGAACCAGTCAGTGTGATGTGACTAATTTCAGGGTGGCCTTCTCTTGTCATCTACCATTAGTCCAGTGTTTCCTTATTTATTGTCATGCAATAAATTTAACCTTTAACAATTTCATGTTTTTTCTCTGAATATTTGGGAAACTTCTTCTGTTGTGAACCACCCTGCCTGGTTTCAGACCTGGTAGCCCCCCACCATCCCCACCATGGCTAAGGCTGAATAAAAAGACCTTGGGACCATAAGCCACTAAGAAAATAAAACTTAGCCTCCTGGCAGGGGCACAGCCTCTGACTCCTTTACTTCACCCTGCTTGGCCCCTGGAGGATGGCTGGATAGTCAATGATAGGTAAGGTTCTTCAAGGAAGGAACAACCTAAGACAGGCACAGTCACGAAGGGGTCATCAGGGGATTATAGAAAAGAGGTGATGGACCTTCACCCCTTGGCTTTGTCATAGCCTGAGTCCTCATTCCATCTGTAAGAAATCTCCTAATCTCTTGGCTGCCTTAATTCCCCTGCCTGATTTAAGCTTAAAACAATGCTGGAGGCTGGTGCCGCCCTGTGCTGGAAAAGGCAGTTCCCTGGGGTGATAAGGCCTAAGAAAAAATGTGTAAAATCCTGTGAAACCTGCTTTGCTAAGAATGCCCTCAATTTGAATGTTAAGGGTCCAAACACAAAATGAGTTTGTTTCCCAAAGTTTTATGGCCCTTTGGGGTCACTCTATCTATCTGATTCTGACTCAGAATAAACCTTTATAGTTCTTTGAATGTTATGTATTCCTTGATCATTACTGCCTGACAATGATTGATGTGCTTTATGTATAAGCCCTGTATTCATATGTAAACTAAACCCAATAAAAGCCTATAGAGAAAGAGGATTAAAGCTTTTCTCCTATGAGAGACTGGTCAGCCCTTCCTCCCCAAGCAGATCATGTCTTGGTAGACTTATTCACATCCGAGGCAGCTGGGAGAGCTCTGTGAGTGGAGCCCCTCCACATCCATCTAATTTTATTTGTGGTAATGGTTCTTTTCTATTAGTATTACTTTGTTTTTGTTATTTTATGATTACTCCAATTTTTTCTTTTTTCTTTTCAAAGAGTTTGTATAAACACTTTTTAGTTACAATGTAATGACTTGTTTTTCTTAAAAATTATGTTATGAGATGAGGCATTTTAAAAAATTGTTTTATTATCCTTAGTTAAATCCTCTCAAATTCTGAATGTATATATCAGTGGTGGTCAAAAGTAGGTTTACAGTAGTGAGTATGTGAAACACAGTTTATTCTTCCATTATTATTTTATTCTTCCAGTTTATTATTTATTAATCATTGTATTCTTTTCCACACAAACAACTATAAACCTACTTTTTCCAACCCCCATATATGTCTTGTATTTCTCCTTTAACTTTGAGGTGGTCCTAACCCTCAGTTACTTGTAAAATAATTGATTCCTTATTGATTATTTTGCGTCATTAATGTCTTTTATGAACACTTTGAAAGATTTAGCTCTTTGACAATTTTAATGCCTTTGACTTTGTAGGGTGCCCTTGTCATTCCACAGTAGGCCCATTTTTTTTTCTTTTCAAAGAGAGTTAATAATATTCTGTTAAGAAAAGGAACTTCAGTTTTAACTAATGAACTTAAGTTTTAACTTTTAGTAAAGAAAAGGCAGTAAATTTTTACTAAAAAATTAATGTAATGATCACTAAGCCTCAAGAATTTATAAAGAAATTTTACTTAATTTTTTAACTAAAAATGTGGTGTAACTATTTAAGTTAATTTTATTTTATTTTATGAAATAAACTGAAATAAAATAAAATTTAAATATTATTTTCTTTCTCTAAATTTTATAAATATAAAATAAGTATACAACAAATGATTGATCATTCTCTGTCCCTTTAGAAATATTTAGACTTATCAGAAAGAGAAAATTTCATTATAAATTTTGACAATTTCTCAGTAAAAAGAATAGTCACAATATCCTGTTATTAAGCATATGAGAAATGGTAAAGATCATGATAAATATCTAATTTATTTTTATAAAATTCCATTGATAATATTGTAATTAATTATATTGTATAGTTAGAGAATTTTCAGAAGTAAAGGTAGACTGAAAATTAAAGATTTAGTGCTTGCTTTGGCAGCACATATACTAAAACGGGAACGATACAGAGAAGATTAGCATGGCCCCTGTGCAAGAATGAAATGCAAATTCATGAAGCATTCCATATTAAAAAAAAAGAATATTAAAGATTTAGTCCTTTGTAGTCAGGGAAGACACACAGATTCTTGAGTTATAATCAGATTATAATTCTATGAAAAATAATGAGCTCATGTGTTTAACACCTGTACTATGGAATAGTCATTATCAAATTAAAGTTCTAAGATGTGTAGTAAGTTTTCATACTGTTGAGCCATGACCTTGGATTTAATTGCTTTGAGCCAAACACATTGAATCAAGTCCTTCTGACAGTGAATATGCTTAGGTGACTCTTTAGTATTTGGATTTCAATGTACTTATGAGCTGTCTGTTGAATATGTAATACTTTAGCAAAGTGAAGAAAGGAACCACCAGTATGTATTTCCTAAGTCTTCTGCAAAAAAATTATTAAAAACCAGTGTTTTAAAACAACAGAACTATACTTTCTCATAGTTTGGGGGGCTGAAAGTATGAAATCAAGATTTCAGCAGGGCACACGTCCACATCAGGCCCTAGTATGGATCCTTTCTTGCATTTCCCTAGCTCCTGGTGATTGCTAACAACCCTTGGCATTCCTTGTTTTGTAACTTCAACACTCCAATCTGTCTCACATGTCCATCTTTCCTCCATGTGTGTCTGCATCTTCACATAGTCTTTTCTCAAGAACATGTGTCAATGAATTTGGTGCCCACTCCAGCCCTATATGATATCATTTTAACTTGATCACATCTGCAAAGGCTCTGTTTCCAAATAAGGTCACAGTTTCTAAGGGTTAGGATGTCTCTAAATCTTTTAGGGGGGAAACAATTTAACTCACAATACCACTAAACATTGTGCCTGTGAAAATGAACCAGCTAAGTAATCCAACTACTGTGATGTGGCCTAAAAACATGATGATTCTTAAATATAAAACAAAGGCTTTGAATAATGTAAAATGCAGTGTTAATCCATCTCTCTCTCTCTCTCTCTCTCTCTCTCACACACACACACACACACACACACACACACACACACACACACACGAAGAGAATCTTTGTCGTCCAGAATACACAAGCTATAATATCCTTTTCCTGGTTGCAGACCTGAAATTATTCTGCAACCAGAGTTTGGATGCAGCTTTATAGATTTGATATGTGATTGCAAATGTCCATTCATATTTACCTGTATTATCTACATTGCTTTTCTAGATAATCTCAGATTAACCAGAATATTGTGAAGCTGTTTTATGTTGACTATCATCTCTTTACTTTTATTACTTTAAAAATCACTTTTACATTTTGTGAATGAAAAGAGATTGCAGTTATTGCACATGCTTTTTAAAAAATATTTTATTTTATTTATTTTTCAGAGAGAGGGGGAGGCGGGGAGAGAAAGAGGGAGAGAAACATCAATGTGGGGTTGCCTCTCCAGCACCACCGCCGTGGGGCTGGCCTGCAACCCAGGCATGTGCTCTGACTGGGAATCAAAGCTTGACCCTTTGGTTCACAGGCTGGTACTCAAACCACTAAACCACACCAGCCAGGGCTTACTGCACATTATTGATGTGTATAATCACTGTCATATTTATCATAAGATTTGTTTTTTCATAGTGTTTATTGCAAAGTTTGGGAGTGGTCATAGAAGGCATGCACTTACTGAGGCTAAATGTATACAATTGAAATCTAAAGAGTCAAAACTTCTATTACTTGGAAAATATTCTTCCACTGAATGAAAGGGAGAAAAATTGAAATTTAATAAGAGCTATCATTTTTTGAGAGAATGTCAATGAATTAAAATAACTCATAGTGACTAAGGAAAGAAATTAAATATAGATGTAAGCCAAATTGTTAAAAACTTTAATGCATACTTTCTAAGAACTTGTAAAGACTAAACTATATTCAGGTTTTTCCATTCCCATATTTTAAATAAAATGCTTGATTAAAAGAAGTGGGTGTCTCTGAAAGATAATGTAGATAGTAATTCTCTTATTTACCAAATTTAATTATATTTTCAAGTAGCATGGAGCCACTCATAAATGAAATAAAATCAATTACCTTGATAGTCTTAAAAATCAGGAAGAATGCATATTTTTTGTCTTTTGTATTCATATTTTGACCAATATTTTACATTTTACTTTAAAAATCTGGATAAAATAAGTACTTTCAGTATCTATCACCTTCTAGCTTGTCCAGAATATGTCACCATGTCTGACATATACTAGGAACATACACAAAAAATTCCTGTTGCATGTTTTTATTAAAGAACAAAATATAAATTTTCTAATTGTCATTTATGACTAAATTTTATGAAGGAAATTGATGAAATTTTAAAAAATCTTATGTCAGAAAATATATATTTTTCTTTATCCACCCTCCCAATGTAGAATCTAAACAAGAAGTTGTGCTTAGCAGAACAGCATATTTTGCAAATGGACTGCTATCCCATAATCAATTTATTGGAAATTTTTGTATATAAACTTTATAACCTCTAGATCAGTGTTACTAAAACTGTGGCCCTCAGAACATCTCCACTGAAATCATTTGGGGTACTTTTTAAAAGTACAGATTACTAGGCCACACCTCAGCCCTCTACAGTCAGGATCTGGAGCATTGTCCAACATTTTTCATTTTTAATAAACATCACTGATGTGTTTTATGTACTCACATTTTATTTTTTAAATTAAATTTTATTGATTATGTTATTACAGTTGTCCCGATATTTCCCTCTTTATCCCCCACACCCAGTATCCCCCATTCCCTCAGTCAATCCTCCCACCATTGTTCATGTGCATGGGCCATGGGTATAAGTTCTTTGGCTACTCCATATCTTGTACTGTACTTTACATCATCATAGCTATTCTGTACCTATTTGTACTTCTTACTCCACTCACCTCTTCACCCATTCCTTACCCCCGCAATCTGGCAACCTTCCAGTAACTAACTTCCTTTCTCTTGCTTTTAAGAGGCTATCTATATCTTTAATCTTTGACTATTTAATAATGTTGTATCTTGGAGTGGGCATCATGGCATCCATCATAATTAGGACCCCTGCACTTCCTGGACTTGCATGTCTATTTCCTTCACCAAATTAAGGAGGTTTTCTTTCATTTTTTTTTTTCAAATAGATCTCTAATTTCTTGTTCTTTCTCTTCTCTTTCTAGTACCCATATGAAGTGAATGCTAAACCTCTTAAAGTAGTTCCAGAGGCTGTTTATACTATCCTCATTGTCTTAAAACTCTTTTTCCCTTCTTGCTGTTCTGGGGTTTTGTTGTTGTTGTTTGTTTGGTTGGTTGGTTCCTTATGTTCCAAATCATTGATTTGATTCTTGGCTTTATCCACTCTACTGTCATTTCCCTGTAAATTGTTCTTTATTTCAATTAGTGTATACTTTGTTTCTGACTGGGTCTTTATGCTGCTGAGGTCTTCACTAAGTTCCTTGAGTAGCCTTATAAACAGTGTTTTGAACTCTGCATATGATAGATTGTTTATCTCCATTTTGTTTAGCTCTTTTTCTGGAGTTTTGATCTGTTCTTTCATTTGGGCCATGTTTCTTCATCTTCTCATTTTGACAGCCTCCCTGTGTTTGTTTCTATGTATTAGGTAGAGCTGCTTTGACTCTGTGACTTGGTAGTGTCGCCTAAGATAATAGGTGTCCTGTAGGGTCCAGTGGCACAGCTTCTCCTATCACCCAAGCTGGGTACTGGAGGTATGCCATTCCTGTGGGCTGAGTACACCCTCCTTTTGTAGTTGAGGCTTGATTGCTGTTGGCAGGTCAATGGGAGAGATTTATCTAGGTCAGTCAGCTGCAAGGACTGGCAGTGACCACTCACCACCATCTGCCCTCTGTGGAGGATCAGCTGTGAAGGGCCGATGTGGTAGTCCTCCAACGTGGTTTATAGCTGTCCACTGGGTGCATTGGCTTTGGGGTTTCCTGGGTGGTGCAAGCCAAAGTTAGCCCCCACCTGTGTTTTGCCTGGGGCAACCTGCCTGAGCTTTAAAGCAGTCTGAAGTGGCTGCTACTTGTTCTGGTCTTGGAGATTCCCAGGTGAAACCAAACTGTGACTCTAATCTGGCTGCTGCTAGGGCCCACTGAAGCCAGCTGTTGCTTGTTTGATAGGAATTAGGAGACAAGATGAGCCATTTTGGTGGAAAAGCAGTTTGGGTGGGCCCATAAATTGGATGGGGTAGAGCCTCTGGGGATCTCTAAGGTGGGCCACACAGTGTTAGCCAGGCTGATGGAGTCTCACATCACGGAGTACTAATCACTATATGATCACAGAGAACTACCAGAGCCTTGATGGAGTCTCAGATATGGCATCAGCTTACTGGCTTTGTGAAGGTAGGGCTCAGCAAAGGGACAATGGACTTTGCTCATCCTGATGCCAGACGCTGCAATCTCTCCCTATATATCACCGGTGCCCTTCAAGCTGCCACCCCTGTGCTGGAGGTCAGAGGGAGCAAGTCTGAGTAGGTGAGTCCATTGTGGGTTCTTCAAGAGGAACTTCTTAGGACTCCAGCAGCCTCCTCCACTGTCTCAGTCCCTGCTGGTTTTGCAGCCAGAAGTTATGGGGAGTTATCTTCCTGATCCTGGAAATCCTGGACTGCAGGGCCTGGTGTGGGTCTGGGACTCCACATTCCTGAGATATCTCTCCCAAATCCACGTGGGCGTGGGGCCAGCCCATTCAGCGTATGCACCTCTGCTACCAGTCTGAATCAATGTGGTTTCTTTTATCCTGTAGTTGTCAGACTTCCATTGAATTGGATTTCTGACATTCTTGAGTGATAGTTGTTCTATATTTTAGTTCTAATTTTCATGTGGTTGTGTGAAGAGGCGAGCCATGTGTGCCTACTTCACCATCTTGACCAGAAGTCATCTGTATTTTTATTCTTTAAAAACACAAAAACAAAAAACAACTCTTTTCATATGATTTATGTACATGTAGAAAGATGACATCAAACTTCTAAATCATTGTTTTTTAGAAGTGGGGATAACAGCGAAAGTCAGAGCTGATACATCTGGGTTGGATGAATATAACCAAGCTAGGGTCTAGTTCTTTGAAGGTAGGTAGATAAATCACTATAGGATTGCTCAACATCTATATATTGCAGGCACAGCATCTTCAGGTGTAAGTCAGTATAATGTCTATAATTTTCTATGGGGAATGCTAATCTTTACAGACTGCCATGGTAGTGGCAGCTTCAGTGAAAGATGGTAAAACTCTGAGTCAGCCAGGCTTAGATATCAATTTATAAGAGGAATCACACAGTGCTTAGGAAATGTGGGGAGCAGGATCTTTCTCGGGGTTTGGCACATTGTATACAGAAACCAGGGCAGAAGACCTACAGTTCAGTCATGCGGAGGTCTAGGACTCAGACATGTTCTTCTCTGTCATTCAGAAACAAGGCATGAAACAGTGAGATCAAGAAACCTAACAGAGGTCCTGGTTTTGTCATAACCAACTCAGAGATCTTGGCAAGTATGGTATTTGTTTGTATTAATTGTAGATCTCCACATTTTAAAAAGAGAACAAGCAAGAAGCAGCAGGGGCTGGCACCATTTCTGGAAATATCTGAAGCACTATTCTCTGTAGCAATGGGACATAATCTCTTCCTCGGAAATAGTAACTAAGAGATACTGAGCCCACTTTCATGCTCTTTAAGAATAAACGTGAACATCCCTGAATTTCTATTGTCCCTACACATAGGTCTATGGGGAAAACTTGTTTTTCCTGGTGTTCACAAGTTTTTCATACATTTTCTTTATAACATATTTTTAAACCAGGGCTTTATACCCAAAACAGGGGACTTTTCGACCAGTGATTTAGAAAGGAGAATTTACATGATATATCTCAGGCATGGTGAGTAGAATGAGGTTGCCAGGTGTATTTGGGATCTTATTTGGGTATAACAAGGGATGGGAGATGTAGGGCAAAAGATCTCCACATCAAAGACTTTGTTCCCCGATTCTGCATTGTCTATGTTTCTTCAAAGAACTCACTTAAACTTTTATGAAATTCATTTTAATTTTCTTACATAAGTAGGAATAAGTTACCTTACAGAATTATTGTAAGGATCAAAGAGTAAGCACTTTGTGAGTAATAAAGCACTGGAGAAATGTTTAGATTCTTTTCAGCCTGTAGCAGTGCAGTGTAGAGGCATACACCTCTCCCAGGAGCTTTGCCGATGCCAAGAGCAGAATTAATCAAGTAGACACATCTAGTGGGCAACAGTGCATATTGGAGTAGGGTGTTCAACTAGATAGAGATCTGGGGGAACATGTTCAAGAAAGTAGATTGTACTTGGTCATTTGATTATAAAATTAATCTTTTGAACTCTAATTTTTAATTACTGTTAATATTATGCAATTGTAAAACATCGAATTTTATATAACTTTTAAAATATTTGTCATGTTTTCTGCAATGTATCACATGAAGCAAAGGTGATTTTTAATATGAAATCAAAGATAATGTCTGGTCAATATTTAACCTGGCATACTAATTTAAAAAAACACACACACACAGAGTCTCAAAATATGGGCATTTTAATTCATAAGAGGACAGAGCTCCATAGTTTGTAATAGCATTTGAGGTGAGAGTTGGATTATCTGTGCATTTTAGGGAGGCAGGGCATTTCAGCAGGATCCATAGAGCCTAAGGTGGGGGATCACTGAACTATATGGCTCTTCCCCCATAAGTGACAGTGATTAAATAAATGAATTCCTCCTCAGTTGACTAATGTCCAGATAGGTTGCCTTACTCAAGTGAGTAGAAATGCATTCATTTATTTACTCATTCAATTTGCCTATAAGTATAGGGAATTATGTTAAATGTTGAAGATAAAAGTAAATCAAGCAAAGCTCCTACCTTCAACTTGTTTAAAATCCAATAGAACATGCTTTTTAAATTAGTATTAGTTATTTGTTGATAACAAATGATAACAATATCTAGTAAACAAACATTTACCAGGCTGAAGACTTTACATCAATCATTCAAAAACTCTGGGCTGAAAAAATAAAGCTCTACCTTAATCAGTGTCTGAAGTTGCTAAGGGCTGTGAAGCTCAAGAACTAAAAATTAATATTTAATTTTATGTAAGTTTATGCAACTAATGAAGAAATCATTATTTTGAATCATAATATTTTAAGTGTTGAAGTAGAAAAATGAAAACAGCTGACAGAATTGAAAATTTTTAGAGATCCTCTTTTTGTGGATAGGGAAAAAAATCTGAGAGTTAGTAAATAAGAACTTTATATTCAACTATAATATTGGGGAATATATTTGGTGATTTTTTCTTAAAACTGTTTTTTGTTATTTTGTGGTTATTGTCTTTGTACACATTAGGTAACCAGGGTGATCTTAAAACAAACAAACAAACCCCACCCCACAAATACATTCAAAGTTCTTCTGTATAAAATTCTTAAGTGGGTATCTATGGCTCATAGAAGACTAGTCAAAAATTGGCCCATATTGCCTGTAAGGCCTGGTCCCCTCTCTAATCACTCGTTCCCCACAGGTCAGCCACACTAGCTTCCTCTTATTCTTCCAGAACAGCCATCCTGTCCCAGTCCTCAGGGTCTCTGTACATTGTTTCCTCTGCCTGGATCTCCCTGTCTAAGAATCATTTCCCCGAGATCCCGTCCATGCCCCTTTAGATTTGGCGAACTACTTCAGCAATACGGTCGCATAGCTCTTCAAAATATTCTTTATAACTGTTTATTTATTTGGGGGGTATAAATTCTTTACATGTAAATTTCAAATTGAGAGACCAGTAAATTCCATAGTGAGTAAATTTTATACTGAGAGACCATACTGAAGGAAGGAAAGGAGGAAGAAAGGAAGGAAGGAAGGGCACTAAAGGTTACAGCTGCTCTGTCCCACTGGAGCTAATGAGAAACGTTATGAAATTCCTCTCACAGGTATCTGCCCTGAAGATGAAAGAGAAACTCATTTATTCATTGGCTCTGTTCTCCCTGGGCTAAAGTAGTCCATGAAATTTGTCTGTCTTCTGGTGTGCTTAGTAATCCTCATGGGGTCATTCCCTTGAGAGGGAATTGTGGAATGGGAAGTGGAGGTCTGGGCTGGTGATACAAGGACAGGCACTGTTCACACCTGGTCAAAGCTATACCACAGTAATGGGGTGAGGGAGTTGGAAGCAGGGCATGGGAGTTTTACCTTCCCAGAACATATGAGCAAGATATAGACCATCTTCCTCACTATTATATACTTAACACCTTGCACAATGCCTGGCATATAAGAAGGACCCAGTAAATATTCTTAATAAATGGATTAGTACAGTGTAGGAATTTCTTTCTCTTATGAAGTATGTCAATTTTATGATTTGTGAGAATACAAAATTTAAGCCTCCATAGTAAGATCATAAAATTATTTCAAACAATTTTCTTTTTTTAAGGTACTGTATATAATTGATCTTAATTGGTTAGGAGTTTAGGGAATTTTACCTCTAAACTTATGGACTATTGCAATACATTTAATGATTCTTTTCTTTTTAAAAAAATATTTGAAGATGGTAGTGCCATCTGGAATTTTGTGGTGTTAAAGTTTTCTCTGGCTCAAAAGCAAAAATGCAATGCTGCCACCTTAATTCATAAGTACTAGGGATTGGATATTTCAATAGCCTTCCACATCAGACAAATAATCCCACACCTTACCAAGGTGTTTGGGGCAGGTGAAATAGGTAATAAAAAATTATATCAATTGACAATCATACAAAAGACATTTAAATCAGACATTAAAAGAACTAATTAATGTTGAGGGAGGTGGGACAAAAGGCATATGGAACAGCTATACAGAACTCTTAACTAAATTTTTGAAATGTCATCATGGTGCCTGTATCCACCAGATTCAGTTCTAAGCTCAAGTGTTACCTCATCAAAGAGAATTTCTTGGCCCATTTTATTTGTTTTTTTGTTTGTTTTAATTAACCAGACCTTCCTTGACCCCTTCAAAATTATTCTACTGTAATTTTCTTCATGGTGCTTATCCTCACCCAAACTACTCTATATTCAGTTGTTGATTTATTATTATTAATTACTACATACTATGTTACAAATTTACGGTCACCTACTCTGAGCTTCATGGAACAAGTATTGAATAGTTTGCTCTCCTTGCTGCATTAACTTCAATCTCTAGAGTAGTTACAAGCATATAATATTTTCTCAATAAACATGTAAAGAAATGACTGACCAATCAAAGGGGCACGTGCATCAGTCTAGAGTAGGAGTTGGAAAACTCCAGCCTGACTTCTGTTTCTACAAATAAATTTTTATGGGCACACAGCCACACCCATGGATTTACATATTGTTTATGGCCATTTTCTTACTTCAGATTAACCATATGGCCCACCAAGCTGAAAATATTTACTGTATAACCCTTTACAGAAAAAATAGGCCAATTCCTGTTTCAAAGTCCTAGCACACTAAAACGGAGACTCATAATTCATGCTTCCTAAAAATAACATTATAGGTGTAGATTGTTAACTACTTTTACTTTCAACACACAGACACACACATACATACAGGGTGGGCAAAAGCAGGTTTACAGCTGTGAGTATGAAAATCACAGAGTTTATTATTGTATTATTATTTATCAATTATTGCATTATATTCCATATGAACAACTGTAAACCTACTCTTGCCCACCTTTGTATATATGTGTACATCATGACATTTTTCTGTGATAGAAGGCCACTTGAATTATATCAAAACTTATTTTTCTCTGATATAAATTAATATTTTCCATACCTATAACTCTTCTTAAAGATGACTCCAATAAGAAGAGCAGACAGAAAAATCATGTGTATTTTTTTAGAAATACTACTCTCTGAATTTAGATATAGAGATACTGGATTCTAGTCAAAGCACTGGGATTAACAAGATAAATGACCAAGTATCACATAATCATACAGAAAGAAATATCTTTTTACCTGAATAATGGTTTAGACTAATTCTCAAGTAGTCACCAGCTCTAAAATTCTGATAACAGTGATTGTCTAGGTAAACATCTAGGATACTAATTTTAAGGAGAAAAGAGAAGCCAGTTCAAGGTATACTAGTTTTTTATTTATCAAGGCATTTGTTCTCAGAAAATTGCATAACTGAGGGGTGGGGGTGGAAAGCACACTGTGGTTTAACATTCTTTCTAGATCAAGCTGATGGAAAGAATGTGACAAAAAGCTTGATTGGACTGGGATTATTGCTATCCTAACTGGATTGATGGAGCCTTAACACTGTATAAATTAAGATCGAATAACTCAGATTTGGGAATTGTACTGTGGAATACTGTGACCAATTTTTACTGAGCTCTGAAAGTCAAGATTATCTAATTTTGGAAGTATGTTAAGGAGGTTTGAGTTTCATGTTTTTCTAAAAGAAATGGACATTTTCATTATCAGTTATTATGAAGCAGGAAATGGGATGGCACTTAGATTGAGTGAAGAAAGGAATTCATTTTTTTAACTGAAATTAGAAAGAAACATGGAAAACCTTAATGAGAATTGATTTAACACCATCATGTGAAGGTTTACAAGGAGCGAGGTGAGCAACCTAAGGACAGCCTGAAGTAGAGGTCACTCTTAAAAGAAATTATCTATTTCTTTGATGGTACATCCACTTCCCCCAAGTTTTCCTCAAGTTCTGATTAACTGTCATAAGTTTATATCACCTGTTTTATCATAAGATTATGTTTATCACTGCACGGTGCTGAATGCTTTCCTCAAGACTAGAGAGTACCAACCACATTCCCCTACAGAAGAAAACTGCCTAATTGAAAAAGTTGTCACCCTTCTTTTGTTGTCACTCTTCTCTTTATTGCTTACACTCTACTGCACAGTACAAAGATCCAACCTGATTAAATCCTGGCTTCATCATTTCTGTAACTATGTACAAATTAGTTATTAATGCTTCAGTTTCCTCATTTATAAAATTTTAATAACAACTATACCTGCTTTCCCTGACATGTGTGACTCAGTTGGTTGAGAGTTGTTCTGTAAACTGAAATGTTACCAGTTTGATTCCTGGTCAGAGCACATGCCTGAGTTGCAGGTTCAGTCCCCAGTCAGGTGCAGATGGGAGGCAATCAATCAATGTTTCTCTCCCTCTCTTTCTCCCTCCCTTCCCCCTCTCTAAAAATAAAATTTAAAAATAATAATAATTATACCAACTTCATAAGGTATTAAGGACTGGACATCATCTCTGTAAATTATAAAACCTACTGGCTAGACTAAATGCTTGATAATGTAATGTAGGACATACTAAGCTACATATTTTTCTAATTATGGCATTTTGAATGGCTGAAATAATGGTAAATCAGAGCCACAATACTCAATAAATGTGAAGGAAAGACTATCAAGAAGTCAGATGTAAGAGAGAGTGCTTAAGCATTAGCTTCAAAGCTACAGAGTACAGAGGGCCAACGATTAATATCTGGCACGAGGGAACTAGGAAAATGCTCTTAAGTACTAGAACTTGGGAAAAATTAGCAGTCTCTACTTTGGAAGGCCACAGGGAAAGCAATATGTCTTAGTAATGATAGATAACTTTGAGTTCAAATAGAGAGGTAAAAGGAATGTTTAAGGAGGAAATTGAAAATACAGTGGAGTTTGAAAAATTGGTTTTACAGAAGGATTAATGCAGCAGTGGGTAAAATTTGACATTACAGCTGAAAGAATTGTATTCTATTTTTAGCTTTTCAATTTATAAATGTAAAACCTTGGATAAGTTATTTAACTTCTCTGAGTCACAATGTTCTCATCTATAAAATGGGAATAATATAATAATACATATAATAAGTTTGTTGGTAAGAGTAAATAAAAATTGCTGGTACTGAATTAGTATACAATAAACAGTAGCTACCATAATAATAATTACAATGTTGATAACTTTTATTTAAAATGAAAAAAAAATTTTTTTGCCCTGGCTGGTGTAGCTCAGTGGATTGAGTGCGGGCTGCAAAACAAAGGGTTGTTGGTTCAATTCCCAGTCAGAGCACATGCCTGGCTGGGTTGCAGGCCAGGTCCTCAGTGGGGGGGCAACTGAGAGGCAGCCACATATTGATATTTCTCTCCTTCTCTTTCTCCTTCTCTTTCCTTCTCTCTTTAAAATCTTTAAAAAAAATAAAGTGAAAATTTTCGAATATCACATCTAGATTTTATTTTAGTCATTCTAATAAGCACTTACTTCTTACTTAGTTGGTATTTTTCCCAAACTGTTCAACCTAAATTTAACCTTAAGAGAATAATCAGGTAATTCCAGATTAAAGAATATTTTATTCTAAAAACTGTAGAATATTCCGATAAAAAGAAGGGCACTTTTCTTTATACCAAAAATACTCTACATTCAAATGCAATGCGTCATCTTATCTTCTATTACATTCTGGAGTAAAAATATACAAAGAACTTTTGGAGCAATTTGAAACATTTGAAAATAAAGTGTTAGGAGATATCATTGTATCAATGTTAAACTTCTCGGATGTGTGAAAGTTGAGATAACTGAGCCATTTGGAGAATGGAGTTGGAGCTGCTCCTCCAGAGGAACTACTTTTGAACTGTTTGGACTGGGCCAGAACTAGAACAGTAGGTATTTGGACCTCACAGGCTAATGACTACTGACTACCTGAAATTAGAATCAGTAACCAATTATGCATAGTTAAAGAATAACTCAGCTTTACAGAACCAATAGAGTATCTTCTTTTCATGAAAATATTCCTTTCCTTTTCTCATTAAACCCCTTACCTTACCCTATAATTGGGGCACTATTTGGGTTTCTGCCTAAGTCTATGGTCGCCAAACTGCAGCTTTTTAATCCCAAATTAATGCTCGTTACCTCTCATTTTGGCTTTTTAAGTTAACATGTGTGATGACAGTATTACATTTATATAAAAGCATTTCCTTGTTCTTAATTAATTGACATATGCTAAAATATTCAGGGATGAATGATGATGGCTGCAATTTACTTTAAAATGGTTCAGAAATATATTTTTTCTATGTATGTATAATATAGATTAAATATAGGCATATATTCTACTCATATACATATACATGCTATACTAAGAGATAAGATAATGTTGCAAAAGTTATTAGGCTCATTCTCTATATATTTTTTATATTTTATAATAATTTTGTTTAAAAATTGATGTGGGAAAGGGAAACATAACCTTTATGATTTACAAGATCTAGCTATGACATCACAATAAAACTTTAGGAGGCAAAGGCTAAAACAGGAAGGCTGATTAAGTGACTATTTTAATAAATCTAATGTGATGAGCAAGTGGCCTGGACCAGAATGGTAGAAGTTAGGATTGTGAGAAGTTGTAGATTTTGGGTTAATTTGGAGATATGTTTTGGAGAAAATAAAATTAAAAACAAAATTTACCACCAACCCAGAAATCCTCTCCACAAAAGTATCAGAGAAAAGAAATAGTTTTATCATTGAATAAACATTAAACTAGAATGTGGTGTACAACATAAGCAATCTGCTAAGAGATTGCAGACAGAAAGAAATCTCACCTTTTTATACAGCAAAGCCAACACAACCCATACTCACATGTTCTTAAGACAAACAATATCTAGTCCTCAATAAGAGAATGTGGCTCATTCTACGTTTACTCGGTAACTAAGGTAAACATCAGTGTTAACTTATCAGCTGTACCTAGAAAAAAAACAGGATTCTTGTATCTTTATGACAGTAAGTGATTTTGCAACTTGGAGCAAGGTGTTGTAACTGTGTCAAAACTTCATTTTTAAAAATATATCCTTTTCTCTTTTCTTTCCTTTTGATTCAAACAAAAGGAAATGGGCCCATGCAGCATCCTGACTCACCTGTCTCCTCTCTTGCATTCCACTCCCTTAATCATTAAGCCCTCAGGACAACAAAGTTCTGGTCAGCATCAAATAATCTTGGATCTGATGACCCCAGAGACAGAGTTTCAGCCAAACTGGAGATAATATCTAGGCTTCAGTTGTGTTCCAGCTCCAGATCCACAAAACTGGCAAAATCAGACAAAGTAAGGCCATCAGAATCAGGTGTAATGATCAACTACCTTCCCATCCTAGCATTGACAAGTCTGTAGAGACCATGACCTAGACCACCGCCCTAACACTCTTAGTCACCATGATTAATGATTTTCACCTGTATAACCCTTCCCCAGGAAATTGAAGGGTCCAGCCTGTTTCCTAGCCCACTGGCCTGCTCCTGATTCAATTATCTCAGCTCAATTGATAGCCCAAGGATTAATCAAAACTCTCTCCCATCTCCCACGGTAGACACCTGGTGCCAGCCACAATGGCTGGTGGTCAGACTTACCCTGCTGTACCTGGGAACAGCCTGCCCTTTACCTAACCCATTGTCCTGACTCACAACCTGAAACCCTGGGGGAACATGCCTAGAAGAACAAGAGACCAACCCCTCCCCTATCTCCTCAGAAACCCCAGGCTTTTTCTTTTAAAAATCTCATGCTTGCCTTCCCCCCAGTGCTGAAGTCGACCCCGACTCAGCCCACCTCTCGGTGCAGCATCAAACAAAGGCACTTGAATCAGATCACCCGGTTCCTCCTGTGTCAATTTCTCCCACATTTCTAACAGAAATCATCAGGGATCTGGATCTTTGAGCACTAGCTTACCTGTGTCTCCAGATGTGAGACACTTTCCAAAAAAGTGCACCCTTCCTTTCTTTGCTGCAAGCTCCTGTTCCTGTCTTATTGGGCTTTCATGCACTCAGGCAAATGGACCACATTAGTCTAGCAGAGTAACTGTCACTGAAGTCAGGCTCTTGCAGAAATGTTTACATTTCAAAGAGATGGTTCCTAAGTCCTTAAGAAAAACCATCCAGGTCATAAAAGTAACAACAGACCTGTATAGTTTTCAATGTATATATACATTTCATGGAAAGTACTTACTTAAAATTACAAGTTTTCTAAAGTAAAACCTCTAAGGGTGAGAGGGCTCTTCTCTTACTTTCAATAGAAATAATTAATCTTTTTCTTTTTAGTTTTCATGTGTTTACAATATCTAATGGGCTTTGCTAACAGATAAGATGTAGGAAGTGAGAGAAGGGAGGCAGTAAAGTTTTAAGACTGAGCACTGAAAGAAAAGATTTAATTATGTGGAGAAAACAAGGAGAAACAAGGAAGAAGAGGCAATTTCAAGAATTGAGATTTTGGTGTATTAAGTACGAGATGATTTTATATGTCCTAGTTGTTATGCTAAGCAGAAATACAGCTATATAAGTTTGAAATTCAAAGGAGATGTCTAGAATAGAGCTATAATTTTGGAGTCTTCACTGTACAAACAACATTTAAAGGCTTGGGACTCAAGCCAATCGACCACTTTATCTCTATTCATTAGAGATTTAAAGAGAACAGATTCCAAGTCTAAGACCTGAAGTATAACAAAGAAAATGATTAGGGAGATAAAGAGGAATCAGTAAAGGATATTGTGAAGAAGTGGTCCATGAAATAAACAGAAAACCACATGAAACTGTGTGTTCTGTATAGAAAATGAAGGAAATATTGTCAGGAGGAGATTGATTATCTGTGTCAAACACTGATGAGGTCAAGCCAGATGAAGACTTTGAACTAACCATGGGATTCATCAATGTGGAAGGCATTGGTGACATCCCAAACCACAAATTCCATAGAGTCCTGGGGATGAAAGCCCAGCTGCTGTAAGCTGAAGAAAGGAGGGGTGGAAAAATCTAAGACAGTGACGTAGGAGCACAGATGTGGAACTGTAGTTAAATGGAAAATAGCATAAAATAAATCCATTGTAAGATGAAAGAAATTACAAGATATGTGGATGCTGATGGAAGTGATGCAGTGAAGAGGAGAAGCACTCAAACACCTGAGAGAAAGGAATTGCTGAACAATGTCCTTGGCTGGGTGAGAGGGCCCATGTGGAGGAACTGGTCTTAGAGAAGGCATGGTAAAGAAGGACAGGCCACAGCAGCTCGTATAGGGGCAAAAAAAATTTTGCTTTTCTTTTCTAGGTTCTTTGGCAGGTCTAACAATTGAATCAACATAAGACAGATTAACAGGAAAAAAACCGATTTAACTTTGTATATACAGAATCCCCAAGATATGAGACTCAAGGTCAAGTCCAGCAATTGAGGCTTATAGTCATCCTTAGCTATGGAATTAGATGGGGGCTAGGGGATTAAAAAGTGGAAGGTAGGTAATTCACAAGTGGGTAAGAAAGCAGATGTCTGATAATTAGAAGTCTGTCCATCCATGCAGATAGGCCTTTCAGATAGAAAACTTATCACTGTAATATCTCATTCTGGTACAGGCTCCTACCTAAATTCATTCAGGCGGGTAAGGAGAAGTAAAAGTTTTTCTTGAGTTGGCTGGGTCTTGACTGTCTTCAGCTCACAGTAACCCACAGGCCAGAGTGACATACTTTGGGGTGGCATGTTCTGCCCTCCTTCACTGGGTATCTGGTAACTATGATGTTAGGAGTTTAGAATAACATCTTCTGGTCATCCTATATTCTCAGAAGGGTTGGAGAATTATCTAAATGGGGTGGAGAAGGTGTGACTAGTTTAAAAATAGAGCAGAAACTGTATCATTATCTATGAGAAGCAAAGAGTATGGAACCAGCACTATACAGTATGCTTGCTGGGCAGCCTTAAGAGTCTCTTTGAGGTCATTGCTATTGAATTTAAAGTACAAATAATCAACATGGCCATGTGTGTGTATTTTCAGCTCAGAAGTTGTATGTACAAACCATAGAGTTTTGCCAAGCAATTGTGGCAAAGTGAATCAAGACAAGAGAGTTGAGATATGTAAGGGAGTAATGATAGTCATTGACCATGAATTTCAACTGGCTAAGGAGGGAAGTGAAAAGGTGATAAAATCAATAGATTGTAGTTATTGATGACTATGCCATCAGAGGGTGAAAAATGTAACACAGCTATAGACTTGAGAACACTTAATAAAGAACACTGCAGGGTAAACCACATAACTAATATATTAAGCAGGCACATTGGGCACTGTAGATAACCAAGAAATTATTGTGTTGAAACAGTTAACAGTTAAATTTTTGTAAATTTCAAAAAAAAAATCACAAAATATAAAATTATATACTTATTACAGTTTAACAGTTTATACTTCATTGTTTGTAATTGAATAATGTATTCTGTACCCATTAACAGTTTAATGTGAGGGAGAAACTTGTACCTGTCAACTGAGACTTAGCTATAACAATATTGTATATTGTTGCCTCGTATATAAAATATATACGAGGTTTGTCTGGAAAAAGTTCAGCCTCTGTTAATATAATGAGAACAGTTTGCATACCTGGCAGCCAAGGAGAGTGGACTGGAATGCACATGCATGAACAATGATGACTTCACTGTACTAGTTAGCGGGGGCAGTAGACACTGTTGAGTGAGCATGTGTACTGTGTGGCCATTGCATTCAAAATGATTGAGTGAGTAGAGCAATGAATCTACATCAAATTTTGCATTAATCTTGAACATCCCTCTGCTGAAACTACATGAATGATTCAGAAGGCCAGTTGCTGTGGGCAACTCGTGATTGGCAGCTTCATCACCACAATGCACCCACTCATGCACCACATCTTGTGCAGAGACTTTGGTGAAACATCAAATCACCCATGTGTCTCAGCCCCTTTACAACCTACATTTGGCACCCTGAAAGTTCTGGCTTTTCTCAAAACTAAAATCACCTTTGAAAGGGGAGAGATTTCAGACCATCAACGAAATTCAGGAAAACACTATGAGGCAGCTGATGGATATTGGGACAACTGTGTGAAGTCCCAAGGTGTCTACTTTGAAGAAGACTGAGGTGTCTGTTCAGTGTTTCTTGTATCCTGTGTCTTCTTCAATAAATATCTCTACTTTTCATATGACATGACTGGATACTTTCTGGACAGATCCCACTGTATATGAATAATTCATAAAGTTTTTCATGATTATCTGATTTATATTTATGTCAATATTATTTTCTGAATCAATAGAAGCAATATCCTTTAAACTTTATAACCAAAAATATATTCCTGGATTTTTTAATCCACCTTTAGGAAGGCCTATTTGCCAAATTTTCTACAGTAACAATCTGTTAGTAACAAGACACTCTTCTCTCATGTTAAATGAAGACAGTAGAAAAAATTCCTCTTTGAAACTAAAGCTCTGGCATGTCTACCAATGGAATAGAAATATATTAGAAGATTCACACTACCTAGAATACATGTTTGGGTTTGCAGATCTGAAGTGAAAGAGTTGACTTAAAACAGTGGAGATAAGCTAGTTTAAAATTTTTTCTAAATAATGGCATATTTCTATAAATGTTTGGCAAACATGTCTCAGGGAGGTATTGGTATTCTTGCTTAAATATGATAAGCCTGTGAACTAAAGATTACATGGACTTTGACTTTGTCTTGAATGTTGACCTTTTGTTACAAAAGAAAAATAAATATTTTTCTGAAGATAATTAAATTGAATACCCAATTATGTCATTGTTTTCTGTGGGATGGATTATTATACAGACTAGCAGCAATGTAGTGAAACTATTAAGAAAGTAATCTTAAGTCTATAATTTTCAAAAACAATGACAACAACTCTTGAATATGGTGTCAGACTGCTGAATGGTCTCAGAGGGAGATAAGGAACTGATTTGTTTTGGTGTCTGGTATTGGCCAGAGAGAAAACTGGAGGGATTTTTGGGAAGCCAGGCTGGAAGATGTCCTTCAAAATCATGAAGGAAACTACAGATAAATCTATTTGAGTGCTTTGCCCTCAGGAGTAGATTTTACTGAGTATAAAGCAGGAAGCTTCATAACTGTAACCTTACTACCTTACTGTGACTTTCAGGCATAGATAGAATGTTAAGATTAAAGTTCCCCAGTACCTGTTCATTTTACTGTAATAAAATAAAATATACTTGAGTGTTCAGATAAATGTCAGAAAAATAATTTATAGGGAGTTATTTTTTGTTAAGGTGTCATAAGTTGGCCTAAAAATGTCTTCTCTACAAAATTAAATTAATTTCTTTTCTTATAAACAAACATTTAATGTCAGTCCAATATGTGTAGTAAAGCAAGGTACTAGAGCCCAATAATAGAATTCCGGAATTTGGCATCTTAACTTCATTGAAAATATACATTTGTAAATATGTATTAGCTAAGGAGAATTTCTTTTTTGTTTTAAAGATTTTATTTATTTATTTTTTAGAGAGGGAAGGGAGGGAGAAAGAGAGAGAGAAACATCAATGTGTGGTTGCTGGGGGTCATGGCCTGCAACCCAGGCATGTACCCTGATTGGGAATTGAACCTGTGACACTTTGGTTCGCAGCCCACGCTCAATCCACTGAGCTACGCCAGCCAGGGCCACTAAGGAGAATTTCTTAACAATGGGAGGTAAAAAGGAATATGTTAAACACTAGCAAAGCATTTATAGGAACAGGTGTCTATTTGATGACTTTAGGCAGTGATAGTTCCCAAATTTAAATCCACAGGCCAGACATTGCCACTGACATCGAAACAGTCTACATGGCATTTCCACTTGAATTTCTAATTGGGATCACAAACCCAATGTACCTGAAATAAACCATGAGTTCATCTTCTGCAACAAGTTATTCTTCCTCACCTTTATATTTCAGTACATGGTCCTAAGTGCTTGTTTCCTCTCTTCCCTCACTTTCCACAAGCCAGTTAACCACGACATCCTCTCACATTTATCTCTCATTTAGGCAAACATCTCCTCCCTACTGCTTTCATGTGATCAAAGACACCATCTCTTCTTGGACTATTGCAGAATTGCCTTCACTGATCATTTGTTTTCCACTTGGCCTTTATCCTTCAACATTTCCAATTCCAAAGAGCAGCCTGACTGATAATTTTTTTCTGAATTGGCCATTTTTTTTCCTATTAATTTTTTTGTCTCTTTCAGTCTCTTTGTTGTACACTAGTTTTCAACTACAGTACCAGAATTTCTTTCACAGTAGTTGTTGAAAAATACTCCTAGAGTTTATTTATTACTATAAATTATTGTGGATTTAACTTAATCCATTAACTTATGGCATCTTAAAACATCCACAATGCATATTAAAGTGACTTTTGCAGTTGGCATCAACTCCCTTCCTCTGGAACCACAACCTCTGTACTGGCTAAGTTTAGATTTTTTGCTTTCTTTTTTGAACTCCATTTTTCTTTGTGAGTCTGCTGACTTTTCATATATGCTTATGTTTGCAAACATAATCTGTAGCAGTAGTTTTCAGATATGTTGTGTTTCATAATCATGTCCTGAGATTTTTGTTCTAAAAATTCACTGAACACAACTAGAATGTCCTGAATCAGAATCAGAAATCCCAGAGAAGCCTGTGTGTGATACAGTACATTTTGAGAAAATTTCCACAGGGATTGTTATGCATAACTCTGGTTAAGAAAAAGTAGGTTATATTGACATATTGATAGCTTCTTTGGACTCTCTCACCAGTTGTGTAGATCACTATTTCATTGATTTCCTTTCTTTCTTTTTCTTTTTTATTGAATTTATTGGGGAGACATTGGTTAATACATTTAATTATATAGCTTGCAGGTGTGCAGTTCCATAATGCATCATCTGTATTTTGTATTGTATGTTCACCATCCCAAGTCAAGAATCATTCTATCACCATTTACCCCCTTCCTTTATATTCTTCCTTCTCCCCACCCACCTCTCTCTCTAGTAATCATCATACTGTTGTCTGTGTCTATGAGTTTTGTTTTATTTTCCTTTGCTTAATCCCTTTTCCCTAGTGGGCTTCCATCGTGACCATCTCATAATCTGAGAGAGTGGCAAGGAGGCTTGTTTGTTACTAAAGTTCAATTCACTCAATGTCCTTAACAAGTAGAACTAGGGATACAGTGTTGCAGCCAGGTCCTCTGGTAGCCAGGTTCTGAGGAATTTCCTAAAGTAATTTGGTTTTTCTCTCTGTTGATTACACCCCCATTCCCTCAAACCTGCTCACACCTGTAGCCTCTGTTACGGTTTCTTGGTGATTGCATTCAGCAAGAGCTGTAGTTACAAGTGACAAGCAGGATTATAGTAAAAGTTGATCACCTTACTGGTTTACCATTGAAGAATATTTTATGTGTGTTTTCTTTGAAACAGCAAGGTCATTTGGTCTAACTCAGCCTATAAAAAATGCACTCTCCCCTGTGGTAGGCAGAACCTCAAATTCCAGTGCTATTTTAGTCTTTGTTTCAGTCTTAGGTAGGTGCCTTTTCCTGTATCTCACATGTGTGGTGTGGTAGGCAGAATAATGGCCTTCCATTGATATTCATGCCCAAAGCCCTGGAACCTGTGAACGTGATACCTTACATTAAAAGAGAGATTTAAATATGTGATTCAACTAAGGATCTTGGGATGGGAATAGTATCCTGCATATCCAGGTGGGCCCAATCTAGTCACATGAGGCCTCAAAAGCAGGGAACCTTTGCCAGCTGAGGTCAGAGTCAGAGGGAGGTGTGACTGGAAAAATTGTCAAAGAGGTGCAGCAACGTTGGCTTTGCAGACAGTGGAGAAAGAGGCCCAACGGTTCAGAAACATTAACAGTCTAGGAGCTAAAAAGGACACACAAGTAGATTATCCTCAAGAACCTTGCCAACACCTTGATTTTAGCCCACAGGACACTTTTCAAACTATGGGCTCCATAACAGTAAGTTAATAAGTTTGTGTTGTTTTATATTTGTGTTATTATTTGTGTAGTAGCACTTGGAGGCTGCTCCACGTGCTCAGGTATCAGCCAGGTATGATGACCGAGTTTATACACAGATTTTGGAGCTTCTGCTCTCTGGCTGTTCCCTTCTGCATATTCTCCCTTACACTCCAGTAGCTGTGTTTCTCCAAATCCCATCTTCCAGCCCTGTGAGCCAATGAGACCACAGGATTCTCATTGGAGCTTTAGATATCCCACGTGGCAGAGATTGGAAACTGCCTCAGGATAAAAGTCATAAAAATAAGATATTTAATACCTGTCATTTCCTTCACTCAAGAGTAGATTCTTTTCTGTATCTACTTTTCTTTGATCATTCTCTAATGCCCTCAAGTAGTTGCTTTCTGTGATTTTATTGTAGTGTTTGTAGCTGTTATCTATAGAAACTTGGGTCAGTGAGAAGCTTACCAAGCCATGCTGGAAATAGGACTATGTTGTATAATATTACCCATATAATTAAACAAAATGAACAAACAGATAATTGTTGAAGAGAAAAAATAAAAAATAAAATTATAGTACCTTCTCTGAGGGGCTTTCATTGTTCAAATATTTAATATTTTAATTTAATTTAATATTTTAATTAAAGTTATTTAATATTTTATAGAATATATACAATTTATTTTTAAAATATTTCTTTATTTATTTTTAGAGCAAGGGGAAGGGAGCAAGAAACAGAGGGAAAGAAACATCAATGTGTGGTTGGCTCTTGCATGCCCTCAACTGGGGACCCAGCCCAGGATGTGTCCTGACTGCTGGGAATCGAACTGGTGACCCTTTGGTGTGCAGGCCAGCACTCAATCCACTGAGCAATACCAGCCAGGGAAGAATATACACAATTTACTTAACCATGTCTTATTATTGGCAATGTGAGTGCTTTTAAAAAATATTCAAAGTAATAAATATCACTACTAGGAATTTTCAATAAAATAAGGGACAGAGGAATTGGGAAATAAATTCCCTGGAGTACATTTCCCAAGTAGCATTTTACTGATAAAATATATAAGTGATTTTATATCCCATATCACATACAACAAATTTGTTCTAAAAGACTGAGGTAATTTACTATCAACATATAAATATGACTATTCTCTGATATCATGACACTAAATTATATATATTATTTTCATGGTCAGTAATGGTATCTGTACTTGGCCTTTACTGCTTCGAGCTGTCTGGTATCCTCATTGTTCCAGGAATAGATATTTTACAGAATCAATCTCCTCCTACTCTAAGTCCACATAGTTTGAGTGGACAAGTCATCACTGGCTCTTTCCTAAACATTAAACATTGACCTGAGGACTAAAAATAGCTTCAGTTGACTCATCCTGATGGATGCACACTCTGGTAAGACTGCTTTAGTCCGTGCTTCTAAATCCCCAGAGCTGCATCACTCCCTGTTTTTGCTGAACCTGTGTCAGCAGCTCTTCCTTTGAATAAACATAAGTTTCTTTGACTATGCAAACAACAATCCTTTATTTACTTAAATTTATCAGAGTAACTTTTGATTGTTTGAAAGAAAATTACCCAATTGTAAACAGTGATATATTCAAATATATTTGAATATTCTGAATGATTAATAAGGATATGATTGTACTTAACAATTTGAACTTGTCATTTTGGGGGTCAATTCAACAATGTGACACCTGTGACACAACATTCTACTAATTTAAGGGGGATAATTTTCATTTCTCTGATGATCGGTGATGTTGAGCATTTTGTCATATGCCTATGGGGCCTCTGTATGTCTTCTTTGGAGAAGTGTCTATTCAGGTCTTTTGCCCATTTCTTAACTAGTGTGTTTGTCTTCACATATTTTGGAGATTAACCTCTTGTCAGCTGTATCATTGACAAAAATGTTCTGCCATACAGTTGGTTCCCTATTTGTCTTGCTATGATTTCTTTAGCTGTGCAGAAGCTTTTTAATATTATATAGTCCTATTGGTTTATTTTCTGCTTTGTTTCCATTGCCTTGAGAGATATATTGGGAAAAATATTTCTACACTGAATATCTGAGATTTTACTACTTGTGTTTTCTTATAGGATTATTATGGTTTCATGACTTACATTTAAGTCTTTTATCCATTTTGAGTTGACTTTTGTGTAAGTTGGTGGTCTAGTTTCATTTTTTTTGCAATTACCAGTCCATTTTTTTTGCATGTCCCAACACCATTTATTGGAGAGATCGTCTTTGCTCCATTGTATGCTCTTGCCACCTTAGTCAAATATCAATTGTTCATACAGGTGTGGGTTTATTTCTGGGCTCTCTGTTGTATTCCATTGATCTCTATGTCTGTTCTTGTGCCAGTACCAGCCTGCTTTTATTACAGTAGCCTTATATTATAGTTTGATATCAAGAGTTGTGATACCTCTAGGTTTGTTCTTCTTTTGCAAGATTGCTAAGGCTATTTTGTGTCTTTTTGGTTCCATATGCAGTTTTGGAATATTTGTTCTAGTTTGTGAAGTATGCCATTGGTGTTTTATTTTTTATTTTTATATATTTTTAAAGATTTTATTTTATTTTATTTTTTAGAGGGAAGAGAGGGAGAAAGAGAGAGAGAGAGAAACATCAATGTGTGGTTGCTGGGGGCTGTGGCCTGCAACCCAGGCATGTACCCTGACTGGGAATTGAACCTGCGACATTTTGGTTCGCAGCCCGTGCTCAATCCACTGAGCTACGCCAGCAAGGGCCATTGGTGTTTTAATAGGAATTTCATTGAATGAATAGATTTCTTTGGAGAGAATGGCCATTTTAATTATGTTAATTCTCCCAATCCTTATACCTGTCAGAATGGCTACTATAAATAAATTAGCAAACAACAAGTGTTGACAAGGATTTGGAGAAAAGAGAACCCTAGTTCACTGTTGGTGGGAATGCAGACTGGTGCAGCCACTGTGGAAAACCATATGGAGTATCCTTAAAAAATTAAAAATGGAACTCTATTTTCACTCAGTGATTCCACTTCTGGTAATATAACCCAAGGATCCCAAAACAACAGTATAAAAATATATATATACCCCTATGTTTATAGAAGCACTATTCACAATAATCAAGATTTGGAAACAGCTTAAATGCCCATCAGTAGATGAGTGGATAAAATAGTTGTGGTGCTTTTATAAAGTGGAATATTATGCAGCAGTAAAAAAGAAACTCTTACATTTTGCAACACCATGGATGGACCTGGAGAAAATTATGCTAAGTAAGTTAAGTCAGTCAGTAGAAGAAAAATACACATTATCTCACTTATATGTGAAATCTAATGAATACAATAAACTAATGAACGAAATAGTAACAGAAGCTTAGATACATAAAACAGACTGACAGCTGCTGGAAAGGATGCAGGGGGTTTAGGTGAGGGATGAAAGATGGTGAAAGGATTTATGTACAACCCATGGACACAGACAACAATATGAGGACTGATTTGGGAAGGGTAGAGTGTGGGGCAGGGTGGAAGTAGGAAAAAGGAGAGGAAGTAGGAACTGTTAACAGCATAAACAATAGAAATAAAATTTTTTTAAATAAAGTAAAATAAAAATATCCCCAGGTAAGGATTTTAAAAATCGTGTCAAAGATTAAAAATAAATTTCAAATGAAACAAAAAATGTGAAAAATAGAAACTTCAAAAAATTTAAGGGGGTAAAATAGCAATATGATACAAGTTCTGATTAAGAAAGCTTACAGAATATATGTAGAGCCAGGTATATAAATATCTAATAATAATAAGTACCTCCCAAGTGAACACTTCTTTTTCCACTTTTCAAATGTAACTTATCTATTATACACATATTTTGATCCTTTTCTTACATTTGGATAATGCCTATACTCTGTTATGTTTGTAACATATTTTCTTGTTTTTAATATTTGTTTTAATTATATTTTATAGTATTTTTTACTGGAATATCATAATGTATAACTATCCTTTGGCCTATTAAAATATATGTACCTTCAGCTGCTATAAAATATGTTTTTGGCCCTGGCTAGTGTGGCTCAGTAGACTGAGTGCTGGCCTGAGAACCAAAGGGTCTCCAGTTTGATTCCCAGTCTAGGGCACATGCCTGGGTTGCTAGGTCAGGTTCCCAGTAGGGGGCATGTGAGAGGCAACCACACATTGATGTTTCTTTCTCTTTCTCTCTCTAAAAATAAATAAATAAAATCTTGAAAGCAAATAAAATACATTTTTGATGAATCATTTTAGTATATGAATTATTTATTCATTCAATATTCATGATGACACATGGTGTGAGATCTATTTTACATTGTCTTTATTCTTACGTTTAATTATACTAATGTTAGCTTAATAAAACTCACTTTCTCATTGACAATTTACTTTTTAATTCATGTAATCTTAGTATGAAAGTTTGAATTAACTTTTGGAAACAATTTTTGGAAAATAATTTTCATCTTTAACTTAATTACTGCATCACACATGTTAGATATGTCATATTTATAATACACTCCAAATTTTTGAAGGACAAGTTTACCATCATATATATATATAATATATTTAACCTACTATATATACAAATATGTAACATATGAACATCATTTAGTAATGAGAAAGAAGCAATTCCTTCTACTTGCAACACTAGTGGAACTAGAGGGCATTATGCTAAGTGAAATAAATCAAACATAGAAAGGCAAATATTGTATAATGTTGCTTATATGTGCAATATAAAAATACCAAACTTGAAGAAACAAAGATTAGAATAGTGGTTACCATGGCCAGGGAGGGTGGGGAAATTGGGAAGATATTAAAGCTATAAACTTGAAAATAGAAAAAGGTATAATTTTTAGAGATCTAATGCACAGCATAATGATTATAATAAATAATACTGTATTATACGCTTCAAAATTGCTAGAAGACTACTGTTGGGAACTGCCCTGTCTAGTTTCAGAAGCTATAACCCCCCATGGCTAAGGCTGAGTGAGAGACCTTGAGACCTTAAGCCACTAAGGAGACAAAGCTTATCTTCCTGGCAGGGGCGCCGTCTCTGCCCCCTTTTACTTCACTCTGCTTGGCCCTGAGGGGATGACAGGTTAGCCAATGATGGGTAAGATTCCTCAATGGGTAACATTCCTCTTGTTGGGAGTCTTGGAAAGACCTTGAGGAAGTTTTAGGAAAGACCTAAGACAGGCATGGTCATGAAGGGGCCCTCAGGGAAGGACTTGGGGAGCTATAGAAAAAGGGGGTGATGGACTCTCACGCCTCAGCTTTGACATAGCTTGAGTCTTCATTCCGTCTGCAAGAAGTTTCCTAATCTCTTGGCTGCCTTACTTTCCCGGCCTGATTTAAGCCTGAAACAACCCCAGAGGCAGGTGCAGCCCTGTTCTGGAAAGTGTGGGTTCCCTGGGGTGAAGCATAGAATGCATAAAATCCTCTGAAACCTGCTTTGCTAATACACTCAGTTTAAATGATAAGGGTCCAAGCATAAAGTGAGTTTATTTCCCCAAAGCTTTATGGCCCTTTAGCTATTTGACCCTGACTCAGAACAAGCCCTCATAGTTCTTTGAATGTTATCTATTATTTGATTCTTACTGCCTGACAATGATTGATGAGCTTCATATATACACCTTGTATTCCTATGCAAATAAACTCAATAAAAGCCCATAGAGGAATAGGCTGCTGGCCCTTCTCCTTTGAGAGTTCGGCCACCTTTTCTAGCAAAGCAGATCATGTCTTGGTAGACTTACTTTCATCTGTGGCAGACGGGGAGGGGGGTGGCTCTGCAGGAAAAGATCCCCCACAGACTAGATCTTAAATATTCTCACCACAAAAAGGAAATGATAATTGTGTGATCTGATAAAGGTGTTAGCTAAAGCTATTCTGATAGTCATATTGCAATATATAAATTTATTAAATCAACATGTTATACACCTTAAATTTACACAGTGTAACATGTAAATTTATCTCATTAAAACAATACAAAACAAAAACATGTTCCCAGTCATTATTCCAACATTTCCTCCCAGTGATACTATTCCACGTATTTTGAACTATAGTCAATTTTAACCAATCAGTTATCTTCTCCCTTCCAAGGAATTTGAACAAAAGTAGTCTTCTAAAGTTTCAGAACTGTTGATACTTTTTCCATCCACAAGCAATAGTCCTCAAATATTTTTGTATGCAGTTTTACAAACTGTTCTATAGTAGATGATTAATGAATGTCAAATACATTTTAGAAAGACTGAGGAACTCTTCCTTTTTTATATTACTTTTGAAAGTAGTCCCATCATCCCTAGATTCTACCCATATTGAGGGCAATGTCATAGAAAGATTTAATATACGTACTACCCAAGAGCAATGGAAATGTTTTCTCCCTGAGCAGGAGACTGAGGCACTTTTCTACTAAATGAATCCCAACTTATAGCAGCATCTCACAAGATTCACATCTAGAAGAGCCTGAATTCTATTTACAATAAGGAATGTGCTATAAAGGAGTATCCTAAACAGAAATAGAAAGGTTGTAACATCTGTGCTATACTCAGAACAAGTCTTTTCTTCAGTCTGTAAATTCTACAAAATAACAATTTGATCTCCCAGAATGGTAGACTAGGAGCCAAAGCACAGCTTTTCTTTCTTGGATGCATATTAATATTGCAAGAAATAGAGTAAGAGAATTTTAAAGCACTCATCAGAAACTCTCAGGTACAGATCTGGGAGGTGTTCACCCTGTAGCAAAGAGGTGTGAGCCAGTTCATTTAAACCCCTGTACCTGTGCTATGTGTCAATGTGCCATAGGAGCCGGACAGTGGGGTCATTAAATAGCCCCCATACTTTTGCTTCTCCAGTCTAGGTTCTGAACAGTGACGAGTGAGGTCTGAACATGGACCCACTGCATTCTCACCAGAACAGTTAGTAACGAGGGAGATAAGTTGGAACCTGAGTGAACAATCTCAATGAACAAAGTAGAACCCAGGTACAGGGATTTCAACAGATCAGAAAATCATACAGATAGAGGGACTTAAAACCAGCAAACAACCACTCACTTGAGAGACTAGATTAAACTCATTTTAGACATACCAACTCTCAACAATATTTACCACATACATTGTTTCTGAATAATTTACTAGAAGATAGGATGATAAGGGAGTAAATCAAGAGAGAAAAAGTACATGGGATTTAGGAAATAGTGGATCCTTGCCTAAAGTCCAGTGAATAAACATCTGGAGGCCAGTGTGATATAGAATAATTAAAATGTTCTTGATTACCATCATAATTAATCATCATTATTAGGACAAAATAGCAAACAATTATTGTCCACTTACTATATTCCAGACACTATTTTTCACATGTTCACTCATTAAATACACACACATTTCTACAAGGTGAATGCTGTTGAGGTTAAGGAGCTTGCCCTAAGTGAGGGCAGTCCGTCCGATGCCATGTTGTACTCCTATATATGTTCCAGAGCCCCTGCATCAGCATCATCCAGTAGCTGGCACATTACTTAAATTAATCAGTCACCTGGGTTAAATGAGTAACCCAAGAAAAAGGAAAAATAAGCACAATTAACTTATCTGAATCTAGGATTAAAGTTGTCTTATAACTCTGTTTTGGCTAAGTAGAAAAAAACAGTCATTACATTAAAATAACTTGCTTATCTAACTACACAAATAAGTTGTCCTTTAGAAAACATACGTTTCTCAGTGCAGGATCAATTTGCCTGTTCCATGCTTGTTTTCCAGTACTTGAAGCTTCAACATTATGCAGGTCTAATCTGTAGGACTGCATTGTGGGTTTTTATAACCATTCCTCCACCAAAAAACCTTTGTGTGAAATCAAGAAGAAACCTACCTTATGATCTACATAATGATATATTTATAAAATATCTATAATGCAACACCACCTATAATGAAATAATAATTTTTTATTCATTCAGTATAAAATTACAGACAATGCAGCATGTTTTACTTGTGGTACTTTATCTTAATTTAAAGTTGTTACCATGAAGGAAACAGTTTATTATGTATAATTTATTCATAACATAATTTATTTTGCAAATAAAGTGGCTTATGCAAATTTTTGAAATACAGCATTAGTACTAAATAAGAATGAGTAGCTAAAAATTGTAATAAAAAATGACAGCAGTCTTTGTAAGGGGCAGAACTTTCTTAATTAGTGATCACAGAAACACAGTTCAAGCTAAGTTCATCATAAATTAGTTATTATAAGAACACTAGAGTAGGACAGAGACTACAGGCAACCAGCATTATGAAGCATCAGGATAAGGCAGCTCTGAAATGCTCAGCTAATAGACCATGGGACACGAAAGACAGGAACACTTTAAGGTTTTGACACTCATATTTGCTTCTTTTTTATTGATATTTTTTCTACTGCAATAGTATTTCTCCTTTGTTAAGATAATGGTTTTAGGTGGCCAAGAGTTTACATCCTCACAAACCTACAACCAAATAAATTTCCCTTACCTAAATGCTTTTCCCAGGCTCTGCTTTCAAGGGAACTCAGAGGTGCCCATAGCTTGGTCAATTATTTTATCCAGAAAATTCATTTTCTCTTGAATCTTCTCCACAAAAGTACAGCTTGTTCCTTTTTATCCACTAGCTCAAAACTTTGATGTGGTTTTCATGTTCTCTCTATCTATAATGACTGTCTAGATGATTTCATGTAATCTCATTTTTAAAAATCATCTGTACTCCAGTGATTATCTATTTACACAATTCCAGGTGAGACTTCTCCCTGTACCCCAGACTTTTAAAACTAACGCTCATTTGAACTTATTTGGCAATCTACTAGGCATCTCAAATTTAACATGTCCATAGACAAACTCTCAATACCTTTCCCAAACCTGCTTTTTTCCCCACAGTCTCCTCCATCTCAATACATGGCAACTCCACTATACCAGTTCAGACTCCAAAGCTGTTGTAATCTTTGAGGCATATTTCTTGAAACATCTTTCTCCTTTTAATTTCCATCTTTAATCAATCAACAGTGTTTTAAAAATATTTAGGATTTAGCTATATCTTACTTACCTTCATTTTTAGTAACCTGGATAATTCTAGTAGTGTCCTAACTTGTCTCTATTATCCACCCTTCACTCTTAAAATCTATTTTTCAAATAGCACTTAGAATGATCCTTAGAAACACGAATCAAATGTAACACTCTATTGCTCAATGCCATTTCTCTCAGTGATATTACTCTCATATCATTCAGAGGAAAAGCCAAAATTCTCATAATGGCCTATAAATACAGGTGTAATCTGACTTTTTCTTCTATTATTTTCACCTACTTCTTTTCATTCTGGCCACAGTAACGTTGTATTCCTTGAATAAGTCAAGCATATCCCCCTAGATATCCAAATACTTCAAAGCTTCACTTCTTATGCACCCAGTCAAGTCATATCATCAAAGAAACCTTTCTTAAACACCATATGTTATAACCTCCCACATTCCTTGAATCTCTTTAGTAAATGTCATTGCAATTACTACCACTTGACACATATACTTATTTGTGTGTTCATTGTCCTTGGTCTCTAAGTTGTAAGCTCTAGAAGGTGAAGGAATATTTTGCTTTGATTTTCAAAGCTGTGAGACCCACAAGAGGGTTTGAAATGTAAGGGGCCCCCAGCTTATATTTGTTGAATGAATGAAGGAGCGGATTGAAAGAAGATGACTATTCCAGTTCATTTGACGTCATTGAATTGATGAGCTACTTGGGAGGAGAAAAGATTGTTCTAAATAGATTCTGGAACATGAATGATTTGGGTAATTAGTGGAAAACACTGTGAGCAGAGCAGTGCCCTGCCTCCTACTGGAGTGCACCATAGCCCTCTACTGTTTGTAAAACTGAGTTAGAAATGTGACTTCTTTTTTTCAGGGACACACAGACACATACACACTGTACTGTGTTGATGATGTAAAGGAAATAAAAGCCTTATAAAAAGCACAATTACTTTTCATTTTAAATGAAGAAATCTTTTACTCTGGGGCCAAATAGAGAGGATATATTATGTAGTCTAATAAAGAATGGCTGAAAAATCTAATTACAGTAAACATTGTAGTATTTCTATTTATGTATGACTATATTTACAGCAAGAATGCACTGTTTCCATGTGATTTCAATTTTGAAAGTTTTTGGTGAATTTTTAAATAAATGTATTCCTTATAATTCATCTAGATTAAAAATTGATAATTGATGAAAAGATATTAAGGAGAAAACCCAGAGGCTAATGACAATCAAATGAACTAAAGAAACTTATAACTTTCAAAAATTATAATTGAAAAATAAATCTTTTAAAAATTATATCTCCACATTCCCTAAATCAAAATGCTACAATCAACCCATTGGATCATTCTAAAAACTGGATTAAAACTCATCCGTCTTTCTTATTACAATTCAGCAGTGTTCTTCAAATCAAGCAAAATTTAATAAATCATTGCAGGACTTAATAAAAGAACAGAAGATTTATATATCTAATAAAAAATTCACTCAGTTCCAATTATATTATTGAGTTTGTTTCCATATGTCTTATCACCTATTAGATATCATTTTGTTTTTCAAAACACAAAACCCAGAAATTGCTTCTAAAATACTTTTTATAGAAAAAGATATTGATTTCCCAAGCATTCCATATGTCTGTTCTCTTAAAATGTGGTGGATTCAAGAGTACCTTGAATCAGAAAGCATCAGGAGGAGGTCTTCTTGGCTGCCGGACTTCAGGTCAGTGTTATGATTTTAATAGTCTACTCTTCCTAACTCACAAAGGATTTTCTCTAAAGCATTTCAGAGAATGAAGAAAGAGTTAAAATTAAGTACATTCTAAATGTACTGGAAATTTTTGTAGCTAAACTAGAGAATTCAAGCCTAAGCTTCTTTGTGATTTTAGTAGCAAAGAGGCTACTTTACTGATGAATATTTCATAGCATGTCAAATTATGTTGTAATCCTTCTATTATCAAGAAGAAAGAAGGGTAGTTCTCATTTAAAAGCACTTTTGTGTATTTATTTATAGCTCATCAATTAAGAATTAATACCAAGTAAACATAATCTGTAGGGTTAACCATTTGCTGGTAACTGGAATGTGCCTACTCTGATATAAGCATCAGAGGATTTGAATAATGGGGCTGACTTTGTTTCATAAAGATGACATTAGATGACCGTGGTAATATGAATTTCCCCCAACAAAAGATGCTTTGCTTGTGAGGACCAAAAAAAAAAATTTAAAAGTGATATGGGGCACAACACAAATCAGAAGTCAGTACTGGGATAAGCTTTCTCAAGAAACAAGGGTGTATGGCCCATGTTTTTGGATAATTAGTCCTTTAAGCCAGGCTAGGTTTGTAAATAAATTCACTTTCCTGCCCTAAAAAGAAAAAAGAAAAGAAAAGAAAAATGAGGGTATGTACTCCAGCACTTATCAAGAGTTTTGCATGGTAATTACCTGACCACATACTGGGAAACCTTTATTCTAGTCCCTTTTCACACTTAACTAGTTATGTAAACTTGAGCAAACCATTTAATATTTTGGGCCCTCCATTTTCTTTTTTGTAAAATACCAAGAACTTTCACCCAAAAGCTTCATTTATGTTTAATATTGTCATCTGTTTCAAAATGTAATTCACATGTATTCCTACCAGTAATAAATCTCTAAAATATCATATTAAGTGCACAGTATTGTTAATGTGAGTGCTTTTCATACAGTCTAAACTCAAATTTTCATAAGACAATTGGTGTTTGTCAAAATATAAATGTTTCCAATAAACTTTTATAATTCATAAATGAAATAATTAGGGTATACATACTTTAATAAAGCATTGAGTATTTTTATCATATATGTCAATATCTACATATTATGATAATACCAAAATGACAATAAAAAAATCTAAGCAAATCTAAATACCGAGATTACAAAATAAAATTTCAAGTAGTTGGGCCACAAAATATTTTACTTCCTGATAATAATTCAGTTCCTTTTTAACTGAATGTATGTTATTTGATTTAGATATAACTTTTCTTCATTTGCTAATAAAATAATCTTTGGAGGGAATACATAATTTCTCTAATATTTACATCTCATCTTTTCTAAAGGCAATGTTTAAGTCAAATTTACATAACAACTTCACAATAACCTTTCCCCTTCTCTTATTGCATTCTTCATAGCCAATAAATGGGGACCAACTGTAATGTAAAAGAGCAATGTTTAGATATTTTTATATGTTACATTAATAAAATCTTCTAGCATGTATAAAAGCATTTTCATCAGTATTCACAGTGCTCAGATAAACATATAAGAAATAAACAAAATATTATTATAGCAAAAGAACATGTATAAATCTTTTAACTTCATTTTGTGTTCTCAGCATAATGGAAATAAGTGCAGGTGAGAGAACCAGATGCACGAACAGGTTAAAAAGAATTTTAAAGAAAACATACCAAGTAATGTTTATCCATGTTTATACATTTGTATTCAACCATTATAAATTAATCTAACTTTATCCTTTGCAGCATTAATCTTTCAACTGAATATTTTTTCATGAACAAATTATTTCTTTGTTTATTAAAATGAATAAATTACATCATTACCTTAGTCCCACTCAACAGAGGGAATTTTCTCTAGGATTTTTTTTTTTAATGGAAATGAACAAAACAAAACCCTACCGCTATGGAATGTACATTCTGTGGGGAAGGAGCAAGGGGGGTGGTGGACATGTAAACCTGAACGAGAGGGCATAACTTTCTCCTCAGCTTGGCTAAATTTTAGATGGTCTTCTTTCTGCCTCTCTCTAGGTGCCTGACTTCCTTCTCACTGAGGCCCTTACAGAAGGCAGATGGCCACACTGCAGAGCTCCTTCTCCTTTTTCTTAGGTTATTTACTTTAGAAAAATTTTCATTGTATTTCTCTCTTTTTCCCTTTGATATGCAAACCTTCTTAAAACAACCTTGCCAGTTTTCCAACCAAGGACTGTTTTTTTGTAGGACCTAGGAACCATCTCCTTGAAGTGTAGTCATCAAGGAAGATTATGGCCCTATCTCCTAAGTCCGTAAAAGGGTAGGAGCCTGAATTCAGTGGGCACCTTGTTTCAAGTTGTAAAACTAACTCCTCATGTAAATGTTTAAGAAAATTTACTTTTCCTTAGGGTAGCATCAATTAGCAAACACAAATGGCCTATGATCTTTTCTACCCCAGTTCTTAAAACCTCTCCAGTCCTTTTGTTCAGCAAACTTGAGTTTTTACTGTATTTTTGGTCTCTCTTCCCTATTGCTATATCCTTGAATAAAGTCTTTCTCATCTGTTTTCCCCCAGTGCAAGTTTAGCTCTGCAAAACCTAAGTATGTATTGTAATAAAAACAGTAAAGCAAGATCAGGATATTCATCCTATTAGAAGTACTGTGGGGAACCATTAAATAGAGTGGTTGAGAAAAAGACACCATTTCAGCAAATACTTGATAAAGACCTAAAGGTAAGAAACCACCCTTGCAAGAGCAGTCAATTTAAAGTCCTGAGGGGTGAATGTGTAACTGCAAGGTGGCCAGTGAAGTTATAAAGTGACACAGGTAGTGGAATACAATATGAAATCACAGAGGCCACATGGCTAGTAATAAAGGGCATTGTAAACCATTTTAAGGGTGACTGCACTTATTCCAAGACAGAAAAGAAAAGGAGCCACAGGAGACTTTTGAGCCAGAGTAGGTAATTATTGGACTTATGTGTTAAAAGAGGACCATCGTGCCCTGACTGGAGTGGCTGAGTTGGCTGAGCATCATTCTGCAAAGCAGAATGGCACTGGTTCAATTCCTGATCAGGGCACATGCTGGGTTGCAGGTTCTGTCCCCAGTTGGGATACAAGAAGCAGTGATTGATGTTTCTCTCTTAGATCAATGTTTCTCTCCCTCTATTCCCTCCTCCCTTCCCTTCTCTAAATATAAATAAATAAACCCCTTAAAAATGGGGGAGCATTGCTGTATTGAAAATACATATGCTGGTGGAAAGAGTGGAAGCAAGGATACAAGTTAGAAACTTATTGCAATAATTTGGGGGTTGGGGGAGAGAGGTGAGGAGAGGGGAGGGAAGAGCATGGCAGGGGAAGTGAAGGGAAAAGAGGAGAGGAGAAGGAAAGAGAGGAGAGGAGAAGGAAAGAGAGGAGACGAGAGGAAAGCACTTTTGAACTAATGTAGACTTGAGGTATGAGATTTGGGTATTCTGGATAGATTTTGAGTATAGAGTCAAGAGCATTCCTTAGCATTGGATTATGACAGTAAGATGGATGTCAAGAATAGATTGAAATATCATTGGGTTTGTATGTTTGGTTGGTTGGTTTTGATGTTTTATTTTTGTGTCTTCCTCCTTGAAGCATTGAGTTTCCTTAACTGAGCTGGTTAGTTTGAGGAGAAAGTTTAGGAATTCAGTTTTGAACATGTTATGTTGAAAAATCTATTTGATCATCATTGTTGAAGGTACATAACTTGAATGAATAGTAGAAATATGACTTTCAAAATATTAGTTATGAGAATCAATAGCATTTGTAAATGAAAAGTTCTCTACTCTGTGCATATCACATAGAAAGGGCCTTGTTCATGTTAACATATTACACATAAACCTGTTGATATAGAATCACACTCACTATTACCTTTCACACTTGAAATTATAAATAATATAATCTACCTCTATGATTGAAGACATAAAACTGAAGCTATACTTTAAAAATAATCTCAAGAAATAATCTCATCATAGTGTTTATTATAGTTCTAAATAAATTCAAAATAAATCAGCTATAAATAATGCATGATATTTTATAATAATGTTTATTAATAAAATTAAAATGAATATTTGGATGTTATGTGCCCCAGCTAATTCAAAAATATTTGGCTTCTAAGTATCTTTTTTTCTTTTCTTTTTTATCATTTTTCAAGCACAGTTTTCTCCACTTTTCCCCCCACCCTTCCACACCCCACCCACCACCAACTCCCACCCTCCATCCTTCCCCCTTTGGCTTTGTCCATGGGTCCTTTATACATGTTCCTTGATGACTCTTCCCCCTTTTTCCCCCATCATCCCCCTCTGCCCACCCTTCTGGTCACTGTCAGTTTGTTCTTTATTTCAATGTCTCTCATTATATTTTGCTTGCTTGTTTGTTTTGTTGATTAGGTTCCACTTATAGGTGAGATCATATGGTATTTGTCTTTCACCGCCTGGCTTATTTCACTTGGCATAATGCTCTCCAGTTCCATCCATGCTGCCGTGAGGGTAGAAGCTTCTTCTTTCTTTCTGCTGTGTAAATATTCCATTGTGTAAATATACCACAGTTCTTTGATCCACTCATTTACTGATGGGCACTTAGGCTGTTTCCCACACTTGGCTAAATTGTGCTGCTATGAACATTGGAGTACATAGGTTCCTTTGAACTGGTGTTTCAGTATTCTTAAGGTATAATTCCAGCAGTGGAATTGCCAGGTCAAAAGAAAATTCCACTTTTAGTTTTTTGAAGGAATTCTATACTGTTTTTTACATTAACTGCACCAGTCTGTATTCCCACCAACAGTGCACTAGGGTTCCCTTTTCTCCACAACCTCACCAGCACTTGTTTGTTGGTTTTGTTATGATGCCTATTCTGACCAGCATGAAGTGATACCTCATTGTTGTATTAATTTGCATCTTTCTAATGGCGAGTGATGCTGAGCATCCTTTCATATGTCTCTGGGCCCTCTGTATGTCCTCCTTGGAGAAGTGTCTGTTCAGGTCCTTTGACCATTTTGTAATTGAATTATTGTTTTCCTTCTGTGGAGTCATGTGAGTTCTTTATATATTTTAGAGATCAACCACTCATCCAAGGTATTACTGGCAAATATATTTTCCCATACAGTTGGTTCTCTTTTCATTTTACTGCTGTTTTCTTTAGCCACACAGAAGCTTTTTATTTTAATGAAGTCCCATTTGTTTATTCTTTCTTTTATGTCCCTTGCTCTAGGGGACATATTGGTGAAAATATTGCTGCATGGAATATCTGAGATTTTCTTGCCTATATTCTCCTCTAGGACTTTTATGGTGTCATGACTTATATTTAAACCTTTTGTCCATCTCAAGTTTATTTTTGTGTATGGTGTAAGTTGGTGGACAAGTTTCATTGTTTTGCATGTAGCTGTCCAGATCTCCCAACATCATTTGTTGAAGAGGCTATTTTAAGTTTATTAAAGCAAACTTACACTTCTATGTTAAACATTGCCTTTTCTTTTTTATATATTTTATTGATTATGCTGTTGCAGTTGTCCCAATTTTCCCCCCTTTGCCCACCTTCACCTAACACCCTGCACTCCCTCAGGCAATCCACACACTGTTTTCCATGTCCATGGGTCATGTGTAAAAATTCTTTGGCTACTCCATATCCTATACTGTAATTTAAATCCCCATGGTTATTCTATAACTACAAATCTCTACTTCTTAATCCCCTCACCTCTCTACCCATTCCCCCCAAATCCCTCCTATCTGGCAATAATCAAAACTTCCTCTATACCCATGATTCTGTCTCTGTTCTTCTTTTTTGTTCAATTTGTTTTTTAGATTCAGTTGTTGATAGATATGACTTATTGCCATTTTATTATTCATATTTTTATCTTTTCTTCTTCCTTTTAAAGACAAATCTTTAACAAGCTTTGTAATGTTGGTTTGCTGGTGATGAACTCCTTTAGCTTTTTGTTGTCTGGAAAGCACTTTATCTGTCCTACAGTTCTAAATGATAGCTTTTCTGGGTAAAGTAATCTTGATTGTAGGTCTCTGCTCTTCACTACTTTGAATATTTCATGCCAATTCTTTCTGGCCTACAAAGTTTCTGTTGAGAAATTAGCTGAAAGTTTTATGGGAATTCCCCTGTATGTAACTCTCTGCTTTTCTCTTACTGTTTTTAAGATTCTTGCTTTATCTTTAATCCTTGGCATTTTAATTATGATGTGTCTTGGTGTGGACCTGTTTGTGTCATCTTGTTTGGGACTCTCTGTGCTTCCTGGACCCACATGTCGGTTTCCTTTACCAAATTAGGTAAGTTTTCTTTCATTGTATTTTCAAAAAGATCTCCAATTTCTTGCTCTTTCTCTTCTTCTTCTGATACGCCTATGATGTGAATGTTGAAATGCTTAAAGTTATCCCAGAGGCTGCATACACTATCCTTGTTTTTTGGACTCTTTTTCTTCTTGTTGTTCTGATTGGTTGTTTTTTGCTTCCTTCTGTTCCAAATCATTGATTTGATTCTTAGCTTTATCCACTCTACTGTTATTTCCCTGTAAATTGTCCTTTATTTCAGTTAGTGTATCCTTCATTTCTGATTGGGTCTTTTTTATGCTGCTGAGGTCCTCACTAAGTTCCTTGAACATCCTTATAACCAGAGTTTTGAACTCTGCATCTGATAGATTAATTATCTCCACTTTGTTTAGTTGTAATTTTTTTTCTTGAATTTCGATCTGTTCTTTTATTTGGGCCATATTTCTTTGTCTCCTCATTTTGGCAGCCTCTCTGTATTTGTTTCTATGTATTAAGTAGATCTGCTTTTACTCTGTGTCTTGACAGTGTGGCCTAAGATAGTAGGTGTCCTGTAGGGTCCAGTGGCACAGCCTCCCCATCATCCAAGCTGGGTACTTGAGGTGCACCCTTCGTGTGGGCTGAGTACACCCTCCTCTTGTAGTTGAGCCTTGATTTCTGTTGGCAGATCAATAGGAGGGATTTACCCAGGCCAGTTAGCTGCAAAGAACTGGCTGTGACCACTGACCACCAACCTCTGCCCTCTGTGGAAGATTTGCTTTGTGAGGGCAGGCTTGTGGGACTCCAACATAGTCTGTAGCTGTACACTGGGTGCACAGTCTCTGGGGTTTCCTGGGTGGTGCTGGCCAAGGTCAGCTACCACCTGTGTTCTACCCAGGGTCACCCAGCATGAGCTACAAAGCAACCTACAGATGGCTGCTATTTGTGCTAGGCTTTGAGGTTCCCAGGCAAAGCCAAGCTGTGATCTAAGGCTGGCTGCTGCTAGTGTTGGTTCTAAGGCCACTTAGCAAGAAGTAAGGGGTCTAGGGACTCACTGAGGCCAGCATTGCTTATTAGAGAGTATTTAGGAGAATGTGAATCATGAGCTGAGACAAGTAATTCATGTGGAAAAGCCACTGTTATCAGTTTCTGTGGGCCCATAAGTTGGTAGGATGTAGCCTCTGGGTATCACCATGTCAGGACCATGTGAGCCAGGTTAAGGGAGTCTCAAATATGGTAGATGTCTGCAAGTTCTGTAGCTCTCTGTGGGGAGTGCTCAGAAATGGAACAACAGCCTCTGCCCATCTTGCAGTCTGAGAAGAAGGTGTCATCCAGCTCTGCCCTAATGCCAGACACTTCAGATCCTCCTTGTATGCCACTGGTGCCTTTCAAGTTGCTATCCCAGTGCTGCAGCTCAGAGGGAGTGACTCTGAGTAAGTTGGTATGTGGGCCCTTTAACAGGAACTACTTGTGACTTCAGTAGTTTCTTCTGCTGACCAATCGCCACTGATTTTTACAGACAGAAGTTATGGGGGCATATCTTCCTGGCACTGCAACCCTGGGGCACATGGTGTGCCTGGGACCCGTTGCTCCTGAGATAGCATTTATGAATTTTTACCTGCCACACATAGGTATGGGACCAGCCCATTCCACATCTTCATGTCTCCTACCAGTCTGGCTGGATGTGGTATCTTTTTTTCTGTAGCTATCAGACTTCCATTCAACTTGATTTCTGATGGTTGTGTGATGGGTTGTCCTATAGTTGGTTATAGTATTGATGCATTATGTGAGGAGGTGAGCCATGTTTACCTATGCCTCCATCTTGACCAGAAGTCAAATGTTGTATTTTCAATAGGATTCATTGTTTTTGCTATAGCTGTTAACTAGACTGAAATACTTTCAATTGTTATTTAGTTGCTAATGCTATAATGTATATAGACTAGACTATATGTCCAAGTGAATAAATTATTTAATAGTTTTCAGAAAATATCCTTATTAAATTTAAGACTTTGTTCATTTAAATGATTCTCTTTTAAAAAATTTTATCTTTATTGTATTTTTCCATTACTATTTAGTCCCTTTATACACCCCTCCCCTCAGCAATCACAACACTATTGTCCATGTCCATGAGCCCTTTCTCCATTGTGCTCAATCCCTTCACCCCTCACATACTCGACATCACTAGCTGTCATGCTGTTCTCTATCTATGAGCCTGTCCCCAGTTTCTTTGCTACTTCAGCTTGTTCATTTGATTCCACATATGAGTGAAATCATATGGTATTTGTCTTTCTCTGACTGGCTTATTTCACTTAGCATAGTGTTCTCCAGGTCCATTCATACTCTCCCAAAGGGTAAAATTTTCTTCTTTTTAATGGCTGAGTTGTATTCCATTGCATAAATTTCCTATTGTTTTTTATCCACTTTGACAAACCCACTGCCAGCTTCATACTCAACAGGCAAACCCTACAATCATTCCCCTTAAGATCAGGAACATGACATGTATGTCCACTTTTACCTCTCTTATTCAACTTAGCATTGGAAGTTCGAGCCACACCAATCAGATATGAAGAAGAAATAAAAGGCATTGAAATTGGAAATGAAGAAGTAAAACTGTCATTATTTGCTAATGACATGATATTATACATAGAAAACTCCAAAGATTCCACCAAGAAACTACTTGGTCTGATAAATGAATTCAGCAAAGTAGCAGGATACAAAATAAATATCCAATATATACAATAAAAATCAATTGAATTTTTATATGCCAATAATGAACTAACAGAAGGAGAAATTAAGAAAACAATCCCATTCATAAATGCTACAAAAACAATGGAATACCTAGGAATAAACCTAACCAAAAATGTAAAAAACCTGTACTCGGAAAAGTATGAGAGACTGAAGAAATAAATAGAAGATTCAAATAAATGGAAGCATATACCATGCTGGATAGGAAGAATTAACATTATTAAAATGTCCATATTACCCAAAGCAATCTGTAGATGCAACAAAATTCTTATCAAGATTCCAATGATATAGTTCATAGGACTAGAACAAATATTTCAGAACTTATATGGAACCATAAAAGGAACCTCATAACAACAGAAATCCTGAGAAAAAAGAACAAAGTTGGAGAAATCATGCTACTTATTATCAAACTATACTCTAAGGTTGTAGTAATCAAAACTGTGGTACTGATATACAAATAGACACATAGATCAATGGAACAGAATAGAGAGCCCATAAATGAACTCACACCTTTATAGTCAATTAATATTTGACAGAGGAAGCAAGCACATAAAATGGGCTAATGATAGCTTATTCAATAAATGGTGTTGGGAAATATGCACAAAAATGAAACTAGACCATCTTCTTATGCCACACACAAGAAAAAGTTTAAAATAGACCAAAGGCTTAAATGTTAGATCCTAAATCATAGAAACTGTAGAAGAAAATATAGACAGCAAAATCTCAGACATTGCTTGTAGCAATATTTTACCTGATATATCTCCCCAGGTAAGGAACAGAAAAGAAAGATATAAACAAATGGGATTACATCAATCTAAATGTTCCTCTTTATAACAACTTTTCTTTATACCCTTGAAATTTTTATAAAACATTTTAAACTTTGGTGTTATTGATTTATATTGGATTTACTGTGGCAGGATATTTGAAAACAATGCTGGATAGAAGACAGCTCTGTGCTGTATAGGACCTGTGACATTCCTAGTTCCTGCCCCCTAACTTCCAATAGCCCCTCACAGCCATCTCTGTATCAACAAGATGTCCTCACACATCGTCTAAATGCCCTCACTATGACCATATGGAAAAGAACATAGTAGTGGTTTTGGGCCCATTAATTAAATATTTAGCTAGTAATGTAAATGATTGCCAGTTTATTGAACATGCATTGCTTTAACAAAACAGAAAACAAAATATCTAGTTGAAGACTCAGTTCTTTTACCTAAGGTTGCCAAAAATACTTCTCATTTGTTGACTAGGAATACTAAGAACATATAGATTTATTATTTAATTTATATAAAAAACATTATATTCTTTTGAAGTGCTATTTTGAGATTCTTAGGATATACTCCTAGAAGTGGAATCATTGAGTCAAAAGGAGTCCTGTTTTTAATTTTTTGAGGAAATTCCATGCTGATTTTCCACAGTGGCTGCAGCAGTCTGCATTCCTACTAAGAGTGCATTAGGATTTTCTCCATATCCTTGCCAGCTCTGGTTTGTTGATTTGTTAATGATGGCCATTCTGACAGGTGTGAGGTGATATGTCATTGTAGTTTTAATTTGCATCTCTCTGGTGATGAGTGATGTTGAGCATTTTTTCATATGTTTATGGGTCATCTGTATGTCCTCCTTGGAGAAATGTCTATTCAGGCCCTTTGACCATTTTTAAATTGGATTATTTGTCTTCTTGGTGTTGAGTCATATATGTTCTTTATGTATTTTTGAGATTAAACCCTTGTCTGATGTATCACTAGCAAATATGTTCTCCCATACTGTCAGTTCTCTCTTCATTTTGCTAATGGTTTCTTTAGTTATGCAGAGGATTTTTAATTTAATGTAGTTCCATTTGTTTATTTCTCACTTTGTTTCCTTTGCCCTAAGAGATATTGGCAAATAATATTGCTATGCAAAATATCTAAAATTATACCACCTATGTTTTCCTCTAGCGTTTTTATGGTATCATGTCCTATAATTAAGTCTTTGGTCCATTTTGAGGTTATTCTAGTGTATGGTGTAATTTGGTGGTCTAGCTCCTTTTAACTTTTTTGCAGGTACCAATCCAGTTCTCTCAACACCATTTATTGAAGAGACTTTCTTAACTCTATTGTATGTTTTTGCCTTCTTTGTCAAATATTAATTGATCATAAAGGTGCAGGTTTATTTCGGGTCTCTCTGTTCTGTCCCATTGATCTATGTGTCTGTTATTATTACAATACCAAGACTGTTTTGATTGCAGTGCTCTTATAGTATAGTTTGATATCAGGTATTGTGAACTCTGCAGCTTTGTTTTTATTTCTCAAGATTGCTGAGGTTATTGGGGACAGTTTTGGTTCCATATAAAATTTTGGAATATTTGTTTTATACTAATTCAAAAGAATACATGCACCTCTGTGGTCATAGCAGCATTATTTACAGTAGCCAAGATTTGGAAACAGCCTAAGTGCCCATCAGTACATGAGTAGATCAAAAAACTGTGGTACCTCTATACAAAGAATACTACACAACAATAAAAAAGAGGGAATTTTTACCTTTTATGACAGCATGGATGTCACTGGAGATTATTGTGCTAAGTAAAATAAGCTAGTCAGTGAAAGATAAATACCATATGATCTTACTCATAAATGGAATCTAATGCACAAAATAACAAGCAAAATAGAACCAGAGTCATGGAAAAATGGAACAGATTGACAGCTGTAAGAGGGGAGAGGGGAGGTGGTGACTGCTGAAAGAAGGTGAAGGGATTAGTTAAAGAACATATATGAATGACCCATGGGCATAGACAACAGTAGGGGATTGACTAAGGTGGGGGGGCTGGGTGGAGGGAGCCAAAGGGAGAAAATTGGGAGAACTGTCATAGCATAAACAATAGTTTTTTTTTTTTTTAAGGAATATGGTACATTATATGGCCAGTGGAATATTTTTATTATTGCAGTACTATTGGACCACAATAGCATTCATGTGGGCATAATGGAAGGTGATATTTTTAAGCAGGTGACAAAGAATATAAGATTATTATTAGTTAAATATTAAATATTTTGGTCATTTATTTTATGACAGACATTTTACTAGACACTTTGTAAATTGTATTAGTCAGGGGGACCCCATCATCCTGGCTGAAATCAGGGAGCTCATCTCAATGGTCACAGCCTTCCCTGTTATCCTCAGCCTACAGAGAAAAACAACTCCAGAAGTTTTCAAGGATGCTGGTGCTCCCTCACTTCCTACTGCTTCACCGAAGGAAAAGTTTCCTGTTTCCCTTAAGAGATATACTGCAGAGTGAGTATGCAGAATACATATGATAAAAATCCATTTCTACATTTTTGTTTTTAAGTTTTTGGATGATTTCCTCTACATTGTGCCAGGGAAGTTTTGTCATCTTAACCATATCAATATTAGACCTGCTTGACCTAAGGTTTTAGTTAGCCCTGGCTGGCGTAGCTCAGTGGATTGAGCGCGGGCTGGGAACCAAAGTGTCCTAGGTTTGATTCCCAGCCAGGGTACATTCCTGGGTTGCAGGCCATAAACCCCAGCAACCGCACATCAATGTCTCTCTCTCTCTCTCTCTCTATCACCCTCCCTTCCCTCTCTAAAAATAAATAAATAAAATATTAAAAAAAAAAGGTTTTAGTTAAATATCCAAGGAAAGTGCTCAAACTAACACATTAAATCTAAAATCTCTGTTTATGTATTCTTAAATCGATAAAATGGGTAAAACAAAGGCATCCTCTTCCTGCTTAACCTACCACTCTTACATGTATTTTTCAGGATCCTGCATATAAAATTATAAAGTTTTATAATTCATCTAGACCATAAGATGTTCCCTTCTAAGTGAGACTTTTGCACATTTCCTTCCTGGAACATGCTGAGATCCATCACTAGTTGTAAATTTAAGGCAGTGAGAAATGATGGGGATAACTCTTAGGGAAACTAATCTTTCCCTTATAGGGCAACTACTTTAGTTTCAATTATTATAGGTTGTTTAAGCAAGGGAGGATTGGTATCCATGTTCAGGGAGAAAGGGCTGGGATGCTTTTGTGGAAAAGGGAGGGTCAGGAAGGCTTAGCAGCACAAGATTATCTCTTTCCTTCTAATATAACTGTATATATCAAACCTCAAGATCCTATTACTTCCTAATCAATACCCCAACATTCACAAAGGAGACTTAGTATTTAATTTCTTATACCCATACATTTAAAATATTGGTCTGACTTTCAGTTACATGTTTACTGGGGCTACAAAAAATTAGAGATAAATTTGAGATTGTCATAGAATTTTTTTTGTTTTTTTATGATATGACATTTAAGCTCCTCAGTTTTTCATTTTCTTCTTAAAAACTCTCAAGTGTAAGTAAAGACAGCTGTTACACCTTGTAGTTCTTACCATCAGAGTTCCTACCATGATAGTTAAGTTTGGGGCCATTCGCTTTCCCAAAGCCTTGATTCTAATAGAAATTCTATCCCAAAACATTTGCAATAATAATTTAATTTCTGTGATGACACTACATGTCAGAGATTATCAAATTATCAGAATCTTATTTTCCATTGGTAAGGATATCATTGATGTTTCAAGGACTAAGACGTAAGAAACCCAACACTAAAATCCCATATTTGTCTCTCTCTCTTTCTCCCTCCCTTCCCTCTCTAAAAATAAGCATATAAAATCTTAAAAAAACAAGTCAACTAGAAATCCTAAACAGTAGTTAAAAATGGGTTCTAAAGTTGCTGTCACAGTGTGAGATTACATTAAAATTTGCATGTATAAATTAAAAATTATAATATAAAATTATTAAATTCCTGGATTAATAAGCCCTTGAACATTCAATATTTAAAACCCAATGCTAAGTTATTACCATAATTCATAAAACTTGTAGCAATTATGATTCTTACTGCTATCCCATTTCATTGGTATGGAAACTGAGGCTCAAATATTTTTTAGCCGAGTGTACAGCTGGCAAATATTAAAGCTAAAGTCATGTCATTTCCATTGCAAACCATTGGCTCTCATGGAATTTTAATGTTTTGATTCTGCGATTTTTAACTTTTTCATCATACAGCACATATAAACTAATTACTAAAATTCTGCAGCACACCAAAAATACGTATTTTTTGCCAATCTGACAAAAAATGTTATAATTTTGCTTCATTCACATCAGATGGCTATTGTTGCATTGGCTGCTGTCATTTTTTATTTAATAATGTAAGGGAAAAGGGATCAGTGCCCCTTACTAAATAGTCAGTTATTGCATGTTTTAAAAATTCTTATGACATACTGGTTGAAAATTGCTGTTTTGATTGAAAAAGTCATCTTGTCTCGGTCACCACTCAATGACATTGTCTAATTTCACTATCAGTACCATTTAGTTCATTTTGCTCATCTGGAAAACAAAAGTTAAGTATTCCACAATATTCATGCTGTTTCTTGTAATGATTCATATGTTATATATGACTTGCAGATTAATAGCTGAAATAGCTTAACAAACACTGAATCTCAGGAGTTCCTGGAGCATGTATTTGTAGACTCTCTTCTCCCATAACCATAAATAAATAAAGCCTCTAGGAGAAATATATTCCTTATGCTCAGTGCTGTAATTTCTATGCTTAAGTACTTGTCCAAATGTCTTCATAAAGAATGCCACTTTAAGTAACCTAAAATCAATGATATTATTAAATGGCTCATCTGACAAATTAACTATCACCAGCAGCATGTATATTTATGTTTGACAAATATACTGCCTCATGTGTCTTTTTATCTGTGCAGATACAGACTTATAGGTTATCTAAAAAGCCAAGTAACACTTTCATTAAGCAAATTATTTGAATGCTAAGGCTGAAGTTAGGGCTTTGATAAATTTTTAAGGGAGTTTTTTTCAGTGACTAAAAAGTTCATCTATTAAAACAAAACCAAATTCCATATAAATCAGTTTCTTATCTCACAGTGTTATCATAATGGTTGACTTTCAAAGGACAGAGTAAATTCCATTCCATTTGGAAATTTAGTTTCTCCTCCTTATTTGGTTCCATTTCATAATTACAAAGAAGAAAAAAAAACTCTGAGATTTTATTATCGCCCAATTTGAAAACACTGCACTAGGTAATACCTCATGGTAGCAGGCTCAGAAATGTGTTACATGCTCACTCATCATATCCACTGCATCATTTATGTTGGATTGTGTTTCATGTTTGGTAGTATAACTATTACACATCTGTAATAATTTTAAAGTTCCAAGGAGTGACGGATATATGATAGTACTAAGAGGTTTGATGTCTCTTCAAAGAATCATAATTTACATTTGCACAGAAATTCACAGTTAGAGACAAAGAAATGGAAGCTTAGGAAAGATAAACAGTAAACATTAAGCTCTTAAAGAAAATAAACATTTTAGGATAGTGTATGTGTGCATGTGCACATGTGTGTGTTTAAATAAGAGAAATACTTGCGCTTTTCATATGCTAAAGACAATTCAGGGAGAGAGAGAGTTAGAACATACAGGAAGGAGGAATGGATAAGAAATTAGACCTGAATATGACTTCCACATTTATTTAACTTATCTAGCTTTCCTAAGCTTTAGTTTCCTTGTCTCTAAGGTAGGGGTATCAATTTTACCTTCCACGTAGGATTCCTGTATTAACTGACATATGTATGTAAAGCGCTTAGCATAGTATGTATTCTGTAAACTATTTCATACTTTTCTTTTTTTCTATCAATAGAAGTTAAGAACATAGACTCTAGATTCAGACTGCCTGGATCAAATTCCTGATCCTCCATTTGCTAGGATTTATCCCCTTTGGGCAAATTGTTTAAACTTTCTATTCCTTAATTTCCTCACCTGTAAGTAAACTAGATCTCTGAGGGTTAAATAAATACAATAAATCACTTAAACAGTCTGTTATATGTAAAGGTATACAATAAAATTTTGTCTTTTCTTTCTTCTTCCTCTCATACTAGTACTACTGCTATCACCAATATCATTGTCATTTTGTGGAAAGAATAGTTGCACTGCCATCTCCTCATCTCCTCAACCCACTACTCTGTGGCTTAAGCACCCCTCCCTTCCCATACTTCCCTGTCCAGAGTTGTTAGGATTGTTTTCTTCATCCTCTGTTTGTAAAATGCAGTGGTCTTCTTCTTAGTTTTTATTTTAATTAAATTCTGTGACACCACTTCTCCTCATTAATCCCTCTCTCCTTTTAATAACCCCATTCCCAATTTTTTTTTATATTTCTGATTGCTTTTTCTACATTATAAGAATCCTTTGTTCTCCATTCACTTTCTCTCCAACATGCAATATCAGTATTAGTCAAAGATTCTGTTATTGGCCCCTTCTTTTTCCTCATTCTAAATATTATGGCTGGACAATCTCATCTATGCTTGAAGCTTCACCATCTAGCACACAAACAAACATATGTTGCTTTTTATGGTCCTGCCATGAATGAGAAAACCTCATAGATGCCTTTTCCCATTTCCCAGATGAAGTGAGCCTCATAATTCTCCTAGAAATTTTCTCATTTACAATTATTTTAAAACAGCGATGTCAAACTCATTTTTACCTGGGGCCATATCAGCTTCACGGTTGCCTTCAAAGGACTGAATGTAATTTTAGGACTGTAGAAATGTAACTACTCCTTAACTAGGGGAAAGGAGCTCGGCGCTACTACCGGGTAGAAACAAGGTGCTGGGCCAATTCAGCCTGCAGGCCTTGTGTTTGCCACTTGTGCTTTAAAAAATTAAAATGTTTTTCTCAAATTATATGTTTATTATTCTGTCTTCACCACTATCTTGTATTCAATTAACCAGTGTAGCACATTTCTGACATTCAATTATGGTTGTTAACTGATCATTGAACTGAATCTTGAGTTTTATGACTGAATATCTATAACAATTGCAAGTATCAATCTGAGTGTCTCAAAAAGTTAAAAAAGCATAAATCCAAAAAGCAAACAGTGTATATCTTTTTTGATTGCTTATGCTTCCATGGACTCATCACTTGTGCAGTTATTTGGGTACAATAAGTTTCTTTTGCAACTTCTCCAAGATACTCTCTTCAAAGGACAGCATAAATAATAACACTAAATAATCATTTTACAGTATACCTAATTTCCCATTGGGCTATTGAATGAATGATTGCTATTACTGATTTTTACTTAGTACATAGCTCTGTGCTTAAAATATTGTCCCTTTGCTGTGCTGTGAACAATCCCCTTGTAAATGTTAATGTATTACTCATAGGTGGCAGGGACTGTATATATTAAGTGTATTTTTGAATGTGTTCCAAGGGACTCTACTAAAGGACATTTATTTATTTTTGACAAATATGATGACAATACAAATGAAACTTCTGTTTGGAGCAGAACTGTGAACTCTCATGCATCACTGGCTTCTGAGGTCACTCTGCTAAGGTCATGGCTCATTCCCCTACCATCTGTTTGAAAGGTAAGGATTAACCCCAAGTCATCTATCAACAGAACTGAAACTTCAATTTCTGAAGCATCACCTTGCACTGAATTGGTCCCCACCTTTCTTTACAGCCTTAAAATATGCCCCAAGTTGAGGATGAAGAAAAGAAATTTCATTGATTTCCTTGAAATATCTCCATGCTGTGTCTTCCCTTTGGTGTAGAGTTTGCTTTATCATGACTCTTCTGGACATTTATAACTTAATTACCTTTAACTATGAATAGTGTAAAGGCATATCTATTTCTAAGGGACTGTATGGCTCTTCCAGAGAGAAACTTTATTTTTATTGTCATCATTGTCACCTGGGTCAAAAGGTAAAGAGTTTGTTTTGAATGGCTCCCTGCTATGCATTCAAAAATACGTAAAACATATACTTCTCTGCCATCTATGAGTAATTTGTTATTTTTTAACAGAAAATTTATTTCGTATAACAACGGCATAGAATTTCAATTTTCTAAGCTACATATGAGGCAACTATCAGCAATATCAATCATTTCTTCAATACCTCAGTAGGAAATTAGGTTCATTCTAAAAATATATTATTTATATTGTAATTACAAGAAATTTTCTTGCACCCAAATAATTGAACAAGCAAACATCAAAATGAAGGAAAAGTGTTCAATCACAATGACAATTACTTTTAGGAACATAAAACTGAAGAAGCATAAAATAAAACTATCCTGTTTTTTTGGAAGATAAGTTTTCTCAGTCATAAAATCCAATAATGCATTCTTAATAAAGTGGTGTGAATCTAGAAATTAGCCTGTCAACTTCATAGTAAGAGATGGCTTTGCATTTTTCTACTATTTCACAATTAATCGTGGCTGGCTGTTTTTATTTAAAAAATACATTTATTGTTTCGGATGAGCACATTTTGTTTATTTTTCTACAATATTGTGTGCATAGCTAGTGTTTGTTGTATCCATTCACTGGGTTTTAGTCAGAAATGCATTTTGATTTGGGTTATAAAGAAGTTCAGCTTAATTCAGTCAGTACACATTCTTTCAAATTTTGGAATTAGAAAGAGATGAGCCTCAAAGTTTTCATATTTGCACTGATTGTTTTTGAATTGCTCATACAAATCTGGAGCTGTGTTCCTTCACTCAGCCTGGTCTCTCTCAGGGCTCTCCTTCCTGCCAAGATCAGCATGTTTTTTTGAATGCTATTAGTTTGCAAAGCTAAGGCATTTGGGATTACTGGAAAATAAAAATAGGCTTGAACTTGTTCATATTCACCTGCTGTTCTCAAGATGAAAACACCCAGGAAAGCAACTCGAAACTGCATAAGACTTTTTTTTTAATTTAAGGAAATTATTATATTTAATGAATGTATGTTAGCTCAATTTTGTACCAGAGAGAACTACTAAGCTGTAGACAATCATGTCCTGTTAGGAACCTAAAACCTTAATAGTTTAAAATTTTTTTTACCCATGAATCATATATAAGGTTAATTTAAGATTAAAGCAACAATATAATAATATTTCAATTTAATTTTTCTCTGTCTTGAGACTTTACAGAATTTTGTGTGGATGGTTTCTAGAGAATATACTCATTTCCAGTTCTTCTGTGAACACATATCCCCCTCAGAGTGATATGGTAGATGAGGTGCGGAGATGAAATTATGAAGCATGATTAGGGGGACAAATGTACTTACCATCGGTGCCTAATCACCTATTATTAGAATTATTCTTGTTTATAGTTGGATTTTAGTGTTGATTAACATCAGAAGTTCATGTAAAACACGAACCTTCACCCAGACAGAGTGGCTCAGTTAGTCAGAGCACCGTCCTGTACACCAGGAAGAGTTTGTGATTCCATCCCCACCAGGGGGCACATACCTGGGTTGTGAGTTAAATTCCTGGTGGGAGTGTGCGTGGGAGGCCATTGAATTAGGTGATAATTTAAAACAACAACAGCAGCAACAACAACAAAACCACTATCTTTCTATTTAGCAAATTTTGGCTCAAATCTGGGTTCTGCTTCTTATGAACTATGTGGCACTGGGTAAGAGACTGCTGAGATCTGATATCTCCATCTGTAAAATGGAGATAATCATACATGTCTCAGAACTAAAGTGAAGATTAGAGGTAACTGAGTTGAGAAGAATCTGTCACTGAGTAGATGCAGAATAGATGTTCCTTCTGTTCCTTTTCTCATAATCTTTCAGGAAGAAGTCCACAATCTCCTCTATTTTGTATCTTAATAGTAATAGTTTCATACTATTATTAGCAGAAAGTTGGATCTGGAGGGCAGTTATTGAGGTGCTGGAGCAGTGGTATCACAGTGATTACGACAGAGACCTCACTGACTCGGCATTTTCCTCCAGGGGCGTTTGTGTGAGTGCTCCTTCTAAAAGCCCTCATGTGCACTCAGAGCAAATGCCCATCATCGCAAAAACCTGGACCCCTTCCAGGTTTTCACTCTTTTCCCTACATTTGATATTGAACTATGAGAGCAGCTTTGCCTAATGAGTGAAATAGAAAATGGGGAATACATGGTGAACTTTAATGTTGTCCAAAAGTTTTATGCTTCATATTTATAAATATGTCTTAAATTACTAGTCACCATTCATGGGCCCAAATATTTCTTTGACTTTATCTTTTTCTGTTATCCTGTTACATGCCTGTAGAAGTGCTGTTTAGAACAAAAGAAAACAAAACAGGCAAGTGGAAAACTGTGTTTTTTGGTTTCCAAGACTGTGGCCTTAAACTCTGCCTATTCCCTCTTTCTGTCTTTCTCTCTGTCCTTCCCTCCCCTTTCCTCTGCTTCCCATGCACACGTGTCTGTGCCTCTGTGTGTGTCTGTCAGTCAGTCTCCCTATAAAAAACTATAAACGACAAAGAAGAGCTGGACAATAGAGTGTTTGTGGAGTAAAAACTGCTTGCTTTTGAGCAAGGAAATATTACTGAGTGCCATACGTTTATTTTTGTTATTCTGAATATCATTTTCCATTTTTAGGGGTAAAAAAAGTTCTGCAAGTGAATAACAAGTTTTTTCTTCTTTTGTACAAAGTAAAACATAACACAAGGATATCAGGAAAGACTTCCCTGTGAGTTTCCCTAATTTGTCCCTCTAAAGAATTCATAGCCCCAGTTATGTAAAATGTAAACAGGTTAGAAAATATTACCTCTTTACATTTTCATATTTTGATTAGGTTTCCCAATAATATGCTGTCTAAACCAATTTTCTCAAAGAACACAACAAAACAACAAAAAAACAAAACTAGCCTCTGAAGTGTTTCTTCAAACAAAATCTTTAGAAAAATCAAATATATGAAAGACATTAACTGGAATATCTTTGAATGAAGGAGAGAAGTGTTTAGTAGATAGAGTTTAACCCCTGCCCTGTGCCCTCACAACCCAGAGTCATACGTGCATCCTCAGCCAGCCTCTTGAATTCAGAGCACAGGTCAAGGTAAAGCAAATTCAATTCAATTCCCTTAGAGGCCACCTACTTATCTTCCCATGGGAAAGACTTCATTTTGGTTCCTCTCCTATCTTGGCCCATACAGCAATACCAGGCCTGGCCTTCAGCTTCTTGTTCTAACAAGACAATGATAACACTTCAGAAAGTGGCTTCTGCCTGCACGGAGACTCCGCTTTTGTGAAACAGCTTCTGTTCTGGATTTTGTATTTCCGTCTTGTGTTAAGACGCTGCCCTGAAAGATGTTTTTGTTGTTGGGCATGTTGTTCATTGGCTGTGTAGTAATCAGTAACTAACTGGAGGCGTTTAATCTACCGAAAGCACTGTCTCCTTTTGTTGTCCCTTGATCTGGGAGATCACCCTTGATCTGACTGGATCATGATGAGATACATATTTCTCAAATAGTACATATTCCTTAACCTTAAGAAACTATTTCTTTTTATGTGGAAGCCTGCATAAAAGACATGAGGCAAAAACGTGAGCATATTCAACCTAAAAAAACTACTGCAGGTGTTTCTTCTGAATCACATACATTCCAAGCAAATATATATGAAATCTTTCATTAAGTATTTCAATATGCCACTTCATTTGGTTGTATAGTTGGGTGGAGAAATGCTCAGAGATGCTTCATATTTTTTCTTATATTTAAGAGAAAATAGTTATATGTCTCATGTCATTTCATAATTTGAAGGGTGTCCCAAAATATGTGATTTTCTTAGTAAACTTCTACTATAGTTTAAAATATAGCCATCTCTTTTCAATAAGAAAAAATTTCTTATACTTACTATCATGCATAAGGTCTATGTAAACTATATACACATTATATCAAAATACTAAACAGGGTATTCTCCCACAGGAATTAGAAATACACTGTTATTGGGAACCACACAACTATATTAATATACATGTAAATAAAATATTAAACTGAAGTAATCAATATCTAAGTGTGAGAACTACATCTTTCAGTCATGCGGGCTTGGAAATGTTGTTACTTTGTCTTTCTCTTACTCTCTATACTATATTCAATTCTCAATCAACTCTGTATTCTCTAACAGTCAGTTCTTTCAATTTTTAAGTAATATTGTTCTTGTTATCTCTTGCTTGAACCATATTGTTAATTTCCTTCCACAAAGAATTTATCATTCCTCTATAGGTGACAATTCTTTTCTTTTTTAAAAAAAGATTTTATTTATTTATTTTTAGAGAGAGGGGAAAAGAGGGAGAAACAAAGGGAGAGAAACATCAGTATGTGGTTGCTTCTCGCATGCACCCTGCTGGGACCTGGCCTGCAACCCAGGTATGTGCCCTGACTGGTAATCCAACCAGTGAACTTTTGGTTTGCAGGCCAGCACTCAATCCACTGAGCCATATCAGCCAGGGCTTTAGATAATAATAACTGTGATCATGGTATTATTACTTTGAGTCAAAATGTTTTCTTAGTTGTTTTTATGGCCAACAGAATAAAATAAAATATGACAGGTAATAATCTAATTCCAATCACTTCCTCCTATTATGTCTGCCTAATTGCAATAAATTCTTCACTAGCATTTACACAGGTAAGCACGGTACTTTTTCCTTTTAGGTCCTGACCACTTATGCCTTGGCCATATACCTTTAACTTGGACTACTTCGTCCACAACACCACAACACAACTCATCCTTTTTTTTTTTTTTTGGTGAAAATTAAAAATATGTCTTTTATTTTTTGTTTGTTTTTATTTTTTATTTTTTTAATATATTTTATTGATTATGCTATTATAGTTGTCCCATTTCCCCCCTTCACTCCCCTCCACCCTGTACACCCTCTCCCACCCATATCCCCCCCTTTAGTCATGTCCATGTGTCATATTTATAAGTTCTTTAGCTTCTACATTTCCCATACTATTCTTATCCTCCCCCTATCTATTTTCAACCTACATTCTATGCTACTTATTCTCCGTACCTTTTCCCCCTCTCTCCTCCTCCCACTCCTCTGTTGCTAACCCTCCATGTGATCTCCATTTCTGTGGTTCTGTTCCTGTTTAGTTGTTTGCTTAGTGTCTTTTGGTTTTGCTTTAGGTGTGGTTGTTAATAATTGTGAATTTGCTGTCCTTCTACTATATGTGTTTTTTCTTTATCTTCTTTTCTTAGATAAGTCCCTTTAACATTTCATAAAATAAGGGCTTGGTGATGATGAACTTCTTTAACTTGACTTATTGACCCAACTCATACTCAAATTTATGCTTTAAGCTTTTCCTTTTACCTCAGGAGACAAGTAAAGCTATTTACTTTATTTAATATAGAGAATTTATCAAATTATGTCATATGTTTGCTATCTGCATATATGTCTTATATCACCATAGCCAGCTATAAACTCCTCAAGCATAGAACACATTTCATATATTCTTGCATCCTTGCCCAGCACAGTTCTTAATAGGCAGTTGTGGAACATTTGGTTTAGTTGAATTATTTAATGACATATGAAAAGTCCAAACTACCACAGAGTCTGTAATAGTTTCTCCTCACCCATGTCCACTCCACTTTATTAAAGGTGACTTAGTTCTCTCACCAGAACTTAGAGAATCTTTCTTGGTTCTACATGTTATTTTTGCCCAAAATCACTCACTCTGTCTAACTGAAATCTGCTTCATATCCTTTACCTCGGGAAACCCTCCACCACTTCAAAATCTGTTTGAACTTGTTTCTTTGCATTTGTATATCTTTCCCAAAAGTTCCATGGGAGCTTCAGACATCATTCAAAAAGCCCTCTTTGGTTCATCTTTGCCAATCTTTCTTTCTCATCCCTTCACACACAAACATGCTCAATTATAGGACTTGGAAGTTAAAACTAGCCTTTTTATTACCTTTGCTATTGTGGTGCTGTAAAGAAAAACTCTGCTTTTTTCTTCTTCTGTAAGGAAAACCTCAGTTCGTTAATGTGTGTTTCTTTATCCTGTGTACCTTCTCTAACTTCACAGAAAACACTCTGCTTCTGATACTTCTGGTCACCAACCCTGTGGAGGCCCACACCCCCTACAACCAATAAGCAATTCTTGAACACCAGCAGCTGGGTCTCCTACAATTTAATGTAATTCTGATACAATTTATCTGGAGATAATGTCAGGTCCCACGGGGTAAGGCTTCAGTCCCATAACACTAGGACTGACTCCCCCTTCACACACACACACACACACACACCCAAACACCCTTCATACACCAGTCTCAAGCCCATATTATCACTCGTGCTTCAGACCAACTGGCTTCCTCAGGTTTAATTAATTTGTTAGGACTCATAGAACTCAAGGAAACAATTACTTACGTTTACCAGTTCATTGATGGATGTGATAAGGATACAGACAAACAGCCAGATGAAGAGAGGCACAGGGCGAGGTCTGGCAGTATCTGCCCTGAGTACAGGACCTCTGCTCCCAAGGAGCTGGGGGGGCATCACCCTTCCAGCAGCCCTGTACTATTGGGATTGTATGGAGGCTCCCTCATGTAGGTATGATCAATTATTAACTCCCTTTCTAGCCCATCTGCCTTCTCTGAATGACGGTGGAAGGGGTAGAGCTGAACATTTCAAGTTTCTAACCATGGCTTGGCCTCTTTGGTAGCCAGACTCCATCAAGGAGCCACCCAGGAGCCCACTTGAAGTTGTTTCTTTAGAACAAAAGATCTTCCTAGTGTTCTTACCATTTAGAAATTGACAAGGGTTTAGGAACCTGTATCAGGGACTTGGTCAAAGACCAACAATTAGAATAAGAGACACTCCTAGTATTTGTATCACTTAGATGATTATAAGAATTTTAGGAACTCTATGCCAGGAACTGGGGTAGAGGCCAATACATATTATTTTCTATTATCTTATAGGTATGGACTATCCCATTTTCCTGGCTGGATATTTTAGATGTAAATATAGTTTTCTTAATGACTAGCAATAAGTTTTAGGAAAAACATGCCATGATTCTTAATTTTATTTAGAGGTAAAGTAAGAAATAAATTTCAAAGAAAACAAATAATTTTGAGAGAAGTAATCAAGAGAAAATATTGTTTCATTTTCTATCACCATACATTACTCCCCCACCCCCATGTTTTCCCATGTTGGAAATTTTTATCTGTTTTGCTCACATTTTGCCTCTGTGACTTTTAATACTTCCTTGCTTGGTTAAAAATATATTTCGTTTTCTTCCTTTTCAGTATGTAAATATTTCTCCAATAAAAGCATCCTGTTCAAGTGAAGGTTTAAAGGATGTCACCTCTGCCTAAGCTGATGCCTTGAAGCCTTCCTATTCTGGTTCATTACTAGAGAAAAAGTACAGGAAGTTGTAGGGAGGTTATAAATCCAGTGTGCAATGAAGAAATAAGCTAAGTGAAGAGCAAATCCCCAAGGTCATGCACAAAGTGAATTTCTGAACTGCAAATGAAAGAATCACCTAAAGTAATTTTGATAATTTCTAACCCAAATAAAAAGAATATTTTGCATTACGTGTCATTTTCATTGTTCTTAGCTCTATTTCTGCATTTGCCCAATCATTAGATGGGCATTTTTACAAGTGGCCATATGGTTCCATAGAGCTATGTAAATGACTAGGGAACTTGTTCAATAGTAACTATGTCTGGACTGAATATTTGTGTGCTATGTATAAATAGAACAATGTGAACAAAAGAGGCATAAAACTGTAGGATAAAACTCAGTGTAATAAGTAATTGACAAGTAATAAGGTCAAAGGGTTTAGGAATTTCATAATTGACCAAGAAACATTCAGATAAGAAAAGTAAAAATGCAGAGAAAGTGAAAAAGGGAGGGTGGAGAGAAAGAAAGATGGGAAATGGGGGGAGAAGGGTGAAGGGGGCAGGGAGGGAGAGAGATCAGTGTCTAGTTAGGACAAATTTATCCAAAATAGAGGGTAAGAAAGGTGGAATGGAGTGAAAAATCAAAGGAAAGACTAAGCAAAGACAGGGAACCTTAAATCAAGCGAAATTTTATTTTATAGTTGAAATGTAGGGACTAGGAAGAGAGAAAAACCAAAGTACAAAGATGAAGTAGAAAAACAATATCCACTGGAAGAGGGAAGAAAATATAAATGACAAATTATTTCCACTTGTAATAAGATGGTGGAGAAAACAAATGTGGGTTCTGTAACACCAAATTAAGTGGGGAATGCCATTTTTTTTAGATTTTATTTATTTATTTTTTTAGAGAGGGAAGGGAGGGATAGAGAGAGAGAGAAACATCAATGTGCGGTTGCTAGGGGCCGTGGCCTGCAACCCAGGAATGTGCCCTGACTGGGAATCGAACCTGTGACACTTTGGTTTGCAGCCCATGCTCAATCCACTGAGCTACACCAGCCAGGGCAGAATGTCATTTCTTAATGACTCCTTGACATTCAGTAAAATCTAAGAAGACAAGGTTAAAAGCAACAGCTGAGAATTAGAACATTAAAAAAACAGAAAGAAAATAAAGATAACTTCTGGTGGCTTTTAATACATTAGTAACAAGAGAAGTAAAATAAAAGCAAGTCCATTAAATAAGAGAAGGAGAAAAGTATAATGGAAGAACAGGAAGTTGATCAAACTTTGAAACCTCAAGACAAAGACTAGAAATAAATGTTTGGAAAATTTTTGATTTTCAGGAGATATTTTGCACAAAACATATGTATAATGAGATTTTCAATAAATGCCAACACAGAAAAGCAAGACAAAACTACAGTATCTGGAGAACATTGGGCTTATTCTAAAGGAGATAATAAAAGACTTAAACACCTAAAAGAAATAGACATAAAAAAGAATGTAACAGGACACAAATGCAGTCCGAAGACAAGGTATTCGTAAAGTATACATTATTTGTAAAAGCTGCTTTACCATGTTCCATGTCAATAACTCCAGAGTGGCAGCAATCTGAAAATACTATTCCTTTGGGATATTTTAATGAGGCATAGGAAAACAGAAATACTGAGGTTTGCAATTATGTCTGATTTGACCTGGCCACACAGACTTGAGCTGAGGGTGGATGGCACAGCAAACATAACGGAAAGGGAAACAAGAGGATGTGGCAAAGAAAATAATAATTAGGCACATGTAAGCTGAGTGAGAAAGAGCGAAGATAACATTTCAATAGTTGGCAATTTTGTATTCTAGCCACTAAGTAATGGCTAAAATCTTCTATTGAAATTCTGCCCTGCACCGCTTTCTTCACTGCTAGCAAAACCATTCATCAGTTCTTTCATGCTGGTTCAATTAAGTCCTATAGTGCTCCAAGGCAATGTAGCATCGGCTCTGGTAAAGAATTTCAATTCTGTAAACAGGCCTGTAAATATGCTACTGTGGATAAATTGGCCATCAGGGTGATAGAGAGTAGCAAACGAAAATGTGTGATTACAGCTAGTTTTAGTGCTAGAAAGCTGCTGAGCCATTACTGTGAGCAAGAACAATGTTTTTTCTCCTCTGCTTATCTAGCAGTTTCTCTCTTTCCATATTTGCTATCTCCAGGCAAATACTCTGTCTGATTCATATTTATCTCTTAGTTACTTTTACAATAACCCTGACCTACATTTTTTTTAGAACTAAAATCTAACTTACCCCTCAAGCCCACTTTTCACTGTGTATCATTTTCATCATATCTCATCCTTCTAGGCCTTCCAGTCTGAGGGTTGAAGGAAAATAGGCTAGTTTTCTTGTTTTGTTTCAAACCTTCAAATTAACTACCACATGAAGGAAGCACATGTCAGGGACTGGGTCAAAGGCCAAATATCAGAACAAGAGGTGCTCCCAGTATTTTTATCATGTAGGTAATTTTAGGGTTTTTAGGAATGCTATGCCAGGAACTTAACTATCTTCATTTTTGAACTTTTCTACTTTTATTCGCTTGTTTTTATATAATACTTTCACAAGAGACCTTACACTATAAAGGGAAAAGCATGATTTAAAGTTTTTAGCTAAAATACATTAAGAAATCACACTGGTTATTGAAGAAAACATCTTAAAAATAGTAATATTGTTTTAGAGGAAAAAAGTTTTACTTTGTTCTGTAAAAAGCTCTTTCCTCTACAATATTAGTGATCTCAAAAACTAATATATTATGATCTCAAAAACTAATACAGATAGTGATCTCAAAGAAAGTATTAAGAAACTTTTTATTAAGAAAGGGAAAAATTGTGCACAGAAGTTTCTGGTACTAATTTATAAGTGTCAAAACAATGGAAATTGTGCTGCCAAAGCAAAACAGATGCAGGAGCCCTGACCAGTGTGGCTCAGTTGGTTGGGTGACTTCTGCAAAGCCAAAGGCCGCCAGTTTGATTCCTGGTCAAGGCGCATGCCCGGGTCACAGGTTTGGTGTGTGACAGACCACTGTTTGATGTTTCTCTCTCACATTGCTATTTCTCTCCCTCTCTTTCTCCTTCCCTTCCCCTCTCTCTAAAAATAAATAAATATTTTTTTTAAAGAAAAGAGAGGCAGGTGCAGGGTTTTCTATGTTCAATAAAATGAACAAAATGCTAGTAAAGCCTTTAGGTTTAGAATCTACACATAGAAAAACTCCATTAAAGGCAATTAAGTAATTGTTTGGGGCACTGTTCATCACAATATCCTGAACTTTAGATTTTTTCTTTCACAGATTTATTTTTCCAATACAAAATTCATGTAAAACTGTATTTTGTGTTGAATATTGTAGGTAAAACCTGTAAACCTGAGGATTTCCATTAACTTCTGTAGCCACTTACCAGTCAGCAGCCTCTTGTTGCTACTTCATTTAATATTAGAAATCACAATTCTGCTCACCTAAAAACCCTTCTGCCTACATTGCATTATTCTTTCAATTGTATTCCAACAGATGGAGAGAGAAGAATCAATTTCTGATCCATTTTGCTTCAAAGTAAATATATTTGTAAAGAGTTGTGTTAATAGTGCCCTTTAATCTAAAATCAGCCCTTTTAATTGTAAATTTCACTTTTGAAGAAAGAATGAAAGGTGCATTTGGATCACAGATTTATTTTGCAGAGAGGCATTTGGAAGACTTAGTTGAAAAATATGTGAATATCTTCCTTTTAAACAAAAGACATCAACACGGAAATGTTTTAAAGCAAAACAGCTCCTGAAATAGATGAAGTGATTTTAAGGGTATTGAATGGTAACACAGACTGACACATGTTCCTTTTTTCTGATAGTCAGTGTCTAGGATTTTAATATACTTCCTAGATCTGTGTACTTTTTAAAAGATTTTATTAATTTTTTTAGAGAGAGGGGAAGGGAGGGAGAAGGAGAGGGAGAGAAACATCAATGTGTGGTTGCCTCTGGCATGGCCCTCACTGGGAATCTGGCCTGCACCCCAGGCATGTGCCCTGACTGGAAATCGAACTGGTGACCCTTTGGTCCGCGGCCCATGCTCAATCCACTTAGTTATACCAATCAGGGCCAGACCTGTGTTTTTTTAATACAGAATGTCACACAATATACTATAATGGTGAAGTTATCGGGTATAGATTTGCCAGATTTGGATTGAAATCACAGCTGTGCCATTATTGGCTATACAGATGGTAATTTAATAATTGATAAAAGATTGTTTAACAAGGGATAGTATTCTTTCTAAACTTTGGTTATTTACTAATCCCCTGACCCTCACTTACTTCCTTTGTAGAATTAAGGATAATGGTAATAAGTAACTCACTAGGTTTTGAGAAGCATAGGTATCATAGTATATGAAAAAAATCTTACTACAAAACCACTAAGTACTACTACTACTAATAATAAATCACATCTATGATCAATTGTCTTCCTTGTAACATCTTTCATGGTGAAGAGTTTGTTTGCTTTTGTCATTTTATGATATTAATACCGTCTTCTATATGAAGATTCCAAATAATGCTCTGATAGTCTACATCTGAGGTTGGAAAACTATACAACATGGGTCAAATCTGATTTTCAGCCTGGTTTTGTAAACCAACTTTTATTCTGACACAGCCAAGCCCTTTGGTTTCCCTGTTGTCAAAGGCTGTGTTCCCATGGCAAAGACGGCACTCAGCAGCTGCAACAGAGGCCATTTGGCCCACAAAGCTTAGAATACTTACTATCTGGGTCTTTACAGGAAAGTTTGCCAACACCTGGTCTATATCATGCTAAACATTGGGATTTTTTTAAGCTCAGTAATTTTATGGAAATTTTAGAGTATATTTTAAGGTTTATTATTGGAAGATTTTTCTTGTCTCCAAGGATGTCAATGGGCCCAAACATAATATGCCCCAAACAGATATCTGGATAGGTTCCCTGATCCAGTTTTTCTCTCTTGGCTAATAACACCAGCTTTCTTAAAGAAAATTTTGATTTGTATCTTTTTCCTCCCATCCCTATCTAATCTACCATCATGTTTTATAGTATGTAACTCTAAAATATTTCCCCACACTCTTCACTGATCTTTAGATTACTGACCCCATTCCATTCCAAGCCATATCTAATATTTTTCTAAAGCTACTGTAATAAGCTAGTACACATTTGATGAATTTAAAAAATACAAAGTTATCATATAATTTTGAAGATCAGAAATCCAAACTGGGTTTTACCAAGCTAAAATCAAGGTTTTGGCGGCTGGGTTCCCTTCTGGAAGCTCTAGGAAATAATCCATTTTCTTGATCTGTCCAGCTTCTAGAGGCCCCCTTATCTCTTCAGAGCCAGGAATGGCCACTTGAATCTTTCCCATGAAAGTCCCATTTCTCTGGCTCTGACTCCACTGCCTCCCTCTTCCCCATTTATGGGAAACATAAGGATCCTGGATAACCCAGGGTAAACTCTTAATCTTAAATTTAAATTTAGCAACTAAATCTTATTTTATCTGCAACCTTATTCTATCATACTTTCCCATGTAATATAAAACATGTGTTATATATTTAAAAATTTGCTAAGAGGGTAGATCTTATGTTAATTGTTCTTATCACAAAAATAATAATAAATGGAAAGGTGGAAGGAAGTTTTTGGAGATGATGGATAGTTTTATGGCATAGATTGTGATGATAGTTTCATGGGTCTGTACTTATCTCCAAATTCATCAAGTCAAATACATTAGTTATGTATGTCAAAAATTTTTAATGAAATAAAAAATATCACAAAGTGTTAACATATAAGCCAGTTCTACTGTTAGGTATATACCCAAGAGAAATAAAAACACAAGTCTAATCAAAAACTTGTTGGGAAAAAAAAAACTTGTATGCAAATAGTCATTGCATCACTGTTTCTAACAGCCATGAGTCAAAGCAACTTAAATGTTTATCGACTAATGCATTAATTTAAAAATGTAGTATATTCTTACCTGGAATAATATTCAGCAATAAAAAACAAATGAAGTAAACAACTTCATTTGTTCCCCATGAAAACTCATGAGTCCTGTGCATATGAGCTCAAATGTCACATGGAAAATAAAATGAATGAATTTTGAATTAGTAAACAGCAAATAAAGAAATTAAAACAACAGTTAAAATATGAGGAAATGAATACAGGCAGAAGGGTATTATGTGTATGATGAGTAGGAGTTGGAATCTCTTCTATGCACTACTCAGCCCTTTTCTTGGGTTCTGCCATAAATTTGAAAAACACATTAGTAAAACTAGTATTCTTAGTGATGTCTTACAATAAAATTCGGAAGTGGCCTATAATGGCTTAACCAAAAGCCTCTCCCCAGAATTAAATCAAAATGCCTTCGTCTATAAAAAGGGCTTTCAAATAATGATAAACCAGAGCAGTGTTGAAACAAATGTCCTGCAGTGCAGCAGGGGAGTAAGTCACCATTTAAAAAACACCACCTCAAAATGCTGAGAGGTGCAAATACACATAGCAATTAAACAATAATTGATCACGTCTGTCCTTGAAACACATCATTTGTCAAGCAAACAAGGGCTCTCCATGTTTCTTCCTCTCTGAGCTACTGGAGCACTGCGAAGTCCTCACTTGTGTGAGAAACTTCAAGTCTGGATAGTTTATGAGAAAGGAGAATAAAATGAGGTTGGGCATGCTGCACAGTGAGTGGAACATAAATGTAATAGAAAAAGACTAATGTGAGTATTCCAATGATTTGAGAGGGGACATAATAACAAAATAGGAAAAATTAACATTGCGATGTTTATCACACACAGTCATATGTTGTGCTAAATGTGACAATATTGATCATCCCAGTGAGTGTGACTAAATGACTGATGTCACCTCAGGGAAAGTTATTGTTTCAATGACAACTTTGCATTGTCTATAGCAAACATGCAGCTTTCTGAGATTTGCTTTTACAGGAGCTATAACTTGTAGATAGCATTCCTTGTCCTTAAACATACAACTCCCCCTTGTCAGGCAGTGGTTTAATTACTTCCCTTTTCTACTGTGGAAGAGGTTACTTTTGCCTCCATTTATACATTCTTTTTCCTAATCTATAAACATGTCTGTTCTTTAGATTCTCTTTTAAACCCATTGTGACATTTTCCTGGTTTCTTTATTAATAATGAAATAACAGCTAGCGCACATTCATATTTACATCTGTATGGGAATCATAATTTTACCTTTTTTGAAAATTATTTCAACATTGATATTACAATTAAACACACAAAACCATCATGGGAATATCTAAATCTACTTTTTTCTTTTTCAAAACATTTCCTCCCTCCTCTAATCCTTTCAGCTGTTGGGGAAGACAAAATACACTAAGGAGATTATTTGCTTCAGATGATTGCAGTAGGGAAAGTATTCTTTAAAGAGAAAAAACTGAAAGGAAAGGAAAGGAACATGGGGTTTTATAGAGGCCAGTTAACAAAGGTGCAATTGAAATTTTATTTACATAAAGTAAGAGTAGGGAACACTATGTAGTATAGTGACTATAGATGTAAACATTGATAAAAAAATGAAAAAAAAAAAAAAGGAATCATAGAAGCCAGGTCCCGGTAAAGAGCAGGGAGGAGATGTGATCCGTAAACAATAAGCAGGCTGTCTGAGGGCACCAGCAGTATTTATTTCTTAATCTAGGTGACATTTTAAATTTGTGAGTAGTCTTTACTTCTATATATGTATTTATAATCTTCTATGACTAAGTCATGTTTCACAAAGTTAACTTCATTTTAAACTATTGGTGATCAGTTTTACTAGAGCCATGTATGGAATAGTCCATCATTAACTCAATGATCTTAATGCCATTTTTTGTTATATATCAAGTATAAATATAACTGAAAGTAGATGCTAAATTAAACCTGTGAACCTGACAGTAGATTACTATCTGGTCTGCACGAAGAACTACCTCACATTAATAGATGTATGACAATTCTATAGAAAAATGACAAAATACAGAAACAAAACAGTCATTTCACAGAAAGGGAAAAATAAATGCCCCAAATATTATGTATATTAAGGTAATTTAAGTTTGATAAAATCCTACATTAATTTTTAAAAGACTATTTATAGATCAGTTTTAAGCTCACATCAATAGCAAAAAAAAAAGTACAGAGATTTTCCATATGCCTCCTGCCTTCTCCACTATCAACATCCCACACCAGAGTGGTACATGCACTACAGTTGATGAATCTGCACTAACACTCCATAATAGCCCCAATTCATGGTTTGCACTATGGTTTACTCTTGGTGTGGTACATTCTATCAGTTTAGGCAAATGTATAATGATGACATATCCACCACTATAATGACCATACAGAATACTTTTATTGCCCTAAAAATCCTCTGTGCTTCATCTATTCATCCCTCTCCGTAACTCCCACTCCAACCCTATAAAACAATGATTTTTTTACTGTCTCCATAGTTTTTCCTTTTCCAGAATGTCATATAATGGAAAAATAGAGTATATAGACATTTCATATTGGTTTCTTTTACTTAGTAATATGCATTTAAATTTACTCCCTATCTTTTCATGGCTTGATAGCCAATTTGTTTTCAGGACTGAATAATATTCCAGTTTATGTTTCTACTCATCCACTGAAGAACATCTTATTTCCTTCTAAGTCTTGGCAATTATGGACAAAGCTGTTATAGCTATAGCAGTTTTTTGTGTGTGGACATTAGTTTCTAATTCTTTTGGGTAAACAGCAAGGAGCATGATTTTTGGATCTTATGATAAGAGTATGTAAGAAACCACTAACTGTTCTCCAAAGTGGCTGCACCATTGTGCATTACCACCAGCATGAAATGAGAGTTCTGTTTTCTCTACATCTTTGCCAGTATTTGGTGTCAGTGCTCTGGATTTTGGCAATTCTAAATAGGTGTACAGTTGTATCTTGTTTTTTAATTTGCTCATCCCTGATGACATATAATGTGGAGTATCTTTTTATGTGCTTATCTGGTATCTGAATATCTTCTGTAGCATTAATCCTATGTGATGTATCTATTGAATCATACAGCAAACATAAAGTAAAGGTAAATGTTAAAATCAGTCCATGAATTAAGAAACAGAACTAAGATGCTTGCTGTATTGGGTTATAAGCATTGTGGGATTTTTCAGGTTCCCTTGCCCCTCTTCTTCTTGGTGATGGCACCTCACCATTTTCAGATTTAGACAATACCACACAATACTGGACATGGAGTCTGGCTTGCAGAGTAGCCACCAGATAGTGTAAATCAGAAGTTCAGTCATTAGTGGACATTTGTCAATGGAAAGTGAGGGACAGAAGAGGGCTAGATGGATTGTCTCTCTCTGGAGAAGGTTCTGACATACAGTTTCTCCTTCCCTGGAACGGCCAGCATATCAGACTAACACACCCAATGATCAATCACCTCTTTGTGGCTCATTGTGACACTGTTTTTATGGTATTTTTGTTGTTTTGTATCTTACTTTGTTTCTCTTTCTTTTATTTGCCACTCTAAATATGGTAGGCTTTCACCTTGCAAAAGGAGGAACATCTCAAGTTTTTCTGAAAGACCAAAGCTAAAGTACCTCTTCTCTCCACGTCTACTTAACATCATGTTGGAAGCCCTAGTACGTGCACTAAGAACAGAAAAATACTTAAAGATTGGATTGTTTAAAAAGCTATCATAATTTGCAGCAGATATGACTGCCTATGTACAAAGTAAAAAATACAAAAGAACAAAAAGATAAATAATTTGAACAAACAGAAGAGTTTAACAGCATCACCCATTAAAAGATGAACATATAATATTCAGTTATATTTCTCCATTCCAGTGATAAGAGATTAGAAATTGTGAAATAAAAATATAGTTTATAATAGCAACAAAATTGTTTTCTTGGAATAAATCTGGTAGATGTTCTTAATAGAAAAATTACAAAATTGTATGAATGAATAATTTTATTACAAATGTCATCCAAATAAATTTAATTAAAATATGAGTGACTTTAATAAAATCTAAATAAATGAAGAGGTATAGCATGTTTATTAAAAGGTTATATAACATCATATATATATATATATATATATATATATATCTCAGTCTATAAATACAATGCAATTCTAATCAAAATGCCCTGTTCTCTCCAAAACTGACTAGCTGATTCTCAATTTAATATAGAAGTTAATATAGAAGGGTATTGAAGAAAAATAAAAATGTGAAAGTAAACTTTTTATAATCTTAATATTTATTTTAGTATCATAATAAGAAAGGCAGTCTGACAGACCAGAAGAAAGAACCCAAAATTGGTTCACAAGTTTATGGAAAATGATGGACTATTTAGTATACTATAAGAACAATTTGTGATTCATAATTAAAAACATGAAATTAGATTCTTCTCATATGACACAAAAAGTTAACTCCAAACTGAATACTTTAAAAATAAAAGCAAACTTGCAAAAACATTGAAAGCAAAATAATGAATATGTTTATAACCAAGAAACAGAAAAATACTTAAAGAAAATGTATGTATAAACAATAGAGAAAATGACTGATAAATCCAAATATACTAATCTGTTAGTTCATCTAAAATGCCATAAAGAGATTGAAAAGATAAGCCATAAATAAGCAGAAAATAAAGGCAGCATATACAATAGATAGATGTCTTGTATTCAGGATAAATATAAATCTGAAGGCAAAAATATAAGGAGCTTTGTAGAATGCTGGAAGAGAAAGAATATGTCATTTCACAGAAGAAAAAAAAATGAATGGTCAAAAAGAATTTGAAGAGAGGTAAAAAGCTCCTCAGAGAAATGCAAATGAAACTTACAATTACTGTAGATACAATTTTGAGGTTATGAAATTGTTTTGTCTGAAAGTTTAAAAAAGTCGAGAAATGATGATATCTATTTGGGAATGGCAACTCTCATACTTTGCTGGAGGAAGTGTACATTGAAGTCTTTTTTTTAAAGATTTTATTTATTTCTTTTTAGAGAGGGAAGGGAGGAAGAAAGAGAGAGAGAGAGAAACATCAACGTGCGGTTGCTGGGGGCCATGGCCTGCAACCCAAGCATGTGCCCTGACTGGGAATCAAACCTGTGATGCTTTGGTTCACAGCCCACACTCAATCCACTGAGCTATGCCAGCCAGAGCTCACTGAAGTCTTTTTGAAAAAAAAACAAAGGATTTAACATTATTTGTTAAAGTTGAACCAGTCTATTTGCTACAATTTTATTCCTAGATATTTTCCTTCCAGAGATTCTCACACTTGTACACCAGAAAATCTGTGTGAAATACGATATCCTGTAAAGCACACAGACAAGGGCCAGGACCTGTCTTTACCCAGGTTTAAAGGCAGGAATACATCCCATGATCATAACCTTATTTTGATGTTTTTAAACAATTCTGATTCATTGATCAATCTATATATTGATAAACAATCTATATTTTCTCCAGACCTTTGGGTCTTTCCTTACTTCTTGGTAATACTTCTATCAGGCACTGAAATCCTGTGTCTAACTTCAATTCTCAGGACCTGTATCCTAATATCTGTTGACAGATCTTTCTTGAAATGAGCTTACCAAACCTCATTAGTCATGGAATTTCCATAGTGTTTGTCTACCAGCCTATAAATATGCCTAGAGCTTTCTTGAAATTTATTAATTATAATCACTGCTTACCAAGTGTTACCTGTCTCCAGAGTCTCTATAATGTTCTCTTTTTCAGATGGAACTGGGATCCCATTTTAGTGATTCCATTTAAGATTTCATTTTAGTCTCATTCTGCTGTAGTCTACTATGGGAATGCAGGTTTGCCTAATAAATGGAATATATTTTATCTACTAGCATATCCCTTGTAAGACAAAGTGCTATGTACATTCCATATAACTACGTCATATTTACTTAAACAATGCATTAGGTTTCGGTTGGTAGTAATGAGCCTTATTACATTATTCAAAACCACATTTTGTTATAAGACTCCTTAGAAGCATAATTGCCATCGGTTAGGGGTAAGCTTAACCAGATCTTCTAGAAAAAAATTCTAATTTCTCCTTATTACATGGCAATATTTTATCAGTATAGTAATTGTTGTTTTCTCAAAGTTTAAGACATAATGCTTGAATTGCTAAATACTATACATTTTTAGACAAATGGTTCATATGCAAAAGGTTTTATTCCAGAAATGATTCTTTCTTTCTCTCTAAATTGATTGGCATGTGACTAGATTGAATGGAATATGAAACTACTGATATTGCCAGAGTACTGATTTACCTACAATCTCAAATATGTGTGTGTATAAGTGTGCAAATTTGAGATTGTCAGTAAGTCAGAGGGAGGTGGAGAGAGAGGATGTTTACAAATCAGAATCTAGCATAAAGACTTATTACAGTTATGTGTAAGTTTGTTGCATTGGTGGGATTAAGTGCAAAATGAAAAGCAATGCCTAGGGTAGCATTCTTTATGTTCTTATGATGAAAGTTTGTGCTTTTTTATGGCTTGAATTTATGCAGTCAATTCTTATATTTTAATATTCCTCTTAAAATGATGGTGAATAAAAATGCTTTTTCCAACTTAGTCATAACTTTTCACTATTCGTTAAATCTAGAATAATATACACCAATATATCTCTGTAATATATAAATAGGAAATAGTAAACTATTTTGGTATCTTTTATACTGCCATAACATAATTACTTTTTCATATTCTTTTCCTAACACATATAAATTACACTAATATAATTAAAATTATATCCAAATGCTTTAAATAATATATTAACATGTAGTAAAAAATTAAACTATGGGCAATTTCTTGAGACATGATAGTTATTTCACAAAAGTTTTATGTGTCTTCAGTAGAAAATCTGAATTAATTTACCAGGAAATAGTGAGCATGATGGCTATTATACATATTCACATTTCAATTCAAATGTTTCACCATTGTTGGGATTACAAAAAAATAGGTATAATTATACTTTAGACATGGATTTTGAAGATAACATTGAGATTTTGAGATTCTGCAAGTAAAAGTAGGTACAATTTAGATTTCCCTCCATAGTCAGAGTCATTATATTAATAAGCATAGCTACTATGCAGTGAACTATTTTCAAGTTCTAACTACTTAATAATAAATGATCATAGTAAGCAACATTTATTCAGAGTATACTATAACAGAAACTGTGCTAAGTGCATGTTCTCATAATTGTCATAATCTTAATTTTACATTTGGAATTATTTTAAAGTTTAGCAACTAACCCTCTGAAAGTTTTAACAAATTTCTTAAGGTTAAGGGAAAGTAGAGGGCAGAACCAGGATCCAGAAACCAGAAAAGTTTATCTATTTCAAATAATTTGCATTTTCAATAGCTATACCAAACTAATTTTTAATATTGTCCTGATTTTAATGATCATTCTTATATGAGCTAGAGCAGGGCCCCCCAGCACCTGGGCCATAGACTGGTATGGGTCCAGGCCAGTTAGGAACCAGGCTGCACAGCAGGAGGTGAGCTTGAATGTAATGTGCTTGAGTCATCCCAAAACCATACCCCCAACCTAGCCCATGGAAAAATTGTCTTCCACGAAACTGGTCCCTGGTGCCAAAAAGGTTGGGGACCACTGAGGTAGAGTTTTTTCAGGAAAGAAGAATTACTAAGGGTAATATAGAATAATAAATATATGAGTATATAGGAGTTATATTCTGCAGAGTAATGGGAATGACTGGGAAAATAGTTCTAAAGGGGATAGGGGGTGGTCAGATAACTGTCACCTAAGTCACCAACCAGGAATCGTGAGGAAGTCTAGTGAACACTGTTACCTCTCTCCTTGCAGTAGGCCTGAAGTCATTATGAGTCAGAAAGATAATTGAGAAAAAATATAAATGTAAATTAAGTATAAATAAATTTGATTCTTCATTAGATTCATGTAAGATAATGAAAAACCATTGCATTACATACAGTATTTCAGATCTAAATTTTGCAAGTAGGCAATGCAAAGACTGTTAGAAAGACTATAATATTTTTGAAGTCTATAGATATTAATATGATTCCAGGTAAAGTTACCATGGCATTTTTCAAGGTACATACACCAGATTTTAAAATACTATAACTTCCACTTAGTAATAGTATGTGGCTTAAGTGACCCTCCAATAAAATATAACTAGATTCTGCCTATATTCTTACCTTTAATTACATTTCCAGGTTCACTAGAAATAAAGAAATCTCCAAGGACCTAAAAACAGAAGCAAACAACAGCAGGTTGAAATTGAAGCAGAGAGCTGTGAACAGTTGGTACAAGCAAAGCAGGTATATTTCCCAGAGACACACAACAATACATCCTTACGGAATTTAAGTGCAAAGCAGAGTCAGAAAGACAAGCCTGAGAATTTCACATTCTTGATCCCTTGTGACAAGAGAAATTGATTCCAGGGTGGTGGCATCCAAGGGAACAGGCAAAATCCACTATAAATCCTGTCTGGCAGAAAAAGTACCCGACACAGGCCTTGGTATACCACAGAATAATTTAAGGAAAATATAATTTAACAATAAAAGAACTTTGAAAAGAAAAAAGAGAAAATCCACTATGAAATAGGAAAGAAATAAAAAAAATAAATTTAGATCTCCGATACTGAAATTATTAATTATAAAATATAAAATAATAATGTATAAAAAGCATAAAGAAATGTATATATGGATTAAATATGGAATAAACAAGAAGAGCAATGAAAAGATGTTTATTTTAAGAAAAAAATAAGTGTAGCTTCTAAAAATGAAAAATGTAATTGCACAAATTCAAGTCTTCACAGATGGTTAAACAACAGACTAAAATCAGGTAAAGACTAAAATTAGGTAAAGAAAAAATAATACGGCCCTGGCCAGGTGGCTCACTTGGTTGGAACATCATTCCATAACTGAAAGGTTGTGGGTTCAATTATCTGTGGGCATGTACAGGAAGGCAACTGACTGAAGCTTGTCTCTCATGTTGATGTTTTTCTCTCTCTCTTCCTCTCTCCCTTCTTCTCTCTCTAAAAACAATGAAAAAAATGTCTACAGGTGAGGGTGAAAAAAAAGAAAAAGAAAAAAAAGAAACAATAGTATACAGGAAAATAGACATGCAGAAATTATTCAAATGCCCTGTAAGGAGACAAAGATATGGAAACATGAAAAAACAAAAGGTTAAGAAACATGGGGATACAATGAGCTCTAACATTTATTTAATCTGAATTCCAGAAAAAAAAATACTGGTGTTAGAAAAACAGTAATATCTGCAGAGATAATAGATGATAATTTTCCAGATCTGATGAAAGATCAGTCTCTTTCATAGATATAGAAAAAAGAGGTTACAGCAACAAAAGAAAATTTTTTAAAAAATGAGAGAGCCCAAGGACTGTGATAATGGAGCACTAGGGACCAAGGACATCTGCTTCTGATATTAAGTTTGAAAACTCCAAGTGGCTGTGAGCTAGCGGTAGGAGAAGAGCCCCAGCACAGAGCAGAGGGACACTGCCTCTTGTTTGATGATCCTTTCCAACATGCTACATTCCACAAAGGTTTAGAAAAAGGCATCGTACTATGTAGAATCTTTTTTCTTTCCTTTTTATTTTTTCCACTCAACATTCTGAGACTTATCTATGTTGTTGGCTACAGCTGTAGTTTGTTTTTCACTCTTTAGAGTGTCTCCCATGGTGAATATACCCCAACAGATAAAATTTCCATGGTATTGTCCTCTCTATAGAAATTAGTTTTAGTTTTTATTAATTTTTTGCTATTATAAAAAACAATAAGAAAAATTCTCGCATAGGTCTCCTGATTCAGAATATTCAGTGTGTCAAGGATACCTCTCTAAAACTGGAACCACTGGGTCTAAGGACAAAAGTCTCTTCAAATTTATATTTTTATTGTTTATTCTATTACAGTTTTCTCAGTTTCTTTTTTTCCTCTTTCCCCGTCTGCACAGACTACCCCTCTCACCCACAGACAGTCTTCTCTCCATTGTCCATGTTCATGAGTCATTCATACATGCTCTTTGACTAGTCCCTTCCCCTGCCTTACACCATTCTAACCTTCCCACCTCCCCTCCTACAGCTCAGTCTGTTCCAAGTTTCCACATCTCTGGTTCTGACTGGCATATTTCACTTAGCATAATATTCTCCAGTTCCATCCATACTGTGGTGAAAGGTAAGAATTCCTTCTTTCTTTCTGTTGCATAGTATTCCATTGTAAATGTACCACAGTTTTTCAATCCGCTCATCTACTGATGGGCACGTGGGCTATTTCCAGCACTTGGCTATTGTAATTGCACTGTTATTAACATAGGGGTACAGAAGTTCTTTTCAATTGGTGTTTCAGGATTCTTAAGGTATATTCCCAGAAGTGGAATTGCTAGGTCATAACACAGTTCCATTTTTAATTATTTGAGGAAATTTCATACTGTTTTCTACAGTGGCTACACAAGTCTGCATTCCCACCAATAGTGTACTAGGGTTCCATTTTTTCCACATCCTCACCAGCACTTGTTTATTGATTTATTAATGGTAGCCATTCTGACAGGTGTGAGGTGAATCACATTGTGGTTTTAATTTGCATCTCTCTGATAGCTAGTAATGTTAAGTATCTTTTCATAGGTCTCTGGGCACTCTGTATGTCTTCCTTGGAGAAGTGTATATTCAGGTCCTTTGCCCATTTTTTAATTGGGTTGTTGATTTTTCTGGTGTTGAGTCATATGAGTTCTGTATATATTTTGAAGAGTAAGCCCTTGTGTGATATATCATTGGCAAATATGTTTGCCAATATATCTTCTAGGGCAAGAGAAATAAAGGAAAAAATAAACAAGTTGTACTATATAAAATTTAAACAGTTTCTGTATAGTTAAAGAAGCCATCATCAAAATGGAAAGGGGACTAACTATATGAGAGAACATATTTACCAAAGATACATTAGGCAAGGGCTTAATCATCAAATTTATCATGTAATTTTAAATTATTTTCTGATGTTGGAGGGTCTGTAAGACCCCAAATTCGCTAATGCAGTGAATAAGCATTGGTGATATTTGCAACAAATATGTCTTTAGCTGTAGTAAGAATCAAATTTCCAAAACATCAACTTTGATTTTAGATCAAGTAGGTTTGGACTTTATAGACTGTTATATTTTGATAACTTTCAATTATTTTATAACATCTTGAAAAATGAGTAAAATTGTGAAAATGGCATTTTTTATCAATACTCCATTGTTGTCTCAAAACATGGCTTGTAATCTTAGAGTCTAAACTGAAGTAGCCCATTGTGTGTATAAACCAAATCCCTATCCACTAGACAGGAGATAATACATTTTTATGGATAATTTGGGATATAAATATATACAAACGCGCGCACACACACACTCACACACACAAAATCTGTCTGGTAAATGTCTACCCATTGTGAATATAACTAGAATGGTTTGCATAATATCAAGGTAACCTGACAGCCAAGGAGAGTGGACTGGAATGTGCATGCATGAACAATGACAACTTCACTGTATTAGTCAGTTGGGGCAGTAGACACTGTTGAGTGAGCATGTATACTGTGTGGAGGTCACATTCAAAATGACTGAGTAGAACACCAAATTTGCATCAAATTTTATGCTAAACTTGAACATTCTTCTACGGGAACTATTTGGATGATTCAGAAGGCTGCAGCTATGGGCAACTGGTGATTGGCAGCTTCATCACAACAATGCACCTGCTTGTGCTTTACATTTCATGCAGAATTTTTTGGTGAAATCATCAAATCACCCACTTGATTAAGCCTCCCTACAACCCAGATTTGGTGCCCAGAGACTTCTGGCTTTTCCCAAAACTAAAATCACCTTTGAAAGGAAAGAAATTTCAGACCATGGATGAGATTCAAGAAAATACAACAGCACAGCTGATGGAGACTGAGAGAACTGTGTGAAGTCCCAAGGTGCCTACTTTGAAGGGGACTGAGGCGTCATTGTCCTATGGACAGTTTTTCTTGTATCTTGTTTCTTCTTTAATAAATGTCTCTTTTACATAGTCTATGGCAGGATACTTTCTGGACAGACCTCATATATACACATACATATTTATTAATATGTATTCATATATAAAATATACATATATAAAATATACACATATAATTTTACTAAGCAATGTGAACATTGATTTCAGTGATGGAAATTTAAAGTATGCTCATATTTAAGGTGCTCATATGAGGGAGAGAATTAGAGTGACCACAGTTAAGTGGTAGAGAAGTTTTTTGGAAGTGATATATAAGTTTCTGTATGTTGAGAGAAGTGTACTTTAGTCTGGTGAAATTTCAGTATCTTAGTAATTCAGGCATTTGCTGGTATGACTTGCAAAATTTTTTCATCAAAATTGCTTATGTGACTAGGTTGACAGGAGAAACATTGAGGTGAACATAAAATTTTTATTTTCCAGGAAAAACTACCAGCTGTGCTCCACTGAAGCTCTATTGCTTTTTCAGTAGCACATTTCCTTAATGATATCTAAGCCTCATCTATAACTTTTCAATAACTTTCTTTTTTCTTTTGTCAAGTTATTTGTTTTTTAATTGTATTTTATTGATTATGCTATTACAATTATTAAAATTGTCACTGATCCTATTCAAACCTTCTGTCTGTTCCACTGGTGTAGCCTAGACTAGTAGTTTCAGTTTCTTAGATCAGGGAAGAGGAAATTGTCTGTTCTTATTTCCCTTTACCATCTCTCATCCTTTAAAATGTTGACAACAAAATGTGAGCATATACAATATTCTCTACATTAAATGACTCCAGATTACAGGGAGAGGGGTCACAGAATCAACAATGTTGTTCAAATTTAAAGCACCAGAATAGCCCAACACTTTGAAAAATTTAAGTCTTATCCTTACTATGCCAAAGACTGGAGATAAGGGTTGCCTGACATGCCCTGCCATGTCTTTCCAGTTCTCACCACCAGCATTGTCTTTTTGTTGTTGTTGTTGTTTAATGACCCTAACATTTAAGCAAAAGAAAATCACCATTTCCTAAAAATCCATTGTAATGTCCCCCCACCATGCACCAAGAGTGGAAGGAAAAGTTGCTCCTTAAAAAACTCTGCATTTGCCCAAAAGATGCCAGCCTCCTCCATAACTTCTTATCTTTCCACCAGTGACCAGTCAACTTAGAATAACAGGGAGTTTCATGAGTAGGACCATTAAAGTGTTTCATAATATAATTCTCAAAATGCAGTGGTTTCTCCTGCAGATATGGTCCTATTCATTAATAATAGAGTTAATTAGAGAGTTATGTTTGGAGCACAAACGTAACTCTCAGAAGCCTATTTAAATCATATAATTAAATATGTAGAAACAACTGATTAGGTAATTATTTAACACATAATAAAGGTTGTTAAGATTCAGAATAGACACAAACACAAAATTGATGTTTTTAGAATTGACATTAATAATATTTCATGTTGAGGCCCGGCCAGGTAGTTCAGTTAGTTAGAGCATTGTCCTGATACACCAAAGTTGTGAGTTTGATCCTTGCTCAGAGCACATATAAGAATCAACCAATAAATGCATAAATAAGTGGGACAAAAAATTGATGTTCCTTTTTCTCTCTTTCTGTCTTAAATCAATAAAACAAAACAAAAATTAAATTCTTCATTTTGATAGTCACAGTAATTTTAGCTATAATTGAGATGCATGCCCCCCACCAAAATAAAAGACAACTAAAAATTGCTACAAACATGTGGAAGATAATTTTTTACATGAATTGCTTAAAAGTAAAAATTTTCAGAATTAGGTAATTTTTAGTATGGCGCTAATAGGACTTCTGGGTGAATAAACTTACATAAAACAGCATGAAAATGATCTCTTTTACCAGTACCTAATGAAATAAATGATATAGAAAAGAAATAGTCAAAAGCATCAAAAAAAGGGTCATGTCATATCCATATCATAAATTTAGGAGAGAAGCCTTGAAACGAAGACAGTAGTCTCATGTGATATCCAGAGTTGTATTTTTTAAATGTAACTGAATATTTCTGGCTAAATACTTTTAGTATAGTTCCATATTATGAGGGGTGGATGATATAGTGGATTATATAATGATCATTTATGTATGTATTGCTTTGAACTATCTAAACTCTTAGAAGCATTCTTGAGGAAACATGAGATTTTTTAAAAGCTTTTATTTATTTTTTAGAGAGGGAAGGGAGGGAGAAAGAGAGACAGAGAGAAACATCAATGTGCAGTTGCTGGGGGCCATGGCCTGCAATCCAGGCATGTACCCTGACTGGGAATCAAACCTGCGACACTGAAACATGAGATTTTAAAATGTTTCACTAGTGCCCTAATAGAGAGAAAAAATAGTGAATGTATAAGTAGTTACACAGGGATCCATTCACAGGTGGAGCCTCAGGCAATACCAAAGATCCTCAGGAACTGGGCTTCTCATTTTCCAGTGTTCTGCACTGAATAACAATAGAACAAGGATAAAAAATACACTACAGCTAGAAGAGTCGACTGCACTGACTGAGAAAAGTGGTCCTTGGTGTGGATATTTAATGGGATCTCAAAAGATGAATCATAATCCAGCATCCATCAAAAGCCAGACTATGCCCTGGCTGGTGTGGCTCAGTGGATTGAGCACCTGCCTGCAAACCAAAGGGTCACTGGTTCTATTCCCAGTCAGGGCACACGCCTGGGTTACAGACCAGTTTCCCAGTAGGTGGCAAATAAGAGGCAACTGCTTATTGATGTTTATCTTTCTTTCTTTCTCCCTCTCTCTCTCTTTTTTAAAGATTTTATTTATACCCTGGCTGGTGTAGCTCAGTGGATTGAGCGCGGGCTGCGAACCAAAGTATTGCAGGTTCGATTCCCAGTCAGGGCACATGCCTGGGTTGCAGGCCATGGCCCCCAGCAACCACACATTGACATTTCTCTCTCTCTCTTTCTCCCTCCCTTCCCTCTCTAAAAAAATAAATAAATGAAATAAAAATTTAAAAAAATATCAAATGTTAGTAAGATGTTAAATTTGTATTAGGTAACTGATTAATGATTTGTTAATCTTAAAAAATGATTTTATTTATTTATTTTTTAGAGAGGGAAGGGAGGTAGAAAGAGAAAGAGAGAAATGTCAATGTGTGGTTGCTTGGGGGCTGTGGCCTGCAACCCAGGCATGTGCCCCCACTGGGAATTGAACCTAAGATGCTTTGGTTCGCAGCCTGCGCTCAATCAACTGAGCTACGCTAGCCAGGGCTTTTTTCTCCCTCTCTTTAAAAATAAATAAATAAAACCTTTTAAAAGAAAGCCAGATTATGATATCCTCCAAGTTTTCTCTTTTCTCTATACTCTCATTCTGAGGTTTTAGAAAATTTGATGATAGTAATGTCCAGCCCTTAGATTATGGCACTCACAGAGAACACAAAATAATAACAACAGCAATAAATTTTGTGAAAGATGACTAGAGAAATTCACCCACAATCATTCAGATTAAATAGAAAGTCTGGGTAGAACAGTGTATATCACACATAGGCAGTATGAAAATAATGGCATGACAGCATACATTCATTCTTTTGAAAAAAAAATAAGAAAAAGGAAGAAATAAATATCCAATGAAAAAGGCAGGTAAAGTGAATTTAAAAAATTCAGTTTGGGGAGGAAAAAAGAAAATCTTTGTGAATCATATGTAGAGGTTAATTAGTAAAGCACAATTACATTTTTCAAAAGGACCTCCAACAATAGTTGAGAAAATAGAATAATATGAAAGTTGAGATTACAAAACTGAAGATAAAAAAACAAATACTCAATCAGAACATGTAATCCAGTTAAATCTAGGACTCCAGATACTACAACTGGAGAAAATTATGGTTAAGAAAACAGAATATTAAGGTTATATAAATCATGAAAAAATATAAAACTACTAGTACAGTGAAGAAGAAGAAAATGTAATGACAATCACTTCAGTATTAGCTGTTACAAGTTAACATTAATTCCATGTACTTAGTAAGGCACAATCCTATTCATTTATCAATGAATTCTCATTTAATCCCAAAAATGACTTTATACCATCTTAACCCCATTTAGTTGATAAAATTAAAGAATGGGAATATTAATTTTTCTAAGTAAGTGAAGAAACTGACATTCAATTCCAGTCATCCTGATGCCAGAGCACCCCTTATTTTCCACTGTTAAGTGTAACAATGACCTCACTTTGAATTATTATTGATGGTGTAATTTAATTTACTTTTGATTTTACCCATTATTTTCTTTAATACTTACTTTTAAAAAAGAGTATGTATTTTAATAAACAATGAATTCATTACTTGGTTAAATAAAACCCCAAAACCTATGTCATTAATATAAAGGTTGGAGATGACTGGGGCCGATGGTCTCCCAGCTCAATCCTAGGTCAAGGCAGAGCGGGGGAGAGTAGTGGGGGCAAAATGGGGACAACTATAATTGGAGAACAATAAAAAAAAGTAACAATTTAAGAACCAGAAAGCCCTATTTGAATTATGTCAGGGTAGGCAGTATAAAGATGCTAAAGTGGAAATAAAATGCCTGCCCGTGTTATTTATAGATAAATCCTGCCAAATCTAGAATATTTTTTTATATAAAATAAGGACTTAAAAATAAATATGCTTAGTATAATTCCATGCTTTGAGGGGGTAAAAATAGGGGACTGTATAATGACCATTTGTTGAAAGTACTTTTCAAGTCTAAGTTGTACCGTGCATTGTGCAATTGAAGTTGTCCTTATCTTCTGATTCAGTATTTTCCATAAAATCTGGAGATACCATCAACGAAATCAAAATTTTATATAGCAATATTTACTTGAATTTAGTTAACTGTACATGTTTATTTTATTTTAAACAAGCAGATAGTTATGTTTCATTGCTGGAGTATACAAATTATGAATATATAATTTGTTCCCAAATTAAATTTTCAATTTAGAATTGAAACTTAGAAGTGAAGAACTCAAGCCCTGGCCAGGTGGCTCAGTTGGTTGCAGCATCATCCCATACACCAAAAGTTTGCATGTTTGATTTCCAGTCAGGGCACATACCTAGGTTGTGGGTTCAATCCCCAATTGGGCATGTATGGGAAGCAAAAGATCTATGTTTATCTCTTACATCCTCTCTCTCCCTCTTTCCCTCTTTCCTTCCATTCTCTATAAAATCAATAAAACATATTGTCAAGGGAGAAAACAAAGAAGGGCTCTGCAAAAATATAATTAAATTATCTTTCAGTCCAACTGTCTTATCAATTTTTAAATAAACAACCAGAAAATAGGAAAATGCTAAAAAAAACCCAAAACATGATTTGAAGAACGTAAGTTAATAGGATTTTTGTTAAGACAGACCAGGAAGTGAAAATGGTCCTTCTGTCAACATTAAAGGAACTAAAATTTATATAGTTTATAATAGAAAACTGTAGGGAAAATGTCAAATAATAAATCTAATGACATGTATTTGTTTTTATGTTAATAATTTTTAATCTTTCCTTTTCAGCCACATATCTATAGACATACAATCATAGTTACCAGTCTTATGGTGAAGGATGCTCATGGACTTATCCTTAGATATCTCCCTGTATTTAGTTAGTGACTATAGAGTTCCAAGTTTGATGGTCAAGATGTTTGAGAAGTTTGAGACCAAAGAGTAGGGTGAATAATGAAAATGAAAATTATTTTTGTATCATAGTTGTAGTGACATATAACTAAGGAACTGTGTTATATTTTTGTATTTCAGTTTTTTTTGAGGTTGAGTTTTTGTTTTTGAAAGACAGTGTGGTAAAAGTAAACAGGACTGGACTCAAGTCAGAAGGTATGGCTCAGATCTACCCTCATTTACGAATTGCATAGGACTTAATTTCCTGGAAACTTCAGGAGTTTTAAAGAATCAGGTAAAACATGTCAAGAAAAGCACTTCTTCCTCTTCTTGCTGAAGAGCCCTTTTTATATATTCATATTCTGTTGTAGTTGTTATCCTTTTCATTTTATATAATATGAAAAATATTAGTTTAAAACAGTAACCTCACTTAAAAATGCTCAAGTAAAAAAATATCTTTTAGTAGAAGCCTGAAATAAATATCAAGTAAGATAAAATTTTAGAACCGACAAATTTTTTCAAGTAAATGGAAACAATTTTAAAGGCATGTTTTCTACACCATTTAGTACTCCTTTTGTTGCTTTCATTCAATATAGTGACTCTGAAAATGAGTGGTTAGTTTCAGAAAACTGAAGGTATTGTTTGCAGGGTTGAGACTGGAAAAACTAACTTAACTGGAATTTTAAAATTTGTAGAGACCCAGAATTTTAGCTTCTGTAGTTTCTAAAATAACACACCTGTGTGGTCAGTGTAACTAATGCAGGGCAAGGACCTACAGATTGCAACTGTTTTCTAGAGTTCTTTTAGAGCACAGGTAGCTTATTTACTGTCATTATCTCTTTTCTGTTGGTTCTACTGGGATACAGATTCAAGCAACCTGAACTCAGTTGTCAACCTGTAACCTTTTTGTGATGAAGAAAAGATTGGACTATTGTGCCCTGAGTGTGAAAGAATGTAAGGCTTGTCTGGGGAAACCTTTTGCAGTGATACCCAATTGTCTAGGTACTAATAAGTGAAGGTGATAGGTAATTCTAAAAACAATGCACAGAAATTTATAAGGAAAACCTAAGCAAAATGTTTAAGAATAGACTCTAAGTTTCAAAGACATTACAGTTGAAATATTTCTAAAGCTTACCCTTATTTACATCCTTGTTTACTTTTTATAAAGATTTTTCCTCTATAAATCTTGAATTTTCTCTAGCTGTTTTTTATTCAAGGTCATAATAGCTGCATAATTATGACTGCACAACAAACAAAACTTTGGCATATTTCCCCAGCCTCTCCCAAGTTAAATCTGTTTGAGTTAGAATAGTTTTTTTCTATAAATTGCATACAAATTGTTTAATTCTCACTTTAAAGTATCATTTGCCATTAAAACTCTTTCTGGTATGAGTATAAACATCATTTCTCTAATAATCTATACTCTAAAACTACTGTAAAAATATTTAAAATACTGAAAATAAGTATTTTTCCAGTAAATTTTATTGATAAGCTTCAGTCAGACCAGCATGGCCAAAGGACGATGTGCTTTCCAAGTCCTCAGGAGTGCAGAGCTCGCCACTTGTGCAGGGGGCCATGACTGGGGACATATTTGACTCCACAGCCATCCGGGATCAGGAACTTCTCAGCTACTTTGTTTTCAAATTCATCAGCATTAAACTTGGTAAAGCCCCACTTCTTAGAGATATGGATCTTCTGGCGGCCAGGGAATTTGAACTTGGCTCTGCGCAAGGCTTCAATCACATGCTCTTTGTTCTGAACCTTGGTACGGATGGACATGATCACTTGACCTATGTGGACTCGGGCCACCGTACCCTGAGCCTTTCCGAAGGCACCTCGCATACCCGTCTGGAGCCTGTCAGCCCCAGCACAGGACAACATCTTGTTGATGCGGATGACGTGGAAGGGATGGAGCCGCACTCGGATGTGAAAGCCATCTTTGCCACAACTTTTCACCATATATTTGTTGGCACAAATTCTCGCGGCCTCCAGGGCTTCAGAGGACAGTTGCTCATATTCATCAGACACCATGTGGCCACAGAGTGGGAACTCGTCCACCTTCGCCTTCTTCCGACCCAGGTCAAAGATGCGGATCTTGGAATCAGGGACACCACGACAGAAGCGAGACTTCGGATACGGCTTGTTCTTACAATACCGGTAACAGCGAGCAGGACGACGACCCATGGCGAGACCAGCAACCGCTGCAGTGGGAGGGAGACGTGCTTGCTCCACGCTGCGCATGCGCCTTATACGCATTGCCCATCTACCCACACAGGAACCATAGAGTCCTGACGAGGACAGGAAGACGCTTTTCTAAGACAACCCGACCACTGAGTCAGTGACACTCTACACCTGCTTGTGGGCATGGCTTGGCACTTGAGGCAAACGAAGAGTCGTCTTGGGATATTCGCCCATGGGCTGCCAGGTAAGGAATTGGGCCAAGCACGATGGTGGCTTGAGAAGCCATTTCTTTCTTCTAGTCCATCATAGGTGTGAAACTTTTGTCCTAGACTTTGTCTTAAGCATAAAAGGCATTTTCCTAGAGATTAAGTAAGAAAGGTCTTTCCAGCGAGTCAATACACTGTCTCTATTTTGTCTAAATAATATATTTTCCAGAGTTCATTTCTCCCATCAACATTTGGATATTGATTGCTGTTTCTCAGAGTATGTGGTCACCTTCCCCTGGGGAAAGCGGTTTCTTGGCCTGAGCTCTCTGATAAGGCTCAGGAAGAGACAAGCAGGGAATGGTGCCAGGAATAGACAGAAGATATCTGTTATACATATTGCTTGATAATGGCTTTAGAAACCTGAAACTTTGGTTATTTTATGTATTTAGCCATATGGAGTTATTTTATTATCAAAGTGGCATCCACAAAATTGAAATACCAACGAAATTTTCAACTTAAAGCTATTTACATTTTCAAATGTTACAGCTGCTGGGGACTATGTAAAAGTAATAATGTATTAATCTTATACCTTACTGAGAATGAGTTTAATATTTTTTTTCCTTCTGATGGTAGATTTTATAACAATATGATTAGAGTCAGAGTGTGGGGAAGGAGGAAAACAAGATAAAAATAATTACAAATAGTCTATAATCCCTATTTGGGTTTTTCAAGTATTTTTTTTAATCCTTCGTGCTATTTTAGAAATCCATGACATCATGGAACAAAATGTTTTCAACATGATTATATTCTTCTGTGCTTTCTTTTAACAGGGAAACAAATAAGTTGTTACAAAATAACTCTTCTACTTGAAGGGAATAGGGCTTTATAAAATATCCACATTATAGTATAAATACCAAAACTCCCAGTGTAGAGAACTTTCCTACCTTGCATAGTAGTTGCATACTTCATCCTTTCTTCATTCTGGCCTTCCTATTTTCCTTAAATAGTTTCTATTTACTATGTAAGCATGGATATGAAGATAAAGCACTTATTAATGTTGTGTTGCCCTCACTGAGTTTACAAGTCTAGGGGGGATTTAGATGCTACTCTAGTAATGTCATTGTATTTTGTACAAAGTACAAAATGTGCCAGAAAGGAAAGGAAGAATGAGCCCTGAGGGCCTGGGATGAGGTCCTGATTTAGACTGAAGAATGAACAAAGAAGATTTTATCAAGAATGAGATTTTAGAACACCTTGTGGATAAGGCACATGGATGGGGCCTGAAATATGCAAAGATCATAAGCCAGCAAGAATATGGACCATTTAAGAAACTGAGGGCCAATGTAACTATGGCTGAGGGTTTGAGTGGCATAATGTCTGTCCATGTTGTGTAAAGGAGAATGGCTCACAAAGCACCCATGGCCCATTTACCAAATTGGGGATTCTGATCTTTTATTCAACATCATTAAAGAACTTGACACAGGTTTTATCCTCTTATAAGGTATAATATGGTCAATAGACTGAAACAGGTCAAAAAATGGATGCAGGAAGGAAGGTTTTGCAGCACTAAAGAAGTGAGGCCCTGGCTGAGTAGCTAAGTTGAGCAACTTCCAAATACTCCAAGGTTACAGGTTCAATCCCAGGTTGGGAAACATACAAGAATCAACCAATACACCAGTAAATGGAACAACAAATCAGTGTTTCTCTGCTTCTATCTGCCTCTCTTTCTCTCAAATAAATAGATAAAATTTTTAAAAAAGAAAAGAAGCAAGGATAACTTGAACATGCTTTTAGTATATTTTACTTTATAAAGATGTTTGTGTCTTTTTCTACTACTACATACCTGTAATCTATCACAGTTCTGAGGGACAGGAGTCTGCTAAGCAAAGGAAGATACTAAACCACAGTACATGTGCCATCATGCATTCACAACCACTTGTCTAGGCCATGCTTTTGGTTTCAAAAGCTCTAGAATTGCTGACCAGCAGATGCTGTGTCCCTACCAGAATCTGCTTGCATAATCCTCTTTTGTTAATCCAAAGGATGACCCATCATGATTTGCTTGGGACTGTGCCCATTTTGTCCGGGAAGTCCTGCATCCTCCAGAACCCCTCCGTTCTGGGCAAAATGGGAAGGTTGGTCACCCTACCATACTTCTACATGGGGGCCCCTCATAGTTCCAGTATAGAGTCAAAGAGTGAGAAGACAAACGGGGAGTCAGATTGGGATTTTTCACTTATACTTCCTTCCTTGGCCATATAAATATTAGAAAGGAGCCTGTGGAAAATGCATGAGCCATAACATTCTATTTAAAATTTAAAAGAAAAATCATTTCCAAAATTTTAAGTGTCCCTCTATGATGTGGACACTAGCCTGCAGTGTCTGCAGTGTTATGGATGAGATGAAATAAATTCATACAGACTACCACGTCTTGTGGAGGAAAAGGGATGGCGAGACTTCCCTCTCAAAAGGAGAGCACTCTGACCCTTGCCTTGAGAGGCTTTTATTGCATTCAATTTGCATAGGAATACAGGGTATATACGTAAAGCTTATTAATCATTATCAGGCAGTAAGGATCAAACAATAGATAACATACAAAGAACTATGAGGGCTTATTTTGAGTCAGAGTCGGATAGCTAAAGGGCTTTAAAACTTTGGAGAACAAATTCACTTCCTGCTTGGACCCTTATCTAAACAAAGCAGGTCTCACATGATTTTACATATTCTTTCTTAGGCCTGATTACCATAGGGAACCTGCCCTTTCTAGCACAGGGCGGCACCCACCACTGGCATTGTTTCAGGCTTAAGTCATTGTTTCAGGCTTAAGTAAGGTAGGGGAAGTAAGGAAGCCAACAGATTAGGACACTTCTTGCTAACAGAATGAGGACTCAGGCTATTTCAAAGCCAAGGGGCAAGGGTCCATCACCCCTTTTTTGTAGCCCCCAAATCCTTCCCGTGGGGCCCCCATGATTGTGCCTGTCTTAGGTCGTCCCTCCCTTGAGGAATCTTACCTGTCATTGCCTAACTGATCAAGCACTGGGGGCCAGGCAGGGTGAAGTAAAAGGAGCAGAGGTGGTCCCCCTGCCAGGGAGATAAGCTTTGTCTCCTTAGTGGCTTATGGTGCGAAGGTCACTCACTTACCCTTAGCCATGGGGTGGGGGTTACAGCTCCTGAAACCAAGCAGGGCAGTTCCCAACACTTTTGTGTTGTAACACCTGATACCCACCATGTACATCATGCTAAGCAAACCTTGAAAAGGCTGTAAAACTCATCTGCTTTGATGTAGCCTGAAATATTATTGAGAAGATGATACATGGGAAATAATTTTGATTTTTCTTATTTGCTAAATTTATTACTTTGAAAAATGCAATAAAAGTTCAGCAAAGGGAGACATTGGTGTTGTATAAAATAGAGATGGTTTAAAGAATGAGTAGGATATATGTAGGTGAAGGTAAGGAATAAGGTAAGAAAGTGACATGGCAACTACCTAAGACTTAAAGCTTTGAGAACAAAGACTATATTTGAGTCACGGTTTCATTCTCTGTTTTTGGCAAATTGTGTGCCGCATAGCACAATAAGTATTTGAATGAATACACAACACTACTGAGGCACAGTAGTGTGCTGGTAAATGTTTAACAACTTACTTTTGGGGAGTGGGGTAAGGGACCCCCAATTTGTAGTGTTTGCTGACTTCTGTGGTATAAATACTCTATACCACACATAATACTCCATGTAAAGGTGGGGACTGATGCATAAAATCGGCTCTTGTGAGTCAGTGTTAGTTGGCTCCATCATGCTATCATTTGGCTCTGTGTACCAAAGACAAATAGAAAAAACAAACTTGGCTAAAGCTAGTACTAATGCATAACCTGAAATAATAAATTTGGGGATGGGTAGGGAGAGGTGATTTTTTAGGAGGCCTTAAAAAGTGACAGTTAAACATGTTTAGACCTGAGATTTCAACTTTGACTGTAAGGAAGTCTTTCTTCATGGTTTCTCTCTCCTAGTCCATAGCCTCTTTGTAAGATGTCTGCACTGTTCTACACTTACTGGTTAGTTATGCATCAAGACAGCCTTTATGTACTTGGAATTAACACTGGACAGTGTTGGAAACACAATCAAATCCCCAGTATCTTCTGCCTTCATGAAAAGACTGGAAAAGAATAGTTCGGTATTATCAGATGAGGGCAGCACTGCCTTCCTTTGATACCACGTTTCAACCATTTCACAAAGAACTAAGCCTGAATTTGTTCTCAGAAAATAGTATGTCCTGGAGTCTAATATATTGACTGATGTGCACCCTGCATTTTCCCTCCTGCTGCTGGAACCATCTGCACTGTTGATCACTGAGTCATTATGTAGCCCTTCCATCACTTGTTGTTTGACAGTGTACTATGAGTCAGAGATCATGTTCCCATTTGGGCTCTCAATGAGGTGTGATGCCACCACTGATGATGAACAGTCATTTTCATTAGTGTTTCTTAGTAACTTCACACTGGGAGCTATAATCTTAATATGTTTGAGAGTCCAGATGAGCAACTTGACTATATTTTCCTAAAGTTGAGTAGTGAATGTAAAAGAGTCATTGTTATGGTTGGCCGTTTCTTCAATCAGCCGACAGTATCTATTGTCATGACTAATGGGTGGTCATGCTGACTGTCTTTCCCTCATATTATTCACAGTGGTCCCCTGATCTATTTGACAAATGCACATTTTCCAAAGAAAATATAGTCAGATGATTTTAACTGTTGAAATAATAATAATAATAACTGTTTAATAATAATAACTTTAATAATCCAGAGGCCTAATTAATTTTTTGACTGATATTTTGTACATTTTGATTATTATTTCTTTGAGAATTTGCTTTTTTGGGGGGGTATAGGAACTGAATACATACTACTTATCTATGTGCTTTGGTAGCATAGTAAGTTACCCTGAAATGAGTTGTTTTTTTTTTATATTGTTCCAGACAATTGGAAAAATAGGTGAGGATTAAATCAAGTAGAAGTAATGCATAGTATGCCCATTAGAATTTGATTGATTTTAGTTTTTAATTTTTACTTTACTTGTTTAGGTTTCATATTTGTGAAAATTTTCTAAGTCATTAATCAATTTTATATGGTAATCAGTGTATAGGTTTAACTATTTAATTAATGCCTTAACAAATATATAATTTATATAGTAATAAATATGATATAATAAAGCATAATAATAAAAAGCTATACTAAAGATGATTTGAATCAACACAAAGAATTTACAAATATATTTAAAGACATCCTCTCTTGAAAGGGGTTAGTCCAATAGGAGAATTCAAGAAACAGTGATCTGGGGTTAGGGTACTGTGTATGAAGGTTGTCCTCCCTTCCACATATTGAGTGCATGAGCTTCCTGTTTTTATATCCGTGTTCCTGCCTATTTATTTAAAAGGAAAAACAATGGAAGTGTTATTTTTCTCGGACTGACCAAGTTGCTTGCCAATAGTAGGAAGTTTATATGGCTTACTATGTTTATAGACATGCATGAAATAAATATTTAACTATTTGAGGTTATTTAATCATTTATTTCATTATATCCAATTATATTTTAGGTTAAATGAATATTACATGTTTAGTGGATGACCTCTTTATCCACTGAACATATTTTTTTTCTTTAAGGAAGTGAACAATCAGCATTAGTGATTAGATGTGAGTATTCTTTAATTATGAAAGAATTATTCCAAAGTTTTCTGTTTTACTATATACAAAATATATCTATTTTATTATTTCAATTAACGTTTTCATAACTTCATGAGGATTGACCTATAATTATATCTGTTTTACAGACAGAGAAAGGGAAGTTGAGAACATCATTTTACAGCTTATTTTTAATGTTCTTTTTATTTTTCTATTATAGTTGATGTAGAATATTATAGTAGTTTCAGGTGTACAACCCAGAGATTAGACATTTTACATAACTTATAAAGTGATCACCTCAGTATATTTAGTACCCATCTGACACCATACATCATTATTACAATATTACTGACTATATTCCCTATGCTGGACTTTAATATCCCTATGTCTGTCCCGTAACTACCAATCTGTACTTCATCCCTTCACCCTTTTCACATATTCTACCCAAACTTCCTCACCTCTGGAAGCTGTCAAAATGCTCTTTGTATCTATATGACTTTGGAAGGCTATTTTAAAAAGCTTTGCCTACCTGTCAAACATTTTAATCCAGTTGCATTTTGGGGTTTTTTTTCCCCCTATGGCAGTGAATACTAAGTACTAGGTCAGAGATAACATGCCATACTGTTTGAGAACCATGGTAAACTACTACATTACTGATCTGCTTAGTGCCATGTAAAGAATTTGGCCTTGCTCAAAGATTTTGGGAGTAATTGCTAGTGTCCTTCCTCTGCCTGGGGATTTTGGTGATACTAGATAGTCTAACAATGTGACTTAGGGTAAGGGACCATTCCAGAAAACCCAAAAATGTGGTATAGGGCTTTGTGTCAGTGATATCATTTGACTTGGAGACTTATGTTAACCATGTGCATAATCAGTCAGTCTATCATGGTTACATAATGAAGTCTCAATACAAATTTTGAACACCAGTGCTTTGGCAAGATTTCTTGGTTGGCAAGTCTCCATACATATTGTCAGAAATCAGTATTAGAAGATTAATGCAACCTGACTCAATGGGATGGAGACAATAGTAGCTCCATATTTGGTACTTCTCCTAGATTCTACCTATACTCTCCTTTCCTTGGCAGATTTTAATGTCTCCTTTCCTTTAATAAACTATTACTATGAGCATAATTGCCTTCAGTGAGTTCTATGCATTCTTATAGTGAATTATTAAACCTGAAGGTGGTTTTAGGAATCCCCCAAATTTGCAGTTGTTGTCAGAAATGAGGCCAGTCTCAGGGACTGTAACATCTAACTTTGTGATTGACTTTGTGATTGAGTCTGTAATTTTCATCTGTCACCCTCACAAACCTAATAAAGTGTGTAAATGGTGGGGCACCGAAACAAAGAGGATAATGTAAATCTAGTTTCTGGTGCTTAGAAGAGTTAAAGCATATGCTAACAACAAGTAAAGACTGTCCTAAAAGTCATTGTTTTTTATGCTAAAGTATAATGCATATTTGTTGAAGACTTAGCAAATATGCATAACAAAAATATAAAGATACAGGCTTTTAAGATTTGTGTGTGTTTCCTTATAAAATATCATATTTGTCATTTTATAAGTTGATTTTTCTTCTACTTACAGCCTTTTCTGTAATAATAAATGGTCTTCATATTATTTTAATAATAGAAAAATGTGTTTTATCATATCTAAGTTATAGATCCATATGTGAAAAGATGTACTTTCTCCTTGCCTATTTTATTGTTCTATTCATATATTCAAGAACTAGTGCCATAGAGCTTTAATAAAAGCAGCTTCCACTTATTTATTGATTTAATTGAGGTCAGCTTCCAGGAGCAAATTGTTCATACATAAAGACTTGCTAATTCTGACAAAGTAAATAATATTTTAGAGTAAGGCTTCCCTTCAATCACTTAAGCCACATAATGTATATTAGCCACATATAGTGCCAATGACCAGCATAAAAAATTATGATGCAAGCCACAACATGGATTAAATGAGGAAAATAAGCCCTCGGCATGCCAATTTTGGTGAAAATCTTAATTACAAAGAAGTAATAATTTTTGCCCTGGCTGGTGTAGCTGAGTGGATTGAATGTGGGCCTGTGAACCAAAGGGTCACTGGTTCGATTCCCAGTCAGGGCACATGCCTGGGTTGCAGGCCAGGTCCCTATTAGGGGACACGTGAGAGGCAACCACACATTGATGTTTCTCTCCCTTTCTTTCTCCTTCCCTTCCCCTCTCTTTAAAAATAAATAAAGTATTTTAAAAAATAAGTAATAATTCTTAATTTTTTTACTGGACAATAAGAATATTTGTAAAATTCTGACTAAATCTAGAAGATACTTATTTCTTATTTCCCCCTGAGGTTGCACAAAATATTATTTTAAAATGGCTCTAAAGACAATATAAAGGCATTTGGAAGCAGAGTATATCCTAACGCTTTCCTTTCCTCACCATCTCACTTGAAAGCCACCTTATATATCCTTTATGGAATGAAGTAGAGTAACCATTTTTTTAATGCATTTCAATAAAAAAAAATCTTGTGTCTTAACAAACTTATTTGAATAGGTCATTTTTAACATGATTGCATTACTAAGTTCTTTCTGGAAATTTATTAAGTTTGGAGGGTCACTGGGTTAAGTTCAGTATAATGTCATAACATATCTCATGTATGTAAAATGGTGCACCTAGGCTCAGGGATGATATGTATTTCTTTATAAGAATATTTTCTCATACATCACTTAACTCAGTTCTCCAAAATAATTTTCTTGGAAGGCATACAAAAATGAGTTAATCTGGTTTCTAAAATGAAGAAGTAATACTCAGAACACTAAGTGATTCACCCAAAAATAAAATTTGGTAAGTGGTAGATCTTAAAGAAAGCTTAGCTCATTTGTAAACACTTTTCCTAAAATGTTTTCTCCTTCAAAATTTACCATTAGGGGTCAGAATCACGTAGCATCTGAAAGTTAAGTTGACTCTAAGATGAATTAGGAATCAGTTGTGGGGCACACCCAGGGTCTGTGAGGTATGAGACCAATACAGTTCTGAAGGTCCTCTTAAAAAAATATACAACTATGAATATAAAATTGGAGACAAAGCAAACATTGATTTAGAATAAGAAAATAAAATAAATGGCTATCAAAGCTTACAGCTCATTTAAAAAATAATATACTTCCATTAATTGCCTGATCTACCTTTAAAATCTTTCTTTTATTTCCTGGCTACATATTTTTGATCTCTTCTCTATCTAACCATTATTTTCTAATACTTTTATTAAGAGTAGAAACTCAGCCTGACTGGCGTAGCTCAGTGGATTGAGCACGGGCTGCGAACCAAAGCATCGCAGGTTCGATTCACAGTCAGGGCACATGCCTGGGTTGCAGGCCATGGCCCCTGCAACCACACATTGATATTTCTCTCTCTCTCTCTTTCTCTCTTCCTTCCCTCTCTAAAAATAAATAAATAATATCTTAAAAAAAGAGTAGAAACTCAGTTCAATCTTTTTTCCAGTAAGGTTGTTGAAATTTATATTGATAACGTATAAAAGCTTCTCTCACTCAGCCTTACAACTGGATATGATCAATGCCATGTATATCTTTAGGATTGTTGTCAAATTGAGAAAAACCTTTTTCGTATATGAACTGTAATATTTCAAAGAATTTCAATTTCCTTTGGGTATTGACTACTGATATATTAATGAACAACACTGGTGAGCCAGTTCACAATTTTTATCCACCTTGTAATAATACAGTGATGGAAGAGCTGGAAACCACTTATCCATTTGTACTCACAAGAGCTGATTGTGTGTATCTCTTCCCAACTTTGAGTTCAGTGACATCATATTGGTAGATCGAGTTAGCCAGGTTGGGAGTAATTCATACCATTGAGAAAAACTGGTAATCAGGACATTTTCCGCCCCCTGGAGAGCATTTCTTGAAACAGGTACCACCACCATTGATCCCTTCTCTCAAGTTACATGCTTACTTCATTGGTGTCAGCACCTCATGTCAGGTCAGCAAGATATTTAACTGTTTTTCTAATGAGCTCAATCCATTCATTATTCTCTATTTATCACATTATAAAACAATCCAACAGCCTATTTATAATTTCAGTTATAATTTTGGTTAATTAAAGCTATTGATGTGATCTGAAATTTTGGCAACAATTTGGCTCTTAATTACATAATACATGCTATTGATGTTATTTATCTTTATTGCTTTTTAAAAATAATTCAGCAGTTTGTACCAATTTTCCTCAGCTTTTTAATAAATTTGAAAGTACTGCTGCTAACTGAAGAGTCTATATTTTTTACTTGTTCCATGTGAAATTTCCCAAAGTGTCCTTCCAAATTGAAAATGGTACATTGTGCTTTCACAGTTATTTAAATAAACACCTTTTTGACCACATATCTTTGTATCATTGCTGGATGAGTTGGCATAAGGAGTAGTCTGAATACTCTTGAAAGCAATTTCAGTGCCAGAACAAACAAGCAGTAACTTTATCCATGCGTCAGTCTGACTTCAAACTACATACAAGTGAACGTACTCTACTAAACCCATACTAAATGAATTCTCTAATAACTTCCTTTCAGCCAGATCCCCAAATGGCCAAGGCCTCTCCAGGGCTGTCTGACCTCAGGGAAAGTGTGAATAAAAGTATAAAAAGAATGTGTGAACGCTTTGCTGGGGCCCATCACAGGGCCTAGAAAAGAGCCTGTATAAATGAAGGTCTCTGAGTCTGAAGTTTCATTTATTTTATTGGAAGTTACTTCATTTCTGATCAGGTGATACTGCTTTCTACTTCTTAATACTCCTTTTAATTTTTACTTTCCTAAGTGATTTTCCTCTCCTGTTTACTTTCTGCAGTTCTAGTGCCTTCAAGATTTCCTAACAATATTTATGACATAACTACCCTCAAATTTTTTACTCACACTAAAATGTAGATTATAGTTTCCAGCTGAAAAACTTTCTCTCTCAAGGTTTGCAGTAGCAAAGCATTACAATAAAAGAAGTGGGTAATAGTAATACAATTTCAAGAAACAGGATTGGGAAAGATATTTTAGTGTATAGGTCTATATAGGTGCCCCTAAATCTATGGCTTATATTTTAATTAGTTGAAGGAATAAAACCATTCAGTAAATGTTGGCTTGTCATTTTAAAAATAAATTTGGATACTTACAAATATAACAAAATAGATTCCAGAGGTATCAATGATTTAATTATTAGAATAAATTGCTAGTAGAAAAGATAATGTGACTTTGTTTACAATTTTGAAGTGGTAAAGATTTATTGAAGATTTATAAAGAAGGACAGAAAGAACAGAAACTATAAAGGAAAACTTGTGATTTCATAAAAATTAAACTTCTGTAAGATTAAAATTAATTAAATGGGGTATATGTATGTTTCTGTCTAGACACACATACACATTAGAGAGAGAAATTGAGAGGGGATATGTGCTGTGGAGATTCCACAGAAAGTTATGTTCTGGTTATCCTTTCATATGTAATAAACATCCCAAGTTTAGTGCTATTAAATAATAAAAATTACTTATTTATATTATATGTCATGGTTCCAAGTGTTGACTAGTCTCACCAAGTTAATTTCACTTGAGGCCTATAATGACATTGCAGTCAGGTGGTTGCTGGGACTAACGTCATTCTGAAGACTACCTCACTTCCATGTTTGATGGTTTATGCTAATTGTTAGGTGGGATTTCAACTGCTGCAACCAGCCAGACTGATGGCATATGCCTGTCCTAGTGAGCTGAACTTCATCATAGCATGGTAACTGGGTTCCTAGAGCACCTATCCTAACAGAGAAATCTGGCTGGAAAATCTGTCACCTAGTCTCAGAAAATGGTATAATGTCAGTTCTATTGCATGATTTTTGTTAGAAGCAAGTCACCAGTACCAGCTCATGTTCAAGGGAGGAGGGATGAGACTCCTTTTCATGACAGAAGTTGGATCAAAATGGTAGACTTATTTAAAACCACTGTAATCTTTCTCCTGGCCACAAGTAATTTACAGTCCTTCCACGTGCAAATGCACTTACCCATGGCATTTTGTTCAGGTTTGAGGTCCAGACTTTTGGAATCTAAATCAGGTCCAAGTGTGGACGAGTTTCCTTTAAATCTGAAGAGACAAGTATCCTGTTCCTCAAACATCCTTAACAGAATTGGGGAGCAAGCATAACAAAACTACCATTTGTAAAGTATGAAAATGGGAAACCAGGCGGTCCACACAAAATGTGAAAACCATTCAGGCACATGCTGATTATGGCTTACTTCTACTGCCTGAGAAAAGTCTTGTCTATACTATCTTGGATCTCAATATTTGTCTTTTGAATATTCTTCCAAATTCCAACAAACAGCTTGTGCTTAATGGCTGAATAGTATTCTAAACCTGCTTCATGCCCATTAAAGTTAAGGTGTCCAAAGACCTGTTTTCATTTTGTATCATTTTTGTCTCCTTTAGTGGTGTTTTTAATGAGCAATTACCTTAAGTGTTTTGTAGAGTTCTGTTATGTTGTTCATGCCATTCGCAAAATCCCCATTCTACCTTGGACTCTCTGAAAGGCTGAAACATACTTAAGATTTTTAGAAGGCCTAGTATTCAATTAAGAATATCTGCAGGGCACACCCTTAACATCCTTAGGGGATATTTTGCTTTGTCAGACAGTCTGAGGCACTGTTTAAGTTTTTCTGAGGTCTTAACAAAGGATTTAACAGTCACACTCTCTCAGCTTTTTGTCTATAGACTATGTTTTCCTGAGACTGTCCTGGATTTCCTTTTTGCCAGCTCGCTTTTTCAGAATTTGAAAATTGGTTGCTATCTGGAGAATCTGAGAAAAAGAAACAGTTTTGTTTTAAAACCTGTGAACTTCAGCTCCTTTATATCTAGCCATTTGTTCATTAAATAATCTCTCCTTTTCATTTTATTATAGACAGGTAGAAGAAGGCAAGTGGCACTTGAAACACTTTGCCTGGAAATCCCTTTATATAGATATTCAGTTTATTAAGCATATTTTATATTTTCTGTGTTACCACAGACAACAATGTTGTTAAACTTTCTGCCAGGACATCACAATGTGCTCCTTTCTCCTCTCTCAATAACATTTTTTCCTCACTTTCTGTACCCACCAAAATCTTGTCGAGGCCTTGTGGATTTCACTAACAGTCTCAAGGCCCTTGTAGCATTTTTTTTACCACCAGGTCTCAAAGCCAATGACATATTTATAGGTTGGTTTTATAGCATCCTGCTCTTAGTATCTAAATCTGTTCCAATAATCTGTAACCCTAAAACACCAGTAGCATAATACAATTCTTTGCTATTGTTAATATCACTTTTTTTTGAATGTTGACTAGGCTTAGTTAAGAGGTCTTTGCTGAGGGTTTTTCATGTATTTGGCAGAAAATAACTTGAGGGCTTTTCACACATAAAGTTGTAGCTACTGCTGGCTGTTGGCTGGGTTTCACTTGGAGCTGTGGGTCAGATTTTCTACACTTGTCTCTCCATGTGTACTGGGCTGCTGCACAGCATTGATTCTTAATTCCAAGGAATAGCATCCAACAGAGGGACCAGGCAGACTTCTTGTGACCCAGTCTCAGAAGGCATGGAGCACCATTGCCACTACAGTTGATTAGTTAAATATTAGTCACCAAGGAAACTTCTGGGAAAGTGGAATAAAAAAGTCTATTTCTCCAAAGAGACTAAATAAATACTGGCAAAAATTGTCAAAATAAACTTTTTTAGAACTCTGTAAATTAACCTAATGTTAGGTAGGACAAGGGTCTCAAAGTTCTATTCTTGCTAATGTTTAAATGTAATACGCTATTTTATAGACCAGCTGTAAACAGAATGGTTTGACAAAAACTTGACCTGGGATAAGTGTAGCCAACTGCAAATAGAATAGAATAGAATAGAATAGAATAGAATAGAATAGATAAATTTTTAAAAATTAAAGTAAAAAAAGAAAGAAACATATAATTGATTAAATAGTGTATATAAGTTACAAGCAATGGCTAAATCTCCCTTGGAAACACAGTGAACTTTGTGGTGGTTTAACTTGCCCTAGCTTTATTCCCTTTTCCCTATATTCATAGTAGTTTTGAAAACCAACAGCCTTGCAACCATGATAGCTGTGAGAATCAAAGGCTACACAATTACTGGAGGGGCAGAGAAGAGTAGGAGCTCTTCCAAAAGCTCAATCTCTGGAGAATTACCAGTGTGTGACTTGTACCTTGCTGGAAAAACCTCACTCTAGGCTGTCATTATTTAACCTAACTCAGCGCTAGCTCAGTTGCAAAAGCTCTATCATTAAGCTTTTTGTTGGAAGCAACTAATAATAATTATTTAACATTGCAGCTGCCCTAGGTAGAAATACCCATTGTGAAAAAAAAAAGAAAAAAGAAAAAAGATGCTAGCCAAAATGTTAAAAGAAAGATTTTGGGAATGAGCTGTCCATAGGGAGCTTTGACAAGCTCTAACATAATCATTGGGGTCTAGAATAATACATTAATAGAGCTATGCACATGTCCGGAAATTCCTAAGAAGGCCCTAATCTCTTGCGGTTGGCTGGCCTTGAGGACCTGTGCAAAGAGGAAGGGAAGCCAAAGGCAGTTGTGAACCTGGAACATTGAAGGAAAGCCTAAATATATACATGGAACCCCTCAGCCAAAAGTGGAAAACACTGATTCAAAGCAATTAGGACTTTTTTAAATCCAATCATTAGTAGACCACTAAGCTAACTGAACAACATTTTCAAAGGGCACACACAACAGGAAATAATGACTTGGGATTTGTCCCAAGAATGCAACATTGGTCTAATTCAACATGACCATAATAGAACAAAAGATAAAAAAGAAAAACACTTGATTGTCCCAACAGACAAAGAAGAAATGTTTGACAAAATCGGTAACTACAACATTAAATAATCCAGGAATCACAAGGGGACTAACTCAGCTGATTAAGGGTGTCTGTGAAAGCCGATAGTAACATGATACTTAATAGTGAAAGAATAAAAGGTTTTCCCCTGACATCAGAAACAAGACAAGGGTGTTTTCTGTCATACTTCTATTCAGTATTATGCTGGAGATTCTAGCCAGAGTAATGGGCAATAATAAAATAAAACAATACAAATAAAGGCATACTTGTCAGAAAGGAAAAGGTAAAACTATTTTCGTGAACACATGCCATCTGCTGTATAGAAAATCATAAGGAATCTTAAAAAATAGCATAGTACATAAATTTAGTAAAGTTGTAAGATAAGGTGACCAATATGTAAAACTAAATTGTGTTTCTTTACACTAGCAATGAACACTAAAAATTAAGAAAAATATTACATTAGCATTAAATATTCCACAGCATGATAAAGAATAAAATAGGAATAAATATAACAAAAAATGGAAGCTTTGTACACTGAAAATTATAGAACAGTGTTGAAAGAAATTAAAGATCTGAATAAACAGATACCCAAGTTTATGGATGGAAAGACTTAATATTGTTAAGATGGCAATAGTCCTCAAGTCAATCTAAAAATCAGTGCCTTTACTATGCAAATTGTGACTTTTTTTTTTTTTTGCAGAACAATGTTAAGTTGATCCTAAACTTCAGGTAGAAATGCAAGGGATTCAGAAAAGTTGTTACAGTCTTGAAAAAAAGGTAAGCTGTAGGACTCACATGTCCCAATTTCATAACTTTAATTTCATAACTTTTTATAAAGCTACACTAATCAACATAATTTGATACTAGCATAAGGGTAAACATATTTTTCAATGGAATATTGTTGAGAATTCCAAAATAAGCTTTTATATTTATCAGCAACTGATTTTTGACAAAAGAGTCAAGAACATTCAGTAGGGGAAAGAGCAATCTTTTCAACAAATGATTCTGGGACAAGAACTATATACATGCAAACCAATAAAATTAGAACCCAACTTCAGACTACAAAAAAATTAATTCAGAATGGATTGTAGACCTAAGTATATGAACTAAAAATGTAAGACACTAACAAGAAAACATAGGTGTAAACTTCAGTGTTTCTTTTATACAATACCATAAAGCACAAATGATAAAGCAAAAACTAGATACACTGAAATTCATGAATTAAAAATATTCATATGATGTCTTCATGATAGTAATAAAAGACAATTTATAGAATGGGGAACATATTTCTCACATATGTATCCGCACTGATTGGCATATTTGGACTAATTTTATGCATACATGTATGCCCTCAATTTTTTTTCAAATGATCTAAACCAAATAGTAGAATATATAGTATCATAATATATATTGGAGTAGTTCTAACAATTGTTTACAGAGGTTGAAGCAATTTAAAAGATGTACAGAGAGTCTTCATTAATAGCATATCACAGTAGGAGCTGGACTAGATGATACCTTGCCTCTTCTTTTGGCCTTCATATATTTAATACAAATATATATATTTAACTAAAGAAACAAATAGTATTTTGAAGAACTCTGTATGATGCATATTTTATTCAGGTTCAATTCTTCCTAGAAATAAATGCTTCTGGAGTTTTTTGAGTGCTTTTAAAATAATAAAATTTGTGTGGAAATAAATCTAAGCATGCTATTATAGAGAAGTATGAAATATTAAGGAAATAAATTAATAATGACTAGTTAGTGCACATTACTACTCTTAAACAACTGTTATTAATTTACTAATGTAGCTCTTACTAATTTAAAAAATAATCCAACCAAACATTTCATGATGCTTTTTACAAAACACTATTAATAGATATGGTTCTTGAAGTGCTAAATGTTACAGCATTTGATCTTGTACATATTATTTCCACCACTGATATAATCAATTGACATAATTAAATTCTTATAAAATAGTTAACTGTCTCCTTCTGATGAACAGCATCTATATTTTAGAGTTAAAATTATAAGGACATAAAATTATGGCATATTAATTTTTAGTTATGATTCTAACTGATCTTTACTCTGTGTTGGTTATAGTTTCATCTTCCTAGAAAATGGCTTACAGCAAGGATTTCACTATCTGGCACAGCAGTGCTCACACTGTCTCTCCTAGTGATAACAGTGGCACAGTGAGTCAGACACTATCTCAAGAGCATAGCTGCATGGATATGTCAGTCCTAAAAGTGTTAAATCTCAGCGTTCTGAATGTATTGCTTCTCTATTTCTTAAACAAAGTCTCCAGTTTTAATTACAGTTTCAACTAAGGTGAAACTTCGGTTGTAAAGTGCATGCTTTTTGCCTAATTTAGTTATCCAACAGGCAGAATAGCTTTTATTGTTTTTTGAAAGAGTGGAGGGTCAATGCTACTAAATTAATGCAGTAGATAATTTCACAACAGAATTATCTTCATAACATCTGTATTTGTAAATACATTTTTTATTTAGTTGACTGTATGAAATTAAAATCAGTAAGTTTTTTTTTGTATAGAATTAAACTGATCCTGTCACTAAATCAGCAAAGATCTATTGAGTGTCAAATTCTCAATTCTATTTTACTCTGTGCCTCTATGCCAGATGTGTAGGAGAGCATAATGAAAATAGATGTGGAGAAATCTTATTTGGGAGTTGAGATGTGTGCACAGAAAAAGCTAACTAAAAACTGAAAACACAGTATAGTAATTACAGTATAGCTAGGACCATAGAGCATGCACAATTAGACCTATAAAAGTGAATGGAAGTAATAGTGATGTTGAGGACCACCCTGCCTGGTCTCAGGAAGCTGTAACCTACTGTAACTTAGGCTGAGTGAGAAACCTCCAGACCAGAAGCCACTAAGGAGACAAAATTTATTTCCCTGGCATGAATGCTGCCTATTTTGTGCCTGACCTCCTAAGCTTGATCAGTTAGCCAGTGACAGGTAAGATTTCCCACAGAGGGAATTGCCTAAGACAGGCATGATCACGTGGAAGCTTCTGGGAAGAGACTCGGAGCTGTGGAAATGAAGGGGTGATGGACACCAACCCCTGCACCCTTGGCTTTGTCAAAACCTGAGTCCTTGTTCTTAGAAGTGAGTAATTCAAGTCTCTGGCTGCCTTTTTCTCCTCTGTTGACTCAGGCCTGCGGAAATAGCAGGGGGGTGCAGCCCAGACCAGAAACAGCGGACCCCTGGACTAATCAGGCCTGGAACATAGAATATGCAAGATCCTGTGGGATCTGTTTGCTGGAGGATTATTAGATTGGAATTTTTTTTAAGATTTTATTTTATTTATTTTTAGAGAGGGAAGGGAGGGAGAAAGAGAGAGAGAGAGAGAGAGAGAAACATCAATGTGCAGTTGCTGGGGGCCGTGGCCTGCAACTCAGGCATGTGCCCTGACTGGGAATCAAACCCGTGATGCTTTGATTTGCAGCCTGTGCTCAATCCACTGAGCTACACCAGCCAGGGCATTAGATTAGAATTTGAAGGCACAGACAGGAAATCAAAACTAGCCCTTTGAGCTGCTAGATAAAACTCCAAGCTTTGCCCAGAATCACAGAGAGTTCTGTCTGCACCTTTGTAAGTCATCTACTTCTTTTGATCTTTTCTGCCAGACTGTGAATCCACAAACTAAGTTTGGATTCTCAATAAAAATCTGCTTGGCAATGGAGATGGTGTGCTCTCCACTAGAAAGGGTGGCTATGGTGCTCTCCACTAGAGAGAGTGGCCATTCTGTCCCTATTCCCCCATAGGACCTGGTTGTCTCTGTGTATGTTTTTCTCGTGTTTCGATGAGCGTCTGCAGCGGAGATGGATACTGCTGGCCGGTATCCGCCACATAGTTCCTTGAGTTTAGATGATGAAAAATGTCTTATGAGTTTCCCACCATGAATCCATATGTAGTCCTCTGTTGCTTATCCAAAATGACACTTCTGAGTGGTATTGGACAGGAAACTAGCTTGTTAATCTTCTGTATTTCTAGAGCCTCTCTTTGTGTTTTCTTTCCCTACCCTTTCCAGTACCTCTACCTTCTGCTGGAATGTATGAGATCATCATTTACAATAGAAGTGCCTAGATAAAAGTCTTGATATCGGTCATTAGTGAAGCACAAAAATGAGATTTTCAGCATATGTAATAATGGACAATTGTTCAGGTACATACATACATTTGCTCTATTTATTTAGATTCTGAAACCTCAGTTTGGAGACATTTAACAAGGCCTAGCTCTAACAGGAAGAAAAGCAAATCAGCTTTTACTGTAGTTTATTTGCTCTCTTACAGAGAGTATATATATGCCTTTATGAGTCTTTCCTATAGTTTCTGAAACTACCTTAGCTAGCTAAATATTTCTTTCTTTGACAGCCTATGCTAATATATATATGACATATAATATATATTATATTATTTATATATAATATGCACATATACACATATATATGCATATAATTTCAACACATCACCTCTGGATGGAGGATTATAAACTACTTCTATTTGTTTCCCTTGGTCCTGCCTAGCATATTTATGCCTTCAAGAGAGTTGGCCTTATGCTCAGCTCAAGTCTTTCTGAGGAAGACTTGATTGAATAAATGTTACACAAAATTATTATTATTTGTTATTTGGTAATATTGGTGTGTTATTAATAACTGATGATTTTAATTATTATTAATAACTACTAAATATATTCTGTGTGCCCTGATTGGGTGTGGAAGAAGCGAGTTATGTTTAGTTTGAGACATAACAAGATTCCCTACATGTTATTTAGGCTCATGTTGCTCAGATTAGGTGAAAGGAATTTGGGGAGGAAAAATATTTTTTCTACTCTTCTGAGTTCTTCTGGCTGGTCTAATAAGAAAATCTACATGAGACAGATTAATAAGAAAAAATGACCAAATTATTACATGTGTACATATGGGAGTTTCCCTAAGAATAGGACCAAATGAAAAGTCTGGCAGTTAAGGCCTCTATGTCATTTCATGTTAAGATGAAGTGTGGGGGTGGGGTGTTATGGTTTTGGATTTCAAAGAGCAAGAAGGCAATTCACATGGAGATGGAAAAGCAAGTTTTGGTAAATGAACGTTTGCTGGGCCATCTTTAACAATGGGATGCTGGTTCATATTCTAGTTATCTACGATGACCTCTCCCTTCCTGGGTTGGGACCTCTGTCTACCTTAAGTTAGGCAGTTAGGGGGAAAATCAAACATCATCCTTGAGTCTTTTGTTTCTTAAAAATAGCCAACTTAAAATAACTGATATCGCAAAAAGGCATAATTTGGGGTGGCAAACTGTGCTTCCCCTAGACTTAGTGCTGTGCAACTAAGTACATCAGTAGGCTTAAAATAAGATCAGGAAAAAAATATATTTACCTCTGCTAGTGAGATGAGTTTTACTGACTGGCATTTGGGAAATAGGAGTGGAACATATGACTTGCAACAGGCAGGTGACAAAAGAAAACAAAAACATTATCAAAGTTAAGATTCTGGGTAAAACCTGCAGGCAGGTTCTAAGGTATATTATAAAAAAGCAGTCAAAATAAGACACAGTAGAGAGTAAAAGAGAATCCATACAAATGAGAGTTCTGTGTAAGAACAACAAATAATCTGGACTGAGGAACTTAAGAACTGTGGCTCATAGACATATGAAAAAATGGTTAACATCACTAGCCATCAGAGAGATATAAATTAAAACCACAATGAGATTTCACCTCACACCTGTCAGAATGGCTGTCAATAATAAATCAAACAAGTGCTGTTGAGGATATGGGAAAAAGGGAAGCCTAGTGCACTGTTGGTGGGAATGCAGACTGGTGCAGCTATTATGGAAAACAGTATGGGATTTCCTCAAAAAATTAAAAATGGAACTGCCTTTTGGCCCAGCAATTCCACTGTTGGAGTATAGCCTATGAATCCCAAAACAGCAATTCAAAAGAACTTATGCACCCCTATGTTCATAGAGGCACTATTTGCAATAGCCAAATGCTGGAAACAGCCTGAGTGCCCATCACTAGATGAGTGGATCAAACACTGTGGTACATTTACTACAGTTTTCCTCGGAATACTATGCAGCAGAAAGTAAGAAGTAGGTACAACCCTTCATGACAGTAGGATGGAACTGGAGAGCATTATGCTAAATGAAATAAGCCAGGCAGTAAAAGACAAATACCAAATGCCATACTTATAAGTGGAACCTAATCAACAAAACAAACAAGCAAGCAAAATAGAACCAGAGACATTGAAGTAAAGAACGAACTGACAGTAACCAGAGGGGCGGGGTCAGGGTGATAACATCAGAAAGAAGGGGAAGAGTCGTTAAGGAACTTGTGTAAAGGATGCATGGACAAAGCCAAAAGGGAGAAAGAGTGAGGGTGGGAGGTGGGGGTGGGAGGATGTGGGATAAAGTGGTGGCTGGAAAATGGAAGCTACTGTACTTGAACAACAAGAAAAAAAAAACCATATTCTAGCCACATTGTATTACCAATACGGACTATTTCTTATCCGTGATACCTTTCTTTTTAAAACACAATTTCTGACCTGTCTTACAAAGGGAATAAAAACAGTATACTTAATAAAGGGAAAATCCTTCATACACAGGTTGACATGCATCCAATTTATCTTTTCTTTCAACCAAGCTCAGATAATCACAAGCAAAATTTCGAGAAAAAAAATATTTTCTTCCAATGGACGTACTGGGTAGGAGGAAGAACCTGGCACTTCCTGAACACAGTAGACAGCTGTTAGGTCATCCCTATTAAAGAAAGATGGAACAACAGGTGAAGTGACATTTGAAAAAGTTTCCTTTTCAGTTAGAATCAATAGCAGGGTCAGGAAAGGGCTCTTGAGGTTATTCAGACTCGTCTATCTGGAAGAGTGAGACTTTTTCTTAGTGGTGATAGTTATCTATTGCTGATAAAATCAAGCACTTGCCACCCTGGAGTGAACAGTATTTATTGTCATTTGGCTGTTTTTTAGTGGGAATGGCTTCAAAAGGTTCTTATTCAGAAGAAAAGGAAGTCAATTTAAAATTTTAACTTGTACTGGTTAGGCTTCAGATACTGAACCCAGAGAACTGAAAAGATAAAAAATTGAAAAGATAGGAAAGTCATCTATTTTGAGTGGTCACATAAGGGATAATAAAACATATCCCGGGTAAATATAATGTTACAATTTTTCTCCTTAATTCAGGGACTTCATACCTAGAAATGATACGAAATAGATTCTCTTTAAAAGCTATATGTAGCTGGATCTCTATATGTGTATCTATATGTATCAATATATAGATATATTTATATATCTATGTATTTATATGTATCTATGTATATAATGGTACATTACCTTGCTGGATTGAAAAAGTTTTAAACTCTGAGTTAACTCAGATCAATGCTTTAAGCCCATACCTAGCTACAAGAGGCAAAGAGCCATAGGTAGAACCCAATTTTTCTCTAAGGACACCTAACCAGTTTTAGTGATACCACATGTCACAACAGTTTAATATAATCTGTGACTTTTTAAATGAACAGTAATCAAATATTTTGACATAAAATGCCCTCAGTGTTGGGATATTCTGGATTTTTCAACTCGAATTAATAAGTGTTGTATCCAAGTTGCGAGCGAAAGAAATCTCCGAAGACTGAAATCAGTTTGATGTCAACTTTATTGGCCAAGTTTTACCTGCGCAGGGGCGAGCTTCCCAAATGAGACCGTAGTCTCGCGGCTACGCAGAGCCGCCAAAATGGAAGTCGCGCCTGGCTTACAGACTACTGGGGTTTTTATAGAAGCTAGCAAGCAAGCGCTATACAGAAGCAGACGTGGCAGTTAGTAATTCGCTTACAAAGACTGCACGTGGGAATTTCAAACCAAGCATTCTTTCATAAGGTGGGAAGGCAGGATGTTTGTTCATTAACCTAGTAATCTCCTGGCTCTAGCTAGCTGGTTTTCTATTTTCTCATTAAAAACTACAAAGCACTGCTTATCTAGCCTAGCCATGGGAGAGCGTCTGCTAGACACAGGATGTTTGCTTTGACTGTACTTTGTCTCTTTTATCATTTCTTTTCAGCTACAATGTGGTTCTTGTCTATTAAGGTTAAAATTTAGTTCTTAATTTCCTTGTTCCCAACATTCCCTGTGGTTTATAGGCAATTTCAATGGATCCCACAATAAGGTAGTTTCCAGGATGCACATAATAATCTTTCTAATATATTCCTAGCTAAACACAAAGTTACAAGATTTTTCCTTAAGTCGGAGACTTTCTTCTCAGAAATGCTAAGAAAGCAGATTCTCTTTAAAATACCTGAATGTTCTTAAGCTTAGGAGTGTGTTAGAGTTTAAAATTTTTCAGGGATAACTTGTTTGGGTGCTATTTACAGACACCACAGTGAAATAATATTAAACTAGTGATGGGGACCCCGGCTCGTGGGGTCCGTGTCATTATGGAGAAAATGAGACATTCACATGGATTACTGAATCCGGCAGAGGAAAAAGGATGGCATGGCTTTTTTCTCAAGGGTAGCAAAAGCCTTGGCCCTTGCTCCAATGAGGTTTTATTGTCTTACTGGGCACATTATGAGAAGGTCCTCATTTACTGTGCACAGGTTTGCTTTAGGAGGTTAGCTTTTACAGAAAACAAAGGAGAGGATGCTGGTAATCACATCACAGAAGAGGAATATTTGCAAATGAAAAGGCAAAAGTAGTTGGACCAGTTACACTCATCCTTGGAAGGTTTAGCATGGTTTTTAGGAAGTTGCTTTGCACTAAATGTCCTCAATTCAGGGTGAGGGAGTTTTAGCAAAAAGCAAGTCTCATAGTGGCCTAGGTACATTGCAGGCCTGATTCCCCACAGGAAAACCTGTCTGTGGGCGTGAGTCCTGTGCATCTCCCAGTGGGAGCTGGGCCTATGACACGCAGAGTGGCCTCCCACCCACTAGCAAATTAGAAATTGGTCTGCCACATGCTTATGAGTAAAATCTTAAAGCAATATTTTGATCAGTGACTAAGAAAACAGATTCTGCACTGAATCTTAAATTTGTACAATTAAAAAAGGTATCCTTGTTTTAAAAGCATAGGACTTAAAATAAGAAGTATTTTTGGGGGATCATTTACTTGAGGATGGGATCTAACCTTTATTCATCGAGTGAGTTCAGCAACATGGGCAAGCCTGGACACCTTGCATTAGAAGTTTTGAAGGTACTTGTGGGTTCTGCGGGGGAGACCAACTGTCATGATCACTAGTGTTTGACTTGGGGAAGTCCCATCAGAGAAAACATGACAGTAACTTTTTCAAATTATAGATGAATGTATTGACTTTCGGAATTAAGTTCTTGAAATTTACAAGAATCCATTCAGTGAAGGCACCAGTGTTTCTTCAGGGTTTATACAGAAGGCAAACCTAATGTTTTGGTGTATAATGTGGCAAAGGAATAAATGAGCGATTGGCCCTTCGACATATGAATAGTAGAGATCTGAAAGAAAAACACAAAGCTTAGAAAAGTTGATAAAACACAGCAATGGGAAAGATGTGGGGAAGCAGGCATTTAATTGTTCTATTGATGGGAGTATGAAATTTAGGATGCATAATCAGGAAGCATTAATCAAAACTTCTATGTGCAAATTCTGATTCCACTATTCTACTTTGAAAGTTTTTTTCCAAACAGGTAATAGACAAGTTGGTGCATTATTAATTAAAGTTACAAGTTTATGGGAAATTTAAATGTCCTACATAGGAAATAGGAAATAAATAGTATAGCAATATCATCTAATAAAGATGTTATATAGATAAAAGGGTGTTAAAATTAGGTTAAAAAGATAAAGCTGCACTAACATGAAAACTATTGAATTAGATTATAAAATAAATAAGCAGTATAAGAAAAATTTGGATTACCCTGTAGGTATAAGGGGTGTTTCCTGCCCTCCATTCCCACGACACTGTCCCACTGATTTCTCCAAGAGCCTGAGGACTTTGTCTGGCCTCAGGAACATGCACAGTGAGCCTGAAGTGCCAGAGTATTTGTTTACAATACTTGAGGGTAGAGCCTGCAGCCAGCAATGTGTGGGAGTTTGTGAATAAGTGATCCCGGTTCCCAACTCATTGGGTGGAACAAGTTCAAGTCTTCTCACTACATTTGTCCTGATGTTCCAGGAGGATTGAGCCTTTGTCTTCCAAAGGGATAACTTACACATTAATTCTCCACAGTGGGCTTTGTGCCTATCTGCGTGCCCCTTCTCCATGGGAGCACCTGGTTTCACCCCCCAAAAAAGCTCTTTCCTCTTTGATTTTATTCAGGGTCTGCTTATAGGAGAATCCAACCTAAAGCAATATATTTGGATGTGTGTATGGTATGGCTGCGTGTGCATGTGTTTGTAATATAAAGATATAGGAATATATACTAAAACATTAACAAGGCTTTTCTGTGCTGTAGGATTAGAAGTGATATTTATATTTTTCTGTGTTATATGATTTATTTTTAAGAATAATGTATTTTTTGTGGAAGCAATATTTGTGGGCCAGAAAGGCAGGGCTCTTGACCTTGGGGATACAGAGTCCAAGGCTGAGGAAAATTGTACTTCAGGTGTAGAAAGGCAGATGTTTGAAGTTCATATACTGCCTTCTTCCAGTAGATTGCCTGTTCTGTTCTGGAGCTCAGCAGGACACAGACAGAAAGAGAGTCCTTCAGTGGGCCTGCTGTGAGGAAATGGAGCAAGAAAAAATAAAAGAAGTAGATCTGTCATAAAATAAAAGAGAAACAAAGCCTCCTGGCTTGCCTATAGCATATCAATTTAGCCCACAATAAGAACAATTTGCTCATTTTTTTTCTTACTAGAAGGTGTTTTCTGTTGTCTTGACTGCTATTTTGCATTATTGCTTTTGAAAGGACTAACCCATTTAAAATCCTAGTCTATAAAAATAATAAGAGAATATACATATCAGTGTCTTTATACCATGGTGAGGACATGTTCATTAATGGAACCTAAGTTCACCTGAAGGATGCCAACATTGAATATGTATTATGAAAAGAAAATAGATAATAAGGAATACAACTAAAGGTTATTTAGACAACATCATTTTTTAAGAAATGTTGACAGTGCCTTATTATTATATCTTTATACATTGTTATTTTTTATGATTCTCTTACTCCCTAATAATCAGGGGTAGTTTTTATTTAAAAATAGACATCTTGCTCAAAATTTGATTGTACCAATTAAATTCATGAACTAAAAGGTAAATAAAAATCATAAATTTCAGTTGTGTTATTCATAGTGTCATGGGTTGGTAATTTTACCTTATGAAGCATTAATGTGCCTTTCATAACATTTCATTCTAAACTGAACAAAAGTCTCAGAATTTTTTATTAACTAACATTGTGCATAACCCTAATATTTCTCTTGTTCTACTCTAAAACTAGGGAGTAGGAAAACAGGTTAGTTGTGAGCCACACTTTTGAATGCATTAAATATGTGCATATACTGTAAATATCAACTGGGCAGTATTTGAACATTTCTGTAAATAATATAACAATAAATACTTTGGTATTTTGATTATACAACATGAAAAAGGATTAACTGCTGAATAAAATTTTATCAACTTTGTCATTGTAATACTTGCACTATTCTATTTAGTCAAGAGAAATTTAAAGGTGTACCTGTATCACTACTAAATAATTTTATGGGGCAAAATTGTGTTTAAGAAACATGGTCATAACATAATGTTTTAGAAGTCTCTGTTATGTATAGATTCACATTATTTGCTGAAACTTCAAATCACAATAAAAAAGGTTTAGTCTAAAATTTAGAACCAAACATAAACTGATATTAGTTCCAAATTCAACTGAAGCAGTCTGTGTTTTAAGAAAATAAAAATATAGAGTTTGTGAATGGCTTTGGACACAACAGAGATTAGGCTGGGCTTATTATTGAAAATAAATTATTTTATTATAAACAGTATTTTATGTACTGGCCTCTCTGTGAAATGTGAGATATTTCCCTGACAGAACTAAAAGGCACAGAGCCTGAAGCAAATATATTAAAATATATGCTAGAGGGCATTTCCTACAGGGCATTTTTATACAAAGTTCTTTCAAGCTAGTATTTGATAAAATTTTAAATATTTCATTTTAGCAGAACTCAAAGACAAGTGTTTAGAGCAAAGTAAAAACATGCTGTTAAATTGATTTACTCACTGTCACTTTTTCTCCACAAGTACAGATTGAAATATTGTTAACATAAGCCTATTAAGCAAAAAGATAAAGCTTAGGGGAAATACTGTTTATTAAAGTATATATTGTAGAAAAATTTGTAGAATAATTTGGCAAGATCCTTACCTATATTGTGAATTGAGATATGTATTAAATTAAAAGGTAAATACTAAATTAAAATGTCTCAGTACAAAAATTCTTGGTACAAATAATTCTCAAGTCTAAGAGAGTAAACTGATTTTTATGTGTTTTGCACATACCAGTATTTTTTTTAACAGTCTACATCTCATTTGGCTGTTTCATTATACCAATATGACTCTTAATTATAATGATGAAAGATAAATATTTTAATCATATTTTTTTGCTTCATAAATAAATCTCTCATTATTTACAGATCCATGTTTGACTATGATGAAAAAGATCACTTATTTTTTTTGTTTGTTTTTAATTGTGATGGCTATTTGCATTGCTTACTATTTGTCAGGTGTTTTGCTAAGCATTCAACATTAACTCCTGCAGTTTTCAAAATAACCATGTTTAACATTCATTTATTGTTCCCATTTAACATATGAGATAATTGAGACTAGGTGCTCATCCAAGTTCATACATCTTTTAATTGGTAAAGGTGAAATTTGAGTAGGTTGAATTCAGAGCCTGGGGTCAGATTATTTAGTGTAACTAAGTTTTTCTATTGCTTCTTTGTAAAAACCATGCTACTTGCCTTATTATGTTCCTAGCCTCTTGTAAGAAGTTAATGTTTTTATAATGAATTTGTATTACTAATATACCATTCTTTCTATATCCTTTGGAAGGATGTGATACTAAAACAAGATCTAAAAACTATCAATAATGTACATTTTATAGTCATGCTCCTTTCTTAAATTTCTTAGATGAAGAGAGAGTATTTTTTAAAATAAGTGTCCATGGTGCACGGTCAGTGATCAGGCCCATCCTTGTAAAGTGGTGAGACACCTGTGCTGCAGTGGGACTGGCATCGCATTCTTATTCTGCTGTTTGCTGCCCATATGTCACCGGAAAAGTTAATTGTCTGCTCTTTGCCACCAATTCCTTACTTGTAAAATAATCAAACTAGTAAAAAATACTTCATACACATATATGTATATATATGTGTGTGTGACAAAATATATAAGGTACTCATTTCCCCTCTTTCACTGGTTCCCCTCTGTCCTGTTTATTTCTTAATTTCTTATTTTATTTCTTCTTCCTTATAAAAGTTGCTGACATTTTTTAAAAGACATTTTACTTTTTCCTTGCATTAAATATACAAGCTTCTTTGATTAAAAAAAAAAGAGCTTTGTACTTTGTAGCAAGCTTATTTTATTTCTGTTCTTTTGGCATAGTGCACAAAGTATAAATTCAGTTACTTCCTAATCAATCACTACAAGTATGTAGGTTTGGCATTGCATACCGGTTGGTTAATAGCTCTAATGATGTTCTCAGCGGTAGTATGGCTTTTTTAGCACGTTTCAATCTTCCCTAATATTCCTGTACAACATTCTCCTTTATCATTTTGTCATTTTCCTGCATACACTGAGGTATTTGCAAAATCTATCAACTGTCAATTTTAGGATTACATTTTTGTTACAAAAAGTAAGCTTTTAGATGTTTCATTTCCAGCGTACAAATTATCACTTCCCCCTTTATGAGAATCATTTCCTTCTCATTATAAAACAGCTTATAAAATCCAAATTCATCCTAAATTTTTCTTCCACAAAGGTAGACAATGAAAAGGTCTCGGGTATTTTTGAGTAACTCTATGCTCATCTGAGTTTCATACTTATATATTATTTCTGTGAATTAGTAAAACATAATATCAAGTTTGAAACTTAAAGGAAAAGTCTTTAAAAGTTTTAGAATCCGCCCAGGCTGGTGTGGTCCAGTTGATTGGAGCCTCACCCCATACACCAAAAGTTGAGGTTTGATTCCCTGTTAGGGTACATACCTAAGTTATGGGTTCAATCCCTAGTTGGGATGCGAATGGGAGGCAACCAATCAATGTTTTTCTCTCACATTGATGTCTCTCTCTCTCTCCCTTTCTCTCTCTTAAAAAATTAATGAACATATTGTTAAAATCTTTTTAAAAAGTTCTTAGAATCAGATTAAGAGAATACATCCTAGTAGATAATTTCTATTATGTTTCTTCATTATATTTTCTTATGAACATCTGACTTATATTGGAATTATTTTGGGGAAATTAATTTAAATAATTAAAGGAAGATATACAAAAATCTTTGATTCAGATCCACTTTCAATAAGATATATTTAGGTAGTTTTTGATAAAATATGCTCATGTATTGGGGCCAAAATCAGGCTACCCTTACAATGGCATATTGATTATTTTGAACTAAAATCAACTGAAAAGCATCAAGAGCCAGAAGATCTTTCTGACTCTTCTCTGTCTCCCTAAATGCAGGAAAATAAATGTCTGCGATAAATGACTTCCCCACTTCTGAAGGACTGAGAGACAGCCTTATCACAAGTGTTATAAAATCCAGAGTCTAAAAAAACTGTATAAACAGGCAGTGTAATTCCTGTACTAATTTATTATATAAGCCTAAGCTTTGTTTAGGTTCCTCACCAATGAATAGCCAAACTTGCTTAGATTCCTTCTTAATGAGCACTAACAGTCTTTGTCCTATGAATTTCTCATAAATGTATTGTTTATTTGTCTAAATAGTATAAAAAGATGCTTAGTTTGATCACTTCTTTGAGCCTCGTTTTATGCTCTGAGCATCATACTGTGAATTTCCTGTGCACACATACTAAAATTGTGTTTTCTCCTGTTAATCTAGTCTTGTGTCAATTTTATTATTTTATAATTTGTCCAGGCAGGAAAACTAAAGAAGGGTAGAGTAGGGGAATTCTCTCCCATACCACGACATGCATGAATAAATTTATTATTTATTGTATGTCCCATTAAAATTTGATGTCTCCAAGGAATCTGATTTTTCTCTATCAAGTCTAACGCCATGTTCTTATGTAAGTAAAACTGATGAAGAGAACTGTTCAGAAAACTGATGTAAGTAAAACTGTTGAAGAGAAAAGAGCAAAGTAAATATATTCTGGATCCTGCTTAAAACTACTTGTAATGTGTTAAGGAGAATTGAGAAGCTAAAGCAGGTAGTAGGTTGCAGGCAAGAAATAAGATAATTATAACCCATGTATGTAGAAATACTGTGAAAAATTTGTTAACATTTTTATCAAATGTCAATTCATATTTTTATTAAATGTTAGATTCATCTAATCTAATTTGGTTCTAACATTTTGGGGCTTACAGAGCCTTTGAAAATCTGATGATAACTCAGCTATGGACTCTCTTCAGAAAAATGCACATCTTGAAGTCTGTCCAAGTAAAAACTGAAGGTTAAGAACAATGTTAGTTCTGAGAGCACATCAAACAGCAGTAAACTTTACTCCCACTAACATTAGCAGTGCATGCCTACCACCACTCTTCAGACAGATTTTCTTAGACTATTGCTATTCTAGTTTTTTTTTTCATTTCTACATCCCAATAACCAACAACAATTTCCTCTCAGTCCAATTTTCTCATCCCCACCAACTTGTTCTAAAGACTTAAGCCCCTTGATCCCTGCGTATTGTTGCATTTAACCCCCTTTTCACCAAGTCCCGTTCTCTGGAGCCCAGTACCATTAACCACTTAAATTACTCTTCCTACTTACTCTCTCAATGTCTTTCTTTCCTGATTTATTTATCTATTCTGAAAACAACTCACTTTAAATCTATCTCAGACTCTATCTGGATCCCTTCTACTCTGAGCTGGGATGTTGCTAGGGAAAAACATACTAACAAAATAGGTAGTTTGTAGTCACAATAAATTTGTGATAGTACCAGTCATCCTCTGAAAATCTTTTATTTATCCTAGGTCAATTCCCTGCCCTATTCAAAACATGTCATTTCTTTAAGTCTTCTAAGTAACCCTTATCTTATTCATCCATTGGCAAACAACCCTTGTACTTCAAAAAGGACAGGTTCTATTAGATTGGATAAACCTAATGGTCTAAATTCCAAATTGTTGCCAGAATGATCCTTCAAAAGAAAGAGAAACATACAACCATTTCCATGTTCTAGGAGGTGGTGGTAGCAGGAAAATGGGGACCTCAGTGATACAATTGCAAGGAATTAAATTCTTTTAACTACCCAAATTAATGATTTAATAAAAGCTATCCAAGGTGAGATATACAATAGTAAGTTGGATATTTAGATACCACAGCCTTTGGTTATCCAGGCTGAAGCTCAACAGAGAAATTTTTTCAATACATAAATCAGATTATCATAAATCACAGCTATAGATCAGAAGCTTGGGATTGTCAAGATTGTAGAGTACAAAAGATGCTGGAGTACATCCTGTTCTAAGAGACAAAAGGAAGGGTGTGGTGGATGAGAGGCACTGATGGTCAGTATCTTAGTCTAATCCATACAGAAATGACATCATCATAAAAAACAAGGTAATGATAGTTTGAATTAAATTGCCCACTGGAACAGACTGCATGACACTCTGGACTCCTGTTTAATCCCTTATTAGAGTATGGTATTTGATTTGACCTACCTTAAAATTTTGACTGACAGCATAGTGGATATTTGTCATGTTTTTAGTTACCAGGCATATGAATACTTTCCTTGTTTTGATTAGGTGAACATATAATTCATCATCCAAATCAGGATAATGTAAGAGAAAAATGACCTATTCATACATACCAGGTTAGGACATATCTAGACAAATTATGTCAGGCTGTAACTCTAATTTTGGGTGAATCTTTATCAAAATAAGTAATGTAAAACAGATTGAACTGGGATCATTTCTCTTTAAGGTTATTATATCCTGGAGATACTTAACTCAAGAGACTCAGGAGTCAGCCTTTAATGATATCTTCCATCCTGTACTTTTTCCTAATCATCCAGGATTCATTTTAGAGTTTTGCAACTTCCTGACAACTCCTGGAAACAATCTGCTCCTTGAATGTGGAGTTTGACTTCCCACTATCAAGAGACCTAGTTCCTTACTGCAGAACAACAGCAACAATAATAGCAACCACCAAAGAGGTTCTTTATTTTTTTCAAAGGGTTACTCTCCTGGGATAATAGTTAATCCATTTATTCCCTCTTTCATATTCACTGTTCTCCTTTATCTCCTTCAACCAGCAAGAGGAGATGATTTTTTCCCCTTACAACAGAAACAAAATAAAAAGTATGAAATCCTAAATGTGTCATTTTGTAACAATGAAGAATTGTTACCCACCCCATCATTTTTTTGACATTATTTCTGCAAATGCTGACTCTGTCTAATATGTAGCTTGTAGATAAACAGTATGTTTGCATAAGAATCCTCCAAAATATAGACTTTGATCATCAGGCATCCCAGCTCTGGGACATTTGTTGACCTTCAACTGTGGAGCCACGATGGTATGAAGCCAGGATGACTAAAACCAGGATTGTGTACACCAGACCATCCCTTGCCTTATAAGAATGAATTGTGCTCATCTGCATGTAAAGGACTTTTCAGCCCCCTTCCTGCACTTCTTTGTTTCGCTTCCTCTCTTTCCCCCTTATAACAACCTCTGCCTCTATTGAGATGTGGAGATGGGCTTTGAGACAATAGTCTCCCATCTTCTCAGGAAGATGGGCTTTAAGATGGGCTTCCAGGTGACCAGAATCTGAATAAATCACTTTCTTTTACACCAGCACCTATCTTTTGAGTATTGGCTTTCAAAGCAGCAGGAAGCTATACCTGCATTCAGTTATAATTTCATCTCACTTTTTATAATAAATGCTTTGATCTGTTGTGGGAATCACGCTTGTTGTAACAACCTCTGCCATTATTCTTCCTAATTGGAAATGCATTAACTTCATTTGTATAGTCTTCTGACGTGCAGTCAGGATCTCAGAAAATATGGTTATACCCCTCACTTACCCTGAGGTCCTGGACTGAGCGATGAATGGGCAAACCAGTCATCAGGGTCTTGTTACTCTAGCTATTGATTGGTTTATGCATGGATACGTGTCGAAAATCCTTACTAATGAGATGAGAGAAATCTCAGAGAGGTTTTCCTTGCTAGATAAAAGGGACAGAGGAGGGGAAAAATGCTCCATTGGATGATGTTGCGTGGGTGAGGGATGCCTGGAATTGTAGGAATCATCAAATGTTAACAGAGTGTGACATAACTGGCATGCTGAGTGTGGCAGCAAAGAAAGGTGGAAATGCTGGGACACCATTGAGGTGTCCTAAATCATCCTGGAATGACCTTTACCCTGAACTTCTTTATATGAGAAAACAAAGGCCTGTCATTTACCTTACTTCTACTTGGATCTTCAGTTACAACCGAAAGAAACCTATGTGACAAATCCAACCTTCTTGTACACATTGTTTGGAAAATATATCTATTTACTTATAATAAATATTAAAATATTATTAACTTACAATAAACATTAGAAGTAAATAAAACAAGCCGTATCCATTTTACTGAGGAAGGTGTTACTGTAGGTAACAGAGTCATCCAGGATGTAAAACAAAGTGTGCAGTTTCTCATTCCACTTACCAAGAAGTGTGACTCATTTATTTATTCTTTGAAAATACTTAAAGATTCAGCCTTAGTTAATAAATCAAACTGTCAAAAATATTGGTCCTATTTATCTAAAGTATTTATTTTTCAAGGAATTCATGACTACATTGCTGCTTTACATGACAATTATTTTCTTTTTCTTTTATATGAAAGCCTGCCTTATTTATTTACTTATTTTTTGAGCTACAAGTTTTTATCCTGCACAAAACCTCAGGGCTTCCATTCTCTGTTTGTCTATGTCCTGAAGACAAGGTATTATTTTAAAACTCTCTAAGCAGTGGTAAGGCATCCTTCTACATGGACACCATTCTTGTTACACACCTCAGCTTTCACAAGCAAATGCCAGTGTTAATTCAGCTCTGCTGTCTGGTGAGTCACTGAATCCCGCAGGAGAGTTATATTCCATTCTCTTGTCAGGACCATCACTTCCAATCCACTGCAACTTAACACTTCAGAGTAAGTGCTTATGAGGATTGCCAAACATCACAAAAAATTCCAGCTTAGAGAGAGTTTAAAATGTTACTCTTGGATTTAATTGAGTGTAATCTTGTTGTTGCTCTAGTTATTGCTATGGTTTTGGGGAGAATGTTATTTGCTAAGTTATGAAGTATTCTTTTTTACAGAAAACCATAGAGAAAATGAGCCTTGGTATCAGGAATTCATTTGGGGGGTGGGGTGTGGTGGAGGAGACTTTATTTAGTGGAAACAGCTCAGCCGTGATGCAGCAAGGCTGTTGAACAGTGCAGCTGTGGAACAGCTCGGTAGTGTTACAGCTCAGTTATGAAAAAACATGGCTGTGAGGCGGTGCTGGTGTGAGGTGGCCCTGGAGCAAGAGGCAGCCCCGGTATCAGGAAATCTTATGCTTCTTTTAAACAAACCTATACTTTCTATATGAAATTATGTGGTTCCTTCTGTATGCAGTTTTCTGGAAACCTCAGAGGTAATAATATGGCCCACATCTAAAAAACATTATGGATCATGCAATCTATATGTAATCAAGCTCACTCTTTGTCTTCTATTTTTGCTTTTTGTTTTTTGCTTTTTTGTTGTTTTTATTACTCTTGCTTTTCTTCTGCTGAAATTTCCTTGCTTAGTAATTTATCATTCCTATACCTCCTCCCCACTGTCATAGTCAATCTGCCATCAAATTGTGAAGATTTTTGCACTGAAGTCTCTCTTAAACTATTTCACTTCTAATAAAAGCATCTCAGGAAAGGTTCCTAGCATCTCTCTATTAAAGTTGTGAGAGTTATCCACCTTTCCTCTGGGACCTCTCTAATCCATTCTGCCCACTGCAGGCAAATGATCTTTTCAAAATGAAAATTTAATTGTGTGCTTTTACACCATAATGTCTGCCATAACAAAATAAAACACACACAAAGCAATCTTCAAATTCTTCTAATTGCTTTAGGTAAAGCTCCCAAGTTCTTGAGGATTAAAAGCCCAAAGCACAACTCTCCATTGTGTCTTTAGTACTAGCCAGCACCATAAAAGAGAAAATTCAACTACTTAGATGAGAAGGTAGTTGCTACCCTTTCTTCATGACATTTATCTAGTTGGGGTGATTGGAAAAGAGACTGAGCATGCCTATTTCATATTTTATGCATACTTTCCTTGGGTCTCCCACAAACACATCAGTGTAAATCTCCCTTCAGAGGGGACCCAAAGGTAGATGACCACAGGCAAAAGTAATGTTATCACTTTCCCGGGGATGAGGTAACAAAGTGAGAGCCTCAAAACAACAGAAATGTATTGCCTCACAATTCTGGAAGCCAGAAGTCAGGAATCAAGGTGCCAAGAGGGCCAACCTCCTTCTGAAACCTGTAAGGAAAAATTCTCCCTTGCTTCTTCCTAATTCCTATGAAGGCCATTGATCCTTAAAGTCCCTTGATTTGTATCTCCATCACTCCAATCTCTTCCTGTGTCATCACATGAAGACAACATGATGTCCATCTGTGTTTTTATCTTCATGTGACATCTTCTTCTCTGAGTCAGTCTCTCTCTCTCTCTATCTCTCCCTCCCTCCCTTTCTCTCTCTCTCTCTCATAAGGATAATTTGGACCCAGTGAAGGCTGACACAGGGTATCTCACAATGGCCTACTAATGATTCCCAGCTAAAATCACCTGAGGAGCAGCAGGAGCAGAAAGGGCTCTCTGACTCTCCTTGGCTCCCCAAAAGCAGGAAATAAATCTCCATGATATGGCAGAGAGACAACGTTGTCACAAGAGTTAAAAGCCTGCAGTAGGAAAATCCTCTATAAACAAACTTTGTAACATTTTACTAATTTGCTACCTAAACCCAAACCTTGCTTAGATACCTTTCTAAAGTGTGTTTTCTTTGTCCTGTCAATTTCTAAAAAAAATATTGTTTCTTTGTCTAAAAAGTTTATTGAAAGGTGCCTAGTTCAATAATTTCTTTTAGCCTCATTTAAAGATAATACAGTAATTCTCCATGCACATGTATTAAATTGAGTTTTTTTGTCATGTTAATCTAGTGTCAAATTTTTTATTTTGTAACTAATCCAACCAGAAGAACTAAGGAAGGGTAGAGTAGAGGAATTCTCTCATTCTTCAACAGACACCAGTCATGTCAGATTAAGGGCCCATCCTATTCCAATATGATCTCATTTCCATGAACTCCATCTACAATAATTCCATTTCCAAGTAAATTTATATTCTGAATTTAAGACTTTGGCATGTCTGTTTGGATGGATGGCACAATTCAACTAACAATAAGTAGAAAGTTGGTTCTCAAGTTTTATTCCCCTATTGGTTATTTAGCAACAAAGTTAATCTTTTATTCCCATCATTCTGTGTGCATGTTTCTCAATCATTTTAGCATTTTTGAATGGAGTATGATAAGCACATTATCACGAACCCCCAGAGGAGCCCCAAACATATGTTTGGTGCTAGCCACTTCGGAGCTATCCCAGAGAGTCATGTATTTTTTTCAGTGTCCTGCAGTGTTCATGTTTCAGATGCATCTTGTTTCTCCTTTAAAACTCCTCCTTCGAATCTTAGCTCATCTCCCCTAGCAGCACAGGGCATGTGACACACTATACCCTTTAATGGGATACTTTCCCCTAATCTTCCTAATTAAATCCTACTCTTTTTCACATTTTAATTTATTTCTTCCACAGTGAAGACTAACCCATGAATCTGGTCAGAGTCTTTTTGCTATGGTTCTTTCACATAGGGTCCCTTGTCTTAAAAAAAAAATTTTATCAGTGTGATGTTAGACATTAATTAGAACAATTATGTAATTTTTGTTCCCCTCTCCCTGTAGTGTTCATAAGGGATCCCATTTGTTTTTAATCAGTATATTTGCACCAGTAAACTAGTGAAATAACTAAACAAAATAGGTCCCAAATAAATATTTGTTGAGTATGTAAATCAATGTTATTTTGTTTGAAATATTTTTATATTTTAAGTGAATCTTTAAAATCTACCTTCATTGCATTTTGAAATAACAAAAGAAACAATGAAAGAAAGTCTGAAAGGGTGAGAGAAACATGAAAGACAATAAAAGGAAGAAAAGCAGGAAGGGAAGAAGGGAGGAAAGAAGGAAGGAAGGAAGGCCCGACCTTGCTGTTCCTTCAGTTAGTTTCTGTCCCAGGAAAGTTCTTTCTTTGGCCCATCTCATGGCTTCTCTCCCTCCTCAATCTCTTAGTCACATCAACCTCCAGGAAGCAGTCTGCCCTGACTAGTCTGTTCAGTACTCTCAGCTCCTAGGTCTTCAGTAATGAAGACACCTGTATATTACTTTCACAAGACTTAAAAAAATCTGAAATTCTCTTATGTATAAATTTTACTTGTTGATTTTTCATCTTCATGAAGTAGAATATAATCTCCATAAGGGCAAAGCTTTGTTTCTCTTGCTCACCATTTTATCTCCATGTGATGATTAAAAATATATCCACAAATTTTGACATTGCTTCAAAAAGTGGAGCTGAATTTCCTTATCTTTGAGCTTAGACTGAATTTAATAACTTGATTCTAATGAATTTTTTTAAATGGGAAATGATGGTGTATGATTTATTATGTGATATCATAAAAGGAATTGCAGTTTTGTTCTCTCTCGCTCTCTCTCTCCCATAACCTGCTTTGGGGGAATTAGTTACTATGTCATAAGAACACTCGAGCAGCCTGTGGAAAGAGGCCCAGATGTTAAGGAACTGAGACCTATTGCCAAAGCTAGAGAGGTGAGCCACCTGGGAAATGGCACTCTGACAGCAACCACATGAGCCAGAGTCACCCGAGTAGGTCAGTCCTATTTCCTGACCCCCAAAGAAACAGAATCTGTAAGAGCTTAAATGTGTTTTATTTTAAGGTACCAGGTTTTTAATTTCATAGTTATATAATGCATAATTAATATACTCTGTACAATATTTGCATAATATGCTAAGCTCTCACAAACACATTTGAATGAATTGATTCTCAAGCATTAATGGAGTAATCAGGAAAACAGTACTGCAGCTAATTGATGCTTCCATATACAGCTAAATTCATGTCTCTGTTGAGCATTTACTTTGCCATTGGTCATTTAGCTATCTTAGCTCCTGCCCCTTTTACATAAAGGCAATGAATGCAGCTTTTAATTAAGAATAAAACAGCTTTGTGTAAGACACCATAGGTACCACCTTTTTTTCTTTTTTTAAACAGTACCTGCCGAGTCCTTCATCTTGCTTTAGAGATTTATCTTTCTTTTCTAGGTTTACTCTGTATTTATTTCTGCAGGCTATCCCACTCTTTCTTTCTTTCTTTCTTTCTTTCTCTAGGGTCTAACATTATTTATTCATTTATTTGTATATCTATTTATGCCTATAGACTGACTTTATGCTATAAATACAGGTCCTAAATAAATTGCTTGGGTGATAGAGAAAAATATTATGCTTTAAGGATAAACACCCAAATACCAGTTATAGCATAATATGATAAAAGCTTTAATAAAGCTGTAGAACACCATTTATGATACAGCAGAGGAGGTAGGGGTACAGTGGAAGCGTACAAATGACTTCACAGAGGTAAGCTTTGAAATATTAGGAAAAAATGTCAGGAAGTTTAGCTGAAGAAAGGTACATTTCGTGCAAAACATAGAAGCCTGGAGCCAGCCATGGAGGATCTACACGTTGTAATTACAGGATTTTATTTCTTCAGTCTCAAATGCTCTGGGTTCTCTCTGTACCTCACAAATTCTTTAACATCTATCCCATCAAATGTTACCTCTTAAGTAGGGTGATCTGTGATTCCTCCAGGCAGAGCATGCACACTTTATTGTTTATTGTTCAAAGGAATTTCATTGTCTTGTAACTTATCTGCTAACATGTGTGCCTTTTGACTGAGGTGATTCTGGGCAGAGGGCATTTTTTCCCTGCTATAATAGTTTTTATTCCAACACCTGACACAGAAAAAAAGATCAATAATTGTTTATTGAATGAAGGATGATTTACCCACAGAGAAAGATGAAATGGAAGTAACTAAGCCTCCAAGAATATGTCTGTGATACATGAACACAATTGAAAGGAAGAGTCATGAGGATTTTGTGTATTTGAATAATTACTTTCAAATTCTGTTTGGCGTAGGTAAAACTACTAATTAAGAATTTAAATAAAGAAATTATTTTATATACCATTTGAATTAGTCTTCATATCTTCTATTGAATAAAAGGAAAATGATAAATTGATTCATCAAAACTAACAAATTCTTTTTGATCCCTGATTTAACTGTGTCATGAGGCTACTCAAGCAAGAACTTCGGAGGCTTTTTTGTTCTAAATACATGTCAGCTCTTTTAAATGTAGCTGTATTATTTTTACCAGACATTTAATATTTTCTGTTTTATGCCAGCAGAAAACTTCCTGGGAGATCAAGGTAGTTTAATATATTTGATAGTTTTCAGTTATGCAAGGTTCCTTGGTAACATGGTGAAGTTATCCTATTTTGATGGATTTCCCTTTACTTTCAGATCAATTTCTATCTCTTAGAGATCTATCCAGGGAGGGAAATAAATAAGAACAAGGAGCCACTAGGTGAACCATATCTGAACAAATTTGAAAATAATCAACTTTCAGGACATAGACAACATCTTTTTTTATATCACAATAATTCATTAAATAACTATAAGATTAACCCAATTTATTCACTTATTTTTGAGATATTTTGTAGTGATCTTGCTTATAAAATGTACATTTGAATAAGACCAACTATACAAATTCCAACTATGCAATAGGCACATTTTCTCCCACTATGAAATCATTTTGTAACTAAACACACACACTAAAATATGGTCACACATATGAAATCTAAACAACTAAAATTGGTAACTAAAATATGATTCCCTAGCTGTCTTAAATTTCATCTAACTTTCCTGATAAAAATTTTTCATGAACCTCACAATTTCTGTCTTGAGTCAAAGTTTTGCATATCAGTCTTTTACTGCTGAGTGTTTTTTCTAAATATTAGTTTACTCACCAAATTAAGAGTAAGTTCCACATTACAAAATTGCAGTAAATCTATTTTGAAGGTACTGGAGAAAAAAAGCCTGGGGATTCTTAGAGCTTCTACTCCAGCACCTTAGCAGCAAAGAAGAAACTAACAACACTTTAAAGAGTTTTGAAGATAATGAACTCTTGACAATGTAAAAAGATCCAAATACAGCAAAAATAATATGCAATTAAAGACAGAAAATAACTTTTCCAAACATTCAACAGGATGAGAGCGTGCATTTTTTAGTAAGAAAATAATGTTTACCAAGAAATAAAGCATCTTACACTTAACATAATAAAAAACATAATTGTCCCTTAACCTTTAAATTTAAAAGGGCAAATTTAAAAAATAAAATTGAATCATTAGCTTAGAAAACTCCAGACAAATCCAGAAATTTTAAAGTATACATTAAAAGTGGACAAAAATGTGCTAAATTAGTCAACAATTTTAAATTAAAAATATTTCTAAGGGCAGACTGTGAAAAGTATTTTGTGTGTGGACATGAAAGTCTGCATTAAAATTGCATTTTTCTTGTACGAACTCTAATCAAACTAATTGTGAGATGATGATTTTTTTTTGTTTGGCTTATAATGACCAATGTAACTGCTCCCTTAAAATAAAGGTAATAGGGAAAAAAAAGATGCCATTGGCTTAATGATGTTACAGTTTTTGCTTAGAGATGTTTTGCAATTGTTGAAGAATACTTTTTGTGATGTAATTGAAATATAGGAATCAAATACAAAGCATTGCTAATTATAGTGAATTTATAAACATCCATTTGTCAGTTATTTCATAGCAAAAATTCCCAAATCAACTGGATTTTCCTCTTTCTTGTGTATATATTTTAATAAAATATAGGCAGTGCCATCTGTATAACTGTGTTGAGATTACATAGTTGTTCAGGAGAATGATTTCCTAGCTTTGATTCTACAAAAATTTTGATGTGTTCTGATGTATTTAGAACATAATTAATTTGATAAATTATTAATCATACATAAGGGTCATAGTAATATCTCTTTGCACCAATTTATGATTCAGTAATTTAAACAAAAGTATTTCATTTATGATTTTCAAAATGCCAATCTATTTGTATTATGGTAGTCAGATATTCCCCTGTTCTGAAATTATAACAAGAAATTTACATAAGTGAGTGATAAACCTAAATTATTTATATACTGTAAATAATGCTTATTTTTATAGCAATATTATTAAGGAATAGAATTTCAAATTTTAACAATGATATTTCTGAAGATTAGTTATTACAAAGAGCTACACAGACAGGATTTGGATTATTTAAATATAGATTTGTTCTAAAATCAAGGGAGTATAATTTTGTAATGATTCAGGAGATGTTATAAGTGAATAGTAATGCTAATATCAATAAAATAATTTTTGTACTATATCCATAACAGTTTAGTTACGTTCTATATCATTAAGAATTCCCAACTATAACGTGCATGACAAGTTAAAAAAGTTAATGTAGAAAAAGGGCTCAAGCAGAGTTAATTTCAGAGAGACCTAGATACTAGGTAAAGTTTATTTATGAATAGAAAAATAATATTTTTGTATTGTAGGAGACAAAAAATGTTTCTCTCTACCTTTCATAATTCTTCTGGCTGAAGTAATAAATTAACATGAGCCAGATTAAAAGGAGAAAATGACTAAATTACATATGTACAGAGGGGGTTTGATAAGATTATGAGACCCAAGGAGATATTGAGTAGTTCACACTTGTTTGCCATCTTGAGCTAAGGAGAAGGGTGCGGGGGGGGTTTATTTGGGACTTCAAAAGGCAGGAAGGCAATTTACATAGGGGTCAAAATGCAAGTGTTTGCTCCTTTCCTTCCCTAAGCTCTAGGCAAAGCCAGGAAACAGCAATGGAGGAGTGACCAGTAGCTAAAATATCTGCTACAATTGGAAAGGAATACTAAAAGTGAAGGAATCAGGGAACAAGCATAAGAACAAAAATAACACAATGCATTTTTCCCTTTATACTTTCACTTGAAACTCATAATAGTCCTATGAGACTAAGAGAAAAAGAAAATATTGTGGGCTGTCCACTCAGAATAAGGGCTTACCATATTTTAGGGTTCAGTTGTAAAATTCTAAGTAAACCGAGATTTTATCATTTTCTTTTTTTTCTTTCCTTTTTCTATTATCCAGATAATGATCATTAGTGTAGTCCTAAATGTAGTCATAGAGCAATTGAATATACTTTCATGTTTCTTGAAAAAGGACATTCAAAATGCCTACTTAATTTTGATTTTTCTTTGGATACTTCTAAAAAGACATCTTTTGTTTATTGCTTTTAATTGTCCATTGCTTTAAATAAAATATAAGCATAAAAGAAAAAAAATTAATAGTTTCAATGGAAATTGTTTTATATTGTAATTAATTGAATAAAAAAGAAATAATTAGCTGTAATTTTATTTACTGTGTTATATCAACATTGTGTTCTTACAGATTTAAACTCCCATAGAACAGAATAAGTTTATTTAATGTTTTATCTCTATAATTGATTTTAGTAGATGCCAAATAATTTATTAAAGTGAGATATAAAAACCAGCAATACTCCATTTTCTGGTGGTAGCTATTCCAAAATCCCAATTGGGATATGCTTGGCCAATTCAACCCCATTTTAGTGAAAGCAAATAGCACACTGTCTAATATCCTCTTTCACATGTAGAAAATCCTCTTAAATGCCTGGGAAAATAGCAGTGATGTGTTTTCAAATATTCTGTATTGACTCAGTGAATAGACTGTGGTAATGTTATCAATTACTACCTTGGTTATACTCAATTCAAGAGCCAGTTATTGGAACTGACATCAGGCCTCTGTCTCACCTGAACATCAGACTGTAATATATCTGTGGTAACTTGGGGATTTTGTCTTTGCTTTTCAGTGCTACAGAGTGTAAGAGCATGTTTCAGTTAATACCAAACACGTAGCTCACTGTGGAACAATCACAGATAATTGTCTGTGCATGAGCCAGACATATGGAAAAATATTCCTAAGGGAAAAGCTAGCCTGCTAGACTAGGTAAAACTCATGTGAAGTGTGTTTATCCTGAGAAGGGGGACTGCCCAACTGCCCCTATAAATGTCAAATGGAATACCCAAGATGAAGCAGCTGATAGGTTTCCTATGCAAGCCATGTGGGATTGGCTTTTGAATAGCCACCCATTAAAAATGATCATTGCTCAGATTATGGTAATTGCTATGGTTAAGGGGGCTTCTTTCACAGTGGCATCCTGTATTGCTCTTTGTATGGTTAAGGGACTCTTTCCCAAGAGATGGGCACTTTTAAAAAGTTATTAAGAAATAAGGTATATAGCCTTGGCTGCTATAGCTCAGTGGATTAAGCACGGACCTACAAACCAAAGGGTCGTGGGTTCGAGTCCCAGTCAGGACACATACCTGGGTTGCAGGCCAGCTCCTCAGTGGTGGGGGGGCAGGGGCCACATGAGAAACACATTGATGTTTCCCTCCCTCTCTTTCTCCTTCCATTCCCCTCTTTCTAAAAATAAATAAAATCTTTAAAAGAAAGGAGGCATATAAAGAAAGTATCTATGGGTAAAACAAAGAAGAAACAGAAAGGGAAGAAGTATCAGGAGACTTATTCCAACAGTGTGGAAATCTTTAAATGGTTATTAAGAAATAGGATGAATAAAATAAACATTCATGGTGTTAAAACAAAAGTTTTAATACAGCGCTACCAAAGATTGGGTGGTTCAAAGTGATCCCCTTCTGGTCCCCCATTAAATGGTGCCAAATAAGTCCCCTGTGCCTTAGTTTGGAGAAATTTAAACAGCCAGAAGGCAAAAAATAACAATGAGGCAGTGGTTAGGAAGATTAATCAAGATAAGACTTGACAGAAAGTCCAGGGTCCTTTGGCTTCACACATCATTGGGGACCGAAAACATTTTGCATACGCGTAGGTAAAATGGTCAGGAGGCAGAAAAGTTAAGTTTCCAGAACTCATTCATATGGGCCTCACACGAGCTGTGGCACCAAAGCCCATTGGTAAAGCCCTGACCTGTGCTAAAATTAGTTTGAGAGTATGTAAAAATGTAATGATTGATAGGATTGTGAAAGTTCAGATGCTTAAGCAGACAATATGTAAAGCAGTTGTGTCTCTTGTACCTGATTATGTTTTGGGATGGACACTCTGTCTAAATGGGTAACATTTTCTCTGCCAGTATTCTGTTACAGACGGCATGTAAATCTGCCCTTCAAGCATTATTAACTGGATATGCTAAATGGGAAACAGTAAGATTACCTGAGCTCAGTGTGTAATAGAAGCTGGAGTGCTGGTAGGGAACAAATTATGTGTGACACAGTCCTATGTGGAGCATAGACTGGGGTTTATGTCAGAAACCTGTGAGCACCTCCCAGAAACAAGTGGTGCCACTTTGGACTAGAAATTTGCCATTTAAGGGGCATTAACTACCTTGTTATTGGATATTATTTGAAGCTACCCAGATAACTAAAGGGCATAAAGTGATCTTGAAACCAGTAATACCTGGGATGTCTTGGGTGACACCAGAGAATCACTGTAATGGGTAGTGCCCAGGAGGGTTCCATGATAAAATGGAAATGGTTTATACAGTATCATTCTGCCTGAAGAATTTAAGGAGGAGACATTTCCCCAATAATTAACTTTTGAGCTACCGGAAGACCACTCTGACTAAAGAAGGTAAGAACAGATCAGCCTGGTAAGCTAAATTACATGCTTTTTCCTAGCAATTGTAAAAGAATTTAATAATGGCAAAAGCTCCTATGTTTGGATTTTACTGAATCATGAGTAGTAGCCAATGTCCTGGAAATATGGTCAGTCAGGAGGGCAATGGAAACCTGGCTATTAAAGGGCAGCCCACATGGGACAGGGCCTGCGGAAATCACTATGGAAATTTGAGGGTGCATTGAAGTGGTAAGGCAGGAGAGTAAGGGAATAGGAAAACTCCTTGGCAAGTGGAATGAGAAAACTGAGACAAATGTTTAAACAAATGGCCAGAACAGCTGACCAATTAACAACTAGCTAATAAATCATGAGACTCTATCCTCCCTAACTGAAGATTCCTAAAAGCAGGTGGTTTAAATCACCATAGCCATGGAGGTAGATAAGAAAAGCGAGTTAGAGCCAGTGTAATCTAAGACAAAGGTAAAACTGAGCAGAAAATGACCCCAGACCCTTTTATATGCTCATTTTAATACATCAGTCTACTAAGTGACACACTAGGAAATCTAACAAATAATCCTGTTGAGATCCTCCCCTGGGACCTCCCCTAAAATTCTCTACCTATAGGAACTATATAAAACCCCTCAGGATAAACCGCCAGCAGTCTTCTTTGAGCATAACTGTGCTGTCCCCCACACCTTTCCTCAGGTGTGTACTTTACTTATTTTATCCTAAGCTCTAAGGGTCTCAACGAGAATTGCACCCAGGGGAGCAGTGGGCAGTGGTAGCTCTTCCCAAACTTACCCTGATCCTGTCTCCAAAGGCCTTTCTCTTGTCTCACTGTCCTGAGCCTTAGTGAACTCACTTTCACTTTCACCTGGACTCACGTCTTGAATCTTTTCCTGCCGGAGTCAAGAAACTGGAGGTCACCTGACACTCTAAAGTACCAGGGCAGAGCCCGCCCCTGGTGAGGAGGTGGTACAGTAACAGTAGGACTTGTTGATGCCCATCAGAAGAAATTCCTTCCAGGTTTGGAAATTGACTGGAACCAACAGATATCCCCATGTACTCATTTGAAATGACCACCAAGGTCCATGAAATGAGTGGACATGGAGGTACTGCAGGTACTGCAGTAATGCAGAGATGTGCTGAATCTAGACTTAGTCCTCTTATACCCTCAATGTCACAAATGCCAGTAAGAACTGCTCTGTCTGAAAGCAAAAGAGAGACACTGAAGATGGCCATGTGGTAGATGTATTCACTGGTGGGGAGGCCCTGAGCATAGCTGGCAAGTCAGACTGATGCTGGCAGCCTTAGTGATAGGGTGAGGGAGTGAGGCTAAGATGGGTCTTGATAGGAATAGACACTGACACTAGACTGGGCTTTGCTTACCTCGTGGCAAATACAGATGCTCAGAGTATAATAGAAGAATCAGAACTGAAGACATTGCTCCAATTTGGATGGTCCACTGTCATTTCTTCAGACCAAGGAACTCATTTTACAGTTGATAAATCCAACAATGGGCACAGAGATGTACTCTTCAGATGACATTGATAGTTTGAGATAGAGCTGGAATGGGCAAATAAAAAACCATGGTTGTCTAAAACAGTGGGAGATAAAAACTTAAAGGGCTAACTTACATGCCTTCATGAGTGTGTGCTTACACTCAATATGAATGTACGGGGGCTAAAGGAGTGTCCCTTTTGAATAGATTTTTCTGTTTTTCTGATGGATTTGTGGAAAAGTGGGTGGGGAAGGTGCTAGTATATTTTCTACCTCATCACTTCAACTCTCCTCCCTGCGCTACTTCATGCATTTGGCGTAGGACTGGGGCTGCAACTACAAGAGCAGGAAGCAGAGATGAATCCTAAACAAGAAGCTGTAACTGTGTTTTTAGCACTTATGTCACAATTCATAAGGACCTGATGGGACAGGATGTGCCCTCACTGCATCTGCCAAACATTACAGTGAATTCAGATATATTGCCTGGCAATGAAAACAACCCACTAGATGTACCTATGTGACTTTACTCCATGTAAACAGCAGTAGGCTGAGGTAGAGCCACTTGTAGACTAGTATTGCTGCCTGCTATGTAGACCAGCTCGGTGGCTGAACAGAATATCCATTCCAAAGGTGAGAAAGTTTGGGGGTAAATGAAGAGAGGAAAGGAGAGGAGTGAATAAATGGGTTATGTTGTGTAATGAGATAAATCCAATATTACATGAACACATGCCCTGGCTGGGTGGGTCATTATCCCATACTCCAAAAAGATTTTGGATTTGATTCTCTGTCAGGGTGCATACCTAGGTTGGGGATTTGATCTCCAGCTGGGGCACATATGGAAGGCAACCAATCAATGTCAGTCTCACACATCAATCTCTCTCTCTCTTTCTCTTTCTTTCTCTCCCCACATCATCTTCTTGTTGTGAGAAACTTGGTTCTTCTTGCTGCTACAGTAAATAGTGAAAGATCAGCAAGTCAGTTCGTATGCAAGCAGACTTTATTAGTGGTACGGCCTCAGGGAAGAGAGTGGGCCTTGCTGAGGTGGGTGGGAAAGGCATAGGACATAGGGAAAGGCAAGAGGCAGAAGGCAAGGCGAGGGTGGCAAGGTGTCAGGTCCTTTATCTTGAGGACTTACATAGTTTCCAGGGTGGGGTGTAGTAGTTACATATTAATTTGTGGGGTAGAGGTGGTGTATGCTCTCCCACAGGAAGATGTGACCACATAAATGTAGATATGTGTGGAGGTCTATTAACCCAGACCCTTCTCTTGCTCCTCACCACCTCTCGTTATCCGCTGTAAAACAGATATGTAACTAGAGGTAGTTAATCAAAGTTAGGGCAATTAACCCAAGTTATTTATGGGCTCGCTCTTTAAGCAGTGTGGCCCTCCTCCATCCCTTTCTCCTTCTATATTTCTAACTTCTACCTAACACTCTCTTTCTAAAATCAATAAACATATCCTCGAGTGAGGATTAAAAATATATGTGTATGTGTTTGTGTATGTACATATGTTTTATATATATTATTTATATATATTAATGTTTTATATATATTTGACTTTATATTAAACTCCTCAGAGTTATTATAACTCCTCAGAAGAGGCTCAGAATAAGGGATGATATTTTCTCTCAGCTCCACTGAAAGGGTGAAGTCATATATTGATGAAACCACTCCTGCTTTCGGAACCTGAGCAGATCAAATACAAGCCTGCCAACCTGAGTGGTCTTGTCCTGGGAGTTATTTTCAAAAGATAGATGATGAAGTTGGTGGTTATTAATTACTGAATGAGATTCTAGTTGTGTATGAGTATCTTTTGACCTACATGATTGTTTTGCTGCAACAGATTGGTGTTGGAAGACAAGGGAGCAGGTGACCAAATTATGCTTTTTATATATATTTGGTCTTTGTCAGTGCTTCCTGGCTCACAGCTCCTAAAAGCATTGGAATGTCTTGTGATAAGAACCATAAAGGTGGTGTCTTTTATTATGTTGATGAGGTGAGTTTTGGAAAGCCCTTAGGTAATCTAAGGATGTGGGGCTCTTTCCCAGGAGAACCAACATTCTGATTAGAGGGTTGGAACATTCAGTTCCCTCCCCAACCTCTGGGAAGGGGAGAGGGGCTGGAGATTAAAATTTCTAAATAATTGGGTTTGGAGATCTTTCAGGTGGGTGAACACATGGAGGTGCTGGGAGAATGGTATACCTGGAGGGAGTATAGACATGTAACTCAAGGGGCAAAAACCCTTTTTCCAAGACCCCAAGTGGGATGCTTTTTCTGTTTGATGTACTGGAAACAATTACTACAAAACCTAAAAGGAGTGTTAGCAGCTAAGCTTTATTTAGTGATTCGAAAGCCAGAGAGAGAAGTGGAACACTAGCTCTCACATCAGCTTCTCCTCCATCAGAGGTTGAGGAGTTGATGATACCGGATAGTGGAAATGAGGAGGAGTTTTGTATAAGTGACTGGTGTAATATTCATGGTCTTTCTGGTGGTTTCCAAGGAGCCAGGATTACATGTTCTTTTCATCCTTTTGTTGGATATTGCCATGGTGATTGTCAGTTGTCATAGTGCCAGTGGGTATGTCATTTAGTATGAAAATGAGATTATAATAAGATTTGAGGTATCCTGGGTTGCAGTGGTGGCCATAACTGTTTTTTTCTTCAGAACAGACTGTTAACCACAGCCTTCCTGTTCTCAAAGGCACACAGAGTTAGGGTGTTTCAGGGCTCAGTCAGTTTTCCTAAGCTTTCTGTGAAGTAACAGAAGCTCCATGCTCTTTCCCACAAACCTTCCCCTATGCATCTCTCTCCTATTTAGCTCCTGAATTATACCCTGTATAGTAGCCAGTGATCTAGTAAGTAAAATGTTTCTCTGAGTTCTGTAGCAAATTAATCAAACCCAAGGAAGGGGTCATGGGAACCTTGATTTATAGGTAGTTGGTCAGAAGTACAGGTAACAACTTGGACTTGCCATTGAAAACTAAAGTGCAAGGAGGGAATTGTGGGAATCCCCTCTGCCTGTAGCCAGTCCATCAGAAGCACAAGTGACACCTAGGACTTGCTACTGTTTTAAGAGTGGCAGCAGGGGGTGATTGTAAATGAGTATGTTTCTCCCTGGTCACTAGGGGTTTCTCATATCATCCCTGTGAATATATACCCAAATGCCTTTACACTGAGTGTTGTCATTTAAGTTATTAACTTTATTAAAGATAGTTTGACCTAATGTGTGTGCTTTGGAGGGCTGAGGAAACTAGAGGTTGCCTATTGCCAATAGAGATGTTAAATTTTCATACTCATCTACATGAAAGTGAAAGCAAATATTCCTTTTCAAATGTTTTAACAAATTTTGAGGTAAATTAGGATGTACTGTTGTTTAAGTTAAAGGTGTACAATGTATTGATTTGATAAATTTATATATTGGAAATTGATTACTACCCAAATGTTAGCTAATACCTTTATCACCTTGTAACTATGGAACCAGCTTAAAATGTTCTTATCCTGTTTAAAGAGATACTTTGTTGCTTTTCACAGACAACAGACCAAAACCACAAGTCACACAGCTGAAACAGCAGAGGAGAAAAGTTTGAACTCCAGTTGCGCCCAGAACCAGTCTCCCTCTCCTCATACACACACAGAACAAAAGGACCAGGACACACTTGGAAGTTGAACATCAGATCCCTTGCAGAAGCAAAGGTTTCGGGGCTAATGCCCCTTACCATAGATGGTCAAGCTCAAGGTCCTCCAATTAAAACTTGCTGGGCAGTGTTTACATATGCCTGTTTCCTGTATACCCTTAAAAATCTGCCTCAAACCCTGGATTGAGGAATTTGGGCTTTTTAGCATTAGTTTCCTATTCTCCTGTGTGGCAGCACCATTCATAAGAAAATAGCCAGTCTTTCTTCACTGCAATTCACAGTATCTAGTGTTTGGCCAGTGGAGGAACTCTCTGTTCGGTAACAATCTTTCATAATAACCATTTCATTTCAGTAGTTAGAACATTTAAGATTTACTCTCATGAAACTTTCAATTGTATAATATATTAACGATAATCACCATATAATCACATTAGATCTCTAAAACTTACTCAGCTTAAAACTGAAAGTTTGTGACCTTTGACCAATATTTTCCCATCTCTTTCCCCAAACCCCTGGTAACCACCAATATACTCTGATTCTATGAGTTCAACTTGTTTAGATTTCACATATAAGTGATATCATTATAATAGTTGTCTTTCTCTGTCTGACCTGTATTGTACAACATAATGCCCTCATGGTCTACCCATGTTGTTTCAGATGGAAGGATTTGCTTTTCTCATGGCCCAACAATAGTTCATGTGTATGTACCACATCTTTATCTACACATCTGTTGAGGAACATTCTGGTTGTTCATGTCTTGGTTATTTTGAATAATGTTACAGTGAACATGGGTATGCCAGTATGTCTTTGACATCCTGATTTCATTTTTCTATGGATACAGATATGCCCAGAAATGGGATTGCTGGATCATATGGAAGTTCTATTTTTAATTGTTGAGGAATCTCCATACTATTATTCAATGATGGTTGCACCAATTTACATGAACAAGGTTTCCCTTTTATGTACATCCTCTCCAACACTAATCTCTTGACTTTTTGCTGCTACACATACTAATATGTGTGAAGTAATATCTCATTGTGATTTGCAATTCCCTGATGATTAGTAATGTTAAACAATTTTTTATGTACCTGTTGGCCACATTTACTAATTGGTCTTCTTTGGAAAGATGTGTCTTTGGTTCTTATTTTTAAAAATAAGATTTGTGGTTTTTTGGGGGGTTGGGTTATATGAGTTCTTTATATAGTTTGGATATTAATTCCTTATGAGGTATATTATTTGCAAATATTTTCTCTCATTTTGTATGTTGCCTTTTTGTTTGTTGTTTCTTTTGCTTTGGAAAAGCTTTTTCACTTGATGTCGTCCCACTTTAATTTTGCTTTTGTTTCTTCTGTTTTTGATGTCATATCCCAAAAAATCATTGCCAAGACCAATGTCAAGGAGATTTTCCCTCTGTGTTCTTCTAGGAGTTTTATAGTTTTAGGTCTTATGTTTAAATCTTTAACCCATTTTAAAAGAGTTATTTTTCTACCCTGAAACAATCCAAAAGAACCTATACACCCCAATGTTCACAGCAGCACAATTTACAATAGCCAAGTGCTAGAAGCAACCTAAGTGCCCATCAGTAAATGAGTGGATTAACAAACTATGGTACATTTACACAATGGAATACTATGCAGCAGAAAGAAAGAAGAAGCTCCTACCCTTTGTGACAGTACGATGGAACTAGAGAGTATTATGCTAAGTGAAATAAGCTAGGCAGTGAGGGACAAATACCATATGATGTCACCTTTAACAGGAACCTAATCAACAAAACAAACAAGCAAGCAAAATATAACCAAAGACACTGAAATTGAGAACAGGCTGACAGTGACCAGAGAGGAAAGGGGAGGGGATTATAGGGGAAAAGGGTGAAGGATTTGCAGAAACAATTATAAAGGACACATGGACAATAAGGAGGAGTGTGGAAATGGGAGGGAAGTGGGGAGGGCTGGGGTGCTAGAAAAAGGCAGAAAATGTACTTGAACAACAATAAAAATGTTAAAAAATAAAAATAAAAAATAGTTATTTTTTTGTGAATAATGTAAGATAAGGGTTCAGTTTGAATCTTCTGCATGTGATTATCTAGTTTCCCCATTGCCATTTATTGAAAAGACTATCCTTTCCCCATTGAGTATTCTTGGGTCCCCTTTTCAAATATTAGTTTACCATTCAGGCATGAGCTTTTCTGGGCTCTCAATTCTGTTCCATTGGTCTATGTGTTTACTTTAATGCCAATACCATACTCTTGGTTACTGTAGCTTTGTAGTATAGTTTGGAATCAGTAAGTGTGATGGTTTCAGCTTTGTTCTTTCTCAGAAATACTATTTGGAGCATTGTGGTTTCATACATATTCAGAATTTTTTTTCTTTTTTTGTGTAAAAATACTATTGGAATTTTTATAGAGATTGCATTGAATCTGAAGACAACTTTGGGTATAGTATAAGCATTACAACAATATTAATTCTTATCAGGAACATGAGGTTCATTTTATTTGTTTGTGTCTTTTTTATTTCTTTTATCATAGTATTATAGTTTTCCATGTACAGATATCTCACTTTCTTGGTTAAATTTGTTCCTAGGTGTTTTGTTATTTTTAATGCAATTGTGAATGGGACTACTTTAAAAAAAATTCTTGTTCAGATGTTACTATATTAATGTATAGAAATAAAAGAAATTTTTACATATTGATCTTATATCCTGTGACTTTAGTTAATTCATTGATTGTTATTTGATGAAATCTTTAGAATTTTCTATCCATAAGGTCATATGTGCAAAGAAAATTTTACTTCTTCTTTTACAATTTGGAAGTATTTGTTTTCTTTTTTTTCTTTTTGCCTAATTTCTTTGGCTAGCACTTTCAATACTATGTTGAATGAAAGTGGTAAGAGTGGATAATCTTGTCTTGTTCTTGATTTTAAAGGAAAAGTTTTCTACTTTTCATATTTTATTTTGTTAGTTGTTGGCTTGTATTATGTGAAGGCATAATTCTTTTATACCCATTTTATTGAAAGATTTTTATCATAAAATGATGTACTTGGAAAATGCTTTTTATGAATCTGTTGAGATGATCATATAATTTTTATGCTTCATTCTGAAACTGAGGTATATTATATTTATTGATTTGCATATGTCAAACCATCCTTCAATCCCAGGGATAAATCCCACTTGATCATGGTGTATGATCATTTTAATGTGTTGTTGAATTCAGTTTGCTAGTATTTTGTTGAGAATCTTTTGCCTCTGTATTGATCAGGAATGTTGGCCTGTAGTGTTTTTGTTTTTTTTTTTAACTGTACTCTCTTAGGTGCCTTTGTTAGAGAGTAATGCATATCTCATAAAATGAAGTTGGGAGTGTTCCCACCTCTTATATTTTGGCAGAGATGAGAATGGTTGGTATTAATTTTAATTAAATGTTTGGTAGGATTCACCAGTGGAAATATCTAGTCTGGGTTTTTTTTTTGTTGTTGGGCAGTATTTGATTACTAATTTAATTTTTTTATTCATTGGTCTGTTCAGGTTTTCTATTTCTTTTTGATTCAGTCACATTATTTTGTATGTTTGTAGGAATTGATCCATTTCATCGAGGATATTCAATAACTTGTCAGCATATAACTGTTCTATAGTTTGTGAATGTTATTTTTATTGTCCTTATAATTAGCTGTAAGCAATAGGTACTAATGTCAATTCATGAGACTCGTAGCAAATCACTTAACTTTTCAAAATTGCCCTACTTCATATATTCTTATATTTATGCTAACAATGCTGACCAGCTTTCTAAAGGAGCACAAAGAATAGCTAATCAGTGTGATTCACTCAGACTCTCCACCGTCTTCTATCACTGTCAAGCAGCTTCCATTTTTCTCTTGCAAGGGAAATCTGCCCCAAGCTTAGTATTTAGCATGACAATCTTATGAATTTTAAAAATTCTAAAAATTCAACAAACATTTATTATTGTATCTTGCCTTTAGTTTGTGTTAAGTGCTGGAACATCTGAAATAAATGCTGCACAAACCAATTGTTATATAAAGAAAAAAAACAGAAACACCTACTAAAATTTGTCAACAATTGAATTGACTTGTATATGCAGGGTGGTAAAAGACCGAGAGGCCTTTTGGTATTGGATTGAAGGTGTCATAAAAATCTTTGTAAAGAAAAAAAGCAGAGTATATAAACATATAATACAGTACGTAAGTGCAGTTATTGCCTCCTCCCACAGCACATCAAAATTACAACTAAACTACAGAACAACCATTTTTAAGAACCACCTGAAATCTGGCTGAATGAAAGTCCTGCAACTAGGGAACTAAAGAAGAAGCCACATCGAGACTGGTAAAAGGTACAGAGATGCTGGATGGACTGTTCCGACATCCACATGTGTTAGACAAAAATTAGGAGGGATAGCTCAACTATAGGGATCCCAACTGAGGAGAGGGGGGCCCCAGCCCCACATTAGCCCCCCAGCCCAGAGTTCCAGTGCCAGGAAGAAAAGTCCCCATAACTCCTGTCTCTAAAAATTAACAGGGATTGTGGCTGAGTGAGATTTAGGGCTACCAGAGTCCTAGGCAGTTCTTCTTAAAGGACCCACACACACTTACTCAGACTCACTCACTCTAAGCTACAGCATGGTGCAGCAGCTTGAAAGGCACCAGGGACACACAGAGAGGAACTGTATTGTCTAGCATCAGGGTAAGAGCTGTGGGAGTAACCTTTTGTCAGATCGAAGTACTAGCAGAGGCCATTGTTCTATTTCTGAGCCCTCCCCAACACAAAACAGACAGGCAGGCTTCACATTGTAATTTCCATCAACCTGGCTCACACTCTTTGCCCCACCCTGGTGATTCACTGAGGCCCTGCTCCACCTAACTTTCAGGTCAAGCCAAGCTGTTTCCTGTGGCTTTGCCATACAAATGGCCTATTTTGACTCATGCTTCAGAGTTTCCTAAAATCTCTCAAACAAATAACATCTGACCTCAGTGAGCCCCTTACTTCTCACTAAGTGGCTCTAGGCCTGGCACTTGTAGCAGCCAGCCTTGCTTCATGTGTGGCCTCTCTTGGGCACCTCTAAGCCCAGAAGAAGTACCAGCCATCTTCAAATTTCTTTATAGCTCATGCCAGGTGGACTGAGGCAGAACACAGGTGGTGACCTTGGCCTGCACCTATTGGGAGGACCCAGAGCCAGTGCACCCAGTAGACAGCTTCAGACCACATTGACACACCATCCAACTAGCTCCACAAGTGAAACACTCAAGGGGAGGACTCAGCAGTCACTAGAACACTACAGAAATAAGTCCTTCTCTGTGCAGTGAGCTCCTGCACAGCTGATCCTTCACAGTGGTTGGAGGTTCATGATCAGTGTTTGCTGTCACTCTTTGTAGCTGAACAACCTGGGAGTAAATGCCTCCCATTGATATGCCAACAGCAATCAAGGCTAAACTACAGAAGAAAGTGTACACAGCTCACAAGGGGAAGGCACCTTAAGTGCCCAGCTTGGGTGATCAGAGAAGCTGTGCCACTGGACTCTACAGTACACTTACCACATTAGGCAAATATAACAAGCTAGGGAGATGTAGCAGCTTTACCTACTACAAGGAGGCTGCCGAAATGAGGAGACAAAGAAATATTTCCCAAATGAAAGAACAAAACTCCAGATAAAGAACTAAACAAAACAGAGACAAGCAATCTGTTAAAGGCAGAGTTCAAATCATTGGTTGTAAAGATGCTCAAGCAACTAAGTGCTAACCTCAGCAGCACAAAAATGAACCAGTTAGAAATGAAGGATACACTAACTGAAATGAAGGATAAATTACAGAAAATCAACATTAAAGTAAATGAAGCTGAGATTCAAATCAGTGATCTGAAATATAAGGAAACAAGAAGCACCTGATCAGAATAGCAAAAAGGAAAAAAAGAACCTCCCAAATTTAGGATAGTGTAAAGAGCTACTGGAACAACTCCAAGTGTACTAGCATTCACATCATTGGATTGCCAGTCGGAGGCGAGAGAAAGAGAGGGAGAAATTAAAAACCTATGTAAAGAAATAATGCAGAAACTTCCCTCAGTTGTTGAAGGAAATAGACATACAAGTCCAGAAAGCACAGTGAGTCCCAAACAAGATGTATTCAAATAGGTGCACTTCAAGACACATCATAATTAAAATGCCAAAGGTTAAAAACAAAGAAAATTTTAAAAGCAGCAAGAGAAAAACAGTTAGCTACAAAGGAGTTCCCATAAAAAGCATCAGCTGATTTCTCAACAGAAAGATTGCAGGCCAGAAAGGATTGGCAAGAAATATTCAAAGTGATAAAAAAGCAGGGACCTACAACCAAGATTCCTCTACCCAGCAAAGCTGTCGCTTAGAATCAAATGAGAGATATTTTCCCAGAGAAGAAAAAGCTAAAGGAGTTCATCACTATCAACATAGTATTATATGAAGTGTTAAACAGTCTTCTGCAAGAAAAGGAAGAGGAAGAAGAGGAGGAAGAGAAGGAGAAGAAGAAGAAGAAAAGAAGAAGAAGAAGAAGAAGGGGGGAGGAGGGGGAAGGAGAAGGGGAAGAAGAAGAAAATATGAACAATAAAAAGGCAATAAATACATATCTATAAACAATTGAATCTAAAAGACAAAATAAAAAAAAAACAAGCAGAACAGAAAAAACTCACACAGCATATTTTGATGGTTGCCAGATGGAAAGGGGTTTGGGAGGATGGGTGAAAAGGGGGAAGAGATTAAGAAGTACAGAAGGGTAGTTATAGAATGGTCATGGGAATGTAAAGTACAACATAGGAAATATAGTCAATAATATTCTAATAACTATGTATAGTGTCAGATGGGTTCAAGATTTATCAGGGTGATCACTTAGTAAGTTATATAATGTCTAATCACTGGGGTGTACACCTGAAACTAATATAATAATGAATATCAACTATAATTGTAAAATGAAACTTGGAAAAAAGAAAAAAGCAATAAATTGGATTTTGAACATTATATATGATTTATGTAATAGACAGGTTAGGAAGGAGACTATTTAAAAGCAATATATCTAAAGCAAGTGTCTTGAAAAACTCCAAGTAAGCTGGAAAATTGTTCATTAACTATTATTTTAATGTATTCCCTATTAAGAGTTTGGATTTTAATTAATACAAAGAATAAACTGTTTTGTATAGAATGTAGTAAAATCAGATTTGTGTTTTAGTTTTTTTAAAGATTTTATTTATTTATTTTTAGAAAGAGAAAGGGAAAGAGAAAGAGAGGGAGAGAAACATCAATGTGTGGTTGCCTCTCAAGTGCCCCCTACTGGGGACCTGGCCTGCAACCCAGGCATGTGCCCTGACTGGGGATTGAATGGGTAACCCTTTGGTTCACAGGCCTGCACTCAGTCCACTGAGCTACACCAGTCAGGGCAGATTTGTGTTTTATAATATCACTCATCTTTAAATGGATCCTGGATGTACCAAAAAAGGGGGAAAAAGTACAGGAAAATGAATGCTGAAAGCAGATGAAAGTCACTAGATAAAAGTCTTCAAAGAACTGGGCAACAAACTTTGAACAAAATATATGAGATATATCCAGAAAAAGTCTAGCCATTGTTAATAAAATGAGAATGGTTTGCATGACATTGATGTAAGCTGGCAGCCAAGGAGAGTGGACTGGAATGTGCATGTGTGAACAACAATGACCTCACAGTACTAGTCAGTGGGGGCTGTAGACATAATTGAGTAAACAAGCATGTGTACTATGTGGCTATGCATTCAATATGACTGAGGAAGTAGAGCAATGAATGTGCATCAAATTTTGCTTTAAGCTTGAACATTCATCTGCAGAAACTACTCTAATGATTCAGAAGACCACAGCTGTGGACAACTGGTAATTAGCAGCTTCATCACGACAACATGCCTGCTTATGCATCACCTTGTACCGAGTTTTTGGGTAAAACATCAAATCACTCAGGTGACTCAGCCCTCCTGCAGCCCAGATTTGGTGCCCTGTGATTTCTGACTTTTCCCAAAACTAAAATCACCTTTAAAAGGGAAGAGATTTCAAACTATCAATAAGATCCAGGAAAATACTATGAGGCAGCTGATAGCAATTGGGAGAACTGTGTGAGGCCTCAAGATGCCTACTTTGAAGGGGACTAAGGTGTCATTGTCTTTTGTCTAATGTTTCTTGTATCTTGTATCTTCTCAAATAAACATCTCTATTTTTCATGTTGCATGGCTGGATACTTTATGGACAGACCTTGTATAGTCCTGTTTTTAAAGAGCAAGATTCTGTTTTAATATTATTTCTCATGGTTCTCCAGCCAACTATTTTTGTTATTTTAACTGTTGTCTACATAGCCTTTCCTGTTTGTTTTGCTTAACTCTGTTCTCCTAACCTGGACCAACCTTCTCTCTCACCTCCAGCTGTCCACATCACTCTCATTCTTTGGGGACTAGACCAAAACGCAGCTCCACCATGGAGCCTCTTTGATCTCCCCAAATAGAGTCATTCTTTCTCCTACCTATCCATATGCATTTATGAATTTATCTGTGTCAAAAATGGACTCAATGTGTTATGTACCTTAAGTAAAGTAGGTTAAATGCTATGGATTTTTAAAAAGGCATAAATTTTTCCTATTAGAAAACTCCTGGTTCTATGCAGGGAGAAGGAGAAAGAAAGGGTGTAGGAAGGGAGAAAGAATATAGAAAAAATGATGTTCAACCTTGAGTGTGATTTGAACATACAGCACAGGGTGAAGACAGTTTCTGGTGGCAGAGAGGGCATGAGCAAACATGCATGTTTAGAGAATAAAATTACCTCATTTGGCTGGAATATGGGTAAAGTAGACAAAGGAAACATTGGAAGGATATGAAAGACCAAGGTTACAAGGAGCCTTGAATACAGGCCAACTATGAAGACTTAGATTCATGTGTTGAGCAGGCAAATCTTAGAAATTTTCTGTGCCTTAAGCATCCTCTTGCCTATTCATATCTGCTCTCATCTCATATAGCTAGAATCCCAGATCCTAGGTTACTGATTCCTTCCCATGTCACAGAACCTTAAATTTTGGCATTAACCAGACCTGCCCTTTCATCTTGTTATTTTGGAAGTGATGTAGGATAGACATTTATCCTTACCAATTAAAAAACCAGATAGAATACACCATTGTTGTTAACATGATGGTGTGTTGTTTCATCTTTTTCACCTCATTTGTGTGTATGTTTTCCTGGGAATTATTAAAATATTAGGGCTAAAACTGTGGAAAAACGGCTTTTTTTTCTGTTTGTAAAAGACATCATAGGTTAGGTTTTATCGTTAGCACTTTAAAAAATCATTTCTACCATACTGACAGATGGTTTTTACCTGTTTTGTAGGTATATTCTTGCCCGGAAAATCTGTATCCCATGACTAAGTCAAACTCTACAAGGAAAAGGAAATAATTTCTGTGTATTAAGTTTTTCTCTTTCTTAGTTTAAGCAGCTGTAGTCTTTAATTGCTTTGATAGGGCTCATATAATAGTTGCATGGTAATTCTTTAAGAAACAGGAAAGTCATGCTCTGGTTGATGGCTCAAGGGATTGAGTGCAGGCCTGTGAACCAAAGGGTCTCAGATTCAATTCCCAATCAGGGCACATGCCTGGGTTGCAGGCCAGGTCCCCACCAGGAGCCACATGAAAGGCAAATACACATTGATGTTTTTCTCCCTCTTTCTCTCCCCTTCCTCTTGCTATAATAATAAATAAGTAGAATCTTTAAAAAAGAACATGAACTCTAAATATTAGGAAAACGCATGTGCCAATTTGGTGTGTTCAAAATAATGACATTGAGATTATCTCTTTGATTCTACCTTGAGCAATTACAAAAGGATAAAAATTTGTTTTATTTTTGTATTGCCCATGACATTTTACTGTTCATTAGATGAATGATTTTTTTTGCTATTGTTTAATCTTAAGAAAACAGTTTGCTTATTTTCATAAAACAATCTATTTCCTTTAAAAATTGTATGTGCATATTTTCTTATATGTAAGGGTTATGACACAAGTCATAACTTATGACACGAGTATTAAGTTTCCCATTATGGATTACTTTTATCATAATATAACTAAAATCTATTTTTCAGAGATATTATTTACTGATACTAACACTTGGGAAGACATGAGTTAGAAAAATAAGCTGCTTTCTGGCAAGTCTTATTCTAAAGAAAGTGCACAACAGCCTTTTACATGTAACAGAGGCTTCAATTTGTAACAATTTTATTATATATGTGCATTGAAGTTGTCTTTCATGTAATTTATGGGCTTTTAAATCCATCAGATTTACTTTTCAAATAAAAAATGATGGACTCTTACTATGTTTTGTTAAGGTCAGTTAACTAGTTAATGGCTGATTAGGATCCAAAGAAAATCCTTATTAGTCTAGCATTCTCTCTGTAATGCTCTACACTGTTTAAAAAATTACGGATTAAACTAAACAATGCTTTCAAGTGGGTACATTTTCAAGTAAATAGAGAATTAAAATTAAGAAGATTTCTGAGGGTGTCAGGTCTAGAACTCTCCCCAGACATTTGACTTCAATTCTGATTTTAAATAGCTAAATTATATTTTATAAGTTCCTGTAGCTAAGTTGTTTCTCATTTTTCTCATTTGGTAAAATATAAGAGTGTAGATAAACTGTATAATGTCATCTAGCTCCAAAATGAATGAGTTCCATAATTAATGAGTCACTCTCTTTATATTTGAGATTCTCTGCTACATCAAACTTTATATACCTCACCTGTCTCTCTTGTTCTCTACAACTTTACTCTCTACCTCAGATTTGGCCTTTTAAAGCTTTGGTTTATATTATCATTCTGACTTCATTCTCACTATTTTAATTTATATTTTCTACCTTCATCGGATACCAGACCTCTGTGGTAAATATGAAATAATAAGGTATTTTAAAAGGGAGTTGTTATAGGATTAAAGTTTATACTTTCCTCAATAAGTAATCAAGAATTACTATCTATTATTATATTTATGTCAATTAATAATAAGAACAACTCACACAAAAAAGACTGGTCTTTACCAAGACTTTTTGGGGGATGATTTTCTTTTAACATTCCTCTAGAACTGAAAAAGATTTAAACAACAAAAAATATAGTCTTGTTATCAGTAATAAATAGTGGAAATTAAATTCTGCAACATTAAGGCTTAAAAACATTTTAAGCAAATGATTTTTGGTAGAGTGATACTTTTTGAAATAGATTTTGATCTATAATACTTTAAAATATTACTAATAAAATGGTGTTAATAAAGCTCATGAAAATGGCCCCTTTCAAGAAAATTATATACCAATTCAAACAATTACTATTTCATGCTGCATAAAATTACCTTACTTCATCTGGAGAGTGATAAATGATACTTGAATTAATGTGAATTTCTGGCACTCTTCTGAGTATCTAAGAGAGTGTATGTGTATATGAACGGTGTCTCATATGTGCAAATTACATCAATATCCCAGTACTCTGTGGTCTTCTGATAAATGAAAACTTTATTTGGAATTGAATTCTTGTTATAAATTTTCAAATAATTCTGTTCCTTTTCAGTATCAGATTTTTAATTAATCACGAGCTAAGGATTGAACCTGAATGTAGGATTAATATGCTAGGATTAATGCATATTTATTCATTGTCATTCATACATTTATCAGGAGCAATAATTATTTGGTTGCAATCATTCCTAAAGTTGTATTTTTAAAAGTGAAGCAACTTTGTAACATTAATGCATGGACATGATCCAAATGTCAAAATGACATTTATAAATAATTACACTGATATAAGACTGTGTATGCAAATTATAGTTCACTTTCTAAAAGACCTTTATAACAGTGCTGGAAAGGCTCACATTAAGAAACTAATCCTTTGAATAAGTTCACTGATACCTAGTTCTTTATTTCTGATAATAGGATTTGTATAGATTATTAACTAATTTATACCCATTTACCCAGATGATTAATTAGTAGCAAGACACAATAGGTAATATGAATTAAATGTGTTCTGCCACCCATAGGACTCATTTTAATAGCAGAACATAATCTCCATTAAAACTTATACTTACTAATCAACAAAAGTTAATTTTAAAATATTCAGAACTTACATCAATTTAAAAATCATAGGGATAATATATTGTTTTGTTACAAGAATTTTTTCATGGCTTAAACTTGCATTTTTTTCTCAGAGGAGATTAATGTTAATACTTATTTTCTAATCAGACTTAAATTTTTGATTTTGCAAGAAGAAACTCCTTCCTACCCCCACACCTATTGTCACTCTACTCATTGATGAGAAAAAGGATTTTGTGAAAACATTTTTTCACATAATATTTTTCTGACATATTTATTTGGACAACATTTTATTTTATAACTGATTATAGTATATACCTTAAACATTAAAACTGATTTAATATCATTTATTATAACACATAAAACATTAAATTTTATAAGAGTCAATCACCAATTAAAAATGAAACAAAAAACCGACATATGAAGCATTTCTGGTGAATGAATCAAGAAAAATAATCCCTAAATTCAGATGGACGGTAACAATGTTTCCCAGCTGTTGTACATATAATGTGTGTCTACGTGAATTTGTATTGGCTGCCTATGGGTTGCATCATTTGCTTTTTTCAGAGTGTTGAAGTTTGTTTTGCAGTCGTTGCTTGAGGATTAGCTTGGTCGGATGGGTCAAAATTGCCTTTAGTGCTAATTCATGCTTTCTCCTGAAGCACCATCTTGGATTTTTAATGATTGCCCCAAGTATTCAGTATGTCTCTCCTTCCCCCACCTCCCAAAGAAAGAAGACTTGGTTCAAGCCCTCTAGTAGCTTACAACTGAGAAAGAAGATAAGAAAAATCAAATCACCAAGTATTCAAACAAATATTCCTTGGTTTTCTCTTATGTGCCTGGACATGGGTCAGACTAGCAAAAGCAGATGTGTAGTCTCTGCTGCAAAGAATGAAAGTAAAACATGGTAGTGATTTTGTTTGTCATTTTTAACTTTTTATTTTAAAGTAGTTCCAAACTTCTCTTCCCCTTCCTTTTGCCTTTTTCCTGAATCAAATGAAAGTTGAAAACTCCTAAGTATTTCTTAAAGCTTTGTAGTTCCTAAAAGATGAAAAAAACAATCTCTTACCTAATCACAGACCAACCATTGAATCAAGAAATTCATATTGAGACTTCCAGCCAAATGGAGGTGTAGTTAGATATACTTTGCCTCCTCACACAACCAAAAGAAGGACAACAACAAATTTAAAAACAAAACATAACCAGGACTGCCAGAAAATTAAATGTATGGAAGTCTGACAACCAAGGAATTAAAGAAGAAACATTCATCAGGACTGGTAGGAGGGGCAGAGATGGACAGCCAGGTTGGAGAGGACTTGCAGCAAGGTGGTGGCTGGCAGAGTGGGTGGTCCCTCATTTGTCTGGGGATAAACCAGGAGGAACAACTGGGGATCGAGACAGACCTCACAGCCTAGGGTTCCAGTGCAGGAAATAAAGCCTCAAAATCTCGATGACTGAAAAAACCTGTGTTGAGGCAGTAGGAGAAACTCCCAGCCTTATAGGAAAGTTCATTGGAGAGACCCACAGGGCCCTAGAACATACACAAGCCCGCCCACCCAGGAATCAGCACCAGAAGGACCAAATTTACTTGTGGTTAGCGAGGGAAGTGACTGAAAGCCTCCTGAGAGCTGACCAAGTGGCATTGTTCCCTCTTGGACCCCTCCCAACATACAGTGCCACAACGCAGAGAAGTGGGTTGCCCTGCCCAAACACCTAAGGCCCTGCCTGTTACTACACAACAAGTGTGCTGAGACAAAAAAAAAATGGCCCAAATGAAAGAACAGATCAAAGCTCCAGAAAAAATACGACCAAGCAATCAAGAGATAGCCAATCTATCAGATGCAGAGTTCTAAACACTGGTAATCAGGATGCCCACAGAAATAGTTGAATATGGTCACAAAATAGAGGAAAAAGTGAAGGCTATGAATAGTGAAATAAAGGAAAATGCACAGGGAACCAACAGTCATGGGAAGGAAACCTGGACTCAAATCAACGATCCGGAGCAGAAGGAAGAAGTAAACATTCAATCACAACAGAATGAAGAAACAAGAATTCAAAAAAATGAGGAGAGGCTTAGGAACCTCTAGGATAACTTTAAATGTTCCAACATCCAAATCATAGAGATGCCAGAAGGAGAAGAGGAAAAGCAAGAAATTGAAAACTTATTTGAACAAATAATGAAGGAGAACTTCCCTTATCTGGCAAAGGAAATAGACTTCCAGGAAATCCAGGAAGCTCAGAGAGTCCCAAAGAAGTTGGACCCAAGTAAGCACACACCAAGGTACATCATAATTACATTACTCAAGATTAAAGATAAGAAGAGAATCTTAAAAGCAGCAAGAGAAAAGGAGACAGTTCCCTACAAAGGAGTTCCCATAAGACAATTGGCTGCTTACTCAAAAGAAACCTTACAGGCAAGAAGGGGCTGGAAAGATGTATTTAAAGTCATAAAAGGCAAGGACCTACACCCAAGATTACTCTGTCCAGCAAAGCTCTCATTTAGAATGGAAGGGCAGATAAAGTGCTTCCAAGATAAGGTCAAGTTAAAAGAGTTCATCATCACCAAGCCCTTATATGAAGGGCCTTCATTACATTATATGAAATGTTAAAGGGACTTATATAAGAAAAAGAAGATGATAAAAAACGTGAACAGTAAAATGACAATAAATCACAACTATCAACAACTGAACCTAAAAACAAATAAAAACAAACTAAGCAAACAGCTAGAACAGGAACAGAATCACAGAAATGAAGATCACATGGAGGGTTGTCAGCAGGGAGGAGGGGCGGGAGAGGAGAGAATGAGGGAAAAAGTACAGGGAATAAGCATAAATGGTAGGCACAAAATAGACAAGGGGAGGTTAAGAATAGTATACAAAATGGAGAAGTCAAAGAGCTTATGTGTACAACCCATGGACATAAACTAAGGGGGGAGAAATGTGGGTGGAAAGGGAGTGCAGGACGGGAATAAAGGGGAAAAATGGGACAACAGTAATAGCATAATCAATAAAATATATAAAAATTTATATTGATATAATATTACTAGCTAATCCTAGAAACTCATCTAAATTTCACCAATTATCCCAATAATTATCTTTATAGCAGAAAAACTTTCCTTTGTGGTCAGTCAATTATTCAATCCAGGATAGCGGATTTCATTTAGTTATCACACTTTTATAGGTATATACCTCTTTATAGTCTTATAATTCAGGAACTCAGTTTTTTTCTGGCTTCTGTAACTGACATTTTTGAAGTGTGCTGGATGGTTATTTTGTACACAGTCCCTTAATCTGAGTTAATGATTTGATTCAAGTTATGCATTTTTGCCAGAAATATCACTAAAGTGACATTGCATTCTTCTCAGTATATCATGGTAGGAGGGACATGATATCAATGTGTCCTAGCAGTGGTCATGTTGACTCTGGTCATTTGGTTAAGGTGGTGGTTGCTGGATCTCTCCCCTGTAATGTTGTCTTTCCTTTGTTATTAAGAAATGTCTTTGACGGTGTTACCTTGGAATCATGTTAATTTTACTCCTCTACAAACTCTCAGCTTATCATCCTTGGATGATTCTTGCCTGAATAAAACATTATTATAATAGCTGCCAAATATTGATTTTTCTAGTTTTATCATGGCTTCAACATTTATTAGTTGGTTTTCTACTGAAAAGTAGTGCTGTTTATTTGTTTGTTTATTTATTTATATCAGCAAGATCCATGGATTTCCATTTCACTCTGTTGGTCATAATCCATTACATCAATATTTATTTTAATCCCCAAATTGTCCCATATTTGGCTAGTGGGAGCCACTTTATGCAGGTTCCTGTGTGACTTTTGACAGGTCCCCTTAAGTTTTTGAGACTTTCTTGCTTTCTGGAACAAAAAGATGTTCCAGTCTTATCTTGTACTTTGCCAGCCTCAGTCAGGTCTCCAAAGAGCCCTGATTCCTGTGAGTGGAGAATGGGATTTAGAAGCCAAGACCTGGGCACTAGGTGTACTCATTATGTCTTAGCCCTCTCAATGAACAGAGCTAAGAAATGTATTATGCTTAATATATATGTGTATATATACTTATCTGTATCTATTTTTATATTTATGCAAAGTTAAAAGCTTTCAGTTTGGATCAATAATTTCTATTCCAACCCAATATTACAGGGCTCATTATAGTCTTACTCTTTCTATATTTATAACCCCTTCAGTGGTGAAAAAGTATGCTCCTATTATCTGTGCATATCTTTGTCTGCTGATTTTCCTTCTGTGATGGCAATCTCCTAGCTACACGCACTCAGCTCTGGTCCTACAGACCGCAAACACCTCACCAGCCTCCTGGGCCCTGACTGTGTCCTTGGCTACAGCCTCACTGGGCTCTGCCACCTCTCCTTTGGTGAAAATCAAAAGAGCTCCTAGGTCTGTGTAGCCCAGATGACAGTTTAGTTTATAGCTCCCTGGCAGTTGTTATTTTCCTGGCCTTCACTAACGTGAAGTTTTACCCTATTTATGTACATATTAGTATGTCATGGAAGACTCAAAAGGGATTGCATGTAAATTTCTAAGATTTTTCTTAGTATAGGTCCTTGTCTCTGATACTCTGCCCTGCAAATTCCAGCTGCCTTAGCCTCCCTAAACTCTGCTGTGTCCCCAGTGCATCAAGACTTCCAAGCTCTTTACATTCTGCCTTCCTGTCAGAATAAGACATTTCTTTTCAGAAGAAAGTTGGCATTTTAGAGTTGCTCTTATACATTTCCTTCCTTTCATGGATCACAGTTGTGTATTGCTTGTTGTCCAATATTTAAAAACTTTTGTGTGTGTTTCTCTACTTTCACAATTGTATAGTGAGAAAAATAAATCATTACCACTTCCTTCTTAATAAGTAAAAGCAGGAAATAATTTCTACTACTGAATATTAAAAATCTAAATTTTTGTACCTGACATATTGGAAGTTTGACATTTTTTGTTGTGAAAATATGAAATCTTACCTATTTTCCTTCATACTGAATATCACCCAAATTGTGTCCAAAAGTGAACATCAATACCAGGAAAGATGAATCAATTTTTATTCAAAAACAGGATTATTTTTCAAATACTTGTACATGAATGAGAATATAAAATCAGTTTTCTGAATTCCACATTGCAAAACTTATGCATTGGGCCTTAAGAAATGTTAAGATTTAATTTTACCAATGTACGTGTCAGCCATAAAAGAAAGTCTCTAAGACCCTATAGACTGTCTGACTTTTAATACAAATGATGTTAAAGAGCTTTCAGGGTGAATTGGAACTGGATAACCACATTGTGACATTGCAGAATAAATTGACTTATTGGACAGTACACTTTCTATTTGACATTGGGAAATGTTAGTGTCATTGATGCTGAGGTTTCCTTGCTTGGCAAAATTAGCCAACAGTACTAGATGTTTCTTAAAGAAGGGCCTGAGTCAAGCCAACAGTACAGAAGTACTTTCATATTTGCTATTTGAAATTAGTATGCTATTATAATTAGTATGCTATTGTTATTATAAATTAGTATGTATTGTTGCTAAATAAATATTAATTTATTTCAGATTGAAATTTGTAACAAGGTAAGAATCTGATGATTTTTTCTACTCTATTAGCTGTTTAGAATTTAGAATTGAAATTTTTATCACAATAGTTTTTCTTTACCTTGATAATGACTATATTTTGATTCTACAGACTTAGAAAAATTGTTATTAGACTGAGTACCATATAGTCATGACTTACTACATTGTGTCATCTTGTTTGGACTGAATTCAAATAATTAAGCAGTACATGCATGTCACTTTGGCTGTTGTCCCATATGCCAACAGGTTGCAGGTTCAATTCTGGTCAGGGCAAATACCTAAATGGTGGGTTCAGTCCCCAATTGGGATGCATATGGGAGACAACTGATTGATGTTTCTCTTTCACATCGATGTTTCTCTGCTTTTCTCTCTCTCTCTCAATTTCTCTCTCTCTCTCTCTCTCTCTCTCTCAAATCAATGAACATATCTTCAGATTAGTACTAGAAAGAGAAGGAGAAGGAAAAGGAGAAGAAGATAAAAGAGAAATGCATGCCTTACACACACTGTGGTGGCAAAAAATGGCTAGTTGTTCAAAAATCCAGTTTCCATTTTCTTTTGTGGATACATCTATACCAAATCGCCCAGTTACTTTTCATTTAGATGGTCCTTGACCATTGGAATGTGGGAATAGGTAATGTATTTTCAGGTTGGACCATGACAATTTCCTTCATGATCCTCCCTTCTCTTTCTCCCACCCATATTTTGCTGACCATAGAAAACTCCAAAAACATAGATGGGGCTGCTTCACAATCAGAAAGGAGTGAAGGTTGAGTGGAGCACTGCTCATATCCCCTTTCACTGTTAGACTTTACATGATCAGGAAATACACTTCTGTTGTGTTAATTCACTGAGATTTTGGAGTTGTCTTTTCTTTTTAAGAATTTTATTTATTTATTTTTAGAGGGAGGGTAAGGGAGAAAAAAGGAGAGAAACATCAATGTGTGATTGCCTCTCACACAGCACCCCACTGGGGACCTGGCCCACAACCCAGGCATATGCCCTGACTGGGAATAGAACCAGCAACTCTTTGGCTTGCAGGCCCACACTCAATACTCTGAGCCACACCACCCATGGCTGGAGTTGTCTTTTAGTATTATTTTGACTAATACAAATTTATAAATACAAATTTTAAAGAGAGAGAGCCACTTTAGGCAGTGCAAACATTCAGTGGGTCAAACCTAGCCTACTGACCCTAGAGCTCTAGGCAGAGTGGTTGGAGTTAGTCAAGGGGTATTGCATGGGGCTCTTACTTTCTACTTTCAACAATATACTTCATGAAAGGGATACAGTAAGCTAAAAGTGGTCTGGTTTTAGGAGAAAAAAGGTATTAGTGAGAGTTGAGAGAACATGTACCTTGCAGGCTTAGAAAAGCTAGATGCCATGAAACCTAAGTAGCTAAGTACTAAAAATATAAGGTAAAAAAAGGTTTGATCCACAATGTCATAGTAAGGCTTTTCACCTGAATAAAGAAACTGCAATAAAGCAAAGATTAGTTTAGAGGCCTTAACATTTCCTACAAATACAGTCCCAGATGACCTCAAACTAGTCCATTAAGTTGAGAGAGAAGATGTCTAAGTAAGGAATCAAAGAAATGAAACAAGACAATTATGTCAAAGAACAAACTGGATATGGTTACCAGCACATGGAAATGCGTTGCAATAAATCAAAAGCTAAACTAAATAGTTGAGGGAATTGTAATGTGTGCACAAGTGCATATGTGCAAAAACACACGCACTGCCAGAGTCCATTTAGGCTGCTTTAACAAAATACCAGACTGGGCAGCTTATAAACCATAGAAGTTTATTTCTTGTAGTTGTGGAGGTTGGAAGTCTGAGATCAGGGTGCCAGCATTTGGTTGGATGAAGGCTCCATTCTTAGTCACAGAGTAGATGTACTGCAACATGGCAGACAGTGTCAGGGAGGTCTGTGGGGTCTCTCTTATACGGGCACTAATCCTACTGATGAGGACTCCCTCCATCCTCATAACCTACACACCTCCCAAAGGCTCTACCTCCTACATTATCACATTGAACATTAGGATCTTAACATATGAAGTCTGGGGGTATATAAACCTTCAGACCATAGAATTCTGCCTCTGCTCCTCCCGCCCAGTTCATGTCCTTCTGTTATGTGGAATACATTTTTTTCCTCCTAACAAACCCCAAATTCTTACCTTGTTCCACCATCAACTTAAAAGTCATAGTCCAAGGTGTCATGTAAATATTACCTAAATTAAATATGGGTAGATAATTCTTCCTGAGGCAAATTGTTCTCTGGTTGGGAATCTGTGAAATCAGACATGCTATGGAGCTTCCAAAACACAATGGTGGGAAAGACATGGGATAAACTCTCCCATTTCCAAGGGAAGGAAATAGGAAAGAAAAAAAAGGTAATAGATCCAAATCAGGCCCCAAACCTTACAAACCCCTGGGGCAGGGGTCCCACCTTCCAAACCCACTGAAACAGGTATTTGTTATATCAGCACCACCAGTTCTCAGTATTAATTTCCTGTCTCAGCCCACGTGGGCTGCTGTAATAAAACACAACAGACTGGGTAGCTTATAAGCAACAAAAACGTGTTGCTCACAGGTGGGAATCTAAGGTCATGGTCAGGGTCCTCTTTCATGTGGCAGACTTCTTACACCCTCACAACTCTCATCAGTCTGGCTCCAGTTAACTCATAAAAGTTCTCTGCAGGTTTGGATGTTTCTTACATTGACAAAAGTAAACACTGTTTTTTACTTGTCTAAAATTTGCCTCACTTATTATCTACATGGGATTCCATGGCACGTTGTGTGGGTCCAGTCTTTCACATTACTGCACTGTAATGTTTGGTATAGCATTTCCCATGTGAACATGATCTATGATAACAGTATACCTCAGGCCACAGAAATATTTTAAGGATTGAGAATATGTTTTGACTTATAAATCACCTAGACAAGTTAGTACAATACATATGAGTTGAAGGAAACTTTGACAAGTCGTGAATTATCCAGATAATTACTTCATTTTTTCTTTTTGCTTAATATACGATGAAAGTTTGGAACTGATTGCTAAGTTAAAACATAGCCAGGCTTATGCAGATATATTGCTAATCACCGGTAAATTCTTGCCTCTTACTGTTTACATACTTAAAATGGATTCCATGAATTATTATAAAACCTTTTACGAATATTATCCATGTAAAAAGGAACTGGTTAAATTATGTGTGGCAAAAATGCTAAAAATAAATTAGAAAATAAAATCTTAATCAGTTTTTTCATTGTAATTCAAGTGTGAATATGAGCAAATTAAAATAATATTGTAGACTTCAACTCCATAATAGACTGCTGGTGAATGAAGTTCCTCCTTGCCTTTCAGCTCCTTGTGTAAAGCTGTTAGGTCTCATACCCTCTTGTCAGGTTTGACAAATGGTGCCCCAAATGAAACACTTGGACTACAAATGAGAAACCATTACTCCAGCAGTAATTTGAAGAGCTTAGAGAACATCACATACCACTTTCAGTTTGTATCTTCAGACAAAGTAATTAGTGAAAAGGTTGCCAGAATTTAAATAATCTGTTAGTGTAGTTATTTTTAAAATAAAGCCTTGGTGATTTTAGTTTCAGTTTAGTTGTAATTATTTTTCAATTAACATATCAGAATGACAAACTCTATGGTTTTAGCACTACTCATTGTATTTCTTACCACAAAATGAGAGTATTCCAATAAAATGGTCCTCTAAATGAAGGAAAGAAAATGCCACCTGTGGGACAGGGAAATAATCTTTGATACTTCAAAATCTTGGTTTGCAGTTAAATGTTAGCTAAGCACAAGTACATGCACCAGTAACATGTATACTCTGGAGACCATAATAACCCACAAAAGGAATACCTGTTTTCTAAAAGTTTTATTTTTGAAATAATATTCAAGTTGGTAGATTTAAAGTCATTTATTATTTTATTATGTATTACTTCCCTATTGTTATTGTAACCAATAGCCACACATGTAGTGGGTTTAAAACACAAATTTATTATTTTACAGTTCCGGAGGGCAGCTGTCTGAAATGAGACACAGGACTGTGTCTTCTGAGAAGAAGCTGTTTCCTGGGTGTCCCACATTTCTGGAGCCTCCTGTGGTTCCCCGGGTTGTGACACAAGGACTCTGCTTCCATTTTCATACTGCCTTCTTTCTTTTGTCATTTTACTGAGCCTGCTCTGATTATCCAAAATAATTTTCTTTTTTCAAGATGTTTAACTTAATCATATATGTAATGTTCCTTTTGCAACCTATGGTAACATGTCATAGCTTCCAGGTATCGTGATGAGGGCATCTTTGGGAAATGTTATATGGTTTACCACAAATTTGTTTCCTGGTATTTATTGAGTACCATTAAAAAATATGCTGATGTTTTCGAGAATACCCACAAAATCCTTTTCCCTCCCAGCATGTGAGGATACAGGGTAAAGTCTGTTACTCAGAAGAAGGCCCTCACCCGACCATGCTATCACCCTGATCTCAGACTTCTAACTGTGAGAAATAAATTTCCGTTTTTTATAAGCTACTCAGTTTTTGGTATTTCGTGATAGCAGCCTGAATGAACACATACAGAATTATTTGCAATAATTTACATGTTTTAGTTCCAGAACAAGTCTATTGCCACTTTCAAATCCTTAAATGTTTAGATGTAACTACTATAACCCCATTTACAAATTAAATATTTGTAGTTCTTTTCATTTTGTCTCATTTGATTTTATTTTGACTTATATAACATTTGTAATTTCTTTTACCTATAAATGCTGCTCTTTATACCTTAATGTGATTGACGCTACTAAGGAATAAGCGCTCTGGTTGTGAGGCAACAAGCACAAGGCAATTCTTTTGAACTTCCGTAACATTTTTCCTGTGTCTGTAGTTAATAATGTCTGAATTATTCCTCCTTTCTCTTCTACAAATTTCTTAATATAAATTCCAGTAAATGAATGAATCTGGGCAATGAACGTTAAAAACTGCTAACATTACAAAAAGAAAATTGATCAGCCACTACGTGTCTGATGATGGAAAATCCTAACAGCTTAGAGTGTTGTCAATGCAAATTAATGTGAGCTGAACAAAACCTCTGACTCCAGTTCCTGACTCTCTGGATAACCGAGACCTGATGCATGCGCAGCACTGCACCACCAGTGCGCCATGCAATGCAGGTTTTCAGAAACTTTATAGGTTAAATGCCATGTGTCTCTTAATATGTCAAATTAAATGAAAAGAAAAATTCATGGGAAACTACAAAAAGAGATTGAAAAGACATATCAAGTTATACAAAACATGAACAAGACCTTAGTGTCTAAAAATGCATAATTTGATGATAAAACTATAAAGAAATGCAGGAAAGGGACTACCACAAAAGTTATGGTAGTGGTTATTTCAGAGAAGGAAGAGGTGGAAACGGCTGGGTGGTGGGGGTCACGGAGGGAGTTCTTGAGAAGCCAGCAATATCCAAGTTTTAATTCTCAATGGTGTTTACAAAGATGCTATGTCATAAATCATGCATTTATATGCATATTTTCCAATTTTATTTTACTTTAAATTACAATTTTTAAAAGTATCAAAAGTGATAGATCAATAGTCAAATCTGGAATAAAATAAATGAGAACAGTGTTAAATTATAACCCCCCAAATAAAATAAATACTCATGAGTCCATGCTCACATAAATAAATGATTGCAGAAATCAATAAATGAGGGAGAAGAGATAAATCACTTTTCCATGAGAATTTTAGGGAATATATGCAGACACCACCCCTACAAGAAAGGAGAGCTTAATTTCTCTTCTTTTGATTTTGGGTTGGACTCAGTTCTAACCGAGACCTAAAGAAAGGGAAAAGCGGTAACTTGAAAGTGATGCCACCTGACCCAGGGCTCAGGAGCGACACCATGGGTGACAGTGATGCCTGCTGTAACGCTCTGAGCAGCTCTGGAGTGTTCTTCACCAAGATCCATCATTTCATTCTGATCATAAAAAAAGCCAATAGACAGATACACACTGAGGACTATTTTACAAATTACCTGACTAATACTCTTCAAAAGGACAAGTGCATAAAAGACAAGGGAATAATGGTAATGGAAACAGTGCTGTGTTGAAGTTGCCTAAAGAGACCAATGGCTAAATGCAATGTGGGGTCCTTGCCTGGATCCTGGAACAGATACAGGATGTTAGTGGGAATACACTTGAAATCTAAATAAAGGCAGAAGTTTATTTAATAGTATCATAACAGTATTTACTGCTTAAGTGTGATAAATATACCATGTTTACTGAAGATATTAGTATAGTGAAGCTGGAAGAAGGGTACAGAGCGCTCAGTACCATCTTTGTATACTTCTGCAAATCAAACATTGTTCAAAATAAAAGTTAAAGAATCATTTTGACAGAGTAAAATAAATAAAAGGGAAATTTGGTTGAAAATAAAATTTTTCAAATGTCTGCTTTCCTTGTGCCATCTATTAATTTATTTATTCATTTAATTTTTAAAATTTTACGATGGACATGTGAAACATGCCAATTCTTTTTTTAATTACCTGTGTAATTTTTTTCCACAAAACTTTTTGAAGTCTCCATTTTGTTACTTCTCTCTGTCATCTCTTCCTAATACTTCAGCTCTCTATTCCAGCTCAGAAATCTCTCACCACACATGTACATTCCATCCATAATGCCCTTACTTCTTTAGCCATCGTTAACCTTCTCTTGCACACCAATCTGATCAAGTCTCAGCACTGCTGCTATAATGTTTTTGCTCAAACCACTGTCATCTGATTTGCACATGCATGCACATAAACACACTGTTTTTATTTATTTGTTTTTGTCACATGAGTGACCATAAGTACTTTTTAATAAAATATTTGCAAGTTAAACTTTTCAAATTTGTGTATATGTATAAATATTCTTTTTTAATTGAGTTTATTGGGATGACATTGGTTAACAAAACATACAGGTTTCAAGTGTACAACTGAACAAAACACCATCTGCACACTGCCTCATGTGCCCACTGCCCAAAGCAAAGTCACTCTTCACCCCCATTTACCCCCCTTTGCCCTCTTCCACCTCCCCCACATCACACTGTTTTTAATTCAAGCCTTATAGGCTAAATAGAGTATGAGCTCCTCACTGGGCCTTTACAGGCTAAGGAGCCTGAATCTGAAATACCTTTTAATGTCATGCCTAATTATTTAGATATGCAGACCTGCACCCAGGACAATCCATTCTTCCTGCCTTCTGCACTGGCTTGTGTTTCTCAGCAACATCAAGTTCATAATATTTTTACGAACCTTAAAAATAAAAGCTATTCCATTCTTTTGATACAAAATTGCATATATTTAAAAATGTTCACAGTGGAGAAAAGTTTGTAACACTCATAAGCCTAGAGAAGAAAATGAAATCAAAGCAAGTTAACTCTTTCAAATGTAATGTATTACTATTTGAAGTTTTTGAGGATCCTCAAATATTTATTACTTGATAAGTTATTTCACATGAAAATGCTTTTACACTAACAGAGCAGTTTGCAAAGAACTAATGAGATATATAGTACTTTTAAAAAAATTTTATTTATTTATTTTTAGAGAGGGAAGGGAGGGAGATAGAGAGAGAGAGAGAGAGAGAGAGAAACATCAATGTGTGGTTGCTGGGGGTTATGGCCTGCAACCCAGGCATGTACCCTGGCTGGGAATCGAACCTGTGACACTTTGGTTCCCAGCCTGCGCTCAATCCACAGAGCTACGCCAGCCAGGGCCCGAGATATATAGTACTTTTTAAATTAAAATTATGGCATACTATCCAATTCCTGTATTTCCCACAGCAATTTTTGTGAGTACAGTATTTAATGACACAGCACAATATTGCACATCTATTTATTACAAGTTTTGTTTTTGGATATGTAAACCGATATTTTAAAAAGTTACATATAAGAGCACTTAAATATATCATTTTATAACATGAAATAAATTTTTACTAAATTAGGTATAAATCACTATAAGACCAACTAGCAACATATCTATAAAATGATATCTAACTACATTTAAAATTATTTTTTAGTATTAAGAAGTTAAAACAGTTTTCTAAGTAATGTGTGAAGAATTTTAGTGTCATGGAGAGGTAGTGATAATAGTTTGTTAATGAGCTCGCCTAATAAAGCTTTTTTTCCCAAATGTGTAATACTAAAATATAGCTATTTGTTAAACCAGTAGTTTATTATAGCAAAGAATATTGAACATGCATAAAAGTAAGATTTTTGAAAAACTAAGTTCAGAAAGATATTGTCTATATCTTGTACAAGGCATGGCCACAATGTAAAATAATTTTTGCTTAATTACTTTTTAAGATACTCAAAAGAAAAGCCAGAATGAACAAAATGGTCTTGTTAACACAGGTCAGCTCGGCTCCAGAGTGAGCATGATCAAAGTGTGATCTCACTGAAGCAGTGCCTAAAAATGGGATGAAATTTTGAAATCTTAGATTTGGCCCTTTATTTATGATTAATAGTTTAAGAAAGTATGGGGAGAATAATTTATCCAAATTTTAGAATAATCTATGCAAAATAAGTTGATGCTTCAAACAATACTGACAAAATTTTCACTGTGTTGCCTCTGTAGCCCATCCGCATTGGATGATGTGTGAGTGTTTGATATCAACAATGGGGATTTAATCATGTAGAAAATACAACCACATAAGAAAAAATGTTAGCTGAAAACTTCCAACAGTATGCTAAGTAAGAAGGATGAGAAAGGATATTACTCCTGTATTAGCCCTCATTGGTTATTCTCTCATATTATTCAGGAATATGCATATATTTTATGTTTATATTGAGTAATGTCTCAGATACTAACAATGCATTAATGGCATTTATAACTTTCAGGTACAGAAGTCTGATTAAAACAAGTGAAATAAGCAATATTCTACTAGGTTTTAAACTGAATGTGTGGTAGATATACGGTTTTTAGAAAATAAAGACTAAAAAGGTATCTTTTTTCTCTTTTCCTTCCTAAAGTATTTATTACATAGCATTTAGTAACATGTATCATGCTGTGTGTGTGTGAAATGCATATAATATTAGCAGTTATTCTGGCAAGTAGACAACTGTCTGTGCCTCATCTTGGGCATCCACTTTGAGAATCTGTCACACTCAGTGACTGATGCTGTGGTGGTTTGAGGTAGCCAGTGGGGAAGAATATTCCCTGAAGTTCCCCTCTCCCCACCATCTGCCTGGTCCAAATGAATATACCTGGAGAACAGAGTACACAGGTAGTACCTGGAAACCTGAGAGGCCCAGTCAGGTGTCCAAAGAAAAATAGTTTTTAAAAATTAGATAGAAGATGGTGGGTTATGCAGTTAATAATAATTTTTTGGTAGCTTCTATGACACAAGACAACATTGGTTTATATTCTTTTGAAATATTGGGTTGGTTTAAAAATCTGTATTTTTTTTCCATAAAAGACACATTTTTCATTTTCACCAATCCCTTTTTTAAAAAAAATGTATTGTTGTTCAATTTTATTGTTGTTCCTCTTTTTCCCCTATTACTCTCCCCTGCCCTGCACTCCATACAATCCTCCCCCTACCCTGTTGGTTGTCCGTGTCCATCGATCCTTTGTGCATGTTCCTTGACTTGACCCTTCCCCTTTTCCCCCCTTATCTCCCTCCCTCTTTCCCTCTGGTCACTGTCAGCTTGTTCTTTTTTCAATGTCTCCGGTTCTATTTTGCTTGCTTGTTTTTTCTGTTGATTAGGTTACACTTATAGGTGAGATCATATGGTATTTGTCTTTTACCGCCTGGCTTATTTCACTTAGCATAATGCTCTCCAGTTCTATCCATGCTGTCACAAAAGGTAGGAGCTCCTTCTTTATTGATTTGGATATTATTTGAGTATGTCAGCCATCTCCCATGTGGTATAATGTTGACTGTTCTCAATTAATATCTTGGTTTGATCGCTATGAACTTCAACTGTTCCACCCAATCGTGGGACATCATCCAGTGAGAAATCTGTAGCACAAAACTTTGCAAACCACTTTTGGCACATTGAATCAGTCACTCCATATGCCGCACAATTTTTTTTTTTTTTGCATTTCAGTTGCATTTTTACTTTTCTTGAAATAATAAAACATAATATGCCTAAATGTTGCTTATTTTCTTACATGTTCAATATTAAAATGGCTACTCAAAAAATTACCAATTTTGATGTTTATTTAAATACATGCACAAATACATACACAAAATTATTTCAAATGAAGTTAAAGACAACTACGTACTACTACTACAGCCAGTGAAAAAAACAAATGAACTTCTGGGCCATCCTGATAAAGGCATGCTGGCAAGGCTATAATCTCACTAAGGAGACCCATTAAATATTAAATTCAAACTCTATGTCAATGTTCTTTGAAGATGCACATCAAACATTTAGAAAACATAAATTACATATTATTTATGGTTATACTTGTAAAGAGCATCATTGATGCCAGTTTTCAATTTCCAGCTCTTAAATCACACCCTCTTTTAATTGATGATTCTGCTCTCATGGTTTAGCACACTCATCTATTTCATGATTTATTCTTTCATGGAGATGTACTGAGAAAAAATTCTGAAAGATAGACATAATATTTTCTTTATCCATTCATCTATCAGACAGTTTGTTTTCATACCTTGGCTACTGGGAATAATGCTGCAGTGAACACGGGGAATGCAGATGTTTTAGAGATACTGATTTCATTTCCTTCGGATATACACCATAGCAAGTGGTGGAACTGCTATCATATGGTTGTGCTATCTTTACTTTTTTGAGGAAACTTCATCCTCTTTTCCACACTGTTGGTGGGAGAATAAAATGCCAATTTATCTTGAGTTAAATTGTTCATACTTACTCTGGGCTTTCTGTTTAATTGATTTGTTTCTGCATCAAATTCAGTATCATTTTCCCTAATGTGGTTCCTCTTATGTGCTCTCATACAGCATGGTATTCATCCTATCATGTCAGCTGCCCCCAGTGCCTTGCAATTTTGTACTTTCCTACACTTTTATATCCACTTCAGACTGTAAGCTCCCTGGGGGAGGGGGCTCTGATGACAGTGTGTGCACTGCCAGTGCCTGAAGCAGATTAGTCATTAAAACATACTCATCAAATATTAATGTCTGAGGAGGAAGGAATTTTCAGAATTCCTTTCAAAATTTGATAGGGTATAGTTTGCTTTCCTTTACCTCAAATTTCAGAATTATTTTGTTAGGCACCCATCTCAAGAACTCATTGCAATTTTGCCTGGTATAATATTAGATGTAAGAATCTATTTAAGAGGAATATATGACTTTCAATGTTGATTCAATATTGAATTTATGACTTTCCATTAATGAAGATGGAATGCGTATATTCTTTGAGATTTCTTTTAGGTTTCTCACTAAAATGTAGCATTATTCTACCTATAGGACCCGTATGTTTCCTATGAAGTGTATCATGTGGTACTTATTATTTTATAAATGAAATAATTTTTGTTAAAATTTTAACTAGTTATTGCTGGCATATCGAATTCTTACTAATATGAATAGTTTTGCACTTTATCTTCATGTGGTTTCCAGATACATAATCATGTCTTAAGTACATTTGTACATTTACAACATTTTTTCTGATATTGACTACTCTGATTTCTTTTCATTGTAGTATTCTATATGCTAGTATTTGTAGGACAGTATTAAATATCTTTAGTGGCAATTATTTGCTGTCTTAATTTTTACAACTACAATTCTAACCTTTCAATGTAAAGGTTAAAATTGGCTCTTTGCTTGAGATAACATTTTTATTATGCTAAAAGTTTGATTCTATTCTTAGTTTTCATGGAGCTTTTTCCAAATACTGACAGTTTGAACTGATGTACTCAATGATTATTATAGGTAATTGAGGCTACTATGAAAGGTGACATAGTCCTTTCTATGAAATCATCCCCAGAGTGGAAGTAGGATGGAGTGGGAGGAGAGCAGCAGGTCAGTGCTGTTGTGTCTTTTTTTTAAGGGAAGTGGTTAGTGGGCTGCCATCCTGCTGACATTCTGGTAAACAAAGCCTCCAAAGTGTCCCTCACCCCCATATCAGAGGGAAACTCTTGTTTATTGACTCAATCAATTAATGAATTAATAACACAGTCTTTTGTGCCTAGGATGCTTTAAGGACAAAGTAGTTATAAAACTACAGTCATCTCAGAAGCCTGTAGTAACCTGCTAGATTTCTTACTTGTTTTAAGCCAAAAATCACAAACTGTGACTTACTTTATAAATGTGATCTTTCAACAATCATTGTTTGGTCTATAAAGTTTTAATTTTTTTTCCTTATGGGTTGTACATATCATTACTTATTAAAAAACTAGAAGAAACATGGGAAGACATTTTAGGTTGTAACCCTTGATTCTTAAAATATTATTTATTTATTTATTTTTAGAGAGGGGAAGGGAGGGAGCAAGAGAGGGACACTTTGTTTCTGGTTTCAACCAGAAACATCAGCATCATCAGAGGGAAACATCAATGTGTGGTTGCCTTTCTAGCACCTGCTACTAGGGACCTGGCCCATGGCCCAGACATGTGCCCAGACTGGGAATCGAACTGGTGACCCTTTGGTTTGCAGGCCAGCACTCAATCCACTAGGCCACACCAGCCAGGGCCAACTCTCGATTCTTTACTCAAATATTTTGAGTGAGAGAGGATGCTTTTAGGTTTTTGGAGATGATTTCACCTGGGGTAAATAAACATCAATCTTTTGTACAAAAGAATTTTGAAACTATAATTACTTTCACATATGCATCTTAATCCCAGTCTTGCTTTTTATAAATGAGCAGCAAAAACAATCTGTAACATCACTGATGAATGATTCTGTTCAGAGCCCAGGTTGAAAATAATTTCATTAGTTCTATATAATTTTGGGTTAGAAACCACTTTCCTATGTATCTCTCTCTAACTAAACAGACAACAATGTGTCTGTCCATTTTTTAATGTTCCGTAATTCTTGGAATGGTGCCATGCAAAAAAGTAAATATTCAATAAATGTTTGTTACATAATATATAAATAGGAGAAAAATATTTGGGGGTTAATCAACTTCAATTATTTCTAAACGCACTTACCAACATGCCTGTAACCTTCCCATCATTACCAGCAGAACAAAGTAACATTTATGAATGGTTGAAAAAATTGACCATACATATATAATTTGCTGAAAAATACACACATCTTTCCAATTCTGGAACTGTAATTTTTATTGTGAAAAAAACATTAAGGGAAAAATGTGTAGAAATTGTTTTCAGAAGAGTTATATGAACCTGATACTCAAGAATGATTGGCCAGTTAACTGCTTTCAAATTTTCCCTTGAAAGGAAAATTAAGTCCAAAAAAAGGGTACCAAATCTAGGCCAATAGAATTGGGTCATTTTATTAAAGGACTGAAAGCTGATTTGAGCAATACTTAAAAAAGAAAAAAAAACAAGAGAAGGGGTATTTGAATAGAAGTCTCAGAATTAATCTTTGAAGGTTAATCTTCAACTTGCTTTCTTACAAATGGATTATTATGTAAATATCATTGGCTATTTAAGTTCTTTATTTTACTGCAAATTTCCCAAGTGGTTGAAAGTAAATTTGCTGCAGAAACAGAAGACCATGGATGTTTTTCTTCACCATGGCACACACTAAATTTGCAAATTTAGTGAGGTGTGCTCAGTTTCTGTTCCAATTGTTCTTAACTTTGATTGTATAGTAGAATCCGCTGGGGGATTAATTCTTAAAATAAGATGTCTGGGTCTGATTCATGGAAATTCAGATTTGATTGATCTGAGGTATATCCTGGGCTAGGGAAGTTTTTCTAACTGTCGCAGTTTATTTTAGTGTGCAACCAAGTTTGCAAACCACTGTTCTAGCCCATGATTCCAAAACTCCATTCATACCCAAGTACATCTTCTCTCACTTGGGGGTAAAAACAGAAGAGGCTTTCTTTGCTCCAGATTCCACAGAATAAAAGATGCAAATAAACATTAAGAATGGTCCAAGTAAGGATTGTTTTATTCTCTGTAAAACAAACTATATGTGTATGTATGTATGTGTGTGTGTATAACCTCGCATTGTAGTGTTCTGTTCTCTGTGTCTCTGAGACATGTTCGTGTCCCTGGTCAGCTGTATACACACACACACACATATGATATATATAAAGATTTTATTTATTTTATTTTTTAGAGCAGGGAAGGGAGAGAGAAAGAGAGGGAGAGAAGCATCAATGTGTAGTTGCCTCTTGTGTGTACCCCCACTGGGGACCTGGCCAGCAACCCAGGCATGTGCACTAACTGGGAATTGAACCTGTGACCCTTTTGCTTCACAGTCTGGTGCTTAACCACTGAGCCACACCAGCCAGGGCTACTTATATATTTTTTGATGATCCCATTTCTCTCAACTTCTTGTGGGGCAGAGGCAGAGTGGGAGATAGAGACCCTTTCATCCTGCCATTTCCAAATATCCATGATTATATATCCTAAATATATCTATAACTTCTGGTCTCATATACTATTTGAAGCTATAATTTTCCCACTCAAAACAGCCACATCAGCTAAAGGCAAATGTCCTTTTATTTCTTGCTCTAAGCTCTACATTGCTAAACTTTCATAGCTGTGTCACAAGCACCATTATACCTTACCTCAAATATGTTTTTTATAAGCTTCTGTTGAATAGAAAGAACACTTTAAGTACTGTGAGAATCTCTTACTGAGAAACAGGACTCTCTGAGTAATTACAGAGAATAAAAATTCTCCAGCACTTCAAGGACATTTCATCCCCATGACTTGAGCCCCTTACATGATCACAGATGCATGCTAACACCCCCATGACCATTTTTCAGATTTAAATAAGATTTAACGCAATTTGAACTATACCTCTGTGTCAAGGTGGCAGTGCCTTATTTTAATTTTGAAACACTTTTACCAGGCAGAATGAGTTCTGATCATGTTATTCAAGCTGAAGTGAGGCATCATTCTTGAGCAGTGATTACCCAACCAGATACTCAACCAGAAACATCAGCATCGTCAGAGAGCTTGATAGAAGCTCAGATTTGTAGATCCTGGCACACACTGACTGTATCAGAATCTCAGGGAGTGTGGCTCAGCAGTGTGTTTTAGCAAGTCCCCTATGTGAAACTGATACATGGTGAACTTTTATAAGTACAGTTCTAAAGGAAAGATGGTCCCCTGGTACATAGAATAACCTACATTCAATTCATGTCAGAGTAAGGGAAAAGACTTGGGTGGATATTCGATGGTGCCCTTGATACCTCTGGGAACTTGTGAAATCTAAAAGGAAACATTTATGCAGTGTAAGGGAAAACGAGTCAACAAGACAATGATTACAGGGTCAAGGAGCAGTTTGCTACAGCTCAAGGAGGTGTTTAATGGTGTTCCACAGAAGATAAGATGGTGTTCATGCTTCTGTACCATGGGAGAATTCTTTACAGTTTGGACCAATGTGGAATTTAATCTTTCTTTCAAAAAATATATATTATAATTTATATGTATGTATAACACATATTATATATATAATGCAGCTCCATCAGAACACACAAGAAGCTGACCAGGAACACGAACATGTCTCAGAGACACAGAGAACAGAACACCACAATGCGAGGTTAGTAGGCAACATTTCCAGGAAACAGTTCACTGAGAGAAGGCAGTTCAGGGTGCCCAGGGGGAAAACGATACCTGCATGAGTTCTGTGAAACTATAAACATAAATAACTCAAGCTCAAGTAATGCAGTCAACAAAGACTTTGTATTCATACCCATCCCTTCGCCAAAAAAAAAGAAAATCTCTAATGGCTTCTTTTTGTGTGTGTGGTTATTTAAAGAATTAGCCTGAAATTTAAGTTTGAGAACAAGACTGAATATTCCCTGCAAATAGGATGGAATGAGATTATGTAAGATAGTAAGCCATGTCTGTCCACTGAAAGGGAAAGACAGAGACATGGTGCAATGGTGAGAGTAAGTCTCCGTATGTGGCAAATTACATAGGATCAGTCACAGGGAAGGTTGGTGTTTGCAAAAGAGTGGGTGTCAGTAGCAGCTGCTTCTAGCTGGAGAGGTTTAGGGGGTTTTGAAAATGCAAAGTTTTTAGCCTCATTCATGGGTCCTATGAAGTGCTCAGTGGGACATGCATCACAAGGCTCCACTCTTCTTCTTCTAGTTCCTTAGCTTAGCTTCAAGTCCTGGGATGGTTTACCATTTAATCAGTGCTGCAGCTCTTACAGTCAAGACATGGGTGCCGTCTTCAGTCACATACATCACAGACGTCCTACTGCAATAGCTTCTTTAAAGCTACTTTCAGTTTTCTGACTTTCCATTTGTGTTGTGTGCTGGATAGTTACAGCTCTTAAGGTCTCCTTCTCCCTCTCTATACTCTCTAGGGCCATCAGAGGAAGGGAGAATATTTATAGTCATTTTTGTAGCCACAGTGAATAACTGCCATAGCTACTTTATGTCCCACTACTTTGCCCTCCAACTATATGCCATCTCATTCACCGCCACTGACAATCTGAGTAATAATGATCTCACTATGTGGCATGGTTCACAAACATGCCATTACTTCTCAGAATGGAGGCTGTTGATATCAATGTGCCTCTCAACAAAGGTGCCAGAGTCTGCTCCTGAGAGGCGGTCCTGGAGCCACTGCTGTCCCTCATCACTGCCTCGGTCAGGGCCCCGGCAGAAGTTCTGTGTATGCTTGATGTAGTTAGTGTTAAATAAATCTCATGAACTCACCCCCCTTCTGCCATTTAATTTTTTTCAGTGCCTCCCAATTGCCAAACCCAAGTGGAAGCCAAGGGCACAGGACAAGCTGATGCAGTCCCATGGTGCCTCTGAGGCACAAGGGGAGCCTGACTTCAGAGGGCCAAGTGAGGTAAGCCATCTGGGTTAGGGATGACTGAATTATTTTAAATATCAGTTTTAGATTTTGAGGTCTATGATTTGTTTTAATCCCAGGAATAGATGTCTAACATAAGAGAAATCTGAGAAATTTCAATGCTTTTTAATAAACATTTTTCTTGCATATTTTGAAAGTTTATATTGAGAGTTTTCTACCTCTCATAACAAAAATATGGGCAAAAAAGTGTTTTTATATTAATCATTTTATTATTTTTCCCTTTTTCCTTTATATTTATTGTTGACAATACTACAGATGTCCCCCAAAATACAAAACTGGACTAAGTTAACTGCGATCTCTTAAAAACTAAAAGGTGTCTTACAATTATTTTTCTATACTACAAATATGACAACTAAATATTTTATTCATAGAACAAAGACAGATGTTTAAATACATAAAATATATCTATTTTAACATGGTGTAACATTTTGGGAATGGATATATTTCTTTGTAACTGGTCAAGCTGTTGGCCTTCAAGAAGACGTAAACTTGATGAAAGATAAAGTCACAGTAAAATAGTGACTAATGACCATTTTCTTTATATACAGTGACTCTAGGAACACAAAGCAAAAAAAAAGTTAAAAAACCTTTACATTACAATAAAAGGAAACACAATAATGGAATATATATGAGATATATATATATATATTTATATTTCCACCAATAAGATTAGTGAGTCTTTCATCTTCTTTCCCTTTGATCTTTAAAAATAAGAAATATTTGGAAAACAAGAACAGCATTTGTGGAATGAATTATTTTTTCAATGTGAAATAAGATCAATGTTATTTTAAGAGGAAAACACTGAGGAGAGAAAAAAAGATGTTAAGGTTATGGCAGTTTATTCATTTACAGTCTACTGTTTTTCTACTAAAATTTTTCTCCTAAAACTGCATTTAAAGCAAAATGGCAGAAACTTGTTTTCTTAAAGAAATCTATTTATTTAGTGTCAGTTAAGAATAAAAAACCTCTCATGTGGGAATAGTAGAGAGAATCCATGCAGAGGATGTCAAAAATATTTCATTCTCCATATGGGGAACATAACCGAAGGGATCCGGCCTGGCTGCAGCCACGGCAGTTTCCTGGCTGGGAGCGCAGGGCGAGCTGTGACTAGAACACACATAAAACTGCTTCCCCCCAAATCCTCAGCAGTGATCTCATTTTCTTTTCAGACTAGTTTTTACAAGTAATATGTTTTTGAAATGTATAGCCACACCTATATATTATAAAACTATTTAAAAGAAAAATTGATTCTTTTTATCCATGAGAGAAAAAGTCATTTGCTATACTGCATTAGGCTTATGGCAAGAATATCAAAACTTAATGTGATGATTTGGCTCATGTATTGCAATATCAAAACAAGCCGACAGAATTATTCAGCTCAAGCAACTCGGAAAGTCTGTTGATAAAATTTATTTATGCTTTTACTTGAGGCACATTTTTTAAAAACCAGAATGAATACATTCATGAGAAAACAAATACAACTTGCTACCTTGGTTTGGAAGTGGCTGTCTGATTTGTTATATGTATGTAACTAAAGTAGCTCAAGAATTATTACCATAGTTTGCTTTATTTTCTAGTAAATCATTTTACTCTTATAATAGGTGCAATCATATTTTAGATTTATCACAGTTTTTTCTTACATTACTTTTTTCTTAATACAGAATTCAATGAGTCACTTGCTTCAGTGGAAAGAAAATCAATTCTGCAAATATATCATTTTTCCCATAGAAATTCCCATGAGACATTATTCTGTGATCCAATAAATTTCTTAGTAAAGAAATATATTATATTACTTAGTTTAAATTTGTACTTAGTTATTTTACCTCATAATTATATTGCAACCCATTCTTAACAGTATGAATCACTTTCTTCTTTGTAGAACAAAATTTGAAATTCATTGCAATTTTTATGTATCCTTTTTCCAATTGTAGTCTCAAAACATCAAGGTGAAAATTTCCTTTTAAAAGTGAAAGTTGTAAATATCACATAAATAAGTCTATTCATGATTTGCAGCTTTATCACATTCTAAGAGATAATACTTTTATACATTTTATTGCATTTATTAGGATGACATTGGTTAACAAAATTATATAGGTTTCAGGTGTACAATTCTATAATTCATCATCTATACACTGTATTATGTGCTCCCCACCCCAGACCAAGTCTCCTTCCATCACAATTTATCCCTCCTTTACCCTCTTCTACCTCCAGCAACCACCTTTCCCCTCTGATATTCACCATACCGTCATCTGTGTCTACAAGTATTTTTTCACTAACTCCCTCACCTTTTTTACCCAGCCCTAAACCTCCCTCCCTTCTGACAACTGTCTAAGAGATAATCTTTAATTGATTGTTAGAGAATGTTTGGTTATTTCTGTTAAATCTGGGAGTTCTACAAACACTGTAACCAACAGAACTGTTGGCAGCATAAATTAGGTACTAAAACAAAGGACTGCTGACCTGTATAAGAAAATTATGGTTAGTGCTGTTGATATTTCTTCATCAGGATTTGTTGTGGAAAACACCAGGTCCAACTTAAAAGGCCATTATTTTTATCTACTCAATAAATTTAACTAGGGGGTTGTTCAAGCTCATAATATAATGACCTATTGTTTCATCAATGCTTATGATACCAATCACAAGCATTGTTTATGATACCAATGCTTGGCAAACTGGCTCTGGTTGTAATTGTGTTTCTCTCATAGAGATACTTAAAAGTGAAGTTATGACAATATTATGTGTACTCTTTGTCCACTTGGCAGTTATATCTACAAGTATAAATAATATCTTTTTAGAGTGAAAAATCAGTCTTTTGGGATTTAATTTAGCATGTCTGTTGTCACAAAGCCTGGTTATTTATAGATAAATCAATAAAATTAATTTTGTAAAGTCAATGTTTAGTGACTGCATATTAGATATGTAAGGACCACAGGAAAGTATTCAAACCTTGCTAGGTTATGTCTGAAATAACGAGATAGCTTCCTAGTTTACAATTTCTGACACACTCACTCTTTCAACAAATATAGGGGCATATTCCATGCAGTAATCTAGTCACTAAAAACACAAAAATCAACAAGCAGACAGGAACACAACTGCAATAAAATATTTCATAATGTGTTTTTGTTTTAATTGAGATATAATTGACATATAACATGCAAGTTTAAGATGTACAGTGTATTGATTTGATGCACATTTATATTAAAAATGATTACTGCCTAATAGCTCCTGGTAACCAATGTTCTAGTCTGTGTTTCTGTGAGTGTATTTTTTTAGACTCCACATATAAGTGATATCATATGATATTTGTCTTTCTTTCTCTGATTTACCTCACTTAGCATAATGTCCTCCAAGTCTATGCATGTTGTGGCAAATGGCAGGATTTCTTTCTTTCTCATGACTGAAAAGTATTCCATTGTGTACACATATATATGAGGTCTGTCCAGAAAAACTCCAGACACTGTTAATATAACAAAAATGGTTTGTGCGACATCAATGTAACCAAGCAGCCAAAGAGAGTGGACTGGAATACATGCATGTGAATAATGACGACTTCACTGTACTAGTCAGTGGGGTGGTAGATGCCATTGAGTGAGCATGTGTACTGTGTGATTGTTGCAATCGAAATGACTGAGTGAGTAGAGCAACAAATATGCAACAAATTTTGCATTAAGCTTGACCATTCTTCCACATAATCTATTTGGATGGTTCAGAAGGCTTTCAGGGTGATGCAATGAGTGGAGCACAAATAAAAGTGTGGCACAAACACTTCAAAGATTGTCAAGAATCTGTTGAAAGTGATCCACATTCTGGAAGGCCTAGAGCAAGTAAAACACCTCAAAATGTTAAAGGTGTATGGGCTGCAATCAACAAGATTGGCAACTGACAGTGCAAGAAATAAAAGCTGATCTGGGGATTCAAAACACTACTGAGTCTGAGATTTTGATGCAGGATCTTGGAATGAAACATGTCATGAAAAAATTTATTCCATGTCTTCTGCCACCAGAACAGAAGGAACATTGTGCTGCAGTTGCTAATGACTTGATTGAAACTGCTACCAATGAACCAGATTCCCTCAGGGAGGGCATAACCAGGGAAAAATCATAGGTCTATGGCTCTGATCCAGAAATGAAGGCCTGGTCATCCCAGTGGAAGTCACCTGGTTCTCCAAGCCTGAAAAGGGTGAGGCAAAGTCACAGCAAGATTAAGACCATGTTAATTGTGCTTTTTGTGCTTTTGGGGAAGTGTTGTCCATCATGAGTAAGCCCCTCCAGGCCAAACAATTAATGAGTACTACCTCAATGTTCTTCATTAGTTGAGAGATGTGATATGATGAAAATTGCTGCAGCTATGGGCAAATAGAGATTGGCAGCTTCATCATAAAAACATGCCTGCTCATGAGAAACATCTCATACAGAATTTTTTGGTGAAACATCAAGTCACCCACATGACTCAGCCCCCCTACAGCCCATATTTGACACCCTGCAACTTCTGGCTTTTACCCAAACTAAAATCGCATTTGAAAGGGAAGAGATTTCACATCATTGGTGTTATTCAGGAAAATTTGATGGGGCAGCTGATGATGACTCCAAGGAAAGACTTTGCAGAGTGTTTGAAACAGTGGAAGAGATGCTGAGAGAACTTCGTGAAGTCCCATGGTGCCAACTTTGAAGGGGACTGAGGTGTCATTGTCCTATGTGTAATGTTTCTTGCATCTTATATCTTTTTCAAGAAATGTCTCTATTTTTCATATTACATGGCTGGATACCTTCTGGACAGACCTCGATGCTCAGTCTTTCTCTATGCATGTGTTGACAGACACACGTTGTTTTCATATCTTGGTTATTTTGAATAAATATGAAAGTGCAGATACTCCTTTAATATCTTGCATTCCCTTCTTTTGGATATATATATTCACAGAAGTGGGCTTGCGGAATCATATAGTAGTTTTATTTTTAATATTTTGAGAGCACTTCATACAGTTTTCCACAGTGGCTGTACCAATTTACACTCCATCAACAGAGTATGAGTTCCCTTTCTCCACATCCTTGTCAGTACTTTTTATTTATTGTCTTCTTGATGGTAGCCATTCCAGCAGGTAGGAGGTGATATCTCACTGTGGTTTTGATGTGTATTTTCCTGATAATTAGTGATGTTGAGCCTCTTCTCATATAAATGTTGGTCATTTTTATGCCTTCTTTGGAAAAATGACTTAGTTTATCTGCCCATTTTTTAATCAGGGTTTTTTTTTTGTTATTGAGCTGTATGAATTCTTTATATGTTTTGGGTATTAACCCCTTATTATAGAAATGTGGTTTCCAAATATTTTCTCCCATTTAGTGGTTGCTATCTAATTTGTTATGGTTTCTTTTGTTGTGCAGAATATTTTCAGTTTGATGTAGTTCCAAAAGTCAATTTTTTGCTTTTATTGCTTGTGCTTGCTTGTGTTGTTACATCCAAAAAAATACTGCAAACACCAGTCTCAAAGAGCTTCTTTCTTATGTCATCAGGTCTTCATTTAATTTTTTAATCCATTTCAAGTTAATTCTTGTGAGTGGTATAAGATAGTGGTCTAATTTCATTTTTTCTACCTGTAGTTGTTCAGTTTTCCCACCACATTTTTTGAGACTATCCTTTTCTCATTGAGTGTTCTCAGTACCATGTCAAAAAAAGTGCATAATAGATATTAACAAAAAAACAGTAAAAATTTTGTGGATAGGTGGAGGTGGAAGAGGGTTTAGGAGGGATCAATGGTAATGGAAAAATACAATAAAATAAAAAAAATAAAAGTTAAAAAAATTTTGACTAGAGCTGAGTCTTCACATTGTAAGACAAGAAATGGAGTTGAATAAATGTTTTAAAGCTAAATACTGGAGGATGTTGAATCATAGACTATTTTGAACTAAAAATCAATTAACTAAACTGTAATTATGAGGAAGGGGGAGATAGTTTTGAAAAATGATCAGAGCACCCTGTGCTATATACTTATAAGCTGATTTTTTCTACTGGAAATTCCCCCTCCCTAAATGTATCTCCATGTTCTGAGTGTGAAACTCACAGGTGCAACTTCAATTGCTGCTAAAATCCCATATACTATAGCAACAAGAAAAAAAAAAGTACCTAGGGATAAATTTAACCAAAGAGGTAAGAGACCTATGCTAGGAAATCTATAGAACACTGAAGAAAGAAAATAAGGAAGATACAAACAAATGGAAGCATATACATTGTTCATAGATTAGAATAATAAACATCATTAAAATGTCCATACTATCCAAAGCAATATATAGATTCAATGCAATTCTTATTAAAATACCAATGGAATATTTCACAGATATAGAACAAATATTCCAAAAATTTATATGGACCTATGCAAGACCCCAAAATAGCCTAATCATCTTGAAAAAGAAGAACAAAACAGGAGGAAAATCACAATACCCAATATCAAACTATACTGCAAGTCCACTGTAATTAAAACAGTCTGGTACTAGCATAAAAACAGACAGGTAGCCCTGGCTGGCGTAGCTCAGTGGGTTGAGCATGGGCCGCAAACCAAAGCATCGCAGGTTTGATTCCCAGCCAGGGCACATGCCTGGGTTGCAGGCCAGGTCCACAGTGGGGGTCCCATAGGGGGCAGCTGCACATTGATGTTTCTCTCTCTCTCTTTCTCCCTCCCTTACCATCTCTAAAAATAAATTTAAAAAATATTTTTAAAAAACAGACACATAGGTCAATGGAACAGAATAAAAAGCCCAGAAATTAATGCAAGACTTTATGGTCAATTAATATTTGACAAAGTGGCCAGGAGCATACAATGAAGTAAAAGTGGCTTCTTCAATAAATGGTGCTGGGAGAGCTGGACTAGTACAAGCAAAAAAATGAAACTCAACCACCAACTTACACCACACACCAGAATAAACTCAAAATGGATAAAAGACTTATATATAAGTCATGACACCATGAAAGTCCTAGAGAAAAACATAGTTAGGGAAATTTCAGATACCCCACTTAGCAATATTTTTGCCAATATATCTCCTAGGGCAAGGGAAATAAAGGAAAAAATAAGCAAATGGGACTACATCAAACTGAAAAGCTTCTGCATGGCTAAAGAAACCATAATCAAAGTAAAGAGGGAACCAACTGTATGGGAGAACATATTTGCCAATAATATATCAGACAAAGATTTAAGTTAGTATATTCAGTCATTATCCCTTCATAGAGTAAGCAAAATTAATGTTTGTGACATTTCTATTTCCATGCACGTATAAACTTTAAATACCATTGTCTAAAGCATTGTATGTTAAGGACTAACATATCTAAACTAATTACTATCCATATTGTTAAAATGCACACAAATATAATTTATATATCTACATGTAGTTTTATTAGAATAATTTTAAAAATCAAAATAAAATGGAGGGAAGGAGAAAAGTGTCATATTGGTTCTCTTCAGATCCATAATTTATTATTGTTACAAATTATTTGAAATAAAGTTTATGATAATAGCACTTACAATTACTATACTTTTTTGATAATGAAAATTGCTCAGTGAACATCTATGCATATATACTGCAATTGTGTTATTATCAATTCTGCATAGTCAATTGTATTCATTGTTGACTTTGTATTTAACATGATGTTTCTAGAATCCTGGAATATATTGTATTATCCACTCAGTCTATGTACTTAGAATTTCCACCACTGAGGATTTACACTGGAGGGCTTTCACTAGTTGTTTTAATCCCTAAGAATCAGAAACAGATATTTTTTGTTAGAGGAGACAGTATTCCCCCCGCCCCCAGATTCAGCAATTGCTTGTGGTTGCCTATTACTTTTCTCCAATTCTCTTTATTTTAGAAGTACACTGTACCATTCACAGGAGTGGAGAAACAACTCCAGTTATTTCATTCCTCTGTGGACAATTCAGAGTGTGGTAAAGGAATAATCAGAATCTTATCTTGAGATAAACCACACAGGTAGGCATGGAAGCATGTGGGTTCCTGCACACAGACACTCAGTACTGACTGATACTGTTTCGCATCAACCATTAACAGCCATTTCCCCTGGTTTAATGAAGAAATAATGGGTCCAGACTCCGAGACTACCTTGTATACTTTTGCAGGTTGTATACTACACAACTTTAGGGGTTAGCTTTCCCATGCTAGCCCATGTGAACTCTATGTTCTAGAATTGTGCAGAACATATCCTGTGAGGCCACATGCATGGACTTGCTAAAGTATCCAGAGAAAAAGAACAACACAGAGTGAGAGAAAGTTCATATAACCTTGTTGCAGTTGGATCCAGCTGGAAAAGTACTTACATCTTTGGACATCCCAAAGATATATGTCTCATTTGGTCTAGTGTTATTGAAATGGAAAGAGTCCCAAATATTTACTGCATCAGAAGATAATTCGTTTTGAAAATATATTTACCTGACCTATAGTGAATGCTTCTCATGTGTTAGACTCCATTCTTAGTGTTGGTAATAGTGCTAATTGTAAGCTAATTGTTGGTAATTGTAAGTATTATTATTATTTGAAGTATTACAAATATTCAAAAGCTCTGACTTTACAGAGGTCATTTTAGTGGATGTAGTTTTCCAGAGTATGAAAACAAAGAAATAGCCAACAAGTTTCAGGGATAGCTTTATAATTGGAGCCCAGAAAGTGAGAATTCAAACCTTATCTAGATTGATATTAAGCAAACAAAGGAAGTGTGATACTGAGTCAAACTAAGTTGAATGTTAAGAGGTAACATAAAACGATGAAAATAAAATTCTTGGGGAAAATTCAGGAGCTGAGCTGTTTTAGGCAAGGTTTTACCTGTATGTATTTTCTTGTCAGGCCAGGTTCTACTTGTCTATCTTAAAATACCCATTTTAAATGGATAGTTTTACAAAACTCAGTAATACATATTTTTTCAACTACGGTGATGTCAACAATTCTTTATTTCTTAATTCATATTCATGTACTCATTTTGCTATAATTCAAATTCTTTGCATCTTGATGGCAGAGAAATGTGTGTGCATATCAGCCATAAGATATGTTTTTTAAAGATGTTTTAGTGATATTGGAATACTCAAATGCTCAAATGTGAATCAAATAATAGATACTATAATTTAAAGTGTTTTCAAGGCATGAAGCTCATTTAACATTTGCTGAAAATTTTGATGTAGCTATCACTTTGTTAAAATAGAAAATTGCTTAAGAACACAGTAGCTTATCAATTATGTATCTTACTGTATACATTTTTCCACTGTCTCATGAGAATTGTAATAAAATTTCACTATTAGTGAAACAACAGCTCCTCACCAAAAATTTGGCTAGCTTTTTCTGTAATTTTCATGCATTGATATGCTGTTAATGTACCATGTCATATCTTTTTAAAACTGCAGATGCTTTTATTAAAAGTAAAATGAATACTTTTGTCAGGCAGAAATTGATTCCATATTTTGTAAACTTCTCAGGCATGCACATGTTTTTAGTATTTTATTATAAGAAAAAGTTAAATACATTACAATATTGTTGTTGTACATGCACTACAGATAAGGATAGTTCTAGCCCTGGCCTGGTAGCTCAGTTGGTTAGAGCATCATCCCAATATGCCAAGGTTGTGGGTTCGATCCCCAGGTCAGAGCACATACAAGAATCAACCAGTGAATGAATAAATAAGTGGAACAACAAATTGATGTTTCTCTCTCTCTCACCCTCCCTCTCTCTCTAAAGTCAATAAATTTAAAATAATAGCTTTAAGTTTCATTCTCTAAGAAATAGAGTCATATAAATGGATTTTCTGTTAATGAAACAGATCTACCTTGAATGATGTAATTATTGATCTATAAATTAGAGACAGTGCATTTGATCCCATCTTTTTAATGAGGAAACTACTTTCTTAGCTTGAAATAAACTATTAAGTTTTGATAATCTGAACGAAAGCTCATTTCACTTAAGTTTAGTGACTTTTACATGACTATGGGGTGACAAGTAAATTATTGTTTTAGAAGAAACTGTGTGTTGGTAATAGCTGTGGCACTGAAGCTTAGCAGGATAAGTGAGGGTATTCTGACAAAGGCATAACTCAAACATAGTTGATGATTGCCGAGCTTTTGACTGTCTTATATTACATCAAAATGCTTTTAGCCTAGAAACTTTATTCCATGCTATGGAGATATATGAAATATTAGTCTATGCTATTCATCTTGTGGTCAAGGCTCACTAAAAATTCTACAAGCATTTATCTTATCCTAAAGAAATTGATCAGTTAATCTTAAAGCCTCATCTGGCAGATTTCATCAATTAATTAATTAATTAATTAATTAATTAACTCATTCCTTCAGAGACATATCGGGAAACTAGACATCAGATACGCAGAAGTAATTAAGTCATGTATCCTGACCTCAATAGCTCATTGTTTAGGAGAGAAGATAGATGTAAATAAATAACCAAAAAATAGTGCATAGAGTATTGTTAAGAAAATTAAATTGGCACACCTCAAAAGGAAAAGGTTATACACAAGGCTAACTGCCAAGGCGACATGCTTCCTCTTCACAGTGTCTGACACAGAGATGCCAGGGACAGGAGCAGACATTCCCTCATTGGCAGTGGTGAGATGGTGATGTCCTCTCCCTGAAAGCAGTGCCTTTGGGAAATGAAAGACTGCTGACTCAGTACTACGTAAGGCCATGTCACCTTGGATAGTAGGTTTTCAATACATGAATTTTTGGGGGGACACAAACAGATCATAACACTCCACCTGTGGCCCTCACCAGAATCCATGTCCTTTTCCCATGTTATCAACTCAAAGTCTATGTCCAAAATCTCATCTAAATATCATTTAAATAAAATATGGGTGAGATTTTTGGCTGTGAACTCAAGAAATAAAACATATTATGTGCTTCCAAAACACAATGGTGAAGCAAGCATAAGAAAAATATTCTCATTTCAAAATGGGGAAATAGGAAAGGAAAAAGGGGTAACAGATACAAAGTAACCCTAAAACTTAAACAACTAAAACTCCAGTCTTCCTCTGCAGCAGGTGTTGCCTTCCCGACACACACATTGTGGACACACAAAGGCAAGAGTTGGGCGCCTAAAGCTCCAGCCACCCCATCTGCATTGATTTGCTGGGTGCAGTCCACACTGTAATCTTCCCCAGGTGTAACTCCACTTTGGGGCATTCAGGTGGCTATAGGTGGCGAAAGTGGCCCCAGAGCTCTGCTAGGCATTGCTTTAGGGAAGACTCTGCCCTGTCCCCACTGCTGCAGCAGCCCTCTGTGTGGGTTGCATACCGATGGCTCCAGCCTTCTTCATCATTCAAAATCTAGGTGGAGACAACCACAGTGCTGGTGTTTACTGGATGCAGCAAAAGTTGCACCATGATCCACTGGAATGGTTGAGGAGCATGGCACAAAAATGTGGACTGGAGCTCACAGTATGGGGTGGCCAGGCAGCAGCGTCTTTCTGCCTTGTAGGTCCTTGAACTTTCTACTCAAGATGCGAAGGGCAGCCCTGAGGATCTCCTAAATGTCTTCCTAGTCTTTCTTCCATTGTCTTGATGAATAGCTCCTAGCTTCTGCTGAGATGGCCAACTCATACTAATGTCCTTAGTGAATTTGGCCACACTCTTCTTGTTCTTTCCCAAACAAGCCTTTTTATTCCTTTTAATATGGATGGGCTAAGAATTCTTTAAATTTTAAAGTTATGCTTCCTTTTTGATTACTATTCATTTAAATCATTTTACTTCTCTTGCATTTTGCTATAACCAGTTAGGAAGAATCAAGGTGCACTTTTAACACTTGACTTAGATCTTCCCTTAGCCTAATATTTATTTCATTGCTCACACATTCTGCACTTAAAGATGAACACAATTCAGTCAGCTCTTTATATCAATGATTGCCTTTCTTCCAATTTCCCATATTTCCTCATTTATCTCAGAGACCTTATCAGAGTGGCCTTTACCACCCATACTTCTCCCAACAACCTATGATGACCACTTAGGTGTTCTCTAGGGAGGCTTTCTCACCAGCTTTCCTCTTCTCCTTCTGAGTTCTCACCTCCAGATTCTTTCAGCCTCTTCCAGCCTCTCCCTATTACCCAGTTCCAAAACTGCTTCCACACTTTTAGCATTTGTTGCTGCAGCACCACCACTTCTCAGTACCAGTCTCCTGTCATAGTCTATTTAAGCTGCTATAACAAAGCATCTTACATGGTGTTATACAAAACAGATGTTCATTTCTTACAGTCCAGAGGCTGGAAGCCCATGACCAGGGTGCCAGTGTGGTTAGGTAAGGGATGTTTGCCCAGCTGCAGATTTCTGGTTGTGTCCTCCTAGGGTGGAAGGGGTGGGCAGGCTCCTGGGTGCCTACTTGAGATTTCTCACTGTCAGGAAAAGGAGTTAAAACTATTGAAAGAAAAGAAAAAATGAACTCTGTGGTATTGGATTAGAATTGGTGGTATCATAATTGTATTAATTTGCTAGGGCTATCATTTAAAAATTACCACAGATTGAGTGACTTAAATAACAGAAGTTTATTTTCTCATAATTCTGGAGGCTGAAAGTCCAAGATCAAGATGTTAACATGCCTGGTTTCTCCATTGGTCTCTCACCTTGACTTGCAGATAATTGCCTTCTCTCTGTGTCCTCACACAAGCTTTCTTTGTGCACACATATTCCTCATGTCTGTCTGTGCCCATATTTCTTCTCCTTATAAGGTCACCAGTCAGACTGGATTAGGACCCTCCCTAAATAGCTTCATTTTACCATATATCCAAATACACTTACACTCTGAGGCACTGGGGATCATGACTTCAACATATGAATTTTGGCCGGGGAACACAATGCACAATAATACTGTGTATTGCTGGTTTATGTATGTATGTGTGTATGGAAGAAGATATGCATATATATGTACACGAGTCCTACTTGTGTTCACTGAAAGGGCTTGATATGGGAAAAGCACTTTAATTTCCTTTCTTCTTACCTCCCTCCCCCCCTCCCTCCCTCCCTCCCTCCCTCCCTCCCTCCCTCCCTCCCTCCCTCCCTTCCTTCCTTCCTTCCTTCCTTCCTTCCTTCCTTCCTTCCTTCCTTCCTTCCTTCCCTCCTTCCTTTCTTCCTTCCCTCCGTCCTTCTTTCCTGTGGCAGGGAGCTGCTGCATTTTTGTTCTGTTTTGTAGTGAGTAAAGAAAATGTTTTAGTGTGATAAAACCAGGTTGCATTCTCTGCAGCACTTTGCCTAGTGACCAGAAGAAGTGAAGAGAGGATAGAACTTATATGACCAAGTATTATGATAATACCTGTATTTTGAAAGTTTACTATGACTTAGTTAAAAACAAAGAAAATTAGACAAACATCATATACTCATTGGCAAAATCCTATTTTGCTACCATGTCTATGGATTGCTACTCAAGATTTAAATAAAATACTTAATTTTGTGACCTGACTTAGATATTCTCTGAGTTAGTGCATATCCGCACAGTGTGAGGTACTTTTGAATACAGATTCAAATACTTTTAAAGACCAGAGGGTTAGGAAACTGAGTGAAGCAACTGGCAACAGTAAACAGTTGAGAGTACAGCAAGATAGAAAGTATGTGTGCTATCCAAAGAATACAATTTTTAATTGTTAAAAAAAAACCTTACCTTAGTCAAATACATCAGGTCATGGTCTGTGATATATTTGTGTCACAGTTTTCTTGGTTTATTTTTTTATTATAATGATTTAGTAAGTATGCAATAAATACTAGCATTACTCTGAACTAGACCACAAAAACAAGATCCTCAAGGTAAAGTTAAAGGCAAGCTCTTTTTCAAAAAGATTTTATTTATTTATTTTTTAGAAGGGAAGTGAGGGAGAAAGAGAAGATGAGAAACATCAGTGTGAGAGAGAAACATCGATTGGTTGCCTCTCATATGCACCCTGACAGGGGACCAAACCCACAGCCCAAGCAGGTGCCCTGACCCAGAATCAAACTGGTGACCTTTCACTTTATGGGATGATGCCCAGTCAGCTGAGCTGCATGAGTCATGGTGCATGTTCCTTTTTTACATAAAGGCATATTCTTAAAAACATTTAAGTGTTGTTTTTATATTTCCATGCTTATCTAATTATTAGTCCCTTTTTCCTCTTTTGCATAGAGACAATTATTAGTTAAATCTATGTTATATTTTTTAATCTCAATAAATCACCTTGCATGTTTAATGTGTGTTGGTCTTATAAATACTTCAAAATGAAAAGTTGATATTTGCATGATACAGGAAGTTTCTTTTCTTTTTTTAATTATCCATGGGGATTACAAATATTTTCTCTTATTACTACAAGCTAGTATCTTATATAGCATCTACTAAATGATTCCTATTTAGCGTAGATCAAATTATATTTTCATTCTTTTAGGGAATAAAACCACTTTCATTTAAAAATTTCACTCTTTTCAAGGATATCAGCCAATATCATCAAAAAACATTGTTAGTATTTATCTTCTGTGGGATTTTATTACTATCTAACCAATATAGAAAAGGCTAATGGATTTTGTGAGAAAGATTTATGTACAGAATCACTTACTTTAAGAGGCACAGAACAATTAGAACTGCTTTTGTGGTACAATGTCTCTTTTGAATATATGTCACTTCCCTTGAGAAAACAGCCTTCAAATGTAAGTATTCACATAAAATAAGATTATTGATTTACTTAGCAATCACTCTACTACCTCATAATTGTATTTTATGAAATCCATTGTGTTAAATATTTTAAGCTGTTCATGCCAAACTAAAACTATTAAAATGCACTATGAAAGGATGACTGATTATAATCAATAGAGGGAATTGAAAACTGAGTATATTTGTAATCCTTTTGGAAAGCCCTGGTCATTTCAATTGCCATGTGGGAATGAAAAATTCAACAATTATCTATTAATAAATTCTAAACAATAACAGTTTTTCTTTTTTATTTATTTTTTTAGAGAGGGAAGGGAGGGAGGGGGGCAGAGAGAGAGAGAGAGAGAGAGAAACATCAATGTGCGGTTGCTGGGGATTATGGCCTGCAACCCAGGAATGTACCCTGGCTGGGAATCGAACCTGGGACACTTTGGTTCCCAGCCCGCACTCAATCCACTGAGCTATGCCAGCCAGGACTACAATAACAGTTTTTCTCAGGAAATTTAGAAACTTAAGGCGGATTTAAATGTATATGATTTTCCTCTTTAAATTGAAGTTAGCTCTTCTTACTTTCTGTAAATCAGGCCAGATGCATATTAGTTATTAATCTGTTAGAAACTCCTGCTCTCAGCATTCCTGCTCTTTGTAAGTCTGTGTAGACCTTTACAATGAAGGAGTTACTTTCTCAGTCTCTATTCCCTGCATTTTTAAAAATCAGTAGTAATTATGTTTAATTATTCTACTACCTCAAATATTTCCCTTCATGTAACAGAAACAAAATTGCAGACAGCAGCATGCCATTACAGGTCCCAGTGAAATGTTTCCTACATACTCAGGCCCCAAGTCAATTCTAAAACCAATAGATCAGTCCCATGTACAGATATGAAAATATAGGGATGGAAATGATAACTTACCTACCCTCTGGATAATGTTGTTTTGCTAATTAAGGTGAGGGTGCTGATAAGGCCAGTGAGAATTGAAGATCTAGCTGTGATATCCACTAATGCACACATAAATAATAAATGAAACAAGCATAATCTCTTAAATATTTCTTTCCTAATATACAAAAATCAATAAAATGAATATGCTAATATTTATATGTGTGTCACTTATCTAAGCTGAATTTATGTGTTCATTCAAGAACACTTAGAAAAACATTGAGTGGATAACTGTAAGATCCAGTACCAGTCTGCATTAAAACTTTCACAGTTTTTATGCTCAGGTCCACACTTCCTGATTCCCTGCATTGAAATCAGTGAGAAGTTTTATGACTTACACTGGAACAGCTATTAAAAGCAAAAAGCAGCTAAGTAAGTACCACATTTCATCTTTTCTTTCTTCTCCTTTAAAAACAATGCATTTATTTAAAATATTTCAGGTTCTATTTATCAAATTCAAACAAGGCTGAAATGCATGAAAAGAAAATTTAAAAAATAATGTTACTTCCACGTTAACTAGTATTAGACTACTTGCTAAGTAACTTTTAGAGAATATGAGAATATTATTAATTATGTTGTATTTTCTCACTGCAATCCCATACTCTCAGTTTAAGAGACTTGGGAGTATAATTATTAATGGTTATTAATCAACAAGATATGAGTTCTAATAGTAACATTAAGATTAAAAAGTTGTAAAAAGTTTGACATTGTTTTGTCTTAAGAAAATTTGTAGTCTTGAACCAGGTGATCTTTATATTCTCTTTTTAACTCTAAAATATTGATTCCATAGTGTTATTTTGCTTGCTTTAAGTGTTCTATAGATCTCTTTGGGTAGTATGAACATTTTAACAGTAATAACTTTTCCAATACATGAGCACAGAATGTCTTTCCATTTATTTGTTACTTCTTCAATTTCTTTGCTTAATTTCTTATAGCTTTCAGTGTACAGATCTTTCAACTTCTTGGTTAATTTTTCCTAAATATTTTATTTGTTATAACATTATTGTAAATAGGATTGTTTTTTTAAAAAATTCTTATTCTGATAATTCATGGCTAGAATATAAATATACATGATTTTGTCCTGCAACTTTACTGAATTTGTTCACTAGTTCTAAAATTTTTGGAGTGTTTATGGTTTTTATATATAAGATTTTCAGATTATTATCTGAAAATAGAGACAATACAAAATGTTGACAAAGAAATTTAGAAACTGGAACTTTTATACATTGCTTAGGTATGTAAAAATATAGCCACTGACAAATATTGTCAGATTCTTATAAAGTTAAACATAAATATAGCATATAATCAGCATTTCTGTTAGAAGGGTACCCAAGAGAAATGAAAATGTCTCCATATAAAAACATGTATGTCATAAGCACAATATTCAGAATAGCCAAATGTCCAAGACTAGTAAACAGGTAAGGAAAATGTAGTGTATCCATAAAATAAAACAGTATTCAGCAACAAGAAGCTAAAGTACTGATACATGCTACAATATAAACTAACCTCAAAAACATTCTGTGAAGTGAAAGACACACACACACACACACACAAAGCACTTGTAATACTCTTCCTTTTATATGAAATACTCAGACAAGGCCAAAATACACAGAAAGCTGACCAGTCCTTGCTTAGGTCTGGGTTGGGAATAAAATTATTGAAAATGGATATGAAAGATTTTTTGAGAGTAGTGGAAATGTTTGTAAACTGGAATATTCACATCTCCATATACATATTTACTAAAATTTATTGAACTGCATTATATAGGTAGTAAATTTTACAATATGTAAATTATATCTTATTACAGTTGTTGAAATCTAAAAATAAAATAATAAGGGGTGGCAAGAAGTAGTGGAGGTATAGATGAAAAGATTTGTGATTAACTGGTAATTGTGAAAGCTAAAAATGAGTGCATGGGATTTTATTTTACTCTTGTCCAATTATCCAAAATTTCACAGTTGTGCTCTTGGTTTAGTTCTATCTTAATTCATTTTCATGAATCACAGCCCTTGCAATCTGGATTCTGAAAAATGTTCTTCTGTTTTTTACTTCTATAATCTATCTCCATGTCCTTTGTTTCTCCATTTCCTGACACCCTGTAGTTGGATAGTTGGCATCCTGGACTGAGGCTCCAATTGTCTTTTTGCTCATTTCCATGTTCACTCCTTTTGTTTTCCACTTTGTTGGAAATTTCATCAACTTTCTCTTTCTCTTTTCTATTGTCTGTCTGTCTATCTTCTGACATTTGCACATTTAACTTTCAAAGGCTATTTTCTAGTCTCTGAATGTTCTTTTCCCCATAGCATCCATTATTTTATTTTCTAAGAACATTGTAATAGTTTTGAGATTTTTGTTTGTTTCTTGCATTGTTGTTTATTTCCTCTCATTTCCTTTCCTCATCTTCTGTATATGGTGTTACTTGAGTTCATGTTTTCTTTCATTAGTGATTTCATATTTCTCACTCATGTGGAGTGAGACTCTAAAAAACATAACTAAAATAAGGGAGAGAGAGAGATGGTGAAGATGGTGAAATGTGGTCATTGTGGCTTACTAAGATTTCTTTTGTTTTTAACTCTTGACTTCTAACTTTATTTTCTTCTAAACACACACACAAACACAAATAATATTTTATTGTTAAAAAAAGCATCCCAAATACAGGATTTCGTAAACACTGGTAGGTGAGCTTGTGCAACTTTAAACACAGAGGCGAAACTGAAGGCATTTTGCCTTTTGGAGAAAATGTTCTGCAGAGGTGGTCCTGCCCAGAGCACAAATGTTGTTCCATCTCCCACAAAGGCATCAGGTTTGCTTTCTGAACTCGGCCCATTTCAACAATTTCAAACTGACTGCAAGAAGTGGCACTGAATCAAGTACTCAAACCCCTCCTTAACTTTCTACTTTCACTCGATAAAAAAGGCTCCATATCACATTCATTGGAACATCAAACTGTGTTACTACATACAGGGCTTCTCCCTGGGACCCTTCAGCTTTTCTAGGGATGAGCCTTGTAATCTATTCCCTAAAGAGTTACAAACTTAACTGCTTTGATTGCTCAGAACTGAACCAAAGAATGAGTATACTGCCTTTAATTTACTGACATTAATTGTAGTAAGTACCTCTATATCTCATGATGCTGAGTTTCAGCCTCAATTTCTTCTGTAGAATTGGGAGGTTGGTGGTTTCTGCCTGCATAAAGTTGTAGAGAACTTGGAAGTTTAACTGTTCCTATAGAGTCTTAAAGCATTATCCCAGTTTTGGCTCCCTCTCGTCCCACTCTACTTTGTCTCTTTTGCAGTGATTTCTGAACCAATGCTTATATGGTGTGAAGCAGCTGGCCATTCCTTGGCTTCTCCTCTGGAGGCACTTGACCTTCACTGTTCTTTGCTTAACTGTCAATCATTACCTCCTTCCTGTGCTTCCCGTCTTCCAAAAATAGACGGACATGTCTTGTTCCTTTCTACTAATCTGTTCTCTTTGTGTTTGTAATTTAATAACTTTTTAAAATGTATTTCTTTGCTGTTTCTGTAATGATATTTAGAGGGAACAGAGATATGCCCGTGGATTGGTCTGTCATGATTAAGTAGAAATTTAAATGGTATTTCAAAAAAATCTCATTAAAAAACATACAGATTCTGTCCAGAATTGGTAACTATAAACAGGAGGAAGTGATGTTAATTCTCCTGAACATTTAGGCTTAATTAATAGTAGATAACTGTAACATACAACTGCTAGTGAGATCAGAGATGGAAACTCAAGGAACATGATTCACAGCCTGTAAGATGCATTATAATATTAGTACTCTCACAAAGAAACTAGTCTTTTCAGTGTTAAGTTTAAGAAATACAGCAGCACTTCATTAATTTTAAAAATGAGATACAAATACCTGGAAATACAATAAGATGTCAGATATTATAAACAGGGACTCTGAGCACTAACAGCAGTTTCAATGTAAGTTTTACATGTTATACATAGATGTTTATTTAAAATATATACTGAGACAAACTTTGCAAATAATAACAGTACAAAAAGTAAATTATTCTGCTTTCTTAACATATCAAAATGTCTGACAAATTCCTAGTAATGGTTAGCTGAATCAGAATTACCTGCCCCTTCAACCAGGACAAAGGTTCTCTTAGTTGTTCTTTCTTCACAACTCACATGTTAACACCTATACCTTGAAATAGGGCTACCCCAAGGTAAAAGCCAAAGAACATGTAAGAAAAAAAATCTGTACCTACAAAACTGTAGTTAAAATAACATCCCTGACCTCAATCTGTGGTAAGGAGAGGGGAAGGGTAAGAAAGTTTCAACTGAATATTTACCTAAAATTGATTAAATTTTAAACTTCAAATTGCCATATTTATTTAAAGTTCAAAATTTACTTTTCTGTCAATTGGCCAAAATAAGGCCTCAAGAGGAAGGAGGAGGTTTGTTACAGAAAAATTAGGAAAGTTACATTGGCTCTTCTCAGACTTGAACTGGAAGTTTTATAATCACTACAGTCATATAGAATTAGGTTGCAGGGCTGTGTGAAAAGGTGAAGGGATTAAGCACAAAGAAATAAAAACAAAAACTCATAGACATTGACAACAGTATGGTAATTATCAGAGGCAAAGGGGGTAGAGAGAGGTAAAAGAGGGTATGGGGGTAAATAGTGATGAACGGAGACTTGGCTTGGGGTGGAGAGCACACAATACAATATGCAGTTGATATATTGTAGAATCGTACATCTGAAACCTATGTGAGTTTATTAGCCAATGTCACCCTAACAAATTCAATAAAATAAATAAATAAAATCATATACAACTACAATTATGTTCTCCTTATATTTGTTACACTTACAAAGTTTTTCAGAGTAGCATTGTTTGTAGCATTCTTTTTATTTATTGCAGTATTAATTCTTCAAGTAGTTTGCCCATATAGACTCAACTTCTTCTAAAACCCTGTTTGTATAAAGCCAGCTTGGACAGGAGGATTTTAGTAGCTAAAGATGCTTTTCATCATATGAGAAAGAACAGATTTTACGACAAAGAAGATTGCCTTGGTGATCTTGTAACCTGTGTCTACTAGGTTACAGGCAAATTAAGAAAGTTACTTTGGGTGTTTAACACCGTCTATTTCTATACCTAGAATAAATTTATAGTGAAATACCAATTTAACTTTTGTAAATGAATAATGATGAACACAAGTTATAAATAGGTAAAGGCACTTTAATAAATAATAAAGTAACTCACACTAACAGATATTGTTACATAATAATGACTGCTGTTTTTAATGAACCCCCAACAATGTTCAACAAGACTAACTCTATAAATTAATTTTTTCAATATTTTTTCATTGAAGACAATGAGGTTACTTGAAATTATAATGCAAGACATACTTTATTTTTATCATTGAATTATAGATATAGATGATAGATATAGATATATCTGTAGATATTGATATATGAATTGGCTTACTCAATATCCCCTTTTGGGTAGAAGACCCTGTTAGCTGGAAAAGTAAAAATTCATATTTCCTCAACATCTTTTAGTTATGGTCCCAAACCATTAGGAGCATGTAGGAAAGATTTTAAGTAGAATTATGTCACATAGAGAAAGAAGTGGATTATAGGGCAAGCAATTTCTGAGTGAAGTGTTGAAGCTATAGCAATGACTTTTTTCAGCAGTTAGCTTTCTATTCATCAGCTTTTAAAACTTCCCCCCTTGTGACAGAGGCAAAGTGGTTTGTGCTGCAAGGAGTAATTCCTGGGAACTCAGTTTATAGCCTTCTCTTTTAAGTCTTTAAAGGACAGATCAAACACCTAATTTTCCACATTACCTACTTTTTTGTTAAAACTAACTATAGTTGAGTTTTAGATTGCAATGGATGTTCAAATGTTCTGTTGCATTTTGGTATCTATAACCCATTGTTTGACTTTTCAGGATAGACCCATTTCATAAACTTCTCTCATAGGAAAAGGACTTGAGGCTTTACATGAATACACAATAGACTGACATTTGCCATCTCCTGAACAAAATGAAATGAAACTTTGAGTAGATGATTTCCAGCTCTTCAAGAAAATTTGACTGCATTTGATGACTATTCCTTTGCTTTTTCTTCTTGTGAAGACATAGCCAAAGAGTGACAAGTTATGATTTTTTAAATATTATGTGTATTTGCTTTCTATAGAGCTTTACAACTAAATTTTTTCAGTATAAAGAATAAGAATATTAAAAATCATCTTAAAGGTATTGGATTAGAAGTGACGCGTATCCCTGAATATAACTGAGAATACATGGTCAAGATCACAGAAAGGTAAAAGATATAAATGAAAGTTACTTACTTTAAAAATACAATAATTTTGTTGGGAAACAAGAAACAAGTTACATGACAATCATCTCTATTTTCATTAAATAAAAGTCAAAGGGGAAAAATCACTAAAGTATGTTCCACAAAATATTTGAGTGATATATAAAAATGTGAAACTATTTTAGAAATCAGTTTCATGCAAAACGGATTGGGTAACTACATCCAATAAACAATAAAAAAGATTTGTTTGTTTTAACCTCTGATTATTTTAGATTTATTATTATATTTATAAATAGTACTGATTTGGTTAATATGGTGGGCATATTCTTTTTTTAAGATTTTATTTATTTATTTTTAGAGAGGGAAGGGAGGGAGAAAGAGAGAGAGAGAAACATCAATGTACGGTTGCTGGGGGGCATGGCCTGCAACCCAGGCATGTGCCCTGACTGGGAATCGAACCTGTGACACTAGCATATTTTAACATAAGTACCTCCAGATATTTAAACTCTACAGTAATCCTCTCCACTTAAGTGTAAGTAGCAATCAGTCTGGCAATCTGCAAGTAATTAAATCCTACAAATAAACAAAAGAATAAGGTAACAGATCCCTAGTTAAGCATCAGATGATACTGCAGCTGAGCTGACATTTTTTATTTCAACTTGCAGAGAAACCAACTAAACTGTTCCCAGATTCTTAACCCACAGAAACTGTGAGCTACCAATATGTGGTTTTAAACCATGAGATTTATGGTTATGTTGTCACACATTACTGGATAACTAATAGAGTTATAATTATAGCTTATTACACCCTCAGAACTGAATATTATTTAGTATTCTAATTATTTACTTTATTTTTATTTTTTACTATCAAAGGTACCTTTATTCCCAGGAATAACACATTTGGTTTCTTTGACATTCAAACCAATGTTCCTACTTCTGAAGCATTTTCCCTTTTTGTCTTTACCAACTGTATTTTCTCACACCAGCTTCTTTTTTAAATCAAACCTTGATGTAACTTCCATATGTATGGTGTAAGAAGGTTTTCATTTTTTGCATGTATCTGTTCAATTTTCTCAACACCTTTTATTGAGTAGCTGTCTTTTCTCCATTGCATGTTTTGCTTCTTTTGTCAAATATTAGTTGGACTATAAAGGTGTAGGTTTATTTTTGAGCTCTCTATTCTGTTCCATTGGTCCATATGTCCCTTTTTATGCCAACACTATACTATTTTAATTACCATGGATTTATAGTATACTTTAATATCAGGTTGCATGTTTCCTTTCCTCCAACTTTGTTATTCTTTCTCAAGATTGTTAGGCCATTTGGGGTCTTTGGTGGCTCCATACAAATTTTTGGAATATTTGTTGTAGTTCTGGAAAATACATCTTTGGTATATTTGGTTGTGTTGAATCTATATATTGCTTTGTGTATAGTTTAAGAATTCTTATGCATGAAAATGGTATATACTTCCACTTATTTGTATTTTCTGCAATATTTTTCTTTAGTCTCTTATAATTTACCAAGTGAAGGTCCTTTACATCATCGGTTAAATTTATTCCTCAGTATTTTATTCTTTTTGAAGCAATTGTGAATGGAATTGTTTTCTTAGTTTCCTTTTCTGATAGTTCATTATTGGTATATAAAAGTGCAACTGATTTCTAGATGTTTCTTTTGTATCCTGTTACTTTACTGACTTCATTTATCAGTTCTAGTAGTTTTTTGGTGGAATATTTAGGGTTCTTTATATACAGTATCATGTCATCTGCAAATAATGACAGTTTTAATTCATCCTTTCCAATTTTGATGTCTTTTATTTCTTCTTCTTCTTGTCTGATTGCTGTGGCTAAGACTTCCAGTACTATGTTGAATTAGAAGGTGAAAGCAAATATTCTTGTCTTGTTCCTGATCTTAAGGGAAACACCTTTAGTTTTTGCCTATTGAGTATGATGTGAGCTGTGGGTTTGTGATATATGGCCTTTATTATGTTGGGTATATTCCCTTCATTCCCACTTTGCTGAGAGTTTTATCATATATGGGTGCTGGATTTTATCAAATGTTTTTTCTACATCTATTGATATGATTATGCAGTTTTTATTCTTCATTTTGTTTATGTTGTATATCATGTTTATTGATTCACAGATACTATACAAACCATGCATCTCTGGACTAAATCCCTCTTGGTCATGGTGTATGGCCTTTTTAATGGATTTCTGGATCTGATTTGCTAATATTTTCTTGAGGGTTTTAGCATCTATGTTCATCAGAATATTGGACTATAATTTTCTTTCTTTGTAGTGTCTTTATCTGGTTTGGGAATTAGGATAATGCTGGCCTTGTAAAATGACTTTGGGAGTCTTTCCATCTCTTGATATTTTTTGAATAGTTTGAGAAGGATAGGTGTTAGATCTTTGAATTTGTCTAAGAAAGCTTGTAAACTCTATCTTTTTGGAGGAATTGTAATTCATTTCAGTTTAGCAACAAGAGAAAAGCAAACAATATGTTGCACTTACATAAACTAATTTCAGTTTGTGGAATCAAACAAAATTGCAATTAGTAAATATCAAGAATACAGAAATTATGTAGTATTTTATTTCAGAATAATCAATGTATTATAAATAAATTGATAGAATTTTAAAGAGATGCACAAGTAAAATTAGAATTCATTCAAACTAGATTTTTATGACAATTTTCATTAGCAGAATTCCAAGGGAATAAATGTATGTCAAAATTTGAATGTCTCTTCAAGTTTCATTTATGATTACCTTTAATAACTAAAGCCAGAAATTCAAATTATATAAATTCATTATTGTTAAAGAGTTTCTAAAATACTGGTTAATTGCTAGAATGTTTTAAATAATATACATTTCCTTTAAAATAACCACTTAAGCCCTGGCTGGTGTGGCTCGGTGGATTGAGTGCTGGTCTGTGAATCACAGGGTCATCGGTCCCATTCCCGGTCAGGGCACATGCCTGGGATGTGGGCCAGATTCCTGGTAGTGGGCATGTGAAAGGCAACCACACATTGATGTTTCTCTCCCTCTCTTTCTCTTTCCCTTCCCCTCTCTCTAAAATATAAATAAATAAAATCTTTAGAAAATAAAATTACCACTTAAGCTTTCTCAGTACCTTAATGTATGTAATGGAGCATTATGGATTTGCAAGTATTTCTCACTGTTGTTCAATTTGAAAAGGGTAATTCATTACCCATTGCTTCCTTACAATGCTGCTGTGAACATGCTATAAATAAAAAAAGCAGATTTCTACTGATATTCATGTGACAGTTTCACAGAAAACAAAAATTTTCATTGGAACAGGAAAAGCAATATTTGTTCCATAAATTTTGTCCTAAAATATATGGAAAATTTTGAGGTTTTATTATAATTAAACTATTTTTATGACATATTCACAAAAACATATTTCTTTTTTGTCATTTCATGAATATTAGAGAATTTAAAAGGCATTACACTACTCTCCAAATGCAGAGTTAAAAAATGAACTTGATAAATACTGTCATTCAGGGACACACTTGTCTCCCACAACAGGGAGATGCAAAGACTTGGATGGGAAGATTAATAAGCTAAATGTCTACTTGATATACATCCATTAATATACTTCCTTCAAGTTTTGCTAGAAAATTATTTTTGATGAGTCATTCCCTGACCTTCTCTACTTCAAATTGCAACCCTACCACCATTCCATCTCCCACCAAAATTCTTTATTCTTTTTAACATGTTTTTGTTTTTCTGTTTTTGTAATCACACTTTACAAGCTACTATATATTGTATTTATTTAACATAATATCCTTTTTCTCCCACTAAAGTATAAACTCCTTTGGACAAAGAGTTTTTACTTATTTTCCATTGTAGTTGACATATGCCCAGCACTGAAAACAATGACTAATTCTCAGTAGCTTTCAATAAAAAAAGGTGAGTGAGTGAGTCCAAAAGACGAGTGTTAGAGCATTTTATGGTAACTCAATTTTTGCTTTCTGTCTCTTGATTTTTAGATCATCAGTGATAATTTTGGGGTAACTGATGCCAATGGAGGTTGGAATGCACCTATTATTAAAATAATTGGTATGCTACTAACCAGAATTAAAGTAATACCAGACTGAACCCATTACTACAAACTTTACAGACATTGAGACATAATAAAATATTCATCAACAAACAATCTTTGCTAGACATATGTGAGAAAAGGGTTAAAATCATTCTTTCATGCTTATAACTTACTAAGTAATGATAATCTCATATTCATATATATATATATATATATTTGTATTTAGAACGGGGGTCTGAACTGAGCTACCAGGCCAGGACTGGAATGGGATTCATTATAAAGAAGAAATGGAAAACCAAACCTGAGTGACTGATAAGATCCAATGATCAGGGAGAAAATTGCAGCCAAGTAGGTGGAAACTAAGTCCATTTGCTCTTACACCCAACTTGGGTTCTCAACTGATCTTTTAACAAACAACTTGAACAATCAATAGAATCTTAGCTGAACGAATTGTGGAAGCCAAGGAGCACAGATGATGCTACACAATGGGTGGTAAGGAGATTTTATAGGTTGAAGGGGAAATACCCCATATGTGGTACCTGCATCCATAGAGAGACACATCAGAAATTGCAGCTTTGTGGCTCCCTCCCCTCCCAGGGCAGAGAACCTTTGGACCTGGGCCAGGAGTGACTTAGGAGGATATACAAAGTCAATGAGATCCTGGCTATACACACACACAGTGAGCAGCATATCTATAGCTGCAGCACGGAACACCAACCAGAATAGTAACAGAGAGAGAGAGGGACTCCTATCTGCACCTGGGCCAGGCAGAGGCAGTCTGTGGTCAGCCATGACTGTGAGAGACTTTTGGCTTTTTAGACAGGTGGTGTGTGTGGAAAACCAGACAGTGACTAAGTACTGCAGTGAGTGTGCCACAAAGAGACTTCTTAAAAGGGATGCTGCAGCATGCTGGGCAGGGACCCCATGGGAGCTGCCCTGCCAGCAAAGGAACAAGATTGAAAACACAGTTTGCCCCCACTGAATGCAGCTGGGCAGAGAGATCAGAAAGTAGCACAGCAAAAGGACTTCTGAGCCCTAGCCCAGCACAGCTAGTAAACTGGGGGCTACACAAAACGGAGAGGTTGGGACTGTGTCTATCTTGAGGGCAGAAGGCTGGGAATTAGATGGGCAAGAGTTGAGCACCTGAGATTATTTACAGCCAGGCAGAACTCCCTTCCCAGGTAGAGTTCAAACCTCTGGGAAAGGAAGGACACATGCAGCCCCCACCTCCTGCAGTACTACAAGCACTGCATCAGACAGGGAAGCTCTGCAGAACAGGCAGGACAGGCTCAAGAACCCCTTGCTCAGTGCATATCCACAGGCAAAAACAGGAGGAGAAACTTCAAAAGAGCTTTGAATTTCTCTCAGGGAGACAAATACACCAGTTCCTAGGGCCCTATTCCACTGAGGGCAGCAAAGCAGGGAGATCAGAAATCAATGCAGCAAGGTGGGTGGGTATAAGGGCCCTGCCCAGGCTTGGCTCACACACAGAGCTTCCATCAGCACCAAGCAGGAAAGAGCTTACAGCAGTAAGCTGACCCTCTAGTACAGACTGGCCCCTTCCTTGAAACAGACAGCTATTTCATCAGAAACTATACATTATTAGAAATAAGCTGGGACAGATCAAGATGGGTGGTGCAGGGACAAGGGAACACAACCACGGTTTTCCCAGAAGACTGAATAGCACCTCCCAGGGTAGACCCAGGTGTCCTACCCTCCTGATTGCAATAGGAGCCCCTTCTAGAGGCAGGTGAAGGTGGTACATGTGGTGCTGCCAGAAGTTGGATGATGAACCCCTGGACCTTCAGCTGATAAAAAGCCAGAGGTGGATCTAAAAGATAGAAGGCAAACACCAAACTCTGCTGAGATGAATTCCACCTCCTTCTTCTTTAGTATTTGTGTTATTTTTCTCTCTCACATAACTTTTTAACATTTCTTCTTTTTCTTTAATTGTATTCCAACTAATTCATTATTTTTGTCTTCTATTTTTATTCTTTTTATGTAGATTTTTTTGTACTTTATTTTTTAATTTCAAATATGACATTATACCTTTCCTTTGTCTTACTCAGTTTTGTCTTATTCCTGCCCTTTATTTTGATTTCAAATTTTATTTTCCTCTCTCTATGCCTTGTTTCTGTTCCTTAATCTTACTATTTCTCCTCTATATTCTCAAAATCATATTTCTTTCCTTTAGTCAGCTCATATTATTTTTCCCTTTCTTAAAATGTTCTTATTTTTTTCTTTCTACCTTTAGTAATCATTGGTTGTTGGGCATGGATATTATGGTTATTACTGCTTTTCTTCAATTTTATTTCTAGTCACTATTTTTAAAAATTGAAAACTCATAGGTTACTCTCCCCATCTTACTCCATTTTACTTTCTTCCTCCCTTACTTATTTGAGTTTGGAATTTTATTTTTTCCCTTTCTTAGCTTAGATTCTGTTCTTTACTCTTATTTTTCTCCTCCCTTTATCCTCTCAAAATCATTTTTCTTTACTGTAGACATCTCATATTCTCTCTTGTCTTTCTTATAATATTCTTATTCTCTTTCCACATTTGTTCATCTTTGGTCATCTGCCATTGTTATTGACCCTGTTATGGTTTTTCTTCAATTTTCGTCTTATTTGTTCATTATTTTTTATTTTATTTCAAACCTCATATTATACTCTTCCCTTTTCTTAGTCCATTTTGCCATCACCTTTCCCTTTTTTACTTATGTTTTAAATATCATTTTCTCCCTCTCTTCACCTTGTTTCTATCCCTACATTCTTCTTATTTCTCCTCCCTCTTCCCTCTCAAAATCATTTTTCTCTCCTTTAGTCATCTCACATTCTTTTTTCCTACCTTATTGTTAATCTCTTGCCACCTTTGATAATCTTTGCTCATTTGCTATTGATATTGCTGATGTTATGGAGAGTATTTTGCTGGTTTGGGATTTGGTTTTCTGGGTAATTTTGCTCTGTTCTGCCAGCTCCTGTACAACAGCATACAACACATGGTGGGATTGTGACTCTCAGTCAGCCAACCAGAGGGGAGAAACCACCAATGAATGCAACATCAATACTCAAAGCCCCAAGTACAACAAGAGAGCCCATATAAACAAAATAAAGGACACTTATAGAATATCCAGGACAAGAGCTTAAAGAGATGCACCACAGAGTCCCACAGAACCCCTACCACAGAAGGCGACCGCATGAAGACAGGTAGTCCAAGCAGAGCAATCTGAGATGCAGAAGCAAACAAAAAGAGTCACCTAAAGTGTGGAGACAAAGGAATAATCCCCAATTGAAAGGAAAGGAGGAACCCTCATAAACAGAGCTAAATGAAATTAAGGTGAGCAATCTCTCAGACATAGAGTTCAAAATAATGGTTATAAGGATGCTCAAAGAACTCTGTGAGAACTACAAGGGACTTTATGGGACCCATAGACACTTAGTGGGAACTATAGCAGCATGAAAAAGGACATAGAAACTATGAATAAGAACCAGGAGGAAATGAAGAATAAAATATCTGAAATGAAGGTTACACTAAAAGGCATTAAAAGCAGGCGAGATGAAGCAGAGGACTGAATCAGCAAGCTTGGTATTTAGCCCAGCAACTTCATTCATTTAAAAACATTTAGAAACATGTGTTCTAAAAAAACTTGTAAAACAATATTCATAGCAGCTTTATCTACAACAGGCAAAACTAGGCCAGTTGAAATAGGCTAGTTGTTCATCAATAAGAATAAATAAACTTCAGTCCTTTATCCATACATTGAAGTACTACTCAGAAATAAAAACAAATGAACTACTGATACATGCAACCACATCTATCAATATTATTTATATAACTATCTCCTATCTTTATATCATCTATCTATTTTATATATCTGCTGAGCAAGAGAAGTTATATATACATATGCTATATCCTTTACATCAAGATTAATAGTAAAAGAAAAACCAATCAGTGGTGAAAAAAGAAAACAATGGGTATTTCATGGAAAACAGGTTGAAGTTTTACTGGGAAAGGTGTATGAAAAGTGTATGAAAGGTGTATGAAAGGTGTATGAAACTCTCTGGGTTATGGCAAAATTCTATATCATGATGGGTTTCTTGATTACATGGGTCTATGAATTTTTAAGGCATACATGAAAAAGTGTACACATAATTTGTGTTTTTGACATTTTGTAAATGTTATCACAAAAGAAAAAATGTATAGGAATGTTTAATTCAAGTTGATATGCATGGTGAAGTATTTAGCAGAAAGAACATTGGATGAACTGAAGGAAGAATAGATACATGGTAGATTTTTGAAGAAACAAACAGTAAAATATTAATGTTAGAATCTAAGTAATTTTTTAAAAATTGAGGCATGTGGTCACAGACCTGGAATATACTTTTGAAGATGATTAAAAAAATGATATCCTAATCACTTTTAATGTATTAATTTTGTATTTGGAATTCAATTAAGTTGATGCTTTATTTTCATTACCCACAGAGGGAAATTTATTACTTCTCAGCACCAAGTCAGGCTTGGTAGAGAAAAGAGGTGATGGAATAACTGACTCTTTCCTCAAAATTCCTTAATACATCATAGAGAAGGGCAAAACTCACTAACAGCTGGAACATTGTATTATGCAGTTAAGGTTTAAGTTGATACCAAATCCCAAAGACTTTCTCCCTTGCTTTCTTTGCTATAAGGACTGGATGACAAAACACTGGCCTCTTGCCAGTTAGGCTCGACCACATGACTGTTCTGGACAAAAAGTAAAAGTCTATGGAGCAGTGCTTTTGGAGAAGCTACTCTTTTCTTATGTAACTGGGTATTTTAGTGACCTATAGTGTAAGGAACCAGCCTTCACCCCCCAAATGACAACAACCAAAAAAAAAACCCCAAAACTTTTGGGCTTCAAACAGGAATATGCAAACTAGAACCGTAGGACTGATTATAAATAGTTTATTGCAACACAGCATATTGTTAATATTAATTTTTTAACATCAAACTGTTACATCAATTTTAAATGTTTTTGATATGATTTTAATTCAAGAGAAATGTTATATCCATTATCTATTTTTAAAAATCATGAGAAAGCACTTTCTAACAATTAGAATTTTATTATCATTCTCTTTTCATTCTTGAACTTGCATTTCAATTTCACTTTTCTATAGTATTTTTCTCTTTGTTTTTATTTTATTAAATTTATTGAGATGACATTGGTTAATAAGATTATACAGGTTTCAAGTGTATATTTCTGTGCTACATGATCTGTATATTGCATTGTGTGCTCACCAACAAAAGTCAAATCATCTTCCATCACCACAGGTTTGGCCTTCTATATTTTTATTCTGAATATCTTTCACTGATTATATTATTACATTTTTCTGCCATACATTTTAAATAAAAACTAATTTCTTATTACCATAAGGCTCTAGGTGTTATAGATTTTTTGGAATACTTTAGCATTGCAGTTATAAACACACAATAACACAAACAACATAAGTATATGAAATTGTTTGATAAAATGTTATTAAAAATAAAAAGTGAAATGATATTTAAAATGCATATTTTAATAAAATAAAGGAGACTTATTTTTCCCCACACAGTTCATTATCCTTTGATACAATTTGCTTTTTACTAGGATGCATCATGAAAATGTTCTCAAAGAAATTACCAGGTACAGTTTCAGGACATCCCAGGATTATCTGATTCTATAGTGGCACATGGGTTTGTGTACCTTTCTATTAACTAGGCGACTTTATAACCCTTTAGGGTCAAAAGCAAAAACTATGGGAAACTGATTGCAGTGTATACAATTCCTGTCCATTCCAATGAAAAAAGAATTTCATATGGTAAAGAATATATTTCTTAACTCAAATACTCATGTGAACAGTGCTATTGAGACCCTCATTATTTAATAAGTTCCAAGATTCTTTGACTGATGCTCATTGGATATTCAAGAGTCATGATTTTATGTTTTAAAAGTTATAATTGAGGAAATGAGACAATACTCATTATCATTCCATTCCCATTAATTTTTATATAGATGTAAGAACTGTGAAAATGTATTCACATTTGAAAAGAAGGGATTTGTTATAGCAATTTCTCTGTTTTTTTTTTCTCTATTTCCTTTGGAGTTAAATATCAAATATCACATAGTAATGCATTATTATATTAACCTCTTATATTCACACAATTAATACATTTTACTTATTATTAAATTATTGTTAATGGTTAACAGCAATATTGATTTTTTAATATTGCTAAAAGTGCCCTGGTAGGGTGGCTAAGCTGGTTGGAGCATCATCCTATCCAAAAGGTTGCAGGTTCGATCCCTGGTCAGAAAAAAACATATCTTTGGGTGATGATTAATATATTTTTTAAAAATTTAAATACTACTAAAAGCAAAGATTTGAGGAGATTCCACATTTGAAAAAGCTTTTTCACCATCATTTGGCCACTTCAAAGGTTTTCATAAGAAGAGGCAATTTTCCAAGAAACAATACAGGTTATTTCTTCTTTCACTTTGCCCTTACATCATAAGCATGTAAATCTAGAAAATGGTATATGTGTTATTCAGGAACTTTAAAACTAATTCCCTTCCTTTCATTAAGAAAAACTTCTAATAAATTTAGTAATCATTATGTATCCATTTGTTTTTCAAATCTTACATTCAAGGGATAAGGTCCCTGTTACAAGAGTAACTCAAAGATCTCCTATTGACAGGGATATTCTGCAAGGGGGAAAAAGACTAGCTACACAGTCACTGTTAGATACACAAAGGAGAACCATGACTCAGCATCTTCAGACTCTGGCTGAGAGATAAGAGTCAACAGACAGGATTTATGGGGTGGGCTGAGAAGGGGCAAAGGGGGAAAATTGAGACAACGGTAGTAACATAAACAATAAAAATGTTTAACTTTCAAAAAATAAAAACAAATCTAACTCTTGAGTGATAGAGAGAGAGAAAGAGACAAAGACAACAGGATAATCAGGTAACTAGCCTCATAGGACATTTCTTAATTCTTTGAAAATTTTTCAGAAACTATTTAAGGATTTCAACAGAAGTCCCAGTTTCTTCCTAGGAAAAAATTGTGAAAAAGTTTTGTTTTATTTAAGTCTGGGAATTTTGTTTTCTCTTTTACTTTGAGGTACTCCTTGATGTGGTTTTGCAAGATGTTAACATTAGAAGCAGAGTGAGGAATATGAGGTAAATCTCTGAACTACTTTTGCAGTTCTATAAGTCTAAAATTAGTTTAAAATTAAAAGATTTAAATGAAGTCTTTGTGTACTTACAAGTTAGTAAAATAGTATCTACCAGATCCTAAATTACAGAGATACTGAGAAATAAATGAGTACATGATTTCATATCATTTATCATGAATAGTAAGTATATAACAACTGTTTTATATTACTAATATCAAGTATCTATAATTGTTACAAATTATGTGATGTATCATATTATTTTATGATTAACTTTAAGTTTTCTTTGTCTATTTTGTATTTTGAATTTTGATATAGGAAATGTGTAGTTCCCTTTTATGTTGTAGAATTATATTAAAATAAATTTATTTTATTTACACATATTTTGCTTAATCAAAATATTACAAATATTAAATCTTGTTCCTGGCATGACCACAGATACATAAAGTAAACACAAAGCATAGAGAATTGTTTTAGCATTGATTCTGATTTTTAATTTACTCACCAATAGAATTATGAAGATAATTAGGGCAAGTACACTTACACTGTTTCAAATAGAATCCCTTTTATATGGAAAGAAAGCCATTCATTACAACACATGGTCCTAGGGGTATTTTGTAGTCAATCTTATAAATACTTTGATTTTTAACTTGACTATTTTAGGAGGAATGGTTTTTAAAGTATATTTTATTGATTATGCTATTACAGTTTTCCCAATTTTCCCTCCTTATCCCCTCTCCACCCTGCACCCCCCAACCCTCCAGTATTCTACCCCCTTAGTTCATGTCCATGAGTTGCATATAAGTCCTTTGAATTCTCTGTATTTTATGAGCAATGGTTTTTATGATACACAGTAATTTTATTTAAGTAATTCCATCTTTTACTCTGAATGAATTTGGAATGGCTTTAATAAAACATGATCTTTTGTTTGTTTTTTACTGAATACATTTCACATGTAACATTGTTCAAGTTTAAGGTGTAGAGTGTATGACTTTGGTACATTTACATATTTAATTGTACCTATTTATCTAGTTTAATATGATTGTCATTGTATTAATATTTATAACATTACATAACTATATTACAATATTATTGTATATTTATATTTATTACACTGTGCATTAAGTCTCTATGGTTTATTTACTACTTGGTACAAGTTTGTACTCTCAAATACCATCAATCTTAACCCTACCCCCACCCCAGCCTCTTTTTGTTGTTTTCTACAGGCTTAGCATGTTTTAGATTTCACATGTGATGTCATACAGTACTTATCTATGTCTGACTTACCTTTTTTAGCATAATGTGCTTAAGGTGCACTCATGTTGTAAAAAATGGCAGGATAAACTTCTCATGGCTGAATAATATTTCATTATACACAGGTACCACATGTTTTTTAGCCATTCATCCATTGATGGACATTTGAATGGTTTCCATATCTTGTCTATTGTGAATAATGCTGCAATAAATGTCAGAGTGCATATATAATATCTCATTGAAATCCTGTTTTCATTTTCTTTGGGGATATACTCAGAAGTGGAATTACTGGATAATAAGGTAGATTTATTTTTAATATTTTTAGAACTTCCATATTGTTTTCTATAGTGGTTGACTAATTTACTTTTCCACCAAAAGGCATAAGGGTTCCCTTATCACCACATCCTTCCCAGCACCTGTAGTCTCTTGTTTCTTGGTGATAGCCATGCTAACAAGTATGAGTTGATATTTCATTGTCATTTTGATTTGCATGTTCCCTGCTAACTAGTGATGTTGAGCATCTTTTCATGTGCCTGTTGGCCATTTCACTCTCTTCTCTGGAAAAATGTTTTAGTTTTTCTGCTCATTTTTATTGTTGTTCAATTATATTGTTGTTCAATTATGGTTGTCTCCCTTTCCTTTCAATTACTCTCCCCTGCCCTGTCCACCCCCCAAATAATCCCCCCATTGTCTTTGTCCATGGATCCTTTATACATGTTCCCTGACTTGTTCCTTTCCCATCTTTTCCCCGTTATACCCCTTTCTCCTCCTCTCTGGTCACTGTCAGTTTGTTCTTTATTTTCATGTCCCTGGTTCTATTTTGCTTGCTTGTTTGTTTTGTTGATTAGGTTCCACTTACAGGTAAGATCATATGGTATTTGTCTTTCACCACCTGACTTACTTTACATAGCATAATGCTCTCTAGTTCCATCCACGCTGTCATGAAGGGTAGGAGCTCCTTCTTTCTTTCTTCTGCGTAGTATTCCCTTGTATAAATGTACCACATCTGCCCATTTTTAAATCAGGTTGTTTTTTTTTCTGTTGTTGTTATTAAGTCATTTATATATTTTGGATATTATTGTATGTGTGAAATATGACATAAGTGGAGCCACTTTAAAATGGAACCAGAGCAGCCATTCCAGAAGAATTGTCTTGTACAACTTACTCCTTAAACATTTGGAAAGTTTGAACTGGGCAAAATAACCTTTGGACCAGGCCAAACCAACATTGTCTTTCAAACAACTTGCAAAGCTAACAGGTGAGCACACATTTTGATCACAAGGACTGACGATTGTGGACTCTCTTTTTGATGACAGAATCAGTATGCAGCCACGTATAGCAAGAGTAATTGAGAGATTAGCACTAATAGAAATGTCTTTCTTCTATTCATATAATTATTTCCCTTCCTTTTCTTATAAAAATTCCTTACCATCACCCATAATTGGGACACTGGGTTTCTGCCTGAATCTGTGCTCCCAGAATTGCAATGGTTTTCAATCCTAAATAAACATTTGTTACCTCTCATTTTGGCTTTCCATTTTTAGGTTAACATCAGCATGTTACTACTGATCAGTTCCAGAACCAGATGTTCTTTGGGACTGACAAAGTTGCTAACATGCAAGAACAAGTGAATTTTTTTTTTCATGATGCTTGCTTCTGTGGGGAAGTGACTTGTAGGGTGAGCATGAAAGTCTTAGAATTGCTATAAATGTGTATGGGGCCATTTTGCAATAATACTGCTTATAACTTGGGGAGAAAAGCCCCCTTAAGTGCATGCCTAGAACATGAAACTGTCAAAATGGGTAGGGTAGGACAAAATGGCGGCTGAACTACAAACATGGTGGCTGAAACAAACATGGCATCTGAACTACAACCCGGAAGAGATGGCTGATGTCAAACCAGGGCGCAAGGAGAACCACCAATGATGTGTTGCTGCTTTGTTTGGAGTGACCAATCCCCAGCTCCAACAGAGAAAGCCGACCAAAATAAAACCCCACCACATTCCCTGCTCGTGGCTTTCTGGGCCCTACTGTGTGGACTGGAAAATCTCCCCGGGTGCGCAAACCCCAATAAAGCTCTATACTGCCTAATTTTGTGGCTAATTAGCATTTATTCCTTGACAGAGTCTAAGAAAACCTTTCAGAAACAAGCATTTGAAACTGTCTTCATTTCTGATGTCTTGGGCAAAGGAAAGAATGAGAATATTTTCATGCAGTGTGTGCTCAATAGATGTTTCCTAAAGTGAACTGAATTTTATCTAGATGACACCTCACTATTGTTTTTTCATAATTAATTTATCTGATACAATTAGCCCTTTCCAATTCTAGCCTCAGTTCCTCAGACTCTATAAACATTAGTTATTCTGACTTGGCATTCTGTTTTGTTTGTTTACATAGTCCTTTTAAAGCACTTCTGCTGTGCTCCCCATACTGCTCCACACATTGTCCTACATGTTTTTAGTGTGTCATACTCTAGCTGATTTTTTATTCATAGTCTAAAAATATTCTTTCATAAATAACATTTTATGCCACTTTAAATCTTTTATCTGTTCCATTGATTATTCTGTTTTGCAGCAAAATCTTACATATTTTTTTAAAAAATCATGATTGACATTTTCATATATTTGCACATGAATAAACAAAAGTTCTTTTTGAAAATCTTCATGCATTTTCTGGGGGATTCTAGTTAAGAATTGAAACTTTCTCCCCTCTTTTGTTTATTTTAAAAAATATTTTAGATGTTTCCATCAGGGTCTTTAAATTGATATTTTTCACCTTGCAATCAGCTTGCAATTATCTTGCTAATCATTGGAAATTAGATGCAGTAAAACATTGAGTAGCAGTGCTGAGCAATCTATATACATTTTATTATAATGTCAGAAGAATTCTATAGAGTTGGCCTTATTATGTCCACCTTTCAGTTGATGAAACTAAGGATAGATATTTTAAATAAATGTCCTAGGCAGATCTTTTAGGTAGTCAATGGAAGACTTTAATTTTAAATCCTGATTCCTTAACCCCAAAGCTTGTTTGTTCAATCATTTACTAATGTAATTCATGTTCTCATTCAATTAATCACTGACAGTGTCCATTTTGATCAGATGCTGATGGTGTCTATGTCACCTCACTTACAGGAAGATGCATTTCCTCTGGAGAGCAGACCTGCAGGGAAGTGGCTCAGCTCTTCAGTGCTTCCAGTGCAGAGGAGAGTCTGCTTTTGTAGAAATAATTCTGCATGCGTAGAATTATATCATAACACACTTTTATTTGATAACAGTGCCTTCACAGTTTATTTGTTTATGTGTCATTTAACTTTTCTGACACTTCCATGGGTATTTTAATGAGAAAAAGAGAGAGGTAATCACAAGCAGGTGACCCAGCTAACAACTCCTGGAAGCCCTCCCTTTGTTCATTGATGCAAATATAATATTTGAACATTAAAGAAATCTTGGAAGCCTACATTTTTTCACCCATATATTAATTTAAGAAATTTTTGTTTTTTCCTTCTTTCTTGAATTATTCATTTTCAGATCAGTATGTTATATTCCTCTATATACACATACATACATCTAAAATATAAAAAGATAAATTATAGTATTTTGGCCCTGGCTGGTGTGGCTCAGTGGACTAAACACTGGCCTGTGAACCAAAGGGTCACTGGATCGAGTCCCAGTCAGGCCACATGCCTGGATTGCAGACCAGGTCCCCAGTTGGGGGCACATGAGAGGCAATTGATGTTTCTCTCTCTCTCTTTCTCCTTCCCTTCCTTTCTCTCTAAAAATAAATAAATAAAATAAATAAAAATAAATAAATTAAATAAATAAATAAAAATATAGTACTTTGATTTTTAAATAAGAAAGGGCCACATTCAAGTACTTCTAAATAAAAAATTGGAAAAATTACATCAACATTAATAACACAATTCAATTAAAAAGTAGCATGTCACCTTTAAAATCATCTTGAAAATACATATTTTAAAAGCTCAACCTAATTGCCTGTTAACTACATATTATTCCTATTCTCAAAAGTACATTCTGTGTTTCAAATAACATGAAAATGGTAACTTCTTGTTCTCAGATTATTATTATTGTTGTTTTCCTAGCAAACTATTTGTCCTCTACTACGTGTTGGCTTGTCTTGTTTTTCTACTTTTCTCTGTTCCCACAGATCTTCACACACACACACAAAATCTCTCCTCTGCTGCTGATAGGGAGCCTTCTGGGCTTTCTAACTCTGCCCTTCAGCCATCAGCCCAGCCTGTTTTCCCCTATATCTCCTTTTCTTCTTTGCCTGCAACCCACACACTTAGCTACTTCCCATTGCTTTACTGATGAAACTATGCATTTTCTACCCATCATGGTTTTTCTTTATCCCCCCAGATCTCAATAATAGTCAGGCTCCTAGCTCCAGCCTCTGCTGTTTCAGGCCGACTTCATCCTGTGGTGTTGTACCCTTGCTTATGTTTATTTCCATAAAATGCTACCTTGTGTCCGTTGTCTATCCCACTTTTCTAGACTCAATTGCTCTATCTTTTGCATAAAATTTTGTGTGAGAATGTAACTGGAAAAGACACCGGCGTTCGGGCTGCCTGTCACTACCAAATCCAATAAGCAATGACAGCAATTGAATCTTTTATGGGTGCTTTATTCAAATGGCCGGCGATCCGAGAAGATGGCAGGTTCATACCCTAACAAACCATCTTGCCTTCTCTTTCCTGGCCAGATCTTTTATAAGGCGGGTGGGGGAGGACAAGCAAGGTGCAGTGAGGGCTTTGAAATTCAGGGAGGATTAGGTTAGTGAAGCTTCAGCCTTCCTGTTCTCAGCAGTTATCTATTCCCAAGGGCGCCTGGGGGTCGGCGGGGGATGGGTTTGGGGTGGTCACACAAAAAGCCTGGATGCCTCCAACATGTCCCCAGGTGGTAATCTCTAGCCAGTGCCCCAGGAGGTTGGCTGCTTTTCCCAGGAGCCAGGATGGGCCTTATCTGTAGTTTCTGAAACCAAAGCTTAATGTACACATTACTTGCTAGACTTACAGCTTTTTACCTTAAGCTAAAATTTTCCAAGTTTTGAGTCCCCTATCAAGAATCCAAATCATAAGCCCTGGCTGGTGTAGCTCAGTGGATTGAGCGTGGGCTGTGAACCAAAGCTGGGAATCACAGGTTTGATTCCCAGTCAGGGCACATGCCTGGGTTGTAGGCCACAGCCCCCAGCAATCACACATAGATGTTTCTCTCTCCCTCTCTTTCTTCCTCCCTCCCCTCTCTAAAAATTAAATAAATAAAATCTTAAAAAAAAAGAATACAAATCATAGATGACTAGCCTCTGGGTTCCAAAACGCCTTACAATTAACACAAAAAGATTAAGTCCTTTATTATTTATTGTTCTATGTTATTGAGGCTGAAATTTCAAAATGTGAGTTGCTCTAACTACAGTCTTTGCTCCCACAACAGTTTTCCATGATGATAGGAGAGTTATACTGTGAGAATTCATATTGGAAAGAGTTACCATAACCCTACGCTGGTCCACCTGCTTGCTGTCAGCTTCAAAAGCCAATTCTCAAGAGACCGGGACTAGTGTAAAGGACAGTGATTTATTTAGATACTGGCAACTGGAAGATGGAGGGCTCATGTCTCAAAGCCTATCTTCCGCAGCTCAGTTCCAACAGAGGCTTTTAAGAGGATGGAGAAGGAAAACAGAACAAAGAGATCAGGGGGAGGGGAATGCAAAGCACTGCTTCTACTGAGTAGGGGGAGCACTAGAAAGGGAAGAGGATGAGAACGTTCAAATCTGCTGTGCTTATCCAGCTCCTTCCTCCCCTTCTTTAAGAGCCCTATCTCTCCAAACAGGAATTTATAGATTTATTGCAGACACCTGTGGATCCTCACAGCTGGAGCCAGCAGCCCTTTCTCCTCCCAAACAGACTTCTCTAGGCTGTAAAATGGACTAAACACAGGGTTTTATTTACATATTCTAAGGAAGCAGAGGGTTGGCTGTAGCCTTGAGAAAAAGCAGAATATACACCCTTTTATCACATAAATGCAGTGTTAAGTCATGGCTACATTAAGAGAAAGGTATTTGACCACACCTCTGTACTCCATCATGGTTTGGTTTACTGTTCTGGTTTTAATTTGCTACAAATTGTATAAGGAGAAATCAACCCTTATCTCTTAGAAGGTCAGCATTCGGCCAACATAGCAGCCCCTTGCAGCCAGGAGTCCTAAGTGGCAACTGCAAACTTGACTAAACTAAATAATCACTTCTTGTAAATATTTTGAGCTTTCCCTTAATAAGTTTCACTTTTGCCGTTTTTTTGGACTTATGGCCTTTAAGAAGAATGTATATTAGTTGGGAAAGTATAATTTTCAAAAAGATAAAGCATGACTCTATAAAACAATAAAATTGATGCAAGTCAAAGATTTTGTTTCCTTATTTTGAAATTGAATGAAGCAGTATGAGTTCAAATGATATTTTACATATATTACATATATAAAACTATGTATATATAGTGTATATATGTACGTGTATACATATATGTGTATACATATATACTACATGAACTATATGTGTACATACATAGTGTACAAATATATATTCTCTACTGGACACAGTATGAAAACATTATTATATACGAAGAACCACTTGCATTGCCATCAATCTTTACAACCTAAGTTGTTTTATCCCTCAGAATATAAAATGCCTACTTAAAAAATGAAAGATGAACATTCTTATTCAATTAGATAATCTCCAGCAGGATCTGCAATACAACACCTAATACTCCATTGCTAGAATACTAATTCTTCATCTTTACTCATTTTCTGACAAGGTAAATTGAGAGTCTTCAGCTTTATTAATAGTTTCTGAGATATTCTTTGATTTTTTATTAAGCACCTATCAAGTTCTAGTACCAACAGGCACTGAAATGCAAAAATTAATGACAGGAGAGAAAAGGAGAGAGAAGCCAAAGCTTTAGTCCATAAGCAACTCACAGTCAGATACAGTAGAATGAATATAAAAGAAGTTGCAAAGCAATGGGACAAGTAGAAGATAAGGTGTAAGTATAAAGGATGCTGTTTAATTTTGCATTGGGTGGGTGTTAGAGAAATCTTAGACATTTTTCAAATGTAAAGAAACATTGCTTTTAAAACAGATTTATTGAAGTAAAAAAAGCAATGAATCTATTTAAAGAAAATTAAGCATCATGTAACAGACATAGGGAGGAAATTACTTAGAAAAGTTCATCCATGCTGGTGATGGTTTCAAGCACAGGGCCACTAAATTCTTTCCCATCAAAGGTACTAGACTCCATTCTGAAGCCTAAACTGGCATGAGAAATTCCAGGAAAGGCACCCTTTGCTGCACATCCAGCTATCGAGGCTACTGAAAGTACCCTGAGGTCCATTCAGTCCCTTCTCCGGAGGCAAGTTCAGGTCAATCTGAATTTCTTTTGACCTAGATCTAAACATTCATTAGGTTAAAGGATTTCACAATTTTATAAGAGACAGCTTTCTCCAATTCCCACACCTCCCAAATACATCTCTGTAGGAGCAGCTAAACACACATCATCTCTGTGGTGACCATCATTGTTGACAATTTTATAATTTTACAGTTGCATAAATGAACTATAAAGAACATAATCTTTTTTCTTACATACATGGTACAATACAAGACACAGGTGTGAATTATTGTAGTATTGTGAGGGAAAAGCACAAGTTGAAATCTTATTTCCAGGAGAAATTTCTAGGAGAAAGCTTATCATTGATAAAACGTTAACCTTGGACACTGAGGCGAACCAGTGTTTATAAACTATAATCTGTGCTAAGGGGTTCAGCCTAGGGGAAGGATATGAGTTACATTGTAGCTTTTATTTTTTTTCCTAACAGATAATATAATTATTATATGTTAAAGAAAACCCTGAAATTTCAGAAAAACTGCAAGGAGCAAACACAAATATGAAAGTCTATGCTCTAATATACAGCAAATAACTTTATTGATTAAACCTCTAGTGTGCCTTCAGGTTATGGTGGCCTGTATCAAGTTTTCCTGCTTGGAAATGTGCCCATTTAAGGTCTCTGGCTTAGGCATCTGTTTTTGTTTTGTTTTGTTTTACCTTATACACATTTTATCACAGAGCTTGTGTGAGACTCTTAAAGCCTTGGCACCATTTCCTTCTCTCCCGTGTTTTCATCATCATCGCTTTTCCTTCATTACTGCTTTCACAAAGTCATTACCCTTGAATCTGAGTTTGCTGATCTTTGCGGATGGAAAGTAAAGGTTATACTTATTTTAGTAGTTTGTCCTATGTGTCTACAATTTGTAATAGGGTTTTAATTATTTTATTTTATTTTTTAGTTTCAAGAAAAGCAGTCTTCAACATTATATTCTTTCAGGGACCAGCACTTCCCTAGCCACCTGCCTTCTTTCAGTATTCTTTCAGGGACCAGCACTTCCCTAGCCGCCTGCCTTCTTTCAGTCAGAAGAATAAAAGTAGTAGCTATAACTCTGAGTTCTTTTGTTCTATGGAAACTTTATCTAAGCCTCTAATATTGTCTTTTTCTTCTGCAACTATAAGTTTACATCATCACAATCAATTGCCTTTTTTCTTTTTGTAACTATGTCCTTGCTTTTAACATATTTGTTTTTTTTTAGAAAATTAAAACTAGAAGAGGATCATGGGAAAGAATGAGGTTTGTATGTAAGAGCAAAGACTCAGCCTGAGCTATCTTTAATGAAAAAATGTTAAGGACACAGTGTTGGTGCACATAAGAAAGTTAAAGGGAAGCACTGTTGATCAGAACTTCATACGAAAATAGATTCTAAGCCTCTCTCACCAACTCCCATTTATATGTCCATCTATATTCTGCCCCTATCTTCTCTAACTGTATACTTTCTAAGGTTCCAAGGTATCATGATGCAGGTGAGTGTTTTTTGCTCACAGCCTCTCATAAGGTTGCAGTCAGATGGTGGCCAGGGCAAGAGCCTTCTCCAGGTCTGCTTCTGCCACGTGTGAGGCAGTTGATGCTGGCTATCAAGTGTGATTTTATTGGAGGCTACCGACTGGAACACTTAGAGAAAATTTCTCTATATATTTTCTGTGCTTTGCCACACTAGTGACTGAATTCTAAGGATGGCAGTACTGAGCAAAAGCTGAGCAGAAAATGAATTGCTCTTTCAAATCTGGCCTATGAAGCCATGTATCATCATGCATCATCACCTGCACTGCCTGCTATTCACTACAAACAAGTATCTAAGTCAGTCAACAGTTAAGGAAAGGGTAATTAGACTTGTAGGGTAGTAAAAATGTGGAAATGTTTAAAAACCATGATTACCCTTCATAGAAGCATCCTGGCTTTTGAGGAGGCTGTGGGCGAGGGCTTAAAGGAAAGTAGGAAAATGTTACTGAAAATCAAAGAAAAGTGGATATTTGTAAAGGAGAAAGCAAACCTATCACCTCTGGAAATGTACAAAATGAAAAATACACCTAATGAACTAAATGATTTAGCTCAGGAAATTCTCAGCTTGACTGGAACATATGGCCTGGGTGGAGCCTTGCAGCCTGTGCACTCTCTCATGGCTTACAGTGAGGTCTGACAGGAGAAAGACCAGCAATGGAGGGACTGTGAGGCATAATGATCCACCATCTTATGTATTGAGAATCTCAGACTTTCCGGAAGATAAACAGTGTTAAAATTAAGCCATTCTAAGTAAGGATCAAATACAGGGCATTGCAAAGAAATCATTGTCTAAATATAAAACACACGATAAAAATACATAACCCCTTTTTAAGAAATATCAGTGTTGGTACCTCAGACATAAGGCCCAATGAAGAAAATAATGGGTCATTTCAGGGGGGCTTATAATCAAATGAGCATGGTTTCTTAAAAATAATTTTTTAAAAATTATTATACTAGTTTCAGGTGTACAACCTAGTAATTAACCATTATATAACTTATTAAAGTATCACCCCAATAAATCTAGTACCCATGTGATACCATATATAGTTATTATATACTATTAACTATAGTCTCTGTGCTGCACATTACATCTCCCATGACTATTCTCTGACAACCAATCGGTACTTCTTAATACTGCAAACTTTTGCACTCATTTCCCAATCTCCAACCACTGTAACGCTCTTTACTATTTCTTGCAATACTGGTTTAGTGGTGATAAACTCCTTTTGCTTTTTCTAGTCTGGGAAACTCTTTATCAGTCCTTTGATTCTCAATGATAGCTTTTCTGGGTAAAGTAACCTTGTTTACAGGACCTTGCTTTTCATCACTTTGAATATTTCTTGCCAGTCGTTTCTGGCCTGCACAGTTTCTGTTGAGAAATCAGCTGACAGTCTCATGGGAGCTCCCTTGTAGGTAACTAACTGCTTTTCTTTTACTGCTTTTATGATTCAGGCTTTGTCTTCAACCTTCAGAATTTTAATTGTCATGTGTCTGTGGTAGGCTTCATTGGGCTTATCTTTTTTGGAAATTTCTGAGCTTCCTGGACTTGTATGTCTACTTTCTTCACCAGCTTAGGGAAGTTTCCTTTCGTTATTTTTTCAAATAGATTTTCAATTCCTTGCTTTCCATCTTCTCCTTCTGGCACCCTCATGATGTACACTTGAAGTTGTCCCTGAGGACTTTATACTACCCATATATATTTGGATTTAAAAAACCTTTTTGCTGTTCTGATGTTTTTTTTTTTCTGTTTCCTTAACTTCCAGTTCTTGGATTTGATTCTCTGCTTTATCTTAATCATTTTTGATTCTCTATAATATAGTCTTCATATCAATTACTATATCTTTCATTTCTGACTGGTTCTTTCTTATGTTTCCTAGTTACATTTTTATGTTCCTACCCCTTGCTGAAGTTATCACTCAGTTCATTTACTCTTTCCCTAAGTTCATTGAGCATCCTCAAAACCAGTGTTTTGAACTCTGTATCTGGTAGATTGCTTGTCTCCATTTTGTTTTGTTCTTTTTCTGGAGTTTCATTCTATTCTTTCATTTTGAAATGTTTCTTTGTCTCCTCATTTTGGGAGCCTGTGTTTGTTTCTATTTATTAGGTAGAGCTACTATGTATCCCAGGCTTGGTAGGTGGCCTCACTAGTATGTATTCTATAGGGTCCAGTGGCACAGCCTACCTTCTCACCCAAGTTTGGCACTCTAGGTGCACCCTCAGTTTGAGCTGTGAGCACTGTCCTGTTGCAGTTGAACTTGGGTTGTTGTTGGCACATCAGTAGGAAGTATTTACCCCCAGGGCTATCGGCCATAAGGACTGTCTGTGACCACCATGGAGATCAGCTGTGCAAGGCTGACCACAAGAAGCAAGACTTACGTCAGTGGGGCTTTGATGCTCACCAAGTCTAGCCCTTTGGTGTATCACTTGTGGAGGTTCTTGGGCCTCACAGGATATGCAGGTCAGGTTCAGCCCCCACCTATATCCTGCTCAGGGGCCACACAGTATGAGCTACAAAGTGATCTGCATATGGCTGCTATTTGTGCTGGGCTTGAAGGTGCCCAGAAGAGCCCAAGCTGCTAGCCAAGCCTGGCTACCACTAGTGCTGGCCCTTGGGCCATTTAGTAAGAGGTACAAGGCATGCCAAGGCCAGATGCTGCTTGTTTGAGAGATATTTAGAAAATTCCAAAGCATAAGCCAAGGCAAGCCATTCTTATGGAAAAGCCAATGGGACCCTTTTGGGTGGGCCCACAAGTTTGGTGGGGAAGGGCCTCAGCAAATAACCAGAGTGGGATAAAAGGTGATAGCCATGTTATAGAGGCTCAGACAAGGCTTACCTGCTGGATCTGTGGGGGTAGGGCCCAGAAAAGGAACAGTATCCTCTGCAAGCACCTCCATCACATAAAAGGTGCCCTTCCAGCTCTTGCTCTGATGTCAGACAATTCAGTTCTTCCCGATATGTCCCTGGTAACTTTTCAGTTGCTGTCCTAGTGGTGGAGCTTAGAACAAGTGAGTCTGAGTAAGTCTCTGTGGGGGCCCATTAAGAGGAAGTGCATGTAAAATGACAACAAACTCACAACTATCAACAACTGAACCTAAAAAAAAGAAAAACAATGACAATAAAAACTAAGCAAACAATTAGAACAGGAACAGAATCAGAGAAGTGGACATCATATGGAGGGTTTTCAGTGGGGAATGGTAGGGGAGGAATAGGGGGAGAAAGGTACAGGGAATAAGAAGCATAATTGGTAGACATAAAATAGATGGGGAGAGGTTAAGAATGGTATAGGAAACAGAAAATTCAAATAATTTATATGTATAACCCATGGACATTAACTAAGGAGGGAGAATTCTGAAGGGTTTGGGGGTACAGGGAGGAGGGGGATAAAGGAGGAAGAATTGGGAAAACTATAATAGCATAATCAATAAAATATACTTTAAAAAAGAGGAAGTGAGCCCTGGATGGCGTAGCTCAGTGGATTGACCTCGGGCTGTGAACCAAAGCATCGCAGATTCGATTCCCAGTCAGGGCACATGCTTGGGTTGCAGGCCACGGCCCCCATCAACCTCACATTGATGTTTCCCTCTCTCTCTTTCTCCCCTGCTTCCCTCTCTAAAAATAAACAAATAAAATCTTAAAAAATAAGATTATTTAAAAAAAGAGGAAGTGCGTGGAACTCCAGAATGCTCTGTCTCCCTCACCAACAATACCTGCTGTTTTTTACAGCCAGAAATTATGGGGACTTGTCTTTCTGGCACTGGAACCCTGTGCTGGGGTACCTGGTGTGGGGCTAGGACACCTCCCTCCTCAGGGGGAATCTCTGTAGCTGAGATGCCCCTTCTGTTTTTTAACCACTACACCTGGGTGTGGGGCCAGCCCATTCCCTGTGTCTGATCTAGCAGTCTAGATGTGATTTCTTCTTTATATCTTTAGTTATAGGATTTCTGTTTAGCCAAATGTCAGGTTACTCTAAATGATGGTTTTTCAGTAGTTCAGTTATAATTTTAATGTGGTTCTAACAGAATTTGAGTCCTGTGTTTATTTGCACTACCATCTTGACTGGCCGTCTAGGCCTCTTCTCAAATGAAAGGATTTTAAGGAGCTATGGGCATTGTCTCCACAGTCTTATCAAAGACCTAGGTACAGAGACATTATCTTGAAAAGATTTGTGGGTTTGGCTTTTGAGAATAAAGAGAACCACAGAATTATTCACAGGGGAGCCATGAAATTCTAAGGGAATTTATAGTCATGAAACATAGTGAACTTGAAATTAAAACACAAAGACAGTAGAAAATAAAAATAGTTCTTTGGATCCCCAAAATGCCCACTGAAGAATTTAATAGGTTATCTAATGTATTCTCTCAGTCAAATGATTTGGTTTTTAAGAAGCTTACTTGAATCAAGGAACATCTCACCCTTGTTTGGATGGATTTCAGAAATAGCATAGATCAGTGATTATGTGACTCACATTTTCCTCTTAGTGAATAATGATATTTCAGGAGTTACTCTATACCTGCCCTATGATTGCACTTTGAGAGTGAGTGACAGTGTGTTTCTTTATATCTTAGGTTATACTGCAGTGGCTGGATGTTAGTAAGTACATTGAGTAAGAAGCCTATCCATCTAAATCTGATATAGAGAGTAAGACTGAATTTTTTGTCGGTTATAATGAGATAAGACTTTTGGCAAACTTGGAAGAGAGTGAATGTATTTTGTATGCAAGAGGATTATAAATAAATAATTTATGACCAGATACCAGTACCCGATGTTGAAAAGATTCATCTGTTCTTTATTAAATTACCTTGGCATTTTTGTAAAAAATCAATTGTCTTCATATGTGTGGGTTTCTATCTGGATACTCTGTTCTGTTGCACTGATCTTTGCACCCATGCTTTCACCATTCTACACGCTCTTCACTAATGTTGCCTGGCAATCAAAGATTGACTCTTCTCTTTCAAATTGTGTTTGTTATAGATCTTTTGTACTTTTAATGTGAATTATAGAATCGGCTCGTCAAATTTACAAAAAGAAATCTCACTGGGCTTGTGAGTGGAATGCATTAAATCTATAGCATGATTTAGGAATTTTTAAAATCTCCCCAAATATTAAGTCTTGCAATTCATGAACTTATAAATTTTTCTACTTATTTTAATCATTTGGATTTCTTTCATCAGTGTTTTATAATTTTTAGCATACAGTTGTATACATCTTTTGTGATATTTAGGGCTATTTCATGTTTTTTTGTGCAGTTATAAATCTTGTTTATTATATTTTTATTTCCAGTTTTCACTGCTATTACATAGAAATATAATTTATTTTTTACATAGAAATATAATTTATTTTTTACATAGAAATATAATTTATTTTTTATATTTACCTTGTTTATATTGACCTCATTAAGCTTACTTAATATTTATAACCACTATTTCATAGATTCTTTAGGTTTCCCTACAGACAATATGTTGTCTGTGAATCAGAATAATTTTATATCTTCCTTTCCAAACATATGCTGCTCATTTCTTTCTCTTGCCTTATTACACAGGTTGTAATTTCTCCAGTACAATGTTGAATAGGAGTGGTGAGATTGGACATTATTTCCTTTTTCAGTGATTTAGGGGAGAGACTTCTACTATTATACATAATGTTGGCCGTAGAGTTTTTGTATAGATCTTTGTCAGGTTGAAGGATTTTGAATTTACTGGCAGAGAGACCCTCAGCCAAGAGTCATCTCATCAGTATAGTGAAGGCGCTCTTATCACTGAAAAGATCCCAACAGTTTTAGGAGCTGTGTGCCAGAGACAAAAGTCAAACATGTGTGTGTATGTGTATATACATATATATGGTGTTTTACTTCACCACAGGCATGGGTAAATATTGTGGTTAGAGTGGCTTATCATACATAATAATTACTAGGAAAATCTTTTTATTATGTCATCATGTCATAAATGAAGAAAAGTTTAAATAATATGCTTGTTTATTTTTTAAATTGAACTCTTAGTTTTTGGAGTCAATAAAAAATCTAATGTTTTCTAAGACAGAACTGACTCAATTCACCAAATATTGTTAAATTTTTTACTCATGTATATGGGATAGACAAACTTCCAAAAATTTTTTTTTGTTTTGTTTTAAAGAATTCTCATTCATTTTATTTGTTTTTATTTATTTATTTTATTTATTTATTTTTAGAGAGGGAAGGGAGGGAGATAGAGAGAGAGAGAGAAATATCAATGTGCGGTTGCTGGGGGTCATGGCCTGCAACCCAGGCATGTACCCTGACTGGGAATCGAACCTGCGATACTTTGGTTCACAGCCCATGCTCAATCCACTGAGCTATGCCAGCCAGGGCCAAAAATTATTACAGAGTGGTATTTTAAAACATATATGACTTTAGATGGCTTAATTTAACTTAGTTTTGCTAGTGTGAGTCTTTTGGAAGAACAGATTCTTCAGCTTCTCCCCACCCAATTTATACATAATTAATATAATATTTACTACTAATAATAAAAATAGTTACTAGTAAAAAATAATTTATATTTCCATATTGCTATAAAATATTCAGTTAATAAGTAGTAATACTGACTTTTGGATATTGATTGTGATACATTAAAGCTGTCAATGCTTGACTGATAATAATATTCTTATGTGTTGTTTTTTTCCCTTGGAACTATGGAAAGTTGAAATGCATGGGGTAATTTAAGATTGGATTATCCTAGCTTGGGCCTTGTTGAGGGCACCATATCAGTTTTCATGGATGTTATCTCATTCTTCCACCACTTGGGTAAAGAAACAAGAAAACAAACAAAAAAGTAATTTCTAATCAGGCATGTGAGAAATTCCTGGTTTTGTCTGCTATTTCAGAAGATTGGGAAGGAAATGAACAAAAAATATCCTTACAAATGTCTGGTAATAATATATCTTTGGAAGCAAGGAACTGAAATGTTGCTGTTAAAATAAGAACATATATTTGGGAGCAGTTCACATTGCAGATTTTCCATTGTTTTGCACATTCTGTAGTCTTCAAATAAATTGATTTGATAACATTACCAAATATAATCTGAGAATGTTCAAAAATAGAAGACATAGAATATATTTTAATAAAATATAATCAGACTAATATCATGGTCAGGATTAGTGGTCTGGAAGAAGTATCACAGATATTTATAAGGACCTAGAATGTCTGATTTGCCTGAAATGAAAAAGAAAGAGACTTATAAACATGATCACAGATGGTATGATCACTCCTTGGAGAAAATATGGACCCTCATCCAAAATTCTTAGGATGCCAAGACTGATGACACCACACAAACACCAAAAGGCAATGAAGAGATTGATTACTAACACAATGAAGCTTTGAGTTAAGCAGGAGAGGCTCCCAAACATGTGTAAGAATATCTTGGGATAGCAAAGAGGGGTAGTTTGGTTTTTTATTGGGGTTAGATGTTGGAGACACAATGCAGTTTCCCTTATGAAGAATGTGGCTGACCTTCCTGTCAGTGCTACAAAGCTTCCTTATTGGTTTGCCCAGATGTATAGTATTTAGACATACTTTTCTCCCCATAACATGCATTATCTTATAATATACTATTTGCTTACTTTTAAAAATTAAATGTGTTGTTTACTCTCAGTCTTTCCACAATAAACATTCAGGTAAGTCTGTTGGGCTCACTCATGTTCTTGTACTTTTTATACCAATGTTTCCAAATACTAAAATCAGATCCTGGCACCTTGTTGGCACTCAGTGAATATTTGTTGCATGAATAAGGAGTCCATTAATAACAGAAAGAGACACAGATTGATCCAGACAGAAATAGACACATAGAGAACAGGTGAGTTACTGTAAATGGGGAGCACTATTGCAAACATCATTAAAGTCCTGATGCCTGGATGTTTGACAAAGCCTTGGATCCAGGAAAAGTTCTGGTTTCCAACCACACAGAAATTCCTCTTAGATGTATGTAAAAGCCAGGGACTCTTACACCCATGTTTGTCCTTGATATTGTCGCTACTTAAAATACCCCAGGTAATCCTTTTTTTCCGATGATCAATGGTGTACTGTTTAGCAAAAACATAGGAAAACTTCTTACACAATGAAATGAAACATCTATATAAAATTGACTTCAAAATAATATGGACCTCAACTTATGATGACCTTATATAGGTATAATTGAGGAATATTCATGAAAGAGACTCAATTATTACATGTATTCATTGATATTCATCAATTTTAACCATATTTCAAAATAAACATGCATAAGGAGGGCCAGTTGCAAGATTTTTTATCAATAATTATTTGAGTAAACTGAGCAGTTAGAAAAGCAACACTCAGGGGAGGTTGTCTGTGGTGTTTTCTTTGAAGCCTGAATTAAAATATGAAATTAAAATGAACCAAATTAATAAAAACTGCCTTAAATATTCAGTGAGTATATTATATTTATGCTCTTGTGTCTGCATGTTATTATATAAGGTAATATTAGGTTTCTACAGTCAAATGTATTTTTTTGCTTCTTCATTAAATGACCTTGAAAATTTAGCTCTTACTCACAAATAGACTTTTTCTTTTTCCTGAATAATTTCACATTCCAGTGCTTATCATTTACAAGTATGATTTCAAGATAGTTCTTACTTTTAATCTTAATTATTCAAAAAGGTTTTGTTGACTGTAATTTGTTGTCAAATTTTAAAAATTTAATATTCTAAAACAGGTCTTTTGAAATCTCTGAATTCTCCAGAAAATACAATTTCTAAACCTCTTATGTTATAGTATATATTTTTTTCATTTCTCAATGATAATTTTTAATCCCCACAATTCTGCTCATCTTGAATACACAGATGACCCACATGGAAATAAAGTGATTGAGTGCTTTCCTTCATTGGGTGCATTAGACCCTTCAGGCCACTTGAGTCCAGTGATAAATTGCTGCTCCAGAGCATTAAGTGGAACTCTAATAACCTAAAATCGTTAATGCACTTAATAATTTGGCACTTGCAATTGCCAATGATGGTAGTTCATTTGCTTTCAGATATGCATAGTAATGATTATGAAAGAATTTGAGCCCACAGAATTACATGGTTAGCCATTAGAATTACATAAGCCCTCCTAAACTTTTAATAAACTACTTTTCCTTCCAATATTAAATAATGGGAATTTAAAAGATGTTGACAAAGATTTTGTTTCTTTTCAAAATGCAAAGTTTATTCTTCCCTGCACTAAGAGAAACCACATGTACATACTCTAGTATTTCATTGCTCTATTTGATTTTCTTCTCATATTTTTTTAAAAATTGCCTCTTTACCTCATGTAGTCTCCTGGAGACTAAAATTACCTCATAAAACCTCATGTAGTCTCCTGGAGCTTTGACAGTAGAATATTTAACAATTTTGTCTGACAAGGTGTTAAGAAGTTATTATTCAATTCAAAATATCAAATAGGTATCAATTTTTTAATAGAAAAGGGATAGTTAGTTTCTTTCCTAAATTAAAGGCATCATTCAATAGTTTTCATTTCCCATGTTGAGCTAAATGAGTACTCTGTTATCAGGCAACGACTGGTGCCAAGTAATTAGTTTTAGACAATAGACTGGCTTTACGGCTCATTTAAAGCCCCGTATTATCTTTTAATACAAGGTGACTCACCTTCATCATTGTAGGGATCAGAGAAGAAGCATCTTTAAGATACTTCTTTTCCAAGTGTACACCAGTGTTACACATGATTCAATTTACCCTCCACGTTCTACTTCTAAAAGATCAGCAGATTTCAGCATGTGTTTTCATGCATCCTAATTTTCTGGTAATCACTTCTTAATTAGTCAGGGAGAGGTAAACCAGGCTCCATAATCCTGAGGGGAATTGATCTACAAGCTGTGTTTAATCATGGTTTAGAATTGCTTAGAAATCGTTACCATCCTTAGATGTGGTGTCCATCTATCATATTGTTGTCATTGAGGGTAACCTATATAGGTCATGAGTCAGCTTTTAAGCCTAACAATAAAATCACTTAATTTATGCTATGTCTGCAAATTTTTGCAATGCTCTGTAAAGAGTTTCACCTCAGTCAGGTATAAAAATGTGATGGTTTTATTTCTACTTGTTTATCACTTTGTTCTGTTACCACAATTTTGCTGGGCATTAAGATTACTTTTGATATACCCTTTGCAACAGCATGGATGGAACTGGAAAGCATAATGCTAAGCGAAATAAGCCAGGCAGTGAAAGACAAATACCATATGATCTCACCTTTAATAGGAACCTAAACAACAAAACAAAGAAACAAGCAAAATATAGTCAAAAACACTGAAATGGAGGACAGGCTGATGGTGACCAGAGAGGAGAGAAGAGGGAATTTCAGGGGAGAATGAGAAGGGTCTATAGGAACAAATATGAAGGACACATGGACAAAAACTAGGGGCAGGAGAAATGGGAGGGAGGTGGAGAGGGATGGGTGGGTGGGCTGGAATGGGAGTAAAAGACAGAAAACTGTACTTGAACAATGATTAAAAAAAGATTACTTTTGATATGTCAGTCTAATTTCACAAGTTGTTACTCACTTTGGGTTATTAGAATAGATTTAGTTACTGAAATTCTACCCTACACCGTATAAAACAGATTTGTGGCTGACTTAATGCTCTTTTTTAAGAGTCACTTTTAGTTTACTGTTATAGGAACAAAGGTACTACTACTGAACATTCTTGTACAGTCTTTTTGTGGGCATGTTATCATTATTCTTTTTTTAAACATTTATTTCTTCTATATCCTCCATTACTTCCCTCTCCTCTCTCCTTGCCAGTAATCACCACACTGTAGTCCAAGTCCAGGAGTGTTTTCTCTTTTATTTTTCTTTTTTCTCAAGCCCTCCACCACCACCCCACCTGGCCCCCTAACCCCACACTCCTGACAGCTGTCAGCCTGCTCTCTATCTATGATCCTGTCTCCATTTTGCTTATTAGTTCAGTTTGTTCATTAGATTCTACATATGAGGGAGATCATATGGTTTTTGTCTTTCTCTGACTGGCTTATTTCACTTAGCATAATATTCTGCAGGTCCATCCATGCTGTTCAAAAGGGTAAGATTTCCTTCTTTTTTTTACAACCAAGTAGTATTCCATTTTGTAAATGTACCACAGCTTTTGATGGACAGTTGGGCTGCTTCTATTTCTCGGCTATAGTAGATAACACTGCAGTGAACATACAGGTGCTTATATTCTTTCAAATTAGTGTTTCTGGTTTCTTTGGATAAACTCTCAGAAGAGGAATTACTGGATTGTAAAGCAGTTCCATTTTTAATTTTTTGAGGTAACTCCATACTGCTTTCCACAGTGGTTCACCTATCTACATTCCCACCAATAGTACAAGAGGGTTCCTTTTTCTCTACATCCTCATCAGCACTTGTTTGTTGATTTATTGATGATGGCCATTCTGACAGGTTGAGGTGACATCTCATTGTGGTTTTAATTTGCATTTTCTAATAATTAATGGTGTTAAACAAATTTTCGTATGTCTATTGGCCTTCTGTATGTCCTCTTTGGAGAAGTGTCTATTCAGGTCCTTTGCCCATTGTTTCATTGGATTATATGGGAGTTTTTGGTGTTAAGTTTTCTAAGTTCTGTATAAATTTTGGATGCTAACCCATTATCAAATGTGTCATTGGCATTTATGTCCTTTCATTCAGTAGGTTATCTTTTCATTTTGTTGATGATTTCCTTTGCTGTGCAAAAACTTTAGTTTGATATAGTCTCATTTGCTTATTTTTCCTTTCTCTTCCCTTGCCTGAGGCAATATATCAGAAAAAATATTGCTATGAGAAATGTGCAAGATTTTGCTGCCTGTTTCCTTCTAAGATTTTTATGGTTTTAAATCTAGCATATACCTCTTTAATCTATTTTGAGTTTATTCTTGTGTGTGGTGTAAAAGGTGATATAGCTTCATTTTTTACATGCATCTAATTTACCCAATACCATTTATTGAATACACTGCCTTTTTACCCCACTGTATGCTTTTGCCTCCTTTGTGACTTAATTTTCTCCCCACCATTGCAGGTTCAGTGAGGTCCTGGTAGTTCACACTGATGGGCGGGTATACTGGGTCTGCTTCTTTTAACTTTCTCTTTCATTTGTCTTTACTCCCAGATGTTGAAACAAGAGAAGAAAGATGGAAAGGAGACTCTTTGATTTTGAATATCCATGGTAATTTAGCTGATTCCTTTATTCATAACACAGGCAGCAACACATTGGAGGTAGTGAGATTGTGGTCCTTTTTATAGTGGTCATCATTTCTCATCTATTACAGAATCAATAAGAAGAAAGGCAAAAAGCTTACTGAGAAGATACTCAATTATAAACAGAATCCCACTGGGGATTTCTTCTGTCTGGGCTACATCTTCTGACTGACCCCCATCTTTATTGCATTCCTCTGTGTGTTCCCTCTTTCTCCATTTTACGGGAGGCTCTAGAAATCTCATCAACTTTTTATATCCCAAATCTAGGGACATTGAAACAGCACAGATCTTGAGAGGTATTTCCTACCTCTCAAGAACCTAATTAGGAAGACAGCCTCGGTCACACTCAGCCTCTGAATGTGAAGTCGTCTTGGCTGAGATCACACCTCACAGTGCTGCAGGCAAGTGTTCCTCAGTTGTCTCTTTTTAGAGTACTCTGGGCAGTATCTTCAGGTGAGAGTTCTCAAACTGTTTTATGCATAAGATTCACTGGGGGGCGGGGTTCTGTTAAATGCAGATACCTAGGTTCCATTTCCCTGAATTTCTGATGCATTCAGTATGGAGTTTCAAAATACATATCTTATCAAGCATTCCATGTGACTCTGATGAAGGCAGTTTTTGAATCATACTTTAAGACATGCTTAATTGAGAAAATCAGTAATAAAATATGGTTTCTGCCCTTGGGTTTATAAAACATTAGGTGAAAAGAATATGTACTAAATAATTTTATAATTTGGGAATTATGTCAAACCAGTTTTTCAGTTAATCATATTTTATTCATTTACTTCATGTCATATTTGGAGAAATAGAGATATAAATATAGAAAATCAATGGATCTCATTATTTACTCAAAAATAACTTATTAATCATCAGTCTATATTAAATTTTTGAACCAGAACACTGAAATCAGAATTATGGCTTCACAGGCAAGTGTTAGCAGCACATCACACACATTATCATGGCCTTCCTAGAATTTAACACAAAGTATAGCATTATTTGTCAAATGATTACAAAAATGAGTACTTTTCTCAGCCAGGTTTTTGGCTAGAAGAAGTTGAAATTCTCTGAAGGTGCCTGAGTTAAATTATCACTGATTGTAAGGCTGTGAGCTGGAGTAAGGGCAATAAAAGCCCTATGGAAACAGAGACTGCCCCAAAGCCAGGCTTCCTGAGCACTGGGTGTGTCTCCGGGAGAGCTCAGCTTATCTGCAGGGCTCCCATCTGTATGATTCAGCACCTGTGCTTATATCTTCTCTTTTCTGGGACACTATAGACTACTCATTCTTTTCCTTTGCTCTCAATATTTTTCTCAACTTCATAGCTTTTTCTTATATATATTTTAGGGGAGCTGCTTTATGGTGTTAATCAAAGGGGTGTCATTCCCCTTTAATAGGGAACAACTAACTCTAAACTCAGCTCTAAATCAAACTGATATTTGGTGGAAGGACTCCAGGAACCCTGATTCATATTTCTTGGGCTTGTCCTCAAGTGAACATTCTTGCCAATTGACCCTTTGTACTTCAGTTTTATTCGGCAAGGCAACCAATTAATTGATAAGCATTATGTACCTGACACGATTTGATTTGGGGGCAGATTTGAAAAAGGGGCCCACAAACAACAGGAAAGAAAGATGTCTAAAGAGATACTTAAAAAAATTGGGTAGACATACATTCTGTGGTGGGATCAGTAAGGAAGCTGAAAATAACTCAGCTGAGAAGATGTATCATGGAAGAGCAAAACATGAATTGGGTCTTACAGAATGATTACATTTTGGGTTGCTAGTTTGGATTTCAGTCCCTGCAAGAGTATCTATCAGCCTCCCCGTGCCCACTCTTCTAGGAGGCTATGTGGAATTCAAGGGCTGCTTTCTCACTGTAGTAAGCCCCAGCATGCCAAACATTTGCCTAGATTTGAATAAATAAAAATTGACATTGAATAGAAAAGACAAAATAACAAAGTATGCTACTGAGTGATGAGAAAACATGCCCAAGTGGATATAAAATAAAAAGGAATTTAGTGAAAAGCAGCTTCTTAAAAAATTAACAATTGAGACAAATGAAGTAAAAGCATGGGTGAGGTCATTTTGTTCAGAAAGAAAGGAAGAGATCTTGGAAAGGAAAACACCATGAGCAAAATTATATACAGGGTGGGGCAAAGTAAATTTACCATAATAAATAATAAAAGAATATATGTAGAAGTGGATTATAGAGTGCACTTAGAAGACAATGTATATTATTGATATTGATATATATATATATATATACATATACACACACACATATATATATAACCAATAGAGTTAAAGTTATAATCCTTTTTTTCTCACATTCATGTGTGTCTTAGAGAGAGAGGGAGAGAGAGAGAGGGAGAGAGAGAGAGAGAAGGTAGTGGGAGAGACAAGATGAAAAAACATTGTGCAGGCTAAAACAAGAAGATCTAATTTATATTTTAAGACTTTAGTAAAAATTTCAAATGATAGCTTTTAAACCACAGTTTACATTCTAAATTTTAATCCAATACTATTTCTTCTGTATGATAAAAATTGGCCTCATGAGGTAAAGGGACTCAGAGAGAGTTGAAACTTTACATATTTTAGAGAACACAAGTAGAAGCCCCTTTTTATCTACCAAAGAAAAAGAGTAGTTTTACCTGACCTCTCCAGGTGGGCATCTTTTGACTATCACTAGACAAAATATAAATTAAGAAATGCAAAGTCTTCCAAAGTTCACTGCCGTTCCTCATGATGAACACTATACATTTGAACCACTGTTTTTCCAGAATTGTTAGGTTTTATTTACTTTGTGAATCAAAATTTGGTAAAATTAAAGTCAATAAAAGTGATCAGGAAGATGCACAAGAAGGAATTTGAGCTGCTTTTCCAGGTTACAAGTTTGTGGAAAAGAATGATGGAGAGTGGAAAGAGACTGTGTGTTGTGTTGTTCCTTTACTTCAGGCACAGCCGTTAAGGGTTAGAATGCTTGCCAGTGATGATGAGTTGTTGCTAATGTCTTCTTTTTTTTATACAACCCATCACAAACTAGTGCCAGAAATGAAATCAAACACAAGTAGGCAAAAGAAAATACATATTAATATTACATCAATGTCAAACCAGTTCTTGGGCTTGGGGTTCATTTTTGATTTATACAAATAAAAAAGTATATGAGATTAATTCAATATATACTGTGCTTTGTTTTTTTTAAATTGAAGTATAATTGACATGTAACATTATATTAATGTCAGGTGTATAACACAGTGATTAAATATTTGCATCCATGGATCTACTCTCATAAAGATGATTGCACATTAGTGTAGTAATTACATAGACATCAAAAACTGATGAAATCTGAAATAATTATTTCAAAATTTTTAAATCAAAAGAAGAGAAAAATTCAAAGCAAATTACAATTTGAAGAGTTTTGATTTACAGAGCTTGCCATTGACACACTCAAACCTATGAAATTTTTTTCCTACATCTAGAGAAATTCTACTTTTCAATCATCCAAACTGTAATAGGTCACAGAACTTTGGGAAAAAAAAGATTTGAAGGTAAGAGATTTGATTTTATGCCTTTGCTCACCCACTTTCTAGTTATACCACATTGGTTTATTTAGCTTCAGATCATTACCTGTGATATCAACTGACACCACTGCAGTAGGTAACATCACTGAGTGCTTTCTATGTGAGTACACATGTAAGGTAAGAGACTTGACTGTGTGCCTTCATTCAGCCACTTTCCAGTCCCAGAACACTAGCTTATTTACCTTCAGAGCCTTACCTATGACATTAACTACCACCACTACAGTAGGTTACATCACTGAGTGCTTTCTATGTGAGTGCATTGTTCTGCAAATTTTACATGTTTTGATTCATTTAATTCTCATATTAGTCTGGGAGATAGAAACTATTATTATCCCCATTTTGGAGATGAGGAAATTGAGGCATATCAAAAAGTATATGGGTAGGACCGGACAGCTAGTAAATAGTGGAGCTCAGATTCATACGCCAGCTTTTCGACCTTATTTAACAAAATGTTTTAATTTTAAATTTGGCATATAAATAATATTTAATTAATAGTGTTATACCACATATTAAATAAGGTAAGGTATGTAAAATACTAATTACTTACAAAATGTTTCCTAAATATTCATCATTTATTAAAATATTTGTTAAATTACACTCTGTGCCAAACATTATCCTGAACTAAACCTCATTTTAAGCATGATTACTATATTTTATATGAGCAAAAATTAACATGTTTGTATAAAAATTATAAAAATCATCACATACTTGCATGTAAATTCCACTTACACCCATACACAAAATGGCGATATGTGCCCTGCTCATTATCGGGCAGTTTATGACATTATTAGATACCCAGCTTTGAACCGGAATGCATGGTGTGGGTAAAGTAGCCAGCTGGCTATATTTTCAAGTAACCAACACAGATTTATCAAGATCCAAACTTTCTAAATGTAAGCTAATGTTTTAAACATTAAATATAATGTTTGAAACTACTTATCATAAGTAGGCAGTAATTTGAATTTTGTCTTGCTTATCTTCTTTCTAAATGTATTTGACACATAGGAAATTTTATATGGCTTAAATGTATCTTTCAATTTTCTCTGGCCAAAATGTGACAGCTTATCTGAGAGTGGTCCATTTTATCAACTTTCTAAAACAAAATGTGACACACAGCAGGGAGATGATAGGTACACTAATTACAGGTGCACACATGCCTTTTAATATGAAATATTTATATTTGAAATATGGAGTTTGCTATCAAGATTTTATATTTTAAAATTCTATGAAAAATAAGTTTTTGTTTTCTTTAAATATTTGAAAACTATTTAATTTCTAATCAGTTCGAGACATGTTCAATTCTTGGTTTTCATTTTCTCTGTTTCCCCCCATTATGGGGAAAGGAAAAAGATGAATTTTCAAGTAATTTTCATTTTTTGGTAATTTTATAGAGAATGGATGATTTTTTCTCTTTATTGCTTTATCATGGATCATAACCAATTTATTTTCTAAATCATTCTCAAACCTATAAAGGGAAAATGATACTGCAGCATCCTAAAATTCCAACACTTTCTTGTCCCCTGCTTTATTTTGTATTTTTGTAGCACTTGTAACTGTTTAAAATATAATGCTGTTGAGTTACTTATTTATTTTATTTTTTTGGTTTATTGTTGCTTGTGGTGGCAGTGGTGGTGGTTGCATGTTTACTTCTACTAGCAGACTATAAGACAAGAAACTAGATATTTTTCTCTGTGTTTATGTTTTTAGTACATAGGACAGTGACTGGTTCATAGAAGTCACTTATTTTTGTTGTGGTTGTCGTTACATCAATGGATGAGAAGATGAATAAATGCATTCATGCATCCGTCACCTTAAAAGAACTTCTCACATTATTTGTGAGGAGAAACATTTTATTAGAATTTAATAATTGATTAAATGAAAGTTGTATAACTTTGACTCTACTGTCACTATGAAAGCTGCTACTTCACATAGTTCACATAGTTATTAAATTGATATTCAATTTCTATAGTTTGAGGATAAAAATAGTTGAAACAAAGCATAGGTTGTCCTCTGAATCTAATTATTTATTTTATTAATTAATCAATTAATTTTTATTTGGAATGTCACAGAGGCATAAGAAGTGAGCCATAGAAAGAATGGGTTCAGGAAACAAGTCATAGCAAATGAAGGGCCTTTGGGGCTTAGGAGAGAGAGGGAGAGACATGGAGATAGAGAGAAGTGTCTCGAGAGACGTAAACAGGGGGAAAGGTTCTGGTCTGCTCTATGGAGAGGTGGTGAGAGGCACAGAGAGACAGAGACAGAGGGCCCTGGGAAAGAAGGGGGAAAGCTGTGAGCCTGCTCCACAGAGAGAGCTACATGAATCCAGCTATTCTATTTCTAGGTAATTCTTCTTTACACTTGCACCTCAATTCTGAAAGGTTCCTTGTACAGCTAATCGGATACGTATTACTTTCCTTAAGGATAAGAAAAATCAGGTTTGTAATAGATTCCTTAGAAATGGACATATTTAACCAGATAGTCTCTCAGTACAGTTTTTTTCTCATTTGACAGCAGAGCATCATAGTGTTCATTGTCTCTGGTCATTATATCCCTTTTGTAATTAAGTTTCAGTTCAAGCTAACTTCACATAAAGATAGTTAGCTTATGTTACATCTTAAGCATTGTTAATATATTTACTTATGACTTTTATTAAAAGTTTATGAACTATCAGTGTGGAGAGAAGAGAGGGTCTTTGGGTGACTGAGCCCCACAGCCTCACAGCACCGTTTCTTCACACATGCAGCCTTCCTTCCACTTGTCATCACCCCGTTCTGGCTAGCATAGGAGCTTCCCACCTAAAGGGGGGCTGTGTTAATCAGCAATCTCCTTTGAGCTTTTCTAAGAATTGTCTGTGAAAATAGTTACTCTACTTTCAATGTGATCCTTGTAAGTTTTGCAGTGCAAAACAAGGGTGCTATCAACATGCAGAAATACTAGGTGAGTGGAATATATTTAAGATATTTACTGAGAATTGAAGAGACCGATAGCAAACATGTACATAAATCTTTTACTCAAGGTTTAATTACTTACTGCCTTTTATCACGTAGTAGACTGAGACTAGATTACCCTCAAAATAAAAAAGCAAAAGTCCAATTAAACTGATGATATTAACTTGAGAATAGGCAGTGTCAGCCAGAGTGTGCACATTGCATTCGTAGTGCTTAGCCCCATGCTGGCTCATAAGGAATGTTACCTAGATGTGTTGAATTGATGCATGTTTGAAGGATAAATCCACAAGTAAGAAATAAGCATAAGGACAGTTATAAACTCAATAAACTAAAGTGTAAAGCTTACACTCTAGCTAATAAAAGCTATCCATGTTTTTTTCCTCAAACAAATCACAATAAAAAGAAAATTCAGATGTAGCCTATGGACCCCAATGTTCATAGCAGCACAATTTACAATAGCCAAGTTCTGGAAGCAACCTAGGTGCTCATCAGTAAATGGATGGATCAAGAAACTATGGTGCATTTACACAATGGAATTCTATGCAGAAGAAAGAAAGAAGGAGCTCCTAACCTTTGCAATAACATGGATGGGACTGGAAAGCATTATGCTAAGCGAAATAAGCCAGGCAGTGAAAGACAAATGCCATATGATCTCACCTTTAACAGGAACCTAATCAACAAAACAAAGAAACAAGCAAAATATAGTCAAAGACACTGAAACTGAGAACAGGCTGATAGTTACCAGAGGGGAGAGGGGAGGGAATTTCAGGGTAAAAGGGGAGGGGTTTGCAGGAACAAGTATAAAAGACATATGGAAAAAAACAAGGGGAGAGGGGTGGAAATGGGAGGGAGGAGGGGAGGGCTGGGGGTGTGGGCTGGGATGGGGATAAAAGGCAGAAAACTGTACTTGAACAAAAATTAAAATTAAAAAATAAAAATAAGTAAATTAAAAAAATCAATTCAGATGTAAAAAAAATTCTGACATCAAAATTACAACTAAACTACAAAACAACCATCTTTCAGAACCACCTGAAATCTGGCTGAACAGCAGTCCTATAACTAAGGATATAAAGAAGAATACACACCTAGCCATGTCTGGTGTGGCTCAGTGGATTGAGTGCAGGCCTGTGAACCAAAGGGTCTCTGGATCGATTCCCAGTCAGGGCACATGCATGGGTTTCAGGCCAGGTCCCCAATAGGGGGTGCACAAGAGGCAACCACACCCTGATGTTTTTCTCCCTCTTTCTCCCTCCCTTCCTGTCTAAAAATAAATAAATAAAATCTTTTAAAAAATATAATCCACATCTAAACTGGTAGGAGGGGTGGAGACTCGCACAGGCTTGTCCCATGTCCACAGAGGAAGACAAAAATTGGAGGCCTATCTCAGCTGTGGAGGTTCTCCCTGAGGAATGAGAGGTCTCCACCCCATACAAGGCTCCCCCACCCCAGAGTTCCAGAGTCAGCAAGAGAACACCCCATAACTTCCAGCTGTAAAAACCCATGGGGATTGTAGATGAGTGAGGTGATGGGCTTCTGAAATCCTAGTGAGTCCCTCTTAAAGGGCCCATGCACGAGGTTACTTAGAATGATACCTTCTGAGCTCCAACACTGGGACAGCCTCTCCAAAGGCCTCAGGGACATACAGAGAAGAGCTGAATTGTCTGGTATCAGGGAAAGAAGTGGAGGGGGCAGCTCTTTCCCAGAAAGAAGGGTTGGCAGAGGCCATTGTTCCTTTGATGAGCCCTCCCCCAACAGATCTAGCAGGCAGGCTCTATATTTGAGTCTCTATCAACCTGCCTATCAACTGTTAGACCCAACTGGTAGACTCACTCTGGTGATTCCCTGAGACCCTGTGGCCATCATGCAGGCCTGCACATTGTTTCTGGTAGCTTTTCCATAATAATGTCCTATCTTGGCTTGTGCTTTGGACTCTCCTAAAATCTCTCAAACAAGCAGCATCTGGCCTCAGCAATGCTTCTCACTAGCAGTGGGCAGCCTTGGTGTGCAGCTTAGCCTTGCCCGAGCAGTCCAAACCCAGCACAAATAGCCATGATAGGTGGATCAGTTGTAGCTTGGTGAGGGATAGCCCGAAGAAGAACACAGGGGTTGACTGACCTTGTCCTACATCTCCTTTGAGGCCCCAGAGCCAGTCAGTGGACCTGGTGGACAGCTTCAGACCATGTTGAAGCACTAACCAACCACCTCCACAAGAGGAGCACTCAAGGGGTGGACTCAGCAAGCACTAGAACCCCACTGAAGTAAGTCTGCTCTGGGGATGGGCTCCTACAGCTGCTTCTCCAGGTGTTCACTGCCAGTCCTTGCAGTTCATGGGTGAGGATAAATCCCTCCCATTGACATGCCAACATCAATCAAGATCCAACTACAACAAGAAGGTGTACATAGCACACTTGGGGAGGGTCACACCCAGAGTGTGCAGCTTGGGTGAACGAGAAGGCTGTGCGACTGTACCCTAGAGGACACCTACTACATAAGCCCATTCTACCAAGCCTGGGAAATGTAGCAGCTCTACCTAATACCTAGAAACAAACACATAGAGGCTTCCAAAATGAGGAGATGAAGAAACATGTCCCAAAAGAATGAACAGAGGAAAACTCTAGAAAAAGAACTAAACAAAATGGAGACAAGTCATCTGCTGGATGCAGAATTCTACGCACTGGTTATAGGATGCTCAATGAACTTAGGGGAGGAGTAGATGAACTTAGAGAGAACTTAAATAGTGTAAAAAAAGGACATGGAAACCATCAAGAAGAACCAGCCAGAAACAAAGGATACACTAACTGAAATGAGGAATAATTTACAAAAAATCAACAGTAGACCAAATAAAGCTGAGAATCGAAACAGCAACTTGCAATAGAAAGAAGCAAAAAAAACCCCACCAAATTATATTAGGAAAACTATTTTCAAAAGACTGAAATGTTACTTTTGTCAGCAAATATTCTGTAAAACATAATTTTCCTATAAGAGGAGGGATTACATTTCATGTAGGGCACTGTTTTTACCCAATGAAGGTGCAAAAATCAATATCTTTCTAATCTTATTCTTAAAGATAGAAAATAAATTCACTTAAAGTCATAACAGTAGTACTATTAGAAAACCTTTTATAATGAGGCATAAAGTTCTTAGATTGTTGATTATAAATATAAACATTAATTTCTACTTAATTTTAACATAGAATTAACGTTCCAGAAATCTTTTTTTTTGATATTTATAGCCAGATGGAAATAGCCACTGTACTTCTCAAAAACTCTTTTTGGTGAGAGAATTACAAAAATCAATTTTCTTCCTAGCTAATTTGTGCCATTTCCTTACCAACATCAGTGCACTTGCATGCACTAAACTTCTTCTCGGTGCATCAGATAGAACAAGTTTACACATTTTTGGGGACCACTGTATTTTTTGTTTGTGCCGTGGGATTTCCAGTTCTTCCCTTGATCATGCATTCAGTGCTAAGGATGAATGAAGGTAGTTATTGAAGTTCAAGCACCATGTCTTTTTTGTACAATTTCTAGTGTGACTCTACATCCAAATTTCAAAATGTCACAAAAGATCTGAATCTGGCTTAGTCATATGCAAATAGCTGTATGCTAATAACACTAAATAATAGAACTGGCTGCAGTTTTACAAACCTTATTTTATGCTGATATATAACAGATAATCTCAAACTAAACAATTTAACTTTGTTGAGAGTATAAATCTTAATTTTGTCTTCTTTGAGCTATTATATGATATAGTATTAATAATCATTGTCAAGAGTTTAGATGCGTATGGCTTCTGAGAGACAGTCACTACAATCCTTATTCTAAGATCATGAGGTTGGGAGAGATAATTATGTGGCTAGAATTTTCAATCAGATGTTATATATATACATGCAGATATATATTTATATACATTTATACACAACTATGTGTATATCTAATTGCAAATAACTGACACTCTAATTATTGCCATGTCTTCCTGTGTATTTTTTAATTTTATTTTTCTGTATTCCTATGTTTTTGTATTTAAGAGTTTTTCCAGTTGTCTCATTATCTTTCAAAATATTTAGATGACTATATATTCTTCAAATATTATAATTCTAACTAAAACAGAACTTAAACCATCAAACTCCATTAATATATTAATTCCCTTTCTATCTGTAAACAAATAATACTGGGATTAGAAGACAGCATACTGTAGTCACAAATATTGAAAACCCCTGATTTTATTTTTATTTTTTAATTAAAACTTTTAAAATTACCATTGACATTCAATATTATATCAATTTCAGGTATTCATAATAATGATTTGCATTTATCTGACTAGTGATATTGATCATCATTTCATGCATGTCTTCTTTGGGGAAATGTGAAATGTTGATTTTAGTTGTCTCTGTTATCAGTCATGTAAACTTAAGTAGGTTATGCATCTCTGTGCTCCGGTTTTGTGATCTATAAAATGTGCATGGTATTATTTGTTATGATTATCTTGCAGAACATTTGGGAGCATCACATTAATGTGTTTTGTTAGAAATTTAAAAATGTCTAAATCTTGTAAATAATACATTATTGATATTAAATCTTGTAATAAAACAAATAATATAGTAGGAACAATAAATTATTCTGTACATTCTGATATATAAATCTCAGTGATTTCTTGAATATTTTTCAATGTAAATATATTTTTATTAGTTTTGTTTCCTACATATTTAGTTTAACTCAACAAATATTAATTGAGCACCTAGTATATGCCAATTCTTGGAACTGGCATTGTAGGGGATGTAAAATTAATAAGAAATAATGCCTGCTCATAAGGAGCTTACAATCTCTATTCAGGAAATAAGACAAGGGCCCAATAGTTATAAAGCAAAATATCTATTTCATAAAAGAAGTGTCAAATGTGTTATGAATTTCCAAAAGGGTATCAAGTAAAACAAGTATCATTTGGCATGAATATTCAACATGAGTAGAACTTGTCCTCTCTCTTCCCCAAGATTATAAGCTAGAAGTCACTTCTGTCAAGTGGAGCAGTAAGACAAAACTCAAAGAATTTAGAAATGTTGAATATATTTTAGAACAATACACCTTCTAGTAAATTTGCAATTGTAGAAATCTGACAAGAAAAACAAAAAAAATTAAGAAAATTTGTGGGTCACACTTGGGCATTTGTACCTCAGTGAGTGTGCAAAAGGCAGACATTAGGAATCCCTGAGTTGTGGACTGATGTGTCAAGGGTCCAGTCCTGTAAAGGAATGGGACTTCACTTAGGAAGACCAATATGACAACAGTTCTGGTAACAGCAGGCATAAGGGCAATGACTAGATTAGGATGCTGTTATTCTGTCTAGACAGGAAAGAATTTAAGTCCTTTTTCTGTGAAACCAGAATAGAGTTTAAAAAGAGTTAAAATGGCAGAAATGATGGGACAATGCTGATTGAATTTAGGACACAAAGGAAATGGAGTCAAGGATAATTCTAAGGTTCTGAACATGATCAAACATAGTTCACTTGAAAAATGGTAGCATGCTGGTGACCAAATTAATGAGGCAGAGATTTCAGGACAAGAATTCAGAAGAAAATTTTGTTTTTTAGGGATTAAGAAGAAGTTGATTACTGATTTGGACTATAGAGAATACTAGTGAGCATGAATCAGTCTCATTTCTGACCAATGACAACCATTGGTCAGATATTTGGCTGAGACTGTTAGTGTGTGTCCATGGAGTGTATGTCTCTATGCACAGCTAATTAGGACGGGGTTGGAATCTCCAGGACTGGCCTCATTAGCACTGGCCTAACTCAGCAGAGCTAACTAGGCCAGGAAATAAAAAGAAAAGAAATGCACTTATTGTGATGGAGATTACTTTCATGTACAGTGTACCATTTTCCAGAACAAATAAATACAGTTGAGAGACTATTATTGCGAGCAACAAATAATTAGTGTACAGGAAGGAAAAGATAAAAGTGAAAAATAGTCTTGAGGAATATATGCATTATATTCTAAAATATAAGTGGTGCATATTTTGCCTGGCATGGAAATGCTTCATTATTATTTATAATTGTGCATACATTATCATTTTCATTTACAGATATGCTTTTCACTTTTTTCAATTATATCTTTCCAGTCTAAACTTTGAATTAAGTATGCTTCATTAAGTACTGCATATTTTGACTCCACAAATTTACCTCATTCCCTATGCCAATGCACATTCAGTGAGATTCTGCTCTGGATAACTATCCTTTCACTCTCCCCGCACACCTCTATCACCTCAGCAGGCAGACATGGTGGTTCTCCTCACCATCTTATGTTTTCATGTAGAATGCCTAAAACTATGATTTCTAGGCCAGTAAAATCTAGAAAAAAAATTAACTTTTGAACAAGAAAAGAACCCAAAGAAAGAATTTCTATATACTGAGACATTTCTTCCTTTCCTTTCCCCAGGATTTTTTTTTTATTTTCAGACTACAAAATTAATAGATGTTTAACATCACAAAAATTAAGAATCCAGATATAAAATAGAAAATAAAACTTTGCTAAACTACACCTACCAGACAGGCAGAATTATATATATGTTTATAATTGTATCATATTATATGTAATGCTATGTATGTTTTGAACCCAACTGTATATATATATATGTGTGTGTGTGTGTATATGACACATATGAACATATGACACATTCATATGTTATACAAAATTTGAGACTGTTTGAGTAAGAGAGTCTTGATTTTATCTTCTATAAATAAACCATTGTCTTAGTTTGGGTCTCTCAGAAGCAGTGTTTGAAACCAAAAGTTTTAGTACAAAATTTTATCTGGAAGGCACTTCTAGGGAATTCTAGTTAAGATATGAGGAAGTGATAAAAGGAAGGAAATGTTTCAATAAAGAATTACTCTTAATCCAAGGATCACTGTGGGCAATGAATTTGGTCCCACTGGGGAACACCAGATGTTTGTAGAACAGGCATGTCAGAGTTTTCTCTGATGGAAAACCTGGGCATCATGCATTGATTAAGGGCTGCTGGTGTAGGGCAATAAGGGGGCTGGTTGGCATAGTGTTCTTTCTGGAGCTTTTAACTGTAGTGCACTGGCGAGCTCTGGCTCCTGGAATCCCTCACACAGTTGGCAGCCAGTAGGCTGCACTTGAAGTGTTAAAGCTGGAGTAAAAAGTGGGAAGAGTCCTACTATGCTTTATTTAATCATTCCTTTATGGAGGGGCATTTAGATTGTTTCCAATGTTTTCACCATTATAAACTGCCATAATACCTTTACATAAGAGTATTTTCATGGCTGTCTTATTTTCCATGATACAATTTCTATAAGTAGAATTAAAGAGAAATGTAAAAAATTACCTGGCTGGCGTAGCTCAGTGGATTAAGTGCAGGCTGCGAACCAAAGTGTCGCAGGTTCAATTCCCAGTCAGGATACATGCCTGGGTTGCAGGCCATGACCCCCCAGCAACACATATTGATGTTTCTCTCTCTCTCTCTCTTTCTCCCTCCCTTCCCTCTCTAAAAATAATAAAATTAATAAAAATATCTTTAAGAGAAATGTAAAAAATTAAAAGAAGTAATTTCTGAGTATGTTTTGGGATGAATAGAGGCAACTTTCTTATTATATGGAAGTTTGTACAGAGTGGCCATACCATAATATATAATTAACTTTAAAGGTAACATTCCAAATTTAGATTTAATACCAAAAATATCTAACTTATTAGCTCCATTTATTTTATAACTATCATGACTATGAAAAAATATCAGTACTTTTGAACTAAAATAAATATACCTAACATAACAGGACTTAAAATTTGTCCCATATTCCATTTTAAGATAAGGACAACATTATTTTTAAAAAAACAACAGGGAGAAAAATTTTAGTAGCTGGGGCTAAACAGCAAGTTTTCAAACTTGACACTACAAGTATACCCCACCCCCTGCAAAAAAGAAAAAGTAATAAATTGGACCTCATCAAAACTAAAATTACTTTTTGCTTTGCAAAATATTTATGCAGAGGATAACATGACAAGATAGAGACATGAAGAAACTATTTAAAAGCCACATATCAGGCAAACAACATGTATAGAATATAAAAAGAGCTCTCAAAACTCAACATTAAAAAAAAAATCAATATGAAAACCTGAAAGTTACTTGGATAGACTTTTCACATAAGAGGATATTCAAATGGTAAACTTCATTAGTCACTAGGAGAATTCAAAACCACAATGAGAAATCACTACACAACTATTACAATAGTTGAATAAAATAAGTAGTGACAACACCAAATGTTGAAGACAATGCATAGAAATTGGATCACTCATACCTTGCTGGTGAAAATGTTAAACAGGCCACCCACTCTGGGAAACAACTCAGTAGTTTCTTATGAAACCAAATAGACTTTACCAAACTACCCAGTAATTGCACTTCTGAACATTTACCTTGGAAACGGATACTACTTGCATACCACAATGTGTACACGAATGTTCACAGTGGCTTTATTTGCAATAGCCCCACACTGCAAACAACTCAGATGTCCTCCCGTGGGTGTTCAGGCACACAAGGAACATCCTTACTGCATGATACTACTCTGCAATAAAAAGTTACACACTACCGATACATGTCTCATCTTGCATAAATCTTCAGAGATTATTCCAAATGCAAAAGGTCAATACTGAAAACTTATATAATGTATGGTAGTGTTTATGTAACATTCTGGAAATGACAAAACAAGAAATGGAGAAAAATTAGCTGTTGCTGGGAGTATAGGATGGGTTGGAGGAGGGGAAGCAAGAGATAAGTGGGTGTGGTTACAAAAAGGCAACACTGAAGGGGTTCTTAAGGTGATTGAATGTTTATCTTTACTGTGGAGACAGATACATGAAACTACAGATGTGATAAAAATACGCAGAACTAAACACACACACAAGTACAGATGATATCACTGGGGGAACTGGGTAAAGTGAAGACAGGTTGTCTCTATATTCTCTCTTACAACTGCATGCAAATCTGTAATTATCTCAAAATAAAAGCTTAATTAAAAATGAGCAGTGCTTCTTACTGGAATATAAATACATGTAAATCTCAACGGTAACTTTTGAATGATGCCAAACTTGTGCTCTTTCAACTAACAATTGTCTAATTTTTCTTTTTTCTTCTATTTTTTGTTGAACAAATTCTTTTTTATTGTATTATTTCCATTATCATTTAGTTGTCTTACACCCACCTCCTCCCCCCACCCACAGTCACCACACTCTTGTCCATGACCATGGATTCCTCCTACTTTTTGTTCAGTCCCTCCAAACCTACCTTCCCCCTCATCTCATCCAGCTCTTTATCTATGAGTCTGTCTCTATTTTGCTTGTCAGTTCAGTTTCACTCATATGTAGATTCCACATATGAGTGAAATCCTATGATATCTGTTTTTCTCTGACTGGCTTATTTTACTTAGTGTAATGTTCTCCAGGTCTATCCATACTGTCACAAAGGGTGAAATTTTCTTCTTTTTTACAGTCAAGTAGTATTCCATTGTGCAAATGCACCACAGTTGTTTTATCCACTAGTCTACTGATGGACACTTTGGTCACTTCCATATCCTGTCAATTTTAAATAATGCTGCAATGAATCTAGAGGTGCTTATGTTCTTTAGTGTTTGGGATTCCGTCTGATATATTCCCAGAAGTGGGATCACTGGGTCAAAAGGCAGATCCATTTTTAATTTTTTGAGATGTTTCCATACTGCTTTCCACAGTGGCTGCACCAATCTGCATTCCCCACCAACAGTACAAAATGTATCCCCCCTGTTTCCACATCCTCACCAGCACTTGCTGTTTGTTGATTTATTGATGATAGACATTCTGACAGGTGTGAGATGGTAAGTCATTGTGGTTTTAATTGGCATTTCTCTGATGATTAGTGACATTAAACATCTTTTCATATGTCTATTGACCACCTGTATGTCCTGTATGGAGAAGTATCTATTCAGATCCTTTGTCCACTTTTTAATTGGGTTGTTTGACTTTTTTAATTTGTTTTGTAAGTTCTTTATATGTTTTGAATATTAGCCCCTTATTGGATGTATCAGTGAACATGTTCTCCCATTCCGTGGGTTGTCTTTTTATTTTGTTGATGTTTTTCTATGCAAATCTTTTTAGTTTGATGAAGTCCCATATATTTATTTTTTTCTATTGTTTTCCCTACCTGGGGAGATATATCTGATAAAATATTGCTATCAGCATTGTCTGAGATTTTGCTGCCTATATTTTCTTCTATGATTTTGATGGTTTCAGGTCTAGCATTTAAGTCTTTAATCCATTTTGAATTTACTTTTGTGTGTGGTGTAAGAAAGTGGTCTAGTTTCATTTTTCTGCATGTATCTGTCCAATTTTCCCAACAACATTTATTGAATAAACTATTTTTATCCCATTGTATGTGCTTGCTTCCTCTGTCGAACATTAATTGACTATAAAGTTGTAGGTTTATTTATGGGTTCTCTATTCTGTTCCATTGATCTCTATATCTGTTTCTATGCCAGTATCCTGCTGTTTTGATTATTACATACTTGTAGCATAGTTTGATATTAGGTAGCATGATTCCTCTTTTTTCTTCTTTCTCAGGATCACTATTGTTGTGCGGGGCCTTTTGTGGTTCCATATAAATTTTTGAAATATTTGTTCTTGTTCTGTGAAATATGTCATTGGAATCTTGATAGGAATTGCCTTGACTCTACTTTGAATAGTATAAACACTTTAATGAGGGTAATTCTTCTTATCCATGAGCACTATGTGCTTCCACTAATTTACTGTGAACACGGTATGTGTTTTTACTTATTTATATCTTCTTCAGTTTTTTTCTTCAATGTCTTATAATTTTCCAAATACAAATATTTTACATCCTTGGTTAGGTTTACTCTGAGGTATTTTACAATTTTTGTAGTAATTGTGAATGGGATTATTTTCTTAATTTCCCTTTCTGTTAGTTCATTACTGGCATATAAAAATGCAACTGATTTCTGGATATTAATTTTGTATCCTGCTACTTTGCTGAATTCACTTATCAGTTCTAGGAGTTCCTTGGTGGAATCTTTGGGGTTCTCTATGTACAGTATTATGTTATCTGCAAATAAATACAGTTTTGCTTCTTCCATTCCAATTTTGATGCCTTTTATTTCTTCTTCTTGTCACATTACTGTGGCTAGGACTTCCAGTACTATGTTGAATAAGAGAGGCAAAAGTGGACATTCCTACCTTGTTCCTGATCTTAAGAGGTACACTTGTAGTTTTTGCCTATTGAGTATGATGCTATTAGTGGGTTTATCATATATGGCCTTTATTATGTTTAGGGATGTTCCCTCTGTTCCCACTTTGCTAAAAGTTTTTATCATAAATGGGTAATGAATTTCACCAAATGTGTGTTCTGCACCTTTTAATATGATCATGTGATTTTTATCCTTCATTTTATGTGGTGAATCACATTTATTGATTTGTGATATTGTACCCACTTTGCATTCCCAAAATAAACCCCATTTGATCATGGTGTATTATCTTTTCAATGGCTTGCTGTATTTGGTTTGCTAATATTTTTAAAATTATTTTTTAAATATTTTTTAAATATTTTATATATTTATTTTTAGAGAGAGGGTAAGGGGATTAGAAAGAAAGGGAGAAAAACATCAATGTGTGGTTGCCTCTTATGCAATCACATCCTGGAGAACTGGCCCACAACCCAGGCATGTACCCTGACTGGGAATTGAACCAGGGACCCTTTGGTTCACAGGCCAGCACTCAATCCACTGAGCCACACCAGCCTGAGCTAGTTTGCTAATATATTTTTTAAGTATTTATTTATTTATTTTTAGAGAGAGGGAAAGGGAGGGAGAAGTAGAAGAAGAAAAACATCAGTATGTGGTTGCCTCTTGCACGCCCCCTAATGGAGATCTGGCCCACGACCCAGGCATGTGCTGTGACTGGGAATCAAACCAGCGGCCTTTTGGTTTGCAGGCCTGTGCTCAATTAACTGAGCTACAACAGCCAGGGCCTTGTTTGCTAATATTTTGTTGAGAATTTTAGCATCTATGTTTATCAGGGATATTGACCTACAATCTTCTTTTTTTGTAGTGTATTTATCTAGTTTTTGAATTAGGATAATGCTGGCTTCATAAAATTAGCTTAAGAGCCTTCCCTCCTCTTGAATTTTTGAAATTATTTGTGCAGGAGAGGTGTTAGTTCTTCCTAGAATTTCAGTAAAATTCATCTGGGAGCCATGAAGTCTAGGGCTTTTGTGTGTTGGGAGTTGTTTTATTACAGATTCACTTTTACTAGGTGTAATCTCCCTATTCAGATTCTCTGGTTCTTCCTGATTTAGTTTTGGAAGATTGTATATTTCTAGGAATTTATCCATTTCATCCAGGTTGTCCAGTTTGTTGGCATATCGTTGTTCATATTATTTTCTTACAATTCTTTGTATTCTTTGGCGTCAGTTGTTATTTCCCCTCTTTCATTTATGATTTTATTTATTTGGGTCTTCCATATTTTTCTGATGAGTCTGGTTAGTTTTGTCAGTCATGCTTATTTTTTCAAAGAACCAGCTCTGGGATTCATTGATCTTTAAAATTGATTTTTTAGAATCTATTCCATTTATTTCTGCTCAGATCTTTATTATTTCCTTCCTTTTACTCACTGTGGATTTTGTTTTTCTTTTTTAAGTTCCTTTAAGTGTGAAGTTAGATTGCTTATTTGAGCTTTTTCTTTCTTTCTTTTTTTGAGATAGGCCTGTAGTGCTATGAATTTCCCTCAGCATTGTTTTCCCATTGTCCCACAGGTTTTGGATTGTTCTGCTTTCATTTTCATTTGTTTCAACTATCTTGTAATTTCTTCCTTGATTTTGTTGTTGACTCATTCATTGTTTAATAACATGTTATTTAGCTTCCATGTCCATTTGTGTTTTTCAGCGTTCTGTGATTTATTTCTAGTTTCATAGCATTGTGGTCCGAGAAGATGTTTGATGTGATTTCAATCTTTTTAAATTTCAATCTTCTTAAAATTCTGCCCTAACGTGTGGTCTCTCCTAGGAAAAGTTCCATGTGCACTTAAAGAGGGTGTATATTCTGCTGCTTTGTGGTGAAATGCTCAGAAGATATCAATTAAATCCATTTGATCTAGTGTGTCATTTAAAGCCACTGTTTCCTTATTGATTTTCTGTCTGGAAGATCTGTCCATTGAAATCAGAAGGGTGTTACAATCCGAACAATGACTCTATTTCTGTTGATTTATCCCTTTATGTTCATCAAGATTTGCTTTGCATATTTAGGTGCATAATATTTGCATATTGTGTGTATAAATGTTTACTAGAATTATATCCGTTTGTTGGATTGATCCCTTTATCATTATGTAGTGTCCTTTGTCTCTTACTATAGACTTGGTTCAAAATCTATTTTGTTGGATGTAAGTATTGCTACCCTAGCTTTTTTCCCTTTCCATTTGCATGTAATATTTTGTTCCATCCCTTTACTTTTAGTTTGTATGTATTTTCGATCTGAGATGGATCTCTTGTAAGCAGCATATATACGGGCCTTATTTTCTTATCCATTCCGCTACCCTATGTTCTTTTTATGTTCTTTAGAGAATTTAAGTCATTTACATTTAGGATGATTATTGATACGTATGTATTTAATACCATTTTATTGTTAGACTATTTTCCTCTCTCTTTCTTTCTTTCTTTCTTTCTTTCGTTCTTTCTTTCGTTCTTTCTTTCGTTCTTTCTTTCGTTCTTTCTTTCTTTTCTTCTTCTTCTTCCTCTTATTCTTCCTCCTCCCCCTCCTCCTCCTCCTTCTTCTTCTCCTCCTCCTCCTCCTCCTCCTCCTTCTTCTTTCTTCTTCTTCTTCTAGAAAGCCCTTTAACATTTGTTGCAGTACTTATTTATTGCAGTACAAATAAGTACTTGTCTTGTACAGACAAGAAAGTACAACCTTTTCTTGTCTGTGAAGCTCCTTATTTCTCCTTTGATTTTAAATGATAGCCTTTCTGGGAAAAGTAGCCTTGTTTGTAGGTCCTTGATTTTCATCACCTTGAATATACCACTCTACTTCCTTCTGGCATGAAATACTTCTGCCATGATGGGAAAAAAGATGCAAGTCTAATCGATGCTCCATTTTATGTAACCACCTGCTTTTCTCTTGAAGCTTTTAGAATTCTCTTTTTGTCTTTAGGCCTTGCCATTTTATTTATGATGTGTCTTGCTGTAGACCTCTTTGGATCCAACTTGTGTGGGACCCTCTGAGCTTCCTGGACTTGTGTGTTTTTTTCCCTCACCAGATTAGGGAAGTTTTTGGTTGTTATTTCTTCAAGGAAGTTCTCAACTCCTTGTTCACTCTCTTCTCCTGGCATTCCCATGATGCAAATGTTGTTACACTCCATGTTGTCCCAAATGTTTCTTCAGCTGTCCTCATTTGTTTAAATTCTTTTTCCTTTTTGCTGTGTGGCTTGTGTTTTTTCATTCTACCTTGTCTTGCAAATCACTGATTCAATCCCCTGCTTCATTTAACCTACCATTCATTCCTTCCAGTGTATTATTTATTTCAGATGTTGAATTCTTTATTTATGTCTGGCCCTTTTAAATGGTTTCTATGTCTTTTTTCATGTTGTGTATCCTTAAAATCATTACTCTAAGTTCTCTATCTGATACATTGTTTGCCACCATTTTATCTAGTTCTTTTTCTGGAAAATTCTCTTATTCTTTCATTTGTGGCCTATTTCTTGGTCTTCCTATTTTGGCTGCCTCTTTGTGCTTGTTTCTATGTATCAGGTAGATCTGCACAGACTATGGTATAGAGCTATGTCAAACCCTGCCTGTGATTAGCCCTGGGCATCCAGTGGAGCTATTAGTGATTCACAGCATGCAGTTTCCTCTGCTGGGCATGTTTTTGTGCAAAAAAGAATGAGGCTGCATTAGAAGGCCAGCTTTAACCATCACTGCACCTACGGGGAGGGTCAGCTAAAGTCTCAGAGCTCCCAGAGATCTGCCTCTCTCTGCAGGTTTTCTGTTAGGATTAAAGAGTGAAAGTCTTCCAGCTGTAGTCCTCAGCAGCAGGGTTGAGCACCATAGGGTGGGACAGAGTAATTTCTATGGGCAGGGCTATTGCTTCCCCTCAGGCTGATGCCACTTGGAGGGGAGGGCTCTGCCTGAGAAAGATGGCTCCTGTAGTATGAGGAATGACTCAACACAAGTATCCTAGTGCTGTCCCTTCATTTCTCTCCTTAGAGCCACCAGCCCCAGGCTCTCAGGCATCTCTAGTGCACTCTGCCCTCCCTGTGCCAGATCCCAGGGTAAGTGGCTGCAAATGGAATTTTGTGTTTTGGTCCTTTAAGAAGTTCTCTGAGTCTCTAGCCACCTCTACCTAGCAGACAGAAACCCCACTGCTTTTCACTGCTGAATGTTATCTGGATTCCTTTCCCATTTCTGGTGCTATGGGCTATGGAGCCCAGCTTGGGGTTTAGACACCACACTTCTCATGGGGAACCCTGCAGCTACTGAAATATCCCTCTGGAACTTCAGTGGCCACCTATGGAAACCCTGCCAACCCTCTGGCACCTCCTCTGCATGCCTTACCAGTCACATTGTGGTGATGTGACTTCTTTTGTCTGTCCATGGTTATAAGACTTCTCTCCTGCTAGTGTTTAGTTGGTTATTCAGGATAATTTTTTATAGTTATAATTCTAGTTTGGTCCTGAGAGGAGGTTAGTGTAGCTTCCACTTACTCCTCTGCCATCTTGAGTCTCCCTAATTTTTCTAAATTAATTTTTATAGTGTAAAAGAAAAAATAATTTTATAAACATTTGTATAAAATTTTTATATCCTGGAATTCAAAAAATAACTTACATTTTAAAGTAATACCAGAAATTTTACTTCATTTGGGAGTTAATACTTTTCATATCTGATAAGTAAAAACATTAAAAATTATAGAAAATTCTTTCTTGTCCATCTTCAAGATAAAACAAGAGGAAATGAGTTAGCATTGATTAGAATTTTTAGATAACTTATTTTAAAAGATGTTACTTTATTAAGTCAATACTAAAAAAATCACTTCTGTCTTTGCCAAATACTTCATATAACTTGCCCCACCTAATAATTATGGTATTATGAGTGGATACTATTATTATCATCAATTTTTATAGGTAGCAGAGACTTACGCTAAGCTTGTTATATGTCAGTAACATTCTAAGTGTTTTATGTGTGTTAGCTCATAAATCAGATAACACAATACCCTTTTCTAGATTAGGAAACTGAGAGTGATTATGAGAGAAGAACCCTGGCACTCTGACTCTAGATCTCTCTGTGGTGTCTGCAGGAGCAAGACTTAGACTTTCAACCTTCTATTCAAAGTCATTCAGTTACTAGTGGTAAAAGTCAGGAATGGAACTTACATTTTTTCTGCCATACCAAAGTTCATCACAAATATCAGAATTATTTAAAGGTTTTGTTTAAAAAGCTGTGTCTTCTCAATTTGCTCCCTGCCTCCCAGCTCTGTTGCATCAAAACTTCTTGGGTCAAAACTCAGGCATCTATATTTTTAGCAACCATTCTAAGAGATTTTAATGCACATTAAAGTCAGAGTCTAACTGCATTATAAAACACAAAGCACTTTTCCTATGAGGTGCAAATGAAATATCTAGTATAATTTTAGATGATGTTATATTTAAATAATCTTAAGATTCTTTGTTCACAATTTAACATATATGAAATGGGACTGCCTATTATAACTGCTGATGGTACATTGCAATTACAGTAAAATATGTTTTTTCTTCTTGATGGTACATAAAACAATGTTGTTTTATATTTGATATAGTATGGAAGTTCACTGGGTAATGAAATACTAAAGACATTGCTTATTAAATGCTGTTCTTTTTAGTCCTGGGTCACACTGTGAAAAGGTGCCCATCTATATGCCATGAAATGCAGGGTGATGGACAAAGGACAAGATGTCACCAATCACACCTAGATTCACATATACCATGGCTGTCACTAATCATTATGGGTTAGAACGGATGAAGTGATGTGTGTGAAAGCAATTTGAAAATAAAAAATCATACATGAAAGTGTACATATGCATGGGCTTTAAGTAAGCTTATAAGAGAAAGTGGAAATAATGTGAAAATGCTTTCCAATCTTGACACATATAGAGATTAAAATTCTCAACTTTACTCTTCTTTTTTCTTGAAAATTAGCAAGCATATCAATAAAAAGTTAGTGCTCATTAATGCTTGCTATGCTCTAGTAAATTGTGTTTTATGTAGTTTATGTCATTTGAGCCTTTTGGCAATTCTCTGAAATACTTTATTATTACTATTGCTATTTTAAAGGAAATTCAGTTGTTAGTGACATTAAATAAATTGACTAAAATGATCTAATGAGGGAATGATGGGAAAAGAGTATGAGCAGAGGCAGTTTGAAACAGGAACTTGTGTGTTGAAGTATATGTCAAAGAAAAATTTACTCTATACTAACCTACATGGGTGACTCTACATAACCAGGAAGGAGAGAGTGGATGGAGGAACCAGGTTGCAAAGATAGTCACTGCAAAGGGAAAAGGAGAAAGCAAGAGGGAATATATATATTCATTGCAATTTCCTCCAAACTTACGTGATCTAGATATTTTATTTTCATGTTTTAGGTTATGTGTTTCTACCAAGTGCATCTGGTTATGTAATTTTCTTTTTCTCCCCTTTCTACTAATGTGACTATTCTAGTTTGATTAGTTCCATTTTAAATGCATCATCCATCTCTATTCCTTTTATCACCCATCCCCTGCTTTGTGACCTCTTTGTTTCTGTTTTTGTTTTAGAAGCTCTGTCATTTAGTTCTTTGAGCCTTTGCATGCCTCTGGCAGCCTGACATTCCTCTTATTCTATCTATATTTGATGCACTGGATATGTGATCTGTACTTGTCCTCAGGAAAATTGTGAAATGAATGTAATCTGAAATACCTTACCTCCGTCTTTCCATGCTTCTCTTTCCTATTCCTTAGCCTTTTCCTATAGGTTCAGTGATTCTCAGCCTATTTTGCTAGATATTTGAAGAATGTAAACTGATAAAATGTTAACCCCAAGTATTGTAGACTAATAAGTTTCCTTTATGGGAATATTTATAGTTTGAAAGAAGACCAAATGCAGAAAGCAGTGTAAGCATGAAGGTGAGGAAGTGCAGGACCTAGAGTGGGGATGCTGACTCAGAATGGGTCTCATTTCAGTACCCTCAGATACTCTGGTGTTGAAGAGGCCTTTTGAATACATGCAAAATCCCACTCCCATACACGATATTGTAAAAACCTGAATCAATGCAAAAGCAAAGATGCATGTTTATTTCATTGAAAAATTATAATAGACACTGTGCTACTTATGTATTCATTTATTTTAAGATTATTTTTTGTGGGTTTTCCAAATACTAGCACTGTACAATCTTTTATTTTCAGCTCATGGCCTGCTGAATTGTGTTAATTTTGGAAATTAAAACATAATTCAAAGCAGAAACAAAATAAAATAATAATTAGTAATCCTCTCTGATCAATACTATTTCTAATTTTGAAGATTAATTTGTTTCTGATTATTTTGTTATATGTGCCAGAATCTAGTTTTTGCTATCTAAAATATACCCAGACCTAAATAAATGCCTCATTATTTTTATAATTTTTATAAATCAAGCTATTATACAACTTGAAAAATATTTGCAGGTATAAATATACTTTAAGTTTAGTGAATGATAGAATCTCAAGAAATATGACTATAACAAACTCTAGAAAGGAGCTAAGTCTTTGAATTTAGCTACAACTCATATAATATCCCTAGTGTAAAATGAAGCATAATGTTCTATATAATATTATTCTCATGTACAACAATGGCATCTAACACAAAACATGCACAATTAGTCTCATTTTCTTTAGTTTAACCATGTAATGATTGTTTGCCAAAACATTAACATTTACCCTTTTATTAAGAAATGTAATTGTTTTCTGTTAAACTAGAAAGTTAAATTGCAAATGTGTAAACCAATGTTTCAGTTGCTTGACTTGTCATTTTTCTCGGCTTATGGGAGGTATCTTCTACCTGTAAAATTGTATTGATTTTATTAAAGATGACTGTGCTGCTATTGCTTAGGCTCATTGAATAAGTCTGTAATAATATAGTTCTAAATCATGGATTAATTTAGTAATCATTAATCCAATAACGTCTTTAGAATCTAGGTAAGTTGGAAATTCTTAAACTTGTAAAAAGTCAAAGTCCTTGACATGGAGAAGGTTATAATTTCTGCTGAGAAATTATAGAGAAGCTATGGAGACAACTAAAGATTACTTTAAAGGAATATAAGTACTGTGAAAATGTCCAGTATGGGTAAAGTCCTTCTTTGTCAACTAAACTAAACAGCTTATGTAGAATAAAGAGTACTGGAATATGCAATTTAGGGAGCAGTTGAGTTGATTTTTAAACATGATTAATGGGCCTATTAAGGTTAACTGTATTTGCATTTTCAAAATTTGCTGGATACATATAAAGGTATAATACCAAAAATAAAAACAAAACAAGCTAAGTAGACAGCAGGGAAGCAACGATTAGCAAGTTAATTTTAAGGATTCCATTTATATATTGGTTCATTCAAATCACTGTCAAACAGTATTATTTGTTTTCCTCAGAAGTCACATTTGGCCTAGAGCTCCCATGAAATATGATTAAACTATCACCCTAGAAAACATTTGAGTTGCTAATCTGCAGCTAATTATTTCACATATCACAAAGAAGTCCATAGTTACTAAATTGAGTCATAATTCCTAAACCACAGTTTATTCAGGAAGATTTTAGTGCCTACCTGTTTAGCACAGTCTTACAAATGATCCCTCACAAAGTATGCAGAAATCAACAAATATCTTTAATGGGCTAATTGTGTTTCACTGCAGTGTTGAGTCTACAAATGCTTTTCAATAGTGAGAGAAATGATGGCATTTTCCACTTAATTTGCAAATATAATTGCCATTTAAATATCTTTTTGTTTCTAACTTAAGTTCTTTTTGACAGCAGAAATTTCCCCAAAACACTAATAGAGTATTTAAATAATTTTATTTATTGAAAGAAAATCCAAGGGAAAATAACATACAGCTATCTGAAACTATTTAGCAGAAAGAAAATATTAAAAGAAAAAGTAAGTTAAATCTAAACTTTGAGATCTAAAATATAACTAATATTCAATATAAATTTAACACAATGTATATTTGATTAAACTTACAAATTTAAATATATTGATGAGACTCAGGAAATCAAAATGATATCCTGGAAATATAGGACAAAGCAAAGAGCCATAAAAACAAACTTAAACTAACAAGCTAATCCCTATTTCATAGACCTTTCCATCATTTCATTGAAAAAAAAGAATACATTTTTAGCTCAAGTCATGGAAAATCAGTACAATTAAATTCAATTCAATCAGTTGTAATATTCCCTTGAGAAAACGATTTCCATTTCTATCCAGAGTTTGACCTCTGCCCTACACAAAATTTTGAATTCTAATTCTTTATTTTTAAATATTCAGTGTGTGTTCAGGGTAGTCTAATCACCACTCATAATTTATTAAGATTTATTTTAATAATGTCAATAAAATAGTCCATATACAAATATATGGAATATCTATTTCCCCTAACTTCCACTTCTGTTTCTAAGCAGACATAAACATATGATGGGTTGATTCTGAATTGACATATTTCACATTAAAATTTCAAGTATTCAAGTCTTATTTTTCTATTTAATAACATATATTTATTTATAAATATGTATACTCGGCAAAGAACTTTTTATATCACATTTGACAAAAGGTCTGATCATCCTGTGGTAGCTTTTTTCCTAAGCTGAAGTATAAAATGCCAGAGACATTGCTTTTCAAAAATAAGCACTAAGAAAACTAATTAAACTAGTTAACTACAAAGGGAACATTGTAGGAAGGGTAATATATTTTGGGATTGAACCCTATGATTTTATTGTTTTCACAGAAAATGTAATAACTCCTCATTGACATCAACTACCCAGTTGCAAGAAGAGTATACCTTCTGTTTTGTTGAGACACAGACAAAGCAATTAGTAAGAAGTAGTCATCAACCAAGAAGAAAATGAATTGGGTGTAAAATTTTTCCAGTTTACATGTCTGTTGAGAGGCTCTGATAGTTGGAAGGCACATTAAAAAAAAGTTTTCAATAAAGATCATGCATTCAAAAGAATTCTCTGAAATCATTTTATCAAAACCAGATTAGTCTGTCATCACCTTTCAAGTTATGAATCAAAATAAAGGTCATGAAAAATACCATAGCCAGTTTGAAGAACTAAATTAATTAATTATTCTTCAAATTACAAGTTTTGACAGATAAGTTTATTATAAAGTCTTTAAAATAAAAATGCATGTTTGGTGAAAAGTTAGTACAGTTGTCACTCATATTTTGTCATATTTTAAAATATGAAAGTAATGAATGGCATCATGACTCTGTCTGTAACATGATGTAACTGTCTAGCTGGTCTGTGATCCTGACCACAATGGTTCTCACACTTCATTGCCATGCCAAAGTCAACTCTGGGATGGATGCCAAAGTACCATTAGTTTATCTTATTTCACAGCACTGTGGTATACCATGCATCTTTCAAGTCTCTTAAAGAAAACTTAATCACATGAAATGGAAAAGACATTTTAAACCAGGTATACATAGTATATTATAATTTGTGATGGAATTAAAAATAGGTAGCAGGAAAAAATTTAAAAGGCAAGGGTAGCTACATATATATTATATATATACATATATATTATATATACATATATTATATATATACATATATATTATATATAATGCATGTAAGAGAAGACTCAGATTTTAAAGCATAAAATAAGTTATTTTATTTTTAAATAATGCATAGTTAATGAATATTTAAATCCTACAAATATAATGGGACTATTGTTAATAATGAAAAGTAATAATGTTGGGCATGATTTGGGACTTCTGAAAACCTTAGTGAATTGTAATATCTAAGATGCCATTAGTTTGGGGATGCACTATTATTTTATATATCACTACACAGAAATGCTACAGATTGTACTTAAAATAGGCCTGATTGCAGAGATATTAAAATGTGGAGAAACAAGCATCTTTAAACTGAAGAAACACAGTAATGCTCCTAAATAATCAGGGATTAGTTATTGGCAGTAGGAGATTACATAGCATAACCTTCCTCCTGGAAAATTAAAATCTCCATTGCCTGATGCCTTCCTATAAAAGAAGAGAAAAACATTGACATCAATTGCACTTAAAATATGTTATCAAAAAGAAAAGGGGGGAGATATGTTAGTTAATTCAACTTATAATAAACACAAAAATGTTAGAAAAAGGAAGGCAGTTGGTAAAAAGGTAAGTTGTCATTATTATCACCATTTAACACAATTTACATATATTTCACTTATCCCAGTTTTTTAAATTTCCTGCATTTTTATTCATTGACTTTCAATTAAAGCAACTAAACATTTGATCTGGAGTGAAAAACATCGATTCTAATTCTAAGTTTGTTGGTTTACATAAATGATTCAGAACCCACTTGAGATATATACTTTAATTTATTACTGTATTGATAAATACAATTGCTTTGCAGTTCTTTTGATTGCACTTTGTTCTTGGCATTCATCAGCACTTTCTTAAAGATTTAATTAAAATTAATTTTTGAAGTACCAGCCAGTTCTCTTCAAGTTCTGAAGCATTGTGTATTCTTATTGTGTAAAAGGTAACAGAAATTCTTACTACCTTATTATGTTCAATTGTAGGTTGGAAACTCTCACTTAAACAGCAATTTCTTTGTGTAAAGTTACTTAGGAGACAAGGAGACTTGCTTTCCTAGAAAGGACATGTCTATCCAAATATTCTGAACATAGTTTTTTAGTTATTTGCAAAATTCTCACTCAAATCAAGGTTCAAGAAAAGAAGGCAGCAATGAGTTAAGCCTCCGTTTATTACAAGCAATGAGTATGCAGAAAGGCAATTAAAAAGATGATCCACTAATAGGGGGTAGTTGAGAAAAGTGGATGTTTGCCACACAAAATGGAAGGCAAGCTGAAGGGAGATTTAGTATATATTAAGCTAAGTGCCCAAATATTGTCTATCTCTTTGGTGTAATAAAATAGATGGTTGACTGTAATTTTGAAAAAATTCAGTATGCCTGATTTATTTTAAAGTCATGAAATTCATGTGTTTTTCTATATAATTTAAAGGTTTTGGTTTAGCTTAATCCTATCACTACCTACATATTCAGACTGGTCCCCTCCTTAACTATGAGAATACACATTAAATTCAAAGTTCGTATTTGTCTCATATTTTAGTTTCAAAGATATGACACTTTTTAACATGTATTACAAATATGGATGAATGCATCAGGGATTTCCTATTAAAATTTCTTCCTGTAGACAGTAAGGTACATGAAGCACTGAAGATTCGCCCCATAGTAACAGAACAGGGAAACTGTGGAGCTAGTCTCCTTCTGGTGACAGGTGAACACTGCTCAACAAACACACACACTGCTTTGCATACCTTCCCTGGAAAGAGGCTTTATTGAACATAGCTGTAAAATTATCTTTTAAGTTGAATGACTGAATTTGCACAAACATTTCTACAGAATTAAAAAAATCAAGCTGTGTCATTTTTCCACTACATTTTGTTGTGCTTTTTATATTAATATTTGCAAATGTTATAATTTAATACTTATATCCCAATTACTTGCATAATCAGTTTTTTAAACTCCTGGGGTATTGAAAGAACATATAATAATAATAATATTCTTCTTCTTTAGACAAAAGTCTTTTTAAATGAAGTTAAAAGCTGAGATAATTTAAGGAAAAAAGATCTTCAAATTTTCATAACGAACAGGTTTAAGTGAAATTTACAATGCATTGGAAAACTGGCTGGTTAAAGGTATGATTTGTCCTCAGGTAGCTCAAAATCATTTTTACAGGTTTTTGTTTTTTTGTAAAAGTGTTTTTAATCTTTGTAAAATAATAAAATAATATTTCACAATTTGCACAGAGTCTGACTAAAGGGCAGAGGCATATTCCCCTCAGTGTTTAGAATAAAGCCAGATTTTTCAGGCCCAGTTCTGCTGTAGAGTTCGTATGCACTGCAATTGCAAACATTTTCTTGTTCCCTCTAAAGCTAGGGCCAATTTCATTACAAATGGAGGTTAAAGTAAAAAAAAAAAATCACTCATGTTTTACCACCTTCTGTGCTAAGTATTATCTTAACCTTTTGTTCTGGTTGACCTATTTAATAACCTGGAAGAAAAAAAGTGTTGCTCCCATGTCTGGTCTCAATGGAAGTCATTCTGTAATAGACAATAAGCCGAAAGGCCATGGCTGTCTAGTCAAACAACAAATATCTCGTCTGCATGGGCTTACGCAGCAGCTTCGGTCCTTTCTTCTTCAGAAGCAGCTTTGTTGTCTTGCCTGTAATTTGCACATTTAGGCTCTGTAGTTTGTTTATAAAATAGTTTTACACAAACCACTCTTAGCAGTGCAAGCTTCTGAGTTGAAAATTATTCAGGCTTGTTTCATTGAAGGCACTTAGTTTCCATGGCAATTTATAAAAGATGGTGGTTTGGTTTCTTCATTGGAACAGATGACTTAATTTGGGTGTTCAAGTGGCCGCGAGCAAACTCCGATAAGCCTGTGTGTTATGTAAGCCCAGGTTTACTCTCCTGGAGAGTAGTGCATGCAAAAAGAGACAGCATACAGTTATCTAGCTTAGCCATGGGAGGAAAACAAATAAAAACAATAAAGGTAGGGTGGGGATAAGGCAGAGAAGATGAATTTTTTAAATAATTCTGAGTTCAGGTTCTTTTCAAGAAGGGTAACAACCAAAGGTAAAAGGGCCTACATTTGTTTAATTCTCCACGTAAAACTTTCTCCAATGGAAAATAAATGCCAGCTCTTCATGTACCCTGTTTATAGTGAGGTTTTTGTTGGCAGGCCATTAGGTTTCCATGGTAACAAGCAAACTATTCATTTAAAACAAAACCAGCCATGACTTTGTGCTTTGACAAGAATTTCTATAGCTCTTTTTTTTTTTCCAGAGTTCAACCAGATGACCAGATGACACTGTAATCTTTGTAGCCACAAAAGCACCTGAAGGTCTCTTCTCTACTCAGGTCAAGACTATCTTTTATATGTAGTTTGGAATAAGTTATACTTCCATGATGTCTGTTTATCCCCAGTGCTTAAAAAATTTGTTTTTATTATTTTATTTTGAGTCAGTAGTCAGTGGAGGAATCTTTGGTAGTTTGTTTTTTCAACGTCCATTTACAAAGACTCTTCATGCCAGTGCCTGGTGAATCTTTTATAGCCTCTGCCAGGATAAGGTCACCTTCGAGGACTTAGGATAGAGATGAGGACAATAACTGGAAAAAGCCATATATGTACTAAAATTCCAACAGCACCATCAACGGAATCTAAAGACAAGGAAAACAAGTGCCAAGAAACAACCAAACAAAAAATAAGTATTCCATGTAACAACCAATAAAAACTTCAGTGAACTAATGAAACTACTTTTGTATATGGAAAACATTTTTGGAAAGTTTTTTTCAGTTTTATTTATCAGCTTAATTTCCAAGACAAGTCAAAGGAATATAGCTTACATATATGGTTAGGTATATGGTGTTAGGCATTTGATAAAATAAACATTTTTCAGATTTAATTTGACATAAAAAGATACAAAAACTCCCTCAGAAGGTCTTCGTGTGGGTTTGTGGCTGAACTTAACCTACGAGTTCTGCTAGTCACATAAAGTCATGCACATACAGAATATTCTCAGACATTCTAAATGCCAGCTTTTTTTCCCCAAGCTTCCAAAATTTTGAGGTTTCCAAAAAGCCGTAAGTTAAGCTGATATATCTTAGAATACATACCTTACCTGGGAATGCTAACGCAGGCAAAATCCAGTAATTCATTAACCTGGCTTAAGTTACAGAATGGCAATGACCAAGGAGAGAGGTGTGAAAAGAAGAGATACACAATCTCAGCTTTCGAAGGTGTGGCCACAGTAATAGTACTGCCTGAGCAGGGTTTGGGGCCAGAGCAGTTTGAGCTTTGGGCTTCCAAACTGTTTTGTACTTAGACATTAACATTAATTTAATACTCATCAATCACTATTCATCAAAATGAATTTTAGAAGTGACCAATAGACAAATGTAATAGAATTTGTCTTCCTCATACCAAAGAGAATATTTTTGTTTAATTAGGATTATTTGTTTCCTCTGGTTGTTAGAGGCTAAAAAAGAACTTTAATAATGTATAGAAATATCTCATTTAAAATAGTCAGACATTTCTCTGGAATTAGTAGTTTAAGAAAACATTCTATTGTCTAATAACAAAGTCTCTGCAGGTGTTCATTGTCATTTCACTGTGCCTCCTGTTACCATGTCCACTCTTTTCTTTCAGGAGTGAATGATGTTCTCTAGCTTTCCTCTTTTGGAAAGTTTAATTCATCTTACTGCATTTAATTTCTAATATTTTTCAGTGATTAAATTATCAAAATGTAAGTTTTCTGTGTGAGATGGTAACTATCTTCAGTTAATATATTATTGTCACTGATTCATGTTATGAAATCCAAAAGCAATTGCATTCCTCTCTGAGGAGAAAGCATGGTTTCCTGTGCATTTGACAAACCCGCTTCATTTGAGCACAGCTATTAGTCATATAAGGCAAAATCAACCAGACACGGGGGCGAAATTTTTACTAAATGGGTTCCTTGAAATGCTAGGTGTAATGATGAGAAGGTAAAACTGTGAGCAAAATGTCTCATTGTTGTATACAATCTCAGTTTTTGTCTTTTTACAATGTGTAAAAATGGAATTAGTTTGGTTCATATGAGAGAGCACTCACCGAATTTTTGTACAAACAGTGCTTTCAACAATACCACTGATATAATTTCTCACTGATTATACACTCAATTAACAAAGACTCTGATTTGCTCTAGACTTAATACAAAATGGGATCTCATGCTCCTTTTATATGTGAATAATTGATGAATTTATTTTTATAAATTTCATTGATGCTTCTTTATATGATCACAAAATTGAAGATTCCAGGTGGTCCAATGAAAATTGTTCAATTGGAAGAATTTGTAATTGGAATGACTTTAGTTAGACTTCTCAACATCAAATGAATAATATGAGGATGATGTTTTTAAGAAGCAGCCCAATACATAATTCTGATGCTTCTTGAATTATTTATCATTTTTGTTTACATCTATTTTACATAAAAATGGATTTGTGGTGAAAAATAAAATTTGAAAACATTATTAAACCATAATATTCAAACCAGAGTAAAAGTGAAACCAAATTACTAAGCAATTGTGCTAACCCATTACTTTATATATTTATGTCTGTGTGTATACACGTATATATATATGCTAATGACAATATTAAATTTGTTTAAATGTTTAGCAAAAGTGGTACCTAGGATATATCTTTATAAACTGAGAAAAGAGATGTATGTCTATATAAATGTTGGTTGAATGTATAGATTAGCCAAATATTTTGAGAAAAGTTAAACACCTCTGATAGTAATATTATAAATTAAAAATATTTTAAAATCCTAATTAAAAATAACAAACCTACTTTTATTTTATATTAGGGCAAATAAGCATATAGTCAAATTTAGTATTTGAGTTTAAATTATCTTCAAAATGTTAGCACCTCATGCATAACAAATTCTAACTAAACAAACTAAAAATTAATGTTTTTTAAATTATAATGTTAGTTTGCTAGTAACCGCATTACTTTAACATCTAATCAAGCTAATTCAAGAAGAAACACTTACTCTTACTCGTCAGGTCTTGTTTTGCGCATTCTCCTTCTGCAATTGACACGTCATCAATGGCAATGTCACCTTCAATGCCGGGACCTCGAATACCTTCAAAAATGAGCTACAAATGGGAATGAAAGAAACCTAAATGTAGAGCTTTAAGTTGCAGATGAATTTCTATTGAGAAATTGAGGCACAAAACCTAAAATTGTCAGTCCATACATCTATTTTACTTGATGACCTTCAAAATTCTTACTTACCAGAACCAAATGATCTTAATAAAACCAATAATGGGATATACCTTACGTAGTATATGATTTTTTCTACAAAAAATTTCTGTGTTGTTCTTAAAACAAAACTACAATTAATTGAATAATATAATAAAACCACTACTACAAATCTCATTACTTTTTTCTTTTCTAGGGTAAGGAAAATTTTCACTTTGAACAGTATTTCTCTATAAAAGATTTCCTCCTAATTTCTATAAACACAACACTGGTTTTCTAAACATTTTAAGGAATTAATCAGTTTTGGATTTTCTACAACGGTGTTATGTTTTTTTTTCCATGCCCAGAACAAGGGTTTGTCATTTCTAGAAAATTGTTTGATTTCTTGCAAATATAGTGAATAGGTTCCTCATATTCCCCAAATGTTATAAATTACCACTACAATTTCACTTTTGACATTCTATTTTTGAACACTTGAAGATATTTATGGGTCTACATATGGTGGGTGTTTAGTAGCCAACCTTTGAATTTCCAGTATCTAGAATAGTGGTTGGCACTGAGGCTTAATACGTGAGTCTCAAAAGAATACATGAATAAAATCATCTCCCTTTATTGCTAAATTAGCAATAATTTTAGCAATAAAATTGCTAAAATTTTAGCAGTTTTATGATGGCAATATGGAAAATTAGCAACTTATTTTAGCAATTATTATTTCACTTTTACAAAAACAAAAATCTTTCAGAATTTTTCTATAAACCCATATTTATTTCTTGCTTCCAGCTATACCTTTTAAGCTAGATATTAAAAGGCAACCTATGCATTTTGTGACTATAGTTCCAGAAAAAAATTCTACATGTCAAAATGAAATATGTACCTTAGCCTTTCCAGAGAATAATTGGCTAAATAAAGAGCAATTTTTTAAAAAAAATTTTAAACAGCAATTTTAACATCAAGTTTGTGTGCATTTTTATAGAATTTCCAGCTTTATTTCATTGCAGCAATTTACGGTGAAAGTCTACATGAATACCAAAAATTTTGTTTTTATTTTTTGTCTTTGATAGTATCTTAATATGGCACCTTAAAGGCAAATTTGTGGTGATTTTTAGACAATTTAAGCATCCCTTGAGAAGCAGCCTTTGATCCATTGTTCTCTGATATACTACTACTATAATTTTATCAACTGAAGTAATTAGTAAGCAAAGAATTTAGTTATCAACTTTGGTATTGAGTCCCTGTCCTTTGCTTCAATATCATTTGTAAGAATAAGAGTTATTTTTGTAACTTGAAGGAGAAAAAACCTGAGAAGTTTTTATTACTATATTTAATTTCTGTAGAGATGTTTTTCTGCTTACTTTTCTGAATAGAGTCACGTTTTGGAAAAGTCCAAAGCCATTTCTTGGAAAAACACCCTGTATCACTGAAGCCATAATAAAACAGCAGGCCAGCATTCAAATATTCTGAACAAGTTGGAACTATACAAATGCTCAGTCCTCAGAATCAGCAGTGAAGCATTCCTTAGGCTGCTGGAAATAATTACTTATATTTGAATTGTAGTTGGTTTTTTTGGAAGGTGTCTGGAAAGCGTCTGAAAAACCCTCAGATGACTGTTTAAATCACAAGTGAGGACTTTAAAAAATACTAGTAATATAAAGATTCAAGGGCACTGCAAATAGAAAAAAAAGTCATTTTAATGACTGCAAAATATTCCACTTTGTAGATATTTATTTAACTAGTAGTACCTTACTATTATTGCTAGACACTAAAATTATTTTTAGCAATACTGAACAAGGCTCAGGTGAGTGCATTCCAAAACATTCTTAGGCACTCTTATTTAGAGAGCATGGCTCTTTAAGGTCATCAAAACTGCCCCCAGCAGCACTCTGTCCGTGAGAAGGCATTATGGTTTTCCTAACCATGTGTTTCTAAGTCTTTTGGGTGTTTTACTTTTTTTTTGATATATGCTGCTTACCTGGTAGAGAATCAATGTTAGAATAAATCAGTGGTTATTCCTGCCCCTTCATAGTTTTAGTTATGGGATGCTGAGTCTTCTCTCGTGAAGATAACAGCATGAATGGAATGTTACCTTGGAGAAAGTTAAAACTTACAGATTCATGTTGACAGGAGTCTTATTTCATAAAATCAAGCATTTCCATTTTGGCCACAAGGTTAATACTTTATTGAATGTGAGTAAAGTGCTGTGATCAGAAAATTTTCTTTCATGTGGGTATTTTAAGGGTTCGAACTGAGTAAAATGTACATTTCTGCCTTGCAGTCAAGTTTTAATTCTGGAATGAAGCAGGAATAAGAATGTATTATTTGGGAAAATTTGATTTGGTAAGAGGAAACCCCCTGAGTCAACCTGAGTTATCATTTAACAAGATGGAGACAGAAGGGAAAGGCAGTAAGCACTGCTCACAGAGGAGACTGCAGGGATTGCAAAGTAGTCGTGGCAAAGATAAAGGGATATGCTCTGCATGAGTAGTGAGCTGTTGGTGCAAAGGCTAATAAGGGTAGGTTAGAATGTTCTGCACCCGCTTACAAAAATTTAAACAGAAGCTGAAGTTATAATCCTTTTATAGGAAAGGATTCTGAAGAAATAGGCTTGTGATACATGAATTTTCCATCTTAGTTATGCAGACATGAGTAGACAGTAAAATTAACCATAGGTTTTCTTATTTAAAGTACACAGTGATTTTCAATAAGTTTTTGCTACCTGGAGGTAAACGTCAAGATAAAATAATGGGGTTATTTCAAAAAATCAAAATTAGCCCTGGCTGGTGTGGCTCAGTGGATTGAGCATAGGCCTGAGAACCAAAGGGTCACCTGTTCAATTCCCATTCAAGGCACATGCCTGGGTTGTGGGCCAGGTCCCCAGTAGTGGGTACATGAGAAGTAAACACCATTGATGTTTCTCACCCTCTCTTCTCCCTCCCTTTCCCTCTCTCTAAAAAATAAATAAAATATTTTTAAAAATCAAAATTAAAATATATAAATCATCAAAATGATTCCTGAAATTTTCAAGACTGCTTTTCTTAGAATGATCTTGTCATTACTCATAGCATTTCAAAAGTTCTGCTGCTGAGTTTTAAAGGTTAAACACCCCTACTTTTTCTCTAATTTCCTTTGTCTTCCCTTTCTTTGGCCTCTCTGTGCAGCTTGATTAGGAACATAAGTTGAAATCTAGGTTTATCTTAAAGATAAAAGACCCAAGGCAGAGAGGTTGTGACAGAAGCTGCTCCCTTTTTGTCATGGTCAGACTGAGACCGAGTGTTAACTGACAGATATAACTGAACATGTATGCTACCTTCGGATGGCAATATGTTGACTGTAGGTTGTAGTTGTCTGAGAAGCAAAAATACAAATCAGAGAATGTCTAAGTTTCATGTGTCCAGATGACTGCCCATATCTGGAACATTCTCTTACATGAATACTCCATTCCTTGGTGATCATGAATGAATTGTTACAGTAAAAGAAGTAGGCTGATTTGTAAATCTATTATTTATATTTATCTGCACAACTATGAATAATACAGTTTGTCACTGTATGAAGCAAGTTCATTACTTCCTATATAAACATAGCAGGTATTTCATACATTGTATGGAAATAAATCAGGGATGAGTAGCAGTCTTTACTAGAATGATAAAAATAATTTCAATCACAGTCTTGGTGCAGTTATAATCAGTATTTTTAATATTTATTTGTCATTCCATCACAACAGGAAATCTAATCAAATAGGCCAGAGAAATACTGTAGTCTTCCTCAGGATCCAATCTGAGCAGGAAGATAAAAGTCCTGAGGAGAATGTTTGTTTCCGGTTAGTCTCTGCAGCAGTTTTGCCCTTCAGAGAACAAAGGATGGGGTTTAACTTGTCTTGACTCTCATAAGAAATATTTGTTGCATTGTTCTGTTTATGCTCTGAAATCCAATGAAAATTATATCTGTGTATTATAACAAAATTTTGTATATTCTAGTACTCATGAATGGCTTCTAGACTTAAACAGATATTTTTTGTATATTGTTTTGACTATGAGATAGAAAACAGAGATAAGATGCATCAATACTAAATTTAAGAATGCACAAAGAACCAACTTTCAAGTATTTATAAAAATAAATCCTTGGTGATAATTTTTCTCAAATATAAAAATGAAGAACTCTAGCAATTAATTATAATATGATGTATCCACACTTGGAAGATATGACTGGTATGTAATGAAAAAATGCTCTCTAATGGAATAGCTTAAATTATGTCAAATTTTATGAAGCACCATTGTGGTTCTGACTACTATTATGTTACAGAGCTAAAACTATGTTCTTTTCCTCTTCTATATTCCAAAATGAATTTGGTTTAAATGCCATGAAGAAAAAATTAACAACATCTAGATACTTAGGGAGAAAATGTTGAGGTTCAGGCCTTCTAAAAGACAGTTCAGATTATGCAAACATCTTCCTCATACACCATCATGTTGATATTATTGAAAAGGGTTTTTCTCACTGAAATGACAAGTTTAAATTTTAATGTTTTCACAGTATGTGTATGCAATTCAGCAAACACAGTATACAGGAAATACTGTGTAATCAGAAAGTTAACTTTTGATTTGTAAATTCAAGTGGAACTTTAAATGTATATATATATGTTTAAATATATATTTATATAAATATTTCTGTATTAGAATTATACCACACAAAATTATTGATTCATAGACTGACAGTTTCTTACATGCATTATAATGCTTTATACATTGATGTGAATATAGAGATAGATATAGATGATGCTGTCAAAGCTTATATTCATGTATAATTTCTGAGTAAGAGAAGAATAGCTAGCTACATGCAGCATTAATGAGTAAAAGTAGAGGTTGAGTCAAGGAATACAGCACTCCTCTGATCATCTGACTTGAGCATTAATGGTGCCTTCTGCAAATGCTTGCAACATTATTTTTTCCTGAGGAGAGATACATGCCTCCTGATCATCATTGCTATGGCAAACACAAAGTCCAAGAATACAGTGTGAAAACTAACAGTATACAATGCTTGGATAAACTTAAGGATATAAATATATTTGAAAATATTATTAATTAAATATAAATTAACATAAGTAATTTTACCTTTATTTTTTTGCTGGGACAGCAAATAATTGAGCTAGCCTTAACCATTACAAAGGAGATTTGAAGACAGGCAACAGAATAAATCAGGTAGGTAGCCTGAGCTTCTTCCCTGGGGAGGCTATGCAAATATGAACAATGAGTTTAATTTCAGAAGACTTTGCTGGTCCAACTTGCTGGATAAAAGTCAATTAGTTGGCAAAGCTCCTTATCTGAAATAATACCATGAGAGTGTAATTGTTGGCAAAGACAGAAAGAAAGAAATTGCACTGTGAACTGCAATTGGAAAATGTTTTCTGTGGTTGCTTCTGGAGCCATCATCATGTTTACATAATTGCCGTGGAATCTGGCACAGAATGTTCACTGTGTATCCACATGAGTGTGTGATGGCTACTCAGGAGGACAACATTTTCCAGATTAATATTATGCTTAGTCAGATAAACATGAAGTCAGCATGATACCATAGTAGCACCATAACCTTTTTTATAATTCTTACTTAATGTCAATTATTAGTGTGATTTAAGATAGTCTCAAAACCTATATCCAAATATTTAAATGAGGATATAAGAATAGAAATTCTCCAGAATTACTTTCAGCTATAACTAAGAAAATAAAATGACAATATTTTATGTGCCGCAATGTCTCTAGAAAACATTTAGAATATGCTATGAAAGAAGCAAGGTACTAAAAGGAATGGTTAAATATTTTCCTCAGTATAAAATATGAAATATGTGATATTATAAGACTAACACTACATTATTAATTTTACTTTTGTTGGAAAATTTACCCTAATTCTTCTAAATCCAGCAAAATGTATTTTCATTATAAGCACTGACCATGCTAAATTAATTCTAGAAAAAGAGCCACAAAAGAAATTTCAGTATGACAAAACTTCAATTTACCCTGAAATGGACTACAAAATAATTTCATTTTCAGCTAAGCAAACTAATTGGACACACTGCAAGAATTTTGTAAGTGGTTATTTTTTAAAGGGATTATGGATCAAACTAATTCAAAGGCACATAACTCCAAATGAATAAAACAATGCAAGTGTTAGTGAATCAGAGGCTCAAAATCACTTATATCTCATTTATAATTCTGCTGCTGGGAATATACTCTAAGAATACAGAGTCACCAATTCAAAAGAACATATGCATCCCTAAGCTCATACTGGCACTATTTATAATAGCCAAGGGCTGGAAAAAGCCTAAGTGCTCATCAGTAAATGAGTAGATCAAAAAACTATGATACATTTACACAATGGAATACTATGCAGCAGAAAGAAAGAAGGAGCTCCCACCCTTCTTGACAACATAGATGGAACTGGAAAGCATTATGCTAAGTGAAATAAACCAGGCTGTGAAGGACAAATACCATATGATCTCACATATAAGTGCAACCTAATCAACAAAATAAACAAATGAGCAAAATAGAATCAGAGACCTGGAAATAAGGAACAAACTGACAGTGACTAGAGGGGGAGGGGGAGGGGAATAATGGGAGAAAAAAGGAGAAAGGTCAAGCCAAGGTACACAAATGGGGACTCACGGGCACAGACAATGGGTGGTGATTGACTGTGGGAGTCGGGGAGGATGGGCTAGGGGTGAGCAACGGTAAGAAAGTGGGACAACTTTAACCAAACAACAATAAAAATGATTTGATAAAAATAAAAAAAAATGAAAAATAAAAATAAAGAAAAACAACACAAAAAAAGAATTTGAAGAGGTAAGAGATATCCTTTCCACTTGAATTAAAGATGTCTTAGAATGCCACAAAGCTACATGTGAATAACATTAAAACTTCTCAGAACTTGATTTATATGTAAATATATTTCATACAATTGTTGCCATGCTTTCCTATATTTCTGAAAAGCTTCATAGGTTATAAACAATTTTTCAGTAAAAAATCCTTTGATAAAAGTTCAAAGGATGAAAATAAAAAACAAAATAAAACAAAAACAGATAAAAAGGATAGGATTGTATAGTTGTGCTTCATGTTTCCTTCAACAATCAAAATTTATGAAATAAAGGAAAATCCTTAGCCAATGGACCTAGAAATACATTAGGGTATGAAAAAATATTGATATCTAAAAATGATTTTATTTATCATTAATTTAAATAGTTTAGAAATGCACTTATGATTCAAAATCTTTACGTTTTGACTTTCTCCTAGCCAAGAGAGAGTACTAAGAACCAAATAGATCCTTCCATCTGAAACAACCAAAGAACTGGACAGAATTTAAGAAATGATGATATTCAAGACACAAAACATCAGGTAACGAGCAGTGATCCCTGAGAGATGGGAATCACACAGCCCTACTACTGTCCAGTACAGAACTTATAGACCACAGTGTAAGCAGAACAAAGGTGGAGCCCATTACAATATCTGAGTTGAGGAGACAGAGTTCAGAGTCCCAGTAGCTTGAGGCACCTGGAGTGTGCAGGGTAGAATACCATCAAAAAAGAGTTGCAGAGAAAGAGAAATCTGCAGAGGAGCCCCTCATATATTCAGAACAGTGCTGATCAGGACATTAATTTGAGGAAACTACTCAAAACCTGAAAAAGAACCAGAGGGATGCATTTAAAGTAACAGTACCCAGCTCACACAAGTCTTGGAAAATCTCATAATCCATGGGACACTGTCTAGAGGAGAGTACTCAGAAGACTCTTGCCTCGTGTGAGAAATAATTGGCCCTATACTAAACACTGCTCTGGTCTCACCTAACAATCTTTTTTCTTTTTTTCCATTTTTTTCAATTATTGTTTATATTCAATGTGATTTTGTATTGGTTGCAGGTTTATAGCAGAGTGGTCAGACAATCACATACTTTACAAAGTGTCTGTTGATATTTCCAGCATTCACCTGGCACCACACACAGTTATTACAATATTGTTGGCTATATTTCCCATGCTGTACTTTAGATCCTCATGACTATTTTATTGCTACTGATTGATACTTCTTAATTCCTTCACTTTTTTCACCCAGTCCCCTAACCCTCCTCCCCTCCTTGTAACTATGAGTGTGTTTCTGTTTTGTTTGTTCATTTTTATTGTTCTCTAGGCTCTACATATGAGTGAAATCAGTGAAATCATATGGTGTTTGTCTTTCTTGGCTGACTTATTTCACTTAGTATAATACTCTCTAGGTCCATCCAGGCTATCATCACAAATGGTAAGATTTCATTCTTTTTTTTCTGGCTGAATAATATTCCATTGTATATATGTGCCACTGTTTCTTTATCCAGTCATATACTGATATGCACTAATGTTGCTTCTATACCTTTGCTATTGTAAATACCACAAGGGTGCATATATTCTTTCAAATTAGTCAATCCAATCCAAATTAGATTTCTTTCAATATATACCCAGAAGTACATTTACTAAGTCACCTAACAAATCTTAAAGGCAAAACCAACAATGATAAACTCTTCCCAAGTAACTTAACATTCCCTGAAAGCTAAAGAATATTTACAGAAGAGTATTTACACATATCAAGGAAAAATTCAGTGTCCGACATCCAATCAGACTACCAGACATGTAAAGAAACAGGAATACAATGACTTGTGAGGAGAAAAAAAATATAGTCAAAACCAATCAAGAACTGACATAGATGTTAGCATTAGCAAGCAATGACACTAAAACAATTATTATAATTTGATTTCATATGTTTAAAACATTAACTAAAGACATGAGACACATTTCTAAAGACTCAAATTGAGGTTACAGAGATGAAAAGTACAATAGCTGAGATGAAAAATACACTAAATAGTATTGAAGGCAGATTAGATATTTCAAAAGATATAACTAATGAATGTGAAGACAGAATAAAAATTATTCAAAATGAACCACAAATAGAAAAAAATTAAAAATTTTGAAGCCTTAATGAGCTATGTAACACCTTTAAAAGGACTTATATGAGGGGGACCCACCAAAGATCCGGAATTATCTTCTGGAGGGTAGGGTCCTTGTAGTATAGTTTTTCCCTGAGAGGTCAGGGTTTTAGGAACCCATCTGTATCAGTGTACCAGCTGGCATTGTTGTGAGAAGTGGCATTTAGCCTCTTCTGATTTTTTTTTGCAGACTCTTACAATGCATTTGCCCATTTCATGATGCCCATACTCATGCACTGGCCCACACCATGATGAGTCAGCAGTTTTTTACCAAAAATGGCATGATCCCATGTCGCTGTCCTTATTCACCTGATCTCACCCTGAGAGAGGTTTTTTTTGTTTGTTTCCCTGGATGAAAAAAGTTCTCAAAGAGAACCATTATGTTGATGTGGAAGAGATAAAACAAAAAAATGCAGAAGCACTAAAAGGCATCAAAACTGATGAGTTAAAAAACTGTTTTGAACAGTAGAAAAAACTGTCTGAAAAGGTGTATTGCATGCAATGGAGAGTACTTTGAAGGTGACCTAAGTTTAAACATGTAAGAATAAGCACACACGTTTTTATAAATAAATTCCTTTTTTTGGTCCTTCCTTATATATGCATAATTGTAGTTTTCAAAGGAAGAGGGGGTGCAAAAACACTTTTGGAATGCTAGCCAGAAAATCCTTGTTTCATCAAAACTATAAACCCACAGATTCAAGCATTTCCATGAAACCCAAGTGCATGAAAAATGAAGAAATCTACACAAAAGCACACTACAGTTAAACTGCTCAAAACTAGTGATAAAAAGAAGACCTCAAAAGCAATGAAAAAAATGTCACGTTGCATATAAAAGACTAAATCTAAGAGTGTCAGCAAATTTATCTTTGGAAACAATGGAAACAAAAGCAGCAGAACAGCATCCTTAAGGTTTCAAAAAGAAACATCAGAATACCAACTATATACTCAGAGGAAATGTCTTTGAAAAAAATAAAGGTGATACAGACTTTTTCAGAAGTTCAAAAGGTGAAAAGAATTCATGTTTAGCAAATCCACTCTACAATATCTATTAAATGAAGCCCTTCAGGCAAAATAAAATTGATACCAGATGGAAACATGGATCTACAAAAAAGGAACAAAAAGCACCAGAAATAATAAATGCTTTGCACACCAACCATGCAAACCCAGTCTGATTATTCAGTTGGAATGAGAAGAACTGATTACAGGGAAGTTCTCTAAGTTCTGACCCATTGTGAATAAAGCTTTATTCATTTGAACATTCTTGAACATCTGCTTTGAACATTTTTGTAAATCTCTTTTTGTGAATTTAATATGTAAATGTGGAGGCTATGGAAAACTTGTCATTTGTAGTGAGCAGTAAAATGTTTTGCTCTGAATTTACACTGACCACATGCTTCCTGGTAACAAAAGACTGACTCACATCTTGAATCCCTTTTTAAATCCGAGGTCTGGGAACAGGATGCAATGGACGAAAAATGGTTGAGTCAGAAAGAAAAGTAATTTCTTTCTCTAAGATTGCAACATCAAACATGGAGCTGGCACTCTGCTTTTTGTCTTTTCCTTCTGTGAAACCCCTGTCATTGCTTATATGGAGGGACACATTCCCTTCAGTATTCTCCCTGTTGCAACATCGTAAATAAAGGTTTCACTCACTCAGAACAATGAATAAATAAAAAATAAAGCAAAATCTATACCCTTTCTACTGTAAAAAATGATATAATAAAATAACTATGTGCACCACAATTTAATATCTGCCTGTGGGTCATCCTAGTAATTCTGAAAAATGAATAATACAGTTAACACCGTGGTTTTCCTTAATTTCTTTACCATATTATTCAAATTTCTTGAGTGGATACTCTCTGGAAGGACTAGTCCCCTGAACTCAACCTGCTTTCCAATTTGAGTACCACTGGCTTTAAATTCTGTGGGCAACAAACTTTCCTGGATCTCCTTCCCTTTAACTCTACAAAATACGACAGGACCAAGCTCCTCTTCCACAGTTCCTGTTAATGATCACTTAGTGTTCTGCATTGTCTGTCCTTTAACCAGTGTTCACACATGTGCACTCTTCCTTGGGAACATCAACCACCCCTCGGTTTTAGGCAGCACACACACCTGCTGACACACAAGCATGTGCCCCGAATATTTCAGATAAACATATACGACAACCATCTGTGCATCTCCAAAAGGGTATTCCACAGGTGCTTTATATTAACATGTCCAAGAGAGGAGCAACCATATTCCTCTCTAAAGCTTGTCTCTTTTCCTCTTTTGTGGCTGAAAGTAACATGTTGTCCAAGTATTACCCAAAATCCCCTTGCTGGAAAGGTCTCAGTCATTCATGGCTACTGCTCAAACTCCCAACATAGAAAACATTCTGCTGGCTTTTACACCTAAACATAATTTAAAAATCATCCACTTTTCTTTAAACCATTTCCCTAGATTTTCTCTTTAACATTTTTTATGGCATCTTACTTGGTTTTCCAGCAAATTTTACCTCCTTGTCTTCCATACAACAACCTGAGTGATGTAGCAGGTCATTCCCTGAGTAAAATCTGTCAATGCTGCCCATTGACCAAACTCCTTAGGCCCCTAAACCTGACCTCACACTAGTCTTTGATATATTCTTGGGAACCAAATTCCAGGTAAAGATTTCTCTGTTTCTCTGGCCAGCTTGTGTTATATAACCTCAATATCTTTATTACTAATTCTGCTGCAATATTAATGCTAGCCCTTTATCTGATTTCCAATCTCTCTGTACAGCTCAGGTTTCACCTCCTACAGTCAGCTTTTCTTGGTTAAGTGTGCTCATGGAGCTACATGCATGTTTCTGTTAACTCAATTATTGCAGCATGTGAGGTATGTGTTTAGATGTGTGTGTATTTCCATCATTCTGAGGTAAATAATAATTTTTAAATATTTATGCAGAGCAGTGTACCTGACAAAGAATAGTGGCTGAATGACTATTTATTGAACTGTTGCCAATAACAAGAAATGATTGTCCTGATAGTACTCAGTAAATAGCTATTAAATTGATGTCTATGTCAATAAAGGGTTATCATGAAGGAAACATTAATTGTTCTTGTAAATAACTTACTGTACACATATTTGATTAATAATTTTATGTTAACAAGGTAGTCATGTAGGAAGCAAAAATATGTTTGGAAGAACATCAACTTTTAAAAAAGAAGGGATATTTGATGCCTATATAGGTATGCACACTTTAACATTAAGTTACTTTTATGATTAATGCTCTCTGGAGTTCAGTCTCCACAGTTCAATTTGATTTCATGATATATTGCCATAGATTCAATTTTCACAATTGTATTCTCTGTTATAGAAACAAAATGATTCCTAGGGTTTATGGTTTCAGTAGCTTTTTTGTGTTTGTAGATAATCAGCTAGTCTTACTACATTATTCTTTACCATTGTGAACAACTGTATGCATTTTTATCATCCTGGCTAGATTTAGAAGTGCAATTTCCAAACAAAAGCCATTAGAATTTTATAGATTAGATTATAAGAAAAAGGACATTTCATCAAAAAAATGGCATAATTGGAGCTTTCAGATTTTCTATACCCTTACAGTTTATACCATGGAATGCATCCAAAAATTACCAGTGGGGAAAATTTTTAACCCAATTAAGTAATGGGTATATATTAATATATTAATACAGATATAATGATTAAAAATCAGTAAAAGCACATTATTTTCTCCACTGCAGTAGTTTCAAGAAATATTGTTTCTAGCCATCATGGCCATTGTTATAGTCATTACAAGTTCTATTATATATTTGCAGCCAACTCTCAATTGAATCTAAGCCTTACTTCTTTTCTATATAAAAACAAAGAAAAATAACCTGTTAAAGTTCTCTGACTTTGTGATAAATTACTAAAATGACATTGCCTCAAAGTGACACATTTTATAAAAGTAAATAAAATTGCATTAAGTAAAATTCAAACATATTAATTGAGAATTGATTATTCAGCTTTCATTATTATAAGAACCTATTTTATTTGTCTTCAGGGAACAAAATATACAAGAGTGGTTTTATAGAAATGGATTATATTTTCTCCAGGCAAATTATTTGATAGACTATTATTCAAACACATTACTTCCTAGATGTTAATCAATAGAGAAAAAGGGCATTTCTCTTTATAAAACAGCTTTTACAACTAAAGATAACCTTAATCATCTTACTGTTGTAATGATTATATTGCAGAGTTTCTGAATATTTATATTCCAGTATTTGTTGAGGCTCTGCCTTTAACCCTATGCTCATGTGCAAACAGCAATCTATTGGAGGAAATTATGTTTTCTTACCTGAAATGAAGTAATTGGATATATATTAACATGAGCCTCATTCCATCGTTGTCCTTTATTCCCACTTGAAGACCACAGTGGATTCTCTATTGTTGTCTGCCCTTTCAAACGTAGATAAACGTTTAAAACACCTAAAAGTAACAATTAAATTTTAATTTGTATAATTGCTTTTGCTTCAAATGTACTGCTCTTTGACCAAACACTTTTAGCAATTAAAGATTTTCAGAACATTCTAGTTTCTCTGCCTCTCGTTCCTTCTTATTTTCAGTCTTACTCTTACGACCTACATTCAACTGTGTGGCAGGGCTCCAAAAGATAGCTTCCTAATCCCTAGAACCTGTAGAGGTTACTGTAAATGACAAAAAAGGCTTTGCCATTGTGATTAAGTTAAGGATCTTGGATAGTGAGATTATTCTAGATCATCTGGGGACATCCTAAATGTAATCACATGTAACATTTTAGGATTGAGGCCAAGGAGAATGTGATACCCAAGAAAAGGTCATGTGAAATAAAGAAGACACTCTGAGCTGCATTTGCACATGGCGGAAGGATCACGCAAGGTCAACACAAGCAGCCTCTTGAAGCCAAAAAGGGCAAGGAAGGGCAGATGATGCTTTCAGAAGAAACTAGCCCTACCAATACCTCGATTTTAGCCCCATTATACTCATTTTCTCACTTTAGATTTCTGCCCTCTGAAACTGTAAGATAACAAGTTTGTGTTTTTTTAAGCCACAAAGTTTGTGGTAACCTATTTGTTTCATCAGTAATAGGAAACTACTATAGCCCATGATCACGTTCTGACTTGACTGACTTGCCAAAATCTGACTCTAATCCTGTTGTCATATTACCAGTTAGCACCTGTTTTGAAGTTGACTTTACCTGTCTCATTTTTCTTGTATAAATTTCCAAATCAAAAGAAAAGTAGCTTTGTCTAATAATTTGATATATACCTTTGGATAATTTCATGACATGCTCATAGCAATAACAATAATGAAGGTGCTAATAATAATATTTGTGTTGAACACTTCAGATGAAAAATTAATCCTCTCAACAATCATATGAAGTACTTAGTATTAACCCTATTAGAGAAAATTTCTCCAGGGCATTGTTCCAACTACTATGAAACAGCCTTCTGGTTTTCTTCCTGTACCAGGAACATTTATGACATTGTATATTCTAAATGGCTTAAACTTCAAGAAGAAGTTTAAGACAGCATGGGTGTTGAGACAACATGGGTGGACCTGGAGAACATTATGCTAAGTGAGATAAGCCAGTCAGAGAAAGACAAGTACCATATGATTGCACTGATATGTGGAACCTACTGAACAAACTGAACTAACAAGCAGATAGAGATAGATTCACAGATAGAGACCAGGCTGACAGGTGGGGGTGGGAGGGCGGAGGGATCAGTGAAAAAGAGGGACAGGGACAACAGTGTGGGGATTGGGGAGGCTGGGGAGGGGAGAATGGTGGGTGGAGGTAGAAGAGGGTTTGGGGGATATATGGTATTAAAAATACAATAAAAATGAACTATTAAAAAATTAAGTGCCTTAAACTTCAAAATTCCCTAATGCTCTGCTCCCAGGACTCTAAGCACCTCATCTCTGTTCTTCTGTCAACTCCATAAGCTGCTATTGTAGACACTGGTTTTACAGTCTGAATAAGAGAACAGACTAGCCTTCAGGAAAGGCTTATGGAGAACCCCATTCAAACTTCTAGAGTCAATAGCACACTTCTTGTGTTTCCGTTAACCAGACTCACGGAGAGATTCTAATGACTTCAGTTGCCCAGTACTCTAATCTCTGCCTCCTGAACTCGGTGGGATCTCCACATTCTGCTGGAACCTCATGGCCCTGTGCCAGGCCCAAGAAATTGTCCTCAGGCAGAGAATAGGACTCCTATGGAGATCTCTTTATTACTGTTTTGTCATTATACCTCAGTTTTGCCATGCCTCTTTTTTAGGAAAATATTTTCTGAAAACAATAACAATATATTTTGCCCATTTTAATCATTGTTTATTACAGTAGAACTTGTCTAGAGAAAGTACTGAATGGCTTCAGAAACCTTCATTTTGATAATTACAGATAATCACATTATTATTTAGATGTTGGTATGTATTTTATGCAGATATCTTCCATAGTATGTACATTTGTTCATTTGAATATTGCACATAAATACTGAAAAGCAGAAAAGATAATATAAAAATAATTATTAAACTGATTAGTCAGAAGTAAGTTCCTCAAGAATTTGGAATGTGATCCTTCAGGGTTTTTTTTTAATGTAGATCTATAGCTGTACAAAGTAATTTATGGTACAGATCTATATGGTACAGAGTAATTTATCTTTCAGATTTTAAGTGCAATTTTTGCCTATTTATATGTAAGACCACACATAGTTATATTACACACAAATGCATAAATACGAATACCCACTTTTTAAATAATGACAAAGACTACATTCTTTACATCACAGATGTCACTTACTAACTAGGTGAACTTGCTTAGTCTCTTAATCTCTTTGTCTCAACTTCCTTATCAGGTAAATGATAAGAAACTAGCATTAGCTTTTTGGAAGAATTAAAATTAGTTAAACTGCCCTAGCTGGCTTAGCTCAGTGGATTGAGCGTGGGCTGAGAACCAAAGTGTCCCAGGTTCGATTCCCAGCCAGGCTACATTCTTGGGTTGCAGGCCATAACCCCCAGCAACCGCACATTGATGTTTCTCTCTCTCTCTCTCTCTCTCTTGCGTGCTCTCTCTCTCTCTCTCTCTCTCCCCCTCCCTCCCTTCCCTCTCTAAAAATAAATAAATAAAATCTTTAAAAAAAAATTAGTTAAACTATGAACAATTACATCTCATACATAGTCTTCACTAGGTTTTATTAGATCTCAAGATGTTAAAATAATATTTCTCTTTATTGATACAACAGATTATATTTATATTAGTAAATTTCTTAATGTTGAACTATGATTATTACAGGGATAAATTTCACTTGATAATGGACTACTATTTTCTTATTATGGTTGATACAGGTTTCTAGTATTCTATTTGGGGATAATGCATGTGTATTTATAAATAACATTCTCCAGTTTTTTTTGTTTTATCTTTCCATGTTGCATGATCACTTTTCACTCCAGAATCTATTATTTTCTGTCTTTTTCCCCTTTAATGTAAGAAATAATCTCCAACTTGTCCTCTGCATTACTGATTTTATTTTCCATAGTGTATATTCTCTTTCCTTTCGATTGTCATCTTTATTTGGTTGTTGTATAATTTATCATGTTACCTTTTATTTTTTAATGAATTAATTCATTATTTTTATTTTATTGTATTTTTACGTCACCATTTATCCTCCCAAACCCTCTTCCACTTTCACCCATCCCCCTCCTTCCCATAATCACCACACTGTTGTCTGTGTCCATGAGTTCTTTCTCTCTTTTTTCTTACCTTCTTTTTTGATTTTATCAAGCTCCCTTTTGTTTTACTCATTTATCCAGTTCCTTCTTTTCCTGAGTCAATTGCTATATAATTTTTATCTTTATCATTGCATAAAGTTTGTATCCTTATGTATTTTATGGAAAACATAAAGCATATGCTATACAAATTTTATTTCACCTGAATTGTCAGTACACCTTTTTCAAAATGTGTGCTTCCTTTACTATGGGCATATTAGCCTCGTTTTGTAGTGTGGAATTTTCACTGGAGCCTTATTTTCTCGCTCTCACTCTCATGCTCATTTCCTTTTGCCTTTAGCATTCCTCCCTAAGGAATGCTAAATATTCCTGTGGCATCACTCCCCAAAACACCGTCGGACCTTCTTTTATGAACACAGAATAAGTTAGATTTTGTTAGCTCCTGCTCTAAGATCGAAAGCTGCAGGACTGATGAACTGAGGTTTCACTATTACTTAAAAATTCAACAATCTGAGAAAAGTGGAAACGCATTTATGGCTTTGGGCCATTTAAGCATTGAACTTTCTGGGATTTTTCCATTGTGTGGGTGAGCTATTGTGTCAGGGAGCAGCTTTCTGAGTCCATCTCTTTTTAAGAACTGAGTGTGGCTCAATTTTTCTTGTTTGCTGGTGCTGGTGCCTTTGCATCAGAATAGTAACCACATGCCAAAAGCAGAACCACTGGCAGAACATACTTCTGTGTAATGTCATTGCATTCTAGTTTTGGACATGAATATGCAACAGGGAGGGATTACAAGGAAATCAAACCCAATTAGATAATAAATGGTGTTAAACTGTAAATAAAGTAATACTTTTTTGAACCTATAATTTATCTGTCACTGGACTAACAATGTATTGTACAGCACATTCCTTTCAGAAATTATTTGAATAATAATGTCTATGAATTAAATAAGAAAAGCGCTCCTCCTCTATTTCAGGGCTGGGTCTGCTACATCCTATGTCTGGATCTGTGGTAACTGACTGGTTTGGGCTGTGATATGCTGCTCTACTGCTTTCTCCTTAACACTTTACTGATTTTTCAGAAAGCAAAGTATTGTTATCTTTTTTTTCTTTTGTTGTATATTTTTTACTTTTATCTTTTTTTAACAGATTTTATTTAGTTGTTTTCCAAAAGGGGAAGGAATAGAGAAAAGAGGAAGAGAAACATCATCGTGTAGTTGTCTCTTGAGCAACCCCTACCCAGGCTGCAACCCAGGAATGTGAATCAAACTCGTGACCCTTTGATTCACAGGTGGGCACTCAATCCACTGAGCCACACCAGTCAGAGCAAATCTTTTGGTATTTTTTTAAATGTAACCCCTTAGCTTATCTACCTAGTAGAAGTCCTTTTAGCTTGCATTTAATGAATGAAGGATACCCTTTCTAAGCTACCAATGCAGTACCAGTTGTCCCATATAAAAATTACCCGTAAATACTCCAACAAACATGAGGTGCTGATGTACATAGATGGCAATTAATGAATTGCCATTTTATAAGGAAGTCTTATGTCTCTTGAGGAGCATAAACATTCATTTTTATTCAGGTGACAGAAATCTATCCTGTCATCAAATCAATACATGGAAATTTTGATTTAATCTTAATAAAATAATACTTTTTAGACTTATTAGTTGTAATTAGACTAACAAAGTAGTGTGTATTACATGTCTTGCAGAATGTACTTAAAGAAATAAATACATGCTTTAATGAAGTATATTAATATATATAACATCATTATTATATTAATGATAGGTTATATTAAATATAACATTTTTTCAAAACAAAATTTTCCTATGAGCATGTTTAAATTTTTCATAAAATATTTTTATATATGTAATATAATTCAAACTTGAATTATTTCAAATTCTATTTATTAAATAGAAGTACATGAAAATATTTGTCCTGTGTCTAAAGAAGTAAGGTCTGAATTATCCCAGGTGTTGAATGAGTTTTTGAATAGATTATATGAGCTACATTCAACTGTGGTTAGGCTTTATTTTAAAAAGCAGGTATTACTTGTTTAATAAGAAAAAAAGGCAATAGAACTATAGCTGATAGAAATAAATTCTTCCAAATATATAATTTAATTCTTATTATGAAGTATATAATATTAATTATATTCCATTTTCAAAATCAGTGAATACTAACTATTGATTCAATAGCCTATTGTAGAGATCAATAAACAGTGTTTTTAGAAGATTATCTTTCAATTCAAGTTTCCAGTTTTTTAAGTTTATAAAAGAGAATTCAATGCCAAAAGTTATATAAACAAGTTCAGATCATCTTGGTCAACAAAATTAAAACTTGTGAAAGAATAAAGTGATTCAAGAGAGGTTAGGTTCAGCAAAGCTGATAATAGCACATTATTAAAGTAAAAAATAAAAATTCCAAAGTGAATATGATGAACTGTGTTAATACTCTTTCAAAGTAATTTTAAATCCTCAGAAGCACTGTGTTTATGCTTTACTAGGCTCCAGATGTCAGTAGGTATGAATTTAATCATCCCCAAGGATTTTCAAAGGCTAGTAGTTCCATGACACAAGTTTGAAGTTGCCTAAACAGAATTTAACTTTTTCTTTTCCTTGCTTTCCTGATTCTCACCTTTTGATCACCACTTCTTAAGACTCAGGTGCTGAAGGTAGAGAAGACTTTGCTTATCTCAGGCTGAGGGATTATAACCAGAAAGGCTAACTGACCGAAGTGCAGCATTATTGAATGAGCACTGAGCCAGGTTTTGGGGTTATTCATGGCAATATGCAATAGCATAATTTTTAATTTAATATTTTCATGTAAATTACTGTATAAAATACAGAGTACATGATTATTTATAATTATATTACCCAGTGTTTTTTTCATTTAGTACTTCACATATTGCTTTTAAATATTTTACCATAAACATTTATTTTATATAATTTAGATAAATAATTTAAATGTGTCCTAAAATGTGCATATATATTTTCTACAAATACTTGGAATTACGAAGTTCATAGAAATTTTTTGTAACTTAATTTATTCCAAGGCCTGGGGATCACTTGCATATAAATCACATTTTTATTCTAATCAGTAATACAGACTCTTAATTTGAATTTCACATTTAATGAAAGATGAGGACATGCCAAAATCATCTAGCCCCAGGCAAGAGCTATGTATATTGATAAGTAATTGTTAACATCATTTGTTTTGCATACACAGACTAAAAGGGAAAATCATAAAAATCATTATTTTCTGCTTGAATAGAAAGAGCTGCATAGTACATACAGTTTTTTCAATACATGATTACAAAATCTTAAATAAAAAATGTCACTTCATTTTTTGCTATCAATGCCTTGCCTTCTGGTTTCCAGTTGAATCTCTACATTAATGTCCAATAAATTTTCCTAAAACACTGCCACTCTTCCTCCTTTGCCATAAGAACAGTATTCTCGACTCTCACACTGTTACCTCTTTTCTAGTTCTCACATTCTTTAACCTTTGCCTTCTGTTTACTATTTAACTCTCTTGAAGGATGGTTTACATTTCTTCTCTTTCATAGAAAAAAATTTTTAAAGACACTTGATTTCATTTTTTTTAAAGATTTTATTTTTAGAGAGGGGTATGGAGGAAGAGAGAGATAGAAACATCAATGTGTGGTTGCTTCTCCTGTAGCCCCAACTGGGGACCTGGCCCACAATGCAGGCATGTCCCCTGACTGGGAATCGAACCTGTGACCCTTTCGTTTACAGCTCATGCTCAATCCACTGAGCTATGCCAGCCAGGGCTCTTTCATAGAAAATTTATATTAACTTTGCTGTTCTCAGTGTTCTCTCCCTTATTCAACCAACCATAGTGTGAGCTCATCATGTATTTTGATGTATATTACTTTCTGAATTTTATTTTATTCTATAATTTACTACCCCAAACAGATGATAAACAATTCATTGAATAAGAACTTGTTACCACAGTTCTATTTTATTCTCCATAGAAACGTGAACAAAACACTAGGCACATACATGTGCATTCTACTGAACGAAAATGAATGACTTCAAGACCTAAGGGTAAAAATACTCATTACAATACATTTACACTTTCAATGAAGTTAGTTTAAAAAGTTTGGTACACTTGGTAAGAAACACAATCAGTTAACCCATTTTCTTACCATTAATTTAACTGCTAAAATAATATTTTTATTAATTACACTAAAATGAGAATTGTATATTTTGAAACATCAGCTTGTACCAGTCAAAGCATTAATTTGGTTTAAACATTGTAGTTCTAATATACATTGTCTGAGAGCCCATCATCAATGAGTAATTAAATATAAGGAAAATAAATCTGGGGATTGTTAGTGGTTTAAAGCTAGGAAATTAAAAGGTAAATGAATTAGTTATTACATATTGTGGTATTAGAGGGTCTGTGAAAAGTGTCTGTAATATTTATAAGTGGTAATATATCTTGCCTAGATTTTATCCAACCCCCTATTAAAATGCATATTAATTAAACAGATTAATGTTAAATTATTATAAATGTCTCCTACCTATAGCATTATTTTTACACTGATGACACTGGCCTTATTAACATTAAATATATACAGGACTTCACTGAAAGTGTTGGCTAATTCTAAACAGAAAGAGTAACTTAATATCAACTATTTTCAAACAGCTCATGGTTTGGTATCCTCTAATTTCTAAATGGAGAGCACTAAATAACCTCATCTATTCCCTCAGCTACTTAGGGTTTGTCTTTTGTAATTTGTCAGAATGCAAGTCTCTCAAAATTATTTATTTATCCTGCTGTTCTCCTCCTATAGTCAATGTAGTCAAAGTTCTAACATAATGGCACCTTATCTTAAGATTTTTAAAGGGTTTAAACTATCTCTCATATGGTGTCTAATTCCAAGGGGAAAATATGTGAGAAATTTTTTTATTTGAGAGACATATTTGAGGTGTCAGCAAGGATCTCACTTGTTAACTCTGATCAGAAAAAAATATGGATTTTGACTACAGAATAAAAATCAGACTTCTAAAACCATGCAAAAGATTGTCACTTTCACCTTCTCTGTATCTGCTGTAAGAACATTTAAATCTTCAGTTTAAAATCTTTGAATTCTAGAACTGAGAAGGTTTCAATACAAAAGATAAACTGCAATATCTTATTAAGACAAATTTAGTTGGAGGGCACTTAACAGATTCATTCAATTTTACTTCTATATTCCATTATTTATCATAATGTGACATAACTGGACCATAATAGTTCAGCACAAAACACACATTTTATTCTCTAATGTATTACTGTCTGTCAACATCTAAAATTTTTATTTCAATAAGCTTTATATTTTTCTAAAAGGACTAAGTTATTGTCCATTGTACTATTAAGAGTACTTTTATAAAGATGATTTTTTCTTTGTTTCAGTTGGCAACAGTTACGTGACACTTTTGCTTTCCTCAATGCCATGGCTCCCAGAGCACTTAGGTTGAAATTCAAATTAAGTCATGATTCACTTCTATATTTTTTACCAAATTTATCCATAGGTTCTTGATGAAGACCTTCTGTTTCCAATCTAAATGCCACACTTTCAATTTTTTTTTCTCTTTTGGTATTTTCCTAGCACTCTCAAATATCAGGAGTCAAGGTAACAAACATTATGAAATGTGCACCTGATGTGATGGGAAAAGATGGAGCAAGGAGGGTGGGAAGAGTTTGAGCCAATGTCCTTGAGTTGACTTCTGAAGGAACAAATGAGTTACTAAGATGATTAAAAAACATTCATTTGCTTTATACATATGTACAGGATGTGAAAAATATTTACATTTGCAGGGCCCTGTGTGATGTGGAGAGATATGTTTCTGCTCCCCAACCCACAAACATACAGTTCAATGGGACAAAGACATGAAGAGGCCTCAGATTCAATCCAGTTAAACTTGGATAATTCATACATGACTGGAATAGACTATCAAGCTAGAAGGGCAAACATATTTGAGGTCTTTAAGTTACTGGTTTTACAGAATGATCTTTACCCCAGAAACTGTGGGCCAAGGAGACAGCAAGGAAATCAGTTGGCAGGGTAATCAGTAATATGCACAAAAAGTAATGGGGAGTCAGACTGAACGTTATATCAAACAACAAATTTCAAAATGTGGACTGATGTTCCAGTCTCCAAACTCTCCGGCTCTCTACCACTCATCAGTTTTGCTTCCATTTAGTACTCCCCTAAAACAGTCTACTCTTTGAAAATGCAACCTTTGCATTATTTTTCAAAGAAAGTAGAGTCTCTTAGAAAGGCAAATCTCATATCTGTTTGCTGTTCTTGTATCTATGAATGTATGAAATGCCACATTACTTCTTCCCATCTCAGTGGAAGTGACTTTAGTTCCATTCTTCCCAGGTGATTCTCCTACAAATATTTATAATTCCCACCTCTTCAAAAAAAATCTCTTCCCTCTGCTTTTTGTATCTCTAAACTTACCCTTGGCATAAAGCCTTATTTCTATTAAACTAGGGCTCTTCCATACCACCAACTCTTTAACTTTATAACTTCTTCCTCACTCTTGTGACTCATGGCAGTAGGCTTTGCTAACAAATTCCTCTTCCTTGCCTCCCACTTTTTTCAGACTGAAATTAACTTTCTAGAGTCACAAATTTATCGAATGATTCTTATCAAGTTCAATGAATGTATTCATAAGTGTTGTTTGCATCTTTATCTTTGATTTCTTAGCAAGATATGATGCTTATATTTCACATTCTTCTTTCTAGAAATAAATGAAGTACATATTTTACCGAGTTTTAATAAGCTTTTGTCATATCCTATGGTCTAATATGAGATTCAATTTCTTTGCAAGAACATTAGAAATTCAGTTGACTGATTAAAAATCAAATGCCTAGAGGATTGCTGAAACAATCTTATATTATTGTCAATAGCCAGATAATGCATCATATACAATATCTGACACAATATCCTTAAATAAAGGATAATACATAATAGCTTTCATTTATTTTTTCTTCAATCAATTTTGATGAAATATTTAACTAACAATAAATTATAACAGTGTGGCATATAACTTCTAAGAAACCTCCTAATGGTTTCACCCTCCTATCATAACACTCTTGTATAATTTCTTCCCCTCAAGTGTGGGTTGAAATTACTAACTCAGTTATAATAAATACAGTAAGGCAGAGTTATTGGATGTCACTTCAGAGATCAGGTTATAAAAAGCTTTAGACATGTGTTTTCTCTCTCTCCTAGATTTCTTGCTTTGGAGGAAGCCTGCTGCCATGCCATGAGACCATCCAAGAGAGATGTCCATGTGGCAATGAATTGCAAGAGGCCTCAGACCAACAGCCAGCAAGAAATCAATATTCTTATTGAAACACTTGTGAGGGAAAGAGCCTACCAGAAAACCACGTGAGCTGGCTTGGAAGTGTATTCTCTCCAGGTCAAATGTTCACATTAGACCCAGACCTGCCTGACAGCTGGCTTGACTGCAACCTCATGAAAGGCCCTGAGCCACAGGCACCCGGCTCAACCATACCTATATTCCTGACCCACAGAAACTGGGATAATAAATGTTTATTGCTCTAAGGAGCAGGTATTAATGGGAACTGTTATGCAGCAATAAATAATACACATATTTGACTTTATTTCAAAGAGGAATCTCTTTTCTAAGTAATGTATAAATGATCACCAATTTTTGTATTATTAAAAAATGGTGAATCTCCTCAATGGTATACTATTTGTTAGTCACAGTAAAACAATAAGAGTTATTTATTGTTACTCAAGAAGTAATAACTTTGATTAGACTACTAGAAATTCAGGACAAATCATTTTTGGATATGATTTTCCCAAAGAATCAATGGAACTAATATTTTAATTTGTAAAATCAGTGACTCGAAATGCCCCAGGTTCACAGATGAATAAGTGTCTTGGCATAATATTTACAGAGAGGGAAGTTTTGGGCTACACAGTGTCTCTCTTATCCAGTGCTAACTGATTGGTCAATACCTAGGACAGTATATTTCCCTAGATTTTAGTGAGAAGAATGATTGTGTCCTGCTGAAAGGCACCCAAGTGCCCTGATATGTGCAACATGGATTAAGCACAGAAATGTCATAGGAATTAACATGTAACATGTTTGGGAACAAGGAAGAAATAAAGAACCGCCTTCTTTCATAAATCAACTGAACATCCATTGACAATAAAGAGGATTAGAATAACAATTGTGAAGTTAAAAATATATTAAAATTACCTTGGGACTCAGTATAAATATTCAGAAATTTTGAGAGGATGTCTGCTTATAAATAGTAAATAAAATTTTTACTAATTAAAGTAATTCAAAATATCGATCTTGTTTTTTTTTTAATTAAAAAAAAAACAATTTAAAATATGCCTGTGCCAAGGTAAATCAGAAGAGAGAGTCCATGAAGTGTATTCAAAATAGTATGTAAAATATACGTGGTCAACTAAAGGGAAAAAAATTAGAGCCTAGCTAACCCTACTTTTATAACAAGATGCAAATCTTGAAATAAATAAAATGGCATAGCAAGTGTGGAGAGGTTGTCTCCCTTCATAGGACAGGCTGCAGCAAACGCATGGCTACTCTCATGGCTTTCTAACTGCTTTTCTAGTTTATGTTCTGTTCTTAGTGATGTTATTCACTCCTATCTGATTTGTTTTCCCAAGTCAAAGACCTCATCATGTTTGTTGTCTGGACAAAATCTGTAAGATCTTCCCTACTCTACTGAATCTAAAGCTAAATTTTCATGACACTCCATTAAGTCTCCCTGCAGAATGGAAGAAGGCAAACTCTGTGCCCATCTCCCCAGACTGGTTTTATAGCTTTGCTACTTATTGGCTATGATAAGTTTGATGGACATGGTAATGAAAATTCTATGTGCTTTGGTTTTCTTTTCTACAAGACAGAACAATGATTTTAATGAGCACAAATATTTATTGTGAAAATTAAGAGAAATAACTTATGATGTGTTAGGAATAAGTGTCCTGGTCCATTTTGAGTACTCTATAAGCATTAGCTATTACTATATTATTGGCTGTTATTGTTGCTGTTTGAGATTCACAGTAACATAGGATTGAGTGTTTACTATGTGATACAAGGACAGTGATAGAAGAATTTATATGTGCTATCCATTTAACTTGAACAACACATTTCTGAAATAGGAATTATTATTCTTTTTTCATAGATGAGGACACAAAGATCCAGACATGTTAAATGACTTCTTTATGTATAACTGAGTGCCACAGGAAAGTTCCAGTCCAGGTTTCCTTATTTTGTGTTGAGGATACTTTTACTGCACAAGGGGGGCCCTTTTAGGTTGTCCCCTAGTGCTCCACTGGGAAGAATACTGCTTAATAGTGCTGGCTGTGAGTTTGAATCCCAGTTGCTTGCAATTCATACAAACTCTCCCAGGTTCAATTTTTCTCTACTGTAAAAGATGGACAATGATGCTCATTTTTATAAAATTTTTAAGAGAATTACTTCACTTAGTACAGTAGGCAGTGTATAACCATGTCCATGACTTTATAAGTTTTTAAAAAATATGTACAATGTCTTGCAAAAGTAGCATTTGCTTGAGTGTGGTTTGGTCGAGTAATAATATAGATTTAATAATTTATAGTTTGAATTTGAACATTTTACCTAAAATGTCATATAGTATGCTTGACTGTGATATTTTTATGTTACAGAATTACTTGCTTATGATTTTGTAATAAAAATATTTTGTAATAACAGGGGGCATTCTTGGTGCCAGACCCTGTATTTTATTATTAGTTTTATTAACTTATATTGACACAATATCATGCCATCTTAACTTCTCAGACTTTACATCCTCATTACCAGTGTCTTGATTTTCTGTGTTCATCTCTATCTGTTGAAAATGTACCTGTCCTTTGTAGAGAGATGTTTTCCTATGCCCCAAAGCATTGCCTTATTCTTTAACTAGGTACAGATCAACAATCCCTTGTCCAAGCTCTGTTGGTCTAGATATGCTTCACCATTGAGAATTTTCCTTATTTTAGAAAACTGCAAGAGTACATCTCATGTTACATGATATCACCTGGAAGGATCTCGAATAGAATCTGTAATTAATCATAACATATTTTTGCTGAAAATAGTACAAATGTTTACACTCATGAGGCTAAATAAAGACTATATAAACAGTCCAGGTGATATTCTAATACCTGTATAGGTAGCATGCACTGCCAAATAATTACATTAAAAATAATTTTGTTCAGTTTTTTAAATTTTAGGATTGCACATGAAGAATTGTAGACTTGTGCGACTTCCTCTGCCCCCCACACTACCACAGTTTCATTGGATTCTTTCTCACAGTTCTATGGTTTCTGTGGAGCACAGTAGGGTATTTACTCATTCTACCCTCCATTACTCTCAAGGCCTGCAGGAACAGAGAGTGTGTCTTCATCTTTGTATACCCTTCAAGGATGTCAGTAACTCAAACTAGGTGTGTTTCATATACTTTATAAAAATCACACCAATATTCTGAATGTGTAAATGGTGCTAAAGTACTGTCTTCCAATTATGTCAGTACTATTTTTCTTATTCATGAATATACAGTGAGTAATAATTCAAGCAAGTTTTTTAAAAGAAGCAATCTCAATTGTCCTCGTTTTAAATTTCACAAGAAGAGCTCATAAACAACGAGCTCTTTAATGTATTGATGGTCTGGCTGAATTAGGATTCCAGAAAAGGTAGATAATGTTTCAAAATTTCAAATTCTAATCTAAATTGGGGAAATTAAGACATGATGAGGGATCATTCTTAGCACCTTATTTTTTAATTTATGGGTAATTTACTTAAAGTCAACGATGATATTCTGGGAATAAAATTGATTTAGTTCTGTGTTCATGAACACTTTCCTTCTTAGAGATGACATGCTTTAGAAGAAACATGGACATTCTTGCCATCTCACCTATATGTTGTCCATACATGTGATAAAAGAAGCTGAAACAATACGCAGTGTTCGTGGGTCCGTAAGGGTTCTTGGGAGCTATGCTAAAAACAGGGCTGAGAAGTCGCGCTTTTTCACCTTCCAGTCTTGGTCGAGATGTTTCAATGTACATATAAAAACCTTTGAAAAGACACAATAAAATGTTTACACATATTATTATTATTAGGTAACATGAAATTTGAAATCACTGATAAGTTTCAGAGTTTCAAACAAGTACAGATTGACAGATTTGCATTCATTTATGAAATCTGTATATGTATTATGTAAAGGATAAGTGATTTACATAATTAAAGGTAACATTGTTTAAACTGTATATAAATTTAAGACAAAAATTAGAATTTTACACTTAACTTTTTAAAAAAAATAATCCTAGTCTCTCAATTATATGTGTCAATGAATTCTGAGAGAAAATTAATGTCTGCAAATCTTGGAAAAATATGAATTACTTATACTGTACATAAAATTTTAATATTTTATTCCACAATCTTCAAATCTACAGCTAAGTGTTCTCTTGCATTTCACAATAATCACATCTCTAACATTCCAAGGCTGGAGTACAACTGGTATGAACACACTTCACACCCTCATACCTTCTTTGGAGCCACTACGGTCAGCATTAGGTCCTGTGTTTGGAGTATATTTTGTATTTCTTGTTGCAGTGCTTTGCTTTGTCCAGTCAAAATTATCTGTATCATCTTGAGTGAACAAACAAATGTTACCATCTTCAAATCCACAATGAAATTCTCCTGTTAACAAAATTTAATTAATGTGGTTATCATTAATTAAATTAATACAAACTGCAATATTCTTACAGGAGAAATTTAAATCATTAAGCAATAACAATGCAAGATTGCAATAATAGAATCAGAAGCATAATTGTGTACAAGATTACAACTAAACATAAAATGATTTCATTTTAATGAAAAAATAATATATAAAGCAGTCACTTATTAAATAATCCAAACCATTTTCTTCTGAAATATTCAGATAACTAAAATTAAAGACTATAATTCACCCTTGAATTATGGTTAAAGAATTTTCATAACTTTCATTTCCCAGGATAGGAACAACTCAAACTAAGCTGTCAATTTTAAAAAATAATCTTTTTAAATTTACCTGGAAGCATATGAAAGCTGTATATCTTGAGTTTATAATTTTTCACATCATGTCTGGAAATGCTTTTGTGTATGGCTATTTGCACAAATGGAAGTTTACTTAGGGGAAGCTAATGAAAAATTATTTTAAAAAGTAGTTATCTTCCATATTTGAATATGGATTTGCCAGATGTTTGAAATTAAAAGTGAAGTAATGAAAAGACTTTATGAAGACCAGGTGGAAGGACTGAGATTTATTTTGGATGCCTGCCACATGCTACGTTCAGGCCCAACCAGTTCAGAGGAGAGCTTTCTTCAATTGTCTCTGAAAAGAGGGTGGTAGTAACATTTCTAGGTTTCTGAGTGTTTTCTTACTGAGATGTACCTTTTGAAATACAGTAGTAAATAAAGATGATGATGTCCACTAGATAATTAAAATGATCCTTAGTTAAGAAAAATTTAAGATAGTTTATATTGTTTCACTCAAACTCATTACAACTCTATGAAATCGCAGTAATACTAATTTGTGAGGCTCGCAGAGAAAACCTTTATTAGACTGAATTCAGCTGTTAAAAATAAAGTCCAAATTGATTGTAGATTTCATGGAATTCATAGAGATATAAACATCTAAAGAACAGTGACTCACATTTGTCTTTTCCCCCTCTACTATGGGTTAGACATATATCTTTGGGAGTGGAACCCTTGCTGTTGGCATAATGCCCTGAATTACTCTTTGTGTTTCTATATATTACAAATGAACTATCTTAAAGGGGATTAAGAAAACAATACCATTTACAATAGCATAAAAAGAATAAAATAGTTAAGAATAAACTTAACCAAAGAAATAAAATACCTGTATGTTTAAAACTATAAAGCTGATAAAAAAAATAAAGGCACACATAAATAGAAAGACAACCCATGTTCTTGGATTGGAAGAATTAATATTGTTAATATATCCATACTGCGCAAAGTGATCTACAGACCAACACAATCCTTATAAAAAATAGCAATAGCATTTTATATAGAAATACACAAAATTTTCTAAGTTAGTAACACCACAAAAGATCCCAAACTGACAATACAAAAGTATGAGCAAGAAGAACAAAACTGGAGGTGTCACTTACTGATTTAAAGTTATAAAGTTATCAGAAAAGTTTGGTACTTGTACAGTGTTGGTGGGAAAGTAAATTGATACATCTATTATGAAAAAAGTATGGAGGTTCCTCAAAAAAACTAAATATATAACTACTGTATGATCCAGTAATCTATTTTACAAGTCTATAACCAAAGGAAATTAAATCAGTACCTCAAAAGAGATATGCACTCACATGTTCACTGCAGTATTATTCACAGTAGCCAAGATATAGAAACAACCTAAGTGTTTTATCTATAAATGAATAGGTAAAAATTTTTGTGGCAGATATATACAATGGAATATTATTAAACCTAAAAAATTAAAGCTATCCCACCATTTGCAATAACATGGATGAAACCAGAGGACATTATAGTAAGTGAAAATGCCAGACACAGAAAGAAAAAAACTGTACATCACTTACATGTAGAATATAATAAAAGTTAGATACATAGAAACAAAAAGTATTTAGAGTGAAGGTTGTCAGGGGCTGAGGAGATTTGGAAATGGGGAAATGTTGATCAATGGGTATAAACTGGAGTTATGCAAGATGAGTCAATCCTAGAGATCTGTACAGCGTTGTGCCTGTATTTAACAACACTGTATTGTACACTTAAAAATTTGTGAAAAAGGTAGATTTCATGTTAACTCTTCTTGTAATAATTAAAAGAGAGAAAGGGAGAAGAAGGGAGGAAAAGAAACCATTGGCATTTACAAATCAAAATAAAATAGAAAGCTTTCCATTTGAATTTAATGAATTAGTTTCTGTTTTGCCTTTGTTTTTAAAGAATCTCTGTACCTTTGTGTTTATTTATATTGTATATTCTGAGTAAGATGGTTTATAGGAAATGCAAGCATTTAGGAGTTTGTAGCTTAGTACATCTCTGGATAAGCAATATTCCACATAAAATATTTATTAATATATGCTTATGCCACAAAATCTTATACTAAACATGACATGACCTCTTGATACTACCAGCTGAAGATCTAATGTTGGTGATAGCAGTTAGTTACATTTGTAGATAGATATCTTTTAGGCACAGTATGAGATTCCTTTAGTTGCTACTTTGGAGTCATAATAAGGCACATTTTGATTTTAAACGTATTCATTTTCTTAATTACATATTATATACACTAACAAAATGTGAAAAAATCAAATGTACTGACTGACGATTTCAGTTTGTAGGTCTTCTGACAAACATTTTTTGGATATTATTGAAAATTGTGCATAATAAATTTTATAGCAATACTTAAACATATATTTTGTATAATATAATTTAGCTTTATTTACAAAGAAAAAATATACCCTGGCTGGTGTAGCTCAGTGGATTGAGTGCCAGCCTGAAAACCAAAGAGTGGCCAGTTCGATTCCCAGCCAGGTCACAAGCCTGGGTTGCAGGCCAGGTCCCCAGTAGGGGGCACAGAAAAGGTAACCACACATTGATGTTTCTCTTCCTCCTTCCTTCCCCCTCTCTAAAAAATAAATAAATAAAAATATTTTTTAAAATGTGTGCCTTTAAAAATAACTTTTTAGAGAGTTTAAGTCTCTCTTATAGCAACATTAAGCTACAATACAGCTTATGAAAAATTAAAACAGGCTTATAATTTTACATATGCCTACAATTTTTCATAATTTAGTTTATTTTATATATGACCTAAGATATTCACAAAAAATTTGAAGGGGACATAAGACAATAATAATTAGACAAAAATACATAAATAATCTCAACTGTTCATTGCTTCTGTGAACATATATTTTTACAGTGAAAAACCTATTACTAGAGAGATTTTTTGAAAAGTTGGCAGGCAAAATAAAAAAATATTTATAGACATCATAACTTTATGATTATCCTGTCAATTTATATTAGGTAACTATATATATGCAAAAAGTCTACTAATAAAAATGTTTACTGAAATAAGGGGTATCTTCATAGATAATGAAAATGTTTTCATCTATAAAATCTTACCAAAAGATAAGATTAAAATATTAAACATTAATTTAAAATATTAAAATTTTAAATATTAAATTTAAAAAATATTAAAACATTAAAACATTAATTTAAATATGTAATTTAAATATTAAAATTTTTCAAAAAATAGAAAAGTAATAAAGTTTGGGATTTTCACCAAGATACAGAACTGAGGATTCACTTTGTCTTGAATTTTTAGTTGTTTTCTAATTACCATATGATTTTGGCAGACTTCCAGGGACCACATGGTAATAAATAAATATATTTGAAATATTTGCCATTATATGGTATCCAAAACTGTGCTTTCTTTTCCTGAATGAATTCTAATATGGTGACGAAAGGATCAGAACTCAGGGACAAGCAGCCCCATGCCCAGTAGTCCTTCCTGGCTCTGTGGCCTTTTTGTCCCACTTAACCTTTTTATGTATTTTTTATTTTACTTTTTTCAGCTTTAATGAGGTGTACTTTACTGATAAAAACTGTATACATTTAAGGTGTACAACCTGATGTTTCTATATGAATATACATTTTGAAATGATTACCATAATCAAGTGAATTAATTTATCTATCACTCACTTACTATACCATCAGAGCTACCATTACCTTTCTTTTTTTTTTTTTTTTCCTCTATGGTGAGAATGTTTGCAATTAGCCTACTGGAAAATTTCAAGTATACAGTACCATATTGTTAAGTACAGTCACCATGCTGTACATTAAATCTTCAGAACTGATTGATCTTACATAACTGAAAGTGGCTACTCATCAACCAGCATCTTCCCATCCCCCTCCCTTCCTGGCAACAACCATTTTACTCTCAGCATTTGAGTTTGACTATTTTAGATTTCACATATAAGTGAGATCATGCAGTATTTGTTCTTCTGTGTCTGGCTTATTTCACTTAGTATAATGAACCAGGTTTACCCATGTTGTTTCAAATGACAGGATAACCTGTTGAATAATGTTCCCTTGTATACTGCATTTTCTTTATCCATCCATGGACATTTACATAGTTTTAGTATCTTGGCTCTTGTGAAAACTGCTTCAATAAACTTGGCATTACATGAAACTCTTAAAGATTGATATTTCATTTCCTTTGGATTTATAACAAAAAGTTGGGTTGTAAGATTATATGGTAGTTCTATTTTTTAATTATTTGAGGAACCTCCTACTGTTTTCTCTAATGGCTGCACAATTTACATGCCTGCCAACAGTGTGTAATGGTTAATTGGAGAGACTATGCTTTCCCCATTGTGTACTCTTGACATCCTCATCAAAAATCAGTTGACCATAAATTTATGGATTTATTTCTGGGATTGTTTTTCTGTTCTATTGGTCTAAAAACCAATTTTTATACAAATAACTTACTCCTTTGATTATTATGACTCTGTAATATATTTTAAAATCAGAAAGTGTAATACCTCCAGCTTTGTTCTTCTTGCTCAAGGTTGCATTGGCTATTAAGGATCTCTGTGGTCCCATATGAACTTTAGTATTGTTTTGCTATTTCTGTAAAGAATTCAATTGACATTATGATAACAATTGAGTTGAATCTGTAGATCATTTTCTGTAGCACAGACATTCTCACAATTTGAATTCTTCCAGTCCATGGACACAGGATATCTTTTCACATATTTCTGTGTTTAATTTACTCACAATGTGTTATAATTTCAGTGTACATGTCTTCAATTTTTGGATAAGTTTATTATTAAGTATTTTATTCTTTGTTGTTATTGTGAATGAGATTTTCTAAATTTCATTTTCAAATAGTTCATTGTTAGTGTATAGAAAAGCCATTGTTCATTGCATGTTGATTTTGTATCATGCCACTTTATAGAATTTGTTTTTTAGTTTTAACTTTGGATTGATATTTTGCAATGTGTAATTAAAGTAAATACTTGTACTCATAATCCTTAATATACAGCAGAAAGTCCAAAAAATAACTTTCTAAAATATTTAAATTCTAGTAAGTTTACAGTTTGCAGAACCAAACACAATTTTCAAAAAATTTAAAACTTCTTTACAAAGAAGTTTTTACAAAGAAGTAGAAAAATCCAACATCAGTACTGAGATAATTGAGAGACCCCAGAATTCATTTCCATCTGATTTTATATATTTTTTTCCATTACCAGAGTCCAGCATGAGGCTAAGTTCAGGTTTGGTCTGAGGGTTCCATCTCTGAGGAAACAAGCAGCATATAAGAAGGACGAAGGAGTATTTATTCCTGGGGCCTATCGCAGCCTGTAGAACCTGGTTCTCCCGACAAATAACCAACTTTCTTTTTCATTAAACATTCCACTCAAAAGATTTTTAAAAATAAATAGAAGACCCTTGCTTTTAAATTCAACACATGCACTTTTGGGGTCTAATAAAGAACCATACTATAACAAAATTTCATTAGATTACTCTGTATATTTTAGAAGTGCACATTTTGGATACATTCACTTAAGTACTATGTAAGTTGGTAAAGTGTAAAAGAGCATTTAGGATTAGTTTGATTTGTATCCAATATATAAAACTTCAAACTTCATGTCACATTTATTATCATATAAATATATATGTAATATATTATCATATTAAATATATTATATTAAATATAACATATATTCCCTTAAAGTCCTAAAATTATTTTTTCCTATTAAGAATCTGTTTCAGACAAACTATAATTTATAATTTATCCAACACATATTTCAAATATTTTTTTAAGATTTTATTTATTTATTTTTAGAGAGGGAAGGGAGGGGGAGAGAGAGAGAGAGAGAGAGAAACATCAGTGTGGGGTTGCTGGGGGTCATGGCCTGCAACCCAGGCATGTACCCTGACTGGGAATCGAAACTGTGACACTTTGGTTCGCAGCCCACACTCAATCCACTGAGCTACACCAGCCAGGGCTAGATTTCAAATATATATTTTTAAAAGATCCTATTTATTTATTTTTAGAGAGGGAAGGGAGGGAGATAGAGAGAGAGAGAGAAACGTCAATGTGCAGTTGCTGGGGGTTATGGCCTGCAACCCAGGCATGTACCCTGGCTGGGAATTGAACCTGCGAAAATTTCAAATATGTTTAAACATCAAGACAATAATTTTTTGGAAGAAATATTGCAAAATGACATTATAAGATTTTGTTACACATAATTAGAAATAACACTGAAAAATAAGATTTAGCAGCATTTCTTTATGTTATAAAATAACTTAGAATCAAAACAGGAGTACTCTTTTTAATTATGTTCTTTTCTTATTTATGTTTTTTCCTTGAACTATTTAATTTTTATTTTCTCTCCAACTTTATTAACAACATCATTACTGAGAAGGTATGTTTTAATAAAATGTGCAGGATAAACAATAATATATTACCTAACTGAAATACTGGAGTAACATTATTGTAACAGAAAAAAGTTTGGGCTGCTGTGCAAGAGGTTAAACTACAAGGGAGCATGGGGAATTTTGGGGGTGCTGGGACTCTGTGGTGATGGCTACATGGTTGCATGAACTGGTCAACAGCTCTGAGACAGGTCTACACCAAAGGGGTAACTTTTATATAACACATAAATTATACCTTGAAAATAAATGACAAAAATTAAAAATAACACAGTGTTTAAGAAGAATATCTCAAGTAAAAGTAGTCTAACTCAGGGAAAGAAAAATTAACTTTCCATACCAGAAATCTAAAACAAAACATGTTGGCCTATTTTCATCTCTTATTGAAAAATATCTGGCTGGTTTATTAAGAGCCTGAATGTATAGTAAATGACTTCATTGGATAAAACATTTCCTCATGTGTGTTTAGGACCTGAAGGCAATAGCAGGGTTAAATAAATAAATTAGTAAGGAAAAATGGGATTCAAATTTTGCTGCAGAATAGGTGGAAGGAACATGCACCTGCTCCCAGCCCCAAATCAGATTTACAGTTAAATTATAGAGCAGTCAACCTGAATAACCAACTGAACCCTAGCTGACCTGAAATATTATAACCACGTATGTATAGAAGAAGCCACATAGAAACCGGTAAGAGAGGCAGAAAAGTCTGGCTCCTTTTATCCAGGTGCAGTGGCTAAGAAGCCAGAGGGGTGTTGCAGTTGCAAAACTCCCTCCTCCCAAGATCATGGGGATCTCAACCCTACACAAGGATCTCCAACACAGAACAACACAGACAGGAAAGGGAGCCCCCATAGCATCTGGTGGTGAAAATCAGTGAGGAGTCAGTCTGCCTGAGAGACCTAGACAACACTTTCCCAGAGACTAGCACTCTTATTGTTACAGCACCAGTCAAAGAAGTGGTCTGCCTGGTCTCTGACAGATGGCAAGGTGACTCTATCATGCTCGGGTCCTGTGGAGATTCTTCTGCCCGCTGTGGCAGTGACCTGTGGGGGTCTCTTTTGCTGGGGAAGCTCTTGGTGTAAACTCACATAATGACTAAACTTTGTGGCTTTGGAAAGGGGACTAGTCTTCCCAACCTTGAGCACACAGCCAACACACTCTACCACATATTGAATCACTTGGCTGGTCCTGTCCTTCTGAGTTCAGCCATGTAGAAGGACTAGAGTGCCACACAGAGCTGAGGTTTGGAGTGTTTCTCCTGGGAAAGCTTTTGTCCAGGAATCAGACATGTGGGCACTGGGGAGTGTTACTACATTCTGGCTACTACTATCTTCTATCTCCCCTGCAAGCTCAGCCTACACTACCTTTGAAAGAAGATGTATACATTTCCCTCTTCTAGTTTTGTAGATACTGCCCCCAAAAGAAGACTGTTTGGGTCTGCTGTTCCAAGTCCCGGATACCCCATCCCACTAAGCTTAGTTCCATGGTGGATTGAGGGGTAGAGCAGCTTAGAGCTGGGACATTCAGAGCATGAGTCTCTTGGAAACCATTATCTGGAACCACCCTATCCTGCAGGCTGCATGAGCAGAATCCCTAGAAGATTCTTTTCATCTGTGCCCCTAAGCCCAGTGGCTTGGCCTGGCTAAGTTTGTTCCTGCAGAGGGAATGGCTGGTTGTACTTAACATGAAACTGCAGTGTGCCCCACTACTGAGGTTATTAGAGTTGGATACTGGTAGAGAATAAGTTGTTTGGCTTTAAAGCAGAAGCCACTTGCCCCTCATTGAGTGCCTGGCCATATGACCTCCACATAGGGGACCCATTAGTTCTGTCCTCCTGACTCCAGTTGCTCTGGCTCACCAAGCTTACAACCTGTAGAAGTATCTGTGGGTTGCAGCCAGCTTTAGCCCACACTATAGTCCTTATTCAGAAGCCTCTAGAGGAAAAACAGGAAACTTCAGGGGGTGGGGGGTAAAGTAGCTGACAGGTAGACCTTGGTCCTTTTACAGATCTGCCCAAAGCTCTAAGCTGAAGGAAATTGACACTTACACAAAAATTCAAACCTCTCACACACACTCAGTTCCAGTAGATGCAGCCACAAACAGTGAACAGAGTGGTACCTTTGACAAGTAGCCCAAGGCTAGTTACACACAATGTCTGACATTGACCTATACCTCCACCCTCTCCAGAAGGATGCAGAACCAACACAAGTGGTGGGCTTGAGACCAGACCAGAGTTCAAACCACCTACCCACAGAAGTGGTGCACCCAAAGGGGGATTCCAGCAGGCAACAAACTCTGCTGAAAGCAACCCCACCTTGATGGGTAAACCCTGCACAGCATCTCATACACAGTGATCAAGGTTTACCCTATAGTCAGCAGCCTGAAGGATTAACTCCACCCACAAAAGGGTCAACAAATTCAAGACTCAACTACAATAGAAGAGTGCACATAACCCACAAGAAACATTCCTGTGCACAAAGCTCAGGTGACCCGGAAGATGGTGCCACTAAGCTTCTTAATGAAGATATCTTCATTAAGAAGTCATCATAACAAGTTTAAGAGTCATAGCAGATCTACCTAAAACACAGAGACAAAAAGGAAAGACAAATATGCCCCAAATGAAAGAACAAGAAAAATCCCAATTAAAAGAATTAAATGACACAGAAGCCACCAAAATACCAGATGCAGGGTTTAAAACAATGGTTATAAAGATTCTCAAGGACCTTAGGGGAAGAGTGAATGACCTCAGGGACAACTTAAACAAAGAGACTAAGCATTAAAAAAAAAAGTAAACTAAGAACCAGTCAGAAATGAACAATATACTATCTGCAATAAAAAATACACTAAAAGGAATCAATAGCAAGTTAAATGAAGCAAAAGATCAATTCAGTGATATAGAAGACAAGATAATAGTAAACACCCAAGTAGAGCATCAGAAAAAAAAGGGAATTTTTTAAAAAAATAAGGAAAGTCTAAGGGACCTCTGGGACAACATCAAGTGTAACAACATCCACATCGTAGGGGTACCAGAAGGAAAAGAAAATAAAAGGGGATAGAAAATCTGTTTAAAGAAATAATGCCTGAAAACTTCTCAACATGATGAAGGAAAAAGGGACACAAGTTCAAGAAGCAAGAAAAACAGAAAGAGGTCCACATAAAAACACGTCATATTTAAAATGACAAAGATTAAAGAAAAAGAAATATCTTAAGAGCAGCAAGAGAAAAGCAATTAGTTAACTACAAGGGTGCTCCCATAAACCTGTCAGCTGATTTCTCAACAGATACATTTCAGGCCAAAAGGGACTGGCATAAAATATTCAAGTGACAAAAAATGCAAAGACCCACAACCAAAACTATTTTACCCAGCAAAGCTATCATTTAAAAGTGAAGGTAACATAAAGATCTTCGTAGACAAAAATAAGTGAAAGGAGTTCATTGCCACTAAACCATCATTGCAAGAAGTGCAAAAGGTCTGCTTTAAGAAGAAAGTAAAAAAGAAATCAAGAGATAGGAACATAGTTATAAAGAATTAAATAACATTAAATAAGTACCTATCAATAATAACCTTAAATGTAAATGGATTTAATCCTCCAATCAAAAGATATAAGGTAGATAAATGCATAAGAAAACATGACCCATAGATATGATGTCTGCAAGAGACCCACATCAGAACAAAAGATGCACACAGACTTAAAGTTAAGGGATGGAAAAATATTCCATGCAAATGGAAACAAATAAAAAAGCTGGGTAACAACACTTATATCTAACATAACAGACTTCAAAACAAAGACCATAACAAAAGACAAAGAATGTCACTACATAATCCTAAAGGGATCAATCCAACAAGGTGATATAACCCTTATAAACATATATGTACCCAATATAGCAGCACCTAAATATATAAAAAAATCTTGGTGGACACTAAGGGAGAGGTCAACAGCAGCACAGTCATAGAGGATTTTAACACCCCACTGTCATCAATGGATCAATCCTGCAGTCAAAAAATCAACAAGGCAACAGTGACCTTAATAGACACACTGTATTGAATGGATTTCAGTGATATTTACAGAACATTTCATCCCAAAGTAGCAGCAGAATGTATATATATTGCTCTCAAGTGCAAATGAAGCATTCTTAAAGACAGACCACAAGTAAGAACACAAAGTCTTAACAAATTCAACAATATTGAAATCATAGCAAGCATCTTCTTGGAACACAATGGTATGAAAGTAGAAATCAACTACAATAAAAAACTGAAAAACATTCCAACACATGGAGGTTAAATAGCATGCTATTAAACAATTAATGAGTTAAAATATGGGGTCAAGGAAAAAGAAAATATTGCATGAAAGCAAATGAAAATGAACATAAAACAAACCAAAATCTATGGGACACAGTGAAAACAATCCTGAGAAGGAAGTATATAACACTATATGTCTAACTCAAGAAGCAAAATATATATGGTTTGTCCAGAAGGTCCCCAGCCATGTAATATGAAAATATAGAGACATTTATTGAAGAAGATACAAGATACAAGAAACTTTGTACATAGGACAATGATGCCTCCGTTCCCTTCAACGTAGGCATCTTAGGACATAACACAGTTCTCCCAATCTCCATCAGCTGTCCCATGGTATTTTTCTGAATCACATCAATGGTCTGAAATCTCTTCCCTTTCAAAGGCGATTTTAGTTTTGGGAAAAGCTAGATGTCACAAGATGCCAAATATGGGTTGTAGGAAGGCTGAGTCACCTGGGTGATTTGATGTTTCACCAAATACTCTGCACAAGACATGATGCATTAGTAGGTGTTTTGTTGTGATGAAGCTGCCAATCACCAGTTATCCACAGCTGTGGCCTTCTAAATTATCCAAATAGTTTCCGTGGAGAAATAATCTGAGGTTAATGCAAAATTTGATGCAGGTTCATTGCTGTACTTCTTCAGTCATTTTGAATGTGATGGCCACACAGTACACATGCTCACTCAACAGCATCTAGTGCTCCCACCGACTAGTACAGTGAAGTCATCATTGTTCACACATGTACATTCCAGTGCACTCTCCTTGGTTGTCAGGTTACATCGATGTTGTGCAAACTGTTCTTGTCATATTAACAATGGTTGGACTTTTTCCAGACACATCTCATATACATACATGTATGTAAATATTTCAAGTAAAGTATCTAGCCCTTCACCTAAAAGGACTAGAAAATAAACAATAAACAAAGCCCAGAGTAAAGATGAAAAATAATAAAGATCAAAACAAAAATAAATTATATAGAGTCTAAAAAATATAAACCACCAATGAAACAAAGAGTTGGTTCTTTCAAAAGAAAAACATGGTTTATGAACTTTAACCAGACCCCTCAAGAAAAAAAATGGAGGACCCACATACATAAAATTAGAAATGAAAGAGAAGTGACAACTGACATCACAGAAATACAACGGATTTTAAGAAATTACTATGAAAAACTATATGCCACCCATGTATGGGTGAAATAAATTTCTAAAAATATGCAATCTTCTGAAATTGAATCAGCAAGAATCACAAAACCTTTATAGACAACTAATGAAATTGAAGCAGTAATCAAAAACCTCTCAGCAAACAAAAGTCCTGGACCAGATAGCTTCATAGGTGAATTTTACCAAACATTCAAAGAAGAGCTAACACCTAAACTTCTCAAACTATTCTAAAATTTTTAATAGACAAGGAGAGTTCCAAGTTCACTTTATAAGGCCACCATAATCCCAATTCCAAATCAGATAAAGGCACTACCAAGAAACAAATTATACAACAATATCCCTGTATGGACATGGGTATAAAATCCTCAAAAAAAATACACTTTGTATCCTGTGCTGTATGGTACATTTACACAATGGAATTCTACACAGCAGAGAGAAAGAAGGAGCTCCTACCCTTTGCAACAGCATAGACAGAACTGGAGAACATTATGCTAAGGGATATAAGCCAGGCCGTGAGGGACAAATACCATATGATCTCACCTTTAACTGGAACATAATCAACAAAAGAACAAAGTTAACAAAATACAACCAGAGTCATTGAAATTAAGAAGAATCTAACAATAGCCAGAAGGGAGTGGGGAGGGGGCAGTGGGCAGAAGGGTTTTCAGGAACTTCTATAAAGGACACATGGACAAAACCAAGGGGGAGGGTGGAAGCAAAAGAAGGAGATGGGTTTGGCTGGGGCATGGGGAGTGGTGGGGAGAAAATGTAGACAACTGTAATTGAACAACAATAAAGTAATTTAAAAAATTTAAAAAGTAGAAAATTCAGATCTATCAATACATAAAAAATATTATACATCATCATCAAGCAGGATTTATTATGGGTATCCAAGGTTAGTACAGTATTCATAAATCAGTAAACATGATATATGTCACATAAACAAAATAAAAGATAAAAATCACATGATTTTATCAATAGATGCAGAAAATAAGTATTTGATTAAAAAACTGGACCCATGTATGATAAAAACTCAGCAAAGTAGGAAAAGAAGGATGATACCTAAACATCATAAAGGACATTATGACAAACCTACAGTCAACATCATACTCAGTAGGCAAAACTAAAAACATTTCCCTTAAGATCAGGAAAGAGACATGAATGTCCACTTTCTTTACTCTTATGCAACATAGTTCTTGAAGTCCTAGCCACAACAATCAGACAAAAAGAAGACATGAAAGGTATTCAAATTGGAAAGGAGGAAATAAAACTGTCATTATTCACAGATGACCCGATATTGTACACAGAAAACTCTAAAGAGTCCACCAAAAAACTAGATTTAATAAGCAAATTTGGCAAACTAGCAGGAAACCAAGTTAATATTCAGAAATTGGTTGCACTTTTATACACCAACAATGAACTATCAGAAAGAGAAATTATGTGAACAATCCCACTTACTATTACAACATTAAAAACACAAGGTACTAATCATAAATTTAACTACAGAGATAAAAACTCTACACTTGGAAAACTATACAATACTGAAAAAGGAAGTTGAGGAAGACATAGTGGAAGCATATACCATGTTCATGGACTGGAAAAATTAATATCATTAAATTGTCCATACCACACAAAGCAATCTATATATTCAATGCATTTCCTATTTTAATACCAATAACATATTTCACATATCTAGGGCAAATATTCTGAAAATTTATATAAAACCAAAAAAGTTTTGGAATAGCCTCAGTAATCTTGAAAATAAAGAAAAAAATTGGAGGGATCACAACACCTGGTATCAAACTATACTACAACACCATAGTAATCAAAACAGCCTGGTACTGGCATAAGAACAAGTAAATAGATCAATGGAACAGATGAGAACCCCAGAAATAAACCCATATCTTCACAGTCAATTAATATCTGATGGAGGTGAGAAGTGCATACAATGGAGTAACGACAGTTTCTCCAGTAAATGTTGTTGGGAGAAGTGGACTGGTACTGGCAAAAAAAAATGAAACTAGACCAACTTACACCATATACCAGAATAAACTCAAAATGGGTAAAAGACTTAAATATAAGTTGTGAGATAATAAAATCCTAGAATAAAACATAGGTAGCAAAATCTCAAACATTTCTCATAGCAACATTTTTTCTGACATATCTCCTAGGGCAAGGGAAACAAAGGAAAAAATAAACAAATGGGACTACTTCAAGCTAAAATGGTTTGGCACAGCAAAAGAAACCATGAATAAAGTGAAAACTGAATCCACTGAATGGGAGAATATATTTGCCAATGATACATCTGATACAGGGTTAATTTCCAAAATACATAAAAATACTCATACAACTCAAGACCAAACAAAGAATTCAATTAAAAAGTGGACAAAGGACCTGAATAGACACTTATCCAAGGAGGAAATACAGATGGCCAATAGACATATGAAAAAATGTTCATCACTAATCATCAGAGAGAGATGCAAATTAAAATCACAATGAGATATCATCTTACACCTGTCAAAATGGCTATCATCAATTAATCAAAAAACAGTAAGTGTTGGCAAGGATGTGGAGGAAAGGGAACCCTTGTGCACTATTGGTGGGAATCTAGATTGGTGCAGCCACTATGGAAAGCAGTATGGAATTACCTCAAAAAATTAAAAATGTAATTGCTTTTTGTATCAGCAATCCCACTTTTGAAAATGTCTGAAAAAATTCAAAACACTAATTTGAAAAAATATATGCATCACTGTGTTCATTGCAGCTTATTTACAACAGTCAGAATCTGGAAACAGCCCAAGTGCCCATCAGTAGATGAGTAAATAAAAAAGCTGTGGTATATTTACACAATGGAGTACTACATTTCTATAAAAAAGAAGGAGCTCTTATCCTTTGTGACAGCATGGATGGACCTGGAGCTTATTATGCTAAGTGAAATAAACCAGGCAGAGAAAGACAAATGAGATCTCTCTTATATGTGGACTCTAAGAACAAAATAAGCTGATGAACAAAACAGAAACAGATGCATGGGATCATGGAATAGACTGACAGATGTCAGAGGGGAGGGGTGTTGGGAGACAGGATGGGAGAAAGTGAAGGGATTAGCCAAAAAACATACATACATAACACACAGACACAGACAACAGTGTGGTGATAGTCAGGGGGAAAGTGGAGTCAGGGCTAGGTTTAGGTGGGGAGAGGGTGGAAAAATGTGGACAGAAAGAGTCCTTGCTTGGTGCAATAGGCTCACAATGCAGTGTACAGATGATGTTTTATTGAGTTGTATACTTGAAATGTATGCTTTTGTGAACCAATATCACCTTGATAAATTCAATTAAAAATTAAAAAGTAAGGAATAATGCAACTGCCAATGACATAAAAAATAATTATTTGTATTAACTTATATAATCATTGTGTAATGTTTACTAAAAACTTTTTATTCTAAGCAATTCTCAGTTTCTACAATATTGAATATTCATTAAAAATGTAAAAGTACACAGGTAATGGAAATGTTTGAACTAGAAAGTGATGCTGAAAATTATTTTAAATATAAAAAATCCAATCATCTTTGACTATATGTAAAAAGCTTATCGAGGAAGAGACATTGGTAACTATGACTTAAATAATCTAAGCTTTTTAAGAAGTGTTCAAATTACAAGTTTTCTATCTTTAATACACACTTCTGGTGTCTGTAGCTCTTGAACATCATACCGCAGGTATGCTGAACTTTGCTTAATTATTGTCGGAACATGACCTTCATTTCAATGAAAGATATGCCTTGTTCACCTAAGGAACCTCTATCCAACTTTCAGACCCCAGCTCAAATATCTCTTCTGTAAAACTTTTTCATTTGTCATAAAATTAATAATACTTATTATTTTGTATTGAAGTAATCTGTTAGCAAACACTCCCTCTACTAGACATTTATTTGTGCTTTTTGTTCAGTAGATAAAAGCTGTTCAAAATTTTTTTCTTGAATTGAAATATTTGTAAACTCTTTCCTATATCTAGTTTTAATATTCCCATGACAACTCTTCTTAAACATTTCTACTAAGTGTGCAGTCAGAGAACTTACCTTGAAAGGAATTATAATAAATATAGTAATTAACTAGCAATAGCACCATGGGGAGAAGTTAGGGAGAATCTTATTTATGCAATTAATTCATCCTGAAACTGTCATTTATTTGTTCTCTTAACAAGGAATCGTTTGAACACCTGCTATAGGTGAGATGCTGTGATAATAACTAGGATATTAAAATATAGGGAGAAACTAGAAACAGATTTTCTTTTCAAGTACTTTATAATCTACTGGAGGGTATGAGAAAATCAATAACAGCTTACTACATGGATGAAGATAAATTGTTATGGAAATCAAAAAGAGGAAATATTTAGTGGAGGAAGACTATTTGTGCTAAACCTTGTAGGAAAAGTGAACCTCAAAGGACTTATGATACTATCCACATTAAAGTGTCATTTGTGATGACTAAATACACTTTCACACATGAAAGCAATATGTAAACATAGAACTATAAAATTATTCAGTAGAATAATTTGAATATGGAGAAGTGAAGTAAAAGATGATCTTTGGTGGAAAATACAGCAAGAACAGATTTTGTAGTTTTCTTTGTCAGAGTAAGTGAAAGACCATTGCAGAAAATGAAATAGAGAAAACAGACTTGGGTGTTTTCTTCCCTAAGTACAGGTAATGAAGAATGTTGGATGGGTGGGGGAAAGATGGCAAAGGGGCTCTTTATCTATTTATTATCCAAGAACAATATAGTCTCAGACACAAAATAGGAGACAAAAATTATTCTTAACTTTAATGTGATATATTATCAAGAGGATGGTGACCAGATTAGCTTCTTTTTTCATAAAATTGGGATATAGAATGGTGATCCATGAAAAATCTTAATTAAACCATTCATTTACCAATCTTCTAAGTAATAATAGTCTTTTATGAGTGGGATATAGAAATCAAAGCTAAAAATTAAAGAAAAATAAAAGCAATAAAAGTTATATGTAATGCCATGGAAGAAAATTTTCCACAGTTACACAAATAACAAAGGTTATGCAGGTTGTGGTAAATGGCTCAATATGTAGAAGAAATATCAATATCAATATCAATATTAAATAATTTGACTTTATAACCATATCCTTTGAAATTTAAAATTTATATTTAATGCCTGTTTTACTGTTTTTAAGCCAGTGCACCTGAAACCTGTATAATTCTGTTAACCAGCATCACCCCAATAAATTCAATAAAAAGGAAAAATAGTCTATTTGAAACCAAATAAAATCATTTGCTCAATAATATTTATATATTTATAATTTTAAAAATTTTATTCATTTTGAAATACAATGCCATTTATAAAGTAAAAATATACTTACTCAAATGAGGATTAACGGGAGCTACAAGAAAAGCAAAAACTAATGTTAATATGGCTTGAATGCCTTATCAATAAAAGTCTAATCAGTGTTCCATAGTTCTTTATCAAAACTTAATGATATTCCCCACTGTGACCATAGAGAATTATATCTGCAATCCATTTTGTTCTAGGGGCTTGAATAGAATTCACTTTGGAGCTCAGCAATAACAGCCTGAAAGTACCCAAAAGATCAATGCTATTAGCATGTGGAATTTTGTCATTTTCCAAAAAATGGAGTTGATGACCTTTTATATCTTAACCAGTACTAAACAAATCCCAGAAATCAAAACTGAGGCTGACATTAGGCCAACATATAATCTAGATGTTTTAAAAATGAAAGCAATTATCCAACACAGATTACGCCTTAGTTTTTTTACTGTTATCTACATTTGGTGAAAATTACATGGCATGCATGAAAATAAAGCAATCTTCATATCACATTATATATGTCCTAAAATTAATAGCCATTCACACACATACACACACACAGAGGAATTTCAATGATAAACAACATATTTGCATTTTTGTACACACGAAATATTTATCTTAAAAAAAACTAATTGTGTTTGCAATACAAGTACCAATTGATTTCTACTATTTTTTAATGCTGGTATACCTGCTCTTTAGTTTTTCCTTTTTAAAAATATTTCATTTAGCCCTGGCTAGAGTGGCTCAGTGGACTGAGTGCCTGCCTGCAAACCAAAGGGTTGTTGGTTCGATTCCCAGTCAGGGCACATGCCTGGGTTGTGGGCCAGGTCCCCAGTTGGGGGTGTGCAAGAGGCAACCACACACTGATGTTTCTCTCCCTTTCTCCCTCCCTTCCTCTCTCTCTAAAAATAAATAAGTAAAATCTTTAAAAATACTTTATTTATCTATTTTTAGACAAAGTGAAAGGGAGGGGGAAAGAGAAGGAGAGAAAGAAACATCAATGTGTGGTTGCCTCTTGTGCACCCTCTACTGAGGACCTGGCCCATGACTCAGACATGTGCCCTGACTGGGAATCAAACCAGAGACCCTTTAGTCAGCAGGTCAGCACTCAGTCCACTGAGCCACACCAGCTAAGGCTTTTTTCTTTTTTTTTTATTATTGTTTATGCTGTTACAGTTGTAACTGTAGCTGTAACCCCAATTGATTTCTACTTGAAGAGGAGTAAATGCATTTTACTGAAACAGCAACAAAAATATGTCTAACCTAAAAGGCAAAATTGTATCTGTATATATCCAATAATCATTTATTATTCTGAGAGAAAATTCCATTCTGGATGAAGGAAAGAATTATTGTAATCTTCCACGATTACAATGGGCAGTTATTCTAACCTGCAGAAGTTTATCAACTATGTTGTTCATTCCTAGTGTTTGTTATTAACCACTTGTGTTAAACTTGGATATTACTAGTTAACTATAAAGGAAAGTCAATAATGTATACACATTCCCAAAACATGTTCATACATAATTGTTACATTATTCTATTGATATCAATTTTAATGCAGTGGGTTAGCTTCTCAATTACTTTTTCTATTTCTATATACAAAAGACAGACAATTCCATTAGTTGTTTTTCTTATTCTGTATTCCCCACTTACCATTATTAAAGAATAACACAGAGAAGGGACTATACATTTACTTACTACCTATATTGGAGTGGAGAAAAATAATTTTTGCAAAATATCAATATATTTTAATTTGAAAATGAATACAAATCAAAATTATTTCATAATTAAAATAATATAAAATTGTCCATTATCTTTAAAAAAGTAATCATCTTGGAATTTTAATTTAAATCTAAGAAATATGTCAAATCTACAGGTAACCTCTGACCAGACTGTATTTTTTAATTTTCGTTATAAAAAACTTTCAATTATAGTTTACTTTCAATATTATTTTGTATTGTTTTAAGGTATACAGCATAGTGGTTACACAATGTGTTTACAAATTATTTCTCCCAATATTTCCAGCAGCTATCTGGCACCATATATAGTTACCACAATATTATTGACTATAATCCCAATGTTGTGCTTTACATCCCTGTGACTATTTTGTAAGTACTAATTTGGACCTCTTAATGCTTTTATCTTTTCACCCACACCCTAACTTCCCTCCCCTCTGGCAACCACCTGTCTGCTCTCTGTGTCTGTGAGTGACCATGTATAATTTCAATTGAATCTTCCCCTATGATATTTTTAGTCACCAAGTTCACTATAAATAACACAATTATCCTAGTGAAAATCTGCCATTCTAAATTCTGAATATTGCAAAGAGTTTTTTTCTTTCAATGGAATATATATGTCTAATTTCCTATAAATGCCTAAACATGCCATTACATATACTTCCTATAAATTCCTATAAATGCCATTACAGTATACTTTACCCCAATCTATATTACATAAGAATAGTAATTTTTAATGAAAATGGTTACAATTTTAATAATTATGCTTAAGAATATGAAGATAATTAAAAAATGAAACTAAACATAATATTTATTTTCCAGATTTATTTTTCATTTTAGTTTGTTGTCCCATTTTTTTCCAATAAGAACTACTGAGTACAGAATGATTTTTACTGTATCTCTTTTAAGAGTCACAATAATTTCTAAATTTAATAAAGAAACATATATTCTGTCACTGAGGGATCAACCCTAGCTCTATTCAGAGTTTATCATTTCATGGTTTTTACCTCTACAGGACACTGAAGCCTTCTGGGTCCTAATTTCTTCATCTTTTAATGGCATAAATATTAATACATTGTTTTAGTACCTCTCCATATTAAACCATCCTGAGTTTTATAGCTTAGAGGCAAGGAAAATAAACATTAGATATGAAAAGATAGTAATTCATATTTTATAAAACTAAAACTTTAGAAAATATATAGGGATGCTATTTAGTTGTCCATTCAGTGCAATCCTGAAGGTGATTAAACAATAACAATTGATTGTTATTCTGCATACTATTTATCTCACTAACATAAAAGGCATATTTTTAAAGGGCAACATTCAAAACATATGCAATGATTCTCATGCTTTTATATTCCTTGATCTTCTATGAATATTCTACTTTACATTATACAGGGTGGGACAAAAATAGGTTTGCAGCTGTGAGTAAGCAAAACAATATTTTATGTTATTATTTATTATATTACTTTCAATAATAAACAACTTTAAATTTGCTTTTGCTGTACCTGGATATCTTAATCTTTTAATGAAAATTGTACATCATGCCCAATATACTCAGACTAATGAGAGAAGAGTGAAGAAAAAAGTAGTTTAATATGAAAAAGAAGATTTAATGTGTTTTTTTAAGATTTTATTTATTTATTTTTAGGGAGGGAAGGGAGGGAGAGAGAGAGAGAGAGAGAGAGAGAGAAACATCAATGTGCAGTTGCTGGGGGTTATGGCCTGCAACCCAGGAATGTACCCTGGCTGGGAATTGAACCTGGGACACTTTGGTTCCCAGCCCGTGCTCAATCCACTGAGCTACACCAGCCAGAGATTTAATGTGTTTTTAATAATTCCACTTTATTTTTTACTTTTGACAGTATTCACTGTCTCTTAAGTGGGAAAAATATAGTTAATGCTAAGTAGAATGGAGATCTTCAAATGTAAAAATTACATTGTATTATTCTTAAGTTAAACTCTGAAAATCAATGACAAAAAAGAATTTATATTTAACTGGATTAATGAAACAAAAAAATATACTGCTGTTGATTTACTCAACACTGAAATATATATTTTGACAATTCTAGAACTAGTCATTGCTATTGTTTCTACTTTTTAGATAACATTTTTGATCAACTTTTATTTTTTACAGTTTTATACTAGTTTTAATTTTTGCTCATGTAGGGCATATATATGAAGAAATATTAAATATGTATAGTTTGTAAAGACAAACTATCACATACAGATAACCACAAAAATTGATATTTTTAACATTAACAACCTAAAAGTAAAATGGACCAAAACAGTCAACTAAGATGTTCTTAAGCAATAGTTGAATGGACAAAGAAACTATAGCATCTCCATACAATGGGAAATTATTCAACAAGAAAGCGAAATGAGTTATTAAAATGGCATAGAAAAACTTAAATGTGTATTATTCAGTGAAATAAGCCAGTGTGAAAAGGCTATGCTGTATGATTCCAACATTTTGGAAAAGGCAAAACTGCAGAGAGTGAAAAAAAGAGATCTGTGGTTCTGAGAGCTGGAGGAAGGAGGGAGGACAAATAGGTGGAGCAGAGTGAACTTTCAGGGCAGTGAAACTATGCTGTTTAGTTCTGTAATGGTGAGTAAATAACATTACACACTTGTCAAAATCCATGTAAGCACAAATAATACACCCTAGTGTAAACTATTTACTGTAATAATAATGTCAATGTTTGTTAATCAACTGTAATAATTGTCCATGCTATCATTAGATATTCATAATGGGAAAAATGTGAAATTGTGTTGGGGGAGAGGGCATCTATAAGAACTCTCTATACTATCTTCTCAATTTTATGTAAACCTAAGACTATTCTAAAAAATAAAGTCCATTAGTTTAAAACAATTTTTTAAACATTTTGATCACATTTGTTAACTTCTAATGATATAAACTTTTAAGCTATCAAGAATTTGAAAAAACTAAAATGCATTATTACATAATAACTTATGGTATAGAAAATGAAGGGAAATTGCTGACATTATCATATAGGTTTAACTAAAACATTCTATATATCTACATTTATAATCTAACATTAAAATCTATGATGATTAAGTTTTTGTGGTTTTTTGTTACTTGTCTTATGATCTAGTAGATCAATAAGCCAAATTTAATATGTAAATAAATACCTTTAAATAAAAGGCTACTTACCACTATATTTGATGACACGAATTGTTGAATCTCCTTCACCAAATTTGGTGAGAGGTGTTAGTCGGACTTCATAAGCCTCTGGTTTAATTAGCTCAGTCAAGTTATATGTAATTAATTCTCCTTTTTGAATATTTCCATTTATTTTTATCTCCTGTTCCCACCAACGCTGTTGCCCAGCCTGAAATGAAAATAATTATGCAATAATGTTCCCAGTATTTGATTCAGAGGTACTTAATTGTGTTGTAACCAAATTGGAAAAAATTCTGATATTTTATTACATAGGAAAGTACTAATATTGTGAATATATTTTATTAAAGTTCTAGTTTCTATAATAAGCAAAAAAAATTGGAAATGTTTGTAGATAATGACTAAATTATCACAGAATAGTCTAATATATAAACAGATTTAATATGTCACCTAATATTAAGAGTTAGAGAAACATAAAACAATAGTTTATTGAAGTCTCAATCTGGAGACATGAAGAGATATAAGTTTACCTCTTAACATATTTATAGTCAGCTGATCTTTGACAAAGATCAATGCAATGCAGCAAAGACAGCTGTTGTGCTAGAACACTGGGAAGCTACATGCAAATTATTGTATCTAGGTACAGACATTATACCCTTTACAACATTAAACTCAAAATGGATCAAAGACCTACAATGGAAAACACAAAACTACAAAACTTTTAGAAGATAACATGGGAGAAAACCTAGAAGACCTTGGGTTTCACAGTGTCTTTTTAGATACAACACCAAAAGCAAAATCTATGAAAAAAATAATATGCTGAACTTCTTTAATTTAAAAATTTCTATTTTACTAAAGACATTATCACAAGAATGAAAAGACACGCCACAGATTTATTTGCAAAAGACACACTGATAAAGAACTGTTATACAAAAGACATAAACATCTCCTAAAATTCAACAATAAGAAAACAAAAGAAATTTAAACAATGGGCCACAGATTTTAACAAAAAAGATGCTTCACATTATATGTCATTAAAGAAATGAAGATAAAAACAACATTGAGTTACCATTACACACCTATTAAAATGCTCAAAATCCAGAACACTGATGATACCAAATGTTGCCAAGGATGTAGACAACTAGGAACTCTGTTTTTATTTTTAAATTTTTATCCTCACCTGAGGACACTTTTTTCATTGCTTCTAGAGAGGGAGGAAGAGAAAGAAACATTGATGCGACAGAAAAGCATCGATAGGCTTCCTCTCATATATGTCCAGACTGGGGTTGGCACCTAGACCAGGGATCATATGCATCCAGGCCAAAGGTGGCACACACCTGAACTCAGAGTGAAGATCAAACCTGCAACCTAGGTATATGCTCTGACTGAGAATCAAACTTACAACCTTTTGCTTTCAGGACAACACTCTAACCAACTGAACCACATCAGCCAGGACTCAACTAGGCACTGTTATTCACTGTTGGTGGGAATGCGAAATGGTACAGACACATTGGAGGGTAGCTGCTTGGTTATTTTTACAAAATTAAATATACTCTTCTCATATAACCCCAAAATTGTCCTCCTTGGTGTTTACCCAAAAGAGGTGAAAACTTAGGTCTGTGCAAAAAATCTGCACATGGATGCTTATAGCAGCTTTATTTAGAATTCCTGAAAACTTGGAAGCAACCTAGATGTCCTATATCAGGTAAGTAGATGAATAAATTGTGCTACAGCCAGACAATGGGTTATTATTTAGTGCTCAAAGGAAAAGAACTATCAAACCAATAAAGGACATAGAGGAAAAAAAAAAGCAAACAACCCAATTTTAAAATGGGCAAAGGACCTGAATAGACACTTATCCAAAGGGGGCATACAGATGGCCAATAGACACATGAAAAGATGCTCAATGCCATTAATCCTAAGAGAAATGCAAGTTGAAACCACAATGAAATACCATCTTATACCTGTCACAATGGCTATCATCAATAAATCAACAAACAACAAGTGCTGGTGAGGATGTGCAGAAAAGGGAACATTTTTGCACTGTTGGTGGAAATGCAGACTGGTGTAAGCGGCTGGAGAAAGCAGTATGGAGGTGCCTCAAAAAGTTAAAAATGGATCTTGCTTTTGACCCAACTATCACACTTCTGGGAATTTACCTGAAAAAACACAAAACACTAATTCTAAAGAACATAAGTACTTCTATGTTCATTGCAGTATTATTTAAAATTAGCAAGATATGGAAGCAGTCCAAGTGTCTATCAGTAGATGAATGAATAAAACAACCAAGGGGCATTTACACAATGGAATGCTACTTGGCTGTAAAAAAGAAAAACATTTTATCCATTGCAAAAATGTGGATGGACCTGGAGAACATTATACTAAGTGAAATAAGCCAATCAGAGAAAGACAAATACCACATGTTTCCACTCATATGTGAAATCTAATGAACAAACTGAACTAACAAGAAAAATGGGGACAGACTTATGGATGGAAAGCAGGGTGACAGATGAGTGGGGGGAGGTTTAGAGGGTGAAGGGATTGAGCAGAAAGGAAAAAGGACTCATGCACATGGACAACAGTGTGGTGATTGCTGGGGAATGATGAGTATAATTGGACTAAATGGTAATGGAAAAATACAATAAAGACTAAATTTTTAAAAAAGACATGGAGGAAACAAATGCATATTAAAAAGTAAAATAAACCAATATGGAAAGGCTACATTTTCTACCATTCTAACTGTATGAAATTTTGGAAAAAAAGCAAAAGTATGGAGACAGTGAGAACATTAGAGGTCTCCAGGGGTTATGAAACAGGGAAGGATGAACAAGCTGAGCACAGAATTTTTAGGGCAATAAAACTACTCTGCATGAGGAATAGTGGGAGATACATGTAATAATAAATTTACTCAAACCCACAGAATGTAAAATACCAAGAATTAACCCTAATGTAAACTATGGACTTTGATAATAGATGGGTCAATGTAGGCTCAACTGAAAAAAAAAAAAAACAAAAACATCTTCTGGAAGAAGATGCTCTATTTGTTTTTTTAATCATTTTACACTTTCATTTTTATTTTTTTATTGTTGCTCTATTAAAGTTGTCCCAATTTCTGTCCATTGGTCTCCTCTGCTCCCTCTACCCCCCACTCCCACAGTCAATCCCCACCCTCTTGACCATGCCAATAGGTCATTAACACTTGTTCTTTAACTTGTCCCTTCCCCTTCTTTCCTCCCTTATCACCCCTTCTCTGGTCCCTGTCAGTTTGTTCCTTGTTTCCACACCTCTGGTTCTATTTTGCTCATTAGGTTCCTATTATGGGGAGGGTTATATGGTGTTTGTCTTTCGTTGCCCAACTTATTTCACTAAAGATAATACTCTTCAATTCCATTCATGCTGTCTCCAATGGTAGAAGTTTCTGCTTAGTATTCCATTATACAAATGTACCACGGTTTTTTGATCCACTCATTTATAGATGGGCACTTTAGGTTGTTTCCAGCACTTGGCTATTGCAAATAATGCTGCTATGAACATTGAGACGCATAGGTTCTTTTCAATTGGTGTTTCAGGATTCTTAGGGTATAATACTAGCAGTGAAACTGTTGAATGAAAATATAGTTCTGTTTTTAGATTTTTGAGGAAATTCCATAGTTTTCCACAGCAGCTGCAGCAGTCTGCATTCCCACCAACAGAGTACTAGGGTTTCCTTTTCCCCTAGCACTTGTTGGTTGATTTGTTAATGAGGGCTATCCTGGCTGGTGTGAAGTGTATTTTGTTGTGGTTTTAATTTACATCTGTCTGATGACTAGTGATGCTGAGCATCTTTTCATACGTCTCTGGGCCCTCTGTATGTCCTTCTTGGAGAAGTGTCTGTTCAGGTTCTTTGCCTATTTTTAAATTAGATTGTTTGTCTTCCTGGTGTGGAGTCATGTGAGTTCTCTGTATGTTTTGGAGATCAAACCCTTGTCTTATGTATCATTGGGAAATATATTTTCCCATACAACTGATTCCCTTTTCACTTTGAAGATAGATTTTTTTACCATGCAAAGCTTTTTAGTTTGTTGTAGTCTCATTTCATTATTCTTTCCTTTATATCCCTTGCCCTAGGTCAGGGGTGTCAAGCTCATTTTCACCAGGGACCACGTCAGCCTCGCCATTGCTTTCAAAGGGCTGAATGTAATTTTAGGATTGTATAAATATAACTACTCCTTAATGGTTGAGCAAGAGCTCGGCGCTGCCACTGGGTAGAAACAAGGTGCTGGGCTGGATAAAACAAGGTGTGGGGCTGCATTCAGCCCATAGGTCTTGTGTTTGCCACCTGTGCCATAGGGGATGCATCAGTGAAAATATTACTGAATGGGATATCTAAAATTTTCCCATGTTCTTCTTTAGGAGTTTCATGGTGTCATGTCCTATATTTAAGTCTTTTATCTATCTTGAGTTTATTTTGTTTTGTTAATAATGGCCATTCTGACCTGTGTGAGGTGGTATCTCATTATGGCTTTAATTTGCATCTCTCTGATGGATAGTGATGTTGAGCATCCTTTTGTATGCTTACGGGCCCTCTGTATGCCCTCCTTGGAGAAGTGTTTGCTCAGGTCATTTGCCAATTTTTTAACTGTATTGTTTATTTTCCTGGCATTGAATCATATGAGTTCTTTATATATTTTGGAGATCAAACCATTGTCTGAGTTATCATTGGCAAGTATGTTGAATATTTGCCAATATTTTCACTTTGATGATATTTTTAGCCATGCAGAAACTTTTTAATTTGATGTAGTCCCATTTGTTTATTCTATCCTTTATTTCCTTTGCCCTGGAAAATATAGCAGAGAAAATACTGCTGTATGGGATATCTGAAATTTTACTACCTATGTTTTCCTCTAGGAGTTTTATGGTTTCACAGCTTATGTTGAAAATTTTTAGCCATTTTGAGTTTATCCTGGTGCATGGTACAAGTAGGTAGTCTAGTTTCATTTTTTGCATGTTCATTCCAGATCTCCAGATTTATTGAAGAGGCTATTTTTACTCCATTTTACATTTCTTCCCCCATTTGTTAAATATCAATAGACCTTAGAAACATAGGCTTATTTCTGGGCTCTCTATTCTGTTCCATTGATTGATATGTCTGTTCTTATGCCAGTACCAGATTGTTTTGATTACAGTTGCCTTGTACTATAGGTTGATATCAGGTATTGTGATCCGTCCTGCTTTGTTCTTTCTCAAAATTGATGAGGCTTTCGAGGATCATTTTTGGTTCCATATAAATTTTTGAAACATTTGTCCTAAATCTGTGAAATATGGCATTAGTGTTTTGATAGGGATTGCATTGAATCTATAAATTGTTGTGAGGAGAACGGACATTTTAATTATGTCAATTCTTCTAATCCATGAGCACAGTACAGGCTTCCATTTGTTTGTGTCTTCCTTAATTTCTTTCTTCAGTGTTTTATAATTTTCTGAGTACAGGTCTTTTACTTCCTTGGTTAAGTTTATTCCTAGGTATTTAATTTTTCTTGTTATTATAGTAAATTGGATTTTTTCTTAGTTTCCCTTTATGGTATTTCATTTTTGTTGTATAGAATGCCTTTGATTTTTGAATATTGACTTTGTATACTGCTATTTTGCTAAATTTGCTTATTAGGTTAAGTAGTTTTCTGGCGGAGACTATAGGGTTTTCTAGGTACATTATCATATCATCTGCAAATAATGAGTTTTACTTCCTTCTTTCCAATTTAGATGCCTTTTATTTTTTTAACTTTTCTAATTTCTGTGGCTAGAACTTCCAATACTATGTTGAATAAAAGGGGTGAAAGTGGTGAAAAGTGGACATCCTTGTGTTTTTCCTGATTTTAGCGGGGAGCTTTTAGTTTTTGCCTGTTGAGTACAATGTTGGCTGTAGATTTCCAATATATGGCCTTTATTATGGTGAGGAATGCTCCCCCTGTTTCCACTTTGCTGCATGTTTTTATCATAAATGGGTGCTGTACTTTATCAAATGCTTTTTCCACACCTATTGATATGATCATATGATTTTGTCTTTCATTTTATGTATTTGCTATATTATGCTTATTGATTTGTGAACATTATGCCATCATTGCAACCCTGGGATGATTCCAATTGATCATGGTGCATAATCTTTTTAATGTGTTGCTGGACGTGGTTTGTCAATATTGTGTTGAGGACTTTAGCACCCATGTTCATCAGCACTATTGGCCTGCAGTTTTCCTTCTTTGTTGTGTCTTTATCTGGTTTTGGAATTAGGATAATAATGGCCTCATAAAGAGTTTGGGAGTCTTCCCTTTTCTTGGATTTTTTGAAATATGGTAAAATTCACCTGTGAAGCCATCCATTCCAGGGCTTTTGTGTGCTGGGATTTTTTGATCATTGCTTCAATTTCACTAATTGTTATTGTCCTATATAGATTTTCTTCTTCTTCCTCCCCCCCTTCTTCTTCTCCTTCTCCTTCTTCTTTTTCTTATTCAGTTTTGGAAGATTGTATGTTTCTAGAAATTTGTCTGTTTTGCCCTGGTTGTCAATTTTATTGGCATATAGTTTTTCACAGTAATTTCTTATGACCTTTGTATTTCTGTGCTTTTGGTTGCAATTTCTCTTTTTTCATTTCTAATTTTATTTATTTGGGCCCTCTCTCTTTTTTTCTTGATGAGTCTGGTTAAATTCTTGTCAATTTTGTTTTTCTTTTCCAAGAACCAGCTCCTGGATTTATTGATCCTTTGAATTTTCTTTTAGTCTCTCTGTCATTTAATTTTGCTCTGACCTTGATTATTTCCTTTCTTCTACTCACTCTGGGTTTTCTTATTGTTCCTCTAGTTCCTGTAGATGTAGGTTTAGGTTGTTTATATGAAATGTTTTTATCTTTTTAAGATAGGTCTGTATTGCTATGAACTTCTTTTTTAGAAGTACCTTCACTGTGTTCCATAGGTTTTGAGCTGTTGTGCGTTTATTTTAAAATTGTTTCCTGAAACTTTTTGATTTCTTCCTTAAACTCATTGTTAATGCATTCATTACTTAAGAGTATGTTATTAGTTTTAAGCCATTGTGATTTGAGAAGATGTTTGATATGGTTTCAATTTTCTTGAGTTTTTGAGGCATGTTTTCTGACCTACCATGTGATCTATCTTTGAAAATGTTCCATGTGCATTTAAAAAGAATGCATATTTTGTTTCTTTGGAGTGAAATGTTCTGTATATATCAATTTAGTTCATTGATGTAGACTGTTGTTCAATACCACAATACCCTCATTGATTCATTGCTTGGAAGATCTATTCATTGTTGTCATTAGAGTGTTAAAATCCCCTACTATGAGTAGGGGATTTACTGTTACTGTTGATATCTTTCTTGAAGTCATCTGAGATTTTCCTTTATATATTTTGGTGCTCTTATGTTAAGTGCAAATATATTTATAAGATTTATATCTTATCAATGGATTGCTCTCTTGAGTATTATATAGTGTCCTCCTTTGTCTCTTTTTATAGTCTTTATTTTCAAATCTATTTTGTGTGATATAGGTATTGCTACCCCAGCTTTTTTCATGTTCATTTGCTTAGAATATTTTTCTATCACATCACTTTCATGTTTAGATATTTTGTTCTGAAGTGGATCTCTTGTAGACAGCAAATATGTAGGTTATGTTTTCTTATCCATTCAACTACCCTGAATCTTTTGATTGGAGCATTTAATCCATTTACTTTTAAGGTTATTATTTTTTTCCAATTTTTATGTTTTATTTTTTAATTTTATTTTAATCATTGTTCAAGTATAGTTTTCTGCCTTTTACTCCCATTCCAGCCCACCCACCCATCCCTCCCCACTTCCCTCCCATTACCCCATCCCCCAGTTTTTGTCCATGTGTCCTTTACATTTGTTCCTGTAAACCCTTCCCATTCTGCCCTGAAATTCCCTCCCCTCTCCCCTCTGGTCACCATCAGCCCGTCCTCCATTTCAGTGTCTTTGACTATATTTTGCTTGTTTCTTTGTTTTGTTGTTTAGGTTCCTGTTAAAGGTGAGATCATATGGTATTTGTCTTTCACTGCCTGGCTTGTTTCGCTTAGCATAATGCTTTTCAGCTCCATCCATGCTGTCACAAAGGGTAGGAGCTCCTTCTTTCTTTCTGCTGCATAGAATTCCATTGTGTAAATGTACCATAGTTTTTTGATCCCTTCATTTACTGATGGGCATCTAGGTTGCTTCCAGCACCTAGCTATTGTAAATTGTGCTGCTATAAACATCGAGGTGCAAAGGTTCTTTTGGATTGGTGTTTCAGGGTTCTTAAGATATAGTCCCAGCAGTGGAATTGTTGAGTCAAAATGCAGACCCACTTTTAGTTTTCTGAGGAAGTTGTATACTATTTTCCATAGTGGTTTTACCAGTCTGCAGTCCCACCAAGAGTGAACTAGGGTCCTCTTTTCTCCAACACTTGTTTGTTGCTTTGTTTATGATGGCCATTCTGACTGGTGTGAAGTGGTATATGATTGTGGTTTTAATCTGCACCTCTCTGATAGCTAGCAATATTGAACATCATTTCATGTGTCTTTGGATCCTCCCTATGTCCTCCTTGAAGAAGTGTCTGTTCAAGTCCTTTGCCCATTTTTTAATTGGGTTGCTTGTCTTAGAGTAGAGTTGTGTAAGTTCTTTTTTTTAAAAAAGTATTTGTTTATTTTTAGAGAGGGAACGGAGGGAGAAAGAGAGAGAGAAACGTCAATGTGTGGTTGCTGGGGGCTGTGGCCTGCAACCCAGGCATATGCCCTGGCTAGGAATCGAACCTGTGATGCTTTGGTTCACAGCCTGTGCTCAATCCACTGAGCTATGCCAACCAGAGTGTAAGTTCTTTATATATTTTGGAGATTAAACCCTTGTCTGAGGTATCATTGGCAAATATGTTTTCCCATACAGTTGGTTCTCTTTATTTTGATACTGCTTTCTTTAGCTGTGCAGAGCTTTTTATTTTGATGAGACTCCATTTGTTTATTCTATCCTTTATGTCCCTTGCTCTAGGGGACATGTCAGTAAAAAAGGTTCTGTGTGAAATATCTGAGATTTTCCTACCTACATTCTCCTCTAGGACTTTAATGGTGTCATGGTTTATATTTAAGTCTTTTATCCACCTTGAATTTATTTTTGTATAAGGTGTAAGTTGGTGCTCGAGTTTCATTTTTTTGCATGTAGCTGTCCAGTTCTCCCAACACCATTTGTTGAAGAGGCCATTTTTACTCCATTTTATGTTGCTGCTTCCTTTGTCAAATATTAATTGACTGTATAGACTTGGGTTTATTTCTGGGCTCTCTGTTCTGTTCCATTGGTCTATGTGCCTGTTTTTATGCCAGTACCAGGCTGTTTTGATTACAGTGGCCTCATAGTATAGTTTAGTGTCAGGTATTGTGATCCCTCCTATGTTACTCTTCTTTCTCAAATTTGCAGCAGCTATTTGGGGTCATTTATGGTTCCATATACATTTTTGAAGTGTTTGTTCTATGTCTGTGAAATATGCCATTGGTACTTTAATAGGTATTGCATTGAATGTGTAAATTGCTTTGGGTAGTATGGACATTTTGATGATACTAATTCTTCCAATCCATGAACACGGTATATGTTTCCATTTGTTTGTGGCTTCCTTGATTTCCTTCCTCAGTGTTATGTAGTTTTCTGAATACAGGTCTTTTACCTCTTTGGTTAGGTTTATTACTAGGTATTTTATTTTTCTTTTTGCTATTTCAAATGGGATTTTTTTCTTGATTTCTGCTTCTGCTGTTTCATTGTTAGTGTACAGAAATGCCTTTGATTTCTGGATATTGACTTTGTATTCCGCTGTTTTGCCAAATTCATTCTATTAGGTCAAGCAGTTTTTTGGTGGAGTCTATAGGATTTTCTATGTACACTATCATGTCATCTATAAATAATGACAGTTTTGTTTCCTCCTTTCCAATTTGGATGCCTTTTATTTCTTTTTCTTGTCTGATTGCTGTGGCTACAACTTCCAGTACTATATTGAATAGAAGTGGTGAAAGTGGACAGCCTTGTCTTGTTCCTGACCTTAGTGGAAAAGATTTTAGTTTTTGCCTATTGAGTATGATGTTGGCTGTAGGTCTCTCATAGATGGCCTTCATTATGTTGAGGAACGCTCCCTCTATTCCCACTTTGCCGAGTGTTTTTATCATAAATGGGTGCTGTACCTTATCAAATGCTTTTTCTGCATCTATTGATGTGATCATGCGATTTTTGTCTTTGCTTTTGTTTATGTGATGTATTACATTTACTGATTTGTGAATATTATACCATCCTTGCATCCCTGGAATGAATCCCACTTGATCATGCTGTATGATCTCTTTAATGTATTGTTGGATGCGGTTTGCCAGTATTTTGTTGTGGATTTTAGCGTCAATGTTCATCAGCGATATTGGCCTGAAGTTTTCTTTCTTTGTTGTGTCTTTATCTGGTTTTGGAATTAGGATGATGTTGGCCTCATAAAAAGAGTTTGGGAATCTTCCATCTTTTTGGATTTTAGGAATAGTCTGTGAAGGATAGGAGTTATCTCTTCCTTAAATGCTTTGTAAAATTCTCCTGTGAAACCATCTGGTCCAGGGCTTTTGTATGTCAGGAGTTTTTTTTTTATTATTACTGCTTCAATTTCTTTTGCTGTTATTGGTTTGTTCAGGCTTTCTGCTTCTTTTCCATTGAATTTTGGAAGGTTATATTTTTCTAGAAATTTGCCCATTTCACCTAGGTTTTCAAATTTTTTGGCATACAGTTCTTCATAGTAATTTCTTACAATCCTTTGTATTTCTGTGGTATCTGTTGTAATCTCCCCTCTTTCACTTCTGATTGTGTTTATTTGGATCTTCTCTCTTTTTTTTCTTGATGAGTCTGCTTGCCAATTTTGTTTATCTTTTCAAAGAACCAGCTCCTGGATTCATTGATCCTTAGAATTGTGCTTTTAGTCTCTATGTCATTTAATTCTGCTCTGATCTTGGTTATTTCCTTCCTTCTGTTTGCTCTGGGCTGTCTTTGTTGTTGTTCCTCGAGTTCTTGTAGACGTAGGGTTACATTGTTTGTTTGAAATATTTCTATCTTTTTAAGGTATGCCTGTATGGCTATGAACTTCCCTCTCAGGACTGCCTTAGCTGTGTCCCATAAGTTTTGGGTTGTTGTGAGTTCATTTTCATTTGTTTCCAGAAACCTTTTGATTTCTTCCCTAATTTCATTCTTGATCCATTCATTGTTTAATAGCATGTTATTTAATCTCCATGATTTTGAGTGTTTTGGGGTTTTTTTTCCTTGGGGTTGGTTTCCAGCTTCAGTCCCTTGTGGTCAGAGAAAATACTTGGTATGATTTCAATTTTCTTGAAATTGTTGAGGCTTGTTTTGTGTCCTATCATGTGGTCTATCTTTGAAAATGTTCCATGTGCATTTGAAATGAATGTGTATTTAGCTTCTTTGGGATGGAAGGCTCTGTATATATCAGTTAAGTCCATTTCATCTAGGGTATTGAGGTTATTATTGATAGATATTCATTTACATTTTTCCCTTTTGTACCTGTGTTCCCCTCTTTTTCTCCTCACAAAGCAGGCCCTTTAGCATGTCTTGCAATACTGGTTTGGGGGAGGTGTATTGTTTTAGCTTTCTTTCGTCTGGAAAACTCCTTATTTCACCTTCCATTTTAACTGAGAGTCTTGCTAGGTAGAGTATTCTTAGTTGCAGACCTTTGCTTTTTCAATACTTGGAATATTCCTTGCCATTGCCTTATGGCTTGGAGCATTTCCATTGAGAAGTCAGCTGCTAGCCTTATCAGAGCTCCCTTGTATTTTACTTGCTGTTTCTCCTTTGCCGCCATTATATTGTCTTTGTATTTAAATTTTGCCATTTTTATATTGATGTGTCTTGGAATAGACCTCTTTGGGTTCATCTTGATTGGGACCCTCTGTACTTCCTAGATTTGTGTGACTTTTTCTCTTATCAAATTAGGGAAATTTTCCATCATTACTTTTTCAAACAAGTTTTCTATGCCTTACTCTTCTTCTCCTCCTTTTGGTATCCCTATTATAAGGATATTTTTATGTTTCATGTTGTCCTGCAGTTCCCTTAACACCTGTTCATTCTTTTTGAGTTTTTTTTTATTTTTTTTTTATTCTGTTGCTCTGTCTATTTTTTCCTACTTTGTCCTCCAGTTTGCTGATTTGAGATTCCACTTCATCTTGTCTACTTGTAATTCCTTCTATTGGGTTCTTCAATTCAGAAATTGAATTCGTCATTCCTTCCTGGCTTTTACCGATATTTTTAATGTCTTTTTTCATGCTGATGTAGTTTGCAGTAAGTTCCTTATAGTTTCCCTGTAGTTATTTGTAGTTATCACGGAGCTTATTGAACTTCCTCATATCCATTATTTTGAACTCAATGTCTAATATTTTATTTGCTCCTATTTCATTTAGCATTCTTTCTGGGGATTCCTCATTTCCTTTTGATTGGGTGTTGTTTCTTTGTCTTCCCATTTTAAGTGACTCTTCTGGTTTGTTTCTGCTTCTTGATCTCCTTTGACTCCCTCTCTTCATGGTATGACCTTCTATGGTAGGAGACCTGTGGTATTCAGTGTGCAGCCTCCTTGATTTCCTGAACTTGATGCTCTTGGAATGCCCTTTATACCATTTATGTTGGTTCTCTGGGTTGTAACTGAGTTTTGATTGTTGTTGGGTTATTCCTTGGTGGGTCCTTCCCTCTGGCTGGTTGATTGAGAGTCACTCCACTGACCACATCTCGTATGCTGTTGTGCAGGATATTGATATTAGAGAAGGTTATGCATATTTTGGGGTAGGAGGTATATGGGAAGTCCTGTACCTTCTGTTAATTATTGCTGTGAATTTAAACTACTGTAAAAGAATGCAGTCTAAAAAATTTTATTGTCGTATTTTTATAATTTGCTGTTCTTTTCATATAATTTTAGTTGTATTTTATTTACATAACTATTATAAGTATAGTTGCCGTATAATACACACACACATATATCTATATCTGTATCTATCTATATCTATAATCTGATCTTTGGGTATCTGATATTGATAGAATCAACATAAACTGACAGCATAAGCCTCATATTCATATTGATTCCCCTGGCTTCCCAAGTCATACAGGGCTGATGCAGAAGTGTCCAGTGGATTTTGCACATGACTTGGGTTTGTATCACATGTGAGAAGCCTCAAACATAAGAACCTTTAGTATTTTGTAATTGGTAGTAACCAAACCTGCTTAGGCATTATCCAAGAGGGCAACATTATATTTATACTCAACATTAAACAGACCTTCCCATGCTCCACAGGGAAACACTACCTTAATATTCTAAGGATGTTGGCTTCACAAATTAACTTGAAAAGAGAGGCTGGGGAAAAAAAGCTGATGCCTCTGCACAATGATATGCAAAAATCAAGAGACCCACAGAAAACTGTCTTCTAAATATATCATCTTGATGAGTCTATAAAGTGGTATAAGTTTGGAGAGCAATTTGGCAATAAAAACAATATTGCCATAAGAACAGATAAACTCTTGTATATCAGGAAACAGGAATATTCATGGCATAGAAAACAGGAATAATTTAAACATCAATAAGAGGTAGAATAATGAAATTGTAGATTCTTCATAAAATATAATACAAAATACAGAATGAAAAATGAACTTGAGCTATGTACATTATCAGGAATGAATTTCACAAAATTGAGCAAAACTTAATTTTGTAGCAGAAATATTGTAAAATTTAAGTTTAAAGCATTCATTTTGAATATATATACATACACACACACGAATATGGAAAATAGTAAATACTTAAGTACTAAGTTCAGGATATTGGTCATGTGGGTTAGGAGAGCATCAAGACAAGATACAATTATGAGGGGGTAAAGAACGTATTTAACTAAATTTGGTGACTTTTTTCCTATTTTCACATTGTTAGTGTATATACAAATTATACATATATTATTTTTGTGCTTCAGGATCTTATATGTGATATTTATTATAACTCTGCACTAGCGGTGCTCATATTCAGGCACACATGAGAGTCACAAGACAAATTTCAAGTCTTAACCACCCATATTTCTCCTTCAAAAAGGTCTAGACATTAATTTTTCAATTTTTTTAGAAATGTAATTTCTAAAAATCATCCCATTTGTAAGACACTTTGGATACAGATGACCCAGTAGCTACATTTAGGGAGGCACAGCTCAGTCTTGCTACACCACCTCATTAATACAAAATCTTCCAACAGCCTAACATTGATTACTCCATAACTTTCACTTCAGGCTGGATAGTTCAAAACCAGAAAAACCCACTGCACATGTAAGTCCTTACTATGTGACAACACTATTTTAACTGTGTTATAATACTGACATATAATTACCATGACTCTTGGTAGGTAGGAACTAATTCTAGCCCTGTTTTATGAATGAGGAAATGAGGTAGAGGAAAGTTAATGCTATATAGATTGAGAGTAGCATCTGTGAAATTTCATTACATCTAAAATTATTCTTTCTGGTGTCATTTTCCCTTTTCCTTCCCTTGATTTTATCTCTCCTTTCACTTTTTACCAGAGCCAATTTAGTTATAATACTGTTATAGTAATTTCTGCATATAGATTATAAGGCAGAAATAATTTCTTATTAATTGTTATATCTGTAATGTCTGCTCATTAACTTGGTAAAGATGTGATGAGATTAAATTCCAGCATAGTGTGTATTTGAGTGGCCTCCAAGGATTGCAGCAGAAGATCCAGCTCAGTAATAACCACATACAATCACTAAATTTAAATACACAAGTAAAAATGGCCATAAAATCTAATTGCACAGAAAATACTTTACTCATGCATAGTTGATACAAGATACTACAAAGTTTTTATCAGTTTTGGAGGGTAAAGATTTTATAAAATAATATAATGTAAATGACAATTGCTTTCACTTTTAGATTTTAGATATTTAAATTAGATTTATGAACTAAAGGCAAAGTACTGTTATTTCAGAAGATAGATACAAGTAATTTAAACTTAGAAAACATGTAGAGAATAATTTGATGTTTTACTATTATTTAAAGGCACACAAGTTTAATCAAGGTGTACTTTTCTGAATGTTAATATAAGTTTAATATCACTTAATATTTGTAATACATCTTGATTGGAGACTGGATATTCTGTTGCTATAATGAGATGCTCTACTTGAATAATTTTAGTTGGCAGATATATTGATATCATTATACTTATTACAGACTCTGGAGTACATAACTTCATATGTGTATTAAAAAAGCAATAATGTTGATTCCAAGTCTTTAATTTTAAAGCTTTAATGAAAGTATATACTTCAGCAGTTGAGGAATAAACAATTAAATACTTCATATTGTATCTCAGTAAGCTGTGCAAATGTAAAAATGTGAAAACTAAATGCAATGTTTGCACATACATAAGAAAACACAATATTACTATATTGTTTGGATGTAATACCACAAAATCCCGAAAAAAACATAAGATCTAAACCATAATTTCAATGATAATCCAGATTACACCCATATGCATGTTGATTTAAAATTATGTTAAACATTTTTTATCATTTCTATTACAATACTTTTTCCATTTAACTTTCTTTATTTCTTGGAGAAGAAATCATTCCTTTCACACGATTTAGAGGGTCCCTTCAAAACTCAAAATGCCACTACAAGCAGGACTTTTGTGAAAAGTTGCAGGTTTCTGTTTTTACCATTGAAGGCACTTAAAAGGCAATGTTGCAAAGGTGTCAGAAGGACAAATCATATTAATGTTTTTAATTTTAAAAGGAATAAAGCCAGCTCCTTTAAGCAGAAGGCTGCAACAGATTCTGAAATGTGAAAGAAAAAAAATGCCATCTTTTCCTTTCCTTTTGTGCTGTGAACTTTTTTCAGCACTATAAGAGAGAACCTAAAAGAGGAGATGAGGGCATACATGAGCTGAACACCAGACATATATATGTGTGTATTCCACTTATTTTTAAGTAACCTTGTAAGAGAGATATTAATAAGTTCATTTAATAGGAAACTCCCACTTGTGTTTACACTGCTAGTAAAAATAATAACTGATGCTAAACCCCACATACTACAGAAGTTATTTTTATGATTATCTTGCAGAGTATAAACTAATATAACATTTTAATGAGTTAAAATACAATTGCCTTATAACTTCAAATAAAGACAACAAGGGTTTTAAGATATACTGTTATTTTAATAATACCTTTAGGGGTAAAGGTATAATAAGTAACATGGCATTAAGTATATCTTATTTCTATTTCCCATACATTTATCCAATTAGTTATATATCCTTCCTTCTTTCATTATTACAAATTTGAGTCTCATTTGATTCATACTCAGTGTGAATATTTTTCTGAATTAGAGTCACTTTTTCAACCCCCAGAAATATCTTTTTCATACTTTGTTCATGATATTAATGCCTTTAGAACTGACAGAGTATTTTTCAATATACAGATGCTTAATATTTTTGTTTCCTACTTCTCTTTAGAAGCTTATTTTTTTATATCTAAGTGAAAGTTAAATAGTTTTACTTGAAATCTAGATTAAAGTTTTTAACAGATTGATTTAAGATTAATCACAATGTTGATTATGACTATATCAACATCTACTAACTTTGAAATTTTGTTATCTCTAGAGTACTGTGGGCAATATCTATTTTAAATTCTATCTGCATTGTTCACAACATGATAGGTCATTGTCAAGTACAGAATATGTTATGTTTTGTCTCTCAGTGTAATCATTTGCAATATTAAAGGTTTTTTTTTAAAGCATTTAGGGATCCATGTTTATATCAGAATTCAGAGACTGCAAATAATGCAACCGTGGTGACAACCAGATTGGCAGCTCTCCCTATAGAACAAAGTTTATATAGACACAGACAATGATGTCTTTTAAATAATTTACTCCATTGCCTAAATGCTGGCATATTCATTTTTGTAAACAGCATATAATGGATCTAAATATGGAACATTAAAAAGGCATAGTAGGAAGATATTGTAGGATTGAGGAGCTCTAGCAGTACTGTCTTTCAGCACAAATGCCCTGGTATTTTGTTGTAATCTTATTTTGTAAAATTCAGCAACAGCCACAGTGACACTAAACTCTTTTGACTTGACAAAAGAGTCTTTTACACTATTTAACATCAGGGGATGTATGTATTTGTGTATATTTTAATTTTAGACCTACCTACAAATATATTAAGTTTTATCTAATAACGACCTTAGTTTAAAAGTTGAGGTACTTAATTAAAAATAATTTAAGTAATTATGATTCATTAGTATGATGCATAATATTGAAGATTATGTAGAAAAATGGAAAATGTCCAGAATATAAAGTTAACATAGCACAGTAGAAAATATAATCCATATGGTTGTAACTGTGCAAAATATATACACCTATTGAGAAGTTATGCAAAATAGCTGTGATAGGTGGTGAGATCATGCATGACTAAAAACTCCTTTGGTATTACATTACATAGTAGTAAGGACAACTAAGCAGTATTAACAGCAACAACAAATGAGTTACAAAGTACTGACAAAAGTAAAATGAATCCTTTTTCATTCTAAACAATATTACTTGAAGAAGAAACTATTTGAATACTAGTTCCAATATTTGGAGAAGGAATGAGCCATAATTTTTCTCAACATTGAGTTTGATAGCTTCCAATGTATACCATATCTGGAAACTTGGACTTCAGAGGGTGAAGCTCATAATAATGTTATAGTATGAAACTGAGGAGGATTAGCTATATTAAGTAGCAGTTAGAGAAACTGTGAATTTCATAATTACAAATTTGCTTCTCCTAAAAATGGAATATTCTTTATTTTTCTACAGTTGAATTTTACTTACCTTATTGCTGATGATGGAAAACTTGAATTCTTGCCAGTTCAATTTGAACTCACTGTGTTTAAGATGTGCATTTGATAAACTCATATTTAAATGCAATCACTTTGAGTACTGGTGCTACCTGGGAGTGTACTTAAATTGCAGCAGAGGCAGAGAAAGCCTGTTCCCTGACTTAATGTTCTCATCAATGTGGTGGAGGGATACCTAGTGCTTGGATGAGTTGTTTCCTACTGACAGTCTCCCAGACTTAACCAACTTCATTTGGTCTTCTCTTTCCTGTGCTAGCAATTTTTGACCTATATTTTTGTGAATGCTGTGGCCCTTGATGAATAATTCTATTCAGTCTGCATCTTTCCTAGATGAACTCAGATTATTTGGGTCTAACAATACTACCTCTGCCCTTTCTTCAGAGGTTGGTGAATCCTGACTGTTTCACCTGCACCACAGTGAAGTAGAAGACCAGCCAGGCTCCCATCTCTGAAAATTGGCCTCACATACTGCTCCTCCTCAGGTGGGTTGTAGGTGTCTATTTCAGGGAACTTCTAGGGCTTAATCTAGTGTTCTTCCTTCACTTTTACAAAAAATATCCCTCATGCTTGGTGACTCTCTGTATTTGCATTAAATTTTTTCCTGACATAAGGTTTTTGTAACTCAACATTTTTTTTCTCTCAATCATTTCCTCCTGCCCACTCCCAATGCCACAAAATCCCATTTGACTTAAAGCCTAGGCTCCCAAGCCTACTGTTTTTGCTTAGATTTTACAAAATGTAATCAAAGCTCATTTGTCATCTTTTTAGTTTTGTGCTAGTGTGTTTGTGAGTGTGTCTTCACCTCCTTGGATCACAAACCTCAACCTCTTCTGCTGTAATTTTAAATAATGATAAAGCAGCTGATAAAAGAATTACAGGAAAGTTTAACATGCATATTTCAAATTCTCAGCTATTTTAGCAATCAGTTTTTAACTTACATAGTATAATAATACTTTGCATTTAGCTTTGAATGACTTGAATGTTATTCCCTGTCATTTTTCTAATTTATATTTCTTATCATGATAGTTGCTTTATTACAATACAAAACAAAGTATCCCAATAACCCTCAGGTAGAGACAGCATTGAGAGGGCCCACAGCTTCAGTGGATCTTTTGGTTTTTCACCCAGTTTGGAAGTTTTCCTTCCTTGACTACCTTAGTGAGTCACTGGTGTCTGAAGCAATGTGAACTGGAGATGCAGGTGAAGACTGGTAAACATCACTGGTATATAAATAGATGTCAAATATATTGCAAATATACATCACGATTGATTGTTTAAAATGAGAACTAAACATTAGGATATAGAGCAAACTTTTCAGTCATAGCCAAATGAAATATTCTTGCTCAGTGATTATAGAAATGGAGGAAATAGCAGACAAGTAAAGGCTGAAACTGTGTAAATATATTAAAGTGCTATGATTTAAAGTTATAATGTACTTCCAAAAAACTAAAACAAATATTAGAACAGAATTTTGTATAAAATGAGCTCCTTTAGCATTCTGAATATTTTTTATCTTTATAACGGTAACTAAACATTAAGTGAATGGGTTAAAAACAAAAAACAAGCATTATACCTAGTCTTAATTATTTAGTGCATGGTTTTTAAATGACTTCATATACACTCCCCATGTGACTGTTTAAACTATATTCAAAGAGTTACATGAGAATATTTAAATTATAGCTGTCAGCCAATAGTCATTGGTGCCAATTCAACATCCAAAGGAATCCCAGGTTGGTGTCAATTCAATATCAAAAGGAATCCCCAATTTGAGGCACAGTAAAGAAGAAAACTTAGTGCAAAACAGCTCAATAGTGGCAGCACAGCTGTGAAAACAGCATGGCTGTCAAACAGCTCTGGGCTCATGTGGCCCTAGTGTGGGGCCTCCCCTGCTGTAGAGCTCTGCTTTGCTGGGTGCTAGTCTGCTTAGCACTGCACCATCTGGTCCGCTTCACTCCACACCAGTAAGCTTCTCTCTGCTCTGGACAGAAATCCTCCATGTTTCAGCTCAACCAAGGAGCCACAGCATCCATTTCTCTGGAAAAAGGGAAAGTACCCTCCAGAGCCAGAGGTGGGCTGGCTTATATGGGCAAAAGTCCCTGACTCTGGCCCCTGATTGGTCTGTCTTCATGCAAGTGAGGACTACAAATTTTCAGCTAGACTGGTCCAAAAGTCACTGCACTGACTGATCAGAATAGAATCTCTCTGATTGGCTGGAGCTGCACAGCTCTTGTTGAATAGGAAAAACTCCAGTCCTTTAGAAATAGCATTCCAGGAACCCCTTTATAAGGACTGGATCAGATGGCAGAAACACAGTGTAGGCAGGCAGTCCAGTGCTGTCTTGTCTGTGAAGTGCAGTTTGTGTGAGAGGCCCCTGTGCAGAAATGGCAGCTAGGCTCTGTTTTTTGTTTTGTTTTTTTTTTAATAACTTGAGCCCAGTTAGCTATCAGGAGCCCTTCTTACTAGCTATCTTATTTTTTTCCTCAGGTTCACATAACTAATATTTATTGAGTAACTACTGAATAGTAGGATCTATTATCAGCATTTTTCTTATTATTTAGTTTAATCCCAAATAATTCAAAGAGGTAGATACATAATTAACTTTAAATTTTATCCAAATGATTAGCTTTTCACCTGTTTTAGCAGAATGTGTAGAATTATTGTTTTTGTTAATATCTGGAAAAGTAAAATAATAAAAGTAAAGAAAAAAGGTAAATCTCATATCTCAGAAGACATACAGAACAAATTGAATGTTCTAAGGAATCTTGCTAGCCTTCTTTTCCTTCTCACTGCATGCAAATTTTAGATCCTTTGTGATATACATGAAATTTAAAAAGGTAATTGCTAAACCTTAGCTTCAGAAATGCTCAGTTATATATTTTTAGCTTTACACTTAAATTTTATGAATATAAGATAAAATATTTTTTCTATTTTATAGAGTTACTTAGTAATAACTTTAATGATGAATTGTAATTATGGATTTATAAACAATATTAAATAATATAGTTTAGATATTATTTGGTAGAGTTTAAAAGATTTGATGTGCAACAAATAAGGCACATGGAGGTATAGAATAAATAAATCTTGATTTAATAATTAAATGATCCTTTTCAGTTTATAGAATCTGGTTTATTTTGTTTAAATGACAGAACACATAAAGTTCCACTATCTACAATTTCATCACATAAAGCATCCCCTGATTATTGGCATTTTAAACTAATAATACATGTTTCCTTTTATACTGTAATTATAATAAAATATTTTAAGGTTTGAAAAGGACACAAAATGTGAACATTTGAAAAAGTCCTTATCTAAACTTACACAGTTAATATGTTATTGTGCAGAACTGAATATGGGTGGTGCTGGCTCTGAAAAATTGTCACTTTGGTCACGGTCAGGATAACATATTTGTACCTGTGGGGAAATGGTACCTTTATGGGAAACATAAATTTTCAAGAAACAAGTGATAACCCTGCTAAAAATGGAATACAAGCTTCTTTTAAGGAACATAGTATTTACTTAAATAGATACAAATGTGGTTTATAATACATTCATATATCAATACTATAATCAAATTTCTAGGAACAAATTTGACAACTAGAGTGTTCTTTACATAGCAATTGAGAAATCAACCAAAAAGAGTGAGCTTATGTAAATATTCTCTTATGTGATTTTAGTACAAATCATACTGAGTCAGGATTCCTCCAATTCATTGTGACCCCAGTGAGTAAGATTCCCAAATGCTGACTTCTGTATAGTATGTTCCTTAATTCAACCACCAGACATCAGAAAGGCTGATCTTGTAATCGTATGTTTTACTTATCTTCCAAAGTTTATGAAACTGCAGCTTAGGATGATAGTAAAGAATATTCAACTAAAGTATTTTTATTTACTAAGAAAAATAAAAAAAATAATAGCTACCAAGTGTTTGCCAATCACTGTACTAAAGATTTTTTAAAATTTTATTTCTTTATTTTTAGACAGAGGGAAGGGGAGGGAGAAAGAGTGGGAGAGAAACATGAATGTGCCTCTCCTGCACCCCTTACTGGGGATCTGGTTTGCAACCCAGGCATGTGTCCTGACTGGGAATCTAACAGGGGACCCTTTGGTTTGCAGGCCAGCCCTCAATCTACTGAGCCACACCAGCCAGGGCTGTACTAAAGATTTTATACATTATTCTTCATTCAGTACTTATAAAAATCCAAGGAGTTAGTATTATTCTTATTTCTTCAATCAAAGCAACTGAAACTTAAAAAAATTGATACAATTTCTCAGGTCACATGGTTTTTAAGAAGCAAAAGATGATATAGAAATCCAATATGATCCAATTTCTAGGTTACCCCTTTTATTTTTAATCAATATTCTCCATATCTTATTATTCTATTAAATGTGTTGCTTTCAGAAATTGTTTTCTGATGAATGTGTAGTTTCTTCATATTCCCTTAGAAGAATGATAAAGGATTTTCAATTAACGAAGGACTAATTATGTAGAACTGAATTTGTAGCAATGGATGACAGACTAGGATAATTAACCTATCTTAGGAGGAGTGTTAGTCATACAAACAGTTTTTGATTTTGTGAGTCTTGACACTTTAAGAGAATTCAGATTCTGCTTTTGAACTTCATTTCAGCACTCCAGTGAATGTATGCTCTGGTAACACTGAATTCTGTGCTCATAACTATGATATAAATCATTAAGTGACATGGTATTTCAATATTGCCTCAGGAAAGAATTTGTGTTTATTACTGGCATATCCTCTCAACCATGCATTCATTATTTTCATCTATTAAAACAAACAAAAAAACAACATTGAAAACCAACTAGCCCTGGCTGGTATGGCTCAGTGGATTGAGTACCAGCGTGTGCAACAAAGGATCATCGGTTGGATTCCCAGTCAGGGCACATACCTGGGTTGTAGGTCAGGTCTCTAGTAAGGAATGTGCAAGTGGCAACCACACATTGATGTTTCTTTCCCTCTCTTTCTCCCTCCCTTTCCCTCTGTCTAAAAATAAATAGATAAAATCTTAAAAAAAAAAGAAAGAAAGAAAACCAACCAATGGCTATATATAACACAGATCATCCTTCTTTAGCAGGTAATGATAAATTGCTATGGAAGACAAACTGGTTTCCTGTCAAGTTTGGAAAAAACACAGTCTAATTATTTTCATATCATGATTAGATCATCAGGTGAAAGGACACCTCAATCTAAAGATTAGTTCATTATACGTTTCAACCTTAATAAATTGGAATTAACTCAGTCAGCTTCTTTCCTCAGAGTTTTTCCAGGATGTGCAAATAGATCATGATTCAGGGTTTTAATTTGACAATTCTTCTTTTTATTTTGCTGATAAAAGAGGATCATAATTGCTTCCTTAAATTATTTGTATGAATAAATTAAATATTGCTTTACATCTAAAACATATTTTACTGATACTAATTCTGGATTTATTACTAATAGTTTTATATTTTGATCCTTTAAATGCCATTTGACCTTTCAGTTCTCATCAATAACTTTCTCTAACAGCCTTGTTAACTCCTTACTTCTAGTGAATTGTGATTCTATTCATCCTGCATTTGCCTTCAAAGTACAGGAAAACCTTGTTTTATTGTGCTCTACTTTATTGTGCTTCATGGGTATTGTATTTATTTTTTTTTACAAGTGGTAGGTAAGACTGTTCACCAGCAAAAAGATTAAAATTCACTTTATTGCACTTCTTACCAAACCCACACCTCCAAGAGACATTTAACTCACTTTATTTGGGTGGTTTGGAATGGAACCCACAATATCTCTGACGTATGCCTGTAATTTGATCTTATTCTCCTGAACAAATTATTTGAGTGATTATTCTTTTGTAATATTATTTATAATAATAGCTAATATCATTTAACACTCACTTTGTACTTTGTTGAATTACTTAATTTAACTAAGTTGAAATCTATAATGTGCACATGAATATTTTCTAAGTTTTGTTAGGGTACTTTAGCTTGATACTACTTAAATAGATAGGGCAATCTATTTAAGATTAATATAATCATAATATAATTCCTTCAACAAAGAAAATAAAAGAAAAAATAAACAAGTGTGACTACATCAAACTAAAAATTTTTGCATAGCAAAAGAAATCATCAACAAAGTGAAAAGATAACCCACTGAATGCAAAAACATATTAATCAATGATACATGTGATAAAGTATTAATATCCAAAATTTATAAAGGATTTGTACAACTCAACATCAAAAAATCACACAATCCTATTAAAAAATGGACAGAGAACCTGAATAAATACTTTTTTCAAAAAGGACATACAGATATCCAATAGACATACACAAACTTACTCAACCTCACTAATAATCAGAGAAATGCAAATTAAAACTACAATGAATGTCAGAATGACTATCATCAATAAATCAACAAACAGCAATTGTTAATAAGGATGTGGAGAAAGGGAGCCTTCATGCGCTGTTGGTGGGAAAGTAGACTGGTTGCAGTCACTGTGGAAAACAGCATGGAGGCTCCTCACAAACTTAAAAACTGAAATGCTTTATGATTTTACTTCTGGGTATATATTTGAAGAATCCCAACACACTAATTCAAAAGAACATAAGCACCCCTATATTCATCAGTGTTGTTTACAATAGTCAAGATGGGGAAGAAGTGCCCAAGAATAGACCAGTGAATAAAAAGGTTCTGATACCTTTACACAATGGAATAACTACTTGGCCATATTATGAAATATAATTTGGAGGAACCAAAAGTTGATTCAAAAGGAGCCTTGATAATTTCTCTGGCAAGAAACTGGACTTGGTGACAGTGGTACAGATAGATATAAATGAAAATGTAAAGTAGATGCAAGAGAGAAAATTGGCAGAAATTGGTTATGAGCTGGATATAAGAAATGAAACAGAAATGAGTGTCAAAAGCTTTTCCCAGTTTCCCTCTGGCTTAAACAGTGAATTAAATAATGGAAGCATTTAGGGTAATGGTAACATTTGAGGAAGGCCAAGCCAGAGAGAATAGATTAGGATTTAGACATGTTATGTATGAGAGGTAATTCAGGCATCCAAGTACAGATCTGTTTAAGTGGGTAAGTTGAGGGACATAACACTAAAATTTTGAGAACATTATTCATGGACTTTTTTTTGGTAATTGGCAAATAATGTAGGTAATTGTGAGCATATATTGTATAGTGGCTCCACTGAATAAAAATAAAGGAGATTGGGAAAGGAATAGATTAAAAGCAAATACTCCAGGATGAGATTGCAAGACTGGATGGGGAGTAGGGTTTGGAAGAAAAATGTAACATTATATCAATGTCAACCAAGTAATTAACACAAAGATGTCAATCATTTTAATCAGACAATAACATGAACAAAAATACTGAAATACAATATAAATTTTAGCTCACATTAAGCAAAGGTAGCATTTCATAGTCGACAGCACAGCTCTCAATAAAAAAGAAATCTAACAGAATTTTTACCCCTTTCCAAACCCAGCCCTGGTGATACCATGAAGGCAGGAGGGAGATTGATGGACCTAAGGAGAAAATTGCAGACCTCACGTGAGGCTCCATTTTTGTGGGTGCTTTGTTATGGTTCTTCTTCTATTTCAAATGGGAGTTTTTGTTGTACGTGCTATTTTTGTCTTTATTTATTTAAAAATGACAGTTTTTTTTAGCTATAATGTGGCTTACATATTACTAGAATTTTATCGTATAAACCGAAGGGCATTACCTAACAAGTTTGTTGGACAGAGATTTAGGACAGAAAAGGCATATAACTGTGTAGAAATGTTTTAAAAGCAAAAGGTTCCGTGGTTAAGGATTGAATACCTAGGTGTGGTTGCCGGTTTTTGTTTTCATTTTTATATCTATTAGCCATTTGTATTTGGGCACATCAAGAAATTTAAAGGAAGCTTTTTCCTCAGCAGTAACATTAGGGTGGTCTTTAAGAACCATCAAATCATTGAAATGGATGAGTATTTGAACATTGTGAAATATGTAATTCTATAGATGAGACATACTATTAACACTATACCATAATCCACTATTAGCTTTGCCTTTCTATTATTAACTTAGCCAGGTGAATATCAGCAATAGTGCATAGAAATCTATAATTAGATTGAGTAAAAACAGAACAACACATACTAACCACAAATATTTTAATTTAAAATATTTTAAAGCTATGAAAAATGTTAAATTGCAGAAACATAATGAGAATATAAAAACAACTATTATAGATTTATCAATAAAATGGATGCAATATTTTATCATATTGTGCTCAGATCTCTCTTAAAAAGAGCCAGTTTTACTTGAGGAACACTGTATTCTATTTCCACATACATTTCTTTGCCCCCCTCACCACAAGGAAGAATTATATACAGGATGTATTGTCTTTTCCTAAATAAGGTTCTACACTTTTCCAACGTATATTTGAATACATAAATGTTATCTTATATCTGAAACTACAGTAATCTAAAAAAAAATCTCCTTCTTCCAAATACTTTTTTTGCTATGCTAAAGCAACTGCACTAAAATAAGCACAGCACTGTAATGATGTATGAGAGGGGACCCCAAAATACTGGAACTATCTTCTGTAGGACAGGCCCCTGGTAGTACAGGCTTCCTCCACTAGGTGAGTGTTCTAGGAGCCCATCTGTGTCAGTGTGCCAGGTGTCTTTATGGGAGGCTGCCTTCGGCTTCAGTGAATTTTTTTGAAGACTCATTCAGTTCATTTGCCTATTTCACAATGGGTTATTTACTAACGCACCTAACCACACTGTGCTGAGTGTTCAGCAGTTTATAAACAAAAATGGCATGACCCCCATGCCCCACCTTCCCTATTCACCCAATCTCACCCCAAGTGTCTTTTTTGTTTGTTTCCTTGGATGAAGAAGTCCTCAAAGGGAAACATTTTGCTGACGTGAAAGAGGTGAAACAAAAAATGGTAGAAGCACAAAAAGGCATCAAAACTGACGAATTCAAAAACTGTTTTGAGCAGCAGAAAATATGTTTCAATAGGTGTATTGCATGAAATGGTGGGTACTTTGAAGGTGTGTGAAATTTAAACATGTAGAAATAAATACACAATTTTTTATAAATAAATTCCATTTTTGGGGGGTCTCTCCCCTTGTAAAATGTATGTAACACAAGAGCTACAAGAGTTTTCCCTACTATTTGTCTATGCTTACTGCTTTAGATATGGCAATAAAATCTTTGTGTTATCAACTAATAAAGGTTAAGAATCTGCTTTATGTATGTACAAGGTAATGCTATCTAGCATTTTATAGGAGAGAAAATCTGTATTTTCTCAAGATTTACACTACTTTGTATGCCAATACTTCTTCTGCTACAATCTCTAAAACATGGGGAGTCCACGGAGCTAGTGAAATATACAGATTAATCAGTTTCTCCTTTTGGTTGTACAACCTAAACTTTCTTTTTTAATAGATTATGTTTTTTTATCTCACAAAATGCACCCTTTTAATTTATTTTAGTGTTAGGGCAGAGTTAGCTTAATGTAGCTGTTACAGAGAAAACAGCTGGGTATATGCCCTGACTTTTTTAATACCCTAATTCAATAATTTTTTGTGTGATGTTTCAAAAGCTTTATTTTCAAATCTTGACCAAATTTCCCACTTCTACATTTGACCTAGGATAATGTCATTTTGTTTCTAATCAAAGGAAATATTTCCCTTCCTCACTTTCCTTATAGGGACACTGGGTAAAAGATCTGAATATAATTATTTCATTTCCAAATAAAACCTAATTGCACTTATTGTTCTCTAATATATACTCCTGTTATATTATTTGTACTGTATGGCATATTGGAATACTCCTGACTTCACCACAAAGTTCATACTTTATCTTGAGTTGTGGCTTTGCTTATTAACTAAGCATCACTTGATAATTTATTATGATAGTCTGGATTCTAAGCAATAGTTTTTTGAAGTTGAAATGATATTAAATGACTTTGTATATAACACCTGCTTGATTGCTGGATAGTTTTTTGTACATCTAGCTGATAATTAGAACTATCAACTCTAGACCCCACTATAAAATAAATTTTTATTATTTGAAAAAGAACATTTTAAACAATGTTAGGTTCAATTAGAATCACTTTATAAACAAGTGTGTTTACAAAATATATATTTGTTGAAAAAAGGAAAATTTATAAACATTATAAAATATCTTTGAAATATTTGAAGCCTGTAAAATAACATTTTAATATTATTAAAATCACAACATTGTTATTATTGATGCTGGCATTAATAATAAAAGTGCAGTTTTAAAAAGTGGGCTTAATCTATAAAAGAATATATAGACAATAGGAGTATCTGTGAGGCATATACTTTTCTGAGCCTAATACAATTTACAGACATACAACCCAAAATAAAAGTGTTCAAACACACTAATCGTGAGATAATTCACACCTGAGCCATTTAATTTCACCAAATTCTTTTTGATGTTTCTAATATACAATATGACATGCTTCAGCATTCTCATAACCATTTGAAGAGTTTGGGTCCATAAATAATGAATAGTACATTCTTTTTCATTGAATTTATTGAGGTGACATTGGTTAATAATATTACATAGTTTCAGGTGTACAATTCTATAACACATCATCTATATGTTGTATTATGTGTTCACCACCCCAACTCAAATCTCCTTCCATCACTATTTATTCCCCTATACTTCTTCTCCCTCCCTATACCCCCTTTTCCCTCTGGTGATCAAAATACTATTGTATGGGTCTATGGGGTTTTTTTCTTCCTCTTTCTTCCTCCCCTCCCTTCCCCTCCCCTCCCCTCCCTTTCCCTCCCTCCCTCCCTCCCTTCCTTCCTTCCTTCCCTCCCTTTTCTTTCTTTCTCTTTTCCTTTCTTATTCCCCCCTCTCTTTCTCCCTCCATCTTTTTCACACAGCCCTACAACCCCCCTACTTTCTGACAGCTGCCAATCTGATCTATATCTATGAATCTGTTTCTACTTTGTTAGTTTATCACATATAAATGAAATCATATGGTAATTGTCTTCTTGTACTGGCTTATTATACTTAGCATAAGGCTGTCCTGGTCTACCCATGCTGTTGCAAAGGGTAAGATTTCCTTCTTTTTTATTATCGAGTACTGTTTCATTGTATAAATATACCATAGCTTTTTATCCACATATTTACTGATGGGCACTTGGACTGCTTCCAAATTTTGGCAATCGTAAACAATGCTGCAATGAACACAAGGGTTCATATATTCTTTTAAATTAGTGTTTTGAGTTTCCTTGGATATATTCTAAGAAGTGGAACACTCCTTATAAGTCAGTTCCATTTTGAATTTTTCTCTTACTGCTTTCCATAGTGGCTGCATCAATTTGCATTCCCACCAACAGTGAAGGAGCATTCCCTTTTCTCCACATCCTTGGCAACAATTACTGTCTCTTGATTTATTGATGATAGCCATTCTGACAGGTGAGAGGTGATATCTCATTGTGTTTTTAATATGTATGTCTCTGATGATTAGTGTTGAACATTTTTTCATATGCCTGTTGGCCAACTGTATATCCTCTTTAGAGAAGTGTCTACTCAGGTCTTTTACCCATTTTTAATTGGGATTTCTTCTTGGTGTTGAGTAGTATAAGTTTTTTATATATTTTTGGAAATTAACACCTTATCAGATGTATCATTGGTAAATGTTCACCCATTCAGTGGGTTCCCTTTTTACTTTGTTGATGGTTTCCTTTGCTGTGCAAAGCTTCTCAGTTTGATTTAGAAAAACAGCACTTTGTGTGTCTACGATGATCCTTAGAACCTCATAAGTTCTTCGTAGTTGGCAATCTGTTCTTATGCAAGTGGCATGTTTGCAAATTGTCAATAGCTTTTTACATTTAGATCAGTCATAATATGTCACACATATATGACATATATGACATGATATATATGATATATACATATTATATATGTATATATGTACATATACATATATATGACATATTATGACCGATCTAAATGTAAACATGTATACATATATACATATATAATATGTATATATCATATATATCATGTCATATATATGTCATATATATGACATATTATGACTGATCTAAATGTAAAAACCTATTTACAATTTGATATATATATAATCAACTTTGTATATATAATTTTATATATAATCTTAAATCTATATATAATTATATATAATTATATATATATAACTTTATATATAATCAATTTTATATATATATATATAATCAACTGCATCCCAACTCACACTTGTTTTTATTATTCCTGAACATAGTTAAGAGTTATGAATGTAATCACTGAATTTTCACGTAATTTACCTCACCTCATTTAGTTTTCAAGAATAAATTAAATATTAAATGAATGTAGGATAATTTATAATTGCTTCATATTAGTTAATGTACTTGATTATTCAAAATTAGATTGCTTCTTTCCATCCAGATTAATCTGTAAGTCCACTATTTATAACAATGTTCTCAAAATTGTCTCAAAATGATGAACATGTGGGGAAAGCAAGAATAAGTCTTTTGCTACCTTTTCACCTTTTCATGAGATCCTCTGGGTAATGAATGAATGGATTTTATTGATAACAGTTTACCTTTATCTGAGCTTTATGTATTTCATAGTCACTTCCTGAAATTATCCTGTTTATATTTTCCATCTGCTCTCCAGATCAGAATAAAGCTTTATGAAATCATAAACTCTTTCCGTTCTGTTCATTTCTTAAACAATGTACATACTTGTATAACAGTATATAACATCTAGTTACAAAAGAAAAATCAAAGGACATTAAGGCTTTAGTTATTTACAGGAACAGGTGTCATATTTTGCTGTTCCTGCACATGGATCACATATATACAGATGTGTTTATTTAGTCATTTACTTATTGACTCATATAGTCACTCAAAACACATTTATTGAGCCCCACTGGGTTCTTTACACTATATTATTTTTTAATTTTCAACCAAGGACATCCTTATTGAATTTTAGAAAGGGGGAAGGGAGGGAGAAAGAGAGACAGAAAAACATCAATCAGTTGCCTCTTGTAGGTGCCCCTACAAGCCTGAACCCACAGTTTAGACGAGTGCCCTGACCCATGATTGAACAGTTTGAACCAGACAGATTGAACCCATGATCCTTCAGTTTATGGGTTGACACTCCAACCAACTGAGCCACATCTGCCAGGGCCATTATGTATTTAAGTATTTGTTTAGAATAAAGCATATTTGTCTCAAATGGTTGTATTCCACCTTTTCTTATGGCTGAGTACTCTTCCATAGTATATATGTACCATACCCTTATCCAGTCCTCTATCCAAAGACACTTTGGTTGTTTCCATGTTTGGCCACTGTAAATAATGCTGCAATGAACATAGGGGCCATACTTCTTTGTGAATAAATGTTTTTAAATTTTTTGGGTAGATATGCAAAAGAGGGGTTGCTGGGTCATATGGTAACTCTATTCCTAAATTTTGAGGAGTCTCCATACTGTTTCCCATAGTTGCTGTACCAGTTTATATTCCCATCAGCAGTGAATAAGAGTTTCTTTTTCTCCACAATCTCTCCAACACTTATCATTTGTCTTGTTCAGAATACCCATTCTAACAGGGTGAGATTGTATCTCAGTGTAGTTTTTATTTGCATTTCCCTAATAGCTAGTGAAGTTGAGCATCTTTTTGGATATCTTTTGATCATTCGTATGTCTATTTGGGAGAAGTGTCTATTTAGGTCCTCTGCCTATTTTTTAATTGTATCATTTGGTCTTCTGTTGTTGAGTTGTGTGAGTTTTTTTATATATTTTGAATATTAACCCATTGTTGGAGGTGTTTGCAAATATCTTGTCTCATTGAGTTGGTTGCCTTTTTGTTTCTTTTGCTGTGCAGCTTTTTTGTTGTTGTTGTTTGTTATAGCAGTCTAGTTTCATTCTTTTGTGTGCATCTTTACAATTTTCCCAGCGCCATTTATTGAAGAGACTTTCTTTTCTCCATGTGTGTTTTTGTCTCCTTTTCAACCATCATTTGCCCATGTACATGTGTGTTTATTTCTGGGCTCTCAATTCTGTTCCACTGGTCTAGTTGTCTATTTTTCTGTTGATACCATGCTGTTTTGATCATTGTCACTTTGTAGTATAATTTAAAGTCAGGTAGCATGATATCTCCAGTTTTTTCTTTTTTTTCCTCAAGATTGCTTTGGTTATTTGGGGTCTTTTGTAGTTTCATACAAATCTGATAATTTTTTGTTCAATTTCTTTAAAAACTGCCATTGAGATTTTGATGGTGAGTGCATTAAGTATTTATATGGTTTTGGGTATAGTCATTTTAAATATGTTGATTCTTCCAGTCTATGAACATGGAATATCTTTCCATTTCTTTATTCCTTCTTTAATTTCTTTTAATGATGTGTTTTATTGTTCAGTGTATAGGTCCTTCATATCCTTTGTTAATTTTATTGATAGATACTTTCTTCTTTTCATTGTCATTACAAAACAAATTGAGAATATCATGCTAGGCAAAGTAAGTAAAATTAAATCAATATTCAAATTTGACGCATTCCAACATTTTCTTCATTAAATTTTTCCCCTCCTTCTTTGCTACTCTTATCTAAAACCTACTACAAATGTGCCCAATTGTTGTCTCTGCCTTTATAATAATAGCATACAATATATTCTGCATGATATGAATAGACTATAGATGTAAATTTATTTATGATTCAAGACTATAAAATGAATCCAGGTTATCTACCAATTGTTCACAGATTTCTAAAGACTAGCATTAAATGCCCTATGTCAAGTGGTTCTTCCAAACATCTCTCTAAAAAAAAATCAGTGTAATTGGCTTAACTCACTCGTGTATATTATTCTAATTTCACTTCCATTTTATCCTATCATTTTTCTTTAACATCTGTAGACTGCATAAAAACTAGTACTTCAAGTAGGTTGCTAAAGCATAAAAAGTCATGGCCCATGACCAACTAATTATATTGTATTCTCTTCAGTTGTTATTTTTCCTTCTTCTATCATCACATTAAATGAGGGACTTAGCAATATTAATAACCACAATTATCAAGTATATGGTCAGTTATACACACAATAAATTTATAAATTATAATTACTAAGATATACTGTAATATTAGGGCTTTAATAAATAAAAAGTTATGAATTATTTAACAAAATACAAAAAATGTTTTAAGTAAAAGAAACTATAGCTCAGTAATTATGGTCACATACATGAGAACAATTAAATATATAATAAATTCCTCCAATAATCAATTATACCAAACAGTATATTTGGGATTAGTTATATTTTGAGTAATAATTAGTGATAACTGTTTACAAAGAAAATTTAAATATAAACCTTTAAAAACTAACACACCGGTCTCCACATTGGTGATCATGTCACCAAACCCCACTGCATTGCAGGATTAACTGCTGCCATACCTGTTTCTATACATTTTGTACATATTCCCATTTCAACAGGACACTGAGGACAATTACTTCTATTGTTAAATCCTGGTAATTACTATATGACTAATTTACTCCAAATTCTGTTGACTTACTGGGTGAGCAAATGGATATTAAAACTTTAAGTATTTTAATATATCAGGACCTAACAATACAGGAATGGGGAAATTAATGCATTTTATTCAATAAAATATTCTACTTTCCAAAGATGACAAAGAGTCATATCTATCATATGTTGCTATGGCAGAGTATAAAAAGAAAATGTACACACTCTAAAATATTTTATTATTAGAAACTGATCTAACAAGCAAAATAGAGACAGGCTCATAGATGGAAAGCAGGCTGACAGCTCCAGGGAGGGTTAGGGGTGGAGGGATGGAGCAACAAGGGGATAGGACTCATGGACGGGGACAGGGACAGCAGCATGGTGACTGCAGGGGCGGGGGCTCTAAGGAGGGCAAATGGCAATTGCAAATAATAAAATTAAATTTAAACAAAGAAACTATGGTTGTATTTGTTTCAAATGCAGTCAAATTATGTTTCCATTGTTCTGTATATTCAGATAACTTAGAAACACTTTTTCTGGTTTCTTAATTCATTAGAATCAAAGGAAAGCAAACATTCAAATAAGCTTTTCTCTTTCTTGTTAAGCAACAAATGAAGCAAATAATTGAGAGGCTAGTAGCTGTCTAAGGAGATTAAACACTTGCTTAGCTGAGCCTAAAAGGTATGACTTAAAGACATTATGACCTCAAGAAAAAAAATTTCCATGCATTATTAACTTCACATGATATATTCATTCTCTTTTAAGTTTCTTAAAGCAGTGATTTCAGAATTCTATTTTTTCTAGATACACTACAATAACTTTTAACAAAAGTATGTGATTTTTGAGACAATTTTCTTTAACATATTTAAATATAGATCATAAAGTTTAACCAAGGGCCAGCCAATTTTACCAGAAAACTGGAGAGATGCCAGGCTCAGTTTTCCAACCCCATCCAGCTGTGGGTTTAATAACATAGCAGTAGTTTTATAATCTTACTTAAATTAAGAATAGATAATAAAGTTTTTTACAGTTTCTGGACTAAAAACAAAGTAGGTCTGTTCAGAACTCAATTTACTGTTAGTCTTAAAGAATCAAATTTGTTTTTCAGACATCATCTAATATACAAATTTACTGCATAATTAAAGTGATATTTGATATCAAAAGGAAAGGCACCTTGCACTAGATAACTTACATATTTTATGTATAGAAAAATTATTTACATGTACAGGCTCAAAATAAAAATATAGGATAAAATAAATATTTAAAATCATAAAATATGTAACATAAATTACTAGTAATCCCTTGAAGAAAATGTGGTCTCCTAATCAAAGATAAAAATACTAATTATTAAGGGAAACATCATTTTTTAAAATTCTAACCTGAGGACGTGCTTACTGACTCTAGAGAGAGAGGAAGGGAGGGAGAGAAAGAAAGTGAGAAACATCAATGTAAGAGAGAAACATTGATTGGTTGCCTTTTATACTCGCCCGACTGAATCGAACCCAGAACCTAGATGTGTGTCCTGACTGGAGGTGAAATCCACAACATTCTGATGTACAAGACTATGCTCCAACCAACTGAGCCAATGGGCCAGGGCTGGAAATGTCCATTTTTTAAACTTATGTTGCTTAGTTTACATTCCGAACATTGTTTATGCAATCATCCAGGTTACATTGCTTATATTCAAAAGCTCATTGATTCAAGATTCTGAGATAGCTCAGAAGATTACAAAGGCCATATGCATGTAATATAAAATCTTCATTACAATGAATATAGGTTCAGAATTCAAAAGTGATTTTTTAAAGGCTGGAATCTGATTGTGCCTTAAAACACTGTTAATGTCTAAATGTACATACATAAGAAAAAAGGAATAAAAATTTCTAAGATAATTTAGCAAACAATCTTACTTTATATCAATACCTTTGTTTCCAATCATTAAACAGGGAATATTCTTAAGGAATTATATCAATTTAATTGTCTAGAATGCTTTTGCCCTATCATCAGAAACCAGTAGATAGGAGGACCTTCAAAAAAAGTTATATGTTGAGGTTATTTTGCATATAAAGATGTTTCATATAAGGGTTCAGTGTAATGACTATGGTAGTGGGGAACAGAGAAATGTGTGGAATGCTCTTTTTGTTCTTACAGTGCACTACACATATCACCTTCCTCTGCATTGTAGAGCGGCACATTGTCTTCACACTTTTTTGAAACATCCACAAAAGGTATATCAAAGTTTCTCTTCCATGGCAAAATGCGGTAGTTGAATAGCATTACAAATTAAAATAGGGCATTATGAAAAAGCACTCTACAAAAATATAGTATTTATTTCTGAATATAAAAGTAAATCACAAGAATAAGGAAGCTGAGAAGAATGCTATATCAAGTAAAGAGTTAGCTTCAAAAACTGGGTAAAAGAAAGGAACATTTTCTGGACCATGGTATATAACAGCAGAAATCTGTTTTCCTCTGGAGGATACATGAATCCCACAAACTTGGAAGAAGAGCATTAGCAGCAAATTTACTGATCCGATCAAGAAGACTAAACTAAGACTGAAAGTGGAAGAAAAAATGTGAAACAGTAAAATGGATATTATAAAGGGCAACTGATTTAAAATAAAATCAATGCTTGGTGAAAAAATATCTAGAAATTATGTTTTAGAAATCATGGCTTAGAATAATACTTAGGCTTAGAATATATAGTATACTAAATAAAACTAATGAAAATCATATACATGTTAAGTTCGTAAAAATGCACTATTTTCTTTAATCCTTACACAACCCTGGCAGGTGAGTGTAAGACTTGCCACAGATGTTTGTGCAAGGAGTGCCATGCATAAGGGAACCTGGCTTATGAGAAAAGTAGAGAATGTATTCCTCTCCATACTCCCATTGCTTGGTAGGTACTATTATCTTTAATTTACTAGGTAAGAACCTGGGTTTATGCATGTTTGGAAATCTGCTCAAGATTATATAGCTGACAAATGCTAAGGCTAGATTGGCTAGAATTGAAAGCTGGATGTGTCTAGAATTCACAACTTTAGCAAAACATACTGAGGGGAAATTTATATATGCATATGCACACATATATAAATTATTCTAAGATAATAGAGTAAGGGTAAATTATCTAATTTTTTCACAAGGAACAACACAGTGACACAAAATGTGTGTCTTTGCATACTAGTTTTATGATTAGACACATAAATACCTGAATTTAAAGGAGATGCTCACATTAAGGAAGGAAAATCAATGATAGAAACTACCATTGAAAAACAGCATAGCAATACTGGCAACATATTTTACAGAGGTGGTTTATTAATAACAAGTACAAGGTATGGATGAGAAGGAGCAGCTTTAATTAGTTTGAGTCCTTTTTGGAGGAAGTCTAATTCTGCCGATATCTGTCTATTTGAGAGGCACTCCAATGGTAATTATTTTCTGTTAAATCTGAATTACAGAGAAAGTGACTTGCATATCCAAAGGAGACATTGGGCACAAATGTTTTGAGGAATGGTAGAGTAAGGGAAGGGACTGGTGAATGGAGTTGAATAAATGGCGAAGACTTAAAAGTAGGCAGTCCTAAAGCACACAGGAAGCCACGGGCAAGTTACCTAGATAGTCCAAGGAAGAGACGAGAAAGAAAGTGAGAAACTAAAGATGAAATTATGGCTCTGTCATCTTCTCTATCAAAGAAAATTATCATCAAATTAAAACAATTTTGACATAGATTTGGAGTTTACTCAGATTAGGAGTTTACTCAGATTAGGGGTTGAAGTAAATGAGGGCTTTTAAAGGGGAAGTTTCCACATGACCTACTGCTGTCTGCTCTATCAGTGACCTGGGAATACTGAGACAAGGAGGCAGTGATTGTTAAATCCCAGATGTATTCACTAGGAAGGATTTTTTAAAGATTATTAGACATGTTGGATAAAAATATTGTACACAAACTATTTCTTAATTTGAATGAAGTATCTTATACAGTCTTTTATCATAACTTTGTGAACCAGATGGAAAAACATTGCTTTTGTGACTGTACACCGAAGGGCATTACTGATGGTTGATTAGTCTTTCTCCAAACAAAACTTTTTTCTACTGTCCAAACTCAAAATACTATTCTGTGATTTAGTTAAGGTATTGGAAAACATACTTTACAAAGCTGTGGATAATATAAGAAGATAACAGATAAATCTTCAAAATAAAAAAAAATCTTCAGAAATGTTTGTTATGCCAAAACCCCAGATAATACACTATGTAACAGAAAACAATGTAAAGATTTACATTTAAATTTCAAAAATATCATTTATGTCAACAAAGGATAATTGAGTTTAAGAATGGTACATTTGAAAAAATATAGTACTTTCACATAACCTATAATCTTCAGCTACTTGAGGAAATCATACTTGATTATTTCTTCTCATTTTACTAAAATATCTCTATCCTTAATGCATATTAAATTAGTTTTAAAGAGAAAGTTTCCACATGACCCACTGATGCATCCTGTATATACTTTGAACCACTTAGAGTAAAAAATGTAAGTTTTCTAGCTTCTTACCAAATAAGAGAAATAATTATGCAGTATAGGTGTGAGACCACCTCAATGTTTCTTTCAGAGCAATTAGAACATGTAATTTCTATAAAAAATTTGTGGTGAACAATTTAGAAGGCTCAAAGTATGTCACTTTAATACATCTGCTGTCATAGAAAGATATGCATAAATTAATTTCAAAGATTTGTAAATAATTAAGAAGAACTCTGTGTAGAGGAATTTTATCTTTCATATAGAAAAATATATTCTGAAATTCATGCAAAATAATTAAAATGGTAACAAACTATAGTAAGAATGTCTTCACAGAAGATCACAAATTAAAAGGAAAAGCCACGAATTAAGTTTCTCACCTGCCTAATGCCCAGCCGGTATGCCACAATCCGATCCACTGCATCAGGATTCATTTGAGTCCACTGGAGACTGTAGGAATAAACACGGTGTCTGTTTTGCCACACAGGATTATAGGTGTCATAATAGAATTCTGGAGCATAGGCCTTTCCTAAAAACAGAAAGAGTGCTTAAATTTGAATGGTGACATATTACAGTTGAATATACTTCATTTTTTGTCCCTTTTTCCATTTTCCATTGTGAGTTCCATAAGTAATTCTTGAATTTGAAAAGTCATATTATGAAAATCTACTCAATTTTCTGGAGAATTTTGAGAATAGATGCAAGAGGATTTCCTGGTTGGTTAGATTAGCAGTCTGAGAGGAAGAAAAGAATAAAGGATGATTACAAGTTTTTTGACCTAAAAACTGGAAGATTGGAATTTCCATAAAATTAGATTAAAATTTTTGGGAGGGCTGACTTTGGGGTGAGAAGATCAGGAAGTTATTTTTGAACAATTTGAATGATTTAAATGGAGATATCCAGAGGGATATACTAGTCTAGAATTCAGGAAGGGCCAGGGTTGGAGATATAATCAGCTAACCAGAGGCATACACATATATTTTGATTATTTCTTCTCATTTTACTAAAATATCTCTATCCTTAATGCATATTAAATTAGCTTTAATGAGAAAGTTTCCACATGACCCATAATCAGCTAACCAGAGGCATACACATATATTTTAGATTTAAAGCCCTGAGACTGAAGATATTATCAAGAGTGTGAGTAGGTGGAGAAGAAAACTAGGTCTGACCACTAGTACAATTCAAGGAGAAGAGATATGGGAGGAGATAACTCCACAAAGGCCTGACACTGAACAACCGGTGAGTGGGAGAAAAATAAAAAGATGTGGCATCCAAGAAGCCAAAAGAAATATGTCAGCAACTGAGTGACCAAGTCTGTCAAAAAATTAATGAAAATAAAAAATGTTGTTTATATTACTCATGTTTTTAGTTAATAAACTTTAAATTATCCAAACAAAACTTAACAATAACACAACAACTTTGGTCAATAATAAAGTTGTTATTTTAAGAATATTTGAAGTGTGTATAACATACATAACATATAAAACATGGTGTTTTTTTGTTTGTTTGTCAAACAGACCATTTGAAATTACAAGTCAAATTTCCTGATATTCTGAAATATAGATTTTTCACACAATCCATTTTTTTTACAATACCAAATTTAGTTATTGAATCAACAATATTTAGTGAGAGCCTATTAAATACCAGATAGCATACTAGGCATTGAGAATAAAAATGAATAAGGAGTTATGGCCTCTGTCTTCATAGAAATTGCATACATTTCTCAGACTTTTCAAATAGCTTTGTAATTCCTACTGGATAATAAGTTAATAAATTGTACATTTATCATCTCTCATCAACAACCATTCTCTTTTTTTAATATATTAAATGTTAAATGCTCTCCTGGATTTTTCCTTCTGTGGTTTGTGTGCAGAAATGTCTCTTATCTGTTTTTTTCTCTTGTTTTTTAAATATTTTATTTCTTTATTTTTAGAGAGAAGGGAAGGGAAGGAGAAAGAGAGGGAGAGAAACATCAATGTGTGGTTGCCTCTCACATGGCCCCCACTGGGGACCGGGGCTGCAACCCAGGCATAAGGCATATCACCTGACTGGGAATTGAACCAGTGACCCTTTGGTTCACAGCCTGTGATCAATCCACTGAGCTACACCAGCCAGGGCTCTTACCTGGTTTTTGGCATTTCTTCATTATAAGTCACCTATCATCTAGGGGCTACACACTAGTTGATTCATAAAAAATTATCACAAGCAAAAAATGGATTTTGAACACTAAGAATGGAAATGAAGGCTTTTGTTTTCCTGGAGAGAATCACAAGGAAAAAATAATGTGAAATAAAATAAATTTAATTTTTGACATGTTTAGTAGCAAAATTAAATACATTGAATTAAATATCTGAATTTTAGTAGCAATTGTAAAAGTAGCAAGTGTAAAATTGTGTGCATTAAAAATGTTCCATAAATATTCATTCAAATGAGTTACAACTCTATACAAAGAATCTTGCATAGAAGGTCTCTAGAAAAGAACCATCACATTCATTTCATTACTTCTTTACATTATATGATAGTCACTTATTAAATGATAAGACAAATGTATGTTCATAAGAATAAGAGCAAAATCTAGATGAAAGAATAACAATACATTGAATGAAGAAATCAATATCCAAAACACCATTGACACCTTGTATTTAAGACCAGATTTCCCAAAATGATATTTTAAGTACATTTTATTGATTATGCTATTACAGTTGTCCCATTTTTTTCTCCCCTTTACCCCCTCTAGCCTGCACCTTCCTTCCCTCCAGCACTCCCCTCCTTTAGTCCATGTCCATGGGTTGTACACATAAGCTCTTCAGCTTCTCTATTTCCTATACTATTCTTAACTTCCCCCTGTCTATTTCATGCCTACCAATTATGCTTTGTTTTTAAGGAGGTGAATTTAGTAGTAGCTTAAATAAAGAGCTAGGGATTTTGATTTAAAATACGCTTCCAAAATTCATATATGAAGTAATGAGCTGCTTAAGTGAGTAATGTAAAAGAAACTTACAGGGTTTTCATTAGAGGGTGGTATCTAGATTGAATCGAGGTAAGAATCTTAATGTTCTTTCTTTTTATGTATTTGCAAGGGAAAAGGCAGTTGCTTTTGTTTTTTAATCAAGGAGGAAGCACAGCGTATTAGATTTAGTTCTAAGCAACATTTTTTAAAAGTAAATTAATGGTGCATTTACGTAGAAACAAAGAGAGTATAGAGTCACAACTAGAGGCTATTTAGCATGGAAAAGAAAACAGACCTTCTAAAAATGGGCAAATAAAGTTTTCTAGGAGTTGAAACTATCAAAGAGAAAGAAAATCAGACTAAATATTCATCAGATTTATGGAAGAAGATGAAGACCAGTGAGTGACTTTTAAAAGAATGCATATTTAGATTTAGACATGTTCTACCAATCCTCTCTGAATATGGATTGGCTTACCTCAGTGGATTATGATTTCCCTCAACTTGGAGGCATTCAGTCAATACCCAATAGCCATCCAGCAGGGCTGAAATGAATGACTGCCCACAGAACAACCATTAAGTTATCTCTCAGTCTCACATCTATAGGACACTATGGAATATTGGCCTTAACTGTATTATTTCCATTGTTTTGAGCATACTTATTTATAAATTCCATTTCATGTTTCTATTATTTTCAGTCTAATCTTATTGTTGACTGCCAGGAGTGTAATTGGCTAAATGTCATAATAAATGAAAATTGTGACACTTGTAGTACTAATTGTTTTTGTAAATATTTCAAGGTTATTGAAGCAGCTTGACCCTGACATATTTTTTAAAATCTTTATAACTCTGTTAATAATATGAATTTGTTTATCAAGATCCAATTTCAAGGCAGAAAAGACTTAAATGTTAGACTTGAAACCATAAAAAAGTCCTAAAGAAAATATAGGCAGTAAAATTTCAGATACTTCTTGTAGCAATAGATTTTCTGATATATCACTCAGGTATTGGAACAAAAGGAAAATAAACTAATAAGATACATCAAACTATAACGTTCTTGCACAGCAAAGAAAACCATTGACAAAGTGAAAAAAACCCCATCGAATGAGGGAACATATTCACCAATGATATATCTGATAAGGGGTTAATATCCAAAATTTGTAAAAAATTTATAAGACTCCACACCAAGAAAGGAAAATAATCCAATTAAAAAATGGACAAAAGCTCTGAATAGATACGTCTTCAAAGAGGACATACAGATGGCCAATAGACATATGAAAAGATTCTTAATGTCACTAATCATCAGAGAAATGCAAATTAAAACTAAAATGAGATATCACCTCTCACACCTGTCAGAAGGGCTATCATCAATACATCAACCAACAGTATGTGTTGGCGAGAATGTGGAGAGATGGGAACCCTAGTGGACTGCTGGTGGGAATGTAGATTAATGCAGCCACTGTGGAGAACAGTATTGAGTTTACCCCCCCCCCAAAAAAAATGGACTGCCTCATGGTCATTGATTCTACTTCTAAGAATATACCTGAAAAAAATGCCAAAACACTAATTCAAAAGAATATATGCACCCCTATGTTTATTAAAGCATGATTTACAACAGCCAAGATTTGGCAGCAGCCCAAGAGTCCATCAGCAAATGAATGGGCGAAAAGCTGGAATACTACACTGCTGTAAAATGGAAGAAAACTTTAGCTCTTGTGACAGTATGGATGGACAGCATGGGTTATGTTGAGTGAAATAAGGCAGTGAGAGAAAGACAAGTACTATATGATTTCACTTATATCTAAAATCTAAATGACAAAATAAACAAAGTAGAAACAGATTCATAGATACAAAGAACAGATTGACAGCTGGAAGAGGAGAGGGGGTTGTGGGGCTGGATAAAACACTGAATGGATTAAGCAGGAAAAAAAAATCAACCCTCATAGACACAGGCAACAGTAAGGTGATTACCAGAGGGAAAGAGGGTAGTGGGAAGTAGAAGAGGGTTTAGGGGGGATAAATAGCATTGGAAGGAGACTTGACTTAAGGTGAACACACAATACAACATACAGTTGATGTATTATACCAATGTCACTCCAATAAATTCAATACAAATTTAAGAAAATTAAACTACAATCTCTCATTTAAATAATCCAAATAGATTAGGTTATAGTGTAAAATTCTGTCAGCATTTTTGTATTTAATTGCAGCCTATTTCAAAGGCTTTCCAATGTATTTTTAAAAAATACTTTATTTTGTCTGCATTGACATAACATCATTACATATGATTGATATCATATGTAATAATTTTAATATAACATTATATTAGGAAATAATGTAGAGGAGATATATTCCAATGTCTCTTACAACAAAAAAATATATAGTGTAGAAATGATATTGATATACAGAAATTGATATAAATAAATAATCAATTAGAATAGGACCCACTTAAAATTTTTACTTTGATTCATGAAATTAAAATAAATATTTATTTTAGTTGAATAATTGTGACACTTTTGCATTAAAGGTAAAAAAATGGTTTCAGATGATGCATAAAAATATTGATTAGCAAAAAATAATTACTGATAAAAATTTTTGAGTAGTGATAGTTACATATAGATATGTCAGCTTATGTCTCTGAGATAATTTGTACTAAATCTCTTTTGGATAAAATTTACGAAGAAAAAATGTTTCTGATTGTGCTTGAAAAATTCATCTTAAAATTTGAAAAACAAACTTCTCTGATTTCAAAGAAAATCATATTTAATTTTTTATGCTCATTTTGTAAGAAGCTCACAGTAGTACTAAGGATATATATCCTTACAATAATCCTAAGTCTTACAATCAAACATGATACCTGCTGCTTGAACAGGAAAAAAAATTATAATATTCTTTTCTTTTTAATCCTCCAGGTCTTTTTGTTTGTCCCTTTACAGCATGCCAAAAAATATTATTTCTCTTTTATATTCTAGTTTTATTCTTATGTAACATTGTTCCAGTTTAAATATACTAACTGACCTAGAACTACATTCATTATCTAAACTAGCAGATAATTTTTAGATACATTATGTGTGATTATATAAAGATCTTAAATTTAAAAAATTTTCTTAAAATATACATAGGGGAAAATTTTTGTCATTCAAAGTTTTAAGTAGAATTTATGTAAAAGTACAGTCATTCTATTTTGCATATAGCTTTTAAAAAGTGATTAAATTGAAGTTGCAGAATAGGATATTATGTGTAAAGTTAAAAGTAAAAAATAAGAAGAATCTATGACATGTTACTTTCCTGGTCTGAAAATGCTAGCTTCGAATTTAACAAAAATATTTTTTACATACTTAGGCTTACAAGCAAGAAAGAATTATTTCTCTAGGGTCAAAAACAACAAACTGAAAACCAAACAATGAATAAGAACTTAGGGAGAAAAGAAGTGTTGTTGCTTTGCATCCTTGGGACCTGGACTTTAGGCCCGTGAGAGATGAGGTTAATGAGCCAGTCCAAGATGAGACATTGAAAGTGAGGCCAGTCCATTTGATCAAGATTAGTAAAAACATCAATCTCAGACATAGTGTATCCTAGAAAAAGCTGCCCCTCATCAGCATGGTCAGAAGATGACAAAAACACTACATTAACCAAAACATCTTCCTTGGCCAGTAGACCACCTGGGGAGCTTGAGTAGATCCAGTATCAAGTCACTCTTAAAGGACATGCTTTCGCTCAGGTTGCAGAGATTTCTCCCAATTGAGCCTCAATAATTATGAATTAAAAATAAAACAATAACACACAAGAAAATATTCCTCTATGAGTGATTAAGAATGACAATAAACAGTAGAATTAGACTACAGATAGTGGATAACTACAGATAATGAAAATGGAATTTATAAATACACATGAATGAAATAATTAAAATATGCAATAGAAAATGGTAAACAAACACTATGGGACCTTCTATAAAAGAATAATTAATACTATCTATTGGGACCAAAGGTAGGCTTTATGGTAGGCTTTATGGTAGGTAGGCTTTATCTAATATCTTTATTGATCTTAAAGAAGAAAGTCCTCAGACAGATAAGGTTGGTTTATGGAGAGATAGAAAAGAAGAAAAGTAAGGTATGACCTTAACAGGAGAAAAATGAATATACAACATAATAGGCAACATTTTAGAACTCTCACAAGATCTGGTCTGGCTGTAACATGCTATACCCATCTTTCCTACCAATATGTGCACCTTTGAAGAACAGAAATATTCTCATCTATTCTAATCACAATGGCTGATACAAAGGCATGCACTTAAATAAGATAAGAATTCAGGTCACTGCTAATTTACAAAGTGTCTTGTTTGATGTGATAAGATGTTTCATATTTGCCTTATAGTTCAATTGTTCTCAAATTATTTTAACCAGTACTCACTTCAGTGGGAGAAAAAAATTTTATAGTGAATCTACTGATTTTTATTTCCCAGTGTGAAAGAACTCAGTGATATGAAATAATTAAATGAGCATTAAATCAATATTCAAAAATGGTAATAATGGAGGAATTTAACAAAAACACACTTGCAAAGTACCAAACATAATATTGATAACAATTTAAAACTTTTCAAACCTGTATTTATTGGTACAAGAAAAGTAGCTACAGAAATCCATGGCAAACTGAAACACTGATGATGTGCTAATTAAAAAAAAAAAGACTTTTAAAAATCATTGGAATCACAGCTCTTTGCCTGCATGAATTTGTAGTAGAAGCTACCCAACACAGTCAAGTGCTTTGGAGTCAGTCTCATTGTGTTTAGCCACATAGACTAAGGCCATAAATTCCTCATTATGATTTATTAGACATAAAATACATAAAAATCCACATAGCTCTCTCATTTCTTCATAGGGCAGAAGAAAGAACTTATAATTGTTAGACTCATAATTATGTTTTTTCCTTGAAATTAATGGATCTTGGGTCATACTAAAAATGAAAAGAAATGCTTCTACAGAAATTGATATATATCTAAGTTTTCAATCAGAAGTATGATATAAATCCACTTTATATTTCACAAATATAATGGTGGGTAAGAAGAAAATAGATTAGGTAAGTGAAAAACTCTTGGCAGGAAACCAGTAAGATGATAGTGTCTTTGAAACAAAGGACTATGGACAAAGACAAAGGCGAGAAGAATTGAATGTGGGAGTTGGAGGCTGGGTAAGAAAGGGGAGAGAGTAAAGGGGGAAAAATGAGGACAACTATAATTGAACAACAATAAAAAATACATGATTTTGGAAATAAAGAAAGATTAATAAATTCAAATGTTACTGCATAAAAACAAGTGATCATCATTGGTCCTCTGAGTGGGTTTGTGGGTAGACTGAAATTTTCAATCTTCAGAGACTGAAAGGGTACTAGAGTTTCTAAATGACAAGGAAAAGAAACTTATGCATCTTATCCTGGAAAAGGAGTGAAAAACTGTCACCTCATGGTGTCCTATTCTTTTGAAAGCGTATTGTTTTTATTTAAAGCCATATAAAAATGTTGTGAAAGTAAGGCATAAAGATTAGTTTGAGAAAAAAAAAAGGTCGACTTTTGTGAAGTCAAAGGAAATTGTTTTAAAAGAATCAATGTGCTTATCTGTATTACCTATATTTGATAGTCAGTCATGTGATATTTAATATTAGTCTTTATTTCATTGAAAGTAATAAAGGAATTATTACTAAATTGATGGATTATGTCTATTCTCATTTGACTAGAAAGATGGTAAATTAATATGAAGAAGAAATGAAAAATAGAAAACATGTAAGTAATACTTAAGAAAAGCAACTATTGTATCAATAAAGAACAATTTATTCTAGAATTAAGGTGGATGTCAGAGCAGCAATACAACTGACGCATCAAGAATTTGTTCAACAGGAATACTTGTCAATATCGTGCAGGAAACAAAAACAGAACAACTGAATTACACAGCTGTGAAGTCAATAACAATATCTCTTTATTAATGATTGTGTGGACTTCGTAAAAAATGCAAAACTTGTAATAATTTATAACCTCACTAAATCTTTAGGTTAAATACCTTTGTACTTGAGATGGAGATGTGTTTATCTATATTTTCTTTTCCTATTTAGAGAAAGCCAATATGTTTTTAAATGACCAGTCATTGTTATGACATTTTTAAAAAATTGCAACATTACCAGTTTATGCATCCGTTATGTGGATCAATTTTCTTCTGCGGGAGTCAGGGCTATGGAAACCACACTGAGGCTAACTGCCCAGTGGCCACACCTTAGTGCTCAAGACCTTGATTTACAGCCTTGGACATCAAGTTTATTGATTGGCTAAATAATAAAATTATTGACAATAGTGTCAGTTTTTACAAATCACTGGAATCTCTGTTGTAAGCTTTCAAATTTGCCCAAGCATAAGGTATAGTTTCTTTGGTCACATTGTGATTTTATTTGTAGGTTATGCCTTTTTCAAATTAAAACTACTAAAGAAGTAGTTTTCTTACTCCCCAAAATGACTTTTTGGAAGCAATTTGTATTTTAACACAATTGAGTCACCTCTGACCCTTTTTAGACATCAGCTTAGAAAACAAAATATTTACACAAAGTATTGGTTTACACACCAAATACCTATAATTGTCTTGGGTAATATAAAATAAACACATGCATTTTCCTGATAACATTTCCACTTAGATAAATAGTCCTTTACCCTAAACCTTGAATGTACTTTGCCAAAAGTGGTGAAAAATATAAATACGTTTTTTTTTCAAACTAAGTTCAGATTAGAATCAGATTCAAAATTTTAAAAGATGGTTTAGACTTGATGAAATGATTAGCTTTTATATTTGGCATCCAAATAGAAAATTGGTAAGGGTTTAGAGGAAGCTTAGAAATAAAAATTATAAATTCACTGATATTTTACTTACAGATATCTAAGTAAGTTTGAAGTGTATAAAAGCCACATGCCCTAAAGAAAAACAATCTGGAGAGCTCCTCTGAGAGTAGATGGCTGACTATTGGTGAAGAAGGAGAGACTTGTAAGAAAAGAAAGAAGAAAAGGCAAGTCTTTAACTGTGTACTTCAACTATCCCTTTATATTTATATCTCTTGCCTAAGGGCCTTCGCTTGTCAATATGCTGTCTGGAACTTGGTACACACACCAGAATTTTTTGTTTCAGTTTGCTGTTTAAAAGTTATTCTATTTAATTTAGCACTACAACCATAAATTTATGGAACAAGAAAAATCTTGAGGGATGAAAATTATATTTAGAATTTATATAAGAATGTACAGTTTACAAAGTACTTTCAAAAATATTAACTTACTTTAGTCTTTTTTTTTAAGATTTTATTTACTTATTTTGGAGCGATGGGGAAGGGAGGGAGAAAGAGAGGCAGTGAAACATCAATGTGTGATTGCCTCTTGTACACCCAATACTGGGAATATGGCCTGCAACCCAAACATGTGCCCTGACTGGGAATCAAACTGGTGATGCTTTGATTCACAGGCCTGTGCTCAATCCACTGAGCTACACCAGCCAGGGCCAACTTACTTTAGTCTTTACAGAGGTTGGAAGTGCAAACATGCAAAAGGATAATACTTGGCTTACACTGCGAATCTTGAAGGTTAATGAGATCATAATTACTGTGCTATTACAGGCAACTACCTTGTCTGGCCTGCAGATCATCTGTCAAAACAATCCAAATAAATAGTTTATGAGAAAGAAGAGAGGTTACACCACTTCATCTAAATATACAAATAAAGCCGACTTTCAAACTGAGAGGGTTTGATCCCTATCTTCTTCACTGTATATTATTTCGGGAATGTCAAAATAAAATAAAATTATTAGAAATACCTCCTTCCAAAAATACTGCAGCAAATATTTCCAAGTCAGAGAGAATACAAAACCATTCCCTTCCATTGAAAAATACATTTAATTAATAGGAGTACATGTCAAGTGTCATTGCATGAGGGAGGCCATCTGGAAGACTACGTTTGGCTCTGTCACAATGATGGTTCTAGGTTGACTGTGTGATTCTCTCTGCTTATATATAAAGATGTATAGGCTATCCTTTCAAGAACTACACCACTTCTGTAATATATAATGGTCGTGTGTGTTAATGAGCCAATTCCTGCAAAGGTATGTATGTGGTAGCATGGGGAGCAGAGACATAATTGAGTTTGAAGAAGAAATTCCCTATATGTCATTAAATTTCACAAGACAGAAGCAAATCCAGACATTTAAAAAAATGATTATACACACGGTATGCCATTCCTGGGAAAAGCACAAACCTCCTGTGTATAGTGACTGCCTACTTGTTAGAAGTCTGCCGGTTTGTAGTAGCAGTGAATACACCCTTGTTCTCTAAACAGTTCTATTTCCCCTGGCTCATTCTATGCCCATATCAAAGAAATACTGCTGGAGAATGAAACCCCTGAAGTATCCAGCAATTTAGAAACTGAATTGTTAATTCTTACCTGGACAGAAAGGAAGCAGAAATAGCATCTGCATCCCCTACAAGATGCCAGTATCCAGTATCCAAGAGTATGTATGAGCCAATATATGGAACAATGAAAATATGTGCTTATTTACTAGGTGGCCTATATTTTTATAAAGCTGTAAAACCTTCCCTTGCTTTTTCTGGCAATGCACGAAGACTTCTCACAGGTAATCCAAATGCCAGTCACTTCAGCTTTCCCATCTATCCTTTTCTTATTCCAGTTTCTATCAAAAGGACAGTCAAGGAATGGGCAATGCCTTCTCCCTTGAGGCTGTGTGTAGTGTGGAGAAATTCTATATGAATCTGAATGATGTAACTGAAAAAAAGCATGTTCCAAAAATACCAATATACAAAATATCAAATAGAGTATATCAAAACAAGGGAAAATCCCACAGATGATGTAATATTTCAATTTCAGAGGTTCAATTTATTTTTGGTCAGTCTTGTAAAACCCTTCAGCTACTGGATTTTTTTTTCCTTTTTATACTATAAATATGTCTATGCAGATGGATGAATTCTCATGAAATTATCATTAAATGCTTTTCTCTGATGTCTTTCTATTCATGACTTTGTATGCCTGTTTCCTGGGTTCTGCCTGGTCACAGAAAATTTCCTAATTGTGGCTTCTGAAGCATTAGGACAAAGCTTAACCTAGGGGATAAAACAGTTCTTTGTAAGCTAAAGGAGGAATGGGTGCCTAATATTTCCCAAAGAGAAACAAAATTTTTAAAGGCACTTTTGTTGATTTTGTCATTTGTCAGGCACTATGCTAAGCAACTTGCACACATTATGTTTTGTAATATTCACAGTCCTTTCAGGATAAGAATATTCTTTCAGTTTCCCGTTACAAAAGATGAAAGTGAAGATTGGTGATCTCTTCTTTTTATGAAACATTTTTTTTTATTTTAGTGGTTGTTCAAGTATAGTTTTCTGCCGAGATTAGTGATCTTAAACAATTTGCATTGTAGTAAGCAACTGGTGAGTGACAAAGCTACATTCTGAACCCACACTGTCAGAGCCCTTTTTATTGTAGCACCTGGCATCCTGGGCATGACTGCTCACTTCCAAGTGTCCCTGGGCAAAGAGGTAAGTGGGACTGAGTGCAGGCTCTATTTCTCTTGCAATCACATGTGCTCCTGTATCAGAGACATATCTGTTTCAAGAAATGGACAGTTTTCCTTTGTACATACGCAAGTACTATAGAGCTGCGGGATTTCCTAAAATGATAACTTCCACTAATGTAAAAAAGATCTCGACTCTGCTCATCGTGAGTACTGGAACCTAAATTGTAATTTAATCTGAGACTCAACCAGAAATGCCTTATTATATCATTATCTGAAAGCATCATCAATCCACAAGTTAATAAAATAGAATTAACTAAATGTCTAGAATGAGAATTGCATGTATTTTATTAAAGGTTTAACTCAGATATAATGAATAAATAATAAGCTGCAAATAAATGTATTCCTTAAAGCTATACATTTCCTAAAAACTTAACAAGTTAGAAAATATCTAAAAGCTTTGTGTTCATTGAAAGGAGCATTGGTTGAGGAGCGTGCTCAGAGGGGAACAGATGGATGAGCCAGTGGCTCTCAGGCGGGGAGAACTGAACGTTCAAGGGTGTACTTACAGGCCACATTAACTTTTTGGCAAGTGCTGTTGCTGCATATGTGGGTGGTCCATCGCTGAATATGAATGTGCTGAATATCATTTAGGCAGGGAGCAAGAGGTGTTCAAGTGAGTTGGAGAGGAGCCCAGAAGGTATACTGTTTATCTTCTAGGACATTTATGTTCACCCAAACATATAACTCGAATTGATAAAGTATATTTAGATGTGAATAAAGAAAACTAATTATTGAGACTGAACTGTTATGACTCTCTAAGAATAACTAAAAGATCTATGAATAAGATTCATAGTATGAAAAAAATGAGTAGAGCATAAATAACAGCTCTTATCATATTGCTAAGAAGCAATATAGCCTGGATCTAACTGCAAAGGAGGTGTCTGCTTGCAGTTGCAACCTGAGACTTCTAGTAACTGTCACAGGTTCTTTAGAAATAGACAAAGTTCATCACAATGACGAAAGGAGATTTCTTAAGTAATGTGAAATGATAAGACTTTGGTTATATCTTCTGGTCTGAAACCTGAAAAGAATTTATAAAAAGAAAACCTTTGTTGACTTTCGCAACTTAACAGCTTTGTTACAAAATCTCTCATGTAAAGGAGGACGGATCAGTTTGTGGGCAATCACCTGTGGAATCTCTCTTCTGACCAGCCTGAGTGTGATTCTGGCATGCCTTCGCAACAAGTTTCACAGTGCCTGTATCCATTGATCATCCCTCCGGGACGAAGGGCAGAGGCCAGACACTTAGACACGTGGAGGTTTGGGAGATGGCTTTGATTCCACAGAATTAGTTCCAGATTCTTTCATGGATCAGTTATTTTTACCACCCAATATCTACTAAAAAATCCAACTGTACTAAAAGTGCTAAAAGGGCCCTTGAAAAGAAAGAAATACTAAACACATAATATTCACATACATATGTATTCATTTCTATATTGCGGTTTCTTTTTTTTCATTCTTCTGTGGTGTTAGTACATACTAGGAAGGTTTTTATTTTTTCTCTCACTGAAAACTATGTGTGATTTCAGGTTGTTATCCTCTTATTTGCTACAAACAATACCTAATTCTTGCCCCAAATCATATCAGAAAGCTATGAGAAAAGTTTTGGAATCCTGTGACCTACGTTGTTATGCTGATATTTCTGTCTTCCCTTTATTCTACTTTATTCTACTCAGCAGTGACAGTCTTGCTTACAAAGTGTTAATCCTCCAAAACCTGGTTCCTATCTTTCTGATGACCTTTGTTACCAAACATGTTAGGTCATTTTATATTCTAAATGCAACGGTCACTACCTCTTAAAGTAAGGGGAATAACTGAGAAACGATGATAGTTATCCTGGGAGGGGAGATACTGTGAATATAACCAGTTTTGTGTCTTTGTCTAAACCAGAGTAGTTTAGAAGTTAGGAGGAGAAAAAAGGAACAAAGGATTCTGGAGGAACAATTCACTTTAAAAAATTACCTTGAATATATTAATACAATATGGATTGGGAAAATTATATACATGATAGTATTAAATAGAACAGTGTGATTTATAATATGAAATGCCTCCCATCCCAACCCTACTTTAATTATCAAATATCATCCATTTGTTCAGTAGTATTTCACTAAGGTATAATTTAAATATAATAAAATTCATACATTTTAAAAGCATATTTTGATGAGTTAGAAAAATATGTTGCTATGTAATCCCCACCCCCAATCCATATATAAGGGATTTCCATCAGAGCAGAAAGTTGCCTCCTGCCCCTCTGTAATCAGTGAGCCCTGGCCAAATAAGAATCTAATTCCTACTACTAAATATTCTTTTTGCCTGTTCAGGAAATCAATAGAAATGTAACAAAAAACTGTGCATCTTTAGTGTCTGGTTCTGATTCCTCAACATACTGTTTTTGAAATTCATCCTTCCATAAAAATGTGTGCTATCAGTAGCTCTTCCCACAGTTATGACTGAGTGAAATTCCTTTTCATGAGTAGATCACAAGTTGTGTATCCTTTTAGCTGTTAATGGATATTTGGGATGTTTCCAGTTAGAGGTTATTACAATTAAAGCTGCTATTAAAGTTTGTGCATAAGTCTTTGTATAGACATACACTTTCATTACTGTTGGGCAATCATCTAGGAGTGAAATAGTCAGATAACTTGGTAAGTGCATGTCTAAGATTATGAGAGACTAACAGGTGATTTTCAAAAAACCAATGCCATTTTGCATTTCCAAAAGCAGTCTGTGATAATTTTAGTTACTCTATTTTCTTTTTGTTTCTGTTTAAATTATACATTAGAAAATGGTTTATTGAATTGAAATACTTTTAAAGCTTTTGTTGTGGAAAATCCACCCACACGCGGGGAGATAATGAAGCACAAACTTTATTACCCGGGGGCCAAGAGGGGGTGGTTAACATCCAAATCCTCTGAGCACCCATCCTTACTCTCCCGGGGTTTAAATAGTCCTGGGCTTCCTACCTACGTGGCAAGCTAGGTTACAGAAGCTGAATGCGGAAATTAGGTCCAGCTACCTTATATGGGAAACAAAGAGAAAACTCAGGAGGAATTTGCAGAAGCTACAGAGCACAGGAGCTTATCATGGGAGTCTGTGTACGACCTTGAGTAACTGGCCGTTGCTTTGGTTATGACTTGTCAGCTTCTATAGTCCTGTGTGAAATTTTGCAAGTGTTACAGTTACAAAACATAAGAAACTTTTGGAGTTTTTTTTCCTACCACACTTTTACCCAAAGATGATCATTATTTTCATTTATTATTGTTCAGTTACAGTTGTCCCACTTTTTCCCTATTGCTCACCCCCACCCTGCCCCTGCATTCCCACAGTCAATTTACCACATTGTCCATGCCCATGAGTCCTCTATTTGTATTCCTTTGCTTGCCCCTTCACCTTCTTTCCCCAGTTACCCCCCTCTCTCCTCCTGGCTGGTCACTATTTGTTCTTTATTTTCAAGTCTCTGATTCTATGTTGCTCATTTGCTTGTTTTGTTGATTAGTTTCCACTTATAGGTGAGATCATATGGTATTTGTCTTTCACCATCTGGATTATTTCACTTAGCATAATGCTCTCCAGTTCCATGTGTGCTGCCAGGAAGGGTATGATTTCCTTCTTTCTTTCTGCTGTATAGTATTCCATTATGTAAATGTACCACAGTGTTTTGATCCACTCATTTACTGATGGGCACTTAGGCTGTTTCCAGCACTTTGGCTATTGTAAATAACACTGCTTTGAACATTGAGGCTCATAGGTTCTTTTGAATTGGTAATTCTGGGATCTTAGGGTATAGTCCCAGTGGTGGGATCGCTGGATTGAAAGCTCAGTTACTCTGTTTTTTTATCAATACCTGGTATTGTCAGATTTTTCAACTTCAGTCATTATAAAGTATGTGAAGTATTGTGCTTGTGGTTTAAATTTCATAATGGCCACCAGTTTTCAAATTTCAAATTTAATAATGGCCACCAGTTTTATGCAATTATTGATCAGTTATATGCTCTTTTGTGCAATGTCTATTCAAGTTTTTGCCAATTTTTTAATTAAATTATTTGTCTTATTATTGATTTTTAAGAATGATTTATATGTTCTAGACATAAGCCTTTATCACAAACATGTTTTTCAAACATTTTCTTCCAGTCTATGCCTTTTCTTTTCTTACTGATGTCTTTTAAACAGCAGAAGGATTGTAATCATGATGATGTTTGTAGATTACTTTTTAATGAGTGGTGCTTTTATTTTGTTTACACTCTAAGAAATCTTTGTATAAATTTTCTTCTATGTTTTCTCTAGAGCTTCATAGTTTTAGCTTCTTATATTTACATCTATAATCAATTTTAAATTAATTTTGTGGGTAGTGTGAGGTATTAAGCTTATATATTTTTAAACATGAATGTACAGTTAGCCTATCACAATTTATTCAGGAGACTACCATTTTCCCAATGGGTTATATGACTTTGAAAAACTCAATTGTCCATACATGTATCATATATGCTACCATGGAGGTCAATTTCTATATTCTCTATCCCATCTCATTGATTCAAGTGCTTATACAAAAACAGAATGAAAGACGGTGAAGGGATTAACTAAAGAACGTTTATAAACAACCCATGGACAAGGATGAAAACACGGGGATTGCCTTGAGAAGGGAAGAGGATAGGACTGAGTGGAGGTGGGAAAGAGGAGGAAAAGTGGGGACTGTAACTGCATAAAAAATACAAGTAAAATTTAATAAAAGTAGCCACATTATTTTGATTATTATAGTTTTACAATAATTTTGAAATCAATTAGTATGAATCCTTTCTACCCCAAAATATGTTTAACTATTACTGGACCTTAGTTTTCCAAACAACATATAGAGTAAGTTTATCAATTAAAAAAGTCATAATGGCAGCTTTCCTAATAATGCATTGAATCTATACATGAATTTGGAGAGAACAAGCATCAAAACAATAGTCATGCTTCCAATTTATGGACAAGGTAATTTCTCTGATTATTTAGGTCTTGCTTAATTTTTCTCAGTAACTTTATATTTTTCAGTGTATGTCTTGTGCATACTTCATTAAATTTATTCACATTTTGATATAATTAGAAAAACATTTAAAGATTTTATTTATTTATTTTTAAAGAGTTGTGAAGGGAGGGAGACAGAGTAGAAGAAAAACGTCAATGTGTTGGCCTCTGATGCATCCCCTACTGGAGACCTGGCCTGCAACCTAGGCATATGCCCTGATTGGGAATCAAACTGCTGGCCCTTTGGTTCACAGGCTGGCACTCAATCCAGTGAGCAACACCAACCAGGGCTGGAAATATTTTTTACATTTGAGTTTCAATTATGTAACTATTATACAGAAATATCATGAATTTTATATATTGATTTTTTATCCCATGCTACTCTTATCTTATTAATTAAAACCAATTTTCCTATAAAGTTTTAAGATTGTTTACAAAAATAACTATCTAATCTATGAATGGAAATAGTTTTACTTCTTCTTTTCTGTTCTTATGTATTTTATTTACTTTTCTTGTGTTATTGCAGTGATACAAATCTGCGGTACAGTATCTGTGACTGGTAAAAGTGGGTACTATTGTCTTGCTCCCAATCTTAGAAGAAAAATGCTTGGTCAGCATGTAATCTATTGTGGTAATCAGTTATGTAGACGTGAAAATAACGTACAAGTATAGTTTACAACTTTGAGTGTAATGATCTATAAATATCAATTAGTTTAATTTGCTTGATAGTATATTCTGGATCTTCTGAAACTGGTAATTTTCTGGGTACATATTTTCTTGATTACTCATAGATGTTAAAATCTTCAGCTCTAATTATAGAATAGTCTATTTTTCCTTGCACTTTTTATTTATGAATTTGGAAGCTCTATTATTAGAGGCACATATTTAGAAAGCTTTTAGGTCTTTTCTATAAACTTCTCTTTATTGCTATCAAATGTCCCTTTTTAGCACCTACAAGTTTTCTGTGAAGTGCATTCTGTCTGATACTAATGCAGCCATGTCAGCTTTCTTACGTCTGTTGTTGGTGTGTTGTTGTGTTCTTCCACCCTTTTCCTTTCTTCCTCTGTATATTTTTTGCATTTACTCTTTCTCGTAGACAGCAGTATCTCGTAGTTTGCATGTACTTTTTATAAATCCAGTCATATTTTTTTCTGATAACTAATTGGACTGTTAAGGTACTTTAAATTTCATGTAATTGTTTGTGTAATTGGGTTAAAGTTTACCATCTTTCTCTTTATTTCCTTGTCCTTCCAATGTTTTTGCTAGTACTTTGTTTATCTGTTGCTCTTGTCCTGTGACATTCTGAAGTAAATTCAAATATATTTTGGTTCTTTTCATGCACCACTTAAAAAAAATCTTTTTACAAGTCTCTATAGGGCTAAAAACTGAGTGACTTTAACTTATTGATTCCATTTAAAAGTCAGTATTGTATAACTTAATATATCTCACTTCACACTTGGTTCTCAGAAGCCTCTATTCACTTCTCACTTCCCACAATATAGGACAAAGTAACCCCATTATTTGTGCTATTGTTGTGATATTCTAGTTCTAAATATGTTATAAGCCCTAACTTTTCATATTATTTTTGCTAAAAAACAAGGATTGGCTGACTTTTCCTTGAAGCGCTTGTTAGTAAATATTTTAGGTTTATGAGCCATATAGTTATTGCTACAGCTACTCACCTTCCTTGTTGTAGCATGAAAGCAGCCACAGACAACAGAGAAATAAACTGGGAAGACTAAGTTCCAATTAATCTTTATTTACCAATGCAGTTGGTGGGTCCCCAAGCTGTAATTGCTGACTACTGTTTGTGTGGCTATTTATTAGGGAAATTACAAGAAAAAAGAAACAGTTTTTTAAATATTTACCCACTTATTTACTGGATATCAGCTTCATTTCATTTTTTCTAGGCTTTATTTAAGATAATCAGTATACAAAAACCTGGACATAATTAATATAGACAATTTGGTAAGTGTGGACATATGCATACCTCATGTTACCATCTCCACAATCCAGATAAGAAACATACCCATTGCCTTCGAAAATTTCTTTGTGTTTGTGCATATGTGAGAGTGTGTTAAGAGCACCAGAAATAAACCATGAATTTATTTCTGAGTCAGCTGACTTTCATCGAGGGTTCCAAGAATACGCAATGAAAAAGAAGATTCTCTTCAATAAATGGTTTTGAGAAAACTGGATATTTACTTCCAAAAGAATAAAATTTGGCCCTTGTTTTTCACCATACACAAAAAATGAACTCAAATGGATTAAAGATCTGAGCTTAAAATCCGAAACCATAAATTCCTATAAGAAAACATAAAATAATAGATCCTATATTTTTTATTCTTTTAAAAAATATTATATTGTCCATGCTATTACAGTTGTCTCCATTTTTCCTCCTTTGTCCCCCTCAACCTCCCTCACTCCCTCAGGCAATCCCGACATAGTTATCCATGTCTGTGGGCATGCATACACAGTTTTGGCTAATCCCTTCGCCTTCTTTCAACCAGTACCCACCTTGCCCTTCCCTGTTACAGCTGCTAGTCTGTTCCATGTTTCTATATCTCTAATTCTATTTTGCTCATTAGTTTATTTTCTTCATTAAATTCCACATATAAATGGCATTATATATTTGTCTTTCACTCACTGGCTTATTTCACTTAGCATAATAGTGTCCAGATCCATTCATGCTATGGCAAAAGGTAAGAATTCCTTATTTTTTATTGCTGTGTGGCATTCCATTGAGTAAATGTACCACAGCTCTTTTATCCACTCATCTACTGGTGAGCACGTAGGCTGTTGCCAAATCCTGGCTATATTTTTTGCTTATAAATCCTGGTTTTCACTGATAATGCTTCCCTTTAGTGTAAACAGTATCCTTTGGCATATTTTGTTGTACACTTTTGCAGACTGCTAATTCTCTACCTTTCATTTTTCAGAAAAACATATTTATTTGACCCTATTTTAATGCATAATTTTACTGGGTATAAAATTATAAACTGATAGTATTTTAAAGATTTTAAAGATTTAGAGATGTGGTTCCATTATCTTCTGGCCAACATTGTTGCTAAAATGTGGTAATTTTCATGGATATTATCAGAATATCATTTTTACCCTGGTTGCTTTGAAAATTTTCTCTGGTTTTAGTTTTCTACAAATGGATTATGGTGTTCCTAGGTGTAGTTTTCTTTTTTTTATCCCCTGGCTTTGTGTACCATAGTATGCTTGGATCCCCGTGCTTGAAAAAAAAAATGTCTCTTGTTCTTTTCTTCTAGACCTTCAATTGTTCATATTTTAGATCAGTATATATCATCCTCCAGGTCCTCAGGTATCTCCACTGATCAAGTTCTTAATGATTTACAAGTCTAAGAACTTACAACTGCATATACAAATTTACAAAAACTTGTGGGAATTCTCCCGTAGGAAAACATGATACCTGGTGTTTGGGTTTCTACCATAGCGCACAAAGCTTACTTAAACCACAGAGGAACTCAGCTCAACTTCATTATTAATGAATTTAATGCATAAAATAAATAAAATTTTAGTATGTTGTAGTATTATAGTTAATATTTTCTAACATGTATAGTTCACTACCAGCTAGGCTGGTCACTGTTCCCAAAATACCCTTGCTTACTTTTTTCCTTTTCAGGAAAATATTCTCAATCCCCCTATCATTGCTCAGTGAACAAAATTCCACTCTCCTGTCCCCACATTCCTACACACGTCACCTACTCATGATATTCATAGAGAAAAGAGGTCTGAATTTTTTAGCTTCTCTGGGAACAAAAATAAATAGAGATGTGTAGGCTGCTATTGCTTTTTATTTAATTCTGTACATTGTATTATGCAATGAGATCAAGTCCACTCTGGGGTGATGATATAATATTTATGATGAGTGAAAGAGTTATCTTGAATATGGTAAAATAGTTTTAACAATAAAAATTTAAAATTTTCTTAGTTAATTTGGTTCTGAGAAGACAACTGTTTTCAAAAATCTGTCTTGTGGATAATGAATATATGCATAAAATATATGTATCCTTGCACATACTATATTCCAGATCTTCTGTATAGCTTCAAGGGGTTTTGTATCATAGGGAATTCAAAAAGATTACTTCTGGTATGTTTTAGTGAAGTAACGGCCTTTAAATGTTTCTTCTAGTGTCTGTTTTTATGAAATCATTTTCTTTATACATTATCCTGGATTATACCGCATTTGGAATTCAATAATTTCTCTTTCTATTCATCAATACTATTTTAGATTGTATGTGAAGGTATTGAAACAATGAGGTTGACCTGAAGATTGAAAAGTAAAACCATACACTGGAAACAAATTAACACATGGAGCTATTTCCTTTCCTTCTACAAGGCAACCCACAGCAGATTTATTCCTTCCTGGAAGTATCAAAATGTACTCATTGCACCCCATGGGTCTGAAATGGGAAAATGGATCTAGTTTTTCTCCTGGTCTCAGCTTGTCTTCTAGTTCAAAAACATAGGATTTGGATCACGTAATAGAGAGCAAATGAAAATCTTGCTGAGTCAGCAATGTCTAAACTAAACTAAAGTTGGAAAACAGTGTCACCAAAGAAAATTAGAATGTGTATAAACTGCTAAAGGGATGTAGTTAATTTTATGGGATAGTTTTGTTTGGTCAGATTAATGAAAGAAAAGTGCTTCATTTGTATCGATATATGGAAAACAGTTGTCTTTGAAGGATTCTTATTGCTTTGAGACAATAATATATAAACATAGAATGAAATTGCATTATGTCACTTAAATTACCCTATAGAGTAATACACTAGATTCTCTTTCCTTTTTAAATATTCCTAGGGATAAAGATTAGCAGTTAGATCATCATGTAAGTAATACTATCCTAGGGACTTCAGGCTTTGTTTTTAATTTTTTAAATTTATTGATTTTCTTAGGGGAAAGGAGAGAGAGAAAGAGTGAAAGAGATTAATTTGTTGTTCAACCTATTTGTACACTCACTGATTGATTCTTTATGTGCCCTGACTGGAGGTCAACCCCACAGCTTTGGCGTATGCAGATGATACTCTAAGGAACTGAGCTGCCTGGGTAGGGCCAGGGTCAGTTTTAATAGCTGACTTTAAGAATCAAAGTAGAAAAACTTTAAGTTCAGCTGAATGTTAGTAAGTACAATTATGAAATCAGAAGTAATAAGATCCAGCAAAGAAGACATCTTTGGTTAATCAATTATATTTTATCTGCCTAATATTCTATTTCAGGAATCAAACATTTCTCAAAGCAATGAAAATGTTTTAATGAGGTGTGATAGATTTTAATCATAATTTTAAAAATTGTTATTTATACAATTTTTATGCAATGCCCAGCTTCTTCTTTTATTAGCACAAACACTCCAACTATTATAAATTATTTTACATAGAACAAAATAATAATAAAAAAGTATATTCTTTTTGTGTGTACCTCAACTCTATCTCAAAAATAGCACAAACTTACTTTACTATATAGATTATAAACATAATTTAAATAAATACCTAAGACTTAATATAGACTTGAGATTTCTTTTAATACATTAAAAGATAATGGCATCAAAAAGTATTGATACTTCTAATTCATTGTATGTGATATATCTTTACTGCTTTCCCTTTGAATATCTGTGAACTTATAGTAAGCAAGAACAAAATAGAGATTCACCATACATTAAGATGTAGTAAATAATTAAGAAAACCTTAAAAAGAAAGCACAATTTCTATTAAGAATTCAAAGCAGGCATTGGTTCACAGGGGGTTTTAGACTTGCAAAATAAAATATGTATTAATTAATATCTGCAATTTGACCTAAATAAAACTAGTTAATATTTGTTACTTTATTACTAAAACATTCAAAATAACCAACCTCATCACCAACTTTACTCGAATTCTATAAACTTCTAATTTTATAGACACATAAACTATCTTATCTCCTAAAATAGACTTGCCTTCAAAACAAATGAATAGAGCTCTAATTAGAACAGTTGAGTTGCTCATTATATGCTCCATAAATTTGCAAAATGTTTGCATATATATGCAAAATATTTGGAATCTTACCTGTAACAAGAAAGCTGCATCTCCCAGCTCCAGCTTCATTTATGATGCTACAGTTATAAACCCCATAGTTATCATTAGAAAGACTCTTCACCGGGTACTCTGTGTACTCTTGAGAGTCAAACTGACCGGTCCGTAATAGTTTGTTGCCCAAGCGCCACTCATAGGTCAGTACCCGTATGGGATAAGCTCTCAGAACCCTGCAGCTCATAGTGATACTTCGTTCTTGTCCTTGCCGGATTTCCAAAAATGCTGGTTCCACAGCAGGAGGATCTGTGAGAAAGAGGTGTTCAAACAGATAAAGTATGTAGGTTGCAATAAGCCAATGGCTATTCTCATCATGAGAAGCTATATTTAAGAACATGTTCAGCAACAGGGAAGGAGTATAAGAGGTGGGTGGAGACTATCTTCAGGCACAGGAGTTTGAGCTGGGTGTGGAAAACTGATGTGCTGAGTGTGGACAGTGAATGAGACTCATTGCTTCAAAAATGCATTAGCAGGTGAAACTAACAGTTTAGTTTTTCTTTCTAGCTGCTTCCCAAAAAAGATCATCATGACTTTGTTTTGTTTATACTGATAGCAACCAAATGATGTTCTGGGCATGAAATGCGGTCTCCAAACTGGAATGAAACTTTGAGGCAGATTAAGAGATTAGTGAATTCTATTATTTTCACGTGAGGCTCGGTCATTGGGGTTTGGGTACCCATTATTTAATAAAATAGCACAAGTATATAAATTTAGTTTCTAAATCATTCAGTCTGAACTTATTTGACTGCTGGTCATAATATTATGCATGAACCTCAAGCAAATGTTACAAATTGCACCTACAGGTGGATGTGGTTTTCAACCCAATGCAATGGGTTGCATTTATCTGGAAAAATTGTGATTTTTTTCCATATAATTAAAACTTGCTACACTTCATACCTAATCTATTTGTTTTTTTATGGGAAGATTTTGAAAAGTTGCTATATACTCCTCTTATTATTTCTGGTAGTCAAATTATAATCCTTTTCTTAGTGACTACAAATGGTCATGATTAATGACAATTATTTCCTGGATGCTAACAATGGGCTTCATTTAATAAAAAAAAATTGTAAAAGACCACTCAGGATTGTACTGCACAATAAAATCACATCCTTGATCAGATATTTATCGGAGCCTCTTGAGTTCACAATACAAAAACTGTACAACTCCACCTGGTATCCCTTCCATCAAGATGCTAAAAGGTTTCGGGACCATCACACCAAATGTACCCCATGTGATATTCTTTCTGTGTTAGTGCATATACTTTTCATTGCTCTCTCACTGTCACTTATTTAACTGATACTTCTTGCTTCTTTTAACAAATATCTTTAAATTATCCTTCTGATTCTAATTTTATTCATGAATTTAATGTTTTAGCTCTTTCTATATAAGCTAATAATTAAAGAAATGACCAATCAGAAAATAATCCTGTCTGCTTGTAAATTTATGGTCTAAGACAATAGGCAGACATATAAATAGCTAACTTATAAAAGTGAAGTACAATAAACATTGTAGGGTAGAAAGTAAAGAAGTGAATGACACTTAGAAAGACTGAGCTGGCAAAGAGTCTCAAGGAAGGTGACACTTGAGCTATGTCTTCCAGGATACACAGAAAATGATCAGGTCATTAAGCAACAAGAGAAGATATTCCAGGTAGGGGGATTAGTATGTGCAAAGGTAAGGAGGATATGGAGAGGGGGCAGTGTTCAGAGAAATATAAACGAATTGGCATAGCTGGTGCACAAATGTACATGAGAGCTTGAGAGAAAATAAATATGGAAAGGATCCTTGAATGTTATATTAGAAAATTTGGATTTTATCCTGTTAGTATTGAGGGTCTCCAATTTTTTAAAAAAAAATTTGTATGATTAAGTCAATCTTTTAGAAAAAATACTATGGCAGATAAGGTGGGCATGAATCTCAAAGGAAAAAGTCTTATAGTAGTAACAGCAGGATCATTGGTGAAGTCCTGAACTAAGGCAATACCAATGGGACCACACATGATGCCTAGTTCTGTGTGTGATTCAAAGCGTGAATAGTATGCATGTTTGGGTTGCAATGTGGATCTACCACATCGAGTCTCATAGCTGAGTTGTCCAAATCATTCTATATAGTTGTTGGGTTTTTTGGTGGGTTTTGTTTTGTTTTATTTTTGCCTACTTAGTACTCTATTTGTATTACTTTAAAAGGGTATTAGTTTTTTTTAAATCCCTTCTTGTAGTTCCATCCTCTTTTTTGATTTCCATATATTGAGTCTATATTATTAAGTACATACAGATAAAATTGCTTTATGCTAATGAAATATTGAAACTTTTACCATTATAAAATAATCCCCTTTATTCTTATTAATGGTTTATTATCTAAAACTAAATTTTGTTTCATATTAACATAGATACCCTGGCATTCATGTAGTTATTAAATGTTATGTCTTTTCCATTCTTCCATGCTTTTGGTACTCTTATATTTTACAAGCATCTTTTTTCAACAGCCTCTGGGTATAGTCCATATTTTCAAGGAAGTCTGATGACCTCTGTATTTTAATCAGAAAAGTTTGTACTTTATTTATATTACATTTACTGTAACTATTGGTACATTTGGGTACAAATGTAACTTCTTATTTTGTACTTTCTATTTGTTTTATTTCTTTGATTGTTTTCTTTTAGATTGATGGATTACTCCTTTATTCCAATGTTTTTCCTTATACTGGTTGGGAATTTAACTACTCTGTTTCTATTATCTCACTGAATACCCCAAAACATGCAACATGCATCTTAAGTTATCTAAAAGCATCAACTAATACCCCTACCTTTCTAGACAAAATAAGAGTCTTCCAACACTTTGGTCCTTTTATTCCCATACTGACATTTGTTACTGAGCCATGAATTTCAGTTCTCTCGTTTTGTTAAAATTTTATACCTGTAACTTTATTTAGAATTATCTGGTCATACGCTAGCTTATTCACCCTTAATTCCTTCTTTTATTATGAACGCTCCAAGTCTGTGATCACTTTCCTTTTGCCTAAACTACATCATTTAGAATGATCTTTAGTGAACTTTCTAATCATGATTTTCTAAAAATATTTTTAACTTCATCATTAAAGGATATTTTTCTTGTGCACATGATTGCAGGTTAGCAACTATTTTCTTTTGGCACATCAGGACATTATTCTACTCTTTTCAGATGACCACCATTGCTGTGGAGCAGTAAGGTCAAAGTCTCACACTTTAAAGTGCACATTTTCTTTTCTACCCAGTATTTTTAAATCTTCTTGTTTTTTATTCTCTATAGTTTCAATATAATGTTTTCAGGCATGGGGTTTTATTTTACTTATAAGTAGGGATTTTCTGGACTTCTTAAATCTATTGATTTAAGTTTGGTGTCTTTCATCTAGGTGATTTTTGAAAACCTCTCATTATTAGCTCTTCAAATAATACCGGTGTTCTCTTTTTTCTATCCTCGTTAAAGGATCCATTTCATCCTGTCTTCCATGCCTCTTAACTTATTCTCCAAATTTTCCATTTCTTGGTTTTTCTGTATTGCATTATAAATACATTTTTCGGAGCTAATTTAGTTCATTATTTTTTCCTCAACTCTGCTTAATGGGCTAAACGAATTCATTTTGTTTTTAATTAAAATAATTTAGCTTTCATTTATAAATGTTTTGTGTCATTTTCTTATGTCATGACACTTTTATAATACTTACAATTACCTACAAATGTAGTATTCTTTATTTCTTTAAACAAAGTAATTATTTTATACTGTTTGATACTTCCAATTATGGTTCCAAGGGATTTTCCCACCTCAGGATACCTTGTCTCTGTGTATTTTTTGTTAATTCGAATTCTATGATATACATTGTTCTTTAAAAAAATATAGTGGGACTACTTTGATGCCTAAGATGGTCATTTCTTCCTCTAGAAAGATTTGTGTCCACAGCCAAGTATTGGCATCAGTGTCTAAGGTCTCTTTAATTTAAGTTCATGGCTTAAGGTTTTATTTTACTCATCCATGTAGTATAAATTTGAAATAAAAATCCACATAACCATCTAGCTTGTGATTATAACTTCATGTATGGCTTCCCAAATCACCCCTATTCTGCTCACTTCAAAGGCAGGTTTCTTTGCACTCACTTGGGATTGGGAATGTATAGACTAAGCTTACTTTGCTTTGCCCTTACCCATGGATAGAGTCCTTTGAGCTCCAACTTCTTGGGGGAAGAGTTTGGGGTTTTGTACCCCTTGCCCAGAGGTGCCCTCGAAACTGATGCTCAAATAGGCTATCATCAGCAAATGCTCTGAGGATAAAAGCAGCCTGATTATACTGCTTTTGCATAACTTTGGCTTGGTATGTTTAAAATAAACATTTCACGACTTTAATAATATTTTTAGAATATTTCCCAACAATTTAAGTTCTTTGTAATGGAAGGGTTTTACAGAACATTTTTTCTGTTATATGCCAAGAACTACATGTCTCTGTTAGCCAAGTGGAAATACATATCTAAAATTTCAGAATGGAGGGCTGACTGCAGGCTATGGTTCCATTGAGATAACTCTGAGTAAGTATTAACAAATAAAAATAAAAAGCCAAATTTTAATTTACCTCTTAAATATGATGACTATGGAGTTAGGGGAAACTCAAGGCTATTAAAGGATAATAAATATTCTTAAGTGGAAAAATACATGAATTCAGAGAGTTGTGTTACAAAAGTTAAAAGAAGTTGAATGTTTCAAAGAATATGAAATAATCAAATGTGTCAAATGTTAGCAAGAAACAAGGCTGAAAATATCAATTTTTTCTGATAAGTTAAATATCATTAATGATTATGGTGAAAGCATTTTTTGAAGAGTATATGTAATCTATTTTACAGGATTTGGCAAATGCATGGTTAGATAAATAGTAGAGATCAGGAATGGCAGCCATTTGTTCAAGAATATTGTCTATGATTAGAGAAGGTATTTATTCCTATTGATTTTAATTTCAAATTATATTAGTTTACACATTTCTCTCAACCTCTATCACTACTATCACCTCTCCCATGGACTACTACAAATGTCCTGCTATCACCTTCAAACAGGGCCAATGTGCTTTCTCTTTTGACCTTCTCCCCTTCTTCTGAGATTAGCCAAAAGTTCTTTTATAACAGAAATCAGCTCTTGTCATCCTCTAGCTGAGAACATGTTATTGACTCACTCCTGCTTTTAAAACAGGCCTTCAATGTTACGCAAGATCTAGCTGTGGCCATATTCTCAAACATTCCCATCCTAATCATTCTGTTTTCAAAACATATCTTCTTTTCCTTTTCTTCCATGGCAAGCCACTTCTGGGCTTTGGCCCTTTGACTTTTTTCTTTGCTCCTAAGGTGTGTTTTACTTCTGTTCTTTCCATGGCTACTGTGTTTTAGACCTATCTCTTTATCTTGGCTACTAGTTAGTAAAGTATTTCTACTACTGTTAATTTTTAGTTATTCTTGTATTTACTTTTTGCATAGTACCACCATTTGTTCATACCTTGTTTATGTAAGCTCAATTATGAGGGGGCTTCAAATTCCCCAGTCATTGCTTCATTCTCTATATCCATCAAATACCTAACATTACAGTTAATGCCAAATTGACATTGATTAAGTAAATAAATAAATAAAGTGAATGCTATAAAAGAGTAAAAATATCCACAATGTCTCCAATATTTCTCCAATCAAGACCTGGGTTCTATCCTACCCCTTACAACAGCGTGGCTGGAATTGAAGAGCATTATACTAAGTGAAATAAGCCAGGTGGTGAAGACAAATACCATATGATCTCACCTATAAGTGAAACCTAATCAACAAAACAAACAAGCAAGCAAAATATGACCAGAGATATGGAAATACAGAACAAACTGACAGCAACCAGAAGGCAGTAGGGAGGGGGGTAACAGGGGAAAGAAGGGGGAAGGTCAAGTCAAGGAACACGTATAAAAGACCTAGGGACAAGGACAACCAGGGCAGGGGACTGAATGTGGGAGGTGGGGGTAGGTAGGGCAGGGTAGAGTAATGAGGGGAAAATGGGGACGACTGTAACTGAACAACAATTAAAAAAATACCTGGGATCTATGTTTATTCTGTTATATCTAGATGGACTCTGTGCTTATTTTGACCAGTACAATATGGCAGAAATGATGTTGCCCCAATTTCTGGGCCCAGGCCAAAGGAAACGGGGAATTTCATTCACCATCTCTTGAAATACTGTGGGAGCTCTGACCTATGTAATACATCCAATTACCTTGTTAGAGAGACATGTAAAGAGGCCCTGAAGTTATACAGAGAAGAAAAGGGCAAGGTTAAGCCCAATCTTCCAGTTGTTTCTACCAAGGCTCCTGGCATGTGAAGCCAACTCAGACCTTTCAGACCAGACCAACCATACACAAAATAATGACAAGTGATCCAGATAATACCATAATCTACATGAGGCAGAAGAATAGCCCACATAAACTCTGCTCAAATTATTGATTCACTAGAGAATGGAATCAGATAAAAAATGTAATTCTTTTGAGCTCGTAGGTATTGGAGAAGTGTGTTGCACAACAAATAACTGACAGAGTTGCCCTGTAGTTTTCCAAATTCAGTAGTTCAATATTATAAGTGAAACATTGCTAGACTGAGGCAATAGAACAAGTGGACAAGGCAATTGAGGGGACACAATTTAGATGACAGACCATGGGATCCAAGTTGGTTCGGGAAGGAAATAAATTAAAAATAAAACTAATGGGGAAAGAAAGTCAATGGGATGAATTACTAGGACAACATGAAAACCTGTAAAACAAGTACATTGAGAACTAGTACTAGGAAGTCTGAAAGTTGGAGTCAATAATAGGATTCTGTTGGAACTTACTTTACCACAGGTAGAGAACTTTGGAGTGATTACAAGATAAGAGATGATGCCATTGGAATGAAATAATGAAGTGAAGTGGAGATTAATGATATTAGAGTCAAGTGCAAATAAGTTAAGTGAATACACATTTGCTCTCAAGTTGTATTTGTATTTGTGTAACAAAACAAAGTGGTAGGAACTTTTTATCTTATGAATTTGTTTTTGAATGACAAAGTTATACATGCAATAAATTGTACTTAATGGAGAAATATTTAAAATGCATATTTACTTTTTCTATGAATAATTTTCTGTGAGGATTCTTCTAATGTAGCTGAGCTATTAGATTACTTCAAATAATGAATTTTAGAGTCTCACTATATGTATATGTTTTTGTCATTCATCCAAACCTACAAAACTCAGCCTACTTAATCATTAGTGGCCTATGAAGACATCTGCTAGTGTTAAGTTAAAACTCTTCAAACATCATATGTTTTCATAAAGTTCAACAAGGAGTAAGTTAGAAAGTATCCCTCAACATAAGAAATTATTATTGCTATTTAAAAGACTACCCAAACTACTTGAATTTCAGGGTAGTTTCTTAACCTCCAAAGAGCTGGAAAATATGAAACTGCACTCATAATCCAATCAATTTGCTATGGAAAACTTCTCCTGTGATAATGAGTTTGGCATTTTATTCTTTGGATTACCCCTTAAGGAGGATAAACCTTTGCAATTATGATTAATGTTGTAGTGTGAAGATTCTGAATACAATAAAAGAAAGCTTCAGGTGTCAAACAAGATAGATATAATCAGTTTTTCATAGTGTAAGAATTATTCAGTATGTTTATTATGAAATATTTACTTTTAGGGAACAGAGATAAATAAAATGTGAGAAAAATACACTTAGATGTGAAATGCTTAAAAGTTGGATTGCTTAAGAGAAATAAAAAGATACACATTTTTGTTCAAATAAACAAAAATGATTATTTGAACACATTTTATTCAAATAAACAAAATGATTTTAAACATATACCATTATGTTATACTGTATATATTCACTTATATTAAAAATCTCTGGTTCAAAAGTTTGTCAAAATAGGACAGAAAACTGTACTTGAACAACAATTAAAATTTTAAAAATGTTTGTCAAACTATCTTCTGACATATATACTGAAGGATGATAGTGATAAAAATAATGACTATATTTTTGATATTGAGTACTTATTGTTAGGTACTGTGTTCAGATATTCAGTTTATCCTTTTATAATAGTACTTCTTTCTATAGTAGAAGACACTGAGGCACAGCAGTTTAGCAGTCAGCCAGCTCAAAAGTAGCAGAATTAAGATTCAAATGAAGTAATCTGAAAACAGAATGTATGTTCTTAATAGCATTCTTTCCGATTACAAATACTACCAAAATTTCACTATTTAGCTCTCTCCCTCAAAGAAGATTTTTAAAATTTTCCCTTATTGGTTATTTAAAATTATCAATTAAAATGGATGGCCAATTTATATCATCATTTACAATTCACAAACATAAGTAGGTAAAAACGGGTATCAAGCATAAGACAAAGCTGCTAGGTTAAAGAAAAATGTTAATAACTGATTTCAAACAAGATTCAAATTGTACTTTATATAGCAATGTACTTCATGTAAATAAATTTATGTATTGTCCATTTATTAATATATAAGTGCATAGAGAAGATTAGCTCTTTGGAGATAAAGGTGTAATCTTTTAAAGTTATTAAGAATTTTGAGTGGAATATAGTCATTAAGTAAAATGCTCAAAATTAATTCAAATGTTAGCATTTCCTATTTTTGTATTTGCTCATTCCAGGTGTCTGGATAGTGTTCCAAATTGAGGAGAAGGGGAAGATTGTTTTAAAGTTTAAACCCATATACAAATGTCTAACTTATTTGGAAAAGTAATTCATGAAAACACTAGATTATACAGAAATTTGTACTAGTGCTTATTTCTTAATAAGGAGATCAAAGACAAGCTTATGAGTTCTTTTAACATTGTGTATGAATATAATTTTTTCCATTTCTTAAAATCTATTGCCAAACTATGATGAACAGCAGAACTTTAAGGCAAGCAATACTTTTATTTTAAAAATAATAAAGACTTTTACACAAATATGAAAAATAATCAAATTAATATTAAATAATATTAATATAACCCATTTTTAAATCTTTAAGGTAGTGTGAGACTGTGGATATTAAATATACCTAGAGCTATATTTAGTTTGTTTATAGTTAATGGGTAGGAATGCACTCCTGTTTGAAGAACTTTATTGTAAGTATGATCCTAATTATTTAACCCTTAGAGGAAATACTGACAAATGTTCACATCTTAGGGTTCTTTCTTCTCAATTGGAAAGAGTGCCCAATAAACATTTCCCAGCTTTTTGCTGTTCTTTGGGTAAAAAGATCTAGGAAAATTGTGATTTTAATAATAAAACAAAAATCAGTACTTAGATGAGAAAATTCAGGGGTTGTCATGTTAAAAAATTCTTATATCATTCAATACAAATAGTGAAATTGCTACATTTAGTGTATAGCCACCTTTCTGTCTCTGTCTCTCTTTCTGTATGTGTGTGTATGCATTTCTCTCAATTTTTTTCATGGGTGTTATAATTATATCCATCTTAGTGGTACGGGCAATGAAATTCAAAGGAGGAATGCTAGTAAACTGATTATGAACACCAAGAAACACTAAACACATTTGAGCCCAGGCTAATTTACCTTGAAAATGTTAGCTGTTTAAACTTTACCATGTGATTTCTCTAAGATTATATTACTATTTAGATAGGTTCAAAACATTCATATTTTATTTGTGTCAGCCAAGAACATGAATATTTAGAGATAATATTTAGAGATAAATTTAAAAAAGGATTGTTAAATATTGTTGGGGTTCTGGTGTGCAAATAAGATACAGAAATAAGAAATTTATAGTTGTGACTCAGGGATTCCTCTAGCAAGTGCAATTTCTATTGGCAATGTTTAGAAAAGAAGAGGCATTGGAAATTGGAAAGTGAAGTAGGCAGAAGGCAAGATAAGAGAACAAGTTTTATGCAAACATATTTTGACAAACATAAGGAAAGAGGAAAAGTTAAGATACTCAATAGAGTAAAAGTCCTGCATTTTTAAGGAAAAAGAAGTATGAGGCATAGAAAAGAAGCTGATATTTTTCTTGAGTTGATGGAAAAAGGAGTAGATTAAAAATAACAATGTACCACTGTTGTAAAAATTAGGTGAAGACTACACGTTTTATTCACCCACCAATAGAAAACTTCTGTCGAATTCTTTCTTTTGAATCAATGTAGCATTTGGTGAGACTTTATAATCTGAATCAGAATATTTAAAAAAAAAACAGTTTAGCAGTTGGATAGAGGTCCAGGCAGACATTTACTTTTCTGTACATAATCTGCAATAATGAAAACAAATGTACAGATACTCTGTTGAAAATACAAGCAAAATTGATAATAAAAAGTATCCTGTCAGTTGGTAAATATAATGTCACTAATTTAGTGTATTGTATTTAATGTGTTATCTTTAATTTTTTAAATTATAGTTAAGATCTTCCATTCCTTCATTCATTGTCTTAGTTGCCTAATATAATTGTTGTGCTCATATCTTGCTGGAAATAATTATCCTAGAATGGGGTTTTTAAGGACATTATAGTTAGGAAGGAATAATGCCTTTCTTAGTCATCTGCTCTTTAAGATTGTATGTGCCATTACTGAATTTAATGTGTAGGTAGTTGGAGATTGATTGTAACTTTAATAAATTTAGGCTTTATAATGTGCACAAACTATTGCTTTATATCTTTGAAACTTCATTATTTTATTGGAATTTAAGATAGAACACAATAAAGATATTCTGTCCAAATTATGGAAACCAAAAGCTCAATTCTTTATAGATTTTGTTTAATAAAATGATATTAAGATTAACATGAACAGAGATTCAGGAGATGGCAGTGAAGTAGCTGGGAGGTGAGCCCACTTGCTCATGCACCAACTGGGACACTTAGCTGATCTTCCAAAAAACAAAGTGAGTAGTCACAGTGAGTAGGTTCAATTCCCAGCCAGGGTACATGCCTGGGTTGCAGGCCATAACCCCCAGCAACCGCACATTGAAGTTTCTCTGTCTGTCTCTCTGTATCTCCCTCCCTTCCCTCTCTAAAAATAAATAAATAAATAAATATCTTAAAAAAACAATCTATCAAACATAGAATTCAAGAAGTGGTTATAAGGATGCCCAAGGAACTCAGTGACAACTACAAGTAATTGAGTGAAAAGCACAGCGGCATGAAAAAGGATATAGAAACTAAAAGCAAGAACCAGGAAGAAATGAAGAATACACTATCTGAATTAAAAAATACACTAGAAGGAATTGGAAACAGGCTGAATAAAGGAGAGGACTGAATCAGTGAGCTGAAAGACAAGGTAGAAAGAACTACTCAGGTAGAGCAACAAAATGTAAAAAGACTAAAAAAGTATGGAGGTAGTTGAGGGGAACTTCAGGAAAACATGAAATGTAACAACATTCACATCATAGGAATAACAAAAGGAGAAGGAAAGGAATAAGGCATAGAAAACCTGTTTGAAAAAGTAATGGCAGAAAACTTACCTAACTTGCAGAGGGGAAAATCAGCCAAGTTTAGGAAGCACAGAGGACCTCAAAGACGATGAACCCAAAGACCAAAGAGGCCTACTCCAAGACACATCATAATTAAAATGCCAAACTTTGAAGACAAAGAAAGAATCTTAAAGGCAACAAGAGAGAAACAGATAGTAACATACAAGGGAACTTCAATAAGTCTATTAACTGATTTCTCAACAGAAACACTACAAGTCAGAAGGGAATGGCAAGAAATATTCCAAGTAATGAAAACCAGAGGCTTGCAATGAAGACTACTCTACCCTCAATTAAAATGGAAGGAGAAATAAGGAGTTTCCCAGACAAAAGAAGCCTCAAACAATACACCTCCTCCAAACCAGCTCTGCAAGAGATGCTAAAGGGTCTGCTTTAAGATAATAAAGGGAAAGCGTGACAGAGACAGAGAGGAACACAGGTACAAAGGGGGAAATGGCAATGAATAATTATGTATAAATAATAACTTTAAATGTAAATTGATTAAATGTTCCAATCAAAAGACATGAGTAGCTGAACAAATGAGAAAACATGTCCCTCATATATGCTGTTTACAACAGACACACCTCAGAACAAAAGACCTACACAGACTGAAACTGAAGGGTTGGAAGAGAGTATTCCATGGAACAGGACAGGAAAAAAAAAGCCAGGGTAGCAATACTTACATTAGACAAAATGGAATTCAAAACAAAGGCCATAAAAAGAGACAAAGAAGGCCATTTCATAATTCTAAAGTGAAGAATCCATCAGGAAACTATAAAAATATATACACCCAACACAGGAATACCCAGATATATACAGAAAATCTCAGAGGACTAGAAGAAAGATATAGACAGCAACAGAATTATAGTAGGGGATTTTAATACCCCACTGTCAATTATGGACAGATCTTCAAACAAAGTATCAACAAGCACATTGTGGAACTAAATGACACATTAGATAAAATAGACTTAATTGATATGTACATATCCTTTACCCTAAAAAAGCAAAATATGCATTCTTTTAAAATGCATAAAGAACATTATCAAAGATAGACCATATGATAGGACACAAAACAAGCCTCAACAAATTCAAGAAAACTGAAATCATATCAAGCAGTTTCTTGGATCACAATGGCCTGAAAGTAGAAAACAACCTCAAGGAAAAAACTAAAAAACAATCAAATCTATGGAGACTGAATAATGTGTTATTAAACAGTGAATGGGTAAATAATGAGCTCAAGGAAGAAATCAAAACGTTTCTGGAAAGAAAATAAATGAACACACAACAGCCCAAAGCCTATGGAATACAGTGAAGGCAGTCCTGAGAGGGAAGTTAATAGCAATACAGGTCTACCTAAAAAAGATAGAAACATTTCAAATAAATGTCCTAACATTCCATCTATAAAAACTAGAACAACAACAAAGTGCAAAATAGGAAGAAGGAAATAATGAAGATCAGAGAAGAATTAAATGACATAGAGACTGCAAGAAAATTCAAGGATCAATAAATTCAGAGACTGGTTCTCTGAAAAAGATAAACAAAATTGACAAGACATACACTGGATTCATCAAGAAAAAAGGTGAGAGGACCCAGATAAATAAAATCAGAAATGAAAGAGGAGAAATTACAAATGATACCACAGAAATACAAACATTCATAAGAAATTACTATGAACTACTTACTATATGCCAAGAAATTTTTAAAAACTGGGTGTAATGGACATATTTCTAAAAACATATCATACTCCAAAACTGAGTCAAGAAGAAGCAGAAACCCTGAATAGTCTGATAACAGCAAGTAAAATTGAAGCAATAATTAAAAACGAACAAACAAACAGACAAACAAAAATCCTCCCAGCACATAAAAGCCCTGGGCCAGATGGTTTCACAGGAGAATTTTACCAAACATTTAGGGAAGAGCTAAAACTGACCCTTCTCAAACTATTCCAAAAAATCCAAGAAGAGGGAAGGCTCCCAGACTCTTTCTATGAGGCCAGTATTATCCTAATTCTAAAACCAGATAAAGACACAACAAAGAAAGAAAACTCTAGGCCATAGTGCTGATGAACATGGATGCTAAAGTCCTCAACACAATATTGGCAAACTGGATCCAGCAATACATTAAAAGATCATACACCATGATCAAGTGGGATTAATCCCAGGTATGCAAGGATGGTATAACATAAGCAAATCAATAAATGTAACTAATCACATAAACGATATGAAAGACAAAAACTGCATGATCATGTAAACAGATGCTGAGAAAGCATTTGAAAAAGTACAGCATCCATTTACGATAAAAGCATTCATTAAAGTGGGACTAGAGGGAGCATATCTCAACATAATAAAGGCCATATATAAGAAACATGCAGCCAACATCTACTGAATGGGCAAAATCTAAAAGCTTTCCCCCTAAGATCAGACACAAGACAAGGATGTCCACTTTCACCAAATCTATTCAAAATAGTACTGAAAGTTCTAGCCACAGTGAACAAGCAAGAAAATAAATAAAAGTCATACAAATTAGAAAGGAGGAAGTAAAACTGTCACTGTTTGCAAATGACATGGTAATGTACACAGAAACCCCTAGAGACTCCACCAAAAAACTACTTGACATAATGAAAGAGTTTGGCAAAACAGTAGAATACAAAGTCAACATTCAGTAATCAAAGGCACTCTTCTACACTGATAATAAAGTATCAGAAACAGAAATTAAGGAAAAAAATCTCATTTATTATAGCAACAAGAAAAATAAAATATTTAGGGATAAACTTAACAAAGGAGATAAAAGACCTGTACTCAGAAAGCTGTACAACACCAAAGAACAAAATTAAGGAAGACACAAATAAGTGGAGGCACATTCCATGTTCATGGATTGGAAGAATTAACATAATTAAAATGTCCATTCTACCCAAAGTTAGTTATAGATTCAACACAATCCCTATCAAAAAACCAATGACATATTTCACTGATATAGAACAAATACTCCAAAAATTGATAGGGAATGAGAAACAACTCCAAATAGCCTCATCAATTTTGAGAAAGGATCACAATATCTGGTATCAAATTATTTAAAGGCCATAGTAATCAAAACAGTCTGGTACTGGTATAAGAACAGACACATAGACCAATGAAACAGAATAGAGAGCCCAAATATAAACCCATGTCTGTACTGTCAGTTAATATTTGACCAAGGAGGCAGGAACATAAAATGGAGTAAAAATAGCCTCTTCAATAAATGGTGTTGGGAGATCTGGACAGCTACATGCAAAAAAAAAAAATGAAACTAGACCATAAACTTATACAATACACCAAAATAAACCCAAGGTGGATAAAAGACTTAAGTATAAGTTGTGATATCATAGGAGTCCTAGTGGAGAACATAGGCAGGAAAATTTCAGGTATGCCATGAAGAGATCTTTTCACCAATACCTCCCCTTGGCCAAGGGATATAAAGGAAAGAGTAAATAAATGGAACTATCAAATTAAAAAAATTTTCCATGGCTAAAGAAAACATCAATGAAATGAAAAGAGAACTAACCATATGGGAAAACGTAACTGCCAATGATACCTCACACAAGAGTTTGATCCTCAAAATATATGACTCCACACCATGAAGACCAACAACTGAATTAAAAAATGGGCAAAGGACCTAAACAGACACTTCTCCAAGGAAGACAGACAGAAGGGTAATAGACACCTGAACAAATTTCAACATCAGTAGCCATCAAAGAGATACAAATTAAAACCACAATGAGATACCACTTCACACCAGTCAGATGACCATCATAAACAAATCAACAAACAACGGGTGATAGCAATTGTGTGGAGAAAAGGGAACCCTAGTACACTGTTGTTGGAAATGAAGACTGGTGCAGCCACTGTGGAAAACAGTATGGAATATCCTCAAAAAACTGAAGATGGAACTACCTTTTGATCCAGCAATTCCACTGCTGGGGATATGTTCTAAAAATCCTGAAATACCAATTCAAAATAAGCTATGTACCCCAATGTTCATAGAAGCATTATTTATAAAAGGCAAGTGCTGGAAACAGCCTAAGTGCCCATCAGTAAATGAGTGGGGCAAAAAACTGTGGTACCTTTACACAATGGAATACTATGCAGCAGAAAGAAAGAAGGAACTCTTATCCTTCCTGACAGCATGGGTAGAACTGGAGAGCATTATGGTAAGTGAAATAAGCCAGGAGGTGAAAGATAAATCCCTTATAACCTCACCTCTAAGTAGAACCTAATTGACAAAACAAGTGAACAAAACAGAACCAAAGACATGGAAATAAAGAACAAACTGACAGTTATGAGAGGGGAGGGGGAAGGGGGATAAGGGGGAAAGAGGGGGCAAGTCAAGGAACTTGAATAGAAGACTCATGGGTAAGGATAATGGGGGCAGATTGACTGTTTGAGTGGGGGAGGATGGGGCAGGGTAGAGCAACAGGGAAAAAGGACTGTAACTGATCAACAATAAAAATTTGATTAATATGAACACACCATATTTATTATCAAGAAAAGTGAAAATTAACTCTAGAACTTTTATATCAGAAAAATTTCAAGGCCTCCAGTCAAGATGGCCTCATAGGCAGATATGGCTTACCTCTTCACACAATCACATCAAAATTACAACTAAAATATAGAATAATCATCACTCAGAAATATCAGAAATCAAGTTGAATAGAAGTCTGACAACTACAGAATTGAAGAAACTACATCCATCCAAAGTGGTAGGAGGGACATGGACATGAAACATGTTGGCCCCACACCCATCTGTATAAAAATTTAGGAGGGATACATTGGGAGCTAGGAGTCCCAGACCTACACCAGGTCCCCCAGCCCAGAATTCCAGGGCCAGGAATCCCCACAATTTCTGGCTGAAGAAACCAGTGGGGATTGAGTTGGTGGAGGAGACTTCTGGAGCCCTAAGCAGTTCCTCTTGGGGAACCCACACATGGATTCACCTACTCAGACTCACTCCTTGTAAGCTCCGGCACCAGGGTGGCAGCTTGAAAGGCACAAGTGGCATACAGGGAGAGATTAAGTGTCTGGCATTGGGGTGAGCAGAGGCCATTGTTCTTTTCCTTAGTTTTCCCCTAACAGAGCCAGTAGGCTGGTGCCATGTCTGAGACTCCATCAACCTGGCTTAACACTGTGTGACCCACTTTGGAGATCCCCAGAGGCTCTATTCCACCCAACTTACAGGCCCACCCAAGATGCTTTTCCTTAAGAATGGCTGGTCTTGGATCCTAAATCCTATCAAACAAGCAATAGTTGGCTTCAATGAGACCTGGCAGCAGCCAGATTAGAGTCACAGCTTGGCTTCACCTGGAAATCTCCAAGCCCAGCACAAGTGGCATCCTCACACTGCTTTCCAGCTCAGGCAAGGTGCCCTAGGCAAAACACAGGTGGGGACTGACCTTAGCCTGTACCACCCAGGAAACCCCAGGGCCAACCCACCCACTGCAGCTATGTGCCATGTCTGAGCTCCAGCACCCTGCCCCTGCACAGCTGATCCTCCACAGAGATCAGAGGTTCGTGGTCAGTAGTCACAGCCAGTAGTCACAGCTGACTAGCCTGGATAAATCCCTCTCATTGATTTGCCAAAACCAACTGAGGCTCAACTACAAGAGGAGGGTGCACTCCACTCACATGGAGAGCGTACCTTGAGTACCCAGCTTGGGTGATAGGGGAGGCTGTGACACTGGACCGTAGAGTCCATTAGGCCACACTACCAAGATACAGAGTCAAAACAGCTCTACCTAATATATAGAAACAATAGGCCACACTACCAAGGCCACTACCAAGATACAGAGTCAAAACAGCTCTACCTAATATATAGAAACAAACACAGTGAGGTTGCCAAAATGAAGAGATGAAGAAACATGGCCCAAATAAAATAACAGGTCAAAACTGCAGAAAAAGTCTAAACAAAATGGAGATAAGCAATCTATCAGACACAGAGTTCAAAACACTGTTTATAAGGATACTCAAGGAATTTAGTGAGGACTTCAGCAGCATAAACAAGACCCAGTAAGAAATGAAGGATGCACTAATTGAAATAAAGAAAAATTTACAGGGAAATATCAATAGAATGGATAAAGTTGAGAATCAAATCAATGATCTGAAACATAATGAAGCATAAAATAACCAATCAGAACAAGAAGATACAAGAATCCAGAAAAATGAAGATAGTATAAATAGCCTCTGGGACAACTTAAAGAGGTCCAACAATCTCCTTTTAGGGGTGCCAGAAGCAAGAGAGAAAGATCTAGATATTGGTAATCTATCTGAAAATAATAGTGTAAGGAAACTTCCTAACTTGGTGAAAGAAATAAACATGAAAGTCCAGGAAGTGCAGAGAATCCCAATTATGATGGATACAAAGAGGCCCACTCCAAGACACTTCATTATTAAAAGGCCAAAGGTTAAAGATAAAGAGAGACTCTTAAAAGGAGAGAAAAGAAGTTAGTTACCTGAAGGTTGCTAGATCAGAGAGGGGAGGAGGAGAATAGATGAAGAGGTGAGGGGATTGAGAAATACAAATACAGTGATCCCTCACCTATCACGGGAGTTACATTCCAGAGACCCCCGCAATAGGTGAAAATCCTTGATGTAGTGGCGTTATATTTATTTTATTATTTATATATATTTTAAGACTTTATAAACCCCTCCCACACTCCTATAAACCTTTCCCACTCTCTTATTAACCTTTCTCACACTCTTATAAACACTTCATATGCTCTTAAACACTTTCTACACTCCTTAAACCTATGTGATTTTAACAACATATAAAATTCTATATGGGTACTCACCAGTGAAGTGTACAGTTGTCCCTTGAGAGGAACGACTGTAGGTAGTTACAGAATAGCCATGGAGACATAAAGTATGGTATAGAAAATGGAGTAGCCGAAGAACTTATGCACATGACCCATGGACATAAACAATGGTAGGGGATTGCCTGAAGGAGTAGAGGGTGATCGGTGGAGGGCAAACAGGGAAAATCAGGACAATAGCATAATCAGTAAAATGTAATTAAAAAAGAAAGAAAAATGCCAATTTTCTAGTTCTACTCTAGTTAAGTAATAGAGTCTAAGACCCTCATGTTTTCCTTTAAGGATAATGTAAATATTTTTGAAAATGTTAAATAGAAGGGGTTAAAATTAAAATAAGTTAAATTTCTAATATTTTCTTCCTTTAATAAAGATAGACAAAGGTAAATAAAGATAAACCAAGAACAAAGAGACCTGCTCATTTTCTATGTTCATGGCAAATAATTATAACAAGAAAATCCATTTATTTTATTTCTGCCAGTATTTCTGTATCTAAATATGAAATGATTATTTGATCACTTCAAAGTCCCAATTAGGTAAAATGTGAAGTTACACTGGTCTACAAAAGTATATTTATATGTTTTATTTAATCTAGACATTCATTCTGCATAATTGTTTTATATGGTTTTTGCTCTAATTAAGTCACAGGATTTTACTTAACAAAAAAGGTGCCTAATTTTACAAATATAAAATGAATTTATTTATCATTTATAAATTCATTATATGGGAAATAACAAGTAATAACATAATATTTAACTTAGTAGATGTAGAAATTTTCACAAAGAAAAATTCAGTGAAGAATTGTCTCTGAAATCTTGCTATAAAATTGTGAAGTCCAATCTTAGACCCAAAAGTGGACGGTGTTGCATTAGTCTTGAAAGTAAGGAACTTAAAAGTAAACTCTATCAGAAGTGCCAGCCATAGCTCCCAAACCAAAAAAAAAAAAAAGAAAAAAAAGAAATTAAAGGAATTCAAACTGGAAAGAAGTAAGATTGTCATTATTTGCAGATGACATGATACTGTGTATAGAGAACCCTAGGGATTCCACCAAAAAGGTATTAAAAGTAATAAACTAATTTAGTAAGCAGCAGTATATAAGATTAACATTCAGAAATCAGTTGAATTTTATATACCAATAACAAACTATCAGAAAATAAATTAAATAAACAGTCCCACTTATTATTGCATCAAAAAATAAAATATTTAAGAATAAATGTAACCAAGGAGGTAAAATATCTGTACTCTGAAAAGTATAAGACATTGAAGAAAGACACTGAGGATACAAGTAAATGAAAGTGTATGCCATGCTCATGAATAGGAAGAATTAACATCTTTAAAATGTCCATACTACCCAAAGCAATCTATAGATTTAAGGCTGTCTGTATCAAAATTGCAATGATATTTTTCACAGAAATAGAACAAATAAGTGTAAAGTTATATAAAAACAAAAAAGACCCTGAATAGTCACATCAATCTGAAAAAAGAACAAAGTTGTAGGTAGGCTACCTGATATCATACGATACTATAAGGCTATAGTAATCAAAACATCATGGTACATATAAATAGACTCAAAAACAAAAGAAAGAATAAACAAATGGGACTATATCAAACTTGCTGCACTGTGTTTTGCAAAGCAAGGGCTGTGTTTTCATTTTTTTTATCAACAAAATGAAAAAAAACACGCTGTATGAGAAAACACATTCACCAATGATACATCTGATAACAGATTAATATCCAATATTTATAAAGAATTCATACAGTTTAACACCAAAAACAAATAATTGATTAAAAAATGGGCAGAGAATGTGAATAGATACTTCACCAAAGAGAGCATACAAATAGACATTAGATACATGAAAAGAGGTTCAACATCACTAATCATCAGAAAAATGTAAATTAAAACTATGATGAGAGGTCACGTCACACCTGTCAGAATAGCTACCATCAATAAGTCAACAAACAAGTGTTGGTAAAGATGTGGAGAAAAGGAAACCCTTGAGCATCATGGGTTAGACTGCAAATTGATACAGCCACTATAGAAAACAGTAGAAGTTCCCTACCAAAAATTAAAAAAAAAAAAGTAACTTATGACCCAGCAATTCCACATCCGGGTATTTATCCAAAAAAACACACAAAATGCTCATTTGAAAAGATATATGCACCCCTCTGTTTATTGTAACATTGTTTACAATAGCCACACTATGAGAGCAGCCCGAGTGACCACAAATAGATAAAGAAAAAGCAATACATGTATACTCATACAATTAAATATTTGTCTATGAAAAGAATGAAATATTACCATTTGTGACAACATGAATGGACCTGGAGGTATTATGCTAAGTTGTTGGGAACCGCCCTGACTGGTATCAGAAACTGAAACCCCCGCCTAGCTAAGGCTAAGGGAACACCCTTGGAACTGTGAGCCAGCAAGGAGACAAAAGCTTATCTCCCTGGCAGGAATGCTGCTTCTGCTGCTTTATTCATGACTGAACCCCCAAAAAGCTTGGTCGGTTAGCCAAAGACGGGTAAGATTCCCCACGGGGGAACAACCCAAGCCAGGCACGATCACTTTTGGGAGGCCCCCCCCCCAAAAGAAGGACTTGGGGGGCTGCAGCAAAAGGGGGGTGATGGACCCTCACTCCTCGGCTTTGACAAAGTCTGAGTTCTCAGCGTCCAGAAGAAAATCTCCTTATCTCTCGGTGGCCTTAGTTCCCGCGCTCCACCTAAGCCTGAAACAATGACGGGGGAAGTACAGCTCGGTACTGGGAAGTGCGGATTTCCCGGGGTGATCAGGCCTAAGAAAGAACATGTAAATTACTGTGAAACCTTCTTTGTTCAAGAATGCTCTCAGTTGAATGAGGAGGGTCTTAGGAGGAAGCTAGTTTGTTCCTCAGCCTTACAGCTCTTTGACCCCCAACTCAATAGACCGGCAGAGTTCTTTGTTTCCTATATTCCTTACTTCCCCTAATGAGTATTGTACGTTACCTGAGTTATTATGCAAAATGAGCCTAATAAAAGCAGGTATGGACGGTAAATCAGCGCGCTCCCCACTAGGGGGGGGTGGCCATTCTGTCCCTACTTCCCCACAGAAACTGGTTTGTCTCTGTGCATGTGTGTTTTTTCTCGCGTATTGTCGAGCCATCCACAGTGTGCCGTGGTCACTGCTGGCCGGTGACCCACGCGCAACACTAAGTGACAACAGAGAAAGACAAATACACATCTATCCAAAGAACAAAAGTAAACAAACAAAACAGAAAAATACACATAGGTAACAGAAACAAACTGATGGTTGCTAGATGGAAGGGGTTCTCCTGTGGCTGGGTGAAGATGTGGAGATTAAAAATAGCAATTTGGGCCCTGGCTGATGTGCCTCAGTGGATAGAGTGCTGGCCTGCAAACCAAAGGGCCAGTGGTTCCATTGTCAGTCAGGGCACATGCCTGCATTGGAGGACAGGTCCCCAGGAGGGGGTGCATGAGAGGTAACCACATATTGATGTTTCCCTCTCTTTCTCCCTCCCTTCCCCTCTCTGAAATTAAATAAATTAAATAAATTAAATCTTTAAAAGTGAAAAAATAACAATTTGGTAGTTTCAAAATAGTCATGGGGATGTAAAGTACAACATAGAGAATATACTCAATCATATTGTAATAGCTGTGTATGGTGTCAGGTGGGTACTAGATTATCTGGGGGATCACTTCATGAATTATGTAAATGTCTAACAACTATGCTATATACCTGAAACTATTACAAAAATAATATTGAATGCCAACTGTAATTGAGAAATGAAAAAGAAAATTTAAAAAAATTGCACAATACAAAAAAACAACCAACATAGAAAAAACAAGATTCCATATCCAAAAATATTAGTTTTACCATTCTTACTTTTTGCTCTTGACTTATGATTTACTTTAAAAGTGTTTCTATAATTAGTGCATACTTTAGTTATTTTGTTTTCTTTAAAGGTTGAAGATGTTCTTTATGTGCTCTGTATTTATACATGAAATATTTTAAACAAAAGCAAAAAAAAAAAAAATAACAAAGCAAGACAGCCAAACCAAAATTATAACTACAATGGCTGCAAAATCATCTCATAAAATATAGTGATCCAATTATTTTATTCTACTCGTTTGCCTCATAACAAGATAAATACTGATGAAAAAGATTGTTAGGGACCAGTCATATGCAAAAATATTTAAATTACTATATCACTCTAATTTAGGCAACAGAAATGGTTTCTATAATTTAAGGGAAACATTTAGTATACATGCTAATAGTCAAGAAATACAATAAATGTGTTTACACAGAAATAGGGGATATAGGTAGTAATTTACATAGCCATGGATTATATTATTTAAATGAATTACAAGGCCCTTTAGGGGATGCTTTCAGGATATACTTCAAAACAGCCAATAACTGTCTTAAAAACACACATTGTTTCACTATATTTCACACAATGGTCATGAGAGAAAGGCAAAACCCTTTTCAATTTTCTGTAAATTCCTTTATGTCAAGTAACAGTAAATCTGGGAATAGAGGAAGAAATGTTTTCATTATTTCTATCAAGTCATAGATGTTTTATTTGCAAACATTGGGAAAACATTACAGAAGCTCTAATAAAAAATGCTGAAAGTTTCCTGTAGAATGATTTAGAAATGCAAGATAAAATATTCATATCTCCATTGACACAAGTTGGGGGATTATTTTGATAACTGTATATTTACATTAATTCCAAAGTTGCAAAACACATCCTTTCCTATGCTTTCTGTATATAGATTTACTGACTGTAAATGTTAGCACATTTGGGTTAGTATTCAACCTTGTAAAAATGTCTATATTTCAAATTCTGAGAAGTCTGACCATCCTTGATTTTAAAAAGCCTTTAGTTTTTTTACATGAAAAACAGTTTATATTTATGTCAATAAATAAGTATCTACTAGATGAGGAATTGTATAAAGCACCATGAAAGACATTTTTATAACTTTCAGAAAATTTTAAGCAACTGAACTAGTAGATAAAAAATAAAAAACGTTATGTATACTTTTAAATAATACAATATGCAGATCAGTGTCAGGTAATGTAAGAAATAATACAAACCACTTATACTCATAGAGCATATGATCCAGTAAGGGAAGACAAGGCATAAACATAAACATTTAAATAATATGATACACAGACAACAGTGTGGTGACTGCAGGGGCCAGGTGGTGAGGAAGTGGAAGAAGGTACGGGGGTGGGGGGCAAGATCACAATAGAATAATTAAAAAAATAAATGTTTAAAATATAAATAGATAATATAATAAATAGGTTCAATAAAGTATGAGAAATGAGCCCTGGCTGGTTTGGGTCAGTGGATTGAGTGCCAGCCTGTGAAGCAAAGGGTCATCAGTTCAATTCCCAGGCAGAGCACATGACTGAGTCGTGGGCCAGGACCCCAATAGGGGGCATGTGAGAGGCAGCCACACATTGATGTTTTTCTCCCTCTCTTTCTCCCTTCCTTCCCCTCTCTCTAAATATAAATAAATAAACATCTTAAAACTTTTTTTACCATTTTAAAAAAGCAAGAAATGAAAAGTGATAGGAGTAAAATGAATGGCATTAGTCTTTTCTGAGTTCACACAGGAAGACAGCATAACTGTGGGGTTAGAGTGATCTAAGTTTTCATGAGCTCATTTAAAAATTTTTATTGAAAACACTGGGGTGACATTTATTAACAAAATTCTATAGGTTTTAGTTGTACAATTCTATAATATATCATCTGTATATTGCATTGTGTGTTTATCATCCAACGTCATTCTATCACCATTTAACCCCCACCTTTACCCTCTTCTACCTCTCTGACTGATGTTGCTATGACTTCGACTTCCAGTACCATGTTGAATAAGAGTGGTAAAAGTGGACATTCCTGTCTTATTCCTGATGCTTGTAGTTTTTGCCCATTGAGTATGATGTCTGTGAGTTTGTTATATATCATCTTTATTACGTTGAGTTATGTTCCATTTCTACTTTGTTGAGAAGTTTTATCCTAAAGAGTTCTGGATTTATCAAATGCTTTTTCTGCATCTAATAAAATGATCATGTGATATTTTTTAGCCTTCGTTTTGTTTATAGAATGTATCACATTTTTTGAGCTGTGGACATTGTACCACCCTGGGTCCCAGGAATAAATCCCACTTGATCATAGTGTATGATTTTAAAAAATATTTTGCTGAGGATTTTTGCTTCTATGTTCATCAGGGATATTGGCTTATAATTTTCTTTCTTTTTCACATTTTATGTGCTTTTGAAATTAGGTCAATTCTGGGTTCATAAATTGAGCTTGGGAGTCTTCCCTCTTGAATTTTTTGGAATACATTGAGAATAAGTGTTAGTTCTTTAAGTGTTTTGTAAAATTCTGCTGTGAAGCCATCCAGTTCAGGACTTTTGTTTGTTGGGAGTGTTTTGATTAGCTTCAATTTCATTAGCTGTAGTAGATCTATTCAGAATTTCTAATTCTTCCTGATGCAGTTTTGGAATATTTTATGTTTCTAGGAATTAATCCATTTGATCCAGATTGTCCAATTTGTTGGCATATAGTATTTTTGAATATTTTTTTACAATTCTTTATAATTCTTTGGTGTAAGTTGTTATTTTTCATTTCATTTCTGATTTTATTTGGGTCTTCTTTTTTTCTTATTTTTTCAATGAACCAGCTCTTGGTTTCATTGTGTTTTTTTATATTGTTTTTAGACTTTATATTATTTATTTCTGTTCTGTTCTTTATTATTTTCTTTCTTTTACTCACTTTGGGCTTTGTTTGTTTTTGTTTTTCTAGTTCTTTTAAGTGTAATGATAGATTGTTTATTTGGGATTGCTCTTGTTTCTTCAGGGAGGCCTGTAATTCTATGAATTTCCTTCTTAAGACTACTTTTACTGTGTCCCACAGATTTGAATTATGTTCTCATTTTAATTTGTTTCATGGTATTTTTGGTTTCTTATTTGATCTCACTCTTAACCCATTCATTGGTCAGTAACATCTTATTTAGCCTCCATGTGTTTGTGTGTTTCTCAGTTTTTTTCTTGTGATTGATTTCTAGTTTCATATCATTATGATCAGAGCAATGATTGACATGATTTCAATCTTCTTATTTTTATTTCAGACTTGGTTTGTGTTCTAACCTATAGTCCATCCTATAAAATGTTCCATGTGCACTTGAAAAAATGTATCTTCTGCTCATGAGCTGATATTTAAACAATGTTTGAGTACACAAAATGGATGAAGCAGGAAAAAAATTGTAGTATGGTAATATTTACTGCAGAAAGATGTTGGGACTGAAAATCTAGTTATTGTACTCATCTCGATTCTTCATTTTCACTTAAAATACCTGGCCCTCAAATAACTGAAAGTCTTGGACTGACTGTAGAAATGAATGATTCTATAAACAAAGTAACAGAAGTGGCAAACAAAAATGCATGTTGTAACAGTGATGAAAAGGACACAATATTCAGAGCTGCATAGTGTTTCAGAAGTTGAGTAAATGTGATAAGCATAGAACCATTTTCATGTATCCATTCATTCATCCAAAAGTATTAGAATATCACCTAAATATTACAGTCTCTCTTACAGATTGTGTTTCAGAGTTATGTCACATATAAGTTCTGATCTCAGAACATTAAAATTTTTCTCTGTAGATAAGGTATATACTTTAGTGATAAAACATCCTTAAATTATTAAAATTTTATATTTTTGAATTTTCCATTTATTCACTGACAAATTAGTTTTAACACATCTGTGAAGCCAAAAATTAGTTCCTTTATAAAGCTAATTCAAAATATTTTAAAAACAAACTATATATGAGATATTCATATATATTCATAGAAAAAGTATGTTAAATTACATTAAAGAAATATTATAAATAAGTAATTTTATTATTATGTAACTTATTCCAATCTTAACTTTCTGTAATACTGTTATTAATATTTTTCTGATAAATGTGGTTTTCTAATGTGGTCCCATTATTTTTAAGATTTTAATATAATTTTAAAACTTAATTTACAGTTATATCTTATGATTAATAAATGTGAATTAATGGAATCCTAAGTTGATTTTCTTGGTCAACCATATTTTTCCATGAAGAAAATAATGTCTTTAAATATTCTTCCAGAAGAACACCATAAAAAGATTTCTAGCAAAGTTAACATATCATACAGTGACATTGGGGACTTACTGTATCATTAGGCCAGATATTTTTTTGGAGAAAGGTCAGTTTTCTTAATGGTACACTCATTCCCTCACTCATATGTGCTGGCAAAAGGATGGTATACATTTATAATGAAAACCATACTACAGTGGAAAAATCCACTCTCAATGTTAAGCAATAGAATATGGTTTCCCACCTGAAAACTGAGCAAACTTTTATTTGAATACTTTACTCTGAAGCTAATAAAGAGGTGGGCATCAGCAAATCTGTTTTCCATTTTTCTAGGGTGATCCCACATACTGACCATGAAATAACATGGGGTAAAGTCAAAGAACACCTTCATGAACCTTATATTATTTCAATAATCAGGTAGTCAATTGAAGAGAGACATTTGACATAAGATTCACATATCTCATCAATTTATCCCACTGCACTAATACTGCTGTTATCTACCTTATTGAGTCACCATTACTTACCAGGCAAGTATCATTTTTCTAAGAAAACCAAATTCCTTCAATCTTTCTTGCATTTCACAGATTGCTCCATAGACATAATTAGTCAATAGATAACATTCTGAGCACTATCTTTGTATACTAAGAGGAATCACTATAATTTGTTAGCTTTGACAGCCTGAAGAACCTCGTTGAAATATCATATTCCAAAGTGAGTACAAGTATACTGCAGTGCTCATAAACCACTGTTTTTACCTTATGGTGTTGGAACTTGGCACAGACACAAAATAACAGATGGCATAGAGATATCAATTGTTTTGCATTCAAGAACAGTGTTACATACAGAACTCAATTATGCACAAATGGATACAGAACCCTTTGTACAAATTTTATCAGGTACTCCTACATCTGTGCCTTTATTATTTATACCAACAAAGCCTCTTCAGGGATTCTTTCTGAGATTAAGCCACTCTCTCTAATTATAAAGTACAAGGATGCATTTCTCAACACTAATGACCACATAAAATGGAAGGACAATATTTAAGGCCGAAAACCTGAGCATCTGCCAATATTGATCCCAGAATATCACAAACACATTCCCTGAAAATACTGATGTAAGATTTTCTTTCTGATTCCAATCTACAGGGCGATTAAGTGAATGATTAACTTTATGACTACTGTGTAGTCTTAAACAGGCTATTGAGAAAATTTCCAGTCTTCTTTAGAAAATTAAAGGTTCAAAGGGAATGAGGAGGATATGGTGATGGACATAGACTTGAGTTGGGGTGATGAACACACAATATAGTGTAGAGATGATGTGTAGGAGAAATGTGCACCTGAAACCTATATACTTTTGTTAACCAGAGTCACCCCAATAAATTCAATAGGGAGGAAAAAAGAAAAAGCTTCAACAGAATCATCTACCCAAAAGACACAACTAGGTGTTTAGCATGATATCAGAATTCTCACAAACACACTGGCAAAGTGTCATCCCAAAGCACCAATATAAGCTCTGCCTGATTGCCTAGGAGTGATCTAATTAATAAAGTTTCCAGTATAAACTGTCAAGGGTGTCTGATTACTATCAGATATTCATTAGAAGCCTTGGCTGAGAGAGCTTGCTGATTTTCCAGACTAGTCTGGAAGAACTTCATGACTCTTAAAGAAAACTTCTCACATTTTATCAAGAGGACTGAGTTTGATTTCCAGCCATTAGCATGATGCCCACAACTCTGTCCTAGTTTTTCTATAATCTATCTATCATTTATCTATCTATCATCTCTCCATCATTTTTCTATCATAGGTTGATGACAGTGAAATACTAAGTTATCTGATGCACAATCTGCATTTATCACAACTAATTCTTAAAAATTATTCACAGAAAGCTTCTCTGAACTTCATTCTCAATAATAGTTCTTCTAATTAAATAATTGAAGTAAACATCAATATGCTCAAGATGAATTTGGGGGGAAGGCTGGCTAAGCAAAGAGGGCTCGATTTCTCATTGCTAATCTTTAGTCCATGATGAGTCAGTCCCCTTATTACTAGTGGGGCAATGTCACAAAATAGTTTTGTTATCTGTCCTGCTAAGATAATCATTGAAAATGTCTAAGGTAAAACATTTTACTATCTACTATGTCCAAAAATCCTGTTCTTTTTTAAGAACCAGAGCAGTTTAAGAGATCTGTCTTCTATGCAGATGGGCATAAAGCCTGTGTTCTGAGTATTCCAGAGTACAGATGCAGCAACATGACACTCCATATTGCTAAATTGTGAAGAAATTTACTGTGATGATTTGTAAACATAAAATCATTTAAGGTGCAATGTTAGTGTATCTGAATGCTTTCATTTAATTAATCTCCTAAATATGAATAAGATTCAGAAAAATAGTTAGAATAACACTTCCTTGACAACCAAGGGAAATGAATGCCAGTGACATTTACTAAGTTCCTTCTATGTTAAGTTCCAGGTTAATAATTTTAACCTGGATTGAATGAAGTCAAAATACAGTAATATAATATCATTAAGGCCTCAAAATGGAATCTTCCTTACTGGTAAATTATTATGTCTTGTAACATCAGAAACATGTCTGCAGGACTCAAAGGGTATAGAGGTAGAACACTCTGGCATGTGTATGTGGGTGTGTTTGTGTTATAATTTCTTATAGAAGTATGCTAATTATTTAAGTAAGAGATTATAGTATGTGATGATGAGAGAAATGATGAATAAAAGTGCTGAAATTAATATCACTATCATAATACCATGCTATATTATAAAATACAGTAATAGAAAGTGGGGAATATCATTGAAAAGAAAAAATGTAGACAACAAAATAACAACAAAGTGTAAATTTTAAATTTTGATATTATGTGGGAACTGAGGGTGAGTCATGGAGAGGGACATGGATATGAGAAGAAGCCTGAGATGTAAGTCTTCATCCAAAAAGTAGAAGTCAGACCGAATCTGTTCAATAAACCACCTATTGGGTTTTTGAAGATGCTCATAACATTCAAACCAACTCACTGGAAAAATTAGTCTAAGAATACATTTCATAACCCTTCAGAAAAAAAAACCCCACAAAATACTGTTAACAGCATTAAAGCCACCAAGAACTTAAAACACAGAAGAGATTATAATGACCACAAATAAAAAGACAAATCATACTTGCCCAAAACCAATTTGAAATGAAAATAAGACTATTAAAATTTTAAAACAAGAATTGTAACATAAATTGGCATCAAAAGGCTACCAAGCATTCAAAAGATTCAAGTTGAGAGTCAGTAAGTTCAAATCAATAAGTTCATTCATCTCAACACTCCCACTCTCTTGTCTTTGTCATCACTTATTCTAAACACTTGTTTTCTCTTTCATCTCCCTTCCTCTGACCATAATCATGAAGACAGAATGACAGGGAAGAATATGAAGAAAGACAGTAAAGCATCCTGCTCTTAACCTAGTCACTACACCCTTCTCATCCATGGCAACCTGTAGCCCTCCATCTGTCCACACCTTGAATTTTTTTATGTCTATTCATGCCACTGCATTTCCAGTGTTCTATGAGTTTTCCTCTCATTTACTCTAATCCTTTTGCTCATAACACTCCACCCCAACCTCTCAGTGAAATTTATAATTTCAGCATGAAGACAATATCAGCATAAGAGGAAGGAGTAAATGCACAGGCATAGTTCCAATCAAGCATAAAAAGGATAAATATAAATCTTGGAAATGTCATGAGCAAGTTGTAATTCCATTATAAATTATGTATGAGGCCTGTCCAGAAAAAGTCCAGCCATTGTTAACATAATGAGAATGGTTGCCTGACATCTATGTAACCTGGCAGCCAAGGAGAGTGGACTAGAATGCGCATGTGTGAACAATGACAACTTCACTGTACTAGTCAGTGGGGCAGTAGACACCATTGACTGAGCACATGCATTGTGTGGCCACCACATTCAAAATGACTGAACAAGCAGAGCAATGAATCTACATCAAATTTTATGTTAAGCTTGAACATTCCTTCATGGAAAGTATTCAGATAATTCAGAAGACTACCAGGGGTGATGCAATTTGTGAAGCACAAATAAAAGTGTGGCCCAAGTGCTTCAGGGATAGTGGAGAATCTGTTAAAAGTGATCCATGTTCTGGAAGGCCTTCAATAGGCAGAACACCTGAGAATGTTGAAGATGTACAGGCTGCAGTCAACAAAAGGTCGCTGACAGTGCAAGAACTAGAAGCTGATCTGAGGATTCCAAACACTACTGTGTCTGAGGTTTTGATGCAGGATCTTGGCATGAAATGTGTTGTGGCAAAATTTGTTCTGCAGCTTCTACCACCAGAACAGAAGGAACATCGTGCTGCCGTTGCTAATGACCAATTCAAACCTCTACCAAGGAGCCCAATTTGGTGCCATGTAACTTCTGGATTTTTCTCAAAACTAAAATCACCTTTGAAATTGAAGAGATTTCAGACCATCAATGAGATTTAGGAAAATTTGATGGAGCAGCTGATGGTGACTCCAACAAAAGATTTTGCAGTGTTTTGAACAGTGGAAGAGACTGGGAAAGCTGTGTGAGGCTCCCAAGGTGCCTACTTTGAAGGGGACTGAGGTGCCATTTTCCTATCTACAATGTTTCTTGTATCTTATATATTCTTCAGCAAATGTTTCTATTTTCCATAGTAAATAGCTGTATACATTCTGGACATCCCTTGTATATTGACTTACTGTAGCTCCAATAAATGTAGGTCCAGGGTTGTATTTTCTAACTCTCTTCAAGATAAGGCACATTTCAATTTTTGATATATTCTCATTACTGTCATAATATAGATGACTTTTCAACATGATACTAGCTAGCACAGCTATTTGGGAATGTGGAAGAAGGGTTGCATTTTGTCCTCTTTCTGTAAGGTTATTACTGTGTCTTTAGATTCTTAATGGGAGGATTGTGCTGATTATAACATAAATTATGAAGAATAGGAATACAAAGCTAGGGTCAAATAAAAAGAAGCAGAATAACTGAGGGCTTATATTTACCTCATGAAATGGATAAGAATAAAGAGTTGATGGAAAAAAAAACAAGTAAAGTAGCATAATTCTGACAGCACAACTCAGACAGCTGCTGCCATGGAGTTTAATTTGAACATAAGCAACCTCAGAGACTGTGACACCAAGGCAGCAAAGGGTAGGTTCTGACATGCTGGCTGATTGAAAGGCTGCTGATGCTGAGTGTGGGACAGCAGTGTTTCAGCTCTCACAAGATCAGGTGTGGCATTTTGACACCAGGGTAGGCATGTCATAGACAGGAAGAAGCTAAAAAGTGGCAGGAGGACTCACAGAAAACTAAATATTAAGAGAATGAATAAGTACAACCTTCATGTATGCTAGCAAGAATGTCTTGTTCACTGGAAAGAGGAATGGATGGGGTAGAGTTTTAAGAAATCTCAGGAAGGTATGATTTACCAGTTTCTGCTCAGATAGAATTGAAATTAATGTTAATGATTTTGACAGTAAAAAATGAGATGTGTTTTAGAACAGACCCCTTTGGAAGAATGGTTTTCAATTGTTTCTCTGTGATGGCATTTGGATAATGCTCTCATACACAACTGATTCCATGCATTCTCAGATTAGGGGCAAGGATCATGTAATGCTCCATGCTCTATGCAGCTCCTGGACTATCACATTAACTCCACCCCTCATTTTAAAGAAAGTATATCCAAGACATAACCTCAAATTTGCTCTCATTTCTTTAATTTATATTTAAAAAAGCAAACCCAAGTCACAAATGTTACTACTTTATACTAATAGGACATTACTCATCATTTGCACCTGTAATTCTCTACCTGGTTTTAACTTTTCTTTGTACATATCTGCCCATACAGTTCTCTGAATTCCAGTTTCATTACAAATCTTATATTCTGTGTCTGCATAGTTTTTTCCTAATTCAACTACCAGCTCTTACTGGCTTGTCATGTCTCTATGCATTAGGAATACTTACAAGAAAGTAATGGGAAACATACGGAACTTTGCTGAAATATCAGGACAGGATAGTTTCAGTGAAAATAAAAACACACTTGTGAAGATGACAAAATTGATATGCCTATTCTTGCTGCTGAATGAACTAAAGGTACATAAAAATACAAGGTGGAAAGCTTGTTTATTTTTTAATCTTGGAAGTTGATAATATATGACTAATCTCTTTTAAACACGGCTAGAATTATATAGTGTTCGTACTATGCCTGGAAAGACTAAATATGACACTATCTTAGTCTGTTGGCAATAGCTTCTCAAAACACATCCAGTTAACTGCTGAGCGACTGTGCCAATGGGGGAATAAAAAAGATACAGATGATATGAATAATGGTTGCTTCTTCTTTCAAAATAACTTCCATGTAGATCAGAGATAGAACTACATACAGGTACTGATGCATGGTCTATATGCTTAGCTGAAAAGGACCAGGGACCTCAAACAGTGACTGACCAGGAACATCATTAGTATTTCACAAAATTATAGAATTCTCAGAGTTGGAAGAAACATTAGGGAGCAGCAGTTCAGCAATCCCCTTAGTGCCCAAATTCCTGCTATTTCCTAACATCCAAGGTTTCCATATTATAAAACTAAAATTATAGCTCCAAATTTCATATATATGACAAAATATTAGCCTTGCTAGGTCTTATGTAAGAGAGGTTATTATAATCCAGAAATTCCACTGCTAGGATTATATCCTAAGAATCCTGAAACCCCAATCCAAAAGAACCTATGCACCCCAATGTTCATACAGCACAATTTACAATAGCCAAGTGCTGGAAGTAGTTTAAGTGCCCATCGATAAATGAGTGGATCAAAAACCTGTGGTACTTTTACACAATCAAATACTATGCAGTAGAAAGAGAGAAGGAACTCCAATTTCTGTTTAAATAATAGAAATTATTTTAAATAATTTCTTAAATTATTTTAAATAATAATTTCTATTGAATAGTAAGGATACTAGGTATAGATAGATAATAAAATACAAATTTTATTTGTAAAATATACCAAATTTTACTTTGTTGTAGCCTAGAGCAATATGCTTAATAATTCAATTAAGTACTAGAGTATAAAGAATAAGTATAAAAAAATCAAGCTTCTAGTTATTAACATCTTTCATATGTGCAATCAAACACACTCATACAGAGAGAGCTAGAAAATGCAGGAGCAAAAGATTCTTGATCATTCCTGTGAAGAATTATCAAATTATGACTACAACTGTTGGAGCACGCACATGGAATTAGGCTTTATGTTCAGTAATTCTTCCTGGCTACCGTCTGGTCCTTCAGTATGAAATATGTAGTGTTCATATATTTAACTTGTCTTATTGGGGTCGTATAGCCACACATTTTTTATTATAATGAATGTACTTTCTGGTCTGTCCTTTAATATTTCTATTTAAAGTTCTTTGGAAATGTCACATACTTTAGTAGATATTTCAGGATACAGAATAATAATAGGGAAGACATCCTCTGCTTTAGAAAGGTCATTTCTTGAGGATTATTTAAATCCTTCATGAAATATAAAAAAGATATTAGAGTTTTCCAAAAGAAAAGAAACAGTATTTTCTCAGTTTGGTACTTAGAAAATATATTTTTAAAAAATTTTTAACACAGCTTTTTTTAAGGTTTTATTTATTTATTTTTAGAGAGGGAAGGGAGGGAGAAAGACAGAGAGAAACATCAATGTACAGTTGCTGGGGGCCGTGGCCTGCAACCCAGGCATGTGCCCTGACTGGGAATCGAACCTGCGATGCTTTGTTTCACAGCCCATGTCAATCCATTGAGCTACACCAGCCAGGGCTAGAAAATATTATTTAGATATTGACTTATTCAGACTACTTTTCAAATAGAACACTTGTCAAATTGGAATATTAACTCAATAATTTACCTTAATAGTCCCTAATACCTCCTTTCTATTTACATCTATGTGTTAAGATTAAAAGCAGTGAAGGTTAGTCATCTATAGCTTTAATATTTAAATTATTTGACAACTGTACATCCAGTAAATGCTGCACACATAAACAAAATAACATTTTTTTATAAAAAAGTAAATGATATCTGTGTGGACATTTCCAAATATATATCTTACATCAATAGTTAATAAAATTTTCTCTTCTGAACATTTCTAAGGAAAAATCTGTAAAATTCCATTGTCCACTGAAACTCAAAGGCAGTTATTGCAAGAGGAACAAAACAGTTAATGCAGTTCTGTTTTATGATAAACCCTTAAAATTAAAAGTAAACTTTCAAATATCTTTGTTCATTCATTATACTGGAACTTTGCTAAATCACTACCCATCATACCATAGAGTTCAATATTAGACTCCTGGACCTCATCCAGAAGTTGAAATACAAAAAGAACCTTGTTAAATGTCTTTTTGTCACCGACTCAGAAAAATACATAATTATGTGATCAAAAAGGCAAAAGTTAGTCTTAAATATAATCTTTCTGCTATCAGCATTTGAGATATACACCATTATAACAAAACTGCTTCCAGTTACAATGGCTAAGAAGTTCTTACAGAGTTCAAATCCTTGGTGTGAGCATAAACAAAGAAGAGAAAGGAGCATAATAATACTCCATGGCAATAACCTGGAGCTTAATATTAGGAGATGACTAAAGTTATTAACATATCCACTGTGAAATTGTCAATGTTTATTCAAAAGAAATAGATAAAAGAGATAAAAATCCACCAAAATTACCAGAAGAAATTCACGACACTTTTCTATTTTAGTATTTTGTCAAGTATTTTAAATACCATTAAAGAAAATCACAGTTGTTTCTTCCTATGTGGGAATAATTACTTACAGCTCCATGTTCATTAAAATAAAGTTTACAGAAAAATTTACTAATAATTTATATACTGGTAGCAATAATTTATGCATGAATTCATTACATAATTACAACAGAGCTGCGTAGTGATTTTTATTTATACAATTATTTTTACTCTTGAAGAGAATATTCTGTCATATCATTCTCATAATTTATTGGTTCATTTCCTTTCTTTTTATTGTTGTTCAAGCACAGCTGTGTCCCTTTTCACCCCACCATGGCACCCATCCCCACCCATCCCTGCCTCCCACCTTCAAACCTACCCTCCTTGGCTTTGTCCATGTGTCCTTTATACATGGTTTTTGATGGACCTTCCCCTATTTCTCATAGTAGCCAGAGACATACGTTCTCCAACAATCATATACTTATTTGTACTTTGATAAAAGCTATTATGCAATGAGCATAATGTCACTTTTGATATGTCAGAGAAATTAAATGTTGAGCTCATCTCTAAGAAATAAATTGTGAGATAAAAATGGCTTCCACAATTGTCCTAATGATTACTGAGCCATGCAGGAAGTTGATTAATGACACAACAGTATGCCTTGACTATTGTAATCACTTACATATTTAATGTTGACAAAGGGAAATGAATGATATAAAAGCATTTTCGACCAAGTGTCTTAAAATTGTATGCCTCTGTTACCTGTAATTGAATTCCTCAACTTGAACTTTATTTGTCCCTTTAGTTATTCATTGTGGAGATTATATACATATATGTGTGTGTGTGTGTATTCTTATACACTAGGAAAGTCACCTCTAATGAAAAGATGTTAACGTTATTTTTTTTAAGATTTTATTTATTTATTTTTAGGCAGGGAAGGGAGGGAGGGAGAGAGAGAGAGAGAGAGAGAGAGAGAGAGAGAGAGAGAGAGAGAGAGAGAGAGAGAGAGAGAGAGAGAGAGAGAGAGAGAGAGAGAAACATCAATGTGCGGTTGCTGGGGGTTATGGCCTGCAACCCAGGAATGTACCCTAGCTGGGAATCGAACCTGGGACACTTTGGTTCCCAGCCCATGCTCAATCCACTGAGCTACGCCAGCCAGGGCAAGATGTTAACATTATTAAAAAAATAAAGTTTTTTTCATTTTCTCACTAGTATGATGATGCGATGCATTCTTTTAATAAAATAACATTGTTTATTAAGCATATTTTTCAAATTTTATTCATTATCTATAAATGAATATGAATGATTCAAAAACATTTAACAACTATTATTTATCCCTTTTATCAACTTTTACTTTTAGAAGTGTCCTTCACTACCTAGTTTGGTTCTCACCCCAAAGTACTTCCTACTGAACAATTAATTCCAAATCCTGTGCATTTAAATCATGTGCAGTTAATAAATAGTGTTTATAATGAATTTTATACAACTATCACTCTTTTTCCTATGTTGTTCTTATATACTAGGCTCCATGTTGATTATTTAGCTTATTCTAGTTTTTTATCTTCCTCCTTTAAAATGCTGTACAGTAAAAGTAGAGAACTCAGCCCTGCCAAAGGAGAGGTCTGGCCTTCCCTGCCAGCATTTGGAGGTAATCTATGCTATGTCATACTGGATAGAAATGCCTTTCTTCAGGGTACAAGCTGGCTATACCTGACAGTCTCTGTCAGGTTGGACACACCAGAAAGATCAACCATATTATTTAGGGTGGGAGCTTTGGTTCAAATAGTGTTACGTGTTACTTCACCTGGAAACTGAGTTTAACCATGTGAATACTCAATCAATTGTCCTTATATAATGAAGTCTCAGTACAGCCTCTAAACACTGAATCTTGGAAACGTTTTCCTGGTTGGCAATACTCTACTAACATTGTCACACATCAATCTAGGAGGGTAACACATACCAAATCCTTGAGGAAGACAATAGAAGCTCCACATTTGGAACCTTCTGTGTCTTCCTCTCTATTTCCCCTGTAATAAACTGTAACTTTAATTTTACTAGTTTTTAGTGAGTTCTATAAGTCCTTCTAGTGTTTTGTCAAACCTAAGCATGGTTTTGAAGACCCCTTGAATCAATCCTTGCATTTGATGTCAACAGTAAATGTAGTCCACAGAGAACTGGGTCCTCAGACTTTGCTGACTGACTAACTCCCAGGCAGAAGTGCTTAGATGACATATTAATGAGAAGAAAAACACACACACACACACAAAACACTGAAATACAGAAACTCATTCAAAACATAAACAATGAACATTAACAGAACAATAAATATGCTTCAATAACTTAACTGTGCCGTGTGTACTTTCATAATCTTGCACTATAAATGAATTCTAGTAAATAATTCAAGTTTGGTGCAATATACACTTAAATATAAAACCTCTAGAATTGACAGTATTAAGGTATTAATCTTATGTCTTGATGTAAAGAAAATAACCACATGGCAGAGCAGAAAAATGCAATCAAATAGAATTCTCTGAAATCCAATGTGGTCTGTCCAGAAAGTAGGTATACAGCCATGTAATATGAAAAATAGAGACATTTACTGAAGAAAACACAAGATATGAGAAACATTATACATAGGACAATGATGCCTCAGTTTTCTTTCAGGTAGGCATCTTGGGACTTCACACAGTTCTCCCAGTAGCCATCAGCTGCCTCATTGTTGTATGTTCCTAAATCTCCTCAATGGTCAGAAATCTCTCCCCTTTTAAAGGTGATTTTAGTTTTGGGAAAAGCCCAAAGTCACAGGGCATCAAATCTGAGCTGTAGCAGGGCTGAAGTCACCTGGGTGATTTGGTATTTCACCAAAAAACGCTGCTTAAGACATGATGCCTGAGCGGGCACATAATCATGATGAAGCTGCCAATCACCCACTGCCCATAGCTTCAGCCTCTGAATTATGTAAATAGTTTCCATGGAAGAGTGTTCAAACTTAATGCAGAATTTGATGCAGATTTGTTGCTCTACTCACTCACTCATTTTGAATGGTATGGCCACAAAATATACTTGTTCACTCAACAACGTCTACCACCCCCACTGACTAGTACAGTGAAATCATCATTGTTCACACATGTGCATTCCAGTCTACCCTCATTGCCTGCCAGGTTTCATTGATGTCAGGCAAACCATTCTTGTTATATAAAAATGGCTGGACATTTTTTGGATAGACCTCATATTCTCTTTTTAAAAACAGATGGTATACTATTATATGGTGAAGATAATTTTAGGAAAAGAATTTGAGGGAGCATTAATAGACTTAATTAGAATTAGAATTTTAAATTTGAGCAAGACAGAAAATCTATTCACTCTGCATCCATTTATATTCCACTATATCATCTACAACAGCAACTTTGATCAAATCAGTGTCCACTAGAATCAACCAGGGTTTCTTTTTGTGTGTGTCCTAGAGCCTAACCCAAAATATTCTGAATTGGCGACTGAGTAGTATCCTAGCTTTCTTCATTTTCACAGGCTCTCTATATCAGTGATTTTCAACTGGTGTGCCATTAAAATTTTTAAAAAACATGAAATATTTGAGTAGTTAGTCAGGGGCACTGACCTCTTTTCCCATAGATTATCAAATAAAAAAATGACAACTATTGTTGTCCAGTGTGAATAAATAAAATTTATACCTATTTTTTGTCAGATTGACAAAAATATATATATATATATATATTAGTGTGATGCAGAATTTTAGTACTTAGTTTGTATGTGCCATGAAATGAAAAAGATTGATAATTGCTGCTTTAAAAGATTCTTCTGCATATCAAAGTTTACAAACTACTGATTAAGTAAAAATATTTATTTGTTTGTTTGTTTGTTTGTTTTATGTTTTATCCCTGAAGACATGCTTAGAGAGAGGGGAAAGGACAGAAAAAAGAAGAGAAACACTGATGTGTGAGAGAAACATTAATCAGTTGCCTCTCTCACATGTACCCTGACTAGGGACCAAACCTGCAACCTAAGCATGTGCCCTAACTGAGAATTGAACTCTCTATCTTTCAGTTTATGGAATGAAGTAACATCAGACATGGCTAATTTAAAAGTTTTTTGAGGACTGGAACTTGCACACTATTTTACACTAAAGAAGTGTTTGTGGAATTTAAGTTCATTGTATTCTAGGAATTATAATTTTCAACAGTGTACCTTTAATTAATTAATTGGGATTAATTTTTATGATTTTGTCAAGTAAAAATATATTTTACTTCTATGACAATTATGTTTGTTTTACAATGTTATCTTTTGCTGAATTCATTATCAAAAACTAACTCTTGCTAGTTACTCCAGATGTTTTAATGTTTCATTAGACAATGTTTAAATCAGAGGGTTTTTTTTTTGCAGAATCTTCTTCAATATAATTTTACAAATGTGAAAATTTAGTTTTTACATATTTTAAAATAAGAAGGAACAAGTATAAGGAAACTGCCATAAGACATTTAATGTAATAAATGTTTTATATTTATTAATATAAAGTTATCCTTTACATTAATCATATAATAAGGTAATAAGAATGTGAAATAAGACATTGGAATTAGAGCAAGTTCCTCGAATATTAACATGTTTCACAGAAAAGGGAAATGTTTAATTTAGTTGGTTAGGAAAATGTGGAAATGTCATTTTATTTTTTCACATTAAAAAAAAAATGTTCTAAGGCCAGAATCAGTTCACTTCTAAACCAGTGGTCAGTGTCTTAACTATACATGCCATTGGTCATAGGAGTGGGAAAATAGCAAGAACAGGTGCATAATTTTGTAAAGACCAGGAGTGGTATCCTGAGAATGACAAGACAGTAGTATTTTTTTAGGTTTCAGGAAAAGTTTCTTATACTCTGAGTTCTGCTATTACTTTCAAAGTACACCAAATTTTTGTTGACAGAAAATTAAGGAGGGAGGTGGGGAAGGCAGACAACTGTACTTGAACAATAAAATTTTTAAAATATGGAACAAAATAAAATAAATTAAAAAATTAAATTATTACACAATTGAAGTTTGCTTTAACTTTGTGGGCTCAATATTATTCATTTCCAGAATGCAAAAGGAAGGTAAAGTATTTTATTGTATTCATGAATATTATTTGTGAAATTCTGTTATAATGAAAACAACTAGGATGGATAAGTTGTAGGTGTGAAAATAGCAATATCGTAAAAAATCCACCCTACAATGAATAAATTCAAAGGTCTACAAATGCAAATATGTTGTGTATATCTCTTACTTATCAGGAAAATTATGGCTTTATTACTTGAAGATTATGAATAATACATATTAAATATCATCTGAAAAAATAAGTATCAAGAGTGAGAAATTTAGACAAAGAAAAATAGATAGCGGAGGAAGAAAACAATTATTTTAAAAGAGCCCTCAATAAAAATAGAAAAATGAAGTGAAATATCATGAAGTTTAGAAAATAACTTCTCTGCTCATGAAGAGTGAGAAAACCAAGCCACTTGTAAGAAAAGTGGAGCTTATGAAGCTATTTTGGGAGACCAGGAGTGATAGAAACAAATACATTGGAAAAAGTTTTAGAAATATATTACCCAATAAGTTTAATAATGCTGAGAAGGTTAAATAAAGGTTATGTAAACTTTGTTTAACCTTAAAACTGCAAGATCAAGCTCTTCTGCATTTCTGAATCCAGTAAGAGAATGAGAAGGTGGGAATCAATAGAACAGAGTCATGTAGTGAGAAAGACTTAGGGAAGATCAGACACTCATATAAAATTCCTCTGAATACATATATTCTCTGAAAAATAAAAATAATTAAACTAGTTTTTGAACTTCCTAAAAGAGAGTTCGAAATTTATTTTTTCAATTGTGAATAATAAATAGACACTAATGATTCCCTATAATCCTTATGAATTAAAGATATATATATATATCATTTACATGATTTTAATTAGTGTGTTAATTCTATATCATTTCAAGGTTTGTAAAATGGACAGAGGGTTCAATATCTTCCTTTGTAATTTTGATCTCCCTCATCCTATTTTCCCATACAATTTTAAGCTGGCCAACTATTAATCATTCTACCATGGGAGATTTCAGAAACCTAACCACCCTAATAGGGAACAGTTACAGTAAGAAACAATGTACATACTGTATAGTAAACTTAATATATGACCTGTCAGTAAAATAATAAAGTGGAATAGAGAGATATCTTTGAAGTATTGATGGGTGCCAAATCCCTCTTCTGAAATTCTGAATCACCATGACAAATACTTAAATTGATGAAGACGCAGCCTAGAAGGGCACAGATACCTAAAAAATAGGACACATGCAAACTCATCTATTTTTTTCTACCTACACACATTTCTAGCTGGGTTACATAAGAATGCTATATGCTCACTGCATATAATAAATAGGACTTAATTATGATGAAGTTTACAATGAAACGGCTGGGTTGGAATCCTAGCATTGCTCTTTATTAACTGCACAAACTTTATGAGTTGCTTATCCTTTACCACGTTTAGATTTTCTGCCTAAAAATAACTAATTCAATAAGAACAGCAAAAAACTATAGTTAAAACAGTTAATATTAATGGCTGCCATTGATTTGGTACTTACCACATGCCAGGCAGATTGAATCCTTGCAACAACACTGAGTTCGACATTATGATATCTATTTAATACACATGGAAGCTGAAGAGCAGAAAGCCTGACTTCAAAGCACATAACTGCTATTAAGGATAATAATACCTTCTTTCCCTAGGTTCCAGGAAGTTGTGAATATATAATAAAAAAGTGTGCAGTATCTTTACAAATTAAATTGCTAACTGTGAGGTATTAGTTATTACAGTATTGTATTTAAATATAAGCCTTTCAAAGAACAGGAGTTTTTCTAATCCCTAAATTGTGAAGAAGTAATATAAAATTGATTATAGAGTTTTAAAATAAAAAATGAAACAATAGCTTTCAAGATCAATTAGACCTCTTTATTCCTTAAGTTTAAAAAAAATAAAGACACAAAGTAGTTAAATGAATTGCCCAGCAGTGTGCTGCAGGCAGGGGCATATCTGGGACAAAAACTGAATTTCTTAGAGTCCTAATTACATGTTTTTTAGCATCCTGAAGGAAGCTGCACTTTGAATATCTGACTTTTCACGGATAATCATCCTTGAAGTATCAACAGATGGAAGAAAATAACATTTAAACTTTAATCCTTTGATTGTTAAAGTAAACATAGTTTGATTTTAAGACTAAGTAAACTACACATTACTTCCCTATGATATCTACAGTAAAAACAGGATCATTTTTCAAACTATTTTAAGTGAGAAGTAAGTAACATCTCACCAGTACCCCTGTAGGTGATGTGAACAGAACTTCAAACCCTAGCCTTAGAGAGGAGACAGTGGATTTATAGCCTGGGGGCCAATCACTCTCCAGCAAAACAAATAAATTGCCTGTTGTGAGCAGCTAAGTCCAGAACAACATGGAAAATTTTTAAGTCAGTTATGTAACCACAGGAGTACAAAATATAAGCAAAATTTTAAAAGAAAATGAATGTGATATACAAATACTGACAAGTCAGCTGAGTAAAAATCACAATGAAGGAATAAAGAAAAAAATATATGTGAATAGTATATATTCACAAATATATAATTCACAAGTGGAATAATATTTATATATGGAGCAATATATGCAGTCAAAATGTTATTAAACTATAAAAGTGGGAATAAAAGATTCTCAAATACACATATTATTTAAAATTAGGTTTTATACTACCTTTTAACTCCATATTGTGAGCTGGTGGCAAGTGATGACAAAACCCAATCAATTAGAGATGACTCAAAAAGAGGACACAGGGAATGGAAAGGCTAAGTAAAATGATTGCTGGGGGCAATGAACTGATGTGATACAAATGTTAGGTTAATACTAAATTTAAAAAGCAATAATTATAAATCAGAATATAAATTGCATAAACTTTTACAATGTAAAAATAATAATACTTAGAAAAATAAGGAAGTTAGTGAAAGGAGACAAAGGAAGGATTTAGAAGTCTTGAATTTATAAACATATATAACATTTTTATATATTGTTTAAGAATATTCCAAGCCTTTTAAATTTTCTCAGAATTAATTGCATTAATTTTTTTACCTTAGAGAAATATTTTATGGGATAAAATTTGTTATGGTGAAAATACTCTTAAAAACTAAATGATTTAAAAACATTTACTTTTACATTTAAAAAATTGAACTTTACTTAAATTTTAATTTAATATACAGCATATTTAATAGGACTTTTTTGAGATGAAAATATGTGTTATTTGTGTTAACTTACCTTACCAATTTTAATGAGGCATAACTGACAAAAAAATAAACTGCATGTATTGATACAGGGTATAATTTGATATGCACTGACATATATTTTGACAAGTTAGTGAATCAATCACTAGGTCGAAGGTGAAGATCATGTGCATAACCCACATGTTTCTCCACCCAAATCCAGTCAAATTTTATTGCTGCCCTGAATTTCTTCAGATAAATTCCACTTAATTAATTGAAGATTTAGATTTTTATATTGTGTTTTCACCATGTTATTTACTGTAGGGTTTGTTGGGTCTGGTGAGTGAAGATGACAGGAATGAGTACGGTATTTAGAAAGTGCTCACCATATACCTGTACATGCATTATCATTTTATGGTGTCCTTCCAGTTGAGGACAACATGGATAATTTATTGGAGATACCGGCAGTGATCACCACCTTCCTACTCTGAGATGTAAAGAATAAAACTCCATGTAGACACTTCAGAATGGTACCATTATGACTGTAGAAAGTCTATTTGTTTCTCCTCTATGATTAGAAAATGAAAGGAGATGGGTAGAAAAATGGAATACAGTTTAAAAGCACTGATATATTCAGTACTCTCCAGATCTTTCCTCTTGCTCCTCAATTATCTTGGTGATTGGGCATAAAATTTTGATGATATAAATATGTACCAGATTGTTTTGTCTATTATGAAAATGATGTTCATTTTAACTCTGTGGGTTTTCTCTGCTAGAATTATGTTAAGTTTAGGTGAAATAAATTCTAAAAATATTCAATTATATTCATTTCCAATTATGATCTAAGGAAATAAAATAAGTACAGGGTGAATTATAACATGATAAAATTATTTTGGAAAGCATCCAATTTCCAATTATATGTGCTTTATTTGGGATCTTAATTTATGTTTACAATTCAAATTTCAAGTTTACTTAGCATAATATGGTAAACATCAATGACTGTGTCTTCTGTATAATCATGTATTTGATTACAATGGATAAATGTACAGCCATGTTAAGTCATTTAACCTCTCAACCTACAAAGTCATTATCCATAGAATATCTTCTCTGGAAGTAAGGATAAAATAAAATAATGTACTTGAAGGAGTTTTAAAAAGTATAAAACTCCATAGCTATAATTATAATCACTCTAACAAATCTCATATTCCCCCAATAAAAAAATTTAAAATCCCCTTTATTCTTTTTTGCAATATCTGTTATTTTAAAAATATCGAAGATCTTATTAAAAATTTATTCAAACATTTATTTCTCCATAAGCACTTATTAGCTTTTACCATTAAGTCTTATTAAGGATATTAAACTAATATCCATCATTTTCTATTTTTAACCTAATAACACGGACCTATAAAAATTTTTACCATTCTCAAGTCATAAATTAGGCTTCCTCATAAATATCTCAGGTTAACATTGTTTAACAGACAATATAATTTATTGTAACATTCATTTAATAGATAAATAAAATAGTATAGTATAGCACTTAAGTAATCTTATAGATCAGCTCACATTACCCACATAAATCAAGTTGGCACTACAATGATTTTATTTAACTTATACATAAGATTTTTCTCTTCTTTGGAATAAGCACTGAGCAAAAACATACTATGAAGATGTTCAATTAAATTATTAAATATCCTTTATTAAAGAGGGTATTTTTACTCCATTTTATACTTCTGCCCCTTTGCCAAATATTAATTGACTGTAGAGACTTGGATTTATTTCTAGGCTCTCCATTCTGTTCCATTGATCCATGGGTCTGTACTTATGCTAGTGCCATACTGTTTTGATTACAGTGACCTTGTAGTATAGTTCGATATCAGGTATTATGATCCCTCCTACTTTGTTCCTCTTTCTCAAAAATGCTAAGTCTATTTAGGGTTGTTTCTGGTTCCACATATATTTTTGGAATATTTATTCTATATCTGTGAAATGTGTCACTGGTATTTTGACAGGGATTGCACTGAATCAATAGATTGCTTTGGGTAGAATGGACATTTTGATGATGTTGGTTCTTCCAATCCATGAACACAACATATGCTTCCATTTATTTGTCTTCCTTAATTTCTTTCTTCAGGGTTGCATACTTTTATGAGTATAGGTCTTTTACCTCCTTGGTTAAGTTTATTCCTAGGTAATTTACTTTTTTCTTGTTGCTATGGTAGATGTGATTTTTTCCTAGTTTCTGTTTCTGATATTTCATTGTTGGTATAAAAATATCTTCAATTTCTGAATATTGACTTTGTACCTCACCATTTTGCCGAATTCACTGCATAAGTACATGCACAAAAATGAAACTAGACCACCAACTTACATCATACACCAAAATAAACTCAAGATGGGTAAAAGACTTAAATATAGGCCCTGATACCATAAATATCCTAGGGGAAAACATAGGCAGTAAGATGCCAGATATCCAATGCAGCAATATCTTCACCAATATGTCCCCTAGGGGAAGGGATATAAAGGAAAGAATAAACAAATAGGACTTCATCAAATTTAAAAGCTTCTGCATGGCTAAAGAAAACATCAACAAAATGAAAAGGGAATGAACTGTATGGGAAAACATATTTGCCAATGATACCTCAAACAAGCATTTGATCTCTAAGATTTATAAAGAATTCATATGACTCAGCACCAGGTGAAAGGATGAACAACATCACTAGGCACCAAAGAGATACAAATGAAAATCACAATGATATACCACTTCACACCAATCAGAAAAGTCATCATAAACAAATCAATAAATGACAAGTGCTAGTGAGGAAAAGGGAACCCTGGTTCTCTGTTGGTGGGAATGCAGAGTGGTGCAGCCACTGTGGAAAACAGTCTGGAATTTCCTTGAAAGAATTACATGAAATTTCCTCTTGATCTAGTGATCCCACAGCTGGGATTATACCTTAAGAATTCTGAAACACCAATTCAAAATAACCTATGCACCCCAATGTCCATAGCAGTGCAATTTACAATAGCCAAGTACTGGGAAACAGCCTAAGTGCCCATCAGTAAATGAGTGGATCAAAAATCTGTGGTACATTTACACAATGGAATGCTGCACAGCAGAAAGACAGCTCCCACCTTTCATGACAGCATGGATGGAACTGGAGAACGTTATGCTAAGTAAAAGAAGCCAGTCAGTGAAAAACAAATATATGATCTCACCTGTAAGTGGAATCTAACAACAAAACAAACAAACTAGCAAAATAGAACCAGAGACATGGAAATAAGGAACAAACTGACAGTGACTAGAGGGGATGGGGGAGAGAAAAGTGGGGGAAAGGGGAAGAGTCATCAAGCATCATGTATAAAGGACCCATGGTAATGGACTGACTGAGGGAAGGGGGGTGTGGACAGGGCAGGGGAAAGCAAGTGGGGAAAAATTGGGACAACTGGGATAGAACAATTTAAAAAAGAAGGTAAAAAAGATGTTAATACAAACAAAACATACTCCTTGTACAAAGAAAAATAAATATATAAAATTATTAAATATCCTAAAACATTGGTTATTTTAATATGCTTCATCTTTTCTGAAGGTCACTATTATGAAAAACAAACAAACATAAAGTTGATTCAATTTAATCATTCTTTACATATGTGTCATATAACTCAGATTACCTAAATCTTTTTTTCCTCCTTTGGCAACAGTGGAATCTTTTGAAATATTAACTGATCTCTTTGGCCCTCTGATTTCCTATCTTTAATATTGAATCAATATATACTTTTTATAAGGTATGTGCATATGAGCAAACATTTTAAGTTTTATCAGCAATAAAAACTTAAAGAAAAAATTTCCTATCTTTAATATTGAATCAATATATACTTTTTATAAGGTATGTGCATATGAGCAAACATTTTAAGTTTTATCAGCAATAAAAACTTAAAGAAAAAATACCTGACTTATGTTGACTAGAACATCAGAATTTTTTTTTGCTAAGATCAATGTCATACGATGAGCACTAATTATATAGTATTAAATTCTATCTTTTCTTGCTAATATATTCAACTTTCCCTGTGAGATATACTTGCTGAAAACTTTCAGGTGTGGGTAGAATTATGAAGGCAGTCTCCTAGGGAAGAGGACAGCAGTAGTAAGAGGGAATCCACTCTTCAGCTCAGACCTAGAGGGAACATCCTATGATTTACTTCTCTAGGCAAAGCTGTGCGTTTTCTGTTTTCAATTTTCACTCTAGCAATATTGAGTCTGCCTCTGGTCACCCATACACAGGATGCAACTTCTGGACCTTTGAGCCTTTAATAATGCTGGTGTTTCTGCCCCTTATACCTTACCCAACCAATTAAGTCCTGGACATCTTTCGGAACCTAGCTTAGATACCACCTTAAGAAGATTTCTGATTTCCTCCTTCTACTAGGGAAGACTGAATCTTCCTTCACTGTAGGAAGTGGATAATTAATGTTCTGCATTAATTATCAAGCCACTGTAAAATCTTCCCTTTTTCTTATTAGCAAGGAAATGAATAATGATTACTTCTGACTACCCAGCCAGATTGCAAATCCTTAAGTATAGGCAAACCTTGATAAGATTTGTATCTTTAACTGCTAGTCCAATTCCTGATATGTGGATGTGCAATACTTACTTTTTGAGCTAATCTGAATAAACAGCTTAGAAATAATCAGATAAGTTTTGAGATGTTCTTAGAAAGTAATTTAAATGAAATATAATTAGATATGATTTATGTATAAAAACAATATAATTAGCTATAAAAATAAATTTCTAGCACATTAAAGCTGAATGTATATATTCTGAGGTAGAATACTGAAGCACCTATCTGGATGAAATAAGGTAGAATTCATTTTTCTGACACATTCAGATTAACAAATCAACTTTTTCTTCAAATTTGCATATCATGAGAATAATTACCTCAATTTAAAACTACATCTTAATCCAGCTTTGCCTCCTACAGTATTTTGAATAGTAGGTGGGCATAGATAGTATTGGGTGTACTTCCTATGACATTAAAATAATTCCAAATTATAATTTTTCTAGTCATTCAATATAAAGTATTGCACAAAAATGTCTTCACTTAATTCAATGCTTAGACTGTATCACTGCCTTTTGTTTACCAACTAATTATTGTATTAATTAACCTTGGTTTTTTGAAATGAAAGCATCTCATTATAATTACATAAATGTAAGTCATGGATATTTGAATTAATTTGGTCAGATTTCTTACTTTTATCTGTTTACAAAGAAGAATCGGGTTTTATTTTATTAATGTATAATTCATACTGTTTACTTCCAGAGAGTATTGGAATTGGTGATTATAAGAGTACTTTGGAGTATAAAGGTAGTGGATCATTTTTTAGCATCAAAAGGAAAAAAAGAGATTTGGAGCTAGACAAAGGAAATCAGAAAGGAAATAGAAAAATGCCAAATGGCTCTCAGGCAAAACAAAACAAAAAAGGAACAAACAAAAACTAGTATTTACTTTCCACATAACACAAACTTAAAACTATGACCTCAGATAACATTGTTCTTAATATGGCTCTTGAACTCTGTGGTTTGCCTTAAAAATGTGCATACCAATCATTATATTATTTATCTCGATAAGGGCAAATGTTCTAAATTTTTAAAATGCCTTGTAAATAAACTTTTACTAGGTAACTTCATGAATCTGTGTTCGGCTTCTATGTTGAGAAGTCACAAGTTTAGTTGGGTAGTTCTGCTGAACTTAAAAATTATTTCTTCCACATAGAATATTTCAACAAAAGAGTTCTAAAACATTGTTATTGTTAGTTCCAGAGATTAATTTTTCACAATATCCACTAGCTACAAATGTAGGGTCCATTAATGTATTTTTTTAAATTTCTTTAATGTCATGGTGATAAGAATTGTCAGATTGAAATGTATGATATTTGAAATGAGTTGACTCTCTGATATATGCAAGTAGTGTTTAACAATTATAATATCCTACGTTTTGAACTCCAAAGAAGAGTAAAGAACATCAACATGCATATGACTAAAAATGAGTTCTATTAAAAAAGCAAGGAAAAGACAACCCAAACATAGATAACAATAACATTTACTAGTTTTAATGATGAAAATTTAGTCCTGGAATTAAATATAATTTTCTGCTTCATCAATAATATATTTCTATAGATCATTTAAAAGTACAATAAAATAAAATAACACACTTTTACTCAGTTTCTCTCTTTGCCATATCACTTAAATTTAGTCTTGATCAGCAATGAAGACCATAATGCCAAGGTGTTTAGCTGAGTATGTGTTATTTTCATGAGTATTCACCTGAATTATGTCATAATCATTATCTTTTTATTATTTTCATGTTTGTTATCTTTTTAACATGAAGATATTGATGTTCTTTAATCTCCATGTATATATGACTGTGTAAAATTAATAGTGTATATGATAAGATTAGAGGAAAAACACAAAAGTGAAATAGTGAAAAATCAAACAGTAGTATAAAGAATAGAGATTCATTAAAATATCTCCTGAAAATCTATATTCTATAAACTGAATACAGCTGTTTGTGAGAACAGAGAACTATATCAAATAAATTGATTTGTCATTAAAACAGTCTATTGAATCAACCTTCATGATGCAAATGGTAAATCAGTTTAAACATAACTTCAGAGCTTGCATTCTCAGGGTGCATATGGTCCATTGATGTAATATATCATTTAATCATTGTATATATTTGTCTAAGATAACAACTTAGTGTCTATTACTAAACAGACTATAGCACAAAGTACAAAGATAAATCAATTGTAACTTACCTGTAACAAGCTCTAATAAACTTGCTGTTTCTAGGTTAGAAAAAGATCATCCTGGGCTCAAACAAAAGCATGACCAAAAAATACAGGATGTGCAGTTGGAGGGTGACTTAAAGATTAAATCAAATAATGCAAAAAAAGCATTAACTATAGTGTTTAGCATACAGTGAGTGCTCCACAGATGAAGGTTTTTATTGCTACTGGTGGTGGTGGTGCCATTGTTAATTTGGGTTTAAGGTAGGAGATCATATTTCAGTGGGGAGGCCCAATACAGATATCCTGAAGGAGATGGCATGCACTTTTTCAGGTGAAAGAGTAATATATCTCAAATGGGACTAAAAGAGAAATAGGTGGAAGCATGAAAACTGAGTTGTCCACCATGGCTGAAATAGGGAGTAGAAAAGAAATAGCTCAGAAGACTTGAGGCAAATATGTGGGGCCTAAAATCCCAGGCTAAGGGATTTGGAATTAATTTGTGAGTCAGGGAGAAACAGAGAACTCCAGACACTGGAATGCCAGAAACTGAGGGCAGGACTAAAGAAAGGGAAGGCAAGAGGAGGGGCATCTTAAGTAGGAGAGCATTATGCTAAGTGAAATAAGCCAGATGTTGATGGCCAAATACCATATGATCTCACCTATAAATGGAACCTAATCAACAAAACAAGCAAGCAAGCAAAATAGAACCAGAGACATGGAAATAAAGAACAAACTGACAGTAACTGGAGGGGAGAGGGAGGAGGATAAGGGAGAAAGAAGGGGAAGGGTCATCAAGGGAGAGGTATAAGGGACCCATGGACAAGGACAGTGTGGGGGAGAAGGATTGAATGTGGATGGCGGGGATGGGTAGGGCAGGGAAGAGTAGGGGGGGAATGGGGACAACTGTAATTGAACAACAATAAAAAAAGAATGTAGCATGCATTTTAGAGATGAGGAGTTTGAGGAAGATAATGATAAAATTAGGGGGAAAAAGAACGGAAAAAATGCAGAATTACAGAAATTTGAGGAGTCAAGAGAGGAAGGAGTCTCCTAGACAACAGGTGGCAACAATAAAGCATTACATGCCCCTGACTGTTTATTTGGTGGAGACACAGCATTACTAGCAGGATGTTGGCAGACATCCATTTTAAAATTTATAATTTTATTACTTTACTTATATATTTAAAGCATATGCTAAGCAAGAGATACAGGGCAAATAGTCTGAAAACTGCTTTGGCTCCATCACTCACTTGCTACATTGCCAACTCAGTTAAAAATTTGCTATCTTTGGTTTTCAAATTCCTAGTCCCCCCCTGAAAGCAAATGGTTCATTTGTTCTGCAAAGAATTACTCTGAAGAAAAATAGTCTTTTATACAAATGAAGTCCAAATTATATTGTACTATTAATATACTTAAAATACTATTTTTAAATAACATGTAATCCATCATTGAATTACATCCTGAATTCTGATTGATAGATTTTCAAGGTTTACATTGCACAGTAGATAAGTTAATTTCTCCATCACTTAAACTTCATTCTTTACATTTCATTTGTATAGTGAACATAAATTTATCATTTTATATGACAATTCTAAAATTAAATTAGAAAACAAATGTACTGGAGAAGCCATGATTATATGCATTTTAATGACTCACCCTGAATATCTTTCAAAATTTCAGTTGGGCAAAGAAGAAGAGCCTGAAACTCATTATTACTCTGTTAATTTGGAGTCTGCAATGATGCAACTTGGATGGGGCCCTAGGAGCTGTGAAAACGTCTTACCAAAAAATTCGGATGAGTAGAACTAATATGCATACTTTCAAAATGACCTTTAATCAAAATTAAGCTTTTGTAAATATGTATTTCTAATTTAAAAATTAGAGAAATAATAGGAAGAATCTGAATTTCTGATGTCTTTGTTAATATAACTAGAATATGTTCAAAATTAATAGAAAATTATTAAAATTTTACATGACTCACAGGCAAATGCCTCTAAAACTTTGGTTTAAAATATTTTCATATTCTAATTCTTAATTGTTTGTAGTATTTTCTTCCACATTCTGTCTTTTTAAAAATGGTTTCATCTTGCAAACTACTGTATTTTAGGTATAAAGGCATTTCTTGTTTAGAAAAAAAATAGAAGACATCACATATCTATGTATGTCTCTATTTCCCCTGGTTTTCATTTGTGTTTCTCTAGTCTGATTCATTTTTATCAAGGTACTTTATCCTTGAAATTGACTTTTCAAGCTTATCAAAGGAAAGCATTTTCCTGACTTCATTCTCTCTTACTGCCAATGGAGACAAATTTTATTTTAGATCCAGCTAGGGAAACCTGGTTCCATTAAAGGCCTCCCCCCAGAGGATCAAAAAGAGTCACTAATCAATATTTTAAATCAAGTAGGAAAAATATATGAAAAGGAGTAAAACACACACAAATTCTACACCATGTCCAGCTGTGACAGAAAGTGAGCTGATGGAACAGAGAAGCATGACAGTCTCAGTATCGAATGAAACCCTAGAGTCAGAGTGCAAATGTGAACATCTTTATATATATATATGTAACATATGATTTTATATTTATGGTTATATATATGACTTTCAACAATCAAGGTAAAAATGAAAAGACAAGAAAATATTCACATGATTTCTTCAGAAAATAGTTTTAGAATTCCATATAAAGCTGAAAAATATGACTATTTCATAAAAAACTTCTTTTGTTTTCATTTATTAGAGATAAGGTCTACCTTCCTGTTTTGGTATATGGGGAATATAGTCTCTCAAATTTTAAGAGAAATATTATACATAAATGGATTGGTGCTACCATGTTGTGTTCACTTAGATTTGAATATTGCTTCTACTGACCTTTAAAAGATACTGCACAAAATAGAACCTATATGATGTCAGGCTGTTAAAGAGGTCCTCCAAGCAAAATGATGACACTTGCCTTGGTATTACCCTTTTTGGTCACTATATTGAATTTCAGATGCAAACACGTGTTATTTATTGCTCTCTGTTCTTTTCCCAGTGCACTCACCTGCTTTATCTTTGATATGGGCTCCTGTAGACGCAATGATACATACACAAATATGGGCATGCAAACACACACAGATGTACACATGAGCACACGTGTATGCATCACACAGAGAAGGAGAGTTAAAAAAAAGTCCTGAATGAAGACTATAGATTTACTATAGTCTGTGGAAATGTCTTAATTTTGTGCTAGACTAATTGGCTTTGTTTTCTCTTTTAAAGAAACACCTTTACTAGTCCTTTGTATTGTGACAGGAGGTCTGAATAGGAAAGAATTGCCATGAAAAGAGCTAAATGACTACACATAATAGGTAAGATATATAAAAGTTTTCCCCTCTCTTAGTGGCTCAGGATTTAGAAGAGAGGATCTTGCCTAGATGGGAATGAAGGTAAGACCTCCCAGAGAGAGACTGCTTACAGAGAAATGTTACTTATGACTCTCTGCGGACACTGATAATTCACTTTAAGTATTTCCTCTTATCTCTCCCAACCCTCAGTACCTGGAAAACGTCAGCAGTTGGTTGTGTCTCTCTACCTTAGATTAATACTGCTTTGGGGGACATTATAAGGAGACCTGTGTCCAATAAATAAAATTATGTAAGCAAAACATTATAATTTTCCAAGGGAGGAATTATGGTGAAGTAGATATTGGGAACACAGAGGAAATTCACAGGAAAATTGAGGTCCCCTAAAATCTCAGAAATATTAGGAAGGCAGGTTAGGAAACTTCCCATAATTAATTGTAGGGCTCATGCCATTTTGTCAAAAAGTTTAAGTTGACAGAATCAAAACAAAGTGAGAGATTGAGAGAAATCTTTTTACATACATATACATATCATATGTAAAAATACATACTAAACACATAGGCCCCTCAGAGCAAAGCATGATTTTCTACCACCACCCAATCCTCTGTGTTTATAGGTAGGTTGTTATTCACTTTTATTAAATGTTTTTGTCTCCATCACCTTTATATTATAGTCTTACCTGGAATACAAACTACCTTTTCTCTTTATTTCAGTTTCTTTTATTATAGCACAAAAGTCACTAGGCAATTAGTAATATATGACTGAATTACTTAAAGATTTCTCACTTGAAGTGAAAACAAAAAAAGATAGTTTCATTACTGTATAAAGGAATAAAGCATTCAGCAATAAATGAAACATAACTAAGCCAAAAATCAAAACAATGCCAATGTTTTGAGTTTATAATGTAGAAAAACAGTCATTTGTGACCAAATTAGAAGAAATATGGAACTGTAGAAACAATCATATTGAGGCATAAAGATACATTACAGTACATGTTCTTTTGTAACTGGGCTTTATTTTTTTGTTAGTTCACTGTTATGTTTTATTGTTCTTTTAACAATGTGTAAATGATGTGGAACAATTAACCTTTTACTTGAGAAAAAAAAGTCAAATTATTTTTTGCCTGGTTAAAGAAACAAAATACTTCAGAAGACAGCATCATATCAAAACTGAATTTAGATAGCATCACTATTGCTAAAATGGAGATTGTATGCATTTCTATTCCTATTGGTTTCTCATTCAGGTGAATGAGAAACTTCTACTTGAATTTTATGGACAGATTGATCTAAAATTTTCAGGCCCTCCACACTCAACATTAAAGCTGAAAATTCAAGGCACTGACTGACATTTTGAGATCAAGTGTCAGCAAAGAGAATGCGTATGCAGAGTACCAAATCTACTTTTCTTCCTTTCTGTAAATCTCTCTACTTAACAGTGATATGAATAAACACATCAATGTTAAGTAATTGTGTAGCTAAACTACTTAAGATGTAAAAATATTAAATTATTGGAGACTAGAGTTGGGGGCATGGGGCTAGATATGATTTTAAGATATGGTTTACTTAATCATCAGTCTCAAAACCCAAGAATTATGGTCAGCTACAGTAGAAGAGCAAGAATATTCCTTAGCACAAGACGGCCTGTGCTAATCTTCAGGAGTATGAAGAAAAAAAGATCAAGAATTTCTCATGTGGAATTCTAGAGAAAACCAGTCTGATGTTTAAAAGAGACAAGCAACAAAGTATATTCCATCTTTGAACAAAGTGCAATAGATCCAAATTATAATCACCTAAAAATGTATGTGTATGTGTGTGTATGTGGGGGGAGAGAGAGAGAAAGAGAGAGAGAGAGAAGAGAAAGCAAGAATTTCTAAAGATAAGATTCTTCAAAAACTGTTTTAGGATGATAATCGCCTTTTTCCCAGATTATTGTAGGTAGACTGACACACCTATTGTAGGATTGTCACATAATATATTAAATGTTACTTGGGTGTTGCCCAAGGTCAAAATGGCCATTTCAATTTAAATATTTTTCAAATTCAGCAAATACTAATGTGTATGCTAAAGAAATGAGCTTTTCTTACTCAAATGACCTGACACATTTAAAATTCTGGAAGCAGAAGATTTTTTAACATATTGCTTGGAGGAAAAAAGAGATAATTTTCTAAAGAGGCATTTGCTAAAACAAACAAGAAACCTAATTTTCAAATTAGGCAATTAAGATAAAATGACTTTTGAGAAGTACTAATTTCCCAGCTACCACACCCTTCCATTGCAAAATTTATCTTCTTTACAGATTATATGCAAAGGATATCTACATAAAAATAGACACGTGGAAAAAAATAGAATAATTTAAGTTGTTTTATCAATTATTGTGATATTGTTTTCAAAAAGGAAGCAGACAGCAGTATCTTAATAAGATAGAAGATTTATAGTCTTAAAACTAAGTAATTACAAAATAACACATTTGTATGCATGATATTTGGACTAGTATATGGAACCAGTATTGTACCTAGTGATCTTTGCTATTTTAACTGAATTTAATCACACCCCAAACAAAGGGGAAGCTTCAGGTAAAACAAGACAACACCTTCAATAAACTTTTAAAATGTAAATTTACCAATTAATTGACATTATACTAACAATGCCTTTCCATTAAATTTTAAATGTATTGTACTTTCTGTACGTACAACATACATAATATCTGTAACATTTATAAACATCAATAGCAATGATTTGTTTTCCTTGTTTTCAAGTTACCTTTTATTTTTTATACTTGTCTTTCATTTAGAACATTTGGGTTATTTTAACATTGGAAACTTGCTACAATATAATGTTCACATCCATGTATATTCCATTTAATTCAAATAAATAGTCACTAGGTGATTCCTTAAATGGTTACTAGAATATGTGTTCTCTGTGATATGTGCATTGAATATAAACCAGACACTTTTGTTGGTAACAATATCAAACTTGAAGATTACTTAGAGATTATCCTATTAAATTCTGTATTTGCATAAGAAAATTGTCAGTAAAGACAGAAACAGATCACACCATTAAAAATAGCATTGCTAGAATTACAACCCAATGCCAGAATAAGGATCTAGCCTGCAATTCATGGTCCCCTAATTCAGAGTGCATCCAACTTCACAACAAAGATAAAATCTGTGTACGTAATATTATATCTTCATTCACTAAATTGCAGCTAAAAAACATGGCCACTCTCTCATGAGAAAAAGAGAAAAAAAATATATACATGTATATATATATACATGCATACACACATATATATGTGTGCGCGCGCACACACACACACACACACACACACACACACACACACACACACACATATATATATATATTCAGGAGTGGAAGATTGAAATTGTTAAGTCCAGAAAGAAAGGTACAGCCTCCCTGTTTACCTGAACAGGGTACTCCAAGTACATTTTTAACCCCCTTCCAGATGTAGGGATGATAAGTTTATATATAGCTGGAGGTTTCAGAGGACACCAAGAGAGAAATGGCATTTGACCATTGTCACAAAGAATGGGTTCATAAAGGTGACTTTAAGCATGTCCATGATAAAGGAAATTACAAAAAGTACCAGATTGAAAAGTGAACAGGATAATGAATGGTTCGCCTTGATTGGAAGAAAGTGAGATGTGATCTGAGAGGAAGGTGGAAGATCCGTGTGCCAAGTTAGGAGTGTGAATCCTATCACAGTAAATGAGTAGCCATATAGAGGTTTCTGAATAGAGGGGAAACAATCAATGCTTGCATTCATGCCTTTGTGGAGAGAAAGTTTACCCAAGCCAAGGAGGTCATGTCCTATTGCCCTTCATTCTTGAGTGAGAAGCAGAGAGTAATTGTTTTAGGTGGACTTAGAAGGAATGCAAACCACTAATATAAAGCATATGTAGAGAAAGTTGACCTGAGAAAGTTTAAGCTTCTAGAATACAATACAATTTCTTGCCCTTAACAGTTAAGATTTTCTGTCACTAGCAATTGAAAGTGTTCTGGCTCACAATGGAATGTTCATCTAATAGCACTGTTCTGAGGGGAAGGGAAGATCATAAATAGGGAAAAGTAGTAGGGGTTTCTTGACAGTGGAACTAGAGAGGCAGGAATGATTTCTGAGGAGGTTTGAAGAATTAATAGCTAATAATCAGGAAAGTTCTATCTATGAGTCAAACATTGGGCTGAACACTTTCAGATGTCATCTAATTTACTCCTCAGAAAAATTTATGATATAATGGATGAAAATAAATCTCCATCATGACACATATTAAAAATAAATATTGAGAGAAATTATGGTTAAAGTAGGAAAGCTAGAATTTAAACCAGGTCTCTAATTTTAGGATCCAATATTTGAATTTTATAATTTAAAAAAATTTTTAAGTACTGTTAACATACAATATTATATTAGTGTCAGGTGTACAGCCCAGTGATTGCACATCACAAAACTCACTAAGTGATGATCTCAATCTATCTTGTACCCATCTGGCACAATACATAGTTATTTGAATTTCAGTGACTATATTCCCTCTGGGGTACTTTACATCCCTACGATTATTCAGTAACTACCATTCTGTACTTTTTAATCTCTTAACCTTTTTTACCCACTCTTCCCAACACACCTCCAATCTGGCAACCATCAAAATGTTCTCTTTATCTATGAGTTTGTGTCTATTTCTGTTCTGCTTACTCATTTATTTGGTTTTACAGACTCAATTGTTGAAAGATATGTATTTATAGCCACTTGTTGTTCATATTTTTACCTTTTATGCTCCTTCTTAAAGAAGGCCTTTAACATTTCATGTAACACTGGTTTAGTGGTGATAAAGTCCTTTAGCTTTTTGTTATCTGGGAAGCTCTTTAAATGTCCTTCTAAATGATAGCATTGCTGACTAGAGTAATCTTGGTTGTAGGCCCTTGCTATTCATCACTTGGAATATTTCTTGCTAATCCAGCCTGCCTGCAAAGTTTCTGTTGAGAAATCAGCTGACAGTCTTATGCAAGCTCCTTTACAGGTAACTGACTACTTTTCACTTGTTGCTTTTAATATTCTCTCTTTGTGTTTACCTTTGGCATTTTAAACATGATGTGTCTTGGTGTGGGCCTCTGAATTTGTCTTGTTTGGGGGTCTCTGTGCTTCCTGGACTTGTATGTTTAATTTCTTCACCTGGTTAGGAAAAAGTTTGGTAATTACATTTTCAAAGAGGTTTCAATTGCTTGCTCTCTCTCCTTCTGGTACCTGAATGATGCGAATGTTGATGTATTTGAAGATGTCTCAGAGGCTTCTTACACTATGCTCATTTTGGGGGGGATTTTTTTTTCTTTTTGCTGTCTGACTGTTCTTTTGCCTTTTTATATTCCAAATCACTGATTCGATTCTTGGCTTCATCTTCTTTATATGATTGCATGTAAATTATTCATTTCAGTTAGTGTATCCCTTTCTGACTGGTTCTTTTTATGGTTTCCATGTCCTTTTTTATGCTGGTGAAGCTCTCCTTAAATTCATCTCCTCTTCCCCTAAGTTTATTGAGCATCTTTATAATCAGTGTTTTGAACTCTGTATGTAGTAGATTGCTTCATTTCATTTTGTTTAGTTCTTTTTCTCGAGTTTTGTTCTGTTCATTTGCAAAATCTTTCTTTGTGTCTTCATTTCAGTAGCTTCCCTGTGTTTGTTTCTATGTATTAGGAAAAGCTGCTACATCTCCTGGGCTTGGTAGAGTGGTCTAATGTAGTAGGTGTCCTGTAGGGTCTAGTGGAACAGCCTCCCTGTTCACCTAAACTGGGTACTCCAAGTACATTTTTATCCCCCTTCCCCCACCATGTGGGCTGTGTGTACTGTTCTGTTGTAGTTGAACCTTGATTGCTGTTGACATGTTAATGAGAGGGATTTTCCTCAGGCCAACTGGCTGCAAGACCAGTTGTGACCACCAAGGAGAATCAGCTATGCATGAACCCACCCCTTAGAGCAGGGCTTACTTCTGCTGAGAAGTAAGAGGTGGATGCCCACTGAGTCCACCTCTTGACTGTGTAACTTATAGAGGTGCTTAGGTGGCACTTTCACATGGTCTGAAGCTGTTCACCAAGTACACTGGTTCTGGGGCCTCCTGGGAGGTGCAGGCCAAGTTCAGCCACTACTTGTGTTCTGCCCAGAGCCTCTTGGCATGTACTACAAAGTGATCTGCAGATGGCTACTGCTTGTGCTGAACCTAGAGGTGCCTAGGAGAGGCCAAACTGTGAACCATGGTCAACTGCTTATAGTTCTGGGCCTGGGAGAGATTTGGGATATGTTGAGGCCAGCTGCTTCGTGTTTAAGAGATTTGGGGAAAGTCTGGAGCCTAAGCCAAGACAGATCACTTAGGCTTGGTTGGTATAGCTCAGTGGATTGAGTGCAGACTTATGAACCAAAAGGTCACCAGTTTGATTTCCAGTCAGGGCACATGCCTGGGCTGCAGGCTAAATCCCCAGTAGGGGGCATGTGAGAGGTAACCACACATTGATATTTCTCTCTCTCTTTTTCTCCTTCCCTTCCCGTCTCTCTAACAATAAATACATTTTTTTAAAAGACCATGTATATGTAAAATTCACTGTAAAAAGAAAATTCCTACCTTGACTGTTTTTTTAAGATTTTATTTATTTATTTTTAGAGAGCGAAGGGAGGGAGAGAGAGAGAGAGAGAAAGAGAAACATCAATATGCAGTTGCTGGGGGTCATGGCCTGCAACCCAGGCATGTACCCTGACTGGGAATCGAACCTGTGACACTTTTGTTTACAGCCCACGCTCAATCCACTGAGCTACGCCAGCCAGGGCTCCTTGATTGTTTTATAATTACATCTGTTAAAATTAAAAAAGCAATTGATACTTACGTTACATAAAATTTTTCTAAAGGAAAACATTTTATTTCATTCATTGAGACACAATATTAAAGAACAGAATATATGTCTAATTTTCAAGAATATTATTTGGTTTCTTTCTCTATGAAAATAGTTTAGAATTAATAAGAAAGAGTAATTTCCCATTTAAAATAAGTCTAAGTGTGAAATCAAGGGAGAATATTTTTAGTTTCTCAATATATGGTCAGCTTGTCTTGAAGTTTCCTTTTGAAAATCTTTGCTTGTAACCACTAGAATCGTTAAGACTTTAAGGAAATACTCATTTGCCAGAAGTTCATAAGACTTAAAATTCAAAAAAAATGTAATGGAAAAGCATGATATGCAGTTACTCCCCTAAAATCCAGATACAAAGCAAAAAGACCTATAAAGAAAGAATAAAAGCACACCAGTATAGCAGTGCACAGAAGATAAGTAAAAAAGCAAGTTAAAAAAGTAAGATATACTGGTAACATACTTGGTTAACATGCATACACACAATGTAATTATTATGATCAAATGAAGAAAATACTACAGCAAAAGAATTACTAAGGAAGTTTAATGTAGCAGATGAACAGAATGGATGCTTTGAGAAGGTGATTAGTATCCTGTTTTCCCTGCTGCATGACAATCAGGCCTTCCTTTAAAGTTGTACCTCTGCTCCCCTGGTTTATTGACAAGGTAAAATTGTCAGCTATGATTTTATGCAAGTTTTATTTATTAAAATACTTCTGGATTGAGAGGAACATTGATATTTGATAGGAAGCAATATCTTTGAGCTTAGTGTAGTGACTCTTTTAACATCAGAGATCCTAGAAGTTATACCTATATGTTTCTTACAAGAGACATTAGCTTCTGTGGGGCAGAGGGTTGAGCCACAGTTCTCAGACCCAAATTATGCAGATGTTGTCTCCTTATATGTAAGTCAACACCTAGGCAGTAGTTCTTAACCTGGGTTAATTTTTCCCATCAGGGAACATTTGGCAGTGTCTGGAGACAATTTTTGTATTGTCATGACATGGGAGGAGGGTCATGCTACTGGCATCTCTAGATTAAAGACCAGTTAGCAGGATAGCCTCCCATCTACACACACACCCACACACACCCACACACACCCACACACACACCCACACACGTAATAATTTCATTGTGGGCAGAAAAATTATTTTGTTTGGAGTCTGTCCTATGCCTTAGGGATATTTACTAGCATTCTTGACCTCTGTGCATGGGAAGCCAGAAGCATCCCTCTTCCCCACATCATGACAATCAAAAATGTTTTAAAAAATGTCAAGTGCCTTCAGGAACAGGGAGTGGGAAGCATGCTGTCAAGCTGTGGTTCCTGTCTTATACCTGTTAATGAACTTGATGCTATATGTGCCCATTGCAGACCCATGAGTTTGAATGTAGTTGCACTTAAGAAGACCCTCTAATTAAAGTTACAGGGAGTTTACTACCTAGTTAAAATTTATTAACACATTATAATATAATAAAATCCAAAATAAAATAATGTTGGCAAAACCAAAATATATGTGACTGATATTAAGTATAAAATATGATATTCGATCAAATATTGAAAATCAATAGGGATAAAATTGCTAATGACATGCTGGAATTCTGTATGAACAACTCTTGCAGGTAAATTAGACACTCTGATAACTACGTATCACCAGCTGCAGAGATAGGAAGCCAGTCTTCCTTTCCCAGCAGTGGCCTTTGACTTCCCACTTCCCGCTTGGTTTTATCATGCACTGGCTGAAGTTCCTTTAGGAATTCAATTTCTTACATTGTTGTCTAACTTCTGAATGTCTTACACATTTTTTACTAACCAGAGATCCACATCTTCTGCATATTTTCTATTTTCCTCTGCATAAAGTGTTCTATTAGTGGCATTTTAAAATAAATTGATAAAATCACAGACCTGTTCATAGGATATATTATTGCAAACTATTATGTGTGGTTTATTTATGGTTTATTATTATTGTTGCTTTTTTATTTTCATGAGAGAAGAGCACAGTACTCAGAAAATGCTTAAATGCCATATTTGAGAAGAATACATTTATTTTTGGATGAGAGACAAGTCCATTTTTAACTAAGAAAGATTTAAAAAGCACATAATTTTTATAGTTTTTCATGTTATTTTTTATATTTATATATGTTTGTGTTCATCTCTCTTAGAAAATATTTTTCCATAAAGTAAGAAAGGAAAGAGAAGAAAAGACCTTAGGAAAAGAAGCAACATAAATTTCTTCATTCAAAATACATTTAATTTAATCACATATTTAAAATATTTAAGGAGAAAATACTTTTAATATTATGGAAATGCTATAATCATCCACTTGAATTTACTTGCATACAACAGGAGTAGACAGAAGTACTTAGATGACAACATCAATAAACACAAGATGTAGCTAGTTGTCAGTTCTTTTGATCATTCTGTTAAAACTGGCTTGCTGTATCCTGCTTCTCTGCATAGATGCTGAAAATAAAACTTTTAATGAATAAGTGTTTTTCTAAACATGATACTATGATTGGATCTGTATTATGACATCAACAGAGATAGAGCTGGGGGAAATGCATATATTTTTTCACATGGTCCATACACTTGATAAACCAGTCTCCTTTCCAGGCAATCGGTCCTCAATTGATCAATAATGATATTGTGTCCATACTCTACATTGAGAAGCTTTTTAGGAAAGAAGACTTTCTATTTTCTTTAATGATTTTCTTAGACGGTTATCTATCCTATCATCTTCTCTGTAATAGTGAGAAGTCAGGGGCAAGACAATTGCCCACAATGGCAGGAGTTCAGCTAAAGTAAATTCATCCAAAAGGTTTTCTAGAAAATAATATATCTGCTTTGGAAGTTTAATTTTCAAATATTCAGAAGAACTACAAAAACAAAATGTTTAAACAAATCTCTTTTCAAGAGGGTCCATTATACTTCCTCGTATAAGTCTGTGGGGAAATTAGGTAAGAATTATTTCTATGACATATTGACTTGAAATGAAAATTCTAGAGTATTTTTATAAAGATTAATTATACACAATCTTATAAGAATATTGTTTCTTTTTTTAAAGAAAATATCTTAATTACCTGGGAAAAGGAAAAGGTCAGGTTGGAGAAAATAATATAAGTATTAATATTTTCAAAATATTAACATTGCCTCAGGCTTCAGTTGATTAATGGTTCTAATAACTTCTGCCAACAACAAAAAAATAAATAGGGCCATTTAATTTAAATAAAGAAACACTGTTAATAAATACTGAGTTCTATTTAACAATCATTAATGTTATAAAAATGAAATATGAATGCCTAAAATATTTTGTTAATAAACTTAAAAGCTTTCACCAACCTACATTCTAGTCAAGTATATTACAAAGTTTTGTAGTGAGAAAATGAAATTAAGAAGGTCTTACCAAGTAGACATTAGCTTTAAGTTTTTACCCAGTACAGAAATCCTGAAAATGGCTGAGTTAATTGAGAATCTATCAACCTGACAAGTGTTATAGTGCTAGAAATTTAAGAGTAGTTTGACTCATAGATTAAACTATAGTAGGAATAGATCAACAATCTTCATAAAAAACAGTAAAAAAAGTGTAAGAGCAATGATTTGTAAGTAAGAAATTAGATTCTTTACATTAAAATATAGCAAAGCATATATTAAAATGATAATTATAATAATTTCCATCTTGTGATATATGGTAAACAAAGTTTTAGCTATTTTGCAAGTTTATTTTAAATAAGTACTAGAAAAGTGGGAAACATTTTTTTTGAAACAGGAAAAATAAAGCTCAGTGATATTAAGCTGTTTGTCAATGAGCATATATATCATGTTGAATTAATTAAACAAGGAGGCCATTAAATCGAGGTGGCTCTAACTGCTGTGGCAGCCTACCTAAGCAAACCAAAAAATCTAGACCTGCAAATGCCTCAAGGTTATGAAACAGAAACATAAGGACAACCAATCACCAATAGCCACCCAGATGGAAGTGGAAGATATAAGGCAGATAAATGGTAATGGAAAAAATACAATAAAAATAAACTATTTAAAAATAAACTATATCCAGCCCTGGCTGGCATAGCTCAGTGGATTGAATGCAGGCTGCAAACCAAAGTGTCGCAGGTTTGATTCCCAGTCAGGATACATGCCTGGGTTTCAGGCCATGACCCCCAGCAACTGCACATTGACGTTTCTCTCTCTCTCTCTCCATTCCCTCTCTAAAAATAAATAAATAAAGTCTTTTAAAAATAAACTATATCCAACTCATAATTTCCTTCCATTACTTGTACCTTTTCTCTATAAAAGTCTTTCCCAGAGCTCTTATGGATAGAGCACTCCTAACCATTTACAGTGTGTCACTACTAATTAGAAAGGATTTTTACTCAAACTCTTGAACATTTTAATATGCCTTAGTTTATTCTTTAACAATAGTAATAAGTGATAAAAACCTGGATTCTCTGGGTCAAACAATGTTCTTTAAGTGGACGCTCTCTTTGAAGTTATCTGGATAGAGGCAGGAATGTAATGATCGTAATGCAGTCATTACAAAAAATACATTGAAAATAACCTTAAACTTACCATTTATGTTTCTGATTTAGTCTTTTGAATAATGTCAAAGATAAGTTTTCTGGTTTTGAAAGTGAATTTATGTTATGGTGTAAACAAAAATCTATCACAATCAGATCATTTTGGTGAAAAAAGTAAGTCCAATTAAAAGCTTAGCGTGAAAACTCTACAATCATTAAAAGTATTTCTTTGCGTTGCTTAAACAAACTCCACAGGCAATCCTACAAGAGAATTTTGAGGAAGGCAACAGTGAAATAATAACCAATGATTTTGAGAGAAGTATAATCATCTAACAGTATATTCAAAAGTTTTACTTTAAAGTTTGACAGTGTGTTGTACAGACTGAACATAAGTGCCCATAATAAAGGAGCACCCTTACTCCTTGGTGATCAAGGAGTCACCAAGAGGCTTTCCAAGAGGTGGAACTTAGCTATGATTTAAAATGTGAAAAGTGGCTGAAGAATTGTTGGAAACAGGAGAATGGAGAAATCAGAGCCTGGCTAAAGAGGCAAAACTGAATTACCCGGATCATGAAGTTGAGAAGAGATGGTCTGAATTAATGTGGAGAATAGGAAATACATCTGTATAAGTAGGGCTTTCCAGGTCGCTGAGCTGAAAGCTATTTTATTGTTCTGCTAATAAGTGAAAATTCTTGTCCATTCACTTATAAATTCACTGTGATAGCCTTTAATTTAATGTTTTTTGGGGGTGAATATGACAAACCACTCCCTTGTTTCCTCTTTTTTAATAGTTACTTTGTGTCATACTAACTTTAGATTAATCTCTAGTCACACTGATATTTTTAGAGCAATTTCACTATTTTAAAAAATGCAAAAAGTAGTTCTATTTGCTTAATACAGTCATTCTGTATATCTGGACACTACATCAAATTATTCAGTAATTTGTCTAACATTATTAAGCATACATGTTACTGTACATCCAATCTCTATTTAGTAACTTTTTCTTTATAAGGTGCATGATATTTTGCTTTGGTTGGATATTCATTTTGACTAAAAGAAATTAACATGCACTCTTTGCTAGAGTGCACTCTTTTACTATTTCTTGAGAAACAGTAAGCCATAAAACACTGATCTGTGGCTCCCTCCCCTTCATCCAATTTGGTCTTGCTTAGGAAACAGATAAAGAACATGGGCTCATCAATAGCCCAGATTATTTTCTTTCATAAGTTTTCTCCATTTGAAAAATATAAATTATAAGTGGATCACTAAATCTCATTTGGAGATAGGAAAAAGCTATGACTTAATACAATTTAACACTATCATTGCTTTTTTTATTTTTGTGTATATTTTATACCTTATAAAAGAAATAGCTTATCTTTAATTGTAGGTGCCAGGAATGTTTATATATTATATATAATCATTTATATATTATATATAATATATTTATATATAATAAAAATATAATATATTTATAGTAAAGATGGGAATATGTATATTTTAACTGTGTTTATATATTATAAATATACACACATATATGTATATGTATATTATAAATGTGTATTTATATATTGTATATAATACTTATATATAATATAATACTTATATATAATATATAAATATACATCTATATATACACAGTTTTTTGTGTGTGACTATGACAAGTTACTCCCATTATAATATTTATAATATATAAATCAAAGCCATAAAAATAAAAAGTGATATTCAATGCAGTATATATCTTCTCAAACTGACTTTCAAGGAAATATATTTCAAATTATATGTCTTTACTAAAATATTTTATTTGTACATTGAGATAAAATACTTTAAAGGATAGCTTTGATTAAAAATAAAATGATATAATTTATGAAATTAAAATTATAGCATATACAACTAGAAGTATATGTATACAACACAAATAAAAATTTTTAAAAATACTTTAGGAGGAAAATAGGTATATCTTAGTTTCTTCATTTAATATACAATACATATTTGAATATATTCATCCAATATCATTTTTATTTAATCAATATTCAAGTGGTCAATACTCTAATGGATAAATTAAAAATCACTTTACTGCTGTGATTTCGTTTAAGAAATTATTCTAGTTTTCTTCAATAAGCTGTCTATATACTTTTAAATGATATTGAAGGAGAGCAGCATATGCCACCCCAAAATGTGCAACTTAGGCTTGTGGATTATATTGAGCTGGAGGCAATCAAGACCCAGCCTACTCAAGAAAAACTTTTATTTCCCCTTACCACCCTAAAGGAATTTAGACAGGGGGTCTGGCTCAGATAGAGACAGAGAGAGAGAGCTATTTGAGAGATAACTTTCTGGCAGGGCAAACATCTGTTCTTATCATCCTTATGAATTACCTTTCCTCCTTTGAAACCTCATGACCTTATCAATTCCTTAGCTCAGGATGCCCACTTGCATTGGGTCTCATTTTTATAGAGTTTCTGTATGTACAAAAGTGAAAATTTGTTTTATTCACACTAATCTGTCTTATGTCAATTTATTTATTACACCAGCCAAAGAACCTAGAAGGGTAAAAAAAAAATTTCTTCTAACATATATATGTATATTTTCAATGATTAATTGTAATGTTTCAAGTAAAAAAGAGCCAAAAAATTAACAAAAGAATTTTTATATAGTTGCAAAAACGTGAATGAAATTAAACAATGGCTAAAAAATTAAGGTCTATTATTAAAATTGCAATGTACTTTGCAATTTCATTCAGCAATTTAAAAATTAAATTAATTTTAAAACACTATGTTTCAAAATATTATATTTGCAACTTCTTATTCTGGTACACATAATGTGTGCTAACTAGTAATTGTAGAAATTAAAAATATAAAATAAACCATCTGATTGCTAGGGATAAGCAATGTTTACAAGAATTTAATAATTTAAATAATTTCTTTTTTGGTAATTAAGCTTGTGGGAAGAGGCTATAGAGTTGTGTAAAATACCTGTAGGCTTTTTTTTTTTTACTCACTAAACCACTCTGCATATTTTAAGAAGAGGCACATTAAGTGGAAATAAAAATAATTTTAAAAGTTTTAAGAAAATGATTGCTTTATAATTATAATACATTTTTGCTAAGAACAAACCTCACTAAAGATTTTAAAAGAAGGTATCCAGCCATGTAATATAAAAAATAAAGATATTTATTGAAAAAGGTAAAAGATACAAGAAATATTGTACATAGGACAATGATGCCTCAGTTCCCTTAAAAGTAAGCACCTTGGGACCATATAGAGTTCCCTCATTTTTCATCAGCTTCCCCATTGTATTTTTCTGAATCTCATCAGTGGTCTGGAATCTCTTCCCCTTCAAAGGTGATTGAAGTTTGGGGAAAAGCCAGAAGTCACAGGGTGCCAAATCTTGGATGTAGGAGGGCTGAACTACTTGGGTGATTTGATGTTTCACCAAAAAGCTCTTCAGGATATGTGATGCATGAGCGGGCATGTTGTCATGATAAAACTGCCAATCACCAATTACCCATGGCTGTGGCCTTGTGAATCATCTCAATGGGTTTCCACAGAGGAATGTTCAAGCCTAATGCCAAATTTGATACAGATTCGTTAAGCTACTAGTTCAGTAATTTTGAATGCAATGACCACACAGTACATATGCTTACTCAACAGCATCTATGACCCCCACTGACTAGTACAGTGAAGTCATTATTGATCACACATGTGCATTCCAGTCTACTCTCCTTGGCTGCCAGGTTACATGATGTCCTGAAAACCATTCTCGTTATATTAATAATGGCTGGACTTTTTCTCAACAGACTTTGTTTTTAGGCCCTTACAATGTAAATTCATCAAAGTCCTACTTACAATTATATCTGTGCTCCTTTAATCACTTTGGTTGGTTATTGTTTAATTGGATACAAATGAAACTAAACAGGAAAATAATGTGCCTTGGAGATACCAATTTTTTTCTTATTTATCATGACCATTTCTTTTTCTATGTTTATATTTCAAAGAAGATAAAATTATATATAAATATAGGACTTCTGACTAATATGGAGGTATAGATACACTTTGCCTTCTCACACAACCAAAAGAAGGACAACAACAAATTTAAAAACAAAAAAATAACCAGAACTGCCAGAAAATTGAACTGTGTGGAAGTCCAACAACCAAAGAGTTAAAGAAGAAACATTTATCCAGACCTCTAGGAGGAGTGGAGAGGATGTGTGGCAAGGCATTTGCTTGAGGACCAGGTGGGTGAGGTGGCAGCTGGTAGAGCAGATGGACCCATTTTGCATGCAGATAGACAGGGAAGGACAACTGAGGAGCAAGACAGACTGCACAACCCAGGATGCAGCATGGAGAAATAAAGCCTCAAAACCTCTGGCTGAAAAAATCTGTGGGCCTTGCAGGAAAGGCAGAAACTTTCAGTTTCACAGGAGAACTTGTTGGAGAGACCCACAGCATCCTAGAATGTACACAAACCCACCCACCTGGGAATCAGCACCAGAAGGGCCCAATTTCCTTGTGGGTAGCTGGGGAAGTGGCTGAAAGCCAGCCTAGAGCAAGAAAGCTGCAAGGGTCCTCCTTTGACCCTTCCTCAGAACACAGCACCACAATGCAACAATGAGCATTGCCCCAACCCAGCAAATACCTAAGTCTCTGCCCCTTACAATGTAACAGGTGTACCGGGACAAAAATAAAAATCATGGCCCAAATGAAAGAACAGATCAAGCCCTGGCTGGCGTAGCTCAGTGGATTGAGCGTGGGCTGTGAACCAAAGTGTTGCAGGTTCGATTCCAGTCAGGGTATATGCCTGGGTTGCAGGCCACAGTCCCCAGCCACTGCACATTGATGTCTCTCTCTCTCTCTCTATCTCCTTCCCTTCCCTCTCTAAAAATAAATAAAATCTTTAAAAAAATAAAGAAAGAACAGATCAAAGCTCCAAAAATTGACCTAAGTAATGGAGAGATAGCCAACCTACCAGATGCAGAGTTCAAAACACTGGTAATCAGGATGCTCACAGAAATGGTTGAGTAAGGTTACAAAATAGAGGAAGAAGTGAAGGCTATGAAAAGGAAATAAAGGAAAACATACAGGGAAGCAACAGTGAAGAGAAGGAAACAGGGACTCAAATGAAACATCTGGAACAGAAGGAAGATATTGACATTCAACCAGCACAGAATGAAGAAACGAAGATTCAAAAAAGTGAGGAGAGGTCTCCTGGACAACATTAAATGTTCCAATATACAAATCATAGGGGTGCCAAAAGGAGAAGAGCAAGAGCAAGAAATCAAAAAGTTATTTCAACAAATAATGAAGAAGAACTTCCCTAATCTAGCAAAGGCAATAGGCTTCAGGAAGTCCAGGAAGCTCAGAGAGTCCCAAAGAAGTTAGACCCAAGGAAGCACACACCATGGCACATCATAATTACGAATAAAAGTAAGGAGAGAATCTTAAGAGCAACAAGAGAAAAGGAGGCAGTTACCTACAAAGGAGTTCCCATAGGGCTATCAGCTGATATCTCAAAAGAAACCTTGCAGGCAAGAAGGGGCTGGAAAGAAGTATTCAAAGTCATGAAAGGCAAGGACTTACATTCAAGATTACTCTGTCCATCAAAGCTGTAATTTAGAATAGAAGGACAGATAAAGTGCTTCCCAGATAAGGTCAAGTTAAACGAGTTCATCATCACCAAGCCCTTATTATATGAAATGTTAAAGGGACTTATCTAAGAAAAAGAAGATGATCAAAAATATGAACACTAAAATGATGACAAACTCACAACTATCAATAACTGAACCTAAAACAAAACAAACAAACAAACAACTAGAACAGGAAGAAAATCACAGAAATGGAGATCACATGGAGAGTTATCAGCAGAGAGGGAGAAGGAGAAGATTGGGGAATAAAAGTACAGGGAATAAGAAGCATTAATGGTAGGTACAAAATAGACAGAGGGAGGTTAAGAATAGTGTAGGAAATAGAGAAACCAAAGAACTTATATGTATGATACATGGGCATGAGCTAAGGCTGGGGGCAATGCTGGTGGAAGGTGTATAGGGTGGAGGGGAATAAAGGGGAGAAAACAATTGGGACAACTATAATAGTATAATCAGTAAAATATACTTTAAAATTCTATATAAATATAAATGTGTGTATATAAACTAATGTACAAGAATTCATTAATATAATAAGCATTGTAAGAATGGAGGTCTTAATAAACTAAAACATAAAAAAGTTCAAGTGCTGAAAAAGGTGTTCTGTAAGAAATATAATAATTTGACATCTTTCCTCATTTAGATATTTTCAGATATCAATCTATATACAGTAAGTCCTCAGATCCTCCTAAATTTGAAATAACAAGGACTAGTCATGCAAGAATCAAGAGGTATGCAGAATGTACATATTCTTATACCATTTGTTATCAATTTAAATTACTCAACACGTTTACTCAATAGCTATAATGTAAAATATTTCATGCTGGATATACAAAGTAAATAAAACATAGATTATTAGCTGCAATAATATAACTAATTGCTGAGGGTGGCATACATGCATGTACATGTATTCATGTATATATGCATATGTGCATGAAAAAAGGTCACATTCCATGAGTCCTCCTTACATGTAGCATGGCTAACCAAGATAAAAACAAATATTAATTGTTTTCATATTTTTAAAAGTTTTTATTTATTTATTTTTAGAGAGGGAAGAGAGGGAGATAGAGAGAGAGAAACCTCAATGTGCAGTTGCTGGGGGCCATGGCCTGCAACCCAGGCATGTACCCTGACTGGGAATCAAACCTGCGACACCTTGGTTCGCAGCCTGCACTCAATCCACTGAGCTATGCCAGCCAGGGCTTGTTTTCATATTTTTTAAAAAATACTACAAAAATTAGACCATCATTTTAAAAAATACTATTGGAATTCCTGTATTATTTTTTTTGCAGGATTAAGTAGGTCTTGGTAGGCATACTGGCTAGACAGCTGGCAGGCATTATGTGCCTGGAAAATGAACATTTTATTCACTCAGAAATATTATGGAGTTGTTAGCACTTACTTGTAAGCAAATGCTCAGACACTTCAGCAAATTCTTCCAAATACTTGGGAATACATGAAAGGGAGGTCCTTGAAAGACACAATGCAGCCTCACTTAGAACTGGCAATACAGTTGGCAACCAGCACCCTCCTGGACAGGACAGGAAAGCTTGCCTCTGAGAGCAAGTGCTGTCGGACTACACCGACTGCTCTGCAAAGGCAAATTAGGACACAATCTTTTCACCTACATCAAATGAACTAGACTTTGCCTATGTCTGTCGATGCCTTTCAGTCAGTTACCTCCCTGTCACACTAAAGACAACTGTGCCATTATTTATCTTCATCCACTATTGAATGTTAATGTCTTGAACTGAACTTAATATTTCCTATGGGACTTACTAAGAAGAAAAAGCAAAGGAAATTTAACTCACCGATAGAATTCTGGACATTAGTATACTCTATGGAGATACAGATCTTGGTTTTTGAACCTTCAAAATTCCCTAAAACCACTGTGTTCTCCACAGCTTTTCTTTCTACCAGTGCTTTCCTGGTGAGGTGTGAGCAGAGTGAAATGAATCGCCCTAATAGTTTTGGGAATGCTGGAACTTTGTGCACTTACACTGAACTTTGTGGAAAACTCTGGAGGAAGCACAGAGTCATGTGATTACCAAGAATGAAGTCTTCCAAACTTTGTTAACTTTCTCTGTGGTCACTTGAGGATGTGAATTATTCTGGGAGAACTGAGGAGAGGTATCTCTTTTATAATTCTTTTTCTCTCTGACACATGTTTTCACATGAACCTCTCAACCATGCATTTATTGTCCTGAGTATAAATGCCAGCCAGGGAGGGAAAAAGCAATACTGAAGTGCTGAATGAAACCTGCCATCTAAAAGCTACATTACTTGGAGAAAAAACTAGTAATTAATTGGAAATCAGCCAAAGTACCTGACAAATAATACTTTCCATATATGTAGGAGTTTCTATACAACAGGGGCAGGGAATAGTTAAGCAGCAGTCAGAACCTTGCTCCTCATCTCATACGTAAATGAATTTGTTGACATTAGTTCCAAACATAATCCTTCTATTCCTTAATTATTCCTTCAAATTTAAAGTCAGTTAATTCAATCTGCCGATGTCCTTAAGTCTAATATAAAAATACACATGTTTGGACTAAATCTTGTATTCTTTTTCTGACTTACAAAGGAACCACAGAAAGAAAACAACATTGTTGTTTATTAAAGTTTATAGTCTCATCTAATTTATTATTTTCTTGAGGACTTTGCCACTGTGTATTTAAGAAATAGTACATCAATTAAAAATTATAGCAGCCTTAAAGGAGCTAGAACAGACTGTGTTCAGTTTGTTTTTCCTCTTTCAGCAATATCCACACCACCTGCCATAAAAATTATCGAGGCCTCCTTGAAAAATCTAACATCAAGTAGACATCATTAAACTTTTTAAATTTATGAATTTAGTTACTTTTAATATTAAAACAAATTTTTGTTAGACCTTTAACAGCAATTTCAATAAGAATAATTTATAACCTTATTATTCAAATCTCACAGTTAAACAATACCTGTTAAGAAAGCCAAGCAAAAGTTCAGCACCAAATATCGGTCTGAATTATCTCAATATTAATAGATAATTATGCAATCTACCAGATAATTTTGCAAACTTCATATCTGCAAAATTAGCATTTCAATGATTAGGTCTCCACAATTGAAACAAAAGGATTTCTTGAAATAGGTGGATAGCTGGGCAAAGGGCAACAATGCTGAAGTAGAAACATGAACTGTGAAAAAAAGGCATATTATAATTTGCAGTAGCATTACTTCCAGTCTTCACTTTATTTCATTATGCATGGCCAGTTTTTAATATTAGGCTTGTTGATTTTTTGGCGTTAACTCACTGAATAACACCATTAGAATCATCATTCACATACACATACACACACAAATACAATTCTCATCTATTAGTGTATATCAGCTCAGGCAATGCCCAGATGTAGGGGAAATTATAGTTTAAATTGGGAAGCCATAATATACAAATATTTTATCCTAACCCAACTTCAAAATCACCTCATTTTACTAGTGACATTCTGTATCATTGCTCCCCTCCTCCCCCACCAATAACACAGAGAAAAGTATTTACTTACACTGCACGATGAGCTGCACCAAGGCCTCTCTCGGTTTCACATTAAAACCATTGTACTGGCTGGTCTGACATCTGTACATTCCTGACATTTCCCTAGACACATTCACAATCCTCAGTGTTCCGTCATAGCTCTCCATTTGCATTGACCCATCCGGCATTGTGACTTCTTTATCTGCTCTAGACCAAAGGATGATGGGTTTAGGTTTTCCAGTTACTTGACACTGCAGTTCTATTGTGTCTCCTTCTCTGGTGACCAAAGGTGATTTTTCCTGTGGAACAGTCAGATTGGGTGGAACTTGAAATGGGAAAAAGAAAATTTTTCAAAGTTAGTATAAACTGGTAAAGCATATTCAAATACAGAAAATCATAAGGAAACAATTTCTGCTGGTTGAAGATGTGTGAAAATTCAAATGACAAAAATTATAGAGATCTTGGGAATAAGTGGCAAATACTGTCCTTGAAATAATTCTGAATTGTTTATATAGAACTCGCTTGAATGAGGTCTTCAAACTTTAGCAAAATAAATAACCATTAAATTAGACTGTAAATGGCCAACTTATGAACAATCTACTCAATGACTTGTTATTATCAGCCATTAACTGGGTCTTTAATATCTGCAATTCACAGAAAGGTGATCCTGCTTGTTGGGGGTGGGGTCAGCTTTTTAGTCTTCCGCTTTATATGCTGCTATATCTTACCTAAACATGCTATAAGAAAAGGTAAGTGACAATGTAAACTGAGCAGGCATGGTAAACACAGGTAGTAGGAAAGGGAAAAAGAAGAACCTTTGTCATACAGTTAGAAGTTTTGACTGGTTTAAAAACTGTTGCCAAATTGCTAAGGTTTAAGGTTTGTTTTCTCCCTAGTAGAAATGAGACGGAACAGCTCACTACAATGCCATGCTCGGATAATCCACTGTATTCTTCTTTTTTGAATGTTTAATATTTTTTGAGGCTTATATTTAATATAATTTCACTTTAAGACATTTTGAGACCACTGTAAATAGTTTGCCATAATGTTGCTGCTATTTCTGTAAAATTAATTTTAAGTGAATTTTAAAAAATATGTTTCGATAAGAATTGTAATTTTTCAACTTGTTATTTTCTGATTTATTGAAAATATTTATGAGAAAATTAGGTTGATATTACTGGAATTCACTTTACTGTGCTAGAATGTATATGTATGTTATGATTTAGGACAAAATATAAACTTCCAAGAGGCAATTGGTACCTAATGAATTTTCTTACAAATAAAATCATACATTTCATTGGAAGACTTTTATTTTTAATACAATGCATATGAATTCAAATGTATTTACGCAATAGAACATCAACAAAAAGCATGGACTAAATTAAATGCCAGAGTACGAATACACAGAAACACATGAATAAGCCTTCCCTTAAGCGCAATGTGCTCCCTTTGGAGACCACTGCACATGGGTGAAAAGGCGGACATTTTACTCTCCCCTGCAGCATTGCTGTGCTCCAGTGTCCAGGAACAAAAGCAAACACAATTTTTAAATTATCTGTTGATGAATATTTAATTTTTTCATATAGAAAAAAATTTAAGTCCAAAGTGATATGAGAATTAATTATCTTACTATGTATCTTCATGTATACTTTTTCACTTAATTCCTTCATTTACTTCTTATCTTAAATAAGTAGTGAAATGATAAAAAAGTAAATAAATAATGCATAGCATCTTGGAAATGAGAAAATATGGAACATTAAAACATTAGGCACCACTTTCTATAAATATACATATATATGTGTGTGTTGTATGTGTATACATATGTATGTATATGTTATTAACACACATGTGTATGTATATACACACACTAAGAATTGCCATTAACAAAGCATATATTTAAGTATGACTACATTTTAAAAACCTGCGTGATCAAGTAATTTCATTTAATTATTTCTTCTTGTAAATACAAACAGTTAAATGGTTGTGTTAACTTACTCCTTTACAAGTAAACCACAAGGGAATGATGCAATTCTAAGCAGCCTCCTCTAACAATGAGTTCAAAGAGAAGCTGCAGTATTTACTTACCTTGCGAGGGAAATCACAAAGAATAAGAGCAATAACCTCAGCACTTAACATTAATTATGCTCCTACTATGTGCTGGACAAACTTAGGTATTTTACATTTTCATTTAATTCCCTGAATAATCCTAAGGATTATTTAATATTAAAATTTAACAAATGAAAATCCTGAGAATAAAAGAAGAAAAATACTTTGGTTTGAACAAAATTCAAACTGAGGCCAATCTGTAACAGGTGGGTAATGCAGGGACATGATACCCGAAGCAGGTTCCAGTAAACTATGGTGTCTGAAACGAATAACTGGAGTTAGCACCAGACTCCTGTTCACAACTGCTCTGCTCCTATGGGCAAACTGGACTAATTGTCCCTGCCCATCTCTTCATCACTAGCCCAGGGACAATAAAACAGAGTCAAGGTAGAAGTGTGAGGGTGTAAGGTATAATTGACACACATTTCACAGATTACCTTATTTATCTATTTTATGTAATATACTTATTTCCATCTTATATATCTATATATAGACATTAGAATATTTTCCCAATATAAACCCAAACTGTTTTTAAGATATAGTAATCCAAATACATATATAAATTTTAATAAATCTATGTGAAATAAATGAAACGAAATGATAAATTATGAGATTATTATGTGGAGTATTCTTATTTGAAATCTTCCATCCTCATTACTTCCAAAAACAAGCCAGGTGACCTTGGCCAAACTTAACCACTCTGAGTATTAATTTTTACATTTTGAAAGTGAGAATTTGCATTTTATGAGCTCCAAAGTTATTAATGTTTGATTATAAGAACAAACAGTAAAGGCTTAAAGATAAAAGTGGTGTTAAAGTATTTATTTCATGATTTAATAAGATGATTATTCAAAGATTTTATTACATTAGGCCATTCTAAAATAGACCCTTAACTAGCTATGCTTTATGTTTATCATGTAAAATAGTTCAAAAACTCCATTTGTAAATTTGTTTGTTATTCATTTATTTAGATAAACTTTCCTCCCTATGCAGTCAAAATTATTGAAATGTAAACTTAAATTTTAATCTAGGTAACTTGAAAATAAATTTTACATAAATTAGCCCAGTTGTTGCACAACAGCAAAACATAATTAAACTATTGTTTACTTTTCATCTCTTCCATGGAGTTTTTTAAATCTTGAAATTGGAGTTACTGGTAATTCTTTCTTTGCAACATTCTTGACCAAGAAAGTTTGTAACTTCTCAAAGTTCTTATAGGCTTCTCTCTCTCACTCCCTCCCACATAAAATTTTCCATTCTCTGGAATTTTATACTCAACCCTCTTTATTACTATATATTTTCTGTTATGAGCACTAGTTGGTTCTCACAAATGTATCTGTTTTATGTGTAGATAATATGAAGGCCAACTTTAGCCCAAGGTTCTTTCAGTTTACGATTGCACACTCTTTCTATATTCCAAAAGTGTTTCAAATCTCCGCACTTAAAAACCATTTATTTCTTGACTTATTAATTATTAACACACTTCATCTGGTAATTAAAAATTGTAACTTTTTTTGTTTCTTTCATCACTTCTCTTTGCTCACTACTTCCTAACTGCTGCTTTGGTTTCTCAATCAAAAATGTCTTATGTCTGCCTATTTCTCTTCATGACTGTACTGATTTCTTAGTAGAGGCCATCATTTTGTCTTTTTTTGACAGTGTCCTAATTGGTCTTTCTGTCACCAGTCTAATTCTCCTAAGTCTCCTGTTATCCTGTCATAAATTTTATCATCATAAATGCCATTTTGTTCATGTTGCTATGAAAACTACAAACCTCAATGAGAATTCTAATAATACTGCTTTAATTAAAAAAAATTGAGAACAGCCCGATAGAAATGTTATATAAATGGTGGTACAAGCACACAACAATATGATGCACCCTTTTTAATCATAACATAATAGACCTACATTTACGGAGAAAGATACTTATATTTTTAATGCAAGAAAAGAAAACTAGTAAATAGTATGACCATTGTTAGCAAATGAGTAAAATATGTTTACTGAGCAGTGTAAACAGAAATATCACACTTTTATACAATAAGAGTCATATGCTAATTAATGTTAATGGAGAGCTTCTTAAAGGGGAGACTGTATATGATTCATCTTTATATCACCAGCATTCTGCACTCTATTTAGCACATATTAGGAACTCAGTAAAAACATTTAAGCACATTAAGACAGGAAGCAGTTGGGCCCTGATTCAGAGAAGACAAGGAGACTTATATGTGGAAAAAATCTAAAAATGTTCCAAAACACAAACAGTAGCTCTCACTTAATGTGGGATTATTGGTAACTAAATTTTCTCTGTATATATCTTTCATTTTTCACTCTTCCACAAATCATTCAATGCATGTTAGCATATTACAGGCTTCAAAAAGCCCAGAGAAACTTAAAATGTTAATGCAACCTAGTTTTCAATGCTTATCTGATAAAACTTCATTTTTAATAACACAAATATATCACTCAGGAAATCATGCTCTAGACAACATAGTCCGAGAAATACTCCTCTAGAATTTCTCACCCTTATAACACTCATTCACATTTGATTTTACCAACTAGTGAACCTTAGTGCTCCTGAACAAGCAATTTTTTCCCTATGTTCAGCATGTATTCTAGCATCCCATGACTTCCCCTTGTATTGAGATTCTGTTCAAATGTTACCACTTTCATAACTTTGCCTAGCCTAGGCTGAGGTGGTTGCTCACTATTATACTGTACACTCATTTAACCTGTACTTGTGGCTCTGTTCTATATCTTTTCTCGTGTTTATATCTCTGACCAGATAGCTCCTTGAAAGCAGTGTCTTAACCTATGTCTAAAATCTGGTGCCCTGCTTTCCTATTTGGCACAGACCAGGAAGGCACAAAATAATTGAGGAAGGAAGAGGGGTAGAAATAGAGAGAAAGATAATAAGTAAGAAGATAAAGAGATATAAATATAATAGAAATAAACATAATAGATAAAAATCATAAACATTTTAGAACAAAAGTGAAAAATAACAATAAAATGTAATGGTAGCCCTGGCCGGCGTAGACTGAAGGGTAATGGGTTCAATCTCCTGTCAGAGCATGCACTTAGGTTGCAGCTTTGATTCCTGGTTGGGGCACTTAGGAAAAGGCAGTCAATTGATGCTTCTCTCGAGTGTTGATGTCTCTCTCTCCCTCTCTCTCTTTCTCAAACCCTTCTTCTCTCTAAAAGCAATGAAAAATTGTCCTTGGGGGTGAATTCAGCAAAATAGCATGATAAGAAGTTGATATTCAAAAATAGTTGATATTGGCATTTTTATATTCCAATAATGAACTAACAGAAAGGGAAATTAAGAAAACAATACCACTCCCAATTTCTTTAAAAATAATAAAATACCTAAGAATAAATCAAGGATGTAAAATACCTATACTTGGAAAATTATAAGACACTGAAGAAAGAGATTGAAGAAGATACAAATAAGTGGAAGTACATACTGTGTTCATGAATAGGAAGAGTTAACATCATTAAAATGTCCATACTGCCCAAAGCAATCTGTAGATTCAATACAATTACTATCAAAATTCCAATGAGGTATTTCACAGAAGTAGAACTAATATTTCAAAAATTTATATGGGATAACATAAAGCCTCACATAGGAACATGGATCTTGAACAATATGAACAAAGTTGGAGGAATCATGTTACCTAATATCAAACTATACTACAAGGCCATAGTAATCAAAACAGTCATATAGATTAACAGATGCATAGATCAATGGAACAGAATAGAGAGCCCAGACATAAAACCACACCTTTATATTCAGTTAATATTTGACAGAGGAAGCAAGCACATAAATTGGGCTAGAGATAGTTTATTCAATAAATGTTGTTGGGAAAATTGAACAGATACATGCAGAAAATGAAAGTAGACCACCTTCTTATACCATACACAAGAATAAATTCAAAATTGATCAAAGACTTAGATGCTAGACCTGAAACCATAAAACTCCTAAAAGAAAACGTAGGCAGTAAACTTTCAGACATTGCTCATAGAAATTTTTTATCAGATATATCTCCCTATGAAAGGGAAACAAAAGAAAAAATAAACAAATGGGACTTCATGAAACTAAAGGGTTTTTGCAGAGCAAAGGAAAGTGTTAACAAAATAAAAAGACAGCACACAGAATGAAAGACCAAATTTGCCAAGATATCAAATAAGGGGTTAATATCTAAAATTTATAAAGTACTTACAACACTCAACACCAAAAAAAATAACCCAATTAAAAAATGGGCACAAAACCTGAATAGACACTTCTCCAGAGAGGACATACAGGTGGCCAATAGACATATGAAAAGATGCTCAATGTCACTAGTCATCAGAGAAATGCAAATTGAAACCAGAATGAGATACCATCTCACAGCTGTGAGAATCACTATCATCAATAAGTCAACATACAAGAAGTGTTGATGAGGCTGTGGAGAAATGGAAACCCTTTTGCACTGTTGGTGGGAATGCAGACTGCTGCAGCTGCTGTGGACAGCAGTACAGAGATAGCTCAAAAATTAAAAATAAATCTACCTTTTGACCTAGCAATCCCACTACGGGGAATATATCTGAAGGAACCCAAAACACTAATTTGAAAGAACATGAGCACTTCTATATTCATTGCAGCATTATTTACAGTTGCCAAGATACAGAAGAGGCCCAAGTGTCCATCAATAGGTGAGTGGATAAAACAAAATGGGACATTTACTCAATGGAATTTTACTCAGCCATGAAAAAGAAGAAAATTCCACCCTTTGCAACAGTATGGATGGACCTGGAGAACATTATGCTAAGTGAAATAAGCCAGTCAGAAAAAGACAAATAAATACCATACAATGTCACTCATATGTGGAAGCTAATGAACACACTCAACTAACAAGCAAAACAGAGACAGAATCATAGATGCAGGGCAGGTGACAACTATTAAGGGGGAGATTAGGGGTGGAGGGATTGAACAAAAAGAAAAAGGACTTATGGACATGGACAACAGTGTGATGACTGCTGCGGGGGAAGACATATAAGGAGAGTAAATGCTAATGAAAAAATACAATCAAGTTTAAAATCTAGGACACACAAAAATAAAAGCAATGCAAAACTGTCATCGGGGTGAAGATAAAAAAAAAGAAAACGTAGTAATTGTACAATCAGTAGCCTATACAAGTAGTAGAATCTCCTGAAAAATATATTGTTAGTATAAATTTCAGATGAAGGTCTTGAGATGTATGGAAGTATATGTTAGAGTTTAGAGACTCAAAAAAAGGGGACCTTATAATTTTCCTTTTTTTCTCTCTCTTCATTTAAAAGTTTAGAAAGAGGCTGCACATTGTTTAGAGTAGAATAAAGTGCTAATTCAGAGACGTGAAATTTATTTTGTTCATGTTTATTATGTCTTTTATCTAATTAACATATTTTTAAAATATTCAGTTTCACCATAAAGACATTAAAATAAATTAAAAAATTTGAAATGTCCACACTTCATGATGCACATTTATTTGCAATGTACTGGCTAGAAAAAAGTTCTTCCTAATAAAAATGCAGAGCTACATCTTCTGACATATAGTGTATGTATGTGCTGCCCTTACTTTGATTTTTCTTATCTGCAATGCTACTGTTAGAGATTCAATATCAGAGAAACTTGAAAAACATATGAGATCAACATCTATTATTCCAAACATAACCAAATAGACACATAATTTGGACAAACTGGCTTTCTGTCAACTATTCCTTTGCATGATAGACTATAAAATAAATAAATAAATAAAACTATTTGACCTAATAAGTGAGTTTGACAAAACAGTGGAATACAAACAATATTCAGAAATCAAAGGCACTTTTGTACACCAACAATGAGATATCAGAATCAGAAATCAGGAAAAAAATCCCATTTGTTATAGCAACAAAAAAAATAAAGTATCTAAGAATAAACCTAACCAAGGAGGTGAAAGACCTGTACTCAGAAAACTACACAACACTGAAGAAATAAATTAAGGAACACAAATAAATGGAAACATATACTGTATTCATGGATTGGAAGAATGAACATAATCAAAATGTCCATACTACCTAAAGCAATTTATAGATTCAATGCAATCTTTATTAAAATACCAATGACATATTTCACAGATATAGAACAAACATTTCAAAAATTTATATGAAACCATAAATGATCCCCAATAGCAATGGCAATCTGGGAAAGAACAAAAGAGAGGTATCACAATACCTGATATCAAGCTATATTACAAGGCCACTGTAATCAAAACAGTCTGGTACTGGCATAAGAACAGATACATAGTTCAACATAACAGAATAGAGAACTCAGAAATAAATCTAAGTCTCTATGGTCAATTAATATTCAATGAAGGAGCAGAAGCATAATATGGAATAAAAATAGCCTCTTCAACAAATGGTGTTTGGAGATCTGGACAGCTACAGGCAAAAAAATGAAATGTAACCACCAATTTATACCATATACAAAAATAAATTCAAGATGTATAAAAGACGTAAGTCATGACACCATAAAAGTCCTAGAGGAGAACATAGGGAGGAAAATGTCAGATATTCCACACAACAATATTTTCACTGATATGTCCCTTAGAGCAAGGGACATAAAGGAAAGTATGGGACCTCATCAAAGTAAAAAGCTGCATGGCTAAATGAAACATTAGCAAAATGAAAAGGGAACCAAGTGTATGGGAAAATATATGTGCCAATGATACTTCGGGACTATGGTTTGATCTCCAAAAATATATAAATAACTCACATGACTCCACTCCAGGAAGACAAACAATCCAATTAAAAAATGAGCACAGGCCCGGCTGGTGTAGCTCAGTTGGTTGAGCATGGGATTGGGAACCAAAGGGTCGCCAGTTGGATTTCCAGTCAGGGCACAGTCCTGGGTTTGGGCCAGGTCCCCAGTAGGGGACACATGAGAGGCAACCACACACTGATATTTCTCTCCCTCTCTTTCTCCCTCTCTTCCATTCTCTCTAAAAGTAAATAAATAAAATCTTTTAAAAAATGTTTTAAAAAGCGGGCAAAGGACCTGAACACATACTTCAAGTGGGACATACAGAGGGCTTCAGAGACATATGAAAGGGCTTCAGAGACATAGGATGCTCAGCATCACTAGCCATCAAAGAGATGAAAATTAAAACCACAATGAGATACCACTTCACACCTGTCAGAATGTCCATCATAAACAAATCAACAAATAATAAGGGCTGGTGAGGTTGTGGAGAAAAGGGAACCCTAGTACACTGTTGGTGGGAATGCAGACTGGTGCATCCACTGTGGAAAACAGCATGGAATTTCCTCAAAAAACTGAAAATGGAACTGCCTTTTGACCCAGCAATTCCACCGCTGGAATTATACCCTAAGGATACTGAAACACTAATTTGAAACAGCTTATGCACTCCAGTGTTCATAGTAGCACAACTTACAATAGCCAATTGTTGGAAGCAACCTAAAGTGCTCATCAGTAAATGAGTGGTTCAGAAAACTATGGAACACTTACACAATGAAATACTACACAGCAGAAAGCAAAAAGGAGCTCCTACCCTTTGAGACAGCATGGGTAGAAATAGAGTGTTATGCTAAATGAAATAAGCCAGGTGGTGAAAGACAAATACCACATGATCTCACCTGTAAGTGGAACCTAATCAACAAAACAAACAAGCAAGCAAAATAGAGCCAGGGACATGGAAATAAATAACAAATTGACAGTAACCAGATGGGAGCTGAGAGGAGGATAACAGGGGAAAGAAGGGGAAGGATTGAGGGTGGGAGGTGGGGGTGGGTAGGGTGAAGGAAAGTCGTGGTGGGAAAACAGAGACAACTATACTTGAACAATAAAAAAAAGAGAAAAATAAATAAAATAAGTTTGTCTAAATAAACAAAAGAAAGTGAAGTGTTTTCATCTTCTCATTGAAAAGCAAACAAGCAATTTAATCTTAGTCTTTTCTAGGAAAATGACTGGCTTATTTTTTTTTTTTACTGAAAAGAATGTGAGAAAGGCTAGTTTATCTGTGCTATATGAGAAAATATGCTGTCTGAAACAAAGACATCACAGTATGCTTTTTATGGACTTATTGGTTTAAAAATATATATTATATTTATAGTACTACAATACTAGTCTTTTAAACAAAGTATGTATTTCTTTCAATATATTTATTTTAATATAAAATCATAGTAAGATAAGTAATAATTAGATTTTCATCCAGCCCCAAATAAGGGGCTGAAAGGAATTCTAACAAGAAACCCCAAATAAGTGTAGTGCTAATTTAATTATACCTGAATTGAGAAACAGTTTATAATACATATGCATGTCTACAGTAGAATGTCGAACCTGTATTTAAAATATAAATTATCAGACTTCAAAAAAATGTGCATTTATGAAAGATTTCCCCAGAGGTCAGATTCAAGAATTTCCATGCTGCCCAGATCTAGAGACTTGATGTGAGTTTCATTCCTGGTTCCCCACTGATTGAAACGCTGAGGTTAGCAATATCCATATTTCAGACTACACAGTATTGAAGGAAAGATAGTGTACCTCACTTAACTACTGCTTACACTTAATTCAGACATAGCTTTTGGTGTCCAAGTCAGTAGTTCCTAATCTCTTCTTGCTGTCACATTATATTTTAGCTTTGTAAGCATGAGACATGCACATAAATATATTCAGAATATGATTTTTTGAGAAATCACAATATTTTACATGGAAGTTAAGAAATGAACAGTTTGTAACTGCAACAATTATCAATGGCACATGAGTAAATATTTCTCAAAATAGAGTATGAGGTAAGACAAGCCATTGCTTAAGTGAAATGTCAACATGTTTGTTGTAACTCCACTCATCTTTCTTCCACTCAATATTGGTAACATTCTAATCATTATGCACCTCACACTGATTTCAACACACTACTAAGATTTGGAATAATTGTGTTAATAATACTTGACACTTACAAGAATGTGATGCTCTGTGGCCTTGGGGTTATACTCATAGAATGATATAAGGCAAACGTGATAATTTTCTTTAATCTAAAAATACTACCAATCCAAATCCCCCCAATATTTTTAACCAGTAAACTTAACTCATTTTCAATAATGTATTAATTAAAATATAGTGATATTTAGGTAACAAAAGAAACCCAACTAGCTAAAATCTCCTCATTTATTAATTGACTTGCTGATACTTATTTCCTTTTGGAAACCACTACTGGAAACGAATGACGTTTGATAAAAGCTGACAACATTCTATAGCTCATTTCTTATTAATAGAATAAAGGTTCCAAATACTGTTGCTTTAAAATATGCAGGACTTCCCTGAGCCATAGTTAATGTAGTAATATATTACATCATTGCATTTCCTACTATATTTTCTTCCCACCTATAAACGAGTTACTAAAATCCAACTCATGAGTGTGTCTTTCACCTCCTAAAAATATTACCATTTCTGAAATAATCTTTCTTAAAAATGCTGTCATACTAACATTCGAATATCTTCAGGAGCCCCTCATTTTCTAGGAGAAGCCTAACTCCCATTGTTCCTTTTCCATCTCACCTGTGAACTGTGATTAAGGTGCAAGCTTCTGGACAAGCCCTCTGCTCAGCACAGGCATGTCTTCTGGCTTGCTTCACACTCTCATTCTCAACTCCTCAGCTTCCTCACTGTTACCCAGGAGTGACTTTGTCCTCACAATTCCATCCCTATAATTCTCCATTTTTAAGGCCCAGTTTCAGTCTTCTGTCTTAAGTCTTTTCTGATTTCTGTATCTTTTATTCACTTTCCAAGTCCCTGAATTACAGTATATCTCATTTATTTTACAATATGTGTCAGGACAAAATGTCCACTCTTACATATGCACCTAAAACATCTTGAGGCCAGTACCAGGTTTTATCTATTTTCTCTGCAGTTCCCACACCATGTGACATTTTAAGTATTTTAGAGGCACTTAATTAATTTTGATTTATTTATGGAGTACTAATCAAGGTTACCAAGGAACCAAATAAGAAAAGTATTGATAAATAGTCACATCTTGATTATCCATGGCTTAATTATAAAGTGTATAAATTTCAAGATAATTTTTCACAAAAATTTTATTTTTAATTTTTAAAGACCACAAAGATATGTTTGTATAAAGTTAGTATGCCTATTAGATTTTAATCTGGTCACAGGACTGACATAGGGCAGTAAAATACTGAAAACATTTGGTAGTGCTGAGTAACTTGGCCAGGTTGTGGCTTTGCTCTATTAGCAGTAAAGTAAAGGCCAGTCCAGTCGATTCTACAACAGAATGTCCATGCAGAGCCATAAATGGTGGGACCCAAAAGTAACCAGAGTTATCTTCTGGAGGGCAGGCCCCTTATAGTACAGGCCTCCCCTGCTAGATGAGTGTTCTAGGAACCCATTTTTATCATTATAGTAGCTGGTGTTGTGAGAGGCTGCACTTGGCTTCAATTAATTTTTTTTGAAGACTTCTTCAACTTGTTTGCCCATTTTATGATGGCTTATTTACAAGTGCACCTGCCTACACCGTGCTGTGTTCAGCAGATTTTGACCAAAAATGGTATGACCCCCATGCTCCACCCTCCCTCTTCACCTAATCTCACCTGAAGACACTTTTTTTGTTTCCCCAGATGAAAAAAGCCCTCAAAGGGAAATATTTTGTCAATGTGTAAGAGGTAAAACAAAAAATGGCAGAAGCACTAAACAGCATCAAAATTGATGATCTCAAAAACTTTTTTAAGCAGTGGAAAAAAGGTTTCAGTAGGTGCATTGCATCAAATGGAGAGTGCTTTGAATTTAAAGTTTTGAATATGAAAGAATAAATATACAACTTTTTATAAATAAATTCTGGTCTTTGGGGGGTGTGTCCCTCCTTGTATTCTTAGACTTACATTTGGTTGGACAAAAAGTTCTTATAGATTTTTCATAAAAGACACATTTTTCATTTTCACCAATAACTTTTTTAATTTGGGTATTTTGAGTATGTCAGCTATATCCTGCATGGTACAATATTGATTGTTCTCATTTAATGTCTAGGTTTTATCACTATCAACTTCAACTGGTCTGTCTGACCATGGAGCATCATCCAGTGAGAAATCTCCAGCACAAAACTTTGCAAACTACTTTTGACACGTTCGATCAGTCACAGTACCTTCTCTATACACTGCATAAGCCTTCTTTTTCATTTCAGTTGTATTTTTAGCATTCTTAAAACAATAAAGCATACTATGCTGAAAATGTTGCATATTTTCTTCCATCTCCAATATTAAAATGGCTACACAAAAATTCACCAACTTTGATAAGTTTTTTTTAAATACATGCTGATGTAACAACTGTCACAATACAACCTTAGAAAATTGTTCAAATGAAGTTAAAGACAACTAAGTGCTACCACAGCTATTGTACAGAAAAAAAATGAACTTTTTGGCCAACCCAATATTACTTACAGTCCTGTGGGTAAATTTTATAGGAAGCAAGAACTTATTTTGAAACATGTCCTTACACCAGATGGTAAGCCTAATGTTTTTGTACATGACATAAACAAGCATAAGTATATCTCTTATCACACTATGTAAATAAAAGCTGCCTTTTTTGCACTGACACTTTAAAAAAAACTTATTCACCTGTAATACATCAGGAAATGCTAATAAAACAAGGCTGGCAGTTTTTTACAAATCTATCAATAGAGCAGAAAGAAAGTACCTTTTAAACAAGAGGTTAAAATATAGCATTTGAATTTGGAAATTCTAAGGGGAAATGTATGTGCATGCACACACACACATGCACAATGCTTATTTTTTAAAGAGTTGTAGAAAATCTTGTTACAGTGGTACTGTTAGTTACTTGAAACATGTGGAGAGAGGCAGAATCTTGGAGTATAGCAACTGTGGAGGGTTAGTATTGGAAGATGGAGGACATGCAGTGCTATTCAATTGGAAAACAGGTTTGGTGGCAGCAGTCCTGGCTGCTCCAACATCCCTCTCCCAGCAGGTGTTGCTATGGCACAAGAATAGTCTCTGAGGGATTCAACACAACACAATGTATACAATGAAGAAACAAAATAGAAAATCATTTTCTGAGTGGCATTCCTATTTTCCCTGCTACACGAACTACAAAGCCAGTTGCAAATACACAGGTCCCATCTTGTACCTCATAAGCACGTAAGTGAATGGCACCTTAGGCTAAGGTTGCTTGTGTAGCATTTGATTAAGTTTATTTTCAAGTATATATCTTGAATTATTGTGATCTTCACATTATCTAGGTTTATAACTAAATCTTATAATAAATATTTTCTAGAATCATTAAAATAAATCTGTATCAACAAGAAAATGTCTAGTGATCTCTGAAAAAACATGAACGCACACCTTTTTTCTGTTTTTAATGTCCCCTGACTTATTGCATATGCATCTTACCTACTGAAGTACATAAACGGACGATGGTCACTGATTAAATATATAAATCTTACATGGGGAAACTTTCTTTTTTAAAGCTATTAAATTAAAAAACACAGGAGCAAGATAGTTCTGCTTGCTGATGACTCTAATTACATTAACATTTTAGCAAGCTAGGAATCTGGACTAGACTGAGATCATTGGAAGGAATACAAATTGCAAAATGAGAACTTGTTTTTAATCTATACTAAGAAAAGTGGTATTATAAGAGTTAAAACATTAAATGAGATGACAAGTTGTGTAGTTACTACATTATTGGTAGGTCATTTGATGAAGAGATAATCTATAACAGTTTCTGGGGATCAATTCCTGGACTTTACTCTTAATCAACTTCCATTTTATGTTTGGTGTGTGTTTTTTAAATAATAGTTATTTGTATATAAGCAACTGATTAAGAATTTTAACTTTAGGGACTTTTGGCCAAGATGGAGGCATAGATACACTTTGCCTCCTTGCACAATCAAATGAAGGAAAACAACAACAAATTTAAAAACAAAAAATAACTAGAACTGCCAGAAAATTGAAATGTATGGAGGTCCGACAGCCAAGAAGTTAAAGAAGAAACATTCATCCAGAGTGGTAGGAGGGGCGGAGATAGGTAGCCCATTGGAGAGGACTCATGGCAAAGCGGGAGCTGGAAGACCGGAATGAGAGAAGTGGCAGCTGGCAGACCAGGAAAAGTGGCAGCTGGCAGAGCGGGCGGTTCCACATTTGAATGGGGATAAACCAGGAGGAATAACTGGGGAAGGAGACAGACTGCACAACCCAGGGCTCCAGGGTGGGGAAATAAAGCCTCAAACCTCTGAGTGAGAGCACCTGTGGGGGTGAGGCAGCAGTGGGAGAAACTCCCAGCCTCACAGGCAAGTTCGCTGAAGAGATCCACAGGGTCCTAGAATGCGTACAAATCCACCCACACGAGAATCAGCACCAGAAGGGCCCACTTTGCTTGCAGAAAGCCAGGGAAATGACTGAAAGCCAGCTAAGAGCTGAGGAAGTGGCATTGCTCCCACTTGGACCCCTCCCTCACTTACAGTGTCACAATGCAAGGAAGTGAGTTACCCTTCACCAGCAAATACCTAAGGCTCCACCCCTTACTATGTAACAGGTGCACCCAGACAGAAAAATAAGGTCCAAATGAAAGAACAGATCAAAGCTCCAGAAAAAATATGATTAAGTGATGAAGCCAACCTATCAGATGCAGAGTTCAAAACACTGGTAATCAGAATGCTCACAGAAATGGTTGAGTATGGTTGCAAAATAGAGGAAGAAGTGAAGGCTCAATGTGTCTTCTGCTCAATGATTTAGAGCAGAAGGAAGAAAGAAACACTCAACTAGAATAGAAGGAAGACACAAGAAATCAAAAAAATAAGGAGAGGCCTCCATGACAACTTTAAATGTTCCAACATCTAAATCATAGGGGTGCCAGAAGAGAAGAGGAAGATCAAGAAATTGAAAAGTTATCTGAACAAATAGTTCAGGAGAACTTCCCTAATCTGGCAAAGGAAATAGACTTCCAGGATGTCCAGGAAGCTCAGAGAGTCGCAAAGAAGTTGGACCCAAGGAAGCACACAACAAAGCACATCATAATTACATCACCAAAGATTAAAGATAAGGAAAGAATCTTAGAGCAACAAGAGAACAGGAGGCAGTTACCTCCAAAGGAATTCCCATGAGGCTATCAGCTGATTTCTCAAAAGAAACCTTGCAGGCAAGAAGGGGTTGGAAAGAAGGATTCCAAGTCATGAAAGGCAAGGACCTGCATCTCAGATTACTCTATCCAGCAAAGCTATCAATTAGAATGGGAGGGTAGATGAAGTGCTTGCCAGATAAGGTCAAGTTAAAAGAGTTCATCATCACCAAGTTCTTATTATATGAAATGTTAAAGGGACTTATATAAGACAAAGAAGATGATCAAAAATAAGAATACTAAAATGACAATTCCCAACTATCAACAACCAAACCTAAAAAAACAAAAACAAAATAAAAAATGAACTAAGCAAACAACTAAAACAGGAACAGATTCACAGAAATAGAGACCATATGGAGGGTTATCAGCGGGGAGGAGGAGGAAGTAGAATGGGGGAAAAGGTACAGAGAATAGAAGCATAAATGGTAGGTACAAAATAGACAGGAAGAGGTTTGAAATAGTACAAGAAATAGAGAAGCCAAAGAATTTATATGTATGACCCATGGACATGAACTAAGGTGGGGGAGAGCTGGTGGTAGGAGGAGTACAAGGAGGAGGGGAATAAAGGAAGGAAATGGGACAACTGTGTTAGCATAATCAATAAAATATATTTAAAAAGGAATTTTAACTTTAAAAGCTGAATATTATCTCCTGAACATCATATTATATAAACTAAAAATTATAAGCAGGAAATAGTCCCATAGCTCAAAAGTTATCTCACAGATCCCCAAATTCCTGCAGTTCTTATAGTCTATAAAATATTTGTGTCCTTACCTACTCACTCTAAAAACAATGGTGCCCTGACTGATCCAAATGCAGCTACATGTTTTATAAGTGCACTATCCCTTAGATGAATAGCACACACTCTGAGAGTGACAAAAGGACTGCACAAAGAAAACATATGCCTGTGCTACAGCTCACACTAATTCATTTAACACATTTTTTAGCTCCTTCAATAGGCCAACATTCTTAAAATTGAGGACAAGAGAGATAAATCAGGGCATTTATTTCCTTCAAATATGATACTATGCTCTATGAAAACTGATAAATAGGGAGAATTCTTACAAACTGCTCATAATTATTGTTAAATCAGAGGCATTTTAGAATGGACATGGAGAGTTTGGAAAGGTTGTAAGTGTGTACGATTAGAAGTTTGACTTGGACTCAGGGCCCAACCCACTAATTAGGTATTCAATCTTGGGTTATCTCAATCTGTTTTCTCATCTGCCAGTAATAAAAAAAGTGAGAATTTAACCATAAAATGGTGTAATGCACATTAGCATGTTCTGTAAACTGTACAATATTTTGAGTTGTGTAATATACTTGTTAAAAGCAAGACTCAATTCTGGCAGTCTAAATTGAGATCCTGGCTCCACCACCCACTGGCTGCATGACCTTGGGAAAATATTGAACCTGCATCTTTTTCAGTTTACTCTTAGTAAAGTGAGCATAATTGTAACTATCTTAGGTTTTTTAGGGTTAAACAGTATAGTACAAACAAAATCTTAAGCACAAGATCTAGCATGTAATAAAGGATGAGTCACTGATGTTTTCTTATCAATGCTTTTTGTTAGTATATCAACAATTGTATTTGCCTGCTATACATATACTTCTACAGTGAGTGCAAAAGGGTTTTTTAAAATTTATTTATTTTTAGAGAGGGAAAGGAGGGAGAAAGAGAGAGAGAGAGAAACATCAATGTGCGGTTGCTGGGGGCCATGGCCTGCAACCCAGGCATGTGCCCTGACTGGGAATTGAAATTGTGATGCTTTGGTTCGCAGCCTGCGCTCGATCCACTGAGCTACGCCAGCCAGGGCTAGTGCAAAAGTTTTGTTTTTTCATACCAATGATGTCTCAAGCACTGAGCATGGTATACACAAATAAAATAAATATTTTATAGATAATATATAAATATGTACTTACAGATATAAATAAATCTCATTGCCATTTTCTGTCGTTTTTCAGACATGTGTGCATTTTAGATGAGAAAAATATTTGAAGAAGACAATATTTTGGAAAGGAGAGGAATGAACCTTTCTAATATGAATAGTCAGAACCATCCCCCAATGCTACCCAAGGAAAGAGGCTGCAGCTTTCTGCCAATAGACATTTGACTGGTGTATTTGGCTGTTATCATACAATGGCGCATAACATAGATATCCCAGCTCTCATTCTATTTCTATGAACTAGTAGGTTTGGGCATTCCTCATTTATGATGACAAATGTCAGTGCTATCCATTTTCTCAAAGGTCAGGTTATAGCCATGAAAACCAGGCATCAGTAAGTTAAAAGGAGCTGTCTGATCATGTTAATTATGTGATTGCTTTCCTGTGGGTGAAGGGATTCTAAATTAAAAAGAGGCTAATCTATAAATTATGTATCAAATGCATTATGACAGCAAAGCAAAAGAAAAATGCTTTAAAGAAATTCACAATTTATTTTACTTCCTAAAGTAACTGTGGTCACAGCGTTAAACTCTTCAATGCAGAATGGCTAGAAAAATCAATTTACTTCTATAATAAAAAGGCCATTTGTCTCCTTGTAGAATCCATGTGACATTGTTAGGCCTCTTATAAATGATCACACTGGACAATGCCCATGGTTTACAGATTCCCTAATTACACCACTGATTGTCTATCACTGAATGTGCCTTATCCTGTGGAAACAGACACCACCACCATTTTCATAAGCACTTTGACATAAAGTAAAGCTGGCTCTTTCATGCTTTGTCAAGAGCAAAACCAAGCAACCAGTGAACACAATGTTCCATCAACAGATCAGGGGCACATGTTCTTTGGAACAAATGAGGTTTAATGAACAGATTTGTCAGTAGAGAATGTCAATTAAAAAATAGGAGAAAGGTTTTCTTCTAACACATGAGGACATTATTAGTAAATATTCTACAAATGTGTGACTGTATTTTGTAATTCATTCTAGCAGACTGTAGAAGTATAGGATATTACAATAAAAATATGGGCTTAATTTTAAGACCACATAAAAACATAGAACTTTATTGATTGGAATGATACATAACTCATTCTGAATTAATATGTGACTATGGATAGAGCTTGGCACTATTTTATTAATATGGTTTTAAATTACATTTTATTCCTAAGCAAGGATATGTGTGTTTCTGTTTAAATGTCAACTAAAATATATTTTGTTTACAAGTATAATTTACACCGAGTTGGTAAAAAGTGAACTACTTATGTTTCATTAGTAGTGGACTGTAATTCATACTGAATGCATTTTTGATGTAGACATTTGAACTGCTTGTCGTTTTATCATTGTTACTTCACACATTTAAATTACCAGTCTATTTCATATTGTGCACAGAACCTTTTCAAAAGTGCAGTGATATGCTTCTCATCTCACAGCTCTGTAATCTAGTCATTTTTCACTAGTACAACATCTCTAAAATTTGGGAAATGCTGATTTATTTACTTGTAATATACTTGAGAGGAGTCTGGTGTTCCCAGTTCTGCCCTTTCCCTGCAAATCACTGTCATGCCCCTTCCCTAAAGCTTTCATTCCTGATCTTTAGCTGTTGCTTAGGCTAACTTTTACCCAGGAGAACTTCCCAGCCACCAATCCCTTAGTCAATGAGGTAAGAAGAAAGACACAATGTGATTTGTGGTTTCTGAGATGGCTTCACTCATCAACATTACACTCCTCACAATGTATCTCTGGAGACGGATATCTCATTACTCCTGCTCATTCTATTGAAAGGTTGTGTTTTATATAAAGAAACTGGGTCCTGCAGCAAGAACTGGCCTATGTTCAGTGTTACTTCATTGCTTAGAAACAGTGAGGCCTAGGAAAGTTACTTATACTTTCTAAAGCTCAAGTTCCTCATCTATAAAGTGGGTATAATCACAAGAGTACCTACTTCAAATGGTGTTCTCAGGATTCAATGAAGTACACATTAAGTGCTTAGCCCAGTAATTGGAATATAATAATACAAAAATCTATATTATGTAAGAGTTTTTTTAAGTACTTCACCATAGACAATGTCATCTATATTAGTAGTCCCCAACCTTTTTGGCACCAGAGAGTGGTTTCACAGACAGCCAGGGAGAGGGTAGCAGAAAGGGGCTGGGGGAGGGAGAGGGACAAGAGACAGAGCTCAGGCAAGCTTCCCTCGAAGCCCTGTCCCTAACAGGCCAAGGACAGCTACTGGTCTTTGGTCCAGGGGATGGGGACCCCTGATCTGCATGTGTGTGCTATAAGTTTTAATGTATATTCTACGGTTACTATTAATACTTAAATTTTGCAACTCAGGAGTACCTCCCTCAAACGTGGTTAGGTAGCATTTTAAAGACTCAAATCTTGGGTCCACTCTGCTTAGGAAGCCAGGATGAGACAAGTGTTATTATATTGAGCTGCACTAGAGGATTTTTAACCTAGGATAACATTGAAAGTGGTTTTCTTTGGTGAAATGAATACTGTTCAAGCTATGTACTTTCATTTATTGAGGTAAGGCCTTGCCCCACTTCATGAGTGGGATGGATATGCAACTGGGAGACTGGACCTAATGTCCTAGAACTCTGTGAAGTGTTGTCCTTGGAGTAGGAGAGAGTGTTGTTCCTGACATCAAAAGAGAATGTGGTTACAAGATTCAAATAGAATGTCACCTGAATCCTCTTTAGAGTATTTTAAAACCTGCTTGTAGTGATTTTTTTTATGCAAGGGCCTTGTCAGAGAGTATAACTGAATATCAGAATCACCTGAGAGAGTAAAGGGACATATCCATTTAATGTAAGATGACACAGAATTTTACAACAGGCTACAAACTCTTGTATTAGGTTTGAAACCTGAGATTCTAAGCTTAAGTCAGGATGTGATTATAAGAAATAAATGAGGTACCTAAGCTTTTGGGCCCCATTCCCCTTCTTATAAAATAAAAGCTACTAGGTAATTCATATGCATCCTCAATACTTAAAAACTATGTTAGTAATTGAGACTTTTATAAATCATTTAAAAATTATTTACAAAGTAGAACTTTGAGGAATTGCCCAATAATCTTTTATTTAAAACTAATTATTCAGAATTCATAAACATCCTAAATTGTGCTACCAAAATCCCAAATGTAATAATTTTCTAAATGTATTTAATCTCTTTCTCAACCTCATGATATCCTATAATGAAGAATGAAAAATTAAGTCTATGAATATTAATGACTTTTTAATATTAAGATTTCACAATAACAGTAGTTCTAAAATTTATATTTTGAAAGAAATAACTTTGATTTAAGACATTCCAAACTGTAAGATTAAACTTAGATATTACAAAAAAGTTAAGTCCCTATAATAACCATTCTATTTAATGCCAGAACATCTAGGACTATAAAGCTTTGGCTACAGCACAGAGCAAAATGGTGTTCAAACTGTTCATCTGTGGACTAGTCTTCATGGCTACTTCTATTTATTTCTATGTTCCTCAGCTGATAATGGCAGATTGGTAGTATCACCTGGGAACACCGAAATCTGAAGTATTATTATAATTACATAAGTAGTAGAAGCAATAGCACTTCCCACACCTCTGTCTTCTCCTTCAGTCAAAAGATCCAAAGTTCTGGTGTTACAGTGTTAAATAATATACCCTAATTTATAGTTCATTCTTAACTATAAACTTGTTTAGAGATATTTATCCTTCATTTTTAAAAATCAATTTTATTAATATTCAAATATAGTTGTCTCCATTTTCCCGCCACAACTTCTCCCACCCCCACCCTTATCCTTCATTTTAATGAATATATTTGTCATGAGTCTTTAACTCTAACAAGCTATTGGTAGTTATTATAACTTTAAATGCAAATTATAGAACTAATAACATTCATTTCTCATTAGATTAGAAAATATACTTCAGTCATTGCAATTCAAATAGTTCCTGTATCCCTATTGTTTGCATTTATAAAAGGATAAAAGGTATAGGGAGCAAAAATCAGGTGTCCTTTCCTATTTCTTATTGACCTGTTCTTAATTTAATTTGGGAATTTCAAAAAGTGTTTGTACCAAGTGACGAAAATTTTCAACACATGAAACTAAAATTAGACAACAGCTAATGAACCACTGTTAAACCACTGTTATATCTTGTGAGGTAGAACCTTTGTTCTAATATTTGGGAAAATAGTGTTGGATATTTGAAGATGATAATTGGAGGAAAATTATAATTCCAATGTTATTTCCATAATTACATAGATTCAATTTTATATGAGAAAATTCTAGGTGGATGGTAAAATGGTGCAGCCACTTTGGGACACTGTGCGGCAGTTCCACAGAGTGTTAAACACCGTGGGCCATCACATGAGCCCCAATGTGACTCAGAAACTCTTCTCCTAGGAATTGAAAGCATATGTTCACAGCTAATTTTGCACACAAATGTTCATAGAAGCATTATTCATAATAGCCCCGAAGTAGAAACAATCAAAATGCCTATCAACTAATAAATGGATTTCCAAAGTGTGGTATACCCATACAATGGAATGCTGTTCAGCAACAAAAAGGAATGAAATACCGAAACATGCCACAACATGGATAAGCCTTGTGAACATTATGCGACATGAAAGAAGCCAGTCATAAAGAAACAAATATTGTATGATATGTTTATATGAAATGTCCAAAACAGGCAAATCCTTAAAATAGACATAAAGAAGATGGGCGCTATCAGAGGCTGGGAAAAGAGGAAAAATAGGACTGACTATAGATCCATGTTTTTTTTGGTGGGGGATGAAATCTTCTAAAATTAGATAGTGGTGATTGATGGTTGCACAACTCTGTAAATATACTCAATAAAAGCCATTGAAATTACAAACTCTAAATGGGTGATATTGTATGGTATATGAATGATATCTCAATAAAACTGCTATTATACATAAAAAAGAAAATTCTAATATAATATATAAATAATATATAAACATGATTAATATTTATTGAACTATTACAGAAAATAAATAATTTAATGCTGACAAATCTTTGGATTTGTGCCCCCCCAAAATAAGTTCTAAAATATTTTTGTAATTTCTGCACCTCAGAACATCACTTACTAACAAGGCCAATGAAAATCATTTCAAATATTCCCTCTCATTCCTTAAGTAATCTTTTTGAAAAGAAATTAGTGTAATTGCTATGTTCTGTAAATCTCTCTTATTTTCTTTCTTTTATTCTTTTCCTTTTCCACACTTCCTCTCTCCTGCCCTCCTTCAATTGACAATCCTTTCACATTAAGGAAAACAAGAGCTTTCTTCTGTTATCAAAATTCATGCATCAGTATTAAAGTATCCAGGACAGACACAGTCTTTCACATGCTTCTTCATGCTGAGGAATCAGTACTGAAAGCCCTACAGGTGCTATAAATATTCAGTTTTCCACTGGATATCCTCCTTTTCTGCAGAAATTGAGGAGCTCTTTTTTTCTTGATTTTCATTGACCACTGCTTTTTCATTTTCTTCTTGGTATCTGCTTTTTTTTCCACAATCTCCTTGGAATCTTTTTTTCTTTGTTTCATATTCTCTTCTTGAATAAGCTCATCCACATCAAATTAATACAATTACAATACTTGAAGATCATGTTGTACTTCTGACCTTTCTCCCATTCATCAAACCCAATTTTCCAATTAGTCACCAAAAACAAAAGTATGTCTTACAAGCCCTCAGCTACAACTAATGCCAAATCAATTTGTCCTCTCAAAACTCTTCCACAACCTAAAATCTTTCACTTATAATGTGGCATTATCATGTTCTAAACAGCAGAAGTATAGAATTTTGGAATGATAAAAGTAAGCATACTTTGAAATTATTGAACACATCTAAACAAATGGTTTTCAACTATGTGCATTTAATATTGTGTGCACACATATATGTATGTGAATTTGAGTCAGAATCTTTTGTCCAAATATAATTTTACATAGAAGTCCTAAAATGGGACAGGCTCACAGATGGGGAGCTAGGTGATAGCTAGTAGCTTGCTGGGGGAGGCTGAGAGGGAAGGATTGAGTAAAAAGAAAAAAGGACTCATGGACAACAATGTGGTGATTGCTGGAGGGAGGAAGTATTATGGGACTAAAGGGTAAGGGAAAAATTAAATGAAATAAGTCCTAGATATATCTTTAGCACTGATTGAAGTTGGAAGGGGAGAAAGGGGATGAAATTCTCAACTGATTATTTATCTCCTTTCCCAGTAGTTCAGTGGCCTTGGAGAATATTTAAAAAAATATATCTAGTTGTCTTTGGAATAGCATTTGGGAATCAATTACCCAGCTGATCCCTTTATTCCACAGATGAAAAGTTTTGAGGTCCAGCCAGATCCAAGGTCTTAAAGCTATTAGGATGTAAATTTGGTCCTGGACCCAAGCTGAGGGCTCTACATCCCATTAAACTGCACCATGTCAGTGAAGCGCTCTTTTCAATTGACTTGAGAGCATCGGTCACTGACTTCACTGCCCCCCATGGGAGAGTTTGTGAGAACGCCTCAACCTTCATCTGATTCCTGTCAATCTCTTCAGCTAAATAAGTAGTTTTCCTCACCAAACACACACTCTAATCTGCAGACTTTTAAAAAATTGTGTTGTTTTTTTCCATTCCCTTTCCATAAACTGCCTTAAAAATATTCCAAAGCAGTAGTGGAGAGATAAGGAATCTAAGATGCAAAGAGGTGAACTAACTTCTCAGGTGAAGTTCATGAGTGAGACCCAGGATTTTCTTATCAGTTAAGTCTTCTGTATCTTTTCTTCTCTCAGCTGACATATCTATAAAGTACTGTTTATCTCCACTGCCTTATTACTTTCTCATAAAACTTTTCTGCCTTCTGTCTCATATTATCTCTAAATGACTCGCTGAACATCTCCTGACAATGAAAACAAAAGCAGTCTATTCTGTTGAAAAAACAGAGGAAAAGTTTTCTTTGCCCAGTTGATGGACTGTGAAGACTATGGAATGTCTTGTGAAATTCCCTTTTATTTCTCTACCATCCTTCCTCCAACTGTCTCATTTTGGAACTGCAGATTCAGCCAATGAATAGCCCCCCTAAAACACCAATCTGATCATATTGCTCCCTTGATAAGATTCTTTGGTCATTCTTGATTATTGGAATGAGATGTAACTACATCCGTTTTTTTCTAAGACCTATGCTATACAATCCTCACTTTAAATCCTACTCAGATGTTACTTGCTCTGTGGAATGCTTGCTGACCAGATTCAATAATTTCACCGTGTATGCTCTGTATCACTCTGACAGTTTATAGAGCAAATACTAGACTTTATCTGTTATTAAAGTTTTTCAAGTATATTCCAACTGGGACATAAAATCCATTATGAATTGGGCATTATACATTTTTATATGTTTCTATATCTCCTTCCATGTAATGGTTGTTGAATAAATATGTACTGTGAATTGAAAGTGCATTATATTTCATGAATTAATCCCAGGATTGTGGGTGGAAGCTATACTAATTTCTCTTTGCTGTATGAGAACTCTTGGATGTATTTTACTTACATTGTCAGTTAACCTTGACTCTTGAATTTAAATTTCCAACTCTCAATCTTCCTGCACAAAGGACTGTTTCTTTGGGCCTGAGAGCTTGTGGAATAAAGGTCAGATATACCAAATTAAAGGCAAAAAATATCAATGATGTGAGCTGTAAATGCTGTGTTTATTCTTGTGTGGATTTCCTGTCTTCATAAAAAAACTTCAGAAGTTTTAGATCTTTGTAAACTGCTCCCATCACACCTTCATTTTTTGTGTGATTTTAGCAAGTTCTCTCTTAGTCATTAAACACCTTCTAATATGGCACTTGGTAAGCCTTTTGAAAGTATCTTTGACCTAAGGACATTCAAGCATAAATTTTTGACTATTTGAATAGTCAATATCAAAGACAACAGGGAATAGAACTAGCTCCAAACACCAAAATCTCCATCAGGGCCATCTGAAGCTAAATGATAACAATAATAATAACACAAGCAATAACATTTGGTATAAACAACTGACATTTTCTTAAACTTACTATGTATAAATATAAACAACTTTAGAAAACTTTGCTACTTATACCATTTATCTTTATCATTTTAAATAATCTGAATTAAAAAAAATATCACTCCTTTAAACACAGATCCCAGACAAATCCTCAAGCTACTCCCCACATTTCCACATAGGTGCATTTACATGTCTCATTTGTTTAAAAAAACCCTCATCAGCCACTGAATATTGTGAGACTAACATAAGTGACCAGAAGAAATTACAAATTATTAAACAACTTTTAAAATAGAAATAATTTAAGGACTAAAACCTATTTTCAAACAGGCAATGTTAAGCACAAAATATTCCCAGTAAACTTTTATATAACCGACTATGAACTCATATAACCATACCTTCCCTAAGGCTGACAATAAGACCCTCCTTTACTGAAAGCACAAATGAAAGGAATTAGGTATCTCTACTATTGCGCATAGCCTGATAATTATTAAGGAATGTTCTGTTTACATGGTCAATAGAAACAGTATTTGCAGTTCAGCATCTCTCTGGGAAATTTGCTAAACACAGTAGCAATTGAAGGCTCTAAGGGTCGACCACACACCACAGTGAAGATATCTGGCAGCCACATTTCATTCAGGTCCCAAAGCTATAGGTAAAAAAGAAAGCCTCTGACCAGAAAGTGGAAAAGGCTGAAGAAGAGAGAACTCACCGCTTTACTGGGAGACTGTCTCCCTACTGACACACCGCAAAAATTGTTATGCTTCTTCCTGGCCCATATCAATGACACATATAATAACCCTTCCAATCAATAAGCACAGAACTCAACTGAGAGAAGTTTCAGCACTTAGAGGCAATTCAATCTGTACAAACTACTCCTGCCTGAGGCCAGTATGAAAAGTAGTCAATCAGCCATTCAGAAAAGAGGAAAACGACTCCATAATCAGGGGATTCTCGAGTCAGAGCGTATCTCAGTTTTTTAAGGTTGTTTCTTTATCATTTTTGTCCTCTGCCAAAAAATATGAAATTACATATATGGGGCAAAAATAGATTTATAGTTGTGAATACCCAAAACACAGTTTATTCTTGTCTTATTATTAATTACTGTTATTTGCATAACTGTGAACTACTTTTGCCACCCCTGTACATAGAAACAGAGATAAAAGGTAAATGAAAGAGTTCTCAAACAGAATACAGATAGCAGCAGAAAATCTTATATGATAGGGATGAGACTTTAGCAACTGTGAAGTAATCACAAGAATCCTTGAAGCATAATTTGGATCACCCTCATAGACAATGGTCTAATAAAATACATAAATAAATAAGGAATAAGGGAAAACTGAGGTTTTTGTCTTTATCTATAGAAAATATGTTAATGTTTGTATAAACAAATGACAGTTATATGTAGGTTTGCATTAATTTCCTAGTAAATCCATAGAGTTCAGATTTATCATTATTTTATTTCTTTTTAAAAAGATTTTAAGTATTTATTTTTAGAGAAAGGGGAAGGGAAGGAGAAAGAGAGGAAAAGAAACATCAGTATGTGGTTTCCTCTTGTGTGCCCCCTATTGGGGACCTGGACAGCAACCCAAGCATGTGTCCTGACTGGGCATTGAACCGGCGACCTAATCCACTGAGCCATACCAGCCAGAACACATTATTTTATTTCTTAATATGGTCAAGAGTCTAGGTTAAAGATCAGCACACTATGGTCTGTGGGCAAAATATGACCCACCGCCTGTTTTAGTAATTAAAGTTTTATTGGGCACAGCCACATCCATTCAATTTTATTGTCTATTATAATAGCATAGCAAAATAGTTGTGACAGAAACCACATAGCCTGCAAAGCCAAAAATATTTACTATCTGGCCCCTCACAGATTGCTGACTTCTCTCCATCATTTATTTGGAGGTCATGGATTTAATGTCATTTTGGAGGCAAGGAAGAAAATGAATTTTTCTGTGTACAGTTACTCAGGAACCAATTACATAACTTTTACTACATGGAAGCTTCCTGTGTTCAAAGCACTGTCAGGTCTAACATATGTTAGCCTTACTATGACTCCCCCTGACATGAAACAAACTATCATTCACCATATGCATTCTACAGATTTCAGCTTTAGCAGAATTTTATGAATTCTATTCTTTCTTAATTGGAAAAGGGCAAGAATTAAATCGAATAATGTGGACATAATTGTTTGTCTTTTGTCCTCTTGTTTATTACCTATTCATACTAGGTGTACACCATAGCCCTGTGTTATCCAGAACTTTTATTCCACAGATGTGAATTCTTGTGCAGACATTTACTATCCTAATTATGGTAACTCGGCAGCAAAGCTAAAATTTCAAACTAATTTTCTCAATTGGTCACCTCCTGTGCACCTATGTTATGCTGATGCCTTTGGTTTAATCCTCTAGATGTTGCTTAATTTTCTGCTATATAAAATGCTTGCATATTCTAACAAGGTAAGAAAATATCATCAAATCAATGCTGAGTCCTTTGCTATATTTGCCCACCAGATGTCTCACCACAGGAATTCCACAAACCTCCAGTCCCTCAGACATAACACAGATACTTCTGAGTATACTGTAAACCAACAAGTTTGTCAAGTTGCACACAGAACACATAAAAGCTAGCAAGCACCTAAGGAAAAAAACTGCAGGAAGTCATGGAATATTTTTCAGTAAGCTTTCTGAAAATTAACCATCTACTATAACAATTATATTTATGTAAAGAAATAACAACTAATTGACAGTACTTAAAGGGTTGATTTTCATTCACTTTTGCCTAAATATCAGGACAAAGTTCTCATCCATGTTTTGGCAAGTATGGGAAGAATTTTCATTTTACGAATTTGAATTGTAGCAATTAAAATTCCAGTATATTTCATTTTTAATTGATAAATTTACAATGACTACAAATGTGCTTTTTTAATAAAGAATTATGCAGTATTCCTGCAAGTTTCTGCATACTGCACACCTTGCCTAGCATGCCCTCCCTCCACCGTCACTGTCAGAGTCCCACGTCTATCAAGATTCAACTCAAATGACATTCTTCTGTGAAAATTTCCTGTGCCCACATTGACAAAAACATTCACAATTCCTACAAAAATCTGACCAAACTTTAAGTACAACTTCCAATCCTCAATATGCTGTGCCTTATTTCTAAGTCCTCTGGCAACTAAGGAATCTGACAACTTAGATCATAAAAGCTCCTTGAGGGCAAGGTCAGTTTGTTACCATACGGCGCAGAGCCAGACACGGAGCTTATATGCAGTAAAAAAAAACTACAACTAACATAAACTGAAAGTGGCACGATAATCAATGCTCACAATAAACAACTTGACTGTTTACACAGTTAGGAGTAAAATGTTTCCATTGTTGAATTCAAGTGAAAACAAGACAATCTATCATCACATAAATCGCAGTTTTTATTGTTCAATCAAATGCCTGAGGCAAACTCCAAAATGTATGTATGTTTTTTCTTCTAAAATTTTCTGAAATTATTGTTTTAAACTATATTAGTAATTATATAAACTATGATTTACCTTTCTGGTTTATTTTATACTTAAATTTTAAAAGTCCTCAACAACATATTTAGAGATGGGCTCTATCATTTAAGAAAATGGTTTTTAAACTGTATTAGGCAGAAATGTCTTCTGGTATCTCATCCTCATCCTAATAAGTTTTATATACATCTCTTAAAACACATTAGCAATTAGGAATCAATGTAAAATTTTCTGTGGAAAAGGGTTCACAAAAATTCTGTAATGTTTAAAATGTCACCCTAAGATAACTTACATTTAACATAAGGAAAACGTTTAACACATAAGAAAACCTCTGAACACTTGGTCGATCTGAAATTTCCTAAAATAGTAATACAACCAGCAAGAACCAAAGTTTATGAGGTCCTCACATGTTTACTTGTGTCTTAACACTAGGACCTTCTCTTGGACTTCACTCACCCAATTTGTGGGAATTTCTTCTGAATCCTACATGGTTCATAGAATTAATATAGTCCAAGATTTTTCTCCATGCTACAGCTTGTTCATTCTCACTGTTCAAACTCTACCTCCAGAAATATCTCTGTCATAATTAAGTGTTACTTTAAGTGTAGTCTTCTGTTACATGGGGATAATAATAATTTTTATTGATATCAATTGAATCAGGCAGTCTCAGATCTTTATACTACACTCTGGTATTCCACTCTAATGTAAGCGAAATGAAACACTAAAGCCAATTTCAGCATGAGGATAGAATATGTAATTCCCTTCAGTGGCTCATCTTTTAGGTGATACATGATTTTCTCCAGGCCAATCAAATGCAATCCCCTCACAGGCAGCTCCATAAGCATGCCGCCTGCTTCAAGAGCACTGTGCTTGGCTTAATGGTGTACTGCCATCACGAAATCCTGAGCAAGTTCTGAACAAGGGACCTGCTTTTTTATTTTCACTGGACATCACAATTGATGGAGCCAGACTGGCTGCTGAGAGTGAGAGCATGATAAATCAAAGTATTAACTGATCTATTGAATAACTTCTTAAAGTCAGCAGAAAATTACAAGAGCAGGAAGAGAGAAATCAACTGCCTATCTTGCAGAGAAAGAGGAAAAAAACCTAAAAGGAAACTATGTGCGCAAATGAGCGCAACTCTTTAGTTGATAATTATTTATCAAGTACCCACTAAGTGCCATGTATTGTGCCAGATGCTGAGAGTACAATGAACAGTACAGCTGAGTCCCTGACTCCATGGAGCTTTCACTCAAGGAAGGAGAGGGACCATAACCAAGTCTGTCTGTGGTCGGTGGAGAGAGCAAAAGGGAGTGTTTTGTAGGAGGACTGAATATATTCACTTTATCTTTAGTATTATTACTTTTGGTAACCAGACAAAATGATAGCAGTTAAGAAACTGTAATTGTTACAAGTAAACTTCTATTCAGAAGAAGGATTTCTTGTGTATTCTCTGTTTTTATGATTATCTTTTGTCATTTTCCTTTTAGCATTGTTAAAAATTTCATGAATCACTGCTCCTTATCTTTTCTACTTTGTCATTTACAATACACAGCTTCAAATAGGCACTATAACTAATATACTTAGAAATGAATGTTTGTGAGTGACTATAAAATGCTCCTGTCTTCTCTCCATTCTGTGTTCCCTCTTGTGTGTAAGTTTAACTGTCTGTGAACTGTGTTTCCGTCAGACAAGCCAGGTTAGATAGGAGCTCGGCTGGTGTTCCTCGTTCTGAAAAGGAAGTAACACAAGGCAAACAACTAACCATATGAAGCAATGCTTATTATTAAGTGTAGATCAGTTCTGGAAAATTGACCCTCATTAATTAGGACAAATAATCTTGGTTCTTACAAAATTATTCTTACTCTTATAGGAAATGCCATATGTGGATGTCACCTGGACTTTGACACAGATAATTAGTGGGTATTTGTTGATTTGATGAAATCAACATTATGTAAAAATGACACATCATTTTTATGAACATATGGACCGTTTTCCATTAGATATCCTAAATTGAGCCTATCTCCTAGTGCTAGCACCAACTCTGAAATACAGGTGAGATAAAAACTAGTTATTGTCATTGTTTATATAGAAAAACACATCTGTCCAAAGGATATTTCCTGCCACCCTGCTGCTTTTTTACATTAATTGTGGCTGATAAAAATAAAATATCTCTTAGCAATAAAAAAAGGAAGCACATTTGTTCAGCCTCCAGGAGCGAAATCGACCTGAATGCCCTGCCATTTGGACTGATGTGGAGACACATGATCAGAGGTCGATTGGTTACCTTGTGACAGTCAGAAGCTTCCCGACTGCAAAACAAAGTTGAACACTTAAATTTCCTCAAAACAGAGTACGTCTGCTAACTACACCTGTGATTTGTTTTCCACATATATTATTCACTCTAAGATTATATTAAAATCTTAAAATTCAATCTGGTAACAAGTGGGCAAAACAAATAAAGGTACTTTGGAGTTCTCCAAATACAAACTGATTGCTGTTCATAAAGTCACAAGGCTCTAAAACATGCTGAGTTAAACTAACATGCCCTCTCATACAAGAGCCCTTTAATTCTCCTCAAGTGCAGATGTACATTAGGTTGGGAAAAAATTGATAACATAGTTTTATTTTCAACCCCCAAAGAAGGAATTTCACTCCAGTATATTTTTATATTTAACCATTCTCAATGTGTAGAGAATCCATTATAGTTTCTTATATATTTAACATATTTATCATTGGTTTTTGTTGGTGCAAAATATATTTCTTATATCTTATATTTGAATACTCAAATCTTCTCTCAATACTTTCTTATTACGACTAAATAATTTCTGTTAGTTTAAAATTTATGAAAGCTTCCTTAACTCTTTAGATATCTCTTATTTAATTTTATTAATGCAATTTTAGAATGTAAAAAGGGTTTAGTTAATGACATAAAATGAACAAATGGGTACTATTTAACCTGGAAGCCTACATCTATCAGGCCAATGCTATTAATTTTATGTGTGTTATTTCTGTAAAACTTAATGTAAATTTAAAACAAAATAGAATTAGCAATGTCTCAACATGGTATTTATTGGGCATTCAGAAGGTTAAATTTTGGTTTTATGGTACTTTCAAAAAATAAGAATATTCTTAGGTAGACTGAAGACTCACTCTGTCATCTGCTGTGTGTAAGGAAAGGAATATCTTTAGCATCATAAATATGCTTACCTGTGCTGCTGGATATATTAACATCGATACTGATATCAGATATTCCTCCTCCCTTCAGAGATGCTACACATGTGTATGTCCCAAAATCCGTGAATTTTAAATCAATGATGTCCAAGTTTGTGGTTCCCGGGGAGACATCCGGGTCTGTCTGTGTAATAACCATCCGCTCAGAGCTTCTCAATGGACGGCCGTTTTTAAACCAACTAAACGTTAACTCCTCAGAAGGAACGGCTTCTACTTGGCAAGATATTTTCACCTCACGCCCAATCTGGATGTTGTCATCTTTGTGATAAGGATCTGGTGTGATCCAAAATCGTCCTTTTTTTAACGCTGAAACAAAAAGTCCATAAGTAGTTAGTGTTACTTTCATAAGGTCAAGTATTCATCCACTCCAGGTAATCATCTCTGTGCCGAAATAAAACAAAACAAAGAAAAATGTACATATGTTTATTGGTTATTTCCAAGTAGTGGGGGTATCCATTAATGTCATCTGGGTTATCTAGAAGTAATCTAAAGACCGAAGTCACTTAGAGACTCTAAACACTGATTTTTATTAATTGGATAATATTCCCAGTGACATAAATAATACTTTACATCTGATAAACATTGTTGCTATTGAATTTTGAACAAACAACATAGCCTGTGACATAACATCATTAAAATTTAGAGTTAAAATATAATAATAAGCCCAATTCCTTACTCATGCCATTCTTCAATTATGGCAGTTCTTTGTTGTTGTTGGTCTTTTATTATTGTTGACACTATTACAGATGCCCCCCCAGTCACCCCCACTGCCCCCTACTCAGTCCTTAAACAGCTCAAATATTGCATGAATGTCATATTAAAGAAAATTCTTCTAAATTAAATTTACATGCTGACCAATACTAGTTTTGTAAGAATTGAGTCAGTTGACATTGAGGCATTTTCATATATTGAAATAACCTGAGTTAGAAAAATTTTTACCAAAATGCATTTGACCAAAAGTACCTCTCTCTTTTCAGGTGGTTTGGCAAGCCTGCTTTGTCTGTGTCCTAAGAGCTGTGCTTTCTGAAACTAAGTCAGTGCTGTTCTCACAGCCTGGGTCCCTAGTGATAACCACCAGAGGCTCTGCGGGAGCATCTATTGGCCTCCTAAGGGTTCCAGCTCTGAATTCTGAGTTATATCATGGCACTCAGTGTGGAATAGAGTTTTCTCCTTTTTATGGCAGTGATTCTCTTATGCACACAATTTTCTCTCTTAACATCATCATCTCTATATGATGATATGAAACATATGCAGTGAAACATAATTATCAGAATAAAAATTGTTTATTTAATTTTATCATTAAACCTAACTGACAATGACAAAACGATATGAACTTTGAGAACTTGCAGATGCTGGAGGCTTTCTAATTGCATTTTAAGTAACCTTTCTGAATTTAATCCGATTTTCCTTAGTTGGTCCAACAAAGGCTTAGAAACACCATGGAAATCTACAAAACTACATAAGAATGCATTAGAGATTAATGTATTTTTTAAATCTTAATTTTTTTCTTTTAGCTGTCTTTATTTTAGAGCCCCAATATTTTACCTTCTTTCTTGTTTGCCTCTCAGTGAGGAGAAATAATCATCAAAAACAATGTTCATTTATTTTTTTTATTCAAGAAATATTTACAGGTTCCTGTTCAGGATAAGATACTAGGCAAGACCCTTATTACAAGAGATGACCAGAACAGGCATAATACTGACACCCATGTATTGTAAATTGTATACTTGCAGATTATAGTCCTAACACTTATGATACTTATGTCAAGGACAAGCACGTACTGCATAGATGTGAAATGTTTTCTAAATTTGAAGAAGTCTGAATCTCAGAGGAAAATCCTCTAACATATAGTTTGGGATTGCACAAATCTTCAGTCTTAATGAAAACACCAAAGACAAATATTTAAATCACATTCTCATATTGTTTGTTACATTTTTCCACTATACAATGCAATTTACAAGTATGAACCTTAGTTGTACCTAACCATATCTTTATCAGTACATGACTCTAGGATAGAATTAGGAGAAATTACATCACAACATTGCCTATAGTCACATATTTATATTTTAATAGGTACCAAAATATGACTTTTAGCAGAAAGGGAAATGTGCTAAAATATCCATATCTGGCTACTATATTTGGTATATATTATGTATAAATAATTCAAATGTAACTGAAGTTCTATAGCACATAAAATATCATTCTCCTATTTTAAAAAAGATTTTATTTATTTTTAGACAGAGAGGAAGGGAAGGAGAAAAAGAGGGAGGGAGATAAACATCATTGTGTGGTTGCCTCTCAAGTGCCCCCTACTGGGGACTTGGCCTGCAAACCCAGCATGTGCCCTGAGTGGGAATCGAACTGGTGACCCTTTGGTTCACAGTCTGGTGTTCAATTCACTGAGCTATACCAGCCACGGCAAATATCACTTTCTTTCATAAATAGATCTAAAAATAGTATTTCAAGGAGCATTTACTTTGGTTAACATTGTCACATTTAAATGAGACTTTCATTTCATTAGGTAAGAACTTTTCTTATGCTGTTTCTACAGAAAAAAGATAGACCTGAATAAAAATTTTAAATAAAAAATTCACAATTTTTAAAGTTTGAAAAAACATGTATATTAATTTAACAGTAGTTTCATATGGCAATACATTTACAACAAATTTAATTCCGAAGTTATGTGTCAGTTGCTATACATCTATACAACAAAAACCTCTGATGTGTCAGTCAGTGATTCTCACTGATTCACTAGGCAGTCCTGCTTTCTGGCTCTGTTTCTCTGCACAGTTAACACATCAGTGTGATACCGACACACTGCAAACTCATCAGATGTATTACGGTTAAACTATTGAACAATTCAAAGCCACTAATAAAAAAATAAACCAATCTCTATATTTTGTGTTATGGACTATTTTACACATGGAAAATAACTTTCAAAAGTCAAAGTAAAATATTGAAGACTATAAATCAAATCAATTAGTAAATACAGTTAAATGTGATATATAATTATATTTTTATAGAAACCAAAATAATCAAGTGAGCTATTAAGAATGAACTGATTGCCACAAATATTGTTGATGTCAGTTTGAGACAATTTTATAATTTGGCCAAAGTCAATCATATTAGTCTTTCAAATTACTGATTCTAAAATGGAGGAGGAAAAAGTGAATCTTGCAAGTGAGGTTAAGTGAAGGGATCTCAGAATAAGTAGCATGGGATAAATAGACTGGAGAATCATCTCTCCCATTTTGTTTTATGTTATTCCATAATAAAATATCTGGTTTTCATACAGAATGGAAATGTTCTAAGAAAACTAATGTGTGTGTACATATATGTGTACTATAGATGTGTAGCCATATATAGTAACAGAGGAGTGTTAAATTTATTTGATTTTCTAATTTACTTTGGCTGCTCAGAAAACTAAGAGTACCTCTCTATAAACTAGGCACAAGTACATTAAGAACTTGAAACCTAATGTTAGTTATTTATTTGTTTTTAGACAGAAGGGCAAGGAGGGAGAGAGGAAGAGAAACAACAATGTGTGGTTGCCTTTCACATGTCCACCACTGGGGACCTGGCCTGCAGCCCTGGAACGTGCCCTGACTGGGTATTGAACGTGTGAACCTTTGGTTCACAGTCTGGTTCTCAGTCCACTAAGCCACACCAGCCAGGGCTGGAGCGTCTAATTTTTATGGGTCAAGAGCATGATTTCAAAAATAGGAGGTGATAGTATTAGGTTCGCTCTGAGACCTATTGTGGAAAAATAGCTTATTACCTGGAGTGTAGAGATTTGAAAATGTAAAGTGTTTAATATAGTTAATCAACTGAGAAGCAGGTTCCTTCATTTATAATTAAACACTCTCTTTTTCATTGAAGAATTTATAGTAGTTCATGCAATGTTAATTTAAAGTCATTTCCTCCCACCAGTTAAGATTCAAATGCTTAAAAATCAATCTGCGATTAGTAGCAGAGTATAACAGAGGTCCAATAGTATATAACAAGACTATAGAACTAAAGAAATTCTATGGAAAAAAGAGAGGAGAAATCCCTTTCCTCAAATGCAATTTTTTAGTCTGAATATTGAAAATCCCCTAACACCGGCCTAAGAGAACATTAGATTTAGCTTAATGTATCATAAATTGTGATGGATAAACCTCAAAAGGTACTTGTTTAGTTTGGCAATGCATGTAAAGAATTGGCATCATGCTGAGCCTCTGTTCTGGATAATCAGCTTTGAAAGCATTGTAACATAACACATAGTCCCCATTTTTTAGTAATGACAAACTGAATGCAAACTTTGCCCATGTTCACTTTAGACAGGTTACTCTCGAGGACATTCTAAATTGGAATCACTGCAGTCCCTCTACTCTGAGATTTACAGAGGGGTCATGTGAATAGAATGAAACTTGTGTATAAAAGCAAGACCACTACAAAGATCCAGGTAGGGCTTGCTGAGATCCATGGTGGGAAATAGCATAGAGAACAAAGAGATTAAGCATCCTCTATGATTCAGGGGTTTTGTTCTGGGAGCAGAATAATATTTAGTGAACAAAGCATTAACATAGGGATATATGTGAAGAAGAGGATTCTGTGCAGAAAAAACTCAGGATATGTCTATCACATCTACTGACTAAGTAGTCACGTGCCCTAGTGGTACAATGTATCAGGTACATCTGCTATCATTACTGTTCCTCAGTACTGCTTTGTAAAGGAGACTGAATTTCATGCAGAAGGGCTGCGTACATGCTTTACAGCTCAGCTGATGATCATCTCTGAGGAAACATGGGAGAAGGAAGAAAACTGATCACTAAGCAGAGTTATCTGTAACAGTATTTGTCAAAACCTTTTTCAGGAAAAGGTTAATAGTGTCATGTTTAAAGAAGGCAAAGACAGTTTGGGGACTGACTACATGAGTAAAAGTTTGCTTTTCTGTAGAACCTGCTACATTTCAGAGCTTTGAACATGCTAACATGCACATTGCAATACTTCTAGGGGGGATGATAATATTTAACAAAAACCCTTTGTTTGCAAAACATATTTTTGGACTAGTATCTCACAGAATAAAGTAAGAGAATCTATCAGTTGATGAGAATCATTGAAAATACTCTAATATCGAATTCCATTTTTGATGTTTCAGGCATTTCCATATGTGCATCACAAAACAGCTGACCAAATACAACTCTTCAAAGAAAAAACAAATGGGAAATATTTTTATATTTAAGTTAAATGTATCTAAAACATACTGAACTTATAAAATATATTTCAGAGCCATCTAAAAAAATCCATCTGCACTGAGGACAGTGTGGCTCTTTCCTTTCCCAATCAATCAGCATTTTGTAAACTTTATCTGTTTGTTCCTATCTTACAAATGCACACTTTGAAATATGCAAAGAACAACAAAAAGAAATACACTGTATTTGCAATTATTGATAAAGGCTAGCAATACAATTTAACAGTTCCTTGAGGAAATAAGAATAACATTTACTTATACCTTATATTGTTATATAAAAGCGCTTAAAGTATTAAAGCTTCTAGAGAATGGATGGGAGTAAAGAGGTCTTTTATTTTTTCCTTATACATATATTACTAGGTATTTTCTACTCACTTCATTTTATCTAACAACTCCAATTGCCAATCTGCAGTCTGAATGGAAGTTAGTTAATAATTCAAGAACAAAAAAAAAATCATTAAACATATTTCCTAAAAGTGATTTAAAATAGCACCCTGATAATCTGAATGCAGAACTAGGTCCTGAAAAGAAGCTAGGGTTCTATTTAATTATGAAGTATGAAGGCTCTATTTATTTTGTGAATTTACTCAAAGCTAATCACTGCAATTAATCATTCAAATTGTTTAAACAAGGTATGATTGAATTTTAATTGTCTTAAATGTACTTGCTTAACAGAATAACCATAGATAAGTATTTTGGGTTGAAATTAAAGTAAGAGAGGATTTTTTAAATGGGCACAGATTTTGCTTTTTGTGTAAGTCCTTCCTTGAGAAAAGAGCCAACTAAAATAATACTAGTATCATCATTATTTTGTCATTATTATCATTTCAGCCCTATGCTAATTAATGAGAAAATATATATTGCTTATAGATTTTTAAAGTGTTTATATAACATCATAAATAAGAATAAGCATTTTCATAATGTGGCTACTATGTAAATGGTATTTGACATAGTACCAGTTATTTAAATATTAATCAGTACAACTTACTGACCCTTTGATATTAAAATTGGTGAGTATTTTAATCTCATCTTTTCTATCAAATATAATAATACAATTAACTATGAGAAATGAGAATATGCCCAGGGTAAATGATATTTCTTTATTAGTTGTTGAAGACTTAGAAATGGAAATACCTATAGCATGACCTGCCCTTTAGACAGGACAGTGCTAAGTGTGGTTCTTTGAGGTCCCTTTGAAAGTAGTATATCCTTAATATTTATGGAATTGATCATGAAACAGTGAAAATAATGAGACTAACTAAAACAAAAAATCTTTCTCTACTCTTTCTTGCTTTTCTTATCTTCGGTCTCTAAAGCTGTGGCCTTTCTTCTTTCCAAAGTGATCCTGCCCATCCATAAACTGCTCTCACTGTGTCCTGATGCTCTGCATTCTTTTAGTTATCCACTTTATCTCAAAATTAAAATATTTTCTCTTCCAAATCCTATTTACTCTCATAGTAAAGATCTCTAAACTTAGAACATTTTTCTTAACCCTAAGAATCCTTCAAACTCTCTGTATCATATGTCTTGAAAAAATAGTGAAACACTATTTGCCTCCTCTGTTGTATCACAAACTCATTCATTTGGACAGTTTACACTGGCTTTTCACCAGTACTATTCCAGCATTGAAGTTTAGAAGGTTGGCGGTGACCTCTTAACCAATGAACACAATGGTATTTCCAGTATTCTCCATTTTTATATCACCTTACGTTTTGCATTCCATACCAATTTATATTATAGACTCTTCTTTCTTTTTGAAAATCTCTTTTCTACTGATTTCTATGTAAATCACGAGCTAATATTTAAGAAAATAAACAAATCAGTAGACTTAGCTCATTTGCATCTCAATTTTCAGAACTTGTTGCCTAGGTTCCTAGTTCATTTGGAGTCTATCATTCAAATAGTTGTAAAGTCAGTATTTGTTGAGGAGAAAGGAGTTGTATAAGTTATTTTGCCATAATTGCAAACCATGGGTCTTTTCCTTCATCTTCTACCTTACATTTTGTTGCTTATGTTTGGGGAAATGAGAGCTTTGTTTGTTTTCTTTCTTTAAGCACAAAATATTATGGCCAGATCTATACACATTTCAATTTCAGTTAAAATAATGGTTAAATCATTAAATAGATATTCTTTCATTTTTACATTAAAGAACAAAGAAAATAACCTAGATATATCAAATGACCACATGAAAAATACCTGTATTCACTGGGAATTTATATGAATTGTCTTGACTATCTTATATGACCTTGAGAGAAGCTGAAAAGTCAATGCCACTGACAAAACTGACTACACATTCCCTTCAGCATGACTCAGTGTGAGACAGGTTCCTTCTTAACTCTACGCCCCTGACCTCTATTTTCTGATAGCATTTACATTTAGAAAACCGTCAATTGTGAATGCTTCTTCTGACCCTTTTAGCTGTAAATCTTCTGAAACAAGCCAGAACATCCTGAGAAATGTCTCTCTTAAGAACATGTGAGCCAACCTTTAAGTACTCATTGAAGGAGATGGTGCATCCATCTCCCAGTCACTACTGGAGGAGGGTAAGAGCCTAACTTCAAAAAGTGAAAAGAATACTTAGCAACACAGTTGGACTCATCACATTAACCATCCTCCTCCCAAATATCTTCCAGTACTTTTCCATTACTTCACCTTTCATTTAAAAATTTTCCTGTCTTATGATTCAGTGGTGTTGCATTTAAAGTGTCTCATCTATCGCAATAATCTTGACCTTTATTGCAAGACTTGAATAGAGTCTTCCTTGCTGTTTTGTTACATGTCTGGTGCAATTTTTCTTTGACACCATGAAATTTGGTATTGCACATTATTGAAACAGGCAAAAGTGGGATCAATCTAGGAAATTCACTGCTACAAATTTCAATCACCAAAGAATATAATGCTTATGGTTAGAGCATACAACACTCACGCAGTAGTGTGTTGCAGAAAGGTGAAATGTCACATGAGTACAAGTGTATTTGAGTTGAACAGGTTAATTTAATCCTTTTACAAAGATATGCTTCTTCCAAAGCAGTGAGCCCTATTTAACCTTTAATGCCCTATAGGTCTAGTTTCTGAAAATAGACCACAGGACAAGGACCTGGATTTGGGGGTTACCCAACAAGTAACAGGACTGCTAAAATGAGGTGTGAAAAGACTTACTCTAAAACTAAACAAATTCAATATGTTATAAAATAAATGTAATATTTCTGTTTTAAAAAGTACATCTTACCTTGCTCTGAGAATCTTTAATGCAAATTTTAGAAATGCATATTGTAGTTTTCCTTTTTTTAATGAGAAATTATGGTAAATAAACAAATAAGGTCAAAATGATGCTGATATAAAAATGTCTTTATATCCTGTACAACTAATTGGCTATAAATTAACTCTGATTTTTAAAGAAACAAAGGCAAAAAAAAAAAACTGATGTCACCGTATCTGTGAGTTAAAAATACCCCAACCCCTCAAACAAACAAAATAACTATTCCTGGTTCAGAGATCTGAGTGGAATTTATCTTCTGAACTTGCATAAATGAGACACATGATGAACAGCATTTGTAGCCATATCTTTATGGTGATCATAACAATGTAATTCATAAGATTAGTTATTGATCTGTCCCTCAAAGTGACTTAATTACAACAATTTCATATAGGAACCAAAGGAGCATGACCCAACTGCACACATGTTCAAGCTCAATTCAAAGATAAATTCAAAGATAGTGTCTCCATAATTATTAAGCAGGAGAGAAAACAAGTTTATATTCTATGAGAATGACCCAAGGAGGTTGTCACTGGTGAACCTAGTGATGGTGGTGAGTGCTATATGTTCAGGGTTACATAGAAATACAGTTATACCTCAGTACTTGTCAGCTTCAGAATTCATCTGACCCTGTACTCATCACATTTTGATGAGAAGAAAAAGTTTCAGCACTCAGCAATTGTTCCAGACTCATCACACTTGCTAGAACTTGCATGAGTCGTAATGCCGCCCCACAAGACAAAATGCCTCATTGCTTGGTACTCATTAGTTTCAGCACTCATCACAAGTTCCAGAACAAATTAACAATGAATACTGAGGTACTACTGTGTATAATTTAAGTGTTAACTGCCAAGAAGTAATACTTGTATACTCTTAGGAGAAAAGCCTAAGCAGAACCTGAGGTCTATTAAGAGTTGGAGCCCTGGCTGGCATAGCTCAGTGGATTGAGCACGGGCTGCGAACCAAAGCATGGCAGGTTTGATTCCCAATCAGGGCACATGCCTGGTTTGCAGGCCATGCCCCCAGCAACCACACATTGATGTTTCTCTCTCTTTCTATCTATCTCCCTCTCTTCCCCCTCTAAAAATAAATAAATAGAAAATCTTAAAAAAAAGAATTCATTAAAAAAAGAGTTGGAGAGAGAAATACCTGTGGACAGGGACAAGATAGGGATGTGTATATGGTACCGACATCCAGTGAAAATACTGCTTTAAGAAGTAAAAAATCCTGAGTACTTTAAGAAAAAAATGGTTCCACAATATGTACCATGTTAAAAATTAACTGATCGCATAGTTTAGGGCACTGTTGGATATAAGCCAATTCAGTGTTAAGACACATTTGCAAGAAGCAATGACTTTTGTTTCGGAAGAGTTGATCTGAACTCATTCTTAAGGGAAATGATTAGATGATAAGGCCAGTAATCAATTAAAGTTATTTCTGTTATTTAAAACTATGACATTTACAGCTTAGAGCAGTAGTTTTCCAAGTGTGAACCCTGGACCAAACAACAGCATAACCTGGGAACCTGTAAAAACTACAAGTTCTTGGGTGCCACTCACACTAAATCTACAATTGCTGGGGCAGGACCCAACCACCCACATATTAACAAGTCCATTGGGTGATTTTGACATACCCTCAAGTTTGAAAAGCACTGACTTAGAAAACAGTTATCTATCCATCCTCTAGGAAAACAGAGCCCAAAGGGAATGAGGCTGACCATGAGCTTATTCAGAAGGATTATTGAGTTATGAAAGAATATGCTGAAAAGTGGCCACAGCATATCCTTTTTTATTTTAAAAGGTCCTCAAGAGATTTTTATCCTGATTATAGTACTTGAAATATTAGCTCTTATAAGTATCTATAACAAAATAGTATAAATTGAGCTCACACAGCTTAACGTGTAACTACTTCCGTTAAATACAGCCAAAGCCTGTTGAAAGATCTACAAAACACTTGTTATTTCTAGGTTTATTCACAAAATGATAAAGATGTTAAGAATGATCAACATTAAGTACCTGACAGTAACACTTGTTTACCGAAGAGATTATCACTAAAATATTAAAAATATAACCTACCCTAATTTAGGGAAAAGCTTTAAAAAAATAACATGTTTATAATTTGCAGTTGAGAGATTAATAGCCCATACATTTTCTCCTGAGTGTCAATGACTTCTTGGAGAGTCACTATAGATAACAGTGAAGAGTAAGTATTCTGGGGTCAGGCTGTCTGGATTCTAATGTGATTTTATCACCTATTGCTGTGTGACCTTGTGCAGTGGGCTCAGCCTCTGAAATCTGCAAAATGAAGATGGTAATAGAGTTGATCCATAAAGCTCTAAGTATGCAGATGTTGGCATAGAGTGAGCACACGGTAGATGTCAGCTGTTTTCTATTCAGTGTTTCCCTGAGCATTGACAAAGTATTCCCCATTGTGCTTATTACTAAAAGTAGCAAGATGAAGAGCCTAGTGGTGGGGAAAAGCACAAAAATAAATAATTTTATTTGCAGTACAATGAAGATAAGAATTGAGTATACTAAGTATTATGGAATGGAATACCTAAAAAAACAAACAAAAAGCTCTCTACTGTGGAACAGACAAGGAAAGCCTGAAAATTATGGGGAAAAGGAAAGACAGAGGGTGTGAGATGGTGAAAGGCCATTCTGGAGAGGAGCAGCATCATGGGACATGAAACAGAGATCTTTTGCTGTAACAATAACTGGTTCTAGCTCAGCTTTCACTGACTCTAGCAAATCCCGTCATGATTCCACAAAAATATTTCCCTGTGATTTCAACCATTCACTGCCACTCCTTTCCTGTCGTTCTTTCAGGGTTAACCTCTTTAGTTGTGCTCTTGACCTTAGCTCCAGCTCTGCATGGAATATTACACACTATCAATTTCCTCATGTCTTTTTCTCTTAAAACCTCCCTCATAATGAGGACTTTGCCACAAATCTATAAACATGATGAAAATCTCCTCATAAATTAAAATGAAGCAACAGCAACAACAACTAAATAATACATAAACTTTCCCTTCAACTTCTTTGTCTCCTGCAGTTACTTCTTATTTATTCTTTTGCTTTCACAATATCAAAACATTAATACAGAAACCATTCAGCTTTATCTCTTTCAAATTAGTTTTGATTGCCACCAGTAAGAGAACTTCTAACAACAGGAGTGATAGGGGACTCAAGACTTGAAAAAATTTAGCTTAAGGTAAAAAGTTATAAGCCTAGGGAGTAATGTGTATATTAAAGGTTTTGTTTCAGAAACTACAGATAAGGCCCATCCTGGCTTCTGGGAAAAACAGCTGACCTCCTGGGGCACTGATAGAAGATTACAGCCTGGGGACATCCGAACCTTTGTTCCAGGGAGAGCAGATGACAACCCCTCCCCCTTGGGATCAGCTAACTGCCAGGACAGGGATGTTACAGCTTCTGAACCTCAAAGCCCTCACTACACCTTGTTTTTCCTCCCCCAGCCCTTATAAAAGATCTGGCCAGGAAAGAGAAGGGAAGATGGTATGACCCCCCATCTTCTCGGATCGCCAGCCATTTGAATAAAGTGCCCATAAAAGATTCAATTACTGTCATTGTTTATTGGATTTGGTAGTGAGTGACAAGCAGCCCAAACACCGGTGTCTTTTCTGGTTACAGGAGGACATGTTTAAAGAACTGCAGTTCAACCCCCCCCCCCGCCCCCCCCGTTGCATTTGCTATATGCAATGTGTCCTGACCTGTGTTTCTAGTTCCCAGGTTGTCTTTTGTCCTGAATCTGCTTCCTCTTTTCCCTTCTCCATCTCCACAATCCCTTCACTACTTGCTTTTACATCCACAGGTTTTGTCTCAGAACAGCTGCCACCTTAGTAAAACCCTCCATTCCAGCCCCATTTCTCTTAGTTACAGTTACTGATTCCCAATTGCCTGCTACATTTCTATGGCATGCAACACTTGAGGGCCTATGAGCCTCAATCAAAACTTCTTTTGTGTTCCCTTTACAGGATATGTAGATTTTCCCTTTGTCATTAATCACAGCTTCTTTTATGTAAACTATCTTTTCCCTTTGTCCTTTCCTGTTTGCAGGCTACCAGAGTTTGCCACTGCCAGCAGAGGCTTTCCCCTGGGATGGCCTCTTCCCCACACTGCCTGTCCCAGTCCAACCCAGTCACTGCAGCCCAGATCCATCTGTCAACTAATTCACGATACTTTCCCCAATTCATGCAATTAGGTAGAAGAATTGCTACAGTGCTATATCTGTCATAAATGTCTTCCAGATAGTTGTTTTTAAAAATAATTTTATCCTCTGAACTCAGAGCATCACGAACACAGAGGTTCTCCACATTGCTGTCCTCCTAAGCACACTGTCATCCACATGCTAAACTGCCACTGCACTTAGGTTGGCGATATGAAAGAACAAGATGGCAAATGTAAAATTTTTCATCCATTTGGAACACATTTGAAGCACTTTCCAAGTAGTTATCATGCTAAATGTTGTCACCTAATCATTAATCTAAACAGTAGTAGTTTTGTCAATTGCATTTTTCTTAAGAAGTCGTTTGTTCCCTGGTTGGTGTGGCTCAGTGGACTGAGGGCTGGTCTGGGAATCCAAGTGTCCCCGATTCGATTCCCAGTCAGGGCAAAGGCTTGGGCTGCCGGCCAGGTCCCCAGAAGGGGGCGTGTGAAAGGCAACCACACATTGATGTTTCTCTCCCTCTCTTTCTCCATCCCTTCCCCTCTCTAAAAATAAATTTAAAAAATCTTTTAAAACAGTTGTTTGATAAATGAATTTAAAAAGCAACTGGTTTATTGTTGTTATTTTCATTCACAGATTTAAATACCAGTGTAGCCACAATGGTACCAATGGAGTTTCGGTTTTACATCTCTACACTCATTCTCCTCATATTAAACTAAACGGAATTCTTATGACCCTTTTAAAATCATCAATGATAGAAAAATGTTCAAATACCAATATAAAATATTTTTAAATAATTAATAAATGAAACTAGGCAGTAAAAGTGACATTTACTCAATAAAACTTTGTCAAATAGATCGATCCTTCTTTCATATGTGGCTGCCAATTACTAATGTTACCTGACAAATACCTCATGCCTTTTGTGAGCTACTCCTCAAAATGTTACAGAATCTTGTTGCATAATATTGAATTATTACAAATAATCTGTCATTCTGAAACATAATAGAGGAAGAAAAATAACTATTAATACTCTGTAATGGTAGCTCTCTAGATATCTTGAAAAAGTTTTAAAAAATGTCAAGCCACGTAATATGTACTACATACACTATTTACCACTGATATCCATAGTAGCTTATAATTTAAATTAAAATATATTTCTCATGATACATTTTCCCCCTCTATGTTATGTGGCCATTTATATATGAAACCTGAGTCTGGTCACATGAAGATGTATTAATAGGGCTGCTGGAAGTAGCATGCCATGTTTTATCAAAGTGGGATGTACTTCATCATGTGTGTGTATATATATGTATGTGTGTGTATCCATATAGTGTGTTTGACAACTAGCTTTTTTTTATTGTGATGTATGTGCTGATATTAAGCTTTTAATTGTCACATCAAAGACATTCACCTCAAAAACTCATGTCACCAACTGTACAACCAGATAGACTCAGGCTGCCCCACCCTTCAAGTTCTCCTTTTGGGAAAGCTCAGATTAACCTAGATAACCACTGTTTGCCTGACTGGTTGCATTTCCCTTCCCATGCTTTAATTCTCACTCTTAGGTTTTAAATTCACTGATTGTGAACCAGCAAAACCCTGGTCATCTCATCCTCAAGTCCAATAACAGCAGAACCCCAAGTCCATCCTCATTCTTTCTCCCTTTTCATCTGTCACCTGGCTATATGGTCCTGAAGGTGATTTGTAGCCTCTAGGACTTGTGGGTAACAAACCTTGTTTTTTCAAAGTTTCCTGATGGTTTTCGCTGGGGTGCACCTTATAATCATAATAACTACCAGGGTCAGTCTACCAACGGCATTAGGTCTGAAAGGGGAAATGTCCATGGGAGTTTACCACAAGGGCAGTCATGCACTGCTTAAGATGGGGATACATTCTGAGAACTGCTTCCTTAGGTGAGTTCATCATTGTGTGAACATCACAGAGTACACTTACACAAAACTAGACGGTATAACCTACTACACACCTAGGCTATATGGTACACCATCATTGTACATGCTGTTGTTCATTGTTGACCAAAGCATACTTAGGTGTGCCATAACTATGGTGAGGCTCCAGTGAGTGCCCCAAGGCATTTCTAGCCATTAGCATCACTATTCATTGTCAGAGACCAACAGAAAACAGTGTTTTTCTAAACATCTTTAATGACTGGAACACTTTTTTCTTCCTATTTTTTTCTGTAAATATAATCTAGTAAGAGACATACATATTTTAGAGCCTGTTACATAAATCAAGTACTTTTATCTGGAGGTACACAACTTGGGAACAAATCAATGAGAACTTTATGAAGCTACCATTCTAACGATGGCCTCTGAAAATTAATTCTCTATCAACCTATTAATTAAATCTCCTATCTGTCTTCACTTAATGTCTACAGACTGGCATATGTTTTTAGGTTGTGTCAGTTTCTTTTTGGTTTCCACTAGTTTATTGATTGTTATCAGCTCTTTTTCTCAGTCACTCTAGGCTTAGTGCAGTGACAGTATGCCTTTCCTAATTTGCTAATCTATCTCTTTTACAAAAGATGTGCATGAACTTTATCATATACAGTTGTGATCTCTCTTTTCATTATTATAGTATTGTTATTTCTTGGTTTCCTTTTGTTTTATCTTAATTCTTAGTTGGGATGTTTTGTATACATGTGATGTTACTTTGCACATTCTACATGACAGGACTTAACATCAAGTCAGAGGCTGCTGCTCATTAATTTATGAGGTATGTCCAGTAAGTATCCAGCCATACAATATGCAAAATAGAGACATTTATTGAAGAAGATACAAGATACAAGAAATATTGTACATAGGAAAATGGCACCTCGGTCCCCATCAAAATAAGCACCTTGGGACCTCACACAGTTCTCCTAATTGTCATCAGCAGCTGCATTATATTTTCTTGAATCTTACTGATAATCTGAAATCTCATCCCTTCCAAAGGCCGTTTTAGTTTTGGGAAAAGCCACAAGTCACAGGGTGCCAAATCTGGGTTGTAGGGGTCTGAGCCACCTGGGTGATTTGATGTCTCATAAAACAACTCTGTGTGAGACATAATTCATAAGGAAGCAAATTGTCTTGATCAAGCTGCCAATCACCAGTTGCCCATAACTGCTGCCTCCTGTATCATCTGAATAGTTTCCATAGAGAAATGTTCAAGCTTAATGCAAAATCTAAGGCAGATCCATTGCTCTACTCTCTCAGTAATTTTGATGTGATGGCCACGCAGTACCAAAGCTCACTGAACATCACCTACCACACCCACTGACTAGTACAATGAAGTTGTCATTTTTCACACATGTGCATTCCTGTCCATTCTCCTTGGCTGCTGGGTTACAATTGATGTCACGCAAACCATTCTCTTTACATTAACAGTCGATGGACTTTTTCCAGTCTTTCATATATGTGTCAGTACAAAACTTTTCCCCATTAAAAAGAATTGGATTATATGTTGTTTTATAGTGTGTTACAATAATATATAATAAGGATATAAAGCCATTTGTCATATATAGATTTATATGATGAGAATATTTTCTCCCAATTTCTGGCATATTTACAGTAGTCCCCCCTTATCTCTAGTTTCACTTTCTGTGGTTTCAGTTACCTGTGATCAAGTGCAGTTCCAAAATGTTAGATGTAAAATTCCAGAAATAAACAATTTATAAGTTTTAAATTGTGTAACATTCTGGTTTGATGACCCTTACACCATCCAACTCCATCCTGCCTATGATGTGAATCATTTCTTTGTCCAGCATCTCCACACTGCATATGCTACCCCCCATTAGTCACTGGGTGACTCTTAGTTATCAGATCAACTGTTGTAGTATCTCAGAACTTGTGCTCAAGTAACCCTTGTTTTACTTAATAATAACCCCCAAACACAAGAACAGTAGTACTGGCAATTCAGATAGGCCAAAGAGAAGCCATAAAGTGCTTCCTTTAAGTCAAAAGTTGAGTACAGTACAACAAAGTATTTTGAGAAAGAGGGAGACCACATTCACATCTTTTATACATTATATTTTTATAATTATTCTAATTTATTATTAGTTGTGTTTAATTCTTACTGTGCCTAATTTTTAAATTAAACTTTATCATAGGTATGTATGTATAGGAAAATACATAGTATATATCTAGGGTTCAGTACCACTTGCAGTTTTAGGCATCCATTGGGGGCCTTGGAATGTGTACCCTGAGGATAAGGGGAGACTATTGTAATGGGAAGGAATGGTCAGTTCTAGATGTGGTGATGAGTTAACTAAATATTCAAATAAAAAAATTACCTTTAGTCAAACATCAAATCATATATTAATTTCAAATGAATTAAAGATCAAATGTTGTAGGTAACACTTAAAATTTTTAGCAAAGAAACATAAGTGTATTTTTATTATCTCAGGTTAGGAAAAATGTCTTAAATAAAGAACAAAAACACTAATCTTAATTTTTTTGATAGTTTAGGGTGCATCAAAGTGATGATTTTGTTTTCATTATAGTACAATGTTAATATTGTGAGAAAACAAGCCACAAAGTAGAATAAAATATTTTTATATATGTATATATTTATATAATATGTATATATATACGTTGATTAACTTATATCAATGAACTGTACAGATAAAATGGAAAAATAAAACCCAAATGGAGAAAAATGCACCAAAGACTTAAAAAGATCATTGCTATAAAAAATCAAATGGTTAAAAATATTTAAAAAGTTGCTCAACTCATCCATCATAAAATAAATGCAATTTAAAACCACAGTATGATTCATGACACCAGCTAAATTGCTTATAATAAAAAATACAGACAGTATGAAGTGTTAACAATGATGTGGAACAAATGGAATTTTTGTCAAATGTATGTTGGAAAATTTAGTATTATATATTACCATACTCTTACCCTATGACTCAATAAAATGTATTAATATGTTCACCAAAAGATTAATATAAAAATATTCAAAGCAGGATAATTTGCACAATAATCTCAAACTGGAAATAACTTAAAACTTCATAAATAATAATTTTGTTATATTTATACCAAGGATTATTATACTATAATGAAAATAAACAGACCCTTGCTATACATTGTAGCATATGAACCTCACAAGCATAAAATTGGGACAGAGATCTAAACACAATTGCATTATATAAAGTTTAAAACAGCAAAACTAATTTAAGATGGTCAAGGTCAGAATATAGGTTACATTTCAGTGAGACAGCAAAAGAGGTCAAGAGGGAAGCTTCTTGAGGGCTATTAATTCTCTGCTACTCAATCCAAGTGCTCACTGTGAAAGTTCACTAAGCTATGCATATGACTTCTATAATTTCTGTTATATTTAAATAAGAAGATCTTGAACAGTATTTTTAAGATAGTGCTTTAAGGTACTGAGATTATATAATCAGCAAGCAAGAGTGCACTGTATGACAATAATTTGTCAAAACTAATAGCAAAAGTACAAGGACACTGAGTCTAGATTTCTAATAAAAGGAAACAACCCTTTTTTCCATATGAACCTCATTTGTATCTCTGAGCACTTTCACCAAACAAACTTCTAAATGATTAGAAACCACTGCAGTCTGTTACATGTCTTCCTTTTGTGGTTTTTTACTTTTGTCAGAAGAAATTAAGTCAATGTAAAAAGAAATAAAGTGTGTCACACTAGAAATAATCCTTCAAAATAAGTTTTTGTAAAGTAAGCATAAAAATCATGCTATAAGGAGGAGCTATAATATATTTTATAGCCCCTTTAGAACAGAAACAAAAAACATCAGAAATTAAGAGAAAGTTTAGGAAGAAAATTGATAAAACCAACATAAATATCCATTGTTTTATTTTTCATCACTTTGGTTTCACACCTTGGAAAACCTGGCAGGATATCCAGCTGGAGAAAAGACGATTTTATAGGAATTGGGAAGGACATAACTGACATTATTTTCATTTGACTCGGCTCTTTGACTCCATGGGATTCAGTGGATGCCTTGGGGACAGGAGCATATCACAGAAGGCTGAAAAAGAGTTTGTACTATAGTTGTAATAGGGTGCATCCAAGGAGTGGGAGCAAATAGGGATTTGTAATGGGGTCCAGAACTTAGTGTCCAGGAAATATTAGAAAAAATATACATAGGATGTCTTTACCCCAACAAGTCTGAGCTGGGGGATGGGACATGTGGAGCAGGGCCATTGAGAGCCGTTTTGAATAGCAACATTTTTACAGATAACCTCTAGAATGGTTATTTAACATATCTATAACCTTTAACTGGTTTCATAGTTATGTTAAATAGCTGTGGTCATGCTTTGAGCTAGCGGGATTGGAGTGACTTCAACCCATGATATAACTGGGAGGCAGATCCTGGTTACAGATCCTGTGTAGCAGCTTGGAAATGATTGGCTCCACACCACAGGGCCACACCTGCCCAGACTTATTGTGGCAACCCAATAAAGCTGGAAAAATAGAGGAATGCTGGCAGCTGTGGCCAATTGTGGGAGGAGTCAGAAATGGTGAGGCAGAGGAAGACTGGCACTGGGATTTAAACCTAGGTGTAGCAGCCATGCGGGGTCTTTTTGTGACTACATGGCTTGGCCAGAGAAGAACCATGGAGTTCTATTTCTTTTTCTGAGATGTGGTACCCAGAATGGGCAGAGCGGAAGGAAGGACTGTGTGTTTGTGAGTATTCTGAAGGACTTTGGGATCTCAATGAAGACATTGTTATTGCTCTTAAATTTGTATAACTCTTTAAATAAATAATCCCTTTTCTTTTCACCAATCTCTGGCATTGAGAGACGTCTTTCCCTGGCATGGGGTGGGGGACCCCTGGAGCACAAGGGTGAGTCCATTCAGTAATAGTATATCATTCACACCCCCCCCCCCCCCGATCTGTTCTATAACATAGTGAGAGTAGAAAAAAGTGAGCTTTCAAAATATGGAAATATGTTGAAAAACTTTAACAAATGAGGTGAGAGATATTAGTAGGTGGAGTACAGAGCTTCAGAGGAGAGTGTAAGACATTGTCCAGGTGAACAGTTGAGACTCCCAGAGAGAGATCATTACAACCCAGGAGACAGAAGCTCATACTCATGGGTGAGAGGGAGGGGGCCCTGCTCTAAGTTCCCAATGAGCACTTACCAGACAGGACCAGATGACAGCCTTCCCCAAAATGATTATACAAAGAAAAATGAATGTTAACAACTACTGACATCTGAAACTCTGAGAAACACATCAAGAATGGTTATAATCTAGTATTGATATTGTATCAAAATGCACAAGATATTTTTGGCATTAATTCTGCCTTGTTTTTGTTTTAATTTTGGGGTGTGTGTGGGGGGGGTAATTTTATGCAGTTTTCCAATTTGTTATAAGAAAACCTTTTTCCTCAGCCAGCATTTATCAACAGCAGCACTATTAACATTTTGGACCACATACTTGTTTTTTGTGGAGGCTGTCCAGTGCATTGTAGGGTGTTTAGCAGCAACCCTGGCCTCTACCCTTTAGACGCCAGTAACACACCACCACCTCAGTCCTGGCTATCAGAAATGTCCCAGTACTTAGCACACTGCCAAATGTCTCCTGAAAGGCAGAATCATCTGTAAACCACTTATCTAAGCAGATAAATACAATCCCACCTTTCTCTTCTCTCTCTCTCTCTCTTATATTTTTGCAGTGGGTTCCCATCATCCACCAGATGATGGCTGAAACCTGAACGTGAATTATATTGCTAGTGTTCATGTTTACTAAATAAGGGTATGTGGGGCACAAGTCATAGAAGGAAACTTAAAAAGACTAGTCCTAATGTTTGAATGACTACACAAAATCTTCTATGATTAAAAAAATCAATAAATGTAATTGATTTCTTCAGTAACTTTTAAAAGTATTTTCCCATTTGGATTTGGGGAATAATTAATTAGTTTGGAATGAATGTATGGATTTACCATGGATAAATTTTCTATTATGAGTCCCTAAGAGTTGATTGCTTTTAACAGATGAATTCTAGGTAAGATGGGTTTGTATTACTGGGCTGATATTTGCCATGCACAGTTTTTAGAAAAGTGTATTTGTTGGGGAAATACAGTGAAAAATATTTTTAAAAAATAGCTAAAAATAAGAAATAATCTATACAGTCTAGAGAGATATAATTTAAGAATTAGGTTGATTGGGTCTATTTAAAAATTTCCTGAAGCAATTGGAATGAGCACTGGTGTTGGAAGACTATTAGACAGAATTGAAAAGGATCAGAGACAAAAACAGCAAACAGAAAATGTGGCAGGTTGACTAATACAGTAATTAAAAATTGTATATAAAATCTTCTGCAACTGAAGATTGAAAAAATTAACTTTTAAGCATGTTTTAAAATCACAGAATAAGATGTATAAATTATTTGATTTCTGAAAAGATTACATTATAAAATATAAAAGTTAAACAGGTTTTTCTTTATAGGACTTATCAACAGTTTCTAATATCTCCTAATTAAGAAAAGAGAATATGCTTAAAGATCCTGTTAAGTCACTATCTTGGGCAGCAAAGGAAAGAGACACTTCATTTCTGAATATGCAAGGATTCCTAGTTTCCAAAGACCAGTTCCAATGTCACCTTCCTCTGTGGAATTTTCATCTCTGTAATCAGAATTAGTTTTTCCTTCATCTGAGCTTCCAAGAGCACATGACCTATGCCTCTGTTGTGAAGTAGTTTATTCTTTCTTATGATCTGGGGAGGCTGTTGCCCTGATGTTTCCCCTATAAATGTGGGAAGTCCATGGGCTCAAGGGCCACACTCATTTCTCTTCTGTCCCATGTAGCAACTGGTACAGATCTAGTGGGGAGTAGAAATTTTCTGAAAACTATTGAAGTCTTTATTTACATATTTCTTCTTGGTTCAGTATCCTGAGGTAACTAATACATAATTTTTAAAGACAGATTTCCATGTTAAAATTCAGTGTTCTCTAATAATTATATGTATAAAACTATAGAGCCATGTGCTTTTATTCATGCATTTGTATGGATAAGTTTGTAAACAAAAACAGAAAGTGATTATGCCCAGAAACACTTAAAAAGGGACACAGTTCATGGGACATTTACATAGTTGTGGAATCAGAAATGGTTAGAACAAGCATATGTTGGAGTTTATGAGCTACTGTTTCTTGGTTGTAGAGAAAAGTAAGCAGAGGCCTAGTTCCATATTCAGGATCTGATAGCCAATTTAAGAGAAAGGCAGCAGATCACAGATCTCTCCCTAGGTATACAGCCTATAGACCACTTAATCCATGCTAATTGTGGCAAGCAGTTGGCCTGGGAATTAAGTACCTTTCATAACAACATGATTACTATTTTGAAGTAGGAGATTTACAGCTAGCATTATTGTTTTGGCCCCATTTTACAACTGTATGGTATAAATAAACCAAAAAACTATAGAACACCTGCCAAGAAACTAATTAAAGAAGTTAAAAAATAATGTTAGTTGAGTAAAGTTCTTTTCTGGAACAGGTATTGACTTTAAAGTACAACTACCAATTGGCAGGTCTCCTTTGGCTTGGGTAAATACAACAGAGACTCCATTTACCAACAAAAACAATCTAAGTTTTAAGAAAGGAAAAAATATTTAACTAAGCTGTCTGTATATCACTGTGCAAAAGTAGTTATAAGATTTTGTAATATCTACACAAAGTTTTTACTTAAATTTGTATTTTATGATAATTCATCATATGTTCTGTCAATGAACAAAGGTGAGATTTATCTCCTTTATAAAAGGAAACTGTGCTATAAATATTCATATGAGAAACATTGAATTTGATATTTTTTTATTTTTTATAGCCCTGATTAATTTTTAAAAGGATAATAATGAAAACATTCCATAGCTGCAAAGCAAAATATAATAAAATACTCTCCAGTGTTTTGGAGATATGTAATTACTGCAAAATATTAAATTGGGAAAACAGAAATAGAAACTTAACCTACCCAAAGAACTGGGGATCCTGCATGTACCAGGTGGTTTTGCTTTGATCAGCTATTATGTTAGAGTTTGTATTAAAGAAAGATTCTGAAACAAAACTATGGATGATGATAAATTTAATTTGATTCATCTACATACCTGTGAAGAAATGTACAGACCCTATAATTGGAAATTCACAAATAATTTACATTTTAAAATGCACTGTGGCTAAATTTGATCAATTCTTTCTGGAAAATTGACAATTAACTCTGACTGACTTTCTCATTAATACATTGAAAATACACACCTTTCAGCAAACACAATGAATATACTTTTACTTCTTGTTGTATTTGTGCAGTTAGTTTATATCTTTGTCTTTAGAGGTTCTATTGGTGTCTTATAATTACTATACAATAATTTGTAAGACAGCCAGTAAAAATTTAAAGGTCATACTAAGTCTTACAAAATGCAATGGTATTTAGAAGAGCATAAATTATAAACAGTGTGTTGGTTAGAATTTTAAATAAGTGTACACACCATTACTGGAAAAAAAATGCTAACTAATGAAAACACATAATTTCCTTTAACCAAAAGTGACTGTATATTTTAGAGGGGAGTGGTATAATTACAAAGGTCTGTGTAGTACAGGGGATATTAATTTCTCCATAAGTATAAAAATGTACTTCTTTCAGAGCCCAGAAACAATCACTAGTAAGTTCTGGTAAGTCAATGATAGAGGAAAAGGAAAAGGACATAGTCAGTTCAGCTTGGAAGGGAGGATGAGAGGTGTGCTATGTTTCTATTTTTATTTTTCTAATTTTTATTATGTTTTTTATTCCAGTACCACTTATCCTCCTTACCCGCTTTTCCCCCACAGTCACTACCCTGTTGTCCCTGCCCATGAGTCCTTTTTCCTTTTTGATCAATCTCTCTACCTCCTACCTCCCTCCACCACTAGCTGTCATTTGTTCTCCATCTACGAGTCTGTCCCCATTTTCCTTGTTTGTTCAGTTTGTTCATTAAATTCCACAGATGAGTGAAATCATACGGTACTTGTCTTTCTCTGACTGGCTTATTTCACTTGACATAATGTTCTCCAGTTTCATCCATACTGTTGCAAAGGGTAAAATTTTCTTCTTTATTATGGCCAAGTAGTATTTCATTGTATAAATGTCCAATAGTTGTTTTATCCACTTATCCACTGATGGACACATGGGCTGCTTCCATATCTTGATGATTGTAAATAACACTGCAGTGAATATATGGTTGCTATGTTCTTTTGAATTTATGTTTTGGATTTCTTTGGCTATATTTGCACAAGTGGGATCACTGGGTCAAAAGGCAGATCCATTTTTAACTTTTTGAGGCACCTCCATACTACTTTCCACAGTGGTTGTACCAGTCTACATTCCCACACAACACACAACAGTGCTAAAGGGTTTCCCATTCTACATAACCTCACCAGCACGTGATTGTTGATTTATTGATGATGGCCATTCTGACAAGTGTGAGATGACAGCTTCTTTTGGTTTTAAGTTGCATTTCTATGATGATTAGTGATGTTGAGCATTTTTTCATATGTCTTTAGGCCACATATGTCATCTTTGAAAAAGTGTCTATTTAGGTCCTTTGTCCATTTGTATTTATTGTTGTTCAATTACAGTTGTCTCCATTTTCATGCCGCCATGCCCTCTGCCCCACCCAATCCCTACCTCCCACCCTCAAACCTACCACCTTTGGCTTTGTCCATGTATTTTTTGTACATGTTTCTTCATAGCCCTTCCCCTATGTTCCCCCATTATTCCTCTCCCTCATCCCCTCTGGTTACTGTCATTTTGTTCTTAATTTCAATGCCTGTGGTTTTACTTTGCTTGCTTGCTTGTTTTGTTGATTAGGTTCCACGTATAGGTGAGATCATATGGTATCTGTCTTTCACCACCTGGCTTATTTCACTTAGTATAATGCTCTCCAGCTCCATCCATGCTATCATGAAGGATACAAGCATCTTCCTTCTTTTTGCTGCATAGTATTCCATCATGTAAATGTACCATAGTTTTGTGATTCACTCATTTACTGGTGGATACTTAGGTTTTTTGCAGCACTTGGCTCTTATAAATTGTGCTGCTATGAACATTGGGGTGCATATGTTCTTCTGAATTGAAGTTTCAGGGTCCTTAGAGTATAATGCAAGCAGTAGCATTGCTGCATCAAAAGAGTTCCATTTTCTGTTTTTTGAGGAAATTCCATGCTGTTTTCCACAGTGGCTGTACCAGTGTGCATTCCCACCAACAGTGCACTAGGGTTCCCTTTTCTCCACATCCTCTCTAACACTTATTGTTGATTGTTTATGATGGCCTTTCTGACAGGTGTGAAGTGGTATCTCATTGTAGTTTTAATTTGTGTCTCTCTGATGGCTAGTGATGCTGAGTATCCTTTCATATGCCTCTGGGAGCTGTGTATGACCCCCTTGGAGAAATGTCTGTTCAGGTCTTTGCCCATTTTTTAATTGTTTTTTTTTTGGGGGGGGGTGTTGAGTTTTGTAAGTTCTTCATAAATTTTTGATATTAACCCCTTATCAGATGTATTGGTGAATAGGTGCTCCCATTCTTTGTATTGTCTTCTTATTTTGTTGATGGTTTCCTTTTCTCTGAAAACATTTTTAGTCTGATGTGGTTCCATTTGTTGATTCTTTTGTTTCCTTTGCCTGGGAAGATATATCTGATAAAATATTGCTACGAGTAATGTTCTAGATTTTACTGCCTATTTTTTCTTCTAGGGTTTTTATGGTTCCAAGTCAAACATTTAAGTCTTTAATCCATTTTGAATGTATTATTGTATGTGATAAAGAAGGTGGCCTAGTTTCATTTTTCTGCATGTATCTGTTCAATTTTCTCAAAACCATTTAAGAAATAAACTCTCTTTAGCCTGTTGTATATGCTTGTTTCCTCTGTCAAATTTTAATTGATTATAATGGTGTGGGTTTATTTCTCGGATCTCTATTCTGTTCCATTAAACTATATGTCTGTTTTATGTCAGTACCATGCTATTTTGATTACTATGGTCTTACAGTATAGTTTAAAAAGTAGGTAGTGTGACTCCTCCAACTTTGTTCTTCTTTCTCAGGATTTCTGCTGCTAATGGGGCCTTTTGTGATTCCATATAAATTTTGAAATATTTGTTCTAGTTCTGTGAAATATGACATTGGAATTTTGAATAGCAAATGTGTTGAATCTATAGACTGCTTTGTGTAGCATGGACAATTTAAGGATGTTAATTCTTCCTATCTATGAACACAGTATGTGCTTCCACTTATTTGTATCTTTTTTTTACTTTCTCCAGTGTTTTATAATTTTCTGAGAGTAGATCTTTTACATCCTTGATTGGATTTATTTCTAGGCATTTTATTCTCTTTGAAGCAATTGTGAATGGGATTTTTTCCCCTTAATATCCCTTTCTGTTAGTTCATTATAGGCATATAAAAATGCAATTGATTTTTGTATATTAATTTTGTTTAATATGTATCCTACTACATTGCTGAATTCATTTATCAGTTCTACTGGTTTCTTTTTAAAATATATTTTGTTGATTATGCTATTACAGTTATCCCATTTTTTCCCTTTTATTCCCCTCTGCCCTCTAACCCCCCTTCCGCCATCATTCCCCCACCTTAATTCATGTCCATGGTTCATACATATAAGTTCTTTGGCTTCTCCATTTCCCATACTATTCTTAACCTCCCCCTGTCTATTTTGTACCTACTATTTATACTTCTTATTCTGTGTACCTTTTCCCCCATTCTCCCCCTCCCCCATCCCACTGATAACCCTCCACATGATCTCCATTTCTGTGATTCTGTTCCTATTCTAGTTGTTTGCTTAGTTCTTTTTTGTTTTTATTTTTTTTAGGTTCAATTGTTGATAGTTGTGTTTCTTGTCATTTTACTTTTGATATTTTTTATCTTCTTTTTTTTAGATAAGTCCCTTTAATGTTTCATAAAATAAGGGTTTGGTGGTAATGAACTCCTTTAACATAACCTTATCTGGGAAGCACTTTATCTGCCCTTCCTTTCTAAATGATAGTTTTGCTGGATAAAGTAACCTTAGGTGTAGGTCCTTGCCTTTCATGACTTTAAACACTTATTTCCAGCACCTTCTTGCCTGTAAGGTTTCTTTTGAGAAATCAGTTTATAGTCTTATGGGAACTCCTTTGTAGGAAACTGTCACCTTTTCTCTTGTTGCTTTTAAGATTCACTCTTTATCTTTAATATTGGGTAATGTAATTATGGTGTGCCTTGGTGTGTGCTTCCTTGGGTTCAACTTTTTGGACTCTGTGAGCTTCCTGGTCTTCCTGGAAGTCTATTTCCTTCACCAGATTATGGAAGTTCCAACATCTGAATCATAGGGGTGCCAGAAGGAGGAGAAGAAGAGCACGAAATTGAAAATTTATTTGAAAAGTTCTGGTGGTTTCTTGATGGGATATTTGGGGTTATTTATGTACAGTATCATGTCATCTGCAAATACAGACAGTTTTACTTCCTCTTTTCTAATTTGATGCCTTTTTTATCTTCTTCTTGTCTGATTGTTATGGATAGGACTTCCAGTACTATGTTGAATAAGAAAGGTGAAAGTGGATATCCTAATCTTGTTCCTGATCTTAAAGGGAGCTCATGTAGTTTTTGCTCATTGAGTATGATGCTGGCAGTGGGTTTGTCATATACTGCTCTTATTATATTTAGGTATGTTCCCTCTATCCAGACTTTGCCAAGAGTTATCATAAATAGATACTGGATTTTACCGAAGGCTTTTTCTGCATCTATGGATAAGATCAAGTGGTTTTTATCCTACATTTTGTTTACGTTGGTGAATCACATTTATTGATTTGTGAATGTTGTACCAACCTTGCATTCCTGGAATAAGTCCCACTTGATCATGATGTATGATCTTTTTGTTTCATTGCTGTATTCAGTTTGCTAATATTACTTTAAGGGTTTTAGCATCAATTTGTATCAGGGACATAGGCCTATAATTTTCTTTTTCCTAGTGTCTTCATCTGGTTTTGGAATTAAGATAATGCTGGCCTCATAAAATGAGCTTGGGAGCCTTCTCTCTTATTGAATTATTTTGAAATAGTTGGAGCAGGAAAGGTAGTTACTTCCTTCTCTGAATGTTCGGTATAATTCCCCTGTGAAGCCAGCCAGTCCAGGACTTCTATTTGTTGGGAGTTTTTGATTAATTCTTTAGTTTCAGTAGGTGTATTCTGTCTTTCAGATTCTCTGATTCTTCCTGATTTAGTTTTGCAAGATTGTATGTTTCAAAGAATTTATCCATTCTGTCCAGATTGTCCAATTTCTTGGCATATATTTTTTAATAATATTTTTGTACAGTATTTTATATTTCTTTGGTGTCAGTTGTTATTTCTCCTCTTTCATTTCCATTTTTATTTATTTGAGTCTTCTCTCTTTTTCCTTTGTGAGTATGCTAAAAGGTTTGTTAATCTTGTTTATCTTTTCAAAGAAGCAGCTCTTGGATTCATGATCTTTTGTATTGTTTTTGAAGAATCTATTTTATTTCTTTCTGCTTTGATCTTTATTATTTCCTTCTTTCTACTCACTTTGGGCTTTGTTTGATGTTCTTTTTCAAGTTCCTTTAAATATAAAGTTACATTGTTTATTTCACCTTTTTCTTGTCTTTTGAGATATGCTTGTAATGCTATGTATTTCCCTCTTAGGACTGCTTTCCCAGATATTTTGGGTTGTTGTGTTATCATTTACTTTGTTTCAAGGTATATTTGATATCTTCTTTGGTTTTGTTGTTGACTCATTCATCGTTTAATAACATTTACTTAGCTTCTGTGTCTACGCATGATTTATTGTGTTCTACTCATGGTTTATTTCTAGTTTTATAGTATTTTGGTCATAGAAGATGCTTGATCTGATTTAAATATCCTTAAATTTATTGAGACTTGTTTTCTGTCTTATCATGTGGTCTATCCTAGAAAATGTTCCATGTCACTTGAAAAGTATGTATGTTCTGCTGTTTTGGGGTGAAATGCTCTGAAGATATCCATTTGACATTAAATCCATTCAATCTAGTGTGTCCTTTAAGACTGCTGTCCTTGTATTGATGTTTTGCCTGGAAGATCTATCCATTGAAATCAATGAGATTTTAAAATCCCCAACTATGACTGTATTTCTGTCATTCTTGACCTTTATGTCCATCAAGATGTGCTTTAAATATATATGTGTTCCTATGCTGGCTGCATAAATGTTTACTAGTGTTATATTCTCTTGTTGGATTGTTTCCTTTATCATTATGTAGTGTTCTCTTTGTCTCTACAGTTTTGCTTAAACTTTATTTTGTCAAATATAAATATTGCTACCCCCAGCTTTTTTTCCTTTCTAATTGCATGAAATATCTTTCCATCCCTTTACTTTTAGTCTGTGTGTATCTTTTCCTTTGAGGTGTGTCTCTTGGAGATAACATATATATGGGTCTTATTTTCTTATCATTTCAGCTACTCTATGTCTTTTGGTTACAGAACTTAAGCCATTTACATTTAAGGGAATTATTAATAGATACACATTATTGTCATTTTACTTTTCAACTATTTTCCTCTGGTTTTTTTAATTTTTATCTTTCTACTTTTTCTTAAAGCAAACTGTTAACATTTCTCGCACCACTGATTTAGTGTTAACAAACTCCTTTAGCTTTTTCTTGTCTTGGAAGTTCTTTATTTTTCCTTCAATTTTCAATGATAGCCTTGCTGCAAAAGTAGCTTTGGTTGTTGGTCCTTTCTTTTCATCACTTTGAATATTTCATGCTAATCCCTTCTGACCTGAAATGTTTCTGTTGAGAAATCAGATAACAGTCATCAGGGGTGTCCTACCCACGGCTTACTGGCCGCATGCTGCCCAGGATGGCTATGAATGCAGCCTAACACAAAACTGTAAATTTAAAACCTTTTATTTGATCATCCATTTCCATTAGTGTTTGTGTATTTAATGTGTGGCCCAAGACAACTCTTCTTCCAGTGTGGCCCAGAGACCCCAAAAGATTGGACACTCCTGCTCCCTTTTAGGTATTTGTCTGCTTCTTTCTTGCAGCTTTTTGGAAACTCCTTGTCTTGAAGCTTTGCCATTTTCATTTTACTGCATCTTTTTGTAGGCCTCTTTGGTCCCTATTGTTTGGTACTCTCTGTGCTTGATGGACTTGTGTATCTTTTCCCTTCACCAGATTAGGAAAGTTGTCTGTCATTATTTCTTCAAATATATTCTTTTTTCCCCCTTAGTTCCTTCCCCTTGATCTTGAGTTTCCAATTTCCATGCCCTCATTGTTGGCATTTTGAGTTCTGTCTTCTTTTTCTCTGGTTTTGGAGTTACTACCACTTATTTAGGGGGTTTGTAGTTTCAACCCCTTTCTCTTGGGATTCTGGGTTCCTTTGCTTGTTCTGGTGGTTTCGAATTCCATTCCCTGGTTGTTGGGGTTTCAAGTTCCATTCCCTTGTTCATGAGATTTCCAATTTTTTCCTTTGTTGTTGTGGTTCTGAGTTCCATCCCCTTTGAGGGGGGGCTTGGTAGTTCCATCCCCTTTTTCTTGATGTTTTAGTAAAATCACATTGTTCTTTGGATTACAATTTCCATCTGCTGGTTCTCAGGTTTTTCAGTTCCATTGCCTTGGTCTTGGGGTTCTGAGCTCCTTCCCCTTGTTCTTGGGTTCTGAATATTATTGTCTTGCTCTCAGTATTTCCAGTTCCATTACCTTGTTTTTTGGCTATTCAAGTTTATCCCCTTGTTCTTGGGATTCCTCAAAATAGCATTTTGTTCTCTGGACTCCTTTTCCATTCCCTTATTCACAGGTTTCTGAGTTCCATTAGCTTCTTGTTGAGATTCCGAATTTCATCCCTTTGTTGTTAAGGTTCCCAACTCCATCTCCTTGTTATTGGTGTTCAGGCCTCCCTGCCCCTGTTGGCATTCCTAACCGTTCCATTCTTCTTGGGTCCTAAGTTTTAAACCTTTCTCTTGGAATTCCAAGTTCTATCCCCTTGTTCTCTGGCTTCTGAGATCCAGCCAATTGTTTTGGATTCCACATTCAGTCCCCTTGTTCTTAGGGTCCCATTTTCTGCCCCTTGTTTTGGAGTTGTAGTTCCATCCCCTTGGTATCAGATGTTCTGATTTCCACCCACTTGTTCTCAGGTTCTGAGTTCCACCCCCATTTTGTGGAGTTTCAAGTCCCATCCCCTAGTTCTTGGCATTCTGAGCATCTTACCCTTGATCTTGGCATTCAGAGTTCCATCCTCTTTGGAGGGTTTTGTACTTCCTTCCCTTTGGTCTTGGGATTCCAGGTTCCTTCTCCTGTTCTTTTGGTTTTGAGTTCCATCCTCCAGGTGTTGGGGTTTCACATTCCATGCCCTTGTTCTCCCGATTCTGAGTTCCATTCCCTCGTTATTGGTGTTCTGAGTTCCATTTTCTTGCTCTCAGTTTTCCCACTTCTTTCCCCTTGGTTTTGAGTTTTCAAGGTCCATCCCATTGTTCTTGGATATCCGAGTTCTTGTCCGTGTTCTTGAGGTTTGAGTAAAATCACAGTGCTCTTGGAATTCCATTTTGTTTCCCCTTTTGTTTCTCAGGTTTCTGAGTTTGATGGCCTTGTTCTTGGGACTCTGAGTTTTGTTGGGGTTTTGAATGCCTTGCCTTGTTCTCAGCATTCAGACTTCCATCCCCCTGTAGTAGGGTTGACAAATTCCTTCCCTTTTAATGGGGGTTCTGTGTTCTACATCCTTCTTGTTGGGTTTAGAGTCCCATTCCCTTGTTCTTGGGGTTCTGAGTTCCATGCAAGTTGGGGAGATTTGTAGTTCCATTCCCTTGTTCTTGGGATTCCAGGTTCCTTCACTTGTTCCTGTGGTTTCCAACTCTATCCCCTTCTTCTGGGGGGTCTTATTTCCATGTCCTTGTTCTTGTGGTTTCAAGTTGCATCCCCTTGTTCTTGAGATTCCCAGTTCTCTTCCCTTGTTCTTTGTATTCTGAGTCCCATTCCCTTGTTCTTGGTTTTCCCAGTTCTTTCCCCTTCCTTTTTCTTCAAATATATTCTTGATCCCTGGCTTACTCTCTTCTCCTTCTGGTATTCCAATGACTTGAATGTTGCTATACTTCATTTTGTCCTTAAAGTTCTTAAGCTCTCTTCTTTTTTAAAATCCTTTTTTTCTTTTTGCTGCTTTCTTGTTTTTGTTTGTTTGTTTGTTTGTTTTACTATCTTGTATTCCAAATCACTGATTCAATCTTCTGCTTCATCTAGCCTACAGTTTTCTACTCTGGTGTATTATTTATTTCAGATATTGCATTCTTTTTTTCTCTCTGTTCCCTTTTTATTATCTATATGTCTTTTTTATGTTGTTGAGCATCCTTATAATCATGACTCTAAACCCTCTATCTGATAAATTGCTTGCGTCTATTTCATGTTGTTCTTCTTCTGGAGAATTCTCTTGTTCTTTTGTTTGGGCCCACTTCTTTGTCTTCCCATTTTAACTGATTCTTTGTATTTGTTTCTATATATTAGTTAGATCTGCAAAGACTCTGGCACAGATGTATGTCAGACACTGCCTGTGACTTGCTCTAAGCATCCTGTTGGAGCTATCAGTGATCACAGCTTGTGGAACCCTCTGCTAGGTGTGGATGTGTGCAGAAAGAACCAGGTTGTACACCAAGGACAGAATTTTACCAGCACCAGGTTTTAGGGAGGGTCAGCTAAAGTTTCAGTGCTACCAAAGATCCACCTTTGCTGTTAGACTTAATCACTGAGATAGCCTCCAGCTGTGTGCTCCATAGGGTGGGATGAGGTTATACTGTAAGCAGGACTATTGCTTTCCCTTAGGCTGATGCAACTTGGAAGGCAGTGCTCTTCCTGAGAAAAATGGTTTCTGCCATATCAGGAATGAAATAATATAAGGCTCTGGGTGGCTGTTCCTTCAGTTCTCTCCCCAGCACCACCAACCCAAGACTCTGCTCTGGCAGCTGTAGTCCACTCTGCTCTCCCTCTGCCAGAGTCCAACGTAAGTGGCTGCAAACAAGATTTTGTGTGTTGGCCCTTTAAGAGGCTTTCTGCATCTGTGGCAGTCTCTTCTTGGCAGACAGAAACCCCACTGCTTCTCACAGTTGGATGTTATTTGTGTTCCTTTCCCTATTCTGGAGCTGTAGTCTTAGGAGCCCTGCTTGGGGTTTAAACCCCACGCTTCTCAGGGGGAATCCCCTGGTCATTGTAATACCCCTCTAGAACTTTAGCTGCTACCAATAGGAGCCCAGTGAGCTCTCTTGTACCTCTGCACTCTCTGCCAGTCTTGTGATGTGGTTTCTTCCATCTGTCCTCTGTGATAAGACTTCCAGCTAGTGTTCAGTTGGTTATTCAGGATGGTATTTATTTAATTTAGCTGTATTCCAGTTTGGTCGTGGGAGGTCAGTGTAGCTTCCATGTACTCCTCTGCCATCTAAAATGGACTATATATTTTTAAAAACTAGGCTAAATTTTGAAAGGCACTATGTACCTTCATTAACACAGCATCCCTAGAACAATATTGTGTGGATTTTGAATCCCAGATCTGCAGCTAAAATAAGGCTTATTTTGGGAAATTTATTTATTGTTCCCTCTTTAGTTTTACTTTTCTTTAAAATAGAAAGAATAATATTTTACCTCATATATACTTTGAAATAATTAAAAAGCTAATGGACAAAGTGCACCATGGTTAATGGACATAGGTAGCCTGGTACATAAAAGGATGCCCAATCAATATGTAACTATTACTTTATGTAAATGAAACTGGCACAAAGATTCAGTCTTCTCCCATAGAATTTTTAAATGTTAAGATTTTTTGTAATAAGCCTAAATAGAGATCATTTTGAAATTTTAGCAGTGCTGTCATTTGATACATATATATTAAATTAGTTCCAAACAAATATGTTTAATATTAAAATTCAAATATTTAAAGAAATCAATACTTTCATGTGAACAGAGTTAGGTAAATTAACTTTTCAGAACAGAGGGTTATGATGTTCCTGGAGGTTATAGTATATTTCTGTGCAGCTAGAAAAGTGTAAATTCATGCTTCACTGAATACATATTGAATTCATCTGTAAAGGTTAAATCTATTTCAATATTGGTATCTTTTATTTCTACCTATTAAGAATCTGAGATCATATCCAACAAAAACAGAGTAATACTAAAATTAAAAGGAAAACCTATTTACAATGTCACTTTGCAGTGGTCATCGGTTCAAGATGGAGGTTGATGAAATTGAGGAGAAAAAGGGAAATAGAGGCGTAAATGAGAATGGAGGCAGAATGGGAGTGTGATGTTAATAGTATTGTTTGTGGAGTACAGTGCATAGTGTGATGGCTTTAAAACATGTCTGCAGATTAGCTGATAGTCTTCCCTTCAAAAGACAGAGATGTTTGGCCCTGGCTAGGGTGGCTCAGTGGTTGGGCATTGTCCAGCAAAGTGAGAGATCACTGGTTTCTCTGGTCAGGTGTGGACAAGAGGCAACCAATCAATGTTTTTTTTTTTTTTCCCTCTTTCTCCTTCTCTCCCTCTATCTCTCTTAAAAAACACACACAAAGGTATCTGGTTCCACTCAGAAACCAGGTTATCCTTTATCACTATCTTGATGAACAGAGTGCAGAAATGATGCAGAATGACTTCAGAAGCTGGATTAGAAGAACCCATGCAGTTCCTAGATTCTGGTGCAAGGATTCCAATACTCTGGCATGTGGAAAAAACATATCAAGAGGCTACTGAAAGAGGCTATTGAGAGAGAAAATGGAGAGGCTGGAAGGGAGAGAAGAGGGTACAAAAGAAAGGAGGAAGGAAGAGAGAGAAAGATCAGGAGAGAGAGAGAGAGAGAGAGGAAACCAACATGAGGAATGTGGCAGTTTGGACTCTTTATTCCAGGCACCATGGAAGTATGAAGATGACCCTAGCCCCAGCTACCTTCTGAATGAAATTTCTATGAGACCCTAAATTTTTTAGCTGACCTTTTTAATCCTCAGATTTGTGAACACAATAAATGATTGCTATTGTTTTAGGCTCCTGTTTTTGGGTGGCTTGTTGCACAGCAATGAATAATCGGAAGAATGTGGCCTATGGAATGAGTTAGTCACATCACACAGATGTTTGATATGATTTAATATGGATATGGAGTTTTCTAATTTTGCTTCATATCATCTAGTACATACTTATGCTATGAAAGAGAGACAGATGTTCTGAAAAAGTGTCTAATATAAGTAAGTGAACTTAAAATATTTTAATATTTTAAGATATTTTGTTCATTCAATATATATTTATTGAACATCTACTAAAGGCTTAGTCATTTTCTACACTTTAGCACTATATCACTGAGTCAGACAACAGATGCATTCTTTGTGCCTATTATCCTGAGAAAGAAATAAACAATAAATAAAATATGTATAAAGTAACTCCAGGTAGTTATACGATATGAAGAAATAATAAATCATGCAAAGGAATTAGGGGTGGGTTAAGATAAAGTGGTCAGGGAAGCCATTTCCCAGGAGGTAGTATTTTTAAATTAACATTCCAGGCTGAACAGTAAATATCTAAGTACTGTCTTGTGAAAAAGAACAATGAGAATAATGCGCCTAAAAGAGGAGAGAGAGGTGACATGATGATAATGAATTTGAATTCCATTGTGGATGAGATGGGAAGCCATGGGAGGAATGTGATTGGGAGAATGAAATGATGTTAATCACTTTCTCTTGCATGAATGTAACAGAGAGGTTTAGCTGTTGATAGAAATCCATGGCCTCTTATTTCCAGGGACACAGTAAGAATACATTTCTCAGCCTCCACATCATCAAATGTAACTAGGTGCCTAATACCGAGACAATGAAACGTGATTGGATCTAATGTATACCTGACCCATAAAAATCTCCCATGTGTGCTCTTCAAGCTCCCTCCCACTTCCAGCTGACAGGAAAGGAGCTAACACTTGGAGCACATTTAGTAACCACAGGCTGAAGATGGCAGAGGCAAGGCATCATTAGTCCAGGTACTTGAATAGTTGCATGGAGTAGAGTCTCTGCTCCTACAGCCACCTCCCAATGTACAGTCATCAATCTCACACACAATAACAGCCTCAGCATTATCAACCAGGTACAATCCTGAACTCTCCCATGAAAATCAACTGAAGTGTTTTTGTTTTGAGTAATTACTTGCATGGGACTATTTTTTAACTCAGCCTTGTCTACCTCACCTAACATGGTGAAAAAGAAACCAGCCCCTGTTAAAAGATAGTCTGAACTGAAAAAATAAATAATGAAAAGGCTGTTTTAGTAAAGTAGGGGAGCAATGGATAGTTTACACAAGGGTGGTATCAGTGACTGTGGCAAGATATGGTCAGATTTAGAGTATAGTTTGAAGATTGGGCCAAGAAGACTTGCTGATAGATTGATCATTTTTAAAATGTCAGCTACAAATTTTGAAAATTCTCATAATCTTTCTATAGTCTTGTAATATTAATAATAGAATAGCCATTTCCTGACTCACTTTTTTCTGAGAATAGAAGCCACAGAATTCCACAGTGAGTGCAGAACAGACACCTTCTTATGTAAAATTTTCAAAGGAAGTAAAAACATCCATTCCATGATTCTTAGACTTGATAGACAATTAAAGGTAGAAACAGGTGAGAGACCAAATTTGCTTAGAAGAATATCTTTGGAGAAAATTGTGAGATTCACCTTCTTCCAAGCTCCAAGCTCAAGGTGGCTGAGGGAGAACCTGTTTATTTCATCATCTCAATCCGATGGAGGAGTTTTGCATAGGACCAGACCTCCAGCCCAAAGTGCACCCAAGCTAGGCAGGGGAGACATTTTTAAATTAAGTTTTAATACTATTTTGGATCATGCATCCAAAACACTGAGTAAATGTGTGCTTGTGATTTACATGTACAGTAGGAGTCTTTATTTGTGAGAATGAGCGGAAGGGACATGGGGTCTGCCTGACTCTTCCTGTCGTAGGGAAACATGGAGACACTGTATGAAAGCTAAAATGACCACAGAGCAACAAAATATAGTAATGTCTTGAACATGTTATGAATAATGTCTATTCAACACAGGTTCAATTCACAATGGGAGAGAAATATGAGCATCTCTAAATACGGCCAATCACAACAACAAGGAACTTTAGGTGGGAATGTCATATCATCTAACAGGACTTGGAAAGCCATGAGCTCAGACCACCTAACATAAAGTAAGGAAATCAACATAATTTTATTAATGGTATTAAGCAACTGCTTCTATCCTAACATGGGAGAAAAGTGGCTCTGTCATTGCAATATCTTTAAAGATGGCAAAAAAGTTACTGTAGTTATATTGAAAAATGCTTTAAGAGAATACTAAACATATGATATTCCTTTTCAGGTGTGAGCTTGTTATCAAGATGGAATGTTATCCACATTGTTTATTTTGAAGTGTTTCCTATTTTTTAAAAGATCAAGTGATGAATTCAGAAATTTTTCTCAAATGTTATGCCCATATGTACCCTGAACTTATTTTTTCCACGGATATTCTCAAATCATAAGCATTCTATACATAAAATATCCTTGTTCTTCTCCAGAATACATGGTATATGGATCTTGATTTAATTACAAGAAAAAAGGGGAGAAAATAAGTGTGGAGTTCAACTTCTACTGTATCCATGACACAGTTAATCTAAGACATTACAGCATCTACAAATTCAGAGCACTTTTAAATAATTTCCTTTCTATGATGAAAAGAAAACCATTTTTCTTTAACTACATTTCTTGGCTCTTGTGGCAGAAATGGGATGCCTTACAGTGTTGTAGCAGTTTTTCTCCCTACAGTGTAATCTCTGACTCTTGAACAAGACTATTTCTACCTTCAGTAAGGTGATGTTCAAACTTGATTTTGTGAGTTATATGTACACCTCTGATGAGAGCTTCCCCTGTTAATATAACATGACTATGCAAATGTGTATTTCAGATGAATTAAAGGCATGAAAATTATACATTGGAGTAATACATTTTTAGGGCTTTATGTATTTTAGGTGTTGAAGTTGGAAACTGTCCTTTGTAAGATCTCAGATAAAAACTGTTAAGGTGGGAAAGAGCAAATCATTCTCCAAGTGTATATTTGTTGTGGATTGAGTTCATTTTTTACAAAGGGTGCCTGAGTAACACATTTTATGCTGGACATGTTGCCATTTGTACATGGATTCAATATGATTGTGGATGATCCTGTTGTCAAACTAGATTTAATGCATCATTTTTCTCTCATGAGTCCCTGTCCTTGATAAAATAATGAAATAAAGGATTCTACACTGTGTTCATGACCCTTAAGGATAGTTTTTTAATGCTTTAAATAATACCAAAATTATTCGAGCAAGATTTGGTTGCATTTTTTATAGCTACTTTGAAAAGCAAGTATTTTAAAGCAAATACAAAGCAGAAATGATAAACATTGGTGATTTGTGAAGTTTTTGCTTTCTTTTAAAATTTGGGGTAGAAGGTGAACAGAATGCAGTTACTCACTGGGATAGGGAATTAGAAAGGCCCATTTCATCATGCTGATATTTAAAATAGAAAGGGTAACATTCCATTTGCAGACTTCCTCTTTTTATTCATTTCCATATACTATTTCTTTGTGTGCTTATCTGCCTTCCTTCCTTTCATTTGTCTACTGAAAAGGTCCTCTTAGGCATGTGGATATCTGCTCTAAGTTTGGAAGGAATCAACATTCATCCTCTGTCCCCAACCCAGGACCATACTGGTGAGACATGAAGATGCAGGCACCCTCCTTGCACAGTTAATGCAAATCCTCCAAAAAGAAGGGAAAGCCTCTCACCTTACATGTAGTACTAGCACACTAGCTGGCAGCAGCCACACTAGAACATCCCTGCTACTATTGTCTTAGAGACCCACATTTTACATCAATTACTTAAATACAATTTGTCCACTACTGTCCCTGACTTTTCCATGTATCTCTTTAATCTTAGTCTATAAAAACTCTACCCACTGTATAAGACCCAATGAAAATATCATTAGGTATTCCCTAGTAACCTGTGCCAGAGGCCACTATATATTTTAATATTTCTATAGTTTTTGCTTATGCTTGCCATACACTATATCATATGACTATTCATTGATGCCTTGTTTTTAGTACCTGACAATAGAATCCTTGAGTGCAGGTCAATGTTTTATAGGTCTCTATATAATTTCACAATTTAAAACTCTGCTTGTAATAGGAATTCAATAGTGATTATTAACCATTAAATTGATAAAGCTATGGAACTCCTAGACTAACACATGATCTATGTAACAATGTTTAATGTTCTATGCCACAACTGCATTTTAATCATTTCTTTTCCTCAGAACACATTACAAGAACTATTCAATGGTACCACTAAGAATATGTCATGAAAACTATTCAATGGAAACATAAGACATTGGGATTAAGATTTAGGAATTTTAGGATCCATTTACGATTAGACATCATTTGTTATTTATAAACAATTTTCTGTATATGTAACATATATATGAAATAGTTGGGAAAATACTTCTTTTTTATATCAAACAGCATTTGCTTTGCGATAGCCTGGCTCATCCAGAAATCTATTTGTCGCAATCTCTAGAGAAACGTACCTCTCACAATGATGTTGGTGGACTTTTTTGCAGGGTTTCCTACATTGTTATTGGCAATGCAGCTATAAGTACCAGCATCTTCTGAGGTGATGGCAGGTATGGTCAAAGTTCCTCCATTCAAGACAGTCTTTTCAGGCAGAATCCCAAAGGACCTGACCCAGGTGAGAGATGGTGCAGGCTCTCCTCCTGTCGTAACACACACTAATGTTATGGCCTCTCCAGGATTTACAACTATAGGGTCATCCACCAAGAGTTTAATTGACGGAGATGCTAAAAGACATAAACAAAAGAACATGCACCTATTTAGATCTACTACTACTAGAATTCAACAGTATGCTTTATATTTATTCAAACAATTAACATGAAATAGTGCTGTCTTTTGTCAAAATCTTATTGTAATTATCAATTTGAAACCAGTATAATGATTATATATTTAATTCTGTGGCATAAACCTGTAGAATTATATTAAGAATCTTACACTTGGAGAGGAGAATTAAAATTTATAGTTTCCTGGAGTATTGTTCAGAATTAGAATAGTAAGAAGGATAAAGTTCTAAAACAAAAATCTCTTTCTTTTTTAATGCTGGCAATGACCATTTGTTTTTGTCACTCCACATATAAATATTGTAGCTGTTTACTCCTTACATTTTCATGGCAAAGATCATCAATTATTTAATTTTTGGATCACTCTGTAGTGAAATGATACATATGTTCTTATAACCTAAATAAAAATGAGTAAGAGATAGAGGCATAGATCATTCCAAACTTTTACCAAGGAATAGGCCTGGTTTTTTATCTTGAAAGAAAAACAAAACCGTGTAATTCTAAGACAGACCCCACACTTCATCTCTAACTTCTCTGTTCACAAAGGTTTAGCTACTGAGTTCTCATTAACTACTGCTTTAAAATTTAGAAACAAACAAAAATGAGACCTCAAACACAGTCACTAAACTATGTTTGAGACAGCTCTCATTTTGAGTTATAATAATCTCATGAGTGAAAACAAGTCATTTGCCATCTTTCAGATTTAAAAATACAAGAATAGATATCCATTCAATGAAATATGCTGTGTTATAGACTTTTCCTCAAACACTTAAAATAGAAACTGAATACAAACTGTGTTCACATACAGCATTTTTTCCTGTTTACAATTCAATGGCAGCCCATGTAATGCATCTCTAAATAAAACCAGGGGCATGGATTATGCTGGTGTTTGAGTTCATACATTCAGACATATATTATGTCAAAGATAAAACTATTATATGAAATCAATCTATATTGGAAACATTTAAGGTGTTCAATTGTACTGTATGTTTTTTTCTTTTTTTTTTTTTAGATATTAGATTCAGCTTAGAGTCACAGAGTGTTTTTATCAGAATAAAAGGTAAACACCCTTTGTGGTCCAATATTATCTGCATAGTTTAAAAGGACAGAGGAGAGCAAGAAAAATTTTCATATGATTAATATGGTTATGTGGGACAAGGTATGACATCACTAGATGACACATTTAAAATCATTTTTGTATATTGGTTTTTCTAACATCACTATAAGTAATATGGAAGTTTTTAAAGTGTCTTAATAGCCCTTTAGAAGTGTTGACTTTAAATTGTGATTATTTATGATTAAAAACATGTTGATGAATTCATGTAGTGAAAATAATATGCAAATACACTGCAGTTTGGTAGGAAAAAATACCTCAAAGAATTATTTGATGTTGTGCAATGGATGGAAGCTATTAATTAAATATTTTGAAATTAGACATTATAAATAATTATTGATATCATAAAAAGTGAAAGAAATCCCTGTAGCCCAATTTGATATAAATATATCTCTTACAAAGGTATTTAGTTAAAATATAATTTTAGAGACTTCCAGTCAAGATGGGAGCATAGACAGACATGCTTTGCCTCCTTGCACAACCGTAAAAATTACAACTAACCTCAAAACTAAAATCACCCAGAACTGCCAGAAAATCAAACAGTATGGAAGTCCAACAACCAAGGATTTAAAAAAGACATATTTTAGAAGACTACCCAGACAGGTAGTAGGGGTAGAGATGGGGAGCCAGGGTGGAGAAGATGCAGTGTGGTAGCAGTGAGGTGGCAGCAACCAGGTAGTCATGGCAGCCAGTGGAATGGATGGTTCCACATTAGGGGTACCTGGGGGGCAAGCTCCAGGTGAGACTGCATGGCCCAGGGTTCCTAGCACTGGAAAAATAAAGTCTCACAACTCTCGGCTGTAAAAACCAGTGAGGGTAGAGGAGGAAAGAGAAACTGCAGGTCTCTGAAGACAGTCTGTTAAAAAGGGCCCACAGGACCCTAGAACATACACAAGCCCAGCCACTCTGGAGATTATAACCAGGGCAACAGCTAGAGGGGTCCCAGTCCCATAAGTGACTGGAAGTGAGGCAAGTGTGGAATAAGCCTCTAGCAGTCAGGCAGTGGCATTTCCCCCTCTTGGACCCCTCTCCCACATACAAAGACACAACATGCTGAAGTGGGCTGCCCCACCCTGGCAAATACCTAAGGCTCCACCTCATACAATGTAACAGGTGCACCAGTCAAAGCAGCTCTACCTAATACACAGAAACAAACATGGGGAGGCTAACAAATTGAGGAGACAAAGCAATATGGCTCAAATGAAAGAAGAGAACAAAATCCCAGTAAAAGAAAGTGAAACAGAGATAGCCAACCTATCAGATGCAGAGTATAAAACACTCATGATAAGGATGCTTAGAGATCTCATTGAGTATGGCAAAAACATAAGGGATAAAATGAAGGTTACACTAGGAGAAATAAAGAAAAATCCACAGGGACCAACAATGAAGGGAAGGAAGCAAGGGTTTAAATCAGTGAATTGGAACATAAGGAAGAAATAAGCATTCAAGCAAACAGAATGTTGAAATAAGAATTAAAAAAAAAAAACATGAGGAGAGAAGAAGACGACTCTGGGACATCTCCATACATGCCATCTGAATCATAGAGATGTCAGAAGAAGAAGACAAAGAGCAAGAAACTGAAAACTTATTTGACAAAATAATGAAAGAAAAATTCCCCAATTTGGCAAAGGATATACACAAACAAGTCCATGAAGCAAAGAGAGTCCCAAAGAAGTTGGACCCAAAGAGGACCACACAAAGACACATTAGAATTAAATTGCCAAAAGTTAAAGATAAAGATAGTACCTTAAAAATAGGAAGGGAAAAGCAGCGAGTAAACTACGAAGGAGTTCCCATAAGACTATCTGCAGATTTCTCAAAAGAAACTTTCCAGGCAAGCAGGGACTAGCAAGAAGTATTCAAAGTGATGAAAGGCAAATACCTAAAATCAAGATTACTCTACCCAGCAAAGCTATCACTTAGAATTAAAGGACAGTTAAAGTGCTTCCCAAGCAAGATAAAGCTAAAGGAAGTCATCATCACCAAGCCCTTATTATATGAAATGCTAAAGGGACTTATTTAAGACAAGATCAAAACTATGAAGGTTAAAATGACAAGCTCACAAATATCAACAACTGAATTTTAAAAACAAACTAAGAAAACAGAACAGAAACAGAATCATAGATATGGATATCATCTGGAGGGTTATCAGCGGGGAGTGAGAAGGAGAATAATGGAGTGAAAGTTGCAGGGAATAAGAAGCATAATTGGTAGGTACAAAATAGACAGGGGGAGGTTAAGAATGGTATAGGAAATGGAGAAGTCAAAGAACTTACACACATGACCCATGGACATGAACTAATGGGGGGATTGCTTAAGAGAAAGGGAGTACCCATTGGAGGGAGACAAAAAGGAAAAATTGGGACAACTGTAATAGAATAAGCAATAAAATATACTTAAAAGTAAAAATAAAATAGCTTACATGATAAAAAATAAAAAATATATTTTAGAGAGTCCAACATTTATATCATATAAACAAATCTCATTTGTTCCCCAGCATATTTTAGTAAAATTAAAAGTGACAAGGCTTAAGGGCCATTCATACTATATGTTTGGCCTACAGAAACACATAGTGATGACATTAAGAAACACTTGAGCTTGAAATTGACTTGTATAAGAAGTTGTTTTTCTTTTAGACAATATTTTTCTTAATATTTCAAGACAATTTCAGAGTTCAAAAACAGTATATATAACAAAAATTTATGATACATTGCAGAACCATATTCACAATCTTATTAATAACTCCTCATTTTTCATATCTGATTTAAAGAAAGTGCTGCACACCTTATTTTTATTGAAGATAACATTTATTTTCTCTAATTATCACTGATTTTAAAAGTAGCCCAAGCAGATCATAAATAATGGCTAAAGAATGAAAGATTTTAAGAATGTTTATAAGTATTTTAGTCTCTAACTTTTCTGACTTTAAATCTTGAAAAGATTAAAGGCTAAATTTTTGTCATTTTTGCATTAATGTCTAACTTTTGATTATAAAAATATCAACTTTTTTAAACTATGAGGCTTTGCATAAGAACCTTAGGAACATCAGGATTCATCAGGCTTAAGTGTAAGTTATGCCCTAGAAAAAAAAAGTAGGAACAACATTAAAATTTGTTTCTATTACTAAAAATATTTTAAAGAAAAGATTTCTTATTAGAAGAATTCTTTGCTACTTTGGGGATATACTGAAGAATAACTTAACCCTGGCTGATGTGGCTCAGTGGATTGAGTGCTGGGCTGCAAAACCAAAGGGTGGCCAGTTCAGTTCCCAATGAGGGTGCATGCATAGGTTGCAGGCCAAGTCTCCAGTAGGGGGCACATGAGAGGCAACCATACATTGATGTCTCTCTCCCTATCTTTCTCACTCCCTCCCCTCTGTTTATATATACATACATACATACATACATAATTTTAAAAAATAATTTTAAAAAAGTAATTTAAAACATCTGGAGCTAATTACTTCCTTCTTATAAGCTTCCACAGCCCCCTCCAAGTTTTCCCTTTCATATCACATTGTATAACATTAGTTAGTCACTACCCTTGCTCTTGAGCCAGGAGTACAGTGTCATGATTGCATTCTCTGAAGTATGGCATGATGGTTGAATGGTAAGTGACATATGGGTTCAGATCTGAATTAGAGATATTCAAAGATGTGTTTCTTTGACTAAGAAATAATATGAGAATTAGAAGTGAGTCATAGGGAAAATCATACAAAATAAGGAACATGAAAAAACAGAAAATACTCCAATAAAAAATCCTCAGCTAGAATGATATTTGTCTTAGTTTGAATTCCCCCCAAAAGCAGGTCCTGATACAAGTAGCGAATTTGAGTGGAGATTCCAGGAAGCATATTGAAAGAGCAGAGAAGAAAGATAAGAAAAACCAGTCAAATAGCACCTGTGAATGTTTGTCACCATGCCAAACCCCACCCCTTGCTGCTGGGAACACAGCTCAGAGCTCTCCTTCTGAAGAGCAAGCAGGTTGGGCAAGTGTTTATATACCAACTGTTGTCCCTCATTAGTTGAGGATAATTCCTTGGGTCTTAACTCCCCAATCTCATGCTTTGGCTAAACACATGGCAGTCCAGAGAAAAACCTCACAGAAGGATACGGAATATGGAATCTGTCAAAAGAAACTACAGTAACCTCCAGAACATGCTCAGAAAAGGCAGGACACCCAGAGCATTTGCTAGGACCTCCTTCACATGTAAATTCAATGATCTATAGTAGGTGACTTGGAGATAATGTGAAAAGGATTAAGATAGAAGAACAAGGAAGGATGAGTGGTGAGCAGGGGTACCTTTACCCTTTAAGATATAGGCACAAAATGAAATTAGTATGAGCACAGTATGAATGCAAGAAAGATAGAGGAAAAAATATTTATGAATCACTTTCTACTTCTGTTCCATGGCCCTATTTTTTTAAATATGAAAATAATAACAAGCCAAGTCCAGCTTCTATGTGAAGAGACATGCTTATGCTATGCTTACAAATTCAAGGAACAGAAAAAAAGTTTTTCTCAGAAGAACTAATCCTTTCACTGAGATAATATAGCAATCACCACATTTTTCATGAATTTCATTGAAATCCATTTTCAACACACATTTCATTGAAATACAGGTAGTAGTGAACATTTCACAAAATAACAATGGGAGAATATAATAGAAGTTGACTTGAAAACTCAAAATGAGCTACTTGTTTAGTTGGGGAATTATTCAAACATCATTACTGATGTATTGATAGATTCTCATGAAGCCCAGGAATACTATCACAATTGGAAAGTTCTCTTTAAAACAATGCTCCAGGATACAGCAATATTTGAAATAGTATTCATGAATAGTATCCAATACAAATAGAGAGACTTTCCTACGGTTGTTGAAGCCAACATGTATTTTTCATTATTTTAATATTCACAGGAAAGATATTTCTGGAAATTACTTAGAAGGCAGAGTAAGGATGGACCTCCATGGAAAATTACATAAAAATCTACTGAAAGTGACCTCACTTGCAGCACCATGGGTTCCAAACAAAGAGTTCCCTAAATGGGTTTTGTTTGGTTGGTACAATATCCTTTGTTGTCATTGCTGGTATGAATGTATATCATTAGGTATTGCTTGTTCCCCCTAAATAAAATATTTCAATACATTCATTCATGTGCTCAATATTTACTGAACACCTACTATGTATTAGTCCCTCTGCTAGACACTTGAAATATATCAGTGAACAAAACAGCCAAAGAATCCCTGCACTCAGAAGATATACCCTAGCAGGAAAAGAACCTGCCCTCTCCCCATGACTCCCATTGTCTTAAGTAGCTTCACATACTTACACCATCTGCCTGCTCTCTGAGGACATGTGCGTTTATGATCTCTGAATGGTATGTTTATGCCATTAGAGCACAATTAGAGTAAAAAAGTTTGTCAAAAGTTACTTCAATGAAAGGAGATTTACAAAATAGAACAACTGCTATTTACATTTCAGTGTAGTCATTGACCAAAATTAATGAAAAATATTGAAATGGAATTTTGTTCCAAGTTGAACAAAATATAGTAAACTCAGAAATTCATTTCAGGGGGTAAAGTATGCCAATAGTTGGGTTACTAATACTTAATGACCTGAAAAGTATTCATAAACATTGGAAAATATTATTAAGAACTTTAGCACCATTTATATTCTCCTCCTTTGATAAACAACCCCTGACTATGTTTTGCCAACAGATAAAATCCTGGTGAAATCTGGTCGCATTCAAGTTTACAGGAAATTAAGCATCAATATGCTGCTGCAGTAGAATCCCAGAGGGTTATCTCTAATGGAGAGAAAAGTCCAAACTAAGTACTTCCAAATAAATAATTGGTTAGCCATAGAATCTTCCTGTTCTTTATAGATAACATTAGGATTTTAGAAATAGTGTCCATATGCAGAGGTATCCTCTCCACAAGATCAGCAGGAGTATGAACTTGCTATTCCTGCTGCCTGGAATCCTCTCCCAGAGCTTATCCCCCTGGTAAAAACTAGTAGTTAAGTACTTTACCATGCTCAAGTGCCAATATCGATTCTTCATCAAATTCCTAGTTTTATGCATAAGCCAACTGAGTTGCTCTCTCCTTTTTATAAGCATAGCTGCCTATACTGCCTGCCCCCAACATTAGAACATTTTCCCCTACCCTTTCATTGTGACGTATTTAGGCATAAGACTTCAGAGTAAAAAAAGATAATGTTTTTCATATTTGTACCCACAACACCCAGAAAGGATTCTGACAAAGAATTAGAAGCTCAATAACATCTTATTTGAAAAAGAACGTTGCATTTAAAGATTGAAGAACAGACAGTCCACCTAAAGCCTACAATTGATCATAAACTTAAGCAAAAAAAAACATAAAAGAACGTAAATATGCCTCAGGATTTCATGAGCCATTCATTGAAAATTACTAGTTATCACAACTTGACAATTCTTTCATTGTTCAACCCATCTAAACTTAACCATGCTGTATATTATTAACAAAGTGAAGACAAGGGATTTCTCTATCAGCATTTATTAAACCACTCATATAAAATCAGCATAGCGTATTATTTATACTTCTTTATATTTAATTATTTGCTCAGTTATAACATGTATATTACTATTCATAAACCATGTAATTTAGCCAAATTATATCCCTGAAAGCAAAATAAAGAGCCTTTGTTATAAGATAACCAGAATGTATGTAATTCAATATGGACTTAAAAATCAGTCATTTTTAAGGCTCTTTTGTGTGATATCATGCAGCAGCAAAACAGATAAAGACATCAGCTCTAAGACCATCTGCTGTTCATCTTGCAGCTATACTCCTTTAAGCCTCACCAGAGTGGCAGAGCAAACAACAATGATTCTGCTTTGGCAACCACAGCTGCTGAAATAGAGGCAGCTGGTATTTCTACCTGCAATATTACAACACAGAAGGATGAGTGGGAAAATGTACTTTCTTATTGGTTACTCTCTTACTGGTCTGATAAAGTTTTTTTCTTTTTATTGCACACCCTGGGGATACTGCATGGCATCTTGATTCCTTTTATGATTAATAATTTCATTGTATGGTAACTTTGACAAAGGTTGCTTCATAGCTATGTTAACAAGTAATCTGGAACATACTTAACTTAGTGGGGCCTCTGTTTGCTCCTCTAAACATCAAGGGAATTCTGGTAGATAATTCCTAAAAGACAACCTAGACCAATTTATACCTTCAATGGGAAAACACCTGGGTATATAGTCTCCTAATCATATGATGCATCTTACTCAGGTTACTCCAGGGTTTCAATTGATTCCAAGACAGAGCAAAGACTAAAAAATCACATCAGGTCCTGGCTAATGTGGCTCAGTGGATTGAGTGCTGGCCTGCAAACCAAAGGGTCACCAGTTGGGATTCCTGGTCAGGGCACATGCCTGGGTTGCAGGTCGGGTCCTCAGTGTGGGGAACTCGAGAGGCAACCACACATTGATTGTCTCTCTCTTTTTCTCCCTCCCTTCCCTTCTCTAAAAATAAATAAATAAAATATTTAAAAAAATTTAAATCACATAAGGAGTTTAATTGGTCAGGTCATTGATAGCAACAAAATAAACTGAAAACAGAGGAATATATCTATGTTTCATTTTAAGAAAATATTAATTCATGTATTGATTAAGTTATAACCATGTGTCAGGCTCTGTTCTACCCACTGGAGATATAGAACAAAACAGACAAAAATCCTACTCTTAAGGTGTTTGTAATTAGATGGAGACAATTATAGTCCTTAATATGTGTCAGGCCTCCTTCAAAAAGCTTTACGTATATTGACTCATTTAATTGTTTGAGATAGGTACTATTATTACTTATTTCCATTATTACCAATCTGAGAAACCATTTCAATAACTTGCCAAAGATCACTTTAGTAGTGAATCATAAAGCTGGGCTTCTAACCTAGGCAGCCTGGGTTAAGATGGATATAAAGTATTGCATATAAACCCCAGAGGAAAAATAAAAAAAGTTGATCTTCCCAAGTTCTATCTGAATCTTGATGATCGTTGTGTCACAGGAAGAGTTAGTGCTGCCTCTCTAACAGAAGGAGGGGATACATAACATTACCATCCACTACTACATTATACAAATCTGGGGAGGGCAAAAATAAATGTGGTTGGCTCACCAAACATTTAGAAAATTCTGCCATTCAGAATAGAAGGCAACATGGACTTGTGAACCATCTAAGTAATAATTAAAAAGCTTAAATTCTGAAGTGTCTTTGGAAGAAGCTCTTAGGCCATTGCTTGGGGCATGTTTACTCCTAAGTCACACAGCTGTCCCTTGGTGTGTGCAGGCATTGGTCCCAGGGCCCCCACAGATACCAAAATCCAGGAATTCTTAAGTCCCTACGTAAAATGGAATGGTGTTTTCATATAGCCTTTTATACATTCTCCTGTATAATATGTCATCTCTAGATTACTTACAATAACTAATACAATGTAAATGTTCCATAAATAGTTGTTTTATTGTATTCTTTAAAGAATTATGACAAGAAAAAAGTCTGTACCTGTTCAGAACCGAAGCACAGTCATAGGCCTTAGCTACTAGTACACGTTGACAACAACATAACATTTAAAAACATTTTTAATATGTGGTTGATTAAATGTGCAGATGCAGAAACTGCAGATGTGAAGCACCAATTTTGTGTTATGTAACTGTAGTGGGCTCAGTTATTTAAATTCTCAGGTTTCAAGAGTTAAGGGGCTGGAATTTAAATATGGAAGGTCTTCTTTAGACAGTGGCAATTGATAATCTACCAGTAAGGAAGAATACGAGAAGCTAGTGTGTTACAGACTCATAAGCGTGGTCTCAAAGATAAACTATGAACCAAGCCTCCATCTATTTCAACTGCCATCCCCAAAATGTCAGATTAGGTAAGTACAGTTTGAAAAAGCAAGAAAAGAAATAATTTATCCATATATTTATGTTAGGTGTTACCAATGAGAAAAGAAAGAGAGAGAGAAATAGTTTGCTAATGCTTCTAAATTATGCTATAAAATACTACTAAGATTATTATATGAAGGACAAAAGTGGCCATATTTTGCTGAGCACAATCCTGGACCAAAGGTCAGATAAAAGAAATAAAATCATCCAAATTATACATACACTCATATTTAACACACTTGAATATTATGATGGTTATTTACATTGAATTCTAGAAGTAGTTTTATAAAATAGAATAAAAAACATCACATCTTACCCCTGGCTGGCATAGCTCAGTGGATTGAGCGTGGGCTGCGAACCAAAGTGTCTCAGGTTCGATTCCCAGTCAGGGTACATTCCTGGGTTGCAGGCCATAAACCCCAGCCACTGTACATTGATGTTTCTCTCTCTCTCTTTCTCCCTCCCTTCCCTCTCTAAAAATAAATAAATATAAATCTTTTAAAAAAAAACATCATATCTTGAGTGCCTGCATTGGGCTACAGCTCAGATGAGTGCAGCATCATGAGAACCTCTGCCCTTTCCAACCACATGGCTGGGATTGCTGCACTCGCCTCTAACAGAGATGTGTGCATTGGAGGGTGTTAGAATGAGGAGGCTAATTCTAGGACAGGGGGTGCCTCAGTAAATGAATTTTATTTACTTATTTTTAAAGGTTGTATTCATTTATTTTTTAGAGAGAGAGGAAGGGAGGGAGAAAGAGAGGGATAGAAACATTAATGTGTGGTTGCCTTTCACATGCCCCCTAGTGGGGACCTGGCCTGAAACTCAGGCCTGTGCCCTGACTGGGAATCGAACCAGTGACCCTTTGGTTTGCAGACCCATGCTCGATCTACTGAGCTACACCAGCCAGGGCTAGATTGTGTTTTATAAAGGTCTAAATGTGTTCTAGGGAGATGTTTTCCTTTTAAGTACACATATATTAAGTGCCTTTAACCATTATGTGTATATTGATATTCCTTCTTTATGGTTAATAAAAAAGAAAAAGCAAGGCAGAAAAAGAATTAGAACATAATTTGGTAAAAAAATAAATACGTCAAAGCACAGGGATTTGATTCCAAGTTTTCTGTGTGGTTAACAATTTGCTGGACTGAATTACAAACTCCTAAAATTGTGGTTTATCCTAGAAAAAATGACAACTTTAAATTATAGACCTTGTAGGTATCACTACAGTATGATGTTGACATGCTATAAATATTAACACTGCTTAACACTATTATTACAGATCTAATTCTAACAGAAGTTCATTCAAGTCTAACTACTACACTAGCTATATTTCTTATCTGGGGATTTCAGACAGTCAGAGAACACTTAAATACATTGTTGCCATGTTCTAGGACAATGCTGCTACATGATAAGTAGGTATTCATTTTTTGAGTAAGATAATACTGTAATGTAACATATGTAAAGAAACTAAATAAGCTGCACAAAATGAAATATTTCTTAAAGGAAGATTAAAAGCCAATAAAACCCTTTTTCAAACTATTTTAATATGAAAAATGAACCATTGATGGAAATCACCTCTGAATTCAATTCCTCTCTATACATAAGAAAGGGATTGTATAAAGTGACCTGCCAATATTTTATTTCTCAAAGCTACTGAAAATAGAACTTTCCATTCTAGTTCTGATATTTTCAATACACATTTTGGTAAATCCACATTCCCCATTTTACATGATTAATATGAGCTGCTGAATATCTTTGCAAAGAAAACAAATACCATTTGTTTTTAATGTTAAATCAATTTTTGTTTTTCTTAAAGGTTTAATATTGATGTTTATTGATTTGCCTATTTAACTTTCCAGCAACTTGAGAATTAAATCTATATTAGATATTCTTTCACTGTGGAGCTCTATACATATTATAATGCTTTTCTGAACCTGTATTCATATTCACATTCTGCTAAAACACACAAACCAATGTTAAGCACATACCACTCTATATTCATTGAATTTTCAGGCTCTTTGTACAGTCAATAGTGTCCAATTGTGTATATATATCTCATCAGGTTGCTTTTTACTTATAGTTCCAAAAAGAAAAGGGGGTGAACTTTACAATCTTCATCAGATTGAGTTAAATTTAAAATTGAAAAACAATATGCAATGAGGCAGGACCTTAGTTATTAACTATTCCCAATCATGATCAAGAGAATCAGAAAAGCATAAGAACAGAAGGAGTCTGGCCTTCTTTTCTCCTTTCTGTTCTGTCTAGGCACTTGTCTTAGTGGAATCAATCCCAGAGAAATTTAACAAGAACCCATATTATGCTGCTTCTTTTCCCAGTAGTTTTACTTTTTTCTTATTGTGCCTAATGTTTTCTCTTTTCACTTTGGAAACACACATTTTAATTTGCACTTAACATGTGACAATCATTTTGAAGAAATTCCTTCTCCATTGTTACTTGTTAGGTCACACTATCAGAACTTCCTGCATTTTACAATTCTAGAACTTCAAACTCTTTTCAGTAAAATAAAGCCAACTGGCGTTGCTGGATTTTGCTAACAAGACAAATGCTAGTTACTTCCAGGACTTGACTAATCTGACTAAAATCCCTGCCTCTTGGTTGTTTGAGAACAATGTGGCAATGCCAGGCCAGAGTGAAAGCCTAGAGGAAATTGATACAACTGTCATACCTCTCTATGCCAAACACCGTCAACAATTCCTATTATACAATGTGTCTATCAGAAATCAGCACTGCTGACTACTGCACATTTACTGGACAGTATGTGGCTAAAGAATATAGTCAAAACAGACTCAACTAGAACAATATTGCAACTAAGACATCAAGACCAAAATGAGATGATAGAAAGAAATGCTGTTTAAAACATAAGCTGAAGCATATTACAGTTGGACATACCTATTTGCTATTGTAATATAATAGTAGCAAGTAAATCAAGAAGAGAATGTTATCAGAAAAAAAGAAGTGCCTCTTAGAACAGACTTTGTAGAAAATGGAAACTTGGGGAACTTTGTGATGCTTTGGAAATAGTTGTGACCACAGCAAACTGAAAGTACATGCTGCGTCTGGATTTATAGTCCAAAGGTTGATGCATTTCTGATACCCAGCCTGTCCATTTCTCCCCAGTCTATCAATGTCCACTCTCCTCCCAGTCCCTGTAACAATACACTACGTACTTTACTCATACTATATGGACCACTATATGAACTCTCTTTTCTTAAAATTAATTAAAAGCTGTCATGAACCAATACAGACCCTTTAACTTATGGCTACTGTAGCTCACATGACTCGCTGATATTAACAGTGACTGCAAGACTAATTTTAGCTGCACCGCAGTGTGTTAAATCCCATGAGCAGTGTGGCTATGGCCAGAGGATGCCTGGAAAACACAAATATTTCAACATGGAGTTTTAACAATGATATGGTTATTTTGTGATACCAGTATTTAAGGGAAAAACATACATTTACGGCACACTCAAAAGAAAACTGTTCACATTTTGCCCGTTCTTTACATTGAAAAACATATGTTTGATAAATGTTGTTTGATGAGCTAATAATCAATTCCTATTTTCTTATTTTTTAAAAATTTACATTTACCTGGCACTGATGAGAACATGTGAATTTAAAAACAGATAAGAACATAAATTGTTTAGATTTTTTTCATTATGGAAGTCAACATAAGATATAAAAAAACTTTATAAAATACATCAGAAGTAGTTATATACATACTACCAATGCACATATCTATATTTATATATATATATATCATAGATATGATAATTTGCATTTAATGAATATACAATATTGGCATTCACTTATTTCTCAAACTATTGAGAAAATTTTGGAATTTAGTTGTGAGTTAATATTTCTGCTAGAGAGTACAGACCAGTAGAGTCTATCATTTATACCTTCGACTAAATAAAAATAAATAAAGAAAATCAAATTTTAGAAATTCGCATTGCTTTCTGCACAAAGGTCATTTTTAAATCTAACAACCACCACTAAAACTAAGAGCCTATTATTTGCAAGTCACCATTAATATACTTTTATTTAGTCTTCACAATATGTATAATGAGGCAAGGTTCTTTGGGAAAATTGCTATTCCTAAATGCTTTTGAGCTTGGGGGAGAACAGTGGCCAGGGATGCATCTTCTTTTGAATGAGATTACTGTCACCCTGCCAGTGATTTTGTGTATAATAAATAGCAAGAACTCAGTATTTGCAGAGTTTTCCCTAATTAAGTGCATTAGGTCCAGAGATTATTTGTTGACTCAATTTTTTTTCTCAAATACTAATGTAAGGGGTTTACATAAAAGGACAACAGCACAACAATTAATTTGAGAATTAATCTCAAATTCTGCAATCCTGCACCCTGCTTGCATGGACCTTGGAGCTCAAGAGTAGCTATGTATGTATAGGCTGCATCTAGTTCTTGGGAGTCACTCCATTTTATTTAAATTTTTGTTGTTGTGGATGTTTTCTGCCTACATAAAATGAGATCATAGAGCTAATGTTCTCTTCCCATCAATCTGGAACCCACTTCAAAGCACATTGTCAACATGATTTAGCAGAACAGCAACTTCAATGCTTTGAAATAATTGGTGACCCTACCACACCAATAATTGGTGACTCTCCCACTTGGGGAGAACCCAGATCCACACCCAGGTCTTTCCCACTGATGCTTCTTTCTTTACACTGCTTAAGGCTGTACATGTATGAACATTAACTACAGACATTAATGGTAGTGTCTTACATGGAGGAAGCTAGATGGTAGATCAGTTCATTGAGTGACCAAAGTACTGGTTTGTTTGCTTGGGATTACAGGGTTTCCCAGGATGTGAGACTCACTGAGTCCAGCACATCCTGGAATGGGTGACCCTAAGGACAACTCCTGATATAATCCATCTGAGGGTTTGGGGTAAATAAGTAATGGCATTAGTGACATGCAGTTATGGAAATTATTCTTCATCATGAAAGCCAGTAATCTATAAAATCAAATTTGTCAGTGACTTATCATGGAGACATTCTATATCACAAGTTATGAGTGATAAGCTTAAAAACCATAAAAGAAGTCTAAAATGGATTTCTAGGAACTGAATTAACTATAATAGCACCATTTTCAGTTTTACCAGAACAATAGAACCTTCAAAAGTACTAAGCCATGGTGTCCTAATTCATAAACTAGAAGTTTAAAATTACAAATCAAATAATCTCAAGAACATAAAAAATAATACTTATTTTAGCACAACTTCATTCAGCCCACTGAAAAAATATAAAACACATAGTTTGCATATTCATATCATTACGAAAACTTTTAAATTGTTCAATAATAATTAGTTTGATAGTACATTAAAAATAACTTATATGATCTCACCTATAAGTGGAATCTAATGAAAAAACAAACAAGCAAGTAAAATATAAACAGAGACATTGAAATTAAGAACAAACTGACAGTAATAAGAGGGGAGGTAAGAGGAGATAATGGAAGGAAAAAAGAGGAAGGGTTTTCAAGAACATGTAAGAAGGACACATGGACAAAACCAAAGGAGGGTAGGATCGAGGGTGGGAAGTGGAGATGGCTGGGGAGAGGGGTTTGTTGGGGGGGAAATGGAGACAACTGTACTTGAACAGCAATAAAAAATGTGGGAAAAAATAAAAATAACTTATAAAACACAAGCCATTTGATATGCTCCAAAATACTTATGCTGAGTTGTAACATGATTTCAATAATTTATTTCTTTCAATAAGTGTAATAATGTTGCCTTTCAATTGATTAACAATGTTTTTTATTTTCTTCTGAGTTAGCTATTTACTCTATCTGGGTTATGGTTTCTTCTGGGAGAGTTAATAGTTTATGAGGGATATTTTATATAAGAACTCATAGTCCAAGAATAACCTTCGATATAATGAATCTGAAAAATTCATCGCTAGGACAAGAAAATATATAGGTGTAGAGATCCCAGCAACATGCAAACTTCCTGTTACTATGGTAATAGGATTCTGGAAAATCTGGGTCACCTTGTTGCTCTGGAAACAGTCTCAGGAAGACCAAAGTTTGAAACCCCATAATGACCATTACTTCTGTTCCCAAGTCACCTTATACTCATCATGTATAGTTTCACATCTCTAAAGCCACATTCATGAGAATAGAGCATACGTAAGTTTACTTTCCTTAGGAAATGACAGAGCACTAAGATGAAGGACCTGTTGTGTATCAACGAAAGTGCAAGTTTCTTAAATTTTCCTTATATACCACTATCAATTTCACAAAATAATATTGTATATTTCTGTTAAACATTTCTGCCAATAATGATCTAGATAAAATAAATATGAGAATACATATTTATTTCTAAAATTTTTTCTGGGAAATATTAATATTTAATTTAACCACTGATAAATGCAATTCATAAAATGATTATGAATATTTATTTCAACATTAGTCATCAATGGTTGAAGCCAAATGCCACATCCTAGCAAAAATTCTAAGATTCTTGTCATTATCTCATTATGATTACTGGTGATACCAATTTTATCCCTTATTTCTACTATCTAGGTTAACAATCCAATTCAATCATAACTACTGTTTATTGTATTTATTATATGCTTATACTTTTTAAAAGTTCTTCATTTAGTAGCCTACAAATTTATAGGCTGCAAAACCAAATAATGTAGATTTTGTGTTATTCCTATTTTTAGGGAAGAAAAATAGGAAAGCTAAATAAAATGTCCAAATCTGTACATCCAAAATTTAAATCTTAGCTTTCTGACCTTCAATATTTATGTAAAAGAATTACAAGAAACATCTCATTCTCTAAAGATGGCATATCAACAATATCCTAATAACATTTGTTGTGTTCTGTTGGTTCCTGCAGTAGTAAATACTGTTGCTTAAAAATACTGAATGACAAAAACAATTTATTAAATTGCTCATATGCTCAATATTTTAGTGTATAAAAATGAGATATTTTTCTGTTTTTTCTTTTGTTGTACATTCTAACTTTTCAATCATAAAAAATAAAATCAGAATAAAATGCACAGGTTCATTGATACATCTTTTGTGTTTGTATTCTAATAGTTTGACTGTGCTTTTAAAATTGTATGATGATACAATTACAATGGCGATGTCTGTTTCCCACTAAAGTTTTATCTTTTCTTTATTGTTGCTTCCTTCCTATTTTCCCAAAGTTAACAATATAGGGCCACAAATATTCTGAATGGAGTTCCCTTTTTAAGTTGAGATTCTACTGAATAATAGACTCTTTTTTTTAAAATGCTGACTCATTTTCTTGCTTGGATTTAACATATATTATAAATGTATCTAAATTGTTTAAAGGAACTCTAAATTCAAAGGACACTTTTCAATCATCTGAAAGTGTGATGGACTGAATTATGATCTCCCCAAATCGATATGTTGAAGCCTTATCCTCATTATGACTGTATTTAGACATAGGGCCTTTTTAGGGAAGTAAGTAAGGTGAATGAGGTCCTAAAGCGGAACTTTAATCTGATATGGCTGGTATCCTTATGAGAGGTGGAAAAGACACCAGAGCTTGCTCAGTCTGTTCCTCCATGAAACACAGAGGAAAGGCCATACATAGTGAAAGGGAGTTGTTCACAAGCCAGGAAAGACAAGTCTCACTGTAAATCAACCCTGACAGCACCTTAATCTTGGACTTCCAGACTCCAGACTATGAGAAAATAAAATTTGTTATTTAAGCCATCCAGTTTGTTGTCTTCTGCTATGGCAGCCCAAGAAGACATACAGGAAGCCATTATATTTGTACTATGTATTTGTCAAAAACTTAGTCTTTCTTTAAAGTAGTGATTGTTGGGGAAAAAAATATCTAGATTCTAATAAAGGATGCTACTGATTGCCCAGATGCTGAAAACAGCTCAAATATCCATATGGCTAAGAAAAATGCATGAGGTTATTACTCAGGTGCAGATGACAGCAAACTTACTACTGCATTTCCTTTGCACCAAAACCAGTTCTCTCTGACAATGGGCATACTCTTTTACAGGAGGAAGTGCCAATGTCCACAGTATTCCTATTATCCACTGGTATCCCTTTAAAATTCCAAAACTGACATATTATTTTATTTCTCCTAAAATTTAGAGAAGTTAATTAAATTCTTCTAAACCATGAGTAGCACACAGCATACACAATTGAGGCTCACAGCAATTACTAGGCATTTCTTACAACTTCCCTGTGGGTTATCTAAAATAATAAGCACAGATAATAACTATCTAATATAGGGAACATGAATGTTTCCTTAATCTCTATTATTGTTCATGGTAATTTACTGAGAAAGGTTGGAGGGAAAAAAAAGAAGAGATAGAAAGAAGAAAGAGAGAAAGGAGAGAAAGAAAGGAAGAGAAGAAAGGAGTATAAGTTTTGTCTATTTCTATAGCCAGGAATACTTTTGTGGACTTGATTCCAAGAGGTAATGCCCATTCAATTTTTATAAATGTCCACATTAATTTTTGTAAATGTTAAGTTTGTGCAGAATGGATAAAAGGCCCTATATGATTAAGTAAAATTAAACCCACTTGTTCCATTTCTTTATAGAATTCATCATATCCTCTTAAGCAAGTATAAAATATGTGTTTCATTCTAGTTAAGTGACCTACTTAAGTATTGTTTGTTTTTGAAATCATAAGACATCAATATATAAGTGCTCTAAATATGTCTAAATAAAATTATTCTATCATAATCCTATGTCTCATGTTAAAAACATACACAATTTGAGAAATTTAAGGTAGTTTATATTCAACATTAACATAATTATAATAATTTTCAATATATATGTATTAACATTCTAAATTTATGTATTTTAACAGGCTTATTTGAATAAATTATGAAAATAGTGCTACATTAAGAATTTACCAATCAAGAGCTAATATTCATTTTCTCCCAAATGGGAGCAGGAAAACAACCAAACCAACTTTTGGACACTGAGACAACATTATGTTAATTTATCATGGAGTATGCATGACAGGAAGTAAATTATAATCATACTTGATGTTTATGATAAATCCTTTATGATTGAATTTTATGAGGTTTGATAATAATGTCTGAGGCAGCTAGATTAGGTATGAAAAATAATGGCATTTCTATGGCAGGAGATTTTTCATAGCATGACAAATAATCAACAGAAGCCAACAAATGATTAGATACTCCATGGCAGATATAAAATTACAAGATCTACTATAATGCCAATTCATAGTAAGAAAGTTAAGAAAACACATTATTGGTAAATCTCTGGATGACACTGACTTTAAAACCATACTCAGGGATCAAGCATCATGTATGAACAACCCATGGACATGGACAATGGAGAGGGGATTGAAGCAGGGGTAGGATGGGTGGAGGGGGGCAAAAGAGAAAAAAAAATTGGGACAACTGTAATAGAATCAACAATAAAAATACAAAAAATAAAAAGAAAAAGTAAATAAAACCACACTCAGATATTGCTCTTCTAAGCAGTCTTAAAAATTTGGTTTTTAGTAATGAAAGTTTCATTCACAAAATGTCATGGGTTCATAGAAAACAGCCTGGCAAGAAAGACAACATTTGCTTTCTAAAGCATTTATTTTATGCTGTTTAAGCTATATCCATTACCAGGTCATTCCTCAGAAAGTCTAATTCAGCAGGCAGGGATGGGTCAAGGAAATTGTACTCCATGTTTTAATTGTTTGGAGGCAAAACTTTTAGAAATCCTTATCCAGAACAGACATTGTTTCCATCTTTATATGCTATATCCTTTGGGCATTGCACAAAGGTATATCAGGTAATAAAGTTATTGCAATTAAAATGTTTATTTGACTACAGAGATGTTAAAATGAAATATTTTCTGTACCAAAAATACATTTTGCTCAATGATTCAATATGCATTACAAAAATTATTTCCAAAGCTGCACTGTTATAAACATATTAGCAGATTAATCAAACAATATTTATAGTAGATTTTTCTCCCCCTCAATAAATTACACATTTTCCTTGACATTCTGCATATCAAGAGTTAAAAACATGGGCACTTCATCTATGTGGTTTAGAGATTTACAAGAATAAAAACCATAAAGAGCACCTGACTCACATCCATTATGGCCATGATGACTCATGAGTCTCTTCCAGTGTTAGAAAAGCAAGGAACTAGGCTCTATGCACTTTTTTGTCAGTTTATAGACTTGTTTACATGACGATGCTGAAAGCTTAATTTATTATTCCTAGTGTACTTTGAGAGCTACCTCAATGATTTCACCTATTTGAAATGCACAAACTATTCCAACTTTGAGCCAGCCAGATGGGAAAAGTGCTGAAGCAAACCTAGTTTGAATATGTAAAGCACTAGGCAAATGACATGCCTGATTACAGTTATGGAAGAGTCAGACAAGGTACTAGCTTATATTTTTAAACCCAATTATTTACCATCATTCTAGTGCTCATCATGTCATAAACATCAATCTGATTTTTGTGAGATAATTTATAAAAGAGAATAATAGGTCATTTTGTTTGCCCAATCCAGATCTACAGTACTTCAGCCTGAAACATAAAGAATGAAGCAGAAAACTGAGAGTGCCTATATACTCTCTTTGATTCCCAGCCCGCACTCAATCCACTGAGCTACGCCAGCCAGGGCCAAAGATTTTATTTATTTATTTTTGGGGGAGGGAAGGAAGGGGGAGAGAGAGAGAGAGAGGGAGAGAGAGAGAGAGAAACATCAATGTGTGGTTGCTGGGGGTTATGGCCTGCAACCCAGGAATGTACCCTAGCTGGGAATCGAACCTGGGACACTTTGGTTCCCAGCCCGTGCTCAATCCACTGAGCTACGCCAGCCAGGGCTGAGAGTGCCTCTATACTCTCCATAACACAGGTAGTCAAGTCTCTGCTTTTTGAGCTAGCAGTTGTTAAAAATCATCTCAAAAATAAAGTCACTCAGTTGCTTTAAAAAACATCAAGCATTGAAAAGACTATCACCTCTTGTGGTAATCTCCTTTCAGCTTTAAGAAGCCTTTATTCCTAATAAAACACTGGCTGAGATTTAAATTCATTTTCTCCAGCTCCACAGAAATAGTGAATAGCTAGTGAGAATCCTATTTAAGATCACTCTTCAAACACTGAAATCAATCCTGTTTCTACCCCTAATTAGCTGCGGGACATTGGGATCTAATAAAACCATACATTTCTACAGCTTAACAATATTAATATAATATAATTTTATTTTTTTAAAGATTTATTTATTTATTTTTAGAGAGGGGAAAGGAGAGAGAAAGAGAGAGAGAACCACTAATGTGTGGTTGCCTCTCACATGGACCGAAACCCAGGCATGTGCCCTGACTGGGAATCGAACCTGTGATGCTTTGGTTCACAGCCTGAGCTCAATCCACTGAGCTATGCCAGTCAGGGCTAAAATATAATTTTATTATACCTGTTAATCTTTAAATAATTTTTGTTTATATTGACTTAGTTCATTCTCAAAACAACCCATTGAGTATACAAAATTACTTATGATACAAAATTTGTTAATATAATTCACAAAATATGTCATGTCAAAAGAATAATATAATCACACATAATTCTTATATGTTAATCACTGATTTTTATTTCTTAATATCCTATATTCTTTTTCAAATGAAATGAGATTATTAACTTTTATGTCTTAGATCCACTAAGATGTGTAATTTTTTCCTGAAACATAGTTTCTATCAAGTGTTTCTCATCCTTCTTGATGAAGTTTAATTTTGTCTCTCACATCCTTCTTTTGCTTTCTTCTAAAGATTTTTATCTGGTGCTTAATAGAGCATTTCTCTAGTTTAAGACAATTTACATCTTAGTTAATATCCCTATGGTTATCATTGCTGATTCAAAATGGAAATCCAATAAGTTTCTGATGAATGAATGAATGAATTAATAAATGAAAGAATGAATGAATAAATAAATTAATTAATAACCCTGGCTGGTGTGGTTTAGTGAATTGAGCTCTGGACTGAAAACCAAAGGGCTGTGGGTTCAATTCCCAGTCAGGGCATATGCCTGGGTTGAGGGTCAGGTCCCCAGTAGGTGGCACATGAGAGTCAACCACACATTGGTGCTTCTCTCTCTCTCTTTCTCCTTCCTTTCTCCTCTCTCTAAAAATAAATAAATTATACCTTTTAAATAATCTTTTAAAATTTTAACAACACATTGGAACATATGTCAATAAATCCATGTATGAGTACACCATTTTTTCTCATCTTTCAAAAAAAATCCTAGGTTTGATCTTTTTGTACTGAATAGGTCTGATTAGCTCTATGTTGGAAGAACTAATAAAGTGTGTCCCAAATGCTTTATAAATACCAACTCATTAATTCTTTCTTACAACATTATGAGTTTATGAGGACATAGGTAAAGAAGGGTGAAGTCACTTGCTCCACAAGATCCAAGAGCTAATAAGTGGCAGAATCAGGGCATAAAAACAGTCATACCAAGGCCCACATTTCTTAAGGTTTTTGTTAATGAACAAAGTAATTGGGGATGGGTGAGGTGGGAGGCATGGTGGGGTGGGATAAAAATGGAGAGCACTGTACTTGAACAACAATAAAAAAGTAATTGTATCTCTTTATCTTGATATAATTACTTAAAAGTAAAAATTTACTTTTATTGCACTGAAAGTTTCTCAAAACCAGTTGAATTCTAATTGTTAAGGTGATTGTTTACACACAAGCATACAAAAGATAGCTCATCCACATGACCTCTCCGCTATTTCATCTGGCAATTTCTTCTTAATGTTTGCACTTACTCTAAGACCTATATTACTAAACAGAGGCTAACTTAAGTTTCAGTTTTGCTAATATTTTGACATTTTCTACAAAATATTTTCTTAAAAATGCCTACTTAAAATTGCCAATTAGCTTTCCTGACTTGAAATACAGTAAAAGAGACTTGCTTGTTACATTTGTGAATTCAATTATCAGGAATTATAATTTTGTAAGCTACATAAACAAACATATTAAATTTTACAGTGTCTATTTACCAAAAGTTTTCCAGATATCACAGAATTATCTGGGAAAGAAAAGAATGTTGTGTTCCTACACATACTATAGAAATCATTTTGTTTATAAAAAACTTAAAGAGCCATTAAACATTAGGTGTGGATAATAAACATAAAACTTTCAGAGATAGTCCCTTACCTGTTTTATTGGAAAGTCTAAATGAAACCATCTTATCAGGAATATTACATACATTTCTCACTGAAGCAATGCAGCTATAATTAGCATAATCCTGAGGTCGAAGATTCTTTAGCTTTAAGATCTTTGTTTCACCCTGAAAATGTAAAAAATGTCATTAGAAGAAGTCCATAGTAACCAAAATGAATGAATGAATGATTGAATGAATTCTGGCATTACATTGTATTAAATCATATTATTAGCAGAATATAATATGGTAGATTGTCTTGTTTTAAAAGGAAAATGCCCTACATTTTGAAAAATCATTGCATATAAAAATAACACTGTAATGTCTCCAGAAATTAAAACTAATAGACTATAATGAAAATGCATAACAGTTTCTTTATAAACTAGCTTCTTAGGGATGGATGTATTTTTGGTGGTGGTTGTGCAAATGATTATGCAAAGATCAGCACAGTGTGCTTAATAATGAAATTCATTCAACAAACATTGCAATCTATGCAGACATCAACATGAAATGTTATGAAAGAAAAGGATTCTGAAGAAGAGCCAATAAATGAAACCGTGTTGGTAGAACAAAGTTAATGAAGTCAATCTAATGATAGATAATTTAAATTTCTATACATAAATAATTTGTGAATATGGAACAGTGAGAGATGATAGATATAAAACTGCATTAAGAAGTAGTCCTGACTGTAGCTATATCATTGTTGTTATTTTACATTCAAGAGTTCAAGGTCTAGGTGTCCCAGGTAAATCTGCAAAATGGCAGATAGACTGAAATAAAGTAAGTAGCCAGAAGTATCATACAAACTCTTGATTAGGCAGGAAACAATGAAAAAAGAAAAATACTAACATCATTAAAAAGAGTTTAAAAAGGGTACCAATAAAAAGGAAAAATAATCTTCCTGTCCTATTCAAATTAGGTTTCCTGGAATTCTTTACCTTTCAAAGTCTATGCATCTCTTCCAAATAGATCCTTTATAAATAACTTAATTGTGAAGATGTTACAGCAATTTTTGAAATGTGAACTTGTTTCCAGATAAAATCTATAAAACCATGTGTTTACTTTATTTTACTTTAGTAACATCACGTAAATCCTAAAAATTGCAACATTTGCATATATTCTTCAAAAGGATCAGAATACTTAGTGCGACAATACATAAAGGCAGTGCCTATTCATTTGCAAAAAAAAAAAAACAAACTAACAAACAAACAAAAACTTGCTCACACATAGGCAGGCACACAGAGGTTTCCAAATGTGTCAAATGAATCTCTCCTTCAGTGTGCATTTGACCATAATTCCTTTCGCTCACTGTCAAAGTTTATTCTTTTTTTTTAAGATTTTATTTATTTATTTTTAGAGAGGGAAGGGAGGGAGAAAGAGAGAGAGAAACATCATTGTGCGGTTGCTGGGGGTCATGGCCTGCAACCCAGGCATGTACCCTGACTGGGAATCGAACCTGAGACACTTTGGTTCTCAGCCCGTGCTCAATCCACTGAGCTAAGCCAGCCAGGGCTTCAAAGTTCATTCTTAACTCAGTCACATCTTTAGCATTTTCCTCTGTGGCATAAGCAACAATCTTTCTTTTTCTACAAATACATACAAATACACACCACATAAATATACACAGTCAGTGTTTATGTTTCTGGAACTTATGTTTGAAACAAGTTCTCAGTGTATTCGAGAGTTATTATTTACAATAACTAGATAGAATGCCTAGAACAGCATACTTAGTTGGAAAGCCAAGTTGAAAGAAAATGTTATATTAGAACCAGTTGACTCAGACAATATTTTAATGAGGTGATGAATCCTACTCCTCCTACCTCTGTGACTGTTACTGCTTATATTTCTTTATTTTCCTTTCTTCTCACAACACTTAACTGTTGGTATTTCCTGAAATTCTACTTATTCCATAGTTAATCTGACTATAAAATTCTCCTAGGTGATCTTAGCCTTGCTGATGAATTTCTACTACAAGCCCAGTCCCCCACTCAGGATACACAGTCTCCATCCCTCTTCCAGGATTTGCATATACCGAATTTTCTCTTCGATGTGTTCATTCTGAAGTCTCACAGACACCTAAAACTCAACATATTCTAAATTTAACTTTTTAAGACTAATCCTCTAAATCTACTTTTTTTCTTTGATAACAAGAATCTCAGACTTTCAATTACTACTTCTTACTTGTATATTCAGTATCTCACTCTCAGATCCTTTTATTGACCTTTAAACATGTTTGATCTCGACCATTCTTTTTATTTACTTTAAAGTGTAATCTTAGTTCTAAACCTTACATTCAGCTAAAAAAAAATCCTGCTTAGTATAGTTTAAGAATGCAAGCCAATATAAAGACCTAACCTATAACCAAGAGGATAATATGCAAATCTGACCATGCCATTACTCTGCTTAAATAACAGGGCTTACAATTTCTCCTAAAAATAGAGGCAACAGCTACTAACATGGCTTTCAACTCTTATGGCTTATATTCTCCTTTCCTCCCCAGTCTCACCTCATTCTTTTTATAAATTTTTATTTCTTTAAAAATTAATTTTTATTGTTTATACTATTACCTTTGTTCCCACTGTGACTCCCTTTCCCCACCTCTGTCCTACCCCACCCTCCCTCTCCCTATGTCAATCCCCATACTGTTGTCTGTGACCATGGGTTGTGTATAAATGTTCTTTGGTTAATCCCTTTACCATCTTTCATCCCATCCCCACTCCTCTCCTTTCTGGCAGCTGTCAGTCTGTTTCATGTATCTAAGCTTCTGTTACTATTTTTTTTGTTAGTCTATTGTGTTCAATAGATCCCACATATACGTGACATCATGTGGTGTTAGTCTTTCACGGAATGGCTTAATTCACTTAGCATAATATTCTCTAGATCTATATAGGCTGTTGCAAATGTAAGCATTTTTTTTCTTTTTTTAAAATAATTTTTTAGTTTTTTTATTGCAGTTCAAGTACAATTGTCTCCATTTTCCCACCATCACTTTCCCCTACCACACCCACACCCACCTCCCACCCTCAATCCTACTCGCCTTTGGCTGTCCATAGGTCCTTTATACATGTTCCTTGATGGCCTTTCCCCTTCTTTCCCTATTATCCCCCTTCCTCCTGCCCTCGGGTTACTGTCAGTTTGTTCTTTTTTACTGCTGAGTAGTATTCCATTGTGTAAATGTACCACAGCTTTTTTATCCGCTCATCTACTGATGGGTGCTTAGACTGTTTCCAAATCTTGGCTATTGTAAATAGTGCTGCTATTAAATTAACTCATTCTTTTACTGTCTTGCACATATCTTGCTTCCTTCAGCCACAGGCTCTTTGTATATGTATAGTTCTTCATTGCTCTATGCTTAATCCATTTCATCTCATTTTTAGCTCCCCATACTCCTTACTTCCATAGATAAGCATTTCCTCATTTTCTGGAAAAGGAATCACTTTTCTTGAAATCTGCTGTCTCTTTAAAACACGTTCTTATTTGTCCATTTATCCTAGTAATGGATTTATTTTCTATCAACTTCTCCCCTTGCATGTAAGTATATGAAGGGTAGGGATCATGTATTTCTTGTTCTTAGCATTAAGTACCAAGAACCTAGAGCAAGACTTAATATAGGAGAGAGACTTTTTAAATGAGTACTTTTTCCATTAAAAGTACTGTGCCTCTTTTACCACTCAGGGCTTTTCTTTATACATATTTCTCTGGAACCTACTATCTATTGGGCACCTGATACAAATGCAATAGAGGTTAATAAAGTCAATATTTTAAAAGTGATTATACAGCAGTAATGATTCTTTAATATATTCAAAAATAAAGTCATTTAGATTTAATAGATAGTCTCTATTTACATAGAGTTAATTACATTCTACCAATATTTCTTATTTCTGCTTCCACTGGCAAATTATTTTTAATCCACATTTTCCGGATACTATCTCAACACTCTACTGAAACTGCACCTACTAATGTTTGTTAAAATTCAGTAAATCTTTTTTATGCTGTTTTACTTCTTATTTCTAGCAATTAGATTATCTTGCTACTTTACTGGCCCTTGTGTGAAAATAACTAATTATAAATATAACATTTTAGTTACTTTTTGGTTGTTTTTCATTTCATATTTTATTTATTGTGAAAATTTTATAATTTTCAATTCTCTACTAATACACTTCTAGTGGTATCTGACCCATTATAATGGTTTCATTCAGCATCTGTGTATAGGTATGTGCCAAATCTCTGAGCAGGTGGTCAGAAATGTTGCTGGAGTTTATGCTATCCAAAAGTAAAAAATATAAATTAAGTAATAATATTGAGATTTTAAGGCTTAGAGAAATCACCTTACCTTTTGTGGTGATTCCTATACTTTGTAAACACCAAAAACTGTGGCCCAATAAATATAATGGTTTGCACACACCATATCCTAGCTTATTCTCACTCAGAACAGTGCAGCAAAATTTGCACATGAAAAGCATAGACAAAAGGAAAGAATAACCTTTACTGTGAAGTCTAAATACACAATTTTCCAGTGTTTCAGCTAGCACGGGATAGGACAGTGGTTTTGGGTGAGCTAAGATGATTTACATTTTGTAATCAGAAAAAAGATACCAAGATGTGGAACCTACAATATAGTCATCTAGGTTAATATCTAAGAGTAATCTGTGTAGCCTTCAAAGAGGCAGAGGGGCTGACAGAGATACAGTATATTGAAGGAATACAGAAAATAGGCAGAGTTATGGAAGAATTTGAACCTTACCCACTTAATTCATCACATTCAGAAAATGATTGGAAAAAATTCAAGCTGACATTCTTCCTCCCAATAAACAGCTCCCAAAGCCATGCTAGCAAGTGGCATGTGTGGATATATTTATTTACAGTGATTTAGAATTTATTGCTTATAACTGTTTTACAACATAACATTAATTTTATTTTGTTGATCATATAAATTTAATAATCTGTGATGTTGGGAGGCTTTATGCATGTGAATTTCCATGATTTGTAAAAAGGAATTTTCCATTGATATTTGTCTAGTTGTATAATTAGTCTAATTATAAATATATAATTGATATAATATATTCAGTCTTATAATTAGATGGTGCAATTACAATATACAATATGATGTCATGAAGGTCTTTATAAAAGTTGTAGGAAAATAGCAGGAGTACGTGTCACTTGTAAAATTTAAGTATATATTTCTTTAACATTAAAAAATTATTTTCAGTACCTAACACTTATATTTAAACTTTTAAACTACTTTTTTAAAAAATAAAAGAAATAAAGGAAAGGTATTCTATACATTTGTCAGTGGCCATTACCAATGGTGACATTTTCTAGTGAAGTAATAACAATAACCTCAAGCAGTGTGTCCACTTTACTTAGGAAATTTGAAACTTTTTAAATATGTATTTTCAGATATCAGTAAAAAAAAGGTTTTCAATTCAAAAGATTTCCAATTCAATGCTATCTATAGCATTATATGCTAGCCTAGATCTTCAGCCTTGAGTAGAAGTATGGAAAGCATAATTATTCTTCTTAGACTTATTACATTACATGCATTTGGATTTGCATCTGCCTCAGCAACATAGACCAATTTTGTTTCAGAAAGACTATCTACAAAAAAGGTATAAAAATGATTTTGTTATGTAACAGGGTGGTGAAATAAATATTCACTTCAAATTGATATTATTAGCTCAGTATGAACAGTCATTTGGGATAGATGTATCTCACCTTATAAATTCTGTTTTATTAAGAACAAGGCCTTGTCATTGAATAGAAAAGCATACATTTAAAAGAAATTTAATTTCTAAAATTAATAAATATGCAGACTTATTATCTGTCAATCTTCCACAATATAGTCCCAGTATACCTTCCCAGCTTCATAGTCTGCCCTTCCCCATATATACAAATTATTGTTCCAGTCAACCAGAGACACAGCCAATTTTTGGAGGTATTATCTCCCTTCTGTATTATTGCAGGTGCTATTGATTTCCATCTTGAATGCTCTCTACATAGCACTATTGTGTGCTTCTGTTCTGACAATAATTTCTTACCTTGTAACATAATCACTGTTTACCTTAACATCTCCCCATTAACATCAACAAAGTCAGAGAAAGAGTCTTGCCTATAACCTCTGTCTCTGGCAGAAAGTTGTAATATCTCGCACATAGAAGATCTCAGTTATTTTAACTGGATCTTAATTACACTATGAAGACATGAAGTCCATATAATATATGAAAATAAATTAAAATATTATTACCAATATTATTACCAATATCCTCCAATACCAACAATGCTAATGTAGAAAGTTCTTTCAGTATGAATGTACACATGGCAAATGATGGGAAGCAACAGTCCAAAAATCAATCAAATCTAAGAATTAAAATATAAATAAATTATTTATATATAAATATATATACATTTTATATATTAAATTGTATATATATATATATATATATACACACACACACACACACACACACACACATATGATCTCCAGTAGCACATTAAGCAAATAAACACTATTTATCTCTCATTCAAATAGCAAAGCCATTATACTAGGACCAAAAAAACAAGTCAATCTTGAGAAATATTTTAAGGATACTGCACAAAACAAATTTGACATGTAGACCAAATAATTGATGCCTTTAACTCAATAACACAATTCTGAAGGTACTAAAGATGTACAGGTCTACTTTTTAATGTAGGGAAAATCAACTAGATATGATAACTGTGAATTAGAACATTCATAGAAATATATTTTATCACTGTAAAAATAAAACCCACAGGCTAAGCCCACTACATTGTTTTCTATTGCTGGAAAATCATAATTCACACTTACTCCAAACTTCCAAGGTAGTTAGAAGATAAAATTGAGGACATTGTTTTCTATCAAGTAGATTCCTGGGAAAATTTTTCTCTACATCATACTCATCTATATTATAAAAATGTACCCATAAGGCTAGAATCAGCCTTGGAGTTCTCCGTCTACTATCTAATTATTTTCACTCAACAGAACTTTTACAGAAACACTTCTTACTCTTATCTGCCTTTATTTCAAATCATACAAGACTAGAAATGTTATTATAAGTACCACTGCATCCCCCTTGAGGTAACCATGGATTCAAGCAGAGTTTCAAAACAGTAGCCCAGAAGGGCCAAAATGGTGAACTCTGGCAACAAGTGATTTATTGTTTTCTGAAAAGCTGGCATGCACAGCCAGCCTCAGCAGTGTTTATTTTGATAATACCAGACAGATTCACATATTTATGTTACCAGATTAATCTCAGTAGGCGTTTGCATTTATGATTCCTATGCACAAGTATATCTACTATGGCCCATTGAAAAACAAAAAAAAATAATAAAACCCTTGGATCTCCAGGCCACTATATACAATACAACTAGCTGCCTTGCCCCTGAGACGTAATTTATTTGTAAGTAACAATCCAGAATTTCTAAAGTAAATGACCATCTTCCTACGCATCTTTGATAAATACATACATACACAAAAAGACTCAAAGCAGTATCTCAAAGGGTGATAAATCTAAATCAAACTGGTTTGGTAAAATCTTACAGGTGCTCTCAAATTGTTCATAGAGCAGTAAATACAATATGTGATAAAGTAAAATCAAAATAGTGGGCATAGGTTTTTCATTGCTTGATTCATACAATGATATTCATTGTCAATATCACCTTCAGTTTAATAACCTTGGTATCAATCTCCTCAAATTGATCTACAAAGTCAACAAACCCTCACTCAAAATCTGATGAGATTTTTGTAGAAATTGACAAAATCACTTTAACATTTAAGTGAAAATAGAAAGAAGCTATAACATTCAAAACAATTTTGGAAAAGATGAACTCTGTTGAAGGAATTATTTTTCCTGATTGCAGAACTTGTTATAAGCTACAGTAATTAACACAGTGTGGTATTGGCATTAAGACAGACATATAAATCAATAAAACAGAATAAATAGTTCATAAATAAAGTTTAATATATAGGGCCAATTGATTTAAGTGCCAAGAAAATTTAGTGGTGAAAGAATGATCTTCTCAATATATGGTACCAGAACACAGGTACATCTCTCTGCAAAAATGAAACTCAAACATTTCCTCACACCATTAATAGAGACTAACACAAAATGGAAAAGGAAATCTGTTGGTAAACATAAGTGGATAATGACTTTCAAAGAACAAAATAATAATGTCAATGTTTAAATAAATGTAGAATTAAAATACTATACAAAAATAAAATATAAAAAAGATAAATATTGCAAACATAATCTATATTTACATCCTTATTGAGGAAGAAGTCAGGAAATAGGCTGTAATTTTTAAGTAACCTATTAAGTGTTACTAAAATAATTTCAAACTCTTAACTAAATAGAGGAGAACATTAAATAATTATACATATTTGATAAATCCAAAAGGAGGCAAGAAAAGAGAGACATAACATAAAAGAGGTAGGTCACATAGAAAAAAATATCAGGCATTGGATTAAATGCACTAAAAACTAAGATTGTCCCACTAGATTAAAACAACAAAATCATATATACTGATTACTAGTGACATGTTTTTAAATTTAAAAACACAGAATGCTTGAAAGTAAAAAAGAGATGATTTACCATTCTCCCCAACCCACGCCACCCCAAAAAAGAAAACAACTAACCAAAAGAAGGCTTGCAAAATTAAATTAATGACAGACAAAACAGACTTTAGGGTGAGCAGCACTACTAAAGCAAGAGGCACTACTCTTTAGAAGGACATTTCTTAGTGATAATCCCCCGGGACATATCAGAGAGGTAATATATTCAGTCCACCAGGAAGATATAACAATTACTAATCTGTATGTACTAAGAATATGTTTTAAATATGTAAAGCAAAGTTGACAGTGATAAAGAATAGACAAATACACAGCCATAGCCATAGATATTAACTAAACTATGTCAATAGCTTAAATAGAAAACAAAAAAACAGTAAATATATAGAATGTCTGAGCAACCCAATGAACAAATGGGGTTGCAAATTTGGGTTGGACTTAATTGGCATGCAAAAATTTTGGAATACACATTCTTGTGGGTGTACATGAATCATGAATGAAAGTAGGCCATAAGCTAAGCATAATGCAAGTTTCAATTAATTAATTTTTAAAATTATATTTTATTGATTACGTTACTACAATTGTCCCATATTTTCCCCCTTTGCCTTCCTCCATCCAGCCCTCCCCCACTCCTTCCAGCAATCTCCACACCTTTGCTCATGTCCATGGGTCATGTGTGTAAGTTCTTTGGCTACTCCATTTCCTACACTATTCTTAACATCCTCATGACTATTGTTTAACTACCAATTTTTATTTCTTAACCCCTTCATTGTTTCATCCATTCCCCCAAACCCTCTCTCATCTGGCAATTATCCAAATGTTCTCCATACCTAACATACTATGTCTGTTCTGCTTGTTTGCTTAGTTAGTTTTTTTTAGATTCAGTTGTTGATAGATATGTATTTATTGCCATTTTATTGTTCATAGTTTTTATGTTTTTCTTAAATAAGTCCTTTTAACATTTCATATAATAATGGGTTGATGATGATGATGAACTCCTTTAGCTTTTCTTGTTTGGGAAGCTTTTTATCTGCCCTTCAATTCTAAATGAAAGCTTTGCTGGATAGAGTAACCTTGGTTGTAAGTCCTTGCTTTTCATCACTTTGAATATTCCCTGCCAATTCCTTCTAGCTTGCAAAGAATCTTTTGAGAAATCATCTGACAGTATTATGGGAACTCCTTTGTAGGTGATTATCTGCTCTTCTCTTGCTGCTTTTAAGATTCTTTATTTTTAATCTTTGCCATTTTAATTATGATATTTGGCATGCAATGGGTCTCTTTGCATCCATCTTGTTTAAACTTTGTGCTTCCTGGACTCACATGTCTATTTCCTTCACCAAATTAGTTTTCTTTCACTATTTTTTCAAATAGATTTCCAATTTCTTGCTCTTTCTCTTTTCCTCCTGGCACCCCTATGATGTGAATATTGGTATTCTTGAAGTTGTCCCAGGGGCTCCTTACACTATCTTCATTTTTTGGATTCTTTTTTCATCTCATTATTCTGATTGGCTGTTTTTTGCTTCCTTATGTTCCAAATCATTGATCTGATTCTTGGCTTTATCTGCTGTCTTGTTGATTCCCTATAATTTGTTCTTTATTTCAATTAGTGTATCCTTTATTTGACTGGATCTTTTTAAAGCTATTGCAGTACCCACTAAGTTCCTTGAGCATCCTTATAACCAGTGTTTTGAACTCAGCATCTGATATATTGCTTATATCCATTTTGTTTAGTTCTTTTCTGGAGTTTGTTTCTGTTCTTTCATTTGGGTCAGGTTACTTTTTCTCCTCATTTTGACAGCCTCCTTGTATTTATTTTTATGCATTAGGCAGAGATGCTATGACTTCCTGCTTGGGTAGTATGGCCTAATGTAGTAGGTGTCCTATAGGGTACAGTGGCACAGCCTCTTCTACTACCCAAGCTAGGTACTCAAGGTGAGTCCTTCATGTGAGCTGAGTATACCCTCCTCTTGTAGTTGAGCCTTGGTTCCTTTTAGGAGGTTAATGGGAGGGATTTACACAGGCCATTCAGCTGCAAGGACAGGCTGTGACCACTGGCCACCAACCTCTGCTCTCCATGGCTTGTGGAGGTGGTTGGGTGGTGGTGCTCCCCCATGGTCTGTAGATGTCACAGGGTGCAAAGGCTCTGGGGTTTCCTGGGTGGTGCAGGTTAAAGTCATCATCCACCTATGTTTGTCTGGGTCCACTTAGCATAAACTATAAAGCAATCTGTGTATGGCTGCTATTTGTGCTGGGTTTGGAGGTGCTCACATGAGGCCAGACTGTGACCCAAGGGCAGCTGCTGCTAGTGCCAGGTCTGGGAACACTTATCAAATAGAATGGGGGCTGGAGGCTCACTGAGGCTGGCTATTTCTTGTTTGAAAGGATTTAGGAAGATCTTAAGCATCAACCAAGACAAGCCATTCATATGGAAAAGTCACTGTTAACAGTTTAGGTGGGGCCATAGGTTGGGTGGGGCTGTAAGTTGGGCGGGACAGCACCTCAGGGAATCACTAGGGTGGAGCAAACCTTGGGAGCCAGGCTGATGGAGTCTCAGATCTGTGCCACCCTCTATGACTCTGTGGGGGGAAGGCTCAGAAAATGAACACTGTCCTCTACCAGCAGTTCTGTCCAGAGAAAGCTATTCCCCTGCTCTTACCTTGATGCCAGATACTCTAGTTCTTCTGCATATGTCACTGGTGCCCTTCAAGGTGCTGCTCCATTGCTGGAGCCCAGAGGGAATGAATCTGAGTAAGTCTGTGTGTAGAACCTTTAAGAGGAAACATCTGGGACTCTAGAAGTTTCTTCCACCAATCCAATCCCCACTGGTTTTTACTTAGCTTCCTGGCACTGGAACCTTGGGCCAGGGGGCCTAGTATGGGGCTAGGAACCCTCACTCCCCAGATATCCTTCCCAAATTTTTATTCACCACACATGGATATGGGACCGGCCCATTCCACATCCCTGTGTCTCCATATCTCCATGTATCCAGGTCTCCACCCCTCCTACCAGTCTAAATGGATGTGGTTTCTTTTTTAATTCCATATTGTCAGTCTTCCATTCAGCTTGATTTTCTGATGCTTCTGAGTGATGGCTACTATAAAGTTCAGTTGTAATTTTGATGTGGTTTTTGTAAAGAGGAGAGCCATGTTTACCTACATCTCCATCTTGACCTGAAATCCCCTCAATTAATTTTTAAAGATTAAATTATTAAGGGTATGCCTTCTGCTACAGCGGAACTAGACTAGAAATCAATTAAAAATTATAAGTTGGGCTAAGTAAAACAAATATGATATGAATTCACTTACATCTAATATCTAAAGAACAAAATTAATGGACAAATAAAACAGAAACAGAACTATAGATACAGAGAACAAACTGATGGGTGCCAGATGGGAAGGGGGGTTAGGAGGCTAGGTAAAAAAGATGAAAAGACTAAGAAGTACAAATTAGAAGTTACAAAAATGACCTAGTGAGTAAAGTGGAGCACAGAGCATATAGTCAGTAATATTGCCATAACTGTGTATGGTGCCACATGGGTACTAGACTTGTCAGGGAAGCACTTTGTAAATTATACAAATGTCTGACCACTATGCTGTACACCTGTAGCTAATGTAAAATATAACTGCATATCAACTATAATTAAAAATTAAATTTAAAAAATGTATTAAATGAAAAAAGCAAATAAATAGGCAAGCTACAGTCTGGAAAAACCAATTTCACAACACATGTCTAACAAAAGATTTGTATCTAGACTATATAAATTATACCTAGAACTTCATTCAAAAAAAGACAACCTGTTTTTTAAGGCAACCTATTATTTTAAAGAAGGAGCATAAGAAATAAAAATTAAATGCAATGTGGGATCCTGGATAGAATAAAGCAACAGAAAAAGAACATTACTAGAGAAACTAGTGTACTTGAATAAAATCTATAGTTTAGTTAATTGTATTGCACCAATGTTAATTTCTCAATTTTTCTCATAGTACTATAGTTCTAGATGATATTAACATTAGAAACTAGATGAGGCATACAAGGGAACTCTGTACTATTTTCACAAGTTTTCTGTAAGTCTAAAATTAGTTCAAAATAAAATCTTTTAATATTTTAAATTATAACTAGAAAATTGTCACAGTTTGAAAATTAAATATATTAAATGAATTCAATTATAACATTATTCTAGTTCACAATTCATTAAGCTTTCTTTAGTGGGTGAAGAGGGATGGAGTTACAGAGTGATTCAGGAATTACTAGAAACTTGGAGTCAGTTGTAACCATTCCGTAACTAGTCAGCCAGACATCCCCATAGGAGTATTGGCTCAATATTTAACACATATATATTGAGAATCTTTCATGTGTAAGGCAATGTTCTAGCTGTTGAAAAGACAAAGTCTTTATTATTAGTGGGTTAATTTCAAACATAAGGTAATTTGTTAGTTTCACTTCTATGAGAAAAAAATAAAATAAAACCCGGGTATTAGGAAAGAGTAACTATGGGAAAGGAAGGGATGTTGCTTCAGATAGATCTGCCCATGAAGGCCTTTTCAAGGTGATGAGTCCTCAGTACTAGGATGGTCCTGCCATAGTACCTAAGTAAATTACATTCTACAGGGCAGGATCAACAACGTGCAGGCTCTTGGCATGCCTAGGGATTGTGTGTCTAGAATGGTATATGAGATTTAAAAGATTAGGTAAGAGAGAGCAAGGCAGAGCAAGATCAAACATGGTCTTGTGAGCTACAATACACTGAATCCACTAGAGATATTTATTTGTTTAAACCATCCAAGCAGTTTTTATTTATTAATATTCATATCCACTAGACATATTACAGCAGAAAAAAAGTTTACATTTTAAGTGAATCACTCAGAGGTCTGGAGTTTCCCTAATGAAGTACTAAGCTAATTAGGAACCTATTGTCCTAATCCACGGCGTGTGGTGGGGTGGACCTGTGCATGTCTGGCCCAGGCGCAGTATTGCAACATGTAAGGTATGAAGAAAAATCATTAATGATCTCTCATCTACGAAAAAGCCAGTATTTTCTGTGGCTACAAGAACTAAATTTTCCACATGTTGCTATTTGGGAGTTTCTATTGATTTGGCCTATAAAATATGTTTAATATTAACAAATTAAGTACATATATAACATAAAAATATTGTTGTATTTCTTCTCCTACATGATTATTTGGGAAGATATAAAAACATGGCCATTTCAGAAAGAGATAAAGTATATAATTAGTAACCAAAGGCAGGAAAGATATTTTTAAATAGGAGTGAGAACTGCATGTTATTGGCAATTATCAACTGCAGCAGGTGAATCACAGAATGGCAAGAAAAGCTTGTTTGTTTCTGAAATATGTTTAAGACAACTAATTCAGCCCAAGAGCAGAGGTACCAGCACATATAAAGATAGAGAAATCCTTTGTTAAGCAGCATAGCAAAGTCTGATATTCAAACAGAAAGAAATATCACTCTATGGAAAATTTCACTCTATAGAAAATTAATTCAATTTTTCTTTTTATTAAATAAGTTTTTAATGATTATTCGATATTTTAGTTTTTATATAATTAAGGCTCTACTCATAAAAAATTAAAAACCAAAAACATGAAATTACATTTTTTTCTAAAACCAAAGTGAAATAAATTTCAAGTAGATTCTTCATTCCCTTAAAAATTATTTACCACTGATATGGGAAAACCACTCTCTTATTTTAAGAAACACTTTCCACATAAAAAAAGCAGTCTAGCAAATGTATAATTATGTACTCTATAGAGAAATCTACATAAACCTGTAACAAAGATATATTTCAGGATAATTAATTTGAAATTTTTTGAAGAGTTAAAATTTAAACTTAAGTGCCATGTAAAAGATAAATTTTTCTTCATTATTTGAGTCTTCTGATCATTCAGTCAAAAATATTGTGTTTTTTAAAGGCCAGATTTGGAGGAACTATCTTTTTAAATAGAAATAATATTATATGTCATTTAAATTAGGAAAATATATTATCAGAGTGCGGTGGGTATATTATACTTTAATTCCTACCTGGGTAAAGAAGGGTTCATAAATCTCAACTCCTTTATCAGATCCTTGCAGTAACACCTCCTGGCCACGTCTCCAGCTGTACCGAACAGGTGGATTGGAATTGGCAACACACCTGAGGAACACTGTTCTCTCGTAGTAAAACTGTTCTTTAGCTTCACCTATACTTTGATGAACAGTTACTACAGGATCATCCAAATCTAGGGAAAAAAATAAAAGCAACAAAGTGACAGTATTATGAGTTACATGGCTTTTGAAGCATGTACATTTAAAAACTAACAAACGATGAATTTTCTTAATGATTTTATTGCTTATCACAATATTCATTTTATATTGTGTTTACAGAACTTATTCACAGAGAAATTTCCAATGCTAGAAGGTAACTACAAATAATAGTTATTTCTCAAGATCTCTATTTATTGAAATAGTATAAATGACCTTGCATATTTACACTTTGCCAACAGCCACATAAAACAGAGCTCAAGTGAGATGTCAGAATTTAAAATCCTCAAAATCAAGAGATTAGTTAAAACAACAAACCACGGTGGGAGAGAAATACATATCAAGCAGCTCAATTGATTCTTCCACTTAATATACTTCTCCTTCCAATTATTTATGCTTATGTATTAAAATAATCAAAGAATTATGTTTAAATAGTATTATATTTATAGGAAGAAAATGTGATCTTGTACTGAGTTAAACTTTTCCTTCAGCTCAGATTTTATATCCCAGACCATATTTGCTAATTTGAAATGTGCTAACAGAAGGTACTATTAAAAGGCATTAATGTTTCTATTTCTGGATATCGAAACTAAGTATTTAAATAAGGGATGTATACCACAGAGCTTAGCAAATATTTTTTGGAAAAACCAATACAGAAGTATCTTGGCTTTGGTGGGTCATACAGCCTTTGTCTTGTAACAGGGTGCATCCAAGGGGGGGAGGGCAAATAGGGATTTGTAATGGGGTCCAGAGCTCGGTGTCCAGGAAATGTTAGAAAAATAATATATATGTATATATGATGTCCTTACCCCCACACATCTGAGCTGGGGGATGGGACGCATGGATCAGGGCCATTGAGAAGAGTTTGGAGATGACTGGCCCCACACCACAGGGCCACACCTGCCTGGACTTACTATGGCCACCCAGTAAGGCTAGAAAAATGCAGGAATGCTGACAGCTGTGGCCAATTGTGTGAGGAGTCGGAAATGGTGTGGCAGGAGAAGGTTGGCGCTGGGATTTAAACCCAGGAGAGGCAGCCATGTGGTGTCCTTTTGGAACCATGTGGCTTGGGCAGAGAAGAACAACAGACTTCTATTTACTTTTTCTGAGATTTGGTACCCCAAACTGGGCAGAGGGGGAAGGAAGGACTGTGCATTTGTGGGTATTCTAAAGGACTTTGGGATCTCAACAAAGACATTAAGTCATTGCTCTTAATTTTGTATAACTCTTTAAATAAGTAATTCCTTTCCTTTTCAACAATCTCTGGCATTGAGAGACGTTTTTCCCTGGCAGTGGGCAAGGCAAACCTAGTATGGGCTGGGGGACCTCTGGAGTTCAGGCAATAGTATATCATTCACCCCACCCTGGGTCTGTTCTGTAACAGTCTCAACTATTCAACTTTACCACTGTAGTGTGAAAGCAGCAAAAGACACTAGGTAAAATGAATGAAAGATGAATGTTGCTGAGCTCCATTGAAACTTTATTTACAAATGCAAGTGCCCCAGCCAAATTTGGCTCATGGGTTATTGTCTGCCATAGATTGTTAACTCCTGATATACAATATCCCAGGTTATTTTCTTAAGAGAAAAAGAACTGTACTTGCTTTAAAACAACAACTGTAGTGCATATTTAAAAGTTTCTAAGGGTAAATCTTAAAGTTCTCATCACAAGAAAAATTGTAATTGTGTGGTGACGGATGTTAACTAGACGTACTGTGGTGATCATTTCACTATATATATATATATATATACAAATATTGAATCATCATGTTGTATATCATGTTGTATTGAAATTCCATAATGTTATATATCTATTATATCCTAATAAAAAAGGGGGAATATAAAACAAGAGCTCTTGGTCCATGTGCTAATAAACTTAATCAGTACTTATTAAGAGTGATGCAAAAAATTTTGCTCTAATTACATATTAATTTCAGTGAGCTTTGCTCCTTTAGCTTTATAACTCTAAAAGGTAACTTAACCTTTGTGGTCTTCCATTTCTTTACCAATTAAATAGAAATAATCACATTATATACTAACAGGGCTTTGGAGATGTAAAGAGACAGTCCATAAAGCCTTGGCACATAGTAAATCCTCAATAAAAGTGATTTTGTTGTTGTTATTATTATTATTATCATTAAAAATAGGATTTAACTTAGATTTCCAGTAATTCTGTTGTTTTTATACTTTTATCTCACCAATTTATAATGAACTCACATTTTAAATAAGTAAATGTTACTTTGGGTATCAAATGTTTCCACATGGCCAGCATTTTTATGTGAAATCTTAAAAGAAACTATCATATTTATATAAACATATGAATAGTGAGGTGTGTAAGCATATGTTACCCTGAATATTTAAAAGACATTCTCCCCTAGAAAATATTCTTTTTGATATATTAAAATAATTAAAAGCCAGCAAAGTAGCAAAGTAATAGCTACTCTAAGGAATAAAATTAAAAAGCAGAAACCCAAATTTCAGCAGTTTAAAAAGAAACAGTTTTTGAATGTGAATTGCATGACAGTCCCACCTTGTATAAATTTACAGAACAACTGCTGCTTTTCAGTGAAGTTTAAGGAACTTTCTGCTTAGATTCACTCTATTAGCTGTGCAGTGATATATGCTTTTGGGTTTAAATAAGTTGGAGTACTTAGGGATGTCAGCATTATCATGAAATTTTATAGGTGCTTAAACTACATCAAATCCTACAGAAGACTCATTAGCTGAATCCAGCCTAGGTGACTTGAAAACTAACATAAACAATTTGTGTTGTAATTAATTATAGACAATTTTTCCTTGTGCAGTTTCTATAGTCATAGTCTCATTTTTATACAAATATCAGCTGTGTTATGTGGAAAGAAAATTCTGAAGCCAAAATGTTTTTAAAAAAGCAGAATTGCATAGCAAACAGGCATTCTACTTGGGTTTTACATAGTTAATAATATAGTACTTCCCAACATTTATTTATTGATGTATTTCTAGATCTTTTCTTATTGCTGGCAGTGCCAAAACATTCAGTTAGAAACAGACAAAACCTGAACAATTATTTAAACATGCTCTTCCCTGATTTGGATGATTGTTGGGTCAATGGCCATCAGAGAATCTAATCCTGTGACAATTGATCTTAATGAATGCTGTATTGGCAGAATTATCTATTGCATTCACCCATCTTTAGGGATTTCTACTTTATAAAAGTCCTAAATGATTTTCTCAAATTTAGAAATAAATATGCCAAGACAAGGTATCATTTACTTTTATTATTTGTATTATCTGTATCCTCACCTGAGGACATTTTTATTGATTTTAGAGAGAGGGAAAAAGAGTGGGGAGAGAGAGAGAAACATCAGTGTGAGAGAGAAGTATCAATTGGTTGTCTCTCATGTGAACCCACAACTTAGCATATGCTCTAACCAGGAACCAAACCTGTGACTTTTAGGTTTATGGGAGGGTCCTCCAATCAACTAAGCCACACTGGCCAAGGCAAAAAACAAGATATCTTTTCGGCAAGTCAAATAACTGCATGGCTAAAATAAGTACTTTAAGTGAGATTTACATACATACAATATATAGTTTAAGCCACATACACACATATATCACTTAAATATGCATTTAAATATAATCTCTATGTAACTGAATGCATACTGAATATACAAATTTGCCTTCAGTCAGGTTTGTTAGAAAAGTGCCTCTGAGACAGAGATATCTGTGCAGAAAGAATACAGCTGTACTTCAGAGATATTGTGCATTCAGCTCTGGGTCCCCACAATAAAGCAAGTATCATAATAAAGGGAGTTATACTAATTTTTTGTTTTGCCAGGACATACAAAAGTTCTCTTGCTATTTCTACTATATCTGTAGTTATTTCCTGCATTGAAATATTGACCCCCTCAAAGTCATCCATTTGTGTTGGAAACAATTTCTTCCAAACTCTTAATAATGTTGATATTTTGACATCTTTCCATGAATCAGAAAATCCCTTAATGTCATCTAGAATGGTAAATGTTTTCCAGAAAGTTTTAAATTCCCTAGGCCAAGTCCATCAAGGAATTACTATCTATGGCAGCTAGAGCATTACAAAAGGTATGTCTTAAATAAGATTTGAAAGTCAAGATTACTTCTTGTTCATGAACTACAGAGTGGATACTATATTAGCAGGCATGAAAACAACATTAATCCTGTACATCTCCATTAGAGTTCTTGGGTGACCTGGTGTATTATCAATGAGCAGTAACATTAAAAAAAAATAGAACAATAGGTTTCAACAGTGGCTTTAAAATATCAGCAAACTATGTTATAAACATATGTGCTGTCATCCAGGCTTTGTTGTTCCATTTATAGGGTACAGGCAGAGTAGGTGTAGTGTCATTCTTAAGGGCCCTAGGATTATCAGAGGATTAAATGAGCATTGGCTTCAACTTGAAGTCACCAGCTGCATTAGTCCCTAAGAAGAGGGTCAGCCTGTCCTTTGAAGCTTTCAAGCAAGGCATTGCCTTCTCTTTTGTAGCTATGAAGGTCCCAGATGACATCTCTTCTTATATAAGGCTGTTTTTTGATATTAAAAATCTGTTTTTAGTGTAGCCACCTTCATTTATCATCTTATCTAGGTTTTCAAGATAACTTGCTGCAGCTTCTCCATCAGCACTTGCTGCTTCACTTTACACTTCCATGTTAAGGAGACAATTTCTTTCCCTAAAACCCATGACCAAACCCCTAGTATTAGCAATAACTTTTCCTGAGTTAGTACATCTTTTGGTGTAAGTACCTAGTGAGGTTACTAGACATTTTTCACTGAGGATTTTGATTCCCTGGTCACCATGCCCTTCTCAAGCCATTACTGATGTGCTTATTTGTTTAACACCAATATTGGACAACAGAATACTAAGAAATGACTCAGTGGATCAATGGGGTATCAAACATATTCTTTATGGCTTCACTGTGTAAAACAGTCCTATCTCCAGCTGATTATATGGGCCAGTCACTTGTGCCAGGATGGTGACCCCTCTTATCTACAGTTTCCTGACATAGACAGCTTAAAGTAACAAGTAACAGCTATGGCTTAAAGATTAATGGGACTTTTGCTGTGTCACTTAATAAAAACTTTTTCATTTTCTGAGAACTAGGACTTCTAAACAGGGAGAGCTCACAGAAGTGTGAGCTCACAGAAGGGAAATACAGATTTCCCAAGTATATCGTAGTATGAGGTAGTAAGTAGAGTTGCTCCTTGATTCTTGAGCCTGTGTATTCTATAGGAAACAAAAAACCTCATACAATAATGGTAACTGATTTAGGATGTATATTGCCTGTTGGAAGACAGCACACCTTCTCGCTGGATATTACCTCTCCAAGACTCAGCTGCCCCATACAAAGGATATTCTCTCACTCTAATAAGTTGGCATATTTAAGTGGTATAGAATACAATATGATCACAGAATCCCAGGCAATGTTTCCAGTGTTACATCTTCATGTCTATAAATTGTGCTTTGGTACCATGAGTGGTTAGGTGGAATCCCATGTTAAGAATAAAACATTCTAAAAAGCCTTTTGATTAGGCTGCTGCTGGCTGAGGTCAGCAGAAACATCCATACAAACAATACATGTCAAACTGAATCAAAACTATACACTGTCACTCTCAGGGTAATAAAGGTCTAATGTACTCAACTTGCTACCAAGGAAATGGTTGGCAATCATAAAAGACATTGCTTTATCAAGAGGTAAGTGTTTGCCTCTGTTGCTGCCAGGTACAATATTCAGTAGTGGCAGTGGATATACCAATTTTCACAAAGATAACCTGTGATTCAAGCTTATGAATAGCCTCCATTCTTACCATATGACTATTTTTTTAAGAGCCTGTTGTGCCAGCTAAAGGTGGCCAATGACAGAAGCTGGTTGATATCAGCTCTCTGCATTAGTCTATTTCACTGTTTTGTGATTTATATGCTGTGGATACTTTTTGGTGGCCATTAATATACACTAGAAGTATTATCACACCTCATTCCACTCTCATAGGTCCACCAAAATATTTTAACAAATCTTCTCTTTCCACATAGAATGGTTGACCAAGTATACCACCTAAAGCAAAGTTCTAACCCCCTGGGAAGATTTTCCCTTATTCTTATTTATCAGGGAAATTCTAGAGTGGGGTTCTTGTGAAATAGCAGCCTAATTTTTAATTTATGTGTATATTCTGAGCTGACCCAGGGAGAAAGTAGCTCAGCCTTTTTTCTCCTCTATCCATTCATAAGTGACGCTCTATGTAGCCAGGTAAGAAATGAGAAAGAAGTACTGGTGGAACACTGATAGGTGTCACGGGGGTCTGGGCACCTGGTTGTACAGCTTACTTGGGCTCTTTGGCCCTGGCCATGCCTCGTCCTGGTTGTACCGCTTCTATCTAATGACAGAATCCTGATGAGTCTACCTTATTTTATGAGTGGGAGTTGTAGAAATAACAAAATCTAACTTCTGATTGGCAGTTCAGGCCAGATCATCATTGGATGTTGCATATTTAGACATTCTGTTTTTATCAATGTCCCATAGCACACTAGGAGGGAGCTACTTTATGAATGGTGTATAATTCTTGACTGCAGAAAGCATGGTCTCACTCATAATTCTGAACATTTACTCTATAATTCTCCTATAGAGATTTCTGTAAACTACACAGCATTTTTTTCCAGCACTAACATAGCTAATGTCATAGATTCTCCAGGGTTGTGTGACAAGGATCAGGGCCACTTACATCACAGTGTGGGCCTACTACAGAACCATTTTTTACTTTGAGATTGAGTTGAAGCTGATAGCCTATCAAATCACCTGATAAATGGATTGGAATGGTATTTCCAAGGATGGATTATGACCCAGAACCCAAGATACCTAGCAGGCACTGTGTTTCCTTCTGAAGGATGGGAATTGAGAGATGCAATAACTTGTGCTTTACTTTGGAAGGAATGTCCTGGCAAGCTCCAGATCACTGGATTGCTAAAATTTTACTAATATTGTGGGTCGCTGAATCTTCATAGTCTTATTCCAGCCCTCTGGATTATGTGTGTCTTACCAATATATCCACTGTACTAGCCACTTCTTCTTCATTTGAACTGAGGAACTTGATCTCACTGATACAGTAAAACCATACTGTATTTAGTAAAATGTCTACATGGCTCATAAACCTTTGGGCTATGTTATGAAAACAAGTGTGAGAGTTAATTTAGCTTTAGGGTAAGACTGCAAATGTATACTATTGTCTGTCAAAAATGAATGCAAATTATTTCTAAAAGAAATGGGGGAAAAAGCACACTACACTAGATCACTGGACACATGCCATGCATGAACCCATGCTAATTTACTCTAGCAGAAATACCATATCTGGCATAAACTACAATCAGGACACTACTTGGATGAGTTTTTGATAGTCTAATATCATCCTCTGGGATCTCTGCAGGTGTTTCAGCAGGAGACAACATAGTCAATAAATTGAATATGAGATGGACTACCCCTAGTACATCTTTTAAGATTTTATGGGTGGCATTAAATCTGCTATTCCCCCTGGGAAATTATATTATGTTTTCTATGTCTCAGCTGGAAGTGAGAACATTTCAGAGCCTTCAAATTAGACTTCTGACTAGGACAGCTCTCACCCCCAGAGTCAAGGAATCAGTAGAGGTTCAACAAGTAGAAAGTATATCCATTCTAATTACACAATTGAAAACTAGGTAAATGAAAACAGGGTGGATTTGTGGACTGGTAGACACAAAATGAGCCAGTTGTGGATCACAATCCCATTCCTTACCTGTCACCTATATGCCCAAATCTAATAGCATAAGGGTATAATGGTTCTGTAGAATCTTAGGTATCAAGGTCAGCTTAGATCCTGTGTATAAGAATCTTCAAATTTTTTTGGAAGTTCACTTTTCCTAGTATATGGTTATTCAAGTGAATGGATATAGGTTTTTTGGAGAAAGAATTGGGGAAATTATTACCATTTTTACTTGCTATGGTATGGTGTTACAGGGCTCTTCCTGGTGACTCAGTTTCCCCTTCAATCAAAGAGTTCTAGTTCTGAAAATTACCTCAGCTTCAGAAAATGAGCAAGGAGTTGTGAATTTTTATTATGTATCTTCATTCAGACTACTGACTCTCCATCTGATTTCTTTAATTGTAGCAACTGGGTAACATCCTTGTTGATTGTCCATTTATTTTGCTCCAAGAGATGGTATGATCTATTAATCAGCATAGCTCTTTATGAGTCCAGAGTGCTGCATAGATTTGAAATAGTTCATTAGGATAATTGTGCCCACATTGCTTATGACAGCTAAGCACTGCCACCTAGCCTCTATTATTTTGAGATCATGGCATCCCCATTTCTATCAAGGGGCCCAATTCTGTAATAGCTTCTTTTGCCATCAACATTTGCCTGCAGAAAACATTCACCTCTTAGCTTCTCAATGATGCTTGTATCTCAGTCATCAGCACATTCTTTAGGGGTGTTTTTGCAGTGTCCTCCAACCTTTTACACAGAATATATTGACCTGATGATTTTTCTGTACTTAAGTATTCACACATCATAGTCTTTTGATCCTTTTTTCCCTACCATCTGCACAGCAGTTCTGGCATTTATAATTATTTTAGTGGGAACCATTGTTTGCTCAAGTTTCTGAGGGCTACCCTACTAGCAGGAACTCTCTGCTGCTATTCTTGCTAACATGCTAAATCTTATATTATGAGATGATGCTGCCATGTCAATAAACATTTATTCTTCATTTCAATTTGATCTTTCTCTCCATACCCAATCTTATTCTATTTTATTTTTCATCCCACTTGATGGAGGTGCCTCAGGATCCAGCTCCAAACATATTCTCCTAACTCCTGCCAGTAAACATTGGCTAGCTTGTGCAGTTTGTTTGGAGCATGGTCCCTTTTTCCTCCTACATGCAGCATTTCCATGGCCAAATAATGTCTTCCATTGACCTTATGTATTGATCTGAAAGCCCAGAATGGAAGTTAGAGTATATGTATTAACATAAAAGGGAGATGTTTCAGCATCATCTTTAAGTGAGATGTAAGTTATAGCCTCTAATTGGGACCACATTTTTTAAGCCTAGAAGATCTAGGAAGAGCTACTGTTTTAAGCTTCCTAAAATCATAAACCCAGATGTACTCCACTGACCAAGTCAGGGTTCCACTTGTTTCAACCAGGGTTTAAAGCTGGTTTTAGGATATGAGCTTCTCTGAATCTTTGTTATATCTTAAACAAGTTCTAAGCATTATTATCAGCCTTTGTGACCTCTGGCTAGAGAAGATCAAGTCTCTTCTATTCTGCTAAAGAGGTCTTCTCATACTATTACCTCCACTCAGGATTAATCACATTCAGCCTTTCATTCTTTTTCTCCACTCTTGAATAGAACCCAGCAGAAACTGATTTCATTGTCCTTAAAGTTATAACTTTCCCTTGAATTCCTCAAAAGTCTGAGGTAGTGACTTCACAATGCATTACTTTCTACTGGTACTTATATTTGTTTGCCACCAGTGAAAGTTTTAACACTTTTACTATCACATTCAAGGGATATAAGTGGTCCACCCATCGCCAGCAATGGGTTTTTATTGCCTGCCAGCTAGTGGACTAAACTCTATCTATCGCTATCTCTTATCACTAACATTCTATTTTAGTATGTACTTCCTCAGACCTTGAAAATACGATTTTTGATGAAAATAATGCGTGTAGGAAATTTATTGCGGAGTGCCCTCAGAACCAATTCTTATGGTGGTATAAAAAAAAGTAGTTTCAAGCAGTCAAAGGAATTAAACTGTGATGCATCACTACAAAATCTCCAGATGATCCAGAAGGAGCTATAGAGTTGTGATTGTCTTTCAGACTGTCCTACTGACTTGCTCTGCAGAGAACACTAATCAATTACTGGATTAGGGCTTCCCTGGTGAGGAGATTTGACCTTGGGTTAGGTGGCTCTTTCTAGTTAAGGACAATTTTTATGAAAGGGATCTTCAACACTCCCAGGATTTAGGCAGAGTTCCTGCAATTCAGTGTTATCCGAGGACCTCAAGGTTACCATTTCTAATTTTCTAGTCTTTATAGTTCAGGGACAATAAGATCCCTCTCTATATTCATTCAATAGTAAATTTTTATATAAAACTACTTTTATAATACCATAAAAGCATATTAGACTATTTTCTGTTATTGCTGATATTTTATCTGCACTTATTTCTTTTTAAATTTCTTTTAATTTTAAAGGCTAAGTAGTAAAATTCAAATATCTAGAGACAATATAAATCAACAAAGGCAAAATGTTCTTTGAAGTAAAGAGCATATAATTTCTATTATTTAACAGAGGTCAAAATTCTTCCCATTTATAAAATAATATAAATCATTATTATATTATTTGATATTTGAGTATTTGTTTAAAATATATTTAATAACATAACTAATATGGTATTTTATAAAATATACCCCTGTGTACACAATGCCCAAATCTTCATCATATTTGTATCCCTAGCACCTACCATAATGGACATAAGTGCCTAATAATAATCTAATAAAGTAATGTAAAGAAAGACTAATCTGTAACAAATATAATCAATGTCAATTTTCAGCAAGGTTACTCATACACACCAGTATGGTAATCTAAAAATAATTACTTTTTTCCCCATAAATGCAACAGGTACCCTTTTGTAACTAAAATAATATTCTGGTAACTTTATGTTTGATTAAATATGCCACGAAATGACAAATTAAAGTCACTTTAACAAAATAAAATGTAATGATAATATAAGCTGCCTTTCTCGTACATTAGAGAGACTTGTTTGAGGTGAGGTTCACTAGATCATGAAAGCATTTGCTTACTCTACTCTGCATTTAAACCATGGGACTCTAGTGACATGAAAGAGTTAACCCACATGCGCTGGAACAATTATATGTGCTTATGGTTAATCAGTTATTAACTGCAACTGAAGTCACGGGGAGTAGTTACAAGTTAAAGAATCAATTAATCTTAAAAATAATCACAGCAGAAGCATGTTTTCCACAGAGGTTTATTCCACCATTTGGTCCAATTTTTCTGTCTTTAATCTTTGAATTAAACCAAATGAATCTGAAAACCCAGATGGCAAAAAGACATACTAAATATTGTGCTGGATGTAGTCTTTTCTTCTGGAAGTTCCAGAAATCTTAATATTCCCATGCAAAAAGAAATCCAAATTTGTTTTCTTAAGGAAAATAACAACTCAATACATTGGAGGCACTGAAGCTAGACAAGCATATTATTTTTTTACTTGATGGTTAAAAACTTAAGTTACTACTATAACTATAAGATGAATGTAACAATAGGTAGTGCTAAATAGCCTGAATAAAATTAAGTTGACCTGAAGTTACACAAAAGAAAAACTAATTAATAGTTGACATATCAACAATCAAGAACAAGGGACTTCATTGTAAACAAAGCATCAATGTCAATGCTTTATAGCTCTTTCTGCTGGTAACAACACAAAAGCACAATTTTCTGAGATAAATCAGTGAGAAATTTTGTGCAAGTACTGACCACATGATATGTTTTGCATTTTTTCCTGCATAGTGACTTTTGAGCAATGAGTAATTTTATTAGATATTCCATAAAATAAAACAAACAAAATTAGTACTTACAACCAAATTCTCAAGATGACACATTTATAAGAATGACGCTCTCTACAAGATGTAGATTCTTGCTTGAAATTTCATTCTTATTCATTTATGCACACAAACTAGAATGCATAGTATCTTCTATAATTAAAATTATATATAATCACATTTTTAGCTCTTAAGCCAATATTATTTTGATGATTCTGCATATAATTGTGGGAAAATAGCTTTTGAATGTTCAGTTGGCCTAGAAAAACTATCTCAAGAAAAACTTTCCTAGAAAAAGGAAAACTATTTTCCTTTTTCCTTCTACTAGACAACTTTCTATGAAACACTTGAAAAATGATGATAACAAAGGACCTGTTTTTGTGTGTGTGTGTATGTGTGTGTATATATATGTGTGTGTGTATATGGATACACACATGCAAACATGCATATACATGTATGGAAGTGATTAATGTGCATGTAATATATTCATTAGATAACATTACAATATATAATACATATTATATACACACAAACATACATGATACATGTATATAACCCATATATAATTATGTGCATTGCAATGTATAGATAATGCATATGCAGGATATAAAGTTGCATGTGTAATATAATATGTAATATAATATATGCATGAACATATGTAATAATGGGTATATATGACACATATATAATGTGTACATTATATATATTTTATAAATTTCAGTAGTTTTCTTCTTAAAAGTTGCCTCTGATTACACTACTATCTTTTATACTCTTATCTCCTCATATAACCATGTCAACATTATGGTATTCTTCTATGTTTTTCTTCAGGCACATGTATTCATACACACACACACACACACACAAGTATACACCCTCAAAGTGCATGCACAATAATTTTCTTTCCATAAAAATTAATCATATAACACATTTTTTAAAGTTTTGCTGTACTCATACAAAATAGCTCATAGAAATACTCCCAAGTTACAGCACTAATTCTTTATTTTTTTATAGTTGTACCAGAATCCTGGTCATGAATGTATATAATTTGTTTAACCATTACTCTTTATGGATGCTGAGCTCATTATTTTAATCCTGCTTCAATTTTTAATTTTTATTTATTTTTATTTTTAAAAAAGTTATTGAATTTATTGTGGTGGCATTGGTTAATAAAACTATATAGGTTTCAAGTGTACACCATCTGTATATCATACTGCACATATTGCCTTTATTTTCAGTGTTTTGCCTCCAGTGATAATGCCATGCATGGTCTCTGAACACGCATGGTACTTTCAAACTGATGGCTTCATTTTTATGGGAGAAATTTTTATAACTGAGAAGCTGGCTTGCAGGTAGTTGTAACTGATTTTGCCTGCTTTCTTTCTAGAAAAATATATATCTCACCACAAGCATGTTTCCTACATCTCAAGCATAATAGATATTTTGCTCTTCTAAATTTTTTTGCATTCTGATTTTATAAGGTTGTAACTCACTGTCAGTTCTAAATGCACTTGTATGGCAACTAATAAATTTGAGTGTTTTTATTTGCTAAATGGCCACCTAGACTTTTGGTTTCTTAAATGGCCAACTCATATTCTTTGTTTATTTTTCTTTTAGGTCAGTTGTCTTTTCCTTTAAAAACTCTAAAACCTCTTTAAATATTATAGAGTATAGCCTTTTGATGGCTACTTTTCTATTAATTTTCTTAAGAGATTTTTTCTTAGACAAAATAATTTTTATGTAATGAAATATGATTACCTTTTTGTGTGTGGTGTTGATGGTTAAAGTATGGTAAAGGAGGTCTAGTTTGCCCCTCAATGTATGTGAAGTCTTTATGGTGCCAGGGGTGTCCAACCTGTGGCCCGTGGGCTGCATGCAGCACAGTATGGTTATGAATGTGGCCCAACACAAAACTGTAAATTTACCTAAAACCTTTTTTCTCCATCAGTTTTCATTAGTGTTTGTGTATTTAATGTGTGGCCCAAGACAATTCTTCTTCCAGTCAGGCCCAGAGATGCCAAAAGGTTGAACACCCCTCCACCAAGAACTGAATTTTGAACAGCATGTATTTTGAAGGTCTAATTTTGTTTTATTTCTCATGGAGATACAGTAATAGCAACAGCATTTAATATTGCATTCTATCAGAATGAACTGAGCACTGACTTATCCTATATTAAATTCTCACATGTATAAGAATCTATTTCTGGTTTATCTTTTTGTTGTATGAATTTTCCTATTCCTATGCAAAGTCATATTAATGTGATATGGTAGGGTTTCAGCTTACAAATTTTATTAAAACAACTCACTGCACCCCAGTCCCTTGCAGCCATCTATCTCACATTTTCTAGGTCATTCTCAGGGTCTGTCTTCCAGTTAATGTCTATCTTAGGTTATTTTTCTCAATTTTAAATATATATATATATAAACATAGAACCCTGGGAATGACATGTGATTTCATTAAATTCATTTATTCATTTGATATATTCTATATTTTATGTTAGATGCATTCATTCAATAATATGGTATGTACTTTACATGAATTCAGAATTATATTACATTCTTAAATATAAATTAATGTAGTCAATTTGGATTCTGTCATATATGAATGTTTTCCTTAATATTTCATGTTTTTTAAAAAATTGAGTGAAATATTTTTATTACCATTATTATTAGAAAACTATTAATTGTTGTATACCTAACTGATATCCAATTACTTTCATATTCTTCCAAACATTCTAGAAGTTTTTTCCCTAGAATCTAAGGGGTTTTTAATGTGTTAATATTTAATATTTATTTTAAGTATATACTTTATAAATATATTTATATTTTTAAATATCTCATTTTATAATTTTATCAATATTTTTGAAGTTTACAGCAGTAATTTTATTTTCCATCTTAGAACCTTCCCTAGAAATCAACAATGATATAAAAATTCATCTACAGTCCTCTCTTTTTCATCATTATTAGATCTAGAGTGAATATCTAATTCAATTTCATGATCATGAGCAAATATCTCCACTTACTAAATATTGGGTTGCTCAAAAATTTATGTGGTTTTTTTACATAAGATGGCTGTAGAAGTGCTTATTTGTCTTTAACTTCATTTGAAAAAATTTTGTTAGATTGTATTGTGACAGCTGTCACATCAGGGGGCATTTAAAAATTATTATGGTTTGAATTGAGATGTGCTGTAAATGTAACATACACACCAGATTTCTTAAACTTGTATACAAAAAGAATGTAAAATACATCTATTTTTAACATATTGATTACACATTGAAATAACACTTTGGATATACTGGGTTAAATAATGATTAAAATTTAAATAAAATAAAATAAACTTATCAAAATTGGTGATTTTTTGTGTAGCCATTTTAATATTGAAGAGGAAGGAAATAGGCAACATTTTGGCATATTATGCTTTATTATTTCAAGGAAGGTGAAAATACAACTGAAGTTCAAAAAAAATATTTGTACAGTGCATGGAGAAGTTGCTGTGACTGATTAAACATGTCAAAAGTGGTTTGCAAAGTTTTGTGCTGGAGATTTCTCACTGGACAATGCTCCACGGTCAGGGAAACCAGTTGAAGTTGACAGCGATCAAACTGAGAAATTAACTGAGAATAATTGGCATTCTACCGTGCAGGAGATAGCCAAAATATTCAAAATATTCAAATCAGTAAAGTTATTGGTGAAAATGGAAAGTGTTTTTTTATTGAAAAAATATGGATTTTTAGCCAATCCAATATAATTTTGTGTTACAAGTATGTTTTTCAATAAGTTATACTGTTTATACTAACAAAGTCATTATTCCCAATGTAAACCTAAATCTATGGAAAACAAAATATAATATATAGAATCATGTTTTTTCTTTTTCTCCTTTACTTAGTTTTCAAGAATAGAGACTGAAAATTTGCATTTCAATAAGGAATTACATTTTCAATCATAAATTCGTGAATTATGTGTGAAATTTTCACAAATGTACTTTCCATACAATCACACATTTTATGCATACAACCATTCATAATTTATTTGTGTTGTATAAATCAACAACAAAACAAGGGCAGATAACATTCTTGTTTGCAGATATACATATGTGCAATGTCAATAAAGAAGTGTTTGAATTCACCAAGCTAATATATAAAGGGGAGTGGTGTATCCAATGCCAAATTGTGTACTTAGATATATTTTTGTTCCTTAACCTCTACCAAACATAATGGGAAAATATGGAAAAGTACAAGAAAGGATATTAAAAATAACACCAATAATCTAGACGAAACTTTTAGTAAATTCGGGTATATGTCTTTCCAGTCCAAAAATGAGAGTGCATATAATTTAAAATTCATTTCTTGCTTATACTTGTGATCATTTTTATGACATCTTATATTCTTCATTAAAGATTTACTGTTTCTTTTCCTCTCTTAATCATTCATCCAACTGAATTTAATGAGTATCTATCTAATATCTTCCAGCCATTATCCTAGGCACTGAGCTTTCAATAGGAAGTGAGAGAGACAGAGAGAGAGAAGAGATAAAAGGAGGAAGGAAGGAAGGAAGGAAGAAAGGAAGGAAGGTAGGAAGGAAGGAAGGAAGGAAAGAAGGAAGGCAGGCAGGCCAGCATTAACTTTATCCTTGTGAAGCTTATTTTCTGATGAAATAAACACTAAATAATTAATTACCTAAGTATTTAATGTGTTAAAAATCATCTACTTATAATGTGATAAGTGCTAGGAGGAAGGTATAGGATGCTATGAGAACCTGTAAAAAAGAACACATACCAGTCTGTAACATCAGGGAAGCTGTCCCTGTGGAAGATGATACATATGATGGATTTGGTGAGGGTTGGTTGAAGAGAATTTCAGGCAAAGGGTAGAGTATTCAGAGCCCTTGGCATAGACAGAGCCCTTGTGAAATACAGGAACTGAATCAAAAGTAGCATGGCTGAAGCAAAGGCAGGAACATAAGAGAAGTCTGGGGTGAGGCTTGCAGAGCAGTCAAGGCTCAGTGGAAAAGGGTCTTGTGCCTATTAGGCAGTGAGGCATTACACCTTTACACATTCGAAGACACCTTTGTAGGGTGTTGTAGAAACAAATCTGACTTGATAAAAATTGATCTGGTTTCAATGCCAAGAACATATTGAAAAGTAGCAATGGTAAATGTGGGGACATAAGGTAAATGACTGTTATAGGTGCCAGGGTGGCTAGCATAGTGCTGATGGAAAGGAAGAAACATAATTTTGTTTAAATGGCTATACAATAACCCATGATACTATAGTAGATACAATGAAGTTGTCAGATAAGTCACAAAGTTTACAAAGGAAATTATATTCAGTTCATTAGGTATAAATAACATTTCAAAGTTGATTTCATACTATAAACCATCAAATCAATAAACAGTCTGTTGTTTGAACTATTTGCCTAATACAGTTGGACTGTCCTGGCCAATTTGCCCACAGGGGCTCTTGAAATAACAACTATGCATATCTTGTCAGCCAACAGAGATGGGATGGGGCTAACTAAAAAAGAAGGGGGCACAAGTTTGAGGAATCAAAGAAGGCCACAAAAATGTCCAGTTTTCTTATATCATGGTTCTTTGATTTGGGATCTGTATATACTTGAAAAAATATGTAAATAGCTGTCTCCATCAAGTGTGAGGGCTAACATTTGAATTCTATCCAGATATTTTGGATACTTCCCATCTCCCACCCCCCCCCCAAAAAAAAAGAAAGAAAGAAAGGAAGGAAGGAAGAAAAGAAAAAGCTAGATACACTCTCTCCTAGCTTCCTTAGCTTTCTTTGTAGAGAGAGTGTGAATACATGCCACAGATTCACCCAAATAAATGCATCCTCCATAAACCTTGAAGTGGGAGCTATTGATGCAAAGATGTAAGGACAATGGAGGATCCATTGTAGTAGCATGTAGTAGAGCAGCAGCAACAATACTGAGTTTCCTGGGATATAGGAGCAACTGTGCTTGTGACAGAACCTTATGTTTGACACAAAACAACAGCAGGGCACGCTGGAAAATTCAGTGTGCCATGGCTGTTGATGTGGCAACCCTGACCTCACTAGCTTCTGCAGGAACTGGGAGTCCGAACTTACATATTGTTTAGTTTCATTAGTCTCTGACTATTTTCTACACTTCATTCTACAGCCTTAAATCAAGTCCATAAGGATTCTTTTTCTGCCCTGGCTGGTGTGGCTCAGTGGATTGAGTGACAGCCTGTGAACCAAAGGATCACCAGTTCAATTCCCACTCAGGGCACATGCTTGGGGTGTGGGCCAGGCCCCCCCAGTGGGGACATGTGAGAGGCAAACACACATTGATGTTTCTCTCCCTCTATTCCTCCCTCCTTTTACCTCTCTCTAAAAATCAATAAACAAAATCTTAAAAAAGAATTCTCTTTCCTTCCTTCCTTCTTTCCTTCCTTTTCTCTCTCTCTCTCTCTCTCTTATTTTCTCCTTCCTTCCTTCCTTCCTTCCTTCCTTCCTTCCTTCCTTCCTTCCTTCCTTCTTTCTCTTTCTTTCTTTCTCTTTCTTTCTTTCTTTCTTTCTTTCTTTCTTTCTTTCTTTCTTTCTTTCTTTCTTTCTTTCTTTCTCTCTTTCTTTCTTTCTTTCTTTCTCTTTCTTTCTTCTCTTCTTTCTTTCTCTTTTTCTCCCCTTCCTTCCCTCCCTCCCTCCCTCCCTCCCTTCCTTCCTTCCTTCCTTCTTTTCATTACCTCATAATCGGCCAGAGTTGAACTCTCCTGCTTAAAGCAATGGTTTATTGAATTAGCAGACTTATAAGCAGTAGCTATAAATCAGCTGTATTCTTTCTCACACTGGCCCCTACAGCCTATGTGATAGGCTATCTTTTTTCTGTTGAAGTTGGGGCACATTTCACAGCTTTTCCAGTTCCCTATAGCCAATCACAAGAACAGTCCCACTTCTGCAATTAAAATGCCCAGTTCAATAATTAAAACAAAACAAAACAAACAAAAAACCTTGTGATCTCTCTAACTTGGACTTTCTGCATACTCTCCAGCTATGTACTAGTTTAAGCTTGATATCATGAAAATCTTAGAACAGATGGAGAGTTGGGGATTTACTTAGCCCCTCTTTCTCTTGGCCTATTTTGTTCTTTGAGTGCTCACTTCTATTCTCAGAGGGGCTAGCCCCTTCAGGATTGTAGAGATGATGATTGAAGGAGGACAGGTTAGGAGAAATGGAGTTTTGTCTTTTGTAGATGAGTCTGCATATCTTAGGGCCAAACTCTTGAAGTTCCCCTCTCTTCACAGGAGGAAAGAAAAAGGCATTACTATTCTCTATCCTCCTGCAGTAACAATAAAGAACTCTAAACAAAGTATTCCTTGTCTTCCATCCCCAGGTCCCAGCCTCAGTTGCTTATAAAACTGAGGTTGGGGTTCTCCAATGCTGGCACAGATGGTCTAGCAGCCCACTTTGCCTTAGATACTTGGAAACTTCTAAATTGATCTCAGCCTTCAGGTTTCTGCCAAAATCGATACACAAATTAGCATTCCATTACTCTTGCAACTATGAACCCTGACTATCAGAGCTCCTAATAACCTTTGATTTAAACCTAACTCTTCATTTATTGATAGGCAGGATAAAAACACACCTTTGTCCTATTAAGAATAGCATCAGTGGCTAAATGACAACATAGTTCCATTTTTGTAGGTCAATATACACCTTCTGCTCTAAGTTTCAATTTCTTATTTTATAAGCAGCCCTGTTCACAATTTTAATCTTTAATTCATTCTCCCAAACTTTAAAAAAGATTTAATAATAACACATGTAGTATATATTTCATCAGTCCAAAAATGTATATGTCTAGATATCTAATTACATATTTTTCTATCTTCTTCAAGGAAATGTGTCATGTATTTTCCTTCTTGTAACAACATTGATTATCTCAGACATCATACAAGTATCAGCAACTTCTGATATTTCTCAATACATCTTTAATAACATGTATTTTTGAGTGAATCTTTGAAATAGAATAAAGATAATGCAAAATGAGACACAACCAAGGGGGACCAGTAGGTCTGGTCGAGACAACAAAGTCTGATAGAATAAAACTTGAAACAAATAATTATTAAAATAAAAACATAAAATCTAAAGCAAAAATATGAACCAGTTCAACAAAAACCTAACCTCAAACAAAGAGAAGTTTATACAGGATTCCAGGGTAGGCCTGATGGTAGGAACAAAATAGTTGGCTTTGTACTTCCCAGTGATTACCAAATGCTCTTCATTGTAGTTATTAATTTCAAAATGAATGCACAGGAGCAAACAAGACAATCTGTGTTGGATAGACTATCAGGCACTCTAGCCAAGTATCTAGCACATAGGATTCTGCTTTCAGATGCCATCTCCTAATGGTCTGGACTCAGCTCTGGGAAAATTAAGGGGAATTAGCAGTACTCTCAAATGTAGATTCTGAACAATTACTACTTGCATGCTCTACTTATGAGAATCCACTTATTGCTATGTCTGAAGCTGATACCTATTTAACGAGTAACTGTATGAAACCAATTCTAATTAAAGTTGGACAAGATACATTTAACTTGCTGGTTACAGGAAGAACAGGGTAATCACCAAGATCTTTGCTCTGGTCTTCACTAATACCGCAATTATTGCAATGTAAGGCAAGTTACTTAACCTTAACCTCTCTCTGAACCCATGTCTTCTTTTTATATAGGCTCTTCTGTGGGAAGCACCTCTGCACCAGCTGATCATGAAAAGCGGAAAGGACTTTCTGACAGCATGGAGAGGGAAAAGAGCATTGAAGGTTCACCAGGAGGAGACATCGGTAGCAGTGAGCATTCTGCTCACAAGAGACAAAGCAGCAGAGGCCAGTGGGAGCAGAAAGGCAAGAGTAGCCAAATTGAGGGATTTCCGAGCTGCAGGCAATGCTCTGATTAAGTCATTCCTCTCTGGGACATTACATTAGAAGGACTAAAACATCTTCTAAACATACCTGTAAGCATCTCAGGCAGCTATTGGAAATATTTGGGATGGTCAATCCTAGAAAAATGTTTTAGATTTGTTGCTTAACAAGTAGTATATATGAACAAAATGGTAATTTAGTCTAAATGATATTGTTTTTTATTTACAGTCAAAACTCTGTAAAACCTGAGAATCTTGTTAGATGAGCTATGGAATGATAGGTTGCCTTTGTAAGGTCCTAATCAAGGAACTTAATTGCATTTCCAGCACTACCGTATCTATTTTTATACTATATTTCAATTAGACAAAATGTATGTCTCTACTGCATTTAGCCATGTACATTGTATATAAATAAATACCTCTACTATTTCTCCATCCTCAACTGACCATTCTCAATGTACTAGGTGTCTGGTAGGACCTGGAAATCTGTACCTTGCCTGATGCTATGGGATTAGGTCTTCAACTCTTTAACAATTGTCTTCCTTCTCTTTAGCAACAGTTGTCCTTTGAGTATTTTCCTTCCAAAGGAAGGAAATCCCTTTGATGGGATTTCAAAGAATTTTTTTTCTCCATGAACATAGTGGGAATTTCTGCAAAAATATCATAAACATCATAGAGATGTGAACAGCTTAGGGGGACTTTACTACATCAATTTCCCGCCTTGGGCCACTCTCTTCTATTATCTACTGTGTAGTTGTCCATGGATCTCACTCAAATGTTCAAAACATATAAGAAAAGGAAGTCAAGGATTAGTAGTCTGCTGTTGAGAATAATAAAAGAATCTAAGGTTTGTGAACACAAGAACTCAAATAATTGATTTTAGTCAGATTTATTGTTTCTACAGAATTAAATGCTGTCAATTAAAGTGAATGAAAACCACTTATTTATGAATTAGTCAAAATGGCCTGGGAGCTCTCTGCACTAGTGTGTGTGTGTGTGTGTGTGTGTGTGTGTGTAATTGATTTCATCAATAATAAAGTCAGCTATGGGCAGGACTTCAGGAAAAAGGAAAAAACCTGAAGTTTAACTTTTATTTCCAATATTGAAGGTAAGGCCTTCCTTAACTTACAAAAAATAGAGAGCTTTCTGTAGCATATTTATTATTTTCCTTTTTAAAGATATTCTACTATATTGCTGTGGACTAGAAATCAGGCCATGAGTTCGCTTCCACAGGCCAGGCAGACACGGTGGTTTCAGTTCTGAGAATGAGACCGTAGGTTTGTATGTGTATTCATATGTATATGGGATGTACCAGGTATGAGAGGGAGGTCTTGTAGTCCACCCACGATGCATATATTAAGGATGGGGGGAAATCCCGTTAAAAAACTTAACATTTGACTATAGTGAAATTCCTAGTTAATTTTCAATAACTATTCTACTCCAGATAATTTTTTATTCTTTCCTTCCCATAATTTGAGTAAAATGCTACCAAATTAATACACAACTCTTTGGATTCTTTTAAGTTGGATGTTGCACTCAACTGCTCTAAGCTATTGTTTTTCTTTTGCTTGATCTCTTTTCCTCAAAATAGATGGTCTCATTAGATAATTGATGAAAAATTATTAATTAGAGTTATTATAAAAATAACAAATGTTATTTTAAAATAACATTACAGTCCATAGTTCAGAATGTAATGCAACTAAATTCTAGCAAAGGAGATAAGCCTAATGAATAATAAATGTTTATACTAAATTTTTGTATTATGATTGACATACAATATTAAATGTGCTTGCTAAATTTTATAATTTGATATTAAGCTATCAATAAAGTTCAATTTTAAGGAACTGCCTTAAACTGAAATTAATTCTTCTAAATTATATTTATACATTAAATTTAAGAAGCTGGAACCTCACAAAAAATAATAAAATGCTAATAAAGCTAATGGAAAAACTTTTGCCTTAAAGACAAAATTCGATGAAAGTTAATATATACCTCAGAAGAGCTTCCCTTTGACTGGGACTGATTCACTTAAAGTATTTCAATCTGTTAAAACTTAGTGACATTTAGACCTGACTGATGTTTATGGATGTAAGTGAAATAAGATGAGACTTAAATACTCCTATTAGTTATAAAATTAACTGATCTGACTTTGGCTCATTCAGAGAAATATTAAAGGAAAGTTAATTAATTAATTGACTAATTAATTTAAGAGATTCAGGACATTAATATTCTCCTTCAAATTGAATGTAGTAGGGTAACAGGAAACAATTTTAAAGCTACTGTGCTTTATTTATACATTTCAGAATAGATATACTGAGTATTGAAACTCAGTTTATAAGTTCAACAATATGCCCAAGAATAGCATGACAACTTTAACAACTAGTGTCTTTTCAGAATATTTTCTTATTCTTTGTTCTTAAAACACCCACAGGTATTCAAATAGTTACAGGGCATCTACAATCTTTAAAATATATTCTATTTTCAAGTACAGCACACATTTATGATAAAAACACTCTGCAAAGTGGGAATAGAGGGAGCATTCCTCAACATAATAAAGGCCATATATGAGAGATGTACAGCCAACATCATACTCAATGGCAAAATATTAAAATCTTTTCCACTAAGATCAGGAACAAGACAAGGCTGTCCACTTTCACCACTTCTATTCAATATAGTACTGGAAGTTTTAGTCACAGTGATCAGACAAGAAAAAGAAATAAAAAGCATCCAAATCAGAAAGGAAGAACAAAACTGTTGTTGTTTGCAGATGACATGACAGTGTACATAGAAAATTCTATAGACTTGGGCAAAAAGCTGATTGACCTAATAAATGAATTTGGCAAAACTGCAGGATACAAAGTCAATATCCAGAAATCAAAGGCATTTCTGTACACCAACAGTGAAACAGGAGAAGCAGAAATCAAGAAAAAAATGCCATTTGAAATAGAAAAAAGAAAAATAAACTACCTAGGAATAAACCTAAACAAAAAGGTAAAAGACCTGTATTCAGAAAACTACATAACACTGAGGAAAGAAATCAAGGAACACACAAACAAATGGAAACATATACTGTGTTCATGGATTGGAAGAATTAATATCATCAAAATGTGAATACTACCCAAAGCAATTTACAGATTCAATGCAATACTTATTAAAGTACCAATGGCTTATTTCACAGACATAGAACAAACACTTCAAAAATTCATATGGAACCATAAATGACCCCAAATAGCTGGTGCAATTTTGAGAAAGAAGAATAAAGTAAGAGGGATCACAATACCTGACCCAAACTGTATTACAAGGCCACTGTAATCAAAACAGCCTGGTACTGGCATAAAAACAGGCACATGGACCAATGGAACAGAACAGAGATCCCATAAATAAACCCAAAACTCTATGATCAATTAATATTTAACAAAGGAGGCAGCAACATAAAATGGAGTAAAAATAGCCTCTTCAACAAATGGTGTTAGAAGAACTGGACAGCTATGTGCAAAAAAATGAAACTCGAGCACCAACTTACACCTTACACAAAAATAAATTCAAAGTGGATAAAAGACTTAAATATAAGCCATGACACCATTAAAGTCCTACAGGAGAACGTAGGTAGGAAAATCTCAGATATTTCATGCAGAAACTTTTTTACTGACCTGTTCCCTAGAGCAAGGGACATAAAGGAAAGAATAAACAAATGGGACCTCATCAAAAGAAGAAGCTTCTGCACAGCTAAAGAAAACAGTATCAAAATAAAAAGAGAACCAACTGTATGGGAAACATATTTGCCAATGATACCTCAGACAAGGGTTTGATCTCCAAAATATATAAAGAACTTACACTCTAAGAAGACAAGCAACCCAATTAAAAAATAAGCAAAGGACTTGGACAGACACTCCTCCAAGGAGAACATACAGAGGATCCAAAGACACATGAAACAATGTTCAATATCGCTAGCTATCAGAGAGATGCAAATTAAAACCACAATAAGATACCACTTCACACCTGTCAGAACAGCCATCATAAACAAACCAACAAACAATAAGAGTTGGCGAGGTTGTGGAGAAAAGGGAACCCTAGTATGCTGTTGGTGGAAATGCAGACTGGTGCATCCACTGTGGAAAACAGCATTGAATTTCCTCAGAAAGCTAAAAATGGTACTGCCTTTTGACCCAGCAATACCACTGCTGGGATTATACCCTAAAAATCCTGAAACAATTTAAAAGAACCTATACACCCCAATGTTCATAACAGCACAATTTAGAAGAGTCAAGTGCTGAAAGCAACCTAAGTGCCCACCAGTAAGTGAATGGATAAAAAAACATGGTACATTTACACAATGGAATAGTACACAGCCATAAGAAAGAAGGAGCTCCTGCCCTTCTTGACAGTGTGGATGGAACTGGAGAGCATTATGCTAAGTGAAGTAAGCCAGGTGGTGAAAGACAAATACCATATGATTTCACCTATATGTGGAACAGAATCAACAAAACAAAGGAGCAAGTGAAATATAACCAGAGACATAGAAATAAAGAACAAACTGACAGTAACCAGAGAGGAAGAGAGAGGGAGATAACAGGAGAAAGAAGGTAAAGGGTCATCAAAGAACATGTATAAAGGACACATGGACAAAGCCCCTGGGGTAAAGAATGGAGGGTGAGAGGTGGGATGGGTGGGGCGGGGAAAAGTGGTGACAGGAAAATGGAGACAACTGTATTCAAACAACAACAAGAAAAAATATCTAAAAAAATAGGAAGTCATAATCTCTAATAGATGTGGAGAAATACTAGATGTTTAAATAAGGAATGTAGAATAAAAGAACTCCAAGTACACCAAAATATATTTACTTTAATAATACCATGGCCCAAAGCAGAATGATGATGATATAAATAATTTCTATTTAATATACTAGCAAAAATTTCCTTGGCTGGTGTGGCTCAGGGGATTGAGTACCTGCCTGCAAACCAAAGGGTCACAGGTCTGATGCCTGGTCAGGGCCCATTCCCGGGTTGTGGGCCAGGTCCCCAGTAGGGGGAGCATGAGAAGCAACTAGACATTAATGTTATTCTTCCTCTTTCTCCCTATTTTCCCCTCTCTCTAAAAATAAAGAAAATACTAAAAATAAATAAATAAATAAAATTAATAAATTATATCAAATAATAGCACATTAATTCCATTGAAATAACTGTGAAATCATTAGGGTTACCTGCAAGAAAAATTAATAAGTTACTTAATGTTCTTTACCTGAGGTAAAGATCAATTTACATAAAAGTATTAGTCTCAAGTTCTCTTCCAGGTTTCCTTACTGACAAATGATAACAGAGCAAAACAGGTGATTTCTGTTACGTTGCAATAATTCTACTATCTCAAATAGGCAATAGTAATAATTACAGCAAAACCATAGTAACAATTAAAACTGATAGCCTATTTCTTGATCACTTACATTGGACTAGTAACTTCACAAACACATATATACACAAGCATATCAAATCTCCAATACAAAATTTTACATATATATAAATAATATTATCATTGGAATTTATCTGCTTACTGTTTAATTTTACACTATTTTAGCGCTGCTTATTTTGTTGACTGAAATTCTTCAGCTTCAATATTTCTTAATTAAAATGTGTTAGTGGTCAATATTTCCTGAAAAGCTAATCAAGAAGTCTTTATTCATGCATAATTGCTTTGCAGATAATAGTGAAAAACAATCAAACAGCTGCAAATTAGATGTAGGCTAAGATATTTTAGAATGTTTTTTGTCCATGTAGTTAATTAGAATTCAACCCCTGTAATGACAAATTTTATAAATGAATGAAAGTGTAACTTTGGGTTGCTTTATTAAATAGCCACGTGATCCAGATGCAGCTCTTCATTCTCATTCTCTCTCTTTCTCTTTCTGTTTCTCTCTCTCAGTAAAGGAAACAAATAACAGAGAAAAAATGGGAGGAAATATTTGCAAACCATAAAATGGGGTCATTTTTTAAAAATATATAAGAAACTCATATGATGTAATAGCAAGTAAAACCTAGTAACTCAATTAAAAATAGATAAATGATTTGAATAGTCATTTCTCCAAAGAAGATACACAAATTTCAAACATGTATATGAAAAGATGTTCAACATAACTAGTAACCAAGGAAATGCAAAACAAAACCACAATATCACTTCACACCTGTTAGTATGGTTATTATAAAAAATGACAACAAGCTTTGTTAGGAATGTGGAGAAATTTGCACCTTTGTACATTGTTAGTAGGAATGTGAAATAGTGCAGTCACTATGGAAAACAGTATGGAAATTCCTCCAAAAACTAAAAATACATCTACCACATAATACAGCAAACCCAATTCTGCGTATTTATTCAAAATAATAAAAATTAAAAAATACATCAAAAAGATATTAGCATTCCAATGTTCATCACAGAATTATTCACAATAGCTGAGATATTAATACAACTCACATTTCCATCAACAGAAAAATGAATAAAGAAAATGTGGGATATACATATAAAGGGATATTATTCAGCCTTAAAAAATATGGAAATCCTGTCATATGCAACAACATGGATGAATCTTGAGGACATTATGCTAAGTGAAACAAGCCACTCACAGAAGGGCAAATATTTCATGATTTCACTTAAATGACATATCTTAAAATAGTCAAATCATAGAATCAGATAGTAGAATAGTATTTGTCAGGGGCTGATGATAAGAAAAGTGGGATAATATTAATAAAAGAGCATAAAGTCTCAATTATGTAAGATTAATTCATTTTAGAGAACTGCGATACATGTATCACTACATTAACAATACTTCATTGCACACTTAAAAAGAACATGTTAAATGCTCTTACCACAATAAAATGCCTTTTATTAAGTTTGAAATTCCCCTTGGAACCCTATGTATGAGCTTGTCTACACTGTTGTATAGTGATCGTTTGCTTCTGGTTGACCTGACCACACAGCTTGACAAAGACACCATGCACATACTTTGATTGGTTCATAATCTGAAGAAAAGTACAACCTATTCAACCAAGAAATAACCCTGGAAATCTGCACCTGGTTGTTTATCAGTCTCTCTGTGGTTGCCTCTGATTTCTTTATCTTATGATGTCATATTTTTTCTACTTTTATTAAACTTTTACTTGAATATACACTGGAATCTTGTGATTCCTTTCAATTATGACACCTTGAATAATCACTGCAAGTCTTTACCTGACATCATACAAAATACAAATTCTTATTATTAAAGCCCCAAAAATAAAAATAAAAAATTTAAAGTCTCTAGAAAACATTCTCTAGACAATAATTTTTTATTGGACCAGAGTGGATAAAGATATCTTTAAACTGAACACAAGATTCACAAACTATAAATAAAGATTTAACAATATAACAATATGAAAAAATCATCTGTAAACTCAAGGACAAAAAATAAAGGTCATGACTGAGAAAAGATACTTGCAACATATATAAATGATTAATGTCAAAAGAATATTAGGTGTTTCTTTAAAAAGAAGAACAAAATTAAGCCTGTAAAATAAATGGGAAGTTGTATGGAAAGCCAATTTATAGCACAAGATGGGCTGGATGCTAATAAATATGAGAAAGATGTATGTCTTTAGTAGTAATTAAAATATCAAGTAAAATTATAAAATACCATTTTAGATCCTTTGGATTGGCAATATTTTATTGGCAAAAATGACAACTACATGTTGACAAATAAATGGACAGAAAAACTTGACTACACTTATTATTAGAATGAAATTTGACATGACCACTTTCAAAAAACATTTTGGCAATACTGAGTCAAGATGCAGATGCACTCTGAAACCAAGGAACTCCACATCTAGATATATACATTGAGAACGTGCACACAGAGACAGGTGTACAAATAATCAATTAGTTCTTAGTAGAAAATTCCAGAAAATTTTGGTATCACTATTTATTCAGTAGAATAATGCACTGCAGTATAATGAATGAACTATATCTTCATGCATTAACTTAAATAATTCTAAAAAATGTATGTAGAAAAATTAAAAAGCTACCAAAAAGTCCATATAGTTTGATAATATTTCTATATCTACTAAAATTTAAAAAATTCTGTATATGATTAGTGCATGCAAAACATGTAACAAATACATCAAAATATGGATAAGAAACACAAAATTTTTGTCTTATTGATATTGATATTTTAATGCTATGTTGTAACAATGAAATAGATTTTTATTGAATTATTTGGTGTAATTATAATTACTAATTACAAATGTAATTCTATTATTACTAGATATTATATGTGTGTGTGTGTGTGTGTGTGTGTGTGTGTGTGTGTATAGTATGTCTCCAAAATGGTGGAACATGGATTATTACAGGAACATAACTATTTTCATTAAAAGTAATATATTAACTATTGTCAAATAATTGGAAAATTATACATTCTTGATTTCTAACTAATAATAAAAGCTAACATCTATAGGAAGCTTACCATAGGCTAATTACTTTTCTACAAGCTTTATAAATACTAACTCACTTAATACTAAGAGAAATCCTAAGAGATATATGAGAATTACTAGCGAGGAAACAGGCCCAGGGCATCTAGAAAACTTCTCAAGGTTATATAACTATTAAGTGACTGAGCTGCTTTTTAAACCCAAACCATCTAGCTCACGCTCTTGCCCATATAGTCTGCTGAATCTCAATGTGCTTTAAACATAAGTTGAATTTTAATTGTCTTTGGGAACCCCAGCAATTCAATCCTTCTAAAATTACTTAGAACTTGTAAATCAACAGATGGAAACCATTCCTCTCTAAAAAATATATATCTTCTGGATTACTTCAATTTTCTGTGATTATTATGTATTGTTGATTATAATTATTACCACCTTCTTTGTAAATGTGTTCTCTTGTTTTGCTATGAGTTTATAATCATTTGTTTTATCTCGTTCTGGATGTGGCTCTGATTCTATGAGTAGGCTGGGCCAATATTCCCACTTATTTCTGTTGCCAGTAATGAAGAACTAGAAAGGTTCTATTTACCCATGTTATTATTTTCAATGTAAATATTTAGCCACAGCTACTGCAATTTTCCCAATTGTAATACAGAAAAATGAGGTTGGGAGATAAGGACACAAATACATCTATCAACTCCCTAGGCATTCAGAATAAAGTATTAAAAAAGGCCAAGAAAATAATTTGCTTTCAGAGCATCAAATTTCAATTTCAATAGACATACATTAATTGTATCAACACCTAACATATAAAATAACTATAACTGCAAGACAGGCTTATAATTAATAATTAATAAGTTTACACTTACATGGGATTTTTCAAAAATGTTCTGTTTACCCCATATAACCCACTGTTAAAGTGAAGAGCAATAAAGTATTGGATAACATAATTTCTTTACTTATCTAAAAAAGAAGTCCTTTATATACATTTAAAATAAGTAACTAAGAATAGCAGGGAAGCAATTAAATATTGATTGAGTAAAATATACATACTATTAAAAATATTCTAAGGTCTTCCACTTACAATAGTGGCATAGGTAAATATGGTACTTTCATTGTCCCATAAACACATCAAAATTAAAATTAAACTACAAAACCACCTGAAATCCAGCTGAACAGAAATCCTACAACTAAGGATATAAAGAAGCCACACTAAGATTTGTAGGAGGGGTGGAGATGGGGAACTGCCTGGTCTCTTACCCACATGTGGCAGATAAAAATCAAGAGGGGTATATTGGCTGTAGATGTCCTCTCTGAGGAGCAAGAGTCCCAACCCTACACCAGGTTCCCCAGCCCAGGGTTCCAGTGCTATAACTTATGGCTCTAAGAACCAGTGAGGAGTGAGACAAAGGGCTTCTGAAATCCCAAGCATTCCTCTTAAAGGGCTGTGCAGAGATTTCCTTGAATTCATTCAATCTGAGCTGCCGTGCTGGGATTACAGTTTAAAAGGCACCAGGGACATAGTGAAGGAACTGAATTACCTGTCATCAGGACAAGAACTTGGGGGTCCAGTTTTCTCCCAGACATAAGTGCTGGCAGAGACCATTGTTCCTTTGCTGAGTTCACCCCCGCCCAAAGATGGCAGGTGAGCATCGTATCTGAAACGCCATCAAACTGACTCACACTGTTCACCCCATCCTAGTGATTCCCTGAGACCCTGCCCCATCCAACTTGTTGGCACACCCAAGCTGTATCCAGTGGCTTTTCCATATTTAAAAAACTGCCTTGGCCCATGCTTTAGACTTTCCTAAATTCTTTGAAACAAGCATCATCTGGCCTCAGTGTGCTTCATACTACTCGTTAAGTGTCCTCAGGCCCTGCACTAGTGGTAGCTGTCCTGTTTGTAGCTTCACCTCTCCTGGGAACCTCCCAGCCCAGCACAAGTAGCAGCCAACTGCAGATAGCTTTGTAGCTTATGCCAGGTAGCCCCAGTTAGTACATAGGCAGTGACTGGCCTTGACTTGCACCTCCTGGAAGGGCCCAGACCTAGTGTATTCACTGGACAGCTTCAGAGCACTTCAAAGCACCACCTAACCACCTCCTCAAGCAACACATCCAAGAGGCAGACTCAGTGGGAACCAGAGACTTGCTGAAGTAAGTCTTGTTCTGTGGAGTCAGGCCCTGTGCAGTTGATCCTCCAGGGTGGTCATAGCCAGTCCTCACAGCTGATGGTCCTGGGGATAAATCCCTTCCACTGATGTCCCAACAGCAATAAAGACTTAACTGCAATAACAGGGTACACACAGTACAACTGGGGAGTGCACCTGGAGTACGCAGCTTATGTGATGGGGAAGACTATGCCACTGAACCCTGCAGAACACCTACTGCATTAGGCCACTCTACCAAGCTCAGGAGACATAGCAGCTCTATCTAACACAGAGAAGCAATCACAGGGTTATAAGGATACTCAAAGAACTTAGGGAAAGAGTTGTTGAATTTAATAAGAACATCAACAAATGAATAGGAAACATAAAAGTAGAGTCAGTAAACATTACAAAAGAACCAGTCAGAAATGAAGAAAACAGTAACTAAAATGAAGAATACAATCCTGGGGATCAACAGTGAAGTAGATGAGACAGAGGATCAAATCAGAGATATGGAAGATAAGGATGCAGAAAAGACCCAACATGATAGCAAACATTTTTTTAAAATCAAAAAGAGAGAGAGAAGTGTAAAATGCCTCTGGCACAACTTTATTCAGACCAACATTTGCGTTATGTGGATCCCAGAAGGAGAAGAGAGAGAGCAAGGAATTGAAAACCAATGTAAAAAAATAATGATGGAAAACTTCCCTAACTTGGTGAAGGAAATAGACATACAAGTCCAGGAAATGCAGTTTCAAACATGATGAATCCAAAGCGGCCCACACCAAGACATATCATAATTAAAATTCAAAAAGTTTAAGACAAAGAGCCCGGGCTGGTGTGGCTCAGTGGGTTGAGTGCCAGCCTGTGAAACAAAGGGTCACCAGTTCGATTCCTAGTCAGGGCACATGCCTAGGTTGTGGGCCAGGTCCCTAGTAGGGGAGGTGTAACAGGCAACCACACATTGATGCTTCTCTCTCTCTCTTTCTCCTTCACTTCTCCTTTCTCTAGAAATAAATAAATAAAATTTTTTTTAAAAAGTTTAAGACAAAGACAGAATCTTAAAAGCAGCAAGAGAAAAGCAGTTAGTTACCTACAAGGGAGCTCCCATAAGACTGTCAGCTGATTTCTCACGAGGAATTTTGTAGGCCAGGAGGGGTTGGCAAGAAATATGTAAAGTTATGGATTTACAACCAAAATTACTCTACCTAGCAAAACTATGATTTAGATCAAAGGACAGATAAAGCCCTTTCCAGACAAGAAAAGTCACCACCAAACCAGTATTATATAAAATATTTCAGGGTTTTCTTTAAGAAAAAGAAAAAAAAAGAATAATAAAATGGTAATAAATACATATCCACAAACAATTAAATTTAAAAATATGGACAAGCAGAACAAAAACAGACTCATAGATACAGAGAAATTTTGAGAGTTGCCAGATGTAAGGTGGGTTGGAGAGAATGTGTGAATTGGTGAAGGGATTAAGAAGTACAAAATGGCACTTACAGAACAGTCATAGGGATGTAAACTACAGCAAAGGGAATATACTCAATAATAATTCAAGTATGTATGGTGTCATGTGCACAGGATTTATTGGGACGATCCTTTAGTAGTTTATATAAATACCCAATCAATGGGTTTTATACCTGAAACTGATATAATATTGTATGTCAATTGTAATTGAAAAATAAAAAAAATATTTAAAGTAAAAAAATATTCTACCTTCAATTTCAGACTTGTGAGATGAATCCATGTTAATATCTGACTTTAGTTCATTCATTTTCACTGTGTATAATATTTAATTTGATGAATATATCACAATTTATATATTATTTTATTTTAATGAATATATTAGTGCTCCCATTTCTTATTTTGCTATTATAAACATTGATCTTTCCAAGAGCTTTTAACATATTTGGGAGCATATGGATATATAAAGTAGGGGTACCATTTATATAAAATTTTAAAAGAAGCAAAATATTATATTGTTAATTAATGCACATATGTAATAAAATTATAAATACATATATTGAGGGGAAAAACAAAATCAGAAAAACAATTGTCCTTAGGAAAGAATAGATACCTGGGCAATTTTAACTACACTGGCCTTGCTTTGTTACTGAAGAAAGATGTTAATGTGTGTGTCTTTGTTCTATTAGTTCTATAGTTTCATATTCCCAAACACTTCAACAACTGATAAAAAAGTGATCCATTTAGGTAAAAATAATCTAAAAGGAAAAATAGTTTTCTTATTTGAGAGAAGGACATGTAAAAATGACAGTTTACATTCACTGAAGCCATTGGCTACATGTCACCATGAATGAATGTAGTTTCTAAATGATCCCCAGGGATTCTCTCCTTTGGTGTGCATGTCCTTATGTGAGCTTCTCCCTTTGAGTGTGGGCTGGGCCTCCTGACTCACTATTAAGAAACTAGAGCCAAAGTCATAGGATTTTACCTCCAAGATTATGCCACAAAGATTTTGTGGGTTTTGGTGGGGTGGAGCTCACCCCTACTCTCTCTCTTGCTTGCTTTCTCTAAGAGCAGCTGGTTTTCATATTGGGAGCTGCCACATGTCAAGGAACTTACTTCTCTGGGGACAGCCAGTGAGGACAGGAAGCCTGCCAGCACTCATATGAGGAAGCTTGAAAGTGAATTTTCTTCTCCATTCATGCCTGGAAGACTGTAGCTGCCTGGCTGAGAAGTTGACCACAGCCTTGTAAGAGACCCTGAAATGAAGACCTGGATAAGCCATGATGGATTCCTGACATACATAAACTGTGAGATAATAAATCTTGTTATTTTAAGTCACTGAGTTTGTGGTAATTTATTATATTATAATAAATAACACTCTTCTCAGGAAAAGAACATAAACTGAACTATATAAAACATCCCTAGTAGTAAAGTTACAAAGAATAAAAATGAAATGTTTTAATATATTAAAAATTATGATTTGAGATGATTAATTTCTAAAATCACAGAGAAAGATCAACAAATCCTCAAATCCTCCAAAAATTGACTTAGGACATAGAACAAACTGAGAAACATTTATACACAAAAATTTTTGGACTTCAGGGAAGAACAGCACAAATCTGTGATGTTTATGCCTGAGGCCACTCCTCTATCATAGCACAACCAGGCTTTGTCTTCAAGGTAGTCTAAGCAAGCTGTAGGAACAAGTTTTGCTGCTGCTGCTGCTGCTAAAAATATGTCACTTGATTCAGTTGTTCTCAGTTAAAGAAAAACAGAAGGGCTACCACTCTGGCATCCTGAGTTTGCAACCCTGGTCTCACTTTTTTCTGTAGCATATTCACTCTCTCTCTCTCTCTCTCTCTCTCTCTCTCTCTCTCTCTCTCTCTCTCTCACACACACACACACACACACACACACACACACACACACTCACTTTTATCAACCACTGATTATCATTTGCTGCTACTGGAACCCCTCAAGGTACAGAGACAGTGTGACTCATTGTGCTTCTCCTTTGTGAAAGTATTCCTCCAAGGATGACTTGACAACCCATGCACATGAACTAAGGGAGGGATTGCCAGAGGAAATGGGGGTACTGGGTGGAGGGGGCAAAGAGTAGAAATTGGACAACTGTAATAGCATAATCAATAACATATATATTTAAAAATAATTAAATGTGTATGCATTATTTTAAATAAATGCATGAAGCTTATTGCTCTGGAGCCATGGAATATAGTTGGCTCACCAAAACCATAAGATACAGGCAAAAGATATTATATCTAACAACCACTGCTGCTGATATTGAGTCAGCTGTCATTCTCATTCTTACTGGTTTAACATGGAGGTAGTCTGAATCCTCCAGTTTTCCTCCTCTCAATCACCTTAATAGGTATGTGTAATAACAAGCATACCAGCACTGATTTGCAGGTTTTATGGTGACTGAAAACATGTCTGTACCAATAGGCAAACAGACATTTAACTTTAAGGCCAGGATTGTTTCCTAAATCATAAAAATAGCCACTGATTTCAGTTTATATTTAAATCCTTGATGTGAACTCAGATACACATTTTTGAAGATATGAACTGCAGCATCCAATCACTATGTCAGGTAGGAGATGGACTTAATATGTCTTAAATCATTCTGACGATCTTTCTCAGTGATATGCTGATAGTTAACACCTTAAAAGTACCTCAGTGTAGCAAGAAAAAGAAATAATGAGGCTGTGCTCTAACACCCAGTAAAATGTCACTGTTTCAATTACTTCTCCAGAATTTCACTTGTCTGCCAAGTCCCATCATTTCCCTCATTTATCTGTCACTTTTACAGCAGGGTAATGGCAGCATCTTACAGAAATGTTGATGTTTCTGGCTTCCGTATTTACTCAGCAAATAGGCCATGATAAATTCAAATCAGCTTGACCTGTCACAACAACCAAAATGAGGCTAAAGTTGGTTTTGTGCAAATTGAAATGCATAGCATCTTCTTTTTGTTTCCATGTAGTGTCTGGAAATGGCCACTTTGCTGATCTAGGTCTTGGAACCTAATGACCCTTTGCAACGTTGCTGTGGTAAAATAGCATGAATGTGTAACAAGTCTCTCTGACAGCAAAATATACAGACCCCCAGGACAGTGAGCCAGGCTGAAATCAATTACATGGCAGGGAGAGCCTGCCAGTCCTCTGGGCTAAAATATGGGACAGTCAAAACATTAACACACGTGCTTCCAAGGTGTGTGTCCTTTGGAAATTTTCTCATACTCTCTGGCGGAAATATAGAAACATCAGCAAATTTGATAAACTGCTTCTCAGATCAACTTTAATGTAAGGCCAAAGTTCTCAGAAATGACAAAATCCTTAAAACATTATCTATGTACAAAAAAATGCATCTCTATGAGACTGCAATATCTGTATGACATTATATAACAGTCTCATAATGTTCAGATCACTATGGCGTATAAGCTTCTGAGTATTTCTCTTCCCTGTTCTCTCAGTACAATGAACTTTATTACCAGAAATCTTCCCAGTGGAGGGGAGGGAAATGGCTCAGTACAGAACTATCTAAATCAATGTCCTCTCCACACCCACAATAGAATCCAGCTATGACTCAACTGGAGTACTGCAATGGAAAGTCCAGTGCAGGAGGCTGGTATATGCACTGGAGTTCTCAATCTTCCTACACTGCTTTATTTGAAACAATGTGGTTAGGAGGCAGTTAATGTGGTTTTCTCCTCTTTATAAGCTCAGATTTTCAGGAGGTAATTATTCACTCAACTGTTTCAAAATGCCTCAGGTTGAGACTTGTCCTACAAGCTGTTATATTAGCTTTATGGAAAGCGAATAGTTTTTCAACTGAAATGGTAAAAATTTTTTTAGACTAAAAATATTTGTAAGATCTGAATTTAGCTAATGTTACATATATATTTTCATATATGTATACATACATAATGCATACATATAGAGGCATATCTGTGTGTGTGTTTCCCCTTTAGGACTAAAATTCCATACATACTAGCACTTCTTAAATTTGAAAACAATGTGATGACCTTAGAAACCTACAATAATGTTATTTCTTGTGTTTACTTTATGAATGTTTTAAAACATATTCTTTATAGACCTCTCCCAGAATAAACTAAGAGCAACAATGTGTTAACTGATGGGCAAGGGGGTTGGGGAAGGCAGAGGAGTGTATGGGGGCTAAAGGGTGATGGACAGAGACTTGACTTGGGGTGATGAACACACAATACAGTGTACAATGATGTGTTGCATAATTGCACACAATTTTGTTAACCAGTGTCCCCATAATAAATTCAGTAAAAAGAACAAAATATCTTTCTTTATAAAACGTTAATTTGTGAATTCTAAAAATAAAAAAAAGATTGAGAAAACACTAGAAATTTTATCAGCAATTCTTATAGTGTTCACTAATAGAAAAGGTTGTATTAGAGCCATCTTTATCTTTTCAAAAGTTTCAATTGTCACATCCATAGGTTAACACCTTCATTTGATTAAGATGTCTCTATTAACTGCTTTTACTTCACTCAAAACTCTTACTAAAAATGATTCCATGTCCATAAAAACAACAGGCTCCCATACTAAGAATAATAAATGCTTTCTAAGTACTTCCACTAATAATGGGTTTCTACTGTCTACCTGTTTTTATCATCTGTTGGCCAACCTTTGTAAAGAGTGAATATGCCATGATTGAATGGTAAGTCTGATATACTGCAGTCAGAAAATACTTAGTGATATCACAAATTCATTTTATTTTCCTTCTTAAATTCAGAAGACAGTAAAATGAACTACCTGTGGAGCACACAGTGTGTGAGGAGGAAGTCAGAGAAACCTAGATGTTAATCAAAGATACAGAAGGTTACGTTCATGTAAATAAAAAAGCCACCCAGATAATGAGTGACTGCATGTATCTTACTGAGCATACTGAGGAAAGCAATCACCTTAGTTATGCAACTAATATGATCACTTCACTTAAAATCTGAACTGTGCACAAATACAGACATTGACAAATTTATGCAATCAGTTGTTGATAATAAAGAAAGGCAATGACACCACCAGTGCAGGTAAGTGTGAGATGCACTAAGAGAAAGTTTTGACAGACCGACAGAGGAACATTTACTTTGTTAATTCTCTGGAAAAGAGTACAGACATTAATAATAGTAGATCTCCAGTATGTATTGTTTAGAATTAATTGTATAAAACTACACTATGTTGAATTTAGCTATAACAACTGCTTGTAAATTATTATTACTCCACAGGATATGTTCAATCATTCTGTTAGCTATTAAATGTTCAGTTGAAAAAAATTATGACTTGGCCCCATCTGTCCTAGAGTAAGCGTTCTTAATTAACCATGTTACTACATATACTTCATTATTCTAATGTCTTTTGATTGTCCTGGGAGCTTTTGGAGGATACAGAATATGTCTCATGTTCACTTTTGATCTGTCAATACACAGGGTAAAATGGGAAAGTGGTGGTAGCATGCCGAACGCCACTAATGAGTGCTTGTGAAACAATGAAGGACAGGATGATTTAACGTGCCTAAGTCTGTATTCACAGCACACCTAGACTTCAGAGAATGACACAAGTACATGCCTTTCTTTGGATGCCTCTTTGTGACCTGAAAACAGCATTTTAATAGTTTGTCACCTGTACTTTTTAAATAACATTACATGAAACACAAAATAGGAAACAGTAAGGAAATAGGTTTCTAAACAGTAGACTTCCAATAATTTTGTGTTGGGGTATATTTATCAAATGGTTATTTTAATTAGACTCATTTAGATACAATACTTTGCTCATTAGCCAGTAACATGATGGGCAGAACAAATTTTTAAAGTGTCTTCAGAATAGGTAACAATAATCACTTGCCCAGAAAACTGTACCTCAAAGTGATATAGAAAAATTTTCAAGACATTTCCCATAATTTTATTTTCATTTTAATATATTGTATTCTGGGCAGCAAAATTACATTCTTCTAATAGAACTTAAGGTTAACTGAAGGGGAATGACTAGATACAGCAACAATGTTTTTAAAAATTTGAGGTGCTAGACTGGTTTAATAAAATAATAATATTCAGATGGTCAAGGCAAGTTCATTCAGAAGAATGTGGAGTTTCCTATCTCCTTGGCTGCATAATCAATGATAAAGACTTCTACAAAAAGTGTTTTCAAAGTAGTTTAATATATTAAAAATAAAACATAAAATTTAATTATCAGTTGTTTTTTGATCATGAATTTTAGTTAATTCACCCAATTTGATATATTTTTGCCTTTTTACAGCATTCAGGGAAGAAAGTTGTTTTGCCTTTAAAAGAAATACTTATCTTGGGATGATTCCTTGGCCTAACAGGAAGTACTAAATAGTTCGAATTCAACTAGGTTATAGGCCCCCTGGGGCACTCCCGAGGAAGCACAGTTTCAAGATAAGCCCTTGGGTCTGATAAAGTAAAGCAATCAGCTCATAATAAACTAAAACCAACCAACCAAACAACAAAAAGACACTTGAGTGTTGAACTGAAAATTCATATAAAGGGATAGTAGGCAGATAAAGGTATTAAGTTACCCTAAAATTGCAATTAGCTAATAAAATGGATCTCTCTCTTTCCTCCCAACATGACTGTTGCTCTTTTTTGAAAGACAGAGAGCCTCAGCTTAAAGACAGTTTATGACTTGCCCACAGACATTTAGCTACTAAACAGAGACAGAAACAAAGGCATCACTAAAGTTTCCTATTACAAAGTATCATTTACTTACTTATTTTATGTATTCTGAATTGATGTAGAACATAAACTCCAACTTGTTTTCTGCATTAAAGTACAATCCCCTCATTTCAACACAAACTTCAGCATTTTGGTTAAAGATACCACACATTCTACTTAAAACCAATGGTGTGAAAATTTTCATTCTTTCAACTTTAAATTATATTGTTTTCATCATACATTACTTATATTTTGAGTTTTAGTATTTGTATTTAATTCTGTGAATTTCCATCAATATTGGCAATAGTTTTTACATTTATTGATCTACAAAGATAATCATCCTTTTTTCAATAAAAGTGTGGATTAACAGTCCAAAGATAATAATATTGCAATTTAACTATGAAATAGAGAAAATATTCTTATGTCCCCTAGGAACACACTGAAACCCTTAAATTAATTTAAAAATGTTGGCTTTGAAAATATTTATTATCCAAATGTGAACACATTAAGGCTCCAATTTGCACTATATCTCACTTAAGGATGTTCCTCATGAAAATGATAAATAATTAGACAGACATCTACAAAGTTTTACCATCTTCATATTAAGATTTAATTTGATATTCATATCAGGAAATAAACTGTTGATTAAAAAATAAAAAGCATATAAGAATAGTTAAGTTCAAATAGTTCACTGACTTTCGCTATGCATCTTGGATAGGAATTTAAAACACTATTTTAAATAGGATTCAAAGGTTGCTTCAGTCTGTAACTGGCAATTGGAAGTCAGGAAGGCAGATAAAAACTAAGTAAACTGCACATTCTCTTCAATCTGTGGACTGCATGTTACGTGTCTGAGACCTATAGCAAAGAGCTACAGACATCATCCAGAGACTATGCCTGGTTAAGGAAAATAATGAATTCAAAGCTGTATTTACAATAAAGTTCAAATGTATACAAATTTTACAAAGTTTGCAAATTATGATTTTTGAGCATTCTAATATCGACTAATTTTAATTTAGTGATAGTTTCTTATACACCCTCTATTGGACATTGCTGGCATTTAGACTTCATAATTATGTATAGAAAGTTATATATAGTTTTATGTACTTTTGGAACTATATTTAGTTACAACATGGTAAGATTATGACAAAAGTTAAGTATTTAGCTTATAAGAAAATTTTCAAAATAAGATCTTCATATAATGATTTTTGAACTATTTAATTTCTAAGAATATTACATTCATAAAAAATGTGTTTTATCCTTTTTGTTAACCCCTTTTCAGGAAGAACTTAACCAGAATACCTTAAAATAAGAAATGTAATAAGCAGTTGTAGTAGTAATGCTATAATGATAGTAGAAACAGAAATAGCAATAGCAGTAGTAGATTTTTTCTTAACCTACTCAACCTGCACAGACAGTCCTGACTACCTTAGTACAATACTGTAACAATGGATTACTTACTATATTCTTCACTTACATCAAGACTTTATTTTATGATCTTAGGAAGAAAGCCTTTAGTTTTTGCCCATTGAGTATGATGTTGGCTGTAGGTCTCTCATATATGGCCTTTATTATGTTGAGATGTGCTCCTGTTACAGGGTGCAGCCAAGAGGGGGGACCCAAAATGGGCATTTGAAATGGGGTCCAGAACTTAAGGTGTCCAGGAGATTTTAAGATGTCTCCATACCCCCACCCAGGGTGTGGGTTGAGGGAAGGGACAAATGGAGCAGGGCCATTGAGAGCTGTTTCCCATAGCAACAGCCTTGCAGCTACCCTCTGGTGTGGTCATTTAACATATTTATAGCCTTTGGCTGGTCGCTTAGATATGTTAAATAGCTGTGATCATCTCTGAGCCAGGGGAATGGAAGTAACTTCCCCACCAACACGTGACTGGGGGCAGATCCCTAGAGCTACAGCGCCTGCGTGGGAGCTCGGAGAAGATTGGCTCCAGGACATGGGGCCACACCTGCCCAGACTCAAGATGGCAGCCCAGTAAAGCTGGAAGGATACGAGTTCTGGTGTGAAGCCGAGTGTGGGGGGAGTCGGAAATGAGGATGCAGAGGAAGATTGGCCGTGGGGATTTAAAACCCAGACTTGGCAGCCATTGAAAAAGAGAACCACGCGGCTTTGGCAGAGTGAGGACTCTCCCTTCCCACAGCCATAGGAGAGAGAACGACGCGGCCTTGACAGAGTGGAGACTCCCGCAGCCCTGAGAGGGAGAACCACAAGGCCTGGACAGAGTGGGGACCCCCACAGCTTTAGAAGGGGAACCACCACCTGGTTTTAGCAGAGATCCTGGCAACTCAGCTGAGGGTGCCGGGAACCCAGGGAGGTCTCCCAGTCGAGAAGGAGGACTAACTAAGAACCAGAGGACTGTCTGAGCCATGGACTTCGTTTTCCTTCCCTGAGATACTATACTCTGGACTGGGCAAAGGGGGAAGGAAGGAAGGACTGTGTCTGTTTGTGGGTGCTTTAAGGGACTTTGGGATTTTTGATAAAGACATTAGGTCACTACTTTAAGTTAGTATAGCATTAAATAAACATTTCCTTTCCTTTTCACGAATCTCTGGCATTGAGAGACGTCTTTCCTAGGGCGGCGGACATAATGGACCCGGGGCCTTCTTTCAGTAATAGTATATTGTCTCAGGCCCCCCTTGTCTGTTCTGTAACACTCCCTCTACTCCCACTTTGCTGAGTGTTTTTACCATAAATGGGTGCTGTACTTTATCAAATGCTTTTTCATCATCAATTGATGTGATCAGATGATTTTTTATTTTCATTTCGTTTATGTGGTGTATTACATTTATTGATTTCTGAATATCATACCATCCCTGCATACCTGGGATGAATCCCACTTGATCATGGTGTATGATCTTTTTAATATATTTCTGGATCTGGATTGCCAATATTTTGCTGAGGATTTTAGCATCTATGTTCATTAGAAATATTGGCCCATAGTTTTATTTCTTTGTTGTGTCTTTACCTGATTTTGGAATTAGGCTAATACTGGCCTCATAAAAAGAGTTTCAGAGTATTCCCTTTTCTTGAAATTTTTGGAATAATTTGATAAGGATAGGAGTTAGTTCTTCTTTAAATGTTTGGTGAAATTCACTTGTGAGCCTGTCCAGTCAGAATCCTAAAACACCAATTCAAAAGAACCTATGTACTACAATGTTCACAGCAGTATTGTGTACAATAGCTAAGTGCTGGAAACAGCCTAAGTGCCTGTCAGTTGTTTGAGTGAATCAAAAAACTGTGGTACATTTACACAATGGACTACTATGCAGCAGAAAGAAAGAAGGAAATCCTACTCTTCATGACAGCATGGATGGAACTGGAGAATCTTATGCTAAATGAAATAAACCTGTCGATAGAAGACAAATACCATGTTATCTCACCTGTAAGAGGACCTAGTGAACAAAAACAAACTAACGAGCACAACAGAATCAAAAGCATGTAAACGTGGAACAGTCTGACAGTGACCAGATGAGAGAGGGGAGGGGAACAATGGTGGAATGAAGGGGAAGGGACTAGTCAGAGAACATGTATGGATGATCCATGGACATGGAAAACAGGGTGGGGTTGACTATGGGAGCAGGGGCTGGACTGGGTGGAGGAGGGCAAAGGGGAAAAAATTGGAACAGCTGTAATAGAACAACAATAAAATATTTTTTAAAAAGCAATTTTCATTCTCTATTTTAATTAATCAATTAATTAATTAATTTTTAGGGATGGAGAAAGGGAGAGATAGAAACATCAATCAGTTGCCTCTTACCTGTGTCCTGACCAGGGAGCAAACCCACAACTCAGGCATGCGCTCTGACCAAAATTGAGCCAGTGATCTTTAGCTTTGCAGGACAATTCCCAACCAACTGAGCCACACAGATCACGGTTTATTTTCTTATTTAATCCTCACAGGATCCCTGAGATAAAGGAATCATTACAGGCTTCCCTCACTATCTGAAGGTAGAGTGTTTCAATGAAATCTTTGGTAAGTCAAAATGGCATAAAGCAAAGGGTATCCCATGTTATCCCATGAACAAAAGTTCATGTTAGGCCACTTGCTTTTACAAATGACCTATGTTACTACCTGTTTTCACTAACCAAATGAAATCCAAAGAAGGTTTTGGCTTTTATGAAATAAGCCAATGCTGTACTAATGTAGGTCTTTCATAAAAGCAAAGTAGCCTATGGCAAACATTAGGAAAATGAGCGACACCTGTATTCCCATTTATTACATAAGAGAACGGATGCTCAGAGGTTTTAAATATTTTATTTAAGATAAACAATTTCTAAGTGTTGGAGTCACAAATCTGAAACATACCATCTGCTTTCTAAGCATATACTTTATGCAAATACTTACACTGCACAATAATTTTAGATAACATGTCATATAAGATATATAATATATAAGCAAATGAATCATATATAATGGCATAACCTTAAAAAGCTAGGAACTAAGTATAGTGGAGTTAAGACCTTTATGTTTAAAAATATTTTTCATTACTTAAAAGCATCCTCTTAACTTTGATTTCATGTACCATAATGCACAACTTTGGCATTTTATAATGCATATTTATAAGGGTTTAACACTGTTAAGGACTAAATTTGCATGCTTCCCCAGGGCCACCTCCAATTTTTAAGGTAAAATCCTAACCTCCAAAGTGATGGTATTTGGAGGTTTTTTAAGTTCTTTTTTTTTCCTTTTGAGGGTGATTAAGGATGTTTTAGCCCAATCTATACATTTAGAAAAAAGAAAAACTGAGACTCAGAGAAATTGTCTCTTTATTGAATTCATAATTTAGCAAGTCTCGGGGCTAGCAGAAGATGAAATAGAGCCATGATTACTCAGTCTTAGTTCAGCATTTCAGCTGCTACACCAAGTGTATTAACTCTTTTATGGTGGATCATGTCTTTCTGGTGATATGAACTGTGATGGTTTTGTTTAACACTCTTTTCCCAACACTAAGTCACACAGAATCTGTCACAGAGAAGTTATTTGATAATTGTTTGTTGAATGAAAACTGGTGGGTCACAATATGTAATACCATATGACATAGAATTTCACTCCCACAAAGGATACTATATTCAAAGGATGCTACATTCAAAAACATACTCTATTATATTTTTTGGATGGCAACCTCTTACTGAAAACATTGTTTCATACACAGAGAAAAACAGGAGAAAAACTGTGAATTTTCTAACTCAGTTTTTTAACTATGGCCTTAGCTCTCTCTCAGTGAATTGCCAGTGGGATCACAAGCCACCTACTTTCTTTTTCCCCAGAGGACATATGGACATGTGCCATCATTTCTTTGCCTGAATCTTTGCTTTGAGGAAACTTATAAGAACACAATTTGTAAGCAATAAAAAATAATAAAGTTTGAATATTATTATTTGGCATTGTTATGATTGGAAATAGGAAGGGGAGCTCCCAAAACGGAATTTATTTATAAAAACTCTTCATTTATCCTTAGATGTTTAAACATCAGTCACCTTCAGAGTACTTTCCATTTTGTGCAATATACCTATCAAGACTTTTTTCTACTGCTCCAAACAGTTTTTAAACTTATTGATTTTGATGCCTTTTAGTGCTTCTGCTGTTTTTTGTTTCACTTCTTCTACATTGACAAAACGTTTTCCTTTGCAAGGACTTTTTCATCCAGGGAAACAAAAAAAAATGTCTCTTGGGGCAAGATTGAGTGAATGGGGGGTGCGGCATGGGGGTCATGCCATTTTTTGGTCACTCAGTGTGTTGTGCATAGGTGTGCATGTAAATCTCTCATCATGAAAGGGACAAACGTTGAAAGAGTCTTTAAAAATTCACTGAAGGCAAACACAGCCTCTCACAACAATGTCAGCTGGTACACTGATACATACGGGTTCCTAGAACATTCACCTGGCAGGGGAATCCTGTACTGCACAGGGCCCACCCTCCAGAAGATAAGTCCATTCTTTGGGTCTTCCCTCATAAGGAATTGCAGATATTAATTTAAAATATATAGACTACTTCTAAGAATTCAGAGGTCATAAAAGAGGAGCAGCATGTCTAAGGAAGAAGGAAGAAAAAAATGTAGACGGAGATTCTTAAAGAGAAAATACCAACTAGTTTGATTTTACCTCCAGGTGCCCTTCAGTAATTAACCTATCCTCTACAAACACATGTCTCTTATACTCTGCTGTTAGTACAGCACTGATCTGGTCATTTGGATTACATTGGAGTGTAGTAAATAATAACGTAAGATGACCCCTGATCTCTAGGAGTTCACAAGACCTTTAGACATACATAATTGATGAACATGAACCATTACATGGTATCTGCCAACATACACCATTGTTAATACAAGTCTACACTGCCTTATACATAATTCTATAATTCCTTGTACATGATTCTCAAGTATAAAAAGATCTCAAAAATTATGGAAGTTTTTTCATAATTTATTTGACATAACATCTGACATGGCCAGAACCCTTCTGATGATAGGCATAGCCTTCAAGTGATTTGGGGCTATATATAAAGTTCATGTTTGGCATGACTCAGAGCATAGCTAGAACTACAGGACTATGAATGTTTTTCATCATAGGTTATTGTCCCAAATCTCACTGGTGATGTTACAAAAAATATTGTTTGTTCACCATAACCTTTCTTAAAATCTCAAAAACTTTGAATCCTAAACTGACCTCGAGGTTTCACAAAATATATTGTGGAGGTGTTACATAAAGAGACAGGCAATTACACTAAATTTTGAGACATAAAATTCAAAAATCAAAGTTATAATTCCCAGGAGAGGAGATGAAGAAAGAGGTCAAGCAGTTGGCAAGCAGCCTTGATGGGTAGGCAAGATTGGGAATCTGGGTGGAACAGGAGCTATGCATGGAGGAGAAGTACAGCACGGCAAGTTGTGGAGGCAGGAGGAAGCCTGGGCTCTTTGGGCTCTTTCCAGGCCTCCGAGAGTGTGGGGGTGGCAAGATAAGGCGTGGTGAGTGGAGAGCTGAGGACAGGAGTATGTTGGTTTGGGAGAAAAAGGGATTAAATTTCAACAAAACAGGAAAAATAGAAGCACAGGGAATTGGATTTTTATTAGTAGTTAGAAGTACAAAGAGAATGTAGACTTTTTAGTAACAAGTGCTATGATGAGCTCTGAATTTAAGAGATTGGTCTGGCAATGTGGGCAGAATACATTTAAGGAGAGGTCTGCAGGGAGGCTTTTAGCAGGAACCAGGTGCGAGGTGATGAAGAATTGGAAAAAGATGGTGGAGTTGGGAATGCAAAATGGTATCTGTTCCTCTATCTCTAAATTAGCTCATTCCAAAAATTGGGAAAGATTTCTAAATGTGTTCACTCCACATTTTTAAATAACTTGTAGGGATGGACACCTGAAAACATTTGAAACTGAATAAACCCTTTCATTTACTTTATCACAACCATCTGTATGTCTTGAGTGCACAGCTGCCTCAGAGTTACCTCATGACACATGGATTTTTATATTCTAAGCCTGGTGGCAAATTCAAGTGACCATGATTTAAAAAAAAAAAAGAATGAACAGGAACAGAAAACACTGCACTGTTCTCTTTAGCAGGGTTTAGATGCTTTCATTTCCCCTTCAACTTAAGAGCTTGAAAGTACATAATTTTTCAGGTACTTCAATATTTGGTGTTCAGTCACACCAGTATGGTTCAGATGCTAAAAATGTTAATTAAATTTCTCCCTTTGTCAAGGGAGAACAGAGCTTAGTTTCTGAAAATATTAGGTATCAAGGCAAGGTTAGATGTCTTCCCTGATATCCTACTCCTCCCTGTTTGCAAAAGAAAAAATAAATTAAAATCTTGCCTTAAGGTTGGAGGTAGAAATCACTTTACTTTTAAAAAGGTTCTTATCTTGTATAAACCTACTGGCTTTTTTATACTCTCCGTGATAATCTTCCCACCTTATCCTATAAAGCTAGTCAAGAATTGATACTTCAAATTACTTCATGTTCCTCATGGTGTGGACAGAACAGCAGAAGCAGTTTGCTAGGTTTTCTTGGAACTGTAATAAATTTAAATTAGGTGGTATAATACATTCTGAATAAATTCAAAATATCACTGACATAATGACCTCAAGTGCTAATTATTTAAGGAGCAATTATTTACTATTCCAACTTGTACTTTATCCTCTCAGTAAGCTCAGAATTTGCTGATTTAAAAATGTGTGGAATTAATCTAATTAAACATGCTTCTACATATTTTAAATATGCAAGCCATTTTATTAGTTCACTTTATTTATACAAATTATATCGGTTCACCTGTTCTTCCTCTTTTTAAAAATGAAATGTGTTTGCAATACAGAGTCGACGGGAGCAGACTGTGCCATCATGAAGAAGCTGGATTCAGAGGGTTCATGAACGAGTGGAAATCAGAGCCTGTGAACGCCAGCCTCTGCTCTCTGGCTGATGCAGCAGGACCGTCTGCCTGCCACTGGACAGTTGGCTAAGATGGCCATTTTCAACCTTTTTCATCTCCTGGCTGACATAAACTACTAAAGTTCCATGGCACATCAAAAAGTACATTTTTTTTGCCAATTTGACAACAACAAAAAAGAATAGGTATAATATTGACTCATTTATACTGGATGGCTATTATTGTGTTGACTGTTGTATTGTGTTGTTATTTCACAATCTAAGGGAAAAGAGGTCAGCGCCCCTGAGTAAACAGTCAGGTATTGCATGTTTTAAACATTCTCACGGCACACCAGTTGAAGATCACTGGGCTGAGGAATCTCACATAGCCAATGGTCTTTTTAAGGATCTTTACTTGGTTTAATTGGTGGATTTACCACTTTATCATTTAAATCAAATGGATCTAAAATGATATAAACTTTACAAATAATTTTTAGATGAACTTTACTGAATTTAGATGCCGACTTTCTTCATTTGTTGGTAACAATAAGCACAAAAATAACAGTTGTACATTGAAATAGTCATCAACCTTTGTGAAAAACATTGCTACTTTTCAGTTATAAGTTTGCTAAATAATTAATAGTTTTTACTTAACTAAGGATCTAGAAACTAAATAGACATTGGTGTAATAATTACATCTATTTTCTTGAATTCTTTAATATTTTAGTGGGAAATTTTTTTAACTAATGTCATATTTTATATCAGGGATCCCCAGCCCTTGGGCCACAGACCAGTACTGGTTCATGGCCTGTTAGGGTCTGGGCTGTGCTGAGCTTGAATGGAATGCACTTGGATCACCCCAAAACCATCTCCCCCACCCAGTCTGTGGAAAAACTGTCTTCCATGAAACTAGTCCCTTGTGCCATAAAGGTTGGAGACTAGTGTTTTATATAATTTTTCTTTTAGTACTTTTAATGTGCATACTATTTCTACTCACCATCCTAATTTTTAACCAAGTTATTATTCTATGTCTATTTTTCAATCTCCAGCTCACTATAAACTTCTTTAGGGCAAAGGGCTTGCATTATTGCTTTCTTTCTCACCTTAGCTTCTAGTAGAATGTTTCACATATAGCAGGTTCTAAATTAACATTGTAAACTGACAGACTCTAATTGCAAGTGGCCTTCCTGGACCTCCAGTTCAGAAACCTCACAGAACATCTGGGATTTTCAGTATCAGGTTGAATAAGCACAATAACCTTAAGGCAGTAGGAACAGGTGCAAAGCAACTGAGAGAAAGCTCCTAGTAGCCATTCTGATTGTACACCTGTAAAATGAGGGAAGAATTCTAATAAGTGCTCCAGAATGACCTCTTAAGAAGGTATGTCTGGATAATAGTGAATAGATAATAATCAGTTTGATAAAGATAGGGCTAAATTGATTTAAAAGCACTTCTTCCCTTATGTCCGCTAAATAAGCAGTGAGTAGGTAGGAAATATGTGGTGTCTTGGGGAGCTAAGCATTGTCTTTGATACACCTAACGTCATGCTACACAAACCTGTTCCACTAAAGTTGACAACTATAAAACAAAGTCTGACACTCTAGTAGAAGAGAATAAAAAACTAACTCAAGACTTCCTCTTCTCTGACATGAAATAAAAAGTTGTACCTTAAAATTGATGTTGGACAAAAACCTGAAACTTCTTTTATGATTATATAAAAGTAATACTGCAAATGAATTTAGGTCACAATGTGTATTAATCAATATTTTAATACTGTGTCAAATTGGTTTTTGATAAATGTTATAAAAATACAAGTAAGTCAGAAGTGTCACTTGCTCTTAAAGTTAAAAAGTACCTGTTAATATTCTAGAATAATGCATCACCCTACCAAATTAAACATACTTCCCTTCATTGACATGTGTCTACTTGAGTTTTCCCAGAAGCAAACCATTTTACAAGGTTCAAATGCAATCAACGTATTTGAAAAGTATTCCCAGAAACATCCACAGAGTATTGGAAAAGTGAAGGAAACAATTAATAAAAGGTATATTATTAAGCTAGTGGCCATGGCGAGGAATTTGAATTTAATTTCCCTGAGGGACTTTTGGAGACAGTGAAACAGTCTCTATGAATCACCCTATTAAAAGGGCATGGGAGGTGGGTATAGCAACTTCCACTTAATATTTTTGGAAGGTTATTGGGGTGGGCATTAACTTCCCAGAACATCAGCCTGCTGAGAATACGGGCAGAGTAGACTCTTAAAACAAAGTATACCTCCAGGAAAAGCATCCCACATACATTCACTTGGGAGGCAGTCCAGTGTGAACAGGAATATAGTGAAAACAAGCTGGAGGGGGCACCAACAACATCTACTGTGATAGTTGATCAAGGAAATGTTATAGTTTTGGTGTGTCTTGAATGAGTGACATCTTTTACATTCTCAATTTTTATATATGAATAAACTTTTTAAACTTTGTTTTTGTGATGATTTCATCTTGAGGTTAGAATAAAAAGAGAGAACAACACTTCAGCACTTCTATAGGAACCATCCTTCATACACAAATGCTTTTTTCTCATTAAGAAAACAAACAACAACAACAACAAAAAAGGAAAAAAACAACAACAAAACTACACAGCCCTAGCCAGGTGACGCAGTTGGTTGAAGTATCTGTTTCATACACCACAAGGTTGCAGGTTCAATCCTCAGTCAGGGTGAGAGTGGGAGGTAACCAATCAACCACTCAATGTTTATCTATCTATCTATCATCTATCTATTTTTCTCCCCTTGCTTCTTCTCTTTCTAAAATCATTACATGTATCTTCAAATGAGGAATTTTTTAAAAAGCTACACTGATATTTAGATTTAAAATTCAAATCTGAGCTGTCTAAAACATTGGAAATCATGTAAAATTGGAGTAATTCAGTCTACTAAACTGGCCTCCTTAAATAAACAACAAATACTTCTTCATACTTCAGCTGTAACAACTTTAGAAAATAAATATTGGATTATTTACTTTTTTCAATTTTTTATTGTTAAATTACAGTTCTCCTCATATTTCCCCCATTACTCTCCCCTGTCCTGACCACACCCTCAACACTGAATGACCTCACCCCCATTGCCCTTTTCCATGGGTCTTTTATACTTGTTCCTTGACTTTACCCTTCCTGTTTTTTTCCCTGTTATCCCCCTCCCACCTTCTCTCTAGTCATTGTCATTTTGTTCTTTATTTCCCATCTCTGGTTCTATTTGCTTGCTTATTTGTTTTGTTGATTAGGTTACACTTATAGGTGAGATCACATGGTATTTGTTTTTCACCAAGTGCCTTATTTCACTTAGCATAACACTCTCCAGTTCCATCCATGCTGTCTCTGGATGTCCTTCTTAGAGAAGTGTCTGTTCAGGTCCTTTGCCCATTTTTAATTGGCTTGTTTGTCTTCCTGATTGGAGTTATGTGAGTCATTTATATACTATGGAGATCAAAATTTCTGATGGTTAGAATTTAAGAGAGAAAGTATAAGAACTCTAAGAATAAGTCACAGAATGAAGTTAGCATAGTGGCATAACATCCTTCCATGACACATCATTCTACCCATGTTATTTCATAAAAGAATGAGAGAAATGACAATTAGAAAATGGCTCATCCTCAGAAGCCCTTAACATAGAGCTCAAAGGGGAGAAATCTAAAACTAGGAGTGCCTCCTACATTGGGAGCAGGAATGATAAAATTGAAATCTGTGAAATTAACAATTTCCCTACTTTATCCATTTTGTGTATAATATACAAAAATAGATGATATATAGGAAGCAGTAATATTTCTAAATAGGAAACATCTTAAAAACTGAAATTGAAATAAGAAATAAAATTATACAAAATATATTTCAAAATCTTAAAATATTTATGCACAGCTAAAAACAAAGTGAAATTAAACAGAAATAATATACAAGATTCTGCTTTTAGCCCTGTCTGGGAGGCTCAGTTGGTTGGAACATCATCCTGTACACCAAAAGGTTGAGGGTCAATCCCCATTCAGGGCACATACCTAGGTTGCAGGTCATCCCCAGCTGGGGCACATAAGGGAGGCAACCAATTGATGTTTCTCACACCAATGTTTCTCTCTCTCTCTCTCCTCACTTACCCCCTCAACCTCTCTGTAAAAATCAATAAATGTATCCTGGGGTGAGGATTTAACAACAACAACAAATAAAGATTCTGCTTTTAGGTTTATAATATGATCAATTACACACAAAAAGTTAATAGGGTATCAATTTTAAATCTCTACTTAAAAAATAAACTTTTACCACAAACTAAATATAAGTCAACAAATTAGAATATTATTGCTTTAAATGATTTTAGAAGCCAAAGAAAATAATTTTAATAAGAATTCAAATTTCTTTATTATAAGGATAATACTTCCAATTTATTTTTTAAAAATGTTCTCTGTATCTATTAGTCTGTTTCCTTTCTAAAAAGATTTTATTTATTTACTTTTAGAGAGGGGGAGGGAGGAGAAAGAGAATGAGAGAAATATCAATGCCTCTCGAATGCCACCTACTGGGATCCTGTCCCACAACCCAGGCATGTGACCTAGACTGGAAATCAAACCAGCTACCCTTTGATATTCAGGTGCTCAATCCACTGAGCCACACTAGCCAGGGCAATACTTTAATTGAGACCATATAGAACAACTTATATCCAAAGTAGAGCTGGGAATCAGCATTACTAAAATTTTTTTAAAATATTATTAAAATTAAACATGTTAAGAGATTCTGCTATAAGATAAAATGTTCAGATAATATCTCACTTGAAGAAGAAATAAATTAAATGCACAAATGGATTTGTGAGAAAAGGCCTAGGGTATCCCAAGAACTCTTTTCAAATACTCAAAATGGTCACGTGAAAGAAAGAGCAGACATCTTTGCACACTGGAAGTTACAGGACAGCCATGCCTCCACAATTAAAAAAAAAATCTGCAAACCAATCCACAAAAAATGAACAAGGACTTTAAAATAGCAAAGGGCTTACTATTAGAAAAATATTAGCAGTACTTAAGTATACTTCATGTGTGACTTTCAGCAAAGGAAATTAGGTGGGTTTGAAGGGATGTAATATTTATCTTTACCTACCTGTTCATAACAAAGATGACAGTAATTTGAGCCTTCTCAGCAGGATATTGATCCATTCATTCTTTAATTCAGTTGGAGTTTCTATATGTTCAATATAGTTTCCACTTAAGAATTTTTTATAAAATATTTTTATTAGGGACTCTAACATTAATTGGAAATTAGATTTGTCTTGTGACTCATGAGTAAATAATTTTGATAAGCAAACATTGTTCATCTGATGCATATACAAATTATACAACTTTGTCTTGAAATTTATCAATAGGGCAATTAGCATGACAGCAACCCTTTTATAAATTCAATTGTTACTGATTTTTCCCATCACCATTTAGTCCCCCTGTACTGCCTCCCCCAGCAGTCACCATCCTGCCATCTGTGTCCAGGAGTCAGTGCAATCACGTAGCAAACATTGTGAAAACCTCCCAAATCCAAGGCTACTATTTTGGGAGGATGGATGGTGGGTGAAAAAAGTTATGCTTTAATGAGATTGACTTAAGGCACTAGTTTTCTTCCAGGGCTTGTCATGCTACCAAAATCCCCATTAGTTATTCCAGTCCTTTCCCTAAACCTCCTCACCCAGAAGTCATCTTGATGGGTCCAATAAAAATAAACTCGAACAGTTCAGGAATAAATTTTAATTGTGCAGTTTATAATTCTTTCTAACACAGGCAAATTGTATTTGGGCAATAAACTGATAACATGTCATCCTAATCTCCCACTAATTTCTCAGTGAAAGTGTAATAAATAAATCTAACAGACAGGGACCAAAGGGGAAAACATCACTGCTTATTCTGAAAAGGAAATGCAGCAATCTACCTAAGTGAAATTAAGGTGGGGAATGTGTTTTATAAATAAGAAGGCTTACAAAGTGTTTAATGGATATTGGAAAAGATTTGTCTCATGTGTGAATAGTATCTGCATGCATGAACACTTATTAGGTTAATGTCTCTGAATATAATTTCTTTTTGAATTAAATATAAGTTTTAATCAAATCCTAACCTTAAAAGTTGTATGACCTCTATTACCCTGTGAGTAATACATCTACAGCTGAGAATAAGTCAAAGAATTAGCACACATTCTCAAAAAATTTTTTAAACGTCCTCAGGAATCTCAAGGTAACAAATCTATGAGTATGAGAACTTCAAAGTTCTGTGAACCTACTTTTTTAAAACATAGAATATACTGTCTTCCTCCAGAGATGAATCTTAGAGCTCTTTGTGAGTTGTCATTGCTTCTTAGAGAATGTAAATGAAGCAGTATTAGCATTAGTATTGCTGACTCTCACAAATAATTCTAAGGTCTTAAAATTTTAGTAATTTATTTTGTATCTTATGTTGAGTGGCAGGTAATCATTCATGGTCTAAAGACACTGGTAGTACATTTCAACACATTCTCACTGTCCATCTTTCAAATTGAACTTTCATTCCTCCTCTAAACCCACCATCTTAGTCACTGTTCCTCCAAATACAGATCACTGACCTCTTCTGTGTGTGTAATCACACTGCTCACTCGTCATGGAAAGCATTTGGCCTTCCCCTCCTCCCACTTCCCACTTATTTATACCCCATTATGTCAAGAACTATAAAGGGTATCATATTTCCTTAATTGCTGGCTAACATGTTTGCTTGCCACAGTTTCATGGATGCTGACAGAAAACATGAGACTCCTGGGTCAGAGACAAAGGACTTTTTTACTCATATCTCCTGGAGATGAACAAGCCTCATGTTTCCATAGGTTCTCATTCACCCTTAGTTTCTAAGGGGGCAATGTCAGGGCAGCCCACATAAATAATGTACACACAGTTTCTGACTTAGCTGAGGAATCATGAGCCTCAATCTTAAAAATGTTGTGCTAGCAAACCTGCCTAATCTTTGCCCCTTAAGGAGACATTGTCTTTATTATCCTGGTCTGGAAACAAAATCTGCCTTCTTCCCTGGAGGCAGATACCATTTCTAATAACCATGGCTGCTTGCTACACAAACATTCGTGAAAAAGAGAGTTCAGGACAAAAACTGCCAAAAGGCTTGTAGAAATGCCACAAAGAATTGTACTTCCAATCTCATCCTTCAAACTACAAAGAAAACCCTACTGCTTTCATTATAAGAGGCCACAACAGCCTCTCCACTCCTGGGTTGTCAGTGCCAGTTGACATGTCAACCATTCATGCTGTGTGGCATCATTCATGCTGTTTATTTCATTGCTTGATATTTGGATCCCATTTAAATAAATTATGTAGCAACTGTCTCTTTAAGTAGTTTAAACTCAATAAATGTATGAATTCTGTAATAAATTACAGTTAGCTGCAAAATTTAATAAAAGCACATTTCCATAGCCACTCAACTGTTTTCTGAATAAATAAAAAATAGTCAAAACTTATTTTTTAAATGTTTCAACCTGAACAATGTGTAAACAAATGGTAGTGGAAATCAAACTGAATGAGTTTTACTCTATCAAGTTTGGAGGAAATGACTATTTAGAATGTGGCAGCAACTTTCCCTATCTTATTGCTTCTTCTTATCAGATATCTTTTCAGTTAACTTTATTTGATGTCAAATATCAAGGAATATCAATCTTATGAAGAATTCAAGAATGGTATGAATATAAATCTAGACTTAAGTTTTTCAACTGAGTGATCTTTTGATAAAATTTGCAGTGAAATTAGTTTTGACTTTTAGGAGCTTAATATTAATAACAAAGACTTCTGAGGCAAAATCTTCAAATCTATATTTTATTAATTTTTAAAAATCATCTTACATATAATTTAGAAAGCCAAATAATTATAAAAAATACAACCTTAACTATTTCCAATATCCAGAGGCAAGTTTTCTAATGCATATTTTAAGCATTCTTGGTTTTGCCTTCATATTCCTAAATGTTTAATTGCTATTTAGACATTTATTTTTAATTTTCACATTATCCTATTGATTTCTTCTTGTTGTAGAGAAGGCTTTAGCTCTGTCATACTAACCTTCTCCCATTCTCTTTATATTTATGCCATACTTTTTTAAACTTATATTTTACTGAATACTATTAGAGTTGTCCCAATATTACCCCCACCAACCAGCATCCTCCATTCCCTCAGGCAATCCCCACACCATTGTTCATGTCCATGGGTCATGCATATAGATGCTGTGGCTACTTCATTTCCTCTACTGTACTTTATAACCCCATGGCTATTCTGTAACTATCTATTTGTACTCCTTAATCCCCTCACCTCTTCACTCATTGCCCCACACCCCACTCCCATCTGGCAACCATCAAAAACATTTTCAGTGTCCACGATTCTGTCTGTGTTCTTGATTGCTTAGTTTGTTTTTTAGACTCAATTGTTGATAGATATGTACTTATTACCATTTTATTATTCATAGTTTTTATCTTCTTTTGCTAACAAGTACTGTGGTTATTATGGACTATATAAGTATCCTTCACAGTTAAACCTTGTGGTATATTTAGATTGCACTTCATTTCATACAACTTTTTCTTTGTCTTCTGTTAATAAAGCCAACATTTTCCCCTCAATTTCATATGTAATTATTTAACCATATTCTTAAGCTTTCCATAAGAAATGTAAAATTCCTCTCTAAAATGTCACATAACCTACCAATTACAAATTTCTTCTGAAGACATCCTGCACAAAACCTTTTTCTTTCAGCTTCAGCCTATCTTGGTTGCTTTTGAGGCCCAATGCACAACTATCATCATGGTGTGTTGCTTCCTTATAGTCCTGGGATTCCATTCTATATCTTCCTATAACATAATGTCCTTTTTTAAAAAAATTATTTTGCTTCCACTTTTTTTATTTCATCCTAGGTTTGGTGGAACACATATAAAAGCAGTATCCTGATAAAGGGAATGTTGTAGAAAATGTAAATCTTATAGGTAGAAAAATAACCTATAATTTACTCAATTGTCTTCTAGCTCCCTGATTTTTATTGAGAAGAACTGTACCATTTTTATTTTAATTATTTATATGCAACCACTTTACAAAAACATTAAAACTCTTTGGAGACTTTTAAGATCTACCTTTTGTTCTTATTGTTTTAAATGGCAAATTGGTGTGTTTTGATGTGAATCGTGGTTACTCATCATGCTAGGCACTCATTAGTTCTTTCTAATTAAAAATACATGCTCAACTATGATGGGAAATCTTAATTTTTTAAAACATAATTTCCTCATTTCTATTTTCTCTGTTTGAAATATTTATTTACATCTTCTCTCCCTTATTCCAGTTATTTGATTGTTAAATTTTGTTTTACTCTCTGTAAGATTTTTTTCAAATTCACCTTCCTTCTATTCATTTTTATGCTATCATTTTTAATATTGGGAGAGTTCTTTGATATTCTCTTAAAATTCCTCGGTTTTCACTGTCCTCTTCTTGTTACATAAATTTAATTTTTTCTCATTTTTTTCTAGGAACACTAATTTAAAATATCAATAAATATCTTTTGTGCTGTCTTATATTTTAGCCCCCCATATTTTCCTTGTTTCCTAATATTTTTTTTTCCCATTTACTTGCCTTGGTTTCTCTCTCTCTTTCTCTCTCTCTCTCTCTTTTTCTTTCCTCAGGAGATTGCTTCAAATGTCTGGTTATCTTCTGATATTCTCATTTCTAGTAATTAGTTTTAAGGGAGTTTATTGGGAAGATGTGAACTTCTGGCCAAGATAGAGGTGTAGGTAGAAATGTTTCATCACCTCACACAACCATAGGAAAGATCACAACTTCAAAACTAAAAACAACTAGAACTGCAAGAAGAATGAACTGTGTGGAAGTTCAACAACCAAGGATTTAAAGAAAACATATTCATCCAGATAGGCAGAGGGGGAGGACTGGGGAGCTAGGGTGGGGAGGACACATTGTGGTTGTTGCAAGGCAGAGGTGGTGGCTGCCAGCAGAAAGGCCAGTCTCACATTCATGAGTGGCAGATAAAAACTGAAGGGACTATTGGGGAGCTAATGATCCCAGCCCCAGGCCAGACTGGGTAGCCAGGGTTCCATCACCGGGATATAGTGCCTCATAACTTCTGGCTATAAAAACCAGTGGGGATTGGGGCAGTGGAAGAAACTGCCTATCTCTCCAGAGAGTCCATTTAAAGGACCCACACAGTTCTAGAATATATGCAAACCCACTATTCTGGAATTCAGCACCAGGGTAGCAGCTAGAAGGGCACCAGTAGCATATGGGAAGTGGGAGAAGTGACTGGAAATGGGGCAGGAAATGAGCAAGTGGCATTCTTCCCTCTCCAACCCCTCCTCAACATATGGCACCACAAAGCGGCAAAGTGGGTTGCTCCATCCTGGTGAATCGCTAAGGCTCTGCCCCTTACAATGTAACAGGTGTGCCAAGACAGGGAGTCAAAGTAGCTCTACCTAATACACAGAAACAAACACTGGGAGGCTAACAAATTGAGGAGATAAAGAAATATGGCCCAAATAAAAGAAAAGATCAAAACTCCAGAAAAAGAACTAAGTAAAATGGAGATAGTCAACCTATCAGATGCAGAGTTCAAAACACTGGTGATACAGATGCTCAGAGAATTCACTGAGTATGGCTAACACGTAAGGGAAGAAATGAAAGATAAATTAAGTGAAATAAAGAAAAAATAACAGGGAGCCAACAGTGAAACAAAAGAAGCCAGGGTTCAAATCAATGATTTGGGACGCAAGGAAGAAATAAAAATGTAACCAGAACAGAATAAAGAAATAAGAATTCAAAAAAACTAGGAGAGTATAAAAAGACTCTGGGATACCTCCAAATGTGCCAACATCTGAATCAGGGATGCCAGAAGGAGAAGAATATGAGTACAAAATTGAAAACTTATTTTAAAAAATAATTAAAGAAAACTTCCACAATTTTGTGAAGGAAATAATCATACAAGTCCAGGAAACACAGAGAATCTCAAATAAGTTGGGCTCAAAGAGGAACACACCAAGGCACATCATAATTAAAATGTCAAATATTAGAGATAAAGAGAGAATCTTAAAAGCAGTAAGAGAAAAGCAGAGAGTTACGTACAAAGGAGTGCCCATAAGACTATCAGCAGATTTGTCAAAAGAAACTTTGCAGGCAGGAAGGACTGGCAAGAAGTATTCAAAGTGATGAAAAGCAAGAACCTACAACCAAGATTACTCTATCCAGCAAGGCTATCATTTACAATAGAGAGACACATAAAGTACTTCCCAGACAAAGTTAAAGCTAAAGGAGTTCATCATCACCAAGCCATTATTACATTAAATGTTAAAGAAACTTATTTAAGAAAAAAAAGAAAATCAAATCTATGAATACTAAAATGACAACAAACTCACAACTATTAACAATTGAATCTAAAAAAACAAAAACAAAAACAAAATCAAACTAAGCAAACTAGAACAGGAACAGAATCATAGAAATGGAGATCACATGGAGGGTTATCAGTGGAGTGGGGAAGGGGAGAATGGGGGAAAAGGTACAGGGATTAAGAAGCGTAATTGGCCCTGGCTGGCGTAGCTCAGTGGATTGAACAGAGGCTGTGAACCCAAGCATCGCAGGTTCGATTCCCAGTCAGGGCACATGCCTGGGTTGCAGGCCATGGCCCCCAGCAACCACGCATTGATGTTTCTCTCTCTCTCTATTTCTCCCTCCCTTCCCTCTCTAAAAATAAATAAATAAAATCTTTAAAAAAAAAGACTAAAGTGAAGAGTGTCTAAAAATTTTAAAAAACAACAAAAAGAAGCATAATTGGTAGGTACAAAATAGACAGGAGGATGTTAAAAATAGTATAGGAAATGGAGAAATCAAAGAACTTATATGCAGGACCCATGGACATGAACTAAGGTGAGGTGTTTTTGGAGCGAAGAGAGGTAGCAGGCAGAGATTGGCAAAGGGGAAAAATTGGGCCATGTGTAATAGCATAACCAGTAAAATATACTTAAAAAATTAAGAAAAGAGCTTATTGGTAGCTCCGTTGATTAACAACAGTCTTCATTGTGAGTGTGCGTGTATTAGCTGGGCTGTTTCACCAGGGCCCCTACTTGTTAGAAAAAGGTAGCCTTTTCTCCAGAGTTCATCAGTGTTCCTAGACAAGCATTCTCTAATTTCTGCCTAGAAGACATTCTCAGACCAAATGAGAGAAAGATGTGATGAATATATAGACTTTCACTTAATAACCCTGATATAAGAATCAGTTATGTTACATCCTGTTTTCATGATTCTAGATTTCTTAATTCAAAGTCTCTCTGGTTCAATGACTCAAAACAAAACAAAACAAAACAAAACAAAACAAAACAAAAAAACTACTCTTCCACAGGGATTCACTGAGGAGTTGGCAGAAGGAGAGAGTTGGTTAAGCATTTAATTGTATATGTGGAAGGAGATCTGGGTGTGTAATTTATATAGACTTTCAACCAGTTCCTCTGATACTATTTTTAATTTTGTTTATTTATTTTTTAATCCTCACCCTAGGGCATGCTTACCACTTTTAGATAAGGGAGAAGGGAGGGAGGGAGAGAGAGAAAGAGAGAGAGAGAGAGAGAGAGAGAGAGAGAGAGAGAGAGAGAGAGAGAGAGAGAGAGACATGGATGAGAGAAAGAGACATCCATTGATCAGTTGCCTCTTATGCATACTCCAACCAGGCCCAAATCAGCAACCTAGAAATGTCCCCTAAACTGGAATCAAACATGTGACCTTCCAGTTTATCAGAAAATGCTCCAACCAACTGAGCCACAACGTCCAGGGTAGTTCTTCTGATTTTAGATTCAATTACACTCTCACTCTAAAAGCTAAGTGGTGTCTCCAATTCCTGCATTTTTTAAAGATTCTGTAGCATGAGTATACTTAGTTCTGTCCATTCTGACAATTTTTATTTCAGCTTTCTTTAGTATGCTAAGCAGTGGCCATTCTCTGATCTGATTCTTCTTCAAAAATTTTTTTTTCTGCCATCTCCTTTCCTATCCTGCTCTCTATCCTTGTTGAGATGTGTTTTGCTGTTGTTGTTGTTTTATCCTCTTACTATTACTTTAGTGTGGTTTTAGGAAGAAGAAATAAAGAATAAATACATTTTAAAAAGCAGGTTTAAGTAGAACTAATTCTATATATTTGTCTTAAATACATAGCTGTTAGTTTACTTCAAAAACTGGACTCTCAGAGTCTAGAATTATAAAAATTTTATAATGGATTGATTTTCAATAAAAATATTTGTATAAATGACTAGGTCAAATATTCAAAAAAATTTAAATCATTTAGTTATGAAATCTGCCCTTTTATAAATCTACTTTTATTAAGGAATTACACTTCATAGAACTCTTAGAATGCTTTTATAATTTTTAAAAAACAAAATGATAGTTGATATTAAGTTGAGGAACATAATTACAATATTCTCTCAACACAATAATACAGACCAAGCCATATTCTTGATTGACATAATAAACAAAAAATGCATTTTGTAGTTGCTTTGTAAATTCAAAGTGGATTAATATTTCTACATAAAAATTTTTAGAAAATTAAGTGGGGAGAATAGCTAATTCAGGTTAATTAATTTCAAATTAATTAAAATGTTGATATAGTGTCAAAAATATTTCAAAATATCTGTCAAATAAAAAACTCATTTAATATCAATCCACATTATAGCAGCTTTTCTCTGCTGAAACTAAATTTTCTCATCAAAATAGTGAGGAGTTATAACTAAATTTTATTTGAGGTAGGTATTAGCTCTCATCTAGAAACATATGATCAGGACATATGGGATTTAATGAGATATATATTTTCACTATTATAAAAAACTCTTCAAGACTACTGATGGACATAAAATTAATATTTTATGAGGTAATTTTAGAGACAACTTATCACAAAATATTAAAGGCTAAATTCTAATATTATTTATTAAATTTTGTGGTATATCCATGCTACAGTATGCCTCAATTTATTGATGTAAATATAATCCTTACATGCAGATGTTTTTGTATGTTTATTCTATGCCCCTCTTGTGTTTCACATGCTCTTGAGATTGACAGAAGTTCCACTTGTGGAACCAGTTTAGAAAATAAAACAGCAATCTATATAACACAGGTGGTAGTTCTAAAACCATGACTCTGAACAGAAAATGAATGTAATTGTCTTAGCATTTCCTCAAATACTTGAAACAAAGGACCTGAAATAAAGTAGCTCACTTGTTTATGGTTTATAAAAATGAATACCTATCTAATCAGGCAGTTCAACATCAAATCCAAATCTAAGCACAGATGGATTTCAAAACAGTAATCTCATTTTAGACACCAATATTTTCAAATTTAAACACAGCATTCAAAATTTAGTTACCTTCTTATTAACAATGATAGGTCAGGTTTAAAGTTATACAGATTAATGTAGAGAAAACATATCTAAATCTAAAAACTGTTGTCTTCAATTAAGGTTAATTTGAAACACGTGGGTTCATTAAATAAGCCTAATTGTCTCCATGTTAAGTGTTCTTATCAATAAAAAAATGTTTGCAAAATTATTATCCGAAGGAATTCATTTATCCAAACCTTCAACAATAGGCATAACTCTTGAAAACACATATCTAGATCCCATAAGCAAGATCCCTTGCATCCTTTGGAAAATTTGTACCCATAGAGTCCATAATTTATTACATTAATTTTTCATGTAATATCATTTTAGACAGATTTCTAATAAATCCTGGCCACCAACAAGAAAAGTGCTGAAAAGAGTACTTCATCACAGTTTGCATCACAGTGACTTTTCACTTTAAAATACACAGAACAAAATGTTTGGCAAGTCTAGCTTAGTGGGAAACCTCAAAAGGAAGTCAAAAAGGGAATAGAGCTGGTGCTTTTAGGAAAATGACACAAGCCTTAACACACTGCCAGGGATGACAAAAGTGAAGGAGCATTGCTATCATTTCCACCAAAGAGTGTGATAGGAAGTAAGTCCCTGAGGCACTACTGAGTCTGGAGAGCAAGAGAGATGAACAGATAGAAAAGAGTGGACACAACGCAGAACAGTACTGAAAAGGCTCTTGTAGTAAGAGAGGGAGAGAAGAATGTTTTTAAGAGTCCTGAAAAATGTCACTTCTTTCTTTGTAGTTGATGTCTGACCAAATGTATATATTTAAAATTATTATTATTAAACCTTTTGTGGCAATGCAAGTCACAATCTCTTATTCATAACCTTTGGGGAGTGTTTTTTGGAATATTTCAGTTTTAAGAACTATAATACATATATCATGTTTTATACAACACACCAGCAGGATCTCTAAGGATACTGTGTAATCAAATGCATTTCTTTTTCATGAGTAAAACATCTGATTATTCATACAAGTAGGGTAAATAAAGAGCAAAAAGGAAAAAGGACTCCTGGACATGGACAACAGTGTGGTGATTGTTGTGGGAAGGGGTATAAGGGGACTGAATGGTAATGGAAAAATACAACGAAGGTTAAATCAAAAAGAAAAAAAGAGTATAGAGTCTCTTCTGTTTTGTTTTTTTTTTCTGTTATAGTTAGTTCAGGTCAGATGTTGCTCCCAAACTAGTTCACATCAGGTTTTGCTTTAAAAAACTTACCAATAAAATCCAACAAAGGAAAACAAAATGCACTTATTTAATTTTTCAGAACTTTTTAAATTTTAGAATTGTATTTAAGGTGTTAAAGTTGTGTATTTTGAAGATTCATTACCAAAATTATAATAAACAAGAAAACACATGGGGCATACTCTAAAAGGTTATATTATAGAAATATTTAATTCATTTTAATTTAAATTTACTTTACAATTATATGTGAACAAAAATACTCCATTTATTTTGAAAAAAAAAAGTATATGTAGCCAAAAATATGTGATCAGGAGAAGGGAAGCAAGACGCTGTACTGAGGTTGAGAAGGGTAAGTGTGAGGCCAACCCATGCGCAGGAAAGAGCAGGAAGAGAACAGCGTGATGCAGGTGCCTGAGGAATGCCAAGTCTGAGAGGGTAGAAAGGGGGATTGCTTCTCTATCATCCCTGAATGTAAAAGGTGAATCACAAATGCATCCCTGTCATCCACTTCTCAATCACCTGAATAAATGAGATTCAGGGTGAGATCTGATAAATAGATCTTATGCAGTTTGAATCACTTTCCTAACTATGCAACACGTGTCCTGCATTGAAAGAAAAGGGGAAAGAATGAAATTTAGGTAGAAAACCAGGACTTCTTTTCCTATTACTTATGCCTGAATTACTTTAAAATGAGAAAAACAATCCTTTTATCCTAATACTAAAAGAGTTAGTAAATAAAAGTTCTTGTAAAGAGGGAATGGAATGATGAATAAATCTGTTCAAAAAATCAAAATAATTGTAGGTCTTTAATTTGTTTCAGTGGTGAAGAATGTAAAGAGACCAAGAGGATTTTAAGTACATTTGCTAACAGTAAAAAGTGGAAAAATAAGACTAAGCAAAAATAAATCAACAAACACTTTCCCCGTGACATACCATTTTTCAAGGTACTGATTATTTTCAACAGATACAAATCAATAGTAGACTCTACACAGACATTTTGGTCTTTCACTAACAATTTTCCCTACATATATGACAAGAATTTATAATAAAATAAGAATAGCTAAAATGACACATGAGTGAAATTAACAAAAGAAGTGATAGTATGTAGAGTATGATCCTTTAAACAATTATAAATAAATATGCACTTATATACTTACATGTAAAGATAAGGAGTATACACATTCAACACTAAGTAATTGGTGAAATTTTTAGTAATATATAGTGTTTTATTCATCTGGTTCTTAAATGTTCTTAAAAGAATATGAATTATTTTATCATAAATATTATGAAAAATTTTAATGGAGATTTTTTCCAGAAAATATATTAAATGAATTATCATTATGTTACATACTTTTAATTCTCAATTGAAAAACTCTTTTTATTCTTTTTTATTCTCACCTGAAGACATTTTTTCATTGCTCTTAGAGAAAAAAAGAAGAGAGGAAGGGAGAGAGAGAAACATCAATCAGTTGTGTCCCATGTACACCTGGACTTAGGGACCCTGTATGCCTAGACCAAGGATTGAAATTGAAACCTAGGTATGTGCCCTCACAGGAATCAAACCTACAACTCTTCAGCTATGAGATGAAGCTCCAACCAACTGAGCCATACAAGCAAGGCCAAATTATATTTTTTAGAATAACCATAGGTTTTTACAATGATGTAACAACAAAAAGTAGATTTCGAGTTGTACAACAAAAGAAATTCATAGTAGATTTAATCATAGTATTATGGGAAATTTACTTACAGTACACATCGACTCTGATTGACTTTATCGCTGGGGACCCCAAACCATTCTCTGCTTTACAGTAATACCGGCCTCCTTGGTGTCGCTGAATATTTGTAATCCTCAAAGTCTCATTGAAGACACTTGAGTCTTGGAATCTGTCAGAGGCACTTCCTGCTGTTTTGGTCCACCTGATCTGAGCAAGCATCAACAAAGATTGTTACTTTAGGTTGGCTATCTCACAGAAAAATTTTTAAAAATCAAATCATTTTAAAAGTTTGTTTTTAGAACTACTACAATGCCATTCCTGGCAAGTTATGGATTAAAATTTCAAATTTATACACACAATTAGAAATAATGTTTAAATGCAATGTCATCATTGTATCAGTGTGGAGGCCAAATAAATATAATATAAGGAAAGTTAAAAATAAGTCCAGTCCAGTCCCCTTTCATCTGCGGTTTCACTTTCTGCCATTTCAGTTACCTGTGATCAGCCACAGTTGGAAATATAAAATGAAAAATTTCAGGTATAAACAATTCATAAGTTTTAAATTGCACGCTGCTGTTCTGATTTACATAATGAAATCTCATACCATCCCACTCCACCTTGCCCAGGATGTGAGCCGTTCATTTGTCACTTAGCAGCCCAGTTATCATGTCTACTGTTGTGATATCACAGTGCTTGCACTTAAATAACTCTTATTTTATTTAATAATGGCCCCAAGCCCATTCACATAACTTTTATTACAGTATATTTTTATAATTGTTCTATATTATTATTACTCTTGTTAATCTCTTACTTTGCCTAATTTATAAATTAAGGAATCCATGTATAGGACAAAACAGTATACATGTGCATAAGGTTGATTACTCTTCTCAGTTTCAGACATCCACTGGGGGTCTTAGAACATACATCTGAGAATAAGGGGGAATCTACTAGAGGATGTTGGAAATGTGAGTTAGTTTCTATTTTGCTTGGGCACTTAATTGTTTTTTATATTTTCCAAACCCTGTAATGTACTTTTTATTTATTAGTACAGGTACTACAAATGGGCTCTCAATTTCTTTCTGGACATGCTTCATTATTGAATTTTAAATTTCCTGTTTGATTTGGGTAATTTAAGAGTATTGATGGTTACTAGATGGCAGGAGGGTATAGGGGACTGGGTGAGGAGATGAAGGGATTAAGAAGTACAAACAGGCAGTTACAGAACAGCCATGAGGATGTAAAGTACAGTATAGGAAATGGAGTAGCTAAAGAACTTACACACATGACCCATGGACATGAACAATGGTGGGGGGATTACCTGAGGGAGTGGGGATACTGGGTGGAGAGGGGAAAAGGGGGAGAAATTGGGACAACTGTAATGGCATAATCAATAAAATGTAATTTAAAAAATAAAATATAAACTAAAATAAAATGAAAAATATTACTATAATGCCTTATTGAGATTATATGTAATTTTACATACCTGGTTGTTAAAAGTGTTTTGTTATGGCTTTTCTTTGATATGCCCCAAACTAACTTGTCTGTTTTGAAAATTAGAATTCACTTCATATCAATAATTATTTCCAAAAATGTGCAAACTTTTCCAAAGAGAACATTTCTATCACACTGCCAAAACACTTTGAATATCTAAAACATTCCATTATAAACAATACTATTCTTTTAAGCACAACTGTGTATGACAGACTTAGTTTTTGCTAGTAATAAACACTGACATTTTATGTTTATAGTACATACTTGCTTGTTTTTATTTATAGGTTGGGACACAGCTGATAGAAATCCTCTGGTCAAGCACGCATGAAGAAACATGAAAAAATGCCACTAAAAACTGAGTCTTCAAAATGGAAATCCTATAATACTGCCATTATCTATGCTATTTTCATATAATGTTAATTAAAGTTTATGATCTAATGACATTAAGAGTATGTTAAAAAGCTCCACAAATCATAATATCAGTAAGAATATAATCATGATTGTCCTTAATTGTGATTGAAATGAAAATATTACATAAAGATGATAAAAATTCAATAATTCACAAAATTATATATCAAATATTCACTCAACACCTACTCTGTGCATGGAATATACACAGAAGTAGAGAGTGTGATTCCTAATTTCAAGCAGTTTATAAGTTGATTACTAAATTGTTCATAAAAGGGCAGGGTATATCGAGGGCCCTAGTGAAATTCAGAGTTCCATTTTTATTACAGGTAAACAAACAAGGAAATTAATTACACATGTTTATTCTTATATAGAGATATGCTAACTCTAAGACAATAAATATTTAAGATATAAACAAAACAATTCCAATTAAGATACCAACTTTCCTTTGACTATCATACTATAATAACCAAAATTTATTTTAAAAAATAAACACTTCAGAAAGTAAAAAAGTAAGCTCATATTTCAAAAAAAAAATAAAAAGTAAGTTCAGGATAAAAAGTTAGAAAAATGATCTAGCAGTTGCAGATATTAAAAATATGATATTAAGATACAATGATTAAATCGTATAATACTGACACAATACTAGAAATTGTTCTAGAAAAGAGGGGAGACCAAGAATATGTGTGCACTTGTGTGTGTGTGTGAGAGAGAGACAGACAGACAGACAGACAGACAGAAAGGAGGGAGCAAGAGAGCAGGAAGAGAAAGGTGAGAGAGAGAGAGAGAGAAAAGAGACTACAACACAGACTAGCAATTAACTTTTTGGTCTTAAAACAACTTTACACTAAAAAATTATTAAGGACCCCAAATAGTTTGTGTATATTTGAATTATATCAATTCATAATTATATTATAAATGAAAGCTGATATCTTATAAAAATATATATTAACACATTTTAAATTATATTTAAACTAATGACATGTTAATATAAGGAATATTTTTAACCAGAAAAACTGTATTTTCCAAAGCAAAGAATGGAATTGTTTTATAGTTCGGCCAGTCTCATTAATACCTAGTCTAGTGGAGAAGATCTAGCTGAATAATCAGATCAACTTCTATATACAACCTGTTTGCAATACGTTTCCTTGTTTGAAATAGTTGAAGAGAATCTGACCTCATGTGGATATTCAGCTGTTAAGGGAAAAATATTTCAATAGCTATTTCAGGTAATTGTGAATAGTCCTCTTTAATATCACACTAAAACTCTGTAAGTGGTCGCTTTAACATTTGCATGAATAGTACAATCTATAACCACATGAGTGACCTTTTGTTACTCTGTTACATTCAAACTCATTGTTCTATCCTGCGTTTTGTGTGGATTTTTTATTCTTACATGATTTCGTCTCAGCATGCATTAGTCATTTGGAAAATATAAATTCACTGAATTATGCATATCTTTCAAATGTTGACATATTCTATTATATAAACAAGTCATGTTTATTAGTCTCATCATCAGTCTCTCCAGAGCACTGTTTAAGTGTTGGGAAGCCATCATGCTTATGTTGGCAGATTTTCCAAAATTCTGCCAATTCTCTGAAAATGTTAATTTTATCCTTAGTGACAAATACAGCTAAGGTGTTTTAGGGGGCATGGAAGTTTCACTCCATTCATTTTTGAAAAAATGTTTGCCATATACCCAAATAGGAAAACTATAGCTTTTATAACAATTATTCTTTTAAATTAAAAACACTATTCTATGAAAAAGTGACTAATTCACTGCAAAACCTAAACACACAAGTTCTTACCTGAGAAACACTGTACATTATTTAGTAAGTAGCAAAGGTGTTTTACAGGGATTTTTTAATTTTTCACTCAGAATATTACAACTACAGTAGTCAAGTTTCAAGATGTTAAACATTTTTCTTTTTCCTTCTACTTTTTAAAAATAAGTACTAAAAGGAAACATTCCTGAGCGGCAGGAAGGCATAAATCTATTCATTGAGAGGACTTACCAAATTAAATATCTAATTGATGAGAAAAGAACCGCAGACATATTCTGATAAAAGTTTGACTTCAAAGTCTACAAAGAAAACTGTATAGGCTTCTAGGCTGAAAGAATAAATTGTTACAATGTGTGTGATCCTGCTCATACCCTAATTGGCTTTTCCTTCTTATGTTGTATTTGAAATCCAAATCATTCATTGACCACAAGGTTGCCCAGAACAGAGAGTATTTTCCAGCTACACATTAGGTGAGGTTCTCGCCTGTGTGTTTGAAGAAGAAACATCCTATGTGAAAGCAGGACTCCACATTGTCCTCACTGAAGCATATTTCCAGTGGATTTCGTCTTAGACCATGAGCTTATTGGGAATGAAAATCAAGCACAGAGAAGCACTAAAACAGAAGAAATCTCAATTCTTGTCATCACAGAGCTATACCTAACTGATCTGAACTACATAAAGTCTTGGACTTCTACATGACAAAAAATCAAATTCTACTTTATGTTATACTTTCTGGGAATTTTCTATGACAAACAACCAAACTTAATTATAACTGATAAGCCTGGGGTGGTCAAGGACATCAGCCTGTCTTTAGGATTTTTAGCTCCAACATTGAAAGCTCTAAACAGTGGAAGATTCTGGAATTAAGTAAAAAATAAATAAATAAAAAGGAGGGGGGTCTCATCTTAGTGTGAAAGAAAAATATTCAGTGATATGTATACACTTAGTAACCACAAGGTTCAAATAATTCTACCAGGAAAAAAATACTTGAGACAATATTGTAATCACCCAAGAAATAAACTGGATCTCAAGCCATCAATTTGGAAAATATATAGAAACACATTTAATATTAAAACATGAATGGGCATTTGATGCATAAGTATGGTTTACCATGGAATAATATAAAACATACATACTTAAATAAACTTTCTTTAAAACAAAAAGACAGAGTAAGAGGATTTGTAATATCCTGTCAATGCCTCAGAGTTTGGAGTGGGTGCAGGACACAGGGGAGGTAAAACTCTGAATGCCCTGATGGAGGAAGAAAGTTACAAGAGTTAGAAGGGGAAGGGGTGTATCTCTGTGGGAGAAACAGTATGTAGTTTGTTACCAATTGTACCAATACCAATAAATATCTGATTAATGGCATATTGCACATAGAACAAATATTTTAGAAAGTTATAAGGAACCAGGAATGACCAAAATAGCCACATCAATTTTGAGAAAGGACAAAGTAGGAGGGATCACAGTACCTGATATCAAATGATATTATGACACCACTATAATCAAAACCATCTGGTACTGGCATACAAACAGATACACAGATCAATGGAACAGAATAGAGAGCCTGTTCTCTATTAAGAGAGCCTGTTCTCTATTAAGTTCTAAAGAACTTACATGATGTGACTCCAGGAAGACAAACAATCCAATTAAAGATTGGGAAAGGACTTGAACAGACACTTCTCCAAGGAGGACATACAGAGGGCCCAGAGACATTTGAAAGGATGCTCAGATTCACTAGCCATCAGAGAGATGCAAAAAACCACAATGAGATACCATTTCATACTTGTCAGAATGGCCATCATAACCAAATCAACAAACAAGTGTGGCTAGGTTGTGGAGAAAAGGGAACCCTAGTGCACTGTTGGTGGGAATGCAGACTGGTGCAGCCACTGTGGAAAACAGCATGGAATTTCCTCAGAAAACTAAAAATTGAACTGCCTTTCCAACAGGCAATTCCACTGCTAAGATTATAACCTAAGAGCGCTGAAACACCAATTCAAAAGAACCTATGCACCTCAATGTTCATAGCAGCATAATTTACAATAGCCAAGTGCTGGAAGAAACCTAAGTGCCCATCAGTAAATGAGTGGATCAAAAAACTGTGGTACATTTATACAATGGCATACTACAAAACAGAAAAAAAGGAAAAACTCCTGTTCTTCATGACAGCATGGATAGAACTGGAAAGCATTATGCTAAGTGAAATAAGCCACTTGGTGGAAGACAAATACCATATGATCTCACTTATAAGTGGAACCTAATCAACCAAACAAACAAGCAAGCAAAATAGAACCAGAAACATGGAAATAAAGATCAAACTAAGGGTGACCAGAGGGGAGGGGAGAAGGGGTCATGGGGGGAAAGAAGGGGAAGGGTGGTCAAGGAACACATATAGAGGACCCACAGACAAAGAGGAGAGCGGTGGTGGGGGGAAGGATTGAATGTTCGAGAGGGGTGGGTAGGGCAGGGGAAAATAATGAGGAGAGAAATGGGGACAACTAAATTTGAACAACGACAATAATAATTTTCAAATGTACAGTCCCAGTAATGGGAGAGAAGAGATAAAAGGAAAAGAGTGAAAAGAATAGCAATTTGATAAAATAAACAAAATTAGAGCAAAGGGAAAAGAGAAATATATAACTTTATATAAATAAGAACCATAGAGTAAGATGGAAACAGTTGTATCAGTAATAGACTAAATGTGAACAGGTAGAATTCATGTGTTATAAGAGTTTGTTAGACTAGATTTAAAAGAAACAAGTTTAAATGTATGTCTATAGGAGACCATTCTGCGTGTCGTGGGCCCAGCTTCCATTTGGAGATGCACAGGACCCACTCCCACGGATAGGTTCTCCTGTGGGGAATCAGGCCTTCATTGTACCTAGACTGCTAGGAGACTTGCTTTTGCTAAAACTCCCTCACCTTGAATTGAGGAAGCAAACATTTACTGCATATCTTTAAAGTAACTTCCTAAAATCCATGCTAAACCTTCCAAGGATGAATGTAACCAGTTCAACCACTTTTCCCTTTGCATTTGCAAATATTCTTCTTCTGTGATGTGATTAACAGCATCCTCTCCTTTGTTTTCTGTAAAAGGTAACCACCTAAAGTGAATCTGTGCATAGTAAATGAAGACCATCATGTAATGTACCCAGAAAAGCCATGAAAGCTTGTCAAGGCAAAGGTCAAGGCTTTTTCTCCTCTTGAGAGAGAAGTTGCGCTGTCCCTTTTTCTTCACAGGACTCGGCAGTCCATGTGAATTTGTCTCATCTCAGCCACAATGCCATGGACCCCATGAGCTGGGGTCTGCAATCATATGTATGTATATACATTTAATTATATAAATTATAATATACTTATATAATTTAAATAATTATAAAATATACATTTGCACATATTTTATCAGAGGACCCAAAGGAACCTGGAATTACCTTCTGGAGGGTGAGCCTGTTGTAGTACAGACTCCCCCCCTACCGGAGAGTGTTCTAGGAACCCATCTGTGTCAGTGTACCAGCTGGCATGGTTGTGAGAGGCTGCATTTCCTTTGAGTGAATTTTTTTGAAGACTCTTTCAATGAGTTTGCCCATTTATGATAGGTGATTTATGAGCACACTTGCCCACACCACGCTGAGTGTTTAGCAGTTTTGGACCAAAAACGGCACGACCCCCATGCCTAACCTCCACTATTCACCTGATTTCTTCCCAAGTGACTCTTTTTGTTTCCTCAGATGAAAAAATTCCTCAAAGGGAAGTGTTTTGCCCATGCGGAAGAGGCAACCAAAAACAGCAGAAGCACTAAAAGGCATCGAAATTGACAAGCTCAAAAACTGCTTTGAGTAGTGGAAAAAAGGCTCGATAGGTGCCTTGCAGCAAGTGGAGAGTACTTTGAAAGTGACTGAAGTTGAAACATGTAAGAATAAATACATAATTTTTTATAAATAAATTCTTGCATTTTGGGGTGTTCCCCCACGTAGTATATAATATATAATAACTGGATTTAAAAGTAACATGTTTTAATGTTATTTACCAAATATAATTTAATATATAGTAAAAGGAGGTATTGATAAAAGATTAGAAAGCAAGACGGGAAAAGAAGACATGGACAGAAATATGTAAATTAAATCAATCAAGCAGTCCAGACTGACAATATATACAATAAGATTAAATTAATGAGAAATTTATAATTTAGAGCACTAACAGGAAGAAGATCATTACTTTATGTAATGTTAAAAGTCACAACTGATAGCAAAAGTATATTGCTATTTATTGGTATTCAGTGAAGTACAGAGCAGCTAAAGTTATAAAACAAATTAGAAAAATTTGAGAAACATGCAGTTGCAGTGGGAAATTCCAATACATATGTGAGGAGTAAGCAGTTATAGATAATAATAGTTTATAACTAAACAAAACAAAATAACAAAATAAAACCTCAATAAAAAAAGCAGAGATAGTACAGGCCATGTCATCTGGACTTCATTCAATAATTACAAATGAGTAATCCTAAAATGACAAATTGATAGAAATCCAGTCACTGTTCAAAGAGAAAACTATTCAGTTGGCCAAAAAGGTCATTTCTTTTTTTCTGTATTCTAGTACTGCTTATTTGTCTTTAACTTCATTTGAAACAATTTTGTTACATTGTATTGTGACAGCTGTCATAATAGTGTGAATTTAAAAAAACTTACCAAAATTGGTGAATTTTTTGTGTAGCCATTATAATATTGAAGATGGAAGAAAATGTGCAACATTTTCAGCATATTATGGTTTGGTATTTCAAGAAAGGTAAAAACACAACTGAAACACAAAAAAAGATTTGTGCAGTGTATGGAGAAGGTCCTGTGACCAATCGAATGTGTCAAAAGTGATTTGCAGTTTTGCACTGGAGATTTCTCACTGGACAATGCTCCACAGTGGAGTAGACCAGTTGATATTGATAGCAATCAAATTGAGACATTAATTGGGAACAATCAAAGTTATACAGCATGGGAGATATCTGACCTATAAATATCCAAATTGATAAAATTTTTGGTGAATATGAGAAATGTGTCTTATTTTAAAGAACTAAACAGGCTTTTTGGCCAACCCAATAAAAGGAAAACTGCTAACTATTTAGATGTCAATGGATAGAAAACCATTTCATACTAAAATCAATGAAAATCAGTGAAAGGAGTACATAGAGAAAAACATAAACCCTACATACTTTCTATAATAAAGAATATATAAGTAAATAAATAAAACATGTATTCATTTAATTTATTTTAATTTAATGTAGGTTGCTGGACTGTCACCTAAACTACTCTTTGTTAATCAAGACAAGAATTGTAGAACTAGTCCTGGCTGGTGTGGCTCAGTGGATTGAGCACTGGCCTGCAAACAAAAGGATTGCCGGTTTGATTCCCAATTAAGGCACATGCCTGGACTGCGGGCCAGGTCCCCAGTAGGGGGCATGTAAGAGGCAATCACACATTGATGTTTCCCTCCCTCTCTTTCTTCCTTTGTCTAAAAATAAATAATAAAATATTAAAAAAAAGAATTGTAGAACTGATTAATCTGTACTTCTTCCCATCGAAAGTCTTCTGAGCCAGCCTGGCAGAGGTGCACAGAATGTCATTGGAGAAGCTGCAAAATATACAGGAAGTACCACTGGAAGACTTCATGAATAATTCAAGTCTGAACTCCAGCAATTAGTTTAGTAGATAATCCACATGAATATGTTGAATGAAAATACAGCACTTAACATGATACTTGGTGGGTAGGGGTAGTTATAATGGTGAGGATTAGGTTCTGCTCTAAGTTAGGTAGACAATTAACAGAGATTTATACCAGATGAAAATTAGAGTCTATCCTCTATTAAACAAAAAATCCAGGGTGAGGCAGGCCAGTGTGTACTTAGCGGCTTTGCTCAGAGACTCAGGCTCTTTAGAGGTGCCTTTCCCACCATGTGTTGCTTGAGCTCAAGGTCCAAAACATCAGCTACAAACCCAATTGTCACATCCCATTACTAGCAGAAGGAAAGAGGAAAAGACAAAAAGTGCCTGCTATTTGTCTTCTACAGAAAGTTCTAGGATGCTGCCCCATCATATAGTTATGTATAGTTACTTCTGCTTACAGCATACAGTTGCATCCCATCCCTAGTGGAAAGAAAGACTGGGAATTGTACTCCTTATCACATGTGGCACCTCCCTCCCAGCCCACTGCTAAAATCCAATGGTTCAATAATTCTGGAAAAAGAGGAGAGGGGATATCCAATTTCAGATATGCTGCATTATTAAATACAATTGTGTTTAAATATTTTCTACAATGACATTAAAATTATAATTTCCATAAAAATGACATGAACAGAAAAAGAAAGATACTAGAATTTAGGAAATACTCTTTTACTGTGACTGTCTACCTAATCAGAATAAACAACAGGGAAATCCTCTTAGGTTGTAGAACATAATGCCTACTTTAGGGTTATCCAACTCCCAACATAAAATTTTCTACTTTTTTTTATATAACGATGTTTCTCAAACATCGTTGCTGTTATATACAATAGCCTGAAATAAAATCAATGTTGTCTGAGATAACTTAAAAAATGTGAAAAACTTAAAGCACAGATCAAAAACAGACCTGCCTGAATCCACAAAGGTATATTACATAGGCTACAAACTCAATAAGGACTTAGACCTGAAATGCTCAGACTTCTAGGTTCCCCCCTTTAATTAATGTCCAGTGAATGAGAATTTGTGAATTGAAGTTGCTTTCTATCAGTTACCAAGGCATCAGTTAGGCCATAGACTAAGGCTAACCTATAAGCAAAAATCTGAGCTTTGTGTCAGCCTTGTGTGTACTCTGAAAAAAGATCCTACACCAGTAAAAGAAAGCCAGGGAAAAAGATAAACATTGTCTTATTTCATCTGCTGTAATTAATGAGATGTCTTGCCACCAGAGCCTTTGGGATCTAAACAAAGACAGGAAGAGAGCATCAGACTGAAAGAGTATGAAGGAATACCTGTGGTTGGTGATTATGAACAGTGCTCACTACACTAGTGAAAACAATGTTTACCCTTTTTCCTGCACTAACATCAGAGAAAATTACAGAGGAAATATCTTCTCTTTGAATTATTTAATACAGTAAATAGAATTCTGAGTGGCACAGGACCCCAGATAATCAGATTCAATTTCTAATAAATTTTATCTGTGTACCATAAAATAGAGCAAAATGTCACACCTGTTTCTGAATCTAATTTTACAAAAAGAATCACAATTGTCTGACAAAGCAACACAATTTTAATCTGACAACTTCTAAACTCCATGAATAAGACATCATGTTTTTCCACTCACCACTACTACTGACATTACTAATACCACTACTACTAATAACATAATTTACAGCTTTAAAAGATTTCTACAAATTAGACTTATACCTGGTATATGTTTACAGTGTGATAAGTGAGAATTTCTCAGTGTGTGTAGAGCAAATAAGCAGCCCAGGGAAGCAATAAAAAAAAAAGTGAACATCAAATGGGTCTCCTCGCCAGTCAGAGGACAGGATGGTGAATGAGATGAAATTATCTTGGTAAATGCATTGGGAAAAAAAGAAAAATCATGGGCTGAGGATGGGTATGTCTGAGTCTAGATATGCTGAAAGCAGAGAAGCCTTTAGTTTTTCTGATCTTTGTTTTGGCTATGGCTTTTCTTTGGACTTCAACTTTGAAGGATTCCCTCATCTCTTGTGTGAATAATCAGTAAGATAAACTAAATAAAATTAGTGCTTATCTTAAACCATGTTGGGCTTGCTCTCTGTGTATGGAGCACTACAGTAGGGCCTGCTTGCCTTACTTCAAGTCAAAGGGTACATCTTCAAGCAGAGGGTACATCGTGGGGCAAATGCTTATGAAAACAAAATGGGAGGGGTTGATACAGACTGCCTCATGGAAGGATTTTATTTTGTAGCATAATCAAGATATTAACCATGGCCTGCAAACAACCAGTAACCAGATTTTAACTTTTTAATAGTTTACAAAAAACTTTTCTATTTCATTCCATGACAAGCTTAAAACGTAGGCAAAATTGTCTATTTTACAGCTCCAATTCTTCCATGACCATGTCACTCCAAGCCTTTGTACACAGGTCTACTTCTGACCTGAAGGTTCCCCCTTTTTCCTTCACTTATGTCTAGTTAACTCCCTCTGATCCTCCAGAAATCATTTATTAGAAGTGTTCCCTCTTGCATCAACCTCTCTTATGTCCTGAGCTCTTTTTGCCATAGCTCTCTGAAATTCTGTCTATGAAAGTACTCATCACATGTTATATAAATTAGCTATTTATATACAGTGGCAAATAACTGGTGTTTTGCCGGATTCTTTCAGGGTCCCTTTATCCTGCTCACATGCAGCTTATTAGGCTTTGGTTACTCACAGAATAAGGTCTTTGGGCTGTGCAGCCCCTTTGCTCTCAAAGGCAGAGTTTTGGGAATGCTTGGGAATTCCTGTCCTACCCAGTGGCCCACAGCCAATGACTGATGAGTGTAGAAGGATAATTTACACTGCACAGTTTCTTTGCAGGATCAGCTGAGGCTAATTTCCCAAAATCACACCTTTGCCTACCTTCTTCCCTTTCCTCTCATGCTTTCTTGATATCGAGCAAGCTTCTCCTGAGGCTACTTCCTTAACAAATCACTTGCATGTGAATCTTCATCTCAAACTCTGTTTCTAAAGAACCAGACCAAAGACATGATTCTTTTGCCTTTAATAAATCATAAGCTATTACAGCAAGGCCTGTTCTTGATCTTGGTGTTCCCAGCCCAAAGCACTGAGCCTGAAACATAATAATAACTTTAAAAAAATCACTTTTGCTCAAATGGATTCCTACCACTATAATTCTTTTAAGTCAGATAAAATCCCACTCTACCAGACACCTACCATACACAACAATGAGTTTCAGTTAAGTGATATATTGCTATTTTAGTACATGTTCTTCAAATGACAGTTGACTCTATATTCACCTGCTTTCAATTTGAAATATACACAAAAGGATTTTTCTTTAAATTCCATAGCTTTTAATGAATTCACATTAATCAATTTAAATGTTTTCTCATTACACTTAGGAGCATAGAATTATATTTTGAGCATGGGTTGTTGGAATTAAAGAAAATATCAAGTGATACCTTCCTAGTGTCAAATTTTAAATTGTTATTGAACTAACACTTAGCAGGACAAAAGTAAACATTGATAAATGGTAAAAGTAAATTTATAAAAATAAATCCAACAGAACTGGCAATATTAGAGAAAATAACACAAAACTAAAAATAGATTAATAGGTGATTTGAGTTATGAATTAGTTTATCAAAACCACCCAAGATTTAGAATAGACTTAGACTACTAAATAAATCAGCAGTACAATATGGCTGATATAAATATAACAAACACTGTGCTAAATGTGTTCAAATATGATTGAAATACAAATATTTGACTTTATTTTTATCATAACCTAAATTTTTAAGAATTATAATATTTTGTATAAGCTACAGAAAAAAAAAGATATTCTCCAATTTCTCCACAAGGCAAATGGAAAGGGACTCGTTTAGTTGCTTCCTCACTGGCCACTCCTGCTTAGCCTCTGCTGGCCATTCCTACTCACCTCCCTGACCACAGAATGGCTGTGTCTTAACCTTGTGGTTCATTTCTATCTACACTCACTTCCTCAGTCACCCCTCTAGCACTTAAAATATCATTTATATGATGATAACTTACAAGACAGTGCTTGAGTTCAGGTGTTTTCCCTAAATACCAGTCAGATGGCAATAGCATCTACCCTCCATTTCCAATGTAACATCCAGAATAAACTCTTGCTCTTAGTCCTTCCTATTTCAGTGAATGTCAATGCCATCTTTCCAGTCATTCAGACAGAAAACTATGCCATCACCTTGAAAAGAGAATGTCAATAAAAATGCAAAATCATATTATCAACCTTAATTCCAAGAAAAGCCTCATCAGACCTATGATGAACTTTAATATTTGTACTATAATTGGAGAAGTAGTAGCATAGTCACTTACTGAATTTTCATGTTTTGTCAGGGATCCTCAAGACCCGTAACAATGAAAACATAAATTAGATAAAATCTACTCCACAAGGCAGCCACATTATATAGCACTGAGTCTGAGGAGTCTCAGAGGACTTACAGGTGCATTACACAGTTGTATTCATGATAGGATATATCACAGTGAAAAGATATAAAGCAAAATTAACAAAGGGAAGGGTGTACAGGGTGAAGGTAAGAAGAAAACAGGTATAAGCTTCCAAGAGTCCCATCCCCATGGAGTCCCAAAAGAGGCACTTATTCCCTTTGCATTAAATTATAACATGTGTGGAATGTCTACCAGGGAAGCTCATTAGAGATTCAGCTTTACTGGGAGCTGGTCACATAGGCACCTGCTGCCTAGCAGATAGAGAGTAGCGAGCCCCTTCACAAAATCCAGATTCTCAGATGCCAACCCAGGAGGGGCCAACTTTACAAGAAGGACTTCCTAAGCCTAGTACTTTCAGGCCTGATAAGTTAACTTTTTCTGCACACATATATATCTTGTAGCAGAAGTGTTCTGTGGTCATTTTAAAGAAGCTCCTTAAAAGAGAAGGGCGTGAATGCATTTATCTTCTTTCCCTTTTCTTCCTTGCTGCTTGAAATGCAAATGTGATAACTGGGCCTTGAGGATCCATCTTAGACTGTGGGCCAACCTTAAGGTAAAAGTTATATGATAAGGAGGGTCCTTCATGGCACAAAGTCATTATACCATCTCAAAATTATCAATTTCTAAATTAATTTTCTAGACAGAATTTATGCTTATCTTATTTTATCTATAATAATTTCTGCATTCAGTACTTAGCAGGCAAACACTATTTGTCATGAAAAATTAAATAATGCAAAATATAAGACACCCACTTATAATATTTGAAGACACTATAAATAAAAGATCCAGTTTTTCCAAATGCAAAGTAATGAAAGTAATACCCTTGAAGAAAGAACTAAAAGATTAGATGTGCAATATTTAAAACATTTAAAAGATTTAAGTGCCACCTCATGAGAAAAAGAATAAACTATTATTTTAAAAAGGAAGGAATTTGCCCTAGCTGGTGTGGCTCAGTGGGTTGAGCAGCAGCCTGCAAACAAAGGGTCACAGGTTCGATTCCTAGTCAGAGCACATGCTGGGTTGCCTTGCCAGGTCCCTGGTGGGAGGCACAGGAGAGGCAACCACACACTGATGTTTCTCTCCATCTCTTTCTCCCTCCCTTCCCCTCTCTCTAAAAATAAATAAAAAATCCTAAAACAAACAAACACAGGACACTTGTTTAAAAAAAAGAAAGAAATTTGAGGCTCCACAACTTAATCATCAATATGTTCATTGTTTTGTTTTTATGAAGGAGGAAGTGTTGTAATGGCATACATTATATTCTAAACACTTTTATTTGCAATTTGAGTAAATTAAATACAGGAGGGTAGTCAAATTTCACTATAATGTTTCTTCCAGCACTCTGTAAGTTTTCCCTGATTTAAATTTAACACTTTTGTATTTAAAAATCAATATTTATTTCTGGGTTCTCTATTCTGTTCCATTGGTCTCTGTGTCTGTTCTTATGCCAGTACCAGACTGTTCTGATTACAGTGGCCTTATAGTATAGTTTGCTATCAGGTATAGTGATCCCTCCTACTTTGTTCTTCTCTCTCAAGATTGCTAGGGCTATTCAGGGTATTTATATAAATTTTTGAAATATTTGTTCTAGATCTTTGAAATATGCCATTGGTATTTTAATAGGAATTGCACTGAATCTATAGATTGCTTTGGGTAGTATGGACATTTTAATGATGCTAGTTCTCCAATCCAGGAACACAGTATATGCTTCCATTTTTTTGTATCTTCCTTAATTTCTCTCTTCAGTGTTCTATAGTTTTCCCAGTACAGATCTTTTATCTCTTTGGTTGAATTTACTCCTAAGTACTTTATTTTTCTTGTTGCTATAGTAAATGGGATTTTTCCTCTAGATTCTCTTTTTGATATTTCATTGTTAGTGTACAAAAATGCCATCGATTTATGAATATTGACTTTGTACCCACTATTTTGCCAAATTCACTTATTAGGTCAAGTAGTTTTTGTCTCTATGGTCAATTAATATTTGACAAAGGGGGCATGTACATATGATGAAGTAAAGATAGATTCTTCAGTAAACAGTGTTGAGAGAACTGGACTAGTATGTGCAAAAAAAAAAAATGAAACTAGAGCACCATCTTACACCATACACCAGAATAAACTCAAAATGGATAAAAGACTTAAATATAAGTAGTGACCCCATCAAAGTCATAGAGAAAAAATAGTCAGGGAAATTACATATACCCCACCCAACAATATTTTTGCTGATATATCTCCTAGGGCAAGGAAAATAAAGGAAAAATTAAACAAATGCAACTACATCAAACTTTTAAAAGCTTTTGCATAGCTAAGGAAATCATCATCAAAATGTAAAGAAAACCGACCGTGTGGGAAAACATTTGTCAATGATGCTTCAGAAAAGGGTTTGATCTCCAAAATGTATAAAGAATTCAAAGGAGTCAACACCAATAAGACAAGCAATACAATTCAAAAGTGGGCAAAGGACTAATGAGGATTAATCTAGTGAACAAAATAGACTAACAAAAGAAATAGAAACACAGGCATGGAAACATGGAACAGACTGAAAGTGACCAGATGGGAAGGGTAGGGGGATAACTGTGGAAAGATGGGGACAGGACTAGACAAAGAACATGTAAAAAAGATTCACAGACATGGAAAACACTGTGGAAATTGATTGTGGGAGCCGGGTGTTTGGGATGGGCAGAGGAAGGCAAAGGGGGAAAAATTCAGACAACTATAATAGAACAACAATTAAAAATGATTTAAAAACTCATTGTTTATTTTATCACTAACTTCACAATTTAAGGGTCTTTTTGGGGTTTGCTTCTGAACAATTCTCTATCTTCTTCTTTTTGTGTTTCTTATGGGAATTTTTCACCATCATCCTCAGTCTCATTAAAAGTGAAGCAGTAATCTAGAATAACTTTTATAATAAGTTACTCTAAATTAACAGTTATTGAAGACACTGCAGAGTATTAGGAACATGATAAATAGTAAATTGTTCTATTCCACTCACTCCAAGACAGCACTCTACCATTGAAGTATTTAAATTTGTTTGTAAGAAAACTAAATGAACTTTTACCATTTAGGATATTCAAATACCACTGGCACACTTATAACGAATGTGTCTTTTGGCATTAGGATTGATAGAGGTGTTTGTAATTATGGTATTCTAGTGTTCTTCAAACAGATAAATTTAACCAGATTGTGCCAAATAAATAATTCAGTCCTATTTTATTTTGTGTTTTCTAATAGCTCATCTCATTAAAGAAGAGAGCCCTATCCTCAAGGGAAGGAAGTGGGAATGGAGATTGAGTTAATAATCAATCACATTCACATGATGAAGTCTTGTGGAAATCTCTAAACTGTGGAATCTGGGTGGTGTCCAAGTTGGTGAACATATCTGTATGCTGAGAGAGGGTGGTGCACCCCAAACTCTGTAGGGACAGGCTTCTGCATGCAGGGCTTTCTGGACCCACCCCTGCACCTTTTCATCTGGTTACTTGCATACATCTTTCATAATAAACCAGGAAACACAGGTCAGTAGTAGAATGGGACAATCCTAGAAGGCCAAGTGTGATGGAGGCATGAAGGGACTGTGTATTTCAAATGCAGGCACCCAACAGGAGGGTCCTTTATTAACCCAAACAAAGCAAACTTTGGAGTAGACTCTCTTACTGCAATTAAGAACAACTATGTGCTAGAAGATGGACAAAAGGAAAATAAAAAAGACCAAATTGGTATGATTGGGAATAAACATGTGGAAACTATGGGTTTTGAGTTTGTTATAAGACAGCAAAGTATAAAACTGAGATCTCCCTCTAGCTCATTATCTCCAAATAACATTTTGACAGGAAGGTTTTAGTCCTTAGTTGACCAGGAATTACAGGGGCCTGCGTGCCCTGGTGCACCTCTGGGTGGCCGGCCCTGGAGGAGCTACCCCCTGAGTCTAACAGTACTTCCACTTCAGAAAGGCCAGCTGATGTTCCACATATTGTCAACTTGTGAGACCTTTCCTCTAATCAATTAATTGATGAAAATCAGCCGTTTCTTATAGCATATCTGCCCTAATTAGAACCACTAATCTTTTCTGACATTGGAATTTCTTCTCTACAATTCTCAGATGCTGGAATTGGGTGCAAAACATCAATGTTTTCTTTCGTGCAGTACCTTGTAGACAATGACAGTCAAATATTGCAGTGGTCATTTATCAAGGAGCTGGATAAGTTACACAGTCTGCATGCTCTGCCCTGCCTAAGAAACCCCTGACTCAAGGAAGTAGAGTGGAGGCAACACCCAGTTCAATATGACCAAGATCCATCTGCTGGAGACCCTGAACAAATGTAAGATTCTCCTGGAGAGATGCGTGGAGCCAAGCTGGACTGGAAAAAACATTTGGAAAGGAATGGAAAGAGGTGGGTGGGCATCAGGCTCCTGACCAAAACAGGCTAAATGCGGAGTTGCTGGCAGCCCCTCCCAGACAGCAGTCACTCTACCTCCAACGTGGTGTTCGTGAACGGGGACCTCAAACCACAGCAACCATTTTGCTCAAAAAGCAGCAATTAACACTGAAGATGAAATATCCTCATCATCTTGGTCCAAAAGGCCTAGGCCATAGAGAAACAGCTACTACGCTCCATAACAATCCAAGGTGAAAGGGTTGCTGTCCTGTGTTCTCAAAGTTCCTGTGTCAGCTGTCCTACGTAAGACCCAAAATGCAGGGCAGAGAGACTGAACTAAAAATGACCAACAGTCATTACAGTTTTCTTCTGTGGAAACTGGAAATTGTCTATTAGTGCAATGGTGACAGGCAACTAATAAAACTCGGAGACTAGATTGTTTATCATGACTGGGGTTCACTGGAAATGATTTATTGGAACAATTCTACTCTCAAAATTTTTATGACGTTTTATAATTTTTCTGAAGTATAGAAAACATTGTACATTTCATTGGGAAGACATCATCTCTATGCTTGTATATAATAGCAATAATAAAGGCATTATGCCTAACTAAAAATATAAATTAAAATAAGATATCAAAAATGTTACAGTAAATTGGCCTAAGACAGTACTTGAGAATGAGTTGTCAGCCCCTTTGCATTTTATGGGCACCTGTAACTGGAAAGGGAATTTCACATTCCCAATTTCTACATGTATATTTTCAATCTTATGGAAAAAATTGACCTCACACTTTGCCCCTAAAATATTTGAACAACTATTGAAAAAATAAGAACAATGACACGTTTAATGTACATCCTGCAACATTCAGAGGTGCAAATGACCTGTGCTCAGAAGCTGTCAAATTGCACTTACACTCAATTAAACATACAGGTGATTGAAACTTATCAACAAGAAGACATAAGAAACTAAACACCATTAATACTATTCATGAAAGAAGACCATTATATATTTTTTTTTCATTTTTTGGTCATCTCTCATACTCACTCTACCCACAAGATTGAAAATGCACCCAAGCACGTGCTTGGGAATCAAACCTGCTACCTTTTGGTTTAGGGGACAATGCTCCAACCAAGTAAGCCATACCAGCCAGAGTGAAAGAAAACCATTTTAAGCTCTCTTTTTTTTAATTCTCACCTGAGGATATTTATTTATTATATTCAGAGAGAGAGGAAGGAAGAAAGAGATAGAGAGACAGAGATAGAAATGATAAAGATAGAGATGGAGATGGGAGGAGAGAGAGAGATAAAGAGAGAAAGCAACTTTGAGGTGAGAGAGAAACATTGATTGCTTACCTTCTCAGATGCATGCCAACCAGGGGTTGAATCTGCAACCTGTGTATGTGCCTTGACTGGAATCAAACCTGGGACCCTTGAGTCTACAGGATGACACTCCAACCATCTGAGCCACACCAGCCAGGGTAAGGACTATTTTAAATGTCAAGTATGTGGTCCAATTTCAGGACCCATCAATCAGAGAGGACATTAACAGTGTTGTAATGTACATATTTGACACATTGTTCCTCGCTAGACTAGTGCCTGGGTTAAATATTGCAAGAATTTATATTTAACTTGTTTCAGTTTTGAATAATGCTTAGAAGAGAGAGACATGGCAACTAATACTGTGTTGGATTCTGTACTAGGCACAAGTAAATATCATTATCCTCAATTTGCAGATGACTCAACTGAGATTCAGAAAGGTTAATGACTTTCCCAAGACCATACAATGAGTAAATAGTAGTTACAGAATTTTAAAAAGCACCCGTATTTCTACTAAAAGTAGTCAACATTTATTAATGGCTTCCTCTGGCAAATGCTTTGTTAAGGTATCTCATTTAATCCTCATAAAAAACCATTGCAATTAGATGCTATAACTCCACTTTACAGATGAGAAACTAATGCTAAGACAGTAAAATGATTTTCCCACAACTGGTATAGAGAGGAACTGGAATTGAGGTCTCCCTCTATCTGCAGTAACAGTATTTTCTTAGTCTCACTCAGGGGATTTTAACAGAAATGGACTCTGTTGGCTTTAATTCAAGTTAGTTCTAAGAACCTTTCTCCAAGAGCAAGAGAAAGTCGATGGTTATTTTAACTCTTTGGAAAGACAGCACATGTTATTCAACTATACTGAACCACTGTAATATTTTCTGCATGTATTTTATATCACCTGAGTTTTTTTCCTAATTGAAATGGAGACGTGAAGAATAAAGCACAAAATTATTCTGTATAGTATTACCTGGGGTTCTTGGAACTGAATGTTTCTGAGACAAAAAAAGAAATAAGAAAAAGAACTTAAATTTTTCTTCTGGACAAAGAAGAGAGAAGATGAGGAAAATTTAAAGTTAAAAGGGAAGAGCTACAGAGATGCTTGTGCTAAGGCAGTGGTTTATGCAAACAGGAAATTGATAGGACATGATCTTCAACATTTAGGTAACTTCAAGAAATGTTTTCAACAGCATTAAAATGAAAAGAGAACCGACCACATGGGAAAACATGTTTGCCAATGATACCTTGGACAAGGGTTTGATCTCCAAAATATATAAAGAATTCACATGACTCTGCTCCAGGAAGACAAGAAACTCAATTAAAAAATGGGGAAGAAACTTGAACAGACACTTTCTCCAAGGAGGACCTATAGAAGGCCCAGAGGCATATGATGCTCATCATCATTAGCTATCAGAGAGATGCAAATTAAAACCATAATGAGATACCTCTTTATACCAGTCAGAATGGCCATCATAACCAAATCAACAAACAAGTGTTGGAGAGAATGTGGAAAAAAGGGAACCCTAGTGCACTGTTGGTGGGATTGCAGACTGGTGCAGCCACTGTGGAAGACAGTATGGAATTTCCTCAGAAAACTAAAAATGGAACTGCCTTATGATCCAGCAATTCCACTGCTGGGATTATACCCTAGAGCCCTGAAACACAAATCCAAAAGAACCTATTCACCCCAATGTTCACAGCAGCACAATTTACAATAGCCAACTGTTGGAAGCAACCTAAGTGCCCATCAGCAAATGAGTGGATCAAAAAGCTATGGTACATTTACATGATGGAATTCTACGCAGCAGAGAGAAAAGAAGGCGCTCCTACCCTTTGTAACAGCATGGAATTGGAGAGCATTATGCTAAGCGAAATAAGCCAGTCAGTGAGGGACAAATACCATATGATCTTACCTTTAACTGGAACATAATCAACAGAAGAAAAAAGCAAACAAAATATAACCAGAGTCATTGAAATTAAGAAAAATCTAACAGTAGCCAGAAGGGAGGAGGCAGGGGACAATGGGGAGAAGGGTTTACAGGAACTACGAGAAAGGACAAATGGACAAAACCAAGGGGGAGGGTGGAAGCAAGTGAGGGAGGTGGGTTTGGCTGGGGTGGGGGGGAGCGATGAGGGGAAAATGCAGGCAACTGTAATTGAACAACAATAAAGTAATTTAAAGAAGAAGAAAAAAAGACATGTTTTCAATAGCAAGGTACAGATTTTGACTTTTGCTCCATTATAGTAAAAACCAAATGGATTATATGGATAGGTGGATGAGAAATTACCCCGTGCGGCCAGGTGATATAATTCATTGGTCACTTATCATCTCTTCCAACTTTTGACTAGGACACCTTGCAGTTCAGAGACCAGAAAGACAAAAACTACATTTACCAGACTCCCTTGCGCTAAGGTTGCAGACAGAATTTGGGTTTTATGAATATCAATTCAGAAACAAATTAAGTGGAAATGAAGGTATTTTGTGAGGAACAAATTTCTATAGGTGAGAATTACAATAAGCATGGTTATGAAACAGAACCAACAGTTTTGGAGTGGACGTCTGGATCCCTCAATCACAAGTCTGCGTTTTTCTTGAAGCTGCTTGGTTGGAAGAGGTACTTTGTGATTCTAACAGAGAAAGCAATTCCTTTCGTAGTCAAAGGCTGTGGTGTTATTTTGGGATTCATTCCTACAGTCCCAGACCTAGGGCCTTCTACTGCAGCTCTTACAATTAATTTTGTAGGGAATTAACTATCTAGATTAATCCATTTATGCTCAAACTAACAAGAATAGATTCTGTTATCTGCAACTGAATCCTGTATGATAAACCCCTTTCTCATCACACTCACCTGCCCTTCATAAGCTTCACCTTCAAAGCCAGGCCCCACAGAGTAAAAGTGTAAGGTCAGCTCCAGGAGCCTCCATCCTCTGAGTGCATGGCCCTTTCCTTGGAACTATCCATACTGTGTTTACTGGAGTCTACAATATTTATTCCACAAATATAAATGAGCACCATAAAATCTAAGTGCCCACTGGAATTAATATATTGACACAAACTCTTGATTGCCTAAGTATTATCAATTCTAATGAGAGGAAGAGGGATGATGGAGAATAAGTCACCACCAATAACTGAAGAGAGCAGTGGCACCATTAACAGAATGTAAATAATCAGAAGTCTCATTCTGTTAAATAGAAACATCATTAAAAGTTGCATGAAATATTCAGGAGCTGCTTTGCAAGATGCATACAGATTTTAGTGTGCCTCCAATGGAAGGTAAGTAAGCACCATTATAAAAGAGCTTCACACTCAGTATTTAAGATATCAGTATATTTAATTTCAATAAATTATTTTATGACATCTAAAACTAAATGTTTGTTGTTTGATAGTAAATTAAGTTACAAGTTCATCTATCTGTGTAACCATCAATATCTACACAAATACTCATGAATACTTAGTTTCATCCAAATATAAAGAAAGGTCTATTTCACAATATTTAGAATCAAGTGCATACGAAAAACCAAAATATAAAGGTAAAATATAAAGTGCTTATTACAAAATTGATATAGCACAGATGGCAAACACAAGGCCTGTGGGCCAAATCCAGCCCTCTGCCTTGTTTTATCCAGCCTGGCACCTTGTTTCTACCCAGCAGCAGTGCCGAGCTCCTTGTCCCTAGTGAAGGAGTAGTTACATTTATACAGTCCTAACATTACATTCGGCCCTTTGGAGACAACCCCGAGGCTGATGTGGCCCCCAGTTAAAATGAGTTTGACACCCCTGTAATATAGTATAATGTATGTCAAAAATATAATGTTTATAATGAACTTTTTTGTTCCCCCATCAACTTAGTTTTCAAGCCAGTAAGTATGAAGAAATATATTTCATTTGCATCAGTGTATTGTCCTTAATTTTAAAGGAAAAAAGTCAAGCTTTGAAGTTTTAGGCCTCAGCTGGCACTTTGTTAAGTATGTCTCATAGTTTGAACACCCTTCACAGGACACGTGACATGAGTGCATCGGGGATGTGGGATGCCAGGGGAGGCATTAAGGACAGCAGGTAGAGAAAGCAAATGAGGGCAAATCAATCATAAAAAGGAAACAAAAGAATGTGAAACAAAGCATAGGAAAACTACATTTCCTTAAAGTTTATCAACTAATGTCCCTTATCTAAAAGGCAGATTACTGACCTACCAGTATATGGTGACTTGAACTGAGACTCAGAGTGAGAAATTTCTGAAAATGTTTCACCCCTGCTCCTAGGGTTGGGGGAATTCAAAACTTTTTAAAATCATGAAGCAGTGCCCTTACCAATGGATCTCACCAGCACTCCATGGCTTGGAATTCAGATCCTTTCGGAAAATAGGTGACACAGATGAAACTGGTTCAGCTTATTGCCCCCGAGCCATTAAAATTAACCCCTATTGATCTACCTGGACATTTCAAATTAAAACCAGTGAACACAGCACTAAAATATTTTATTTAAATATATTTTTTCTTACTAACTTCACTTTATACATTAAAAAACAAAACCAAAATCACATAGTAAGTGACAGATACAATAGCCAACATCCCATAATTACTGAATATTGCCCCAATATGTGTGCAAATATATATATTTGTGTACAAAAATATGTGTATAAATATGTGTATATATACCATATTTTTGGGACTATAAGATGCACTTTTTTACCACATTTTTTGCTTCAAAATTTTCTCCTCTATTTTCCTCCTCTAAAACCTAGGTGTGTCTGGGGGCTACACCATAAGACACACCTAGATTTTAGAGGAGGAAAATTGGAAAAAAATTTTGAAGCAACAAATGTGGTAAAAAAAGTGTGTCTTATAGTCCAAAAAATATGGTAATATATATTCAATACATGATTTTGTGTTTTGTGTGATATATGCATATATGAAACTATATTAATAAGTTCTATAGTTAATAATGAAAATATTAAGTAGCATGAGGTAAATTATAGACACTATCAATTAATGCTTGGACACATCTGAAATTTAGTTTTATCTTCATTGGTTTCCGTGTATTGTATTCCTTAAGTAAAGAAAATTATAAATACATGATCTTGTTATTCTAAATGTATGTCAACCAATGCTACTTCTATGACTGATGCCAAGAAACCCCAACATACCAAGTAGATTCAGTCAGTACTTTCTGGTAACAGCAGATGTTGAAGACACAAAACAAAAAAAGACGAAAATGTATGTTGAGTTTATCAGGTAACAGGAAATGAGGTACAATCCATCATGCTCCCATGACACTTCAAGAAAAGAATTTTTGTCTCTTCTGATAAATTTATGTAGTCATTATTTCAGGTAAAATGTAATCTTGTTATGTCTCATTGAAAAAGAAATACAATTCACATCAAACTTCCAATAAATATAAAATGCTTGATTTATCAAATGGTATTTTAAGTAGATATGTATTTTTATTTTTCTATAACATTCCTCTGATGAAAATATTTATTTGATTTTGTCACTTCAGTCAATTACTGTATATTTACATAGTTAACGTAATTGTCTCTAACTAGGAAATGAGTGTTCATATGTATAATCATTTGAACATATAATTATGATACCTAATTATATAAATATAGGCTAAGTCAAAATGATCAAAATCTTCATTATCTTACTGGTTTAAAAAGAGTGCATAATATTTATACAGCATCTGAAAGAGAAAAGGTTCAAGCATCACTTATAATCCCATCTTTCATGTTGCTTACTCACCACAGTTAACTTAGAATTTGAGAAGGAAATAGGGAGAAATTAATAACATTGATCTTACATATCTATATCAAACTCCAGAATAACTTTGGCTTTATTACATACTATGACAGGCCAAAATCCCTGTTAATGAAATCTCACTATTATTTGACACTCATTTAATGTACTCATTTATGATTCATTTGACACTCAGTATATTAATTTATAAAAAAAAGTTTCTATGCCTTCTGAAAAAGGACTTGTGTTCTTCAGAACTAATCATAGAAAGAATAATATGAACAATTGATAGCAACTCAAAGAATGTAGGCAGAATCCTTTGCTAAATGAATAGATTGATAATACCGTCAGTCTCAGACTGGATTGTTTGAAACCAGCAGAGCCTGAGGCAAGGATTACAGAGTTGGCGGTTTCTTTGGGAGGTGCAAACCCTCTGAAAGGAGGATGAGGGAATAAGGTGGGAAAGGTAACTGAGGCAAGAAAAGATGTGAGGCATTCAAAGCAAAGGGTATGTTGCTTGTGATGTGCTTTTTTTCTGTATGCAGGATTATCTGGAAGCTTTGAAAAGAGGAAATACACTTCCACTGCAGTTCAGAGGGGAGAAATAAAGAGCAATTTATGTCTTATCCTCTCCTGATTCCTATTTGTCTTGATTCACATCAAAAAGAACTAATATTTCTGAACTTCATCACCCAATCTCAAGCCAGATACGAAGGCCTAGAAATGGCCTTGGGTATCAAGGACTTTACAAATGTCAGTGCCTGGGTTCAAGAGTCAAGACCAAAAAAAAAAAAAAAAAAGAGTGAAGACTCAATAGTGCAGTCAGAGAAAATGGGGTTACCAGGGAAAAATACACTCTGGGGTGACAACAGTGTAATCACAACATAGGTGTTCCAAAGATCAAAGCTGAAGGAGACGATTGAAATGTTTAGGAACAATTCCTGTTTGCAGAAAGTCCTAAGTGGACAATATTGATGGACATTGAGAGTCATATGCTGTTTCTGGGATAGCTAAATAGGAAGAATGCTTTTTCCCCTTGGTTTGTAAAAACAATGATGTCTTTCCAAATGACTCCCTAGTTGCTGGTAAGGATTGATGGTACAGTGACTGCTAGCACATTATAGCACCGCATCAATGGTGAGACAAGTGAACAGCCTCTTCAGTGCCTTCACGAAGGGAAGGAAAAAGATAGCATGGCTTTGTCCACATGAACAAAGTGTTAAAATACTCAATAATCATCTTGTTTGTTTAAGATATTAAAAACAAATTAATATGCAGTATCAACTTTAGGGAAAGAAAAAGCTAATATTTCAAGAAACTTTTCCCTGAGCCAGGCCACAAAATATAAAGGAGAGCCTCCATGAAAATGCACTCTTTAACTTTGCTTGCAAAACTTGCAAGGGACCAATTTAATCTTTCGCTCTGACCCAGTTCTTAGAAATTTGTTATCAACTTACCTCTTAATATAACTTACTAGTGCAAACACCCTGGATATGCAGTACTTACAATATTCAGGTTCCTATAAAAATAGCGATTGCGTCCCCTAGAGTAAGGCTAGCTAGCTTTCCCTTTCCCACAACCTAAATCTAATTTAGACAAACTTATTATTAATTCAGAGTGCTGGAGAATCTGGTGCATAAAAAGGAGAGCTCTGCAAAGAAAAAAGTCACATTTCTTGGCCTGATCCAAGAAAGTTCTGATATCTAAACCACCTTAGTTTTCTGATTAAAAAAGAAAATAAAGTCAAATTAAGCAAATTGAAAAAGGCTAATTTCTGACATAATCAACTAATTTGCAACACTTACTCCCCACATTTCTCACTCCGGTCCCCCAGGTCTTCCTTCCAGGTGTCCATCCCACAGCCCACAGGGCTGCGTGAGGCCCAGGATGGCCATGAGTTTGGCCCAACACAAAGTCATAAATTTACTTAAAACCTTTATTTGCTCATCAGTTTCCATTAGTGTTTATGTATTTAATGTGTGGCCCAAGACAACTGTTCTTATTCTAAAGTGGCCAAGACACCAAAAGTTTGGACACCTCTGCATGTAAGCTTTTCTTTATACCCTCAAACTCACCTGAGACAATGCAGTGGAAATTACTCTGAAGGAAGGCCAGGGCTTATAAACATGATTTTATATGTAAAAATGATGTTTCTTTTTGATCATCAAATCTTGGGGTGAAATGGAAACAAAAATCAAGATAATCTTTCTGAAATCAGTCACAATTTATCACTTTGCACCCCAAAAATACCAGAAACCAAAAATTTGTTATGCAAATTTTTGATAATAATTTAGATGTTTTTGAAGATTCTGGTCTGAAAATTAATGTGTATGCACTCTCTATTCATTCAGATCCTCAGACCAAATTCTTGAATCATCCTTGACTCTTCTATCTCCCTCAGATCTATCTCATCCATCCAGAAAACTTTAACTCAAAATATATTTCTACACTCTTCCCAGCTCCAAACATTTACCCTTAGCCCTCGTTACATCATCTCTCCCAGTACAGGGCACTTAGCTTCCACTCTGAATCCATCAATCTAATTGATTTCTCAAGTTGCAAGCAAACAGATCTTGTAAAAACACAAGGCACATCATATCACCTTCTGTTTAAACTGCCTTTGGCTTTTCATTGCAAGTAAGATAGAGCCCCATGCCTTTTCAACAGGCTCTATTGCCTTCATCTCCCGTCTATCACTGTACTGCAGCCATGCTGACCTCCTTCCTCAAACACACCAGGTCTTCTTCTATTTCAGGACCTTGGCCTTTGCTGCTCTCTTTTCTCTAAACTTCATGCATTGCTCTGCTTAAAGGCCATTTCACCTTTGCAGCCTTCCCAGACTGTCCTATATAACAGTGGTTTCTGTCATTCTCAGTCACCTCGTCTAGTATAGTGCCCTGCAGAAGATTTAGTCAATACCAGAAATCTGAATATATATTGTTTGTTTACTGCCTGTTTTTTTTCCTAAAAATATATAACCTCACTGAGGCCTGGGATTTGGTAGGTCTTTGTCATTGCCTAGCTAAGAACCAAAGTAGTACCTCACACTTAGTACATGCTAAATGCTCACCGCCTTTTGTATAGCATCCAGCTGCCATTCTTTATTACTCCCTGGCTAATCATTAGAAAGTATAAACAGGTTCCGGCTATGTAGTTAGTTGGTTGGAACGTTGTCGCAGTGCAACAGAGTTGTGGGTTTGATCCCGGCCAGGACACACACAAGAATCAATTAATGAGTGCATCAGTAAGTGCAGCAACATATCGATGTTTCTCTCTCTCGCTTTCTCTCAGATCAAAACATAAAAAATTTTTTAAGGATAAACAACCTCATTAACACCATACCATTCTTATGGAAATCTGTACTCTATTCAAGTAACTCAACCCCTTATATGCTCACAAAAACAAGTTACCCATTGAGCAAAAATAAAAATACCAACATGATTAATTAAAATGTTTGTCATTTAAGTTACCTCATAGACGTCTCCTAATAAATGTGAAAATACCATGCTCCCCGAAGGGCATTTTATTCACAGTAGAAGTTTTATGAAAAGACTTTAAAGTTCAGCAGTTTTAGGAAAAAAATAAAGTGAAAGCCCAGTAACAAAAAGAAAATGTATTCCACTAACTTCTCTATATCTAATGAAGTAAAAAAAAATCAAACTTGACAAAAACAAAAAACTGTTTTTTAGTAAAAATGATCAGTCTAGGGAACTACAAATAATAAAGAATAACTTACAAGAATACTTTCAAATTAAAGGAAAGTAAAGATGAGCTAAGAGGTAGAAAGCCCAAAGTGAAAAATAATATCTATGTTTTGATATGAATAAATTATAATCAGCTCTGCAATTATCCATTTATTCTTTATCAAAGATTTCAGTATCAGAATTTATATAGCAGGTATGTCTAGGAATACTATCAAATAATTATCTGCCACAAATTTGAGTGCTATTAACTACTGCCGTCACTCAGCATTTTATCAAAAGCCTAATGTCGGCAGCACTGGTCCAGTGACAAAAAGTGACTCTGTGTTCCTGAGGAACACAATCTATGAGAAAGCCCAAACTTATAAGAAAAAACCTCTGATAGGTGCTCAGTTAAGTTATGGACAAATTCTGTCATAAAGCATTAGTTTCATGAACTAGTATCACTGAGATGAGAAAAAGTATCATTATCTTTACCATAAGCATTTTATTATAGGTTCCTACCTTAACATACATAATATAAATTACAACATATTGTATTAAAAGATTTATAAACTTTCTTAGAGGAGAAAAATCAGCTTTCCCAACAAGAAGTCTTTGCATAGAAAAAGGCAAGCAATATGCTTTGATCAATTTGATGGGAAACATAAAAGGCTTCTGTCATACAAAACAGATACTGAGCATACAATTTTAATTAAGGAGGATGTTTGTTCATTTTTAATATTTCATGGGAACATGCACAAAAAGGATCTGTAAGTCAAATTTGGAATAAAATAATATACCATCTTTAGAAAAAAGTCTTCAATGCTTGACAAACCAGATCACTCTAAATTATCTGCTTAAGAATTCACTATTTTAATAAACATTTTATGAGTACAGATTTTTCTCCACAATTTCTTTTTTAATGTTTATATATCTAAAAATTTTAATTGAATTTATTGGAGTGACATTGGTTAATAAAAGTGTGTAGGTTTCAGATGTGCAGCTCTATAATACATCATCCGTTCATTGTATTTTGTGTTCACAAATACAATTTATATTGTATATTGCATCTATTGTTTTTGAAACAATTAACTTTATATCAAAATTTTTCACCTTTTCATTCTCTTCTGAAGTACAGCAGCAATCTTTTTTTCCAAACATGTCAGTCTTTGAAATATTTTGGGCACATTTAGTTGTTCTAACCTTGCTACTCAAATATCAGACAAAACAAAAAGTGATTTCACCAAGAAAAATAGGAAGATAGACACTATTCCTGGTAAGAAATATTTTTCAAGAGAAATAACATTGGGTTGGCAAGTTTCTGTTTCTTGTACAGAGTTGTAGGAATGTCAAATTTAGTGAGCATTCACTAAAATAACCATCATGAAAAGAAAGGGTAACCAGGTAATTAGAAAGATTTAAGAAATATTGTGCACTGCCAGAGTGAAGGAATGGATCACCAAGTATGGCTGTAAATATCCTAAGTGTGAGAAAGTACAAATCAAAAATGAAAATGAGCACAATGTGGAAGTGGAGAGGAAAAAATAAATACTAGAAAAGAAATCATGGACAAAGACAAAATAACTATTATTGCTATGGCACATAGTATTGGGTTTGCCAAGAAGTTCATTTAGTTTTTTTCCATATGATAGTTTTAGTAGTGCTTAGCTGTCTTTAACTTCATTCAAAAGAGTTTTGTTAGACTGTAGTGTGACAGCTATCATATCAGCATGCATTTAAAAAGCATCAAAATTGGTGAATTTTTGTGTAGCCCTAGTATTATTAAGATGAAAGAAAATACACATTTTCAGCATGTTATGCTTTATTATTTCAAGAAAGATAAAACTGCAACTGAGACACACACTAAAAAGATTTGTGCAGTGTATGGAGAAGGTGCTGTGACAGATCGAACGTGTCAAAAGTGGTTTTTAAAGTTTCATGGTGAAGATTTCTCACTGGATGTTGCTCCACAGTCATGTAGACCAGTTGAAGTTAAAAGTGATCAAACCGAGACATTAATTGAGAACAATCAATGTTATACCATGCAGGAGATAGATGACATATTCAAAATATCCAAATCAATAAATTTATTGGTAAAAATGAGAAATGTGTCTTTTATGTTACCTAAAAAAAACACAAAAAACTAACTTTTTGGGCAACCCAATGCATGTTTTAGAGTATACACAATGAAAGATTTTATATTAAAAATACATTACCCAGAAAGAAAAATGTAGAGCAGAAGCAATGAGCTCAATTGCTGCTGCTCTAGCCTTAAGCCCCAGGTAGTGAGTATTTACCCATTCTCTTGAAAGCAAGCAACTGCCTGGAAGGAGGGGGGTGGTATCAGTTAATTACTCATACTTTATTGTCACTTGCTTTAATCAGATGCTTTCTTCACAACATTCAGCAGAATCAGCTGAATGTTATGCATACAGAAAGTATGAAGACATGTTTGTGTGTGTTTGTAGAAAGTGGGTTGTTTGGATGAAGCCTGGCTTAGATACAGTTGCTAAAATCACTGATCTCAAATTCTACTTACCTAACCTTACGACTGGATGTCCAGTCCAAGAGATGTGCTTTCAGAGTTTCTTGAGGTTGTATGGTTGAGCATTTAAAATGTTACTTCAATGTTTATTTCAAACAGTAAGGTTAGGAACCTTACTATGGCTTAGAAGAGGGATGGAGAATAAGTGATTATAACAAAAGCCAAGTGTGTGCTTTGAAGTGGGACTTAAAACAGGCAAGATGGTGAAACCATTGGTCTCACTCAAGTTCCTATCTGTCTTTTCTATGTACACCCAAACATCCTCATACTGCTTCTCAGAGGTACTCCCACATGGCTCCAGAAAAATCTTAACCTTGTCCATTAAAATGTCAATTCTTTCTTTGACCAAAAGGAGAAAATGGTTTTGTAAAAGTATTGATATTTGTTAAAGATGGAAAAGGGCATAACTGCTTCTTTTAGCAAGGATGTTTCCTTTCATTAAAGATCTGTCTTTGAACCAAAGGTTTAGGTCTCCCGTAAATTACTTGTAGCTCAAAGTACTTGTATAATTCCTATGTGGAGTGAGTATAAGGGTTTCCCAAACCTCCTGCATCCTCCAATCTCTTTTTCTGCAATGGTTATGCTTTCCCGAATATTTCATTGTATCATAAAACCCTAAAATTTTTCCATTGGTAACAATAATGCTTAATAGCAAAATTATCACAGTGATATTGACCTACCAAGAACTTGTTTTTTTAAGGCAGGGAACAAACAGAACAAATTAAACACTGCTAATATAAAATGCAACATTGAAATCCCATTCCTGCCATGAAATTGCTTGGGATTCTGGGAAAGTTACTCTTTTTTTCTCCTTGAACTTCATAATTCCACTCCAGTAAAATAAAAAATAAGTATACTCTACTCATAGAGCTATTTTGAGAAAAATGAGATAGGATATAGAAAATGAGGATAGGGAATGTTTTTATTCACTTTATTATTTTTACTGTTTCCCTGGAACTTAGTAAAACTCACTAAAGATTTTCTTCTGATAACCTATTACTATTGACAACACATTTTAAGAATAATTGTTCATTTAAAGTATAACCTCTGTCACACACTTCATAGTTGTTTTTTATTTTGTTGTTGGTGTTGTTTCAATAATTATATAATTATAGAATGGCTAGATTAAATACTGCCTGGCGTTGAAGATATTAAATTCTTGTGGAGCCAAACACTCCAACCATTTCGAGTGGTAACTGGAGATCACATGGCAGGAGTATTGGAACATGTGTGTGATTTTTTTGTCTCTGTCTCTGTCTCCACTGTTACTCACTCTGGGTTTCAGTTTACTGATCTATAGAGAATTGAGTGGCCATGGTGGTTCTTTCTACCTTCGCAGCTGCAAAATTCTAAAATTTCTGTCTTGATGACTTTCCCTTGATGGCATTTAGCATTCTGTGATAAATGTTTCTTTCTTTAGCTTTCTCTCACCTGAGATTCTATCTTTGAAGGCAGAACTTTACCTCTTAATTACTGCTTAATTATTTTTCCTCAGCAGCTAGCAGAATGACTGACAAATAGTGGGCTTTCAAAAACTACCTGTGGAATCATAATCAATTAGTTTAATGCATAATGTTCAGTATATTGAAGTAAAGAAAATAATAAATCTATCAATTTCAATGTGATATTCTTAATTGCCACAAAGCAATGTATTTTCAAAGAAATTATTCAACTCCTAGAAATAAATAAGACTCTACATATGCTTTCATACAGTTGTTTTTTTTATTTATATGTTAATCTTTTCTACTATTCTGTCTTATGCTCTTTGAAGGCCTATCTCTGGCCTCCAGTAGCTAACATTTTTGGTTATATATAATACTCAATAAATGTCCATTAAAAATCCTATTTACATCTTTATAAATATAATTATCTTCATTGTTTAGAATCACTTTCCTTCTATCCTTACAGTTTAATTCTTATATTAATGTCAATACTGATTTTCAAACTTCTAGAAAGTAGAGCCAAGCCTTCACTGCAAACACACTGCTGTCTAGTTTAGAGCACGCAGACCAGCTAGTGGTTTTTAATAGCATGGCCCCTTGATTGAAGATGCAGAAGATGATGTCTTGTGAGAGGTCACTGAAAACGTAGGCTATGTGTCTGTGTGTTTTTACGTACAGTTATGGTTTACTTGGTCTCTTAATAACAACATTGTGTAATGATAAAAACAGAATAAGCATAAACTGTCTACTCACCATTAAAATGAAGATAATCGACAGGGGAAAACTGACTGCAAGATATGAGCTGATACTTTTTGGCTAACTTTTACATATAAATTTGTTATTGGCAGTCACAGATTTAAAGACATATTTAATAGATGAATTTATTTTGCTTATCTAAGCAGTAATATTAGTATAAATATTTTGTTCTCCACACACTCATCCTTGTGTTTGAATTTGAAAATGAGGTGAAATTGGCAGGTGAACTATTACCACACTGTGTTTCTCACCTTCACTTCCTAAAGAAATTAATTCTGGGATAAATAGTGCTAAGAATAATGCTATATATAATTCTTGTAGTTTTGTCTTGCATTTCTTCAATTCCTGAAGAAAACAACAAACATGAAGACAATCTTTAGAAGTGAAAAGGATTTTCAGCCCTGGCTCTCATGACTTGGTTGGGCATTGTCCTGCAAAGGGAAAGGTCACCCATTTGATTCCTAGTCAGGGCACGTGCCTGGGTTGTAGCCCTGGTCCCCCGATGAAGCATGTGTGAGAGGCAACCGATCAATATTTCTCACATTGACTCTCTCTCTCTCTCTCTTCCTCCCTCCCTTCCTCTCTCTCTAAAAAAATAAATAAATAAAAGCTTTAAAAGAATAAAAAATAAAGGATGCCTCCTTATGACTTAGTTCTTAAAATCTAGTTATGAGTAATTTGTAAATAATATAAAGCTGTAGAAAACCATCCACTTTTCCCTTATAATTTTGTTTTATAAAAATCATATGTATACTTTACCATCAAAAGATTTTAAGAGATTTGTTTTGGAAACACAAATGCCACCCAAAGCCACATAAATTCATTTTCTGCTTATAAGAGGGAATTGTTTCCATCCAGTTAAGCATATTTTTACATGTTCATAAATCTAAATAACATACTTATATTCCACTTCCACGTTTTTCTGTTTGGGGCATTCTGCAGTGACCTTCCATTGTGGAACATGGGGATGTGCTCTCCCGCATTGCTCCCTCACTCACTGGCACCACACAGACACACAGACACACAGACACATGACACACTTCTGATCCTCTTAGTTCCCAAAGAAGTTATGCCATCATTTTAGTTTAATCACTACTCCATGTTTATAATAGTGTGACCCCGTGAACCCTGTGAATGTTCCCACTGTTGAACCATATAGTATACCAGGTAATTTTTCCTTTCTTGTACCTCTTTTGGTTTTCCTTGAAAAACAGTAATTTTTGTCTGATCCCTTTTTTATATAGTTATCATTAATTCATTTTTCAACCCATGAGAGTGCTTCTCTGTCTCAGGATGTACAAATACATGAAGTATTTCATTCATTTCCCCTTATGAAAGAAATCCCTGCCAAGAGCTTCTAGCTTTCCAATTTACCCAGGCTTCTCTCTGAATGTGCTCAGCTGCGGTAATCACTAAGTATCCCTGGACCATCATCAACTTCCACTAGCTTCTCTCCTGCATTCTCTCCTTACATTCTGAAAATGTTTCTTGTCTTAATTCTTTGATAATTATTTTTCTCTATTTTTACTCTTCACTTTTTTCTGGGACCCATTATTCAAAAGATGTCTCCTGGAGTAATTCTTTATTTTTCTTTTGGTCTCCTATTTTTTTACATCATCTTTTTGCTCTACTTTGTGAGACATTTCTTAAATTTCCAAACCTCATGTTGAGTTTCCCTCACAACTATCTGATTGTTAAAGGCCAAGAGTTCATTTATGCATGTTAGCTATTTTTAATAGAAAACTATTCTTGTTTCTTGGATGCAATAGTGTGTTTAACACTCTAAGATTACTAATGAAAAATTTTAAAGATTACTCCCTCTTTCACATCTTTTTTTCCCTATGGTTTTCCTATTTCTTCCCCTCCAACTTTCATCTTGGAGGCCTTCCACACATATGTACTGAGCCATAGCTGTCTGCTCATATTAAGAGTAGAGCACTAAAAATTGTTTGGAAACTCCATGCCTATGGGATGGATTTGTTAACTGTGATCTTTATTATATGATGGTCTCCTGGGCCATTTGCTTGGGGATCTCTGATTTCAGTAGTTTTAGGATTGTCTCCCTACCAACCCCAGATTCCCTGGCAAAGTATCTTTCATTTTCATACCTGGAGGATACACACTATGTTTCCAGCATCCTGGGACTGTGGTGGCAGGAGAGTCCAGCCGGGTAATGGGTGTTTCAGCTTTATCAAACCAATGGTCACTTACACACCCTGTTTTAACTTACGGTCCCTCTAATTTATTTACCTGGGCAGAGATCCTCTCATTCACCCTTCCCATAATACAAAACCTTCATCTTCTGTTGGAGTGTGAGAGGGGTTACCAATCTACTATGCAGAATCAAGGAGACCGAATCAGGGTCTCACTGCTTTTCAAACATACTTTCAGCCAGTTCTCCTAGTTTTTTAGTCTTGCCTTCTCTCCCATATCCACAGGCACCTGACAGAACAAGTTCTTAAGCTTTTGTTGGTGGGAAAGGGGGATTCTATGATGTAAATCACATTTCTACTGGGTTTTAAGGATATTGGCTCAGAATTCAGCTTTATTTTCCCCTTTCAGCTGACAAGATGCTGTTTATATTTCAATAATTGTTGAAGTCTCCTTTCCCATTCTGACTGTTATTTTTATAACTTTATAACAAAACAATCTTAACATATGTGTTTGATGCATTATTTTTAACTGGATTTTAAAAGATCTATTACTCCACTTTTACTTTGCCATTGTTCTGTGTTCTATGCTTCATTCAGGTGATTACACAGATTTAGGCTTTATCCACTGCAAAGAATTCAGGTTGTTATTAATAGCAAGAGCTACTTTCTTTTGGGGGAGAGAAAAGTCACTCAGAAGAACAAAAGAACCAGGTATTTACTATGGGGCATTGTATAGGGTTGCAAACCACATATTGCAGCAATGAATCTAAGAAACTGTTTCTTCCAAGAAGTACAGTCAATCCATGATATGGAGGAAAGAGGGTAGAATAAATTATTTCAAAGTTCCTTCCTACCTCTTACAACTATGAAAATAGAGAAAATTTCATATGTCCTAATATGGAAAAATATCCAAATAGTTTAAGTGAAAAAAATGTAAAACTGTAGGTACAGAGCAGTTGCATTTTTGTAAATATATAGAAATTTAAATGTATTCCTATTCCCAATACAAAAATACTTCTAGAAAATATTAAAATAGCTCATTACCTGGTAAACAGTCCCATCAAACATTATGCTACTCTTGTTTGCAATCATTTGCTTAAAGAGAATAATAACAGCAATCTTGTATACAGTGCTAATGCCACAAAGAGTATTTTTTAAAGAGCTTTACAAACATTAAATCATTTAATACTCATAACAACACTATGAAGTAGATGCCATTATTGCCCCTAAACTGCAGATGAGGAAATTGAGGTCATGTGAGGTCAAGTGTCTTATTCACAGTCACACAGAGCTAATGATGAGTGGAGCTGGACTTTAACCCAAGGCTGCCACTACACTGAGCTGCTCTATGCTCTTCAATCGACTGCCCATTCAGAATGTTAACTTATGCTCATGCTGACTGCAATCTGATTTTATATTTACTTTCTGCCCATTTATTTTACAACATACATTAAACATCAATTATGTGCAAAGCATTGCTTGATAGTCTCTACTTCCAGTACGTGATGAGTCTAGGTTTTTAGTTTGCTCCCCTACCAGCTAGCCCAAAATTTACCAGTCCTCCCTAAGGTCCTGATCTAATTGTATTTCACCTATTTCTAAATTACTATAATTGGTAGAAAAATAGAGGCATTCAAAGGCTACTCTGAGACATGTAGGAACACCTATTCAGTAAACTCCAAGAGACCACAATTTTCCAAACTCCCTTCATGCAACTCAAAACATTCATCTGTCACAACAGTACTATATAAGTATCTATGGTGAAATGTTAGAAGGAACTGCTGACAGACCCAGAAGGTTGAGCTAAATAATTTCTAAAGTTCATTAAAGTAATTGTGGAATGAGCCAGTTGCTTAATAGCTCTCTGGCCTTTAAATAATACTTTTCCCAGAAATAAGGTCTGGTAATATTTTCAGCAAATTGCAAGGGCAGGGCCCCCCTTTTTTATTTCAAAAATTTCCAAGAAAAAATAAAAAAAAAGGCAATAGGAAAAAACTAGAAACTCATGAATCTAGCAATAGATGATTAAAAATAAAACTTCCAATATATAAATGAAAAACCAGAGGGCCCCTGAGAGTATAAATACCCAGCAAAAAACAGGGCCCCAGTCTTGGGTTCAGAGTACAGGAAGCTTCCCTATCTGCTAGTACTCTCTGCTAGTAGATGGATGGTATTAGTAGAGGTTAGTTCTACAACTTTGTGGGATCCTTAGTTAATAAATATAGAGTGCAGGTTTTTTGTTGTTGATGTATTTTTTATTGATTAAAATTGCTTTCTGTTTCTAATGTTGAGGTTATTCTTCAGGCTATGCCTGAACTAGTTTGTTGGTGCTAGGACCATCTTGGTCACAAAGAAAATAAAAGCCATACAGACAAGAAGCTCTAAGTCTGTTTACCTTAGACTGGAGGGAAAAGGATAACATTTAAGTAAAGCAGCCCACAGTGGTGCCCTTCCAGAGAGGAAGGGGGAAAGAAGGGAATGTGTGTATACTTCAGAGAGCCTTGAAGAGCATCAGATTAATAGAGTCAATAAATATTTGTTAAATTGATGAAAGTATAAATAAATACATGAATAAATTAATATATATTATGCAAGGGGTACAAGAGAACAAACTGATGAATTCATCCTAAAAAACATAATCATAAGGTGGATAATAGCAATAAGAAAACATAGTATAAAAAGCATACCTATTTCTGCATCATACATAAGTTGTAAAGAAGAGATAGAGACAAAGTTATTTTAGAAAATTTAGAAAATAATGGAAAAAGATAATTTTCTCTATGAATTTGCAGAAAATTATTACTATATAGTAGCTACAAGGAAGTGATTCACACAAGATAGCACTTAAAATCAAAAATAAAATTATATTTTAAAAGATATATGACAAATCCCTACTGCTTTATTGAAGTTATACAGTTTTATAGTAACAAAATGAGTCTTCAAATTGTCAGGTGGTTGGCATCAAGCAAACTATAATGTCTTGATTTCATTTACTTCTGTTAGTTTTCCTTTGCTTTTTTAAAAAATATAATTCTTGAGCATCAGAATAATTGTAAATCTTAGTGGCTGGAAAAGAAAACATTTTGCTTACCAGCAACATACTATTATGGTTGTCAAAGAGACAAAATCTTGGTTTAGTTCTATAATGGCTGATAAATAAGTTCAATTAGCACTGGCAAAATAATTTTAATTGATACTGTTATAAGTTACAAAAATTAGAATATTTGAAACCCCAAAGTTAAATTTATGTTTTGATTAATCTTTTCTACTAAAATTCTTGTGCTCACTGAACCTTCTTCCAAGTTTGTTGTTAAGACAATATAGAGATTAATCATTGACTACCTTATTTCCTTTTTCAAGAAACAGATGTATGTGTTTGTATAAAAAGTAGGACAGGGAAGAACCTAGGGGCTCATGGGTAAGACACTCACCGACTGAAAAACAAATTTTTAAAAGTCTGTTCTTATTCCAGTACATGCAAAAAAAATGAAACTAGACCACCAACTTACACCATACACCCAAATAAATTCAAGATGAATTAAAGACTTAAATATGTTGTGACACCATAAAAGTCCTAGAGGAAAACATAGGCAGGAAAATTTCATATATCCTCCACTGCAATACTTTCACTGATATATCTCCTGGGGCAAGGGATATAAAGGAAAAAATAAACAAATGGGACTATATCAAATTAAAAAAGCTTCTGCACGGCTAAAGAAAACATCAACAAAATGGAAAGGGAACCATAGTTCCAGCCAAGATGGAGGCATAAGTAATGTTTTGCTTCCTTGCACAAATAAAAGAAGGATGACAACCAATTTAAAAACAAAACAAAAAAAACAACTACAACTGCCAGAAATTCAAACTGCATGGAACTCTGAGAACCAATGAGATAAAGAAACATTCATCCAGACTGGTAAGAGGGGCAGAGATGGGCAACTGGGCAGAGAGGAAGCATGGCAAGGCTGTGGACCATCCAGGCAAAATGGGTGGTGGGTGACTAGGTAGTCCCACATTTTCATCAAGATAAGCTGGGAGGAAAAACTGGGGAATAAGACAGGCCACAAAACTAAAGACTTGAAACCTCTGGCTGTAAACACCTGTGGGGGTGTAGAAGTGGGAGAAACTCAAATGTCACAGGAGAATCTGTTGGAGAGGCCCACAGAGTCCTAGAACATATGCAAACCCACCTGCCTGGGAATCGGTACCTGAAAAGGCACAATCTGCTTGTGGAAAGGGAGGAAAATGACAGAAAATGGGGCAGAGACTGCCAAGTGGCATTATTCCCTCTCTCACTCCTCCCCCACAGACAGCACCACAATGCAGCAAGGTGGTTGCCTCACCCTGGTAAATACTTAAGGCCCCACACCCTTACTACATAACATATGCATCCTTACAAAGAAATATGCTCCAAATAAAAGAACAGTTCAAACTCCAGAAAAAGCAACAAGGCGATAGACAACCTATCAGATGCAGAGATCAAAACACTGGTAATCAGGATACTTACAGAAATTATTGAGTTTGAACCCTGGCTAGCATAGCTCAGTGGATTGAGTGCGGGCTGCAAACCAAAGTGTTGCAGGTTGGATTCCCAGTCAGGGCACATGCTTGGGTTGCAGGCCATGGCCACCAGCAACCCCACAATGATGTTTCTCTCTCTCTCTCTCTCTCTCTCTCTCTCTCTCTCTCTCTCTCTCTCTAAAAATGAATAAATAAAATCTTTAAAAAAAGAAAAAAAGAAATTATTGAGTTTGATCACAAAATGAAGGAAGAAATAAAGTCTATATAAAGTGAAATGAAGAAAAATATACAGGGAACCAACAGTGAAGAAAAGGAAACCTGGACTCAAATCAACGGTTTGGAATAGAAGGAAGATATACTCATCCAACCAGAACATAATGAAGAAAAAATAATTCAAAATAATGAGGAGAGGCTTAGGAACCTCTGAGACAACTTTAAATGTTCCAAAATCCAAATCATTGGTGTGCTAGAAGGAGAAGAACAAGAGCAAGAAATTAAAAACTTATGTGAACAAATAATGAAGGAAAACTTCCCTAATCTGGCAAAGGAAATAGATTTCAGGGAAATCCAGGAAGCTCAGAAAGTCCCAAAGAAATTGGATCCAAGAAGAAATACACCAAAGTACATCATCATTAAGTTACCCAAGATTAAAGATAAGGAGATAATCTTTTTTTAAAAAACTGGCACTATGCATTCTTTCTTTTAAAAAATATTTATTTATTTTTTGAGAGAGAAGGGAGAGAGAAAGAGAGAGAGAGAGAGAGAAACATCAATGTGCGGTTGCTGGGGGCCATGGCATGCAACCCAGGCATGTGCCCTGACTGGGAATCGAACCTTCAATGCTTTGGTCCGTAGCCTGCACTCAATCCACTGAGCTACACTAGCCAGGGCTAGGAAAGAATCTTAAAAGCAGCAAGAGAAAATGAGACAGTTACTTACAAAGGAGGTCCCACAAGATTATCAGCTGATTTCTCAAAAGAAACCTTGCAGGCAAGAAGGGACTGGAAAGAAGTATTTAAAGTCATGAAAGGCAAGGACCTACATCCAAGATTACTCTATCCAGTAAAGCTATCATTTAGAATGGAAGGGCAGATAAAATGCTTCCCAGGTAAGGTCAAGTTAAAAGAGTTCATCATCACCAAGCCCTTATTATTTTTTTAGGTTAAGTTGTTGATAGTTGTGAGTTTGTTGCACTTTTACTGTGAAATATGAAATATTAAAGGGATGTACCTAAAAAATAAAGAAGATCAAAACTATGCACAGGAAAAGTGCAACAAATTCACAACTATCAACAACTTAACCTAAAAAAAAAAAAAAAAACAAAAACTAAGGAAACAACTAGAACAGGAAGGGAATCACAGAAATGGAGATTATATGGAAGGTTATCAGTGGGGAAAGGGTAGGAGAGAATGTGGGGGAAAGGTACAGGGAATAAGAAGCATAATTGGCAGTCATAAAATAGACAGGGAGAGGTTAAAATAGCATAGGAAATTGAGAAATAAAAGAATTTATATGTGCAACCCATACACATGAACTAAGGTGGGAGGAATGCTGGAAGGTGGGGGGTATCGGGCAGAGGAAGATCAAGGGAAGAAAAAAATGTGACAGCTGTAATAACATTATCAATAAAACATACTTAAAAATGGAAAGGGAACCAACTATATGGGAAAATATATTTGCCAATGATGCCTCAGAAAAGGGTTTGGTCTCCAAAATATATAAAGAAGTCATATAACTGTATACCTGGAAGACAAGCAATCCGGTTAAAAAAATGGGCAAAGGACCTGAACAGACACTTCTCCAAGGAGGACATATGGAGGGCCCATAGACACATGAAAAAATTCTCAACATCACTAGTCATTAGAGAGATACAAATTAAAACCACAATGTGATATCACTTCACACCGGTCAAGGTGGCTATCATGAATAAACAAACAGCAAGTGCTGATGAGGTTGAGGAGAAAAGGGAATCCTAGTGCACTGTTGGTGGGAATGCAGACTGGTGCAGCCACTGTGGAAAAGAGTATGGAATTTCCTCAAAAAAATAAAGATGGACCTGCCTTTTCATCCAGTGATCCCACAGCTGGGACTATACCCTAAGAATCTTGAATAATCAATTAAAAAAAACTTATGCACCCCAATGTTCATAGCAGCACAATTTACAATAGCCAAGTGCTGGAAACAGCCTAAGTGCCTATAAGTAAAAGGATGGACCAAAAAACTGTGGTACATTTATACAATGAAATACTATGCAGCAGAAAGAAAGAAGGAACTCCTACCCTTCTCGACAGCATAGATGGACTTGGAGAACATTATGCTAAGTGAAATAAGCCATGTGATGAAAGAAAAATACCATATGATCTCACCTATAAGTGGAACCTAATCAACAAAACAAACAAATGTGAAAAATAGAACCAGAAACTTGGAGATAAAGAACAAACTGACAGTGACTAGAGGGGAGGGAGGAGGGGTATAATGGAAAAAAGAAGGGGAAAGCTTAAGCCAAGGAACACAAACAGAGGACTCATGGGCATGGAAAATGTGTGATGATTGATTGTGGGGTGTGGGAAGATGGGGTAGGGGTGAGCAATGGGGAAAAAGATGGGGCAAATGTAACTGAACAACAATACAAAAAAAAGTCAGTTCTTTTTATTTCCCTTTGTGTAAGCAGATCCTGTTCCTGAAGAACTGATGACTAGAGAAGGTAATGGGAGACAATTGACCGGTAACTTGGTACCTCTATAACAGGGAAACATTCTCACTGCAGGAAAAGCTATGAGAATTCTCAGTCTACTGTGGCTGTATTTGTAGGGCCTCAGAGATGCCTTAAGAGTCTCAGGAGAATTGTCAGAGATACAGGGTTTTGAATGGAAATTCTGAGGCAGAAAGGGAGTGTCTCAGTCCCTGTGGTATGACAGAGCTTTACATTAGATTAGACGCTGAGTCCCTGTATTCCTACCCTTAGACTAGAGCAAAGAATGCAACCCCAGTCTGGACCCTTTCATTGGATGCTTCACTGCTGAAGCCAGAACAATTCTCTGGACTTTTGGGGAGCAGAGTACTCAGTTATCTGCAACAGATAGTGTGGAGCAGGCCATGCTGTATCCAGGGAATGGGACTATATTGGTGAATTCTGTATGGCAGTGTATTTTTAAGTTGTATTATTTCCTTATTTACCTACTTATCCACCATTGAATAAATTAATACACCCTTCCATACAAATTAATATTTCATAAAAATAGGACTTAAGATATTGTGGCAATTTTAAAACATAGTTATAAATTCCTTGCTTCTCCCCAACCCACTGAAAGGTGAGGTCTTAGTTGTTTCTTTGTTTTCTTAATCTCTTCATAGACATAGACAGCAGTGTGGCGACTGCCAGAGGAAAGCAGGGTTGGGGGAGGTAGAAGAGGGTAAAGGGGATAAATGGAGACCAAGGGTGACTGACTGTGGATGGTGAGCACACAGTGCAATACATGGACGATGTATTATAGAACTGTATATCTGAAACCTATATAATTTTATTAGCTAATATCACCCCAATAAATTTTATAAATAAAAATTAAATTAAATAAAAATTAAATTAATTTAAAAATGAAAACTGATCTAGTAAAAATGTTAAGTTAAACTCAAAGGCTTAGGGGAAACTAACAACAATAAAAGAAAGATGAGGTCCTTGTCCTTGCCATTCAAATATTGGGACATAACGCTGGCTTTGACCAATAGCAAACAGGTGCCATGAGTTGTCCTGCTGGTGCAATGAAACTACCCACTGGGCAGTTTCTGTGGGTATTCAGTATTCTGTGGCCTGTCTGTTGGGGTTTCAATTGGAAGGATGTCTCTCTGGGTACTTGTTTTGTAGACTGGACCTACATAAATATTCTGATGCAGAAACTTCACACTTTCTCCAGGTTTCAACCAGGTTTGAGGGGGGAAAAATCCCTGATTTGGACAGTTTTCCTGTCCCAAGGAACCCAGGATTTTTATACTGGACAGTAAGCATGCCTGACTCTTTTTCTAGACAGAGACACTATTTCTATCTCTCAAGGCTGTTTGCTATGTGAACTCCTTTGTAAAGATCATCCAAAGCAAGTGGCATCAGTTTCTCTGCTTTTAAGACATGCAGGAATATGACAGATTCAAGGAGAAATCTCCAAACAATGGCCTGATTCTTATATGCCTTGACTGACTCTAAGCTCCTTCAGTGTCAGGGTCATATCCAACATATTTGTTACTGTATCCTCAACATCTAGTGCAGTGTTTCTACATAACATCTATTTAATACATACATTTAAAAAGAATAACTGTATTGACTGAAGAAGGAAATAAGTCCTTAAACACTACCTTAAAAATAGTTTTCTCATTCAACTTTTGATAAATATTGTATTGGGTAGTGGCAAGGGGCAGTGTGTTCAATTTTATTTCCCTGACAAAGGCCCAGCATACACTTCTTTAATGTTGCAAGCTATTGAGTCAGATTAAAAGTTTGTTCAGTTTTTTTTTTCAGGACAGTGGCTCTAGTAGCACTTAGTTGTCTTTAACTTCACTCAAAACAGTTTTGTTAGATTGTATTGTGACAGCTGTCATATCAGTGTGCATTTTAAAAAAATCAAACTTGGTGAATTTTTGTGCAGCCATTTTGGTATCAAAGAAGGAAGAAAATAAGCAACATTTTCAGCATATTTTGCTTTCTTATTTCAAGAAAGGTAAAAACACAACTGAAACACAAAAAATGATTTTTGCAGTGTAAGGAGAAGGTGCTATGACTGATCATACATGTTAAAAATGGTTTGTGAAGCTTCTTGGTACTATTGACATTTTGGCCAAATAGTTCTGTGCTTTGGGGCTGTATTGGAAGATGTTTAGCAGTACCCATGGTTTCTATCCACTAGAAGCCAAAAGCAGGAGATAGTTCAAAATATCCATATCAATAAAATTATTGGTGAAAATGAAAAATGTGCTTTTTAATTTATGGAAATAAACTAGACAGACTTTTTGGCCAACCCAATGAATATGGTCCTATGCAGTTTAACATGTAAGATTTTAACATGAGCCAACAGATTGTTTGACATTCTTTAAGAAAAAAAGCAGAGTGTGGAAAGATCCATGCTTTAAGAGAAAGCAAACGTCCTCTACCAAAGGACAGAGTGTCTGTGGAGAGGGTCTGGATTCATCTTTGAAAATTTATGAATTTACCTTAAGGCCAAGATGAATGAGTGATTAAATGCCTTTAATCCTACTCTGGTGATATAAAGTATTATAAATTATTTTGAAGATCATCTGTAAAATATTCACGCATGACCACCAAGATCAGAAAGGATTTATATCTTTAAAAAGGGATTTCTGGTGGGCCTTAGCTGGGTATGATTCCAAAGTTTCTGACTGGGCTCTGGATCCAAATGAATTTTCAGAAAAAAGAATTATTTCCTTCATTGTATAACTTTTAAATGTTTTTTAATCATTTTTACTATTTTTCTTCAATTTATTTGTTAATTAGTGTTGACTATGATGTTTATTGACTGCCCACTATGCAGTTTATCATTGTGTTACTATGCAATGTAAGATAATAACAAAGATAATGACAATATAAATAACAATTACATTTTAAACATTTAATGTGAGGTGTATGGGGAGAATTCATTATGTTAAATGATACAAACTTTTGTGCATATTAAAAAATTATTGAACACAAAATATATGCCATGTACTGTGCTAAATATTTTTCACATGTTAGCTCATTTCATCATTATTTAAATTCTTTGTACTATAGTTTCCTCACCTTGCACATGAGGAAACAAATATAAAAAAAATTACTTTTTCAAAAACTTCAATAAACTAAGCAGTAAAAGTTAGGATGAAAACTAACATCTTTCAAAAAGTGCCCGGTCTAGCTTGCTATTTTATTTAATAACCCAAACATCTAGTAAGTTATAAAATTATAGGAGTCATTCTTTATCCTTCTCCTGAGTCTATCAGGAATCCTGTATATTCAACTTCCAAAATATATCCCAAACTAAACTTTTGCAATATCTCAGATAATATCATCCCAGTCTAGGCCACTATTATCATCTCACCTGAAATGTATTATTGCCTGTTAACATGTTTCTTTGTTTAATTATTTCTTCCCTGTGATCCATTCTTCTTACAAAAAATCATCATCATCATCATCATCATGTTAAACACAGATCAAAACATATTAATTATAGTCTTGCTTAAAAGCCTTCCCATCACTCCTATCTATTACTGAGATTTAAAGTACCTATAACACCTTTGGTTTTCTGATCTTAAAATTAAAAAAAAAAATTCTTCATGCTGGTCCTGCCTCAGGGCCTAATCGACTCTTTCATCTACCTAAAAATTTTCCCTTCAACCTCTTGCTTCATACACCCTACCAAGATCCTACACGGCTCAGCAGTTTCTCATCATTTAGCTATTTCAGCAAGATATTTGAAAGTCTTCTTTAACCATCCTGTCCCCTACCCAATCTCTCTCTACTTTATGGTCCTGCTTTTTCCTTCCATTGTACTAACTACCATTAGAAGTTACGTCATTTAGCCCTGCCTGGTGTGGCTCAGATTGAGCACCAGACTGCAAACCAAAGAGTCACCAGTTTAATTCTCAGTCAGGGCACATGCCTGGGTTGCAGGCTAGGTTCTCTGTAAGGGGCACTTAATAGGCAAGCACACACTGATGTTTCTCTCCTCCTCTTTCTCCCTCCCTTCCCCTCTCTAGAAATAAATAAATAAGTAAAATCTTTAATAAAAGATAAGTTATGTCATATATTTTATTGTTCATTATTCATTGTTTCTTCTACTAAAATACAAGCTTCTGTCTTGTACACTATTGTACTCACAGATGTTAGAATAGTCTCATTACATTGTAGGTACTAAATAATATTTATTATATGAATGTAAGGAATATTGGGCTTTGTCTACTATGACTCACTAGCTGTGTAGTATATACGCTATATCTTGGGCATTGTTGTACTAAAGATAAAGAAACTATCATACAAGTCATGCTTATTATCCATCAGTAAAATTATGGCTGCCACAAGTGAACATCACTTATTCATTGTTTCCACACAGAGGGCACCAAGCTATTTCAGGTCCACGTGAACCATTAAGGCTTCCACACTTGCACAGTAACTGGTTAAAAGATGTTTGAAAATAAAGCAATATTACTCAAAACAAGACAACATATACTTATTTAAAAAGAAAAAAGTCAAGCTTTAAAACATGATCAAGACAAACAAAAAGACTACCTGGGCTCAATTTTTATCTACCTGCATTTATTAGTAGGGTGCTTTAAACAGGCATTTTAACTTGTCTTTAAGTTAGTTTCACCTGAAAAGAGAAATGAAAAGTACCTGACTCATAGATCAGGGTGCTTTCCCTTGTCATTATTATTATGAATCTTAATATTCCATTTCATGGTAGTTGGGAGGGAAGAGACCATTAGGAATAAGGGAGTGGCTGTAGTGCCTGGGGCTGTGCCTCAACACGGTCACCACTCTTTCCTCAACAGGAACCTTACTCCCGCCCGAGGTAGCACCGTGACCTGTGTGGCCTCATTCTCAATGCAGATTTGTGAAATGGTCAGATAGGGTCACATCTTACTTGATCGGGCCCTTTCACACATAAAGAGAAAGAGGAGAGGGAGCATACTTTCATGAAAAGTACAGGTAAAAATTTAGAAATATAGAGTCTTAGCTAGTGGAATCTCATGAAGTATAAGAACATTGTTAAAAATGAGATGTTCTTATAATAAATAACAAATTCTCAAACTTATTGAGACAGACAACTTTGAGAATGGAATACAGTTGTGATATGATATATTTCATTGTGGAAGACATTGGTATTTTTATGTAAAGTACAATGATAGTGCACATAGACTGGTTCTGTCTCCAAAAAATAAAAATATTCAATCACAATACTGCATATTTCTATTAATATGGGTTAGCTACTTACTTTTTTATAATCTAGTGAGTTAATGATAGCACTAAAGGATTAAAATTACTTATGGGTGAAATATGTAGAATTAAGAAAATTTAGCCCTGGCTGGGTGGCTCAGTTAATTGGAGGATCACACCATGCACCAAAAGGTTGTGGATTCAATTCCTGGTCAAGGCATATGCTTAGGTTGCAGGTTGCCTACTGTATATACCTGGGTGCCTACGGTAGGTAACCAATCGATATTTTTTTTCACATTGCGCTTGCTCTCCCTCCCTCTCTCTCTCTCTTTTTCTGTCTCTCTCTCTTAGCCCTCTCCTTCTACTTCTCTCTCTAAAATCAATAAAAACATCCTCAGGTGAGCATTTAGCAATAAAAAAAGAAAAGAAAATTTAATCTGGTAGATTTGGTATATATCTAGCAAAAAGGGGAACCAGAGAAATATGAACATACTAAAATCACTCAGTCTCCAACTTAACTTATACAAATCAACTTACAGATATTTATATGATAACTGTCCTTTGTTAGATAAGATGTCAAACAAATTCAAGGAATATATAATTGGAAATGCTTGTATTGGTTTAGAATGTAAGATTTTAAGATCTTCCAACACTTTACTAAAACATTTCAATAAATTCATACTACTCCTTTCTCTCAAAAAGGAAAGAACATTTAATCTGTTAACATGCTGTGTTTTTCCTGCAAATTGAGACATAACATCATTATTCTATTTTAGTGATAAAACATCAGTGTTAACAGGCGCACAGTGTGGAAGTGACACTTGAATCCAAAGCTAAATGGATATCAAAATACTAAAAATTTCTGTAGGTTAGAATACAGAAAGAATTAGTCAGATGGTAAAGGAGAAGGACAGGTAAGAGTGATGTCTTAATAAAGGAAGAAAATAACATTTATGTGTGACATTTCACATATTTTAATTTTGCAAGAAAACACTTCTAACAGTAAGATCTTATGAAAAGCAGAAATGCTTGAAATAGGAAAACTCTAACATATGGTCAATATCTCAGTCAATAATTCTTTGGCAGCTTCACTTTATGAAACTGAGAAAATAACTTGCTATTCAAGCTCAGCCACCTGTGAGTAATTTTCACGAAAATTAAAGTTAAAATGTCTTCTATTTACAACACAATTAATGGATGAAAAACTCATACTGGCACAGTAAACACCTCTTGTCTAAGAAATATGATGTCTGTGTACTTCCGAGTCATTTGATTGTGTTGTGTCTTGTTCCCCATTTGACTTTATATATACATACATATATATATACATACATACATACATACATATATACATACATACATACATACATATATTTATTTATTTATTTATTTATTTATTTATGCTGGGTTGATAAAAATGTGTGATGTAACAAGTGTCCAAAGTTTTTATGCTTTACCCATTTATTTGGTCAGCAGGATATATTAGGCACATGTTACAGTTCTTTTATTCCTAAGCTATGGAGAGGCAAGGAAGAATAGGCCTCCAATTTTGCATTCAGGGAGCATACATTCTTGTGGGAAAGCCAAACATGTGAAGAGGCAACTGTTATTATTATACACTGGGACAATTGCTACTAGACATTTGAAGTGTGGACTGATGGAAAGAAGGTGAAAAGGATTAATCAAAGAACATCTATAAGGACCCAGGAACATGAACAATAGTGTGGGGACTGACCATGGAACGGGGGTGGGCTGGGTGGAGAGAGTGAAGGGGGATATGTGGAACAAGTGTAACAGCATAAAATAAAATATTTTTGTATTTAAAACAATTATTAATGTATTTATTTTTATTGTTCTTCAACTACAGTTGTCGTCATTTTCACCCCACCATGCCACCTCCCCACCCTTGCCTCCCAGCCTCGAACCTATCCCCTTTGGCTTTGTTGATGTATCCTTTATAAGTGTTCATTGATGGTCCTTTCCCTATTATTCTGTATCATCCTTCTACTCTTTTCCCTCTGGTTATGGTCAGTTTGTTCTTTATTTCAATGTCTCTGGTTGTATTTTGCTTGCTTGTTTGTTTGGTTGATTAGGTTTCACTTATAGGTGAGACCATATGGTATGTATCTTTCACCACCTGGCTTATTTCACTTAGCATAATTCTTTCCACTTCCATCCATGATGTTGTGAAGGGTAGGAGCTCCTTCTTACTTTCTGCTGCATAGTATTCCATTGTGTAAATGTACCACATTCATTGATTGATGGGCACCTAGGTTGCTTCCAGCCCTTGGCTATTGTAAATTGTGCTGCTATGGACATTGGAGTGCATAGGTTCTTTTGGAGTGGTGTTTCAGGGCTCTTAGGGTATAATCCTAGCAGTGGAATTGATGGGTCAAAAGACAGTTCTATTTTTAGTTTTTTGAGGAAATTCCATAATGTTTTTCATAGCAGTTGCATCACTCTGCAATCCCACAACAGTGCACTAGGGTCCCCTTTTCTCTACAACCTCTCAAAAACTTGTTTGTTGTTTATGATGGCCATTCTCAATGGTGTGAGGTGGTATATCACTGTGGTTTTAATTTGCATCTCTCTAATGGCTAGAGATACTGAGAATCTTTACATATGTCTCTGGACACTCTGTATGTCCTCCTTGGAGAAGTATCTGTTCAAGTCCTTTGCCCATTTTTTAATTGGGTTGCTTGTCTTCTTAGAGTGGAGTTGAATGATTTCTTTATATATTTTGGAGATCAAACCCTTGTTTGAGGTATCATTGGCAAATATGTTTTCCCAAACAGTTGGTTCTCTTTTCATTTTAATGCTGTTTTCTTTAGGCATGCAGAAGGTTATTATTTTGATGAGATTCCATTTGTTTATTATTTCCTTTATGTTCCTTGCTCTAGGGGACATGTCAGTGAAAATATTGGTGTGTGAAATATCTGAGATTTTCCTGCCTGTGTTTTCCTATAGGACTTTTATGGTGTCATGACTTATATTTAAGTCATTTATCCACATTTAATTTATTTTTTTGTATGGTGTAAATTGGTGGTCGAATTTTATTTGTTTGCATGTAGTTGTCCAGATGTCCCAACACCATTTGTTGAAGAGGCTATTTTTACTCCATTTTATGCTGCTGCTGCCTTTGTTGAATATTAATTGATCATAATGACTTGGGTTTATTTCTGTTCTCTCTATTCTGTTCCATTTATCCATGTGCCTGTTCTTATGCCAGCATCATACTGTTTTGGTTACAGTGGCTTTCTAATATAGTTTGATATCAAGTATTGTGATCCCTACTACTTTGTTCTTCTTTCTCAAAATCGCCACAGCTATTTCAGGTCATTTATAGTTCCATATAAACTTTTGAAATGTTTGTTCTATATCTATGAAATATGGCATCGGTATTTTAATAGGTATTGCATTGAATCTATAAATTGCTTTGGGTAGTATGGACATTTTGATGATGTTAATTCTTCCAATCCATGAACATGGTATACGCTTCCATTTATTTGTGTCTTCCTTAATTTCTTTCTCTAGTGTTGTGTAGTTTTCTGAGTATAGGTCTTTCACCTCCTTCATAAGGTTTATTCCTAGGTACTTTATTTTTCTTGTTGTATAGCAAATGGATTTTTTTTTCTGATTTCTGATTCTGATCTTTCATTGTTGGTGTATAAAATGCCTTTGTTTTCTGAATATTGACTTTGAACCCTGCTGTTTTGCCAAATTCACTTATTAGATTGAGTAGTTTTTTGGTGGAGTGTATAAGGTTTTCTATGTACACTATCAAATCATCTGCAAACAATGACAGATTTACTTCCTCCTTTCCAATTTGGATGGCTTTTATTTCTCTTTCTTGTCTGATCACTGTGGTTAAGCCTTCCAATACTATATTAAATAGAAGTGGTGAAAGCAGTGAAGACACATTCATGTCTTGTTCCTGATCTTGGTGGGAAAGCTTTTAGTTTTTGTCTATTGAATATGATGTTGGCTGTAGGTTTCTTGTACATGGTCTTTATCATGTTGAGGAATGCTCCCACTTTGCTGAGTGTTGTTATCATAAATTGGTGTTGTACTTTCTCAAATACTTTTTCCACATCTGTTGACATGATTATGTGATTTTTGTCTTGTCTTTTATTTATGTTATGTATTACATTTATTGATTTGCAAAGGTTGTACCATCCTTGCATTCCTGGAATGAAACCCACTTGATTATGATGTATGATTTTTTTAATGTATTGCTGGATAGTTTACCAATATTTTCTTGATGATTTTAGTGTCTATGTTCATCAGCAATATTGGCCTGTAGTTTTCTTTCTTTATTGTGTTTTTATCTGGTTTTGGAATTAGGATGATGCTGGCTTTGTAACGAAAGTTTGGAGTCTTCCCTATTTTTAGAATAGTCTCAGAAGAATAGGAGTTTGCTCTTCTTTTAAAGTTTTGGAAAATTCTCCTGTGAAACCATTTGGTCCAGGGCTTTTGTGTGCCAGGAGTTTTTTGATTACTGCTTCAATTTCATCAACCGTTATTGGTCTGTTCAGGCTTTCTTCTTCTTCTTCATTCAGTTTCAGGAGATTGTATTTCTCTAGAAATTGGGCCATTTCACCCACGTCTTCAAATTTCTTGGCAAATAGTTGTTTGTAGTAATTTCTTACAACCCTTTGTATTTCTGTGGTATCATTTGTAATTTTTCCTCTTTTCCTTCTGATTTTATTTATTTGGGTCCTTTATTTTTTTTTCTTGATGAGCCTGCTTAAAGGCGTGTTGATTTTGTTTATCTTTTCAAAGAACCAGCTCTTGGATTTATTGATCCTTTGGATTATTGTTTTGGCTTCTATGTCATTTAATTCTGCTCTGATCTTGTTTACAAAGGGGTTGGGATAAGGACAAGGTAAGTGTAGAGTCTCAAAAAATACTTTTAAAACCACCATAACCATTTTTAATTGTACCATTCAGTTGTGTTAAGTATATTGCCATTGTTGTGGAACAGATCTCCAGAACTTTTTCACCCTATAAAACTGAAATTTATACCAACTTAACAACAACTCTCCATTTCTACATCTCCCCAGTCCTTGGCAATCCCCTTTATATTTTCTGTTTCTATGAATTTGATTACTTTAGATACCTCATATAAGTGGAATCATACAGTATCCATATTTTTGTGACTGGCTTATTTCACTTAGCATAATATCCTTAAGTTTCATCCATATTGTAGCATATGACAAACATTCCTTCCCTTTTCAAAGAACTGAATAATTTTTCATTTTACATATGTTCCACATTTTGTTTATCCATTTATCTGTTGATGGACACTGGGATTCGTTCACTTCTTGGCTATTGAAAATAATGTGGCTAAAAAACAAATATCTCCTTGAGGTCTTAATGTAAATTATTTTGGATATATTTTAATTTTTATGGACTTTTCACACTCCTTTCCATAGTAGCATTGGGTATTTCTATCAGATCTTTCAGGCCTCATCTCTCTCACTCTTCAAAGCTCACACAAGTCCAACCACACTGACCTCTTTCTCATTAATAATTGGTGTGATCTTATCTAGGGGATCTTGTTCTTGCTGTTTCCCCTTACAGAAAGCTTTTGCCACACTTCCATACCTCCTTCAGGTATTTATGAAAATATTAGATTTTCATTGAAATTTTCCCAAAACATTTCCTTGAAACTTTAAATTGTCCTAGACTTCCTCTCAGATCTCCCCATCTATCCTTCTTGTATTTTATATATATATTTGTCCATTGTCTTCTGTCTCATGTCAGAATATCCATGAGAACAGGAATTTTTGGTTGTTCCATTCACTGTTGGTTTTTCCAGTGCTTGGAATTGTGTCTGGTACCTAGAGTTGCTCAATAAAATTGTTATAATGACTGAACCCAAAAACTATTTCCAGTTATCTAAACTAAGTGCATAATTAAACCTTTATAGTTCTTCAATGTCTTTCCTGAGAAGGAGCACATAGCCTGAGAAGAGGGATGGTTATGGACCAGAACCAGAACAAGAACATGAAGTGTCATCAGATCTATGCTTCCCAATAAGTGTTAAGTAGAATTGTGGACTTTGACCACTTATTGCCCACATATCTCATAAAACACTTTTGAAAAACCAAGTAACCCTCACATATTTTTAGCTTAACATCTATTTTTTCTCATCAGCTTAATTGCAAAGAAGCATTGCAACTATTGAGCTTAGAAAATAACATGGTTACACAATTCTTTTAAATGAATCCATGATTTGTGAAGATACTCAAATCATTGAACTGAACACGTTAAAAGGTGAGGTTTATGGTGTGTGAAATATGTCTTAATTTCAAAATTTTTTACCATGAAAAAAAAGAAAAGGAAGCAAGAGTGTTGGGCCTTCCTCCAAAGTTAAAATCTGCACCCGTAGAGCTAGTTCTGACTTGAGATTAAATAAATTCACCCACGACTAAAAGTGAACATTTATGTTTGTATTCTTCCCCCTTTCTAATAACTGCTTTTAACAATAGCATCTGTGGTATTTTTCATTTAGCAACATATATTATTCTAGATGACATGGAAAAAGTTTTGTAATATCTTTTTGCTTATTAAAAACTTTGACATTTGAAAAATGGATCCATGGAATATACAATTTGATTCTCAATATCATCTATTAAAAAACAAAAACAGGGTCTCCTTTAATAGAAACTGTTCATCATTTCTTTTTCTCTTTGAATCATGTTCCATTCCACTTTTCTCTATAGAATTTTATCTTGATGTAATATGTTTAATGTTGGAAGTCATTTATTGGTCAATATTTTATATTACCTGTGGAGGAAATGTGAGTATATTCAAGGTTGAGATTGAAGTTCTTTGAGTCATCACTAAAAGTATATTAGTACATAATTGATATAAACCATATAAATATGTCACATTTCTTAAAAAGTATTTATTGGAAATGCATCTCTTAATTATATGGATTGGGCCATTTTTTTCTCAATTAATTCATGTATACTGATTGGTCATGACTTATTGCTAGAATAAAACTGAGGGTTTGCATCACTCATTTCTATTTTTCATTTTCCTAATTAAAAACTGAGAAACTTGGTCATTTAACTGAGAATATGGAAATTTTAATTCTTTGAAATTCTTCCAAGCTTTGGGAAGAATATCTATATTGCCATGCTACATCATCAAAAGTTATTTCCTGTCATCTATCAACTGACAACTCCATTAGGTCCCTCTTCAATTTTGTTGAAAGCAAAAGGAATTGAAAACTACACTAGCTGCAAAATAATTTGTTACCCAAACATAAGTCATTCACTTTTTCAACAACAATAATAATTTTTATTTGTTTGGTGCCCTGGAAGTTTTACCACCTTGAGGTAATGCACCAGTAAAAAAATGAAGTATATCTATGGTATTTTTTTTCCTTTGTATAAAAGAGTAAGAGTATTTATCATGGGTGGAAGAAAATAACTTAAATCCCACCAACCATTTATCAATCATATCAATTTTAGAAAAATATAAACATAGATATTGAACATATTAAGGTTGATTACCTTAATATTATTCCTCTACTTAAAGACTCTTGTTTGAAGATTTTTCCTTAAAAATGGGGTTGCTCATAAGTGAGGATCCTGAAATATTTAACAAGGTAGGCATGTTTCAAAAATGCTTTTTTTCTTTCCCTCACAAGAGATCCACAATATTAATTGTTTTCTGAAGAAAATGGCTTTAGAAAATAAAGACTTGTCTTGGGACAGAATTGTGGAAACTAAGGAATCAGAGTGTATAGAAGGACACCTGAGCTGAGTAGGATATTATATATTCAGAACAGAAAAAGGTCTAGTTTAAGAAATATGGAGGAAGGGAGAGGACTCAATGTCACCACCAAATTATTACATAAGAGACTGACAAGACTATCTAACATCTAGGACACTTCATACATATTCAACATTTAAGATGCTGCTGATAATAGAGTGTTCTTTCTTCTGGAAGATGGGGGTGGGAGCTAAGACAGAAAATAACTGCATCTCCAGCGATAAAGGGAGAAAATTCTTTCAGCCTCAACTGGTGCTAAAGGGAAAATGGTAATTTAGGAGAAGAAAGGGTACCATGGTTCCAAATGTAGTTCTATATGGAGCTGAATTACCTGGAAGGAAGATTTAAAAGTCTAGATGAAAACAATTAAATATTTAAATGAATGCCACAAAAATTAATGTCCAGATAAGGGAAAAATTAAGTTTAAATACATAGCTTTCTCTTGGAGATTGCATAGAACTATAATTAAATTTGTGTGCTCAATGTATGCACATATTTTTGGGAAAAGAGTGACACAAGAGGTGTGAAAGATGACAGTCAGGCTTTAAGCAGGAGGTGAAATCTTTACTAAGCCCCTAGGCAGGAGGAATGGGAATTACCCAAGACACAGAGCATAGGATGTATCTAGGAGTTATCTTCTAAAAGTCTTCTTTGAATGTGCCTTCTTTCTTCTCAATACTCAGAGTGTGATTTTAAAAATAGTTTAGAAGCATTAGAGAAATCATTGCAAAGATAAGTATAGAAAAAAAAGCATAGAAAATACCCACAGTGAATATATACAATTGAAAAAAATAAAACTTAGTCAGGCCAGCCAGCAGCACTGGGAAATGAAGATGCTGCAGTCGCTGTTAATGACCCATGGCCTGGCTCTGGGGTCGGGCACCTTAAAGATACCCACGAGGGCTGAGAATGGCGATAAAAAAATAGCTTTTCTGGAAGCCAAAATCTGGTAGCAAATTCAGCATTATTTTGATTTCTTCAATTTGCCATGGGAAAATTTTTTTTAAGGAACAAATCAAACCAGAAGAAGGCTGGGTATCTTTGGAAATAAGGATAAAATTCAACAGGTTAAACCATCTAACAACAGACTGGAAAGTAATAGTAGAAGTATTAAGCATTTCAAAGGCAGAACTCATGGGAATAAGTGAATATAAAACTAAAATTAGAAGCTCTCCAAACAAACCCTTCCCTGAAGTGACAAATGAGTGCAAAAATTATGTGAAAAGGGATCTGTTTATATTTTAAAGGTTTCTCTACTGAATGGTTAGATGATGAGGGTCAAGTATAAAAATTCAGATAACAAAATTGCACAAAGCATTTAAGTGATAAATATTTGCTGTGTTTGATAACATTGAATAGGCTAAAAAGTTTGTGGAGCCCTGGCTGGGGTAGCTCAGTGGATTGAGTGCTGGACTGTGAACCAAAGGGTCGCCAGTTCCATTCCCAATAAGGGCAAATGTCTGGGTTATGGGCCAGGTCTTCAGTAGGAGGCACTGGAAAGGCAACCACACATTGATGTTTCTCTCCCTCTCCTTCTCCTTCCCTTCCCCTCTCTAAAAATAAATAAATAAAACCTTTAAAAAAGAAGGAATAAGCTAAGGAAGCAATGCATAAAGGCAAAGATGCAAGCAATGGTAACCTACAATTAAGGAATAAGGAAGTGACAGCAAGATGGAGGTGTGGAAAAGAAGTATTGAGAAAAATTATAGAAGATCAATAAGAATCCCTAAACAAATGGGAATTAAAGGGTTGCAGATGTAAAGGAAAGAGAATGGGAAATAAAGCTGCCCAGGCTTACTCTGCTAAAGGAAGAGGACTGTTTCAGGGCAAGAAAACTAAATCTGAAAGTGATGGAATGGTGCCTCTGGACCAGTACAAAGAGCAGAAGAACCAGACAAGGGAGAACCTGAATCAAAACAACAGAGAAAAGAAAATGATGCCAGTCACCAGTAGCTTAATAAACAAAATTTTAAATCATTTCAATTAGTTTTTCGGCTGCTTTTGTCTTTGAAGGCTTTTAAAAAGAAAACAGAATTAAGTCCACTTCAATGTCTACCTGTAAGAAAGGAAAAGTTTTTGTTGTTTAACTTGTCTTTTTTTGTTGTCGTTATCTAAATGAGATTGTTTTGATGTACAGTTCTGAGTTATTTTAGATGATTCAAATATCAAAAGAAAGAGTATTGTACTAAATTGCTTTTGTAACATGAGAATGTATTAGCACAAACTAATAAAATACATACTATACAAAAAGAAAAGAAATACAATTTTGTCTATATAACCTCTGTTTAGATGAGCATCCTTCTTGGGGTTCTCTGAAAACCCCAAGGTGTGATAAAACTGGACTGAGTATCAAAGCACCAACTGGGAGCTGAAAATAAATGGCACTGCATCAACTCCTCATTCAGACACAGATGTTCAAGGCCCCTTTTGTACAGAATCTGATGGTCAGTCTACGGAGTTCCTAAAGAATGTAATGCCAGAAATTATTTAAATGTGAATCTAAGCGACAGGCTTATACTGAGCCTTAATATCAGTTACTATGACAACCAATGGGCTATTTAAAGTTATTAGCATTCTAGCCCACCAAGTTAATAATATGGACAAGAATGACATAAAAGTTGAGCAAAAGCAAATTACTTCAACGCTGCATCGCAGAGCAATGACAGTGAAGCTGGGAAAGCTTCAGAAGGTTCAGAGGGTTTAGGGAAATGCAGTTGAAAGGACAAATCCATCAGCAACTCTAAGCACTTGCAGCACATCATTGTGTCTCCTCCCTATCATGCTCTTCAAGCTTTTTAAAATTCTAAGATCAGGATTTAAACAAAACAAAAAAGTCAAAATGTGATAGAAAGACTGATATTTAGCCAAAATCTTTTACAACTACATGGTCTCCATCTTACTAATCGTTCCTTATTTCATCTAAAGTACACAATCAAGAGTAGAATGAAAAGTTAGCTCTACGATACCCAGAATATTTTAATGAGGAAAAAGATAATGTATTAAGGAAGAAACAGACAGGTTTCATGAACTGCTGTTTGAAAGATCCATCTGCTAAAAGCAGCAAAGGGTGATATCTTGTAAGATGTTAAAACAGATGGCTGAAGTCACAATGCTACATCACATAAGTATGGAGACCAGAACTAAAATAGCCTAAGTAATAATTTCATTAACAAGATGCCAAGTACAGCAGCAAAAAACACCTTTAGGGAGAATCTCACTTCAAAAAAATGTTTTTCCTCCTTGCACTTGGTGCTATTTTCTGAATTACTCTTGATCTGTTGCATATGTTTAAGCATCTGGGTGTTTGCCATTTTCAAATGAAGGAAACTAACCTCTCCTCTCAATGAGGCTTCCTCATCTTATGAGCCTACCTGTGATGGAGATAAATAAAAGTACTTAGGAGGAGAGGAGAGTATAATACTGCATACTTTTGCAGACATTATTTTGCACATTAAACAAGTTGAGTGGGGAATTCTCTGGTCTTTGAATTAGTTATGAAGAAAAGGACACTCATTAACTCTGATGATGCTGAGTGTTGCCAGAGTGACCTTATGATTATTTTTCTTAAGATTTTATATATTTTTTTAATTTAGAGGGAGCAGAAAGGAAGGAGAAAGAGAACGAGGCAGAAACATCAATGTGAGAGAGAAATACTGCTCAGCTGCCTCTCACACACCCCCAACCGGGGACCAGGCCCACAACCCAGGCATGTGCCCTCACCAAGAATTGATCCGGCATCTTTTTGCATTGCAGTACAATGACCAACAGACTGAGCCACACTGGCCAGGACAACTGTATGATTATTAAAGGTGATGCCAGAAAGACACTTTAAGAAGGTGGGCACACCTGGTGGTGGATATCTGTGAGCTAAAATTTCCCACAGATGTTTCAACTGCAAAACCAGCAGATGAGAGCATGGTGTGTTCAAAGACATGTGAAAGACTCTCCTAAATCAGAAAGAACAGGCTGAGATTTATGGAAGCACTGGTTTGTATGGCCCTATAATAAATATCACTCACTGATGTGTGCAGATTCACTCATCTATAAATTATATGTAGGGACTACCTTGGCAAAGCAGCGTGGTGCAGTGGTTAAAAGCATAAAATCTGAAGCCAGACAACTAGGGTTGAATCACTGCTCCTCTACTCTAGACAAATTATGTGACAAATCTGGACTATTTTTTTTTCACAAGGCTGTTCTAAATTTCAAATGAGATAATGCATTTAAGCCCTTGGAACAGTGACCAACACAAAATTTGCACAATATACTGTTTTATATTTTCATTATATATTATGCACATATAAAATTTATATAAAATAGAAAAATGAAGATAAGCATAAATGGAAATTCTAATATTATCCTCCCTTGCCCCATGAATTTGCTTGCACAATCCAGTTATAACATCGATCTGAAGGACAGAAGTTCAATAGGGAAATTTTGAACAAACTAGAATTTAAAGACAAAGACAGAAGTACCTGTTCAAGCACAGACCTGGAGAGAGAACAAAAAGCTCCTACTATTTGTCCTGGCAGAAACTGGCATCTGGGCCTTCACTCTCATGATGAGGAATAGAACATATTTTGAAACCTAATGCCACTTTGTAAAGAATCATAAGGCTAATTCTCTTAATTTAAATTTGACTTTCCTTACAGTCTTTTAACAAGTAAGGCACATTTTAGATGAATAATAAAACTACCTCTTTAACAGTTAAATTCCTCATAACATGTATGATCATTCTATGTGTGAACTTAAAATTATTGTGGGTTTTGTTAGCATGAGGCAGCTTCCCAAGTCCAATGAAAAGTTTAAGTTTTCAGGCCTACTAGGCTGGCAGCAAACCCTAAATGAAGGCAAATCCACCAGGATAATTTCTCTCCATATGGCTCTTGCTTGCCAGCCAGGATGCATCTCCTGGTGACATTTCAGCTACTCAGATACTATCGCTTTAAACTTCTCTATGTTGAATCACAAAGAACTGACATGGTGTTGTCTGAAATCTTGAAACATAATATTAAAAGCTAAATTTATTTAAGTATGTGGACTTAAATTAAAAATGTTTTTCCCCCTTAAAGTCTTATAATCTCAATGGAGAGCTGCTGAAGAATGTGCGCGGGGACAGCTAAGTAGTGGTACGGAGCAATGCTTTCAAGCCTCTCTCAAAAAGTAATTGACATATTTTCTTGTGAGAGGTAATTATTGTATTAGAAAGATCTCTGATCTGCTACCAGTTATTAACATTTCACTGAGGCCTTCATTTAAAAACATATAGAATATGATGACTGATGATGATCTTTATTTCAGGACTACCACTGGGACTGTCACCACAGGCTAAAGAGCTACAAAACTTCAACAGGCTTACAGGCCCCATATTAGACTCTCTCAGACTTTCCATCATTGCAGTGGCTAAATCCCCATGGTGAGAACATTCACATTTGCTTTGCAGTTGTATGCAGGTGATTTGCCTTGACAAATGTCCACTTATAAGTCACTGTTGTGAGCCATTGTTTACTTTATGACCAACGATAAATTAATTCACCTTATCCTACATTTTATGATTTGTCATTGCCATGATGTCTTTTTTTCCTCCTTCATAAATCAAAATAACAATTCAACACTGAGCCTAAAAACCCTAAGAATCACTAACTCCTGACTAAGTCTACCTGCCTCTGTGGAGTAGTGTAAGCTCTCAAAGTCATGTTCCATTTTGCAATAGATCTATCTGAAGCAATGGGACCCAAACCACTTTCTATTTCATAGAATTTACTATTGTTATCATTCCTTGAACCTATGAAGAAAATCAAGAGGCAAGCTCTTCAAGTTAAAATGTCCTTGGGGAATAATAAAATACATGCAGTTTTTTCAAGAAGCAGAGAGGTCTTACTTCCGAACATTTTACATCTGTGTTTCTGAGCATCATCTTCATTGTATTAACTAACAACATGTCTTTCAAAACATTTCTTCATCACTTTTCCTGCTTTCAAATCTTTGGCAAATCAATGTGTCCATTTAGACATCATAATTAAAAGGTAGTGAACAAAAACAATAAAACAGCCATTATTAAAATTCATAATTCTTTCTTCCAAGTAGGTTTAAAAATTGGGTTCACTGAAGTTTTGATCATTTCTTAAAGCATGATTTTGAGCACAATAAAATTTGCTTTCTGTGGCATCACCGAAAAAGAGTACCTTAAAAATTTTTGATGTCTAATACATTCTCCACCTTACTTAGAGCACAGGACTTAAGTTTTCTACATCCCAAGTGTTACTTTCTAAGGAAACTCCAAAGAATTTTTAAAAATTTCTCTTAGTGATCAGTGCTTTCCTTATCTTGTCCCTACTTAGTATCTTTCAGATAAATTTTGGAAAATATTTGAGATTTTTCCTCTAAGACATTATCATTGTTTTCTTTTGAATGTTGCTTCAAGACGACACCCTTTGTTCAGTGGGGTATATTCCTAAGTGTTTAACAGCAAACTCACAAATAAAAACAAACAAAAATCCTCAGTCTGTAACATTTTCCAATTTCTGTGGTGTAGACACTTCCAACAGGGGTGATTTGAAGTTACCAATATAATGGTATTAAAGGCAGGGTTAAGAAGAGATGCATGTTGTACCATCACATTACGTTCTCACCATAGAGATAAAATAGACATATAACTCCAAGAGCATCAGTAATAACAAGATGTGGTATAATAAATAAGAAGTAATTGGTTTTGATGACACATTATCTTTGGTTTTACTATAATTTATTTAATTCTAAGATCATATTGTTTAATTTTTAATAATCACGTGTTTAACAAGCATCTCTCACCAGCCATTAAGAAATGATGCCGGCATACCGATACCTGTGCAGCAGTTAGTTAAGACTGATATGTATATTCATGATAGTAAAATCCACACTTTCAAGATCCATCTAAGTACGTCCTACAGTTTCCTTTTATTGGTTGCTGTACTTTCTACTCAAGGTAATTAGAGTTGCTTTTAAGCTCATAGTGGAAAGACTAAATGTAGTGGCATAAACTCGACATTAATGTGGAGGTCACTGTTTTATTTGCTGAACTACATTCTTTTAAAACTGGCTGATTAAGTTATGATAAAATTGTTTTTGTAAAAACTGGCTGAGCAAATCTTAGAACTCCCAGAGAAATTACAATGTTACTATGAGGACCAGTAACATTGATACAACATTTTCTTACCTTGGAGACCTTCCATGTTAATACCAACTAAACTAATGAGACCAAGTTCCTAATAACCCAGAAGTTCAGTATTTTCTAATCAAGCTTTCAGTCAAGATGATGGCATAGGTAAAAGTGGTACAGGGAACCTCCCATAATCACATTAAAATTATAACTACAGAATAACCATCATTCGGGACCACTTGGAATCTAGCTGAACAGAAGTTCTAAAACTAAGGATACAAAAAAGTAGCTGTGTTGAGACTGGTAGGAGGAGTGGAAATGCAGAATGAGCTGGTCCCCCACACACTTGTGGTGGTTAAAAATCTGGAGTGGTATCTTGACTACAGAAGTATACCGACCCTGAAAAGCAAGGGGCTTCAGCCTCACACTAGAACCCCCAGGACAGTGTTTTAGTGCCAGGGAGAGAATTTCCCATATTTCTAGCTATGAAAACCAACAGAGGTTGTAGCTCAGTGAGATGGGGGCTTCTGGAGTCCCAGGTATTCCTTTTACAGTGTCTCATTCAGACTGGCTCTGAGCTCAAGTATTGGGGTGGCAGCTGGAAAGGTGCCAAGAACATACAGGGAGGAACAGAATTGTTTGGCATCAGGGTGAGAGCTAGAGGAGTAGTCTTCTCCCAGACAGAAGTGCTGGCAGAGGCCATTGTTCATTTGCTGAGCCCTCTCCACAGATAGCCAGTGGATGGGCACCATATCTGTATCTCCATCAACCAGGCTAACACTGTTAACCTGACTTGGTGATTCCTTGACATCTCACCCCACCCAATGTTCAGGCCCACCCAAGTCCTTTTCCAGTGACTTTTCCATACCAAAATCCTGGCTTGGTTTATGCTACAAACTTTTTAAAAGTTTCTCAAATAAGAACAATCTGGCCTGAGTATAACTGTATCTCTTGTTAAGTGGCCCCAGGCCTGGCACTAGTGGCAGCTGAACTTGGTTCACATCTCCCAGGCAATTCCAAGCTCAGCAAAAAGTAGCAGCCATCTTCAGATTTCTCTGTAGCTATGACCAGGTGGCTCTAAGCAGTGCACAGGTGGCAGGTGACATTGGCCTATACCTCCTAGCAGTCCCAAGACATAGCACACATGGTGGGCAGCTTCAGACAACAGCAAATTACCTAAAGAGCAACATGCTCAAGGAGCAGACTCAACAGGCACCAAGACCACTGAAACAAGTCCTGCTTTGTGGGGTCAACCCCTGCATAGCAGATCCTTGACAGTGGTCAAAGCCAGTCCATGCAGCCCATCAGCATGGGTGTAAATCCCTGACATTGACATGTCTACAACAATTAAGATTCAACTACAACATGAGAGTGCATACAGCCTACATGGGGGGTGTACCTAGAGTGCCAATCTTGGTGACTGAGGACATTGTGCCACTGGACCCTATAGAGCACCTACTATATTAGGAGGCCACTATATCAAGACTGAAAGACATATTAGCTCTACCTAATACATTGAAACAAACATAGGGAGGCTGCCAAAATGAGAAGACAAGGAAACATGGTCCAAATGAAAGAACAGAATAGAACTCCAGAAAAAGAACTAAACCAAACAAGCAATCTACTACACACAGAGGTCAAAACACTGGTTATAAGGATGCTCAATGAACTTAATGAAAGAGTAGAGGAACTTACAGAGGACTTCAACAAAGAGACAGGAACCATAAAAATGGTGACAAAAAACATAAAATAAACAGTCAGAAATAAAGAACACAATAACTGAAATGAATATATCACAGGGAAGCAACAGCAGAATAGATGAAGCACAGGATCAAATCAGAGATTTGGAAGATAAAGAAGCAGAAAATACCCAATAAGAACAGCAAAAAGAAAAACATAGTTCAAAAAAGGGGACGATGTTGTAAGAAACCTCTGGGACAACTTCAAGTGTATCAACATTCACATCATGGGGGTGCTGGAAGGAACAAATAGAGGGGAAGAAGTTAAACTTATTTGAAAGAATAATGGTGGAAAACTTCTCCAACCTAGTGAAGGAAATAGATGTACAATTCCAGGAAGCACAGAGAATCCCAAACAAGATGAACCCAAAGAGGCCCACACCAAGACACATCATAATTAAAATGCAAAAAATTAAAGACAAAGAGAGAATCTTAAAACAAGCAGAAAAAAGTCATAAATTACCAACAAATGAGCTCCCATAAGACTGTCAGTAGATTTCTCAACAGAAACTTTGCAGGCCAGAAAAGATTGGTACAAAATAGTCAAACTGAGGAAAAGCAAGGATCTACACAACCAAGATTACTTTATCCAGCAAAGCTATCATTTGAATCAAAGGACAGATAAAGAACTTCCCAGACAAGAAAAAGAAAAAAGGAGCTCATCATCACCAGACCAGTATCATAAGAAATGTTAAAGGATCTTCTTTAAGAAGAAGAAAACAAGATAAAAATATGAATAATAAAATGGCCATACATACATATCTATCAATAATTCCTTAAGATGTTAATGAATTAAATGCTTCAATCAAAACACATATGGTTGCTGAATGGATGGCAAAACAAGACCCTTATATTTGCTGTCTACAAGAGACTCGCTTCAGATCAAAGACACAGAGAGACTGAAAGTAAAGGGATTGAAAGAGATAGTTCATAAAAATGAAAACAAAAACAAAAAAGGTAGGGTAGTAATATTTATTCCAGGCAAAACTGACTTAAAAAAGAAAGCTAATAACAAGGGACAAAGAAGGATCTAGCAAATCCATTTCTGAAGAAACCCAAAACACTAAATAAAAAGACAAATACATCCATATGTTTATTGCAGTATTATTACAATAGCTAAGCTATGGAAGTAACCTAAGTATCCACCAATAAATAAATGAATAAAGAAGTTGTGCATATATACAATGGAATATAATTCAGCCATAAAAAGAATGAAATCTGCAACGACAGAAATGAACATGGAAGGCATTGTTCTGAGTGAAATAAGTCAGACAGTGGGCAGAAAATCCTGGATGATTTCATTTACATGTGGAATCTAGAAAACAAAATAAACAAGCAAGCAGACCACAAACTGACTCATAGACACAAGAAAATTTTGTTGGTTACCAGTTGGGATGTTGGTTTGGAGTGATGGGTATAAAAGGTCCAAAGGGACTTAAAAATACAAATTGATAGTTACAGAACAGTTGCAGAAATATAAAGAACAACATAGGATATATAGTCAATAACATTTTAAGAACTATGCATGGTGCCACATGGGTACTAGATTTATCGGAGTAATCACATGGTAAGTTATATAAATGTCTAATCGTGGGGTGGTATACCTGAGACTAATATAATATTGTACATCTACTATAGTTTAAAAACAAAAAAAACACTAAAACTAAAATATATATACATTTTTCTTTTTTCTTCTACTTTTTAAATTCATACACACACACACACATTTTTCTAATGAAGCATTTTCAGGCCTTTAAAAAGAAAATCATAAATCACAATGACTTTGGCATAAATTATACAGAAATCATAATCTCTACCATTCAAAAAACTTTACTACTATTATTACAACCAATGCTATTAATAGCAAACACTATTGCCAGACACTGCTCTAGTTGTTACAAATATTACCTCATTTATTCCTCACAACCACATGGGTGAAGTGCCTCTGTTATCCCCACTTTATGGGTGAGCAAACAGGTGAGGTTTAAATAAACTAAATAATCGGGCCTAATGATAATAGAGATAAAGCTGGAGCCCAAACCCTGATCTGCCTAATATCCAAGTGCTCTCTTGACTTCACTGTGTTCATTACACCCCTGATTCCTGTCTCATTGAACTCCATCTACTCAGTGTTCAAAACAGAAACCCTAAACTTATTTAATGCTGCATAGTCTTTCATCCTTTACACTTAATCACTAAAACCTACAGGTTCTACTCCAGATCACCATCACCTTCTGTGTAGGTAATCGCAAGAGTCTGAATTGGTCTCCTTTCCTTCCATCTTGCTACTATTTCCTGCTCCCCAATGCTCAATCAGTCTTTAGCACGTAGGTAAATTAGATGTGATTCTGTTACTATCTTAACTGAAATATTTCAGTGAGGGCTTAAGGAAAGACAAAAGTCCCTAAGAGTATTTCCCCAAGTGTTGTTTTATGATTTCCCTGGAGTCTCTTCAGGATCTGACATTGGAGGTAACAGCCTCTCAACAGCTGGATTTTGGACAAGTACTTTCTTCTGCCTGAGGTGCTTGTACTTCTCCTACACTTCTCCAACACTTCTATTTGCTCTGGATAATTACTTAACTCTAACTTCAAAGTCACTTGCTATTGAAAGGCTTTTTAGACTCTCAAAGTCCAGGAGAGGTGTCCTGCAGTAGTGCTATCCCTAACTTCCCAATTCAAAAGACTCACCACAATGCACTGTTCTGCTAACTCCTGAAGGTCAGAAAGTACATCTGTCTTATTTATCTCTATATACACAAGCCTGAATACAGTGGCTTAAAAAGTAAAGATAATCAATAAACATTCGTTGAATGAATTGATGAGTTTGTTTTGAGGATTAAAAAGGGATAATGATGTAAAGTACTTGGTCACACTGTCCTTTTTAAGAACCTAGGCATACAAATGCAAAGACAAAGGGGAGAGGAAGATGGCAAAGAGTACAGGATGTTTTAACTTCTCCACTTTGAGCCCCAATGGTGATCCCTTTTGATGAATACAAATCTTTTAATTATAAATATACCAATTTGGATATATTCTGAGTGAGAAAATACTCCTTAAAATAAAAATTGCAAAAACAATTTAATTCACTGGAAAGAATACTAAATGATTTTAAATTCCATTATCATTCATGTAATTGAATATTTTCATTTAGATTCATCATTTCTAATGTTAATTATATGAAAAGGATTTAATTCAGCCATTTGATTTTGTCCACGTGAAACTTTAATTGTGATTTCTGTTATTTGTTTCCTTTTGAGGTCACTGTGCCCATTGATTCCAAATTTCTGAGATCAAACTTTGCAAACAGAAATTTTGTCAGGACAATTTTATTTTGCCACTATTTTCTGTAGATGTTTTTAAGATAGACATATCTAACCAATGTCAGTGTTTCCTAGATTATTTCTAACACATACACCCGTAATTTTTAAAATAACAGAGAACATAATCTGTCATTATTTTTTCTTTTACAAATGTTAAACTGTTCCATTTTATCCATTGTTGGTTTCATTTTGTGCTTTTCAAAAAAGTGCATTTATTATGAATGATACAGATGACTAATAATTTATTTCTTGAAGCAAAATTTAAAGTGTTTAAAATAATCCAAAGCCCTTTGGTAGGTCAAAGTTATACTTTTGGGGTGTTCAGCATTAGGACCAAAATGTTGTGGTTTGGTTTACAAATATTTATTAAATTCATTAAACAACTTTTTTTCTTATTTTCCTTGAATTATAAACACCATTTTTTTTTTGAGATTAGGTACTTAGCACAGTATGACTAAGGCTTCACCTATTCATGTATTCTCAAACACATTTTATTTCCTTTTTTTTTAAGATTTACTTATTTTTATTTTTTTAAAGATTTTATTTATTTATTTTTAGAGAGAGAAGGGGGGAGAGAGAGAGAGAGAGAGAGAGAGAGAGAGAGAGAAACAATGTGCAGTTGCTGGGGGTCATGGCCTGCAACCCAGGCATGTACCCTGACTGGGAATCGAACCTGCGACACTTTGGTTCGCAGCCCGCGCTCAATCCACTGAGCTACGGCAGCCAGGGCTTTATCTCCTTTTTATATGTAGGTCACTTCATCATGAAGGAATTTTGAAAAAATAACATAAAAATACTGTAAGAACAATGATTGGACTATCTTAGATATTTAAAGAACAGTAAGCAATACAGCAGCAATGGTCAGAAGAAGAATTCAGGGACATTTCATCCTGAAACCTAGTAACAAATGAGGGCAAAATGGTAAATACTTCCAAATCCTCCATCCTTAAAATATAAACTTTTTTATTGTCAAAGTCTAGACACAATCCTAATCTTTTTAATGCAAAACAATAATTATTTATTCTTTAGAAACAGGGATGCAATTTAGGATATATTTTTCTGTCTATCTTGTGGTGATCTGAGACTCTTGCCATAACTCTTCTTCAAACTACACAACACATTCTCAGCATTCATGAGGGGTAAACTCTAGGTGTAGATAAGCTATTGGCAGAGTTAATGGGAATCAGCATAGCCAATAGCAATAATAAAATATATTATTTAAATTGCTAAGTTTTTTTAATCCTTCTTATCACCATTTGGATTATATGGTTTTCACAGAGCAAGGTCTGCCTCTTTAAGCAGAGACCTCTTCCTTAAAAAACAGCCGGTAAAACTGAGGAAGAAAGAATTCCTTAAGGAGACATCCAATGGAAGGACAACTTCATGCAACTGAGCAGTTGGAGTTGGCTAAGTGATATTTAAGTTAAATGTGCTCTAGTCTTTAAGATATCTATCTGCCTAGTACTAGAAACACTAGTTGGAATTCAAGAGACCTTGCATAAACATTTTCTTTGGCTAGACTACATCATTGTAAGAGAAGCTATAATCCATTTGAAATTATCTATTATCATCATTAACCATATTCATTTGTATCACTCAGCAGGTAAAGAACTTGGAGAAAGTTAGTTAACTTCCCAGGGACAAGTTTCCAAAAAATTAAAAGAATGGACCAGGTAGTTTTTACAGAATGAGTGTATAATTGACATTTCTAAATTAAAAGACTTTGTACCTCCATTGAGATGATTTAGGGGACCATAATACAAGAAGCAGTATTAATAACTCTTTCTGAACTGCAAGAAACATGTTTAATGAAAATTCCCAAAACATTATAAATAATTAGTTTTTGAAAGGAGTAAGATAATTGCAAGATACAGAACAGAAATGTTTCTTTAATGCATGCTTCATTAAAATATCAGTTAAATATGGGAGAGATGCTAGAATTAGTAATGCTCTAGGCTCTTGCTCAGAGCATAATACTTTTCTCAGAGTTCAACATAAAATACCCAAGTTTGTGTCTCTTTGTGAGTACCCAGATGACAAAAACTCAACAGGATTACACAAGTGATATAGCCTTATCTGTGTTGGCACTTTTGAGGGGCTGTTTCTTACCTATAAACTTATATTCTTTCAATATAAAACAAAAAGTGTGATGGAATGAAGTCTGGAAAAACACTAGTACTTTTTCCTCCTTGCAACCTATTATGTCAGCCAGAGTTTCCCATTTCCACATAGTTGTGGTTATTACACTATGTCTGGATTACTAACTAATACCACCACAGCTGGGAAAGTGAAAGCGCAGCATGGAGCCATTTCCTTTCAAGGAGTACAAAATTCTCTAACAAGCTCTGAGGTTGCATGCTGCTATGGGGTTGAGCTCCAAAATGCCTAAGTATCTACGTAAGATGCTGTTTTGAAGGAGTGCCCTAACTTACATCCTGATTTCATTCTGTTTGAACTGTACCACAGATTTTCCATTAAGCAATATTAGACACTTAACATTCTTGAGATTACTCATGTTCTAAAAAAAGGCAATATAATTTTTATTGTACTCTATTTCCAGAATTTTCCATTACATATAGCCAATCTTGACCTTGTCTAATAGAACAGATTGAGTGGTTACATAAATTAGAGAACATCAGGCATGTTGAAGTGGCATGACTAGGAGAAAAACATTAATATTCATGCTGGTAATACGGGCATATGCCATTTAAGAAATCAGAGAAAAGGGGGCTTTAGTTGCTATAATTTAACTGGCCCAAAAATAGCTGGATATATTTAAAGCATATAGATTAATGTTAATGGAGAAAGGAAATTATGATACTATTCTGCATCTATTCTTAGTTTATGTGTCACTCAAATGACAAGGTGGCCTGGGATGAGAAGTGAAGTATAATGAAGTTCTTTCAGTGTATTTTTAAATTCATTTAGTTTTATTTTCATTGTTGATACTCTTAAATTTGTTCGCATTCTTCCCTTTCCCTACTTCCGCCCAGTCCCACCCTCTCACCACTCCACACCAGTCACCATACTGTGTCCATGACCATGGTTGTGCATAAATGTTCTTTGGTTAATTCCTTCACCGTCTTTCATCCCATTCGCCCTCGCCTCCATTCTGGCAGTTGTTCTATGTATCTAAGCTTCTGTTACTGTCTTATTCATTAGTTTATTGTGTTCATCAGATTCCACATATAAGTGAGATCATGTGCTATTTTTCTTTCACTGACTGGCTTATTTCACTTAGCAAAATTTTCTCCAGATCCATCCATGCCATCTCAAAGAGTAAGAGTACCTTCTTTCTATCGCAAAGTTGCATAGTATTCCATTACGTAAATGTAGCACAGATTTTTTAGCCACTCCTTCACTGATAGGCTCTTAGGCTATTTCCAAATCTTAGATATCATAAATAGCACTGCTATAAATATAGGGGTGCATATACATTTTCTGTGTTGGTGTTTTGGGATCCATGGGGTATATTCCTAGAAGTGGAATTGCTGGGTCAAAAGATAAACCCAAAGAGACCCACACCAAGGCACATTACAATTAAAATGGTAAAAATTGAAGACAAAGAGAGAATATTAAAGGCAGCAAGAGAGAGACGTCAATTATATACAAGGGAGCTCCCATTAGAATCCTGGCTGATTTCTCAACAGAAATGATACAAATTGACAGAAAATATTCAGAGTAATGAAAGCCAAGAACATGCAGCCTAGATTGCTTTACCCAGCAAGGCTATTATTTAAAGTTGAAGGCCAAATAAAGAACTTCCCAGACAAGGGTTAAAGGAATCATCACAATTAAACCAGAATTGCATGAAATGTTAAAGGACCTTCTGTAAGAAGAAGAAATAGAGAGAAAGCATAGGTACAATATAAAAATTGCAGTAAATAAGTATGTGTCTATAAAAAGCCTAAATGTAAATGGATTAAATTTTCCAATCAGAAGATATAGAATAGCTGAATGGATAAGAAAACATGACCCATACATGTGCTGTCTACACAAAACCAACCTCAGAGCAAAAGATTTTCACAGGCTCTTACAATGTTTTAAGAATGAAATCCAGTGAAGGAAAGACATTAAACTACTTCAGTATTTCACAGAACAATGATTGTCACTGCAAGAAAACTACACATTATATACATTTAAAACTATAAACTATTTGTATTTATTGTTTGGAACAGATTGTATATACATGTACATGTGAGTGTGCATATGTGTATGTTACATGTGTGTATGGAAACACATACCCAAAATAACGGAAAGACCTGATACTTGATTTGATTTTCACAACCACAGAGATCTGTTTACTCCTGTGATTTCCTCTACAACTATCTTGTAGAGAAAAATCTAAGTATAGCAGGATTAAAGCCATCCTTAGAAGCTTTCTTGAGGTGAATAGGAAGTAGCTGTTCCTCCTCTGTTCTGTATGACCATTTTATTTCCTGTAGGATTCCTCACTTTAGACATGAAGACATATCCTTGGCTAGTGGCCAGTGTGGTTTTGGGGTCCTCATTACCAGAGAGATAAGCTTAAAATTGTTCCAAAGCTCAACATCTGCACCTCTAACCTTCTCCTTCCCCCAGAGGCTTGGCTCTGCCACCCTTTCAATCTTCACTGATATTAGCCTCTAATTAGCCTCTTTCTTAACCCCTAAATTCCTTCTTTCCTTTATTTCTAATCTTTTAAGCACACTTAAAAATCTCTAATGTAAGTCTGCCCCATATACCGATTTTGAAATGCTTTTTAAAAAAATGCCTACAAAATTAAAGGAAATTATGTGATCAGGCAGGTTGGCTTAAGGTGGAAGGATCAAGCAAAAAAGAAAAAGGACTCATAGACTTTTTGGGCAACAGTGTGCTGATTGCAGTGAGGGTTGGGGTGGAAGTGGAGAAGGGTATAAGGGGGATAAATTATAATGGAAAATACAATAAAAATTTTAATTAAACAGCTTGTTTACTTTTTTAATGATAGAAATATTGACGAAATATTAAACAAGTCTAAAATATGGTTCTAGGACCTTTTGCAAAGGGTTGACTGTGGAAGACAATGAGACAGAGCACAAGTAAAACTTGGGAAAAATACAGGGACTGTGATTTGAACAGGCCCTGGAAGGTTTGCCTGGGAAAGAGGCACCCAGTACAGCAGGAATGAAAGTGAAGTTCCCACCTCAGCCCTGTGGCTGACTCTGCACCTCCTAATTTTGAATAAATTACTTAGTCAAAAAAGAGCATTGCTTTTCCTTTTAGATATTCAGCAACACCAATAATGTTAGAAGATAACTCTTAAAAACTTAAGAAAATTGGAACTTTTAATTATTAATGAAATTTTGTTTATACATCATTCCCCCAAGCAAATATTAGGTCCTTATTTTCCCCTCATTGCTAAAACAATTTTCTTTCTCCATTAAGAATGATTGACTCATATAAAAACTGTTTAATCCAGGACTTTAAAGTGTAAAGTCACAGTACACAGAAAATCATTGTTTGTTAATTTGTGTTGATATTTTGCTATTTTTGCACTATAGTTTTATAATACAAATATTTATAATAATCATGTTCTGTTTTCCCTTATAAATTATTATTGTATTAAAACACATCCAAACCAAAACCCTGAAAATTAAAAAAATGCTTAATATTTTTTATAAGTATAAATAAAAAATGTTAAAATGAAACATAAGAAAGTAGGGACATAAAATAAAAAGGAAACAGCTAATTAAAAGATCAATCATTAACATTCATTGAATCCTAACTACAAGCCAGACATTCTGCTAAGTCCTTAACATAGACTGCACCATCTAGTCATCAAACAACCCGATGAGGAAGGCAGCACAATTATTTTTATTGTCTAGATGAAGAAAGAAGTAAAAGTAAAAGGTCCTGTTGAAGATTGTATTGTGGGTAATTAGAAGAGCTATGACAGATACATTAGTATGTAATCCAGAAGAAAAATTGAGAGAGTGAGACAGAGATAGAGATTGAAATGAAGATAGTAAGAATAAGTGGATGGACACTGTTCACTCTCTTCACCCACTCGCAGTCTTGTCCAGGTTATAAGCAATCCCCATACCAGCTGTTACTCCACTCCTTCCTCAGTTCTCCAATGAGGGCTTTCAATGAAGAAAAACAAAAGGAATAACAATAATTGTATGTGAATTTCCTTTTTTTTAAGTCAATCATTTGTAAAAATTGACTCTTTAAATATTACTAGCCTCAAATTTCATGCAACCCATATCACATATGTTTGCATCACCCCAGTATATGACTGAGTTGTCTATATAAAACATTATATATATGAGCTCCTTCCCTCTTTCTGATGCATAGTTTTCCATTGTGTATACCACAGTTTTTGGATCCACTCATCTACTGATGGGCACTGAGGCTGTTTCTAGCACTTGGCTATCGTAAATTGTGCTTCTATGAACACTGAGGTACATAAGTTCTTTTGAATTGGTGTTTTGGGGTTCTTAAGGTATACTCCCAACAGTAGAACCACTGAGTCAAAAGGCAGTTCTTACCTTTTTGTGACAGCATGGATGGAACTGGAGAATATTATGCTAAGTGAAATAAGCCAGTTGATGAAAGACAAACACCATATGATCTCACCTATGAGAGAAATCTCATGAACAAAATAAACTAAGGAGAAAAATAGAACCAGAGACATAGAAACAAGGAACAGATTGACAGCTGCCAGAGGGGTAGGGGAGCAAGATATGATGGAAACAAGGGGAAGGGACTAGTCAAAGAACATGTATGGGTCACCCATGGACACGGACAATGGTGTGGGGTTGACTGTGGATCAGGGTGGTGGGCCGGGCAGAGAAGGGCAAAGGGGGAAAAATCAGGACAACTGTAATAGAATAACAATAAAAAAATGGAATGCTTTCAAAAAGCATTATGCATATGAGTTAGGTGCCAGTGTTTGATAATCAGTTAGCAAAATGTCATTAACTTAGCTGAGTTCAAGGTAATTAGTTACTATAAAAAATATAATTCCCAGGTGCAGGGAGATGCATAGACCTACTTTCCACCTAACTAAGGCAGTGGTTTTACTCTAAGGAGCCTTGGGCAATCATTGGAGGTGCCCCAGGGGACTAATGTGGCTAGAGGCTGGGTCTCTTGACCCTCTTTTCCAATCTCCAACAAGCATAGCAACTCTATTTTTATATGATTTATACACTGGATTTTGAATAAGAATTTGGTTTAAAAAAGTTCAGTTCAAAAACTCTTGAAAATTGAAGAGGTAAAGGCCTTCTATTTTCTTCAAGCATCATTATGAATATAAAACCAATTTATTATTGTTACTTAAAGCTGTCTTCAAAACTCATATCAAATTATAGCTAGTGTTATTAATAAAACTAGGATGACAATGAAACCTTTCAGTAAAACCATGTAATTATTTGAGTAATCTACCTCTTTCATTCAAGTATACTGATGCAACAAAAAGCCAGGGCACATTAACAATATTTGAAAAGCTTAATGGTGCTTAACAAAAGATAAAATAATTTTAAGGTTTTTTTTACATGTATAAGGTCTATATTATGACAAGAAAGTAAAATGGGTGTAGTTTGATTTTTTTTCTTCATAAAATCATATTTCCCTGGCTGGTGTGGCTGAGTGGCTTGAGTACTGGCCTGTGAAGCAAAGGGTCACCAATTTGATTCCCAGTCAGGGCACATGCCTGGGTTGTGGGCTAGTTACCCTGTGGGGGGCGCATGAGAGACAACCACACACTGATGTTTCTCTCTTCCCTTGCTGTCTAAAAAATAAAATATTTTTGAAAAATCATGATATTAATGACCCAGTATGTTCTGTTGCTTTTTGTATGCAGGTATTGATTATCTGCTCTTGTAACTTGTCTTTGTTATCCAAGGCAAAACCTTTCCCCCATTAAACAAACAAATAGAAAGAGAATTGCACATGAAATTTCCTAATGCTTAGGGAGGAATTTTTTCTTTTCTTAAGTATTTCAAAATTGTTTTTAACACCATAAAATTTTGAAATAGCTTCAGAAGGCTGTATGAATGTAAGGAATAATATACAGGGTGGGTACAAGTAGTTTTACAGTTGTGTGCACATGAAGCACACAGTATATTCTTGTGTTATTATTTTCCATATGAACAACTGTAATATTACTTTTGCTCCACCTTATAGTTAGATTCAATTTGTTTCTTGTACATTAGGAACTATGTTAGAGCCTGGCAAATAATAATAATAATAGGAAGAAGAAGAAGAAGAAGAAGAAGAAGAAGAAGAAGAAGAAGAAGAAGAAGGAGAAGGAGAAGGAGAAGGAGAAGGAGAAGGAGAAGGAGAAGGAGAAGGAGAAGGGAGAAGGAGGAGAAGAAGGGAGAAGGAGGAGAAGAAGAAGAAGAATATCTGATCTTGAGGAACTTTAAGGTTACTGATAAAGGCACTCATATGAAGAATTTTAATGCAATATGACTGATAACATAAATACATGCACCAGCAACCCGAGGAAAATGTAATGAGATCAAATAGAGGTTTCAGGGAAATCTTTCTAGAGGCCACATTTAAGTTTAGTGCTTTTTTTTTTCAAACAGCTTTATTGAGATATTATTGAGGTTTAATTGACATACCATACAATCTGCTCATTTAAAGTTTACAATTCCATGTTTACTATATTTGCATGGTTGTGTGACCAATCATCAAAATCAAATTTCAGAATGTTTTGGTCTCCTCTAAAAGGTACCCATTGCCATTAGCTGTCACTCATCATCCCCTTCTACCACTTCTCACTCTACCCCACCAAGAATCATTAATCTGCTTTTGGTGTCTATAGATCTGCCTATTCCAGAAATTCCATGTAAATGAAAGTATACAATGTGTGATCTCTTGTGACTGACTTCTTTCCTTAGCATAGTGCTTTCAAGATCCATTCTGTGGCAATGTGTACCATTATTTACTTTTACTGCTGAGGAACTTTTCCATTGTACAGAGATGCTCTATTTTATCTGTTCAGCAGTTGATGGATATTTGGGTTATTTCCACTTTGGGGCTATTGCGACTAATGCTTTGAGAACATTTCTATGTACTAGTTTTTGTGCGAACATGTTTTTGTTTCTTAAGCATATAGCTAAGAATGACATTTCTGTACCTTAAGGCAACACTATATTTATTTTTTTAAGGAATTGTCAAACTGTTTTCCAAGGTGGCTGCACCATTTCACATCCTTACTGGCGATGACAAAGGGTTCCAATTTTCTACCTCTTCACCAACATTTGTTATTGTCCTTCTCTTTGTTTATAACCAACTTAGTGGTTGTGAAGCTGTAGTTTTGATGTGCATCCCCTGATGACTATCAACATTGAGTATATACATCTTGTGCTTAAGGCTATTTGTATATCTTCTTTAAAGAAATGTCTATTCATGTCCTTTAGCTATTTTTAATTGTATATTTGTCTTTTATTATTGAGTCATAAGAGTTATTTATATACTCGATATACATGTTCCTTACCAGATATATGATTTACAAATATTTTTACCTATTCTGTTGATTGTCATTTCACTTTCTTGGTCTTATTTCTTGCACAAATGTTTCTAATTTTGATGTAGGTAAGAATTATCTATTGTTGTTGTTAGCATTGCTTTGTGCTTTTGGTGTCATATGCAAGAAAACATCACAGCATAGGCCTTGAATGATGGGTAAGATAGAACCAAATTAAGAATAACAGAAGCTCATTGCAAGCAGAGGTAATACAATGGCAATGGCATGAAGCACAATACTGTGAAATCCTCCTCTCTTTGCTTAGAGCAGGGGCTATTCCCTCAGAGCCATCCTAGTAACCGTGGCACATCATCGTTTCAGTTTTTTAATGCACAATGTAGTTCTCAGAAAGGCATTACAACACTGTCATATTACTAGCTTCAAGTTAAACTCAGTTAAAGCGTATGTGCTAAAAAAGGTTCACATCATGTAAACACTTAAAAATACCCACATTCTTTTAAATAATTAAAAGATTTGTGTTTTCTAATTCAGAGACCCTTAAGCAAAGTCCAATTGACATGTCCTAGATATTATTCTGGATTCTGAACTATATCTATGAGATTGTCAAGTATATCTTGAGAACTTTTTCTAATACTATTATAATTCTATGAAAAAATGACAGAAAATAAATCTGTTCTTCTCCTGAACTCAACAGCACTTTATGTTCACTTCTCTCGCAACTTTGATCACACTCCTCCTTATCTTACCTAAGATTAGAGTCTCAGCTCCGTGACATTCCCTATGACTTCTGTTTCCCATTCATTTATTTCACAAATCTCTGTTTATGAGGTTTAAGTCACTGTGTGTAGGTGCACGGGCAGACTGAGAGCCACAAGGACAGGAGAACTTTGAGCTACAACATACTGCTGAGCTGCCTTCAGGATCAGGCTGAAGCCACACTCCAAGGCCTTGCCTGATATCACCTCCATCCAAGCATTGCTTCCTGCTCTGCTCTGCTCCCGCACTCTTTTACCAGCCTCTCCTAAAAGCATTTCCTTAAATCTCTTACACGCCAAGCTCCATCTCAGGAACTGCTTTCAGGGAATTTGGTCTGGGCAATATGGTAAAAGATAAACAACAAAAATGATATCCAATAAGAATGAGCAATGAACAAGATAGACTTACATCTTTCAAGGAAGCCAAACTTCAATAACTAATTGCAGATTTAGATTTGGTTTTACCAGCACCACACTAGTAGATGCTCCACAAATATGTGTTGGGACAAAAACTATGAATAACTAAATTAACCAACAAATGTAGAATACCTATACCCATTGACTAATACCTCGGATTAGGCAATATGGACCAGAGAGGGATTTCAGAGAAGAAATCTATTAATTGCAGATAATAAGGTTAATATTATACAGTAGAAATTGGATGTATCAATTAAGGAAAAGTATATAAGTTGCTTGTAGCTTATTCTGACAGTACTATGAAATGTTTCTTCAACAGAAATGAGAGGAGCAAGAAACACAGTGGGAAGTAGACTAAGATGAATTAAAAGCTAAATTGTTCATGGACCATTCCTGAATCTCTTGGCAACAGGAGTTCAATAGCCCTGAACATGCTGACAATTGTATCCCCTCACTTTTCCTGGAAATGCTGATAACCATGAACCTCGCCCTAATTAAGGAATTTCTCTATATTCATGCTGCTGTGTAAGAAAGTAAGCAGATATTGCCCAAGACTGGCCAGGAGATGAAGTGAAGATGAAGAAAACAACAGGCAGGAGGATTGCAGCCAGCAGCCAGCAGAGGGGAAAAGCAGAAAGTGTTCAGGAGGAAAAGCTCAAGTAGCTACAGAGAGTGGTCAAGGACAGAGAAGGGATCAAAAAGCCTCTAAAAACCCTCAGGTTTAAAATTTACAAAGCTAGAAGAATGAACACAGAAAGCCAGAAAAGTAGCCGCAACAATAGGCAGTGAGTTGAACATGTAAAATAATAATAGTAATAATGAAAATATGACTCAGAGGATGTTTTGATAAGGCCAGAACTGATGTTGCATGGCTGGCATTGGCATGAGGAAACACTGCCCCCCAGAGGTCCTCTGTGGAAGCAGAGAGACCGGCTTCATCCAGGAGCCCAGCAGCAGACTCAGGTTAGCCAAGCACACAGGATGCCTAGTGAAATCTCACACTGGGCTCCAAACTCCGTTCCAGTCATCTAAACACCTGCAATAAGTAGTGAGATTACTGAAGGAGGAAATACTTGAATTTTTTCTTTTTCTAATCCTCAGCAACCCATTAGAAATACTATTTCATTTTTAAGTTATGGAATATTTAATATATGAATTGTACATGAATCAAAAGAAACAAATATATACAGTTAAAAATCAATATGTTCCTCCTATCCTCCATCCCCAGATATTCTGCTCAAGGCAGTAACCATTACTATTATTTACTTTTGTATGTTTTTGGGGGGCTATTCCACGTACTTTTCTGACAAATGCTAGCACTCTGTTTTTCCACTTATCATTCCCCATCCCCCCACCTCATTTAACAATATATTTATGGGAAGGTTTGAAATCAGAACCTATAAGAGGACTTTATTGTTTTAAATAACTGCATAGCATTCCATTGCATGATTGTTGGGCATTGTTTGATGTATTTATCCAGCTCTCCACTATTCCACACTGAGGTTGTTTCTATCTTCTGGCTACTATAAAAATGTTCCAGTGAAATCCTCAATATACACAGGCGTATGTAATATTTAGTATCAGATACATATGTATGTTTGCATAATGAGTACATTAAAATTTATGTCAAATTCTAGGTGCATTATTTCTATGTACACATCAAAACTGACAACAAATTTATGCTTATGTTCCCCCCAGGGATTCATAAGATTGTCTGTTCTGCCACATACTCTTCAGATGGTGTATTATCAATTGATTTTTACTTTTGCCAATTTAACAGATTCTTTTAAGTTTCCGGTTTTAATTTTCATCAAGCTAATTCTATGTGTAAGAGTAGGCCAATTTTGTGTTCGTCTTTTTGCCCACTCACATTCTTTGACCATGATTTTCTTGAGTTGTACTTTTTTCTTAGGTATATTGTGTTTTTCTTTTGTTGAAAACATTACCTTAGTTTTGGATATAAATTGTAGACATTTTAACAATATTTTCCATATTGACATTTGCTTCTAATTTAATTTAGGATTTCCCCCAAGACTTACAGGTAGTTTGTATTTATTATTATTATTATTATTATTATTATTATTATTATTATTATTATTTAGTGTAGTCAAACATATTAGTCTTTTTTAACAGCTTCGGGGTTTCTTAGCATCCTTAAAAAGACTTCCCTGCTATGAATGAGACTGCCTTTTGACCCAGCAATTCCACTACTGGGATTATTTCCTAAGAATACCAAGCCACGAATTCAAAAGAACCTATGCACCCCATTGTTCATAGCAGCATTATTTACAATAGCCAAATGCTGGAAACAGCTTCAGTGCCCATCAGCAAATGAGCATATCAGAAAACTATGGTACATTTACACAATGGAATACTAGCAGCAGAAAGAAAGAAGGAACTCCTGCCCTTCTGCAGCAGCATGGATGGAACTAGAGAGCATTATGCTAAGTGAAAGAAACCAGGCAGTGAAAGACAAATACCATATGATCTCACTTATAAGTGCGACCTAATCAACAAAACAAACAAGTAAGCCAAATATATCCAGAGACATTGAAATTAAGAACAAATTGACAGTGACCAGAGGGGAAGAGGCGGAGGGATAACAGGGGAAAGAAGGGGAAAGGTCATCAAGGAACATGTATAAAGAACCCATGGACAAAGCCAAAGTGGGGTAGGATTGAGGGTGGGAGGTGAGGGATGGGTAGGACAGGGGAGAGCAGTAGGGGAAAATGGGACAACTGCAATTGAACAACAATAAATTTTTTTCATTAAAAATAAAAATAACAATGTTCCTCTAATATTTTTGTTTCTTTTTTATGTTTAATTCTTAGATCTCTCCAGAACACACACACACACACACGCACACACACACACATTTTCTTCCATTTTTTCTTCTTTTTTTAAATTCTCACTCAAGGACTTTTTTTTTCATTGCTTTGAGAGAAAGAGGAATGGGAGATAGAAAGAAAGGGGATTGAGATAGGAGGGAGAGAGAGAGCCATGGATGTGAGAAAAAAAATCTATTGGTTGCCTTCTTCTACATGACCTGACACTTTTTGGTCTACAGGACAACACTCCAACCAACTGAGCCACTTAGGCTAGGGCTCTTCTTTTTTTTCCTCTTAAATTCAGATAACTGGTCCTGATATTTAATTACTAGTAATAAGAAGAACTAGAGAGTAATATTTCTAAATCTTAAGTCCTAGTTGTTTTCTTAAACACATTTTCAGATATTTATCTACTTACTTACCAGAAAAGAAAGTTAATTCTTATATATAATTTATTATATATTGTATAATCAATTTTACAATGATATAACAAAAATTACGTTTAAGGTTAAAAATTTATGAACATTTCACTGAGTTTAAAATTGTTATTTCAAAGCAGAATAACAAAAATATATCTGCACTTCTTTGTTTACTGCAGAATTATTCACAGGAGCCAAGACAAAGAAATAATCTTAGTGTCAAATAATGAACAGAGATAGAATATGATATAGATAGATAGATAGATAGATAGATGTAAAATTCAGTCATGAGAAAGAGAGAAATCCTGACATTTCCTATACATTGGATGGGTCTTGAGGGCATTATGCTAAGTGAGACACATGATGCTGCTAATATGTAAAATCTAAAAAAGACAAACTCATAAAAACAGAGAATAAAATGTGATTACCAGGGGCTGGGAGCGGGGGAATTAGGGAGATGTGGTTAGAAGGTATGAACTTGTGACTTTATGAATAAGTTCTGAAGATCTGATGCACAGTATAGTGTTTGAATTATATATTTCAAAGCTGCTAAGGGACTAGACATTAAATATTCTCACCATAAAAAATGATAAGCATGTGACCTAATGAAGGTGTTAAGTCATGCTATGGATGTAATCATACTGCAACATGTAAATGTGTCAAATAAACAGGTTGTGCACCTTAAACTTACAGTGGTATATGTCAATTATATCACAATATTTTTTAGAAAAATATTTTCTAGATATTTAACTTTATGTGTTTTAAAATGTTTCCCAGGAGAAAACTATGACTGCCAAGCTCTGAATCATGGGGCTCTGTAAGCTCAATCGTGATCTGTGTACTGGAGTAAATTTCATATCACCTTTAAAGTTTACCATAATTTCCTGGAAAATATTAAATCTACATACAAGTAAAGAGAATGGTTTAATGAGCCCATATACACCCATCACACAGCTTCAACAAACAACAGTTTGCCATTCATTTTTGCCCTATTTTTACCCTATCTTTCCTCTCACCTTCAGAAAAAAATGAACTCTCGCCCTGGCCGGTGTGGCACAGCTGGCTGGAACATGCCCTGTAAACTGAAAGGCCGAGGGTTCAGTTCTGGTCAGGGCACATACCTAGGTTGTGGGTTCGGTCCCAGTCAGGGTTTGTGGGGGAAGCAACCAATCCATGTTTCTCTCTCTTTCTCCCTCCCTTCCCCTCTCTCTATAACCTGTCCTTGGGTAAGGATAAAAAAAACCCACTTTATTTGTCTTTTAGTGCCTTAATTAAATTCCAGACATTGTATCATATCCTCTAGAGATAATAGCTTCACATTATCTCTACCAGACAGCACAATAAAAACATAACCATAATACCATTAATTATTCCTTGTGATATTAACAAAATTTCCATAATATAATATTAAATGACAAGATTGTGTTTAATATCCCTTGATTGTCTCAAAACGTCCCTTTAAATATATTTTTTTTCAGTCAGAATCTGGAACATGTCTATCCATTGAATAAATATGACATGACCCTTAAATATCTTGATCTGTAGCATTTCTCCCTCTCCCTCCAACTTGTGTCATCTACTCAGTGGATTAGCAAACATTTGGTCCTGTTCAAAACACCCATGGAGACGTTTGGTTCATGCAGAACCATCTACCAGTGGGACTACAAAAGCAAGAATGGTTATTTTTGGTAGTACAACCACAACACAATTATTGGACCAAGAAAAAGAAAACCATTATATATATATTTCCTGTAAACCAACATATACAAATAATAAATGTTATGGACCATTTGAACCACAAGTGTTTTCTAAGCATGAACATGTTGGACAGGACCAAAACACAAGGGCCATTTGGCATGGATCAAACATGTTCATGGATGTTTGTGACAGGATCAAAATTCAAGGACCTTTTGGTGTGGCCCAGATGCCTCATGGATATTTTGTACAGGAGCAAACTAGGTCACCTGCCCTGTACGTTTTTTTACATTGTGTAATTAGGTAATTGCATCCTGGTGCCATTTCACATTGTTCTCTAACCTCATATTTTCTGGAAATTGCTAGTTAATGCCAGAGGCTTCCTTATATTCAGGTTCATTTTAAAAATGTATTTGGGCACAGGATAAGAATTATTCATAGACAGCACTGTACACTTCCTAGTGTTCCTCTTCAAGAAGCAAATGATACCTGATTGTTCCAAGTTACCTTAAGACTGATGAGAGCATCCAGGTGTTGTCATACTGACCTACCCTCTTTAGGTTTTCTCAGCCCATTTCGCTTAATGGTTTCAGTAGGCATTGCATTTTGTCAGTTTGGTTCTTTCATTTTGCTGTTGTTTTGGTATGCTGGTATCATTTATATACTCATTGATTTTTATATCTTTGATATTTATAGTCATTTTGAGAATCAAACAGTTTCTTCCTTAACCAACGGAGGTCCTTTTTCTTTGGCTTTTGTGTCCTTTGGAAATGCCTCTAAGTCATCTTTGGTTGTTTCTTTGCTTTATGAACAGAATTAAAGTCTAAGCTCACCTTCTGTGTTTCCTGCCCTAAGGCAGGAACCAGACATTCTTCCAAGGAGACCTGGTCCCATTTACTGGAAAATTGTATTTAGAGATCAAAATCCAGGTGCTATGAGTGCTCTATGCCACATTGTTTCTAGAACTTTTCAATACATGGAGCAAGGAACTGCATGTATTTTAGAAAGAGAAAAATTATAAATTTATATTGATATTTCAGACTATAGTTAAAATTACAAAGTTTTCATTTAAATTGTTTGGGTGTATACTTAACATCTTTTCTTTAATTTATTATATTAGTCTCCTATTGCTGATATAACAAAATGCCCTAAGTTTGGAGGCTAAAAACATGCAAATTTATCATCTTACAGCTTTAAGGGTCTAAAAGGTTTCAAATGGGTTCCCAAGGCTGCACTCTTTTAAGTTTCCCGGGAGTGAAGAGTCTGGGGTGTTTGGGGTTGTTTGTTTTCCAGCGTCCTGAAACTCCCTACAGCCTTTGTGTTCTGGCTACTTTTCTCTGTCTTCAAAGTAATAATATATCATCTCTGTTTTCAGACCTGCTGCTCCCTTCTTGTAAGGGCTCTTTTGATTGCAGACAGCCCAATCAGATAATCCAGGGTAATCTTTTATCTCAAGATCTAAATTACATCTGCAGAGTTTCTTTCCCTATGTAAGCTAACATTTTCAGGTCCCAGAGATAGAACTTTGTCATCTTTGGGGCCATTATTCAGCCTACCATACCTATTATGTATATAAATAGCTTCAAACAACAATAAAAATAACAACAATGTAACTAAGAAACACTATTAATAGCCTGCAATTTAGTCTTTCTTTTCTTGGCAGTTCTCCCTTGCCTCTATTTAGGATATCGCTCACTAAATTTTAACCAAAAGACTGTTTTAAAATCAGTTGAGATAATTTGCCTTTGTGTATTGATTCTATTGGCTTAATACTGACATTGGTTAATTTGTTTCTATTTTTCTGCACTTTTTTGGAATTTACAATTATTTATTTTGTTTTGGAGATACATGAAAATATATGGTTTCAACATCAACTAAGGTGAATTGAAAGATGTCTAGCTTAATCTCTGTCCCTTTATCTCTCTCCCCCTCCATTCCCTAAAGGTAACTGTTTTCATTGATATTTTTCTTCTACTATTTATTTCCAAAAGTATCAAAAATCTGGACAGAGATAAATATAGAGGCAGAGAGATGATAGACAGATGGAGAGATAGATAGATAGATAGATGGAAAGATAGATAGATAAGAAAGAGATCTCAACCATAGATCATTTCACTGTAGCATATCTAGAATGTCCTCATTTCTTTCACATATGCTTAGAGTTCTATTGAATGGATATATCTTATCCATTAGTGTGAAATTTAAATAAAGATTCAGAAGTATTTTCTTTTAGAAAGGCAACATTTTATACCAAACTACTTTAAATAAAATCTTTTCTTTAGTGATTTGTATAGTGCCTTTATTTTACTTTGCTTATTTATATCTATGGTTCTTTTTAAGGGCTTTATAATCTGCTGATTGGTCAGTCTATTCATGAAACAATACCATGCTATTTTAATTACTATTTTTTACAATATGTTTTAACCCATGACATCATAACCTCCCAAGTTAATTTTCTCTTTTAGAAATGTCTAGCTATGTTTTTCTTATTTATTTTCATACAAATTTTAGAACAAACCTGTCTAATTTTTTTAAAAAATTCTCTTGATGTTTTATTTGGATCATAATCTTAAAAACGTTCAAGAGAATAGGCTCCTGAGATCATCCTCAGGATGTCCTCAGGGGTCATGAGGACAAAAAGGAGTGGTCTCAGTGATTCAGGCGGGAGAGCACATGCAGGTGTCAGAGACAACCGCTGTTTCAGGCAGCAGGGAGCACCTCTGTGTTCTGTGTGATGTGAGGAATGATGGCAGTCACGATACAGCAGCACCTACATTAGAGCTTGCCGTTGTGCTCGAACTCCTCATCTGCCTTATGTGATTTAATCTTCATGAAAACCTTTTAAGGTGCAAAGTCAAAACTAGAATGTAAATCTAGTGTCCCTAAATCCTCTCAAGAACCATTTCGTTCCACTGTGTTCAAGAAAGTAAGTCTAAGGCAATCTATTAAGTATGACCCTGTATTAACTGTGCTCTGATAGAAAACTGCCTCCAAAGGACCAGTGAGCGTGCTCAGTAGGAGGACCTCTGTGAAAGAGTAGCCTGTGGAAGAATGGGGAGTCTGTGTAAATGGAAAGCATGCTGGCAGTGACATCCTGTGACTCTTGTAAGTAAATAATTAGGACCCACATGTTCCTGGGGCCTAAGGGATACTCTGGTAACACATAAGAGCAGCTCGGGGGATTTTCTGGAGTGTGTCACTGTATAAATTTATTAAATAAATGGGCCTTAAACCTAAAAATACATCAGCATCATTCAAAAGGCTTCTTAAACATATATTGATGTGTCCCACCCCTAGAGCTTCTGACTCAGTAAGTCTGGATTGGGGCCCAGGAATTTGTGTTTCTAACAAGTTCCCAGGTGACATTGATGTTGTTGTGTTAGAGACCATAATTTAAGCCAGAAAGGCTATGCCTAAAACAGGTGACAATAATAAAACCTGATCAAAGTAATGATCAAGTAAGATCATTTTCAGGCTTCCAGGCTGAAAAGTGTGTAATTCCTAAGAAAGGGAAGAGAATGGGTACAAATGTTTGGAAACTCTGAGTGTTCCAGTGAAACGGGTATGGGTCAGCAATCTGGCAGCCACCTCGTAATGTAGTCTCTGTCCCTAATAGTCTGGGTAGTTTTGGCTTAGTCACTTAATTTCTCCAGCCTCAGTCTGTATGTGTGTGGACTTCATAAGAGAAGATAAGATATATTCAAGTTCCAGCAGAGTTTTAGGAATCTAATAAGATATAATAAGGTACACGCAAGCTAAAGAAACTAAGCCAAGGGGGATCAGTTCAAGGGTGGGAGGTGGGGATGGGTGAGGTGGGGCGGTGTGGTGGAGTGAAAATGGAGACAACTGAACTTGACCAACAATAAACAAAAAAGAAATTAGAAATATAAGAACTAAGACTTTCCCCAGAGAAGGCAGTTATAATTAAGCAAAACAATTCACAATAGAGATATGTTAAGTCAGCATAATGAAGGAAAATTGTTAATGCAGTTCTGGGACTTGACTATAAATATGATCGAATGGATTAATATTAATATATATAAAGAAAGAGTGTGCCATTAAAAACTGGAATTGGTCAGCCTTGGGAATGGAAAAATAAGCTATCAGAAAGACAAATTGGTAAGTTTTACCTATTCTTTACTCTTAGTTTCCAGCCTTATTACTTCCTATCCCCTAAGAGATGAGGTGGCCTTCAGCGACACTGAAAGTCCTTGAAAGTCCTTGTTTGCCAACATGACTTCTGTTTGGCTTCTCTTGCTGACTTGCTTATGAGGAGGGTGATCCTGATAGACAAGAGCAATGTCCAACAAATTTGCCACTACAAGTTTGAAATAATGAGCATTTTGATCACAATTTGGCTTTATCTGCAGCTAACCTACACTGATTTACAAGTGGCACAATCTGCTATAATCTGAATTGCATTTCTCATTATAAAAACCTGACCTGATTTTTTCATTGTTTTTATGTGTATCAGTCTTTATGAAAAATGCAAACTCACTCCTAATCTGCTTTCATTATACTAACAAAACCAGATTTATGAACCTGAAAAATGAGTATTAGAAGCTGAAGCGGCCTTATTTATCAAGGTAAGTGTCCCTTTGAGGCTGACTGCCTATGAGGAGGAGCCAGCAATCCCCAAGAGGCACCTCTCTCCTCTCTGTGAGGGTTAGCTGTGGCCAGTTTGCCTATAAATCCATTTTTATTTTTATTATTTTTATAAATCCATTGATTAAGCCTTCTTCTGCTCTGCTCTTTTTCATTGGAGGGACCAAATACTTGCTGACTGTGTTTCCCAGACTTTCATCAGTTGCAACCAATGGATTGGCACTAGCGTGAGACTGAAGGACAAGAAAAGGAAAAGCCAAGCCTTTCTCCCTCTCCTCAGCCTCTTCCATCCCCAGTGTAGCTCATTTCCTACATTAAATATCTTCAGTTTTAAACTCATGGTTTTAAATAATCAAAATGGTTTTTATTGTCCTTGTCCAACCCTGATTACCATGTGACATAAAAGCCCAGTAGTCAGTGCAACCACCTGTTCAAGAAGTATTAAGTAAGGACACACACATTTATAAAATTATATAAACCAATAAACATTTGGGTTTCTACTTTTTTTTGGTAAATAATATCCAAGTATGTGACTTATTGTGAATGTCAAGACTACTCGAGAAAATAAAAAATCTCAAGTAGACAAATAAATGGTTGTGAGGGCCATTGTAGACTTAGGTTATATGTTTATCTAAAAACAAATTAAATGTAATTTTCAGTTTAATCTGTGAACACATCAAATCACTAGTGAGCTAATCTATAATGTTTAGCAATATTCAGACTATTCAGACTCATACACATGATTTTTCAGGATGTCATCACAATATTGGAGCATTACTGATTTTGTTAATTAAGATGCCGGCCAATGCAGCATGCCTGATCTCCCAGCAGGAGATCCAAAGATATGTGAGCACAAGTACCAATGAAGCACCTGTGCTATTTCATGCATCTAAATTCCCTGTGCTAGTCCCTGTGAAGGGACTAACTCTACCTCTGGGGTTTCTGTTTTGCACCATATGAATAACAGAGGCTTCTAGCAAAATTAATCAGGGCTAGTTATCTATATAAAGTTGAACATGTCTTAGCATGCACTCTTTCAAACTCTGTTCTACTTTCTGATTGATAGTAATTTTGTACCTTCTGGGTGAAAATGAAGTTTCCATCATCTATATTATTTAGACATAGGATTATGACTTTGTAGTTTGATATGAATCAACAAATTTCAAGCAATGAGTTACCAGAATTTTTGTCTGATATTTGTAAATGCGTTCTAGTCACTTACAATTCCCATGTTGCAATGTTATATCTGTCATTAAAAGTGTCTACCATTGTCAAAAGTGGCATGCAGGGTTTAGAGTGGAGTCTTCTCTGACTAAAGGCCTTTAATAGCTTTGTGTTATCAAGTCCTATTTCTTTAGATGCTTTCTGGGTAGCAAAATGAGAAGACACATTAAGTCTTCAAGACAACCAACTCTTAATGAATTCTTGCTGGCACTGAGGTATACAGCTTCCAACAGTATATCTGCAGATTTCCTTAAATGTTTAATTCTAAGAGGTAAGTGATATAGGCACAAGCAAACACAATTCAAGATTTTTAAAAAGAAACAAAATTCATTAAAGTATTAAACAATTAGCATAAAATGATAATGCCTGTTGTATTCATTTATTCAATAAGTAATTGAAACCTTCTATGTGTAAAGCTTTTGTATTTATGGTCTCATGTGTTTTATCCTCCAAAGCAGGGCACTTTTGGAAACTGAGATAAGATAGCACTTATTAGTATACCAGAATAGCCATAAGCCAGGACTGTCCAGGCACATCATGACATATGTTCACTCTAACGTGATAGAAAATGGGAATGCAAGATCCAGTCCTTTGTTTTCTAGGAGTTTACAGTCCACTGAGAAAGATAGAAATGTAAAAACAATGTGATTGTTCTGCTTTATTATTCCTATCATCATTATTATTATTCCAGTTTTTGTGTTTCCTTGAATGATTTTAATTAACCATGATAACCTTATTATATAATTACTACTATTGTCATTTTATATGAGGAAAACATGTGGGAAGGAGGTTCAATAAATTACCCACATTGACAGGGCTAGAAAGTGCAGAAGGTAGAATATGAAATCATGCAGTTTAACTAGAGCCTAAAATTTCTTTCACTCCACAAAGCAGGATCCTATGATCTATTATGGTAAGAAATGGACAAGTATTCTGGGATCTCATGGAAAGGGCACTTAAGTGAGCATTTTTGACCAACACTTTCAGAAAGAGGTGACAAACAAGCCATTTACTTAATTAGCCAAGAGGAAAGGGGTATGGACAAGTGGAAGGGATAACAAACAAAATCAGTATTCAAAGCACTATAGCTTCCTCCAAGGCTAAGACACACAGCAGTATATATAGTTAAGATGAGGTCGTGCTGAAATAAAGTAGGTCTGCAATCCAATATGACTAGTGTCCTTACAAGAAAAGGAAAATGCCTTTCTAAGACATGCGCACACCCACACACCCACACTATGACTGAAGCACAACTTGGAAGGACCAGCTGAAAGCCTTGGAACACCAGGGATGGCTGGCTACCACCTGAAGCTGAGAAGAGGCAAGGAAAGATTCTAGGGGAAGATCCTAGAATCTCAGAGGGAGCATGGCCCTTATGATGCATTGATTTCAGAATTCTAGCCTTCAAAACTGTGAGAGAATAAGTCTTGGTTGTTTTATGCTACTCAGTTTGTGGTACTTTGTTACAGTAGTGCTAGAAAACTAATGCAATACAGTCATCAATGCAGGCACTTGCACTATTGTGGAATTAGGGAACCCTTTAGGCTAATATTAGACATTAGCTGATATAGAATTTATACATCTGATGAACTGTGTTAGCAAGAATTTTATATAACACAAATAATGCTTCTGTGCAATGTCAGGAAACTCCAAAATTACTGAGTATCATCCATCTTTTTGATAACACTGTGAAGAGTTATTCAAAATGGTTAGTTGTTCTGACTATACATATTTTCAATGCAAAAGATTGGTACCATATTGCAAACCTAGATGCCTAAAAGTTAATCTTAACAATACAGAATTCCTATGACTCCCAACAGAGAAGCACTAATTAACTAAGGATTCTGCTCTGTTCCAGCTTATCCAGCATCACTTAATGATTTCTGCCAACGGCAAGTAAGTAAACAAGAAGGAGCCAGTTTGGTGGTTCCTCATGTACCAGGAGAAGCAGAAAAAGGAAGAAATCAATGTTTGCTGATGGAAAAAAGTAAAACTGTCAGGGAAATAAATGTTATTTTTAGGTTTTTGTTAAGACCTTGGCACTAAAAGAAAAATCAAAATAAAAGATTAACTATACCTATAAATGAATTGATTGAGTCATTCTTAATAACCATTTTCTCCTTTTTCAGTCCATTTTACAAGCACTTTCCTTGTGTAGCATAAGTTAACTTTTTCAGGTCATGGAAAGGTTTTTATTACTTATTGATTTTGTTTGAAGCATCTCTGAGCATTTCAGGGAAAAACTATGATGAGACTAATATGAAACACATAGGTGGTATTTAAACCAGCATTGGTGTAGATTATTAATTACACTGACAGAATATTATGTAGCATAGAAGTGGATAGGTAGTACTTTCTATAATTGTAATTGAAATTATTAAATGTAAGTAGCAAACCTCAATCTTTTGAAGCCAATCTAAGGAATGTTCCATTAGATTGAAGTTTGAAAACACAAACAAATCCAATTCTCTTAATTGGATCTTTAATGTACTGGCCATAAGTGAAGAGGATACATCTAATTCAATAGGATCACAAGTAGATCACTACTACACTTGTGTTCATGCTTCCTTTTCAAAATACAGTAGTTCCCTTTGATCCAAGATTTCACTTTCCATAGTTTCAGTCACATGTAGTCAACCATGATCTGAAAATATTAAATGGAAAAATCTACAAATAAACAATTCATAAGTTTTAAATTGCACACTGCACTGAGCAGTATGATAAAATCTGCCCTTTTGCTCTGTCCTGACTGGGACGTGAATCATCTCTTTGTCCAGCACGTACATGCTGTATACAGTACCTGCCCACATCACTTAGTAGCCATCTCAGTTGAGAGAGAGAGAGAGCGCATATTAATATACTTCTTATTATGGCGTATTATGTTATAATTATTCTATTTTACTGTTAGAAAAAATCATACTGTTAGAAAATTGTATTTCCTAACATAGGGTTTGGTGCTTTTTTACATTTCAGAGATCCTCTGTGGATTTGGGATGTATGGCTAAGGGAAGACTAAGGTACTTGAAATTAATATAACTATAAATAATCATTTACAGCATGTCAATGTGGCCAAATACTCATACTTTATGAATTTATCTTTATATGCACATGTATTTAAGTAGATCGATGTAAGTGAATATATATATCTTTATATGTGTGTATGTAATACAGAATCAAAAATACATCAATCAATTTATCACTACATCAGGAAAAAATTCACTTTAGACAATGTTAAAATGCACACATTTAGATTTTATTGACAGCTCAATAACTACTAGGAAAAAAATTAAATAGTTGAGAAAAAATCACCTATATTGTGGAATATCTACCACTTTGAGATATCTACCAGTTAAATAACATACCTAACACTATGTCAATAGAAGTATTCTTCTAATAACCAAAATCCAAAATCCAATCCATCAACATTTATGTACACCAGTATAATTTGTAAATTAAAATTGTAAATGTTCACCTTAAAATGATGTTTAACTATGAACATTACATCCAGTAGATTCTCCATTATATGTTAATATGTGGTATTGATTTACTTCTCTCCTCTTTAAATGTTCTGACAATTTTTAGCATTTTCTTTCATGTCAACTGCTATAATAAAATAATGGTTATAATCTCATTGTGGTTTTAATTTGCATCTCTCTGATGGCTAGTGCTGTTGAGCATCTTTTCATATGCCTCTGGGCCCTCTGTATGTCCTCCTTGGAGAAGTGTATGTTCAGGTCCTTTGCCCATTTTTAAATTGGGTTGTTTGTGTTCCTGGAGTAAAGTCATATGAGTTATTTACATATTTTGGAGATCAAATCCTTGTCCAATGTATCATTGGTAAATATAGTCTCCAATATGGTCAGTCCCCTTTTCATTTTGATGATGTTTTCTTTAGCTGTGGAGAGGCTTTTTAATTTGATGTAGTCCCATTTGTTTATTCTTTCCTTTATATCCCTTGTCCTAGGGGATATATTGACAAAAATATTGTTACATGGGATATCTGAAATTTTCATGCCTTGGTTTTACTCTAGGACTTTGATGATGTCACCACTTATATTTAAGTCTTTTATCCATTTTGAGTTTATTCTGATGTAAGATGTAAGTTGGTGGTCTAGTTTCATTTTTTTCATGTACCAGTTCAGTTCTCCCAGCACCAATTATTGAAGAGTCTATCTTTACTCCATTGTGTGCTAGTGCCCCCTTTGTCAAATATTAATTGACCATAGAGATATGGGCTTATTTCTGGGCCCTCTATTATGTTCTGTTGATCTATGTTGTTTGTTCTTATGCCAGTACGACTGTTCTGATTACAGTGGCCTTGTGGTATAGTTTGATATCAAGTATTATTTCTGATCTAATATTTGTATTAAGAGAAACCATTTTATAGGATTCCACTGGATCCTTCCTACCATAATAACTCTAACTTACCCCACAGGCCAGACAAGTCATGTGAGGATCCTGACAGCTTCCAAGTACATCCATCCCAATTAGTTACTTGGGAGTCTGGAGAAATAACCATAGATCCACTTACCTAGTCCAGAGCTCCATTTATCACCTGATTCCATGAGCCCTAACTCTGATGGTGTTGGCTTTACAAGTCCATTGATTTCGAAGCCATCTCATACTCTGTACCTTCAATGAACCTCGAAGAGTTTTGGTATTCCTCTTTCTTCAGTAAAAATTATTCTGTTAGATGACCACAAATCCCTTTGCGGAAAAATTCAGTTTGTTTTTGGTTTAAGCTTCTAGTGATCTTACTGGATCTTTACACAAAGAAACCTTGTTTTCCTTTTAAACATTGAGTGTCGGCTCTGTGAAGGAGTTTCAGTCTGGAAGCTGGATCAGGGGTTATAACTTTTTATTGCAGTGGAAAATGTCAATACCATCTCCACCAGATGTCATTTTTGTCCATTTTTAGGAGTTGCATACCACTTTAGTGAGGTACCCTTGTATTTTATCCCCAAGGACACCATAATGTATTATCCATCACCACATAGCCTTATAGTGAAAGGCAATCTGGTTGTTATTCTGACACTGCTGATCATTGCACTGTTCATGTCTACACTGAATCTGCTGGTGAAGTGTTACCAACTAGTCGCTTCTATTTCAGATTCCTATCATCCTGCTGAGTTTAGAGATCCTAGTCCCATGGCAGCATCCCTTCCTTTAGACCCAGTCTGCAGAAGACAGTCACCCTGAGCTTCATGAAGATGCCAGAACCCATCTGACTGATACATTTTGTATAGTGGCAGATTTGTCCTTTGGGAAATCTTTAAAAACAAATCTCATATAATGAATCTATGCTAACATCCTCACCTCCCTGAGTCTTCTGAGACCTTCTTCAATATTTTTCAAAGGCAATTCACGTATTTCTATGAACTTACTGCAAGTCATAATTGCGGGTGTCTAAATTTCAAACAGTCATCATAACAACATACTAGGTCTGGCTTACAGATAATCAAAATCAAGTCATGGAAGAGTGCTTCCACCAGAAATTCTCCCTAGCACAACACTCTCAAAATCTAGACTCATATATGTCAGAGATAGCACAAGATCCATGAGTTAAAGCCAGGCATATGACCAAGACCAACTTCAATGGAGTTGAAGTAGGTCTTGGTCATATGTAGGCAGGAATGCTCTACCTACTATATTAGGTTACCTGCTTTGTGTAGTGATGGCAGTAAAACTTAGAATTACTAATTTTATAAAAGAAAATATTTTTATCAACCACTCAATCACAAGTATGATGATTTACTCACTAGTTACTTTTTGTTAAACACTCTACTAAATGATCCACCTGTATTATCTCATTAGGCACATTAACATTTTTTAACTTTTATTTATTGATTTGACAGAGAGAGAGAGAGAAAGAGGGAGGGAGAGAATGAGATGTGTTGTTCCACTTGTTTATGCACTTATTGGTTGATTCTTGTATGTGTCCTGACCTGGGATCAAACCTGCAACCATTTCATATGCAGATGGGGCTCTAACCAACCGAGCTACCTGGCCAAGGCAACATTAACATTTTTTGAGCAAGTGTCTAATGTATATAAGAAATGTTTCTTGTAAGTATAAGACTGTCCATGGAATTAAATAAAAGATGATTCTGAAATAACTAAGTTAATTCACATCTTCTAAGGAGCAAAAATGACTCTAAATTTATGAGGATTTTCTTTAAAATTTTAAAAATCTTTGAATAGTGCTGATGGACTGAGAGTAAATATCAGCAGTTTGAGAGTATATTAAAGTTTTGAGCCCAAAAGGCTTTCTATATTCTACACAAAATTCAGTAAAACAAAACTATTTGAATGCATGGCATAAACCATCAGAAAGACTGAAAGAGATTCCTTCAAACCAAACTGTGGTGAGTGTATTTACCCATGTGACCAAGAATGTAATAAAGCTGTATTTTGTCAGGGGATGAGAAAAGAATGTGTGTGAGGGAGAGACTGTGAAAGTAGCTATTGATAATGGAAGTTGGGATTAATGAATTTTTGAATGCTTCACTAAAACTCTTTCCCAAATCCTTTCAAAGGGTTCATTAAAAAAACACTAGTTTTCTTTTTTTTTTAGTTGGAGTCTCTCACGTGATGTAGCAGACAGGTCCAGTCTAGATAGATTTATTACATATTTTTAAAAGTGAATTATATTAAATTCTTTAAACCACAAGAAGGAACAAATGTAATATTTGGTTATGTCTGATTAGATAGCATACCCTAACTCTGCCTATTTAATTGAACATAAATCTAATGTCTATTTTTCATGTGCATGCAGTAATAGTATTTTTAAAAATTTAATAGCTGAACTAGAAAAAATGGAAATATGAAGCAAGATATATAAAATATTTGCGAAGTACAACACTTAGCTAGCACTAATGGTTTCAGCCTGAAGAACTTGCTACCAAAATTCACTAAAATCTTCATTATATGATTATCACTTTAGAACTGGTATAGAAAATTAATAAGAATAAAAACATCAATAAATCTACAACAGTCCTAATAGTCAAGGATATATTTATATAGCAATTAAATGACTGAATATGATCCTATTATAAAATTGAAAAATGGTCTTGCCGACTAGTCTTTTCTTCTTTCCAAAATGCAAATACTCCATAGAGATGAACTATAATAAATTAGTATAGAGTTTTAATGTTTTTTAGATTAGTGTTTAGATATACATATGTATTTTTAAAGAGTGGTTTTCAAAAATATTTTAGTGATGAAATATATTATTCAGATAAAATCTTATCCAGAAAGCCAACTCATGAAAGTGGAGCTGTTTTGATTGATGCACTTTAATTTTCTTTTGTTTTGTTTTGTTTCAAAGAGAAGGAGGGGCCCTGGCTGGTATAGCTCGGTGGATTGACCACAGGCTGTGAACCAAAGGGTCATGGGTTCAATTCCCAGTCAGGGCATATGCCTGGGTTGTGGGTCAGGTTTCCAGTAGGGGGCATGTGAGAGGCAACTACACATTGTTGTTTCTCTTCCTGTCTTTCTCTTTCCCTTCCCTTCTCTCTAAAAATAAATAAATAAATAAAATCTTTAAAAAAGAAAGAGAGAAGGAAAGGTCAATATCTTCCAGCTTCCCAAATATGCTTACCCTTGTTTCTTATTAACACAATTTCAAAGATCCTCACTTTATACACATTATAATAAAACAGTATTTTTCTCATTGTACACCTGAAAATAATATAGTTATATGTCAATTATACCTCAATTTTTTTAAAAAGAGAGAGAATAGCATTTTAAGGCTGTAGTGTGCAATGTTGCCTATCCTGTACGGATTAGGGCAGAGTGAGAGAGTGACAAGAAATACAGATGACATTAAACTAATATTTTGTATTATGTACAAAACTATTTCCTGATGATTAAATGATTGAATATAAAAATGACTATAAGTTGTTAAGTAAAAAGCATACAATGTGAGATGTATTCAAATGAAAGAGAACTTCTTAAAATGAGTACAACATTTAGAAGCCCAAAATAAAATGATTAAATAATGCATCTTTTAAAAAAGATTTTATTTATTTGTTTTTAGACAGAAGGGAAGGGAGGGTGAAACAGAGGGAGAGAAACATCAGTGTGTGGTTGCTTCTCACTCACATTCCCCATTGGCGACCAGGCCCCCAACCCAGGCATGTGCCCTAGACTGGGAATTGAACCAGGGACCTTTCAGGTTGCAGGCCAGCATTCAATACATAATTCATCTTTTAAAAACAAAAACCCTGAATAAAAATAACATACACAATATTAAAAGACAACACAGTGGAAGGTAAAATTTGCAATATGTGCATCAGATTTAATTTAATTATGTAATATAATTAGTAATAAAATATAGTACAGGTCAACAGGAAAACAAGCTGCAAACCAATAAAATAGAAGTAGATAAGAACTATCAATAGGAAAAGAAGATGAACAAATTATTGATATATTTGGACTTATGTGGGAAAATGTTCAAATTGGCTAGTGATTTAAAAAATGAAAATTTAGCCCTGGCTGGCGTAGCTCAGTGGATTGAGTGTGGGCTACAAACCAAAGTATCGCAGGTTCGATTCCCTGCCAGGGCACATGCCAGGGTTGCAGGCCACAGCCCCCAGCAACCGCACATTCATGTTTCTCTTTCTCTCTCTCTCTCTCCCCCTCTCTCTCTCCCTCCCTCCCTTCCCTCTCTAAAAATAAATTTTTAAAAAATGCAAATTTATTTTTAAAATTATTTTATTGTTGTTCAAGTACAGTTGTCTGCATTTATCCCCTACCACTCCTCCCACACCCCAGCCATCTCTCCTCTCTCTCCTGTTTCCATCCCCCCTTGGTTTTGTCTATGTGTCCTTTATAGTTGTTCTTGAAAACCCTTCCCCCCTAATTTTACTGTACTAGTGTATAATTTACTTTCACATACCAAAGTGACAAAACCTTAAAAAGATTCATGTGTGCTAAGGAAGTAAAAGTCACTTTCAAGTTTGTCTAAATAATTCCATTTTGAGAAAGGAAATTATCCTACACCAATGCTGACATACATGTATTAAAACGTATATAAACATACACACTTAATAGAGTGTTCATCAAATTATTGTTTGAGATAGTGAAATCTTTGAGTAGTTTGATGTTGAACAACATGGTAGTAATTACAAATGTTTAATGCACCCGTGCAGTAGAATGCAGTGCACCTATACAAAGTACAATCCAGCCTTTGTGAAGATAATGATCTAAATCAATGGCTTTCAAAATTTAGCATACATCAGAATTTTCTGGAAGGCCAGCAAAAACATAAGCCTGTTGTTGGCCCTAAAGCAGGGGTTTCAGACATGATGGGCCTGAGAATTTTCATTTTAACAAGTTCTTTCCAGGGATCACACTCTGAGAACCACTATACTGGATCTGTACTTGCTCATTTGAACACACAGTCAAGTAAAAAATTCTACTCATAGAATAATACTTTTCATTATCTATTATTTTTTAAAAATGAATAGACAGCCCTAGTTGGTGTGGCTCAATGGACAGAGTGATGGCTTGTGAACCAGAAGGTCACTGGTGGATTCCCAGTCAGGGCACATGTGTGGGTTGCAGGCCAGGTCCCCATTTGGGAACTAGGAAAAGGCAACCAATCAGTGTATCTCTTGCACACCAATATTTCCCTCCTGCTTTCTCTCCTTCCCTTCCTCTCTCTCTAAAAATAAATAAATAAAATCTTAAAAAATAAAAACATGAAAAACATATATAATTATATTTATGCAAAACCACCAATCACGGAAGGAAGATGATATACCAAACTACTTGGTATCTGTCTCTGGGAGGTGGGTGGCAAACTGAAGGGGAATATTCATGTCAAATATTCTATCATTAAAGGCATTTACAAGAAGACTACATTCAAAATTTACTTATTTTCAGTTTGATAATACTGAGCAAGAGAGAAAAAGGAGGAGAGGGAGGGAGGGATGGAGGGAGAGAGAGAGGGTGTCTAAAGGTAATATTAGGTTGGTAAATTTACTGGCAAACACCTCCTTTCTTTAACTTCCCATGCACCTTTATAATAAGCCCTATTTAAACAAGGTAATCTGAAAGTAGTTTTAGTGCTTCCATGCTAAAAAAAAGCTAATAAACAGATATAAAGTCTTTGCAGACCATTAAAATGAGAACATATTGAAATTTATTTAAATAACTCTAATTTAGACTATAAGAATGCTAAGAACCATTTTTTAAATCTACTTATTTTCATGCCCATATATTCGATTCTAGAACTCAGAGGTTAAGCATAAATTACTTAAAAACAGTAAAAGTCAACATTTTTTATTATGTGACTATATATTGCTTATTATGTGCCAAGTATGTATGTATGTGCATGTATACATTATGCATGTGTATATATACATAATACATGTACATACATTGTAACTATATAACTATATATAGTTATAATATACATTTAAGTACCAAAAAGGATCTGTGATAAAATATGATGAATACCATCATCCCTATTATATAGATAAAACTGAGGTGCAGAGAGCAAAAAGGTTAAACAACTTCCCCAAGGTCACACTAGTAGTCATGGAGAGTCCAGGGGTATGTGTACACAGGCAGTCTGATTCCAATGTTGTACTCTTAACTACTGCATTGAATTCACCTCTTCTTCACTTACTGTATTTCCCTTGGATTCATTAATATCCTCAGACCACTATACATTGCCAAACAACATATTTTTAAATTATTTTTTAATTAAAAAAATGCTGCCTTTGAATATTTCTGAAAATGGAAATCTTTGTGACTCTCATTGCCCCAGAACATGCAACAGATTAAGAAATCTCTCCTCCACTGCATTTTCAACTCTTATCATATTCGGATTAGAGTAAGCAACAAGAAAACCATTCCAGCTTCATGGTATCAGCCAAGAAAAACCACCCTCAGGACCAGCTGCCAACAGCATGCCCTTCAGTGTTTGGCCAAGCTGCCAAGGCCCAGCTGTTCTGTCAGCGTTCCTTATACAGTTTGTTGACAAAGAAGTGGTCCAATTAATTTTTCAGACTGGCAATATGAGCTGAAACTTATTCACCTGCAAACACATGAATTACTTCTAGGAATGAAGAAATAACAATACTGAACAATAAATTTTTGTGAATTTCAGAGCACACTGAGATATTTCCAAAAATGGAATTGCTTAGGAAAAATATAGAAAGTGATGCTCTACTCCTTTGTATCAGAACTTATTTTAGATCAGTCAGAGATCAAAAGATGCACCCTAGCATGAGAGGGAAGATATATGGGGAAAATAAGAAATTTCTAATATTAAGGGAACATAAGGGTGGAGGCAGAAGGAGCAGAACAGCTGGGATAACTTAAAATCAGAGATAAGAAGTTACATTTGTAAGTAAAATTTGGAGTTCAGAATGCAGAATTTGGCACACTCAGTGTGGGAATAATGCAAGCATCAATGAGTCTTCTCTTGCCATAAATTCCCTCTCATAAAGCAGCTTGTGGCTTCTTCTAGGTTTGTTTTGGCTCTCTTGTTTTGATCCCAACTTTTTGATTCTGGAATTCTTTTTTTTAAAGATTTTATTTATTTATTTTTAGAGATGGAAGGGAGGGAGAGAGAGAGAGAGAGAGAAACATCAATGTGTGGTTGCTGGGGGCCGTGGCCTGCAACCCAGGCACGTGCCCTGACTGGGAATCGAACCTCCAATGCTTTGGTTCACAGCCTGTGCTCAATCCACTGAGCTATGCCAGCCAGGGCTAGAATTCTTATTTTATATATATATTTAAACTGCAGTCTGATACATATATACACACACACCCACCCACACACACACACACACACACACACATACACTGCAGTTATATATATAAACTGTTGTCTGTATATATATATATGCTGAGTGTGTACATATATACACATACACACATATATAAACAAAGAACTTATAATTAAATGATAACTATACTAAATTTTCTTTGACATAATATTCTCAAGTTAATGCTATTTTTTAATTTTAGTAAAATTATTTTCACTGGACTCCATTGTTTTCTGTATAAATTTTAAAAATCCTTTCCATGTTAGCTTCTCTGTCTATATCAACTTTTAACAATTATTTATTTATGTTCTTACATGTTCAGGTTTGCAATTTTTCTACAAAGTCTAATTATATTGGGTCAAATTTGTAGAAATCAATTTTATTAAGACAACTTATTCTTTAATCAATTTTCAGTTAATAGCAAATGTTATAATTTGCAATTTTAGCCATTATGAATTACAATATTTTAAACATTTTTTTGTTTTTTTCTAGGTTACTTTTTTAGTTTTCCATATTACCAACAGCATGAGTTTTATAAAATGTATTTTACCATACTTATTTTTATTTTTCTTCAGTGTCAGAATGGTAGAATCATAATATTCTTGAGTATTAAGCTCTATGGAAGGTCAGAGCAAAAGACAAGCTTAAAACAATGGCTCACAAAATCTCCGCATTGCTTTCTTTAATGGGATTTACTGGCATGACACAGGTTTCAGGAGTACAATTTGGTAACACATCAGATGTACAGTGTATTGTGCGTTTACTACCCTGAGTCAAGTTTCCTCCCATCACCATTTGATCCCCCTTTCCACATTGGTCTTTACTTTTCCCTATGTGATCTGAATTTTTTTGTGTGATCCGAATTTTTTTCTGTAACACAAAAACTTAAAATATGTAACTTTGTCTACTAAATGAGACTTTTCCATCATAGTGTTTGTGCTTATTACCAATGTATGCTTTGAACTGGTCAGGTTAAACATAGAACTAAAAACTGGCAAATCATGAATAAAACATCCTGAATGTACCTGAAAAAAAATTTCATTATAGATACATAGTTTTCTTTTCTTTTTTAAAAAATTATTTATTTATTTTTAGAGAGGGAAGGGAGGGAGAAAGAGAGAGAGAGAGAAACATCAATGTGCGGTTTCTGGGGGTCATGGCCTGCAACCCAAGCATATACCCTGACTGGGAATTGAACCTGCGACACTTTGGTTTGCAGCCCGTGCTCAATCCACTGAGCTACTCCAGCCAGGGCTAGATACATAGTTTTCCATATTATCTTATAGTAACCCTTTCTTTGACTCCTACAGATTTTTCTTTGCTCATTTTTCTAATTTTAGTGCCCTTTGAAAGTGCCGATATCTGCTCCTGCTAATAAATTAGCTTTAAAAAGCTCTAAGTCATGACTCTGAGTGTGTGAATGCACATAACACCTACAAACATTTGTTTTCCAAAATTTCCTATGGCTATAATGAGAAGGTGTAAGGAAAGTACATATGACCTAGTGCATCACAGTTTCCAGAATAGATGAATGCCTCCTCAACAGAAATTAGGTCATCATGAGGTCATGTTCCACATTCTAAAATAAACGAATTGTTATATGAGTTGTTATCTTACTAAGATATAGTTGTAGTTTTCTTTTTAACAGCTTTCTTAGAAATGTCTTCCAAATTTCTCATCATATCAAAACAAAAATCTTTTTTTAAATCCACACAAATACTTCAAGGTTGAATGTTCAACAGTCACCATCCTTATACTGTATTACACCCCCTAACTGAATTTCACACACACACAAACTAAAAGAGAGTCTTCCCCAGTGTCACGGTTCAGACTCACCTGTGGACGTGGATGTCCAGTGACTAGACAGGTCAATTCAAGGGTTTCTCCTTCCCGTATAGTGTAGACTCTCTCAGAGTAGCGCTCTTCCTCAATGTTACAGGCCAAGCCTGAATGGACAATACGAACCGTGGGGGGAGCTGTTGAGTCAGGAAGAGAGACAAGATACATAAAAAGATAAGTAAACCATCTTCCCATGAATCATCCTCATTTTAAGAGCAATTCTTATTAGAATTTATCAGAATCAAATCCATCAATCTTAACACTTTGAGAATCCCTGAAGGATTAAAAATTTTGCTATGGACAGAAAGCTTGAAATTTATTTAAAAGTCACCAAGACATTCTGAATATGTCAAGAGGGAATAGAGTGGTGAGAGAAAACTGGTAACTCAGAAAATCTCCATCATTACAAAAACACATGATAAAATTTGATTGCAAAAATGTGCAAGGTCCCCTTCCTTTCTGAAAAGCAAATTTTAATATAGTAAAGGGTGTTGTCCAAATACTAGGTAGTGCAAAAGGAGACCGTTGGTTACAAAAAAAAGGACTTTGAATTGAAGAGTCTGTCATTTTTCTATAAATTTTTTAAGCCCTTTGGTGCAAACATGAAGCTAAGGAATGAAAACATTTGATTATCAGGAACTGAACACTTACTTAGTTTTCAATTTTTATAGACTCCTGTAGTGATATGAGCAAATGATGATTATTGAATTAAGCCACTGAAAAAGTCAATATATCATTGAAGCCTAAGTACAAATTCTTATTCAAAAGAGACTTAGTTCTCATGAAGCTGACCAGTATGAATAATTCTCTCCTGTTTCAGGGCCATGTAAATCAGTAAAACTTGATTGGCTCTCATGGGTTCACACATCACTGCAAAGCCAACACATGCAAAAACGCTTCAGGTCATGACAAACTTACATAATAAGATATTTCCTGTCATCAAGGAGATTGCCATCATCTACTGGCTGCAAAAATGGAGATCATTCCCTTTTATGAGTGCAGTGTTTTTGTTTATAATACATTTGGGAGTGAAAGAGAAACTCATCTTAATCAAAAGCCAGTGGAAAGGCTATATATACCGACATGTTAAAGACATGAGTAATGCCAAGAATTTCCTGGTAGCAATCTCAGCCTAAACAGCAGTGGTATTAACAGAGGCTGTGATTGCTTACAAATTAAGGCTTACAAGTTTGAAATTTTTATTTTAACTCTAAAAGGATCATTGATTCCATAGAATTTGAAAGTAAACTTGGTGATTCTATGGAAGAGATAAAATGATTTTATAAGTCTAACTTATGGAAAAACTTCTGGGAAAATCTATGTTCTGAAAACTTAAAAACAAGATTCCACTATGTAATACTTTGTTTTATATGATGGAAATGTATAGAACAAATAGATTTTAATCACAGAAAAATACATACTTTAATATTATCCTTCTCATTTCAAACAGAAACTGAAAAATAAAAAAGCTACTTATAAATAATAAAATAACTGATCATTTTGATATCTTTCTGGATACCCAATTAGAGTCCTGTTCTCCAACTTTCAAATTCAGAATTCCACTCCCCAATACTCAGTGTCAAATGACATGTAAACATTTCCAACAGTAGGATATGAATGAAAAGTATTTCTAGAACAGTAGTTTCTACATTCAGTATGCATGATAAACCGTCCAGGAACTCAGAGACATGCACGGAGAACTGTGTGTGTGCAGAAAACCCCAAGAATCTGCATGTTCACCAAACATCCCTGATAATGACATAACAGTGCTACATAGATCAGCTTATCAGAAATGATTTTCTGGATCTTATAAATATTTGTTGACTGAAGTAAAATACTTGAATGGATAAAATATCCTTTTTTACAAATTTTTTTCAAATAACTAAACTTCATACTATGCACCATTTCACTAGTTTAAAAAACTAAACGGTGCATAAACAAATCTTTTTTTGTTCAATAAAATCAATTTATCAAAAATATTCCACCATGTCTTTGGAATCTGTCTAGACACTGTAATAATTTGTTTAGTGTTATGACATTAGAAATCCTTATCTGCAGAGTTTCTCTGGTGTCCTGATGTATTTCATACAATGTTTCCTTCAACTAATTTCCTTCCGTGATCAAATTTAAACTTCAATTAAGACAAGTGATATTGAAGAGTAACTTATTTTACAGTAAATAGCTGCCTACATATTACAGAAGTTAACAAACTGATGACAATTAATCTATACTTGTAAACTATAAATAGAAAATCATTAAATAGAAAATATAGATTCATTACTTTGAAATACATTTCTGTGCCAAATTGTACTTAATAAGTGATGACCCACATGTTTATTAATAGATCTAATTATGTAGTAACATGACATCCTTTCCAGACTAATTTACACTTGTTATTTTTGTTTTAATTTCAAGTCAATGAATAGTACTGCTATTTTTAAGATATATCTTTCCAAAGTATCATTATGCAAATAAGTAGCTTATTTAAACCATTTAAATTATACAGTCAGCACATTGTGTTCATTCACAAGGGTTAATTTTATTCTCTTTTTCTTCTACATTTTAACACATTCTTGGAAAAGGTAATTGTCTATATACTGTAATCATGAACCTACCACCTATTTTATAGGAGGGTCAAGGATTCTCCCATATTTTAAGCATTGAAGATGTATTTTTCCTAGTATGCATTAAAATATACTCTAAGTACTTCAGGTTGGGAGGAATGGGTAAAAAAAGTGAAAGGGATTAAGAACAAATTTCCAGCTATAAAAATGGTCACAGGGATATACAGTCCAGCATAGGGAATATGGTCAATAATATTGTAGCAAGTATGTGTGGTGCCCAATGCCAGACGGTAATAAGAACGTTGGGATGATCACTTTTAAGGTATATACATGTCTAATCGCTATGTTGTGCATCTCCAACTCATATAATATTATGTGTCAACTGTAACTGAAAAATGAAAAATAAATTTAAAATGTTTTATATATACTGTGCTCAGTACTTCAGCTGCTCAATGATAAAGTGAACATTCTGGAAGCTTCCATTAACTCTTTTGCTCTGCAGAAAGCTCAGCCTAAAAGGTCTTAGAGCTCATCCAGTTCAATGTTCTTATTTCCACATAGGGAAGTAAAGTCTGAGGACACTGAAAGGAAGCAGGACTTGCCATCCCAAAATATGCCTTGTGGGATATTGATCATTTTAGGCTGGTTGTTTTTAAGAAACAAAGCCTCAGGAAAATCCACTGACCTTCTAACTGCCTAGAGGACCTTAGATGGAGGACCTGCCCCAGGGAAGCACTACCATTATAGGTGACTGTAGTATAATGTGAGCCTGTGGGTGATTGTCAGGGAGGAGCCAGAAAGGCCCCATTTGACCAAAGATTTCTCTTTGGCCCATTGTTAAAGATCTCCCTGCAAACCTTTGTCTACCGAACTTTTGCTTTTATATCTCCATGTTAATTGCCTTCTTTCCCTTTGAAGTCCCAAACCACAACCCCCATGCTTCTCCTTAGCTCAAGATGACATATAAGCCTTTTAACTCCAGATCTGTCCTAGGGTCTCATGTTCATATAGAACACTTATATGTACATACCTAATAAATTTGGTCATTTTTTCCTGCTAATCTGTCTCATGTCAATTTGATTATTAATCCAGCCAGAATAATTTAGAAGGTCAGAAAGAAAATTAATTTCTTTGTCCCCTTGACACTGTGAACTGGCCACAGGTCTGCAGTTAGTATGGCTCAAATAAGACCAGAATCAGTGGTCATTTGGTCTTTTCACTACTGCATGTTGTGAAAACTATGCATTAAAATAAAATAAAATTAGAGTTCTAAATAACTCCCACACTAGACCTAGACTAGATTTCAGGAATAAAAAAGATTGAGAAACTGTTCATGAAATACTCACAGCACCATAACTAGATCAACAATAAAAATAGTGTAATTGCTCTAAACATGACCAATAAACACTGTCCCAATTCACCATCTTGCCTCTGGTCCCTGTCAAATCCATGAAATCTTACAACTGCCAAAATCTTTTGTAATTTTTATTATCTTTGTGTCTTTTTCCTGCCTAAGAATCTATGTCTGCCAATGACATTTCAGCGTCCGTATCCCTCTAGATGGCATTTAGGTGCTCTGTAAAGGGTCCTTCTACTATCCCACCTGAACTCCCACCTCTCTCTAACATCAGCCTGACATCAGGGTAAAGGTAAGGAACCCTAAAATTTTAAGAGTCTTTGCTTATGATGTTCCTTTATCTATAATTATCAGACTCATATATGGACCAATGTTCCTGGCACCTTCTTGAATTACTTAGCAATGATTTTCTTTTCTTTTTTCCAGGAGTTATGTACTGCCCAGCTATTCTCATTTTCTTCCCATTCTTACTTGTTATTAAGTTAGTACCTTGCCAAGAGAAGCATCTTTTATTGGCATCTGTCCCATATCACATAATTCAAAGCACAGAATAGGTATTTAGTAATTAACTTATCATTTGTTTTAGGAAATATCACTATTTGACACCAATCTCATATTTTAGCTAAATATCAACTATTGTGCCACTGTATTTACTCTCTTTAAATATAAATACAATTTTCTATACTGTGTCTGAAGCAAGATGCATTTTATCCTCTGCATTTCTGGAAAAAGCCTCAATTCATCATCCTAAAATTGGACTAAAGGTTATGATCTCCTTTGCCCTGTAAAGTCAGCAATAAGTTAAAATGTTAAAATATTGCATGAGACTCATATTCATCCAAATTTGCTTGCAGTATACCAAATCTCATTACATAAAATCTTTCCTAACACTAATCGCATCAACCCCCTTTGAGTAAGCTGTGCTTGGGTTCAAGAGTTCAGCCTAAAAGGACAAAAGAGAGACATTTTCTTATCTTGTTAGAATATACTTTTGAAAGTTAAACCAAATTCTGTCTGTCTTCTGTTGGAAAAAGAATATAAATTATTTTCTAGTGGCAATCACCAGGAGCATTTTCAGCCTTTTATCTCATATACAGACTTTCAGGCATATATTTTTTGAGCGATTGCTATAGATCATACACAAGGTTGTGTTCTGGGGATGTGAAGATTAATTAGTGCTGTGAACTGTGCCTTCTACAGCCTATTTGGTCTGTCCAATTTATTAAAAACAAAAGAAAAAAATGATTACAGTTGAACAGGATAGGTACACTAGCAAAAGACAGTCACAAGCGTTGTAAAAGAATAAATTAGAGCATGAGAAAAATCTGCCTGGGGGTTTCTAACATGTTTCACAAAGCCAGTGACATTTAACGTAGTGTGAAAAGATGCATGTGGTAGGAACAAAAGGAAAAGGACATTTCAGAGAAAGGAAATGGTGTGTTCAAAGGTACATCTATAAAAGACTGTGTGCACTGTATAAGAAATAACTACAGTAAAATATAGACGATGTAGTTCACAATTTGTTCTGGACCTTGACATTGATACTACTCTGTCACCTTGCCATCATGTCTCTAGACATAAGAGAGAGAGTGCATAGTCCTGGGAATGAAAGTGAGGAGGGAGAACCATGTTAGAGATCTTGTTAGACAAACTTGGTGTTGGCTGAATGGGGAGGTGAGGGGAAAAAACCTAAGATGCACCAAAGTTTATACTCTGGTTAACGAGGTAAAAGAAGATGATTTTTAAATAAAAGATAATCTCGTAATCTCTATGAGCCCTATATCACTCATTAGTGGGAGAGGCTTGAGATAAGGAGCTCTGAGACAAAATAATGGAGGGCTTTGTGGGAGTCAGGACTTACAAGAGAATTGTTTTTGATGGAGAAGCTTTTTCCAGTAACAGGCACTGTCCCTGAAGCACATACCATTATTTGACAGTAATAGGTTTAGTACGAGGAGTTTCCTGTCTTCTAAGAATTGTAAAAGCTTATATGTTGGCAAATGACTCAAATAACTGATCTAACTATTCTCTGGAAATTCAGTTTAAGAGTAAAATTTTGCCACTCTTCTACTGTAGGTCAAGGTAACTTATGTTCTTGGTGTAGGTCACAGATCTCCTAGGATAGGTAGTGTGGAGAGAGGGATTCTCACAAGACCTCAGAAACCCTGGTGAGGGAATCAGTAGACCATCCTGTACCAGCATACCTCACACACTCTAGCTTCTGTGGAGAGACAGACCAGACAGATACACAGAGATAGAGGACATCACACATCTTACTGCTGTACCATGGCCAGAGGTAATAGAGTTCACAGTAATGTAACAACATTCTCTTAACAGTCATTCAGTTCTGCACTTAAAACAGACATAACAATGATTGCATTTCCTTCCACTGTTCTATCAGTTTAAGTGATTATATGCTGTCATGAAATACTTTTCAGTTTTCTTTTGTTTAACATTTTATTTATTTCATGTTTAGAAAGAGGACAAGAGAAGGAAAAAGAAGAGAGAAACATCGATGTGAGAGAGAAACATAAATTGGTTGCCTCCTGAATGTGCCCCAGTTGGGTACTAAACCCACAATCCAGGCATGTGCCCTGACCCAGAATCAAACCAGTGACCTTTCACATTGCCAGAGGATGCCCATTCAACTGAGCCACACCAGTCAGGGCCACCTCTCAATTTTCTACATCTTACATTTAGCTAATAGGTATTGGCAATAATTAGTCTCTTCTGCTTATGGCATAATTCTTAATATAGCACAAGTGTTTAGTGCTTCTTTTAAAAAATTTTTAATTGTTATTCTATTACAGTTGTCCCAATTTCCCCCCTTTGCCCTCTTCTGCCCAGCCCACCCCTGTTCTCACAGTCAAGCCACACCTTGTTGTTCATGTCGATGCATCATTCATATATACCCTTTAACTAGTCCCTTCCCGTTCTTTCCACCATTATCCCTCTCCCCCATCCTCTCTGGTCAGTGTCAATCTGTTCCATGTTTCCAAGCCTGTGGTTCTATTTTGTTCATTAGTTTATTTTGTTCATTATTTTATTTTGTTCATTAGATTCCTCTTATAAGTGACATCATATGGTATTTGTCTTTCACCAACTGGCTTGTGTCACTTAGCATAATGTTGTCCAGTTCCATCCATGCTGTCACAAAAGGTAGGAGTTCATTCTTTCTTTCTGCTGTGTAATATTCTGTTGTATAAATGTATCACAGTTTTTTTATCCACTCATCTACTGATGGGCACTTAGCCTGTTTCCAGCACTTGGCTACTGTAAATACTGAATGGCTTGAAACTAGAAACTAATGTCAAGGAAAAAACTCAAAACACTGAAATATATGGAAACTGAATAATATGTTATTTAATAATGAATGGGTTAACAATGAGCTCATGGAAGAAATCAAAAAGTATATGGAAACAAATGAGAATGAACACACAACAACCCCAAACCTATGGGACACAGTGAAGGCAGACCTGAGAGGGAAGTTCATAACAATACAGGTCTACCTAAAGAAGACAGAAAAATCTCAAATAAATAACCTAACTCTACATCTGAAAGAACTAGAGGAAGAACAACAAACAAAGCTCAAAGTAAGTAGAAGGAAGGAATTAATCAAGATCAGAGCAGAATTAAATGATATAAAACTAAAAAAACAATTCAAAGGATCATTAATCCAGGAGCTGGTTATTTGAAAAGATAAATAAAATCACCAAATCTTTAAACACACTGATCAAGAAAAAAAGAGAGAGGACTCAAATAAATAAAATCAGAAGTGCAAGAGGAGAAGTTACAACCAATACCACAGAAATGCAAAGGATTGTAAGAAATTATTATGAACAACTACATGCCAAGAAATTGGACAACCTGGGTGAAATGGATAAACTTCTAGAAACATACAGTCTTTCAAAATTGAATCAAGATGAAGCATTAAGCCTGAAGAGACTGGTAACATCTAGAGAAATTGAAGCAATAATCAAAAATTTCCTGGCACACAAAAGCCTTATACCAGATGGCTTCACAGGTGAATTTCATCAAACATTTAGAGAAGAACTAACTCCTATCCTTCTGAATCTATTCCAAAAAATTCAAGAGGAAGGGAAACTCCCAATCTGTTTTTATGAAAGCAGTATCATCCTAATTACATAACCAGTGCTTCTAAAAGATGATGTCTTCCATTTTTTTTACTTTCTCTTTCCTACCTGAGTTACTAGTTTAAGGTACTTTGTGAATCTTCTCCTCCCTCCCTTTTCCAGAATAATCTCTCAGCTTGTTCAATTAAGTATTGTGTCTAAAGGCCTCATCCATAATTATTCCTCTTGTCATTGACAATATCTCTGACCTTATGTCCATTATATTACATATTATAATATCAAAAATTCAGGTAAGAAAAAAGAGACTATAAAGATTTGAGAGACAAGGTAAACAATTCAGTTTTAGGTGCTGATAGTGATCTGACTGACAATTGACAAGTTGTTTCTGGACATAAAGATTTAGAGTTTTTAAATGGCAGTGGATGGTTGACAAAAATCTCTAAAATACAACATTTAGAGACAAAAATCTTTCAAATGTAACATTTAGAACATAGAATAAAAATTAAGGTGATAATGGTAGAACCATAAAAAATATAAATTATTAATATACAGAGAGAGGCCAAGGGATGATACTTAGTATAATTATAAAGTCAAACACTTGGAAGGAAAACAGAAAATGCACTGCTTTAAAAGTTACACAAGGAGATGCTTAGGCATGGTGAAATATCTAAAAGTATCACTTACTACAGAGTTGTCAATTATGAGCATAGACAAAACGTCATTCCCTTTGACAATCAAGATGGCATTGGTGAATTTTGAATGAAATATGGCTGTAGAGCAGTAGGGTCAGAAATGAATGAAGGGAGGTTTGTGAAAGGGAGAAAAAATGTCTTAGTAGGCCAAACCAAGATTAGGGCAAAAAGAGTGCTATTGAGGTTTACCAATATATAAAGAGAAATAGTAAATGTACAACTCAATATTTTAGTAATATTATAACACCATCTCAGGACTACAAAGAATAATTACTTAAATTATAAAAAACAAACCATAATGTTTGTATTTCTAACCTAACTATAACTTTTTGCTACTATTGCTGTACTCTTTCCCTGGTATGCGCTATCATTTTTTAAAAATCAACTTCCCTAAAATCTCACTTTCTTTCTATTCTTTCTTTTTGTTTTCTATTAGTTTAGTCTTTTACAAGTTAAACTTTACCAACTTCTGTACTACATATGCAGAAATCTTTCAAAACTACCTAATTTTTCCCATAAACAAAGTCAATCAAGGTTAATACCTACAGCATGTAAATATGTTTACTCTCTCCTACATTAAAAAAATAGAGACAAAACAACATTCATCTTCCCATCAACAAGCCTACTCTTATCTCTGCTTTACAGTCTGGTGATTAGAAGTAATGGCGCACACTGTAAGCCACACTTCTGCACTTGATTTGTCATCCTCACTCCACAGCCATCTGGTTTCTGCCTTACCACATATATGTTAAGAAAATAATGAAAAAGCAGAAAAACAGATCACTTTCATAAGCTACTAATTTTTTGTCATTATTTTGATCTTTTAACTCTTCTTCAGTCTTAGTTTAATGGACTTTGCTTCCATACAACTATAAGGAATTCTTAAAATTATACACTTACTCTACACTTAAAACAATATAGACAACTAGAGCTGACCCTTGAACAACACAGGTTTAAACACTATAAGCCCACCTATTTTTTAAATAAATAAAATTGGCCCTTTATATCTGAGGGTTTTGCATTTAGATATTCAACCATTTTGAATCTGAAGATGAGAAAGACCTATTGTAGTTAGGTTTTGGGGGAGTCAGGTTATATCTGGGTTTTCAGCTATGTGAGTGGGGGTAGATGTCAGCTGCTCTAGCCCCATTATTCAAGAGTCAACTGTATTACATGCCACTATTATACTTACCACCATAAAATATAAACACATTTCTAAATATGCACATAAGCAAAACATTCAATCTGTATGTCTATTCCAATAACTTCCTTAAAAAGAAAGTTCAAATCCTTCTGTCATTATCATTTTAATCCTGAGTAAGACAATATTCTAGTACACAAAGAACATATAGATTATTTTAAATCAGCTTTTAGCTCATTTGAGTTGACTGCTACCAGTGGCCATTTTGAATTAACTATGATTTCAGTATTAATGTAAACTTATCTTCCTATTCCTATTCCCTCCAGTCCCCATACTAGGTTACCACTATATTTCTGTCTACTGAAGGGGAATAATGTTTTATCTTTAATTTGATGAGCTATAAAATGAACATGCTAAGGTTCTATTGATTAGTCTGGATTTAATCACAAAAGATCATATCTACCTCATATGACTTTGGTAGAAATCTCTAAATATGAAAAGTTTTGAATACCTTTTGATATTTCCTCAGCATATAGTGAGCTGCATTGTTATAAATTAATTGAGCCACCCTAAGACTCTACAAAGTCCAAAGTAAGGTAAGAAAATTAAATCCTGAAGCCAATGACTTTAGAAAGCAGCTATTATTGTTTCCTAAATAACAGAGGTTGACATGATTTTTTATATCAGTGTTGGATAAGAAGTTAAAGCAAAGAGTTTTATTTATTTATTTATTTATTTATTTATTTATGGAGAGGGGAAGGGAGGGAGAAGGAAAGGGAGAGAAACATCTAAGTGTGAGAGAAATATTGATCGGTTGCCTCTCGCACACCCTCAACCAGGGACTTAGCTCACAACCCAGGTGTGAGCCCTAACCAGGAACTGAACCAGTGATGCTGTTCAACCCACTGAACCACACCAGTCAGGGCAAAGAGTTTAATTTTTAATTTAAACTTAAGTTATCTGTAATATGCAATATATATTAGTTAAGACAACACAAAGTTTGTCATCAAAAGAAAATGACACTCACTAACAATGTAATTATGTTTGTAAGAATACAAAGTTAAGATCCAAGATGGAGGCACAGTGGGTGGAAACTACACTGATTTCTTCCCAAGACCAAACTGGAACAATAATTAAATTATAGAAAATATCATCCTGAACAACCAACTGAAGACTAGTTGGAGAGAAGCCTTATAACCAAGCACATACAGAAGAAACCACACTACCATTTCAAAAGTGACAGAAAGAGCAGAGGTGTGAGAGGCCTGGCTACCCCTTCATGGGCAGCAGCTGAAGTTCCAGAGGGACTTCAGGAGCTGGGCCTTCCCCCCTGAAAAGGGTAGGATATAAACACCAGAACCAGGAAAGGTGTCCACATAACATCTTGTTGTGAAAAGCAGTGGGTTTTCTGTCTGCCAGGAAAAGACAGCTGCAGATACAGACACACTCTTAAAGGACTAACACACAAAATTTTGTTTGCAGACAATTATCCTGGACATGGGCTGAGGGAGGGCAGAGCAGACTAGAACCACAGAAGAAGAATCTGGGGGTGGTGGCTCTAGGGAGAGAGCTGAAAGGTCAGTCACCAGGATTGCCATGCTTAGTCAGTTCACATACTAAAGAAGATGTCTTTCTTAGGCACTGCACTCCCCTCACAACAGCATCATCCTGGGGGTAAGCAATAGCCCCACCCATGGGAATTACTCTTGCTCACCCCATGGAGCTTAAGCCCTGCTGAGAGGTAGAGCCACAGGCTCTTTCAGTAATTAAGCATGACAGACTGACTGTAGGAGGAGGTGGATCTCTGCATTCTCTCAGACTTGAGCTGTCCCTCGTCAAAGCTGAAGCCTTGTAAAAGCCATGCCTGACGTGCAGCTTTGTCATTTCTGCATGCAACAAAGCCCAGCAGAGGGAGTCACAAGGTATGAATCACTGACAGCTCCAAACATGTTGCCAAGAGCCAGGTACAGGCAGTGTCTGACACAGGCCTGGACAAGGGTGTTTGCAGATCTACCTAATACATAGAAAAAACATAAAGAGGCAGCCAAAATGAAGTAACAGAATCCAGATGAAAGAAAAAAAAGAAATCTCCATAAAAAGAGCTAAGTGAAATGGAGGTAAACAATTTGTCAGACATAGAGTTCAAAGTAATGATTATAAAGATACACAACAGCATGAAAAATGCCTAGAAACCATAAGAAGGGCCAGTCAGAAGTAAAAAAAATTAATCTCTGAAATAAATAATACATTGATAGGAGTAAACAAAGTGACATGAAGCAGAAGATGAAATCAATGATTTGGAAACCAAGGTGAAAAAAAAAACCCACAAAAGCAGAGCAGCAAAAAGCAAACAGAATTTTTGAAAAATGAAGATAAAATGGTGTTGGGAAATCTAGACAGCTACATGCAAAAGAATGAAACTCAACCTCTAACTTACACCATATACAAAAATAAACTCAAGATGGATAAAAGAATTAAATACACCATGACACCAAAGAAATCCTAGAGGAGAACAAGACAGGAAAATTTCAGATATCCCAGGCAGTAATATTTTCACCAGTATGTCCTCTAGACCAAGGGATATAAAGGAAAGAATAAACAAATAGGGTTTCATTAAATTAAAAAGCTTCTGCTCAGCAAAAGAAAATCAGCAAAATGAAAATGGAAAAGCCATATCAGAAAACACATTTGCCAATGATCCCTCAGACAAGGGTTTGGCAAGGGTTTTGTTTGAGCTACAAAACATATAAATAACTCACAGGATTTCACACCAGGAAGACAAACAATATAATTTAAAAATGTGCAAAGGACCTGAACAGACATTTCTTCATGGAGAACATACAGAAAGCCCAGAGACACATGAAAAGATACTCGGCATTACCAGGCATCAGACAGATGCAAATTAAAACCACGATGAGATATCACTTCACACTGGTCAGAATGCCCATCATAACCAAATCAACAAACAACAAGTATTGGAGAGGTTGTGGAGAAAAGGGAACCTTAGTGTACTGTTGGTGGGAATACACTGGTGTAGCAACTATGGAAAACAGTAAGGAATTTCCTCAGAAAACTAAAAACAGAACTGCCTTTTCAACATGCAATTCCACTGCTGGGATTTATAACTTAAGAATACTGAAACACCAATTCAAAAGAACCTGTGCACCCCAATGTTCATAGAAGCATTATTTACAATAGCCAAGTGCTGGAAGCAACCTAGTTGCCCATCAGTAAATGAGTGCATCAAAAAACTGTGGTACATTTACACAATCGAATACTACACAGCAGAAAGAAAGAAAGAAGGATCTCCTAGCCTCCACCTTCTTTTTGTGAAATGCTGGAGAGCATTATGCAAAGAGAAATAAGTCAGGTGGTGAAAGACAAATATCATATGATATCACCTACAAGTAGAACATAATCAGTAAAAGAAATAAGCAAGCAAAATACAACCAGAGGCATGGAAATAAAGGACAAAATGACAATGACTTGGGGGGTAGATACCAGGAGAAATAAGGGAAAGGTTCATTAAGGATCATATATATAAAGAACCCATGAAAAGAGAGAGGACCCAAATAAACACAATCAGAAATGAAAGAGGAGAGATTACAACTGATACCACAGAAATACAAAGGATTGTAAAAAATTACTAAGAAGAAACATATAACAAAAAATTTGAAAACCTAGGTGAAATGGACAAATTTCTAGAAAAATATAATCTTCCAAACACAATGAAGAAGAAGCAGAAAGCCTGAACAGACGAATAACAGCAGATGAAATTGAAGTAGTAATAAAAAAAACTCCCAAAACACAAAAGCCCTGGACTGGATGGTTCCTAGGAGAATTCTACAGAGCATTTAAGGAAGAGCTAACCCCTATCCTTCACAGACTATTCCAAAATATCCAAAATGATGGAAGACTCCCAAACTCTTTTTATGATGCCAGCACCATCCTAATCCCAAAACCAGATAAAGACACAACAAAGAAAGAAAACTTCAGGCCAATATCGCTGATGAACATAGATGGTAACATTCTCAACAAAATACTAGCAAACCACATCCAACAATACATTAAAAAGATCATACACCATGACCAAGTGGGATTCATCCCAGGGATGCAAGAATGTACAATATTCAGAAATCAGTAAATGTGATGCATCACATAAACAAAAGCAAAGACAAAAACGACATGATCATATCAATAGATGCAGGAGAAACATTTGATAAATCACAACACCCATTTATGATAAAACACTCTGCAAAGTGGGAATAGAGGGAGCATTCCTCAAGATAATAAAGGCTGTATATGAGAGACCTATAGCCAACATCATACTCAATGGGCAAAAACTAAAATATTTTGCACTAAGATCAGGAACAAGACAAGGCTGTCCACTTTCACCACTTCTATTCAATATAGTATTGGAAGTTTTAGCCACAGTGATAAGACAAGAAAAAGAAATAAAAGGCATCCAAATCGCAAAGCAGGAAAGAAAACTGTCACTTTTGCAAATGACATGATAGTGTACATAGAAAATCCTATACACTCTGCCAAAAAACTGCTTGACCTAATAAATGAATTTGGAAAAACAGCAGTATACAAAGTCAATATCCAGAAATCAAAGGTATTTTTGTACACAAACAATGAAACAGCAGATGCAGAAATCAAGAAAAAAAACCCATTTGATATAGCAACAAGAAAAATAAAATACCTAGGAATAAACCTAACCAAGGAGATAAAAGACTTGTACTCAGAAAACTACACAACACTGAAGAACAAAATCAAGGAAGACACAAACAAATGAAAATATATACCGTGTTCATGGGTTAGAAGAATTAACATCATCAAAATGTCCATACTACCCAAAGCAATTTATAGATTCAATGCAATACCTGTTAAAATACCGATGCCATATTTCATAGATATAGAACAAACATTTCAAAAGTTTATATGGAACCATAAGTGACCCCAAATAGCTGCTGCAATTTTGAGAAAGAAGAACAAAGTTGGAGGGATCATAATACCTGATACCAAACTGTATTACAAGCCACTGATATCAAAACAGCCTGATACTGGAATAAAAACAGGCAGATGGACCAGTAGAACAGAAAGAACAGAGAGCCCAGAAATAAACCTAAGTCTCTATGGTCAATTATATTTGACAAAGGGGGCAGCAACATAAAATGGAGTAAAAACAGCCTCTTCAACAAATGATGTTGAGAGAACTGGACAGCTACGTGAAAAATAATGAAACTTGAGCTACAACTTACACCATACACAAAAATAAATTCAAGGTGGATAAAAGATTTAAATATAAGTTGTGTCACCATTAAACTCCTAGAGGAAAACATAGGCAGGAAAATCTCAGATATTTCACACAGCAATATTTTCACTGACATGTCCCCTAGAGCAAGGGACATAAAGGAAAGAATAAACAAATGAGATCTCATCAAAATAAAAAGCTTCTGCATGGCTAAAAAAACCACTATTAAAATAAAAAGAGAACCAAGCATATGGGAAAACATATTTGCCAATGTTACTTCAGACAAGGGTTTCATCTCCAATATATATAATGAACTCACACGACTCCACTCTAAGAAGACAAGCAACCCAATTAAAAAATGGACAAAGGACTTGAACAGACACTTCTCCAAGGAGGACATACAGAGGATCCAGAGACACATGAAAAGATGCTCAATATCGCTAGCTATCAGAGAGATGCAAATTAAAACCACAATAAGATACCACTTCACATGGGTCAGAATGGCCATCATAAACAAAGCAACAAACAACAAGTGTTGGAGAGGTTGTGGAGAAAAGGGGACCCTAGTGTACTGTTGGTGGGATTGCAGACTGGTACAACCACTATGGAAAACAGTATGGAATTTTCTCAGAAAACTAAAAATGGATCTGCCTTTTGACCCAGCAATTCCACTGATAAGATTATATCCTAAGAACCCTGAAACATCAATCCAAAAGAAACTATGCACCCCAATGTTCATAGCAGCACAATTTACAATAGCCAAATTTTGGAAGCAACCTAGGTGCCCATCAGTAAATGAATGGACCAAAAAACTATGGTACATTTACACAATGGAATTCTATGCAGCAGAAAGAAAGAAGGAGCTCCTACCCTTTGTGACAACATGGATGGAACTGGAAAGCATTATGCTAAGTGAAATAAGCCAGGTGGTGAAAGACAAATACCATATGATCTCACCTTTAACAGGAACCTAAAAACAAAACAAACAAACAAGCAAAAGATAACCAAAGACAGTGAAACAGAGAACAGGCTGACAGTGACCAGAGCAGGGAGGAGAGGGAGTTTCAGGGGAAACGGGGAAGAGTTTGCAGGAATGAGTATAAAGGACACATGTACAAAAACTAGGTGGGGTGGAAATGGGAGGGAGGTGGGGAGAGCTGGGAGTAAAAGGCAGAAAACTGTACTTGAACAACAATTAAAATAAAAAATAACGTTATAAACAAACAACAAAAAAGATAAAAATCACATCAAGCATCTTCTCTGACTATAATACTAAGAAACTAGACATCAATCACAAGAAGAAAACTGAAAAATGCACAAAGACAAGAAAGCTAAATACCATGCTATTAAACAATGAATGAGTCAACAATAAGATCAAGAAAGAAATCAAAAGATACCTTGAAACAAATGAAAATGAGAACACAACAACCTAAAATCTGAGGGACCCAAGGAAAGCAATCCTAAAAGGGAAATTCACAACAATACAGGCCTATCTCAAGAAATATGAAAAATCTCAAATGAACACTTTAACTTTACACTTAGAGGAACTAGAGAAAAAATAGCAAAGAAGCCTAAAGTGGATAGAAGAAAGGAAATAACAAATATAAAAACAGAAATAAATGCCATAGAGACTGAAACAAAATAAAAAAGAACAATTAATCCAAGAGCTGGTCCTCTGAAAGATAAACAACATTCACAAATCTCAAATTAGACTCATCAAGAAAAAAAGACAGAGAACCCAAATAAATAAAATCACAAATGGAAGCAGAGAAGTAGTGCCCTGGCTGGTGTAGCTCAGTGGATCGAGTGTGGGCCTCTGAACCAAAGGACTGCTGGTCCAATTCCCAGTCAGGGCATATGCCTGGGTTGCGGGACAGGTCCACAGTTTGAGGTATGTGAGAGGCAACCACATATTGATGTTTCTCTCCCACTCCTTCCCCTTCTCTTCCCCTCTCTCTAAAAATAAATAAAATCTTTTAAAAAAGTGGAGAAGTAGCAACTGACACCAAGTAAATATAATGGACTGTAAGAAAATGTTATGAATAACTATACACCATAAAACTGAATAACCTGAAAAAAAAGGATAAATTCTTAGAAACATAAAATTCTTCCAAAATTAAATTAAGAATCAGACAATCTGATACAACATATTACACCTAGTAAAATTGAAGCAATAATCTAAAATCTCCAAACAAACAAAAAGCTCTGGATCAGATGGCTTCACAGGTGAGTTTTACCAAACATTTAAAGAAGAATTAATTTCTGTCTTTCTCAATCTATGTCAAACAATTCAAGGGGAAGGAAGATTCCCAATCTCTTTTATGAGGCCACTGTCATCTTCATTACAAAACAAGATACTACAAAGAAAGATAATTACACAGCAATACATCAAAAAGATCATACCATGACCAATTGGGATTTAATCTGGGATGCAAGGTTGATACAATATTCACAAATCAATAAACATGATACACCACATAAACAAAATGAAGTTACCTTCTTACACCACATAGAAAAATAATTTTAAAATGGATTAAAGATTTAAATGTTAGACCTGAAACCATTAATATCCTAGAAGAAAACCTAGACAGTAAAATCTCATACCTTGCTTGTAGTAATATTTTTTCTGATATATCTGCTTGTGCAAGAGAAACAAACCAAAAATAAACTAAAAATGGGACTAAATCTGTCTAAAAAGTTTTTACATGACAAAAGAAACCATGAACAAAATAAAAAGACAACCCACAAAATGGGAAAGCATATTCACCAATACATCTAATGGGGGTTAATATCCAAAATATATAAAGAACTTATAACATAAAACACTAATTTGAAAGAACATAAACACCCTTATGCAGCATTATTTACAATTGCCAAGATATGGAAGCAGCCCAAGTGTCCATCAGTAGATGAGTAGATAAAACAACTATGAGACATTTACACAATGGAATTCTACTTGGCTATAAAAAAGATAAGATAATTTTACCCTTTGCAACAGTATGGATGGACCTGGAGAACATTATGCTAAGTGAAATATGCAAGTAAAAGAAAGACAAATACCATAAGACTTTGCTAATTTGTGGAATCTAATGAATAAACTGAAGTAACAAGGACAATGGGGGCAGACTCATAGATGGAGAGCCCCATGACAGATAGTAGGGGAGGGCAGGTTGGAGGATGGAGGAATTGACCAAAAAGGAAAAAGGACTCATGGACATAGATAACAGTGTGGTGATTATTGGGGGCTGGGCTATATACAGGGACTAAATGGTAATGGGAAAAACATAATAAAGATTAAATAAAAAAAATAAAGGATCCTGAAAGACCAATTCAAAAGAACATATGCACCCCAATGTTCATAACAGCACAATTTATAATAGCCAAGTGCTGGAAGCAACCTAAGTGCCCACCAGTAAATGAGTGGATCAAAAAACTATGGTATATTTACACAATGGAATACTACACAGTAGAAAGAAAGAAGGGACTCCTACCCTTCCCTTTCATGACAGCATGGATGTCATGAAAGGGATGGAATTGGAGATCATTATGCAAAGTGAAATAAGCCAAGTGGTGAAAGACAAATACAATATGATCTCACCTATAAGTGGAACCTAGTTAACCAAATAAACAAGCAAGCAAAACACAACCAGAGACATTGAAATAAAGAACAAATTGACAGGAACCAGAGAGGAGTGGTGAGAGGGATAATAGTAGAAGGGCCACCAAGGAACATGTATAAATGACATATGGACAAAGCCAAAGTGGGTAGGTTTGAGGGTGGGAGGAGGGGATGGGTGGAGCGGGGTGCCATGGTGGGGTGAAAATGGAGACAAGTGTATTTGAACAATTATAAAACACACACACACACACATACACAGCAAACAATCTAATTAAAAAATAGGTAAAGAATAAACATTTCTCCAAACATAACATATAGATGATGAATAGACAAATGAAATGATGCTCCATGTCACTGGTCATCAGAGAAATGCAAATTAAAACTGCAATGAGATATTACTCCATGCTTGTCAGATAAATAAATCTAAAAATAATGAGTGCTGTTGAGGATATAGAGAAAGGGGAATCCTTTTGCAATGTTGGTAGGCATGCAGATTGGTGCACCCAATATTAAAAATGATTAAAAATGTAACTACCTTATGACCTACTGATTCCACTTTTGGGAGTTTATCCAAAGAAACTCGAAATACCAATTCAAAAAAAATATATGCATCTCTATGTCTATTGCAGCATTATTAGCAATAGTCAAGATTTAGAAGCAGCCAAAGTGTACATCAGTAGATGAGTGGATAAAACAACTATGGTACGTTTACACAGAAGAATATTACTCAGCCATAAAAAAAGAAAAAAAAGTCTACCATTTAGACAGCATAGATGGACCTAGAGAATATTATACTAAGTGAAATAAGTCAGTCAGAGGAAGGCAAATACCATATGACTTTACTCATACGTGGAATGTAATGAACAAACTGAAATAACAAGCAAAATAGAGACAGACTTATAGAGAGAGGGCACACTGTCAACTCTGGGGAGGGGATGGGGAGGTGAGGATATCTAGCAAAAAAGAAAAAGAACTCATGGACAGGGGCAATGGTGTAGTGATTGTAGGAGGAAGTAGTGTGGGTAGAAATGGAAGAGGGTATAAGAAGGATAAAGGGCAGTGGAAATATGCAGTAAAAATATACTATTGAAAATCAAATCAAATCAATTCAAAAGAATTTAAAGTTAAACAAAGCAATAATACAATTTAAATTTTCATGTTAATACAATGATAAAAGCAATGTTTTTAACAAAAGAAACATCTTTAGCCCTAGGTGGTATGGTTGAATGGATTGAGGGCCAGCCTCAAAGGGTCACTTGTTTGATTCCTATTGTAGGACACATGCCTGAGTTGTGGGCCAGGCTCCCAGTAGAGGGGGTGTGAGAAGCAACCACACACATTGATATTTCTCTCTCTCTCTTTCTCCCTCCCTTCTCCTTTCAATAAATAAATAAATAATATCTTTTGTTTAAAAAAGAACTATCTTCTATATCTATTAACATTTGTGAATCAAAGTACTAACTTTTTAAAAGATTTTATTTTACTTATTTTTAGAGAGAGAAGGGAGGGAGAAAGAGAGAGAGAAGCATCAATGTGTGGTTGCTGGGGGTCATGGCCTGCAACCCAGGCATGTGATGTGCCCTGACTGGGAATGGAACTGGCGACACTTTGGTTCGCAGCCCGTGCTCAGTCCACTGAGCTACGCCAGCCAGGGCTTCAAGGTATTAGCTTAACAGAAAATTGAATACATGACAAAAAAGTATTAATGTGACTTTTCCTCCTATTATTCTTAAGTGAAACTATAATTTTTTTAAAAATCTGAGCCCTGGCTGGCGTAGCTCAGTGGATTGAGCGCGTACTGCGAACCAAAGTGTCGCAGTTTTGATTCCCAGTCAGAGCACATGCCTGGGTTGCAGGCCACGGCCCCCAGCAACCGCACATTGATGTTTCTCTCTCCCTCTCTCTTTCTCCCTCCCTTCCCTCTCTAAAAACAAATAAATAAAATCTTAAGAGAAGAATAAAGCAGATATTCTATAAAAAATAAGTAAACTGTTAAAAAAATTGATTGATGAAAGTTACCACATGTCCATTTCTAGATTTCATTAGAATACTTTGTTTTCATCTAGAAGCATAAGCTGTTAATATCTAAGGCTAAATCTTCAAAGACTATTGGACGTTATACAGGTGAAAAAATACAGGTTTCACTGAACCTAAATTTCTCAACATTGTTTTTAAATACAGTATTTAATAACCTCTGATATGTGTGCCAGAGAATATCCATGGGCCACCAAGTCTGAAACAGCCATTTGTGTCTTGTGTCTACATGAGTATGCCTGCCCAAAGCCATTGTTCTACACAGTATTTTTCAAGAAAAATATTTTACCTATACCTGAAAAATATCGGAAAGTCTATAAAATAGTTTAGTAATCTCATATTGTGTTCACAAATGAATTGTGTGAACTAAGCTGGGTACCCCAACTTGGAGGTAAATTTTTGGAAGTGCACTTTGCCCTTCTGGGGCAGGAATGTATAATCCTATAGATAAGTTCCTGGTTTACTATTGGGACCTGTGCTATATCTGGAATTATCTCCAACTGAAGAATGAATACTGTATTTACCTAATCATTAAATTTTGAAAACAACAACAACAATAAATACAACTCCAAAAATTTTGGAGTCTAGCCTACAAATTGTGAATGAAAAAAAAAAAGCTGAGATAGACACTCTTCACACTCTTCATACCATTTTTATGGGTTTTGAGTTAGCAAGAGTGCAGAGTGAAGACAGAAATTACTCAAACGCCACCAGGAGGGGACAACATTTATTCTTAAAACCTTTGATTAGGCTTTCCTCCTCTTCTAAAAATCAAACTGTGTCAGAAGCCATATATCATGTGGTCAGTGAGTCAACCCTCTAAGGTTCTTTGAACCAAATCTTCCTAGTCTCTTAGGAATTACCACAGCATCTCACAAGATCAGGACTCTGGAAGCTACAAGTACTAATTACATAATTATTAACCCCTCTAGACTGAATTTATACCTAAATAGTTGTGGAAAGCAGAGATGATGTCAGTCCTGTCAAACAAGATAGCCGCCAGGTCAGCCATGCTTACAGCATGTGCAGCAGAGTCTGATTCAGGAAGGAAACTACTTAAGTCATGCCTGGCAGGGTGGAGTATTCAAGATATTTGCACAAGTGACTTGAACAGATACTTCTGTAGAAGTAGAGTACCCCAGGATAAGCCCACCAGGAATTCCCTGACAACTTATCAAGGGTCTAAAGACACTTATCAAGAGACTTAGAAGGGTGGAGTACATGACCCTCGAGGGCATAAGAAGTGAGGACTTCGCACTGAGGCCGTGACAGCTGAGCTCCACACACAAAGATGCTGCTCTATGTGCTGAGGATCTTTTGACTGCTGTGAAACTGGAGGCTCTGCCCTGCTGGACCAAGGAATTTGTTTGCCCTGCTGCTAACCAAGCTCCATGAGAATCGGCCTTGCAGGACACTGACAGCTCCCTTGCCCACATTGCCATCTCTTGGAACCACTGGCTAAGACTCTGGGACTCAGGTTCGGTACCCTCCATTGATTGCTGTGTTATATTTCTCCTACATTGTTAGAGTATGGATAAGATATTAATGTATGTTACTCTACCTTAAGTAACCTGTATTTCATAAAAGCTAAATGAATAGCATAGTGACCCCCTGTGACTCTTGTTTATTCCTTGGTGCTGGGTTGCTCTGTAGGCAGCTAGCTGAGTGGTTGCCCAGCTGCCTTGTAGGAAAGATTGTAACACATGCCTTCTTAAGGGCCCATTTGGGGATGGTTTCTGAGGGTACTCATGACAGAAGACTCATCCATCTCCAAAATTAAGAGCTTTTCAGCTTTGTTGGAAAAAATTTCAAAGCCCCAGAAAATCCTTCTTAAAATTAAGTTAGTCTCATCATTGTGTTCCAACCTTAATCACAAATTGGCTATTTACAGAGATCCACTATTTCTTCCAGTCTAACTTATAAAGAAAAAAATAAGATTTACTACAGGATATGCCAAAAAAACCCCACAAAAACCCAAAACCTTCAATTTGTGTCTCCAAGAGCAGCAATGGAAGGCAGAGAATTTGGAGGACCTGGCCAGCCAATTGTCCCATTGTTTTTCTCCACTGAGGAATCACTGCCACTGCCTGTAACTAGCCCCAAGACAGACATGTTCTTCAGCAGATCACAAAAAGCCTTTTGACTTCAGAATAGAGGAATCAATATGATAGTAGCATAAACCTAAAGCTTGCTTCTTAACTGGACAGAAGAGTGATTATCATGAAGCAAGAATGACTGTGATTCCACCAGGGCAAACTCTCATGGACTGAGAATTTAGCAAATGCCAGGCACCAGAGCAGTGCATGTTATTTAGACAATCTCTAGTTCTTTCTAAAACCTTAAGAAAAGTATATTCTAAATTTCCACTTGAAAAAAAGAGAGGGTTACCACTTGAGACATAAGAGAGGGTTAGTATCGAATGGTCAAAGTTTCGTTCTAACTGCAGTACTTCCTTACCCTAGAAACAAATTTTGTTTCATATATATTACGTGTTGTGGCAAATATATTAATATAATATGTTGAATACATTTATTATGCAAAATATTTTTTTCTTTTTGCTTTGTTGCACCTTATTTCCATAAGGGCATCTATGTCTTTAGAAATTAAGGGGGAAATGGAATATAGAATGAGAATTACTATTCATTTATATTCTGTTAGTCAAAAAAATATCTGTCTGAATAATTATTAGGATATTTTTATTTAAAATTATTTTAATAAAGTAAAAATATCTGTCTCAATCATGAAATGTGGAACAAAGGCAATTATTAGTAAATATTGTCATTCAACTTCTTATTTTTTAAATATTAAGCACTGATAGTTTTAAGGAAATATATACAGTAGCTGAGAAACTGCCTAAAATTTCTGCTTAAACAATTGCATTTCCATGAAATTTTGAAACTGGCCCTATAGGATATCAGTGGTCCACCTCTGTGGCAATGTGGCATGGCATCTCCAGAAAGTCTCTCAAACTTCATCTTCCAGGTCACCTGTTAACTTAGGTACCAGGGGTTGGACTTCCCACTTTCCTCCTCCTCAGTCACCTGTGTTCTTTTGGTTTGCCATAGAGCAAGACTGTGCTCTCAACTTAAATGGATAAATATCCTTTTTAAGTATTGCCATGATTATTATTTATAATATTTGGGTTTGTTAATAAAAATGGGGAATTTTCAGTGTCACAAAATCTTTTTTTAAGGTTTTATTTATTTTTTAGACAGAGGGGATGGGAGGAAGAAAGAAAGGGGGAGAAACATCAATGTGTGGTTGCCTCTCACGCACCTTCTACTGGGGACCTGGCCTGCAACCCAGGCATGTGCCCTGACTGGGAATCCAACCAGCACAGGCCAGCACTGAATCTACTGAGCCACACCAGCCAGGACACAGTGTCATAAAAACTTAACATCTTAAGGGTGGTAGCAAGTCAAATGTGTGATGTACAACATTTAAGAAGTGCACAAGATTTTTCTATTTAATTTTACATCCTTCACCTATCCTTTATTCAAAACTTCAAATTAATGGTATTTCCCAGAGTTTTTTGAGCAAAGTAATACATAAAAATAATTATCTGTGGCTATAGCCTTTAGTGTTAAATGTGAAATTATTGTGTTTAAATTCTCACAGTATCATTTACCTAACATTAATTTTAAATGTTTTGCTAATTCTTCTAATTTTACACTGAAGAATTGATAAGCTCATGCCCGTTAGATGCTACACCAAATAAGACTTATTCAGACTTAAATTAGTCCAGGTTATAATAACTGGGTCAGTGTTTTCCAAAATCTACTTCCCAAAACAGGTGGCCCATACACATATTTAATGTTATTCAATCTAAATAAAATTTTTTTAAAAACTGAACTACTAAAGTATCTGGTTTTGCTTAAGATATGTGTAAAGTTAAAAATAAATAAATGAAATCCAATGTTGTAGTAAGCGTGAGGTTATATTTGTTGGATGAGAAGCTACAAGTTTTCTAAGGAAGCAGTTTGCCAATGTAGATCCAAATGTAAAATACACAAATATTCTCTGAAATTTTTTAAAAGATAATTTAGAGATAATTTCACAAGAGAAAGAAAAGTATGACCAGGTCTAACCATTTAAACAATCTTAATATCTAAAACATCTGACAAATTATATAATAACTTAAATACCAAGCCATAAAGTACTAGATAAATAAATGGTGAAGGATACATAAATAGATTACTACCAATATAAAACAGTGCAAATCTATGCTTATGACATGAAGGAAAATCATAATATGTTGCTAAAAATAATGCATATAGTTTCACCCTGTTCATATACCCTTAACATTCTGTGCCTAGAGACACTTCTAAAAGAATAATAACCAGGATGCTAACAATGGTGAAATCTTGGGGCAGTGAATTTCTGTACATCTTTGTGTTTTTTTCTTATTATGGTCTGTATTTTTCTATTTTTTCCCAATCAGTACTTTTTCACAAAACTAATAAAATGATCTGGTAGTTCTGGAGCCCTCTTCTACCTGTCTGACTATAATACTTTCTCTACTTTTACTTCACAGTTGTGCTAATTCTCTGAATCTCAAGACAAAGGAAACACTTGTCTAACTGGACCCACCAGGTGTTTCCCCATGCGTCTGAGGCAAATTTTTAAAACATTGATTTAGAATCTTCTGACTTCTTAAATTATGTTTCTGAACTTCAAAAACCCTACCCTCTTTTTGCCTTGTCAAGATTTTCTGAAGCATAACCGCCACCTCTGTTTGTAACTTTGAAGAAGCTTTCAATTATTGTATAATTCTAAATACTTGTCATGCTCCAAGGATAAGAGCAGATTTCAATACCCCAGGATGCTTACTCTAACAAAGTCTCAGTAAGCATCCTGGGGTATTCAAATCTGGTATCATCCTTGGAGCGTGACAAGTACTTCTTTTTATCCCCAAGATGCTAATGCAGATTTCTGCTCTTTCTTCTTCCAAGTTCCTTAATGAAACTCTTTAAAACCCTGGCATTTTCCCACCCTCATTTTAACTTTTCTTCCCAATTCATTTGTATAGCAAATAAGACAATCCATAAAACAATGAATGACCAAGCCCATAACAGTTCTGGCCACCTGTTCTGTCTACTTCCCAAGGCCCCATGCAAGGAATCATCACTCATATATCATCTTACCCACGCCCATGTTCACTGGCCAACTCTCTCAGAGATCTACCTCACAAATTCACATTACAAGTACAATTTTACATCATTATTGTAATTTAAAGCAACAACTGAAACAGTCAATATTTTATGCAAAGAAAAATGGAATTTATTTTTCAACAATAATTTTCTGCCACAAGTAATTTCCTCCCAGATCTGTTTAATGTTATTGGTAAATAATGAACAAATATTTTCTTCTTTTTTAAAAGATTTTATTTATTTATTTATTTATTTATTAAAGATTTTATTTATTTATATTTATTTATTTTTAGAGAAGGGAAGGGAGGGAGAAAGAGAAGGAGAGAAACATCAATGTGTGGTTGCCTCTCACATGGCCCCAACTGGGGAAGTGGCCTGCAATCCAGGCATGTATCCTGACTGGGAATTGAACCTGCGATACTTTGGTTCACAGCCTGCACTAAATCCACTGAGCTACACCAGCCAGGGTGAACAGATATCTTCTTTTAATGAAATGTTTCTAATAATAAAATAATTGAATCTTTCTAATGTTGCAAATTTAAAGTATTGTGTTTGGAGTTGGATGTCCTCAGTGGGAAATACTAACATAAAATCATGAGTAATTTTACTTTTGTCATATATGAAATTGGAATGATACCACTTTCTACTTCATATTTTTATAGGAATCATATTAGATAATGCATATTTAGGGTTACCACAGTGCTTGGCTCACAGCGCTAAGCATTAAAAATTATAAGTTTTGTTGGCAATCTGAAATCTCCATGTATAAGGAAAATGTTGGACAAATCATATTACTGCTGATGTAATAATACTATGGCTTATTAATAAAATAATTATACCTTCCTAAGAATTTACATAAAAACAAAACACTAGAAACAAATTACATTTTCAGAAATGACACCAGCTTTATGTAAATTGTCCACATGATGAAATTATCAACTGTGTCAACAAACCTAAACTCTTTTTGAGTCCAGTTGTTCAAGTAAATAAATAGAAATTATTTCTTAAAATTTCAACTGAAATTGGTGCTGTTCAAAAATATACATGGAAAATAATTCCTTAACAGGCTAAATATTCATTTAGTTAATATCACAAACCATTTTTAAATAAATCAAAATAGGGAACACCTAATGAATAACAAGTGGCTTTATTGCTTCAACAGAGAAAGCAGAAGGCTTTTGTCTAATTAATCACTATAATCAGTGTTTTTAGAAACAGTATTTTAATACTTAGAGTGCAAAGCATGTATTTGCTTCCCTATCATAATCTCAAAAGGAGCCAAACATGAGTAGAAATGTTAAAGATATATCAAAACAAGCTATTATAAGATGACATTTTCAATACTGACATTGCAACACATAAAGTGAATAGTGGAAGAATGATATAAGCCAAAAATGTTATTATGCAGATGAATCCTCCAATTTAATTAAGATGTGAGAATGAGAGACCTAAGGGTCTAATTTCAGAGCTATTTTGACATATATCAAATGTTCCTTAATTTCCAATGAAAGACCTTTTTGACAAGTTCTCATGTTAATATGTTTATATGAGCTACCAGTATCCTTAAGTGGTGTTTTGTCACTGACCTACATTGGCATATCAAATTGTGACAGCAAATTAATGAATGGCTGCTCATAATAATGCAGGCTACAGTCACTAACCAAATACTTGGTAGGCCAAAAAGTCCATTTAGTTTTTCTCCATAAAGTAAAAGACACATGTCATTTTCACCAATAACTTTATTGATTTGGATATTTTGAGTATGTTGGCTACCTCACACGTGGTATAATATTGATTGTTCTCAATTAATGTCTTGATTTGATGGCTATCAACTTCAACTGGTCTGCCTGACCATGGAGCACTGTCCAGTGAGAAATCTCCAGCATGGAACTTTACAAACCACATTTGACACATTCAATCCATCACAGCACCTCTCCATGCACTGCACAAATCTATTCTTTTTTGCATTTCAATTGTGTTTTCACTTTCTTGAAATAAAAAGCATTATATGCCAAAAATGTTCCTTATTTTCTTCCATCTTCAATATTAAAATGGCTACACAAAAATTCTCCAATGTTGATGTTTTTTTAAAATGCATGCTGATATGACAGCTGTCACAATACAATCTAACAAAATTGTTTTGAATGAAGTAAAAGACAACTAGAGCCATCTTACAGGAAAAAAAACTGTTTGGCCAACCCAACATTTAGAAGAGTAACTTAATAGCAATGAAACATGAATATCTGTTTCTACTTCACATGATGAAAGACACTAAAAGAAAAATTGAATATAATGATAAATAGCTTTCCACATTCAAAAAATTCTTTTACTTAGAGTTTATTACAGAAGTTGCATAATTCAATTCTGAAAACAAACTTTGTCTTTCAATAGGACAAGAAATAATTAATGTTGAGAAATCCAAGGATAAAGTCTTTGACATATGTATACATATATTAATGAAAACCTTAAACTAAAAACATTTAACTAATATTAATATGATATTTGTCCTAGTTTTTCTTCATATAAGTACAGGTTAAAACTGGTGATTTTGAATCATTCTTGAGACAGAGACTACTAATGGTGTGCTGTGGAGCACACCATTATGGCTTTTATACATTTTGGAAAAGTTAAAAAAACTTCCTGTAGTGCTAATCAGCACTGAAGAAGTCTTCCCCTAGAATGACTACATTTTCCCACACATCATTTATATGGGGAAGGGCCTAGGGCTTTTCCCAATTTGGCTATCTAGGAAAAAGTGAAATAAGGCAAGGCTGTGGCCTATGCTAGTCCAGCCTCTTCTCAGCCAGTCTTATTCCAGGAGATACATACTTTAAGTTGTGGAATGGCACAGCTACAATCTCTACAATGACTCATAAATCTGTACTGAACACAGATGTTGGCCAAGACCCAGGCCCTATATACAACTGCCTACTTGCCAGTTCCTCCTGAATGCCCTAGTACCCAAGTGTATCCAAACCTGAGCTCATGACTCAATACCTCTCTGCTCTCAGAAAATACATCATTTTTCAACCTTTTCTATGTCATTGAATGGCAACACCAACAGAAAAATTGCTTATACCATAAACCAAGAACTCAACCTTGACATATTACAAAACACTATCGATTTTCCCCTATTAATTGGTCCATTCCCTCCATCTTTATCACAGTCACGCCACCCCAAGCCACTATTACCTCTCACTTGACACTCAGACTCCTTGCAGAAGTGTGCTAACAATGACCCTATTTCAGTAGTGCCTCCAGACAACACACTAGTGACATTTTAAAATGGCTATGCAATTCCCTTACTTAAGAACATTCAATGGCTTTCTAATGCTTTTAAAATACAGTTGCTATTATCAGGAATTGAAAACCCTGAAAGTTCTTCTGCTTCCACATGGCATTCAAACCCTCATCACTGCTTCTTCCAGTCCCTCTGATGTGCTGGGTTTCAGCCTGGCCCAAGGCCTTTGCACAAGTTGTTTTCCTCAGTTCAACAAAAACCTTTCATCTCATTTTAACCTGCTTGTTGCTCACTGAGAACTCAGCTCCAGTGTATCATCCACAGGGACACATGACCTGGTCTCCCTATATAATGTATTTTGCCATGTATAATGTGGAACTTTTTACCCAAATTTTTGAGGGAAAAACAAAAATGCACATTATACATGGGTAGTGTCTGAAGTACCTTGTATCTGTTCTTCTGTTTTGTAATGATTTGTTACATAAAATTTCTAATACCATAATATGTTAAAAAATAAATGCTGAAATTCTTTTAACATAGAAAAAGCAAGTATTTAAATATAAATAAATAAATAATTGAATTAAAAAATTAAAACAAAAGATTTTTTCCTGAAACATTGGGCCAAAAATGTGGGTGTGCATTATCCATGTCAAGGTATTGTCAATCAAGTCATTCATTTATGGGCACTCAGAAAAACACGGGCCTCTTGATACTGCTTTTCATAGATACATTTTTCCATGCACTTCTGTGCTTAGAAGTAAACTCCGTAAGGGCAGAGACTGTACCTGATTTTATTCAGCCTGATGTTCTAAGCACCTAGCTCTGTGTCTAGTACATGATGTATTTCATGAAATGGTTACTGAATAAATGTGTGAAATGCAGTAGAAAATGACAGCATATATAGATATATAGTGGAAAGGGTGGAGAAATGGAAGGAAGGGAAGAAGAAGAAAGGCAGGGAGGGAAGACATAGAACAAAGAGGCTAAACATAATTCTTAATTCTGCACATACACTAGTATTGTAATTTTACAGATTATTCACATGTCTATATGCAAAAGTCCTACCTTTTTCTAGCTGCTAGTCATTCCATAAAATGGGACTAATCTAGGTGCTTATCTCTGATGGTAAGATAGTTTACATCACGATTTCCTTTAGCCTAAGGAAGTAGCATTTAGCTTGTCTTTCCCCTAGTTTGTTTGTTTATTATGTGGGAATTTATGCATACAAAATGTCTGAGAACATGCTGCTTAAAAGGTATATTGTGATTTATGTTACAATATTTTCCCTAAGTGTTATGTTACAATAATCTCCTTACTGGTTGGTGGATCTTCAGTCATCTCCTGCTATTATGGACTGTAACAATAGACTATCTACTTTATGTAGGCAAATTACAGATACTGATATTTGAAAATAATATCCTTGGGTTCAATGAAATTCAAATAAACCCTCTCTTCCCAACCAGTTTTTGTGACTGTACATTTTCTGACTCTCAAATTGTCAAATGCCTATTATAATTTGAAAAATTCTATTTGTTTTTCAATTAATAAGATTGTTCTACCCATGTTTAGATCTTCAGTCTATCAAACTCATTTTCTGTTTCTACCACACCAATACCTCATAAATTAGAAGATTAAAAGCCAACAGGTGCTACTTAATTCCAACCTACAGAAAAAAAGTGTCAAGGGTATTTTACCTTTTCAGATTCATCTCTGTGTTTTCTGTAGACCTGCTAAAAATTAGCAGGTGTTTATTTTTAATAATAGAGATGCCCACTGCTAAAGGGATGTCTTATCTACTAATTTTCAAGGGGAAAAAGAGCAGCAGATGTTTTAAATTACTTTGGTTTAGAGCATTAGTTAAGAGAAATATACTTCATATACTTTAACACTTTGGTATTATAACAAAAAAGGGCATGCTATTTGTTATCGATTGATGGTGTATCCCCCAAAAAGACATGTTGAAGTAGTAAACCCAATATTGCAAATTGTGATCTTATTTGGAGAAAGGATCTTTACAGAGGTAACCAACCTGAAATGAAGTCATTAGAGTGCGCCCTGATTCACACGACTGATGTTATCATCAAAAGGGGAAATTTGGACACCGACATCACTCAAGGACATATGAAGGCAAAGATCAGTGACGGTATTCAGCCACAGCAAGACACACCTAAGACTGGCAGCAAACTAGAAACTGTGAAGCATAGAACACATTGTTCTTCACAGTTCTCAGGAGGAAGCAATCCTGCCGAATACCTTGATCTCAAACTCCTAGCCTCTAGAACTGTGAGACAATACATTTCTGTTGTTTGAGCTTCTCAGTTTGTGGTACTTACTTATGGCAGCCCTAGAAAGCTAATACACTACTAAACAATTATTCTGAACAATGGAATGTTTACAGCTTGGCACTTCCTTCCAATGATGTGATAATGTAGTCACCAAAACTAACATTCGAGTAGAAATGGCAGCAGCACATCTACCTATCTTCCCTTCCTTCCTTCCCCTGTCTATTTCTCTTCCTCCCTTCTTCTCTCCCATCATTCCTTTGTCATTTTTCTCTTCTGCCTCCCTTTACCCTTCCGTGCTTTCCTTCCTTCCTTTGGATAGTATGATGAATAAGTCATGGTCCCAATCACTAAAGAATGCTATGAAAAAGAAACTTGAATTTTCTGGAGTCCATTATTTTGTGCTCAAAAGCAGTAAGAGAAAAAGACAGATGGTTATGAAATCTAAAGTTGTTATTAAAAACATATATCCCCCTCTATTTTTCCTGGAGGGGAATATCCTGGACTAAAGAGATTTAAGACTGTCTTGAGTATCTTTATTTGCACTAATGTTTGGAGAAAGCTATCTATCACTGCCATTTATCCATGAAACACTGTAACCCATATAAAGCTGAACCAAAACTTTTAAGATGTTCAAAGGGGACACAAGCAAGGACTTCATTAGCTGATGAATTCCAAGGATACCCTATGGTCTACTTTTGTAAGGTTGGGACCTTCCCAGAAAACATATAAAATATACATGTGACTGGAAATAATATATTTGAAGGTGAAAGAAGGCAGACAGAGTAGACTGTTGTTCCTGAGTGATTAGCTGGCTATTCTTAGCTTGAGTGTGAAAACATTCACACATGTACACACATGTGCAGACATGCCAAAGTGATATTCCATCAATTCTGGGTAATCCTATACATTTGGACTTAAGGTTCCCTCTTGTGTGGCAGGCCTAGACAAGGCCACTGCAGTAAGGGAAGAGTCTTTTGGTGTTTTCACTTATCTTTCAATTAATTGCTTTTCGATAGAGCTGGTATTCAACAGATCATTATTAACATCACATATATCAATTACTGCAAATTTTATTTATCAAATTCAATGTCTTGGTTAAAAGCTATATTTCATTGTTAGCTGTTATCCATTAGTTGTCCTAAAAGCTGTGAGGCTGGCAGTGTTCATCGCCAGTCACCTCTGACCTGGGAATGAGGTCACCTTTTCCCATTCTGTGGTTACCTCTGTACCAGTAAGAACTAGTAAGATCTAGCAACAACTTTTAAAGCTAATTCATAGTCATTCAGTAGTCTGTGGTACTCAACTTACTATGGCTTTATCTGAGTCAGAGTAAAAGAAAAATTACAACACTGTTATGAGTAACAGTTTAGATATACAAATTAAAGATGCTTACAAAATGAGATACAATGATCTTTATATGGATGTACTCACATTGAATTACCAAAATAAACTTCCAAAATAAACAGTTTTTGTCTGAAAAATTGAAATGCCTTTACTTTAATCTCCTTTCCCATTTATAACTTGATCCCATATATTAATCACATATATTCAAAGAGGGAATAGCAATTATTTCATAATTCATTCTGTAATAATTTATTTTAACAAGGCTCCTTTCAGCTCTGGAAGTTATAATTTTACAACTGCATGCAACATCTTACTTAGACAAAAATATTCTAGGTTATTTGTTATCAAAATGCTAAAAGTTTTAACTACTGAATTTCAAAAACAATAAACTGAACGAATTGAGACACAGAGACAGAGAGAGATTCCAAGATATTCTGTAGAAAGAAAAGCAGTTCTCATTCACAGTGTTCTATTTGGATTGATTCCCTGTCATGGGAAACACAGACTCCAGACATGGGCCATATGTCACAGAGCATATGTTTTTAAAATGTATGCAGCAGGAATTGCCATAAACAGCAGAGTACCCAGTTGTAAGTAGGGAGCTGAGGATTTCTGCATGTAACATAATGTTTCCTCTTCCTTAGTAGGTATTCTACTGACACGTTTTGAATTATCAAAATTAGGGTACCCTCTGACAGCAGTTGGGAAGTAGGTTTATGATATAATTTGTTTAGTTCTTTATTATTTATACATTATAAAATATACAATAATATTTTAATATTAGTGTTCTCCAGAAATTAAAAAACAGACTGAACAATGAAGTTTTCTGCTTAAATTTAATGAAGTTGAACAATGTAACAAGGCAAATACAGATCATGGAGAAATAGAATTCAGTCTGATCTTACCCTTCAGGAACAGTGCTGAATTAGACAAGGTGGGACTTTTAATTTGACACTACACAGAAAACATGACCTGCACATAAATAAAGTAACTCCTGTGGCACATCCACAACTCGGATTGCATTTGCTGTATGTGGGTGTGATATCTATAGCCTGGTCAGACCTGGGAAGCAGGCAGAGGACAGGGAACAGGATGGGCCACTGGAGATCATCAACCACCCAAGGCAGCTGGCAGAGCTGAGAGTCCCAGTAACAAAATTGGTGCCTTGTGAATACTCCACCCAGTGTGTGGTGTCCTGCTCCTGAGCAATCTAGTCAAAATGCTGACAGGAGGAAGTACTGTGCTGGACACACTTAAGGCTTGTAAGATGGTTGGATAAGGAGAAAAGCCCTCCTACCCCTTCTGGTATCTAATTGCTGGTGAGACCAGGGAAGGCAGAGACCTCTGCCCTAGAGGTCAGAATGCTGGTAGGGGGAGGTGCTAGATCAAAGAAGCCTGTCAGTCTAGCCTGGGGAAAAGAAGGGATTGGTTGGGTGGGGGGGACCCTACCTGCTCCCCCACTCACGCAGGAAATTAATATAATCCCAAAGGTGGGAAGGGACAATCTTGAATGTCCCTTCTCACCTGAATCTGCTTGGCAGATGGCAGCAGGCCCCACACACAGATTCCAGGAGGGAGCTGGAGGCCTGACAGTGGCTGGGAGAAAAGTTGAGCTGTTTGAATGACCACTTCTCATTCCCCGAAGACATTACTAAATGGGAGAAGGAACTCTGGATGTGGCCTTTGGTTTTGGTCTACCTGAGGATGGCTAGACTTTCCTCCAGATTTCCCGGAGGAGATGGACTTTGAGACATGCATCTGCCATCCTCCCAGATAATGCAGCATCTGAGCAAAACACCTCTTTCTTTTATCACCAGCCTCTACATCTAGAGTCTGCCTATTGCTGGAGGTGGGCAGCCAAACCCCCTCTTTGATTTAGTAACAGGTACTCAAATCACCTGTTTGGACTGAGATAATAAAATAATTATAGGCTCTATAAAGAATAGACTGTTATTATTTTTTAAAAATCTGTTAATTTATTTCAAGTCTGAATATTTTTTAAGAACCATGAACAATGATGTAAATATAAAAAATATTTTATTACCATTGGATATTTCAGCTGGGTACAACTACACACCCCTGCCATAATGAGTTTCTACCACCACTACCAGCCTCTCTCACAAACAGCTACATCTCCTTCCTTGTGGAAGTTGCTTAGTATTAAGAGAAACTTGTAGTTGCCATTAATAACAAAAGAAAGAGGGACGCACATCTATATCATAAAAGCACATAGACAAATCCTCTAGTGTTAGAAAATCTCTCCCTACCCTCTTAAAGATTAGCTTTACCCACTGACCTGAGACGAACTTGGTTATGTGTTAGATAACTCTACCCTTAGAGGGAAAGTGGCAGGTATACATATGGTGTAGATTTCCAGATGACACTTCTGGTAAAGGGGTCAACCACAGTTGTTCTTTAAATGACCAGTGGGCAGTCTGGATTAATAGATGTGATAAAATAAATGAGTCACATCCTACATTGAAGAAAAAGAAAAAAAGAGAGAATACCAAGCTGTCTATTACTACAAAAGAGTTACTAAGTATTCTCAACTGGAATGATATCCTCAATTAGAATTAGTTTGTAACAAAATCCCTAAAGTTATGGCAAAAGCATTCAAGTTAAAAATAACTTAAAGTGGACTACAAAGGAACATAAAAAGAATGACAGCAACAACTAAGTATGAGAAAAACCAAATCTTGAATAATTCCGTTCAATTCAATTAAGTAAATATTTAATTAAGTAGGTACTCTACACAAATGTTCTATTAACATCTTTGAATTATACAAAATTATAAAACATTCTTTTCTTTCAGAAGCTCAAAATATAATTCAGAGAGTCAGACACATTAGTGTGGCTCATACACCAGCTAGCTGTACCAGAACCACTAGGAATACGTGTTAAAAATCACATTCCATTTATCACTCAGAAAATGTCAGTTACCTTCCGTCAAAAGAAAGCCAGGATATTTTCTTAATTCAGTGCAAATTAATCCAGACTCTAGAATTCTCTGTAAACCATTGTAGCCCAGAACCATCACACCAAATCGTTTTATTAAAACTGTCATAAGAGAATTTTTAATTTTTTTCTTCTCAGATTCTTGAAAAGTATGATGAAAATATAAAGAAAATTAATTCATTCATATTTTCTTTTTACCATTAATCTGTCTCCATATTTTACAATTTGTTTAAATTGTCATCTTTTATAAATTGTTTGAAAATTTAAAGAAGTGAATCTTTTCTTTTGATTTCTGTCAGTGATTATTGTACATTGGTACAAGAGGAAAGCATAGTATGATAAATGTTATAAATGTTGTTGTTCAGTATGGAGAGACGGAGAAATTAGGCAGCCTTAAAAGTAATTAAATCAAAATATATAGACTTCATACACGATGGTGCTAATTTGGGGAAGATGGGTCAAGGAAAAACTGGCACATGTATCTGAACAAGCAGCAGAACGGTGTTGTCACAGAATAAATAACAGGGCACAGTTCCACTCCTGCAGCACAATTTTGGAAGTAAAGTTTGGCAAAAACTGGAGAAGGAATAAGAAAGAAGTAGGAGATCTAGAATGTGATTAAGAATGAAACCAGGAAATAACATGAATGATTTGGGTAGGAGAGGTTACTATTCTGATTTTTTACGGTTGGACATTCAAGATATGTCTTGATTTTTTTCAATTTATCCTTAACTAGGAAACTGAAATTGAGAATTCAGCAATGCTCAAGTCATAAATCAAGTGTAACTAATTGGAATGATTGCATCCATCCGCTCACCCCAGGGGCAGATATCTCAATCATGAGAGACTCCTGGCTCCGGACCAAGAGGAGGAGCTGTGGGACTGCATGGCAGGCAGGGCCAGTCCTTCTCACTTTGACCATTTACCATCATACAATGAGTATCTGCATTAAATCCTGTAGAACTAATGAATCAGAATCTTTCATATCAAGCATCTCAAGAACATTCAAAATAAAATCTGAGACATTAATTTTAATTCAAGAATCCTTTGAAAAGTACTATTACTAGATCTTCACTTAGCATGACATGGGGCATGAAGAAGAGAGAGAACACAAATAAAATGGGAGGAGGGAATCTGAAGAATTATCTCTGAGAAACTGGCACCGAGCTGAGCTTTGGAGGATCCTGGAGCATTATTGGGCACATATTAAAAAAAGAATATATGTCAGGTATGGAGGATAGCTATAACAAACTTCAGAGGGAAAATAAATCAAAACACTTAAGGATATTCAAGTATCTGGTAATGGACTACACTGAGAAAATAAAGTAATCTAAAAGGTAGGACAACAAGTATTCTCAACTAAAGAGTTAAGATCATACACTCTAGAAAAAAAAAAAAAGAAACAGCCACAGAAAGTTTCTAGGGGCATAAGGCTAAATCAGATAAAGTTAGAGCAAGGCCAGTGTAAGAGAGGTGAGCTGAAAGAACACTGTGGATGACTTCCCTGAGTACAAGGGGACTGGTATAAGATGCAGTCACTGTGGAAGGTACCTAGAATACACTTGGAATTCCATGCAGAAAAATTCAGTTTCATTTAGTTATATTTTGAGCATGATGATGACAGCATCATACATTAAACTAAGATAGGAACAATGTAAATTTGAAAAAAAAATAGATGGAAAACAAAAACTAAGAGATCTGAATTTTCTTAAATTACCTATATCAGTGAATGGCACCAAAAATCACATTTCACCAAATCGTGCATCTGCAAGTCATTCCAAACCCATTGTCACCAGCCACATCCTTCCACAACCATGAAGATACTACTAGTAATGTTCAAAGTACATATTATACAATGCTTACTATATGCCCAGAACTATTCTATGTACTTCACACATCAATTAATCCTTACATCTCTCTGAGGCAGGTGCTAGTCTCCTCATTTTGCAGAAATTGAGACTCAGAAAGGTAAAATAACTTGTCCAGGGTTACAAAGCCAGTTCAAAGCTAACCATTGTGCTAAAATACCCCCTAAATAACTTCCAAATTATTACTTTCCAGTACATTTTCCTCCACTGATCTAGTCAAAATTACACTCATAGCTTACCAAAACTATACACCAGTCTGTATAGTTTATGAAGGTCTCACCTTCAGTTTTATCCCTTCTCAAGCCACTCTCCTTTATATTGTCACACTAGTGTGAAAATAAAGACCATGGCATTATTCCCCCTTCAGACAAATAAAATACTATCCACAAACTCATCCAGTTGTACCATTTTTATGAACTCTTAATCACACAGAGAGACAAATTCAGGAAAAGAGGTTACAGTTTGTCTTGGCTTTATAAATAGAGATATTAATTGTTATTGATCCCTGGAGTTACATAATCCATTATTTCTTAATCTCTACAGAGAAAGCATTAATTTTGTTTTCTTGCAGACATTTTTATAAGTCATGGTCCTGCCAGTGATCAGATACCACATTCTAATGGCGTGGTTAGAGATATTCATGAAGAAACTGCTTAGCAAGAAGGAGGGTGAATTAAGGAAAACAACAAGGACTGCAAAATACCCTGGGGCTTGTGAGGGCCGGAAGCTACTCCCCTACCTGGGCCTGAAGGAACAAGCCATACAGATCTGGCCAGAAACTGTTGACAGAGAGGCCCATTAGACTGAAGCCATTGTTTAGGCAGAGGTGACAGCCACTGATAAACTGTGGCCCCCTAGGCAGGAAAGCTAAGGAAATAGACCCCTCACCCTCTTCCTGAAAACCAATCTCTTCCCCAGGTCCTACTGGCCTAATCGAATCAGGAGGTGGAAGATAAGAGAGCCCAACAGAGTCCACCCACACAGGTCAGCATGTCCAGGAACAGAGCAAGGTAGACAGACAATGTCAGAAAGTAAATCTGGAAACATAATGGGGAATATCAACACATTTGGTTCCTTTCTATATTATAGTCTTGTTTTTGACATGAAAATTATTTAAATTAAGGCCTATTCAAATTTGAAAAACAAGCATATCATCTGATATACATCAACAGGAAGGCTTGCTGGGCTTCCATTTACCACCGACTTAATGCTGGAACAGTCCTGCCTCTCACCTACCACAGAATCAAGAATTTTGGCAGGTAAATATATGTATACCTGCCAATAAATGCTTATTGCAAAAACAAAATGAACTTCCTAATACAGAGCAAGACCAGATTAGTGTATTCATATTCTAGAAATATTAGTTTCTTTATTCCTCATGGCTCTTAGAATTGCTTACCAATATAATTTATTTACATTGTATAATGTAAATTACTACACAAAATATAAACCTCACATGCACACACATATATGTATGATAGGTCTGTCCAGAAAAAGTCCAGCCATGGTTAGTAAAACAAGAACAGTTTGAGTGACATCCATATAACCTGGCAGCCAAGGAGAATGGACTGGAATGTGCATGTGTGAACCATGATGACTTCACTGTAATAGTCAGTAGGGGCGGTAGATGCTGTTGAGTATGTGTACTGTGTGGCCATTGCATTCAAAATGACTGAGCAAGCAGAGCAAGAATCTGCATCAAATTTTACGTTAAGCTTTAACACTCCTCCACAAAAACTAGTTGGATGACTCAGAACGCTGCAGCTATGGGCAACTGGTGATTGGCAGCTTCATCACAACAATGAGTCCCCATGTGGCATGTCTCATGCAGAGTTTTTGGAGAAACATCGAATCACCCAGGTGACTTAGCCCCCTTACAGCCCAGATTTGGGACCCTGAGACTTCTGGCTTTCCCCAAAATTAAAATCACCTTTGAAAGGGAAGAAATTTCAGACTATTGATGAGATGCTGGAAAATACAATAGGGCAGCTGATGACTATTGGGAGAACTGTGTGAGGTCCCAAAGTGCCTACATTGAAGGGGACTGAGGCATCCTTGTCCTTACAATGTTTCTTCTATTTTGTACCTTCTTCAATAAATGTCTCTATTTTCATATTCCATGGCTGAATACCTTTCAGACAGACCTCATATATATGTGTGTCTGGATATTTTAATGTTTTTAATATACCTGTTTCTGTGTTGTAATCACATGCAATTACTCATTTAAAGTTTACATAACCCTGGCTAGTAGGTATCATCTTCATTTAGGATAGAAGATTCCTGAAACTTGAAGAGGAGGAATAATGGAAGTTTACATATTAGGAAAAAGGTGGGAGCTAGGGTTACTGCCTACAGTTGCTGAATCACATAGAATAACAAACAAGCAAAAATACTGCTTACCCTCTGATAACTAACAAATTCATCCTCTTTTTGAAGATCATTCTCAATCAAAGCATTGGGATGATAATTTAAACATCACTTTACATGTACAGTTGACCCTTGAACAACACAGGTTTGAATTACGTGGGTCCACTTATGTGCTAATTTTTCAATGAACGCAGTCAGTCTTTCAGACTCACAGGTTTCGCATCTGCAGATTCAACAATCAAAAACAGTATTTTTGCACTCCCAAACACAGATTCCCAATTGCAGATTGAAAATATTATTTTCCATCCTCAGGTGATTTAATCCATTTATGTGAAGTACCTTTTGCAGAGTCAAAAGTTATATGTGAATTTCAGACTGCAAAATGTGTGTGCCTCTAACCTCCACGTTGTTCAAGGGTCAAATGTGAATATTTTTTTGGTTTGAACACTCCAGAGTAGCAGAGGGGGATAAAGTTAATCACTGTCTGAGAGACAATATGGATTCAGAAACAAATTTCTTAGGAAATATACTGGGAAATATTTCCTCCATACAGTGGTTTCTCCATACCCCCTGTGAAATCTCATACTTCCACTAACCCAGGGAAATTTTAGTGATCATCTGGGAGCAGTATGAAAAATAAGTGTGCAGAGGAGAAAACTACATGTTAAAGGGTTTCTTATTTTTCTTTCGAGCATACAATAAAAATGTATGCTAATAGCATGTTTCATTTTAAAGATTTTAAGTAATATAAGCTTACTTTGACAAGCTGCATATTTTACCCATTATTGGAAAAACCTTGCTCACACTGTACCTTCCCACTGCCTGTACTCCTGGAAAAAAATGGGCAAGTGTGAATTCATAGGTCTGTCTGAAGAAATTATATCCCTGATTTGTAGTTCACATTAAAAATATGACATAAATATATACAAGTAAATGTCCCCAGTGTTTTTGAAATATAGGTTGTAGATTATTTTTAGAATCTGCTGTCCAACTAGCCAATTAGGACTGTGGGGAATGTGTTTTGGATGATGCTACAACCCTCATGCAAGACGAGAATCTTAGCAACATTTGGTAGCTCTCACATTTTGGATAAACTGTACAGATCAGGTTTTACAAAATTTTTACTGATTTTGCTTAATTGCTAATTTGATAAACACCATATATGTGATAACCCATTTAACTAACCCATGTTTTGAAATAGTGTGTATGTTATAAACTGGGGGAGAAATTTACATGCCTAAGAGGACACATCAGGTATCATATGAAAGAGGCCAGGAGTTAGAAACAACAGGGTGAGAGTGTGGGTTCTATTCAGAACCAGAAAGGATCACCCCAACAAAGTATAGGATGCAGGCCACCCTTATTCCATTACAGCTGATAGCTGCCAGGTAATAATGTGGTTTTATTAATACATCTCTCTCACCTTTTTAGTAAGGGGAAGCTGTACATATGTTTTTTGTGGAATCTCCTCATTTAAGTGTTGGCAACCGACACAAGAGTGTTTGTGCATGTTTTCTGTAATTGAGCCACACATCTGCAGGTGAACAACTGCATATAGGCCACCAACTGTTCCTTCAATTACAGATAAAGGATATCTTTCTTATGCATGCAACCACCTCGTCTACCATCAGTTATTCTGACAGGATTTTGTTTGCTTTGCTGATTTTCAGGGTAATGTTGTAGGTTTCAAATAATCATCCAGCAACAACCTCCACAATCTGTTTTTTTTTCCTTTTCTTTCACTCTGAATTGAAAAATTATTTAACTCGACTGACTCATTTTTTACATATATTTATGGAGTAAGCAAGGCAAGATTTTCCTGTTGTCACTAGATTCAAGTAGACTTAGTTATTATTATTTCTTGTACTCAGTTATGTTTAAGAACTACCTAAAACAAACTGTGTAGCTAGCTTAGTTTGTTAGACTACCACTTGTATGAGGTCTGTCCAGAAGGTATCCAGCCAGGTAATATAAAAAACAGAGACATTTACTGAAGAAGATACAAGATACAAGAAACATTGTACTAAGGACAATGGCACTTCAGTCCCCTTCAAAGTAGGCACCTTGGGACCTAACACAGTTCTCCCAATCACCATCAGCTGTTGTTTTTTCTTGGATCTCATCAATGGTCTAAAATCTCTTCCCTTTCAAAGGTGATTGGGAAAAGCCAGAAGTTGCAGGTGCCAAATCTGGGCTTAGAGAGATGTGTCACCTGGGTGACTTGATGTTTCACCAGTAAACTCTGCATGATACCTGATGCATGAGGAGGTGCATTGTTGCGATGAAGCTGCCAATCACCAGTTGCCCATAGCTGCAGCCTTCTGAATTATCCTAATAGCTTCTGTGGAGGAATGTCCAAGCTTTGTGCAAAATTTAAAGCCAATTCATTGTTCTGCTCGCTCAGTTATTTTCAATGTGACAGCCACAGAGTACACATGCTCACTCAGTGGTGTCTACTGCCCTCACTGACTAATACAGTGAAGTTGCATTGTTCACACATGTGCATTCCAGTTCATTCTCCTTGGCTGGCAGGTTGCATCAATGTTATGCAAACTGTTCTTGTTATAGTAACAATGGCTGGACTTTTTTTTTATCAGACCTCATATGTTATAATGGGCTTATTTTCTTAAATACGTATTACTAAAATAAAAAAATAAGAAGGGAGGGAGAGAGGGAGGGAGGGAGGAAAGAAGGAGAGAAGGAAGAGGAAAAGAAGAGAAGGATATGGATGGCAAGGAAAGAACAGAACAGCACAGGACAGAGGAGTGGTTGTCAGTTGGCTAGAGGAAGGTGTCTGCCTCAGTTTCTCAGACTAGTAAGTCTTCCAAAGTTTCTCGCTTCCCCCTAATGATCATATATTTTCTATAAAATTCAAGTGTGGTTTATTTTCTTCCACATACAAAAGTAGAGGTATTTATGATCACTTAATAGGTTCTCTTTTTTCTTTATCTTCTGACCTCTAAAAAACTTTGTAAGTCATAAATACTGAGTAGTGAGTCCCTGATTCACATAGTAAAAATTCCAAGTGTTGGTATGAAATAATTGTTGCTAGTGAATATGTAAATCTGATATCAATAATAGAAATACATATAAAATCAAGAATGACAGAACCCTAAGTAATCAAGCAATCATTTTATAATAGTAAACTAAAGCAAAGGGATATTAGGTGATTTACCCAAAGTAAAATCTTTGGGCTTTAAAGTGAGACTTTAAAATTTAGTCCAAACACTAAAGAAAGTGAAAAAAACATCCTCTATATTTAAAAATAGGAAAAGAGAGAAAATAATTTTAATGTACAAATCAAATGTTTCAATAATATTCAAAGTGACATTTTAAAATTTTATTTTCTTGAAATAGCTGCAGAGAAACCACTTGAGCTAGTTATAACAAGGCTTAGTAATTTAAAAAGAAGAATAGTAAAATAATGTATCTATATCTACATGTATACTTCATAAACAGAAATTTTAAAAGAGTTATATTTTGCTCACTTTTATGAGTTACAGGTTACCTAATAAAATGTTTAATTTATATTAAGTACCTTATATCTCAATTTGATTTGTTTTTATATATCTAGATCTAAAACTGATGCACACTTTTAGAAATTATTATTATTTCTCTGTGCATTTGTATATTCTGTAAAACAATTTCTAGTTGGGACATCTACTGCCTGTTTTGGGTGTGCGTCTGTGCTTTGAGTAACTGGGATACACAGAGAAGTGCATAAAAAGAAGGACATATCTTTTAAACAGCATTTCTGAGATATCTCATTATTCAACACAACATGAAGGGGAATAATCTATAAATATTTGGTAAATTTAAAGATGGAGAAACAACTCTGTTATGCCTATAAGAAGATAGGCTTAAATATAGTGTATATTTTTTCACTTATGGTAAGGTACAACCAAAATAACTTGTATTTTAAGTAAATTTTAATCATGACATTAGGTAGTAGACCACAGTAAATATTGTTACATCATTATGATTCAACCTTCTCTCAGCCACCAGAAAAAAAATCAAAGATATCGGATACTTAAACCCCAAAATCCATGTATATGATTTCTCAAAGAACCACATACAGGACATTTCTTTTCTGACATTTAAAATATTTATGAGTGAAATGAGGAAGCATTTTAAACAGTTGTATTGGACAACATATTTCAGATTCCTTGCCTATCTAAATTTACATACTTCTAAAAAGTAAAGAAAAACAGAAAGGCAGTTTCTATAAAATAACTACCTGTTTCTGAACTATGTAATATCTCTGTGTATTTTTATGAGGTCTAGAGCAAGAAGACTTATCCGTTATTAATAAACTTCAGATTGGGCTGACTTTGTTGTGGTTTTGTAAAATTAAAATATATATATAATTATTTTAACACATTTATTGGGGTATAATTGATATACAAGGGGATGCACATATTTAATGCGTATAATTAATAAGTTTGGACATATGTTAACACCCATGATGCCACCAAGGGAATACCTATAATCAATATCTTGCAGAATTGACTTGTGTCCTTTTGTTTTTTGTGTATATCAGGTAAGATCACTTAGCATTTGTTCTTCCCTAATAAAAAATCTTGAAGTGTGCAATACTGTATTGTTAAATATGGTCACTACATTGTACGCCAAGACTTTAAAATGTATTCCTATAGTAGAATTGACAATTCATATTTACCATATTTCCCCCACAGTGTGAAATAATCCAGCACTCCCACTTATGGATATACATACAAAAGAATTAAAATCAAGATCTTAAAGAAGTATCTGCACTCCATGTTCACTGCAGCACTATTCACAATAGCCAAGGTACAGAAGCAACCCAAGTGTCCATCAACAAATGAGTGGATAAAAAAAGTGTGGTATATACATACAAAGGAATAGTAGTCAGCCTTTAAGAAGGTAACCCTGTGATTTGCAATAACATGAATAAATCTGGAGGACTTGCTAAAATAAGGCAATCATAGAAGAACAAAGACTGTGTGATTCCACTGAAATAAAATATCTAAACTAGTCAAATTCACAGATGAAGAAAGCACAATAGTGGTTCAGGGGCTGGGGGGTGAGAAAATCAAAGGCCAAAATTATTTTTATTAGTGTTTAAAAATTTAGTTCTAATACAAGACTTTTACTAATCAGAAAGTTTGTTATAATGAATGCTTTGTGAATTATAGTACTAATCCATGAAGAATTTCATTAAAGATGAAAAAGGCATATTGCTATTAAATATGAACACATAGAGCTGCATAAACATATATAAATTCTAAATCAGTTTAAAATAGCACTCATTTCAACATTAGAAGAGAACGTTTTTATGAAAGAATGCTCTTCTTATATAATGACACAATTCTTCAATCAAGTGCTCAGATTAGGAAAAAAATATTATTTTCTGTATGTAGTCTTGAGCAGTTTGGTATGAAGCACAAAGGAAAAATTAACAGAAAAATTACTATACATGTCATTATGCCAAATAATAAAAAGGTGCTAAAATAAAATTTATAGTGTAGAAACCAGTATTTTAACCTATTCAGATTCTGTTTAGTTTATTAGCATAGATATATGAAAAAAAAGGTCTCTCACAAAAATACTCTTCTTGACACAAATGCCTCACAAATCTCCTACTTTCTTTAATTTCCTTATCCTCACGCAAGGACATGTTTTTCCCATTGCTTTTAGAAAGAAAGGATGGGGGAGAGAGTGGGGAGAGAGAGAGAGAGAGAGAGAGAGAAACATCAGTGTAAATGATCAGTGTAAACTGGGAACGAAAACTATGACCTTTTAGTTCATGGGCCACCACTCCAACCAACAGAGATAGTCACAATGGCCAGGGCTCCTATTTTTTTATACCATATTTTATGCAAACATATTTCCTTTCTTTTTCTCAAATCACTTGACATTATTCTGGTTTAGTTTAGTTACTTGTGTAGAAAGTTACTTAATATGGCTTGATTTTTGTTAACAAATTAGCCTATTGGGACTATAGGAGGGAGAGGTTAATTGGACTATGCAATAATAAAATTAATAAAGACCTTATTTTGTATATGCTTAGTAATTTAACTACATTAGTGATACCTTTGCATTAGTGATTAAACTTGTCTATTAGTGAACTTTCATTTTTAAATCTGAAACATTTCAGAAACAGTCCTTCCTTATTTATAACAATTGACCACAAAAATTTTTTCTAAGAGGAAATCAAATAAACCAATTCTCATTTAGTACATAGGTATATTTCAGCATAAAGAAGTCAAACAATTTAACTAAGAAGACACAAATAATAGAATAAGAAAAAATAAAATTCAGCTATTCTCATGTCTGGTCATATAAAAATCTTCAGAATGATTTGGACCATGTCTACATACACAAAATAAAATTATTAAGTTTTATGACATGACCATTCTGTTCATCCCATAAATCCTGGGGTAAAGTCAAAATCCCTCTATTAACTCTCTATGTATGTGATCCTACAAGCCAATCACACTCATTAAGGCTCAGCTTTCTCATCTGGAAAACTGAAGTACAGATAATTTTGAAGTCTCCCTTAAGTTCTCCAATTTAGTTAATCAGCAAATGGTTTGCATTAAGAAATTGGCCAAGTGACCAAACTGGCCTTACTCCAGTCAGTATTGGCAATAGCATGTCACGCTATATTAGCAAAATGCAGACACTCAGTTGTATCCAAATAACATCAAAACAATGATAACAACTAGCAGTCAAGATGGCAGCATAGGCAGAAATGGCTCACCTCTTCACACAACCAAATCAAAATTACAACTAAAATATAGAACCACCATCACTCAGAGTCATCAGAAATTAAGTTGAATGGAAGTCTGAAAATTACAGATTAAAGAAACCACATCTATCCAGACTGGTAGGAGGGGTGCAGACACAGAACAAGCTGGTCTCACACTCATGTGTCATGGATAAAAATTTAGGAGGGCTATCTCAGGAGCAAGGAATCAAAGCTCACACCAGCCCCCCTCCCCCCGCTGCCAGCCCAGGGCTCCATGCCAAGAAAATAAATACCCACAACCTCTGGCTGCAAAAAGCAGGGGGAGATTGAGTCGGTGGTAGAAACTTCTGGAGTCCCAAGAAGTTCCTCTTAAAGAATTCACACAGAGACTCACCTACCCAGAGTCACTCCCTCTGACCTCCAGCCCTGGGGTAGCAGCTTGAAGGACACTAATGGTATACAGGGAGAAACTGACATGTGATATCAAGGCAGAGAGAGGCCATTTCCCTTTTTTAAACCCTCCCTGCACAGAGCTGGCAAGCTGGTACCATATCTGAAACGCTGTCAACCTGGCTGACACTGTTTGACCTGTCTTGCAGATCCCCAGAAACTCTGACAAACCAAAGCTGCTTTTCTGTATGAATGTCTGGTCTTGGCTCATGCTTCATGACTTCATAAATCCTCTCAAACATGCAACAACTGGCTTCAATGAACTGCAGGCTCAGCAATAGCAAAAGCCAGCTTAGATTCACAGCCTGGCTTCACTTGGGAATGTCTAAGCCCAACACAAGTTAACAGCCATCTCAGATTGCTTTATAGCTCAGGAAGGGTTGGAATTTTTTTCCCACTTAAAATGTTTAATGAGTTTACCCTAGATTACAAAATTAGAAAGCTGCAATAGTATGAAACCTCAAATTATGTTATTTACATTAAAGTTCCCCTTTGAATCACTTCCTTAAACCAATTATTTAGGGTCTTGGGATCTTAGATTTGAGGAGAGAGCTTTTACATTAATGTAATGATTTTTCAGTAACATGTATAAAGGACACATGGACAAAACCAAAGTGGGGTAGGGATCAAGGGTGGGAAGTGGGGATGGCTGGGGTTGTGGGGAGTGATAGGGGAAAATGGAGACAACTGTACCTGAATAACAATAAAAAAGTTAAAAAAAATTAAAAATGGTGCATTTTTATGATCTCAGCTTAAATGTGTCTTCCTCAAACAGCAGGCTCTACCAAGATCTCCACCACATCATACTGGATGCCTCTTTGCTATAGTTATTATTAATATGGTTATTGCATTTATTTCCTTACTTTTTGCTTATTTACTTATTTATTTTCTATTCCCCAAGTATAAATGAATTTGGGAATATTTTCAGACTTGCTTACTATTTTTTCAACAGTATCCACTATGGTGCTCACTCTAGTATATGCTCGGTATATATTTGCTGAATAAATGACTTCCTTTCTTTCATTAGCCCCTTTCACAATCATGTCATTATAGAGGAAAGAAATATATAGTGTGGGGCAAGCACAGATTTACAGTTGTGTTGTTCTCATATGAACAACTGTAAACCACTTTTGCCACACCTTGTATATCTTTCTTGGACACTCTTCCTTTCATCGAAGCAAAGCTTTAAATCTTCATCCTCTTCTAAAATCTGATTCCATTCACATATAAACTATAATACTCTTGTAGTTATTAATGTGACTAAGTTATAGTGATAATGTTTTATATAAATTATGTTATTCATTCAACTACTCAAAAATAAACAGTAAAATAAAAGTAAAAAATAATAAGAACAGAAAAATGCATATCAACAGAAAGTATGTTAAATGAGGAAATCCACATGTTCAAACTAGTTCACTTTTCTAGAACTTCAGTAATAACAACACTTCAAAGTGTTTACAGACATAGCCGCAAAAAGTATTATTCACAGATATTACTCTTTGCAGCATTTGTCTGCAGAATCACATTAATTCCAAACTATTCATTTACTGTTTAGCATTCTTTTGTCCACAGTAGCATTCTCTACCTGCGGTATTTGCAACTTAGTGAGCCTTCAGTCACTACATGACAGGGAAGAAGTGGTTTGGATGCCACTAACAGATAGAAGAACTTAGGCTCATTTCAGGAGAAAATGGATAAAAGTAGGCACTGGCTTGATTTACTGACCATTTTTCTTTCTGATCAATGTTGACACAAATCTGCTTATAAATTAGAGCTCCTGTCTATCTAATTTGGCAAAAATAACAAACTCTCATGCCAATTAAATTAAGAGAAAAGAGGCAGTAAAAAAAATACAAAGGTAAAGGATGGAAAGAAAATAACATTTTTTAAATTTTCAGAATATGAATACTGGCAAGTGGTAACATAGCACTGTTTATTGTGAAAGGAACAGCAAACATAAAATTGAGAGAAATCGGGAAGAACTATGGTGAATTAGGAAAAAAAGAAATGATTAAAAAAAGGGGAAAAAAAGTTCAGATGGTGGCCATTGTTTAGGTGCCATAAATAACTTTTCCCTTAGCTTCATAATCTAGGATTTTTAAATGCTTTACACCCTGACTGGTGTGGCTTAGTGGGTTGAGCACCGGCCTGTGAATGATAGGGTCACTGGTTCAATTCCCAATAAGGGCACATGCCTGGATTGCAGGTGAGGTCCCCAGTAGGGGATACCCAAGAGGCAACCACACATTGATGTTTCTCTCCTACTCTTTCTCCCTCCCTTCCCCCTCAATAAATAAATAAAATTTTTAACAAAATAAATTCTGTAGATTACAAGTACACAGTATTCAATAGCACATGGCCAAATATTTATATTTGTACATATAAATATTTGTAGATTACTTAATATTTTATATTACAGTAATAATTGTAATACCTGATCAAGTAATTGTATGGTGCAACAGAACAATTTTGCTCTAAAAGCATCTTAAAATTATCTCCATGTTTACTGTACTTTTAAACATAATCTAGGAGAGTCAAACCTGGTTTTCAATAGTTGTTGCATCCCAATTGTGCATTTTTTAATATAACTTCATTGCCAATCATTTAATTTTGTCAGTACAATCAGAGATCACAGCAGGGTATACTCCATTGGAATGATTCTGGCTAACCAAACTCTCAAGACACCAATGTATAAACCAGTTTATAAATAGATTGCTTACTTGTTAATTTATAATGAGAAATATGAGTGCTAAACAAACTACTTATATATGCTTGATCAGTGTGTTCTTCCCCAATATAGAGAATAAAGATTAGCATGCCATCAAACTAGATCTTGAGGATTAGAGTGAATGAGATTTCATTGTATTTGGTAGGATCTGCTCTAAACAGTTCATGTAAGCTTATAGAAATCATTTTATTGTTTAGATAAGATACGTTAAATATGGAGCTTCTGAAAAACTCTGTTAAGAACTAGAAGGCATCAGAGAATGAAACATGTTGCTAAAAATACATAAGGTGTATCTGAATAGATTGTACATTTTGGTAGTTACATATATGTGAATGAGCTATAATGTCTTCATATTTGTACTCCAGATATTAATCCTAAGCATAAAAAAAACACATCCTCACTAATTTATGCACATTTACAATGAATTAAATAAGATTTGTTAAGTGCTTCATAGCTTATAAAGCTGTCAAGCACCACAAGAGAGACAGATTTGACATATTCACTAGATTTTGGTTTTAAAAAACAATAGTCAAAATCTTGATTACATCCTAAGTGGCTTATGCAAATCTATGGGCTCTGATACTAGTGAGTGCTAGCTATTACTCAGAAGTCACTGACTCATTGCTCAAAGCAGAAAACCAAACTGTGTCCTCTTAGCACCAGCAGATTGGTTTTGCCTTACAGTAATGTGATACCAAAATCCTAGTCCATTGTTTTCTGAGAGCCATTAATATTAGTCTCTGTCCTTAAAAAGACACATTATTAACTCAGTTGTATGCCTGAAATTAAGGGAATGTTCACATAATAAGTAAACAAGGACATCAAGGAAAACAGTTGCTCAAGCCTGTTGGTGAGCAGATGTGCCTGTTTCAGTCAATCTCTCAAGTCCTGTGCAGGTATAATTGTAGTCTCATACATGACTCAGGATTCTACCTACAACACAACAAATTTTTTGTATAGAAAAAAGGTATCTGTTAACTCAAATAAGGATATTTCACAAATATTATAATTCAAAAAACATTTTTGATCTATAACATGTTTTGAATCATTTATAAATGTATGAAATTTAATAACATTTTCATTCCTAAAACTTGGTGTTAAGCAACATTAAGGGCATGTATTATTCATATGATGTATTGTTTATCAAAATTCTAATTTAATTAACAGAGTACAATTAGTCATTACCTTCACTAGGAGTTGCATATTTTCAAATGTGTATGAGTCTACTAAGTATTTATAGAGAAATATTGTTTTTACTTTATTCTGGCTGAAATTAATAACTGGTAATAAACTCGCAACCTCTACAGGAGGCAGTCTATTTAAAATGGGCTGTAATGTCTTCATTTCTCATCATCTGGTCTTCCAAGTCCACAGGCATGTATATCATCTTCAGGGCATGTAACAGAATAAGGGACCTGGCATGAGTAGTTATAAAATAAAACACTATTTTGGGATACATTAACTAGTAATTTTTACTAGATATTAAATAATTTAATATTACTAAAGGAGATTTCATGTTTTTCATGAAGAAGGGATAAAGTGATAAAACTTTGAAAACAGTCTACTTTATAGTATACCTTAAAACTTTTATAACTAATAAAGTAAGATTTTGAGACAAATTTTCACTTACATAAGCATATGTATATATACATATATAAGAATGAGATTATATATACAAGTGCTTCCCTTACTATTGACAATATTCTAAATTTTCAACAAATACCATGACATATAGTTTTTAAAAATAATAATAGAGTTGATCAAATATGTGTCCCCTAAAAATGGGTATACAGGTAATGAAATACTTTGGTTTCAGAATTTTACTAGAAAAAGGAAGATACCATTGCAGTGATGCTAGCTGGCCACATGGGGAAAACTTCCAGAGACAATTTTGACTGGATATGCATAGTTTAGGGTCTTCAGTTTCATAGGCAATCATTTAATTTTGTCAGCACAACCAGAGATCACAGCAGGGTATACTCCACTGGAAAGATTCTGGCTAACCAAACTCTCAAGGCACCAATGCATAGAAGCCAATTCATAAGTTGATTGCTTATTTGTTAATTTATAATGAAAAATATGAGTGCCAAACAAATACTTATGTATGCTTGATCAGCATGTTCTTTCCCAATGAGTAAACCAATATGAAGAATAAAAAAATAATAATACTGATTTTGATCATGATTTCAGGACCCAAGGTAGTGAGATGACATCAATAGGTAGTACCAGCTAGTCATGCCACCCTATGGAGTCCTGAACCAGTGAGATCTACCTTACTTTCTAATAGTGATAACACTCTCACCTTTTTTTAGCACTAGAACAAAACCAACAATTAATTCAAAATTGCCTAAAGAGAAAAAAAAACACCTTACATCTCCTACAGTTTGTGAGCATAGCCTTTTATAAGACAGAGTAACGAGAGGATCAGCACATGATTTCTTGACTTTCCTTGATGTTACAGCATGGCCAATGTCAACATGTCCCTCTTTTCTGATAAATCTGGACTGAGTCTCAGACTCTTCCGCAGAATGCAAGAAGCTCAGGCAGTCACCATTGGTTGATTACAATTGTCGTTTTACATGCAATTTATCTGCCATCCCAAAGTTAGAGTTAAGTTTCAGACACGTCATTCAAGGATTCTCCCTAGTTGTGATATGCTGTTATTGTGATTTCAGACAAATCATTTACAGAACAGTGATTTAGTTGGTTTGCTTATACAAATGGTTGATCTCACCTTCTATATTTAATACTCTATAACTTCATTTCCAATGAATATCTTCAAATCTGGGGGCAAATTACTGTTGCTTCTGATGTACTAACTATACTTCGTTTCATCTGCTATCACATAGTCTTGCACTTCCCCCCATATGATCTTATTCTAAATTTTCCTTTAAGAACATTGCAGTTTAATAATATGTACAGGAACAGTTGTATCCCACAAAATAGGCTGGATTTTAGATTTTTTTTTCAGGAAATACATGTAAAATTAATAGTATCTACCATGATAAAAGTCTATTGATTCTAGGTGCTTTGATAAAATGAGATATGGCCAAATGAGCCTCTTTGATAAAAGTCATAGAATGGAATGACTAAGGCTGGCTTGTTTCTTTCAACAATGATGATCATAAAATGGCAGATGAATATATCTGCTTTTTGGTAAATATATAATTTCTTTTGTGGAGATTTCTTTTTCTTTCTTTTCTTTTTTGCAATGCAAAGATAAAAATATATACTTGATTATTTGAGAAAGTCTGAAAATAGGAAAGGTACTTCAATGCAAGTAAGTTTAGGTTCGATAATACATATTTCATTATCTAAGGATTTAGTCGACAAATCAGCCTTATCTTAAAAGTTTTAAATTTTATCTAGACAAGTGTGGGAGGCTGCTCTGTGTGTTGTGAGCCCAGCTCTCATTCAGAGATGCACAGGACCAACGCCCACGAATGGGTTCTCCCGTGGGGAATCAGGCTTATAATGTACTTAGACCACTATGAGTCTTGCTTTTTGCTAAAACTCCCTCACACTGATTTGAGGATATATACTGAAAAGCAACCTCCTAAAATCCATGCTAAACCTTCCAAGGATGAGTGTAAAGGCTCCAACTACTTTTGCCTTTTCATTTGCAAATATCCCTCTTCTGTGATGTGATTACCAGTATTGGCTCCTTTGTTTTCTGTAAAAGGTAACCACCTAAAGCTAATCTGTGCATAGTTAATGAGGACTTTCTTGTAATGTGCCCAGTAAGAAAATAAAAGCTCATTGGAGCAAGGGCAGAGTCTTTTGCTCCCCTTGATGGAAAAGCTATGCTGTCCCTTTTCCTCCACCAGATTCGGTAATCCGTGTGAATGTCTCGTTTTCATCCATAATGACGTGGACCCCACAAGCTGGAGTCCGCATCAGACAAGCTTTGATGTTTCTTTGGAGACAAGTGTTATTACTTATTCCTTTTCCCTAGGGGTAGCTGACTGTTCTTATGTTATTCTGTGGGCAGCTATTTGTGGAAGATGGAGAGCTGAGGTGGAGAAAACAGCAGTGAGACCCTGTGGGAGAGGCTAGAACTAGGAACTGGGCCTGGTTTATTTGATGATTAATAATCTGGTCTGTGAGTTTCTATGCAGAGATTTTATTTAACTTTTCTAACGGTTAATGAAAATTTATTCCCAGTTCATAAATTTATTTATTTCCGTATAGAATGGATAATAATCATTCTTGTCTACAGATGAGAGAACAGCAGCTCATAGCCAGGGAGTAATGGAGCTGAGAGTCAAACCTTAGTACCCTGATTTCACAGCCCAAGTTCCTGTACTCTCTACTGCTTCCACTGAGTAATCCAGAACTGGAGAAACATGCTCCTTTCAGACTATTGCTTTCTTGTATCTGTAAATGAAGTTGGTGGTGGGTGTCCTCTGAAAAGAGTAGAGAATATAGATAAACATTATACAAGGAAGAACTCCATCATGGGACAGATTACGTGGAGTCTTGTGAAGGTGTTGGCATGAGGGAAGGGGAAATGTTCTCAGGGGCACCCATAATTTGGAAAATGGGCAGTTGTGATTGAGAATGTTTTCCTTAGAGGAAGTAAATGGCCCTGGATCTGGGCATGAAGTGGCCTCTGAGTGGAGTAAAAAGCTACCTGTGTGAGGCTTCATGAAAAGGGGTCTAGAGGTGAGTGGCCTTGGTTAGAGGAGCCACTTGTGACACTAGTAGTGCGAGTAAATTCTCCTCCATACTGTACCTTTCTTGTCTTCTATAAAAACGTCCTTAAAAAATTAAAGGCTAGGTTCTGCTGTGAAGGAAAAAGAGAGGTGCCTATTTCATATTTGGGACAGATTAGAGAAAATCATATTTTTCCTCTAAAATCAGAGTTGTGGGGCAAGGAAAGGCAGCTTTGCTTGGCAGGACACTCTGGGGGTTGAGCCCCAGAGTGGGAAAGCAGGCGGCATGACCAGGAGGTCTGGGAAAGGTCCTCCGGATTTCTTACCTAGACAAGGGGGCCAAAAACCTAGGGGACACATGCTCAAGACAGTGTTGATAATTAATGAAATAGCTGAGGTTACTTTGAGATTGTCCTTTTGGTAAGGTCTGAAGCCATGAAAAGGAAACATAGTCTAATTTTTAAGGGGCAGACTCTTGAATCCTGGGCATTGCATTATACCCAGTAAGCAGTGTCACCTAAGATCTAAGTGGTGATAAGATGTGGAGAATCTGTGGTAATCTAAATGCTCCCACAGCTTAGAGGAAGGTACAGCAGAACCTGGAGTGGAAAAGCCTCACTTTGAACCCAAAATAAATACATTTGTTCTTTCTATCAACATCACTAAATTTCAATTATCAGTTCTATCCATGTACTGCTACCCCCTTTCTTCTCTTTTTTTTGTCATTTTCCCCTACTGTTTTCATGAAAGCTTTTTAAAACTTTATCTTGAAGTGATGTAGTTTATTAACTGCCATAGAGTGAAAATACTTTCTCAAACAAAAGACAGACCTAAAGAACAAATGTGCTATTTTCACTCATTAGTTAAATATAATTACATATAGACACAACAAGAAACTTGTTTTTGTCCTAAAAAATTTACATTTACATTATGATGATTTCATATTGCTTTGTTAATTGATTTGTTAATTTTTTCCTAGTGTTTTATGTTTTTTCCCATGTTTTCAAGCACTGAACAATGGCATGGCCTATGTGCATTTTAAAATACATTTAAAATCAGTTAATATGTAATAATTCAGAATAAAATAACCATGCAGATCTAGAATCTCTAAGTTATTCAATATTCAATGAAACAGTGGAAATTGCCACTTGATAGTTTATTCACTTACCCAAACTCCCAGAGAAATCAGAGAAGAGTGCTACCTCTGCACACCCAGAATTAACTGAATTGTCATTGTCGTCCCCCCTCAGTGCAAAGAGCTGATCATTGTTTACACACAATCATGCTCAATGACAATTGTTTCCCTATTTTCTTCCCAATTTCCTTCTGCCTTCTTTATCCATGGCATTTATCCAAAACATTTCTTCTGAGGGATAAGTGATTTATTTATTTCATAAAGAGGAAAGCATTTTTAGTTTTGTCATGCGCATAACCCAAATGATTTTTCACAATTCCACATTGTCAGGACATTTTGCCTCTCATCTTATTGCTAAAAATTGGCCAGGGTGGGGCCCACTGACATTCTTGTGTGTGAAGACCCTGTCCTCAATAATAGGAGCACACACAGTATAGTGTAAATGCAATGTTTTGCCAGGCAAAACCAGAGCCAATTATGAAACTATTTATTCTCCCCTTAAACATTAGTTTGTTATTCCAGAAAGATGACTGAAGAAAGTGAGTCAGTCATTCTCTTTCAACTTTGTGTCTTCAAAGCCCCTGTCAATATCAGAGAATTTTTTACAAGGTATATGGGAGCTAATAATAATAAACTATATACAAGTCTGATATTTGAATAGATTCTTAAAAATTAAATACAAATCTTTTAGGGTTCTTTACCATTTTTTAATGAATTAACCCCTGGGGTCCTTGAGGGTAGACAAATGCTATGAAACTTCTTAATATATTTTTTCACCACATAATATTAAACCCTGTAGAGAAGGGATTTAATTAATATTTATTAACTTACATAAAATGTCTTAATTCAGTTTGTCTCTTTTTTATGTAACTTCAAATTGAGCTAGATAGTTTTAATAATTGAGCAATATTTAATGTTGGAGGGGTCTGTCTAAGCTAGATGACAACTAAGACACTGCACTTTCTCCACCAGTGATCATGAATTAAATATGAAAAATACTTCTCCAAGGGCTAGAAAAATGGTTAGTATAATTTGAAATTTTTATTACATCATCGTAGATTTGCACCCTAATGTAGGACTGTGGAAAATATGTGCATGCACACGCATGCCTGTTTAGGGAGGAGGTGTGATAGGCACAAATTCACTGAATCAGTCATAATTATTTCATAACAACTTACAAAAAATCTCACAGTAGAAAGGGAAAATAAATGTAGAAATGTCTTAGCATATTTATCTTAAAATTCAGGCTAGTGTTTGTGAATGAAAATAAAAATTAAATGCTACATTTCTTTTTCCCATCTTTCTCTTGGGAATTTAAAATCTCTTCTAGAATGTAAAACCAATGAAAAAAGGAATCAAGTTCTATTTAATATTTATTTTTAGCTAGGATTTTGGCAAAACCAGATGCCAGGAGTAATTTTACTGTTCTGAATACTAAACATTCAACAGATGGCTCCCCTTAGATTTTATCCAATCTGGAAATGCCCCAACAGGAAACAAAGATGGACTTTAGACCATCCCTTCTCTACAGGGTTTCAAATATACTTCCCACACACATGTGTTATGAATAGAAAGGTAAGACTCATAAGCTCAGTCTATAAAACAATGAGTTTAAGGACTGGACCTATATTTATTATGCAGATAAGTATCTCCCCAGCAACAGTTTACATATCTGTTAGCAAGTAAAATATCAAGAAAATAAAAGATGAAAGAAAATTTCGAAGACTTTTTAAATTCCTGCTTCTAGTGACTTCTGGGTGACAACTCTAAACCAATAGTGCCTTTACAAATTGAAAATTTAAATCCACCCCCACAACTCTCAAATGAAGTTACTTGGTTAAACAATAAAACCATAGAGATCTGGCCATTTCCACAGCATGAAGATTCATTCACTGTAAGACCACAGATGAATTACAATGAGGCACAAAGAATAGTCATAAATTAGCTAACCCAAATACTAGATATTTTATATTCTGTGGAGGTGAAGTGTGTGTTGTCTGTTTTCTTCTCATTATAAACACCAATATATTTATGTATGGTAGTGAGTTGAATCAAAAGTAGTTCTGTTCAAATAGTCAAGCTAACATCAATTAAAAGACAACTCGTTTTATTGCTAGTAGTAATAGTTGGCTCACTAGTTTGCTTCCATCATAAAAACATATTTAATGGAACAATGTATGTAAATTTTGTACTTTTAACATTTCCAAATTTCAGCCAATGTGTTTACAGCAAAAGCAACATTGAACCACCTTCTGGTTCGATGTTGCTAATTCTATTTTTTTAAATCCTTTTCTTTCTGACCTTAGACAAATCACTAAACTTTTCTGGGTCTCAATCCTCTAACGTGTAAAACAACATTCCCCCCTACTCAGAAAACTGTCATATTTTTTAGGATTGCATGTTATAATGTGTATAAAATACTTTATATAATAGGTATCAATACTCCTTCCAACTGGAATGAATGTTCCTCTTAATTATAATTTTATTATGGTACATAGTTTATTTTTATTAATTCATTAAAGATTTATTTATTAAACATGTATTGGCCTTGACCCTATTCTATGTGCTGGGGATTTAATGATGAACAAAATATATTTTCTATCCTCACAAGGCTTATAACCCATAAAGAATATAATTCATACATGACAAAGAGAGAAAAACAGGCAATTATAAAGCAGTACAGTTTAGATGGTGAAGTATGCATAGTAGGAGCAGTTTGTCAGGTCTTGAAATTCAAGGAAGGCTGAGAAGAAACTGCAGCTAGACTGAGAATGGAAAGATGACCATGATAGAGGCAGAATTGACTGGGGAGTGCACCTCAGACAAGAGAGCTGTTCATGCATAGGCTCAGAGTCAGAGTGAGAGCGTATTCTTAAAGAACTGAAAGCTTGGTATGGCTGGTAGAAAGCAAGTGGATAAGGGAATAATGAATGATTGCACAGAAGTAGGGGGCATTGAAACAGTTTTGTAGCTACATCAAGGAGTTAGGACTTTGTTTTAAGAGCAGATGATTTCAAGCCTGTAAGTGGCATAAGCAGCTCTTCATTTTTAAAAGTCATTCTGAGAGCAATTCTGGGTAATGAGTTAGGTAGGCAAGAATATATAGATCAGGACAGTGTTTAGGAGACTGTTGTAATAATTCCAGAAATGAGGATAATATATACTAGAGAAAAATGGAGAAATCATAGCAATGAGAATGGTAGAATTAAAGTACATAGCATTTTATTGGTTTATGAGTGAGAATAGGCAAAAGAGAAAGGAAAGAATTAGTTATGAGTCAACTCTATAAACGATTCTAAGATGTCTAACTTAGACTTCCAGGTGGATGGTGTTGTCAGTCACTGAGCTACATAATTCAAGAAGAAATATGGGTTTGGAAGATTATGCATTCAGATTACATTTGATGCTTATTGTACACCGATGTGAAACACAAGATAGAGATTTATACTAAAGGTACAAATTTGGGAATGATTGGTATATAATGGGAATTAATGGGAAGGTTGATAGTTTCATTGAAACTATCATTGAAAGTGTATGAAGCTGAGGAGAAAAGTGTGAAAGATATCATTATGAATAAAATCAACAGGTAAAGAAAAGACAGAGATAGAGCCCACAAAAACAACTGAAAAGAAATGGTCTGATTATAGGTATGTAATTGGGAAGGTGCAATGTTATAGGATCTAAGACACAAGGAAATATTCAACAGCATCACATCCTAAGAAGAGGTCCAGTAAAATGAGAATTGAGAAAGGTCCCTAGGAAAAAGGCAAGAGTGGAGTTTCAGAGGGAGAAGGCACACTGATGAGGGTTGAGTAGTGATTCAGAGGTGAGAAATAAATTTATGAGTATAAACATCTTCTCAAGAAGTCTGGCTGTGAAGGGAGAGAAAAGTACAGTTTCAGCACAGTTTCATTAGCTTTAAAAATATTTGGAATTGAAAAAAGTAATTTTATTTGTTTGAGAGTGTGTGTGTTTAAGATAGGAATATTTTAACAGGTATAAATGGTGATTTAGACAGTAAGGAGAATGAGTGGTCAAAAAATTACTTGAGAGAATTCCCTGAAGAAGGTAAGAAAGGATAAAATCCATATCACAGTCAAGTGATATAACTTAGAAAATAATAGAACACCTCCTCAATTGTAATAAAGGTGGGGAGGGAAAATGAGTGCAGAAGCAAAAGTGTTTATAGATACGGTGTCAAGAACTTAAGGAAATTCAAATTTGTGACTTTCATTTATCTGAAAGAAGATTAAAAGCAATCTACTGAATTTATTAATGGAAGAGGGATCTAGTAGAAAGTAAAGTTAGGGAATTTGAAACAGCTCCTAAAAAGAAAGAGACAATAAATGAGAAATATAAAAGGATTTTTATGTATTGAGAATCTAGTGGAGATTGAAAAAAAGGAAACAATAAACTCACAATAAAATTAATTATTTTTATTTGTTTGAACTTTTCTGTTGGTGCAGAGATTCCCGGTGTACAAGTGAGAAAAGTAAGCACCTGGATAGATACGGCGTTCAGGTATTGACCAGAGGCTGTGGCAGAGGACTCGTAACATGTTTAAATGTTTCCAGAGAAAAATGGAGTTGAAGTATTCCCAAGAACCTACTTGAAGTGATGGAACAAAATAACTAAACATGATAGAGAGAGAAGTGGTACCTGGAGAAAGCAGTAAGGGACACTAATTGACTTAGACATGACTTCAAAAGCCTCCATTTAGAAGCAAGAACATACAATGATGTAAAGACAGTTTATTCAATAAGTGGTGTTGGGCTTTTTTCTGGGGAATATTGGACAGGTATGTGCAAAAAAAAAGAAAGAAAGAAAGAAATTAGACCACCACATACAAGAATAAACTCAAATGGTTAAAAGATTTAAATGTGAGAGTTGAAACCCTAACACTCCTAGAAGAAAACATAGGCAGTAAATTCTGACATACCTGTTAATAATATTTTTCTGATATATCTCTTCCTGTGAGGAAAACACAGGAAAAAATAAACAAATAAGACTATATCAAGCTAAAAAGTTTTTTTACAGCAAAAGAAACCATAAATAAAATGAAAAGAACACTTACCCAATGGGAGATATTTGCCAATGATACAATTGATAAGGGGTTACTATCCAAGATTTATAAAGAGATCAGATAAGTCAATATCAAAAAATGCAATTAAAAAATGGGCATCGGACCTGAATAGACACTTCTCCAAAGATGCTCCACATTACTAATCATCAGAGAAATGCAAATTAAGAGCACAATAGGATATCATCACACCATCTTCTAATGGCTGCAAAGGGACTGTTTCCAGATCTATGGAACCTTAAGATACAGAAGACTTCTTTTCACTTTCAGTGAATCGCACAAAATAACCAAACATTCTGAGCTTTGATCATATCAACAATAGCCAGTCCAGGTTTTATGATGCTAAAGGTGTATAAATTGAGCCATCCTTTTAAATAAAAATATATAAAAATACAAATATATCTGAACACGGCATTAAAAGTGGCGCAAGCAAGTGAGAAGATCTGTAGCTTAAAGCTCATTAGTATTAAAATTAACCCCTTTCTGCCACCACATCTGCTCCTTGAGAAGAACAGCTGATCTATATGAACACATTTTGGCAAGAGAAACTTGTCTGTATAAATGTGTGAGTTAAACTTAGGAAAATGCACAAATTTGGCCTTTGACATTTTATTCACCAAGAAGGAAGTAATTTTTAACAAACAACATTTATTTACATAGCCCAGTTCCTAGGCAGAACTCAGGCAAAAATGTACATGCAACTCATGTGGTGTAGTTAAAGGAGATCTAAGAATGTCATCATCTCTAGACATTCCCCACTTCCTGAAGTGATAGTGTATGAAATCTGACTATTAAAAGGCTCAGTCCAAAGCAGGCATCATCTTTCTACTGATGTGATGGAATCATGGGTGCATAATAATCCTTGTGAACTATTAGCAAATTATGAACTTACATCCTTCCATGGCTGTAGATCTAACTATCTGTTTAAAAAACACAGAGGATAGAGAAACATCTTTTTTCACACATACAATCAACAAAATCTAGAATGAAGGAATTAAATGCTAAACTACCCAGGTTCTCCAACAAATAATTTTTTCAAAGGGGAGAGAAGGTACTTTTATGGATCATAAGAGATTTAAGTGAAATACCAACTGCATGAAACACATGGGATTTGTTTGCATTCTAATTCAAACAAACCAACTGCAAAAAAAAAAGCAATAAAGGGCATTTGATTACTAACATTGATGATATTAAGAAATGATTAAATTTAGGTCACTATTGGTATTTTAGCAAGGAAGAAAATATGTCATCTTCTAGAGATACATTCTGAAGTGTTTAGAGATAAAAAACAACCAAACAATAAAATCAGTTCTTCGTGTTTTTTTCCAGAGCTTCAAATGAACTATTGACCTTGCCATGTCCATTCTCTCTCCTTCCCATGCTGTGCTGTATCCCAGAAGACTGACCTTTCAGATCATGTATAGATACCTGGCCCTCTCTCCCTTGTCCTCTGCCTTCCACTTAAGCTTAGCTAATGAGAGGCACTGACAAAAGGGGAGAGGGCAGAAGAGTCAAGCCCAGCTATAGATGTCCTGGCTTCCTCTCTACCAGGCCAACATTTGGCAGTGACTGTATTTCTCTACCCCAACCAGAAGACCTGCTAGTAGGTAGCATTCCCCTCTTGCTATGGCAGTCCAAGTTGCAGGAACCACCCATTTCCTCAGACATTCAGGGCCAGCAGTGTCAACTTTCTTTCTCCCTCTTATATTTTGAATCTTTTCATTAAAGGTTTTTGAAATTACCCTATCTGAGCACCCCATCTGCTGGGACTAATAATATGTTCTCTTTCTATGTATCTCTGGGATGACTGAGTTAATAGCTCTGATCTGAAGAATCCAGACTGTCAGAACATTGTAAGAGCACTGAAAGATAGGATAGGCACTAGAAAACAAACTTTGCTGTGACCCTAAATGGCATAAGGGTGGCTTTATCCATTCTGATTTAAGAAACTCATTAGGTCACATCAGAAAGTATGTGAAATATGTTGACCTTTTAACTAGACCATATTAAAGGTTAACTGTTTTCAGGGAGAAAGCCTATTCTTACTGTTTTGTGAACAAAAAAATTGAATTTAATGAGAAATTCTATCCAACAGATGTGGCTAGAGTATACAGTCCATTAAGATTTATTTACCAAAGATACCCACTTTTAAGGTTTTTATGTATTCCTTTTTCAAGAGCTTGTCCTGTTTCTGATCACCCCATACCCAGAGGAAAATCTTGAAAGTGAATTGTGAGACTTCCTTCTTTCACAAAACAGTACTGTGGGTTATAGCTATTTGACCTCTGATTATATATTCAGCAGGTTTCAAGCTCTGAAAGTAGTCATTACCCATTTGAATTTTAGGAATCTAGATCAGAAAATGCCTCAGCCTTAGTTTAGCCTCATCTCAGCTCTAGAAGGCTGATTTCTACTCATTCATGTGAATCACTGCCAACTAATCTCAACATTTACTATCCTTTTTCCCTTCTGTTTTTATTTTTATTTCTTAAGACCTGACACAGGGGTGCTAGACTAAAGATTATAAAAGACTTACATCTCCCTGCCTCTCTTATCCTAAATGCAGTCATAACTAAGTTTTGTTCAATGGGATATAAGTAACAGTGATACACATATAAAACATCCAAGAATGTCTCTAAAGGGGGGAGGCAGCTCCTTTTTTGAGATTTCCTCTTACCTGCTGACTGAAAAATAGACTGTAAGAGTTCCCACAGCACTTGGACTATAAGAGGGTTTGAGAACAGCAGTAATAATCCTTGGTCTCTGAAATTATGGAGACCTATGTTAACCCTAAAGGGACTTCCACCTTTTTCAACAGGAGAGAAACTTCTATCTTGTTGAGACAACTTTTGTTTTGTTCTGTCATTGTTGCTTAATTACAACTTAATGTATTTAAAATTCCACTTTAAGACTCATCTTACAATAATGGGATTCCTGTTGTAATATGGTTTTTCAATCCACTATGGTTTGCTTGCTGCTTTGATATCACGTTATGTACCCACCATTGTTTAAGCTTCTTTATAGGAAACGGGACCTGGATTTTAATATCCAAAACTGCCCACGTGTCCATTTGGATCTCAGCACATTTGCTTGAATTCAGACTATTTGTGTTCTGATACCACTCTGAAAATCTTTTCCCTATTGTTATTACTTGCCTATGATAGAACCTGTCTTTCTTTAAACAGTCACTCTTCAAGACCCCTCTAAACTGTGATTTGCAACCCCATTTGTTTGTAAATACACCAAGGGCATTCGTACATTTTCTGCTCCAGTGTAAAATAAGATTTCTCTCTGCTGGTCCTCCTTTTCTGATAGGAATAACATGAAAGTCAAATACTACAGGACATTTCCAAGGAATTAGAATTATCCAGTTGGCCTGAAGCATAAGCAGAGATTTGGAAATTTCAGGTAAAAGGTTAGGACTCTAAGTGGGAGCCATAACATTGATGGAATATTTGAATTATGCTAAATTATATATAAACAGATATATGATATGTTAAATTTTAAATATACACATGCATCATTTTCAAAATGCATTGCTCATTTTTGGAAGACAACTTTATATATATGTATATATATATATATATATATATATATATATATATATATACACATATATATAAAAGATGCATATAAAGCCATCATTCAGAAAATGTTTGAAAGAATTTCTGAATTCTGTAATCCCACTAGGAGGATGTGTCTTTGGGACAGAGACATGAACCTTATCATTTTAATGAATTTCCATTTCAATAGCTCCCATGTATCTAACTGATTTCAATCACTGGGTCCAGGGCACAGAAAGATTTCAAAAGAAGGTTTCAGTAGAAGGCAAGGGAATTCTCAGAGTACAGTAAGAAAAAGAAAGTCAGAGAAAAAACAGTGGTTTTCTGGTCATGAGGATTTCTATTATATGATCAGGTGTAATTGAATTTAATAATCTCCACCAAACTGACAAGTGCTAAAGGCTAGTCTGTCGTTACACTGGTATGTTTATTCTTTCTCTTTTAGCAAACCAAACTTCTCAGGGGCAAATATCTTTAAGATTAAGATATGCTCAAAACATTTGTTAAATGAAATACAAGCGTCTGAAATCATCTGCCTACTTGTTTAGACAATCTTTAAACTGATGTGTTTCCTTTATGTCCACAACCCCTATCTTATTTACCAAAAATATTTGCATAGATTATGCTATTTAATCATTGGCCTCATGTTAATACCTAAAAAAACAATTTGAGCATTCTTTTAATTCATATAAATTGCCAACAGACTTAGAAAAGGAATAGATTTGTAGTTGATTTTATAGAAGCTAAAAGAATTACCCAAAATACTTGAAACTACAAATGATGGGAATAATTAGTAAAGCCTCATCATGTCTGCAGTAAGCATCTTATTCTTTGAAAGGAGATGGTAGAAGGTTTGTTTTGTTTTGTTTGTCTTTTCTTTTTTCATTGACGGTAGTGGGTTTTTGTTTTAACATCATACTTAGCAAAATTAAAAGTTTATAACCTAAGATTAGAAAGAATATATATATGTCTTTACACATACATACATACATATATGTATACATATTCTTTCTAAGACTAGAAAGAATGTATCTTTATATATACTTATACATATATGCCATATACATATATACAAATATGTATATGTGTATAGACATATGTATATAGACATATGTATGCATATTGTATATAGTATATATACATGTAAAGTATTTATAAATACAAGAAAGGGAGTATATAAAGTGTATATATATACTTTATATATATGTATATATACACTATATATAACCACCATTAAATTCAGCAGTCTTTAAATTTGAACCAGAAGCCTGAGTTGACCTTCTTCTCTAAGTGGCCTTAGATTTAATGAGTTCTCATTTGAATACATTTGCATCGCTAACTGGATCTCATAAAAGGAGTACTCACATATCTATGGATTTTGAAATACTCTTAGTTTATTTTCCCTTTCCTTCAAGCAGAACTCTTTTCTTCACATGTATTATAGTGAAGTTACAAACAACCAGACTTTTAAAATCAAATAATTTTGAAATGGTGAATGTGTACTTGTATAGTACCACATTTCATTCATTCAATTTTCAATTAATCTAATTATTGATTATGCAGCATTTATTGTTTTACAATGCACAGATCAACTATATGAAGCTTACTATAGAAACAAAAATTTGAGTATTGATATTCTTAATATGCTTAATATAATATAGCTTATTGGTTGTTATCAGTTGTGTTTACTTTTGTTTTTTTATTCTTTCTTACATATATTTTTCCCTCCATTGTAATTTTCCTAAAAATTTATCTGAATGTATAAGATTATAAAATTATTACATAAATCTAAAAGTGATCAACTGTTAGCTTGTCCCAATAACTTCAAGAAATATGTCATCATATTTAAGAAAAATATGTTTCATAATTTGCTATCTCCTATCAGTCTGACACTTTGTTATTATGATACTCATGATGGAAGCTATCTTAACAGTTTTGACAATGGTTATTATTTTACTTATTCTGAATTACTTCAAAATAAATGTATCAGAGATTACAGTACTAATCCATCAAACACTATCAATAAAATCTCATTCTGTAGGAGAATTTAAGACAAAAATTGCTTGGCAGTTTTTATTTTGAACTGAATGTATGCATTCTGGATGTTAAAGAATTATTAAAGCTTTTAAAAATACTTAACAATTTGGTTATAATAGCATAATTTTATGTGGTCATAAAAACAAGCTCTTTTTTTCTGTTAAGAAAAGTTCTGTAGAACTCAAGATTAAATTAGAGTCTTTGTTTATCATTGTGGTAATATGACAAGTTATGTGAGAATGCTGTCTTCCACTTGTATATCACTTATTTTAATATACTTTATATTAAACAGTCTCTCAAATTTTCAAGTTTATTAAAAATGCTTGAATATCTGGGTTGTTTTGAATTTGTATGCTTACCAGATACTGTCTTCAAATCCAAGTTTCAGACAGCTCCTGCTCACTAAATTATAACAGAGAGTCACACAGTATGGTAAATACATTGGTAAACATTTAAATTATTTTATATGCAAGGGTCAGAAAGAGAAAGAGAAAAAGAAGGAGAAGAAGGAAGGGAGGAAGGGGGGGAGGAAGATAGACAAAAAGAGATCTGAAGACAAAACAGATGAGCTGCAGGGAGTATTCCTGGATAGCAACTAGTCCGATTTAACATGCATGTATATATTTTAATATTTAACATATTTCTACCATGTGTATTGCATTTGCTTTGCACTTCTTTTAAATTTAGGCTATATACTTAAAAGTGTTCATACATTTCAAAACAGTAGCTGCCTGAATAAAAACAAATTTCTTGGAAATTCTACTTTAAAGGAAAAAATGAAAAATCACCTTTACTAAATCATATCATTATAGATGTAATTTAAAGAGAATCTGGGCATTCCCAAGTGTCTGAATTTACCATCTTTATTTCTGATAACCACTGTGGTGGTCTTCTCTGAATTCTATCAATTCTACCTCAACAATACAAATGTCTCATCTCTAAAGAATGAATGGTATATATGTTATTCTTCAACACTGAATCCTAATAATCTCCTAATCCTTTATTATATTAGATGATAGAGTACAGTTCTTCTGTTGAGTGACAACCAAATATGGTCCTTTCTTAAAGCAAAAGTGATCGATGCTAATCTGTGTTACATAAACCTTCACTGAGGGAAGTGGCCTTCTAAAGAAATGTCTGCCTGGTATTCTATGTTGCATCTTGAGTTCATTTTCTTCTGAAAACAGCATGAGAAGAGTTACCTAGTATAGCCAGAATAGAAGTATTAGTAGTTTATAGGTAAAAATAAGATTTCATGGTCTCATCTCAAGTAGAATCACCAAGTATAACACCAATTTCACAACATTACATTAATGAATTCTAAGAAATGACTAAAAATTTTGAACAAAACCTATCACTATAAACGTAAAATTTCTTTTGGAAAATTTGTAGTTTGTTTTCTATACTATTCAATGGGATCTCAACTAAACAGGTACATAAGCATGCTATCATAGAAATCAAATAAAATTCAATTCTATAACCTCCATCCATTTCTCAAAAGTGTATTATTTCTGAAAGACTTAAGATGGAGTTTGTTTTCTTCTTCTGGGTTAGAAGGAAGACATGCCTTTCTGAGCGCAGCTGAGAAAAGTATCTTTTGGAGTCCCACCCCTGCCTTTCCATCTGTTCAGGTTTACCCATGGAAGCTGTAACAAGCAGTACCCCCAGCTGCTGAGGTGGAGATAAGTTTGCCTATAATAAATGAGTGAAGCTCTTCACCCCACAGAACAAGAAGAGCTGACTGCGCCGAAATGGGCAGACCCACCATAGCTATGCTGCTGACAGCAGGAGCCCTTGCCAGTCGTAAAGTACTTAGTGTCATGGCTGGTGCTGGCACACAGAAATTTAGGAAAGGCTGAGAAAGCTCCAAGACACTGTACAGCATTTTTACTCAAATGATAATTTCCTCATTTTTATTCTCCTTCTTATCCCACACAAAGTAGTAGAAGGCAGTCATTCTGGACAGTGAATAGAATTTACTCAGTTTTCAAGCAGGCATATGGCCAGGAAGAAGGACCATTAAAAACAGTCTAACCTCTTCCTTGCATAACATTGCTTCACGGGGCCAATATAAAGAACTGTTCCTCCTCCTCTGTTTTCAAATATTTTATAGCCATGGTATGCCACTGCATCCTGATGTGACACCAAGCCAAATCATTTCATTCTTTTAGTTTTTCTTCCTAAATCAATACTTCCAACTCTTTCATCATTTTTGTGGTTTTTCTTGGAAGCTCTTTTAACTTATTGAAATCTTTTTTAGAGCTGAGGTGCCAGGAACTCAATCATGAGGACAATCTCCCAGGAAGGAAGGGAGAAGGAAAGGGGAAAAACGCAGCTCCAACCCAGTCCAAGTCCCTCTCCCAGCAACTGCAATTCCTGCACTAGGACCTGCTCTCCCTGCGTACACTGCAAGGATTTTCACATCACCAGAATACAGGTTGGAGAGGGCTAAGAACTAATCCCTAGCTTATAAGAGGGTCTTTTCTGAGATTTTTTAAATGTGAAGGCCCAAGTACATCTGTGTCTGATTTATTAGTCTGCAAAAATTTCAGGAAAAAACAAGTTTCCCAAGAGAGTTGTTCCTTCAGTTCCTTCCAGGATTATCCAAGATGAATCTGTTCTCATGGTCTGTCTCTGTGAAGGCTAAAATAATAACCAAATAGGGATTCCTTCTTAATTTTTCTCTTCAACCTTCACCTGGTCACTTTTACCAGGAAGTTATATCGTAGTAAGTGTTCTATTTATCAACTGATAAGATAGTCAGTGTAACATGTTCATCTCTTATAAATAACATGTAATATATTTCTAAAGTATATAGGGGTGGGCAAAAGTAGGTATACTGTGTTGTTGTGACATTCTTTTAAATTAATAAAGCTATTGTATGAGGGATCCATGGATAGAGCCAAAGAAAGGTGGGATGAAGGTGGGAGATAGGCATGGGTAGGGTGGGGGAAAGTGGTGGTGGGAAAATGGAGACAACTGTATTAGAACATCAATAAAAAAAGCTATTGGAATAATAACAATCTTTGTGTCTTTTTCTCTGTTTTTTAATTACTTTTTTATTTTTTGATTTTTTTTAGAGAGAGAGGAATGGGGAGGGGGAAGAGAGAGAGATTTGTTTTTCCATTTATATGCGTTAATTTTTTTTTATTTTTATATGTTCCCTGACTGGGGATTAAACCCATAACTCTGATGTACCCAACAAGACAATTATCTAACCAACTGAGCTACCAGGACAGAGCACTGTATGTCTTTTTTAATATGAACAACTGTAAACCTACTTTTCCTCATTCCTATATATTACTTAATATTTTCCTTTTGGTTCATTCATCATTAATAAGTGCACATTAAGTTCTCCAGTTTTTTATTATCCCTATTAGCCCTACTCCAAGTGAATATATGATTGCATCAGAAGCTTTTAAAAATATCATATATACTTCAATCATATAACAGTACTTGTATCTAAGCAGACTTAAACTCCATAAGATTATGGGTGATACTGTGTTTTACCAAAATTTAAACATAATGTAATCATTTAAGTTTCACTTTGCTTCTAACCAAAGAAAAATATCAAATTTACATGTAAAAGTAAGAACTAATGAACAGAAACCTTAATTTACATAGTAAGAAGTGTTACACATAAATGTGTTCCACAGTCTAATCATCTGTCATCAAATGAAAGACTGACAGTTATGAATAAGAACTCAGTTGGAGTTTATTAGCCATTTACTGTTAACATGCACAGAGGAATACAAATATAATTGAGCTATCTTAATTGTTCTTTACTTTATGATAAGCAGCTGAAATGCAGTGGGGTTGATTCATCAACTCTTATGAGTAATTTAACAGAAACTTGCTTTGTGTCATTGCAATAACACCCATCCATCTTTGTTTCAGAGACTAATAAATTCCTAGAGTTCTCAAAATCATTTAAATCTTTTCTAGAGATATAAATCTCTAAACATGTCTATCTTCAAGTCAGTAATATTGTATTGAGTATGATACAATTTGCAACCCACCTAATCTCAGTCATAAATTGCCTGCTTTTGAGTCCCATTTAATTTATGTACTAAGATGTTAGTTACTGGGGCAATTATTTATATCCTACTTTTTTGACTAGAAACAGTTACTACTCAATACAACCTCCTAAAATATCTTCAATCTTATCAACATTCAGAAAGGGCATAAAAGTGTTTTAAGTTTCTCATTTTAGAAAAACAGATGGTTTTTCAATGAAGTTTAAGAAACAAAACAATACAAAATTCTTTTTGAAATCCACCATCTTTCCAGTAAAGAACAGAAGACAATTATTATATATGTGTTAATATAATATGATTTCTGATCTGATAATTCCATTGAGTTTGGATAAAGTTGATTGTATTTGATGCTTCTCACTGGCTGCACCATAAAAGAGTAAAAAGCTATTAAGATCATGCAACCAAAATGCTCATAAAAATTAATGAGCAGTATACTTTTTTTCAGTCACCAGGATCCCTTTAAAGTAAAGTTGTAATTAGTTTCTGTTTTCATATAGAACTAATTCTAGTACTACCAAAAATGTTCTTTCTCAGGTAGTCAAATGCCAGTTTCCTTGTAGAGTAACACCTCCCAGAGTAAAACTACAGAATGATAGACCATTCACTACCCGACTACTACTATAGGTGCTATTCTAAAATGTATGCTATTTTTCCTCCATAGTTTGTTTAAATCAAAATAAAACCTAATCTAAACAAGAGCAACAATTACAAGCATATGAACCTTGACCTCCTAATTCTCTTCTGAAATTCAATTTTCTCTGCTTTAGTTAAGACTCTTCCTTGACCAGTGTTCCTTCTGATATTTTTCCAAACTTGACTTCAGGTGATTCTAAATAAGACTGTCAAAAGATAGCCAATTACTAAGGCAATGTTTTTATTATCTAGGAAAGTAAAACTATGTCTCTGTAAAGACAAATGTTCTTTAAATATAAAATTTATAAATTTTCCCCTAAAAGTTCCAAAGAAAAATATCCTATGTTGGCCATACTCTTTTAAAAAAAGATATGCCACATTAGTCTGGAAATGAAATGAATAACTGATATTACAGACACAGTAAATACTAACTTCAACAATATACATTCATGTATTAAATATTTTTTTCCATTTAGGTTAGTGATTTAAAGGAAAATAGAATTGAACAATCATACAGTTTAACAGAATTAGATGTTTTAAGTGCATAGTTGAAAAACAGAGAAAGAGTTAAAAATCTCTGAATTAGATCTGTGCTCTCAGTGTTAGACATATAGAAACATGAAATACTGCTGTTCAAAGCAATTTTATATGACTTCTATTCAGGATCTAAGGAATGTAAGTCCAGGTATTTTATCTGAATTTCCTAAGTAATATCTATAATGACACCATCTACTGTGAAGAACACCATAATATTTTATATTCACTCTGATTTTACATTTTCCCTAATGTAAAAAAATATGAGCTCAGAAGTAAATGAATTAAAGTTTTACTACAAAGTGTATAATTAGAAAGGTCATATAATAATAACACATACATTTTAAAAAGTAATTTTCTTGCTTTATCACTTCAATAAGTTTAGGCTCAATTTATACCTCAAAGCATTGGCAAGTGACTCCCACCATTTTAATACTATTTTTATGCACTCAGACATACTATATAAATTTTATATAGCACTTATCACTTCTTTCCTAGATTATAAACATAGTATGTACCCAATGTAGAACATTGTTGATACCATGAAAAATTATAAAAATGAAAATAAATAAATAAATAAATAAATAATCATATTATTCTGAAATAGTCACTATAAAATTCAGGGTTTTATTTTAATATGTATTATACATAAACATGCTAGAGAGATAGATGATCTGCTGGATGTGTAGTTGGCATTACAGTTCTTTTTTTTTGTCACAAAACATATCTACTTCTAATGACAGTAAAATTTCCCCCAAAACTTTATTTTAAACAACTGCATATTTACGTATGCTGCCAATTATTTAATTCCTCTCTTAATTTTGTTTATATGTTATAACCTTAAAACAAAAAATATTATTGTAATGAAGATTCTTGCACATAAATTTGTATCCACTTCTGAAATTTCCTGAAATAGATTCCGGAAGTTGGAATGCATGGTCATAGCATAAGAATGTTTTTAAGACTGACACAACTTCTGAACTGTTTTCTGTAAGTGTGGTATTACTCTGACTCTCCCTCTCATAACAGAATTTGAGAGCTAAGGGCTTCAAATCTCCTCCATTAAAGAAGTTGTCATGTGATGGATAATAATTGGGTTTCTCTTTTGCCTTTAACTTAACTACAAATAAGATATGACCTTTCTTCTTAAATATAGTGGTCCTTTGTATTACTTAGGAATTTTAATGCTTGTGTTTAGCTTTTAGATGATTCATTTAGATAGGCTGAATGAAAATACAAATATTTTCATCATTATTTGTACAAAATCACATATTAAGATATTATCCCATTAATACATTTGTAAGAAATATTTCAACCAAGTTTTTAACTTCTTTACATACTTTTCTGTACATAGGCTTTTAGACATACACATAATCATATAAATAAAAATTTTTCTTTCAGATGGTTCTAATTGTTTTAATACTTAAAATATTATTCTTGCCCTGGCTGGCATAGCTCAGTGAATTGAGAGTGGGCATAGCTCAGTGAATTGAGAGTGGGCTGCAAACCAAAGCATCGCAGGTTTGATTCCCAGTCAGGGCACATGCCTGGGTTGCAGGCCAGGTCCCCAGGGAAGGCCATGTGAGAGGCAACCAGCATTGATTCTCTCTATCTCTTTCTCCCTCCCTTCCCCTCCCTAAAAATAAATAAATAAAATCTTTTTTAAAAAATTTAAAAAGACAATTATAAAAAAATATTATTCTTCATTCTATTTTGTGATCACATTTTAAAACATAACTCTTTCATCATTTTAATATTTATTCTGAAATATGAGGTAACATAGACTTATTCCTTTTTGTTGTTTCCTTTTCACAAATGGTAACCTTTTTCAATAGTGTTCAATGAATAATGAATTCATCATTCTATAATGCACTGAGCACTTGTTTACTGAGATACCATGAGCTTAATATTGTAGGTGATGGGATTCGGTGGTGAAAGAAAGTCTTTGCTTCCAAGGAATTTATATTTGAGGGGAGACAAAAATAACAAATAATTATATAATATAATGACATATGTTCACAAATGCTTTGAAGAAAAAAACAAAAGCACAGTAAAAGAATAGTGAAGGTTGAACATGTGCTCATAGAGTAATGATATTTAAGAGAGGTAACAAAATACCTCTCTTATGAAAAGATAGTTGATCAGTGATCTGTATTTGAATGAGTACTTTGTAAACCATTTATTGTTTATAAAATTTTTGTGTTTGGATATTTATAAAGACATTATATAAAGTTACAGTATTCTAGTATATTGAATATTCTCTTGAAACAAATGTGCTATCACCTAAATAGTTTTGTTTATATTGTGTATTATTCAAATTGACTAGTCATTGAAATATTCACTATGTTGCCAAATTGATTATTGTCTGACATTATTTTACAAACTATCAGTCTAAAATATCCAGCCCCAACTTCTTCCAAGCATAGCGGCTATTCATTTCTGCATTTTCTCCTGTGTTCTGGAAATTCCCACAGTGTAAATCAACTCAGTTGAGTTTATATTACCTAAATATTTATAGAATATTATCTCCTGTATTTCTTGTTGGTATCTTCCTGAATATACATTTTATATCTACAAACTTATAACAAATTCTTCATGAGTTAGGGATATATCCTATATCTAGTAAACAGGACAAAAGTAATAATACTTCTTCAGTTGAAAAAGTTCATAAAGACAGCATAATAAAATAAGGGGTAAAAAATGAGTCATATAAACTAATGATAATACTATGTGAAATACACTTGAAAAGTAAGAGGCACTTTTACTTTTCTCTCAAAGTTATAAGTTTAATGTTATGATGACATTTTTTATAGGAAGTTTTAAGAGATATTATTTTTAGAGTAACCATTATGACCTTTTAATAACTATGCATGTGTAATTTCCAAATATTGATCTTTCTAATTCAATAACAAAAATATAACTAAATTTTAGTATAGATTTATAAATTCTAAAGTTATTTCATAAAGTCTCAAATACATACCCAAATTACTTTTTTTGAAGTATCAATCTCTCTTAGTCATCATAATTAATGTACTGACTCTCTCTGGGTCTGAATTGTATTCAAGACAAGATTTAATATATTTTCTCACAAAATACTAACATTATAGTAATTAATCATATTAACCACAGGCACATTTTTATATTCTGAATACAACTAAGAATAGTACAGAACCAGATAAACAGCTTGAGAATATAATGCAAAAAGTAGCTTTCTCAATGGTAATATACCTGTAATTCCCACACCCTGCAAATGTACTAATCAAGAGGTCTCATATCAATTTAAAATTTTCCATAGCCTAAATCATTTTCCAATTGTAAGAATAATAAATTTTCATTTACATTGAAAGATAACCAGGAAATAATATAAACTGCTCTAATTTCTAAGTCTACAACTTGGCATTTTATAGCATGATATGGATCAGTATTTCTTCTTTGTGGATAAACATATCTACTAGTATTATTTTTTATTTTACATCTGAGAACATTTTAGGTAGCCTGTCTTTTTTAAATTAAACATTCTGTACTGTTATTTTTCATTATTAATTTGAAACATAATATAGACATAATATATATAATTTTGTTTTATAAAATATTCTGAAATCTTATAAAGCATTCACTTTTTAGAAAAGAAAGTATGAAAAAATGAAAGATATTACATTAACTGTAGTTAAAAAGCCTTAGAAATATTGTGTCCTTTGCTTAAACATATTAGTTAAAATGCATTTTAGAAAAAAATAATATATGAAAATATTTCTCTCACAAGTGGGTAGAAGACACCTTTCTGAGCTAACTACAATGATGAAAGAAAAGTGAATAAATATATTTGAGTGCATTAAAAATATCTATAAAGCAAAAACAACAAAAACAAAGAAGAAATAAATGATAAAATATTTGCAACACAAGTGATAAGCAAATGTTAATATTCCTAATATATAAAGAGTTTCAATGAGTTATAAGAAGAAAGCAAACAAACTTAATAGAAAAAGAAAGAGTGAAGGGAAAAAATAACACTTCACAGAAGAATTTATATTGCTAATCAGCATATAAAGAGATATTCCTTTTCATTTATAATCAGAGCAATGCAAATTAAGACAACAATGAAATACATATAAAATGGACAAATTTAAAATGATTTACTATATTCAGTATTGGTGTGTAGGTTGTGAAACAGTTACTACCATGAACTGTTTGCTGGGAGTATAAATTACGACATATTTTTTGAAAATCAATTTAACAGTATATAACTTGACTATTGAAACAGCCATCCTCCATTAGGGAATCTAGTCTAAAGAAATTAATATATTACTTATACAGAACACATGTACAAGGATGATTATTGTAGCTTAATTTGTATTTGCAACAAATTAAGAAGTAAAATAACTAAATTTGAATATTAAATATAAGCAAATATTTATATAAACTTTGTTATTCCAGTTTTATGGAACATTGTGTCATTTATAAGAAGAATTAGAGCTACATCTTCTGGCCTAGAAGAATGCACATGGTATGCTTTTTATTTCAGTTTTTATTTATTTACTTAGAGTGAGAGAGGAAGGGAGAGAGATTGCTTTGTTGCACTTATTTATGGTTTCATTGATTGATTCTTGTATGTGCCCTGACCAGGGATTGAACCCACAGCCTTGACATACTGAGACAATGCTCTAAACAACTGAGCTACCAGGCCAGGGATTCATGGCATGTTTTCGAATGAGAAAAACAATTTGCACTGAAAAGTAATGAAAATACAAGTATTACTGAATTCTAAAAAGGCAGAAAACTGTACTTGAACAACAATTTAAAAAATAATAATAAAGAGTCATGCAACAAACCCTAGTGTGTCCATGTAATTTTATATTTTTGTAAATTTGTATACATGTTTTATATGTTGGTAAGCACATAAGAACAATATGGGATATAGAATGACACACACTAAGTTATTAGCTTTGGTTTTGGGGGTGTCTGAAGAAAAGAAGAAAGAGTTGGGTGATTATAAGTTGATTTTGCTCTATATATATATCATCAATTCATTTAATTAATTTGGAAAAGATGGTGATATATTTTTTAAATTTTTTAATTCTCACCCAAGGGTATTTGTATTGACTTGAAAGAGAGCGAGAGATTGATGTGAGAGAGAAACGTGGACTGGTTGTCTCCTGTATGCACCTTGACTGGGGATGAGCCTGACACCAGGATTGAGCCTGGAACCTTCTGGTGCCTGGGATGATACTCCAACCAACTGAGCAACCCAGCCAGCGAAAAATGATAATATGTTTTTTAAAGTTAAGACTAGTTAGAGATAAAGTGTATAAACAGCAGCATATCTATGATTCTAGATATATATACAAGAGAAATGAAAGTATACATCCATGAAAAATGTAAACAAGCAATCATAACATCACTATAACAGCCAAAAGGTGGAAACAACTAAACATCCATCAACTTGAATGGAAAAGTAAAATGTGGCATACCAATACAATGAAAAATAAGGATGAAGAATTAATACATGCTATGACATGGAAGAACCTTAAACATATATGCTAAGTGAAAGAAGTCTCACAAAAACCACATAGCATATCATCTCATTACTATAAATTGTTCAGAAAAGGCATGTTTATAGAGATAGGAAACAGATTAGTGGTCAGCTAGGGTTGAGAGAACTGGCAAGAGAAGGATGGGAACTGCTAATAGAGAATTTCTTTTGATGGGGACAAAAACACTGTAAGACTTAATTGTGCTGTTTGCACTACCTTGTGTATATACTAAAAATAATCATATGTACACTTTAAATGGGTGAACTGGATGGTATACAAATGATAGCTCAAAAAAGCTGAAAGAAATAACAAAATTTTTTGGAATAAGTAAAATGTTTCTTAACCAATTTTTTTTAATCCTCACCCATGGACATGTTTATTGATTTTAAAAAGGGAGGAAGGGAGGAGACGAGAGAAACGTTGATGTGAGAGGACAACATCAATCAGTTGCCTCCTGTATGCACCTTGACCAGGAAATGAAACCCAAAACCTAGGTATAATATATGTCCTTACTGGGAATCGAACCTGCGACCTTTTGGTGTACAGTACAATGCTGCAACCAACTGAGCCACCCAGTTAGGGCTAACATTAATTTTTAAATATTATGCTCATTAAACTAAATACTTACAATTTGACATTAACAAAAATTAGGTAAATATAAGTAAAATTCCTGTCAATTAAAAATTTCCACTTAAAATAAGAATATTTTATCTTCAACTTTAGATATTTTTCTTAGAAAAATTTCTAAACTTTGTCATAAATCTACTTGATTTTTTGCAGTGTTTAATAAAGGCATGTCATATTTTTCCTTAAACTTGAGTTCAATAATACAAACATCATCTTTAATATTATTATATAATATAGTTTAAATGTGATATTAATGTAAATAATGGTTATAAGAAAAGTTTCCCCAAAGATTTGTCACTAATTGTCTTTAATACTAAAGCTCATTAAATATACATCTAAATAAAAGTAAAAGAATAAATCACATTTAAGAGAAAACCTCAGTTCTCATCAATAATGTATCTGACTTTAAATGCTTATGTATTATTGTGAGATTGATTTTGAATATTCAGATGTCCTTACTCTCAATTTTTGGTCCTTCTCTCTGTTTTCTTTCTTTTTTAAAAAAAAGATTTTATTTATTTATATTTTAGAGAGGGAAGGGAGGGAGAGAGAGAGAGAGAGAGAGAGAAACATCAATGTGCGGTTGCTGGGGGTCATGGCCTGCAACCCAGGCATGTACCCTGACTGGGAATTGAACCTGCGACACTTTGGTTCACAGCCTGTGCTCAATCCACTGATCTATGCCAGCCAGTCTCTCTGTTTTCTATAAGTAGGGTGGTCACACAATAAAGCAAATGTGATATAATACCCTAATTTTCATTCTGGATAGGACTGCAGATATTCTCCGATGCTGAAATTATTAAGAGTTTCATATCTACTTTTATTCTATGGGGGATTACAATTACTATATGAATATCTTTTTTCAGACTATGACTTTCCCAAACATGGTTTTCGGCAATGAATTCAGCCACTAACACTTTCAAATTAAACATCAAAATGGTTTCTCTGTGACAGATCAATTTAGAGCTATTGTACAATAGCAAGAAAAACTGGCTTTGCTTCTATGGTTTTATTCACATACATTTGTCAAACTAGTAAAAGTTATTATTTAGTATTAGAAATATGTGATACTTTCTGTTCCAACCTTGTATTTGCAATGGCATGTGTTGCAAACTTCATACCCATACCAATATATTATTACATGTCAGGTGCAATAAATACAAACCCTATTACTTGCCCAAGTGTTCCCCTCCTAGGCACAGTTATCTTCAACTCCATTGTGCAAACCTGACTTCATCCCTATAACTAACCATTCACCAACTTTGCAAAAAAAATTTTTCAGTGTGTTATAATGGTAAAAGCTTGATTTTTTAAAATCCTCACCTGAGAAATATTTATTGATTTCAGAGAGAGAGGAAGGTAGACAAAGAAAAAAACACATCAATGTGAGAGAGAAATATTGCTGGACTGCCTCCATATGCACCCCGACCAGGGTCAAACCCAAAATCTAGCTTTGTGCCCTGACTGGGATCGAACCTTTTTGGTGCACAGGTCAGCACTGCAACCAACTGAACCACCCAGCCAGGGCAAGAGCTTGAAGTTTGAAGTCAAAGAGAACTTACTTTAGTTCTGGCTCAACAGTTTATCGAGCATTTACTTGGTTAGTTAACTTTTTCAAATCTGTTTCCTCACTACTAAAATGGTAAAGATAATATCTTCTTTACCGTTCTGCAAGGGGGTTAAATTAGTCACTAATTTTTTTTAAAGTCCAGTGTACTACCTATTACAAAGAAAATCATTCCATAATAATTACTTTTCTTAACTTCTCAGCCACAGTTTCCACCTTAATCAAAGACCCTGTCATTTTGCTTGACTTTTACTCTGTGCCACATGCTACTGCCAGTCTTATCTTTCTAAAATACACCTCAGGCCTTCACTGCTCAAAAGTCTCCAATGCTGGTTGTGGGGTTCACCTGCCAAATACACTTGAAATGGTTAGCTTGATTTTTAAGAGTCTTCTTAATTTGGCTTCATTTTCTTTCCATCAGTAAAACTGATGCATATTTGAAATTATTGATTCTCCTTAAATTTGCCATTGTTCTAATGTCATTAAAACACACAGGAATATTAACTTTTAATTTGTTTTTCTCTGATTCCATGATCTGACGAAACCATAAAATTGAATTTTACAATTTTCTTTTCCATTAAACAATATAATCACATTTTCCTTTTTCTAATCCTCACAACTATTCAGATTTCAATTTTACCAACTTTGTAATACTTTTCCTATTCTAACTAGAAGCCATGTCTCCCTTTCTCTAACCTCTAAAATGATAGTTTTTATAGCCTACAGGGTAATTAACTTTTTGTTAAATGTTCTGAAGTTTTTTCTGTGATTTCTCTTTTGTGTGTGTGTGTTATGTGTGCTTTCTACAACAACGCACAACACACATGTGAAAAGTACCTATTGTCTCTATAACTATTTGGAAAACTCAACTTGCTCCTCTTTAGTCATTGCTTCTCAATTCAGTCAGCCAATGGAGTTTTACTGTATCTGTATTTACAAGACTCTTCAGGTAATGCATGTTTCCGAACAGTCAAGAAAAGAAAATTCTATTATGTTCACTTTATAAAATGGAAAAGATTTTTGTCAAACATCTTCGAAACAATGAAAAGGCAATTTGCAGTGCTTCACTTAAACAAGAAATATAATTTATTCTAAAGCCTCAATCTCAAAGTATGTTCATCCAGTTCATTTTATGTTAATGGCATTTAATTTAGTTTTTGGTTTTTGAGCACTTATTTTTGAAAACCTGGGAGCATAGTGCCAGGAGTTATTAAATAAAAAGTGCAACTGACGCTGGAACTCACATCTTATAAATGAGCCAAATATTTTTACACAAGCTCATTCCATACTAGTTTTTATATTGTTATCATCTAGATTTACATGTTTACATGTCAATTGTACATAAAGGTCAATATGTGTAATAAAAATAAAAATAAAAATTACACTTGTGTAACCTAACTGGGGTTGACTTATTAGTTCAACTCAGACCTAAGTTCATTCTCTTTTTCAAGTTGTAAAAAAGAATATATATATATTTATATATGTATATGTATTAGAAATATAAGTATATATTTATACGCATATATTATACATGCATACATGTGCATAATATATACATATATGTACATACATGTGTGTGTGTATTGTGTGTATATGTACATGCATATAAGAAAGGGAGATATGGCTTCTATTTGGAATAAGAAAACTATTGCAAAGTAGGTAAAAATTGAAATCTGAACAGTTGTGAGGACTAGAACAAGTATACACACACACACACACACAGATACATTTATCACAAGTGCAGATTTATTTTCTGCAGCTTTCCAACTTTCAATTACTGCTAACTTTCAAAATTCTATCTTCTTTGAATTTACATTTTTTTCCTCTTCTACTGGGAATCTTAAAACATGGGATGTACTTGCTGATTTCCTTTGGACCCATGGTTTTGTGCAACTACTCTTGTGCTAGATTTCCATGTCGCCCCGCCATGTATATCTTGCCATTCCAGCCAAACCACATCATCAGTTTCAAAGCAAGAGTTACTGAGTGGTCACTTTGCAGAGGGAACTGCCAGGCATTGTAGAAGGAGGCAAAGTAAGTATAAATGCATAGTCTCAAGGAGCTTTTAAGTTCAGTTGGAGGGGGCAAAACAATCAAACCAACAAACGTGAACTTTCCTGAAGATTAATTATAATAAATTGAAAACAAATCAACATGACACAGAGTGAAGTAACAAGAACCGATAGAGCCTTTCCTTGACCAAAATTTATTTGGGCTTCTCTGAACTCTCTTTAAACTAGGCCCTGACTTTTGAGCTTCCGTGTTCACCTCTGTCTTTTCCAATTTTAGAAAGAATCCTGCTAGGTCAGTTAAACCAGAATTCCCCCACCTTTGATATCCGATCATCCTCAATATCTGATGGATTCCTCGTCTCCCACTGTCCCCTGGGTGATGTCTAGTCACCCTGGCCTGCTTTCAATAAGAATCCTGTTACATCAAATAACCAAAATCCCATTGCCCCTGATGTTTCCTTTCAGTAATTTAATATCCACTGACTTGCACTTTGCTCCTTAGCTATAAAGCCCCACTTTTCTTTGCTGTATTTGGTGTTGATTCTATTGCCAATATATGTCTTCTACTACAAAACCCCATGTAGCAGGGTCCTTGAGTAAAGTCTACCTTGCTTTCCTTAACAAGTATCATAAATAGTTTTTCATTAAGAGTGTTAGTGAAATGTGAAATAAAGAACTGAGTATATTAAAGAAAAGGTTAATTTCTTTAGATTTCAGTAGTGAGACTAGGAAGTAATGAAATAAATTAACAAAAAAGTTGTGACTTTCTATGGAAGGAAGAGAAAGGTGGCTGTTCAGAGGGACATGGTCTATAAAAGGCAGCGGGGAGAAACATGGACACTGAAATATAGGACCTAACATGTTGATTTAGTTGAAGCAGTGAATTCAGAAGACTAAAGATACTGAATTAATGGGTGGTACATATTGAATGCTTGTCTAATAAGGTCCATGTATTAACTTATCACTCACCACTGTGTGCAATTTGTGATTATTTAAGGAAACCATAACATTTTATGTGGAAAGTAATTGACACAACACATCCCTCTTCTGAACACAAATTCATAAGAACTTTTAAACTCAAGTCACTCTAATTGGGAATATGTGATTAGCTGATGGTGAAGGAGCCTAAGACAAAACATTGCTCTCCATAGACTGTCTGCCCAGTGCCTCTACGCGTGGCCCTTCATAGACAGACAGATGCAACCTGATGGTGTTCTGTGTTGTTTAGTGACCAGAGAATCCCACCAGTCTCTCAGATATTTGAATGTGAGAAATATATCCAGAGGCTTGAAAAGTGTTGCAAAATAGAAGTTGATAATCATAGACAAAAAACACAAGTCCAGGAGGCAGCGAAGAAAGTAGACATTCCATACTTGGTATGACTGACGGAGGCAGGCAGAGGGACTGAGTCATAAAGATGGGATATTAGGAGAGGGGCTGCGGAGCCATGAGAGGGCCTCTGGCATCCAGACAACTGCGAGCTTCTGCTGAAGCCAGGCCACGCCAAGGCTGCGAAAGTTCCCTACACTGTCTTTGTAGGTTAATGCAAACTCAAAATGATCTTAAACATCATAATAATCCTAAAACCTGGAAAAAGTTGAAAGTACAAACCATTTTATTTTTCTTCAAAATAACCATGTAGGATCATTTGTCATTTGGTTACACTGTATCATTCTCTTCCTTCCATTCTCTGTTCCTTCTCTTTTCTCTTTGGCATTATATTGGCTGCATTTGGAACTACTACTCAGGTTTACCATTACTTGCATGCCCTCCTCTCTAATGTAGAATATTTCTTATTTTTATGTTTTGCAGTATGGCCAAGAGGCCAAATTAAGTACCTACTGCCATCAGATCACCACTCCTGATTGCCTGGGTGGGTGCCACAGAACTTCCACATGGCTCCCAGTGGCTCCATCCCACCTGATATACCTACTTAGAAACTCTCCAGTGGAGAAGAAAATATTGCAAAACATATTGAAAGTCACCGAACAAATGGGGGCGTTAAGCCCAGGGGGTTGAACCAGAGGAACAGAACACTGCAGAGCTAATCAGGAAACTACACAACCTGGAAACAGAGATAACTGAGCCTGTAGTAACAGGAACTGTACAATGAATACTTCTGATGCCTTCCACTATTTCAAATTGGTCTTGCCAGGGTTTCCTAAAAGGGAACAAACACTGTTCTGGATGTGAGCAGGTGTGATTGAAAGCCCCAGCTGTGTTATTAGCTGCTTGTGTAATCTTGGGCAAAGAAACAGAACAGCCTCTAGAGCCCCACTAGGACATAATACTGACCCACTTCACATATATAATGTCCATGGAATAATGTAAATGAATCATCAGAAGTATAAAATTACACTTTTTATTTCTAAGAGTTTTTACATTTTTTAATAAGCTGCATGTTAAAGCCTAAGGAGTTTATCTATAGAGATATAAATATCTATGGTGTCCCTGGTAGTTTCTGGATCCAAACAAAATTATTTGAAAATGGGTCACATTTACCAAGATTAGAAACTGACATTCATTCCCTTAGACAAAATAAAATACTTTTAGTAAAAATAAAAAAAAGTATTTATAAATAAGTGGTAAGTGTGATATATTACTAGTGATGTTAACCAGCACATATTGTGCATATGAAAGTACTCATCAGATTAAAAAGTCAAACACCATCAGAAATGTTTTCACAAATAGGCTGTAGGCCCCTTTTTCAAAGATACAGTCATAATATTCATATTTAAGAGATGTACACTGATAATAAAAAGGTATTTTTCCCTTGCAGTGTTTTAGAAAGATTTAAAGACAAGCAAGTGCCCATGAATGGCTCCTCCCCTCTCCGCCCTCCTCACCCACTGCTAGCAATGCCCTCGCTGTCTCTCTAAATCTCCTGAGAGAAGACCTCGTGCATTTGCTCTCTGCTGAAGATGGAAGAAAGGGATAACTTTTATGTAACCACAATGAACAATTATCCCTAAGATGTTCTAATGAAAGTGATGACAGCAACTGAGGCAGCTGCTTACTCATCTTTATAACATCAATAAATCCCAGAGCTGTAATCATTAACATGCATGACAGAGGAAGAAGTAATGATTGCAAATTATCATTTAGAACAGAATAATGAAATAAGGGCACCTATATTATATCCATCAGAGTCATTTTTTATTTAAGAAAGTATAAATTTCCTTTCTAATCTTTTCAATGATTCTGATTTCACAGGAACTGATTATGGTAGATTCTAACAAAGGAGAAAATGCAACCATTGATTGATAATATGGAGTTCAGAAAGAGATAATCATCGCCATTAGTTTCACAATAAAATGGCCACCATTTCTCAAAGATGTGAAGGTGGTAATCATTTCAGAAAAAATAGCAACAAAAGTGACAATCACAGGGTGAAAGAGTCCTTAGGAAATGACAATATAAAATGTGAGCATTGCTGAAAGCTACTGATTAGCTGCAGAAGCAGAGTGAAAACATAAAGAGAAAATACAAAGTGGAAAGAAAAGAAGTACCAACATTATCAATACCTGTTGAGGTTAACATCTAACAATTTGTCAAATCAAAAATAAATAAATAAATAAAACCTACTCACACCACTGTGGCAGTTGTATCGCTCACGGATTACATATGAGCTATGAGATGACTCAGTATGAAGGAGTTGGTTGTGAGCATGAACTTCTAATCCTGCTCAACTATTTACTAGCTGTGTGATCTTGGAAAGTGCCTTACTTTCCTCACCTGCAACGTGGTGGGGTAGAGGAACATCAATACCTCATTTGCTGGGTTTTTATGAGGATGAAGTAAAAGATTCCTATGGCAAGCACTCAATAAATGTCAGCTTTTAATATATAATGAACGCAAAATAACCGCAACACAAATATGACCAGACATGTATCCCCATGAGTGCTATTCTTCATAGTCATCTACAGAGGACACAGCTCTGTCATTTCTGATAGTATTTTTAGAATCCATTTTTAGGAGCTAGTTACTATACAACCTCATGAAATACTGAGGGTTTGACAGATATTTCAAAATTTTGTAGACCAATTGATTCTGCAGTCATTCTACTTTCTTGAATTTTTGAACAGATACTTTGAGACCAAGACAGAGAAAAGTAAATCACTTTGATCCCACTGTTGTTTTCCCACCCTGAGCTGCTGTTTGGAGGGAAAAGTAGGAGGTTGGAGGTGGAAGCTAAGGATGTTTGACTCTTCTGCGCTTTGGGATCTTCACGGCCAATATACCAGAACAGGTCACTGTTTCTCTCTGTCTCTCACCACTGCATCAGGCACCTTTTATGTTCATAAAATCTCTATTTCTCTCTCTTACATTCTTTTGATGGAGAAAAACATCAGAAGTTACTCGAAATATCTGTTTACTAAATCGATCAAGGTTTAATTGTTTTAAAAAGTTTTGCAGCACAAAACACCCCTTCGTTCAAAGGTTATAGTATGAGCATAATCCTAACATATACTTTAGATATCATTGAGACAGGTTAACCCATCCTTCGCACTTATCTGGCATGTTTTAGGCCCTCTGTAAATCGATATGACAACTTTGGAAGGCATGAATAGATCTCAGTATCTTTCTGCGTTGAGGGTATGTTTATATGTAAGCAGGCCAGCTGCCTGTTTCCGAACCAGTCTGTATTTAGGTCTGGCTCAGCCACAGTGCAGCCTCTAATGTCAGGAAAAGTGATAATATGTGGATGGGACATATCTTCTGGTTAGTAAATCACATTTTTGAATATTCAACAACTCCACTTTGCTTATTGCTCTTATTCTCAATGCCTGGTTATTGAGAGACTACAAACTAGAGAATAAATGATAGCAAACCCTATATTTGTATTTCCTTTTCTCTCTCATCCTAAAAACTCATCCTTAGATACCTTGACACATCTGTTTCTGGTGTAGTTTTTGTTTGTTGTTAGCATTCTTCCCTTAGGTATTCCCAAAATGCAGGTTAAAATTATACTGGATGTGGAGTCACAAGTAATAAGAGATGGTGGTATCAGTGATTTCTTATAATTTTTTTCTCTAAATCTAGTCTCAAAGTAATACTTTCCACCATTTTCATGCTACAAGTAGTAAAGTAAATTGAATCCTCAAATAATTCCTTAGTGGCATTAAATCAGCTCTTTCAAACTCTGTTTCAAATCTTCCAAAAAATGTTCAGGGTTTTGACTTCTTTGAAGAGTGTATTACTAACAGAAAAAAATTGAGGGTACACAAACCAGCAGACAAATAACTATTGCAAAGTGGGTGGGGAACTCGTTATACTAAGTTTATTACAGGACTCCAGGATAATACATGAGAATGAACAGTATGGAAGGTAGACATACCTTTAAAGTATGTGCCTGATCTAACTTAATTTTTTTTTCTTACCCCTTACTTCTTTTCTTTCACTGACAAGCATCTGAAACGAGTGATCTATAATTTGTTGCTTCATTTTTCATACCCATTCAATCTTTTAACCCCCTGAAACCTGGTTTCTGACCAAATCAATACCAAGATTCTACTCTCTCAAAGGTCAGTAATAGTCTCCTTATTGTCAATTCCAATGGCCTTTACTCCAATCTCATTTTTCTTCATCTTTCTGCTATATTGGACACATATTTTCTTTATCTTTGAATTACTTTCCTCTCCCTACCCAACCCCATTTTTGTGTGTATGGCACAACAAATCCTGATTCTCCCATCAACTTCTTAACATATTTTGCTTCATTGTAAGATTTCTGTCTTATATTCCATATAACTATTCACATTCCTCAAACTCAGTCCTACATCCTTTATTCTTCTTGATTTGTATGCCCTCCCCAGTACTGCACATTTTATGTCTCTTCATGATTTCAACCCCCTTCTTATGCTGCTGACTCTCAAATCTACTGTGGAGGAGGAACGAACTTTCCTCTGTTCTCAAGGTATTTCTGGATGGTATCAATAATCAAATAGAGATGAGACAGATTAGCAAGGGAAAATAACCAAATATAAGACATATGCTGTATGGGAACCCCACATACATGAAAGAGTCAGAGACCCCACATGCAGGAGAGGTTCAGAGATACAAAGAGGAATTGAGGAATAGAAGTCATCCTGAGACAGGGATGAGGTAATGCACCTGGGGGGCTTCAAAGGGTCATTGTGGGATCATAAGAAGAGCAGACAGTAAATAGAATTTTGTTCCTCCCTATTGATAGGTCAAAAGAAGTTATCTATGTAATTTCTTATTATGGGCAAGGCCCCTGATTCAAGTTCTCCTAGGTAGTTAAAGGGAGGAGCAGAAGTTTCTTTTAAGCCTGTGGCTAAAGCTGCCTTTAGCTCAAAACAGTCTGCATACCACTGAGGCATGCCATGGTGTTGACTGATTCTGGACCCCCACACTACAATGGTCAGGCTTCATCAACTGACAGCATCATGGCATAGACACTTCATCTCTTCAATATGACTCTTTCCTTAATTTAAACTAGCCTTGTCCATGACTCACTTGCCTCCTTTCAATGAGCTCCTTCCACCTCTGCACATTACTGTACATCCACTCCCTTCCTTAATCATTAAGCCCCCAAAACATCAGGTTCTATTCAGCATCAAACTGTCTTAAGAATAAAGCTTTGGGTTTGCTTTATTACAGGAACAAAATTGGGTCAAACTAAAAATAACACCTTTTTGTTTGTTTGTTTTTACTTTTAATACTCACCTACAGATATATTTATTGATTTGAGAGAGAAAGAAAGGGAGACAGGGGTGAGGGGGGCAGAGAGAGAGAGAGAGAGAAACATTGATTTGTGCTCTGACTAGGGATCAAACCTACAACCCTTTTGGTATACAGATGAGGCTCCAACCAAATGAGCCACCTGACTAGATAACATCTTGGCCTCAGCTGTGTGTCAGTCCCAGGCTCATGAAAGAAGAATGACCCTATGGACCGCACACTCATGAAATCAGACAGAGACACCATGGCTGACATCAGGACCTGATACAATGATCAACTACTCCCTACCTTGGCCCCAACCAATCACTACAGCCCATGGCCCCAACTTCATTAGTCACCATAATTAATAATTTCCCCCTGTATAAGTCATCCCCAGGAAAACATGGGAGCCAGGTCTTAGAGTTTCACTCACCTGTGTCTCCAGGCTTGGTGTCATTTCCTTAAATAAACCTTTACTTTCTTTGCTATAAATTCCTGTTTGCATTTTATTGGGTTTTGATGCATGCAAGCAAACAAACCCCCTTTAGTTCAGTAACGACAGGAAGTATTTTGATTTTTCATTCTCCAGCCAAGAAAACCCTGAGCCAGTGACTCATTCGTGCCACAGACATCTCTCTTGCTTTTGACAGTGACCACTTAAGAGGCTACTTAATCCTGCCCTGGATTCTCTCCCTTATAGAAAAAGCTACACATGTGTGCTTCTGATCCTAGGAGTTTTATGTCCATTATTTTCACACACTGGCTGACCTGATTCATTCAGTCCAATTCTATCTTTCAAGACTTTTTTTTTCTTTTTCCTTTTCTTTCTTTTTTTGAACACTGACTTAGACCTTGTCGTGTTTTGAAACCCAGGAGAGCTCCATTCCCAGACCCCTGGTCTCTAGACTTGGCCTCAACACAACCCAGTATCCTCTCCTTTTGGACAGACATGGGGGCAGTGTTAAGAAACCCTCAAGAGAGAGAAAATAAAGTGAAGGATTTATATCCTTTGTTACTTAATGACCTTTGCTACTTTGCTACTGTCTCTCCAACTTGGAATACTGTCAGAATCAACACCCTTTCAATAAGATATTCTTATGTAAATCAGGCTTACCCCACATAGAAAAGCTGTGTTCCCTCTCACATTCCAATGCGCCCTCCTCTGTTCCCACAATTCCTTCTCCACCTGAGCATTCTGCATCCTGCCTATCTTACTCCTTTACCAAAAGCTGCTAGGTATCCATCCAACCTTTTGAAATTTCATGACCAAGTCATATCCTCTTATTCTTTGAATATTGAAATCAGGAGTCTGAGATGCCAGTCAGCATTTGCTAGGCACATAAACTGAGAATATAAAGACTTAGGAGTTTGGATGTCAGTAGTAATCTTCCATGTTGTGCGATAAAGTAAACAAAGCTGATCCCAGGTAAAAAGAAAGACTGACACAGATGGACACAGAAAGTCCTGGTGGGGGAATCGGTGGCTCCAGGAAAAAAGAGAAAGACAGCAAGGCCACTTTGGATCTTAGCTCTTGAGGCCCAGGTGTAACTCCTATCTACTAAGGCCTTGGCCTCCTCTCGGTATGGGCTGCATTCTGCTAAAGCCAGCTGGGTGGATTTCTGCTAGTTGCTTCCATTAGTCCCAACCAAGACACTGACTAGGTCATATTTTACTTTGTGTGTGAAGTCTTTCTGGATTATTCCTTATTGATTCATGAGTCTCAGAAATCCCACTGCAAAGAGACTCTGAGCCACAAAAGTCTGTACTAATGATACAGGGCTATGCTTTGTCTCTGTCTATTGGTCACATTTCACCACCAAGATTGTAAGCCCTTGTGATCTGCCTCAAAGGGTTACTTTTATTTTATTTACCAACACACATAGCACAGCAGCATAGTACTAGCAAATAGTTGGTGTTTCATAATGGCTTTTAATTAGCACTGTGTACATTTTGATCTATGAAATAGAAGTGTTATATAAATTTTGCAGAGAAATGTGTATAAACATATAAACTTGTTGACTTCTAAAACAGAGGAGATGTTGTGCAAATAAATTTTGAATGTTCCCAAACTAACATGAAATAACTAGAAAAGTACCTAATAATACATTGTTTATGTTTCTTAGGATGGCCTTACTAAGTTCTTTTCTATTTTAAATGGAATATGAAAATACTTATATCAACCAGTAGATATTCTTTTTTTGTTAGACTGTAAAGGATCTTTAAAAAACTGTTGTCTAGGAATGTTTTCAGACAATGAAATAAAGAAAAAAAAAGAATACTGTGTGAATAATTGCCAAGAAGTTAACAACTTCCCTTTTGGAAAAAAATGAATAAAAAATTTTAAAAAGCCTTTAGGGAGTAAAGCACCCTACTCTTCCCCCGCCCCCACAGAAATGAGGAGGCAAAGCTCTGCCCTAGTTTGCCGTCCTTGGCCTCAGGGTAAAAAAGGGGGAGGGATTTCCCAGAGAGCTGCGAATAAAAACTGTAACCACAGTCAAGTGCCTCAAAATGCCTAAGGGTAGAGGATTCCAACATAATTCCCTCAAATTTAAACAACAATTTAAGAATAAAGCCAAAAGACTTTAGAAAGATAATAAAAAAGAAGCCCTTTAACCATGTAGTAAATTTCCTTACTCATACAGAAAAAACGAAATAGGCTGGCTCCTTCAATGAGCTTATACAATAGAGACATCACTCAGGGACCTGGAGGACTGACCTCTCTGAGGTAGAAAGGGAACTGTATCTAGACCCTCTCCATTGCCCCTCTCCCTTAATCCTTGAACTTCAACATTTGAAGGAGTTGATCAACTAACTAACTTCAACTTAAAGCTGTCTGTAATATCAAATACAAGTGAAATAGGAGGCTTAATTCTCCCTATTGGAAATAGGGGAAGAGACTTCTCAATCTGTTTTGTTAGAACATTTTTATTAGAAAACTTGTATTTTAAGTTCTTTTATCTCTTTGAAATCTAAGCAACTCTTTTAAAAAACTAGATAATCCTCTTTCCAGTTTTACAATCCAGCAATGTCTTTCTCAAGGACTGAGGATCAACTCTTTTTTTAAGATTTCATTTATTTATTATTAGAGAGGGGAAGGGAGGGAAACATCAATGTGTGGTTGCCTCTCCTGTGTCCCCCACTGGGAACCTGACCCAGCAACCTAAGCATGTGCCCTAGACTGGGAATTGAACCAGCAACGCTTTGATTCACAGGCTGGCACTCAGTCCGCTTTGCCATACCAGCTAGGGCTCAAGGATCAACTTTTTGAAATGTAATCAAAGAAATGACACCCCATCTCCTAGTTTCTGTGGGTGGGTAAGAGTTTAACTTTATTGGGTGTCTAATTCCAAAACTACCTTCTGTCATAAAGAAACATTTATTTGTCTTTGGATAAGCCAACTAGCTAACACAAATGGTCATCCAATTACCAAATGATTTTAGGAGAAGCTACATGCAGCAAATAGTGTTATCAATCCTCTTATTTAAGGACTAGTTATTGTTTATCTTGACAACATGTGTGAATGACTGTGTATAAAAAGACAACATTTCTTTTTGCAATTACTTGGCACATTGTCTGTCATGCACATCATATTCTGGATCAATGCTTATTCAGTAATAAAACTGTTTTCTCTCCCTTCTGCCTTAGTGATGTTAAAGTAATTAAACAAAGAAGCCATTACACTGAGTTGGCTCTAATGCCTTAATAACATCCCAAACCTAAACCAAGTCAAAGCACAGGAATCCAAGGACATGAAACTTAAGAACAACCAATCACAACCAACCAACCAAGCTTTCCCAAATAAAGCAATCAGTTAAGCTACAGCCAATCAGATAATTTCCTTGCTTGCTTTTCTATCTTCTCCATAAAAACCTATGCCTTAACTCCTTTCAGTGGAGTGCTACTAACCATTTTTAGTTTGGTGTTGCCTAACTTGGATGGATATATGCTAAATAAGCTCCTGAAAATTTTAATGAGCTTCAGTTTTTCTTTGAACAATTTAGAGTTTTTGGGGGTGAGTAAAGGAAAAGATTTTGATTTTAATTCTATTTCCCTAACACCAGCTCGTGGTTTCTGGAACACCAATTTCTCCTTCCTCTGTGCCAGTTCCTTCTTAGTTTCCTTGGTTGAATTCTCTTTCCTTCCTTAAAATGGACCAGATTTTTCAAGGTCTGGTCCCTTTCTAACTTTCCCAATATAGTCCTTGTCATTTCAAGCTCTACCAATCCACATCCAGTCAGCCCTTGAACACTCTGAAAGATAACATGACTAGTTAGTTTTGCTTCTTTGCCTTTAACTTGATTTTTTGTTTTGTTTAGTTTTCTGGCTGGATTCATCGTCTCCTCTGGTATAATCTCCTGTGTTAAACTTTTCCTCATGAGACTCTGGAAACAGTTAATTATTCCCTTCATTGCAAACTCTGCTCTGATTCATGCTACCAAGGAAATCTTCTAACTGTAACTGTATATAGTGTAGATTTGCTAAAAGGAGAAAATACAGCAGTCTACTCCAGAATTTCTGTTCATGTGACAGTGACTCCTCATTATAATATTGGCTGGCATTGTTTTGCCATAGTTTTTATATTTTTAATTTTAGTCTTTTTATTTATTGATTTTTAAAGAAAGAGAAGAATGGAAGGGGGAAAGAGAAATATCCACTTTTTGTTCCACTTATTAGTACAATCATTGGTTGATTCTTCCATGTGCCCTAACCAGAGATCAAGCCCACGATCCTGGAGTATCTGAATGCTGCTCTAACCAACTGACCTACCCTGCCAGGGCCTGCCATAGTTTTTATAAATCAATTTCTGTGAGTAGGTGAGTGTGCAACTGCTTCTAAGAGGAATGACCCATTCAGGGTAATTCTCAATTTTGGAGGTTGTGAAGGCCAGACCCAAGGTAACTGGCAGCCTTTGGAACTCTAGATGCCCTTCAGTTGGACTTGCCTGCTTACATACCAAACTCACCTTACTTTGAATGTCTATTTAAACTGCACTTTTTCCAGTCATAGGTATGCATATAAATATTACAGACCAATCAAGACAAGTCATTTATCTGATCTTGGTTTTGTCAATTATAAAATGTCAGGTTTGACCTTAATTATCTCTAAAAGTCATCCCCACAGTAAAGGACATGAATCTGAAAATGTTTTCTTAATTTGCAATGTAAACATCAGCAAATACCAGGGACTGCCAGATAAAGAAAATGAGTGTCAGACATTGAATTTCCTTCTTGTGAGCAGCTCTGATTATAAACCCCATTCCACACAGGTATCTCACACCCTTGATGTCAGCAGCTGAGAAGCATTAAAGGTTTGTATTTATTTAACTAATTATTTACAAGGAAACTTTCTGAATCAATTTTCATCATTAAAAAATTAAAGTTCATTTATTCTCTTATTTTCCATTACCATTCCTTCTCTTTTTGTTTCTTATTTTCATATGTATCAACTAAAAGGGTGGCAGGTTTAACAAGACTCTTTGTAGAGTATTTTTAGGCCAAAGCTTTGCACATCACCTAAATCAGGTGACCTTAAGCTAAGTTCCTCTTGACCTTGAGGAGCACATCAGATGGAAAATATGTGTAAATGAGTGAGTGAATGAATGAATAGGTAAATAAGTAAAAATACGTAGATAAATAGTTTAAAAAGTAAATCCTACATGCATACATACCTGCATATATAATTAGTTTAAGGTTAGGCTGAGGAAAGGAAGTCATAGGTAACTAACTATTAAAGGCAAAGATGAAGAAAAGGTGAAGTTTAGAAAAACTTAACTTTTGTCATTTCATGAAGCAAGTGATCCAACATTAAAATGATGGACACTTACAGTCATAGCACATCATAATGCGAGACCTAATTTTTGCTCATATCTCATGCTGACCCACATCAGAACGTTAATCACGATACAGATCCACACAAGTAAGACTTTGAATATTGGCCACATTTCAGCAGAAGATCTCATCATTCAACAAATATCTTTGAGTGGAAAAGAATTACCACAGACCCTTCCTCAAGAAGCCGGTGGACTTCTCAGGCAAAGAAGTCCACAAAGGCCTTACTGAGCTGCACATCCCACATGGTGCCTGCTGGCATGGAAAAGGTCTGGAGCAACGATCCGTGAGGCCCCTGGAACACAGGAAGGGCACCCATGTGTGGTGGCTTTGCTCAGCCTGTATTTCTGCTTAAACTTGTTTTCCAGAGATAGACATGGTTCTTGAAAAAAAATGTTTAAGAAAAAATATCTGATAAGTGAGATTTCAGAATTAGAATGAAATAGAGATCACATTTAGAGAAATGAACAACCTCAAGAGTGTGAGAATATTGTGAGCTTGGAGGTCTCATTATGCCTATTTCTTCATCAGTTAAGGAAATTCTGGAGGGAATATTGAATTAGCCAAGTGTTTTCTATGAAGCTTTTGTGACTAAAAGAGAAGGTAGTCTCCCAAAGTCTTAAAAACCAAAGTATTTGTTAGATGAACCTTAATTTGTTGCTAGCTAAATACCCAGGCAATGAAAAGAATTACACCAAGGGATACAAATAGCTAGCTGTGTCAAAATATTCATTTTCTAAGATTAAGAAGCTTGAAGAAAAATGTAACTTTAGAGTTGCTTTAATTACAGAATCTAAAGTATTCCTTCCCTTTACATCCTCGAGAATCAATGTGTGTGTCACAGTGTTGTAACTTATTTCTAACTAATACTGCTTTAACTTCCAGGCCAGACTATCTATTTATTTTATTTATCCACAATTTTCTTCATTTTTTTATTTTTATAATTGTGATTCTTTGACTTTTAAAATAAAATTTTATCTCAAATATTATTAAAATTTTGATGTACAAATATATTCTTCATTTAAAAATGAAAGCACCATAAATTATGTCTTTTAAATTACAGATCTATGGGGGAAGGAGTGGAGAAAGATGGATTTATAATCCACAGAAGCAAATTCGCTGTGAAGCTTATGCTTAAGGCCCCTCATCTGCACAAGCTCATTCCCAGGCCCTGCCTCTAGATCAGATTTATGTTATGCAACAGGGATCCATATCTGCAGCTTTGCTTTCTGAAGTTTCAGTTACCCATGTTCAACTACAGCCTGAAAATATTAAATAGCAAATTCCAGATATTTTGAGAGACAGAGAGAGAGCACATTCAAATAACTTTTATTACGGTATATTTTATAATTGTTCTATTTCATTATTATTGTTATTAATATCTCGCTGTACCTAATTTATAAATTAAACTTTATTATAGGTATGTGTATACAGAAAAAAACATTATTTATAGGGATTTGTAGTATCAGCAGTTTTGGGCATCATCCACTGGGAAGTCTTGGAACATATATCCCTGGTAGCCGATGGCGGGGGCTAAAGTATTCTATTTCTGTGGGAGCTTCCTCCCTCTCCTAACTATACGAGCTTCAGAGACCCATACAATCTGAATGTACTCCTGATAATTAATTAACATCATACCTCTATATGAACCTCAACTACCCGTCCTCTCTCCGTAATAAGAGTACCTTGTGATTTATGCCAGAACAGGAAATGAGAAAATGTGTTTGAAATCTGATTTACTGAAGTTTTCTAGAGAAGCAAGAATTTGGAGCTAAATCCAGGCCAGCTGGTCACTAGAACTTCAGATTGGGCAGTGGTTTAGAAAAAAGTAGGAGGGAAAATAAGCCTATTTAATCATGTTGTCCCAAAGTGCTTATTTACTTGCCTTTCTTTGACCCTTCTTTTCCCTCTGTGAAACTAAAAATGCAAAATAATAACTTCTTCCATGGTAAAGATAATTAACATCACAAGAAAGAAGGTTAAATGCAATAAAAAGGCTATGTATTTGTTAGCATCTTATGCATTGTGTTAGCAATGTATTGCTTTTGCAATTGCTTTCACATCTGTTCATTTATTTGAGCTTTTAAGCAATCCATCACAATCCACCATGATAGGAACAATGTATTTTACTTTTTTTTAAGGCAACGAAGCTACTGAGGTTTATAATGCCAACTGAAAGACTACAGTTTGTTATAGCCTGGACCAGGATCAAAGCTTCTTGAATTAGAATACAACATCAGGAGGAGGCATCCGAAACATCTTCAAAAATGTCCCCAGCTCCAAATATTTATGGAATAGAAATCATCTGTGAAGTTAATGGCAACTGGCTAACCATTTAACCAAATCAGAAAGCGTATCATGTAGAAGTCGTTCTTTGTTTATAACTGAACAAAAGTCCTAATCCCAGACCAGAGAAGCTACTACATTACAGCTGGATACATATGGCAAAAAATACATAATGTTTTCCTTCATATATTCTAATATGTATACTTCTCTATTTGTAGTTAGTGGCTTTTTAAAAAATCATTACAGTTTAATTTGAAAAAATTTGTATTGTTTAAGCTGTTACGGTTGTTCCCATTTTTCTTCCCTTCTCCTCACTCACCCACTCCTACCCTCTCACCACCCCAAGCTAATTCCCATGCTATTGTCCATGACCAGGGGTTGAGGATAAATGTTCTTTGGTTAATCCCTTCACTATCTTCATCCCGTCTCCACCCACTCTTTTCCGGTAGCTGTCAGTCTGTTCTATGTATCTAAGTTTTAGTACTATTTTGTTCGTTAGTTTATTATTCACCAAATTCTACATATGTAAGATCATGTGGTAATTTTCTTTCCATGACTGGCTTAATTCACTTAGCATAATTTTCTCCAGGTCCATCCACACTGTTGCAAAATATAAGAGTTTCTTTTTTTTTTTTTTTACTGCTGCATAGTATTCCATTATATAAATGTACCACAACATTTTTTTAAGATTTTATTTGTTTATTTTTAGACAGAGGGAAAGGGAAAGAGGGAGAGAAACATCAATGTGTGGTCGTCTCTTGCATGCCCCTCACTAGGGACCTGGCCTGGCCAGCAACCCAAGCATGTGCCCTGACTGGGAATCGAACCAGCAACCATTTGGTTTGTACACCCACACTCAATCCACTGAACCATACCAGCCAGGACTAAATGTACCAGAGCTTTTTATCCACTCATCCACTGATGAGAACTTAAGCTGTTTCCAAACTTGGCTTTTGTGAATAGTGCTACTACAAACATAGAGGTACAAATATATTTTTTGTATTGGTGTTTCAGAATCCTTGGGGTATATTCCTAGAAGTGAAATTGCTGGGTCCAAAGGGAGTTCCATCTTTAATTTTTTAGGGATAATGCATATTATTTTCCACAGTGGCAGAACCAGTCTGCATTACAACCAACAGTGCACTAGGGTTCCCTTTTCTCCACACCCTTCCCAACACTTGTCTGTTGATTTATTGATGGTAGCCATTCTGACAGGTGTATGATAGTATCTCATTGAGGTTTTAATTTGCATTGCTCTGATGATTAATGATGTTGAGCATTTTTTCATATGTTTATGGGCTCTCTGCATGTCCTCTTTGGAGAAGTGTCTATTTAGGTCTTTTGCCCATTTCTTAATTGGGTGTCTTCCTCGCATTGAGTTGTATTAGGTTTTTGTATATTTTGGAGATTAAACTCTTGTCAGATGTATCAGTGGCAAATAATTTGAAAATTTCATAACCACATAATTATTCAACTGTTTGGATATATACACATGGTTAAAATAGAAAATGACCAATTATAAGAAAATATATTATTATTATAAATTAAGCTCAAAGCCAAAACTGGTAAATTGTTTTAAAACAAAAAATACTGACTACAAATGTAGTTATGTATTAATGAATTAAAACTATTTCTGATACACCTAAGTATGAATATATTTCAATATAAATCTCAGGCTTAAACAAGTAAAATTTCTAACATCATAAATGGTGCAGAATTTCAAATAATGTTTTAAATGATTTATAACAGTTTTAAAATATGAGTTCCTAAAGTGTAGTTAAAGCCCAAAGTGTAGCTGACTACCTATTTCTCCGTAGTGTTCTGTACCAAACCAAAAAGTACTGAGTCACATGACAATATGTACCTACACGTAACATTTTGTCTATTATGCATTTACATTTCTTTTTTTTAAAGATTTTATTTATTTATTTTTAGAGAAGGTAGGCAGGGAGAAAGAGAGAGAGAGAGAAACACCAATGTGTGGTTGCTGGGGGCTGTGACCTGCAACCCAGGCATGTGCCCTGACTGGGAATCGAACCTGCGACACTTTGGTTCGCAGTCCGAGCTCAATCCCCTGAGCTACGCCAGCCAGGGCAACATTTCTAATTGTAGAGCAAAAACCAACATACATCAAATTGTGCTGGAAAGCAATAAATTTTAATGTCTTTGCATCAAGAAATAATAAGATATTATTATTAATAATAATAATAGATATGATTCTTGGGAGTGACAATGAAAACCATGAAACAATGTAAAAATGTACACAATGAACTCAGCACAATAAACATGACCTAATTATGAACAATGTACATATTAATAATTCATATATACCATGGAGTGAGCAATGCCCATTTAATAGCTTTTTCTTGATAAAGTATAAGAGTTGGGAGTGAATTCACACACATTGAATCAGGCAGACCTGGGTACTAACTCTTGCTGTGAGAACTTAAGTGTTTTAACCTACTTCAGCCTTATTTTACTAATGTATACTATGTGGAAAAAGAGCATTTTTATGAGGCTTGTTATGGAGATTATATAAAGTATATATATTTTTTCTGACACATAAGTACTTTATAAATGATAGATATTGTTAAACTATCATCATTTTTCCCATTCACAGATGAGAAAACTGAGGATAGGAGTGTAAGGGATTTCCCTAAGATCACACAAATCTTAAGCAGTAGACATGTGCCTTTGAACTCAGATTTTCTGATGTTATTATATTCTATGCAAATTGAAGGGCACCACATTGCTTCAAGAATTCCCTCCGTGTGCAGCACAAATTTTGTCTTTTCCATTGTTTCTCCTAATTATATATTTCCACATCGCTTTCTTATTTTGAATCTTTATGTGGTACACAGCATGTAAGATACCAACAGTATTTTATTATTATTTCCAGCTTTGTATATTGTCACTTCTGTAATAAAAGTGCAAATTTCCTGAGGGAAAATAACTGATATCTATAAGCAACTGTCTCTGTATGTACTGGACAAGTTACTTTACTATATTTTATTATAGAAAAAATTTAGTCTCTCAACATATAGCTAGGGTCTAATAAATTTATTTGATGGTAATGTTAGAAATCTAGCTAGTGAAAATAATTCCAGAATTCATGAACAACACATTAGGGAAATTTGCAGAAGAAAAAATTGCAGTCAAATGTGCAGAAGAAAAAGTCAAAATAAGACAAAAGAAAGAAGTAAGTATCTATCTTTAAAAGCAACATAAACAAGGGCCACAAAATAAGGAGGAGGAGGAGGAGCAAGGGGACTGACTAGAGTTCTATTGAACACAACCAAGTGGAAATAAAAAGATAAAGGACCAACAGACATTGCAAATGGGAAAAGTAGGTACAGAAACTTTAAATTGGAAACATATATTTGCATAGTAAGATGGGTGAATGGGGACTAATAAACAGTCCAATCTCTGCTTCTTTGGTCTCAAACCAACTAGCCACTTTCCATTATCTTAGAAGTAGATTTATTTTCTTCTGTTTTGAAACCTTAACAAACTCGTTAAATTATTTAATCAGATTGTAAAATACTTTAAAACACCATGACAGACTGGAGTATCCGGCTCCAGAGAAAACGCCTTTCTCTCCCACAGGGCACACGTAACATATGAATAGGTGCTACAGCAGGTTGAAAAAGCATGTAACGTATTAAGAAGTGCTCAGCAAGGGAGTGGTGTTCAATAAATGCTTCTTTACTTTCATGAAGAGGTTATAAAAAGTTCAGGAAGCAAATGATGTCTGATTTAAAAGAAAAGCAATGCTATATGACAATATATACTAACTATAAATTTGGAATGCAAAAACAGCAAGCTACAAGATTTCAGAGGAAAGGAAAATCACTATGGGTCAGCTCTGTGGTCAAAGAATGCACACCTAAGAAAGTAGGTCTGATCACCATCCAAGTCTCTAAGTGTGGTACAGAGAATATATAATTAAGCAGTGACACCTAAAAGGCTGACCCATGGCCCAAGAATAGAATGTATCTCCAATTTACTTCCTTTGATTTTTGACTGTTCTGCCAGTTTGAAAGCATAATGTTCTGGCAGAAATAATCTTGTTCACAGAACAATCATATATAGAAAAGAATTCAAAGTCTAGAACATTTTAAAATGCCTGTTTATCATAAAAATTATTGAAACACTCATCTTCTTGTAGTTTTTTTCTGTTTTCATCACAATTTAGTGTTAAAATCTTTATTTTGCATCATGTACAGGGTGGGGGAAAAGTAGTTTTACAGTAGTAAGTATGCAAAACTCAGCCTTTATTCTTATATTATTATTTGTTAATTACTGTATTATTTTCCATACAACTAACTGTAAACCTACTTTTGCCCCATCCTGTAAGCTACCAGAGCACCATTTAATCTGAATCCTTTCCTAATCTCACCAAACTTTATACTCATTGTTTAATTCTCTTCTTTTTATGATTATTATTTAAAAATATTTTCTACAACTTACCTTTTTCCAGTTGCTGTTTCTGCAAAACATATTTTCAGATTGCCTTCTCTATCCTTCTATATTTGTACATTTATATCTGACTCTGACTAGAAATCTACCAGTAAAATTTGTTTAGCTAGTAATAAAATATACTTTGTGGAGTTTGTATTGTTGACACCAACAATGAACAAAACAAAAAACAAAATTGAAAGCAAAACAGCACATCAGTTTTAAAATCCTTGACAGTGAGGCAGTATTTTTTTTCTAGGTTCTCAGTGCAGCCTTAGGTGCTTTTCTTCCCTAATTAACAGTAAACACTCCAAATAAATGAATAAATTACCAATAACAAATACAATAACAAACAACTGCCCATTTTTTGTTTTATCTCTTTAGTCAACTATTACTTCCCTTATCCATTTATTCCAAGAGGCATTAATGGAAAAAAAGACAGAATGGAACTCCAGCCTTGAAGCAATAAAAGTTTAGCAGGAAAGGCAGCAGAAGTATTTATAATTAGAAGAGACATTCAAAGCTTAAGGTGTTGTGAAATAAAACTATGGTACATTTACACAATGGAATACAATGCAGCAGAAAGAAGGAACTCCTACCTTTTGTAACATCATGGATAAAACAGGAAACTATAATGTTAAGTGGAATAAGCCAGGTGGTGAAAGACAAACACCGTATGGTCTCACCTATAAGGGGAATGTAATGAACAAAACAAACAAACAAGCAAAATAGAACCAGAAGCATGGAAATAAAGAACAAACTGAGAGTGACCAGAGTGGAGGGGAGAGGAGAATAGGGGAGATAAAAAGGGGAAGGGTATATAGTCCAGGAACGTGTATGAATGACCTATGGACAGGGACAATAGGGTGAGGACTGACTGTGGTGGGGGCTGTGGTGGGGGACTGTGGTTGGGGGGAAGAGCAACAGGAGAAAAATTGGGACAACTGTAATAGGACAAAAATAACAAAGAAATATCTTCACATGAGGACTTAAAATTTTTAAAAAAAGTAAAACAAGGTAACAACAACAGCAACAACAACAATAAGACAGCCACAAAATGATGGGAGTTAGGGGAGGGAGAGAGCAAACGAGTTTTGTTCTGCTTGCCTGAGAAAGGCGGTGATACAGCATAATTGTGTATGACCAGCAGGATTTGCCTCAGCATTAGGTACTCACTAAAATGTTTGAATTTTTACCAATAAATTACTATGCATTATAGTTCAGCTATGTGTACGTGTCAACATTTACTGATTAAATGGAATTGAACTTGTGAGGGTGGTCATGGTCACGTTTGACACCAGGCTTCCTTTCAGCAAATAATGGGCCAGGCCCTGACCCACAGCTGCCGTGTGCCTCTCGCTGCCCCCTCAATTGGATCCATTCACCCAGAAGTTCATCTCCTGAGCCAGGCATCCAGCACAATCATCTGAGGGCTTTTTTTCTGGAAACCCATAAAGGTGAATATCAGGCCTGGCTGGGCCACTGAATACATATCTTTTGGAGATTTAATTAAGTGATAAGTTATGAAGTCTGCTGAGGGGAAAGTCTCTACTGTGAAGCAGACTTACTGCAATGGATGTCCAAGGAGTGAGAGGTTAGCGACAATAAAAGAGCAACATTCAAATGCCTCATAACAAGTGAATCTCTGGCATTAGGAAATGGCCTAACAGTGTGAAAACCAGTGGCCATCAAATTCCATTTTGTGGTCAGAAATTATCAGAAACATGTGGCTTATCAGTGTCTATGTTACGTGAGTTAGGAGAAGTAAGACTTTTTTATGATTTGTTTCTCATTCAGCAAACAAAATTTTGTTTCTATACCCATGTTCACAGATCTGCCACAGGTAGAATCAGTGTTTTTAAAAGGCATTAAAGACAGATTTACAGAAATCAAAAAGCTTCCAGTGTATTTGGAAGGTAAGGAGAAAATTAAATCACAGACTAAGTGATAGTGTTGCTACTGTGTTTCCATATACCTGATTTAGGTTTCCACGCCCCCTGCCTCCTCCCCCCAAAACAGCAAGCTATCCTAACAGATTATCTGTTAGAAGCAGAAGTGTAAACTAGTCCTTAGGTGCCTCACTCAGTTTCTCTCACCAAGAAGTACAGTATCCTTCCAGTGCAAAGCAGAAAAACAGAAGGATAAAATGTACGAATCATTTTCCTTTAAAAATAGTATTCTAATATTTTGCATTTGTACAAACACAAAATATTATGTACACATTTCATTTTGCCTAAAAATCTGTATGTAATAGGGAAATTATAAATGAGAAGATTGGAACACAAAGAAATTTCAATATGTGTCCAGTAAGAATGATAGCTAATTTTGAAGATTGTTTGCTTTGGTTCCATTCACACATAGTTTCTAATCCTGAGGGCGAATATTCTTCACTTTTTCATCTCTTTAGGTATTTGGCACTGCCATTTATTCTCTGTATATATAATTTTTCTCTTTTGACTAGCTTTTTCTCCCTTAGTGCAAAATCATTCACAAGCTTTTTCTCATGTCAGAATACAGCAGCCATTCTCTCGACATTGTGTCTCTGTAGCTTCCTTCTTCCCTTTGTACTTTTTTGAGATTCATCTCCAGCCACCATCCTCCACCTCCAACACATCTGCCACCAACTTAGTTTCATCCCCAATCCCCAATTAAATAAGAGAAACTTTACTAAGTCCCGGAGTTCCTCTAACTGGTAACTCAAATGGGCATTTTCATTACTTATCCAAGTTGATGTTTCCTCTTCATTTAACACTTATTCCTCCTTAAAACATGTTTTCACTTGCCACTACCGAATCTGGAAACCACTCTCTTCACCTTTCCCACTGGGCATTCCTCATCAGTCTCTCCCACAAACTCCTTTCTTTCTGCTGTGACAGATTAATATTAGTTGATCACATTCATGGCCAATATTGCAGGCTTACTGGATCATCCATTTCCTCTCCCTTTCCCCACTGCAACCAACCAATTACCAGGGACTATGCATTCAACCAATTAATCATCTGAAATTCCAATTTGTCCTTTCCATTTCCACTGCCAGTGCCTTAACTAAGTTCCACACCCTCTAGCATTTTGTCCACTATACACTTTGCAAACAGTTCCTTCTAATTTTTCTCAACTGTCTCTACCATGAGAAACATTACCACCAACAACCACCACCACTCATTCATTCTGTGTACAAATCCAGATAAAATGATCATTTCCCAACTTTACGTGGCAATCATCATACAGTTTTTCAAAATGTCAAGCACATTTTCTAAGGTATTATCCCTGCCTCCTTTATTAGTTGAATCTATTGTCAGTCTTCAACATAGATTCTTTGCTCATGCTTTCAATCTTGTGGAGACATCCTTCTTTTGACTATAAATATCTTCTCCACTACTTTTCTTCAAGGACCTATGCTTAACTGTTGTTTTCTTATCAAAGCCTTCCCAACATTTCCTAAATTGATTTTTAATTTGGGCTCTTTAGCTTTCTTCTATACCTGCCATTAAAAAAAAAAGATTTTAATTATTTATTTTTAAACAGAGGGAAAGGGCAGGAAAGAGAGAGACACTTCAATGTGTGGTTGCCTCTCATGCGCCCCCTACTGGGAAACTGCCCTGCAACTGTGAATGGAATCAGTGACCCTTTGATTCCCAGGCCAGCACTGAATCTACTGAGCCACACCAGTCAGGGCTGTATCTGCCATTTTTCAGCTACTCTGTGATTGTTGGCTTATTTAACTTACCCTCAGATTGTGATGAAAGAAATTATAACATGCCAGTATATCTTTTAAGGATTTTCAGCAAATTTCTTATCTTATCCTCAAATGAATTATAGGCTGTATCTAACAAAGTCTTTACCCAAGACAGCAATAAGAAAAAAAACAAAACAAAAACCCTGAGGCTTAGTTTCTGTACACATTAAAAATAATTTCTTTTTTCTTTCTCATTCAGTTTATTGGGGTGACATTGGTTATATATGGGTTTTAGGTATACATTTCTATAGTACCTCATCTGTATGTTGTATTGTGTGTTCACCACCCTGGCCATCTCCTTCCATCACCATTTATCCCCCTTTACCCAATTCTACCTCCTCACACCTCCCTGCCCCTCTCATAGTCACGAGATTGTTGTCTGTGTCTATGAGTTTTATGAGAGAAAAAGGTAAAGGGATTAAGTAAAATAATGTGTAAGTTTTAAAATCTGAAGCAATGAATGGTTATAGCAATCATTAATTAATCAGTGCTTTATGAGCAATATCTCAAAAACATTTTCTTTTATATATTTCTTTTTTGATGTATATATGTATTATGTTTATGTCAAAATGATTAATAGCAACTTTGTTTTGATGCAGTTTTATCATGAGTACAAAGCGATTAATTAAACTGCCTTTTAAGTCAAGGAACTGTAATAAGTTCTTTATCTTACAATTCTTAACTGAATTCCTAAATAAAATTTAAGTCTTATCCTCATCTTGTGTTTTCCACTTGACTCTCTCCTGATGAATATGAACTATGATGCATTACTGCTAGAGTGTAATATTCTGTCATATCTATAAATTCCACAAAGTCTTAAACTGTGAAAAAGAGGGTTACATGCTGTTTTTCGAAAAATGACTGAGAATTAATCATTTATTTCCCTTTCCCGACATGTCTTTTATGCTTTGCATGTTTTTCAAAGATAAGGGAGTAATGTTAAGAAATATTACTGTCCTCACTGGTGGAAGAAAATGAAACTATGAATCTCCACACAAAGCTATACACTTGAATCTGAAAGTGCAATAGTTCGTCAAATTTCAGAGTCTTTTCCAAACACCTTTCTTGAATTATAAACTGTAAAATCACTTTGACAGTTACAGATTCTATTTTTAGAATCTTTGCCTTTTGTCACAGAATTTTGCATAATTTTATAAGCACTTGGAGCATGAAGAAAATAAGAGGCCATCTAAAGCCCTTGGATTGTAGACTATAAATGACACATGAAACAATCACATAAACTCAATCAACAGATTTCTCTGCACACAAGTTCTTTGGAAAAAACTATCTTTGATTGTGCATGACTCGGCAATATTAATAGCATCTGTACAGTCAATATTTAAATGAAAGAGAAACAAATAAGAACTTCAAACTTGGGTATAAGCTTTTCAATAGTTTTTAGTTCAACTAACATTTTCCTATAAAGTATAAATTTCCAAGCTTGGATAATGATTTACAGAAAATGGAATTCATTGATCTCTTTATGTGGAAATTCTGTGCAAATGGTTTAATATAGGGCAAGATAAAGAGCAAGAAAAAAGTTGGTCCCAGTTTTAAGAATTAACATATATAAAAAAGCTAGATTCTCACCATGCTGGGAAGAGTGCAAATCAGTATTTCATTTTGAACAAATTTAGAAATAATTTTCAATAAACCTAAAACATTTTACACAGTTAAATAAGAAATCTATCCTAAGGAAATGTTCAGAAACTCATATATAAATTAAGCAGCTCATTGCTGCATTCTTTAAAATAGCAAAATTATGAAAACAAGATTCTGAAATTATGACAGTGGTTATCATATATGGTACAAATGATTAAAAATATGGTGTTTAATTAATTATGGTACAAACTTATGGTGGTTCATAAGGGGACCACTAAAATAGATGTAAGTATGAAAACATGGGAAACTAAAAGCCTGAGGAGCAGAATTTGCCTGGGTAGTGTTGAAATAAAGTTAAAACATGACATTTTAATTTTCAGATCTTGAAACATTTGTTTTCTCTTCTTCCACATATCAGTCAAAGAGAAGAGACTAAACCAGCTATGAAATATTTCAGGTTAGTGATTCAGTTGTTTCCTCTTCATTTCTATTTCTAGCACTTCGTGGATACTGATGAAACGGGTTTGGTAGAATGAGTGAAACTTTCATCCCATGTTGAACATAACATGTACTCTCTTACAATATTTTGTAATTTCCTTCTGAATATTAAGTAATAATATATCCTGACTGAAGAGCACTATAAAGTTTCTCAAAGATATAAAAAATACATGCAATCATTCCCAATCTTTCTCCCTTGGGACAATCACTCAATTTGACATGTTGATAATTTTCTTTAGTTACATATGATGTACAATTAAAAGAATGGATACTATATTACATATACACAAGATCTTTCCAGAAGGTATCCAGCTATGTAATACTAAAAATAGAAACATTTACTAAAGATACAAGAAACATTGTACATAGGACAATGACATCTCAGTCCCCTTCAAAGTAGGCACCTTGGGACATCACACAGTTCTCCCAATCACCATCAGCTGCCCCATTATATTTTCTTGAGTCTCACTGATGGATTGAAGTCTCTTTCCTTTCAAAGGTGACTTTAGTTTTGGGAAAAGCCAGAAATTTCAAGGTGCCAAATCTGGGCTGTAGTGGGGCTGAGTCACCTGGGTGATTTGATGTTTCACCAAAAAGCTCTGCACACAAAATGTGATGCATAAGTGGGTGTGTTGTGGTAATGAAGCTGCCAATCACCAGTTGTCCATAGTTGCAGGCTTCTGAATTATTCCAATAGTTTCTGTGGAGGAATGTTCAAGCTTAACATAAAATTTGATGCACATTTCTTGCTCTACTGGTTCAGTCATTTTGAATGTGACGGCCACAAAGTACACATGTTTACTCAACTATATCTACTGCCCCCACTGACTAGGGCAGTGAGGTAACCATTGTTCACCCATGTTCGTTCCAGTCCACTCTCCTTGGTTGCCAGGTTACATCGATGTCCCGCAAACCATTCACATTATATTAACAATGGTTGGACTTTTTCTGGACAGAACTTGTATACATTTAATTCTTTTTTTTTAACATATTGTGAAAATTTTCTAAATGACTTAATATTACAGTATTATTTGTAATGTGCCATGCATTTTATTTAACAAAACATTACATAAGTTGTTTCCAATTTCTTGTAACATTGCAATGAATAGGTCTGCCTGTTAATTCTGGTCCAAGTTACAGTTCCATCAGGCAGGGTTCTCCATTGCACATTACAGGTTAGAACTTAGGAAGAATTTTAAAGTTAACAGTACATTCATTCTGGCCCTCCCTCCCCCCTTTTTTTTTGCTTACTAGAATACAGTAATTTATCATTATACTTGATGTGTATGTATGTATGTCCATTTCATTGCACTCTAACCAACATTTAGTTTAATTATTTACAAATTGTTCATTATTTTGGATTCATGTTTTGTTTCCAATCATTTCATTAATAATGCCATTAACCATCTGTTTTTATTAGATGTCATACTCTTTATTCTGTGATTATGTATTCATATACAGTGTATATGAATTTGTTTGGTTGTTTTGTTTTTCAACTGGAACTTTTGTGAGTTCTTTATAGATTGCCATATCTCCAAATGTTACCAAAAAGGAGCAGATTTTACCTTTGAAAATGTGGTTTCTAGTTGGCTTTTTGGCTTTTAGTAGATTTTCCTGTACTGTATATCCTTTGAGAAAATTAAGAGAATGTATTAATGCAATCAAATTTTAACTTAAAATATACATACAAAGTAAAGTTAGATTTTCTATATGACAACTGAAATTTCCAGTATTAATCTGATTCACTGTTAATCAACTGCACAATAATTTAATAATTTAGTGTTACAATGACAATGGGAGTTGTTGCTCATTTGTGCATGCATTCAATAACACTTCCTGAACAGCTGTAAAGCCTCCTTCCAGGCACTTTGAACACATCAATAAACAAAACAGATGGAGATTCTCGCCTGCATGAGTTTTTGTTTAATTCTAGTAGGGAGATAGTAGATAATATGTGTGGTAGTTAGAATAATGTCTCCTCAGAGACATCCATACTCTAATCCCCAGAACCTGTGAATATGTTACTTTACATGACACAGTGATTCTGCAGATATAACTAAGGTTGTGGAACTTAAACTAAGGAGTTTACCTTGATTTGTCTGACAGACTTAATCAAATGTGCCCTGAAGAGAGAACTGCTTTTGGCTGGAAGTGAAAGAGAATTGAGGCAGGAGGAGCAATTAGAGATATTCTACTCCTTACAAGAATTTGATGAGCAACTGCTGGCTCTGAAATGTAAGCCCACATATGTAAGAACTGGAAAAAGGGGCTCTAGAAGCTAAGGGTAGTTCCCAGGTGACAGCCAACAAAGTCGTAGAAGCCACATTCTACCAGCATACAGAATGGATTCTGCAAAAATACTGAATGAGCTAAGAAGTCTGTTCTTCCCAGAAGGCTCTGAGAAAAGCCCAGGTCATGAACTCTTTGATTTCAGCCTTATGAAATCCAAAACAGAAAAAACAGTGCCAACCTGGATGTCTGACCTACAAAATGCTGAGATAATACATTTGTATTGTTGGAAGCCACTGCAATATCTGTGATATTTTTTCCTTATAGCAACAGAAAACTAACACAAAATGTGTAAGTATTACACATTTGGTATTTATAGCTTTTGAAAAAATTACAAGTAATGCAAGGTCATAGGGCTCAGAATGCTTGTGTGAGGAGACTGGACAGATGAAGCATTAAACAGATGAGCAGGTTGGGTCTCATCAAGAAGGTAAGATTTGAGAAAAAGAGGTAAGTGTGTTGACCAAGTGGACATATGATAGAACTCTTTCCAGCAAAGAACTGGCAAGAGAAAAGACTCTAACCCAGACTGGATTGCTCTGAGGAACAGTGAAGGGTCTTGTGTGACTGGAGATAATAAGTTAGGTAGGGCTGGATGGGGGGTAGATGGAGATGACATCAGAGAAATACAAGGACCTAGAAAATGTGCCATCTCAGCCCTTGAAAACTTTAGCTTTTACTCTGAGTGAAACAGGAAAGCACTGAAACATTTTGAGCAGATGAGTGATATGATCTCATTTAGATGTTTCTAGACTGATCTGTTTGCTGTATTGGGAATAGGCTTTTAGGGATGCAGGAGCAGTAGCCAAGTCCTTTGCTCAGACATTACTTCACTAATTTATAAAAAGATAACAATGGTTTAAACTGAGGTAGCAAAAATGGAGATAATGAGAGGGGATCCCATTCAAGAAATAATTCTGAAAATTTATGCATTAAATTTAATGATTTTTTTTCCAGGAAACCTTCATGACACCCCTAGACAGCTATAGTTAATATCATAACATATCATTCTATTATCATAGCACTTATCTCACTGGTCTGGAGTGACCTGTTTACTCCTTCTCTCCCAGACTTCAAGTTGGACTTTAAGAAATGCAACTGTGTATTTTCAGGTGAGCCTAACAAAAAGGTGCATGCTGCCATCACTATTTCTAACCTGTAATGTAGGTACAAACCAATCTTCTATTAAAAGTTTTTCTTTATGGCACACCAGAAGTCCTCCAGGCCACTTCTCTCAAAAGCTATATCATTTCAAACAACTTAGATGACAGCTACATGCCAGAATCAGGTGCATATTATTTTGATTTGTTTTTTCATAGAAGGAAAATTCAGAAATAGTGTAATCATCAGTAGAAATACAGTGTGCATGAAATATTGTTTCTTGGATTTAAATTCGCCCTTTTCCCTTCTTTATATTGGACCATTCTATAGAAAAAAATGGTAGAACAAACCAATAAAAACATGTGGGCATTGGCACAATATTTACATATCACTAGAAGTATGATGCAAAAAATCCCAAAACCTGTTTAGTATGTGTAACAATGATTGCTGCTCAATAATAAGCAACATAGCCATTATAGGCTATAAGTTTCATTCTGTTTAACAAATTGTTTTTCTGTACTCATTCCAACAATAAAAAAAGCCAATTAATATTGGCTGTCTTCAAACAGAAAGCTTGTCAGGATTACAGGATTGGAGCAAGGACCATTTTGCATTCTAATCACTACTTAGAAGACACACCTATAAATTAATCCTTGGTACTAACAGCTTTAACCATTTCTTAACCAGCAAAGCATAATTAATTTTGGGATCTGCTCTACTGTTCCAGCCAAGATGGAGGTGTAGGCAGATACACTTCACTTCTTCCCACAACCAAAGGAAGGATAACAACCAATTTAAAAACAAAAATCAACCAGAACTGCCAAGAAATTGAATTGTATGGAAGTCCAACAACCAAGGAGTTAAGGAAGAAACATTCCTCCAGACTCGTAGGAGGGGCGGAGATGGGCAGCTGAGGTGGTGGAGAGAATGTGTGGCAAGGTGGCGCCTGGCAGATTTGCATGTAGATAACCTGGAAGGCACACCCCAGGGTTCCAGCCAGGGATATTAAAAAAAAACCTGTGGGGATTGTGGCAATGGGAGAAACTGTCAAAATCATAGGAGAGTCAGTTGGAGGGGCCAATGTGTTGGGAACTGCCCTGCCTGGTATCAGAAGCTGTAACCCCCACCAGGGCTGAGGCTGAGGGAACGACATTGGACCATAAGCCACCAAGGAGACAAAAGCTTATCTCCCTGGCAGGAGCGCCGCTTCTACTCCTTTTACTTCACCCTGCCTGGCTCCCAATGCTTGGTCAGTTGGCCAATGACAGGTAAGATTCCCCAAGGGGTGAATGACCTAAGACAGGCACAATCATGTGGGAGGCCCCCGAGGAAGGACTTTGGGGGCTATGGCAAAAGGGGGTGATAGACCCCCGCCCCTCGGCTTTGACATAGCCTGAGTCCTCATTTGTCTGCGAGCAAATCTCCTAATCTCTTGGATGCCTTACTTCCCTTGCTCCACTTAAGCCTCAAACAATGATAGCAGGTGGTACAGCCCTGTGCTGGAAAGGGTAGGTTCCCCGGGTGATCAGGCCTAAGAAAGAATATGTAAAATCCTGTGGAACCTGCTTTGTTTAGAATGCTGTCAATTAACTGATAAGGGTCCAAGCAAGAGGTAAGTTTGTTCCTCAAAGTTTCACAGGTCTTTGACCCTGACTCAAAATAGGCCCTCAGACTTCCTTGTTATCTATTGTTCGATCCATACTTCCGGGCAATGAGTAATGAGCTTTACCTGAATTCTTATGCAAACGAACCCAACAAAAGCCTGCTTGGGTGGGAGAACGAGGTGCTCTCCCTTAGGGGCACTCTCCCCAAGGGAGGGTGGCCATGGAGCTCCCCACTAGAGAGAGTGGTCATTCTGTTCCTACTTCCCCACAGGACCTAGTTGTCTCTGTGTATGTTTTTCTCATGTTTCGATGAGCCATCCGCAGCGTTCCATGGTTACTGCAGGCCAACAGAGTCCTGGAACGTACACAAGCCCACACACATGAAAATCAGCAAGAGAACATCACTCAAAAGGGCATAGTTCACTTGTTGGAAGCAGGGGGAGTGACTGAAAGCAGGGTGAAAGCTGAGTAACTGGCATTGTTCTTTCTGTGACCCCTCCCCCACATACAGTACCACAGGGAAGTGAAGTGGGTTGGCCCACCCTGGCTAATAACTAAGGCTCTGCTCCTTACAATGTAACAGGTGCACCCAGACAAAGAATTATGGCCCAAATTAAAGAACAGATCAAAGCTCCAGAAAAAGAGCTATGTGAAGAAGCCATAGCCAAACTATCAGATGCAGAGTCCAAAACACTGGTAATCAGGATGCTCACAGAAATAATTGAGTATGGCTGCAAAATAAAGGGGGAAATGAAGACTACACAAAGTGAAATAAAGGAAAATATACAGGGAACCAACAGTGAAAGGAAGGAAATCTGGACTCAAATCAATAATTTGAAAAAGGAAGAAATAAACATTCAACTGAAACAGAATAAAGAAACAAGAATTCAAAAAAATAAGGAGAGGGTGGGGAACCTCCAGGACAGCTTTAAATGTTCTAACATCTGAATCATAGGGGTGCCAGAAGGAGAAGAGGAAGAGCAAGAAATTAAAAACTTATTTGAAAAAATAATGAAAGAAAATGTCCCCAATTTGGTGAAGGAAATAGACATACAAGTTCAGGAAGTTCAGAGAGCCTCAACAAGTTGGACCTAGAAAGGACCGCATCAAGATATACCATAATTAAATTACCCAAGATTAAGGATAAGGAGAGAATCATAAAAGCAGCAAGGTAAAAGAAGACAGTTACCTTCCAAGGCATCCCTATAAGACTATCAGCTGATATCTCAAAAGAAAACTTACAGGCAAGAAGGGACTGGAAAAAAGTATTCAAAGCAAGGACCTACATCCAAGATTACTCTATTCACTTAGGGCAAATAAAGTGCTTCCCAGATAAGGTAAAGTTTAAAAAGCTCATTATCGCCAATCCCTTATTATATGCAATGTTAAAGGGACTTAGCTAAGAAACAGAAGATCAAAACTATGCACAGCAAAAGGCAACAACTTACAACTATCAACAACTGAACCTAAAAAAAAACCCAAAACAGTAACAAACTAAGGAAACAACTAGAACAGGAACAGAATCACAGAAATGGAGATATTGTGGAGGGTTATCAAAGGGGAAGGGTTGGAGAAAGTGGGGAAAAGGTACAAGGAATAAGAAGCATAATTGGTAGGTACAAAATAGACATACAGAGGTTAAGAATAGTATAGGAAATGGAGAAGCCCAAGAACTTATATGTACTACCTATGGACATGAACTAAGGGCAGGGAATGCTGGTGGGGGATACCAAATGGAGAGAGCTAAAGGGGAGAAAAATAGTGGGACAACTGTGATAGCCTAATTAATAAAATGTACTAAAAATCATATAAATAAATAAATAAAATCTGCCATACCAAAAAAAATTTGGAGTGATCTTTTGTTCTATATAGCTTACTTAAGAAGAAGATGAAATATGATGACAAAAGTAAAATGATGAGACTGTTATTGTTACTTTCTAGTCTTTGAAAATTTTAAGAAAAAGAATGTTAAGGGTCATTCAAGGAAACTGAGAGATCATTTATATGCTTTGCTTTCATTCTTTTTTCTTTTTAGAAAGAGAGAAGATGGGGGTGGTGGCTGGAGAGAGAGGGGGAGGAGAGAAAGAGAGAAATGTTGATTTATTGTTCTATCCATTTATGCATACATTGATTGATTCTTGTATGTGCCCTGACTGGGGATCAAACCCGTAACCTTGGTATCAGGGATAATGCTCTAACCTACGGAGCTACCTGGCCAGGGCCCTTTCATTCTTGTTGTACTAATTTGATACAGGAATTTACCAGTTTTTCTTTTGTTTTTATATATTTGTGGTTCACTTCTACACTATTCTTAAAGTGTATCTTTGTAACAAGCATATCAGAAATGATTTCAGACAACAAATGACACACCTACTGTAATTGTTTGCACAAAAGAGGTATTTGATATACACATATTTTTAAACATGTGAATAAATGTATGTATGAATAAATAGAGGGAGAAAAAAGATTTTATTTCAGAGAACGAGAACTTTCAAAAGCATATATTCTAAAAATAATTGCGAAGTGTCTCCATTCCCAACTTTTCTATGTAAATCAACCTATTGTTTTTATCAGAAATTTCTATCCAAAGTAAAACTGATGGCATTTTATGGTGGAAAAAATTGGTCTACTGATGAATTTACTTATTTATTTCATTGAGCCAACAAGCATGCGGTGGCTGCCATTCACCGGGCACTATGTCAGTCATTATACAGAAAAGATGTTTAAGACACAGGCCTTGCCTTTGAGGAACAGATCTCACAGACTTTTCTAATTCAAATATTGAATAGGCTTTCAATTCTAGTGAAAGTATGTCTTTGGGGGCTTAGAAGTTCACTATACTGAATTTTGCTGACCATTGACTAACTCAATGTAGAGCTCCTTTATATATGGGGGATCAATCTGGTTTCTGTAATGAGAGATATATCACAGTTTATGGGAAAGATAAAGTGAATCTCTTCCAGGAGTGTGGGGAATCAGAAAAAGGACACTTATGAGCTGCAAAGAGAAAGGTGAGAAAATCTGATCTTCATATAATTATTATGAAAAAGGGAGAAGAGTTAGTGGTTAGTCAAAGAGAGCCAAAAAATACTCCCAAGCCTTGAAAGTACACTACAGAATACAATGTTATTGGGAAAAGGGAACCTAAGGCAAATATAAATGTGGTTTGTGTGGTTGGATTGGAACATTCTAGAATGTCCTGAAACTCTGGACAAAATCATGAGCAGAATTAAGGTCATTTACTTCTATGGCAGGGTTGGGAGATGGTGGTCAAATCTTGAATACCTTCAAAATGATTAAGTACATTTATCTAAACTTTTGATCTCCATCATTTAAATTTAAGAACATCTCTGGACCATAAGAGTTGGTGTTGGGAACTAAAAAACAACAACTATACACTGAAGAATTCATGTAAGACCAGGAGATAGAAAAATAAAGCATATGGAAATGCAAAATGTTAACTGTTAGTAGGCTGCTGAAGGAGCAAATAGGAAAAATGTCAGCAGCAGTCTACATGGAAAGTAAAAAGACCACAGCCATTTGCTATTGATCATCAAATGTATGCACTTTGCTTATCAATTCATATTCTAGGATGGATCACAAAGCGTAGGTTCTTATCCCTGAACCAGAGCCCTGACCACATCAGGGCATTTGATAAAACCTCCAAGGCCTGGCAAGTTACCTCTGGAGTGCCATGCACTGGGCACTCTGTGTGTGTTAACTCTTCCTCTCAAGGACATTAAGAGGTAGATACTCTTACCAGGGGTATTGCCACTTTACAGATTAGGAAATTGAAATGCAAAGCTAAATTGAAAAACTTACCTAAAGTCCCACAGCTAGTAACCCAAAGTAGTCTTGTTCCCATTTTGTTTGGTAAAATTTCCTGCAAGGAAGAAGGAAAATGCAGCCGTGGGAGCACTCACAACTGTCTTTGGTTTGTTTGATGTCAAGTGTCTGTCAGTCTTTAGGAGAAAGGAAAATGATGAATAATGTGTGGCAGGGAAAAGCATGAGACAGGAAGCTCCACAGATAATTATTTAAAAAAAAAACAAAATAGAAATGGTAATAGTTCATGTTGCAAAAATACTTTTGAAATGCTGTAGATTGCTGATATTGCATCAATCATGCAGTAAATTACATGATTTTGATAGTGGATTTGCTGAAGGAGAAATAGGTTGGAATAAAAGTAGTACTGTAGCTGCCACCAACATCAGATTTCTGAATTTCCGAGACAGAGGCCCCAAGGTTTTCTGTTTTGTTCTAATCCTCACCCAACGATACCATATTTTTAGGACTATAAGACACACCGGACCATAAGATGCACCTAGGTTTTAGAGAAGGAAAATAGGGAAAAATTTCTGAAGCAAAAAATGTGATAAAATATTTAATAACCTGTGACCCCACTCCACCACATCCCCCACAGTGAGCCAGGTAAGCTACATTTAGACTATAAGATGCACCCCCATTTTCCTCCCAAATTTGGGGGGAAAGTGTGTTTTACAGTCTGAAAAATATGGTATATTTGTTGATATGAGAGAGACAGAGAGAGAAAAAGAGAGAGAGAGACAGACAGAGAGAAAGATTAAAGAAACACCATTGGTTGCTTCCAGTATGCGACCGGACCAATTGAACCCACAACTTTTTGCTGTACTTACAGGAGATGCTGCAACCAGCTGAGCCACCAGGCCAGTTGGTAGAAAAGACCATTTGAGATAAGTAGTTTTGCATTCATTCTTAATCAAAACTAAAAGCTTTTAATCCGTGTGTTCTTTGAAAGATTAATAATAAAAGAAACTGATGTCTCTCAGAGATTCATTAACATGCATTTGAAAACTATCAACATCTCATTAAAATTTTATGTCATACTCTTCAGAACCATTTTTGCATTAGTATAGAAAGTGGTAGTGTCAAACCTTTTTATTCCAGGTGAATAATATCATTCCATCAGGGTCAATAAGCATTTGGACAATATTTCAGTGTTTCAAGCTGATATTAAACCTGTCCTGTGATTATTAAACATCTATAAGTTTTCATTAAATTGCAAAATATTTGATTGGTAGTATACATTAGACATCAAGGAAAGCACATTCTTAAATTCCTGGGAGGTAGGTTAAAACCCGTGCCTAATTTCTGAGGTTGTATGCATGTCCTTTAGCAAAACTAAGCTTACAAGATTATTATTAAGCCCCTAGTGTGTTACATGCATTGTATTCAGTGTTTGAGTTTCTAAAAATGGAAGAGACTTCATTTCTCTTTTAAAGGAGAAGGTAGTGGAAACAACAGAAGTTACATGAAAGGGGTGAGTAAGAAAAATAACTAAGAGCACAATCTATGTACTCAATGATTCCATTAGAGAAAAACTACAAATGTCTACAAAATACCTGGAGGGAGCCAAGCACTTATAAGGAAAACACAAACACAAGGTAACACAGATTGACCAGCCTGCTTCATCGTCTATGCATTACAAGCAATAGTCAATTAAAAAATAAATAATTGAGAAAGCTAGCAATTTTATCAATTTATTGGGATTAGACTACAAACAAAATGACCTATTCTATATACAAACAACAGAATGCGTGGGGAATAAGTGAATCAGTCATGGCAATAAGAAGCTTAAGCATGTATTACAATTTGGGGAACAGAAAACAATTCAGATGCAGTTCTCTCATCCATGTCACTAGTGCTGCACAGTGTCTGTGTCCCAGACTCTTTTAAATTCCAGGAGGAGACAAGGAATATACACAACTCTCTAGGCTGTCTACTCAGAAGACAGCATGTATAAAATGATAAGGAACATTTATTAAAGGCCAATGAATGAAAATTATACACTGTCCTACAGGAATAAAGAGTGAAATCCCAGTGGAATAAGGCAGTGCAGAAATGGAGTTATAGTCCTGGGGTATTATTCAATTCCTTATCCTAAATCTAATTTCTTCATCTCCATCAGCTCCATGAACATGATAGGCAGAACCACCGAGTAAAAACAAACAGCATCTTGTTATAACCCAAGACCCATACTTTAGGAGTTGAGTGTCCTTGGCCATATGACTTAACCTTTCTAAAATTAAATATCCTCTCCATAGGATGAGAATGATGAAATGAACACCTCACAGGTTCATTTTTATAATTAAAGTATAAATTCATAAAAAATCCCTAGCTAAAAATGGCAAGAATATTCCTTGCTAAATTGCAAATCAGTGCCTAGAAAATATTATTGAGATAGATATACACATAGAAGCACAAGAAAATGGAAATAGATTCAGAATAAATATTTGTTGATTCATTAATTAAAGTAAAATCTAAGAAAATTGCATTAAGGTTTAAGAGCTCTATAAAAATGCTAACGCACAGTGTACTTGTGGGTATAAAACCTGCCGAGCTTGGAGTTTTCAAAATTACTTTCTTTGATTCATATTTCATTATGTACATCACTATTATGTTGAACATTTTACCATTATTAAGATTTATGAAGTTCAGCCCTGATTTAAATTCACAGCATGTAACTGTGAACTCAACAAAAATTTAGATGCAACAAAACAGATATTGAAAAAGAGATAATAGCAAGTCTAAAGAATAATTAGTAAGATTAATGCAGTTGTCATTTTTACTAACATTGTACAATTTAGATTTAAATCTATGGCAAATAAAAAAATAAAAAATTATCTTTGTTCAAAGAATCTTTGATTAAAATGTGAATGTTTATATATATTTACATATAAATTTGGTTATTTTCTTTAGGATGACATTTAGTTCACCCATTTCCTTTAAAACTAGTGAACTAATATCACTATTCTGACAATAGTGAAACTGATTTTGGGAAATCTTGATTGAATAAACCTAAGTGAATCCAAGTGTAGAGCAAGCTCCACACCAATAACATCTTCAGAAAATATATAATTTTGGTTGTTAAAATATTAAGTAGAATCCTGGATTAATCAATAGAGTTGTTTTCTGAGTGACAAATCTAATGATCTGTTTCCCCATTGTCACAAACAGTAAACAATAGTATTCAATCTATAATCTAATCGATTTTAGTTATTCTACCTTATTTAAGATGTGTTTTATACTCAGTTTTGATATCTACATATGTATATATATTCATAATATATAGAGTAAATTAAAATATTTTACTCTTCAGGATTTATTTTCAGCTTTTATTACAATCCAGTAAGACTCTTCATTCATTGCATATGTGTCAGTCCTGCTAATCCCATAGAATTATTATGTAAATTTTAACATAATACAATCAAAGCAGTGTACAACTTGAACTTGTTTCTTAAATTGCCAAGTCCAAAAACTAGTGTGCACAGATGAAGTAAATGGTCACCACCATGGCTGAATTTGAGAGAAAATGAGGGGATTTTCCGGTTGAAGGACTCATTTAATTAAAGTATCTTCATGACAGTTTATCACACTATCTAAAATTTCTCCAGCAAAAAATTCACTTCCTTACGATTATACAACCCACCTCCTAACTGACTCATTAAAAGTAAAACAAACCAACATGGTTTTAATTTAAAAAAACATATTCTCACATCACTTACTAACATCTTTACTTTCTTACTTTGTTTCCCAGGCATTATATGTAGTTGGTATTAAAAAGAATGGAACCTAGATCTGAGGGAATAGGAAGGACATTATATCTGAAACACTGTCAAAGAAATCAGCTCATTGAAGGGGGTTTATTTGTCCAATAAACATTATCTTGCAATACTCTAAACTCTAAACTCTGAATTCTACTGAATAAAACCTAGTCCCTGCTCTATTGAGAAATTGTAGATTTAAAAAGGATTGACAATATGTTAAAGGAAAATTAAATAAAAGTGGGATTCAGGCACATAACTAAATAATTCCAATTTATTTTTAAAAAGTGTAACTTCAAATAAGTCATTCACGTTATATAAGTATTCAGTTATCTATCTCCCAGTGTTGGAATTGGTTTTTATGTTAATACATGTTATGAAGACTTTTGGGGTTGGCCAAAGGATACAAGGGAAAGAGGATTCCAGGTTGAAGTGGCATTAAATGTAGAGGCAGGGGGACATACATACACTGCCCCCAATGTTATCAATATTGCTCACTTGAGAAAATAATTTAGCAAAAGGGGGCTTGCTCTTAGTCCTCTCAAGGATGTAGATACTAAAATACCAAATAGCAAGTCAAAGCCATGTATGACCCCAAAAATATAAGATGGCCAAGGTTCTTAAACATGTTTCCAGTATTCATCAGAAAAATGTATAAACTCTTTCTTTAAAGTAGCCTTCTTTAAATAGCACACCTGAGCACAGAAGAATGAATTTGATTACGTGGATTCAGTACTCGTATATTCTTGTACTCACCAGTCATGGCCCTTTTTTACACATTCCTTACACAGGTTTGCTACTCATTTACATATGTTTAGTATAAGTATAGTATCAATTGAATTTATTTAATTAGGTAATTTTTTTGAAATTATGTAAAGAAAGTGTAACATATCTTTGCATAGACACACAAAAGGTCAAGTCTATTATTCAGCAAAATATATGAATGTTCAAATTTATATTTTAAATTGATAAGTGTAGAATTGGTTTGATAATTCAAAAGAAATAAGTATTTTTCCATAAGGACCCTTTTTGGGGGGTTCGGAAGCCTTTTCTATGGGGTTAAGTATACGAACCAGAAATTTAGTTCTTTTCAAGGAAATACACAGACCATTCAATCATGAAGAAAGGTAATCCAAAATTACACAAAGGTAATGAGATGTAGCCTTTTACTGTGAATTAAAACTAATAATAAAGAATAATCCACACATGAAACCAATGATGGACTGTGATTATAAGAAATTTTACTGGGCAAATTATGTAAGTGTGGGGTATGGACAGAAGAAAGAAAAACAAAACAGGTACCAGACTCAGGATCAGGTGATCCAAATGTTGTTTATATGTATCATACTTGCATACAACATAAATGGTAACAATGTTTATAACCAATTACATTACTTTCAGAATAATTATTTTTAATAGAAAGTCACATAAATAATTTAAGTTTGATAATCCACAAGATACCAGTTTACATGAACTGTTTCAGAAATAATTCTGTTAAAGTAATATACCCATTGAACATGATAAAGATGAATGATAAAAAGTTCAAGTGTAAAAGAAAAGAAACAGACCAAGTCTAAAATAGCTCCTAGTAGTCTATGTTATTTTAAGCATGACAGTATATGTTGTAATTTCAAGAAAATATACATTTGGGAAAATTATATAATGAATTAGTATGAAGGGTGCTTTGGGTCTTTTCATTAGCCTTAAGGGTAGAAGTGAGAAGAAAGAGGAGGGGGGATGGGCGTGGAGGGGACTGGAGTGGAGGCATTTAAATACATGGGGGCATTTTCTTCTTGGTGATGTAAAGCACCTACACTAAACTTTAAAGCTAATTAAAAGGTAAATATTTGGCCAGATGCAATTACATGCAAGACTGTGAACATCATACTAAAAATCCTTTTTTGACTGTAATTTTTTTCAGTGAAGCCATTGGTACAAAATTTGATTTTGAGTGGTTAAAAAGCCCTTACTTTTAGTATCAAGCACTAATTTTATAAAGACTTCCATTTTTCTTAGATGTAAATATATATAATTTATGTATTTATGTATGTTTTTATTCATTCATTCATTCATTCATTTATTTTAGAAGATGAAATGTGTATGGTTCATCCCTTCTGGAGACGGTTTTGATTACTGTTGTTTTACACACAGTTATGTGCAAAGGAAACATAAATTAAATGAATACAATGTAACTAAAAAATTGTAGTGAAGCAGACTGTAGAACAAAGAACAAGATAGGCAAATCCTCTTCCTTCCCCAAGATAACCCATGTTAAATCAAACTGTTATATTATATCTGGACATTCGATAACCTCAAATACAATCTGAACACCTATGTTTTGTGTCATTTTGATGTAATAGATCTGGAGATTCTTTGCATTTATAACATTTACAGTTTCAAATTTTGTTATTCAAAGAGTATTAAGGGATCAAAAGCTGAGTTTTCTGAAACATTTTAAATTAAGTTGGTTAAAGAGTCAGGAAACAAAGCAAACTGTGAACTGTGGGGAAGAATTCTGCCTTCTCTGGTTGGCTTAAGGGATAGTCAAACAAAATAAAAAACTTTAAACACTATGATTCATACTTTCAGAAAAAGATGGGCAGCATATTTCATTAACCTTTATTCTTTAATATGTTGCCAAGCTGAAAAGTAACACACACACACACACACACAAACACACAACTGGAAGCAAATTCTTTGTTTCTTTTTTTTTTTAACATAATGAGTATAATCATATAGTATTGATAGTTATAGAAAATTTTATTTATATAATTAAAATAAAATTTTGAATAAAATAAATTTGTGCATAAGTAGAGTTGAAAGTACTCCTGATATACATCACTGGAATACTTATGGATATTAAATATATCTAATTGATGTTTGTGAGGAAAAAATGTCACTTTTTAAAAGAAATCTGATAATGGCTAAAACTGTTTACTTATTATTAACAGGCAAATCTTAATAGAAATAGACAATGCTTCCACTGCAAAAAACAGATTATATTTCCTAAATGCCCTCAACTCGTTCAAATATTTGAGGGTACATTCTGTTTTGTTTTATGTTTGCTTTGGTGTTAAACTGTCTGCTAACTGTATTCACTTTTAAATTCACTTTTTCAAGTCAAAGAAATCAGGTACTTGACCCTTTTGGTCGTATGTTGACTCTAATAAAGTATTTTACAACTTTCACATTATTCTTTAAAGTCGTAGTGTCAAGAGACTACTTATCTCTTTATAAAACCAGAAGTTGCCCTCCATAACATGGATATTCACCTTTCTTCTGTTTACTAAATTGCCAGACCTGCATTTTCTGATTTTCATCTCTAAACTCCTAAATTTTCTACTCGGTCCCTCAGTAGAGCATTCTCAGAATTTTGCAATAGCAATAAATTAAATATGTGAGTTTATTCGTGAGCAAAATCTCTGCAGATAAAAAGGAAATATGAGTGTTGGTGTTGACCTTCCAATTACTTTCCTTTCTAGTGAAGCTTGGGTTTTCTCTAGGTTTTGAGTAGCAAAGCAAATGTGGCAGAACTTCCCTGTCACCCGGTCATCCCCACTTCCCTCCACCTGAGTCCAATTAACAAAATCAAAATAAGTTAACAAAGCATGTCTCCCAAAGAATGAAAGTGCTGCTGGCATATTTCTGAAATTCATTTTAACTTTTACATGAGAAACCTCTATGCTATATGTTTTTCCCATTCCTCTCTCTTTCTACTCATTTTATATCACTAGGTATCCATTCAGCTGGTCACAACACAAAGTTAAAACACATACACACTCACACATACGGCTAAAATTTTACATGAAAAATAAGTTTGATTGTTCTTTTCCCAAGTGCCACTAACATGAAAGCCACAATGCACATCTCCTGGGTACATCAGGTCATTTATAAGGACCATGTTAGAATGGACAGGAGGAAAGCAACAAGAAGGGAGAAACAGCATTAGCACAAGTGGCTATATTTCCATTCCTCATATATTTTTGCGGAGCGTTAAACACACCTGCCATAGTTAGGCCACTCTATCATTACCTGTGAAATACATTGTTTTAGGCAATAAATATAAAACTTTGGATGGGCACACTGAGAATATCTACTCCCTTCTTTGACTTCACAGAAATACTCTAGAATTGGTAAAAAAACATTTGATCAAAGAATACACAATATGTTAACTTTGCAACTGAAAAGTCAACTGAAAATCTATGAATTCAAAAGGCAGAATTTCATGATCCTACAAATAATCTCAGTTATGTAAAATGTAGTGTTTTTATTCTGTTTTTGAAACACAATATAGGGTGACAATGGTGGCTCCAGTGGCATAAATATCTACAACAAGCAAATTATTAAACAGTGTTCAATATTTGCAAGACAGCCTGTCTCTTAGTACTATTGTGACAGTTGAACTTTAGTCAAAATTAAAAATATCACAGAAAAATGGAATCATTTAGCAGGAATAACGAAGGCCATCTATTCAATAATTGATAGGTTGATATTAAATGGTTGTTTTCTAAAATAAACTATTTTAACAGTAATCTCATTGTCAAAGATTTCTTCCTTTTTTTGCCAGCAATGTGATTTTTTAAAAGATCTTATTTATTTACTTTTAGAGAGAGCAAAGGAAAGGAGAAAGAAAAGGAGACAAATGCCAATTGGTTGTCTCTTGCGCGCAACTCAACTGGGGACCAGGCCCACAACCCATGCATGTGCTCTGACTAGGAATTGAACCAATGGTCCTTTGGTTTTCAGAATAATGCCCAATCCACTGAGCCACACCAAAAAGTCAGAGCAAAGCAACTTTTTAATAATCATAACTCTTCCTTAGATATGAAAGGCTTTTTTATTTATCTTTGTTTTTATTTAACAAAGGTACAAAATTAATTTAAGGATAACAATCATGGATGTGTACACTAATTTCAGGTATGTCCACCATAATTCTCAAACACATGAAAGACTTCAGTAGTCCCTGATAACTGTTTCATTTGCTGTATCTCAGGCTATGCCCTGTGATTCATTCCTGAATTAGCACATGCATTTGTTTTCTGCACAACTAGATGAGATACTTAAATAGCAGAGAATGCTGTGTCTGCTTTGAATAACAAAAAGATGATTTCATTTTTCTGTGTGCTTACAATTCAAGTCTACTGCTTTACTCCATTTCCATGGAATAACAATGTAAATGGCAGTGTCAGGCCACAACACTTCATTTCCCTGCTGTCCTGAATTCAGAATTTCTAATTTCCCATAGTGAGTAACTCCAAATGTCTCTTCACTTCTGAGTTAGGTTTTTATAAAGGTTTAGGGAATTAAGATTAAGACATCAGGTTTAGATTGAGACTTACTTCAAAAGATTAAGACTTATTTCAAAACTGGTAATAGTAACATTATTATTTTATAGTGTATTATTTTAAGGTGATTCTACATTATTTTAGTATTCTTGTTTTCTCTATTTCCTATGCATATAAGGATCACAAAAGTAGTCTTCTAAAAATTTCAATCAGGTGGAATGTCACTTGCTTTCTTAATCAGTACTTAGTGTTTCTAGAAAACATTCCTGACCAAGAAACCAAGTAGCATTAGAAAGATACCTCTGTTTCCCAGGAGGGTGACTCTGCTGGTGTCTAATACTATCAAAACACGTTTAATGAAAAGGTTTCTTATTATGATGTGATCACTTTATAATTGCCCAAATTAATACTTCTCTTCAAACACATTTGCTCTACAAGTTTCTATGTTCTGTTCACACCCTACCCTTTGTTTTTGAAAAGGCAATTATGTCTATACTTATGAGCTCAGTGCAAGCCTTCGTGTGACCACGGGGGCAGCTCTCTGAGAGCATGGAACACAGATCACTCCTCCGCATCTCTGGACCATAGGGTGCAGCTCAGCTCCCGGCATGTTGCAAGTCCACACTCAAATGGAAGAAATGAGTGAATGAAATTGTATTCATCCTGGGTCCTGATCTGCACATGTCTGCAATAATCTGTAATCTTCAAAATTCATATTTGCATTATTTAGGTCACACATCAAAAACAAATAAGGGTGATAATTTTAAACTAGAGTTTCCAAAATGCCTTCCTTCAGAAATTCATTATTTAGAATATAATTAAAAAAAAACGATGTTGCATTTATCAGTGATATCAAGACTGAGAGAGCAATTTTCAAAATATTATTAACAGTTATATTTTCTTTCTTTTCAAGTTCCTCATTTGAGACAGTATTTTTTTTTTCAAAAGGACACAGAATATCAGGTAGTTCATAAGGACCTTGTTCACATAAATGAACACGAAAATACACTGATGGATTCAGATTCCATCATTGCTTTAGCATGCATTTTCAGCTAAATACACCATGGAAAAAATCCCTTCTCCCTGTCATGGAGACAGAATAAGAACCAGAAAGTACATATTAAAAAACTTGAATGCACAGATTTTTTTCAGCCTTTTAACCACTTTTATTACTCAGAAACTTCATTTTTTATTGAGCTTTCTGACTCTGTGCTTGTGCCTTCGACATTTTCCCAAAGATTTTCTGCTCCTCAATAAGGAAAGCACTCTTGGCCCTGTCACGGACACAGGGATCCAGCCGAGGCCTGGCTGACGTGGCTTTCGGTTTGGACAACCTCATTGGAACTTTGGGTCTCACAGCACGGACTCCATGAAGTCAGCCTGGACACATGCGACATGCAGATTCTGCTGCTTTTCTGTTATGAAGGTCAATAACTCTATGATCGGGGTGCAGGGAAGCCTAGTTTTGTTAGAATCTGTATTTTAGGGCAGCCTCCAGTGGTATGTCAATGCTGGACCATTGTGAAGGCTTGTAGACACTGTCTTGGAAGAGGAGAACAGATTCTTATTCCAAAGATTTATAAATATGATTTGGCAGATACCTATGAGACACAATGTGAGACATTTGAACTGCTGGACAATATTTGGGCAGATCTGTGACCTTATGTGTAAGCGTGAAGTTTCCTCAATATCTCAAATGGAAGTTAGTTCAAGAATATCTGTTTAAGCCCTGACTAGTGTGGCACAGTGAGTCGGGCATGTCCAGAAAGTGAGAGGCTGCCAGTTCCATTCCAGGTGAGGGTACAAGACTGGATTGCCTGGATTGTGGGCCAGGTCCCCGGTGGGGGGCTGGCGAGAGGCAAATGATCGATGTTTCTCTTGCACCTGAATGTTTCTCTCCCTCATTTTCTCCCACCATTCCCCTCTCTCTAAAAATAAATAAATAAAAGCTTCAAAAAAAGAATATCTGTTTAAGACTCAGACACAGAGAGTGGATTGGTGGCTGCCAGAAGGAAGGGGTTAGAGGACTCAGTGAAAAGGGTGAAGGCATTAAAAAGTACAAGTTGGTAGTTACAGAACAGTCATGGGAACGTAAAGTACATCAGAGGGAATGTAGTCAATAACATGGTAATAACTATGTGTGGTGCCAGCTGGGTACTGAAAATATCAGGGGGAATACTCTGTAAAACATGATTGCTTAACCACTGTTCTGTACATCTGAAACCAATACAAAATAATATTGAATGTAAACTGTAATTGAAAAATAAAAAGTATCCGTTTAACTCTGAAGGTTAAATAGACTTTTATCTTGTGTCATAGATTTTTACTTATTTTACCACAAAACCATGAGGTAAAAATGCCCATATGAAACACAATTATCCCATAAAATCTTGTTTTAAAAAGTCAGAGATAGACATATACACTAGCACTCATACTTTGACCAAATTATATAGAGTATTTTGATCAAATTATTTAGAACACTTAAACCTAAATGGAAATTTCTTTCAAGAGTTGATTGCTTATGTTAGTCTTCATAGTATAAAAATATCGATATAAATAATGTGCTATCTACATTTGTATCTCCATAACTTTGTTTCTTGAAGTAATAATGCTTCAGAAAGTCAACAAGACCTTTGAAACAGAAGAGTTGAGTCTAACATGTTGTAATAGCTGCTTTATAAGTATAAAGTATATACAGAGTACATATAAAGTATAAAATTGTAAGTATAATGAGGTTTCTTTACTGCAGAACTTTTCAAAGCTTTTAGTTTACCGATGTGTATTATAAAATGCCATAAAAATCGATAAATCCAAGTCTCTATGGTCAATTAATATTTGACAAGGCAGGTAGAAGCATAAAATGGAGTAAAATAGCCTCTTCAACAAATGGTGTTGGGAGAGCTGGACAGATACATGCAAAAAAATGAAATTCGAGCACCAACTTACACCATACACCAAAATAAATTCAAGGTGGATAAAAGACTTAAATATAAGACTTAAATATCATGACACCATAAAAGGCCTAGAGGAAAATATAGGCAGAAAAATCTCACATTCCAAGCAGCAGTATTTTCACTGCTAGAGCAAGGGACATAAAGGAAAGAATAAACAAATGGGACCTCATCAAGTTAAAAAAGTTCTGCATGGCTAAAGAAAACACCATTAAAATGAAAAGAGAACCAACTATATGGGAAAACATATTTGCCAATGATACTTCAGACAAGGGTTTGATCTCCAAAATATATAAGGAACTCACATGACTCCACTCCAGGAAGACAAACAACCCAATTAAAAAATGGGCAAAAGACTTGAATAGATACTTCTCCAAGGATGCTCAGCATCACTAGCCATCAGAGAGATGCAAATTAAAACCACAATGAGATACTACTTCATACCAGTCAGAATGGCCATCATAATCAAGTCCACAAACACCAAGTGTTGGAGAGCTTGTGGAGAAAAGGGAACCCTAGTGCACTGTTGGTGGGGATGTAGACTGGTGCAGCCATTGTGGAAAACAGCATGGAATTTCCTCAGAAAAGAAAAAATGAAATTGCCTTTTGGCCCAGCAATTCCACTGCTGGGCTTATATCCTAAGAACCCTGAAATACCAATCCAAAAGCACCCCAATGGTCATAGCAGCACAATTCACAATAGCCAAGTGCTGGATGCAACCTAAGTGCCCATTAGTAAATGAATGGGTCAAAAATGCTGGTACATTTACACAATGGAATACTACACAGCAGAAAGAAAGAAGGAACTCCTCCCCTTTGCGACAGCATGGATGGAACTGAAGAGCATTATACAAAGTGAAATAAGCCAGGCAGTGAAAGACAAATACCATATGATCTCACGATTAACAGGAACCTAATCAACAAAGTGAACAAGCAAGCAAAGTATATATAGCCAAAGACACTGAAATTGAGAACAGGCTGACAGTGACCCAAGGGGAGAGGGGAGGGGATAACGGGGGAAAAGGGTGAAGGGTTTACAGGAACTACTATAAAGGACACATGGACAATAACAAGGCGGGGTGGAAACAGGGGAGGGAGGTGGGAAGGGCTAGGGTGGTGGGGAGGGGTGGAGGGAAAAAGGGCAGAAAACTGTACTTGAACAACAATAAAAAAATCTCAAATAAAATAAATAAAATAAAATAAATTTAAATATGACTGAAATGTAATTAAAAAAAGAATTTTTACCACTAAATTTAGAAAAATTTACATGGTACATCCTCTCACTTTAAACCAGATGATTTAAAATTACATTTTTTACCTTCTACTCAATTTTTCTTGAACTGAAATTTGCTCTAAAAAATAGTCTGTTAAAAACAAGAACTTAACATTGTGAATCAGTTACCCAAAGCTGAGTGAGTTGCAAATGCCTATATTTTTATTTGAAATCACTGATTAACTGTTTAGTGCTTATGTATTTGTAGCCATGTGCAGCACAAATTCTGGTCAATGATAGGCCACATGTATGATGGAGGTTCCATAAAATTATAATGGAGCTAAAAGATTCTTATACCCTAGTGACACTGTAGTTGTCATACCACCATAGTACAACACATTATTTACATGTTTATTGTGATGCTGGTTTAAAAAACCTACTGTCCTATCAGTTATATGAATATATGAGGTCTGTCCAAAAGGTATAGTCATATAATATGAAAAATAGAGACATTTATTGGAGAAGATACAAGATACAAGAAATATTGTACAAAGGACAATGGCACTTCAGTAGGCATCCCCTTCAAAGTAGGCATCTTGGGACATCACACGATTCTCCCAATCTCCATCAATGGTCCCGTCATATTTTCCTGAATCTTATCAATGGTCTGAAATCAGTTCCTTTTCAAAGGTAATTTTAGTTTTGCAAAAAACAGAAATAGCAGGATGCCAAATCTGGGCTATAGAGGGGCTGAGTCACCTGGGTAATTTGATGTTTTACCAAAAGCTCTGCATGAGATGTGATGCTTGAGCAGGCACATTGTCCTGATGAAGCTGCTAATCACCAGTTGACCATAGCTGTGGCCTTCTAAATCATCTGAATAGTTTCCATAGAGGACTGTTCAAGCTTAATGCAAAATTTGATGCAGATTAGTTGCTCTACTCGCTCAGTCATTTTGAATACGATAGCCACACAGTACACGTGCTCATTCAATGGCATCTCTTGCCCCTACTGACTAGTACAGTGAAATCATCATTTTTCACTCATGTGCATTCTGGTCTGCTCTCCTTGGCTACCAGTTTACATTGGTATTGCACAAACCTTTCTCATTATATTAACAATGGCTGGATTTTTTCCAGACAGACTGCACACACACACACACACACACACACACTCACACACATTCTTATATCTTACATTTATATGGTTTCCTCAATTTTATTGTACAATAATAGATGGATAGTTGTATACTCAGTTTGTGATTTGAATCACACTCAAGAAAGCTTTTATTACTTTGTATAAATAATCATTCCAAAATGTTTTAAGGTCAAGTGTGTACACACACATAGAGGGGGAAGAAAGGGGAGGGGGAGAGAGAGAGAGAGAATCATAATAGGGAAAAGCTTAGGGAAACTGTCCCAGCAGGGTCTATTATTTGGGTTGGACAGATGATAATTAGATATTAGAATAGAAAACATGTATGCACGAGAGCTCTGGATTCAGGTGCTTGAAACTATATTTTCAAAAGGGAAAATTTTCATTTTGAAATAGCACATTCCAAATATTAAACTGGATTCTGAAAACTAGTCTTTGTATAGACCCAGGCTGCCCTTATTTTGCGGTGAGACTGAATGATAATTCATCATGAAAACATCTGTACTTCACTAATGGACGGAGAAAATACCTCACTGAAATGTTGAAACAATCCATAACAACAATTTCAGTAAAACACAATTAAACTGTAGAAATGCACATTAATCTTTTCAGCTGTGAGAATGACTGAATGATACTGCTATAGTATTCTCCAGACTAATTATCCTTACTCATAAGTAATACAGACAACAAAGTGAGAAAAAAATGTTCTTTAAATTTTTCTCCCCAGTTTCCAATTATGTATTGAGTTTGAAGTGGCACAGGAAGAGAATGATATATTTTCTGTGTAGTGCATCTCTAGGAAAGTTTCTCTCTGAATTGCTCATCAAATTAAAATAGTGATTCAAAAAAAGGAAAGAAAAATATGGTGAGATCAATAAAAGTGCTTTAGTGAAATCAAGGAATAATTTATCTTTCTTAGGAGTTTAGTAACAGTTCATTTCTTTCATAGGTGCAGCTAATCCATAGATCTAGACTAACTGCCTGATAAATTTTAATCTTGGCATGTTCCAACGATAGATCCCTTAATAATGAGAAACACATCTCTCACACAGTCTGTACTGAATCAAATGTTTAGCAAAACGCGGTGAAGCTTTCCCTAACACACTGCTCATCGGCACTTCTTAAAGAAAGAATTGCTAGACAATTGAAACAAATTCACCACTTTAGAAAGTATCTGGAATTGCATAAAGTCCCAGGGGGGAATATGGTTCTGTTTTTCTGACCCTGTGTCTTTGTTCCCAACACCTTGCTTATGACAATTATTCAGTTGAAGTTAACTCTTACTTCCACTGTGAAGGTTACAAAAAAAAAAAGAGGATTTCAGAGAATGAGATTGTGCATTTGTATTTATACTTGGATGAATAAATACTAAAATGACAGGGAGAAACTGGTTCAAAGACTTTTTTTCCCTTAATCAAATTGATGAGTACTGGGATTACTTAAACTAGTATGAAAACACAGTGTCTGTAAACCCTAACATCTTAAAATTATGGTGATCCTTCACCTCCCTTTACCTCCCATCCCTCAGTTCTCTCTTGTTATGTTATAGTCAAAAATTGCATAATTTTCCTGAAATCCTTCTCTGTATCCTCATCAGTTTTAGGCTTTTTGGAGAAGTAGTAGCTTTTATTTTCCTCTTGTCTTCAAGAGCACATTCAAGCCATTTTTAAAAATGTAAAAAAAAAAAGGAATTGCCTTTTAGACCATTTTATTATATTGTCGATGATGACATGATGGCAGCTATAGAAAGTTTATGTGTTAAGATTGAGCAAATTTATTTAAATACTGCCAATCTGGAAACAATAAAATTTAGTAACATTTTTAAAGGAAGTATTACATAGTTTTAAAGTCACCTGAAATTTACCAGCTATAGCATACCATCATTGGATGCTTTTCAAAGAATTGTTTTTTTTTCCAAATCATTAATCTACTGCCTTTATAAAAATAATTTTAGGTTTTATTTTTATTTATGAAAATTTTCATAGTTCACAGTTCAAGAGTAACTATAACTGTTAAATGGACTTTAGACCTAGATCACCACGTGGTACTGGAAAGCAAGAAGGCAAAGATTAAAACAGTGTGTGGCTGGGAGGGCTATCCACAGGTGACATAGCAGGCAACCTGAAATAATTCCAAAGATCCCACTTACAACATTTGATCAATGAAATAAATAATGTTAGTATTAGATTATAAGCCAAATAATTAAGTTAATATCCATAATTACTATACATACATATAATAAATAGCTGAACAAATAAATAAGTGGGGGTGCAATGACATTTACTTCTTAAACAAAAACTTCAACACGTAAATGTAGAAGAAATGAGACAATTTAAAAATCATCATTATATCACCATAGGTCAGGTTTTTTGATGGAAGTTAAATCAGTGAGCAAAATTTTAGTGTGCAAAATTAATAGGCAGAAACAGGATATCTCAAAAATACTTTATGCAGTAGTCAGAATAATGTCCTCCCGAAGCTGTCCAAGTCCTAATCTACAACACTGGTGAATGTGTTGTCTTACACGGCAAAAGGGAATTAAGGTTGCAAATGAAATCAATGTTCCTAATCAGCTGACCTTAAAATAGGGAGATTGTCTGGGTTGGGACCAATGTATTCACAAAGGTCCTTAAGAACTGAGGAAGAAGTCAGAGTGATGCTATGTGAAAAGGACTTGATCCACCATGGCTGGCTTTGAAGATGGGGGAAGGGGCCACGAGCCAGGGACTGTGGGTGACTTATGGGAGCTAGTGCAGGTGAGGAAACAGTCTCTCCTAGAGACTGCAGAAGAGAACTCAACCCTACTGACACCTTGACTTTTGAGTCCTATGTATAATAATACAGAACTGTAGAATAATAAATGTATTAAGCATAAATAAATGTATTGTTTTAAATGGCTTGTGGCATCTGCCACAACACAAGAGAACACAATATATTTAATAATTAATTAAAAATAAAAGAAGTTTATAGTGAAAAACCCTGGCAAATATTCCTGCAGCTAATTGATCAAGGTTAACATCTCCATTAACACACATGACTGCCATACAGTCCTGTGATAAGAGGTGGTGAGAAGGACAAACGGTCTCCATGCTACTCTCCCAATAATGGACAACTTTCAATATAATGAGAAAACATCAAACACAAACTGAGAGATATTCACAGAGTGACCAGTAGCCTTTGAAAGTGCCAAGACTGTGAAAGGACCACCACAGAGTGGAGGTGGTTAAGGTCATTATTTTTTTAAGTGGTGAAATCTTAAAAAATTCTATACTTTTGTTAAATTAGTATCATACAATAGCTAATGTCTTCATTTGGATAACTATTCGGCAAGTATGTAAGATGTTGGCCTAAGGGGAAGCTGGGTGGGGGGGCATGTAGGAAATCTCCACACTATTTTTCAACTCTTCCCTACATCGAACCATATGTCAACACACACAAACACATATCTTCACATACACACATTTAGTGGCTCTGAAAAGTATATAAAACTACACTAAAATTAACATTTTTTCTTAAACTCTCAGGAAAAAGTGGGCTTTTAAATCACGCATTACTGAAAATATTTTAACAACTTTCAACCATTAACATCCTTGTACAGAATTCAGTTTTTACATCATATTCCTGGAGGTTCCTAGTCTATATAATACTCTGTGTAACATACTGTGTATTGCTATATATAATATATAGTAAATACAGAGAGGGACAAAGGTAGGTTTACAGTTATAAGTACATGAAACAGAGTTTATTCTTGTGTTACTATTTATTACTCATTGTATTATTTTCCATATGAACAAGTGTAAACAAGCTTTTGCCCCACCCTGTATGATACTATGTAATCTAATTATACACATATATTTAATATTCTATGTATGTACATTTATATATAGTATCTATAAAGAGGGGCACCCAAGTGGAGTTCACAGGTAGAATGGAAGGAGAAAGGAAGGAAAATGAACACATTCACCTGCTACAGTGTGGCATACTTTCTGGATCAACCCGACATATTTTCCTATAATATCCCAGGTTTCCAGGGAAGCCATAGAAAGTTTCCCCAGCCAGTTCATTTACTGAGGAAACCACTGGCTTGGGAGCCAATCCTCAATTCAAGCTACATGTTGGCAGAAGAGCAGGACCAACCGTGGGTCTTCTGTGCTCTCCGGATGTTGCCATGGTCATGCAGACAGACTCCCACCATGGCCCTTCTCACTGTGTAGCTGTGTAGCATTAGTTACAGGGTCATGATGGATGTTTTGTGTGTATTCACCACTACATGGAAAACGGCTTAAAATGCACATATTACATACTCATTTTTTCTAAGTTCAGTATCTACAACTGTGCCTTTTTCCAATTCCTCTAACCTTACCTTAATTAGAAATGGCCTCAGAAAGAACCCTCTTCCTTTCAAAGCCGTTCAGTGGGGACATGGGCACACTGAAGAGTGGAAAACTACATGGACCACAAACACTGGCATCATAAAGCAAGATATTTAATCCCTTTGTGCTTCAGACATCTCAACTGGGTCTAGAGCAGTGACTGTCCACTTTCCTCATCTCATGGCACACATAAACTAGCTACTAAAATTCTGCAATGCACCAAAAATATGTACTTTTTGCCAATCTACCAAAAATAGGTATAATTTTGGTTCATACCAGATGGCTATCATTGTGTTGGCTGTTGTCATTTTTTATTCAACAATCTAGGAGAAAAGAGGTCAGTGCCCCTGACTACATAGTCAGGTACTGCTTGTTTTAAAAATTCTTGTGAAACACTGCTTGAAAATCACTGATCTAGAGGATTAAATGTGATAATGCACCTAACTGCAGCCTATTGCAGAGCATGTAGTCTCAGTAAACATTACTTATTATGTGTATTCTTTTATATTTCTAATATGCTTCCAATTTTTCAAATTGTTATACATATAGTCACTGTAGAGAAATTGCAAATTGCTCGAAGACAATGACTATGCCTCCATTTCTTCAGTGCCTGTAGGCTTTCCTTCTGCCCTGCACTGAAGTCCGCCCGTAGTTTGTACAGACAAAACAATGGGCTCACCACATTTCAAATGGAGAACTGGGCAAAGCAGAGGCCACAAATGACAGCAAGTCACTGTGTGAAACCCATCAGCCTTCAAATGTTAACAGGGAACTGGGTTCATTTGTGTAATCTAAGAATATGACAAGAATTTCTTCTGCAGCTGATCTCTTAAGAAGCACAGCTGGAAAAACACATGGAAATTTTGGTATTTCAGTCCAGCAATGTGCAAGCACATCCACAGTAGGAGTAATTTGCTGAAGAAGCCTCATTAATGAGCCTGGCACTGGCTTATTCTGAGCAGCCATGCTATCTGTGCTCTAATAAAGGCAACGTTTCCCTGAGTACTACATAAGGTCATGTCTCACATACAGTGTCTTTCTGCATAAAATGCCAGTCGTTTTACTCAGGAACCTTCTCCCATTATATAGAGAGTTTGTCACTAACACAAGGGGCTGTGTATTTCTCAGAACATCATTCTGAAGTACTGTTTAACTGAATCGTTCCATTCTATTCTACATTAGGATGTGACTGAGAAACACCAGTGGATGAGGTAGATACAACCTATCCATATATTAATGACATTGTGTTACTAGCTGTTTGCATATTGATTTGACATCCTACTACCTTAGAAAATTAAAGCCTAGAAATAGAACAATCTAATGGGAAAACACTTTAGCTCATTTCCAAGACAAAAGGAAGGTAAGATTTTTGCAGTGATGCGATCAATGGGAAGATGGCCACGAGCGAATGTCTCTCTCCAGAAAGAATGGTTGGCACCTACGTTCCTCGAGCTTCAGATTCACCTGCAACCCTGAAAGAAATGTCAATTGATGTGTCCAAAAGGGGGCACTGTATTCCAAACTTATAGTCCAACACATTACATTTTACAAAGGATTTCAAATATTTCTAACCAGACTCTTAGCTTCCACTCTTCTTATATGTAAGCCAGTAGGGCTACTCCACTCCTCTAGCTCCATGATAGTATTTTCAAGAGACAAGAGCCAAAAATATGCTGCAGCTCTGCAGCTGCACCTCCCAAGCTGAAGGGAGGAAATGTCAGCAGTGCAAAAAAGCAAAAGAAGAACCAGGCCAACCAGTCCTGCTGGTGCCTGGTTCATTAGCATGGGCCATGTTTTATTTTCCAGTGTGAAAAGGCTGGCAAAATGCTTGGCAATGTGCTCCAAGCTCCATCATGGAAAGGAACTGATCACTTGGATAAGTAAAAAAAAAGGGTCTCTCTCTGCCTCACTGAGTCTCTTATGTGTGGCGCTACTGTACTGCCTTAGGAAGAAGCATAGTGTGTCTATTTTTAGGGCAAATGTGCCTACTTTATCTTTGCCAACTAAATCTTTCTACATGACTAATTTGCAAGTTGAATTATCTTGGTAAATAGGCTGACTCACTAGCAAATAATCTGCAGAATTTAACTATGCATTAGGCTTCTGTTGTGAATTAGGTCCTTTTGTCTTGCTCAGGATGCTGAAACGAACTGCAGTGATGCTCTGGTTAATAAAAAAGGAAGAAAAGTTATTCCAAAGGCTAGAATAGTCTTTCTTTAGCAGAGTTCAGTATGATGGAGATAAATATAGCAGTCTATATTGAGAGGCACAGCAATAATTTAGTCAAATAAGGAAATGAACTATAATTCAGATAGGTATGTGCATAGTCGGTATGTGTATGTAAGGCATGCTTTATGTGCATGTGTATCCTACACATATTTATACAAAAACTTACACTTATGTAATCATTTATCACAAAATATGCATAACAATCAGTACTCAGCATTCAGCAGTTCTTCAAGAAACATTTGTGAAATGGAAGAACTGAAATGTCAGGTTAGCATTCCCACATTGTCCAATGGTCCTCCTCTCTGCTGCCCTCTCCTTACGTCTGTGATGGTTCTATAGTGAAAAGACACATATACTTCATAGATACAGAAAAATATTTTCTTGTTTTTTTTTCAGTGTAGTTTAAGAGGAGCACCAAATGATTTATAACTATTGGGATAATGATTGACATTTTAAAAAGATCTGTTTTGTCCCAATATTATTTTGAAGCATGGTAAGGATTAAATTTCATCTAGTTGAGTATCCCCCAGAACGGGGGCACACCAAGAGACTGTGTGTGGGGAGGGGAAGAGGGATGGCTGAAGTATTTTACCAGTGACAGTATTCAGAATCACTGATGCATGATGATAATAAAAAGCAGACTGACTCTTAGCCAGTTTTATTTTATTTTTGTTCATAAATTCTTGACAGACAATGCATCCCTTTAGTTCCTGCACTTGTTTTACACTGTTTCTATCAGGTGTCCCTCTTGGGCCAGGCCTTTCAGCAGAAACCTATGGTGGCAGTGCGTGTTGGGTGTCACTGGCAATGCCACCACTCCACTCATACCTCCACACCAGTACTGGTTCCTTCACCACCCTGTGCACTGGTTTCTGGGGGCTGTCACTCCCCATAGCCAGCACCTGCAGCTCCCAGTGGGAGGGCTGCCCTGGACTCAGCTGGGCCAGAGCAGAGTAAGAGATGCATGCTAGGAGCAGACCTTAGTGAGGACACACAAATACCATGCCCTGATGGACAGCTCTGAAATGTGATCTTCACTATCTCCAGAGTCCCCTGAGCAGCTGAGTTCAAGGTACTTTTCAATGGGATTCTGATGTCACATCCTTACATCTCCCCCTTCCTTCTCTGTATCATTTCCTCACTCCTGGGGATACATTCTACTAAGCCACAATTTCAGGAAACTTTATCTTAGGGTCTGCTTCTGGGGAGAGTGCGGGCAACTTTAGACACAAATGATTGTTCAACCTAGATCAAGAAGAATTGAAAATTACTCGGAATTTTTATACATTCTCTCTTCTAGAGAAGAGAGTATTATAGTTTGTATCTTGGTAGTTCCAATGTCATAAAGGAAAAGCTAATACAAGCCCCATGTTCTAATTTAATATGGTTCTACCTTTTTTTTAGGTTTCTAGAGATTCTCTGGAAAAAGAAATGTCAAAAATATCAAAATCAAAAAGAATTTCCTCTCACTGTAAGGATGCTCTTTGCATCCATAGTTATACATTGATGAGGGAAATATGTGATTGTTTTCTCTGGAATCCAAGGTATTATTATGAATAAAATTTTCACTTCTCCTATTTTGTTATCCCTTCCGAAGGTCCTTATTTTTTCTGAAGGCACAATGAAATTTAAAGTCACAGCTAATAACTGAATGTATGGCGAGCTCTGATTCCATTTGGAGACCACACATTCACATCTAAAACATTCCCTACCTTCAGTATTACAGTCCAATAGGACAGACAGACCTGCGCACAGTGACTATAAAGCCAGTAAGAAAATACATGCCTCACAGACAACCATAAATAAAGGTTTATGGGGGCTGAAAAGAAGTGGGTCAGCTCTGAAGTGGCTAGTAGACAAAGCAGCATGGACAACGTGCTGTTGATGAGATCCTTCAATGTGGAAGATCTGCTCAAGTAAAGTCAAAAAGAAGACCTTCAAGTTCACTGCAGCATGACAGGTTGTGATAGCCAGAGACTAGAACAATGGGTCCAGAGAGAGGAGAGACATTCATGGGCACTCCATGTAGGTAGCATGAGTTTAACACGTTTAAGCAACATTGGCATAGGTCAGGTAGCAAACTAAACCTTCAGGGATGTACTGAGGAGTCAACAGCTGAGTTTCATTGTAACTGAAACTCCACTGAACTTAGGTCATTAAGAAAATGCAAATTTGCAAAGAAATGTAATTTTAGCATAGCTGTCTTTTTTACCTTAAAGTGAATGACTTCTGAAATATTTTGATTGACAGCTGGCTTTCATAATGGGAAGGTAAGATGAAGCTACTACTTCCTTAGGGCAGCAGGAGGCAGTAAACAAAGAGTAAGTAGAATCTAAAACACTTTGCCTATTTAAAACTTTGAAAGTATTATTCAAGCAGTTACAACAGTTGCAAACAGTAACTGAATAACAAAACATATGAATGAAACAAAACATCAGAAATTTATATTAATAATTATTCTCACACTAAAACTCTCAGATATAAAAAATAATTTATCAATAATAACTTACAGCAATTTTAAACAATAGAAATTCAATGAGAGATTATAATTAGAAACAATGCTATAGTAGTTTAATAGCTTATCTAGACATGAGAAAAATTAAATTTTATAAAACTCATATCATTTGATAATGGAAATCCCTTTGTGGGGAGCCAAATTCAAGGACCTGTTAGAAAAATTAAGGAATAATCTAATTTTAACTACCAAAGTAGGTGTATAAATATTTTGTCAACAAATATATATTAAACATGGTTACGTACTAAGGTGGCATTGTTGAAACAGACCAACGCCGTTTCCTCATGGAATTCACAGTTTCGTGAACATCAGGTTAATGATGGGTGCGACATACGACAACTATAGCGCAGTAGCAAAATAAATCATTGGTAGGAGACCATGTAAGTGGACACAGGTTATTATGCCAATAGGTAGAATAATGTTAGTAGAATATAATCAACTACTTGAAGTTTAAAGCTTATTAATTAAGCACAGTACCATCAGCATAAAGCTGAGGATGATGAGAAGACCACTGCCATGATATATCCTGGGAGAGAATAATTGTGTCAGGTGCACACATTCTGTGCAACAGAACAACTATTTTCCCATTTGATTTCAGAAAATAGATAAATAAGTCAAATATATTGATTCAAGGTTCTATTTAGGGGAAAAGGCATTTGGTATAGTAAAGATAAACAAGGATGTGGTATAGAAATTGATGGGAATCAAACACACACTATTCATTATATGACTTATCATAGGTTAGCATTGGTTGATAATAACCATATTGATGATTAAAGTAATGGATAACATTAGCTGGGTTCTTATTATATGCCAAACAGTCTGTTAATGGAGTATTCAGTCTGGTTATTTACCAGACTTGTTAGAGAAAAGGAAGGGTGATTAGCCTCCATAATCTTAGCTTGAAACAGTAGTACGATCATGCAGTGCACGAAAGATCCACAAAACTGGATTTATCAGCTAAACTTCAGTTTTCTCACATTTAAAGTAGGAGTTATACATTGCAATTACCGTTTATCATAATCTTTATTAAATATTCTCATAATACCTGCTTTGCCTACTAGAAGAGTACTTAAAAGACTAGAACTACCATCTTCATCACAGCGAGGACCCTACGGGGTAAGCATGGGGAAAGAAAGTGGAGAAAAAGGTAAGTTCTGAATCTGGGTACAGATGGACAAAATTAAGGAGAGAAAGCATAGAACTGTTTACCTCTTCATTATACTGCTATGCTTTCTCCCTTTGAGGTTAAGTGAGATTGAGAATTGGGGCATTTAGTAGCCACCCAAGATCAGTACTGATGATAAGGAGGACAGGGAAAGAAAGAAGGAAAGAGCAGCAAGGTCCTGGAAGAGTGTCTGCTTTTGGCTGCTTTAGTCACCTGACTGTAGCTACCTTTTCTGTTTACACTTGTCATGCAGATAATACGTATCTATGGAAATAAGTGTTTTTTTTCTGGCATGTATCTACCAAAATCTGAAAGAACAACAAGTGTAACTATTAAAGTTGCAAATCATACCTAGTATATTCTAATTATATTTAAATTGGAACAAAAAGGTTTTGTCTTTTTAATTGGATGGCTTCATTTTTGCTAACTTGTAAAAAATTATTAGATAGCAAGGAAAGACATCATGGAAAAATATTATTTAAAAAAGAATTCTAATTTCTCAGTTTTCATTCTTAACTATTCTTTCACAATGTCTGAGATCACAAATCATAAGACAAAAAAATAAATCCAGAGGGAGACGGCAGTAAAAAGTAACAAAAATAAGAAAATGAAAAGATTTTGGGGGGGTGAGAGGAAGGGGAGGAGAAAAGAGCAAAATCACTGCACACCAGCTTCATTGGACGCCATGTGGTTCCTTTGTAAATGGTCTGCGACAGTGATAAGCACAAATAGGAAAAGCAAAGCAATGAGTCAGAAATGGAATTCAATTTCTTGAGACCACAATAGTAGAAGGTATGATGACTGACAAATAGAAAAGCAAGGAATACAATGGAACGAAATATAATTTATTTCCATAACTCCTGTAAGGACACTGAAAGCAATCTGGGTCAATATTTTGTTCATGCAAAAGGTGAATAGCTTTGTAGTATTAGCCTGAAAAATCATTGGGTGTTTTTTTTCAAGAAACTCTCACAAGCCTACTTGCCTTAAAACTTATCTCTATATGCCAGCAGAGGAGGAAGTAATTACTTATCATAACTAGTTTTTAACTTTGTTAGTAATAACAAAAAATAATTGTCTACAATTTTATACTTATTGCACTAAAAAAGTAACTTATACCAGTATAGAATTTTTAAGAGAAACAGTCTGCCAACAGACATTTTACAAGAAGATGTGTGTGAGCACTTGGTGTGTTGTAACAAAGAGAAACCATCTTGGTAAACAGGTGTGAGCCTGTTATACAAGAAATCCCAGCGGAATATTGTGCAGTCAGTGGCTATTAGCAAAAAGATAATGTGTTTGTGATCCAGAATTTGTACTGGTTCTGCATGGCTTAAAACACATTTGAAAAAGCAGCAGCTGAAGCACAGGCTGTCGGTTTCCCCTCCCTCGTTGGGCGTGGCTCATTTTGGAAGAAGTAGAAATAGAAACATTTTGGTTGATGTTTCTTCTAAATGACAATTCTTTGTAAAACAAAAAGTAGGGAGTGTGGTTGGGGATTGGGGGAAAAAGAGGAAGAGAACATTCTAGCTTCACAAATACTTGAAAGACTGAAGTGAAGTTTATATAACATTTAAAAATAGAGTTTCTCCCACTTGTCAATATGATCATCTACTCTTCTCTTCTGTATTTCCTGAGCTTTGTCACAGTACAAGGTTAGATTAAAAAGTCTAAACCAGGGTATTTGGATGTTCAAAAAAATAAAAGAAGGTTGGGGTATCAGATTGGAAGGCAGCAACTTGCAAAGTCAAATTTGAATAGATGATGTTAATATCCATCATGTTTATCACACTCTATTGCAGAGGGAGGTGTGGAAGTGGGAGTGTGTGACAGGCCAGAATTGTACTCATATGCTATGAATGAATTCTATGCATCTTTGTGGTGACTGTAATAATTATTTTGAATGAGCTAACTACATGGCATGTAATCAACAATTTATTACTCTCCACACTGTTCTCTTAAACCTGACTCACAAACTCATGCTTCCCCTAACCCCTGTAGGAAATATTTTCCTATTATTTCAGAGAATAAAATGTTTCCTGTTGCTCTCATATGCTAAATATCACCATTTTAATAGTAAAATGACCAGTCCGGAGAACCCCTAACTCTGTAGAATTTAATGTTTCCCCCCATACTTTAGCTCAGCTTGGTGCTGCTAAGCTTGGGAAGTTTTTTGGTTGAGGACAACGGAAAGGTCAGAATCTTATCTTGTGCCTATCCCCACTACTTCCTTCTGCTCCCTGGCCACAGGTTCTGAATTCACTTAGAGTTAGATCAGGGAAAGAATGGGGACAAGGGATGTGAGGGGAGACGCCTTCTGTGACTGCCTCTGATGCCATCTGGCCACGGGCTCTTCCTGTAGTTTTTCCCTGAGATGCATGGAAACCCCCCATAATGACTGGAGAAATGGCAAGGCGCTTGTCCAGTTGGCCATTTGTGATGTCAATGCTCAGCACTCTCCCAGGGCCAGAGCAGTCCGCTCCACAGTCTGTGCCTCCAGACAGTACTCCTAGGAAGGTTCTCTTTAAAGTCACCCTGCTGGGCTCTCTCCCCCATGTCCCACGATGGTTCATGGCAATGAGTTTTGCTCTCACCAACAATAGCAGTGCTGCCACTCCCAAGGCAGTAGGTAACTTCACTGACAGACAGTCAAGGCAGCAGGGCCAGTGAAAACCTGCCTCTAAATTTCTCAAGCAGAAACAGAATCTGAGCTTTGGGCTCCTCTAAATTCCAGGCAACCCATGACAAGATGTGTGGATGATGTCTTTCAAATCTTCTCATTTAACTTAGGGTGAAGAGGAAACATCACCCCAATTCTTTCTAGAGGAATCTTATCTCTGATTTTGAAAGTATGCCTTAGAAATAGATGAACAGCTAAGACTCACGCAAAGGGCCTTTGCCATTGCCTTTCTCTGTCCTGAAGGGCAGTCAGCAGTCTTGACGACAGGCTCTTAACTTATTTTTGTGCCCAGCAATCTTTTAATAAAGTAGAAACAAATGAGTAGAGACCTGTCATGGGTATATTATCTCAAAGGAGCATAACTCTTTGTTTAGCCATAGAAGGAAACAGAAATTATCTAGTTAACCCTCTTTAATAATTTAGATTTGAGAAAGTTAAACATACTTGAAAGGTCACTAACACTATTTTGTAATTAACAGTCACACAGCCAAAAGATAACAAGAAATACAGAAACATATTTTAAGGTTTCAGGATTTCTAAACATGCACAATTATGCAGAGCGGAAGAAGCAAGGCTGCCTGAGCTGACACTGACCCCCGCTCCTTTATGTGTGATAAGATCTCAGTCAGAACTTTCTCTTTTGTTTTCCCTATGCAAAAAAATAAATAAATAAATAAGATAACTTAAAAACCAGCACTACCTAAAGTGTGAAAAACTATTTACTTAACCCAAACTGGATTTCAAAAACTCAAATTGTCTCATAGATAATCTACATTAATTAATATCTCCCTTGAAGATCTGAGAATAAATATCTCCTTTTTTAGATTTACTTCCAGCTTACTTAAATATGAGCTTCTTAATATTTGGTAGCAAATATTATATTCCCATAGTATTCCAACACAACTTTGGGAATCTCTCACTTTTCTCTTTTTACTTTCTCTGAGCAAAGTTCTTTATAACATGCACTCACTTTCCCTGAATGAAGGCAGTTGGAGAAAAGATTTATCTCACAGTTCAGACTTAAGGGAACATCATCCATTTCCAGCCCAAAGTAAATGGCACAGGGCTGCTGCTGGGTCAGAAATTTGGAAATAACTTCCTAACTGGGCTTTTTCACACTGACATTATCCATCACCATTAAAGCAACTGAAGGGAATCTACAGAACAAATGTAAGGGTAAAATTAAAAAGAATATTAATGTTGAATTATACTATCTTTTTTATCTCCTGTCCTTTTTATTATTTTATCTATCAGCATTTATTAAGACATTTTTGAGAACAGACTACAATATGATACATTAGAATATTTAGAGCAATTATATACAGCCTTTATGACAATGGAAGAGTGCTGCATTAGTGAATATGAATAAGGACTGCTTATGTGGAATCTGAAGGGAAGCACAATTGTTGCACAAAATTGTGAATATTTAATTTTTCAAGTGATTGCTATTGGAATTTATAAAAAAGGTTAATGGAATAGAGAACTGAAGGACTTGCTTTTCAAACAATTTTAAGAATTCAAATTCAGAATTCTTAGTTAGCTGGGGCACCTCTGAATTAACATTTGTATAGGGCAGGTGCCATCAATTCCTGTACTCCCCAGCTCCTGGAAGGGATGTAAGAGAAGCATGCATCAGTCAGGAACCATGGCTTGTCCCAAAGGGTGCTAAAATGGCAGCCACCTAGATAAAGTGCTTCAGGAGGTCCTTCACCAGGCCTATCCACTGCCACTCCCACCTAAATCACCTTCCATAATCACTGGAATAAGGCTCACTATCAGTAGATTCTAGAGACTTGCTAAAACAGCACAGTTTAAGCTCCAAGTCATTGACCCAGGGAGGAAGATCTCTGATTTGAACCAAATGCACCCAGAATTCCTTAAGGATATCCCAAGGGGGTCACTATGATAAAGAGAGAAACATTAGTGGTTTTGTGGAAGGAATAAAATTAACTGGGACAAATACTGACTTTTATTTTGTCTTTTCTGATCATTCTGCTAATTTCTTTTTTTTTAATATTTTATTTATTTATTTTTTAGAGAGGGAAGGGAGGGAGAGAGAGAGAGAGAGAGAGAGAGAGAGAGAGAGAGAGAGAGAGAGAAACATCAATGTGCAGTTGCTGGGGGTTATGGCCTGCAACCCAGGCATGTACCCTGGCTGGGAATCGAACCTGGGACACTTTGGTTCCCAGCCCGCACTCAATCCACTGAGCTATGCCAGCCAGGGCATCATTCTGCTAATTTCCATCACATGTTCCTGGCGGTGGTAAAGTGGAACCTGAGAATGTGTCCACCTAGAAGTCCCTGCCTTTGGAAAGCCAGAGAGAGAGAGAGCCAGGTATAGATCTAGCAAAAGGCAACATGAACTTTCTGTTGGAACCTCTTTCTAATTGGAACCTACTTCAGAGTAGGTTAACCTACTTTGAAGGAACCTTTTAAGCTAATATTTATGTCAACCAGTTTACCAGGATAGGGAAAAGACACAAATAATGGGTCAAAGGTCTAAAGTAATAACAACAATTTTATTTGCAGATTTCTCTGTGTAGCTGTCCAGTGTTAACTACGTACAGGTGTGACATTAGGCAGCTAGTTGTTCAATATAATGAGATTTTGATCCCCGCCAATAGATTTTATTTATCATCCTCTATTTAAATGAAAATTTATAACATACAATAAAATGTCATTTTCACACTGACACAAAACTGAACAAATGGAAACAATAGAGTTAACAGAAGAGAACAACTTAGAAAGACTCAACCACTTTCAGAGAATGAGAATAGGCAGGGGATATGTAGTGAAACTTCAGGGACCAAGCACTTCAAGAGAACATGTTTTTTAGTTGCTAAACAGAAAAAAAATTAATAAAATTCTTTAAAAATGAGAAAATCAGTGTTGAGCAGTAGTAGTAATGCTATCAGAAGCAGATGTGTGGTGTTGATGCATAAGCAACGTTTCTCCTCAGGAACACACAGAGATCGGTGGTGTCTGTAAAGATTAGACAGCCTGTCAATTACACCAAATTTCATGACGTTATTTGTGCTCTCCTTCCCAAAACAGAAACTGTTGCAAAGCACCAGCCCAGCCACGGCTGTGTTTTCCCAGCCCCACTGAGTCCAGATGGGGGCATCTAACACTCTCTTTAATGGAATGTTTACAAAAGTGACATGTCAGTTCTAAGATGAAATGGCTAAGAAACTGGTGCATCTTCATCATGATCTCATTTCTCATCCTGAAGCTAAGGTAGTGGAGAGAAAAGACTAAAGGCATCTAAGTCCATGAATTACAGTGTCGAAGGCAACCAACTTTAAAAGCACATTATATAGTAACTTACATTAGTGAGAAATGTAGTTCTATTATATTACATCACTAACATTTTGAGGTTAATTTGTTATAACAGTATGCCTTGAGTAATAAAAATTATGATGATTTACATTTCTATAATAAAGTTTAAAGAATTTCACACAGTCTTACTTTATAATAATATTATTATAATTTATTGGGTGCTCTATTACTATATACATTTATAGAAATGGAAAAAATGTCAAAAAAGTAATTTTATTATTTTTTTATCCTCACCCGAAGACATTTTTTCATTACTTTTAGAGAGCGAGAAAGTGCAGGGGCGGGGGAAGAAAGGAGAGAGAGAGATTGATTGGTTGCCTCCTGTTTGCACCCCAACTGGGGATCAAACCCACAACCTAGTTATGTGCCCTGTCTGGGACTGAACTTGCAACATTTTGGTGTATGGGAGAATGCTCCAACCAAATGGCCCATGCCTAGAGTTATAATCACTTCTAAGCCAGGCCTGAATTTAGCTTTTGATTATTCCAGCATTCTCATATATTTTAAATTGCCTTGTCTTTGCTCTCTCAATTTTAAATGTAACATTTTCCTTACAAAGCAATGCCACAGAGATTCAATGCATAGTAAAGCATTTTATCTTTAACAAATTCAAGACCCAAATTGCAGAATTTTGAAAAGTGATAAATTTGTGTCTGTAAGGAATAAAATTTGAGAGCGGTTTGTCACTCGGTAAAAAAAAAAAAAATGGAAACAAGACTGTCTTCCTTACGTAGTAAACACTGAATAAAGCTTGAATTTTATAAAAGTTTTTTTATTCATTTCTCACTAGGCTTACTACTCTCTCCTCCACTTCACTGGGCTTATTACTCTCTCCTCTCCTTATTGGATGTCCAGCTAACTTTAACGTTCATCTATGGGACAAATAGAAAAGCATAGGGTTTAAAATCCCATACAATTTCAAGTAGCCAAAAAGGTAAAGATCTTTAGAAAATTAGTTAACTTTCTGATGAGTCATTTTAGTCATAGAATTATAGTGTATTTGAAATACTATGTAGCCACTAAATAATTGGCTAATGTCAATTTATGACAGAAGCCACACAGCTTAAAGGAGTTGGAAATATCTGCCAAGATATTTCCTTGGGTGAGAGTTAACATACGTCAGGTGCAGTGAGCTCCATGAACTGCTGTGATTGGCCGACAAGAGAGTAAAGGTGAGTCTCTGCTTCTGCCAGTCTGATGCCATGGGAAATTCAAGCCACAGATATGGACATTTACAAAGATGAGGTAACAGATGCTAACTGCCATGCTAAAATTATAACACACAGGACATGGAAATCTTTGATTGGTCATTTCATAGGCCATGTATTCCCTCTGCTACTAGAATTGTGAAACAGGCCCCAATAGGGAGGTTTAGCTTAACAGATGAGGATGCTTTGTTCCCCAGATTGCTGATCCGTGTGGGGTGACGGAAATTTCTGTTTCATCCAGGGAGAAAGGAGAGTATCATAGGCAGCAGTCTCTGTAATTTTTGATGTCTGACAGAGCAAATGAAATTCATATGATAGACTTTGTTTCACTCCTAACTGTATCAACATCTATTTATGTTGAAGGGGAAGTTGGGTGGGAAAAAAGAGCATTATTGATTTTTGAAGTTTTACATTCTGCTTCTTTAAAAAGAGGAATGACTGGTCTGTGGTATATTTATAACCTCAATATTTCTTTAATATATGAAAGATATAAAATATTAAGGCCAAATCATCTAAAATGTAACTCTATAGCATTTAAAGTCCTTATGAGAACATTGAAAATTATCATCATTTTTCTACTTTTAAGTATTCTCTATATAATTTTCACACTCAGTAACAATAAACTTTCACATATGTAGCTGGTTCTTCAAGTTCTACAATCATTTCTCAATTTCCATAGTGCTGTGGACATAAAAAGATTCTGACCAAGAGGCTAGTTAGTGGACAACAATTACAATGCCTGGAACTAGAGGACCGCAAAGTGTTTTGAATGGCTGCCTGAAGTAATGCATGATAAAAAATGTTTACCTTTCAAGATCTCCTCAAATCCAGCATTCACTCTTCTAAGGATGATATTTTTGTGCTCCTCCAGGCAAAGATGATTTTGAGAGAAGATAAAACGTAAGAAATCAGGAGATACTAATCCCTGAAAATGAGGAATGTTGGGAAGATAGTACTGACAAATGAACGCGAATAATAACTGTTGCGAATGGATATAACAATGTGATTGAAAAAGCATGTATAAGCCCTGGCTGGCGTAGCTCAGTGGATTGAGCGCGGGCTGGGAACCAAAGTATCCCAGGTTCGATTCCCAGCCAGGGTACATTCCTGGGTTGCAAGCCATGACCTCCAGCAATCGCACATTGATGTTTCTCTCTCTCTCTCTCTCTATCTCCCTCCCTTCCCTCTCTAAAAAATAAATAAATAAAATATTAAAAAAAAAGAAAAAGCATGTATACATTTGTTTCCGTTTCATTCAATCCAAAAAGATTTAAAAAACAGTATCTTGAAACATTGTTTGAAAAATATGAACATTAGTTATATATAGCATGGACAAGAATGAGAAAGCAAGTTGTGATATTAAGACTATTAAGAAGTTTATGAATATATATTCTTTTGAGAATGTATAAAATAGAAGTATATTAAAGAAGGTTACATTATATAGATTAATCTGAAAAGGTGTGAGGAAATATTAAATAATATAAAATGATTTACTGAAGAACTTTGATGCTCAAAGATCTTGAAGATAAGCCACAGAAACATAATAGCTTTTGTTTTGTTTTGAATATTTATGATGCAAGTGAACTGCAGGTCATACATTAGAATATGAATGAGAATGGGCTGTTGAAAATAAAATGTTAAATTCCTTGAATTAATTTGTATCAGATGTTTTAACTGAAAGAAAGGTGAGGAGGGAAGGAGACTTTTTATAAGGCTTTAGAAGGTACAACATTTTAGAATATTAAGAGATTACAGAAAAGTTTTTGAGAACAGATTATGACACGTATACTAAAATAGACAATTGAGTCAATGTTAGCAAGAAAGTTGTGTACATTTTAAAAAAGAGAGGTGTGAAACCATAGGGTGAGGGATGAATCAGAAGATAAATGGCAAGTCAGAATGTCCTTTGTAAGAGATAAATAAATGCAAATGATTAAACAGAGTAACCTCTTTTAACAAAGAAATATGATGTCTGAAAATTTCAAGGGCATTCTCTCACTAATGTTTTACAGAAAAGCAGTAGAAATATGGTGACTCTCACTATATAGCTGCATTCTAGCTAAAGACAGCACTATGCCTTACTGATACATATACTTAAGAACAGTACTTAAAATGTCACACTATATATCGACTCTGGAAAATGATACTTCAGCATGTAGATGTCCTAAATTAGTCAGTATAATAGATATTTAAAACCAAAGCTGACATATAACAACAATGGGCTAAATCCAGTGGCTGGAGGGATGAATGAAGGAATACGCTCATAAAGCACATGTGAATTAACAAAGGAATATGTAGTCAAAGGGACTTAATTACTTGGTGGAGTTAGATAATCTGTACTAACTATAAGTGTATTAACATATATATTACCAGTTTAGAATGAAAAGATTTAGTATTTCTTGTTGGTACATTGTTTCCCAGAGGAGGAAATATTAATCATACATTAGCAATTAGCATGCATTTTAGAAGGCATGTTTTCTGCTAATATTTGATAAATACAATGAGAACTATACTAATGCAAACTCATCACTTCCACACATTAAAATACAATTGAGAATTAATACATGGAGACAAGTACCAATTGCCATGTGATACACTTATCACATGGAATGGTTTGGAATAAATAATAATTGAGGAAAAAATTGGAGAGGAAGGAGACAATATATTTTCTCCAAAGACGATTGAGATAGCTTCTAACAGTATTCCTCTGTATTTATTTGATTTTCTGCACTGTTAACTATCATTCATTGCTTCATTCTTGGACTTAGTTATCCTATTTTATTTGTATTTTTATGCTACTTAAAAATAGTCTATTTTCTTTTTCATTTAGTTTGACTTAGTCTACATTCTTCAAACATAATTTTGATCTTTTATTGGGGCTTCCTAGTCTCAGGTCATATGGTCATTTTTGTTATTTTAATTTTTTTCTAAATGACAATGGTAGATATTTTCCAAGACCATCTACTGTTGCTATATTAAACTATTTTTGCAAGTAAATTATATCTTCCAAGTGGTTAAGAAGGTATTACCAATTTTTATGCAGTTAAGTTTTTACATTCTCTATCTTTTCCATAAAACCCTCCTTCAACCCACCCTGCACTTTTGATACCCTACCCTGATATGCTGGGTCAGATACATGTTTATCCCTTGTTGGGTAGCTCATTTGGTTCGAGAGTCATCCTGATACACTAAGTTGGCAGGTTGGGTGTCCAGTCAGGGCTCATACAAAAGCAACCAATGAATGCATGAGTGGATAGAGCAACAAATCGATGTTTCTCTCTTTCTCTCTCCTCTCCTTTCTTCTTCTCCTCTTCCTCCTTCTCTCTCTCCCTCCCTCCCTCCTTCCCTCTTCTTCCCTCTATCTCTAAAACCAATAAGTAAATTTGAAACAATTCAGAAAAGTCTTCAAACAGGAGAGGATTGTGAATTAATCTTTGCATTCTCATTGTCCTCCGGTTCTGAAAGGATATTCCATTTTTTGTCAGAGTTGATATGTGGAGCTTCCAGTTCAATTTCCAGTAATGGCCCAAAATTTATCTAGTATGATTTTGTAGGATGAAAGTATATTTTATTCTTCCCTCCAATGATTCTTTATCCAAGAGGGGAAATATTTATATCCTAGTGAATTTGAGGCAGTCTATATTCTTTGACCAGAGAAGTCTCTAAATCATCATGTTCAGTCTACTTCTACTATTCTGCAGAATTGTATGTGCTGAAAATAGACCTATTAAAGGCAATGTGATGCCATCAATTCCCACTCTATTATTCTCCTTGATATCACTGAATTGTTTACTGACTGATGAGGGGGACTAAGGGAAATGACTCTGACTTTTCCAAGAAGTATTGCCTCCAGAAAGCTGCAGAGTTTGGGAGTTAGGAGTGCAACACAGTGGCCTGGCTTTCTCCATAGTACAGGTCATACATTCTCAAGAATAAGTGTGGTGGGACTGGGCCACTTAAAAGGGTGATAATTCCCTCCAGATTGTGCTATTGCTCAATGGTTAATTTCATATTTTACTTTTAAATTTTATTTATTGGGGAGAGAGAGATTTGTTTTTTTCACTTATTTACCATATTTTGCCGTGTATAATGTGCACCCATGTTTCTGACCCAAACTTTCCAGAATAAAAAATCTTTTAATTTTTTAATTAAATTTTATATTTTTTTATTTTTAGAAACAAAACCAATGATCATATTCCAGGGTATTATTTTGCATACAGATATCATTATTGCTTTCTAGAGTTACACTTTTAATGCATAAGCATAAATAAAATAATTAAAACATTTATATAGATATGGAATTAGTACTACCCATGTATAATGTGCATGCTTATTTTTCCCTAAAAAAATTGGGCAAAAAAAGTACATATGATACATGGCAAAATACAGTATTCATTCATTAGTTGCTTCTTGTATGTGTTCTAATGGGACATCTAATGTGTAATCTTGATGTATCAGGATGATGTTCTAACCAACTGAGCTACCTGAGCCAGGGCTTAATTTCATATGTTTAAAGAATCATGACATTTGTCTATGTGTTTATTTGTTTACCTACCTACAACTTCTTTTCTTTTCATTTCCTTTCCTCTTTTGTTTCTTTTCCATTTGTATGTTTCAGTAGGAGAAAGTTGTTAGAAAGGGAATATCAAACCCATAAAATAAAATGATGTTATGGAAAGGAAAATTCCAAGAGATCTAAATCTATATTATTTTTCATAACTTTGTAAGTCTCAAACACTATTGCTCTTATCAAAATTTTCAATGAGCCCTGGCAGTGTGGCTCAGTTGGTTGGGCAATGCCTTGCAGACCAAAAGGTTGCCACTTCACTTTTGGTCAGGGAGCACACCTGGGTTGCTGATTTTGTCTCTGGCTAGGGCGCATGCAACAGGCAACCAATCAGCATTCCTCTCTCACATCAGTGTTTCTCTCCCTCTCTTTCTCCCCATCTTCCCCTCTTTCTAGAATCAATACAAGAGAAAAATTTAAACTTAATGAGCTAATACCAAAATTAATAATAATTTAAGTGTTGCCCTGGCTGGTGTGACTCACTTGGTTGGATCATCATCCCTGTAAACCAAAAGGTCTCAGGTTTGATTCCTGGTCAGGGCACATCCCTAGGTTGCAGGCTCAGTCCCCTGTCTGGGACTGTAGGAGAGACAACCAATTGATGTTTCTCTCTCACATCAATGTTTCTCTCTTTCTCTCTCTCCCTTCCTGCCCCTCTCCCTAAAGTCAATAAGCATATCAATGGGTGAGGATAAAAAAATAATAACTTAGGTGTTATGATAGGTATTTCAATCAAGTTCTGTTAAAGATGCTAAAGCAGAATTGTTTTAAGTAGTAGGAAAGAGAAACACATATGTTCATAATTCACAAACCAGGTAATTTATTATTATATGATTCAGCGTGGATTTTTCATTATAGTAGTACTTGTGTACATTAATTTGTCTCGTTTTGAATTTTAAAATTATAAAATAAACTATTTTCACTTGATCTAATTCTGATTTTTTAAAACAATACCATGTTCTTCATTCTCACCCACAGTCAGTGTTATAATTGATTCCTATGAGATTTAACACTCTTTTTTTAGATATGCTTAATATAGTACATGTTCTGAAAAGGCCTTTGATCATAAATCATATGCAATAGAAGCTTTTCCTACTTTGCCTGAAAATATTCATATCAAGATAGGTAATTGGGGAGTCAGAGAACAGAAAATATTTAAATACTTTGAAAATGAAAGAGAAATAAAAGAAATACACTAAAAGGAAAAGGTGATATGTAAATGAACAAATACTGCATATAATGTTTACAATTTGGTGTACTTGTTATTTCCATTTTTAGAAACAAATACATTAGGGTTACTTACTGAGATGAGATACAAAGGAAGAAAACAAGAATTAGTATTAAAAAGGAACAAGCTATAAATTCATGAAAAAATTCATAATAAAAGACAAAAAAGAAAATTGTGTATAGGTAATGGATGTTAATAAAATTTTAAACAGCAACAATATTTTGGCAATCCAGGACTCAACATGCAGCTCACCCAATGTGTGTTCTCTTTAGAAGATAAGACATTACATAATGGCACACCACAGACACTGAGGATAGAGTGCAGGAGACTCCTGGTCCTACGTGGGGGCCGCTCAAATCCACTAGGACAAAAGATAACGTGAGTATTCCTGATTCATATTTCCTAACCTTTGAACATCTCTTGAGCTAACTATAGAGGTCCACAAGTCCCATCAACAGAAATGTAGGCAGCCCAGAAGTATATGACTAATATCATATATTCATTATATGTGTAGTTATGTAAATGTTAATCACAACATTTAAATAAGAAAAGTGTACAATGTTACTCTTTTCACACAGCTTCACATCATGTAAGGGAACTGCCTCTAATTTGATTTGTAAAAAGAAAAGGAAAAATTTCAAATCTTGCTTTCCAAATCTGAGGGAATAAACTGCTTATCAGTTACAATTCTAGGTTTCAGGAACTCTCCCTGCACAGAGGGCTATGCTACACCTTTTCCAGCTAAGAGGACAGTGGGAGGACGCTAAATGTGAGGTCTGATCAGCATAACCTGAGTGTTTTCTAATTATTTCATACGAGTCAAAATTAAGCATGTCCAGAGTGCCATGCACCTCAAGTTCAAAATGTATGTCTACACTGTAAGATGGAAGCACAAAACCAGCAGGGTCAAGGAAGAACATTCTGCCAAACTTTTTACTCAAATAGAAATAAGAAAGAGAATTGTGCAGATCTTAACTTCAGACCTGGAAATAACAACAGAAAGCATGTTTTAGTTTTATAAACAGAATAGCACTGTAAAAAAATAGAAGCAATTTAAATTTCCTGTGGTACATTTATTTCTCAGGAAAGTGGCTTCCCACTGTGAGTATTCGCTCCTTCACAGACTCTGCTCAGCGGCTCGGATACATTCAAGCCCCACAAATACTGGCAATGATTGCAGACTACAGACTAAACCACAATAAGGCATCAAAAAAGACAAAAAAAGACCAAAGGTAGATATTTAATGAAAAAGATTTGAACAACATGTGATCCCAGTTTTCCTATTTCCATGTGAAGTGAATGATATTACTGTAGTTCAAAGCTATTCACTTTTCCTGGGAACCCAATTTCAAGTTATATCAAAGAGGAACACTTTGAAAGGCCTGAAACACCAACAGGAACAACTGAAATTCATAGGTGAGTAATGTGCTTTCAGTAACAGTCCTCAAATCCAAATCTGTGTGATCCCTACCTATTTAATCAGGGATAGTGAATTGCTCTAATTAAAAATATCTTATAAGTGATAAAGACTAATCACAGCTAAAAGCACTCTTAGGTCTTTGCCATTAAAAGAAGCTTAATAAATCCTAATCACTTTGCTATCTTTAAATCAAACTCATAAGATACATTCCCAATAAAACTAGTGACTATGGTAGGTGATGTCCACAAAGATTTGTAACTAAAAATGAAGGGAGCAGACAAGTAGAATAACTTTCATACAGATGTTTCCAAAGTTCCTGGATGTTAAATGTTGCCTGAGGCCCTTTTTTAAAAATATAAAATTCTTTCAGAATTGACACTATGTTTAAAAATATAAATTTGTTAAAATTAGAACTTCTACCTATGAGACACTGACTCAGCATTCCCGAAGAAGGGACAAAAACAGAATGCTCAGTGCCCCAAGTGATTATTCTTAATGTGTAAGTTTTAGAAATACTTACCTAATATCAATAATGAAGGGTTTAGAAATTGGAAATAGTTGACTGAAGTAAGTTACAATTTTGACTGGGAGATTTCAATACTAAATTTATTTGCACCTAGAACTAAGTTTTGAAACTAGACTTTACTAGCAAAAATATTTAGAAAGTATAGTCATAGTTTGCTGTAAAAACTGTAGAAAAGTTAATGATAGTTTTAGAAAATAAAGCTTGTATGTAAGAAGTAAATTAAACTCTAAGACATGGAATAGAAGAGGAATATTCAGTAATCCTGCAATTCATGAAAAGCTAAATATAAAACTGAGGAAAACAATCAGTATGTCATAAAAAATAGTTTTCAGTAAATTTAAATCTTAAAACTGAATGTTTATTAAATTTAATTTCCTTGTCTCATTTCACTGAAAAAATATCCCTTTCAGAATTATTTATGCATAAATTCCTAAAAGAAATCACAAGTGCTTGACCCAAGCATGCAATGTGATAGCAGATGCTGTGTGGACTGTATATGTCTTAGCTTTTGTTTTCAGCACCTTTATAATACATGTGAAGAAAGAAGAGGCATAGGCATCCCAGAACTAAAATAGTAACCGTCAACAATATATAAGACCAAATAATTGTATGTGATCCAATATATAAATGCTGTGTATCATCCAAATGAGGCAACTGACGAAAAATGAACAAGGATTCATATATACGAGTCCAACTGATTAGCTAAGCCTTTATATGGAAGTAGAGATAATGTGAATTTTTGAAAAATGGGGAAATTCACATACACAAAGAGATGAATAGGGGGTACTCTGGATGTAAAAGTCCTTAATTTCCAAGCAAATTTCTGGGGACAAATTATACATATATTACTCCTTATTTAATGATATTACTCTTTATTTAATGACATTTATTTAGTTTATAATAGGTATAAAGTATAATAGTGCACATGATAAATTAATTTAATGACCAAATGCTTATAGAGAGGACTGCTTAGAACAGATAGTCAATGTAAATTTTATAATTATTTCCAAGTTCTACCTGCAATGATTAACAGCAAGATAACCTAGGTAGTACAGTTTTAAAACTCATTTCTAACTTACTACATACACACTCATGAACACAGCCTCTGTTGCTTTGCTGTTGCTGGCAAACAGGAACCACAGCTGATTGGACCACAGTTGGGCCAGAGGTGGACATGAGATCCAAAAGAAAAAACCCCTAGGCTCAGAAAATCAATCCAGTTCTCTTTCTTGCAAGTATTTTAATTAACTGATACAGTAATTCTTGTTAGAAAACTCAGACTGGGATTTACATAGTCACTTGAGACTATGAGGAAGCTGAGACTGAAGGATGGAGAGAGGTGAGACAGATAAGCATGTGAGAGAGACAAAAACAGAGACAGAGACAGAGAGTGTTACCCTTGAGAGGTAGAGAGAGGCGTCTGCTTTCCTGACTTTCCAGTTTCAGTTTCAGTCTCTTGGGCACCAAGCTGAGTCTCATTTACAGGAACACGACGTCCATGAAATAACTCACTGTCATCTTTCGACTTACGTTAGAATCAGTAGGTTTTTGTTCTTTGAATAGTAGGGTTAACTTTCAAGAGGGCTGTTATTTCAAAGTGAAGTCTTCAAAATCCTCCTCTGAAATATGTGTGTGTGTGTTTATTTTCTAGATATCTTCAGTCTCACTTTTGGAAGCTTGTGCTCTATTGTCACAACATAAGTAAGAGAGGGAACTACAGAGAATGAGGGGCAATTGAATCACTTCTAGAAGGAATAAGGCCAACAATTTGGGGCACACCACCAACTCAGAGTGTGAACAAGAGCAATTATGACTAAGAAGGGATTGTGAAGGTGCCACAAAGAAGTAACTCTATTCTTAAAAATGACACAAAGATCATAAATTACTACTTTCTCAACAAAAAGCTGCAAAGATTTATGATAAATGCCTGCCAAAATGGTAAAGAGGAGAAGCCAAGATAAGGTTGGCAGCTAGAAAGGGGAAAAAAAGGAGCTTCTTAGTATGTGAGAAAGGCTTCCTTTACCCTTCTCAAAGACTAAGTGTGAGTATATATCAATGGCTGACTAGGGGGAGCTGAGTGATTAAAACAATGACATACAAAGTACATATGTTGCAGGAATACAAAAGTATGGGATAGAAGAATTTCAAGCAGTAGGAAATCTGGAAGTAGAGACACATGAATATTGCAGTGAGAGATGCAATAAAGGTTTTCCTCCCTCTGTTAATATGCCCTACAATGGCAGGGCTGAGGGCATTATGTAAAGGTTGTGGTAGCTTAAAATAATTTTGAATATTTGGAAGTAGCTAAAGAGGCAACATAACGCAGTGGGATGAAGGATAGTCTCTTAGAGTCACACCACTGGGGTATATGACTCCTCACTCTCCCACTTAGCAGCTCCTTGACCTTGGGCAGGTCATTGAGACCCCTGTGCCTTAGTTTTTTCATCTGTAAAATGATGAAACAATGAGGTTATGATAATTCAATGTTTGCTTGGGCACACATGTGTATTGAGGACAGAGCCTAACACATATTAGAAGTCATTTATCATTTAATTTTATTTATTATTTTAACTTGATTAAAATTGCTTTATACATAACCCATATAAAATAAACTTCAACTCCATACTTAAAACATGAGTACAGTGAAAACTGCATTAAGACAGTGTCTCTCACATAATGAAATCTTTGTGTGGTGAGAAACATTGGATAACAGGATTCGAAACTGCCCAGATCCTATAATAATGCAGAGCCATGGAGAGCAGTAGCTCACAGCAGGGACAAGGAGAAAACGGGGCTGGTGTTACGTTGGGATCAGGTTAGAACAGGAGAGAGTTAGGTGAGAAGTGAGGGCAGTTGGGAGAGGGTGTTGCAAAAGCTCCCAAATCCAAGTGTTTCTAGGTGGGTGACAGTGACAAAAGTGGTCTTGGGATGGCCTCAAACTAACACCAGGAGACCTAGTTCAATTTTTTAAAAATCTTGTCTCTCAGTAATTGTCAAAAGATATCTTAAAGAAAGAAGACAGAGGAGATGAGTAGATTTGTTTCTCATGGGACTTACAAACTAAATGTAATTACAGCCGCGTCAAGGCAGATGGACACTCATACTGACTTCTTTGCCTTATATCTAAGTTGAAAAGCTTGACACCAATTATTTGTCCCTATACACTAGAAAACCCTTAATCACAGCTGAGTGGGATAAGTAGTTTTTCTTTCTGAAGACTCTTCAAGGAAAGACTTATGTGGAGAGCAACTCTGACTGTGTGAGGGTTGGCAACTGAGGCCAACATTAATACCATTCTAAATGATGTAGAATAAATCAGCCAAAATAGAGGTAGACTGCAGTCCCTGGTGCCCAGCAGAGCTTCTCCTAACCTCAGAAATTTAATTTGTCAGAGTTAGTGTCCTGTTTAACTATAGAGTTAAAACAGCATTAAAACGTGGCTTAAACCAATGGACAATTTTTTTAAAGAGTATTTTACTTAAGCTTGACACCTCCTTCGGCTGTAAATACCAGGTGCATTTCTTTTCAAGTGACTGCAGCTCATTGCAAAGTATCTGAGCTACAAGGAACCTTAAGAATTTCCTATGCAAATAATAATCATTTAAAATTGCCTTTAAAATGTTAAATTTGTTTCACACTGAGGACTGGAAATTTGAAAAAAAAACAAACTCAGGTTTCATATCCATGGGAAGCCTCTGGAAATAAATATGGCTCTATTATATTTGATATATATTACCCCAGAGAAATATGGAAATCACATGCAATGACCTACATGATATAAACACTTAAAAACTGCCAGGCAGTTTTAACATTATTTAACATTAGCAGGCTTATTTAACATTATTTTGGATTACATTTAGGAAGAATTTGGCACCATCCTGTTGTATTGGATGGTAAACCTGAAAGCTAAGATCTGTTAAGGTAGATGAAGTGGGTCTAACCTCCTACTCTCCTCGTCTCTCCTGCGTATTGAAGAAATTAAAACAGCCACGGACACCACAGCCAGGCTCACTGTGAAGGTTCGGCTTCATCACAGTGTCAGCTGGCAGATTTTATAAAGTTTCTTTTTGGATTGGTTTCTCCAGTTTAATGAAACTTCCACTAAAGGATCACTCACCATGTCTGTCAAGATGAAGAATGAAATTTTCTCCCAGCAGTAGCTTTCTAATGGCCAAATTGGCATCCATTATTAAAAGCATGGAAATGAGGTTGAGGAAATTCCATACTCTTACCTATAAGTGGAACCTAACCAACAAAACAAACAAGCAAGCAAAATAGAACAGAGACATTGAAACAAAGAACAAACTGACAGTGACCGGAGGAGAGGAGGGAGATAATGGGGAAAAGGAGGAAAAGTCAAAGTCAAGGAACATGTATAAAGGACACATGGACAAAGATAATGAGGGGGGTGGAGGATTGAACCTGGAAAGTGGGGGGTGCGTAGGGCAGGGAAGAGTAATGAGGGAGAACTGGAGACAACTAACTGTAACTGAACAATAATAAAAAGAAACAAAATTTATAAAAAAGGGGGGGAAAATGAGGTTGGTTTTTATACTCAGCTAAGAAGATAGCATTGTTTTCCTAGAGTTTGTAATACAAATTTTCAGGGAGTCATTTCATACATTATATATACCAGCAATAGTAGATTTGTCTACAATAAGTCTCATCTCAAGGTTGGTAAGGGGGGTGGGTGAAGGAAGATTACTGTCCTTCTTTACCTGGGCGGGTGTTGGGGGACAGGTTTAAATTATTTTCATCACTGTTTCAGTGTCTCAAATGTTATAGAATGACACTCCAAGGAAGGAGAACATTTTTTATCTTGCCAGGTAAAAGCCAGATGACTCTCAGAATACAACGAGAGGAAGGAAATATTTTCTTGAGCATTTTTGTAACTAATGACATTAATGGTGAGGTGTTTGTTTGTTTGTTTGTTTTTAGTAACAGACTCTGAATGTTGTCACATTACCGTTTTGACACAGTCTGTGCTAAATCACTTAGTAAAGAAAAGGTTGTAAAATTATCTTGACATTTAAAAATGTAACACTTTATTTTTACTCCAGGTTATACTAAATGATTTCAAAATCAAAGCAAAATAAGGAGGAAAATTATTGTATGAAGAAGTCTAAAAACATAATTTAGCAAAATACTTGTTTATTTAAGTCCTGGCTGGTGTAGCTCAGTGGATTGAGTGACGGCCTGCAAACCAAAGGGTCACTGGCTCAATTCCCAGTCAGGGCACATGCCTGGGTTACAGGCCAGGTCCCTGGTGGAGGGCATGTGATAGGCATCCACACATTGACATTTCCCTACCTCTCTCTCTCTTTAAAAATAAAATAAATAAAATCTTTAAAAAATTAAAATAAAAATACTTATTTTTTATTTAAAAATATCATGGCAGATTTGTTCCTCTTTTTACTTTTATTTTTTTATTTTTAGCTTAAACTATAAACATTTATTTTTTACAGTTCTGGAGATTGGGAAGTTCAGAAAAAAAGGCACTGGGCAGATTCAAAACCTGATGAGGATCTGCTTCTTGGTTCAAAAGTGGTTGGATTCTCCCCATATAGTAGAAGGGTTGAGGGAGTTATCTGCGGGCTCTTGTTTTCATTTTTATTTTTTATTTTTAATTATATTTTATTGATTATGCTATTACAGTTGTCCTGATTTTTCCCTTACTGTCCCTCTCTACCCAGCACCCCCACTCCCTCAGGCAATGCTCACACCATTGTTCATGTCCATGGGTCATGCATATAAATTCTTTGGCTACTCCATTTCCTATGCTGTGCTTTATGTCCACATGGCTATTCTGTAACTACCTATTTGTACTTCTTAAATCTTCTCACCTCTTCAGCCATCCCCCTATAACCCTCTTCTATCTTCCAACTATCAAAATGCTGTGTTCATGATTCTGTTTCTGTTCTTCTTGTTTGCTTAGTTTGCTTTTTACATTCAATTGTTGATAGATATTTTTTGTCATTTAATTGTTCATAGTTTTGATCTTCTTATTTTTCTTAAGGGGACCTTTAACATTTCATATAATAATGGTTTGGTGATGATGAACTCCTTTAGTATTTTTCTTGTCTGGGAATCTCTTTATTTTCCCCTCTAATGTAAATGATAGTTTTGCTGGGTAAAGCAATCTTGCCTGTAGGTCCTTGCTTTTCATGACTTTGAATATTTCTTGCCAGCCCCTTCTTGACTACAAAGTTTCTTTTGAGAAATCAGCTGACAGTCCTATGGGAACTCTGCTGTAGGTAACTAACTTCTTTTCTCTTTCTGCTTTTAAGATTCTTTAACTTTAACCTTTGGTATTTTAATTATGAGGTGTCTTGGTGTGGGCCTCTTTGCATCCATCTTGTTTGAGACTGTCTGTTCTTCCCAAACTTACATGTTTATTTCCTTCAACAAATGAAGGGAGTTTTCTTTCGCTATTTTTTCAAATAGACTTCCAATTTCTTTGTCTTCTTCTTCTGGCACCCTATGATGCTAACGTTAGACCTCCTAAAGTTGCCCCAGAGACAGCTTATACTATCTTCATTTTTTGGATTATTTTTTCTTCTTGCTGTTCTGATTGGTTGTTTTTTGCTTCCTGATATTCCAAATCATTGATTTGATGCTCTGCTGCATCCACTCTACTGCTTCCCTGTAATTGTTCTTTATTTCAATTAGTGTATCCTTCATTTCTGACTGGATCATTTTTTATATTCTTGAGGTCCTCACTCAGTTCCCTGAGCATCCTTATAACCAATGTTTTGAACTCTGCATCTGATTGCTTATATCCATTTCGTTTATTTCATTTTCTGGAGATTCTATCTGTTTCTTTTGGGCCATGTTTCTTTGTCTCCTTGTTTGGGCAGCCTCCCCATGTTTGTTTCTATGTATTATGTGGAGCTGCTTTGACTCTGTGTTGGTAGTGTGACCTAATGTAGTAGGTGTCCTATAGGGTCCAGTGGCTCAAACTGCCCTGTAACCCAAGCTGGGTACTTGAGGTGGGCTGAGTACACCCTCCTCTTGTATTTGAGCCTTGGTTTCTATTGGAAGATCAATGAGAGAGATTTACCCAGGCCAGTTAGCTGTAAGCACAGGCTGTGACCACTGACCATCAACCTCCACCCTCTGTGGAAGATCAGCTGTGCAGGTGCAGGGTGATGGTGCGCCAACATGGTCAGCAGCTGTCCACTGGGTGTGCTGACCCTGGGTTTTCCCTGGTGGTGCAGGCAAAGGTTAGCTCCCACCTATGTGTTGACCAGGGCCACCCTGACTGAGCTATAAAGCAATCTTAGATGGCTGCTACTTGGGCTAGGCTTGGAGATTCCTAGGCAAAGCCAAGCTGTCAATATAAGCTGGCTGCTGGTAGTTCCTGACCTGGGACTCACTGAGGCCAACTGTTTGTCTGATAGAATTTAGGAAATTGTGAAGGATGAGCCAAGACCAGCCACCCACTTGGAAAAGCAGCTTGGGTGGGCCCATAAGTTGTGTAGGGCTGAGTCTCTGGGGATCTCCAAGGCAGGTCAAACAGTGTTAGCCAGGTTGATGGAGCCTCATATATGGCGCCAGCTTTCTGGCTCTGTAGGGGAGGGTTTAGAAAAGGAACAATGACTTCTGCTCACCTTGATACTAGACATTTCAGTTCCTCCCTTTATCCTGTTGGTGCCTTTCAAGCTGCTACCCTGGTGCTGGAGCCCAGAGGGAGTGCATCTGAGGAGGTGAGTCCATGTGAGCATTCTTTAAGAGGAAGTGCTCAGGGCTCCAATAGTTTCTGCCCATGAACCAATCTCCCCTGGTTTTTGCAGTCATAAGTTTGAGGACTCATCTTCCTGGAACTGGAACCCTGGGCTGAGGGGCCTGGTGTAGGGCTGGGCCTCCTCACTCCTAAGATATCCCTCCTGAATTTTCATCTACCACACATGGGTGAGGGACCAGCCCATTCCATATCTCTTCCCCTCCTACCAGTTTGGATGGATGTGGTTTCATTATTTCCATAGCTGTCAAACTTCCATTCAACTCAGTTTCTGAACATTTTGAGTGATGGTTCGTCTATATATTTTAGTTGTGATTTTGATGTGGTTTTGTGTGGAGGTGATCCATGTCTGCCTATGCCACCATCTTGACAAGAAGTCTCTGTTCCTCTTTTTAGAATCAATCTTCTCTGGTAAATGCTTTTCTACTTTTCATTTAGAAACACCTAATCTTCATTAAATGGTTTTATTCAAATCGAGTAAAATTACTAATAATAGATCATTTTGCTCAGTTAATTTTCACATAGATCCAAATTTTTAAGTTGCCTCCTTCATTTCAGCAGCATATTTCCTCCTTGTGACTAAACCTAGTAATAAACTGTATATGTGCAGAAACATAAAAGGCTTAGCAAGTATAATAATTCTGATATTACTACGTAAGTGTTATAACTTTGTATTAGAATAATAATTTACTATATTGGAAGAGTATAGCTAAAAAATCATTCATACACCTCTCCAAAAAGCTTTTAGGCCTCTCACAAGCCCAGACTTTCAGAAATAAAGTATTTTTGGTGAATATTGAATATGCTTTTAATTCAAGGTAATATAGAAAACTACATTGAGAAACAAGAAATAATTTTAAAATAATGTGCTTCTTGCCTTAGGCGGTGTGGCTCAGTGGATTGAGTGCCAGTCTGCAAACCAAAGGGTCTCTGGTGTGATTCCCAGTCAGGGCACATGCCTGGGTTGTGGGTCAGGTCCCCGGAAGTGGGTGCTCAAGAGACAATCACACACTGACAGTTCTCTCCCTCTCTTTCTCCCTCCCATCCCCTGGCTCTCAGTTGGTCCCATCCCCTCCCTTAAAATGAAGAAATAAAATCTTTTTAAAAAATTATAAAGATTAAAGTACTGTGATTCATTTCTCCTAAATTTTGAAAATAATACATCAAAATAATAAAAGAGGAGGAGAAAAGGCATATAATCCCATTATCCTAGCACAATTAATTCATTATTGTTTTTTCAGTTTTGAGCTACGTGTACTATAAAATATGTAGCCATAATACAGCACATATACAATTTAGTTTTTCATTTTTTCACCTACCATTCATTTCAAATGCTTTCCATCTTCTCATTCCATTAGTAACAACTGTATATTATCTATCAAAAACTTGTGTATAACCTTTTAACTAAAGTATCTACATTTTTTAAAAAGTGGAATGATGATTCACAGAAGTCTGTATACAACTACAGTTGCTTTATAATTTCTAACTATAAATCACAATACGGTATTATTCATATTCTTGTGGCTCTCAGTTGGTCAGTGTCACCCTTTTTTCCTGCTGCATATGCTATGCATAATTTTAGGGATAGTAAAATCACAGAGCTTATGTCTTCCAGGAAATAAGAGGTAGAGTTAAATTTTAGAATCAGAATACTTAATTCTAACCATTGTATATGTGTCATTTCTGTCATATAGTTACGAAGTGCTCACTTTGTTAGACTTAGTTGTTATTCTCTGGATAACAATATAATTTGTATGATAAAACTCTTCTTGATATATATAAGCAACTTATTCCATAAAAGTGAGAGACTAGACCATTAGTTCTGCAGCCACATTGAGAGAGGCTAGGTTCAGGTTAAGGATGGGATGGTTAGAGTGGTTAGTACTGTGGTAACCATGGCCTAGAAACAGTGGCAGCAAAGGGCTTGATCATCATGCAGAAGTATAAAAAAAGTGAGTGAGGCTGTTCAGGGCAGGAATCTGGAGAGAGGATGCCTTGTCTTACCAGCTGGGCAAATTTAAAAGCCTGCGTCTCCATTTCCTCAGCTGGAAATAATTGTAATAATAGCTAGTGAATGGTTAAGAGGTTCACTGAATGGTTAAGAGGTTCAATGAATTTACACATGAAGAGTGCTTACTGGAGTCTCTAGCACATTAAAAAAACCCTCAGAAATTGTTCATTGTTATTGTTGGTAGTATTCTTTAGCCAATTTAAGAGCCAAGTCTGGGGTTATATACTGAGCATCAGCAACCAGGAGGTCCATTTAAGGATACGTGAGGAAAAGCATAGGCATGACCCAAGAAAGAAAAGGTCACTCATAATAGAGGACCCCTGGAAGCAAGGTGTAATGACAAAGCAGATACAAAGAGGGGGAGTCAGTGATCAGAGCAAGGAACAGGTCTCAGGGACAAAGGCCCAATCACTTCTGCCAGTTGGTGCTGATGATCTGTGCTTCTCATTCTGCTCATTTTAAGTTAAGGCACCAGAACGCTGTCTCCACATCATGGATAGGACAGTTCTAACAACACACCATGTATATAACAACTCTTGTCCTGTAAACAATAATTTTCTTCAAAAAATCTTTGGACTTAGCCTTATCAATACCTAAAGTATATATACTATAATACCTTTTTGTAAAGTACATATACTGTAATACTTCTTTGAGAGCTAAACTGCTCATATTTTAAAATAAAACTCTTTGAAGTCAAAAGCAGTAATAAAATAAAAAGCATGGATAGATTTAACAACATTAATATTAATCTCTTTTAAATGTGAAAAAACATCATAAAAACTGAAAGGCAAAGGGAAAGCTGGGGTATTGTAATACAAAGAGTTAAAGGGTTAATATGATGCATAAAAAGGCTTACAATCTGTTTTTAGAAAAAAAAAAAACAGATATCTAAAATGAATACTCCAACAGAAAATGGACAAGCTTCAAGGACAAAATTCATTTTTTAAAAATTTGAGAGGCTAAAAAGCATAGACAAAAATATTCAAACTGAGCAATAAAGTTCCATGAACATAAAAACTTTCAAATTATTGTAAGTATAAAAATATGCACATGTACCATATTTTTGGACCATAACACACACCTAGGTGTTAGAGGAGAAAAATAAGAAAAACATTTTGAAGCAAAACATGTGCTAAAATATTTAATAACATAAATAACATAATATTTCACCAATGTAATGTAAACAGAACTCGACAGCAGCATTAACAACCATTATTTTTCCCAAATTTGAAGGAGGAAAAGTGTGTGTTATAGTCCGAAAAATACAGTATATAAAATCTAGTTTGGACATGGGGAAGGGGCAGTCATACTTGACAAGAGAATAAAATATTAAATAATATTCTGAAGAATGACTTGATAAAATGTAACAAATCTCTTAAATATCTGTAAAACTTAACCTAGAATATCTTAAACAATAAATAAGGATATTGTGAAAGATTTAAGTACAAAGGTAATCTCAGAATTTTTTGCACTAGAAAAATGTCAAGATGTTATAAATGTTTACTGATAAAGGATTCAGTAACAAAATAGCATATACATTCATTGAACTTGACCTTATAAGCATTTATTGACAAATAAAGATATGGATATTCTCAAGTGAAGAAAAGAAATTTGAAGCCCTGGCTGGTGTAGCTCAGGGGATTGAGCGCAGACTGGGAACCAAAGTGTCCCAGGTTCGATTCCCAGCCAGGGTACATTCCTGGGTTGCAGGCCATAACCCCCAGCAACCGCACATTGATGTTTCTCTCTCTATCTCCCTCCCTTCCCTCTCTAAAAATAAATAAATAAAATATTTAAAAAAAAAGAAAAGAAATTTGAAGACTCAATACCATAGGACTTGTTTTTAATGGGTAAGTTCTATGTAAATAAGTGCCTAGAAAAACTCTGAAAGACATAATTTAACATGAGATTATATATTTTTAAGTTAACCTTTTCCTTACATCATGTTTTGTATATTCTCAATAACAAATGTAGATAGGTGTATATAAGTTTGTAATGGAAAGAATATACTTCAACATGACCTTTGGACACAATCAAATCAGACATTGAGAGCCAGTTCTACAATTAGGAATTTTCTTAATTTCTTTAATTCTCAATGTTTTAAAATCTATTAATAGCATTCATATTAGAGTCATATTTATTAAATGATATAATTCATGTAAAGTGTTTGAGACAATGATTGCCACATGGTGAGTATCCAATAAAAATCTGATGGTTCACTTTGCAGATATTTGATTTATAAGGACTTTTAACTTCTACACATGTCTTTAATCTTAATATCCCTGGAACCTAAGTTAGTTATGAAGTACAGAGTAATTGACTGTGACATGGAAGGTAGCATGAATGCATGATATGGAAAGTATGATCCTGTTACATTAATGTCTTATCCAGAGTCCATACCCAGAGCCTTTGGATGTGCAGGCCCTTAATCCAAGTTTTCATTTATGACTCTAACTCTGACTTTTTGTTCCATGATGTTTTTGTCTTTATCTAATAAGTAGTTATTGGCTCTCAACTTCAATTTCTACCTTGGACTTTGTTTTATTGTTGTTGTTGAATTATATGTGATATTTGACTAATGCCCCTCCATCATAGCAACTTTTGTTTTTCTGTCGGAGATATGAGAATAATATTCGTTCATTCATAAATAAAGAGAGAGATACCCTAATAGACTCTATGCACCAGAATGATCATGCCTAGCACTAATCAAAATAAAAACCCATGATTTTCCAGACATTTACACATACCAAGTACATGCAGTGCCAAGAACCTGACACATCATTCAACACAACCTTTCTTTTACAGAGGATGAAGCGCTGCCCCTGAAGGTTAAGGCATTTGTCCTCCCTTGACTAAACAATTAATTAGTAAGTGAACTGAGTTCAGGTCTTCTTATGCCAAGACCACTGCCCTCCTCGCAATATCTTGCAGCTTTTAAGGAACTTAAAAATAGACTCAATGATGCCAAAACATATCACTTTTGTTTTTAAAATGGGCAAGACTTCTCGTATTCTAGTTCACAATGCCTAAGGCAAAATCTAACCCTTCCCATTTTTTTTTCTAGAGAAAATAAAACTTAGTTCAGCTTTAAAAAGTTGCAGTTGGCTGGGTAAAAATTTTGTCTTCTATATGCTAAATCAACCAAACATCAGTGCTGCACCTATGGGAAGCATAACTTTCAAAACAGATAAAATGCATGTGTTCTAGATGGATACACTAAGGGCCAAAACAAATATAATTATGCAATATCAGAGATACTTACACTGAAACCCAATGTATTTACAAATAGTATTTTATATGTGTGTTCATATTCAAGAGCCCTATGTCCCCAGCAACAATAAGCTCAAGTGACCCTTCTCTGATAGGCAATACATTGAAAAAAACAACTCTTGTGAGTTACAAATTCAGTGGAGAATATTTCACCAGTGGATGACAGATCATGCTAAATGTATGAGGAAAGACATGGCTTTGAAGTGTTGATCTTTTGACATCCTGAAGACTTTAAAATGGCAGCTAATTTCTACACTGCTTCACCTTTGGCTCTTTATAGGCAAGCCAAATTTAACAGGAGTTTCCTGGTCTCTGCTCCACCAAAAGGAAATATCCACAATGCTCACTTTAAAACAATTGTTTATGAGAGCAAAAGTAACGAGCTCTTTATTGTAACAGCCCTATAAACATTGTATTTTTTCTCAAACTGAATTTTCAAAGAGCACTACATGTAATCATAATAACTGTCTATCTGAATTCCAAATTTAAATAGATGAATACTAGATCTTGATATAAACTCAGAAATAGCCTGAAATCAATAGCATCTTTCCTAATGACATATAACATGGAATAATTCAAATGATAATCTGCAATGTTGAACATAATTATTTAATTTTCAAATGAGGCTTGAATCACTTCAAAAGCTGCCTCTTACAATAAGGAATACCTTGACAACACTTTTAATGCTGCAATCTATGAACCCAAAGCTGCAAACTGTGCAATCTATTGAAGGATCCCCTGCCTCCTCTTGGCATCTTATTTTAATTACAGACATACTTCTTGGGAGCAATTAATGTCCTATACATAGGACATAATGATTTAATGATGTAAATATAATCCTTGGAGAAGCATCTTTCCTAAGTAACATTCACTATCTCACAATTAAGGGGGAAAATCACATAGTATAAGAAACAAGTTATTCCAGAGAGTATTTATATCATCCTACATTTCTTACCTCAGTGATGCTGTTACACCCTCAAGCCAAGTACACAAAAATTTCAGAGTAATTCTTATACTATCATTTTATAGCTTCCAGTTCCTACAAAATCTCTCAATCAGATCACATCTACTTCATTTCTACTGCACTTGCCGGTGTTTAGGTTTACATCTTATCTTCCAAAGATTACACAATAACACCTTTTATGTTCCTTCTCCCTCTAGGTTTATCCCTTTTCAAATTGCTTATGCTAAACTAGGCATAAAAATTATAGATAATGTGGTTTCTTTACAGGAAATTGGTATAAATATTTTACTTACTTAGAAATTATTTCAGGATTGATGCATTTCCCTCAATATTTATTTTTAAACTCCTAATGAAAAACCCTTTAGAAATTAGCCAAAATTATGCCCATCATAAGCAGCCACAAACTGTGTATCACTCCGAAGCTCGAAACAGATTGCCCAGGGCAAGTCACAGGCAGTGTTTGATATTGGACTGAACCAGAATCCCTTCCAAGACACCCCAGAAACAACACACTCAGTGGTCAGTTTCAAATAACATCACAGCAGAATACAATTAACTTCACAAGAAGCACATCCAAAGGGAGATCTTGGCAGGCACCAGATCATGCTGAGGTGAATCCTACTAGTCTGGTTAGCACCTGCATAGGAGCTCATATGGTGTGGTCAGGATGGATCCTCACAGTGAGCCAGCCCATACACAAAAGAGCCATTAGCAATCAAGACTTAATTACAACAGGAGGGCCCACATAACCCACACAAGGGGCATTCCTGGAGAACTCATGTCAGATGGTCAAGGACACTATGCCACTGGGTGCCACAGAATACAGACTACCAAGACTGGGAGTCATAGCAGATCTTCCTAATATATAGAAACAACCACAAAGGGGCAGCCAACATGGGGAGCAAAAGAAATATACCCCAAATAAAAGAACAGGACACATCACTAGAAAAAGAGCTAAATGAAACAGAAGCAAGCAATTTCCCAGAAATTGTTAATAATGATGCTCAGGAACACAGTAAGAACTTTAATAAAGAGACAACAAGCATAATAAAGGACACGGGAACCACACAAAAGAACCAGTCATAAATAAAGAATACAATATATGAAAGGAAGAATACATTAGAAGGAATAAATAATCCATTAGAAGGAATAAATAATAGACTGCACAAAGCAGAGGATCAAATTAGTGAGTTGAAAGACAAAGTAGCAGAAAAACCCTATCAGAGTAGCAAATAGAAAAAGAAATGAAGATAGCTTAAGGGACCTTTGGGACAACATGAAACATAAAAAAATCTGCATCATTGTGGTACGTGAAGCAGAAGAAAGAGCAAGAGATCAAGAACCTATTTGAAAAAAGTAAGGACTAAAACTTCCCTATCCTGGTGAAGGGAAGTGACACACAAGTCCAGAAAGCACAGAGTCCCAAACAAGGTGAAACCAAAGAGGCCCACACCAAGACACACCATAATTAAAATGCCAACAACTAAAGACAAAGAGAGAATCTTAAAAGCAGCAAGAGAAAAGCAGTCAGTTACCTACAAGGCAGCTCTGATAAGACTGTCAGCTGATTTCTGAAAAGAAAGTTTGCAGGACAGAAAGGGCTGGCATAAAATATTCAAAGTGATGAAAAGCATGGACCTAGTGCCAATACTACTTTACCCAGAAAAAACTATCATTTAAAATTGAAGGGTAAATGAGGAGTTTCCTAGACAAGAAAAAGCTATAGGAGTTCATCATCATCAAGCCAGCATTATGTGAAATGTCAAAGGGTCTTCTTTATGAAGAAGAAGAAAAAACAGAGGAATATAGTTAAAATAATAAAATGGCAATACATACATACCTATCAATAATCACTTTAAATATATCAATAAATGGCTTAAATGCCTGATTCAAGACATAGGGCAGATGAATGGATAAGAAAATAAGACCGCTATATGGTCGTCCCTCACTATATCGTGGTTCACTTACTGTGGCTTCACTGTATCATGGGTTTTTTTAAAAATATATATCTAATTCTGCATCACAGAGTTTTCACTGTATCATGGGATTTTACGGTATACTATACTCATATAGAATTTTATATGTTGTTAAAATTACATAGGTTCAAGAGTGTAGAAAGTGTTTAAGAGCATATGAAGTGTTCATAAGAGTGTGGGAAAGGTTATTAAGAGAGTGGGAAAGGTTTACAGGAGTGTGGGAAGAGTTTATAAAACCCTAAAATATATATAAATAGTAAAATAAATATAGTGCCACTACTTTGTGGATTTTCACCTATCAAGGGGGTCTCGGGAATGTAACTCCCACGATAGGTGAGGGAATGCTGTACATGTTGTCCACAAGTGATCCACCTCAGAATGAAACATACACACAGACTAAAAGTAAAAAAAAAAATAAAGAAAAAAATATTTTATGCAAAGTAAAATAAAAAAACCTGGGGTAGCAATACTTATATCTAGCAGCAATCCAACAATAGGATGTAACTCTTGTAAACATTTATGCACCCAACATAGGAGAACCTAAATATGCAAAGCAAATCTTGATAGACATAAAGGGAGAGTCAACAGTAGTACATGATTTCAACACCCCAATGACATCAATAGTTAGATCTTTCAGACAGAACTCAACAAGGAAACAGTGGCCTTAAATGACACACTATATCAAATGGATTTAATTTATAGCTTCAAAGCATTTCACCCCGATGCAACAGAATATATGTTCTTTTCAAGTGCACATGGAACATTCTGTAGGATAGACCACATGTTAGGACACAAAACAAACCTCAATAAATCTGAGAAGTTTGAAATTATATTAAGCATTTTCTCTGGCCATAATGGAATGACACTAGAAATCAATCACAGGACAAAAAAATATATACTGAAAAAGACACTGAAGCTTAATAACATGTTGCTAAATATTGAGTGGGTTAATAATGAGATCAAGGAAGAAACCAATATTTTGAATATTTTGAAACAAATGAAAATGAGATACAACAACCTAAAATGTATGAGACACAGTGAAAGCATTTCTAAGAAGGAAATTCATAGTATTACAGGCCTGTATCCAGAAACAAGAAAAATCTCAAATAAACACTCCAACTTTACAAATAAAGGAGTTAAGAAAAGAACAATGAAAGCCCAAAGTGAGTAGAAGAAAGGAAATAATAAAGATAAGAGAAGAAATATATGGTACAGAGACCAAAAAAAATGCAAGAGATCCATTAAACCAAGAGCTGGTTCTTTGAAAAGATAAACTGGATTGACAAACCTTTAACTACTCATCAAGAAAAAAAGAGAGAGGACCCAAATAAATAAAGTCAGAAACAAAAGAGGAGAAGAAACAATGGACACCACAGAAATACAAGGGATAGTAAGAAAATATTATGAATTATGTGCCAACTAATCAGACAAACTGGACCAAATGTCCAATTCCTAGAAACATAAAAACTTCCCAAACTGAGTCAAGAAGGAAAAATCTCAACAGGTAGATTACAAATAATGAAACTGAAGCAATAATAAAAAAACTCCCAACAAACAAAAGTCCTAGACCAGATGGCTTCACAGGTGAATTTTATTAAACATTCAAAGGCAAACTAACATCTATCCTTCTTAAACTATTCCAAAAAAAATCAAGAGAAGAGAAGAATCCTAAGCTCATTTTATGAGGCCAGTATTATCCTAATTCCAAAACAAGATAAGGACACTACAAAGAAGTAAAATTATAAGGCCAATATCCTTGATGAATGCTAAAATCCTCAACAAAATATTAGCAAACTAGATCCAGAAGTACCTTATAAAGTTCATATGCCATGATTAATTGGGCTTTATTCTGTGATGCAAAGTTGGTGCAATATCTGCAAATAATAAACATGATAAACCACATAAACAAAATAAAAGATGAAATTACATGATAATATCTATACATGCACAGAAAGCATTTAGTAAAATCCAACAACCACTTATGATAAAAACTCTCAGCAAAGTGGGAAAAGAGGGATCACACTTCAATATAATAAAGGCTTAAATGATAAGCAAACAGCCAATGTCATACACAATAGGAAAAAATCAGTGTTTCCCTTAAGATCTGGAACAAAACAGGGATATCCACTCTCACCACTCTTATTCAACACTATAGTCTTGAAGTCCTAGATGCAGCAATCAGACAAGAAGAATATATAAAAGCCATCCAAATAGGAAAGTAAGAAGTAAAACTGTCATTATTTGCAAAACACATGATACTGTATGTAGAGAACTCTAAAGATTCCACCAAAAAACTACTATACTGATAAATGAATCTGACAAGGTAGCAGGATACAAATTAAATATCCAGAAATCACTTGCATTTTTATACACCAATAATGAACTCTCAGAAAGGGAAATTAAAAAAATAATTCCATTTACAATTGCATCAAAAATGCCAAGGAATACATTTAACCAAGGATGTAAAATACCTGTACTTGCAAAATTGTAAGACACTGAAGAAAGAAGCTGAAGAATATGTCAAAAAGTGGAAGCATATACTGTGTTTTTGAATAGGAAGAATTAACATCATTAAAATGCCCTTATTACCAAAGCAATTAAATACAATTCCTATCAAGATACCAATGACATATTTCCAAGAAGTAGAAAATATTCCAAAAATCTACATAGAAACACAAAAGACCTCAAATAACAACAGCGATCTTGAGAAAGAAGAACAAAATTTAAGGGATCACACTTTCTGATATAAAACTATACTAAAAGCCCACAGTAATTAAAACAATATAGTACTGGCATAAAAACAGACATATAGATCAATGCAACAGAATAGAGAGCCCAGAAACAAACTTATACCTTAATAGTCAATTCATATTTGATAAAGGAGGCAGGAGCATACAATGGAATAAAGACAGTCTCTTAAATAAATGGGGTTGAGAATATTGGACAGATACATGCTAAAAATGAAATTAGACAACCTTCTTACACCATACAATACAAGTGTAAGTGTTACCTTCTTCTATACAAGAATAAACTCAAAATGGAATAAATTTTTAGATGTAACACTCAAAACCATAAACACCCTAGAAGAAAACATAGGAAGTAAAATCTCAAACATTTCTAGTCACAGTATTTTTTCTGATATGCCTCCTTAGGCAAGGAAAACAAAAGGAGCAATAAACAAATGGGACAATTTCAAACTAAAAAGGTTTTGTACAGCAAAGGAAACAGTCAAGAAAATAAAAACCCACTGAATGGGAGAACATATTTGCTAATGAAACATTTGATAAAGGGTTAATATCCAAAATTTATAAAGAGCTTATACAACTCAACAGTAGATGAACAAACAATCCAATTAAAAAATGGGCAAATAACCTGAATAGGCACCTCACAAAAGAGGAAATAGAGATGGCAAATAGACAAAAGATGCTGAACATCACTAGTTATAAGAGAAATACAAATTAAAACTACAATGAGGTATCACCTCATACGTGCCAGAATGGTTATTGTCAATAAATCAACAAACAAGTGTTGGAAAGGATGTGGAGAAAAGGGAACCCTCATGAACTGTTGGTGGGAATACATATTGGTGCAGCCGATGTGGAAAGCAGTATGGAGTTACCTCAAAAAATTAAGACACATCTGCCTTATGACCCAGTGCTTCTACATCTGGGAATATACCTGAAGAAACTCGAAACACTAATTCAAAAGAATATATGCCCCTCTACATTCATTGTGGTGTTATTTACAATAGTCAAGATATGGAAACAGGCCAAGTGCCCATCAGCAGATGAGTGGATAAGAAACCTGTGGTAGAATTCCAGCCAAGATGGAGGCATAGGTAGACACACTGTGCCTCTTTGCAAAACCAAGATAGGGACAACAATAATTTATAAACAGAATAACCAGAATTGACAGAAAATTGAACTGTATGGAAGTTGGACAACCAAGGAGTTAAAATAGACACGTTCATCCAGAAGGGTAGGAGGGGTGGAGTCGGGGGCAGAGAGGGGTCACAGAACAAAGAGTGGTAAGACCAGGAACGTAAAGCATCCTGGGCACGCAAGACCACAGCAGGCAGACCCTAGGAACGCAAATGGCGACTGGCAGGCCCTGGGCTCAGGGTCGCAACCGACAGACCCAGCGAGGTGGCAATAGTGAAGCAAAGCACTACGTGCAACCCAGGGTCCCAGCCCCAGAAATATAACCTTGGTGCACTGATTGAAAACACCTGTGGGGCTTGAGGCTCAGGGAGAGACTCCCAGCCTCACAGGAGAGTTTGTCGGAAAGACTCAAGGGGTCCTAGAACATGCACAAGCCCACCCACACAGGATTAAGCACCAAAAAGGCCCAGTTTGCTTGGGGGAAGTGGCAGAAGGGACTGAAGTCCGACAGAGAGCAGAGCAAGCGCCATTGTTCCCTCTCAGACCCCACTGCCACATACAGTGACACAACCCAGGGATTGGGTTGCCCTGCCTGGGTGAACACCTAAGACTCTGGCCTCATACATAACAGGCGTGACAAGACAAAAAAAATGGCCCAAACGGAAGAACAGATCAAAGTTTCAGAGCCAATACAACTAAGCGACAAAGAGATAGCCAACCTATCAGATACACAGTTCAAAGCACTGGTGATCAGGATGCTCACAGAATTGGTTGAATTTGGTCACAAATTAGATGAAAAAATGAAGGCTACGATAAGCGAAATGAAGGAAAATGCCCAGGGAACCAATAGTGATGGGAAGAAAACTGGGACGCAAATCAATGGAGTGGACCAGAAGGAAGGAAGAAACAATCAAAAAGAAAAGAATGAAGAAACAAGAATTTTAAAAAAATGAGGAGAGGCTTAGGAACTTCCATGACATCTTTAAACATTCCAACATCCAAATTATAGGGTTACCAGAAGGGGAATAGGAAGAGCAACAAGTGGAAAAGTTATTCGAACAAATAATAAAGCAGAACTTCCCCAATCTGGCAAAGGAAATAGACTTCCAGGAAGTCTAGGAAGCTCAGAGAGTCCCAAAGAACTTGGACCCAAGAAAGCACACAACAAGGCACATCATAACTACATTAGCCAAGGTAAAAATGAAGGAGAGAATCCTAGAAGCAGCAAGAGATAAGGAGACAATAACCTACAAAGGAGTTCCCAGAAGACTGTCAGCTGATTTCTCAAGAGACCTTGCAGGCAAGAAGGGGCTGGAAAAAAGTATTCCAAGTCATGAAAGGCAAGGACCTCCATCCAAGATTGCTCTATCCAGCAAAGCTTTCATTTAGAATGGAAGGGCAGATAAAGTGCTTCCCAGATAAAGTCAAGTTGAAGGAGCTCATCATCACCAAGCCCTTATTTTATGAAATGTTAAAGGGACTTATCTATGAAATGTTAAAGGGACTTATCTAAGAAAAAGAAGATAAAACACATGTACAGTAAAATGACAGCAAACTCACAATTATTAATAACCACACCTAAAACAAAAACAAAAAGAAACTAAGCAAACAACTAAAACAGGAACAGAACCTCAGAAATGGAGATCACATGGAGGGTTAGCAACAGGGGAGTGGGAGGGGGAGAAAGGGGAAAAACTTACAGAGAATAAGTAGCATAGATGGTAGGTAGAAAATAGACAGGGGGAGAGTAAGAATAATATGGGAGATGTAGAAGCTAAAGAAGTTATGACACATACATGGACATGAACTAAAGGTGGGGAATATGGGTGGGAGAGGGTATGCAGGGTGGAGGGGAATGAAGGGGGGTAATGGGACAACTGTAATAGCATACTCAATAAAATATATTAAAAAAGAAAGCTGTGGTATATTTACAAATGGAATACTGCTCAGCTGTAAAAATGAAGGAACCTTTTTCAACAGCATGAATGGACCTGTATAGTGTTATGCTAAGTGAAGTGAGTTGATCACAGAAAGACAAGTATCATATGACTTCACTTATATATGGAATCTAATGAACAAAATAAACAAACAAAATAGGTACAGACTCAAAGATACAGAAAACATGCTGATAGCTGTCAGAGGGCAGAGAGTTTGGGGATTGGGTGAAAAAGGTGAAGAGATTAAGAAAAAAAACCCTCATAGACCAAAGGAGTGTCAAACTCATTTCCACCAGGGACCACATCAGGCTCTCAATTGCCTTCAAAGGGCTGAATGTAATTTTAGGACTGTATAAATGTAACCACTCCTTAACTAGGGGCAAGGAGCTCAGCACTGCCACCAGGTAGAACCAAGGTGCCAGGCCAGATAAAACAAGGCGGGGGGCTGGATTTGGCCCTCAGGCTTTATGTTAGCCACCTGTGTCATAGACACAGACAACAATATGGTGATTGCCAGAGGAAAAGGGTGGTGGGGGAAGGTAGAAGAGGATAAAAGAGAGGGAAGTGGTGATGGAAGGAGACGTGACCTGGGGTGGTGAGCACACAGTACACTATACAGATGAGGTGATGTAGAACTATACACCTGAAGCTTATATAATTTTATTAACCAATGTCACCCGAAGAAATACAATACAAATTTAAAAAATAAATAATATATCCACTATAGAAAATTTGCCAAATTTTTGGACCTATGTAATTAATTCATAAATACACACAAAACCAAATATTTCCAGAGAGAAGAACCTAACATATTAGGGTTCACAGTTAGGAACTGCATGAATTCAACTACAATATAATTTCTAGCAGTATTTAACTGAAATATTGGGTGTCTATTTTAATATATCACATAAATTTTACCCAGCACACATCTTTTAAGCCTGAACAGCAATAATTCTAGGAAAGCAATATTTAAAATGTATGTATAATAAAGTAATTTTTGTGAATAGTAACATTTAATTCCTAATTTCTTCTATCACTTGGTGAAATTTATTTTAAGAATTGACAGTTCTTGCAGCAAGTACTAATAATCCAACATATTTTACTAAAATATAATTTGGATTGTTTACTCTGGCACTAATATTATGAAAAAGACAAATGCTTTCTCACCATGTTTTCAAAAGTAATGAAGATGCAATTCATTTTAACATTTGCTCACAGTACAAGAAACAGATAAACTTAGCCCACCAAAACTGGCCCCCTGAACACCTACTGTGGCTTCTGAAACTCAGTACGTATTGAAGACAAACTAGGAATGATCTTTGTCCTCAAATAAGAATCTTTAAGAAGAATGAGATATTGTAAATTCTCCTGTAGTACTATTAATTAGGACAATGTATCATTGTAAAAATTCTCACACTGCAAGATGACTATATGGTTCATGTTTACACTGATAGATACACCCTAAAATTGTTCTTATGGTATGATTATCTTGCTGTTATAATGGTAATTTCACATTGTATGAGAGTAGCAATGGATAAAGAAGGGGAATAAAAACTCTGAGATATTAGAAGTCCTTAAATAAGAAGACTCTAACACTTGAGAACTACTAATATCCTTAAAGGTATGTAAGTAATGACACAACCATCTGGAATGTGAGTGAAGGAGGTTCAATAATTACCCTGAGTCAATGTGATGCTAAGATAGCAGCCTTGTTCCTCCTCCTCTTCTACTCCCTTTGCACATATGAAGTGATAAGTGTAGGAGGGAGTCTGACTTGGCAAAGAACCTGTACTATTTCCAGGATGCAGAAAAACAGTTTCAATATAGAAACTTTAAAAACAGTATCTAACTCAGCAGACTATCAAAGTTTTGTTTGACAACATTTACGTGATGCACCAGTTTACAGGAAATGAAATTTGCTAATGACATGGATGCCCATAATGCAAAATGAGATTTATAGATGTAAGGTATTTTGTCCAACATATTAATAGCAAAGGAATGGGTTCTAACAGACAGTAATATCCTGAACCACCAGTATAACATTTCCTCTGTGAGTTGATACAGATTGTATGTATAATAGCTCTACTTCAGAAATACCCAGTGCTTACCTGCAGACAAAAGTAATCAAAATATCCCGAATCTAGTAAGAGAGTGTCACACAGTCTCTTACTAGAGACCAAATGGTTCAAGTCCTTTTTATTAGCAGGTAAATTAAATTCATGAGAGAAATGATGTTTTACTTATTTTCTCCCCCTCCAAAAGTAGAAGACCTTCAAGGAAAGAGAAATGCTTATGCTTCAGAGATAATCTGACTTGGAAATTCTGCAATAAACATATCACATCAGGCTTATTTCTCCGTTGGTGAACATTAAAAAGCACTAGAGAAACCAAAGCTCTCATGAGGGGCATCATAAATAATTTCTGAAAGAGAAACAATATCTAATGTGTGATCTATATGAGAGATAATACAAATTATTAGAAATAAACAGTTAAAACTTAGAAAGACTATATTGTTACCCCACATTTTCAGAATGTTAAAGATATACAGGGACAATAATATAGAAGTGGTCCTTATATGTCAAAATTTTAGTAAATACTGTAATCAATCATCAGATTATGTAGGCTGAACCTACATTTTCTAGTTACAATTCATTATGGGTTTATAATAGTGAGTGAAGTATAGTTCTACAGTTAGTTTTTAAAGACATTATAATTTCTTGGTGAAAAGTTCTTTCTTCCATCTTCCCAAAAGTTGTCTTTAGGTCTGAAGCTTTGAATCCCTGATATGTAAGAAAATTATAGGGTCTCAGAAGTGACAAAGGTTAAGGAAAAGTAAAGTTTCCCTAAAATAATAAAAGCTACAAAGGACTACAAAGTGTTGGCTATAGGACAGTTCATAGAATAGCATTTTACATGCCACTATATCAACCAATTTCTTACCAACAGTTTTCACTTTCATCTTGGGAGTGATATGGTATATCAGAAGGATCACTGGACTGGAAAATAGTCCTAGGTCTCAGTAAAATCAGGACACAGAACATATTACCTGTATCTTTCATTGGGCTTCAGCTTCCTCACTTGGCACAGAGTGCACTGGATTAGAGTTCATTCCAACCTTGAAAAAAATCTAGATATCACTAATTTTTAAATGTAAAGTAATGCTCATTTGTTTCACAAATCTTAATTTGAATCTAAGTTTCTAGATTGTATAACAAGGGAAACATACTCTTCATTCCTTCATTTATCCGTTCAACATTTCTTAAGTATATTTTATTGATTACGCTATTATAGTTGTCCCATTTTTTCTCCCCTTTATTCCCCTCTGCCCTGAACCCCCATCCAACCAGCATTACCCTCCTCTTAGTTCATGTCCATGGGTCATACATATAAGTTCTTTGGCTTCTACATTTCCTATACTCTTCTTAACCTCCATCTGTGTATTTTGTACCTACCATTTATGCTTCTTCTCCCCTGTAACTTTTTCCCCTATTCTTTCCCCACCCCCTCCCCACTGAAAACCCTCCCTGTGGCCTCCATTTCTATGATTCTGTTCCTGTTCTAGTTTTTTTCTTAGTTTATTGTTTTTTTTTAGGTCCATTTGTTGATAGTTGTGAGTTTGTTGTCATTTTACTACTGTTCATAGTTTGATCTTCTTTTACTAAGTCCCTTTTACATTTCATATAATAAGGGCTTAGTGATGATGAACTCCTTCAACTTGGCCTTATCTGGGAAGCACTTTATCTGCCCTTCCATTCTAAATGAAAGCTTTGCTGGATAGAGCAATCTTGGATGTAAGTCCTTGTCTTTCATGACTTGGAGTACTTCTTTCCAGCCCCTTCTTGCCTAAAGGTTTTTGTTTTTTTTTTTTTTTGAGAAATCAGCTGATAGTCTAATGGGAATTCCTTTGTAGGTTACTGTCTCCTTATCTCTTGCTGCTTCTAGGATTCTCTCCTTCATTTTTACCTTGGCTAATGTAATTATGATGTGCCTTGTTGTGTGCTTTCTTGGGTCCAAGTTCTTTGGGACTCTCTGAGCTTCCTGGACTTCCTTTGCCAGACTGGGGAAGTTCTCCTTCATTATGTTTTCAAATAAATTTTCAATTTCTTGCTCTTACTCTTCTCCTTCTGGCACCCCTCTGATTTGGATGTTGAAACATTTAAAGTTGTCCCAGAGGTTCCTAAGCTCCTCCTCATTTTCCTGCTTGTTTCTTGTTTCTTCATTCTGTTCTGGTTGAATGTTTATTTCTTCCTTCTGGTCCAAACCATTGATTTGAGTCCTGGTTTCCTTCCCTTCTGTACATTTTTCTTTATTTCACTTTGCATAGCCTTCACTTCTTCCTCTATTTTTCATCTGCACTCAATCATTTCTGTGAGCATTCTGATGACCAGTGTTTTGAACTCTGCATCTGAGATAGGATGAAGAGATAGATTGTCTATCTCTTCATCACTTAGTTCTTTTTCTGGAGTTTTTTTATCTGCTTTATCATTTCGACCATATTTCTTTGTCCCAGCACACCTGTTACATTGTAAGGGGTGGAGCCTTAGGTATTCACCAGGGCAGGGCAACCCACCTTGCTGCATTGTGGTGCTGTATGTGGGGGGAGTGGTTAGAGAGGGAACAATGCTGCTTGCTCAGCTCGGCTTCCAATCACTTCCCCCACTAACCATAAGGAAATTGGGCCTTTCTGGTGCTGATTCCCGTGTGTGTGTGTTTGTGTATGTTCTAGGACCCTGTGGGTCTCTCCAACCCAATGAATTATGCTGTGAGGTTGGGAGTTTCTCTTGCCACAGAAACCCCCATAGGTTTTTACAGACAGAGGTTTTGAGGCTTTCTTTTCCCGTACCTGCCTGTCTCCTTCCCCAGTTGTTCCTCCCACTTTATCTGCATGCAAATGTGGGACCGCCAGCTGCCACCTCACCCACTCACAGCTGCCACCTTGCCACATGTCCTCTCTACCTGGGCTGTCTGTTTCCATCCCTCCCTACAAATCTCGATGAATGTTTCTCCTTTAACTCCTTGGTTTCCAGACTTCTATACAGTTCAATTTTCTGGCAGCACTGGTTGTTTTTTGTTTTTAAATTTGTTGCTGCCTCTTCTTTTGGTTGTGTGAAGAGGCAAAATATATCTACCTTTGCGTCCTTCTTGGCCAGAAGTCTCATTCAATATTGTTGACCACCTGTTAATTATCGTTCTAAATTCTGTATTCATATACTATAGGAAACAAAGACGTATCAGGGAGACCTATAAGGGAGCTATAGTTACACCCCAGGCTTGTACCAGGATGTTAGTGGTAGAGGAAATGATAAAATGGTCAGATTCTAGATAAATTCTAAAAGTATAACCAAGAAGATTGACTAAAGGACTGAATGTGTGGTAATGAGAAAGAAAATAAAAAGGAAAAAAGAAAGGAACAGAGGAAGTAAAGAAGGGAAGGAAGGAAAATAAAGGATATTAGTGTAATTCCCCTTTCTACAATTGCAACCCTTTTCCTCCTAAACATATATTTATTATTTCTTTTCAGGTTTACAATATAGTGACAGTTTGGCTTTTGGTTTTTTAACAATATTCAACTGATGCCCCATGGCATACTTTCAAGTTAAAAACAATTTTAAGAGCTTTTAAATATTATATAGTATTTTAGATCATGGCAATATTAACTATGAACATTATTTTTAGACCCCATCATTACCTCTCCACAACTCTAAAATGGTGCATGTCTTTCTAAACTTGGTATATTGTATTACTGCTATCCCATATTACACTGACTTTCAATAACCAGATATTCGACATACCCCATGTTGTTCTCTCTCCTTCCTTTACACCCATTGCTCTGCCCCAGTCAGACTCCATCAGAAACACTGATGAGCGGGAGTGTGCCTCACATAGTCACACACAGTCACCATGGTCATGATCACAACTGCTTCTTTCACTTCTTTTCACTCTTCTTGCCCCATCGTTCTTATGCCCAAAGCTGACTTTCACTTTTAAGAGGCATTGATTTTAATAATTATGCTAATTATCTGAGACCCCGCATTTCCAACATGCACAACAGAGATGTTCTAAATCCTGCCTCACAGAGCACCAAGGCCCAGGACAAGTACACAGCGAAGTACAGATGGTGACAGCAAAGGCGAAAGCTCACGAGAACATGACAGAAGTCAAAATAACAGTGGCTTTCCATCTGTTCACATATTCATATTTACATCATTTTCCCACAAGTACTTCTCTTTACTTTCCACTCACACTGACAAATCTCAGCAGGTACTGAGTGGTTGGCATCTATTTTCATCTTCTAGTAGTCCTTGAGTCTCCATTTTCTAAGCAGCATGATACAACAAAGACAATTGCCAAGGACATCTTCTAGCTCCCAAGAAGCGTTTGAGTTTTTCCACTCCTCAGTAATTTTTAGTTTAACTGCTCATATAGCTAACAAGTGTCTGTTGCTTTCAAAACCCTTAAGATACAACTTTTCTCTAACCAGCAGCTCTATCTTCATTTTTTTCATAGTTTAGATATAAATTTTGTCTTATTTTAATGAAATACATTCAAGGGTAAATGAGTGGGAAAAAACCTAAAAATGAAATATATATGGTACATTGATTTGTCACTCTACAATACTTTGAGTTAGCTATTTTTTTATTTAATATCAAAGTTTCAGCTTTATTATATCAAGCCATATCACAATTATGTTACAAAAATTATGGGTCATGGATTAAAAACATATATATTTATATATTTCTAAAGAATTTACATTAAAAAACACAATTAGTTGTGAAACACTGCATGCTGGTTTTTAGTCTTCATACAATATAGAAGTATATTTCATAGAGCTGCAAAGTAAAGAACAATACTTTAGTCCATCCAGTAGAGCAGCTCTTGATGGTAACTGGTTAATAAAAAGGAATAATTCACAAATTAACATTTTATGAGCAGAGGAGAGAGTCTTCAAAAACTTGCAGAGATAATTGTTCATTTTTTAAAAGGGTTTACTAACAATGATGCAACATTATTTGTTAATTTTGCTCTCCTGCTTGGTGTTAAATTCATCAAGATTTCTGCAGCTGAGCAGCTTTTCAGATTTGACACTTTAACACTTACGATTATTTTCTCCTTTATCACTCTTACATGTAAAAGTATTTGAGAAGGTTTATGCATTCACCAATTCACAGCACTAGAAACACAAAACTCTCTGTATATACAATATGCCAAGGAATATAATTGCTCACTTTGAATGACTGCTAATTTCATCTCAAACATGTCTTCCTAAGGCAAACCTTGAGAAAACAAATGACATCAGTGTCTCTTCAACACAAGGTACATAAGTGCCTTATGTCACACTGCTTTTTTCAAATCCTGCTGATAGATGTTCAGATATAGCACCATTACTGTGGATGATCCCAAGAGAGATCTAGTAGATCACATTCAGTCAGATCTAAGGCTAGACCATCTAGATCTGACTTTCAGGAGATTTAGTATTTTTCCATAACAAAGAATAAGGACAATACCTTATCAAAACTTACACCTTGAGTGGGTCACTAAATATTTCTGAGCCTTAGTTTCCTTATCCATGAAACAAAAATCATAAAGCATAATTGACATAATTGTATGGGTTTTGAATGAAACAATGTAAGTAACAAAGGTGGCACAGGGAAGACTCAAGGTAAATGAAAAATTATCACTCCTTTTCCTTTTTTAATCCTCACATAAAGCTATGTTTATTGATTTTTAGAAGGGGTGGAAGAGAGAGAGGGAGAGAAAAAAACATCGATGTTAGAGAGAAACATTCATCAGTTCCCTCCCTTTGTACCCCAACTAGGAGTAGAACCTGCAACATAGGTATGTGCCTTGACAGGGGATCAAACCCACAATGGTTTGGTGTATAGGATGATGTTCCAACAAAATGAGCCACAGCACCAGGGTTATTATCACCCTTAATTAAATGTTCATGGTTATTAACATTGCTTTAATATTACTTTTTAAATTTATTATTTGCTTATTTCTAAACTTAGGAGTATCATAAATAGAATATGCATAACCCTCCACTGGCTGTTTCATAAATTTGGATTGATTGATAATTAACATTTTTTCCTAGCTTTTCTAAGAATTCTTTCACTTAGTTTTGGCAATACCAGATCAGAAAGGTCCATTATGAAAGTCTAATTTTCACTGCTTTTTGAAAAATGAATTAGATTTTAAATTAACATATATTTTCATATATCATATAAAGATTTTCTTATCCATGGAGAATGGCTAAAAATGGAAAATAAAACTATTGGTGGGCTAGGAAGGTCTGTTTGAATGAAGCCCTTCTCCATATCCTCATGGGAATTATTTAACCCTATGGAGCCCTCAGGGCCTTCTGACTGTCCCCATGCTCCAGGCTGCTACTTCTCTACCCTTGAGCATTTTAAATGTTAATGCAGACTTTGGTAAATCCAGTACATCACCTTATGAGCTGTCTTTTGTCAGTCAGATGTATGAGATGACATGTGAGATTTCAAATCAAGAAAAGACTGTACTTAGGCCAGAGAAGAAATGTGACCCCTTAAATTTCAAAGCCATAGTAAGTAAAACCTTTTTATACAGCCATCTTTTGCAAAGCAAGTGACATAAGCTGAGCATGTTTACTCAATGGAAAAAGCCTTTTAGGTTTTGGTTTATCCTTCAACATCTTACCCAAAGACTGACAGCTAACTGAAATTAGTTGACAAGAATAGACAAGAGATTTCCTAAGTGCTACTTTTTCTTTTTTTCTTTTTTGTTACCATTTTACTCTCTGCTGCTCTCCATCTGGTGGAGGTCACAAAGGTCAGTGAAATGCCTAACCTGGCAGAAGAAGAAAGGCAAAAAGTTAATCCAAACAGTATTTTTGTAAATAATATTTGCATAATATAACTTTTAATTTTTCAAATTTTGTTAATGTTTTATTAATCCAATAGAAATTCTATAAGCATTCAAACAGTTACCATCTCCACCTTATATTTAAAAAAAACTGAGGCAACAAATAAAATGCTGTCCAAGTCATACACATGTCCAATGAAAGAGTTGGGTAGCACTGGTCCTCTCCAGATCCCGCCAACTTCACTATATATTCAGCTCCCTTTCTCTCCATGGGACAGGCTTTCCTTGCTTATGTAACTCAAGCTAATCATCAGTATTGATTGACAGCTTAGTGGGTTACTTTCTGCAGAGCACCTATCATTCAAGCTCAGAAATTGGTCAGCAGTTTTCACACTCGCTTTTGTGGAAAGATTTTTTTTCTATAAGGATTCTAACAAAGAATGATTATGTGCACCTACTTTTAATTTGGAGAATGAAAATGAGGCACTGAAGGCCACTTTAATGAGAGAGTATTGTCTACAGAAGGATAAAATCTATTCCCAAATGAATGCCTACAATGAGACTAGTTTGTCTTTTTTCTCAAAAGCTATATAGAAATTGTAACTCTTGGGGTTAGCTAACATAAAATGTTTCTGAATTTTAGTTTTCTGTGCTTGTTAGTGTTACTTATAAAAAATCATTTTCTGAGTGACTTTTCTACAAAATCATTTTTGTACAAAACTTGAACTCTACTGACGGTCCTAATAATAGTGTGCCTATAGAGAAGAATCACCAGTAATTTTAAAACATTTGATATGAAACAAATACTGGTGGGGAAGCTAAAGAAATAAAAGAGCTGCAAGAAAGAATATTATTCAAAATATGTTTCAAGAAAAAAAAGCTGCTGTTCAGTAACTGATGACTAACAGCATCTCACAATACCTCTTTGAGGACTAAATGAAGATTTGTTTTGAAATCAATTCAGATGGTCTAGTCCAGTGTAATCTGCCCCCTCTACACATTAACTCAATAATTGCCAAATCTCACTTTCACATTTTAAGTACTTGTATGAATAAAAAAGAGGTGCTAAAAAACCTTAATAGAAGTGACATTAGAAATGTTAAATTGTAGAATTTTAAGTGAAATAAAATATGGAATAAGAATTTATAAAGTAGGAAAATTTGAAAATCTAAAAACATGAGTTAAGTGGTAATAAAGAATATTAGATTAGATGCAAGATGTAATAAGCAAACATCACCTTGTTACTGGGGACTCTGGAGAATCCCGTCCAAAGACCACATGATTCACTGCTACTCCGATAGAACATTCCCTTTCCTAAGGTAATCAGTTGGTTACACCTAGAGCAGGTGCTGCCTCCAGAGACAAGCTACATACGTGTGATGTGGGAGAAGAGCATTTGACAGAATCTGTAACAAGATTCCTATTAAACAACCTCCTTATTTAGAAACTATCCATTACCTGTTTTTTTATGTTGCTGTTACTAAGGAACTGGGAGAATAGGCCCTTGACAGCAAGTCGATGTGTAGATAGATGGATGGTGAAGGGGAACAGACTATGCCACCCCAAAATATGTCACTCTGGCAAGTGACACACTGTGAGGGGAAGGGAATGAAGGCTCAGGAAACTCAGGAAAAAGTATTCTCTGTCCCCTAACTTCCTAAAAGAATTTAGATAGGTGGGCTGTACCAGAAAGACCTATTACCAGTGATAACATTTTTATGTGAAAGAACTATCTGCACGGCAGAGGAATCTTCTAATTACCAAACATCTGCTCTTCTTATCCTCTTGTGAATTACTCTCTCCTGCCCTTTGAAGCCCAGGCCCCTGTCCCATTCCTTAGCTTGAGATAACATATAAGCCTCAACTGACCACCTTGCCCTTGCGTCTTATATCTTTGGCCTCCCCTATGTACAAAATTAAATTTGCTTTTCTCCTGTTAATCATTCATATTTCAACTCTCAGTCTGCTGGAAGAAGGATGAAACTAGGTTTCCCTGCAGTAGTTGACTCAGCATAAATGAGTGGGACATGGTGTGGGAGGTGAGAGTTCGATCAGAGGTTCTTCCTGGTCTACAAGGCACACCTGAAACCCCTGTCAGTAAATGGCTGTTAGACTCTTATTATTTATTTATAAAATTTGGGCTTTTGGTTGACCATGGGGAGTCCATCTCAGCAGATAAATTTCTTCTCAGGGTTCATGTCAAATGAGTCTTCTTGAGATCCAAAAAGGTCTTTTGAGAAATGCAGGTTTCACAGTGAGAAAGATTCTCTTTTCTCTCTGGGAGGAAGGAGAGGAACTTTCCTCATGATGAAAGGACACCGATTAATCAACCATGATGATTACAGGTGCTTACAGGTGCTTAGCTGTTCAGAACGCAGAGTTTCTGCTTAAGCAAGAGACTTGCTGATTAGCCTAAGTATGCAGATTTCAGGGTGACCAACATAGAGATCAAGTGGGGCCTTAAGAAGGTGTAGTTGTTTTTTAAGATGAACTGGTGACTTCAATACATAGTCATGGTTAAAAAACAATGATCTATTTTCTCCCCAGAAATATTACCAGGTTGATAAATGTTAATGTTAGTAAATAATAACTTTGCACAACTATTTTTATGTGTTCATAGTTGCTATAAAAGAAGTATGATTTAAAGGGATAGATCTTAAAACCATTACTAATTTTTAAAGTACACAGTAGTCTCTCTTTAAGAAATTCTCTAACAAAATTACCACATTGATAGAATGACAGTATTTTTTCCTAGTAATATCCATTTTTCACTCAATAAATAAATTCTTCATATTGACAATGACTTTGTTTACAAGCAAGTACATTTGTCTATAGAGTCTGTATCAACCTGTGACCATTCAAGAACATTTCTTTGAACTAGGTACCACGAACATAAGTTTCTCTTTCTTTTTAATTCTTTCTCATGCCAAGAACCCTCAAAAGAATCTGATTAGCTGCATACTTGTTTACAACTTACATTTAACTTTCCAGTATTAATATATTAATAATATTAATTTTATTGTAATGAACCCAAGATGCCCATCAAATTTGCTATGATTTCTGGTCTCAAAGCTAGCATATTAGCAATGAACAGATGGTGAAGATCATTCATTCATCTATTTAAAACTTTTTATTGTCTCTATACCTGTAATATTGTGTTTTATAAGAAGTGTATATTTGATCATTCCGAAGACAAAAATATATTTCTTATATATATTTAATCTTCATCCGTAGTTCCTGGCTCCCAGCTCCCAAAAGCTTTGACATTTTCTAAGTGATAAGAGCAATGAGAGTACGCTTTTAGAATGTTTCCTGAAATCACTTCAGAGTCATATAGATGAAATGGTTGTCTTTTTTAAAATTTTATTTATTGCTTTTAGAGAGAGAGGGGAACAGTGATTTGTTGTTCTACCCGTCCACACAGTCATTGGTTGATTCTTATATGTGCCCATGTGTCCTGACCTGGGATCGAACCCACAAACTTGGCATATTGGAGATAATGCTCCAACCATCTGAACTACCCAACCACAAGTGAATTCTTGTTAATGAGGTGACTTCAGGAAAGCACCTAAGGATGGGGGCCACTATCCAAGAAAACCAACCATGAATAGAGGGTTGGAACCTCCAGTCCAATTCTCTGATTTCTGGGTAGGAGAGAAGGGCTAGAGGTTAAATTAATCATTAATAGCCAGTGATTTAAACAATCATACCTATATAATGAAGCCTACATAAAAAGTTAAAAGGGCAGGGTTTGTAGAGCTTTCTGGTTGAACATGTGGATATTTGGGCAGAATGGCATGCTTGGACGGGGTATGGGAAGCTTCCCATACCATGCCCTATTCATCTCTTCCATCTGACTGTTCCTGAGTTAAATTCTTTTCTTTTTCATTTAAAAAAATATTTATTTTTTTATTGTTCAAGTACAGTTGTCTCCATTTTTCTCCCACCAATTTCTCCTGCTTCCCACCCTCGACCTTACCCCCTTTGGCTTTGTTCCATGTGTCCTTATAGTTATTCCTGAAAACCCTTCCCCCTTTTCCCACCATTAGCCTCATCCACCTCCCCTCTGGTTAGTCAGATTGCTCTTAATTGCAATGTCTTTGGTTATATTTTGTTTGTTTGTTTTTGTTGTTGATTAGGTTCCACTTAAAAGTGAGATCATATGGTATTTGTCCTTTACCACCTGGCTTATTTCACTTAGCATAATGCTCTCCAGTTCCGTCCATGCTGTTGCAAAGGGTAGGAGCTCCTTCTTTCTTTCTGCTGTGTAGTACTCTGCTGTGTAAATGTACCACAATTTTTTAATCCATTCATTTACTGATGGGTACTCAGGATGCTTCCAGCACTTGGCTATTGTAAATTGTGCTGCTATGAACATTGGGATTCATAGGTTGTTTTGGACTGGTGTTTTGGGTTTCTTAGGGTATAATCTCAGCAGTGAAATTGCTGTGTCAAAAGGCAGTTCCATTTGTAGTTTTCTGAGGAAATTCCATACTGTTTTCCACAGTGGCAGCACCAGTCTGCATTCCCACCAACAGTGCACTAAGGTTCCCTTTTCTCCATGACCTTGCCAACACTTGTTAATTTGGATATGATGGCCATTCTGACAGGTGTGAAGTGGTATCTCACTGTGGTTTTAATTCGCATCTCTCTGATGGCTAGTGATGCTGAGCATCCTTTCATATGTCTCTGGGCCCTCTGTGTGTCCTCCTTGGAGAAGTGTCTATTCAGGTCCTTTGCCCATTTTTTAGTTATATTATGTTATAATGAACCAAAATCTAGTAAGTGAAATGTTCCTGAGTTCTAGGAGCCACTCTAGCAAATTAACTGAACCCAAGGATGTGGTCCTGGGAATCTATAATTTATAGACAGTAGATAAAAGATACACATAAAAATCTGGACTTGTGACTGGTGTCTGAAGTCCAAAGAGGGGTTGTGAGAAACTCCAATTTGTAGCCACTAGGTCAGAGGCATAGATGGACATCTGAAGCATGAGGCAGTTCTGTAGGTCTGACCCCTTAATCTGTGAGGTCTGATGATATTTTCAGTTCCTGTCACAATTGTGTTAAACTGCAGGATACACAGCTGGTGTATAACCAGTGCTTGCTTGGTGGTATAGAAACTCCCACCCCCTTCTGCACATTGGAATAGGGTACTAGAACCCCCAATCCCATTTAAGCACAATGTTCAAGCTTGGTTCTTCAGACTATATAAGCATGATTTAGACAGAGATAATCCTCTCAATGAGCTTCCAATATGAGTGGCCACGATATATATGTCCAAAATTATGATGCAACACAGAAAATGAAAAAATGACAAAAGAAATACAGACAAAATGTTTGGTACTTCAGTGGAAGGAAAGATCATCTATGGCTGGTAAAGTTTATTCTTTCATTTCATTAAAGATTAGCTTATAAGTGATTTTTTTAAATCACAGTGGGTAAGTTAAAATATAGTCAGTTTCAGACCACATTACCTGAGCTTATTTTTAATATTATTGAATACAACTCCTCCTATAAGTGATATTATCAAAAACATTTGGGAAGCTTTCAAGACATATTCTTGAAAGGCCCTACAAAATTATATGAACAATAATAAAATTATTTCCATGATATTAGATTCATAAAATATATTTAATGTGTTAGCTCATAATTCAAGATGAAGCAAATATCTTAAAGGAATCAAATAAAAAACTTGGATATTACTTATTTTACATGAACCTAGAGAAATTTAATTTCACTTTCCCATTTCTTCAAAACTTCAGACATTTACCTTTTAATTATTTTTTACACTCTTGGAGCAATTTTGAAAAAACTATACTTCTTATTATATTTTATCACCAGATCAATTTAATACAGTGATAGCTCTCATAAATGTGGCTAACGTTTGTTAATTCAATATTTAACCATGAAATATTTAATATAATTGTCTCAATGTTTTCAGGTAAGACTTCTAATGGGATGCCAAATACAGAATACTTATGACTTATCCAACTATATCTCCATCATAGAAAATTTTTAATAGACATGTATAATATCTTTACATCACAATGTGTCTTGAACTCAGATATATTAAAAGAACCTAAAATAGATTTTAAATATCTATTTAATGTCATATCTAAACAAGTAACTCTCAAATATTTTTAAAATTATACCTGGGAATATTTTCCTAGCCCATAAACAATTAATGATAACTCTTAAATTACTGTGCTTTTCTGTCATTATCAATGCATATGATATATATAATGGAACTTATAATTTAAAATTTAAAATATAATCTACAAGTATCTGAAAAGGAGGCATCAAACAGCCATTCAAGAGATAGCTATAGATGTAGATCACTGTGTCATCTATGTAATCCAGTTCTACAGAAATCTGTGTAAGGGTGGTATACAAATTTAGTTCTCCTGTAACTTATTTCATAATGACCGTAGTTGATGACGAATACTATATTCCCTCACTCTCTCCATCCTCCCTTTTTCTCTTTCACCCTTCCTCTTTCTCAAATGAATAAATATTTAAAATCTTAAAAAATTGAATATATTGATATATCCTCTTTAATTAATTATAATAATTTCAGTAATATAAAGGGCTTGAGGTTTTCATTATTTTTCCATAGGTCATTCTGTTTATAAATTCAGTAACACTAAAAACTGTTCATTGAGAAATTGTCTGATCTTGAGATTTTAAATTTCAAGTCCCTCCAATACATAAATTCAGTTATAAAATAAGTCACTTATTACTGCTTATTGGGTTGGTGAGGGATTTTGGATTATTCATTGAACCTGCCTATGCTTCAATTTAATACAGGTTTTAAAAATGTTCTTTATGTTCTATACATAGGATAGACTCCAATTAAAACAAAGGTATATTAAAATTCAAATTTAAAAATAAAGATATTAGTGTAAAATTATTGGTGTTTATAACAAGATTTTTCCTTTTATAATTACTTTATCAAAACAGTCTCTTTAAATTGTGATTATTTGTTATCTAAGAAGTATGTTTTATTATTAATTTATGATGTATGCAATTTGGGGGAAGCTATAAAAGTTATAGAGTCAGGGACTATTGAAACTGAAAAAAATCACAAATATTGACTAGTATGCTTAATCTGTTGGTTTGGAGCAATAGAAAAAACTAGGTAATTCACAGTAATTTTGTATATTACTTTTATGGTAAATATTCCTTTAAGTAAGAATCTGTTATTATACATGGTCTGGCACAAATAATGTCCCCTTTATTAAAAAAATCATAGGCATGTAATTCTGTAACATAACAATATCACACTCAAGCACACCATATGACATTTTAGGTGAAATGTTCAAATTAAAACTATAAATTATTACACCCATATTATTACCCTACCAACCACACTCAAGCAGGCATTACTTCTGCCATACCATATAATCCCCTTTGGGTGCTCTTTGCAAAATTAAGTAATTATCCAACAAGCTGCACCTGGGCGACAGAGCTGACAAAAGAATGAGCACAGATAAAAACCACACTGCCCAAGACAGCTGAAACAATAAATTGTCAATCACTGACTTTTCTATAAGCATTCAACTATCAGCATCCCCTACGTGTACTTCCTTTGTTGTAAGTCATTCTCTTCTTTTCCTTGGAATATTGTGGGGCAGTTTCCAATTCTTATCAATTCTAATCATATGTGATGCTAACTTGTCAAGTGAGCAAATATTCTACTATAAAATATTGAGTAAAGGGCAAACAAATCTTTTTATCATCCAGCTGTTACTGGAATACATAGACAAAGAAAACCCTGATTTCTGAAGTCACACATGCTATGATGAAGGAATCTTCCTCCTTAGCATCTAGTGTTATTGAGTGTGTGTGTTCACAATGTCTTTCTCACCACAGTAAAAGTGAGAGAAATGATACTTCACAGGAAAACTTACTTCAAGAATTCACCAAAAAAGCATCTATTTAAGATAAATTCTTAAAGTCAGGAAAAAAACATACTCCAATGGAATTATTTAAATTACTATTAAGTGCACTGAAACTAGCATTACCACAATAGAAAAGCATATGAAATAAAGGTGCCCAATGCTTAGCAAAATAAAAATATTAAAAAACAAACAGGTCAAAATTTTCATGGAAATGTGGAAAATGCAGTTATAATGGGAAGTTATTTTGGTCTGAAAACTTAACAATAAAGAAAAATATTTCCTTATTCCTTGCTATGACATCATCACTCACAGTTTACGAATCATGTAATAGGGAAGTAGTTGTCCAGGATTTTAATACTTAACAATTTGGCATTTTTCTCTTTTGTAGGATTTTTAGTTTCATTGTATCATGGCTAATATGCTCATATTTCTCCAGGACAGCTAATCCTAGTCCATTTTAAGGCCTAGGATTAGGCCTACTTAATGAACAGTGTCTGTTCATTAAGTAGGCATATTTCTTACTAATCATTCCAACTGGAGCTGGTCCATAATGTAATGGAACAAAGTTGCATAAAATGTGCCTGGCTCCCTCCCTGCAGCCTGGTCTTTGCTAGACTGCAATACTTTAGGTCTAGTGCAAATCCTAGAATATTAGAGCTATCAGTGAAGCTCTGTCCTTAACGTATACATCTTATATATTTATTTCTATTCCTGGAAAATAGTTAATTATTATTTTATATTTCTGGTCTAACATGAAAATATACATAGTTATGTCTTCTATTTGTGCAGAATTACAATAATTTGATTAATGTCCTTAAAGCCACAAGATACATAAACTCCATTCTTCTAGACCAGGAAAGCATTTTACAAATTGTAAGCAAGTAATTAACTTATTTTAATGTTCATTGTTAGAATCTCATGATGCAGTTGAACTCCAGCTCCCTGTAACTGTCAGCCTCTACACCTACACCTTCCAGCAGCAGAGATAAGCATAGATTGGCTAATTCCAAAGATGATGAGATGAATAAGAGGCTCAACAGGAGCAAAACCTACACATCTTTTGATGAGGTTTTGTACTTACTAAATGAGAACATCCAGGATCTGCTTTCTGAGAAAAGCCAGTTCATAGGCACTGCAATTCCATGCTTACAAATTTACAAATAGATTTTCTTTTTTGATCAGATCTAACTTAGTCTATGAAAACTATTCATTCTCTGTTTTTTTCTGTCCAGGCATTTATCTTTTGCCAGATACCCACAGGGACATATGTGCCTATATTTAAATTAAAGATGAAAGAAAATATGAAATCTATTGGTAGATATTGTTGGAAAATATACCAACATCTAAAGTGTTTAATTTTTTTTAGTCTGCAAGTCTACTCCTACTGAAAAATCATTTGCATATGTCCACAAAAGAACTTGAGAAAATATACATGAAAATGTACAATCACACATAAGTTAGAGGCTCATACAGATTTGAATTTAGGGCAAGACAACTATGTTGTTCAAATTTCCATATCCTCCTAATGACTTAACCCCTTGGTTACTGTAAAAGTTGTTTCAAAAGTTAAATTAATCCTGTGACTGAAGGGGCCTCTTAAAGTCCTAAACAAGTAGGAATTCCTTCCCTTGTAGATTATTTTGTATATTACAATTGTGACTAGGGGTTTTCTCTGTTGAGATAAGAAAATTAAGGGTGCAAAAGAAAATATGCCTGCTAAAAATATGAAAGAAATAATAGAATTAGAAAAGAGCTGTTGTGCAACCCTTATAAAAATAGATCTAGGTAATGATTATCCATGAATTTTATTAGGTTAAATATTTATGGGAAATTCATAATGCAGAAATAAGGGTGATCTTTGGCATCACTAAAAGTAGCTTCCTGATAAGATCCAGAATTAAAAAAATCTGAATTTGAATATGGTTGATCCTCTAGGTATAACTGTCAGTTTATACATAAGTGATATCAGAGTAAGTTATATACTATCATGAGAAATAACTCAGTAATCCAAAGTGTGCAATATTCTACAGGACAAATGAATCACTTGACAAATCAATGGCATTTACAAAATAAAAAAAAAAGGATAATATAGTCAACTACAGAATACAAAGGATATCACAAATAACAGTAATGTGTGGATATTGGCTCCTAATTTGAACAAATAAACTCTACAAAAAGATATTTACAGTTAAACAGGAAAGCCTGAACAAGAACCAGGAATTAGACACCACTAAGGATTTTATCAGTGTAATAATGGTGTTAAATGGATTGCTGTTTATTATGGTTGAATTGTGTCCTCCCCACCAAAATGATAAATCAGAGTCCTGATCCAAAATACCTGATATTGTCATCTTTTCTTTTGAGAGAGTATTTACAGAGGTAATCAAGTTAAAATGAGATTATTAGGTGGGCCTTAATCCAATAAGATTGATGTCATAAAGGGGGAAATTTAGACACAGAGACTGACACACATACAGATAATATGATGTAAAAAGACACAGAAAGGAGACGATGGCCCGCTGCACACCAGGAGAGAGGAATGGAAGGGCTCCTTCCCTACTGCCTTCGGAAGGAGCACGGCCCCCCGGGAACCTGGAGAGCAGATTCCCAGCCTGCAGGACTGTGAGACATTATACTTCTGTTAAGTCACTCAATTTATTATACTTTGTTGTGGCAACTCTATCAAGCCAATACACCATCAAAATTTCTTTAACTGTTGGAAACACATTATGAAGTATTTTCAATGACATGGCATGAAGTGTAAGATTTTTATTAAAATTTCCCCAAAAAATGTTTGTTTAGAGAACACACAAAGTAAGATTAGAAACTTCTTAATTATTGAAACTGATTTATCGGTACATAGATTAAACATACTATATTGCTTTACTTGCCACGATTTAAAAGTCCATAAGAAAGATTTTAAAAAGCGGGAAAAAAGCATAAAATCAATGTTTGGGATTACACATGAATATACAGTTAAAATTAAGGCTGCTTTCCAGAGGAACCTTGCCAGAAAAATGATGACAATTTATATCCAAGTCCATGCTTTTTATAATGTTGATAAGCTTACTCTAATAACTCACTTTCTGAAAATGTGTAAAAACATCATATAAACATTTTAAACAATCATATACTTTACAGAATGGTCCCCTGATATTTCAGGAACCCACCTGGTACCATACATAGCTGTTACAGTATTATTCACTATATTCCCTATGCTGCACTTTACATCCCTGTGACTGTTCTGTAACTACCATTTTATACGTCTTAATCCCTTCACCTTTTTCACTCAGCCCCCAGTCCCTTTCTCTCCCAGCCAAGAATCTCTCCTCTGTATCTATGAGTGTCCAACCACTATGCAGTACACCTGAAACCAATACAAAATACTATTAAATGTAAAGTATAATTTAAAAATTAAAAAAAAAGATGGCAGATAAACCTCAGCTGCCCAGTTTTGGGCCCCATATTCTTATGGAACCCCTGCATTTACATATGTTATTAAATTTTGTTATTTTCTCCTGTTTAAAAAATCCACAATCCATAAAAAATAAATATTTTATGAATCCATTATAAAATATTAAATATAAAAGACACTTTTCTATATATATGTTATTTTATTAATAACAATCTTGGGTGCTTCAGGTTAAAAAAAAGTAAGCCCCCTTTTAAATATAGAAATTCAAATTCATCCTCCAAAATACTTAGCTACCTCGAATTTTTCTATATTATGACCTGGGCTATAGATAGAAGAGCCTCTTTCTTTATATAAGAAATATAAAGCTGTTTTAAAATATATTGATATTCAACATATTGGTAATCCAAAATTAGTTTCAGGAAAAACCAGTGGGTCAAAGAGAAAAATAGCCTTACGTACCAGTGTTTTTAAAGCCACATTTATGAAGCTTAGTAAAATAATGAAGATATTATTAGTAAAATTAATTCAGTCATCACTTCTCACTACCAGTATCCTCTAATATCTCACCCCTACCCTAAATTCTTCTCTTTTTATTTTGTCTCTGTTTGGCTGGCAATACCGATATATGTCCTCTGGAACATGGCTGAGTAGTACTGACATTTGATGCTCTATGTCTATGTACCTTCTTCTTTTTCACTACTTAACCTGTGACTCTTAGAAGACGGTTAGCTTGTACCCGTCTGTGAATGCTTAGTTCTAGGCCTTGTTTCCAAATATGGGTTCTCACCCTCTTATAGAGCCTAGCACTAAAAAAGCAGCATAAAGTGTGTGACCCTAAGATCCTCTTAATAAATTAATGTACATGGCAAATTTATGAAGTTCTTTCATGTAGCTGAGTGGCACAATGTTTAATGATTATTCAATAATAAAACTAATATAGCTGAGGTTAAAAATTAAGGGATGGCAAGGAACAAATTACTCTGAAAAAATTCTACACAAACTGTTTCAAGATACTGATGCGTTATCTAGTTAGCAATTCATTATTTCAAAATTTCAGTCTGAAATTTATTCTTTAAGTAAGTAGTCCCAAAATTATTCTTTAGACATAGGGATTGTTTTTGAGTGCTGAATTATTGACTAGGAAACTGATCTTGCTCACCAGCTCTGATAACATTCACAACAGAAGGTAAAGAAACATACAGGATGGGGCAAAGGTAGGCTTTACAGTTATTCATATAGAAAATAATTAACTAATTAATAATAATACAACAATAAACTGTGTTTCATGCACTCACAACTGTAAACCACTTTTGCCCTGTCCTGCACATATATAACATGCCTGTCCAGAAAGTATCCATCCATGTATTATGAAAAAGAGACCTTTATTGAAGAAGACACAAGATACAAGAAATATTGTACATAGGAAAATGACACCTCAGTATCCTTCAAGTTAGAAACCTTGGGACTTCACACAGTTCTCCCAGTCTCTCTTCCACTGTTCAAGACACTCTACAAAATCCTTTGTTGGAATCGCCATCAGCTGCCCCATCCTATTTTCCTGAATCTGATGGATAGTCTAAAATCTCTTCCCTTTCAAAAGCGATTGTAGTTTTGAGAAAAGCCCTAAGTCACAGAGCACCAAATCTGGGCTGTAGGGGTGCTAGGTCATCTGAGTTATTGATCTTTGTTGATTGCAGCCCATGCACATTCAACATTCTCAGGTGTTCTGCTTGTTGCAGGCCTTCCAGAACATGGATCACTTTCAACAGATTCTGGACCACCTTTAAAGTGTTTGTGCCACACTTTTACTTCTGCTTCACTCTTGCATCATCCTAGAAAGCCTTCTGAATCATCCAAATGGCTTCTGCAGAGGAATGTTCAAGCTTATTGAAAAATTTGATACAGATTCATTGTTCTACTCCCTCAGTCATTTTGAATGCAACAGCCACACAATACATGTCCTCACTGAACAGCATCTACCGCCCCCACTGATAAGCGTAGTGAAGTCATCATTGTTCTTCAATACACATTCCAGTCCATTCTCCTTGGCTGCCAGGTTACATCGATATTGTGCAAACTGTTCTCATTATATTAACAATGGCTGGACTTTTTCCAGGCAGACCATTATTGGAAAAAATCCTCCCCTTTTCAAGTTTAGTTAAAACAAAATACAAAGCAACAAACTAAAACAACAACAACAACATAACAAATTGAGGTATTGTTGCATGCCTGATTCTTAGTGCATATATGCTCTTTTTTAAGTACAATTAATCATCCAATTAATAAGCGATAACAACTGTAATATCAGTGATGACATCTAACATGAAATAGGTTATCATTATTGTTGGACTACAGTTTTTGTTTTTTAACATAAATACACATTTTACGTGCATCTTCAATAGTTTAATAACTACCCTAAAAATGCCTGAGAAATGTAAAGTTAATTAATGTTAGCCAAGTATTTCTTAATTTGTCAATTACCTCAATTCTTTTTTACCAGTAATTTTCTGATTTTTTTGTATAAATGAAAAATGGAATAAAAAAAGAATGGCATTGATCTCTTTATTTCTGTTCATTGTTGGTATTAAAATAAAGTCTCTAAGCATGAGTGAGTTAAGGAAGGTTAATTTGTTGATATTTGTTTTTATTTGGTGGTGATAATTAGATGAATTTGAGTTCTGGTGGATAACTTAGATATCATGATGACACAATATAGGTGGAAATAAGATAAACAAACATACATAATAATGGTCTTGGACAAAAGGGACACCACTTCCTACAAGACTCCAGGGAAAGGGTTAACAGGATTTCAGGCTTAGGTTTCTATGAAAGAAGCTGAGTTATTGAAGTCAAGACAGAGGCAGAGGCAGAAGCAGAGAGAAAGTAAGAGAGCACTTCCATTTGTACAAGAGGACAGAGAAAAACAGAAATGTTGACATGAGAGAGAATTTTGTCTACATTGAGTAATTGGGTGGGGTTGTGTATAGGTATAGCCAATAAAACTCTTGGAATATTTATTCTAGAACTAAGGAAAATGAGTTAAAGATATCATTTTGGGAATCATAAACATAGTGGTGACTCATGAGAATGGACCAGATCATTCAAGAAAAATTGTGTTTCTAGGGAAGTTCAGGGAGCCCCTGTACTGAAAGCATCAGGGTGGCTATGAAATATGGGAGTGAGGTGCGCAGTGATAAAGACAGAGGAATCAGAGTGCTCCTTGTTTAACCTGGTGCCCTAAATATGACCTCACAAAAGCCCTTTTGTTAGCAATTTTATGAACCTCACCGGATTCTGGTTTTTAGCCTTTTTGGTATTAACTTGATAGTTTTGTGCAATTTTATAGTATTTATGTTTTTGACATTAAATAAAATTGTTAATTTTTCAGTTTAGCTGACATGCCATATTATAATGTTTCAGGTGAACCCCAGTGATTAGACACTACATAACTCACTAAGTGATCAAATGGATAAATCTCATACCCATAAACACTCCACATAATTATTAGAATATTACTTACTATATTCCTAATGTTGCACTTTACTTCCCCATGACTGTTCTGTAACTACCAATTTGTACTTCATCCCTTCACCTTGTTCACTCACCTCACCAACACCCCTCCCATCTGGCAACTGTCAAAATGTTCTCTTTATCTAAAGTCTGTTTCTGTTCTACTTGTTCTTTTTTCTTTTTTCATATTCAATTTTTCACATACATAGGTATTCATTACCATTTTATTCTTCATATTTTATCTTTTTCTTCTCCTCCTTTCTTCTTCCTTCTTCTCCTTCTCCTTCTTCTTTACGAAGACCCCTTAACATTTCATGTAATACTGGTTTGGTGGTGATGAACTCCTTTAGCTTTTCCTTGTCTGGCAAGATCTTTAACTGTCCTTCAATTGTAAGTGATAGCTTTGCTAGGTAGAGAAAGCTTGGTGGTAGTTAGTTTCTTTTTCATCACTCATACTACTTTGTGCCAGTCTTTTCTGGTCTGCAAAGTTTTCGTTAATTAAGATAAACTAACAGGCTTATGAAAGCTTCCTTGTAGGTAACTGTTTTTAAGTTACCTACAAGGTAACTCTCTGGCTGCTTTTAAGATCCTCTCCTTGTATTTAACCTTTGGCAGTTTAATTATAATGTGTACACTACCCTCATTTTTCAGGTTGCTTTTTTTTCTACTCCACTATTGATTTCCTGTAAGGTATTCATTTCAGTTAATGTATTATTCATTTCTCACTAGTTTTGTTGTTGTTGTTTCCTATCTCTTTTTTAGAGTTCTAAGTTCTACACTTCCCCTAAGTTCATTGAGCATGTTTATAACCAGTGTTTTGAACTCTGCATCTTGTAGACTACTTGTCTCCACTTTGTTTAGTTTTTTCTTGAATTTAGTTATGTTCTTTTATTTGGGACATGTTTGTCATCTCATTTTGGCAGCATCTGTATGTTTATGTATTAGGCAGAGCTGCTATGTCTCCCAGGCTTGGTAGAATTGCCTTATGTAGTAGGTGTCCTGTATGGTCCAGTGGTACAGCCTCTCCTTTCACCCATGCAGGGCACTCCACTCAGAGGGTGCTGTGTACACCCTCCTGTGGTCGTTGAGCCTTGACTGCCATTGGCATGTCAATGGGAGGGATTTACCTCCAGGCCAGTCAATGGAAAAGACTGGCTGCAGCTACCACCATGGAGGATCAGCTGTGCAGGGGCCCACTTCATAGAGCAGGGCTCAATCCAGCTGGGGTTTGGTGCCTGCAGAGCTGTCCCTTGAGTGTGTTACTTGTGGAAGTGGTTTGGGTGGTGTTTTGACGTGGTCTGAAGCTGTCCACCCAGTACATTGACTTTAGAGCCATCTGGGAGGTGCAGGCCAAGGTGAGCCCTGCCTGTGTTTTTGTCTGGGGCTACTTGGCATGAACTACAAAATCATTTATTTGCAGATGGCTGCTACTTATTCTGGACTTGGAAGTGGCCAGGAGAGACCAAGCTGTGAACCAAGGCTGGCTGCCACTACTGCCAGGCCTGAGGTCACATAGCAAGAGGTAAAGGGGAAACCGAGGTGAGATACTACTTGTTTGAGAGATTTTTAGAAAAGTATGAATCATGAACTAAGAAAGGCTGTTTGTATGGAAAAGCCTCTGGAAATGGCTTGGTTAGGCCTGCAAATTGGTGGGGGTGGAATTTCAGGAAATCACCAGGGTGGGGCAAACAGTGTGGGCCAGATTGACGGAGACTCAGATATGCTGCCCTCCTGCCAGCTTTGTGAGGGGAGCACTCAGCAAAGGAATAATGACTTCTGCCAGCACTTCTGTCTGGAAGAAACCTGACTCTTCATCCCAGAGCCAGACAATTCAGTTCCTCCCCATATGTCCCTGGTGCTTTTCAAAATGCTGCCCCAGCACCGGAGCTCAGAGGGAGTGAGCCTAAGTACAATGATATTTGAGCCCTTTAAGAGGAAACCTGGGACCCCAGAAACCCTCCATTTGACTCAGCCACACCCCACCCTTGGTTTTTATAGCCAGAAGTTATGGGGACTTCACTTCCTAGCACTGGAACCCCGGTTTGGGCTTCCAAGGGCTGAGACCCATCATTGCTCAGGGTGACCTCCACAGCAGAGTTCCCTCTCCAGATTTTTATCTGCCACATATGGGTGTGGGACCAGCCCTTCTGAGTCTCTGCCCTTCCTACCAGTCTCATGAGGCTTCTTTGTTATATCCTTAGCTATATGACTTCTATCTCGCTAGATTTCAGGTGGTTCTGAATGATGGCTCTTCTGTGGTTTTAGTTTTAATTTTTATGTGGTTGTGGGAAGATATACCAAATTATCCATGCCACCATCTTGATGGGAAGCCTGTGTATAATTTTATTTAATTTCTAACTTAATGTCTCTCTTCCAAATCTTACATAATCAGCACACCCTCAAATAGTCATGTTTTCTTTAGTTATTCCTCCCCCCACCTTTGCCTTTTGGAACAAGAGTGAAGTCATCATCTAAGTGATTTGAGGACAAATGGGAAGCCCTCCAAAGACTTCCCATTGTTATGGCCATTAAACCCAACTTCTTGCTTTTGTTGGTAAGTCCTTACCTGAGCTGGCTCCTGCCACTCTGATCTCATCACATTTTACCTCCCATCATGTGCCTTCCTTCATCCTTGGCAGGCGCCAGTGCTTTCTTGCCTGAGGGACTTTGCACTTCTTTGCTCAGTCTGGAAAGTGAGTGCTTTGTTCTTACGGTTTGGATCTCAGCTCATATGTTATTTTCTTGATATACACTTCCTTAGCTACCTCAGCTAAAGCAAACAGCCCCCTCTCATTCTCTATTCCATTGCCCAGTTTTAGTTTCTTTATGACAGATGTCATTATCTACAATTTTCTTATTTTTATTGGTTTGATTCATGTATACCAATCCATCTACACATTAATTCCTTCAAGGCAAGGGCCATATGCCATCCATTAGTGCATCTTCAGATCTGGACCAAGCAGGAAGATCTTCAGTCCCCAAATCTCATTAAAATGAATTAGTGATCGAATGAAGACAACTTGCATTGTGGAAATATCATTACTGGTGAGAAGGTAATTGAATTTAGAAAGACTGTGGGATAAAATGAGTATCAAATATGTTTACAGAAAAACATAACCATTTATAATATAGAAATTGCCTATTAAATATTTTTTAAAATATCTTTTATGTAGAAACAGTTAGCTTGTAAGAGGTGATTTTGTTGCTGTTTTGCTTTGATTGTTTCAATTCTAATGGACCTAAATAGGATATATGTTTTCTTGAGAATAAAAAGATTTCAACTGCCTTATTTAAAATTGTTGGGTACTGCCCTGGCTGGTGTGCCACATTGGATTGAGCACTGGCCTAGGAACTGAAAGGTCACCAGTTCAATTCCCAATCAGGGCACATGCCTGGATTGAGGACCAGGTCCCTGGTTGGGGACAAGTGAAAAGCAAGTGATTGATGTTTCTCTCCCTTTCTTTCTTCCCCCTTTATTGTCTTTCTGAAAATAAGTAAGTAAAATATTTTTTAAAATTGTTGAGTGCTGCACACATGGAAAAAGAGGAAACATAGGAAATAAACCAAGATATACAAACATGCTTTTAAACTGGAAATATCAATGAGACTGATGAAACAGCCAGTTCAAGCAGGTAGTCTCTCTTCATTGTATTGCACAGGCAGGAAGAGCTGATGGTAGTAAAAGAGGAATGCTGACTAACTCTGTAGCTAACCAAGTTAGGACTACACATAATTAGGTCTACTCAAGGGAACAGTTTGTTTCTGTTTTTTTTTTTTTATAATGAACTCTCACAGGCCTAAATATCCTAAACTGTTCTAACATCTTGAAAACCTAATAAGCACAATAACTCACAAATAAAAATTTGGCTCAGTAAAGTGAAGTCCTTGCCAAGGGTTGTAGAGCTGGTTATGTGCTACTGTTTCAGGGGACATCGTGAGAGCTACTGAAAACTGTGTGGTGAACACAGATGTGTCAACTAATATCTGATTTAGTTTCTAAGTTCAGGTAACATATTTGTGCACATAAAATATTAAGTTATAAAATATTTTGTTTATACCTTTGACCTCCAAAAACAAATCAAAGCTCAGATGAAAAAAATAAGTGGGCCTATAAATTTGCCCTTTGTAATATTTTTTATTCTGATTTTTCTGAATTAGAAAAGTCACTTAAAATTTTGATGTACATAGTAATTCACTGGATATAAACATTAAATATGATCTTAATCCAACTACAGTTTAAAATTGCTCATAAAAATTCAAAAGATCCCCAAATTAGAGCACTATAAAATCATAAATCAAATTCTCCACTTTACTTACTGAAATGGTATCAAGCTTTTCAAATTCCAAAGATCTGAGTGACTTATGAAGAGATGCCTTGTTCTACAGGCATCATAAATTTGTCGCAGTCTATGCCAAGGTCCATTCTTAACTGTACTTCAACTGTGAAATGTTAATTTAAACTCACAGTTCAGTAATTTTGTTAAGAGATGACAGCATAATGTTGAAATTATTGATGTCAGTCTCTTATACGGTAGATTCCTTGTAGAGTTAGAATGCAGGGCTGTCTCTCACTGTGAGGGTGTTGGCCATCTGTGAGTTGGACAAAAGAATGGGAAGAAAATATGACTCATGTTACACTCATGTAACATATCTTCTTTTCTAAATTTCACAAGTCAGAGCTGAGCTTTGAAAATGCTGTATTTCTACACAAGGCAATAAAAATGACTAAATTACATTCAAAGAAAATTTTAAAATATCCTATATTCTCCCCAAAAACAATTATATAATTTATTTCATGTACATTTTTCTCAGACTTGTGTTATTTTGTCCTATTGTGTCCAGTTACTCAGGGTTTATAGTATATACATTTCTTTCAAACAAATCTAATACACTGCAAGAATTTTACAAAACAATATTGTTTAGATATCTGAGTTGCTGAAGTAAAGCCTGTGATGAGAGAATATGCTAACTTGTTGAAAGAGGAAATTTAACAAATTATATGAGATACTTTCACTCAAATTCTTCAAATATTTATTGAGAACTTGCTATATGCCCGATGGAGCAGTGAACAAAACAATTACAGTACGATTTATGTTCTAATAAAAATTACAATGAAGGCAATAGCCTAAAACAATTACTATGATATACTCATGGGATAATTGAATTTTACTGTGATAGGGTTCTTGATGTAGAATATGTTGTATCATTACAACCTTTTCTACTTAGTATTTTTAGTGATCCTTTTTCTATCCACATTGAGAAACAGAGTGATAATTTTGGGTCTAAAAAGATCAATGGTATGTGAGCACTTCACCATTTGTATAGAGCAGAATCAATTACAACAGAAACACTTCCTAGCATGTAAATTATGATACATATAGTCCCTAAGGCTAATTGCCATACATGTGATAGCTACAGAATGTTTGAAATTCAAAGAACTAAAAAGCACATTAAGTTAGCATTCCCTTTGTCCTGCATTACAAATTGACCTGTTTGTGATGCCATAAAAATTAATATGAAATGGTTTTTACAGATTAAGACAGTAACTCATAAATCAATTTGACATGCATTTGTTATGCACCTTCCTTCTTTTTTGGATGAGATGCTTTTGGGATGTATGGAAATAATGTGTAATGTCTGAAATATAGTAAATGCTCAATAAAACTTGATTTCTAGAAATAGTCTACTGGGTAGAACACCATGCAGACTATATTGACACTGAAGTGGGGAGCTCTACTCAGAAATTAACCAGAAGGCAACTGATAGCACACTTAACAAGGACTTCTGATTTTAGATGAGAGACCTTAAAAGACCTTTTACTAACTTTTCATTTTATTTGCTTGGTTTTTCAGAAAGGCCAAGGGGTATTTGTTACAATTACTAGCCCTGAGTTAAGAAAAAAGTCCACCTGAGAAATTTTCCCCCTTTAAACAAAGTGCCTCCTTGTTCAAAGTCTAAAAGAGAAATGGGTAATGTCTCCAAGTTCCTGAGAAATGTGATACGTACAAACTATCCTTCATTTGTGAGCTACCAGTAGCCTTAGGAAGCAAGCAAAATTAGATCTCAGGCTAAAATTAACTTATGGAATTGTCTTCCTTCTGGATTTTCCATGATGATTGGAAAAAAAGGAATATGGTTTTACAACAAGAAATTGAAAACTCTTGAGATGTTTCCATAAGATCACCAACCTATCAACACCAGTCCTGTATCTTACATGATACCTTGTAATTAACCGTCAGTGTAATTGCATTATATGACATGCCTTGCAGTACATTTTATACAGGCAGTGCTTAACTTACACTTGCATGAGGTAAATTCCCCCTCATAATTGAATGACCACCTGTGGATAACAGTCCCAACTAAGGGATCTCTCTCTCCTTCCTCTTAGTTTCTCTCTCCTCTCAACTTCTTCTTCTGCTCCTCTCAGGTACCCTTTCTCAGTCAAAACTCTTGATTACAAGGGATCAAAACAATGCTAAAAATTCCACTCCCGAGTTCTATCTTTTTCTCACTTGTAGTTATTCCGAGGCCAGCAAGAGACCAGGGGCCCCATTCCATCTCCTATGATGAAATTCTCTGAAATATAGATTACCTATATTTTAATATCTTCACATATGCCAGATCTACCTTTGTATCTGTGTTTATTTTGTATGTTCTTATAAAGTTTATTGAATTAGTAAAAGTTTATTTAAAGAACAAGAAGTAGAAAAGGTGGTTTTGCAAAGTCAGTGAGGAAGTTATGGTGAATAGGTTAAGGAGAAAAGGAATTTAGGATTAGGGTGGCTCAAATACAAGACTAAAGAATGAAGCCTGAATGAGCAGCCAGGTAGTTGATCATACAGAGAGGTGATGGCATGAGAATGGCTATTTATGATTTTTCGCAGTCTTGCTAGACCCTCAGTTTCATTATCACTGCTATGGATAAGCTGTGAGCATCCTGTACACATCAAGACATAAAGCTCACAGCTGATAGGCCAAGTCTGCATCACAGGACACCTCTGCAGACAAAGAGCAGGGAGATGAAATAACTGCTGTCTTCGTTTGTATAGGGGTCAGTGGAGCACTGCTTTCTGGCCCTTTTGGAATCCCCCATGCACTGACATGGGGGGTTAGAATGAATATTCATTGGTTAGGTGCCAAACGTCAGCAAGGACTTAAGACAGAGACAGGAATCTATTTTGGGGGGTTAAGTTCAAATCATTAGAATACTATGCCTTGGCAGATGAAGAGGTAAGTAAGCCATGGCTGGCTAGTCCAGTCTTCATGAACCATCAAGCGCCACTTTTGTTTTGGGAGAAAAGTGCACCAAGTTTGAGGGCAGTGTATGCAGTGATTAAGAGCACAGACTGCACAGGTGTCAAAACTCTGCCACTTGTTTGCTACATGACCTTGGACAAATTCAGTTAAGTTCCTGTACCTCAACCTTTTCATCTGAAAACAGTACATAGTCAATATCCATGTGTTTATTACAAGTTCTGACCATCAAATAAAGTTTGGAATTACAATCAGTTACTAAATTGAAAACGGCATGAAGCCCACTGTTAGGAACTTAAAAGGGTTCAATGAAATGTAGCTAAAGACTATTTCTAGAGTTAATGGGAAATAAGCCTAGCTCAATCATTAACCCCAATTCAAAAGACTGTACATTTTCTTAGGCACCCATTGCAAGTATGCATTGCTTTCTGGAAATGAGACTTGTCCTGTAAGTGACACTTATGTCTTTAGTAGACCCTCATTTGCATATTCACCAATTCTTCATAATACCCACATGCAAATCATATCCTCCCTCTTCATTACACTTTACTGAGTAAAACCATTAGCTCAAGGTAATTAAGAACAATGCAAGGAATGTTGAACAAAATAGTTTTTTTAATAAACAGACTTAGAGCAGACATTTGTTCTTTGCTCCCCAATATCTAATCCCTATTTCTCTCACAAACAGCACTGCCTTACCTTTGGCAAATCAATCTTTGACCCAACTCCTAGCCTTTTGAGCCTCAGGTTCAGGAGGCCACATTCCTTAAACCAGATAGTAAATTCTATACTCTGAGCTGCAGACTTCAGCTCAGAAATGAGCAGATAGCCCAGATTGAGCTAATGAACCATAAGGAGGCATTTGCTGGGGCTTCCAGGATAGCTGTTTCCCCCCTTTTTCGGGAGGGCTTCCAGAATAGATACCTTCTCTTCCTTGGGACTTGGTGATATGAAATTACAAGGTTTGACTAATCTGTGGCCCCCATGTAGGAAGTCGACCTGGGAATTAACTGCCCACACACAAGGTAAGCACAGTGAGAGAACTGCAATGAAAAACCCCATCTAGATGATGTCATTAACATGCAGATCAAACTGTGCCTAAGGTCAGTAAAATTTCTTACTTTGTAGGTACATAAATAAAGTTATTTTAAATTCTTAAGCCAATTTGGTTTGGGTGTTCTACCATATGCCACTGAAAGATTTCTAATTCAAAGGCAAACTAGAAAATAATATTATTATATATTCTTACACATAAGTACAAAAAATAGATATTTTATTAGAAAAATGCCCAGTGGAATACATCCATTAGAGAAACTATCAGATTTTGAGTCACAAGAAATCGTAGGTTGCGCCTCCACAGTTGTGATATTAACAAATAGTTTATAAATATCAACAAATATTTTCACATATGATCATTTATCTTCCTTTCAAACTGAAAATGCCAGTCTGATAAAAGGTATCTTTGATTTTTTTCCCACAAGCGTATGGAGAATAAAATCATGCTTGCCTCAAATGCTTACACCTGACTTTAATAGTTTATCTCACTGAAAGTGGGAGTCTTTTCAATGACTAAAATCAAGATAGTCAAGCTTAAAACACCCCAGTGCTCTGAAGGGAAATTATGATGTCAAAATATAGCCTTCAGAAAAAGTTAATGCAGGGTTATTAGTGTATCATCATTTGTACACTGATCCTGTAAGTACAAAGAGAAAACAGGATATTTAGAGCAAAATATTTAGAAAATAGGTTATAACTCTTTAAAATATTAACTTTCCTTAACTCTTCACTTTTAAAATGCAATATGCAAATCATAGAGAATTTTTTAAAAATCACTAAGTTAAATTTATATTATAGACAAAATAATATGTTAAATGGCTCACTATAAAATTATAGCCCATTCCAGGAAGATAGAGGTAATGAACTCTAATTTAGATTCTGCCATACAATCAGGTCAAAGAACCTGGACACCTTCAGTTACCTCACATGTACCTAAGGCTACTGAGTGACATCACATCACTCAGACATCATGAAAGGTAACTTACAATTGTATGCATGAAAATCACAAAAAATATTTAATAACCTATGCATGTGAGTTCATTGATTCTTATTTACTAAACCATTACTTCCCAGAGAGACAACTAAAAATTTTTGCTATAAAGAAAAGATGTCCTCAACATACTGTTAAATTTCCTCATTTTTTTTCTTTTGCTTTCTTTTTGGTTATTACTATGTTTAATAGTAATGCCTATAAAAAGGAGAGGAAATGTGTGTATATGCATGGTTGTGTGTGTGTGTGTGTGTGCGTATCGGGTTGTGGGACAGGGGGAATTATGTACTTGAACTAAGGAAATATTATATTGCTAAGTAGCTGAACCAGTACAGAATGAGGAGATATTGGTGTGCTCATATATGTGGGCAAAGAAATAATCCTTTCCCAGCAACTGACTAATAGTACTCCAGAATTCTATAAGCAGAATATCCTACCCACAAAAATGCACTAAATTTGTGGGAGATGGGCAAGTGGTGATAAGGTCAACAGACTTCACTGATATTGAGGTAGAAAATATGTGCTAAATTTCCTTTGATCAAGAAAAAAATTAATAATATGATTTCAACATAGTTACACACATAAGTAATAATTTCTGGAGGCAATATATGTTAAAATTATACATATATGCACAGATATGTTTATATACGTATAAATGTCAGTAAATTATTATATGATACTGACTGATTACTTATTACAAAACAAAACACTATTTAGACTTCCAATTATTTATCTACTCGCTACATAATAGCATGGACAGGGATATGTACACAACTTGCAACTGTGTACTTACCAAGAGAACATAATATTATTTCATACCTGCCTTTATGCTTTGTTTTGCTACTTGATATTCTATAAAACTAGATATCCCAATAGGAAAGCTTTTATTAAGAAAAGAAATTAAAGACCTAACCTTAAAAACACTTAAAGGGATTTGGCAAATAGCCACTTAAGACCCCTAAGCAAAGTTTCCTTTCTATGAGGTCCACTGTGACACTCTGGGCTCACAAAACACATTCTGGAGACTGCTGTCTGTTTTGAAGGCCATGTCTTTTCTCTCTTTCTTTTTTTAAAAACAAGCTAATAAACTCAAAATTTTTAGTGTTTTTTTACTTCACATTTTAGCAATACTGGTGAGTATTTTTATGAAATATTTGATTTGGTTTTATATAGAATGTTGACAAACAGAAAATAAGAATTAATATAGTAGTTTGAAGACCCTATCAATTATAAAACCAAAAATGACATATCACCTCACACCTGCCAAAATGGCTGTCATCAACAAATCAACAAACAAGTGCTGGCAAGGATGTGGAGAAAGGGGAACCCTTGTGCACTGGTGGCAATGCAGTCTGGTACAGCCACTGTGGAAAACAGTATAGAGTTTACTAAAAAAATTAAATATGGAACTGCCTCTTAACCCAGTGATCCCACTTCTGAGAATGTATCCTAAGAATCCCAAAACACTAATCAGAAAGAATATATGCACACTTGTCTTCATAGCAGTGTTATTTACAATAGTCAAGCTCTGAAACAGCTCAAGTGCCCATCAGCAGATAAGTGTACAAAAAAACAAACAAACAAACTGTGGTACAATTACACAATGGAATTCTACATGGCTATAAAAAAAGAAGGAACTTTTTCCCTTTCTGACAGCATGGATGGACCTGGAGAATATTTTGCCTACAGAAATAAACCAGTTAGAGAAAGGCAAATATGATCTCACTCATATGTGAAATCTAATGAACAAAATACATTGATGAACAAAATAAAACCAGAAGCATGGATAAAAGGAACAGACTGGCAGATCTCAGTGGGGAGGTGGGTGGGGGAACTGGAATAACTTAGCCAAAGAACATATATACATATATCAAAGTCCATGGACAAAGACAACAATGGGGTGAAGGCTGGATGGAGGGTTTGATGGAAGGAGATAAAGGTGGGCAACAGGGAACATCTGTAACAGTGACAACAATTTTTAAAAATTAAAAAAATATTTCATTTAATTTTAGTTTTAGTTCTTAAACTATTTTTTATTTATACACAGCTACATTGTAATTTAAGGAACTAATTTAGGTTTCTCAATTCAGTTTACACAGGTTTCTCAGGACACCTGTTTTCTGAGTTTCCTTTTTTTTCTTATGCAATTCTTTTAAATTGCAAGTTAATATGAGCATGTGAATTAAAAATTACTCCTCCTTGAGCAATTAAATTGCAACTCCATTTTAGTGGAAAGAATTTAAATTTACATGTAATGTTTAATTGAAATGGTTGATTATTTCTTTGAAAAATGAGGGGTAAAGAAATGACAGAAATGGCAAAGGTTAAGTTCTCCTAAAACTTCATTTGAATTTTTGTGAGAAGAGCAGTGGAATTATTCTATCCCTCATTATTCTTCCTGATTACTTTCCAAGTCCCTTTGCCTCAATCTTCTCTAGTCATGGAGTCGACTGAAAACAAATCATGAGTTTGCACCGTGTACTGATATTCTTACCTTAGGGTATCTAATTAGCTATAGTTTGTGCAATAATGATTTCCAACTCGGTTAGAACTATTTTTTCCTCTCTTCCAGAACTAAAGGAGAAACAAGAATACAGTTGTTCTCCTTAAACTCTAAAATTTATTTCAGGTACATCAGTGCATTGAGTGGGAAGATCATTAATCTTCTTGATAATAAACTGTCTCTCCATGAAGCCAGTTACTAATAAATCAGTTGAGCTGGCTGCTTAAGAGCAATGAGAATTATACTGGAACTAACCCATATTTTTTTTAAAAACTTGTTTCTGATTTGGCAAAGGCTAGCTCTATGTTTTTGCACCTGGTTTGGCTGATACACTCATTCAGGATCTCGGATACTATGAAGTATAGAATTTTAAGCCATGCTCCCTGGGAGGCACCACTCCATGAAATCACCCTTTTCCCTTTGTTTTTGGTAGTCACTAAGAGCTCCCTAAATATTTGCATTCACTGTGGACTATTCTCTTTAAAGATGCGCTCCTTTCTTTTTTTAAGTCCCCATATGTTTCAGACAAATGAGTCTGCCCTTTCAGAAACCAGCTAAACACAGTACACTCAAAGGTATCTCCAAGAAAAGAAAAAACATTGCCTATGATCTTAAACCACTGAAAATGACTGTTTGAAGGCATAGTGGCTGCTATTAGCACTCTAGATGCAACTCATGGGATTAATTTCCCAGGAAAGGCCAATGTCAATGATAAATAAAGCCCATGTGTGTGAACTTTCTAATGTAAAAATCCATAAGATGAACATTAAAGTGTAAGTATTTGCAAGACAGGATAAATTATATTAGTCATTTTTTTCTATGACAGATCTTAAGCAAGTATCAGAAAATAGATACAGAACACACAACAAGAAAAAGTTGACATTTTATTAACAACTCCATTAAAATAAATGAGCTCACAAGGAAGAAAAATCAAGAATCAGTAAGTGCTTTAAATTAAGCACTTGACATGTGGGAAATGACTGTATACTTCTATCCTGAAGGGATCAGTGACCATTACTTGAAATATGATTCTGAACTACTGGATTCATTATATGAAAATTTCAAAACTTTTCTCTCAAGTTAAAGATGATCCAAATTAAAATTAATATTGGCCACTCCTAAACTATATGAATTGTGTCATTCTGGATTAAGGGAAAATAATTTATAAAATAATTGTACTATAGAATGAATTTCAACATTAGAATTTTACATCCTTTCTAATGCTTATTGAAGAGCAATTGGCACTCTATCACTGATTTAAATTTAAGGATAACAAAACCTGTTATGACTATAATAACAAACAAAAATAACTTCCATTTTGCAGGTACACATATGAGGCAGAAACTAAAATTGATTTCCCACCTCCCTCAAACCCAGTCTCAATCTTTTCATGAAAACACTTGCTTTCTTCTTCCAGGGTATCTTACTCTTTGGTTCAATGACTGTCACTCCTAATACTCAATTATTGAATAAAGCAAGTGAAACTAAATTGTAGTAGACCATTCTGCGTGGCGTGGGCCCAGCTCCCACTCTCAGATGCACAGGACTCATGCCCACAGACAGGTTCTCCTGTGAGGAATCAAGCCTCCAATGTGCTTAGGCCGCTATGAGTCTTGCTTTTTGCTAAAACTCCCTCACCCTGAATTGAGGACATTTACTACCAAGCAACTTCCTAAAATCCATGCTAAGCCTTCCAAGGATCAGTGTAACAGGTTCAACCACTTTTGCCTTTTCATCTGCAAATATCCCTCTTCTGTGATGTGATAAGCAGCACTGGCTCCTTTGTTTTCTGTAAAAGGTAACCACCTAAAGTGAACCTGTGCATAGTAAATGAGGGCCATCGTGTAATTGGGAGAAACCCAATAAAGGTCTGTCATGGCAGAGACCGAGGTTTTTTGCTCCCCTTGAGAGAAAAGCCAAGTTGTCCCTTTTCTTCCACCAGACTCGGTAGTCCCTGTGAATGTCTCATTTCATCCATAATGACTGGACACTGTGGGCCGGTGTCTGCATCACTAAAGTCAAAGTATTATTTCTTGGGTGCTCTCACATGTCCTCTTTTCAGCCTTAATCAATGAACTTTGCAAAGTTCCCTGACTCCTCACTTGTGCATTATGGGCAGATATAAAAGAACATCCACCAGGTAGCATACTAAGTTCTTTGCATGTATTAAATCCTGATCTTGCCACTACCCTGCCTCTTAAAAAAGAAAAAAACCATAAAACAAAAAAATTATACAACATAAAACAAAAAAAATTATACAGAAACTGTAATCAGTTTAATTTTATAGATGAAACAAATGAGGCAAACTAAAGTTTGAAATGGGATCTTAGGAACCCTCCCCCAATGCTATAAACACTCTTCAGAATGCCTTCGTGTGTGTGTGTGTGTGTGTGTGTTTGTGTGTGTGTGTGTATTTTAATGGACTTATCTCTGTAGGCATGTTTATATTCCTTTTTTGGATAAATAAACCTTGTCTTCCACTTCTTAATATCTTAGCACCTAAATGAATTTTTTAGTGGGGACACACTTTCCCTTTTTGGTCCCCATTTCTTTTAAAAATTCCACCTAGCTAAAATAAACACATGAATTAATATAAACTCATGGTCAGAAGCCTTGGCCATTCAGTTTCTTTCTATAGGCAAGCCAATGATTTTCTCTTTCAGTATGTTTGCCTTTCATGTATTAAGTAGGTTAATAAAAACTGTTAAGTTGTTTTCCCATATTTGAATTTCCAAAATATATTAATATATTTGTTTCTATAGATAGATATATACATAGGAAGATATACTTAAAGCTAAATAGAAGCCCTGGCTGGGGAAGCCACAGGATGTTCGGATTGAGCGTGGGCTGCGAAACAAAATGTCGCAGGTTCAATTCCCAGTCAGGGTACATGCCTGTGTTGCAGGCCATAACCCCCAGCAACTGCACATTGATGTTTCTCTCTCTCTCTTTCTTCCTCCATTCCCTCTCTGAAAATAAATAAATAAAATCTTTAAAAAAAGTTAAATAGAAATGTCATACTCAGTTGGATACATTCATTAAAGAAATTGTCTTCTTTCTTTTATTCTGCTTTAAATAACTTTATATTTGCAGTTTTGAGCAGTGTTATTGCCATGTGATTAGGGAGGATATTTAAAATTGTAAAGTTTGGATAGTCCAGAACAAGTAAATGAGGTAACAAATATCTAGTGAAATTGTATTTCTAAATTTCAAATTTTATCAATTTGAAGGAATGAGATCTATAATAATACCAGAGATATTTCCTCCAAATGGAATGACATTGATACAATAATTCTAGTGTTAAACTAATTTAAAAGTAACTATTATGTTCATAAATTTATAACTAGCTTATGGTATTTCCAAAATCCATTATTCTTAAACAGTACTTCCATAACTAGGTTGTATTCATTAAGATGACATAATTTCAAATTACCAAAGAGACTGACACTTTCAGGCAATCTTCACAGTTTCAGTGACAATTCAATCTATTTTGATTTCAAATTGATTAGCATTTTAGAAATAATGTGTAGTGAATTGCTAAGCTAATCAAGGTAAATGGAGCCATGCATTAAACATTCAAGAATGTTATTCAATCACAAAATAACCCACATTTTCAAGCTCCAAATCAACAAATTAAAGCTGCCCTTTGAAAAGTGTAATTTCATTGGCTCATCAAAATTGTGTATATCGATATAGTTATCAAACACTAACAACATGCTTCTGAAATAGGAAAGAGCCTGTCCTCCCTATCTGGGCATGCCAATTAAGCAAAGGCCAAGGAGGACAAAAAATAATGAAAATACAATCAAGTCCATTTGTCTTGCTCATTCCATGGTGAAATGACAAAACACACCATATTACAATATTTTATTAACTTAAAACCTACATTAATCAAAACCAACAAGATAGGTCTGGATATATAATAGCCATTTAATACAAACAGTAGGGGTTGAATATAATTTAATTCATACTGACCCTAAATTATTGGTTATTATTTTTTTTAAATTAAAAAAAAACAAAGTAATTTAGAGAAGACCCTTAGATCGGAGAGACAAAGACTGCAGTGTGGAATACCTGGAGGCCGTAGCTGTAATCGGTCCACAGGATGTTCACATTCTCTGAGTTCACGTGGAACTTGGAGGGCTGACTAGAGGGAAGGACCACTCGGGGAGCTATCTACAGAAAGGGCTCCTGAGCTCTGCTCTGGCCTCCAGTGCCCTGTCAGCGGGGCTCTGTCCCACAGCGATTCCAGCCTTCTGTGCTTGCCTGCATGTGAGTTTATAGCTTGACTGTAGACAGGGTTCATTAAGTCTCCAGCATGTGATCCCAACAAGAGGGAATCTCCATTTTTATTTTGCTACCCATCATATTAGAAGCGGCTTTGCCTTAGTTTGTGACTAAATTAAATATCCCTATTTCTTTCTTCAGCAGCTTACAAGTTGAAATGTATATCAAATGAGAACACAAGTCACAGTTGAAACATTTTCCCCAGAAAACAATTTCAAGCAGTGGAACTGACAAGTTTTCAGTAATGCTTGAGGACAAATCAAGGACAGATAAGGAAACACCTGAGATAAGCAGTATTTCTTTATTTTTTCCTCTCCAGTTAAAAAGATGCTTTTAAAATGTAAAATGCCTTTTCTACAATTAACATAGTTTTAAAAAACAGAATTTGGTGTGAAAAGGATGTTTTTGAAGACATGTGTCATTATCATTTCAGACTAGATTGTAAGTCAACCCCTCAGCCTGGGTGATTAAAATAATGGGATCAAATCTTCTCAATACCATTAGACTTAGTAGGAGAAAATGTTTGGGGTAGAAAATAATTACAGAGGATTTTGGCTTAATGGCATAAAAATGCATTTTAAAATTGCCATTAAAAATACTTTCTGCCATTACATAATGACTCATTTGATCACTTCATGACAGAGAATTAGAACCATTACATTAAACACACCAGTACAGAAACTACAGCTCAGTTAAGAAACACAAGGCCTTTGAAGCTAACCACATGGAGGCTCCACACATGCCTTCCAGAGTGCTGAGCAATGGTACACTAAGATCATCTGATTGACCTGAAAAGGGTTATATTTATAGCAGTTGTGTTCAATTTGACAAAAAGTGTGTAACCTCTTTTGTAAAAAGGAATAAAATACCCATTTAGTGGAGATGGATTATTCCTTTACACCATTCTGCACCATTTTAATAATGCATGCCCTGTCTTCCCATGTACTAAGTTATGGTGACCTGAATAAGTTATAAACTCTCCGAAACAGGCTTTTCTCATGTGCACAATCAAGATAATGTCAGAAACTATGTCTTATGCCTCCTGGTAGCTCTCCTGCCTGTGATGGGGCCTTCCATGAAGTGGGTACTCAGTAACATTGGCTGAGTTAATGATCAAATAAATGGCTCCTTAAATCAGTTGTGGTCATGAAAAGACAACAATCATTCACTGGAATGCACATTATAGAATTATTTAACCTTGAAGTTACAAGGAGTCTTACATGAGAGCTCATTAAATTCACATTCAATTTAAGAATACCATCTACCTACCTATCTACAGCTTAGTCATTTAAATCTCAGTTTAAAAATCTCAACAACTAGGAGTTCACTGTTCTATTTTTATTTAGGTTCACTTGTTAAACTTTCTTATGTTGAGTTACAAATTGCTTCTTTTCAATTTGCATCCTGGCTCTGTCTCCTGGCTAACAAGAACACGTAAATTGCCTTCTCATCTTGACAACACTTCAAATTCTTTAGGACTGCCACAATTGTCTCACTCTTTTCTGGTTTAATATTTCCCCTTCTCTCACCTTTTAATAAGTTCTGGTCTCTTAAGTCTTTTATGATCTCTGGACACTTGTCCCTGGATATGCTCTAGTTTTTCAATTATCTTCTTATCTTTTGAAAGCTAAACAAAATTAAAATACAGTATCACTGCTTTTCAGATTTTCTCTTCCACTTTTGTTTACAACAGTTTTATGATTGTGCACCCAGGTATGGTTTGTATTTACCCCCTTGGAATCCAAAGATTTTGAATCTATGGCTTACTTGCCAGTTTTAAAACTTCTTATTAATTATGTCCTATTTTCTTGCTCCTCACTTCATAGAACATTAAATTATGTATCTGTTAGGCTCATATCACACTTTTAAAACATACTATTCTTCATTTTCCAGCCTTTTCCCCTCTCTGGGGTTAGATTAGTGATTTCCAAACTTTTTCATCTTGTGGCACACATAAACTAATTACTGAAATTCTGTGGCACACCAACACATGTATTTTGCTAATCTCACAAAAAATAGGTATAATTTTTAATTGAATTATAAAAGGCAATATTAATAGTGATTATCTACCTTTTTTCCTCCAAAGTGACTTTTTAAAAAGTCAGGTGCCTATATATTTGTATGTAGAAATTTTTGATACCAAGAATTAATCAATCAGATGCAACCTTATTATGTGATATGACCAATAAGATGCAACCTTATTATATGGCCTATATATTTATGGTTCAAGACAGGAAAGTCACACAAGATGGCTATTGGTTTGTTGGCTGTTGTCAATTTTTAAAATTTGACAATCAAAGGTAAAATATTTCAGTGCCCCGAACAAAATAGTTATATACTGCATGTTTTTAAAAATTATATTGTATTGATTATGCTATTATAGTTGTCCCAATTCTTCCCTCTCTCCCCCTGCACTCAGCCCCCAACCACTTCTTCAGGCAATTGTCATACCACTGTCCATGTCCATAGGACATGCATACATGTTCTTTGGTCACTCTATTTCCTATGTTGTATATCACATCACCATGACTATTTTGTAACAACCTATTTGTACTTCTTAATCTTTTCATGTTTTCCATCCATTCCTCTGAATGCTTTGATGGTGCTCTCCCATCTGGCAACCATCAAAACATTCTCTGTATCTATGATTCTTTTTCAGTTCTGCATATTTGTTTAATTTGTTTTTTAGATTATTGTTAATAGATATATATTTATTGCCATTTTACTGATCATATTTTTGATCATCTTCTTTTTAAAGAAGACCCTTTATTTAACATTTTATATAATAATGGTTTGGTGGTGATGAACTCCTTTAGCTTTTTCTAGTCTAGGAAGTTATTTATCTGTCCTAACTAAGAGCTTTGCTGGGTAAAGTAATCTTGATTGCAGATCCTTGATTTTCCTCACTTTGAGTATTTCTTGCCAATCCCTTTTAGCTTGCAAAGTATCTTTTGGAAAATCAGCTTGAAGTCTTTTGGAAGCTCCCTTGTAGGTAACTAACTGCTTTTTTTCTTGCTGCTTTTAAGATTCTGCCTTTGTATTTAATCTTTGGCATATTACTTATGATGTGTCTAGGTGTGGGTTCATCTTGTTTTGGACTCTCTGTGCTTCCTGGACTTGTATGTCTGTTTCCTTCACCAAGTTAAGGAAGTTTTCTGCCATTTTTTTTTTCAGATAGGTTTCCAATTTCTTGCTTTCTCTCTTCTTCTTCTGGCACCCCTATGATATGAATGTTGGTATGCTTGGAGTTGTCCCAAAGGCTGCTTACACTATCCTCACATTTTTTGGATTCATTTTTCTTCTTGCTGTTCTGATTTTTTTCCCTTCATTATATTCCAGATTGCTGATTTGATTCTTGGCTTCATCCATTCTGTTGTTGATTCCCTGTAAATTGCTCTTTATTGTAATTAGTGTATTCTTCATTTCTGACTGGGTCTCTTTTGTGCTGTTGAGAACTTTACTAAGTTCCTTAAGCAAACTTATAAGCAATGTTTCAAACTCTGCATCTAGTAGATTGCTTGTCTCCATTTGTTTAGTTCTTTTTCTGGAAGTTTGTTCTATTCTTTCATTTGGGCCATGTTTTATTGCCTCCTCATTTTGGCAGCCTCCTTGTGTTTGTTTCTATGTATTATGTAGTGGCAGGGCAACTTAGCAGGAGATACAGGGCTCACTGAAGCCAGATACTGCTTATTTGAGAGAATTTAGGAAAATCCAAAGCATGGGCCAACACAAGCCATTCCTATGGAAAAGCCACCGGAAACAGTTTGGGTGGGCCTGAAATTTGTGTGCAACAGGGCTTCAGGGTATCACCAGGGTAAGGTAAATAGTGTGAAACAGATTGATGGAGTTTCAGATATGGCATGCTCCTGCCACCTCTGTGGCTCTCTGGAGAGAGGGCTCAGAAAATGAGCAGTGGCCTCTGCCAGCACTTTTGTCTGGACAAAGGTACCCCACAGCTTTCACCATGACAATTCAGCTCATCCCAGTATGTCTTTGATGCCTTTCAATCTGCTACCCTGTCAATGAAGCTCAAGGGAAGTAAGTCCAAGTAACAGGAACTACCAGAGAGTCCAGCAGTCTCTGTCTTCTAAAGGCTCAAACCCCTCTGTTTTTTTTTTTTATAAACAGAAGTTACAGCAACTTCTTTTCCTAACACTGATGTCCTGGGTTGGAGGGCTTGGTGTGTGGCTTGGGGCCCTTTGCCCCTGAGAAATTCCTCCCATTCCACATTTCCAACCCTCCTACTAAACTCAATATGGTTTCTTGTTTAATTCTGTACTTGCAGGACTTCCATTCAGCTTGATTTCTAACAGTTCTAAATGTTTACTGTTCTATCATTTAGTTGTAATTTTTATGTGGTTTTGTGAGGAGGCGAGCCACGTTTACCTGTGCTACCATCTTGTCTAGAAGACAGATATTCCATATTTTAAAAATTCTTATGGCACATTGGTTGATATCACTGGTCCACATATTTTTAGTGATTTATCTTCCATTTCACTAATCCTCTCTTTTGGCATGTCAAATCTGTTATTAGTCTATCCATTAAATCTTTGTTTTTCAGTCAGTGTATTTTTCAGATTACTGTTATCTGCAACAATTCTTCATTTTTCTCACCAAGAGCCACACAAGGATTGCATAATGTCCTGCAGCTTCACACAGAGCAAGGAGTTGGAACTGAGATTCCCAAGTAAGGTTGGAACTTCCAAAGGGCTAGACAATCAATGAAATTGTAGACTAAAACAAACAAACAAACACAAATAACTCCTTTCACTGGCAAATGGAGATGAGACCTAGTTTAGGGTTAAGTCTCTCCTGAGAATTTATAAATTAGGCCTGCCCTTATTTAGACTTGGGAATAAGAAAGAAACGAAAGAAAGGAAGAAAGAAAGAAAGAAACTAAGACCCAGAGAGTTCATTCTAGAGCATTCCACAATCTACTGACAAGGAAGTAATTGGAACTTACATTGCCTGACTCTCATTGTTGTGATCTTTCCACTATTTTCCAATGCCTCTCTCATCTTAGTATTTTAATTATTAATATTGTTTTTGTTAACATTGTTATTATGGTAAATATGAAACATCCGAAAAATAATGATCATTAACCACTAGCACTGGTGGAGGCTTTGAAGATAAACACTAACATCATCATTCCTGAGACTGGAAGCTGAAGTAAGTGACATGCCTGAAATCAAATAAATTGTTAATAGCAGAAAAAAAAGGCAATTATCGATTTTTCTATTTTCTTGAAAATATTAATCATAGTCTTGCAGATCCAATATTTAAATAATCTCTTGGTTCTTTGTCTATAAAATTTCACTGTAATTTTTAGTCATCTGAATTGTTTTTATGCATGCCAGGAATTTTAAATGACTACTAGGTATTATATATATAATATTGCAAAGGCTCAGGTTGATGTTATTTACAAACCTATTTTATTTTATTATAGAAGACAGGCAGAATAGTAGCACATTCAATTAAGCGTGGCCTTTGTGTTTTCTTACAGCTTGTTTTTTTTTTGCAGTTTGCCCCAATTCCTAGGTCATAGTACTTCTGGGATCAAGACTGAAGGGACTGTGAAATTTACAAGGTCCACTCTACCTTTGTGGGCTGTAAACTCCAACTTCTCTGTCCCTTTAACCACCACACTGTTGATATCTTTGCTAAGCTCTTTGGTCTCCTGAGAACAGCTTTCTGCTTGATTTCTAGGAGTTTCATCCTGCACATATGTACCTTAAAAACTGGCAGAAGCTTTCAGAGGAAATCACATGTACCATTTTTAGTTTAGTTCTCCGACATCTCTTTCTCACTGTCACATTCTGATCTACTCCTTGGCCACCCTAAACAATAAATTCTTTCTCCAGCCTGGCAAGTCTGTTCTAAGACTTCCTGAATTTCTCCTCCCTGTGTTAAAAATGGACAGGGTCTTCCAAGGAAAGTAAAACAATTGTTTGGGATTACCATGGTGACCTCTTATCTGAAGAATATTGGCTCCAGTCCTATCTGCCATAGGTTTTCACCTGTGTCATCCTGATTTTAACATGTCATTTTAACTATGCAGAGTATAGTGAGAGTATCATAGCTCAAATATGTTTACTGAATATATACTAAATCTTAAGCACTGTGGTAAACAACCTATAAAATGATTAAGGTATGGTCTACATCCTTAACACACAGAGAAACATACATACAAAGAAGTATGTGAGTTGATAGTGGGTAAGTCAAGGAAAGCATTTACTCATGAACACAGTCACTGTTTTGTTTCATTGTTACTAATTAGAAATATTTTTACTTCTCATTCAAGAAGTATGCACATTCATTGTAATAAATCATAAAATGAACAGAACTATGAACTGGAAACTAGAAGTTACATCATGATTCTTACAAGGAGACAGCCACTGTTCTGCTGTCTACCCCTCAAGACATTTACAGATGAATGGGCAGAAGGACGGGAAGAAGGAGGGATAGAAGGGAAGTAGAAAGATAAAGTAGGAGGTAGGAAAGAAAGAAAAAGGCAGCCATCAGTATATAGGTTATATTAAAAACACCAACAGTTAAAAGGAATATCTGTAGAACATGTGTGCAAAAGAAAAGCAGTGGGCTGAAACTTTGCAGGGAAACCTTGGAAAAAGGTGAAGTGTAAAGCTGTGAAGAAGTGAGGCTGGGGTAGTTCAAAAAATAGAAACTGTGAAGACTCTCTAGGAGTAAGAGAATAGATTCCAGACATGAGCAAAAGATTCAAGCCCAGCAGAGATTTCTAACAGCTACTGTGTGCACTGGACCCTAAAAATACTTAAATGTGACTTAAATAGAAATATTTTGAGCATAGTGGTGACAGAACCAGATTGCAGGGAGAGAGGGAAGAGGAAATAAGATAGCAGAAATGGAAGACATTAATAATTCGGACATGAGAGAAAGCAAAGAAATAAAGAAGCAGGCAAAATCCAAAGCAGCTCTTCAGTTTTGACTCTGGGGAGACCTGACAAGATTTAGTGACTAAAGACAAGGAACAATCAGAGGACAGAAATTAAAAGCATAGGCGAGAGAACACGTAGCTAACATAACAAGATCTCATCTTTGGATGTTATAGTATAGAGAATATAATTATCCCTGACCTTTTTCTTTATTCTTATTTCCTTTTCCTTCTCTCCACTTCTTACTTTCTTTTTCTCCTTGTCTTCCTCCACCTCCTCCTCCTTTTTTTTTTTTTTTGGTATCCACATTTCAGACAGTGCAGGTGCACATTAAACTTCTGGCCAAAAAAGTCCACCTATCTTTCTCACAAAGTTGGCTGTTAACTCAGGCCTTTTCTTAAATGTGTACCCAAGTAGGCTAGTATTCCTTTTCCCATACTCAGACACAGCACTGCTAAATTCCATTTCTGCCCTCCAATGCTTCCATTCAATAAATATTTGACGAGTGCTTACTGTAGGCAAAGCATGATGCTTAGCATGCAGAATATAGTGAACAGAAAGACCATGATCCCATCCTCCTAGAGCTTATACTCTAGCTATTTACAGAATAATATATGCTCACATCCAATAATCATATTGAGAAGGGTCCAAAATATGGCAGGTCAGTGGCTGGGAATCTCCACCTTCCAATGAAAGACAGAAGTCATAGTCCTTTCTGTCACTGCTTGAGAGTAGCTTTCCAGCAGATTTTCAGGTAAGACTAGAAAGGAAACATTTTCTAAAAATCATAGATACATGATGCCAAAAATATCAATAAAACAAATGTTTTAAATGTTACATTCAACTAAGTTTCTTAAAGATCTGTACAATAGAGATTTTTTATTAGATTACTATTTATTTTCTCTCTAACATATTTAATTTTTAGACTGGACTGACCAATTCAAATAATTCTCTTATAATTTTACCTAGCATAAAAGAAATATTCTTTTTGCATTTAATTGGGAAGCTCATGAATAACAGTTATAAAACTTTATTTTGTAAAAAAGAATCCATCTACTACAAAAAGAGGATCTATCTAACCAACTGCTCTTGTATGCAAACAATATATGTTCAACGAAAGAGTTTCAGAAAGTTTTCAGGGCAAGGGGCAGATAACATTACTTTCTATAGCATCAATGAGAAATATTTTTTAAAGATTTTATTTACTTACTTTTAGAGAGAGGGGAAGGGAAGGAGAAAGAGAGAGAGAAACATCAATGTGTGGTTGCCTCTCGTATGCCTCCTACTGGGGACCTGGCCCACAACCCAGGCATGTGCCCTGACTGGAAATTGAACTGGTGACCATTTGGTTCATAGGCCTGCACTCAGTGCACTGAACTACACCAGCCATGACTCAATGAGAAATATTTTAACTTTTTCATGACAAACTACATCTACAATATAACTCATTACTGGATGGCCATTGTGACTCTCTTTTTGGATAAGTATCCTGGAAAACTTCTAAGATTCAGAGAACACATATTAACTTCATCTTTTCTTAGAAAACTTACCATAATTATTAGTATTCATGTTTTTATAGAGCATACTTTAATAATAAAAAAGAAAAAAATATTTTTGCAAAGATTAAATGTAAAACTCCATTTTTTCCCCAAAATTTCCACATTCTTAGTGACCTCTAACAGAGAGCTCCATTCCAGCATTCTGAACTCCTGGCATGAATTTATGAAATACATTATTTCATGAAAAATACAGAGAATGGTAAACCAGAACTATACTTGGTAGGGTACTCTTTTTTGGTGGGCAGAATATCTATATGTTTGAAAAATGTAATTATGCATGTCTATAATTACATTTCTATTATAAAGAAGGTATTTCTATATAATATGTGGCATTTCTATTTTGGAAATACTTTGTTAAAAGCAATTGTATAGTTGCACAGAAGTTGCAGGGCATGTATGGCTGACATTTATATAATTCCAAACATTTTCCATAGATACTACATGAATCATATTTTCCTTAGTTTGAATTTGTATTACTTAGAAACATGAGGCAGCAGCAGCTGAAGTGATAGGTAAAATAAAACAAAGAATAGTTTTTTTCTAGCATTCCCTTTAAAGATTTCTTATCTAAATTATAACTTAATTAAGCCTATATAATTCACATTCCATTAAGTTTCCAAGCTAAAGTTAATTTTCCAAAGGCAGTTAAAAAATGCCCAGGCAATTAACACTGAATTCAAGGGTAGAAAATACAACAGTTCAGGGGTTGGTGCCTCTCAGCAAAACTTCAAATGTGATCACTTACAATGTATGTCTTGCATTGTCCTTCAAAAGCCAGTATTAAGAGCCTTCTGGTCAAGAGGGCGGTGGTGTAGGTAAACACTGGGCTCACCTCCTCCCCCAACCACATAAAAATTACAACAAAATTATAGAATAATCACACTTGAGAACCACATATACACTAGCTGGACAGAATTCCCATAAATAAGGATATAAAGAAGAAACCACATCGAGGCTGGTAGGGGGGCAGACATGCAAAATGGGCTGGTCCCACCCCACGTGCCACAGTTAAAAATTAGGAGAGATATCTCTTCTGCAGAGTTCCTGCATGAGGAGCGAGGGGTACCAGGCCCACACCAGGCTCCTAAACCCAGGGCACCAGTGTTTGAAAGAGGAGTCCATAAAACAGTTGGCTATGGAAATCAGCAGGGACTCAGCAGGGTGAGTTGGAGTGCTGCTATAGCTCCAGACATCATCTTAAAGGGCCAGGGCACAGACTCACTCACAAACATTATCCCTAAGCTCCAGAGAAGGGACAGATCTTAAAAAGCTTCATATGGAGAGGAATTGAATTATCTGGATTTAGAGTAAGGCTCTCTATGAGAGTAAGTGCCAGCAGGCACCATGGACTCACCACACCACCAACAGCCTACAGATCGAGGCAGCTGCCTAATCTGAGCTCTCTGTTAACCTGGCTAATACTACTCTTGCCTCACACTGGTTATTCTCTGAGACTGGTTCCACACACTTCACACACCAGTCTTAAACCTCTTTCAGAAGCTAATTCACACAAGTAGCCAGTCTAAGTCTGCAGACTTTTGTAAAATCTCTCAAAGGTCTACACACCTCAAACAAGCAGCAGCTGACCTCAACACAACCAATACCTCTTTCTGAGTGGCTCTAAAACTGGCCTTAATTTACAGCATAACTATGTCCAGGAGCCTCTAAGCCCAGCACAGGCAGCTACCAACCACAGATCACTTTGTATTTCTCCAGGCCAGAAACAGTCAGGGGCTGACCTTGGCTACCATCAGAGCCTCTCCCAAGATGCCCCAGAACCAACATATCTCGTGGCCAGGTTCGGACCATACCAGACAACCACCCCATAGTGCCCAAAGCGTAGACTCAACAGGGACCAAAGTCTTGTTAAAGTGAATCCCACTCAATGGAGTCAGCCTCCCCACAACAGATTTTCTGCTGTAGTCATGGCCAGTCCTCAGTCCAATCAGCCTCAGTCCAGTCAGTGCGTGGGTCAGTCCCACACACTGACATGCCAACAGCAGTCAAGGCTCAACTACAATGGAAGAATACACACAACCTACACAAGAGTCACCCTTGGAAAACCCCACTCAGGAAAACAGGGAAATTGAGCCACAGGGTCCCACGGGATACCTACTGCATAAAAACCACTCTGTCAACACTGGGGGATACAGCAGATCTACCTACTACATAGAAACAAAAAAAAAAGGAGGGGGGAGGCTGCCAAAATGAGGAGACAAAGAAGCATGTCCCAAATGAAAGAACAGGACAAAACTCCAGAAAGAATTATTAAACAAAACGGTGGCAATCTACCAGATGCAAAGTTCAAAATACTGGCTATAAGGATACTCAGTGAACTTAGGGGAAAAATAGAAGACCGGTAACAACTTCAGCAAAGAGATAGGAAACATTTTAAAAAGATAGAAAACATAAAAAAGAACCAGTCAGAAATGAAGAATATAGCAACTGAATTGAAAAATGCACTACATGGAATAAGCAGTAGGTTTGATGAAGCAGAGGACTGAATTAGCAATTTGGAAGAGAAGGTAGTGGAAAATATCGAATCTGAACAAAAAAAAGTGAGGATAGTTTAAGGGCCCACTGGGACAACATCAAGCATAACTACATTCAGCTGCCAGAGGGAAAAGAAAGAGTGTAAGGGATTGAAAACCTATTTGAAGAAATAATGGCTGAAAACTACCCTAACCAGGTGAAGGAATAGGCATACAAGTCCAGGAAGTGCCAAGAATCCCAAACAAGATGAAACCAAAGAGGCCCACACCAAAACACATCATAACTAAAATAGCAAAGGTCAAAGACAAGGAGAGAATCTTAAAACCGGAGGGGCGGGGGGAGCAGTTATTTACCCACAAGGGAACTCCCAAAAAACTGACAGCTGATTTATCAATAGAAACTTTGCAGGCCAGAAGGATTGCCACCAGCATTCAAAAGGATTAAAAAGGAAGGTTTGAAATTAAAAGGATTTAAAAAGGTTCAAAAAATCTTGGTTGTAGGAACAACCAAGATTACTCTACTCAGCAAAGCTATCATTTAGAATCAAAGGAGACATCAAGAGCTTCCCAGACAAGAAAAAGCTAAAGAAGTTCATCACCACCAAACCAGTATTATAAGAAATGTTAAAGGGACTTTCTTAAGAAGAAGAAAAAGAATCTTAAAATATGAATAAAAATATTGCAAGGAAAAAATTATCACTGAAAAAGGCTAAACACTAAAGCTAGTATAAAGGTTAAAAGGCAAAAGTAAAAAGTTCACGTGTAATTGCAACACTAAATTAAGGAATGCACACAAGCAAACATGCACACGCACATACAAGAAGTAAAAAATAACAACAAAAACAGCCCTGGCTGGTGTAGCTCAGTGGATTGAGCATCAGGCTGTGAACCAGAGGGTTGCCATTACTGGTCAGGGCACCTGCCTGGGTTGTCGGCCAGGTCCCTGGTAGCACGGGTGTGAGAGGCAACCACACATTGATGTTTCTCTCCCTCTCTTTCTCCCTCCCTTCCCCTCTGTCTAAAAATAAGTAAATAAAGCTTTAAAAAAATGACAACAAACATGGAAAGGCTGAGTAAAATTGGTAGTGATCTTAGAATGTGTTCAAACTTGTGTTCATCAACTTAAAGTAGACTGTTATAGTGTGGTAGATGTGAAGCTCATGGTAACAATGAACCAAAAATCTACAAGAGATATTGAAGAAATAAAGACATGGGAAACCAAATACAACACTACAGAGAGTCATCAACATACAAGAGAATAAGAAAGGAACAGAGAAGAGATACAAAAACAATCAGAAAATTATTAAAATGGCAGTAACTACAAACTTATCAATAATTACTTTAAATGTAAATAGATTAAATGCTCCAATCTAAAGATGAATGAATAGGGAAATAGTACATATATACAACAGAATATTACTCAACCATAAAAATGAATGAAATCTGACCTTTTATTACACATGGATGGACCTAGACAATATTATGCTAAGTGACATAAGTCCATCAGAGAAAGACAAACACCATATGATTTCCTTTACATGTGAAATCTAGAGAACACAATAGATAAAACAGAAACAGACTCATAGATACAGAGAACAAACTGATGGGGATGTTTGGGCAGCTGGGTAAAACTGGTAAAGGGATTGAGAAGTACAAATTGGCAGTTACAAAATAGTCACAGGGATGTAAAATTACAGCCCTGAAAATAGCCAATAATATTATAATAACTATGTATATAGCATTAGGAATCACTTTATAAGTTATATGACTAGCTACTATCTATACACCGGAAACTCTATAATGCTGAATATCTACTGTTAAGTGAAAAAAGATAAAAAAAAAAACAACAGTACTAACAAACACCCATACAAAAAGGGAAAGGGAAGTATTTAAACTATTTTGAGCAGCCATTGGGTGCATACATTATTATTAGGTTGTGTGGCAACCTATCCAAGCCTCAAAGTTTCTTGCTTATAAACTGTAAATACTACTACTGCTTCACAGAATTGTTAAAGGAATTAATTCATAGAAAGCATTTATAATAGTGCTGAACACATAGTATGGCTATTATTATTCAAAAGCATTAAATTAAGCAGCATTGCTTCATTTTGTTGGGTTGGACAGAAACTCTTCCTTAAACAGACTGATTGTTAAAGACTTATCAAATGTTGATGGCAACATTTGAAATTAAGGAGGTAATGGTTTCCTATTTTTTGTGGTACTTACCTATATCTAAATAAAAGCTAAGTTTGAAATTAAATATCCTGGGTGGTTAAGGAAATGCATATGCATATATATTCAGAAGTCTGCAAAATCAAGAAAGATATACTCATATCCTAAAAACTATTTAAAGAGAAAAGGGCCAACAAATATCTTTCTATAATCAAAATCAATGTTGAAATTTTAAGGTTTATTTAATCCAATCACCATTTCAGGAGGAGTCTCTAGCAAGGGGGGGTTAGAGAGCAGTGGGTCTGGTAGTCCCAGGCTGCAGAACCATCCAGGTAAGTCGAGGCTAATGGTGCACAGTGCCAGGAGAAGAGCTATCGGAACACGTAACTCTACATCAAGTAACAGTCTTCAACCTCTATACCAGGGGTGTCAAACTCATTTTCACAGGGGGCCACATCAGCCTCACGGTTGCCTTCAAAGGGCCAACACAATTTCAACTCCTTAACAGTTAAGGAGTAGTTACATTTATACAGCCCTAAAATTATTTCGGCTCTTTGAAGGCAACCATGAGGCTGATGTGGGCCCCAGTGAAAATGAGCTTGACACCCCTGCTCTATATACTTAAGATTGATTATCAAGCCCTTCACATTAATTTAAAGGCAGAGATAAATCTCCAGTTTTTAAACTACAATATTATTATAGCTAATAATAATGAAATGCATCAGGTCTTTTCCTTTTCAGTGGCATTGTAGGTGTTTGGTTTTATCAGGAAATGAAAACCTCCTTTAGACTTTATAACCTTGATAGGTCCTGACCTTGTCTTCTTTCCTTCTTTCTTATTGCCTTCTTGGTTTCCTCACTCTCCAATTTGGCCTTAGCAGTGGCATTTCCTAAGTACCTGAGTATCAGCACTATGTTTATTTCCTGTGAGCTCATCTCTAATGAATTTAAGTACCATCCAAATCTCTAGCCCTGCTATCACCTCATTCCAGTTCTGTATTTCCAGGGGCTGACAGGACAGATTTACTTCAGCATGTTTCCCTTACATCATACACCTCCCCATTAAAATTAATTTATCCTTTTCAGTGGTACCTTTAAAAAATTTTAAAAGGAAAGAGGGTTGTGGGGAGGGTAGCTAAACACACAGAGCTATAGGAATTTTAAAATACAGGGGTGAGCAAAAATAGGTTTACAATTGTAATGCAAAGGTTGATAATAAAATAATTAATAGATAATACGAGAATAAACTCTGTTTCGCATACTCACAACTGTAAACCTACTTTTGCCCACCTCTGTGTGTAACTGGGAAAACTTCTGGGGGAAAAATCTTACAGGTCAGATGTGAGGCTCAAATGAGTGGTCAAGGGCAGCGAGATAGTGCTGAAGAGGTAAAAGTGCTTTAAAGCGGGGAAAACTTCTGTCACTCTGATTGATGTATAGTCCAATATTCATGACTTTGCACACAAATCCCAGAGTGGAGGTGAGGATGAGTGGGGGGCTGGTGGCTTCAATAAAAAAGCGAGTGACAAATAATTTGTTGGCTTTAATTTGAGTTTCAGCACCAATACAGCAGCTTCATGGGCACAGGCTGTCTTGATGAGAAAGCTGGCTCTCTGAAGCAGAAGTAGGCACTTCTGGAGAAGGTACAAGCACCACCAGAAGGAAAGGTAGAAAATGCCACACAACAGGTGATGTTAGAGGACTACATTGTAGCTTATAATGTAGCACCTCCCCAGAGGCTCCCAGACTATCTGGAGAAAACCCAAGGGCCCTGTTGCTCAAACCAGTTTGGACAGAGCTCAAGGAACACAAAATTGCTGTAGCTCCTTGTAAATGCCATGCAGGTAAGGCCTAGGGGAACACAGACTGAGTCTCAAGATAGAAACTGAGTTTTGAAAATTTATGTGTGAGATAATAATATTAACATGCTAACACGGTTTTCATTTTTGTTTCTTCAGAATCTATTAGTCATCATTAGGATTGCCTGGTGGGGTATTGATTCAGGCTGTATTTTTGTTCCTGCCTAGCAAAATGAAAAAATTAAAAAGCAGTCATATAAATTCTATTTATATCACTCTCACAATTTCTTCCTTGTAATAGAATGCACAAAAACAGTATCTTCTTATTCCTGAAATTTGTCAACTAGTGTATTGTATATGCACATTTTTAAATTTTTCTGTATATGATGATGATATTTTGACATCTTTAAAAGCTTTCTGACTGGGGAGAGAGACTTCCCCTCCCTGGGCTAGCCAATTCTTACAGGGTAGGAAAGGGCCCTGATAGAGGTGTGCTTCTCACGTACAAGTTAAACAATGCAGGGTCATCTTTCCTTTAGCTGACCTTTGAGGAAATGTTTCTCTTCCTCAACAATCCCAGAGCTAGGGACCAATCAACTAGAAATCACTTGTATTATTTATTTACTTACTTAGATTTTATTTATTTTTAGAGATGGGATAGGAGGCAGAAAGAGATGGAGAGAAACATCACTATGTAGTTGCCTCTCACATGCCCCCTACTGGGGACCTGGCCCCCAACCCAGGCATGTGCCATAGACTGAGAATCGAACTGGCAACACTTTGGTTTGCAGGCTGGTCCACTGAGCCACACCAGCCAGGGCTAGATATCATTCTTATAGACCCAGGCCCACCAAATACTCAAAGGAGCCCAAACTGACACTGTTCACCCTGCCCTGCCTTAAGGCTGTGACCAAAGTACCTCCAGTCATATCTTCTCACTTCTGACCACCCTGTGATTTTCCAAAGGCATTGCATGATGAGCCGTTCCTCCAATCAACACGAACTGTGACTATGACAAACTTTGTTATATCCTGAGCCTCTGTTCTGTCTCCTTTTGTGACCACACATGAGTGACCAACCCATAAAAGAATATACAACAAGAAATGAAGAAAAACCTTCTACATCTAAAAGTGATAGTTATTTGCTTTCAGTGGTTCTAATAGTAGAAACAGAATTTCCTTTTCAGGGCAGATTCTTTGTCCTAAAAGGAACCATTTTGTTTTCCTCTCTTGGGTATGCTGATATAAGTCTGCTACTCATTCTCCAGGTTAACTCCTAACTTTGGAAAACTAGGTAAAACATAAACAGTTCAACTGGGATGGAAATGATGTCATGTTCTACCTTAGCAGGCAGAGGAAAGGGCTGTTCTGAGAGACTGCGAGGGAATCGGCAGTGGTTGTGAGGTCTGCAGTTACCCTGAGACTGTAGGACAAGGTCTAACCAGCCATGTGTTAAGAAGAAGGTGAAAGAAGTAGCTCTGAGTTGGGGAGGAGTGGATTTCAGTAAAGTAGTGACAGGCTGAATAGCAGAGGCAGATAATGGGTCTTAGGAATGGCAATGTCCTATGTAAATAACTAATAGACAAAAAGATAACCAGATAAACATAAATAAATGCAGAGTAAAATTGTTCATGTTCTTTAATTTCCACAACAATAGTTCTAAAGTCAACATATATAGATATAAAAGTTACTGTATCAGTCAAAAATTTTTGCACACAAAAATAATGCATAACAACACTCTGTCCCCGGCCCTACCACCAACTTAATGGTTTAAAACAACTTATTTTCACTCCACGTCTGAGGGTTGGCTGGGGGTGTTGGCTGGTCTGCGCTGCTCTCATCTGGGCTTGCTTAGTAAACTGGCTCCACATGTCCCTTCGGCTTTTTGAGCAGCAGGCTAACTGGGTTGTCTTCTCATGGTAACAGCAGAGCATGGGATGGCAAAGCCCAGCCATATCTGTTAACTTTCCATTGATTCAAGTTAGTAACAGGCCTAAACACAAGTTAGGAAACGGATTTTTCCCTTGAGTCGGAAGAACTAAAAGACTCACAACACAGGGCATGGACATAAGGCAGGTGAAGAATTAGGGCCAATAATATAATCTACCACAAAGACACAGTCAAGCAAATAGAAATTAGCGAAACCAATATGCAAAGATGCACTGTTAAAAAAAACTTAAATGTTGCTATAGACTGAATGTTTGTGTTCCCAAACAAATTTCATGTTAAAATCTAATCCACAATGTGATAGTATTGGAGATGATTCAATCATGAGGGCAGAACTCTCATGAATGGGACTGGTGCTCATAAAAGAGACTCCAAAAGGCAACATTCCCCTTCTGCCCTATGAAGACACAGCAAAACACAGCTGCCTATGAGTCAGGAAGTAGGCCCTCACCAGACACAAAATCTACCTGTGCTTGATCTTGGACTTCCCGACCTTCAGAACAATGAGAAATAAATTTCTGTTGTTTATAATTCACCCAATCTATGGTATTCAGTTGGCCAAAAAGTCCATTTAATTTTCCTGTAAAATAAAAGACACATTTTTAAATTTTCACCAGTAACTTTATTGATTTGGATATTTTGAGTATGTCGGCTATCTTTGGCTTCTAGTGTGTAGAGGCCAGGGTTGCTGCTGAACATCTTCCAGTGCATAAGGCAGCCCCACAGCAAAGAATTCTTTGGCCAAAATGTCAATAGTACCAAGAAACTTCACAAACCATTTTGATATGCATAATCAGTTACAGAACCTTCTCCTTACACTACAAAAATCCTTTTTTGTGTTTCAGTTGCATTTTTACCTTTCTTGAAATAATAAAGCAAAATATGCTGAAAATGTCACTTACTTTCTACCACCTTCAGTATAAAAATGGCAGCACAAAAATTCACCAATTTTTATGTATATTTTTAAAATGCATGCTGATATGACAGCTGTCACCATATAATCTAACAAAATTCTTTTGAATGGAGTTAAAGGCAACTAAACACTACTAGAGCCATCATACAGAAAAAACACTAAACAAACTTTTTGACCAACCCAATATTTTGTTACAGTAGCCCAAATGAACTAAAACATAAATATTTCCCCTCCAATTGGTGGCCTGATATTTAGAGAGCACAACTATAACCCTAGACATTTTGTGTACAAATTTGATGTAAACATTAACCCACACAAAAAGTAATAATTGTCTTATATTATGTGAAGTGTGAAGATTCTTGAGAGTCTTAAATACTAGTTAATGGGAGTTTCTGAGTTTTCTTTTATAGTGAGAGTTCACAAGTACTCTGTTTATTAGTTAATCATTCTAGTCAATAATCATACTCATTGAAACAGTAGAAAAGATTAAATATCAGAATATGCCCATATGATTGTGGGATTAATTGAATTTATAATAAAGTAAAAATTTCCCAACAAGACAATCCAGAACTAGTAACTTTTTTGTAATTAATAAAAGGCTTGCTATGAAAGCAATGTAATATTGAATGTCAACTATAATTGAAAAATTTAAAACAAAGTAGCAAAAGGCTTTACTTTAAATCACCAATATTGACATATTAGCATGAATAGTCCATATAGCTTTGTATTCAAGATACTTCAATGGTCTAATTTCCATAATTATATGATCTTGACCCAAAGTTAGTTACATAACAAAAAAAGTATACACCTTCTTGCTGTCTATTCAGAAGTTAAATATGAAACTAACTCTAAGCCTGTAATTAAGCTTACAGATGACTCCATGAGAGAATGGCAGATTTAATTGGCTAATCTACGAAGCAAAAATACTTTGAAAAGAGGTCAAGTAACTATGGAAGAATTTAAGGACTATGAGAAATGTAAGTTCCTTCAAACATGTAACCACAGCAAATTGCACCGGCTGTTGACATGGAAGAGGGATGCTACTATGCAATTTAAGAATTAATCTGAAGAGGAAACCTGGGACCTGCTATTATTCACTGATACCTCCTCTCTGTAAAAAAATGAAAAATAGCCCTGGCTGGCGTAGCTCAGTGGATTGAGCGTGGGCTGCAAACTGAAGTGTTGCAGGTTCAATTCCCAGTCAGGGTACATGCCTGGGTTGCAGGCCATGATCCCCAGCAACCGCACATTGATGTTTCTCTCTCTCTCTCTCTCTTTCTCCCTCCCTTCCCTCTCTAAAAATAAATAAATTTTAAAAAATCTTTTAAAAAATCAGTTTAAAAAATAAATAAATAAATAAATAAAAGAAGCAAAAGCTTGCTACAGTATTAAAATGTGTCACATTAGTATTTAAATTCATCAGACAGATGGCTTATTTGACTAAACCAACCTTTGTTTACAATGGAATGAATCCATTGGTCCTGTGCCAAAGAATTGTGGTTTCCACTTCCCCCTCTTTCAGCTACTACATTAATTCCAGGGTTCACGGAGTCTCAAAAGAACAAGATTCAGATTTCAATATATTCCTCACAGATTACAACAACTCAATGAGTTCATACTAATAAATACTGAGGAACCAGACTTTCCAAGGACAACATAATGAATAACCATGTACAGCACAGGTGGGCAGTTTTATCCTCAGGTGTTACTTATGATAGGTTAAAAATATTGTTAAATAAGAAACACTGACTTTAAGATAATACAGAATCAGAAAAACAGATCTGTGTTTTTCTACTTGCAATTTAGATTACATTAGATTGTTTTTAAGTCCTAATTATTTTTAGAAGGCATTAGTTAAATAAAGTATGATGTTTTGAATCTGTGTTAGCACATTTTAACCATATGAAAATCTATGTCCTAGAAATACATGGCTTATTAATGAAGTAAAATTATGGGGAGCTTTTCTTGCACTATTTTTTTAAAATTTGACTGGTTGATTGGCATAATATATCAGATTTGTGAATTATTTCTTTGTCCAATTAGCAGAATCTGGTCAGTACATTGTTCCATGAGTGTTGAGCAGAATCTAAGAAGATGACTTTATTATTCGCCTACCAAGAGATTCAGTAAATATTGTTCTAGAACAATAAGTGGTAGGTCAAAGTGTCTAAGTCTTGTAGTAAGACTAAGTGGTCTCAGAAATTATATTTCCTATTGAGGTTTAGTGTTATACACACAAAGCAGTATCTGTAGCCTGAGATCCGTAATGATAGGTGCTCACACTCAAAACACCTCCAACACTCTGTAACAGACACACTTGTTTTTTCTATTATATTTCTACTCTGTCACCTCCACCATAGGTCTTATCACATCACAATATGATTGTGTGTGTTACCCCCAACCCCAGAACTCCAAGTTATTTGAAAGGTTAAAAATTCCCTGTCTACTCTGTGTAATTATTATAGCAATTACCCATTATTTACCTGGTGCTAGCAGTTAATTGGTGCTCAATAAATACAGGATGGGCAAAAGGAGGTTTACAGTTGTGAGTACATGAAACACAGAGTTTATTCTTTTATTTTCATTTATTCTTGTATTATATATTCTTTCTATATGAAAAGCTATAAACCTACTTTTGCCCACACCTATACAGATATTGAATAAATGGATCACTGTAAATTTCAGAGCAAGTGACACAGTTGCTTTGCATGTGAAAAATTGCTCAATAAATATTCATGACCCTAAATGAAATCATCTTTTTATTCCTTATTAATTCCACTTTTCCTAGTCAAGAGTACTTTGCCTTTATGACAGTTACCTCTTTTACTCCACCAGTCATGCTAGTCTTACTCTTGAGTTCTCTGAAAACTGTAACTCAGTGCTTTGGCCTAGTTCTTCAGCTTGATGTGTCTTTGAGAATACTGAAAAAAATGAACATGTGTTTCCGAGTTTCAAAATTCATTTTTTGCTCTTACCACCTGTATCACTCAGGATATAATCAGGAACCTGCCTCCACAGCATGATTTGAACAGGCAAAGTTTAATACCAAGAATTATTATGTATAGAAAGGAAATATTAAGTAACAAAAACTTATAAAGTATCAATTAACTATAAAAATATAGCAAGAACTCTAGAGGAAACTTTATAACGAGGGAAGAGTACCCAAGGAAGGTACAATTTAAAAAGGTAAGAAGACCTCTCCAAGTCTGGAATTCAGGTCTCACTGGAAAAGTTTATTGAGTTGTCCAGACCAGATCTGGTCTACAGTTTCTAAGCAGGCAGAAAATATCCTGTGGGGTATATATAGGTCAAAGCTGGCAGGTGGGAGCACCCATGGAGTCAAGGCATTGGAGACTGCTTCCCAGCATCACAGCAGGAGACCTGCTGCATATGGCATCTCAATAGAAGAGCCACAGCAAAGTGGTGTATCACCCTGCATGCTCTGTGGTTGGAGCATGCACCACTGGATATTCCCACACACCCACTGGCATTCTTGCAACAGAAGCAAAATGCAAAACACATTTGATACTGGAACGAGCAAGGGAAGTACTCTTCCTCTGGCAATGTTGCTTTAGTGCCCCCTAATACAAGGTTCAATTTTGAGCTTACTACAAAGGAAAAATGCTTAAAGGGTCTAACTTCACTATAGCAGAGCAGCTAATAAAGAGTAGATTTGAAGCAGAGAGGCAATGAATTAGTAACTGGAGCATCACTCAACAATCTAAAGAGGACATAAGGACCTCATATTAGCATCTGATCACTCTGATTTGCTTACCTTTTGGTCCTAGCTGCATCCTTTCTTCCAACCAATCTACTGCAATGGAATGTCTAGGTTATTTAAAGGGCACAGGTTACCCTTACTTGTACTTCAAAGAACTTAGGGATATTAGATAAAGTAAATCATACCCAGCTTCATGGTGTAGCTAGACCACTACCTTTATGGCCTGATACTTACAGTTATGCAGTTGATACTCAGAGGGAAAGTTGGAGAGCTAACAACATATAAGGCACTTCAGATCCAAACTCCTGTTACCTTTCCCCTCAGCGCACTCACTCCATGTGTTTCACCTCCATCCACCCCCTGACTCTTTAAGGTTCCTTTAACACACCAGCAAGTCCACTCAGGGCATCTGCCTTTGATCTTTCCCTCTGCCTAGAGCACTCTTCACTCAGAGGCACAGGGAGTGTTCAAACATTTTCTTCAGGTTCTCATGTAAATCTTAGTTTCTCAATAAGACTCTCTCTAACGACCCTATTTTAAACAGCAATCCAGTGATACTTCCTGCTTTACTTTTCTCCTTAGCATTTGTCACAATGCACTCTGTGTTTCAGGTGGTTATACTGGTTATTGCCGGCCACATGAGGGTCATCTCCAGGAAGGAACATTTCTGGTTTCTTCGCTACACTGTATTTTGGGTCTGAGATCATATGTGACAGCTTGATGACTAAGAAATACATGTGGAGTGACTTTTATTCCATAATCTAAGATCTGATTATTTCTCACTCTCTAGAAGTTGAGAACCTCAAAATCCCACATATTCCAAGCAAGTACTAGAAATGACTGAAGAAGGTAAGGTGGGTCCCCAGGTCACACGAAGAACACAGGTCCTATCTGAAAGGAGTGCCTAGTCATCATCTGTGGAAAACTGTAGCCACACAGGAATAAAAAGCAAGTCTTGCCATTTTTAGACTTTTTCAAAGAAGTAGGAAAAAACCTTTTGGGTATAATCTCCTAGTTTGTAAATGTAAATACTAATTCAAGAACAGTCAGAAACCAAAACACTTTGCAAAACAAACAAAATATGTCTGTAGGAAGAATGTGGCTACAGCAGCCAGGAGGCCACAAGGTGTTATTCCCTGACTAACACATTGTAGAGATTCCATGTTTGGTTTCTAGATTTGGGCTTCCTGCACTGAATGTTCAAACCCTTAATGTTTCCAGCATCTCATATCAAATAAACTTTGCCCCATAAAGACTTAATTGTCTTATCTCTGTCCCCTTTATATTTTGTGTTCTTTCAGTCTTGTCTTTGAATAGCCTACACACAGTAAATTTTCCAGAAGGAACATCTGCTGTGGAATTTTTAAAAAGTTGAATTATAGTTCTACCTCTTGGTTGGTATGAGAACTTGGACAAATTTCTGTATCTTCATTCTCTAATTTTCTTATAGTGTTTGAGTTCTCTTGGCAACCACACCATTTTGTTCTTAAGCCTTTTTATTCCCTCCTAAGACCATCATTGAGTTTTCCCTGGGCTTCTGGAGGTGCTTCCCCTGAGGAGCTTGACTCCATCTCTGTTTAACAGGGAGAATCACACAAAGCTGTCGTCCTAGAAAAGTCAAATACCTGGCACTATAACCTCATTCACCACATAATACTCCGGTTTACTGAGGTATTCTCTCATGTCATTATCATCTACTTTTGTTAGCTGAGAGAGAGAGAGAGAGAGAGACAGAGAGAGAGAGAAGGGAGGGAGAGAGAGAAGGGAGGAGAGGGAATAAGGAGTAGGAGAGGGAGAACTAAGAAACAGGTAATTATTTTGTTACAAGGCATTCCTCGCTGGAGGCAAAAGAATAGGTTTCATAGTATTAAAGTACTACTTGAGTTCTATGGTCCTGTGACTACATAGTCATAATAAATAATTGAGAGAAAAGAGTATTTTACAGAGCCAACATAATTTATTTTCAACAAAATAGCTGCTTCTCCTTAATAGTTCATGAAAATGATAATCTACTCACAATCTTTTTTATTATGCTTTTAACAGACATTTAAAAACTCATGTTTATTTCTAAAAAGACGTATAAGTAACAATCTTTCCATAGGTTTTGTAAAAACCTCTGGGAAGGACATTTGATTAGCCCTTAGCACACAAGGGAAGTCACAGTTTGATTGCAACTGGTCTAACTGACATTCTTTCAGCTTTCCTTTAACCTTGGCAATATTTCATGTTCTTACTGGTATAACGATGCAGAAACTTCATTTCTTTAATATGACCATTTCTCCTTTCTTTCGTTTTGACTCAAACTGGCCTCCTTCAGTGCCATGATCACCCACCACTTCCTCCTTTGCGGGTCCATGCCCTTAATTATTAAGCCCTCAAGACAATGAGGTTCTGGTGGGCATCAAATAACTTCAGGGACAAAGCCTAAATGAGTTTTTGTAAAACTAAAGACAACAGTTAGGCCTCAGCTGTTTTTCAGTTCCAGACCCAGAGAAACAGAACCACCTCACCAGCCACAGCCTGAGGGAAAGGTGCTTTATGATGGTCAAGTAGAAAGCAGCACTAACTCTAATATAAGAAGAAAGTTGGTACGGTGTTAATATTCTGACTCAAGAGAGTTAAGGACAGGCATGGTCTAAAACAGTGAATGGAATGTAATTTCTGAGCAAGTGACACCATCAATATTCCAGTTTTTCCCCATGGTTGGTAAGTTAATGACCCTTATTCTTGCCACTTCATATGAATTTACTCAGATAATTCAAAGATATCTTGAGTTCACTCATGCACTCTGCTAGAGTTATAGTCATAAATCATCTAATTTAGCTACCAGATTCTATAAAAATCTATAAATCATCAAGGGACATGTGTTTGAAAGATGCTATGTAAGATATGAAGCACTAAAATATCACTTAGCAAAGTGAATACTCCATAGCTCTAGCCCAGTGAGATTTTCTAAGAATAAAGGAGGGGAAGAGAGTTCGTTAACCCTCTCTGCAAGTCTCAAAGCACATTAACATATAAGGTTCTGAGAAAACTTGTGGTAAACAAACCTAATTAACTTTGTTTAATCTGGAATCCTAAATCAGCAAGCTAATAACCTCTGAAGTATCAGGACTCTTTCTTCCCACCAGAGATAATAGTAATTTACAAAGCCAATATTGACCATGAAACATTTAGCCAACCTTCTTCACTACTCCTCAAGAATATCTTGAAGGTTTAAGATCAGTTCACATAAAATGCTAATACCAAATATACTCAAAAGAACAAAAGAGAATGTCCATGTATGTGAAATATAAAACTGCAGAAAACAGGGTATGGACTAAATGCTGGATAAGGTCAATACCACCAGTAAGAAAACCAGTTACAAGACTAAGGGTTTAAGCACCTTTGATTTTTACAAAACTATTAGCAGGTCAGAGTGGCCTTTATGAACTTGCTTTCCAGATGTAAAATGTACAATTTGCATATTTCAAATGTGTGGTCATGGGCTAACAACTGTAATAAAAAATATGCTTCCTAAATGCCCCATGTTTTATCATCGTCCGGAAGATCAATGTGAAATTATCACTGCTGCTTTCAATTCAATTCTGAATGAATGGGGACACTGGTTATGTCAATCTTGTCTGCCAAGCCTAATTATCCACAGAGCTAAGATGGCTCATGTACATCTAGTGCTAAGCTGTTTGTTACTTTGTGTTTGTCTTGTTGTTCATGCTTTGATTTATTTGTTGTATGGAGGGATGGTCACTGATTGGTCCAAAGGTATACATAAAATCCTAAATCAGCAAGCTAATAACCTCTGAAGTATTAGGACTCTTTCTTCCCACCAGAGGTGATTAACAAAGCCAAACAGAACAGTTCTCCCAACCAAACTGTAATGGAATCAAACCCGTGCAGAGAAATAAAGATACCATGAGAGTGACATCACAAGGCCAGTATTAAAGAACTGATCCCTACAACTACTTTAGATCATTAGACATCTTCAGGTTCAGGCTAGATATATTTTTTTAAAGGTAAAGCAATCTTTTCTAGATTTAATCTAATTTATCAACAAAACAGTACTAAGAGAGGTGGGTATAAGATAGTGATCTATATGATCTGTGCCAACTGAAATCAATTTTAACTTTTTGTTCAGAAAATAAGAATCATTTTTATTATTGAACTATGTATCACTGAGTTCAATATTTAAATGAAAAATCCTGGCTATTTTAATAATACCCTTGTACTGGTATTATAAAAATCTGTCAAATTCTGTGAAAAATGAGTTTCATATCCACGGATTAATTCTAAGTCATCTGTTGCCTGCATTTAATAATTTGTGCAAATAAAAGAATACAATAGAAAGGCTGATGCCACTAAAAGCTGATGACTAAGTTTTAAATGTATTTAAGTGTCCACATTTAATGGTTGGAAAGCAGTTTAAACTGCACATGATAAAATCCATTAACACACACTTTTATTTAAAGAAGAAATCTCCATTTTGTGGTCAGATAGACTCAGTATTTGCTTTAAAAACATCTCATGTTTTTGTAGATGAGAAAAGATTAGAGAGGGGGCAGGGATCATGGTGTGGATACATTTTGTTTTTCAAAAAGAAGTATGTTCATGATTGGCATACACTGTAAAGAGGAACGAAGACCATAGATCAAAGGTCCATCAGATATAAAGCCAACCAAAACCATGTAGGGTATTCCATATGATGTATTATTTACACGATTAACTTTCAACCAACAAGGCTTTCTTCCCTAAAATGCACTCCAAATCTGTAGAGTCAATCAGTGACATTTAACAGCTCTTTCATAGTCAAAGGAAAAAAGAAAACCCACTTAGATCCTTACATTGAGTATTTAATAATGATAATACAAAACAGAAGCGGTCTCAAGTATAGCAATGTATTGTAGTACAAAAGCAAATAAAGAAGAGAATAGTGGGAGGACTTGAAAGCCATGTCTACCAAATGAACTGTGGATGACTTAAAAAACCATGTGAGTTTACTGAGATGTGTTTCTGGAATGAATGTGACCTAGTTTACAAACAGGCTGTGTTTCAGGTGTTCACCTAGATACGTAGTGCAGTGCAAGGCACGCTCGGGGGGTGTTCAGATGTTTCCGTACAATCCCTATTTTTTAAATGACCAGTATGATGGTTAAATGGAGGAGAAGATACTGGGTTTAGGAGAACAACAGAACTATTACTCCAAATGGTATATTAGCACCTTGACATAAATACAACAGTTTTATACTTACTAAAAAAAAAAGGATAGATGACAAAAGATGGGAGAAAAAACTTACATAGAAATTTCCTTTTTTATGAACTTGGAAAACACAGTTCATACAAAATGAAAAGAGGTTAACACTGAGGACAATCTGAGAAAAACAAGAAGCTGAAACTAAGAAGGCACAGTCTGAGAGCGGTGTGTATCTGGGTACGTGGCAGAGAACTGTGGCAGAAATCACTAAAGGGTGTAAGGTCGTCACAATGGGGATGGCTTCGGAGACGCAATGGCTCAATAGCTATGATATGGACTGATTTTATGTAACTTTGCTTCTGAAAATATGATCCCAAGAATATATACACACTTAATGTGTATCTAAAAGTTTGTGGAGATATATAGATAGGTAGATAGATATTTGAGATTGTGTCTGTTGGCAGGTTTAGATACACACATATCAGTTTATTCACAGAATCTATTGAAATCATAGTACTACTATTGGAGCAGGCTGCAATATTCACTGAATATGGAATAAGAAGAAAACCACCATATTTCTATGGGAAAAAATTCAAGACCCTTATATAGACCATCAAAAATTTATTCTATACAAATAAAGAACTTTTCCTCTGTCTCCAATTCCACCTCATTAAAAATGGAAAAGTACGCCACATAGGAAAACACGTCTGGTTTGACAAGGGATCTGGACATCCCAGAAGGTGGGTGGAAGGAAAGCTCAGGACTGAGCCTGAGTGTCTGGGTTCACGTTACTTTAAAACCTAAAGAATGTTCCTTGGTCCCTGGGTTATCTTCTTTCTCTTTTTCAGTGGACCTCTATATAGTCAGGTCGTTACTTTTTCATTTTTTTATAATTTTTCAGTATAATTGGCATACAATATTTTGCTATTTTCAGGTACAAAACACAGTAATTAGACATGTATATAACTTATGAAGTGATCCCCCCAGGAAGTCTGGTACCCCTCTGACACCATCCATGGTTATTACAATATCACTGACTCTATTCCCCAGGCTGTCTTTCACATCAGGGCCTTTAACCTTGATTACCATAAGGCCTAGTGCCTAGAAGAGCCCCTGATTCATTTTAGGCACAAAGTAAATTGAATAAGTTATTGATAAAGTTCTCAGTTTTATTTCAAACGTTCATGTCAAACAAGATTATCCTTTATGACTCAAGGAGCTACGCAGGTTGCTTTCACAGACTGTCCCCAAGTTATATTTTTCTGAATCATGAAAGTAGGCCTTTATGATTTTAATGACGGTGTCTCACATTCAAATTACAAACAGGAAATCTAGTATAAAACAGCTCCATTCTAATCCTAACTAAAGTTTTTCTTTATTGATAAGATAGTGAAAGCTAAACAACACACAGATTTTTATAGTGGGCCTCTGTACATTACAGAATGAATTAAGACAAAAATACTTCAGAGAAAAGTTGTCTTCAGTAAATTCTAGGCATTTCGGGGCAGAAGAGGGGCAGGCCTATGATAACAGGCAGCGGGTATCAGCAGACCTGCAGTCAGCATTGCTGCCTGCATCCACTGCAGACTGTGAAACCTCTGAACATTGGCCCTTGTCCTCTCAGCCTTGCACCTCCACTCTGGACCACTTTACTGGTACACAAAGGAATCTACAACTGAATGAGAAGACTCTAGGAATGTGCTCTCTTCAAGTTCCTCATCTCCCTCTTTTCTTTTCCCAGGTTTTGAGTTTCCACCAGATCTGGCTGCAGAGCATTCGAAGGAGAGCAGGCCTTGGAAAGGATGACAGAGGAGATAACTGGCTGTAGCTGAGAAACGGTATTTTCATAGCTGGTTGATATTCCAGGTTTACACAGGTAAAAGCATGAAAATCAGTTACTGCTGTATAAAATTTTTTTAAAGTTCAAAATACACAGAGGTCCTGGAGTAAGAAGACTGTGATTTAAAATCTGGTTCCATGTTTGCTCCAGGTGTGGCCTTAAGTGAGTTCCTCACATCTGTAAGCATGGCTGAGGATTGTCAATGGGTATAAGTTATATCTCTACTTTACATGTTGTTGTTATTAAAATGATTAATAGAAAACATGGAAGAACGAGTGCACAAACCACTGAATATTACACATTGTTTCTATATTGCCAAGTGACAAATATAGAATTATTCTGTGGTTTACAATATTAACTTAGTTCTTTTTAAATGAAGATTCATTTCTGAGAATAAAAGGTTAGCTTATGTATTATTATATCTTGTGTATGGCAGATTCTTAATCAAATATATTTATACACAGCAGAAAGAAGGAAGGAGCTCCTACCCTTTGCAACAGCATGGATACAACTGGAGAGCATTATGCTAAGTGAAATAAGCCAGGCAGTGAGGAGCAAATACCATATGATCTCACCTTTAAGTGGAACCTAATCAACAAACTCACACAAATGAGCAAAATATAACCAGAGACATGGAAATAAAGAACAATCTGACAGTAACCAGAGGGGAGGTAGGAGGAGATAAAAAGGGGAAGGGGGAAGGGTTTGCAGGAACAACTAGAAAGGACACATGGACAAAACCAGGGGCAGGGTGGCAACAGGGGAGGGAGGTTAGGATGGCTGGGGTCGGGGGTAAATGCAAACAACTGTACTTGAACAACAATAAAATAATTAAAATATATATATATATATTTATACACCCATTTAAAATGATAAAATAACTAGTTAAATAATTAGATGTGTCATCTTTGTTCAACTATTGGTTACAGCCACCCTTCTAGTACCAAGTTCAGGAATTTTTATTTGTCATAGAGCAAATGTGACCAGAGCAAATGCACTGGGGTTAAAAACGAACAAGCAAACACAAACACTAAACCTCCATTCACTTTATCTATGGTACATGTGTGGGTAATACAATAGCTCTAAAGGTTCAAAAGAATGATTATTCTTTTTAGAAAAAAATTATAATCCTCAGTCTGAATTTATAGAGTAAAAACTGTTAATAGCATATATATTAAAAGGTAAATTTCATATTTATAAACTTAGTAGTAATATAATTTACATCTTATTAATATGAACCATAATACTTAATTGCTAAATAAATTTATTTAGCAATTAACTTCTAAATAAATTAAGGACTCACATTCATATTCCTTAAAATAGGATAATAATATATTGCCAACAATGTCTCATTTCTTTGAATAAAAATGCTTTGGTTTCAAAGAAGCAAAGTAATTTTTAAATGTTTTTCTAGTACAGTTGTCTCCATTATCCCCCTCTACTGAAAAATAGTTTTTAAACAAAGATTTAAACAATATTGTTTTACACTTAAAAACATTTCAAAAGTAATTATTTGCAAAAGCTAAATGTAAAGATATAGCAATAATCAGCGGTCCCCCCTAGAATCAACTATTGCTACAGCCATGCTAATAATAAGGTTGACTTTCATGTGCAGAATGAGAAATCATTATTATATGAGTCCCACTTTTATATAATATTTCTTTAAAAAGTATAAACTTACTCATCTGAATAATTAAACATTAAATACATGTCTGTTCTGCACAGTGAAGAAAACCATAAAAAAAAAAGAGAGAGAGAATCTACTGAATGGGACACTACATTAGCAAATGATATATCCAATAAGAAGCTGATATGCAGAATACATAAGAAACTCACCCTGACTGGTGTGGCTCAGGGAGTTGAGCTTCTTTCCACAAACCAAAGGGTGGCAGGTTCGATTCCTGGTCAGGACACATGCCTGGGTTGCAGACCAGGTCCCCAGGTGGGGGTGTGCAAGAGGCAATTGATCCATGTTTCTTTCCCTCTCTTTCTCCCTCCCTTCCCCTCTCTCTAAAAATAAATAAATAAAATATTTTAAAATATGTAAGAAACTCATACAACTCAATAACAAAAAAATAAACTATTTGATCAAACAATGGGCAAAGGACATGAAAAGACATTTCTCCAAAAAGGACAAGCACATGGCCTACAAAATTATGAAAAAATGCTCACCATCACAAATCATCGGGAAAATGCAAATTAAAATCACAATGCCAAACCACTTCACATCATTCAAAATGGCTATTATCAAAAGGTCACTTAACTATGTCCAGGTAGCTTAGTTGGTTAGAGCATTGCCCAGACACGCCAAGAATGCGGATTTAATCTCCAGTCAAGACATATACAATAAGTAACCAATGAATGCATCAATAAATGGAAAACAAATCAATGTTTCTCTCTCTCTCTCACTCTCTCATATCAGTAAATATTTTTAAGTCACCAAATGAAATGTGTTAACAAGAATTTAAAGAAAAGGAAACCCTTGTGCACTGTCAGTGGGACTGAAAATTAGTGTAGCCACTATGGAAAACAGTATGGAGATTCCTTAAAAAGCTAAAAATGTATCTACTATACAAGCCAGCAATTCCACTTCTGGGTATTTATGCTCCAAGAAAACAAAACACTAACTCTAAAAGATATGTGCACCCCAATATTTATTGCAGCATTATTTATAACAGCCAAGATGTGGAAGTAATATAGGTGCCCATCAAAAGAGGAATGGAAAAAATATGATGTGGTATAGATATACAATATTATGCAGCAATAAAACAAAGAATGAAATTCTGCCATTTGCAATTACATGGATGGACCTAGAGGGTATTATGCCAAGTCTAATATATCAGACAGGGAAAGAAAAACACCACGTGGTTTTACTTATGTGCGGAATCTAAGAAAACAAAGCAAATGAACAAACAAAAAACCCCAAACTTGTAGAAACAGACCAAAGGGATGGTTACCAGAGGGAGAGGGTGAGAGGATAGGTGACTAAGGAGAGGACAGTGATGTCAATAATACTGTAATATTAAGTTCAGATAGTGACCGATGATGATTACTAGAATTTGGGGGGTGATCATATTATAAGGTTTAAAAATGTTGAATCACTATATTATATACCTGAATCAAATATAACTAATATTATATACCAACTATACTTAATTTAAAATTATAAATCAATAAATACATATTTGTTAAACTGGGCAGGAAAAACTAAATAATGTGAATTTCTGTCAACAATTTTTTAAAGATTTTATTTATTTATTTTTAGAGAAACAGGAAGGAAGGGATGAACACAGGGAGAGAAACATCAGTGTGCAAGAGAAGCATTGATTGGTTGCCTCTAGCATGTCCTCAACCAGGGACCTGGCCTGCAACCCAAGCATATGCCCTGACCAGGAATTGAACCTGAGACCCTTCAATTTGTACAACACCCAGCCCACTAAGCTGCACCAGTCAGGACCATCACAACAATTCTAGTGCCATAAAATCTAGATAATACATTTTCTAAAGGAAGAAAAAGGATATATATCCACATTTAAAGCTATTTTTAATGCCTTTCCTTTGGGGATGTTAGTAAGAGTGACAGGAAAGGAGATTGAGAAAAACGTTTTATCTTATGGAAAGAAAGGAAGGGAAAGGGAAGGGAAGAGAAGGGAAAAGAAAAGAAAGCAATGTAGTATAGTGATTATGAATAAACGCACTGGAGCCTAGTGGTCTGGATTTAAATCTCAGCTCAGGCGCCAGCTGTATGCATTTGCATGCTACTTTACCTCTCTGCATTTCTGTGTCTCATTTGAGAATGGAGTAGCTATAATTATTTTATGATTTAACAAGAAAAGAAAAATACTTGGAATAATATCCCATTGCCTCTAATGCTTTTATTTTAAACTTTTATAATCTCTCTGGATTTGGGGTGGAATACCTCTCGGTTATTATCATTAAACATAAGCTAAAAAAAACTACTATAACTGGAAATCTTCCCATGCAAATTAGATATATTAGTTGACACGTATAATTTGTAACTTTTCCATGACCCTCTAAAACATTTATTGAATTATTATACTGAACATTTAAAATTAGATGTCAATCACTGATTTAAAAGTGAAATTTGATTTATACATTGATAAATTTGCCCACATTTTCTCTTTCCTAGGGCAGTAGGCACCTCAATATGTGAAGCTTTTCATTTATGACTTCTATATTACCTTTTAAAAAGATTTTTCCTAAAGCAATCTTTTTGAATGACTTTATTTAATTTTGAAGTAACACTAACTTACCATTTTTAATAATATATATGTAGACATATAGACAGCCATACAATCAGGACTTCCATTCTGCAAGATATAACCACAGCATTGCATTTCCACATTGTGTGGATATAGTTTCAGTTTAGGCAAATAATTTTCATTCCTTATGTATTCTTTGTAGCTTTATGACAGGCAAATGTAAGCTTCTATTAGTCCTTGTGTATACTGAAAATATGGTAAGCACCTCTAAAAAATATCTTATTGGATTTCAAGGAGTGTAAGGTTCCAAGATACCAGGAAATGGAACATAAAAAAGTCAAATTTCCTAATAAGGTAATACATATTTAATTCATTTTTGCCCAGGATTAACAAAAAAAATAACAGCCTAGGGTATGAATTTTAGAACCAACAAACTGCTGAAGCAAATCAATCAAGTTCACATATTCACATATTTTCAACATTTTGACAGTTGCTAACCATTGAAGTAAAATGAGTTAACAGATGAGAAATCCATGAACACTTTCGCCAGGCACAGTAACCTCTCATAACTAAAATGGTAAAGCCTTAAAGTACTCAGTTCTAATATCTTCTGATTACAGCACCAGCACAGATCTAACTCACGAATCTGGCTCAGGTTAGAATGTCATAAAAACTCAGGAAGGAAAAGTACCAATGTACATAAATTGGATAATTAGATAATTTTAATTGGATAATATCAGCAATCAATCATAATCAGAAGCAATGTCTCTATTTTTAAAAAGTTGTAATTTTTCACATGAAAAATTATTAAATTATGCCCCCTCACTCAATTTTCCATTTCTCTCTTAGTCTCTTCCCTTCCATATATACACATTTCAGTTCTTAGAGGAATTACCAATGATTCCTTTAACCCTTCAACTTTACTGTCCCCTCTTTTTGTTTACAGAAATAGTTCTCAAAAGGATAATAGTGTATTTTATCATATCAACTTTAATCTTACCCTCTTTACAATTTTCCTTTTCTTTTAATCATTTTTAACAAAAGGTCTAATGATGACATTTTTAAATTAGAGCTTTAATGTGTATTTAATATACCATAAATTACACTTTTATAATCCTTTTCATTTTCATGAAGTTGATAGAGATGTCTCTTTCTCACTCCTTGCTTTATTAATTTGAATCTCCTTCCATTCCTCCCTCCTTTGTCAATCTAGATAAAGGTTTCCCAATTTTGTTGATTTTTTCAAAGAAACAACTTTTGCTTTTGTTTGCATTCTTTATTGTTTCGCTATTTTCCATTTCATTTATTTCCATTGTAATCTTTATTCTTTCCCATGCTTCAGCTTGCTTAGAGTTTGGTCTGCTGGTCCTTTTCTGTCTTTTTTTTTTAATGAAAAATAGAAGCATCCACAGAAGAAGATACAAGATACAAGAAACACTGTACATAGGACAATGATGCCTTCAGACCCTTTAAAAGTAGACACCTTGGAAACTCACACAGTTCTCCCAATCACCATCAGCTGCCCTGTCATATTTTTCTGAATCCCATCAATGGTCTGAAATCTTTCATTCCTTTTTTTTCTTTTTTTTTTTCAATTTTAAAATTTATTGGGGTTTTTTTTGCATTTTTAAATTGTTCTTCAACTATAGTAGTCTCCATTTTCCCACCACCACTTTCCCCTACCTCCCACCCTCAATCTTTCCCCCATTTGGCTTTGTCCATGGGTCTTTTATGCATGTTCCTTGATGACTCTTCCCTTTCTTTAGCCCCACTGCGGGAAACCAGTCTGCATGCTGTGGGCCTAGCTCCCACTGGGAGATGCACAGGACCCATGCCCACAGACAGGTTCTCCTGTGGGGAATCAAACCTGCAATGTGCCTAAGCCACTATGAGTCTTGCTTTTTTCTAAAACTCCCTCACCCTGAATTGAGGACATTTACTGCAAAGTAACTTCCTAAAATCCATGCTAAACCTTCCAAGGATCAGTGTAACAGGTTCAACCACTCTTGCCTTTTCATTTGTAAATATTCCTCTTCTGTGATGTAATTAGTAGCATTGGCTCCTTTGTTTTCTGTAAAAGGTAACCACCTAAAGTGAATCTGTGTATAGTAAATAAGGACCATCATGTAATTGGGAGATACCCCATAAAGGCCTGTCATGGCAGAGGCCGAGGCTTTTTGTTCCCCTTGAGAGAAAAGCCATGCTGTCCCTTTTCATCCACCAGACTCGGTAGTTCATGTGAATGTCTCATTTCATCCATAATGATGTGGACACTGCGGGCCAGTGTCTGCATCACCCACTTTCCCCCTCCCCACTGCCCTATGGTTACCGTTAGTTTCTTCTTTATTTCAATGTCTGTTGTTATATTTTGCCTGCTTGTTTGTTTTGTTGATTAGGTTCCACTTACAGGTGAGATCATATGGTATTTTTCTTTCACCATCTGATTTATTTCACTTAGCATAATACTCGCCAGTTCCATCCATGCTGTTGTGAAGGGTGGGGAACTCTTTCTTTCTGCTGAGTAGTATTCCATTGTATACATGTGCCATAGTTTTTTGATCCACTCATTTACTAATGGGCACATATGTTGCTTCCAGCACTTGGGTATTGTAAAGTGTGCTGCTATGAACATTGAGGAGCAGAGGTTCTTTTGAGTTGGTGTTCAGGATTCTTGGGGTATAGTCCCAGCAGTGGAATTGCAGACTCAAAAGTCAGTTCCATTTTTAGTCTTTTTGAGGAATTCTATACTGTTCATCACAGTAGCTCTACCAGTCTGCATTCCCACCAACAGTGCACTAGGGTTCCTTATGGAGATAACCTATCCAGCACTTGTTGTTTGTTGATTTGATTATGATGGCCATTCTGACAGGTGTGAAGTGGTATCTCACTGTGGTTTTAATTCGCATCTCTCTGATGGCTAGTGATGCTGAGCATCCTTTCATATGTCTCTGGGCCCTCTTTACATCCTCCTTGAAGAAGTGTCTGTTCATGTCCTTTGTCCATTTTTTAATTGGGTTGTTTGTCTTCCTAGAGTAGAGTCATATGAGTTCTTTATATATTTTGAAGATCAAACCCTTGTCTGAGGTATCATTAGCAAATATATTTTCCCATACAGTTGGTTCCATTTTCATTTTGCTGAATTTGTTTTTTAGTCATGCAAAGGCTTTTTAATTTGATGAAGTCCCATTTGTTTATTCTCTTCTGTATGTCCCATGCTCTAGGGGACACATTAATGAAAATATTGCTGTGTGGAATATCTAAAATTTTCCTGCCTATGTTCTCCTCTAGGACTTTTATGGTGTCATGACTTAAAATCTTTTATCCATCTTGAATTTATTTTTGTGTATGGTGTAAGTTGGTGATTGAGTTTCATTTTTTTGCATGTACTTGTCCAGATCTCCCAACACCATTTGTTGAAGAGGCTATTTTTACTCCATTTTATGTTTCTTCCCCCTTTGTCAATATTAATTGACCATAGAGACATGGGTTTATTTCTGGACTCTCTATTCTGTTCCATTGATCTATGTGTCTGTTCTTATGCCAGTACCAGACTGTTCTGGTTTCTTTAGATAAAATGCAACTGAGTTCAGATTTTTAAAAAAATTATAGCTGTAAGATTCCCTGTAAGTACTGTTCTGGCAGCTTCTAAAACATTCCAGTATATTGTATCTTCATTTCATTTTGTCTCATAGTATCTTCTAATTTCCTTTGTAATTCACTTTTTAATTTTTAGTTATAATGGATTTAATATTAATCAACTTACAGAGTAATTACCAATAAGACCAACCTTACCTTTTGTCATTTGCTGTTTATTATTGTATATCTTATATCTTTTTTGTTCAATTCATCCTTTCTTTCTTTTTGTTAAATATTATCTAGTCTATCATTTTAATTCCCTTAATATTCTTTAAATATGTTTTTGAATAATTATCTTACTGTTTGCTTCAGAGTTTTCAACTGACATCTTAACATAAAACCATCTGGTTAGAATTAACACAAACTCGAATTCACAGTATGTAAAAACTGCTTCAGTATAGCTCCATTTGCCCCTCCCTTTCTTTGTGGTATTATTATAATATAAATTACATCTTATACATTATAAACCCATCAACAGCTTTGAACTGTGCTGTATACATTTTTCTTTTAAATAAAATATCAAAGTTACAAACAAACTACTATTATATATGTGGTTATAGTTATCTTTATTCTGTGACCGTTATTTCTTCATGTGGATTTGGTTTACTGTCTAGTGTCCTTTCATTTAAGCCTGAGGACTCTATTTTGTGTTTCTGGTAGGGAATGTCTGCCATTGAAAAATGTTCTCAATCTTTGTATCTTGGATTTCTTAGTTTTAAAGATCATTTTTCTGAATACAGAATTCTTGGTTAACAGTATTTTCTTCCAGTCCTTTGTATATGTCAATGCCACTCTCTTCTGGCCTCCATGGTTCCTGTTAGGTCAGCTATTAATTTATTGAGAAGCCTTTGTATGTTATATGAAGTCCCCTCTGCTGATGCATTTAAGATCTCCTCTTTGTCAATTAGTGGCTTCTGACAGTTTTTAATGTGTCTAGATATGAATTTCTTTGTTTCTCCTACTTGGTGCTGGTGTGTTGATTAATGTTTTTCGTCAATTTGGGGGATTTTTGGCCATCATTTCTTTTTGCCCCCTTTTAATTTCCTTATAGGAATCTCATTATGTACCTTAATATCTGATGGCATTTCATGGGATTCTGAGGCTCTGTTCAATTTTATTTCTTCTTTATATACCTCAGATTGGATAATTTACATTCACCTATCATTAAGTTTACATATCATTTCTTCTGCCATCTCAAATCTGCTGTTGAGGCCCCTAGTAAACTTTTCATTTCAGTTATCATATTTTCAACTTCAGAATTTTTGTTAGTTATTTTTTTAAGTTTTATCTCTTTATTTCCCTATCTTGTGACACACAATTCTCATTGTTTCCTTCATAGTTTGTTAGACATGATTCCCTTTAGTTTGGTGAATATGTACATAATTGCTCATTTAAAGTCTTTCTCTAGTAAGCTCATCGTCTGGGCTTCCTCAGGGACAGTTTCATTTGAATATGTCTTTCTTTTAAACCTGTGTATGAGCCATACTTATTTGTTTCCTTCTGTATGTCATATTTTTATTTAAAACTGTATAATTAATTAAGTCAAATGCTCTATTCTCATAATTTGTTGTTGATGTTATTTATCTAATGAATCTCCTGGATTAATTCTGAAAGGTCAGTATTCTTTGCTTATGTGTAGCCATTTCAGTTTCTCCTTAGTTAGCTTAGTGAGAAGCCAGTGACTGGTCTGAGATTTCCTTAAGTTCATTGAACCAATAAATTTCTAAACCTTTGAATTGGAGCTGTGTGTGTTGGAGGCATGATTTAAAAACCCAAGCATTTTTAAACTCTGTCTTAGCATTCCCTTTCTGTTGTGCAAAGCCTCAAGCTCAAGTAAAGGTAAAAACATTAAGGCCTTTTGAATTACTTCATGGGTATGCATGCATCCCTACAGATGGCTGTGGCTTTCTAGATCCCTGGGAATAAATATGGCAGAGATTTTCATGTCCTCTATGGACTTCTCATTTCTCAGGGCTTTTGAAAAAATACTTTGGTCACCCTCTTAATTTGCCCAACTGGCATCACCATCTCAATTGTTAACAACTGCAGTTAATTTTTTTTCAATAAATTCCTTCACGACAGGGCTTCCTCATTGATTGAGCTCGGATCACACAAAGACAGGCCGATGAATGGGCTTTGCCAGCAATTTGCTGAGAAGATTAAAATAAGGACAATTCAGTGGGATGAAGATTCTTTTATCTGAATCTTTACTGGTTTTTAGAGCAGTTTTAGGTTCACATCAAAATTGAGAGGAAGGTACAGAGATTTCGCATACCCCTTGAACCGACACATTCATTTTCTCCCCAGTTAAGATCCCTCATGAAAGTTGTATGTATATTTGTTACAATAATGAGCCTACATTGCACTCTTGGTGCTATACACTCTGTAGGTTTGCACAAATGTATAATGACATGTATCATTACATTTTCATATAGAATATTTTCACCTCCATAAAAATCCTCTGTGCTCTGTCTATTCATCCCTCTCTTCCCTCTTTTATAGCCCTGCTGACCAATGATCTTTTTACTGTCTTTACAGATGTTCCTTTTTCTGAATGTCATATAATTGGAATCATATAATATGTATGTAGCTTTTTCAGATTGGTTTCCTTCACTTCAAGGTTCTTCAAGGTCTTCACAGCTGATAGCTCATTTCTTTTTAGCACTTAGTGATTGTCCATCATCTACATGTACCACAGTATATTTATCCATTCACCTGTAGAAGGACATCTCAGTTGCATCCAACTTTGGCAATTATGAATAAAAGTGCTATAAATATCCATGTGCAGGTTTTTGTGTGAATATAAGCTTTTGGCTCCGTTGGGTAAACACCAAGGAGCATGAATGCTGGATGATACCTACTGTGTTCAGGAAGCTGGTGGTTTTCATAGCTACTGTAGAGCTAGGGAGACGGAGATGAATATAGAGAAGGTTTAAAAAAAATGCCACAAAGCTCTCTGTTCTTATGAAGAATCAATGACCTTTGTCAAATAAATCAATGATCTTTCTCCTTGGATTGCTGCAACTCTTTGATTGATTTCCAGAGTTCTGAAAAATGTCACATTGACAGTTTTTGCCAGTATTCACTCTTGCTTTTAAAATTGAATAGTGTATTTTTTTGGAAGTCCTCATCCACCATTCCAGAAGTGCTGCTCTCACAATTATATTTTAATATCTAGAGTCAGTGGCTCTTTTTAGTCCTGATTGCTCTTGACTGTAAGACTTTTCCTTTGAGTCTTGTTTCTTTATGTGTAAAGTGTTGGTGATTCCACCTACTCCTTGGATTTGGCTACTGTTATGGACTAAACTGTGTCTTCCCAAAATTCTTATATTGAAGCCCTAACTCAACATGACTGCCTTTGAAGATAGGGCCAATGAGGATGTAAGTAAGGTTAAGTAAGGACATATGGGTAGAGTTCTGATAAAGGATATAAGTGTCCTTATAAGAAGGGACACCAGAGAGCTCTTTCTCTCCACATACAAGCATTGAGGGAAGACCACGTGAGCATACAGTGAGAAGACAGCCATCTGCGAGCTAGGAAAAGAGTGCTCCCCAGAAGCAGACAATGCTGGCACCCTGGCCTCAGAACTTCAGACTCTAGAACCATGATAAAATAAGTTATCCAGGCTGTGGTGTCTTATTATGGCAGCCTGACATGACGAATATAACTATCATCTTCCAAATCTATTTCTTGACTCCTAAACTCACTTACAAATTATCAGCATGTATTTTTAACTTCTTGCTGGGATATCAGTTCCTCAATGTCTTTCTGGCCTCATATCTCAACATGTTCTAACTAGAACCCATAAGAGTAAATCGGAAACTCTTTCTGCCTTTATGGATTTGACTAATGATTCCCATTCCCAGCTACCCAGATTCATACTCTAGGACAGCTGATTTTATGAAATGTTTTTCAAAGATATTTAATGACCATTTTTAAATAAGGAATTAAGGGCTACATAGTATTTTATTTTCTTTACTTGTGACTTTTTAATAAAGAAAATTACTGTACCCCCCATGTTGGTGGCTATGGCTGTAAGATACAGCACAGTGTATTTAACAAACTACCTCAATATGTTAATCCTTCCATCACTTCAGAATCAAAAGCATCAAGCGTACAAAGGCCATGCTGTATAAATAGAAAACTGCTATCACAGCCACTGGTATTTCAGGGAATGTGGACTTGACATTAAATCTGTGATACTGCAACTCCAATTTGGTGAATAATAAACAAAAGCACAGCAATTCTTAGATGTCACATAAGAAAGAGTACATGATTCATTCACTGTTTTTTTTCACTTTTTAACTCACTGTTCTGAAAACAAATAAATATGACCAAATTCCTGCCTTACCATAGTCTCCATGAGTCCATGTTTTTGTAAACAGACACTGACCCTACATTTAGCAGCAAAGCAGAATTCTTAGAATTGCATAAGCATCACCAGAAGGGACAATGGTTTTTCTTTTACAGTTATATCCAATTTTGCCTAGGGTGATCTCATTGTTGATAGCCAGATAACATATGAAGAAAACATTCCCTCCATGAATTTAAATCCCAGAGATTGAATCAAGGTATACCCTGAGAGAGTGTAGAGTCTCTCTCAGCATCCTTCCCCGTTCCAAAAAAATTTATAGCCACCCGACTGAATGGGGCTCTATGGAGCATCTAAGAGGCAAAGTAACCTTGTTTTCTCAAATCACAGATTGTGTCTCATTCAGTTTTGCTCTTGGAGTATTTTCATAGTCACAGTGAAATGAGAAACATACATGTTGAATACTATTAAAATATGCAAAATTTTAAGTAAAGATATAAATCAAAACAAGTTTATAAACAAATTTGGCAAACTATGACATCTCCCATACTAAACTAAAATTATTTAATTAATAGTTATAATAGTTATTTAATATAATTCAGAGGTGAATATCTGGTTTTGATTCAAACAATGTTTCAAAACATACATAGCTGTAAATTCTGCTTCCAGACTGCTAAGGTAGATGATTTTACCTTCTGTTTTTTATCACAGACCAACCTTTAACTTATTAGACTGATTTCTGATTGCCAGTTCAGAAATCACTGAGCCTGCTCTTTGCCTTGGGATAAACATTTTGTTTCCTACGCTTTTCTGTTTCTATGAACACATCTCTACTGCATGGAGCTGCAGTTCAAGCTAAATGATGTGCTGTTCTCACTTGGTCACGCCCTGCCTAAACACACACAGAGTGCTTCTCCCAGTCTCCAGGAAATGCTGTCATGGCATTTCATTTAAACAGAGAGGGTCCTTGGCATCCTATTTTAATAATTGTAACCCTTCCCCCAATGTGACTTCTTATTAATCTCCAATGTTTATATCTACTCCTTAACACATTAGAAAACAAAACAGCTCAAAAGAAGTTGTAAGCATATTTCTAAAAAGTTTCTACACTTTTATGGACTGCTTATAAGATACAAAACAACTTTTATTCACAGTTGCACGAGATAGTTTATTAGTATAAGAAAGCATACTCTATTAGTAAAAGATTTGTGGTCACTGAGATTTCATTTTTTTAATTAGACTAAAATTAAGACTTCAAGACTTCAACATTCCAAGTTTTCCTCCCTCCTATCTGCCCATTCCATCTTAGTCTACTTGGCCTTTGTCTCATTTCAGCAACCCTTTCTATAATGAAGTACTTCTAGGATCAACCTTTGACCTTCTTCCCTCAGGATAATCAAGCTCTCTATCACAGATCTTATCTAGATACATAGTCTTAAATACCATTTCTGACTGATTATTCCCAAATGCATTTCTTCAGTCTGAACTTCTCCCTTGAAGTCCAGATGTAATTATCCAAAGCCATTCCACCCCTATAATAAAAGGAATCTCCAAATCCACATTTCTAAAACTGAGTTCATGATAAATCCTTCAAAGATTTTTTTAAAGCACTCTTCCACAGTCTTAAATTGCAACTATATTCTATCGGTTGTTCAAAGCAAATATATTGGGGCAACCCCTGATTCCTCTTTTCCTGTAATACCAAGCATCCAATCATTCAGCAGTCTTATATACTATATCAAAATATGTTGAGAAACTGATGCCATCTTAATTTCCACCTTATCCACATGGGTCCAAGCTACCTTTATCCTCCCCCTTTAAAGAAATGAGAAAAAAAAAAGTCAGATTTTATTAATTGTTTGGTCCAAGTATACAAATGCCTTCTTTTCTCACTCAGAAAAGTCAAATTCTTTATAATGACTTACAAAAAGCTATAAAAAAATCTCTTGACCACTCTCAACCTTGCCTTTTCACTTTGTACCTGGCTGCTTTCTGTCCCCCAAACACACTAAGCAAGCTCTTTGCTCTTACTTTCCTTCCGGGTGGATTTCTCTTCCCCCAGACATCTGCTGGCTGGCTCTCTTACACAATTCACATTGCTGCTCAATACACAATTCACATCTCTACTCAAACACTACCCTCTCGGCGAGACCTTCCTCATCACCTTACTTTAAGATGTAGTTTTAACCTCTTTCTTGGTGCTTTTTGTGCCACCTCATTTTTTTCCAGAGACTTATCATCTGACATATTTTTTGTGTATGGTTTTTATTACCATTACCTAGCTCTTCCCATTACTAGGTGAAATCTCTGGTGGCTACACATTTTTCTACTTTGTTCAATGTTCCCCTGTAACAAGAAAAGTAGCTGACAAAGAAGATGCCTAATAAATATTTTTTAACTAAGGCGATGATGCATAGACACGTCTAGAAGTGTATTATTATATTATGGTCAGCCATCTGGAATCCCAGCTAAGTATTCAATAATTTTATTAATTCAATAATTATAATTCAACAATTAATAGTATCATTATAGTCTATTGAATACACACTAATTCATTTATTTTTGGCAGTTCCATATTACTGGAATTTAAGTTATCTGAAGGACCAGTTCAAGTCCAATATCTTCCACATAATTTTGCTAGCTGTAGCACTGATCTGCACTCACCCAGAATTATTCACCAAAGACTCCCAGACTGAAGTTTAGCTCTTCATGGCACATACATTATTGCATTTATAAGACTTTTCAATGTTTTCTACAAGAGATGTCCAATAAATATTTATTAATAATGAAGATAATATGCAAATAACCTATACTTCCCTAACAGCAAAGTCACTGTTGAAATGAAACCAAGCATTCTGTTCATTTAGAGGTGGGGATATGGCAGTTGTATACATGTTAGTATATACGAGTGTTTTAACCCTTCCTTTTTTTTTCTGTTATTACTTAAGAAATCCATTTACTTTCAATGAGTGTTCAGTTGCTGAAATCGCTCTCCATTACAGAAGAGCATCTGATTCCCGGATGCCCATGTTCTGGATTTCAGCATGGGAGTTCCATTACACATGTTATTGATTTGAGCCAAGTTCCTTTCTCTAAACTGCTCTCTACATTTGCTATCTGACTGATGATGAGTGCATTACACACCTAGTAGTTTGCGTTTTACTTACAGGAAAACAGAGATATAGGTGGAAATTCAGCTGCTAGAAAACAATGATTTTGAAGATTATTTTTTGAAACATTTGGTTTTCTTTTACTGTGTTTATGTACAAGGGCAGAAACATAAGCTCAAAGGAATGAAAAGAAAAAACTCATTGTTCCTTCATGGACCACCCCAGCAACATGAAAACTAAAGTACCCCAGATAAATGAGGATATACACATACTGTATGGCTGAGAAGTTACTAATGATTCTTTGGAAAAGTTTCTAAAGACAGAGCTGATTTTGTTACTAGTATTTTTAAATGCCTTTGTTTCCCTAACTGTATTCATAATAAAGAATTGGTTAAATATTAAGTGTTTTAATAAAGAGCTCATCCATTCTTCTAATATTAAAGATAAATTAGCTTTCCATTTCACCTACAAGCCAATGGTTGAAATTGACTCTTTCTACCCTACCTCAGGACCCTTTGGTTATATTCAAATGCATAATCTTAGAAGTTCCACTACCTCAAGACCCTTTGGTTATATTCAAATGCATAATCTTAGAAGTTTACATTTAGAAGTGGCCATAGCAATCACTTACTTCAGTTCCTTCCTCTTACAGATATGGAAACTGAGGCCGTGACTTAGTTGTCACAAGTTGCCATAGCATTATCTACTTTAATGCTCTTTTCTATGTTCTCAAATTTCTCATTTCTTATTTTCCCCACCAGAATTATGGACTAAGTCCACATCTACACAAATAAGTAATATCAACATTCTGAATGCTGAGGTATATCCTGAAAATGCTACAGGAAGGAGATTATTACAATAAAACTGGTGCCTTTTTTAAAGGCTGACAAAAAGAGACAGGCTTAAGATTGTGTATGTTCTGACTTAGAAAAGGGATGGGCAATGCTTCCTCCAGCTTAAAGTGGGAAACTGAAGACAAATATCTTCCTAATATTTTTAGCTCAGGTCCTGCAGATAACTAGCACTGACCCCAGAAACAGAATCCAGGAACCTAAACTCTCTCTGGCTTTCCATTCATCAGTGCAGCAACGTTGTCAGTCACTGGAGTCTCCTGCTCATGAAAACTGGGGGGTGGGGTCGTGGAGAATCTGTGAGTCATGTGTAAGAAAATGATGGAACCGGACATGGAATGAAGCTAGACTACACACTCCTAAGTCCAGGAAAGACACTGACCAATATGTGTGCTAGGGACATTGAACATTATTGCCTCAGAAAAAAAGACTTGAGAGTCAGAGTGTAAGTAATAATCCATCAAAGGAATGTTTTAAGAAGTGTTTTTTAATTATTATTTCTACAATGTAAGAGACATATTTTTCTGAAAAGAAAACAGAGCAATAGTGAGCCAGTGAAAATGAGAGTCACTGTCTTTATCCCCCATGATGAAATAACCCAGGATCCAAAACTTGGCTAAATTTCTTTTTAAACTGCTCCATCTAACTCCAATATCTGCTTATCCATCTCATATCCTACATCCACATTATTTTTTTCTACACACACAACTCTACCATATTTACCCTCTTTCGATGTCAAAGCATTTGTAAATCCCAGAACCCCTCTATTGCCCCACCCATCACTGAGAGCAAACAGTAACTCTACAAATAGACTGCAAATGCTGCAGGTTTGAGCTTGATGTTTTCCTTTGCTTTAAATTTTGACATTTCTGAATTTAGAGGCTCTCTTAGGCTCAGGTTCTTGCAATTACTCTTGGGTGTCTTCCTGCCTGATATCTGCTTTCTGACTCCTGGTTCTGCTTTCCCTCCAGCTGCATTCAAGTGGGCAGGCTCATGCATGTTTTCCGGGCAGGTTGTGCCCTATCTCTGGCTTTGAAGCTGGTTCTGTCATTGCAGGTGACACACAGCACAGGTCATAGAACTCTGTTGCCCACTCAGTCAAACACAAACTCCATCCACTGACATTTAAGACTCTACAATCCTACCTAACCCAACTATCAGAACGTATAATTCATTCCCTGTCCACTTCTCACCAGACAACTGCCCCAGTCATTCCAAACACTGCCCAATGCTTTCCTGCCTCTGAAGCTTCACTCACATAATTCCCTGAGCCAGGAAAACCCTTGTCAGAATCCCTTCGCCAATGCTAGAATTTTCCAAGGTTGTATTTTAAAAGGCCACTTTGCCAGAGTACAGCTATAGGTGAACTCTCATTTTCCAAAATTCTGTCACCCTGAACAGAACAGCAGTGAAACTAAACTAAGATTTGAAATTCCCCTTCTTCACCAGAACTCAGGCTCAAATTCCCTCATCAAGTAAGTCTTTGCAGTCTCTGTCCTAATCTTGGGAGTACCGATAATAACTGTCCCAACTTCACAGATTTTGGGAGATCTTATCTAAGTTGAAAACAAAAATATCTGGCATATAATGCATGCCCAATAATACTTGCTATTGTTAATAATTACATCTCTAAAGTACTTTACATTAACACAAAATAAAGTACTTTATGTGTATACAATAACTTCTCTCCCTTTCTAAGCATTTCTGGTATATTCAATATCTTTATCTGGTATTTTTTAGTTTGTGAAAATTTCCACATTTTAGAAAAGTTTTATTCACATAACTCTAATCTGTAAGTCATCCCATTTCACCAATAAGGAACACTAAGACTGAGAGATCGAGAAGCTGATGCAGACACACATGCCCAGTAAACATCACATACTCTGACAGCAGCCTCAACAAACTGCACAGTGGAGCAGCATCCTTGGGAAGTGAAGACTTTGTCTTCCAGATCTTTCTTTTACCCAGAACACATAACTCATTGTTTTTTTGTAAGCATCGGGTTGGCCAAAGAGTCTGTTTCGTTTTTTGCATAAAATAAAAGACATGCTTTTCTTTTTTTAAAAGAATATTTTTAAAGATTTTATTTATTTATTTTTAGAGAGAGGGGAAAGGAGGAAGAAAGAAATGGGGAGAAACATAGATGTGTGAGAGAGAACTTTGATCAGTTGCCTCTGGAATGCCCCCAACTAAGGATGGGGCCTGTAACCCAGGCATGTGCCCTGACTGGGAATCAAACAGGCGACCTTTCAGTTTGCAGGACAGCACTCAGTCCACTGAACCACACCGGCCAGGGCACATTTTTCATTTTCACCAGTAACTTTACTGATTTGGACATTTTGAGGACATTGGCTATCTCCCATGTGGTAGATACGGAGATTATTCTCAATTGATGTCTCCATTTGATTTCTATTAACTTCAACTAGTCTACTGGACTGTAAAGCATCGTCCAGCAAGAAATCTCCAGCATGAAACTCTGCAAACCACTTTTGACACATTTGATGAGTCACAGCACCTTCTCCATATACTGCACAATCCATTTTTTTTATTTCAGTTGCATTTTTTACCTTTCTTAAAATACTAATGAAAATGTTGCTTCTTTTCTTGTATCTTCAATACTCAAATGGCTACACAAAAATTCACCAATGTTGATGTCTTTTAAAATGCACCCTGATATGACAGCTGTCACAACACAATCTAACAAAATTGTTTCAAATGAAGTTAAAGACAACTAAGCACTACTAGAGCCATCTTATAGAAGAAAACAAACCAACATTTGGTCAGTCCAAGAGGTATATAACACACTTATCAGTGGCAAAACGGGAACAAAAAAGGCATCATGATGGAAGTAAGATTTACAAATTAAATATTAGCAATATTCAAAAGTCTGAGATGGACACACTTTAGTGTTTGACTATAAACATCCTTATAAGATTAGAGACATTTCAGATATTGGTTTGTTACCTTATCTTTCGGGAAAAATCATGTGAAATGCATACTTTGTAAAACAATGTTAACAGTTTTGGGTTTAGCGTCTCTCACTTGCAGCCTTAGGTCTATAAAACTTCCTGATAGACCAGGCTTACAAATCAAATGTGAGAAAAAACTCTTCTGCTGGAGGCCTTTGTAAACCAGAAGGAAAGGTGGCATTTCCAGCATGTGGGCAGGTTGGGGTGGAGGAGGTGGTGAGAGGGCAGATACAATACTAGGAAACTTGAGTCATCTTTCAAAATTTCAAATCAGAGACAATTATTTACAAATGTGACACTGTGTCAAAATAAATCCATTTATTAACTCATTCACTCATTCAATAAATATTTACTAAGTACCTATTATGTACCATGTTCTACATCAGGCACTATGGCTATGATGATGAATAAAAAGGTGTTTGTTGGAAAGAAGTAAGTTCAACCTTGGGTCTATATCTGCAGTGTGTGTGTGTGTGTGTGAGATTGATTTGTGAACAATATTTAACACATTTTGATTTGGCTTCTCTGTGTTAGCTTGTACATATAGAACTCACCTTTCCATATATGTTGTCATATAAAAGAGTTACATACAGACATGTAAGCCAAGCATGTTGATTTTTGATTAATCACATTTTGCATTAAAATTATTTCACTTTTCTCATATAATTGAGATATTAGTCATCATAAACTTTTTTCAAAAAGAGAATCCTGCGGGATAGTTGACAATGAAAATGGAGGCAAGCAGTGAGCAGTTCAGAAGACATGACTGAGAATATGTGAGATAATTCCTGCACCTCCAGAATACAAGATTTATAGCTGGATGAAGACTCTGACTCCTCCAATCCGGCCTGTGGATAAAAGTGTGATGCTTTCTAAAAATAATATTACTCTTCAAATAACTTCCAATCCTGGTTTAAAATTATCTGTGGTAGGGGTGGGAAGCATTAAGAAAAAGTAAGTCCACTTTGATATCCTCAAACTTTAGGACCAGTCTGGTAGAACACCAGTTTTGATTTCAACCAAGCATCTGGAGGTAGTTATATTTTCAATAGGAAAGTAATGTTTACTGAAAATAACTGACTCACCATGTAGTTTTCTGTGGGAGTACATTACTGGTACCTAAACAAAATGAAGAACAACTGTCAAGATTCCAAAACTAATGAGTAAACATCTCTGGGTTTCAGGAATAAATTATGTGAATTGACAAAAGAAGGCGGGCCCCTAAGTGGTATATGTTATAATTAGCCTCTGTCTTCCAGGAGAACATATATGTGTGCACCTTCTCTGCCCATTTTGATGAGTGTTGCCTGCCAGTCAATGGTAACGCACTTGCACTTTTATAAAGGCATATAAATTTAACTCTTTCCCTTAGGGCAGACAGGAAATATACATTGTATAACAGTTATAATAAAACCTAGTGGTGAATTTATGCTGATAAATGCTTATTTTTAATAATAGAACTTCTCAAAAAACCCTGATTAGAAAATTTCCTTGCTTAGGGATATTATATTTTTTAAGAGAGTAAAATAGGCAGTTATAATCTATAAATTTTACCTGATATTCTTAAAAAAGTATATACCTACATGTACACATATATACATACATGGTTTTGCAAAAAGAGCTTTGCATGAAATTGTTCAAATTTGTATGCAGATTTCTCAAGTAATAAGCAGTTTAAAATGTTAAGATAATAAAAAATTTTTAAATATTTGAAAAGATAACTTAGACATCAATTACATACAAATATTTGCAATGTATTCTTATTATAGAACATGACTAGCTACAATGAGATGCATACCAACTGAAGGACAAAGACTTATCATACATTATCATAAAGATGTCAAAGGGTGAGATATAAACTTCGGCAATCATTCAACATCTGCTTGCCCAAACAGCAGTACTCTTCATCTAGAAGCTAAAAAAAGCTCATCATTTTCTGACCTCATCCCAACCACTACAGGGAGCACCTTCATGGACAAAACACTGGTGGATAAGGTGAAATTAAGAGTCTTGCATTATGAGACCCAGTGCTCATAGCGTTAGATTAGCATTAGAGGGATGGTTGTATGTCTCCTTCCCCTTTAAGGCAGCAGCTACCAACTTGATTTGCTTGACCCAAAGAATGCCTAGGCTTCTGGTTCCGGGAGGCATGATCCATGATTGGAGAGCAGCCCACTTAACACTATGCCTAGTGTGTGTGTAGAGTGTATATGTATAGAAATAAAATCGGGTGTCTTCTATTGGTGAAGAATGTTTTATTTTACTCCGAGGCCTGACTGCAGTTCTGCTATAAACTGTCAGACTCTCTAAAACTTCCTGTCCCTCTGCTTGCTAGCCTGCTCCAAAACACTTGGCTACTATTTTTGGACTCTCCTGGCTACTCCTATACTAGCTCCCCCAATGAGGAGCCCTGCAGGTTCCCAGGCTCATTCCCTTGCTCCCCCAGTATCCCACTTTCCTTGTTTTCTCCACTAGTCAGTACTGCTGGATATCCAATGGTATGGATTGTGTTCTAGCCTGCTTGAGTTATGACACAAGAAGGGTCATTAAAGTTAACAGTTTTAAAATCGCATGTGGATTTTATGGACTTCATGCTGTCCATATAGACTAAAATCGTCAACCAACTGCCATTCCAGGAAGTTTACCCCCTTACTACAAGTCACAGTGTTAAGGCTATTCAGCTTCATTTGTTACCATCCACCTGAAGCATTCACCATGAATCATTACTTTTTAGATTTCCAATACAGTATAAAAACTGAACAATTTCAATTCACCAATATGTAATTATTTGTAAATTCTTTTTGTGACAACCACATCTAAACACTGAATATGACACTATGGGATATGGATCAATAATGAATTCTCAGCAAAAATAACTCACCACCAAATAAATAAGCAAACAAACAAACAAATATATTCTTCATGGTAAAAAAAACCAACAACTCCAAAATATGTCTTTGTAGAAGGTACATAGCTGATTTAAATCACTGAAAGTCTATTGATATAATCATTTATTCCAATTTCCTTGTTATGGGAAACTATTCACAGTTTAGGTAACTGCTGTTAATAAATATTTGTAGAGCCCTTACCAGTGTGACTCAGTTGTTTGGGCATCATCCTTAAAGCAAAAAGTCACTGGTTCGATTCCCAGTCAGGGCATATACCTGAACTGTGGGTTTGTCCCTGGTCAGAGCATGTACAAGAGGCAACCAGTCAATCACTGTTTCTTTCTCACACTGATGCTTCTCTCTCTTTTTCTCCCTCTCTTCCCCTCTCTAAAAATGAATAAATAAAATTTTTTAAAAAAGAAATCTTTGTAGTCTGCTAAAATCATCTTTCTATCAAAAGATACAGTATTTATTAAGAGGAGCCTGGAATATTTGAAATTGTTGCTAAATTTAAAATAATTTTCATGCCAAATTTTCATGTGATCAATTTTAGATGTGATCACTTTTAAAATATATACTTTCATTTTTTAAGTTATAACTCATGTTCATAAACTAAGCCACTATTTGGAGATTATTATTTTCTTTGGTACATAACTTTCTTTTCTAACATTTAATAAGAACATACAACTATTATTCTTGTGGCTGGTGACTGAAATTAAATCACAGGTAGGCTTGAGGCTTTCAACTCATTGTTTCCTTCCCCAAGAAAAAAATAAATAAATTATAAAACCTGTGTTCTTTTTGTTGTTAATGCCTTTATTTGCTTTTTAAAATAACTCCCTCCCATAATCAAAAATCCTATAGAAAAACTAGGATTAATATCAGAGCAACACTAATACTAGATTTTTAAAGTTGCATATATGTTGTAAATGTTTACAAACAAAATCTAATCATTGTTTTCCTCTTTTCAACCCACCATTTTGTTTGGATATCCCTCCCATCACTCCTTCCAGTGGACAGATCTTGATTAATCTGAGCCATCCAGTGTATGGCATTAATCTGGCACATGCTATTAATCTGGCCCAGTCCAATGAAAGACAGGATGGATATTTCATTACTGAGAAACAAGTCTATCTGTCCATCACTGAATATGAGCAAAAAAAAATTTAAAAAGCACACAGTCGTAGGTCATACTTTCAGCCAACCTGCAACCATGATGGAAAACCACCTGAGGAAAAGATAATACACAAGAGAGGGCAGGGAAAGAGGTAGAGGGGCACTGGTGATATGATTCAGTCACTAAACGTATTTTTAATTGCATAATCTCTTTTGCTTTTTTTTAATTGAATATATTGGGCGACACTGGTTAATAGGATTATATAGATTCAGGTGTACCATTCTATAATACCTCAACTGCATATGTACTGTGTGTCCACTGCCTCAAGTCAAGTCTAATTCCATCACCATTTAACCCCCTTTTGCCCTCTCCCATCTTTACCCACCCCCATCCCTCTGGCAACCACCACACTATTGTCTGCTCTATGTGTTTTTTCAATACCTTCACCCTTTTCACCCAGCCCCCCAACTTCCCTCCCCTCTGAGAGCTCTGTCTATTCTTTGTATCTATGATTCTGTTTCTATTTTACTAGATTATTTTGTTCATTAGATTCCACACATAAGTGAAATCACATGGTATTTGCCTTTCTCTGACTGGCTTATTTCACTTGACATAATGTTCTCCAGGTCCATCCATGCTGTCACAAAAGGTAAGATTCCCTCCTTTTTAATAGCTGAGTAGTATTCCATTGTGTAAATGTACCACAGCTATTCTGTCCACTCATCCACTGATGGGCACTTGGGCTGCATCCAGATCTTGGCTATTGTAAATGTCGCCAGCAATTCCACTTTGGGAACACATCCAAAGAAACCTGAAACACTAATTCAAAAGAATATAGGCAGCACTATCTTCACTGCATCATTATTTAACAATCAATTTTTGTGTAATGACAAATTCAGGAGATAAGAAAGACCATTATTGCCTAGAACATTTTTGTCAGACTTTCCATTACTTACAGTTCACAGCATTCTAACTGATTCAATATACTTTAAGAATAATCCAGTTGAGAATTCAAACTTAAGTATATTTCAGATACTGATCTCTCTCTTGTGGTCTACTATTCTGCTGAAGTACAAGTAATAACTTCTAATGTCTTAATTTCAAAGAGATCATTTTCAATAAAAAATTTATCCTAAGCATGGGGAACTAAAGGTGCTTTTAAAGATTTATGGTTATAGTCACAAAGCAAGAACTTTAATGAAGTGCTGAATAAAATATTTAGGTAAAACAAATCACATTATTGATAAAGATGGAGCAATTTTTAAAATGGAATTAAGTTTAATTCTGTACACTAATGAAATTTAGTAAAAGAAGGAAAAATCTTGTTATATCCATGTATATTATTAGAAAGCATTCAGTTAAGTTGTTTTAAAAATATTAATTTTAAAAATTTGTCCTAGGATCAATGGAAAAAATTAACATTAAAGAGAATAATGCTTTTTATGTAAAGGAAAAAACAGATACTAGTACACACTAAGTCTTCTGAATAATAATATATTTTTTATGAAATTATTAAAATATTAAATGACATAGCACACTGTAAGGGACAAAATGTAGTTTTCTGCATGTCTATTTCAAACTTCCAACTGAAGGCATATCTTCTCTTAGAAATGCACATCAGCATAGTACACTCTCATGCACACACATACACACTTCTTTTATGTGTCAAATTTAAAGTAAATGGAGCAATAATACAGGATCTGGCTTTTAACCTCCACCATTTATTATCCTTATTCCCTTTGCACAACATGTCTTTCACTTTTGTCCTATTTTTTAAAACGAGATTCCAATATAATCCTCAGTGACCTAATCCCATTCCTTGCTCCTTCAAATTTGTGTACTGCCTCTGACATTTATGAATGATTGCTTTGTTTATTTTCTTCTCTACAAAATATGAGGTATGTGTATGAGCAGAAGCCATTTCAACAATGATTCTGACCTCTCTATACCACACTTATTACTTTACAAAGATCACATATATTTCTAATATCTCCATATGAACTTTAAGCTATATTAATCCTAAACCATATTTTATTCATTGAAATCCTCATAATCCCTAGACATTTACCTTAGTAGAATTAGAAACATCTGTGATGTTATCAATTACAACAATCAGAAGATAGAAACATAGGTACATATACTTTCCATCCTCACACAAACAAAAGGAGGACAACAAAAAATTTAAAACCAAAAAAACCCCTCAGAACTGCCAGAAAATCAAACTGTATGGAAGTCTGACAACCAAGGAGTTAAAGAAGAAACATTCATCCAGACTGGAAGGAGGGGTGAGGTCGGGCAGCAGGGTGGTGAGGACATAAGGATACACCAGGAGGAACAACTGGAGAGCAAGACAGAACTCCAAAACTAGGGTTCCAGCTGGGAAAAGAAAGCCTTGAAACCTCTGGCTATAAACACCTATGGGGGTTGCAGTGGCAGGAGAAACTCCAGGCCTCACAGGAGAGTTCCTTCCTTGGTTCAGAGTCCTAGATTGTACACAGACCTACTCACCCAGGAATCAGCAGCAGAAGACCCCAATTTGCTTCTGGGTAGTGATGGAAGTGGCTGAAAGCCTGCTGAGAGCTTGGCAAGTGGCATTGTTCCCTCCCTGACCCCTCCCCTACATAAAATGCCACAAGGTATTTCCCCACCCTGGTGAATACCTAAGGCTCCACCCCTTGCAATGTAACAGGTGCACCCAGACAAAGAAATATGATCCAAAAGAAAGATCAAAATTCCAATAAAAAGGAACTAAGCAATGAAAACATGGCCACCTATCAGATGCATAGTTCAAAACACTGGTAATCAGAATGCTCACGGAAATAGCTGAGTATGATCACAAAATAAAGGAAAAAGTGAAGGATATGCAAAGAGAAATAAAGAAAAATATACAGGGAACCAATAGTAAAGGGAAGGAAACTGGGACTCAAATAAATGATTTGGAGCAGAAGGAAGAAATAAACATTCAACCAGAACAGAATGAAGAAACAAGAATTCAAAAAAATGAGGAGAGGCTTAAGAACTTCCAGAACATCTTTAAATGTTCCAACATCCAAATCATAGGGGTGACAGAAGGAGATGAGGAAGAGCAAGAAATTGAAAACTTATTTGAACAAATAATGAAGGAAAAGTTCCCCAATCTGGCAAAAGAAATAGACTTCCAGGAAGTACAGGAAGCCCAGAGTTCCAAAGAAGTCAGACCCAAGGAAGGACACACCAAGGCACATCATAATTACATTAGCCAGGATTAAAGACAGAATCTGAAAATTAGCAAGAGGAAAGGAGACAGTTATCTACAAAGGAGTTCTCATAAGACTATCAGCTGATTTCTCAAAAGAAGCCTTCTAGGCAAGAAGGGGCTGGAAAGAAGTATTTGAAATCATGAAAGACAGGGACCTATATCCAAGATTACTCTATCTAGAAAAGCTATCATTTAGAATGGAAGGGCAGATAAAGTGCTTCCTGGATAAGGTCAAGTTAAAGGAGTTTATCATCACCAAGCCCTTATTATAGGAAATGTTAAAGGGACTTATCTAAGAAAAAGAAGATGATCAAAAATATAAACAGTAAGATAACAACAAACTCACAACTATCAACAACTGAACCTAAAAAAAAACAAAAACAAAAACAAAGTAAACTAGAACAGGAACAAAATCACAGAAATGAAGATCATAGGGAGGGTTAGGAGCAGGGGAGGGTGAGGAGTGGATGAGGGAAAAGGTACAGGGAATAATACGTAAATGGTACATACAAAATAGACAGTGGGAGGTCAAGAATAGTATAGGAAACTGAGAAGCCAAAGAACTTACATGTACAACCCAGGGACATGATCTAAGTGGGGAAATACTGGTGGGCATGGGGATGCAGGGCATAGGGTAATAAAGGGGAGAAAAAATGGGACAACTGTCCCATTTTATTGCATAATTAATAAAATATACTTTAAAAAAGAAATAAAAAATATAAAAATCACTTAAACATAATTCAAACTTTGGAAGGACAGTATTTTAAAGAATTCTGACCTGATTAAAACATTAGATTCAATCACTAAAGATGTCCACCTAATTAACTGGCCATATTCCTCAGTTAATACTCAGCTTTTTGGCAAGTTGGCTTAGAAAGGACCCGATAACAAATCCTTCAGGCAGAATAACAAATTCTGCCAGTATCTGTAAGAAGCAGCATATCATCTCTTTAAGTCTCTTGGTAGGGAGATCTCACCACCTCCATGCTTTAAGATAGCCAGCTTAATTCCTGAGAAACTGACTAACTGGGGCTGGTGATACAGACTATACAAGCAAGTGGGTGCTGTGAGTTTTTCCCCAGTGGAAATTAACCAGACCACAGAAAAATGGAACCTGAAATTGCACCCTTGGCAATACCATTCAACAGTGTAAATCAACCACACCAGCAGACTCATTTAAATTTCATATAAGAAAGAAATTTTCTCTACTTTGATTAGCACTTTGATACAAATGCTCTTTATCATCTATTTCCATATTTTTTTCAGTGCAAAACAATAATTAAAGGTACAAATTATGCCAGGAGTCAAACAATTTAATTTATTTACCATGGTCTTGTTTCCTTGAAAAGGGCCCTTGAAACTGTGACTAATGGTCTATCCCTCCACAACTGGCTATTTCTCTCACTTAACACATAATTCTGTAACAAAATATATCTATTAGCAATTTGTTCCTTTGCCTATTTTATATCTCTGGAAACATTAATAGACTTAAATTCCATTCCATTTTCAGTGAAAATATGAAATACTATGGGACTGATTAAGATGATGACACTGAAGAACTGAGCATTATTCTTATGGGGAGTATTTCCAAGCAGCTGGGCATGAACTCTTGCTGGACAGAGAATCCCACAACTAAGAGACACAGACTGTTTCTTTTTTTTTTTTAATATTTTATTTATTTATTTTTAGAGAGGGAATGGAGGGAGAAAGAGAGAGAGAGAAACATCAATGTGTGGTTGCTGGGGGTCATGGCCTGCAACCCAGGCATGTACCCTGACTGGGAATCGAACCTGCGACACTTTGGTTCGCAGCCCGCGCTCAATCCACTGAGCTATGCCAGCCAGGGCTACAGACTGTTTCTAACCCTAGAAAAGTAGCATGTTATTAATCACACTGTAATCCTTGGTTAAAACAGGCAGATACGTAGTCATAGTTCTCATTGCCAGGCCCAGAGGACTTGTCATCTCACCAGAGAGCATGTTTTTTCCACAAACCCAACGTTCGGTTTATATGCATCCTCATTTAACCATCAGAGTCCAGTAGACAATCTTTCTCATGCTCAGTTTCCTTATCTGTGAAATGGGGGAAAGTAGTAATTACCTAATGTGCTCGGGTGTTCTGTAGTTTAACTAATTAGAGGTTGTAAAGCCTGATAAAGCACTAAGTGATATTAAATATCTACATAGCATGCGTGTACTGGCCAACTTATGCTCAGCTGCTTAAACACAGCTGGTCTTAATAAGCAGTAGAAAAGCATGGTTAAGAGCTGACTTCAGGAAACGACATGGAAGGAGTGTTTCACAACTTAGCAATTTGTTATCATTGTTTTAAAAATTAAGATGTAGTTTCACAGTGGGATTTTGCTGTCTTTAACAATTCCAGAAAGGTGTAACTGTAGAGGTTAAAGCTTTGAAATTAATAGGAAGAAAATACCTTGAAAATTTCATGGACAAAAGTGCTTTTGAACACAATTTGACATTGTTTGCTTTTTTACCATTCTTCTTTCTCTTTGTTCTGCTGATAGTACAACACAGATAATGTATACAGGTACAAGCAAAACCACTGGCTTATCAGTGGCATGCTTTTAGAAGATGACGAGTCCTGTGCACTGTGGGTTTTGGGCAAGCTGGAGTCCAACAAAGGGAGAGTGGATTAAACACAAGCAGAGAGTACGAGGCTTGCAAACTGTTGCTCTTACTGAAGATCAGCATCTATGGCCCCACATATATCATGAGCCTAAATTAAGATGCCTCCCTACTACTTTGTATTCTCACTTCCCAAGCTCCTTGCTATGATCCTCATGTCTGCACCCCAACCTATGCCCACTTTGTAAGCCCCTGTTCACTCCCCTGGGTTCTGTCCTTAGCTCAGAAACAGGACTTCCAGCTGTTCTCTCCCTGACCTCTCTGCTTATTTCATCTACCCCAAAGCCCAACTCTGTATTTATGATTCCAGTCTGATGACTCAATTATAATTTACAATTATTTTTTATTAAAAAATTTTCTTGATTTTCTCAACCATGAATTATGATTCAATTCTAGTTAATCTAGCCATGACAGCTCAACTGTAATATCTAAATTCTTCCCTTAAATAAGGAATGATCTTTGCTTTTGTTTCTAGTACCACTGCTATTACTGCTACTGCTGACATAAATGATTGCTAAGATTTGTTGAGCACTCACTATGGATCAAATACTTTTTTTTAGATTGTATTTATTTATTTTTAAAGGGAAGGGAGGGAGAAAGAGAGGGAGAAAAACATCAATGTGTGGTTGCCTCTCATATGTCCCCTACTGGGGACCTGGCCTGCAACCCAGGCATGTGCTCTGACTGGAAATCGAACCAGCGACCCTTTGCTTCACAGGCCTGTGCTCAATCCACTGAACCACACCAGTCAGGGCAGATCGAATACCTTTAAATAGTGTACATATACCAAATATTTAATCTGAACACCCATTCTCTAAGGTAGTTGCTATCAATAGCAACAGCTGAGGAAATGGAGGCACTGAAGAATAAAAAACCTATCAAAATCATGCAACCAAAAAGATAGGGTTGAACCTGAACATGGCAAGTCTTGCCCATGAGTCTATGTCTGTCACCACTCCATCCCAGCTGCTACAGAGCACTGGGCTGCCCACACCCTCTCCTCGTACTGCAGCTAAGACTGGGGTATGTCCTGTCACTGCAGAACAGAGGTAAGTGAGGGTATGTGTGCATCTATGTGCAAGGCTAAAAGTCTCCTATTGTTAAAACACCATAGCTATTTACTTCAGTAAGAGTGGCTTCAAAATTTACCATTCCAAGTTATTTTTATGAGTAAGTAGATTAAGATAAGCACTACACATCATGTTCATTGTTCAAAACGCAACCAATACATTAGCTGTGCACAGGACATCACTATAGTATATAAAGGACAGAGAGAACATTTTAATAGCTAACTGAAAAAGAGTAGTAAAAATCAAAATTGATTGTCACAATTAAGAGTAACACCCTTTCACTCTGGCAGGTGTGGCTCAGTGGATTCAGTGCCAGCCTGCAAACCAAAGGGTTGCCGATTCAATTCCCAGGCAGGACACATGCCTGGTATGCAGTCCAGGTCCCCAGTGGGTGTGGGGCTCACAAGAGGCAACCACACATCGACGTACCTCTCCCTCTTTTTCTCCCTCCCATCCCCTCTCACTAAAAATAAATAAATAAAATTTTAAAAAATAATAAAAATTTTAAAAAGAGGAAAGAATACTCTTAAATACTGATATGATTTTTACCATCATAATGGATAGCTTTCAAATAAAATAGAAAAAAGGAATAACAACACGGTACTAAAATCTAAATAGTCAAAGAAATAAGAGCTCAACATTAATTCCATGAAAAGCAAAGCATTATTTTTAACAAACAATTAAAATCATCTGTATACATTAAACACTACATAGAGAAATACACTATGTCACTTGGAACCACTGATCAACTGGCTGAATATGGTGATTATTAATTAGGCTTTAAAATATTTCCAGGTAAAAATTACTTGTCATGCCAATGTCAAAATAAAACCATGGATGTTCTGCCATCCTTACTGGCCAAGGACAAGAAGTGTGTTTAGGGAAAATATGTGTAAGTCATAGTGTTCTCAGTACTTTACCCTTTGTTAGAGATCAAAGTCAGCTACTGAGCATATGTATTTGAATTACAATAGCTTTGTCCCTCACACAATCAACTTCACTGAAAGACATTTTAATATTGTGCCCCGACAGGTTTATGAAGGTCATATAAATATGTATGAAATTTAATTCTGAATATTATGTAAAAATGCAATTTAGGACTCATTCTATTATATAAATGAATATCCAGCACATAAAAACCCATATGATATATTTTGGAATTTTGTACTAAATAAATCCATTTCCTCTGAAAAACAGGTGTGTGTGTGTGTGTGTGTGTGTGTGTGTATTGTTCAGATTTATAAAGTACATAATTATTCCATGTTTGCTTCTCCCTGAACCTCAACTCCAGCCTTCTGGAACTGAGCACCAAATGTGAGTGTCAGTCACAGACTGTTTATCTGTATGCTTATACTGTGGCATTTTTATATTTGAGACAGATTCTCTAATTCAACTTCTCTTTTACTACTTCATGACAGATTCACAGTTTTTAAATCAGTGCCAGAGCTTTCATGAAACAGTAATGCTATATACATAAATAAGTAAATGCAAAGTTTGGTTTATACTAAGTACAGGTCAGTATTTTTAAAACTGCTAATATAATGCACCTTTAAAGTGGGTAGCACACTTAGTTACCCTAAGAATGATATTTCCCAATCTTCAGTTGTTTCAAGTCATAAATGTTTTTCCTTTTTCTTTAAATGAAATTCCACAAATACACTCCCAACCCCCATTGTAAAGTCAGTTTTATCATAAACTTGTGATTGGTTTCTTTGGAGTGCAGACTGTAAGAATACCAACACAAACCCATGACCTGCTATACCTTTTGCAAATAGAAATAGAAGGGGAAAAAAAAGCCCTGAAACATTCGTCACAGTAACCTAGTTATAACTCTATTTTCATTTCCACTTACTTGAACTTTATCACAGAGCAACATATGCTCATAGAGCTGCTAAACCCAGCCAAACAGCTTCAAGCAATAACTAGGTGGCTCATTGTAAACACATCACACTGGTGTGTGTGCACATGTGTGCACGTGTCTAATGAGTCCAAATAGACTACCTTGTAAGACACAAATCTCTAGGGATCAACACCTGCTCAGAGCTCATTCCCCTTTACTCAGCAGCCTGTTGCACAACCTTGGACCAGTCAAATATTGCATGTTTTCTAGGTTTTATCATTGGTGGAAGCCAACTTAACAGGTGTGTGTCTCCAATCTTAACAGAAATGTCTTTAGAGTAAGCAGTTTTTTTCTGTTTTCAGTATTTTTTTCACAATGTGAAGTGGTAAGTAGTATGTATATTCTGTGGGAAGCATGTATTATAATTTTGGCTCTGAAACTTATGAACATATGACACTGTCAGTCTAAATTGTAGCATGTATTAAAAATATGGAAAATAATACATATTTTTACAATTTTAGAGGAAATTGCTATAAGAATATATGTAGTTTTTATTTATTTTTATTTTTTAATATTCTCTTTTTATTGAGGTATAACTAACATTAGTTTCAGATATAAAACATAATGATTCAATATTTGTACATATTACAAAATGATCATCACAGTAAGTTTAGTTAAACACCCATTACCTCATTTTGGTTTTTTTCCCACCACTCCCACCCACTCCAGTCATCCCCACTGACCACCCCTGATCCTATCCTCCTTTAGCTTTGTCCATGGACATGAACCTTTATACATGTTCCTTGATGACCTTTCCCTCCTTCCCCCTGCCCCCACAGGTGGATTTTTTTTAATGACTGCTACATTTCAGTTACCTAAGAAATCTCAATTTTCTTCAATCACTCCCCCTTTCTCAAGATGTATAGTTCTCATTGCACTTATTCTCACAGTAGCATTTAAATTCATTTAATTTAAGAATTTTTTAAAATTTTTACCATAGGTCATATATAAACTGGAAAATCATCCTGCCTTCAGGAATGTTATAACCTAGTTAGGAAGGTGAAATATAGGCCAGAATATACAGAATATTCTAGAATATATTTAGAACAAATATCTTGGCCTTCTTTTGAAAGTCAACCTTCCTGCTTAGCCTGAGTATTCGTGAAGAAAGATTTTGTAGTTATTCATTCCATTGTACATATTTCTGGAAAGGAGGAAGTTAAATTAATCAAGAGACAAAGTGGGAGTGTCCCAGGTTCGATTCCCAGCCAGGGTACATGCCTGGGTTGCAGGCCATAACCCCCAGCAACCGCACATTGCCCCCTCTCTCTCTATCTCCCTCCCTTCCCTCTCTAAAAATAAATAAATAAAATCTTAAAAAAAAAAGAGAGACAAAGTGGGGAGTAGAAATAACTAGTTCAAACGAAATGACTTCATAATGTCCCCAAAACATGGTGAATTTCTACCTCATTCTGTGGAAATTATTAAGATCTGAGTATAATTCCCCAACCAAGCAATGATAGTAAGATATTATCAAGTTAGGCAAACTAGCCTTGGCTAATTTTAATAATTTGCTTTCTTTTTTATAACTGAAAGAAAACATAATTAATAATTTTCTTTTTCATTTATCTATAATCATATATCCATTAATGTGCTGTTGTTTTGATTCAGCACAACAAATTCTAAATTTCCATGGTTTTATAATTGTTGTGCCATCCTGCTGATACACAATAATTATTAAAGCATTTTACAGGATGGGCCAAAAGCAGGCTTTCAGTTGTTTGCTTGGAAAATAATACAATAATTAATAAGTAATACACAAGAATAAACTCTGTGTTTTGCATACTTATAAATGTAAATCTACTTTTGCCCACCCTGTATATCTTTTGCATTTAGCTTGTTTCTCTTTTGTGCTACAGTGAATTTCTTTTGGCTTGGGTTGAAATATTTTCTAAGACATACTTCTGGGAGTAAAATATTAGGCCAAAGTGTATGAAAATTTAACCTTATGATATCAGAAAAAATAATCACCACCATTTACCATCGGCATCCAATTTTAAAATGGAAATATTTTAATATATTTTTGTTTTATAAATAATTTATAGAAGTACAAAGAGCTAGTGAAAACCTTTCTTAACTATAGTAAGGATTTAAACATATTAATCTCTTTTTTTAATGAATTTTGGCTACAAATAGTATAAAAGATAACCTTTATCAGAAGGGCTTTATCAGTCAGGTTTTCATAGTAAAGTATTACATGATTAAGGCCTTCCACTTGAATGACTAATGAGGCGAGAATACCACACTTATTTTTGTCCTTATAAATGTATTATTCACCTACTTATTCTTGATTTTGGGAAAATTCATCTAAAATATCATAATCTGAAAAGTCATGGTGTGAAATTTCACTTACATAATAAATTTCAGCAACATCATTAAAATATAGAGCACTTGTCTCTTTTTATTCATCTTCTGATTCATTTAATAATTGTAAAACATCTTCCCTTTTAATATCATCTCTTTTTAAATCTTTCATTAGATCACTGGGGAAAAAGATGAAAAATAAATTATTGCCTAGGATGATAAAATGGAAAAACATTTCAAAATATGGGAAAATAACATCACTAAAGCCCCACATAACTTAGATTTATAAAAGGAACCATTGGGCCCACATAATTTCAAGATAGAATAAGTTTTATTCTAACTTTTTTTTTAAAAAGTAAATGTTCTCTCTGTCCTTTGGAAGATCTTTAAGAAGCAATGAAAGTCATAAAGAGTTAGAATTGCTCTCAAAGGTCACTAAAATCTAAAATTGGACCCAATAGACCCTGATGGTATACAGAGGGTAGATTTTTTCTACATGTCCACTTCCTCCTTAAAACAGTTTATTTAAAAAAGAAGCAAATCACTAAAAACCATTGGGCTCCTATTAATACACATAAGGCATTATACTATTATTTAATTTATAAGGTGGTGCCAAGAGGGAAGAATCATAATTCCCATATTACAGAAGAGGAAGCAGTTCAGATTACTTTTCTCTGTTAAATTCACATTACAATTACATGGTAGAGCAAGTATGTCAACCCAGCTGTATTTTATTTTCATTTACACTTACTTTATTGTACTATACTTTACTTTCATTTATGTTTATTTTGTTATTCCATTTTATTTTTATTTTATATGTTTATTTTATTCTCCAAACCTCAAGCCTTCCCATGTGAGTTAGGTTGCACAAAATGTAATCACGTAAATGGCATTCCACTCAACCCACATCTATAAACCATATCAGAAGATAATGTAAGACTGTAGAAAAGATGTACAGAGGAAATATTCACCTGCCAAAGCTGTCTGACAAAGAGCAGAATATATTTTTTTTCCTTTGAAAGCTCAAAGAAAAAAATACCAGCATGTGCCCTGGAAGTAATTTTTCCTTGAAACAATATGTATTTATATGTTTCTGTGACTTTAAATCAGAAGGTGACACTGGTTTTTCACTCCATGGTTTGCAATTATTCGAAATAATGTTTCTGCTACACAACATGGTGCCTGTTGCCTGTTAGCCATTTGGTGACAATGGCCTTCTCCATAGGACACACATCAGAGGGGCACATCCACAATGATTGCCTGGCTTGGCAGATTCCTCTAACTTGTGTAGTTTTAGAAAAGAAAAATTATTGCTAATAAATTTAAAGCCATGATGGCTCAATCACTGGGAAAAGCAAGATTTTAATCATCTGAAATGAGGAAGTACGTACAAGTTATCATAATATCGTATATTTCTTCAGCAATTTTCTTTTAAAAGCCTTCATCCCTGAAATTAGCTTTCCAACTAATGAAAGCCCTAAAACATGTATCTTCACAAACATAACAGGAAAGAAAATTCTCTCTGTAACCTACCCTACTTAGTACTTTCTTCACTGAGGCCTACTTCCTGACTGGAAGAAAACATTTTTAGGATAGTCATTCTCAACAGCATTTGGGTTTGGAGTAGGATGTGGAGGATGTGGAGGTGGATGTGTGATGTTCCACACTAGCTCTGCCTCCTAACTTCACACAGACCTCAAGTTTCCAATAAGTCAGCCCCTGACTGAGGACCTCTATTTTGATTATTTGAAGATATGAGAATTGAAGACTGTGAACAATCAAGTTTTCATGGTAATATGTTTGTAATGGGGAATGAATACAGTATACTTATATAAGGTATCTATATTAATCTTAGTAAATATTAAACCCAGCTTGTTACTCTAACCTGATTTTTTCTTTCTCAAAACTACAGTTTACATGTTAAAATTTTCCTTTCTGAGTATGCTTTACTAGAATCAACAGGTTCAGTTCCTGAGTAAACCTAAGAAACACCCTGAGCTGGGAGACCTACTAAGTTCACAAAGGCCAAACAGCCAATCCAAGGACACTGACCATAAAGATCCACGGTGGGACCAGCAAGGACACTACCCACCAGCATGTCCCCAACTCCTCCCTCCTGGTCTCTTTGTTCTACTTCCCCTCTCCTCCTTCCTCATAAAAACCTCTGCCTGCACTAAGACATTAAGTTGTAACCATGATTTAGTGTCTCCCAGCTGGTCAGCAAAGTTATGTATTCTGTACCAGGAAGTATTTCATCAACCCTGTGCTTCAGTTCTCATTGCAGTTGTGAGATATGCTACTGGCTCTGGCCATTCTCTAAGAGTACTGGGGAAGGGAGGAAACCTAATACAAATAGATAAAGAGATAACACCAAAATGTAGGGAGTGGGCCTGGGAAGAAGCTACACAACTCCCCTTTCAGTCCCCTCTCCCTTTACTACCAAGACAAACAACATGTCCTCAGTGCTCCCCTAGGAATTTTCTCCCTTGCAAATTCCTACCAACTCCCTATAAGATCACTGGCTTGACCAGAGATGTTAAGATGGATTTTGAGGACAGGAGTCTGCACAACTTCTTGAGATGCCAGCACTCAAACTTCTTTCCTTCTCACCAGCATCTGTCTCATGAGTTTGGCTTTCGTGGTGGCAGGCTGCTGGCGCTGGGTTCAGTGACATGTTCAAATACAGTCAGGGAACATGTATAAAGGAACCATGGACAAGAACAACGTGGCGGGGGGAGGATTGAATATGGGAGGTGGGCAGGGCAGGGGAGAGCAATGGGGGAAAATGGGGACAACTGTAATTGAACAACAATAAAATATTTTTTAAAAAATCATAAAGTCTATGGGATCTGCTTAGCTTAGTTGAGTAATGAAGAACATAGAATGTTCCACCATATGACATACAGAGCACAGCCCCATTCCCCATGTCACTCTGTGGGGGAAGAACTTTCTTGTCTTGCTTTTGGGCTTAGTCACATGACTTATAATGATCAATGGAATCTCAGCAGAAGTGACAGTTTGCTTATTCAAAGCACAGGCTAATAGTATAAAATTCTTCTGCTCTTTTGCTCCTCTGTGGGAAGAATGTACCCCACACTGGTCCCAAAATGAAAACATGCAGTGACTTGAACCTAAGAGGGAAAGGAAATGTCACTATTACAAGTCTCTGAAATTTTGAAGTTATTAGCTAGGGCCATTATATAAACCTGACTGATACACTGGATTTCAAGAATTATTTTTCATACTGATTCCCCTCATTCTGCCTAAAGCTGTATTCATTACCACAGGCAAAACAGTAGCAGTTAACATGCCAGCTCGGAAATAAGATGAACTTCCTTTCACTATGCTAACTTTTTCAAACTAGTTATTCAATTTAAAAACTGGCACAACAGTACCTATCACATATTGTTATTCTGAATGCTAAACAAGGTAATAAATTTGAAGTCCTAGTAACCATGCTTATATGTAGTAAGCATCCAATAAATGTTAGCCAAAGTATCATTTGATTTTCATCACTTATGTCTTCATTGTTGACACACGATGGTGCCCCAGGCTGCCACTGAAGGGCTCATAGGAAGTGAGCGTGACACTGGGAGGGAGGGAGGAAGGGACGGGGGCATCCTTCAGATGGCCAGTCTTCCATGTAAGACTTTCCATAAAAATACAACAGCAAAAGGGAATATTAATAAATTCTTGTTTTAAAGATGTGATATTGATTAGTTTTACATGTGACCAAATTTAAAATCTCACACAGAAATTTTAAACCCTCTTGATGGAAATGTTTTTAAATTGTATGCTAAACTTCCCTTCCTTTGTAGATTCTGAGTTTTTAACTATTTTCCATGACTCTATTTGGTTTCTTATTGACTTTTAGTAATTATAATACTTTGGGTTTTTAATATACAAGATCTATCCAGAAGGTATCCAGCCATGTACTATGAAAAAGAGACACTTGTTGAAGAAGATACAAGATGCAAGAAACACTGCACATAAGACAATGATGCCTCAGCCTCCTTCAAATGGGTATCTTGGTACCTCACACAGCTCTCCCAATCGCCATCAGCTGCCCCATCATATTTTCCTAAGTCTCATCAATAGTCTGAAATCTCTTCCCTTTCAAAGGTGATTTTAGTTTTGGGAAAAGCCAGAAGTCACAGGGCACCTAATCTGGCCTGTAGGGAGGCTGAGTCACCTGGGTGATTTGGTGTTTCACCACAAAAACTCTGCACAACTCATGATGAATGAGCAGGTGCTGTATGGTGATGAAGCTGCCCATCACCAGCTGCATATAGCTGCAGACTTCTGAACCATCCAAATAGTTTCCACGGAGGAATGTTCAAGTTTAACACCTAATTTGATACAGATTTGTTGCTCTACTCATTCAGTCATTTTGAATGTGACAGCCACACAGTACTCATGCTCACTCAACAGAGTCTGCAGCCCCCACTGACTGGTACAGTGAAGTCGTCATTGTTCACACATGCACATTCCAGTCCACTCTCCTTGGCTGCCAGGTTACATCAATATTGTGCAAACTGTTCTTGTTATATTATCAATGGCTGGACTTTTTCTGGACAGACCTTGTAAATTAAAGGTATCAGTAGTGATTAAAAGATATACATTACAACTCACATTCCCGAATGTAATCTATTGATATACAGGCTTGTGCTACCTGACCACTACTCTACCCACACAAAACAGAAAATCAGACAATAAACCAACCTTCTTTGAAGAGTCTTTATATTCTTAGTAAGATCATATTTTATCAGTACCCTTTGACATTATGGCATTATTCAAAACATTTTCTCTTAATTGAGCATTAGTCACCACTTCAACCCTCTTTGTCATGTTCAACTGGGTCTCTCATACTCGTAAATTTCTAACTCTGGCAAGTGAGCAAAAGTTGGGCTCACAGCACTCTGTTTGATAAGTAAATAACATGACATTGTGAAGACTTGCGATATTCTAAAGAACATCAACCCAAATTGTGGTTTTTATTCATAACTCATTGATTCAATATATCTTTAGGGGGAATACACAGTGCATTGTTTTGGGCACTAGAGAGAAAGAGAGGTAAGCAAGACAAAGTCTCTAGCCCCATACAGCCTGAAGGGAAACAGACAATGTGAACACAAATAAGTGAATAAATGTAGTGTGATGCAGAGACTGAAGATAGGCTGATGTGAGAGAAAGGCTGGGTGGCCAAGGAAAACATCTCTCTCAGGAGGTGAGGTTTACACTGAGCTCTGAGTGACAAGAAACAGCCATCCAGTGGGAATTGAGAGCTGTGCAACTCCAGGCTTTCATGTCCATTAAAGCCTTTGATACATCCCGACAGTTCTCTCTAAAACCACGTAACTGATTTCTAATTTATATTCAGAGACTTTAGGGTAACAGACTTTGGGGTGTTGAATAATTAAGATTTTTGAAATATATTTCTATTTCAAATACATAACATAAGTTCTCTCTACCTTGAAAAAACTGATAAAAACTTTAGATCCTGGGCAAAATAAATAAATAAATAATCATCCACCTTTAACACTCAAGAGGATGGAAAAAATGGCAGATTTTAAATATACCTTTTTATTAATCATTACCTCTTTCTTATTTAAATCCCTCTATTTTGATCTTAGATTAAAATAATATAAAACTGCATCTGTCTTCAAGCCAAAATATAATCCTTAGATAACATGTGATTACTTTTTAAGACAAATTCTTTCTTAGCCACCTTTTGAAGTTGAAATGATTACCTTGTTTATAAACAGCATATTCTCTGAAGAGCTTTGTGTTCCGTTAAGAATTTTATTTTTAATTACTTTAATCCCACATAATCCTCAACACATTTTAGTAATGCAGAGGGAAGACAACCTTATCCCTACTATGCTAATGAATAAACTGAGGCACTTGGCAATTAAGTTACTTATTCTTGATTATTCTGCATTGTGTATTTTCATGGATTCAAAGTATCTGGATAAAGTAACAATCTTAGCTAGATATCTTCCTGATGTCAAGAGCTTGGACATGACAAACACAGATGTTTATTTAAATTAAAAAACAATTCCTTCTTTTTATAGAACTTTCCATTTAAAAAAATACTGATTGATTTTAGGGAGAGAGAGGAAGGGAGGAAAGAGAGAGACAGACAGACATCAATTTTGTTGTTCCACTTACTTATACATTCATTGGCTGATTCTTGTATGTGCCCTGACAGGGGATTGAACCACAATCATGGCAAATGGGATGACACTCCAACCCACTGAGCTATCCAGCCAGGGAACTTTCCATTTTTTTTTAAATCCAGCAACTCCATAAAATGTGTTTGTTTCTCATTCATTAAACAAGTATTTATTCTGGGCCTTGTATTTTCCAGAGACAGCATTGGCAATGAGGGCACAAATATGAAATAACAATGCATATCTCACAAAGCTACTGAAAAGATTAAATAAGAATGTACACACAGTGCTTAGAACAGAGTCTGGTATACAGTAAGTGCTCAGGAAAGACAGCTATTTAACAGACCTCACGTAAGCCAGGTGAGGCACCCCCCACCCCTGCCCCAAAAGCGATTTTTCACTCCCATAACTGGGAAGTATGGAGTGTCTAACAGGTCGCCATCATTCATTAACTCCTTTTTGTTTTCAGGATCAATTTCCCTCTTCCTAATCCCCTCTCATCCTTCCCTCTTTATTATATTCCCCTGTATACTGTTCTAACTATTTTCTACTGTATATGACCTTTGTCAGTCCCATAGCTCCATACTTGCATCCTTCAACTTCAGCAAACCACTTAGCTAAAGAAGAAGCAAGAAACATTCTCTTTCTTAGCCTCAGTTTGTACAGTCCTTGGGAGGCTTCTGATTGATCAGCATTATGGACTGTGTCCTCCCTGTTCATAAGAACAGGACACAAATGAATGACTTTAGCATCCTTTCCCTCTCTGCCATGTGAGAACACAGTGAAAACACGGCCACCAGTGAACCAGTAAGCATGCTCTCACCAGACACCAAACCTGCCGACACCTTCACCTCGGACTGCCCATCCTCCAGAACCATAAGCAATAAACTTCTGTGGCTTATAAGCCACCCCAATTCATGATATTTTATTCCAGCAGCCTGAATGGACTAAGACAGTTATCTTGGAGCCATCTGTAGGTGGGAGGGGAAGCTATTAGAACTGGTCCAGCCTCTGTCCCGTGTTCACACCTGAGTTCTGGAGGGTGAGGTCTGCTACCAAAATGCAAAATGCAAAAGAGTAGGTCAGACAAATGGAAACCATAGCTATTAAATTATCTCTTTTAATAATATTTCTATCTTCTACATGACCTTAGCAAAATTAAGTTTTTTTTCTATTGAGTTTAGACTTTTTCAATTAAGGTTGATATGTAAGTTTATATTAGTTTCATGTACATATAGTGATTAGTGATTAGACATTTAAGCATCTGATGAGGTAGGTCATCACCCAAATAAATCTAACATCCATCCAGCACCATATATAGTTACTACAATATTACTGACTATATTCCCTATGCTGTACTTTAGATCCTCATGACTGTTTTTATAATTGTCAATTTGTACTTAATTTCTTCACCTTTTGCATCCATCTACCCAGCTCCCCTCCCATCTGAAAACCATCATTGTGTTCTCTGTGTCTATGAGTCTGTTTCTGTTCTGGTTATTCATTTACTTTGCTTTTTAGATTCAACATATAAGTGAAATCATATGATATTTGTCTTTCTCTGTTTGACTTATTTCACTGAGCATAACACTCGGTCCATTCATGTTGTCACAAATGGTATGATTACATTCTGTTGTATGGCTGAGTGACATTTCATTGCATATATGTACCACATCTTCTTTATCATTCATCTATTGATGGACATTTAGATTGTTTCCCTATCTTGGCTATTGTAAATCATACTGCAATAAACACAGGGGAAAATGAAAAGATAAGACTAAAAGGGAGAAGATGTTTGCTGATGATATACCCCCATAAGAAGTTAATATCCAAAATACATAAGGAACTCATTCAATTTAGCACCAAAAAACAATCGATTAAAAAGTAGACAGAAGACCTCAATAGACATTTCTCCAGAGGACATAGAGATGGCAAATAGACATATGAAAAGATGCTCTGCATCACTATTCATCGGAGAGATGAAAATTAAACCACAATGAGATATCGCTTCCTACTTGTCAGAAAGGCTATCATCAATAAATCAGCAAACAACAAGTGTGCAGAGGATGGGAAGAAAAAGAATCTCTGGTGTGATGGTAAATTGATGCAGCCACAATGGAGACACTAGGGAGTTTCCTCAAAAAATTAAAATGGAACTACCCTATGACCCAGCAAATCCATTTCTGGGTATTTAGCTGAAGAAAACAAAACACTAGTTCAAAAACATAAGCTTGGCCCTGGCTGGCGTAGCTCAGTGGATTGAGCGCGGGCTGCGAACCAAAGTGTCGCAGGTTCGATTCCCAGTCAGGGTATATGCCTGGGTTGCAGGCCATGACCCCCAGCAACTGCACGTTGATGTTTCTCTCTCTCTCTCTCTCTCTCTCTCTCTCTCTCTCTCTCTCTCTCTCTATCTCCCTCCCTTCCCTAAAAATAAATAAATAAATAAATAAATATTTTAAAAAGAACAATTTAAAAAAATCTTAAAAAAAAAACCTTAAGCTTGTTTTAATTTTTCCTTTTAATTGACTACTTCCTAAAAAGTAGTGTCCGGCATTAACTATTGGCATCAGACTGTACTTAGAACCACTTCTGCCATGACTCAGAGGAAGAACAGGATGTCTTCATGCTCTACCCTAGCCACCCATTTTAGTCAATGAGACTTAGTTTACCATTTTCATTGCTCTTTAATGCCTTCACTCATAGTCCCTGCTTCAGTGGTTTTTCAAATAATAAAATATAAGATTTTGAGTATAAATGAGTTTTCTATAGGATGATCCTAGGAAGCATCAGAAGGGAATGAGAAAGCAAAACAAGGGCGGGAAGCAAGTAAGTGTAGTACATGCATTAAAGAACAGGTTATTCCTGCAGGGATCAGGGCCTCAGCACCACGGGGCCGCTCTAGGAGATGGTCTGAGACACTTGTCACGATTCTCAGAGTTCTTCCCAAGGAATGAAGAATTTAGAATATTTATCCTCCAATATCCATTTGTTAGTAGCTGAGGTCAGCTCCAGGGTATGTCCATTCTCAAGCATTTTCTGACATTCCCCCATGAGGACTGAAAGGGAGTTCTTCAAAGCAAAAGTCATAGAGCTTGCAGGAGGATATCAATATGAGGGTGGCAAGCGCTGAGAGGACCTGCTTTGGCATCTCACACAGGATTCTGTAGGCGGCCTCCCATGTACTTTTTAGGACTGCAACCTGATTTGCTCTTGCCCCTTTTTACTGAATTTATTGGGGTGACATTGAATAATAAAATTATATAGGTTTCTAGTGTACAATTATTTAATATGTCATCTGTATATTGTATTGTGTGTTCACTACTTCAAGTCAAGTCTCCTTCCATCACCAGTCGTTCCCCTATACCCTCTTCTGCCTCCCCATCTCCCTTTCTCTCTGATACACACTGTACTTTTGTCTGTCTTTGAGGGTTTTTTTTTACTTTTTCTTGTTTTTCTTTTTGCTTAATCCCTTCACCTTTTTCACCCAGCCCCCCTCTCCCTTCCCCTACAACAGCTGTCAATCTGTTCTCTATCTAATGCCCAAGTGCCCATCAGTAGATGAGTAGATTAAAAAAGCTGTGGTACATCTACACAATGGAATACTACTTGGCCATAAAAAGGAGATCTTACCTTTTGTGACAGCATGGATGGGCCTGGAGAATCTTATGCTAAGTGAAATAATTCAGTCAGAGAAGGACAAGTACCATATGAGTTCACTTATACATGGAATCTAATGAAAAAAATAACAAACCAGTAACACTTTCTTAATGTACATCCTATTTCAGATCCCCAAGCATGTCTGAATTTTCTTGGCAGTCATTGTCTACACTACATTGCCCTTCTCTTTGAGCTGCATTAACCCTGACTACAGATAGCTATGATTATTGGATTCCTTACTTTTGGAATACAGCTCAGTTGAGGCTGTGTACTCCAACAGCAGTAATAACATGCAGCTGCATCTATATGCCCCTAGATGTAGCAATGACATCTAGCAACAGGGGACCTTTCGTCCTGTCCAAAATGTCTATCCTTAGAAAACATCTCTGGGTTCAAACAGTCCATAATGTTTATTTTCACTTTTGGTTTATAGGACTGATACAAAGAAAATACTATATGTTATTGGTCCAATAATTGTGTTGCAGCTTATTGCCAGTAATAGCCCTTTTTGCACCAGTAGCTTGGCTGGTACATGTGGCTAGGAAGATAGGTCAGAGTTCAAATCCTGTAGTACAGTGGGATTTATATAAATTGTACAAATCAAATGTCTCCATGAACATTTTAGACAGAACCAAATGTCAAAGACCTTTGGGCAGGGACCAAGGTTCTCTGTGGATGTTGTGGACAAGATAAAAAATCAGAAACCAAATTTCAAGGACCTGCTGGTGTGGACAGGACCAAATGTCCTGCAAGGCATCCAGCTAGTCCTATGGGCTTGACTGTGTGTCCTTCCTATGCCCTTCAACTGCCCACTCTATTTAATATTGTGTCTCAGAAAAACATAGTCATCATCAGGGAGTTCACAGACTATAGGAGAATATAAAATGAGTAAGAAAATTATGTTCCAGCTTAAATATCTGTTCTGTAGAGATTTCTGTAATACTCTGAATCATGTAGGAGTGGCACTCCTAGGTTTTTCCACACGCTGTATTTTTCCTCTCAGAGCACTAAACTTTATTTTTCATATTTTCAATAAAAGCTTTCTTGAGATATAATTCAAACACCAGAAACTTCACCTTTTTATTATTTACAATTCAGTCATTTTCACCATATTCATAGAATTCTGCATCCATCACCACTAATTTTAGAACATTTTCATCATTTCCAATATAAACTTTATTCTCAGTAATGGTTACTCCCTATTTTCCACCACACACCCCTACACTTGGTACCACTAATCTACTCTCTTTGGATTTGTTTATTCCGAATCAAAAAGTGTGTGGCCTTTCATGTCTAGCTTCTGTTGCTTAGCATGTTTGCAAGGCTCATCTATATTGTAGCATTTGTCATTACTTCATTTATTTTTATCACTGAATAATAATGCTCCATTAATGGATATTCTACATTTTATTTATCTGTTCACAAGTTGATAAACATTTGGGTTGCTACCACTTTGGGAGTATTATAGATAATGCTGCTGTGATCAGCACTAACATTTATGTCTAAGTTTTGGTGTAAAAATGTTTTAAATTCTCCTGGGTATATACCATGTAATGGCACTGGTGGAGTGTAAGGTAATTCTGTGTTTAACATTTTGAGGGATCAAAAACTGTTTTTCAAAATAGCTGACTCATTTTACATTTCCACCAACAGTGTATGAGGGGTCCAATCTCTTATACCCTTTCCAACACTTGTTATTGTTCATCTTTTGTACTGCAGCCATCACAGTGGTCATAAAGTGATATCTCACTGTGGTTTGCCTTTGCATTTCCTTAATTACTAAGGATGTTAAGAATCCTTTCATGTGGCTATTGACCATTTTTATATCTTGGAGAAACGTGTATTCAAATTCCTCACTCAATTGTGATAGAGTTCTTTATCTTTTTGGTATTGTTGTTGAATGTGAAGTTCTTCATATTTCCTGGATACAATTTATCAAATAGTTGATATGCAAATATTATCTCCCATTTTAGAAGTTATGTTTTCACTTGTTTGATGTTGTCATTTGAAACACAAAGTATTTTATTTTAATGAAGTCCTAACACATAGATAAATATCTTATCCATGCTTTTAATTGGATTATCGTCCTACATCACTCTGAACTTGCAGAGTGATGTAGGACACCTGCAGAATTCCCTTTGCCATGTAAGGTAGCACAGGCTGGGGGAATTTGGATGTGGTCTTCCTTGTGGAACTGTTATTCTTTCCACCACAATTTACTTTGTCTTTGTCACGTGTGCTTCGGGTGTCATTTGTAATAAATCATTGCCTAACCCAATATCATGAAGATTTAGGCTTATCTTTTCTTGTAATAGTTTTATAGTTTAAAACCTTACAGTTAAGTCTATAATGTATTTTGCATTAATTTTTGTATATAGTATGAGGAAGAGATCATTCTTTTGCATGCAGATGTTCAGTTGACCCAGTACCATTCTTTCAAAGGACTATTCTTTTCTTATAGAATTGTCTTTGTATCTGTTTCAAAAATCAACTTACCAAAAATATAATGGTTCATTGCCAGACTCTATTCCATTGATCTGTGACAATAAATCATACACACTGTCTTGATTATTTTAGTTTAATAGTGAGTTTGAGTTATCAGGTAGTTTGAGTCCTCCAACTTTGTTCTCCTATTTTTTGAGATTGTTCTGGCTATTCTGGGTCTTTTGAATATCCATATGAGATTTTGAAACGGCTTATCAAATTCTACAAAATGGTAGCGTGGGCTTTGATATGGACTGTGAGGAATCTGTACATCAATTTAGCAATTACTGTCGTATCAACAATAGCAAATCTTCTAATCCAAGAATATGAGACATTTTCCCATCTATTTAAGTCTTATTTAAACAATATTTTTTAGTGTTCAGCGTACAAGTGTTGCACTTCTTTTGTTAGCACTTCACTCTTCTTGAGGTATGTAAATGGAATTGATTTCTTAATTTCATTTTCAGACTATTCCCTGCCAGTGTATAGAAATGCAATTGAATTTTGTATGTTAATCATGTATCTTGCAATCTTGGGGAATTCATTTATCAGTTTTAATAGGTTTTATGTATGGATTCCTTAGAATTTTCTACAAACAAAATCAAGTTATTTGCAAATAGAGATAGTTTTATTCCTTCATTTCCAATCTGCATGCCTTTTATTTCTCCCTCTGCCTAATTGTTCTGACTAGGCCATACTGTTGAACAGAAGTGATCAGAGCAGGTATCATCTTTTATTTTAACAATATGCTAAATCATCTGTCTTCTCCATCACAATAGAAGCTCAGTGGTGGCCTAGTTCATAGTACAGTAAATAGCTGATGTTCAATACAAACATTTTAAATGAAAAACAAGGTGTCAGAAGATGTAGTTATCATTTGTTAGTAGGAATGAAAGAATATGGGCTGGATCTTGAAGCAGGAGTTAGATTTTGACATGACAAGATACATTTTAGGAAGAGGAAAAATGTAAACAAAGACATACAGGGAGAAAGGCATGGGGCATGATTATGAAGAGTAGGTGTAACTGAATATTTTATAGAACAGAGAAAATGAAGATCAATCCTTATTATTGTGACTTTAGTTATTAAAATACCAAGAGATAATACAGACCAGTTAAAACAAGAAATTTTCATACTTAGTGTCTTAGGACAATTACAGTAATACTGCACTGAGTGGTATTTTGTTACATACGCATAGGAGAAGGGAGTTTTCCATTGACTTTACAGAGTAATATTTTTAAATGTAATGATTAAACAACAAATAATAATAAACTTGGAAAAATGTCCATTTAACCCAGTTGTAGACTAATTTTGGATAGGACACTTACTGGCAATACACAAAACTCTGTTATGTCATAAGAAATAACTCTCTCCCATGGAATCATATTAAATTTTACCACCAGTTTTACAAAAGAAAATTTCTGCCTGCTCAATTTATATCAAAGAAAAACTGATAACCTCTGATGTGAAAATTCACAGGTCTGACTGCTGGGACTGGACATCTGCCATTCACACTCTCAGTCACAAGTGAAAGTTTGGCACCAATTCTACAATCTGAAAAGCTCAGAGCCACATAAAAAGCAGCAAGCAGTTGAGTTAAGACCCTGCTGCTTGATTATTTGTGTTCAGATATTCCAAACAGTTTCTTAGGAAGACATTTGTAGTGACATGCACATTTTAAATACTATTGAAAATATAATTAAAAACACTAGTAAAGTTATAAAAATGGCAAAGAGTTTTTTAGAGTGAGACTTACAAATTTTTCTAAACATATCAATCATTGTACTTGCCTCCCTCAGTGAGAAATTCAGACTCAGTGTAGATGAGAAACAACAGTTCTTGTAAAATAACTCCTAAATTGAGGCTTACTCCCGTTTGAGGAATTCACATTCAGTAGTCATACTTATTTAAAAAAAAAACACTTTTGGGGAACATGCTGAGGACATGGATATAGATATCTTGCTCAATTTTACCTTATTTTCTCCCATTCCTCTACAATAGCTTACTGGTTTTGATGACTGACATTATTCTGATTTTTTATCTTAAAATATTAGAAAATAAAAAGCCTTGAGAGCTTGTAAATAAATTCATGTTTCCCATAAGAGCATAGATTGTTCTAAAGATTCCTCTGAAGGACCCATAAACCTGTTTCAAGTAAAAAGTATAAAGTAATAGCAACATTAAGTTTCAGACTGAGCAAAAGTAGATCACTGTCATGTTTTCTGAAACAGGTTTTTTAGGTTCAGAGTTTCCCTGAGCTTACAGGGGGAAGTACTGCTTCTTCAGTGGTCTTTGTATTCTCCAGAGTCAGACACAATTGTTTTTATTTAAATAAGTACTGGGTCGCAATTCTTAATTCTGTAGGCACAGCAGAGACAGGGCCACTTGGCACAGGGCTTACTATGAAGTTCCATGCACCCCTTTACATACTCAATCAATATTTAATGAGCATCTACAGTGTACCGAGTGCTAATGCTAGAGGTTAAGGATGGAGTGGAACAAGGCAGCATCTGTTCTCAAGTTGCTTCCAGTGCAATGCATAAGACAGATTACATGGTATACATCACATATGACCTGTCTCACCAATTTCTTCCATATCCTTCCGATCTTTTGGCCTGTATTGGTATTTTTCTCCTCATCTGAGAATGCCTCCTTACAACTAAAACATTACCCATTTTTAAGGTCTAACTAAATGCCTAACTTCTTTCACAGATTCCACTCCAACACCTATATGTTTTTCTAGAGCAATGCCCATAGCTTACTGTATTTTTCAGACTATAAGACACACTTTTCCCACAAATTTGGGAGGGAAATGGGGGTGCATCTTATAGTCCAAATGTAGCTTACCTGGCTCACTGTGAGGGGTGGGGGGCAGCAGTGGAGCGGGTCACAGGTTATTAAATATTTTACATCTTTTGCTTCAAATTTTTTTTTCCTATTTTCCTCCTCTAAAACCTAGGTACATCTTATGGTCCAGTGTGTCCCTAACAAAAAAAATTGTGCATACTGTAGGATTCTGATGATTTTTAGACACAATCTAACACAGTAACTGGGAAGTTAAGATTATCAACCATGTTTGTTTGCTGATCCCTAGCACTGAAGGGAAATTTAAAAACTGATCATACCCTAAGGAATTTAAAAAAGAAGCAACCCACAAAAACTCATCCTACTGTACTTTAGATTGAATCCAAGAGAAGTCACTCAAAGACATGAAAGCAGAATGGAGTGAGAGGCATTAATTATACTCTCTGACAGAGCCACCCCCCCTCAGCCATGCAACCAAAATGTTCCTCTCCTGGAATGAGTCACCAAGGCTGGGCTCAAGCTAGGCAGAGGCAGGCAGGCATACAGTCATCCCTGTCCCTTAAATCAGTTTTCCTATATGATCTGGTAGTTTCCAAAGCCCTATTAGATAAAATGCCTTTCCTATAGGAACAAACCTGATTTTGAAGGACCTAGATGTTAAATGAAAAAGCCAAATATGAGTATATTCTATATGATTCTAGAAAAACAAAAAGCATCCTCATCTGTAATGCCAAAAAGTGCATCAGTTGCTGCTGGAGAGATGAGCTGTGAAGGAAAATCAGACAATTTGGGGAAGGTGATAACGGAAGCATCCCGCACCTGCACTACAGCAGTGGTTACACAGGTGTACACTTAAGATGGGTGAGTTTTACTGTGTGTTAATTATACCTCAATAAAATTTATTTAAAGGTAAAAAAACAGAAACCCAAAAGGGCTCCAGTTTTGTGCCATTAATTCTTGAGTCAAGAAGTAGGCCTGGATGAGAATTAAAAGTTCATGCAATTGACTCACTTTAAGAACTAAAATCTAAAAATACATGGATTCAACTTTTCATTATCTTTGAAAGAAGCTGTGACTCATTCTGGAAATACATTTTTGTGGGTTATTCCCTTATTTATCTTTTTCATTAATCTTTCATACATTCAGGTAGGTCTCTGGTAGAATCATTAAGCAGGTGAGGTTCACTTCTGACCCCCATCCAGCCCCACTTTACCCACTTGTCTCCTCCCAGGAGACACGCTCTGTCCTCTGGCCGGCTGCAGGGCTGCATCTGGAATGAAGGAATAGCAAGTGCCTAGAAATTGCACTTTTCTCTTTTTTCTTCTTTTTATACCCATATTAAAAGTTATTTACATCATTAACAGTTAATACTTCCTAAATGTATAGTATTTCCCAGACATTCTGCTACTTGGGTTTATTTACTTCATCTTCAAAATAGTCCTCTGAAGTCAGTATTTTTTTATACCCATTTTTACAGATGAAGAAACTAGTCCCATAAAGATCAGGCAACTTTCCAAACTTTTTTGTAAGTTATAGACTCTTAATTGAAGTCCAAATCAAGAGCCTGTATCCATAACCAACAAGTTCTGGTGCCTATGCCCCTTCTAAAAGAGCCATGCTCTACATTAATGGCATTTACATCAAATAAAGCATCCACACTAATGTGTTAGTGACACATTCAAAATCTCATCAAGGTCTTCTTCCTAGAGAAGGCTGAAATGGTCTGTGAAAGATCAGTATGTTTAATAATCAAGAGACCCTTTTATTACAAAGCTGAGATCATAAAACTTTTCTAAGGAGTCAGTTCAGAGAAATCTAAAGGAATCATCAAAATAAATTCAGTAAGTCTATTTCTTACAGATTTACCAACCTTATCTGCTTTCACATCAAGAAATGTAATAGTAGCAAAAGTCCATTAAAAAATAAATATTTTAATTAAATAAACTATTTTTCTCCAGTAAAATCCAAATCAATAGGAAAAAATGTACTAGATGACATTCTCCCACATTCTTTTTTTCTAGAAAACTCACCAACACTCTTTTCCAACAATGAATTAAAAATGATAATGTTCAACCCTGGATGGTGTGGCTCAGTGGATTGAGTGCTGGCCTGCTAACCAAAGGGTCACTGGTTCGATTTCCAGTCAGGGCACATGCTTAGGTTGCAGGCCAGGTCCCCAGTAGGAGACATACAAGAAGCAACCACACACTGATGCTTCTCTCCCTCTCTTTCTCGCTCCTTCCTCTCTGTCTAAAAACAAATAAATAAAATCTTTAAAAAAATAAAAGTAATAATGTAGCCCTGGCTGGTGTAGCTCAGTGGATTGAGCGTGGGCTGCGAATTGAAGCATCGCAGCTTCAATTCCCAGTCAGGGCACATGCCTGGGTTGCAGGCCACAGCCCCCAGCAACCGCACATTGATGTCTCTCTCTCTCTCTCTCTCTCTCTCTCTCTCTCTCTCTCTCTCTCTCTTTCTTCCTCCCTTCCCTCTCTAAGAATAAATAAATAAAATCTTTAAAAAATCTTTAAAAAATAAATAAATAAAAGTGATAATGTTCATTAAATACTCCAAATATAATATGACTAGTTTTAGGGATTTCTTGGAATTTATTGTGTCCCTTCACCTTGAACTTCTTTATTTCAGAAACTGAAAATTTTGAAACATCACTTTATAATTTCCCTTTCAAAGAGATATTTTATTTACAAACATAAATATGACAAGATAGTAATCATTTGAATCAAAATGACTTCTGCTCAACACTCTTCTCCCTAATCATCTATATCAACTTCAAAACACTTTCACATATTTTTAACTTAGTTCAACAGCTACTACAATGGCTTCTTGTTTTTAAAAAATGTAGTAGATTATAGTCAAAGAGAAAGTTAAATATATGGAAGCTTCCTTTAAAAGAAAAAAAATACAGAGTCTGGACTTACTGCCTCCAGGTATAATTGTCCAGACTTTGGGGAAGAACAGAGATTGATTAATTAGGAAAATCATGGGTGTGCATGAGTATCAAGTAATGAATCTATAAGATACAGACACAAAGTGCACCTTAGTTAGTATACATGATGCAAAAGAAGCTTCAATAAACACATGAAAAGACACTCACCATCCTCAGTCATTAGGGAAATACAATCAAAACCACAATGAATACCACCTCATATCTACTAGGAAGAATTCTTTTTTAAACAGAAAATAAGAGTGTTGCAAGGATACTAAGAAACTGCAACCCCCATTCATTGCTGGCAGGAATGTACAACTGTGTAGTTCCTACAGAAAACAGTTTGGTTGTTCCTCTAAAGGTTAAACACAAAACTACTAAATAACCCAGAAACTCCTACATATATATCAAAAATAATTGCAAGGAGGGACTCGAGCAGGTATTTGTACACCAAACTTCATAACAGCATTATATTCAACAGCCAAAAGGTGGAAACGACCCAAGCATCAGTCTACAGTGAATGAGTAAACCAAATGTGATTATATATGTATTTACATTCTTCAGCCACAAAAAATGAACATTTGATATATGTTACAGCATGGATATAGACCTTAAAACATGCTTCGTGAAATAAGTCAGACAAAAAAAGAAAAATATTATATCTAGAATAGACAACTTCAGAGACAGAAAGTAGAACAGAGGTTACTAGAGCTGGGGGAAGAGGTGAAAGGGAAGTTATGTTTAAAGGATACAGAGTGTATGTGAGGAATGCTCACAAGTTTGGAGTATACACGACTGCTACTCCACATTATGAATGCATTTAATGCCATTTACTTTGTACATTTGCAAATGGTTAAATTATAAGTTGACTTATGTAATTTTTAAAAAGTAAGCTGCAATCATCTCTAGATTCTTCCCCACCCAAATGTGGTTCAGGGCTCTTCTCCATGGAACTAATTAACAAAATCACATGTTGTTAGATAGATGATAAGAAAGGACCATTTTTAATGTCTAGACAGAATACAGTTTAGTAGAAAGATCTGAGTTCAAATCACTAAATGGTGCTACATCAATGGTGTGTCATTCCCTGTTTGTTTCCCATCAGTTGATTCAGTCTCCTAAACTAGATAATAAGGTAATTTTGGAAACATATCATGTCTATCCTTCTCTAGGATGCTTCACAATATCATTATGCACAAGGAGGATATTCCATAACTGAGTCAATTATTTTAACTCGAAAGGAATCTGTCAAGTCATTCCACCCAAAACACAAGTAGACAGAGAATCTGCAAGCAGGAAAGAATGCAATCAGTTGGAAAATAAAACAAGTGCTGTTTTTTCCTATTTTATTCAAATGACAGCAAATCAAATTAAAATAATTACTGATGTACACTTAGGCACAAAAAGAAAAGGCAACACAGAAAGCTCAAAGCACTTAGACACAGCTGAGTATTTTACTGCGTTCAGTACTTCCTCGAAGTAGTTGAAAGTGGCATGTGCTTGGAATGAGTCATGAGTTTTTCCATTTAACTCAATCTGTGAGTTTAACACCACACAAAAGAATAAGCTTTCAATGATTAGCTGATTTTGTCTCAATTTCCCCATCTAGAAAGTACAATAGATACCTCCTTCCTACACTTTGCAAGCTTGTGCTCTAAAATTACATTAACATTTAATTGCAATAAATTTGTACACATAAACTTGATCTCACACACTCCTTTCACAGAAAAATCAGGCCCACAAAGAGTTAACTGCATTCTGAAAATCACCTGGCTGGTAAAGGACAGAACGAGGCCAGGCAACATATCTACTGAAGAGTTAGTCTGCATCATCACAACCTTACATGACTGTTTTGAAATGAAGAATGCCATCTGAAGTGTACAAAATATATGCAAATGAAAGTAAAGATTTACTGTAGCTATAGGTGGATAACCTACTGTACATTCTATACATCCTGAGTAATATCACTACCATAGAGGGAAGATAAGAGCTGATTTAGTTTTTAGTTCATACTGTAGAGAATAAAGAATGGTAATTCAAATTTACAAGGTAATGAGATATATTTGACTTGTGGCCATATAAGCTACATGGCTATAGTGCATTTTTCCTCTTTAATACTGTATTTAATTGTCCCAGGAGGACAGTTTCATAGTTTAACTCTGCTTGAATTAATGACTACATGGTTGTTTGGGGATGTAAAAGGAATATGTCTACACCTTCCCTAGGGCTCTCAGTAGTCCTGGCTCCTTAGAGGCGGTTTTGGGGACAAAAGAAATGCATCCAGACCTGTAGGTGGGGATGCTTTGGTCAACAGCCACAGCCTCAGTCATCTTTACCCCTATAAACTACATTAGAGACATATGTCTGTGTGTCAGATCAACAAAAAAAGAGCAGGAAAGAGTACACTTAAACAGATGTATATCCATCACTGCTGCTGGAAGACAGCTTTAAATTAACTGTCTTTCCGATGGCTGAATGAAACCCATTTACACTGAAAAAAGTCATTTACCAGTCAGTTTTCCATGACTTGATGGGCAACTTTAATATCAAATTTTAAGTTAGGGATGCACAAGTTATATGCTGTTATTACTAGCACTTTCCCCCAACATGCAGACAGATGTGCCACAGAATATCTATCACCTATGAGACTGTATAGCTAGCTAGCTAGCTAGAGTAACAGTACAAGTCCTTCTTCACATGACTTTCAGAGACAGTACAGGCCCTGGCTGGTGTAGCTCAGTGGATCGAGCACCTGCCTGTGAGTCAAAGGGTCACCAGTTTGATTCCCAGTCAGGGCACATGCCTGGGTTGCAGACCAGGTCCCCAGTAGGGGGCATTTGAGAGGCAACCATACATTGATGCTTCTCTCCCTCTCTTTCTCCCTTCATTCCTCTCTTTCTAGAAGTAAATTTTTAAAAAAGAAACTGTATCTTTAAAACAAAAAGAGAGAGTACAGGATGACAATGTTAGATATCAACTGAAACAGGAATACTAAGCATTTAATTCAATGCGTATTTTTGAACACCAACCATGCATACATTGATGACCTCCTTTTACTCTGCAAAATAATCCTAGTCAATGCCATCAACTAGATCTGAGGAGTCTGACAGAAGGCATGGAGAGAGTAGTGAAGGACTCTGATACCTACAGAAGGTAATTAGAAGAGGCTGGTTGGAACAGCTTTGGTTACAGAGCAAGATCAAGGACCCATTTACAGACACAGGGCCTGTGTCTATTGTGCTAGAAATCAACACTTGAGACTTTCTCCAATAGTCTTCTGCAGCCTGAAAAAAAAAGTATTGATCCAAGGCAGTTATTTTTCCAGAAGGTTACTAAAGGCTGGAGAGCAAGAATTTAAGGTATAGCCTTTAAACTATGAAGGATGCTTACATATAATCTATTTTCTATTACTAGTCTAGCAGTCTAGGATAAAACAGCTCTACTCATTTCCTTTTTTCATTATTTAACTTTGAAACTAAATGGTTTCAAAAAATTATTTCTTTTAACTATAAAGAGATAGCACTCTGTCATTGTTACATGCACAGTTGAGATGAAACTCAAATTTTGTTCTTAAAGAATACTGGATAAAAGATTTTTTGCTCCAGTTTCAGAGGCATCTGAGACAAGGTCAAGGGTTAAGATCCAGCCACATCACTGAGGAGTGTTTAGATGTGTTAGCCCAGGGTACATGTAGTTCTGAGAATGAAAGCAACACTGTATTTTTGAACCCATACTAATGGACATTTTTTATTAAAACTTTAACTTGCTTTAACTGTAAGGAAGTTTCTTGAACCCATGCATGTACAAAAATTATATTCTCTCCCCCTAGCTTTGCAGTTTTGGTTTAGGTTTATTTTCCTACACACATGATACACTGTTTTAGGTATACCACTGCAGGAAATTCATTCATTTAGAAAGACTAGGAATGCTACAATGGGTGTTCCATACTTACTCTATGAAAATTCCTCTCAGGACTACAGCTACTTTAAATCTAAATAGAAAGTTGTTTTTTTTTTTAATCCTCAACTGAGGACATTTTTTCCCTTTTAAAAAGAGGAAGGAAGAGAAACAATGAAAGAGAGAAACATTGATCAGCTGCCTCCTGAATGCACCCAGACCAGGGATCATCTGTGCCCCACCCAGGGAGCAAACGCACAACCCAGGTATGTGTGGGGAATTGAACCTGCAACCCTCGGGTTATGGGATGATGCTCCAACCAATGGAGCCACTCTAGCCAGGGCAATAATTAGTATTTTTTAAATAAGTGGCATATGTTTTGCTTCTAACTTATTTCAGCAACTTAATGTTTTTATGAAGTTGCGAAGTTAAACAACTAACCAACTATGAGGCCTAGTCACAGGTGTCCTGTGCATACCAACTACCCCAAAATCAAACATACAGTTTCCACCAACAGGACAAGCAGAGTAAGGGCATCAGCAGCTCTAGCTGGTGCCTGCTTTTTTATCAGACTGTGCCAAGAGGGATGAGCAGCATTAATTCTGATCAGATGAATCACTCATTAAAAGAGCAGAATAATTCCACTTCAGTTTTTGAGGGTGTTTACAGAGCTCCAAAACACTTAAAATACAATTACAATTCTTCTAAAAGAAGCAGGAAAAAGACCTCCTGTTCCATCTCTTAGTAGCTTGAAATTTGCATATGTTTAGTGTCCTGCATTGTGTCTATGGGAAACCATTTCCAGTAAAGAAGGCTTTAAATGGGAATTTATTTTTGTCCCCTTTGGGGATAAAAGTGACAGAGAAAGCTCTTGGACTCTCTTCTCTTGCAGTTTCCAATGGCAGGAAAATTGACCATCAGTTTGTCTGTAGCATACACACTTTATGAAAACTAGAGCTTGGGGGGGAAAAAAACAGGCCAACATCCACGCTTCCCTTTCGCTGGGCTCAGGGTCTGTGAAATATGTTGTACTGGACAGAAGCAGCCCCAGGGTGCAGAAGGTTAGGTTGAATGCTGCATAACACTTTTGAACTTTGTTCTGATTAAATGTATCACTGCAGTCCAAGTGAGATACTTAGTAAGTTTGAAAGCTTAAAGTTATCAATGAGAAAGAAAAACATGGACCTTGGCCATACATTAAATTGAGCCTACCATCCAGTTATTGCCCCCAGAAAGCCACAGAAGCCTGCTTATCCTTGCAAGATCATCTGATCAATTTAGTGGCTGAGATTAATGAGTCTGTATATAATCTACCCCAACAAGAATTGGGACCACGGCTCTCTAAGCAACAACACAGCCTGTCTGCCAGATGCAGAAACAAGCACTATTTTTACTCTTTCCAGCTCCTATGATTTCAATAAAGGGACCCTAATTTTTCCTCTCTCACTACTAATTGATTTTGCTTTTACAATCCTTTCCCAGCCATTAAGGAAACTATCAGATTTCATTTGAACACTTTATTAAACTAATACATCAGTCTGTACCAAGCCACAGTGATGTATTAGCCAGAGCATCAGAATACAATAGTCCCCCTTATCTGCAAAATCACTTTCCTCAGTTTCAGTTACCCGTGGTCCAAACATTTTAATGGATAATTCCAGAAATAAACAATGCACAAGTTTTAAATTGCATACTGACTGATGAAATCTTATGCCACTCTGCTCTGTCCTGCCCGGGATGTGAATCATCCCTTAGGCCAGTTCACCTGCCCTATATTCACCAGCTACCCATTAGTCACTTAGCAGCCGTCCCCATTATCAGATTGACTGTTCAGGTATCATAGTATTTGCATTTAAATAACCCTTATGTAACTTAATAATGGCCCCAAAGATGCTGGTAATTCAGATATGCCAGAGAGAAGCTGTAAAGTGCTTCAAGGGGAAAGATGAAAGTTCTTGACTCAATTTAAAAAAAAACATGTATGCTAAGGTTGCTAATATCTACAGGAAGAATAAATCTTCTACCCATGAAATTGTGAAGAAGGGAAACTGAATTCATTCTAGTTTTGCTGTCACACTTCAAACTGCAAAAGTTACAGCCACAGTACGTGATAGTGCTTAGTGAAGGTGGAAAAGGCAAAACTTGTGGGTGGAAGACAGGAACAGAAAACCTGTTCCAAGTGATGGCCACGTGTTGCACCAGAAAGCACTGGGCCTACATGGAGACTTCAGCAAGGGGTCTCCTGAGATGAGTGGCACCAAACCATTTCCTGCAAGTGAGAGATGTTTACACAGGTTCAGAAATAGGTTTGGACCAAAAAACACAAAAATTACTGTACAGAGAAAGAGTGAGACCACATTCACATAACTTTTATTACACTACATCATTATAATTGTCCTATTTTATTATGTTAATGTTTTTACTGACTGTGCCTAATTTATAAATTAAACTTTACCATATGAAAGTGCCTGCAGTTCCAGGCATCTACTGGGGGCCTTAGAACACATCCCCGCGGAGAGCAGTGGACAGCTGCAGATGCTCCTTATGCACGCAGACACACGTCATCACTGCTCAGAGAAGAATGGCTTCAAAATGCCACTGCAAAATGCTCCCGTGCCAGGTTGCTGCTCTGAATTAACAAGAAACCTATATTTTGCAATATGCTGATCAGCAAATACTTTGATTTTTTAAATAGTGAGCTAAAATAGATGTGGGTTTATTTCCAATTCCCCGGTTCATCTTCCACAGTCACTCTGTCTCTCTACCCCTCTCCCTGCCTGCTCCATGCCCATTGTCTCCAAATCCTTGGGAGACTTTGCTGAACAAACTATACTGACTGACAGTCCCTGAGCCACACCAGGATAAAATATGGAAGGAATACATGTTACCCTTCCCTTTGGCATTTCAGATGCCAGCCTTCTCACTTTTCTCTCACCTCTGTTTCTCCCCTCCACCACCCTCACTCCTGTTCCTTCTTTAAACTTGATCTCACTCTAGCTTCTCAGATTAAAAAAAGGCCAAATGTTCTTTGCAGAGCCTTCCATCATGAAGGGGAGACTAATTCCCCACCCCTTGAATTTGAGCCAGGCTTGTGATTTTCATGAAAATAATATCTTGCAATTTCCAAGAAAGTCCTATTCTCATCCTCTTACAACACTGAGATGCTGGTCTGGCTTCCCTGAGGCTGAAAGACCACAAGCAGAGGGACCCATTACTGCAGAATCTCTATGATGGAGTACAGGCAAGACCAGTACCAGAACCACCCCACCATCTACAATTCACTAGTAATGATAGATTGTTTTTATTGGGGAGTGGTTTGTCATCGAGGAGTGCACAACTGATACACTATGATTTCAGTCCTTCATCTTCTTTCACTCTTCCTATTTTTCCTCTCTTCAAGTTAAAATATCTTGTGTTACCAATGCTATTGCCATTACTCTAGTAACAAGAGTTTCCTTGGGTTTATTTCATTGTATTTCAAAAATCATTTTTAATTACTAACACAGCACTCAACCATAAACCCATTAATACATTAAACATTACTGAGACAGAATGAAGGCAACCATTACTTTTCCACTTACAGATAAAAGGCAAAATAGTTAAATGGAAATACTTGTATGTTTGTATCTGTGTACACATCACACACACTTTTGATTACAGCTACAAGGATTTTATGTACTAAAATATAGGAAATCTTCATTACAGGAGGGGTGGTGTACGGACCCACAGGGATAAATGAGTAACCTGGTAGACAGGAAGGAAATTAGAAACTTCTGTATCCTTTCTATTTTTCTATAAGACATTATAGATGAAACAACATCATTTACAAAAATGGGTAAAATAACATCAAATCAGCCCAGCAAATATTCAGAATAGCAAAATTAAGGTACTAGTCAATATCCCTATGGTCCTATAGGTAAGCTTTACAATGGTTACAATAAAAGAAATGAACTTTGGAATTTCCCAAAATAACCTTAACATGTGTTCTGAGGGAAGTTTGTGAAATTCCTGCTTACAGAGTGAGGATTAACTACTCCCCATGAAAGGAAAAATAGATTTTACAGTAGGTTCCCACAATCTCTATTGCAATTTGATTATATGGTATATATGTACTTTGTAATATAATGCCCTAAGTAACCTAGCTCCTTTGCCATCTCTCCTCATCTGCTTCAATTCTCTCATTTATAAAGGCTTGGTTCTTCTCAAATATGTCCAGCCCACTCACAAGATGGTCTTGTAATAACCAGCTAAGTCTCTTCCTTCAGGTGGCTGTCTCAGAGAAACTGTCTCTAATCACTATATCTAATGGTGCCCATCCCCCAGTTTGTCTTATATATTAATCTGGTTATAAAATTTCACTTACCAAAAATCACTAGCTAAAATTATTTTATATTTTTGTTAGTTTATTTACCTAACTAAAGTCTGCAGCCTATGCAATTCTTGCTCACTACTGTATCCTTAGCATTTGGAATACATGACTTCACTGAATAAATGGGCCAATGAACTAGGTAGGAAACACAGACCTGACTGCCCAGCCAGGCTAAAATGGATTTCATGTAGTTTCTTCCTGCCACAAGCACAACTTGGAATCACTTCCGTTTTCTATCAAAATTGGTATTCAGAAAAGAAAGCTAAATATATATTCTATATGTTTAAAATGCATTCAGTAGTCACCATGTCAGAGCAGGAGACCCTGCCCTCTCCGTCAGCAGAGCTGACTGAGACCTAAATGTGTACCGCAAGTCCCGGGATCCCGACCTCCAGCTCAAACTTCCCTCTGAGGCCAAGTACCGAAGGTACAGTTGGCCTTGTATCAGCAGACCCGCCCACCCACTTTGAAAATGCACCATCCTACCCTACAAAGCACACGTAGGCAGATGTATGGTATGATTGTTTAGTGCTGGAAAGAAATGACCTGTAGGACAAAGGGAGCCACTGTGAGTCAGAAATCATGTATCTTGTACAAAACTGAAATGCGTTGTTTTGCGAACCACAGGCAATTATTTTTTATTTTGTTTTGTTTTAAATAATTCACCAGTTTCCTCTACTGCTTAAACTTTACAGTTTTATTAAGAGTTCAATGAATAAAAAGAAAGAATGTCACATATTGGAGAAGGTTATAACACTAGGAAGCCCAAATAAAGAAAAAAATGCATGCACTAATGTACCCAAATTGTTCTAAATTTTAAGTGGCATCAGAACAGCAGAATAATTTCAATTTTTTGTCATTATTGTTTGCTAAAGATTATTTGGGTAATGACTAGCAACAATAAAATTATTTAATGTTAAGACTTCCTATAAGACATACATGCCCAAGAAAAGAAACATATACTTCCCTATACAATGCATATTTCAGGAGAAAACAAATTGCTTGACATTTGTCTCCAGATGTACGGTGCTTCTACATTTGAGTAGCTTCTTTACTCTCATACACTAGAAATCAGAGTGAGGGAAAAGAGAAAACAAAGTACACAGAGATAGGTACTTTATCTTCATCCTTATTTTTATGAGGATGGATATAGTAGTCTCCCCTTATCCACAGTTTCACTTTCCAAGTTTCAGTTACCTGAGGTCAACCAGTCTGAAAATGTTAAATGGAAAATCCCAGAAACAAATAAATTACAAATTTTAAATTGTCTGCCTCTATGTCCAGTATCTCCATGCTGTATGAGCCAGCTAGTCAATCAGTAGCCTTCTTGGTTATCAGAGACGGAGACCACATTCACAAAACTTTTACTACAGTGCATTGTTATAACTGTTTTATTTTATTATTAGTTACTATTATTAATTTCTTACTCTGCCTAATTTATAAACTGAACTTAGTCACAGGCATGTATGTACAGGGAAAAAACTTAGCACATAGAGGGTTCAGCACTACACGAGGTTTCAGGCATCCACTGGGGATCCCGGAATGAAACCCCTTAGATACTGGAGAACAGCTGTATTCCATTGTTATTTATGGAATGTGGGAATAGTAAAACTTATTTTTCACCTTTCTTTCTCGAGTTTTTCTGCAGCTAAGAGGGAAAAGTATAGTTATTTTAGTTGCTACACAGAAACAGATCTAGTGCTCAAGCAAAATACAACTTTATACACAATCTTCCATGTCCTTAAATCAAGACAAACATTTTTAGCCAGGCAATGACTCAAACTGTTTTATGGTGGTGCAGCAGAGGGCCATGGCACCAGTCTGATCAGCAACATGTAGGTCTCTGAGGCAAATGTAGGGGGCTGGGAACATGGGGGTCCTTAACGAGTGACAGGCTAGTGAAGTCATCAGGACCAGTGGACACAAAAAGAAGGGCCTTGCGTTGAGACTCAATGATTTTTACTTCATCATTTAGGCCAGAGGGGATTTGTGATTTGTATTTTAGAAAATTGGTTAATAAGCCAACTTAATTCAGTATGTTCCAATAAGAAGTCAATAGTTATTCAATTACTAAAAACAGGTTAATGGTCTGGTGTATATAGGAAATGGCATAACCTGATGCCAGGGGGAACTGCTTCTAACTCGAAGAGACCAAGTGTTGAAGAAAGACTTTGGACTGCAACACTGGGATGCTTCTTCTGACACACTGACTGCATTGACTGCTCTTCCCCAATGGGGAAAATATAAAAATCTAAAAGACATGCTACAAATAGCCATAATTTTCTTTTACAATCCCATGATGACAATGACACTGGTGATGGTTTGAGAGATTCAGTGTGAGCCCAATGAAATAAAGTTTATGGCCATCTAGTAATATCTATGCCCCGCGGGGTGGAAGGCGCGCAGTAGATCACTGCTCACAGACATGCCTCAGGAACAGTGCCACGAGGTACTGGCACTGCCTAGTGAGTCAGGAGAGCTCAGCTCACAGAGCCTCTCCCCTTCTTCTGAATGCAACTCTGATACGTTAATCATCTTAATAATACAGCATGATCCCCACACGGCAGCACAACCAGTTATATGCCAATGTCCACGTAGATCCCACCAAATCCATGCATTCTTGCAAAAATAATTAACTGAGAGCATGACATGTTCCAAGTAAAATTATAGGCACTGTAGACAGTGATGCTACAAAATCATCTGTTCTCATGGAGCTTAGATAAGTGAGGGGATGGAGAAACAAATAAATAGGCTAATTTATCAGGGTCAGATGCTGATAAACAAGATGAGGTATGAAGTAAAGGGAATGTTATTTACATTCCCTGTGGGTATGGAGGAGCCTGCACTTCTAGAAAGTCAGGAAAGACCTTGACATGCAGATTTGAAGAGGTGAGTAAGTAAGCAATGGAGCTACCAAGGAAGAGACTCCAAAGGAAAGAACAAATACAAAGTCTGTGAAGTGGGTGACTGAATGTCATATATGAAGAACAATGGTCATTGTTTCTCTATCCCCTTACTTACCTAGAAATTTTGATAAACTCTGACCCATACTTATTGAGCCAATCAACAGAGTAATTACAGATTAATTCTAACATATTCTTTCATGAATATTTTGTCCATATTAATTAGAAGAGTTTGCCATTAAGTGAATCCTCAGAAATGGCACCAGGTGAGAAAAATGCCAGATCTCCTGAGTTAGAGCCTTCTGGTAGAGCAAGGCTCCATAATGCTACCTGATCAGAACCAACCTCCACTGATTCATAGTTTTAACCTGGTAAAATTAGAAAAGAGAAGGGGAGCATGTTTTTAATGTATCTCAAATATCAAGTAATTCATCCTGAGCATGCAAAAGATGTTAAGATCCATGTCTTTATGGTTTAGTAGTGATATAGTTCTTGGCTTCTTCTTCCATAAATTGATGCCAATTCAGTGCTAAAAATAGTGCTAATGAAGTGGGGTTTGGATTTTAAAAACATTGTATCTATTAAACGTTTAGGTCTACATCTGGTACACAGTAGGCGTTCCATAAATTTAGCATTATTATATTATTAGTATTTGTCAGTCATAAACTAGTTTCTCCAATTGTTGGGCTGATTAACTTACTTGCCTTTGGAAAAATGTCAATTAAATTTTTTAAAAATACCCCATAGCAAAGCTGATCCATCTCCCAGGTTCATTGTTGGATGTTTGTGTTTTCTTTCCTTTTTTAGATTCTCTTTCATAGGTGTATGCCTATTAAAAAAGCAAGGATGTGTGTTTTATTCATCTTGACCTGTTTGGGAACATACTGAATTAATAGAAAATAATACCCAGAATATAAAAAATAACATTTCATTTATGGGTGCTTCTAATTGTTTCCTAAATAATTATTGTAACCATTTTGTAACAATGTACATTTATTAAAAATTAATATAGCATTTTTTGAAGAGGCTATTTTTACTCCATTTTATGTTGCTGTACCCTTTGTCAAATATTAATTGACCATAGAGACTTGGGTTTATTTCTAGGCTCTCTTTTCTGTTCCATTGGTCTATGTGCCTGTTTTTATGCCAGTACCAAGCTGTTTTGATTACAGTGGTCTTGTAATATAGTTTACTGTCAGGTATTGTGATCCCTCCTACTTTACTCTTCTTTCTCAAAATTGCAGCAGCTATTTGGGGTCATTCATGATTCCACATAAATTTTTGAAGTGTCTGTTCTATATCTGTGAAATATGCCATTGGTGCTTTAATAGGAATTGCACTGAATGTGTAAATTGCTTTGGGTAGTATGGACATTTTGATGATATTAATTCTTCCAGTCCATGAACACGGTATATGTTTCCATTTGTTTGTGTCTTCCTTGATTTCTTTCCTCAGTGTTATGTAGTTTTCTAAATACAGGTCTTTTACCTCTTTGGCTAGGTTTATTCCTAGATATTTTATTTTTCTTTTTGCTATTTCAAATGGGATTTTTTCCTTGATTTCTGTTGTTTCATTGTTGGTGTACAGAAATGCCTTTGATTTCTGGATATTGACTTTGTATCCTGCTGTTTTTCCAAATTCATTTATTAGGTCAAGCAGGTTTTTTGGGGATTCTATAGGATTTTCTATGTACACTGTATCATGTCATCTGCAAACAGTGACAGTTTTGTTTCCTCCTTTCCAATTTGGATGCCTTTTATTTCTTTTTCCTGTCTGATCGCTGTGGCTAACTGGACAGCCACGTGCACAAAAATGAAACTCGAGCACCAACTTACACCATGTACAAAAATAAATTCAAGGTGGATAAAAGACTTAAATATAAAAAGTGACACCATTAACGTCCTAGAGAAGAACGTAGGTAGGAAAATCTCAGATATTTCACACAGAAACTTTTTTATTGACTTGTCCCCTAGAGCAAGGGACATGAAGGAGAGAATAAACAAATGGGACCTCATCAAAATTAAAAGCTTTTGCACAGCTAAAGAAAACAGTATCAAAATTAAAAGAGAACCAACTGTATGGGAAAACATATTTGCCAATGACACCTCAGACAAGGGTTTAATCTCAAAAATATATAAAGAACTTACATGACTACACTCTAAGAAGACAAGGAGTCCAATTAAAAAATGGGCAAAGGACTTGAACAGACACTTCTCCAAGGAGGACATACAGAATATCCAAAGACACATGAAACGATGTTCAATATCGCTAGCTATCAGAGAGATGCAAGTTAAAACCACAATGAGATACCACTTCACACCAGTCAGAATGGCCAGCATAAACAAAGCAACAAACAACAAGTGTTGGAGAGGTTGTGGAGAAAAGGGGTCCCTAGTGCACTGTTGGTGGGACGGCAGACTGGTACAACCACTATGGAAAGCAGTATGGAACTTCCTCAGAAAATTAAAAATGGATCTGCCTTTTGACCCAGCAATTCCACTTCTGGGACTCTATCCTAAGAACCCTAAAACACCAATCCAAAAGAACCTATGCATCCCAATGTTCATAGCAGCACAGTTTACAATAGCTAGATGCTGGAAGCAACCTAGATACCCATCAGTAAATGAATGGATCAAAAAACTATGGTACATTTACACAATGGAATTCTATGCAGCAGAAAGAAAGAAGGAGCTCCTACCCTTTGCAATAGCTTGGATGGAGCTGGAAAACATTATGCTCAGCGAAACAAGCTAGGCAGTGAAAGACAAATACCATATGATCTCACCTTTAACAGGAACCTAAACAACAAAACAAAGAAACAAGCAAAATATAACCAAAGACACTGAAATAGAGGACAGGCTGACAGTGACCACAGGGGAGAGAAGAGGGAATTTCAGGGGACAATGGGAAGGGTTCATGGGAACAAATTTAAAGGACACATGGACAAAAACTAGGGGGAGGGTGGTAATGGGAGGGAAGTGGGGAAGGTTGGAAGGGTGGGCTGGATTGGGAGAAAACTGTACTTGAACAATGATTAAAATAAAATTAAAAAAATTAATATAGCATTTGAAATTCATGAACATTTTAAGGATAATTCCAGTTATTAGGATCAATGGCTACATTAAACATTGAAGGACTTCCCAAGATAACCGTAAAGTGTATCCTGTTAGCCTGAGCCAGCAGATGGGTCAGTGTTTCATGGTATAGTAGCCTGGTGTAGTCAGAATATGAAATACAACTGTACACATCTACACTAAGCAAAATCACCACTGGCTTTTTCCAATGTCTCAGCCAGTTCTCAATGGGGAGACTAACAGAGGGTGAGGTGGGGTGAGATCATTTGGAGAGAGGTGAGAAGGAATGGGACAAATGAACTTGGACAATGCCACTGCAGTGATTCTAGTGGACAGTCTCAAACCCTCAACCCCATGCCTGCCCAGTGCAGGTGAGAGCTATTCCATTTCAAAGTAGTCTAAAAAATACCATCCCTCTCCCTCACCTGAGTTCTGAACTGGGAAAAAGACCAAACCTCAGCTTTACAAGGGATCAAACTAAAATGATACAATGTGGTCGGTGCCTATTAGCAATGGTCTTCCTGCTACTGACCCCAGAACCAAGTGGACAACCATCTCCATCCAGAATGCTGGCACTGGGACAGTCTGCGCTTCTGCCCTGTGAGAGGGGTTTGGGTTCCCCCAGGCCTGGGGCTGAAAACACTTAAGAGTCACCCTTACTTCTCCTTCCAGGCTCATCAAGCAGAAAAGCTACTCCCTGGGAGGAGTGACAGGGAGTGAGGAAGAGCGATCAGGATCTCTGAAAGCCTCAGCACCAAACCAATAAGTACCATGAGTTTAAATGCTATAACTGAACTACACTGGACTCTGACTTGAAGCAGACAGTAAAATGTGGTGAGGCATTACTGTCAAACTTGACAGAAGAATCAAAGTCAATGTCTATGAATTGCTTGATTCTCCTTTGATAAGCTGCTAAAATTCCCAGATCACTGTGTTCCTGGAAGTAAACTCTGAAAGAGCCAGTTAGAGAGTTTCTTTTAATGCTGTGTGCTTATGCATTTATGCCACTCATATAATCTGTGAGAAAATGGGTGATTTATTATTGTTCTAAATTTTGGACTAACCTGACCAAAAACACCTAAATTTTATAATTCTGTTAAACTTTTGCTTCTTCTTTCTCTATCTACCAATACAGTTTTGAGGCAAGTACTTCTTTAATTCAGAAACCCTTTGTTTGAGGCATTTTTGAGTTTCCAAACACTCTCTGTATAGCTCTCCTCCTAATTATTGGGTCTGCTTTAAGCACAATGTAACAGGCCTAGCAGTGACTTCTGTTTCTTTGTAAGTTGTCACACAAATAGAATAACTGCAACCCCAATGATTTCTAGAACATGCACCTAGTAACCATAACCTACAAACAGCAACTTTTTAGGAGGACAGGCTGTGGATGCAGGTTTGTTTCCATATTTGTATGAACTCATATGTGGAGTATACACACAACACAACTGTCCTGAAACATGAGAAGTGTGACCCTCTCCTATAAAGCCATGCTATAACTGCTTGTCACCAATTACATGTAATAATTTAGGTTAATTAAAATTAAACAAAATTAAAAAGTCACTTCATTAGTTGCACTAGCCTCATTTTAAGTTCCTCGAAGCCAAAAGTGGTTGCCAACAACCCTTCTGGGCAGCACACACGTAGAACATGTCCATCATCGAAGTCAGCTCTACTGGACAGCAATGACTTTAGAGCTTCAGTGTTGAAGTAACCTCACAGTCAAATGGCAGGCCTGAAGGAGTTCAACTCATGCACCTCCAAATGATCTAACATTTTTATATATAATGAAGAGTCAATATAATCTTGTAATCTAGGTGAATAGTAAAGCAGTTTTAAGATTACATTTTATCTGTCTTTTATAAACAAGGAAATGGTAAATTTGCATGTTGCTATCAATAATCACTACAGTCTTAAAAAAAGTATTTCTTCACTAAATGTACCAGCTCACCACAGTCCTTAGAGCTTATAAAAGTAAAGATCATATATATACTCATATACATAGAAACTACACATAAATATATACATATACATACATATATATACATTTCCTTTGCTGACTCCCAAAACAATTTCTTACAGGTGACTTATAAACATAAATGTTACTGTGCTGCTTGTTGCAAAGTAACTTATATCAGTATTTGTTTTGTAGGTTAAAATTTCTATATTTTTGCATACAACATGTTAGGCCATACTAAATAATAGACACCAACAAAAATGAAGATTGAGACAGCATGAAGAGGAACAACATAATTGGAAGGCGGCAGGTAATTTTATATTCATTGTACACAAATGAGTGGCTAGCACGAGATTTATATCAAAACAATGCCAGCATTTGGAAAGAGGCAAAAAAACATTAAATCTAAAAAGTTTCTAATAAAAGCTGAATCTTAGACTTAAATTTAACTTAGAATATTCATAAGTTTCTTTATTTCTTTGCTAAATTTGATCAGTCCTCAACAGGGGTCAAAACGACAACACCCTGAGCAATTTTGACAAAACATGAACTAATTATTATTATGTCCAAAAGGAAGACAAGGAAAAACACATATGTAAACACACATAACTGTACTAGATTGAGATGTTTATTCTAATGGATGAGAATGCTCCACTCACAAATATTATCACAGTAATTCTTAATTATCATTATGATGCCTGTAAAGCAGCGGGGGCCATTTTTTGTGTGTTCCTTTGCAGACAAAATTCAAAATGCAAAATAAGTGTATTCCACCATAGTAAGTAGGCATTCCCAGCGCTGTACCTTTCTGTCTGTAGTATCTGCTATGTTAAAGACTCAAAGTCTGTTTGTTGCTAGTGAGCATTCTAATTTGCTCCTTTTGGAACCTCCCTGAATGCCTAGAAAAGCACACTATTTTATTAACTTTGAGTTTCCTCTTTTCATTTGCTTTACTACAGTTGCTATTCTAGTACTTTTAACCAGCCAAGGAATTAAAAAAGAACCTTAAATTCAGAGAATGAGCAAAGTTAACTTGATCATAAAAACAGAAACAAAAATAAAGCTAGCAATGATGAAGCAAAATAATATAGCTCTGAATTCAGGAAGGCTTGTGGTGAAACTGCAGTACCACAGCTTAGCAGGTTTGGGAGCTTTCCAAACTTTCTTATCAAAGGCACTCATTACGGGGCCACATCTGTAAAGCACACTGGAAGGAACACAGATTCCCTTTCATGCTGGTGCAATGAGATCCATCCAGGGCTCCAGCTTCCCTAGGCCCGTCTTTGCAGAATCAAAGTCTCAAAGAACTAAGATCTTGATGCACAGCCCTGAAGGGGCAATCGCTCGGTGATACTGCTTTTGATGCATTGCCATAATAGCATCTCGGAGCTTGTTTCTTCATTTTAAATATACGTAGTGACACCTTCTCTGCTAATCTGCTGAGGTGATCAGAAACAATTAAGTAAAATACCTAGCTGTGTTAGATACTAGGTAGACACCCATAAATAGTACCCAATAATTCTAGTGTCTAACAGTAATATTTAAAATAAAAATCACATGAATAAAACCTATATTCCTCATGGACTAGTGATCAGGTCATTCGTATGAAATAGGCTGCTAACAGAGGACTAGCCGATTGATTTTTTTTTAATATTTAAGCAAAGAACTTTAAGTGCACTGAAGCTAATATTAATAATTTCAGAGGTAAAACAAAGGCTTTTCGAGAACCACACATCAAGTGAAGGGCGGAAGTGGCCATGAGTCAGGACTGTGTATTCACTCAGAATGCGTATGAGGAGGTGAACAAAGAATACGGTGAAACATCATTCTAGCATCCAGCAGGCAGAGATGGAATCTGAGAATGTCAAGGCTGGAAAGGCTCTCAAGAGACCATGCAGCACAACTCACAGATCAGTAGGTACTTCCTTGTACTCACAGGTCAAGCATGAGGAGCTGCTACCTTGCCCTTTTCAAGCCAGTACTGACATTTAAAAATGTGTCCATTTTATGTTTTGTTTCTTCTAACAAATTCGGTCACCTGATTGGATACTTTTCCCCACACAGTCCATTTGTGAACAAAGTTTTCAGCACTGCTCCTCAATGTGACTGCATTTCAACGTGTTTCTTTGTTAGCCACAGCTGCTCCACTCCTGACAGTGGAGCACAACCGACCGGCCCACAGACTGATCTGTTGCTTTCCTCCTCACCGTCACAGCCATCTGGCTGGTTCTGCTGACTTGAACCTTCCTTCAAATATTGGCTGTGAAACAGGCCCCATGAATGGTTCACAGGCAGCCCTGGAACCGGGTACGCATACAGTCACTGACTTAATGCTGATATTTGAGATCTAAAGCTACATATTGAAGAACGCAATGGATTTAGATTTAGCAAAGAAGCTAATATCAATATAATGGCTTATTCAACTATTAATCATTACTTCTGTTTCAAGAGATAAAATATTAATAACACTGAGTTTTTAAATTAGAATAATAACTAGCAGTCAAGATACTGTGGTCTATTCAAAAACAAGTAAAACAAAATGACATGCAGGTTTCCCTACTATCTGAAAGTAAAGTATTACTATGAAAATTCTTGTAAACAGAAATGGCATAAAACAAAGCAATTACTATTAATTTATATGAGAAAATGTTTGAGTGGTTCCCGACTGAAAATTCATTATCAGCACAATGCCTATCCTGTATTCACTGTGATGACAACACTTAATTATACTGGGCACACAAACTTGGTCCAGTTTGACACTAAGCATAACACCCTTATGAGCTCTCTTAGACTTTTCTGATACCTGAGGACACATCTTGCTAAGAGATGCACAAAGTAAATCAAGATAAAGCACAGATGCTCACAGACACCTTCAGGGTTCTGGAGTCTGGATGCAGAGATGCTCAGGTACACGTGCCTCCGTAACAGTCTGAGGCAAAACAAATGCTAACACTATCTTCCCTTGTTTTATAAAAGCAACCATCCCCTTTGGATTTTTTTCCACTAGTGAGCACCAGTACCGATGAAGGTCTTCCATAAAAGCAAAGTGGTGTAACTCAAACTTTTAAAAAGCAGGATATCTGTTTAGTGGACTGCACAGCGATGTTGTTATCATATGTAAAGGTACTGTAAGAAAACCATTTATTTCATGAAAATCTTTGGCAAATGCAACTTAAATTATTCTATAAAGCTAATGTGTCTAAATTTTAAAGATAACATATTCAGTTCTTATTTTACAAATACATCATAATTAATCAACTGGGTATATTTTTTCCCAAAAGAAATGGAAAACATTACTGATTCTACATGAGTAATACAAAAAATTAAATGTATTCAATTTGACTTCTAAATTATTTTTTTATTATATTGTATTGTTTATGTTATTACAGTTGTCCCACTTTTTCCCTCTTTGCCCACTTCTACACAGCCCTGTCTCAGGAAATCCCCACACTGATCTGATTACATGTTTTGCCATGTATAATGCACATTTTTTTGCCCAAAATTTTGAGGGAAAAATAAGGATGTGCCTTATACATGGGTAGTATCTAAAATACCTTGTATCTGTTCTTGTATTTTGTAATTTTTTGTTACATAAAATTTGTTGTAGCATATGTTCAAAAATAAATGCTAAAATTCCTTTAGAACACACACACACACAAAAGTATCTAAATATAAATAAATAAATATTTGAATTAAAAATTGAAACGAAATTTTTTCCCATAAAAGTCTGGGCCAAAAACATGGGTATGCATTATACATGGCAAAAAATGGCAAGTGCGTTACATTTAATCATAGGTACATTTTATATGCTTACAAATGCTCTTCCTCCTTCGAATAATGAGAGGGCAGGATGATATAAAGCTTTCCTGCCTGATTGTGCCATAAACTTTTGCAATAATTTTGTATATACTTATTTCTAAATGGTAACATTAGTATACATACTTGACTCTTCAAAATGTCAAAAAAATCTTATAAGAAAATAAGGTTGCCTTGTTATGTCTTGCATGCAGTAAAAAGTTTTGAAAGGAGAATGGAACAATTAAAAGCTGTGGCTTCAGTCTTATACAACAGCAACCATGAACTTCCGCTGGCTGCACTTGACGGGATGTCTGTGTTCAGACTGGGTCAGGCTGGCTGAGGGGAGCCCTCACTCTAACGAAAGCAATGGAAAGCACTTGCAGGCAAAACTGCCCATTATTTGTCACCTGAAGCCCAATTACAAGTATAAACACTAAGCATGCCTAATGCTAAAATTTAGGTTCAGTTATTTACCTCTAGCATACTTTAATGTCACAAATATTTGAAGATTACTTAAATAAAGAAAATCCTTTGAAATTCTGGTCACCCTCCTACTACTTCACCAATTCAATGATTTTTGTGTCTGAACACATAATATTTGGTTCTCCTAACCACTCTAACTCCCAACCCACTCTCCTACTATTCATACCTTTGCGTTATTAGGATTTTAATTTCCTTTTTTTCACAGTCCCTAATCCATTCACAGATCCCTCAGCTCTTTATTAAATACATTAAAGATCTATGTGTTAGGGATTATTCTTCTCCCTTCTTCCTTTCATCTTGCTTTTCTCAATACTCAGACACCCATCCAAGCTCCTGCCCACCCCTAATTAATCATACATTCTTGCCCCTTTTCACATTATTTTCTTGACTATGTAAACTTAACAAACAGCATTTATTTATATATAGAACACATCAAAACATGGACATCAGGCCTGGCTATGTGACTTGCCTTGGGGAACAAAATGTGTGCACAAGAATAGCATGTACCAAATAGGGACTGTGCTTTTGCTTAGTTGTCAAAGTGAGAGGACATAGGGCAGAGTCTCAAGTGAGCCACAGTCAACATGTATTACAAGAAATAAGCTAAATTCTGAAAAACTGGGATTATCTGTTACCACAGCAAAACCTAGAGAAAACTAGTACATTTTTTCCACAGGTTTATAGTTATAACTAAACAACATAAGGTGGATGGTGACAAAGGAAATATTTAGTATATAGTAGGCACCATTTCACAGATGTTTCAATTCTCTTATTCTCCACAGAACAGAACTATGTGTTTTCTAAATTGTAATCCCTGATATGCCTAAAAGAATGACAGGTAAAAAATAAATGTGTATTAAATAAAGTCAAAGGAAAAGGCATCAAAAAGGTAAACTGAAGAGATCCAGGGTAGGAAGAAAAGTAAGATTTGGAGGGAGAAGGAAACAAAGAATGATGTCATCACTTTGTATTCAACATTCACTGAACACGTGACTATGAGTCAAACACAGTGATAAGCATTAAGAAGACAACTTTGAATGAGGCAATTCTGCCTTCATTGAAATGGAGAAATAATGAAGAGTAGGCAACAATGACATGCGTGCTCTGGTGTGGAAAAGCAGTGACTTACAAACACACAGAAGGGGTCAAGGAAGTTTTCTTCAGGTTGTGGCCTTGAAAATAAATGGGAGGCAGGTGTATCGAAGGAAAGGAAATGTGGATATGGAGAGAATGTTTCAGGCAGAGCAAAGAGTTGGTGATTATTTCCCAGGGAAAACAGATAAAGCTCCCTGTCATCACTGGAAGAAGTGCAGAAGGTAAAGCTGTGTTTTAGGAAGTTAGAGAAGATGAGCCATCCCATTACAGGCAAGTCAGGGAGCAGACTGGAGATGCAGAGTTCTCTAGGCACTGGTGTTGGCTTGCTGGAAAGCATAGCCAAGTGGCATCGCTGTTCAGAGCACACCGATTTTCTACATTGGCACTCAGACTGGGTTCAGTCCCAGAGAAACAGGCACATGACAAAAGCTGAAGTTTCAGGGGACCAGATGTCTCAGTGACACCAAAGCATGGGCCCATTTGCTTTTTAATCTAGGTTCCACACAGTATCTGACTGATGGTACTGCTATTCCCAGTGTCACTCCTCTTTTTAACCACCAAACACAGGCATGACTTAAGTGATCCAAGAGCCTATTATTACTTTTTCAAGCACATCCCTTAATTTCAAATGCTCTTGAATTCATTGAAAACAACTCACTTGACTAACATTACAAAGTTTTGAGTGACGAAAAACCAGTATTAATATTTATAGCTGCAAAAAATTGAGGCTCGGGCAAATTCTGGAACTTGGCCTAAGGTCCCAAAGTGAGTTTCCAATGGATTATCATAGAACCCAGCTTATCACTCCTTTGACATGTGCCTCTTAAGCAATCTTTATGGAAAACTGAGAATCAGAAGTAGCTTATCCATGTAGAAAAACCCTAGTATATACTGAAATTTTCCATCATCTCAAACAAGTTCATTTGTGTGATTCCCAAACAAAAGCCAGTAGTCAGTTTGTTCTCATCATTCCAGGGAGAGAGGGGTTCGTGCACGCTGTACCTTCGGGAAGTGGTTGAGCTATGTCAACCCTGACACCCCCATTCTGAGCTCTGATTTTACTTTCATGTCTACTCTAATGGCACACTGCTCTAATTTTAACACTGTAAACTTGAAAGGATTTGTCTACAACCTAGTAAGGATGATGGCCCTTATTCCTTTTGTTTGGGAAATATTTTCTGGTCACTTTAAAAAAAAATCTCTACACTTCATCATATTATAAGAATATAAGTAGAACCAAGGGATTGGTTCCAGGACTTAAAAATAAATGAATATTATTATATCCAATCAGTTGAAAAAGCTCCAGATTATAAAATAGGTGGTAAGCAATTTTGCTGTATGCTTATAATTTTAAATTAAAATCAAAGTTCCCCCTGAACTGATAGAAATCAAAACCAATTTAGTTCCTTTGACCTCAAATAAGAAATATACACTTATGCTTACCTTCATACTAAATACATGTTTTTCAACAAAATGAAAATTGTACCACATATAAATTAGGGGGACATTTGGCAGGCACCATATGAAACTTTTCAAATGCAGGATAAGTTGATTTTATGCAGACTGGTTTTCACTTTGCCCATATATATATTTCTATTAAATCATAATTAAATAGAAACTTCATTTAGACCTGGTTCAAACATCTGTAGAGTGAGTGTAATTTACTTGTTCTGACCAACTCATAAATCCTGAAAATTAAATAATTTGCCCAAGACTTTGTTGCTAGTGTCAGCTAAAACTTTAAGCCATTTCTCCTGAAATCTATGGCTCCCATTTCAAAAACAGTATAGGTTACAGTGTAGTTGTTTCTGTGATCAGTTTGTATTTATTTTAGAATGATTTATTTTAGAGCACAAGAGTAGTCTTTATTAAAATGTGGTCAAACTTCTTATATCAGCAACAAAAGGAGAGCCAAAGAACACAGATGACCCTAAGTAATGATTAAGTTTAAAAAAATCATTTAACTTCAGAAGACAAAATTCTTTGTTGCACTAGAAGACTTCTTTAACAATGTTTTGCTTAGTCTCCTACTAGAACATACAATAGCTTGACATATTAAAATATTAGATTGTCCCTCTTAATCACATGACAATGCCAATATTCACAATATTTATTCCAAGAGAAATTTTACACACAATTTGTATCATATTTTCAGAGCTAAAATAGGGTAACAATGGTATCCAACTATCAATATTTCTCTACAAATTTTAATATTAAATAAAAACAAAAAGAGTAACTGAAAAAAGACACATGTACACTCATACTTAATATTTCTAGGCTAGGTTCCTTCCTGTTCCCTTTCAATGCCTTAAAATAGGTCTTCTTCACATATTACCCGCACCTCTGACCTTACCACTCTCCAATCTTTACTCCACATGTTATCAGAGCTCTTTCTAATATGCTCATTAGATTGTCATTTTTCTACTTTATAGCCTTCACTAATGCTTCACAGTTTTGTGAATAAAGGAAAAATCCCTCAGCCTGAACTTCTAAGCCTCCCCACTTTCTTTAATCCTAGGGTCCTCTGCTATCCTTATAAAGCTAATTATAGGACCCCAGGAGCAGAGAACAGTTTCAAGTTTGTATAAAATCCAACATACCGCTCCCTCCCCCTGGCATCCTTCCCTGCTCCTCACTGGTATAGCTAGGCTCACTCATTACCTACAGCTTTGTTCAAGCATTACTCGACCCCCCAGTCTGATTAGATGCTGTCCTGGGTGTTCTCATTATACCCTCTGAATAGTCACAATCTAGCCATCATTACCTATGCTTAAATCCGAACTGCATGGCATCCAGGGCACAAAAACAGCCCAGACTTGCCCCTGAGTTCTGGGCCCTACCCGAGTTTGCCCAACCCAAGTCTTCAGCCTTACTTACCTGACATTCTCCTTCCTGCCCACTATGCCACCTGCCATAGTTTGGGGGTGAAGGAAAAAAACCTGAGCTCTTGGTCAGCTTTAATATATTCTCTTCCCTCTGTCCCAAATGTCCTCTCCATTCGTTCGCCTCCAGGTCTCATCTTATAGGACACTTGCTCAGTCATTCCCCTCACCCGTTTGCAAGAAACTTCACCTCTCATCTGGTTGTAGAGTTATTTTGTTCTTCTTTCATAGCACTTATCACAATTTGTAATTATGTACTTATTTTAGATGACTTAAGGTCTGTCTCTACATCTTCCAGAACTTCCATCCGAGACATCCGAGACTACGTTGGTTTTGTTCATCACTTTAGACTTGCACAGTGACTGGTACAGAGCGGGCTCAGAAATACTTGTTGAGTTAGTGTACAGCATCTTTTCCTAAGCATCACTGTTTTTGAGGAGTCAAGATTTTATCTGACTTTGTCACACCAAAGAATGGTACAGTGTAGAATCGCTGACAGTGGGTTCTCACTAAACTTTATGTCAAGGAATGGGGCAATCCTCAAAGATGAATAAAAAAATCCTAATATTAAATTATGAGGACCATTAACCTTTCTGCAATAATATTGGCGTACTGAAGGACCATGTATGTCTTTAGACTTACCCTGTAAGGAGAAATATAATCATGCCATGATTACCACCCAGATCCCACTTCTAGAATAAAGACTTATTTTCCCAGCTGGTGGAGGTGTTGCAGGAAGCTGACTATCCCCTGTGAAAGCCCTTTAGGGATTGCCTCAGCTGAAGAAAACCACTGTGCTTCAGGTCCCACCTCCTTCCAGGGGCATTTGGCACTCATGTATCTAAAGGTTCATCCCTCTTCACACCAGCTTGGGACAATGCTGAAGGGCCAACCTACTTCCTGAGCTCCCGGTGGGGCCCACAGAGCCTGGATAAGCACTCAACTTCTCCCTCTACCAACTCCTGCTGTTTTCCCCTTCACTTCTATGGGTGTGGATCCCAGGAGCCACCTCTCACAAATGCCCTACATGATGAACGCCATCTCAGAGTCTCTGCCTCACAGTAAGCCAGTCTGAGATGAGAAAAAAACATTAGCAATCTATGTGGACAAAAATGGTAGATAAAGAACATGGTATAGTCTTATAGAAAAATGTGTATGTTATTATTAAATATTTTTGTAGCTGTTAAAAGGGTACCAGATGGTTCTTTTGACAGCATTATATTAATAACAGCAATCCTGATTAATCTGAGCTGAGGGGATGTGAACAGATATATCGGTATTATGGTCCAGGTTTCTTCTTCTTTTTAAATATTAAGCATTATGGTTTATATCTACTTGGAGAACAAATGTACTGTTGAAAATGGTCTTATGTCCGGTCATATGTCTTAGGTCTTATGTCACAGGAGGGAATCACGGAGGATAAGCATGCCGTATCTGTGCCACACCACAATGACCTGTGTTTCTCTTTCCAGGAAATGGAAGATCATCCTTATGAAGTCATTGGTTCGGACAGTAAATGTAAGATAAAGATGTAACTAGTTTCAGAGTAAGAAGGGATGCATGCCTTATACAAAAGGAAGACATAAACATTTATTATTAGAATAAAAGCATTATCTAGCTGACTTTGGCAGCTGTTTTTCAGCAGCCTAGCTAAAATTTAACATTTATCACTTTCTCCATTATACCTTAATTACTTATATTGATAGCAAAGCAATTAAAATTAGGCATGTGCTCTTTTCTAAAGAAATATACATTCTTCTCTCTGTATAGTTCATTAGAGAATGCCTTCCACAGAAGAACAGGTTTCCCTTGAGGCATCTGGCCTTCTCAAACTCTGCTATGAACACAAGTCACCCAAAGAATATCATTAAAATGCACAGGCAAAGTCAGGGGTCTATAGTGAGTATGCGTTTGGCCTGCATACTCTACTCCGAGTAGCAAAGGTATAAAAAACATACAAGGACATATGGCCTGGGCTTACAGACTGTGCTCTAGAGGTAAGGTAATGCTCTGATATGTTGTTCAATTGGGATAAAAAGACTATCTGACATTTTTACATACACATAAAGCATATGTAAAAAAAAGTCACTTAGCCACTTATGCTGTGTTTTTAGGACTATAAGATGGACTTTCCCCTCAAACTTGGGAGGAAAGGTGTGCCTTATAGTCCGAACGTAGCTTACTTGGCTCGCTGTGTGTGGGAGGCAGCGGTGGAGCAGGGTCACAGGTTATTAAATATTTTACCACATTTTTTGCTTCAAATTTTTTTCCCCATTTTTCTCCTCAAAAACCTAGGTGCATCTTATGGTCCTAAAAAATATAGTAGTTGTACTTTACAAAATGAGTATACAAAAAGCCTCATCAACTTCAATGAGTAATGTAAACCTCAAAAGTACATATGCTTTTATAAGTATGGGGCAAGGAATAGTTTCAGTAGGTTATTTTTCATGCTGCAGAAATAACACTTTCAGGATGGAATCTAGGTACACAGAGTGGGGCAACCATACATTTACAGTTGTTAGTAAATGAAACACAGAGTTTATCCTTATAGTAGTATTTATTAATCATTGTATTATTTTCCACATGATTGTAAACTGACTCTCGTCCCACCCCATATACATATTTGTATACATGTGTATGTGCATCATACACAGATTGAATATCATGTCAAACTTTAAATGACCCAATGACAGATAATGCAAGTTGATGGTTTATACTCTATTCTTGTTTCACACCTCTTTGATAAAAAATCTTACTTTTTCTGTGCTTATGGAATTATCAATACAGATACTTTCTGGAAGGAAATCTATACTTTCCAATGTCTGAATGTTAAAAAGGAAGCCAAACATCAAAACAAGTCATATGCACATCTGTTCTGTAGAAGTTGGAAAATAAATTACTGTGATAGCACTAAAGGAATAGGGACATCCAGAACATCTGTCCCCTTTACTGCAATGAAGTTAGTATGGCTATCCTAACGTCCAAGGCACATGGGACAGCCCAATATTAGAAATCAAACACATTTCTAAGATTTTTTTTATCTGGATACAAAGAACAGAACTGATAGTTCCTGAGAATTTACCATGTTCTATAGCACAGGTGGCAAACACAAGACCCATGGGCCAAATCCGGCCCTCCACCTTGCTTTACCCAGCCCGGCACCTTGTTTCTACCCCTCAGCAGTGCTGAGCTCCTTACCCCTAGTTAAGGAGTAGTTAAATTTATACAATGCTAAAATTACATTCGGCCCTTTGAAGGCAACCATGAGGCTGATGTGGCCCCCAGTGAAAATGAGTTTGACACCCCTGTTCTACAGACTAAGCTAGTTGCTTTATTTCTTTGTACATGTATTCCACAAGGCAACCCTGCTGGGTAGGGTCAACTATCCCCATCCAACAAACGAAACAGAAATGTTAAGTAACTGTTTCTGGTCACAGAGCAAACTAGCACACACTGTCCTTTGTGAAGATATGTCAAAATCCTTTTAATATCTCTCAACCAAGGGTATGCAATAGAATCACCTAGTGATCTTTTAAAAATACTAATTCTTGGATCTTACCTCTTAGAGATTCTACCTTAAACAGCCTGGTGTTGGGGCTTCATACACAGAGTGCACAAGTTCTGTAGGTGGTCTGCCGCGCAGCTGCTCTGGAGCACCGTAATACCTGTGTTCTCATATGCTGCCCCTCAGTCAAAGCACACGACCTCCTTTCTCATTCCACAAAGAAAGTAGAAGCCATCAAATAGGCACTTCCTGAGCTTGTCACCACTATAATCTAGATACTTAGCTCTACCCATATATCCATGTTGTCGACGTAAGAAATGTCCACACCTGTAGAGATTATGAGTTTATTTGAGCAAGGTTGATAACAATTGCCAGGAAGGAAAACCTCAAAGGATTGAGAAAATGCTTCAGATAATGGCGGTTTTGCAGCTTAGTTTATGCATCAGAATCAAAAAAGGAGACCATAAGGAGGGTTATGTAAAATCCAGTGGTGGTAGATTAAGAGGGTAGAATCAAGCAATGTGGGGAGATATCTGGGACTGGACAAAGCGAAACACTTCTTTTACATTGGTGGGTATAAGATAGTTAACAATTAACATTTGCAGCACATGGGCATGGTGTTTGAGGACCAACATAACAATGAGGGTTCTGTGGTCTCGTGCTCTGATGCTGTGGGTTGTACCCTAAAGGGTCTGGAAAAATGGGATTACTCTGACCTGTGAAAAGACAGGAGACAGGTTCACTTAAGGCAAAGATTTACCTGTGTTAAAGAAAATGTCTTAGGACATGACTATCCATCATATCTTTCTTTTAGTTAGGAACGTTTATGTTCAGACCATCAGGTGTGATCACTTAGGTCTCCCAGTCAGTAGGGCCTGCCATTTGGCCTCCCCTGAGCTTGTCAGGTTTAGTGTGTGGCCCCTTTCCATCCACAGCACCCTCTAGCTGCCCCCTGATTTACATGAGAGATTACTGATTTTCAACTGCCCTTTCCCTTCTTCCCTTCATCCCTCCCTCCCTCCTACCCTCCCTCCCTCCTTCTCACCTAGTGCTGCTTCTTTCCACCAGAGTAGTTTAGGACACAACTTTCTCCCCCTCACCCCCACTCCTTTCTTGGAACCTCCTTGAATACATTATTATCTGTTTATTCTCCAATTTCACATGTCTCTCCCTGTCAACTCACACCAATTAATATTTTAAATTTTCAAATTTCTCCTGTATTTTAAAACAAAATAAAAAAATTCTTTTTTGTCCCACATATCCTTTCAGCTTGGTCTGTCTATGCCCACCACAGCCAAACTTCTTCACTGAGTTCTCCATAATGGATGGTGACACTCTCTCCCATTCATGTCCCAGTCTGATTCCCACCGCAGCACTCAGTGGAAGCTTCTCTCACCAAAATCACAAATGTCACTTTTCATCCAATACCTCACATCTCCCACCAGCATTTGACCCATAATCTTTTTCTTTTTCAACTGATTTCTTTTTTTCTCTGCAACACTGCACTTTTCTGGGTGTTCCTGCTAGAATCCACAGGGTCCTTCTCAGTCACTTTCCAGGCTTCCTGGCCCATACAGCGATGTTCCTCAGGTGCTTTTCAGAGCCTGAACTTCTCTCGGTGTACTACACAGTCATGAATCCTAGGAACACCATGATGGGAAGTAAATCACAAATCTTGAAGCTGAAGCGGAGCAGAATTTTGACACCCCAAGATATCTTTCTGGCATAAGGATTATCTTGAGCTGGTTATTTTAAAGAAGCCACAGACACAGGAAAGCCAAGTAAAAGTTACACTTTTTCATTTATTGGAGATATTTCCATTTGTAAGAGTGTCTCACTGTATGTACCATGAAGAAAAGGATGACTCTCAGTTTCTAGAAACTGACACTGATGGAGAAGGCGATGACTTAAGGCTGTATAACATCCTTATCCTTGTTTTACTGTGCTTTTCCTGGTCACCCCCCATAACTGGCTCCTCACCTACATCTTTTTGCCTTTAGCTGAAGATGGTATTTAAGGTGATGGCTTCAGTCATGTGGGGGAGGGAGTTCCTCAGTTTAACTGGGAATCTCCCAAGTACACAGGAGGTATACATGTTGTTAAGCTTCTGCATTTCTTGTTAGTCTTTTTAATACAGGACATCTCAGCCAAAAATCTAAATGGCTAGAGGGCAAATAATTGTCTTACCACAAAATGCCTTCTTTTAATCTATCTGAACTGTGGGTTTGTATATCCTATCGTATATTACATCCCTTCAAGATATCTCAACTTAGTATGTCCAAAAATGAACTCGCAATCTTCCTCATAAACTTTCTTATCATCCATTGCTCCCTATGGCAATGAGGCAATGAAGGGTGCTAAAATTCAGCTCCACATCAGAAACATAACTGCATTCCTGAAGCCTCTATCCCCCTATGAAAAAATTAAACAAATTGTTGAGTCCTTATAATTCTCAAATCACTCCTCCTGGCATCATCCTCACTGCCATTCCCTTGGTCTGATTACTACTAACTGTCCCCTCCTTTCCCCAGTGTGTGCCCTGTCCTCCAGTCCACACACACACAGCAGGCTTGGGAATCACTGTTAAAGGCAAAATGAACCCTGTCAGCTTCCTTAATGAACACTCCAATGGCCCCACATCGCCCCCAGAATAAAGTTCAAAGTTATGATTTAGCTTAAAAGGTCTTTTATGGACTGATCGCCACTTTCTAGTACCATTTCATATAATTTTCTTCTTCACATTCAAAGAAACTTCCATGATAAACTTCTTAAAGTTCTTTGAAGTCATGTTTGTTTTTTTAACTAGCTTTGGAGCTTGACACTGGATCTCTTCCCTGACTAGAATGACCTTCTCTTCCCTCCCTTCACCACAATCTCTCCCCACCTGGCCAACACTCAGCATTCCAGTGATAGTGCAGCAGCAGGTGCTCAGACTTTGGATGTGGTCCCCATGTGAATCAGGACTCTGTCATTTCTTAGTGAGAACCTAACACAGTTAGAACTCTCCAATTCACCTCATATTTGAAACAAGGATAGTAGACATACCCATCTCATTGAACTATGTAACCATTAAATAAAATAATGCTTGTGAAGTGGCTGGCACACTGCCTGGCACATATTAATCATCAACAGTACTATTCACATGCTCCTAGAAGCCTTCGCCAACCCAGAAATGGTTTCGGTCAGTATCCTCGGGGTCCTCATGATGCCCTCTGCTGCTCCAGGCATTGCCCTGTTACCGGCAATGACTAAGTCTTCTTTTCCTGTATCTCCCACTATATAAAAGCTCAATGAGGGTCAGGACCACGTCCATTTTAATACTGAATTCCTGACTTCTGGCACTGAGATGAGCCTATAAATAGCATCTGTTAGTTCAACAAAAGAACAGGGGCTTCAGAATCTGGAATAAAGCTTTCCATCTGCATGGGCTGTATACTTTTTAAGGCATCATGCTGCTTCCTAAAAAAATGATAACCATAATTTGAATGTACATTAGCCACTCAGGAATAATCTGTAACATTAAATTTAAATTCCATTTTAAATGTGAGTGATAGTTTATGTTGTGTGCATTTTAGGAAAGGTGAAGGTTAAATAATTCCATAAATAAATCTTTGGACACTGCACAGGCATATCAAAATCAAAATTTTGGTTTGAAGAATGCTGATATATTCTGAAATACTGATATCATATTAATAATTTCAAAAGTAAACTACACTGTGCACTTCGCTTACTTTACAAATGCGTTGGGAAAGCTGCAGAGCTTCTTGATCCTGCCATAGAGACCCCTTAAGTGTAAGACAGGTACTTTTACTCACATCTCTCTCCTTTTGTCTTTTCACCTTCATTTTATTTTTTAATTACAGTTGGCATTAAATGTTCTTTTTATATTAGTTCCAGGTGTACAGCATAGTGGTCAGACTTTTATATAATTTACAATGTGATTTCCTCTGATAAACCTAGTGCTCATCTAGCATGATACATAGTTATTACCATATTATTGACTATATCCCTTACACTGTACTTACATCCTTGTAACTATTTTGTAACTGCCAACTTGTACTTCTTAATCTCTTCACCTCTTTCACCCAGCCCTTAACACCCCCCCCCTCTGTCAACCACCAATCTGTTCTCTCTCTGTATCTATTAATCTGTTTCTGTTTTGTTTGTTCATTTATTTCTTAACCAAATCACTTTCAAAACTGCATCTTGTCAACCGGCTACAAGATCCCTGAGCTTCTGTAACTTGAGGGTGTTGCCAACGGTCTAAACTGGGTAAAAGGTGTTAGAAGAGAAACCGTGTATCTTGAAATAATGTGAAAGTGAAAGGTTTGAAAAACAGAACGTTTGTCCTTTTCTTGGATGAAATATAGAGCACTGTGTACCTAACCAGCCAATGGACCTTATAAAAAAGAAAATAAGCTACATACATGTCTTTTGGATTGTAACTTGGAAAATGTTTGTATAGTTTGACCCTGTATTCCTCCCTCTGAGTATTCACTTTAAGAAATATTCTCAAAGAAGACAAAAGCCAAATGCATCAAGATATTTATTGTAGTATGTCTCAAAATAGAGGGGAAAAAACTGGAAACTATATTCAAAATAAGAGAACAGATGAGTGTATTATGACAGATCATTCATAGGTTAACATTATGCCTAAATCATAAGCCTTTTTAGTTTGCTAAAAACATCAAATGAAAAAACATATTTTATATATTTTATGTATGATTTCAATTATGTGCAAGCCATATATTCATTCACACCAAGAAACAGATGAGAAGAGGGATAAGCAATAATTTATTAGAATCATATAGGTATAGTCACTTTTTAATTAATTGCATGAAATATGTATTTTTGTTATATATGTCCATTTTTTAAGTTCTCCAATTATAAAAATCAGTTCTAGAAGTTTATTATCTGTTCTGAAAAATAAATTACTTGTGAGCCTGATCTCCTGTAGAAAAAGATTTGTTTTTTATCCTTAGGTTTTATAAACAATATTTTAACTTCATTTTGTTAAATAAAATAATTATCTGTGCATCTCATGTTTAAACCACAGAGTTTGGTTAGAAAGACTGATTTCAATACCAGTTAATTTGACTTACTGAATTATTCAGCCACAGTTTATAGGGCATGAAAACTATTTTAAATTTTGTGACAAGTGAAGAATAGGAGGGAATAGCAGGTAAAAAGCACAGTGTTCTTAGGTTCCATCTCATTCATTGTTATATACAGGTCCTTGAACCAAATCATTTTCAAAAGAGGACATTAATATGAAAGAATTTCATATTTTTTCATATTAATTTATGAAAACTGAATTTAAGGGCAGATTCTGAAACCATACACAGCTCCTCATTTACTAAGCCATATGATCTTGGGAAAGTTTCTTAACATGTCTATGATTCATACTGCTCACCTAGATTATTATTATCATGAGTAATAAAAATACCTACCCAATAAAGAGGTTGTGAGCATTAAATGTGTTTAGAGATGGAAAGCACTTAGAATAGGAACAGAAACATAGTAACATACAAATATTAGCTTCTGTCTGACTTCTTTTGCTTAGCGTGCTGTTCTCAAGATCTATCCATGTTGTCGCAAATGGCAGTACTTCATCTTTTCTTATGGCGGGTAGTATTTCACTGTATACTTGTGGCACATATTTTTATCCAGTCATCTCCTGAAGGACACTTTGGTTGAGTGCATAATTAGCACTCAAATTTAATTACAGTCAAGATTTATACATTTTTTTATTTAAAGTGCTACAATTATATAAAAAGACATCAGTTTTATGCCATTTTTCTAATAGAAAGTCCGGGAATAAAGAGGGTCACATTTCTTAGCTGCTTTATTCTAGAAGGACAGCATAAAATTTATGATGGTGGCCAAGACATGGAAACAACCAAAGTGTCCTTCAGGAGATGACTGGATAAAAATATGTGACACATGTATACAGTGAAATACTACCCGCTGTAAGAAAAGATGAAGTACTGCCATTTGCAACAACATGGCTAGATCTTGAGAACAGCATGCTAAGCAAAAGAAGTCAGACAGAAGAAGTTAAGAACCATATAATTTCACTCATGTGAATATAAAATTGAAAGGAACAAAAGAACAAATAAGAAAAACAAACAAACAAAAATTCATAGACACAGACAACAGTATGGTGGTCACCAAAGGGAAGAGGAGGGAGAGGAAGTAAAAGGTAAGGAGGGTCAAATATTGGTGACAGAAGATGATTTGACTTTGGGTGGCGGGTACACAAGGCGACACACAGATGATCACAGAATTGTCGACTTGAAACCTATATAATTTTGTTAACCAATGTCACTGCAACATATTAATTTAAAAAAGTAGATGGATACTTTGTAAGTTTCAAATAGAACTAAATAAGACATACAACAGAATTCAATATAATATGATCAAATTACTCTCACCTAAATTTTATATGACTTGGTATAGTATCCACCACAGAACAGATGGTTTACAAATAATAATAATTTTTAAAATCAGGTATAATTATGCAAAAAATAGTTTCTCAAGGGGACATGCATTTAATGGACAGAAATAAGCTCAACAGGCCAAGTGCCATGAGTTGTCACTGTCCCTTACATATCAAATCTATCCTGATGCCAAAGGGCAAACACCTTTGTACAAGAATTTCACAATACCCTAGACAGATCTCTGGTCATTAACTTAAATCCACCTTCACAGTAGACAATTAACTCCCAAAATTCAATGGTCCCTGAAATTGGAAGTGTTCATTTTTATAACCCTGCCACTCAAACTTTCAGAAACAAAAATGCCCTTAAGTGCTGATTTTCTGTCAAGAAAAATAGCCATGTCTGTCATTACCTTCCAAAGGGAAGGTTTCACCCAATGCAGTAACCAACAATACCATGGAAATTTTAAAAAGATAAAATTAGAAACAACTTATTGAAGGTGTAATCTAATGGAATAAAAGGCCAACACTAAACCTACTGACAAAAAATACAAACGCTAGCAAATCTTCATTCAAAAAGTTGCCAATTTAAAAATTCTCAATGAGCAAGTAAGAGGAAGCAGGATAAATGGGAACACTTTTCAGAAAGCTGCTGAGGGAATAAGGCTTGCCAATAAAGGCCAATAATTTCTTACAACACGGTATCTTATTACTCCATCTGATCTTTTCATGGGAATATAGTACCTTTAAGCACTTTGTTCACCTCAGACTCAAAAGCTCCTAAAACAAAAATATCCTAATATATTACTTGAACTTTAGCAATAAAAACATAACAGAACATTAATCTTACTATTAAAAGTGACAACCTATAAGCACAACTGGGAAAATGTATCAAACCACAATGCAGTTTAACCTGACCTCACTGAATACAAATAAAGAAAACAGCTTTTGTGTGTTTCTGGGTTTGTATCAATCATCAGGGCAAAAGCTAGTAAAATTGTTGTAAGACTAGAGATGGCTACATCAAATGAAGATATGCAATGTCCAGAAACAAACTTTAATAAGTGAAATTATACATAAGAGAACCCAACAACTTCAAACAATTTTTAAAAGTTTAAGTACTTACAAGGTGCCAAGCATCATGTGTTGCACACGCATTTTCTTATTCAAACAACTTTATGAAATCTGGCATGACATCTACATTTTATACATAAGTTAACAAGTTTCATAAAACATACCTGTTGGGAACCGCCCTGACTGGTATCAGAAGCTGAAACCCCCGCCTAGCTAAAGCTAAGGGAACGCCCTTGGAACCGTGAGCCAGCAAGGAGACAAAAGCTTATCTCCCTGGCAGGAATGCTGCTTCTGCTGCTTTATTCATGACTGAACCCCCCAAAAGCTTGGTTGGTTAGCCAAAGACGGGTAAGATTCCCCACGGGGGGAACGACCTAAGCCAGGCACGATCACTTTGGGAGGCCCCCCGAAAGAAGGACTTGGGGGGCTGCAGCAAAAGGGGGTGATGGACCCTCGCTCCTCGGCTTTGACATAGCCTGAGTTCTCAGCGTCTGGGAGAAAACCTCCTTGTCTCCCAGTTGCCTTAGTTCCCTTGCTCCACCTAAGCCTGAAACAATGACAGGGTGGTGCAGCTCGGTACTGAGAAGTGTGGATTCCCCAGGGTGATCAGGCCTAAGAAAGAATATGTAAATTACTGTGAAACCTTCTTTGTTTAGAATGCTCTCAGTTGAATGAGAAGGGTCTTAGGAGGAAGTTAGTTTGTTCCTCAGTCTTACAGCTCTTTGACCCCCAACTCAATAGACCGGCAGAGTTCTTTGTTTTCTATAGTTCCTTACTTCCCCTAATGAGTACTGTAACTTTACCTGAATTATTATGCAGCATGAGCCCAATAAAAGCAGGTATGGACTGTAAATCGGTGCACTCCTCACTAGAAGGGGTGGCCATTTCGTCCCTACTTCTCCACAGAAACTAGTTTGTCTCTGTGCATGTTTTTTCTCGCGTGTTTATCGTCGAGCCATCCACAGCGTTCTGTGGTCACTGCTGGCCGGTGACCCACGCGCAACACATACCTACACATATGAACAGGTATAAACCAGGTTCTTCAGTAACATTATTTCATTTCACACCCTTTCATTATAATACAGAGGAGGGGGAAAATATCCATTCCTGGCAGATGCCAATGGTCTGTGAGATACACTTTCTCCCCACACGTCTGCGTGGATTTTCTCCAGGAACTCCAGTTTCCTTCCACATTCCAGAGATGTACACAGGAGGTGAATCGGCAACATCATCGCAGTCTGAGTGAGTGTGTGTGTGTGTGTGTGAGAGCAGCCCCGTGAGGGAAGGGCGTCCTGTGCAGCGTGAGTGCTCTCCTTGAGCCTGAGTTGCCAGGACAGGCTCAGGCCACCTGCAACCCTGAGCTGGGATAAGCAGGTTGAAAAATAATCTTTCTTGTTTTTATTAATCTTTCCTAAATGTATGTACAGCTCACATTTATTGCTATGTTTAGTAAGAAAAGTGTTTTTGAAACTTTATTTATAGGTTTGGCAATGTTTTGTGATCAGAAATTTGCCATAGGAACTTAACTCTTTTACCATTAGTCAATTATCAATTAGCCTGTGGTAAAACTGGTTTCACTATATGTCTTTTGCTTAAAGCCTCAGTTTCAAAAAACCTATCAATAATATTAAGTGAGGTAAATGACTTGCTCAAGATCACTCAGCTGCCTAAGGGTACAAACAGGATTCAATCTCAAGTAGAAGAATACAGAACTTCTAACTCTATCCACTGAGAGATGCTGCTTTCATCTGTGGTTAAGACTCCTATAGTTTAAAGTTTGGAATACAGGATTTTAATTTTATGAACAAACTATTTAAATTCAGGCAGTAAATTATTTAAATTATTTAAAATAACTAACTAGCATAAATGTCAACAAAAGGAATTTGAGACAAATATTTTGAGAGATAATTATCTCTTTTGTATGGTTTGGTTCCCTCTAGAATAAAACAGCCACATCATCACCTAAAATAACTAGTATAAAGTACTGAATAGAATTTTAAATAATATTCTAAGAACAATATCTCTCTAAAGACTTTAAGAATTTTTGAAGGTTAAAAAGTCCCAAGAATGGTCATACCACTCCTACCTCTAAGAAATCAAATTTCTGTATATTTTAAATGTGTGTAGCAGTGCACAAAAATATCCTCATGTAGTATATTGTATGAAATATGAACCAGTGTGAATTCACCACAGCAAATCCAAACTGAAACTGGAAGACACTTTTAGATAGGGCAGGATGTCAGATTTCCGATATGGTGTATATAATCCTAAATGCTGACTAGTCCCATTTCATTGTTCCTCCTGAATGAAACATCATGGTAATTGCAGAGCTCTGTTCTCACACTGTCCTTGGTGAGGCAAATAGCAACATACTCAGATTAAATGTCTATGTGGTTACCCAAGGAGATGAAATGACACAACTCTGATGCTTTTGCTTACTGTCTCTTTTGTCACCATCATTCTCAATCAAATACTGCCAAGCTCTGAACACGTGATTATGGCCTTCAAAGCTACAGCAGAGTTAAAGAAGCTGGCCAGTCATGTCTAGCACAAAGAATTTAGAAGAAGCCCCTGACACAGAGAGACAGAAATACTCAACAGTAAAGAAGTAAGTGCCAATAAATCTGTGTATCCACAAAATACACCTCTGCTTATGGATGTGTGTACGAACACATAATTTATAGATATCAAAGTGAAATCCATTTTGCAAATAAAATCATTCAAAACACATTTAATTTTAGCAATAGGAACAAGGGGCAGAGAGGATTCATAGGAAGATAATGAGAAACCCAACTGTGGTATGAGAGAACTTAGCAATGAAAAATGCCTAAAGTGATTTTTAGCACCTTAAACAAAATTTCCTATGCTTCCTTGAAGAAGGAACTGAGTCTGAAGCAAACACTGATCAAATGCCTACCATGTGTGAGGCCCCCCTGGTACATGCATCCCCAGTACTTGATAAAGGAGCAGGAATCACATATCTCGCAAACTATTTCACCCTCAGATTTATTCAGCCTAATTCTGCACACTTAGGCTAAAATTGCCAAGATGGGCCTGGTTTCCAATCTCTCTCACACCCATGACCAGTCCAATAACCAGTCTTTCAAAATAGAAAACAGAAAATCTCACGACCTCCTGTTCTACTCCCAACCACACCACCTTTCTCCTTAACTATAGCAAATGTCTTCTACTGGGCCTGGGTCAGGCAACTTCAATCCTTGCAGTCTATTGTACAGCCAGCATCCAGAGTGATCCCTTTAAAACTTACGATAGATGATCTCACATCTCTCTATTCATACCCTATGGTCCACACTGCATTCAGTCAGAATATTTTCAAATGTACGTTAATGGTCTTTATTATGTATTTAATGATCTCCAATGTGTACATCACTGGTACCTGGTTAACTCTCTGGTTTTACCTTCTTTTACTTTCTCCAGTTTTATAGAGTTCCTTTGTATTCCTTGAAGATACTAGAAACAATTCTACATCAGGGTCTTGGCACTCAAGAGTTCTCTCAGCCTAGAATGCCATGCCCTAGCTTCCTGACATAATTAAGAATTCAGATGAAATGTCCCCACAGGAAGTTTTCTCTAATTATTGTACTTAGAATAGGATCCTCCTGCCACTGTTCTCTATCTTCCCATCTTAATTTATATTCTTTGTGGCACTATTACCACCAGATATAATACATACAGTTACATGCCGCTTGAGTCAACGGTGGACCACATATAACACAGTGGTCCCATAAGTTTATGGAGCTGAAAAATGTCTGTCTCTGTGACATCCTACCTGTGATGATGTCCTAGCCCCCATGATGTCCTACGCATTGTGACAATTTGCTGTAAAACAATGGACCATGTTACATGGGCTGCAGCCTCATTCATCTTGTGTCTACCATGTCTCGACTGCATCGCTTTTTCTGGTGCTTGATTTACTCTCATGTTTTATGAACTTGGTGTAGCCTAAGTGTACACTGTTTATAAAGTCTCCAAAGTCACAGTAATATCCTCAGCCTTCACATCACTCACCACTCACTCACTGACTCGCCCAGTGCAACTTCCAGTCCTGTAAGCTCCATTCATGGTCAGTGCCCTATGCATGTGCATCCTTTTTTATCTTTTATATAATGTTTATACTGTACCTTTTCTATATTTAGGTGTGTTTAGATACACAAATACTGACCATTGTGTTACAGTACTACAGTACTCAATACAGTGACAAGCTATACAGGTATGTGGCCTAGGAGCAATGGGCTGTACCATGTAGCCTGTATGTGCAGTAGTCCATACCATATAGGTTTATCGAGTACACTCTATGATGTTCACACAATGACAAAATTTCCTAGACATTTCCTAACAATTATCCATGGTGTCCAGTCTACTTTGTATTTCCACCTCAAACCACTGCAAAGCTGAATTCTAGTCAACTGTATTGTATCTCCTCTCATTAGGGTCATATATAACCTCTTCAATTTTGAATATAAACTTTCATTTTTTTTACTTTTCTACTTAAAACTTTTATGATATTTTACATTGCATACTCTTATTTTTCTGTGTCTTTTCTGGTTCAACTCCTACCATTCTGATGGCTGCTTCTCACTTTCATTCAAGAGCTTCTCCTCCATCACTGATCCATTAAATTGTTAATGTTCCCTAGGACTCCACATGACTTTTTTTCTCAGTAGAATCACTCTGCCTGGACAAGCTTAGCTATCTAAACAGCTGTGACTCCCAAACACTCATAACTGACTCTTCCATTCTGACTCCTTGACAAATTAAATACACACAAGCCAAGCACTTGAGAGTCACTTCTAGTCTCTAACCATGCATATCTAGTCTTCAACTTCTATAGGCCATTTCTTCTAATGCCTCTTCAGTGAGCCCTTCAGTGTGATGCCTCTGTAATTTAACATTGAGAGAAACATGTCAATTTGTGCCCTTATCATTTCTAATCAGGTTTATTTCAATAAATACGTATCCTCTTTGCCTCCAGTTATACCCTAGGAATCTTCCACATAGCTGCCTGCCCTTTATGTAATAGCAGCTATTTTTTTAAGGTAAACTATGTTATATTACTTTCTAAAAACCTGAGAAGGGCTCCTATACCCTTCCAGAATGCTTACAGATCAGTTTTTAGTATATCGCATAAAGCCCCACATTATAAAGGCCATGCCCCATCTTCCATATGTCTCCACTGCTCTCTTACCCAACCACATCTACCTACTCCTCAGAAACTCTCCCACTTGTAGTCCTCAAAGGGCTGGCTTCTTATACATGCTGGTCCCTCTGCCTGAAATACACTCTCCCCCCTCAATACTACTGATGCTTTTATGAAGACTTGCTCAAACATCATTTCTTCTAAGAAGCCTTCCTGTCTGGTGCTATCATCACACCCTTTGTGCATTTCCTCCATCGCACATACCACATAAGATCAAAGCATACACCCAACAGAGGCAGGAACCCCAACTCTCTGGTTTAGAAGAACATAGATAGAGCTTACTATAACCTGCACACAAAGTATATATCAAATATTTCTTGAATAAACAAGTTTGAAATTACTTCTTTACTTTTCTGTCTCTCCTACTCAAGTAGCTTTCTAAATGGCAAGAAATGCTCTTCATTATCAGAGAATAAAACATAGCAGGTATTCAATTGTTCTCATTCAACTAAGAAATTACAAATATATGTATGTAGCTATATATGTATACATCCAATGCAAATTAAATATGTCTAATCTTGAAATACCTGAAGTCAAGCCAAGAAGTCCATAGTCTAATGAGGGATACAGATCACTACCTGATCTAAAGAGTAAAACAGGTCCCAACATCAAGTATATGCAAGTCTGACTCCAAGGCATGATCAATTATTTCCTTACTTATATTATCAACTTGGACCACTCTGGGGCTTTGAAATCCCTGATTCAATGAATGTTTCTAGAGATGCACCACCATTTCTACTTACTTGATTCTAAGTTCAAATGTGACTTGAAAATGTAGTTTAATGAAAACAATGAGGGGCAAATGTTAGAGAAAAGGGGAAGTGAGAGGCTCCAGTGGAGAAAATACAAAAGTAAGTAGTATTTGAATAGAGAGCTGAATGATGACTAAGAGTTCAAAGGTCCAGACCATAGTTAATAGAGATCAATACAAAGATTGATAAGTAGTTGCTGTCCTCTAACAAGTTGTTATTTGTCATCATAAGGATTTAAACTTCTTGTAAAACAATGTAGGTTGAACACTGTAATAAATCTATAAACTGATATGAATTAATTAGAAAGCTTTACTGTAATACTACATTCCCATGTAGCAATTTTAGCTAAGGTTCTCAGGTATTTTACACAAAATGCCATTTCAGAAGTACATAAATTCACTTACCAGTATATTAGTCTAACTAGCTCATTTGAAAGAGAGAAGGAGAGGTAAGGGTGGAAGGAAGAAAGAAGAGAGAATAATCAGTCAATCTGTGGTGGAGAACAAGTTAGAGCCCAAAGGGCAAACTGTGGGCTTAGGGTGTCACCATGTTTAACTACCTCATTCCACCTGTGACATGAAAGCAGGAAAAAGCGTGAACTGGGCTAAAATCATGCAGGTATGGGCTCCTCTCGCAAGAGGAACTTGTTCCCAGAGATTTGGACAACTTTGTTTATGAACAGAAAATACACTCTGGAGACAGAATGCCTAGATCTAAGTCCGGAGTCTGCCACTTACCTTCTCAGTGACCTTGGGCAGTTTGTCCATTTTTCCCTACTCAGCCCCCTCACCAGTAAAATGGGAATCACTGTGGTACTTATCTCACTGGATCATCATAGAATTAATTAAATGAATATCCACAAGGCACTTAGAACAAGGCCTGGTACATAATAAGCACTGTATGACTATGTGTATTAAATAAACAGGTATGCATTTTAAGATAAAAAAATGAGCTCAAAACCACAACTTTCCAAGAGATGAAAAATAGACAAGAACCTACACCCAGCAGCCATTCTAAAGGAGGGCTTGGAGAGAGCTTTAGCTCCTACTTACTCTCCACCACATATATCTGAGTCAAAAATCATCAACATATTCTTAACCTCACACACATTACCAGACAAACACAACTTCATATCCTTTTTTCCAAAAATAGCATTTCTAAACCCACATCATATAGAAGTCCTAAAGCCTTCAATGCCACAACTCCTAAATGTCTACATTATGTCATAAACATCGTATTCCTACTCCAACCTGTGTAAACTTACCCTGCAGAAGACTTCTACTTGGGGTAGTTATTTGTATATTCATCAGATAACTGCTTAATAATATTTTTAAAAATGCAATGTTGACTTATTTTGTTACGAGTTCAGACTCTTGAGACAGATTGACTGGGTTCAAAGCCCAGGTATTACTCACTAGCTATGGAACTCAGATTTAACCTGTGTTTATGCCACTCCTTCAGATAGGAAATGAGGATAACAACAATGTGTGTATGTATGTATATATTAAAGCACATGGAAAATTACATGGCAAATAGTAAGCATTACGTGAACTTTCACTCTTATCATTGTTGTCATTCAGATGACAATATTCCTTCCTTTTGCTGATGAGAAATCATATTCTACTCAAAGGAGTAACTGAAGACATAGTGGATTCTGTGCATGTTTCTTGATTTTAAATTCCGTTCATGAAGCAAAAAAAAAGGAAATTTTTAAAATACTACATTATACCATTTTAATGAAATGTCTTTCAAATGTTGAAAAGATATTTAATGAGCAGGCTGTTTTAGCATCTCTGGTACTTCTTGTCAATCACTATAAAAATGATGTGGAAATTCACCATTATTAGATATGCATATGCAAATCACTGATTTCTCTAAGATGTAGGGAGGCTAATGATGTAAATATGAAGTGACAATTTCTTCCCAATTATTCCACAATTCTCATCCCTTTGAAGTAGTTTAATATGCAAGGGGATATCATCATAGTTACTGAAATAAAATCTTGCATCTTTTTACTAGCAGCCATTCAACATATGGGAAAGCAAACATGTACCAATTGTCAACGTACCTGATAGAAGTTCTTAACCTCTAAGAGCTCTGATGTGTATATAAAAACATCAAGAAGTCAAAATTTGACTGGCAGTTTCTTATACAATAATAATCATTTTCATTAGGATAACAAAAATGTTTTTACTTTTCTGTTTTACCCTCAAAGATAAACTCAGGGATAAGCTGTGCCAAAATGAAAATGGAATGGTTTAGATTCTCTACTCTTCTTTATTTAATTGGAAAAAATTTGTGAAGAAAACTGATTAAATAAGTCTTTTTTAAAATGCAGTCATCATTAAAAGCTCACTACCAGGCACTCTCCTTGTCGGATATAATTTACATAGTGAAAAGGAGGGAATGAGCCATTACAAGGACATTCAGTGGATCAGAGTGTAGAGCAGGTGAGTTTTCTCATAGTTACTTTTAAATTACTTTATTAGAGCAACTATACACATGCAATAACAATTATAAAGACATGTATTCAACATGTATATCACATAATCGTTTTAGTCTCTGTACTATATAACCTGATTGTGGTAGGCAAAATAATGCCTTCCCCCCAAAAAATGCCTCCCCCCAAAAAAACTGTTCACATTCCAATCCTAAAACTTTTGAATATTATCTTACATAGCTAAAGAAAAGAAACTTTTGCAGATGTGATTAAAGATCTTCAGTTATAAAGAATATCCTGTACTATATTTTAACAGAGGGATCCCATAAAATCACAATGGTTCTTAAAAGAGTTAGGCGGGACTGTGAGACTAGAAGATCTGAAAATGTTACAATTCAGCTTAGAAGATGACGGAAGGGGCCATGAGCCAGAGCACTCAGGCAGCCTCTGGAAGCTGGAAAAGGCAAGGCATTAGATTCTCCTCTAGAGTTTCCGGAAAGCACACAGCCTGCAAATACATTGAGTTTAGCCCTGTGAGACCCATTTCATGTCACTGGCTTCTAGAACTTGAATATAACAAATTTGAGCTGCTTTAAGCCACTAACTTTACAGTAATTTGTTATGGCAGTCACAGGAAATTAATGAACTATTTTTACAAAAAGAATGTGGCCTCCATCTTCCCACATTTCCTACAGCTATATTTCTTTTAGAAAAACTATCTTTTATCTCTTTTCTATCTGCAAGTTTCTCAATGGCCATCTTTTTCTCCTATGAGTGAAAATTCAAAACAGAAAAAAATGTTCTCAAGGATTTAATTCAAGGTAGACATGTCTGTTTTACCATTACAGAATTTTTTAAGTTCTCATAAATCGAGTGCCAGCACTAACAAAAAGTCTGAAACTGATCAAAAGATCTAATCAAAATGTAACTGTCAATTGTTCTAAAACAAATTAACATAACATAAAGGAATGCATTTTCTTTTATTACTTTGAACACAGAAACTTTTATTTCTGAAATGCCCACTCATGCCAAATATCAAGATATGGACATATACAATATACAGCTTTTATTTTTACTTGCTAAATATGTGTCTAAAATAGATTAACAAACTAGTTTTCCTAAAACACTTCAGGAATCTATACATTCACTTTTTTAAGCATTTTAGATATGTAAAACAAGCTTTAAAAACATTTTTTTCAACTTTCCAGATCTTCACAAAGTGGTTAACAATGCATGTTGCAGGGTCACTCAGCTTGGGTTTGAATACTTGGCCTGTCACCTGCTGTGCTGTCTGAAGTTGAATATGCTGTTTATCGTCCCTAATCTTGGTTTCGTGGTAGAAGGGGATAACAACAGTGCATTCTTCCTCATGATGTGCAACTGACAATACATGTAAAGAACTTGGCCAACCATGAGTGCAATTTCAATTATTATAAGTTATTACTGTGGTAGACTGTTAAACAGATATGAGCACAGCAAGGATGAGGGGCCAGGTGCAGAATGTCATCAGGACAGAAAGTCCCAGATACCTAGCAACAGACAAAACTGGAAAAACAAGGACCTAGCCCCCAAGCATATTGCTGGTCATGTGGTTTGGACCTCCAGACCTTTCATATCTCTGGTCACGGGGTTTGGACCCTCCCCCGACCTTTCCTCCCTGGCATGTTGCTAGTCATGTGGGTTCAGACCTCCTTAGTCTGGCACAAACAAGGGGCTGGGATTAAGCATTAATCTCTTAAGCAATTAAGCCCGCAGGACAATGAGGTTCTGACCCACATCAAATACAGCAAGGCCTCAGCTGTGTTTTAGCTGCAGGCCCAGAAAAGCAGCAAAACCAGAAAAGTGATACCATAGGTGACATCAGGACCAGCTGCATTGACTAATGACCTCCTGCCCTGGTACTGACCAATCAGTAGAAACCATGGCCCTGAAAGGACACACCTGGAAAGCTGACAAATATTCTACTGGGGTCCTCCCAAGATCTCCCAATAAATACCTTCAAGACAGAGGACGCAGCCCAGCTCTCCCTCCCAGGAGCTCACTGTCTCTCCCCTTTTTTCCCCAGGCACCTTATCTTTACCTTTCTCTCTGCTAAGCTCCAAGGGCCCTTCTTCTGCCTCTGTGGCTTTCCCAATAAACTTTCTCTTATAGTTCGAATCTTGGCTCTGAATTCTTTCTTAGCCAGACCTCAAGTACTGAGGTTGCTGAGCTGAAATGCAGGCAACTCCATCACTCTAACACCTGGTGCCATTTTCATTCTTGCTGCCAACATTGTTACAGATCATTTCACGCCTTAAAATCCTTGGCACAAAGTCTAGCATATGCCTAACAGACATTAGGTGATTTGGAGGGAGACTTGCATCACAGAGAAGTTTTATGTAAAATAAGACTGTTCACAAATCTGAAATTTGATGGTCATATTTACTAGGTAGGTCCTTACATGCACATCCTCTAGTGTGCACACATCAGATGAATAATGTTTTTTGCTTCCATCAGACCAAGTTTAGCTCATCTATTTAGGAGCACTACTGCATGGTGGTTTATGTAAATATCTAAAAGATGGCTTACTAAAAAATGCCTTGTGCTCTCACAGGAAGTTTGGCTGCCTATTGCAAACATTGTTTGGAATAATCTCTACTTCTAATGTAATCCCTACTATCTCAAATGAATATAGAAATGTTTTACACATTTACCAAAATGTATGCTGCTCGTAAGTCAAGAAGATTAAAAATACTCTAAAAGTTTAATTGTTCAAGTATATTTGGAGTCTGTACATACACTTTATACACTTTAAAGTCTCACCTTATGAAACCTGTTTCAAAGATTTCTTAATAATTTCAGTGTATTTTATTAGCTGATCATCAGCAATATGAGGTCTGTCCAGAAAAAGTCCAGACATTGTTAATATAACTAGAACAGTTTGCATGACATCAATGTAACCTGGCAGCCAAGGAGAGTGGACTGGAATGCACATGCATGAACAATGAAGACTGCACTGTACTAGTCAGTGGAGGTGGTAGATGCTGTTGAGTAAGCATGTGTACTATGTGGCCGTCACATTCAAAATGACTGACTAAAGCAATGAATCTGCATCAAATTTTACATTAAGTTTGAACATTCCTCCTAGGAAAGAATTTGGATGATTCAGATGGCTGCAGCTATGGGCAACTGGTGATTGGCATCTTCATCAAGACAATGCAATACACCCACTCACACATTACACCTCATGCAGAATTTCTGGCAAAACATCAAAATCACCCCAGTGACTGATCCTCACTACAGCCCAGATTTGGTGCCCTGCAAGTTCTTGCTTTTACCAAAATTAAAATCACCTTTGAAAAGGAAGAGATTTCAGACCACCGATGAGACCTGGAAAATATGACAGGGCAGCTGATGGCGATTGGGAGAACTGTGTGAGGTCCCAGGATGCCTACTTTGAAGGGACTGAGTATCATTGGCTTATGAACAACTTCTTGTATCTTGTATCTTCTTCAATAAATGTCTCTATTTTCATAATACATGGCTGGATATCTTCTGGACAGACTCATATACGTGGCCTGTTTCAATTGAATTATGTTTTATTGCACTGCCTGCATTTTTGTAATGTAGTCTTGGGAAACCCCTGACAAATACTGGGGAGAATTTTTCAGAACAAGAAATAAGAATCATACAATGACTATGAAGCAGGAAATACTTAGGGTATTATAGGATGAAATAAAAACAATTGTATCTCTACCCAAATCTTACAGAGGGAAGCAAGTCAAGAAGAAGCTGCAAAGCGAGGCCAGGGCCATATTTAGAGTGTGTAAAGATGGCAGCAGAGTTTCAAATTTATCTTCAGAAGCAGGCAAAACCACTCAATGTAGTTTAAAAGTAGAGAAGTGATACAATCTGATCTATGTTTCAAAAAATCATACAGGCTTGATGTATGAAACCCTGTTTGGATGGATATGGAGTTGGTGAAGGGTATGTTCACAGAGGAGGTGGGGAGACCAGTTAAGAAACTATTGCAACTCCAGAGACAAAATACAAAAACGATACGGACCAGGTGGTGGTAGCAGTACGCCTGAGTCATGCTTTGCGGGACTGATGCACAATAAAGGTGATAGACTAACTATAGGGGCATAAAGGAGAGAGCCAGGTCAAACATGGCTTCCAGGTAGACGATATGATCAACTGTGGCCTTTAGTGAGAAGGTGAAGGCTGAGGAGAAAAACTTAGGCAAAGATCAAGAGTCCAGCTCTTGCCATACTAATTTTGATATATTTGAGCAATTGAAGCGGAAAACATGAAAGAGGCAGTTGCATGCATTAGTCTGGAGCTCAGAACAAAGATCTGACAAGGAGTACAAGTTTGAAAGTCATCAGACAGAGATGCTACTTAAACTGCCCAAGGCAAGAGGGTACAAAGTAAGAAAAAAGAGGGACAAGGACAGAACTGGAGAATCCTAATAACTGGTGATGAAGGAGAAGACAGAGAACTAGCAAAAGATACAGAAAAGTGTTATCTATGAAGTACATTCCTCTGTTAGAATGTAGTGTTATTTTGTTTTATAAGGTACTACTGAAACACCTCAAATTATTTTAGATAAGGAAGGTTATGATTATATACAGAAAACTTAAATAAAGCCAATATTCCTCTCATCTATTATTCCTTAGAACAAATGTTCTATATAGACATAATAAATTATTCACAGAGAAACCTGAACATTCATAACATATATATACCAATAAAATTATCAGGTAACACATAAATGTTCTTAAATTTCATACAAACAAGACTAATTCCAACAGCGAAAAACTCACAAATTTTCCTTTATCTACAAATATTAATTTATTTAATATTTGTAATATTTATATGTTCTTAAATGAGATTTGGCTTTGATTCATGTATAACAAACATAAAATGACATTAAAATTGTTTCAGGATTATACAATTGTTTCTTGAGGAAAAAGAAGTCCTATAAAATATCAGCAAACCAGGCTAATGAAGGCTAGGTAAGAAAATAGTATCTTGTGTATACCTGAAACTAATAGAAAATATTGAATGTAAACTAGTGTGGCTCAGTAAGTAGGGCTTTACCCCACAAACCAAGAGGTCACTGGTTTGTTTTCAGGGTCCGGGCACATGCCTGGGTTGCAGGCTAGGTCCCCATTTGGGGGTGTGTGAGAGGCAACTGACTGATGTTTTCTCCTGCACATTCATGTTTCTCTCCCTCTCTTTTTCCTTGTCCTTCCCTCTCTCTAAAAATAAATAAATGAAATCTATAAAAAAATAGTACCTTATCATTCTTCAGTAATTTTAAAACTTGTAAAGATCTTTCCAATACCCACTCCACATACACATTTCTTCAGTAAATGATCACTAATAGTAGAAAGATAACACCTTTCATTTTTTTAAGAACATAAAAATGAATAGAAACTATAACTCAGACTCAGAAATCAGGATCTCCAAATCTCAAAGATTTGGTATGTGTGGCCAAAATTCTTACCATATCACACAGAGTAATTGGAAGTCAGAGCCACCTTTAGCCTGAAGAAGACATTGTCTGACAAATCATCTCACATCGTCTTCCAACAATCAATGTATGGAGCCCTTGTCGGGTATGAGTGACATCCTGGCAGATCTTCAATAAAAATCTCACCTTTAGAATATTGAAACTGCCACAGTTAAGGTCTTTTAGAATAAAAAATTCAAACAAAATTTTCTATAGAACATAGTAGTACAAGAAATCCAAACAAAATACAGTAGCAACAAATTTCCAAGGATAATAGACTTTTCATCAAAGGAGTACTCTGGAGGCAACATTTCTTTGCTTAGATTTACTGAGATTTATGACCGATACTGCTTGAGCTTCATATAATTTATCTGTCCCCCCTACATGAAGTGGAATGATATACCAGAGGATGGTGTATGCAATGTCTCAGGTGTTTGAAAGCTCAGGTTGAGTACTAATTACAAGTAGTATGGAATTAGATGGTTATTGCTAGAGATGACCCATGCATTTGAGAAAGACAATGAAAGGCTTACATCAATTTATTACTGTGGTTACACAGTACTGCCCTCCGGCCAGGGAGGCCCACATCCTAGTCCCCAGAAACTGTGAACACATTAGGTTGCATGGCAAAGAGGAATGAAGGCTGCAGATGTAATTAAGGTTGCTAATCAGCTGACCTTAAAAGAGAGAATATCCTGGATTATCTGGGTGGGTCCACTATAATCACAAGGTCCTTGAAAGTGGAAAAGTGCATGAGAAAAGAAGCAGGAGATGTGCGACTGTGGAAGAAAAGCACAGAGAAATGCAATCTAGCTAGCTTTCCAGATGGAAAAATGGGCCATGAGCCAATACATATGAGCAGCCTGTAGAAGCTAAGATTCTCCCTTAGATCCAGCCTGCAGAAATTAACACAGCCCTGCTGACCCCGTAATTGTAACCTAGTGAGACTCACGTCAAGCTTCTGACCTACAGATCTGTAAGAGAATTTTTATTGCTTTAAACCACTGTTTGTGGTGATTTGTTACAACAGCAATAAAAAACTAACACAGTCATCAATTTAGGGTGAAGTGTGAAAGCCAGAAAGCCTGTCTTGGTAAATTAAAACAATGTCATCTCCTAGAAAACAGAGGTTAAACAATCCTGAGAATCAGTCCCAGAACTCAATTATTAAGTTAAAAGTTCTGGACAGAGTTGGATTCATCTGAAAAGTCTGCTACATCAAAGTAAGGGGCCCAGCTAGGAAAACGTGGAGCCCTGAAACTTTGGAAAAGGAGTATCTGGTCACTCAACATCGATCACCAGGCTCCCCTGGATTCTGCTCTGTGTGTCTACAGAAGTGACACACACCTCCATGACAATTCTCTGAAAGAGGACAGAAGGCTCACTCAGGATTTGCCACCATATCTTCTCCTGTCTGAGAGCCCAATAACTAGGGATATGTCACAACTGGCTGCGGAGGTGCTGAGCCTGACAAGAGAGGAAAGGGACAATGGCCCATAGGACCCAGCCAACACTGCCACCAGGGTCAGTAAAGTAACTTTGGGACTGAGTCTGTAGGGAATGGGACAGAAAGTTAGATATGTGAGGATCACTAATGCAGAGACCTCTGCCTGGCAAGACACCAGTTTTCTCCCTTAAAATCTACTCCTGACCCCCCTGCTGGTAGCCACTCCAATAACCAGTTAAGTTGCAACATGACCCAGCCATGGAGGTATTAAAACTACCAAGAAAGAAGACATTACTCTCTAGAGGAAGAGGATTTAGCCAGTAAGTAAGAACAGGAGTTGGAAGAGTAGATAGGGGAATGGATTCCAAAGGTGTTGGGTTAAGATGGCTAAGGATATAAAATTGGGTAAGGGAGTGTTCTTTTATATGGGTGCATCCTTCATGATAAAGGATTTGTCACCACCCTTGGTGAGGACTCCTGGAAATGGTGCAACAGCACTGCCAGGACCACCTTGCAAACTCAGCTTGCCTGTGACACCCCTTACTAGGTGAAGCAGAACTGCCAGAAATGTTGTAGCGGGTACTAGAAAAGGTGATCAAATACAGGCTGTGTTCTACTCCTAGTAAGTGGGGCAGATTTGTGCTGTTCTACTCACTTTGCAGAGGTACTGACCTCTGCAGTACTCCGCAAGCACTGCCATAACAAAGTACCACAGACTGGGTAGGTTATAAAACAGTAATTTACTTTCTCACAGTTCCAGATGCTGGAAGTCCAAGATCAAGGTGCTGGCATGGTTGGTTTCTCCAGAGACCTCTCTCCTTGGCCTGCAATGGCCACCTTCTTCAGGTGCTCTCACCTTTGTTTGTGCCTTCCTGATGTCTCTTCTTATAAGGACACCAGCCCTAAAGGACTCAAGTCCCATCCTTAGGGCCTCATTTAACTTTAAGTACCTCTTTAAAGTCTTTATCTCCAAATACAGTCACATTGGGTTCACATGAATTTGGAGGACACAATTTACTCCATAGCACCCACCTTGAAGAAAAACAAATATATGGTTGGTCAAATGTATAAATATAGTACCTGACAATGAGGCATTTTGACATTTTACCAAGGCAGCTGGTTATTTGAGGGAGGGAAAGGCAGGGCGTAAATACTGCTTCATTATCTTTGGGCTTTCTAGAAAGTAGGGCTAACCAGACCTCTACCTGGAACATTTCTGCAAGTCCACCCCAGCTTCACGGCACTCCATCCCCTCCGTCTGGAACACTGTCACACTTCTCCCTCAGCTCTACCCAGGGCCCCCTCCCATCCAGGTGTTATTCCCAAGAGTACTCCCTAATAAACTACCTGCATGTCCATCTTCCTCTCAGTTTCAGTCTCAGTCTCCTGAAGCCAGCCTGACATGCAGAAAATTCATCCTGCCTTGATCAGCCTATTGATTCTGATGACCTGACCCAAATATCTCCTTGTGGTAACAATAAATCTATTCCAGCTGATTCTGCATCTTTAGCCCAGTACGTACTATAACCAAGCTAACTCACCTGCTCCTCCCCAAGCAACTTCAAAGCCAATTCCACAAAGCACAGCAGAAGAATATGTTGGAAGCTTGCTTTATTGGTGTTTACCTACTTGCTTTATACAGGGGTGTCCAACCTATGGCCCATGGGCCAAGTGTGGCTCAGGATGGCTATGAATGTGGCCCAACACAAAATTGTAAATTTACTGAAAATATTATGAGATTTTTTAACGAATACATGTCAGAATGCATTTAATGTGTGGCCCAAGGCAACTCTTCTTCTTCCAGTGTGACCCAGAGACACCAAAAGGCCGGACACCCACTTGTAGAAATGCTGAGTCTTTTATTAATAATAAGAAAACTCTGTAATGTCATACTAATTGTTAGGAGGATGGGAGCTATGTACAATGAATGAGAAGTAGTCAATATTTAGGCCACTGGAAAATATCCTTAGAGCTATCTTAGAATAATTTTTAAAAGTATGTAACTTTAACTTTTTGTAACAGTTAAAGATTTAAATGACATTTTCAGGTTCATAAGATCCTTCATCCTTTATTTATTTAAGGATGGATATGGATATACACCATTTTAGACATTCCACTCAATTGTTGTTGTTAATATTAAACAATATTCAAGTACATGATAAACAATAAAATACAGATGAACTTAAAATATTATCTGTATAATATTATTCCTCAATTATTAAAACATTATCTACCTTCCAAAATAAGAGTATGTATCTAAAGGGTATCAAAAAATACAAAAATTGGAAGTGGAGTAAAACAAAAACAGGGTGTACTATATTCCGTGAGTACTCCCAAATATAGCACTCAATGTGTGAAGTAGTAAAACATAAAATCTAATTAAACACTTTGGAACATTGAGTCGACTCATCTTTTACTCCTTTACAGAGACTTGTAGTTAAATTTGAGATTCTTAGATTACAAAACACATAAGTACCTACTCCACCTGACAACATTACCAGAATTTTCAGTGTGCAAAAAGTTATATCCCACTAGTTTCAAGTATCTAGCTCAGGTACGAAGAAGGCCCTGTTTAGAGAAAAATTCACAAAATCAATATTTCTCCATGTTCTCAAAATAAAAACTCTGACTTTAAAATACAGCAATAACAACACAGTTATACTATATAATTAGTGCAATCCCATTTTTGAAATGTGACTGTCTAATGAATTTCAGGGCACTGCTCTTGCAGCCCAGCAGAATTAAGAGTTAAATTTCAAAAGGCCTGATTGCCTCAGAAAATTTGGGGGGTGGTTATCAGTTAGAGAAAACATCAGCTGCTTAGAAATTCAGGGCATCACAGCTGAACATAATACCTTTCCTGTTCTCTCGTGAAATGGTTTCCTATCGAAGCAGTTTCTGTATCAATCACACAATAGCCAGAATGGTAAAGGGTTATACTATATAACACAATAACTGCATTCAAAAAGCATAGGAAAAATGATTTTTATAGCAGCAAATGCTGTAGCTAAAAGCTTAAAACAAATCACTAAACTTAGCACTAATTTGTAAGGCTTTGAGCTTTGAGGAACTCACTGGCAGCTAAGAGCAGAGCTTGCAATCAACTGTCCTCTTGAGCACAACAAGATTTTCAAGAAAAGAAACCCAATGAAACAGTCTCCTCAATTAACTCTGTGCGAGAAATGCCCAAGCAATACCCAGAGGGAACGAAAGGCAAAAATCAGGCCAAATATGACATTTAACCATCAATCTTACCAAGCCCAGGGATTGTTAATCAGCCTGGGGGGAAATAAAGTAGTACACTTGACAGTGGTTATTTTTTACAGCCTACTATTTTACGTAGAGGAATAAAACTACTTCTGCAGAATATCTAGAAGAGCCATGTCTTCACTTTTACAGGTCACTAATTACGAATAAGCTTAAAATATTCTATCAGTCCAAAAATAAATTATACCAGAGAGAGCCCTCAGTATGAGCATTTCAATGAAAAAAAAAAAAAACAAATTAGAAATCATACCTTTCTTTTCCAAGAAAGAAAATCATGTGATACAAAGTGCTGACATTAGTTACCTATACATAGGTCTCTGGCAAAAAGCTAAAACTTATCACCCAATTTGCATTCCAAATATACACTCTTTGAGGTATGGCACAAAACATGCTAGCTAACCTACATGTTTTAATCAGTTTTAATCACATAAAGTACAAACACACATATATGAATATAATTAATAATACATATAGGAATATATACAAGTATTGATTTTTATATACATATCACATTCAGCCACCAGGATTTATACGGTAGTTATTTAAACTTTATGAGTTCCAGATTTCTCATCTACCTCATTTAAAGATTAGACTATGGCATAATACATCTAAAACTCCTAATACAAGGTATGACACAGAGTAAGCACTTCATAAATGGAAGTTATTTTATGAAAAATTACTATAGGCTACGTTATTTTCAGTAATAAAAAAAAGGCAGATGACCCAAGTTACTTAAATTTGATGTGTGGGTGTATTTTATTATCCACACTGGTATCCAATTGGTATTTTTGATGCTCCAAAACCTCACTTTTAAAAAGGAGGAAAGACCTGACAAACAGAGCAGGAGGGAAGGTCTTCAGAGTGCCCCAGTGATGCTGGCCTTGCAGTGTGCTAATCGTCTCTGGGGTATAGCTAAAACAAACCTCCCATGTACTGCTATTATGCAGCAAAGAAAAACTTCTCATCTGTCAACTGAAAAAAAAAAGTAGAAGAGAGAAAGAAGTAACATGAGTTTCTAAAGGCAACGTGAACTGGTGAACAATATAAACATGAAGGTAGTAGAAGATATTTAAAAACCAAATGAATGTTAGGTGAAAGATTACATGCCCTGCTGTCAGCACTTAGTTCACTTTGTGAGGGGAGGGGGACATCCCTCCCTCCTTAATCGTACTCTCAAGTTCAGCAACTGCTGGTGAGATCCACTCTGTGGATATACATGCACAAACACACACATACACACACTTACATGGTTAATATATAGGAACAAGTATATATAAAAATAGGTAATATATATATATATAAGTATATATGCAAATATACTCTATACAAATATTTGTTATGCATATGTATGTATTTGTATATATATTACATACATGTATGTGTATATGTGTGTGCATATATATATATATATCTTCTTTGAAACTGGTTTTTGTATAAGCTTAAAGAGCTAAGGGATTAATAAGCAAATTATCAATGGTAATAAAAGATAAACAATTTACATAGTTTTTGAGACCTGGCTGGTATAGCTCAGTGGATTGAGTGCCGGTCTATGAACCAAAGGGTTATGGGTTCGATTCCCAGTGAGGGCCCATGCCTGGGTTGAGGTTCAGGTACCCAGTAGAGGGTATGCGAGAGGCAATCACACATAGAGAGAAACACTGGTATTTCTCTCCCTCTCTTACACTCTCCCTTCCCCTCTCTCTAAAAATAAATAAATAAAATCTTTAAAAAATACATAAATGGTTTTTGAAATATTACCCAATCACATAACACACTTCAACAGTAAAATCATGATCTACAGTGAGAAGGAAGTTGTTCACTTTCAACCCCAGCAGCTGCAGCTGGAGGGATGTTTGATAGTGAAACACAGAAAACAATCAGAGAATAAGTAGCCTCCAAGTAAAAAGGTGGATTATTTCAGGCTCAGCCCACTGAGAGTTATTCTTATCTTAACTAAAAAAATAGAAAAATGTTGGGAACACCTAAATATGTAAAGCAAATCTTGGTGAACATAAAGGGGGAGGTTGACAGTAACACAGTCATACTTAGGGGACTTTCAAACCTCACTGATACCAACAGATAGATCTTCCTGACAGACAATCAAGAAGGAAACAGTGGCCTTAAATACACATTAGACCAGAGGGATTTAATTGATATTTTCACAGCATTTCACCCCAAAACACAGAATATACATTTTTATGTACACATGGAATATTTTCTAGAATAGACCACATTAGGATGCAAAACAAGTCTTAATTTCAAGAGACTGAAATCATATCAAGCATCTTCTCTGAACACAATGGTACGTGCAGAACAGAAATCAAACATGAACCTGGAAAAAAAAAGATGGGAACCTTCTCAATTTCAGTTTTCACAGTGATGATGTTACTATGTAACTTACATTACTACAGGAAATGGTCATAATGGAAGAGCTTTGTGCCTCTTTAGGCAATTATGCTTAGGTAAATCTATGTATGACAACATAAGGACAAAATTAGCCAAAGACTGAACTTTGATTCATTTTGGACTAAGACCAAAAACTAGGATATAACAGCTCTGTACAAGGAAAGGGTACAGGTGGTCCAATGTGAAAACATGGACCGAATGAAAAATGTAAGTGAATTAAAGATGGGGAGAATTACAGTAGCAAATAGAATAAGCCATGAAAAACAAGCCATGAAAAACTTTCATTCAGAACCTGAATAATTTATTTTCTTAAATCAGAATCTCGATAATAACTTCACCAATTCTAAGAGACTGAAGTAACACTGGTGACGTCAAAACTGCACGACAGCTCAAGGCTCTCCCAGTGTGCTGTGTGTGCATGCTTAAGGAGACTTGCTTAGCAAAGTCAATATGGCATCATAAAGCTTACGAATATAATTTTAATTTATTCTATTTGAATGGGTTATTTTATATGGTTCTACTTTTCACTTAGTCTCAAAATGACAGGGTTTTAAGACTATTCTTGCTTCTTGACACAAAAACAAGATTTATACATATATTTGAACACACACATGTAAACACAGTAATGACTATACAGTTTAGGTTACACTAATATTCTTTGGAGCTCTTAAATGGGGGGTGGATTCCAGGCCCCCAACCCCGCCCCTACCATTAAGGAGCAAATGGAGAAACTCCAGGGTCATTTGGATTGAGAGGAGGCTGGCCTGAGGAACAATAACAGCTACTTGTGCATATGCGATTCAGTATCAAATAGCATTTTCATGTACATATTAATATTACATGTGCTGTTTAAAAATGCACCACTGGAGTTATTTTCTGCTAGATTGACACACTGGTATATGTTTTCCAGAAAAACAAAATGACTTGCTCTCTTTTACTTCCCAGCCCATTACTTTGTACTAAGACCTAGTGACAATCCTATTATGAGGTCCAATTGCTAGAGCATCTATCTGCAATGCTAACATGTGCTAAAAAGTGCTGGGACATTTTTTAAGAAGATAGAGGAAATTCTCATTGAACTCTCCCTCTACTTCAGGTATACTTTGTTATTCTTGATTTCAATTACATTTCTTCTAAGAAAGAACCCACTTTCCTAAGGGTTAATTAGATATGGACATTGAGAGAAAGAGAGGTAAAATTTTTGCCTGCGGTCACACAGTACAGTACAGCAGCAGCAAAACAGGAAGAAAGCCCACGTTGCCTGACAGTTTTCAACCATATCATGCTGCTTTGCACAAGGATAAAAAACAATAGTGAAAATACATACCTCTCTTTTCTTAAAGGCAATGCATTAACCTCACTGTTTATACATTTGTAAGGGACAACATGATGTTTTATATAATTCTTGACCCACAGTCCACTGCTTCTAAGCAGTGGGCACTTTGAAAAGTGACTTTCACCAACAAGCTTATTTCACTTCGCATAATATTTTCCAGTTCACTCCATGCTGTCATGAAAGGTAGGAGCTCCTTCTTTTCTATGGCTGAGTAATATTCCATTGTGTAAATATACCACATTTTTTAATCCTCTCATTTACTGATGGGCATTTAAGCTGTTTCCAGCACTTGGCTATTGAAAATAGCAATGCATATGATCTCACCCATCAGAGGAACCTAATGAAGAAAAATAAACTAACAAGCAAAATAGAACCAGAGAGGCAAGGAAACATGGAACAGACTGAAAGTGACCAGAAAGGAGGGGGAGAAGGATAATGGTGGGTGAAAGGGGAAGTGACTAGTCAAAGAACATGTATGAGTGACCCATGGACATGGACAACAGGGTGGGGATTGACTGTGGGAGCAGGGGGTGGGCTGGGGGCAGGGAGGCAAAGAGGGGGGAATTGGGAAAACTGTAGTAGAATAAAAATAAGAAATTAAAAAATGTAATGAAATATTCAATTCTAGTTTATAAGCACTGTGGTCGGAGAACATGCTCCATTTCTCAAAATATATTGAAACTTGCCTTACTGCCCAGTGTGGAGTCAGTTTTTGTAATTCTTTCATTGGAGTTGATAAAGAAGCTCTTTTCTATTTTTTTTTCCAAAAAAGCCTTTGAAAGTATATGACTTTAAACCCAAAAGCAGCTGCTATGTAGGTTCAAAGCTTCCCAAGTTTGCCAGGAACTGGGGACTTCCCAGCATCCCACAGGAACTTCACAAGCAGTAGTCTATCTTCCTTCTGCCGCGCAGGTCAGTTGGCTTGAAACCAAAAACACACAAAGCCAGAGTTTTTGTGGACATAAATGTCTGGGCAAGTTCCAGAGCTTCACACAATGAAATTTATTTTTCAAACTTACAGACTTTTTGGGGGGTTGGCATAGGTTAAAGGACAGATACACGTACATCTTTCTAGTCAGGGTAAACCTTGGAGAAATTGCTAAGACTGTTAAACACAAATTACAGTGTAATTTTTCTTTCTGTGCCACCATTCATTCCTATGGCTGGGATCCATTTAGTAGGAATGCTCTTTCCTCCTCCTTTACTTACATTATGCCAACTCTCTCTCAAGGCTCAACCCATAAAGTATCAGTTTTTGCAAGTTTCCTCCAACCATGACAGAAACTGTAACTGCTGTCTTGTCTAGGCACAAACATTTGTATATTTTTCAGAGCTTTATTTTATGTTTGGCTTTATCTCCTCAACTTGTAAAACTCTGAGTTCACAGCCTCACTACATAGCTGCTATGTGTTATCCACAGCAGTTACACATTAATATGTTGACTAAAGTAGCCAAAATTTAACCTAACTCTGCCCAGAATCTGTGTGGAATCCCCACTGGTCAGATATCTGAAAAGTAGCATAACTTTCACAGATTTTTTCTATCCTTTTTAGCCTCCTCTTCTTCAGTAGGAAGTCTACCTGAGGTGAAGTGGGGACCCGATTTACAGTTCCACTCAGATGTATCAGAGAGAAGGCCCTATTGCGTCATCTGCAGCCTCTGTCCCTGTTGTACCTGAGCCACATGATTACTGAGCAGGAAGGATTACCTGGCTCACAGGGACTACAGGCTCAGTGTAAGAGTTCCTATATCCCCTCATCTTCCCTTTTCAGGAGACCAGAAAAATCTTCCTGAAGATGTCTTTCAGCAAACAGCATTTTTTTCTTCCTCAGTTTGACGCACATGAGAAAAGTTCTAATTATCTCAGAAAAAAATATTTTGCAGTTTTGCCATTACTTAAAAAAAAGATACATTTCTCTGGCAACCTTTTCACACAAGCATCTTCTTTCTATCTCGCCTCTATGAGGCTGCAGCTGCCTTTTGTGTTGTCTTTCAGGACTCTGGGAGGCCTAGCTATAAACCCGCCTTTCCTCTTCCAGAGAGCCATGGTTCCCTTTCCACAGAATCACTCGATTATTTTCATCCCTCACATTCTCACTGTAACAAAGACATGAAATATGCTGCTTGCAGATATGGTGACATGTCACATACTTGACCCCATCTGTCAACCACAAAACAGTCCTTAGTATAGTTCCGACTGAGAACAGCAAGAAACTGATGGCTCCTATTTTATGCAAAGTTGTAGAGGTAGCACACTAAAAAAAACAAAAAGAATAAGTTACATCATAATGTCTAGTACCTTTCCTCCTACCAAAATGTCTTCAACTAATAAATGTATAGAAAATGTATAATAGCAAAAATGTATATTCCTAATATTTGAAATCATCTTCTGTGATTATAAACTCCTAGGAAATGTATGATTTGGATTATGAACTGGAAATCATCTTTCTTACTGAATTTATCCAATGACATCAACAGGGGATAAAACAAAGTGTTATGAAAATCAAGATTAGAAGTGTCATAGTATATTGGAAGAGCACAAAGAAACCAAAGAGCTTAACTGGGATCAGTACAAGGTAGTATAGTTAAGAAAGAAAATCAAAAGGCAGGTCCATTTTTAGTTTTCTGAGGAAATACCATACTGTTCTCCATTAGTGGTTGTACCAGTTTGCAATCCCACCAACAGTGCACTAGGGTCCACTTTTCTCCACAACCTCTCCAACACTTATTGTTTGTTGTTTTGTTTATGATGGTCATTCTGACTGGTGTGAAGTGATATCTCATTGTGGTTTCAATTTGCATCTCTCTGATAGATGCTATCAATACTGAGCATCTCTAATAGATGCTATCAATACTGAGCATCTTTTCATGTGTCTCTGGACCCTCTGTATGTCCTCCTTGGAGAAGTATAAGCCAGGCAGTGAAAGACAAATACCATATGATCTCACCTTTAACAGGAACCTAATCAACAAAACAAACAAACAAGCAAGCAAAATGTAACCAAAGACACTGAAATTGAGAACAGGCTGACAGTGACCAGAGAGGAGAGGGGAGGGAATTTCAAGGGAAAAGAGTGAACGGTTTACAGGAACAAGTATAAAGGACACATGAACAATAACAAGGTGGGGTGGAATTGGAAGGGCGGTAGGGAGGGCTGCGGGGTGGGCTGGGATGGGGGTAAAAGATAGAAAACTGTACATGAACAACAATTAAAACAAAAAAATAAAATCACATTATTAGAGAAGAAAAAAAGAATGAAAATCAAACTGTACTGGTATAAAATGTAAAGTAACAGTGCATGCCCCAATAATGGAGCATGAGGGAATTTAGCAAGTTGACAAAAAAATATCTATCCAATGAGAGTGACTGGATTCTGGGGGAAAAAGTCATGAAATTTCTTTCTGTAAAGAAATCTCACAAATAGCATAGACAACCATCTAACTGACATAACATGAAGCTTTGTGTCTTAAATTTACTGGAATGATTTAATGACATTTTAAATTCTCTTCTCACAACTTTATGATTTTTTAAAAGCCAAAAGTTTATTAATTGGATTTGAAAGTAAAAATAGGATACAGTTTTCTATGAATGCAATCATTTATTCAGTTTGCTCAAAGTAATAGATTTATGTTGACAGTCATTGAAGCAAAGAAATAAAATTTCACATTGTGGGGCTTTTCCGTTAATAGCAATTACAATGAAGCTAAAAATGTTCACTTATTCATACTTCAAGTGCATTAAATATAATACTTTGCTTGTCCTTCTAAAGTAGCCAAAAAGGAGAGAAGATCTTCCTCACTTCAACTCAGACCCAACAGCACATTCCCTCAGTTTACTGCAGCTGCCAAAGAGCACCAGCCTGAAAGCTCAGCTCAAGGACTAGGAGGTATATCTGGCTGAGGGTCACAAGCCTTCACAGCCCAGCTCTTTGAAGACTCTTCCCGAGCATGAAGACCAGGCCAGAGAATGTGAGTGATGAATCACCTCTATACCTGGAAAACAACCCAAGACCACAGTTCCTAACACTGTATTGATAACACAAAAAATGACCCATAACATTAATGCTTAGTCACACCCCCATGAGCCCTGTCCCAGTCACATTAAAATACTAAATTTAAATTAACACAGATAGCATTTTTTTCAAAAAAGTTTGCTCAGACCCTGGTTCCCCAAGAGGTTTAAGGTGATTCACTTTATGAAACAAAAACTAAAATAATATTACAATATCAATAAGAGTCATAACCAGTGGCATAAAAATTAAGCCAAGAAATCAAGATCATGAAAATGCTTTCTTGGACTTCTTTTGAGACATCCTTCCCCTGAATTGCTTATTATCTGAACCCTGGCACTCTGACTTACTCTTTAGAAATGATTCCTTAGCCTTACCGTTCAATCTGCTCAATCTAAAATACCTAATAATCCATTTAGAGGGTCCCCCAAGGACATCCAGGACATAAGCAGTGATGCTGTCTAAAATAATCTTCCCATGTGTCATGAGAATTCTCAGTCACATGACCAGCAAGAACAACTTTGAATGGACAAAAAGAAACCCAAGATACAAGGGACTGCCCACTTTTCCTTGTGATGGTGGACACGGTGGTGATGATGTAAGAGTGTGTGTGTGTGTGTGTACGTGCAGGAACAGTTGGGTGAGGAGTGTGAAGAGACATAGGTAGAACTCATTGTATTTGATAAAGTTGCAAATCGATTTTTTTCAGCAACATTTTTAAAGTTATCACCTCCTCTCCTTCTACAGGCTGACACCCTAAAGACATGATCAGTCAAAAGCATTATCTGACTACAGGGTCTCTGCAAACTCAAACTGGGCAACAATCATAACTTGGTGCATTTAAGATACCTTTGTTGCAAGGATGGAAACATCCTGAGGCTGAGTGTAATAGTCAACTGACCTTCCAAAGCATCCTTATCCTTTTGGGTCAATCTGTCTATCCAGATTCAACCCACTGAGAGTTGAAAATATCTTCCAGATCCCTCCTGTCTATCTTAATCTCCTGATTCCCAATTCCTCTGAGCCTTTTCTAACCAGCTACTGCCTGGGTGTCAATTGTATGAGATTAATTGACATAACTTGAACTGAGTGAATATATCTTGCTAATTCATCATACACATATGTTTCATAAACTTATTCTATTTGTTGCTTCTAGTACATCTTGGAAGCTATTTAGAGACAGTGTATTAATTATCTCAAGACACCACACCATTGGTTGATTTGGTTCCCATTAAAAACTATTCAGACATGAACTTTACTTTGTTTTTCCTTTGTAGTGGGGATTTGTCCTGTGTTAATACCATTATAATCTTTTATTAGTCTCATTGGAAATTAAGATTATGATGGGCCAGACATAAAAATACAGTGTGTGTCAATAAGCAATTTTTTTCTCTTTTAGCAAGACAACTGACACGTTTATAGGAGATATGATTCTCAATATTGTCATTATCAACAGCATCTCCAGAAAAGGCAGATAAACAGCTTACTACCACAGAATAACTTACAAAGAAAACCCCCCAAATTAGGAAAATGCTTTGATCACTCAGCTCTAGGTATAGCCATGAGCAGACACATTATCTGGAATTTACACTATAATCCTTGATGCTTTGTTCAATCAGTTACTCTTAAACCAATGCCATGGGGGTGCAAGGAAATTAATAATGCCAAAAATGAATACCAGATGATGTCTGCTTTCCAGTGATGATTGAGCGAAAATAAAATTAAAACAAAATTTTAAAATCCCAAGAGTATTCTGAGGAAAAAAGTACAAATAACATTTTAAAACTCAGTAACTTATGAAAACTGATTTTTAAAACTATGCAAATATAGATGCTGCCAAATATATGTTTTCCATCAGAATAGTTGACATAGTTTTCTAAGGAGGTCCACAATGTTTTTTGATGCTGCTCTACTATAATGAATTTTTGCAGTGTTTTTTATAAGTTTTTTCAAATACTTTTTATTATAGTAATGCCATGGAATATGTAAGGAATATATAAAAATGTCATTTTTAAATATTTTAATAATATCAGAATTATTAATGGAGGGTCGGCAGATATAAATTAAAGGATAATCTCCCTTACTCAGCTGCCACACATACACAAATCTCAGCAATTATGCAGTTAATCTGCTAGGCAATATCCCAAAATAAGTGACAATAAGATCCTATGTCTATAGCAGGAACTTACACTTAAGTAGTGCACATGGGTGTCAAGCTGATTGGGCACAACAGAAGATTATAGTAACTCAGTACACCATAATCTGTACATTAAAACATGTATTCTCAGTTACTTAAAAAAATCTGAATTTCATGATCATTTTTCCAGCCAAGATGTGGAAGAGTAAAGGGATTGACTAGCTACTTTGAAAAAGGAAGGTTACAGTGATATATGTGTAAATCATGTATATAACATTAGGCTGCAATGAAGTGATTTGCCTGAATTACCTATAACACAATTTTTATTTCCTCTTGAACCCACTACTAGAAAACAGTATCAGAAACAATACTATTTTTGTGTAGTATGAATGGTTTTACAGCTAGGCAAATAAAGGGACACTGGATACAGACTTTAATACTAGCAAAGTTCCCATCTAGGTCTTTGAAGTCTCTGTTCATAATTGCCATGCTTTTAAAAAAATATATCATTTCTAACTTTTTTCATGTAAAATGTTCAAAACACACTTTCTAATCTTATACTAACTCTTATGGCTGTGTCATTTACAACTGACCAATGTTTTATAACTAAATAAAATAAACTGTTCTCTTCCCCATAAATCCTTCCACAAATAAAAATAAAACTCCTTGAGGTTAAGAAAAGTCATGATTTACAAAGTCAAATGAACTTTGAAATATATACTAGTGGTTCTCAGACTTTAGCACACATCAGAATTATGACCTGAGGTAGCAAACACAGATTGCAGGATCACACACTCTGCATTTCTTGTTTAGAAAGTCTGGGACACAGAGACCTTTCATTTCTAATAAGTTCCCAGGTGAGGGTGATGCTGAAGATTCAGGGTTTCCACAGTGAGAACCTCACTTCTGTGGTATGTAAGACATAGTTGAAAAGTAATATATAAACACATTTTTCACCTACCTAATAGTTCGCATTTATAACAACCAGGAAAGCTGATTAATTTTCACACAAAGCCGATTCTATTATTAGATAAGTGACTAAAAGCAACATTAATATTAACATTTTTTAAAAAGACCACCGCCTTCATCACAATGACAGTTCAGCAGCAGAGCTGCCTCCTTCTTTATTGTTAACCAACATGGGCACAGGATTATTCTAATGCGATTGTTTTCTACTCATTTCCATTCCTAGATCTCACCCTTTCCGCTACTCAACATAAGACTTGCCAGGACAAATAATCTGAATTACAAAGAGTGACAGAAAACTGGAACCATGTCTTTCTAATCCAGACAGTTCCAGGCAATCTTTCTCACTTCTCATTATTCCTTACACATGCACATACATACACACAATTAAAAAATAAAAAGACTCGGGCATGGGACAAAAGGAATTCAGACTCTCCCACACCAAGGAACAGCTCCCTGAGAAGGCTCTAACTCTAGAATTCCTCCATCCCTGGAATCATGGCCACCCTGGGCTGCTCAGGACACCAGAGTGTGGCAGAAGGTACAAGAGCACTAAAGGAATTCCTGCTCTCCTCCAACTGTCAGCCTAGAAGTAAAGTAAGATCTGCCTGGAGTCTCAGCATCTCTTTCATACATATATACATACACATACACCACCACCACCACCATCACCACCATCATCACCACCATCAAGCAAGCTCTCTCTCATTTGGGAAGGATGAAGTAGGAAGGGGGCAGAAATGAAGATGCTTAGAGGTGGTAGAACGTGAAGGTTTCTTGGTAGGAAACAAGGAGGGAACTAGAAAGACACAAAAGGGGAGTGGCAGAGGGAGTGCATGGGAGGCCAGGGGTCAATACTGAGGGGGCAGAGGCTCTCCAGGTCACTCCCCAGCACTTCTCAGCCCTGGGCAGAACACTGTGAAGATAGTATAAAGGTCGGATCTGCCCCATTTTCTTCCCAAATGTCGACCCACTGCGCACTCCGTGATCTCAGAGAGTTTTAGGACTCAAGGTCCCCTTCTACCCAGCCCACTCTACAGTCTGCAGTCAAGTCTAGCTAGTGCCTGCAGGAAAAAGTCCCATATTTCCACTAACACACCCTTTCCCCAGGAGGAGTGGGGCAGCCATTCACCTAGCACTGCAGTGCTGGAATCCAAATCCCCGACTGAGACTATGGGCAGTGGGCTGGATTTCCAGCACACATTCTCTAGATATTAGCCCTGGCGGAGCTGTGAGAGAGTTTTGGCCTGCTGTCCCCTCAAAGGCTGTTCTCCCAACCTCCTTACCATATCTCAAGATCACAAAAGTTATTTTTCCTTTGTGGCACCGCCTGCTTGTCCCAGGAGAAGATGCACTTCAGCCAGTGCCTGGGGCTGTGCATGAGTGCATCTTTCTGTCCCCAAAGCCAAGGGTGCCAACTGCTGACAGGCAAAGGAACCTGGATTTGCTCTTAAGGACTTAAAAACATTCCCAATTAACAAGCTTGCCCTTCTCCTGGTCCTTACCAGCCCAGACATGGGTTTTTCAGAGAACTGAGTCTGTGTTCCAGTTGCAGTGAGCTGGTGTCCTGCCCCGAGCTGAGACTCGCGGACTGGACCATCCGTTCATTCATGCATTTGCTCATCCATTCACACAAACATGTTCCTTAATTGTGTCTGGCACGGAGAATGTTGCCTGCTATTTTCACCTCCCCAAGTAAGTGCTCATGGCAATGGTTGGTGCAGAATGCAACTCAACTGTCACCCCACTTCCTGAGCCAGAAAATCAAGTCGTATAGGCATTCACACACAAAAAGGAAAACATGGGGATAAGAAAGCCAGAAAGGGATGGGGAGCTCACTGGGCTCACACTCGAAGCCTCCCTTCGGGGTAAATCGCGCTACAGACATGAGGCACAGGAGGAGCCAAATCATTATTAAATCAAAGACTGCTAGAGCTCGGGCCCCCAGCAGGGATAAATCAAGTGCAAAGCCACTGGTTCGCGGGAGTGCGATGCTGCCGGCTAGACCCAACTCCGAGCGATAGCCGAGGTGCTTTGGCAGCGGCTTGCAGCCCAATCCGCAGCGCTCACGGTGCCTCCTTATAGCTCCCAATAACGTGATGAAGTGTAAATCAAATGCCACGCCGGGAGGGGCCCGGAACCGCGCGAGTCGTGCATTTTCGCTCACCAGCCTATCTTGCCTAAGAATCACAAGGTCACTATAGCGTCGCGATTCCACTCACCGTACACTCCTTGGCCAGAGATTCCCTCCAGGAGGACTGTCAGCAGCCAAACGAGACCGTACACTAAATCCATCTTCACGTGAACATGAACATATCCAGCCCAGGGGGGAAGCAGCGGGACCTTCAGGAGGCCGGCGGCCAGGCGAGTGCGCTCCACTCGCACCCGGGCCGCGCCGAGGTGCCCAGGAACCGCTCGCCTAGGGAAGCGCCGTCCGTCCGTCCTTCCCCGGCGGCGGCCGTAAGCGGAGCGCAGGGGCCACACACACCCCACACTCATGCACGCACACACAGACACACACTCTCCCACAACACAATAACCTGACACACACTCACAGGCACGCCTCACTCACACCGAGCGCTAGAAAAATCGCAGACGCTGGGGAGGAGCGGGGTCGTGAAGGGAAGGGAGAGCGTGAAGGGAAGGGGAGCCTTGATGCGAAGTGTTCTTCAAAGGAGCGGGCTGGATCTCCGCAGCGGCGGCGGGCGCGGGCAAGGGGCCGGGGGTGCCCAGCGGTGCGAGCCTGGCGCTGATAGCCAAAGAGCAGGAAGTGGCCTCTGACTCGAGGTACCGAGCAGAGGCTTCCTCGCCTGGGTTCGCCTTTACAAAGTAACTCGCGAAGGTCCCCGGAGGAGCATCAAGCGGCGGTAGGGGCCCGCCCGCCCGCAGTCCGGAGCCCCCAGCCCTGCTGTCTTGCCTTCCCCCATTCCATCAGTTGCCATTGCAACGCCAATCCTGTTACACGATACAGGCTCGCATCGCCGAGCAGGGAAGAGGAGGAAGAGGAAGAGGAGGAAGAGGAGGAGTGGGACGAGGGGGACTGGGGTGGGAAGGATGGGAAAGGAGGAGGAGGAGGAGGAGGGAGGAGGAGGAGAGGAACCGACTGGGAGCGGAGTGTGCGTCTGGAGCTCTCCCGGGCACCAGACTCAGCCGCTGTCGCCACTGCCACCACCACGGCTCTCCAAAATAGCCTTCAGCGCCCCGCCAGCGAAAAGGGGCCTCGGGCCGGCCACACCAATTCCGGAGCCGAAAGCAGAGTCCAGGCACCGCCACAGGCGGAAGGCAGGAGCCGAGACCTGATCCGCACTCTAGTCTACGCGTGCTCACCGGCACCGCGCGTCCTCTTCGCTCCCGCGCCGCCCCCGCCAGGTGGAGGGGTGGGGGCGATCGGGACCCGCGGGAGTTTAGAGAAGGAAGCCGCAGAAGGGGTTCCCGCCTGGACTAACGTAGTGCTGGCGTCCAGAGGTGAACGCGGGAGCGGCCGGCAGAGGAAGACACCCGGCTGCGTGGCCTCCGCTCCGGCCCCAGCAGCGTCAGAGGTGCCGGGCCGGGCGGCAGAGCTCCCTGGGCTGGACGCCGGCTGGAATCCCGGGGTGTGCGCGGGGGTGCGCGCAGCGGAGGCGAGAAGGAGGCGGAGGAGGAGGGTGAAGCCGAGTACTGAGGACGGGCTGCCGGGCTGCCGGGCTGCCGGAGGGGAAGGCTGTGTGTGGTCACGTTGTGCGCTACGTGCTGAGAGCGCGAGCTGCTAGCCGCAGCCGGGCGACGTCAAAGCCGGCTGCGCGGCTCAGTCGCCTTCCTCCGCCTGCTCCGCTCCTCCTTCGCTCGGCTTTCCTGGGTCAGCCGGGGCGCTCACCAGTGTGGACTGCGCGGAGAGGCTCAGTGAGGGCAGCGGCCGCCGGCGCCCAGGCCATTCCGCCGAAGCCCTCCCCCGGCTCTCCGCGAGCTTCTCCGAAGCGGACGCCCGAGATTATTTCTGATGCCAGTGTTTGCGTTTGCTCGCGGAAGGGCCAGCGACCACCTCAGATCCATGGTAATTACAGGACACACTGCTGTCTGCCCGCCGCCCAAGGTCTTACAGGATCCGTTCTGCTCTACTAGAGGGCAGAACAGGCCACAACACTTGAAAGTGGCTTCGTTTCTTCCCCATTTCTGTTTTTTTTTTTTTTTTTTAATGTAAATACGGTCATCGCAGAGTCCAAGGCTCCTGGGCAGAAACACTAGGAGTTCAGAGCTTAGTTTAATATGCACTGTCTCTTACCAAAGTTAACTGCTTTGAAAATCTTTTCTCTTTTTGTGAAAAACAGTCTCATTGGGCAGAGGAGCTTAACCAATTTATAGTTACAAAGGGACTGGAAAATGTAAAGCATCTTTAATCTTAAAAAGAACTAGCTTAGAAATACTTGACCAAAAATTAATAAGGAAAAACCGCAAAAACAGTAGTGGTTTGTGATTCCACTTCATTAATTCAAACAGCATTGGATAGGAAAGTGATTAAAATGGCTAAGACGTGTATTTATATAGGTGTTAATAAAGTAATTGCCATGGAAAGTCTGGAGCATAGTATTCATTTATCTGCACCCATAATAGATTGATACAACACCGCAGGTCCCTCTCCTCCTGCTACTTCGGTTAAGGGGAGGGGACTCCAAGCACTAGAGAATGAATAGTCCCCACTGTTTCCACTAAGGTCCTTTTCCTCACTTGAATGAATTATGCATATTATTTTTATAGGGTGTGACCTAGTGCTTATCCTCTGGGTTTACAAGATAAGAGGCACCAAGAATGTTGAGAGTCCCAAAGGACAGCTCACATAGTGTTCAGAACCCACCCCATCTTTATGAAATGCCACGTTCACAAAGATGGAATTGTCTCACTCTAGGAGCAAAACCCAACCTTCGTGGGGCATTTCTGAAATTTCTGAAAATTCCCATTTCTGAATGGGAATGAGTGAAGCTCACTCACTAGCCACCTGTGGTGGTGGTGGTGGGGTTGTCGTGTTTCTGGAGACGTGTCTTTTAAAAACAGATCATTTCTAAATACTGCAGCAAAGCAGCTTCAAAGGGCAGTAAACTGCAACTCCTCTCAGCTCACAGCGCAGAATGTATCTTGTCCACTAAGGCGCTTACATCCAGATTTTAGCTACTTATGTTCTGAAATAGTGCCTCACCTCCATATGTATATTATGCTCTTTTGATTCTTATTTATGGAATCAGTTGTTTTTTAGGTGATTTCAGGGCTCTAAATTGAAATATTCAATTATCCCCCCCAAAATCAGTGTACTACTTTGACAAAGCTATGCAGACTAAATGAATGTCCGTAGTGGTGATGGCTCTTCTTAACCTTCAACATTAGGATGTAAGCTTCAGGAACAGGAACACGGGACCTTTCTTTTCTATGTAATGCACACTCTGTCTAGGAAGGAACCATACACACATGGATCTCTCTGCAGTTCCTGAGTGAGGTATTTAGAGCTCATAGAGAACTTAGAGAACTGATTATTTTACAGCTTATTTCAATAGCGGAAGGAGCCAGGTGTATCTACTCTGGCCCAGACTTTATCCTGGATATTGGAACTTTAAAGACATAGATTGTATAGAATCCCTTCCATTAGGAAACACAGTCTTGTGGACAGGGTATGTTGGTCAACACATATACCATGACAACTCTTGACACAGTGCTATAGAAATAAACCTGGCACAAAATGGCAAAGTTTACACACAATAATTAATTGGGTTATATAGCAGTAAGAATAAAAATTGCACCACATTTAATATGTTTTTTCTGCCTATGAAAATACTGTATAGATTTTGTATAGGAACTATTGACCAGTTCATTCAACCAGTTTTTGTTTTGTTTCACTGCCTGAAATTCAACATTTTTCAGGCTGTCCTGACCAAACAGGCGTGATGTATACAACCACACCTGAACACCAGCTATAGAAGGCCTCCAGGTGGTGAGCCTGAGCTAAGGCTTAGAGAGAAGGTGAGAGATCCTTTATTAGAGAAGGAGAGGAGCTCTGGAAAGCAGGTCCAAAGCCTGTAACGCACTCAAAATCAGGACATTCTGTGTGGTCTGATAAGAGCAGTTTCCCACCGGAGCAGTAAGGATTGTCTGCTTCTTGGATTTTGCATAGTGAGTATGGATATTGCATAGAACCCAAAGAAATCCACATTCCTTTATAGCCAGGGCCCACGCAAGAGTATTCTTCTGTCTCCAATGGGAGCAGCAATGGACACTTCACAGGATCGTGACAACTTAGGAGCTCTCCTCTGATAGCCCTACTTACCTTAATAACCCCCGATAGTTATATTGACTATAGTTTCATTTTAAATGTCTATCTCCATCTTTCAGTATGAGCATGATGTTCCAACCTAGGTAGATTAAGAGAGAAAATATCATGGAGTGAGTCATGGCTTGGCACAAGATCCACCCAATGTGATCAGACAGAAATGAGAAAAACTAGTAACTCTGGTGATATAACTGAGTAGGCAAAATCAGAGTATCAGTGGCAAATCTGTCCTCTCTGTCCAATCTAGCCTCTCCCTGCCTTTATATAGTATATATAATATATAACCAGGTGTTATATATTATTTATGGCTATTCCCTGTTCATCTGCTGGCCCTTTAAATCACACTAACTCCCATATACACTACTCCTGTTCCAGTTTATGAAACCAAACAAGAACGTAAAAATCATCAGGGGTATACAAGTAATCTCTCAAGAATTGTACGGCCTGAGCTGTTGCCACGTACTTCCTTGTCTTGCTCTGTTCTTGATCATAGATTCCTAGCTCACATCACAGCTTACTGGGACTATAAGCCACCCTGAATCATTCCTTAGGTGGCTGCATATCTGGACCCCTGGCCTACCTCTTTTATCCTGATGCTAAATCTATTTCTGATATTTCCAAAGTATGTTAAGGGAAGCTCCATTATTCTATGGCCCAGACATGCACCTGGGACCCCAAACTATTACTCTCTCAACCTCTGCCCATTGGACCAGATCTCCTTAAAGCTTACCCATGTTACAATAAAGTTTGTTTAAACTCTAAAATGGAACGATTTCTGTAGGATACACAATCTCCTACCTTGGTAAATTTTCTCTAGCCAAATGCCTGTCCACCTAGTTTTATTTCTTTCTACTTAGTAATAGCTTTCAGCACACAAGCTTAGAAGTCTAAGCAGCATCATGTAGAATTGGCTATTTGAGACGATAGTGAGACATGATTTGCAATCAAAGGAACTGAGTAGAGCATTGTGCTGAGTTCAAAGTGCTGTTACTTTTCAGGGAACAGGTGTGTGTGGGGCAGAGGTGGGGCAATTTATTCAGGGGCAGCAGAACCCAGACACTGTTTTTAAGTACGAAAAAAGGGTTTTGTTTTGGGGAATAAGTTTGTCCCTCAACAGGGCTTTAGGGAACAAACAGAGCAATGAGAAAAGCAACTGCTAATATTAGAAATAAGGAAGCACATCAGATCCCCATTGTGTGGGCTGAGGGACGTCAAGAAGAGGTATATGACTCAAGAAAACAACAAAATGCCTGAAGAATAATTCTTGGAGGTAAGAAATTCAGGGTTCAAATGAAAAAGCAGGGTCCCACGAGGACTGAATATATGGATACTGTTTTGAGAAGTGAAGGTAATTTGTTACCAGATGATGGGGCTAAGGTCTCAGATATACTTTGGCTGCCAATGAGGAGTCTCAGACAAACTGGAAAACAGTAGAGGCAGAGGAAGAATATTGAGGCAAAGGCATTGTTGTTCTTGATACTCTATCTTCAGCTAAAAATAGCAAATTTCTGAGGGTTTTTCCTTATTTGGTAAAAAGCATTCCCTCTCATAGGTCCTCCTTTTAAGATAGGCATACTAGTCTGTAGTTCTAGACCTTCAGGACTTCGTGAACCACTCATATTTTCTCTAGAGTTTGTATCTTGAACACAATATTTTTTAAAAGCCTACCCTCCGATACCATAGCCTTGGTAATTTTAGTAGCCCTGCCCTAGATTTATTCTTATTCTGGCATGTCCCCCTTGAACTCTTATCATAATTCTGACACTATTTCAGGAAAACCCCAAAGCTGATTTGTTCCAGAATAGAAGATGTTCCATGCAGAGCAGTGTAACATAGTAGGTAAGTGTTTGAGCTTTGACAGCAAGCTGCCTTGGTCTTGGATTGCTGACATCAGTGTGACCTTGACATTTTCCTTATCCCGTAAAATGAAAAGAGCAAGAGGTTACTAGCAGTTTTATATAAGGTAATACACGTAAGATACATAGCTTAGCACTTGGCAAATACTGCTAAGTAATATATCATTATTAGTATTTTTCTTATTTGCTAGCAAGCATTAGTTTATGGGCCTAATAACTTGAATGATTTCCATTTTGAGGTTAGCAGACAGCTCAGAACCTTTAGTTTTATAAGTATGATTAAGTGTTTTCTCTGAATGCATGACTGCACCTGCTTTCATTCGAAGTTCATCTGTCCCATTTCTGTCCAGTCACATTGAATTCTGAAGTTTTCAGTTTATCTGTAATGGTTTGGCATTTCAGTACTTAGGAATAGCTTAATATCTTCTGAAAACTTGAAAATTTGAGAGTACCATTCTGCTTCAAGATCCTTTTTAAAAGTGCTACCTGCCTGTATGTACCCTCAGAGGGGGCTACAACTTAACTATTAACACAGAGATGTTCCTGTTTATCACTATGCTGATTTACTTTTTAAAAAACAGATGAGTATGAAATGCTGCTTGCGCTTTTAGGTCACCAATAGACCAGATTAAAGATCAACCTCAAAGTTGTATTAGAAATCGTGTGGTAGAAATATAAAGAAACCCTCTGTTTCTGACAAAGAAGTAATTCGATTAAGCCACAGATAACATAAAAAACTAGAAGAGAATTGAACAAAAATTTTCCTCGAAGTTCTATATTTGAAGCAATTTAGAGATGTACACGTAATATGAAAAAAGGAACGTAAATTTGGGTTATAATCAGGTGGTATGTTCAAAATTTGTCACACAACATATAACATAATATAAAATATAATATAATAATATAATATAAATGGGACTTTTAACATTCTCTATAATTAAACTCAATCTGCTAACAAGCTACTCATATCAGCTAGTGGTTGGAAAAACTCAAGAAAGCGGCTTTTTTTTTTCATTTAAAACTTAAGTCTTCTTTATGCAGTTATCCAATTTTTCACACTTTCTATCATATGCTCTTCTTGTCCTCACCCAGTCTATGTTTGGTTCATGTTTTGACCTGTGATAATAAGGAATGAGGTGTGTTCTTCTTTCATCCAGCATTGTAATCCTCCGCTTGATCTTTGGGTGTCTGCCAAGTACCCTGCTATGCCATTACTGACATCTTCACCCATTGGCTGCAGGTCATAAGGATTCAGATCCTGCCATATTCCAACCTCATGTTTCTCCCAGGATTTTAGCCATTGGAACGCATCTCCATTCTACTCTGGTGCCACCAGGAAAGTCTGAATCTCCTATACACCATTCACATTGGAAAACCAAATGGCACTCTTCTCATTCTGTCTTTATGTGAATATACCATGTATTGATATTTTTATTCCTTTGTAAAATCCCTGATCTGTACTCACTAAGGCATTTTCATCCAAGCATGAAGGCAAGATTCAAAAAAAACAAGCTTTCTATACCACAGAATTCCAATTTGCTACTCCCCACGCAACTGCAAGATAGGACAGGGGAGTCCTCCTCGAGGACAAGCGTAACCCTGTCTTCCAACTCTGCTCTCTTTTTCCTTCTCCACTCTCTCTGTTGGCTCCACCTCTCTAAAACCTACCACAAGCCTCCTGCTAGGCCAGAGGGCTGTTCACCTTCCTTCTGAATCTCATTTAAATTTTGCATTCTCCCTACTATCCGGTTTATAGAAAGACTGCTGTGGTCTAAATCCTCCAAACTAAAGCTTGATAATCTAAAGCCTGGGTCTGGGAATTCCCCCAAAGACCTTTATTCTCTCAAAGGCCTGACATTCTTTTTTTAGCCTGTCTTCTGCCCATTCCTGGGCAGAAGGGATGTTCGACTTAAATAAGTATGGAACCCTAGAATAGCAAGAATAACTGGGAATCAGAACATTGAATATAGCCTCATTTTTCAAATATTAGTTAGAGCTGCATAGCCCAACCCTCTATAAATAAGCTAGCAAGGGGGCAGGACCAGGTTCGGCCTTTTGGGGATGGCCCAGGAGAGCAGAACACTTCATGGAAGTTAAAAGCTCGAGAGCAGATTCAAAGGAGAGCCTGGTTTGGTGGGGTGGGGACATGGTAGCGTGGGAGTGTTTTCAGAGGGAATCATGGAGAAGAGTCTTGAAGGAGGGAGAAAAAATCCTGTAGGCAAAAAAATTTGAAGGGGCAGGTATCCCAGCATACCACCAAACTGACAAAGAAAATAGGAGCAGCCAAGAAAGCATACTGTGGCTGAATCATCTGATGTGGGTTAACAAGCAATGTATTTATAACAAGTTAGATGAGGGGAGAGAAGAGAAGTGCAGGGAGCTGTACTGGGTTGGATAGTGTACCCCAGTTGGCCTCCCGATTCATGTCCTTCTCAGAGTCTCTGAACTTGACCTTATTTTGAAACACAGTCATAGCAGATGTTATTAGTTAAGAAGAGGTCTGCCCTGGCTGGTGTGGCTCAGTGGATTGAGTGCTGGCCTGCAAGGCAAAGGGTCATTGGTTCGATTCCCTGTCAGGGCACATGCCTGGGTTGCAGGCCCGGTCCCCAGTGGGGGGTGCACAAAAGACAACCACACATTGATGTTTCTCTCCCTCTTTCTCTCTCCTCTCCCCTCTAAAAATAAATAAATAAAATTTTAACAAAAGAAGAGGTCAAACTGGGGTAAGGTGACTGATGTCCTTAGAAGAAAAGGAAGAAGGCACAGAAGCAGACACACACAGGGGAGAGAAGAGAGGCGGAGACTAGAAAGATGCCTCTCCAAGATAAGGAATGCCAGGGATAGCTGCCAATACTGAGGGCCAAGCAAATGCAAGGAACAGATTCTCTCCTCATGCCTTCAGAGAGGACATGCCCCTGTTGACACCTTCATTTCAGACTTTTAGCTTCTATAAGTATAAAAGAATCAGTTTCTTTTCTTAAAAGCCACTCAGTTTTTGGTACTTTGTCACAGCAGCCCTGGAATACAAATGAAGGAGTTCACACTTGTCCCCTGGGCACCAGTCTATACAAAGGCAATTTAGCTGAGAACTCTGAAACCCCTGGCCTCTAGGAAGTTTTCTTCTAAATCATTATGGAATCATATTTCTCGAGCTTGGGCAAATCAAATAACCTCAGTAGTGCATGATTTTCTACATCTGTGTGCTCAGGAGAATATTGTGCAAATTAAATGGAATATTGTTTGTTAAAACATAGGCAATTGTGCCCTTTCTCAGGAAACCAGGAAGAACCAGGAAAACTGCACTTGAAAGACTCCTAGTCCCAAGTTCACTTTGACACAGCTACTCCTCAAATGGAGATGGGAAACCTGAATGTCCAATAGAAGAATCAAAGAAGTTTCCCATGCTCAGACTTCATCTGCAGCCATCAGATGAACACCCCTCTGTGTAGCATAAGCCTGGAAAAAAGAAATTTCTCATGTTTTCTCTTGCTTTTCTTTTTTAAACTCTCTATGGTCAGAAGAGGGGATTTGCCTCTTCTTTCTGTCTATCCCCTTTAAATAGGGCAACAGTTTAAAATTTCTTTTTTTTCTGAATTTTTTAAACCAAAACCTGTAATAAATATATTTTATATTGTGACTCAGTACATGCATATACAAATACACATTCAGAATATATTTTTCTCATAAAGTCATTATCTATGCACATGTTAAATCTTCTGATGTGTTCTTTTCTACTCCATTCTATTTTCTCAATTATTTTATTTTCAAAGACATATGATCCGACCACAGTAAATTTATTTCATAATTCCTTAATGGGTCAAGCATCATATTAAGTGCAAATGCCTGGCCTTTGACATGCAGAAGTATTGCTATAAAAAAAGGCAAATTCTTTCTCTATCTAAATAGCAGCGTGAAGAGAACATGCACCCCAACTCTCTGGCCCTGAGACAATAAATCTCTTGGTTAGGCCTAGGGATAACTATTACAGACATATTTTGAATGACATATTTCTCCAAATGTTTTGTATCCCCCATTTTTCTCATTCAATATAATGTGCCATCTTCCCATGGTTCTAAGTGATCATCTTCAACAACATTTTCTCATGATTGAATAACACCCCACTGTGTTGTTGCAATGTAATCGTTTAACCAAGCTCCCTTTTTGGAGCATTTGCTTCATTTCAAAAGTTTGCATTCTAATGGGAGGAGACAGAATAATGAACAATAAACAAGCAAGCAAATAAGCAATAAGGATCATTTCAGTTTGTAATAAGTACTTTAAAAAAGTGATGTGATAGAATATGAAAGGTTTGGTGATTAGATGATATCATCAGGAAAGAGATTTTGAGATAGACCTGAAAGATACCCATTTACAAGGCCCACCATGCAAAGAGGTGAGGAGAGATCTACCGGCAAAGGAAAAGACAACAGTTCTTGAAATGCATTAAGGGAACAGGAAAAAGCCTTTTTGAGAAGTAGTTAGGGACCAACTCGTGAAGAATCCTATAGGCCAGTGTTTTATTTTCAGTAGAAGTGGACACCATAGAGAATTCAGAAAAATAGAGAAATACATATACATATATTTCTAATGTATATATTATATAACTAAATGTATATTACTTTTTCATGTATCCTTTTAATGTTTATTTAAGATTTTATTAATTTTTAGAAAGAGGGGAAGAGAGGAAGAGAAACATCAATGTGCCAGAGATATATCCATAGATTGCCTCTCACCCCACCCCCACCCCCACCCCCAAATGGGGACCTGGCCTGCAACCCAGGCATGTGCCCTAACTGGGAATCGAACTCATGACCTTTTGGTCCACAGGCTGGCACTCAATCCAGTTAGCCACACCAGCCAGGGCTATATTTCTAATATATATATTAGAGAGAATGAATATCCCAAGAGAAAAAAAAAGGCTACAGTCAGCAGATATATTTGGTATGGATATGAATCAATCTGTTTGGGCACTGACCATGTGAACTGACAATAAATTAGAGTTAAGAATACAATTTACATACACTAAGGAACATGGGTTATTTCTGAACTCATTTAGGTGTTTTCAATAATATCTCTAATAATATTTCATAGTTTTTTGTGTGCTTTTGTATAAAAGAATATCTTGTATACTTTTATAAACTACTTTATTGCTATGAATGGAAAATTTTTAATTATATTTTTAAAATAATTGTTGGTATGTAGGAAAGCTATTTAATTTCTGTGTACTCATTTGATAGTATTTCAGGTGAAATCGCATATGAGGTCTATTTTTCTCTTTCTCTGATTGTCTTGAGTGTATCAGTTAGTGAGCAATCACATGATTTGCTAATAATGGTAATTTTGATTGCTTTTTTCCAGTGCTATGATTTTCTACTTCTCCTTTTTTGTCAGATTTCATTGGCAGAAATTTTCATTATAAATTGGAAAGCTTCTAGTATTTCACAGTTCAGAATGCTGTGGAGTGTTCGTTTCAAGTGGATACGCAACTCTTAGTTTAATGAAAGGTTTGTTTGTGTTGTTTCTGGTTGTTGATATTTTTCTCTGTTATTTTCCCTCTTTATTCTCAAATCTTCATGGCTAATGAATTTAGTCAAATGTCTTTGTGGCATACATTATACTAATTTTATGATCACTTTAAACCTAGTTTTATTTTAATAATGTATTAGAGTTCTCCAGAGAAACAGAACCCATAGGGCATAGATAGATATACATAAGAAGAGATTTGTTTTAGGAATCGTTTCCTGTGACTATGGAGATCAAGAAGTTCCAAAATCTGCTGACTACATACTGGAGAACCAGGAGGGACAGGGGTATAATTCAGTCCAAGTATGAATACCTAAGGACCAGGGAAGTTGATGGGGCAGATTCAGTGTATCTGAACAAAACCATATAGATGCCTGTTGCCACAAAAGCAAAACTTATGAGGCAAATGCTGGTGCAAAGAAAAAAATTTTATTCAGGTGCTGCATGACCTGGGAGAATGGCAGACACCATCTCAAAGACCATCTCTTTTTTCAGCCATGGAAAAAGTCCAACCATGTCCTCAGCAAGCCCAAGACAGAAGCCAGTGTCCAGAGTTCCTGCTCCATTTTAAAGTACCATCCTTTGGAGCCTGCAGGCAGCTGCTAAGTGGTTTTAGTCCCCATCCAGGTAGCTTAGCTTGTTCCCACTGCTGTCCATTTCAGGCTCCCTCCTGGAGCCTGCGGGTGGATCCTGCATGTCCATGCTATGCAGCTGCTGGGGCCAAATGGTCATGCGTTCCTGGGCAACTGAGCACACAAACACTCTGGCACGTACATCACCAGATGGGCAAGAACACATGCAAGAGAGGCCTTGGACCGCAGGACTGCTATGGCCACATGGCCATGGATAAAATAAAGTGCACTATATGAGTTCAGGTCATGAGCGAGAGAGAGCTTCTTTGTTCCCCTGTGATTATATGAGCTTGGGCTGGGGATGGACCAGGTACTTCCTCAAAATGACTAATCGACTTCCAAAATTTCCATGCCCTTTGGGTGGGCCCACCTTTCAGCCAATCCCTTCTTTTCCCAGTCTAGACTGACAGTACTCTGCTCCAGCACCTCTCCCTGAACCATTTTGACTTCTATGCCATATGTACCTGCCTTTCCCTGGCCCTGCCCCCAATCTGGTATTGTGGGGGATGGGAGTTTTTTCTATCTAAATTTTTGTTAGCTTTTCACATGTTCAGTATGAGAACCCCTCCACCACCATCTTGGCTGATGGAAGAGACTCTCTGACTGATTGTTGTGCAGTAACACCAGAACAAGTCCTAAGGCCCTAGAACTAGGAGCTCTAGTGTCCAAGAACAGGAAAAAATGGCTGTCTCAGCTCAAACAAAAAATGCAAATTTAAGATTGGAGAAGTTGGCAGCCAAGTAGGTGGAAGCTGAGCTTACTTGCTTTTGCTTCTAACTCAGATTCTTGGCTGATCTTTTGAACAATCAATGGAATCTTAGCTGACACAAAGTTTGTAAACCAAGGAGTATAGAAAATGCTTCACAATTGGAGGTAAGAAGATTTTATAGATTAAAGGGGAAATACTCCATACCTGGTACCTGCAGCTGCACAGAGACTAGTCAGAAATTGCAACTTTGCATCTCCCTCCCCTCCCAGGCCAGGAAACTTCCAAACCCAGTCTCAGAGTGACTTGGGATGATGTACAAAATTGGGGAGATCCAGGCTACACACACAGTGAGCAGCCCATCCATATCTGCAGTGCCAGCTGAAAGAATTACAGAGAGAGGGACTCTATCTCCCAAAAGGATCAGGGGCTGCACCTGGGTAGGGTGGAGGCTGGCTGCAGCCAGCCATGACCATGAGAGACCTTTGGCTTTTTGGAGAGGGGGTGTGAGTGGAAAATCGGTGACTCAGTATTGTAGTGGGTATGCCACAGAGAGACTTTTAAAAGAGGAGCTGAAGTGTGCTGGGCAGGGACCCCATGCCCAGCTGCCTTGACAGCTAAGGGACAAGACTGAATCCCACTGAATGTAGGTGGGAAGATAGATCAGACAGTTACATATCAAAGGGATTTCTAAGCTTCATCCCAGTGTAGCTAGCAGGCCAGGAGACTGTGTTTACTATGAGGGCAGTGGGCTGGGAACTGGATGGGTAGGAGTTGAGCATCTGAGGTTATTTACAGCCAGGCAGAGCCCCCTTTCCTGGCAGAGTTCAAACCTCAGTGAAGGGAAGGACACACCCAGCCCCCACCTCCTGCAGGATTGTAAGCACTGCATCTAACAGGGAGGCTCTATAGAACAGGCAGGACAGGCTTGGGAACCCTCTGCAGGGTGCATATCCACAGGAGAAAGGCAAGAAGGAAACACCAAAACGGTCCATTTTGTACCTCTCTCAGGGAGACAAAATATACCAGTTCCTAAGGCCCTATTACACTGTGGCCAGCAAAGCAGGGAGATCAGAAATCAGTGTAGCAAGGGGGAATCAGGGCCCTACCCAAGCTCAGCTTGGACACAGAGCTGCCATCAGCACCAAGTAGGAAAGAGCTGACCCTCTTACACAGATTGGCCCCTCTTTTGAAATGGATAGCTGGTTCATCAGGAACTATACATTATTGGATAAGCTGGGACAGACCAAGATGGGCGGCACAGGGGCAGGGGGAACACACCCACAATTTCCCCAGAAGACTGAATAGTGAGTGCCTCATAGGGGAGACCCAGGGCCTCCATCTCTCCAACACACTATAAGCCCCCTCTAGAGGCAGGAGAAGGTGATACATGCAATACTACCAGAAGTTGGATGACCCACCCCTAGGCTTTGAGTTGACAAAAAGCCAGGTAGATCCAGAAGAAGAAGACAGAAGGCAAACACAGAACTCTGCTTAGATGAATTCCACCACATTCTTCAGAACTTGTGTTATTTTTTCCTCTTGCATAGCCTTTCAACATTTTTTTCCTCAGTTGTATTCCAACTAATTCGCTATTTTTGTCTTTTATTTTTCATTCTTTTTATTTAGATTTTTGGTTTTTTATTTTATTTTTATTTCAAATCTCACATTGTAGCCTTCCTGTGTCTTACTCCATTTTGTTTTTTTCCTGCCATTTCTTACGTTTGCTTTAAATTTTATTTTTCCCCTTTCTACACATTGTTCCTATTCTTTACTCTTACTATCTCCAGAAGACTCCGGTTATGCTCTTAAAATCAATTTTCATTCCTTTAGCCAGCTCACATTCTTTTTTCCTTTCTTATAATATTTTTTATTTGCTTTCTACCTTTATTAATTGTTGCTTATTTGCTGTGGATATTACAATTGTTTCTGTTTTTCTTCAATTTTGTTCCTATTTGTTCACTAAATATTTTTTTTTACTTCAAATCTCATAGGTTATCCTCCCCCTGTCTTACTACATTTTGCTTACCTCCTGCCCTTGCTGATTTAAGTTCAGAATTTTATTTATTCCTTCTCTTAGTCTGGACTCCCTTCCATACTCTTATTATTTCTCTTCCTTCTATCCTCTCAAAATCACTTTTATTTACTGTAGGTATCTCATTCTCATTTCTCTTTGTGTTAATATTCTTATTTTCTTTCCACCTTTAATCTTTGCTCATCCACCCTTGTTACTGACCCTGCTATGGTTTTTCTTTAATTTTGTTCCTTTTGGTTCACTATTTTTTAAATTTTATTTTAAACCTCATATTATATTTTCCCTTTTCTTATTCCATTTTGCTGGCCCCCTTCCCTTCTACACCAATGTTTAAAATTCTATTTTCTTTGTCTCCTTGCCTTTTTTCTATTCCCTACTCTTAGCATTTCTCATTTTTTTGTCCCTCTCAAAACCATTTTCTCTCCTTTAATCATCCCATATTATGTTTTCCTATCTTGTAATATTTTTAATCTCTTTCTACCTTTACCATTGTGGTAGGGTGGCATTTTTGCTGGTGTGGGTTTGGTTTTCTGGGTAGTTTTCCTCTGTTCTGCCAGCACCCATACAACAGCATACAAGATGTGGTAGGGGTTGTGACTCTAAGTCAACTAGCCAGATAAGAGAATACACCAACAAATAAGCCATCAATAATGAAGCCCAAGAATAAGAGAGCCAACATAAACTGAATGAAAGGTATCCCTAGAGAATCCAAATCAGGTTATCAAAGAGATGCACCACTGACTCCCACAGAACTCCTACTACAGAAGGCCACCCCATAAGAAAAGCAGGCAAAACAGAGCATTCTGAGATGCAGAAACAAAAAAAATTGTCACCTAAAATGTGGAGACAAAGAATCCCCAATTGAAAGGAAAGGAGGAATCTCCGGGGAAAGAGCTAAATGAATTTGAGGCAACCAATCAATCAAACATAGAGTTCAAAATAATGGTTATAAGGATGCTCAAGGAACTCAATAAGAACTACAAGGAACTTATTGGAAACTATAGCAGCATGAAAAAGGACATAGAAAATATGAATAAGAACCAGGAGGAAATGAAGAATATGATATCAGAATTGAAGAATATAGGAAAAGAAATTAAAATCAGGGTAAATGAAGCAGAGGATCCAATCAGTGATCTGGAAGACAAGGTAGAAATAAAACACCCAATCGGAGCAACAAAAAGAAAAAAAGCCTAGAAAAAATGAAAATGGTTTAAAGGAGCTTCAGGACAATGTGAAACATAATAACATTTGCATCATAGGAACACCAGAAGAAGAAAAGGAGCAAGGGATAGGAAACCTGTTTGAAAAAATAATGACAGAAAACTTCCCTAACTTGGTGAAGGAAATGGCCATGCAAGTTCTAGAAGCACAGAGGGTACCAATCAATATAAACCCAAAGAAGCCTACTTCAAGACACATCATAATTAAAATGACAAAATTTAAACACAAAGAGAGAATTTTAAATGCAGCAAGGGAGAAACATATAGTAACACACAAGGACACTCCAATATGGTTATCAGCTGATTTCTCAACAGAAACACTACAAATCAGAAGGTATTGGCATGAAATATCCCAGATAATGAAAAGCAAGGACCTATAACCATGACTACTCTATCCAGCAAGGCTCTTACTTAAAAAGGAAGGTAAAATAAAGAGCTCCCCAGACAAAAGAAGGCCAAAAGAGTGCATGCCCACCAGGCCAGCACTGAAAGAGAAGCTAAAGGGACTGCTTTAGGAAGAAGAAAAAATATAGACAGATAAGAAGAGGAACACAGTTATAAAGGGAAAATGTCAATATATAAGTACCTATCAATAATAAACTAAATGTAAATGGATTAGAAGCCCCAATCAAAAGGCACAGGGTAGCTAAGTGGGTGAGAAAACAAGACCCACATATATGCTGGCTGTAAGAGACCCTTCTCAGAATAAAAGATCTAAACAGATGAAAATGAAGGGATGGAAAAAAATTATTCCAAGTATATGGACCTAGAGAACAGGCCAGGGTAGCAATACTTATATCAGACAATATAGAGTTCAAAACAAAGGCCATAACAAGAGACAAAAATGGTCACTATATAATACTTAAATTAGTGGTCCAACAAGAGGACGTAAACCTTGTAAACATACAAGCACCAAATTTTCGAGCACTTAAATACATAAGGAAAATCTTGGAGGGCTTTAAGAAGGAGATCAACAGCAATAAGCTCATTGTAGAAGAATTTAATAGCCCTCAATCAATAATGGATAGATCTTCAGAACAAAGAATCAACAAGGATATTGTGGCATTGAACAACTCTAGATCAAATTGACTTAATTGATATTTACAGAATATTTCACCCAAAAGAAGCAAAGTATACATTCTTTTCAAGTGCATATGGATAATTTTCAAAGACAGCCCACATGGTAAGACACAAAATAAGTCTCAAGAAATTGAAGAAAAATTAAATTGTATCAAGCATCTTCTCATATCACTTCAGCTTGAAACTAGATACAAACCTCAAGGAAAAAAACTCAGAAACATCTAAATACATAGAGACTGAATAACATGCTATTAAATAATGAATGGATTAATAATGAAGTTAAGAGAGAAACCAAGAAGTATCTGGAAAACAATGAAAATGAAGACAAAACAACCCAGAACCTATGGGACACAGCAAGGGCAATCCTAAGAGGAAAGTTCATAGCAATACAGACCTACCCAAAAAAGATAGAAAAATTACAAATAAAGAACCTAACACTATGTACCAAAGAACTAGAGGAACAACAACAAACAATGCCCAGAGCAAGTAGAAAAAAAGAAATGAGATCAAAGCAGAATTAAGTGACATAGAGACTAAAATGACAATCCAAAGAAGCAATGAATCCAGAAGCTGGTACTTTGAAAAGATAACCAAAATTGAAAAACCTTTAACCAGACTTACCCAGGAAAAAAGAGAGAAGATCCAAATAAATAAAATCAGAAACAAAAGGGGAGAAGTAACAATTGATACCACAGTAATACAAAGGATTGTTATAAATTACTATGAACAAGTATATACCAAAAAGCTGGACAACCTAGGTGAAGTGGACAAATTTCTGGAAACATACAATCTCCCAACTGGATCAAGAAGAAGCAGAAAACCTTAACAGACCAGTAACAATCAGTGAAATTGAAGCAGTAACCAAAACAATCCCGGCACGCAAATGCCCTGGACTGGATGGCTTCACATATGAATTTTACCAACACTCAAACATCCTTCCTAAACTATTCCAAAAAATTCAAGAAGAGGTAAGACTCCCAAACTCTTTTTATAAGGTCAGTATTAAACTAATTCCAAAACCAGGGAAAGACACAACGAAGAAAGAAAACTACAGGCCAATATCTCTGATGAATGTAGATGCTAAAATCTTCAACAAAATATTGGCAATGCAGATCCAGCAATACATTAAACAAACCATACACCATGATCAAGTGTGATCTAATCCAGGGATGCAAGGATGGTATAATATTTACAAGTCAATAAAAATAACACATCACATAATGAAAATGAAAACAAAAAAATCACACAATCATATCACTAGATGCTGAGAGAGCATTTAGCAAAATCCTCAGCAAAAACACTGAGCAAAATGGGAATAGAGGAAGCATACTTCAACATAACAAAGGCCACATACAAGAAACCCACTGCCAATATCATGTTCAATGAGCAAGAAATGAAATCATTTCCCCTAATACTAGGAACAAGGCAGGTTGCCTGCTTTCCCCACTCTTACTTAACATAGTACTGGAAGTTCTAGCCACAGTAAGTAGACAAGAAATAGAAATAAAAGGCATCAAAAATGAAAAGGAGGAAACAAAACTGTTACTATTGGTAGACAACATGGTAGTTACATAGAAAACTCTATTCTCTACCAAAAAACTAATCAACCTAATAAGTGAGATCTGAAAAGTAGCAGGACATACAGTCAATATTGAGAAATTGAGGCATTATTTTTTTAAAGATTTTATTTATTTGTTTTTAGAGAGAGGGCAAGGGAGGGAGAGAGAGGGAGAGAAACATTAATGTGTGGTTGCCTCTTATGTGCCTCCTGCTGGGGACCTGGCCCCCAAGCCAGGCATGTACTCTGATCGGGGATTGAACCAAGTGCTTTTGGTTCTCAGGTGAACACTCAATCCACACCAGGCAGGGCAGGAATCAAGGCATACTTGTATACCAACAATGAAGTATTAGAAAGAGAAACTAAGAAAAACTCCCATTTACTATAGCAACAAAAAATGTAGCTAAGAATAAATTTAATCAAGGATGTAAAAGATCTGTATTCAGAAAGCTATAGAACACTAAAGAAAGAAATTGTAGAAGATACAAGTAAATAGAAGCACATACTGTGTTCACAGATTGAAAGAATAAACATCATTAAGATGTTCATACTACCTAAAGCTATCTATCAATTCAGTGCAATCCCTATCACAGTACCAATGCCATATTTCACAGATATAGAACAAATATTCCAAAAATTTATATGAAATCATAAATAGCCCTGAATAGCCTCAGTAATTCTTAGAGAGAAGAACAAAGTAGAAAGGTTCACAATACCTGATATCAAATTATATTTCAAGGTCACTGTAATCAAAGCAGTGTGGTACTGGCATAAGAACAGACACATAGATAAATGGAAAAGAATAGAGAGCCCAGAAATAAACCCATGTTTCTATGGTCAATTAATATTTGACAAAGTGGGCCGGAACATAAAATGGAATAAAAATAATCTCTTCAATAAATGGTGTTGGGAGATCTGGACAAGTGCATGCAAAAAAAAAAAAAATGAAAATAGACCACCAACTTATACCATACTTCAAAATAAACTCAAGATAGATAAAAGACTTAAATATAAGCCATGACACCATAAAAGTCCTAGAGGAGAACATAGGCAGGAAAATTTCAGATATCCCATGCAGCAGTATTTTCACCGATATATCCTCTAAGGCAAGGGATATAAAGGAAAGAGTAAACACATGGGACTACATCAAATTAAAAAGCTTCTGTGTGGCTAAAGAAAACATCAACAAAATGAAAAGGGAATGAACTGTATGGGAAAATACATTTGCAAGTGATATCTTGTCCAAGGGTTTGATATCCAAAATATGTAAAAGACTCACATGATTCCACTCCAGGAAGACAAACAATCCAATTAAACAACGGGCAAAGGACCTGAACAGACAATTTTCCAATGAGGACATAGAGAGGGCCCAGAGACACATGAAAAAATGCTCAACAGCACTAGCCATCAGGGAGATGCAAATTAAAACCACAATGAGATACTATTTTACACCAGTCAGAATGTCTCTCATTAACAAATCAATAAACAACAAGTACTAGTGAGGATGTGGAGAAAAGGGAACCCTAGTGCACTGTTGGTGGGAATGCAGACTGGTACAGCCACAGTAGAAAACAGTAAGGAATTTCCTGAAAAAATTAAAAATGGAACTTCTTTTTGACCTAGTGATTCTACTGCTGGGAATATACCCTAAGTATCCTGAAACATCAATTCAAAAGAACTTATGCAACCCAGCATTCAAAGTAGCATTATTTACAACAGCAGGGGGTTGGAAACAGTCAAGTGCCCAGCAGTAGATGACTGGATTAAAATACTATGGTACATTTACACAATGGAATACTGCACAATAAAAAAAGGAAGCCCTACCTTTTGCAACAGTATGGATGGAACTGGAGACTATTATGCTAAGTGAAATAAACCAGTTGGCAAAAGATAAATACCATATGACCTCACAGATAACAGGAATCTAATGAACAAAATAAATTAGAAAAATAGAACAGAGTCATGGAAACATGGAATAGGCTGATAACTGTTGGAAGAGAGGAGTGAGGGGAATGTTGGAAGGGGAAGTAAGTAGTCAAAGAACATGTTGAAATGATGCATGGAAATGGACAATGGAGAGGGGATTGACAGTGAGCGGCAGGGTTGGGTGGGGGAGCAAAAGGAAAAAATATTAGAATATGTGTAATAAAATAAACAAAGAATAAATAAATAAATAAATAAAATAAAGTTACTTAGAAAAAAGTATGCAAATTAACTCTTCCTGTGTCTTTTGTTCTGTATACATTTTCAGTGGATTGGAGATGTCTGCCTCATTGGTGAGAGAAATCCTTACTCAGCTACAGTATCAAATGCTGAACACTTCCAGAAACACCCTTATAGACACACTGAAAAATTATGTTTTACCAGCTTTCTTGGTAAATACCAGAGGTTTACCTGAGTATCCTAGCCCAGTCAAATTGATTCATAAAATTAACCATCATAAATGACAATTACCATGAAACATACAATATACTAGGCAACATGCTAAAGACTGTCATTTAATTATCACAATACAACTAGAAGAAAGATATAATTATAGATTTGCATTTGGAAAAAGCCAACATTTAAAGAAATTAAATTCATTAGCAGATTTCTAAATACAAATATATCTTATCCAAAACTACTTTGATGAATTTTGATGTATTTAATTATTTTAATTGCTCTTAATATTAGTATGGATACAAATTATGTAAGCTATTTAAACTTATTAAGACATTCAACCTTCAAAATTACCATATGAGGTAGAACCTATTATTCATTTTACAGATGAGGAAACTGAGGAACAGAGGGCTTACTTTTTTTTATTTTAATTGTTGTTCAAGTCCTCCCCACCTCCCTCCCATTTCCACCCCCACCCCTAGTTTTTGTCCAGTTGTCCTTTATACTTGTTCCTGTAAACACTTCCCCTTTTCCCCTGAAATTCCCTCCCCTCACCCCTCTGGTCACTGTCACCCTGTTCTCTATTTCAGTGTCTTTGGTTATATTTTTCTTTTTTGTTTGTTTTGTTGTTTAGGTTCCTGTTAAAGGTGAGATCATATGGTATTTGTCTTTCATTGCCTGACTTATTTTGCATAGCATAATGTTTCCCAGTTCCATCCATGCTGTTGCAATGGGTAGGAGATCCTTCTTTTCTTTCTGCTGCATAGAATTCCATTGTGTAAATGTACCATAGTTTTCTGATCCATTCATTTACTGATGGGCACCTAGGTTGCTTCCAGCACTTGGCTATTGTAAATTGTGCTGCTATGAACATTGGGGTGCATAAGTTCTTTTGGATTGGTGTTTCAGGGTTCTTAGGATATAATCCTAGCAATGGAATTGCTGGGTCAAAGGGAAGATCTATTTTTCGTTTTCTGAGAAAATTCCATACTGTTTTCCATAGTGGTTGTACCAGTCTGCAATCCCACCAATAGTGCACTAGGGTTCCCTTTTCTCAACAACCTCTCCAACACTTGTTGTTTGTTGCTTTGTTTATGCTGGCCATTCTGACTGGTGTGAAGTGGTATCTCACTGTGGTTTTAATTTGCATCTCTCTGATAGCTAGATACTGAGCATCTTTTCATGTGTTTATGGATCCTCAGGAACAGAGGGCTTATTATGTTAAAATATCTTTGTATTTCACAAAAACCCACACTTTAAGTGCTCATTTTAACAATAATTTTATTTAAAATTTTCTTATATTTATATTATTATTTAAAACTAGTATGGAATGTATAAGGGGAAACACAAAAGACCTGGAATTATCTTCTGGAGGGCAGGTCCATTATAGTACAGGCTTCCTCTACTTGGTGAGTTTTCTAGGAACCCATCTGTATCAGCATACTAGCTGGTGTTGTTGTGAGAGGCTGCATTTACCTTTTGTGAAATTTTTTTGAAGACTCTTTCAATGTGTTTGCCCATTTCATGATGGGTGATTTACAAGTGCACCTGCCCATACTGGGCTGAGTGTTCAGCAGTTTTTGAGTAAAAAACTGCATGACCACTGTGTCCCACCATCCTTATTCACCTGATCTGTCCTGAAGTGACTTCTTCTCTGTTTTCCTGGATGAAAAAAGTCCACAAAGGGAAACATTTTGCCCACGTGGAAGAGATGAAACAAAAAGAATGGTAGAAGCACTAAAAGGCATCAAAATCAATGAATTCAAAAACTATTTTCAGCATTGGAAAGACATCTCAATAGGTGTATTGCATCAAATAGAGAGTACTTTGAAGGTGACTGAAGTTTAAATAGGTACAAATAAATACATAATTTTTAATAAATACATCCCATTTTTGGGTCCCCCATCATATTTTTGTGCCATAATCATTAGATTAAGTGGGAAGCTTATAATTTTTGTGAGCTCCAGAATATCATAGAAATTATTACAGAAATTTCAACAGAGTTCACCTGGTAGTCATCAGGACCTGCGTGTTTTTTAAGGGGTGATCCTGTTAGCCTATTCAATCTATGGCATTGTTGTAAGTCCTGTGTTTCCTAATGTTGCATTAGTGCATTATTAGTGGTTGCATTCTTCATATTGTATTAGTGACCTATTAGCCACATGTCATTTAAATGGGGATTATCACATTTAATTTTTGAAACTTAGTTTAATTCATTCTCTCTACTTTTATTTTGTTGGCAACCTAAAATGAATGGCATCATTCTTCATATTGTTAGTTGGTAGTCATATAAATTTTCCTTGGTTTGAATTTTTTAAGTAATTTTGAATTCTGTTAAACTGTCCTTATGGTTTACAAGAGACCTGTAAAAAATGATGGAATCACAAATAAAATCTTTTATAATACAAATCTCATTCTAGTGCAACAGAAATGAAACTGAGATGAATTCAACATGTCATAAAATTTGAAAGTGAGAGAATTCTTGTCTTAAAATCTTGGAGAAAATACTCAGAACCAATCATAGTGGCATACAAATTCCCTGTACCCAATATATATGCATTCCATTTTCATTTATTATCAACTTAGGAATCAAAAACACAAAGTGTGAATGAAAAGTTATTAGATGGGTAATAATATTAATTCACTTCAAACATTTGTGAAATCCCTATACAGGAAAGTATCACATTTTATAAGGTTCTGACCTTATTTTCTTGGTCCACCTTAGAGGTCACTTGCAGTTTTAATAAAAAAATGAATGGCTTCCTAGCTCAGAAACCTCAGCCCGAGGGCTCTCTCTACCTGTGGAATCACATTAAGTCTGGCGAAGGAAGAGGTCAGAAATGTGGGGCAGTTAATACCCACAGAGAAACCTTCAAACAATAAGGACATTTGTTGATAGATAAATACTTGTTTCCTCACCTCTTGGTGGGAAAATTCCCTCAGCAAATAGCCAGCAAGTCTCAACCCCAGTCAATGTTGCAAAAGTCAGAATCTCCTTCTTTTTGTTAAGACTGAGTAATATTCTATTTTACACACATATACATTATATATATGGTGTGTATAATTATTTATATATATATATATCATAATATTTTTATCCATTCATCTGTTGATGAGCACTTAGGTTGTTCCCATATCTTGGCTATTGTGAATAAAGCTACAACTATATTACAGTATCAATACATATCAACATTTACTATACTTGATTTACATATTCTATTCTATTTATTTTTTAAATCTTTATGAAATTATAATGTACATACAGAAAAGTGCACATATTGTAAGTGTGTAACAAAGTGGTGAATTTTCTCAAACTCAACACATATAAACAGCACCAAGACAAAACAAATAGAATATTACCAACACTCTTCAGTCCTCCTACTACAAACAGTCCTTTTCAGTTACTACTCACACTGACAAATGTAAACACTATTCTAGCTTGTATGAGTCTATTAAACAAATAACACACATCCTATCATTTCATATATATACTCTTATTGTATATTATTAATTCTAATTTAAAGATAATACCACTTGCTAACCTCTCCATGCTTTACATACAAATACATGTACAATTTTTCCAAAAATTTTGTTAGAAAATTCATTCCTCAAATAAAAATAAACTACAACCTGAATTTAGTGATTTGAACAGATATACATATAATAAAAGGATAAAAGGAATATTTAGCATTATATGGGTTTAGACTAACTGGAAATGTAGTATTTTATGTTCATATATTATATAAGAAACGTACTGACTTTTTGAGACTTATTTCCCCTTTTTACTATTCACTGGTTTATTTTGCTAAAAAACACTGCAATTCCATTAATAATATCCCTGTACTGAAGCATTACATTCTAACTTTAACCCAGGTTTACAAGTAATTGCTTTATTTGGATTTAAGTCATAATCTCTGTTGAAAGTATCAGATGACTGGATACATTTCAGAATAATAGTTTTTATTAGAGTACATCATTTGATTAAAAACCTAGTTTTGAATTTATAAGGTGCTCAAAGTAATTTTAACAGTGACATAATGCAATGTATTTCTGGAATAGTCTTTGCCTACAATACAGAGCAATTCCATATTCATTAGATACTTCCTTATATGACAGAAAAATGCCTGAAGGAACAATTATTGCAGTGTCTGAGTCAGTGTACCATCTATTCAGCTAAAATGTAACCCTCTCCTTGTTAACACAGAAATAAAGAGCTGATAGTGAACTTCATTAAGCTACTTATTTGAATTTCAGAATAATGCCTGGCTTTTATGTTCATTTTTCATTTTGAGTTAATAATTTTTAAAAAATTATATTGTAAATAGGAAATTAATAAAATATATCTGTTTCATCATCACCGTTTGATAAATTCTAGGCTCATAATAAAATTTTCATGTTTTTCCTCTTGTAATGATATGGAGGAAATATATACTCTGATAGTCCAAATAATAACATCATCATATTTAGTTAATGAAACAAGTCAGCACAGATAGTGATTTCTCACCAAGTAAAAAATAAAATTACATAGGAGAAACTTAAATTTATTATAATTTATTGAAAATAATTGATAGTGTCTATTATTTTTACCTTAATTTTCCAGCCTCCTGAAAACTTCATTCTCAGAAACACTGACTTTGAGCACGAGGAACTGAACATTCTCTTGTCTATGTTATTTATTCTGCAGATAGCAAATACTTATAATGTTTTTAATAATTTACCAAGCATTTAAAATATATGCATTAAAATGTGTTGACTTAAAAATGTTCAATCTATCTTTTGAAATCAATCTTTGAAGAAAATATTTAAATGCATACATTTTCAGGGATGTTGCAAAAGGGGTATTATAGAAAAAGTGTCTAGCATTAATCTTTTAGGTCTCCACTAAGAATTCCAAGCATGTGAAATATATCAGTGAAAAAATAAAATGAATTTTAAAATGTATTTGTTTTTTTCTCATATATTATTGCTGGCATGGCCAGTTGGGGCTTTTAGGAAATAGGAATGTTGTGGGGATTTATTCTTGGCAATGGCAGTGTGGGAAATTTTCATCACTACTTCCTCTGAGAACACAATCAGGAAGTTCAAACATGAATTTCTGTGTTTATGTACTGTTACCTAAATCTATATATTTGTCTGTCTGTCTGTCTTTCTGTCTACTTATGCAGATGATAGAGAACTAATAGTTCTGTGAAAATTTCTGGGCTAAGATCTCAGAAAAGATGGAAACCCATTGTAGAAAGCCCAGAATTTGTAGCCACTTTTCCTTAACGAGAATTAGCATATTCCTGAAGAAGTGGCTGAAAATCTGAAAAGCAAAGCAAAATTTTCAAACTATTCAAGAAGTTAGAAGGGCAGAATTTGTGATATAGGGCCCACCAAAAATAGAGTCTGGTAAAATACCAAGTTTCTGTTGGAACCCCAAAGGAATGCAAATGAGGAGCAAGGTTGAAATTAAGACAGACCAGCCCTCAATGGGTCTGAATAACACCTTTGAGCCAACTGTAGCACATACTGGATTAAACTGATCTAAAATTGCTAATGCACAGGCTGCAAGCCAGAAGCAATTGTAAATTCTCTCTAAAGGTAATGTCATCTTAGGTTTCCAGTAAGTGCTATAATTATTATAAACAATACTGATCACTCAATGCAAAATAATGAAATATGTGAAAACTAAGACAAAGTGATTTTTGTGGGCTTAATTGTATGCCCTACAAGTTTATATGTTGAAGTCTTTATCCCTAGTACTTAAGAAGGTAACTGTGTTTGGTGATAGGACCTGTAAAGAGGTAATTAACCCAAAATGAGGTCATATGGCTTGGCCCTAATCCAATATACTAGTGTTCTTATGAGAAAAGGAGATTAGGACAGAAACATCCGAGGGAAGTCCATCTGAAGACACCAATAAAAGAAGGGCATCAACAAGCCAAGGAGAAATGCTTTAGAAGAAACCAAATTTGCCAGCACCTTGATCTTGAACCTCTAGCCTTCATGACTAAGAAAGGAGAAATTTCTGTGTTTTAAACCCCCCAGTCTGTAATACTTGACTATGGCAGACCTAGCACACTAACATAGTGATGAGTTCAGGGGAAACACCATAAAATGAAAATAGGGAGTCCAGAATGTAGAGGTATAAATGATTCACCTAAACACACACACACACACACACACACACACACACACACACACGCACACACAAATAGAAAAACAAGGTCATGTTTAATATTGCAAGAAAATAAAAAAAAACATAGTGGACACAGAAATAGAAACTATTGTAATAAACCAAATGGAATTTCTACAATGGAAATATTCAGAACTGAAATAAGAGTAAAAGATGAGTTTAATAATATATTTGATAGATTGTCTAACCACTATGCTATATACCTGAAACTAATACAAAATAATGTTGGATGTAAACTGTAGTTAAAATATTAAATTAAAAAAATTTGATAGAGATAAATATGATAAAATGTTGAATAGGATGGAAATTGCCAGAATTAAAATGTGAAAATTTAAAAGAATGGAAAACACTGGCCAGAGTATATGAGACTGAGACAAGAGATTAAAAAAAAAAAGTCTTTGTAGCCCTGGCCAGGTCACTCAGTTGGAGGAACATCATCCCATACACTGGGAGATTGGGAGCTCAGTGCCCATTCATGGCACATTCAGAAGGCAGCTAACCAATTTCTCTCTCTCTCTCTCTCTCTCTCGTAAATCAATAAATATATCCTTGGGTTAGTATTTTTAAAAAGTCTATGCAAGTATTTGGAGTTCAAGGAGGAAAAGTGAAAATATGACAGATTTAAAGATATAGTAGCTGAGAATTTTGAAAACTGATGATGATATAAAGCTTCAGATTAAGAAGCAAATAAAGGATATGTACCTACACATAACAAGATAAATGTTCTAAAAACAAGAATGATAGAAGTGACAAAGAGAAATGACAAAAACACATAGGGGGAAGAATGAATTTCCTATAAAGGAGTCACAATGGGATTGAAGTCTGCTTTCTCAAACAGAAAAACAAGATTGAAGCCATATGACAATGGAATAATATTTTCAAGGTATTAAAAAGAGTTAAACATTTCATGCCCATAGAAAATATTCTTCCTAAATGAAATGAAGAGGTTTTGACAATAAGAAAAAATGCTTACTCTTACAATAACAAAAAATGCAAAACAAAACTGCATTAAAATGCCATTTTTTATTGATCAGAGTGGCAAGTGTTAAAGTTTGAAAATGTCATGTTAGCAAGACTTAGAGAATAGGCACTCTTGTATACTACAAAAATCACTCAAAAACTGTGACGAGAAATTGGGTAATTTGGAAAATTACATATGTATTTCCTCTTTTATCCAGCAATTCTTTTTTCTAGGAAATTATCTTAGATACATACAAAATACACAAAAAGACATAAGTACAACAAAATCTAAATCCATAGCAGTGCTGTTTGTAATAGCAGAATAAAATACAACACAAATACACATCAATGGGGACTGATTAAATGCATTATGGTATGATATATTTAGCTGAGGAGATTTCCAAGTTAAGTGTTGAAGATGTAACCTGGTTTATCCTTGCTGCTTGCAGTAAAACTTGGGAAGGGAGAGATACATTGAGGTAAAAGTTGTTAAACAAAAGATTCACAACTGATGATTTGGGAAATTCTCAGTCTGCCCAGATGGCAAAAGATGCTAAAATTTAAAAATTCACTATCAGGAAAGTGTTCTAGAGAAAATTCTGAATGTGACCCTAAAATGGTCCCCTAGACTCTCAGAAAATCAAAAGAGTTTTTGATCACACAAAATTACTCTGAGAGATTAAGAGGATGACTCAAAGATCCCCTCAATGAAACTAGGTGGCCCTTTTGAAATATGAGGACAATGTTCCTCAACTGTATCAGTAGAAGCAAAAATAGAAAAGCATTATTTAGCTGAGATCTCTGGAGGCAGGTGTAGAGGGAATCCTTTAAAAAATGTATACATATATCAAATTGTCACATTGTACACTTTAAATATCTTACGATTTTGTCAATTATACCTCAATAAAGCTGAAAAAAATCACTTAATGAGTCTCTTATCTAGTGGAGTGAATTCCTGTGACATACTTAGAAGACAGGAAGTTCTTGTTTATGCCAGCAGAAACACCACCAGTCTAATCCTGAAAAGTACAGTAGGAAATCCTTGTAGAAGGGCATCCTACAAAGTCCCTGAATAGTCCTCCTTGAAACTGTCAAGGTCATCAATAACAAGGAAAGTGTGGGAAACTGTGACTGCCCAGAGAAGCCTAGGGAAGCATCATACCAAAATGTAACACATCATCCTAAATGGGATCCTGGAATAGAAAAAGAACATTAGCCCTGGCTGGTGTGGTTCAGGGGACTGAACTCTGGCCTGTGAACCAAAGGGTTGCCAGTTCAATTCCCAGCACATAACTGGGTTGTGGGACAGGTCCCGAGTGTGGGTGTGCAACACGCAACCACACAATGATGTTTCTGTCCCTTTCGTTCTTGCTCCCTTCCCCTCTCTCTATAAATAAATAAAATCCTTTAAAAAAAGAAAAGGAAAAGAACATTAAGTAAAAACTAAGGAAATCTGAATAAAGTATGAACTTTTTAAAAAGACTTTATTTATTTATTTTTTAGAGAGGGAAGGGAGGGAGAAAGAGAAAGAGAAACATCAATGTACGGTTGCTGGAGGTCATGGCCTGCAACCCAGGCATGTACCCTGACTGGGAATCGAACCTGCAACACTTTGGTTCACAGCCTGCGCTCAATCCACTGAGCTATGCCAGCCAGGGCTTAAAGTATGAACTTAAGTTTATAATACTGTATCAACCCCTTCTATTAGGTGCAAAAAAATTTTTCTAATATAGGATGCTAACAATAGAAGAAAGTAGATGTACAGCGTGTGGAAACTTTCTGTAGTATCTTCTTGTTTTTCTATATACATAAAACTGTTTTAAAAAATAAAGTCTATTTTAAAATATATAAGGATTGTTAATAAGAAAGAACTTCTCTTCATTGATATAAATTTGTATATAGCGAAAACTATCTTCATCATTTTTTTTCACTTTTTTATTCAGAATTTACATAATGAAATTTGCCATATTAAAATGTACAGTTCAGTGGTTTTTAGTATGTTCACAGTGTTATATAACCTCCATCACTAATTCTAGAATGTTTTCATCACCCCAAAAGAAATTCCATGCACATTAAGCTGTCACTCCCCACCTCCCCCTTCTTCCCAGTCCCTGGAAATTACTAATACTTTTTATTTCTATGAATTAGCCTACTCTGACACTCCACATAAATTACATCATGTAATTACAGTATGTAGCTACTTGTATCTCACTTTCAGTTAGCATAATATTTTCAGGGCTCATCTATATTGTAGCATGCATCAGTGCTTCATTCCTTCATACTGTTTGGAGAAGGTTCTGGATAATACATGCATATCTCCTGAAAGTAAACACTTCAGACTTACAGTCCTCACAAAGATGGCCCTGGAAGATATCAGTGAAGATTAACCTCCCACTAGGCAGTAGTTCTAATAGTATTTGTCTACTCTGGATGGACTGAGAGAACCAGAAGTATGGATTATACTGACTTGATGTAATAGTAGTTAATAGTTGTCAATGGTTAGGTTGGATGGATAGGGACTTGGAAAAAACATGAATGGAAGATTGGTGAGAAGGAGCTCTTGGGAAGAGGTATGTGATTGTACCTCCCTGAATGGGCACAGACTGAAGATATTTTTTTTAAACTTGTGAATTTTAACCCAAAGGCATACACTTTTTAGAAGACTCAGAAATATAAGGTAAACAACTGACTCACTCTGTGGATGTCAGTATGCTCTTCCCCAGATATGCCAGTGTTTATTCAATGGGCCCATGAACAATGAGGCCATGGCAGTAGAGATAAATATGAATGAATTTCAACAATATGGACCACCTTTCACCAAGGCTGACATTGATAATGCTACTGCTGAATCCCCAATCTGCCAGAAACAGAGGCCAATGCTAAGTTTTCTATATGGCACAATTTGTCATGAGGAGCCTGCCACTTGGAAGCAGCTTGATTAGATTGGACCTTTGCCATGACAAAGCAGGTAGTGATACAACTTCAATGTAATAGAAATATTTTCTGAATATGGATTTGTCTTCAAGGCCCATGATGCTTCCCCTGGCACCACCACCTATAGACAAAGTACTTTAATCACTGTCATGTGATTTTACACAGCATTGATTCTGATCATAAAACTAATTTCTCAGCATGAGCTGCAATGGTCTTGTGGAGTTAATTGGTCTTACTACTCACTTACTGTCTTACCCAGAGCAGCTGGCCTAACCCAAAGATGGGCTGTCTTACTGAAGAGTGATTTATGGTGGCAGTTGTGAGACATCATCTTGAAATGATGTGCTCTCACAAGACGTAATATATGATTTTTTTAAGTAACTACTGCTATATAACAATCCACCCCAAAACTTAATAGCTTAAAACAAAAAAATTATAACTCCCTGTCATGGTTCAACAGTTTGAAGGGATCAACTGGGTGATTCTCTCTTGGACTGTCTCCCACAGTTGCAGCAACACATCAGGTGAGGCAGCAGTTACGTGAGGGCTTTACTGTGGCTGAACATTCAAGATAATTCACTCATGTGGCTGAGAGTTGATACCAGGTGCTCATCTAGGACTCTTAACTGCAGCATCTAATTATGACCTCCCTTTTGGTCTTGAGTTTCTCCCAGTAGGGAAGGTGGGTTCCTAGAGCAATCATTCTAAAAGCAAAATTTCCAGAGGAAAGAAAATAGAAGATACTAAGTCAGTTAAGGGGTATGCCTGAAAACATGGTACTTCTACATGTTTTACTTATGTCCAGCCAAATAATTAGTTCTCATTTTCTTGGAGTTCTATTGACACGTTAGGTACTAACTTATCAGTTTCACTATGTACAACCATCATAATCTGATATTGGCAATTTAAACAAAACACATTATTAATGAGATATCAAATTGCTTACAGAACTACCAAAAAAGGAGTGGTTTACCCTCCCAAAATATGTAAGAAAAAAGAGAATAGATACCTGTAGCCTAAATTCTTTCCTAACAAAATTAAAGCTTTCACTGGTTAAAAACACCATTCTGCAGTTCCTGGTGCCAACGATGGAAACATTGAACACTGGCTTTTAGAAAATTAGACCTGCTGCCTGTGCTATAAAGAATTATCTGCTGCTGTAGCCAATGTGACTCGGTTGGTTGGAGTATGTCCTTTACACCAAAGGGCTGCTGGTTCCATTCCCAGTACATGTACCTGAGTTGAGGGCTTGTTCCCTGGTTGGGGAGCCTACTGTAGGCAACCGATCTATGTTTCTCTCTCACATCTCTCTCTGTTTCCCTTACTCTTTCTCTGCAAGCAATAAAAAATGTCCTTGGGTGAGGATAAAAAGTTCTCCACTAGGCTCATGTCCTACACTAAGGAGATTTATAAGCTTGGCCAAATCTAGATTATAGTCCTGAATTCAAGTTGTCAGAAGAAATGTGTAACTTAGATCCACTACAAATCCATGAAACTGGATAGGACTTTACTTCTACTCAAGACTCATAAAGTGGAGAATTCTGCAAACATAGGAAGAGGACTCAGACACTAGGCAGCTCCCCAAATACTGAAATGCCTGACATGCACATAATATACAGGGTGGGGAAAAAGTAGTAAAAGTAGTAGTTTTACAGTTGTGTGTATGGAAAATAATATAATAATTAATCAATACTAGTACAAGAATTAACACTGTGTTTCACGTACTCAGTACAGTAAACCTATTTTTGCCCCACCCTGTATTTATTTTGGAAAAGTTTTACAGGAATGTTTAACAGCTTCTATTCAAATCTCTAAGCAATGAACTCATTAGTCAAATAGCAAAGTATGAAAAAACCATTAGCCACACTTATTAACATGAGTGTAGCTTAATCACTGCATAATATTATTTCAGTATACCTATTTTGATTACCGAAGACAGTAAACAATTAATTGAGTGATATAATTCTAAGTTACTTAGGGTGATATATCATAACACATTTTGTTTTCAGAGATACCAATGTGAATTAATGTAGTGTTTTCTGGACAATTGAAATTCTGGCTGTACTTCTCTGACTGTTGATATATATAACTATTTCATGCCTTTACCAATATAAAACATATCAGTGTTGGAAATAATCAGAAGAGATAAAATTGGATAAGAGAAAATGACATCACAACAGTGATAACAGATCCTGCAATGACAGTTTTCTATAAAGCATGCTTTCTAACTTTCATTCCATTTCTCTCAGCTTAAGATTTAGGGATTAAAAAAAGACTGAGGAGAAAATAGCTACTACTTAAAAGCTGAAGAAAATTTTGACTTTCTGGAGTCAGGTTAAAATCTCTAACTGAAATATACCCACTGTACATGGCTAGAGAAGGAGAAATCTCTACAGACCAAGAGAAAATAGGTTCATATACCACATATACCCATCTATAAATAATAACTAATATTATGTAATAACTAGAGAAACAGGGTTGCCAATCTATACAACACTGAAATAGCAATTTGATATTAGGGACTAAGGTAAAATTTGGGAATCAGTAGTCTTTGAGCAGTAATAAATTTTATAGTATTTCTGTAATTTTCATCCATTCATCAATTTATTATTTTACTCATTTACTAATCATTTATTGAACATTTCCTATTTGACAGTCTGTGAAGAAAACATTGATGAAGCAAAATGTCACTTTTCTCACAAAAGCTAAGCAGGGAAGAAAACAAAACAAGTTAAATAAATAATCATAGAAATAAAACCACACACATGAAAGTAACTAAGGATTATATGAAGGTGTTATATGGGTGTGCTATTATGATTTTTTTACTTCAATGCTAGCTACACAGATTTAATATTTTGTGAACATTTACTGACCCAGGTATTCGTGATTGGTGTATTAGTCAATTAAAACTTGAAAATGAATAATAATAAAAATAATATTTCTGACTAATGAAAGGATGAGTACTCAGCTTTCTAGAAATTACTACTAATTTGAATAATTTCCTAAATATCTAGATAAACAAGGACTTAAAAAAGTGTTTTTGAGTTTATGTGTCTTGCTAAAGGATAGCTTCTCCCTTAAATCCTGTTCTTGATCACTGGTTTATAGGAACAATTGAAGTCTGTTCATCAAAGAACACTGTAAATAAATATCATTAAGATTTCTAAAAAAAATCTTCACCAGAATTTAGCAATGGCTCTGCTGATGTAATATGCATCTGTTTAAGAACATATTAACAATATTTGGGGAACAATGTGTAGCTTTGGAACAGAAGGAACAGAACATTTTGTGGGTACTCTTGCTATGTATTAATACATAAAATTTGGTTACACTGTGATTAAGCATGTATGTTAGTTAGACTCCTTGGTTGCAAGCTGAAGGAAATCTGATCCTTAGTAACCTAAAGAGAAAATCTTTTTATTGGAAAAGTATTGGGTTGTTCAGCAAAATTTAAAAAAAAGAACTTGAGGAATGTCAACCAATGGTCCTGACACCAACTCATTGCCAATAGGAATCCCCAATTTCTAGTGCAGTGAAGAAGGAAACTTTATTCAGTGGAAACAGCTCAATTATGAAATAGCACAGCTGTGAAATAGCTCAATAGCATTACAGCTCAATTATGAAATAGCACAGCTGTGAAGCAGCTCTGGGGTGAGGCACCTCTCCAGCTAGACAATTCTGCTCTACTCCACCTGTTCAGTTCTGTTCTACCCAGGAGTGCTTTGGTGCCACTCTGTTCTGGTAATATATCTTGGGTGGTTCAGCAGGGAAACACAATGTTCAGAGGAAAGGAAAAGGGCACTCTTTGACTCCCACAACCAGAAAGGATCTGACTTATATAGAGAGCCCCCAGTCCCTGAGGTCCTTCAAGCATGCAAATAAAGACTCCACATGATCACAGTTTAATTGGACCAAAGACACTGTCCTGATTGGTCAGAATGGAGTTGTTTTGATTGGTCAGTGAGGATGCTGATGGGGGTTATAGCTGTGCAGGTGTGATTGGCTGGGGAAAGTCTCAGTGCTATTGGCTGAAATAAGATTTCAGGAACTCCTTTGTAAGGGCTGGCTCAGATGACAGGAATACAGTGCAAGCAGGCAGTTCAGTACAAGAGACAGGCAGTTGAGCCTAGGCTTCTTTCTGAAGCCTGACTTGTGTGATAGCCCCTTGTTTATAAATGGCTGGTAGGCTCTGTTTTTACAAAAATTTGAGCCCAGTTTGTCACTAGAAGATTTTTCTTCATAGGTATCTTCTTTCTTACAGTCTATAAGAGTTAAGCTAAAAAAAATAGGGCAGGACCAAAGAAGACTACTCAAGCAGAGGTTATGTTTAATGCCTTGTCACAGAAATAATTTGGTTAAAACAGTGCTGCTGCACTGATACCATTTAATCAACCCTTCATGCTGCCCCCCATGGTTTATCACCATCTCAGACACGGGAGTTTTTGGAATCCCCAGATTAGCTTCTATTTTTCGCACTGGCCACCACTGGAGAATTTATCCTAACCATTCCTGAGTCTATGGTTTATGATTTCAAGACTCAAACTCCCAGGTGTAAACCTCTGATTGGTCACTTTCCCTGTTTCTCATGAAGACTCACCCAAATAGGAAGAGTGTTCAGATATTGCTTAACTTTTGAAAAATGAACAAATTCACATTACAGGGAAAAAATAAACAACTCTGATTTATTTTCAATATTGGTTCCCTATAAACTCCAGGACTCTAACTAGATAAAAGATACTACCTGGCAGCTATTAAAGTGATCCTCTTAATTAATTATGTGAAACAAAGAGCATGATGACAAATAGTGCTTTCTTTAAGGCAACTCTGTCACCAACAGTGGATTGGATTTAATGGTTAGTTCTCTTTTGGTTTTTGGTCATACACCACATATGCTTCTCTGAAATAATATCTAAGGAAGTTATAAGCTATGAAAACTAGAGAATCACTTGTTCTAGGTCCAGCTAAAATAAAATTTACTTTCTAAAATGAGAATTTAGAAATTATATTTTTGTTTAATTTGATTTTATATGGTTTATTACAATTTTAGAATCTAGGCTAAAGAAGCTAGGAGTCAAATGTGTTTTAGATGTAAATTATACCTCATGGTGTTAAAACACTGAAAAAAAGCTACTATGGAGCAGAGGATATTTAACACAGTGAGACTACTCTGTACAACACTATAAGGGTGGATATATGAGATCCATAAAGTATCCAACCATGTAATATGAAAAATAGAGAAATTTACTGAAGAATATACAAGATATAAGAAACATTGTAAATAGGAAAATGACACCTCAGACCCCTCAAAGTAGGCAACTTGGGACCTCACACACTTCTTGCAGCATCTCTTCCACTGTTCAAGACACTCTGCAAAATCTTTTGTTGCAATTGCCATCAGCTGCCTTATCGTATTTTCCTGAATCTCATTTATGGTTTGAAATCTCTTCCCTTTCAAAGGCTATTTTAGTTTTGGGAAAAGCCAGAAGTTGCAGGATCCTACACATGGGCTGTAGGGGGGTGGGTCACCTAAGTGATTTGCTGTTCTGCCAAAAAATTCTTCTTGAGACATGGTGCATGAGTGGGCATGTTGCTGTGATGAAGTTGCCAATCACCAGTTGTCCATAAATGTGGATGCTTTCATTGTATCACAACTCTCAACCAATGAAGGGTATTAAGGTAGTACTCCTTATTAACTGTTTGGCCTGGAGTGACACAGACACCAACCTTCAGTGTCCGCAGCGTCATGGATGAGACATGAGACTACTGAGATTCACACAGACTACTGAGTCCTGTGTGGAGGAAAAGGGATGCCTGGCTACCCTCTCAAGGAGAGTGTGCCTCGGAGTGGCCTGGCCACTCTCTCAAAGGAGAGTGCCCTGATCCTTCCTTCACAGAGTTTTTATTGGCTTTTAATTTGCCCAGGAATACAGGTAAAGTTCATTAATCATTGTCAGGCAGTAAGGATCAAATGATAGATAATATACAAAGAACTCTGAGGGCCTATTCGGAGTCAGGGTGTGTTAGCTAACAGGCCACAAAACTCTGTGAAGCAAACTCATTTCCTGCCCAGACCTTTATCATTTAATTAAGAGCATTCTTAGCAAAGCAGGTTTCACAGGACTTTATGTATTCTTTCTCAGGCCTGATTACCTGGGGAACCTGCCCTTTTCAGCATAGGGCTGCACAGCCCTTTGTCACTGTTTCAGGATTAAGTCAGGCAGAGGGACCAAGGCAGCTGAGAGATAGGAGACTTCTCACAGACAGAATGAGGACTCAGGCTTTGTCAAAGCTGAGAGGTGAGTGTCCATCACCCCCTTTTGCTGTAGCCCCCAAGTCATTTCTTAGGGGCCTCCCACATGATCATGCCTGTCTTAGATCGTTCCCCATTTGGGTAATCTTACCCGTCATTGGCTAACTGATCAAGCATTGGGGGCCAGTTATGGAAAAAGGAGCAGAAGCAGTGCTCCTGCCAGGGAGATAAGCTTTGTCTCCTTAGAGGCTTCTGGCCTGAAGGTTGCTTACTCAGCCTTAGTCATGGGGGGCGGGGTTACAGCTCCTGTAACCAGGCAGGGCGGCTCCCAACACTGGAGGAGTATACTCATGATGGACAAAGTGGTCTTGATCTTGCTGCAATTTTGCTGCACTTTCTTTGGGCTTGGCGAACCAGGCAACTTCCTTTGGGATGACTGGGCCCTCATTTCAGAGCCATAGACCTATGATATATCTCTGGTTATGAACTTCTTGATGGAATCTGGTTCATTGGTAGTGGGTTGATTCAGACCATTAGAACTTGCAGCATGATGTCCCCCTCTGTTCTGGTAACAGAAGACGTAGAACAAATTTTGCCAGGATGCATTTCAGGCCAAAATCCTGAGTTAATATCTAGAACACAGTTTTTGGAGTCCCCAGATCAGCTTCTATTTCTTGCACTGTCAGTCACCAATCTTTGTTGATTGCAGCCCTTAACAAGTCGAACATTCTCAGGTGTTCTTGTTGGAGGCCTTCTAGAACATGGATCAATTTCAACAGATTATCCACCATCCTTGAAGCATTTGTGCCACACTTTTTTTTTGTGCTGCACACATTGCATCATCCCCAAAATCCTCCTGAATCATCTGAACAGTTTTCATGGAGGAGTGTTCAAGCTTAACATAAATGTGATGCAGATTCATTGCTCTACTCACTCAGTCATTTTAAATGTGATGGCCACACAGTATACATACTCAGTCAATGGCATCTACCGCCCCTACTGACTAGTACAGCTAAACCATCATTGTTTATGCATGAGTATCCAGTCCACTCTCCTTGACTGCCATGTTACATTGATGTCATGCAAAATGTTCTCATTATGTTAACTATGGCTGGTCAGACCTCAATCATTATTAATTTATCCTAATCCACAGAATGTACAACAATGAGAGTGAACCCTAGTGTAAACTATGGATTTTGTGTGATTACTATGTCTCCATGTAGGTTCATCATTTGTAAGAAATGCACCACTCTGGTGAGGGTATTGATAATTGGAGAGGCTACACATGTAAGGGGACAAGGGATATGTGGGTAATCACTGTACTTTCTGCTCACTATTGCTGTAAGCTTAAAACTTCTCTTCAAAAATAGAGTCTATAAAATTACTATGATTTGAAGTTGTAATAATATTAATTATTTTCCACTTGGAAATTACAGTGCTAATAGGCAAAATATAAATGAATACAGTAGTTTCCAAAGATGGCAGAGATGCCTGTTAGACATTTGACTTGTTTGAGAAATTAAATGGAATGAAAGTGACACCATGCCAGTTCTGGGCCCAGACTTTAAAAACACTGGCTGCTTCAATTTCTGCAGTCTTGGGAGTCAACCACCACGTGAGGAGTCTGATACCACCATACAGTAAGGAAGCCTAAACTAGCCATATAAAGACTTCACGTGGAGAGAAAAAGATGACTAATCCACCTCAAACTATTCAGCTTTTCTAGTTGAGTCACCAGACTTGGGAATGAAGAAGCTATCTGGTTAATCCAGCTCCATGAGGTATCATGAAGAACAGTCAAGCTGCACAGCTCAGCCTATCTATCTCAGATTGCAAAATCATGAGAAATGAAAAATTTTGCTTTTTAAAGAAATGAACTTCCCTGGCAGTGTGGCTCAGTTGGTTGGAGTGCCATAACTGAAAGGTCATATGTTTGATTCCTGGTCAGGGCACCAAAACCAGGTTGCAGGTTTGATCCCTGGTTTTGGTGCTTATGGGAAGCAACCAATCAATGTTTCTCACATTGACATTTCTCTCTCTCTAAGTGTAATGGAAAAAATGTCCTTGGGTGAGGATAAAAATATGAATTAAGTTTTGGGTTTGCTTCTTACATGTAAATCTCACATTTTGGGTTATTTCTTGAGTAATAAATAACTGGAATAGAAATTAGTGCCTAGAAGTGGGTTACAGCCATGCCTGAAAGGCAGCAAAGGGGACTATGGAGAGTGTAAGGGAAGATATTACTGAAGCACAGGGAACCTGTAATACATCTTCTGGTGAGACTATCACTTTCAGTGATATGGAAAATTAAAATTGGACCTAATGAAATTTTGAATCTGGACATGTGTATTTCCAGGCACAATTTGGCAACTAAATTTGGTTATGTTTAGCTGCCTATGATAACACACTGCAGGAAAGAGATGCAATAAAGAAGGAATATTTCAGTATTCAAGGAGACTAAACAGGGATATTCTGTGTTATATTGCTAGCTTTTCCAGACAGCAAAAAGAAATTCGAAGTAAAAATGACTTCAGGGCAAAGACCAAATTTGGGTACTGCTAGTAAAACCTGGACTCAGAGTCAGTTCCAAACTGAGAGTTAAGACCTCAGAAAATTTTAATGCAGTGTTTAGAATTAGAACCTCTCATCTAGACAAAACAATTTCTAACCATCTTAAGGTCATGCATTTTTTAAAAAACAACACTATATTTTATTGCTCTGGCTGGTGTGGTTCAGTGGATTGAGTGCTGGCCTGTGAACCAAAGAGTCGCTAGTTCGATTCCCAGCCAGGACACAGACCTGGGTTGCAGGCCAGGTCCCCAGTAGGAGGCACACCAGAGGCAACAACACATTGCTGTTTCTCTTCCTCTCCTTCTCCTTTCCTTCCCTATAGGGAACTGTTCCTCATGGCATGGGGGATATAGCCCAGACCCTGATTTTGCAAAACCGACGGGGAGCAAAGTCGGCACATAGGACCCATGCCCGCAGATAGGTTCTCCCATGGGGAATCAGGCCTGCATTGTACCTAGGCTGCTTTGAGGCTTGCTTTTGCTAAAACTCCCTCACACTGAATTGAGGTAGCAAACATTTACTGCATATCTTTAAAGTAACTTCCTAAAATCTATGCTAAACTTCCCAAGGACAAATGTAACCAGTTCAACCACTTTTCCCTTTGCATTTGCAAATATTCTTCTTCTTTGATGTGATTAGCAACATCCTCTCCTTTGTTTTCTGTAAACGGTAACCACCTAAAGTGAACCTGTGCATAGTATATGAGGACCATCCTCGATGTCATGTGACCAGAAAATCAATAAAAGCTTGTCCAGGCAGGGTCAGTGCCCTCTCTCACTCTGAGAGTGGCCATGCCATCCCTTTTTCTCCACAGGACTTCTGCAGTCCATGTGAATTTGTTCATTGCAGCTGCAACACATGGACCCCAAGGGCCAGGGTCCAAATCATTTGCCCTCTCTTTAAAAAATAAAACAAATCTTCTTAAAATTATATTTTATTGATTACGCTATTACAGTTGTCCTGATTTTTTCCCCTTGGCCCCCTCCACCCAGCACCCCCACTTCCTCGGGCAATCCCTCCCCCCAACTATTCCTGCCCATGGGTCATGCATAGAAGTTGTTTGGCATATCCTTTTCCTATAATGTACTTTATACCCCCATGGCTATTCTGTAATTATCTATTTGTACTTCTTAATCCCCTCACCTCTTCATTCATTCTCCTCCTCCCCCATCCTATCTGGCAAACTTCTGGTAACTAACTCCTTTTCTTTTGCTTTTAGGAATCTCTCTTTATCTTTCACCTTTAGCCTTTTAATAATGATGTGTGTTGGAGTGGGCCTTTTTGCTTCAATCATAATTGGGACTCTCTGTACTTCCTGGACTTGTATGTCTATTTCCTTCACCAAATTAGGGAACTTTCATTATTCTTTCAAATAGATTTCCAATTTCTTGTTCTTTCTTTTCTCCTTCTGGCACCCCTATGGGGTGAATGTTGGACCTCTTGAAGTTGTTCCAGAGGATGTTTATACTAGTTTCATTTTTTTGGATTGTTTTTTTCTTCTTGTCATTCTGCATGGTTTTTTGTTTCCTTATGTTCCAAATCATTGATTTGATTAACAGCTGCATGCATTCTACTGTTGTTTCCCTGTAAATTGTTCTTTATTTCAATTAGTGTGTCCTTCATTTCTGACTGGATCTTTTTTGTGCTGCTGAGGTCCTTACTAAGTTCCTTGAGCATCTATATAAATAGTGCATTGAACTCTGCATCTGATAGATTGCTTATCTCCATTTCATTTAGCTCTTTTTTTCTGGAGTTTTTACCTGTTCTTTCATTTGGGCCATGTTTCTTTGTCTCCTTGTTTTGTCAGCATCCCTGTATTTGTTTCTATGTATTAGGTAGAACTTCTTTGACTCTATGTCTTGGTAGTGTGGCCTAATGTAGTAGGTGTCCTATGGGTTCCAGTAGCACAGCTTCACTTATCACCCATGCTGGGTACTCGAGGTGTGCCCTTTGTGTGGACTGAATACTCTCTTCTCTTGTAGTTGAGCCTTGGTTGCTGTTGGCAGTTCAATGGGAGGGATTTACCCAGTCCACTCAGCTGCAAAAACTAGCTATGACCACTGACCACCAACCTCTGCCCTTTGTGGAGTGTCAGCTGTGAAGGGATGGGGTGGTGGTGCTCCAACTTGGTCATTGGGAGTGCTGGCCCTGGGGTTTCCAAGGCGGTGCAGTCCAAGGTCAGCCCCAACCTCTATTTTTCCCAGTCCTCTTGCTAGAATTGGAAAGCAATCTGAGATGGCTGCTACTTATGCTCAACTTGGAGATTCCCAGGTGAAGCCAAACTATGACTCTAATCTGGCTGCTGCTAGGGCTCACTGAAGCCAGCTGTTGCTTGTTTGACAGGAGTTAGGATTCAAGACCAGCCATTCTTATGGAAAAGCAGCTTAGATTAGCCTGTAAATTGGGTGGGGTAGAGCTTCTGTGGATCTCCAATATGGGTCACACAATGTTTGCTAGGTAGATGGAGTCTCAGATATAGCACTAGCCTACCAGCTTTGTAGCAGGAGGGCCTAGCAAAGGTACAATGGCCTCTGCTTGCCCCAGTGCCAGACACTTCAGTCTCTCCCTATATACCACTGGTGCCCTTCAAGCTGACACCCTGGTGCTGGAGCTGAGAGGGAGTGAGTCTGAGTAGGTGAGTCTGTGTGTGGGTTCCCCAAGAAGAACTGCTTATGGCTCCAGGAGCCTCTCCCACTGACTCAATCCCCACTGATTTTTGCAGCCAGAAGTTGTGGGGAGTTATTTTCCTGGCACTGGAATTCTGGGCTGGGGGGCCTGTGTGAGTCTGGGACTCCTTGTTCCTGAGATAGCCCTCCTGAGTTTTTATCCATGTGGATGTGGGGCCAGCTAATTCTGTGTGCCCCCTCCTACCAGTCTGGATGGATGTGGTTTCTTTAATTCTGTAGTTGTCAGTCTTCCATTCAACTTGATTTCTGACATTCCTGAGTGATGATTGTTCTATATTTTAGTTGTAGTTTTGATGTGGTTGTGTGAAGAGGTCAGACATGACTACCTATTCACTATCTTTACTGGAACCAGAGGTCATGCATCTTAAGAGCATAGTTTCACAGTACCCTGTCTCAAAAAATGAAGTATAAGGGGTCCTGCCTCAAAAAGATTAGTAAGCATGGTTTTGATCTGATGGTATAAAACCCAATAGGGTTCATAGAAAACCCACAGTTTTCAAGAGAATTTTAATTGCAAAAGTACCACAAATGTGGACTAAAAAGAGAGCCATATAAAAAAGGAAAAGAGGTCTTTGGGCATGAGAACTTTGTGGCAAGAAGCAGACTGAGAAAGCTACTTGACTGAAGACACTAGCTATTTCTATGTCAAAAGAAGGAGTAACTCAGTTGGTAGGGTGAGAAACCTGTAGAAAAAACTCAAGAGCTGTGTAAAATCACTCCCAGAGATCACGCATATATCCTAGCCAAGGAACATACCTTGTAGCTTGCCTCTGGAGCAGAGACTTGGGTAATATCCTCTGACAGATTTCTGAATTGTTGTGGACTAATAATTTATATAAGCCATCTGCTTTCCTCATCTATAACCTCCACAAGAAAGGCAAGCAAGCCAATACCTTGATTTTAGCCCAGTGAAACAGATTTTGGACTTCTGATCTCCAGAATGGTAAATTTCAATTGATTTGTTACAGCTGAAATCGGAAACTAACATACTGTCTAACCACTGTGCATTGAGTATGTGGAGGAAAAATACCTTGTCTTAGCTCACAGGTCTTTGATCTTGAGGGATTGCACATGTGTATCTCCAGTTCTGGCACAAATAAGAAGATACTGGAACCCACGTGAACCTGATGCCACAATGGGCTGAGGCTTTGGAGTAGAGGTACTCTATATGAACATGTAAAGAATGTATTTTCCATATGAGAGGATCGTTAATCATGTGGTCAGGGGACAAACTGGAGTAGATATCCCCTGAAAGTAGTTGACATCCATTCCTTCCCTCCCTGCATGTGTATGCTGCTCCTCACATCAGGAGGCAAAGTTTATTATCCATTTCCTTGAACCTTATCTGGCTTTGTAGCTTCCTTGACCAGTAGAATTTAGAGAAAATGAAGCTATCAGTTTCAGATTTAGCTTTTAAGAGGACTGATAGCTTCTGCTTTCTTTCTCTTGTAAATAAGCCATCGTGTTAAAAAAATCTGTGTGAGGACCATCACTGAGTGAAGAAGTTAGATACAGTCAGGGCTACATGGTAAAAAGGGTAGTCTTATATGTGATGAAGCCATCATTGAAGAATTTATGGACCAAAATCAAACTAACTAGTTGGTAAAAAGGGTAGTCTTATATGTGATGAAGCCATCATTGAAGAATTTATGGACCAAAATCAAACTAACTAGTTAACTAACTAGTTAACTAACTAGTTAACTAATTAACTAAACAAAAAACCCAGTACACCCAGTGTTGGCTGCAGAATCATGAGAAATAATATATGCATTGGTATAGAGTTCTGGATTGATTTGCCCTGCAGTAATACATAACAGAGTTAATACGTTAGTAAAAAAAGAATTGTAATTTCAGGACTTGTCTACATTTTTAACATTAATAAATCTAAAATTATCATTTTGCATTGTCCCAACAGGGAGTTTTAATAAAATGTAATTTGGGTAAAGTAAAACTTCTGTTTTAGCAAAAAGTCTCCCACTATACCTGCCTCAATAGAGATCGATTAAATCAGAGGTGTCAAACTCATTTTCACTGGGGGCCACATCAGCCTTGTGGGTGCCTTCAAAGGGCTGAAGTAATCTTAGGACTGCATAAATGCAACTACTCCTTAACTGTTAAGGAATTGACATAACATTTGGCCCTTTGAAGGCAACTGTGAGGCTGATGTGGCCCCTGGTGAAAATGAGTTTGACACCCCTGGATTAAATTATATTTAGACACCCCTGAATTAAATTATATTTACCATGTTTTTATTGTTTACTTAGATTTTTCTGCTTTTAACTACTTTTTTAAAATTTTTCTCTACCTAAGATTGTATATTATAGTTTTACCACTTAATATGAATGAGGTATCATTCATAATGAAAGAAATTAAACACTTGAAGATAAAATAACAGCCGTGCAAAAAGTTTTGCCCTCTCTAAACCCAATAATCTTGACTGTTCACATTCAGGTGCAGTTTGTTTGGTCTAAATCCCTAGACAGAAAAATAGATCAATGGACAGATGGATAGGTAGATAAATAGACAGGTAACTAAATAGATAAACAATTAGATAGACAAGTAGACAGATGAGGCTTTGTTAACTTGGAAATTTCCTGCAAAAATATTGATAATGATGAAACTTAAAGTCTGAAATAAGCACTTATTACCAATACCCATAGGCTATGAATTGCAAATGCCACAAAGTGAATCTGCTGTCAGTCTTCAAGTCTTTTTTTACCCTTAACTAATGTGTCCAAGGAAATAGTTCTTCATTCTGTATCCATATAAGCTACTTACTACTGTACAAAAACATTCCTCAAAATTTAGCAGATCAAATATATTTAGTATTTTACACAGTTTCTGAAGTTCCAGTGCCCTAGAGCAATTTATCTGAGTTATTATAGCTTAGGGTATCTCAGTAGTCAAGCTGTTAGCTAGATCTGTGGTCAGCTCAAGGCTTCACCAGGGATGATAGATCAGTTTTTAAGTTCACTTATGTGGTTATCAGCAGGCCTCAATTCCCTCAAATTACCATCTAATATTGCCATCATTAACATAAAAGAGATTAAGTTTGAATATAAAGTAGAAAAATATAATCATAGACTAAAGATAAATCCCTCCTGATAGAACTGTGAAATTTAAAGAGATTTAAAAAAAGATATTATCCTAACATTCAAAACCTCTATACAGATTAGTTAACATGTGACACTTCATTTTATATTACAGCACATTACCTATATTTAGGAATATTATAGTACATCATGGACCTGTTTCTTAAAGAGTTGGTGAGGAAGAAGAGAGAAAGTACCATTTTTGAAAGACATTAATTATGCAGATTCTCATTAATATCTCATCTGTATTAATTGTTTACATTAAATAATAACTATTTACTTTGTGGATACAGGTAACATCAAATCTGTGATGTATTTCTGAGCTTAAGTATCTGTGTATATGCCCAGTTCTGCTTGATTATCTTGTGATATAAAGCTCCTAGGAGGAAAAAAATAAAGTATCTTTTTTGGCTTCTGAATGTTTTTTCTTATTCTTTTTATTGCCCTTAAAGGAAATTTCAAAGATGGTACAGATGACTGTAAGTCATGGTAATGAGTGATTCCTGTGATGATAGCTTGAAACTTCAGAAACTGCTTCAGGGGTAATAACTAGCAGGAAGAGCATCAGCAACAGTATTACATATGGTTCACAGGCAACCATGTCTCCAAATTTTGAACAGTCTGCATTGAGGATTTATTTTGTGACAATTTTTGCTAAAAGAGTGAGTTCTTATATTATTGATGATGAAACAATACATACAAAATGTAAATGAATTTCTTTTTAGCAAAGCTATCATTTAAATTATGGTTAGAAGCATTCTTCATTTTTTATTTTTTGGCATAATATTGATCTGAAAATGGAAATGACAATTGTTTTATGGGCAATATACTCATAATTAGAGCTGCATGGAAAATTTTCACATCATCTGGAAATTATTTTTGTTGGAGTTTTTCATTTTTTGCCCAGGGCTTTTTTGTTAATTTAGTCATACATAAAAATAGTTTTGTATAAAAACAACTTCCCATATTCTCTATTCTAAAATTATGATCTATTTTTACCCCAGGAAGGAATATAGTAAGTATATATGTGAATTGGAAAAATCAGTGAATACAAAGAGTTATCTCCATAAATTCATATTTGATTATTCAAGATTTTTACACAAAGCAAGCTTGGATCATTTAGGGAGTCTTTCAGCTCTCCAAAGAAAAACTCAATTAAATGTGGCTTAAATAATGAGAATAATTAATTCAAGAATTATAACAAGAAGCTGTACTATTTGTGGCTCCAGAGTTGTTAAATTCGACATTTCTGAGGAGATCTTGGCTTTGCTGTCATGATGGCCAGATCAGCCATGCTGCTCTAAGCACCCTGTTTTTCTACACCAGTGACAAAGGTAAGCAGAAAGGGTAGGGCTCCCTTCAATCGTCTGTGTTTTATCAGTGCAAAGGATCTTTTTAAGGTCAACAGCAAAAGCAATTTCTCTGGAAAGATCATCCCATGGTCCATACCAATGAAGTGACAGGGCCTATAGATTAGCTATGTTCTTCAGTAGATGTCCAAAGTCAATTTGTCTACTTGGCAATTATCTCTTTATAAAATAGGAAACAAAAGAAAGCATTTGACATTTTTTGTTTAAATTTCCAATAAAGAGAAAATTTGAATATATTTTAACCCTAAACATTTTGAATACTCTCATGAACATATTTCTGCAGTTGACTTCTCTGGATTCAATCTGAATGTTAGCAATGAATAGTGACTCTGCCAGGCCAAAGTTCAGTGTTTAGAATCATAAAGACCTAAGTTACAAGTCTTCATATGGTACTGGGAAAATTACTTTCTTTCATTTGGATGAAATGTGGATAATGGTAGTACCTACGTCATTAGGTGTGTGCATGTGTGTGTAGAGGGGACATTCAACGAGATCATACATATAAACCTTCAGGCACATTGTCTCACAGTGTAAATTTTCAATAAATATAATTGGAAAGTAGTGTTAATGATAATGATGAAGATTCAATCTCTTATATCTGTTGCTCTAAATCATAAGCTGAATATGTGCCAAATGAGCCACCTATCCATAATTATGTGTTTACATAAGATTATTAAGTAGTGAGCTTTTAGTTTAATTTGTGCCCTTCTGTACTGTCATTTATTGAATATTTACTGTTTTCTAGACACTATGCAAAGCTCTTTACTTACCTTATTTCTTTTGATTTCCAATTATTATTTGTTTTACAGAAGCAAAAATAGGTTCAGAAAGGTGGGATTACTTTTCTCAGCAACAGCCAGGGTGGGGCTGGACAGGTATTCAGGCACAGGTCAACTTTGTTTCTGGCCTTGGCTTTTAATCACTGCAGAATCTTGCTTCTCCTTTGCAATGGCTTCATTAATCTTTTCTTACAAAACCTATCTATATTGTTAAGTGCTAAACTGTAAACATTGCCCTCGTGTTTAGATACTCTAGAGTTTTGTTTTCATTTTCCCCTTTCTTTGGTACTCTTCATTCTTCATACTTTCTCTCAGGATCACATTTTTAAGGCATTTGTAAAGGATTCTTATAAGAACTGCTGCAAACTGTTAACTAGTACCCTTAAACAAACATTGGCATTTTAAATAATTTCTTGATTTTCCCCATGAAAATTTATGATATTTACTGAATTTCTTCCTGGTTAATAAAGTACTTTAGATTTCTTGTAGAAATATCTAGACATATAGTAATGAAATTTTATGTTAAAATTTGTCTCTTATATTGTGATCTTGAATTTTTGGTGGATGGCATAAATGTTCATAGTTCATGTTATGGGCTGAATTGTGTATCCTAAGACATTTTGAAGTTCTTACCCTCACTTTCTCAGAGTGTGACTGTATTTGAAGATAAGGCCTTTAAAGAAATGGTTAAATTAAAATATGGCTGTTAGGGTGCACCTAGTCCAAGCAGACTGCTGTGGTAAGACAAGGAATTTGGATACACAAAGGAAAATCAGGAATGCCTGCACAGAGAAAGACCCTGTGAGTTCACATCTAAAATGTTTCTATATACAAGGCAAGGAGAGAGGCTTCAGGAAAAACTAGACCTGCCGACACCTTGATCTTGGACTTCTAGCCTCTAGAATTATGAGAAAACATATTTCTGTTGCTTAAGCCACCCAATCTGTGGTATTTTGTTATGACAGCCCTACTAAACTAATAGTTTATTTATTTAACAAATACAACAAATGTCCACTCTATTCCAGATATGTTCTTCGCACCTGAAGATGCAATGTTGAAAAAAGCAGAGCATCCTGGCAACCATATGTGGAATGAGGAAAATAAACAGAGTATAAGGAAAGTCTGAGAGCTACTTTTGCTTGTTGATGTTGTTAGAGAGAAAGATCAAAATCATGATTGTGGTAATATACCATGAAAATAATTTTCAGGTGAATTTTTTAAACCCTCACCTGGGAATATGTTTATTGATTTTAGAGAGTAAGGGGCAAGAGAGAGAGAGAGAGAGAGAGAGAGAGAGAGAGAGAGAGAGAGAGAGAGAGAGAGAGAGAGTGAGTCATGGATATGAGAGAAACATGGGTCAGTTGCCTTCTGTATATGCTCTGACCAGAGATTGAACCCACAGCCTGAAACCTAGGCATATGCCCTGACTGGGAATTGAACCCAAAACATTTGGTGTCTGGGACAATGTTGCAACCAGCTTAGCCACCCAGCCAGGGCAGGTTAATTTTTGATAAAGATAAATACAACTTAGACTTTGTTAAGTTAATATCATTTATTTATTTGTAATCACCTGTATGATGTAGCAGATAAAAATATTAAGCATGATTTATACAAATCGGTAATGCCTTTGCTCTATCTTTCTGATATCTAGTTTATGTATAAGTTCTGATTTATACAAAGTTGAAATGCCTCATGTGAAAGTGGCACATTTAGACTTATAAGGTAAATAGATTTGAACATGAGAGGGGTGACTCATGGAGAGATTGTGAGTTTTTAGACAGTATTCTACCTTGGAACTTGTCAAATGTAGCATGATGAGGTGCTTTAACAACAGGGCCTGAGGCTCCTGGTACTGTTGACCTAGACTTTCTGGAAAAAGATAAATTCAGTGGAAATTAAATACTGTGTGAAATTCTGAAAGAGCCATGTCCCTAAAGTCTGAGCCTCTCAGACTTGAGCCTCTTTTGTACAGAAGCAGGATAAGATAAAGGAGATATATCACTATCCTTTTCAGAACAACAGAGATGCCACCACTGTCTGGAGCAATGCTGTGGGAAAAAAGAAGGAAAGAAAAAGAAAAAGAAAAGAAGAAAAAAAGACAAAGACATAAAAGGCAAAAAACAAAAAGAGGAAAAAAGAAAGCTAGTTTCATTTCTATTTCTAGTTGTGTTAGTTGTATGGCTTACTTTTTTCTTATAGAACTTCAGTAACTCTATTTTCTTAATTTTAGTGAAAATGCATTAAAAATTTTGACATTATGCATTATGTTAATAATTTATCTTAAATGTTATTTGTTATTATGTTAAGAAAGTATCCTTCCACTCCAAGTTGGTCAAGAGTTTTATTAGCAATAGATGATAAATTTAATCAAACATGTTTAGAATTTTAAAAATTATATAATTATTCTATTATCAGTATATATATCCTTTCTCTATAAATATAATCAATATATTTATGTGACTCAATAATAAAGTCTAATTAGTAATGTTATCTTAATGTTTTATTATTGAGTTAGATTTGCTAATATTTAATTTATAACTGTGTATTAATGGTTTTGCTTTCTTAATCATGATTGTGATGTTATTTAGGAGAATATTTAAAACTTTCTAAGTAAAAGAAAGTTTAAATTAATTCCATATATAATTTGTTCTGGTGTTGCAGTTACAGATTTTTACCTGAACGTACTTTCCACATTTAAAAATTTCTAAAGGCACTGTGGATTCTGGAAAAAAATACATTATTTTGATTAAAATATCTGAAAAAATATATAGTGTTCTAATAAGTAATCAGTGTATTCTGAAATATTATAATTGTATTGTTCACTTATCAACCTAACCTAAAAGAGATTGAGGGATGTGTTAAAGGCCATCTGTACTCCTATGTGTTATATATAACTGTTTCTGAATTTTACATTTGAAACTATGTTACTTTGTACCTAAAATTGTATGAATTTAACTATTCATCAATTAAAATGCTCTATTTGTCTCATATGATGTTTTTGCCTTGAGTTTTACTTTGGAGAGCTTATGAGGAATAAGTTTTCCAAAGTAAAGGATATATGGAATATGATTGAGAAGCAGTTAAAATAATGATCGCGAATTCAAAGGCATGACCTAGGGCAGAGATTAGAATTGGATATCACTCATTTAAAGATTCTAGATGAAGCCTTGGCAGTAAGTGGAAATTATCAAGGCAAAAGAATAAAGGGATGAAGAACCAGGAGCATAATTTTAGAAACATCAATATTTAAAGTACTGAATGTAGGGCTAGGAAAGGAGATCATCATGAAGTAGAAAAGAGGAACCAGGAGTTTGGCAAAGAATTAGAGCCAAGAGAAACTATATCAAGAAGGCTGAGTTATCAACACTATCTAAACTTTGCTGAGCACAGGAACTTGACATTCAGTTCCTGCCCATTTATTCAAATATACAAAACTAGAATGTAAAATTGAGGACTGACAATTTTTTCATTTTGTAAATTTTATTGTTGTTCAAGTACAGTTGTTTACTCCCCCCCCCCATTATTCCCCCCACACCAGCCATCCCCACCTCCCTCCCCTGATTCCAATCCCCTTTGGTTTTGTCCATGTGTCCTTTGCAGTTGTTCCTGAAAACCCTTCACCCCATTATCCTCTCCCATCCGCCCTCTGGTTACTGTCAGTTTGTTCTTAATTTCAATGTCTCTGGTTATATTTTGCTTGCTTGTTTGTTTTGTTGATTAGGCTTCACTTAAAAATGAGATCAGATGGTTTTGTCTTTCATGGACTACCTTATTTCACTTAGCATAATGCTCTCCAGATCCATCCATGCTGTCACAAAGGTTAGGGGCTCTTTCTCTCTTTCTGCTGAGTAGTATTCCATTGTGTAAATGTACCATGATTTTTTGATCCATTCATTTACTGATGGTCACTTAGGTTGCTTCCAGCAGTTGGCTATTTTTTTAAGTACATGATCAAGAATAGTGTGTTATTGAAACGTGAGTGAAGTGAAAGAAGGAAAACTAAAATATGAAATTTCCATATGAAAGAGAGAATAAGGAAAACCAGTCAAACAATGCAATTAAACAGAGAAATAAAATGAAGAAAACTAAATAGAAAAACAAAAAGAGAAATAGAAAAATACTGATAAAATAAAAGAAGTACAAATGATGAAAAAATAATAATACAAATAAACAATAAAATGCCAGCGCTATGGGATAGCAAAGTGAAATTTGTCTCAGTTTCTCAGTTGTTGGGGTTAGTCTTGTGCTCCCTCTTTGGATCTGTCTCCAGACCTTTCACAACTCCAGGTCTTGAGGTCTCACTTGGTCTAGGGGAAAAAGGAGAGTAAAAAAAAAAAAAAAAAAAAAGAAGCTTCCTATTGACTTTAAACCTGCTGAGGGAGTTCTGCTGGTCTTCCTGCCTGCCACAGGAAGAGGGGGCTTGGTTTCCCTTTTCTCCCTCCCTACAGTTTTGCAAGGATGGGGGCCGGGTCCTGGGCTGCCGTCTTCACAGTTGCCCAGCCTCCAGCCCAGGTCCTCTGTGAGCTGTCAGGTCTGCGCCTTTAATCCACCAGTTGTGCGGAAGTCAATGTGGTGCACCTCCTCCTTGCTCTTTACAAGTCCACAGTGGCGTTCGGTAGCAGTCCCTTTCAGTCTTTGGACTAGCAGCTGATTCAAGGAGTCAAGGGCAGGTGTGAGGCTCAAATCAGCTTCTGGGAGAGTGGTGCCCAGAGCAGCCAGAATCAGTCACAGGGCAAGCGGCTTGAATCAGCATCCGGGTGATTGTCTAGATTCAGCTACCTGATAAGCGGTGTGAGCCAGCTTCTGTGCGAGAGTTACTTTATTAAAAGGGGGCTGAGAACCTTTTTTTTTCTTTTTTTGAGTTAAAGCCTCTTATTTAAGCCCACCATTCTTAACAAGCACCCTGCTTTTCACACAGCCCAACTTTCTAATCAGACTGTAGACTATCTGGGTCAAGGTCCAACATGGCTCAACTCTTTTCCCTTCTCCAGGTGTCACCTGGCTCCCCAATTTCTCTGGTAATGACCTAGCTGGTGTCCACAGTCCCAGCGGGTGCACAGTGCTTCTGTATGACTCCTGCTTCATCTCTATTCCCCCCTGCAACTTCTAGCACCCAGGTTCCTCCTGGTGCCAGGCTGCCCTCCCTGCTCTGATAGGGGAGGGAGCTGGTACTCTAACTCTACCCTTCATATCCTTGGTAGGTGCCAGGCTGGTGATGCAACAGCCTGGGTCTGAACACAGATCCCAGAGACTTTAATGTCCCAACACAATCTCCTCACTGTGCTTTTCAATGTCTTCTACATTTTTTTTTCCTCCAAACTTCATATAAACTGGGATTCCATTGTCTGTTTGTTCATTCTGTTCCTGAGATCTGCCAAGTGTTCCAGCTGGGCACAGATAGAACTGGGCTCCACTCTCACCTATCTCGCTGCCATCTTCTCCAAGAAACTTCTTATTAAAAGTTTAAAACAGACACCATAATGGGAAAAGAATGTTGTAAGACATATATCTAGCAAAGACTTAGTTATCACCATGCCAATATTTTCACATTTTCTTTCTCTCCACAGTTTTCCAGAAAACCATGTTGCTCTGATGTTTACCACACAAGATAGTGCAGCAAGAATAATCATGAATCAGTGTATGCAGACAATGCAGCAGGTGGTCTATCTTGGAAGATAGTGATTACATTTGTTGAGCAAATAAAAAATCTAACCTGGTTGATTATTAAAATAAAATAATTAGCACAATAATATAGGTTTTCAAAACAGTAAATTCTGGTATTTAAATATTTTTATGTCCCATATTGTAATTTATAGGGTTATCAAAAGGCAGACTATATAGTAAACATTTTGGTTATAAAACAGTTTATTAGAACTATTGTATAAAATATCAAATATTCATGTCATAACATTTTCCCTTTTTAATTCACTCTATTTTCATGGAAGTGTACATATTTATTAATAACATCCTATTTATCTGTCCTAAGGTTAACAGTACATTAAAACAAAATGACTAGTTCTTATAAAATTGATTTTATAATGAAATGCCAGATGCATGATTACTATTTGAAATATGTATTGTGGATTCTTAAAAAATTAAAGTGGGAAATGAAACCTTTTTAGGTATAGTTAAAAATGGATAATTAAAGCTAATTTTATAGGATTTCATTAAAATATTTAACTCCATTACAGAAATTATTTAAATAAAGAAAGGTAAACAGTTATTAAAGCCACATAATTTTATATAGGATAAACTATTTTTAAAAATTCATAACAATATGAGCAAATAAAATTACTAACAACTTAAATTGATGACAAATAAGACAAAAGAATGAGTGCATATTAATTCAACCATAAAAGTTATCTCTTTATGGTGATTACTATTTTTAAACTGTATTTAAGTTAATTCATATACTTTTATGAAATAAAGTCAATGATTTAAAAAATAAGTTTTCAGAGCTTGTACAATTAGAAAATAACTTTTCCAAGGCATTAATCACTTTGAGAGATTATTCACATCTTCAAAATATGCTGCTGCATTTAAAGATGTTTTAGAAAATAAAACAAGAACAAAATATATGTATTTATACATAAATACATTTATAGAATGCTGTTGATAAAACCATTCTAAATGTTTTCCTTAAAATTATATTTAGAAACTGTGATGTATTTTTTCAGAAACAGATTCAAAGATAATAAAGATTTATTCTGAATTTTAGAAATAATGGAGTACATACTAAACTTGATTGACATTTTGATCTTGTGAGATGAATTATGCATAAAGATCATCATTAATGCAGAAGAAATAAACTCCAACTGGTTTCACTTGTAATTTTAAAGCATACATCCTTTTGGGCATCAGACATCTTCTATTTTTGTCCTCAGATTTTGACACATATTTTTTCATAAGCCTAGACCCCTATATTTCCATCCTGACAACTATTTTCCGTCTAAATACTTTGCTTTATTTACCTTAGAAGGAGAAAATTAATATTTATCACTCAAGATGTGAAGCATGATATTCTGTAGAAATATTCTACAAGTTCATGATGTTTTCAGAAGCAGTTTATTTATTTATATTCAAATGATTGACCATTATTCTTATAGCTTATTATCTTACTCAAGAATTGAGATCTGACTGTTCGAATATTTTCTTTTTTAAAAAAGATTTTATGGATTTATTTTGGAGAGAGGAAAGGAGGGAGAGAGGGTGAGAGGGAGAGAAACATTAATGTGTGGTTGCCTCTCATGAACCCCCTACTGGGGACCTGGCTTACAACCCAGGCATGTGCCCTAGTCTGGGAATTGAAGTGGCAACCCTTTGGTTTGCAAGCTGGTACTCAATCCACTAAGCCTGACCAGCCAGGACAGTTCTAGTATTTTCATCAGTATTAGAGAGAGTTAACTTGAATGTTGTTTTATGTACCATACTGATCATTTTCTTTATAATTTTAATCCTTTTGTGCTGGTAAAAACTTTTATTCTGGACATTATTTTATGGACACTTTTATTTAAAAAGTCAATTGTCTCACATGAAACTTTTATTACAGTTACGCAAACTGTCAAAGCATCTCTTTATATGACAAATAGAATTCCTTTCTCACCATAACTATTTATATAAGAACAAATGATTAAATTCAAATGTTGTACTGTGATACAGTGTTCATTTGAGCCATCATCCAGTGATTGTGCCTCCAATTCTATATATGTCAAAAGTTCAGCATCCTTACTTTTTGGTTAATATAATAAATGATCTCATTCTGTGCTAACCCAAGATGTAAATGTTTAACAAATGGTTCTTAAATTTTATTTTGGCTTATCTTTTGCTGTTACTATCAACAACCATAGTACTAATGGATCAAGGCACAAAAATTTAACACATGAATATTTTTTATCAACTTGTGAAACAGTTATCTTTGTTACCTATGTTACCTTTGTGCATATAAGATGGAGAAACAGAAACAGAACTGCCCATGATACCTTTGGATTTGTTGAAATAACAGCTTTCAAAGACATTTAATGACATTCATTGTTGATGGAGAGAGGTTGCCACTATGACCTTTGTATTTACATCTTATTCAATACTTTAAATAGATAATTTTGATTAATAATTTGCCATGTTTGTTATACTAGTTACAGATTTAACAAGAGAAAAATCAAATTATAGTCAAAAGAAAAAATAACCTGCCTATTGAGGATGAGACAACTGGATTTTAGCAGCAGAGTATATTTAAAAAGTCTTAGGACTTTTGGATGTCACAAATCTCAAAATTAGTCAATAGTGATATATAGTTGCTAAATAGATACACATTTTTCAGAATAAGGGGGGACATAATTCTACATTTTGTCTCAGAATAACCTGAAGTGTTATTTAGAATAATAGCATCAAGATGAAAAACAAATGTAAGAGTGCTCATGGATTTAGAGATATTTTAGAATGCACGTGAAGTATGCCCATTAAGAGTAGGTAATTTTATCTTTGAAACATAGACTTTGGGCAAACTGACTTTTGATTTCAAATGTTTGAGATTCTTCACTGGTGAAACATACAGACTTGTTGCATGTCTGACCATAAATTGTGAAACCATCAGAGAGTCAGGTTATGTGGTGGGGTTTTTTTTTCACTATTAAGGAAGAGCTTTCTAATACTGATAACTATCTTGAAAAGTGGTGATGTTTATACTGTTGTTAAAGTATATTAATAATCTGACTTTCAAGCTCAGAGGATCTTCCAGGGCTATTGATACAAACTGGTGGAACAAGGGACCTCCATAAATAAATAAGTCAATATTTATAAAATAAAAGCAATAAAAAACTCCACATTTATATATTTTATGTATCTAGCTTTTGTAAGATTGAAAGAAAAATATTACTGTAAATGTTTTACAGGTTTACAACTACTCAGTTACCTAACCATCTGGCAGTAGTATTGCAAAGAAAATTTAGGAGTTCTGGCCAAGGTGGAGGTACAGGTAGATATGCTTTGCTTACTCACACAACCAGAAGGAGGAAACAGCCAAATTAAAAACAAAAACAAGAACTGCCAGAAGATCGAACTGTATAGAAGTCTGACAATGAAGGATTTAAAGAAGAAACATTCATCCAGACTGTTAGGAGAGGTGAAGATGGGTAGCCAGGGTGGAGGGAACACCCAAGAAGGTGGTGGCAGGTGGACCAGGCAGATGAGGTGGTGGCTGATGGACCAGGTACTCCAGTCCCACATTTGTGTGTGGATAAACTGGGAGGAACAACTGGGGAGCCAGACAGACTTTACAACTCAGTATTCCAGTGCAGAGAAAATAATGCCTCAGAATCTCTGGCTATAAAAACCTGTGGGGGTTATAGCAGAAGGTCAAACTGCCAGTCTCTTGAAAGTGGAGTAAGTGCTGAGAAAGAGGCATTGTTCCCTCTCTGATCCCTCCTCTACACATAGTACCATAACACAGGGAAGTGTATTGCCCCACCCTAGTGAAGACCTTAGCCTCTGCCCCTTACAATGTAACACATGCACAGAGATAGAGAAATATGGCCCAAATTAGAGAACAGATCAAAACTCCAGAAAAAGAACCAAGCAATAAGGAGATGGCCAACCTATCAGATACAGAGATCAAAATACTGCTAATTAGGATGCTCACATAAATTTTTGAGTATAGTAGCAAAACAAAGGAAGAATTGAAGGCTATGCAAAGTGAAATGAAGAAAAATATACAGGGAACCAAGAGTGAAGGGAAGGAAACCAGGACTCAAATCAATGATTTGGAACAAAATGAAGAAATAAACATTCAGCCAGAACAGAATGAAGAAACAAGAATTCAAAAATATGAGGAAAGCTTTAGGAACCTACAGGACAACTGTAGATATTCCAACATCCAAATCATAGGGGTGCCAGAAGAAGAGGAAGAGCAAGAAATTGAAAACTTATTTGAACAAATAATGAAGGAAAACTTCCCCAATCTGGCAAAGGAAATAGACACACAAGTCCAGGAAGCTCAGTGAGCCCCAAATGTGTTGGACCTAAAGAGGAACACACTAAGACATATCTTAATTAAACTGCCCAAGATTAAAGATAAGTGAAGAATCTTAAAAGCAGTAAGAGGAGAGTTACCTCCAAAGGAGTCCCCATAAGACTAACAGCTGATTTCTCGAAAGAAACTTTCCAGGTAAGAAGGGGCTGGAAAGAAGTATTCAAAGTCATGAAAACCAAGGACTTACATCCAAGATTGCTCTATCCAGCAAAGCTATCATTTAGAATGGAAGGGCAGATAAAGTGGTTCCCAGATATGGTCAAGAAAAAGGAGTTCATCATCACCAAATTCTTATGATATGAAATGTTAAAGGGGTTTATTGAAGAAAAAGAAGATGATCAAAACTATGAACAGTCAAAAGGCAACAAACTCACAACTATCAACAACTGAACCTAAAAAAAAAAAAAAACCAAAACAAACTAAGCAAACAATTAGAACAGGAATAGAATAACAGAAATGGAGATCACATGGAAGGAAACCAGTGTGGTGGGGTAAAGTGGAGAATGGGGGAAAAGGTACAGGGAATAAGAAGCCCAAATTGTAGGTACAAAATAGAGAGAGGGAGGTTAAGCATAGTACAGGACATAGAGAAGCCAAAGAACTTCTGTGTACCACCCATGGGCATCAACTAAATTGGGGGGAATGCTGGAGAGAAAGGGGGTACCAGCAGAGGGGTCAAAGAGGAGAAAAAATGGTACAACTGCAATAGCATAATCAATAAAAAATACTTAAAAATGAAAATTTAAGCATTGTAGGAGGATTTAACTAGGTGGCCTTTAAAGTCTTATCAAACACTGTTTTAATAACATTTATAATGAAATATAACATTGCCTACAGTAACCTGTTTGAGAAGTTTACACACTCTTCTTTAACCCTCACCACAGCCCTAAAAGAAAGCATATTATTGTTCCACATGAGGGAATTGAGGGCCACAATTTTGCAGATTGTGCAAGGGCCAATGACATGTGGAAAAAGCATTTACACAATGGAATACTATGCAGCAGAAAGAAAGAAGGAGTTCGTGCACTTTGGGACAGTATGGATGGAACTGGAGAACATTATGCTAAGTTAAAAAGCCAAGTGGCAGTGAAAGACAAATACCATATGACCTCACCTTTAAGTGGAACTTAATCAACAAAGCAAACATGTAGCAAAATACAACCAAAGACCATGACAGTAACCAGAGTGGAGGGGGAGAGGATAACAGGGGAATAAAGGGGAAGGGTGGTCAAGGAACATGCTTAAAGGACACATGGGTAAAGCTAAAGGGTGGGAGGGTCAAGGGCGGGAGGTGGGGATGGGTGGGGCTGCGGGGAGTGGTGGTGGGTAAATGGAAACAACTCTACTTGAACCACAATTTAAAAAAAAGATGCAGTGGGGGAGAAAAAATAAAAAGGAAGGTAAAAAATGCTGGTTCTCTAACCTTGTTACATTTTTACCATTATATGATATTATAAAATCATAGAGTTGGCAATTTTCTTACACATCACATCCGAAACCATTCTTGCTCTGATATTTTTAAACTCACATAGAGCATCACCATTCAGTGACTTACTAATCTGTATTTTAATATCTTCACACTCACTCCCTTGTTCTTGAGTTATCTCATTTTGTTTGGAGAGGCTCCAGCTATTACAATTGCCTTCTAATATGAGTTGAAATTTGCTTGTCCATATGACCCAGTTATGTACACATTTTCATGTTCATCTGTGATGGTCTCTTCTTTGAATGTGTTTATATTTAAATTGGGTAAATACAACATGGAGACAAGTATAACAAAATAGTAAGGGTTTCTATAATGAGATTATGCCTTCAAAATAGCTTTCTCTAATAAATTATATTTTAACAGACGATGGCTAACACAAATACTCACTATCGTTTGTTCTGTCCTGGGAAACATCTTTGCAAGATAACAGATTATAGTGACAAGCATAGTCACAGTACAATAAACAACAAACATTTTTTCAGAAGTGAGGCTCAGGTGAGAACTGAGTAAAAGATATAAAGTAAACACCACCAAAAAGCATTCTAAACAGAACTCTGATCAGCTCCAGAGCAGTTAATTAGCGAAGGTGATATGATTATCACATAGGAGTGTAAAAGGGAAGAGAACTAGAAGCTCCAGGTGGACTCTCAGCCTTTAGAATTGGCCAAATCAATCAGCAGGCACCAAAGATGTCCCTAAAAGGGGCAGAGAAAAGCACTGCAGAACCTGACAACAGAAAGGCATGTGATAAAACAAGCAATATTTTGCAGCAGGCATTCATTCATGAAAATTGTGCTTTCAAGACAGTAAGACAGTATTTAGTTCCTGAGACTAAGGCAAGCTCTTACTCTGTGGGTACCAGAAACAAAGTGAATGTGGATAAGTAAGAGGTGTCTGGTCAGTGGATTGCAATTCATTTCAATACACTGGTCAGTTACTTAAAATCAGGTAGAAAGTTACAAAGCAATTACAGAGTGAACAAATTGAAAGGCTGAATAAATCAAAACTCATTTATCTACCATATTCATTTTATGGGAAATTTTCATTTTTCTCCATTACTTTATGGTTGTAAGTTGTTATCATTTAGGAGACAAATTTTTGGTTTTTAGACAGAAATGTGTTTCTGTGTATCTTTGGCCTAAGGTGGCAATTAATTAAGCTACCTACATATAAATACTCACATTTATGAGTTATAAGTAGCCTTATATACAAAAAGGTGCAAAGCAATCTGAGATGAGATAATAGTCACTGAATCATACCTCATGTCCAAATACTTTTACACTATTATTTGAGCATTAGTTGATCCAGAGATACACTTCTCATTTTGGCTTTAGAATATCACTGAAGACAGTAAGAGTTGAATACAAGTAAAACAACATTTTAGGTAAAATTATAGTATTTATTTCCTCAAAAGAACGTAATGCATCCTTAGCAGATAGAACTATGATTGCTAAAGCTGAGATACAGTACACATACAGGACTCCAAAAGATCAAAATGAGAGCTGCTGTTTCATCACTGTTATTATGTGATGCTGTTATAGGCAATAAAGAGGAATTAAATATGCTTTCCTTCATTTCTTTTTTAGTTTTTCTAGCCTCTAATTTTATGAGTTCCTAGCAAACTGTACAGTCTTCTGGGAAACTACTACTTCATTTTAATGGAAATATAAAAATGAAAAGAAAGTAAAGTTACAAGCAATTTTATACATCACTCACACACAGAAGTATCTCATAATTCATCGTTATCTGGCAATCAAAATTTTAGACTGACTTTTCAGTTCTGTCTCAAATTCAGGTCCAGATCCTCAGAGGAAATGTTTCTAAGCTTTTATATATGTTATATTCTTTAAAAGAATTATAAAATAACTTTATCATTGCACATTTATATCTTAAAACGAGACTGGTACATATTCAAACCTCTGTCCCATTATGAGGAACTATGCTAGTAAAGAAAACTGGAAAGAACTACTAGGAGTGTTGGGAGGTCAGACAAAGTTTTAATGGGAGTCATGAAAGGGATTGGAAAGCTATCATTGTTTGCTAATACATTCTGCAATGATGGCTTAAAAGCAAGGAAGTTTTTTTTTCTTCTTAAATCACATCTCCATGTCACTCCTGATACATCATTTTAGCTACCCTCTGCGGTTGTGCTTATTTTGATTAAATCATATTTGCTTTCATTTTACAGAAGTATGGCAGCCCTGGTAGAAAACACAGAATTCTAACAGAGCACCAATAATGCAACAGGAAGAAAAAAAGAAATTAGTATTTCAACCTCAGTTTATTCTGACTCTCATATTTTGGAAGTAGTTTCCTGCAACTTGGAGGCAGTTTGCTGAAGGGCAGAATCAGCTCACTTTTTAAATTCAATTTAGTTATTAGCTTCCCCTCTTAGTTTGGGAGGATGTTGCACAATTTTGGCATTGTCTCTCTTTTGAACTTAAAATTTCTAGCGAGGAAACAATAAGCCACGTAATTGGCTTACCCTTCCTCTGTGATTAGTTTCTGGAATATGATGTGTGAGGAAACCTGAGTGATACTGTGCCCACCAAGCTGTGGTGGACATCACTTCAAAGAAGTTAGCGACTTTGCACAGGCTCCCTCTAGGTGTTCCTTGTGTGTAATGTGCAGAGGGAAACATGGATGAGATGAAAAGGAAACTATCAATGCAGTTTGTGCTTCAGATCGCATGCCAGTTTAACAAATGTGCATCAATGATGCATTTTGGCAATAAAGCCATTTAATAATCATTAAACAGAATTGTTGCTTCCCCATTAACAGCAGACTATGTATGTCATAACACATTGGTTAATTTTTCATTAGATTCAACATAGATTAAATAACAGATTTTATGTGTATAGCTAAAGAGAAACACCCCTTCATTTTATTTTCCTAAGAAAATAAGCACCCATAGAGAAAATTGGCCAAAACTTCAGGATATAATTAGAGAACAAAACGGGAAGCTTCTTTTTTATGTTCAGAAATATCATTCAAAGATATTCTAAGAAAATGAAGATTGCTCCACTGTGATATCTTTTAGGAAAATGTCTATTCAGTGTAAAATTCAAATTTGCAACCTGCAAATATATTTGACTTTCAAAGTCATTAAGGATGCTCCAAGAAAATTAAATTCAGGGACTGCCAGTAGAATAGGTACAGGGAGGAGTGGACAGTGATTCCAGTGCCAGCATCTCCCCACCAGCTCCCTTCCCACCACTGCCCACACGTGGTTTGGACATGCTCTAACAGGTGGGATTAGGTGACTTTGGTTCTGCCAAGTGAAATATGATGGCACTCCTCTTCTTACTAGCCTCTGTGCTTCTGTAAAGGTCAAAAGACTTCTGGACTAAGGAACTGACACTCCATTGGATGCCAGTAGAGATTCAAATATATTAAATGAGATTTGATATTTAGAGCTGCATTCTCATGCTTTTAAATGCAGTGAAACTCAAGAGAGGTCCCTGAGAAGAAAATTACTGTAAAGGAATATATCTGCAATTTTATCTAGACTTGCACAAAAGCCAGTTATTTGAAAGAAGGTTGGCTCTGGATAGAGTTTATATATATAGAATAATTGTTTAAAAACTTTGCTTCTGCTTTGTGAGATTTGGGCTGGTTCTTACATTATTCTCTATATTTATATGTTTAATATTCTTCCTTATATTTTCAGCATTGTTCGAACTTCTATGTGACTATTCTTTTAAATGAGAAAAATATTGGGGAAAAGGAGTCATTATTCTTGAAATAATTGTAGACTAGGAATATAAAGAAAATGGAATATAAAGATAAGGGAAAATTTAAGACAGTGAATAAATTAAATGGCATGAAATATGTTCAATATATGCTATATAAAAAGATTAGTTAGAATGGATCAATCATATTATATAGCCTCCTTTTCATTTAATGAAATAATTATAGCAGTCATCAAATAATTAAGCAATGAAGATTTTCTTCTTATGATATAATCAGTTCTGGGTTTGTTTAAATGAAAAATAATATTATACTCAATTTTTAAAATGTGTCTTCATAAGGTTGAAATATAATATCAGATGGATATTTTAATCTATAATTAATGTCATATTCATAATTTTGAACATTCCTACCTCAAAATAACCCTGTGATGCCTCACAGAAAGTAAGAAAATTTTACAATATTTTGTAAATTACTCATGGAGTTGAACATGTCTGTGAAATTTTATAAATAGCATAGTTTAGACAATTGGATCATAAGGAAGTCCTGAGGATCACCTAATTTTCCCCTTCATTCTTTACTAGGAATGGACAATACCAAAAAATCTTACCAACCCTTTTAAAAACCTATAATGTTCTTCCAAAACTTCTAAAATCCATTTGTCAGTCCTTTCACATTTTCTCTGCCTTGCTTTCCAGAGTTTTCCCATAGCTTAATTTGATGTGGATACTCTATATTCCTGTCTTGTTATTAAATTAATACTTGCCAAAACAGTGATAATGCCAATACTATCAGCCTTTACTGTTTCCCTTCCAAACTTATTCAATTGCTTGTTAAGTGAGATTTCCTGGTTGTAAGTGAGCCAGTCTCTACTTACTAGAGCTTCCTCTTTTTTCTTGACTTCACACCCCTGCTAATCAGTTTCTGGACCTCAGCCCTACCCTCCAAATTGCTTGCTGGTTTCTAATAATAAATCCCTCTTTCCCCTTTATATTACTACTTGAATCATTTCTAAGCACAGGGCTTTTGCTTTGGGACCTACTTGTAAGTTTTGACTCACCTCTTCATATAAATATCTCAAATCTTATCTATACTAAACTCTCTCTGTCTACATTTGATTAATCAATCATACTCATGAAAGTAAATGATGGCCCCAGATTTAGGCTTAGAAACTGCTGCCCTACACCTCATTATCCAGAGGAGAAAGCATACAACTTCTCACTTCTTGAAAATAAATATCCTTTGTGGGTGATTCCTTCTAGTCCACAACTGAGGAAGGCCTGAAAACTGGTTAGGAAAGAAAGATGAGAAACCAGCGCTAATAAGCGATTTCATTCTAATTCTAAAATGTAGTGCTTATGCTGGCTCAATGTAAAACCAGGTTGATCGCATCACATTGATTAGATATTAATCAGACTAAACTCTAGCTAGCCAGACTAATGGGGGAATACAAAGAAACAATATGAGTAATTAGAAAGGTAGTATGGCTATGAATCCTATAGATATTAAAGGGTAATAAGGGAATACTAAGAACAACTTTATATCAGTAAATTCAATAATTTTAATGGCATAAGCAAATCCTTAACAGCCACAAACTACTAAAGGTCATTAAAAAAGGAGTAGAAAACCCGAGTTGCCCTACAACTAGTAAAGAAATTGAATTGAAACTTGCCATTAAAAACCTTCACACAAAGAAATTCCAGGTCTAGATGCTTTCCCTAGTGAATTCTACCAAACATCTAAGAGAGAACTAATAATACTTCTACACCAACTCTTTCATAAAATTGAAGAGGAAGGGATAGTTCTCAACTCATTCTGTAAGTCAACATTAACCTAATACCAAAGGTGACAAACATTGTAAGAAAAACAAATAAACCCCACAGGCTTATATTCATATAAACATATGTCCACCATAAAGATAGATGCAAAAATGTTAAATAATATTTCAGCAAGTCAAATAAAACAATACATAAAAATGCAATACATCATAAACAAATAAGGTTTATCCAGATTTGCATGGTTGTTTTGACGTTGAAAATATGTTACTGAGACCTACCATATTTGCATGGCTGTTTTGACATTGAAATCAGTCACTTAGACCTGGCATATTTTCAAACAAAAAATAAAAATCGTATGGCCATCACAATATATGGAGAAAAAAGTTTGAAAAAATCTAATATCTATTTGTTTCTGACAAAAACTCCCAGCAAAATAGGAACTGAAAAGGGCTTTCTCAACCTCATAAGGGGTATGTATCTTACAGCTAAAATCCCTCTATTATTAGGAGAAAGAAAATAATGTTCAGCCTCCCCGCTTCTCTTTAATATTGTACTGAAGTTTCTAGTTAGTAAAATAATGCTAAAAAGTGAAATTAAAGGCATTCAAATTGAAAAAGATGTTAAACTGTGTTAATTAGCAGATACTTGATCATCTATATAGACAATCTGATGAAATCTACACCAAATCTACTAAAATTAATAGGTATGCTTAGCAAGGTTGCAAAGTAAAAGACTGATAGAAAATATATCAATTGTTATACTATGTTCTGACAATAAAAATGGGAAACTGAAATTTAAAAACTGCAATTTTCAACAGTGTTACATATACAAAAGTATTGAATGCTTAGGGATAAATAAAAAAAAGACTTACAATACCTGAAGTGTACTAAAAAACAATAACAATAACAACAACAAAGCACTTCTGAGAGAAATAAAAGACCTAAGTAAATGGAGTTATTATATTTTGCTCATCGGTGAGGATATTTAATATAGTTAGATATTTAACATTATTACATGTATCTGAAAAACTGATGTGTACATTTCAAATTATGGCCATCTAAATCCTGTCATGTTTTTAGTGGGAGTTAATAAGCTATTTCTAAGTTTCATATGGAAATGTAAAGAACCTAGAGTGACCAAAACAACCTTGGAAAAGAACAAAAGTAGAAGCACTCACACTACTTTATTTTTAAAGCATAAAGCTAAATTATTTAAGATTATGGGATGCTTGCATAAAGATAGACCAGATCGGAACAAAGTCCCGGAATAAACAGTCAGTTTTGGGGACAAATGTTGAAAGACTTTTCAGTGAAGAAAAAATAGTTACTTGAACAACCGGTGTTGGAAAAATTAGAATTCAACACACTCCCCACCCACCCCTCCCCTCCAAAGAACTTATATCTACATGTTGCAGCATGTAAAAATTGACACTAAATGGATATAAAATTTAAAGGTAAAATATGAAACTATAAAACTTCCAAAAACCTGTAAAATAAATTTTTGTGACTTTTGGTTACATATAATATCAAAAGAATGATCCACAAAATAAAAAAAGACTGATAAATTTGATTTCAAAATTAAATATTTTGTACTTTAAAGGTTACTGTTAAGAGACTGAAAAGCAAAGCCACAGACTGGGAGGAAAAATTTTAAAGTACTTATATTCATATTTATATTTATAAGAAAATATAAAGAACTCTCAAAACTCAATAATAAGAAAACAATAAAAAGGCAAAGGATTTGAATAGACTCTTTACCCAAGAAGATACATGGGTGGCAAATATACACATGGAAAGAGAGTCATTAAGCATGAGTAGAACAAAAAATTAAAGTTATGATGTCATATTGCTACATACCTATTGGATGTCTAAAATCACAGATTAATTTTACAAACTGTTAGAATATGCAAGATCTGGAACCTTCAAACACTGCTGATGGGATTAGAAATAGTAACTAAATATGAGTAGTTGGTATACTTCTATTATACCTCAATTAAAAATGAAGATAAAATGTGATGACTTTTAAATCAAAAATAAAATACATATGCACTGAAATAGCATGATCAAAGGCATGTACCTAAGAAAATAAAATAAAATGTATATGCTGTGCACACATGTAAAACCAGTTTGATCATTATTAAAATGATTGAACATTGAACCAAAACCTCTTACTCTGGGCAAGTATTTTCTTATGCTTTTATTTAATTTAAAATAATTTCTTAAAACCTCACTACTATAGAGATAAATAAAATAGCAAATTAACTCTTCTGTCTAAAGACCATAATTGTTCTCTCTGAATAACTTATTTTTTTCTTTAGTTTTTGGACTCTTTTCTGACAGTAGTAGTTTTTATTACTTTTCTCTAAGCCGTAGTTCACATATTCATTTAAAAATACATTATCCCAGAATACCTTGAGTCCACAGATATTCTACAGTTTTAGAATACCTACCTGATTTTGTCTAAATCATCAGAGAAACAGGTCACCTGTTCTAATTCAGTGACTCTCACTGCAAATCTGAGGATCAGGACTAAGCTGAATTTATATGTACCACCTGGAAAGTTTTGTTGAAATTATCAGTCCTTGATGTACAGCCTTGTAAATGCTAATTCCTGTTGGGGTGCTGAATATTTGTTTTTTAAAAGAGTTCCTGGGCTAATGCATGCATAGTTAATGTATGGCCAATCTCAGGAATCACTGGCCATTTTTGAACATTAGGACTTCTTTAGAAGCACTGAGTAAGAAGTAGAAAAATTTTGGTAAATGGATTTTCATTAATTTATAGGATCAAGGTGATATGTATGCATTTCTTCAAAGGAGAGCCTCAGCTGTGATTATCAATTTAGATGTGATAACTTCTCAGAGAAGTTCAAGAGACCTAAGCTTCCTTGGCTACTGAAGGAAAAGGGAAGGTGGACAAGTGCTAAGTGGCCCAGACACATATGAAATGAAGGGAATAGTAAATGCCTCCTTAGCTTATATCCTGATTGCAGGGTAAACACATAAATCTATATATTCAGACTATAACTGTAGAAATTTAAGGTGATGTGACAATTTTACTCCTGTGCCATTACTTCCTAAAAATAAGTAGTATTCAGAAATAGCTACATAATATATGCAAAACATATTTGTATCTTATTTTGACATGGATTATTTAGATGATCACTGAAATGCTCTACTTCATTTAGCTGGAAATTAAGTATGGTTTCATCCTTAGGATATATATTAAAAAGTTACTTTTGCAGACAAAACAAACAGTTTTGTACTGTGTGCCACCACTTTCCTCCTACCTCCTGACTCATTAACTCTAAAATTATATTTTACATATGCTGTTAGGATATTTGTATCTAAAATGCCTTCCCCAACATTGAAGAGAGATTAGAATTTAATGAAAGACAAGCTAGCATTCCTTTATTCAATTTCCACACTACAATCAAGTGAGAAGCCTAGAGGTTTCAATTTTGCTACATTTGACTAGATACACTGAATATCTTCATATTGTAAAACACCTAAATACTGGGTAAAAAATACCAGAAAACACCTGGCTGTCATAGCTCAGTGGATTGAGTGCGGGCTGCAAACCAAAGCTTCACAGGTTAGATTCCCAGTCAGAGCACATGCCTGGGTTGCAGGCCATGGCCTCCAGCAACTGCACATTGATGTCTCTCTCTCTCTTTCTCCCTCCCTTCTCTCTCTAAAAATAAATAAAGGAAATCTTTAAAAATATCAGAAAACAAGTATTATAAATGTCTAGCCAATCTTTCAGTAAAGAAAATCTATGTGGTCCAGATTGATGATGGGGTGGACTATTGGAATGGGAAGTGTACAAAGTGATGTTAGAGTTTTACTGCCAGGGAAGAAGGGGACTTAATCCAGCAGCATGGTTCCAGTGTCACATCAGTGCAGAAGATAAGTAGAAATGATCTTCGTGAGTCCTAACTGTGTTCCACATAAAGTTGAAGTCTGCAAAGTGCTAAGTCTTCAATGAAATGATGGAATCGGAAAACCCTTTTCCCACTGGCACAACAAGATGATCCAAAATCTTTTTAAATTGTGACTTGAACTCTGTGTGGCAAGTAAAAAATACCAGCCTTGGAATCTGAAACTGCTTAGCAGATGCTACTGAGGCTTTAAAGCACATACTGCAGGCCCACCTTCAATTTCACCTCCATGTCAAGGAACTGCCCACCCTGCACCCATCTTTCTTCAGACACCCATAGCACCTATAGGACAATCCCAAGCAATGAAATATTTGAGCCAGAAAAAAACATGTTTCAACTCCTTTCCTTCAAAGGAATGGTTCTGGAGGAGCTCCCACATTGTTTCTCTGAAGACCCCCAGGAAGGCTGAGAAACCTCATTTTCCTCTGGAGGTGACTATAGCTCAACAGCTTGGTCCTTATTGGTATCTATTGATAGTATGTCCTTCCTTGGCTGATTGTCTTTTCTCCCTGCCTTCTGACTTCCTGGGATCACCATAAGTCATTGCAAGCTATGCTTTCAGAGAAATACAAATTAAGACAGTGCATTTTCACCTCATGTGAATTTGGGGTTTACATTTCTATAACTCACAGTAACTGAGAATCCACAGGGCAATAGTCAATGTGAAATTATATTCAGTTCAGTGACTCCCCTCATTCATCTGACAGAAACAAAAGCAAAGCACTCTTGACTGTCTGAGTGAGCACTCTTAGACCAAAAAGTCTAGTGGAATTTCAGACAAGATCCTGTAAAGTAAATTCATAATACAAAGTTACAAAGCATAAGAAGAAATAATCCATTCAAAGCAGTCTGAAGAACTAAAGACTGTACTTTTAAACCATCACTTAATGGCTTAAACAACACTAATCATATTATCTCACAGTCTCTATAGGTCACAAACTCAAGGCACAGAAAGGATGATTTGTTTCCACTTCCATGTTATTTGTGGTATCAGCTGGAAAGCTTGAGAATCGACTGGCCAACACCGCCTGAAGTCTTAAGCCTTAGTCTGCTCAGGTTGCTATAAGAAAATATCACAGATGGCATAGTTTATAAATGACAGACACTTATTTTTCACAGTTCTGGAGGCTTGGAAGTTCAAGATCATGATGCCAGCATATTTGGTGTTGGGTGAGGGCTCACTGCCCAGAGGGCATCTTGTTCTGTATCCTCACATGATAAAAAGGTCAAGGGAACTCTGTGAGGACTTTTAACAAAGGTGTTAATCCCACACGTGTGTGCTCTACCCTTATAACCTAATCACACCCCAAAGTCTCCACATACCAATATCATCACCTAGGGTATTAAGTTTTTAACATATGAATTTGAAAAGACACAAACATTCAGACCATAGAAACTTCATTGGGTGGCTAATCATCTAGCTGGAAAATTGAGGCTGGCTACTGGCAGGAAGGCTCAACTTTGCTCTGTATGGTCTTCTCTACATGGTCCACAACGTGGGACTTAGTTGTCCTCAGAAGGGACAATGTAAGAGACCAAAAAAGAGGCTGTAAGGTCTTTAATGACCAAACCTGATAAATCATACACTGTCCCTTTGACAATACCTTATCCTTTACACAGGTCAGTTCTGTCAACTGTGGGTGGAGATTACCCAAGGGTGTGACTGACAGGAGACCGTGATTATTAGGGAAATCTTGGAGGTTGGCTACCACAGAGACTGTGGTGGATTTCTTCATACCAAACTAGCAAAGCTCGAATTATATTTCTCAGAATTCCCCTCTCAGTCTAGTCTTGTGGCGTGACAGCCATGAGAGAGAATTAATATGGGATTTGGAAGGGTGAAGAGAAGTTGGAGCTATATTCTTTTTACTCTCAGAAGGTCAATACTAGGCAAAAGAATCTGTTGTTGCTCATGTCAGTCATTTATCTGCTGCCTCTCCTGTTGAAGTAGGACAGCAGCTAGGTTTATAGATAGGCCAAAACTGCCAGGTTCCCCTTTCAATATTTCTGCTTCTGAATGAGGTGTGCTTTAGCAGATCTCACCTCCCCCTGTAAATCACCACAACTTTGATTTAGGAAACTCGGAAGTGGGGAAAGCCTGACTTCGATTCCCATTTATCCTGACGGATTCTGGTACTTATCCTTGTAGGTACTAGTTTGTCCTTGCTTTCCTCGTTTCACACCCATCTTTTCTTCCTCGCCGGGTGTCCCAGTGACTTTAGGCTCAGCACCAGACATAGAAGTGCTAACCTCCCAAAGACTATTTAACCTGCCCCCACAAATATATAATGCCAAATCCCTATAATGAATCTCTTATTATATACAAATCTGGTAGTTCTTTTCTCAGACCAAACTCTGACTGACACCAAGATTATGAAATAAGTTACTTTAAATTAAATAAAACAGGAAAGAAGAAATCAATTACAATAAGAGATAAGATGGCATAAAAGAACAGATATGTTTGGAGAGGGGCCACGTGTAATTTATAAAAATGAAAAATATATTAAATTAAAAAACCTTCCAATATATGGGTTTATTACTTAGGTATACATTCTGACAGAATATAGGAGACTTCAATAAAATTCCAAATAAGTAGTAGTTCAAATAAGATAGATGTTTATTTCTCTTTCATAAATGCAATCAACTCAAGGTTCCTGGGGCTAAGGCATTTCCATATTGTCAGCATATCAGGTTTCTTTTTGTAACATACTCAGTAAATTTTTATATCTGTGCCCAGTGTGGTGCTCTGCATCCTGCCATCACATGTACACCCTACTGTCCCAGAGTGGTAGAGAAAGAGTAGGGTGTGCTTCTCCTTCACTTTTTAGACTGTGATCCAGAAGTTGTACACTTTGGTTTTACTATGTCCCATTGATCTGGCCATCAGTAGTTGCATGGAGGATGGCAAATGTTGTCTTTAGGTAAGTCGACAATCATCTATCTAAAGATTATATTACTACAAAGGGGAATATGGGTATTGAGAAAACAAACTGTAGTCTCTGACACAATGGTTCGAAAGCAGTTAAGACCATTATACCACTTCCCAAGAGACAATTAACAAATAGAAAAAGCTAAGGATGTTTAAAGAGACTAAAGAAAGTTTGAGGGAGAACAAAATATGGAAAAAAGGCAATAGATTAAAATAGGCTAGGTACAAGGGAAGAAAGGTTTAAGATCATGAATTTCTCAAAATTGATTAATCACATAAATCCTAAGGTTTCATAAGCACACTGAATTTGGAGCAAGATAAAACAAATAAAATACATGTAGATATACTGTAGAAAAAGCAGAACAACCAAGACATAAAAAAGATTTTTAAAAAACAAATATAAATAACCCCTGAGAAAAATTGTTAGATTCTTCATAAACTCTACATTTCAGACTTGTGAGTACAGGAAAATAAATTTCTGAGTACCTCTTGAATAAATAACCCAATAAACATACAAAAAATGACCTGAATCCATAGGAAGCATCAAAGAACAGTGGGCTGTCTGCAAGACAAATGGAAAGTTAGAGCTAGCCAAAGACACATTTTGATATCAACATTGTGTTCTAGAGACCAACCCCAAAGGAACTGATCCTGGGAACCTGGCATTACGTTACTAAGCCTGCTCCCAGTTCTACAAGCAGAAATCATTTCTGATACTTCCTGAAGAAAACATTGATATTAGAATACCCAGACAGATACTCGGATACTAAAAAGACTGAGATTAAATTAATCAAGCCACCATGAACAAGATAGGAGAAACAACAAACATTGAAATTATATTCCCAAGGGTTTCAGATATTGGAAAGATGACAGATGGAATGTACAATGACTGTATATAAAATGTTTAAGCAAATAGTAAAATCATAAATAGTAAAAAGCAAATAGTGAAATCTACAAAATCTCATCCAGTATGAGCAGATGGAGAATTCTGTTCAGGCCATGATACGTAACAGGGGCTAGAGTCTTTCTAACATCCTAAACATCAAAAAAATTGGAAACATGAATACAGTGCTTTCAGATATAGGACAATAAGAAAAATGCAATTGTAGTCCAAGAGAAAAGGAAACAACTAAAATGAGTCCTGTGATCTACCTGGAAGCATTTTCTAAGCAATGGTGCAGTAGGATAGCCCTAGCATACCCTTACTGAATTGCAGAGACAGGGGTCAGAGTAAGGGAAGGTTAAGGTACCTGGAATGTGGTATGTGTAAAGCAGGTTTCCAAGTAGAAGGAAGGTACCTGAAGAAGGAGCTCCAGGGACATACACAGGGGTCTCCTTGAGTATGTTACTAAATGCTACACTGCACTTGCATGGGGGACCTCAATAAACCGGGAGTTTTAAGGTGAACAATTCCTGGAGCTCAAATAGGGCTAGAAAATGTTTGCTTTCCAACCAGCCAGGACTTGCAGTAGAAACATCAGAGAATATTGGAGCTAAAGTAATCCTTAGGTAAAAAGTCCTTTAAGCTCACCCTAAAAAGCTTAAAAGCACACCTTTAAAGGATCAAATTGACCCTAACTCTAACCTGGAAAAAAATGCTACTAGGGAAAAATGATACATTACTTACTGAGACATTCAAATAAGACTAGTACATTTCTCATCTGAAACAATATAATCCAGAAAATGATGAAACTGTATTTCTATATTTATATGGACAAATATACTAAATATTATTTTTAATAAATTGAAATCTCAGCAGAACTTTTGTAAAAATTGAAAAGCTGATTCTAAAACTTTTATGTAATGAAAACAATTTACAACAGTCAAAGCAATTTTAAAAATGAAAAGCAACAGCAATGTTGAAGAACATACAGTACCTGACTTTAATACTTATTATGGGCTATAGTGATGAAGGGAGTGGAGTATTGGCATAAGGACAAATATTTAGATTAATGGAACAGAATATTATAGAATAGAGGTGTATGCATGAATATGTAGTCAGTCGGTTTTTATGAAATTTTTCAACATAATTTAATGGGGGAAATAATGGCACTGGAACAACTGGATATCAATATAGGAAAGAAATTAATCTTTCTCTTTCATTACAAAGGAGAAGTGCTACCAAGTTAGTGAAATTTGGGACTTCAGTGGTTTGGGACTTCAAGGGACATCTACAAAGCAAAGGAAAACTGATTGCTTAGTGCACTTCTCACCAACAAGAGGAAAGCACAACAGTATGCAGCCCTTTTGGATATAGGAGGCAGAGTATTCCACTTCTGCAGATGCTGTCCCTACCCACTTATTAGATATCACAAATGTTTACATTCATCTAGTGTATACTAACTATGGGAGAAATAAAAGGTACTGATAAAACCTTAGTTGACAAATGACTTGCTCAGTTTAGAGCAACCAACATGCTGGCATGATGGGCATGTAAACATTATCTACTGTTGTGTGAGGGAACCTATGCATGATTTCACTTGTGTGGACTCCCTCTCCCCAACCCTAGTGTATCACCACTGCACGCTATCCAGACATACAGAGACAAACACAGATACCTCCTAATAGCATCAGTGTGCATGCATAAAGACCAACCAGTCACTTGGTGCAGGCAGGGTAGAACAATGGCATGGCCAGTTAAAATTTCCAGGAAGGTGCTTACTTCAGACATAAGATCATACAAGTATGGGGTGTCATTTTCTAGAATTTGTAATTATTCTAAAGCAACAATCATAATATGATTTTGTATTTCCAAAAGGTAGAATGCTTGAAAACCAAGGTCTTAAAATAACTCAGTATCACCTTAGTTAACCAGTTGGGGAGTTTGAGCTTCCAGGACTCAATTCTGGACTCTGTGGATGTAGAAGTTCTGATTGACAAAGGTAGAATGCCTTAACCCCAGGACACTGCAAAAATGCCAATGAACTTAAGCTATGGCTTCTTCCTAAGTACTTCAGGCAATTTTTTCCAAGGGGCTAGATGAGGCTAATTGAACTAAACTTCAGGAAAAGTTAGAGGTCTCATAAAGGGAGAACAGAGAGGAATATGTTTAACACTATTCTGATTCTCTTGGACATCTCTTGTTATTCCTCTTTTGCCGAAGTTGAGAGAATATGTGATAATACAACAGATATGGCCTGAAAATGCAGTGACCAGGGCTATAGAATCCTCATGGATACAGGTCTGAGTCATCTGAAGTTAGGGTACCTACACCGAGAGAGGTCCTGTTTAAGACTGAAGGAATACAAATAGGGTAGTTTAGGAATATCTTTGTCAACTTAGGCTGCTATAACAAAATAAAATAGACTAGGTGACTTAAAAACATATATTTTTCCCAGTTCTGGTGGCTGAGAAGTTCAAGATCAAGGTGCTGGCAGAATCCTCTCCCAGTGAGGGTCCTCTTCTGGGTTTACAGGCACCTGCCTTCTTACTGTCCTCACATGAAGGAGGTTGGGTGTAATGGAGAGAGGAAAGGGGGAAGAATGAGCAAGCAAATTGATATGTCTTCCTCTTTTTATTAGGATACTAATTCCATTGTGGGACTACTTCATTACCTCATCTGACCTTAATTATCCCCAAAGGCCCCACCTGCAAATACCATCACATTGGGGGTAGGGCTTCACGTGAGTTTTGGAGACACTAACATTCTGCCCAATATAAGAAAAGTGGTGCTGAGTATCAGTTGGCGTCTCAAGCTCTCCTGCAAAATTCATGGCTCCTTGCTCTCATGGGTTTCCTGCAGGAAAAACAAAACAAAACAAAACAAAAACCAGAAGAAAGCACATGGGAATCGTGAAAAAGCTGATGCTTTCAACACAAAGGTAGAAGAGGATTCAAAAGGAATTAATTCTAGAAGTGGACATTCTAAATTCTAAAGTGGACATTGTGTTTTACCCCTTTACTAAACTGAGCTGCTGGAGCACTGCTGGCTGATTGACCAGTCTCATGGGAAATTTCCCCCCTTCCCTGAAGCACCCAGAAATTCTAGATGCAGGACTATGAGGTCCTGGCCCAGACTCATCAACTTAGAACTCTAAAAGACCATCCATTTATCCCCCTTATACATTCTTCCACTTCCACCCACCTCCCCACTCACCCTCCACCCTCCACAATCACCACACTGTTGTCCATATTCATAAGTCCAAAAAATACAATAAAAATCTAAGAAAAAATAAAGATAAAAAATGACTTAAAATACATAAATAAATAGCCACCCCAGTCCCAGAATTCTCTGTGGGACAGACTGAAGCCTTTGCTGTGGAAGAACCAGAACACAACTTCTTTGTCTTTCAACCTCTTCCCTTCCCCTGCAGGTGTTAATTCCAAGATCACTACCTAATAACTTACTGTGCTAAATTTCACCTGGAGTCGACTTCCCAGGGAGCATGATCTGCAATATCAAAAAACTGAAACAAACAAAAATGAAAATTTACAAAGCAAAACATTCTTTCTTTGAAATGAAGAATCAAAGTGATAGACCTCTAGCAAAACTGATCTACAAATACATATAGCACAAATTTAAAATATCAGGGGTGAAATAAGGATATCTTATAGATCCTGAAAGTGTTAAAAGTGTAAGGGGACATTATGGACAACTTCATCCCAATAAAAATCTTCAATTTTGAAAAGGAGTTATTTATTAAAGAGTATAATTTATCAAAACAGACATTAGAAGAAATAGAATCATGAAAAATATTGCTAAAATATTCCAAACAGAAAAAATAAATACAGAAACAAATACAACTTAGCAGCATTCACAAAGAGAATTCAAATGTCTGTAACTAATAGAACTAGAATTTAAAGATCTGCCCAGAAAGAAAACAAGAGGCTCAGGGGTTTTATGCTGAAGTCTACCAAAATTTTAAGGAATAAATCATTTAAGTTCTATACAAAATTCCAAAGATAGAAAATGAAAGAATGCTTTACAACTCCTTTTGAGTCTTAGTATGAGAAAATAAATAACAAGTGATTAGAATGAAAAATACTAAATAAAATATAGTGAAATTTTGTCAGCAGTGATACAAAATAATGATGGGATAGTTTAACATTACAAAATCAATCAATGTAATTATATTACAATAACAGAGTGAAGAGATAGATCAGTTCTAGCTGAAGAAAATGCAATTGATAGAATTTGGTGCTTTTGTCTGATAGAAACTCAACAAATACGAATAAATTTCCTTAAACTGATATCCAACAACTAACAATATTCTACAGTAATAAGGAATCCTAATGGTAAAATGTTAGTAACATTTGTAATACACAAATATGAGAAAGAGAAACGATGTCACTACTTCAAATCAACATGGTTATAGATCTCCTAATCACTCTAGACAAACAATAAAAAGGAATAAAAAAGACTTGATGAGGAAGAAGACATGAATCACACATTAAAGAATTATCTTTATATAATTCTCACAATTTATGTAATCTCTTAGTCCTTTATTGATCTGGAAACCTGTATGAGCAACAGGGCTGTGATTAGGGAGAGTCAAGTGAGTCACTGGCTTTAGTTCTGATGTAACGGAGTGTTAAAAATTTTGGCAGTTAAATAATATTTTAATGCAATGTTCTATATAAAATTATGTAAAAATTTTGATGAACAAAAATGTAAATAAAAACAGATCATTGTTTGTTTTAACACCTTTTGTTATACAAGAGGAATAGTTGTTTCTAATGAGCCTGGTTCCAGCTATAGTTCTGTCACATCAGATGAGGCGGGTTAATGAGGGCTGACAATAGCACAGAGACAGATTGAGTAGTGTAGGGCTTTATATCTCATTATAATTGTTATTGTGAGCTTGTACTACCATTTTCTACTTGGTTCAACAAGTGGAATTTGTTGTTACTTTGGGAGGCACATTTTTCCTTTGGCCTGAGCTAAGACATAGCTCAGCAGAGGACTGGGGAAGAGCTCTGTTCTTGTTCTTGCATGTTCCTCTACCTCTCTTTGCACCTAAATTTATTTGGTTTCATTCCTTCCCTAGTTCTGTCCCTCTGCCATAGCCTCTGGGGTCTCCACTGGCAAATATGACTCTGAGTACAGAAGGGCACACCCTTGGGAATTAGGAAGTAGGCCAAAGATGTTTTTCTAGTATTTTTTTTAGTATTTATCTTTTTAAAAATTGTTGTTCAAGTACAGTTGTCTGCCTTTTCCCCCTACCACTCCCACCCCAGCCATCCCCACCTCCCACCCCAGCCATCCCCACCTCCCACCCTCAATCCTACCCTCCTTTGGCTCTGTCCATGTGTCCTTCATATATGTTCCTTGACAACTCTCCCCCCGCTGCTTTTCCCCCATTATCTCCTCCCACCTCCCCTCTGGTTACTGTCAATTTTTTCTTAATTTCAATGTCTCTGGTTATATTTTCCTCTCTTGTTTGTTTTGTTTATTAGCTTCCACTTATAGGTGAGATCATATGGTATTTGTCTCTCACTGCCTGGCTTATTTCACTTAGCATAATGCTTTCCAGATGCATCCATGTTGTCACAAAGGGTAGGAGCTCCTTCTTTCTTTCTGCAGCATAGTATTCCATCATGTAAATGTACCATAGTTTTTTGATCCACTCATTTACTGATGGGTACCTAAGTTGCTTCCAGCACTTGACTATTGTAAATTGTGTTGCTATGAACATTGGGGTGCATAGGTTCTTTTGAACTGGTGTTTCTGGATTCTCAGGGTATAGTCCCAGCAATGGAATTACTCGGTCAAGAGGGGGTTCCATTTTTAGTTTTCTGAAGAAATTCCATACTGTTTTCCATAGTGGCTGGACCAGTCTGAATTTCCACCAACAGTATACTACAGTTGTATTTTCTCCACAACCTCTCCAGCACTTGTTGTTTATTGATTTGTTTGTGATGGCTATTCTGACCATTATGAAGTGGTATCTCATTGTGGTTTTAATTTGCATCTCTCTGATGGCTAGTGATGCTGAGCACCTTTTCATATGTCTCTGGACCCTTTGTATGTCCTCCTTGGAGAAGTGTCTGTTAAGGTCCTTTGCTCTTTTTTTAATTGGATTGTTTGTCTTCCTGGAGGGAAATCATGTGAGTTCTTTATATATTTTAGAGATCAAACCCTTACTTGAAATATAATTTGCAAAGATATTTTCCCATATGGTTGGTTCACTTTTAATTTTGCTGATGTTTTCTTTAGCCATGCAGAAGCTTTTCGTTTTGATGAGATCCCATTGTTTATTCTTTCCTTTATATCCCTTTCTCTAGGGGACACACTGGTGAAAACATTGCTGTGTGGAATATCTGAGATTTTCCTGCCTATATTCTCCCCTAAGACTTTTGTGGTGTCATGACTTACATTTAAGTTTTTTATCCATCTTGAGTTTACTTTTGTGTATGGTGTAAGTTGGTAATCGAGTTTCATTTTTTTTTGCATTTAGCTGTCCAGATCTCCCAACACCATTTGTTGAAGAGACTATTTTTATGTCATTTTATGCTTCTGCCCCCTTTGTTGAATATCAATTGACCGTAGAGACTTGGATTTATTTCTGGGCTCTCTATTCTGTTCCATTGATCTATGTGTCTGTTCTTATGCCAGTACAAAACTGTTTTGATTACTGTGGCCTTGTAATATTTTTCAGTATCAGGTATGTGATCCCTCCTACTTTGTTTGTCTTTCTCAAAATTGCTGCAGCTATTCAGGGTCATTTTTGGTTTCATATAAAGTTTTGAAATGTTTGTTCTATATCTGTGAGATATGTCATTAGTATTTTAATAGGGATTGTGTTGAATGTATAAATTGTTTTGGATAATATGGACATTTTGATTATGTTAATTCTTCCATCTATGTACATGGTATATGCTTCCATTTGTTTGTGTCTTCCTTAAATTCTTTTTTCAATGTTGTGTAGTTTTCTGAGTACAGGTCTTTTACCTCCTTAGTTAGGTTTATTCCTAGGAACTTTATTTTTTTTTTGCTATAGTAAATGGGATTTTTTCCTGATTTCTGTTTCTGATCTATCATTTTAGTGTCCAAAAATGCCTTCAACTTATGAATATTGACTTTGTATCCTGCTATTTTGCCAAATTCACGTATTAGATTGAGTATTTTTGGGGGGAGTCTTGTGTTGCAGCTGATTAAGGCCAGGCAGATCTACTCTTGATTCTGGGAGATAGAAGAAAATGTGCAGAGCCATGGGGATGCTTGAAATACCTTTATTCACAGTGGGCAAGCCATGCATGCTGTAAGTTGCATGTCTAACTAGTGATAAGCCCTATTTGTTTAAGTACTAGAAGGGGAACAAGGTTGGAAAAATGCTAGAACATTACATAACATAATTCTGTGCATACAAGCCCACTTCATGTTATGGGAATAATTTATCAGGCCCAGTCTCAAGACTATGAGAACACTGGCTATCAGGTCTTCCGAAGGCTATTGTACTCTGCTTCCCTTAGTTACTCAGACACTGGGGTGATGAAGTCAGACTGCCTCCACTTACCCTATAAATCTATAGGATTTTCTATGTACACTATCTTGTCATCTGTGAACAATGACAGTTTTGCTTCCTCCTTTCCAATTTGAATGCCTTTTATTTTTTTTTTCTTGTCTGATTGCTGTGGCTCTGACTTCCAATACTATGTTCAATGGAAGTGGTGAAAGTGGACATCCTTGTCTTGTTCCTGATCTTAGTAGGAAAGCTTTCAGTTTTTGCCCATTGAGTATGATTTTGGCTGTAGGTTTCTCATATATGGCCTTTATTATGTTGAACTATGCTCCCTCTATTCCCACATTGCTAAGTATTTCTATCATAAATGGGTGCTACCTTATCAAATGCTTTTTCTGCATCTATTGATACGATCATGTGATTTTTGTTTTTCCTTTTGTTTGTGTGATGTATTACATTTATTGACTAGCAAATATTGTACTATCTTTGCATCCCTGGGATGAATCCCATTTGATCGTGGTATGTGATTCCTTGCCAATTATGGTCTTTTCCCACTCACCAACAATCACTTCTTTATGGCATTTGACCTTTTTATCAACTCTGAACATTCAAGGAATTTGTAGAATAAATTCACTCGTTAATCAACTGATTAGGCTCTATATACTCTGCATAGAAAGAATTTCTGTTTTACGAAAATCAAAGTTTTGCTAGCTGAAAAAAATATTAAATAATAAATTCCAAGTATCAACCAGTGTGCAGACAAATGTAGCCCTACCACAACACTTAAAAGTTTTGTAACAGTTAAGTCTTCCTGAAGTGTAAATAAAGCCAGTTTTAGAATATAACACATTAAAAACACATAACATTTCCCAAAAGGCTGTAGAAGAGAATTTTTTTTCCTTTTACCTTCCTAGTTTCTCCAGCTAGGATCCTGTAATTGGACTAAAGACAGAGTAACAAGCGAAAAACAAACAGAAGTCTAATAGCATGTATATGAGGCATACATATGTGAATACACAGAGATGAATAACTTCAAGGGGTGGCTTAATACCAAGCCACCAAGGCTTAATACCACCGAAGAAAAGAACAATACATTTTTAGAGAAGTTAGAAGATAAGGAAAAGGACTTCAATTTTCTAGGATGGTGAGTTGTGGAAAGGCAAGTATAGGGAAAAAGAAAATGAAGAGTAGACAAGGACTCATTTTAGCAAGGTTTTTATGGGGATTCCTCTGGTGCAGTCTCCAGGATGATAAAAGTCTGAGGTTGTCTCTTGTAATTAACTTCTGTCCTTCCTGGTAAAGAGGGGAGAGGGGACCTTTTGGAAATTTATGCCCTACTTTTAGGCATATAGCAGAAGTTGGATAGATTTTCTTTTATTTGTTCTTTTCAATTGCATTCAGCTCAAAATAATCCTTATGCTAAAGTGGCATATTCTGCTACCCTACAAGGCCAATAGTTTTATTTACAAAAATAATGTATCTGAATATAACATTAAGAAGACTACTAAGAAAATTAAATTTTTGAAGTCTTAATTAAATCCAAAATAGGTGACATGTGCCAACACTACAAAAGACTTCCAAAGTCTCTTCCTCTGCCAAATGTTTCCCAATTTGAGCACGAAATTTATTTCTGTCATGAATGTCATGTTATGCTCCCTGAGACTTGCAAAACTGTCATTGAAAAGGAGAGGGAACACAGGGTGCTAGGTAATATATGCAAATTTTATAAACAACCCAACAAAAAGACTTTACTGAACACAATGCACATTTTTCAGTTACTACATTGCTGGAATTAGAATGAATAGATTTATAATTTACATAAGTTAGTTTTTTATTTGGTGACTTTATGGAAGAAAATTTGCATGGAGATAATAGCTAGTATTTTCTAAGTACTTATTCTGTGTCATTCATGATTTTAGGTTGCTAATATAGGTTATCTCAGTTACAATTTGAAATTTTCTATTTATCTCCTTTTACATATTTTTCATATGAGGAAACTAGGAATTATACAATTACTATGGAATTTACCAAGTTCACACAGCTGGTGCAGGGGAGGAAGCCAGTTAGAGATGTGTACCCAGCTGGAGGAAAGGCATGACATACCACATTCTTAAAATATTCTTTTAAATTCTTTATTCAACATCACCAACTCATAGTTTACAACTCTCTCTCTCTTATTAACTCATTACTTTTTCATGATTTGGAAAGCAAAACTCATATCACATAATATCAGCCATCATTCCATTAAAAAGTATTGAATATATTTACATGTCACATAAACATTAGTAAAATGAGTACCTAAAAGAATTATACAGACCCCTGATCAATATCAACGGATTTTCTTTTTCTCCCTATTCCAGCATGAATCCTTTATCAGCCTAAATGTGAAGAAAAAACACCTTTTCTTTTTTTTTTCACTAAACACAGGAAGCAGTGGGCAAAAAACAAAAGCAGCTCATTAAAGCAACAATAACTAAAAATTTAAAACAGAATTCTTTGAAAGTCCCTTTTTTACTATTTTCAACAATATTCATTGAAACGTCAGGCTTATTCACACGGAGCAAATTGTGCAAAATACAATATATTAAATAACACAAGCATTGTCCATTACAATAAAATGAAACAAAGCATTAAAGGTATAATATTCATAAAACACTTGGAACGTACAACACACTAAAATTCAGGCTACCAGCCAAATATTACAACAGCTTCAAATATTGGGTAACTAAGGTATATGATTTGAAACTGATGATGCATTATTTCAAAAGAGCTCTAGGTAAGTAAGCAGTAATGGTGCAATGAGTTAGTTGTGGCCAGTATTAATTTCTTTGCTGCCTGATTGCTCTAGCTCCCAACAGATTAGGAGTCTATGACCTCAGCTGTTTCTCAGCTGCTAAGATCAGAGACTATACACAGATGGCATGCCTAAGTTCTCAGGGCTGCTGTGTCCCAGAGATAAGGCTGCTTGAAGAAGTGCTCAGTTTTACCTCCCTTTGAAATAGTATGCACAGCCATCAGTAACAAACACTTCTCCACTGTTATATTAAACAACACTGCCTTGCATACACAGGTGAAATTTCCTGAACATGAGTTATTTAAATCACTTGAAATGCCTATAATTTTATTATGTCTGGTCTTCATGTTATTTCTCCAATTGTATCTTCTTCCCCTTTTCATCCTATCCCCATCCTGGTACCCAGAATCTACTGCCAAAATGCAATGATTTAAGAACCCGATGGAAATAACGGGTCACATTTCTTCATGAGTTGGTTGCCTTGAACGTTTTTGATAAGTTATTCTTTAGCCTTGTCATTCTCTGTCATTCACAGCATTAAAGCTCTAAGTGTGAAAACACTGAAAAATCTACTATTCCCACTCAGAATCATGTTTTAAACCAGGTTACAAATTGCAATTAAAATAAGCCAGCTTCCAGAAGCTAAAGAAATATACCTTCATCCTTAGCATTATTACAAAACCTTAGGATTAAAGGAATACACAGCTCTTAATTTTATCAGAGATCATTTTTCCCTGAAAGCTCCTAAATATGCAAATGCAAACTCTTCACCTCACCCCCTTCATGCCACTGGAGAGGGACAGAAAAGGTGTGACTATACAACTAAATAGTGCTTCATACTCAAGTGTCATAGTTCATAACAGCTTTTTTTTTCTTTGAAGCAGGACAATTATGGCTCAATATTACCAATGTATTCCCAGTTCTTTTCTCACTGACAGATCCTTCAGTACTGTGTTCAGTGCCTGGTTTTATTTTCTTCAGCCTATGTACTCTGGGGATTATTGAGAAATAAACTAAAATGACTTTCTTCTGTGTGCTTACACATTTTATCAAGGACACTGGGTATAAATATACCTTATCATATAGAAATAATGATCAGAAATTCACTGTCCAAGATTTTTAAACAGTAAACTAATTAATTATGCATTGATTGAATTAATATTACATATTTAAAATCCAAATATTTTAGTAAATATTTCTCCCATTATTTCCATAACTTCTTTTATAGTACTAAAGCCCTAGCCTTTATTGTTGATATAGCATTTTGATTCTTGTTTAAGCCCAAAGTAAACTGATTCTTACCAAAAGCCAATTACTGTATAAAAAGTTAAACATAACTCACTGGAGACAGTGCTATGTGTTCACCTTTGTCATGCAAGTGAGGTAATTTAATTGGAACTTAGTTCTGCTTCCTTTTTTTAGGTACGCTTATATTGATTTACCTAGACTTTTAAACCACTTCACCAAATGTAAATTACTGTTCATATTGTAACTTAAATATTATTATCAATTTATTAGAATTATTTTCAAACATTTGTGTATTCATATATGTGTATATACCTATTTTGAACTTTAGCTTAATTATAAGATGTTAAGTACTTTGTAATTCTTAGCAGGAAATTATTTTACAGATGAACACATTTCTAATTTCATGTAAAATCCAGTTAGAAAACAGCACTAAAGGGCTCTTTCAGCAGACTACAGCTTCTATTGAAAACCCAGATTCTAGGCTGCAACCTAATGTTTCTATGATTTTCTTCAATACTTTCAAGCCCATTGGAATTATGGAGAGTGAGGTTTTCCTCTGTGAAGAAATATTTTAAAGCCTAAGCATTTTCACTCCCCCCCCACCCCAGATTTTACTTGTTCTACACCTTGGGAAGGTGGAGACTACCCGGCTTCTCCAGCCCATAATGACTCTCCAGCTTGACTACCTCCCAGTGGACGTCTCAGTCACCAGCAGTGCATGTTGTAGCAGCAGTAGCCAGCAGTATCCTCCCTGACCCCGTGATTTCTCTTCTCTCCTATGATTTCTCTTCTCTTACCTCCTATGACCTCTCAGCATCTGGACAACTCATTATTACTCTCTTAACTTCATACTAAGGATCCACGTTCGGCATTTTACATGCTTTTAATGTCCTGTATATAGCAGAATGTCAACGAAGGGAGTATCTATAAGGGGGGATATGAGAGATATTTTGTGTGATGTTAGGAAGCACAGTCCACAATTCTATGCCTACTTCTGATACCAACTGCAAGTTTGGGTTTTCCCAAGACCACCCTCAGATTTTGTAAATCACTAGAAGGACCCATTGAACTTACTGAAAGCTATTACAGTCCTAGTGTAGTTTATTATAGGCAAAGAATGAAGATTAAAATCAGCCAAGGGAAGAGACACATAAGGCAGAGAGTCAGGGAGAGTTCCAAACACGAAGCTTTCATTTTCTTTAGGATGCATTATCTTCCTGGCATCAACAGGCAACGTACATGCAGAATATTGCCAACCCAGCACTCTCTTCTGAACTTTAGTATCAGAGTTGTTACTAAGGCTCCATGCTTGATGACCTATATGTCGGACCTTTGTCTCCAGCTCTTTGTAGGTGGAGTGGATATCATACAGCCCAAAGTCTTTATCATAATTAACATTGTTAAATATCCAGTGGCAAAGATCTCCATGTAAAGAGACTCCTAGAAGACATTCTAAGGACCTGGAGATTACTTCCCACTACCCAGTAGTGGAGGGCAGAGGTCAGAACTCCCTCTGGTTAAGGTTAAATCCTGTATCCCATACTTTTCAAATGTGATCTGGCAAGACAGTTTTAAGAAAATAAACTTTTAGATCTTTGATGCTACTTGAACCATAAAAAATGTTTTTTATGGTTATGTTTTGATTATCTTCAGGACATCAAACCAAAGCAATTTATTTTGATGATTTAATTAATGCACCCTAAATCCATAGGACTTACTATCTTCTACCACAAATATGTCTTTTAATAGTGAAGCATGTGGAACACACAAAACATGCTCTTTGAAAGGGGACTTCTGACTTCTTATATAATATAATGACTCTGATATATGGTAAAGGGGGTGGTAGGTAGGATGACAAATTTCCTTTAGTGACATCACCTCTTCTAACTTCTGGCTACTAGTAAGGAATGCATCACACTTGAGGGAGAGTTCTGTGTGTGCAAGAAAAGGCATAAATAAATTATTGAATGCTAATATCTTCCATCTCTCTGACTCTAGATATTTAAACAATAAGCAATTATTTTAAGCTACTCAGTACTCTTCCTCATAATGAAAGCACTTTTGAATTGCAGAATCAATGTAGTCCAGGAATAAAGATATTTAAAAATGTATCTGGGATGTTGTACAGCAAATTTCTCAAGGTAAAAGGTTTCAGTGTAACATGTGTGTGTTTGTGTGTGAGAGAGAGAAAGAGCAAGTGAGCAAGAAGGTTAAAACCTATTTATTAAATCATATCAAAAGCTATATGTCCAACGACAGACATCTTACTGCACTTATAAAATATGTTATTTCTTATATCTTTAATTTGCAAATTTTATTCTGGCTATTAGACCTCTATTAGTTTCAGCAATAGATAATTGTTTCTTTCATTAAATATATAAGAAACTATGATCATGATGTATATAACAAACTAAATGTATTTATTTCTGATTTTTATTTTTGCTTATAATTATTTAGTTATTTTGAGGTCAAAAAATACATGTATCCATACAACTTTATCAAAAGAACATTATATATTTTCATGCTTATTTATAAATGACAAGTTTTAGTTACACACATTGCATGACTTATTACAATTAAAAATGAGAAATACCAATTATATATTATCAAATTCTTATACTTCAAAATAAAATAGATACACTTATTGTATTGGATGTACAACATTTCAATCTTGAGTGCACAGAATTTATTAACCAATCTTTAAGGTGTGTACCACATTTGTTTTTCAATATTTTTAATACTATTCCTTGAAACATACAACATTTTTATACAAATCGGTAAATGAAATGAACTTTATGTGACAAAAAGAAAGAACTGAACATTTGGCTTGAAAATAACTGACCTTGCTAATCTGGTTGTATTGCAGACATTTTTTCATAAATTGAATGAGATTTAGCTTCAAAATAGCTAACAAAAGTATCTGTGAAGTTTAAGATGAGAATGTTTAAAATATTAAGTTAATAAAATTATAACAATTAAAATCTTTTCATTATTCCAACCATGTATTGGTTAAGATTCAAAAGATGACACACTAAAATTAGAATTCTTGAAGATGATTTATTTACAAAGGGACTAATTAAAAGGGAATGGTGAAGTTATAGAGGAACCACAAGGAGTAAAATGGAAACTAGTGACAAGCAGCAGTGAAGCTGTCACCACCACTTAGCTGACAGGACAAGGGAAGGGAGAATTTATTGAAACCTGAAAAGACAGTTAATCTTGTAGACATGGCTGCTTAGAAATGAGCCCTAACCTTTGGTTAGGGACACAGCCCATTTGAGGCAGGCTTACAAGTGTAGGATCCAGGATAATAAATACCCTGACTTTATTTGCTTCTCTCCTTTCAGTAATTGCTGGGGTTTCCTATTAGCCAAGGCCAGAGAGAAATTAGGAGGCACAGAACCCCACTGACTCCTCAATATAATCACCACACCAGTGCAGAATGAACTGAGAAGAGAATAAACTGAGAAGGCCACACAAAGTTACCCAATATATGCCCTTTCTTTCTTAGTATATTAAGTTAAACAAGAAGCATCTAAGAGAAAAAATAATAAGGACAATAAATTATCATTTGCAAAGTATGGATTAAACATTTTTGGGTAACCCTCTGTGTGTATTAGTGAGGATTCTCCAGAGAAACCGCCGATAGAATATTTGTCTGTCTATCATTTATCTATCTATCTATCAATCTATCATCTATCTATCAATCTATCTATAAATATATCTATATACATATATAGATATAGATATGGAGAGAGAGATTTACTATGAGGGATTGATTCATAAGATTATGAGGATGAGATGTCTTATGATCTTCTGTTTGCAAGCTGGAGGCCCAGGGAAGCCAGTGGTGTAGTTCTAATTCCAAACCAAAGTCCTGAGAACCAGGGGAGCCAATGGTGTAAGTTCCAGTCTGAGTCTGAAGGTCTGAGACCCAGGAGCACTTGCATAAGTAGGGCAAAAAGAGATGGGTGGCCCAGCTCAAGCAGAGAGCAAATTTACCCTTCCTGTGCATTTTTAGTTCTATTCAGGTCTTTCATAGATTGGGTGATGTCTACCATATTGGCAAGGGTGAACTTCTTTACTCAGTCTGTCAATTCAAATGCTAATCTCTTCATTTGGTAACAAGCTGTAATTGCTTATTAGATCTATTTTTCTTTTTTTTATTACCTTGAGATTATGACTGAGTAGGCAATCATACAATCTGTTGGTAATAATAATTTTGACTGCTTCTCTCCAATAGCATGAGTCTCCACTTCTAGTTTTTTTGTGAAATTTCATTGATAGAACTTCCCATTATAAAAGTGAAATATGTTAGTGAAATATATGATTTTAACTGGATTTTCTCATATTCCACAGTTTGGAATGCCATTGAGTGTTGGTTTCAAGTAGATATTCAATTCCTAGTTTAATAAAATATTTGTTCATGCTATTGTTTCTATTTGATGATTTTTTTTCTTGGTTATTATTCTACCTAACTCTCTCAATTTGTATGGCTAATGTATTTAAGAAAATGTCTTTTGGCACAAATTATAATCATTTTATGATCATTTTAAACTTAGGTTGATTGTAGTGATATATTACTCAGGGATCTACAGAGACACAACCAAGAGTATACACACACACACATACACACATAATATAACTAGTGAATACATATAATACGTATAATGAAGAGTATGTATATATAATATAAAAAAGAACCAATAGTATATATACTATGTTATATTTATGTAAATAAAACAGAAATTGGCTCATGTAATTATGTAGGCCAAGAGGTCCCACAATTTGTCATTTGGGACCTAAAGAAACAGGAAAGGGTGTTGTGTAATTCAGTCAGAGTCTGTAGGCTTGAGAACCAAGGGATCTGGTAGTGTAAGCCCCCATGCAAATCTTAAGGTCCAAGAACTGGGCAGGCCGACACTGGAGGGCAGGAGAAGATGGATGTCTCTCAACAAAGAGAGCAAGTTCACCTCTCTTTTTTTGCCTGTTTGTTCTTTTCAGGTCCCCATCAGTTTAAATGATGCTCATCTCCATTAGGAAGGGCAATCTTCTTTGCTCAGTCTACCAATTTCAGTGCTAATCTGTTCTGGAAGTATCCTCACAGACACACCTAGAAGAAATGTTTCGTCAACTATGTGGTTATCCCTCACCTCGATCATGTCATATAAGAAGTTAAGCATTGCATCTCCCCCAAATCAAGAAAATGAACAATAATGATAACTGAATTAAAAAGTTTATAATTTAGGTTATTTCGTGTTCTTTTCTCCCACAAATCTGAAGCATAACTTAATTAACTTGTCAACTGATTTATAATTAATAATAATATTTGGTCATAGACAATTATGTTTTGTGCATGTAATTATGAAGGAGTTCAAATAATTGAGTGACATTGTTAAAATAAAACCCCTTTCATTCTCATTAACTTATTCAACAAACGTCTTTACTACTTCAATAATAAAATGAAAATATCAGTAGGATTAATTGTAAACTGTCCTATACTAGCAATACTTCTAATGTATCCACAAATAAGTTCAGTAAGTGAAAAAACATCCTTTAAACTTTTATTAAGATAGACATTCTGAAAAATTAATTTTATTTTAATTTTTAAAATTAGTAATATATTTATGCTAAGATTAATTATGTACTAAACAATTATAATGCAACTCAATCTAGAGTAAAAATAACTTAATAAAGATTTATATATCAAAAGGTTAAACCTTAGTGCATATATAAATATATATTTTGTGACAGAATTAAAGTGGGGTTTTCAATATAAGAGCTTTGAGCATAAAATATTGTATTAGGTTTCAATTTGTTCTAAGTGAAATGAAAATATGAGATCAAGATGAAAAAAGAAAAATAAAGACTTCTGAATTTTAAAGAATGATCTATTCATACGTCTTTTAAATGGTTGGTGAGAATTTCAAGTACAGTCATACCCCAGTACTTGTTGGCTTCAGAATTTGTCAAACCTTGTACTCACTAGCATTTTGATGACAAAAAAAATGTTTCACTATTTGGTGCTTGCTCAGGGTTTGTTGCTTTTTCTAGAACTTGTATGAGTCACGACACTGCCCAATAAGAGAAAAATGCTTCATTGTTTGGTACTCATCAGTTTCGGTACTTGTAATGAGCTTAGAACAAACTAACCATGAGCACCAAGGTACCACTGTATCATGATCAGGGAGATAAAACAGAGATGAGATGCCTCTCCTGCAAGGATTTAACCTGAGCTTTCTTACAGAGTGCTGACAGTTTGGTCATTTACATGCTGTAGAGTAAATGAAGTGAGTCAGGCTCCCTTACCAGCCTGATAAGAAGTATCCCCATAGCGTTGAGAATGGACCCACTTGCGCAAAATTACACTTTGTTATACAATATCTTGGCATCCTGCTGGTTTTGTGTGTATTTAGTATATAAGGGAGTTGGGACTTCCTGTGGGCAACATGCAGTGTGACACATGGCTTGTGGTGTGCGTGGATCAATCTACCCCAGAACAAAGGCACGTCAGACATTCTGATGGCTCCACATACATACATTCTTTCCATCTGCCCAAATCCCGTGTGAATCTGCCTGGCCTTGAACAGCTGCAAAACGTATGCCATTTACTGAATTCCCTTTGTTGTCTGTGATCATCTATGCCTAGAGAAAAGTTCCACCAGAGTATTTGAACTACCTTCTTTTAAAACTTTACTGTGTTTTGTTTGTGTTTCTGAAAGATTTATTGTTTATCACTTATATCCACTTTTCTTGTTTTGGTTATGGTATGAGGAACAGATATAAAAGTGTTATTTTCCTAAGTTTATTGTCATTTATCTCAACCCTATTTTATGAACAAATATAATAACCTTGAATGCTTTGTGAAGTACTATATTTCCTTATAATTTTGTTTCTGTACTTCCTGTTCTGTTCTATTGATTTGTTTATCTTGTGATGCGACTGAGCCTTTTTTGTATATTTTATTCTTCCATTCCTTCCTTTTTTCCTTCCTTCCTCCCTCTCTCCCCCAATCTCTCACCCTCTCTTTTGTATTCCACTAATAACCATTTTCCAAACCTGATAATGTGTATTAAGTATTCTTATTTTTGTCTGTATTGTCACCAAATTTTCAACAAAATGCCCAAAACTTTGTTATAATGGCCAACAGTGAGACTTCCTCAGCCAATTTTGACCCCAATGCTCCTAGTTTAAGAGATTAATTATCACAGGTGTTCATCATTTAAGTCTGTCTCATTCTTCTGGACAGATCCTTGCTTTCACAGCTGTACTTGTGAGCATGTGACCTAGTTCTGCCCAATAAGCTGCAACTTTAGGTCTCTTGAGGAGACCCTGGGAAAGGAACTTCCTCTTAAATAACATGGAGACAGGCATGTGAAGATAGCTCTTGCCTTTCCTGCCTCCTTCAGTTGAAGAAAATCTGAATTTGTGACTGCTGCAGCTGTGGCAATCACTTTATACTTCAGGGAATAACAAGAAAATAGCAGGAATAATGTAGAAGCAACAGGTATTCCATACTCTTCTTTAAAATAGGCTTTTTGAATTTTACGTATGCTCACAGGTGCTTGGAATAAAGTCATTATTGTACCAACTTTTCTTGGTGCTAGTTGGTGCTAGGTTATTAAGTTCTGATCATGGACATGCAACTTCTGATTGTTTCTTTACCCTTTATCTTGTGATTGTCTAGAATTCAGATAACATGGCTCTAGCAATCCTTTTACACTATAAAGTGAGTTGGGAATAGAAGCTATACAAAAATTGCATAACAAGATGAAAGGAAGCCAGATCTCCAATTCTGTAGAGCACCTTCAAGGTCGTGACCAGGTACCTGAGCTTTCATGTAATAAAGAATTAAACTTCCATATTTTGAACCTCATTTTAATTTTGTCTGCCCTGTCCTTTAATCTCAAAACTAATCTCAACTAAACTGATGCTCATTCAGCTTCTTGATTATTTTGAGTTACATAATGGAAAGACTAACTATTCTAATTTTGGGTTCTCTTTAAGTGAAAAAAAAATTCCTGTCTTTTGGTTGGTTTCTCTATTATTTGCAGGAAAATCATTTATCAGGATTAAAAAATGAAAGCTTCATAGATATATTCATAGACTTTGATAATTAGTACTATCTGTACTAACAAGTTTTCTACGTGAGAAAAAGAACTGTGTCAATAATTTATTACATTTGATTATGCTGGGATACATTTTTGGAGCAACATTATACTTAAAAACATACTGTTCTCTATTGCTAATTTTTATAGGCAAAGCTTTTAAAGAGAATAATCCTCCTTAAAATATGGCATTTAATATTTCATATTTCATAGCTATGTTACAAATTTGTCAGCATCATAATTTCCATTTAACTTTGTACTGGACTTCACATATGCATGTGTATTTATATATATAGATATAAATGTTTGAGTTCTAATATTCAAAATTATATTTCTAATCAATTATGTCTTTGTTGTATAATATATCTCAGATTAAAAAGCTCCTAATTTTTCAACTATATTTAAATGGAATAAATAAAAGACGTTTTCCTAATGTAGAGCATCTTTGTGTCCAATATATAGTATGAAGATTATGACCAGTGAACCAAGTTTAGAAAGATAACAGACATAAAGTTAATCCTTAGTTAGCTTAAAGAACATTCAGGGGCACTAAATAGCATGAAGAAGACAATTTTTTTAGAAGAATAGAAATTTGTTTCCTTCTGCAGCTGATTTGTATTTTAGGGTTATTCTATGTCTTTAAATTGTCAGCCTTACTCCTACTTAAACATTTCAGAGATATCAGGTTATTCAAGATATGAACACAGTCAATTCTCCCATTGCCTTGAGCATTGCTAAAGGATACTTAAGCTACTTGCTGATCTCTAGCTATGTTTTAATCAAACTTTATTTTATAAAGAGTTCCTAGGCTCAATGATATTTTTATGCCTAGATTGATTGATGCTTCCAGCCATATCCCTGAATGATTTGGTAATATTTTAAATACTACCAAAGTTGCTTCTCTACTAGATAACCAGCCTGTAGAGCAGCCAAAATATATGTATTCCTTTCTTTGTGGTCAAGAATGGATTTAACGGTTCCCAAGAAAAATTTATTGTTTGGTGGTTCTCCCCATTCTAATGGCTGCTTTCTGTAGTTTTAAAGAACACTATCACCACTTTATCCCCCTCAGAACATAAAATTAAAGGTTGATCATACCTGCTACTGAAACTAAGCCCTATTAGTATTTGACATAGGCCAATATCCTGACCTCTGTGTCATGAGTTCCATAAAATACTAATTAAGATAAGCAAATGAAGTTGTAGTGTAACAGTGATGGGCACATAGTAAATACTTTAAGGTCAGTTTCTCCGCTTTCCTTTTACCCACATACAGTTATAACTAGTCTTTTTGTACTGAAGAACTAACTCATCAGGGACTTTTAATAACAAATGTAGTTTTCAATCAACATTTATCATATATATGTATATATTTAGTTAAGTATTTGCTTCTAAATTACATGGTTGTTAATTTGTATATCAGAACTTTCCTGATTAATTGGGCAATTATATATTTTTTAACCTAGAGGTATTTTGCTGAAATACAGTAATATCAATTTGTTATTACATTTGGATGATTCTATGCATTTTGAAATTTACTGAATAGTATTTATTTTGATAAAAATGATCTATTAGAAATTTATCAGTTTGAAGTTTTCAAGCTTATATAGTATTCAATGTGATTGTATCTCCAAATGTAGATATTTTATTTTTTATGTTTTTAAGTTTTATTTATTTATTTTTAGAGAAGGAAAGGGAAAGAGAAAGAGGGAGAAAAACATCAGTTTGTGGTTGCCTCTCAAGTGCCCCCTACTCGGGACCTGGCCTGCAACTCTGCCATGTGTCCTGATAGGGAATCGAATTGGTGAATCTTTGGCTCACAGGCTGGCATGCAATCCACTGAGCCACACCAGCCAGAGTGTAGATAATATTTTATATCCATGTTATTTAAGGCATATTTTTCTTCCTTAACCCTTTAAACACTGCTTTCCATAAAGTCTAAGACATGGACCCTTTATTTTTCCATAAAAATAAAGTGCAATTAGTGCAATTCCATGAATTACACTAATTTTCTGTTATCCTGTTGACTAGAGTTAAGTAATGATACTTTGCATTTAACAAGATATTTATGTCTCCACAATTATATTAATGTCACCTGGACTTTTGTACTTACATTTCAGAATGCATAATCTTCTCTTAGTCCCATAAAAATATTATTCTAGTTTTACATATAGAGAAATATCCCTCTAACTCTTGTGGGAAACCAGGACATTCTTTTATTGGTTAGCCATGTATACTACTTCAGCTACTATATATTTGATTCATAACTTGAGGCTTAACAAACTCAGAACCTATAAATTGTATATCATTCTGAGTAACCCAATGGCATCTCAATATTTTAATTTTAATTAATTTATTATAGTTAAAAGTAATTAATATCTAGGAATATGATTATCTGAAAATATTTAAAAACTCAAAGCATCTTTCATTAACCATTGTTCAAAGGTATTACTGAAGAAGATAGTTCCCTAAAAATAAAAGATGAGGGTGACTTCTGCATTCACTTGGGATATGTGTGTGTGTGTGTGTGTGTGTGTGTGTATATATATATATATATATATATATATATATATACACAGAAAGTGACAGGAGGATGTCCCTCCACCCCAGCAATAAGAACCTTCAGGTCATAGTTTCTGAAGCTCATCAGACATAGAAGCATGTACAGAAAGAAACCTATTGAATTATAGCCCACAAGGTGATTAGCCAGTCCTAGAAGGGAAGAGGTCCATGACTAATTTTACATTTCATGAGAGGGTAGAAGGAGGAAGAAGCCATCATAGCTATGACTAAAGAGGAAACAATTATATTTTTAATAAATTTTAAAATACTGATAATGGGCTGATAAGGCAGTTCAGAATCTCAAAGAGGCAAAGAAAATCTGCAACTACCTGCCAACTCTTTTCCATGAGCTCTATTGAGCAGCCATGAAAAAAAAAAAACTGTGAGTAGTACAGAAGGGCTGAGACTGATTCCTCTGAGAGTCAGGTGTGTAAGGGCTGCTGCAGCCTGAGGGCAGGGCAGGAGAGCTGAGGAAAGCCCTGGCCACTTCAGGTACTCATTGTGTGGTGGTGTGATGGGTCTGCTGAAGTGTGAAGGCAGGAAGAGAAAGCCATACTTTACACTGAGCAGGGAGAAGCATCTGTTTATACCTGGATGAGAGTTGAGAGTAACCCTTATGGTGCAGGTCCACAGAGATTCTTGAAATCTGAAGACCATGCAGAAGAATAAAGGGTTCCCCACAAACACTCTGGGTCTTACAGTGAGCAGGAGGCGGAAGTCATATGTGGCTGGGTTTGGGAAAAGACAGATAAAATAAAGCTCCACAAGGTGCATGAGCATGGGGTCTTGATGAAGTCAGATGATGGGAAAACAGAGAAATGACCTGGGTCCTCAGATCATAAGTCTACTAACATAAAGCTTCTGATCCTACCACCAAGTAATTTGAAACCTCAGTGAACTAAATCTAACTAAAGCAACAATAAATTCTAGACCCAGCTACACTACAGACAAGACTGACTCGGAAGAATGATCATGCTCTTTTCTAGGCATAAATATTATTTACTTCAATTTCTGTTTTCTTTTTTTTTCCACAAACTGTCTGGCACCGAAGAAAAATTTATTAGACAAATAAAAAAGACAGAAAATGAGACCCATAATCAACAAAGGAGTAGTCAGGAGATGTTGGAATGATCAATCACCTATTTCAAAATAACCATAATAGAAATGTTAAAGGTTCTCACAGAAAAGGCCAGACATTTTAAAGTAAAAATGATAAATATGTGAAAAGATATAAAACAAAATGCAGATGACAACAAACATGAAGAGATGGGATGTATCAGCAGAGGGATAGATGTTATAAAAGAACAGAGTCAAATACAAATGCTAGAAATGAGAAATACTGTAACAGGAATGAAGATGAGCTTATCCGTGGACTGGGCACAGCTGAGAAAAAAAGCAGTGACTCTGTGTCTTTAAATACAAGTCAGTAGAAAATGTCCAAATTGAAATACTGATAGTAAAAAGAGTGACTACAAGATAACAGAGCTTGCAAGACTTTTGGGACAATATTAAATGTTCTAACACATCTATTCTGAGCCCAAGAAAAAGTAAGAATGTAGCAGAAAACGTATTTACAGAGATAATGGCAAATAAACTTTTTCACAGGTGATAAGACATCAATGCAGAGGTTAAGCATAATATATATAAAGAAACTACACATGGCATTGCATAGTCAAACTGCTGAAAACCAAAGGAAAAAAGAAAATAGTAAAAACACTTATAGAGGAAAACAATTACACACAGTGAACCAACATTAAGAATATTGCTGATTTCTTACCAGAAATAACTGAAGTCTGATGTCAGAATGACATTTTTTTTCAGTGTTGGAAAAAAAATATCGTGCCCAAAGATTTCTATGTTCAAAGATACTATCTTCTCAAAATAATGGTAAAATAAAGACATGTTCACATAAGACAAAGTGCAAAGTTTCAGCTGCTGCAAACTGTACTACAAGAAATGCTAAAAGAAGTTCTTCAAACTATAAAAATGAAGCAATGAAAAATACCAGAAAAACAAATATGTAAGTAAACATAAAGAACATATTTTTAAAAAGGTTTCTAAACATGTACATCTATGTTCATGTCTTTATATCATTATCTATCATCTATCTATCTATCTATCTATCTATCTATCTATCTATCATCTGTCTATCTTTAAACATCTTTAAGGCACTACTGACTCTAACAACAATGGATTGTGAGATCTATAGCATATACACAATTAAATATATAATGAGGGCACAAATAATAGGCAGGTGGTAACTTGAAGTGTAATTTTCTAAGAGTCTTGCTTTGTTTATAAAGTAGTTGATTTTTCTGAAGGTAGACTTAATAAGTTAAAATTGTGCAAAAGAAATCTCAAAATAAATAGAACAAAGAAATAAGACTAAAGAGTCAACAGAGGAAACACAACAGAACACCGAACATACCAATTTACTCTAGAGATGGCAGGAGAAAATTAACAGAGTAAGAAAAAACAGAATAGAAAACAAATACCATTTTAGTAGACTTAAATGCAATCATATAAATTATTACATTAAAAGTAAATGTCATTTGGTTCCTCCAGAAAATTTACCCAAGACAAAGTTAGAAGCTCAAGATATTTACTCAGGGTAACACCTGTGAATAATAAAAGGGACAATCATTAGGAATAAGAAAAAAAAAAGTCTTCACATTGCCAATGTATTATAGGTTTAATGCTAATAAAACTAAGGGTAAACCCTGGCTGGTGTAGCTCAGTAGATTAGCATGGGCTGCGAACCAAAGTGTCTCAGGTTCGATTCCCAGTCAGGGCACATGCCTGGGTTGCAGGCCATGAACCCCAGCAACCGCACATTGACGTTTCTCTCTCTCTCTCTCTCTCTCTCTCTCTCTCTCTCTCTCTCTCTCTCTCTCTCCCTCCCTTCCCTCTCTAAAAATAAATAAATAAATAAAATCTTAAAAAAAAACTAAGGATAAAAGAAAAATAGGTTGTGGAAAAAGAGCTTCAGGCTGTGAAGTACCATTTCTTCACACTGTAAGAATGGCGCATGCAACATGACTTGCAGTTGATGATGTTGCCTTCCTCAACTGGCCAAGGTAGTGTTTGACAAGTTTTTTCACTGTACAGGCATTCTGCTCTCTCCCATACTCTTTTTTTTTTACAGTATCACTATTTATTATGATGCATATTAAAAGGATTTGGGGGAGTAAAGTTCTATCTCTTTGATGGACAAATATCTATATAAATTTTTTGAAGACTTCAGGCAAAGTAGATTTGCCCTTTTCCCTCATTGATTTATTTATTCAATTACATATTTACATCACTATGAACTCATGAGAGTATGTTCTCTGACCATATAGAAATAAAAATGGAAATTAATAACAGAAAAATATTTTTAAAAACCCTGAATTGTGGGAATTAGACAAAGCACTATAAATGACCCATGAAACAGATAATTTTAAAAAATTAAAAGGGAAATTAGAAAATATTTACATGTGAATAATGGTAAAATCACAAAATATCAAAATTTGTGGAATTCAGCTATTCGTCATAAGGGTAATTTAAAACTTTAAGTAATTATGTTTAAAAATTTAAAAATATGTAAACTTTATAAACAATGCTTCTAACTTAGAAGCTATAAAAATAAAGAGTTGTAGTCATTAAAACTAAAAGTAAACAAATAGTAGAGAATATCAACAAAGGAGGAAATGATTATTGAAAAGTTAATAAAATTTATAATCCTCTCAAAAGCAAGAAGACAAAATTACCCAAGATAGCAACAAAACTATAGATATAAACACAGATTCTACTCATGCTAACTAACAGGATAATAAGAAAGCGTAATCAGCAGTTTTGAGTGACTAGATTCATCAACTTGGATGAAATGGAATAATTCTTTGAAAGACATATTTCGTATAACAAAAAATTGAAAATCTAAATGACATTACACATATTAAAGAATTTGAGTTTTTAGTTATGAAAGCTTCCCACTAGAGTAACTATAATTTCATTTGTCTTCATTAGTGAATTTGAAATATTTAATGAAGTGATATTAATAGTAATGTACAAATTATTTTAGGAAACAAAGGAAGATGAGTATTTTAAATATATTTTATTAGGCAATTATGTATTTGATTCTTATACTACACAAACATACCCTAGATGAGAAAATTAAAGACAAAAGTTCCTGTTGAATAAGATATAAACATTAATTTAAAAAATTAGCAAGTTAAATGCAATTTATAAAATTAGTAAAAAATGTGCTTTGCCCCAAGAATGTAAGAGTCATCAAATGTAAGACTCATTCAACAGTTTTCAAAAATTAATTTAATATAATCACCAAATAAATATCATGGTCATTTCAATTGATTTTAAAATAAAAACAAAACAGTATGAGCTCATGGGAAAACCATTTACCAAATAATACATATAAGGAAATATTCTTAAACAGATGAAGCAATTTAAAAATTCTGTACCTAATATCATACATAATGTAGAATAGTAAGTGCTTCCTGAAATTAGAACATAGCAAAGCATTTTTTCTCATTTTTTAAAATTCAACATTATAAGTAGATACCAGGTAGTATAAAGTAAGGAAAAGAAATAAGTGACAAAGAAATTAGAGAGAAAGCGTAAACTGTCTTACTTACATGGCCTATTATATAATGTAGAAAATCCTTAAAAACATACCAAAAAATACCTATAGAATTAAAAGTGAATTTATCAATATGAATATATAAACAATTTTATTACTACTATCAATTAATTAAAAAATAAAATAATGAAATCTATAAACATCTAGAAATAGTAAATAAATCTGCAAAATTCAGATCACTAAATTAATATGCATAAATCAATTGATTTTCTATACACTGGTAAATGATCAATTTAAAAACATTTTAAAAAGTATCATTTTATCTTATGGAAACTCCTTTGTAGGTAAGTTTCTTCTTCTCTCTTGATGCTTTTAAGATTTTTTTTTTAGTCCTGGCTGTTGAGGCTTAGTGGATTGAGTACCAGCCTGTGAACCAAATGGTTGCTGGTTCAATTTCCAGTCAGGGCACATGCCAGGGTTGCAGACTAGGTCCCCAGTAGGGGGCAGGTGAGAGGTAGCCACACACTGATGTTTCTATCCCTTCCCTCTCTTTCTCCATCCTTTCTCCTCTCTTTAGAAATAAATAAATAACATTTAAAAAAATTTTTCTTTAAAATAAATATTTTTTTCTTTATCTTTAATGTTTAACATTTTAAATATGATGTGTCTTGGTGTAGCCCTCTTTGGGTCCAACTTGTTTGGGATTCTCTGTGCTTCCTGGACTTGTATATCTATGTCTTTCACCAAATCAGGAACACTGTCTTTCATTATTTTTTTCAAATAAGTTTTTAGTTTCTTGCTCTTCCTCTTTTCCTTCTGGCAGTCAAAAGTGAATAACATTCTCAAAAAGCAGACTAACAGGGCACCAGAGTCCTGCTGAAGAGGGTCCTGCTCTATGTACAGGGAATAGGGTCATTTCCTGTACAACGGATCCTCCACTGTGGTCATGGCCAAACCTCCCAGCCAAATAGCCTAGGGATAAATCGCTCTTGTTGGCATGCCAACAGCAATCAAGGCTCAACTACCACAGGAGGGTCCACACAGCCCACACAAGAGGTGCACCTGGAACTTCCAGTTTGGGCAACTGTGGAGGTTGTACCACTGGGCCCTACAAGACACCTACTAAATAAGGCCACTCTACCAAGCCTAACAGATGTAACAGCTCTGCCTAATATATAGAAACAAACACAGGGAGGCTGCCAAAATATGGGGACAAATAAATATGTTCCAAATAAAATAGCAGAACAGAACTCCAGAAAAAAAAACAAACCAAAATAGAAACAAGTTATCTACCAAATGCAGAGTTCAAAACACTGATTATAAAAATCTTCAATGAACTTAAGTAAAGAGTAGAGGAACTTGATGAGAACATGAACAAAGAGATAGGAAACATAAAAACAGAATGAGAAAATCATAAAAAAGAATCAGTCAGAAATGAAGAATACATTAACTGAAATGATTAATACATTATAGGGAATCAACAGTGGAATTGAAAAAGCAGAGGATCAAATCAGAGATTTGGAAAATATGATAGCATAAAATGCCCAGTGAAAACTGCAAAAAGTAAAAAAGAAATACGGAAAGTGAAGATAACATAAGGAATGTCTGGGAAAATTTTAAGTATGTAAACATTCATATAATGGGGTTAACAGAAGGAAAAGAGAAAGAGCAAAGAATTGAAAACCTGTGTAAAAAATGAAAAAAAAAATTCCCTAAGCTAGTGAAGGAAATAGACGTACAAGTTCAGAAAGCACAGAGTCCCAAACAAGGTGAACCCAAAGACTTCCACACCAAGACACATTTTAATTAAAATGCCAAAGGTTTAAGACAAAGAGAGAATCTTAAAGCAGCAAGAGAAGAGCAGTTAGATATCTACATGGGAGCTCACATAAAACTGTCAGCTGATTTCTCAACAGAAATCTTGCAGGCCAGAGGGATTGACAAGAACTATGCAAAGAGATAAAAACCAAGTACCCTTCAACCAAGATTACTCTATCTCAGCCCAGCTATCATTTAGAATGGAAGGACAAAGATTTTCTCAGACAAGTAAAAACTAGGAAGTTTATCACCATTAAACTAGTATTACATGAAATGTTAAAGGGTCTTTTTTGAGGAGAAAAAATATATAAAGAGATTAAAAATATGACTAATAAATAGTAATAAATACATATCTATTAACAATTACTTTAAATGCAAATGGATTAAATACTCTAATCAAAAGTCATACAGTGGCTGAATGGATAACAAAGCAAGACCCTTACATGTGCTTTACAAGAGGCTCACTTTAGAGAGAAAGACACACACAAAGTAAAGGGATGGAAAAAACATTTCTTGCAAGTTGAAACAACAAAGTAAGCTGCAATAGCAATGTTTATACAAGATAAAATGGACTTTAAAACAGGGCCATAACAAGAGACACAAAATAACCCAACAATTCCATTTTTGGGTATTTGTTACAAGTAACTTAAAACATTAAATCAAAAAGACACATGAATTGGTATCTTCATTACACTATTACTTACAATAGTCAAGATATGGAAGCAACTTAAGTGTCCCTCACTAGACAAATGGATAAAAAAGAAGTGATGCATATATAAAGTGAAATTTGACTCAGGCATAAAAATAATGTAATTTTACCATCTTCAACAACATGGACCTAGAGGGTATTGTGCTGTATGAAATAAGTCAGTTAAGGAACAAGAAATGCCATATGATTTCACTTATGTGTGGAATCTAAAAAGAACACAAACAAAAACCAACAATAACAAAAAAACAAAGTAAATAAACAAGCAGAACAGAAACAGACTCACAGATACAGAGAACATTGACAGTTGTCAGATTGTAGAAGGGTGGGGGATGGGTAAAAAAAGGGGAAGAAATGAAGAAGTACAAATTGGTAGTCACAGAATAGTCATGGGAATGTACTTTACAACATAGGGGATATAGTTAATAATATTGTAATAACTGTGTATAGTATCAGATGGGTACTAGACTTGTTGGGGTGATCATTTCTTAAATTATATAAATGTCTAATCACTGGGTAGTATACCTTAAGCTATTGTAATGTATATCAACTTTAGCTTCAAAATAATAAATTATTAAAAAGAAGATTAACTATAAAATTATAGTAATCAAGATAGTGTGGTATTGCTGAAAGAATCAACCATGAAAAAGAAGTGAAAGTAAAAAACAACAACAAAAAAAATGACTTTGGTAATCTTCAAATGAAACAATAGCCAAAGCAAATCAATGAGGAAACAAAAACTCTTTTCAACAAATGGTGCCAGAGCATAAATGTGTACCCATAAATTTTTTAAAATAAACTTTTTCCTTTACCTCACACCACACCCACACATTAGTAGAATTGGAGTAATAGGCCTGACTTAAGAGCTAAAGGTAAAAGCCATCTGAGATAAATAATAAAACAAACATGACATTATTTGTGGAGGTTCAAAAGTATAACTGAATATTTTGCTGTCCTAAATCTAATATCTTAATCTTTTATGAAATAGAAGCAGGATAATGGGAGAGAGGTATTTACAGGTCAATATACTCTAATAGATGTAATCTATGCAAAGCTGTGCCTAAAATAAAATTGTAGGAAATGCTTTATGAAAAAACATGGAGCCATTTAGTGAAAGAAAATCCTGGTTTGAAAATATGAAAATACAATATATAAAAGCATGCACTAAAATATAATGTTTGAAAACAGGAGTAACTTGTTTAATGAAAATTGAATATTTGAAGAGACAAAAAATTTGGTAGATTACAGAATTCATTTCTGATAGAATTTGATGATTGGTTACATGAAAAAAATACTAGTAAAGCAAAATGATATATTGTGGTTTTATTATTAAAATTAAAAATAAATAAAATTATTGAAATTAGTTCAGTTGGGGAGAATTATCATTGGAAAAATAGGTGATATGGTTTTAAAAATTTTATCAGGACAAACATTATAAAAAGAAAATAACAATGTTTCTAGACTTGGTAACATTTTCAAATGTTGAGTGGATTAAGTCAAACCCAATAAATCAAATAAAAAAATAAGTCAGGAAATATTTCAAAGTCTGTGTAAAGGCTTTGTCTTTGTGTGCTATGAATGTAAAGGATATAAAACATATCTCTTGTCAAAAAAAAACTTTGCAACCGAGGTGATGAAAGACATAAAAAAGGTATTATAAGCAGCAAATGATCAGTACTCCAATATTTGTATGAATATGTTACCGGGGGTAAGAGAAATATTTTGGATCATGGTGTTTAGGATTTCTTTAGTTAGAAATAAATAGAATAATTACACAACTGTAAGAGTTTATTGATTTCTTATTTCTTTCACTTCCCTAAGTTTACCATAATAGCATTCTTGATTTGTTACTAGTCTCAGGTAGGCCTTAGTCCTCCAAACTGTAGTTCTGAACCAAGTCCAGGGAGTAACATATATGTCCAGACATTCAGTCTGAATCATGGCGATGAACTGAGTTCTTGAGATCCATTCCAACAAAGTACTCCAGAAATCAGGATGCCAGTGAGCCAAAATTCGTCTCATTACACAAGTATATTTTTCTTAGAGATTATAATGGAAAATGTAGACTTATTCTGGGTTGACTTTACTTTCTCTAATTTGCAGTAGACTCATGGAAAATGAACTAGAATAGAACTGAATTATAATATTAGTTCCTTCATTGACCCATTGTTTGAACTTCTAAAAGTCACTTAACCTCTGTGAGACTCAGTTTATTTCTCTAAAAAATAGAAAGTATCTCAGGACATTATAACTAAAACTCAAATACAAAAACATGTGAAAGCAAATATATCCCAGTGTACCTCAAAAATATTTTTTGACTGCAATTGAATTTAGGCCACTGGGAAGTTGCCTGGAGGTCATGTTATCATCTTGTTTGTTGTGTCTGTAAAGCAAGCAAAATATACAGGTGCTGTGCTTGGCAGTTTCTATTCACCTGTGATGCTCTTTTATTGAAACAATCTTTACTATATCTTCCATAAAAATAATATCTATTTGTAAAAGATATTGATATTGGTAATTAGTTGCTAGAAAAACCAAAACTATAATGCACTTCTATTGGCACCAAGTTATTAGGAAAGATAATATTTCAATTTATTCTAATGTTTACCATATCCAGATAAAAATTTGATTTTATGGAGAAAATGTCTTCGATCAGAAAGTGTTAGCCATTATGGCAGAACAATATTGAGAGCTAGTGTTTTGTGGAGAGAGATGTATTTTTGTAAATTATATGAAGAATATAGTTTAGAATCAATACTGTAAGTACATTAGCTACATCATTGGTACATTATCTTCAAATATACAGAATTTTTAAAAATTAAATATATCTTTTTATTTTACTCAAAAATCTGAAGCAAACTTCACAAAAATAGAAACAAAGAAAAATGGGTGATGGATTTTATTTTGTTATCCAGGCTAGCACTATTTATGCAAGTAGAGTCAGAGTTGACTTTTCTCGGTGTGAAAAAGCCCCTTGCCGATTTTCACACCGGGCCACTGTAAGTACAAGCCTGCATTCGCTAGTCCAATGATTCTACAGTCTTGCCAGCAGTAAACAATGCCAGTTAAGGAGCCATATGCCATTTAGCAATTATTTCATTACGCAATGATCATCTCTAAGTTGTTAATGCAACATAAGGAGAATTTTCATAATACATTTTTAAGTTGTTTTATTCTTCAGTCGAGTGCCCATTTGTTATTATTTTTCCCTCAAATCCCATGGAACAAAGCAATATGTAAATAAGTCATTTGCCAAAGGGTAAAGGAAATAAAAATCCTCCAAACTTGCCACTAATAAGATTTCAGATGGGCTCCTATTATTAAGCATATAAAAATGATGAATATACTTCTCCTTCCTCCAGGGAGTTTCTCTCTGACCTAGTTGCAGTGATACATTGTTGAGTGTGTTTTCTACACACAGGTCTCATAACAAGTTAAGGGAGATTTGTGAAGCTTTGTGATTTTTTTAAAGGTAGCAAAAGAGAAGTGAAACAACTAAGGACAAAGATGGTTAGTCAAAATAAAACATTGGTTTTATGAGACTGGAAAAGTAAAACCTTTCCTGGTAATAATATAAACATATGATAATTTAAATTCTCAATGAAATATGAAGTAAATACATATATTTTTCATCTCAGCACTCAAAAACAGGTAGAAAAAGTGGATGATGGAAAGAATAGACTAAAAACAGAAATGGGTGTATCTCCACAGCTATCCTGCCGCTAAGGCCCCTTGCAATCAAGGCCCTTCTTCAAATGACAGCCAGCAGGCGAGCGCAGTCAGCAGAGAGGAGTGCAGGGGCTGTGATTCCTCAGGCCACACAATGCAGAGGTGATTGCTTTCCCAGAGTGTTTACCTCCGGCTACAAACTACCCAACATAGCCCAGGGGGTACCAGATACTGTCCATAAAATCATTTGACATTAAACTTCTCCAACATGGAGCGAATTTTTCAGGAAACAACAAACTGCCATCTAGAACCTGCACGCCTTTACAGTGAACAGGAAACAAAAAAGAAAAAAAAAATCGTGACTTTTATGATTCTCTCTGTCAGGAATATCATTTAAAATATAAGACGTGTTTTGTGGAAGTGAAGTAAGACCGGTTAGAATAATGTGAGAAATGAAATGGCTTTGTAGGGGAAAAGGGCACTAGTTTGTCATGGAGAAACGATTAATGTATGACATGGATCACTGAAAATTCAGTTATAAATGAGAATAGTGTGGGAGAAAGGCAAAAGTGAGTTCATTTTGTTGTAAAGCAGGTCTCAAGTGGACTGGGACTTGGAGTTAGCTCAATGACAACCAGTGACAGAAGTTTGTGAAGAAAAACTGAAAAGTAATTAGAGACTATAAATTCACGAGTTAGAATTTTTTAAGACACCTCTCATTTCTTCAAAAGCAGTCCTGCTTTGATCAGTCCTTGCCACCTTGAAATCCAGAGAGTTATTGTTTATATTGACTGAGATTTTGGAGTGATTCTAAATGATGGTAGAGGATTTGTGTTCATTTTATCCAGTATTGTATTGAAATCATTTGCGAAGTAAAATATTGCTTTGTTACAATAATTATGAAGCTACCCTTTCAAATCCTACCATGAGCCAGGCATTATTTTGAGCATTCTATAGGTCTGTACGAGACTCAGTTTACTTTTCTAAAAAATAGAAAATTACTAAATAATGCTTAATTTTTGTAAAAACATTTGGTCGGCCCTGGCTGGCATAGCTCAGTGGATTGAGCATGGGCTGCGAACCAAAGTGTCGCAGGTTCGATTCCCAGTCAGGGTACATGCCTGGGTTGCAGGCCACGACCCCCAGCAACCTCACATTGATGTTTCTCTCTCTCTTTCTTTCTCCCTCCCTTCCCTCTCTAAAAATAAATAAATGAAATCTTTAAAGTAGTTTAAAAACATTTGGTCAAATTAACTAATAACAAATATGTTCTATTCTGGTTAAAGCATAGGTTAGAATTACATTAAAAATGTTATGATCATTCTCTCAGATTTTTGGGAAAAAATAGAATAAAGGCAGGAATAAAACAATGATTCTTCACACCATATAAACTATGAGTTATAGAACAATATCAGTGTGTAAGAATCAAGGCGATGTTAATACTTTCTATTTATTGAGCACTTAGCAAGCATATGGTAGCTGCTAGTTCTCATTATACATCAAAAACTGTGCCTAATACTTTCATATTGTATTTCATTCAAGCCCAGCTCTAGGGGAACAGATTTACTATCCCATTTTCCTAATGAGCAAAGTGAGGCTGCAAGCATTTAATAACTGGTTCATGTTTGCACAGTTAATAAATGGTGAAAAAAGTATTTGAATTTAGATTTCCTTGGCTCCAAAATTTATTCTCCTATCTACTTAGCTCTACTTTTCTTCATTATTCTAAGTCATCTTCAGGCTCACAGAAGTATACAACTCTTAAATTGTTGCTTCCTGAGGGCCTATTAAATATTGAGAATCTTAAACCAAGACTTAATCTACATCCTAAAATTGCATCTAACCCTAACTCCTTGAAAATGTCAGTGATCTCAATAAGCCCTACTCTTTCATGAAAGTGATGTATTTCGAGATGAGAGACCAGGGTCTTCTGGTTGGATAAGCTCCTGAAGTAGTACATGCTCAAATGTGCATTAAAATTCTTCTCATTTAGAAAAAATAGGTAATAGACTCAGAATTTCAGTGTCTCAGCACAACATTTAATTTTTGTGAGAGTGTGTATTTAAAATGGATCCTTAGGGGGCTGTTCTCCATAGCCACTCAGACTACCCAGTCATTCAATTACTTATTGTCATTGGCATTAGTATAATAGGTTCACATAATTTTTTTTACTCTGATAATATACAGAACTTAAATTTTTATTTTGATCACAATATTATCCTATATACTTTAAATTATGTATCATTTAGAGTCACATGTAAAATAAAGTATTTAAATAATCTAAATAATTTAGTACTTAAATTTCATTAATTTCATTGGGTACCATGTTATTGCATCATTATAATGTGCATGTATTTGTTTGTCTTGTAATATTTTGATCTTTATTTTTAGTGATATTAAATCTTTTTCTATTTTGTTATTTTTAGTGAGATTAAACATTATGAATATATTGTATGCATTTGGTTACTGAGGCTCAATACTTTCCAGAAGTTGTTGTAATACATTGACCCTGAACAGGCAGCTGTGTGGTTTCTCTGTTCCATAAATCAATAAAAACTGCAGGGAGTGAAAGTAAAGATTGGAACAATTTAGTAAAAGTGTAGTTGTGGAGGGTTGGTTCTGGAATGCTTGTCTTCCTTTGTTCCTTTTTCTATGAGCAGTTATTTGTTTGCCATACAAAAAGTTTAAAATTACTCTCAGTCATTATTTTTAATTATACAAAAGCAAGTGTCCCAATGTATATGTTTGCAAATATGTAAAGTTAACATCTACAATTTTTTTTCTTTTTTTTTAAGATTTTATTTATTTATTTTTAGAGGGGGAAGGATGGGAGAAAGAGAGAGAGAGAGAAACATCAATGTGCGGTTGCTGGGGGTCGTGGCCTGCAACCCAGGCATGTACCCTGACAGGGAATTGAACCTGCGACACTTTGGTTCGCAGCCCATGCTCAATCCACTGAGCTATGCCAGCCAGGGCTAAAATTTTTTCTTTTAAGAATTGCTTATTCTGTAGACTATGTATAAGTAACATGTTATTTTCTGGATTAGTTTCCTTACCTTATATTTTAATTATAAATATGAGTTTAGTTTTCAGAATGTGATGATACCTGCTTTCTGTTATATATCTTAAATGCATGAAATGCCTTCCTTGTTCCTCCTATGTAATTTGATATCTATATCAAATTATTGATAAGGTCATTTATAAGGTCAGTAATCTGATTGTCTTCTTATTCTCTCTTTTTTAACCCAGTGAACTTTTTTGCATTATGGTCAAAACAGGCAGTATCAATTCCCCTTTCAATTAGTTTCTCCTCTTAGCTCTAAAAGTCATAGATATTGCCTTCTTTCCTACTATTTCTACCTCACCCTCCTTCATCACTCTCAGCATCACATAAGCCAAATTGTACATACAGCATGCAATTTATAAGGATTTGTTTATTTTTAAAATTGAAAATGATAGCAATTGTTTTCAAGTTTTACCAGTATTTGTTCTACAATTTTTTTAAATAAAAACAAAACATTTATGGAGTATCCAGTGAGTAAGAGAACTTTATGGATACAGAGGATCAACAAAAAACAATATTTGGTTTCATGATATTCACATACACACATGAAAACACATTGATATTAAGAATAAGGAAAAAGACAATTTTATGTGGGTTTCTTACCTCAATATTAGAAACCTTTATTTCTACAGTGGGTTTGAGAGAGTGGTGAAATGTTGAGTTTGTGGTGGAGAGGACAGTGAAAAACCAGAGAACATGATCATGAAGATAATCAGCTGCCATGAAAACTCTTGAACTCTACAGACAGCGGGTACCTACCTAACATGCCCAGGCTGGGAATAGTTTGCTTCTCTGCCCCTCTCTCTTTGTCTTCTTCACAAATAGATCTAGATCTGTTGTTAATGAAGAATAAGAAATCTGCCTAGGAATATAATGTGGATTATTTTATGTACCAGGGAACCAGTACTGGGGGGAAGATTTGCTTGTTATTTTCCCACATTTGAAAATTACTCTGAGGTGGGATATTTAAGAGAAGAGGATTGGAAAAAAAACTGTGCAAAGAAACACTGACTGGACCGATTAGCAACCTAAAACTGCAGGAAAATTGTACAAATCTTCACAGGAGCAAGTTCTTAAAAACCTGTTTATATCAAGGACTAATAAATAGTCTGTTTGGGCTGAAACTCCCTTTGAAGGTGAGAAGAAATGTGAATTCAAGTAAGGAAGGGTAAAAGCCTGAGTGGACAAGGGAAGGTGATATATAGCTTTCCAAATTATCCTGTCATAAATGCTGTTTTCAATGAGACTAATGTGAACAAAATACATGATTTATGGTTATTCAAAAGAAATGGTGACTATAGACAGAATCTCAGGAGAATAAAATGCTAAGAAGCAAGAGTCTAAAAGGGAGTAAACAAATTTAATTTATACTGATCGCTCTGATGAGCTTTCAGAAATGGGATTTTCCCAGAGTTCTAACTATGAAACCATCAAGATTCTTAAAATCCTTCCATCATAGTATAACTTTTCAATTTACCTGTTGAAGAAAAAAAAACAGTATTTCCATGTAAATGTAAAATAGAGTAGTCTTGACTCATTTGTTTTCAAGATCCATGTTGTTACTCTACAGACTTATATCAAATATACAGCATCTGGAGAAAGTAATGCCCCCTTTTATTACAAAATCATAAGCATGTAATGCTGTAACATAACAATGTCATACTCAAGCACACATTATGACATTTTAGGTGAAGTGTTCAAATTCAAATTATAAATTATTTCACACATATTATTACCCTACCAGCCACACTCAGGCAGGTGTTACTTCGGCTGGCCCCTGTATTTAGGGGGAGTGTGTGTATGTCACTTATCCCATAGCCTTCATGCTTATTGTGGAAGGGCATATAATTAAGGATGATGGGATGCTCAACAGGGGACTAGTCAAGTACAATGACAATAAGTAAAGGGTACAGAACATTAAAATAATAATAATAATAATAATAACAAAAACAACAACAACCATAATAATAATAGATGCACTGGAACACTACTTCCAAACTCATTTTAATAGTCTGGGAAATAGAGTCCTAGTACTTATTATAAGTAATAAGATGACCTTTTAAAAGGCAAAGTTTGGAGCACTTCTATCAAACTAGATAGAAAATAGGATGGTGGAGAGTAGAAGGGCTTAACTAAGCTTGACTTTCATATGCCTTGGTCAGAGTCATTTAAGTTCTTGATATTTGTTTTTTTTTCATTTTAATATAGTTTCTGGGATTGTTGTAAGAATTAAAGAAAAATTTCAATACATTGACAATATTAGGTACACATTACATGTGAGTTTTCTAACTTCATTTGAAGCAAAACCAGAAATACTGGCTGCAAAACAAGTCAATGATTTCTTTTCATATAAATGTCATAGAAAAAGCCTCTGTTGAATTTTTTATGCTAAAATATGTAGTGGGCCCTGTAACATTTGCTAAAAATTATAGTCTGTATTATAGATAGGTAAAGATGAATCTACTATGGGTTATAGTATAAACATATTCAGCTGGCATTATGGACACTTCATGTAATAAATATAAGAAAAATGATTTATACTCATGATCTTGCTAAAAAGTTCCCCAACATCATCTTTCTGGACAAACTCAAAAGTCTCTTTTAATGGCCAAATGTTTAATAAAACCTACTGTTATGAAAAGGATTAAATTATAGCAAAATTACTCAATTAATATAAAAAGACACTACATAACAAAGGAGAGGCTGAAGTGGCATGATGTGCAATAGTTTTCACATGAACAGCAAAATTCACTGTTTGATATCCTCATCAGTGCATCCCTTGGAGACAGAAGCACACCCTCTCTGGTCATTTTGAAAGCTTACTGGAATCATTTCTTTGATTGTTAAATTATTAGGAGGTACCACTGCATTAGCAGGCAGAGACCAAGAATACTAGACAACTTGTAAAGCATGGGAAAGTCCTGAAAAATAATTTTAAAAACTCTCAATCTTAAGGAAGCTTTTGAATGTTCCTCATTGCCATTAAAATTATCTAAGCCTAGAAACTAACTCAATTATATGTATATACAAAATATTTTTCATAATTGTAATATATACCATGTTTTTGTGGAATTCTTCTATAAGTCTACTGTTTGTTCAAATTTGCCAAAATTCATTACCCACTTTGGAAAATTAAGCTATAAGTGATAATGTTGCTTATGATATTGCCACCAATGTAACATATTTGTGTCAGTTTGTATTTATAATTATTCTATTCATGAAAATTTATATGAGTATAAATATAGTTTTAAAAATCCTTATTTAAAATATCAAATACAGCTTTTCACTGTATCTGTTATTGAGGCACACCCTTTCCTGGGAGCCTGAGGTCCCGAAGGCTGGGGCCCCTCGCCCTGTGTTCCCCACTGGGAGGACTGAGCACATTGGAAGGGTCTGGATGACAGACCCACAGTAGAGTACCAAAGACTGGAGCAGCATTCCACCTGGAGGTTGCAAATGAAGAACTGGCAAGAGCTGAGTATTGCATTGAGGTGTGTTGGCCTGCCATGAGGCTTTCGGTGCTGACGAATGGTGATAAGCAGTGTCATTCTATAGCTGGTGGTGGTGCAGTGGCAGCAGCTCACTCCAGGAAGAGGCTGTCTTCCCAGAGGGTGGCCAGCCATGCTGCAGCAGGGGCAGAATTTGAAGTTCCAAGGACCAGTAGCCAACATCGATTTGGACGCTGAAAACCTAGGCCTCAACATTTGGCACAGAAACATTTTTACCTTGTGCTAAGTATAAGAGAGGCCATTCTTACTAATGATAGAACCAAAAAGGATTTGGAAACGTTTTTGTAGAACAACCACTTGGGTATGATTAAAATTCATGAGTTTTCTAGTATTGTCCCTTGCCCAAAAGAGCTTCTGTACATTTTAATATTGTATCTGTTATATTGGGTGAGGGTCTAAGTTCTTTAAGCTGGAAACTTTCTCCTGAAATTAATATCCATGCAATTACCATAAATAACATTGTAAAAAAGGATGGTCTTTGGTAAAAAAAATCAAATACACTAATGGTACTTAGCACATTAGTTATCATTAGGTTTTATGGTTTATTCAGCAATTGAAATTTCTCATATTCCTAACCTATCATCACATTTTTAAATAAAACCAAAACTATAAAAATTTAAGGCAATTTTTACAAGTGCACTGATTAAATTAGCAAGGATATATCATATTTCTGAAATTCATAGGAAAAGTTTGAAAACTGTATAACTGTTACCAGATTGTTTCAAATATATCCTAACCAGAGAAATAAGGGTCTCATTATTTCTTACAGAATAGCACAATATTTTACAAGGTGTTTACATCAAAAATATTAAAGAAAATTAATCTTTCTAGATGTTTGAGTGGTTGTTATTTTCAATTATAGAAAGTTCAAATAAATAAATATTCTTGTGTTTCACTGAGTGATTCTATTGTATCAAGAAAACTTGATGAGTTTGTGAAAAATGTTGAAGATCAGCTTTGTAATGTTCTTCAGTCAAACATATTTTCATACAATAGACAATAGTATCCTGTTTGAGAAAGAAGTACTAATACTTACCTGATGTAAGTTTCATAAAGAATTTTAAAATCATGAAGGAAATGTCACTCTCAAAATTACTGAGAATGGATACAAAGAGATTCTCAACTGACAGAGCCCTTAAAAATATCTCACGTGTAATCACGAACATCACTGCTTCTATAGCAGCTCTGGTGACTCCACAGAGTGGGCTTGGAGCTCACACTAATAGCCCTGGGGGCTTTTGTAATGCATTATATTATTTACTGACATAACTATGTAGTGTTAATCCATACAGTTTGAATTGGAAGGTGAATTTTCAATATACAGTTTAAACATATTATTTTTAATTATCAGATTTTTTGATTCATTAAATGAAAAATTAAGGATTGTAATTTAATTACTATGAAAAGATGACACATCTTGGCAGATATATCTATGTTTGCAGTTAAATGGGATCCTTTATAAGATGCTAGAAATGAAGACCAATCTCATAGTGAACAGAATTATCATAGGATTTGTCAGCAAACATGTATCATTTAAAATTAGTTTTTGCATCAAACATTTTTATAGCTTTCATCTTTGCAAAGTTAGAGGAATGAAAATAGATTGCTTTCTTTTGAATAGCTACTAAAAAGAGGGGATGATTAGATTTTTAAAAACTTTGGTTTAATTTACAAAACTGGATTGGGTAATTAATCTATTTGAGACAGATGATGAACATGTTAGCCAAAATTTTCAGAAAAATTTAGCTGAGCTGAAAACCAATTTTGGGGCCAAAGCGCACTTTAATTAATCTCATTATGAAAGTTCTGGATGCTGTTAAAACACACATGCACTTCTTTGGAATGAAGCACAGTATTCTAGATTTCCAACAGCGTGTTCGGTTGTCTTGGCTGTCAGAGCTGCAGCACCACTCTGGCCAAAGCACCACCACCAACGTGCATATGGGTGCGCCACAGGAAAGATGAGGCCCCTTTAAAATACCTGAAACAACTTCAATTGCATGTATACCACTCAGGGTCCTCACTGAATAGCATTGATAAAGATAATTTCAAAATTATATGTACATTTAATTTAATATTCCTAATGCAGAAATAAGTGTAGGTTTAGAAATTACATATTGAAATGATGTTATCTTTGTTGTTGAAATTATATATTGAAACAAATTGGAGGGTCCTTATTGTTGACTGTTTTTAACCTGCTGCTATCCTCAAGAAATAAAATATAAGCCACAAATGTGAGCCACATATGTACTTTAAAAACTTTTAGTAACCATATTATAAAAAGTAAAAGGAACTGGAGAAAATAATTATAATTATATATTATATTTAACATAGTACACAGCCAATAATCATTTCTATCTCTAATTAATTAATGTCAACATTATCAAGATATTTTATACCAATTTAGTTTTTAGTGTGACCTAATTTATTTAATATTAAATAACATGAAATATTCAATTCCAGAGTGGCACTGACTGCATTCCAGGTACTGCACTGCCCCTCAGGTTAGAGTGCTCAGATGGCATACATCACTGGTTTATAGTCTCAGTTATCATTGTTATTGGTTGTCCTACCAACAATTAGCCGTCATTAATGAGCCTAACATGAGTTTTTCTTTCCGTATCCCTGCATGTCTCTGTTCTTCCATTTCCCTGTAATTGTTATGTGAAGCTCCTTCTCTTAAATACAAACTTACTATAAGAAGTTGCAAGAATCTAACTACTACATTAGGTTTTTAATTGTAGCCAGTTATTTTACTAAAAATTATACTTTCTTTATAGTTATACAGTCAATATATATATGATTTTGAATCAATATTGTATGACCTTGAACTATTCCAATGTGAGGTTTTAGGTTATATTTTTTAGAAATGTCTTTTTAGTTAGTAAAGGGAATTTTAGAAATATTCGATTTAGAATTTAGAACTACTGATCTACATAAATGTAATAATGGTGGTTTTCTTCTGTCTCTGGCAGAAATAACAAGCCATGTTTCACTGGGTTTTAATGAGAGAATTGTGCTGAATGATTTCTAAACTTGTGAAACTACTACATTAGCTCAGTTGTCTGAACACAGAAACCCTTATTGGCTATTACACTGACCTTCCTTCTTTATTTGATTCTTCTCTATTGCTCTCCTCTGGTCCTCATTTCTGCCATCTCACATTTTTCCCAAGCACATTAGATATATGGATCTTTTAATTAAGTGATTTAAAACTCAAAGTGAGAAAAATTTCAAATACCGAGAAAAAGCATAAGAAAATGGATTAATGATAATACTGATAATAAAATAATAAGGCAAAATAAATTCAAGTACTTACCATATCTCAGTTACTATGTTAAGAGCTTAACATATATTATTTGGCATATCTCAAAGCAATCTTTGAAGAATGTACAATTATTTCTCTCCTTTACAATGAAGGAAGTTGACATTTGCCTTAGGTCTGATCAGTACTAAGTAGCTGAATTGAGAATTGCATTAAGAACTTTATTACCTAAATCTTTGATCCTAAGTACAGTGATATCCTGTCTCACAAGGAAATAGAGACAAGATTTTAATAGATTGGAGGATGCTTCATACCACCACACCTGTGTAGCGTGTAAGGGAAGATTATTGCAATGGCAGGTAGTGTAGTTTTTATTTTAGCCCTTTTGTTTTAATTTAATCTAATAAACTATTGCTTGGCAGCCCTCAAATGAACAACTTAGATGCACTTATGTAACAGTGACCCATAACCAAAAGATTATGTGTTATTTCACTATCTGTCTTGTTCTACAATATTAGGCTTGTGCTAGTCATACAGCTGTTACTAAATAGAGACTCCCCAGAACTGTCTGAGTTAATATTGGCTCCAATCATTCTGCTGCTTTGTGGAGTATTAGAGCATGACAGGGCTGTAGTTACATCTCAAGGCAAAGGGCCTCACTATTCTCAGATCACACACACACACACAGAGTACATATTCTGGTCCTACATAACTTGCCCTTGTTTCACTTTGCTGTTACTTTGCTCTTAGTTTATGGAGTCATTTTCCTGTTAGGTTTTACAATTTGCTCACGAACTTCTAAGTTTAATTATTACTTTTTCTGTAGATCACTTGGTTCACCTTGCATTGAGAGAAGAACTGATATTAGCAGTATTTATTTTATTAAAATATGTTTTCTGTACATTAGGGACACTCATGCATTTGAGGGGACCATTTTTAATAGGCAGCTTTTCTTTCTCCTTTTTTTAAGGATAGGAATTATAGTTTTATTTTGAAGGATTTTCAAAGGAATTGTTTGTTGGAAACTAGGCTATGTTTTACTCATGATCACCTGGACATGTGGAGAGCGCTGATGGCTAGGAAAGTGTCTGACAGAGCTCGTTTTAAGATTGTGAGGGAAAATAATATTAGCAATTCCAAAACTTTTAAATATTTTAAATTATATCTTTTAAATACATTTTGATTAAACAGCAAAGAAATAAATTTCATTAGCATTTTTACCAAGAGACATAACTTACCTTCTTATCTGCAAGAGAGGGATAAGTATTAAAATAGGAATTTCTCAGCCTTGTAATAAGAATCAAATGAGATAACATATAAAGTTTATACACAGAATTTGCACATATTTTATCTCACAAATATTTTAGTGATTGTTATAATTAATGAGTTCTATTTAAAAACTAGTTTTGGTAATATTCATTCCAGCAAACAATGGGACCCCCTATGAAACTCCTCACCCAAAATATGTTATGTTAATTTGGCTATGTTAAATGAGTCACAACAATCTACATTCACTTGAAATAAAATTATATAATTAAAATATTGATATGTATCCATCAATAAAATAATACTGCAGTAATACTGTATAACCAACATTTGCAAATACAGTGGCTTAAAATTTTTTTAATTAATTTTTACACTTATGAGTCATGGAGTAACTGCCTTGTGGCTGGTCTAAGCTGCAACCTAGAAACTAGGTTTTAGCCTTCCAACTCTAGACTGCACGTCTGGTTTAAAATTTTTTCAATTGATTTTTAGATAGAGAGAAAAACATCCATTTGTTGCTGTGCTTCATTTATTTACGCATTCAGTTGTTCATTCTTGTATGTTCCCTGATGTGTATTGGGATGACCCTTTAACCAACTGAGAGACCCAGACAGGACCCAAACTCGGTTTAAGTCTGCTCCCTATGATGCTCAGTTTCCCAGGTCCTGCAATTACCCACTGCCTGTGGCCATTTCTATGTATCTTATTCTGATTGATCCAGCTTGAAAGACAGTGGCTTACTTGTTCAGAGCATTTTCTTCCCATAGTGAATCTTCAAGGTTAAGGAAGGCAACTCAAATTCCACAACCAAATTTCACTACTATCTCGTTGGCCAAAGAAATTTCATGTTCAAGTCCATTGTGAAGGTGAGGGTAGGTTTACTGTACTCATAATGAAGCTATACCATGGCCACAGTTATATAATTATATCACAGAAAAGTGAAGAATTGGCAAGAGTCTATCATCTAATATAAGTATCATCTTACTTTTTAAGGTGGCTGGTTTGGTGAATGAGTGTACAGTAGATTCCAGCAAAAGACAAATTAATTTTTTCGCACTTTAGGTCTTGTGATTTCCGTATGTAGAAACTTCTTTGGGTAAAATACCAGACATATCCCATACCTTTCTTGTCAACCTGAGATAATAAAATGAGAAATTTAAACCTTCATGGAATTCAAATCTTTCACTCTCTTTGCAGAGGAAAGCCTACTTTGCCCTTAGAAGTCTGCAATAAAAAGAGGAGTTGATGTTCAACAGGTTTTTTTTCTTTCCCCATTTGCTCTCTGACTTGCTAGCTATTTTTTATGTGTGGGAGAGGGGGACTTCCAGGATTCAAGAAAGTAATGAAGGAGAGAAGAGGCCAGAAAACATCTTAAACGACAAGTACAGTAATATGGCATCAAATTCTTTTGTGAGAAAAGTGCAGAATTTCCTGCTCTTTTTATTGTGAACCATTTAGTAGGTATTTTGGAGAGTTCTATGTCCTTAAGAGTTCCTCTATACTTCTTTGGTTCCCTTTGCCAAGAGCCTCTTCTTTGATAGATATTTTAGATTAGTTGACTCAACACCTATTCCCATTGCTTTCTTATATGCAAAACAAACAAACAAGCAAACAAACAAACAAACAAACCAAACACCCTAGAAAAGCTGAAACTACTTCAGCCTAGCTGTCTTGCTTCTTATGCTCTAGACATGATTTAGGTTTAAGCAATCAGAAGCGTATCATGCAGAACATGAATCAAATAGTAGGTCTAGTGACATCCATTTTAATAATGCATTTTCTAATAGAGGCCGTTGAATAGAATTTTTGTATATAAGGTGATATATATGTTCTTCAAAATCCTTGCATTATGCTATGTTATTGAGGTAAGGGTGACATATACAAAGATAGACAAAACATATACATTAAGTCCTTTCAAGAATACCTGGCAAACTGAGCCTAGGAGAAAGGCCAGTCAGAGCTGGGGGTAACTGGGAGGTGAACGGTATTATGTTCAGGAAGAGAGTGCCACCTACCGGTGCTTGCTGCACTACACTGCATTAGTGTACTTTGCTTTTAGGTGTTATTTGGTATAAAAGATTAATAAACTAGGAAAAATTACAATCAATGCAATTTTTATATGGTAATCTTCATAGTAAATTATTTAACGTATATAAGCTAAATCATGTAACAGAAGCATTCACTGTAGTAGAGGATACTGTAGTGGCAGCTTCCCAATCTGACAGGCAGCCACCTGATCATCACTAGAGTAGCAGCTGGAGGCCTAATTCTCTGGGTTGCGTTTAGCCCACTCATACCAGCTCAGGCCTCTTCTCTCTCATGAGTCATTCCAAAATTTTTCTAAGCCACTTGATGCCATGCAGTAAGTCCCTTTCTGTTCAATTAGCTAGAATGGATTCTTTTTTATGTTGAATACAAACTGATAAGATTAAATATTACCTGGAGGTATTGAAGGTCAGAAACTCTCAAGAAAATAGAAGGTTGAGGTTGCTAAACTGATTAGGTAGGGTTTAAAATAATAAATATCTTTCTAGATTTTAGAACTTAAGATCAAGGAGTGATGCAGTGGTAGCATTGGTACATAGCTGTGAGTGATCTACTTACACTGTGGCCTGAAATCACCTCGAACAAAGTGCTTGGTAACTAATACAAAGACTCTGTGTTGGGATGGATATTTTTCACTTCCTTAGAGGACTTACAGAAAAATAAAGAGAAGCTTAGAGCTTTACAATCCTTGCTCATTGAATAATCAGGAGATGAGAGGTTCTCTGATCCTTCCTCATGGAATCTAATCCTTGAAGGCATAAGTTTAACATATAAAAATGAGAAGCAGAGTCTGATCTGATGCATTGCTGAATTACAAACTAAGTTGAATTCATAGCCTCCATAAACACCTTATTTAAATTTAGGCATATACTGAAAAAGAGTGGGACTCTAAGTATTAAAAAGGGGTACTTTTGTTGCTTCAGATATTTCTTAGTACCTGAAGTCTAAATTTGACAGAGCATTCTTGAAACTCCTTGCTGTCTGAAGAAGTTGCCCCTGCCATGTTCTAAGTTGTTGCCATTTGATGCAGTTGACACAGAAAGGGATAGTACACAGTATATTCTTTATCACAGTATGTCTTTTTATTCTTAATAATCATCTATACAACTGCATGTGTTAGCAATTTGTCCATATTGCTGAATACTTTTTTATTAAATTAATATACCACAACTTGTTTACCCACTGTCCTGTTGATAGATATTTGGGTTATTTTCAGTTTTGGGAAACATGAATAAAGACTTTTTCAAGTCTTTGACATCTGCTCTCGTTTATCTTTTCTAAATATCTAGGAGTGAAATTGCTTATTGAAGTAATAGGCACCTAACTGCCAAGGAGTTTTACAAGTGGTTGTATGGCTCATGGCAATTTAAGAGTCTGGTTGCTCCAAATCCTTGCCAACAGTTGGCGCTGTTGGTGTTATTAATTTTAGCTATTCCACTGAGTATGTAGTAGAATCTCATTGTGATTTCCCTGATTCCTGATGATGTTGAGTATATCTCACATGTTTACTGGCCATTTTTTATATTCTTTCTTGAATTGTCTATTCAAAACTTTGCCCATTTATTTTAATTAGATTTGTCTTTTTATTAGTGAATTGCAGGAATTTTCTCTATATTATTCCCAACGTCACAAACATTTTCTGCAATGTTTATTTACAGAAGTTTTATATTTAAGTTTTTAATGATACATTCACTTTCTAATTAGTCATTCTATACCGCCCCCTCCCAAACCATAGTTTTGGTATTATTTTGAGTTTAGTTATGTGTTATTTTGAATATTTTTATTTATTGTCTATTTATAACATACTGTGTTTCAAATCTTCACACAGGGAACTAAATTTGCTTTGAAGATTTCTTCTGACTACAAACAGGGCTTCTATCTGAAAGATCACAGAGAAAACTTGGTAAAAATAGAGTATTACTCCAAAGTGCATTTTCATATATATCCCCTCCTTTTATTGTTATAAGATTTATAGAGATCTTGAAAAGAGTTGTATCATTCAGAAAATGACATGAATCTCTAGTCTTCCAAGTCTTTCTGCCATCTTTTATGTATGGGGAATTCTTTCTACCTCTTATCACTCTACTCACAACAAAGCAGTATTCAGCTCAAAATGTCAGTGATGTCAGTGTTGAGAAACTCTGGTTGGAGGTGATCTTTATAAATGGAAATAAAGACTTTTAAAACTAAAGGTACAATCTAAAATGCATTACAAAATTGTCATTTAATAACATATTTTTTAAAAGTGTCATAATTAAAGTCAGTCTTCTTATATTGAAATAATATGTTCTTCCACAAGAAAAATTTAGTGTTGTAAGTAGTAAATTTGAAACAAAGAATTGGACAATTTTCCCCATATATAGTTATATATATATGTTTTATGTACTTGACTTTTTAATTTTCTTGTATTTCCTTTCTTTGACTATAAGTGTTAACTTTCTTTTCCATTTTACCCTCTAAGGTTTTGTAAGAAACCCTATGAGTAGATACATTTTGCTATTTTTAAACGTTATTAAACTATTTTTCTAATTATTTTTTCATTCATTACTTTCTCCTTCTTAGCTTATTTCTAGAGAGTGAAATTATATAAATCTCATACATTTGAAAACTTCCCATAAGGATATTTTATAAAAATAGAATTAGTAGATGAATTGCCTCAGATATTTATTAGAAGATGGGGAATAAATCAAAGTCTTTCACCTGAAAATGTCATTCTGAAAATCTCTCTTCTGAGATCTTTTTAATTTTCAATGAATTTTAGTAAACTATTATATTCATAAATTCTTTTATATACAACCCAGTGTCCTGGAATATATTACTGGAGAATTAGAAATGCAAAATATGATGTTTTTGTTTTTGTACGAAAGTCTTAAATAATTGCTTTATTTTTATGTTTCTACTTTATAGATATCTATGCTACATGTATAAGATTCTGAGGAAAATAATAAGTTCTAAACTAAGGTATATTAATCTGTTAGAAACATTATTTTTTCTTATGTCTATACTGTTTATATAAAATATCTTACATTTTCCACTCACAAGTACCTGTAAATTTGAGAATAAGAATGAAAATCAATGTAAAAATTTTTATTCTTTCACTTCCATCATTTCAGCAAATTCTTCTCTTTGGGTGGGTAGAAACTTTTGCTTTAATTTTTCATTTAGAGTAAGGGAATACTCTTTGACACAAAATGAATTATCTTTGGGACACATTATTTTCATCTGTCTTAATATATGAAATTGCTGGTAATAAAATGTTTTTAAAGCTATTTTTAAGCAATAAGGTCATATGTAGAGTTTTGTTTGAATTTCAAACTGTATTAGAAGAATAACTCCATTGGGGATAGTCAAACTTTTACTTAAGATTAACAAATTAAGTATTTACTAAATTATGGGGAATATTCTGATTGTTTATTTCCATAATAAAGGGAAGTTCAATACTCTTGAATTATGAATGACTAATTAAAATAAATTATTTAAGAAAGAAACTAGAGTATGTATTCATCATAAGTTTAGTTTATATGTTATACTGTTTTGTTATTCTTGCTAAAATCATGATGGTCTTCCACATTTATTTCCAATCTGATCATAAACTGTCTGTAATGAATAAATAGTTGTATACATTATATTACTATGAACACAAAGAAATAAGAACAAATTTTTCATAAACATTAAAATGGTGGTGAGCTACTTTAAAAATTTGCATAGAAAAATGAAAATAGCATTGCAGCTTGGTGGGTTTTTTCTTTTTAATTTTATTTTAATTGTTGTTCAAGTACAGTTTTCTGTCTTTTACTCCCATCCCAGCCCACCCACCCATCCCTTCCCACCTCCCTCCCATTTCCAACTCTGCTAGTTTTTGTCCATGTGTCCTTTATATTTGTTCCTGTAAACCCTTTTCCTTTTCCCCTGAAATTCCCTTGAAATTCTTAAAGTAGTGTTTTAAGTTCTCACAGCATACTGCCTTCCTAAGAAATACAAACTTATCTGGATGTGAAGAATGCACTTGCTCATTAACAATGCTAAATGCTATTTTTATCTGCCCTCTACGTTTTAATGGGTGTTGGGTTGCCCTCCTCTGAGTATCTTAATAAGACTTGCCTAGAGCAATGTCTTTACCACTCTATCTACTGGTCTCATGAGAATCCCAGGTCCTTAAATACTAGAAGATAATAGATATCCAAAAAAAATAACTTTGGATGGGTGTTGAGAATAGTCATAGAGCACTGAAGCCAGCCAGGGCATCCATGCATGGCATGTGGGTATAGATAGGGTTGAATGATTGATTGTCAGGAGGTGAGGGCCAGTCTTACAGAAGTACAAGCAGTCTGAGTGGCAACTCCCAAGCTTCTGTGCGCTCAGTGCCTGGGGGGACTCAGTGCTGTAAATGCACTGTCCTTCTTACAGCATAGTCTGCTTCTTTGCAGGGAGTTCTTTAGTCCTAGGTAAACTCTGCTGCAATTTGTGTGTGTGTAATAACTACCCCTTTACTTAAGCTTGTTTCTGTTCCCCAAAGTTTGCTCTTTCTTTTTCTTTATTCTTGCCTTAGTGAATGCAAATATTTACTCATAATGGTCCTAAATGAAAAATGGAAAGTCATTTGGTCACACTTCTCTGTTGAAAGGAAATTTCCTGGTCTATTCTATGGAATTTTATAGATGATTTTGAACAGAACATACCAAATGTTTCTTTAATATTTCCCCTACTTTAAATTCAGAAAGATACATTATAATAATGCAAATGCTATTGTCCTGTACATTGACTATTGCAATGGCTCTCTTACTTGTCTGTCTGCTGTTATTTTTTCCTTCCTTCATTTTTTTCTGCACAATGATGATGTTATAAATTTTCTAAAGACAAAATACTCGGCTTTTCAGCAAGGAAATCTAAATTCTTTGGCTAGTATTCAAGAATTGAAATGGGTTGTCGTCATTGCTGTTCATGGCTTACTTTCCACTGCTCCACTTAGGACACAGTATACCCTGGAGGAAGGTAAGCTTGGTTAGGTTGAGCATACCCTTCATTTCCCTGCCACTGACCTTGTACTTTGGCAATTCTCTCCATGAGAACCATTCCTCTTTTCATCCTCATATTCTCTCCTTTTTTTGAAATCTTTTTAAACTTTAAAACATAGCTTAAATGATTAATTCTTCTTTAAACTTTGAGCATAATTTCTAATCACTATTCATGTCTCCCACTTTGGGGCTTTCCACAGGATACTTCATTCTTCCTGTGTTGAAATGTCTCATTCTTATATCTAATCTCCTGTACTGCATGTTAGTCTCTGTGGAGCAGATCCTTAATCTTATGTTTTTCTTCTTACACAGTAACTGACAAAATATCTGGCACATAGGTTTTTAACATGTGTTTATTTTGTTAAAGATTATAATGATATGTGTATTATGTATTAAATTGAAAGTAAGTAAAATTACATTTTGAGTAAAGTATTACTTCATAAAAGCAAGTATTCCTTCTAACCTAAAATGTCAAGTTTTTTTCCTCTAAAGAAAAACATAAAAAGCATTGTTGTTAGGAAAGACAAATATATTCAATAATATAAATCAACACAGGAAATAAAAGAAGATACTTTAAAATGGATAATATGCTGAGTACATACTAGAAACATATTATTACGTGATTATTATATCTTATTTAAACTAAATCCAATGCAAATTAAATAAATACTTCCTATTTAATAATGTAAGCTATTAGAGTTATTTTGAAATTATGTCTAAAATTATGTTATTATAGTTAGTATTTTGAAATGTCAAGAAGTGCTTTGTATTTGAATATTTTTTCTGATACTTTTCTCTGAAATGCTTGATTTAGCTGAAAAACTATCTCTTTTCCTCTGTATTAGCATCATTTAAGGTTATATGATTTTTAAAAATTCATGTTCAAGCTCCTTCAATAAAACATAAGAATTTGAGTTCTTTACTTCTGTTCTTTGTTGCATTATGCATGCCTGTGTATGTTCATGTCAACTAATTTTTTAGGAGGCAAAGTAATCTAGTATTTGGTCAAGAAGTTTTGTATCAGCATAAAAATAAACTATGAGGGTGCATGGAAACAGGGTAAGTTTTTTTGGTTTTATTTTGTTGTTGTTGTTGGTGTATAAGTGAGTATATGTGTAGGTGAATGAAGAGAGAAACAGTGATAATATTAAAGACACTTCAGAGTGAAAATAGACTTCAGAATGACTTGTTCTAGCATTTCTAGAATCTCTTTTAAATTCTATAACAAAATTATTGTTCTACAAATTTGCATACTTCAATGGTGTTAGTGATACTAAATTCAGTCAGTTCCATCATTTTTATTTAACCTTCCCTAATTTTAAGAAAGAAGGGAAGATGAGACCCACAGTGATAGACACCACAGTAGTGGCTTAAAGGAATATTATAGTCCCTCAAGAATAAGTATTCTTCTCCAAGCAGTGCCCAGGTAGAAACTTTCTAATTAATACAATTTATTAGAGTTAATCATTTTACTCACAACAGAATGAGACAGTTAAAATGTCATTTCACACATAAGGAAATCAAAGTGTATGAAGTTGAAATAATCTGCCCAGAGTCACATTGCTATTAAGAGGTGAAGTTGGAATTTATGCCCCATTTTTTTGGTCATATTGTATGTTCCTAGATCTTTCCATTTTGCAGCATTATGCCAGTCAATTAAATAGAAGTACTCAGGGGCAAGTTAAATTTGGCCCCAAATGCCGCTCACTGAGAATGTGGTAATAGTCTCTCAAGAACTATCTTGATTTATCTTTAATCTTCCCTCTTGGCTGTTTCAGAGGGCTTAAATGCTATTTCCATAAATATCTCACTGTCCAATTATCACCACTATTTCTAAGGATTTCTTGTATTTCCAACATTGTCCTTAGATTTAATTTTTTTTCTGATTTCTATTTCTTCTGAATAATGTCTCTTTCATGCTGCTTTCTTTTTCTCCTAAACAACTTAAGATTTACCTTTACCCCTTGCTTTTCTGCTTTATTCTCACCTTCTACTCCTATGTAACCTTGTTTCCTGTAGAAGTGTTTTATTTTTCCTTTCCAGTCATCTTGCATAGGATCTTTTCTTTTCCTTTAAAAACCTCAGTGTTTAGAAGGAAATATTTCACTCCTGAGTAAACCCTGCAAGAAAAACAAATTTTCCCCAAAACAATGCGAATATCCCATCTGGCTCTTTTCCTCCTCAAATTAAATCCATCTTCTGCTCCAAGAACATCTACATAAGTAGTTTAAAGGTTGTTAGAAAGATATGCCAACAGGGTGAACTGGTGACTTTCCTTTTAATCCTTGGCTATCCACCTGCATTTACATCTGTTCACCTTTCTTATATAAGACCATGTGACTATATAAATTAATTGTTTTATATTGGAAATGATGTTTGGAAAATACAAAATTGCTAAATAAATGTGTTTTTAATAACTAAAACCCACTTCTTAAACTTAGTGTTTAAGTTATTTTAATTACTAGTTTTTTCATTTCTTTCCTCTGAAATTTGTCCTCAGTAAAACACTAGAATATTTTAAAAATATTCCCTTATTATAAAAATTTGCTCTTTGATACAAATTATACTTAGAAAAAATTTGATCCATGTAACTCCTATGAGTTTTTAAAATATATACCAGATAAAATAAGAAAAGAAGAAAACTGTAAGAAGTCTAAATACTTGTCACCAAGTCTAATTTTTGAATAAGCAAGTCCTGCTAAGTAAAAGGTGTAGTATATTTTTAAAAATATTTAGGAGGCATAGGGTTGGGGGGAAAGCTAGTAAACAAGGACACATCCCTGCCAGTAGCCTAGCTTTAGCCGGGTCCTACACCAGGCTCTGTGCACTACAGAGTTTGTCTCAATTTGAAGCATGACTTTTGTCCCCCACCTCAGGTAGTCATTGGCCATGGGCAACTGAGGTGGGGCTATGAGTAAGCTTAGTTCACTTAGGGGAGTTCTTTGAAGAAGGGGCAGCTGTGAGTCATTAGCAGTCAGCAGTTGCAGTTTTAGCAGCAAAACTGCTCCAGAATGGTACCAGACCTCAGTTTACCAACCTTAGTACTTGATTTGAGTTCAGTAAAGAAATGATTCAGAGTCAAGGAACTCAAATTAAAAGGGAAATTGTATTTAGAAAGTCATAGAGCTATGAAAAGTGAACTAGCTGGGCTATATAGGCTTGGGAAACAGGTTACCGAGGCAAAAGAAGGGCTCCTGGACATAAGGAAAAAGAAAGGCAGAGAGAACACATCTGGGGAATGAAGGGCATTGGGAAAAGCATGGATGTGCTCAAGAGAGAGAAAGAGTGAGCACTGAGTCCTCCATTCTAAGGGTTTTTGTTCCTTCTTTAAGGTGTGGATTTTAGGAGATATCTCAGGGGAGGATTTCAATAGAATATTCACCAGCTTTTCCAGGCGTGTCCTTGCAGGGTCGTGGTCACTGCTGATTGGTTGACACAAGGGGTAGGGAGTCATTAGTCATCATTGCAGCTGGCCCTGATGTTGGTCCTGGTTTTGCTCTGCTTGTTTTGCTGTTTTCCTGAGCCTGGAGCTGAAACACAGATGAGACCTAAATTTAATCTCTAGGTTAACCAAAACTCTGACTCTGTGGTCCGCAGACCTGAAGCTTTGTTCTTAAGATAACATGATGGGGACCAGAACCTCATTGTCTTGAGAGCTTAATGCTTAAAAAAGTGTCTATAGAAGGGCTTGTAAGGGAATCATATGAGGCTATTCTGCAGCCACCTTGTTCCTCCTCTAAGAGGGTCTACTATGACTGGTCACCTGCCAGCAGAGGAAAGGTCAGGGGAGGGTCCAAACTGCATGGCCAATGATAGGAAAGGTCAGGGGGTATAAACCACATGACCAGAGATACACTATGGGAGGAAAAGTCACCCTCAGGGTGAGGTCCCAAGGTAGTTTTGCTCATTGCTAGGCAATCAGGGTTTTTCACCCTGGTGACATTCTTTACCTGGTTTATTGTTCATACTCTCCTCATGTCTAATTGCCTACTATGTCAGACGGTTATAGAATCATTCTTTAGCTTGTGTAGATTTTAGCTGAATCCTAGCAAGATCACAATGGCATGATGTTAAGATAGAAATTAGAATGTCTAGTAGAATTTTATTGTTGTTTAGAGGCAATCTTTGGGGAGTTAAACCTGTTCTCCTAAAATAGATGTATCAGAGAAGTAGTAACACAGCATAGTCACAGTCACTGTAATCTTTCGCCACATGCCAACAATGATAGGTCATCTGGTAGGAGTGGAAAGGGGACAGAGGCGTGTTCAACTTAACTGCAGGGAGGCAAGAAGTCCAGTCTGCATGGCAAGCCCTCAGGCACACATAGAAAACATGTGAAATTCAGCACACCAAGTGATGTGAATATCAAATACCCATGGAAGGTGTTGGTAAACCAATACTCAGTGTTCATCAAAAGCTCACATCAAAGATACGTGCTAAGCATAGAGTGTATTATTACTGCATAGTAAAATAGCTTACATTTATAGACATCACACACACACACACACACACACACACACACACACACACATATATATATATATATATATATATATATATATATATATATATATATATATGAAATGTGTTCAGAGGCATCACACACCTGACTATTTTATAAGGTATTTAAAAGCGTCTAAGGAAAATGCTATTTTACATTGAGAAGAGGGATGAGAAGTCAGAACAAGAAGGGGACTTGACACTTGGCTGTGTGTTCTGAAGTAGAAGTTTCGTACTTATTTTTTGCTCATTACTAAAATTAAGTCAATGCCTGAAATCACACACAAAGCTTAGGGATACTTGCAGAAAGGGAAACCACATGATTCAACTTTATAATTTGTTTCAATTTCCAAGCAAAAGAGATGTGTTCTTACATTTGGCTGTTGTAGGTCTGAGAAGACAGAACATTATATGGAAATCCTGGGGTCATGCTGTGATAAGAATTTTTGTTTAAAAACTAATAAAAACTGGACTAATTAAAAAAAATTAGTGTAGCCTTTGTACCAGGCACTGTTCTTAGCTATCTACAAATACTAATCCTGAAGTAGATAACTTAAAAATGGCTACATATTATTTACTGCTTCTCTGATTAAGATATGGAGTTTACTCCTTTTCCTGTCAACCCCTGTGATTTGCTATGATCAATGAAAAGTGCCAGAAGTAACATTCTTGTTACTTCTCAGGCCCTGCCTCAAGGTGTGTTTTTATAGATTCCACTGTCTCCCACTTAGAATGTGCTTATCTTAATGTGAAAGATCAGTATAGGAAAGAAGGCATAAGCACTTCTCTTTGTGACATATGACTTCTAACGACTTGCTTCCTGCCCAGTGTCAAGGGCAAGGCAAGAGACTCATTAAACTGCATGTGGTTTTTTGACCTTGCTTGAACTGTCCTAATTTGCACCCCTCCCTTACTTAAAATTTCTTTATTTATTTTTATTTCTGCAAGCCAAGTGCTAATAATATTAAAAGAAAAGCTAAATGCAGAAGAGATGCTGAAATTCTCTTAATTAGCTCCTGTTGCTTTCAGTTATATAAGGTCGAAGGAAAGTGAACTTTATATTTGAGTCAAGCTGGCTACTTGCAGCAATGTCAATGTAAGAAAACCAGTTTGAACTTAACATTAACTAGGCCTTTTGTGGGCTGTAAACCTTGCTCCATATATGAAGTACATCATAATTATTGGAGATTATGGTTGTATCCTGAAGAACTGAGGCAGAAAGACCCTGAATAAAGCATATTACATATAGGTGTGAATATAAGCAAGTTTAACGCACTTCACATTTTTGGGAATGCCCTGAAATACTTTTAATAATGTGGGTTTTATAAACTTTTAAGAAATGCTAAGTACTTGTTAGACATGCAATGGCAAAACTGTAAATATATTTATAATTCATGATAAATTACATGAAATAAGATTTCTTACCATCTGGCATTAAGTTTTTCAAAGAAATCAATACATTTACTATAGTTACAGTATGTACTAAATACGCATTATTTAACAAGGACTTGCTGTTCATCTATAATTGAGGATGATAATTTATGTTCCTTTATTTGAAAGGGGCAGCTGTTCTGCCCTTACAACGAACAGCTCCTTGTAACTGAGACCTTTAAATACCCATGCATCACATATATTAAGTGCTGCTTCCAGACCAATGTCAATTTCCTTCCTTCTTAAGACATTTCAGATAGTTATTTAGTGCCCAAGGGGCTACCTGTAATCCAGGAGGCTGATGAGTTAGTGGAATTTGAAGATGAAGGTGTATGAGGATAGATAGAGTCACTTCTTAAACGTTACTGAAAGTGTAAAAAGCTTGTGCAAAATGCTTTTGAAATTAAGTTTTTGAATTCTACTAAAGAATGTAACAGTAATGTTCAAGTGCCATTCACAAGTCTACTTTAGTGACATTGATTTAGAATGATACAACAGAGTACTACTACATTACGAATTGTTGCTTGTAGTAGCTTTAATGACTGTATTAGTATAAGAAGTATTAAAGACTCAATTCAGGAACCTGTCAACCCCCCCAAAATTCTAAATAATTATTTAGTGATTGGGCATAGTTTTTAACCAGCATTCTCTTTGTTATTCCTAGAAAAAAATAGTGAAATTAGGACAAAAAGGAATGTCAAATGTCAAGAATTCAAAAATCCAAATATTGTAGCCATATTATAGAATTTGATGTGAAATGGCTTGCTGATTTTTCAACTTGATCTACAAACTGATGCCCAATCTTTTAGAGTCACCAGTCATGCACCCTTTACTGAATTCTTCATTACTGTTTTAGTGCATCTCTAAGTACACATGTTTGTAAATGTTTTAACAAGTGCAAATCACTGAAAGTTTAGGTCCATTCAGTTTCGTCAACAGGAAATGAGCCAGAGATACCAAAGACAAATTTTATTATAAAATTGCAAAATTAGAATACTCCAGAGTTTATGGATACCAGTTTTTATGCAGCATCCTCAACAATTTGACATCAGCATCTGTAAATTCACTAATGAAGGTATATCATCTTCCATTTTTGGACTGCTTAATTATTAGAAAATTTCTCCTTAAAAATATTAACCTAACCCAAAAGCTAGCTTTTGAAATAGCTGTAGAAAACATGGACATGGCAAGTGCTTCACAACAGCCTCTCCTAACCCACCTCAGAGAACAGTTATTAAACATTTGCCAATATATTACTTTGTTTTAAATTCATGCATGTTGTTTTGTTTATCACTAGTTCATTATTATTTATTGCTGAGGAATATTCCAGTGAATGAATACACCATGTTTATTTATTCTACTGGCTTTCAACTGAGGGTAACCCCACTCAGGGTACCTTCCACAGTGACTTGAGATGTTTGGATAGTTATGGCTGTGGGGTTACTAGTGACACTTATTGGACACAGACAAAAGGTTCTGACACATCCTACAGTGCACAGGGTAGGCCTCACAGAAATGATTATTTGAACCAAAGGGTCAATATTGCCATTCTTTAGAAACTATATTATATTTTCATATAAATATATATTTGACATGTTTCATGTTTATGTTATTTATCAGTAGTTTGAACATTTTTATATCTTTTTTTGGAGGTAGATGCATTTATATTTCTTAGATAACTAACTAGGTGTGGAAATGAAGGGTCATAGGTATGTATGTGTTTGATTGGTTTTACTAGAAACTGACAAAACATATCCTAAAGTGGTTGTTCCATTTTACCCTCCCACCAGCAACATATAGAATTAAAGCCATTATACATCCCCACTTGGACTTTTTGGATGCTTTTCTTGTTGAGGAAAAATTTACATGCAGTCATAACTCATATTTTAATTGTACTACTTGGTTTGATAACTATCACAATATGGAATATTTCCATCAACCCAGAAAGTACCTTTTTGTCTTTATAAATTAGTCTCCAACACTATAGACAATCACACTTCTGATTCTATTGAAGTATGTGTTGTCAATTGTCAAAATTCATATAAGTGCAATTGTAGTGCACATGCTTTTGGTCAAGCTTCTCCTGCTTAACATCTTCACACAACCTCATGCCTGCTGCCGCATGAATCAGTAGGTCATCTTTTTCTGAATGATGTTCCACCTGAGCATACCAGAATTTGTTTATCTATCCTCTTGTTGGTTGACATTTGGTTTTCTTTTTGACAATTAATAATAAAGCTATTAGAGGGCCTGGCCAGGAGCTCAGTTGGTTAGAGCATCATCCTGATATGCCAGGGTTGTGGATTCCACCTCATCAGGACACACATAAGAATCAACCAATGAATGTGTAAATAAGTGGGGCAGCAAATCTATGTCCCTCTCTCTCCTTCCCCTCTCTCTTTCCAAAATCAATGAGTAAAAATAATAAAGCTGCCAGAATATTTGTATGTAATTATTTTACTAATATATGCTATATTTTGGGAAGAATAATTTCAACAAGTAAAATTGCTGGGTCATAATGTAAAAATACGTTTGGCTGGGTTAAAATAAAAGCTTTCCAAAGTGATTTTATAATTTTACACTGCTCTGGCCATGTGTGAATGCTCCAGTTGCTCCACATCCTTGCTCACATTGGTGAAGACAATATTTTTTGTAAGTGTAAGGTGGCATGTCATTGTATTTTTAATATTTTCTACTTATGACTAATTATGTAGAGCATTTTTCTTATATTTATGTTCCACTTAAATATCTTTCTTTGTGAACTTTTTCTCTCTCTTTAAAAAAAATATTTTATTTGTTTATTTTTAGAGAAAGGGAAAGGGAAGGAGAAAGAGAGGAAGAGAAATATCAGTGTGTGGTTGCATCCCACGTATCCCCTACTGGGGGCCCAACCTGGCCTGCAACCCAAGCATGTGCCCTGACTGGGAATTGAACTGGCTACCTTTTGGTTTGCACTGGCTAGTGTCTCTGATACAATGTGAGTAAAAGTAATATGAGCAGACATCCAAGCCTTACTTGTGAAAAAGTTTTTAAAGAATGAATTTAATGTTTTTAATTGATATAGAATTATTTGAATTTTCTGATTCTTCTTGAAATACATAGTTAATTTGTCTTTCAAGAAGCTCGTCCAAGTCATCAAAGATTCTGAATAGTTGACATAAAGTTGTTCATAATATTATCAAATTATTAGTTAATTTCTAAGGAAACTAGTAATTTTCAATCTTGATATTAGTAAAATACTCCTCTTACTGTTGCTATTTATTAGATTGTTAATAATTTATAAATTTTATTAGTCTTTTCAAACTAAAAATAGCTTTTGTTTTAATTGCTTTTCTCTATTATCCTCTTTGATTTTCACTTCAATCTTTATCCTTCTTTTAATCTCCACTTACTTATTTTGCTTTTTTATAGTTGCTAAAGGCATATTATAAACTGAATGTTTGTTTCCCTTCAAGAATCCATATTTTGAAACTCTAGTCCCCAATATGATGGTATTAGGAGGTGGAGCTTTTGGTCATACTGTCTTAAATATTATAGATTAATTAAATTTTGAAATAGGATAGTGTAAGTCTCTCAACATTTTTACACTGTAAGATTTTTTTGCCTATTCTAGATCCTTTTCAAAGTCATATGAATTTTAGAACTGGCTTATTCATACATATACCTGTAATTAGGTCATGAAGCTTGAGTCTACACTATTAGCGTCCTTACAAGAAGAGAGCTTGATTCTTTCTCTCTCTGTCTCTGCCATGTGAAAATATAAGGAGACGGTGGTGATTTGCGACCTAGAAACATGTCCTCATCAGAAACTGAATCCCCTGGCTCCTTGATTTTGGATTTGCCAGCCTCTAGGGCTACGAGAAATAAATGTTGGTAATTTGGTACAAGAGCCCAAACTCACTAAAACAAAATGGAAGTTTAGATACTTGATTTCAGATATTACTTCTCTTTTAATTTGAGTATTTGAAGCTATTATTTTACTATCAGAAACTCACTGATAACCTGAAACTCAGGACAACAATGACACTAAGGAGTCAGTTTCAATTTCCTGCAGGATAAATTAACTGTTTTATTACATATGTGTGTGGGAGTCACATGACAGACATGGTGAGGGCTGATGCAGTAGGTCCTTATAGTGTCAGTTGAGCAAAGTACAGTATGGAGCCAATGCCTCAATTAATGTGAGCCTACAATAAAACAAGCAAGTAAGCAAACAAAATATGGATACCATTATTATAATCATGAAAATGCCTGCTAAAGAAGGCTGTGCCTGTAGTTAATCCCTATTACCCACAGACAACGATACCTCTTGTCTGGCAAAAGAATTCATAGAAAATGAACTCTTTCTTCTTTCTCACTGGGACCAAAAAGTTTTAAATATATTCTATCTAACTTAGACAGAAACTATTTTACTTCCTCCAGACATTACACACACAGAGAGAAAGCTAATACATAAAGTTAATGGGCATGTGAAAAGACTAGAAAGAAGACTCTCTAAGGAATCAGACACATTCTCCAAGGCAGTTTTACTCTGGTAAAATATTTCATACATATTTAAACTGTTTTATAATGAGCTTCTAGATGTATACAATAGTTCTAAATAAGAATCTGTTTTAAGTTCCTGATAAAAAAATAAAATTTCTATCTGTTGAAGAGAGGAGTGTTATATACTCTTGATAAAATTTTTTATATATGTTGAAAAACAATTTAATGCATAATCTAGGACTGAGAAAAAAGATGTCATTGAATGTCACAATGAAGCTGATGTGATTAAGGAGAAAAGTCAGGAAGCCTTGGGATCATTCTGAATCATATGGAATGATTTTAAGGTAGCTAGTGTCCCCATAACTGTCTGAGATACACTTTTAAAAAAATACTGTGGTCTGGTTTTTATTCCCAAAATAGTGTGGGCCAGGGAAACTGAGGTGAATATTAATAAACATTATACATTTCAATATAAGTTTTAACTTTTATCATTTTATTTTATTCATGTTTAGGATATTAAAACCTTCTAAACATATATAAATGTTAATTTTTTAAGGTAATAAACAACAGTACTTTCAGATATGCTGTGAGGGAGTGCAGACTGAACTGTGACTCCAGAATGTAAGAAGTAGAGTCAAGGGTAGGGTATCAGGTCCTATTTCACAGAGAAAACAATCCAAATTTGTCTGAGAACTAGTGCTCCATCCAGAGCAAAATTTGTGCCACCTAATTTGCCTTGTCAGAAATGCTGAAAACATTCTGTATCTGGAAGTATATACAAGGGAGAGTAACAGAATGACTATCTTTGTAGGGAAAGTGGTGTGGGAAGTAGTAGTTGAGGTGATTAGAGCAGGAAAGACAATGAAATTGCACAACTCCTGAAGATGTCATTAAACAAGGATCATGCTGAGAGAACTACAGGTTCCCAGCTTAGCTTTTGACTGTTCTTATAAATCAAGGCTCTTCCCTAAGTGTGTAACTAATAAAGTCATCATTACCATTGGATGCTAACATTAAAAAAACCCCCACAACAACAAAGAACCCCACAGTCTTTCCTTTAAAAAAGGAACAAAACATAGAGGAAATGAGTATGTATTAGATTGAATTTTTGCTTTATTCACTCTGAATACTCTACAATTCTAGGCTCTTCAACTATGAAAAGTGTGATTTTTAAAAACTGTGCAGGGCTTTATTCAAAGGTGTATATTTTATTATCTTATCATAGCTGTTCTGGATGTTTCACAGTTTTGGTGTACAATAACTCTAATTTGACTATCTGAGCTCTTGAGCTAAGGAGAAATAAAAGAAAGAAACCCTAGTGAAGCTGAAATTTGGGCTTTTTAATAAAGGTATTTTCATATCTTTTTAAATTAAATTATATTGAGGTGACATTGGTTAGTAAGATTCGATTATAAATAAGGATTTCTATAATACATGATCTTCATATCTTATTTTTATTTTTTAATCCTCAAAACTACTCCAAACTTAACAACATAAAACTACAACTATTATATTGTGCTCACAAATTCCCTGTATCAAGACAGGGGGAATCCCAAGATAGTTTCAAAGTAGACAGAAACTGCATCCACTTGCTCTTGCCCTCAAATCATATTTATAGCTGAATTTGCAGGACAATCAACCTGAACAACCAACTGAAACCTAGCTGATATAAAATATAGTAAAGGAGTGCAGAAGATGTAACATGGAGACTGGTAAGAGAGGTTGAGATGCAGCAGGAAAAAGCCCCTGAACCCAGGTATGAGGGGTAGCTGAGAAACCAGATAGACAGCATGGCTACAGAACTCCATCACCCTAGGAGAGAGGGGTCTTAATCCAATGTGGGGATCCCCAACCCTCAGCACTCAGATGGGAAGAAGAGACAGTGTAGCATTTGGTGGTAAGAATCCGTGAGGATTCGTCTTGCCTGGAAGACTCAGAGCAAACTCTCTCAGGGTAGAGTACTCCTATGGTTATAGCACCAGCCGGGAGAATTCACCATAAGGACTTCAACTGCTGGAAAAGCCACACACTGAGGTCATTAGGAGAGGTCTGCTGCCTATATGCAGCAGTGAGTTTAAGAAGCCTTCTATTTTCTTGGGTGGCTTCAGCAGAGACCCAGATAGTAACTTAACTGAATGGCTTGGAAAAGAGGACTAGTCTTCCTCATCTCTAGCATACAATTGGCACCCCTCTTCCAACCAGTTAAGTCACTTCTGGGCTGACTTCAGAGGCCCAGAGCAACTGCACAGGGCTGAGAATTTTGGCCCTGCCCTGCTGAGACGAGCTGCATGGAGAGATCAGAGTATGGTGCAGGGTTGGGATTTTTGGCCTTGTCCTGCTTCATTAGGTGGCAAGCTGGGAAGACACAGAGGGCTGAGATTTTCCAACTGTGTCTCCTGGGGAGCCTCCTGTCTGGGATCCAAATGGGCAAGTGCAAGACAGTTGATTACATTGCAGGGAGGCAAATGTAGCCTTCCCTGCAAGTTCAGCCCATATTACCCCCAGGAAGGGAAAGAAGTGTCTGCCCAATGGGAAACTGTTTAGATTAATCCTGACAAGTCCCAGATATAGCCACTGGGTACAGTTCCACAGAGGGAATGAAGAACAACTCAGAATGGAGACATTCAAATTATTAGACCCTCAGAGGCTATTGTCTAGGTATGGCACAGAAAGCTTTGCTTCCTCCTGCAGGTTGGGATAGCATCTGCCCCAGTAGGAGACTCTTTTGATCTATCTGTTTGAGTACAGGGCAGCTGAGCTCACTCCTGAAAAGGGGATAGCTGACTGTACCCAATCTGAACCTGCAGTGAATGCTCCTAGGGGAACTAGAGTTGGAGACTGTGGCAGAAACTAAGAAATTTGGCTTTGGAGCAGGGGTTACATCCCCCCATTGAGTACCTTAATGACTGAATAACCCCCAAGTAGGAGACCCACTGGTCCTATCTCAACTAGCCTGGGCTCATCAGACAGTCTCTCATCAAAAGTTTCTGAAGGAAGACGAGGCAACCTCAGGGGTAGGCAGAGTAGCTGAAAGAGGGCAGTGAACTTCAGGGAGCCTCAGTCCTTTTAAAGAGCTGCCCCAGCTCTAAGCAGGAAGGAGCTGACTATTTTACACAGATTGGTCCCTTAGTCACATGCAGATCCAGCAGACACAAACACAGTGAACACTTTGGTAGCTACAGTCAGGTAGCCCAAGGCCAATTACATACAACATCTGACAGGAACCTGTATTTGAATCTCACCCAAGTGGTATACCAAGAACCAAAAAAAGCCACAGTGGACTTCATATCCCAACTAGCTACACAAGTGGTACACCCAAAGAGGAATTATTGCAGACACCAGACCGTGCTGGGAACAATGCTGCTTCAAAGGGCAAAGTGAGCCCAGCATCTCACATATGGTGGTTGAGGTTTGCACTTATAGTCTCCCAGCCTAAAGGGTTAACTCTATCCATGAATGAGCCAATAGCACTCAAGAATCACATACAACAGGGGTTGCACATAACCTACAAAATACACTTCTGGGGCATGGAGCTCAGAATATCTAGGAGCTTGTGCCTCTGGGTCCAAAAGGTACCTTAACCCACAGGTGGCAAACACAAGGCCTGCTGGCTGAATCTGGCCCTGCCCCTTGTTTTACCCAGTCTGACACCTTGTTTCCACCTGGTGGCAGTGCTGAGCTCGCATAACTGTTAAGGAGTAGTTACATTTATACAGTCCTAAAATTACATTCAGCGCTTTGAAGGCAAACATGAGGCTGATGGGGCCCCCAGTGAAAATGATTTTGACACCCTTTCCTTACCCATAAAATCATCAAAACAAGTTTGGAAGACATAGCACATCTTCCTAACATACAGAGGCCAAATTGGGAGACAAAGAAAAATGTCCCTCTTCCCAAAAAACACAAGAGAAGTCCCCAGAAAAAGAATGAAAAGAAATACAGTGGTACCTTGGTACTCATCATTAATTCATTCCAGAACTCATGACAAGTGCCAAAACCAAGTAGTGAATGATAAAACATTTTCTCTTGTGGGGCAGTGTTATAACTCATAAAAGTTCTAGCAACTCTGAGTTCATAGCAAGTGCCAAGTGCTGGCATTTTTTTTCCTCATAAAAAATGTGATGAGTATAGGGTTTGATGATTTCTGAAGCTGAGTAGTACAGAGCTATGGTTGCATATGAAATGGGAGCAACCCAAATACTAGATGTAGAATTTAAAATCATGGTTATAAGGATGCTCAAGGACCCTAAGGGAAAAATGGATGATCTCATGACAAGTTAAAGAAGTAGTAAGCATTAAAAATGACATAGAAACTATAAAAACAAACCAGTTAGAAATGAAGAATGCAATATCTGAAATGAAGAATTTACTAGAAGGAATCAATAGCAGTTTAGACAAAGCAGAATACTGAATCAGTGAATCAGTGGACACAATAACAGAATCCACCCAAAAAGAAAATGAAAAAGAAAAGGGACTTTAGAGAGATGAGGAAAGTCTAAGTGGCCTCTGGGACCACATCTGGCACAACAATATTTGCATCATAAGGGTTCTAGAAGGAAAAGAAAATGAGAAACAGATAGATAATTTGTTTGAAGAAGTAATAGCAGAAAACTTCCTTAACTCCATGAAGAAAACAAGTCAGACAAATTCAGGAAGTACAATGAATCCCAATCAAGAAGAACCCAAAGAGACCAGCACCAGAACACATCATAATTAAAATGGCAAAGGGTAAAGAGAGAGAATTTCAAAGGTAGGAAGAGAGAGACAGTTACCTAAATGGGAGTTCCCATAAGGCTGTCATCTGACTTTACAACAAAAACTTCAAGACAGAAGAGATTGGCATGAAGTATTCAAAGTGGAGAAAAATAAGGAAATGCAACAAAGAATACCTTATCAAGTTATCATTTAAAATCGAAGGTGAAGAGTTTCTGAGACCAAAAAAAAAAGCTAAAGAATTTTATTACTACGAAACCAGTATTGCAAGAAATGTTAAAGGCCCTATTTTAAGAAGTAGAGTGAAAGAAGAATATAAGTACAAAAAGTAGAAATAAACAAGTATATACTTATAATAACATTAAATGTAAATGGATTACCTGTTCCAATGAAAACATATAGGGCAGCTAAATGCATAAGAAAACATGAAAATTATATATGCTGTCTACAAGAGGCCCACCTCAGAACAAAAGAATCATACAGGCTGAAAGTAAAAAGATGGAGGAAAATATTCAATGCAAATAGAAATGGAAAGAAAAAAGTTGGGGTAGCAATACTTAACATCTGACAAAATAGACTTCAAAACAGAGGTCATAACAAGAGACAGTGTTGCCACATGATACTAAAGGGATCAATCCAACAAGAGAATATAACCCTTGTAAACATATATGCACCTAAAACAGTATATGCATACTTAAGTATATAAAGAAAATCTCGGTGGACTCTAAGGAAGAGATCAACAACAATACAATTATAGTAGGGGATTTTAATGCCCTACTTTCATCAATGGATAGATAGATCTTCTAGACAAACTATCAAGAAAGACATACCTTATACAACACACTGGATTTAATGGATTTAACTGATATTTATATAATATTTCATCCCAAAGCAGCAGAATATACATTTTTTTCTCAAGTGTGCATGGAATATTCTCAGATACACCATATGTTAGGGCACAAAATAAATATAAGAAATCCAAGAAGATTGAAATTATATCAAGGGTTTTCTTGGATCAAAGTGTCATGAAACTAGAAATTAACCTCAATAAAAAACCACAAATATATTCAAATATATGGAGACTAAATAGCACATTATTAAATAATGAATGGTTTATCAATGAGATGAAGTAAGAAACAAAAATTACTTGGAAACAAATGAAAATGAACACACAAAAACTTAACATCTATGGGACTACAGTGAAAGTAGTCCTGAGAGGGAATTTCATAGCATTGCAGGCCTACCTAAAGAAGACAGAAAAATCTCAAATAAACAGTGTAACCCCACACCTAAAATAACTAGAAAAAAATGAAGCTGAGAGTCAGCAGAAGGAAGGAAATAATCAATGTCAGAGTGGAAATAAATGACATAGAGGCTAAAAAAATAAAAAGATCAATTAATCAGAAGCTGGTTCTTTGAAAAGATAAACCAGATTAACAAAACTCTAACCAGATTCATATAAAAAAGAGAGAGGGCCCAAATAAATAAAATCAGAAATGAAAAGGAAAAAGTAACAACTGATTTCACAGAATTGCAAGGGGGTTGTAAAAAAATACTATGAACAATTATATGCCAAGAATTTGGATAACATGGGCAAAACTGATAAATTTCTAGAAACATACAATCTTCCAAAACTGAATCAGGAAGAGTCAGAAACTTTAATAGGCTGATAACAATTAATGAAATTAAGGCAGTAATCAAAAAATTCCCAGCAAACAAAGTTCCAGACTGATGCCCTCACAGGCAAATTTTACCCATCATTCTAAGAAGAAAATCACATATCCTTCTCAGACTTCTCCCAAATTTTCAAATATGAGGAAAGACTCTGAAGCTTTTTTTATGAGGCCAGTATTATCCTAATTCTAAAACCAGATAAAGACACCACAAATAAAGAAAATTATAGGTCAATATCCTAAATGAACATAGTTGCTCAAATCCTCAACAAAATAATAGCAAACCAAATGCAAAAATGCATCAAAAAGATCATACACCATGATCAAGGAGGATTTACCCTGGGGATGCAAGATTGGTACATATATTTGCAAATCAATAAATGCTATACATCACCTAAAAATGAAATATAAAAGCTCATGATCATATCAACTGATGCAGAAAAAACATTTGATAAAATCCAGCACCCGTATATGATAAAAACTTTGAGCAAAGTAGGACTAGAAGGATCATACCTCAATATGAAAAAAATCATATATAAAAAACCTACAGCCAACATCATACTCAATGGGCAAAAACTAAAAGCTTTTCCCTTAAGATCAGGAAGAAGGCAGGGATGCCTACTTTCACCACACTATTCAACACAGTAATGTAAGTTCTAGTCACGGTGAACAAGAAGAAAAAATAAAGGGCATCAGAATTGGAAAGGCAGAAGTAAAACTTCCATGATTCACAGATGACATGATATTGTACATAGAAAATCCTAAAGACCCCACCAAAAAACTAAAAGACCTAATAAATAAATTCAACAAAGTAGCAGAATACAAAAATTAATATTCAAAAGCCAACTACATTTTTATATATCAATAATAAACTGTCAGAAATAAAACCTAAAAATAATCCCATTTACTATTGCAAAAAAACCCATAAGATATTTCAGAATAAATTTAACCAAGGACATAAAAAACCCATACTCAGAAAATGATAGGGCATTGAAGAAAGAAATTAAAGAAGATACAAATAATTAGAAGTATACAATGTTTTAATGAATTGGAAGAGTTAACAACATTAAAATGTCAGTACTACCCAAAGCAATCTATAGATTCAATGCAATTCCTATCAAGATACCAATGTCATATTTCACAGATCTAGAATAAATATTCCAAAACTTTATATGACCCCCCCACCAAAACCCAAAGAATCTCAACAATCCTGAGAAAGAACAAAGAAGTATCACAACACTTGATATCAAAGTATAAGGCCACTGTAATTAAACAGCCTACTACTGATGTAAGAATAAATATATAGACCAATAGAGTAGAACAGAGAGCTTAGAAATAAACCCATACTATTATGGTTAATTAATATTTGACAAATGAGACAAGAGCATACAATGGAATAAAGACAGTCTCTTCAATAAATGGTGTTGGAAAAAATGAACTGGGATATGCAAAGAAAAAAAAAGAAAGAAACTAGACTACCAAATTATACCATGTACCAGAACAATCTCAAAATAGATAAAAGACTTAAATGCAAATGTTGAAACCATAAAAATCTGAGAAGAAAACACAAGTGGTAAAATTTCAGGTATCTTGCTTAGCAATATTTTTGACATTATATCTCTCAGAGCAAAGGAAACAAAGGAAAAACTAAAGGAATGGGACTACATCAAATTAAAAAGCTTCTACACAGCTTAAGAGACTATCATGAAAATGAAAAGGGAACCTACTGTATGGGAGAACTTACTGCCAGTGATACATCTGATCAAGGTTTAATTTCCAAAATATATAAAGAACTTACACAATACAACATCAGAAAGATAAACAATCCAATTATAAAATAGGCAATGAATGTGAGTGGACTCTTCTCTGAAGATGACATACAGATGCCCAATACATATGAACAAATGCTCAACATCAATAATCATCAGAGAGATGCAAATTTAAACCATAGTGAAATATCACCTCACACCTGCCAATATGGTTCTCATATGGCTATCAATAAATCAACAAACAGGTCCTAAGATGGCAGCTTTGTTGGAGGGAGTGTAATCCCCTTCCTCTATGCAGGGAAGAGAAACTTGCGGATCAGTGGAGGAAAAGAGCAAAGGGCCGAGGCTATTGCAACATTTATGAAAACAGGACATCAAAAATTATGGCGGACATTGAAAAACCAGAAGGTGAGGAGACTGCTTCAGGACAGTAGGGAGCCAGGGATCAGCTCGGGGGCCAGGGGGGTTGCAACCCTCAGGCCCCTTGCTCCCAGGTCTGCTTCAGGGCACCCAGGAGAGTGGAGTCACTGCTCCCTCCACAGACAATGGGGATTGAGCAACACCAGGGGAGACCTTGTTGCTTAAAGGCACAGAGAGGGGAGTTGGACTGGGAGACAGTCTCCCAGGGGCTGTGAGCACCCACGCATAGCCCTGGGAGAGGTGAGTGCCCCCAGCCTGTGCAACCAGAGGAGGCCTAGACATGCGCCTGCGCCCCCAGCCCAGTGGGATTGTGGTTCTGTGGAAGACCCAGACCTTGCAGCCCTGAACAAGGAAAGGGCGCGGGGGTTCACGGGTTTCTGGAGCCTGTGGTGGTGAACTCAGGGGAGCACGCATGCCTTCAGGATTTCTGATTCTCTCACTGTGAACCTGGAAGGGACAAGGAGCTTCTGGGGTTCCTGGAACCCAAAGCAGGGAAATTGGTGGAAGTGCGAGCCCCTTTGAGACCCCTGGAGCTTACACTGTGAATCCAGAAAAGACACAGTGCTTCCCAAAAACATAGAGCCTGCTGTGGTGAAATTTGGGGGAAGGGCGCATCTCCTTGCAATCCCGGGAGCTTGCACCATGAACCCAGAAAAGACTCAGGAGCTCTGCGCGGCCCTGGAGCCCAGGGAAGTGAGCTCCAGACAGCATGCTTGGGAGCGCCCACACCCACACCCAGGGTCCTGCAGGGGGATGTTGGATCGGCTCTGGGGGACAGCGCCCTGCTGGCCCTGGGGACACCCTGAGAGACTGACTGAATTCTGACTAGGGAGAGTGAAAAGCAATCCAAACGCCCCTCAGCAAGACCAGAAAAACTAGTTTGGCCAGTTAGAAACCAACAAGAAGTTTGTGTTGTTGTTGTTGTTTTGTGTTGTTTGTTTGTTGTTGTTTTTGGTCTTTTTTTTGGCAGTCGTTTAATTGTTTGATTTTATCTTGTTTTTTAAGTGACTTTATTTTTTAATTCTTGTTATTTTTATATCTCTCAATTCCTTATGTTTCTCTTCCTTTCAGCCTAGTATTATTCCTTCCGCTCCAAATTTATCTCTCCTGCATTCCATCTTCTACTTTTTTTCCCTTTTTTTTTGAGCCTGCAAGTTACTGCAAATTTGTATTATCTTTTTCTCACTTTTCTGACATTTTTTATTTTAATAGTACTTTGGCATTCTTTTTCTTTCTGCATAATCCTCTTGCTTGGCTGGTTATGCTGTTGTTTGATAGGTTCCCTCTGTTATCTCAGTCACAGTGTGTTGATAATTTAGTGTCCTTCATTTGTGTTCCATTAGTACACCTCTCAAGATCCTTTGCTCCTTATTCGTGTTATCTAGATCTTATAGATTCTGACACATGATTGTTGCTTTAATATTACTGTAAATAAGACCCACTTCATACAACTGTAAATACCACCCAACACCCCTCCCTGATCTCAGCACACTTCACAATTTCCTGAACTCTATTATTGTGGGGGTTGTTGCTAATCTTTTACACACTACTCTTATTTACTAATCTTTATTTCTACCCTACCTCAGAATCTGACCTCCCACAGCCTCACAGCTTTCTAGATCCAACTAACAATCCTTTTGTCCCCAATAAGAGACTTATCTCCTTTCCATCCTTTCTAAAACGTGGCTAGGGGGGTGGAAAATCACAGTTAACATTATACGTAGCCAAAGGATATCCCATCTCTTCTCTACTGGCTGCTACTATAAATATCATAGAATACTCTCTTGCCATCTTGCCATTTTGCCTTACTCCTCTAACTGATCACAAAAAAGAGTAGGGGGAAGCTGTGAACACCAGGATACATGAAGGAGACTGTACCACTGAATCTCATGGGTATTCTACCACAGAAGTTCACACCATAATCACAGGGAAACAGAACAGATCAATTTAGGAAACAGAGGCCAACCAGAAGAGTCTCACCAACAATGAGAAGACAAAGAAACAATCCCCAAATAAAGGGAAAGAAGAAAGCCTCACAAAGAATGCTAAATGAAATAGAGGCAACTCAACTATCAGATATTGAGTTCAGGAAATGATTATCAGGAAGCTCAATGAGCTCACAATGAGCTACCAGAAACTACAGGAAAGTTACAATGTTCTCACTGCACACTATGTCAACATGAAAAAAGAAATAGAAACTATCAACAAGGGCCAAGAGGAAATGAAGAATGCAATTTCTGAACTGAAGAACACAGTAGAAGGAATGAAAAGCAGGATTGATGAAGCAGAAGACCGGATTAGCGAATTGGAGGACAAAGTAGAAAAGAACACCCAGAAAGAGCAAGAAAAGGAAAAGAGGCTCAGCAAGAATGAAGAGGGATTAAGAGAAATGCAAGGCAATATGAAACATAATAATATCCGTATAATGGGGATACCAGAAGGAGAAGAAGAAGAGCAAGGGATAGAAAACCTACTTGAAAAAGTAATGAAGGAAAACTTCCCTAATTTGGTGAGAGAAAAAGTCACACAAACCCAGGAAACACAGAGAGTCCCAATCAAGAGGAACCCAAAGAGGCCCACCTCAAGACACATCATAATTAAAATGGCAAAATTTCAAGACAAAGAGAGAATATTAAAGACAGCAAGGGAAAAAACAGGAAGTAACATACAAGGGAGCCCCAATAAGGCTAACAGCTGACTTCTCAATGGAAACACTCCAAGCCAGAAGAGAATGGCAAGAAATATTCCAAGTAATGAGAACCAGAGGTCTGCAACCAAGGCTACTTTACCCAGCAAGGCTCTCAATCAAGACAGAAGGCCAAATAAGAAGGTTCCCAGACAAAAGAAGTCTAAAAGAATACACCTCCACCAAACCAGCTCTGTAAGAGATGCTAAAGGAACGGTTTTAAGGAAAGGAAGGAAAAGAGAGAGAGAGAGAGAGGAACACATGTACATAAATGGCAATGAATAAGTACCTATCAATAATAACCTTAAATGTAAATGGATTAAATACTCCAATCAAAAGACATAGAATAGCTGAATGGAAACGAAAATATGACCCACACATATGCTGCCTACAAGAGACCCACCTCAGGATAAAAGACCTGCACAGGCTGAAAGTGAAGGGCTGGAAACAAATTTTCCAAGCTAATGGACAGAGAAAAAAAAAGCCAAGGTAGCAATACTCATATTTGACAAAATAGACTTACAAAAAAGGGCCATAAACAGAGACCCAGAAGGTCACTTCATAATACTCAAGGGAAGAATCAACCAAGAAGACACAAATATTGTAAATATATATGCACTCAACATAGGAGCACCCAAATACATAAAGAAAATTTAGAGAACTTCAAGAAATATATTGACAGCAATACAATTATAGTGGGGGATTTTAATACCCCACTGTCAAAAATGGACAGATCTTCCAAATAAAGTATCAACAAAGATATTGTGGCATTGAACAATACCATAGATGAAATGGACTTTACTGATATATACAGAACCCTCCATCCCAAAGAAGCTAAATGCCCACTATTTTAAAATGCACATTGAACATTTTCAAAGATAGACAACATGATAGGACACAAAAAAAGCCTCAACAATTTGAAGAAAATTGAAATCATACCAAGTATTTTCTCGGATCACAATGGACTGAAGCTGGAAACCAACCGCAAGAGAAAAAAACCCCAAACACTCAAAATCATGGAGATTAAATAGCATGCTATTAAACAATGAATGGGTCAAGAATGAAATTAGGGAAGAAATCAAAAGGTTTATGGAAACAAATGAAAACGAACTCAAACAACCCAAAACTTATGGGACACAGCCAAGGCAGTCCCAAGAGGGAAATTCATAGCGATACAGGCATACTTCAAAAAGATAGAAATTTTTCAGACAAAGAACCTAACCCTACGTCTATAAGAACTCAAGAAACAACAACAAAGACAGCCTAAAGCAAGTAGATGGAAAGAAATAACAAAGATCAGAGCAGAATTAAATGACATAGAGACTAAAAGCACAATTCTAAGGATCAATGAATCCAAGAGCTGGTTCTTTGAAAGGATCAACAAGATTGACAAGCCTTTAAGCAGACTCATCAAGAAAAAAAGAGAGAAGATCCAAATAAATACAATCAGAAATGAAAGAGGAGAGATTACAACAGAGACCACAGAGATACAAAGGATTGTAAGAAATTACTAGGAAGGACTGTATGCCAAGAAATTTGAAAACCTAGGTGAAATGGACAAATTTCTAGAAAAATATAATCTTCCAAAACTCAATGAAGAAGCAGAAAGCCTGAACAAACCAATAGCAGCAAAAGAAATTGAAGCAGTCATCATAAACTTCTGACACACAAAAGCCCTGGACCAGGTGGTTTCACAGGAGAATTCTACAAAGCATTTAAGGAAGAGCTAACCCCTATCCTTCACAGACTATTCCAAAAATTCCAAAAAGTTGTAAGACTCCCAAACTCTTTTTATGAGGCCAAGATCATCCTAATCCCAAAACCAGAAAAAGACACAACAAAGAAAGAAAACTTCAGGCCAATATCTCTGATGAACATTGACACTAAAATCCTCAGCAAAATAATGGTAAAATGTATCCAACAATACATTAAAAAGATCATACACCATGACCAAGTGGGATTTATTCCAGGGATGCAAGGATGGTACAATACTCACAAATCAGTAAATGTAATACATCACATAAACAAAAGCAAAGACAAAAACCACATGATCATATGAATAGATACAGTAAAAGCATTTGGTAAGGTACAGCACCCATTTATGATAAAAACACTCAGCAAAGTGGGAATAGAGGGAGCATTCCTCAACATAATAAAGGCCATATATGAGAGACCTACAGCCAACATCATACTCAATGGGAACAAAATGAAAATCTTTTCCACTAAGATCAGGAACAAGACAAGGCTGTCCTCTTTCACCACTTCTATTCAATATAGTACTGGAAGTTTTAGCCACAGTGATCAGACAAGAAAGAGAAATAAAAGGCATCCAAATCAGAAAAGAGGAAACAAAACTGTCATTATTTGCAGGTAACGTAATTGTGTACATAGAAAATCCTATAGACTCCACCAAAAACTGCTTGACCTAATGAAAGAATTTGGCCAAACAGCTGGATACAAAGTCAATATCCAGAAATCAAAGGCATTTCTGTACACCAATGATAAAACAGCAGAAGCAGAAATCAAGAAAAAAATCTCATTTGATATGTCAAAAAGAAAAATAAAATATCTAGGAATAAACCTAACCAAAGAGGTAAAAGACCTGTATTCAGAAAACTACACAACACTGAGGAAAGAAATCAAGGAAGACACAGAAAAATGGAAACATATACCGTGTTCATGGATCGGAAGAATTAATATCACCAAAATGTCCATATTACCCAAAGCAATTTACACATTGAATGCAATACCTATTAAAATACCAATGGCTTATTTCACAGACATATAACAAACACTTCAAAAATTTATATACAACCCTAAATGACCCCAAATAGCTGCCACAATTTTGAGAAAGAAGAGTAAAGTAGGAGGGATCACAACACCTGATACTAAACTATATTGCAAGGCCACTGTAATCAAAACAGGCTGGTACTGGCATAAAAACAGGCACAGGGACCAATGGAACAGGACAGAGAGCCCAGAAATAAACCCAAGTCTCCATGGTCAATTAATATTTGATAAAGGAGGCAGCAACATAAAATGGCATAAAAATAGCCTCTTCAACAAATGGTGTTGGGAGAACTGGGCAGCTACATGCAAAAAAATGAAACTCGATTACCAATTTTCACCTTATACAAAAATAAATTCAAGGTGGATAAAAAACTTAAATATAAACCATGACATCATTAAAGTCCTAGAGGAGAACGTAGGTAGAAAAATCTCAAATATTTCACACAGAAACATTTTACTGACATGTCCCCTAGAGCAAGGCACATAGAGGGAAGAATTAACAAATGGGACCTCATCAAAATAAAAAGCTTCTCTATGGCTAAAGAAAACAGTATCAAAATAAACAGAGAACCAACTGTATGGGAAAACATATTTCCCAATGATACCTCAGACAAGGGTTTAATCTCCAAAATATATAAAGAACTCACACAACTATACTCTAAGAAGACAAGCAACCCAATTAAAATATGGGCAAAGGATTTGAACAGACACTTCTCCAAGGAGGACATACAGAGGATCCAAAGACACATGAAACGATGTTCAATATAGCTAGCTATCAGACAGATACAAATTAAAACCACAATGAGATATAAATTCACAACAGTCAGAATGGCCAGCATAAACAAAGCATCAAACAACAAGTGTTGGAGAGGTTGTGGAGAAAAGGAGACCCTAGTGCACTGCTGGTGGGACTGCAGACTGATACACCACTATGGAAAGCAGTATGGAACTTCCTCAGAAAACTAAAAATGGATCTGCCTTTTGACCCAGCATTTCCACTGCTGGGACTATATCCTAAGAACACTAAAACACTAATACGAAAGAACCTTTGCACCCCAATGTTCATAACAGCACAATTTACAATAGCTAAGTGCTGGAAGCAACCTAGATGCCCATCAGTAAATGAATGGATCAAAAAACTATGGTACATTTACACAATGGAATTCTATGCAGCAATAAGAAAGAAGGAGCTCCTTCCTACCCTTTGCAACTGCTTGGATGGAACTGGAAAGCATTATACTAAGCGAAATAAGCCAGGAAGTAAAAGACAAATACCATATGATCTCACCTTTAACAGAAACCTAATCAACAAAACCAAGAAACAAGCAAAATATAGTCAAAGACTTTGAAATAGAGGACAGGCTGAAAGTGATGAGAGAGGAGAGAAGAGGGGATTTCAGTGGAGAATGGGAAGGGTTTACAGGAACAAATATAAAGGACACATGAACAAAAACTAGGGGGAGGGTGGAAGGTAATGGGAGGGAAGTGGGGAGGGTTGGGTGGGTGGGTTGGAATGGAAGTAAAAGGGAGAAAACTGTACTTGAACAATGATGAAAATAAAAGCAAATAAAAACAAATAAATCAACAAACAGGAACTGTTGGTGAGGATGTGGAGAAAAGGGAACCCAGGTTCACTGTTGAAGAGAATGCAGACTGGTGCAGCTACTGTGTGAAACAGTATGGAATTTCCTCAAAATATTAAAAAGGGAACTGTCATGTGACCCAGCAATTAAGTTTTTGGGAATATATCCTAAGAATTATGAAATACTAATCAGAAAGAACTTATGTACCACTATGTTCATAGTAGTGCTATTTACAATATCCATGATCTGGAAAGAGCCTAAGTGCCCAACAATATATAAATGGGTCAGAAAACTGTGTTTACACAATGGAATATTATGCAGCAGTAAGAAAGGAGCTCCTACCTTTGGCAACAGCATGGATGAACCCAGGGACATTATGGTAAGTGAAATAAGCCAGCTAGTGAAAAACAGCTACCTCATAATCTTACTTGTATGTGCAATCTAGTGAACAAAATAAATAGAAACACAGGCATAGAATCATAGCTGTCAGAGAGGAGGGAGAAGAGGGAGACTGGATGAAAGAAGGTGAAGTTTGTTTTTTCTTTTATTCTTTGTTCATTTCACACATGACTGTGATAATACACTAATAAAGTATATATTTACATATTATCAAGTTGAATGGTCTAGAATTAAATTAAAGCTCATTTTAGCAATTCAAAAGTAAAAATTAACAATTACCACTGACAAAAAAAGCTATAAACTGTTTCCTGATGGGAGATCAATGATATTTAAATGGCTTTATCTATCTCATAACTTATTGTAAAAGAAATTGTCAAAATTACCCTTGTCCTGTCAAAAATATGTCAACAGTAAGTTGAATGTAACTGCAGCAATCATTTTCATATATAACATCAAATTCTACTGGAAATGCTCAAATGCTTGTTTCACACTAAATGAAAACAAAAACAAAAACAGCAAACAAACTTAATCATCAGAGAAATGCAAACTAAAACCACAATGAAATATCACCTCACATCTGTCAGAATAGCTATCATCAATAAATCAACAAACAACAAGTACTGGTAATGATGTGGAGAAAGGGAAACCCTTTTGCACTATTGGTGAAATGCAGATTTGTGCAGTCACTGTGGAAATCAGTATAGAGTTACCTCAAAATATTTAAAAATGAAACTGCCTTATCTGAAGAAACCAGAAACATTAATTTGAAGGAATATAAGCACACCTATGTTCATTGCAACATTATTTACAATGGCCAAAATTTAGAAGCAGCCCGTGTCCATCAGTAGATGAGTGGATAAAACAACTATGGGACATTTGTACAACGGAATACTAATTGGCTGTAAAAAAGAAAATTTTGCCTTTTGTGATAGCATGGATGGACCTGGAGAACATTATGCAAAGTGAAATAAGCAAGTCAGAGAAAGACAAATACCATATGATTTCACTCATATTTGGAATCCAATGAACAAAGTGAACTAATAAATAAAATAGAGAGAGACTCATAGACAGCAGGCTGAAAGCTCTGGGGTGTGGTTAGGGGTGGAGGGATCCAGCAATAAAGAGAAATGACTCATGGACCTGAACAACATTATGGTAATTGGGGGGATGAGAGGAATGGGTGGAGGTGGAAGAGAGTGTGAAGGGGATCAATAAATGGTAATCAAACAATACAATAAAAATAAATTTAGAAAATATACAGGAGTGGTTTAAATTCCTGGGAACTAAAATTACCTTGCTTCTTACTTAAATGTCTGTCACCTGGGTTGGGATGAGTTGATGTCTAAGCTAATTACCATTTTCAGTGCTTTTTATTCATTTGTGTTGATATATTTCTATCTGGTATAACTTTCTGCATGAAGAACTTCCTGTAATACGTCTTTTAGTGCATATCTGCTATGGATTAATTCATTCAGCTTTTGAATATTTGAAAATGTCTTTAGTTCAACTTCATTTTTGACAGATATTTTCACTAAATACAGAATTCAGGTATACGGGAATAGTTTGTTTCATCACTTTAATTCAATTACTTATCTGTTTTCTTCTTTACACTATTAACTTCATTATGCAATATTCTGGTGTGTGTGCATGCATGTATGTATGCATACTTGTGTTTATATCACGGTGTCTCATATGTGGCAGAGCCTCAATTAACTTGTTGAATAAATAAATGTATACATGAATGATGAATGAATGAACAAGTGAGATGGAGAGGGCCTAGTACACCTATTTAGTATAGAAACATTCAGAAAAAAATGTTCTTCATTTGATGCTGGTTGAGGAGATTAAGATGAATACCTATGTTGTGGAGTATGCTTTTAAAAAAGATGTCTTTTAGCCTCTGTAAAAAAATTGATTAAAAATATTATATCATTTAGTGAAATAACTCTAATACAGGAATCGGGTGTTTTTGGGAATGTTTTGTCTTTATAATTTCTTATGAACCACATTTTGGACCTTGAACCTTGAAAATGTATTCCATTTGACACATTCTGAAAATCACTCACTCATGAAATTGATGCTCAGGCAATATCCATGAAAATATAATCATATATAATTCATGATCATGAAAATCCTATTATTGTATACACTTTAAACCAAGAAGTATTTATATCATCAGAGGTCTTGTGTTAATATTTTTTTAAAAATTATGAATGATTTTAAATAAAATATTTAAAAATTATCTATCTTCTGAAGAGTAACTGAATATCCAGTGGCACACATATGAATAATATATTTTATGAGTCTTCTATTTTCATATATACAACATCACATAAATTGAATTTTTGTCATTATATTAGACCACAGCTCAGTCAGTTCAGCTCACCTAGAAAGAGGAAAACAAGCTAGAACAAATATTTGGAAACTAAATTATTTAAATTGGTCGCTAATTAGGATGGTCTATTCTCAATCTTCCTCAACTGCTGTGTAGACTGTCATCATAATCAGGTTTGTGTGCAATATTGGGGTGCCTGGGGCCAGAGTACAGAGGTTTATACATTATATTTATAAATATTTGAAAGTTACATATTAAACAACAAATTATCATATAAAGTATGTTTTATCCTTTTCCTTTGATAAATATCTTCATAAAAACCTGGAGGCTCAGATTGAATTTATATCCCTTGGACTCCTTAGATTTCTATGCAGAAATGTGATGTGAAGGTAGGGACAGCTTGCAAATTCCTCTGATGTTCTACCATGCCCCCACCACTGTTCTACCCCCAGCCTTCACCTACAACCCCTCCCACCCTGGCCACATTGCCTCCTAGCTACCCTTAGGTATAGAGATGTGCAAGTCTTTGTAGTCAGAATGCCCTGGCAACAGTCCTTTGGGACAGGAAATTCCAGGATTTTTGAATATCAACACAGTGGATTAAAAGGAGGAGCACAGCCTCAGGTGGAACTGCCATCTCCTGGGCACTTCAGACCCTTTATGAGGAGAGGGACATGGTAAGAGTCATGAGTGTAGAAGAGCCTGGTGTATTCCTTTTAAAGCATCAGCTGCAGACAGTGAAGAGCTTAACTTCCCTGGGTCCAAAAGAGGCATGGATTGCAATAAATCTGAAAATCTTAGATTTAGCAATTTGTCAAGTCACCTGCAATGGCATGATTATATTTACTCCACTTCCAAATGATAGCCACGGTTAGCAGGAAAAATGCTTTTCACCTTTCACCTGAATAATTAAAATTGTTAGCTAAATATGTGCATTTACATGGACAATACTCCTAATTTCAAAGCTTTGTCAAATATAATAAACAAGTATCCAAGAAAGAGACATATACAATTACATGAATAGTAATAGAATATTTTTAGTTTGCCAAATATTAAATACAGAAGTATTTAACTTTCAATGAACATTATAATATACTTTCAACAACTACAACTTGCATGATCCAGATATCATTGACATTTTTCTAAACAAACATTGAAAATATCATCACTTAATGTAATTTTACTTTTATACAAGAAAAGAGTATATTTTTATATAATTTCATTGTATAAATATACTTTCTGATTTAAGTTATTTTGATTAAAATTAGTTTATTTTCCATATTTTGAGTTTCAAAAGATACTGGAGAAATTCTCTCAAGAATGTTGTTTTCCTGTGTATTTTATTTCTTTATTTGGGTTAGCTGAGTATTATTTTAAGATTTTCTATGATGGCCATTCTGACTGGTGTGAGGTGATATCTCATTGTGGTTTTAATTTGCATCTCTCCAATGGCTAGTGATGCTGAGCATCATTTCATATGTTTCTGGGCCCTCTGAATGTCCTCCTTGGAGAAGTGTCTGTTCATGTCCTTTGCCCATTTTTTAATTGGATTGTGTGTCTTCCTGGAGGAGACTTGTGTTAGTTAGTTCCTTTTGCAGTTAGTTCCTTTTTCATTTAGTTGATGTTTTCTTTAGCTGTGGAGAAGCTTTTTATTTTCATGAAGTTCCATGTGTTTATTCTTTCCTTTATTTCTCTTGCTCTAGGACATCATAAACAAATCAAGAAACGGTAAGTGCTGGCAAGGTTGTGAAGAAAAGGGAACACTAGTACACTCTTGATGTACAGACTGGTGCAGCCACTGTGGAAAACACTATGGGATTTCCTCATAAAACTGAAAATGGAACTGCCTTTGGACCTGACAATTCCACTGCTGGGACTATACCCCAAGAATCCTGAAACACCAATTCAAAAGATCCTATGCACCCCAATGTTCATAGCAGCACAATTTACAATAGCCAAGTGTTGGAAGCAATCTAGGTGCCCATCAGTAAATGAGTGGATCAAAAAACTATGGTACATTTACACAGCAGAATACTATACTGCAGAAAGAAAGCAGAAACTCCTACTGTTTGCAACAGCATGGATGGAACTAGGGAGCATTATACTAAGTGAAATAAGCCATTTGATGAAAGAGAAATCCCATATGCTCTCACCTATAAGTGGAACCTAATCAAGACAATAAATAGGCAAACAAAATAGAACCAGAGACACTGAAATAAAGAAGAAACTGACAGTAACCAGAGGGGAGGAGGAAAGAGTATTATGGGGGAAAGAAGGAAAAAGGTCATCAAGCAACATGTATAAAGAACCCATGGACAAAGCAAAAGAGGGAAAGAATTGAGCATGGGAGGTGGGGGGTGGGGAGGGGGAAATTGGTGGCAGGAAATGGAGACAACTATACTTGAACAACAATATATAAACAAGAAAAGATTTTTGAGTAAAGTTACTTGAAAAATGAATCTGGAAAATAAATTTTGTTCAAAGAGCATTTTAGAGCAATATTTTTTCCAATGATATATGAGACCTATTATCATGTCAAGCACATTAAATTCTATTGGGAAATAAATGCAGCAGAAAAATGATTTGTATGCCATATATAAACTCCAATATGAAATTAATTACAAATAGACTCCATGAAAGAATATTTTCAAATCCACTAAAAAAGTACATTTGGCACACCGCAGTTAACAGAGTAGAATCTTGCTTGGAAGCAGTTCTGTATCTATAGAATACTTCTAGATTTTTCAGAACATTGAGTATGTGTGTGCATGTTTAACTGCTATTCTACTGACACTTGAGTTGTCCATTCATATACACTGCGTGTGTATATCTTAATCCATATATCTTCATGTCCATTTTCCCAAGACACAAAGTTGATTTTCTCATTTTATTAGAGTTCTCTGGAGGTGTCTAAGGGTGTGTGAAGTAGAGAAGTGTGGAAGTCTGTATAGGCAGATAGAGGAAGACCACCCACATCCTCATTTCCTTGCATTTGTTTCACACATATATATTCTGTTTTAATCTGTTAAATATATTGAGGTATTTTTATTATTACATTTGAAAAATGCATTTTATATATTAAAATATTTGTCAATGCCTGAACTAATATCATCAATTAGGTTTCAGAAATTATTGTATAATTATGAATGAATATTATAATAACATTGTTATTAAAATGTAGTTAAATTAAATATAACCATAATTTCTTCTCTGTGGTGACTTAAAGTAGAAATCTGAAAAAAAATAGAAATTCATGCGAAACTTATATCACTAAAAGAGGAAAAGAAAGGCCTGCTTTAATAATTAACAAGATGTAGCTGAGAAGTCAGATTGTTAAGGGGATATTAGAAAAAAATGTATAAATTAAACAAAATTGTTTACTTGATAAACCTGATGAGTATTGATTGGAGGCTACAGGAAATTTCCAGAGGGAATTACAAAACATTAATCTTTAAATATATCCCCTTCTCTGAACTAGATGTGATAACTCTCCTATGTTTAGAGTGGTTATTTTTGAGTCTGTAATGAACTGTACAATTTTTTTATACACAGCAATTTAGCAAATATTTTGCATTCATTGAACAACACATTGAAGTAGTTGAGTCTAGTTCATAATTGGAACTAAAAGAAAATGAGCTAGCTTTGCATTCAGGAATTAGTACAAATAAGTGTTGGATGTCCAGCCAAGATGGAGGCATATGTAGTAGACACACTGTGCTTCCTCACACAACCAAAATAAGGACAGCAACAATTTAGAAATAAGATAACAACCAGAAATGACAGAAAATAGAATTGTATGGAAGTCCAATAACCAAGGAGTTAAAGAAGAAACATTCATCCAGACCTGTAGGAGGGGCAGAGATGGGTAGCTGGGTGGAAAGGACTTATGGCAAGGGGGAAGCTGGAGGACCAGGTGGTACCCCATTTGTATGTGGATAAGCTGGGAGGAAGAACTGGGGAGCAAGATAGACCGTGAAACCCAGGCTTTCAGTGCTGGAAACTAAAGTCTCCAAACCTCTGACTGAAAAAACTTGTGAGAGTTGAGGTTGTGGAATAAACTCCCAACATCCAAGGAGAGTTCCCACAGAGTCCTAGAACATACACAAACCCACCCACTCAGGAATCAGCACGAGAAGAGTCCAATTTGCTTGTGGGTAGTGGAGGAAGTGGGTGAAAGCCAGCCGAGAGGGTGGGTTGCCCCACCCTGGTGAATACCTAAGGCTCTGCCCCTTACTACATAACATGCACCTGAAGACAAAAAATATGGCACAAATGAAAGAACATTTCAAAGCTCCAGAAGAAATACAATTGAGCAATGAAGAGATAGCCAACCTATCAGATGCACAGTTCAAAACACTGATAATTAAGATGCTCACAGAATTGGTTGAGTATGGTCACAGAACAGAGGAAAAAATGAAGGCTGTGAAAAGTGAAGGGTCCAAATCAATGATTTGGACCAGAAAGAAGAAATAAACAGTCAACCAGAACAGAATGAAGAAACAAGAATTCAAAAAATGAGGAGAGGCTTAGGAACCCCCAGGACAGCTTTAAATGTTCCAACATTGGAATCATAGGGGTGCCAGAAGGAGAAGAGGAAGAGCAAGAAATTGAAAACTTACTTGAAAAAATAATGGAGAACTTCCCCAATCTGGCAAGGGAAATAGACTTCAGGAAGTCCAGGATGCTCAGAGAGTCCCAAAGAAGTTGTAATCAAGGAAGTACCCACCAAGGAACATTATAATTACATTCCCCAAGATTAAAGATAAGGAAAGAATCCTAAAAGCATAAAGAGAAAAGGAGACAGTTACCTACAAAGGAGTTCCCATAAGGCTATTAGCTGATTTCTCAAAAGAAATCTTGCAGGCAAGAAGGGGATGGAAAGAAGTATTCAAAGTCTTGAAAGGCAGAACCTATATCCAAAGTTACTCTATCCAGCAAAGCTATCATTTAGAATGGAACGGTAGAGAAAATGCTTCCCAGATGAGGTCAAGTTAAAGGAGTTTATCATCACCAAGCCCTTATTATATAAAGTGTTAAAGGGACTTATCTAAGAAAAAGAAGAAAAATATGAACAGTTAAATGATAACAAATTCACAACTATTAACAACTGAACTTAAACAAAAACCAAACTAAGCAAACAACTAGAACAGGAACAGGATCACAGAAATGTAAATCACATGGAGGGTTATCAGTGTGGGGAGTGGGAGGGGAATAGAGGGGGGAAAAGTATAGGGAATAAGTAGCATAAATGGTAGGTAGAAAATAGGGGGAGGTTAAGAATAGTATAGGAAATGAAGAAGCCAAAGAACTTACATGTATGACCCATGGACATTTACTAAAGGGGAGAAATGCAGGTGGGAGGGGGTGTGCCAGGCAGAGGGGGATAAAGGGGGGAAATTGGGACAACTGTAATAGCATAATCAATAAAACATATTTTAAAAATGAAAAAAGTAATGTCTTTTCATAAAATGGTTTAATGGCATGATGCAATTTGGATTTACATTCTGACTTATTTTACTATATATTTATTAGAGCAAAAAGTACTAAAACATTAGATTAATAATTATAAGTACTCACATTAATGATAAATTATTTTATAAATAATTTTAGTCACTGATAGAATTTTGCTATAGGAGAATCCATTACCATAAGACACAAAGTTGTTTCATATTTTTGTATTACCTTGTCTGAAAAATTGACTCATAGCACCTGCCCTTTGAGGGTTGTCAAAAAGATTGACAATAAGCTGAAGGATAGTAAACAAGGAGTAATGAAAAATAACAGACTGTTAGGCTGAAGCGAGCTGATATAGGGATCAATCTTAACATTAGCTTTATGAATGATCTGAAAAATATTGCAAATGAAAATTAATTAAATCTCCAAGTAATAATTCATTTAATGGTTTAAAAATAGGGAAAACTAATCTTTGAGAAGTGATAAAAGGAAAAAATGGATGCAAGCATTAAACAATAATGGAATATTAATTGTTCTTCATATTAAGAACATTAGAATACAGTTCTTCAATGTTTAAAATAAAATATAGATAGGCCATGAGGTAAAGAGAGATGGAGGTAAATTGTAGAAGGAATGTGTCATATTCCTTTTGGTAGCAAAGACTGGTTATCATATAATTCTTGGATGTCTACTCAGATAGCACTTTACCAAATGAAAGGAAGCAATATTACTTCTAGAAAAACAGTTTTTTCTTAGTAATATTCTTTTTTTATTTTGAATATTTTATTCAGTCATTTTTGTTTACAACTGAAACTCTGGGAATTCAAAATGAACATCCCTGCTGGTGAGCTCCTTATAGACATCAGAAGTTTCAAGCTTGTGTTCCACCACATGCTTTATCCAAATGAACCTTTAGGAGCCAGCTGCCTGCCAGGTTCAGCGCATTCTCTTGCCTGCAATTTCACTTAGGGAAACCCAGTGCTCCGGGATCACATCATGCTAGGCTGTCAGAGGGAGGCTCCTGGGACATTTTTACTTATTCTTTGTACGGCTTTTTGAGTTATTTAGGCTGAATTCTCTTCTGAGCAGTAAAGACAAGCAAAATGTGCTTGCTACTGGACTTTTTGTCCAATTTGCGTATTGACCAGACTTGGATTTTTCTGAAAAGATTTCAGTTGAAGAAAAAGAGCAATGATTATAATAGCTTTCTGACTGCCACCTACTTCAATTCCCTTGGTTATGGTATTCAGCTCTTGTAGCTCCGTCTTGGGGTCCTAGTTCACCTCCATCTCAGGAGACCTTGGGAGATGCCTGTCTGGAACTTGGCTGGCTTCTTGCCATTGGCTTCATGATCCTTGAACAGAAACTAAACACCGCCTTCCCCTTGGTTGAACACTGGCCTGGGAAGAGTCCTAGGTCTCAGGAGAGCTAGTCAAATCCAGCAGCTGAAAAACAGTGATGTAATATTCTCTTCAAACCCTGAGAAATATTATTACAAATATAGAATAATTATCAAATAAGGAAGTACTTATATAAATTCCAACTATATTTTAACTGTGGTCTTGGAATCATGTAAGATATATACTAAACAATGTGGAATTCTGCAACTCTGTACTATTTCCTTCTATAATTATCACTTTTAAAATTTCATATCTGAGTTAATGAGAAATCAGACTATATTTTTTCAATTGAACAACCTTGTATTTTTATCAGAAGTCCCACATATGGAAAGAAGCCTGTCACTACTGTATAATTATTGAATAATTTACATTTTAATAAGTATTAAGTGTTGTCTGTTTATTTATTTATTTACTTATTTCTTTTCAAAATATATTTTGTCCTAACACACATGTGTTTTGAAGTTTTCAGGGCAAAAATAGTCATAGGTATGCCCAAGGACAAGGGAAAAGTTTAGTGTGCTTTTTCCTAATTGCTACCTCACCTTCTCATCTAGAAAGCATATCACACTAAAATGTGTAAAACTTATTTTATTACATAGATTGTTTTAAGGTCTCCTCTCAAATCACTGTAACAATATAAACAATTTAAGAAATGGTATTTTGGCAATTGACTTTCATATACAAACACAAGATTATGTTTACATACTTCATTTTTATATACACACAAAATTGCAATTTTATTTATGCCATGGAAATAAATAGATTTCATATCAAGACAAATTTTTTAAAAATAGAGAGCCCTGAAAACAATTAGGTTGCATTATGAGGAAAAGTCTTTCTGAATTTCTGCTAAAAATCAGTATGACAAAAAGCACACTAAAAACAATCAGTGTTCTCCCACACGTCCCCTGAGTCGGCTTCATTTTTAGCTTTCTCTTTGAAGGCCATCTTTCTTTGCTTCTCCTGTGGGAAATATGACTACTATATTTCCAAAGACATTTTACATATGACCTTAGACTCCTTTAATTAATGTCTTAAGTTCAAAAATCCCGGTGAATATTTCTGATTGCATTTTGAGGCTAGGAAGACCTTTATTGCTTCTCCCCTTCAGAGGCCCCAATGAGAAGACATCAATTTCAACAGAAATAGTCTAAGAGAATAGCTCTGTGAGATGAGATGTATTAAAAGAATTACATGGCTGTCTTAAAAACTCCCTGTGTACATTAGCTCAGTTTGTCCTCAGCTGGAAAACAAGAACTGATCAAATCCTCTCTGTCAGTAGTTTGAGATTTGGAAAGATAGTATGTATAGCCCAGTGGTAAAGGAAAAGGATTATGAGTTATACTATTTTGAGTGTTATTTCTGATTTCAATACTTATTTGCCAGTGAACCTGGTAAAACTGTTTACTTTGTTTTCTACATTTGTAAATTGTGTATTATAAAAATAATATTTTAAGTATGGCTAAGGGTTTCTTTTCACTAAACAAGTATGATTGGCTATATTTTCATAATGTGGATACTCTAATTCAGTAAGATATATGTCAAATACCCACCTACATAAAACAGGTTTCATTAGGGAAGAACAAAAAGCAAAAGTAAAAGGCATAGGTATAAATAAGAGAGAGAATAAAGATAGGGAGTTCTGGGTGTGGTTGCTCTTAAAAATGATGTGGTCAGGAAGTATGACCAATAGGAAGATATCTAAGAATAGATTTCAAGAGAATGAAAGAGGTGAAACAGGTAGCTATGCATGTTTCTGGGGAAAATGCATCCTAGGTGGAATAAATAGCAGTTGCAAAGGCTCTGAGGCAGGCACAGTGTTGGAGAGCTGAGAAAATACAGGGAGAATGTTGTGACTGGAGAACACTGGCTGGAGCAGAGGAAGCAAAGAGAGGTGTCTCATGGGATAGGGCCAAATAGGTAACTAAAGCAATAGTTTTGGAGAGAAGACCATGGTTTCCATTTTGTACATATTAAGATGGAGGTGGATATTAGACATAAAATAGGAGATGTTGAGATAAAAGTTTGACATAAGGTGCTCATTCCAGAATAGAGGTCCTATATATCGATAAGTATGACAAATGCATACCTACTGATATTTTCTATATTTACTTGTTTACCATTATTTATGCTATTCCTTCCTTTCTTTATTTCCTTGTTTTCTTCTAGATCATTTTCTTTCTGTCTGCTGAATTGCCTTAGTGAGGTTTTGTTTGTTTTCAAGTACATGTTTCCTAGCAAAAATTACTTAACTTTTTTTTCTAAAATGTATTTATTTTACCTGTAGTTTTGGAGATTATATTATTGATCATTGGCTTTTTAGATTGGCAATTATTTTCTTTCTGCAGTATAGTGTCACTCCATTATCTTTTTGCTGTCTTAATTTCTACTGTGAAACTTGCTGTCTTCTTTTTGCTCCTTTGAAGGTGTGCATCCATTTCTCCTGCTGCTTTAACATTTTCTTTTTGCTTTTGTTTTTTAGAAGTTTTACTCTGATGTATTTTAGAGTGGTTTCCTTTGTATTTATCTTTCTTAGGACTCTCAGAGGTTTTTGAATCTGTGGCTTGATCTTGATATCTTTCATGATTTTTTGAACATTTTCAGACATTTTCTCATCTCTATTTCTTCTGATCCACTCTCACCTCTACATACACATAGAGCTTTTATTATGTCCCACAAGTCTCATATAACTTTATATTTTGCATTTTTTCCTCTCTTTACTGCTATTGTAATATTTTCTACTGATCTGACTTCTGTTTTACTAATGCACTGCTTTGCTGTATTTAATTTGCTGTTAGTCTACCTATGAGGTCCTAATTCCAAATATATATTTTTAGTCTAACATAGTCATTTGACTCTTTATAATTGCAATTCTTTGGTGAAATTGGATACCTAATGAGACTAGTCCATATGCATATGTGTCAAGGAAGAATTTTGGTGTCAAGGGAAAAATAAGAACAAGCATAAGGATTTTGACAGGTGACTATAGCACACAAAACTCTCAACATCCCTCCTCACCACTGCCTGTGGTGGTTTAGAAGTCTAGGAAGAGTTGGTGTTATTCTATATAGAAGAAATTCTAGATTTCTCTGTAGATTTTTGAAGAGAAACAAATGTTTTAATGAAATCAAAGCACTTAGCACTGTGTCATGACTTAATGTTTGGTGAATGGTATTAGCGTTAACACCAATGGACTTGGTTGATGCTGATAGAATGTCCATGCATGTTCTCTGTATCACTAAAGCCTCTGAGTTTTGTGTGCTGGGTGCATGATTAGAATTACTTAACCAAGATGTCTGCTTCCAGCCATAACAGACTAACAGGGAAAGGGTTTATCTACTTGCTTATATTAGTCTGTGTGTGCTGTGGTAATGCAGTTGTTTAAACAACAAAAATTAATTTTCTTACAATCCTGGAGGCCAGAAGTTTAAGACCAAGATATCAGCAGACTTAGTTTTGGACAAGGGCTCTCTTTGCTCTCTTTCGGGCTTGTAGATGGCCCTTTTTTCCATGTATCATCATGTGGATATTCCTCTGTGCACTTGTGGGGGAGGAGGTAGAGAGAGAGAGAAACAATGAGAGAGACAGAGAGTGGGGGGGATGGAAGGGGAAGGGAGGGAAGGGAAGAGAATGGAGAGAAATAACATTCAGGCATTTCTTCTCATAAGGATGCTAATATTACCAGATCAGGGCAAAACTGTTAAGACCTCATTTAACCTTAAATATTTCCTTATAAATCCCATATCCAAATACAGCCAAATTGACTGCTAGGACTTCAATATATGAATTTGGGGTGACAATTAAAAAACAATAAAAATACATGATGTAATGGTTTTTAAGATATTGAAAATAGGCAACAAAGATCCCCGGTCTCTCAGAGGTGAAATACAAATGATATGAATGCTACAATTGCTCACGTTACTGCCTGAAGAGAGATATGAGATGTTTGCAAAGAGAAAGTAAACAAGATGGGACCTACCTGTCATCCTGAGTGTGAGATAGAGCTGGGAGTCTGGGAAGGCCAAGATGGCTGGAGCTTGCAGGGCAGAGCACTGGGAAGGAGAGAGCCAAAGAGAGGGAACTCCATAGATGCAAATACCACATGAGTGTTCAGTTGAGGACTGAGCAGGACACATGTGAGGAAACTATCCAAAGTGGGAGAGAGTTACCATAAAGGATGAGAGGAAACAAGCCCCAGAACTCAAACATGGCTAGAAATAGTGACTTTTTCTAGAAGTAAGTATAGGAAATTTCATAATTCATGGGGCATACTGTAGAATACTCAGTGGGAAAAAGTAAAATCTCAAATAAGTGCTGCTATATTCCCATCCAAAAAAAGAAAGATTAAAAGCAAGTCCCTCAACAGTACAATAAAACATTATACCATTTCCAAGTAACTTAAGCATATCTCATAATAAAGCTCAAAAAATATTTGTAGGTATACAGAAATATCCAGCACATAACAAAGCAAAATTTGTACTAACAGCCAATGTAAAGTCATGCAACAAAAAAAAGCAAAAAATTTATAACACTCACATGGAGAACATTTTTCAATTAAAACTGTTAACTGTAATAGCATTAGCAGAAAAGGTCTTTGAAGCAGTGTAACTGTATTTTATATGTTCAAGAAGGTTAAGGAATGATTGAACACTTTAAGTAAAGAACTAGAAAATTTAAACATCATTCAAATTGAACTTTTAAAGAGGAATAACTACAATGCATGAGATAAAACATATACCAGATATAATTGATGTCAAATTAGACATGTAGAAGAAAAGGCTGGTGAAATTGAAAACCGAAATAGAGCCTATCTGAAATGAAACACACAGAGAGAAAGGACTTTAAAAAGTCCCAGCAGTGAGCTGTGGGGAAAACTGAAAGCAGTATTTCAAGGTGAGGCCCTGTGAGATGGTGCTTCAAGGAGGAGAACTCGTTTGGGATTTTTTTCAATAGAAAACAATCACAGAAGGTCCACAGTCGATATTTAGACTTAGTAAGTCCCCTGGCAGTACACTTAGTTGGGTTAGAGGCAACAATTGCAAGTTCACATTCATGCTGTTTTTCTGTTGGTTTCTATGGTTACTCTATATGTTTTGTCCCTACTTCTTGTGTGTTGACAACTTCCAATTTTTCATACCTCTGAATTTCATGTTTTGCAAATCTGCATTTTCATTATGCTGAAAATTTTTCTTAATATTGTGAAGTCATTAGCATAGGGTTTGACACACGCTGAAATATTTGATGAATGTCATTTTATTTCTTTAATACAATACCAAAAGAAAATCAAGTTGTTAGATATATTGTACTGTAAATAACAATTTACAATACACGATTCAAACTGGTGTTTTACTAATTAAAGGGTAAACATGTGTTTGACAGACTTCTTGACTGAAACCGGGTATAGACATAGCAAATGAAACTGTTTCAAATTTCACAAGGTCATTTGAATTTGGCATGCAGTGGGGCACTCTGGATGAGACTGAAGCACATTGTTTTTGATACACAATGCTGGCAAAGTAATCATATAGAAGTTGTATTTTCTTTTGTCTTTAGAGGTGGATACTTAAATTTTATTTGGGGCAGGGCGTTTCTTCATTTTAAGCAAATCACTGTAATGGGCTTTTAACTTAGTTGTTAGAGAAAATGTTAATTGGTGCTGTGGCTGGAGGTGCTGAATGCCAGGCGTCCTGTGCACCCTATTATGTGCCTTGCATGGGTCTGCTTCTTTCCTGTCTGTTTCATATTCTATGATATTTATTTTAAAAAAGCACTAAACTGCAAGAAAATAATTGATTTGCTTCTTATTAAAAAAGCTAATATGTATACTAGAGGTAATAAAATTTATTGATAGGTGTAAATGTGCTAGAGATATATGTCTGAGGAAGTCTGCTTTATTTGTGTGTGAGATGGAGAAAGAAAGTGAGAGAAATGCGTTATTGTGTGTGCTTGAATGGAGAAACTGTATTTCTGTAGTTTGGTCATGAGTGATTTTTGTTGATTTTTTCTTGGAAGAAATGAGCAGCTGAGAGAAGGAGGAAGAGAAACTTTTATGAGTAATTTCTAGATACTTTGGGCCCAAATACTATGGTTTGAGCCAATATTTGAGAGGGGACCCCAAAAATGGAATTTGTTTATAAAAAATAGTGTATTTATTGTTACACATTTAAACATCAGTCACCTTCAAAGAACCCTCCATTTGATGCAGTGCATCTGTTGAGATATTTTTGCAGTGCTCAAAACAGTTTTTGAACTTGTAGATTTTGATGCCTTTTAGTGTTTCTGCCATTTTTTGTTTCACCTCTTCCACATTAGCAAAATGTTTCCTTTGAGGACTTTTTTCATTTTGGGAAACAAATAAAAAAGGTCTCTCTGGGGGCGAGATCAGGTGAATAGGAGGGTGGGGCCAGGGGGTCATGCTGTTGTTGGTCAAAAACTGCTGAACACTCAGTGCAGTGTGGGTAGGTGTGCTCATGAAATGGTCAAACACTTTGAAAGAGTCTTTTAAAAATCCACAGAAGTGGAACACAGCCTCTCACAACAATACCAGCTAGTGCACTGATACAGGTGGGTTCCTGGAACACTCACCTAGGAAGGAAAGCCTATACTACCAGGGGCCTGCTCTCCAGAAGATAATTCCAGTTTTTATTGGGTCCCCTCTTATAAATGCTTTTAACTCAGAGTTGAGAAGATAGCTGCTTTTTCAGCCTTTGCCCAGAACTCAGGACTATTCTTGTACCACTGAGAGGGGGGCATTTTAAAGTATGAGGATAAACATATCTAGAAAGGATATTGCGTATCTCTTAAGAGTCTTCAGTGGCAAGTAGAAATAGGCTGCCCCTTAGGATGATTTAAGGCACAATGGGGAGGGGAAGCTAGGGGAGCAGCAAAGGAAGACCTGGAGCAGCAACTACAAGGGCACACTACCTTGTAAGAACAAGTGACATGCTTTATGTTCTGTTCTCTTTTTCTAAAGATTTTATTTATTTATTTTTAGAGAGAGGGGAAGGAAGGAGAAAGAGACACATCAATGTGCAAGAGAAACATCCATCGGTTGCCTTTAACACGCCCCCAACTGGGGACTTGGCTCACCACCCAGGTATGTGCCCTCATCAAGAATTAACTGCAAACTTTCAGTTCGAAGGCCAGCACCCACTCCCCTGAGCCACACCAGTCAAGGCATTTGTAGACTCCCAGTAATAAGGAGTGTGCCTTTGTGCTGTGAAGTTTGAGATGCAGCAATAATGAGAAGGAAACACAAGCTTTTAAAAATATGGAAACATGATTTTACATTTATTCGCAGGTTGGTGAGGCCTGAACATTTGGGCTACTCAGGATCTGCATTTCATAGCAGGAGGGGAACTAGGACAATCAGCAAAATCCCATTCCTGGTGTGTGATCAATAGATAGCCCTTATTAAATGGGATTACTCTTGGGAGTACAAGTACACAGTTACAACTCACAATTTTCCAATTGCCTTTTGTTAAAGACATTCATGTTTTCATGGGAACCTGGTTAATATCAACATTAACAAAACAACTGCCTAAAGAACAAAATAATATTGAATATCTACCTGATAGTGAACATCATCCTAAATATAGCCCATTAATGTGTCACACACATAAATGTTCACAAAAAGGAGAAAATGGTAGAACCTGCTGCAGTTTGTTTTTCAGCCCTAAAATCACACCACTTACACATACATAAGTGCTAAGGAACTCTGGAGACCTTTACAGCATTACAGATCTTCAGGAAAGCAAAAGTGTGGAAACAAAAATAAAACAATGACTTCAAAAAATGAGAACTACTATCCTAACTGTAGATAAATTAGCTAGGTAATTTAAGTGGGTATGAGTTTTAAGATAAAGAATATTTTAAAATTCAGAAATAATATACTAAGCAAAATCTTGAAATTAATGGGCATTTAACTAAAACCCCACAATAATAATAAAATGGGGTTTTCCAACAACTCACCATTTCTCATTGATGTCTACTAGTGTTGCACTGGGCATTTCAAGCATTTTCAAAGTGTGGTGCCCTGTCAGGGCAGAGGGTCCAGGTTGCAATGCCAGTTTCCTTCTATATATGGATTTAGTTGAAGCCACAGTTCACCATGGTGCCTCTTACAGAAGCTCTCAGATTTTGCATTTGGCATATCAATTAACTTGCTCCCCAACCTAACAGGCTCTTTTAAAAAGACAGTGTTAAAAGCATAGAGTAGCAAACACATTTCCTTGGCAGAATTTGACCTTTTATTACTTGGAGTTTGTCAGTCCCTGTTTCTTTCCGAAGTGATTCATTTGAAGGAGTCATTTTTTTCAAAATAATGTTTGCTATAGTTTTTAATATTTATTTATTCATTTATTAAATTAAATTTATGGAGGTCACATTGGTTAATAGAATTATATAGGTTTCAAGTGTACATTTCTATGACACATGATCTGTATATTGCATTTCATGCCCACTACCCAGTCAAATCATCTTCCATCAGCATATAATTGCCCCCTTTACCCTTTACTTTCCCCACACCCTTCCCTCTGGTAACCACCATACTATTGTCTGTGTCTGTGAGTTTCAGTTTTATATCCCACACATGAGTGAAATAATCACCAGAAAACCTCCATTGCAGGAAATACTCAGGGGGGTTATTCTACCTGAAACAAAGAATGAGAGGTCACAAAACTACTAGTAAGATCAACAACAAACTTAACAGTGTATACAGGGATAATTCATGGGAACAGAAAACATTAAAAGGGGAGAGTATATAGGTCTGAATTCAAAGGAGAGTGGAGGTCAGCTGCATTCATGAGAAAAAGGACTACTGTACATGTGAAGGGCTTAATTCTACACTGTCTCTCAGATAAATACACAAGGACTGGAAGCGCATTTAAGACTCTGCAATTTTCATGATGCTTTTTTAAAATACCATAAGATAAAATAACACAGAGCAGTAACAGAGAGCTGTAATAAACCCAGGTTCCTGGTAATCTAAACATGCATGAATATTTAAAATGACTTGTTTTAGCCAGAATTTTCTATAGAGACACAGCTTACAAAATTATTTGATACATTGCATTTAAAATTGGGAAAATATCGTAGAATTGTGTTTCAAAGAATTTATTAAATATAGATAAAGAGGTAATAACTATTTATTGTTAGTAAAAATTAATTATAATTAGTAAAAATATATCTTTAGAAGTATTAGCCCTGGCTGGCGTAGCTCAGTGGATTGAGCGTGGGCTGCAAACCAAAGTGTCGCAGGTTCGATTCCCAGTCAGGGTACATGCCTGGGTTGCAGGCCATGACCCCCAGCAACCGCACATTGATGTTTCTCTCTCTCTATCTCCCTCCCTTCCTTCTCTAAAAATCAATAAATAAAATCTTAAAGAAAAAGAAGTATTGAATGTATGTGTCTTATCCTGGAAACAAATGTGTCACCAGAATGTATTCAAAACGAACTAAAGTATTTAGAATGTAATATTCCTAAATATGTAAGTCCAGTATATCAACATTACCTATAAGTCTATAGAAAACTAATTTCATGACTAGAGTGAATAAATTATTGTTTATTCTGGTAGAAATGATTTTAAACTAAAATAATCATAATATTTTCAATTTCTGAAATATTTTTCTTTCATATTTTATGTCCACAGTAAGGACCAATTTGAACTATGAACAACATGTTTTCAGAGTGTTAAGGTAAATGAAGATGGTAAATATTAAAAACATGTATTAATGAACAGTCCTGAATTTTTATACTTTCTTCACTTTTGAGTAATTTTTTAACTGTCCCAATAGTGATTCTACAGAATGTTGGATAATAGGGTATATTTTACTTACGTAGATGTAAATGCATTCTCAACACTGTATTTCTTTTTTCAGAATGGGTTTTATTTGTCTATCTTTTATTTTTATTTCTATCAAAAATGTGCTCTGAGGTCCTCAGAGCATTTTATTATTCTCTCAATCTCTCAGTATTTCTGCAGAATCCCCAGGGGTACCACTCCCTGGTGGCAAGGAGACACTCTAAGAACTGTCTGAATTGAAATCTGATTTACTAAACTGAAAAAGCTTGACAGAAGTGCAAAAATAGGTGTAACTTTTTTCATATATTTTGTTCAAAGAAATATGTGCATAAATATTAATTATCATCAACTGAAAGAAAAATGATAGTGATGTTTCCTATATGGGCTTTTTAAAGGTATTTGGCACAATGTTTGAATAATTAACAAAAATGAATTAGGTGTAATTTATAAGAAAATTAAAAAATAATTTATGAGTTGAGAAATAAGACTCTAAAAGCAACTTGACTATATGTGATAATATCACTGTTGATATATTTTGTCAGTAATAGTGCATGGGCATTGTAGTTTTAAAACCAGAAAATAAAATGTATGTGTTATTTTCATATGTATATAAATGAACTACTGATTTGAAAATTAGAAATGATATAGAAAATGTATCCTTTAGCAGTTGCTATATGATTATGATGTTATCTATGTAAGAAGTTAAAATGTTAGGATACAGGGAGTAATTTTTTTTTTGGTGTTTTACACACTCATTAAGGTTGGTCTCCATAGCGTATGGAATACACAGAGAAGCTAGAAAGTGTACTAAAAAGACCAAATAATATTTCTCAAGAGTTATAAAGCAGACAATAGCTAAGTAGCATAAAATGACATATAGAAGAGAATATTTAGGTATAAATTCCAATAAAGTTAAACATGAAAATTATAAGAGGCAGGTAGCAGTGATTACCAGCTCTATTTCTAATTCATTAAGGACGAAAAGGAAGTGGTTTGAGATTGTAGTAGGGAAGATTTAGGTTAGATATCAGAAAGAACTTCCTAACTATGAGGGTTGCTAATCACTGAATAAAGGATATATCACATTCTTTTTTTATTACATTTTTTCTATTTTATTGTTATTCAAGTACAGTTTTCTGCCATTCCCTCCACCCCAGTCATCCCCATCTCCCTCCCCTGATTCCACCCCTGCTCGGTTTTTATAAAAATTAAACACATCACTAGATATTGAATTTCAGGAAAGATATAGAGCCTTTAGAACTATGCAGATTTGCAAATAATCCATAATATTCTCATATCTGGAGTTGGAAGTGAAGTATTACTACATTGAACAGCATCATATAAGTGGTATTTTATTTTTTTACTTTGTCTTGTCTATCATATGAGTCTTATAGAATTTGCTAGAATATTTATTTGTTTAATGAAAACAAAATATGTAGAACCCATCATGACATAGAATATGGACACATTTCTTGCCCTTGTGAGGATTACAGTTAGAGGATATATATAAAAAGAAGGAACATGACAGCTTAGCAAGTGCTCAAATAGGGGTATTAGGCAGGGTTGTGAGAATGTCAAGAGGAACCCCTGCCCAGAAGAGAGGCAAGAAGGTATCAGTGAAGGTTTCCAGAGCAACTTTCACCTAATCAAAACTGAGACCTAGTTTAAATGAGAGTTAAATTTCCATGTATAACCAAGGGCATAAGAAAAGATCCAGAAATAAAAAAGAGTTTGGAGAGTTTCAGAAACTAAAAAACGAAGCAAACAATGAGGTTGGATTTTGGAGTTGTGTGTGGAAGGGTAGAGGCTTTCAGGAGATGGTTCTAAAACACAAAACCAGTACAAAATGAGTTTTGTATGTTTTATTATCTTTAGATTCCCCATCATCCTACAGCACTCACGTTGTTCTTATTCAATAGAATGTGTTTGTTATTATGCCTTTGCAAATATTCATAGCTAAACATTTTAGTGTGCCGTGATTAGTATTATTTATTATTTTCTTGTTGGTTTAGCTTATAAGTTGCCTTATTTTATAATCTATTCATTTTTTTGCATCCAGTTAGCTTTTTACATAACTTCCAAGAGCTTCTTAGCATAATTTTTTCTACATGGCCTATTTCAATCGTGTAATTGTTGGATGTATTAGTTTCCTAGGGTTGCCATAACAAATGATCACAAACTGAATGATTTAAAGTAACAGAAATGTATTGTCTGGAGTCTGGAAGTCTGGAGCTAGAAATCAAGGGGTCAGCAGGGCCATGTTCCCTCTGAAGTCTGCAGGGGAGAATCTGCCTTGCGTCTTCCCAGCTTCTGGTGGTCTGCAGCAGCACTAGGTTCCTTAGCTGGCTATTGCAGTGCCTCAATGTCTGCCTCCTTCCTCACATGGCATTCTCCTACCTCACATGGCATTCTCCTACCCAGATGCACCCCCCACCTGTCATCTGTTTGTGCCTCTGCGCCTCTCCTCTTCTCATAATGGCACCTCTAATACTGGATTAATAGCCCGTTCTATTTCTGTGTTACCTCATCTTAAACTACATCTGCAGCAACTCTCTTTCCAAATATGAGCACATTTTGTATACCAGAGATTAGGGTTTTAACATAATTTCTGTTTGGAGACAGGTGTCAAAATTCAGCCCATAATAATGGATCTCCTCTTTTCTTCCCCTTGAAAACATTCCCTCTGGGAATCTCAGTTTTCTCCTACCTGAATTCCTTTCTTGCAGGTCCACAGCACAGTTATTAGCCTGGGAACGTTTTCTGCTGCCCTCCTGGGGAATTCTCCTTTGTCTTCTCTTGAGCTGGATTATGGGGATCTCATGACTGTGTCTGATGGTTTCACCAGGTTTGTCTCATGATCCTTAATTGCTCTAACTGAACAACAGCAGCAGCAGCAGTAACAATGTAGAGAATTCAGTAACACAATGGACACAGATGAAGAAAACATTAATCCATAGTAATGTCAACAGGAACAATTTCTCCCAAATGTCAACAATGGGAAAGTAAAATAGAAAACATAGAACTTAAGAAACTGTGAGATGGTTCCAGAAATTACAACATATAGCAAGCATAACTTTGAAAAACCAAAGAAGAAATGAAAATCAGGCTAAAACTGAGGAAAACCAAAGAGGGAAGTAGCCTAAAACTAAAATAAGACATGTCCATAAATTAGAAGAATGCTCTTAAGTTATAAGTAATGTTAAAAAATAAATACATTCTTTGATGAAATATTAGAACACCAAAGAGTAGTGAGAACATCTAAAATGCTAGCAAATAAAAAACATACGTTGATATATATATATGAAGTAATGTAATACAGGGTGCAACAGAAGTACTTAATACCTCCTTGAATGTGGTTGATAGGGTAATAATATGGGTGTAATCATTTATAGTTTTAAATTGAACATTTCACCTAAAATGTCATTTGGTGTGCTTGAGTGTGACATTGTTACATTACAGAATTATATTCTTATGATTTTGTAATAAAATATTTAGTAATAAAAAGGGGCATTTTTTTTCTGTGCCCTGTATATTGTCAAAGTCATGAATAAAATTAATTTAAAATGTGAAATTACATACCCAACATACTTTTCAAGCGTGAGGTCAAAATGAAGACATTTTTGGACATTCAAATTATCACAAAATTTACCAGTTAGAGACTTAGTCTAAAAGAATTGCCAGAAAAAGATAAATGTTAGTAATATTCATTAAAGTATTAAATATCAAAATAAATGCAAGAGTAGTGAGTTGCATCAAAGAAATCACAATATTATTAAAATCAATAAAATCAAATGCATTGATCATAACAATATAATACTTTAATATGAAGTCTAGATAAAATCAACTTTAAAAATGGTAATGGAGAAAGAAAAGAGAGCAGAGATAATGGAATGAAAGTTATGAATAAAAATTCAAGTATCCATTAACTCCAGCAATGTTAACAAATATGAGAACAACAATTAGGAGAAGAGAGATTAAGTATACAACTTCCCAAATATAAGAAAGAAGAGAAATAAAACAGTTATTTGTGACAAATACAAGATGGCACAAGAATGCAAAAGTGAAGACAAAAAAGCATGATGAACAGTAAACAGTAAAATGGATAACGTGCATTCAAACATGTTCTGATACACATAAATGGCTTAAACTCATCAATAAAATGCCGACAGACTGACAACAACAACAAAATGAAATATAAGGGCCCAATTAAAAATCATAAAGGGATACAAGTTATATCATATCATTTGCAAAAAAAAAAAACAAGCACAAACATCTCAGGGAGAAAAGGGACTTCACAGAAAAATACTACAAGGAGAAATGAGAGACCTAAAAAAAGAGCCCAAACTTTTATGTACCTAACAGCAAGCAATGAGATGTATAAGAAGAAAACTGTTTTAAACTATAGGAGAATTTAATTTTAAAAAAATCACAGTAGAAGAATTTACCTTACTCAGAAATTGAGAAATCAAATGGCAAAAAATTAATATGTGGAGAAAGTAACTTTGATAAAATTGATCTGTCAGTACATATGGAATTCTGTTCCCCAAAATAGAGAATGTGTATTTTTTTATTTTAATCATTGTTCAAGTACAGTTTTCTGCCCTTTACTCCCATTCCAGCCCGTCCTCCCATCTCTCTCCACCTCCTATTTCCACTCCCTCCTTAGTTTTTCTCCATGTGTCCTTTATTTTTGTTCCTGTAAACCCTTCCCATTCTCCCCTGAAATTCTCTCCCCTCTCCCCTCTGGTCACTGTCAGCCTGTCCTCTATTTCAGTGTCTTTGGTTATCTTTTGCTTGTTTCTTTGTTTTGCTGTTTAGGTTTCTGTTAAAGGTGAGATCATATGGTATTTGTTTTTTACTGCCTGGCTTACTTCACTTAGCATAGTTCCATCCATGCTGTTGCAAAGGGTAGGAGCTTCTTCTTTCTTTCTGCTGCATAGAATTCCATTGTGTAAATGTACCATAGTTTTTTGATCCATTCATTTACTGATGGGCATCTAGGTTGCTTCCAGCACTTAGCTATTGTAAATTGTGCTGCTATGAACATTGGGGTGCAAAGGTTCTTTTGTATAGGTGTTTTAGGGTTCTTAGGATATAGTCCCAGCAGTGGAATTGCAGGGTCAAAAGGCAGATCCATTTTCAGTTTTCCTAGGAAGTTCCATACTGCTTTCCATAGTGGTTGTACCAGTCTGCAGTCCCACCAACAGTGCACTAGGGTCTCCTTTTCTCCACAACCTCTCCAACACTTGTTTGTTGCCTTGTTTATGATGGCCATTCTGACTGGTTTGAAGTGGTATCTCATTGTGGTTTTAATTTGCATCTCTCTGATAGCTAGCAATATTGAGCATCTTTTCATGTGTCTCTGGATCCTCTGTATGTCCTCCTCGGACAAGTGTCTGTTCAAGTCCTTTGCCCATTTTTTAATTGGGTTGCTTGTCTTCTTAGAGTGGAGCCATGTAAGTTCTTTATATATTTTGGAGATTAAATTCTTGTCTGAGGTATCATTGGCAAATAAGTTTTCCCAAACAGACTGGGTTCTATTTTTATTTTGATACTGTTTTATTTAGCTGTGCAGAAGCTTCTTATTTTGATGAGATTCCATTTGTTTATTCTTTCCTTTATGTTTCTTGCTCTAGGGGACATGTCAGTAAAAAAGTTTCTGTGTGAAATATCAGATCTTCCTGCCTATGTTTTCCTCTAGGACTTTAATGGTGTCACAGTTTATATTTAAGTCTTTTATCCACCTTGAATTTATTTTTGTGTAAGGTGTAAATTGGTAATCAAGTTTCATTTCTTTTGCATGTAGCTGTCCAGTTCTCCCAACACCATTTGTTGAAGAGGCTATTTTTACTCCATTTTATGTTACTGCCCCCTTTGTCAAATATTAATTGACCATAGAGACTTGGTTTTTTTTCTGGGCTTTCTGTTCTGCTCCATTGGTCCATGTGACTGTTTTTATGCCAGTACCAAACTGTTTTGATTACAGTGGCCCTGTAATGTAGTTTAGTGTCAGGTATTGTGATCCCTCCTACTTTACTCTTCTTTCTCAAAATTGCAGCAGCTATTTGGGGTCATTTATGGTTCCATATAAATTTTTGAAGTGTTTTTTTTAAGTCTGTGAAATAAGCCATTGGTATTTTAATAAGTATTGCATTGAATGTGTAAATTGCTTTGGATAATATGGACATTTTGATGTGTATTTTTTTCAAAGTCACATGAAATATTTATAATAAGGGCTTATGCATTATATTAGATCACAAAATTAATGTCAATAAATACCATACAAACTTAAGTAACCTAGCACATATTAAATTAGAATTCAAGTTTTAATATTTAAGATCTATTGGCCTGAGCTATAAAAATTAAATTGCTAGTTTCAATTTTATGAGTATTTTAGTTGTCTGTAAATATTGTATTTTTGTTTTCAAAAGGAATTTTGACCATATTTCAGTATCAATTAATGTACTAATTTTACAGTAATGTTTCAGAACTGTAGCTCTATCATTTTTGTGTTTGCTACTCAATAGTCCACATTGTTCCATTTTTATTTTAATTCACATATTACATAGCTAGTTCCATTTATCACTATATATGAGTTTATTTTTACTTTATGAACTGTCTTTCTAAAAATGTCTTATATAAATTTGCATATATATTATTTAATATTCTTTTGTATTAAAAGTTCTTATCATATTTACTTAGTGTAGTAAAATATTTACTATATCTTTGTTTTCCAAGTACATATTATTCTTTGATATCACATTCATTATATTTTACCTTTACAATTTATTTTAGCCCTCCTGAACTTATAACTTACTCTTTCTTCTTTAATGACTATTCAATTTAGTTGACTTTAATTTCATTTTCTGTGGCTTTATTTAATTAAAAAATCATATAAAATAATCCAAGATATAACATCTAATTGATATTTAAAAATTTTTAAAAACTAATACAAAGATATTAATGGAAATATGCTAATTTTATTTTTTTAATTATTTTATTGTTGTTTAAGTACAGTTGTCTACTTTTTTCCCCACCACTTCCCCCCAACACCAATCTATAAGAACCTATGCACCACAATGTTCATAGCAGCACAATTTACAACAGCCAAGTTCTGGAAACAGCCTAGGTGCCCATTGGTAAATGAGTATCAAAAAACTGTGGTACATTTACACAATGGAATACTACAGCAGAAAGAAAGAAGGAACTCCTATCCTTTGCAACAGTATGGATGGAACTGGGGAGCATTATGCTAAGTGAAATAAGCCAGGTGGTGAAAGACAAATACCATATAATCTTACTGTTAAGTGGAACCTAATTTAAAATGAATTATTCACTAAAAATTTTTATACTAATATTTATTTCTGCTTCATGTGTGTTGTTCAATTGATCTCTACTTTTTGTTCAATCACAACAGTAATTTTTTATTCCAGTTTAATGACATTTTTAAAAGTGTTAGAAGAAAAGAAATATGTGTGGTTTTTCTGTCAGACTCTGGAACTGCACTTCTTGGATTGTTACTTTTAATATTCATCCTTAGTCATTTTGTCTGGCATGTACACATGAGGTGGCCTGGGTGAGATATATGATTTATTACCATTCACATAATAGTCATTGTGCTGGTCTCCCCTCTTCTAGCCCATGCCTCTAGGGTGATATGATGAAAGTCAGATGGAATAATTCTCTGCATTCAAGACAGAAACTATACAAATGAAGATTGGATAAAAATGGCTTTTCTCTACGTATTTAGTAAAGGAGAAGGCAACAGCTTCCTGTCCCGTTTTCCTCCCTGGAAATAGGATGGGAATGATCCTAGGTTTTCACTTTAACCTTTAAGAATGTAAATACATCATCTTGAAGTCCAGATAAGTTACAGCATCTCTGGCTTTTATGATCTGGAGATGCCTGCTGGGTTCTGGCCCATTCATCCTTCCTATATAAATGCCTAAGGGATAACATTTCTGTGTTCCTAGCACCTTGAAAACTTAACATAAAGATCTAGTCTAGACTTTTGGGGAAGTTGAGAGAAATTTTACTATCCTTTGCATCAGAATAATTAACTAGACAAATGGCTACAAATGTAATCCTTACAATAAGTAAAACATAATTTTTTCTAGGTGAAAAGTAGGCACACATTCTTCTCTTTACATCATGTACATTTTGGTGTATCAGTCAGTAGGTGATAGCTATTTAGAGGAGCACTGAGTAGCTCTGGGAAGATTTGTTCACAGGTTTGAAGGTTTGAAGCCCAGTTTACCACTTGTGTGGACATAGGTTAAATGCTCTCTATGTCTTGGTTGTTTATTTAAAAAAAGAGAATGATTCTGACTGCACCATTTGTATATGGTAAGAATTAAATAGATTGTTAAATAGTTTAACATTTAAACTGTGACAAATTTGACAATGTATGGGTACTATTATTATGCTGGAGCAACACACAAAAGCCAGGAGTGACCCTGGCAAAACAGACATATGTCCATACTAAGTAAAATCACAGCATTTTGTATATAGTGATTGCTCAAGGATCTTTAACTTGCATGGCTTCCTTGCTTTATTTCTTTTATTACTAGTATTTTGTTACATTGGTTGCATATTTTATGTAATTTTATATTGTTCAAGTAAAACATTTATAAACTTTTACTTAGAATTTAATACATATTTTAAGTCCTGATTTAAAAATACTACACCGGTCAGAATGGCCATCATCTATAAATCAACAAACAAGTACTATTGAAGATGTGGAGAAAGGGGAACACTTTTGCACCATTTGTGGGAATGCAGACTAGTGCAGCCACTGTGGACAGTAGTGCGGAGTTCCTAAAAAAATTAATAGATCTGCCTTTCAACCTAATGGTTCTACTTCTGGGAATTTGGCCTAAGGAACCCAAAATACTAATTTGAAGAAACAGAATCATTTCTATGTACACTGAAGCATTATTTACAATAGCCAAGATTTGGAAGCAGACCGGGTTTCTATCAGTAGATGGGTGGATAAAACAACTATGGGGCATTCACACAATGAAATATTACACAGCTATAAAAAGGAAGGAAATCTTACCTTTTGTGGCAGCATGGATGGAGCTGGAGAACATTATACTAAGTGAAACAAGCCAGTCAGTGAAAGACAAACACTACAGGATTTCACTCATATGTGGAATGTAATGAACAAACTAAATTAACAAACAAAATAGAGACAAACTCATAGAAAGCAGGTTGACAGCTCTGGGTAGGGGGAATATGGAGTAGAGGAATCAAGCAAAGAAGAAAAAGAACTCATGGTCATGAACAGCAGTGTGGTGATAGCAATGAGGAGGGGGGTAGATATAGGTGGACCCACAAGGGTGGCAAATGATATTAGAAAAATATAATTAAAAATTAAAAATAAAATATCTATTACACACTGAATCCCTAATGTGTACAACAACATATCCTACAATTACGTGAATTCAGGGATGTTTATATTAGTTGAGTCCTGGAAAGAATTACAGCAGAAAGCATGCCCAGATTTTTCAAATGTGATTTTTGAAAAGTTTCTATAATTGAGATTTGAATTACAGAAGTGATATACAACTATGTGGGCACTCTCATCTCTTTCATAAGCACTAATCAGAACACTTTTCAGTTGTACTTGATCTATGGTTAACCACTACTCAATAATGCACACTGAATTAGGTTTAACTAACTAACTTTCTTTCTTTCTTTCTTTCTTTCTTTCTATTTTGTTTCTTTTTTTTCTATTTTTAGTCATGGTTGAGAAGTATAAGATGTTTCCCTTTCTCATTTGGTGTATATATTGCATTTGCTCTCTTTCAGCTACTTGGGAGGTTCCCATTTGATCAATAGGAAATAAAATTACAATATCCTAGGTAAGTAAATAAAAAATAACATTACAAAATAGATTTCCAAACACATTACTTAAATAGCTTCCTCCATGGGGAAGCCTCATACATGTGTTATTCTCTCTCTTCATTTTCATATTCTTTATCTGCTTCTTAGCATTTGCAGATTTGTATTTTATTTATATTTTATTTGTTATCTACACATACAGTTACATTGATCATTTTTATTGTTTATTGCCTAAATATTCTGTTCCTTTGACTGATTGATTATTGTACAAAAATCATAGCTCTTTATTACTGCAGATTTATGACACTTTTATAATGCTGAAGGATTTATGAGTCTCAGTGATTTAGGAAAGGAGACTGATTGAGTATAACCATATTTTTCCCTTCAGGCCTATAACATGTATAACTTTGTGAGGGTAATAAGCATATCTATCTTGTTTATTTGGTAATTTGGTGTTATAGTTGCCCATGTCCAGAACACTGCTCACATATACTATGTGCAAAAAGTATTTTTGGGAGAGAATTAATCTTATTATAAACAGAAATCTTAGATACTCTAGAAACCTTACTTTACAGTAGTTTTAGTCAATATATAAGAATGAAAATACTTTACTTTCAGATAATGTAGCTCATATGTCACAAATTTTTTCATATAAGAATTTCTATATAATCTCTTTATTTTCAATCTATTTCTACAAATCATATTTGAAGATGACATAGTGACCTACATGTAGTCCTTAATATAAGAAGTCCAAAGTCTTTTTATTTTTTATCATTTATTTACTTATTATTTTGAATTTATTGGGATGACACTGATTAACAAAATAATACAGGTTTCAGGTGCACAAATACACAACATATCATCTGAACCCTGTATTTGTGTTCATGTTACTCCCACCTATTCCCCCAGAAATTCAAATTAAATCAACAATGAGATAGTCTTTTTTAAAAAAACTTTAAGAGGAAGATCTGGACAGTTACATGCAAAATGAAACTCAACAACCAACTTACACCATACACAAAAATAAACTAAAGATGAATAAAAGACTTATAAATATAAGTTGTGACACCATAAAAGTCCTAGAGAAGAACATAGGAAGGAAAATCTCAGTTGTTCCATGCAAAAGTATTTTCACTGATATGCCCCCTAGATCAAGGGACACAAAGGAAAGAATAAACAAATGGGACTTCATCAAATTAAAAGGCGTCTGTATGGCTAAAAAAAATCAGCAAAATGAAAAGGGAACAAACAGTATGGGAAAATATATTTGCCAATGATATCTCGGACAAGGGTTTCATCTCCAAAATATATAAAGAACTCACATGACTCTAGTCCAGTAAGACAAACAATCTAGTTAAAAAATGGACAAAGGGCCTGAACAGACATTTCTCCAAGGAAGACATACAGAGGGCCCAGAGACATTTGAAAGGATGCTCAGCATCACTACCCATCACAGAGATGCAAATTAAAACCACAATGAGATACCAATTCACACCAGACAGAATGGCCATCATAAACAAAGCAACAAACAATAAATGGTATGAGGTTGTGGAGAAAAGAGAACCCTAGTGCACTGTTGGTGGGAATGTAGACTAGTGCAGCCACTGTGGAAAGCACTATGGAATTTCCTCAGAAAATGAAATATGAAACTTGCCTTTTAACCCAGCAATTCCACTGCTGGGACTATACCCTAAGAATCCTGAAACACCAAACCGAAAGATCCTATGCACCCGAATGTTCATAGCAGCACAACTTACAATAGCCAAGTGCTGAAAGCAACCTAGGTGCCCATCAGTAAATGAGTGGATCAAAAAACTGTGGTACATTTACACCAAGGAATACTACCCAGCAGAAAGAAAGAAGGAGCTCCTATCCTTCAAGACAGCATGGATGGAAGTGGAGATCATTATGCTAAGTGAAGTAAGCCAGAACGAGAGAAATACCATATGATCTCACCTATAAGTGGAACATAATCAACAAAACAAACAAGCAAGCAAAATATAACCAGAATCATTGAAATAAAGAAGAAACTAACAGTTACCGGAAGGGAGGGGAGAAGGAGATAATGGGGGGAAGAAGGGAAAGAGTTGTTAAGGAACATGTATGAAGGATTCATCAATAAAGCCAAAGTGGGGTAGGATTGAGGGTGGACAGTGGGGGTGGGGGGGTGCAGGAAAGTGGTGGTGGGAAAATAGAGACAACTGTATTCAAACAACAATAAAAATGATTTTAAAAATGCTTTAAGAGAAAAAAACCTCAAAAACATGGACAATAGTGTGGTGATTGCCATAGGGAGAGAGGTTGAGAGGAGGTGGAGGGAGGTATGGGGGAATAGTGATGGGCCGTGATAAACACACAATAAAGTATACAGATGATGTGTTGTAGAATTGTGCATCTAAAACGTGTAAATTTTGTTGACCAGTGTCACCCCAATAAATTCAATAAACTTAAAAAGTTTTTTAAGAAACTTACTTTTTTCCATTACCATTTATTCCTCTCAACTTACCCCCCAGAACTATCAGGCAGTTCTCTATCTGAGTCTTATAAAACTTAACACCAAGAAGGAAACAATCCAATCAGAAAATGGGTAAAGGACCTGAGTGTACACTTCCAAAGAGGACATACACATGCACAATAGACATATGAAAAGATGCTTAGCATCACTAATCATCAGAGAGATGCAAATTAAAACCACAATGAAATATAAATTCACATGTATCAGAATGGTGATCATAAATAAATCAACAAACAACAAATGCTGGTGAGGATGTGGAGAAAGGGGACTTTTGTACTCTCAGTAGGAATGAAGATTTGTTCAGTCACTGTGGAAAGCAGTATGGAGTTGCCTCAAAAAATTAAAAATGGAACTTTCTTAAGTGAAAAACCCAAAACATTAATTTGAAGAAATATAAGTACCCCTATGTTTATTGCAGCATTGTTTACAATAGCCAAGATTTGGAGGCAGCCCAGTATCCATCAATATATGAGTGGGTAAGACAATTATGGGACATTCACACAATAGAATACTACTCAGCCATAAAAATGAAGAAAATTTTACCCTTTGCAACAGTATGGATAGACCTGGGGAACATTATGCTAAGTGAAATAAGTCAGTCAGAGAAAGACAAATAGCATATGATTTCACCCATATGTGGAATCTAATGAACAAACTGAACTAAAAATCAAAATAGAGGCAGATGCAGAACAATTTCGTGATTCTTTTTTGTCATTTATCTAATGTCACCACCCCTTCCCTTTAGGGCAAAAACATGTTAGAGAGATATGCACATAAGGGTCTGCATAGAAATAGTATTCCTGAGAAAGAATAACAAAGTTAGAGGAATCATGCTACCTAATATCAAGCTATACTAAAAGGCCATAGTAATAAAAAACAACATGGGGCTGGCATAAAAACAGACACATATCAATGGAACAGAATAAAGAGCCAAGAAATAAACTCACACCTTTGTAGTCAGTTAATATTCAACAGAGGAAGCAAACACATACAGTGGGCATACATTTATTCAATAAATGGTGTTGGGAAACTTGGACAGATACATGCAGAAAGATGAAATTAGACCACCTTCTTACACTGCACACAAGAATAAATTCAAAATGGATCAAAGTCTTAAATATTAGACCTGGAACCATAAAAAGCCTAAAAGAAAATATGGACATTGCTCATAGCAATATTTTATTGGATATATCTCCTCAGGCAAAGGAAACAGTAACTAAAAAAAAAATAGATAAATGGCATTATATCAAACTGAAAATTTTTGGAAAGCAAAAGAAATCAGCAAAATAAAAAGACAATCCACTGAATGGGGGAACATATTTGCTGATACATATGATAAGGGGTTAATATCCAAAATTTATAGAGAACTTACAATACTGAATACCAAAAAACAAACAGCCCAATTAAAAAATGGACAAAAGATCCAGATAGACACTTCTCCAAAGAGGACATACAGATGGCCAATAGACATATCAAAAGATGCTCAATGGCACTAATCAGAGAAATGCAAAGTAAAACCACAGTGAGCTATCACCTCACATTTGTCAGAATGGCCATCATCAATACATCAACAAATGCAGGCAAGGATGTAGAGAAAGGGGAACCCTTTTGTGTTATTGGTGGGAATGCAGATTTGTGCAGCTACTGTGGGAAGCAGTATGGAGATACCTCAAAAATTAAAAATGGATCTTCTTTTTGATCCAGCTATCCCACTTCTGGGAATATATCTGAAGGAACCCAAAACAGTAATTCAAAAGAACATAAGCACCCCTATGTTCATTGCAGCATTATGTACAGTCTCCAAGTTATGGAAGCAGCTCTAGCGTCCATCAGTAGATAAGTGGGTAAAACAACCATGGGACATTTACACAATGGAATAGTACTTGGCTGTAAAAAAAAGAAGAAAATTTTACCCTCTGTGACAGTATAGATGGACCTGGAGAACATTATGCTAAGTGACATAAGCCAGTAAGAGAAAGACAAACACTACAGGATTTCACCCATATGTGAAATTTAATGAACAAACTGAACTAACAGGAGAATGGGTTACAGACTCATAGATGGAGAGCAGGATGACAGCTGGGTGGGGCAAACTTAGGTGGTGGAAGGATTGAGCAAAAAGGGAAAAGGACTCATGGACATGCACAACAGTGTGGTGACTGCTGATGGGAAGGGATACAAGGGGACCAAATGGTAATGGAAAAATATAATAAAGATTAAATTTAAAAAAATCTTTTAAAGAACCTCTTTGTGATCATTTCAACCCATTCTATTCTCTATTAAAGCTTCTTTATTCTTTCATTGAGGAATACAAACTCAAAAAGCTCCCCATATGACCAAATACAATGACTTATTTTTATTGTCTTACAATGATTAAGAAACATTTGACATATTTTTTACTCTTTCATGCTTGAAATACTTTCTTCTCTGCTTTTGAAACACACTTCTATTTTTTTCCAGCCAATCAACAGTTTCTTCTCAATCTCTTCTCTTTTGCAATCCCATGTGGTCTCAGAATGGAGTGTATCAAGTGTTGTTTGTGGGCTCTCTACTTTAGCCATCTTTCTCTAGGTGGTATCATCCACTTCCATGTCTTTAAGTGGCAATTAAATGCTAATTATTCAACATAATGTCTTCAGTCTTGAAGATGCCCTCAAACTGTATAATTGTGTGCTTGAACTCTCAGATCTCTCAGAAATACTTTAAACTTAATGCATCAGACTGAAACTCATGAGTCTTCTTTCCCTCACTCCCAAATCTAAACTTTCCCCCAAATTCCACAGCTTAATTGATGGAATCATCACCAATCTCATTATTAAAGCCAGAAGCAATGGAATTTCCTTACATACATTTAAAAATTCGAACAATTTGTTCAGTCCTCACTGACACAACTCAACTTCAAGCAATCCTTCTCTCTCACCAGAAGTATTTGATTTCCTTGTATCCACTCTTCTCACCACTGCTCAACTACCATCTTTCTACTTTCATTTGTCAGAGTATCTGAATAAGATTATGCCATAATCTTTCTTAAATTCATTCAACTCTTTATTACTTAAAATAAATACTAAACTCCCTGTCATGCCTTATACTGCTTTGCATAATCTAAAGGTTCTCTACTACTCTGACTGCATCATTTATCATTCTCCCATTGTGTTAACATTTTTTAGTTGCCAGAAATGTATTAAGTTCTTTAAAATGTTACACCATTTGTGTCAGTGATCAGTTTATTCTCGTTCTTCACATTTTCCTTACAATTCAATTCCATGGAGAAAGCCTCAAACAACCATCTGTTCCTATTGCTCTCAGTGATGGTCTAGGCTGGTCATCAACTTGTCTCTCTCTCTCTCTATCTCTCTCTCTCTCCTCTCTCTACATATACCTGTATCTATAACTATATCTTTTAAGATTTATGAAAACAAAATATCTAAAATATTTTTCTATTTTTAAAGTTTATTACAACCATTTACCAATGCATATTAAATATAGTTCACATAGCAACACATGTAATTCAATGCAATATGTGCAATGGAAAACACTTGGTCATTTAAAAATATATATATAACATATCTTTAGCCCTAAAAATAATATATTTTTGGTATAGTGGGTTAATTTTTGCCTTTTTAATAGTGTAAAAGGTATCATTGGTTTTGGCTTTCATTTTACATTGGCTAACAGAATTCAAAACTAAAACTATTTTTATACATCTAGGTTATATATTTATATAATTATTTTATCTTGTTTCTTCAAAATGTTCTATGCAATTAACTAAAGTCTACTTGGATAATACCATGTAATTTTATGTTATACTGGTTTGGTATATATTTTGTATCTAAGTATAATGTAATATTACATATATCTCCATTTTTGTGACTGAAGAGATTTTTCCACATGGCTTTTTGTGATATTTCCATGTAACCTTTATCATTAGCAATGTTTTATAAAATGAAAGTCATATGTACTTGAGCTCTTATCTCTTAAGAGCACCTAGACTGTACTTTAATTGCTTATTTCCTTTTTAATTTTGAAAATTATGGTACATTCATACAATACAATACTCTCAATCTATATTTAGTTACATGAAATAATGTTTTAAATTAAATTTTGCAGGTGATAATGATTAATAAAATTGTGTAAGTTTTAAATGTATAATTTATGATATAAATATTGTATAAATCATAAATTATATGTATATTGCATTGTGTGCCCACCACCCAGAATATCTTCTTCTGTCACAATATATTCAACCCCTTTTACCCTTTACTCCCTCCCAATTTCCTCTAGCACCACAAGCCAACTGAGTTATTTTCTTTTATATGTATTTTCAGCTTAGATTGTAAAATTGGAGGGTAAGAGGTCATGTTGGTTTTGACAAGTTTTATGTCCTACTATGTTACCTGGTACTTACTAAATGATCAATATTTATTTAATGAAAGAATAAATGGTAAGGTTTTTTACCTTAAAGTAATTATTGAGACAAATATAAAATCAGTAAAGTCTATTGTTATACATATACCTTAAGTACCCTCCTTTGTTAAACTGCTATTAAGGTTTAAATCTTTAAATAATTTCAACTTCACCAAAATCTCATATTACTAAAAAGTTGAGGCAATACAAATACAAAAGAGTGCTCGAACACACTATAGCTAATATCATATTAGAAGTTGGATGCCTTCCCCAAGACATCAAGTACAAGGCCAACATGTCTTATCACTCCTATCAAACGTGTTATTGGAAATTTCAGCTAGTGTATGAACATAAGAAAAATAATTAAAAGGTGTGCAGATTGGGAAGAGAAATTAAACTGTTTTTATTCACTGTCTATCTAGAAATATCAAAGTATGTACAAAAACTCCTAGAACTGGTAAGTATAGAAAATTGAGGGATAATATTTAAAAAATCAATTGTTTTCTTGTATAACAACATTGATAATTATAACTTAAAACTAATATAAAAATATTATTTATAGTAACACTAAAATTGAAATATTAAGATGTAAGTCTAACAAAATACATATGAAAACTGAATATGGTATACTATAAAATACTGATAAAATACCGTAAGTCAAAAAGGACTCAGGAAAATAATTCCAGTGGATCAAAAGACTCAATATTGTTAACATCAACTCTTCCTGGTTTTGTCTATGGGCTCAATACAACACCAATCAAATTCCCAGCAAGCTAGTTTGTAGAGAATAACAAAATGATATTAAGGTTTATATGGAAAGCAAAAGACATAGAATATAAACACAATACTGAAAAACACAAAGGTGGAGGAATCATGCTACCTGATTTCAAGGCTGCCTCTGAAGCTGTAGCATTAAGGACAGGGTGATATTGGCAAAAGAATCAATGCATGGATCAATGCATTTGAATAGAAGCTTAGAAATAGACCTACACAAATTTATTCAACTGATCTTCAAAAAAGTGTAAAGTCAATTCAAGGAAATTGAGATTTCCTAGAAAATCAGAGAAAGGATATTTTTTTCAACAGATGGCACTAAAAAATGAACATCCATATGCAAAAGTTGAACCTAGAGCCATAAAACTAATGGCAGGTGTCCTTGGTTTGATGATGACATTTCAGATACAACACCAAATACATGATTCATGAAAGAAAAAAGCTGGTAATTTTGACTTTATTAAAATTGCAAATTTGTGCCCTGAAAGACACTCTAAAGAGAAAGACAAAGCACAGACTTGGAGAAAACACTTGCAAAGCACATACCTGATAAAGGAACTGTATCCAAAATATGTAAAGAACTCTTAAAACTCAACAACAATAAAGCAAATAATTCATTTAAAAACATGCAAAAACCTGAACAGATGCCTCAGTAAAGATTATATGCATATAGCAAAGAAGTATTTGAAAGGATACTTGACATAATTTGAAAATAGGAAAATGCAAATTAAAATGAGATCCCACTAACCATCTATGAGAAAGAGTAAAATTCATGTTACCTTTATTATTTCATCCAACCATCAGAGCAGTCCTATAATAGATGAACTCTTATACTTATTCCCTTTTCCAGGTGAGGAATGAGGGTTCAGAGAGGGAACATTAACTCAGAGTCAGGAGGCCAGTAAATGATAGAAGCAAGATGGCAACTCCCATGTCTTGCTGTCTAGAGCTAGTGGCCTTGGCAGTCACTTCAGAACACATCCAGGAGAGTGATGGAGGCAGGAAGGGGTTAAAGCTGTGGCACAGGGAAAAGATAAAGGGAGGGCTCTGAAAATTCTTCTGCATGGCACTGTCTACAAGTAGATGCAGTGGGTAAGCAAGATTGTAACTAGACAAGTTGAGGTGTCTAACCTATTTAGATTTGATACTTCTTCTTGGTTCAATTGGTAGCAACTTATAATTTATCGCAAAGTCATTGGTCACATCCAGATTCTTTTTCTTATTGCTTAAATTGTGTTTTCAATGTTATCTTGTTTATTTAATTTGCTGAATAGGTAGTACATTCACAAGTTTTGAAGGGAAAATGTATAAAAGTGCATATAACACAAATCATCATCTTTCTTCTGCACCTGTCTGATTACTTCCCACCACGCAAGATACCTAAGCATATATCTGGTATCTTCAATTTATAATGTGTTCTTCTAAAGTTTTTAATATATATGAAAGCAAAGACAAAAATGTATCAATCCCTTTTTTACAAAAATTAAAACATTCTCTGTTTATATTTTGTTTGCTTGTTTTTGTTGATTATGTTCCACTTATAGGTGAGGTCATATGGTATTTGTATAACCAGAGACATTGAAATTAAGAACAAACTGGGAGGTGGAGGGGATAATGGGGGGGGGGGGAGGGGAAGGTTCAAGGAACATGTATAAACGACACATGGACAAAGCCAAAGGGGTTTAGGATTGAGGGTGGGAGGTGTGGATGGCCGGGGTGGGGGTGGGTGGTGGGGGATAGATGCAGACACTGTACTTGAACAGCAATGAAAAATATGTTAACAATAAAAATTTCATTAATTTAGTCAAAAGATATTTATTGAATATAGGTAATGTGTAAGAAACTAAATAGCTTATTTATTTTGAACCCTCATTTATATATTAATTTTATTAATATATTTTATTAAAATGTTAATGTAAAATTTAAAATAAAAACAAAAGCTTAAATTTAAAAAACATCTGTATACAGTTCTGATTTTTTCTGTATTAGTATATGAAGACTCATCTCACTTTGTCATGACATCATAGTATTCCATGAAATGGATATATTACATTTAATTTATCCTATTGAGAACACTACATCTATGGAAAAATGTTCTTTATCATAAAAGTTTTAGTTTTTGCTCTATCACTATTATTATACTTTCAAAATCCAAATACTATGTCAATTTTCTTCTTTATTCCCTTGATCATGTTTCCTGAAAGCTTCTTTATTAATTTACTCAAAGAACCAGATCTTAACTTTATTGTCTATATATTTTATGCCTAACCCATCAAGGTTTTTTACCAAGATTAATTCCTGCTTTTCTGCTTATTTTTATTTTTATATAATTTCCTCAGCTGAATATTTAGTTTCTTCTTAAAAATCTTTCTTCTTTAGTGGTAAAGGTTTTTAAAGCTTTTATGTTTGAAGTGACAACATAGTACAGGTTTGATTTGTATTTTATCATTATTATTAAATTCTAAATCATGTGTAAATTTACCTTGAAAGCAGTTGATTTGTTCTTTGACTCAAAGGTATTTGAGAGAGTTCTTTCAAAATGTCACAGCACTTACAATTTGTCTGTATTACTCATTTGCAGTCTATTTCTAGATTCAATGCTTTTTGAAAAAATAGTGTGACCTGTGTAATTTTGACTTGGGAATATATAATCAGATTTTCCTTTAGACTACATATCACTAAATTTTGTGAATGTCCCATGGCTATTTGGGAAAAAAAACTTGTCTCTATTTAGGGTGCCAAATGAAATAGCTATTCAAATAAATAAGTTAATTGCAATGTGAAAAAAAATAAAGAGTAAAATCCTCCAAACTCACAAAATCATTCTTGGTAAGGATATGGAGCAACAGGAACTCTCATTCATTGTTAGTAGTAATGAATGTAAAATGGTACAGCCACTCTGGAGGGTAGTGTTAGTTTCTTACAAAGCCAAACATAGTCCAGTCACACAATCAAGTCATGATATTTCTAGGAATTTTACTCAGCTGATTAGAGAATTCATGTTCACACAGGAACCTACATGTTAATATTTGTAGAAACTTTATTAATGATTGCCAAAAATTGGAAACAAACAATATGTCCTTCAATGAACCAAATTTTATACATGTATGGATGTATAAATGTGTGTTACATAATAATGTAATATTATTTAGTGATAAAATAAGAGTAAGCTATATGAAGCCATGCAAAATCATGGATAAAATTACATGCATATTTTAGGTAAAAAGCTTTAGTTAAAGGGCTTAACACTCAATAATTCCACTCCTGTAACTCTTTGTAACATGCAAAACTATAGAGACATAAGAGATAAGAGGTTGCCTGGGGTTTGGAGTGTGTGTGTGTGTGTGTGTGTGTGTGTGTGTCAATGGGAGAAGAGGGTAGAATATGTGAAGCACATAGCAGCCAAACTTGATAGTGAAGGGAAATGACAAAAATACCAGAGATTAAATTTCTCAACATTCTGGAAATTCCTACTCTTTAAAATTAGAAATTAATTTGATGTAAGAAGCAGATAAAATTAAAATAATATTAAATTTGTGTCCCTTTAGTACACTTATATATCCAAATGCCTAGTAGATATATTAGGGATGTCTTGCAAATACCCCAAACTCACAGTTTTAAAATTGAGCTCACGATCTTTTTAAACATTTTATTCCCTTAGAATATTCCCCATTTCAGGTAACATTTCTCTCACCAATCCAGTTATTCAAGTCATAAGTATAGTAGTTTGTCTGAACACCTTCCCACAACACACTGTTGCAAAGCTGGGTCAATTTTGCCTCATAAATATATTTTTAATTGATCCTTTCTTGCTGAAATTGATTTCCATCAACTCCCTTCTATTACTTCCTGTATGGCCTGCCAAGGTTATTTTTTAGAGAGCCAGTCTGAATTTTATCCATTTTAATCTCTACACTATGGCCAGTTAATTTTTCAAATTCAAGTATGTTTATCTCATCTCCTTGCACAAAAATGCTCAATGATCATTTATTAATCTTAAGTTCTGTACATGGTATATGAGTAAGGTGATTGATTATACATCAGTACATTCTCTAAGGCAGTCTCAATTTGTATCTGTTATCCTCCTAGCATTCCTTATCACTCACAGCTCTGTAGTTTGGTCAACATATTGTATCCTAACCTCAACTATAAGGCTTTTTGTTACCTGTTTTTTTCTCTATGTCTTAAGCCTCATCCTGAAATTTGTTCCTTCTCATGTTCATAGTCCCAGCTTTTCTTTTCACTCCCCTGTTTCTTATACTGTTTCCTAAGTCTGGGACTCCGTTTCTTTCAGTCCCACCCTTTTTTTTTGCCTAGTTATTTTCTATTTATTCTTTAGATCACAACTTGATTATCAAATTTCCAAATTAAGAGTTCCTTCATCTTCCAAAATTTTCAAAGCCCCCATTATATGATTTCACAGGAACATCTGCCTTTCCTTTGTAGCACTCATCACAGAGTAATCCTACATTTTTGTTTGATTATTTCATTAATACCTACTTCTATTGGAAACTTATTAGTGTTATAGGCACCATGGAAGTACTCAAGTAAATAAAAATTGTTAAGCTTAATCTTTGCTATAAAAGTAGAGCAAAAATAGAAAAGTCCTTATCATCACGAGCAACTTGGATTCCATGGTTCATCATTACAATCACTTCCTTGCACAGTCACTGAATTCCTTGTCCTTTACATTTTGTGCATGCATGCGGCAAACCTGCAACCTTAGGGGAAACCCAATGCTAATTACCAGTGGACCTTTAGTGTCACCAGATCATATTAATACCACATTCTCTCATCCTTTCAGAAAACTATTTCATATCATATGCTCTCTTTTCAAGTCTTTCATAATTGTCCCTTATTGTTATCCACAACTGATAATTTTTCTGCCTGTTTCACTGAGAAGAGAACTTGCAAAGCTCCCTCAATATACAGGATATGGCAAAAGTACTCACAACTGTGAATACACGAAACAGAGCTTATTCTTGTATTATTATTTATTAAATTATTGTATTCTATTATTTTCTATATGAACAACAGTCAACTTACTTTTGCCCCAGCCTGTACTAACATATATCACACATACCTATGCTCATGCTCTTTCGTGCTGCTTTTTCTCCTGTTTATATGGATGTTTCCATGTTTCTATTTAATATCAATACTTCTACCAGTTCACTTGCCCTGAGCCCCTTCTCACTTACTGAAAGGCAATTATTTTCTCTAGCATTTACATCATCAGTTTTCCCTCTCTGATAAATAATTTTTGTAGCTATTAAATATGGCTCAATTTTTAAATAAAAAAAATCCCTCTCAACACCCCACATTTCCTTTCAGCTAGTAACCCATTTTACCTACCTCTTTACAGCTAAACTACTGCAAATTGTTATGTATTCTTTCTCTCTCATAAGCTGTTTAAATTAGGCCTTTTTATTCATGATTCCTTGGAGAAAACACTTCTCAGAATCACTAATAATGACCATGTTGTTTGTGTGGTGATTGCTGTGGGGAGGGGATATACGGGGACTAAATGATAATGGAAAAATACATAAAGATTAAATTTAAAAAATATCCAATGGTGATTCTAACCTTAAAAGAGGCTATTGCATTTTCTTATTCTTCTCTTGGGTCCTGAGATCCCCCATTTTCCTGGTGGCCTTCTTACCTAATTATCTGTCCCTTCTCAGCCTCCTGTGTGGGTTCCTCCTTATTTCACCACTCTTTGTATTCTAGTGTCTGCAAGCTTAGTTGCCTGTCCTCTTATGATCTCTGTACTCATTTCCTCAGCAATTTCATTGGTCATATGGCTTCTAATATCATCTGTACTCTAGTGACTCTTAGGTAATGTCTTCATATTTGTGTTCTCACCTGAATTTTAGACTCTTATATCCAAAAACACACATACTCTAAAGAGATTTAATAATTGTCTCAAAATTAACATGTTCTAAATGAAACTGTTTACCTTCCCTCCAAATCTGTCCCTCCCACAAACTTTTTTCTATTATTGTGAAATCCATTTTTCCATTTTGCTCATGCCAACAACCTTTTGATTGCTATTTTGTGCTTAATATCTATTCTAGTTGTAAGTCCTATTGACCCAAATTTCAAAATTTATCCAAAATCTAAATATTTGACCCGATTTCCACTACCACTTCCTGATATAAACCACTATCACCTCTCAACAGAAGTTTTGCAAGAGCTTTTTTTTCAATGAACTGTATTTTTATTTTTACAGAACACATCGCACAAAATAGAAATTGAGGGCTATTATGAAAATTATTTTTATTAAGTTTATTGTGAAGATATTAGTTAAAAAATATCAGTTTCAAGTGTACAATTCTATATATGGAGATGATCTGTATATTATATATTACTATAGATTTGTATTGATATACAAATTATATATAATTATCATTTATATAATCATATATAGAATTAGTATATAATTGTGTACCAACCATATGAAATCAAATCTTTCATCACTTGAGTCTCGTGCCTTAGACCACTTGGTTATCTTGACACTGTCAACAGCTTCTTAACTGATCTTGCTGGTTCCACAATTACCTTTCTGCAGACTCTTCTCTGCACAGAGTCTGGAGTGATACTTTAAAACAACATATTATATTTAAATTATTCTGTTTATAATCTCCATAACTTCTCATCTTAACTAAAAATAAATGCCCTATAAGGCCCCACATAAACTCTCTTCCATTATTTGCCTCTGATGTGCCTTTTATTAGTATCCCCCTTGCTCAGTCTACTGTGGACTCACTCACATTTTCATCCTGAAGACAAACATGCTCATAGCCTGTGTTTTACTTACTGGTGTATTTTCCTCCACTTAATAACCTCTATAGTTGCCTTCATTCTTCATCCACCATTTAAGAGAAGGTCCCTCTTAAAACCTTTTGTCTTATTTTGTTTCCCCAAAAACAGTCATTAAAATTTTCATACTATTTCTTAAAATTATGCATTTATTTTCTGTTTCTTTCCAACATAAAATTAGGAATTTTTTACTTGATTTTCCTTTTCATTGCCCTATTTCTCAAATTTAGAAAGTATTGAGTAGAACTCAACATCAGGCAAGTGTTTTAAGTCAGGTGATTGAAGGGGCCTGACTTGATTGATGAAGGTATAGAAATAGGTGTGTGCCATTAAATATAATTCAACACATGCCCCTAGAGGCTTGGTGAGAACTAGGATAATTTGGAGGCAAAGACGTGACGGAAATAGTTTTGGGTGGTGTTGGATAGTTCACAAAGTATAAATGTTTAACTCATTTTATAACTGACAAATTGTTTACTTGGCATTACAGACACAGAAAGGAATGTTATTTTGTGGCATTGTTGGGGAGACTTAACCAGATCTCAGTGTGTGATTTAGAACCTGCTATTTTCTGAAAATGATGTAGGACTTCAGGAACAGGCTGACACAGAAAAAGTTACGTGCCAGGATCCAGGGGAACGCGGAGGTGGCTAGATTGATGAGCACCAGTCTGCTTAAAACTCTGGCTTGAAATGGTGGATAGAATCCTGGGCAGGGGGCTTTAAGTCTTTGACATTCACATTTGATACAAAATAACTTATTACAAAAGTGCAGGTCTGAAAAGGTAAGGTTGCTGAGGTTAATCCAGAAAGGTTTAATTTGAGAAATTTAGAATGCCTCTTAGAATAGTTTGCAATAGTATTGTGGTTTTATAAACAAAGCATTCTACTGTGAATGGGGTGTACGCATGCATAAAACTCATTCTGTAACCCTATATCATTATACAATTCAGGTAGTGGTTTGAAACATTGATTATCAGTGTGTGATTATGTAAGAGGTTGTCTAAATATCTGAGTCCTATAAGCCATAGTGGAAGCAAAAGAAAAATGCACATTGGAATGTATATGGGCCAGCATAACACAAATATGTTAACTATAACCACAACTTACAATGTACAGTTAGTACTTAGGTTTACATTCTGAAAAAAAATCCCTTTGCTCAATAATGAGAAGACAGAGTAGTAGAAATACAAGAGGATGCAGAGAGACCAATTAGAAGCAAATGACAATTGTCCATATGAGAGATGAGGGGTGCTTATACAAAAATGGAATAAATAGATATGGGTACAATTAGATAGCTTTCAGAGATATTAAGAAGTAGACTGATAAGAATTCATACTGCTTACCTTGCACTAGTATAAAGAGAGGGAGGTTTTATGGATGGCAGATCTCTGGTTTAAGTACCATATTTTGTTGTGTATGATGCACAACCACATTTTGTGCACATTATACATCAGATTATTATACCCATGGTATGTAATCATTATACAGCATGTATCATGAACATCCTTATTTTTCCCTCAAAAATTTGGGCAAAAAGTGTGCACTATACATGGCAAAATACAATTAAATCAATAGTGGTACTGTTCACTAAGAAAAGAGCTAGAGAGAGCAGGTTTGTGTGTGTGTGCATGTGTGAAATTTTAAGTTGTTTTGAATCTGAATTTATGACATTTGGGAGACATTCTATTAGTATTCTGTGCAGATGATATAAAGGTCTGTAATGCTGAGGTATTGTCTAACCTGAAGATATACATTTGAAAGTCATCCCGTTTATATGTAAAAAAGAAAACAGGAGAAGCAATGTGATCTCTCATAAAAAATAATTGAAAACTATCAGAAAATGATCTAAGATCTATAATTAGGACTGGAGTCATCAAGTTTTTTTTTTGTGAAGGGTATAACATCTGTCCAGAAAAAGTCCAGTCACTGTTAATACAATGAGAGCAGTTTGCACAACATTGATGTTACCTGGAAGACAAGGAGAGTGGCCTGGAATGCCCATGCATGAACAATGACAACTTCACTGTACTAGTCAGTGGGGGTTGTAGATGCCATTGAATGAACATATGTACTGTGTGGCTGTTGCATTCAAAATGACTGAGTGAGTAGAGCAACAAATATGCATCGAATTTTCCATTAAGCTTAAATATTCCTCTAAAGAAACTATATGGATGATTCATAAAGCTTTTGGGAATGATTCAATGAATGCAGCACAAATAAAAGTGTGGCACAAACACTCTGGAGATGGTTGAAAATCTGTTGAAAGTGATCCACATTCTGGAAGGCCTCCTATAAACAGAACACCAGAGAATGCTGAATGTGTACAGGCTGCAATCAACAAAGATCTGCAACTGACAGTGCCAGAACTAGAAGTTGATCTGGGGATTCCAAACACTACTGTGTCTGAGATTTTGACATAGGATCTTGGCATTAAATGTCGCTGCAAAGTTCATTCAGTGGCTTCTGCTACCAGAGCAGAAGGAATATCATGCTACAGATTTAAACTGCTACCAATGAACCAGATTTTCTTAAGAAGGTCATAACCAGAGATGAACTGTAGGTCTATGGAGTTGGTTGAGAGATGCAATAAAACAGACATGGCCACAGCTACGGGTAACTGGTGACTAGCAGCTTCACCACAACAATACGCTTGCTCATGTATCATGTCTCATGCAGAGTTTTGTGGCTAAACATAAAATCACTTAGGTGACTCAGCCTTCCTATAGCTCAGATTTGATGCCCTGCAAATTCTGACTTTTTCTAAAACTAAAATCACCTTTGAAAGGGAAAAGATTTCAGATGTTGATGAGATTCAGGAAAATACAATGGGGCAGCTGATAGCGATTCCAACAAAGGATTTTACAGAGTGTTATGAATAGTGGAAGAGACATTGGGAGAATTGTGTGAGGTCCCAAGTTGCCTACTTTGAAGGGGACTGAGGCATCATTGTCCTATGCACAAGGTTTATTGTATCTTGTTAAATAAATGTCTACATTTTTCATAGCCCATGGCTGGACACTGTCCGGGCAGATTATGTTATTTATTTATTTATGTGTGTATGTAAATATTTTAGGCTTTTCAGGCTATATGTTTTCTCTCACAACTGTATACTTTGTCATTCTTGTCATTCTTTGTCATTCCAACAAAGGATTTTGGTAATTCCTTTGGTCTATGGTAATTCCATTGTCTATGGTAATTGACCATAGACAATGCCAAAATGAATAAGCATGCCATGTTCTGATAAAATTTTATTTACAAAATCAGGAAGCAAGCTGATTTGACTCTTGGCCATCATTTGCTGACACATGTGCTAGGATACTGAATCCAAATATCAGGTACTGAAATTGGTGGAGCAGAGAAAGAAGTAAGGGGAGGTAGAAAAAGTCAATTAAGGATTCTATCAGAAAATCAGATGAAAGAGAGAATTCTAGAAAAACCCCATTGGCTTTAGCCATGTGTTAGTCGTTGATCATCATATTAAATTTTATTTTAGAGGTATTATTGGGAAGGAAAAATTGCAATGGCTTGAAGAAAGAGTGGAAAGAGGGAGAAATGGACACTATAAATACAGATAACTCTTTTACGAGTTTTCTGAAGTGGATGTAAATTGAATGTAAAATGGACAATCAGATGCCTCATTTTATAAGATTATATTACAGTCACTTATTTGTACTCTTTCGGCTAGACTCACACCTTTATTTTGTGCTGAGTAGTTTAGGCTAGATGCTGTGGCACTTGGTGGTGTTGTGTCTGCAGACTACCATGTCAGGATTTGACAAAGCTCTTTCTCAAACCCCACTCATCATCAGGAAATTAATGCCATTTACCAATAGAGTTCTTTAGGTCATGTGAGTGTTGGCAAGTATTTATTTCAGCAACTGTATAAGAAAACAACAGAAGTAAATGAATTTTACTAATTTTAAATATTTTTGTTAATTTATTAGTAAATCCTTCGCAAGCTGGCACCCCTTGTGATTCACAAATCAGGTTACACTTGGTTTGTAACCTCAAGAATCTTAAAGTTTCCCCATAGTTTCAGGAGAATTGTCTACAATTAATATGCACTGTATTGTCTTCTGTAACTACCCTGCTCTCTGACAGACTGTGGGAAATCAACTGCTTTGCCATTTTCTGTAGAAGATCCTTGCACCAAGAATTTTATGATTTTAATAATTTTCTGCAAATGACCTTACACTACCTCTTTCACTCAGCATTAATCTACTTCCCATTTTTCTTCATAGATTCTTGGATTCACTGGGGGCAACAAGCCTTTTATTCCCATGGTCTCAAGATAATGGCTTTTGAGAAATTTCCCACAAATATAGGCTTTATCTCACCAAGTGAGAAAGTGTGCAAACTACTAAGAGTATGACAATTTCTTTGTCTTGTTACATTCTCTTCTGGAAAGGATAGGGCATAGAACCTATGACAATTGCCTTTCGCACAGCCATACTTTTTTTATCTTATTTAAAATTCAGTACAAATTTTTACTTAAATTTCTCTCCACTTAAATTTATCTCTTTCAATTAAAAATGAACATTAAATATTTAAGTGCAGACTTTCAAGACTTCTGAGTTTCTTTTTTCTTTTACAATTTAAATCATTTAAAGAGTCAATGAAGTATTTTCAAATTCCTTATACTGCTTCAAGTTGTAGATTTAGGTAAGCATTATCCCTCATACAGTTTGCATTGTAGTTTAATATTATCTAATGGTGATAGCCACCTAAAATATACCCAGTTGGTCATTGATAAACTATAACTTTATTCTAGTTTTAGAGACTGATTGCAGTTAGAATCCTAATTTATTTTAAAATGGTAAGTCTATATTTTACCATTATACTGATGATATACCGATGAACCCAAACTCAAAAAGCATTTTTGAGCCCAAGCTCAAAATGCATCTTTGTCCATCTGTGACTTAAATTCATTTTACATCCCATTGATAATGCATACAAAATTTTAGTTGTATTATAATTATTTTTAAAACTCCATTTTTTCAGAAGGTAATACTGCATTTATCTTCAATCCTGTATAGGATTTGTATAATATGGCTACAAATTAGTTATGCCATGTACGTTAGGACTAACAGAAATAAATTTCAATGCCAGAATCAGAATTAAGAAAGTAAGATATTAATAGTAAAATCCATGAATACAGCAAAAATAATTACAGTATCTGTTTAATTTTACTTTTTAAAATATATTTTATTGATATACTATTACAGTTGTATCATTCCCCCCTCTTTATTCCCCTCTACCATGCATGCCCCTCCTCAACTACATTCCCCCTCCTTAGTTCATGTCCATGGGTCATACAAATAAGTTTTTTTGCTTCTCTGTTTATGATACTATTCTTAACCTCCCCCTGTCTATTTTGTACTAACAATTCATTTTTCTTATTCCCTGTACCATTTCCCCCACTCATCCCCCTCCTCGCTGATAACCTTCCATGTGATCTCCATTTCTGTGAATCTGTTCCAATGAACTGAATCTTGGATGTAGGTCCTTGCCTTTCATGACTTCAAATACTTCTTTCCAGCCCCTTCATGCCTGCAAAGTTTCTTTTGAGAACTCAGCTGATCGTACCATACTCAACCAATTCTGTTAGCATCCTGATTACCAGTGTTTTGAAGTCTAATAGGTTGGCTACCTCTTCATCCCTCAATTCTAATTTTGGACCTTTGATCTGTTCTTTCATTAGGGCCATATTTTTTTCATCTCAGCATAGCTGTTATGTTATAAGGGATGGAGCCTTAGGTATTCACCAGGGTGGGGCATACTTTATATTGGTTTGTGACACTTTATGTTGGGGAGGGATTTGAGAGGGAACAATGTCACTTGGCAGGCTTTCAATTGCTTCCTCCACTACCCACAAGCAGTTGGACCCTTCTAATGCTGATTCTTGGGTGGATGGGTTTGTGTACATTCTAGGACTATGTGGGTCTCTCCAATGAACTCTCCTGTGAGACTGGGAGTTTCTTCCCCCACATCAATCCCCACAGGTTTTAACCATTAAAGGTTTTAAGGCTTTATTTCCCCACACTGGAACTCTGGGTTGCATGGTCTATTTTGCTCCCCAGTTGTTCCTGGTTATCCACACACAAATCTGTGACTGCCTGGTCCACCAGTCCCCACCTTGCCCTGTGTCCCCTCCCCTCAGCTGCCCATCTCTGCCCATCTTACCTGTCTGAATGAATGGTTCTCCTTTAACTCTTTGGTTGTTGGCATTCCATACAGTTTAATTTTCTGGTATTTTTTTGTTTTTGAATTTGTGTTTTTCTTCTTTTGGTTATTCAAGGACACAAAGTGTATCTAACTTCACCTTCATGTTGGCTGGAAGTCATGTTTTCAACTGATTTTGAATGACAGTATCATTTCAAATGACAATACCATTTGAATGACAGTATTTTAGAAAACATTAGGCTTCTAATATTTAAAGACAGAAGAATAGACAATTACTTAATGGCTTTTTTTGTTAATATTGAGCCAACCATGAATATCCTCCAGTCAGTTTGACAGTGTGTTGAGAGGTTGTATATCCTGTTAGTAGGTGCCAGATGAGGACAGCAAATGGAGATGAAGCACAAGGAGTGTCCAAGAGCCTGGGAAAGCAGATTAACAGCAACCAGTGTTCTGGCAAGAAGTCTAAATAAAAGTAGTTTTAGAGCACATTAAACTCACCTGGAGAACTTAAAAAATCCTGATGCCCACATTGTCCCTAGATAAACTAAATCAGAATCTCTGGGAGTGGGGCCCAAGCATGGATATTTTCTTTTTTCTTAAATGAATTTATGGAATTGACATTGGTTAAAACTTCATAGGTTTCTGTTGTACCATTCTATAATACATTGCCTGTATAATATATTGTATGTCCGCCATCCCCAAGTCAAGCCTCCTTCCATCACCATTTATCCCCCATTCACCCTCTCTTATGTCTCCCCATCTTCTTTCCCTCTGGTAATCATCACGCTATTGTCTGTATGAGTTTTACCTTTCCTTTCCTTCCCTTTCCTTCCCTTCCCTTCCTTCTCCTTTCCTTTTCCTTTTCCTTTCTTTTCTTTTCCTTTTCTTTCTATTCTTTTATTTTGTTTAATTCCTCCTCTTTCACCCAGCTCTGGAATCCCTTTCCCCTCTGACCACTGTCAGTGTGTTTCTGTTCTGTTTGTTAGTTTATTTTGTTCATTAGATTCTACATATGAGTGGCTATATTGTTAAAGTGCCCAGCTAATTCTAATATGGAGTTTAAATTTATGAATCATGGATTTATGTAAAGAGGCAAAGACATTTTGTTATGGGCATCAGTGAGAGGAATTTGATACCAAGACTATTATTTACTTGAGCAACTTTTGTGCTTTATTTTTTAGATTTACTCAGTACTTAAAGTACATTGACCCAGTGCTTACAGATAAGATCAATGAGAGGCATGAATACATGGAATAGACTGACTGCTATCAGAGGGGAGAGAGATTGGGGGGCTGGATGAAAGAAGGTGAGGGGATGAAGTAAATACACACACACACAGGCACAGACAACAGTGTGGTGGTAGCCAGAGGGAAAGGGTGGGTGATTGAAGGTGGGCAATGGGGGTTGGTAAATGGGGGTGGAAAGAGACTTTGCTTAGGGAGATGGAGACAAAATGCAGTGTGCAGATTATGTTTTGTTGAGTTGTGCACTTGAAACCCATATGGTTTTATTAAAAACTGTCACTCCAATAAATTTATTTAAAAACTAAAAAACAAAGAAATAATTACTTGATTGTTGCAAGAAAGAGCTGATATGTCATGATGACTATCCAAATTCAAAATTAGGCCAGAGGTGATAATTTTGGAATAAGTATAGTTAGTCAATATATACAAGTTAGAGGTATTTATATTCCTTTAAATTTTGCTCTCAGTTTGAATACAAACTACATAACTGTAAAATAATGAATGTTTTGCTTAGTTATTTAAGTAAAAAGTAAATAATTCAATTGGAAACATGCAAATAACTATTTTTTAAAGATTTTATTTATTTTGTATTTATTTTTAGAGAGGGAAAGGAGAGAGAGAGAGAGAGAGAGGGAGAGGGAGAGGGAGAGGGAGAGGGAGAGGGAGAGGGAGAGGGAGAGGGAGAGAAACATCAATGTGTGGTTGCTGGGGTCCATGGCCTGCAACCTAGGCATGTGCCCTGACTGGGAATTGAACCTGTGATGCCTGATTCACAGCCCATGCTCAATCCACTGAGCTACGCCAGGCAGGGAATAACTGTGAGGTTTTTTTTTTTTTAAATCAATGTGATCTCTTCAAGACTTGTTCTTGCAATCAAGAGTTTATAACCAAGAGTTTGAGTCAGATTTGCTTAGTCCATCGTTTCTGCAAGTGTGTTTATAGTTCACAGGAAACAGGGCAACACAAACTGTCTATTGGAAGAGAACATGCATGTTTCCTGCCTCACATATCTACAGAAAAGTTACCTCTGAGTGAGAGGTTTTATAATGTGCATTTTATTCACAAGCTTCCCAGGAGATTTGGGTGCACACTAAATTTTTAGAATTATAATTTTACTTCCCTCTAACATAAAATTCAGGATTTGTAAATGTTTATATGCCATAGTAGACCAGGAGAGGGCAGCAGAAAGCTGGAATTTATGGGAAAAAAAGTAGAGTTGAGGGACCTGAGAAGTCACCTAGAATTTGGGAGAACATACACTAGAAAAGTGGATGAGACTGTTTAACTCCAGTTAAGAAGGAAATGCATTGGTCCATTTTGATATGTGCTTTAAAAAAGCTTGTGGACATCAAGTTGTACACATACACCCATGCACACACAATAGAATACGTTGTTGCTATATAATTCTAACAAACTGTATCTTCTATGTCAATTAATAATAAAAGTTATTTCCATGTCTCTGCTTCTATTTTTCTCATTAGTTTATTTTCATTAGATTTCAGGAGGAGGGTGGGAGGAGGAATGGTGGAAGGAAGAGAAGGGACTAGTCAAAGAACTTGTGTGAGTGACTCATTGCCAGGGACGGAGGAAAGGGGATTGACTATGGTGGAGAGAGGTAGGCTGGGTGGATGGGGGCAAAGGGGAAAAAGTGGGACAACTGTAATAGAATAACAAGAAAAAATAAAGAATTTGACAAAAAATAATTAAAAATCAGTTTTCATGTTACCTTATTTTATTTTTATGATTTTCTTTCTTTCCTTGTATAGATCTGAGTTTCTGACCCATATTATTTTCCTTCTCTCTAAAAAACATCTTTTAACATCCCTTGCAAAGGCGGGTCTACTGGCAAAATTCCTTCAATTTTTATTTTTCTGAGGAAGTCTTTATTTCTCCTTCAGTTTTAAAGGACAATTCCCATGGGTACAGAATCCTAGGCTGGTGGTTTTCAATTTTTTTTTAATCTCAACACTTTAAATATTTTTCTCTAATTTCTTTTGCTTGCCTGGTTTCTGAGGTAAATCGGATGTAATTCTTATCTTTTATTATCAAGCTACTTAGTTCAGGCTTCTTTTAGAGTTTTTTTCTTTATCTTTGAGTTTTTGTAATTTAAAAATGATATGCCTAGGTATAATGGCTTTTATCTGTCTTAGTGTTCTCTGAGCTATTTAGATCTGTGGTTTGGTGTCTGACATTAATTTGGGTAAGTCTCAGTCATTATTGTTTCAAATATATTTTTTGCTCCTTTCTCCCTTGTGTCTTCTTCTGGTATTTGCTTTAAACATGTTACATTTTTTTTGTAGCTTCCCCACAGTCTTTAAATATTCTGTTCTATATTTTCAGTCTTTTTCTCTTTGCTTATAAGTTTTGAAGATTTCTATTGGTACATCCTCAAGATTGGAGATTCTATCCTCAGCTGTGTCCAGACTACTAATAAGCCCATTAAAAGGCATTCTTCATTTCTATCAGTTTTTTTTAATCTTCAGCTTTTCTTTTTCTTTCTTTCTTTCTTTCTTTCTTTCTTTCTTTCTTTCTTTCTTTTCTTTCTTCTTTCTCTCTCTCTCTCTTTCTTTCTTTCTCTTGCTTTCTTTCACTTTCTTTCTTTCAAGATTTTATTTACTTTTAGAGAGAGGGGGAAGGAGACAAAAAGAGAAGGAGAGAAACATTGACATTGATAGAGAAACATCAATCAGAAGCTTCTTAAACATTCTCCAACCAAGGACCAAACCTGCATCCCAGACATGTGCCCTCGCAAGAAATTGAACTGGTGACAGTTCACTTTGCAGGATGATACCCAGCCAGCTGAGTCATGCTGGTCAGGACTGATTCTTAATATTTTTATCCCTTTGCTTACATTATACACATATTCTTGCATACTGTCTACTTTATTCATTAGAACTCTTAGCATATTATACTTGTGTTAAATTCCGTGTCTGATAATTCCAACATCCCTGTCATGTCTGGTTTGATGCTTGCTTTATGTCTCCAAATTGTGTTTTTTGCCTTTTGGTATGCCTTGTAATTTTTTCTTGGTAGCCACACATGATGTACTGGTGAAAGGAACTGTTGTAAAGGTCTTTCAGTTTTGCAATGGTGAGGTGTGTGGGGAGGGGATGCATTGCATAATCCTATGGTTGGTCTCAGTGGTTTAGTGAACTTCAAAAGTGTTTCTCAGATTTGGTAGCTATATTTATTTTCCTAGGCTAATTATTCAGAATTGGAATTACTGGCTGAAAGAAATAAGTGGTTTTAAGTCTCTTCATTCATAATGTGAAATGCTTTCAAATTGTTCAATTTTCAATACCATAGTCTATATATAACACCCATTTAAGTGCAATTTATCTTCTGGTATTAACATGTAAAAATCTGTCTTTTCTGAATTTTATTTTTATATTATATGTTTAAAAGGTTGATAAACTTTCTTTATAAACTAGTTTTAAATTAATTTCAATTTTTGTGTAATGTTTATATCCTTTACTCATGTATATTAAGAAGTCAGCATTTCTTAATAATTTATGGATAATTTTATTTATGGAATATTTTTACCCATTGCCTCTGATATTTGTTATAGCTATCATTTTTTTTAAAATTCACTATTGGAACACCTTTAAATCTATATTTATTGTGCTCTATTTTATTTGTTTATTTTGAGTATGAGGTACTCTTAATCTTTCTTCTGATTTTATTGGGAGTCTTATACATATTAATGTTAAAATTAATCTTGGTTTCAATAGGAGAGAAAAATACAATAATATGTTAAGCAAATATCTTGCAATTTTGAAATTTAGAAAAAAGTTTGTTTTAACTGTTAAGTTGTTTTACTTTAACATTTATGTAATGCTGCTCTGCAGGTGATGAACTCGAATTTTGCATGTCTGAAAGTCTATTTACCTCAAATTTTCAAAAAATATTTTCTGGGTATGGAACCCTAAATTGATCTTCTTTGCAACACTTTAAAGATGGGGCTTTGCTGTCTTCTCACTCAGTGTTTCCAATGAGACATCTGCTGTCATCTGCATCTTCATCCTTTGTAAACATGTCTGTCTCTCACTGTTTTACAGATTTTTTTCATTGTCACTGGTTGTGAACAATTTGACTATGATATAATATCTCTCTTTTCATGTGTATCATGATTTTTTATAACTTCATGTATATTAGGATTTTTTGAGCTTCTTGGATTTACAGCTTTATCAAATTTGGATGTCTTTCAGCCTTCATTTCTTCAAATATTTTTGCTTTCCCTTCATATATGAAGATGCTTAAAATTGCTCCATAGCTTACAAATGCATATTTTACTTTTAACTTTCTTAGCATTTAATTTTTTCTAGTTTGTATTGCTTTTTTAAGTTACTAATATTTTATTCATAATTTTCTAGTTGTAATTAATTCCACTTTATATATGTCTGTGTAATTTCAGGCACTGAAAGTTTTAACTCTGGAAATTTGATTTTGCACTTCTGTATATACCTTTACCTAACCTTTGAATATGTGGAATGTAGTTCTAATAACTTCTTAACTGTCCTTTTTTGCTATATTTAATATCTGTGTCAGTTCTCATCAACTACATGCTCTGAGTTAACCAAACAACTGTAGAAAATTTATGCTACATATATAATTAGGCAATAAATATGCAATATGAGAAATATTATAATTTAATGCAATAGCACTGCCTTATTCATGATTTGATTTTTGCAGTTTTAGTTTCCACCATTATCTGTGGTCTGATAATATTACATGAAAAATTCCAGAAATAAAAATTAGAGTTTAAATTGCATTTTGGTCTGAGTAGCATGTTGAAACTTTAGGCTATCTTGTTTCATCCTGCTCAGGATGTGAATCATCACTTTTTTAAAGATTTACTTATTTATTTTTAGAGAGAAGGGGAGGGAGAAAGAGAAGGAGACAAACATCAATGTGTGGTTGCCCCTCATGCTCCCCCTACTGGAGACCTGGCCCACAACTTAGACATGTCTTCTGACTGGGAATTGAACCAGGGACCCCTTTCTCTGCAGGCTGGCACTCAGTCCACTGAGCCACACCAGCCAGGGTTGAATCATCATTTTGTCTAACGTATCCACTCTGTATATTCTACTCACTCATTAATCACTTAATAGCCTTCTTTCTTATCAAATCAACTGGTATCACAGTGCAAATGTTCAACTAAAACTTATGATAGCCTAACATTGCGTCACAATATCTATGTCATTAACCTCACTTCATCTCATCATGAAGCATTGTATCATCTCACATCATCACAAAGAAAGGGTGAGTACAGTATAATAAAAATTTTTGAGAGAGATATCTTTTAGTACAGTATATTATTAAAATGGCTCTTTTTTTACATTGTTGTTAATCTCTTACTGTGCCTAATTTATAGGTGTGTATGTATAGGAAAAAATATGTATATGTATGTATATAATTCAGTAATATAAGTAGTTTCAGACACTTACTGGGGTCTTAGAGTGTATCTTCCTCAGATAAAAAAAGACTATTATCATATAAGATGACCACATTTATTGTCGTAAAATGTCAGCCCATGCCTATTAAAATTAGGCCATCAACTCAATTATAATCAAAATTACTGATTCTTGTGTTTAGATTATATTGTTGTTTCCTATATCTGACACTGTAGCCCCATTTTTCAAATTAAGCTGGGAGTTCCAAAAAGTTTACTTTAGCTCAGAGAAATAGAATTGCCTGAGAATTATAACACAATCATTTCTTTTTTATTAGGAAGATTAGTTAAAATTCAGAGAGAGAAAGAGCATGAGTGTTATTACTGGTCTTAGAAATATTTTGCCTGCCCTCTAGATTATTTTTATTTTTAGATATTTTAGATTTTATATATCAGTTATTTAGTGTAAGTTTTAAAGTATCATTTTAAGAACATTAAACACAAAGTACTTAGGAATTAATTTAACAGGTCTACAACAGAAAATAATTATTGAGGGACATAAAGAAGACCAAAATAAAAGGAGAAGTGTAACATGCTTACACATTGGATGTTTTACTTTTCAAAAATTCCAATTATTTGCAATTTAATTCTTATTTTTAAAGATTTATTTATTTATTTTTAGAGAGGGAAGGGAGGGAGAAAAAGAGAGAGAGAGAGAGAGAGAGAGAGAAACATCAATGTGCAGTTGCTGGGGACCATGGCCTGCAACCCAGACATGTGCCCTGGCTGGGAATCGAATCTGCAATGCTTTGATTCGCAGCCCGAGCTCAATCCACTGAGCTACGCCAGCCAGGGGGACAATTTAATTTTTGATTTAATAGACCAATATTTAAAATTCCAATTTTGTAAAATTGACAAGCTGATTCTAAAATTAATATGGAAATACAATGGTCATAAAAAACAAAGAGTCCTTAGGTATAGACACTAAAGATAAAGCTACACTAATGCAACAATAATGCAGACAGCATAGTTTTTTTTTGAGGATAGACACATTCACTGATAGCATGCAACATCTGAGAAACAAATCCACACCACACATATGTAGACAATTAAATGTAAGGTGGTCTGCAATACAGGGGGACAAAGACAGCATTTCAATTCTAAAAAGCTTATCGAAGTAGATATTCTTACAGGAAAAAATAAATTAGACACCTACTTCACACAAAATAAGTCAATTCTAGTTAGATCAAAGGCATGAATGTGAAATCAAAAGTACATATTACAGAGTATACTATAGAAAATAACCTCCAATAATGTATGATAAAAATAATGTCTGAAAGAAGAGATAAAGAGTGAAAAATATAAATTAAAATAATACAATTTAGTAAAAGTGTAAAATGCCTAAGGGGACTTTACAAAATTAAAAGGCAAGATTCCAAGTGAGAGATTTGTTACATATACAATAGAAAATGAACTAGTACTTGAATAAGAAATGCCCACAACAATGAGAAACAGAGAGGTGAGACAAACCAGAATAGGTACTTCCCAAGTGCTGAAACCCAAAAGGCTGATAAACACATGCAAATTTTTAAATATTGATAATAAGTAAATACAAGTTAAAAAATAACATGTCACCGAACAAGAATGTGTGATGGTAACTATTGTCAAGAATGCAGTTACCTAAATCTCTTTTTATATTTTATTTTTTATTGTTGTTTTATTACAGTGGTCCCAATATTCCCCTGTTACTCTCCACTGCACTACCCTCTCATCCCTGCCACTACCACAGTCAATATGCACCCTGTTGACCATGTTCAGGAGACATTTATACTTCTTCTTTGGGCCTCTCCTTATATTTCCTCCATTATCCCCATCCCCCCTCCCCTCTGGTCCCTGTCAGTTTGGTCCTTGTGTCCATGATTCTGGTTCTATATTATTCATTTGATTGTTTTGTTCCTTAGGTTCCTGTAGTAGGTGAGATCATATGGTATTTGTCTTTTACCACCTGGCTTATTTTACTTAGCATGATACTCTCCAGTTCCATCCATGCTGCCATCCATGCTGTCCTTCTTTCTTTCTGCTGCAGAGTATTACATTGTGTAAATGTACCACAGTTTTTTGATCCACTCATTTACTGATAGACACGCTGTTCCAGCACTTGGCTATTGTAAATAGCACTGCTATGAACATAGGGGTGTGTAGGATTTTTAGAATTGGTGTTTCAGGACTCTTGGGGTATAATACCAGTAGTGGAATTGCTGGGTCAGGAGGCAGTTCCATTTTTAGTTTTCTGAGGAAATTCCTTACTGTTTTCCACAGTGGCTGCACCAGTCTGCATTTCCACCAACAGTGCACTAGGGTTCCCTTCTCTCCACATCCTCACCAACACTTGTTGCTGGTTGATTTGTTAATGATAGCCATTCTGCCTGGTGTGAGGAGGTATCTCATTGTGGACTTTATACACATCTCTCTGATGGCTAGTGATGATGAGCATCCTTTCATTTGTCTCTGGACCCTCTGTATGTCCTCCTTGGGGAAGGGTCTGTTCAGGTCCTTTGCCCATTTTTTAATTGGATTGTTTGTTTTCCTGGAGTAGAGTTGTCTGAGTTCTTTATATATTTTGGAGATTAATCCCTTGTCTGAGGTATAGATTGCAAATATGTTTTCCCATGAAGTTCATTCCCTTTTCATTTTGTTAATGTTTTATTTAGCTCTGCAGACACTTTTTTAATTTGATGTGGTTCCATTTGTTTATTCTTTCCTTTATATCCTTCACCCTGGGGGAGGTATTGGTGAAAATATTGCTGTGTGGAACATCTGAAATTTTACTGCCTATGTTCTCCTCTAGGACTTTTATGGTGTTGCTGCTTATGTTTAAGAGCTTTATCTATTTTGAGTTTATTTTGGTGTATGGTATATGTTGATGGTCTATTTTCATTTTTTTTGCATTTACCATTCAAGATCTCCCAGCACCATTTGTTGAAGAAGCTATTTTAACTCCATTTAATGCCTCTTTCCCCTTTGACAAATATTCATTGACTGTAGAGACATGGGTTTATTTCTGGGCTGTCTATTCTGTTCCACTGATCTATGTGTCTGTTCTTATGCCAGTTACAGACTGTTTTGAGTACAGTGGCCTTGTAGTATAGTTTGATATTAGGTATTGTGATACTTCCTATTTTTTTGTCCTATTTCAAAATTGCTGCAGCTATTCAGGTTTGTTTCTGGTTCCATGTAAATTTTTGAAATATCCGTTCTAAATCTGTGAAATATGTAATTGGCATTTTAATGGAGATTGCATTGAATTTATAAATTGCTTTGGGTTGCATGGACATTTTAAATGTGTTGATTCTCCCAATCCTTGAACATGGTATATGCTTCCATTTGTTCGTATCTTCCTTAATTTATTTTTTCAGTGTTGTGTAGTTTTCTGAGTATAGGTCTTTTACTTCCTTAGTTAAATTTATTCCTGGGTAATTTATATTTCTTGTGGCTATAGTAAATGGGAGTTTCCCCCCTAGTTTCTGTTTCTGATATTTCATTGTTGGTGTACAAAAATGCCTTTGATTTCTGAATATTGACTTTGTATCCCACTCTTTTGCTAAATTCATATATTAGATCTAGTAGTTTTTGGTGGAATCTACAGGGTTTTCTATGTACACTGTCACAATCAACAGCCAGCAGTGACCGTAGAACACTGTGGATGGCTCACCAACAAGCAAGAAAAACATGCACAGAGACAACCAGGTCCTGTGGGGAAGTAGGAATGGAATGGCCACTCTCTCTAGTGGGGAGTGCACCTCGATCCCATGCTGGAGAGGCTTTTTATTGGTTTCGTTTGCATAAAAATTCAGGTAAAGCTGATTACTCATTTTTAGGAACTAAGGATCAAACAATAGATAACAAGGAAGTCTGAGGGCCTATTTTGAGTCAGGGCCAAAGAGCTGTAAAATTTTGAGGAACAAACTTACTTCTTTCCTGAACCCTCATCATTCAACTGAGAGCATTCTAAACAAAGAAGGTTTCACAGGATTTTACATATTCTTTCTCAGGCCTGATCACCCAGGGAATCTGTCCTTTTCAGCACAGAGCTGCACCACCCTGTCATTGTTTCAGGCTTAGGTAGAGCAAGGGAACTCAGGCAACCAAGAGATAAGGAGATTTTCCCCCAGACAATGAGGACTCAGGCTATGTCAAAGACTAGGGGCAAGGGTCCATCATCCCCTTTTGCTGTAGCCCCGCAAATCTTTTCTTGAGGGCCTCCCACATGATCGTGCCTGTCTTAGATCATTCCCTCCTTGGGGAATCTTATCCATCATTAGCTAAATGACCAAGCATTGGGGGCCAGGCAGGGTGAAGTAAAAGGAGTAGAAGCAGTGCTCCTGCCAGGGAGATAAGCCTTTGTCTCCTTGCTGGCTTATGGTCCTAGGTCACTCCCTCAGCCTTAGCCTTGGCATGGGTTACAGCTTTTGATACCAGGCAGGGCAGTTCCCAACAGTACACTATGTCCTCTGCAAATAATGACAGTTTTACTTCTCCTACCCAATTTAGATGCTTTTTATTTCTTTTTCTTATCTGATTGCTGTGCTTAGAACTTCTAATACAATATTGAATGAAAGTGGTGAAAACAGGGGGGGTCCTAAGATGGCGGCTTTGTTGGAGGAAGCGTGATCCCCTTCCTCTGTGCAGGGGAGAAAAATTCCCGGATCAGTGGAGGAACAGAGCAAGGGGACTAGGATATCAAAACATATATGAAAACAGGACATCAAAAATTATATTGGACATTGAAAAACCAGACAGTAAGGAGACTGCTTCAGGACAACAGGGACCCAGGGATCAGCACGGGGACCCGGGGAAGGGGGTTGCAGCCCCCAGGCCTGGTGCTCCCAGGTCTGCCTCAGGGCACCCAGGAGAGTGGAGTAACCGCTCCCTCCCTGGACAACGAGGGTTGAGCAACACCACAGGAAGCCTTGTTGCTTGAAGGCACAGAGAGGGGAGTTGGACTGGGAGACAGTCCCACAGGGGCTGCAGGCATCCACAAATAGCCCTGGGAGGGGTGAGTGCCCTGAGCCTGCATGACCAGAAGGGGCCTGGACGTATGCCCACACACACCCCCAGCCCAGTGGGAGTGTGGATCTGTGGAAAACCCAGACGTTGCAGCCCTGAATAAGAAAAGGCACAGGGGTTCTCGGGTTTCTGGAGAGTGTGGTGGTGAACTCAGGGGAGCATGCACCCCCTCGGGATTTCTGACTCTCCTGCTGTGAACTCGGAGGGATGTGGCACTTTGGGGGTTCCTGGAGCCTGCAACAGGGAAATTGGTGGAAGTGTGTGCCCCTTCTTGATCCCCGGAACTTGCACCATGAATCCAGAAAAGACACTGGTGCTTCTCGAGAACATAGAGGCCACTGTGGTGAAAACTGGGGGAAGGGTGCTTCCCCTTGTGATCCCCAGAGCTTGCACTATGAACCCGGAAAAGACACAGGAGCTCTGTGGGGCCTGGAACCGGGGAGACCTTGGCAGTGAGCTCCGGAGAATGTGCTTGGGAGCACCCAAGATCTTGCAGGGGGACTTCAGATTGGCTCTGGGGAGAGCGCCCTGCTGGCCCTGGGGACAGTACCTGACTCACTGAGGTTTGACTGGGAAGAGTGATAAGCATTCCAAAGCCTCTCAGCCTGCTGAAACCAGCAAGACCAGAGAAACTGGTCTGGCTAGTTAGAAACCAACAGGAGGGTTTTTTTGTTTGTTTGTTTTTGGCTGTTGTTGCTGTTTGATTGTTTGATTTTATCTTGTTTTTATAAGTGACTTTTTATTTTTTTAATTCTTATTACTTTTATATCTCTCAATTCCTTATGTTTCTCTTCCTTTCAGCCTAGTATTATTCCTTCCACTCCAAATTTATCTCTCCTGCATTCCATCTTCTACTTTTTTCCCCTTTTTTTGAGCCTGCAAGTTACTGCAAATTTGTATTATCTGTTTCTCACTTTTCTGACACTTTTTATTTTAATAGTATTTTGGCACTCTTTTTCTTTCTGTATAATCTTCTTGCTTGGCTGGTTATACTGTTGTTTGATAGGTTCCCCCTGTTATCTCAGTCACAGTGTGTTGATAATTTAGTGTCCTTCATTTGTGTTCCATTAGTACATTTCTCAAGGTTCTTTACTCCTTATTCATGTTATCTAGATCTCATAGATCTGGCACATGATTGTTGCTTTAATATTACTGTAAATAAGACCTACTTCATACAACTGTAAATACCACCCAACACCCCTCCCTGATCTCAGCTCACTTCTCAATTTCCTGAACTCTATTATTGTGGGGGTTGTCTCTAATCTTTTACACACTACTCTTATTTACTAATCTTTATTCCCACCCTACCTCAGAATCTGACCTCTCACAGCCTCACAGCTTTCTAGATCCAACTAACAATCCTTTTGTCCCCAATAAGAGACTTATCTCCTTTCCATCCTTTCTAAAACGTGGCTAGCGGGGTGGAAAATCACAGTTAACATTATACGTAGCCAAAGGATATCCCATCTCTTCACTACTGGCTGCTACTATAAATATTATAGAATACTCTCTTGCCATCTTAAACCATTTTGCCTTACTCCTCTAACTGATCACAAAAAAGAGTAGGGGGAAGCTGTGAACACCAGAATACGTGAAGGAGACTGTACCACTGAATCTCACGGGTATTCTACCACAGAAGTTCACACCATAATCACAGGGAAACAGAACAGATCAATTTAGGAAACAGAGGCCAACCAGAAGAGTCTCACCAACAATGAGAAGACAAAGAAACAATCCCCAAATGAAGGGAAAGAAGGAAGCCTCAGAAAAAATGCAAAATGAAATAGAGGCAACCCAACTATCAGATATTGAGTTCAAAACAATGAATATCAGGAAGCTCAATGAGCTCACAATGAGCTACCAGAAACTACAGGGAAGTTACAATGTTCTCACTGCACACAATATCAACATGAAAAAAGAAATAGAAACTATCAACAAGGGCCAAGAGGAAATGAAGAATGCAATTTCTGAACTGAAGAACACAGTAGAAGGAATGAAAAGCAGGATTGATGAAGCAGAAGACTGGATTAGCAAATTGGAGGACAAAGTAGAAAAAAAACACCCAGAAAGAGCAAGAAAAGGAAAAGAGACTCAGAAAGAATGAAGAGGGATTAAGAGAAATGCAAGACAATATGAAATGTAATGATATCCGTATAATGGGGATACCAGAAGGAGAAGAAGAAGAGAGAGGGATAGAAAACGTATTTGAAAAAGTAATGCTGGAAAACTTCCCTAATTTGATGAGAGAAAAAGTCATACAAATCCAGGAAACACAGAGTCCCAATCAAGAGGAACCCAAAGAGACCCACCTCAAGACACATCATAATTAAAATGGCAAAATTTCAAGACAAAGAGAGAATATTAAAGGCAGCAAGGGAAAAAACAGGAAGTAACATACAAGGGAGCCCCAATAAGGCTAGCAGCTGACTTCTCAATGGAAACACTGCAAACCAGAAGAGAATGGCAAGAAATATTCCAAGTAATGAGAACCAGAGGTCTGCAATCAAGGCTACTTTACCCAGCAAGGCTCTCAATCAAGACAGAAGGCCAGCTAAGGAGGTTCCCAGACAAAAGAAGTCTAAAAGAATACACCTCCACCAAAGCAGCTCTGCAAGAGATGCTAAAGGGACTGCTTTAAGGAAGGCAAAAAGAGAAAGAGAGAGAGAGAGGAACACACATATATAAATGGCAATGAATAAGTACTTATTGATAATAACCTTAAACGTAAATGGATTAAATGCTCCAATCAAAAGACATAGAATAGCTGAGTGGATAAGAAAACATGACCCACACATATGTTGCCTACAAGAGACCCACCTCAGGATAAAAGACCTGCACAGGCTGAAAGTGAAAGGATGGAAACAAATGTTTCAAGCAAATGGACAGGAAAAAAAAAGCCAGGCTAGCAATACTCATATCAGACAAAATAGACTTACAAAAAAGGGTCATAAAGAAAGACCCAGAAGGTCACTTCATAATACTTAAGGGAAGAATCCACCAAGAACACATAAATATTGTAAATATATATGCACCCCAAACAGGAGCACCCAAATACATAAAGAAAATCTTAGAGGACTTCAATAAAGATGCTGAACAGCAACACAATTATAGTGGGGAATTTTAACACCCCACTGTCAAAAATGGACAGATCTTCCAAATAAAGTATCAACAAAGATATTGTGGCATTGAACAATACCATAGATGAAATGGACTTAACTGATATATACAGAGCCCTCCATCACAAAGAAGCTAAATACACATTCTTTACAAATGCACATGGAACATTTTCAAAGATAGACCACATGATAGGACACAAAACAAGCCTCAACAATTTCAAGAAAATTGAAATCATACTGAGCAATTTCTCAGATCACAAGGGACTGAATCTAGAAATCAACCCCAAGGAAAAAAACCCCAAACACTCAAAATCATGGAGATTGAATAGCATGCTATTAAACAATGAATGGGTCAAGAATGAAATTAGGGAAAAAATCAATAGGTTTCTGGAAACAAATGAAAGCAAGCTCCCAACAACCCAAAACTTATGGGACACAGCTAAGGCAGTCCTGAGAGAGAAGTTCATAGCAATACAGGCATACTTAAAAAAGATAGAAATATTTCAAACAAACAACCTAACCCTATGTCTACAAGCACTGGAGGAACAACAACAAAGATATCCCAGAGCAAGTAGAGGAAGGAAATAATGAAGATCACAGCAGAATTAAATGACATGGAGACTAAAAGTACATTTTGGAGGATCAATGAATGCAAGAGCTGATTCTTTGAAAAGATCAACAAAATTGACAAGCCTTTAAGCAGACTCATTAAGAAAAAAGAGAAGACCCAAATAAACACAATCAGAAATGAAAGAGGAGAGATTACAACAGAGACCACAGAAATACAAAGGATTGTAAGAAATTACTATGAAGGACTGTATGCCAAGAAATTTGAAAACCTAGGTGAAATGGACACATTTCTAGAAAAATGTAATCTTCCAAAACTCAATGAAGAAGAAGCAGAAAGCCTGAACAAACCAATAACAGCAAAAGAAATTGAAGCAGTATTAAAAAAACTCCCAACATACAAAGGCCCTGGACTAGATGGTTTCACAGGAGTATTCTACAAAGCATTTAAGGAAGAGCTAACCCCTATCCTTCACTGACTATTCTGAAAAATCCAAAAAGTTGTAAGACTCCCAAACTTCTTTTATGAGGCCAACATCATCTTAATTCCAAAACCAGACAAAGACACAACAAAGAAAGAAATGTTCAGGCCAATATTGCTGATGGACATTGAAGCTAAGAACCTCAACAAAATATTGGCAAACCACATCCAACAATACATTAAAAAGATCATACACCATGACCAAGTGGGATTCATTCCAGGCATGCAAGGATGGTACAATATTCGCAAATCAGTTAATGTAACACATCACATAAACAAAAGGAAAGACAAAAACCACATGATCACATCAATAGATGCAGAAAAAGCATTTGATAAGGTACAGCACCCATTTATGATAAAAACACTCAGCAAAGTGGGAATAGAGGGAGCATTCCTCAACATAATAAAGGCCATATATGAGAGACCTACAGCCAACATCATACTCAATGGGCAAAAATGAAAATCTTTTCCACTAAGATCAGGAACAAGACAAGGCTGTCCACTTTCACCACTTCTATTCAGTATAGTACTGGAAGTTTTAGCCACAGCAATCAGATAAGAAAAGGAAATAAAAGGCATCCAAATTGGAAAGGAGGAAACAAAACTGTCATTATTTGCAGGTGACATGATAGTGTACATAGAAAATCCTATAGACTCCACCAAAAAACTGCTTGACCTAATAAATGAATTTGGCAAAACAGCGGGATACAAAGTCAATATCCAGAAATCAAAAGCATTTTTATACATCAGCAATGAAACAGCAAAAGCAGAAATCAAGAAAAAAATCTCATTTGAAATAGCAGAAAGAAAAATAAAATATCTAGGAATAAACCTAACCAAAAAGGTAAAAGACCTGTATTCAGAAAATTACATAGCACTGAGGAAAGAAATCAAGGAAGACACAAACAAATGGAAACATATACCGTGTTCATGGATTGAAAAAATTAATATAATCAAAATGTCCATATTACCCAAAGCAATTCACACATTGAATGCAATACCTGTTAAAATACCAATGGCTTATTTCACAGACATAGAACAAACACTTCAAAAATTTATATGCAACCATAAATGACCCCAAATAGCTGCTGCAATTTTGAGAAAGAAGAATAAAGTAGGAGGGATCACAATACCTGACACTAAACTATACTACAAGGCCACTGTAATCAAAACAGCTCGGTACTGGCATAAAAACAGGCACATGGACCAATGGAACAGGACAGAGAGCCCAGAAATACACCCAAGTGTCTATGGTCAATTAATATTTGACAAAGGAGGCAGCAAGATAAAATGACATAAAAATAACCTCTTCAACAAATGGTCTTGGGAGAATTGAACAGCTATGTGTAAAAAAATGAAACTCGAGCACCAACTCACACCTTATACAAAAATAAATTCAAGGTGTATAAAAGACTTAAAAATAAACCGTGACACCATTGAGGTCCTAGAGGAGAACATAGGTAGGAAATTTTCAGATATTTCACTCAGAAACATTTTACTGACATGTCCCCCAGAGCAAGGGACATAAAGGGAAAAATAAACAAATGGGATCTCATCAAAATAAAAAGCTTCTGCATGGCTAAAGAAAACAGTATCAAAATAAAAAGAGAACCAACTATATGGGGAAACATATTTGCCAATGATACCTCAGACAAGGGTTTGATCTCCAAAATATATAAAGAACTTACACGACTCCACTCTAAGACAAGCAACCCAATTAAAAAATGGGCAAAGGAATTGAACAGACACTTCTCCAAGGAGGACATACAGAAGATCCAAAGACACATGAAACAATGTTCAATATCGCTAGCTATCAGAGAGATGCAAATTAAAACTACAATGAGATACCACTTCACACCAGTCAGAATGGCCAGCATAAACAAAGCATCAAACAAGAAGTGTTGGAAAGGTTGTGGAGAAAAGGGGACCCTAGTGCACTGTTGGTGGGACTGCAGACTGGTACAACCACTATGGAAAGCAGTATGGAACTTCCTCAGAAAACTAAAAATGGATCTGCCTTTTGATCCAGCAATTCCATTGCTGGGACTATATCTTAAGAACAGTAAAACACCAATACAAAAGAACCTTTGCACCCCAATGTTCATAGCAGCACAATTTATAATAGCTAAGTGTTGGAAGCAACCTAGATGCCCATCAGTAAATGAATGGATCAAAAACGTATGGTACATTTACACAATGGAATTCTATGCAGCAGAAAGAAAGAAGAAGCTCCTACCCTTTGCAACAGCATGGATGGGGCTGGAAAGCATTATGCTAAGCAAAATAAACCAGGCAGTGAAAGACAAATATCATATGATCTCACCTTTAACAGGAACCTAAACAGCAAAATGAAGAAGCAAGCAAAATATAACCAAAGACACTGAAATAGAGGACAGGCTGACAGTGAGCAGAGGGAAGAGAAGAGGGAATTTCAGGGGAGAATGGAAAGGGTTTACAGGAACAAATTTAAAGGACACATGGACAAAAACTAGGGGGAGGGTCGTAATGGGAGAGAAATGGGGAGGGTTGGGTGGGTGGTGTGGAATGGGAGTCAAAGAGAGAAAACTGTACTTGAACAATGATTTTAAAAAAATGTAAAAAGAAAGTGTTAAAAACAGACATCCTTTTATTGTTCCTGATGTTAGGGGATAAGCTTTTTGATTTTGCCCATGGAGTATAATATTGGCTGTAGGTTTCTCATATATGGCCTTTATTAGGTTGAGGCATACTCCTTCTCTTCCCACTTTACTGGGCATTTTTAAATGGGTGCTGTACCTTATCAAATGCTTTTTAGCATCTATTGATATGATCATGTGATTTTTGTCTTTCATTGTCGTTATATTTTTATTGTGTTTATTGATTTGCACATATTATACCATCCTTACATCCCTGGGGTGAATCCCACTTAATTATGGTGTATGATCTTTTTTAATGTATAGCTGGATGCAGTTTGCCAACATTTTGTTTAGGGTTTTAGCATCTATGTTCATCAGTAATATTGGCCTGTAATTTTCTTTCTTTGTTGTGCCTTTATCTGTTTTTGGAATTAGGATAATATTGGCCTCATAAGAGTTTGGGAGTCTTCCCTCCTCTTGAATGTTGTGGAATAGTTTGAACAGGATAGGAGTTAGCTCTTCCCTAAATTTGTGGATGTAGTAAGGAGTTACCTCAAAAAAATTGAAAATAGAACCACCTATGACCCAGTAATTCATTTTCTGAGAATGTATCTGAAAAAAAATTTCTTTTTTTAAATTTATTGTTGTTCCATTACAGCTGTACTGCCTCTTTCCCCATTGCTCACATCAACCTCATCCCCTGCACTCCCACAGTTAATTCCCCCCATTGCCTGTGCCCATGAGTCCACTTTTTGTGTTCCTTTGCTTGTCTCCTCCCCTTTTTTCCCCCATTATCCCCCTCCCCTCTGGTCACTGTCAGTTTGTTCCTTTTTCCAAGTCTTTGGTTCTATTTTGTTCATTTGTTTGTTTTGCTGATTAGGTTTCACATACAGGTGAGATCATATGGCACCTGTGTTTCATCAAATTGCTTATTTCACTTAGCATAATGCTCTCCAGATCCATCCATGTTGTCACAAAAGGTAGATGCTCCTTTTTTCTTTCTGCTGTGTAGTATTCCATTGTGAAAATATACCAGTTTTTGGATCCACTGAGTTACTGATGGGCACTTAGTCTGTTACATGTACTTAGTCTGGAGATAATTTCATTTCTTTCTTTTTCTTTTCTTCCTTCTTACCTTTCCCTTCCTACAAAATTATCTCCTGAAATAACATAAATATTTCTATCTTATGGTTATTTAAAATTAAAATTCACTTTTGGTTTAACTAAAATGCAAGCAGAAATTCATTACTAGACCTTAATTCTTTTAATACTTGAATATAACATTAAAAAATATTTCAAGTGCATAGTGGTTTTGTCATCTTCAACTAATGTTTTCTTGTGAGTTTGTGTCATTTCTTCCTTTATGATAATGTGTGGGATTAGGTCATTATTTTGTCAATAGCCTGGAATAACTTTATGTCTATGTCTTTCAGTCAGTTATTCTTTCAAATAATGGTTACATTTGGGATGATAGTTGTGAAAATTAAGATATATATATATATTTTAAAGTTTTTACAGCATTTGACCTATTCAAGTTTTATTTTAACTTTTGTTGCATTTATCTTGAACATTTTAAAAATTCTTTATTGCTTTTAATTTTTTTAAATTAAATTTTTAGTGTGATATTGTTTAATATGTTCATAGAAGTTCCAAGTGTACGCATCTATGATCCATCATCTGTATACCACATTGTGTGCCCACCACCCAAAATCAAATCATCTTCCATCACCATATACTTTACCTTCTTTACCTTTTACTACTCGCCCTCATTCCCTTCCTTCTGGTAACCATCATACTGATGATTGTGGCTATGAGTTTTGTTTTTTTGTCTTATTTGTTCATTTGTTACTTTCACATTTATATCCCACATATAAGTGAAATTATATGCTTCTTGACTTTTCTGTCTGACTTATTTTGCTTACAGTGATATTCTCAAGATCCATCCATGTTGTTGCAAATGGCAGCATAAAGTTCTACTTTTAAAGACAAATTAAGAATTCTAACATTTGCTCTTATGACTCTGGCGATTCCTGTGAGCTTCAGTGGTGTTTCTTGTATCTGTACATTGAAGAGCTTTGACATCTTTGCTCTTAGATATTTCCTACAATAGGAGGGAAAGTTCCTAGATTCTACTTAAATGTGCACTTACTGAGGAAATAATAGGAATTAAAAAGAAACGCACTAAAACAAGTGCCCTAAATTACTACAAAATTGTATGTTTGTGTGCATTAGTATTTTTGTGCTCTCACATGTGATCTCATGCCCCATCATGATTGACTTCTATAAGAGGCCATGAGATAAAAATTCTATTCAAGTAACTCAAGAAACTAGAGAATCATGGTTAAAAGATAAGCCCCTATAAAGCAGAGTGTGACAGTTTATCTTAAATGTATGGTAGCTGCTAACATTTTTTGGTCTCTCTTTCTCAGGCAGTTGACAACTATGAGAAATCTCCTGGTTATTTCCTGCAAAATTTCCCTGAAAAAGTGAAAACATGTTTAATGTGTATAATTCAAATTTATTTTTCTGGTATTCTCTCCCCATGAATTTTTGTCAGGATTCTAAAAGGAAAACATTCTACAATTCTTTAATGACAATACACACACAAAAAATCTAAGCTAATACTTGTATAAATGGCCCAAATCTTAGATTACCATGTTTCTTAATACCCATTACAGGTTTAAATATTCATGGCTTCTCTCACTGAGGGACTGAATGTTTCCATATGCCCTGAGCTCAAAGAAGTCTGCCTGCAACTCTCAGTTCCTGACAAATATGACAAAGAGGTTGCTCTGAGCTGCTCATATGTTCACATTCACAATGTGAAGTTTTTTTACATTAGCCATCAAATGGCTATTTTACTGAAAGGAAAGTTAGTATAAGTGATGGAAAGGAATAAAACTTTCTTTAGTGCAATGTTGCTATATAAGACTTTTATGTTATGTGCATGAAATAACAAATGAGAGCCAGAGGAAGTACACTATGAAGTCTTACTAAAAAAGACAAGGATATACAGATAATTGTAATATTTGTTAGTATTTTACATTTCCCATCACATTTGATATTTCAATTTTTATAGATTTGAATGATTAATTTTGGGAAATTAAGCTATCACTTTTAACTTTCAAATCACATAAATCACTTTTCTGTCTAAATGTTGAAATGGACAGATGTAATAAATACTTGGAGAAAAGGCATAAGTATCTTACATCTCTTCTTATAAGTTGCTATGTGAGAAAATATCAATAATGAAAGTAGGAATTTTAAGAATTGAGAAATCACTGTTTACGTTATTCTTAATATATATGTATATATAACATATATTAAACACTTTAATAACTCTCATTTAGAAGTGTTAAAGACAGTTCCATTTTTTAGCTTTTTTGAAGAAATTCCATACTGTTTTCCATAGTGGCTGCACCAGTCTGCATTCCCTCCAACAGTACTCCAGGGTTCCCTTTTCTCTGAATCCTCACCAGCATTTGTTTGTTTACTTGTTTATGTTTGCCATTCTGATTGGTGTGAGGTGATATCTCATTGTGGTTTTAAATTGTATCTCTCTGATGGCTATTGATGTTGAGCATCTTTTCATATATTTATGGGTTATCTATATGTTCTCCTTGGAGAAGTGTCTGTTCAGGTCTTTTTTTAAAAGACTTTATTTTTATTTTATTTTATTTTTAGAGAGGGAAGGGAGAGACAAAGAGAGAGAGAGAGAGAAACATCAATGTGCGGTTGCTGGGGGCCGTGGCCTGCAACCCAGGCATGTGCCCTGACTGTGAATTGAACCTGCAATGCTTTGGTTCACAGCCCATGCTCAATCCACTGAGCTATGCCAGCCAGGGCTTGTTCAGGTCTTTTATCCATTTTTTAATTGGACTGTGTGTCTTCCTGGTGTTGAGTCATATGAGTTTTTTATAAATTTGGGGGATCAAACTCTGTCTGATGTATCATTGATGAATGTGTTCTATATGGTCAGTTCACTTTTTGTTTTGATGATGGCTTCATTAGCCATGCAGATACTTTTTAATTTGATATAGTCCCATTTGTTTATTTTTTCCTTAATTTCCCTTGCCCTAGGAGATGTATGGGAAAAATATTGCTACATGGGACTTCTGAAATTTTCTTGCCTATGTTTTCCTCTAAGACTTTTATGGTGTCACAACTCATATTTAAGTATTTTACCATTTTGTGTTTATTCTGGCATATGATGTTAGTTGGTGGTCTAGTTTTATTTTTTGCAGGTACAAGTCCATTCTCTCAACACCATTATTGAATAGGCTATTTTTATCCCATTGTATGCTCATGCCCCCTTTATCAAATATTAATTGACAGTATTCTGCTGCTGGGAATATACCCTAATAATTCAGAATCATCAATTCAAAGGAACTTATGCACCCCTATGTTCATAGCAGCACTATTTACAATATCCAAGGGCTGGAAACAACCTAAATACCCATAAGTAAATGGATGGATCAAAAAACTGTGGTACATTTACACAATGGAATACTACACAGCAGAAAGAAAGAAGGAGCTCCTATCTTTCTTGACAGCATGGATGGAACTGGGGAGTATTATACCAAGTGAAATAAGCCAGTTGGTGAAAGACAAATACCATATGATCTCACTTACAAGAGGAATCTAATGAACAAAATAAACTAATGAACAAAATAGACCCACAGGCATGGAAACATGGAACAGACTAACAGGGACTAGAGGAGATGGGTGAGGGAATAATGGGGAAGGAAGTAGTCAAAAAAACATGTATGAATGACCCATAGACATGGACAACAGGGTGGGAATTGACTGTGGGAGCAGGTGGTAGAATGGGTGGAAGGGGGCAAAGAGGAAAAACTGGGACAACTGTAATAGAATAATAATAATAATGAAGATGATGATGATTTAAAATTTAAAAAAGAAAAGTGTCTATATATTTTAAATTGGTAGCTGAAATCAGCTAAGTTAATAACATCATAACGGGATGATATAAAATGAATAAGAATAATGTAGCTACATTTTATTGTATACATACTAGATGCCAGGGTCTATGCTAGGCACTTGATATAAATTAGTCTTAATACTAATAGGAATTGTGCAAGATAGACGGATTTAGCTTTATTTAAATGGTGGAAATTCAAACTTGGAATTTAAATAATGTGCTCAAGTAACACAGGAAAGGTGACCTCAAACTTGTTAACTTCTTCAAAAACCCATGCTTTACCATTGCACCATCTTAGCAGATGACAGCATAGTTAAACACAATAGTCACTTTTTTATCTTTCCTCTTCCATATTCTTCCCATACACATTCCTAATAAATTTAGGAAAATGATTGTTAAGACTAAGATAAATAAAATATTTTCCAACATGAGTATTTTGGGTTTTAGTCAGAAACATGGGCAGAGTTATCGGTGTGACATTTACTATCTTGTATGTCCAAGGGTGTTCTAAACTCCCTAGGACATACTGATTTGTGACTTCAATCCTTGCCAAGATTTCTTTCTACAGAAATAAAGTGTTCAAGTTACAGAGGTGGTGCGTAGAAGGGAGTGGTGGTGGGGTGATGAGGCTTCCAGAAGGAATAACCAGGACTGACATATTGTGCTCTTATATGAGAGCCTAAATACTGCTTGCTATTTTAATTCAACCAAAATCAAGGTAAGAAAAGTAGGTTCTTTTTTTAACTAATCACATCATTTGTTAGTTTTAGGAAGCAAATTATGATTTTAAGAGTTGCAAAAAGCTAGGATAAATAGCAAGGGAAATTATGAGTGTGTCTTAATTGCTTCTTATTTTTCAGAATGGAGTGGCAGCTATCTTTTTTCTCAATAAATTTTGAGTGCAGTCTTAATACAAAACAAGGTACATATTAACAACTCCTTTAACGTTATTCTCAAATATTCTTATTGTGTTTTAATATCTTTATCTAATTAAATAAAACTTGAAAAGGTGAGTAGGTATTGGATATAATGATAAGAATTTGCAAATATAGAAGTTCCTTTAATCTAATTTTCTCTCAAGTTATTTACTTCAGTCTTATTAGTTTCTGGTGAAATTTTAGAGTAATAAAAAGTAAACATGGACAAAAACAAGGGGGGGTGGAAATGGGAGGGAAGTGGGGAGGGCCAAGGTGTAGGCTGGAATGGGGGTAAAAGGCAGAAAACTGTACTTGAACAACAATTAAAATAAAAAATAAAATAGTAAAAAATGTGCTGAATATGTCTTTTATATACTGCATTTAATACATTTGAATATATTCTGATTAAGCTCTTACAAATTAAGATCTCAGTTTTTTACCAGCAAAATGACATCATTAGAGAATATGTGCCAGCACTGAAATGCTCGCCCACAAATCAGACACTCCTGTGCTGACTGAATTTCAAATGGAGCCTAGTTAGTACAAACATCTATTCATAGCTATGAATAAGATGTTAGAAAATAAGTATAAAGGTATATTAGTCACAAACATGACTCTTTTAATTCAGACATGATTCCTTTAATTTGCTTTGTTTTTAGCTGATAGCTTGCTGGTCTGTTCTCCACTAATTTCACAACCCATACAGTGGAAAAGACTAGTGCAGATACCTGAGAATTTCCCAGTTGTGTTTCTTAATAAAACTTCAAAGCTAAAAGCTTATGGTATCCCATGAGGGGAAATATGGGAGCCCAAGGCTGTAGCATTGCACATATGAAAAAAAATTCACAAAATAATTCTGTGGCTTCCTTGAATTCTCAGCTCCTCACTCCTCTGAGGTTTCCATGAACCCCAGTTATCTGGTTACTTTCATTATTTATTGAAAAGCACTATGGGGAGCAATGGGTTGCTCTCTGTGGTGTTACTTTGTAGATAATGAATTAATGAACAGAGTAGCAAAGGGAATTGTGCATCAGGAGGAAAGAAAAAGATATTTGTGTGTAGCAGAGAAGAAGCTAGGGGAAAAACTGAGAGAAAAACATTTCCTACTGAATATAAAAAGAGGTACTCTTTTCCCAATGCCTCACTTCTTTCTCTCACATAACTGAAATGATGAGAAGAGAAACAAAACAAAACATAACAATCCAACTATAAAAAGAGCTAGTGTGTAAGGGCGAGTTGTCACCTTTTGGGTCTTAAAACATATATTAATGACAAGAAATTCATAACTATCAACAACTGAACCTAAAAAACAAAAACTAAGCAAACGGGAACAGGAACAGAATCACAGAAATGGAGATCACAGGGAGGAGGGTTATCAGTGGGGAGGGGTAAAGGGGAGAATGGGTGGAAAGGTACAGGGAATAAGAAGCATAATTTGTAGGCATAAAACAGACAGGGGTAGGTTAAGAATAGAATAAGAAATAGAGAACCCAAACAACTTATATGTACAACCATGGACATGAACTATGTAGGGGGAGGGGAATGTCATAGGGTGGGGGGATGCAGGGTGGAGGAGGGATAAAGGGGAGAAAAAAGGAAACAACTGTTATAGCATAATCAATAAAATATATTTAAGAAACTGGTGTATTAAACCTATGTCAGAAGAAAAATAAACATGCTATGCAATAGTTTTAGCTTAAAAAGAGTGAATGTAAATGCCTGAGAAACATCTAGTCATCAGTGCAAAAGCCAGTATTTTTGCTCTGTGGTAAAAAGAGACCAATTCAGAGACTTGATGGCATCCAAAAAAATCCAAATTTTCATTTCAGCCAAGCTCTGCAATCTACAAGAGACATTACTACTCTTCCCATGTGAAATGTCTCCCCTGGTCCACTAGGTCTGTTTTTCTAGGAGACAGGAAATGATAAGGTTGCTGGATACTCTCTTTCAAAAACATTACTTGTGGTTTCTTTGGAAACAAACAGATCTATAGAACTTCTATAGAAATCACAGATAAATAGATAATAGATAAAACCTCTTCATATGGCATACAAAACCAATTAACCTCTAGTAAAAACTGCTATATCATGTTTCTAAAATATTGCCACTCTTTAATATAAAAAGTCTCTGTTTAAACGTTAAATATTCAATGAAAATTTCCTAAATGGAATTCCATTACAAATACCTTTTATTATGAAGCTATAATTTTCTTCCCAATAATATGAAGAGTGTTCTCCTCTTCAACTATTTTGAAGTGTTTTCTACAAGTAAGGGAGCAGGTGGATTCAGTGGTTGCCATGTGTATTTGCATAAACATGAATGGGAACTCTGAGGGTTTACAAATATATATATTAAGCCCCTATATCCATATACACAGATATGAAGGGAATATAAAACTTGGAGTCAGCTAAGAGTTAAGGTAGAATAAGTCTCAAGATGACAGTAAAATGAATAGCAAGTATGAATTTAAGCAAAATTATTAGAAACATTGAAAATATAAAATTGAAATGAGAAGCTGTGCTAAGAATGACTATCAGTCCAGAAGGCAAATCAAGACCAAATGATGAAAGCAGGACATGAAGACAGTGTCTGCAATGTCAATGTCATTGGTCTTGTCACACTGAAATTTGTTAAGTGCTCAAAGTAAAGTTGACTTGCATGAACCTTTTTAACAATAAACTTAGGCACATATAACTAGTGAACAGTTTTATCTTGATCTATGTGTGGTATGGTTGATACGAATTTTCAATGTGTCCTTCATAGCTAAGCCCTCCCCCCTTTCTTTTTTACGCTGTTGTGAAAAAGGTCCATGTTCTAGAGGAAGAAAGACCAAGCTATTGGCTGTGATGAGTATTCATGTTGTACCTTGAGTCACAGTCTATGAATCTACTGCAAATCTAAAATATATGGGTAAAAGATTTCAATATCATTAGGATTTTGGTAGAAGCTAAATAAAGTATATGAAATGGTAACCAAGTATATCATTTGACACAAAATGAGCACACAATAAATGTTAGCTAATATTTATTTTATGATGTTTTAAAAATTCCTTATTATTTTATAAGGTCACATTATCTTAAGTTTGTAAGGTTTCCTATCACTTGTTTAGTTTATAAACTGTTACATTTTTATTTATTCTTTATTCTTTTAAAAAATTATTTAAAATGTTCTTAGTATTATTTGGGGTTTTATTGTTAATATTTTAGTCCATTTATCTTATTTTTATTCTATTTCTCCTTAACATTAACATTTTATTTCTCTTAATTTCTTTAAAAAATCCTCATTAAGTTTTTTGGATTAAAACAATTTTTCCTTTTTTGGGGTGCTGTTTTATTTTTCAAACTATTGTTAGATTTTAATTTTTGTCCATTGATCTTATTTTGCTGGTATTTTATTATTCAGTGTTTATTTTCACTATAAAATGATTGCACTAATGTTTCTTATTATAATTTACACAAATTTTCTCAGTTAAGATACAGAAGCCATGGATTTAGGGATGATTAATTATAAAAACTTCCTTTCCCCACCCCTTCTCCTCCCTGAAACTCCATGTCTAAGGCTCTGCAGTAAATCTCCTGTGCAAGCAGGCAAACGAAACAAATAATGCATGATTTCCCTGGGTTACAGGGAAAATTTGCTGGTTACTTCAAGATATTTTCTGAAGATTCATGATACGTTCAGCACACATAGGCCACTTGAATTGCTACAGTGTTTTGTCTTAACATCACACACCATCTGATATCTTTATTGGCAGCTCAGTGCTTTGAAATTTATCTGACATAGATAACAGACTGCAGGGTGCCAGAGGGGAGGGTGTTTGGTGTTCTGGATGAAAAACGTGAAGGAATTAAGTACAGATTAGTAGTTACAGAATAGACATGGGGATGTTGGGTGCAGCATAGAAAATATAGTCAATGATGTTATGTCTATACATGGTACCAGGTGGGGGCCTGAGATACTGGGGGAAATATTTTTGAAAAGTATATGGCTATTTGGCCACTCTGTGGTACACCTGAAATTAATACAAAATAGTGTTGAATGTAAACTGTAATTAAGAAAAGATATATGATACATAAAGACCATGGATTTTGAGCATGCTATACTCTGTCTTTCTTTATCATACAGCATATTTACAATCTGTATATAAGTGGAAGAGCTGCTTTTCCAGCAGATACCCATAATCAATAGCTCATTGGTTCCACACCTAATGGAGAAAGGGTCTCCACCTTTTTACTACAGGCCCATAACTGTGAAGGAGCTCTCAAAATGTGGGTAGCAAGAACCAGCCTTCTTCTTTTGTTCTATGAGGAAACAGGGGAACACCTTTCCTATTATTTAATAGTAATTCTGGTGATATTCTCTTCCAGGCATTTAGTTGTGACATTTCCTATTGTTGAGCTCTGCTGAGAGTCTGGCTCTTCAGATATTTTGTGTTCAATTCTTCTTGCCATTTTTACTGTGATCCGTGCTAACCTGAGGGAAAACAATGCTCATTGTCTTACATACACATTACTTAAATCATGTCCCTTTTATGCTGACTGTAACATTCTGTCAGTATTTATGAAGTGTATTTTGTAATATGATACAACTTTCAGGCCAAATAATTTACTTTATTTAAAATAAGAATAAAGAAAATAAAACAAATGAGAATATATCAATTAAAAAACTTCTGCATAGCTAAAGAAACCATAATCAAAATGAAAATGGAACTTTCTGTATGAGAGAACATATTTGCTAATGATATATCTGATAAAGGTTTAATTTCCAAAATATATAAAAGTGTACAACTCAACACCAAGAAGATAAATTTAAAAAATGGGCAAAGGACTTGAATAGACTCTTCTCCAAAAAATACGTACAAGTAAGTGGCCCATAGACATATAAAAAATGCTCAACATTACTATCAGAAGAGAAATGCAAATTAAAACCACAATAAAGTACCATCTCACACCTGTCCGAATGGCTAGCATCGGTAGACAATAAATGCTGGTAAGGATGTGGAGAAATGGGAACCCTAGTGCACTGTTGGTAGGAATGCAGACTGGTGTAGCCATCATGTAAAACAGTATGGAGGTTCCTCAAAAAATTAAAAATGGAATTGCCTTTTGACTCAGTAATCCCACTTCTGGGGATTTGTCCTAGGGATACCAAAATGCTAATCAGAAAATATATAAGCAACCCTATTTTCATAGCAGTGTTATTCAGAATAGCTCAGATCTGGGAACAATCCCAGTGCCCATCAGTAGCTGAGTGGATAAAAAAGTTGTGGAACATTTATACAATGGAATTCAATGTGGTTGTAACAAAGAAGGAACTCTTAACCTTTGGGACAACATGGATGGACCTGGAGAATATTATGTTAAAGTGAAATTAGCCAGAGAAAGAAAAATATCACATGATCTCATTCATATGTGGAATCTAATGAACAAAATAAACTGAGGAACAAAATAAAACCAGAGGCATAGATTCATGGAACAGACTGACTGTTGTCAGATGGGAGTGAAGGCCAGATGAAAGCAGGTAAAGTGATGAACCAAAGAATATATATGAATGTCATGGACACAGACAATAGTTTGGGATTTCTTGGGGGTGCTTTATGGAGGTAGGCAAAGGGGAAAATGTGGGGACCACCTTAATAGCATAAAAATAAAATATAATAATAAAAAGTAATTCAGAAAAAGATAATAAAAATTTATCTCAAATTCCCAAATTATTTTTTGTGTCTCTTGCTCAGTTTTTTCAGTCTTTGGAAGCACTTGGTATAAAGTTTCAATCATTTATTTTTTCTCTCTTTTTAAATATATATGGTCAGAATAAAATAGAAAAATGAGAAGTTAAAGAGTTTAAGAATCTTTGCAATGATGCTAGGAAAAAAAAAGCAAATATAGATAAGAAGTACATTTAAAATGTGCACACCAAGCACTAAATATTGTAAGCAATTAGTGTATATCATTTCAAATTATTTTTATGTAACATAAAACAGTTAGTACATTAGTAAATTAATATAAAAGTTTCATATGCAATATAGGTTTCATTCATTATGTAATAGTTAAGTTTTTTGTATTGGAATATTTTATGTATGTGAATTTTTTGCTGGTCATGTAGCTATGGTTACTTTTAATATAAGAGCTTAAATTTTAACTATAAGATGTTTAAATTCTCTTAAAGCAAATGTCTAGTATTTCTTCTATATTTTAAAAAATTATCCCATTGTATCTATCATGTTCACAATCAATATTTTAGTTTATAACTCCGGTTACACAATTTTTTACAATGAGAAAAATCAAATGTAATTATGAATTATGTTTTACTTCAAGTTTATGAAATATAAGCTTTTAATCCATCTATAGCAATTTGTGAGGTTTTAGAAAGAAATTGCCCATATTTTATAATTTTTGTTACACTAAAGACACTGCTCTGGTATAAAAATCACAAATGTCAGACTTGGTCTCTGCTTTTCTAAAGGAAATTTAATCCGCTTTCAGCATCCAATAATTGGTAAATTACCAGAAATATGGATTTATTTTTAGTTTCTACAAGACATAGAATTCTTGAATACTAACAATAACATTTGATCATGAGTTGTAATGCCTACGTTACCAAGGACATGAGCTCTGCAGTTCACTACAGTTTCTACCGCTCCTTGTTGTAGACCCACACCCACCTGCCTTGCCTTTTATGATTGATTGATGACTGCATGGCCATTTTGTGTGTTAAAGTGGAAATCCCAGCTTTATTGCCTTTTCCTGTCTTTTACCATCAACATCCTTCTTGTAAAGCAATTATGATTCCCTGAATTATACCATATTTTGTCACACTTGGCTAAACAGGCTTTTTAACTGTAACATGCTCATTATATTAGGGCTGCAAATGCAATTATAACAAACCTGATTTTATTTTAGTAAAGATGCAGGGATGTCCTTTATTTTCTAATTAGAAACAACTAATGAAGTGTGATTATGGTATGTATACTTGAAGTCTACACTTGAAGTATATTAGCTTATTGTTTATATTAAATTATAATTCTCCTGTGGTATAAAATAGTGTGATAGTGTATGCCCAACTTTAGTTTATTCATAAATGTATCATCAAATGCAAAAAGCAAGGGCAGACTTCAGACATGACTGTGTACTCTGCTCAACTTCAGAGCTGGTTTTGTGATAAACAGCAGGGCCTAATGAAAGGTGGCAGCTTCCCACCAGCGTGATAAGCACCCTGGATAGTAGAGCTCAGAAATGCCTCAAAGAGAGCTACACAGTAAAAAGGGTTAAAGCCATTCCAGAAAAAGTTTCAGGAAATTAATAATTCAAGAAAAACTAGTATGAGAAAAATGTAATATATAGAAAACAGCATTTTAATAAAATATTGTGAAAAGTAAAATACTTGGTAAAATATTGAACGATAGAAGTAGTAATGAGTTTTGAGCAAGAAAATGTGGGATATAAATCCTTACACTTTTGATATTTAGCTGTTTACTGGGTTGCATTAACATAGGGAAATTAGTTAACCTCCTTAACCTGTAGTTTCTTCATCTTTATAATGTCAATGATATATGCTTAACAAATATGTTTGAGATACACACTCATATACTTGTATACACACACTCACATATATACACATATATACATACACATATAGTAGTCATACAATAAATAGTATCATTATACATTACACATTCTTCTCAAGTGCACACAGAATATCACCAGGATACATGATATGTTAGGCCACATAATATCTCAATAAATTTAATAAGGCTGAAATCATATTAAGCATCTTTTCTGGACAATGATATGAAACAAAAAATCAATTATAAGAAGAAAACTGGAAAAAAACACAAATATATGGAGGTTAAACAACACTCTACTAAATAACAAATAGTTTAACAAAGAAATAAAATATTAAGACACATGAAGATGGAAATGCAATATTCCAAAACCTATAGGACATGAGAAAAGCAATCCTAAGAGGGAAGTTTATAATGATGTAGGCCTACCTGAAGAAACAAGAAAAACTAGCCCTGGCTGGTGTAGCTCAGTGGATTGAGTGAGGACAGCAAACCAAAAAGTGTCACTGGTCTGATTCCTAGTCAGGGCACATGCCTGGGTTCTGGGACAGGTCCCCGGTAGGGGCACATGAGAAGCAACCACATGTTAATATTTCCCTCCCTCTCTTTATCCTTCCTTTTCCCTCTCTCTAAAGATAAATAAATAAAATCTTTAAAAGAAAAAAGAAAAAAAACAAGAAAAAACTCAAATTAAAAATAAACCTAAACTTACACCTAAAGGAACTAGAAAAAGAAGAACAAACAACACCTTAAGTTAGTAGAAGAAAGGGAATAATAAAGCACAGAGAGGATATAAATGAAATCAAGACTAAAAGGACAACAGAGAAGATTAATGTAACTAATAGCTTTTTTTTGAAAATGAAGAAAAATGGTAAAACTTTAGCTAGATTCATCAAGAAAAAAGAGAAAGGGCCAAAATAAATAAAAGCAGAAATAAAAGCATAGAAGTGATACCCAACACCACAGAAATAACAAGAATCATAAGAGAATACTATGAATAATTATATGCCAACAAATTAGACAACCTAGAGGAAATGGATATGTTCCTAGAAACATACAAGACTGCCTCAGAATGAAACAGAAAACTGAACAGACTGATTATAATTAACAAAATTGAATCAATAATCAAAAAATTTCCAACAGAAGTCCATGACAAGATGACTTCACAGGTAAATTCTACAAATATTTTAAAAAGAATTTATACTTTTCCTTAAAAACTATTCCAAATAAATAGAAGAGGAAGAAATGCTTCCAAACTCATTCCAATCCAGACAAAGAAACTGCAAAAAAAAGGAAACTATAGACCAACATTTTTTGATAAAAATAGAAGCAAAATGTCTAAACAAAGTATTAGCAAACAGAATTAAACAATACATTAAAAGGATCATATGCTATGATCAAGTAGACTTTATTCCTGGGATGCAATGATGGTGTGAGATCCACAAATCAACCAATATAGTATATCACATTAACAAAAAGATAAAAATCATATTATCACACTAGATGCAGATAAAGTACATGACAAAATTAAACTTCCATTTATGATGAAACCCTCATCAAAGTGGGTATAGAGAAAACATAAATTTTAAAGTAGAACTACTATTTGACCCAGAAATTCCATTGTTGGGCATTTATTCAAAGAAGTCAAGAACATGTTCAAAAAGATATAAGCATCCCATGTTCATTGTAACATTATTTATAATTGCCAAGGTATGGAAGCAACCAAGGTATCTATCAATGGATGGATGGATAAAGATGTGAGATTAGATAGATGGATAATAGATTATAGATAGATGATAGATAGATAGATAGATAGATAGACAGATGATAGAGTTTATCCAGAAATCTATTCTCATTACATTGTTAATGTAATGGGAATGGTTTGCATGACATGAATGTAACCTGGCAGCCAAAGTGAGTGGACTGGAATGCACATGTGTGAACAATGGGTACTTCACTGGACTAGTTAGTTGATGTGGTAGATGCCATTGAGTGAACACGTATACTGTTTGGCTGTTTCATTCAAAATGACTGAGCAAGTGGAGCAATGAATCTTTATCAAATTTGGCATTAAGCTTGAACATTACTCTGCAGAAACTATTCAGATGCTTCAGAAGCCTTTTGGGGATGATACAATAAATGCAGCACAAATAAAAGTGTGGCACAAATGCTTCAAAAATGTTCAAAAACCTGTTGAATGTGATCCATGTTCTAGAAGGCCTGCAACAAGAGAACACCTGAGAATGTTGAACTTGTAAGGGCTACAATCAACAAAGGTCAGCAAAGCAAGAAGTTGGTAGTAGTTGAAACAAAGTGACAAATTGTGAAAGTGTGAGTACTAATAAGAAATTTAAACTACTGGTCTTGATGGTTAAATGCAAGAAGACAAGCCATGGGAGAATGAGATCATACTCATAGTTTGTTTGTCTGTTTGTTTGTTTGTTTGTTTGTTTATTCATTTATTTAATTTATTTGAAGGGTGAATGGTTTTGTGATTCACTGAGATGGAAAATATAAGAAGAAGAACCTGACTTAGAAACATAAAACATTTTCCTTATTTACTAACAAACTAGTAATTTCAGTTTGATGTTTTTCTTACATTTTTTTCTGAAATGGTGTTCTGATATTTGTTACACTGGTCGTATAGAATCAGTAAATTTAGATCTCTAAGGGACATGTGATACTTATTATATTTATGCTTTATAGAAATCTCCATGAATGAAAGAGAGAGCCTCTTAGGAGAACTGACTTGTTTAAACTAAATACACTAATTTCACAGCCGATGACTTGAATAATCTCACCAGGCTCTTTGCGACAGCTTCTTGTTCAACATTTCAAGGGAATTCTATAACTAAAATAAATTTTCAGGAGGCAAGCCATCAATCCTTCAGTTTTGCTTGGTTCTAATCTGTGGAAGGAATCTGATAACCAAAACTCAGGGTTGAAAATGATGCATGAAACAGTATTCAAAATATGTTGAAAAGTGAAAGGGATGATGAGATTGATTGTTCATCCCTATTTATTTCCTTTCTTGAAGGAGGGGAAACAAATTCTGACAGAGGCCTTTCAATGTTTCTTCCAGGGTGGTTATACTGGCCACCTTATTCCACACTTAACCCACCTGATACAAAAGTAATTTTGTTTGTTCCAATTGTATTCGTGAAAAAAAATCCATTTTACCCAATTTTTAATTTTCTTGCTGCCTCCTGCTCCACATGTTGCACACATACCTGGAGATAGAGGATCTCTAGTGTAGTAAATGGTTACAAACGGAGTGTGAGATTAATAGAGGGAAACAATGCATCACAGTTCAGAGTGTGGCATTCAGCATTAGTCATATCTGCGTGCAGATCTAGACTCTTAAGTCAGCAGTGTTCCACTCCTATGCCATGGCACACTGGTGTGCTGTGAGAATTTCTTAAACATGCAATACCTGACTATTTTAGTCAGGGATCCTGACCTCTTTACCCTTAGATTGTCAAATAAAAAATGACAACAGCCAACACAAGAATGGCTGTCTAGTTTGAATGAATCAAAATTACACCTATTTTTGTCAGATTGGCAAAACATTTATGTTTTTGGTGTGCTGCAGAATTATAGTAATTAGTTTATGTGTGCCATGAGATAAAAAAAAGTTTGAAAATTTCTGCTTTAGATTGTTGTGGTTGTGTGACAGTGATAATGTATCAACTTTGGTTTCCTTCTGTAAAATGGAACTAATATTAAATAAATCTTAGAATTAGAAGGTTGGTGAAATTAAATCTATATCTTACATTTAATGATATTAAAATGTAAATTATCTAATTAGAACATTCATAAAATAATTGATGTAACACAAATTCAAAGTAAATGTTTAGAGAATTTTATTGTTTAGCAAAATGTTAATACCACCTGGCTGATATAACTCAGTAGATTGAGCATGGGCTGAGAACCAGAGTCACGGGTTCGATTTCCAGACAGGGCACATGCCTGGGTTGCGGGCCAGGTCCCCAGTGGGGGGCCATGTGGGAGGCAACTACACATTGATGATTCTCTCCCTCTCTTTCTCCCCCCTTCCCCTCTAAATAAATAAATAAATAAATATTTAAAAAATGTTAATACCATTAAGTGTTTTTACTTAATTCATACCTTTTTATATAAACTATAACTTTGTTAGTTTAGAACCTTATTAAATGCCATATATGGAATAACCATAGATTAAAACATATAAAGAGAAATTGTTAAAGGATGTATTAATAAGGATCATTGAGGATCACAGGTGGGACACATAGCCCATCTTCTGAAGAACAGAGTGAACAGCCAATGGAATCCCACCTTATATGAAGTTGGGAGGACAAAACTGTAGAGGATGTCGAAAAACAGATGGTAAGGAAATTGCATTGTGATGGTAAGGTCCCTGGGACCAGTGCAGGGACCAAGTTTGATATGGCCCCCGGCTGGTGCCTGCTGCAGGCTTGTTGGAGGAGAGCCAATCAACAGCTCCCTCCCCTACCAAACATGGAGGACAGAGCAGCACCAGGATGGACCTGAATGCTTGCAGTTGCTGGTGGGGAGAAAGACAAAGTGGGAGACACACAGAGGTGGTGTTCACCTGCTGGGACTGTGGATGCCAGCTAGGTCATTACCAGAGAAATAGGAGAGCTAGGTGACACCTGGAGAAGAGAGAAGAGTTGGGCCATGATGGACCCTGACCCGGATAGTCTCTGGTCTGGTTAGAACTTTGGGCTGTGTAAAAAGCTGGGTGCTTGTCAACAACAGGCTTAAACAAGTGGTTTTTGTTCATAAAAAGGCTCTCAGTAGCTGTTTAAACAACTCTCATACAGTGGCCACCCCTTGTCGGAGCAGCAGCAGTGGCTCACTAACAGGAAAGAGGAGGTGACCTGCACAGACTATTTAGAGGAGGGCTGCAGGATTCAGGGAGTTAGTGGTCCCCAGGTGTAGTTCAACTCCCCAACTAAGGAGGAGGGTGCACAGCACCTAGACCACCAAAGAAGGAGAAAGTGGAGTGTGAGTTTCCCCTAATTAGTACACCTCAAGGATGGCACAACTGGTGAATTAAAGACATTGCCCTGACACAGATGAACAGTGGGGGCCTGGCAGCACACAGAGGGCCTGGGCTGGAGGCTGTAAAGATTGTGGCCCAAACCTGGCCCCCATCAAAACCATAGGAAGGGAGAAAAGTGAAGCCCAACCCCCTTCAGCCTGTGGCACCCAGGAAGACCAGTAGAACTTGCTTCGCAGGTTTAAAGTCAGCAGGAGGCTTTTTTCTTTCTCCTCCAAGTGAGACAATAAGACATAGAGCTGTAAAAAGTCCAGAATCAGACTCAAAGAGGGATCACAAGGCTAACCCCAACAACTGAGAAACTGAGATAAAGTTCACTTTGCTATGTCAGAGAACTTGTATGTTATTAATTATTTGTATTATTATTATTTTTCATTATTTTTACTCCTTTAATTTTTTAGTATTTTTTAAATTTGTCTTCTTTCTGTTTAGTTTTGTTCATTTTATTTGTTTAATTGCATTGTTTGGTTTTTCTTGTTCTCTCTTTCATATTGTATTTTAATTTTTCTTCTTTCACTTCACTAATGTTCTAATAGCACACTATGCTTGGTCATGTACTTTCTATTCTTGTTATTCAGATCATATATTTCTTGTCATATAATTGTTATTCCAGTACTATTGTAAATAATTGTTGTTCCATGTAATTGTAAATACTACACAGCATCCCTCCCTGATCCTAGCCCATTTCACTGTATTCCTGAGCTTTATCATTGTTGTGGTTAACTCTGTTCTCTCCCACACTATGCCTACTTTCTATCCTTACTCTCTCTATATCTCATCATCTAACCTTGCATAATGCTGTGTTTTCTGGATTCAGCTCACAAACCTTCCCCACTCTAACAAAAGTATATCTCTTTTTCCACCTTTTATAAAAAATGACTAGTTGGGTGAAATATTATGGTTAATGCTATACTTGTCCAAAGGATCTCCTATCTCTTCTCTACTTGTTGGTAATTTAAATCCCAATAATACTCCCCCACTGTCTTAATCCATTTTGCCTTTCCCCTGCAACTAATCTCATAAAAGAATAGGTGGGAGCTGCAATCACCAATATACCCACTGGAAGAGACACCCACCAACAAAAGAACCACCAACAGGTAAAATCCCAAGTACAATAAGATAGCCCATACAGACAAAAGAAATGGTAATTGTAGAGCATCCAGACAAGGAGATCAAAGAGACCACATCACTGAATACCATAAAATTCCTACCATAGGAGTGCACCCTACAAAGACAGCTGGCAAAGCAGAGCATCAAGAAGTACAGAAACAAACAAAAAAGATTCACCTAAAATGGGTAGACAAAACAAGAACTTGCATTCAAAAGGAATGAAATATTTCCCACTAAAAGAGCTAAATGAAATGGAGGTGAGAAAACTATCAGATATAGGATTCAAAATAATGGTTATAAGGATGCTAAAGGAACTCACAGATAACTACAAGGAACTGAGTGAGAACTACAACAGTGTGAAAAAGGAAATAGAAACTATAAACAAAAACCATGAAAAAATGAAAACTACACTTTCTGAAATAAAAAACACACTAGAAAGAATTACAAGCTGGCAGGATGAAACAGAGTACCAAATTAGTGAGCTCTAAGACAGGGTCAAAAGAAACACTCAGGGAGAGCAGCTACACACAAAAAAAGACTAAACAAATATGAAGATAGTTTAGGGGAACTCCAAGATAACATGAAACTCAACAACATTCAAATGATAGGAATACCAGAAGAAGAAGAAAAGGAGCAAGGGATACAAAGCCTGTTTGTAAAAATAACGACAGGAAACTTTCCAAACCCGGAGAAAGAAAAAATCACAGAAGTGTAGGAGACACAGATAGTCTCAATCAAGATGAACTCAAAGAGACCTACTCCATGACCTATCATAATTAAAATGGAAAGTTTTAAGATAAAGAGAGAATCTTAAAAGCAGCCAGGGAGAAACAAGAAGTAACATACAAAGGGGCTCCAATAAGGCTAGCAGCTAATTTCTTAATAGAAGCACTCCAATCCCATACAGAATGGCAAGAAATATAACAAGTAATGAAAAACAAAGGCCTGCAACCAAGACTATACTACCCAGTGAAGATCTCAATTAAAATGGAAAGTGAAATAAAGAGTTTCCTAGACAAAAGAAGATGGAAAGAATGCACCTCCACCAAACCAGCTCTGCAAGATATTGTAAAGGAAATGCTTTAAGAAGAGGAAGTAAAACAGTGAGAGAGAGAGGAACAAAGGAGGGAAATGAATAAGTAACTATCATTAATAACCTTAAATGTTAATGGATTACATGCTCCAATCAAAAGACATAGAGTAGATGAATGGATAAGAAAACATGATCCAAACATATGCTGCCATACAATAGACCCACCTCAGAACAAAAGATCTACAAAGACTGAAAGTGAAGGGTTAGAAAAAAATATTCCAAGCAAATAAAAATGAGTAAAAAGCCAGAGCAGCAATACTCATATCAGACAAAATAGACTTCAAAATAAGGGCCAGTGAAAGAGACCCAGAAGGACGCTTCCTAATACTCAAAGGAAGAATCCATCAAAAAGACATAAAAATTATAAACATATATGCACCCCACATAGGAGCACTGAAATACATAAGGAAAATTGTGGAGGACTTCAAGAAAGATATTGTCAGCAGTACAATTATAGTAGGCGATTTTAACACCCCACTGTCAAAAAGGGATAGATCATCCAAGCAAAATATCAACAAAGATATTGCAGCATTGAACAATGTCCTAGATGAAATTGACTTAACTGATATATAGAGAACCTTTCATCCCAAAGAAGCAAAATACACATTCTTTTCAACAAACTATAGAAATGATCCCTAAAAATATAGTCTTAAAAATACACAACATTTTCAAAGACAGACCACACAGCAGGGCATAAAAAAAGCCTCAACTTGAATATGAATCGAAGAAAATTGAAATCATATCAAGCATTTTCTCTGACCACAAGGGACTGAAACTAGAAATCAACCCCAAGGGAAAAACTCAAAAACACTCAAATTATTGGAGATTGAATAGCTTGCTGTTAAACAATAAATGGAGGAATCAAAAACTTTCTGGAAATAATTGAAAATGAACTCACAACAGTTCAAAATTTCTGGGACACGGCAAAGGCAGTCCTGAGAGGGAAGTTCATAGCAATACAGGCCTACCTAAAAAAGATAGAAACATTTAAAATAAACAACCTAACCCTACACCTACAAGAACTGGGAGGAACAACACAGACAGCCTAGAGCAAGTAGAAGGAAGGAAATAACCAAGATCAGAGCAGAATTAAATGACACAGAGACTAAAAGAACAACCTTATATAAATCCAGGAGCTGGTTCTTTGAAAAGATAAACAAAATTGACAAGCCTTTAAGCAGACACATCAAGAAAAAAAGAGAGAGGACCCTAATAAACACAATTAGAAATGAAAGAGGAAAGATTACAACTGATGCCACAGAAATACAAAGGACCATAAGGAATTACTATGGAGAACTATATGCCAAGAAATTTGAAAACCTAGGTGAAATGGACAAATTTCTAGAAAAAAATATAATCTTCCAAAAATGAATGAAAAGAAGGAGAAAGCCTGAACAGACCAATAACAACTGATGATATTGAAGCAGTAATCAAAAAACTCCTCGAAAACAACAGCCCTGGGCTGGACAGTTCCACAGGAGAATTTTAGAAAACATTTAAGGAAGAGCTAACCCCTATCCTTCACACACTTTTCCAAAAATCCAAGAGGACAGAAGAACCCCAAACTCTTTTTGAAGTCAGCATCATCCTAATCCCAAAACCAGATAAGTACACAATAAAGAAAGAAAACTACAGGCCAATATCACTGGTGAACGTAGACACAAAAATCAAGAAAATATTGGCAAACTGTACCCAGCAATATATTAAAATGATCATACACCATGACCAAATGGGATTCATCTCAGGTATGCAAGGATAGTATAATATTTGCAAATCAATAAATGTAATACATCACATAAATAAAAGCAAAGACAAAAATCATATGATCATATCAACAGATGTGGGAAAAGCATTTGATAAGGTACAGCACCCATTTATGATAAAAACACTCAGCAAAGTGGGAAAAGAGGGAGCATTCCTCAACATAATAAGGCCATATATGAAAGACAGCCAACATCATACTAAATGGGCAAAAACTAAAAGCTTTCGTAGGAACAAGATGACGATGTTTTCTTTCATCACTCCTATTCTATATAGTATTGGAAATCCTAGCCACAGCAATCAGACAACTAAACAACAACAAAATAATAAAAGACATCCAAATTGGAAAGGAGCAAGCAAAACTGTCATTGTGTGCAGATGACATGATAGTGTACGTGGAAATCCTATAGATTCCACCAAAAAAACCTGTTCAACTTAATAAATGAATTTGGCAAAACAGTGGGATACAAAGTCAATATTCAGAAATCAAAGCCATTTTTGTATACCAACAATGAAATATCAGAAACAGAAGTCAGGAAACAAATCTCATTTTCTATAGCAACAAAAAAAATAAAGTACCTAGGAATAAATCTAACTAATGAGGCAAAAGACCTGCAACTCAAAAAAAAAAAAAAGCCCCAAAACAAAAAACTACACAACTATGAAGAAAGAAATTAAGGAAGACACAGCAAATGAAAGCATATATTGTGCTCATGGATTGGAAGAATTAACATCATCAAAATATCCATACTGCCCAAAGCAATTTATAGATTCAACACAATCTTTATTAAAGTACCAATGGCATATTTCACACATATAGAACAAACATTTCAAAAATTAATATGGAACCATAAACAACCCGAATATCTGCAGCAATTTTGTGAAAGAAAAACAAAGTAAGAGGGATCACTATACCTGATATTATACTGTATTAAAAGGCCACTATAATCAGAACAGCCTGGCACTGGCATAAAAACAAATGGATAGACCAATGGAACAGAGTGTAGAGTCCAGAAATAAACCCAAGACCCTATGGTCAATTAATATGTGACAAAGGGGGCAATAGCATAAAATGGAGTAAAAATAGCATCTTCAACAAATGGTGCTGGGAGAGCTGGATAGGAACATGCAAAAAATGAAACTCGTTCACCAACTCACACCATACACAAAAATAAATTCAAGGAGGATAAAAGACTTAAATATAAGTCATGACACAATAAAAGTCCTAGAAGAGAACATAGGTGAGAAAATCTCAGGTATTCCATGCAGCAATATTTTCACTGATATGTCCCCTGGAGCAAGGGACATAAAGGAAAAAAATAAACAAATGAGATCTGTTCAAAATAAAAATCCTTTCATGTCTAAAGAAAACAGCTTTAAAATGAAAAGAGAACCAACTGTATAAGAAAACATATTTGCCCATGATACTTCAGACAAGAGTTTGATATCCAAAATATATAAATAACTCACACAACTCTACTCCAGGAGACAAATAATGTAGTTAAATGGGCAAGGGACCTGAACAGACACTTCTTGAGGAGGACATACAGAGGGCCCAGAGACAAATGAAAAGACACTGAGCATCACTAGCCATCAGAAAGATGCAAATTAGAACCACAATGAGATATCACTTCACTCCTGTGAGAATGGCCATCATAAACAAACCAACAAACAAGTACTGGTGAGGATGTGGAGAAATGGAACCCTAGTGCACTGTTGAGGGGAATGCAGACTGGTGCAACCACTGTGGAAAACAGTATGGAATTTTCTCAGGAAAGTAAAAATGAAACTGTATTTTGACCCAACAATTCCACTGCTGGGACTATACCCTAAGAATTCTGAAACACCAATTCAAAAGAACCTATGTACCCCAAGCAGCACAATTTACAATAGCTGAGTGTTGGAAGCAACCTAAATGCTCATCAGTAAATTAGTGGATCAAAAAACTATGGTACCTTTATATGATGGAATATTACACAACAGAAATTAAGAAGGAGCTCCTACCCTTTTGGACAGCATGGGTGGATTTTGAGAGCATTATGTTAAATGAAATAAGCCAGGCAATGAAATACAAATACCATATGATCTCACCTATAAGTAGAACCTAATTAACAACATAAACAAGCAAGAAAAATATAACCAGAGACATTGAAATAAAGAACAAACTGACTGTAATCAGAGGGGAGGTGGCAGGGAATAAAGGGGGGAAAGAGGAACAAGTATAAAGGACAAATAGACAACATAAAAGGGGGATAAAGATGGAGGGTGGGAGGTGGTGAATGCTGGGATTGAGGGGAGTGGGGAGGGAAATGGAAACAGCTGTGCTTGAGCAACAATAAAAAAACATATGGACTTGAAAAAATATAAACTCATAATGCGAACAAGCAAAAAAATAACTAGATCTAAAATTTCCAACACTTTAAATTGTTTTTAACTTTAGTTGTAACAATAATTATCTAGGTTTTAATATATGTGAACTTAGATGTGTAGTTTGTTTAGAAATAGTAAGAAGTAGAAAATCACTTAAAATTGGAGACTTCTATATTAATTATTGGGTTGGCCAAAAAGCTCATGTGTTTTTTCCATAAAATAATACACATTTTTCATTTTCACCAATAACTTGATTCATTTGGGTATTTTGAGTACGTCAGCTATCTTCTGAGTGGCATGATGCTGATAGTTCTCAATGTCTTGATTTGATCACTCTCAACTTCAACTGGTCTACCCAACTGTGGAGCATCATCCAGTGACAAATTTCCAGCATGAAACATCACAAACCACTTTTGACACAGTTAATCAGTAACAGCACATTCTCCATACACTCCACAAATGGTTTTCTGCATTTCAGTTGTGGTTTCACCGTTCTTGAAATAATAAAGCATAATATGCCCAAAGTGTTGATTATTTTTTCCATATTCTATATCAAAATGTATACACAAAAATCCACCAATTTTGATGTTTATTTTTAAATGCACTCTGATATGACAGCTGTCACAATACAATCTAACAAAATTATTTCAAATGAAGTTAAATACAACTAAGTGCTACTAAAGCCATTTTGTAGTAAAAACTAAATGAACGTTTTGGCCAACCCAATATATTCAGTTGTATATTTGTTTGTTTGTTTGTTTATTGTTGTTTAGTTACAGTTGTCCCTATTTTTGCCCCATTGCTTTTTCTAATCTCTGTCGATTATCATACTGTCTCTACTATGCATTTTCTATAGAAATCTCTTGAATTTGTATTTATTTGTAAGTGTGCTAATATCCATATGTAAGGGAAGAAATTCTCTTTTTTATCCAAATATGTGCGCATTTTCTTTCTTTGTTAATTTTATCTTTATTGTATTTTTCCATTACCATTTAGTATCCTTATATCCTCCTCCCTGCAGCAATCACCATGCTAGTGTCCATGTGCATGAGTCCTTTTTCCTTTCTGCACTATCCCTCCACCCCCTAACATCCCCTCACCCTCTGCAATTAGCTGTCATCTGCTCTGCATCTATGAGTCTTTCTGTTTTGCTTGTTAGTTCATTTCTGTTGATAAAATTCAAAAATTTGAAAACATACTGATAATATGCCTTACATTTGAAGTGCTTCATGCTGCTCTAATACTGTTTTGGAAGCTATTATCTTGGCTTCATCATTATCTGTTTCTCAGTATTTCTGCCTAATATATGGATGTCAAATAAGGAAAAAAAACAGAAGAAAAGATTATTTAAAGAGTAACAAAATCACAAAAAATTCTGAAAACTGGTGTAAATAAATCCTGAGAACAAGATAGAATTTCCCCAGGAGCTTTGAAAGAGCTCATGGGTGAAATTGTGAAGTTGTTAGCCAAAGTGCCTTGCCTGTTGGAGCAGAAACAGCTGTGTCAAGGTACAGGAAGACTGCTGATGTGACCGACATCAAGAAGACACTGCAAATACAGCTGCTGAGATTTGATTCTTTGGGGCTCAAGCTGGTGGAATATATAGAAAGTAGATAATAGATCATTTTGTATTTTGCAAAAGCAATTTGAATTCTATAAATAAACACAAACTTTACTAAATATTTTATTTTTAAAATTAACATGTAGAACTTCAAAAGTCTTTTTGACATTGTCTTCTATCCAAGATCGTGAAATATTTCTATTTAAGGGGATTATATTTTGTATTACTTAGAGACAGGAATTTTAAAAAGTTTATGCATTTAGGTGTCAAAATGTCAACCATGATGCTTTACTATATGTCATGTTTCTTTGCCTTGTCTCTATTTTTAAACATTAATAGAAAGATCTAGTACACATTGTAAAACACCCAGGTATAAAATAACAAAAATAGTGAAGATTAAGTGACACATTTAATGTTATAAAAGTCATTGTCAAATGGGTTTATGTGTGCACACACATACACAGTAGAACAGCAGAACAAAAGTCTCACACTGAAGTAAGTAGTTTTTAGTCAAATAAAACTATAGTGTGTGTAAAACCTAATACTACCATTATTCAAAGTGCTAATGGAGGCTAAAATTATAGACTCAAAAATAATGAAGTTCATTCATGAATTAGTTCTTAAACAAAGTTGAGGATGTTTGGAAATTCTTAAACCTTGTAAACCTTGTACTTTTTCTGGGCAAGATGGATTATTAATCAGAAACAGGAGCCCGCTAATGAATGTATTTATCTGGCCATACAGATATATTGTCTAATAGCTAATTTTATCACCTCAGCACAAATACATGGAAAGGCAAATACATCTTAAAGGCTGGGGAGAACAATAAGTATTTAAACAATAGTCTATTTAAATTATTCTATGTGTTAATCACTAAAGACAACAAATAGGAAACAGCACTGGTTCCCAAGCATCACAGAGTTAGACATTAAGTGAGGCAAACACCAAGGTATATATTACATTTCTCTCTTTATTTATGGCTCAACCTTGACCAAGTCCTGCAAAGACTAAATGTGAAAGCCCCAAATTGTCTTTTCTCAAGTGCTGGCTGGAAAGGAAGAGTGCTGTGAGGCACTAGCAGCCTGGCTCCCCTCTAGGGACAGTCCTGGGCCTGATTCTAAGACACATCCAATTTTTGGTCCTAACCCTTTATTTCTCTTTAATCTCAATGGAAAACCCCAGAAAGAGGAGATAAATGAATTTTCTTGATGTAAGTGACAAGAGAATGGCATGTAAGAGCTGTCTTCTTTGGTGTAGAATTTTCTTAGAGACGCAAAGAAACATCTTCCAGGGAAAAGGGACAATGCAAATACAGATTTTAAATTTAATCTTTATTGTATTTTTTCCATTACCATTTAGTCCCCCCTTATATACTCCTCCCTGCAGCAATCACTACACTTCTGGATCAGCTTAAATGGGTGCCTCCAGGGAAATGTAATCAGACTGATAAAAATGGCTTTTCCAGGGGATAAAATGGAAAAAATGTAAGGGAGGAAAAATGGAGAGTTAAGCTGACTAATTTCTCTAAATTCTCTTGAAAGAAGCTAAATTTCAGCAAGTTGCTTTGTTTTCAAAATATCTGCTTCATTTTGTTCTCCTGTGAGTCTTACAATAGTTTTGATAGCACTGCTTCTGGGTTTGCATATATGAAACTGATTATGTGTCACAGTGGGAGTAGGTACATTTAAATTTCTACTAGCTGTGGAGACAAAAACTGTGCTGCTTTATGACAGTACAAAAAAGGGTCAAGGAGATCCAGATATTAGAGAGAATTATTTCCAAACACATAGGGCTTGCTATTTCTTAAATAGCAGGGAGATATTTATTTCAATGCTATTTAAATTCATCTAGATTCTACCATATTGGTTTGCAAGCATGTATTCATGAGAAAGTCAGCATTTTGTGAATAATACATGGAATTTTGAGCTAATTGTGTTCCATTTTTACATAGTTATTAAATATCAAATATACGTTTTCATTAACCAGCTGGCATTTCATTAATGTAAAATATCCATCTGATTAAATCTCTATTAGATGTCTATTCAAAACAATGACATTTTATGTGTTATTGGACAACCTTACTGCCCACACAGATGGCACGCAATAAAACATTAGCCAAATATTTTACCATGACTGGTTAACAAAGCTAAAGCACATCCATCCTGATAAAATACATTATAGACCAGGCCTCTGCAATAGAGCCAACAAAGAAATTACTACCATAACAGATTGGTGGTCACCCTAACATATGCTGCCAATGGAACATATTTTGCTTTGTGCGTGTAAACAAGCAGATGCAGATGTGTAATATCCTGTCTTTGATCCTGAACACATTTTACTTAGTAGTAAGTAATAAGTGCAAAGCAGATGGGCTATGGAGTTATGGATCTGAGTATATCTGATAGCCACTTGGGATACTCACCAAAAGTATGCTATTAGAATTATTAACATTAATTACAATATGGATATTTCTTAATAGGGTATTTACTTGTACCATTACTAGCTAATGTTTGATTTAAAATGTACCTAAAATAGAATACCATAGATTTGACTAGTAATTATGATAAACATTCATTATTAGAATGCACCAAGTATTATTTCAAGAGTTTTACCTAGATTATATAGTTAAATACTTAAAGCTGAAGAAATATTATTATTATATCCATATTTTACTGATAGAGAAATATAAGTGTAAAGAGGTGAATTAATCTTTCCCAAAGTGCTCCAAAATTTGTTGATTTTGCTGATGGAATTCATATCCAGACTGTTTGACTTCAAAACTCAAAATGTCAAGCAATCTCATGTTTTTCTCTTTGAATATATTCACTCAGACCCTCAATATCAGCATTGTGCTGAGCTTGGTATCACAGAGAACCACTTTATAGAAAAAATTATAAGGTCATCAAGTATCATTTTATGAAATGCAGATACCTAACATAGAGCATAAAATAAGAATAGATATTCAATACACTTGAATCAAGGATCTATTGATTGCTGAGCAGCTGGTATATATGGTGATGTCCTTGGACACATCAATTTTTTTCCATTTAATTTTTATTGATACTTAATTTTTTGCAGAAGTTTAAGGCTCACAGCAAAATTGAGGGGAAGGTACAGATGTTTCCCATATACCCTCTGTGCCCACACATTCACAGCTTCCCACATCATCAGTATCTCCACCAAAATGGTATATTTGTTACAATTGATGACCTTCCTTAACATGTCATAATCATCTGAAGTCCACAGTGCACATTTGGTTTACTTTTGATGTTGTAAACATTGATTTTTGAAGATGTATTTTTGATCCTTATAGAAATGTGTTGATTAGCTGTGTTAAGACATAATTATAAGACTTCTCAGAATTCAACATATAAAAATGCATACACCAACACATATTTATATACACATACAAATATACGTATTTGTTATACATATAGATGGAATTTGATTTGCAGAGAGAGATTTAACATGTTGTAATAATAAAAAAACTGAATTACACAGTCTATTTTTTTTCAATAGATTCACTTACTCCTCTCTCTTGAAGTTTTAGAATATAAGTTTAAAGTCTGAGTGCACTTTGGTGAATGAGTGAAGGCAGTAATTGCTGACTTATCACCTTTTCTATCACAGGAATCTCTCTCAACCATTAGCTGACATGACAGTATTTGTTTCTTCTTTTCCTCTGATGATACAGATCTGTTTACCTTATTTTTTGATAGCAAAGATGAGTTGGTTAACACTCAAATAAGCAGTTATTGTCTTAGTAATAAAAAATTACATGATACAGTTGGACATCATATATTAAATAACACTCCATGTATTATTTTTAAATCCTCAAAATTATTGCATACCTTAAGATTGATTTCTATTTTATTTTCATATATTTTAATAAGTGGAAATATCAGGCACAATGTATCTGTATTTTTTAAAAATAATGTCTTGTGTAGTCCAAAGAAACAATTATTCACTGTAGCATTCTATAAAAAATAATTTGAGAAAGTTATAATTTTCCTAAGTCTTTGTTCATGATTGAGTGAATTGTAAGTCTAATACCTCCTTCATAAGCAGAACAGTATGTTTGGTACATATTAGTGTTTCTGATTTTATTATTCTTCAATTCATTTTCCAAGACACCATTAGACTGACTAGGTTTATATAGTAAAAATGTGTGATTACCTCTACATCTTTCAAAAGCCTCATTCTCACTGCTATCAGGGTTAAACTCTAAGTTACTTTTCAAAGCAAGAAATAAACATCAAAGTTTGATTCCCTTCCCCACCAGTTTTCCTGATTAGTAATTACCTTTGTTCATTTCAGCTGCAATGTTCTACCTTATTTAAAATTTGTCTTTGAGACATAAATTTCAGTTAAATGAACCTCAGGGTCACTTGTGATTTTAGAGGTTCACAGGGAATAATGTCCGATATGGAGTAGTATCACAAAAGAAAACCAAGAGTGTATTTTTGAAACAAAGGTGCATACTATGATCAAAAGAATTGTGTTCCAACTCAGAAGATAGTTGTGTACAGAAATCTAGAGGGGAGGCAAAAACAGAATAAACAATGAGGTCAGTGCATTGGAATCTAGGAACATAGCAACAAGGGCAAGATATCAATCTGATTGAGCAGTACAAGTCATTCATTCAACTGAAATATAAGATAGTTTTTTACATGTTACCCACACACTGGATGGAGGCATATAGATGGGCATGAGTTGGAGTGAGTTTGAGTGTAATAAGACCCTTTTTCACTAGATTCTTCTTAGTGAATTCCCCAGAAAGTTGGAGCATTTTAATTTTTTTTATTTTAATTGTTGTTCAAGTACAGTTTTCTGCCCTTTACCCCCATCCCAGCCCACCCCCCAGCCCTCCCCACCTCCCAGCCCTCCCCACCTCCCACTTGTCTCCACCCCCCTCTTGTTATTATCCATGTGTCCTTTATACTAGTTCCTTCAAACCCTCCCCCTTCCCTGAAATTCCCTCCCCTCAAAACAAACAAACAAACTAGCAAAATACAACCAAAGACACTGAAATTGAGAACAGGCTGACAGTGACCAGAGGGGAGTTGGAGCATATTTTAAAATCCTTTAAGAAAAAATGTGAGCTTTCTTTGATGCTAGAATTGAACTGACATCTGTGGTAACATGAAGCAAGAACCACTCATATGGAAGACTCTAGTTTATCTTTTATTTTTAATCTTGACTGTTTAGGCAGAATTGTCAAAATAGGGAACCAAAAACACGAGTTCAGAAGAGAACAGTGAAATGGAAGCTGAATATACTTCAGGATAACTAAACTCTGACATTAGGATTGATAATATAGGATATTTGGAATGAACTAAAGAGACATGAACCAGTACTGAAATGGACTCCGCAGCAAATGATTATTTCAGAAAAAGATCTGTTGGCAGGCTTGGCTCCCTAGAAAAGGACTTGTAGAGTTTTATAAGTGTAGAGTTACTGGCTGTCAGAAAGCTTTATCATTGTACATAACATTTTGGAAAAAGTCAATAATTTCTAGGATTTTAATTTCTATAGAGTTCAAATTTATGGGGAAATTTTCATAGGTAGACTTAATCACAGGGATTGGATGACATAATTATTCTGTTGAGAAGAGACATTTAAGGTAAGAACCTTGTTCACTTAAAAAAAGAACCTTGTTCAAAATCACAAAAGCATCTTCTACCTGAATTTTGGTATGGAATAAGTAAATATTGGAAAGAATAATTTCTACAGGAATTTAATTGGGAAGTATGTCCAAGAACACAAAAGGACCACACAATTTCATTGTAAAATATCAAAATTTCATTGATATTTTAAATATTATACCCCTAATTATGTTTTCTAAATGTCTGTTGATGTTTACAAATGTGAAATAGACATATTAATCTTATATTTAATAATTTATAAAAAGTAACATACTTTTGCCCTGGCTGGCCTAGCTCAGTGGATTGAGCGTGGGCTGTGAACCAAAGTGTTGTAGGTTCAAGTCCCAGTCAGGGCACACGCCTGGGTTGCGGGCCATGACCCCCAGCAACCACACATTGATGTTTCGCTCTCTATCTCCCTTCCTTCCTTTTCTAAAAATAAAATAAATAAAATATTAAAAAAAGTAACATACTTTTAATAAAATTGAAAGTTTTTGAGGATTTCTTTTAAGAAAATAACATGATCTGTGAATAGTGACAATTTTGTTACTCCTTTTCTAAATTTTATGCCTTTTAATTAATATTCCTAAATTATTACTTGGCTAGGTCCACCAATACATATTCAATAAGAACTATGTTGGATATTGACTTTTTCCTGATCTTAAAAGAAAACTTCTAATATTACTTATTAAGAATAATAACTGTTGTAGGTTCTGGTAGCTACTCTTTATCAGATTAAGAATGCCACCTTTTACTACTATTTTTCTAACTTTTGTTTGTTTGCTTATTTTTAAGAGTGAATGGTTATATTTATCAAATGTCTTTTTTAAACCTATCAAAATAATTTTTCATTTTAAGCTTGTCATATAATCAGTTGCAATTTTCTAGTGGTTTCATTGTTTTTGAAACTAGTACTTGATTTGGAGAATGAATATTTATTAAAATTTTTCCATCTAGCTCATTAGTGAGATTAGTTTATAATTTTTTTGTATTTGCACTTGATTACTTAACATTAGGAAGAGTTGAGATAGACGCCCTGTTCTTCTTTCTTATCTAGAAGAGTTGGTGTAAGACTTGAATTATCTCTTTTTTGGTATTTTGCTAGACTTCACCTTCAAACCCACCTCAGTTAACTGTTTTCTCTGATTCATTAATGTCTTTAGAATTACTATTTATTATGTCTAATTCTTTGTATGATTTTAAATGTTATATTTTTGAGAAATTTAATCTTTTTATATGCTTTAAATTTTTTGGTTCAGAGGTTTTCATGATATTGACCATTATAATTTTTTCCATCTTTGACAACTTTTTCATTTTCACCTTTGCTTATTTGTTCCTTTAACCATTCATTGATATACTTGATATTAATTTTATTTCTACCAACCTATGTATATTTTTATCCCCTCTACTGTGACATTTTTTTATTCATTAATATCTGCACCATCCTTTATTTTCTACACTCAAAGATAAGCTCAACCTTCCTTTTAGAATGTAACAGTTCATTTTTTTCAAGTTTATGTTAAGTTTAGTTTCCAGTCTTGTAAAAAATTGCTTATGCATTACATTAGTAAGTTATTGACAAACATTTCACCAACATAAACATTGCAATGAAACTATATTTCATGCATACATCCAGGAGAAGAGTAGTGGCTTTTTTACCATCAGGAATCATTGATTATGTTTGGTATAATTAAAACCAGTATCTCATTTTTAAAAGAAAACATGTTAATTTTATCAAGGATTAAAAACTGCAGATAGGTAATTTGAAAACACTGAAATAAGTCTTTTAATTCTCATTGCCGAGATAAGCACAGTTGGTGTATCAGTGCAGACCACCTGTGGGTGGTCCCTCTCCATAGAGGTGGGTCATAATGGTGTTTCCATGTCAGTGAGTGGTAATAACCAAACTAATTTTAGGGGTAAAACATATCCCACTGTGTGATAATTTATTTAGTTTGGCAATTTATGTTATTTTTTATTCATCACATGATTACAGTTACCATTCTACATTATTTAATCAGGATTCATTTTCAGAAATAGTATTACTGGAATGAAGGAAATGAATACTGTTTAAGATGTTATAAACAATTTGCTAAGGTTAGACTAAGACACTTCTACAAGCAGTTTAAGAGAACTTAGTATCTTTGTATTCTTGTCAATATTGAGATTTTTTTCTAAAAATTATATGTAAATATATAGAAATAGATTTCTTTTTATTATTGCACAATTGCCTATTTGAATGGAAAAACATACTTGATAAATAAATGCCTTTATATTGCAAAATAATAAATATATTTCAATCCTTCTGAAACATATTTTACATATATTGATTCATGAGATTATTTTTCTGTAATGAATCTATAAAATAGTTCTTTGATCTTTTTCCTTGGTAAATGAATAATTTTTATTTTAAGTTTATGAATTTAAGAACTATTGATTTCTCATGTCAAGAAATTTGTATAAAGGACCCATGGATGAAGACAATGGGGGGAAGAATTCAATGAGGAAGGTGGGGAGGGCATAGGTCAGTGGGGAATAATGGGGAAAAATGGGGAAACTGTAATTAAACAACAATAAAAAAAGAACTATTGGTTTCTCTACGTGAATAGTTTGGAGCCTACTTAATGATGGTTAAAATGAAATTAGTTTTTATTAAGATTTTATTTGTTTATTTTATAAAGAGGGGAAGAGAGGGAGGGAAACATCAGTGTGCGGTTGCCTCTTGCGTGCCCTTTACTGGGGACCTGGCCTGCAACCCAGGCATGTGCCCTGAATGGGAATCGAACCAGTAACCCTTTGGTTTACAGGGTGGCACTCAATCCACTGAGCCACATCAGCCAGGGCTAAAATGAAATGAGTTCTAAGCAACTTCTTTTTTTTCGACATCTGAATTAAGCCAAATCAAATCTTAACATTTAATTTAAGAAAAATAGTGGGTTTTCTATGAATAGTATTATAAGATAGGGATAAACTTAGAAATGTGTTACATTTTAACAATTTTTATTAGGATTTCAATACACTTTACGTTTATACAATAACCAAAACATAGATTTTAGATATCAACTATATTGACAGTTATTAATCATTTCTTTGTAATTCTATGTTAATTTGAGTCATAGAAAATATACACTAATATGGAAACTAGTAATATTATATTTTTATGCCTGATTTCAAACCTTTTAATTTTCCATGGATAGGGATTAAGGGACATGTTAAAATTAAATTATAGTCTGGTGCTTGCTTTACCATTTAATCTTGCAATAACAGTTTTATCTTCATGATATTCTAAGTAATATTATTACTTTGGATATTCCCTACCCCTTTGGCCAATCATTACCTCTGAATAACCCCAATAAATGAAGTCTACTGACATACATCCCATTATATTTCATCATAACACCTATTCTTTTTTTAATCTTTCATAGGAATTACCACTATGGTAGTCATAACTTTAAACTCTGAATAGACAAACCACAAAGCTCTTGAGGCTAAAGGCCTATTATTCACATTTATATCACTAGTCTTAGGTAAAGTACGAACAGTGTACTTTTTCAAGTTGGGCCATTGAATCATGTTTACCTTCATTTAAAACTATTTTAAACTTCAGCAAAAATGAAAAGACAGAGTAAGCTTTCTTTTATGATCAGTACTGGAAATTATTGTCTTCTTTTGATAGTTTTATTTAAATTAAGAGCAAAGAACCTAGCATTTCTATAGGAAAAAAACAAATGAGAATATTCTTGAAAGTTTACCTTAATTACATTTAATGTTATCAGTCATATAGGTGATTGCTCAGAAAAAAAAATTAGCAAACTGTTCTTGACTTAACATTTTCAAAATAATTATGAATTCTGCAGATAGAATAATGGGCGGGGGGGTATTTTTTTCATATCTACCAACGTTGGCACTGCTAAAGAAGCTGGAGAAAATGTAGTAGACTTTCAAAAACTAGATTCTGCTACCCAAGTTAAGAAGTATAAATGTCTCTATAAAATGTGTTTTTAAGATTTCTCTGACTGCTTTCATGCTTTTATTTTTATTGCTCTTTTGTCCTTGCAGTATTTTCTTTTTCTTTTGTCTGATTCTCAACTTCCTTTTAATTTTTATTGTAATCATTGTTCAAGTACAGTTTTCTGTCCTTTACTCCCATTCCAGCCCACCCACCCTTCCCTCTCCACCTCTCTCCCATTTCCAACCCCCTAGTTTTTGTCCATGTTCCTGTGAACTCATCCCATTCTACCCTGAAATTCCCCTGAAATTCCTTCCTCTCTCCCCTCTGGTCACTGTCAGCCTGTTCTCTATTTCAGTGTTTTTGGTTATATTTTGCTTGTTTGTTTTGTTGTTTAGATTCCTGTTAAAGGTGAGATCATATGGTATTTGTCTTTCACTGCCTGGATTATATCACTTAGCATAATGCTTTCAGCTCATCCATGCTGTCACAAGGGTAGGAGCTCCTTCTTTCTTTCTGCTGCATAGAATTTCATTGTGTAAATGTACCATCGTTTTTTGTCCATTGGGTTCCTTGTCTTCTTAGAGTGAAGTCGTGGAAGTTCTTTATATATTTTGGAGATGAAACCCTTGTCTGAGGCATCATTGGCAAACATGTGTTCCTCATATGGTTGGTTCTATTTTTATTTTAACACTGTTCTTTAGCTATGCAGAAGCTTTTTATTTTGATGAGATTCCATTTGTTTATTCTTTCTTTTATGTCCCTTGCTCTAAGGGACATATCAGTAAAAATGTTGCTGTGTGAAATATCTGAGATTTTCCTGCCTATGTTCTCCTCTAGGACTTTAATGGTATCGCAGTTTATTTTTAAGTCTTTTATGCATCTTGAATTTATTTTGGTGTATGGTGTAAGTATGGTGCTCGAGTTGCATTTTTTTTTTTTTTTGCACATAGCTGTCTAGTTCTCCCAACACCATATGTTGAAGAGGCTATTTTTACTCCAGTTTATATTGTCGTCCCCTTTGTCAAATATTTATTGGCCATAGAGACTGGGGTTTATTTCTGGGCTCTCTGTTCTGTTCCATTGGTCCATGTGCCCGTTTTTATGCCAGTAACAGGCTGTTTTTGTTACAGTGGCCTTGTAATACAGTTTAGTATCAGGTATAGTGATCCCTCCTACTTTACCCTTCTTTCTCAAAATTACAGAAGCTATTCAGGGCTGTTATTGGTTCCATAGACATTTTTGAAGTGTTTGTTTTATGTCTGTGAAATATGCCATTGGTATTTTAATAGATATTGCATTGAATGTGTGAATTGCTTTGGGTAGTATGGACATTTTGATGATGTTAATTATTCCAATTCATGAATACAGTATATGTTTCCATTTATTTGTGTCTTTCTTGATTTCTTTCTTCATAGTTGTGTAGTTTTCTCAATATAGGTCTTTTACCTTTTTGGTTAGGTTCATTCCTAGGTATTTTATTTTTCTTTTTGCTATGTCAAATGGGATTTTTTATTGATTTCTGTTTCTGCTGTTTCATTGTTGGTGTAAAAAAATGCCTTTGATTTCTGGATATTGACTTTGTATCCCGCTGTTTTGCCAAATTCATTTATTAGGTCAATCAGTTTTATGGCCAAGTACATAGAATTTTCTATGTACACTATCATATCATCTGCAACCAGTGACGGTTTTGTTTCCTCCTTTCCAATTTGGATGCCTTTTATTTCCTTTTCTTGTCTGATTGCTGTGGCTAAAACTTACAGTACTATATTGAATAGAAGTGGTGAAAGTGGACAACTTTGTCTTGTTCCTGATCTTAGTAAAAAAGATTTTCATTTTTGCCCATTGAGTATGATGTTGGCTGTAGGTCTCTCATATATGGCCTTTATTATGTTGAGGAATGCTCCCTCTATTCCCACTTTGCTGAGTGTTTTTATCATAAATGGGTGCTGTACCTTACCAAATGCTTTTTCTGCATCTATTGATATGATCATGTGGTTTTTGTCTTTCCTTTTGTTTATGTGATGTATTACATTTACTGATTTGCGAATATTGTACCATCCTTGCATCTCTGGGAGGAATCCCACTTGGTCATGGTGTGTGATCATTTTAATGTATTGTTGGATGTGGTTTGCCAATATTTTGTTGAGGATTTTAGCATCAATGTTCATCAGTGATATTGGCCTGAACATTTCTTTCTTTGTTGTGTCTTTATCTGGTTTGGGGATTAGGATGATGTTGGCCTCATAAAAAGAGTTTGGGAGTCTTCCATCTTTTTGGATTTTTTTTTAATTTGTCAGTGAAGGATAGGGGTTAGTTCTTCCTTAAATGCTTTATAGAATTCTCCTGTGAAACCATCTGGTCCAGGGCTTTTGTGTGTCAGGAGGTTTTTGATTACTGTTTCAATTTCATTTGTTGTTCCTGGTCTGTTCAGGCTTTCTGCTGCTTCTTCATTGAGTTTTGGAAGATTATATTTTTCTAGAAATGTGTCCATTTCACCTAGGTTTTCAAATTTCTTGGCATACAGTTCTTCATGGTAATTTCTTACAATCCTTTGTATTTCTGTGGTCTCTGTTGTAATCTCTCCTCCTTCATTTCTGATTGTATTTATTTGGGTCCTCTTTTTTTTTCTTGATGAGTCTGCTTAAAGCCTTGCTGATTTTGTTTATCATTTCAAGGAACCAACTCCCGGTTTATTGATCCTTAGAATTGTGCTTTTAATCTCTATGTCATTTAATTCTGCTCTGATCTTGTTTATTTCCTTCCTTCTGCTTGCTCTAGGCTGTCTTTGTTGTTGTTCCTAGTGTTCTTATAGACATAGGGTTAGGTTGTTTATTTGAAATGTTTCTATCTTTTTTAGGTAGACCTATATCACTATGAACATCCTCTCAGGATTGACTTTGCTGTGTCCCATAAGTTTTGGGTTGTTGTGAGTTTATTTTCATTTGTTTCCAGAAACTTTTTGATTTCTTCCCTAATCTCATTCTGGGCCCATTCATTGTTTAATAGCATGCTATTCAATCTGCATGATTTTGAATGTTTTGTGTTTCTTTCCTTGGGGTTGGTTTCTAGTTCAGTCCCCTGTGATCTGAGAAAATGCTTGGTTTGGTTTCAATTTTCTTGAAATTGTTGAGGCTTGTTTTGTGTCCTATCATGTGGTCTATCTTTGAAAATGTTCCGTGTACATTTGAAAAGAATGTGTATTTAGCTTCTTTGGGATGGAGCGCTCGGTATATATCAGTTAAGTTCATTTCATCTAGGGCATTGTTTAATGTCACAATGTCTTTTTTGATATTTTGTTTGGGAGATCAGTCTATTTTTGACAGTGGCGCATTACAATCCCCTACTATAATGTGTTGCTGCCAATATCTTTCCTTAAGTCCCCTAAGATATTCTTTATGTATTTGGGTGAACCTATGTTGGGTACATATATATTTACAATGTTTATGTCTTCTTGGTCAATTCTTTCCTTGAGTATTATGAAGTGACCTTCTGGGTCTCTCTTTATGGCCCCTTTTTAGGAGGCTATTTTGTCTGATATGAGTATTGCTACCCTGGCTTTTTTTCCCTGTCTGTTTGCTTGGAAAATTTGTTTCCAGCCCTTCACTTTCAGCCTGTGTAGGTCTTTTGTTCTGAGGTGCATTTCTTGTAGGCATCATATGTGTGGGTCATGCTTTCTTATCCATTCAGCTATTCTATGTCTTTTGATTGGAGCATTTAATTCATTTATGTTTAAGGTTATTATTGATAGGTACTTATTCATTGCCATTTTCATACGTGTGTTTCTCTGCCCCCCTCCTCTCTCTCTCTTTCATCTCTCTCTTTTTCCTTCCTTTCCTTAAAGAAGTCCCTTTAGCATCTCTTGCAGAGCTGCTTTGGTGGAGGTGTATTCTTTTAGACCTTTGTCTGGGAAGCTCCTTAACTGGCCTTCTATCCTGATCAAGAGCCTTGCTGGGTAAAGTAGCCTTGGTTGCAGACCTCTGGTTCTCATTACTTGGAATATTTCTTGCCATTCTCTTCTGGCTTGGAGTGTTTCCATTGGGAAGTCAGCTACTAGCCTTATTGGAGTTCCCTTGTATGTTACTTCCTGTTTCTCTCTTGCTGTGCTTAATACTCTCTCTTTGTCTTGAAATTTTGCCATTTTAATTATGATATGTCTTGAGGTGGGCCTCTTTGTGTTCCTCTTGATTTGGATTCTCTGTGTTTCCTGGATTTGTGTGGCTCAACAAATTAGGGAAGTTTTCCATCACTACTTTTTCGAATAGGTTTTCTATCCCTTGCTCTTCTTCTTCTCCTTCTGGTATCCCTATTATACAGATATTATTACATTTCATATTATCTTGCATTTCTCTTAATCCCTCTTCATTCTTGCTGAGCCTCTTTTTCTTTTCTTGCTCTTTCTGGGTATTTTCTTCTACTTTGTCCTCTAGCTCGCTGATCCGATCTTCTGCTTCATCAATCCTGCTTTTCATTCCTTCTACTGTGTTCTTCATTTCAGAAATTGTATTCTTCATTTCTTCTTGGCCTTTGTTCATAGCTTCTATTTCCTTTTTAATGCTGATATAGTTTGCAGTGAGTTCATTGTAGCATCTCCGTAGTTTCTGGTAACTCATTGTGAGCTCATTGATCTTCCTGATAACCATTGCTTTGAAGTCAATATCTGGTAGTTGCCCCTATTTCATTTAGCATTTTTTCTGAGGCATCTCCTTTTCTTTCATTTGGGGTTTTTTTCTTTGTCTTCCCATTGCTTGTGAGACTCTTCTTGTTAGCCTCAGTTTCTTAAATTGATCTGTTCTGGCTCCCTGGGTTTATGGTGTGAACTTCTGTGGTAGAATACCTGTGAGATTCACTGGTGCACTTTCCTTGGTCTCCAGGGCTCTCTGATCTTGGGCTGTCATTTAAGTTGGCTCTGTGTTTGTCTTTGGGTTTTTTATTGTTGTTAGGTCTTTCTTTGGTGGGTCCTTCCCACAGCTGGTTAAATGAGGGTCACTCTGTCCACCACCTCTTGTATTTTGTTGTGCTGGTGAGAGCAGTTTGTGTTAAAGCTGGTTCTTCTGTGAGTACAAGGTTTTGAGGATTCTCTCTTGCTCTTGTTGAGTTGTTTGTACTGGGTAGTGTCTCCGCTATTTAGTTGTATTTCCAGATAGGTCCTGGATTGATGTTAGTGTGATTTCCACTCCCTCCTTCACCTTCTTCTGTTGTTATCTTTTGGTGGTTTCTTTATTGTTGCGTTTCCTCTTCCAGTGGGTATCCTGGTGTTCACTGATTCCACCTACTCTTTTTTGTGATCAGTTGGAGTGGGAAGGCAAAAATAGTTTAAGACAGCAAGAGAGTATTCTATGATATTTACAGTAGCAGCCAGTAGAGAAGAGATAGGAGATCCTTTGGCTATGTATAGTGTTAACTGTGATATTCCATCCAACTAGCCAGTTTTTAAAAAGGATGGAAAGAAGATAAGATTCTTGTTGGGGAGGGAAGGGTTGTGTGTTGGATCTAGAAGCAGTGAGGTTGTGGGAGGTCAGATCTGAAGTAAGGTTAAAGTAAAGGATAGTAAATAGGTGTAGTGTGTGAGAGAACAGAGTTAACCACTACAGTAATAGATTTCAGTAAACTGTGAAGTAAGCTAAGGTCTGGAGGTGGGGGGTGTTGTGCAGTATTTACAATTGTATGGAATATTTATTATTTACAGTAATATTAGAGAAACAATAATTTGACAGAGTCTATGAGATCTAGATAACAAGAATAGGGAGTATAGAACCTTTAGTAGTGTACTAATGGAACACAAATGAAGTGAAGGACAGTAAATTAGCAAGACACTATGAATGAGATAATAGGGGAAACCTGTCAAATGATGCAATATAACCAGCCAAGCAAAGAAGACTATACAGAAAGAGGAGGAATAAAAAAATACTATTAAAATAAAAGATGTTAGAATAATGAAAAAATAATAATACAAATATGCAATAACTTGCAGGTTCTCTGGAATAGTAAAGTGAAATTTGTCCCGCTGTCTCAGCTGTTGGGATGCCCGTGTTTGGGTCTAACACTGGTCTTTTCACAGTTTTGGGTTTTTTTGTGTCACTTGTGGATATTTAAAAAGAAAAAAGAACAAGAAAAAAAAGAAACAAAAAGGAAAAAAAGCAGAAGTAGCAGGGAAGAAGAGATAAAATTGGAAAGAAAAGAAGAAGGAATAAAACTAGAAAGAAGGAAAGAGAAGTAAAAGGAATTGAGAAATATAAAAATAATAAAAATTAAAAATTACTTAAAAATCAAACAATCAAACAAACAAAAAAAACCTCTTGTTGGTTTCAAACTGGCCAAACCAGTTTTTCTGGTCTTAATGGCTACAGCAGGTTGAGGGGTGATTAGTTTCACCTTTCTCCTTTCCTATTCAGCACTCAGTCAGCCTGGCAAGTACTCTCCCCAGGGCTAGCCACACATTCTCCCCAGAGCCAGTCTGGTGCCTCTCTACAGGGCCCTGGTTGTGGGATCCGGGCCCTCCTAAGCATGCTCTCCCGAGTTCACAGCTGTGGGCTCTGGGGATCCTGCAGAGTGCCTGTGCCAACACCAGGTTCATGGCTGTGGGCTCTGAGGGACCTGCGGAGCACCCATTCCTTCCCCAATTTTTTTCGCAGATGAGTTGTCTATTATGCCAACACTATTTATTTAGTCAGGTCTAGTAGATGAATGGAAATGAAGGGAATCCATGGACAGGCTGTGGCTCTTCCAGGAAGGTACAGCGGGGAAGCCAAACTGCTCCTCAGTTTTCTAGGAATTGCACATCTCCAGTATTAGCAAGGACCTAGCTCCATCTTTCAGACATTCCTTGGGCTCACAGTAATCTATGAAACCTGACCTATTCATGTTGGACAGTACCAACTTTACCTAGAAAAGATGATGGATTTATAGGCCAACCTCCTTCTAGAATCCTCAGCATTCTGACTTATATTTAAGATTTCATTAATAATGTAATATTCTCTATCAATTATTGGCTGACCTAGAGGAAAGAAATATAGCCATCTTTGCTTACTGGAACTCCCAAGAGCCATAGGCCTTATTTTTTGCCAATAGTCAGTGGGAAGGCTCAGTAGCTTCTTTATTCTGGAAAGGAATACAGGTTACAGAGGGAAGGAGTGAAAAAAAGTCAAGTTCACCATTGTCCCAAAGACTCTCATCCACAATTCTTCTAATTAGGAAGAAAAAATATGAGATAGAAAAACTAGCCCTGGCTGGCATAACTCAGTGGATTGAGTGCGGGCTGTGAACCAAAAACATCGCAGGTTCGATTTCCAGTCAGGGCACATGCCTGGGTTGCAGGCCACAGCCACCAGCAACCGCACATTGATGTTTCTCTCTCTCTCTCTCTCTTTCTCCCTCCCTCCCCTCTCTAAAAATAAATAAAATATTTTTTAAAAATTTTAAAAAAGAAAGTATAAACAAGTAAAACCTCAAAACTTATTCCCCTTTAAAAAAAAAGAAAAACTACATGTTATCATCAAGGGATATTTTAAAAATAACAGCATTTTGGATTTCCGGCCAAGATGGAGGTGTAGGTAGACACACTGTGCCTCCTTGCATAACTAAAAGAAGGACAAAAACAATTTAAAAACAAAAAACAACGAGAACTGACAGAAAATTGAACTATATGGACGTCCAACAAATGAGTTAAAGAAGACACATTCCCAGACTGATAGGAGGGGCGGAGATGGGTAGCCAGGTGGAGAGGACTCTTGGCAAAGCGGCAGCTGTTGGACCCAGATAGGTGGCAGATTTTGGAATAGGAAACAGCGTGGACGGCAGCTGGCAGACCAGGTGGTCTGACATTTGTGCGTAGATAAACCAGGTGAAACTGGGGAACAAGACAGACTGCACAACCCATGGTCCCAGTGCGGGGAAATAAAGCCTCGAATCACTGATTGAAAACACTTGTGAGAGTTGAGGTGCCAGGAGAAACTCTCAGCCTCATAAGAAAGTTTGTTGGAGAGACCCACAGGGTCCTAGAATGTACACAAACCCGCCTACACAGGAATCAGCACCAGAAGGGCTCAATTCAGTTATGGGAAGTGGGGGAAGTGACTGAAACCTGGCAGAGAGTAAAGCAAGGGCCACTGTTCCCTGTCGGACCCCTGACCCACATGCAGCATCACAACACAGCAATGTGAGTTGCCCCACCCTGGTGAACACCTAAGGCTCCACCCCTCATATGTAACAGGTGCATCAAGACAAAGAAATTGCCTAAACAAAAGAACAGATCAAGCCCCAGAAAAAAATACAACTAAGCAATGAAAAGATAGCCAACCTATCAAAAGCAGAGTTCAAAACACTGGTAATCAGGATGCTCACAGAATTGGCTGAATTTGGTTGCAAATTAGATGAAAAAATGAAGGCTAACCTCAGTGAAATAAAGGAAAATGTAGAGGGAACCAATAGTGAGAGGAAGAAAACTGGGACTCAAATCAATGGAGTGGACCAGAAGGAAGAAACAAACATCCAATCAGAAAAGAATGCAAAAATGAGAATTCAAAAAAAATGAGGAGAGGCTTAGGAACCTCCAGAGCACCCTTAAACATTCAAACATCTGAATTATAGAGGTACCAGAAGGAGAAGAAGAGGAGCAACAAGTGAAAAAGTCATTTGAACAAATAACAAAGGAGAACTTCCCCAATCTGGCAAAGGAAATAGATTTCCAGGAAGTCCAGGAAGCTCAGAGAGTCCCAAAGAACTTGGACCCAAGGGGGAACACACCAAGGCACATCATAATTACATTACCCAGTATTAAAGGTAAGAAGAGAATCTTAAAAGCAGCAAGACAAAAGGAGAGAATTACCTACAAAGGAGTTCCCATCAGACTATCAGCTGATTTCTCAAAAGAGACCTTGCAGGCAAGAAGGGGCTGGAAAGAAGTATTCCAAGTCATGAAAGGCACAACCCATGGGCTTGGACCTACATCCAAGATGAGTCTATCCAGCAAAGCTTTCATTTAGTATAAAAGGGCAAATAAAGTGCTTCTCAGAGAAGGTCAAGTTAAAGGAGTTCATCATCACCAAGCCATTATTATATGAAATGTTAAAGGGACTTATCGAAGAAAAAGAAGATAAAAAATATGTACAGTAAAATGACAGCAAACTCACAATGATTAACAACACCTAAAACAAAAACAAAAACAAACTAAGCAAACAACCAGAACAAGAACAGAACCGCAGAAATGGAGATCACATGGAAGGTTATCAACAGACGAGTGGGAGGAGGAGAGAGGTGGAAAAGGTACAGACAATAAGTAGCATGGATGGTAGGTAGAAAATAGAGAGGGGAAGGGTAAGTATAGTATGGGAAATGTAGAAGCCAAAGAACTTACAAGTATGACACATGGACATTAACTAAAAGAGGGGACTGTGGGTGGGAGGGGGTTGCAGGGTGAAGGGGAGTGAAGGGGGGGGAAATGGGACAACTGTAATAGCATAATCAATAAAAGATATTTAAAATAAATAAATAAAAATAACGGCATTTTACTCAAAGTCTGGACATGTTCCTTTTTCCTCTTTGGAAACTGTATAAATAAGATGGTGTTATTTCAAAGCATGTGTGCAAATATGCATGTGCACAGACATTAAATGTATTTATGGTTATATATACACATATTCATATATATATGCATGTATAAATACTACTCCACACCTTATTTTGGTTTTTGTATTGATCACTATGTCACTTGTAGCCATTAGTTCTGTTGGACTGTTGGAATGCAACAAAATACCTGTGCTTGTGTTTGACATCACTGCATGATAAACCCAGCTGTATGTTCTCTAGAAACACACCACTGTTGATTCTTTCAGATGGTTTCTACTTCAGGTTATCAGAAACATTTTTACTGGGCCTCTGCATCAAAATTCATGTGTAGCTATCTTGCCTAGTCAAGTATTGTATTCTTTTCTTTATACTCAAAATAGGTGAATGAATCTGCTTAGTTTGAGTGGCACTTTGCCATACATATATTACATTGCAAGGAGCACTCAGAAGCTAACCGATACATAATATGCGTGGTACATGCCAGATGTCTTTTCTTACAATGTATGGTTTCATAAGCTACACTGACAACATCATTAAGTTCAGAAATTTGGTTCTGCTCACTGCCACCCCTAAAAATAGATGACTCGGAAGGTTGCTGCTTCAACAAATAGAATTTGCACACAAAGAAAATTCTATTACCAGCACTGCAAATAATTATGCTCTTCCACTTATTCATAATAAGTAATGGAAAGTTGATCCATAAGAATTCATACCGAGTCAGAGGATAAAGAAATTGTAAAACTACTATCATGAGTTTCTCTCCTACCTTATTCTAAAATAAAACATCTACTTCCCTACCTCTCTTTTACTCACTTTTGGAGTCATTTGTCTTTTATGATGTGTACTAACATATATGACTGAGACTATAAAATGTCCAAAATAAGATAAGACTGATGTATTCTCATTAAAATTTATGCAGCTTGGTGATTTAGCTGAATTTGGCTTTGTGGTGTTAAGCTTGAAATGCTGGTCTTCCCTTAACTATGCCAGTGATGGCTTTCTGACATGTGGGCCTGTCATGTAAGCCTTCCCATGTGATTCTGAAGCTTGGGGAGGTGCTCCTGTGCTTAGAGCTTTGCCTTTCCATTAGGCCATAAATGCTGCAGATATTTCCACTACCAACGTTGTAATAAAAAATTCACTTGGATCAAACCTTACTGTTTTTGTAAATAGGCAATGTATAGAAGGTATAGATGTTGGAATTACTAAAGAGTTCAACAATTTTTCATTTGCTTATGTGTTTCCAAATAAATGCAGCTTTGACTTAAATTACTTAATAGTTTCCATATTTATTCCTGATGTTTTGATAATTTTTGTAAATTAAATGTGAATGAAAACATAGAAATATTAAATATCTTTCCCTCTAAGATAGTTACTTGAGTTACTGCTAGTATCTCTTATTTAATATTGTTCTCTTGTTCACATTTTTATAGTTAAACATGCTGGAGCATTGTTCTTTATTACTAGTCATCAATACTTCTCTTTTTTTCCTTCAACATATATTTCTTTGGCATTGTGAGAGTATCTGAATTATTTTTCTAGATAAGCAAATTTATGATTGATTCTCATAGGGTGTCAAAATGTTTGTTTGTTTTTGCCTATTAAATAGGTTTTGGGAATTTGACAATCCTGAGTTTTATACAGAATAGTTTTCCATGATATGGTATTGGTCTTAATCTCCTCTGTTTTTTTCCTGTATTATCTCACTTTAGTTTCCTGTTCTTTCTTATCATTTAGGGGTCACAAATATTTTAAAATGTTAAAAGTAGAGTTGACTAATGCATTTACCACTTATTTCATTTTAATTTTGAATACTGTTTTAGAATGCTGACATAGAAAATCCTCATTCACTATCAGTATTTACTACTGTAGTCTTTCAACTTTATTCACTATTATCAAATAATAGTATTATATATAACATATGTGTTAATATTTAGCAAATTTTTAGAACTTCAAATCATCTATAGATGGCTCAAATGCCCAACTGAAGTAATAACCAGCACCGGGGAAATCTGTGCTGATCCTATGTACTGGTCCAGCCCTGGATTCCTGGACTAGCAGTGAATTTCAGATTACTAATCATGGCTTTCATTAGTCATGACCCACATGAAAGCCCATTGCTGCTACAAAAATAGGAGAAACACAGACAGTGTTGAGATGTCATATTACTGTGTGCTTCCTTAAAATTTATAATTAGCTATTTTATGTTGAGAATATCTTTGTGCATGTCCCTGTGTTCAGTTCCTGTGGAACAAGGCCTTTTTTTTTTTTTTTGTAAAAAGGAAAGGAACTGTTTATTCAAAAGTTATACAAGTTTAGAGTAATGATGGAATGTCACTGTTAAATTATTAAATCCCACTCCCTTTACAAATGAAGATACACACACACCGTCCTGCCTCCCCTTGCCAAACCAGAACTCTCAGGGGTACTGTATCTCAGGAAAAGAAATAGAAGTCTGTAGCTTGGCTAGACTCCCATTAATAATCCAAAACATCATCCTCATGGTGGGCTAGTAGGAGTCCTTCTTCATTCTTTTAAACTGCTAAGAGAGAGAGCTTTGCGTGGCTGCTACATCTTGCTTTCCTGCTTCTTAAGCTTTGTGATCAAGAGAGCCACTTATCTGATCCCAAAACCATGTGGTTTAACCCCAGCATGGCTGCCACACCTGGGTTTAAATACTGGTGTAAAGGACACATGGACAAAGCCAAAGGGGACAGGTTCAAGGGTGGGATGTGGTGATGGTTGGGAGTGCCAAGGTGGGGTGAAATGAAGTCAACTGTACTTGGACAACAATAAAAAAATGTAAAAAAAAAAAGTCAGAACTGTTTTTACCTGTTAGTATTCTTTTAGGACTTAGGGTGTTTTATAACAGCTATTACATGGACATTTACTAAATGAAGGAAAGTTTTCTATTTGTCATTTTAACTGATCATTTTTAAAATCAGTTTTTATTTTTGATTTTTAAATATATTTTAGTGGTTATGCTGTTACAGTTGTTCCATTTTCTCCCTTTTATTCCCCTCCACCCTGTACCTCCCTCCCACCAGCATTCCTACCCACTTAGTCGATGTCCATGGTTCATACAAATAAGTTCTTCAGCTTCTACATTATCTACACTATTCTTAACCTCCCTCTGTCTATTTTGTGCCTACCAGTAATGCTCCTTATTCCCTGTACCTTTTCCCCATTCCCCCTGCTTCCATTCCCAGCTGATAACCCTCTATGTGATCTCCATTTCTCTGAATCTGTTCTTGTTCCAGTAGTTTGCTAGGTTTGTTGGTTTTTGTTTTTTTTCTTTAAGGTTTGGTTGTTGATACTTGTGAGTTTATCATTTTACTGTTCATATTTTTATCTCCTTTTTTTAAGATAAGTCTCTTTGACATTTCATATAATGAGGACTTGGTGATGATGAACTCCTTTAACTTGACCTTATCTTGGAAACACAGTATCTGTTCTTCCATTCTAGACAATACCTTTGCTGGATAGAGTAATCTTAAATATAGATCATTGCCTTTCATGACTTGGAATACTTCTTTCCAGCCCCTTCTTACCTGTAAGTTTTCTTTTGAGAGATCAGCTGATAGTCTTGTGGTAACTCCTTTGTAGGTAACTCTCCTTTTGTCTTGCTGCTTTTAAGATTCTCTTCTTATCTTTAATATTGGGTAATGTAATTATGATGTGCCTTGGTGTGTGCTTCCTTGGGTTAAAATTCTTTGGGACTTTCTGAGCTTCCTGACTTCCTGGAAGTCTATTTCCTTTGCCAAATTGGGAAAGTTCTTCATTATTTTTTCAAATGAGTTTTCAATTTTTTACTCTTCCTTTTCTTTTTCTGGCACCCCTATGATTTGGATGTTGGAATGTTTAAAGATGTCCTGGAGGTTCCTAAGCCTCCCCTCTTTTTTTTTTTTTTTTTTTGAATTCTTATTTCTTCATTCTGTTTTGGCTGAATGTTTATTTATTCCTCTGTTCTAAACCATTGATTTGAATCTCAGTCTCCTTCCCTTTACTGTTATTGCCTGTGCATTTTCCTTTATTTCACATGGCATAGCCTTCACTTTTCCCTCAATTTTGAAATGATGCTCAACCATTTCTGTGAGCCTCCTAATTACCAGTGTTTTGAACTCTGCATCTGATAGGTTGGCTATCTCTTCATTGCTCAGTTTATTTTTTCTGGAGTTTAGATCTCTTCTTTCACTTGAACCATTTTTTTGTCTTGGCATGTCTGTTTCATAATAAGGGGTGGAGTCTTAGGTATTCTCTTGGATGGGACAAACCACTCTGCTGCATTGTGGCACTGTATGTGGGGGAGGGTTCTGAGAAGGAAGAATGACACTTTTTCGGCTCGTGGCCGGCTTTCATTAACTTCCTCTGCTACCCACAACCAAATTGGGCCCTTCTGGTACTGATTCCCGGGTGGGTGGTATTGTATATGTTCTATGACCCTGTGGGTCTCTCCAACAAACTCTCCTTTGAGGCTGGGAATTTCTCCTGCTGCCTTAACCCCCACAGGTTTTTTTTCAGTCAGAGGTTATGAGTCTTTTCTTTCCTGTGCTGGATCCCTGGGTTGCACTGTCTGTCTTGCTTCCCAGCTGTTCCTCCTGGTTTATTAACACCCAAATGTGGGACTGCTTGTTCTTTCAGCTGCCATGTTGCTGGGTGCTCCAGCTTTCGCCTTGCTGCAAGTCCTCTTTGCCATGGCTGCATGTCTCTGCCCCTCCTACTGGTGTGGATGAATGTTCCTTCTTTAACTCCTTGGTTGTTGGACTTCCATACGGTTCAATTTTCTGGCAGTTCTGATTATTTTTTGTTTCTAAATTTGTTGTTGTCCTTCTTTTGGTTGTGTGAGGAGACACAATGTATCTACCTACGTATCCATCTTGGCCTGAAGTCACTAACTGATCATTTTTTAAACTTTGGAAACTAGACCAAACTCTGCCCCTGTTTTTTTTGTCATAACCGTAGTGCCATTAGTTTTTGTTTTAAAATATGCTCATTCATGGACCACATTTTTGTGTGGTTTTCTTAAATAGGTTTCTATAGATATGCACTCCACTTGTATTCACTTCTGTGGTAATGAGAGATGTACCTATTACCTTTCATTTTATACAACTTGCCCTGATGCTATCTGTTACTTTCAAATGCCTTGCTATTACTAGAGATATGTTTCTAATTTCTAAAGCATTTACAGTTAATGGGGTAGCAGAAGGGATTCTATGCAATTCATATAAAATCCTTACAATAGAGTCAGTGTTTTTATTTTGGTATTGGCACCATTTCCTCATGTTGAAAAAAAAGAGATATGATTTTTAACATCCATATGATGTTAAACTGACTTGTAATAATATATGTTCCACTAAAATATTTGTTAAAAAATATCCACGTGTTTTTTTATATCTACTATAGAAAGTGGTGAATTACTTGTCTAGAGCTTGGGTGTATCTTTTTTTTATTCTTGTTTATTCTAGTACAGTTGTCCCAATTTTCCCCTCTTTGCCCTACTCCATTCGGCTCACACCTCAACTCCCTCATTCCCCACATCATTGTCCATGTTCATGGGTCATTCATATATGTTCTTTAACTAACCCTTTTCCCTTCTTTCCATCATTAACTCCCCACCCCACCCCTCTGGCAGCCGTTGGTCTATTCCATGTTTCCATGTCTCTGCTTCTGTTTTGCTCATTAGTTTATTATGTTCATTAAATTCCAGTTATAGGTGAGTTTATATAATATTTGTCTTTCACCAACTCAATTATTTCACTTAGCTTAATAGTCTCCAGTTATATCCATGCTGTTGCAAAAGGTAGAAATTCCTTCTCTCTACTGTATAATATTCTATCATGTACATGTACCACAATTTCTTAATTCATTCATCTACTGATGGGCATTTGGGCTGTTTCCAACACTTGGCTATTTTAAATAGTGCTGCTATGAGCACAGGGGAGCATAGATCTTTTCAGTTGGTGTTTTGGGATTCTTAAGGTATACGAGTATTTCTAATAATGGAATTGCTGTGTCAAAAGGCACTTCCAATTTTATTTTTATTTAATTTATTTATTTATTCATTTTGACTTAATCTGCATTGTATTTTTTCCATTACTATTTAGTCCCCTTATACCTTCTTCCCTCAGCAATCCCACAACTGTTGTCTATGTTCATGAGTCCTTCATTTTTGGTCAGTCCCTCCACTCCTTAACCTCTTCCTACCTCCGCTAGCTGTTATCTGCTCTCCATCTATGAGTCTGTCTCTGTTTTGCTTGTTAGTTCAGTTTGTTCATTAGATTCCACATATGAGTGAAATCATATGGTATTTTTCTTTCTCTGACTGGATCATTTCACTTGGCATAGTGTTCTTTAGGCCCATCCATACTGTTGCAAAGGGTACAAAGTTCTACTTTATTATAGACAAGTAGAATTCCAGTGTTTAAATGTCCCATAATTGTTTTATCCACTCAACTGTTTATGGACACTTGGGCTTCTTCCATATCTCAGGGATTGTAAATAATGCTGCAAAGAACATAAGAGTGTTTATGTGCTTTCTAATTAATGTTTTGGGTTCCTTTGGATATATTCTCAGACATGGGATTGCTGTGTCAAAAGGCAGATCCAGTTTTGATTTTGAGGTATCTCCATACTGCTTTTCACAGTGGCTGCACCAGTGTGCGTTCCCACTAACAGTGCAAAAGGGTTGTGATTTCTCTACATCCTTGCCAGCACTTGATGTTTGTTGATTTATTGGTGATAGACATTCAGACAGGTGTGAGATGGTATCTTATTGCTGTTTTAATTTGCATTTCTTCTTGATTAGAGACATTGAGCATCTTTTTACATGTCTATTGGCTATTTATATATCCTCTTTGAAGAAGCATCTACACAGGTCATTTGCCTATTTAAAAAAATTTTTTTTGGTATTGAGTTTTGTAAGTATTTTATAAATTTTAGATATTAACCCCTTATCTGATATACCTGTGAATATGTTCTCCCATTCTCTGGGTTGTCTTTTTATTTTGTTGATGATTTCCTTTTCTGTGCAAAAAAAATTTAGTTTGATATATTCCCATTTGTTTATTTTTTCATTGTTTCCTTTACCAGGGGAGATACATCCAATAAAAAATTGCTATGAGAAATGTCTGAGATTTTGCTGCTTATGTTTTCTCCTAAGATTTTTGTGTTTTCGGGTCTAACATTTAAGTCTGTGATCCATTTTGAATTTATTCCTGTATTTAGTGTAAGAAAGTGGTTTATTTTTCTGCATGTATCTGTCCAATTTTCCCAACACTATTTACTGAATAAACTATTTTAGCCCATTGTATGTGCTTGCTTCCTCTGTCGAATATTAATTGACTATAAAAGTGTCAGTTTATTCCTGGGCTCCCTGTTCTGTTCCATTGACCTATACATCTATTATTATGCCAGTATCAGGCTGTTTTTGATTATTACAGCCTTGTAGTATAGGTTGATATTAGGTAGTGTGATTCCTCCAACTTTACTATTCTTTCTCAGGATTGCTATTGCTATGTGGGGCCTTTTGTAGCTCCATATAAATTTTTGAAATATTTATTCTAGTTTTGTGAAATGCGTTATTGGAATCTAGGTAGGAATTGCATTATATCTATAGACTGCTTTGGTAGTTGGGACATTTTATTGATGCTAATTCTTCCAATTCATGAACACAGTATGTGCTTCCACTTATTTCTATCTTCTTCGATTTCATTTTTCAGTGTCTTATAATTTTCTGAGAACAAGTCTTTTATATCCTTGATTATGTTTATTCCTAGATATTTTATTATTTTTGAAGCAATTATGAATGGGGTTATTTTCTTAATTTCCATTTCTGTTATTTCATTATTGTCATATAAAATGCAGCAGATTTCTGGATATTAATTTTGCATCCTGCTACTTCACTGATTTCTTTAATCAGTTCTAGTAGTTTCTTGGTACAGTCTTTGGGGTTTTCTATGTACAGTATTATCTTAACTCCAAATAAATAGAGTTTTACTTCTTCCTTTCCAGTTTTAATGCCTTTTATTTCTTTTTTTTTTCTGACTGCTTTGGCTAGAACTTCCAGTACTATGTATAATGAGAAAGGTGAAAGAGCAAGACATCCCTGTCTTGTTCTTAAGAGGGACAATTGTAATTTTTGACTATTGAGTATGATGCTGGCAGTGGGTTTGCTATATATAGCCTTTATTATATTTAGGTATATTCCCTCTACTCTCACTTTGCTGAAAGTCTTGATCATGATGGGTGCTGGTTTTATCAAAAGCTTTTCCTGCATCTATTGATATAATCATATGGCTTTTATCATTCATTTTGTTTATGTGGTGAATCACATTTATTGACTTGTGAATGTTGTAAGAAACTTATGTTCCCGGAATAAACCCCACTTGATCATGGTGTATGATCTTTCTAATGCACTGTGGTATTTGGTGTGCTAATATTTTGTTGAGGATTTTAGCATCTATGTTAATCAGGGATATTGACCTATAATTTTCTTTCTTTGTAGTGTCTTTATCTGGTTTTGGAATTAGGATAATGTGGGCCTCATAAAATGAGTTTGGGAGAATTCTGTCCACTTGAATTTTATGAAATAGTTCAAAAAGGAGAACAGTTATTTCTTCTCAGAATGTTTGATGAAATCCAGCTGTGAAGCCATCTAGTCCAGGGCTTTTGTCTGTTGGGAGCTTTTTGATTACTGCTTCAGTTTCATTAGGTGTAATCTATCTATCTAGATTCTCTGATTCTTCCTGATTTAATTTTAGAAGACATATGTTTCTAGGGATTTATCTATGTTGTCTAGGTTGTCCAGTTTGTTGGCATATAGTTGTTCAAATATTTTCTTATAATCCTTTGTATTTCTTTTCTGTCACCTTCTTCCCTTTCATTTATGAATTTATTTATTTGTGTCCTTTCTTTTTTCCCATGATGAGTTTGGTAAAATGTTTGTCAATATTGTTTGTCTTTTAAAAGAACCAGTTCCTGGATTCATTGATTTTTTTATCATTTATTTAGACTATTTCATTTATTTCTGCTCTGATCTTTGTTATTTCCTTCCTTCTACTCATTTGGACTTTATTTGTTGTTCTTTTTCAAGTTCCTTTAAGTGTGAATTTAGACTGTTTCTTTGAGCTCTTTCTTTCTTTCTTTCTTTCTTTCTTTCTTTCTTTCTTCTTTCTTTCTTTCTTCTTCTTTTTCTTTCTTCTTTTTTAAATAGGCCTGTAATGCTCTGAGCTTTTGTCTTAGTATTGCTTTCCCAGTGTCCCACAGATTTTGGATTGCTGTGACCTCATTTTCACTTGTTTCAGGGTATTTTTTGATGTCCCCTTTTATCTAATTATTGACCCATTCATTATTTAATAACATGTTATTTAGCTTCCATGTCTTTGCATATTTTTCAGTATTCTTGTGATTGATTTCTAGCTTTATAACATTGTTGTCACAGAAAATGCTTGATATGATTTCAGTCCTCTTTAATTTATTGAGACTTGTTTTGTATCCTAACATGTGGTTTATTCTAGAAAAAGTTCCTTGTGCAATTGAAAATTATGTATATTTTGCTGATTTGGGGCAAAATATTCTGAAGATATCAATTAAATCTATTTGATCTGGTGTGTCATTTAAGGCCACTGTCTCCTTGTTGATTTTCTTCTTGGATTAATGCAGTGTTAAAATCCCTAGTTATGACTGTCAGTCTCTCCCTTTCTGTCCAACAAGATTTGCTTTACATATTTACCTGTTCCTATGTTGGGTGCATAAATGTTTACTAGAGTTATATCCTCTTGTTGGATTGTTCTCTTTATCATTATGTAGTGTCCTTCTTTGTCTCTTACTATAGACTTGGTTTTAAAGTCTATTTAGTTGGGTATCGGTACTGCTACTCCAGCTTTTTTTTCCCCTTTTCACTTACATAAAATATTTTTTCCAACCCTCTTCTTTTAGTCTGTGTGTATCTTCTGATTGGAGATGGGTCCCTTGGAGGCAGCATATATATGGGTCTTGTTTCAGTTACCGTTTAGCTACCCTCTGTCTTTTAGTTAGAGCATTTAAGCTATTTACATTTAATGTGATTATTGATAAATACATATGTAGTGTCATTTTATTGTTAGACTGTTTTCCTCCTTTTTTTATTTCTCTTTTCCTTCTTATTCTTCCTGAAGTAAGGCCTTTAATATTTATTACAGTACTCATTTGGTGTTATTGAACTCCTTTAACTCTTTCTTGTCTGTGAAGCTCCTTATTTCTCCTTTGATTTTAAGTAATAGCCTTGCTAGGTAAAGTAGCCTTGGTTTTATGTCCTTGATTTTCATCACCTTGAATATTTCACACCACTTACTTCTGGCCTGAAATGTTTCTGTTGAGTAATCAGATGCTCCCTTGTAGGTGCTCCCTTGTAGGTAACTACCTGCTTTTCTCTTGTGGCTTTTAGGATGATTTCCTTGTCTTTAAGTCTTGTCATTTTAATTAGATGTGTCCTGGTGTAGGCCTCTTTGGGTCCAACTTGTTTGGGACTCTCTGAGATTCCTGGACTTGTGTGACTTTTTCCTACAACAGATTATGGAAGTTTTCAGTCATTGTATCTTCAAATAGGTCCTCGATACCTTTCCTACTCACTTCTGGTATTCCCATGAGGTAGATGTTGTTCTGCTTCATATTGTCAAAAATGTTTCTTAAGCTCTCCTCATTTGTTTACATTCTTTTTTCTTTTAGGTGTTCTTCCTGAGTGTTTTTTTCTACCTTGTCTTCCAAAACACTGATTCGATCATCTACTTTATCTAACCTACTATTTATTCCTTCCATTGTTGCATTCTTTATTTCTGTTTGGTTCATTTTTATGGTTTCTATGTCTTTTTTAATGATGTTGAGTATATTTATAATCATTACCTAAACTATATGACCAGTTACTTCCTTCCATTTCATCTAGTTCTTCAGGAGAATTCTCTTATTCTTGGGGTCCATTGTTTTGTCTTCCCACTTTGGCTACTTTGTATTTTCCACCTTAGTTGTTAAACTAATCAACAATAAAACTGATTAGGCATTAATCTGATCAAGTTGTAATCAACAGCTGGGCTTAAGCACCACTGGGTGGGGCAGAGTAATTACTACACGCAGGGGTATTACTTCTGCTGAGACTGATACCATTCAGAGAAGAGTGCTCTGCCTGAGTGATGGCTCTTGTAGTATGGGGAATGACCCAGCAAGGGGATCCTGGTGGCTGTTCCTTCAGTTCTCTCCACAAAGCCATACCATACTCTCCTCAAACATTTCTAATCCACTCTGCCTTCCCTTTGACAGAGCCCAGGGAAAGTGGCTGCAAACCAAATTTTGTATGTTGTCCCTTCAAGAGGCTCTCTGTGTCTTTATCAGTCTCTCCCTGGTGGACAGAAGCCCAGCTACTTTTTATAGCTAGATGCTATATGGGTTCCTTTCCAGATCTGGTGTTGTAGGCTGAGGAGCCCAGCTTGAGGTTTATATCCCACACTTCCCAGGGGGAACCCAGTAGCCACTGAAATATTCCTCCAGAATTCAACTGCCAGCCATGAGGGCCTAGTCAGCCCTCTCATGCCTCCGTCACAAGTGCCATCATTCACATTATGGTGAAGTGGTTCCTTCTGTTTGTGAGTATAAGGCTTCTCTCCAGATAGTGTTCAGTTCATTACTCTGGATTATTTATTTATCTACAGTTTAGTTGTAATTCTAGGTTTGTCTTGGGAGGAGGTTAATGTAGCTTATTCTTACTCCTCCACCATCTTGGGTCCCCCAGCCAGCAGTTCCATTTTTAGATTTTTGAGGAAATTGCATATTGTTTTCCACAATGGCTGCACCAGTCTGCATTTCCAACAATAGTGCACTAGGGTTCCCTTTTCTCCACATCCTCACCAACACTTATTGTTTGTTAATTTATCAGAATATACATTCTGACAGATGTGAGGTGATATCTCATTGCCTTTTTAAATTGCATTTCTCTGATGGTTAGTGATTTTGAGCATCTTTTCACATGTTTATGGGCCATCTATATGTCCACTTTGGAGAAGTGTCTGCTCAGGTCCCTTGCCCATTTTTTAAATTGGATTCTTTGTCTTTCTTCTGTTGAGTCACATGAATTCTTCACATATTTTGGAGACCAAACCCTTTTCTGATGTATGTTTGGCAAATATGTTGTTCCATACATTTGATTTCCTTTTTATTTTGATGATGGCTTCTTTAGTCATGCAGAAGCTTTTTAATTTGATGAAGTCTCATTTGTTTAGTTTTTCCTTTTTTCCTTTATTTCCCTTGCCCTAGGATATACATTGGCAAAAATATTGCTAAGTGGGATATCTGAAATCCTGCCTATGTTTTCTTCTGGGAAATTTATTGTGTAACAACTTATATTTAAGTCTTTCATCCATTTTGTGTTTATTTTAGTGTATGGTGAGAGTTGGTGGTATAGCTTCATTTTTTTTTTTTTTTGCCTGTACCAGTCCAGTTTCCCAACACCATTTATTGAATAGGGTATTTTTACATTGTATGCTCATGTCTTCTTTGTCAAATACTAATTAATCACAGAGACATGGATTGATTTCTGGGCTATCTATTATGTTCCATTGATTTATGTATCTGTTCTTATGCCAGTACAAGACTATTTTGATTATAGTGGCCTTGTAGTATAGTTTGATATCAGGTACTTTAATCCCTCCAATATTTTTTCTTTTTCAAGATTGCTGCAGGTATTCAGGGTCTTATTTGGTTCTATACAAATTTTTAAAATATTTGTTTTAGATATGTAAAATATGCCATGTTATTTAATAAGAATGGAATCTATAGATTGCTTTGGGTAATGTGAACATTTTAATGATGTTAATTATTTCAATCCATGAATAGAATATATGCTTCTATTTATTTGTATATTCCACCATTTCTTTCTTCAGTGTTCTACAATTTTCCAAGTACAGTTCTTTTACCACCTTGGTTAAATTTATTCCTAGATACTTTATTTACTTATTTTTTTTGCTATAGTAAATGGGCTTTTTTTCCTAGTTGCTCTTTCTGACAATTCAATATTACTATACAGAAATGCCTTCCATTTCTTTTTTTTAAACAGCTATTTTATATTTCTTTAAAAAAGATTTTATTTACTTATTTTTAGAGGTAGTGGAAGGTAGAGAGAAAAACATCATTGTGTGGAGGTCTCTCATGCACCCTCCACAGGGGACCTGGCCTGAAAGCCAGGTATGTACCCTGATTGGGAATGGAATCTGTGACCCTTTGGTTTGCAGATCAGTGCTCAATCCACTGAGCTATACCAAACAGAGCTTGATTTCTGAATATTGTTTTTGTATCTCACTACTTTGCCAAATTCACTTACTAGGTTGAGTACTTTTTTCATGCAGCCTAGAGAGTTTTGTATGTACACTATCATGTCATTTTCAAATAATGATAGTTTTACTTCCTCCTCTTCAATTGGATGCCTTTTATTTCTTCTTCTTGTCTAGTCACTGTGGCTAGTGTTGGGGAACCACTCTGTGTGGTTTTGGAGATTGCAGCCCCTCGAAAACAGGATCTGAAAGGGGCTAGTAAGCCTCCTTGGAAAACCAGGTAATGCAGGTGGCAGACATGACCCTACTCTAACACCAAGAATTCCAATGGGAACCAGGCCTGTTAAATACATTGTGTCCATTGAAGCTTGTTCTGCTTTGTATAGCCCTCTAGATATAAGCCAGATGTTTAAGTTTAAAGCATGAGGAGTAAACTCCTTATCTCATGAAATACATCTTAAAAGAACCTCTGGTGTCAGCATGACTAACGGACCCTGATCTATGACAAATCTCTGTGTTCCTTCAATTATTATCTGTAGATAATACCTGTCTTTGTATGACTATAGTCTTTTTGACATTGATTAATGAACTATGCAGGTATGCTGTATACAACTACACATAAAATTCCCAAACAAAGCCATTTGGGAGAAGGTCTCAGGGTGTTCTCCACTAGAGAAAATCACCACCCCACTTCCCACCAGAACAGCAAGATTGTGTCCAAGATGACTTATTTCTCATCTTCAGCAGGTGGAAGAATTCTGCGGGCTGGAGTTAATCCCACAGGCTAGCACTTTCTGTACTATGCAGAATAAGAGTGGTAAAAGCAGACACCCTTGTCTTGTTCCTGATCTTAAGTGAAATGCTTTTAGTTTTTGCCCATTGAGTACGATGTTTGCCATAGGTATTTCATATATGTCCTTTTTCATTGAGGTATGCCCCCTCTATTATCACTTAGCTGAGTATTTTTATCGTAAATGAGTCTGAATTTTATCAAATACTTTTTCTGCATCTATTGATATGGCCATGTGATTTTTGTCTTTCATTTTGCCTATGTGATTTATTCCAGGGATGCAAGGATGGTGCAATATTTGCTAATCTGGTGTACAGTTCTTTTTTAATTTATTTTTAAAATTATCTTTTTCTTTTTATTGCTGTTCAAGTACAGATATCTACATTTCTCCCCCACCCCCACCAGCCATCCCCACCTCCCACCTTTGATCCTACCCACCTTAGGCTTACTGTGGTTACTAACCCCTCTGGTTACTGTCAGTCTGTTCTTACTTTTAATGTCTTTGGTTATATTTTGTTTGCTTGTTTGTTTTGTTGATTAGGTTCCAGTTAAAAGTGAGATCATATGGTATTTATCTTCCACTGCCTGGATTATTCACTTAGCATAATGTTCTTCAGTTCCATCCAGGCTATTGTAAAGGATTGGAGCTTCTTCTTTCTTTCTGCTGGGTAGTATTCCTTGGTGTAAATGTACCACAGTTTTGTGATCCACTTATTTACTGATGGGCACTTATGTTGCTTTCAAAACTTGGTTATTGTAAATTGTGCTATTATGAGCATTGGGGTGCATAGTTTCTTTGGAATTGGTGTTTCTGGACACTTCTCCAAGGAGGTCATACAGAGGACCTGAAAACAAATGAAAGGATGCCCAATATCACTAGCCATGAGAGAGATGCAAATTAAAACCACAATGAGATACCAGTTCACTGTTGTCAGAATGGCCATATGAAAACCAAATCAATAAACAACAAGTGCTGATGAGGTTGTGGAGAAAAGGGTACTATAGTACACTGTTGGTGGGAATGCAGAATGGTGCAGCCACTGTGGAAAACTGTGGAATTTCCTTAGAAAACTAAAAAAACATGTATAGCTACTAAACTTACTGGCATGTTTGTACATGGACATCCAATGAAGTAGAGAATGGCTGAGTTCATGAGGCATATTCTGTACACTGATACAGAAGTTGCAAATCAGCATTCCTAATTTTGTTATAATAAAATAAGATAAATATTACCTCATAAAATTCTCTTCAGTTCAATTCTTTGTATTAACCTAATTTATAAAAGAAATATGTGAACAATAATTGTTTTCATAGATTTTTATTTTAATTTATGCAAAACTTATTAAGCAATGCAGAACATCTTGATGACTTATCAGGCACCATGTCAAGCACTGGCAATACAAAGGTGAATAAAAAATCTCCATATTAAAGGAGGTCAAAGTTCCTAACAAAAATAAAAGTAATGACATAATCTAATACATTAGAGCCATTAAAATTTTAATTATACAGAAAAACTTACTGAAATACAGAGAAAGCTTTGGACAAATTCTGGGGGAGACAGTTTCTTATAGTGATAAAACTCAAGTTGACTCTTAAATGTCCATTTTTTTAAATAATTCTTATTTGTTTTTAAACTAAAATTAAATAGAAACTGCATGGCTATTCTGCAGGAGAAGTAATGCAAAGTGTGCTGTTGAAATCTTGTCACAGGTAGACTAGAGATCAGGGAATGGATTAGTAGATTTTCATTTTGTCCAAGGACTCAAGTGCAAAATTGTTTTGTCTTCTTCAAATTTGTCTGATATTTAGATAATAATTCAGTCACAGAAATTAATAAATATATATGAGATATTGAATAACCAACCTGAAACATAGCAAGAAAAGGCATTAAAGCCAGCAAATTTAAAATGAAGGGAAAAAACTACAAAACAAGTTTGTAGTGAAAAAAACATTTTTTTTGAAGAGGAAAGAATTCCTAAAATTAAGACAGGGCTGAACAAATAAAGTTAATAAATCTGAAATAATTAACAAGTAATTTCATTGGTTCAAAAAATAAAAATTCTAAATTGATTAAAAAATGGTTTGTATGTTATAGATAGTGCATTCCAACTTTGTTTCTCCAGTGTCATTGATTCTGTTGTGTACTTGACATAGGATAGTCTGCATTGTTATTTTTATATTTTGATGTCAGTTTCCCTATGCTACAGTACTGTTCATCTAAATATTATGTGTATTCCTTTTCCTCAAAGTCTGTTCAACATTAAATGTAGAATATTTCTTGATATCCTGGAAAATATTTCCTGAAGTAAGATTGTGGCTTTTTTGTTTTGTTTTAATTTGCACCCAAGGACATTTTTTCATTTCTTTTAATGTGAGAGGAAGGGAGGGAAGGGAGAGAAAGAGAGAGAGAGAGAGAACGAGAGAGAGAGAGAGAGAGAGAGAGAGAGAGAGAGAGAGAGCCATCAATATGGGACAGAAACATCAATTAATTGCCTTTTCATACATATCCCAACTGGGAATTGAACCTGTAGGCTGGATATATACCCTGACCAGGAATCAAACCCTCTACTTTTCAGTCTATGGGACAACACTCCAACCAGCTGAGCCACACCAACCAGTGCATAGCTTTCAACATGAAGTTCTAAATGTAAGTACTGGCTGCAATGCTATTACCTTTGGTAATTATTGTCTTTTCTAGTGTGCAGAGTACTCTGACTTATTTTTTCTAATTTTAACACTAAAATGTATTTGGAAGTTATTCAAATAAATGCAGTGATCCAATCACTACATTACACTGCTGCTTCTGTAGAGCATACAAGCAACCTTTGACTTCTGGACAGTTAAATATACTCATTATTTGTAACCATGTTAACAACTAACCACATTTATTAAATAACTACTATATATGTTTATTAACTCTCTTTAGTCATTCTATTTTATGTAGTTCTTATAAGTCCACAATGTAACTTTTTAGGTTAGAAAACCCTAAGAAAATGTGATGGAATCCAGTTAAACTATATATTGGTAGGAAGGAAGAAGAAAGAATAATGAATGTTTTATTCTAACTTCAAAGTAAAAGTTTGGTTTTGTTTCTCATGTTTAATTTTATAGCCCTGGTAATGATTCTGAAAGTGCACTTCTGAAATGTTTTAAGATTAAACAATACTGTTTGAATAGGATTTCCACACTTCCAGGTAATTCTATAAAGAACAATTCTAAATTGGATGGATACATTTTGTTATTATTATTTTTAAAAATTCCAGTTTAATATTTAAAATGTTTACTTGATGTTATAGACATTATTGGGTCATTTTATTAAAATATCAATATAAAATTTTTTTTTTAGAGAGAGGGAAGGGAAAGAAAGAGAGAGAGAGAAACATCAATGTGCAGTTGCTGGGGGCCATGGCCTGCAACCTCGGCATGTGCCCTGACTGGGAATCAAACCTGCGATGCCTGGTGCGCAGCCCGTGCTCAATCCACTGAGCTATGCCAGCCAGGGCAATATAAAATATTCTTAATATATTTTAGTATACCTCTGATTAAGATTTAAAAATCTGAATTAGTTGATTTTAAGTCAAAATAGCAATTTATAACTTAAAATTATATAGCCAGCATTAGAAACAAAATTTTTACAATAAAATAATTTTACATAAGATCTAGTGAGCACACCTTTAAGGGAAGATTAGGTTATGCATTTTATCAGCAGATGCACTCTACCATTATAAGATAATATCCCAAGAATAGAAAAAAAAACGTGTTCTGTTTTGGACCAGGCATTATAATAATCCAGCATTAACTCTGTTCCTTGTGTAATCCTAGGAGAAATTCACGAAATGAAAAACAATAATCAGAAAATGTTGCAACTGTTTGCGTAGCCATTGGTTTAACCATAATTGTTGTTACCAGATGTCCTTGAATATAGCACTTAAACTGTGCACAAAGAAAACCTTCCACAGTATTGACAAAGGTTTCTCTTTCTAATTTTGCTAGAAAATAATATGTGAATTATGTAAATGATTACTATTTCTAGACACCTACATATAGCCATATATTAAATTGCATACAATTAACCCTCTGACTAGTCATTATTGTAATATTTATAATACTATTTTATTTTTTATCATCCAGCTAAGGCATATGTAAATCAATAGTTGGTATTGAAAAAACAATGTAAGAGGCCCACTACCTAGATAGGAAAGTAAGTTTGCCTTTAGGAGTCAGCTTTTAGTAACTGCCAGTGAATAAAAACCTATTTAAGTGGGATTACTATATTTAGTTTGAGTTTCTTCTTTATCATGATTTTTTGTGATGGTAAATGATCTTCTTGATTATTTAGAGAGATGTCTTTGAGATCTCCTTTATAACATTTCAAAAATAATGGCAGCTAAGGGCAGTGGGGAGGGTAGGGAGTAGAGGGATTGAGCAAAAAAGGAGAAAGTATTCGAACATTGGACAACAGTATGGTGATCACTGAGGGGAGGGGGTATAAAGGCACTAAATGGTAATAGAAACAATAAAATATAAAAGGACATAAAAATAAGTTGATAGTGGCACCTGTTTTTCAAACTATGAAATATGTACATTTTGTCAACAAGAGGCACTTGTGAGGAAGATTTTGTGCAACATGCTTAAATTTTGAAATCATGGAAAATGTGAGCAAAGACCTTATGGTGGAAACAAGCATAGGTAGTCTGAAGAGCAATGTGCTGGTGTGTGGGTTGGGAGAAGAGGCCACAGGGGTTTATGGGCTGTGAAAGGAAGAGAAAAAAGGATAGTAGAGGGAGATAACTTTAGAGAAGAAACTGAGTGGGGGTGGTGAACACACATAATGTAGAGTCTCTTTATTTGTAAAATGGATCAAATCATAGAACCTATGGCATGGGGTTTTGTGGAAATTAAGTAAGGTAATCCTCTTTGTCTCAAGAATTTAGCATAATTCTGGACAAACAACTAGGCATCACATTCTGTGTGTGTGTGTGTGTGTGTGTGTGTGTGTGTGTGTGTGTGTGTAAACATGGGAATGCTAATGCTGGGTTTTGACATGTTTACTTATATCATATTTAAATGGAAAAGACTTGAATTCTGGTGCCTATTTCTTGGTTAATTAATCATATCCACCTAGTTTCATCAGGGCATACTGAGAGAATCATGGGCCAAGGCATCCAAAATTACCAACACGTTTACAAAGCCAATCAAGGTCACTTTATATGACAGAATGTTGAGCAATGAACACTGATAAAGTAAATTTTATTTTTTAATGAAAATAAGCTATTGGTAGCATGGTGGTTTTACAACACATGACAGTAATCTCAAGATAATTAGATTTTAAATAAAAATATGGAAATGAAAAATATTATTAAGATAAAAATGCAAATGCTAGAAAGTGCAATGTTTTTGTATTAAGGAGACTATAAAGGTTAATTGGGAGCAAGAATTGAAGAAAACTATAAATAAGATTGGAACTATTCAGGACATTACTAAGAAAACATAAAATGCAGTCAAATATCTAAATCTACTAAAATATGCAAGTAGATCTCTCCACTAATAAGTTTTGTGAATATTTCACCAGCATTTATAATATGCATATTTTATGGGTAAAGTTAAGGAATTTTAAATAAACATTTGAAAATTTAAAAATTGCACTTTTAAGTAAATAAGAAATTTATTGGAGTTCTATTGAAAAACAGGCAGGAACTACATGCACTGTTCCTGTCTCTTTAATAATAAATCCTTCTTGTTTTAGTTTATTTTCAATTGTTAAAATTACAGTTTACATTCAACTAAATACTAAAAAATAATTCTAAAAGTAGTAGTATTTTTATTAGTTTCAAGTGCACAGAACAATGGTCAGACAGTTATACATTTCAGAAAGTGTTCCCCATGATAAGAAAATATTATTTTGAATTGGTAAAAGTTTAACAGACTACAGATATCTATCCCAGGTAAGATTAGATTATGTTCCCAATATATATTTATCCAAGGCTACATAAAGAATTAAAATTTCTTCTTTCTCCTTTTATAGAAATGCTTGCAAACATTGTTCTCTTAATCTTCAACAAATGGGGATAAATGGTAATAGAAAAGTTACAATAAAATAAACTATTAAAAAAACAAAAGGTAAGGACTAAACTATGTCTTTTAAAAAGAATGCTAGTGACCTGTTTTTCCAGGTTCTTAAATTTAATCTGGCTTGACAAAAACAAAAATTGATTAGTGAAATAATGTACTTTGATAAAAAATCTGTATTTTATTGATTTGCTTACCTAAAAGGTAATTTTATTTTTCTGTTATTCTATTATTTGTTTATTCAGTCTCAAGTAAAATATTCTTATCCCCTGTGGCTTTATAATCTTCATGACTTTAAGTAAAAATTTGCAAAAGTGAATCAACTTTTATAAACATCCAATAATCTTATTTTCCTCCAATGGTCAATAAGTCATGGGTATTGCTTTACATAATGTAACAGTGCATTATTTGTTGTTCTGGATATGCTACCAATGGAGAAACTATGATTATGAAGATAAAGGAACTAATTTGATAGTTATATGCTGTTTGTAAAAAAACATATATTATATTTAGGTTAAAAATAGATCAAAATGAATTGTAGTGAGTTCAATAACTAAGACAGGGTAGTATGAATATAGGAAAATATCTTGGCAAGTGGAATAAAAAAACTGAGACAGATAGTTGAACAAACTGTTCAAGCAATTTACAGCCAGGTACAGATAGAGAGTCACCAGGGTCTAAGGCCCCAGGCCTGGCAGGGGACAAAACTGGGAAAACAAAGACCTTGTCTCCAGGGTAAACTTTCTTCCCTAGAGATAACATCTAGGCCTCAGTTGTGTTTCAGCTCCAGGCCCAGAAGGATAGCAAAACCAGGTGGGCGAAGCCAGGACCAAGTGCAATGACTAAAGACCTCCTGTCCTGGTGCTGATCAATCAGTGGAGAACCTGACCCTGAAAATGCACACCTGGAGCACTGATGAGTATTCTACTGAAACCCTCCCCTAGGATTCCCTCCTGCAAGAGAGAGATAACAGCCTCATGACAAAGGACCCAGCTCAAGCTCTCCCTTTGGGGAGAAGCCTGCACCATTCCCTTTCCCTTCATCTCCCCCACTCTTTCTTCACAGGCAAGGTCTCCTAAGCTCTAAGCCAATTGTCAGCAACAGCTTATCCCCAGGCTGATCCCCTGAACCTGTCCCCAAAGTCCCCTGTTCTCTGACTTCCCAGTTAGCTAAGGCAGCCCAGCTCAGGCTGTCCTGTTGCTTCTCCTACCCTAAGCCCTTCTTTGTTTGGCTGTCCTCAGCCTTAATAATAGATGTACCTTCAGAGTCACTCAGACCCATGCTGTGAGATCTCTCCTACATGAAATCAAGAATCTGCACACTTCGGGCTGGCCCTAGGCAGACCAGCTCAGGGCCAGGCTGCTGTCTGGTAAAATAACCACTCTAAATTTGTAGGTAAATTTTATTTTTTCTTTGTATCCAAATACTATTTTCATTCATTTGAATAACATTTGCTTAAAGAGAAACTGGATATCCAATCTTTCTGATAAACTTGGAATAAAATGTTCTGAGTGTTATCTTTGACATTTGCTAGTCAAGTGACTTAAGTAGAAAGTCATGTTTTAAATATTTATTAAAATCTTCAATACACTAACACCCTGAGATAAATTCCTGCCTCAGTTATGACAATATAAAAGATTATCTTTCTTTTACTTTCTTTTTTTTAAAAATTATGACATTTTGGCACAGAGTTAAAAAATGTGTACCCTAAGACCCATTGATTCCATTCTTAGGAAATCCTGTGCACCAGGATACAAGCGCAAGAGTGTTGACATTAGTGCTGCTCATAGTTCTCCCACACTGGGAACTGTTCAATGCCAATCAACAAAACAGACAAAAGTGTTGATTCACAGTTCTTCAGTGGAATTTTCACAATAAGAATAATTAAACCACAGATATAAAGATTAACTAGTATAAATCTCTATAGTTCAATGCCAGTTTCCTTGTGTATAAAATGAAAGACTATTGCTAGAATACATTTTTTCATGAGACTTTAAAAAAATCATAGAACACTTGATTAACAAATGCAAAGATTCATTTGCCAGTTACATAGGTATATTTTTAGAAAGACTAAATGTCTAATATAAGTCCATTAAATATTATATTTTAAAAGTGTAGAAATTCAAAATACTTTAAAATCCTATAATTTACCAACAAGAAATAGGATCTTATTCTTCTTCTTTGTATTCAGGAAAACTGGAACTGATTCCACAAACATTATTTTACTCTTCTTGCTTTCGTTCAAGTGCCCTTACTGCTCTGCTGTAAAATTCTTTCCAATTCAGTTCAAATGCTAATCATTTTCTAGGAGTTCTTTATTTATTGAAAGCCTACCATATGCCCTAAATCACATTTGGTTAAGGCTTTCCACCTGTATGTTAAATAAACCTGAATCCAAAAGAGTTAATGTAATATTCCATTTTGATTTTGAATAATATATTTCTAGTAGCAGAACCATAATTCTCTTAAGATACTGATTTTAAATTGGTCATGAGCCTAATAAGAGACAAGAGTTCTTAAAATGTAGCATGAATATGTGTTACAAATTTTCAGCATGTGACAGAATTAAAAAAAATCCTAATTGTATTTAGTTCAAAATGTTTCCAAGTGAGTATAAAGGTGACTCTCCAAAGAAGGGACTTGTTTAGCCTCAGGCATTTTCCCTACCCAAAGGTAATTTATGGAGAAGTACTCAGTGTTTTCTCAGGACCTTCAAGCATCCAGAGGCTTAACTAGTAGGCTTTTCCTGTAAAGCATGATGATGGACATGTTATTTCAAATAACAGGCTGGAAGTTGAAGCACCTCATCAGATGACCAAGTAATCAGTCTAGGTCTTAAATCTCTGCCAGGTCAAACCAAATTCACATGCCTATAATCTGTCCTGGTAAATCATTTTAAAGTCCGGATGCTACAAGCAGAGGACCTTGAGTATTGGGTGGCAACTCATATAATATTTCCCACTAATTTTGACACTTTTCTGGCAATTGGCCAGCATTTTTTCCCTTTATCTTCACATACTCCTTTTCATCCCAATCTCTCCTCAGGGAACTCACCTCCTGCTTTTAACCCCAGTCCTCTACTAATCTTTCCCAGTGGAATGGAAATTGCATTAAGAGCTTTAAGAAACGCAACAGTATAAAATCTCCAGGTAATGAGAAGGATGCAGACATTACAAACTCAAGGACATATTTTCTATTCCTGGAAATACATGGAAGTAACTATATAGCTTCCTTGTTTTTGATTTTCTATCACTTACTTTCCATTTGCTATCTCTCACACATCCTTTCTCTAGATAAGCTGTCATCAACATCAACAAGCATAAATAAAAATTCTGTGTTCTTGCTGCTAATTAAGTTTCATAGGGGTGACCAGCTATGTGATATATTGATTGTGAAAATCTCTCAGTGTCATTAATTGATTCCTTGCAATATCATTTAAAAGTTATTTACTTTGCATGATTACTCCATAATTCAAACAAATTTCTTACTCTTGCATATTAAAGTTGCTTCTACATGATTGAGATTGTTAAAAATACAAATGATAAAATATAAAGGACATCTTTGAACATTATATAGTTTTATGTGGTTTTAAATTGTAAGTTGTAAAATTTAGTGTAATAGATAAAATCCATAAAATAAATAAATATGAAATAATAAATATCTATGTGCCCAAATATATTATGCATTTGATTTTTTATGTGACAGAATAAAACATTACAATAAAGTTCAGTCCATAAAATTAATCCAGGATTATCTCCCCATCTCAAAATTATTTTAGTCATTTCTGCAAAGTACCTTTTACCACATAAGGTAACATCTTTACAGGTCACAAGGATCACTATATGGACTTCTTTGGTGGCCGTTCTGCCTCCCACAGGAGCCAAGGACAAAAATCTAAACTGCATTGTCTCCACTGCATTTTGTAACTTCTTTACAGAAAGCACAGTAGTCTGATCTCCTTGCTTTCAGCCACCCTTGATTCCCCTCCCTTCAACTCCCACAATTCAAAAGGGAGAGTTCCCTTATGTCATTTTCTCCTTTCTCCCTTCAACCCTACTGTTAAGCCATTATGATGAGCTGGCATATTCTCTCTGTACATTTGGAAAACTCTATTTTGTCATGAAAAAGAAAGAATGCAAGGGTAGGACAAGAGAGAGGTAAAACAAATTTTGAAAAATTTTAAAGACAATTACATACATCTCAAGATGATAATCTTTCTGGATAACAATACTTGGCAAATAAGAGGTTGATTATTATCTTATTCTTTCTCTTTGCTGTTTTTTTTCTGTAAGAGATCCTTATGTTTCCTAAGCCATATTGTATCTCTCACCCATTACGAAGAGGGTCAGATAATCCAGAGGCAAAAAGAAATGTACAAAAATAACTATTTAAATATTAATGGGTTAGAAAGCACATTCTCATCTATCATATAGTGAATAATAGCAAAGGTAAAAATATATTATTGATACAATGTTACATTTTAGAAGTGTCAAAAAATTGATTTAAAAACAGTTCTCCAGATTTGGAGACATAGGAAAGAGCTCTGGATTAATTTTTTAATATTTATTATATATATGATTTAAATTGGAAACAAAATTTGAAAGAATTTTTAATAAAATAAAGAAAGGAGGAGCTCCTACCCTTTGCGACAGCACAGATGGAACTGGACAGCATTATGCTAAGTGAAATAAGCCAGGGAGTGAAAAACAAATACCACATGATCTCACCTATAAGTGGAACCTAATCAATAAAGCAAACAAGCAAGCAAAATATAACCAGAGATATTGAAATTAAGAACAAACTGACAGTAACCAAAGGGGAGCTGGGAGGGGATAATGGGTGTAAAGGGAGAAGGGTTTTCAGGAACATGTATAAAGGACAAATGGACAATAACAAGAAGGGGGTAGAAACAGGGGAGGGAGGTGGAGAGGGGTGGGGTGGTGGGGAGGGGTGTGGGGAAAAGGCAGAAAACTGTACTTGAACAATAATAAAAATGTTAAAATAAAATAATTTTAAATAAAATATTAGGTGAATTTCTGTCTAAGAAATTGGAGAAAAGTAAAGCTTAAATTGAACTATCTTAGCTACAAATATTTCAATAGTCTAAAGGCAATATTTGTACAAAACAGAAAATGGTACTCCCTCTGGGTAAATGCAGCTCCATGGGATGTACCTTAAGGATACAAATGCTTTTACATTAATAGAAAAACGTACCTCTTTCTTTGGGCAGATGCAGTCATATTCCTGAGTTCACAGCTTGGCAGGCAGAGTGTGGGCTGGATTTCATCCCCTGTGGGCCCTCAGCTGGAAACCCTTCTGAAGTCAATAAGCAGCAAAACCATATGAGGCATTCCTACATGGATAACTCAGTTGTTCAATATTCCCAGTTACACTACTGCAAATTGGCTGAAAAATGCAGTATGTAGAGTCTCAAAATTAAAACTGTCAGTACTTATAGTTACAGTTGTTGAGTTTCAATATAATATTACTTATAATTTTATTAGTATTTTTTCTGTTTTCAAAAGGTTTTGTAGCCAAGAGCAACATCACACTTTCTTTCCTTCATAAAAGTTAGTTTTGTGCCAAGAATGAGGCACAGTAATATATCTAGGTGCAGTCAAAAGATGTTTCCTTATTTAGACAGAATTTAAACAGTAAAAACAACTATAAGAACACACTAGTTTCAAGTAACTTAACTGCACATCAGAACAAAGTTCAAGAATAATATCAGAAACAAGAAATATCCAGCAGGAACAAAGTGAAATTCACAGCATTAGGATTCTTTCAAAGATTATCAGTCATGCAAAGAGACAGGAAAAGGAAATCCACAATGAGGGGGGAAAATCAATCTTGGTTAGACTTGACACAGATTCCTGCATTATAAGAAAAAGTCACTAAAATAGTTACCAAATATAATTCAACGATAGAGATATGGAAGATATAATTAAAAGATCAAAATCCAACATCTGAAGATGAAAACTATATTGAGATGAAAAAATTCTCAATAGCTTAAATGCCGTATTATAAAGATATTAATGATCATTTCCATTGATTACATTTCAATGGAAAGTAATCAAAATGAAATACAGAGAGAAGTATTTAGAGAAATTAAATGAACATCAGTAACTTGAAGGTCAACTGCAAACAGACAATTTATATGTAATTACCAACTCTCAGTGGTAGGAATAGGAGAGAAAAAAATTGAACAAATAATTGCCAGTAAATTTCCAAACATGATGGAAATTATAAACCCACATATCCAGGAACCTCAATAAACCCTAAGCACAAAAAATATAAACAAAACTATACCAAGGCATGTCATTATAAAATTGCTCAAAATCATGATGAGACAGTAAATAATAACTGAGTAGCTATAATATGTTAGTTTTGATTTTCAGTTTCTACTAGTTTGTGCTGGGAAAGAGAAGTCACGAATGAGTTTGATTCAGTGCTGGTGCGGTTGTAAACTGGTAGAGCCACTATGGAAAACAGTATGAACATTCATCAAAAAATTAAGAAAAGATTGGCTAGTATAGCTCAGTCGACTGAGCGCCAGTTGCAAACCAAAGTGTCGCAGGGTCAGTTCCCAGTCAGGGCACATGCCTGGGTTGCAGGCCATGGCCCCTAGCAACCGCACATTGATGTTTCTCTCTCTCTCTCTCTCTCTTTTCCTCTCTTCCCTCTCTAAAAAATAAATAAATAAAATCTTTTTTAAAAAAATTAAGAAAAGAGTTACCATATGACCCAGCAATCCCCCTTCTGGGTATCTACTCAAAAAGTTTAAAAACATTTATTTACACAGATATGTGCACCCATGTGTTCATGGCAGAATTATTCATGGTAGCAGACATGGAAACAACTAAAGAAGCATGATTGAATAAAAAAGATGATTGATACATGGTTGGATAAGAACGATGTGGTATGTATATCCGATGGAATACTACTCTGTCACAAAACAGATGAAATACTTCCATTTGTGAAAACATGGATGGATCTTGAAAATATCATACTAAATGAAATAAGTCGGAGAGAAAAATTCAAGAACCATGTGATTTCACTCATATGTGGGATATACAACTGAAAGCAACAAATGAACAAAAAACGACAAACAAGGACTCACAGACACAGTAAACAGTATGGTGGTTACTAGAGGGAAAGAAGAGTGAGGGCTTACTGAGGGGTAGAGGGGGTCCAGTGTATGGTGACAAAAGGGGATTTGGTTTTGGTCATTGGGCACACAATCAATACACAGATTATGTATCATCAAATTGTATATTTGCAACCTATATGATTTTATTAATCAATGTCTCCCTAATAAACTTAATTTAAAAAAGAATAAGCATGGTTATAATGAAAGAGGGATGTGAGAATTATTATAGTCTAAGGAAAGAACAAAATTAATAAGACATAGAAATAATAATAATAATAATTAGAAAATATAAAATTATAGTTACCGAAATTGTGTTCATTCATATGAAAATTTACAAAAACAGTTATGGTATCAGAATATCACTGTGAACAAGCTTTAAATGTTGCCAGTGTTTAATGATTCTAGAGAACATGATTCTTATAAATATTTTTTAGCCATGCAAAATCTTCCAATTTTTTTTTATAAAAGGCTCTCTGAAGAAGAAATTGTACTTAGAACATAAAATTTGGTTCTAAAAAGCACATTTAACTTTCCTGGATATGGGATTTACCTGAACTGATGCTCTGGTACAATATTTTTAGTTGAAGCAACAAATATATTTGGAGCATTAGCATATATAATAGAAGAAAATTGGATGTCGTACCCATTTCATTGTTATGGGGATTTTGCTGTGAGACACCTCAGATGTTACTTTTTGGCAAACAGTTGTTATTTTTTTTTTGTTTCACTCAGCAGTTTATGTTATGATTCTGGACATGTCCCAAATTTACTATGCAAGCATCTGGCCTCATTCAGCCAAAGAGATCATGTAAATGGACTTCCTTACTAACAAGTGATATGTAAAATGACAGTTCACAGGGTTTGGGAATCCTTCATGAACATACACTGCCTTTCCCATGCAGTGTGATGTACTTCACTGTTTCATGAGTGATGGCTGTTGGTTGAACAAAAAGCTACAAAAGGCTCCATGTTGACCGTGAAGATAACTTTCTTAATATTTAAAAAATTTTGCCCAGGCTGGCATAGCTCAGTGGATTGAGTGCAAGACTCTGAATCAGAGGGTTGCTGGTTTGATTCCCAGTCTAGGGCATATGCCTAAGTTGCAGGCCAGGTCCCCAGTAGGGAGTGGGGGGGGGGGGAATGTGAGAAGCAACCACACATTAATATTTCTATCCCTCTCTTTCTCCTTCCCTTCTCCTCTCTCTAAAAATAAATAAAATCTTTAAAAATGCTTTTCACATTTTAACAGGAACCTAAACAACAAAACAAAGAAACAAGCAAAATATAGTCAAAGACACTGAAATAGAGGACAGGCTGACAGTGACCAGAGGGGAGAGAAGAGGGAGTTTCAGGGGAAAATGGGAAGGGTTCACAGGAACAAACTTAAAGGACACATAGACAAAAACTAGGGGGAGAGTGGTAATGGGAGGGAAGTGGGGAGGGATGGGTGGGCGGGCTGGAATGGGAGTAAAAGGGAGAAAACTGTACTTGAACAATGATTAAAATAAAATTTAAAAAATAAAATAAAAATTTTTTTCACATTTTTTAGTTGTTGTTCAAGTGCAGTGCCTCCATTTTACCCCCACCACTCCCCCACCTCAGCCATCCTCACTTCCCACCTTATCCTACTCCCCTTTGGCTTTGTCTATGTGTCCTTTATACATTTTTCTGACAAGCCTCCCCCACTTTCCCCCCATTATCCCCTCCAACCTCCCCTCTGGTTACTGTCAATTTGTTCTTAATTTCAATGTCTCTGGTTATATCTGGCTTGCTCATTTGTTTTTTTAATTAGATTCCACTTATAGGTGAAATCATATGGTATTTGTCTTTCACCACTTGGCTTATTTCACTTAGCATAATGCTCTCCAGATTCATCCATGCTGCTACAAAGGTATTTCTTTCTTTCTGCTGCATAGTATTTCATTGTGTAAATGTACCACAGTTTTTTGATCTGTTCATTTACTGATGGGTACTTAGGTTGCTTCTAGTATTTGGCTATAGTAAATGGTGCTGCTATGAACATTGGGGTGTATAGGTTCTTTTGAATTAGTCTTTCAGGATTTTCAGAGTATAAGCCCAGCAGTAGAATTACCAGGTTGAAAGGCAGTTCCATGTTTAGTTTTCTGAGGAAATTCCATACTGTTTTCTACAGTGGCTGCACCAGTCTGCATTCCCACCAACAGTGAACTAGGGTTCCCTTTTCTCCACTCCAACACTTGTTGATGTGTTTATGATGGCCATTCTGACCTGTGTGAAGTGGGATCTCATTGTGGTTTTAATTTGCATCTCTCTGAAAGCTAGTGATGCTGAGCATCCTTTCATATGTCACTGGACCCTCTGTATGTCCTCCTTGGAGAAATGTCTGCTCAGGTCTTTTTCCCATTTTTTAATTAGAAAATTAAAAAATTTTGCCTTCCTGGAGTGGAGTTGTATGAAGTCTTTATATATTTTGGAGATCAAACCTTTGTCTGAGGTATCATTTGCAAATATATTTTCCCATACAATTGACTCCTTTTTTCACTTTGCTGATGTTTTATTTGGCTGTGTGGAAGCTTTTTATTTTGATGAAGTCCCATTTGTTTATTCTTTCCTTTATGTCCCTTGCTCTAGGGGACATATCAGTGAAAATATTGCTGTGTAATCAAAACAGCCTGGTACTGGTTTAAGAACAGACACATGGATCAAGGGAACAGAACAGAGAGCCCAGAAATAAACCCAAGTCTCTATGGTCAATTAATATTTGACCAAGGGGGCAGAAGCATAACATGGAATAAAAGTAGCCTCTTCAACAAATGGTGTTGGGACATGTAGACAGCTACATACAAAAAAATGAAACTTGACCACCAACTTTCACCATGTGCAAAAATAAATTTCATAATTTATACTGCATGTTGCAACTTTCTTTGGGGTCTGCTTGTGTGCATGGTAGTGTGGGACATTAACAGTTGCTGAAAAGCAGGCAGCTTTTTGTCCAACAACAGTGGTTTGTTAATAGTTTCTTTAATTGTGTACAATATCACATTTCTTTTCATAACTTCAATTTGTACATTTGATATTATTTTTATTTATTCATTCAGAGTTTAAAATGAACATTTATTAATTTAATAAATGGTAGCAATGGACCAGATATGTGCTGTAGATACATGCATGTTCCATCATTCTTCCATCTTGGTGGGATGTCCAAATTTGGTTCCATTAGCCAAAGTTTATCAGATATGGAAACTTTCCTTTTTGTTCCCACTAGTGTCATAAGTAGATGAGACCTCACCTTTTATTCCAAGGACTTAAAATGTTCTCCAGAATATTGAATGGGCATTTCTTTACTTGGATCAAATAGGGTTAATTTTTCTAATCAATTACTACATTAAAAGAACCAGAGGTTTGTTTATCTGTTTTAATAAGGGGATCACAGCATTATTGGAGCTACCAGTTAGCATCCTGCTAGTCTCTTTTAGTCTCTCATGATCCATCTATTCCATGCAAAGCTCATGTAGGTAAAATGAATAGGGTTATGCTGGGAATGAATCATCATTGTGTATTCAAGGTGTTGAATGTGACTCCAACCTCTGCAGTGCTACCCTCATGTAGTGTAGTTTCTCTTGGCAGGGAAGAGAGCAGCTTCCGGCATTTCCATTCATCTGCTCTTAATGCTTCTTTTTCTATAGGCCAGTAAACCAAACTAAGGTTTTATTAGTAGCAAATTATACGTATACTAATTGTGTGCTCTGAACAGAAGTAAAGGATCACAGGTTGGAGCTGCATATTTGTTAGACATTCTGTAAGACAAATTTTGGCAATAATACCTTATTTATGAATTGTATTTCATTCTTCACCAATGTAACTTGGCAGTCATAATTGTGTTTCATATAATGTAGCCTTGATGTCAGCACATCATATGCATGACCCCTAAAAGATCTGGGTATTCTCTCTTCCCAAGTATATAGTTAGTCTGATAAATGCAGCAGGTATTTTGGAGAAGGATTGGAACACTTACTTGTGGTATGTAGGGCTCTTTCACAGGGGAAGTCAGTCCCCCTTTCTACTCATGCTGAGAACTGGCCAAGAATTCTGAGTAGCTAATGCAACTTCTATTCTCTAGATACTGTTTTTTCTTGTTTCTACAATTCAAGTTACCCTTGTTTGCTATCCACTCATTTTGTGCCATGTAAATGGATCCTTGGTTTCCTTTTCAACCTTACTATTTCTTAGGGCAAGTATACCCCCCTTGTCTCTGACATAGAAGTAGCTGAAGCGCCTTCTATTTTCTAACCCAGAATTCTGTGACTCACCTAGAACTAGTGAGATCCACTCAAAATATCTCATTTTGTCAACTCTGGGTTATAGGATGCAGCCACCACAGAGCTTCTCAAATATGCTGCCACATTAATTCATTATGATTTAATAAAGGGAGTACCTTCTGAAACCTTCCAAAGAATACAGTAGCTGGTGGATTCTTCATATTTAGAAGTGCAATTCTAACATGGTTATCACCCTGAGATTTTAGATCCTTTCATTGACATACTAGGGATTAACACCACAAAGAACAAAGTACTTATTTTCACATGACTGATCAGTGATGCATTCTAGAACCCCACCGTAGTATTTGCCTCTAGAACAACTTCTTGTACCAACTTTCTTAGCTTGAGTTTTTCTGAAATAGAACCTGTATAAGCACTTAAATACAGTTGAGATTATTTGGGAAGTGACTCCTAAAAGCAGGAAGGAGGGAGTAGGGAGAAAACTTAGGGAAATAGTTAAAACCTGAGCGTGCATTACTGAGGTACTTCCCTGAGCAGTGGGGACTAATTTACCACAGTTTGTAGGGTGTTCAGAATGCCTCCTGGAGGTGTCTGCCTGAGGGAGGGGAGTCTGCAACATGTATCCACTATACCAATTTTAACTGAAGGAGGTGTTATTTATTTTGCTTCTTATCTGTTGTTTCTTTTAACTGCAATATCAAAGAAAGTCTGGGGAAGGAAATGAAAATATTGAGTTGACCAACATAATTTGTTTGTTTTTTTTCTTAAGATGGCTCTAGTAGTGCTTAGTTGTCTTTAACTTTATGCAATACAATTTTGTTAGATTATATTGTGACAGCTATCATATAAACATACATTTAAAAAACATCAAAATTGGTAAATTTCTGTGTAGCCATTTTAATATTGAAGATGAAAAAATAATAGATATTTCCAGCATATTATGCTTTATTATTTCTTTTCTTTAATTCTTTTTTTAAGATTTTATTTATTTATTTTTAGATAGGGAAGGGAGGGAGAGAGAAGTGGGGGGGGGGGAGAGAGAGAGAGAGAGAGGGAGAGAAACATCAATGTGCAGTTGCTGGGGGCCGTGGCCTGCAACCCAGGCATGTGCCCTGAGTGGGAATCGAACCTGCAACACTTTGGTTTGTAGCCCACGCTCAATCCACTGAGCTACACCTGCCAGGGCTGCTTTATTATTTCAAGAATGGTAAAAACAACTGCAATGCAAAGAAAATTTGTGCTGTGTATGGAAAAGGTTTTGTAACTGATTGAACATTTCAAAGTGGTTGTGAAGTTCTTTGCTGAAGATTTCTCTCTGGACAATGCTTCATAGCCTAGTAGACCAGTTGAAGTTGATAGAGATTGAATTGGGACATTACTTGGGAACTATAAATATGATACCATGGGGGAGACAGCCAACATACTCAAAATATTCAAAGCAATACAGTTATTAGTGAAAATGAAAAATCTTTTATTTTATAGATGGAACTGGAGAGTATTATGCTAAGTGAAATAAGCCAGATGGTGAAAGACAAATACTGTATGATCTCACCTATAAGTAGAACTTAATCAACAAAAAAACAAGGAAGCAAAATGGAAATAAAGAGACATAGAAATAAAGAACAAACTGACAGTGACCAGAGAGGAGCGGGGAGGGAGACAATAAGGGAAAGAAGTGGAAGAGCCAACTGAAGGAACATGTATTAAGGAGATATGGATAAAGACAACAGGGGGAGGGGGAGGATTGAATGTGGGAGGTAAGAGGCAGGTAAGGCAGGAGAGAGTAATGGAGGAAAAAGGGGCCCAACCATAATTGAACAACAATAAAAAAAATTAAAAACCACAGAAATCTTCCATCATGTAAATGAAAGTAATTTGAAGGTTTTATGATTGATGTGTTATTGTAAAAGTCTATGAGAAACCTTTAAGATTGTTATTTACTCATTAGTCAGGGCATGCCACACTATTGTTTATTATTTTCAGATTGATTTTTTAATAAAATAATATTGTCACAGAAAAAAAAATCACACAAACGTTTTGCCAACCCAATACATGCTTGGTTTGTACTTTGGGACCAAATTCTCAGTGCAAGATGAATCTGAGTTTGGGTGCACCTGTTCATTATACAATGTGGCTAAAATAAAAAGTATAATAATGTAATAAGCCTGCATTTTTACCTGAGAATAAAGAAAAAAATGTTTTAATATACAAAACTCTGACAATACTGTATTGTTTATTTAAAATCCTCACCCAAGGATATGTTTATTGATTTTTGAGGGAAAGAAAGGGAGAAAAAAACATCGATGTGAGAGGAAACATGGTTCGATCATACTCTACTGGACCAGGGATTGAGCCAGCAACCTAGGTATGTCCCCTGAGTGGGAATTGAACATGCAGCATTTTGGTGTACAGAATGTTCCAACCAACTGAGACTCCACACCAGTCCAGGGCAGAAAATACTGTATTCTTGAAGCTTTCCTTAAGAACATTTTATAGGATGAGTTTACATAATGAAAGTGCAAGGTCAAGCAGCAAGGGCTAGTGCAGAAGCTGTGGCAAGTTTAATGTGTTCTGTGGGATGAGTTTACACAACTAAAACTCAGCAGGGGAAACTTTAGAAAAGGGTCTGCTAGTAAATCTTATATATACTCAATTGGAGATCTAAGACTAACACCAGATGGGAACAAAGATGGAAAAGTAGCATGCAAGTATTCTGAAATATATAAAATATATTCTGAAATAGGTAAAGTATATTCTGAAATATATAAAATAACATAACAGGTAATAGATGGGAGTCAAAGGACATCATTTAAATATAGCAGTCCACATTGTAGATGGAATAATAAGGAACTTGGAAACTGGGAGCATTGTAAAAGTATAAATGTAATGTAACAACAAGGATAAAACTAAAAAACCTTTTAATTCTAAAAAGAAATAGAGAAATACTCAGAAGTAAAGAAAGAATTACATGATAGAATTAAGAATTTAGAATTTATTCACATATTAAGAAATGTTTTACTCACATATTAAATGTTTTATTCACATATTAAAGAAAAAGATTCTCAAATTAGCTCAAAAAAGCATAAAGTCTTTTTGAACTATTTTATTAGATATGCTTACTGTGTATATATATATACACATACATACAATAATACATATTTTTATATATATGGAATCCTAGCTTGTTTCACCAAAATAACATGAAAATTTAAAAGCAAAAATAGCCCTGGCCAGTGTGGCTCAGCTTGTGGGAGTGTCGACCTGTAGCCAAAAGATTGCAGGTTTAATTCCCTATCAGGACACATACCTAGGTTCTGGCTTCTATCCCTGGTCTGGGTGCGTGCCATCCCCTATGGGCACATGTGATCCATGGTCTGGGTGCATATGGGAGGAAAACAATCAATGCTTCTCTTTCACTGATGTGATTTCTTTCTTTACTTTCCTCTCTTTCTAAAAGCAATGAAAAAATGTCTTTGAGTTAGGATAAAATAAAAATTAAATTAAAAAATATTACAATAACTATAGCCATGGATGGTGCCCAGATTATTTTTAAATACAAAAGGAACGAGGACCCCATGGAGGAATGACAGATACCAGGTCTGAGGCAGGTAAAGACAAGGTGAGTCTGAAACGCCTCATGAGAGAAAGCAAGGGTATGCTGAAAAACTGATGGGGGTGTGTGAAAGTTTACAGAGACTGACTTGAAGGGCCCCTACTGGCTAAATCTATACAGACAGAGTATCCAAAAACATAAATTATTAGCACATAAGAAAATAATTTATGTGTCCATTGCAATTCTCAAAATTAGTCGTTTTTCATAATACCAAAAAAAATACAGACAATAAGTGAATTTGAAAATATGATCATTCGTATTTCATAAACATAATAATTAAATACTATTAAGGATATTGGTAAGAATGATCAATAGATTCTTAAGCTATTTTATAAAAGCTTTTAGGGGCAATATACTCACACCATCTTAACTATCACCTATGGATAGCCAACTAATTGTAAAACCAAAAATGAACTTACCTTTTTGGTGCACACCACTTAAAACACGTGACCCAATACAACATCATCAAAATGGGACAAACTGACCTTGCGTATCACCTGGTGAAGTGCAATATCAAGTACAAGATATAAGATTCTTGCCAAAATGTTCAATCTGAAGCAAAGTATTAAAAAGCAATCAAATCCAGACTCTGGGGCATTCTACAAGATGCTTGGACTAGACTCTTTAAAAATGTCAATGTCACCATTGACTTAGATAAAAAAATTGTGGCAGACCCCTTCTAAATAAAAATAAACAAGTGAGATATTAAAACTAAATATCATATATGAACCTTGATTGAATCTTAAATGAAAAAAACAGAAAGGGTATATTTGAAAGAATCTGAGAAATTTGCTATGAATTTCCTATCAGAGAATGCCTTGTCAATGTTAAATTACTTGTTTGTGGTTTAATTGTACAGAATATGTGTTGTAATCAAGTAGGACGATGTCCCTGTTCTTAAGAAATACATGTTGAAGTGCCAAGGAATGTAGTGTCATGATGTTTGAGACAGCTTTTAAATGATTCAATAACAAAGTACTGTGTGTGTGTGTGTGTGTGTGTGTGTGTGTGTGTGTGTGTGTACAGAGATTGAGAAAGAAGAAAATGCCACAAACTGTTAACAATTACTGAGTTTAGGTAAAGATTACAGTTAATTACACTATTATATACATTTTCTATATTTATATATAATATATATGTGTACTATATATACTTCTATATTTTTAAAGTAGTAGAAAAATTTCAATGTTAGGGAATATATCAGAACACAATTTGATTTATTTCATTATAAAAATGTGATAAATGCAACATCACTGCTAGCCTTTAGAGCTTTCATCTTATGTGGTGGGAGATACTCTTTTAATAAAAATTATAGACAAAAAAGTATTTGTGAGTTATCAGTCTTTTAAAATTTATCAAATGTACTTTAATTGAATAATTATGAACTATATAAGAAAACAAAACCATCAGCAATAATGAAAGTGAGGCAAAATAAGTATTATCTTTTATGATGATTTGTGTATTACTCCTCAGTCAAACATTTTCTGATATCACTCATACTTTCGGTGATTAAAATATGGTTTCCCTATGTGGTTTGTGCAGGACAGTGAGGTTTTTTCATTTTCTGGTTTGATTTTATGAATTCATTAAATATGTTATAAAGCTATTAAAGGCATGAATTTCATATTTGATGTATGTTCTTTGGGACTAGGCTCTGCCATTTATAATCTTGCTCCCCAAGATTTTGCTCCCCAAGCCTCATTTTCCTCATCTGTGAAATGAGTGAAATAATATTACTTTATCATGTGTGGTTAGTATTAAATAGAAATATAATGTAAAACACATAGTACAATATTTAGCACATTGTACACCCTCAGGAATTGTTAGTTATAATTATCAGCAGTTAGAAAGACATTATTTACTTTGCTTGCAGTTATAACTTAACCAATTTACACATATCCTCATTCCTTATTCCTTCAAGATACCAGGATATTTGCTAACTCTCATCTGTTACCTGTAATAGATGTCCATGTCTAAGCAAATACTGGGTGCTCTGTGTGCAAGACAATTTTATTTAAAAGCTAACTACAAGTCATTCAGTGTTTCCCTTGCTGGATTTCCTAGTTATTGACTTCTAGAGTCTCAGATTACACCATAGCTTCTGATCAAATATTGGGCACTAAAAAGAAGGTTATTGTAATTGTTGGAATGTAGTTAATAAAAGCAAAATGCACCCATGGAGCTGGAAGTGCTTATGCTGCTTGGAAAGAGGCTGCACAGTTCTTATCCCTTAGGAGAACACTTTTGCTTCCTGCCTGATACTCACCTAACAACTCAGGCCCACTGCATGCTGAGAACCATTGCAGCCTTGGCTAGGTGAGGAGAAAACTCATGTCAGCAAATGGGCTGCTCAGTATCAGCCTGCTTTTTTCAGATGCTGCCCTGGACCTATTACTTGAATACAAATTTCTTATTTTCTGTATCTTTTATCACTCCAGCCATTTATCCTGGCAACTGGATTCATTCCTACAATCTCTGTTTGGAGTTTTCTTGAAAGCCCTTCAAACAATAAAACTTCAAATCTGCCTAAGCCAACCTGGAACTTACATATCCATGTACATACTTATTATGTCCCTGTGTGTATGTGGTTAAATAAGCTTCAAAATATGGTAGACACTTGCTTACGCTCATAGAATTTTTGGTGAAGGAAAAATCTAAGAATCTAAATCCAAGGCGTTTACTTCCCTGTGGTCTAACATTGCATTTCTTTGTGACACAGGGCATGATAAACCATTCCCTATGTAAATCTTGGCTTATAGTAAAAGCCAATAGATTTTGAATTATGATAACTTAATTTGAATATAAATTACAATTATAGAATTTGAGGCGAGGGTGGGCATTAGAGGTTATTTGGCCCAAAATTTTCTGTTGATGATGAAACTGTCACACCTGTGACAGAAGATAATTCAAACTTTTATTTATTGTTTTTCCAAAAAAAGGTTCCTTAAACATCATCAATCAGTACATATACTAGGAGAAACTTCTATTCTTAAAGAAAAGTACTTCCCCTCATTTTTCTCCATACATCTGCTATGGATCTATTTTTCAATTACAGAGGCCTAATTTGCTAAATAAAACATTTGAGAGTGAAAAAATCCCAAATTATCTCTACTTATTTAGCTAATTATCATCCATCTATGTATTCAAATTAGGCCTGAAACATAAGAGACCACAAACCCATGTGTATTTAAAACAAACACTTTAAGCAGACAATACTCTAAGAACACTAGAAGATTAAGGAAATAAAAAGATTTAACCATATTTAAATAAAAAGCATCATAATGTATTTCTGCATCACAGCCTATATTTGACATAAATAAACAACTATTTCCCACCTGAAAAATATGACTACCAACGTGGCACCTTTTGTACTTTTAATTTTTTTAGAACCTCCCTTACATGAACTTCCATGTAACTTGAGTTGTAAAAATGACATTTGGTTTCTGCCTGGAAATATCTGGGGAAGTGCTTTCTGTTAAGAGTGTGCTATTTCCCTTGTTTGTTGAAAAACAATAAGCTATGGTGTGTATATCTACTTTTCCCACCATTTTTAAGACATATGCCTGTCTTTATTATTTTCAAACATAAGCATTTAATGTACTTAATGTTTATCATTTTTAAGGCTGTTATTCCTTTGTGTTATTACCTTATATGTGAGGGGAACCCCCCAAATCCCAGAATTTATTTTAAAAAATTCTGCATTTATTCTTACATGTTTCAACATTAGTCACCTTCAAACTACTCTCCATTTGATGCAATACATTTACTCAGATTTTTTTCGACTGCTGAAAACAGTTTTTGAACTCATCAATTTTGATGCCTTTTGGTGCTTCTGCCATTTTTGTTTCACCTCTTCCACTTTGGCAAAATATTTATCTTTGAGGACATTTTTCATCCGGGGAAACAAACAAACAAAAAAGTTGCCCCAGGAGACATCAGGTGAATAGGGAGGGTGGGGCATGGGGATCAAGCCATTTTTTGGTAAAAAACTGCTGAACATTCAGCATGGTCTGGGCAGGTGCACTTGTAAATCACCCATCACAAAACGGTCAAACACATTAAAAGAGTTTTCAGAAAAAATGCACTGAAACTGAATGCAGTCTCTCACAATAATGCCAGCTGGTGCATTGATACAGATGTGTTCCTAGAACACTAAACTATGGGGGAAGCCTGTACTACAGGGGGTCCACCCTCTGGAAGATTTTTCTTGTTTTGGGGTGTCCCCCCTTGTGTTTGCCTCAAAATTTTTGAGGCATGATAGACACAACATTCCTAATGGGCCAGCATCAGATTAAAAGTATGAAAAGACAATCATAAAATCAAATAAAGGATATATGTTTTGTTAATAATTTTATTTTATTTATTTAGCCTTACCAAATACATTTTTTTCATTGGTTTTAGAGAGAATGGAAGTGAGAGAGGGAGAGAGAGAGTTGTGAGAGAAAAAGCATCAATTGGTTGCCTTCTCATATGTGCCCTGAATGGGGATCAAACTTGCAACCATTCCATCTACAGGATGGTGCTCCAACCATCCGAGCCACACTGACCAGAGCTGTTTTGTTAATGATTTTAAATCAAGCCAGAGAATGCTACATGACCTGCTCCTCTAAGTTAAATAATCACAAGTGTATCTTAAAAAATGGGTTTACCTTTGCCTTTGGGATTATGAGAACAGGAATCATTAAATGAATAATTAGAGGTAAGGGCAGCTCCTATACTGAAACAGCACACCAGTTATCTTGTTCAGATGGTATATTCAATACAATTTACCTTTTCCTCAGCATTTCTAATGCTTTAAACTTGAAACAACTGCAGTAAAAGGGTGAATGGGAAAAAAGTTGATGTATTGCCCATATCATGCTAGGAAAGGCACATAAGAATATAATAGACTTCATTGTTACCTACATTGTATCTTCTCTAAATAATGGGAAAAAATCTGATATATTATAGTTACAAGCATTTTACTTATTTCTTTATTCAAAAAACTCAGCAAAATCATACTCATTCAGAATAAAACATTCCTATCAATAGTTGCAACACTGGATACATCTTACAGTGAAGATGTAATGTAAAGCAATAAATAGGAAGTTAAAGAAAAGATTGCCCATGTCACTGTTCCCTCCTACAAAGCAATTTGGCTCTTTTCTAATTGTGTCATTTGTTGAGCATATTTAATATGCATAAATAGAAGCTGTTGACCTCCCTTATCCTGAGAATATTCATTCACTGACCTGACTTATTCATTCAAACTGTTGGTGCAATTTATTCTATTTGATTCTTAATATTTACAATTTGTTCTTATTATATGGTGGCTCCAATAAGATTCATTCTTGTAAAAGTTCATATACTATTGAAACAGAAATAGTTAAGCAATATTAATGTTTGGAAATAATTATTTCATTTATTTGATTCAACCAATCATGGAGACTGAATCCCATAAAAGACTTTTAAATTTTAAACCATCTATATTTAAAACATTTAAAATTGTAACACTGATATGTTATTATATCAAAAATAAACATACAATTCAATAATGATCAGGGCTTGGCGTATGTTCTTCTATGCCTTTCTCTTTACTTGTACAGACATACTCAAGTCATATACACTTAATGGGAGTTTGGAGTTTTTTTCCAAAATTGAATTATAGTATATTATTATACTATAAATATTACCTGAATATTACTTTTTATATTACCATGTTTATTTATGGATAACCCCATAAGTTAATAGATAGATGTAACTCAATATTTTTAAATTCCTTATCATTTATGAGGTCTGTCTGGAAAAAGACAAACCATTGTTAATATAACAAGAATGGTTTGTGCAACATTGATGTAACCTGGCAGCTAAGGAGAGTGGACTGGAATGTGCATGAACGAATAATGACAACTTCACAGTACTAGTCAGTGGCGGCAGTAGATGCTGTTGAGTGAGCATGTGTACTGTGTGGCTATTGCATTCAAACTGAGTAGAGCAAAAAATTACATCAAATTTTGCTTTAAGCTTGATTATTTCTCTGCAGAAACTATCCAGATGATTCAGAAGGCTGCAGCTGTGGGCAACTGGTGAGTGGCAGCTTCATCAAAATAATGCGACTGCTCATGCTCATGTCTTGTCTAATGCAGAATTTTTTGGCAAAATATCAAATCACCCAGGTAACTCAGCCTCTCTACAGCCCAGATTTGGTGCCCTGTGACTTCTGGATTTTCCCAAAACTAAAATCACTTTTCAAAGGGCAGAGATTTCAGATCATTTATGAGATCTAGGAAAACAGGACGAGCAGATGATAATGATTGGAGGAACTGTGTGAGGTCCCAAGGTGCCTACTTTGAAGGGGACTAAAGTGTCATTGTCCTATGTACAATGTTTCTTGTATCTTGTATTTTCTTCTATTAAGTGTCTTTATTTTTCATATTACATGCTTAGATACTTTCCGGACAGATTATATATATATAAAACATATAAATTATATAATATATAAATTTATATATACACATAACTTATGCAATATAAATTTATATATTATATATAATATATCATATTGTATATATATAATATTGCCTTAATAATGACTTTTTAAAATGTTTTATAGTGGTTCCTCATTTTTCTCTTTCTTTGAAGCTAATTAGCCTGAGTTAACAATGCAGAAAGAAAGAAGAAGCTCCTACCTTTTGCAACAGCATGGATGCAACTGGAAAGCATTATGCTAAGCAAAATAAGCCAGGCGGTGAAAGACAAATACCATATGATCTCACCTTTAACAGGAACCTAAACAACAAAACAAAGAAACAAGCAAAATATAACCAAAGACACTGAAATAGAGAACACACTGACAAAGTTCAGAGGGGAGAGGAGAGGGAATTTCAGGGGAATTTCAGGGGAATTTCAGGGGAATTTCAGGGGAAAAGGGGAAGGGTATACAGGAACAAGTATAAAGGACACATGGATAAAAACTAGGAGCAGGTGGAAATGGGAGGGAGGAGGAGAGGGCTGGGTGGGTGGGTTGGGATGGGAGTAAAAGAAAATTGTACTGCAACAACAATTAAAATAAAATTTTAAAAAACCGATGCAGTGTACATACACTCATATCTATACACAGTTACACACGTGAATCTAAACCCCTGTTAGTGACAGTGATGTGCAGTTTATAGCAGTGAGCTCTGCAAGAATTGTAACACATTCAAACATAATTTCTTTGATGAAGAGGCTAAACTGCTAGCATACATTTTCCTGACTCTTCTGTAGCTAGATAGTGTTGTTATGTGAGAGAGAAGTTGTTTGTAAATGCTATCTTGCTAGCATATTGCAGGGCAAAGGGAATAACTTTTTTGGAATTTGAACCTTTAGCAGCACTGTTGTGGTTCTTAAAATTCTTGATTATGTCTCTCTGCCTTGTCAGCTCAATGCTGGCAAGGGAATCAATGGTGTGCTGGAGTCATTTTGCATCAGCTGATCAGGGCTTATTATGTGTATTTCTTCTGTACTTCGTCATGTTGGTGGATTGAAATTGGGTGTGGTGGAAGTGTTTGTACTGTTGCCTGATTGTATAAATTGTATGAGGAAGTTACTGGGCTCAGGGTTTTAATTTCTTACCTTGCTTTGGTCACAGAATAAGCCATACTAACTCTGGAGAAGAAAAACTGAGATTTAAATCAATCTGAACCTGAGGAATATGTAAAAAATGAATTTTTAAGTTACTAGGCAAAAAAGGATGGATTGAAGTCCTAGTTGAGACTGAATGTATTAAAATAGGTGCACTTACCAGAGACTCTGAATTAACCCAGGTTGCGAGAACAGGTTCTTCTTATTTGCTTTGCTTATTAGTCAAATCTAGATTTATGGTGATCTATGATAAATACATTTGAGATTATATGATTGTTTTTGGTTTTGCTTTAAAGGAAAATATAATTATGTTCCTATTAGATTACAGGTATATGAAGATATTCATCCTCTCAGAGCATACACTCAGAGTATGAAAGTGAGACTCAGGGTGCCTGAAAGCCTAGCACAGCAAACTGTTATCATTTTCTATATGTGTTACCATGCTGAGAGAAAGGTTATGATGTACCAGTTAAAGAATGAACGTGTAAAAGTGTGCACATGGGAATGTTACACTGGCTATATCATCAGTACCTTCTTATCTACTACTTAAATTTATTCTTTGGAAAACTCAAATAAAAATTTCCCTGCTAAACCTTTGAGAAATACATTAGAGAAGGGAGGACAAGCATCTCTGCAAAGATCTTTAATAGTATGGAAAACAGCATTCATCCACTATAGTTTGGAAATAGATATGAGAGATGCTGCCATTCCACTTGATTTAGTGATTTCCACTTGGATAAAAGATGCAGTGTAGTAAACCATCAGCTCTTAAGACATCAAGATCCTTTTGAGTGAAAGATACACCAATTACACTTCACATACAGCCCTAATAATTTCTAACTACATTCTATAAATGTTCCTCTTATTCATTTTTTAAGGGTGCTTGGTCTTTATCAGAGTAACTATGCATGGATGTAAGATAAATAAGCAAAAATTAGGGAGTGAGTAAAAAGATTCTGAATGCTATGGTTTTGCACTCATCAGAGAGGGTGATTATGAAATTTAATTAAATGTAATTTTGGTCCAAGCTTGTTTCACATTGTTTCCAATGGCATCAATAAGATTAAGAAACTATCCTGTTCATCTTGTTACTGACTTATATTCTCAGTAACTAGCATAGCACATGTAGATTTACAATAAATGGCAGCACACTCAGGCTGTCCTTCTGAATCATGAAGTGGAGACCATCAGGATAAAAAAACTCAAATGGAAACCTCTAGATCATTGCCTTTGTATCATAGTGATCAGAAGATATAACATGTACTCTTAGATTTCAGAGAGATTGCTGTCACTACTAGAGCACTGAATCATGTAGATGTAGTAATTATTAACATATCTAAAGTAGTGTGCTTACGTTTACAGGAGACAGGTGTTCTTTTGGAGAGCAATACTGACTGTTGAAAAGTTACTCAGTGATGGCCCTGATGTGGTGTCCCTTATTGGAACAACCCAAGACAATCAGGTTTTTGGCTTCCCCAGTCTCCCCTGGGCTGAAGTAGACTCAATCAACTTATTTGGCTTTTGCTCAGATACTTAAAGCAAGTATGGACGTTCTTTCTGAATACAGTATCTATTTTCCCCAGTAACTTCCCAGGGCTGAGTTCTCAGAATCAGTCATATTCTGCCTGTTCCCGGCACACACAACCAGTCCCTTTACAACACCCCTGTGTTCTTGTCTGGCCCACAGTAAACAGCTTATAATAGTTCTCTACTAGTACTGATTGGCACATTACTAAAAAGGTCCAAAAACTCTTTTACAAAGAGTAAATAAACATGTTGGTTCTAGAATTATGTTTGGAGGGAAACAGTTCTGTTTTCTACAAAACAAAATGTGGTATAATAAAAAAAAATTGTCTGGCCTTTGTTCTGGGTTCCTTGGATGGAATCTCAAAGATTTGGACTTTCCTGAGCAAAAGAGGTGCCTTTGTTATTCATAGTGGACCCACATACTTTACACCAATGAGGTGACTCTTAGTGGACCTCTTGATATTTATGCCAAAGGGATGACTCAGGGTCATGGCAGGTCATGCCATGTGATTAGGAGGTTGGGGCTTTGAGTCTACCCTCCCTACTACTGCATAGAGGGAGTCAGGGCTAGAGATAGAGTTCAAACACATGGTCTCCCCCTCAACTATCCCAATGATTTGTTTTACATGTTATTTTCTGAAAATTATTTAATATGCACAAAATAAATTTTGATGCAAAACCACATGTAGACAACTCTTGCAGTTCAATCCCAGGTTAAATGATCTTAGTCAATTTATCTGTGTTCCATAGTGTATAAAATTTCAGGAAGCACTACTATAAGAAACTGAAAAACTGATTTATTATATAAAGAATAGCATAAATTTATGTATATTAATTTGTTTCTTAATGTTATAAAGTGTAATTGACTTTAAATATATTAACTATACTTAAATTAAAATGTTCCTTGATTGAACCTACTTTATTAGATAATATTTAGCAGTGATGAACCTTTAAAATTATATGATTCTATTTATGTGTGTGAATATATGTATGTATGTATGTGTGTGTATGTGTGTATATATATATATATATATATATATATATATATATATATATTACCCAGTTTTTAATAAATACCTAAAATATTTCCCAAGGTAGTAAAAATATTATCAAGATTATATTTTAAAAAACATTAAAAGATCAAGCCAGAGACATAGCTTAAAGGCAATAACACTTACAGACAAATTGAAAATGAATGCTTAACTAGTATATATAAGGAGGGAATGAAACAAATTTATTAATGGTTGCTAGTAGATAGCTTGAGAGAAGGAATCCAAAGTAAAACTAGGAAAGTTTAACTCAGTTGAAAATGAAAGATTTAGGCCAGCACTAGGCACGTCTCAGGACTTGCTTAACATGCAAATTATAGAAATAAGGTATAATTATGTCTGATAAGTGCATTAATAAATTCTGTATTTTATCCTAAGCATTACAACCTACTATAATATTATAGCATTTACTATTCTTGTAAAAAATTAAAGTAATAATTGAATAGTTATCCACATGATTCTGGAAAAGATGTGTGGTTCTATATATTTTCCTGTTGTTTATTTTTCTTTTTTGAATGAATACAAGGTGGGGCAAAGGTAGATTTACAGTTGTTCATATGGAAAATAATACAATAGTTAATAAGTAGAATGAGATTAAACTCTGTTTCACATACAACTATAAATCTACTTTTGCCCCACAGATCCTGAACAATAAATAATAATTTAAAAATTATTTATTTATTTTATCTGTAGGTAAAAACTTAGTGATGGAATAATATAATCTTAGAACTGAAAGAAATCATCTATCTTAGCTCCTTATATAGCTGACAAAGTCAAGGTGAAAATAGGCAAATTCACTTTCTTGACTATTTAGCCTCTCTAGTTGTCATAAAGCCTCCCTTCATGTCACTGGAAGTATTAGTGAGAGCATATCTCAGTCTTTTCCAGTATTCAAAAACACAGAAACAAAAGTAGTATTTACTGGACATAAACATGTGCAAGACACTGTGAAAGATGATTTATATATTTTATCTCATTTAACTTAGAAACAATACTAACATGTTGGAAAGAGCATAATTGTTTTACAAAAGAGGAAATTCAGTCATTGAAAGGTTATGGATAATTACCAGTTTATGTATCTGTTAAGTCATAGAGACTGGATTTGAATACAGGCCATCTAGCTCTCCAGATCCAATGGACTTTCTTACTACAATTAAGCACCTTTGCATGAGCACAAGACGGCATTAGTGTGCTCCATTAAAACTATAGTAATAGTATTACTCTATTCATAGGTTAAAACTCTTTCTATTCCACTTAAGGAAACATATGTGCAAATGAATTAGCAAAAGTAAAGTTGTAAGCCTGTGGGTACATATGTATGTGTAATAGGCAGAGAAGGGGAGAGAGGGAGAAAGGGAGGAAGAGGGATAGGGAGGGAGGCAGAGGTCCAAGACTGAACTTAAAATGTAGGTCTATTTTTAAAAATTATACCACATATCAGCATAAAATGAGGAATGTATTTGATTAAAACTTACTGGTTATGCCTGACTAGTTCAAGAATAGGATTTTAAGGGTGGTGGCACTTCTAAAGAGAGGATCTCAACCAAAATTGTTTACGAAAGCAAATTTCACTCATTTTTACTGATTCACAGAGTTTACCTTAAAAATCTAAAAGGCAGTTTCCATTCACTTCTGTTTACTTTTGTTATAATCAAAAGCCCAAGTTTCTCAAGTCACTTATTAACACAAAGACACTTACCAACTACCTATGATCTAATCTGGTCCTATTAAACTTCATTCCCTATTAGCCCCAGTTATTTTATTCTGACCTCTGAAGCTTATGATCTGTCATTATTAAAGGCACCATATGTCCTCAATTTATTTTATGAAAGTTTCCTTCACTTTGGCTCTAACTGAACCCTAGCTGAGTGCTAAGTCTCTACTCCTAGTGAAGCCCTCTGAAGTGGAGAATGAATTTCTCTACATCCCAAGACCTTAGACCCAGCTGCAGAGGATGTGTCTTCTGCTGACCAACTTGCTGTTTACAAATCACCTGGTATTGTGGACTTGTAGTTGAGAAGTGCTTCCATATAGGAGAATTTTACACATTTGATGTACATGGCTACATGGTAATTTAATGGAATGTGTTTGTTATGGAGCAAATGTTCCCAACCACACAGTATAATTTAATCATCAAATGTATCTCATGCCTTTTCATACTGATATCTTCATAAATGAAGTCTTTTTCTAAAATCCCTTTTTGCATTGTGACAGCTCAAATCATAACACAGTAGGGTCAATACAATTACAATTCGGTATAGGGTGACACTATTTGACATAACCATACCACCTCACTCTAGGGAAATATCATTGTAGAGAAAGATTATTGCAACATAAAGGTAGAATTTTCAATTGCAAATTCCCCAAACTCCAATAAAGACATTTTTTTCTCATTTCACATTGGCAAAAGAGAAGTTTCTAGAGTAATTTTTCTTTTTATATGCAATAAAAATATTAGTAATTACAGAATAAAATGTTGTTCTAACTATAGAACAAAGTTTTAATGAGCCCAAAGTGTCAAGTTGATCAATATCAATATTATTTCAAGGACTTAGCATTTTTTTCATATTTTAAGTACATCCTATTTTGAGTGTATGAACACACACATGCACTTTCAATTATATATATTATTAACATAGTACACTTAATATAATTTTATGTATATTGTAAATACATTGTATATATGTATTTAGCCACTTAACCAATTAACTCCACTCCCCTCTAGCTTACACATGCATAGTCAAGTAATAGATCCTGTCAATGTCAATTCTTTCATCCTTAAAGTTCATTTTTTAAAAATATATACTTTTTATTTTTTAATTATAGTTGATGTACAATATTATATTAGGTGAACAACCCAAGGATGAGACATTTATATAACTTACAAAATGATCATCTCATCTGACACCATACATGGTTATTACAATATTATTGACTATATTCCCTATGCTGTACTTTACATCTCAATGATTATTCTGTAACTACTACTTTGTGCTTCTTAATCTCTTCACTGTTTTCATTCATGGCCCTAACCCCAGTCCCTTCTGACAGCCATGAAAATGATCTCTGTATGTATGAGTCTATTTCTGTTCTGTGTGTTTGTTTATTTTGCTTTTTTAGATTCCTCATATAAATGAACTCATATGGCACCTGTCTTTGTCTGACTTATTTCACTCAGCCAAATGCCTTCTAGGTCCATCCATGTTGTTGTAGATGGCAAGATTTCATTACTTTTTATGGCTGCATCATAATATATATATATTATCCATCCATTCATATATTGATGGACACTTAGGTTGCTTCTATATCTTGACTATTGTAAATAAAGCTGTAATATAATATGAATGTATATCTTTTCAAATTAGTGTTTTGTGTTTATTTAGATAAATACCCAGGAGTCCTTCTCTGTCTTTTATTATAGCTGTTTTAAAGTTTATTTTGTCTGATATAAGTATTGCAACTCCCTCTTCTTTGTTTGATTGCTTTCATTTTCATAAAATATCTTTTCCAATGTCTTTATTTTCCTTCTCAGTGTCTTTTTATCTGAAGTGAGTCTCTTGTACACAGCATATGTATGTTTTGTTATCTCTTCAGCCACCATGTATCTTTTGACTGAATCATTTAATCCATTTGCATTTTTTTTCACCAGGTTAGGGAAGTTTTCCATTATTAGCTTTTCAAATAAATTTTTATTTCCTTGCTCTCTCTCTTCTCCTTTTGGCATTCCCATGATAAAAATGTTGGTACAGTTGAAGTTGTCTGAGAGACTCTTTAAACTATGTTCACTTTTTTGGATTTTTCCTTATTTTTGCTATTCTGATTGGATGTTTTTTCCCTATCTTCCAAATTGCTGATTTGATTCTCTGGATCATCTACTCTATTGTTGATACTTTGTAATATATTCTTTATTCTATGTTTCATTTCTTACTGTTTTTATGTTTTCTGTCTCCATGTTCATATTTTTTACCACTTTGTTGATGTACTCATTAAGTTTATGTACTCTTCCCCTAAGTTCATTGAACAGCCTTACAACAAGTGTTTTGAAATCGACATCTGATAGATTGCTTGTCTCCATTTTATTTAGTTCTTATCCTGGATTTTTTTCTGATCTTGTATTGGGGCATGTTTCTTTGTCTTCTCATTTTGGCTGCCTCTCTATGTTTGTTTCTATGTATTAGCTAGAGCTGCTACATATCATGGGCTTGGTAAAGTTGCCTATTGTAGTAAGTGTTCTGTAGGGCTTAGTGGCACAGCCTCCTTGGCCACTCAAGCCAAGCTCTCCAGGTACATCCCAGTGTGGTCTGTGTGCACCCTCCTGTTGTAGTTGATCCTTAATTGCTGCTGGCACATTAATGGGAGGAATTGACCTTCTGGGCCAAACACCTAGGAAAATAAGTCAGGATCACAGCAGAGGATCTGTTGTGCAGGGGTCAATTCCACAAAACAGGATTCAGTTCAGCAGGGCTCTGGTGCCAACAGAGTTTGCCCTTTGAGCATGTCACTTGTGGAGGATGATTGTTGCTCTGCCATGGTCTGAAACTTTCCACTGCATATATTGGCTCTGTGGCCCCCTGGGAGGAACAACCCAAGATTAGCTGCTGCCTGTGCCTTGCCCAAGGGCAACCAGCATGATCTACAAAGTGATCTGCAGATGGTTGCTATATGTGCTGGACTTAGAGATGCCTAGGAGAGGCCAAGATGCAATCCAAGGCTGGATGCTGCTAGTGGTGGGCTTGGTGCCACTTATCAAGAGGTATTGGGAATACTAAAGTCAGATGTTGCTTGTTTTGGGTTTTATAACTTTTGAGAGATTTTAGGAAAGCTTGTAGCATGCTCCAAGACAGACTGTTTCTATGGAAAAGCCACAGAAAAGTTTGAAGGGGCCCACAAATTAAGTGAGGCAGGGATCTCAGGGAATCACCAGGGCAGTGTGAACAGTATTAGCCAGGTTGTTAAAGATGCAGATATGCTACCCACCTGCTGGATCTGCAGGGGGAGGGCTCAGAAAAGGAAAAATGGCCTCTGCCAGCCCTTCTGCCTGGGAGACAGCTGCCCCTACAGCTTTTGCCCTGATGCTAGATAATTCAGTCCTTCCCTATATATCTGTGGGTACCTTTTAAACTGTTTTTCTAGTGCTGGAGTTACAGTGAGTGAGTCTGAATATGTCTGTGCAGGTTTTTTAGTAAGAATGCCTGGGACTCTAGTGTTTCCCTCACTCCCACCCCCTGCTGGATTTTACAGCCAGAAGTTATGGAGACATTTCTTCCTGGCACCAGAATCCTAGGCTGGGGGGTTGCTGTGGGGATGAGAACCTTCACTCCTCTAGGGGAACCTCTGTAGACCAGATATTCCTTCTGACTTTTATCTACCACATGTTGGTGTGGGAAACCTATTCTGCATCTTTGCCCCTCCTGCCTGTCTTGATATGGCTTCTTCTTTGTATCCTTAGATATCAGCTTTTGTGGGAGGACGTATTACCTACTCTTCCACCTGGACTGGAAGCCCAAAGCTCACTTTTAAAACTATTTTTCATTATATCTATCAGTCTTACCCTCATTCTAATTGTACTTTTACACTCTCGCTCACACTCCACAAATGGACTGTTTCTTTTTCCTTATCTACACAAGCTCTGGTATTACCATTAATCCAATTATTGTTTTATGAATAACATTCTTCTTAACCTCTCTGGCTTTCCATTTTTCCACCTTTAGCCCTGATTGACTCAAGTTTCATCATTTGTACATGACTGATAAATGAGTCTGAAGAAAATAACACATTATTTTTACCTGGTGCTATAAAAATATGATTTCTAACCTCAATGGAAAAATAATAAAGAAGAGATATAAAACAAATAATCTTGCCTATGGATAAAGGAAACCAAGTTAGTTACCCACTTATTTCTACATGAAATAGGAACCAAGTTATCTGCTGCAAAATAGAAGAGTGTGGGAAGTATGGTAAACAGAAAGTGAATATGGGAAAAATAGAAATTACTTTATATAAAATAGAAATTACCTTTGGTTATTTCACCTCACTCTTCAATATGTGTGTGTGTTATTGTGTATCATATACTGGTATTTTCTGGGAGCACAACAGAGTGAAAGAGACAGATGGCATTTGCTCTCGAGAAGCTTAGAATTATAGGAAAAGATAGGTATTTTGAAGGACAGGTATTATTCAAATAGTTATTTACTTATACTTGTGATAAGTGCCTCAGAGGAAAGGCTGAATATAAGGATTAGTGAGAGCATAAACTATAGACAATTGACCTATGTAGAAGTAATTTCTTGAAAATGGTTGCCAGTTGTAAAAACAAAACAAAACAAAACAAAAAAGTACCAGGGGGCAGGAGAAAAAATATGTCAGCAATAAAGTCTAACATGTATGAAAGCAATAAAATATAACAAGTTTTTCTGCAAATAACTAAGTAAACAAAAAAAGAATAGTAAGCAAGAAAAAGACTTTTAAGATGAGATGGAGGTATTTGTCAGGAGGCATGATTTAAATGTACCTTTAAACCACTTAATCATTTAGAAGGGATGACGAAAACACAGGTAAAGATTATGAGCAAGTGAGATAGAAAAATATATGTTAGCAATTTAGTTATTCAGTGGACAATTATTAGTGTAGAGAAGACAACACTAAACAGGTGACAACAAGTGAGCAGGTTATTGCATTATATCAAATAAAAAATGATGGATTTCTTAGAGAGTGTAGATAAAGATAGTGTTTCTTTTTTCCCTGTGAGTACCAGAGTCCTTGTTAACATTACTGAGTCCTTGAATAAATGAAGCCTGAAGCTGAACTAAGATTTTTAGTTAATAGAGCCAAGGTCCAGAGAAAATGTCTCAGTAGTGGAAAAGGGAATTTCATGAAAACTGTCTAAGTGCAATTTCTCAGAAAACTGGATTTACTCAAGATTTAAGATTTTTTTCCTTAAGAAATTTTGAAGAATAAAAGATTATATTCAAAGAGTGGGATGTTTTAATTAGTGACTTTGTAGATGATAAGTTTGGACTAATGAAATGGGTCAAGCTGCAAGAAAGGTAACTTCATTAGTAATAAAGTGGCCAAGGAAATTTGACAGTTGAAATGGACAGATCAGTGTGAAATTTGAACATATCTCTGATGATGGCAGAAAAATCATGGTGGGGTCTGGACTGAAGTCCAGGAATCTGGACTGAAATCTTTAAATAATGAAGAAAATGACAAGAAACAAAGTAAGTTATGAAAATAAGAAGGACAATGTAATTGTATAACCATGAGTCTCAATGCATCAGGTGACTGACATTAATATAATTGAAATGACATTGGAGTCAAGACGTGGATGCACATGAGATATAAAAGAGTGTACTGCTCACATGTGAGAGAGTGAAAAGTAAATGATATTGATGGAAGTCAATTGTCATTTGAAGTTCAGGAATGGCAAGAAAATAGATGTGGAAAAGAAAGAAAGTTTTTGAATTTTTTGCAGCAGAAATTCTGAAAGATGCAAGGGATGATTTACCCAATATGGGAGGAAACAGAAATTAGATACAAAGCAAGAAAAAAAAACAAGTCATTCTAAGGATTATAGTAGACTAGAATATAAATAACAGGAAAGGGTGTTACTACATTAATCACTGACTCATCATGGATGCACTGGAATTTTGGTAGATTTCTTTTTCATCATATCTTGGAGGGTTTGTATTCAGGATAAATTGCATTCTGAGAAGAAAGTCCTGGTGTTTGTTATGAAGTGAGGTATCCTTTTCTTCTGTAGCAGTTGGCACCTGAAAGGGTACGATAACTAGGAGCCCCCAGGAAAATGTGTGTTTATTAGTCACTGGAAGAAAGAAAATGTTTCTAAAGATATTAACCTTACATTTCAAATAAATTCAGATGAGATTATGAACATTAGCATATTGCTGTTTGAAGTCTAAATACAAAATATTATTGATATGATAAATTATCATATTTCAACATAGAATTCATTGTTTCTCTCCTAGTGTTGACTTATCAGAGGTCTTGGCTAACAAAGGCATCAATTTCCAATGAGAAGATTAAACAAAAAAGCACTATAGATCTTTAAGATAATATCTTGAAAACATCATGCCAATAAATATTAAAATTTAACTAAAATTGATAAATTTATTTATAGTCTCTCTCTAGCTCATATAAATTGAATTCATGCTCAAACACTTCCTTGTAAATTTACGTTCAAGTTCACAACACTTCAATGCTGGATACCAAAAAATGTAAAGAAAACATAACATAAATGTCAAACAAGTATTTTTAGAAAAGGAAAAGAAAAAAATCTTCATGGCTGATTATATGTGGTTTGAATAAATGTGATACCAAAATCTGACAAATATTTTATAATAAAACAAATGTAGGCCAGTGCCTCTGATAAATCTAGATTAAAAAATTAAGGTAAAATATTAACAAATAAAACTTTTGATATGCAAAGATGATGATATATCACAATTATTTTGTAAATATGTTTGTATTCATTAAAAGAAACTAAGAAAAATAAAGTTATAGCCACAATAAATACAGAATACCCATGCATGGTGAAACCTTATAAAACTATAAACAGAATTCTTTTAACCTGATTAAGTACATATATAAAATTTATGCAATTATGTTAAAAAATATCCAGGGTTTTGCCCTGGCTGGCATAGCTCAGTGGATTGAGCGTGGGCTGGGAACCAAAGTATCCCAGGTTCGATTCCCAGCCAGGGTACATTCCTGGGTTGCAGGCCATAACCCCCAGCAACTGCACATTGATGTTTCTCTCTCTATCTCTCTCTCTCTCTCTCTCTCTCTCTCCCTCCCTAAAAATAAATAAATAAAATCTTTAAAAAAAATATCCAGGGTTTTATTTGGTAAAATTTTAAAAAATTCAAAATTTGCATAGAAATTCAAATAGGCCTAGAATATCTAAGATAATTTTAAATATAAGAAAAAATTTGAGCAGTAAAATACACTATACAGCTAAAATAATTAAGATTGTAGTTTTATTAACTGAAGGATAGATAAACAAACAAATTTATAGAATACTGAATCCAGAAACATACACAAATAAAGTCACTTGACAGTCACTTGCAAGAAAGAGAACAATACAGTACAGAACAAAATGTCTACTTTTTTAACAATTTTGGTGAATGACAAATATTTTCTTAGACCACTGCTTTATTCTGTATGTAAAAATTCAACACCACATATCTTATAGACTTACATGTAAAAGACAATATAGCACTGATAGAAGATAGAGAAAGTCATTAGAGACCAAATTCATGACATTTAAAATTATCTGTATGAAAAGCTGAATCGCCGTGTCAGAAAATAATATATATGCATGTGAGGTCTGCCTGAAAAATTCCAGCCATTGTTAATATAACAAGAAAAGTGTGTGTAACATTGATGTAACCTGGCTGCCAAGGAGAGTGGACTGGCAGGTGCATGGTGAACAATGATGACTTCACTGTACTAGTCAGTGCAGGTGGTAAACACCATTGAATGAGCATGTGTACTGTGTGGCTGTCTCATTCAAATAGACTGAGTAAGTAAAACAACAAAACAGCATCAAATTTTGCATTAAGCTTGAACATTTCTGCATGGAAAATATTCAGATGATTCAGAAGGCCACAGCTATGGGCAACTGGTGATTGGCAGCTTCATCACGACAATGAGACTGCTCATGTATCACCTCTAGTTCAGTGATTCTGGCAAAATATCAAATCACCCAGGTGACTCAGTACCCCTACATCCCAGATTTGTCACCCTGTGACTTCTGACTTTTCCCAAAACTAAAATAACTCTTGAAAGGGAAAAGAATTCAGACCATCTCTGAGATTCAGGAAAATATGATGGGCAGGCGATGGCAATTGGGAGAGCTGTGTGGGGTCTCAAGGTGCCTACTTTGAAGGGCATGGAGGTTTCATTGTCCTAAGTACAGTGTTTCATGCATCTGGCATCTTCTTCAATAAATGTCTCTATTTTCCATAGTGAATTGCTGGATACTTTCTGGACAGTCCTTGTATATAATATGTGTATTATATATCCCCAATAATCAGCTGAAGTTTATAAAGAACTATTAGGTACCACATAAAAGTGAGATATTTTAATGGCAAACAATATTGTGTGCATCATTATTAACTCTCCTTTGAAAAGCAAAGCAAACTTTAAACTCTGTATACAACTATGAAAATGACCAAAATTGGAATAAACTGAATATACCTAGTTTGGTTGTGATCATGGAGAATAATGAGGAAAGGAGGCAGCAGAAAACTTATTCATGCATGTGTTGAATACTATCGTTAGAAATATTATTGATAAGAACTAAAACCCCATCAACAATGGACTGGATACATAGGTTGAGTTATGTTAAAAGAATAAAATACAACTACAAGAATAAAAAGAACCCCCAAACTGTTGTTATGGTCAACTACATGGATGAGCTTTACAAACATAATGTTAATCAAAAGAAGGCAGATACAGAAGAAGACATATTGTATATGTCTACTTTGTGAAGTTGAAGCACAATCAAGATAATATATAGTGTCAGAAGTCCAGTTTCTATACTGTTACAACTGGTAAAGTGTTGAGGAACAGCTTCTAGTTAACTAACAATGTTCTAGTTTTTGATATCGAGGGCAATGAAATTAAATCTATTATACTGTTATGTTTTTTGAATATTTTGTATATTTTTTCATTCAAATTTTACTTAAATTTTTACTGCAAAAAAATCTAAAGCTACTTCTAGAGTGAGAAAAATTTATCAGAAGCTTCCATTAAAGTTACTGTATACTTGACAAGAATGGTTTTTCATTAATATTATTTGCCCTGACAAGGAAATGGATTTACCAGATTAGCTGGAGCTTATCAAAATTCGTCCCCTGGGAAATATGGTTGATATTAAGCATAAACAATATTAACGTTCTGTTAACAAGAAAATAAATTACTGGAATGGATTTTCACAACAGCAAAAAAAAATTCATTCTTTATTCTCTCATGTTTACTCTTATAAAACATTTTTAAGTTTGCTCTGCAGAGATCATAAAATACAAGTTGGAAAGATAACCTGGTTTATGAGCACTCACATTTACTATTCTCTTTTTATAAAATAGTACCCTCCTTACATATCCCCTTCTGTCTTTTAACAATCCTTTTTGGAAGGCTTAAGAGATGTATTGATATTGTAAATTTTTTTAGTAAAAAGCTGTTTTTATATTTCTGCTATAAAATATTGCTCTGCTTGTACCATTTTTAATTCACAATATCTTTACTGCTGTAGATATTAATACCTTGCTTATCAGCTAACTTGGTTATATTTGATGAACTCTTTAGGTCATGCATATTTGCTACCTTATTCACTAATGACAAACTCTGCTATATATAGAACCAGATTTGACTCAATTGAGTGGTCACTGAGTGGTTCATTGTAAATGAGCCCTTAATTCATTATACACTCAAAATAATTTCTGTGCTTTTGTGTGAACATATATTAACAAAATACAATTTAAGAAAATTTTTACTTGTATCTGCAATTCTGATCCAGAGTCAATAACACAATTACTTTCTATATTTTATCCATTCAGTAAATATTTATTAAACAGCTAATATATGCATGTACTCAACAAGGTCTCTAGGATAGAATAGTGAAAAAAAACAAAAATAAAGATATCCTTGTCTTTGCAGTGTATGCATTCCAATTGGTTGTGGCAGATGTTAAAAAAGAATAATACAAAATAGAAATTACATAAGTAAACACACTACATCAATAAATGCTACAGAAAAAGGAAAGACTACAGAAGGATAGAGGACAATTTTGGAATGCTGAAGAGAAAGTAGACTGCATTTTTCAACAGAGTGGTCAAAATAAACCTTATTGGAAATACAGCATTTGAACTAAGATCTAGAGAAAGTTAGAGTAGAGAACTGAGTAAAAAAGAATTCAGTCAAAGAAAACAATCACTGCAGATTTCTCTAAGGCAGGAGTACTTTTGGGATGTTGTAGAGAGAGACAATATTTTGTATGAAGCAGAGTGATCAAGAGGGAAAGTAGTTAAATATGAGGTTAGAGAGTAAGTTGGGGCCATTATTAAAAAAATGACTTTTGTGAAGTGAAAATACTGCAGTATTTTGAGCAGGAGTGTGTGATAAATTGACTTCCATACAAAAATAATCACTCAAGCTATTGTGCTTTATAAAAGTATGAAGGGAAGGGCAAAACCAGGAAGAGCTACTAGAAGGCTATCTCAGTATTCCATGCAAATAAGGATAATAGCTCTGAGGATAGTTAGCAATGAAGGTGGTAAGGAATTGTTGCATTCTAAATATAGTATTTTTTTAAAATAGAGCTGGCTGAATTTCCTACATATGCTGTGTGAAAGGAAAAGAGGAAAGAAAGAGGATATCAAATTTTTTTCCTAAACTAGAAGAATAAAAATAATGTTGAATGAGAAGATGAGTATTGCAAGAAGGACAGTTTTGGCCAGGAAGATCAGGAGTTCCATTCAGTATCCAATGATTTGTACTGTCTACTGAATACCCTATTGGAGGTGTCTTAAAAGCAGACAGATTTATGAGATCAGATTGCGGGAATGAAGTATGAGCTGGCAAATACAGGTGTAGTCACTGAACCATGGACAGCATTTCATGGTATGATAATGAATTGGTTCACCAAGAAAGTGAGTGGACCTTGGCGATAGATTATCACCAAGGTCTGACCTCCAGGGCACTCTAATTTTAAGAGGTTGAGGACAACAGGAGAATTCACAAAAATACTGCAACAAAGTTGAGTAGAAAAAATTCCAGGAGAGCGTGGTGTCATTGGTTATACTTTGCCTGGTATATTAGGCTTACATGTTGATCATATTTCATCCGTGATGTTGTCACTAAGAGAGACACTGTTGTCTTTTAAAATCCCATATACCTTTTAAAAAGTAGTAAAGTAGTGAAATGTTTTGTTTTATCTTCAACCTTAACTAAATTTGGTAAATGATCTTCAGTAGGCGTTTATGAGAAGTCTATGATGAAAGTATATAAGAATTTATAAAGTTCTGTTTAAAATTTGAGACTTTAAGACAGTCCCTAGGATAGCTTGTTTTGAGCTAGAGATATGGAACTTACTGATGCAGGCAATGCTTAACCAGTTACAAGGCCCAGCTTGGCTAGACAGAAAAGATCCCATGGGAAAACCTTGCCCACACTCTTCTGAAACCAAGATTTCTTACACATGTCTTGATGGTTCATATTCCAGAGATGACATGTTTCTGATAAAACAAAGAAAATAGCCTATGGGGGTGTGCCCAAAAGTTTCTAAGACCACAGAAGCTCGTCCATACTTTTTCTCCTGCTACAATATGCATATTACCTTGTTTAAAGCATATCATTAATACAACCTGAGAAAACTTGTGAGTCCTTTCTATTACCTGTGAAATTATTACAGATGGCTCTAGGAAGTACAACTAATGATTTTTTTAGTGCTGCGCTCCAAGTAATTCTCTACCATTGTTAAATTGCCTTAAGAAATCTAGTTTTTGATTCAGATATACTGGGAGTTAGAATTAAAGCTCCATTTCTTCACTAAGCACATGGTTAAGAGACTAACTTTTATATTCTATCCATATTTTAACTATAACTCTTATTAACTCTGTGTTCTTTTATGTAAGAAATGGTAACAATAGTATCTAACTGCTAACATGTTTTTAAGGACTAAGTTAAATGATAAATCTGAAGCCCATAAATAAATACATCATAGTATTCAGATACATGCATCACAGTGTTGGTTTGTTATAAAAATATATATATTCCACCCCTTGTCAGAATCCTATATGTAGACAAAATAGTATGCATCAGCAATTTACTATAAGTTCTCTTTATTCTTTTATCTTTTCCTCTGGACATGAAAAAAATAATTCCCCAGATCAGGTGTTTAAACATTCAAGGCTACAATCCTACCATGAGCCAAAAATGCTGAAACAAATTCTTTCTGGATTAAGTGATTCTGGGGTCATCTGAATAGTAATTCAATTCATTTCATCCACACTCAATTATTCATTGGGAATACCTAACATGATTACGATCTGCATGCACCATGTTTTTCACACCACCACCTAAAAGCTACTAAGAGGAATATAAAAATTGTTACAAAATAAATGTATATATTGTATCATTTGAGCACAAATTTTGACTTTTAGACAGATTATATTATCCAGATAATCAAATTTTAATATTGAATTTGATAATTCAAATAACTAAATCAAATATACATGAATATACTATATGAGGTTTGTCCAGAAGGTACCCAACCATATACTATGAAAAATAGGGACATATACTGAAGAAGATACAAGACGTAAGAAACATTGTACACAGGACAATGATGCCTCAGTCCCAATCAAAGTAGTCATTTTGGGACCTCACTCAGTTCTCCCAATTGCCATCAGTTGCCCTGCCTTACTCTCCTGAATCTCATAGGTGGTCTGAATTCTTTTCCCTTTCAAGGGTTATTTTAGTTTTGGGAAAATCCAGAAGTTGCAAGGTGCCAAATCTGGGCTGCAGGGGGGCTGATTCACCTGGGTGATTTGATATTTTGCCAAAAAACTCTGAACTAGAGGTGATGCATGAGTGAGTGTGTTGTCATGATGAAGCTGCCAATCACCAGTTGCCCATAGCTGCAGCCTTCTCAATCATCTGGATAGTTTCTACAAAGGAATGTTCAAGCTTAAAGGAAAATTTGATGTAAATTTTTTGCTCTACTCACTCAGTCAATTTGAATGAGACAGACACACAGTACACATGCTCATTCAATGGTGTCTACCACCCCCACTGACTAGTACAGTGAAGTCGTCAATATTCATCCATGCACATTCCAGTCCACTCTCCTTGGCTACCAGGTTACATTGATGTCATGCAAACTGTTCTTATATTAACAATGGCTGGACCTTTTCCAGACAGACCTCATATTTCTCAAGAAACCCAAAACTTATCATCATGTAGTATATATAATTTGAATGTTTTTATTATATATTGGCACATTCCATCTTGAAACTATGCATTATCACTCTTAATTTTATCATCTCCTTCTGGTAGTAACTCAAAACATCATGTGAGAATGATGTTTATTATGGTGCTGATTAGAATGTAAAATACATTATATTTTAAGTTTAAAAATAAAATCACTATAGATACTAGTCCATCCATTTATAATATTTTATAGGAAACAACAATGATAATTTTGAAATGCATGTTATAATTTCAAAGATAATATAACTACTTAAAAAAGTAAAAAAAAGTTGAAAACTTTAGATCCACATTATAATTACAGCCAAGTTAAAAATAATTAAAAGGATAAAAATGATTATGATAGTAAATTTTATGTTATGTGGATTTATTTCAGTAACAAATAATTTTTTAAATGTTGCTTCTGTTTAGCATGTACAGTGCCTGAAAGGGTTTCAGTACACTTCTGCCACACTCAAAATTCTGGATAATCTGCAAAATCTTAACTGTTTTTGACATCATCAGAGGGGAAGTAACATGGGGTAAGCAGCCCAAAACCCAGCAGAGACAAGTATGTCTAATGAGAGACAGGATGAAGAAAACAATGGCTCACATGTGACAGAAAAAAAGGGGGGAAAGTTGAGTGTCACACCAATAATAACAAAAAAAAGAACAAAAACTTAGGAACAAAACTTTATTCACCTAAAGTTTTAATGAATTGCTAAAGTTTGTGTGTGGCCTACCAGAGACATAGAGATCCCCTAAGTGCTGAACAAAAAGGGAAAGGGCTTGCATTTGAACATAGAATACATAAAAGAAAGAAGTAAAGAAAGGAAAAAAGATTGCAGGCAGCCTAGAAACGAGAAAATTCCGAGTGGTGAGAGCCTAGGGGGCTTGGTGCATGGTGTCCCACATAGATCACACACTCCTGTGGAAATGGGGTTCTAAACGGCTTGGGAAAGGAGAGCAAATCCAGTTAACCTCTAGTCAGAGATGAAAGCCAGCTGAAGCTGGGAGAGGGAAAGTGAAAAAAGCAAAACAGCATCTCTGTCCCTGGGTGAGGGACAGGGACCTGGCCTGGGACAAAACTATCACAAGTCTTCTTCAGATGAGTGAAGTAGATTCACAAAGGAGAAACTTTTCCCACCCACTCCAAACACTTTCCCAGAGACCAGAAATATAGGAAATGTCTAAAAGTAAGACTGTCTCAAAACAGCAGAGAATATTCTGCCCCTTACACCAAGCTAGCAAATACTGAATAACAAGCAGCAGCAGCCAACTGTTCTGGGAGTAAAATAGTGTGGAGATACCCGGACCCCATCCTCCACCCTCACTCCCCAGTGCAGGCTCACAGAGAAGAGCAAATCCTAGTATGGAACTGGAACATTTATATTCCCAAGAGCAACCTCTTTGGCAACTCAGGCTCACCCAAGCATAAGTTGTATTAGACAAATGTGTAGCTCACTGTATGCTAATGTAACTATCAACAAAATCCGAACAGCTCAGTTCCTGACTAGACTGATTAACCCTTCTTTTCCCTCACTAGACCAGTGGCCTAAAAGATACCAAGGTATCAACAAACTTCACTGTGTGTGTATATACACTGTGTATATGTATGTATATGTATATATATTTATTTGAGGCCACATATTATTTCTGTTACATATATTTTTAAGTTTTTAAAAGTGCAAAGCAGCCTTGGTCAGCATGGCTCAGTTGGTTGGGCATCATTCTGCAAAGCATAAGGTCATCGGTTCGATTCTCAGCCAGGGCACATGCCTGGGTTGCAGGTTTAGAGCCCCCACTGGGGCAAATGTGAAAGGCATCTGATTGATATTTCTCTCACACATCAATATTTGTTTCCCTCTCTCCCTCCTCTCCCTCTAAAAATTTAATTAAATATTTAACAATATAAAATATTATTAATTAATACACTCTATAAAAACAGGCATTAGCTAGTTTTGCCATACCCTGGGCTAGCAAAAAAAAAAAGAGTTACGCCCATTTATAGCAATAAATATCATTGATCTCAAATTCTCCTGTTCTAATAGATGATGTCTGACATTCAACCAAAATCATACCCTTTTGTACACAATACATAATAAAAAAGAACCAGATGAAAATAACAACCCAGATGTTAGGCCTATAATACAGAAAAATTAAAATAGCTATGCTTAAAATGTAGATTCTGGTAGACAAAGTAGAAAAATGTGACTAAGCAAATGAGAAATTTCTACAGCAACTTCCAAACAATATGGGTCAATGAAGAAAAGTGGTAATAGAGAGAAACATTGGCTTTAATCTGTTTATTAGAGAACTTGATGAGAAAAAATATCAGTGAATCTGATGATAGGTTAATAGAAATTACCCAAACAGAAACACCTAAAGAAAACAAAAAGCAAAATAATTTGGAAAAAGCAATATAACATTCCAAGCCTATGAGGAAATGTCAAAAGGCCCAGCATACATATAATTGGAATCTCAGAAGACATAAATCAAGGGAAAGAAAAAAAATATTTGAAGAGATATAGAAGTTCCAAAATATAACAAAATACATTTAAAACACAAATTTAGAAAGCCAGAAAACACAAAGCACAAAAGGTACCAAACAAATAAAATGAAGCCACTTTGTTTCATGACAAAATAACATTCATTTCAAAACCCCTGTGAAGGGAAAACAAGAAAATCTTGAAGGTAGCTAGAGAAAAGAGTACATGACCTACACTGGAGCAAAGGAAAGAATTATGGAAACTTCTCATCAGAAATCTACAAAGTAGATGTAAATGAGATAATTTTAAAGTACTGCAACAGTAAAATTGTCAACCCAGTGAAAACATCTTTCAAAAATGAGATTACCGACAGACATATAGTATGTGAAATGTTTAAGAATGTTCTTCAGGTAGAAAAACAATGCCAGAGAGAACCTTGTATATATAAAAGTAATTTAAAATCAATCAAAATGAATGCAAATTTAAAAGACTTCCTTCTTCTCAAACATAACCAGTTTAACAGATGGTCCACTGTTTAAAGTTTAATGGTAACAATGCACTATGTGTTTAGATCATTTTTGTAAAGGTAAAGTATATGGCACAATTGAGCAATAGATAGAGGGGGAAGCATTAGGTGGATACTACGTAAGTTTCTTACATCACATTTGAAGCAATATGATATTATCTAAAGGAACACCTTGAGTAAAGATATATTGTAAACCCTGGGAAAATCTTCTAATATTAAGAAAATGTTTAAATAATAAACCAATAATTAAGAAATTATAAAATAAAATATACTCAGTTAATTAAAACATCAACAGAAGGAAAGGAAAGTATGAAAATGAAAAAATGAAACAAATAAGAGACTGTTAGCAAGGTAGTACATTTAAATCTAGCCACGCCAATACTCACATTAAAATCAATTATTTAAATGAGTTTCTAAGTAAATGAACTAGACTCAACCGTCAGCTTTATAAGAAACAAACTCAAAATATGAAATTAAAGACACACTCTATCAAAAGCAAATGGAGTAGCTATATTAAACAAGATGAGGTAGACCTCAGAACAAGGAGTGCCATCAGGAATCTAGGACATTAACCAGAGACGAGGGGTCAATTCTCCAAGAAAATACAGCAATCTCAATGTGTATGTTTCTAACAACAGAATTTCATAATACATGAAACAAAAACTGATAGAGCTAAAAGAAGAAATAGACAAACTTGTATTTGGAGACTTCAAAACTTCATTCCCAGTAAAGAATAAAACAGAGAAAACCAGTAAGGATTTGGGTGATCTGAAGAGCAGTTAACAACCAACTTGATCTAAGTTATATGTAACATGTAAATGTATCACCTATTAACATGTCAGTGTGTGCTTAAATAAAATCCAGTCCTGTAATTCTAAATTGTATATCCTTCAATAAATTATCCTCTTTACCAAATGATATTTGTGTCATGTTGTAAACTGTTCTTTTTGATCAAATCTCTGTTCATGTTCACTCTTTGTGCTATTCACATTCACCATCTTTGATTATATCGCGAATGTGGACTTCATGCCTGGACATTGGATTAATCCTCTTATTAAAAGTTTTTGTTTTTCTTCATTATTATCACAATTTAATCCACCTCTCAGTTTATACTGTTTGAATTTTCTTTGATTCCCTAAAGTAAACCTTAAGTTGAAAATTAATAAATTGTTTTTTAAGGAAATTACTTAAGGTATCTGAACTGACTGAAAATATTTTAAAATAATAAGGATGCATGAGGAGTTAAATGATTGTTGATTGTAAAATTATGAAGTTCATAGCATGTCCATCTCCTACTGCAAAGATAAAATTGGAAATAAAATTTCTAACAGTAACTAAGTTTGAGGGATTTTTTTTTTATTTATAAAGAATTCATTTAGAATGGTTTCATGAAGAAATTGAAGTTTATGTTAGAGCTTAAAGGGATGTTAAGGTTGTGTAGTATGCAAAGATATGAGGAACCAATCGTAAGTTCTTAGTATATACAAACTTTCTGAAATTGTACTGTAAATCAGAAAAGAATGTACCTTAAAAAACAGAAATGCCCTGTAGTATACCTTAGTACTAAAACTATTTTTTTAAAAAGAGATCTAGAAGGGAAAAGGCAATCCCTCGAGATCATGGAAAAAAATAAGTTAGGCAGTCAACAAGTAGAAAAATCTGTCAATTCTGTTTTTGGTAAAATGTGTACTTTAAAGAAGAAAATTTTATATAGGCTGAGGCTAATATATTCAAGAGTATAAACATTTTTCCTTTGGATTTCCTTTCTAAAAACAAAATGGTAAAGTATCATATTTCAGTTGACTAAAAATATACCCAAATATGTCACAACACAACATTAAAGGTAATGGACAATTACAGAATATTGTAAGTTAATAGTAACAAGCCATTCACATCAAACTTTGTTGCCAACTAAAACCAAACAAAAACACAACAATCCTATAATGTACCAAGTGTGTTTCAATTTACTATGTGCAGTCTAACAAAAATGTTATCATGGTTTACCAGATATATGTAAATGATTTAAGCAATAAACTTGTGAGCAATAAAAACAAATAAAAATTAAAAAATAAAGAAGAAAGTTATGAGGGGATTGACACTTCAGTAATTAGTTAGAAAAAGTAACTGCAGGGTTGTTTCTTTTTTTTAATAGGCACCATACACTGTAAATAGAGCATTCAAAGCCTATGCTTCAAGAATACAACTCAAATCATGGGAGTGGGTAAAATTGTTCAAAGAGAGTATGTGTGTGAGAAAGAAGAGCAAAGAACAGATTTAAGTGCAGGACATGGGAAGAAGACAGGGAGTAAAAAGTGTCATGTAACATAATACTTGTTATGGAAGAAAGGTTACAAAGAATGGGAATCACAACAACCCAATCTCTTAGAAGATTAGGGAGAAGAGGATTTCAAAAAAGAAGATAGAATAATGTCAAAAGATGCAGAAAAATCAAGAGGATAAAAAGTGAACAAAGCATGTTAGGTTTAGTAAATAGAATCCAGGTGAGTCCTGGGTGGCTGGTTGGGGGAGGGTGCTTCATTAGAGGGACGCACACAGGACACGGGAACTGCTCAGGACAGGGTAGGACTTGAAGAGTTGGAGACAGGTTATATGATTTTGAATAGGAAAAAATAATGGAACTACAATGAGACAACAAAGTCAAGAGAAAATGTTTTGTTTGATGGTTTTTAAAGATTAGGCATATCTACTCAATTTCACAAATTGAAAAGAGAGTGCACATAAGCTCTGATGTAATTAAATGGATTTACTGGCATTAATGCCTGGTTTCTCTAAGTACTGGGGCTTTTCAGTGACCTTTTCAGATTTTCATTGCTTAGGACTCATTTGATTTTCCTTCTTTATTTGGATTTCCTCAAACTTTCTGGAGCCTTTCAAATTTTAAAGATGACTGAACATCAGTGACACAAATAGTTTATACGAAGCATTTCTGTTTATTCATATGTGAACAAGGAAGTGATTGCTGATATCTTAGAATGAAACTAGACCTATCTTGTACCATGTGAGTTATATTCTCAAATAGAAGTTTTGAGGAATATTCTACAATAACAAATCAAACATTTCCAACAAGCTTTGGTAAATTTACACTTTGTGATTTAGTTGATTTAGAACTTTATGTGAGACTATCTGAACTTCAGTTCTGAAGGACAAATAAGGAAGAAAGCAAAACATTCTAATCAGTGGAATTAGTAAGTTTGAGCTACCAAGGCAAGATAGCACAAAGTCAAGTTGAAAGAACTGCATTGGCGAGGTGTTACTAGGCAGGGACTTGTGTATCAAAGTTGTATCATTAAATCTAATAGAGGTAAGCAAACATTAATAATAAAATTTATGAGCATAGCATGTTTTATTTTCATTAATTTTATTCTGACTGTGAAAGAAGCCATTGGGAAATTTTGTTCAATGGGAAATATTTTAACATCTGCCTGACACAACTATGTCCCATGACTGATTGTAATACTATCTTTCCACGTGGGGACTGTAAGAGCCTTGAATCTTCTTCAAATGTTATATTTTAATAACCGAGTCAATCTCAATAGAATCAGAATTTTTATGCTTACTTTTGTCAGGTTTCAGTCAGTTTTGTTGTTTCAAGAATTTGATGATTTCATCCACATTGACAAATTTATTGACTTTTAAATGTAAATATCTTCTTACTATCTAATGTTTGAAACATCACTTTTATGATATACTTTTATTTTTCTTCTGGTAACTTGCATTTTTTCCCTAAAAAAATGGCAACATTTTTCAAAATTATTATGTTAAAAAACATTATTATTAAGTGAGTTCATAGTTTATTCATATATCACTAGCTTTTATCTAATGTCATCTTTCTCTTCTAAGATCTCATCCAGGATAATACACTGCATTTTGTTGTTATGTTTTATTATTTTCTTATTGTCTGTGACAGTTTCTCAAACTTTCTTTGACTTTGGTGACTTTCACTGTATCTGAGGAGTACTGGTCAAGTATTTTACAGGATATCCCTCAGTTGGGATTTGTCTGATTTTTTTTTCTTTCTCTTAGGGTTATGAAGTTTTAGAAGCATAAAGTGCCTTTCATATTGCAACATCATTGTTGTTAATCTTGAACACTTGACTGGGATAGTGTTTGTTAGTTTATCTCTGTATAAAATTGCTCCTTTTTCCTCCATTTTCATAGAATATTCTTTTAAAGGAAGTCCACAAGTGAGAAATGGAAAGCTATGTTCTAGCCCCTTGAGGAAAGAGGGTCCATATAAATTGCTTGGGGTTCTTCTGCACAGATAATTTGTCTATTCTCTCTCATTTATTTATTTACTCAACAACTTATTTATATGGATATGGGCTTAAGGATATTTAATTTATACTATAGTTTATAATCCAATGCTACCTAATATATTTTGTTGTTCAAATTGTTTCAGTTCGGGCCATTAAGAACTCTATCAGTTGGCTCCTATATCCCCTTGACATAATGTGTACACTTATATTAGTTCTTTATAGCCAAAGTTTTTGTTCTCCCTGACCCATCTGGCTTTCTTCAAAACAAATTTTTGTTCTTTGCTTTTCTGCATTTTTGCTATGATATTCCTAAGTGTAGTTTTTGTTTGTTTGTTTTTGTATTTGTATTTATCCTGCTTTTTGTTCTCTGACCTAAATGTGTGGGTTCAGTGTCAATCATCGGTTTTGCAATTTCCTCAACCATTATTACAACCATTCTTCTAGTTCATTCACTCTTTTTTCTCCTTCTGAGATTCTTATTATCTATGTCATATTTTCAGTAATTTTGACATAGTTCTTGGATAGTTCACTGTATTTTTCATTCATTTTCTCTTTTCATTGTTGTTTTGGAAGTTTCTACTGACATATATTCAAACACACAAATTTTATGTCCTAGACTACTGGTGAGCCAATTAAAAGCATTCTACATTTCTGTTACTTTTTTGTATTCCTTTTTTTTAACTTTATTTTAATCATTGCTCAAATACAGTTTTCTGTCCTTTACTCCCATCCCAGCCCAACTACCCCTCCCTCTTCACCTCTCCCCCATTTCCACCCCTCCCTAGTTTTTGTCCATGTGTCCTTTATACTTGTTCCTGCATATCCTTCCCGCTTTTCCCTGAAATCCCCCCTGAAATTCTCTCCCCTCTCCCCTCTGGTCACTGTCAGTCTGTTCTCTATTTCAGTGTTTTAGGTTATATTTTGCTTATTTCTTTGTTTTGCTGATTAGGTTCCTGTTAAAGGTGAGATCATATGGTATTTGTCTTTCACTACCTGGTTTATTTTACTTAGCATAATGTGTTCTAGTTGCATCCATGCTGTTGTAAAGGGTCGGAGCTACTTCTTTCTTTCTGCTGCATAGAATTCCATTGTGTAAATATACCATAGTTTTTTGATCCATTCATTTACTGATCAGCACCTAGGTTGCTTCCACCTCTTGGCTATTGTAAATTGCTCTGCTATGAACATTGAGGCACATAGGTTCTTTTGGATTGGTGTTTCAGAGTTCTTAGTATATAATCCCAGCAGTGGAATTGCAGGGTCAAAAGGCAGATCCATTTTGAGTTTTCTGAGGAAATTCCATATTGTTTTCCATAGTGGTTGTACCAGTCTGCACTCCCACCAACAGTGCACTAGGGTCCCCTTTTCTCCACAACCTCTCCAACACTTGTTTGTTGATTTGTTTATGATGGCCATTTTGACTTGTGTGAAGTGATATCTCATTGTGGTTTTAATTTGCATCTCTCTGGTAGCTAGTGATACTGAGGATCTTTTCATGTGTCTCTGGATCCTCTGTGTGTCCTCCTTGGAGAAGTGTCTGTTCAAGTACTTTGCCCATTTTTTAATTGGGTTGCTTGTCTTCTTAGAGTGGAGTCATTAAGTTATTTCTCTATTTTGAAGATTAAACCCTTGTCTGAGATATCATTGGCAAACATGTTTTCCCATATGGTTGGCTCTCTTTTTATTTTAATACTGTTTTCTTTAGCTGTACAGAAGCTTTTTATTTTGATGATATTCCATTTGTTTGTTCTTTTCTTTATGTTCCTTGCTCTAGGGGACATATCAGTAAAAATGTTGTTGCGTGAAATATCTGATATTTTCCTACCTATGTTCTCCCCTAGGACTTTAATGGTGTCACAGTTTATATTGAAGTCTTTTATCCACCTTGAATTTATTTTTGTGTATGGTGCAAGTTGGTGCTAGTGTACATAGAAAATCCTATAGACTTGTCAAAAAAACTGCTCCATCTAATAAATGAGTTTGGCCAAACAGCTGGATACAAAGTCAATATCCAGAAATCAAAGGCATTTTTGTGCACCAACAATGGAACAGCAGAAGCAGAAATCAAGAAAAAAATCCCATTTGATATAGCAAAAAGAAAAATAAAATACCTAGGAATAAACCTAACCAAAAAGGTAAAAGACCTATATTGAGAAAACTACACAACACTGAAGAAAGAAATCAAGGAAGACACAAATAAATGGAAACATATACTGTGTTTATGGATTGGAAGAATTAACATCATCAGAATGTCCATACTACCCAAAGCAATTTACACATTTTATGCAATACCTATTAAAGTACCAATGGCATATTTCACAGATATAGAACAAACACTTCAAAAATTTATATGGAACCATAAACGACCCCGAATAGCTGCTGCAATTTTGAGAAAGAAGAGCAAAGTAAGAGGGATCACAATACCTGATACTAAACTGTATTACAAGGCCACTGTAATCAAAACAGCCTGGTACTGGAATAAAAACAGGCACATGGACCAATAGAACAGAACAGAGAGCCCAGAAATAAACCCAAGTCTCTATGGTCAGTTAATATTTGACAAAGGAGGCAGCAACATAAAATGGAGTAAAAATAGCTTCTTTAACAAACGGTGTTAGGAGAACTGGACAGCTACATGCAAAAGTATGAAGTTTTTTTTTTGTATTTCAAGCATTTATTCATGATTCTGTCTTAGAGGTTATATCCCTCTGATGACATTACTCCATAATTCTTGCATGTGGTCTACTTTTAACATTAAAACCTGTACCAAAACTTGTATTTGTTTTTTAGAGTTGTTATAACAAAATACCAGAGGCTGAGAGGTTTAAATGACAGAAATTTATTTTCATTTAATTCTACAGGCTAGAAGTCCATGATCAAGATATTACAAGTTTTAATTTCTTCTGAGACTTCCGCTCTTAATTTGCAGGTGACTGCCTTCTTGCTGTGTCTTCACATGGTTTTTACTCTACTGTGCCGGGGCTGAAGATCCTGATTACCAAGAAAAGTTGGACTGCTCCTCCACAGTGGTGGTAAGGAAGGTATATCTTGAGTATAAGAGATCTCTTAGGGCATCTCTTACTATCACCATGTCCTGTGATTGAAGTCAATGAAAAATGACAACCACCAAATTAATTGTTGTTGATATTTAATTTTAAAATGAGCGTGAGTTCATTTGGTGCATTTGATAAGAAAGCATATTTTATAGTCCACCTGTGGGTTACAGTGAAATTAGATCAAATTGTTAATTATACTGTTCAGATTTTCTTGATCTTTATGGGAGCTTTGTTTATTTATTTTATCATTTATTGAGAGAAGTGTGTTAAATCCTACATAAAGTTTTTAAAACTGACAATTTCTGTTTTACTATTTAAGCCATTTTATTTTGTACACAGTTTTTCAATTATTATATATTCCTGTTGTACCATTCTTCATCTTTATACAGTGGCTGTTTATTTCAACTAATGATTTTTTTAAAAATCATCTTTGAGTGCTGAGAAAAAAAATGGCCCAAATGAAAGAACAGATCAAAGTCCCCCCAAAAAATACAACTAAGCAATGAAGAAATAGCCAACCTATAACATAGATAGTTCAAAACACTGGTAATCAAGATGCTCACAGAATTGGTTGAGTATCGTCACAAAATAGAGAAAAAGTGAGGGCTATGGAAAGTGAAATAAAGGAAAATGTACAGGGAGTCAACAGTGATGTGAAGTAAACCAGACTCAAATCAATGGTTTGGAGTAAAAGGAAGAAATAAACATTCAACCAGGACAGAATGAAGAAGCAAGAATTCAGAAAAAATGAGGAGAGGCTGAGGAACTTCTAGAACAACTTCAAATGTTCCAACATTGAAATCATATGGATACCAGAAGGAGAAAAGGAAGAGCAAGAAATGGAAAACTTATTTGAAAAAATAATGAAGGAGAACTTTCCCACTCTGGCAAAGGAAATAGACTTCCAGGAAGTCCAGGAAGATCAGAAAGTCCCAAAGAAGTTGGACCCAAGGAAGCACACACCAAGGCACATCATAATTACATCACCCAAGATTAAAAATAAGGAGAGAATCTTAAAATCAGCAAGAGAAAAGGAGAGAGTTACCTACAAAGGAGTTCCCATAAGACTATCAGCTGATTTCTCAAAATAAACCTTGCAAAAAAGAAGGGGCTGGAAAGAAGTATTTAAAGTCATGAAATGCATGGACCTGCATCGAAGATTACCCTATCCAACAAATCTATCATTTAAAATAGAAGGGCAGATAAAGTGCTTCCCAGATAAGGTCAAGTTAAAGGAATTCATCATCACCAAGACCTTATTATATGAAATGTTTCTTTATCTAAGAAAAAAGATGATCAAAAACTATGAACAGTAAAATGACAACAAATTTACAACTATCAACAATCCAACCTAAAAAAAATGAACTAACCAAACAACTAGAAGGGGAACAGAAGTGGAGATCACATGGAGGGTTATCAGCAGAGAGGGGGAGGTGGGGAATAGGGATAAAGATACAGGGAATAAGTAGCATAAATGGTAGGTAGAAAATAGACAGGGGGAGGTTAACAATAGTATAGGAAACTTAGAAGCCAAAGAACTTATATATATGACCCACAGACCTGAACTAAAGTGGGGGAATGTGGGTAGGAGGGGGTGTGCAGGGTAGAGGGGACTAAAGGGGAGAAATGGGACAACTATAATAGCATAATCAAGAAAATACATTAAAAATCATCTGTGAAATATACAAGGATGGACAAAAGTAGGTTTGCTGTTGTATGTGAAGCAGAGTTTATTCTTGTATTATTATTTATTAATTATTATATTATTTATTTGTATTACAACTTGTAAACCTACTTCTGCCCACCTTTATACATAGCTACCAAAGCATTCTTAAAGTTCATTGTTGGCATGGTTCAAGTTTTTCCATTGTTTTACTTTTATCCTTTTTTTACCTTTTTAAATGTAAGGACGATGCAGTTAGTTAGATTCTTCCAGTTTAATTGAGATATAAATGATACATAATACTGTGTAAATTTATGGTGTGAAATGTAATTGTTGGACACACATGTATATTGTGAAACGATTACCAGAAGGTTAGTTAACACCTCCAACACCATATAATTACAATTGTGTGTGTGTTTTGAGAAATTTAAGATCTACTGTCTTAGCAACATTCAAGTATGTAATTCACTCTTGTTAACTATAGTCAACATGTCGTGCATTCAATTTCCAGTATTTATTCATCTTATAACTGGAAGATTGTACCTGCTGACCAACATCTTCCTGTTTCCCCTATCCCTCAGTCCCTGGTAACCACAATTCTACGCTGTTTCTAAGATTTGGGCTTTTTTTTTTTTTTAAAGATCCCACATATACGAGAGTTTATATAATATTTGTATTTCTACACCTCACTGGTTTAACTAGCATAATGCCCTCAAGATCCATTCATGCTGTTGAGAATGGCAGAATTTCCTTGTTTTTTTAAAATGTCTAGATGATATTCCATTGTATAGGTATACCTCATCTTCTATATCCATTCATCCAGATATGGACACTGAGTATGTTTCCAAATTTTGGCTATTGTGAATTATGCTGTAGTGCATAGGAGTTAAACATAGGAGTGCAGATATCTTTTTGAGATCCTAATTTCATTTCCCATGGTATATACCCAGAAGTAGGATTGCTGGGTTATGTGATAGTTTTAATCTGAAGAATCTCCATGCTTTTCCATTGTGGCTGAACAATTTATATCCCCACCAATGGTGGAAAAGGGTTTCCTTTCTCCACATCTTCACCAACACTAGTTATTTCTTGTCATGTTAAAGATAACCATTCTAATAGGTGTGAGGTGATAGCTCCTTGTGATTTTGATTTGTATTTCCCTATTTAATAGTGATGTTGAGAATTTTTTCCATGCATCTGTTGCCACTACCTATGTGTATTCTTTGGACAATGTCTATTTCAAGCCCTCTGCCTATTTTTAAATTGAATAGATTGATTTTTTTGCTATTGAGTTGTATAAGTTTCTTATATTTTTGTATATTAGCCCTTATCAGATATCTAGTTTGCAAATATTTTCTCCCAATGCTTGGGTTGCCTTTTCATCTTGTTAACTGTTTCTTATGCTGTGAAAAACTTTCTATTTTATGTAGTCTCACTTATTTATTTTAGCATTTGTTGTTTGTCCATTTGGTGATCAATCTAAAAAATTATTGCCAAGAACAATTTCAAGGAGCTTTTTCTTATGTTTTCTTATTCTAGGATTTTTTTAGTTCTTGGTCTTACACTAGAATTTAATCAATTTTAAGCTAAATTTGGTAAGTGGTGTAAAGTTGGGGTCTAATATCATTGTTCTGCATCTGAATATCCAGTTTTCACAACAGCATTTATTAAAGAGACTATCATGGAACTGGAGAGTATTATGTTAAGTGAAATAAGCCAGATGGTGAGAGACAAATACCATATGATCTCACGTATAAGTGGAACATAACAAATCAAACAAGCAAGCAAAATAGAACTAGAGACATGCAAATAAAAAACAAAATGACAGTAACCAGAGATGAGGGGAGAGGGGGATAGTGAGGAAAAGATGGGGAAGGGTCAACTTGAGGAACATGTATAAAGGACCCATGGACAAGACAATGGGGGAGAGGATTGAATGAGGGAGGTGGGGATGGGTAGGACAGAGGAGAGTAATGGGGGGAAAAGTGGGGACAATTGTAATTGAACAACAGTTTAAAAAAAAAGAGAAACTATCCTTTGCCCATTGAGTATTTTTGGCTCCCTTGTCAAGTATTTGTATATAATCCAATATATTGGATTTGGGTTTTTTATTAATTCATTTTAATCATTTCTTATTTTCTTAACCTCTCATTTAGGGTATTTAGTCTATCTTAAACTATTTGTTTCTATCTGAACCACCTTTGTTTTTTTTTTTTTCCATTTCATTGAATATATATGGAGGTATTTAAATCCATAGTTAGTGTCCTTTTTCCATTGTGGAGAAATCCTTGTTCATTGTTTTTTCAGTGCTTCTGTCCCATCCTTTTCTCTCTTTCCTGTTCCAGCATTTCTTCTACACATATGTATAGACTTTTTCAACTGCATCACACCTGTCTTTATATACACATTTTCATGTTTTTCATTTTCATATTCCCTTTGTGTCAGTTTAATGTAATCTGTTTACCTATTTTTAGTCATTAATTTTGTCTTGTACTATGTCTAATTTGATATTAAATCCAATTATAGAGTTTTGTATAAAATATTGTTTCATACTATAAATTGTTTTTTTGTTTAGAAACAATTTTCAAATAAAATTAATATTTTTTCATATTCCCTCATATTTTTTTCTATTTTCTTCAAAATCTTGTGTGATGACTCCATGTGGCTTATGTGTGTGTTGTTTCTACTGTCAGCTTTTCTCCTAGGTTTTCACAATATGATACTATCTTCTAGCATACCTAGCAATTTATGATTCAATGCTAGAAATCATTCTTTCATTAATGATGTTATTTTTCTCTAGTGAATATTCATTCTCTCCTTTGTGATGTTGACAGATTGTTAGCACAATGAGGTATACAGCTCAGACAAGACCAGGACACAATTTTGAAAGGATCTAGTGTACTATTATATTGTCCCTTTGGTCATGACACAGAGCATCAGGGAATTCAAAACATATCATGGCATGTTCATCAAGGTACCTGTCTTTTATAGAACCTAAACTTGAATCTTTGTCCCCCCAGCACTGGAAAACTGTACTAATTTCCAGAGGCTTGAGGGTTAACTTTTTGGCCTCTCATGCTATGTTGCTTTAGAATTTGGTAAATGTCTTCAGGTGTAAACTGATTGTGTTTTAAGCTTATCATTTTATCATACCAATTTTGTGATTCCAGCTCTCCATGACCATTAGATATTCTCCTGGTTCTGCTGCTGCCAGCTGTGACTTTCTCTCCAAATAAGGCCTAGATTCTCATCCATTTCCCCTCACCACCACTAAAGCATGCTTCCAAGGAAAAAAGCAGCTGCCAACAAATAGCTCACTAAATTGTAGTTCTCACTTGCTAGGAATTTTAGTCATTTTATTCCTCATTGCTTCAAAAATCTCTGATGCCTTTAAATAAAACTTTAAAATCTAAGATTTATTGGGCTTCTCCTGTGTGTATGCTAAAACTGCCAATTTATCAAACATAGAAATCTGTTAGAATTCTTTTAATGATTATCCACCACCACTTGGTACCTATAGCAGGGCCTCCAGTCAACTCTAACCTAGGTCTTCTTCCATTTAATATATTTTTCCTGATGCTCCCCTTCACTTCCCTTTGCATAATTTTTAAATTATATCTATTCATGTTATTCTTTTTTATATTATTCAATTTTCAAAAATCCATGTTTCAAAAATATTATTCAACAACATAATTGTTTTCAAGGCATTGACTTCAGTGTTGTAGTTACAAAAATGAATGAGACACAGTCCCTGAATGTTGGGCATATAAACACAGTGTATGGCCATTTAACATCTCACCACAAGCAACATTACTTTCACCATGATTACTTCTGTTATTCAACATATTACAGTCTAAAATTATATTTTTGTTTTCTAAGGATACTGAATTTTACATTCTTATTGCTTGTTATACATGAAACATCATTCTCTACTTTGTATATAATTCTTATTATTCCTTTAAGATTCTACTCAGTTACTGACTTTAAAAAATACTCTTCCTTCTTCTCAACTCTTTCTATACTAATTAGAGAAAATCATTTCTTTCCACAGACATTTGAATTATTGCAAACATTTAATACGACTTAGTCAGAATATCCTAAATATAATTTCATATATGTGACAAGATCTGTCCAGAAAATGTCCAACCACTGTTAATATAGTGAGAACCGTGTGCAGGTCATCCATGTAATCTGGCAGTCATGAAGAGTGGACTGGGATGTACATGCATAAACAATGATGACTTCACTGTACTAGTCAGTAGGGGTGATAGACGTCGTTGAGTGAGTATGTGTACTACATGATCATCACATTCAAAGTGACTGAGCCAATAGAGCAATGAATCTGCATCAAATTTTGCATTAAGTTTGAAAATGCCTTCATGGAAACCATTTGGATGATTCAGAAGGCTACAGCTATGGGCCACTGGTGATTGTCAGTTTTGTCATGACAATGAGACTACTCATGCATCACCTCTTTGGCAGAGTGTTTTTGGTGAAACATCAAATCACCCAGGTGACTCAACACCCCTACAGCCCAGATTTTGCACCCTCTGGCTTTTCCGAAAACTAAAATCACCTTTGAAAATGAAGAGATTTCAGATTGTTGATGAGATTCAGGAAATAGGACAGGGAAGCTGATAGTGATTGAGAGAACTGTGTGAGGTTCCAAGGTTCCTACTTTGAAGGGGACTGAGGTGTCATTGCACTGTGTACAATGTTTCTTGTATGTTGTATCTTCAATAAATCTCTATTTTTCATATTACATGACTGGATACCTTCTAGACAGACTACACACACACACATATGTGTGTATATTCATACATGTGTGTGTATATACGTAAAACAAATTGTAACTTGTATCAAATTTCATATGGTAATTAGAAGAGATCCTCTGAAGGAGCAATTGAGTGTCATATCTTAAGAAGTATTAGTTATTACTACTATGTCCTTGGTATAAAGGATTTCAAATCACACTTATTAAAGTATGAACAATTGCCTTTTATTAACATATTTATGTAAAATGTTTATTTGTAACCATGTACTTAAATAGATGTTTTTATTGAGCTAAAATTTGTACTGAATACTAGCTTCCCAGGCAAAATTAACTCATCTTTAATTAACATATAGATTATTACTTTCCTTCTCTAAAGCCAATTTGCAAAAACTTTTTACCTAGTATTTTGGGGAATAAATTACTTACTACCGCATAATAATTCTCTCTTTTTTATCATGTCTATAAAGTCAAATGTTATCTGCAATACAAATATATCTGTCCTTAATAGAATGAGTTCTATGGGTTAAGTTCCTGAAATATAAAACATTTTAAGCAAAAAATGCTTATTCATAAAATTTGGTAAAAATGTATGTCTTTAATATTTCATTACATGAAATAATTGGGGGGAATTACATCTGAAGTGTATAATCAATATTTTTATGCCATTCAAAGAGGAGCAACTAGATGCATATGTTCTAAGGTGAATTAGGGTTTACTGAAGAAAATATACAAAGGTGTGAGAGATGAACGCATATTATTCCCTATTCTGCCATTATCCCACAGACAGGTATACTTAAACCAGGCATCACTGAATTGGTTACACAATAAAGAGGGTTACAAAAGAGGGGAGGAACCCACATAAAACTGCATATTTATGGGAAAATCAGAGAAGGAAATATCTGGGAGACTGAGAGCTTCTCAGGTGAGAAAGTGGACTTATCAGAAAAGGGGAACTTCTGATACTTGGCATTTGAACCAGCCTGATTTTTTTGTTTTGTTTTGTTTAAATTTGTTTATTGCTATTACAGTTGTCCCAATTTCCCCCATTTGCCCACCTCCACCCAGCCCATCCCCCACTCCCACCGTCATTTCTCACACTGTTGTCCATACCTATGGGTCATTCATATATGTTCTTTAACTAGTCACTTTCCCTTTTTCCACTGTCATCACCTCCCTCTCCTCTATGGTTGCTGTGAATCTGTTATATGTTTCCATGCCTGTAGTTTTATTTTGCTCATTACTTTATTTTTGTTCATTAGGTTCCTCTTATAGGTGAGATCATATGGTATTTCTCTTCTGCCACTGGCTTATTTCACTTAGCATAATGTTCTCCAGTTGCATCAAGGTTGTCACAAAAGGTAGGAGCTCCTTATTTCTTTCTGCTGCATAGTTCTCCATTATGTAAATGTACCACGGTGTTTTTTATATCCTCATTTACTGATGGGCACCCAGGCTGTTTCCAGCACTTGGCTATTGTAAATAGCACTACTGTGAACATAGGGGTTCATAACTTCTTCTGAACTGGTGACTTGGGATTCCTAGGGTATGTTCCCAGCTGTGAAACCTCCAGGTCAAAAAGCAGTTCCATCTTTAGTTTTTTGAGGAACTTTCATGCTGTTTTCCAAAGTGACTGCACCAGTCTGCATTCCCAGCAACAATGCACTAAGTGTAATGGGGCGCAGCCAGGCCCCCCCCCCAAAGAGGGGTTTGTAATGGGGCCCAGAACTTGAGTTATCCAGAAAATATAAAAATATAGGGTATCTTCACCCCCACAAGTCTGGACTGGGGCATGGGACAGGTGGAGCAGGGTTGTTGAGAGTTATTTTGCATATTAACAGTTGACCAGCTTTATACCTGATATGCAAAACTGGTTATTTTACATATCTATAACTGGTGGCTTGCTTCATAGATATATTAAGTAGCTGCAGCCCTACTTTGACTCAAGGAGTTGGGAGTGGCTTCCATGTAACTGGGAGGTAGCTCACCCTGGTTACAGAACCTGAGTGAGAGGTTGGAGATGGTTCCTTCCACACCATGGGGCCATGCCTGCTGTACTAACTATGGCAGCCAAGACAGGCTGGAAAAATACAGGAATGCTGACAGGTATAGGAGATTGTGGGAGGAGTCAGAAATGGGGCTGCAGAGGAAGATTAGCACCCTAAACCTAGGTGTGGCATCCATGTGGGTGCTAACCATGCAGTTTTGGGTTCTAACCACACTTTTTTAGGGACTAAACATGCAGTTTTGGGACTCCCTTTACCATGCAGCTTAGGAAGCATGAAAGCAAGATCTAGCACATGCACAGAGTTCTCTCTTAGTGGTTCAGAAGAACACAGGAGAGACATTGCTGGAAGGAAAAGAGTGAAAGGACTCTCACTGGTGGGCCATGAGAGAAGGTGCCACCTGCATTTGGATTAAGAACTAGATATTGCAGCAACACAGCTGATGGTTCTAGGAACTATGGGAAGCCTGCCAGCTGAGCATGGATTACTGGGAAGAACCAGGAGATACCTGAGCCATGGACTTCTATTTTTTTTCCCTGAGATATGGTACTGCAGACTGGCCTGACTGGGCAAAGGGGGAAAAGGAAGGGCTACATGTGTTTGTGGGTGTTTTAAGGAACTTTGAGTATTGAACAATGACATTCTGCCATTACTCTAAACCTATATAACTTCTGAATAAATAGTTCCTTTCCTTTTCATCAAACGCTAGTATTGAAAACCATAATTCCAGTTCCCTATGTGGGGAAAAAATCCACAGTGACAGAGGGACCCTGTAACCCCCAGGTCCATTCTGTAATGTAGGGTTCCCTTTTCTCAACATCCTTGCCAGCACTTGTTGTTTGTTGATTGACTAATAATAGCCATTTTAGCAGGTGTGAGGTGATGTTGTTTAAATTTGCATCTCTCTGATTGTTAGTGTTGTTAAGCATCTTTCCATATGTCTATGGGCCATCTGTATGTTCTCCTTGGAGAAGTGTCTATTCAGGTCCTTTGTCCATTTTTTTATTGGGTTGTTTGTCTTCCTGGTGTTAAGATTTTATAAGTTCTTTATGTATTTTGGAGATCAAACCCCTGTCTGATGTATCACTGGAAACTATGTTCTCACATATGATCTTTTACCTTTTCAATTTAGTGATGGTTTCTTTAGCTGTGCAGAAGCTTTTTAAATTCATGTAGTTCCATTTCTATATTTTGCCTTTATTTACCTTGCCTGAGGAGATATATGGGCAAAAATATTGCTATGTGGGATATCTAAATTTTTCCTGCCTATGTTTTCCTCTAGGACTTTTATGGTGTTGTAACTTATTATTATTTTCCTAATTTCAAAAGTCAGGTGAAGACAAAAAAAGAAAGAAAACTATAGGCCTATAACTCTGATGCACATAAATACTAAAATCCTCTGTAAAATATTGGCAATCCAGATTCAGCAATACATTAAAAAGATCATACAATACAATCAGGTGGGATTCATACTAGGGATGCAAGGATGGTGCAATATTCACAAATCAATAAAAGTAATATACAACATAAGGCAAATGAAGGGCATAAATCATATTATTATATCCATAGGCACTGAAAATGCACTTAATAAGGTACAGCACCCATTTATGATAAAAACACTCAGCAAAGTGGGAATAGAGGAAGCATACTTCAATATAATAAAAGCCATATATGAGAAACCTACAGCCAACATCATTCTCAATGAGCAAAAACTGAAAGCTTTTCCCTTAAGATCAGTAACCAGACAGAGGGGCCTGCTTTCACTACTCTTATTCAACATGTTACTAGATGTTCTAGCCGCAGCAATTAGGCAAGAAAAAGAGATAAAAGGCATCCAAATTACAAAGGAAGAAGTAAAACTGTAATTATTTGCAGATGACATCATAGTATACATAGAAAACCCTATAGTCTCCACCAAAAAACTGCTCAACCTGGTTAGTGAATTTGACAAAGTAGAAGGATACAAAGTCAATATTCAGAAATCAAGGGCATTTTTGTACAGTAATAATGAAATTATCAGAAAGAAAAACTGGGAAAAATCCCATTTACTATAGCAACAACAACAAAAAAATAAAGTCCCTAAAATAATTTAACCAAGGAGGTAAATGATGTGTACTCGGAAAACTATAGAACACTGAAGAAAAAAATTGAGGGAGATACAAATAAATGAAAGTATATCCCCTGTTCATAGATAAAAAGAATTAACATAATCAAAATGTCCATACTACACAAAGCAATCTATAGATTCAATGCAATTCCTATTAAAATACCTATGGCATATTTCACAGATCTGGAACAAATATTTCAAAAATTTATATGGAACCAAAGAAGACCTCAAATGGCCTCAGCAATCTTGAGAAAGAAGAATGAAGTTGGGGGGATCACAATACCTGATATAAAACTATAATACAAGGCTACTGTAGTCAAAATAGTCTGGTATTGGCATAAGAACAGACACATAGATCAATGGAATGGAATAGAGAGCCCAGAAATAAACCCATGTGTCTATGGTAAATTAATGTTTGACAAAAGAGTCAATAGCATACAATGAAGTAAAAATAAATGATATTGGGAAAACTGGGCTGGTACCTGCAAAAAAAAAATAAATAAAACTTGACCACCAATTTACACCATACACCGAAGTAAATTCAAAATGGATAAAACAACGTGCTTTATATTCAGGTATATATACCTGAATATAAGCCAGTTTATTGGATTGACAACCAGTTTATTGTTACCATACCAAAAGGAAAAAGTTAAGCCTTTAGGGCACCTAAGTTTGTCTTTTCTTATCCTGACCTTTCCTCATTCTAACCTTGCATGTTACAAAAAATATTTTAAAAGGTGCATTTTTAATATCTTCAAAACATGCAGTTGCAACAAATAAACAAGTGCGTGTACCTATGCTCAACATATATACCTATTTCGGCAGATATGCTTAGTATTAGATGTGCTTAGTATTAGGTGTGCTTAGTATGTTTGACTTACTTATTACTTTCTGTTCATTAAGTGTTAACCCATTTATGAAGATAAGTAATTTCTATTGTGATTTTATAAAAAAGACCAAAAAAGATCCCTGGCTGGTGTGGCTCAGTGGATTGAGTGCCGTTCTGCAAACCAAAGGGTCCCTGGTTCAATTCCCAGTCAAGATGCATGCCTAGGTTGCAGACCAGGTCCCCAGTAGCGGGTGCATGAGAGGCAACTACACACTAATGTTTCTCTCACTCTCTCTCTCCCTCCCTTGCCCTCTCTAAATATAAATAAATAAAATCTTTAAAGTCAATATATTAAAAATTTATTTTAAAAATAAAAAAATTAAAAAGACCCAAAAAAGGAAGCAATATAATTAAAATTTACCTTGGGCATATTTTCAATAAGAGTGAATTCATCACATAAATTTAGGGCATCAATAACTAACACATTTTCAAAAGGGAGATGTAGAAAATTTTCTTGAGATTGTTTAATGCATGGTCAGATTAGATTTAATGAAATATATATTATACTTTAGAAGACTTAACCATATTGGGTATGGTTTTATTTATTAGAGTATATTGTATTGCTTAATCACAGATTAAATTCTAAGAACATAAATGATTTTTCAACTCTGCCTTTTCTTTCATACACCGGATATATGAGAGAATCACACAGGTTCCACTGTTCTTGACTTTCTCTTTTTCTTCTACCATGTTTTTATTTATGTGCTTTTTATCCTTCCTATGAGAGACACAGGTCTGAATTATAGGGACTGCATTTTCTTTTCTATAGGCTGATACATACATCAGAAAAACCCTTGAACTGATATACACCTCTCTTCTCAATTCTCAATTATAATAAAGTTAATTATCTAATCTTCGCATCTGTGAAGACAGATCTAGAGTCAGAAAACAATTTACATAAAAGTGCCCTTTGCTGCTATTAAGATACTAAGAATTGTGTATTACAGAAGTTTCAAGCTCTGAGAATTGTCAGGACACTGTGTGTTAGTCATAAATGTTTTAAAATTATTTTATTGTTGTTCAATTAAAGTTATCTACATGTACTCCCCACCACTCCCCACCACCCCAGCCATCTCCACCTCCCTCCCTTGTTTCCATCCCCCTTTGGTTTTATCCATGTGTCCTTTATAGATGTTCCTGAAAACCCTTCCACCATTATCCCCTCCAACCTCCCCTCTGGTTACTGTCAGATTGTCCTTAATTTCAATGTCTCTGGTTATATTTTACTTGTTTGTTTTAACCCAGTTGCAGTGCCTTTCCCATATTGGTGTGTAGGACTTGAAAATATTCACAGCATTTGAGGCTGCTGATATGGTACAGGAGAATGTTCTTATAGATTGCTAAAGTACTTCAGGGTGTCCTGGGGGATGTTCTTAAGATTGCATATATTGGTTGTTGTTTTAGAACATTTGTAAGTAACCATAATTTCAGCTCCAGCTCCAGTAATTTTTCCAAAATGCAAAGGATGTTTTTGGTGTTTATTTTTTAATTCTACATGAAAGGCAAGAGAGATTAGTTTTGCAGAAAATACTTTTATTTTATTATTTTATTTTATTTTATTTTTAATTTTTTAATTTCTTTTATATCTGCTCTTCCAAGGAAAAACAATGGGCCAACTAATGAATATAATGTGCCCTTTATTTGTTATACTGGAAACAAGTAATAGTTTCAGCAGAAAAGAGTGATACATTGGGTTGATTTTCTTTTTTTCTTTCAAAAATATTTTCAGATCAGATTTGGAAGAGAAAATTTTTTGCCTGATGAATTTTAACTACTGTAAATTTGCATACAAAAGCATCACGTTTTTATCTTTTAAATTGCCACAGGGATTTTTAAAAATTAGCATGGGGGTTTAAAGGGCAGTAATTTGGAAAGTGTTCTGCCGTACTGCACGTGCAGATCATGGATATGCAGCTACTCATGACAGAAAATTAATAGACCATCATAATGACCCTCTGATTTTCCTGTTGTTCAAGCAGCTGACTCAGTCCCCAGCAGCTGTAATTAAACAGAGCAATCTGTCAAGGAAGATAGTGCTCTTGTTAATTCTGTAAACCACCATGTTGGCTTTTCCTATTGTGCTCTGTGGCTGACACATAATCTTGAGAGCATTTTGCCAAAGCCAACTGCTGGGGGACAACTCTAAACAAGCAGCCTGTGGAATGAAGATGAGATGCTAGTCAACTATAATATCACCTCACTATTTTCAGTTTGCAACAGGCTCTCCTGGGTAAATACAATAGAGGAATAGCATTGTGTTTCTAAGTAAAAAAATAAAAAAATAAAATAACAAAGATTCTGTCATTATGTTGTTTTCTTCTGTAAGTGAATCTCATAATAGACCACTTGGAAGTTATTCTTTTATACACCGATGATAGGTGCTTTAAGCAGTTTGTTTCCCTGAAAACTGCTATAAGTCAAATTTTCTTAAAATGAACACTTCCTATTTTACATGCTCTCTCAGCTTCACCTACAATCCATTCTGGTCAAGCAGCTCCTCTAAGTCTAAAGAAAACCAATTTATATAAAATATAGAAATAGTTCATTCTACTAATAGGACTAATTATATATATATATATTTCTTAAAAAGTAGCAACACACTATACATCACAGTTACTATGCCATGTTTGTGTTTGGTTTGAGATAGGCAAATAGAGTGAAAATCAGAAAGAAGCTAAATCTCTCCAATTAGGATAACTTCTAAGAATTTACACATTACATATAAATATATTGCTAGGTTGAGTTTGCATTTAGTGATTTTACAATATTCCTATTTTTCTAATTGATGGCTTCGCAAATAAAATGAGAATTTTAACTAACCTCTTTATGAGTACAATAATTTTTAAAGTATAAAATTATTATTACTATTAATTTACATGGGCCAACAATTAATTTCCATTATCAATTTACCTCTTGTCCTTCCATCACTGTGATATTTAAGCACCCATGTGATGACAAGTGCAGTGTCACTTAGTCTCCCTCTTTTACTACCAAGTAAGAGAGGGAGCTTTCAGTTAATTTCTACCTTTATTTTTACTATCTTTAAAATCAAGAAAAATAAACCAATTGCTGGGTATAGGAATATGTTCCACATCTCCTGAAAGATTAGAACTTGCAATCAGAAATTCCAAACATTTCTCTTCATCTGTGCAAAAGATTCTTGCCTGACTTTAATAAAAAATCAAAGCTTCTTTGTCTCTTCCCATTGTAGAGACATTGTCCTATTGAAAAGCATTATTAAGGACATTCCATTAAGAAGGAAGAATGCTAGCCTTTTATGAAATAAGTGTATTTCATACATTTTCACTGGCAGTAAGACAGGACAAAAAATAAATTTTAATGACCATTTTCTGGGTATTTCTGGGTCCCTTTAAGTGCACTTTGGTTGTAATAGCTGGAAGAAATGTTAGCAGACACAAAGTGACATGTAAATTCATTTTTCATAAATAATCTTAGTAATACTGCATAAAATGTTACCTTTAGTAAGATAAATCCCTCACAAAACAATTTGATACTATCTGATATTCCGACTGTCCAAGCAATAGACTGGAAAGAGTAGTGACTTATTTGTTGTATCAGCAAGCACTTTAGTGTTTCCTAAGTATTTCAGACAAAAAGAATATTATTAGACAAACTTTTCCAGGGGAAAATGTATGTGGAAAACACTTAAAAATTGTGTGTATGCAGCATGTATTTAATATCCAAAATTGAACATGTTACATTGTTTTCTGTGAATTTTTAAACAAAACATCAAAAGTGAGGTTACTGCAGATTTAAAACTATAAACAACCCAAATGGTTTAGCTGATTTTCTATATCTCCAAATGTGTTTCAGTCTGCTTTTTTTTATCATTTTTAGACAATCTACTTTTTCATTGCTCACTTTATATTTGTTATTTTATTAATCACTCAAAAACACTTCTCTTGTTTCACAGTAACCACAAAGCAAAAACCTATAGTAGATGCACAGAAGATAAAGGAGGGGAATCAAAGACAACAACAACAGAAAATCATCAATTTATGTTGTCAATGGTCTCCTTAGCTGTACAAAAATTTTAGTTTGATACAGTCCCATTTGTCTATTTTTTCATTTCCCTTGCCTGGGGAGATATATAGCAGATAAAATATTGCTATGAGTGAGTCACGTCCAAGATTTTACTGCCTATGTTTTCTTTTAGGATTTTCATGGCTTTGAATCTAATATTTAAGTCTTTAATTCATTTGGAATTGATTCCTGTGTGTAGTATAATAAAGTGGTCTAGTTTCATTTTTCTGCATTTATCTGTCCTATTTTACAAGCATCATTTATTAAATAAATTATCTTTACCCCATTTTATGTGCTTGCTTCCTCTGTCAAATATTAACTGACTAGAAAGATTAAGGTTTATTTCTGGGTTCTCTATTCCATTCCATTAATCTAGGTGTGTTTTATGTCAGTACCATGCTGTTTTGATTACTATGGCCTTATAGTGTAGATTCATATTAGGTTGCATGATTCCTCCAACTTTGTTCTTTCTCAGGATCACTGTTACTATGTTTGGCCTTTTGTGATTCCACATAAAATTTTTAAATATTTGTTCTGATTCTGTGACATACATTGAAATCTTTATAGGAATAGCATGGAATTTATACATTGCTTTGTACCCAAAGCAACAGGTAACAGGGACATTTTAATGATGTTAATTCATCCTATCCATGAATATGGAAGGTTAGTGGGTACAGGGATTTAGTGAAAAGGAAAAAAGACTCATGGACATGGACAGCAGTGTGGTAATTGCAGGGGGAGGGACATATAAGGGGGTAAATGGTAATGGAAAAATACAATAAAAGTATTTAATTTAAAAAACAAAGAAAATCAGCAATTCAAAAAGGAAGGCAGCAAAAGAGGAAGGAAGGAGCAAAGGACTTATACAACAGCCAGAAAACAATTAATAAGATAGTATTAGCAAGTCCTTAACTATCAATTATCACCTCTAAGGTAAATAGCTTAATTCCCCAATCAAAAGATAGAATGGCTAAATTGTTAAAAACAACAACAACAACAGCAGCAGCAAAAAAATTCTATGCTGTCAACATGGGATTCACTTAAACTTTAAAAGCATACAGAGGCTCAAACTGAAGGGATGGAAAAACAATTTATGCAAGTGAAAAGTAAGAGAGGAGAGGGATCAACATTTATTTTAAAAAATAGGCTTTCACTAAAAAGCTGTAACAAGAGATTAAAAAAGGCCATTATAATAAAGAGGTCAATTAATCAAAAGGCCATAGTAAGCATAAGTATTATGCACCCACATTTTATCACCCAAATACATTAAAATACTCAGATATCTGAAGGCAAAAACAGTCAACTATACAATAATAGTAGGGGACTTTAATACATCACCTTTAATAATGGGTAGATTATCTAGGCGGAAAAATCAATGAGGAAATATTGGGCTGTGCTTTAGGTCAAGTTATTCTGAGACATGTATATAGAATATGTCAACTTAAAGCAGCAGAATACATATTTTTCTCAAACACACATGGGACTTCTCCAAGACAGATCATAAAGTAGGTCACAAAAGAAGTCTTGGAAAATTTAAGAATATTGAAATCACGCTGTTGCAAAGGGTAGGAGCTCCTTCTTTCTTTCTGCTATATAAAATTCCATTGTGTAAATGTACCATTGTTTCCTGATCCATTCATTTACTGATGGACACTTGGATTGCTTCTAGCACTTGGCTATTATAAATTGTGCTGCTATGAACATTGGGGTACATAGGTTCTTTTGGATTGGTGTTTCAGGGTTCTTAGGATATAATTCTAGCAGTGGAATTGCTAGGTCAAAAGACAGTTCTATTTTTAGTTTTCTGAGGAAATTCCATACTGTTTTCCATAGTGGTTGCACCAGTCTGCAATCCCACCAACAGTGCACTAGGGTTCCCTTTTCTCCACAACCTCTCCAACATTTGTTGTTTATTGCTTTTTTGTAAAATAGCCAGGATGGAATGGGAGAGCATTATGCTAAATGAAATAAGCCAGGTGATGAAAGACAAATATTATATGATCTCAACATTAACAGGAACTTAATCAACAAAACAAGCAAGCAAGGAAGCAAAATATAGCCAAAGGCACTGAAATTGGGAACAGGCTGGCAGTGATCAGAGGGGAGAGGGAAAGGGGAAATGGGGGAAAAGGGTGATGGGTTTACTAGAACAATTATAAAGGACACATGGACAATAACAAGGGGGGTGGAAATGGGGGAGAGAGGCAGGGAGGACTGGAGTGGTGGGGAAGGGTGGGGAGAAAGGCAGAAAATGGTACTTGACCAACAACAAAAATAGAATATTGAAATCATACCAAGTATATGTTCTGACCACAAAGTGTGAAACTAAAAATCAATAACAGGAGAAAAATAAAAAAAAATTATAAACATGTGGAAATTAAATAATACACTCTTGAATAACTAGTGGGCCAAAGAGTAAATCAAAAGGAATACTAAAGCATTTATTGACAGAAACAGAAATGGAAACTTCTGGCCAAAATGGAGGCATAAGCAGATATACTTTACCTCCTTGTACAACCAAAAGAAGGACAACAAATTTAAAACTTAAAAAAAAAAAAAACAATTAGAACTGACAGAAAATGAAATGTTAAAGGAACTTATCTAAGAAAAATAAGATGATCAAAAATATGAACAGTAAAATGACAACAAACTCACAACTATCAACAACTAAACCTAAAAATGAAACAAAAACAAGCTAAGCAAACTAGAACAGGAACAGAATTACAGAAATGGAGAACACATGGAGTGTTACCAGTGGAGATGGGTGGAGGTAGAATGGCGGAAAAAGTACAGGGGATAAGAAGAATAAATGGTAGGTATAAAATCAGGGGATCTGAGAATAGTATAGGAAATGTAGAAGCCAAAGACCTTATATGTATGAACCATGGACATGAACTAAGAGGAGGAGGAATGCTGGTGGGAGGAAAGTGCAGGGCACAGGGGAATAAAGAGGAGAAAAAATGGGGCAACTGTAATAGCATAATCAATAAAATATACTTAAAAATAAAAAAAAAAAACAGAAATGGAAATATAGCTTACCAAAACTTATGGAAAGCACAGTTGTATCACTAAGAGGGAAGTTTATGGTAGTAAAAACTTATATTGAGGAGGAGAGGTTTCAAATAAACAACTTAACTTTATCCCTCAAATAACTAAAAACAGAACAAGAAACTATGCTCAAATTTGGCAGGAGGAAGAAAGTAACAGAGGTCAAAACAAAATAAGAAATAAGGACCAGAAAAACAATAGAAAAATATCAGTGAATCTAAGAGGTGGTTTCCTTTAGGAATAAGCAAAATTGACAAACCTCAAGCCAAACTAAGAATAAAGGAAATAATTAAAAATCAGAAATTTAAAAAGAGATATTACAATTAACATCACAGTTACACAAAAGATCATAAGAGACTATTATGAACAAATATACAATAAAAAATTAGATAGCCTACAAGAAATGGATAAATTCCTAAAAGGATACAAATACCAAGATCTGAACAGGCCATGTATGAATAAGGAGACTTAATTAGTAATGTGAAAACCCCACAACCAAAAGAACACCTCCCAACAAAGAAAAACCCAGGACCACTTGATTTCAATGGTGAATTCTACCAAATATTTTTTAAAGATTAACACCAATCCTTCAGAAATTCTTCTAAAAATGTGAGAATGAGAAAACACTCCTAATGTCACTTACAAAGCCAGAATTTCCCTGATATCAAAGCCATGTAAAGCATATGACAAGAAAAATTAAACTGCAGTCCAATATCCTTGATGAATATAGATGAAAAAGTTCTCAATAACATATCAGCAAAATGAATTCAATAATATATTGAAACAATCATATACCAGATCAAATAAGATTTAACCCTAGAATCAAGGATTATTTAACATACTCACATGCAAATATGATATATACATTAATAGAATAGAATATAAAAATATTATAATCTCAACAAATGCAGAAAATACATTTAACAAGATTAAACATCCCTTCATGTTAAAAACACTCAACAACTTGGATACAGAAACAGAACCTCAACATAATTAAGATCGTATATACCAAATCCACAACTAACATCATGCTCAATGGTGAAAGGTTATAAGCTTTTCCTCTAAGATTATGAAAAGACAAGGGTGTCTACTCTCACAAATTGTATTCAATGTAGTACTGGAGGTCCCAGTTAGAGTGATCAAACAAGACCAAAAAAAAAAAAAAAAAAAAGAGGCCATCCAAACTGGAAAGGTAGAGGTGGAATTTTTATTATTTGCAAATGTTATGATTTTATATATACCAAATCCTAAAGACTCAATAAATGTTGTAGCTAATCAATAATTCTGTAAAATTGCAGGATATAATGTAAGAAATAAGTTGTTTTTCTCTACACTAAAACTATGTATTTGAATAAAACTATCATGTACAATAGCATCAAGAACAACAAAATAATTAGTAATAAATTAATTCAAGGAAGCAACAGATTTGTACAATGAAAACTACAAGACTTTGATAAAATAAAGAAGAAACTAATGAATAAAAGTATATCTCACATTCTCAAATTAGAAGAATTAATATTATTAAGATGTCTATATTATCCAAACCTATGCATAGATTCAATGCAATCCTTTTTAAAATTTTAATGGAATTTCATATAGAAATAGAAAAAAATTCTAAATTTCATGTAAAACCACAGAAGACCCTAAAAGCCAAAACAATCTGAGAAAAAAAAAACAAAGAACACATGACACATTGTGATTTTAAACTGCACTGTGAAACTATAATAATCAAAACAGTATGGTGTTGGCATCATCCCCTTTAATTTATGTCCATGGGTCATACATATAAGTTATTTGACTTCTCCATTTCCCATACTATTCTCAACCTCCTTCTGTCAATTTTGTACCTACCAATTATGTTGCTTATTCCCTGTACCTTTTCCCCATTCTCCCTCCTCCCCCTCCAAGCTGATGACTCTCCATGTGATCTCCATTTCTGTGATTCTGTTCCTGTTCCAGTTGTTTGCTTAGTTTGTTTTTGTTTTTAGATTCAGTTGTCGTTAGTTGTGAGTTTGTTGTCATTTTACAGTTCATAGTTTTTAACTTCTTTTTTTAGATAAATCTGTTTAATATTTCACATAATAAGGCCATGATGAAATCCTTTAATTTGACCTTATCTAGTAAGAAGCCCTTTATCTGCCCTCCCATTCTAAATGATAGCTTTGTTGCATAGAGTAATCTCAGGTGTAGGTATTTGCCTTTCATGACTTTGAATACTTCTCTCCAGCCTGTTCTTGCCTGTAAGGTTTCTTTTGAGAAACTAGCTGATAGTCTTATGGGAACTCCTCTATAGGTTACTCTCTTCTTTCCTCTTGTTGCTTTTATGATTCTTTACTTATCTTTAATCTTGGATAATTTTATTATGGTGTGTTCCTCCTTGGGTCCAACTTCTTTGGAACTCTCTGAGCTTCCTGGACTTGTATATGTATTTCCTTTACTAGATTGGGGAAGTTTTCTTTCATTATTATTTATTGTTTTTAACTTTTTTTAAGATTTTGTTTATTTTTATTTTTAGAGAAGGAAGGGAGGGAGAAAGAAAGAGAGAGAGAGAAACATTAATGTGCAGTTGCTGGGGGTCATAGGCCTGAAATTCAGGCATATTCCCTGAATGGGAATCGAACCTGCAATACTTTGGTTCACAGCCCACGCTCAATCCACTGAGCTACACCAACCAGGGCCATTAGTGTTTCAAATAAGTTTTCAATTTCTTGTTCTTCCTCTTTTCCTTCTGGCACTTATATGATTTGTATTTTGGAATGTTTAAAGTTGTCCTGAAGGTTCCTAAGCCTCCCCTCATGTTTTTGAATTCTTATTTCTTCATTCTGTTCTGGTCGAACATTTATTTCTTCGTCTGGTCAAAACCATTGATTTGAGTCCCAGTCTCCTTCCATTCACTGTTGATGCCCTGTACATTTTCATTTATTTCCATAGCAGAGCCTTCATTTCTTCCTCTATTTTGTGACCTTACTGAGCCATGTCTGTGAGCATCCTGATTACTAGTGTTTTGAACTCTGCATCTGACTGATTGGCTATCTCCTCATTGCTTAGTTATTTTTCTGGGGTTTTGATCTGTTCTTTCATTTGGGCCATATTTCCTTGTCTTGGTGCACTTATGTCTTGGTGTACCCTGGTGAATACATAAGGTGGAACCTTATGTATTTGTCAGGGCAGGACAATCCATTTCTCTGCCTTGTGGCACTGTATGTAAGGGAGGGGTCAGAGAGGGAACAATGCCACTTGCTTGTCACTGGTCTTGTTTTTAGTCACATCTCCCACTACCCACAAGTGAATTTTAACCTTCTTGTGCTAATTCCCAGGTGGGTGGGCTTCTGTATGTTCTAGGATCCTGTGGGCCCCTCCAGAAAACTCTTATGTGCAACTGGCAGTTTCTACCACCACAGCAACCCCCATGGGTTTTTACAACCAGAGGTTTTAAGGCTTTATTTTCCATCACTGGAATCCTGGATTGCATGGTCTGTGTTGCTCTCCAGTTTTTCCTCCTGGTTTATACATAAATGAATGTGGGACTGTTTGGTCCTCCAGCCACCACCTTTCCTGCCTGATCCACCAGCCACCACCTTACCATGAGTCCTCTCTGCCTTGGCTGCCTATCTCCACCTCTCCTACCAATCTGGATGAATATTTCTTCTTTAATTCCTTGGTTGTTGGACTTCCATAAAGTTCAATTTTCTGGTAGTTTTGGTTGTGTTTTGTTGTAAAATTGTTTGTTATCTTTCTTTTGGTTGTGCAATGAAGCAAAATATATCTACATATGCTTCCATCTTGGCCAGAAATATTAACTTTAATAAATGATGCTGGAAAAATTGGATAGCCCCCATTCAAAGAAATGAATTAGACCCCCTTTTTTACACCACTCACAAAATTTAATTTGAAATGGATTAAAGACTTAAATTTAAAACCAGAAGTTATAAAACCATTGGAAAAGAACAGTAAGAAAAAAGCTTCTTGACATTGGTCTTGGAGAAGATTTTTCAGATTTTCTACTGAAGGCAGAAGCTACAAAAGTAAAAATTAATAATTGGAACTACATCAAGCAAAGACTTTTTCACAGCAAAAGAAACAATCAACAAAATGAAAATGCAACTTTAGAAGTGGGAGAAAATATTTGCAATTTATTTATCTATTAATGGGTAAAATCCAATGAATACAAGGAACTCATACAACTCAATAGCAAAAGACCAAACCATCCAACTTAAAACTGAGCAGATGACTTGAACTAGAAATTTGTCATAGAAGATACACAAATGACAACAGGTGCATGAAAAAATATCCACTATCACTAATCCTCATGGAAATGCATACTAAAACTACAGTGATCTATCACCTCACACTTATTAAACTGGTTATCTTTAAAAAGAAAAGTTATCAAGCATTAGCAAGAATGTGGAAAAAAGAGAACCATGTGCTCCATTGGTGGGGATATAAATTGTTCAGCTACTATGGAAAAGAGTATGGGGGTTCCTCAAAAATTTAAACATAGAAATATCATATGATTTCACCTATAAATTGAACCTAATCAACAAGACAATTGAGCCAAATATAACCAGAGATATTAAAATGAAGAACAAACTAACAGTAACTTGAGGGGAGAGGGGAGGACAATAATGGGGGAAAGAAGGGAAAAGGAAGTCAAGGAACATGTATAAAGGTCACGTGGACAAAGCAAAGTCGGGTAGGATTGAGGGTGAGAGGTGGGGGTGGGTAGGGTGGAGAGAGTGGTAGAGGGGAAATGGAGACAACTATACTTGAACAAAAATAAACAAAATAATAAAATTTCTAATAAAAAATTAAAACCATAATTGCTCTCAAAAATAAAAAAGAGAAAGAAAGAAAGAAATACCATGTGATCTGGCAATCCTACATCTGGGATTAACTAAGGGATCCCCAAAAGATATCTGCGCTCCTATGTTTACTACAGCATAATTCACAGCAGCTAAGGTGTGGAAACAAACAGTGCTCATCTGTGGATGAATGGGTAAAGAAGATGAGGCATACATATACAATCAAATATTATTCAGACATGAAATAAGAAAATCCTGACATTTGCAATGAAATGGATGGATCTTGAAGGCATTCTGCTAAGTGACATAAGTCAGAGAGAAAGCCAAGTACTGTATATTTCTTTTATATGTGTGGTCTTAATAAAAGATCCTAACTATAGAATCAGAGAGTGGTAGGAGGGTTGGGAAAAATGGGAGAATGTTGGTTAACAGGTACAAACCTCTGGTTATAAGATGATTACATTCTGGGGATCCAAAGTACAGCACGATGAGGTGACTATTGTTAACAACACTGTATTATATACTTGGAAATTGCTAAAAGAGTAGACCTTAAATTTCTTACCGCAAGCACATACATTGTACTTATGTGAGGTGACTCAGGTGTTAATTAACCCTATTTGGTAATTATTTTGTAATAGATACATATATTAAACTCACATTGTAGACTTTAAACATACATAGTATTATATGTCAGTTATATTTCAATATAACTAACATACAAATATAAATAAAATATAAAATATAAATTATGAGCTAAATCTTTGATATGTTTCCTTAAAAAATACATTCCTCTTTTTAAACTTAAATTATCAGGGTGAGACTTCAGAGAATGGACAAAATATCTATGGGACTAATTCAGGGTATTTAGACACTTAGGAACATAGATATCTTGAAGAACTTAGGAAACTGTTAATTTTTAACCTTGTTTCCAATTGCTGAATAATCTGGCTCAATAAAAGTAGTATTAGAAAAAACTGCCTGTTTTGCTAGTTTATGTCATGTGCTTACCCATGGACTTTGGATGGGAAGACAGCTCAAATATGGAGCTACCATATTCCCACAAATTCATATTAGAAAAGATGTATGATATAAGAAAGTTTTGGGGGGTCCTAACATGGTGGCTTTGTTGGAGGGAGCGTAATCCCCTTCCTCTATGCAGGGGAGAGAAACTCGCAGATTGGTGAAGGAACAGAGCAAGGGGCATAGGATATCGCAACATTTATGAAAACAGGACATCAAAAATTATAGCAGACTTTGAAAACCCAGATGGTAAGGAGACTGCTTCAAGACAATAGGGACTCAGGGATCAGTGGGGTGGGGGGCGCAGGGAGGTTGCAGCCCCGGGGCCCAGTGCTCCCGGGTCTGCTTCAGGGCACCCGGGAGAGTGGAGTCACTGCTCCCTCCAAGGACAACAGGGATTGGGCAACACCACGGGAGGCCTTGTTGCTTGAAGGCACAGAGGGACAGAGGGGGGACTTGGACTGGGAGACAGTCACACAGGGGCTGCACTCACGCACGCATAGCCCTGGGAGGGGTGAGTGCCCCCAGCCTGTGCAACCAGGGGTGGCCTGAATGTGCCCCCGAGCCCCCAGCGTGGTGGGAGTGTGGTCTCATGGAAGACCCAGAACTCGCAGCCTTGAACAAGGAAAGGGCGTGGGTGTTCGTGGGTTTCTGAAGCCTATGGTGGTGAACTCGGGGGAGCACGCACCCCTTTGGGATTTCTGACTCTCGAGCTGTGAACCTGGAAGGGTTGTGCAGCTTGGTGGGGGTTCCCCGAGCCTGAAAAGGGGAAATTGGTGGAAGTGCATGCCCCTTCAAGATCCCCAGAGCTTGCACCGTGAATCCAGAAAAGACACAGGTGAGTCCCGAGAACAAAGAGCCAGCCATGGTGAAATTTGGGGGAAGGGCACGTCTCCTTGTGATCCCAGAGCTTGCTCGGTGAACACGGAAAACATGCAGGAGGTCTGTGGGGCCTCGGAGCCCAGGAGACTGAGGCAGTGAGCTCTGGAGAGCATGCTTGAGAGCGCCCATACCCTCATCGAGGGACCTGCAGGGGGATGTTGGATCAGCTCTGGGGAGAGCATGCTGCTGTTCCTGGGGACCGTGCTCAGAGACTGACTGAGCTCTGACTAGGAAGAGTGAAAAGCATTCCAAATGCCCCTCAGCATGCTGAAGCCAGCTAGACCAGAAAAACTGGTTTGGCCATTTAGAAACCAGCAAGAGGTATTTTGTTTTTTTTTTTTGTTTTTTTTTTTGTTTTTTTTTTTGGCTGTTGTTATTTCATTGTTTGATTTTATTTTGTTTTTTAAGTGACTTTTTATTTTTTAATTCTTATTTCTTATATCTCTCAATTCCTTATGTTTCTCTTCCTTTCAGCCTAGTATTATTCCATCTTCTGCTTTTTTCCCCTTTTTTTTTTTGAGCCTGCAAGTTACTGTTAATTTGTATTATCTTTTCTCACTTTTCTGACAATTTTTAAAATTTTAATAGTATTTTGGTATTCTTTTCCTTTCTGTATAATCTTCTTGCTTGGCTGGTTATACTGTCATTTGATAGGTTCCCTCATTAACTCAGTCACAGGGTGTTGATGATTTACTGTCCTTCATTTGAGTTCCATTAGTACATCTCTCAAGGTGCTATACTCCTTATTCTTGTTATCTAGATCTCATAGATTCTGCCACATGATTGTTGCTTTAATATTACTGTAAATAAGACCTAGTTCATACAGTTGTAAATACTACTCAACACCCCTCCCTGACCTCACCCCACTTTGCAGTTTCCTGAACTATATTATTGTGGAGGTTGTCTCTATTCTTTTACACACTACTCCTATTTACTAATCTTTATTCCCACCCTACCTCAGAATCTGACCTCCCACAGCCTCACAGTCTTCTAGATCCAACTAACAATCCTTTTGTCCCCAATAAGAGACTTATCTTCTTTCCATCCTTTCTACAACATGGCTAGTGGGGTGGAAGATCATGGTTAACACTATACATAGCCAAAAGGATATCCCATCTCTTCTCCACTGGCTGCTAATGTAAATATCATAGAATACTGTCTTGCTGTCTTAAACCATTTTGCCTTACTCCTCCAGCTGATCACAAAAAAGAGTAGGGGGAAGCTGTCAACACCTGCATACATGAAGGAGACTGCACCACTTAATCTCACAGGTAATTCTACCACAGAAGTTCACACCATAATCAAAGGGAACCAGAACAGATCAATTTAAGAAACAGAGGCTAATAAGAAGTGGCTCATGAACAATGAGAAGACAAAGAAACAATCCCCAAATGAAGGAAAAGGAGGAAACCACAGAAAGAATGCTAAATGAAATAGAGGCAACTCAACTATCAGATATTGAGCTCAAAACAATGATTATCAGGAAGCTCAATGAACTCACAATGAGCTACCAGAAACTATAGGGAAGCTACAATGATCTCATTGCAAACTATACCAACATGAAAAATGAAATAGAAGCTATCAACAAGGGCCAAAAGGAAATGAAGAATACAATTTCTGAATTGAAGAACACAGTAGAAGGAATGAAAAGCAGGATCAATGAAGCAGAAGACCGGATTAGCAAATTGGAGGACAAAGTAGAAAAAGACACCCAGAAAGAACAAGAAAAGGAAAAGAGGCTCAGAAAGAATGAAGAGGGATTAAGAGAAATGCAAGACAACATGAAACATAATAATATCCATATAATAGGGATACCAGAAGGAGAAGAAGAAGAGCAAGGGATAGAAAACTTATTTGAAAAAGTAATGATGGAAAACTTCCCTAATTTGTTGGGAGAAAAAGTCACACAAATCCAGGAAACACAGAGAGTCCCAATCAAGAGGAACCCAAAGAGGCCCACCTCAAAACACATCATAATTAAAATGGCAAAATTTCAAGACAAACAGAGAATATTAAAGACAGCAAGGGAAAAACAGGAAGTAAAACACAAGGAAGCCCCAATAAGGCTAACAGCTCTGACTTCTCAATGGACGCACTCCAATCCAGAAAAGAATGACAAAAAATATTCCAAGTAATGAGAACCAGAGGTCTGCAACCAAGGCTACTTTACCCAGCAAGGCTGTTAATCAAGATAGAAGGCCAAATAAAAAGCTTCCTAGACAAAAGAAGTCTAAAAGAACACACCTCCACCAAACCAGCTCTGCAAGAGATGCTAAAGGGACTGCTTTAAGGAAGGGAAGGAAGAGAGAGAGAGAGAGAGAGAGAGAGGGAAACACACATACATAAATGGCAATGAATAAATACCTATCAATGATAACCTTAAATGTAAATGGATTAAATGTTTCAATCAAAAAACATAGAATAGCTGAATGGATAAGAAAACATGATCCACACATATGCTGCCTACAAGAGACCCACCTCAGGATAAAAGACCTGCACAGGCTGAAATTGAATTTGTTTCTGAAATCAGAAACAAATTTTTCAAGCAAATGGACAGGAAAAAAAAGCCAGGTTAGCAATACTCATATCAGACAAAATAGACTTCCAAAAAGGGCCATAAAGAAAGACCCAGAAGGTCACATCATAATACTTAAGGGAAGAATCGACAAAGAAGATACAAATATTGTAAATATATATGCACTCAACATAGGAGCACCCAAATACATAAAGAAAATCTTAGAGGAATTCAAGAAAGATGTTGACAGCAACACAATTATAGTGGGAGATTTTAACACCCCACTGTCAAAAATGGACAGATCTTCCAAACAAAATATCAAGAAAGATATCATGGCATTGATCAATACCCTAGAGAAAATTAACTTAACTGATATATACAGAGCCCTCCATCCCAAAGAAGCTAAATGCCCATTCTTTTCAAATGCACATGGAACATTTTCAAAGATAGACCACATGATAGGACACAAAACAAGCCCCAACAATTTAGAGAAAATCAAAATTATACCAAGCATTTTCTCAGATCACAAGAGACTGAAGCTAGAAATGAACCCCAAGGAAAAAAACCCAAAACACTCAAAATCATGGAGATTGAATGGCATGCTATTAAACAATGAATGGGTCAAGAATGAAATTAGGGAGGAAATCAAAAGGTTTCTGGAAACAAATGAAAATGAGCTCACAATAGCCCAAAACTTATGGGACACAGCTAAGGCAGTCCTGAGAGGGAAGTTCATAGCGATACAGGCATACCTAAAAAAGATAGAAATATTTCAAACAAATAACCTAACTCTATGTCTACAAGAACTGGAGGAACAACAAGAAAGACAACCCAGAGCAAGCAGAAGGAAGGAAATAACCAAGATCAGAGCAGAATTAAATGACATAGAGACTAAAAGCACAATTCTAAGGATCAATGAATCCAGGAGCTGGTTCTTTGAAAAGATCAACAAAATTGACAAGCCTTTAAGCAGACTAATCAAGAAAAAAAGGGAGAAGACCCAAATAAACACAATCAAAAATGAAAGAGGAGAGATTACAACAGAGACCACAGAAATACAAAGGAGTGTAAGAAATTACTACAAAGAGCTGTATGCCAAGAAATTTGAAAACCTGGGTAAAATGGACAAATTTCTATAAAAATATAATCTTCCAAAACTCAATGAAAAAGAAGCAGAAAGCCTGAACAAACCAATAGTAGGAAAAGAAATTGAAGCAGTAATCAAAAAACTCCCAACACACAAAGCCCCTGGACCAGATGGTTTTACAGGAGAATTCTACAAAGCATTTAAGGAAGAGCTAACCCCTATCCTTCACTGACTTTTCCAAAAAATCCAAAAAGATGGAAGACTCCCAAACTCTTTTTATGAGGCCAACATCATCCTAATTCCAAAACCAGATAAAGACACAACAAAGAAAGAAATGTTCAGGCCAATATTGCTGATGAACATTGACGCTAAAATCCTCAACAAAATACTGGCAAACCACATCCAACAATACATTAAAAAGATCATACACTATGACCAAGAGGGATTCATTCCAAGGATGCAAGGATGGTACAACATTCACAAATCAGTAAATGTAATACATCACATAAACAAAAGCAGAGACAAAACCACATGATCATATCAATAGATGCAGAAAAAGCATTTGATAAGATACAGCACCCATTTATGTTAAAAACACTCAGCAAAGTGGGAATAGAGGGGGCATTCCTCAACATAATAAAGGCCACATATGAGAGAACTACAGCCAACATCATACTCAATGGGCAAAAATGAAAATCTTTTCCCCTAAGATCAGGAACAAGACAAGGCTGTCTACTTTCACCACTTCTATTCAATATAGTACTGGAAGTTTTAGCCACAGCGATCAGACAAGAAAAAGAAATAAAAGGCATCCAAATTGGAAAGGAGGAAACAAAACTGCCACTGTTTGCAGATGACATGATAGTGTACATAGAAAATCCTATATAGTTGGCCATAATACTGCTTGACCTAATAAATGATTTGGCAAAACAGCGGGATACAAAGTCAATATCCAGAAATCAAAGGCATTTCTGTACACCAACAATGAAACAGCAGAAGCAGAAATCAAGAAAAATATCCCATTTGATATAGCTAAGAGAAAAATAAAATATCTAGGAATAAACCTAACCAAAGAGGTAAAGGACCTGTATTCAGAAAACTACACAACTCTGAAGAAAGAAATCAAGGAAGACACAAATAAATGGAAACATATACCGTGTTCATGGATTGGAAGAACTAATATCATCAAAATGTCCATACTACCCAAAGCAGTTTACACATTCAATGAAATACCCATTAAAATACCAAAGGCTTATTTCACAGGCATAGAACAAACACTTCAAAAAATTATATGGAACCATAAATGATCCCTAATAGCTGCTGCAATTTTGAGAAAAAAGAGTAAAGTAGGAGTGATCACAATACCTGACACTAAACTATCCTGCAAGGCCACTGTAATCAAAACAGCCTGGTACTGGCATAAAAATAGGCATATGAACCAATTGAACAGAACAGAGATCCCAGAAATAAACCCAAGTCTCTATGGTCAACTAATATTTGACAAAGTAGGCAGCAACATAAAATGGAGTAAAAAAAGCCTCTTTAACAAATGGTGTTGGGAGACCTAGACAGCTTTGTGCAAAAAAATGAAATTAGAGCACCAACTTACACCTTACACAAAAATAAATTCAAGGTGGATAAAGGACTTAAACGTAAACCTTGACACCATTGAAGTCCTAGAGGAGAACGTAGATAGGAAAATCTGAGATATTTCACACAGAACCTTTTTTACTGACATGTCTCCTAGAGCAAGGGACATAAAGGAAAGAATAAGCAAAAGGGACCCCATCAAAATAAAAAGCTTCTGCACAGCTAAAGAAAACAGTATCAAAATAAAAAGAGAACCAACTGTATGGGAAAACATATTTGCCAATGATACCTCAGACAAGGGTTTGATCTCCAAAATATATAAAGAACTTACACGACTGCACTCTAAGAAAACAAGCAACCCAATTAAAAAATGGGCAAAGGACTTGAACAGACACTTCTCCAAGGAGGACATACAGAGGATCCAAAGACACATGAAACAATATTCAATATCACTAGTTATCAGAGAGATGCAAATTAAAACCCCAATGAAATACCACTTCACACCAGTCAGAATGGCCATCATAAACAAAGCAGGAAACAACAGGTGTGGGAGAGGTTGTGGAGAAAAGGGGACCTTAGTGCACTGTTGGTGGGAATGCAGACTGGTACAACCACTATGGAAAGCAGCATGGAACTTCCTAGGAAAATTGAAAATGGATCTGCCTTTTGACCCAGCAATTCCACTGCTGGGACCATATTCTAAGAACACTAAGACACCAATACAAAAGAACCTTTGCACCCTGATGTTCATAGCAGCACAATTTACAATAGCTAAGTGCTGGAAGCAACCCAAGTGCCCATCAGTAAATGAATGGATCAAAAAACTATGGTACATTTACACAATGGAATTCTATGCAGCAGAAAGAAAGAAGGAGCTCCTACCCTTTGCAACAGCGTGGATGGAGCTGGAAAACATTATGCTTAGCAAAACAAGCCAGGCAGTGAAAGACAAATACCACATGATCTCACCTTTAGCAGGAACCTAATCAACAAAACAAAGAAACAAGCAAAATATAACCAAAAACACTGAAATAGAGGACAGGCTGACCCTGACCAGTGGGAAGAGAAGGAGGGATTTCAGGGGAGAATGGGAAGGGTTTACAGTAGCAAATTTAAAGGACACATGGACAAAAACTAAGGGGAGGGTGGTAATGGGAGGAAAGTGGGGAGGATTGGGTGGATGGCCTGGAGTGGGAGTAAAAGGGAGAAAACTGTATTTGAACAATGATTAAAATAAAAAAAGAAAGTTTTGAGACCAAAAATATCTATAGCGGCATCTGTCAACTAATATTTACTCTATTCTGAGTAGTTTACTTTAAAAAAAGTCAGGTTAGCATTTTGAAAAATACCTGAGAGAATTAAGCAAAGAGAAGACAAGTGTCCTTTCCTATTCCCCTCAATGAGAATCAGTAAAATACATACTCTCCAAAATGCCTTGCTTGTGTGTAGTGTTTTACTATTTACAAAACATTTTAACACCTATTGTCTTAAGACTCCATACAACCACACACAAGTTTAGTAGTAAAGGCATTGTTTTTTTAATTTTAGAATAAAGATGACTTGATAATCAGCAAAATATATCCTGTGGAAAGGGGAAATCTAAGAAGTAGGAAATAGACTGTGGCCTTTTCAGAGCACCAGGGAAAACTAGCAGGGCAGTCTGGGCCAGGTCGCCAGGCCCTCCGCGCTCATCTAACGTACTGTGCGTTTGCATCTATTGATCTATTCGTATAAAGACAAAACACAGCCACATGGAAACTTATAGGGTAGTTTAACAAAGAACAAAGGCAAAACCAAAATAAAATGGGCCTTTAAATGAAGAAAATATTATACAATTAGCCATTAAATCATTTAGATACATGGTACTGTGATTTTTTAAAATCTACAAAGTCCTCCTTAGCTAGAATTAATGTAATTGACTCTCTTGTATGCTTGATATGTTCTGTGGTCTTTCAACACTGTTATATTTTGTATAAAATTAAGTTAAATAATGTTCCTGGGTAGAGTTTTCCATGTGAGCAAACATGATAGTATTCATAATGCTATTGGTGAAAACATAAGTAATTCCAGATGTCAAGTCCAACCTCAAATACAATTTCCCTTTGCTAATTAGCAAACAGGCAGCTTTACAATTTTTCAGTAATGCAAAACTAATGTTCTAATATTTGCAATGCTCATAGGAAACTGGGTTTATCACTTATCTTAAATGATTTAGAACCAAGTACATATTTCACTTTTAGGCAGAATATGTAACTGATTTCATGCAGAGTAAGGACCCTTGTGATCATGAAGTTTCAGTTTTAACAGTTTTATAATTTTATTATATAAAAATTACAGTTTATATAATTTAGAAAATTAATACACTTACCATTCAGTTTAATTTAAAAGACTATTATCACCATATATAAGACCTTTATGCCTTATTCCAATCCATTTCTATTCTTCTTTAGAGGTACTCCTTCTATTTTCTAAATTTTACATTTACATTTTACATTTATTCTTTTGTTTTTCCTTTTATTATGATCGCATATGTTAGGCTCCCTAAACACTTTTTTTTGCATGCTTTTAACTTTATAAAAAGAGAATCAGTGTGGCTGCACAGCCACTGTGAAAAACAGTATGGAATTACCTCAAAAAATGTAACTCTTTTATGACCCAGAGATTCCACTTCTAGGAATATATACAAAGAAACCCAAAACTCTAATTCAAAATAATATATGCACCCCTATGCTCACTGCAAAATTTTTCACAATAGCTAAGATACGGAAGCAGCCCAAGTGCTCATCAGAGTGGATTCAAAGCAGTGGTACACTTACACAATGGTATATACTACTTGCCAGTAAAAATGAAAGCTTACTTTTGTAATAACATGGATGGACCTGGAGATCATTATTCTAAGTGAAATAAGTCAGTCAGAGAAAGAAACATACCATGTAACTTCACATACATGTGAAATCTACTGAAGAAAATAAACCAACAAACGAAATAGAAATAGACTCATAGATACAAAGGACAGACGACAGCTGTTAGACGTGAGGAAAGTTGGTTGTGAGGCTGTTTGAAAAAGGTGAAGTGATTAAGCAAAAACAAATGAATGAACAACAGAAAACCTCATTATTACAGGAAACAGCATGGCGGTCATTAGAGGGGAAGGTAGAAGGTAAAGTGGGGATGAATGTTGATGGGAGAAGACTTGACTTTGGGTGGTGAACATACAATTTAATCTACAGGTGATGTGTTATGGAATTGGACACTTAAAGCATGTATAATTTTATTAGCCGATGGCACTCCAATACATCCAATTAAAAAGTTTTTATTAGATGAAGTTCCATTTTTAATTGTTTTTCTTGTCATTTGTGCTTTTGGTGTCATATATAAAAAACCACTGTCTAGATATAAGGTCACAAATGTTTATGATGCTCTTTTTTCTAAGATTTGTATAGCTTGATCTCTTAAACAATGAGAAAGTCATAATGCAGGTATTCTTCAAAATACCTTCTTTTATTTTTAACATTTTTTGAGTGTTTTACTTAGTGGTATCCATTTATTTAGTGGTAAATCCTTTACTGACAATCCATTAATTTAATTTTTACTGCTGAGTAGTGCTCCATTGTATGAAAATACTAGTTTATCTTTCCTACTGTTTGCAGTTATTTGCTAATACAAATGTGGGTACTACAGACATTTTTCGTAGATGCTTCCAAGTGCACAACTGCAATAGCTCTTCTTTGGATGGAATTGCTATTTCATAATATATATTTGTACCTTTTAATTTACTTGATAAAGCCTATTATAATTTGTGTTCTTGAGAAGCAGACTGTGAGGCAAGGAATTAATTAAGAGTAGTTTACATGATAGGTGATACCAAAAAGAAATGAGATAGGCAAGGAAAGCCTACCAATAAAGTGTGAATTTTCAAGCAAGTTGTCTTTTGGGCAACTGGTGCTTAATTCCGCTGAGAAATCATCACAACCAGTGTAGAACATGGTTGGACATCAGAGATATCCTGTCTTAAGTGTGAGGGAGCTGGAGTATTCACACATTTAGTCTTCTGTTATTGCTGGAGGGGTGCTCCTAGGGCCATTAATTCTCTAGCACCTCTAGCCTGCCCTGTATGCAAGCTGTGTACATGTGAAGGAAATGTGAGCAGAGAACAGACTCTCAGGTAAAATGTGCAGATACTGGAGCTGAAAGCCAGGTTTACTTACTTTAATTAAATTTATTTTTACTAAAATGGTGAGACCAAGGAAAATACAGCACAACATCTGCCAAATGTTAAGTTTCTCTTCCTCCAGAGCCTTGTAAGGATTTACATATCTATCAGCCTGTTAGGAATGTGCAGATTATAGCACACCATCTCCAACACTTGGTATTATCAGCCGTTTTTGTGTTCAATCTATAGAAATGAAATGGTATCTAATTCTTTCATTTGCATTACAGCATAAAGTTCTATTAAACAATGCTGGTACAGACAAGGAGGTTTTCTGTGATGGGAAAGAAAATATTGGGGCATGTCAGAAGAAAAAGATGAAAACATTTTTATTTAAGGAAAAGATGTCTGTATGATTTTAAAAATGACCTTGCAAAACAGGAGGACTTACAATGCAGACAGAATAGAGGTGTCATAGTGGGAAGACTCTCCTGATGAATGAGGAAGGTGGGACCTAGGGCACCGATGGAGGTTTCATCCCTGTAGGGAGCTTGGAAAATTCACCCTTAAAGCAGGAAGAGATTCTCTAATTAAACTACCTGGACCTTGGTTTTCTTTCTTGAGAAGGTTTTCATCTATAAATTCAATTTTAATAAATATAACATTAATGAAGCTATTTTTCCAGAGCAAACGTTGCTATTTTGTCTCTTTTAAGAAATTTTTCTAGTTCTACAGATATGTACCATTATGAGTTTCCCTCTGGATAATGCTGCAGTTGAATCTTGCAAATTTTCTATGTTTTCATCTTCATTCAGTAAAAAGCACTTTTTAATACTAACTTCTTCATAACCCATGTCTATTTAAAAATGTGATATTTGTTTTGAAATATTTGATTATTTTGAGAGATTTTATCATTAAATTTATTTTTACTTCTATTTTGCTTTGAAATTTTTTTTTTAGGATTTAAATCCTTTGAAATTATTAAACCTTTTCTACTGGCCTGAAATGCTAGCCATCTTGATTAATGTCTCAAGTGCACTTCAGAAGAGTGCATACTTTGTGGAGAAATATATATGAGGGATAATTAAATCAAGTTCATTAAAAGTGTGGTTCGAGTTGTCTATATTCTTGTAGATTTTTTTCTTTATTTTTTCTACCAACTATTGAGAGATGGTAATCCCTGACTATAATTATAGTTTTATATATTTCTTACTACAGTTCTATCAATTTTTGCTTTGTGCATTTTGAAGATATTCTGTTATATGTTTAAATGTTTAAATGTTTGGAACACCCAGTCAGTGGTGTCCAACCCATCGCCTGCAGGCTGAGTGCAGCCCAGGATGGCTATGAATGCAAAACAATACAACATTGTAAATTTACTTAAAACATTATGATATTTTTTGTGATTATGTGTTGCAATGCCAGGTAATCACAAAATCATAAAGGCCTAAGGCAACTTTTCTTCTTCCAGTGTGACCCAGAGATGTCAAAAGGTTGGATACCCCTGTGGATGAAAAGATTTCTTTATCATTATGAAATAATAACTCTCCAGAGCCCTGATAATAAGTATTTGCTCTGGAATTATTTTATGTAATCCTAAAATAGCCATTTCAGCTGTCTTTTGATCTCTGATTACTGTTAACCTGATACATTTTTTCCATTACTTTACTTTTAACTCTGGGAAGTCAAAATTTCCTTGCATTTCTCAGTTTAACTAGAAAACCCAGGCCTCCTGCATCATGGAAGTTACTGTGTTATAACAGAGCATCTTTTCTTTCACTTCCCCAGTAACATTTGTTTTTACCAGGACATTGTTATTAAACCTGCAGCCACCTGATTTTTTTATGGAGGAGGCATTTGCTCCCATTCACATTAAAAAAAAAAACAATAAAGAAACCTACTCACCCTCAACACACACACACACACACACGCACGCACCCACGCACGCACGCACGGGCACCCCTTCCCTTATCTCTCTTTTAACCAGATGCTTATATTGCAGAGTACTGGGTTAAGGGACAAACTCTGAAAGTAACTTCCATTGAGACCTAAGTGTTTACATTTCAAAGGAGGATAAAACTCTGGGTTCTAAATTTGGAAGATTATCTTCCTAGTGACAGTTACATTGTTACAAAGGGTAAGAACCCAGGATCCTCCCGTTCCTCTTCCAGAAGGGAATTTGTTAATATTGGGGAGCAAAGTCTCCTATTGTTCCATCAGGACTGGAGGGGAGAACAGCTACCTTCTGCTACGTAAACTATCAGGTTCATGTTTGCATTATCTTCCTGCCATTGTTTGACCCAACCATGCAAGTAGAATGGCTCCTGTCATGTTACTTGCAGAGCATGGGGGATCAACCAGAAAAAGCACTGGTTGCTGACTCAAATGCCCATAGTTTGTGCTAGTATCTATCAATCATCTGTCTATCATGTATCTATCAATCATGTATCTATCTATCATCTATCTATCTATCATCTATCTATCATTTATCATCTTTTAGTATATAACTGTACAAGTAGAATAACATCTCAGTCCCTATACAGCTTTTGATTTAACACTGACCTGTATTTCCCTCTTGCTTTTTCATCCAGTCTGATAATCACTGTTTATACCATGATATATAGTATCTATAGTATCTTTTTCTTTCTTCTAAAACTCTTCAATTAACTTTTTTGAAGCCTCACCTGAGGATATGGAGTCATATGTTTATTGATTTGAGAGAGAGAGAGAGAGAGAGAGAGAGAGAGAGAGAGAGAGAGAGAGAGAGAGAGAAACATCAGTTTATTGCCTCCCATGTGTCCTGACTGAGAATCTAAACAGCAAGCTTTTGATGTGATTCTCCAACCAACTTATTCACCCAACCAAAGCTCAATTAACGCTTTTTTTTATGGTGCAGGTCTGCTGGTGTTGAAATTTTTAACATTTGTATGTGTGAGAACTATTTGTTAATCTTCATTTTTGAAAAGTATTTCCTCATATTATAGAGCTCTAAGTTAACGGATTTCTTTCAGTTCTTCAAAGATATTGCTCCAATATCTTCTATCTAGAATTTTTTTTCCTGCTGAACTACTGCTATAATCCTTATTTCTGTTTTTTGTGTGTAATTTATCTTAAACTGCTATTAAGGTGTCACTTTTTTTTTCCCTCTGGTTTTGAGCATTTTGCTTATGATGCATTAGTATACTTTTTCCAAGTTTCTTGTACTTGGAGTTTGTTGAGGTTCTTTATCTGTGGCTTCACAGTTGTTTTTTGTATCAAATTTGGGGAGGGATGTGCTATAATATTTTCAAATGTTTCCATCATCCTGCCTGTTTCAACCAATTACATGCACATTAGGCTGCTTGACATTGGAACATGGCTTACTGGAGCTCTGTCCACTTTTTTCCCATTCTTTGTTTCATTTTGGATAGTGTCTATTTATGTATTTTCAGGTTCACTAATCTTTTGTTTTTTTTTGCAATGTCTTAATCTACTGTCAATACATCTACATATTTTTCTCATATTTTGTGTTTTTCACCACTGAAAGCTGAAAATTGGTACTTTTACATCTTCTTTTCTATTTCATTTGTTAACCTTTCTTACTTCATAGACATATAATTATTCACATATTTATAATAATTCTGTATGTCCTTACCTACTTCCTTACCTAATTCCAACATATGTGCCATTTTTAAGTCTTTTTCAAATGAGTGATTCTTCTCCTTATTATCGGTTTTATTTTCTTGCCTATTTGCATTCCAAATCATTTTTTATTAAATGCTGGACAATATAAGACTTGGATGCTGGATTATTTCACTCTAATAAATACTCCCAAACTTCATTTTAGCATGCAGCTGAGTTACTTGAAAACAGTTTGATCCTTTTAAGTCTTGTTTTTGAACATTGAGAGTTGGAATAAAAGCAGCAGGTGGTCCAGGACTGATTTTCCTTATTAATTGCCTAAAGGCATTAATTTTCTGAGTAGCCTATTCTACCCAATGCCCTGGAAGCCTTTCTAATCTGACTGATGGAAACCAGTATTATTTCTTGCTCTCTGTGAGTCCTGCAGATTTTTCCCTCTGTTGATTTTGAGTAATTCCTTCTTTGGGTGGTAGTTTCCTCAAATCCATATATGTATTAGTAGTCAGCTGAAGTCTCCAACGTGCTTCCTTGAAGATTCTCAAAGTCCTCTATCTGTGCAGTTCACTGTCCTATGCTCTGCCCTGTGAACTTTAGTCTCTTGGGTTTCTCTGGACCTTCAGCTTCAGCTCCTCAACTCATATCTTTCCCTGGGCTCCCCTAATTCTGCCCCAAGTGGAAACTTTCTTTAGGTAATATTATAGGGCAATCGTAGGGCTCATTTGCTTTCTGTCTTTGAGAGATCACTCTCTTTAATTCTCTGATGTCCACCGGTATAAAATCTATACTCTTCTTTTATATATTTTGTTTGTTTTTGGTTGTTTCAGGTAGGAAGATGAAGTCAGTCCTTGTTACTCCAGCTTGACTGGGAGCTTACTCAAAGCCTAATTCTAAATAAATATGTCCATGTAAGTTAAAGAAGTTCATATTATGTATGTAATATGTGGAAATACAATAGGAAGGCTGGTGAGAATGTGGAGAAAAGGGAACCCTAGTACATTATTAGTGGGAATGCACACAGGTGCCTCCACTGGAAAACAGTATGGAATTTCCTCAAGGAACTAAAGATGGAACTGTCTTTTGATCCAGTGATACCACTCCTGGGAAAGATAATAGCCTAGGAATCCTAAAACACTGGTTCAGAAGAACCTATGCACCCCAGTGTTCATAGCAGCAATATTTACAGAAACCAAGAGCTAGAAACAGCCTGAGTGCCCATAAGTAAATAAGCAGATCAAAAACTGTGCTATATTTATACAGTGGAATCCTACATGGCAGAAAGAAAGAAGGAACTCCTACCTTTTGTGACAGCATGGGTGGAACTGGAGAGTGTTATGCTAAGTGAAATAAGGCACTTGGTGAAAAACAAATACCATACAATCTCACCTATAAGTGGAACTTAATAAACAAAACAAACAAACAAGCAAGTGGAAACAGAGGCAATGACTGATGGTGATCAGAGGGGTGGAAGACTGAGAATGACAAGGGAGAGAAGGGGAAGGGTGCTGTCAAGGAACATGTATAAAGGACCCATGGACAACAGTGTGAGAATTTACTGTATATGGGGGGGGGGGCATGAGAGCGGTAGGGGAGAGCAATGGGGGAAAAATTGGGACAACTTTTGTAATAGAGTGAAAAATTAACAAATGAATCAAATGAGCAGAACTTGACTTTGTTGATCAGCTCTTTGTTTTCCCATTTTATGCTGTAGCTTTCTGGTTGGTCACTTTGAACTATCATCATATTTATATATGACACCAAAGGGTAGACAGAATGAATTGATGTTAACTACAGAATCAGTTTTTTTAAAAAAAATTGGACTTAATAAGTGGTTTGCAATTTTGCAATACTGTAGGATATTTATATTGTGTAGCTTTTTCTGACCGTCATATTTCATTCAGCATAACATTCTGAAGATCCATCAATGTTGTCACAAATGGAAGTATTTCATCATTTTTATGGCTGAGTAGTATTCCATTGGATATTTGAATATGTACCACATATTCTTTGTCCAACCCTCTAAAAAGGACACTGGTAGTCTTTATGTCATGGCCACCATGAATAAGGCTGCAATAAACATAGAGGAACATGTATATTTGGGAATACATGTTTTTGAGTTTTTTGGGTAGATACCCAGAAGAGGGATTTCTGTGTCCTATGATAATTCTATTCTTAATATTTTGAGGAACCTCTGTACTGTTTTCTATAATGGCTATACTAGTTTACATTTCCACCAGCAGTAAAGTTTCTTTTATTATATTGAGATATATTGCCTCTATTTCCACTTGGCTGTGAGTTTTTGTCATAAATGGGCACAAGATTTTGATTTTTTCTGCCTATTGAAATTATCAAATGATTTTCAGTCTTCATTTTGTTTATGTCATGCATCATATTAGGTGATTTGCGATTATCATACCAATCTTGCATCCCAGGAATAAATCTCACTTGATCATGGTGTATGATCTATTTAATGTATTGCTGAATTCAGTTTGCTAATATTCTGTTGAAGACTTTTGCATCTATGTTCATTGAGGATATTGGCCTATAATATTCTTTCTTTGTAGTTCATTGGCTTGTAATAGTCTTTCTTTGTACTGCCTTCATCTGGTTTTGGCAACAGGACAATGTTGGCCTTGTAAAGTGAACTTGGGAGTCTTTCTTTCTTTTGAAATATTTTAAATAACTTTGAGAATGACAGCTGTTATCTCTTTATTGAATGCTTAGTAAAATTTCTCTATAAAGCACTAAAGTCCAATATTTTTGTGTGTTGGAAATTTTTATTACTGCTTTAGTTCCATTTATTTTTGTCATTCTATTCAGATTTTCTGTTTCTTCTGGATTCAATTTTGGGAGATTGTGTGTTCCTTTAAATTTACCCATTTCCTCCTGGTGATCTAATTTGTTGTCATATAGTTGTTCATAATATTTTCTTACAACCCTTAGTACTTCTGTGGATTCCATTGTTATTTTTTCTCTTTCATTACTGATTTTGTTTATTTCGGTCCTCTCTCTTTTTTATTAATAAGTATGGTTAAAAGTTTATGAATACTGTTTTTTCTTCTTTTTAAAGTATTTTTATTGATTATGTTATTAGAGTTTTCCCAATTTTTCCCATTTTATCCCCCCTCCACCCTGCACCTCCCAACCCTCCCACATTCCTCCCTTAGTTCATGTTCATGGGTTGCACATATAAGTTCTTTGAGTCCTGTGTTTTCTATACCATTTTTTATCTCTCCTCGTTTATTTTATGCCTACTAATTATGCTTCTTCTTCCCTGTACCATTTTCCCCTTATTTCCCCTCCCCTCCCCACTGAAATACCCCCATGTGATCTCCATTTCTCTGATTCTGTTCCTGTTCTAGTTGTTTGCTTAGTTTTTGTTTTCATTGTTTTTCTTTCTTTCAGGTCCATTTGTTGATAGTTGTGTTTGTTGTCATTTTACTGTTCATAGTTTTGATCTTCTTTTTCTTAGATAAGTCCCTTTAATATTTCATATAATAACAGCTTGGTGATGATGAACTCCTTTAACTTGACCTTATCTGGGAAGCACTTTATCTGCCCTTCCATTCTAAATGATAGGTTTGCTGGATAGAATAATCTTGGATGTAGGTCCTTGCCTTTCATGACTTCAAATAATTCTTTCCATCCCCTTCTTGCTTGCCAGGTTTCTTCTGAGAAATCAGCTGATAGACTATGGGCACTCCTTGTAAGTAACTCTCTCCTTTTCTCTTGCTGCATTTAAGATTCTCTCTTTATCTTTAATCTTGGGTAACTTAATGATAATGTGTCTTGGTGTGTTCCTCTTTGGATCCAAGTTCTTTGGGACTCTCTGGGCTTCCTGGAAGTCTATTTCCTTTGCCAGACTGGGGAAGTTTTCCTTCATTATTTGTTCAGATAAGTTTTCAATTTCTTGCTGTTGTTCTTCTCCTTCTGGCACCCCATAATTCAGATATTGCAATGTTTGAAGTTGTCCCAGAGGTTTGTAAGACTCTGTACTTTTTCTAATTCTTTTTTCTTCATTCTGTTCTGGCTGGATGTTTATTTCTTCCTTTTGTTCCAAATCTTTGCTTTGAGACCTGGTTTCCTTCCTGATACTGTTGGTTCCCTGAATATTTTGCTTTATTTCATTTTGGGGATCTTTCATTTGCTTTTTCATTATTTGACCAAGCTCAATCAGATCTGTGAGTATTTTGAGTAACAGGGCTTTAAATTTTCCATCAGATATGTTGTCTATGTCCTCATTGCTTAGTTCTCTTTGTGAGGTTTTGCTCTGTTCTTTCATTTGGGCCATATTTCTTTGTCTTGGCACAGCTGATAAGTTGTAAGGGGGCAGGGCCTTTGGTATTCACCTGGGCAGGGCAACCCTCTTTGCAGTATTGCAGCACTGCCTGTGGGGGCAGGGCCAGAGAAGGAACAGTGTGGCTAGCCTGCTCATCTGTAGCTTACTTTCCAAAGGATTCTCCTGTGAAACGAGGAGTTTCTCCCACCATGGCAAACACAATAGTCCACTGTCAACTGCATCTCAGTTTCCCCTTAAGTCAACCCTGCCTGCACAGTTTTTCTCAGCCAACCTGCGCAGTCCATGGCCTTACTAGTCTGGTTGTTCTGGTTGACTTTTTCTTTAACTCCTTGGTTGTAGGAGTTCCATGAAGTTTGATTTTCTGGCACTTCTGGTTGTTTATTGATTTTAGATTGGTTGCTATCCTCCTCTTGGTTGTATGAGGAAGTGAAGAGTTTCTACCTATGCCTCCATCTTGGCCGGAACTCCCCAATACTGTTTATTTTTTCAAAGAACTTGCTTTTGGTTTCATTGATCTTTTGTAATTTTTTTTAGGATCTATTTTGTTTTTTTCTGCTCTGATGTTTATTTCCTTCCTTCTACTCACTTTATGTTTTGTTTGTTGTTCTTGTTCTCATTTCTTTAGGTACAAGCTAAGATTGTTTATTTAAGATTTATCTTATTTCTTTTGGTAGGCTTGTAATGCTATGAATTTCTCTTAGAACTGCTTTCACTATGCATTATAGATTTTGGGGTGTTTCCAATTTTATTTTTCTCAAGGCATCTTTTGACTTTTTTCCTTGATGTCATTATTAACTTATTCATTGTTTAGTAACATGTTATTTAGCTTCCATGCATTTGTTTATTTTTCAGGGTTTTCTTTTTTATCATTGAGATGATGTCTGATATGATTTTAGTCTTGTGAAATGTACTGTTACTTGATTTGTGGCCTAACGTGGTTTATGCTAGAAAATGTTTCTTATGTACTTAGAAAAAAAGTATATTCTGCTTCTCTAGAGTAAAAAGCTCTGAAAATATCAATTAAATCTATCTAGTATAGTGTGTCATTTAAGGTCACATTTTCCTTAGTTTTTCTGTCTGGAAGTTTTATCCATTGATGTAAACTGGGTGTTAAAATCCCCTGCTATGTTTGTGTTATAGTCCCTTTCTTTTTTTTATGTCCATCAATATTTGCTTTTTATATTTAGGGGCTCCTATGTTGGGTGCATACATTTTTATTTTGACATTTTAAAGATTTTATTTATTTTTTACAGAGAGGAGAAAGGAGGGATAAAGGAAGAGAAACATCAGTGTGCGAAAGAAACACTGATTGGTTGTCTCTCACAGGAGTCTTGGCTTGCAATCCTGGCCCACAACCCAGGCATGTATCCTGACTGGTAATTGAACCAGCAACCTTTTGATTCACAGGCTGGTGTTCAATCCACTGAGCCACGCCAGCCAGGGTGGGTAGATAAATTTTTAAAAAGGTTTTCTTCTTCTTTTGAATTGATATCTTTGTCATTATGTAATGTCCTTCCTTGTCTTTCATTATAGCCTTTGTTTCAAAGTCTATTTTGTCTGTTATAAGTATTGCTACCCCAGATCTTTTTTGGTTAACATTTTCATGAAATATATTTTTCTTTCTTTTATCTTCAGTCTGTGTTGTCATTTGCTCTGAGGTGGACCTGACAAATCACTGTAGTAAATTAGTATGAAAAATATACTAACTGGTAAATAATTTTACACATCATTCACAAATATTATGATTATAAATAAATTAAGTCCAGATATTTAAGGATACATTTTTTAAAATAAGAAATAAAGAAAAGACAAGCTCACATAGAGCCATATCTCCAATCATCATTGTATGTCTCAAAGCCCAGCGTTTCTTATCTCCAGGAACATAGGACAATGGATTTGTTATTGTCTGGAAGCAAACATTGTTTGATAAGTACTCATATTAATTGATTCCACAAATTAACTACTGATCCAGAGATTTTGATTGTGAATGATGTTAATCAATTTATTTGATAACAAGCTTTCAGCGGTTTGTAAATTAAAAATGCCCATATTTTGGGGAGCTGGATTAATTAACAGATTTATCCTAGGTGTGAGAAAGCACTTTTAATTTCCTCTTGACCTGCTTTCTCTCTCCACAGGGCCTCCTTCAGCGGTTCTTCAGGTAGAAAAAATTAAAATGCCGTCAATAGATTAAAGCACTATTTATGCAGAGAAATTTATTGTCAGATCTGCATATTATGTGGAGCCATTTTAAGACTGCTCTCACAGGAAAATGTTCCGGATAGTCAGATTGTGCTTCAAACAAACACATGTGGGTAAAAATTGCCTCCCATGCAGGTCAGAAGGTTGACATCCCAATTGCTGACTGCATTATCTGTTAGAGAACCAAAGAGGCTGTAACAAATATGCTGATTCTGATTAATTTCTTATTGTGGTTACACCCTTTCATCTTCATAGAGAGCAGACCAAGAACAATATTTTTATTAAATTGTTTGGCCACTTATTTTCAGGAGGAATGAGGCTTTAGAGAATTGTAATATTGAATCTGTGTCTTTAGTTTATTTATCTCCACCTTAAGCTCAGGAGAGCTTAAGTATTGCTGATTTGTTGACTGCAAATTACATTTGGAATTTATAACTTGTCAAAATATATTTATAATTTCATATGCAATATAGTGAATGTATATTGACTTCATCATACATATTAAATTTTTATGTACTATTAGATGGACAATTCTTGGGACCCTTGAACCAAACATTAAGAACTCTCACCATAGACTTATCCCTGAAATCTGAAATGTAAATAAAAGAGCAATACCATGAGAAAAACTAAGAAATTAAAAAATATTTGCCTTTTTTAGACTTTTCACAGAGTACAGGCAGAATTATAAGATGATCCCAAGATTCTTATACCCTCCTGTACACATGTTTTCTTTCAGTTATTCAGCAACAGCTTGTTTTTTCATGATCATAGAGGCATCTGTGTTAATTTAGTGTTAGTTCTAATCTGTCTACAGTTCCCTAAATTCTCCTTAGCTGCATGTGTACAATTAGTATAAATGTCTATCCAGCTCCATTATGGAATTCTTCCTGATTTACCTGGAAAGTTGCATAAAATTATAAGGAAAAACAGTTGAATTCTTTAAACAGTACATTGAATAATTAGTCACATCATACAGTTCTACAAAGGTTTATAAGATTATAAAAGAGCATTATATAATGATGAAAATAAGGTAAAGACTGAATTGTGGGGAGGGTTATGAGTGCTTCAAATTCCTTTATTCCTATAGTGGTTCCTCTGAAACAAGTATTTGCCTATGTCCTTATAAACCCTCTCTTTAAGGTGCTATAAGATGCTGCAGCTGTCTGTCTCTCTCAGTCAGGAAGCCTATCTCCACATCTGTGCTGTCATTAGGATAACTACTAAATATACCATAACAAACCCTCAGCCAGAACTAAGGTTATTTGAAAATAATGGCATGCCTAATAACATGTAGGATATAAAGAAAATTATCTAGAAAATGTACATTTAGAAAAATGAGAATGGTAATTAGCTTCATTCTCCCCCCAGTTCTGTCTCTGTTTTGAGTAGGGATGGGTTATAACCACATGCCCTCCTGTATCCCTCTTCAGCAGAATATAAGAATCTTGCATACTTTGCTTCTATATTTACAATCTATTGTGGAGTACATAGCATTGAATACAGAGTTTAAAAATATTTTTGAAGTGGAAATGATAAGTCTAATGTTCAATTTAGGCAGTTTGATTTTGATGCACAATTTCAGGAATTAAAGGGTTACCTGAACAGACCCAGAACTCCAGATGCACAAGCGTATATCTTCTGCAGAATTAGGTCACTGATGTATGAGGTAAACCTAATATATATCAATCTACTGCACAGTGGCCAAAAGAGTTGCAGAATAAATGCACCACTACTTCTGGAAAGCTACAGCTCAATCACTGCAACATATTTTTTAACTTTATTAAAATTAATGATGACTAAAGACTAGAAATTAAGATATTAGTTGTAAGCACAATAATCACATTTGAACCTGAGAATGGCATTAATAATATAAAAGCAATATTTTTGTTTGCTCCTATTTGTACCTATAGGATTTTCAGCAACTAATAGTAAGCTTGGATCTAATTATATATTAAAAACCATATGGTTTCTTCTATAAATACGCATAAACATCAAGTGTATGACTTACAACACAACCAATTTTAATTTAAATATTTGTCATTCTTTACTTATTTTCTTCTTATAATTTACAGATTGACATATAAATGTACTATGTTTCTATTCGACATATGTATATTTATATAAATATATTTTAATTATAGTCTGTCTGAAAATGCCTAGTCATTGTTAATATAGTGAAAACTGTTTGAAAAACTGCCCAACATCAGTGTAACCTGGCAGCCAAGGAGAGTGGACTGGAATGCACATGTGTGAACAATGACAGCTTCACTGTACTAGTCAGTGGGGACAGTAAATGCCACTGAGTGAGCATGTGGACTATGTGGTCACCACATTCAAAATGACTGAGCCAGTAGAGCAATAAACCTGCATCAAATTTTGCATTGATCTTGAACATTCCTCCATGTAACCTATTGGCATGATTCAGAAAGCCACAGTTATGGACACCTGTTGATTGGCAACTTCATCACAACAATGTACCTGCTCATGCATCACCTCTTATACAGAGATTTTTGGTGAAATATCAAATCACCCAGGTGACTCAGCCCCTCTGAGCCCATATTTGGCATGCTGCTATTTCTGCTTTTCCCAAAATTAAACTCACCTTTGAAAAGGAAGTGAATTCAGACCATTGATTAGATTCAGGAAAATATGATGAGACAGCTGATGGTGACTGAGAGGACTCAGGTCTTCTCAGTGAGGACTCATGTGAGGACTCATGTCTCATGGGACCTCAGGACTCATGTGAGGTCCCAAGGTGCCTATTTGGAGGGGGACTGAGGTGCCATTGTCCTATATAAAATGTTTCTTGTGAGTTCTGGCCAAGATGGGGCCATAGGTAGAAACCTTCTCTTCCTCACACAGCCAAAAGGAGGATAACAACCAATCTAAAATCAATAAACAACCAGAAGTGCCAGAAAAATAAAATTGCAGGGAACTCTGATAACAAAGAAATTTAAAAAAAAAGCCAACCAGAACAACCAGGCTGGTAAGAACTTGTGGTGCAGGCAGGGCTGGCTGAGAAAAACTGCAGCAAAGCAGCAGACCTTGTGGGATGGCTGGGTGAGAGAAACCTTAGAGCTCACTGTGGACTACAGTGGTTGCTGCGGTGGAAGAAACTCCCAGTCTTACACGAGAGTTCCTTAGAAAATGGGCTAGAGAACAGCAGGGGAGCTGCACTGTTCCCTCTCTGGCCCCTCCCCATAGGTGGCACCACAGCACAGTAAGGACAGTTGCTCTGCTCTGGTGAATAGCTAAGGCCCTGCCCCCTTACAACTTAACAGGTGCACCAAGACAAAGAAATATGCCCCAAATGACAGAACAGAGCAAAACTTCAGAAAGTGCTGGGATTATACCCTAAGAGCCCTAAAACACAAATTCAAAAGAACCCATGCACCCCAATGTTCATAGCAGTACAATTTACAATAGCTAAGTGCTGGAAGCAACCTGAGTGCCCATCAGTAAATGAATGGATCAAAAAACTATGGTACATTTACACAATGGAATTCTACACAGTAGAGAGAAAGAAGGATCTCCTACCCTTTGAGACAGCAGGGATGGAACTGGAGATCCTTATACTAAGTGAAAAACACCAGGTGGTGAGGGACAAATACTATATGATCTCACCTTTAACTGGAACATAATCAACAAAAGAAAAGTGCAAACAAAATATAACCAGAGATGCTGAAATTAAGAACAATCTTATAATAGCCAGAGGGTAGGGGGTGGAGACAGTGAGAAGGGTTTTCAGGCACTACTGTAAAGGACACATGGACAAAAATAAGAAGAAGGGTGGACACAAGGGAGGGGGGTGGGTTTGGCCAGGGTGTGGGGCAGTGGTGGGGAGAAAATGCAGACAACTGTAACTGAACAACAATAAATAAATAAAATAAAACCTTCAGAAAGAGAACTAAGCAATGAGGAAATAGCCAACCTATCTGATGGAGAATTTAAAGTCCTGGTACTCAAAAGGCTCACAGGACTGATTAAGCTTGGTTGAAAGATGAAAAAACAAATGAAAGATACCCAAAATGAAATAAAGCAAAATATTCAGGGAACCAACAGTGACAGGAAGGAAATCAGAAGTCAAAGAAACAATTTGAAATAAGAGAGAAAAATAATCATCTAACTGGGACACAAGAAAGAAACAAGAATTCAAAAAAGTGAAGAGAGACTTATGAGCCTCTGTGACAACTTGAAATGTTCCAATATCTTAATTATAGGGGTAAGAACAATAGCAAGAAATTGAAAACTTGTTTGAACAAATAATGAAAGAAAATTTCCCCAGTCTGGCAAGGGAAATCCAGAAAGGAAATCCAGGAAGTCCAGGAAGACCAGAGTCCCAAAGAACATCAGGACACATCATCATTAAGTTACCAGATAAAGAGAAAATCCTAAAAGCAGCAAGAGAAAAGGAGAGAGTTACCTACAAAAAAATACCCATCAGATTATCAGCTGATTTCTCAAAAGAAACCTTGCAGGCAAGAAGGGGTTTGAGAGAAGTATTTGAAGTCATGAAAGACAAGGACCTACATCCAAGGTTACTCTATCCAGCAAAACTAGCATTTAGAATGGAAGGGCAGATAAAGTACTTCCTAGATAAGGTCAAGTTAAAGGAGTTCATCATCACCAAGCCCTTATTATATGAAATGTTAAAGGGACTTATCTAAGAAAAAGAAGGTAAAAATATGAACAGTAAAATGACAACAAACACAACTATCAACAAATGGACCTAAAAGAAAGAAAAAGAATGAAAACAAAAACTAAGTAAACAACTAGAACTGGAACAGAATCAGAGAAATGGACATCACATGGAGGGATTTCAGTGGGGAGTGGGAAGGGAAGAATAGGAGGGAAAGGCACAGGAAAGAAGCCTAGCCTAGGTGGTAGGCATAAAATAGACAGGGAAAGATAAAAAATGGTGGAGGAAACAGAACTAAAAAAAACACCCCTTATATGTGCAACTCTTGGGGGAATGCTGGAGGGTTGGTGGGTGCAGGGCAGAGGGGGGATAAAGCAAGAAAAACTGGGAAAACTCTTATTGCGTAATCAATAAAATATACTTAAAAAAGAAAAAAGGAAAAATGTTTCTTGTGTCTTGTATCTTGTTTAATAAATGCATCTATTTTTCATAGTACATGGTCAGATACTTTCTGGATGGAGTATATCTATTGATCTCAGCATATTTTAAACAATTTCCAAAATTCCATAGGTCAATGAAGTTAATTCAGGTTCTAAGACTTTAAAAATTAGGTGTAGGTCATTTTAGCCTATTTTTATCCCATATGTTACCATCAAGGATAGGTAAACTTCATTACTTAAAATGTCACTGGCTTCATTTATGACTAGTTGATAATTTTCAATCATTCTATACTCAGCTCTGAAAACCTTTAAATATAAACTCCTTGTAAAATTTTGTTTGATAAAAATTTGGAAGTCATGCAAGCTGCATAGTATTTTACTTAATTATATTATAATGTATCTCTTGGGGAGTTGTTTGAAAACATGCAGTTTTGATTAGATATGTTTCCAGATAGATGTAAAAATTTTGTATAAACTGTTCCCAAGGTGGCTACTATCTTTATTCTTATCTTTGATAAACTTAAGTATAAGAGAGGTGATAGATAGATAGATAGATAGATAATAGATAAATGATAGAGAAATAATTACCTCATCTAACCCCTCAGAAATGTTCTTGGCTCTACCTCTAAAATATATCCTGTGTTCAGTGGCTTCTCCTCACACCTACTATTTATATTCATACCCATAATCAATACCTATCTAGTCTCAATTAGAGTATTCTAGTCTAGTTTTTCTACTTATAAGTTTCATATATATTTACATACATAAATGATATATAAACTCCATATATGTCTAAGCGTGAGTGTACATATGTACACACTCCCATAAAATGATTATAGACTGATGGATGAATGGAAGGAAGGAAAGAAGGAAGGAAGGTAGGAAGGAAAGAGGAAGCAAAATCAGACAGTGAAAGACAGTACCATATGATCTCACTTATAAGTGGAACCTAATGAACAAAATAAACTAATGAGCAAAACAGAACCAGAACATAGAAACAGGAAGCAGACCAATACCTGTAAGAAGGGAGGGTGGAGGTGGGCATTGGTTGTAATAAAGTGAAGGGATTAGCCAAGGAACATGTACGAATGATCCATGAACCTGGACAGCAGTGTGTGGATTGCTGTGGCAATGGGGGCTGGGGTGAGTGAAGAAGGCAAACGGAAAAACTGGGACACCTATAATAGCATAAACAGTAAAATATCTAAAATAAAAAAGAAAAATACAAAATTTAAAATAAACCAAAAATAAAATTATTTTAACTTATTTATCTGTGAAATATGGATGGAATACCTCTTCATTGAGAATTATCATCATAAGGATCAAAATAGTAATAAACTCTGAGTATAGTGCCGGGCATGAAAGCCACTCAATAAATGAAGTATATTTCTAAATAATATTATACATATACACATATAGGGATAATTGATTCATAATCACAATGATTAATAAAAACCTATATGTTTTTATACAAACTATAAGTTCCCCCTCAAACTTTTCAGATTATCTGAATATATTTCTGCATATGAAAATATGTATATTGGCACTGGCTGGTGTGGCTCAGTGGATTGAGCACTGGCCTTTGAACAAAAGGGTTTCCAGTTCAAGTCCCAGTCAGGGCACATGCCTGGGTTGCAGGTCAGGTCCCCAGTAGGGGGCATAGGAAAAGCAACCATACATTGATGTTTCTCTCCCTCTTTTTCTCCATCCCTCCCTCTCTCTAAAAATAAATAAGTAAAATCTTAAAAAAAAGAAAAGCAATAAAAGGAAGAAAACATATAAATTGTCTAGACAAGATAGAAAAACATGTAAATTCACATATATTTATTTAATTATCTTATTGTCTTACAAAATAAATAATAAAATTTGTATAAACTATTTATAATGGGCTTCTCCTCTGCCCATTTAAATTTTATAATCTGAAAAATTCTTATTTTTTTGAAAAACTTGGGCCTATTATTTACTAAAATTTAATCCTTCAATATATTTTTGAAAAAACTTCCAAAATATCCTGATGCCTATTCCTTAGTTTTAGTTATGCATTGTTTTTTAATACTCCACTGAAGATATGTTCAAAGATTTTAGGGAGAGAGGGGAGGAGAGAGAGAGAGACAGATATTGACCAATTGTGCCCAACTGTGAATGGAACCTGCAAACTAGGTATGTGTACTGACTGGGTATCAAACCTGCAACCCTGCAGTCCCCTGATGTACTGGATGACCATCCGACCAACTGAAATACCTGGCCAGGGCAGTATTAGTTATATATCTTAACATAGTTTATCAAATAAGATGCCTAGTTATTGGTGTTAACAATTTTAAATATTTACTCATACCCTTCCTTTGTTGCCTAAATGATTTTGGACAGGTTATATACCTTTAATTAAAATAGCTCCTTGTCTGTCAAATGATGGAATGGGATAAGAGAGCTGGAAGTTCTTCCAGTTCTAGAATTAAGTAATTCTGTTCCCTTCTGCTCACCTATGACTAGGTCATGCTCGTTTTTGATCAATTTTTAAAAATCTTTCTGACTACATGTCTATCTTTTAAGTCATTTAATTTGGTCTTTTCTGGATTTGCTCCAGTATCTCTGAATCATTTTGCCTACTGCGGCATTTGAGGTTGGCTGCAGAATTCTATATACACTTGCTGCTTTCTAAGAGAATGGACTTTTGAATGAAGTCAGAGGTAATGCAAAATAGATATTCTGATGGAAATTGTCATGACTAAATTGCTATTAATGCTTTTTGGTTAGTTAAACTTAATTTAGTGTTTTCTCTTCTTTAAATTTTTACTAACATTTATAGTTTAGGGTGTTTGTAACCTAAATAAAAATAACATCTGATTATGTTTATGTATCTAATACAAATTTCATTTCCTCTCAAGATACTTATTTTTTAAATCCATCATATTTAGTAAAAATTTTGCCAAAATTTGCATAGAATACAAAGAAATTTGCCTTTTTATTATTTTATTATCTGTAGTCTAATTATGATTTTAATTCATGGAAAATGGAACATATTCTGTGTTTTAAATATTAACTCAAAATTAATACATGAAGTTTATTAATCTATTAAGGAAATATACCCAGTTTTTATGTTTCCTTTTTAATAATTAAAATTATTTATGAAAGAAAAATGATTTAAAGAAACTAACTGCTTTACTTAACAAATACAAAACAGATACACATATTAATATGAGAATATATTTTAAATGAAGATTAAAGTAGGACCTAAAAGAAAGTGACTCAGGAGGGTGTGTTAAATCTAGCTCACACTTGGGGACTGGAGATGTCTACATGTTTTCCAGATCATCTCACCACAGCCTTTCACTGGACTTTGTAGAAGAATACTCTTGCTTGTGTTATGAAGAGATTTTTGCCTTAAGTACACTCTGTCCAAATCTTTTTCAGAAAGCTTTGAAGGTAATAACAGTTTGACCAAGACCCTGAGATTCAATATACTAGTTATTTGTATTCATTCAGAGTTGCCAATAGTAATTGCAATTTTTATAATTCAGTTGTTCACCATTGAATTTCAGATTGCATAAGTCCCTGAAAGGTAATATATTAATTTGATATTACTATTTTTTGTGTGCATGTGTAATTAGCCCAAAGGGCAGATGTAAAAAATGAGTTTCTTGTTTATGCCACACAATCCACAATCTGCAGTTAAAATTAAATAGTGAGAGTACATTACCTGGAATGGAAAACAAGGAGTCCAACTGTATCTTTTCCAACTCAATTTGGGGTCTTTGTAAAGTAAATCTATTTAAATCAACAAAGCCTTGATAAATGAATCAGGTTGGAAAATTGATAGATGTCATTGCAAAGTAATCAGATAAATTTGGAGAATTATAGGATATGGTTTATGTACATAAAGTTTACAAAAAGAAAATGGAAGTCATTAAAATTATGCATCAATTATAATAAATTTGAGAATTTGGAAAGAATTGAAATACATGGAATTAACAAAAAATGTTATGTAAAGATTGTGCATACTATTTATTCACTGTGACTAAACATCAAAATTATTGTCAAAAAGGAAAGCAGAAAAGTCAATCTTTCTGGACTTCATTGAAATTCTGAATTTGATCCTGTACATCATTCTCCTTAGACTTTTTGTTTGGAGCTCATATGTAAACCATAAACCATAAAAGTATGAATGATACTCTTCTAAGTTTACTGAAAAATGTCCTGGTCCTTGGTGGCACTGTACTATTAGGTGACTAGATCATTGGCTAAAATATATCTCAAACTTAACATAGTAACATTAAACTTCTAATATTCAGCCAATACCCCCCTAACACTTGCCCCCACCTCCCACCTATACTGTCACCTTTTTCTTCACCTCAGTAATGAAAATTCTATACTCCAAATACTCAGGCTTAAACCTTGGTGTCATCCTTGTTTCATGTTTATCACATGCCCTGATCTGATCCCTCAGAAAGTCCTCTTGGTTCTGCCATCAAAATATACTTTGTGTTTAGCTTCTTGTTATACCTACCATTACTATTCACACATACAGTCAACACCTATCTAGTCTACATTTTAGTATTCTACTCTAACTAGTCTCTTGACTTAAACCTTGACCTCCTCCCTCTCCAGTGGATACACTTAAAATTCATTCTAATATGTATAACAACACTGAATAAGTGGAATTATTAATATTATACCCAGTTTATCTGTGGTAAACTAAAATACAGAGTGTAAATAGTTGCTAAGCAATCAAACCAGATAGTTTACATGCAGAGAAAACATTGTTCTTCATTTCTCTGTATAGTTCTACAAAGTGATAAATAATTTAGTCAGCTCAAACTCTAATGGAGCAACTCTTATATATATTTGGCAGAGTGTTATTGGGTACTGTAAGGTGTATGAGGCAGGTGAGATGAATAATGACCTAATTTTACACCAGATTAATGGTTTGCAAAAGGAAAAATATAAGAATCAAATGAAATATTCTAGTGGCCAAACACTAGATCTCTGATCTCAAGTTGACTAGTTGGATCATACAAAGTTGTCACTGTACCAGATGTTTTAGGAACAAAGGGAAATAATGGGAAATTCATTTCACAGTTAGAAATTGTGAAGTATGAAGAACATTAAAGGACCTAAGTCAACTTAATCAAAAGAAAAGTGAATTAATACCTCACATCAAAACTTATCATAAATTTTGGAAACTGGCTGAAGAATCATGCTGCAAATTCTTGGCACATCCAAGGAGGATGACAGGTGTAGGAGAGTGATGCTGTGCAGCATGACAGGTAAGTAGCTGGTGACTGAACAAAGATAGGCCAGATACAAGCCGAGAGACACCTGGTTTAGATGTTACTCAAGGTCACACACTGGAGTCTGGGAATATGGTTCATTTCATGCCACAAAGGCCACGGGTCAGGTAGCCAATGCAGTATTCAAACCTGGCACAGAATTAAAGAGTTAACTCACTTAAGAGAAAGTTACTCTAAATTAATCAGAAATATTTACTACCAAAAGTAGATTGTTCCCTGTTATTCCTGTAGCACAGGAGGTCCAAACCAGGGAACCGCTTAAGTGTTTGTGATATTTTGAAAAAACCACCCAGAGGACCAGCAGATGTAGACATGCTGTTTTTATTATTCACATTACAGGGGAGTGTACTGACAGCAGTGCATCTTTGTGAAATAGACAGCACCTCCTCCAATCTGAGGCTCATTATAAGAGTTCCCAGACAAACAAGACATGTGTCCTATGTGTGACTCTAAACTATCTTACCTCAGTGTGCACATGTAGAAGGAAAAGTTCAAGAAGCAGTCACAGGACAAGAAGCTGCTCTCAAAAGGAAATAAGGAGGGAGTTATAATGTATTTCCAAGACAATACACATCCCTTCTGGCCAGAGACCCTTTAGCCAGCCCTCTTTACAGGTGGTGGGAGAGCCCTCACAATCCCCAACTCAGGGAAATATTTACTGAGTAACTAATCAGTGGCCAAGTTAATGAGAAAGCCTTTGCATTAAAGATTTTAGAGTTAATTGATATACATAGAATTCAAAATAATCAAAATGAAACCTGTCAGAATTAAACAATATTAGAATTAAAAAAGGGTACAAAATTTTAAAAATTAAAAAGAGCTACCAATGGGTGAAATCAAGATAAGCACAGTCTTAAAGGACAAAGGAACATCTAATAATGATTACCTTGAAAAAGGATTACCACAGAATACAAGGACGCCAGAGAAAGAAAGAAAGACATATTCGGCAAAAGCTGAGAAACTTCTGCCAGCTTTCAACTTTGTGAGACAATAATTTATTTTAGAAGTTTTGTTTACTTCTATACAGAGTACATTCATAATCCAATGTCTCTTCATATTTGCTTCAATCTCCAAACTTGCACTGGATTTAGAGGAGTATTTGTAATGACAATTTGATGGTCCTTAGGAGACCACACGCTAACCTGGAAGGTTGAACTTGAGTGCCTTAGTGCAGACCCAGCAGACTTGTGTACTGTACAAATTCTAACTTCATCATGGGTAGGAGAGAATGATACTTTGACAGTAAAATATAAAACTAAATATAATGTCTTAGCATTGTTACGCAATGAACTAATTAGACCCTAGAAAATTTTGCTTTTGAGGTGCTTATTTGATTTTTCCAGATATCTAACCCATAAGATTTATTCAATTCAATAGAGGCATTCAGTTTCCCACCTGTGTTTGAAGCCTGATTGACCTTCAGTGTCTTTAACTTCAGTGTGTTCAGCTCTGCCTTATGACACCATATTCATCTTTCTGGAGCCATCAATTTTGTATGATGCTACTTTGTTATCTTAGCCATTTTAGGATGATGCCAGCATCTACAGTGCATAAGTTCCTTGAGTGTATGTGAAACTATACTCTTCACAGCCAAAGACACACACATAGGATTGTCTATGGGGCAGTGCTTTGCAATAGTGAGTTACTACAGAAATAAGGAAAACTAAACTTTTGGTTTTACAACCCCAGGAAGAGTTACTTACTGTTTCTTTTCCTGTGCTCTTTCTTGTTTACACCTATGCATGACTCTAAAATAAGTAATTGTAAAAAGAAATACCACTTATTTAGTGTCAATTGTGTGATGGGTGGTATGTCAGTTAATTCATGCATATTTGTTTATATCTTATGAAATTATTTCTAAGCCAAAATTTGCTTTATTCAGAGTAATTCTAGAGGATTTCACAAAACAAATCTTAATATTTACTGAGAGAAAAATAAAGATGCAGTTTAGTTGATATCTCCCCTATCAACCTTAATTTTGAGCTTTTATGGATAAACTGTGGCATCCCTCACATATAAGAATAAATATATTTCTATACCAACAGTAATCATCTTACTTCTAAAATGGATAAATATTCTGCTTCAAAACAAAATTGGTAGGCAGTAAGTAAAAATGTATGAATATTCATCATCTAATTAATAAGGCCTCCTCTTTCAGTTGAGAGCTTTTTCTCAAACAATTCAAAGCTTGATATTTAAGTAAGTTTCTTTGTTTTATTAATTGCAGACATTTATACATTTCTGTTGGAAATAATCTGGAATATTCCTTGATATATCAGGCCTTTTCTGTTGATTCACATAATCTCATCTTTATTTTCATGGGCTTTCTTCATTTTTAAAGGTCCTTATATTTTACATCAAGTACTCTGTACTGCAGTTTCTGGACTTTGACTCAAGCTTCTTAATAAGTGCTATCAATTAACAACCCAACACTCTTACTTTCTCTAAAAATAGTTTTTAAAGATTTTATTTACTTATTTTTAGAGAGAGGAGATTGTTGGGAACCGCCCTGACTGGTATCAGAAGCTGAAACCCCCGCCTAGGCTAAGGCTAAGGCTAAGGGAACACCCTTGGAACTGTAAGCCAGCAAGGAGACAAAAGCTTATCTTCCTGGCAGGAATGCTGCTTCTGCTGCTTTATTCATAACTGAACCCCAAAAAGCTTGGTCGGTTAGCCAAAGACGGGTAAGATTCCCCCAAGGGGGGAACGACCTAAGACAGGCACAATCACTTTGGGAGGCCCCCCCAAAAGAAGGACTTGGGGGGCTGCAGCAAAAGGGGGGTGATGGACCCTCGCTCCTCGGCTTTGACATAGCCTGAGTTCTCAGCATCTGGGGAAAAAAAAACCTCCTTGTTTCCCAGTTGCCTTAGTTCCCTTGCTCCACCTAAGCCTGAAACAATGACAGGGTGGTGCAGCTCGGTACTGAGAAGTGCGGATTCCCCGGGGTGATCAGGCCTAAGAAAGAACATGTAAATTACTGTGAAAACTTCTTTGTTTAGAATGCTCTCAGTTGAATGAGAAGGGTCTTAGGAGGAAGTTATTTTGTTCCTCAGTCTTACAGCTCTTTGACCCCCAACTCAATAGACTGGCAGAGTTCTTTGTTTTCTATGGTTCCTTACTTCCCCTAATGAGTACTGTACTTTACCTGAATTATTATGCAAAATGAGCCTAAAAAAAGCAGGTATGGACGGTAAATCAGCGCGCTCCCCACTAGGGGGGGTGGCCATTTCGTCCCTACTTCCCCACAGAAACTAGTCTGTCTCTGTGCATGTGTTGTTTTTTCTCGCGTGTTTTCGTCGAGCCATCCACAGCGTTCTGTGGTCACTGCTGGCCGGTGACCCACGCGCAACAGGAGATGGGTGGGAGAAAGAAAGGGAGAAAAACATCAATATGTGGTTGCCTCTTGCATCTCCCTTACTGGGGACCTGGCCTGCAACCCAGGCATGTGCCGTGACTGGGAATCAAACCAGTTACCCCTTGGTTCACAGCCCACATTCAATCCACTGAGCTATACCAGCCAGGGCTAGAAGCTATTTTTAATCCACATCTTTCTACTTTTCTTTGCATTGCTGGCATATTTTTCTCTATCTGAAAGTCTTGACTGAAAATTTCCTAAGTAAAGGGTATAATTTACAGTCAGTATAAAAATTACCTTTTGTTTTCCACTCCACCCTCCATTCTCTTCAAATGCAACCTATTTCAAATATCAGTACTTTCGTACACTTTTTGCTAAGCAGTGGTAGGGAAGTGTGAATGTTTTGTATTTTCTTTAGGTTTTGCTCATAATTTTATAGAAAGAGTCAAGTTATAATTCAAGGTGAAAATGCCACTCAAAACTTGTAAGAAAATCATTCTATAAATCTGTTGAATACAGAATGACATTCTGATCCTTGAAGGTTATAAAATGTGTGTAATATTTGACTGGAAAATCTATACATCTGTGTTCTCAAATATTTAAATGTGAACTATGCATACATGGTTGCCCAGATAAATATGAATTCATATCCACATTATATAGAAAATTGCTTCTTTACATCAGTGCTAAGACCTGTCTATCAGTGCTAACAGTGATTATCACATGTGGAGGTCATCCACAGCCCTTCAAACACATGAACAGGGAAAGGTGTAGGTCATTATAAAGAATATGATAGGATGCTGGGTAGATAAATACTCTGTTTATGCACATGTATTTATATAAATATAGCATATATTTAGGAAAGATGAATTCTGAATGGTTGTATTACTTTTGAGAGAGCTTGGGTTAAAGAAAAGAAACCAATCACATTTAACATAGGGTAAGACATGTCTATCTGTGTTGCTTAAATGTATTGCCATAGACATGTTTCTTTTGCAATTTAAAATAAGATATTAAACATTAGTAGGAGCTCTTCATGATTATTTACACATTTCATATTAACTGTATTAGTCATGATGTTCTTGGTTATTCTGTAGTTACAAAGAGGACTAAAATCTCAGTGGCCTTCAAGACCAAAATGATGTCCCTTTCCTACATTGTTTGTTCAGTTAAACATCATCCAGGATGACAGAGCAGCTTGAGGCTACAGAATATACAGTTTTTTAAGCAGAGGAAAATAAAATCATAGCAAACCACATTTCAGTTCTTAAAACTTCTGACAAGTGACAGTCACCATTTCTGCTTAAACATCACTAGCTAAAGCATGTTATTCTTCCACACCTGAGTGAAACAGAACAGGAATGAATAATCCTCCTCTGGGGCAGGGACTGCAGAAACGGACATTGGATCGAGCACTTTCCTTTTATCCTTACCTTCTCAAATTAAGTAGCTGCCCCTTGAGGGAAAAAAATTGTGATATGCAGTTTATCCTTAACTGGTCTAATACTTGATTTCCTATCAGTGAAAAATAAGACTCAATGATTAATGTATAAGATGGGTTCAGAGTTTAATTTAGACTTACTGTATGTGTTTATGTCCATAGTATATTTACCATAGATAGTTATAAAATGTCACTTGCATACAATTCACTTAACCAATTAAGAAAAATTTCTGTTTTAACTTTAGAGATATTTTAGTATTGTTCACTTCACCTAAAATTAAACCACTGTTATACTGCAAAAGGCAGAAAAATGTACTTTAATTCAGTTAAAATTAGAATTTGATTGGACAAAAGCAAGGAATATATTCTTACTCTGAGTAAAGCATATTGAAATCATAGGAAATTTATGAAATTGTTCCCTAATTTAGCATTTCCCTTTCATGGATAATTTTTATTCCTTTTAATATGTGACACAACTTCGTAAATTTTAAAGTGTATTGTTTCAAAATTTCGAAGAGGCACTGATTCTAATACCTTTTGAGCACTGAGACACAAAAAAGTTCCTAAATTTTTCTATAGTACAGCTGCTGTGATATTGAAGATCAGTGTCATCTCAGTAAAAACAATCATTGAGAAACAGAAATCTAACTCTGTAGCCTAGCAATTTTATATGCTCTTAATAAATTCACTTAGTCTGAGCAGACAGAAATTTCTATTTATAAAAATGTTTTGTTTTTCCTAGGTTCAGTACGTGAAAAACTTTTATTGATGTGATGGTTAGAATATTTGCTTCCTTTTATTTTCTTCTCCAAAATAAAGTGATTAGTATAGCCAAGGAGGGGTTTAAGCACCAAGACACACAAACATGAAGGGATATGTTTAGAACTGACTGTAAATTGGTAACACAAGATACAATGGCACAGTAAAATAGGAAAAATTGTACTACTACATAAAAAAGAATGCATGCAAAAATATGACAGCACATTATTACAGTTAAGATAAAACACACTTTACAAGCACTTTTCTGGAAGGTGATAATCAGAAAGGAAGTTAATAGGAGAGATGCAATCTGTGCCATTTGCATGTATTGTCAAATAATGGTAAACTGGGAACATTGGTGGCTATAGCTAAATTCATCTCTCATTACATGAAACTATGCATTTAACTGAGGTGTGTATAGGAAATTCATGCTACTGATAAACTTTTATACTGAGGTCATATGAAGAGAGCAATAAGATGCTTTAATAAAAGAATTTCTCTAATTTATGTTTAAAAGCTATTGATGGAGTACCTCATATGCCAGACTTCGTCCTAGTCATAAAACAAGCAGCACACAGAATGTACATTCTCCTGAGGTAACATGTAACATAAAAAATCTATAGCCCTCCAGAATTAATATTTGAAGTATAAAGTAAACCCTATTAGTTTTCAAAGATGACTTCAGATAATAGAATAATGAAGAAATGTTATTTTTTGGTATTCGTAATATTGAAAAAATGGAGAATCAACAGAATTTAGGAAGGTCAACTTCACTCATTCAATATTATTCTATATTACTTTTTATTTTTTGGGTCATTTTTATTTTATTGTTCTATTACAGTTGTCCCAATTTTTCCCCTGTTGCTCTCCCTTGCCCCTCCCACACCCTCTCCCACAGTCAATCCCCACCCTGTTGTCCATGTCCATGGGGCATTCATACATGTTCCTTGACTAGACCCTTCCCCTTCTTTCCACCCTTCTCCTCCTCTCCCGTCACCTCTGGTCACTGTCAGTCTGTTCCTTGTTTCCCCATCACCTCTGGTCACTGTCAGCCTGTTCCTTGTTTCCATGCCTCTGGTTCTATTTTGCTTGTTTTTGCAAATCACTACATGTAATACACCACATAAACAAAATCACAAACATCACAAGATTATAAAATCACAAGACAAAATCACAAGATCATATCAATACATGGTGAAAAAACATTCAGTAAAGCACAGCACCCATTTATGATAAAACACTCAGGAAAGTGGGAGTAGAAGGAGCATACGTCAACATAACAAAAGCCATATATGAAAGACCTACAGCCAACATCATACTCAAAAGGCAAAAACTAAAAGCTCTCCCCTAAGACCAGGAACGAGACAAGGGTATCTGCTTTCACAACTTTTATTCAACATAATACTGGAAATTCTAGCCATAGTGATCAGGAAAATTGGAAAGGAGGGAGTAAAACACTTTCAATATTTATTACACTAATGGTAGGGGTGCAAAATGGTACAGATACTTGGAACAACAATTTTAGACATTCATTTTTTTCTCTTGATTTTATTATTTTTTCATTACCATTTAGTCTCCTTATATCCCCTTGCCCCCAGCAATTACCACACTGCTGTCCATGTCCATGGGTCCTTTTTCTTTTTTGCTCAATCCCTCCACCCTTTAACCTCTCCCCCAGCTGTCATCCTGCTCTCTATCTATGAGTCTGTCCCTGTTTTCCTTATTAGTTCATTTGTTTATTGGATTCTACTTATGAGTGAAATCATATAGTACTTGTCTTTCTCTGACTGGTTTATTTCACTTTGCATAATGTTCTCCTGGTCCATCCATACTGTCATAAAGGGTAAAATGTTATTTTATTTTTATAGCCAAGTAGTATTCTATTGTGTAAATGCCCCATAGTTGTTTTATCCACTAATCTACTAATGGACACTTGGACTGATTCTATATTTTGGAGATTGTAAATAATGCTGCAGTGAACATAGGGATGCTTATGTTCTTTCAAATTAGTGTTTTGGGTTCCTTTGAACATATTCCCAGAAGTGGGATCACTAGATAGAAAGGCAGATTCATTTTTAATTGTTTGAGACATCTCCATACTGCTTTCTACAGTGGTAGCATCAATCTGCATTTCCACCGACAGTGCAAAAGGGTTCCTCCTTCTCCACATCTTTGCCAGCACTTGTTTGTTGACTTATTGATGATAGGCATTCTGACAGGTGTGAAGTGATAACTCATTGTAGTTTTAATATGCATTCCTGTCATAGTTAGTGACTTTGAACATTTTTATATGTCTATAGGCCATCTGTATGTCCTCTTTGGAGAAATGCCTATTCGGGTTCTTTGCCTGAAATAAAACATACCTTAGTAGTCCATTAATATTTGACAGAGGAACCAAACACATACAATGGACTAAAGATAGTTTACTAAATAAATGATGCTGGGAAAATTGGACAAATACAAGCAGCGGAATAAAACTAGACCATCTTCTAACACAACACACAAGAATAAATTCAAAACAGATCAAAAATGTAAATGTTAGACCTGGAACCATAAAAATTGTAGAACAAAACGTAGGCAGCAAAATCGTGGGCATTATTCATAGCAATATTTTATCAGATATATCTCCCCAAGCAAGGGAAACAAAAGAAAAATATAAATAAATTGGACTACATCAAACTAGAAAGGTTTCTGTAGCAAAGGAAATCATTAACAAAATCAAAAGATAGCCCCACAATGGGAGAACATGCCCACCAATATATATGATAAGGGGTTAATATCCAAACTTCATCAGAAACTTACAAAACTCAACACCAAACAAACAACCCAATTAAAAGTGGTCACATTCTTTCTTTTATTGTTGTTCAATTACAGTTTTCCCCATTTCCCCCTCATTACTCTCCCCCTCCCCTACCCACCACCACCTCTCACATTGAATCCTCCCATTGCCTTTTTCCCTGGGTCCTTTATACATGTTCTTTCATGACCTTTCTCCTTCTTTCCCCTGTTATCCCGCTTCCCCCTCCCTTCTGGTTACTGTCAGTTTGTTCTTATGTCCATGTTTCTGGTTCTATTTTGCTCATTTGTTTGTTAAATTGTATACATTCTTATAAAATTAAATATCATTTTAACACATCACCCAGAAACTCTACTCCTGGGTGTCTCTGCTAGAGGCTTGAAAACTTATATCCCAATAAAGACTTGTAAGCAAATGGTCATAGTAGTTTTATTTGTTAACACCCCAAATTTGTAAACAATCCAAATGTCCATTAACTGAAGAATGAACACATAACATGAAATATTTAATTAATGATGCTCTATTCAATAATGAAAATGAATAAATTACTGAGAATTGCTATGAAAAGGATGAAATTCAGGGTGTTTTGCTAAGTGAAAGAACCTAGGCACAAAACACATAACATTTTATATAATTACATATTATATGAATCCATTTATTTGAAACATCTGCCCTGGCTGGTATAGCTCAGTGGATTGAGCGCAGGCTGTGAACCAAAGTGTTGCAGGTTCAATTCCCAGTCAGGGTACATGCCTGGGTTGCAGGCCATGGCCCTCAGCAACCGCACATTGATGTTTCTCTCTCCCTTTCTCCCTCCCTTCCCTCTCCAAAAATAAATAAATAAAATCTTTTAAAAAAGAAACATCTAAAATTATAAATCTATGGGAATAATTAATAAAGAAAAGCATATTAAGGGAGCAATGGGTGTTGACTGAAAACTCCATAATGGATATTTTTTGATGGTGAAAGATTTTAAAACCATCATAATAGTGACATAACTCTTTACACTTACTGAAAAGTCACTGATTTTCCCACTTAAAATGGATAATGGTTATGGTATGTAGATTATATCTTATACCTAAGTAAATCTGTTTGAAAAAGGAAGTTGGAAAAGAAAGTATGTCTACTGGTCTATTTTAGAATGCAATTAGCATAATAAAATATTAAAAATTTTCAAGTATAAAGGCCAATGAAAAAAGTCTTACAATTGATTATATCATTGATATAAAATACAAATAGTAAAGTAAGTGGCAAATGGAAAATCGTGATGGCCAAACAATTTGATGATACTTGTTTAAATATTTATCTAGATTCTAAATGCTGTATATTACACAAAATCTATAAACTTCATAATGATATTTAAAAATTGGTGGCTGACCACATATGTATTATCATATTTATTTTTCTTTCCTCCTAATTGTGATGTATACTTTAGTTGTAAGAAATTACTTCACTATATTAAATAAGAAAGGATGTTCCTTATGTGGGTTGTAGTTGAGCTTTAATTGCTGTTGGCATGTCAATGGGCAGCACTGACCCTTGGGCTGGTTGGTTTTGAGGACTGGCTATGACCACAGGGGAGGTGCTATCATGCAGGGGCTGACCCTATGGAGAAGGATTTTCTTTGGTGAAAATCTGGTGCCTACTGTGTCTACCCTTTGGGTGTGACCATTTTGCGGGTGCTTGGTGGTATGTTGGCCTGGTCTGAAGCTGGCCACAGGGTATGTAGGTTCTGGGGCCCCTTGAAATGGACTCTTGTGTAGACCAAGTTTAGCCACTGCCTGTGTCCTGCATGGGGCGACTTGGTTTGAGGTACAAAGTGATCTGTAGGTTGTTTCTATTTGTGCTGAGCTTGGAGGAGTGTGGGAGAGGGTAAACTGTGCAAAAGGGTTGGCTGCCATAGTGCAAAAGGGACTGGACACACTGAGGCCAGGTGCTGCTTATTTGGGGTTTGTGAACCTCTAAGAGATTTTAGGAAATTTCATAGCATGAGGAGGAGGAGGTCATTTTCTTAGCAACTTTCTGTGGTTTTTATCTTTTTATTATTATTCAAGTACAGTTGTCTCCATTTTCCCACTACTACTCTTCCCCTCCCCACCTACCCCACTTCCCACCCTCAACCCTATCTCCCTTTGGATTTGTCCATGGGTCCTTTATACATGTTCCTTGAAAACCCTTTCCCATTTTTTCTCCATTATCCTCCTTCCCCCACCCCTCTGGTTACAATTTGTTACTTGTTTCCATGCCCCTGGTTCTATTTTGCTTGCTTGTTGGTTTTGTTGATTAGGTTCCACTTATAGGTGAGACCATATGGTATTTGTCTTTTACTGCCTGGCTTCTTTCACTTAACATAATGCTCTCCAGATCCATTCATGCTACTGCACACTATAGGAGCTCCTTTTTTCTGCTGCATAGTATTCCATTGTGTAAATGTATCACAGCCTTTTGCTACACTCATTTACTGATGAGCACGTAGGTTGCTTTCAGCACTTGGCTATTGTAAATTGTGCTGCTCTGAACGTTGGGATGCATAGGTTCTTCTGAATTGGTGTTTCAGGGTTCTTAAGGTATAGTCCCAACAGTGGTATTGCTGTGTCAAAATGCAGTTCCATTTTTAGTTTTCTGAGAAAAATCCATACTGTTTTCCACAGTGGCTGCCCCAGTCTGTATTCCCACCAACAGTGCTCCAGAATTCCCTTTTCTCTACATCCTCTCCAGCACTGGTTGTTTGTTGACTTATTAATGATGGCCATTCTGACAGGTGTTAGGTGATATCTCATTGTGGTTCTAATTTGTGTCTCTCTGATAACCAGTGATTTTGAGCATTTTTCATATGCCTATTGGCCATCTCTATGAATCCCTTAGTGAAAAAAAACAAATAAGGTATCTAAGAATAAGTTTATCTAAAGAATAAAAGACCTGTACTCCAAAAATTATGGGACACTGAAGAAGAAAATGAGGAAGGTACACATAAGTGCAAGCATATACCATGTTTATAGATTGGAAGAACTAATATCATTAAAACGTCCATACTACCCAAAGCAATCTATAGATTCAATGCAATTCCTATTAAAATACTAAAGGCATATTTCACAGATCTAGAATTTATATGGAAAAAAATTATATGGAACCAAAAAGACCCTGAATAGCCTCAGCAAATCTTGAGAATGAAGAACAAAGTTGAACATATAATACCTAACACCAAACTATACTATAAGACCTCAGTAATCAAAACATCCTGGTACTGGCATAGAATAGACATATAGGTCAATGGAATAGAACAAAGAGCCAAGAAATAAACCCATGACTTTATGGTCAATTAATATTTGACAAATGAAACAACAGCATATAATGGAGTCAAGACAGTTTCTTCAATAAATGGTGTTGTCAAAACTGGGCATATATGTGGAAAAATGAATCTAGACTACCAATTTACATCATACATCAGAATAAACTCAAAATGAATAAGACTTAAATATAAGTTGTGATACCATAAAAGTCCTAGAGGAAATAATAGGCAGTAAAAGTTCAAATATCTTGCATGGCCATTTCATTTTTAATGTTTTAGAATCAGTTTGATAATTTGTTCAGAGCAACCTGTCAGCATTATGAGTGAGATTGCACTGAATGTATACATCAGTTTAGGGTGAATTGAAATAATAATTATATTGAGTTATCTAATACATAAATATTTTATATCTCACCATTTATTTGAATCTTTATATTTTATCGGTAATATTTTGATATTACTAGTGTACAATACTTTATATTTATTTCTAAATATTTGGGGGTTTGATACTATTTTAAGTGGGACTGTTTCAGCTTTCATTTTCCAATTTTTATTACTAGTATGTAAAATTATAATTAATTTTGCATCCATCAAGTTTGAAAAATGACATATTAGGAGTCATGATTTTTTGCAGATCCTTTAGGATTTTTTAAAAATATTTTTTAAATTTGCTCAAGTACAGTTGTCTCCATTTCCCCCCCACAACTCCCCCCACTTCAGCCATCCCCACTTCCCACCCTCCATCCTACCCCCTTTCGGTTTTGTCCATGTGTCTTTTATACACATTCCTAACAACCCTTCCCCCTCTGCTCCCATTATCCCCTCCCACCTCCCCTCTGCTTACTGTCAGTTTGTTCCATGTAAGCAATCATATCAGTTTCAAAAAAGAGAAAATTTTACTTCTCTGATTCTGAATTTTATGCCTATCATTTCTTTTACCTGACTATTGTCAGGATGAATATAAGTGAGATATGTGAGTGTGGGCACCTTTGCTTTTCTCATTATTTTTCTAAAGAACACCTTTATTGCAGCCTGGCTGGCATAGCTCAGTGGATTAAGCGTGGGCTGCGAACCAAAGTGTCGCAGGTTCGATTCCCAGCCAGGGTGCATGCCTGGGTTGCAGGCCATAACCCCCAGCAACCACACATTGATGTTTCTCTCTCTCTCTATCTCCCTCCCTTCACTCTCAAAAAATAAATAAATAAAATCTTTTTTTTTAAAGAACACCTTTATTGAGATTTCATTGATACATACAGAACTGCACATATTTAATGTGTACAAATTGATGTTTGGGCATTTGTGAATACTTATTATACTGTCACTGTGATCAAGGGAATAGACATAGCCAACACCTTCCAAAATTTCAAGTGCCCCCCTTTTATTATGGTAATAGCACTTAATAAGGTTTATCCCTTCAACAAATTTTGAAGTGCACACTGTCATATCACTGACTATAGGCACTCTGTTGTGCAGCAGATCTCTAGAACTTATTTCTCACACTTAACTAAACCTTGTTTGCCTATTGAACAACAACTCCCTCATTCTTCTTCCCCAGGTCTGGGCAACTAGTATTATATTATCTGCTTCTATGAGTTTACTATTTTATATACCTGATATAAATGGAATCATGAGGTATTTATCCTTCTATGACTAGCTTATTTCATGTAGTATAATGTCCTTCAGGTTCATCTGGGTTGTAACAAATGGCAGAATTTTCTTCTTTTCAAAGGCTGCATACCATTTCACTGTAGCATATGCTGCATTTTTTTATTCATGCACTTATTGTGCAAATTTAATTTGTTTCCATATCATGGTGATATTGAATCATGTTTTAATGAAAATGGGAGTGCAGAAGTCTCTTTCAGATTCTGGTTTCAGTTCTTTTGGATACATGCTCAGAAGTGGGATGGCTAGATCATATGGAAGTTTTATATTTAAATTTTAGGACCCATTATTCTGTTTTCCATAGTTACTACTCCATTTTGCACTACAACCAAAACTGTAAGAGTTTCAATTACCTACAACCTTTTCATTTTATTTATTTTATTTTTTTTATTGTTGTTCAAGTATAGTCGTCTCCATTTTCACCCCACCACAACCCCCTGCCCCACCCATTCTTGCCTCCCATCCTCCATCCACCCCGCCTTTGGCTTTGTCCATGCATCAGTTGTACATGTGCCTTAATGATCCTTCCCCTTCTTTCCTCTATTATCAGCTCCCCCTGTCCCCTCTGGTTACTGTTTGTTCTTTATTTCCATGTCTCTGGTTCTATTTTGCTTCTTGTTGGTTTTGTTGATTAGGTTCTATGTGAAGGTGAGATTATATGGTATTTGTCTTTCACCACCTGGCTTATTTCACTTAGCATAATTAATGCTCTCCAGATCCATCCATGCTGTTGTGAAGGGTAGAAACTCCTTCTTTCTTTCTGCTGTATAGTATTCCATTGTGTAAATGTACCATAGTTTTTTATCCACCATCAACCTTGCTAACACCTGTTATTTTCAGTTTTTTCCCCCTTTATAAGTAGTCATCCTCCTAGGGTTGAGGTGATATCTCACTGTGGTTTTGATTTGTATATTCCTGATGACTAGTGACATTGAACTTTTCTTCATGTAACCATTGGTCATTTGTATGTCTCCTTTGAAGAAATGTCAGTTCAGTTCCTTTGCCCATTTTATAGTTGGGATATTTGTGTCTATTTGTTTTTCAGTTCCTTATGCATTTTGGATATTAACTTTTTATTAGACATAGGGTGTACAAATAATTTCATCAAGGAGGTATAAGACTTGTATACTGAAAACTACAAATCACTGATAAAATATAGAAGATGAACAAATGAAAAGATATGCCATGTGTGTGTATTGGATGTTGGATTTACTATTGCTAAAATATTCATACTACCCAAAGCATTCTACAGATTCAATGTAATTGCTATCAAAACCCCACTGACATTTTGTACAGAAATAGAACAATCTTAGAATTCATACAGAACCAAATACCTGAGATAGTCAAAACAATCATAAGAAATAGGAACAATGATGGAGGCATCACACTTTCTGTTTTTTTAATATCTTTTTTAATGTTTTGTTCTATTTTTTCTTTTTTATTGTTTCTCAATTACAGTTGTCCCCATTTCCCCCTTTACTATACCCTGCCCTACCCCATGTCCCACATTTAATCATCCTTCCCCACCCCATTGTCTTTGTCTATGGGTCCTTTATACATAACCCTTCCTCTTCTTTCCCCTATTATCCTCCCCTGCCTCCCCTCTGGTCACTGTGAGTTTGTTCTTTATTTCCATATCTCTGGTTCTAGTTTGCTTTCTTGTTTGTTTTACTGATTAGGTTCCACTTATAGGTGAGATAATATGGTATTTGTCTATCACTGCCTGGCTTCTTTCACTTAGCATGATGCTGTTCAAATCCATCCATGATGCTGCAAAGGGTAGCAGCCCCTTATTTCTTTCTTCTGTGTAGTAGTCAATTGTGTAATTGCACCATAGTTTTTTGATCCACTCATTTACTGATGGGCACTTAGGCTGTTTCTAGTGATTAGTTATTGTATATTGTACTGCTATGAACTTTGGGGTGCATAGATTCTTTTGAATTGGTATTTCAGGGTTATTAGGGTCTAACCCCTGCAGTGGAATTGCTATGTCAAAAAGCAGTTTCATTTTTAGTTTTCTGAGGACATTCCATTCTGTTTTCCACAGTGGCTGCCCCATTCTGCATTCCCACCACCAGTGCATTAGGGTTTCCTTTTCTCCACAACCTCGGCAACACTTGTTATTTGTTGATTTGTTTATGATGTCCATTCTGACCTGTGTGAAGTGGCATCTCATTGTGGTTTTGATTTGCATCTCTCTGATGGCTAGAATGCTGGGCATCCTTTCATACGGCTCTGGGCCCTCTGTATGTCCTCCTTGGGGAAGTATCTGTTCAGGTCCTTTGCCCATTTTTGGATTTCAAAGTATATTGCAGAGCTACAATATGTAAAACAGTATGGTACTGGCATAATATAGACAGAGACAAATGGAACAGAATTGAGAGCCCAGAAATTTACTCACACATGTATGGTCAATTGATATTTGAAAAGAGTTTGAAGAATACAAAATGCGGAATATATAATCTCTTTAACAAATGGTGCTGAGAGAAAATGGATATCCACAAACAAAAGAATAAAATCGGACCAATATCATATGCATGCACTTAGATTAACACAAAATGAATTAAAATTTTAAGCTCAAACATTAAATCTCTACAAGTCCTAGACAAACCATCATGGAAAACTTCATGACATTGGTCTTCACAATGGTTTCATGGATATGATGCCAAAGGACTGTGAATAAAAGAATAACTAAACAAATAGGAGTACATCAAATTAACAAGCTTCTTGTGCACAATAAAGGAAATAATCAACAGAGTGATGAAACAATCAATATAATGGTAATATGCATCATTTTGATAATTATAAAATGAAAATAAAATTACACATAAGTAGAATAAGACCAGTATACAAAGCTTCCATAAGTGAACTCTACCAGGCACAAAATTAAAAAAATTTAAGAACTTAATAACATCTTGCCTTTAAAATGGCAAATTGTGCCCTTGGCAGGGTTGCTCAGATGCTCAAAGCATTATCCAGTATCCCATAAGGCTGTGGGTTTGGAGCCCAGATCAGGGCACATACCTAGATTTCAGGTTGCATCCCCAGTTGGGGAATGTACAGGAAGCAACCAATTGATGTTTTTCTCTCACATCCATGTTTTTTTCTCTCTCTCTTTTCTTCCTCTCTCTCTAAAATCAATAATCTTATCCCCAGGTGAAGATTTAAAATAAAATAATAAAATAAAAATAAGCAAATTTCTTCTGAAGTCCAAATATGCTGGTTACACAGATATACATGTACAGCTATATCATCACAATGAAACAATGACATTTTGAAAGTTTTTTGAAAGAAAAAATGTAAAAAAGCATAAACTTTAAATACATTTCAGAGTGCCTTTTCAAAAACACTTCTAACATAAGAGAAATAAAAATGATTAAAATTCTTCTGTCTTTGCTTAATATTCTCCACCTTCATTACCATTATCTAGACATTTAGAAACCCATTTTAAAATTAATGGCCGAGATGGTACAAGGAAATTCCTTATATCTGACTCTTGCCTTAAGATGAATACAGGTTTATATTTTTGTTGTTCCCATAAGTAAAACTTGCCACTCAAATTCCAGGAAAGCAGAAAGATGAAAGAAAAAAAGATATAGCAAGGGCTTAGGAAGGAGTCAAGGGGAGCAGAAAAGATCTGGAAAGTAAGCAAGTCTGTTAAGTAGAGATTAGTCTTTGGAATTAGATACTCATCAGGGAATAGCATGGGTAGGCCTCTGAGAGCGAGGAAAAGTAATAAATTAAAAGAAAAGGAAACTATCTCTAAAAGTAAAACAGCTCAGAAGAGAGAAAGCAGAGATCTGAGAAAAGACACATCTAAAGGAGGTAGGCAGGAATCTGGAGTTGTTCCCAGACTTGCCGCTTTTTATCAGCTTCCAGCTTCAGCTTCCACTCTCCATCAGAGAGTCATGGGGAATAGATAAGCAGAGCTCACTGAGGCATTTCACTGAGCTCACAAATTGATGTTAAAATTTCTATAGGTTAGACATCTGAGGAGATCATAATTTTAGTCTAACTTGCTTTGACAGTGCCACAAAAAGCTAACAGAAAAGAAAAATATCCACTATTTTGAAGCTGATAAGAAAAATTTTCAGAGCTATGTTTGTCAAATACTATGTTAGAGATATTTCTAGGTTTCATCATTAAACCATAGCTCTGAGTAGTGTGGCTCAGTTGGTTGGGCTTCATTCTGCAAAGCTAAAGGTGACCAATTGGACTCCCAGTCAGGGCACACGTGGATTGTGGGTTGGTCCCTGGCCAGGATACATACAAGAAGCTACCAAGTGATATTTTTCTCTTGCATTGATGTTTCTCTTTCTCCCCACCTTTTCCCTCTCTTTAAAAATAAATAAATAAACAAACAAAAGGCATAATCTTACCACATATTCTACATAAGATTATTCATGATTTATAGTCTTATGTTTAAGTTTTTAACTATTTCAAGTTCACTTTTGTATATGGTTTTGTATATGAGTTTATTTTTGTTTAGTTTGATATACCTATCCAGTTTTCCCAACACCACTGTTAAAGAGATGGTTGTTACTCCAGTGCACATTTTTATCTCCTTTGTCAGAGAGTAGCTGATCATATAAGTAAAGGTTTATTTTGGGATCTCTATTCTGTTTTATTGATCTAATATATAGGAAACCCATGCAACACAATAACAAAAAATGTCCACTTCACAAATGGGGAGAGAACGTGAAAAAACATTTCTCCTAAGAAGACATGCAGACAGATGACAAGCATGTGAAAAGATGCTCAACATCACTAATCATTAGGGAAATGCAAATCAAACCACAATGAAACATCACCTTACACCTGTCAGAATGACTATCATCAACAAATCAACAAACAACAAGTGTTTTAGTGGATGCAAAGAAAGCAGAACACGTGTGCATTGTAGGAAGGACTGAGAATTGGTGCAGTATGGAAATTCCTCAAAAAACTAAAAATGGACATACCATATGACCCAGGATTTCCCCTTCTGGGTATTTATCCAAAGAAAACAAAACACTAGTTTGAAAAGATTTATTTGCTCTCATGTTCAATGCACCATTATTTACAATCATTTACAATAGCCGAGATATGGACACAACTTAGATGTCCATGGGCAGACGAATGGATAAAGATGTGATATCTGTATCTATATCGGTATGTATATACATATATACATGTCTATACATATGTATGTATATTGATATATATGTAACTGTATATATGTATAGACATATAGATTTATATCTATATGTCTAAAACATCTATATCTATATATGTACATACATATCTGTATATGTGTATAGATATCACATATATACATACATATGTATAGATGTAGTTATATATCACAGATATACATATATGTGTGTGTATATATATATATATATATATATATATATATATATATATATATGCAGTGCAGCAATAAAGAGAATGAAATTTTGCCATTTGCAATAACATGGATTGACCTAAAGGATATGCTAAATGATATAAATCAAGCAGAAAAAGATAAATACTATCTGGTTTTACTTATATGTAGAATCTAAAAATAAAGCAAAACAAAATAAAAATGACTCATAGAAAAGGAGTCCAAAGAGATGTTTTCCAGAGGAGAAGAAGGTGGGGTATGGGTGGAAATGTTAAAGGAGAATTTAATTATTAATATTGTGATAAGTTTGCACAGGACAAATAATTATGAGAATTAGGGGGGTGATCATGTTGTAAATTAAATAAAGTATAAAAATGTCAAAGAACTATATTGTACACCTGAAACTAATACAACCAGTATAAGATTGTATACCACCTATATTTAAATGAAAAAAAACCCTATAATGATACAATTTATATAATTTATCTGTAACTGGAAAAGAACAATGAAATAATGCATTAAAATTGTCAAACACAAATATTAAAAGCAACTATATCTTATTTTTATAATCTCAAAAATTATAGATACTTTAGACAAATATATGGCAAAAGGTGTCTTCCAAAATAATAGAGCACAAACATAAATAATTTCAAATTAAAGAAGTATGGAAAAAGACAAAAGGAATTTCATAAGTTACAAAATAGATTTGTTTGTAGTCAAAGACTGTGAAATATAAAAAATAAAAAGTGAAAATATGCTTCCTAATGTATATTTTCAAATTAAAAAATCCTTTGGAGAATCAAAAAAAGATTTCCATGACCACATGAATTTAGAAACTATTGAGTTAAACCAAATTAATAGTCTTCACTCAACACTTTACTCAGGACTTTTCTGAGGTTTTAATAAGCCAAGTAGCTGTGTCTATGACCAAAAACAGACTACAAAATATGAAAATTCTCCATCCTATTTAGCTACATAACATTCCTCATTAATTCTTTCATTAAACACAATGAAAATGAATATCTTTGTTATTAGCTAACAATTGTTTGGCAATCACATTTGAAAAGGAATACTGTAACAGTATTAAATACCACAGATAACAATCATCATTAATCTTTTAAGTCAAGCTTTATAGCCATAAACAATGGCCCATTTCTTGCCTGAACAAAAATGAAAACTCAAAGACAGCAATAAATTTTATTTCAAATAACCAGTTCATGATTTGGCTCCATAAGTGATATTTAAATATAATCTCTAAGATTTAACTGCTTTATTAAAATAGTTTAAATTATAAGTCCTCATATTCAATGTGCTTGGACAATGCATAGTTAAAAAATACAGTTTGTTCCTAAGACAGAACTACAAATAAAGTCACAACAAAACAGCAAGAAGCCCAATGAATCTGTGCCAGCAGTTCTACTGTAGTCATGCTGTCTGTCACTGCCGTCGACGTGGTCTTCCCTTCTCCTCTGCTGACTAGTGATGGTTCCCAAGCCGTTTGGCACCCAGGAGAGCTGATTCAAGCCTCATAGTCAACAGTGGAGCTCTGTGGACATCCACTTCCTTGGGGTGAGTAACACAGCTAATGACTACCTTTGCTCCCTGATTCGGAGAAAATTAAACTTCTGGGGAAAGCTGGCCTTTCTGAAACCAATTTTTCAGAAACGACAGGAGCAGTGGTTAACTACAAGTACCTAGAGCTGAAGAGTCATGAACTAGTCTGCAAGCCCTTTAAAGAAGGCAGAGAACTATGGAGATGAGGCAGGAGATAGGAAGGAAACTCCAGAGGCCCCGCAGGGCTGAGGTAGAAAACAGCTATACATGACAAAGACCCCCTAAGATGGGTTGTTCCTGTTTTCTGGGATAACTCTGAATCATGGAATGCGCTTGCAAACTACCCCTCCTTCATTATAATATCATTATAATTAAATAACATTGTGGGACTCCTTTTTCCAGTAGCCAATCAAGAAAATCATGGGAAACCACACATGCGCAGTAGCTTTGAAATCCAACTCCTTGTACCTGCACAGGAAAAGCCCACCAAAGACTAGCCAGGGAGCTTCTGCCCTATAAGAATAGAATTCCCCCAGCCCACATGTCCCTTCTCTGCTCAGAGTTGGCCCACTCCTATGTCCTGTGGAGTGTACTATCACTTAATAAATCTTCCCTCTTTCTTTATGCTATAAACTTTGTGTGTTCGGTTCAATTCTTTGCCCTCGATCACTAAGAACCTGGTTACCTGTGCACACCTGTGACAGAGACCCTTTAGGCAGGTAGAATTTGAATTTAAATTTTGTAATAGTTGTGACTATCTAATTAAAATGTCACCAACTATATGAAAACATTAATAAAGTGTGGTATTTGAAAAGATAAGATTGAGAAACTCCAAAAAGAGTGAAGAAAAAAGAGAAAATAATAATATCAAGAATTAAATTAGATATGTCATAGGTTCTATAGACATTGAAAAGGTAATATACTAATAAATTATACTATATATTTACATAATATAATGTGTATTATATTATTAGTGTAAAATACTATTATATTTTATACTAATATACTAGTAATTAAGTGTTAGAAAACATTTCTTAGAAAAGAAAAGATTTATAAAAACTAACTCAAACTTAAATGGAAATATTGAATTGTTGGGAACCGCCCTGACTGGTATCAGAGGCTGAAACCCCCACCTAGGCTAAAGCTAAGGGAACGCCCTTGGAACCGTGAGCCAGCAAGGAGACAAAAGCTTATCTCCCTGGCAGGAATGCTGCTTCTGCTGCTTTATTCATGACTGAACCCCCCAAAAGCTTGGTCGGTTAGCCAAAGACGGGTAAGATTCCCCACGGGGGAACGACCTAAGCCAGGCACAATCACTTTTGGGAGGCCCCCCCCAAAAGAAGGACTTGGGGGGGCTGCAGCAAAAGGGGGGTGATGGACCCTTGCTCCTTGGCTTTGACATAGCCTGAGTTCTCAGTGTCTGGAAGAAAATCTCCTTATCTCTCAGTTGCCTTAGTTCCCTTGCTCCACCTAAGCCTGAAACAATGACAGGGTGGTGCAGCTCGGTACTGAGAAGTGTGGATTTCCTGGGGTGATCAGGCCTAAGAAAGAATATGTAAATTACTGTGAAACCTTCTTTGTTTAGAATGCTCTCAGTTGAATGAGAAGGGTCTTAGGAGGAAGTTATTTTGTTCCTCAGTCTTACAGCTCTTTGACCCCCCAACTCAATAGACCGGCAGAGTTCTTTGTTTTCTATAGTTCCTTACTTCCCCCTAATGAGTACTGTACTTTACCTGAATTATTATGCAAAATGAGCCTAATAAAAGCAGGTATGGACGGTAAATCAGCGCGCTCCCCACTAGGGGGGTGGCCATTTCGTCCCTACTTCCCCACAGAAACTAGTCTGTCTCTGTGCATGTGTTGTTTTTTCTCGCGTGTTTATCATCGAGCCATCCACAGCGTTCCGTGGTCACTGCTGGCCGGTGACCCACGCACAACATTGAATAGCTTTGATAGCTTTGTATCTAACAATAGATTAAATCATTACATTTAAAAAAGTTACACAGAAAATTCGAGATGATGATGCTTTTACTATGTTCATGGAAGAAATAATGCCCATCTTAAAAAAACATTCTTGAAAACTGAAGGGCAAACACTTCCCAGTGATCTTTAAAGTAATTACAAAAATTTTTCTTTAACAACTGCTCTCAGTAATGACCGTTGAACCCCTATATTATTCATATATGCCACATTTCTTCATCACACATTTTTTGCCAGGTTCTGTAAGATTTTAGTTACTCTTGGTTACTATATTGGTCTAATTTTTTATATTTAGAACACAGTATTTTTTATTAAAAGTTTTCAAGCTTGAAATTGAGTCAGGGGTTATCACTTGTTTACTACAGCAGCACAGGTCTCTGCTTCAGTAAGCAGGAAGTATGAACTGGCTCTCAGATGCCTTCACTCCCAACTAGGAGCCAGAACCTCCACTGTGGGGGTTCTAAAGAGAGATGGAAGAGGCCGGGATGTCTCCCTTCATAACCAGCCACACGTCAGTGGTGGGTAAGTACTCCAGGACTCACAAGGTTTCTTGGTGTCTTCTGCTGAAGTAGTTGTTTCCACATAGATGTTAAGTGGGCTTTTCTTGGAAAAGTAAAACCCCATTGGAATTTAATACAAGAAATCAAGATAGTTTGAACATCAAAACATCTAATCAGTGTAATTTTTCACAATAACAAAAAAAGAGAAAAAACAATTGATCTTCTCAAAGACTGAATAGAAGTTATCCAATAATGTTCAGTCCCTTTTCATAATAAAACTATTCAGCAATGTAAGATTGAAAGCGTTTCCACAATCTAAAAAATCACAAGTTTAAGAACAAACATAGCAAACATTGTATTTAATGATAATATACTGAATATTTCTCTTTATGATTGAGAGCAAAGCAGTCTAATGTCACTACTTCTATTAAATACTGTTTGGAAGGATATTAGCCAGTGCAATAAGATAAGGATAAAAAACATGAAGATTAAATGGAAGAATTAAAATGGTCTTTATCACAGAAAATATTTTTTTGCATTAAAAAGTGTTTTTTTAAAGATTTTATTTGTTTATTTTTTAGAGAGGGAAGGGAGGGTGAGAGAGAGAGAGAGAGAGAGAGAGAGAGAGAGAGAGAGAGAGAGACATCAATATGCGGTTGCTGGGGGGTCATGGCCTGCAACCCAGGCATGTACCCTGACTGGGAATCGAACCTGCGACACTTTGGTTCGCAGTCCGAGCTGCATTAAAAAGTTTTAAGAAATTTACAAACCCACTGGTAGAATTAGAGTAAGAGATTATTAAGAATGTGGGATATGAAGTCAGAATACAGAGATAAATTGCATTTCTACATAGTAGAACATAGCTAGAATATGCAATAAAATTTAGTAAAGACCTAAATAAAGAAGAGTTTTTTATATTCACAAATTAGAAATTTTAATATTAAAATGTTAATTCTACCTTATGATCAATAAATTCAATGAAATCTCTATCAACATTCCAATGGGTTTTTTTTTAAAAAATAGAGACTAAGAAGTTGATTCTAAAATCTATATGAATTCATGGGATATAGAATGGTAAAATCAATTAAAAAAAAACAGAGCAAAGTTGGAAGCCATATTACTTTAAGTCAAAACAACACAAATAATGTTAATCAGAACCACATGTAAACAAGTAGGGTGATAGAGCAAAATGGCCGAGCACACAATAAATTCTTGATTAATGTTTGTTGACGGAATTAAGACTGAACATGTCCCTCTATTTTTATTTCCTCCCAATCTCCTTCTGGTAATATTTTTGACAAAATCTAATATATTTCTGCCTAGCAAAAACAAAATTAATTTTACAGAGTTGCAACCCATACAAAGGCAGATGTAGAGGTTTGCATGTCTGTCTTGCACCGAAAAGGAGAAATATTTCAATATTTTATTATATGATGTTTGTCATAGTTTTCAGGATTTAGTTAATTAAGTTAACCAACTCACTTTCTATTCCTACTTTACCAAGAGTTTTTATAGTAAATACTAAATTTTATCAAATGTTCTTTCTTATCAAGAGAGATGATGTGGTTTTTCTTCTTTATTCTGCATAGGTGTTGGATTTCTTTTATTGATTTTTTAAGGTTAAGTCAAGCTTGAACTTCTAGGAGGGAAAATAAACTTTGACATGATAAATTATCATTTTTACAGATTGCAGAATTGGCTTGTGAACAATTTTGTCTGTGATTTTTACCTCTACATGTATCACATCTCAAAGATTGAGATAAACCTACTATTTTCCCTTATCTGCTGCCCTTGTTGGGTTTTGGTATATACATTTTACATTTACCTGAGAGTATTTCCATTATTTTCTATTCTCTGGAAAAGTTTCTGTAAGGTTAGAATGATTTCTTTGAAGAAATGCTGCTAAAATCACCTCAGAAATCCAACTTGTACTCAGACTTTCTGTTAGGTAATAGTTTTTTAACTATTCAATTTCTTGAGTATTATAGTATTATTTATGTTTTCTAATTTTTATGTTTTTAGGTACTATTTTTTCTAAATTTGAAAGTTGTGGCATATATATATTTATATTAATAGAAATGATATTAAAATATTTTAAGACTATAAAAACATATTCATAGTAATACATTGAAATATTCAATTTTAGTACCATAAAGTAGTAATTTAGCACTATAATTTAGTAATATATGACTGTTTATCCAGTCACATAAGTTGCAGTGTAACCTATTCATCAAATCTTTCTGATATATTCCAATTTCTTTATTGAGTGCTCGAAATTATAGTACAATCTTAGGTTTGCTGTGGATGTTACTAACTAAATTATACCTCTTCATGAGCCTCATTAAATTTACATTCATCAGACAATTAGTAGCCTCCATGGTACAGATTTCTCCTGACATATCATTAGTGATGTAACAGCAATTTAATTCAATAAAAAAGAAATCTCTTAGAGCCATAATAGAGATATTCAATAACTCCATAATAGACAAAGTTACTGTATTAGTTTCCTAGGGCAGCTGTAAAAAGTGTCAGCTGGATGGCTTAAAACAATAACTATTTATTGTTTTACAGTACTAGAGGCTAGAAGTCCAAAATCAAGGAAGGGGTTGGCTGGGAAGGGCTCCTTCTGAAACCTGTAAAGGAAACTTCCTTGCCTCTTCCTAGCTTCTGATAGTTTTTTAGCAATCATGGGCATTTCTTGGTTTGCTGCTGCATTAGCTCTGATCTCTGCCTTTGTATCTGTCTCTGCCTTTTACATGGTGTTTCCTATGTCTCTGTATCTTCACATGATCATCTTGTAAGATCACTAGTGGCTTTGATATCCATTCTACCCCAGTACAACTTCATTTTATATAATTACATCTGCAACGAGTGTATGTTAGGATCTCAATGTGCCTTTTTTTTTTTGAGGGACACAATTTAACCCCAAACAGTTACCATGTCAGTTTTTTAAATTTGTTATACATTTCATTAAACCTAATTCTTCAGCTAGTTGAGATGCACCTATGCTATGGTTTAGATATAGCTCCATTGGCCTCTGGCTTCTACCTTCTCTTCTGACATCCAAACTGTCACTTCTTTGAAGGTATTTTTGTATTTTTTCCCTTCTGGATACTTTTAGAGAGGTTTCTTTCAAGTTTTACTATATACTTCTAGGGGCAAAATTTTTATTACTCTTGGCTGATATTCACTGGGTTCATGAATATGTGATTAGGTGTCTTTTCACAGATTCTGTTCTGTTCTGCACTGTTTTCTGGAACTACTGTAAAGCATATGTCAGATCTTCAAACACCTTCCTCCATATTCCTTACTTGTCAAAATAGCTTCCAGTTCCTCGTCCCTCTGTGGTACATTTTAGCTAATTTATTTTGATCAACCTTCCAGTTTGTTAATTCTTTCTTCAGCATTTTCTGATCTACATTACTACACAGAGGTTTTTAATTTCAACTTCAGTTCATGATGTCATACTTTTGATTATATTTTTTTCTAGAAGTTGTATTGAATTGTTCAAAACTGATCATTTTCAGTGTTTGTAGTTTTCCATAACTGTTCAAAAGCATGCATTTTATATATTTAAATATAGTGGACATTGTTATAGTTACCTAATAATACTTCTTTGTAAAATACTTAAATTTTTGCTTGTTTATTTGTCATTTCTGTTGTTTATCTAGCTTTCACTCATAATGCTTTGTTAATAACATGTATTTTAAAGTTTTTGCTTCCCTTGTAACAGTATCTGTGGAAATTTATATCCATGCACAATAGGAAATTCATTTCCTAGATAGAAACACCTATCTAGAAAACTTTAGATTAAAGTTGTGGCTTAAAGTTTTAGAATGCCCAGGTAATGGCAACTTGGATGGCAAATCCTTGGGAGGGATGAGTAAGAATTAGAATTTTGCAGCATTTTCCTAGACAGCTTTCCTTGCAGTCCCTTGGGGTGTGGGTGTATGGCATGTTTGCTATCAGGTCACCCTAATTTAAATATACAGCTTTTTGTACTCCCTGTGTAAACACCTTTTGTTTGTCTCTTTTAATGGGGACACCCAAGCTAGTAATTTCCAAGTTATAAAAATGTTCTCAGGTTAAAGGAATTTACTTCCTAGAGTCCTGGTTTACTTTAGTTATTAGCACAATTATTTCTTGTTGTCTTACCTATCCTTTGGTACTTTAAGAAGCTTTTAAAGCCCTGGCTGGCCTAGCTCAGTAGATTGAGCGCGGGCTGCGAACCAAAGTGTCGCAGGTTCGATTCCCAGTCAGGGAATATGCCTGGGTTGCAGGCCATGGCCCCCAGCAACTGCACATTGATGTTTCTCTCTCTCTCTCTTTCTCCCTCCCTTCCCTCTCTAAAAAATAAATAAATAAAATCTTAAAAAAGAAGCTTTTAAAATATGTATCGTTCAGAATTACTAGTTGTTTTCAGAAGGATTAGTCCAATTACCATTCTAGTCTTATTACTAAACATGTGATTCTTACATATTTTATTTCATTTTTTAGTTAACAAGTTCATCTGAAACAAATAACTAAATGCATATGTAACAAGCCATAAATAGTCATCTACATGAGTCATATTTAATCATAGCAAGATAATGGCTGGACCATATGTTTCAGTTATTTATATTGTTTTTAACAAATTATTTATTTATTTATTTTTAAGCTTTGGATCTCTCTGACTTCCTTTTCTTTTTTCCTTTTTTAAAATATATTTTATTGATTACGCTATTACAGTTGTCTCATTTTTCTCCCTTTATTCCCCTCCACACTGCACACTCCCTCCCACCTGTATTACCCCTCCCTTTAGTTCATGTCCATGTGTCATACATATAAGTTCTATGGCTTCTCCACTTCCGATACTATTCTTACCCACCCCCTGTCTATTTTCTACCTACCATTCATGCTACTTATTCTCTGTACCTTTTCCTCCTCTGTCCCCCTGCCACTCCTCCACCCATGTTTTTAATAAATGACTTGTAGTAAACATATTGCAAATATATTTTAAGGAAAACTAGTAAAATACCCTGGATTTTAGATATCTCTTCTAACTGTACAGTGTAAAGAATACTTTAGCTATGTTAATCTTTCATTAAATTGTGAAGAACATTAGTATTTTAGAGAATGAAAAATGTTTCAATGGAAAGAACTGGGGTGTAAAAGAGAAATTAAATCAATGCAGCTATTCTTTTTTTTCCCCTGAGATATTATAGGAAAAGCAAGTGGCAGCTGCAGGTATTTGGCTGACCTGAGCTGTCAAAGTCTCTCCAGGTTGCTTTCGCATGCAGTTGGAGATCCCTTAGCTACAACCAGCCAGCCATAGCACTTGGAAACATGCTGTCTTTTAAAATATTTTTAACATCATAGACATTAAACTCTCACTGTTTGAATAGTTGTAAAAAGTTTCTGTGAATTTGTTCAATCATTCACCTATTCCAAATTTGCATTTTTCAGACACCCCTTAAGAATTTGGGGGGAGTGTATCTTCTCAGAAAGTTTTTCTTCACTGACCCATCTCTGCCTGTGTCAGTCTTACTGTAACAGGGTGCAGCCAAGAGGGGGGGCCCAAATACGGATTTAGAATGGGGTCCAGAACTCAAGGTGCCTGGGAAATATTAGAAAAATATATAGGATGTCCTCACCACCACCACCACCACCACCCTGGACAGGTATGAGTTGGGGAAAGGGACACATGGAGCAGGGCCATTGAGAGCTGTTTTACATAGTAACAGCTTTGCAGTTAACCTCTGGCATGGTCATTTAACACATCTATAACCTTTAACTGGTTGCATAGATATGCTAAACAGCTGTGACCATGCTTTGATCCAGGGAGAAGTGAGGGACTTCCACCCTAGATGTAACTGGGGGCAGGTTCCCCTGATTACAGTGCCTGCATGAGAGCTTGGAGGTGATTGGCTCCACACCATGGGCTGGACCCACTATGGCAGACCCACTATGGTAGCCCAGTAAAGCAGGAAGGATATGAGAGTGCTGTCAAATGTAGCCGATTGTGGGAGGAGTTGGAAATGGGGCTGTGGAGGAAGATTGGTGTGGGGATTTAAACCCAGACTTGGCAGTCATGCTGCCAAGGGAGAGAACATGTGGCTGTGGCAATAGAAAGGAGAACCACTCAGCTTTGGCCAGAGTGGGGACTCCCACAGCCCTAGGAGGGAGAATCACCATGCAGCTTTAGCAGAGAACTGCCACTCAGCTTTGGCAGAATGACAACCCCTCCCCCCCCCCGCCAAGCCATTGAGGAGAGAACCACGAGGTCTTGGCAGAATGGAGACCCCCTCACAGCTTTGCAGAGAAGAACCACGTGGCTTGATCCTGGCTGATGGCACAGCTGATGGTTTCAGGAGCCTGAATCTACTTCTTTTCCTGAGATATGGTACCCCAAATTAGGGCAGAGGGAGAAGGAAGAACTGTGTACATCTGTGGGTATCCTAAAGAACTCTGATATTTTAATGAAGATGTTAGGTCACTACTTTAAGTCTGTACAGCTTTAAATAAACATTTCCTTTTCTTTTCACAAATCTCTGGCATGGAGAGACTTCTTCTCTCTGGCAGCAGACAATGTGAACCTAGTGGGGGGCAGTCCTTTCGGTAATAGTATATCATACTCCCTTTAGCCCTGTTCTGTAACAATTTTTGGCATCCCTGGGTGGACTAATAATTGCTCGCCTCCCTGCTGGTCTGTTCTGTAACATTACCAGTTTGGTTCTCTTATTTTCTTTCCTAAAAATACAATTCATATGCATACATTCCAGAGATTCAGTAAGCATTTCATGCATTATTTTGTTAAAAACCCTAAGAAGGTCTGAGAGTTAATTTTCTCATTAACCCATTTTTAGTTGATGAAAAGGAATTAAACAAGCTTGATGTCAAACATTAATGGAGTCTTATCTAACTTCAAGGACAGATGTTCTTCTGCCTCCTCAGTAGTGGACAAATGGTGCCTTGAAAGACCATAGAGAATAAGTAAACTAAGTTCAGCAGTGCCATGTCAGTAAGTTTGCCAGCCCACAACCCATATCCATGAAAACTTGTTTTTTTGCATTTTTAATCCAATTGAAACCCCCAATCAGGGTTTAGGGATCAATATTAGAGTAACATTATTTTCAGAAAAACATAGTATGACAGCAATAAAGGTATTTAAAAAGAACTTCAATCCTTACATCTTCCAAAAACATTGTTAAAACTTTTTTAAGGCTGATAAATACTTTCTATATTCCTTTTTCTCTTCCCAAATTCTCTCAAACACTTCCCAGAGTGTCTCTCCTTTCTTGCCCTCAGTTATATAGATTAGTATAATTTCACTTTACATTTTCTTGTAAACATCCTTCCACCTCTATGGTCTTTATTTTCTCTATTTGTATTCTAATTTTGTATTGGCTTACCAGTAGGCTGTCAGAAAGGGATTCCCCCTCCCTTGGAAAATGAGAGTCTGAAAATATCTGTACATTTATATAAGTGTGTGTGAGAATATATAGATAGATAATTTATATATATAAATTATATGTAGATAGATAGATATAGATAAATTATATATAAATATTCTATATAGATATGTTATATCCATATGTAAGTTAGATATATCATATATGTTATATATTATATACACATTATATACATATATAAATTATATGTGTGTGTGTGTATATATAATTTAGGTGTTAAAATGCCTAAAATAAAAGGAAGAAAAAGATGAACTTATAGTTGATGTGGCCATTTTGCTTATTTTACAGGGAAGCCATATGAATAAATGGATAATTTACCCTAAAATATAATTACAATTGAAGAGATATTGTTTAAGATATTCTCTTGTGTGGAAAACATAATTCTTCTCTCTTCTATATTTTAACTGGGTAAGCAGTTCCATAATATGTACAATTAAATTATAAAAATAAAAAATAAAAATTTTATTGTTACTTATATATAAATATATTATTAATATATGTTTTCAAACTATTTTAAAATAGTTTTGAACATCATTTCTATATGTATTTTATCATGTTTGGGAGAATAACTATCAACAACCCCAAGCCTTCCTTCTAAACCTTCCTCAAGATTAACAGTCAGTTCAGAAAGCTACAGTAGTTTTCTGGCCACTTGGGTTTCATTGAATATAATGCTGCCTCAGTGCCCTACTGCTGTGAAACTCTCTTTCATGTAGAACCTTTTCTTTCTTGAATTTTCTTTTTCTTTATTTTAAATTATTTTATTGTTGTTCAGTTACAGTTATCTGCATTTACTCCCTACCACTTCCCCCCAAACCCAGCCAAATCCACCTCCCTCCCTTGCTTCCACCCCACCTTGGTTTTGTCCATGTGTCCTTTATAGTTGTTCCTGAAAACCCTCCCTTTTCCCCCCATTATCCCCTCCCACTTCCCCTCTGGTTACTGTCAGATTATTCATAATTTCAATGTCTATGTTTATATTTTACTTGCTTTTTTTCTTTTGTTGATTAAATTCCAGTTAAAGGTGAGATCATATGGTATTTTTTCCTCACCACCTGGCTTATTTCACTTAGCATAATGCTCCCCAGTTCCATTCATGCTGTCTCAAAGAGTAGGAGCTACTTCTTTCTCTGTTGCATAGTATTCCATTGTGTAAATGTACAATTGTCTTTTGATGAATTCATTTACTGATGGGCACTTAGGTTGCTTTCAGTCTAAATAATTTGTGGTGCCTGAACAGAAGAGTGCTCAGGCAACACAGAGCTGCTAAGGACCTGTCCTTATTGGGTGAAACCATAGCTCTGGGGAAAGATCTGAAAAAACAGGAAGCCTCGTTTGCTTTGCCATAGACACTTGGAGGAGAGATGCTGGGAACACTTTGAGTGGCAAGGAACTAAAATGAGTAAGGAGCCAGATTTGCTAGTTTTACCCAGATTTAGTAGATTTTTTAAATGACTGTTTCTCAAATTCCTGTATGAACATAGGATAATTTCCAGAGAATTTAAATGGTTATTATTATTATAAAATACTTTTCACCAGACAAATGGTTGTTTGACTGGGGAAAGGGTTCAATCAGCAACTCACACTGCTGTTTCAGAAGTCCAGGGCAATTTTTTACTGATCTTCAGAAATTTGAGAGTTCCCTAATTAGGTTTGTTTATATAACATTAGATAATAATTACAGGAATGATCCTAATTAGTTGTCACATGTATAAGTGGGTACAGTGTTTCTCAAACCTTGTGACCCATTATTTCCACAGCGGGGGCTTTTAAAACCATGATGATAAACAGGACTTACCGCGTATGTTCTGCTTTAGTTGTTCTGGATGGACCCTAAGCATTAGCAATTTAAAAAATTCCTGGGATGCTCCTCACCAGAACTAGATTGAGAACCACAGAATGAGACATTTTATAGATGTTTCATATATCAGATTCATAATTGAAACTATATGAGTTTTATATTATCTTTCAACTTTTAAAATTGGGATTATGAAATTTCTGAGGGCATTTGTGTGGTGGATATTTATCCCTTCCTTACACAGCTAGAAAGAAAGAAGAAAGAAAGAAACTAAGTTAGACCATAGAGTTTTAATTGTTTTTTGAGGAAGACATGTCTTGCACAAAATGTAAATTTTCTAATTTAAGATTTTTGAGTAGAAATAGTATATAGTCATTTACACAGGCATGCCATTATTTAAAAAGCTATTAAGGATCATGATTAGAAACATAAAAGGTTTGAGGGGAAAAACACAAGGAAGTCATAGTATTATTCACATTGGAATTATTTTCCTAACTCTGTATATAAACCCCTATTGTCACCTTGGGACAGTAGGAAAGACAGATCAATCAAGATTCTTCCAAAGACTGTAGTCCTACAGTTTCCAAATGAAAGGAAAAGTGAAGACATTATTTTTAGAAATCTTATTCTATTATACTACCCTTCCTTAGAGGATGGACATTTCATTTTACCAGTGCAGCAATTGTAACTTTCTCTTTTGTGGTTTTACTTAATTATATAAGTGGACTATATTTCATATGAGATTATTATCATTAGTGTAACAAATATATTTTCAACTTTCAGTTAATGAAGAACTTACTATTAAAACCTATTGTTTTTTTTATTCTTCAATTATGTGAAAAGTGTTAATTGACACTGTGACAAAACTATATAGAGAACCATTTTTTAACATTTGGAAAGTTACTGGTAATAATTGAATTACTGTTTAAGAAGAAACCAATGTATTATGGCCTAAATTGTAAGAAATTTTTTAATGTAATGCCAGAGGCAAATTATTACTCATTATTCTTACTAGTTTCATTCTGAAAAGGAGCTTAAGGTATTTAACATGTGGATATCTTCTGGAAACCTCTTTACTGTTTGTGTGTGTGTGTCTTCTAACCATCCTATACTCCGCACAGTATTTCATAGGATGACTTTTATGAAATACTAACTTTATAGTAATTGAAAGTATACACAATTTAAAATAAAATTTAAAATTATAAAACCTATGGTTATAAATAAAAAATAAAAGAGGTATAGAAATAAACAGCCCCCTCCATCTTTTTAACAACTCACAAATTTCACAGTTACGTTATAGAGCCTTGAGCTGACTGTGACTTTAAGAAGTTGTCCACCATCATTCTCTGTATTCATATTGCTAAAACGTTTTGATGTTCTGCTCTCTTGCTTTCTTTTACTTTCATATCCCAAAATAGCAAGTTCTTTTGACACATTCTGCAGAATCTCTTTTAGTCTTCTATCATTTCTCCAATATCATTACAATTCATTCTGGATATAGCAAAGTAATATTTGAAAAATCAGAATTTTGTGCCCCTTTTATAAGTTCCTGATGTTGAACTGATCTTTGACAAATAATAAAAGTAATTACTGGAGGAAGACTAGTCTTTTCAACAAATGAAGCTAAAATATCCACATGTAAAAAAATTAAATAAATGTTGGTATAGACTTTATACTGATCACAAAAAAATTAACTTAACATTGATCAAAAGCCTAAATGTAAAGTGCAGAACTCCCCAGAGAAAATGTAGGAGAAAGTCTAGATGACTTTGCATTTGGTGTTGATTTTTTAGATATAATACCAAAAGCATGACCCATGAAAGCACAAACTCATATCTATTAGAATAGTTAAAGTCCAAAATTCTGACAGCACAAAATGCTGACAAGGATGTTTAGCAACAGGAATTCTCATTTGTTGCTGGTAGGGATGCAAAATAGTACAGACACTTTGGAAGGTAGTTTGACAGGTTCTCATGAAACTAAACATACTCTTAACATACACTTTAGTAACTACACTCCCTGCTACTTAGTTAAAGAAGTTGAGAACTTATGTTCACATGTAAATTTGCACATGGATGCTTAAAATAAAGAGCTTTATTTTTAATTACCAAACTTGGATGCAACCAAGATGCCTTCCAATAAATGAATAGATATAGAAACTGTAGTATATCCATGCAACAGAATATTTTTCAGTAATATAAAGAAATGAATTATCATACTATGAAAAGACACAGAGGAACCTTAAATGCATCCTTCTAAATGAAAGAAGCAATCTGAAAAGGTTACATAATGTACAATACTACTTGTATGACATTCTAGAAAAGGCAATACCATGGAGACAGTAAAATGATCAGTTATTGTCAGGGGCTGTGAGGAAGAGGAAGGGGTGAGGCTGGAGCACCTATTCTACATGATACTGTAATGGTGGATATATGTCATTATATATGTGTCAAAGCCCATAGAATGTACAATAAAATGAATGAATCTTATTGTAAGCTATAGAATTTAGTTACTGTACCTTGCTATGTATAATGCACACCTACATTTTTGGCCCAAACTTTCAGGAAAAATAATCTTTTGTTTTAATTTTTAATTCAATTTTTTATTTAGTTTTAGAAACAAAACAAATTATGGTATTCTAGGGTTTTATTTTTCATACAGGTATCATTATTGCTTTCTGTGGTTATACTTTTCACACATAAGCATAAATAAAAAAGAATTTAAAACATTTATGTAGATACAGAATTAGTACTACCATGTATACTGCACAGCCTTATTTTTCTCTCAAAATTTTGGGCAAAAAGTGTGTATTATACATGGAAAAATACAGTACTAATGCAACATTTTGGTTCATAAATTGTAACAAATATACCACACTAAGGCAAGATATTAATAGGTCAAACTATGTGTACAGCAGAAGCGAGATGATGGGTTGTATGGGAACTCTGTACTTTCCACTAAATTTTTCTGTAGGTCTAAAACTGTTTTAAAATCTGTTAAATCTACGAAGGAGTTTTTGATGGCTTTTTACTGTTTTAGAGTAAAAGTCAAACCCTATTCACTTTCTTTCATGACCCCGCATGTTTCCCATCTTTCTTTCTTACTTTCTCACTTCATCTTCTACCACATTTCACTTCTGCCAAGCATCCTTCTTTGTGTTAAATATAATAAATTATTTTCAATTTAGGACTTCTACAATTGCTATACCATTGGTGATGTTTTTAGTATAAAATTTCATGCCTTTGCTTCATTTATATAGCTTCAAATAAGACTTTAATTGTCACTGCATCTAACATTATTTTTATAGGACTTATTAGCAGGGTTATATTTTCCTAAGTTTATCAGTTTTAAATACCATACGAAGGAAACTTTGTAACATCAGATATCTCATCTGTCTTGTTTACTACTGTCACTTTACAACTGTGTCACAGCCTAGAAAAATAGATTGGCATGTAAGCATCACAAATTAGTTTGTTGAATAAATTAATAATTAGCATTTTATGGTTAAAAATAAGAACTTGAAAGTTTGATCACTTGTTAATGTTTATCCAGCCGGACTGTCATAGGAAGGAAAACTTCTTTCCTGCTGTCTCTGAGCAGTGGACACTTTTCCATTGTATAATGGACCAGAGAGGAGTACAGCATCAAATATCCATACCTGCATTGTCATAAATTTAGGGCAGTAGAAGTGTTTATTTCAATTAGGATGTAATAAAAACCTTAAAATCATGGCTAAGATGACAATCAATAATATATTGTTAAAGTACATGATTTTTTCCTGAAAATTAACTTTAAAAAATAAATTGTATACTGACTTTCATTTATATACTTTACAAATCAAAATAGAATTCCCACCATTATGGTGTACAAGTACTAGATGACCACATCTATTGCTCTGTACTTTTTTCTGTAAGCTCCTAGGTCACCTCCAGTCTCTGATGTCAAATGTGTTTTAACTAAAAACTAATTAACATTCTCATTTTTTTATCTGAGTATTAAATGGTATAGTCTCACACTTCCATCAAAAATTTATTTCTTCTTCATGTCTATGCACATTTAGTTCCATTCATTTAATGTGGGAATGAGATCACGGTTGTGAAGGGTAACCATTATATATAATATATATTACTATTATATATATACCCACATACATAGATACATATATGTTTAGTGAATCTTTAACTTGAAGGGTTTTAAAACTTTTTATGTCATTTATCCACTGCTTTAGATTAAATGCCCAGAAATGTCCCATTTAGTAAGTTTAAAATTAATAAAAATTTGGGAGGATATTTGAATTAATGTTTATAGTAAAATTTAGCTATGTATAAATATAAAATTAATTGATATAACCATTTATAGCAAGATAATATATAGGGTTAAATTATCATCTATTTCATATATTATAATACAATTTTTCCCCAAAATAATTTAAGTAGATTTTATTGAGACATAAATATTTATTGATGAAATGAGAGATCCATCATATGTAGTGGCATGAAATTTCAGATTCTTTAGAACTTATTTCTCTAAATCTTCAAAATGACTCTTGGAGTGTCATTGTCATTTCGTTAACATTGCACATGACTCTATATATCATTAGATAACTGCATATCCTAATTAGATTCTAGTAGTAACAATGTGCACCATCATAAATAGTGTGAGCTCTCATGGTGAAATTTAAGCTACAGTGCTTACATTGAGTTGTAAACTTCCTGAAACTACTCAAACAAATGAGGACTGGTGCTTGTGGCTAACTAATGGCAAATTTACCTGATCTGGTTTCATGTGCTCTTTTTGGATTCTTTGCTCCTTTCTGCACAATGATTCTCACAGAGCACTTGTACCACTTGGTGTCCAGGGATCTCCTTTCAGGCTTAGAAGGATTGATGGTGTCTAATTAATTTACTTTGTTAAAAAGACATTGAAGCCCAGAGAGGCCCTGATCAATGATACACAGCTAACATGTTGCTAAAATAGGCTGAGAAACGGGATTTTCTGATCCACATAGCCTGTCTGCTTGTGTTGTTTCTAATTAAAAGTAAGAAGCCTGTAGCCATATTCTGGGAATTCACTGGCCAAAGCCCAAATGAATGAAATTTTAAGATGATTAATCCAATGTTAACTTATAAAGGAGGGAAAGAAATGCTTATGATACCAGTATCAGCTGTCACTGTATTTCAGAATAAGAGGAATTTGATGTGTATTGGAAGTAATGTGTGTATGTGGGGAAGTGGTGGTAAAGGCATTCATATGCCTTGCTAACTTTACCAATAATCTCCAAATTACTCTATTAATATCAACTATTAATTAAATACCTATTACTTTATTCATCAATAACTCTTAACAAAATTGGTCACTTCCATCATTAATTTTCAAGACCTTATACATTATTTCCTTCTTACTTTGTATCCTTTAGTCCTTCCTCAACCCCTTATCTCTGGGTGTTGGAATACCCATAGCTCAGTGCTGGAATTCTCTGTTCTGTCCACACTTATTCTCTCAATGATCATATTTAACATGGACCTTCTGATCTCACAGCTCCCCAAATTTCTTCCACCAGTTTACCTCAGTAAAATGGAATACTGTCTTTCTAGCTATTCCAATCCAAATCCTTAGCATGGTATTCAACTTTTCTCTTATCTTATAAACTATGTCTTATCTATTAGCAAAAATATATCCAGATACTCAGTAACCCATCAGTAGCTCTACAGCTACCTGGTCTGAGCTGTAGATATCTCTTTCCTGCATTCATGGCACATCTACCTGCTTCCACAGTTACTCTTCTATAAGCTAACCTACATGATACATTTGACTTACATTCATCCTTCTGGTCTTCTGGTTAAAGCATTGCATTCATTTATTTATTTCTTGAACAAATATTTTTGCTTCTCCATTCATTTATTAATGTATTATCAAACATTTTCATGTGTTTGACACATTTTAGTTGGTTGGTATCTATCACCAAACAAAGCAAGAGTGATGCCTGCCTTCACATGCTTACATTTAAGCAAGGAAGAAATGCAATTAACAACAACTATGACTTGAAACATAAATTGTATTTTCTGTTAGATATTCAATGAACAATAGTAAAATAGATGAAGGTCACAGGGATCCAGAATACCAGGTGGAAGAGAGGAGTAGATGGGCTGCAATATTAAGTTGGGTGGCACCAAAAGTTCAGAAAGAGAAGAAATAAAACCAATGAATCAACAAAGTAGTACTTGGTAAAATTTATGGCTCACACACTGAAAAGATAACAAACTGGGAGCACTCAAACCAAAACATGGAATTAGGCCAAGTGGCATATTTTTATGAAGCAGCTTATGTAAGTGAGAAAGCAGCCGCTGTTTATTCTTCATGGTGATTGGTTACAACATCAGAATTTTCTTAAATGATAGGCAATTGGGCAGTGCTTACCTCATATCAACCTTGGGAAACAGTTTAAGTTTTGCTTATGCTTTCCAGAGGCATAAATGAGAAATGGCCCAGGTCAAATTAGTCTTGCAAAATAAGCTAAATTGAATTTTGCTTGTGTAACAATACTGATTGTGTCTGCTCAGGACAGTTTCAAGGTTAGCTTCCTTTGCTTTTGTTTGTTCATTTTTGAATTCTAACAATGGTTAGAGTAAGCTTCATTTAGAAGGTGAAATTTGAGGATAGATTTGAAGGAGATAAAAACTTAACTAAATTTACTTCTGGAGGAAGAATGCTCTAGGCAGAGCAAACAGTAGGCACAAAAGTCAAAAGGCAGGAGCCTTCTGGGCATGCCCTCATCCTTCTGTTTTACTAATACAACTCCTATTATTGGGGATTTCCATCTGAGTTCTTGCTTCCTGGTCTTCATTCTTGCTGATCCTTCTTCCTTTAAGGCATTCCTCAGGTATCCTGGGGCTCAAGTAGGAAACTCTTCCATAACTTGCTTATATTTAACATCAGAGAGGCATTACTTGACCACATTGTTTAGAATTAAAACTCCTCTCCTCTGGCACTACCCGTATCCCTTACCTGCTTTAATTTTGCCAATACTACTCAGCATAATCCATTATACTGTATAATTTATTTGTTTTACTTTTGTCTGTTTTTACTTTAAATGATAATCTCCATGAGTGCAGGAATTTTGTCTGTTGTGTTTATTGTGTTATCTCCAGCACCTAAAACTGTGCCTGGCACCACATCTTGGGGCTACTCCCTACTGTAATCTAGTAAACATGATTATCAAAGCATTGAATAAATAGCAAGTGAATGAAAGAATGGATGCTTCTTTTTTGAAACCCTAAATTCTCCACTAACATTTGCCTATCAAAATATAAATTTTAGGCAAAGAGGTTAGGTCAGATATTAACATCAGAGGAAGTAAGGTGAAGGGCGTACAAAAGCACTGTTTTGCAATTCTAAAACTCTAACACTGTTACAAAATAGAAAGCAAAAAATAAAATAGAACCAGCTTTGCATTAGTCCCTCTCCTCAAAGGGGGCTCAATCTCAATCATATAATTCCTTCTAAAACAGAATAAAAATGCCTAGCTACTATTTGCTCAATTTATGTATCTAATTTCATTGGGCTATTAAATAGATCTGACGTTTCTTCTGGATAGGCCATGTTGACCAATACAACTTAACTTTTTGATTTATTATTTTGAAAAATATATTGCTCTATTATCTGAAGATTGGGAAAGTCTTAAAAATAAATCAACAGAAGAAGAACTACCTGTGGAAGTGAATTTTCAAACACCTGCTGAAGAAATTTATTTTTGTCCTCGCCTGAGGACATTTTATTTTCATTGCTTTTAGAGAGAAAAGGGAGGAGAGAGAGAGAGAGTGAGAGAGAGAGAGAAGGAAGGGAAAGGAAGGGAAGGGAAGAGAAGGGAAGGGAAGGGAAGGGAAGGGAGGGGAAGGGAAGGGAGGGGAAGGGAAGGGGGAAAGAGAAGAGAAGAGAGGAGAGGAGAGGAGAGGAGAGGAGAGGAGAGGAGAGGAGAGGAGAGGGAGAGGAGAGGAGAGGAGAGGGAGAGGAGAGGAGAGGGAGAGGAGAGGAGAGGGAGAGGAGAGGGAGAGGAGAGGGAGAGGGAGAGGAGAGGGAGAGGGAGAGGAGAGGAGAGGGAGAGGAGAGGAGAGGAGAGGAGAGGAGAGGGAGAGGAGAGGAGAGGAGAGGAGAGGGAGAGGAGAGGAGAGGGAGAGAGGAGAGGGAGAGGAGAGGAGAGGGAGAGGAGAGGAGAGGAGAGGAGAGGAGAAATATTATATTGATTGGTTGTCTGCTCATATGTGCCCTGACTGGGAATCAAACCTGCAACCCGGATATATGCTGTGACCTGGAATTGAACCCATAGCCTTTCAGTCTATGAGTCGATGCTCCAATCAACTGAGTCACACTGGCCAGGGATGTAGAACTCTTTATCTCTGCTCCTTTTTCACCTCAAGCCCAAAAGTGAGATCATCTTTAACACACTTTACAACTTTCATGAAATAGCCTCTGGCTACATTATGAAGGTCAATTCTTACATGTTGACCCTCATGTGTCTCAGTTCAGCCAAACTTTCCCAGTAATCTCAAATCCCAGAAGCAATATTTGCCTGCCCTGTGCTAAATTCCAAATCTCTAGTCAATAATCAAAGAATGAAAGAAAATACTATTAACAAAATGATAATAAGCCATTGATTTTTGATATTTATACCCATGAATGAACAGAAAGTTTGCAATTATTCTCAAATGCAAGTGAAAAATAAGCATTTTTAAATTCTAACAATAAAGCTAAGAAAGCTGTGCAATGATAATAGCATTAATAGGATAATATCTGAAGTTAGTAATTATGTTTGTTTGTTTCCTACTGTGCTTCTAGCAGAAATCACTTTCATTTTGTAAGTGGAAGATTTTCATGTCACTTCTATGGGATATTCTCTATTTTAACCCAGTGAATGAAATTATTGAAGTAACCTGATCAAGTAACCATCAAGTGAATTGATTGCATGTAAAAGTTTAATTTCAAACTTGTATAAAGGAAACCAACAGCAAAGTATGTTCAAAATATGTTTTTGGGTGAGGCATTTTTATAAGAAGATACAATGCCAAATGGTTCTAGATTAGATACAATAAATAATTTTTAAAAATGATTTCTAGGGTGATTAAAGTTGGTGCAAGTCCTTGTACCTGTAAATATTTCAATGCAATATTATTCAATTTCTCAGAAAGTGAAGATCAGGTGCATGGGTAAACACTACCTCAGAAACTCTTAATGTCATTGAATTGTATCAGAGTGCCAGTCAAACATTTTATTTAAAATGCTCAACATTTTAAAGAAGGGGCTGCTTGATACCGATATTGGCAGGTGAAACAATGCAAGAGGCAACAGCAGGATCCTTACATCCTGAGATCTGGTAGAGACCAGGGGGGACCTCTTCTGTAAGATCCAATGCATCCTTGAGAGAGACCAAGACCTGTACTGCCTGTAGAAAAATTCTTCCAATTTCCTTGGGGAGACAACAAAAGTAAGAATAGAGACATTTAAGAGGCTGACAGGCTCACTGAAATACTTGTGTCAAATCAAGTGAAGATGTGGAATTCAGATATTGTTATGGAGGAGAGGGAACTGAACAATTCCAGAGTCAGCAAAATTCCCCACTTTAAAATGTAAATGAAACAGAGACTTTATTATATTAGTTAATAAACTATTATAAAATTAAGTTATTGACCTAAGAATATACATGAGGTCTGTTCATAAAGTATCCATCCATGTAATATGAAAAATAGAGACATTTAGTGAAGAAGATACAAGATACAAGAAACATTGTACATAAGACTAGGACATCTCAGTCCCCTTCAAAGTAGGCACCCTGGGACCTCACACAGTCCTCCCAGCATTTCGTTCACTGTTCAAAACACTGCAAAATCCTTTGCTGGAATCACCATCACTGCCCCGTTATAGTTTCCTGAATCTCATCGATGGTCTAAAATCTCTCCTTTTCAAAAGTAATGTTAGTTTTGGGAAAAGCCAGAAGTCCCAGAGCACTAAATCTGGGATGTAGAGGGGTTGAGTCACCTGGGTGATTTGTTGTTTTGTCAAAAAAGCTCTGTAGGCCTTCCAGAACATGGATCACTTTCAACAGATTTTCAAACATCTTTGAAGTATTTGTGCCATATTTTTATTTGTGTTGCACTCAGTGCATTGCTGTGAAAGCCTTTTTGAATCATCTAAATTGTTTCTATGGAGGAATGTTCAAGCTTAACTCAAAATTTGATGCAGATTCATTGTTCTACTTCTCATTCATTCTGATGACAACAACCACATAGTACACATTCTCTCTCAACAGAGTCTACCATCCCCACTGAGTAGTACAGTGGTGATATCATTGTGCACACATGTAAATTCCAATTCATTCTCCTTGGCTGCCAGGTTACAACAATGTCATGCAAATTGATCTTGTTTATTAAGAATGACTTTACTTTTTCCAGACAGACCTTGTATTTGATGATAATTTAGTAGCCAATAAAGTAGTTTAAGGTATTTTTAAAATATATAATGTAGAAGAACACTTAATTCAACAGAAAATACTATAATAAACATCTTTGTATCCTATCTGTTCTGTATTCTGAATTATTATATCACTTACTAGTTCATCACTGAAACATCAGGCATTCAGTGATATACTCTCCTGTGCTTTACCCTATCCATTAGTCACTAAACTTTTAATAGAAGAAATTATTTTTCAAAACATTTTAGTAAAAATCTCCATATTTAAAATACATAAAGACTTACTAAGCTGAAAAGGTGTAACTAGGACATTATACTTTGCTGTAACTAAGCTGTAACTAGGACATTATACTTTGGTATGCAAATCTCTTGTTGGCAGTACTATCTATGGAAATTGAGAGGCAATAAATTACAGTTAAAGGATAAAACTTTTACTGTAGTAAATATTTTATTTCAACTCATTGAAACAGAAGTATTCATATATTACTATAAGAAGAATAAATTTGAAGAAATTATTATAATACAATGTGATGTATTATCAAATGAGCAAAGATACATAGTATTGTGGAAAAGCAAAAGCGAGGGTATCCACCCCAGACTTGAAGGTTTTTCACAGGGTCATAACATGTGGTGGAGGGAAGAACTGTGCCTTCTCTCAGTGATCACTCCCACAATCTATCTACTCACCATCACTTCTTTGAGAAAGTATTGTAATTGGCTGACAAATGAAGGGCATGTGAAAGTCTACAGCTGCCTGAATATCTTCCAGAGCCTCCCTTTCCCAGTTCCTCTACTCTCACTTCTCTCAGTAAAATTCTGGAGTTGTTCTGGAAGTAACTTCACATATTCAGGAAATTATAAGTAATTGAGTTTAGACAAGAGAATGAAGAGGCAGCTATAAGGCTCATTGACTAAGTGGAAACCTGAACAGAGAAATGTATATAAATAATATTGAGGTATTGGAGTTCTACTGAAAGCGTTGGGTAAAATTTTGAATGGTTCAAGAAGGAATATGGTGTGATCATATTTGTGTCATGAAAAGGCACTCAGAATGTGGTAAAGCCATTTGAGAGACTGTGGCAACAGGAGATGATGTTAAATAATTTATTTTCTTCCATCTTCTATGGGAGAATAAAGGGTAGTTTCAAGAAGAATTATAAATCAGTTGTGGAAAATGGCACTATTGTGCAGAAAAAGGAGTAAAAAATGCCTGCTAGTTCTCTGTGAGGTCCAAGAGAAGAGAACTGAGTCTGTAGACACACAGTGACAGTCAGGTCTGGGTGACAGTAAATATTGGTTGTCCAGAATTACAAATGTCAGTAATGATAAGTAAGTGAAAATAATTATCCCTTTCAAGAGTTTCAGAATTATTTTATATACTTGTGTGCAGATTTGATATTTAACCCAATACTTTGCATACTTCCAAGTCTGCTGGAGGTTTTAGAGATTTGTGATTTTTATTCTAAGAAATTATTGCTACATCAAAAAATTTTCATTTCTTTTTTTAATATTTTACTTATTTATGTTTAGAGAGAAATGGAGGGAGAAAGAGAGGGAGAGAAACATCAATGTGTGAGAGAGACACCGATTGGTTGACTCTGGCACTTCAAACTGGGGACTTGGTCCACAACTCAGGCATATGCCCTGACCAGGAAGTGAACTGATGAGTTTTCACTTTGAAGTATGACACTCAACCCACTGTGCCACACTGGTCAAGGCTGAACTGTCATTTCTTAAGGACTGCATTAAATTCTAATCAAAAGAGCTGGGGAGTGGAATTAACTATCAAGATGGTGTTTTAAATGATAACATGGATATTATCTTCATAAACAAGATAGTTATTGGATTCTATATTTTTAAAATGTAAAGATAGGGATTAATTAAAAATTTTCCAAATGATTTCAAAGAAAGTAACATAAATATTGAAGTAATGTTTTTACCAACAATTCCCTCTTTGATTATGAATAGAATCAGAAGGAAATAGACTATATTTAATATTTTATTTTTAATTTACCATTTCAGAAATTATTTAAAATGTATCTGCAAGTACCTTTTTTTTCATGCCACTGGGCAAAACCATGAACTATAACAACAGAAATTTTAGGAAAAAATTTAGTGATATATAAATTAAACTCTGATTTCATAGAAATTATTGCTAAAAAGCAATCCTAGCATTAGTTTTCCAGTACAACTTCCATAAATAACTCCTTTTTATCAATAGATGAATATGTGTAGGTACATTTATGCATAAACATAAGGGATACAGTTATTGTTGTGGATTTAAATTATCAATCAGAATTTAATCATATATAAAGTATTAGAGAAATAACTAAGTATTTCTAAATACTTTAGATAATTTAACAGAAATAGATTACAACACAGAAAATTAGGTATTAGAGAATTACCAGAAGGGCTTAAAGAGCAAATATCAGACAGATATGTCCCTTGACAAGATTAAGAAGCTACAAAAAATATCCAAAACTGATTTTTAATGAATTCCCCTTCCAGGAGCTTCAAAGTGAGTGATTCTCTCACATATTGACACGTAACTTCTGTGTTTGCCCACCAACACCAGAGGAGGTTAACTGCTTCTCCTCCTCTTCAGTCTTTCAGATCTAACCTAAAAGCCTTTCAACGGTAGAGTCTTACTGGAATCCTGCTGACAAGAGATTCAGGGCAATGCCTTCCAAAGTTTCTCCCATTCACTACACAGAAGAATGATGCTGACTTGACATTTCACAATATGGCACAAAGATAAAGATAGAGCATTACTATATTACGTGGCAACAATGTATATATTTGAGAGAGATTATAGCCCAAAATTTATTTATTGTAACCAAGAATAAAGAATTATACAATCCACAAATAATTTATTAAACTTCTACTAGGTATTAATCTTAGAAAAACTACCCAAAGAGTTGGCATTTTAAATAATTTAAAATGATATGTAAAAATAATTTAAATTTAAATAATTTTCTGGCCAAGATGGAGGTGTAGGTAGATACGCTTTGTTTCCTCACACAACTAAAAGAAGGACAACAGCAAATTTAAAAACAAAAAATAACCAGAAGTGCCAGAAAAATTGAACTGTATGGAACTCTGAAAACCAAAGAGTTAACGAAGAAACATTCATCCAGACCAGTGGGAGGGGCAGAGATGGGCAGCCAGGGCAGAAAGGATGAGCAGTAAGGAAGCAGCTGTAGGACCAGGGTGGGCAAGGTGGCCGCTGGCAGAGAGGGCAGTCCCACATTCACATGCAGATAAACCAGGAGAAGCAACTGGAGAGTGAGACAGGCCCCTCAAACCAGGGTTCCCATGCAGGAAAAGAAAGCCTCAAAATCTCTTTCTGGTAAAACCTATGAGAATTTCCTGTGGTGGGAGAAACTCCCAGCCTCACAGGAATGTTTGTTGGAAAGATGCACAGAGTCCTAGAGTGTACACAAAACCACCCACCTGGGAATAAGCACCAGAAGAGCCCAATTTGCTTGTGGGTAGTGGGAGAAGTGACTGAAAGCCAGCCAAGAGTTGACCAAGCAGCATTTTTTCCTCTCGGACACCTCCAGTACCTACAGCACCAAAATGCAGCAAAGAGGTTTGCTCCGCCTTGGTGAATACCTAAGGCTGTGCTCATTACTACATAACAGGCATGCTGGAACAACAACAACAAAAAATATGGCCCAAATGAAAAAACAGATCAAAGCTCCAAAATAGAACTAAGGGAGGAACAGATAGCCAACCTATCAGATTCAGAATTCAAAACACTGGTAATCAGGGTACTCCTAGAAATGGTTGAGTATGGTCGCAAAATAGAGGAAAAAGTGAAGGCTATGAAAAGTGAAATAAACACAAATGTACAAGGAAGCAAAAGTGAAGGGAATGAAACTGGGACTCAAATCAATGATTTGGACCAGAAGGACACATGCAACCAGAACAGAGTGAAGACACAAGAATTCAAAAAAATGAGGAGAGGCTTATGAACCTCTGAAACAACTTGAAACATTCTAATCACTGAATCATTGGGATGCCAGAAGGAGAAAAGGAAGAGCAAGAAATTGAAAACTTGTTTGAACAAATAATAAAGGAATACTTCCCTAATCTGGCAAAAGAAATAGACTTCCTGAAAGTCCAGGAAGCTCAGTGAGTCCCAAAGAAGGTGGACCCAAGTAAGCACACACCAAGGCACATCATAATTACATTACCCAAGATTAAAGATAAGGAGAGAATCTTAAAAGCAGCAAGAGAGAAGGAGACAGTTACCTACAAAGGAGTTTCTGTAAGACTATCAGCTGATTTCTCCAAAGAAACCTTGCAGGCAAGAAGGGACTGGAAAGAAGTATTCCAGGTCATGAAAGGCAAGTACCTACATCCAAGATTATCCAGCAAAGCTATTATTTAGAATGGAAAGGCAGAGAAAGTGCTTCCCAGATAAGGTCAAATTAGAGTTGATCATCACTAAGCTCTTATTATATGAAATGTTAAAGGGATTTAGAAAAAGAAAAAGATCAAAACTGTGAATGGTAGTAAAATGAAAACAAACTCACAACTCTCAACACCTTTTCTTAAAGAAAAACAAAAAGAAAAAACTAAGTAAAAAACAACAACAGGAATAAAATCACAGAAATGGAGATCACAGGTAGGGTTATCAGTGGGGAAAGGCAGCGGGGAGAGTGGGGAAAAAGGTACAGGGAATCAGAAGCATAAATGGTAAGTACAAAATAGACGGAGCGGTTAAGAATAGTGTAGGAAATGTAGAAGCCAAAGAACTCATATGTATGATTGGTGAACATGAACTAAGGGGAGGGTAATGCTGGTGGGGTTAGGGGGGTGTGCAGAGCAGAGGAGAAAAAAGGGGAGAAAAAATGGGACAATAGTAATAGCATAATCAATAAAATATATTTTTAAAATAAATAAATAATTTAATATGGTCTTTAAATAATTAAACAATTTGATTAAATAATTTTAAAATGGAATGTAAAAATAAGGTTGGGGAGAAAACCAAAATGTTTTAATGTAATTACTAAAGTGGGGAAATAAAAACAACATATTCAGGTAATAACAAAAATAACTATTGTGTAACACATTTTGTGTTTTTTTAAGTAAATTATTTTTTAAGTTTTTAAAAAGATTTCATTTACTTATTTTTCGGAGAGAGGGGAAAGGAGAGAGAAAGAGAGGGAGAGAAACATCAATGTGTGGTTGTCCCTTGTGTGCTCTGCCCTGGAGACATGGCCTGCAACCCAGGCATGTGCCCTGACTGGGAATTGAATTGGTGACCCTTTCTTTTGCAGTCTTGTGCTCAATCCACTGAGCCACAGGGCTTTGTTACACATTTTAATGGGGTAACAAAGGTAACAATGGTAATGGGGTTAGTGTTTTTCATTATTTGCTTGCTATAATATATTTTAGAATCATTTTTAATGCTTCTAAATTTTATCTTAATTTAGTGAAATTGAAGTCATATATACTGAAAATATTTTCTGTTGCTACATTCTTTAAAACTACCCTTTTGATTCAACATTATGTTATTGACATGCATTATAAATTTTTTCTGCCATCATTCAACATTTAGTCTCTTTTGACACTCTTACACAATTACATTTTAGGCATATAATCTTTTTATTGCTTAGATAGATGTGTTAGGTGAATTTCCTAGAAATGGAAAACACAACTGTTTTAACAGTTATTGATATACATGGCATTATTTTAATTCACATTTCATTTATTTATCTGACATGTCATCTGTTATGTTCTGACATTTACATTTTGTAATTTAATTTTGTCTTTATCTTAAAATTAACATAATAAAGTATATTCTTCCTTTTACTAAATATATATACACAAATCATATAAGGGTGTGTGTGTGTGTATATATATATGTATAATACTCTCTACACCTCTACATATATATTTTATAGGTTCTGTCACATCTTTTAAGGTTCCTGTGGTTAGGATTTTTGTGTTGTTCATTTTTTTATCACACTCAGTGACTAAACCAGAAATGTTCAGTAAATAATATTAAATACATTAAAATTATATGGCTATAAATATGAAAAACAAAACAAATTCAGATTAGGATGGAAATATATGAATAGAAACTTTTTCCTGATCATTATATATTTGTACATCACTCATTATACATATATAAAATAGTTTATTACACATTTATTTCCATTTTATTGCATTAGGAGTCAGAAAATGAACTATAAACCTTACCTGTACACTCAAATCTAAGATGAATAAACATCTTGAAAAATTAAAACAATGTTTTAGATGTATTGGACTTCAATGCAATAAATTAAAATAGAGAAAGCTTGTACATAGCTCCTTCACAATCATATTGAACTGTTTCTACAAAAACCCTAATGGGCCATACTCCTAACCTTTAAAAGATTTGTTCAGGCTTATAACATTAAACAAAGAAATGCTTTGCTTTAGTATTATTGGTTTTGCCATTCAGAGATGAAGGAAGAGATACAAAATATGACTACTTTCACCTTGAAATTTAATCCATGTGCCTCTGATCATTTCTGCTACAGGAAAGAACTATGTTTCAAACTTACTTTTCTGATAACCCTATAAACATTAAACTTTTACCTCAAAAAGAAAAGAGATTTTCTAACTATAAAAATTGCAATATTTTTCCTTCTGAGTTATTATCTATGAGTTATTATTACTTTTCAGAGATATCTAAATTTGCACACTCATTGCTTACAACCTGATAATCCTATTGTGTATTTTAATAGTAAGCCATCTGTCAGTTCATGTAGAAGCAAATCCTGTATTCTTTTCATTTTATTCCATTTCTTGCTACAGATGAAGAGAAATTTAAATTTTAAGGTCATCACTTTCTGTGGCTACCTGGTCTTGAATGGTATCAATATTTCGAAGCCACATAGTAGACCTTGGAGGTTCCTCTGTTCTTTTTAAGGAAATCTCAGGAGCATGGGCATTCTGTGGCAATTATTAGAACTCAAGCAAGGAGTTATTGAGCCATTTTTTAAATGTATAGATGAATTTCAAAAATTAGAGCAGGTGTAATTGAGAACCCAGAGCCCAGCAGGTAATTTCCACAGCTGAAAAAAATCAGAAGGAACAAAATAGAAGAGTATAAAATGGTTAGACACAAAAAGACCATGGAAAAAGTGAAATAAAAAGTTAAATACATGTGGGTGGCAGGTTATTTCAGGAGCAAAGCTTGTGACTATACTCAGTTACTATATAGCCTCATTCTTTTGCAGTCAAGCCACGACTAATCTGCATAATGTTCCAAAAGGGACAAAGCACATTTTTTTCTAAATATGTAAAAAGAGAAACAATAGTTGAAGTATTGTTCTTACATAATATTTTAAAGTGGAACAGATAGACACTTTTTTTTTTCATCTAAATTCAATCAGAAGATATTCACTAGTAGAGTATTATATGCTTCCTCTTGCTTAGTCTCTGGAATATTGTATTTGAGTTTAAATTATTGATCACCAGCTTCATCTGATTATCCAAAAAGTAATAGCTTTATTTTTAGGCCTTACTTTTATCTTCTGTACTGTGAACTTCTATAGTGTTATATTGTATTATGTTACTGGAAAGTATGAAGTTTAGGTTAAAAAAAGAGTATTTGGCAACCTATTTATGTAAATTGAAGCAAATATGAGAGAAGGAGGAATGGAAGAAGAAAGGGAAAGATATAAGATCTGTGAAAAGTGAGATATTTGTTATCACTATTCAAAGGTTATCATGTTAATTATCTTAGAGAGAAAAATCAAAGAGAAAGTAAGAAATATCACAGCTTTTTTAAAATTAAATTTATTGGGGTGACATTGTTTAATAAGATCATGTGTGTATGTCTATGATATGTGATCTGTATATTATAAAGCCTCTTTCTTTTGTAATCAAGTATTTATTAGGTGACTTTTTTATTTTATTTAAATATTTTAAAATATTACAACATATTTGTGATGTGAGTAAAGTTAAAAACATATTTAAAGGTAGACATTTATGGTTTATGTGTACACATTCATCAATACACAACTACCCAGGGAGTGGCAAAGATTAAAGAGAAATTTTTAAAATATTTTCATATGTTTTAGAATGCATTTCCACATTTTGATGTTTTCCTTGATGGACTAAATATTAGAACAGCTTCAATAACACTCTTAAGTCAGATTAGTATTTATTATTATTCCACATTGTAATTGGAGTAAAAGGCTGCCTAATACTTAATGGCTGATATGAGTCATTATAAAAACAAATCCAATCTCAAAAGAAACTTATTAGATCAGTCTAAGAATTGAATCCTTATTAAGTTGAGGCTGATGCTATTTTGTTTAGTAAATCGTGAATTCAATATATTCTTGAGAAATTATATTTACTGGAGTCTAATGAGCAAATCAAACCAGTTCTTTTGTGTATAGATAAGCGAGAATTATCTGAGTCATGAAATCTCAGACAAATCTTAACACTGAGAAAGTTCCGTTGGGATCATAATCTAATTATAAAATAATTTAAAACTTTTTTCAATACAGAAGCATTCTTATAATTGTCAGAAGATTATCCAGAAACTATGTGTTGGGAGCTAGTTCTGTAAGAGCCCCTCAGACATCTTCCAAACAGGGGCATTAACACCTTTTCTCTTTTTTAAATTTTAACTGTTGTTCAGGTACAGTTTTTATTTTGCAGTATATACTCATAGATGTTTGTAAAGCAAATAGCATTGCAAGATAGAGGTAGTGCCTCTTCTGAGACAAAATTCAGAATTATTTGCCATTAAATGTCTTTCTCTGAGGCAATGGTCAAACAGACTTGCTAGTGACTCCGTTGAAAAAATTGGGGTTTTCTAAACTCAGGGTCACTCAGCTATAATGTAAATCCACTTATGTGCAGCATCCACTTGAGTCTGCCTCTGCGTCATCTTTGTGGGGTTTGGGAGGGAAGGAGAACAAACATGCACAAGATGCTCAAATTGCTTGCTGTGCTATGACTAATAAAAGCTTTATTTCTGACCTAGGACTCTCCTGACATCTGCCAATATCCATGATATCGTGGCAGGCTAACTTGTAGCATATAAGTAGAGTAAAATTTCAGACCCTTCAATTTATTGATAATAGGTAAAATTTAACCTTGGGATTGTGCAGATGGATGACTGACTTTAAGAGATTATATTTTGAGGTTTTGTCCCATTGTGCTTACTTATGCATTCCCTACACAAACACACATGAAAGAATTCAATAGCATGCCATCTTCTTAGCTGGTGCATGTAATTGCTTCCAGTTCATCTACCCTGACAGAGGACCTACCTGAGGCCCACAGCTTTACCTGGGGCATAGGAGGTGCTCAATCTGTAAATAAGTAAATTTACCTAGTAGAACTCCTCTTTTGTATCTATGTACATTTCAGTGAAATTCTATGGATCATTTTAACATACATTAAACTTATGTTCATACTGTAGTAAATTTCCAATTAGCATGAATAATTCCATTTATTCAGCAAATTGAGTCTGGTCTTGTACAACAATATATATGTGTATCAACAATAATTTTTGGATTTTTTCAATAGGAATGAAATTCACTTCTGAAAATCCGACAAAGGCGCATGTGATCTTAGTCTGGGCTGTTCCATGTGAAAGCCTGTCAACCTGCATCAACGCTGACCTCTGCAGCAGAAGGATGTTAGGACTAAACCCTTCATGCGATTGCGTTCTCACACCTACTCTAGCAGTACTTTAGTCCTAGATAATACATTTTTTATATTTTTATTTATTTATTCATTCATTCATTCATTTTAAATTATTTTTTGGTTGTTCAGTTACAGCTCTCTGCATTTTCACCTCACCAATCTCCCCTGCCCCAGCCAAACCCACCTCCCTCCCTTGCTTCCACCCTCCCCTTTGGTTTTGTCCATGTGTCCTTTACAGTAGTTCCTGAAAACCCTTCTCCCCACTCTCCCCTCTCCCCTCCCCTCTGGTTACCATCAGATTGTTCTTAATTTCAATGTCTCTGGTTGTACTTTGTTTGCTTTTTTCTTTTGTTGGTTATGTTCCAGTTAAAGGTGACATCATATGGTATTTGTCCCTCAATGCCTGGGTTGGGTGCGCACCATCCCTAGGGCTTTGGGTGTGAGCATGGGGCCTTGGATGACACAGAAGGGAGTGCAACTGGTCCAGCCAGGAGCTGAAAGTGTAGGGATGCAGGAGGTGAGGGCAGCTGCTGCAGGAAAATTCCCCAAACAGTTGCTGAGTGTTTCTTTTTTTCTCTTTTTCTTTTTGAAAAATTCCTCCTATTCAAGCCTGCCACTTCGAACACATGCCTATCCTCTTACATAGCTCAACTCTCCAACCAGACCAGGGACTATCTGGGTCATGGTCTGTCACTGCCCAATTCTTCCCAGATGGCATCCACAGACTCAGTGGGTGCATACCACCCCTGTGTGTTTGCCACTTCATCCTTATTCCCCCATTGGGACTTCAAGCATCCAGGTCCCTCCTGGTGCTGCTCAAACCTTGTTTGGCTGGGGAGGGAGCCACTGAGCCAGCTCTCTCCCAAGAACCCTGTGGCAGACCCGGTGGGCACTGGGCCTGGGGGTGAAGCCACCACGGTCCCTGTGCTGGACCCAGGGACCTTATTGTCCAGAAGCGCTTTCTTTACTGTCTGATTTTCCAATGTCCTCTATAATATTTACTCTCCAATCTTCATATATGCTGGAATACTGTTGGCTGATCGCTCCCTTCCTTGGAAGATAGGCTAGGTGTTTCACCAGTGGACAGGGGGAAGTGGACTCCACTCCCACCTATCTTGCCACCGTCCCCTGTCCCACCTAGAGAATACTTTAGAATCTTTTAAAGACATAATCAAGCAGTCTTTAAAATCTAGTTATAAGTGTTTTCTATGGATTTACAGGTCTACATATTTTCCTCATATTCACTTGTTTTTCATGATAAAATAATTGTAAGGAGATAAAACTAATTTTGTGTTTATATAACAAAATAACAGAAAATGTAACAATTATTTAAATTTTAATTGTTTTTATTGGGATATAGCCAACATATTAGTTTCAGGTTTATAGCATACTGATTTGATATATGTATATACCGTGAAACATACAGAATGGTGATGATTGTCAATAATATTGTATATTTGAAAATTGCTGAGATAATTTTTAAATTCTTCTTAATTAAATTTATTGGGGTGACATTGGTAATAAGGTCATATAGGTTTCAAATGTCCATTTCTATGATACATGATCTGTACATTGCATTGTGTTCCCACCACCCAAAGTCAAACCATCTTCTGTCACCATGTATCTGCCCCCTTTGATCCTTTACTAGGCCCACCCCCTTCCCTCTAAGTAACCATCACACCACTGTCTGTGTCTATGAGTTTCAGTTTTATATCCCACAAAAGAGTGAAATCATATGGTTTTTAGCTTTTTCTAATTGACTTATTGTTTAGCATAATGTTCTCAAGGTCCATCTATGTTGTCACAAATAGCAGTATTTTATCCCTTCTGATGGCTGAGTAGTAGTCCATAGTATATATGTACCACATCATCTTTATCTAATCTTTGATCGAAGGACACTTTAGTTGTCTCCATGTCTTCACCACCATGAATAAGGCTATAATGAACATAGGGGTGCATATATCTTTGAGAATATGTGTTTTGAAGTTTTTTTAGGTAGATACCAAGAAGAGGGATCGTTGGGTCATATGGTACATCTATCTTTATTTTTCTAAAGAATCACCAGACTGATTTCCAAAGTGTCTGTACCAGTTTACATTCTAATCATCAGAGAATGAGTGTTCTCTTTTCTCCACAACCTCTCCAAAACTTTTTATTACCTGTCTTGTTGATAATAGCCATTCTAACAGCTGTAATTAGTATCTCTTGGAGTTTTGATTTGCATTTCCCTAATAGCTAGTAGGGTTGAACATCTTTTCATATATCTGATGGCCATTTGCCTATCTCCTTGGGAGAGGTGTGTGTTCAGGACCATTGCCCATTTTGAATTGGATAATTTGTTTGGTGATGAGTTATATAAGTACTTTATATATTTTGGATATTAACCCCTTGTCAGACATTTTGTGTCCAAATATCATCTTCCATTAAGTTTTGTGGCCTTTTTGTTTTATTGGTGGTGTCTTTTGCTGCGCAGAACATTTTCAGTTTGAAGCTGTCCAGAAAGTATCCATTCATGCAGTATGAAAAATAAAGACATTTATTGAAGAAGATACCAGATTCAAGAAACATTGTACATAGGACAATGACACCTCAATCCCCTTCAAAGTAGGCACCTTGTGACTTTACACAGTTCTGCCAATCACCATCAGTTGCCCTGTGGTACTATTTTGAATCACATCAATGCTCTGAAATCTCTTCCCTTTCAATGGTGATTTTAGTTTTGGCAAAAACCAGAAGTTGCAGGACACTAAATGTGGGCTGTGGTAAGGCTGAGCCACCTGGGTGATTTGATATTTTGCCAAAAAACTCTGCATAAGACATAATGCATTAGCAAGCACATGATTGTGATGAGGCTGCCAATCACCAGTTGCCCATAACTGGGGCCTTCTGAATCATCCGATTAGTTTCCATGAAGGAATGTTCAAGCGTAATGCAAAATTCAATGCAGATAAATTGCTCTACTTGTTCAGTCATTTTGAATGTGACAACCACACAATGTACATGCTCACTCTATTGCATCTACCATCCCCACTGACTGGTACAGTGAATTTATTATCACTCACACATGCACATTCCAGTCCACTCTCCTAGTCTGCTAGGTTACATTGATGTAGTGAAAACCATTCTTATATTAACAATGACTGGGCTTTTTCTGGACAGACCTCCTAGTCCCATTCATTTACTGTTTTGCCTTTACTTCCCTTGCCTATGTGGTCATATTAACAAAGTCTTCTGTAAGACCAAGGTCCATAAGTTTAGTACATATGTTCTTATCTGTGTAATTTATTGTTTCAGATCTTATATTTAGGTCTTTGGTCTATTTAGAGTTAGCTTTCATACATGGGGACAAGCTGTAGTCTAGTTTTATTCTGTTGCATGTGGCTTTCCAATTTTCAAATCATCATTTATGAGAGAGGAATTCTTTTCTCCATTGTGTGTTTCTAGCTCCTTTGTCCAAAATGTTTTGCCCATATGTATGTGGTTTTATTTCTGGGCTTTCAATTCTATTCCATTGGTCTCTGTGTCTGCTTTTCTGCCCTTTAACATGCTGTTTTGATTATTGTTGCATTGTAGTATGATTTGAAGTCAGGTAGTGTGATACCTCTGGTTTAATTATCTTAATCAAAATTTCCTTGTCTGTTTGTAGTCCTTTGTGTTTCCATACAAATCTGATGTTATTTTGTTTTATTTCTTTTAAAGACAACATTGGGATTTTGATGGGGACTGCATCAAAATCTGTAGATTGCTTTGGGTAATATGTAATTTAAACTATGTCAATTCTTCCAATCCATGAACATGGAATATCTATTTCTCTGTGTCTTTCTAAATCTCTTTTAACAACACTTCAAGTTTTAGTATGTAGATTATTCATATACTTTGTTTAGTCCTAGGTATTTTATTCTTTAGTTGCAATTACAAAAGAATTGTTTCTTTTTTCAATTTCTCTTTCTGAAGTTTTATGTTAGTATTTAAGAAAGCAGTGAATTTTTATATATTAATTTTGTATCCTGCAACATTATTGCATTTTTTATTATTCCTAATAGTTTCTTGGTGGAGTCTTTAGGGTTTTCTACATACAGTGACATGCCATCTACAAAAAAAAAAATAACACTTTTTCTTTGTCCTTCTCAATTTGGAGATGTCTTTCATTTCTTTGTCTTGCCTGACTGCTCTGGCTAGAATGTCCAGAACTATACTGAATAATAGTGGTGGGAGTGGGCATCTTTGTCTTTTTCTTGGTTTGAGAGGAAAAGCTTTTAGTTTTTCCTCATTGAATATGATATTGGCTAAAGGTTTGCTATATATGGACTTTATTATGTGCAGGTAGTTTTCTTCTATACCCATTTAATTGAGTGTTTAAATCACAAATCAATATTTATCTTATCAATTGCTTTTTCTGCATCTATTGATAAAATCATATGATTATTATCCTTTGTTTTGTTAATGTGGTGTGTTACATTGTTTGTTTGCTTATGTTGAACCATCTTTGTGCCCCTGAAATGAACCCCACTTGATCATGATGTATTATTTTTAATATAATATTTTGTTTAGTATTTTTATATTGTATTCATCAGAGATATTGACCCATACTTTATCTGTGTGTGTGAGAGTGTGTGTGTTATCCTTGCCAGGATTTGGTATTAGGGTTATGTTGGCCTCATAAAATATGCTAGGAAGGATTTTCTCTTCAATTTTTTGCAATCTTTTGAGAAGGAATGGTATCAAATATTTGAATGTTTGATAGAATCTCACTATTCAAGCCATCTGGTCCTGGGCTTTTATTTTTCTGGAGGTTTTAGATGGTTGTTTCAATTCCCCCACTGTTGATCAGTCTATTTAGATTTTCCAGTTACTCATGATTCACTTTAGGAAGGTTATGTATTTTCAGGAACTTATCCATTTTTCCTAGGTTATTAAATTTGGTGGTATGTAGTTTTTCATAGTATTCTAGTATGAATATTTGTATATCTAGTATGTGTGGTAACTTCTCTTTCACTTCTGATTCTGTTTTTATGGGTCTTTTTTCTCTTTTCCTTAGTGAGTCTAGCCAGGGTCTTATCAATTTTATTAATCTTTTAAATGAACCAGGTCTTTGTTGTATTAATTTTTCTATAGTCTTTTGGTTCTCTATTTCATTAAGTTATGGATCTAATTTTTATTATTTCCTTTCTTCTGCTGACTTTGGGCAGCTTTTGATCTTTTTCTATTGTTGAAAGATTTAATATTATGTTGATTACTTGGGATGTTTCTTGTTTCTTAAGATAGCCCTGCAACAATATAGCCTTCCCATTTATAAATACTTGTGCTTAATCCCAGAAGTTTTTATATGTTACATTGTCATTTTTGTTTATCTCTATATATCTTTTAATCTCACGTTTATTTATTTTTAGACCTAGTCATTTTCTAGTAGTATGTTGTTTAGTCTCATATATTTGTGAGGTTTTTTTTTTCTGTAGTTGATTTCTAATTCCTAAGTTTCAGTCAGAGAATATACTTAGTATGGTTTTAATCTTGAACTCACTGAGGTTAGTTTTGTAACCCAACATATGGTTTATTCTTAAGAATGTTCCACGTGCACTGAAGAAGAATGTATAAAATGATGTTCTAGGGTAAAAGGCTCTGTCAATGTCAATTATGTCTATTTGGTTTAATAGGATACTTAAGGTTGATATTTCCCATGGATTTTCTGTTTAGATAATCTATCTAGAGCTCTCAATGGAGTATTAAGGTCCCTAAATATGATTGTGTGTTTGTCAGTTTCTCCCTTTAGCTCTGTTAGTAGTTGCTTTATATTTTTTGGTGCTCCCTGATTGGGTGTATATGTATTAACAAGTTTTATGTCTTCTGATATAGTATACCCTTTAACAATATAAAATGTCCATCCTTGTGTCTTGATACCTTTGTTATCTTGAAATCTGCTTTGTCAGATATAAGGTTGGCTACACCTGCTTTTCTGTAAATACTATTTGCTTAGAGAATCATTTTCCATCCTTTCACTTTGAGTTTAACTTTGTCTTTACAGCCCTGATATGTCTCCTGAGGACAGAACATAGTTGAGTTATGTTTTCTCATCCAACTTTCTATTCTGTGCCACTTTACTAGTGAAATTGGTCCTTTTACACTTAGGGTAGTGTACGAGGATTCCCTATAGCCACTTCATCTTTTGTTTTCTTATAGCTTTGTGTCTTTATTGGCTCTTTTCCTTTGTGTTTCTTTTTTTAAAATGTTTTATTCTTGTTCAAGTACAGTTATCTCCACTGTCCCCCACCACTGCCCTCTGCCCCAGCCATCCCCACTTCCCACCCATGATTTTAACTCCCTTTGGTTTTGTCCATGTGTTGCTTATACATTTTCCTGAAAATCCTTTCACCTTTAACCCCCATTATCCCCTCCCACCTTCCCTCTAGTTATTGTCAGTTTATTCTTAATTTCAATGTCTCTGGTTATATTTTGCTTGCTTGTTTGTTTCATTGATTAGGTTTTGCTTATAGGTGAGATCATATGGAATTTGTCATTCACCACCTGGCTTCTTTCACTTAACATATTGTTCTCCAGATCCATCCACACTGTTGCAAAGGGCAGAAGCTCCTTCTTTCTTTCTGCTGTGCAGTATTCCATCATGTAAATGTACCATGGTTTTTTGTCCATTCATTTAGTGAAGGGCACTTAGATTGCTTCCAGCACTTAGTTATTGTAAATTGTGCTGCTATGAACATTGGGGTGCATAGGTTCTTTTGGATTGGTGTTTCAGGATTCTTAGGGTATAATCCCAACAGTGGAATGGCTGGGTCAAAAGATAACTCCATTTTTAGGTTTCTGAGGAAATTCCATACTGTTTTCCACAGTGGCTGCACCAGTCTACATTCCCACCAACAGTTCACAAGGGTTCCCTTTTCTCCACATCCTCTACAACACTTGTTGTTTCTTGATTTGTTTATGTTGGCCATTCTGACCAATGTCATGTGATATCTCATTGTGGTTTTAATCGGCATCTCTCTGATGGCTAATGATGCTGAGCATTTTTTCATATGTCTCTGGGCCCTGTGTATGTCCTCCTTGGAGAAGTGTCTGTTCAAGTCCTTTGCCCATTTTTTAATTTGGTTGTTTGTCTTACTGGAGTGGAGTTGTATGAGCTCACTATATATTTTGGAGATCAAATCCTTGTCTAAGGTATCATTGGCAAATATGTTTTCCCATATAGTAGGTTGTCTTTTCATTTTAATGCTGTTTTCTTTAGCCATAAAGAAGATTTTTATTTTGATGAAGTCCCATTTGTTTATTCTTTCCTTTATGTCCTTTGCTCTAGGGGACATATCATTGAAAATATTGCCATGTAGAATACCTGAGATTTTTCTGCCAATGTTTTCCTCAGACTTTTATGGTGTCATGCCTTATATTTAACTCTTTTATCCACCTTGAATTTATTTTTGTGTATGGTGTAAGCTGGTGATTGGGTTTCATTTTTTTTGCACATAGCTGTCCAGATCTCCTAACACCATTTGTTGAAGAGGCTATTTTTCCTCCATTTTATGCTTCTGCTCCCTTTGTTGAATATTAATTGTCATAGAGACTTGGGTTTTGGATGATGGTATTCCATACTACATTCCTATGGAGAAACTTTTAAATCTTGATTGATATTAGTCTTTTATTAAAGCTGGACACATTAAGATTTATATCAAAATATCTATCTAAGAGGTACTAAACTTGAATTAATGAGGCATACATATTGTTTTTGTAAGGTTTTGTATTTTAAAACAAAATTGTCAACTGATACTTGAACATTTTTAAAATTCAAATATTACTCACAAAAAATATTTTATTCCCAACTTTCCACTACTAAAAGTTTCTTACATATCTTCCACTAAAAAAGAATGAAGCATGTTCATATGTCTTCACTATAATAACTGCTGCAGCCTGTCATAGAAGTGCTCTTAGAGTATGCATGTCCATCCAGCTTACCAATGGACTGGCAAAACAGAGTACTCAGACCCTGAAATTATTCTAGAACATCATTAAAAACATAAATATATGAGTATAATACTATTCTACATCTTGTTTCTCCCTCTTCCCCCTCAAAATAATATATCTTGGGTGTATTTACTGGCTGCAATAATAATTTTTTCTTTAAATGTGTTGTAATCTATCTAACCAACCTTGTCAATTTCAGGTTTTTATTTGCAGTCCATTGGTTTAAAACTAAAGCCACGTGATTTTTCTATATGCACTGTTATGAATTCATATTTATATGTACATTCTTCTATTTCTCTCTCATGTGCACACATTGCAAACAATAAATTATTTTTCTGTTATATGACATTATTCCCATTTTTGGTAAAGCATAGATCTGTAATTTTGAGATGTGGGGCTTTAGAATGTGTTACAAAAATAATACTTTATGTTATATATCTATGTAAAAGTATTTGGAAACCATGATGTAATTTATCCTAATTAGTAATCAATTACTGTGCATTTTGTTTTTGTTTAGTGTGCTCTGCACTAAAGTTAATCCTATTCTAAGTTTATTTCCCCAAATCATTATCTGCTCTTAATAGTACCACTCATATTACTAATAAAATGGCTTACTATGCTTTTTATTTTAATTACAAAAACAAAGTTTTGTGTTGTGGTTCTCTTGAAATGTTCTTAATTAAAGGGCAATGTGGTACAAAAAGTAAACAAAATTAGCTCTGTGGTACCACAAGCAGTCATGTTCATTCTGTGGTATATGGTGTATTATAATTATTTTAAAAATAAAAGGTAAAGATTTAAAGATGCCTAAGTTAAATTTTTGTACTTTGTTTTAACCATAAAAATAATCATTTCACATATTTCTTTAAAAATAACATATAACACATTTAACTCTGTTTATATAAATACTGATATTTCTTATATATAATTACTGTAAATAAACTGAACATAAAGATATTTTAAAATATATCATACAAAACATTACTGAGAATTTAAATGTTTCAAATTCTTCGTAGAAAATCATTGTTTTAAGAAATCTAATCTTGTTTTGTTTGAAAACAAAAATAGTTTTACATGTTATAATCAGTCATTGAGCATTTACTATATGCTTGACGATCAACATTATTTCATTTAATAAGGGCACTATCTTTAAAATTATGTTTTAATATACCCTCCTACTGCTGAGAAAAACAAGCAAATCCAAGTGTGTTTAGTGACACACAGCTAGAGGTGTCAAAGCTGATGTTTCAATCTGTATTTTTAAATATGAAACCCTATATTCTGAACAAAGTACACTAAAATATAAGCTTCATAGCTTGGTTTTGTGTGTGTGTGTATATGTGTGTTTGTGTGTGTCATGAATCTTATATTTAATTATTTTAGTCTTTACCAAGAAGGTACTTTATGATGAAAATATATTATTAGTATCCTATCATCTTTTTTGAGTCACTAATAGCCCTTATTAAAATTTTATAGTCTTAATTTAAATGGTAGTGTTCTTATTACATAATTTTCAGGTAATATTAACAGTTGAGATATTTATTTTTACTCTTTCTTGTATTTTTTAAGCTAAAGCAAAAATAAGCTCTATTTGGCAATACATTGGATCACTACATACATGACTACAATTTTCAGATGACCAGAGAGTGAAGAAAAAAAAATCCAGAGAATAAAAAATTAGTCAATCTCCCTTTCTTGTTACTGAGTACTTAAGGTATATACATGATTGATACTTAGAAGTAGTTTGTCTGTAACTGTATTTCAAAATACATCAATATAGCACTACTAAATATAGAAAATATGATATAAATAAAATAAATTGTGCTATTTCTCTTTTATAAAGAGGATTACAAGACTATCTCATTATATAACACATAAGAAAGTAATGTACATACAAGAGAAATAATTGTTATATAATTTTTACATGTCATTAGTTAGAGGTTTTTCCAGAACACACTCTGCTTTGCAATAATGCAGATATCATCTGCCTTCATTCTAAATTCAACACATATTAAATTTAAAAATTATGTATTCTTATGGGCCTGAGAAGAAACACATATGATATCATCTATGAATAGTTATGGTGGATGTGAAAGGCTTCCCCCACTAGGTGAATGTTCTAGGAACCCATCAGTATTAGTATGCCAGGTGGTATTTTTGTGAGAGGCTGCATTTGGCTTCAGTGAATGTTTTTGAAGTATGTTTCAATGTAGCATTTGCCCATTTCACGATTAGTGATTTATGAACACACCTGCCTGCACCATGCTGAGTGTTCAGCAGTTTTTGGCCAAAAAATGGCATGACCCTCTTGACCTACCCTCCCTATTCATCAGATCTCATCCCAAACAACTTTTTTAGTTCTTGTTTCCCTGGATGAAAAAGTCCTCAAAGGGAACTGATTTTCTGATGTGGGAGAGGTGAAACAAAAAATGGTAGAAGCACTAAAAGCTATTAAAATGGATGAATTCCAAACTGTTCTGAACAGTGGAAAAAACATCACCTTAGGTGTATCGCATCAAATAAAGAGTCTATTTGAAGGTGACTGAAGTTTAAATTTATAAGGATAAATACAAAATTTTTATAAATAAATTCCAGGGTTTGAGGGGTCCTCCTTCATATCTATTTAAACCATTAGACCTTCCTTAATACTTTTTGTCTTCACTTTAGGACATGCGTGTGTTTTTCACCTGATGTTTTACAAGAGTTTGTAAAACATGCAATGCCTAACTAGTCAGGGGCACTGACATCTTAACCCTTAGACTGTCGAACAAAAAGATGGCAACCCCCAACACAATAGCTGACAGGGGTGAATGCCCTATTTTGAACTATAAATATATAGGTCATATAATAGAGTTGCATTTTACTTGTCATGTCAAATAATAAAATGGGGTCTGACTTGTTAATCTTGGTACCAGAAATCCTTGTATAGGCACTTGATTTTCTTTAAAGAAAATTAGAAGCAAAAAAACAAAACAAAATGTAGGTACTTATTCATATAATATTTTAAATAAATCAAAGAGTATTTTTCTTGTTACGATAGCAAATGGAATTTTTCCTGATTTCTGTCTAACCAAGAAGGTAAAAGAACAGTACTCAGAAAACTACACAAGACTGAAGAAAGAAATTAAGGAAGACAAATAAATGGAAGCATACCCTGTGTTCATAGATTAGAAGAATAAACATCATCAAAATGTCCACACTACCCAATGCAACTTATAGATTCAACGCAATCCCTATTAAAATACCAATGACATATTTCACAGATATATAATAAACATTTCAAAAATGTATATTAAACCATAAATGACCCTAAATAGCCTCAGCAATTCTGAGAAAGAAGAATAAAGTAGGAAGTATCATAGCACCTGATATCAAACTATATTACAAGGCTACTGTAATCAAAACAGTCTGGTACTGAGAGCCTTAAGATGGCTGTGAGATAGGTGGGAAGGAAGTCCTCTTCCCACTGCACACTGGTGAAACACCTAGTCAATCTTTTAAGGAACAGAGTGAACAGCCAACAGTACCCCAGCATATATGTAAACAGGAGAGCAAAAATTATAGAGAACATTGAAAAATCAGACAGTAAGGAGAGTGCTTCAGGACATTAAGGTCCCTGGGACCAGCTCGGGGACCAGGGCAGCTGTAGCCCCATGCCCAGTGCCCACCAGGTCTGCCACAGGTTTTTTGGGAGAGAGCTCGGTCAAGGGCTCCCTCCCCTGCCAAACAAGGTTTGAGCAGCATGGGGAGGGATCTGGTTGCTTGAAGTCAGAGAGGGGGGAATAAAGACTAAGTGGCAAACACACAGGGGCTGTGAGCACCCACAGAATCTGTGGACGCCGGTTGGGGAGAGTTGAGAGTTGGGCCATGACGGGTCCTGACTGGGGTAGTCCCTGGTCTGGTTGGAGAATTGGACTGTGTGAGAGGCCAGGCATCTGTATGGAGCAGCAAGCTTGATCAGGAGGAATCTCTCAAACAGGAAAAGTGAAAAAAGAGGCACTTGGCAGCTGTTTGGAGAATTCTTCTGCAGCAGCCACTCCAGCCTCCTTCCCCACCCAGCCACCCTGCACAGAAGGCCCTGCGCACTCTCCTGTATCCCTGGGAAGAATGTGTGCTCAAATTTGAGGGACCAGAGGCAGCCTGACCAAGCACACAAACCCACAGCCCCGGGGAGAGTTCAAACCACAGAAGACCACATGCTCACATCTGTAGCCCCAGTGAGAGTGCATGTCCAAATCTGCAGGACTAGAGGCTGCTGGTGAACTGGGCTGGAGACTCACCAAGTGCCAATCAGGAAGAAAGAAAAGCAAAACCAATCCCCCCTCAATCTGCTACAGCCAGGAAGACCAGCAAAACTGACTTGGCCAATTTGAAGCCAGCAGGAGGCCTTTTTTTTTAAAGCAATTCTTTATTTTTTAATTCTTTTTAAAAATCTTTTAACTCCTTCTTCCTCTTTCCCTCTTTCTTGTTTTATTCCTTATTCCTTTTTTCCATTTTTATCTCTTCTTCCTTTCTTGTTTTCTTTTTTTTAATTCCCACAGGTAAGGGAAAAAAAAAACAACAAACAAACCTGGGACTGTGAAAAGACCAGAGTTGGACCCAAAGAGGGATCATCATAAGAGCTGAGACAGTGAGACAAATTTCACTTTGCTACTACAGAGAGCTTGCAGGCTATTACATATTTGCATTGTTATTTTTCATTATTCTTACATCTTTTATTTTATTAGTACTTTTGTAATTCTCTTCTTTCTATTTAGTCCTCTTCTCTTGGCTGGTTAAATTGCATTGTCTGACTTGTTTCCCTTGTTCTCTCTTTCATAGTGTATTGTTAATTTTCTGTCTTTCATTTCACTTGTGTTCCATTACACACTACTCCAGGTCCTATTTCCTATTCTGGTTATCCAGATCACATAGATTCTGTCATATGATTGTTGCTCCATTATTATTATAAATAATAGCTGATCCATACAATTGTAAATACTACACAGCACCCCTCACAGATCTTAGTCCACTTCATGGTTTCCTGAACTTTATTACTCGTGTGGTTAACTCTATTCTCTCACACACTACACCTATTTTCTATCCTTTAATTTCACTTTACATCATAATATGACCTCCCACAAGCTCACTACTTTCTAGATGCAACTCACAATCTTCCCCCCGCCCCCAAAAGAGTCTTATTTCTTTCCATCCTTTCTAAAAAGTGGCTAGTTTGGTGAAATATCACAGTTAACACCATATATGTATAGTCCAAAAAATCCCCTATCTCTTCTCTATGGGTTGGTATTTTAAATATGATAGAATACACCTCCACTGTCTTAAACCATTTTGCCTTCCCCCTGCAACTGATCACAAAAAAAGAGTAGGTGGCAACTGTAAACACCAGGATACCTGCTGGAAGAGGAAACCCACCAACAAAGGAACCACCAACAGATAACAACTGAAGAAGGTGAAGGAGGGAATGGAAGCCACACTAACTCAACCCAGGACAAATCTGGAAATACAAATAAATACTGGAGAACTTACCCAGAACAAACAATTGAACAAGAGCAAAAGAGAATCCTCAAAACCTTGTACACATGGAAGAACCAGCTTCAATACAACCTGCCCACACCTGCACAACAGAATACAAGAGGTGGTAGACAAAGTGACCCTCAGTCAACCAGCTGGTGGGAAGGACCCACCAAAGAAACACCCAACAACAATCAAACCCCAAAGACATACACAGAGCCAACATAAATGACAGCTCAAGACCAGTGATCTTGGGAGATCAAGGAGATGACACCACTGAATCTCACAGGTATTTCATCATAGAAGTTCACACCATAAACCCAGGGAGTCAGAACAGATCAATTTAAGAAGCAGAGGCAAACATGAAGAGCCTCACAAAAAATGGGAAGACAAAGAAACAATCCCCAAATGAAAGGAAAAAAAGAAGTCTCAGAAAGAATGCTAAATTAAATAGAGGCAACTCAACTATCAGATATTGAGTTCAAAACAATGGTTATAAGGAAGCTTAACGAGCTCACAATGAATTACCAAAACCTTCAGGGAAACTACAGTGAACTCACTGCAAACTATGTCAACATGAAAAAGGGAATAGAAACTATCAACAAGGGCTAGGAGGAAATAAAAAATACAATTTCTGAACTGAGGAACACAGTAGAAGGAATCAAAAGTAGGCGCAAAGAAGCAGAGGATTGGATCAGTGAGCTGGAAGATGAGATAGAAAAAAACACCCAAAATGAGTGAGACAAATAAAAGAGGCTCAGAAATAATGAAGAGGGGTTAAGGGAAATGCAAGACAACATGAAACATAATAATGTCCATATAATAGGGATACCAGAAGGAGAAAGAGAAAAGCAAGGGATAGAAAACTTGTTTGAAAAAGTAATGATAGAAAACACCCCCAATTTGATGAGAGAGAAAGCCACATAAATCCAGAAAACATAGGGAGTCCCAATCAAGAGGAACCCAAAGAGGTCCACTTCAAGACACGTCATAATTAAAATGGCAAAATTCCAAGACAAAGAGAGAATCTTAAAGGAAGCAGGGGAGAAACAGAAAGTAACTTACAAGGGGGCCCCAATAAGACTAGAAGTTGACTTCTCAAAGGAAATGCTCCAAGCTAAAAGGAATGGCAAGAAATATTCTAAGTAATGAAAACCAGAGACCTGCAACCGAGACTACTATACTCAGTAAGACTTTCAATTAAAATGGAAGACCAAATAAGGACTTTCCCAGACAAAAGAAACCTCCTCCAAGAATATACCTCCTCCAAACCAGCTCTGCAAGAGATGCTAAAGGTTCTGTTTTAAGAACAGGAAGACAAACAGTGAGAGAGAGAGAGAGGAACACAGGTACAAAAAATGGTAATGAATAAGTACCTACTAATAATAACCTTAAATGTAAATGGATGGAATGCCCGAATCAAAAGACACAATAGCAGAATGGATAAGAAAACATGATCCACACATATACTGCCTACAGGAGACCCACCTCAGAACAAAAGACATACACAGACTGAAAGTGAAGGGATGGAAACAAATATTCCAAGCAAATGGAAAGGAAAAAAAAGCTGGGGTAGCAATACTTGTATCAGACAAAATAAACTTCAAAAAAATAACCATAAAAAGAGACCCAGAAGGTCACTTCATAATACTCAAGGGAAGAATACATTAAGAAGATATAAACATAGTAAATACATATGCACCCAACATAGGAGCACCCAAATACATAAAGAAAGTCTTGGAGGACTTCAAGAAAGATATTAACAGCAACATAATTATAGTAGGAGATTTTAACACCCCACTGTCAAAAATGAACAAATCTTCCAAACAAAATATCAAAAAAGATATCGTGGCATTGAGCAACACCCTAGATGAAATGGACTTAACTGATATATATAGAGCCCTTCACCCCAAACAAGCAAAATACACATTCTTTTCAAATGCACATGGAACATTTTCAAAAACAGACCACATGATAGGACACAAAACAAGTCTCAACAAATTCAAGAAAATTGAAATTATATTAAGCATTTTCTCTGACCACAAGGGACTGAAACCAGAAACCAACCTCAAGGAAAAAGACCCCAAACACCCAAAATCATGGAGATTCAATAGCATGCTATTAAACAATGAATGGGTCAAGAATGAGATTAGGGAAGAAATCAAAAAGTTTTTGTAAACAAATAAAAATGAAGTCACAACAACCCAAAACTTATGACACACAGCAAAGGCAGTCCTGAGAGGGAAGTTCATAGTGATACAGGCCTACCTAAAAAAGATAGAAACATTCCAAACAAACAACCTACCCCTATGCCTACAAAAACTTGAGGAATGACAACAAAGACAACTCAGAGCAAGTAGAAGAAAAGAAATAATCAAGATCAGAGAAGAATTACATGACATAGAGACTAAAAGTACAATTCTGAGGATCAATGAATCCAGGAGGTGGTACTTTGAAAAGATAAACAAAATCAACAAGCTTTTAAGCAGGCTCACCAAGAAAAAAAGAGAGAGGACCCAAATAAACACAATTAGAAATGAAAGAGGAGAGATTACAACTGCTACCACAGGAATACAAAGGATTGTAAGAAATTACTATGAAGAACTATATGCCAAGAAATTTGAAAACCTAGATGAAATGGACAAATTTCTTGAAAAATATAATCTTCCAAAACTCAATAAAGAAGAAGGAGAAAGCCTGAACAAACCAATAACACCTGATGAAATTGAAACAGTATTTAAAAAGCTTCCAACACACAAAAGCCCTGGACCAGATTGTTTCAAAGGAGAATTTTACAAAGCATTTAAGGGAGAGCTAACTCCCATCCTCCACAGATTATTTCAAAATATTCAAAAAGATGGAAGACTCCCAAACTCTTTTTTGAAGCCAGTATCATCTTAATCCCCAAACCAGATAAAGACACAACAAAGAAAGAAAACTTCAGACTAACATTGCTGATGAACATAGATGCTAAAATACTCCACAAAATATTTGCAAACCACATCCAACAATATATTAAAAAGATCACACACCATGACCAAGTGGGATTCATCCCAGGGATGCAAGGATGGTACAATATTCACAAATCAATAAACATAATATACCACATAAATAACGCAAAAGTCAAAAATCACATGATCATATCAATCAATGCGGAAAAAGCATTTGATAAGGTACAGCACCCATTTATGATAAAAACACTCGCAAAGTGGGAATAGAGGGAGCATTCCTCAACATAATAAAGGCTGTATATGAGAGACTTACAGCCAACATCATACTAAATAGACTAAAACTTAGAGCTTCCACTAAGATCAGGAACAAGACAAGGATGTCCATTTTCACCACTCCTATTCAACATAAACTGGAAGTCCTAGCCACAGCAATCAGACAAGAAAAGGAAATAAAAGGCATCCAAACTGGAAAGGAGGAAAAAAACTGTCACTGTTTGCAGATAACATGACAGTGTACATAGAAAATCCTATAGACTCCACCAAAAAACTCCTTGGCCTAATAAATGAATTTGGCAGAACAGGTGGATATAAAGTCAATACTCAGAAATTAAAGGTATTTTTGTATACCGACACTGAAACATTAGAAACAGAAATCAATAAAAAAATCCCATGTGATATAGCAACAGGAAAAATAAAGTACCTAGGAATAAACCTAACCAAGAAGGTAAAACACCTGTACTCAGACAATTATACAACACTGAAGAAAGAAATTAAGGAAGATACAAACAAATGGATGCATGTACCATGATCATGGATTGGAAGAATTAACATCATCAATATGGCCATACTTCCCAAAGTGATTTATAGATTCAATGCAATAGCTATTAAAGTACCCATGACATATGTCACAGATATAGAAGAAACATTTCAGAAATTTATATGGATAAACCACCATAAACCACCCTGAATAGCTGCAGAAATCTTGAGAAAGAAGAACAAAGCAGGAGGGATCACAATACCTCATATCAAATTGTATTACAAGGCCACTGTAATCAAAACAGCCTGGAACTGGCATAAAAACAAGCACATAGACCAATATAACAGAACAGAGGACCGAGAAATAAACTCAAGTCTCTACAGTCAATTAATATTTATCAAAGGGGAAAAAAGCATGAAATGGAGCAAAAATAGCCTCTTCAACAAATGGTGCTGGGATATCTGGACAGTTAAATGCAAAACAATGAAACTTGATCACCAACTTATACCATACACAAAAATAAATTCAAGGTGGATAAAAAACTTAAATAAAAGTTGCAACACCATATAAGTCCTAGAGGAAAACATTGGCAGGAAAATCTCAGACATTCCACGCAGCAACATCTTCCCTGATATGTCCCCTAGAGCAATGGACATAAAGGAAAGAATAAACAAATGAGATCACATCAAAATAAAAAGCTTCTTCATGGCTAAAAAAAAAATTTGCAAAATTAAAAGCAAATCAATCATGTGGGAAAATATGTTTGCCAATGATACCTCAGACAAGGGTTTGATCTCCAAAATATATAAATAACTCACATGACTCCACACTAGGAAGACAAACAATCCAATTAAAAATTAGGCAAAGGACTTGAACAGACACTTCTCCAAGGAGGATATACAGAGGGCCTAGAGACATATGAAAGGATGCTGAGCATCACTAGTCATCAGAGAGATACAAATTAAAACCATAATGAGATACCACTTGACATTGGTCAGAATGAACATCATAAACAAATCAACAAACAACAAGTGTTGTAGAGGATATGAAAAAAAAGGAACCCTAGTGCACTGTTGATGGGATTGCAGACTGGTGCACCCACTGTGGAAAACAGTATGGAGTTTCCTCTGAAAATAAAAACAGAACTGCCTTTTGAACCAGTGATTCCATTTCTGGGACTATACCCTAAGAATCCTGGAACACCAATTCAAAAGAACCTATGCACCCCAATGTTCATAGCAGCACAATTTACAATAGCCAAGTACTGGAAACTGCTTAAGAGCCCATCAGTAAATGGGGGGATCAAAAAACTGGTATATTTACCCAATGGAATACTATGCAGAAGAAAGAAATAAGGAACTCCTATCCTTCAAGACAGCGTGGCTGGAACTGGAGAGTGTAATACTAAATGAAATAATCCAGTCAGTGAAAGACAGATACAATATGATCTATCCACCTATAAGTGAAACCTAATCAACAAAACAAACAAGCTAGCAAAATATAACCAGAGACATGGAAATAAAGAACAAACTGACAATAACCAGAGGGGTTGGGGGAGGGGGATAAGTGGGGAAAGAAGGGGAAGGGTAGGGTCATCAAGGAACATCTATAAAGGACCCATGGACAAAGACAGCATGGGGGGTAATTGAATGTGGGAGTTGGGGGTGGGTAGGGCAGGGGGAAAGTAATGGGTAAATGGGGACAACTGTAATTGAATAGCAATAATAAATTAATTCATTCATTGATTTAAAAAATTATACTTATTTTTGTGAGGTCAGCAAAAATTTTTTGTGTGTGCCACAGAAGTTTAGTAGTTTATGTGTGCCATGAAATGAAAAAGGTTGAAAATTGCTGACACAGCAAGAGAGAGAGAGAGAGTACACAATCAGAATGGGGATTTTCAGACATTTCCTGTTCATACCTTTAGGAAGCAGTAAGACAGTTGTAAAAACATTCTTTTTTCCTGTTTCATTTGTAGCCAAAATCTTTTCTGGATGCAGTCAGTAACAATGGTCAACATTTTCTTTGCAGCATGATTTAACACACTACAAGAAACAAGTATGTTACCTACATGCCAAGTACTTCAGTAAAATGCGCAAGTTACAGCACACATCAAACTGACTGGAGAAAAGATCCCTCTGTTTGAAACTTACCACATGTGGAAAAAAAGCAGAGCTGGGAAACAGAAGACATGATATCAGAAGGATATAAAAAAACTTCTTATTCAGAGAGTAAATGGTGGAAAAGAAGCATAATTAGGTACCTGTATTTTACAAAGTCGATCTAGATCTTCTTGATGGTGGTATTATTAATTATTAATGTTATTAATAAGAATAGCATTAATAAAAAGCGCTAACATTTATTGAGTAACATTATAACTAAGTTCCAGGTATTTTTCTAAATATTTCTATGTAATATGTAATTTGATACATTGAATAATCAAATAAGATGATATGTAATATATTTAGTATCTTTCAGTGATGAGGAAACTGGGACTCAGTTTCCTCACCACTATAATATAATATGAGAAATATTTCTCAATATAATATGAGAAATATTATAGAATTGTAAGAGATGGCACTGCAGTTGAGCTGAGCAGCCAGAGTTCAGATCTGTAATATGGTCCCTCAGCACCTCTGGGCTCTAGGCAACACAAAAACTGCATACATTAATGTGGGTCCGAGAATACAAAGATCAATGGTGTCTAAAGCATTGAAAAAAGTCTGTGAAAGAGAAAATAGAAGGTAGTAGCAAACAGTACAAAAGAAAACAAAGAAGGAGGAAGCGAGAAAAGGGGAGAGGAGGAAGAGAAAGAGGGAAAAGAAGCAAAGAAAGAGGAAGAAGTGAAGGAGGCGGGGAGGGAGCAAAGGGAGTGGAAAAATGGGGAAATTGAAGAAGCAGTGGCTTAAAAGAGACTGTCAGAAAACCATGCATCAAGTAGGCCCATTAGTGTAATAAAAATGTATTAAGTTGTTAAGTGATTCTCATTAAAAATTGAGATAAAGGGCAAGCAATAAAGGAAGAATAAATTATTTAAGGCAAAGAATAAACGAAAAGAAAGCATAGATATTTATACTGTTACCATATAAAAAGTACTGAGTGTCAAAAATACTAAATGGGAAAAGAAGTTATTTTATATAGGCAAAAATGCATGTAGAAAGAGAAGAGAACACTCATGACCTTTTATGTACCAAATAATATAGAGTTGAAATAATTAGTTTTAAAAATCCAGCAGCAATATGTAAATAAGCTGATAAAAATATAAATATAATGTGAGACTTGAATATAACGTTTAAAGTTAAATATTGTTTTTATTTTATTGTTGTTCAAGTACAGTTGTCTGCCTTTCCCCCCGCCTTGGTTTTGTCCATGTGTCCTTTATACATGTTCCTGAAAACCCTTCTCCCTTTTCCCCTCATTATCCCCTCCCACTTCCCCTCCGTTTACTGTCAGTTTGTTCTTTATTTCAATGTCTCTGGTTATATTTTGCTTGCTTGTTTGTGTTGTTAAGTTCCAGTTAAAGATGAGATCATATGGTATTTGTTTTTTACATTTAAAGCTAAATGTTTTTAAAAGTGAATTAAAGATTTACACCATAGCATTATTATTCATGGCTTAATATATGTATACCAAAATTTTTCTTAAAACTACTTAAGCATCATATATAAAAGTTGAAGTCTAGTAACAGAGGAAAAATTATATACATTACAGAACAACATGTGGGAAAACAGCTTTCTGGAGACCTAGTAACATGAAAAAAATCACATTTTATTTTATGAAATACCAAGTTACTATTTAATATTCCATTCTGTGTTAATAATATATAAACATTTTTTAAAAACTAAGGACTCAAGAATTATTTTTTATGCTTTCCTTAAATAGTTTCCAAATAACCTATAATACACAGCTTTGGTAATGAGATACAAGCCAAAAATGCAATTTTGAAAATAAACTTTATTCTTCTAATAAAATGTCATTTGTATGATTTGACATATGATTTAAGTCTTTTGTTGACATTTTAATTATATATATATATAACACAAAGTATGTAACAAAGTTGCACTATTTTTATCTTGGTTAATGATCTCTAACTAATGAGAAAATCCATTCAAGTAAAACATCTCACTCACACATAAACCACTGTGTATTTCACTTTTGCATCTGGTATTTTTGTTTTGAACACAATGCTAAAAATGAATACTTTGCATCTTTCTGATGATTACTAACATTGAACATTTTTTCATAAGTATTTTGGACATCTGTATGGAACTTCCTTTTGACCCAGTGATCCAACTTCTGGGATTATATTCCAAGAAACACTAATTTGAAAGAATATATGTACTCTTATGTTCATTGCAGCATTGTTTACAATAGCCAAGATCTGAAAGCCCAAATGCCCATCAGTAGATGAGTGAATAAAAATGCTGTGGTTCATTTACCCAATAGCATACTATTTGGCCATAAAAAAGTATATTTAAATTTTTGTAACAGCATAGATGGACCTGGAGAATATTATGCTAAGTGAAATAAGCCAGTCACAGAAAGATAAATATGATCTCACTTATAAGTGGGATCTAATGAACAAAATAAGTGGATGAACAAAACAGAAACAGAAATATTGATACATGGCGGCAACTGTTGACAGCTATCAGAGGAGGGGGGTTGGGGACCTGGATGAAAGAAAGTGAAGGGATTAACCAAAAATACAAAACACACAGACAGAGACTACTGTGTGGTGATAGCTAGAGGGAAAGTGGGGGTAGGTAGAGGTGGGCAACGGAGAGAAAAACAGGGACAGAAGAGACTTTGGGGCTGTGAGTGCATGAGGCAGTATGCAGATGACGTTTTGTTAAGTTGTACACTTGAAACCCATGTGGTTTTTTTTAACCAATGTCACCCCAGTGAACTCAATAAAGATAATTAATAAATACATACATATATAAAATGAATACTCTTTTCTCTTCTTGTCCCATTGGTTAGTGTGGGAGAACACTTAAAATGGGCATTTCCAGTGTTTGGCTTGCTTAAGGAGCTACCTATTTATTACTTTGAGAATGGGACTTCTGCTGCTGCCACCAGTATCAGTTTGCTGTGAAGATCAAGGAAGAGAGGTAAAATTTCAGCTCATATATTTTTAGAAAAGGTGTCAACTTGCTGACATTAGGCACTACAGTCAATCCCTCTCATCTTTCCATTCTCAAGAGTAAATGGTTGGGGGAGACAATTTCAAAGCTAAATTGATGCTTCACTATTGGATAGGACTTTAAAAGCTCTTTGCAGAACAGATTTATTTCTTTTTCTATATCTTGAACATTGAAAGAAGAGTCAATATAAAACTTTAATGTTTTCGTAGATTGTCTTGATTTAGTCTCATCCCTATATCTTTAAAATGCCTTCACTAAAAATTCTTGATCATCTTCTATCATTTCAACACCCCCAAATTAAATAACCATAATTATCTCATATGACTTAAACAATAATTACTCTTGCAGAGAGTCACGCACTAGTAGCAGAGTGATATGGTACTAAATAACCATAATAATGAAAACAGGGCACTTTTTGTGAACACTAAACTAGACATTTTTACTATCAAGATATTCTGCCATCATAATACATAAAATAATTTAAAAACAATGTGTGCATGCACTGCAATGAGTCAAAATATCACTAATTAAGGCACTAAAGAACTTATAGAACTAACCTAGATATTCATTTGACTGACAATAACCATGAGGGCCAATATGAAAATCAAATGTGTAAGCAAGAAAAATTTTAACATCATCAAAATATATGAATTTCCAGAATGATTGTTTAAGCTTTGTCATTACTGTGTAGGTGGATGAAGTAGAAAAAAAAGGAATATTAGTGAGATGGTTAATTTGTGTTTGAGATATATAGGATTTTAAAAATATTTTTTCTTGTTCAATTACAGTTTTCCCCATTTTCCCCCATTCCTCTTCCCTGCCCTGCCCAGCCTCCACTATGATTCTCACCCACCCATTGTCCTTGTCCATGGGTCCTTTATATACATGTTCCTTGACTTGACCCTTCCCTTTCTTTCCCCTGTTATACCCCTCCCCCATTAAGGAGCACAATATCTACTGAAAAAATATACAGATGTGATAGTCTCAAATGCATAACAGACAAAATTGAGAGAAATAGCAAAGTGCATAAAACTGACTGTGCAAATTGAGTCAGCCATAGAGAAAACTTTGTTGATCATTTCTCATGTTTATTTTCTATATAAGAGGTCTGTCTGGAAAAGGTCAAACCATTGTTAATATAACAAGAATGGTTTACATGACTTAAATGTAACCTACCAGCCAAGGAGAGTGGATTGCAATGGACATGTGTGAACCATGATGACTTCACTATACTAGTCAGTGGGGGTGGTAGATGCCAATGAGTGAGCACATGTACTGTGTGGTTGTCACATTCAAAATGACTGAGCCAGTAGAGCAATGAATCTGCATCACATTAGGCATTAAGCATGAACATTCCTTCATAGAACCTATTTGAATGATTCAGAAGGCTATAGCTATGGGCAACTGGTGATTGGCAGCTTCATCACAGTAAGGTGCGTGCTCATGCATTATGTCTAATGCAGAGTTTTTGCAAAATATCAAATCACCCAGGTGACTCAGCCTCACCACAGCCCACATTTAGTGTCCTGCATCTTCTGGCTTTCCCCAAAACTGAAATCACCTTTGAAAGAGAATAGATGTCAGACCATCAATAAGATTCAGGAAAATATGACAGGGCAGCTGATGGCAATTATGAGAACTGTGTGAGGCATGCAAGGTGACTATTTTGAAGGGGACTTAGGCACCACTGTCCTAAGTACAATCTTTCTTGTATCTTCTTCAATAAATATCTTTGTTTTTCATATTACATATCTGGATAACTTCTGGACAAATGTCAAATATTCAGGAGATAGTTTTTAAAAATGTACCAAAAATGGCTTAATAGATTTGTTTCCTACATCCAGAATTTTTACAATACCTATTAGTTTGGGCAGATGATATAGGAAGTTTTTGGATTGATAAATGGTAGTTGGAATTTTTCCATTCCTGTAAAGTCACCATTTGCTAGATAAGTTATATAAGCTGTCTTCAATTCTTAGAATAATTGTTTTATAATTCCTCAGAGAATTGGGTTGCAATATGAATGCTATCAAGGGCCTGAGCCAACCATCCCACTATAATCCTCAATTTGTTTCTTTATATCAGTGAGATCAGCAAATAGGAAATCAAAAGATTCCTGTGTTCTAGATTTAGAGCTATTTATCTTTGAAATAGCCCCAACTCCTGGGAACATAGTTTAATTTCTAGTAGAAGGCCTAAAAAATAATTCCTATCAGATTCTGAATATCAGCTTCCAACTCTACCAACTTCTGACCATCAAGCTACTTAAAAAGAAAGAAATGAAAAAATCTTTCCAATTATCTTGTCAGGTTTTAGCTGGGATAATATGTAAATATTTCTGGCAGTATCGAACAACCCCTTAGATGCAAGAAGCATCCCCAAAGAGGGTACAGAAGTACTATCCTCCCAAGATTCAGAGCTACTCTCAAAAATAACCAAAATGAAAGAATTAGACAGTTTCCTTGAGAGTTGGGTACAGTCTGTAAAACCTAATCAAGTTAATCCTATATCTGCACCCACAGAATGAAGGCTGCTCCAGCGGCCAGGCCCACACCACAAATCTAAACCTACAGCAGCCTGCACTTATAGGAAACATCTGTTTCCTGTAGGATTCCTATAGGAATCCTAACCAGCCACCATCCCCTAACCCAGCTTTTAGCTAGTTTGCCTTCAACCACGTGCTAACTGAATGTCCAGCTGAGTTCTCAGGATGACAAGCAAAACAAGGCAGGAGCCTTCCCTGGAAGAGAAAGGGGTAGATAATCAATGAGGAACAGCATGAAATTTTACCTTTTTTTTTCTTGACCAGGCACTACGCAGATCTAGAAGAGCTGGCTTTGGTACAAAGTCTCACTCTTGTCTGGTTTCTGATAGTTTTACCAAATCCCATCAGCAGGCTCCACAGCAAGTGAGGTTTAAAGCGTAGCTCGGGTATCTACCAGGATCTGGCAAGGTTTTTCCACAAATTTTTAGTTTTTCCTGGTCTGTTCAAGGGCACAACTCATACCAGCTTACCAGAAAACCCCTTCAAGTCTTGTCACCCTTGGGAGGGACCCATACAGGAGCCCTCCATTGAGGGTAGGTATGAGGGTGTTCACATTGGTGGGAAAGGATTTGCACACAACCTGTGAGGACCGTGTATTATCCAGGGTCCTGATTTGCAAATGAAATACCAATTTCTGGGCTAGAGTTTGATGACAGACCTCCAGGAGTATGTAGCTGGGGAGACCGAGGTGTTTAAGTTCTGGTCATGGAGCTGGTGCATCTGTAAGGTCACTGACTTGCTGGCCTTTTGTTTATGGTCTTGTAGTCTCTTCAGAGTGAGAAGGCAATTCAGATAGAGGATTAGTAGACTGAGAGTACTCAGATAAAGGCAAATAACATAGTAGGTGTCACATCAGTCTTCTAATCTTGTTCACAGTACTTCTTGTAGCTTTAAGTTTTCATTAGCCTCTTACAATTAAGATTTCCACGAAGCCATTTTGGAATTGTGAAACATTTTGGCAGTTTCTGCATAACAATTAAAATAGGTATCCCATTCTGTTTGTCTGATTTGGAAATATTTGCTTTTAAGTGCACACTTCTCAAAAGATCTTGTTATTTTTTGTCACTATATGGTGTTTTTATTGTACCTCATTGCACAGAAATTCTCATGAAGTTGGTGGTTGACCTAGTGTTCATCTAACACATTCCCTGGCCAACTTATCCTAGCACAGGGATCTTAGAGTTAGGTGGCAAGCTCCTAACAGCTTTTAAGCACTTGATTTGTGCCCACCAAATTTGTGGCTTTGGCTTCTGAGATATTATTTGGTAATAGAAGTATCATTTCTTTCATGAGAAAATTTTTATAGTGGTAGAAGCCATGATGGCTTTTAATAGTCTGACTTGTGCCTATTTACATTTTTATGTATCATTGCTCACAACAGTTCAAATTTTTTAGCTCCATTTATTTCCCCAAGTCCCTCAGTGGTTTATGCTGTGGATTTACCTTAAGGCTGCGTGAGTACCCTAACAGCTGCCACTCATTACAGACATTGGAATTCCTTCTTCTGGAGTCCCCTAGTCCCTCATGGCTGCTACACACTGGAGACCTTCAGAGAGCTGTGGGCAAGGGAGCAGAACTCAAATCCTAGAGTGACTTAGCCATGGTCCTCAGTAATGAGCAAAGAAACAGGAAACCTAAAGGATTCAGTGGACACCTCCCCTGTGAATCTCCTTGTCCCAAAGCCTGTTAACAGTCAGCTTCAGATCCATTCCTCATCAACAAAAATTGTTAAAAATTATTCAAGAAGACAATTTAGGCAATACAAACACACTTTATTTAACACTTCATGAAGTGCCTAAATTCCATTTGAGGAAGTGTTGTGGGAGCTTGTCTTTACCCAAAACTGTAAACTATCACTCTGTTAAAGTGATATAATAACAAATTACCAATTTGCAGACACTTAGGTAAAAAAGTTGATTTAGGCAACTATCCATGAGGCATACTGAAGCACTGTGTGAATAGTTACTGGGAAGCAACTATTCGTAGAGTCTGAGGCATCGTGTCAGATTAACCAACTAACATTTCCACTAACCAGGAAAATGGAACTTTTCTCCATATATAGTGCCAAGGAATGTATATATCACCTTCTGATACTCTTTGCAAATAGTTCATCTAAATATGCTCATAATATAACAAAAAGGCAAATTTAGATTGTGGAACATTTTATAAAATGAGAAGCCTGAACTCTTAAAATATGTCAATGTAATGACAGACAAGAAAATCAAGAGGGTTAAAAAGGACTAAAGACATGCAACAAAATACAATGTATAATTCTTGGTGGTACACATCTTGTATTAAAATAAACTTGGCAGGTAATGTTATGAACTATTAGATAATTTAATTTTGGATTGAATTTTATATATTACTGCATCAAAGTTAAATTTCTTGGTGTGAAAATGGAATTGTAGTTATGTAGGATGTTTTCTTGATCTTTAGAAGGAACATAATGAAACATTTAGAAGTGAATGCCATCATGTCACTGATTTACTTTTGAATATTTAGCAAAAACAAAGAGAAAACAAATGTGCCAAAATTTAACAACTGATGAATCCCATATGGGGTAAATGAGTGGGCAGGGGGGAGAGGACTGGGGTGGGCAACGGGGGATAAGGCAGGACAACTGTAACTGCACAACAATAAAAAATTAAATTAAATTAAAAATAGCACTTTTGCTACAACTTTTCTATAGGTTTGACAATTTCCAAAGTGAAAAAAAGTAGGGCAAATGTAAAAAACAACTGACAAAATATAGAATTTCATACATATCCTTAGGTGATGTATCTTCATTAAACCTATTTATTTTATTTCCAAAGCCTTGTCTTTCATGATGAATTTAATATAAGCAAAGATATTTATTATGATTTTAGTGTTTCACAAGACATTTTAAGAGTCATATGTTTATAACAATCATGAAATACAAATTAACTCTTACAAGCATAATATCCCCTCTTCTCCTAATGGGTTTTACAGTTTACCTTTCCCTGTCTCATTCTAATATGGAAAGGTTATTGTCTCATGCATAAGTGCAGTTAAATTTTAACCTGGATTTGGTAATATAGCCACTGTTTCTCTAATGATATAAAACAAATTCATTCCATAATGAATTATTGTTTTCATAAGGCCCAAGTTAGATCTTAGCTGAGAATAAAGGGTGACAATTTCCAATCTGTGTCCAGAATAGCACATTATTTCTTGGAGTGATAGAAAATAGGAAATGACAAAGAAAAATGTCTATAAACTTTGAATCATGGTAGCTTTGAAAATGGAGTAATACAGTTAAAAGCATGAGACAAGTTTTATATTCATATGTACAGTGAGAAGTCATTACTTATATCATTTTGAAGACAGGAGGAGTAGAGGAGTTTTTGGTTTTGGAACAGAAAAAATGCTTAGCACTATCCTTTTACACAGAATTGAGAGTAAATAATATTCCTTTTACTTAGAATTGAGAGATTACTGTGAAAATCCCTGATGGGATCATGAAGTTTTACATGTTCCCTTATTTGACTGTGCTAACATGATGATTTGAATCATGTTAATATGATGAAAATGTTATCATCCTCTCCTACAAAAGATACCTAAACTTGAAGCTATAACTTTTTTATATTCTCTTCAGGGTGACATGATTCTGTAGAGTGTTATCTCTTTGAGAAAGGTACATAACACACATAATCTTAGAAAGTGTTCATTTATACCACAAACCTGTAATCAAAGTTGACAATTCTGTACTTACTGGCACAAAAGGTTGGGTGCTACACTGATGCTTACTTCTATTGGAATCTTCTGATCACAGCTGTGCTTTGCCATAGCAGGCTCGACTCGTCATAAATAGTGATATTCTTACTGTATCACAAATTTTCATGTTAATCTATTTAGACTAAATATAAACTTATTTGGCATCTGCTAGAGCAGTGCTTTTAAAACTGTGGGTTACAATTTGATAGCAGCAATTTAGTGCCCTGAAACTAGCATTTAGTTTAATAAAACACAACAGGGTAGAATAGGACAGATCAGATCACCTCCACATGCATTACGAGTAGTAGGGCATGAGTGTTGTTTGGAAAATGAATGTGTGTATTTATGTGTGCAATGCTGCAATGTAAAATGCCTTACTGTTGGTTGAAGTTTAAAAAGTTGAAGGCAATGATGGAAGTTTTTATATGGTAAAATAGAGACTGCTTACTTACTTTCAGAATTGTACAACATAATAGTAATTTTTAATGAAAAAATTTTCTGAGCATAGCAAAATTTGTTAGAAATTTACTAAAAGTGTTTTTATAGATAGCTTTATTAAGATTTTCTCATATTTTATAGAAAATGCATGATCATTGTTAAATTAATAAGCAGAATTAGAAAATGTAATGAGTCAAATTGAGGGTCTTATATTCAAAAGATATTTATATTTCTTTTACTGTGGGTTTTGTTTGTTATTTAAACATTTTTTATATTAGGTGGCTAATATTTTTGTATTGATCGGTCAACATTTGAATCTTTGCCTATCATTTACTTTACAAGCATTTTCTCAGTTTGTCTATAGTGTTTTTGTTTTGTTTACTCAGGAATTTTCAAAGTATATGTAGTCAAATGTCAGTGGCTTCTCTGTCTATTTCAAATAAAGGATTTTTCAATGTTCAGATTATATGCATAGGTGGGGAAAATGTAGGTTAATAGTAATAGTAATACGCACACAATTAATAAACAAATAATACAAAAATAAACCACTTCGTGTGTTCAAACTGTAAGCCTACTTTCGCCTGTAGCAGTGCTCTCACTACTGCGCTGACTCTTCTGTGAAGACTTGTACTGCCACACCTGTGTTGCCTCCCCCTTAACATGGCAGCGTCACCCAGTTTAAACTCTACTAAAGAATTATAAATTTATAACATATTTAATAACTCACTGGGCTAGTTAGTCTCCATACACTACTATTTTGTCATATTTCTGCTTACTTGATTGTTTTTGATTTTCTAATAATTAAAATGATAAAATGTTTTGAAGTTTAACAGTAAAAGGAGACAAAACTGTATAGCTGGATGAATGATTACAATCTAAAAAGACAAAAAATGCCTCAATTAAGCTGAAAAGTATTAAACATTCAAGTAGCAAACCCAGATCAAGACATAAAACATTGCCAGCCCATCTTATCATTATGAGCTCACACAGAAACAAATATTCTAGTATTTATAATGTTAGGTTAGCTTTGCCAGTACCTGAACTTTATAAAAATAGAATAATGGTTTAAGTTGGGCCAATTATCTTCAACATGATGTCTGTAGAGTTCACATTAGTTGTCATACCCCGCTTGAGTTTGTTCATTTTCATTGCTTTATGACATGGCATTAAATGACTGTAAAAAATGTATTAGCATATCCATTGTTTCAGTTTATGAATTTTTGGAATAATATTTTCTGGACATTCTTATATATTATTTTATGGTTTTTATTCAGGCATTCTGTTTTTCCTTGTGTTATTTGGTAATTTGCATTTTTTAGCATTTGTCCCTTTGGATTTAAACATTCAATGATATTGGCATTTATGCAAGGTTTTAATTTTAAATCCCCATATTCATTATTTGGGTGACTTCTGTTCTCTGTCTTCACTCATTCTCATGGTGAACAAATTTAATATTTAATTTCTTTTTTTATTTATTTTATTTTTTAAGGTGATCATATTGCCTTTTTTTTATTTTAATCATTGTTCAAGTACAGTTTTCTCCCTTTTACTCCCATTCCAGCCCACCCACCCACCCCTCCCCACTTCCCTCCCATTACCACCCTCCCCTTAGTTTATGACCATGTGTCCTTTAAATTTGTTCCTGTAAACCCTTCCCATTCTCCCCTGAAATTCCCTGTTCTCTCCCCTCTGGTCACTGTCAGTCTGTCCTTTATTTCAGTGTCTTTGGTTATATTTTGCTTGTTTCTTTGTTTTGTTGTTTAGGTTCCTGTTAAAGGTGAGATCATATGGTATTTGTCTTTCACTGCCTGGCTTGTTTCCAGCTCCATCCATGCTGTTGCAAAGGATAGGAGCTCCTTTTTTTCTGCTGCATAGAATTTCATTGTGTAAATGTACCATAGTTTTCTGATCCATTCATTTACTGATGGGCATCTAGGTTGCTTCCAGCACTTAGCTATTGTAAATTGTGCTGCTATGAACATCGGGGTGCAAAGGTTCTTTTGTATTGGTGTTTTAGTGTTCTTAGGATATAGTCCCAGCAGTGGAATTGCAGGGTCAAAAGGTAGATCCATTTTCAGTTTTCCTAGGAAGTTCCATACTGCTTTCCATAGTGGTTGTACCAGTCTGCAGTCCCACCAACAGTGCACTAAGGTTTTCTTTTCTCCACAACCTCTCCAACACTTGTTGTTTGTTGCTTTGTTTATGATGGCCATTCTGACTGGCGTGAAGTGGTATCTCATTGTGGTTTTAATTTGCATCTCTCTGATAGCTAGCAATATTGAACATTGTTTCATGTGTCTTTGGATCTTCTGTATGTCCTCCACAGAGAAGTGTCTGTTCAAGTCCTTTGCCCATTTTTTAATTGGGTTGCTTGTCTTCTTAGAGTGAAGTCATGTATTTACTTCTTATTATATTCTAATGACTCCCAAATTCCTTTTTTTAGCCTGAATAGTTATTTACAGTCCATCTTCAGATGACCATCTGCTTATTCTAAATATCTACTTGAATGTATAATAAGCATCTCAGACATAACAATTCTGAATCCAAACTCTTATTTCCCTAAAAACATTTTTCTTTAAAAAAATAATTGACTGTTTTTCTATTACAGTTGCCCTACTTTTCCCCCATTGCTCTCCAGTGCCCTGCCCTCTCCCACAGTCAATACCGACACTGTTGTCCTTGTCCTTGGTTCATTCATACATGTTCCTTGACTACATCTGCCCCTTCATTCCCCATTTCTCCCCTCCAACCTCCCCTCTGGTCATGGTCAGTTTGTTCCTTATTTCCATACCTCTGGTTCTATTTTGCTCATTTGTTTTATTCATTAATTTCTTGTTATAGGTGAGATCATATGGTATTTGTCATTTGCTATGTGGCTTATTTCACTTAGCATAATACTCTCCAGTTCCACCCATGCTGTATCAAAAGGTAGGGGCTCCTTCGCTCTTTCTGCTGCATAGTATTACATTTTGTAAGTGTATGATATTTATTTGATCCACTCATTTACTGATGGACACTTAAGCCATTTCCAGCACTTGGCTATTGTAAGTAACACTGCTATGAACATGGGTGTTTTTGAAAATGGTGATTCCAGATTCTTAGGGTATAATCCCAGCAGTGAGATCACTGGTGCAGCCACTGTGAAAAACAGTATGGAATTTCCTAAAAAAAAACTAAAAATGGAACTTCCTGAAAACTTTTTTTCTGCTTGAGACTTCATCTCAGCAAATAGCAATGTCCTTGCTGTTGTTCAGAACAAAACTCTTGAGATTATCTACGCTTTTAATCTCATACTGCTCAGCCATTTCTCAGCAATTTGTTGGCTTTATTTTCAGAGATCATCCAATACCTTTTCCTTTATTGCAGCCACTTTTATCCAAATCCATGGATCCAACTTTTTGCTGTACTTAGTGTGACAGCCTCTTCTCTGGTCTCTCCTCTTCTTCCTCCTCCTTCTCCTTCCTCTCCTTCTCTTCTTTTTCTTCTACCTCTTTACCTTCTCCTACTCTCCCTTTCCTCTTCCTCTACCTTCCTCCCTTACTCATTTTTTTCTCCCTATCTCCACTCAAAATAAAGCAGGTAGATTATTTGGCGAAACTCAGATCATGTATTTTAGCCTTCTACTCAAAACCCTTCAAAGAATTTTCATCTTAATCATTTTATAATCCCAAAACCATAAAGTCATCCATATATGGCTGTATGATTTCCATCCTTCCTTTACTGCTTTGTTGTCATCTCTACTAATGGTCCCGACCTTATTATTTCTCAAAAGACAGAACATGTCCCTCTGTAGGAATCTTTTCACTTGCTTTCTTTTGCTCATTTTTTTCCTTTATTTATCCACATGGTTCAATATTTCTCAATGAGTTTTCCTATCTTATTTATAGTCCTACCCCAGGCACTCACTATGTCTTTCTTTGATTTATTTTTCTCTTTACTTATACCATTCAAGGTGCTATATGTGAAATATATTATTCATGTGTGTATATAGTAATTTTCCACTTAGTGTTAATTAATTTACTTATACTTTTGTTTAGCTCACAAATGACACTATGAGGACAGATTTTAGTTTTATTTTCAAGACATAGAATAACACTTAGCACATAGTAGACTATAAATATGTACTAAATGAATGTCTTTGATTAATAAAGTACTTCCTTTAGAATTATCTGTTGTGTAGGACATTTATACTAAATTTTCCATATTTTAAAATCTAGAAATGTCTCTGTCTTTAAGATGTAAAAGAGTTTTTCTGTATAGACATTTAAAAGTTGAAATTTACTCTTAGCACATTGAAGATTTTAAACTACTCTCTTCTGAATTCCTTTTTCTTTTTTGAATCTTTCTGTTACTCTGGATGTTGTTTAATTTGAAAAGATCTGTCTTTTCTCCCTGGGTATTTTTAACATGATATCTATTTTATTTGATATTGTATAATTCCATGTCAATACATTAAAGAATAAATTTCAATTTATTTTTAATACCCAGTGCTTCTGGTTTCCTCTTACTTAAGTTTTTTTTTACAACCTAAAAAAATGTACAGCTATGATCACTTTAAATTTTATATCTTCCTGTTCTCTATTTTCTATTCTCTCCAGCTAACTTGACTGGATATACATCATAATCTGTCAATAAATATTTCATTGCATTAAAAATTGCCTTAATATTAAACATCTCTATGTCTACATTTGTTGTGTTCTTTGATAATTTGCATAATTTATAAATTCTCTTTCCAGCAATATTTAATCTGTGTTTTAAATTTTCAAATTTACTTTTATTATCAAATGTTTTATTGATTATTTTGTAAAATATATTGGATCATGTTTAATTGTCTCTTGTTGATTTCTAATTGTTCTGATTCCAAATTTTATTTCATTGAACACTTAATATATATTTTATATTGCTTTTTATATACTTTATATTTGAAATTCCTGTGAGTTTACAATTGCATTTGATTCTTTTAATTCTCATTTGTGGTTGTTTCACTACCATTTTTAAAAGTCTTTGTTTATGATACCATATTTAGTTTATCTTGATGTGTGAAAAACCCATTGGGAAATAAACCCAACCCATTTCAGGGCCTTCTACTTAGTGAAATTACTTAGGGTCCAGGGGTATGGGGCTGATACAGATATTCCTTTTAAGTGAAGAGTAAATTATTGCATCTGGCAGCTCCTACAAGCCAAAGAGGTACAATGCATAGTGGATCTTTGGACATTGGAAGCAACATATTTATCATTTGAGTGTGTTATTCTGGCCTATTTATCGAATGACCTGAAACACTGCTAATTTTTTTTATTATTTTATTTTATTTTTTCCACATTGTATTGTTGTTCAAGTACAGTTGTCTCCATTTTCCCCCAACTACTCCCCCCCACCCCAGCCATCTCCACTTCCCATCATTGATCTTACCCCCTATTGCTTTTGTCCATGTGCTCTATATACATGTTCCTGACAACACTTCCCCCCTCCCCACCCCCATTATCCCTCTATCTCGCCTCTGGTTATTGTCAGTTTGTTCTTAATTTCAATGTCTCTGGTTATATTTTGCTTGCTTGTTTATTTTTTTTTATTAGGTTCCAGTTAAAGGTGAGATGATGTGGTATTTGTCTTTTACTGCCTGACTTAATTCACTTAGCATAATACTCTCCAGATCCATCCATGCTGTTGCAAAGGCAGGAGCTCCTTCTTTCTTTCTGCTGCATAATATTCAATCATGTAAATATACCATAGTTTTTTGATCCATTCATTTACCAGTGGGCATGTACATTGCTTCCAGAACTTGGGTATTATAAATTGTGCTGCTATGAACATTGGGGTGCATAGGTTCTTTTGAATTGGTGTTTCAGGATTCTTTAGGGTATAATCCAAGTAGTGGAATTGCCAGGTCAAAAGATAGCTCTATTTTTAGTTTTCTGAGTAAATGTTTTCCACAGTGGCTGCTTTCCATACTGTTTTCCACAGTGGCTGCACCAGTCTACATTCCCAGCAACAGTGCACTAGGGTTCCCTTTTCTCCACAATTTTGCCACCACTTGCTATTTGTTGTTTCATTTATAATGGCCATTCTGACCAGTGTCAAGTGGTATCTCATTGTGGTTCTAATTTGCATCTCTCTGATGACTAGTGATGATGAACATCTTTTCATTTGTCTCTGGGCCCTTTGTTTGTCCTCCTTAGAGAAGTGTCTATTCAAGTTCTTCATCCATTTTTTAACTAGGTTGTTTGTCCCCCTAGTGTGGAGTCATGTGAGTTGTTTATATATTTAGGAGATCAAATTCTTGTCCAAGGTATCATTGGTAAATATGTTTTCCCATAAAGTTGGTTCTCTTTTCATTTTAATTCTGTTTTCTTTAGCTGTGCAGAAGATTTTTATTTTGATATGATCCCATTTGTTTATTTTTTCCTTTATATCTCTTACTCTAGGGGACATATTGGTGAAAATATTGCTGTGTGGAATATCTGAGATTATGCTGCCTTTGTTCTTCTCTAGGACTTTTATGGTGTCATAACTTATATTTAAGTCTTTTATCCACCTTGAATTTATTTTTGTGTGTGGTGTGAGTTGGTGGTTGAGTTTCATTTTTTTTTTTTTTTTGCATGTAGCTGTCTGGATCTCCCAACACCATTTGTTGAATAAGCTATTTTTACTCCATTTTATGCTTCTGCCCCTTTGTCAAATATTAACTGACCATAGAGATTTGGGTTGATTTCTGGGCTCTCTGTTCTGTTCCATTGATTTGTGTGTCTCTTCTTATGCCAGAATGAGGCTGTTTTGATTACAGTGACCTTGTAATACAGTTTGAAATCAGATATTTTAAGCTAACACTTTCTCCAAAAATAAAATAAATAAAATATTTTTAAAAAGAAATACACTATGATGAACTGTCAGATTGTCCTGTAGATTTATTTTTTTAACCTATTTTGATACTATGAAGTCCAATGTGCAATGTGTTTAATCCCTTGAATTAAAAATTTTGGAAGAAAGCATATATTGACTTCTTATTATGTACATGATGAAGAAGTGTTGATAATAGAAAGGAGATGAAGAATTTGAAATGAAGTGAATTTGATCACTGCATAAAGAGAAAAGACACCAGGAATTCACATATCGGCATGATATTCCTTCAAAATCTTATTACTTCAATGTTTTATCTATATAGCAATAAAACCACTTTACTATACTAAAAATGTTAGGTATTTAGATAATTTATGTAAGGAAGTGATATAAAAGATGCCAGGTTTGAATGAAGACAAAATAGTTTTTAATTGTTTAGCTTAAAATTAAATACTATTAATAATATATTCAGTGTATTTTATTATGTGGGGTTTTTAAAATATAGCATCTCTTGATTATACATGCTTATCATTTACCCATAATTGTCATTTTATTAAATATAACCAGTAAGAAAAACTAAAGCTATTAGAAAATAATAGTTGTGAATTATGTTGGTAAAATAAATCGAAACTGATTCATGAGGAGATCAGATCATGTAAACTAATGCTAGTAACAATAATAGTGGTTGTTTCACATAACACTTTCAAATCCTTAGCACAGCCCAACTACTTTTGTGATGCCTCATTGAAAATTGCAAACTAAACTAAGTCCAACACAAACTGTTATTAACAGATTTAAACATCTTTTCAAACAAAAAACTTTATCAAAATTTTTCAACTTATTTTTACATCTTGAAAGTATTTGAATATTGTAATAATATTGATCTGACACTATTCATTGTGTTGTGTTTTATTTATGAGCATTTTTATTATTAAAGCATAGATCTTCATTACAAAAATTTAAATATACATATAAAATTAAATATGTAAATTAAGCATGAAAAATGGTTTGAATAAAAGGGGCAAAGCGGAATCATTTTACGCTCCCATGTAGAAGACAGAAAATAAATTGAATATAATGAAAACACATGACATAATTTTCTTTGTAGGATAGAGGAGGTTTTGTGGAAAACTATAGGAATTCTATCAGGAAAGAGATTGTTGCAAACTCCACATCTTGAATTTTTTCTCATTCTAAAATATGTTTGTAAAGAAAAAAAGTGTGATATGTATAAAAGAACATCTGGATATTTAAACTAACTTGCAGAATAACTTTTCATATTTTAGTTGTTGTCTTTAAATGTTTTTCTTGCATTATATGTGCACATACTTGAAGACAAATTAAAGACACCAGCTAAAAATAAAAACAGTGCTAAGGGAGCTATACAACAATCCTTTAGACTGAAAGATAATCTCTTAGAAACCAACTTCCTAATTAAGAGCTTTTATTAGGCTTCTATTTCATGCTTTTGCTTGTCAAATTTCATATTATTATTAGTAGAAAACATTGCTAATTATCTATTGTAAGGTAATGTAGCAACTAAGACAGAACTAGTGAAAGTGTTACGGATGGAGAAAGAGAGACCAGAGTCAAGAGGCTCCCTCCCTTGCCTCAGTTCTTGTCTCACTTGCAAGAGAATAATTCAATCAAGAGAAAAAACACGTATAGTGCAAATGAGATAACAAGTTTGTTTATGAAACACATATGGGCACAAAACTGCAAGCAAGCACCTGGCTAGTCTAAATGCCCCATGTTTAGAAGAAATAAAGTTGTTAGTAAGTTTATTCAATACACTTGAGCTGAGGCTACAAGTGAGTACTCGCCTAATTTAAGTATGCCGACTATTGGGAATCAGGGGTTGTATATTTTAGTCAGCTTTTAGGTTTTCTTCTCCCCCCCCCCCTTCACTAAACATTGGAAATAATGTACAGCAACAGTTAGCAAAAGTTCTTTGTTTAAGTAAAATTGTTACAAAGGCCCCCCATTCCCAGCAGCAGCCCCCCTCTTCCTCCTGTGCAAACCTCACTTGTGTTGTTCAGAACACTGGCAATCAGTGAGATTGTTACAGAGGCCCCGTCTCTCAGCACAGTCTCAAGGACTTCCCCTCCTCCTGCTATTTTGCTTGCAATGCCTGGGACACTCAGCAATCTTATCAAAGTGAGCTCAGGACTGCTGAGTTAATTGGTGACACATGTCTTCCTTTTTCTTCTAGCCTCCTGTATTAATTTCTTCCTTATATTGTAAGGGCGAGCATCCTGCCTTTATTTCCCCTCTAGCCACTTATTCCTAGCTGCTACCTAACAAAAGCAATGTTTGTTAGGTCATCTTAATATTTATTTTGGGAGAAAGCATCATTCAAATAGCCTAGAGAGAACAAGCCCTTTTTACTTCCAGGTTCTCTAGTAATGCTGTGCATGTAATTTAGGATCTCTATACCTCCAGGTACTCCTAAAATCTTTTTATTGTAGTTGCTAGCATAAGGAATAAAATACCTCATAAAGATTTTCCTGGATTGTTCTAAGGGAATACAAAAAGGGAAACTGAATATGGCTTATTCTGGTTATTAAAGAATGTTCATAATGATATAATAATTAAACATTAAAATAATTGTAAAAAAGATAAATGCCTCAAGAGGAAACCTCTTATTGTAGCAGGTGTGCTATAACTATTAAGGGCAATAAACTTGAGCCTCTAAATTCTTTCTTCAGTAAAATTTTAAAATCTAAATAGGTAAAGCTGTCTCTGAAATTTGCAATTTAAAGGCATAGTAACCATGTTTACAAACAAATAATGGCTTTCCTAAGCCAGGGAGACTATGCCTATCCCTAGTTGATGCAAATCTGGTGTTGTATTCTTCAAAATTACCAAGGTTGCATAAACAATTTTGTAACTCTGACTGTAACAGGGACTGAACCAAATGAACTGTGTAATGATATAATAACTGTGTGGCAATAAATTGCATAGAAGATAAAAACCAAGTGCCCATCAGTAGATGGGTGGATGAAAAAGCTGTGGTATACTGACCTAATGGAATACTACTTGGCTATAAAAAAAAAAAAGAAGGAAATCTTGCCTTGTGCTACAGCATGGATGGACCTAGAGAGCATCATGCTAAGTAAAATAAGCCAGGTGGTGAAAGACAAATACTATATGATTTCACTTGTATGTGGAATCTAATGAACAAACTGAACTAACTAAAGTAGAGACTCATAGATACCAAGAACAGACTGACAGCTGTCGGGGGAGTGAGAAGGAGATGGGTAAAATAGATCAAGGAGTTAAGCAAAAAAAAAGAAAGAAAGAAAAGAAAACCCTCATAGAAGGTGAAGAGGAGATGAAGGTTGACAAAAGGAGACTGGACTATGGGTAGTGAACACACAATACAATATACAGGAGATGTGTTGTACAATTATACACCTGAAACCTATTTAATTAGCCAATGCAACACCAAAGAATTTTAGAAAAATATATCAATAATAAGTATTTGGGGGAAATAATTAAATAACTATTTTAACAATTAAAAATCACCATAAAATGACTCTATTTTCATATCTTATAGACATAATCACAGTTCTGTTATAATTACCCCCTGTTTTAATCTATCACCTCACATTTCTAGAATAATTGGTATAATTTATTTGGTAATTAATAGATATTTTTAATTAAGCAGAACAATTTGTACTCCTTGTATCCTATTAGATTATATATATATATCTGGAATTCGAACTTCTTTTAAAATAATTTCCTATGTAACTCTCAAAAATTTCAATATATCCCAAAGAAAAGCTATAGCGAAAATTTAAAGAGATAGTAATGAAATATTTGTACCAACAGTTAACCTTCATCCATCTCACAAACTTTGGCAGGAAAATGACACTTTTAAGTTCAGTATCTGCATCACTGCCCCAAATCTGAAGAGCCTACAGTTGAAATGTGGTAATAATAGTAATGGGTCACTGGCAGGTGACAGATAATTCCAGTGGTTTCCTCTCTCTTTTCTTTCCAGAATTTTCTCAGTGGTTGTTGTTGCCCCAAACTACATCTTCTGGTTGTTCAAGCCAGTAAGATTGGGGAGTTTGGATTAGAATTTTAGGCACTCTGTACAGTGCACACTGGAAACAGATGCTTGAATAATGGTTGCCACTGTATACCTCACACTACACAATTTTTACTGAAATTGTGAATGTTTAGAAATTAGTAGCATTTTATGGTGTGATATGTCTCTTGAGACATTCAGGACTGTTCTAAGCAAAATGTGCTATAGGCAAAACATGTTTTCTGACTCATATTCAATGGCTGATCTGCAATTCAATTCAGTAGGTATCATTACATAAATAAGAATAAAAGGAAAAATTTAAAAGAAAGAAAGAACATGTTATGAAAAATAAATTTATATTTTGGTAAATTGATTTTTAAGGATGTGACATGATCAACACATAAATTTAAAGACTTTAAATATTATTTCACCATGCTAATAAAAAGGGTGAGCAAAAAAATAATAATGGCATGTAATTTGGTTCTATCAGCCCTCACTAACTTTATTGGTAAAAAATACTAGCTATCACTTGAGCCTTCAAAGTCATAACCTTTTTAAAAAATATTTTTATTATTTTAAATTTTATTTCTATTGTTACTCAAGTACAATCGTCTCTATTTTCACTCCACAATGCCCCTATACCCCACCCATCCTCACCTCTCACCCTAGAACCCATCTCCTTTGCCTTTGTCCATGTGTCTTTCATACATGTTCCTAGATGGTCACACCCCATGATCCCCTGTTACCCTCTGCCCCCGCCTCTCTTATTACTGTCAGGTTGTTCTTTATTTTACTGTCTCTGGTTGTATTTTGCCTGCTTGTTTGTTTTGCTGATTAGGCTCCACTTATAGGTGAGAATATACGGTATTTCTCTTTTACTGCCTGGCTTATTTCACTTAGGATAACACTCTCCAGTTCCAGCCATGCTGTCTCAAAGGGTAGGAGCTCCTTTTTTCTTTCTGCTGCATAGTATTCCATTGTGTAAATGTACCACATTTTTTTGATACATTCATTTGCTGATGGGCACTTAGGTTGCTTCTAGCACTTGGCTATTGTAAATTGTGCTGTTATGAATATTGAGGTGCCTAGGTTCTTTTAACTGGTGTTTCAGGGTTCTTATGGTATAATCCCAACAGTGGAATTGCTCAGTCAAGAGGCAGTTCTATTTTTATTTTTATGAGGAAATTCCATACTGTTTTCCACAGTGGCTGCACCAGTCTGCATTCCCACCAAGAGTGCACTAGTGTTCCCTTTTCTCTACAGCCTCACCAGCACTTGTTTTTTGTTGATTTATTTATGATGGCCATTCTGACTGGTGTGAAATGGTATCTCATGGTGGTTTTAATTTGCATCTCTCTGATGGCTAGTGATGCTGAGCATCCTTTCATATGTCTCTGGGCCCTCTGTATGTTCACCTTGGAGAAATGTCTGTTCAAGTCCTTTGGCCATTTTTTAATTGGGTTGTTTCTCTTCCTGGTGTGGAGTCATGTGAGATGTTTATATATTTAGGAGATCAAATTCTTGTCCAATTAATCATTGGCAAATATGTTTTCCCGTACAGTTGGTTCTCTTTTCATTTTAATTCTGTTTTCTTTAGCTGTGCAGAAGTTTTTACTTTGCTGAAATCCTATTTGCTTCTTTTTTCCTTTATGTCTCTTGCTCTAGGGAACATATTGGTGAAAATATTACTGCATAGAATATCTGAGATTTTGCTACCTGTGTTCTCCTCTAGGACTTTATGGTATCACAACTTATATTTAAATCTTTTATCCACCTTGAATTTATTTTTATGTGTGGTGTAAGTTGGTGGTCGAGTTTCATTTTTTTTGCATGTAGCTGTCCAGATCTCCCAACACCATTTGTTGAAGAGGCCATTTTTACTCCATGTTATGCTTCTGCTCCCTTCATTGAATATTAATTGACCACAGAGATTTGGGTTGATTTCTGGGCTCTCTCTTCTGTTCCATTGCTCTGTGTGCCTGTTTCAGTGTCAGTACCATACTTTTTTGACTACAGTGGCCTTGTAATATACTTTGATATCAGGTATTGTGATCCCTTCTACTTTGTTATTCTTTTTCAAAGTTGTTGAGACTATTTGGAGTTGTTCCACATAAATTTTTGAAATATTTGTCCTATATCTGTGACATATATCAATGGCATTTTGATAGAATTACATTGAATCTATAAATTGCTTTAGATAATATGGACATTTTGATGATGTTGATTCTTCCAATCCATTAACACAGTATATGCTTCCAATTATTTGTGTCTTTCTTGATTTCTTTCTTCAGTTTTGTGTAGTTTTCTGAGGACAGGTCTTTCATTTCCTTGGTAAGTTTTATTCCTAGGTACTTCATTTTTCTAGTTGCTATAGCAAATGGTGTTTTTTTCTTAATTTCTGATTCTGATCTTTCATTGTTGGTGTATAAAAATGACTCTGATTTCTGAATATTGACTTTGAACCCTGCTGTTTTGCCAAATTCACTTATTAAGTCTAGTAATTTTTTTGGTGGAGCCTATAGTGTTTTCTATGTACACTATCATATCCTTTGCAAATAGTGACAGTTTTACTTCCTCCTTTCCTATTTGGATGCCTTTTATTTCTCTTTCTTTTCTGATCACTGTGGCTAGGACTTCCAATAACACTATATTGAATAGAAGTGGTGAAAGCAGACATCCTTGTCTTGTTCCTGATATTGGTGGGAAAACTTTTACATTTTGCCAATTAAGGATGATGCTGGCTACAGATCTCTTGTATATGGTCTTTATCATGTTTAGGAATGCTCCCTCTACTCCCACTTTGCTGAGTGTTCTTATTGTAAATGGGTGCTGCACCTTATCAAATGTCTTTCCCCATCTATTAATATGATCATGTGATTGTTGTCTTTCCTTTTGTTTATGTGATGTATTACATTTATTGATTTGTGAATATTGTACTATCCTTGCATCCCTGGGATGAATCCCACTTGGTCATAGTGTATGATCTTTTCAATGTATTGCTGGATGCGATTTGCCAAAGTTTGGGTGAGGATTTTTGCATCTATGTTCATCAGCGATATTGGCCTCTGGTTTTCTTTCTTTGTTGTATCTTTATCTGGTTTTGGAATTAAGATGATGCTGGCTTCATAAAAAGAGTTTGGGAGTCTTCTGTCTTCTTGGATTTCTTGGAATAGTCTGGGAAAGATAGGGGTTAGCTTTTTCTTAAAAGTTTTGTAAAATTCTCCTGTGAAACCATCCAGTCCAAGGCTTTTGTGTGCCAGAAGTTTTTTGATTACTGCTTCAATTTCATCAGCTGTTATTGGTCTGTTCAGGCTTTCTGCTTCTTTTTCATTCAGTTTTTTTAAGACTTCTCAAAGTCATGCATGAGGGTTAGAATAAACTGACAAACTAATCTTATGTTAATATTTTGACCTCTCCCCATGCATAAAAATGTCCTTAGTGACATCTAGAATGATGATCCTTTCCATGAGTATTTCAATGTATTTTGCCCATATTCGTCAAAGGACTCACTATGTATGACAGCTATAGCCTCACAAAATGTACATTTAAATAATAAGACTTGCGATATTCTTGTCCACTTTTCTGTTGTGAATTCCATGTTTAGTTTTGTTTTATTGATTGTATGAGCTGTTTACAAATGAAACAAATCATTCCTTTTTTTCATTTATGTGACTTTTTTCAACTTTACAATTTCAGTTATGACTTTTACAAGTTTTCACTTATTTATTTATTTATTTGTTTAAAACATCAATTGTGTTGAAGTAAGATTCACATAAATACAATGCGCACATTTTAAGTTTAAAAAATAATAAGACTTGCAATTTGAAATTACTCCTTGATCCATGGGCTGCAGAATGGATTTCGTGACAGCAGGCATTAAAACAATATCATTGTATGTCTCCATCAGAGTTCTTGAGTGACCAAGTACATTGTCAATGAGCAGCAATATTTTAAAGGGAATCTTTTTTTTTTCTGAGCAGTAGATCCCAACAGTAAACTTTAAATATTCAGTAATCCATGTTGTAAACAGATGTGCTGTCATCCAGGCTTTGTTGTTACATTTAGAAAGCATGGGGATTGTAGATTTAGCATAATTATTAAGGGCCCTCAGATTTTTGGAATGGTAAGTGAGCATTGACTTGATCTTAAAGTAACCAGATGCATTAGCCTCTAAGAAGAGATTCAGCCAGTCCTTTGAGGCTTTGAAGCAAAGCATTGACTTTATCTCTTCAATTATAAAAGTCCCAAACAGCATCTTCTTCAAATACAAGGCTTTTTTTTTACTTTGAAAGTCTTTGTTTAGTATATGCACTTTCATTAATTATCTTTGCTAGACTTTTTACATAACGTGCTGCAGACTTCCTGCATCAGCATGTGTTGCTTCACCTTGCATGTTTTGGTTATGGAGACTCATCCTATAAGATATTCTTCAGGAAAGCTTCAGGATACAGTGGTCTCTGTGTACTTATATATTAAATTTTGTTATTTAGGTTCAGGGAATAGCCCAGCCTCACATATATGGACACACTCTATATATTAGCCACAAGTATAATTGGAAATTGCAAACAAACTCAGACTCAGTTTGCACTGACATTTGATCCCAAAGTGCAGACCAGGCATACATTTTCATTTTCTCCCCAAGACTTTCCTTGATGTTTCAGACAGAAGAAATAACAGAAAAGAAAACAATAATAGTAATAGTGATAATAATAATAATAATAACTTCTCTAGCTGAAACTCAACCAGAGTGTGGATACATGTTGCAGGCTCCCCTCCCTTGGGCTGACACCCCTAGAATGTATTCTGAACAACCCTACAAACTGTGGTAAATTAGTCCCTACTGCTCAGGGAAGTACCTCAGTAATGCACTCTCAGGCTTTAAACACTTCCTTCAGTTTTCTCCCCACTCCCTCCCTCCAGTTTTCAGGAGTGACTTCCCAAATAATCTAAACTGTATTTAAGTGCTTATCTCGGGTTATGTTTCAGAAAAACTCAAGTTAAGAAAGTTTGTACAAGAAATTATTCTACAGGCAAACACTATGGTGGGGTTCTAGAATGTATCATTCATCAGTCATGTGAAAATGAGTGCTTTGTTCTTTGTGGTGATAATCCCTACTGTGTAAATGAAGGGATCTAAAACCTCAGGGTGATAACCATGTTAGAACTGCATTTTTAAGTATAAAGAATCCATCAGCTACTGCATTCATTGGAGGGTTTCGGAAGACATTCCCTTTATTAAATCAGTAATGAATTAATTAATGTGGCAACATCCTATAACACAGAGGTAACAAAATGAAATACTTTGAATAGATCTCATTAGTTTAAGGTGAGTCACAGAATTCTGGGTTAGAAATGGAAGGCATTTCAGCTACTTCTATGTCAGAGGCAAGGGGAATATAATTGCCCTAAGAAATAGTAAGGTTGAAAACGAAACCAAAGATCCATTAATAGACATGACACAAGATGGGTGAATAGCAAACAAGGGTAACTTGCATTGTAGAAACAAGAAAAAAACAGTATCTAGTGAATAGAAGTTGCATCAGTTACTCGTAATTCTTGGCCAGTTCTTTGCATGAGTTGAAAGGGAGACTGACTTCCCCTGAAAGAACTCTGCATACCACAAGAAGGATTCTTCCAATCCTTCTCCAAAATACCTGCTGCATTTATCATACTATATACTTGGCAAGAGAGAATACCCAGATCCTTTAGGGGACATGCATATGATATGCTGACATCAAGGCTACATTATGTGAAACACAATTATGACTGCCAAATTACATTGATGAAGTATGAAGCACAATAGATAAATATTGTGGCCAAAATTTGTCTTACAGGAAGTCTAATGAACCTGTAACTCTAATTTGTGGTCATTTCCCTCTTTCCTAAATACACATCATATAGATACATGTTGCTACTAACCAAACCCCAGCTTTGGTTTCCCGGTCCATAGACAAAGAAGCATTGGAAGCAATCAAATAGAAATGCCTTAGGCTCTCTCTCTCTCCAGCCAAGAGAAACTATTCTATGGGAGGGTAGCACTGAAGAGAGTCACATTTAATACAGAATCACACTGGATACAGAGTGGTGATTCCCTGCATATCCCGTTCATTTTACCTGCATGCCCTCTTTATAGAATAGATGGGTCATGATATAGCAAAAGGGACTAGCATGATTCTGGTTAAATGTTAACTGCAATAGTAGACATTGCACTTCTTGTAATGTCCTTACTGAAACAGATAAACAGAACTATTGGCTCTTAATGAGGTGATTGATTGGAGAAGCTACCCACATCTGACCCAAATGAAGAAACATCCATCCAATAGCCCAGACAATTTTTAAGTCCTTGGAAAAAAGGGTGAGGCCTCATCTGCCTAGGACATTAGTGGAATGAAAAAGGACATTTTTCACATGTGACATATTTTAGCTGCATGGAACCAACTTTGGACATCCCGCCAAGATAGAAGAATAACAGAACACATATGTACCTACAGAACCTATCAGGTCCATTGCTAACATTTAATAAATTGTTCAAATTGAATGAATAAAATAATATAAAAATGTATATGAAACTTATGAAAAGAAATTTAATATTCTAAACAAAGAAAAGACTAACAAACTATTGTTATTGAACAAGAGGCTGCCTGCATTTTAGCATCTATTAACATCCTATATTATGATGCAAGCAAGTGGAGCTCAAAGAAAGTTGCTACACACAGTATACATTAAGAAATTTAACTTCATGGTCAGCATGGAGCTTTTTGTAGCCTTTTGTTCAACCAAGAGCCATCATTCATGAATCAGTGAAGTACATCACACTGCATGGGAAAGGCAGTCTTGTTCATGAAGGATTCCCAAACCCTGTGAACTGTCATTTTACATATCACTTTGTTAGTAAGGAAGTCCATTTATATTATTTGTTTGGCTGAATGAGGCCAGATGCTTGCAGAGCAAATCTGGGACATGTCCAGATTCATAAGATAATTTTCTGAGGCTGAAACAAAAAAAGCAACAACTGTTTGCCAAGAGTAACATCTGGAGTGTCTCACAGCACAATCCCCATAACAATAAAATGGGTACAACATACTGTTACAGGGTGCAGCCAAGAGGGGGACCCCAAATGGGCATTTGAAATGGGGTCCAGAACTTAAGGTGTCCAGGAGATTTTAAGATGTCTCCACCCCCCCACCCCCCCCCCACCCCCGCCGCCCAGGGTGTGGGTTGGGGGAAGGGACAAATGGAGCAGGGCCATTGAGAGCTGTTTTGCATAGCAACAGCCTTGCAGCTAAGCTGTGGTGTGGTCATTTAACATATCTATAGCCTTTGGCTGGTTGCATGGATATGTTAAATAGCTGTGATCATCTCTGAGCCAGGGGAATGGAAGTAACTTCCCCTACCAAGACGTGACTGGGGGCAGATCCCCCCAAGCTACAGCGCCTGCGTGGGAGCTCGGAGAAGATTGGCTCCAGGACATGGGGCCACACCTGCCCAGACTCATGATGGCAGCCCAGTAAAGCTGGAAGGATATGAGTTCTGGCATGTGAAGCCGAGTGTGGGAGGAGTCGGAAATGAGGCTGCAGAGGAAGATTGGTTGTGGGGGGATTTAAAAACCCAGACTTGGCGGCCATTGGAGGGAGAGAACCATGTGCAGCCATTGAAGGAGAACCATGCACAGCCCTGAGAGAGAGAACCATGTGGCTTTAGCAGAATAGGGAGGACCTCAGCCATTGAGGGAGAACTGTGCTGCTTTAGGAGAGAGAACCACGCAGCCTTGACAGAGTGGAGACTCCCGCAGCCCTGAGAGGGAGAACCACGAGGCCTGGACAGAGCAGGGACCCCCACAGCTTTAGAAGGGGAACCACCACCTGGTTTTAGCAGAGATCCCAGCGACTCAGCTGAGGGTGCCGGGAACCCAGGGAGGTCTCCCAGTCGAGATGGAGGACTAACTGGGAAGAACCAGAGGACTGCCTGAGCCATGGACTTCTATTTCCTTTCCTGAGATACAGTACTCTGGACTGGGCAAAGTGGGAAAGAAGGAAGGACTGTGTCTGTTTGTGGGTGTTTTAAGGGACTTTAGGATTTTTGATGAAGACATTAGGTCACTACTTGAAGTCTGTATAGCATCAAATAAACATTTCCTTTCCTTTTCACAAATCTCTGGCATTGAGAGACGTCTTTCCTAGGGCGGCGGACATAACGGACCCGGGGCCTTCTTTCAATAATAGTATATTGTCCCAGGCCCCCCTTGTTGTGTTCTGTAACAATACGGTTTTTATCTATTATATGTGCTAATTCTACAAATACATGTGGCCTCATTTGCTGCTTCAACTAAAAGTACCAGAGCTTCTGTTTAGGTAAACCCCACATCCAGGGAAGTTACATGTGCTTTTTAGAGCCAACTTTTATGTTCTCTAAATAAATATGATTTATGCTTCAGAGAGCCTTTTACCAACAAGATTGAAAGATTTCACCTTGTGAAGAAATTATTTATAAGAATTATATCCTATAGAATCATTCAATTCTGACAACTAAAGTCCTGTTCAAATATTTCCTTATTGCTTGTTCTTTTTGTTCCTCCCTTAGGTTTTACTAACTCTCAGGGCCTCCTTTCACTATAACCATAATTACTTCCATTTTATTGTTGTTTAAGTACTGTTATCTCCATTTTCACCACACCACAGCCCCCCGCAACAAAAATCCCTACCTCCCACCTTCGAACCTACCCTCTTTGGCTTTGTCCATGTGTCTTTTATAGATGTTCTTTGATAGCCCTTCCCCAATTTTCCCCTATTATCCCTTTTCCCACCCTCCCCTCTGGTTACTGTCAGTTTGTTCTTTATTTCAATCACTCTGGTTCTACTTTGCTTGCTTGTTTGTTTTGTTCATTAGGTTCCACTTATATGTGAGATTGTATGGTATTTTTCTTTTTTACTCCTCTTTACCAACAGAGAATGTCAGCAGTTAAATCTCAAGGCTGTGAAATATGTTGAATTTTTTTCAATTAAGAACTATAAATATTTTTACATTTTTGCCATAAATCAGGTCATAATACTCTCACTGTAACCATCCTTCCAATAGATCAACCTGTAAATTATTGGAACTCCTCATTACAAATGATCTTGTCTGTACTCCATCTTAACTACCCTTGCATTGTAACTATATTATCTCAATATCAATTAAGATGCTTTCTAGGATTCTTCAAAAATAATTTTGATTTTTAGCTCATCTCATAATCTACATACCAAGTTCCCAAATACTCTTCAGATTTTGGAAGATCTATAGCTATTTTATGAAATACAGAATCAAAAATGCACAAATAGAGATGATGAATGACTGTTTATTTGGTACTTAACGTAAGCCAAGCTTTATATGTTAAATGTGGAAAAATACAATATTTTAAAATTTACTTTGATTTTTATCTTTAGCCTTGAGTATACAGTCAAAATACTTTCATCTAAAGGTAGTTAGGTCATTTGTAACATAGATACATTTTTCAGTTAGTATTCCATCTTTCATCCTTTTGTAGGTTGTTTTTATTGTTTTACTTTTCATTATTTATATGTACTAAAAGTTATTCTGTGTTGTACAGTTCTGTGGGTTTTGACAAAGGCATATAAACTGGTATCACCACCAGAGTCACTCTGACAACAGTCTCATAAGAAAAGACATGACTTTATAAACAATTCCATATTCTACTGCCAACCCTCTTTCAGTATTGTAATGTTGGGAACTGCCCTGCCTGGTATCAGAAGCTGTAACCCCTGCCAAGGCTAAGGCTGAGGGAGTGGCCTTGGACCATAATCCAGCAAGGGGAAAAAAGCTTATCTCCCTGGCGGGAGCATTGTTTCTGCTGCTTCAATCATAACTGAACCCCAATGCTTGGTCGGTTAGCCAATGACGGGTAAGATTCCCCAAGGAGGGAATGATCTAAGACAGGCACGATCACATGGGAGGCCCCCAAGAAAGGACTTTGGGGGCTACAGCAAAAGGGGGTGATGGACCCTTGCTCCTCGGCTTTGACACAGCCTGAGTCCTCATTGTCTGGGAGAAAATCTCCTTATCTCTTAGTTGCCTAAATTCCCTTGCTCCACCTAAGCCTGAAACAATGACAGGGTGGTGCATCTCTGTGCTGAAAAGGGCGGTTTCCCTGGGTGATCAGGCCTAAGAAAGAATATGTAAAATCCTGTGGAACCTGCTTTGTTTAGAATGCTCTCAATTAAATGATGAGGGTCCAAGGAAGAAGTGAGTTTGTTCCTTAAAGTTTTACAACTCTTTGATCCTGACTCAAAATAGGCCCTCAGACTTCCTTGCTATCTATTGTTTGATCCTTACTTCCTGGCAATGTTTAATGAGCTTTACCTGAATTCTTATGCAAACGAAACCAATAAAAAGCCTCTCTGGAGCGGGAACAGGGTGCTCTTCCCACCAGAGAGAGTGGCCATTCTGTTCCTACTTCCCACAGGACCTGGTTGTCTCTGTGTATGTTTTTCTCACATGTTGAGGAGCCATCCACAGCATTCCACAGTCACCACTGGATGGTGATAGCTTCATTGTAAAACTATTTTACCACCATGTTCTTGCTTGCATTATTCCTCATGAGAAATATCCCCTCATGTGCATCTTAGCCTCATGACTTTTTTACCCCTCTGGTTGCTTTAAAATTTTCTTTTCTCCACTGATTTTGAGCAATTTCATTATGATGCCTTTGTATAGTTCACATTTCTCATGCTTGGTGGTATAATTCTTGGATCCATGGGTTTATAATTTTCACCATGTTTGGTAATTATTTACTCACATTTTTTGCCTCATTCTCCCCACCTAAAGTCTATGTTTACATATATAGTAGTCTATATATGTTTGCATGTATATATATATATATATATATATATATATATATATATATGTGTGTGTGTGTGTGTGTGTGTGTGTGTGTGTGTGTTATAGTTTACATATATAAAGTAGGTCAACATGCAGTTGACCTACAATGCTACTGATGTTGTTTTAATTTCTCTAAATGTTTCTATCTTTGTATTTCATTTTAAATAGTTTCTATTGATATGAGCTCACAATCATTAACGTATTTGTTTATACTACCTGATACGGCATTTACTCTACTGAGAAGTTTTTTCATCTCAGATATTATAGTTTTCCTGTTCAGAAGTGGGATTTTGATCTTTTAAAAATATCTTCCATATCTCTATGTTTGAATTACAATTTTGGTAACTGTTTTAATTACTTTTTCTAATGATTCAGGCAACTGTGTCAAGTCTGGATCCTAACTGATTGATTGATATTTTTCCCCTCATTATGTGCTATCTTCTTCTGTCTCTTTGTATGCCTAGTAATCATCTAGGGATTTCTGACACTGAACTATGAGATCTGTCCAAAAAAAAAAGTCCAGCATTGTTAATATAACAAGAATGATTTGTGTGATATTGATGTAACCTGGCAGTCAAGGAGATGGATTGGAATGCACATGCATGACAATAATGACTTCACTGTACTAGTCAGTGGGAGTGGTAGACACCATTGAGTGAGCATGTGCACAGTGTGGCCATCACATTCAAAATGACTGAGTGAGTCAAGCAACAAATCTGCATCCAATTATGTGTTAACCTTGAACATTCCTCTGTGGAACTATTCAGGTGATTCAGAAGGCCACAGCTATGGGCAACTGGTGATTGACAGTTTCATGATGACAACATGCCCATTCATGCATCATATCTGGTGCAGGGTTTTTTGGTAAAATATCAAATCACTCAGGTAACTCAATACTCTTACAACCTATATTTGGAACCCTGTGACTTTTGGCTTTTCCCCAAACTAAAATCACCTTTGAAAGGAGAGATTTCAGACCACTTATGATTCAAGAAAATAAAATAGAGCAGCTGATGGTGATTCCAAAAGATGATTTTTGCAGAGCATTTTGAACAGTGGAAGAGATGCTGGGAGAACTGCATGAGGTCCCAAAGTGCCTACTTTGAAAGGAACTAAGACATGATTTTCCTATGTACAATGTTTTTTATATCTTTTATTTTCTTCATTAAATGTCTCTATTTTTCATATTGCCTAGATGGATACTTTATGGACAGACGTCCTATACTATGGACAGACCTCCTATACTATACTTTGCTTCATGCTGAATAATATCTTATTTCTAAGATTCTTGAGGTTTGTTCTTAGGTGCCATTCAGTTACTTGGAAATTATTTATTCTTGCTGCTTCACTTTGCACTTTCATGTTATGGAGATGTCTTCTTTCCTTAAACCTCATGAACCAATATCTACTAGCCTCAAGCTTTCTTCTGCAGCTTTCTTACCTCTATCAACCTTCACAGAACTGAGGAGAGTTAGAACCCTACTCTGGAGTAGGCTTTGGCTTAAGGGCATGTTGTGGCTAGTGTGATCTTCTATGAAGATGACTGAAACTTTCTCCATGTCAGCAATAAGGCGGTTTTGCTTTCTTGTCATTCTTGTGTTCACTGGAGTAGCACTTTAAATTTCCTTTAGGAACTTTTCATTTGCATTTACAACTTGGTTATGTGTTTGGTGCAAGAGACCTTCCTTTTGGCTTGTCTCTGCTTTAGACCTATCTTGGGTTTCAATATGCATTCCTAAGTTTAATTACTTCTAGCCTTTGATTTAATGTGAGAGATGTGTGATTCTTTCATACACTTGAACCCTGAAAGGTCATTGTGGGAGTTATTAATTGGTCTAATTTCAATATTGTTGAGTTTCAGGGGATAGAGATGCTGAGGAGAAAGGGGGTGGGGAAAGAGAGAGAGAGAGAGAGGTAGAGAAATGGGGAATGGCAAGTCAGTGGAGCTGTTAAAACGCACACCATTTATCAAGTTTGCTGTCTTACATGGTGTGGTTTGTGGTGTCCCCAAATAATTGCACTAAAAAATAACTGATCGCAGGTCACCATAACAAGTATAATAACAATGAGAAGGTTGGAAATATAGTGAGAATTACTTCATGAAACAGACACATAAAGTGAACAAATGCTGTTGAAAAAATGGTGCCAATAGACTTCTTCAACACAGGATTGTTCACACCTTCAATTTGTGAAAAACACATTATTGTGAAGCATAATAAAGTCACATGCAATAAAACAGGATATGCCTGTAGTTATCAAGTAATTCCTTGTTTTTAATCTTATTATTTAAACTCTGCAGATAAAAACATAAACAAACTTAACGTGTTAATTGGACAAAAGGGTGTTTAATTTTAGTGAATAAGTTCAAATTTTGATATTTATATACTAACACAGAAAAGAACTATGAGCAGTTTTTATAACATTAAAAAATTTTAATGGTGAGTTCAGGAAACAGTAGCAATACTGTCTGCTTCATTATCTAATTTACTGCTGTAATTTTTTTGTTACTCTTTCAAGGTAGGAAGAGAATTTTTATATAACTAAGTACTTATAAATAGCAGTTTTAAAATGTCTGTATTATATATGATTAATACTCTTCTGATAAACTGATCTAAAGTTTCAAAATTAATGCTAGTATATTTTTATTGTAAGGCTGAATTAATAATTTCTTTTATATCTTGAGTGTTCAATTTGTAGGATGATAATTGGATTTAATAAACAATTGGTGTTAAATATTAAGTAGAAATACTTATAAACATGTCATAGTATTTTGAGAAATAAAAAATATTAAAATAATTTTAGCTATTTTTGTCAGATATAAATTCATAATTTCCAAAGACTGTATTCTTATACCTAAGTTTTAACAAACCATTACCTTTTATCTGTACTTTTACAGTAGTAATATTATACCCATGAATTTTCAAATTAAAGTCTGAAAGTTTTTAAGAATATCTTTAAAATTTTAAGTTTCTACAACCATGACATATTAGAGATCTAATTTATAAAATATTTGTGACAGCTATCTCAATCCAACCAACAAACATTGGCATGAAACTTAAAATGCTGGTGTTATCACATCATTGTGAGTGATCTGATCAGTCTACAATTCAATATGTTTTTTAAATAAAAATGACAATCTATGTGGCAATATTCAACATTTTGTATCATTAATACTTCTAATGAGACTAGAAAGTCCTGTGACACCAACTTTGACATGAACAGAACCCCACTGTTCTTTTCCACACCATTGTTTCTTATGACATCACCACAGACCTGCGCTGCACAGTGTGACATCCAAGAGACACAGGCAACTACCGAGTACTTCACTGTGACTAGTCTGAATTAAGATGCACTATAAGCTCTAAATATACAATTTTTATAATTTAGCATATAAAAGAATATAGCCCTGGCTATAGCTCAGTTATTTAGAGCATCATCCCAATATGCCAAAGTTGCAGTTTTGATTAGAAAATTTGGATAGTTTTGGTTAACATATGTTATATTTTATTTTGTCTGGGAATTCTAGAAAAAATTTCAAGGCTTGGTCAAATATCATTCTCAAATAGGTGAACAATGGTGGCAAATAATTTTCATTTCAGTTATAGTCATGTGTGAAGTAAATTATTTTAATTTGTCTATTGCTATCAGCATGGTTCAAATCAGTTAAAGTATTATTGAAAATGCTGTTATCTGGCACATCCAGGTTAAAGTTCCATTTCTTTCTTTCTGCTTTGAAGATATTTCTTTATTTTTAGTTTTCATAATTTCAATTATGTTGTTGTGTCTTGGTATAAATTTCTTTGCGTTTATCCTGTTTGGAATTTGCTCAGTTTTTTTTTAATATACAGATTTAAGTCTTTTGTCAAAATCAAGGAATTTTCAGCCATTACTTTTTCTAGTACTCTTTCAATCCTGCCTTCTTTCTCCTCTCCCATGTCTCTAATTGTTACCAGTGGAGGAGCCTGTACCCTTTGCCTGCCTCTTCTTGGTGAGCTGCAGTGCCTGAAGCTTAGCAGACTGTGCCAAGCTGCAGGAAGGTTGGGGTGCCCCTCTGTGGATGGGGTGTGGAGCCCACACTCTCGGAGGTTTAAACTTGGCTAATTAATGCAGAGGACCGTTTGGGTGCCCAGCATCTCACCATGCTACTGCCTCACCCAGAGGTGGTGCAATCCCTGGCAGAAACCACAAGAGTAAGGATGCTACTTCTCCCTAGTAGGAGTGCTGGCTGGGCTAGGCTGCGCCAGAATGTTTGGCTGGAGATAGTGGAGCCACTGCTAGGTGCCCAAGGCCCAGGAAAGCCAGGCAGCCCAGGGAGTCAGTGGAGTTCAAGGAGTCTCCCCCACTGGCCAAGATGACAGCAGGGAGATGTTCTTAGCTGAGCACAGAGAAAGCCATTTCCTTCCAGTACCAGACTGGAGGGTGAGACCCTGGGAAGGCAGGCACATGTGCCATAGAAATCAAAATGGTGCAGAGAAGTGTCGGACCAAAGAGCCCTGTCAGCCTAATAAGAGGTTGATTGGGAGGTAGACCCACCCAAAGTATGGGAGAATGTTTGGGCAGTTGATCGGTAATTTTGAGAAGGCACCTGGTCCATCCCACACTCAAGGCAATATAGTCTCGGGGTAACAAAGAAATTGTCTCTTGCTCATGGTTGGCTGCTTGAAACCTGCACTCAAGACAGTCCACTGGCCTGTCCTCTCCATGGCCCATGTGGCCTTATCAACCACATAGCCCATGGCCTCAAGAAGGGAGCTTGAAACAAGCAGCAGCCAGGAACAAGCTAAGCTGCCTTTATGACCACTTATTAGCTGCCTGTGGGCTCTAGAGGATGGTACTTTAAAATGGAGCAGGATCTCTGGGTGCTGGCTTTTGATTTGGTCTTGCTGAGGATGACTGGACTTTGTCTTGGACTTTGCCTTTGTTTTGTGACAGAGATTAGGAGAGAGAGAGATCTGTTTTGAGAGGGAGAGGTCGCTACTCTTCCAGATTACGCAGGATCTAAATAAAATTTCTTTCCTTTTTCATCAGCAACTGCCTCACAAGTTTGCCTTTTATGGTGGTAGACAGATGAACACCATTTTTTAAGTTTAGTAACACAATGACTAGACTTTCAGATCTTCACTAAAGTCCTTCAAGCATTCTCACTCAGTCTATTTTCTCTGTCATTCATATCTGGTAATTTCTATTGCTGTGTTGTCAAGTTCACAGATTTTTTACTCTGTTCTTTCCATTAGCCTATTGAACCTGATATTGAGGGATTTTTGTTGTTGTGGTTGCTATTTTACTTTGCAGTTTTGAAATTTATTTTCAATTCTTCTCTGTAACTTATTTTTATTTTTTGCTGAGGCGTATTTCGTCCATTTGTTTGAAGTGTGTTTTGTAATTCCTGGCTGAATCCTTTTCTGATAGCCACTTTAAAATTTGTCAGATAACTCTAACATGTGGATCATTGTTTGTGTTTCTTGATTTTCTTTCTACATTCAAGTGAGGTGTCCCTGGGTTTTGGTATGATTGATTTTTGAGTCTTGGACATTATAGGTACTATGCTATGAGATTCTGGATCATATTGATATCTTCTATGTCAGCAGACCTCTCTAACACTGTCCTGTCAATGGAAGGTCAGAACCTTACTTCATTACTGTCAGATGAGAGTAGAAGTCCAGGCTCTCCACTGATGGAAAGTTATGCAGTATATAGGGGATTGTCCGTTGATGGGTGCGGGGGGCACTTGTTACTTGATAGAGAGGATGATTGACCCTGTTTTCCAGCTGACTTCTAACACCACTCTAGCAGGTGTGGGTCCTCCTTATCCCTACAGGCAGGGGTAGATATGTAGGCTACCCACTAGGCCTTTCCTGAAGAGAGTGAGAGAAGCTATAGTTTTTTATTTTGTTTTGTTTTGTTTTGTTTTTTTCTCTGTGGTGTTTGGCTAGAGTAGGGAAGTTATTGCCTTGATATTTTCTGTGTTTCTTGAAAGCCCCTTTGCTGGTCATTTGGCTAAAAAAGGAGAGCAGGCTATTTTTAAGTCTTTTTTTGTGGGGGAGGGTTAGCTCTTTATAGACTTCTATGTAGGGAAAAAATGCACTGTAAACTCAGTTGAACATTTATATCCATTATCAAAACCTAGGCTGCCATTGGAGGAGTGTTTTCCTCTCTTTTACATCAACATCTAGGTACAAAATAGCCTCCCAAACCCTATTTCTCCTTTGAAATGTTTCTATTGTTACATTATCCTTTCTTTTCCACAGACAACACTTAAACTGAATGTTTGTGTTTTATTCTCCTTTATGATCAATGTTTGTAAAGGACATTTTGAATATGTCATCTCATTGTCAATAGCAGCCACAAGCATAAATCAATCATCTTTACTTATAATCTCTTTCTTATATATAATAACAATGCCTGATCTTTGATTTTCCAAGTGCCTTGGTTTTATCTACTTTTAATTTTCCCATATGAGCCCTTCATTCAGTAGAACCATCTGTACAAGCCCTGAATGTGTTTTAGCATTCATAACCCAATTGCTCAAATGTTTACAATGGACTCTCCACTGCTTTCTGAGCAGTCAGCCCAATTCTAGCCAATTCTGAAGAGTCAGATCAAATTTCTGTAAGATGTTTCTAGCTCACTCAAAACCATAGTGTTTATTTGCTGGACACATGAGGTAATTCTAAATGTGATTATCAGTCGTTTCTCAATTAAATTACACTTTTATAAAAACATTCATATCCTTTTTACTATATGTTATTTAAAGATGATATAATCAAACTATAAACAATTTCAAAAATTAGTTTAATTTTATAGTTTAATTATACAGGAAAAATAAAAGGGGTATACATTATTTTAAAATATAGTCTGTGCTTAATATGTAAATATCTTAATACTTCAATGTCAAAAAGCACCATCAAACAATCAGAGCATTGTGAACCTACTCTGAATAAAACAGCAAAAATTAAAGACCAATACAAATTGTTTTGTGTTTGACTCAATGGAACCATAACTGCATTTGACTTTGTACTCAATGACAAGATTATCTGATAGAGAGAGCAAGTCTTGATAATATTATAGCCAAAGTATTTTATGTTGCTTTGCTAATTTTTATACTAATAAGTTTCTTGAGTCTATACTAACTCAAACACAAAATACCTTGTCCTTTATGTAAACTGGAGTTAGCATTCATGCTCAGCTAGTGGTAAACAGAACGTGCTCCTCCAGCTTCCCTGGTCCTGACCACTAAGTATGTCACTCTTACATTCATGGATAGTCCTGCAAAACCAACATCAATAGGGGAAATCATATGTAGAGTTTATAATCACAAATGAACTGAAATTTGTAGTTTTGAATTTTTATTAACTTTCATGTTGCTTTTAATTTTGCTTAATGTGTGAGATACTGGAAGTTTCTGGAAGGCCTTGTGACATTATTGTATCATCCACAGCACTGAGTAACCATGCTTTTGTGAACACAGATTTTTCAACGCATAGTTGTCAATTTAAAAGTTGTTAATATTGATGAATTTACCTGTAAAGGAGAGGGTGTTTATTTAGAAACTCTTAATTAGGAAAACTAAGGAATTAGGAAAAACGATTTACTTTTCTCAAGAATTTACGAGACAAATGTCCTGGCTGGAGTAGCTCAGTGGATTGAGCACGGGCTGGGAACCAAAGTGTCCTAGGTTCGATTCCCAGCCAGGGTACATTCCTGGGTTGCAGGCTATAACCCCCAGCAACCGCACATTGATGTCTCTCTCTCTCTCTCTCTCTCTCTCTCTCTCTCTCTCTCTCTCTCTATCTCCCTCCCTTCCTTCCCTAAAAATAAATAAATAAAATCTTAAAAAAAAAGAATGTATGAGACAAATAATACTGTCCAACTTAGGGACTGCTCAAAATTTTGGTAAGTAAAGGAAGCCTGAATTCAGAGATTCAGAAAAATTAGGAATAGAAGTTTACTAAAATTAACTTAAAATACAGACCTTCCTTTAGGTCAATATAATTTCAGAATATGATGACAAAATTAACAAAGCATTGCATTACTATATGAATTTATATATTCCAAAACATTTTCCTAACATTATCAAATTAATACTTCTAAATTCAGTGTTACCCAGCAAGTCACTGATAGCCAAAGATTTTAAAGATAAATAACAGCTACCTACCCTGAGAAAGTCTGCATCTTTAAAGCCCTGAGCTTTAGCATACCTGACTGTGGCTGCTATAAGGAACATTGCACAAGCTGGAGTTGATTGGTCTATATGATTGCGGTTGATCGTAAATTGAGCAAAATGGTCAGCTCCATCACATGCTGGACATAAGAGGACCATTATTCCTTGAACAGACTAACATTGGAATAACATTAGTGGTTCCAGAATAACATTAGATTCTTGACATTAGTGAACATTGTAGGAAGCAATGGAACATATTTAAAGAACCCAGATTTCAGTTAAAATACATTTTCTTTGGTTTCAGACTTACAGTTCTTGGATTTTGAGTTTGGGTAATTTCTTTAGGTGCTCTCAACCTCTGTTTCATCAATTATAAAATAAAACCCAAATATATTCTTAATAGTTTTGAAAAATGAAAGAGAGTAAGAAGCAGTGTAAAATATATCTGAAACATTTCACAATAGGTCTGGAAAAACATAAAAGGTAGGGTGTAGTCAGTGATAAAATTTTCAGGAGGCTACATATTTAATACACATAAAACATCTGTGACAATAAGAAACATTATGTAGTACCTGTTGTGAAAAATCTAATAATATCTTACACTTAGGCTTTCCTGACTTAGCATAGTCTAGAGGTCTTTGAATCTTTCAAATCCTTCTGTGAAAGATCAGACAGCAAATATTATAGGCTCTGGGATAATCATGGCTGTTGTGGCACAAAAGCGGCCACAGACAACACGTGAAAGAATGGATGAGACTGTGCTCCAAGAAAACCTTTTTTGTGGACACTGAAGTATTAATTCTGTATATTTTTATGGCTTACAAAACTATATTCTTTTTTCTACTTTTTCAAATACTTCAAAATGTAAAAACTATTCTTAACTCATGGTTCATACAAATCAAGTTGTGGGTCAAATTTGGCCTACAGAAGAGTTTGCAACTTGTATAGACGAAGAGAAATATGTATATCAAACTTTATAAAAAATTTTCTGGAATTTTTCACTTTTTAAATTATTAATGAGAGACTAAAGATAAGATGTACATCTTTCAGTTTGTTATCCTCTTCATCTCCATTGAACTTTATACAATTATTGTACTCAAATATTTTATCTAACAATTCAATATGTAGCTATAATCATTCAATGTATGGCTGTAGAATACTTCTTCAGAAATGTAAATTTTAAGTATCTTATTCTCTAACCATTGGTAGCCCTGTCCTCTCATTTCATTGTGTTCTCCTACTTCACAGAGTACTTTGATCCCCTCACAGTTTAATCATCAGCAGATTCTTTTCTCTTGTTTTACCTTCTTAAATCCCATGGTTCCCATTTTTTTAAAAAGATTTTATTTATTTATTATTTTTTTAGAGAGGGAAGGGAGGGAGAAAGAGAGAGAGAGAGAGAGAGAAACATCAATGTGCAGTTGCTGGGGATCATGGCCTGAAACCCAGGCATGTACCCTGGCTGGGAATCGAACATGCGACACTTTGGTTCACAGCCGGCACTCAATCCACTGAGCTACGCCAGCCAGGGCTCTCATTTTTTAAAACTACTCTTTACCCCTTCTCCATTACCCATTTTCTGAAATCGTGTAGAAAATAAAATCCTAATCCCTTATTAATACAAATGTCATTTACCAACCAGACAGGATACTAAGAACACTTGGAAATAACACATTGTAACCATAATAAAAGTGAAAAAATCATAAAACAATCTCAATACAAATTTTAATACAATAAAACATCTACAATGAAATAAGAAATCTATAAAACAATCAAAATAAAGACATATAAAGATGAAAACGATTACCAAACATACTCTATAACCGTGTACCCATCAACATTACCCTAACATCTCCATCAATTTAAAAAGTTATTGATTGAACATTTAATGCAATCTAGGTCCTCTTCTAAGTGTCAGGTGTACAGAAGTATACTTCTAATTCTGGGATTAGGGTGAGGCCACTGGAGATGGAGGACACCCAGGCCTGGGCTGGAGCAATTGGGTAGTTTAGGATTGATTACTGAAATGAGAAGCTCTAGAAGAGCAGGCTTTTAAAACATAATGAAGAGTTTACATTGAAGTTGAGGTTCACTTAAGAAAACTCAACGTCTTTTTAAAAAATGAACAGTTTAGACTGCAGTTGAGGTTCCTAAGTAAGTTGTTGGTTATGCAAGTATGGCACTTAGGAGAGGAGGTGAGGGGACATAGAAAAAATAACTTTTCTCCTGCCCTCAAAGTTCTTCTCACTGGGCTGTAATCAAATTAACATGGGACAGATGAACAGGAAAAGATGTTTAAAGCTTATTTTACAAATACATATTTTGGAGTGCAAAAATGAGACCCAAGGACAGAATGCGCAGTTGAGGCTGATATGCAATTCTGGAGCTAAGGAAAAAAGTGGGTGTGTGGTATGGACAGGAAGGCAATTCACGTGGGATGGAAAAACAAATGTTTGGTAAATAAATGTTTACCAAATGTTTACGGGGCCATTTTTAACAATGGGACACAGAAAGGACTTTCAGTAAATGGGCCTTGCTGGTTCCTCCCTATGTGCATACTAGTTCCTATTAAACTATAGTTATCTCTGATGATATCTTTTTTCTTAGATCAGATCCTCTGTCTAAATTCTTTTAAGGCAAATAGGTAAAAGGTTTTTTCCTAAGTCTTTTGTTCCTAAAAAAACAACTTAAATATCATTATCCCAAAATGCATATTTTTGGGGGGTGATGCAAATGCTACTTCCCTTTAAGGCCCTGGCAGAGATATTTGAAAATTATTAAAATATTTTTGGTAACTGAAACCATGGGAATGAAGAGACTCCTTGCCATCAATGAATAAATGCAAGCTTGTGTGGGAGTGTGGGCTGTACATACTTTGTTCATGCTATAACCACACATTTCAGAAAAGCATCTAGTACATGTCAGGTATATAATACAAAATGTTTTGAATGAATATCTCCAACTTTTAAAAGTTTACATGTGTATTATCAAAAATTTTAAAACTCAAGGAGCAAATAAAAAAAGATCCATAATGACAAGCCCTGTATAGTTTGAGTTCTAGTCATTGCATATGTCTACAAACAACTGAGTGCATGTATGTGTGTATGTGTGCGTGTATATATATAAAACTTTTATATATATAACTTTATATATGTATAACTTTTAGTCTTCGATCTCTTATTTTTTAATTATTTTATTGTTGTTCAAAGAAAGTTGTCCACATTTCCCAACCATTAATCTCCCCCACGCTACCCAACCCTACCACCCACATTCAACCCTACCCTCCTAATTATCTTTGTCCATGGGTCCTTTGTACATGTTTTTTGACAACCCTTCCCCTTCTTTTTTTTCCCCTGTTATTCCCCTCCCTCCACCACTCTGGTCACTGTCAGTTTGTTCTTTATTTTCATGCCTCTGGTTCTATTTTGCTCACTTGTTTGTTTTGTTAATTAGGTTCCACTTATAGGTGAGATCATATGGTATTTTTCTTAATTAGGTTCCACTTATAGGTGAGATCATATGGTATTTTTCACTGCCTGACTTATTTCACTTAGCATAATACTCTCCAGTTTTATCCATGCATGCTGTTGCAGAGGGCAAGAGCTCCTTCTTTCTTTCTGCTGCATAGAATTCCATTGTGTAAATGCACCACAGTTTTTTGATCCACTCATTTACTGATGGGCACTTAGGTTGCTTCTAGCACTTGGCTATTGTAAATTGTGCTGCTATGAACATTGGGGTGCATAGATTCTTTTGAATTGGTGTTTCAGGGCTCTTAGGGCATAGTCCCAGCAGTGGGATCACTGGATCAAAAGGCAGTTCTATTTTTAGCTTTCTGAGGAAATTCCAAACTGTTTTCCACAGGGACTGCACCAGTCTGCATTCCCACCAACAGTGCACTAGGGTTCCCTTTTCTTCACAACCTCACCAGCACTTGTTTATTGGTTTGTTTATGATGGCCATTCTGACAGGTAAGCAGTGGTATCTCATTGTGGTTTCAATTTGTTTCTCTCTCATGGCTATTGTTGAGCATTCTTTCATGTGTCTCTGGGCCCTTTGCATGTCCTCTTTGGAAAAGTGTCTTTTCCGGTCCTTTGCCCATTTTTTAATTGGATTTTTTGTCTTCCTGGAATAGAATGGTGTGAGTTCTTTATATATTTTGGAGATCAAAACCTTGGCAGAGGTATCATTGGCAAATATATTTTCCTATAGGGTTGGTTCGCTTTTCATTTTGTTGTTTTCTTTAGCTGTGCAGAAGCTTTTTAATTTGCTGTAGTCCCATTTGTTTACACCTTTCTTTATATCCCTTGCTCTAGAGGATAGATTGGTGAAAATATTGCTGCGTGGAATATCTGAAATTTTCCTGTCTGTGTTCTTCTCTAGGACTTTTATGGGCTCACAAATCATATTTAAATATTTTATCTATTTTGAGTTTCTTTTGGAATATGGTGTAAGTTGGTCTAGTTTCATTTTTTTTCCCCTGCATATACTTGTCCAGAACTCCCAACACCATTTATTGAGGAGGGTATTTTACTCCATTTTTTGTCCCTGCCCTCTTTGTCAAACATTAATTGACCAGAGACACATGGGATTATTTCTGGACTCTTTATTCTGTTTCATTAATCTATGTATCTGTTTTTATGCCATACCATGCTGGTGACCTTGTAATATAATTTGGTATCAGGTATTGTGATTCCCTCCTACTTTGTTATTCTTTCTAAGAATCATTGAAGCTATTCAGGGCCATTTATACTTCCATATAAATTTTTGCAATATTTTTTCTATATCTGTAAAATAAGTCATTGGTATTTTGATAGGGATTGCATTGAATCCATAGATTGCTTTGGGTGTAAGGACATTTTAATGATGTTAATTCTTCCAATCCATGAACACAGTGTATGCTTCCATTTATTTATGTCTTTATTATTTTCTTTCTTCAGTGTTATGTGGATATCTGAGTACAGGCCTTTTACCTCCTTGGTTAAGTTTATTTCTAAGTTTTATTTTACTTGTTGCTATAGTAAATGGAATTTTTTCCCCTAATTTCTGTTTCTGAAATTTCATTGCTGATATACAAAAATGCCTTCAATATCTAAATGTTGACTTTGTTTCCCAGTGGTTTGCTAAAGTCATTTATTAGGTCATGTAGTTTTTTGGTAGAGTCTATAGGGTTTTCTATGTACATTATTATGTCATAAGTTTTATAAGAGAGAATAAATAATATGCAAAAATGCATTGGTTGTATGAGACTAAAAAATAAAAGAAAGAAGAAAGCAGCTATTAGAAAGCTCCTAAAGTAAGTCTTGCTTTCACCAAAAAAATTTTATACTGATACCAGAATGATGATCTAAAACCCAAATTACATCATGCCATCCCCTACTTACAGCCTCTCAGTTGCTCTTCATGCCCACTCTTGAGATGTAAATGGACCTTGGTAATTACCTGCCTTCTCAGCCCCCTCCTGAATCTATTTCTCTCATCTCCCATTTTAGTTGTGTTGTATCTATCCCATGCTCTTAGATGGACACTTCATGGGAACACACTACTTGTTCTTAACTAACCAGTGCAACTTCATTTGTTTTATCATGCTGTTGAACATGTGTTCTAATTAGTCCAGTGGGAATGATTCCCAAGGTTTTTATTCATTAGGTCTTTTCCTTTTGTAGGTCTTATTAAATGTGCACATGTGGCTACTGCATCTATCTTGTGCCCATACTAAGAGTACAACAAGGTCTGTCCATAAAGTATCCAGCCATTAGCTACAAAAAATAAAGATTTATTAAAGAAGATATAGGAGACGAGAAACATTGTACACAGGACAATTATGTGTCAGTCCCCTTCAAAGTAGGCACCTGGGGACCTAAAACAGTTCTCCAAGCATCTCTTCCACTTGTTTGAAACCCTCTGCAAAATCTTTTGTTGGAATTACTATCAGCTGCCCCATATTTTCCTGAATCTCATTAATGGTTGGGATATCGGCCCTTTCAAAAATGGTTTTAGTTTTGGGAAAAGCCAGAAGTTGTAGGGTGCCAAATCTGGGCTCTAGAGGGTTGAGTCATCTGTGTGATTTGATATTTCACCAAAAAACTCTGCAGGAGATGTGATGCATGAGTGGGTACATTATTATGATGAAGCTGCCAATCGCTGGTTGCCTATAGCTTCAGCTTTCTGAATAATCCAAATAGTTTCTGTGGAAGAACGTTCAAGCTTAATACTAAATTGGATGCAGAATTCATTGCTCTACTTGCTTAGTCATTTTTAATGTGATGACCACACAGTACACAAGCTCACTCAACTGCGTCTACCACCCCCACTGACTAGTACAGTGAACTCATTGTTGTTCATGCATGTGAATAGTCTACTCTTCTTAGCTGCCAGGTTACATCAATGTCACACAAATCGTTCATATTATATTAACAATGGCTATACTTTATTCAGATAGACCTCACATAATGCCAATTTAGAATGATGCCAACTCACAGAGAAAGCTGAGAATCACCAGGAAATAAAAATCATACCCTCATCAAAATTTGACTAAAGTTGCATTCAGCAGCATCTCTGAAGTTTTTCAGCTAATAGTACAGAAGCACTGGTTAAATTCCTTCTTGTGACATTTAAGGCAGCCCCCATCATCTCTCTTGTTTTACGTCAGGGTCTTGCCTCTCCTTTCCCAGTTCTGCTGTGATGTGCCTCATGTGAAGCATGTTTTATCCCCCTATCCCCTGAGAAATAAGAAAAGTAAAACTAAAGAGCTAATCATAGTCATAAAAATTTTTAAATTTATGAAACATGACAAAACAGGCTATCTTTAAAATTATTTTTCTAAGACATCCTCAATAAAATTAATGTATATAAGAACCCAGTTCTCCCTTTGTTGAGGTAGACAGAAGGAACCAGTGTTAAGGCTTTCCTTTCAATTCTCTTTGCTGAGACACACTGATGAGGAAATATTCAAACAGAATCTTGTTAATTCACAAACCAATTCACCTGTAAAAATGGATTATTTTATACACACAGCTTCTAGTTTTCCCATTTCAATGGCCAAATTTAAAGCTTATGTGGCATTGCTCACAAAATATAGCCATACTTAGCACTTTGTTGCATGAGTAATTAGTAAAAAAAAATAGTAGTATTTTACTGCTAATAATTATAGTCACAGGACATGCCTTCCTAGGCCTTTGATATAGCTGTTAAGAAATTGCATATTAGTATCAATACCCCTTATTTTTTATAAATGTATCAAGAGCTATTTAATTTTTTATTGTTGACACTGTTTAGATGTTCCTCATTTCCCCTTTTTGTTATTTAATTTTTTAAACCACATCATTTAATTCAATTTATTGGCCCTTCATGCTCCCATTTCTTTTTGAGGTGGTTTTGAGTTTGCACAGACTATTTTATGTTCCCATCAGAACCTTTACTCAAGAAAAAATGAATGTCAAAGATTTAGCCTAAAGCTATCCTGATAATTTCCAAGGGGTAATTAATATTCTGAATCTCTGTTCCTATTTTTCTTTTAAAAAAAATCTCTAAAACAACTTGCCAAAGGGAAAGATGTCATTATAACACCAGCATCCCTGTAACCATGTGCCTTATAGGACTTCCCTCCCTGGAATATGGAGGATTGCTTATTTGTGGAAACTTTATAAGATCTTTCTTCACTTTTTCAGAAGAGTCCTGAAATTTTTATTTGAGCTAATTATGAAAATAGTATAAAATCTTTGAATAACCAAACAATATTTGAATAAACAATAATTAATCTGGTTAGTGATCTAAAAGTCTTTAAAAGCATGAATTATAAGTTCTAAATAGAATAATGTAATTAGTAGATAGAATAAAGCTAAACTGAGATGTTTAAATACTACAGATTATATGAATGCTCATTCTGTTTGATTTAATAGATTTTGGAAGAGGCCCATAAGTTTTGGCCACAGGTGAAATCAAACAATAATAAAAACTCTTGTAGTGTAATCCTGTGAAACAATTTTTATCACTTCCATCATTGGTAAGATTAGTATTAAAAGCATGTGAATGCTTAGTTGTACAGTAATCAAGACAATATGGTGAGTGGTAAAATACTCAGTGTCTGGAATTAGAGCATGTACATGTGGACCCCAGTTGCTTCACTTACTAGCTGTGTGATATTGGATGAATTGAACAACTTCCTGGGGTCTCATTTTCTCCATCAGAAAATTAAAAGGAATAAATGCTAGCTACTAATTAGATTATTGTCAAAAGTAAAAGGTTAGGTGAATTATGTAGTACAGTAACTGGTATATAATTAGCACTTTATAAATGTCTATTACTGTTATTATTGTTATTTTATTTGTTATTCTTTATTGTGTCAATGGAATTAATGTCAAGTCTTAATATCAGAAACTGACAGGGTCTTAGATTTTACCCTACTTATAAGCTAAATTGTTAGTCTGATACTGTTGTGTGGATCTTAGAAAAATACATGACTCCTGTGTCAAATAAAACCAATTTCATTACTCACAGGAAAATAGTATCCCGAGTTTGATGTCCATTTACTTTGGTTCTCCAGGAGCCCCAGGTCCCACTGGTAGGCAACACAAAGGACTCCTCATAGATGTCTGTACTCACAGTGGTTGCTTTACAATAGTGGAGTCATGAACTCGAGGCTCTACTGCTTTCATGGTGAGTGGAGACAAGCCTGTTCTTTATCCAGGGGAAAATGTTACCTCATCTCTCAAACTTGCTGCAAACACAACCATGGAAAATGGCTTGGATAAAGTTTGCTCTGGGCCCTGAATTCTTCTCATGCTCACCAGTGACATTAGAGATACTCAAGATCCATGGTGGCTTTTCTCTCCCGGTAGAAATTTAAAATATTTTGTTCTGTAATTAGCATCTTTTGGACTTTGGTACCCATTGGGACCTCTTTTACATATAAAGGTAAAATGTTCATTTAACATTTTCTTGTATCTATGTGTCTGTATTCCAGCTCTATGACAACAGTTTAATCTTCTTGTGATTAATTTCACTTTTTTGTTTTCATGTTTTATTAAGGTATAGTTTACATACAATATTACGTTATTTTCAGGTGTACAACATAGTGATTTTACATTTATATACCTTGCAATATGACCATCACAATAAATCTAGTACCCATCTGCCACTGTACAAAGTTATTATGAATTATTGACTATATTCCTTATGCTGTGTATTACATCTCTCTGATTTATTTTATAACTGAAAGTATATATCTCTTATTCATCTTTTTCACTCATTCCTGCCACCCAGCTCCTGTCTGGCAACCATCAATTTGTTCTCATTTTTGCTATTAATTTTTAACCTCACTTCATTGTTTTCTTTTAATTATGTCTTCATATCCTACAAGAGTGCATGGGAATATTTTTTATTCCTGGCTTCTGTATTAATATTTTTATTTATTTCTTCTAGTTATAGGTAAACATGTTGAATCATAGTGTAGAAATAAAGTGCCCTTAAGGTCATTCCTTTATTATTATTAATTCTCTTTGTTAGTATTTGGGGTGAATTTGGCCATTTATACACTTATAGTTAAATACTCACATCATCCTAGGTAATGTGTGAGTGGGTGAAATCGCTGCTTCTTAAGACATTTCAAACTATTTTGCTAAGTATATCTTATCTATCTTTAAGGATACATCTGAAGCTTATCATTGTCCATGTGGCTTTTCTGTCTTAAACATTCTGGGTACATTTATCTTTCCTATATTTTACTTTCTAACATTCTATCATCTAAAAACTGTATCTATGTTTAACTACACTTAATTGTGCACTATATTGTCTTTTATAATTTCCAGAAATATAAATGTAGGTTTTTCTTCCTACATAGATTATAAGCAACTTGAGTTTGACAATGCTATCACATGTTGTGTATCATTCATAATTGTCACAGGGCTTTCATCCCAAAGACCCTAATGTTTCTTAATACCTAAACTATCATGATCTCTGCTTTCTTACAGGAACTGAAATAGATTACCAAGCATGAAGACTGGTGCAAAAGTGAAGATGGCAATGGAGCATCATGTGCAAAACAACCAAGTGCAAGAGGGTCCAGTAAAACAGGATAACCATGCATTCTTAAAATAATTTAATTACTCCATGTCACAACCTAAAAATACAGAATGCCCCTCAGTTAGGGAGAAGGTACCATTAGAAGAGCATGAGCTCACCCTTTTCCATCCCTTGATCACAGAATAATTTTCTTTACTGCTTTACTGAACTCAGTCTTGTTCGACTGGCACAAATGACACTGGAAAGAAGGACCTTGGTTTCGTTCTCTGTCCTGGGAGTAACATAGTGCCTAACATAGTTTAAACACTAATATTATTCTAAATTAAATTATTTCACATTAATGAAGTACTATAATAAATAACATCACAATAAAACAGTGTTCTCTAAAGTCTCAATTCATCAGATCAACACTTTTCATCTGTAGTGGTTTATTTTAAGGTAAATATATCTCATCTTAAAGAAATAAACATAAATATTCAAATTTGTCTCAGCAATATGATACACCTACAAATACAACCCTGAGTTTTTTTTGTATCTGCCTTGATTCTTATTTTTTTTATCCAAAATTTTCTTGGACTGCTGATCATTTTTACAACAAAGTAGCATGATTATTTATGGGTCAAATACATTACTCATTTAACTGAAATTACTTTTACAACTTAAAAAACTGCATTCTACATATTTTTGGTCAGACTAATTAGAGTAAGCTTTTAACAGTTTACTTTTGAAGCAAACTTATTTTTGATTGTAAAAAAAATTGTTTATATGTACATGGTGATAGTTAATTATGAGCTCTGTCTCCCTGATATTTTCTTTTAAACTACTTTTGGAATTGTTCTAGATATGTTGCATGTTTTTTTGAATGGCATTAGGAAAGCAAAGTGATAAGGAGAATCATGATCAAACAGTAGAAATTCACTTTTAATTGATTTTGTGAATGTTTATCTGAAATATTAAAAATCTTCATACTAAGCAATTCATTACTACCCTATAACTTATGATGGTTACAGTGCACCTACTCTTTTTACTACAAATTTTGTAATAATTTCAGCCAAAATTCAATATATTCTTACTTGACCAGAGGATACAAAATAATTACCTTTATTTGTCCTTTGTAGCATTAAAGTTTATTGCCACATCTAATTATATAATTCTAATGCTTGTTATCATATGGATTGTTTGACAAATGTTTTATTCTTACATGAATTAATAGTAAGGGATCGGTAACCTGTGTCTCTGTTTTCATGTTAAATCATCAAAATAATGATACCTGCAAAATTTGTACTCATACTGGTGCCTCAGGTTCAGCAACAGTTATTTAATTGTGCAATTTAGAAATAAGCATAGCCGCAAGTTATTACAGTATCTATCTGCAAACATGTACACTGGTCGTAATACTAGGGATATTATCTTGTTCAGAAGTAATTTTTATTTATTCATAGAAGCTGGCTTCTTACTAAAATGGTAGATAAACTAGTAAAAGCAGTTTGAGTAATCAAGATGAACTAAACATCAAAATAAACCTGCCAAATTATTACTTGAAGCCTTGATTTGATTTGATTTTTCCATTTTGTGTAGCTGGACAGAAATTTTGTGAAGAACACATATACTTTCAATTAATATTGAAATTACATTTTCTGGAAATGGTTTAAATTTCTTGATAAAAGATGCCTATAATCCTTTTAACCTGAGAAATAGTGCATAGAACCAGCAGAAATAACTGTTGTTTTTGTCTGTTGATTACAATTACATGGAAATCTTAGAAACTAAATCTAAAACTAAAACAAATGTTTTTTATTCTCATATTTTAAGTTTTAGAATTTAGATATCAGATTATCTGATCATGGGTCTGAATGAATTCTCTCACCTTGGCTACATCTATAATTCAGAGTAGAGTGAACAATGGTGTTAAATGCTTTATAAGTGAGGTTTAAAGTTTTGCTCTTGGAATTAACCATCAATAGACAAATTAGCATATAAAGATTTACATTAATCTGAAACGATGTGTCATTTGTCTCATTCTTCATTTACATTTCAAAGTTAAATTTAACCACTGTAGTATGATCTGTTCTGCTTTTTGTCTAAAGCATAACCCCACCTCTGTTAAATACCCAAACCTTGAATGAGCAAATCACTGGGGGCCAACCCTCCCTATTGCTTCAGGGTCTGGTAAACCTACCACACCCTCACAAAGCTTTCCTTATTCAGGAATCCATTTACCATTTTCTTTTTTAAAACATTGTTACTTAATTATATGCCAGCTGTGTCTTGTACTATTTTCAAATTATTACATATGGTGAACTTAGCTTATAGTGAAATTTTAGCCTAATTTCGTAATTCTTTTACATTTCTGACTTCAACAAATCATAGTAAACAAAAATCAGCAGAATAATTGATATTTTTCTTTATGGTTGGAGTGGACTTACATTTTAAGCAATAAGCAATTTAAAAATATTTCTTTACTGTTGCTTTAGAAACTAAGATATAGAAGTGTCATAATTGAGATGGTATATTTGGAGAAGTGAAAGAAAAATGTAGAATTTACATTCAGATGGTAGAAAACCTGTTTAGGATGCTAAATAATTTAATAACTAGCAAGTGGAATCATTCTAACTACCTAATATTTTTAGAATCATGAGTACGAAAAATGCTAAACAAAAACATTATTAGAAGCTGAAAAACTGATTAGAGAGCATTAACTTTTGTACCAAGTCCCTGGCATACCACACTTTTCTCATGGGTAGTAGAGATAACCAGAATTCATATATCACTTCCTTTTCATGGGCATTTTGGAAGACTAAACTTCATAGCCTCCCTTGAAAATGTAAGTGTCATACTAATTTTTGTAATGGACTGTGAATGGAAATGTAGTGTTCATTTCCAGAACGAAATATTGAAAATCCTTGGTTCTGACTGCTCTCTCTTTCCCTGACAATGTAAACTTGGAAACCATGCATTGAGTGAGATTACAAGAACAGAAGATGCGGGAAGCTTGGATCCTAAATTGAGGAAAACCTACCCCATTCCTCCTGCCAGTTCACATTAAATTGAGCATAAATAACTGGACTTCTTTTGTGTAAAGCCACAGATCACTTAAGATTTTTCTATAATGCAACTAGTAATTAGTCACTCCCTTGGCAATTCTTAGCATTAATCTAAATATCTTTTGACTTTAGGGTTGGGAAAATAAAAACCCCTTGATGAGTCCAGGCAAATGAAATCTCCCAACATTTAAGATGGTTATGTGAAAGAACTCCAACATTCATATTGTATTTTTTCTAGTTAATGCTCCTTTTAAAAAATAATTATTTAAATATTCAGAATTTAAGAAATATTTTACTAGCCCTGCCTAGGTGGCTCAGTAGCTTGGAGCATTGCCCTGTACATCAAAATTTTGCAGGTTTAGCCCTGGCTGGTGTAGCTCAGTGGATTGAGTGCGGGCTGCGAACCAAAGTGTCGCAGGTTCCATTCCCAGTCAGGCCACATGCCTGGGTTGCAGGCCACGGCCCCCAGCAACCGCACATTGATGTTTCTCTCTCTCTCTCTCCCCCTTACTAACCTCTCTAAAAAATAAATAAGTAAAATCTTTAAAAAAATTTTTTTGCAGGTTCAATTCTTGGTCAGGTCACATACCTAGGCTGCAGATTCCATTCCTGGTTGGGGCGCATGCTAGAGACAACTGATCAAAGTTTCTCTCTTACATTGATATATATCTCTCTCGCATTTTCTCAATCAATAATCATTACTAGGGCGAGGATTAATTAAAAAAGAGAAAAGAAAAGAAACATTTTACTAAGTTTGTTAACCTGAAGCTGAATTCCATTAACTATAACTGAGGAGGACAGTTTTCCACTTTACCAATCATGCCATTATTTGTGAAGCCATATTTTTACTTGGAAAAGAGAAACCAGAATGAAAGTTTCTGATGTTTATTTTTAATTCTTTTTCTAAAATGCTTTTTTAAAAATACATATTCACTTCTTTTTTTGTTAAGATTTTATTTATTTATTTTTAGAGAGGAGAAGGGAGGGAGAAAGAGAGAGAGAGAAATATCAATGTGTGGTTGCCTCTCACATGGCCCCCACTGGGGATGTGGCCTGCAACCCAGGCAGGTACCCTGACTGGAAATTGAACCTGTGATGCTTTGGTTCGCAGCCCGTGCTCAATCCACTGAGCTACGCCAGCCAGGGCTCTAAAATGCTCTTTAATAGTGACTTGTAATAAGTACAAAGTTCAAGAAAAAGATTAGTAGTTCTTCCTGCAAAGGACTAACCTAAAGCGAATAATATAACATCTTAGCTAGCAACGATATAGATTTTTATCCAGAAATATGTATCATATACAGGTTGAGGCAAGAGTGGGTTTACAGTTGTCAGTATTTGAAACAGAGTTTTTTGTATTAATAATTAATATTATATTACATTTCATATGAATAACTGTAAACCTACCTGTATATGTGTATTATAAATTATATTTTGCATTGTCATATATTAAATGTTATATATATATTAAATACTATGTTGGAGAATATTTCATTTTTTTGTCCTGAAGTTGCATTTACCAAGTCATAAGACCTCTTCCTATTTTCGCAAGATGCTGACAGTATTGATTATATTTCCTTTTTTTCCAAGGACTCAGATAGAGAGCCCTTTCTTACTGTCAGTTTTGGATAACCCTCTACCCTTTCTTCAAAACCTAGTTAAATGTCAGCTCCTTTATAAAACCTCCTTGATACAATTATCCTTGGTAGTGGTTCTTCCTTTCCTCATTACTGATTTGGCAAATGGTCCTAGAGTGCCAATGGTGCACTAGGTAGGATGCTGAGGACACAGCAGTGAACAAAAATGCATAGAGCCCTTCCCTCCTGGAGTTACATGGAGGGGTATAGGAGATCCATAAACTACTGAGCAAATATTTCAGATGGTGATAAATGTTACAAAAAAAGAGAAACCTGTGTGAACTACAGAGGGAGCTACTTTTGTAGAAGGAGGACAAGGGAAGGCTAACTTCTACTGAATTTGATCATGGGCCTAAATGGCGTAAAGATACCAGCCATTTGTATACACATTTGGGAAAAAGAAACCCAGATAGAGACAATTTAAAAATCAAAAGTAGGAACTTTCATGGTATGTTTAAAACAACAGAGACTGTTAAAGTTTTAATATTTATACTTACTAAAATTATCTGGAATTAACATGTAAGGTTTCTATAACAGAATGGATTATTTATTATTTATAGCAAATAATTACTGTGCAGTTTCTCTGTGTCTCAATTCTTACCCTTGGAGTGATGCAATGAAGGCCCATTATCTTACATATATGCACATCTGGACTGTAAATGAGAAACACCAAATTAAGAAACCTAGGTGGTGTGAACAGGGGAGCAAGAAGCAATACACTCCACTCCTTTCATCAATGTTGGAGACTTTCCTTTTAAATGCAATGGAAATGAAGAAACTGTGTCCTTTAGAACATAAATTAATCTCCCCAGGAGAAAGGTAAGACTCGTGTACAATCCAGGAGATGCCCCTGTGGTATCGGGTTTTACTAACTGGAAATTCAACACATCTAGAGAAATAAATCTCTCTGTAGTTCTCACTAGGTAATCAGTGGTCATTTAAAAAAAGTACTTTATCCAGATATATTTTACATATAGAACATAACCATTTCAAGAGTATACTTCAATAATTTAAAATAAAGTTACCAAGTTGTTCAACCATTGGCATAAATCAGGTTTAAATATTTTCATCACTCCAATAAAATTCCTTGCTAAGATGTACTATTAATCTTTTTGTCTTACTCCCCCACTCCAACCACTGATTCCTTTCTGTTGTATAGGTTTGCCTTTTCTGGGCTTCATACAAATAGGACCATACAATCGTGGTCTGTTGTGTTCAGATCATTTCACTGAGAAAATATTTTGGGGGTTCATCAATATCATAACATGCACCAGTAGTTTACTACCATTTTGCTGAAACAATTCTTTTGTGTTGATATTTTGTTCACTCACCACTCAGTTGATGAATATTTAGGCTGTTTCCAGTTTTTGGTCTATTGTAAATAATGTTAGTAAGAACATGTGTGTGCAACACTTTCTATGGATATATGTTTTCATTACTTTTGGATAGACTTATTGGGTCATAAGATAACCCCACTTTTATTTAGTCCTTCAAATAACTAGGCCATTTCCCAAAGGGACTGCATCATATACATTTCTACAACACTGTAGAAAGATTTCCTGTCCACCATGTCATCATCAACATTTATTTTGTGTTGCTTTGATCATAGCTATTTTAGAGAGTATAAACTGGTAATTTAATGTGGTCTTCATTTGCATTTTTCTAATGACTAATGAAACTCAGAATTTTTATGTTCTTATTATCCATTTATATATTTTCTAGACTTAAATGTTTATTCAAATCTTTTACATGTTTTCTTTTTAATTGGGTTGTATTATTTATGTTTTAAGGGTTAAAGACTTCCTTTGTATATTCTGGATACAAGCCTTTTATCACTATATTACAAATATTGTTTTCCACTCTGTGGCCTATCTCTTCATTTTTCAACAGGTGCATTTTGAAAACCAAAAGTTTTGAATTTTGTCTTCAATTTATCAATTTTATTTTTCATAGACCAAGCTTCTCATGTCATGTCTAAGAAAATTTTATTTAACCCAAAATATGTCTTTTTCAGAAGTGTTATTGCTGTATTCACATGTAAGGTTATGATCAATTTTGAGTTAATTTAATATATGCTGAGATGTGAGAGTCTCAGTTCATCTTTTTGCATGTTGATATCCAATTGTTCCACTAGCATTTTTAAGAGTCTACTGTCTCCTACTAAACTGACCTAGAAACTTTATTAAAAGTCAATTAACCAAAAATATAAAGATTTGTTTATTGACTCTCACTTGTTTCATTATGCTATGTTGATCATATGTCAATAAAACATTGACTTACAGCTATAGATTTATAGAAAGCTTTGAAATTGGGAATTCCTCCAATTTTATGATTCATTTTCAAAATTGCTTTGGCTCTGTGAGATTTGTGCTTTTCCATGTAAATTTTAGGCTAGACTTGTGCATTTAAACACACACAAAGCTTGCTGGAATTCTGATAAAATTTGCACTGAACCTATAATCAATTTTGATAGAATTCCCATCCTAACAATGGATTTGAGTCTTCAAACTCATGGAAATGGAATGTCTCCACACTTACTTTCAGTGTACGAGCCTTGCACTTCTTTTGTCAAGTTTACCCCTAAGTATTTTATTCTGTATGATACTATTGTGAAAGGAATTATATTCTTATCTTTATTTAAATATAAGTATCATATAATAAAGATTGGATCATTCATTTTTCATGTCTAGAAATGCAACTCACTTTTGTGTATAGATCTTTTATCATGCAACCTTGATGTACTTGTTTATTAGTTCTAATATTTTCTTTTGTGAACTTTTAGGAACTTTTAGATATGGAATCATATAGTCTACAAATGAAGTTTTTCTTTCCAATCTGATGCCTTTATTTTTTTTCTTGCATGACTGTAGTGGCCATTCCCCAGTGCAATGTTGAAAATAATAGCAAGAGTAAGCAAGAGGGATACTTTATGATGGGTTTCCTTTGATGTCTTCATGAGGGTAGAAAGTTCCCATCTATTCTTAGTTTGTTGAGAGGGTTGTTGTCATTAATGAATGTTGGATTTTGTCAAATGCTTTGTTTGTGTCCAAACTATTGAAGCTATTTTATGAATTTTGGATTTTTTTATTCTGCATAAGATTGAAAGCCTTTGAAGGGTTCAAAGAAAAAAGTGACATGATCAGATTTAGTTCTTATAATTTACACTTCAAAGACATATATTTTAGAATTACATATTCATTATTGTTGCTTAAGTATATACACACAATTGATTTTTCAATATTTTTAAACAATAATTATAATGGAACGCTTAGATTGCCAACATATTTACCAATTGCATTGTTCACCATACATATTGGATTCCTATGCTATCCTCTAGGTTCTTCTTTCTTAAGGAAATTACCTAAGTAATTCATCTGCTAAACTTTTTAAGTGATGAAACTGTCATTCTTTATGATTAAGTTCTAAGCCTGGTTCTAACTCTGTCTGCTCTCCAGATAAGGTGAGAGATTATAATTCCCATAAATGCTGTCAAGAAAGTCCTTTGGCTTTAACATTTTATCTTGCATTAGTAATTAATAAATATGAGTTTGTCACCATCTTCCATGAATCATTGGCATACTATCACAGTCATGTAATTCTATAGCCCTTTTAGTGATCATTTTCCTTCCACATCTCAGTTGCCTAAGATGCTACAAAAGCCAACATATCCTCCTTTTATCTTTGTCATATGCCAGTTTACTACCAATGGAAGTTTTTAAAAATTGTATTAATGTGCCATGCCAGGGCCTGTCTCCTTCTAATAACATTGAGTTCCTCATTGAGAGACAGCTAATAAGTGATCAGTCTCCAAAAGTTCCATCTAAGAATCTGCTTTAAAGCTTCACTTTTGTACTAGTGCTCTTAGATTTGGCTATATAATGACAGGCTCTGAATAAAAGTGTTGTGTTTAGAAGTTCTACAGGATATGTAATGTCCTGTAAAAGGTAAGGAAGGCAAGATGGATTAGAGGGAAGCAGACCTTCAATGTCTAATCTATTCACAAATATGAAACCAAATATGAGTAATTAGGATGGCAGCCACCTCAATAAAAATTCATGTTTCCTTGTTTGTTTTTTGGATCTGGATCCTCTTTAAGCCTTAAGCATCCATCCTACAGCACTGATCATGCTAAATCCAGAGGGATTATAAACCATCATTCACTAGGAATTATTCTATCCACACGGAATCGGCTCTTTCAAATTTCTATCTCCTTGGCAGGGGTTTATTTGGGGAATGGAGAAGGGGCTCAATGTTAACGAGTGACTCATTAAAGAGCATAGATCCATATCCTCTTTGTCTCAATTTGGGACAACTCTGTCATCCCAGCTCCAAAGCTCAATGATCCAAAGATTGTTTTCTATACGATTGTGTGAAGCCTGTTACAACTACATTGCTGATGAGTTTTCCTGCTGGCCAACCATGCTTCTTCATTTTATTTTACAGTTATATGTCCAAAGATTACTCCACAGTAATCTATTGTCTATAATTCTCCCTGTCAAAATCTATATCAAGTGAACATGATCTCAAACAAGCGGTATAACATTTATACAATGGAATACTACACAACATAAAAGAGAAGAAACTCTTACCTTTTGCAAGAGCATGGATAGACCTGGAGAATATTATGCTAAGTGGAGTAAGCCAGTCAGTGAAAGACCAATACCACATAATCTCACTTACAGGTGGAATCTAAAGAACATAATAAACTAACAAACAAAATAGAAACAAAAGCACAGATACATGGAACAGACTGACAGCTGCCACAGGAGATGGGGGGGCATTGAATGAAATATGGTGAAGAGATTAACCAAAAAATACTTATACGCAACCCATGGACAGGAATGACAATATGGGGACTAGCTGAGGGAGAGGAGAAGGTGGAGTTGGGTGGAGGTGAGAAAAGGGAAAATATAGTGAGAAAAACTGCAGTACCATAAACAATAAAAATAAGAATAAAATAAATAAAATTAAGTAAAACTAATAAAAAATGGCATACTTCAAAATAAGTCAGGTTGAATCATACTGAGCAACTTAAGGGCAAAAGACGAAACAACAGTCCTCACTGTTACTCTTACTTCTGGGAAATCTCTAGCATTGAGTTTCTCTGGTACACTGGATACCTAAACCCACCTCATGGGTTTTATTTACACTTACTTCTCTTTTTCCTATTTTAATATGTTAATTTACTTCTTGCCTCAAGGGTCATTTTTTTGTTGTCTTCACATAGTAAAATCTCATTTTAAAATTAGTATATAGCAAGAAAATCGAGGAAAGTAACCTTTAATTTTGTACCATTTTTTGTTGTAGTATTTAATTTAATTTTATTATTGTTTAAAATATTTTATTTATTTATATTTAGGGAATGGGGAAGGGAAGGAGAGAGGGAGAGAAACATCAATGTGGGGTTGCTTTTCACATGCCCCTTCACTGGGGACCTGGCCTGCAATGCAGGCATGTACCCTGACTGGGAATTGAACCCACTACCCTTTGGTTCAAAGTCTGGTACTCAATCCACTGAGCCACATCAGACAGGGCATGTTGTAGTATTTTATATATGGGATAATTCATTTAAATGTTTTAGAACCTAGATATTAAGTAGAACAATTATGTTTGTATTTGAGATCTATGTCTAAAAGATGGCTGCAATAATAAATCTTCCTGAGAACTAGTTATAGGTAATGTTGATCCTGGTGTGCATTTACAAGCTGTAATGAAGATGGTATGAACAAGGGTGGGATACTATAGAGAAGCATTGAATGTTCCTCTCTTAATGATGGCTCCATTTATTAATTATTTCAATTACTTTGGTGGAAAGAGAGATTAATTAGAAGGGGATTAGAAAATATATTATAATGTTATTAGGAAAGCAATATCTACAAATTTCTGGGAATGTTCAAACCTCTGAGCTTGGCTTGACATTTTGCAGCAGGGTTACACAACGCTGGTAGGCATCTTGAGGTCAGTAAAGTCTTAATTTTTATGCCAAATTGATTTAGTCTCCAGCACTTTAGTCTCTAATTGCTTTAGTCGTAAGTTATCTGAGAACCTAAAGGAGGCTGTGGGTAGATGACAATGACTAAGGTGTGTTGCATAGAAGGGAGAATAGAAGAGGCAAATAAAGGTCTTACAACCCAGACATACATCTTTGTTGTGTTTAACAGTTATAAACTACCCCCAAAATATAAAGTCTAAATCAGCTCGAATAAAAATTAAACAAATAAAAAGCTATGAGTTCATTAGGCTATTGTTCTTGAATTTTACAATAAACATGAACGTTTTCTAGACCACAGGTGTGAGTTTGTTAATGATAATTATGGAGCTTTGTGTTTTGTTTTTCCAAAGGAAAAAACACACAGGTAACCTTAAATAGTGAAACAGGTTAAATCAATATATTTTTCCCTTGCTTGGCAGAAATTCTCACTAACCTTAAGAAAATTAACTATTTAGAAGGTTAATTTAAGATCTAGCACCATTTTAGAAAGTCATCACAGTAAAGTGGAAAATGCTGATTGGGAATCAGGAGTCCTGTATTTTAGCTTCTGCATCGTCACTAACTGTGTGACCTTGGGCAAATCACTTAACCTCTAAGATCTGTTTTCTCATGTGTAAAATGAGGAGGCTGAACTACATGATCTCTAACAGTGTTCAACTAAATCTGCAACTAAATCAAGACATAGAGAACTTGATAGAAATAACTCCTCCAGAACCACAGCACAATGAAATAGAGAGCAGGTCCTCTATGTTTGCACATCCCTTCTAATCCTTAAAGTTCACAGCAAGGCATTCCTAATAATTTCTTACCAGAGGAGGTTCTGTAAAAGTAAATAAAGTGCTATCCATTTTTTATGTTTTAATAGAGTTGGAGAATACAATATATTATAAATATTTCTTTATTGACATCTTTCTGACATTTGTAGCCCTTCCATGTTGGTCTTATTTATTTTTTTACACTTCCCTTGATAGATTTTTTTCTAGTAAGAAAAAATAAAAAAATATCAATATGTTGCTATCAATACTTGGTGTCAGGTAACCAAATCACAGTGCCTGTCTCCATTAGAGCCAAGAGGTAAAATATTCACATTCAATCTGCCTCTAGGGACATTCCTCTTACCCCAACTGTTAATAATGAACAGAGAAACCAGGAAAAAGCAAATGGATACACTCTGAGTTAGCTTTTCTACTCAAGTAAATGTCACTGGGAGGGGTCAAAAACATCTCAAATACGTGATTGAAAATTAGGTAGGACATCTTTGTGTGCCACAGGATTGTCTCCTCCTGATGGTGAAGGAATATTACAAGAACATTCTGAGATTCCAGGATTATCACACTTGCTGCTTCATGTAATAGCTTACTTCAGATCCTCTTGGTTAGAGAGTTCCTAACAAATTGTTCACTTGTAGAAAATGTCCTTCTTCTTGAATTACTTGATAGAAGCTCATATATCTCATCTTAAGCACCATTACAATTTCTGTTCTAAGTATAGACTTTGGCTACTCCAATATATGGAATTGTGTCTATCATTCATCTAAGTGTTTCCTCCACCAGAAGGAAACATTTTAAGGAAACATTTAAGAATATGTCTTAAAACATATTCATCTTCATTACAGGGTAGAATGGATTTTCCTCAGTTCTGTCAGGGTTTTATTTTTTTCCTGCAAAGCTCTACTTTTTACAAAGTAACTGGCAAAAGAATTCAATGACAAAATGGTACCCTTGAGCTAAACTGTCAACGTATACTTAGAAAAAAGACAGAGAAATGAAAAGGAAAAATGACATATATTACCTAAAACTTTAGTGCAAGGACTTGTAGAAGAGTTGAAAATTAAAATAAAAACATTCTTTTCATTGAAAAATTTTATTACTTTCATAATAGATTTTTAAAAAAATTAATATTAATTAAGAAAAAGCTTTTACAAATTAAAAAGACCCCTAGTAGATAATTAAAAGGACACACATGCACAAAAAGAAGAAAATGTAAATAGCTAAAAAATGCATGATGACATTGAATGGCTCACTAATAAACCAAGTAATAAATATAAAAATGTTGATGAGTCACCATTCTTAAATGATCAAAATCATCAAGAATTTTATAAGTGATCATTCTCATTGTTGACATTAGAAGAAAATGGAAAATCTCATATTGAAGATTGGAGAATTAAGCAGTATAGACTTTCAACAATACAGTTTGACAATAAACCCCAAAAGCTTTAAAATGGCTCCATATATTAATTCTCCTCTGGAAGTTAACCTGATGGATTACTACAGAAGTTAGCAAAGATTTAATTTCATGGGTGTTTATTAGAAATAAAAACAATATAAGGATATAACATTCTATGCCAAAAAGATGGAGTCTGCTTTATATGTGTGTGTATATATTAATCTATATATTAATGTTCACATGTTATTTCACAAAAATATATTCATGTTTTACACAAAACTATTAATACCATAGTGATGTACTTATAAACTGAGAAGGCATTAATAATGTATTCACTGAAACAGGATTATAAGATAGTGTAGTATTGGACTTACAGCAAGATGAAGGAGTATGTGGAGGCACCGTACCTCCTCGCACAACCAAGATTAGAACAACAATAATTTACAGATAGAATAACACCGAGAATTGATAGAGGATTTATCTGAATAGAAGTCAGACATCCAAGAAGTTGAAGTAGACCCGTACATCCAGACTGGTAGGAGAGGATGAGCCAGGAGGGTGCTGGTGGGCGGAACGCAGAGGTCGGGGAGAACTTGGCACGAAATCGGTGTGCCGGCGTGCAAGAATGCAGCGGTGGACCCTGAGTACGTAAGCTGCGGCTGGCGGACCAAGTGAGGTGGTGATTGTGGACCAGGGCAGAGCTCTCAGCCCAGGATCCCAGAGAGGGGACTGAAATCCCGGGAGAATGGAACTACCGCCATTGTTCCCTCCCGTCCCCACTCCCACCCCCGCCCCCACATATAATGTCACAATCTAGCGACTGGGGTGCCCAGCCTCCGTGAACACCTAAGGCTCCGCCCCCCACCCTAACAAGAGTGACCAGACCAGAAAAAAAAGGAAAAAAATGGAGAGACAGGGAGAGACATGTTTCCAACAGAACAGATCAGTCCCCCAGGACTCATACTTTTGAGTGACTAAGAAATAGCCAATCTATCAGATGCACAGTTCAAAATACTGGTGATCAGAAAGCACACGGAATTGGTTGATTTTGGGCACAAATTAGATGAAAAGATGCAGGTTACCATAAAAGAGATGCAGGAAGATACACGGAGTAGAGCCAATAGTGAAGGGAAGGAAACTGGGTCTCAAAGCAATACAGTGGACCAGAAGGAAGATAGAATCAACCAAGCAGGAAAGCATGATGAAAAAGAATTCAAAAAAATGAGGAGAAGCTTAAGAGCATCCAGGAAATCTTTAAATGTTCCAACATCTGAATTATAAAGGTACCAGAAGGGGAAGGGGAAAAGCAACAAATTGAGCACGTATTTGAACAAATAATAAAGGAGAACTTCCCTAATCTGACAAAGGAAATAGTCTTCCAAGAAATCCAAGAAGCTCAGAGAGCCCCAAAGAAGTTGGACCCAAGAAGAAATTCACCAAGGCACATCATAATTACATTAGCCAAGGTAAAAACGAAGGAGAGAATCCTAGAAGCAGCAAGAGATAAGGGGACAGTAACCTACAAAGGAGTTCCCATCAGACTGTCAGCTGATTTCTCAAAAGAGACCTTACAGGCAAGAAGGGGCTGGAAAGAAATATTACAAGTCATGAAAGACAAGGACCTACATCCCAGATTGCTCTATCCAGCAAAGCTCTCACTTAGAATGGAAGGGCAGATAAAGTGCTTCTCAGATAAGGTCAAGTTAAAGGAGTTCATCATCACCAAGCCTTTATTTTGTGGAATGTTAAAGGGACTTATCTAAGAAAAGAAGATAAAGAAAAAGCATGTATAGTAAAAGGACAGCAAACTCACAATTATTAACAACCACACCTAAAGCAAAACCAAAAGAACCTAAGTAAACAACTAGAACAGGAACAGAACCACAGAAATGGAGGGCACATGGAGGGTTAGCAACAGTGGGGTGGGAGGAGGAGAGAGGGGGAAAAGGTATAGAGAATAAGTAGCATAGAATGTAGGTTGAAAATAGATAGTGGGAGGGCAAGAATGGTACGGGAAATGTAGAAGCTAAAGAACTCGTAAGTATGACACATGGACATGAACCAAGGGGGGGGGATGTGGGTGGGAGAGGGAGTACAGGGTGGAGGGGAGGGAAGGGGGAAATGGGACAACTGTAATAGCATAATCAATAAAATACATTTTAAAAAATAGTGTAGTATTTATTTTTGTATATTCTAATGTCTGGCAGAGTGCTTTCAAAAAAGTATGCAATATATGTTTATTGAATGAATGGGTGAATGTAACTCTTGTAATTTTTAATTGGATTCTTGACTATTTGTGCAGTGTGATACTCATATAACAGTAAATGTCATAATATACAGATTCTTTTGCTGCTTATACTTTTGTTTAATTTTTTGGATTATGTCTGGAATCTATATACAGAATTATTTTGGAAAGTCATATTATATATTTTCTCTACTGTCTTCATGAAATATCTTTTTTCTATTTTTTTTTTTATTTTTAGATAGAGGGGAAAGGAGGGAAAAAGTGAGGGAGAGAAACATCAATGTGTGGTTGCCTCTTACACGCCCCCCACTGGAGACCTGGCCTGCAACCCAGGCGTGTGCCCCAACTGGGAATCAAACTAGGGACCCTTTGGTTTGCAGACTGGCATTCAATCCACTGAGGCTTATCTCAATGTATTATTCTTCACACTTTTTAATATATACTATATTTATGTTTAATATTATTGTGGTAATCAAAAAAGAAATGATCTAATGGTTAACATTTAAGGGGAAAATTTTAATATTGCTCTGGAATTCACTTTCAGCTATCATAAAATAAACATTTAAAGTGCTCTAGAAAATTGCACGACATGGTCACTAATTTCTAGGGCTGTATTTGCAGCAGTGATGGTATGTGTGAAGGTCCTGCATAGGATCTGGTTGATTGGGGGACAACTATATTTAACTGAATCTTTCTGAAGCTGTTCTCTCAGTTTCTTGACTAAACAGGTGGATGAGAGGGATGGGAATAAAATCTATAGTTAATAAATCAAAAAGCCAATATTTTTATGTTCTAGCCTTTTGTGTGGCATGTTGATGCTGGCACTACAGGAGGATCAGTTAGGAATCAGGCCTGTGAAGGAGAGTCTCTGTGTATGAGCAGTTTAGGCTATGACTTGGGGAAAGTATCCTTTGAACTGTCAAAGAACACACATAAAGTTATAGAAGAATGTCGGAATCATCTGCGTTTAACGTATGATTACTCATCTATCTTCCTTTTCATATTTCCAAATGACTTAACACATTTTGTTTGTTTGTTTGTTTGTTTGTTTGGCCTTCTCTGCCTGCCTGCCTGCCTGCCTGCCTGCCTGCCTGCCTGCCTGCCTTTTCTGTGATTTATGGTCAGCCTGGCAACCTAGTTTGTTGGTCTATCCAATGTCTTAGGAACATTTCACCACTCTTGAACTGATTTATCTTCCATTGCACTTTTCAGCCCTTGTCATCCTCATGTTTAGAATTCTTTCTAATTGATTTCAAAATATCAAACTTTGCTGGTGAATGAAACAACAGAATGGTATGTAGGTTTCTAAAACTTTTACCACTCCACTTCTAATGGGACTTTTTATTAAATAATTCTTTCACAACTCTATCAAAATTCTTACATTATTCATTTATTAATTAACTCATTTAACATTTATAGTGTGTACCTACAATATACCAGGCCAAAACTGTCTATTTACTAAGTGGAAATTTTATGTAAATTAGTATCTTAATTTTGTTATATTTATTCTCTTTTATCCTACTTTCTTTACTGTAACAAAATTCCTCTACCCCCTATCTTTGTTCTCTATTCTCCTCCTTCATTCTCGATACACTATTCACTTTCGGCTTCTTTGCCCATCACTGATTGTCCTCTTGCCTCTCTGATTGCTCTGCCCTTTTTAGGCTGCTTTACCTCCTTTCACATTGTCAATGTAGGCATTCTGCATGGTTGGGTCTTTTGCTTTTTTTTCTTTTTCCATTTTTCTCTATAATCTTTCCCTCAGGGAGCTTTTCAGTCATATATTGTTATTATATTTATATGCATCACTCTACAATTTTATCTTGAATCTATATTTCCTTCTATAGACCCTACCCTATATCCCACCTATACTCTTCCTAGCATATAAAACTCCATTTGTGTAAATGTGATCTTTATTTTCTCCAACCTTATAAATTACATGTCCAGTATACCTGTTCTACTGCACCTTAGAAACTGCTAAAATAATTTACTCCATTAAGTGTTTTCAGAAAGTACTCTCTATTATAGGTAAATAATTGAGGTGAGTATCCACACAGAGAAAAATAGTGTTGTTGTCTTGTAACCTTTCACTTCACATATAAATATAATATTTATTAAAGAATTAAATCTCCTGTGTCACATTTTGTAATTTAAAGTTTACGGTTTAAAAAAAACCCTCATGTACTACCCTCCCAGGATGTGACCCATTAATGTCTGTTTTCATCTTATAATTATTAATTAAAAATATAAAAAACACATTTTCTTGAGGATAAGCTTTCTGAATAGATTTCAGTCAATGTAAATAGGATAATATTAAGTAGTAGGAAAGGTTAGCACACAGGAAGTACTGAGTACTTTTAAGGGTGGAGGATGCCAATGAATGCATAAGGTAACTTTAAGAGAGGCTGAGAAACTGATCATTAAGATTTAATATCTCAACTTTTCCAAGTTCTGGTTCTCAGTGACTTTGTATGTATGGACTGAGAAAGAATGTTTGCTGTGAAACTTTATATCCTCTCTGGCCACCTGGACAGGTTAGGCACATGCCTCAGCAGAAACCCTTGTGAAATCTCCCAAATATACATTTATTAAGCCTGGAGAAACTTGTATGACCACCTGACATAAGCTCCTTATGAAAGCCTTACTTAGCGTTGAGGCTAGTTTTCTAGGACTTTGTAATTATGAAATATTTTGTAAACTAGACCAAGAATAATGTGATAAAAAAGTTATGAAAAAGAGTGGTTGCTCTATTTTTCATGAAAGTCACTCACCCCCCTGTTTTACTACTCTTGTTGGCTCTCCAATGTTATGTGTCCAAGTTTCCTTATTCAGTCTTAACCTACAGCCTGCCCTAATTCAGTCTCAATGCCTGTCTCACATGTTGCTCACTTTCAGTGATGATCCATCTGTTTTAACCATGTCGCAGTTCACACACTGTGATATTATGTTCATTTTTGTTGTTTTTGTGTATTCAAGGAATTGGATAATTATATACTTTCCACTCATAATGAGAACTTTGCAACATTAATGATTCCAGTATATATTACCATCTCCATAGTCACAATTTCTTTCCCATTTTCTTAGTTCTCATGATTTCAGCCATGACACTGGATACATAGATTGGTAAATTTAAGATTCTGAGAAAAACCATTTTAAACCTAGAGTCCTACATTTAGCCAAACTAATATTAAAATGAAAGCACTTAAAACCTGCTTGAGACTCACTGAAGTCATTAGTGCATAGTTCCTGTACGTGCTATTCACCAATACAGGTCAACGGTCAGTGCCTTTCTCATACTTGTTCTCTCAAAGACAACGATTCTGAGCTCTTACCTACCTGGAATGACAGACCTTGGTATTTCCCTGTCCTCTGTCCCATCTTTCAACACCTGATTCCACTGAGGCACCCTACAGCTGTCTAGACAATTCTGGTTTTCCACCCTGAGAGTTAATGTGGAAAATTTTATCTGTGCCATTGGGCTTAATGGTTGGTAGAAAACCTATTGGGCATCTGTAGAAAGATAAGTGAATCACAGCTCCTTATACTTCATATGTACTTGATAGGAGGTGAATAGTTTCAAGGGATGGGGTTAGAGCTTAGGAATACAGGTGCTGAAAGCAGTAAACGGTGCCTCCAAATTAATTTTCTTGGAGTGAGCCTCTGAAGTGTGTCAACCCTATTGTGAAGTTGTTCTTGCTCTCTACACTATTCCTAGCCAGGCACCAAACCTTGACACAAAATGAGGGTAGCATTCTAAAAAACAATTCACTCCTAACAGTGTTGCTTCTTTAACTGTTGAAATCAGTCTCAGTATCACCCCTAGTGGTTAGGCACCAGTCCATGTAGGTGAGACACCAGCTCTGACCTTTGCCCCAGTGGGTCCTGCTAACTACTGTTGGGAAGAATCTCTCTGACCTATGATGGAAGACACCCCTTTCTCATTTGTGTTTCAGCATTAGAAATCTTCCAAACTAGGAGAGGCTTGCAATTGCCGTGGAAGTGGTGACGTTTGGACTCACTCACAGAACTGTCTCTCTTGGGCATCAATCTGCATGCAGGATGGCTGGGGTAGGCAGGTGCAGAACTGGCATCAGAGCTCCTCTGAGGACTTATTTCAGAATCCAGTCCTGGCCCCATTTCCTATCGCCTTCATCATAAATGATTTTTTTCAGAGCCCAATTGCCCTTTCAAAAATCTGCTCTTGGCTGGGTTCCCTCACTCCCCTTCTATGGTTATGATTTTTGTCCAAATCTGTCTATCTTCCTGGCTTTGCTGTGGAACCACACAGCTGGCATTAGAGCCTGCCATAGTAAGACTCTGCTTCTTTATGTAATTGAGTGTTATCTGCATTCTTTGTACCCAGATATAAGTAGAAAATTAAAAGAAAAGTGAATATTCCACCTTCCCTTGTTAAGTTCTTTACTGGGAAAGGGAACTGGCCAAAAGTTGTTTATATGGACTTTTCTTCATTTAATTCCTTCTACCTCTTCTACCATTAATGCATGACAGATCTTTAATCCAGCCAAATGGTGAGAGGTAATAACTGATTATTCTTCCTTCTAAAGCTATATCAAGCTAGATTTCTGCTTCTTTGCAAATTCACAAAAATGACATAGAATTTTCATTGCAAAAGAAATTTTTGAGACCAGTTGATACAGTCAGGTTAGTTTAAAAATGAGGAAAGGAAATTCATGTCTGGTGAATGATTACTGAAGGTCATATTAGGTTTGAAGTTGGGTCTCTGTATTCTACAGCAAAATATTTCCCTTATTTTATTAATTTTAAAAATGCTTAAGCATATTTAAATAATTGTACTTAATATACAAGTATGTCATATTTGTTATGTGGACTATTATTCTGATATGGCCAAGAATCATGTTGAGTTTTAGGGCCTTACTATCAGTTTATTTCATGCGAAACTCAGAAAATTTTTACTGTAATACTTGACATAAAAATTTCTTTTTTTAAAAGTATATTTTCAAATTTTAATGGAATACATATATGTGTATATGTATATGTATATGAAATTTCAAAATTAGTGGAGAAGAGCTTATAGATGCTTTTAGCACTTAGGGAAAAATCAGCAAATATTGGAATGGGTGATTAGGAAGTTGTTTACATATTATAATTTAAACAGAATGCGAAGGCCTCTGGTCTGAATATAGATATCTCCTATATTGACCAGCCTTGTGTCAATATCACAACTTAAGTTACTGCCCTCAAAAAATCCTTGTTCAGTGCAATCTTTCTACCCCAAAAGTACACAATAGGCTTCATTATCTGATGCCTTTTACCACCCTAAATTATATTTGCAACAACATGTCACCAAAAGTAGGGAACACAAAAGGTCTAGTTTGTTGGAGGAGTATAAGTTTCCCAAAGTCCTCAATGTGAGACCCATTAAAATGCTGCCTCCAGGTGCTAATGACAGAAAGAAGCCAAGACTGACAGAAGGAGGGATACTGAAAAGGACACTAAAGTCAAACTACACAGATTTGCCAACGGCAAACCATTGAAACAACAGCACAATAAATGGAAAGTAGTGGAAAGGCATCTATTTAAGAGTTACAAAATTATGTAAAACATTCTTAAAGGAAATATGAGTGACAACAATCATTAGCACTTGTCTCTAATGTAAGAGTGAAGCTTTCTCTGTCAGAACCCCAAGCTCCATAATGATTATTAACAACACATAAAGAGATGTTTCAAGAAATCACCCTGATTCTTAAGTGCTAATAATTAAGTATTAATCAAACTTTTTAGCTGAATGCCAAATCTCAGTTGAATTTGGCCTGGTAGGAAGTGAGAATACAAATGGGCATGGGGCACACTTACTTTCAGGAGAACCACCTTGTAACATTTATGTTCTAAAAGGCTACTAAAGTCATCCATTTTTTCTCAAAGAAACATATAAATAGCATGGTTGTCAACCGAGTTTGGGAAAAAGTACCAATTAATATAAATATGTTTCAAAGCTGGTGACTATTGCTGAATCATGCCACACAATTAATATTTGGATCAAAATTACATTTATGTAATTACAAATATGATATAATGAGAACTGTGGTTAATTGTTTAACCACAGTTTTTAACAATTAATATTAAACAAAATCAGTTATTGTTTAATAATACTACATAACTTCACATTTTTCTAACATGCAAATATATTATTGTGAAGTTTTATTTCTTGAAGATTATCTGGTGGAATCATATTTTTTTCTCGTTGATGAGGAATATTTCCAGTACTCTATTAGGATGCCAGTTTATGTGTAACACATTAACAAATGCATTTAAAATCATCAAAGGGAGATAGGGAGAAAGTGTATCCAGTCTCCTCTTGAGATGAAGCATTAGGCTTCCTCTTGTTTAGCTCAGAGGAGCTCCCCTTGGGTTAGTGGTCCAGAGGAGAGTGTGTCCTTGGACAGAGCAGGGGCGCTCTGGAAGCAAGCTTGCAACCTTGCAAGTCTAGTAACTATTCTTGCTTATTTTTAACACGGGCCAAAATAGAACACACAAGAGGTAAAACTTTTTATGCCAAGAACAATAAACAGTTTCCTAAAATGACAACTTCTCGTTTATTGTTTCTTTCCTTTTCCACTTCATGAAGAAAAGATTGTAAAACAGAGAAGACCTTGACTGAGAGCTGGCTCGTTATTGATTTCCCCATAGCATGAGACCTCATTTTTCTGCAACCTCCAAGAAAATTAGAGCAAACTAGCTTTGCTATTTACCAAAGTCATTTATTCTTATATACTGTAAATTATTAATCCATTTTAGTATAGACTTGTTTTCCTAAAATTTAAGACATTTTAAGCTGCAAGTCTTCTTTTTTAATTTTTTCACTGAAGTCAATTATTTATTGAGATATTCCAATCTCTTGTACTTTCTGAAGAAGCATTAGCAGAATTGTGCAGAGTGATGCATTATGGCATTATCAAACCGAATTGATATGAACCTAGAAAGGAGGAAGAATTCTATGTAGGATATAATTTGCAATTTGGAGCATACAGTCAAATAGCAGTCTCATCAGGATGGTCTTCCTGAAGCTATTGTGCTGATTGGTCACAATGAAAAATCCTATCTGATGGTATTCAAAGGATTAGCATATTCCAACATTAGCATACTTCCACTCTTCTTCAGGTCATTACCACAGTTGAAGGGCATGGACACTTTTCTATTTCCATATATTTTTTCTTCAACTCTCTTTTCAATCATGTTAATACTGAAGTTTCAAGCTTTCACTAGTAATTGCAGTCAGAAATATGGCTGTGCAAACCTACTAAGAAAATGGCAGGAATATTAAGTGATAAAAGAGAATTGACTTGCCTTAATTAATTACTTAAATACATGTAATATTCATTTTTTTTACCTTAAGGTCTTTGTATAAATGTGTTTCTTTGATTACCATAAAGGTTATCATAATCAACAGATTTATTTCTTATGTCTTATATTAATTATATATCATCACAAATGTGTAGGAACAAAGTTTAATTAATTTGTATGTCTAGTTAGAAAGATGTAAATGTACTTTTGCTGATATCAATGAGAGTATATCATTTCATGATGACACATTTTTCTGTGTTTTTAACATATGTATTACTTTTAATTGGGAAAATGTCAAGAAAAAAACTAAACATGAGAAAACTACCACATCTTTACTGAAGATACTGAAAAAATGTCATGATACAAGTCCTGAGGAAAATAAAACCATAAATAGCTCAATTAATACACCCCAATAAACACCAATCACTGGGTGGAAGGAAAGAAGGAAGAAAAGGAAGGGAGGGAGGGAGGGAGGAAGGAAGGGAGAATAGAGGAAAGAATGAAAGGAGGGGAAGGAAGAAATCAAAAAGGAAAAAGTAAGGAGAGTGAAAGAAGGGGGGAAAACTAACTAGGCATTAATATACTAATTGGGGGGAGAATAAACCTCAGAAGGAATCTGTCAAGATACTTACCTGAACAAGAAACTGAGAAGGAAAATATGAGGTGCAAGAAGTGGTTAATTATTAATTGACTATGATTGTAAATTTATAGAGATCATGTTTGGTGTTCATTTCATCTTTAAAACCTTAGGATCTTGTTCAGATGATCAATAAATATGAGTTAAAATTAAAATATTATAAAGTAATATGAAATCCACCTTAGGAGATTTTTAATATCTAATGCATTTATATGGGAAGTCATGAAATTTATGGCTATGAGATCAGATTAAGTGCTTTTAGCTTAATTTACAGAACTTTCATCCATAATCAAAGGAAGAAGAATCTGTTCTGGGACTAGTAAGTTTCTCATTCTAAATTGAGCAATAGGTATAAAACTGGGGAGTGTAATGAATGGTCAGCTTTATTCAAATTTTGACACTATAGTTCTATAATTAAAAGTTACATAAAATATGTAATAAAGAAATTTTACAAATAGTATAGCTATAAAATTATATCTAGGATGTTAACATGTAATGCCATAAAATATAGATTTAAATAAATATATCACTAGAATCAGCATTTCTACTTAGAGTTAAAAATTCAAATAATGGGGGAAGTGGGGACAACTGTAATTGAACAAATTTTTTTTTAATTTAAAAATTCAAATAATAATTTCCATATAATTAATGCATTTTTGGTTATTCAAATCCATTTAGCATATTTTACTTTTATTAAAATCACAAAAATATATACAGTTTAGGGAGAAATAATAAATATATATGAACAAGCAAGTTAGAAAAAATAGCAGCTATATGATTGAAATGCCCTCTGCATATCATTAGTTTCTGCTAATTAGTTCCCATAGTTTAGGTAATACTAATTTCCTCTAGTAGAGGGTGTTGTCTTCAGAATGACAACAGTATACAGAATATTACACAGTTACATATTGGATTCGTGCATCATAAACAGTGAAAATAAGTTTTCTTGTATCTAGTACAAGAGAAAGTTTTATTTGTCACCCAAGGCACTGTATTTTCAGAAATAGTTTTATATTACTAGACTTCATAAAGTTTACCCTCAGGGTAAGCTGCAATTTTGGGACTTAATGTTTCTGTTATTATGGATTATGTAAAATTTCCATAATAAGAATTCTCAGAAAATCTTGCAATACCTCTTGGATAATATCTTTAAAATTTAAAGAAAGATAAATCATTAGTTCATTTATATCCTGCTAATTCTGTAACTGCAAAAATATGTAAAGTATAAGAATTAGAAGATAATTTATTTTTAATATTTTATTAATTATGCTATTACACAGGTCCCAATTTTTCCCCCTTTGCCCTTCTCCACGCAGTCCCCCCCCCACACCCTCAGGCAATCTCCCACCATTGCTGATATCCATGGGTCATGCATGCTCTGGTCTTTGGCTACTCCATTTCCTATACTGTTCTTAACATCCCTATGGCTATTCTGTAACTACCAATTTGTATTTTTTTAAAGATTTTATTTATTTATTTTTAGAGAGGGAAGGGAAGGAGAAAGAGAGAGAGAGAGAAACATCAATGTGCAGTTGCTGGGGGCCATGGCCTGCAACCCAGGCACGTGCCCTGACTGGGAATCGAACCTGCGACACTTCGGTTCTCAGCCCATGCTCAATCCACTGAGCTACGCCAGCCAGGGCTCCAATTTGTATTTCTTAATCCCCTCACTTCTTCATGTATTCTTCTGAAACCCCTCCCATCTGCAACCATCAAAATGGTCTCCATATCCATGATTCTGTCTCTGTTCTTCTTGTTTGCCTAGTTTGTTTTTTAAATTCAATTGTTGATAGATATGTATTGTTACCATTTCATTGTTAATAGTTTTGATCTTCTTTTTCTCAAATAAGTCCCTTTAACATTCCATATAATACTGGTTTGGTGATGATGAACTAGTTTAGTTTTTCTTGTCCCAGAAGCTCTTTATCTGCCCTTCAATTCTAAATGATAGCTTTTCTAGGTAGAGCAAACTTGGCTGTAGGTCCCCACTTTTCATCACTTTGAATATTTCTTGCTAATATCCTCTAGCCTGGAGTTTCTTTTGAGAAATCAGCTAACAGTCTTATGGGAACACTCCTGTATGCAACTAACTGCTTTTCTCTTGTTGCTTTTAGGACTCTCTCCTTATCTTTTACCTTTAGCATTTTAATTATGATGTGTCTTAGTGTGGACCTCTTTGCATCCATCTTGTTTGGGACTCTCTGTGCTTCCTGAACTTGCATGTTTATTTCCTTCACCAAGTTAGGGAAGTTTTCTTTCATTATTTTTTTTCAAATAGTTTCCAATTTTTTGCTCTTTCTTTTCTTTTTCTGGCACCCCTATGATGCAAATGTTGCTATGCTTGAAGTTGTCCCAGAGGCTGCTTTCACTATAGTCATTTATTTATTTTTCTTTTTAAAAATTACTTTATTGTTGTTCAATTACAGTTGTCTGCATTTCTCCCCCACCCTAGCCAAACCCATCTCCCTCCCTTGCTTCTACCCTCCCTCTTGGTTTTGTCCATGTGCCCTTTACAGTAGTTCCTGAAAACCCTTTCCCCCATTGTCCCCGCCCCTCTCCCCTCTGGTTATTGTTAGATTGTTCTTAATTTCAATGTCTCTGGTTATATTTTGTTTGCTTTTTTATTTTGTTGATTATGTTTCAGTTAAAGGTGAGATCATATGGTATTTGTCCCTCAGCACCTGGCTTATTTCACTTAGCATAATGCTCTCCAGTTCCATCCATTTATTTTAATTACTGTTCACATTCAGTTGTATCCATTTTTCCCTCATCACTCTCCCCCACCCCAGCCATCTCCAGCTCCCACCCTCAATCTTACCCCACTTTGGCTTTGTCCATGTGTCCTTTATACATGTTCCTTGACAACCTTTCCCCTTCCCCCAGCCCAACCATTATCCCTTCCCACCTCCCCTCTGGTTACTGTCAGTTCTTAATTCCAATGTCTCTGGTTATATTTTGCCAGCTTGTTTGTAATCACACAAAATATAATTATTTTTAAATTCTTTTTTCTTCTTCTTCTTGTGATTGGTTGTTTCTGGCTTCCTTATGTTCCATATCATTGACTTGATTCTCAGCTTCATTCACTCCACTGTTGATTCCTTATAAATTGTTCTTGCTAAGTCCTAGGTCCCTTCCTAAGGACCTAGGACTGGCTTTAGTAGCAGCTGGTCTCAGTTCACAGCCTGGCTTTGCTTGGGTACCTCCAAGCCCAGAATAAGTAGCAACCATCTGCAGATCTCTTTATAGCTTATGCCAATTGGCTCCAGACAGAACACAGGTGGTGGCTGACCTTGGCCTTCACCACCTGGGAAACATCACAGCCTGTATACCCAGTGGACAGCAACAAACTACATCACAACAACATCACCCAACCACCTCCACAAGCAACATACTCAAGGGGTGGACTCAGTGGTCTCCAGAGCTCTGTTGAAGTAAGTCCTGCTCTGTGGAGTGGGCCCCAGCACAGCTGAACTTCCAGAGAGGGTGGTCAGTAGTCACACCCAATCATTGCAGCTGAGTAGTCTGTGAAAATCCCTCCCATTGACCTGCTAACAGCAATCAAGGCCAATCTCAAGAAGAGGGTGTACTCAGACCCTATGGAGGGTGTACCTCAAGTACCCAACTTAGGTGATAGAGGAAACTGTGCCACTGGACCCTGCAGGACACCTACTACTTTAAGCCATGCTACCAAGACAAGGAGTCATAGCAGCTCTACCTAATACATAGAAACAAACACAGGGAGCCTGCCAAAATGAGGAGACAAAGAAACATGGCCCAAATGAAAGAACAGAGCAAAACTCAAAGAAAAAAAATGAAACAAAATGAAGATAAGCAATCTATCAGAAGCAGAGTTCAAAACACTGGTTATGTCCTAGCTGGTGTGGCTCAGTGGATTGAGTGCTGGCCTGAGAACCAAAGGGTCTCCAGTTCGATTCCGTGTCAGGGCACATGCCTGGGTTGTGGAACAGGTCCCCAGTAGGGGGTGAATGAGAAACACATTGATGTTTCTCTCCCTCTCTTTCTCCCTCTTTTTCCCTTTCTCTAAAAATAAATGAATTAAGCCTTAAAAAAAGAAAACCACTGGTTATAAGGATTCTCAAGGAAATTAGCAAGTCCCTCAACAGCATAAAAACAATCCTTTTAGAAATGAAGGATATACTAACTGAAATAAAGATAATTGATTTTCACTCTTGATTCCAAGAGGTCCAGTGAAACCACTGCAGAAAACAAATATGAAAAAATACAAACACCTTAGGCTTCACATAAGAATGTTAAGCACATTGAGATGTTTTGAAAAATCAGACATAAAGATATATAGAATGATAAAAATGTGAAAGCAATGAGTTGCTTTTAACAATTAGTAAATGTGTCCTTAATTCACTGTTTCTTGATTATTCTAATGTGATATTCAAAAGCGCTTTGTACTCGTGCTCTTGTCTATAGTTTCTGATGTTCAATGTTTTATGAAGGGTCAAAAAAATTTAACTTTAGCTGCTAAATGATACCAACAAAGAGAAAGGCAGGACATCAAAGGCTTTTCTTTTCATGGGCAGATCAAAAATGTTAAATGTTATAAAAGAGGATTTAATGTTCATTCTTAAATTCTTCATGCATCTCTACTGTATTCAGTAGAAGTGGCTGCTATGGAAACATTACTGTTAAATAAATTTGTACATAAAAATATGGTACCCCAAAAGAAAATTAAGAATATATACAATATTTGGATAAGAGGGACAAGAACAGGATTTAAAATATTCAGATGTACTTATAACAGGTTTGTCTTAGGGAGATTGCCTTGATTCTTTGAATATGGGGGGGATAGACACTGATGTATTACCAGGTATTTAGGGGATTCTGAGTGTACCTGCCATCAGCTCTCATCATCCACAAGAAATTGTAAAGTTTGTAAACCATGTTTTGATAGACTTTATAATTTCCATTTTTCCCAATATCATTTTTATATTTCCCGTGACACTCTCTAATTTCCATCAACACACTTCATACATTGTAAAATCCTATGGTTCCATTTAATACTTTAACATTTTTCCTTCACAGTGTTCAAGAATAAGATATTGACTGAAAAAAATAGTTACCTAATTTGATAAATAACTTATTCTGTTTCCTTAATATAATTATGTCAGATATCATTTAAATTTTTTAATCTGCTCCTTATGGAAAATTTTCACAGATGTTATTAATCATTATGGTTGGAACTGGATGGTAAGAGAGATAATTTTAGTAACATTTGGTAAGTTCTTACTTTTTAGAAGCCTTTGAAAGATATTCAATGACTTCACTTATTTCTACCCTCTGCAGGTATTTTTGACAGTTATGCCTTCAATGATTTAAGGGGTACAGAATTTGCTGCAGGATCAGCTTCCTGAGTGGTTAGGTCTTTAATTTATAGGAAAGATGAAGAGCCTATGGTGGATAAGGTTGAGCAGCAGTGGAGAGAGGGTAGTTATTCTGGGCTGAATTTGGCCTTCTTACCCAATTTATATTTTGAAGTACCAGCATCCAGTACCTATGAATGTGATCATATTTTGAGATAGTGTCTTTAAAGAGGTAATTAAGGTTGAATGAAGTCATTGCAGAGGGCCCTAATCTAATATGACTGGTGTCCTTATAAAATGATGAGAATAAGACAGTCACTTGCATGGGGAAAAGACAACATGAGGGATACAGCAAGAAGATGGCCATCTATATGCAGTGGGACCTCAGTGCTTTCATTAATTCATTCTGGAACTTGTGATGAGCGCCAAAATCAATGAGTACTGAACAATAAAGCATTTTATTTTGTGGGGTAGCGTTGGGACTCATACAAGTTCTAGCAAGTGCAGTGAGTCCCAAGCAAGTACTGAGTGCTGAGACATTTTTTAAAATCAACATGTGACAAGTAGAGCGTTTAACAAGTTCTGATGCTAACAAGTACTGAGGTGTATAAGCAGAGAACTTCTGTTGTTAAAGCCACTCAATCTGTGGTACTTTGGTTCAGAAGTCCTAGTTAGTTAATACATTAGCTTTTTGGAGCTAAATATTACAATGCAATTATAGTTATTCCTGCTAAAGAGGTAGTTTAAAGTGCAAATAAACTGCTGCTTTTATGCACAATAAGTACATAGTTGGTGAACCTAGGTTTGATATAGAAAATAAAATGGCTAGAAAAGGAAGCATTTATGCAGTTAGGTATCTTTATACATGAAATCTTTCCAATTGGATTCAATGTTTACCATTTACTGGCCCCAAAAATGTTGAACTTCACCAGTAAAAGTCTTGGGCAGATATCACTGCCCTTCCTTTTGACACTGAGGCCACATGAATTCTGAACACCGATGGAGGCACACTCTGTCTCTTGGTTCACTCCTTGTCTCTAGTCATAAATCTGCATTCAATAAACATTGAGCCTTTGCTACTTGCACAATAGATAATCAATGAAGTGCTATACAGATTTAATGAGGTACTAATAGACAATTATAGTAGGTGATAGCACTTGATTTTTGTAATTCCTTAGATACATGTTACATGCCCTGTAAATTTACCAGAATTCTATTTACTCTTTAGACTCAGAGATCAACAGTAACAACTGCAACAACAAAACAAAAGGGCTTCTTCTCTGAAGACTTATGATTAAAAGATGATGATTAAAAGTTAAACTGACATAGATGTGCTTTGCAGACATATCAGTTTTTGTATGTGTCATCTAAAGTATGTGACATTGAAGGCATTCTTAATTTTAATCACAAGGCATACAGTCCCTAGTACTACATGAATTTCCTTTTTTATTGTGGTAAGAACACTTAACAGGAGATCTACCCTCTTAACAATTTTCCAAGTGCATAATATGTCATTGTAATCTAGCAACACAATGCTGTGCAGTAGATGTCTAGACATTATTTATCTCACAAAACTAAAAATTCATACCAACTGAACATCAACTCCCTGTTTCTCCTTCCCCCAGTCCTTTGCAACCACCATTTTACTGTCTGTTTCTATGAGTTTGACTATTTTAGATACTTCATGCTGTTACCCAACAAGGGGCCTCGCACTGAGTGGGTCTGCCCAGGGCCAGCTGTAGTGTGTGGGCTCTTAACTTCATGTAGAAAAGATTTCACAGAATGAGTCCAGGTGACTATGAGGGTACATTTATTAAAGACAGGGGCAGTAAAACAAGGAAAGCTTTAGAATAGAGGAAACAGGATTGCCTAGGCTGGGCTGCCTGAGCTCACTGGGAAATCAGAGAAAAGGGAGCTTTTATAGGACACCTTTCTGCGTGGTGTGGGCCCAGACAGGACCCACGCCCAAGGATAGGTTCTCCCATAGGGAATCAGGCCTGCATTGTACATAGGCCACTTTGAGACTTGCTTTTTGCTATAACTCCCTCACCTTGAATTGAGGCAGCACATGCCTACTGTGACTTCTAAAGTCTGTGCTAAATCTCCCCAATATGGAGTGTGACTGGTTCAACCACTTTTCCCTTTACATTTGCAAATATTCTTCTTCTTTGATGTAATTAGCAACACCCTCTCCTTTATTTTCTGTAAAAGGTAACCACCTAAAGCAAATCTGTGCATAGTAAATGAGGACCATAATGTAATGTGCCAAGAAAAGCAATAAAGTCTAGTCAAGGCAAGGGCTGAGGATTTTTCTCCTCTTGAGAGAGAAGCCATGCTGTCCCTTTTCCTCCACAGGACTTGATAGTTCACGTAGATTTGTTTCGTATCTCATCCACAATATGGTGGACCCCACAAGCCGGGGTCTGAATCAGGCTTTGGAGACAGGTTTAGGGGATCAACCTGGGAAAAGCTGGCTGCTATCAATTGCCTTAGAGTTTAGGATACGAGGGCCTGTGAAGAAAGAAGTGGGAGAAGAAGGAGAGAAATGCCACCAGCTGTTCCCCAGAGGGAGAGTGTGTGCCCTAGGTCCTTTATCTTGAGGCTTTTATCTCTATCTTGAAGAAGGGAACCTCAGGGGAGGGTTTCAGTAGAATATTCATCGGTTCTCCATGTGTGCCCTTTCAGGGTTGCAGTCTCCACAGATTGGCCAGTGACAGGGCAGGGGTCTTTAGACATTGCAGTTGGTTCTGGCATCACCCACTTGTTTTTGTTGCTTTTCTGGGCCTGGAAATGAAGCACAACTGGGACCTCGATGTTATCTGCAGGGTGTGAAGGTCAGGGGAGAAGAGGTTACCCTGGAGATGAGGTCTTTGTTTTCCCAGTTTTGCCCCCTGCCAGGCACAGGTGGTCTTCCACCTCCTTGGCAATCTGCACCTGGCTGTAAATTGCATGGCCACTGTGTTGAGCTGTCTGACTCTGTTTCCCTTTTCCATTTATCAAGTAATTTCCCCAGATTCTCACTATCATTTCTCAATATAAATGGAAACATACTACTTGTTCTTCCGTGACTGGCTTATTTCAATTGGCATAAAGTCTTCCAGATTCATCCATATTGTTGCTTGCACCTGACAGTGTTTTCCTCTTTTCTAAGGCTGAAGAGTATTTCAGTATATATACATATCTCACATTTCTTTGTGCATTCAGCCCCTGATGATCATTTATGTTGTTTTCATATCTTGGCTAGAGTGAGTACATTTATTCTCAAAAATTAATACCAGTACTTTGTGATGATTCCAATCAATTCAATATTTTTTTCATTTTTAAAAAATAGTTTACAATTTATAAACCTTTGTGTTGGGTGTTCATTTTCCATAATAGATTGTAGCAAGAAAACTTCCCTGCTACTTACAAAACCCTGATCCAGAAGCAGGCCCTCTACGAATGGTTTAGCACCAGGTTCCCCATGAACAAATGTGCTTTTGTTTGAAAGGCAGGGGGCTGCCCCATGCCCTGTTTTCCCTGAGCAGACACTCTCTGCACCAGCCGGTCTTCACAGCAGCAGGCATGCCACACTATGCAGTCCAATCAATGTAAGAAAGCCAGACTTTTGTTTTAAATATTACAGCCCTGGCTGAGTGGCTCAGTCAGTCAGAGCATTGTCCTGATGAGCCAAGGTTGTGGGTTCAATACCCTCATCAGGGCACATGTCAAATCAACCAAATAATGCATACAAATGTGAAACAACAAACCAATGTCTCTCTCTCTAAAAACCAATAAATAACAATTTTAAAAAATTAACATTATGATATATTTATGTAGTAGAGTGTACACTACTTAAGTATACAAACTATTCTAGAGCCAGACTGCCTCTGTGCAAAGTCTGACCCTGCCACATATTAGTTAAGCAAGATGCTAAATCCTTTTACACCTTAAATGCTTACCTGTAAAATGTGGCTAAAAATGGTTCCTATCATAGGAGTGTTGGGAGAATTAAGTGAGATATGCAAAAACATTTAGAAAAGTGATTTATATAAATACCATTATTACTTTATTGGTAATATTGCTCATCTATAGATTCAGTTCCTATTCTCCTATAATAGAAAATGTATCACTTTAAAAAGTAAAGATATATGATCAATATGCTCTCTGTTTCTACTAGTTTGTTTTTGTGTTCTTTACTCATTTGTTTGTTTTTAATATTCCACATATGGTGAAATCATATCATATTTGTCTTTCTCTGACTTATTTCACTTACCATAGTACTTTCTAGTCCACCCAGGCTGTCACAAGAAAAATAGATTTGATTTGATTTTTTGTTGGTGAATAATAATTGATCTATCGATAGAAACCTAGGTTGCTTCCATATCTTGGCTATGGAAAATGATGCTACTATGAACATAGGAGTGCATATATATTTCCAAATTAGTATTTTTCTTCTCTTTGGATAAATACCCAAAAGTGAAATTCCTGGGTCACATGGTAGTTTCATTTTTAACTTTTTGAGAAATCTCTATAATGTTTTCCATAGTGACTGCACTAATTTACAATCCCAGAAATAGTCCATGAAACTTTCCTCTTCTCCACATCTTTATCAACAGTTATTTGTTGATTTTTTTGGTAATAGACACAGGTGTGAGGTGACATCTCATTGTGGTTTTGATTTACATTTTTCTGATGACTAGTGATGGTGAGAACCTTTTTTATATGTCCTTTGGGTATCTGTATGTCTTCTTTGGAGGAATGTCTATTCACTTTCTCTGATTGTTGTCAGAGAGCAAAGGAGTGGGGAAGCGGTAGAAAGGAGAAGGTGAATGAGAAGTATGAATTCACAGTTATAAACTAAATAAGCTGTGGATATGTAGTGTACAATACACAGAATAGTATCAATAATATTGTAACAACTGCATACTGTCAGATAGTTACCATATCTAATATGGAGATCACATCATAAGGTATATAAATGTCATATCATTGTTATACACCTGAAACTAATATACTATTGTATGCTAACTATATGTTAATAAAAATGTCAGATAAAGATATAAAACATAATGCCATAATGTGAATTCATTTTCCACCAATAAACTTTGTAAATTAGAAATGTTGTTAGGGGACATTGCTATAGATCAGAGATTTTTAACCGGTGTGTCACAAGAAATTTTAAAACATCCAATACCTGAGTCAGGGGCACTGACCTCTTTTTCCTTAGATGTCAAATAAAAGAATGACAACACCCAACACAACAAAAGTGATCCCATGCAAATGAATCAAAATTATACCTATTTTTATGGTCAGATTGGTAAAAAATATATTTTGAGTGTGCCGCAGAATTTTACTAATTAGTTTATGTGTGCCATAAGATGAAAAAGGATGAAAATTGCTGCTTTAGATACTCTAGTTAAGTCATGATTAAAAGCAAAGTTAGATTCATATTGATCTGAGTTAAAGCTCATTTTCACTTATTGTTTGTAAGATTTTCAGCATGTTACAAAAACTTTTAAGCCTACATTTCTTTATTTATTAAAGACAAAATTATGATGTACATAGGGTTTCTGGAAATGAAATTAATTAATGTTTGCAAAGCCCTTTTAATATCTGGAATATAATAATCCTCAATAATATACATATATATTTATTGTGTTACTATTATTATTTTCTGGTTATGTATTAGTGTTTACCAAAACACAACAAATTTGATGGCTCAAAACAGTCATTTATTTTTTATCTCTCATGGCTCTGTGTGTTGGCTGAGCTCAGTGAGGCTGTTCTCACTTGATGCAATCAGCTGGTGGCTGAACTGGAATTATCTGAAGCCTCCACTGGGTTGGACATCTAAGATTATTTTTTCTAGATTCACATTTCTTGTACCTCATCTACAATATCAGGATAGTTTGGTACTAGGCAGGCATTTCTCTCTCCAGTTGACCTTTTCACTACGCAGCTTGAACTTCTTGCAAACTGTTCATTTATCTCAGGATAAATGAACAGTTTTCTCAAATTCAGACTGGCTTCACACAAGATCAGTAACTTGAGGCCAGGGAATAAACTATCATGATATTTTTGATGAGCCATTGAAATCACACAGCATCATATGAAATATATTCTCCTTGCTACAAATGAGTCATGGAACCACCCTACAGTCAAGGGGAAGACACTATACAAGACTGTGAAAACTAGAGCTGTGATTCAAGAGGATTTGGTAACATTGGAAATAAGCTATGATTATTATCTCTATAATCACTATTACCATTGTCCACATTGTCATCACTATCATCATCTATTATTGATTTAAGTACAACTCATTTCAATCTTTTTGAGAAAAACATAAGGGGGAATATTAGTATGCTTAAACTATTTTGTCTGTAGCCAATCAGTCTACTCCTGTGACCTATTCAAAGTGAGTAATCCAAATAATGATAAGTTATTTATTCATAGAAATAATTGACCTTCAGGTATAAAATAGAAAAACAAGAGAATAACTTAATAAAATAATTGACTAAATTAATATGTACTCAAGAAAAATATTAAGTAAACATTAGAAATGATGTTTTAAAGGGTATTTTAAAATCTGCTTTATCACCACATTATGTACATATGTATGTATATATATATATGTATCCTATCTAGAGGTGTCCAAACTTTTGGCATCTCTGTGCCACACTGGAAGAAGAAGAGTTGTCTTGGGCCACACATTAAATAAACTGTGACCAAAAAATCTCATAATGTTTTAAGTAAATTTATGATGACATGTTAGAATGCATTTATAGCCACCCTGGGCTATATCCTGGGCCCACAGGCTGCAGGCTGGACACCCCTGAACACCATTAGAATGATATAATGATGCATTTAGAACAAATCAAGAAGCATATACATTGGAGAATACTGGAAAAATTAATACATCAATATTGGTAAATTATTTAGTGGAATTATGAGGTATTTTAACAGATTTTTCTTTTTAATTTAATTTTTATTGTATTTTAAAAATTTTACTGTACCATTTTCCATTACCATTTAACCACCCATTACTGCCTTTCCCCCTGAAATCACCACATTGTTGTCCATGTCCAGTCATCCTTTTTCCCTTCTGCTCAGTCCCTCCACTCCCTAATTCCCCCCTAACCCTTAGCCGTCATCCTGCTCTCTATCTATGAGTCTGTCTCTACTTTGCTTGTTAGTTCAGTTTGTTCACTAGTTTCCACATATGAATGAAATCATATGGTATTTGTCTTTCTCTGACAGGCTTATTTCACTTAGAATAATGTTCTCCAGGTCCATCCATACTGTAACAAAGGTTAAAATTTTCTTCTTTTTTTTATAGCCAAGTAATATTCTATTGTGTAAATGTCCCATAGTTGTTTTATCCACTCATCTACTAATGGACACTTGGACTACTTCTATATCTTGGAGATTGTGAATAATGCTAAAATGAACACAGGGGTGCTTTTGTTCTTTCAAATTAGGGTTTGGAGTTTTTCGATATATTTTGAGAAGTGAGATAGCTGGGTCAAAAGACAGATTCATTTTTAATTTTTTGAGGTACCTCCATTCTGCTTTCCACAGTGGTTGCACCAGTCTGCATTCCAACCATCAGTGCAAAAGTGTTCCCTTTTCTCCACATCCTCACTAGCACTTGCCATTTATTGATTTATTGACCTAGTCATTCTGACGGTAAGGTGACATCTCACTGCGGTTTTAATTTTTATTTCTCTTATGGTTAATGATGTTGAGCATCTTTTTATGTCTATTGGCCAGGTGTATGTCCTCTTTGAGAAGTGTCTGTTCAGGTCCTTTGCCCATTTTTTAATTGGATTTTTTTATTGTTTTGTAAGTTCTTAAATAAATTGAAGAAGACACAAACAAGCAAAAGCACATACCATGTTCATGGATAGGAATAATTATTATTATTAGAATGTCCATGCTACCCAAAGCAATCTGTAGATTCAACATGATTTGTATAAAAATTTCAGTGACATATTTCACAAAAGTAGAACAAATATCTCAAAAAGTTATAAGGAAGGAGCAATGATGGTAGCCAAGTAGGTGGAAACTGAGCCCACCTGCCCATACCACCAGTGCAGATTTTCAGGTGATCATCTGATAAGTGTCCTGAACAATCAATGGGGAGTCTTAACTGATAAGAATTTTTGAAGTCAAGGAGTACAGAGGAAGCTTTGCCTGTCCAGTAAGACATTTTATAAATTGAAGGGGAAATACCCTGCTCTAGGTGTCTGCTGCAGAGGAGAGAACAGAGGACTGAAAAATGCAGCTGAGTAGCTCCTGCCCCTCCAAGAACAGGGGCCATGGACCCATAGAGGGAACCACCAACCTTAACTGGAAGAGACTTGGGAGGATATATGAGGTCTTGGAGGCTCAGGCTGCACATACACAGCAAGCAGCACACCCATAGCTGCAGCGCCAACTGGGAGAGTTCCAGAGAGAAATTCTATCTCCTAAAACTGTTGGAGGCACTGGCAGACTGCAGTCAGCCATGACCAAGAAAGACATTTTGCATTTGTAGAGGTGGAGTAGGTGGAGAGCCAGACAGTGGCTTGGCACTGCAGAATGGGTGCCACATAGGGATGTTTTTTTAAAGAAGGGAGTGGAGGCATGAGTGGGCAGGGAACTCAAGTGCACATGCAGCTGCCCTGACAGCAAAGAGGTCAGACTGAAAGCACGTTCAGGCCAAGTGAGTCCAGCTGACCAGGAAAAGTAGAATGCTGCTCGGTGAAAGGATTGTGGGGTCCCACCCAGCACAGCTAGTGAGCAAGGGACTGTGCAATAGAACAGAGTGTTTGGGTCACAGCCTCCTGTGAAAGCAGTGAGCTAGGAGCTGGGTGGACAAGAGCTGAGTGCCTGAGATTCTTTGCAGTCAGGCAGGACCACTCACACTGCAGAGTACAAACCACTGGGAGGTGGAAGGCATGCCTAACCCCCATATGCAGGATTGCAAACTTCAAAGCAGTAAGATCAGGAACAAGAACTCCCTGCCTGGTGCATATCTGCAGGGGATACAAAGAGAATCTCCAAAGGAGCCCTTTATGAACTTTTATCGGACACTATGCTGGCTCCTCCTCAGGCCCTATTTCACCAAAAACAGCAGAGTGGAGAGTTTAGGAATTGGTGCAGCAAGAGATATTCAATGCCCCTCCTAGCCTCAGGTCTCACACACAGCTTCCATCAATGCCAAGCAAGAAAGACCTGACCCTTTTACACAGATTGATCCCTCACGTGAAACAGCTAATTCATCAGAAACTGTACATTATTGGAAATAATCTGAGACAGACCAAGACATGTGGTGCAGGGTCCAGGAGACACCCCTTCATATTCCCTGAAGACTGAACAGCACCTCCTGGGGGATGACTCAGGTATCCCACCCTCACAGTTGCACCAGAGGCCCCCTCTGAATGCAGGTGAAGTGGTACATGTGGTGCTGTCAGACACTACATCTACCACACCTGGAACTTGCACTAATAAAAAGCAAGCAAGACAGAACAACAAGGATGAGCCAAGCCTGAAAGATACAGCCACAGACTATAGATCACTTGTAGCCTCAAACAGGATGCCTAAAGCTAGAATGGGACACCAGCTGGCATTACCAGGGATAAATCCTGAATGAGAAAGAGTAGGCAAAAACACTAGACTGTGCTGAGACAAATTGCACCTCATTCTTTTTCATTATTTTCATTGTTTATTCCCTTAACATTGTTTCTTTATGTTCAATTTTGTTCCTACTATTTCACTATTTTTTATTTTATTTTTTGTATATGCAAGGTATAACAGGAGTAATGCCTGCTTGAGTGTGGTTGGTAGGGTAATAACATGGGTGTAATAATTTATAGTTCTAATTTGAACATTTCACCTAAAATGTCATATGGTGTGCTTATTGTTACAATACAGAATTACATGCTTATGAAATTGTAATAAAAAATTTGTAATAAAAGGGGTGTTATTTGTGCCAGACCCTGTATTTTTAATTATTATTTTAAATTTTTATTTTAGTTTTCATTCAAATCTCATACTTTCTATTCCCTTACTTGATTCCATTTTTCTTTCATCCATCTCCTTCTTATTTTTGTTTTAAATTCTATTTTTTCCTTTCTACACCTTGTTTCCATTCCTCACTCATGCTATTTCTACATCCTCTTAAAACTACCCTTCTTTCCTTCAGTCATCTCACATTCTTTTTCCCTTTCCTTATTCTCCTTCCATCTTTACTAATATTTGCTCAGTTGCCACTGTTATTGCAGTTGTTGCATTCCTTCAATTTTATTCCTAGTTTTTCACTGCTTTTTTATTTCAAACCTCATATTTTACTGTTATCCTACCCCGTTCCATTTTGACTTTCTCTTGCCTTGTCATGTCTTTGTTCTAAATTTTATTTTCCTCCTTTCTTAACCTAGTTTCTAACCCTTACACTTATTATTTCTCCTGCCTCTATCCTCTCAGAATCATTTTTCTTTCCTTGAGACATCACCAAATCTTTTTTCTTTTGCTTTCTTCCTTCTTATAATATTATTCTCTTTCTACCTTTATTAAATTTGGCTCATTTGTCATGGATATTGCTTCGGTGGTTAATTTTCCTTCAGTCTGGTTCCTATTTTTCCACTATTTTTCTCCAAACCTCATATTGTACTCTTCCCTTTTCTTAATCCATTCTACCCTATTCTCTCCCTACTTTATTTATGTTGTAAATCTATTTTCTCATTTTCTTTGCCTTATTTCTATTCCCTACTATTATTATTTCTCCTCCCACCTCTCTCTCAATGTTTTTTCTTTCCATTAGTCACCTCATATTCTTTTTTCCTTTCATATGTTATTCTTATTCTTTTCCAATTTTATTAATGTTTGCTCATTTGTTGTTGATATTGTCGTAGTGGTTGGGGGCTATTTTTGCTGGTGTGGGTTTTGTTTGCTGGGTTATTTTGTTTTGTTCTGGAAACTCCTGTACAACAGCATGCAACATGTGGTAAGGGCTGTGACACCCAGTCATCCAGCCAGAGAGGAGAACCCACCAATGAGTGAACTGTCAACAAGCAAAACCTAATTATAGCAATAGAGCCCATATAAACTGCATAAAGGGCACCCATAGAGCATCAAGCTCAGGAGTTCGAAGAGACTGAACCACTGAGTCCCATTGTACTCCTACCACAGAATTCCACCCCCTGAAGACAAGGAGTCAAAGCAGATTAGTGTAATAGACAGAAGTAAACAAAAAGAGTCACCTAAAGTGGGGAGACAAAGAAACAAACCATTATCAAAAGAAAAGGAAGAATATTCAGAAATAGTGCTAAATTAAATTAAGGCAAACAACTTATCAAAGTTCAAAGTAATGGTTATAAAGATACTAAAGGAACTCAGTGATAAAAAGGAACTTAGTAGGAACTACATCAGCATGGAAAAGCATATATAAACTATAAATAAGAACCAATAGGAAGTGAAGAATGTATATATTCTATATTATAATATAGTATACTATAGTATACTATAGTATACATACATAATACTATATATATATATATACACACTTATATAGTGAAGAACATACCAGAAGGACTATAGTCCTATATTCCTATTACTATTAACAGCTAAAGTAATATTACTATTACTATTATATTAGTATATTACTATTACTATAGTATGTAACTATACTATACTATAGTAAATAGGAAATGAAGAATATATATATTTTATATTATAAAATACTATAATATACTATACATAATGTTACACACACACACAAACACACAGAGTGGAGAATATGCCAGAAGGAATTAAAAGCAGGCTAGATGAAACAGAGGATTGAATTGGTGAGTTGGAAGACAAGAAAAAAACCTGGTCAGAGTAACAAAACAAAAAAGATTTTTAAAAATGAAGATAGTTTAAGGGAGTGGCAGGAAAACATGAAACACAACAATATTTGCATCATAGGGATACCAGAAGGAGAAGAAGAGGAGAAAGGGATAGAAAGCCTGTTTAAAAAAATAAAGACAGAAACGTCCTTAACTTCATGAGGGAAAAAATCATGCAAGTTCAGGAAGCGCAAAAGACCCACCAAATTAAGATGAATCCAAAGAGGCCCACTCCAAGACACATCATAATTAAAATGACAAAATTTAAAGACAGAGAATCTTAAAGGCAGCAAGGGAAAAGTAGCTGGTAATGTACAAGGGTGCTCTGACAAGGCTATCAGCTGATTTCCCAACAGAAACATTATAAGCCAGAATGGAATGACATGAAATATTCCCAATAATGAAAAGCAAAAAACTGTAACAAACACTACTCGACCCATCATTTAAGTTCTCATTTAAAATGAAAGGCAAGATAAGGAGATTCCAGACAAATAAAAAAGACTAAAGGAGTACATATCCACCAAACCAGCATTGGAAGAGATGCTGAAGGGACTGCTTCAAGAAGATGAAGAAAGGAGAGAGAGAGAGAGAGAGAGATGAACAAAGGCAGAGAGAGAAAAATGGCAATGAATGAATACCTATCAATAATAATCTTGAATGTTCATGTACTAAATGCTTTAATTGTAGATAAAGGATACCTGAATTGATAAGAAAACATAACTCACATACATGCTGTCTGCAACAGACTCAATTCAGAACAAAAGACCTACACAGGTGGAAAGTGAAGGGATGGAAAAATATTTCAAGCAAATGAGCATGAAAAAAAAAGCTGACATAGCAATAATTATATCAGACAAAATACACATCAAGACAAAGGCCATAACAGGAGACTAAGAAGGTCATTGCATAATACTTAAGAGGGTTGTCCAAGAAGAGGGTATATAATATTTGTAAAAATATATGCACACAACATAGCAGTACCTAAATACATAAAGGAGTCTTGGAAGAATTTAAGGACACGGACAGCAATACAGTCATTGTAGGGGATTTTAACACCCCACTGATAATAATGGATAGATTGTCCAAACAAAAAATCAATAAGGATATTGTGGGATTGAATGACATCTTATATCAGATGGACTTAATTGATATTTAAAGATCATTTCACCCCAAAGAAGCACAATATACATTCTTTTCAAATGCACATGGCTCATTTTTAAAGATAAACCACATGGTAGGACACACACAAAAAGGCCTCTACAAATGCAAGAAAACTGAAATCACATCAAGCATCTTCTCAGATCACAATGGTTTGAAACTAGGAACCAACCTCAAGGAAAAATCTCAAAAATATTGAAAAACATGGAGCCTGAGTGTCATTTTATTAAATAATGAATGGGTTAACAATGAGATCAAGGAAGAAATCAAAAATTACCTGGAAATGAATGCAAATGAACACACAACAACCCCAAACCCATGGGAGACAGTGAAGGCAGTCCTACATGGGAAGCTCAAAGCAATACAGGCCTACCTAAAGAAGGTAGAAAAATCTTAAGTAAACAACCTAACCCTACATCTACATGGAATAGAGGAACAATAACAAATAAAGCCCAGAGTGAGCAGAAGGAAGGAAATCCAGATCAGAGAAGAATAAAACAACATAACAAAAAGATGCAAAGGATCAGTGAATCCCAGAACTGGATCTTTGAAAAGATAAACAAAACTGACAAACCTTTAAACAGACTCATCAAGAAAAAAAAAGAGAGAGAATCTAAATAAATAAAACCAGAAACAAGAGAGAAGTAACAACCAATACTACAAAAATACAGGGATTGTTAGAAATTCCTATGAACAACTATATCCCAAGAAACTGGACAATCTGGATGAAATGGATACATATCTAGAAACATACAATCTTCCAAAACTGAATCAAGAAGAAGCAGAAATCCCGAAAGACTGATAACAACTAGAAAAATTGAAGCAGTAATCAAAAACCCCTGGCACACAAAAGCACTAGATGGCTTCATAGATGAATTTTACCCCACATTCACGGAAGAATTACCTTCCATTTTTCTCAAACTTTTCAAAAAAAAAAACAAGAAGAGGGAAGGCCCCTCAACTCTTTTTATGAGGTCAATATTATCCTAATTCCAAAACCTAGTAAAGACAAGCAAAGAAAGAAAATTACAGGCGAATATCTCTGAGGAACATAAATGCTAAAATCCTCAACAAAATATTGCCAATCCAATCCAGCAATACATTAAAAACATCATAGAGAATGGTCACGTGGAATTTATCCCAAGGATGAAAGGATACTACAATAATCAGAAATCAATAAATGTAATACACCACATAAACAAATGAAACACCACATGACCATATCAGTAAATGCTGAAAATCATTTGATAAAATCCAGCACCCATTTGTGATAAAAACACTTAGCCAGGTGGGAATAGAGGGAACGAACATACATCAACATAACAAACCCCAGATATGAGAAACCTACTGCCAACATCATACTCAATGGGCAAAACTAAAAGTTTCCACCTTATGATCAGAATTAAGACAAGTGTGTCCACTTTCACCATTCATATTTAATATAATACTGGAAGTTCTAGCCATGGCTAAGGAATCCAAATTGGGAAGGAGAAAGTAAAACTGTCATTATTTGCATATGAAATGATAGTGTACAAAGAAAACCCTATAGTTTCCACTATAAAAAGACTCAACATAATGGGTAAATTTGGAAAAGTAATGGCATACAAAGTCAATATTCAAAAGCCAATGGCTGGGAGAGAAGTGGGGAGGGTTGGGTGGGTAGGCTGGAATGGGAGTAAAAGGGAGAAAACTGTACTTGAACAATGATTAAAATAAAATTAAAAAAAATGGCAATTTTGTACACCAACAAGGAACTATCAGATAGCAAAACTAGGATGAAAATCCCATTTACTATAGCAACAAGAAAAAATAAAGTACCTAGGAATAAATTTAACCAAGGGCATAAAAGACCTGTACTCAAAAAGATACACAACACTGAAGAAAGATAAAGCAAAGAAGACACAAATGCATGGAATATATATGAGTTCATGAACTCAAAAATTAACATTATCAAAGTGTCTATACTACCCAAAGCAATTTATAGATTCAATGCAATCCCTATTAAAATACCAATGACATATTTTACAGGTATAGAACAAAATGATCCCTAATATCTGCAGCAATTTTGAGGAAGAATAAAGTAGGAGGGATCACAATACCAGATATCAAACTATATTACAAGACCACTGTAATCAAAATAGTATGGTATTGGCATAAGAACAGACACATAGAGCAATGGAACAGAATAGAGAGCCCAGAAATAAACTCAAGTTATTATGGTTAATTAATATTTGGCAAAGCAGGCAGAAGCATTAAATAGAGTAAAAATAGCCTCTTCAACAGATGGTGTTGGGAAATCTGGACAGCTACACGCAGAAAAATGAAACTTGACTACCAACTTACACCATATACAAAAATAAACTTAAGATGTATAAAAGACTTAAATATAAGTCATGACACCATAAAAGTCATAGAAGAGAACACAAGCAGGAAAATCTCAGATATTCCACACAGTAATATTTTCACTGATATGTCCTCTAGAGCAATGGATATAAAGGGAAGAATAAGCAAATTGGACATCATCAAATTAAAAAGCATCTGCACAGTTAGAGAAAACATCAGCAAAATTAAAGGGGAACCAACTGTATGGGAAAACATATTTGCCAATGATACATTGAGCAAGAGTCTGATCTCCAAAATATATAAAAAACTCACATGATTCCCCTCCAGGAAGACAAAGAATCCAATTAAAAAACGGGCAAAGGAGCTGAACAGACACTTCTCTAAGGAGGACATACAGAGGGCCCAGAGACAAATGCAAGGATGCTCAGCATCACTAGCCATCAGAAACATGAAAATTAAAACCACAATGAGATACCACTTCATACTGGTGAGCAAGGCCATTATAAACAAATCAACAAACAACAAGTACTGGCAAGGCTGTAGAGAAAAGGGAACCCTAGGACAATGTTGGTGGGAATGCAGACTGATGCATCCACTGTGGAAAACAGTAAGGAATTCCCACAGAAAACTAAAAATGGAACTGCCTCTTGACCCAGCAATTCCACTGCTGGGAGTATACCCAAAGAATCTTAAAACACCAATTCAGAAGAACCTATACATCCCAATACTCATAGGAACACAATTTACAATACCCAAGTGCTGGCAACAGCCTAAGTACCCACCAGCAAATGAGTGGATCAAAAAAGTGTGGTACATTTACACAATGGAATACTATACAGCAGAAAGAAAGAAGGAGCTCCTGCCCTTTGCAACAGCATGAATAGAACTGGAGAGCATTATGCTAAGTGAAATAAGCCAGGCGGTGAAAGACAAATACCATATGATCTCACCTATAAGTGGTACCTAATCAAGAAAACAAATAAGCAAAATAGAACCAGAAATATAGAAATAAAGAACAAACTGACAGTAACCGGAGGGGAAAAGGGAATGAGATAACAGGGGAAAGAAGGGGAAGGGTGATCAATGAATATGTATTAAAGGACCCATGGATATAGACAATGGTGCAGGGAGGCAGAGATTGAATGTGGAGGATGTGGTTGGTAGGGCAGGGTAGAGTAATAGGGGAAAAATGGAGAGAGCTGTAATTGAACAACAAAAACACAAAAAAATAAAAAGACAAAAAAGAAAATAAGGTAGGTGTAATTTTTCCCATTCTATAAATAAAATAATTACATGGAACTACAAATGCCCCTGCATAGCAATAGTGATCCTAAGAAAAAGCAAAGTTGGAGGAATATGCTACCTAACATTAAACTGAAATATAAGGGCATGGTAATCAAAACAGCATAGTGTTGATATAAATATACGCACATAGATCAATGGAACAAAACAGAGAACCCAGAGGTCAACCCACACATTTTAGTCAATTAATATTCAACAGAGGAAGCAAGCACATACAATGGGCTAAAGATAGTTTAGTCAATAAATAAAGTTGTGAAAATTGGACAGATACATGTAGAAAAATGAAACTAGATCACCTTCTTACACCACACACTAGAATAAATTCAAAATGCATTAAAGGCTTAAATGTTATACCCCAAAACATAAAGTCAGAAGAAAACAGGCAGCAAAATCTCAGACATTACTCCCAGCAACAGTTTATCAGCTATATTTCCCCAGGGAAGGAAAACAAAAGGAAAAATAAACAAATGGAACTACATCAAACTAAAAAGTTTTTGCATCACAAAAAAGACAAACAAAATAAAAAGGCAACCCACAGGATGCGAGAACGTTTGCCAATACATCTGATAAGAGGTTAAAATGGCTTTTTCAATTCCTAGTTCTGCTGTTTTATTTTCGAGCCAAATTCCCTGTTTCTTTATATCTTACTACAATGCCATTCAAAACTCCTTTTCTACACTATATCTATCTCATACCTAGTGCTTCAGCTATACCAAATTATTCTAGATTCCTAGATTTCTGAATGTACCATATTGTTTTAATCTCAGTAGTAGACATCATTGGTTCCCTGCTTTATGTTCCTTTTCCCACAATACAATTTTACCTGCAGGTGCCACGGACAGTTTTGTGAGAATCCATCTGGCTTATTACAGATGAAACGTGAATGGCATCTTTCTGTTTCACTTCTATACTTTTTCTAGTGCCACGGGGGCCACCTTAGGCCACAAGGAAGCACAGCAAGAACTTGAGGGAACTAAAGAGCACTGGGGCAACTCTCAGTCAGAGGGCTGAGAGGCAGAATAAAGCTCTTGTTTTCCAGAGCAGTTACTTAATCAAGCAACTTGGAATTACCTCCTAAGTAATATACCTCCCCAAAATTCCTTATTGCATTCAGTCTTTCTTTCTTGGGGATCACAACCTAGGACTTGCTGCCATGCTTCAGGCGTACTACTCTCTCTGCTCAGCACAAAGTTCCATTGTCACAATACAATCTTTTCCCTAACCTCTACATAATGTTGACTTATCCTTAAGAACCCAGCGCAGCCCACAGCAAACATTTCCAGTGAGGCCTTTCTTGATACCACGGGTGTTTAGTATCTTCCTCTGTTGCACAAGTGCAAATACACACTTATTAAAATATTTATGACATTGTATTACAGCTATGCCCTTACATATTTTAGCAGACTCACCTTTCGATGGTAGTGACTCTTATTGTACTCAATTTGTATTTGGACACTTGATAGTTGGAGTAGAATTAAGTATTCAATAAGCATCATTTAAACAGATGACTGCATTGATAACAACAGAATACTATTATTGAGAATCAAGTGTACTTTTATTTAAGACTGATGAAGGTGGCTAAGAATCCATACATTATTTCTAACTGAGAGAGAGAGAGAAAGAGAGAGAGAAAGCACGCCTCTCTGTCTTTCAGAGAAAATGATGGGATGTCTCTGCCTTGAGCAGGTTACATTACACAGCAAAGCAGCAAAGGTGATGGAATGCCATAACCACAGTTGTATTAAATTAGGTAAGACTCTGTCTTGGAAGGTAGTGATTCTCCTAGATTTTAATAAGTAAATAGTCACATTGTGAACTTCATATGGAAAAGGCTGTATGGCAGGTAACTGTGGATGACCTCTAAGGTATGATGGTGGCTTCAAACAGCCAAGAATTAGGGAACCTTAGTCATATAGTCACAAGAAAATGTATTCTGCCAATAATCCAAATGAACATGGAAATATTTTTCCCTCAGTGAAGCCCCCAGACAAGAACACATCCCAGCTGCCTCCCCAAAGATGCCCAATGTCCTGTGTATTTGTTACCTTATATGTCAAAACAGATTTTATAAATGTGAGTAAATAAGCATTTTTGACATGGGAAGCTTATCCTGAATTGTCTCGGCATGCTCAGTGTAATCACAAAGGTCTTTATAAGTGGAGGCAGAAGCACAGAGAGATTTAAAAATGTTGTCTTGACAGCTTTGCAGATGAAGAAAGGACCAAGAGCCAAAGGAATGCAGGAGGCCTCCAGATGCTGGGAAAGGCAAGGGGCAGACTGTCTGTCCCCTAGAACCAGCACAGGGATAAAGTCCTGCAGATTCAGTTTAGACTTCTGAGGTCCAACACTGCTAAGATGATGAATTGGTGTTTTAAAGCACTAACTTTGGGTAGCTTTTAATAGAAGCAGCAAGAAACTAATATAACCAATAAGTATTGCAGGGGGCTTAACAGAGAAATCTTCTGAGCTAAATATATAATAATCATAAAACTGTATATGAAGATGTTCTCATACTCTATTTTTAAAATGCTATTATAATAAATATATACACAAGCATAGATTCTTTGTTACCATAAATTCTATTCTTCTGTTAACTCTTTATGGTATTTTTCTTAAATACCATGGTAATATGGTATTTTGAGTACTACCCCGTCCTTGTACAGACTTTAAAAATTATCCAAGGTTTTTCTGATGTCCTTCCAAAGCTTCCAGACTGTCTGGTGAAGGTTAACCTTCCTTTTGAGAAAATAGTATAACGAAAAAAATTGATTAAATAAAATAAGCACAATTAAATCCCAATGGCCAGAGCATACTCATTGTGCAGGACAGATTTTTTAAAGGCCTTAACTAAGCTCTATTTAAAGGACAACCAAACCCCACTGACAAGTCCACAAAAAAGTGCCACCACAGACTCTCCCTTTCCATGGTGTCTGTAATCAGGTAAATATGTCTTTGCTATGGAATGACCAAAGGAAAATATCAACTGCTAAATACTGTTCATTGATATACTCTAGGGTTAATGTTTCTTTTAGAGGTGGAAGAGCAAAATTTGATGGATTCTTCTTCCATTGTCTTTTAGACCAAAAAATAACTGTCACACTTACCCTAAGTGGCAAATGAAACATTAAGGAAGTACAGTTGCTGTCCTTTCAATTTTCACCATAAAGGATGAAGACAACAGTTTAAATCTCTGTTACTCTAACACCAAACATCTTCAGATTCTAGACATTTTTTCTATTTCCAAGAGGGAAAGGAGACAGAGCTTGGTGGACTGGCAAGAGAAATACCTGTTCATTTTAGTAAACTCCCTTACTTGCTTATAAATAACTAAAAAAACTCCTTATGTGTGGAATGCTTAATAACAATATAATTGACACTCATGTAAAACCATTGGAGATTATATATGTATGACTTAAATAAGAATGAATTGTCCACATTGGCCTCTTAACACTTCCATTTTGCAATTACACCTGCAATTGGGGCAGCTGTCATCAGAGAGCAATAGTCCCATCAGAATTACACAGCCAAGGCACTGTGGCTCAGAAAACCAAATTACCCAGGAGCTAAATTTGTATGTGATTCAGATACCTGATTATTTTGCTTTTAAAATGAATTTTAAAGAACACAATGCATTAAGTAATTATTCAATGCAATCAATAATTAAACTGATAGTAACAAGATAAGTGCTTCGTCCAAGAAACTTTGCCTTATTCCATCCCTGCGTCTTTTAAACATGTTTGAGCCTGAACAGAAAAATTTTTATTTTTATTTTTTAAAGATTTTATTTATTAATGTTTAGGAAGTGGGGAAGAGATGGAGAAAGAAAGTGAGAGAAACATCAATGTGAGAAAAAAAATTGATTGGTTGTCTCTCAAATGTGCCTCAACAGGGTACCAAAGCTGCAACCTGGGTATGCGCCTGACTGAGAATTGAACCAGCAACCTTTGATGTATGGGATGACACCCAACCATCTGAGTCACATCAGTCAGGCCGAAACAAAGAAAGTTTTTAAATATCTTATAGTAACAAGTAATATGTTTTTCCACTGATTTACTGAGGTAATGAATATATCCTTCATGAATGTATTAAATACATACTCCATATTGGTGATATCTGGTCCTCAAAGACCTGATAATAACATAGCCTAATTTGCAGACTTAAAATTATTTTTCTTGTAGAAGTATGAATGCATACTCACACACAAACCTAGACACACCATACACTAATCAGTATACACAGAGAACCAAGCAGGCCACTCAGCAGCTATGTGATTGATGACTAAGAAAAATAAAGAAATAAAGGAATTCTAAGTATTTGTGCTTAATTTAGCCTACAAAATTAGTTATTAAATTCTGTAATCTATTTGAACATTTTTAGAAGAATTGTCAAAAACTTAGCAATAAGGCAAAAAGGTGGGTAGCACCTCTTTATGAAGTCATTATGGGGCCCAGAATGAGTCACCCAAAATGTGCCTTGGTGGTGTGCAGGATGTTTTGAGCTAAAAGCAACTTTGGCTCCAGCCTCCATAGACACCCTCCCTTAACCACTTAGGAGAATGAGAATTAGAGGCATTGACCATAATTAGCGATTTTCAAAGATAAGTTCTTTTGACCTACCTGTAGGACAGGGAAAATGTCTATTTACTGAGCACTTCAAAGGGCAGTCGCCCTTTGAAGCCCCCAAGGCACCTTACCTCAGGCCTAGATCAACACCTCTTACATATCCTCGTTCCATTTCCATCTCTGAACCTCTCACGCCTGTGAGGTCTCTGACTCTTTCATGCATGTGGGGTTCCCATACATATGTGTATATTAAATTTGGTTATTGTCTCTTTCTATTATGTCTCATGTCTTTTTGATTATTAGAACAGCCAGAAGTAACTTGAGAATAGAGAAAACTTTGTTATACTCCCACATCATACAAGGGCAAAGACCTTGATTGAAGGTCCTATACCTAGTGAAGTTACAACTCAACTAGTAGAATTTTTGTCTAGTAAAGATGAAAATAACTTCTACCTAGTAGCGCACAATATACCAAAGTTATAGTTTGTTCTATTTGACATAAAATAGTTGCATTTAACCCAGCTATTATATCCAAACATTACTTTTGTACATTTACATCTCTATCTTTTAGCCCTTTTCTTTTAATTTTTTTCTTTTCTTTTTTCTATTCTTGTATTTTCTTTTCTTCTTTCTTTTTCTCTATTTCATATACCTAGGGTTCTATCTACCTGTTTGTCTATCATGTATCTATTATCTATCTAATCTAATCTATCTAAACTTGTCAGGTACTCTTTAGATTGCTTTTTTTGGTGGGGGATACTGAAAGACTTTTTTTATTGTTTTTCAAATACAGTTGTCTCCATTTTCCCCTATCATCCCCTCCCCCGCCCCACCCAACCCCACTTTCCACCCTCAAACCTACCCCCTATGGCTTTGTCACTGGGTCCTTTATACATGTTCCTTGATGACCCTGCCCCTTCTTTCCCTCATTATCCCTGTCCCCCTTCCCCTTTCGTTACCATCAGTCTGTTCTTTATGTCAATGCCTCTGTTTATACTTTGCTTTCTTGTTTGTATTGTTGACAAGGTTCCACTTATAGATGAGATCATATGGTATTTGCCTTTCACTTCCAGATTTATTTCATTTGAACTAGTTTTAATATATTCTTAAAGGTTACCTGATTAATTAAAGGTTAAAAATATGGGAAATATGTTCATTTTATATTTACATAGAAGTCATGTTATTTAACCTTTTGAAAAGTAGTTTAGCACTTTTGTAGGTCATCCACTGAAATATACAAGTGGGCCAACCTAGTGGGGCCAGGTAAACTGCCTTGCTAGAAAAGTGTATGCACTAACAGGGCTGTTTAACCTGAGCACATCTTTCTTTGAGTTTGCCAACTCTGGGAATCTCAAACTTTGTTTTTTTAACTAATATTATGTTTTTTGTTTATTAGATTCTGATTCATGAAGACTAAAAATTTGTTTTCTGCTGGTGGGAACCATGGGTAGACAGACACACATTGAGTATTATTGTGGACCATTTGGTGGTCTCTGTTAGGTAAATAATGGAGATAAATCTCTGTAACATGAAAGATGACAGAGGATCTAGATTGTATTTGCTTGTCTACTGGAAAGGGGAGCAGTCATTTCAGGTCTTGACTAGGTTTACCTCTATTTGTGGCTGAAGCTGCACCTCCAAAGCCACAAGCCCTCTGCAATTCTCTGGTGTGTCATTGAGGAAAGTCTGTACCTTTCTTTAGCGGTGTGAAGAATTTTGCTTAATCTGGAGAGTATTAATGTAGTAGACTATTATATCTTTTAAATTAAGAGCTATATCTAGATTGACAAATAAAGAGGATTTTCAAAATTTGCAGAGATTAAAGAAACAGAATTTTTAATAGTATAAAATGTTTGACTAAAAAATTAATTTTCATACGGAAACTGCTTCCTCAGAAATATTTGATGTTGGTGGTTAAATAGTAAAATAGGAAGATGTGAAGTACAGCATAGGATACAGTCAATGACACTGTAATAACTGTGTGGTGCTGGGCAGGTACTGAAAATATCAGGGGGACAGTTCATAAAGTATGCAATTATCTAACCACCATGCTGAAACTAATGCAAAATAATATTGATTGAAAACTGCAATTTTTTAAATTTTAAAAATTAAAACAGGAAATAATATATGAATTAAGATTAAAAATTAAATGGATCTTTGGACAAACCAGAATTATTTTATAATTTTTGTCTAAGAAAGTAAAAATCAGCAACATCTTGTCTTTTCTCATCTTTATTATCAAATATAGCATAAGACTATGTTTTAAATTTATAAGATTTCTGTGTTTTATCATAACATATCCACTTTAGACTGAACTTCCAAAACATTTTAAGTGGATTTATTTACCAAATGAGACATTATTTACTTATAGAATACTTAAGAATTTGAATAGGTAAATTATTGTTCAAAAAAATTGAATATCAATTCTGATAAGCATTTTACAGTAATAATTATATTTGTTGCTATTAACTGAAATTGTTTCTAAAATTTAAAATAACCTAAAAATGTGAGTGATCATTAAATAGTTAATATATAAAAATTATTTGGATATCTGTTTAATTTCTCAGTAATAATAAATACTAAAACATTGATTACAAAGCATAATTATAAATGCAAATTTTGCTTTTTATTTTTGTATTTCAGGAGACTATCTTTTGAGGGTCATCTTAATGAGATGCTCATTTTCCGCCTTAAAAATATATTTTAAAATGTATGTAGCAGTACAAAATTATGTTATACATATTCATGAATTTTGATAGTCTACTAAGGTACTTGAATATGATAGACATTTCTCAATGAAGCATCTCTAAACATAATCTCTGAAATTGATATGATTTCTTTTGGTTAAAAATTATAATTAACATGAATATTTGAGATTATCCTGGGAAAAATGGTGTTCCAGAAGAATAAATGCATAGACTAAGTAATAAAATGTGTTTTTTCTTTTTATAAATCAATATGTATAAAAAAGTAGTCTAATATGTTTGGTTAGACCATAATTTTAAAGAGGATAGTGAAAAACAAAAGTTGATTGATTATAAAAATGTTTCCAATGCTCACAGAAGTGGGTTTTTACTAGCCTTGGCTTAAAATGTCTGCAAATGCTGGATCGGTAAAGACACAAGGGTTGTGTAAATAGTTTTGCCAAAGTTGGTTCAGTTTGATGTGTTTATTTTAAAAATGCCATGAAGCATTTGCTGCCAAATGTTAATGCCAAACTGGAATTTAACTTTCTCACTGTTAAAATGATAAACAATCATCTTTTACCTTCTGTGCAATCTGCTCAGATATATTAGACATTCTATGGCCTACCAAAATAATTTTATCTTTTTTAGAAAAACTCCATCATTCTTTTCATCTTTAAAGATGGAACAAAGTTTCCTCACATGTGGAAGAGCTAAGCTTCCTTCTAATTTGCTGGCCAGGCATCCATATTCTTATCTTAATCCATTGGCCAGACATTTTATGTTAAATATTTTGATTTTATTGTCCCAAGATTAGGCCCTCCACTTTCAAACACATAAAAATTATAAGGAAAATATTTATACCTAAACATCTTTTATGTTTACCCAAAAGCCCCTAGGAAATCATATATACCTGTTCTTTCACTTTATAAAAATAGATACCAGATATAGATTTATTTGTTGTCCTCCATATTTTTCAATTAGTAAAATACAGTTTAAGACATGCATTTGGAATTGTCAAATCAGAGAAAGTGCATACACTACCATAAGTCAAGATTGTAGAGTTAAATATTATTAATAGAAATATTTCTATAAAAATAATCTGAAGATTTGTCAATGACTACATTCCATTTTCGTTCTTAATTTCATGGTACACATGGATCAAATTCTTAGGAAACAGCAATATACTATACTGATGGGCACCGGCCAGCAGTGATCATGGAACGCTGCGGATGGCTCGTCAAAACGCGAGAAAAAACATGCACAGAGACAGACCAGTTTCTGTGGAAAAGTAAGAACGGAACGGCCACCCCCTCTAGTGGGGAGCGCGCCGATTTACCTTCCAAACCGGCTTTTATTAGGTTTGTTTTGCATAAGAATTCAGGTAAAGCACATTACTCATTTCAAGGAAGTAAGGATCAAATGATAGGTAACAAGGAACTCTGAGGGTCTATTTTGAGTCAGGGTCAAAGAGCTGTAAGACTTTAAGGAACAAACTAACTTCCTCCTTGGACCCTTCTCATTCAACTGAGAGCATTCTAAACAAAGAAGGTTTCACAGGAATTTACATGTTCTTTCTTAGGTCTGATCACCCAGGGAATCCGCCCTTTCCAGCACAGGGCGGCACCACCCTGTCATTGTTTCAGGTTTAGGTATAGCAAGGGAAGTAAGGCAGCCAAGAGATTAAGAGATTTTCTTGCAGAGCAGGAGGTCTTGGGCTTTGTCAAAGCCAAAGGGCAAGAGTCCATCATCCCCTTTTGCTGTAGCCCCCAAAGTCCTTCTTTTGGGGGCCTCCCATGTGATCATGCCTGTCTTAGATTGTTCCCCCCTTGGGGAATCTTACCCATCATTGACTAACCGACCAAGCTTTGGGGTCCAGGCAGGGTGAGGTATGAAGGAGCAGAAGCAGCACTCCTGTCAGGGAAATAAGCGTATGTCCTTGCTGGCTTATAGTTCCAAGGGTGTTCCCTTAGCCTTACTTAGCCTAGGTGGGGGTTACAGCTTCTGATACCAGGCAGGGCGGTTCCCAACACTATACCCCAATAAAATTTTATTCTTCTATGTTTTTATATTGCTGTCAAGTATAATAAATTGACCACAGTCTTTTAGTATCATTATCAAACAGGTTTTTGCTTCCCTCTGATGGTGCCTAAAGGCTCCACTATAAGGTACATCTAGACTTTTTATATCAAACAATGAAATTATAGTCACAGTGTATGTGGAAAGAATGGTATTTGGTACTTTGAACTGACACTACAAAAAGTGCACTGTTTTTTTTTTTTACAGGCTTCCAAGCTGACACAGCATAGGCAACAGTCAGACTGTGTCAGTTGACTGAACTGTTATGTAGAAAGTTCTTCATTATCCAGAAACAAATGTACTCAATGAAACCACACTGCTAACCCACAATCCAGCAGAATTAATCACCCAGGACTAAATAACTGACAAATGCAATTTAACTGTGTTTATTTATGTGGAATATTTCCATTTTGTTTTTATCCATCACCATTTATCTCCCATATATGTTCTTCCACCTCCACCCACACTCCTTCCCCCATCCCCATACTGTTGTCTGTGTTCGTGAGTTCTTTCTTTTTTCAGATTTCATTTATTTACTTTTAGAGAAAGGGGAAGAGAGGAAGAGAGAGTGGGAGAGAAACATTGATGTGCAGGAGAGACATCAATTGATATTAAGTGTGCATCCCAACTGGGACCGAGCCCATACTCCAGGCATGTGCCCTGACTAGACATGAACTGGCATGGCAATCTTTCTCATCATGGCATTACCCTCAACCAACTGAGCCACACCAGTCAGGGCTTTTTGTTGTTGTTGTTCAATCCCTTCACCCCTCCAGCCCTTCCTGCCCTTTCAGAGCTGTCAGCCTGCTCTCTATCTATGAGTCTGTCTCTACTGTGCTTGTTAGTTTAGCCTGTTCACTAGATTCCACATATAACTGAAATCATATGGTACTTGTCTTTCTCTGGCTCTCTTATTTCCCTTAACATAACTTTCTCCAGATTGAATAATATTTTTAATATTCTATTTTTATGGATATATGAATTCACTATCTCTAATCCTCAATTTAGTAGACTATTTTTTAACTGGAATAAAACAATTTTTAATGGTATCTGATTGTCACTGACCCTCTACCTCCTCTTGCCCTTATTCAGAATTCAGAAACAAACACCTTTTTTGAGCCTCCTTACATGTTAGAGAAATATAGTAATTTTCATCCATTGAGTAAAACCTGTCATCCTGTTATCATTATATGCTTGGACAAATTTTACAGCCATTGCTGTATCAGAAGTATCACGTTTGAGAATGATTTACATTTAATCAGGCATGACAATACCACTAGTAAGAAATGTGTTGACTTTATATGTGGATCTGGTGCTTTGATCTCCTATTCACAAAGAATTTTATGAAATATTTTGCCACTTTGTATATGGAAATGTCATTAAATTGTCTCAGCTCTGGCTGAATACCTGGTTTGCAGAGTCCGATTTTCACAAGCAGTAAAAGAAGTTCTTTCTTGGCAGGTAAGGGTTGGTTTGTATATTTGGGGGACCTCAAGAAAAGAGGAATTTAGCCAAATTCATGAGTATTACACATGAAATCTGGCACAGAAAGTGTGTTGAGGTTGGCTTTCTGGCTTTGAAGAGAAAATGAGAGGCTTTTCCAAACCCAATCTGTGATTCAGTATCGGAATTCCCAGATGGAAGTTAAGTTCTCTGGCATTTGCAGTTGCTCAATATTAAATGGTTGTAGATTTACAGAGCAAGCTTAATGAATACTAGGTTAATGATACTCTTGTAACACCTACATAAATAATCAGGTCAAATATAAATCCACAAACATTTTTGTGAACAAGAAAAATCTTTGGCCCCGGCTGGTGTGGCTCAGTGAATTAAGCATCAGCCTGTGAACCAAAGGGTTGCCAGTTCGATTCCCAGTCAGATTCCCAGGCTTGGGTTGTGGGTCAGGTCCCCATTAGGGGGTATCCCAGAGTCAACCACACATTGATATCTCTCTTCCTGTCTTTCTCCCTGCCTTCCCCTCTCTCTGAAATAAAATACATAATAAAATATTTAAAAATAATAATAATCTTTTGAGATTACTTATGAACACAAGGTGATAAAAAGTAAAAAATTCTGAAACTTAAAGAGAAAAATTATTTTTTTAAACATTTTATATTAGCAACTCAAGGATTATCTAGGAGAATGACTTGTGAATGACATTATTTACTAGTGAGTTATAGTCCCAGACTTGGTAATGCTTCAAGCTATTTTATAGAGATTTCCTCAGTAAAGCAATTAATTGCTGTCAGATGGAACAGGTAATTCCAATGATTATAGGTTATGTCCTGTTGGACTTCCAATTTTGTATCTATTGGAGTAATCATACAGTGATAGCGTTGGGGACCACTCTGTGTGGTTTCCCAGATTGCAGCCCCATGAAAGCAAGCCCTGACAGGGGCTAGTAAGTCTCCCTGGAAAACTGGGTAAAAATACAGGTGGCAAGCATGACTGGACTCTTTAAATACCAAGGGTTCCCGTGGGAACCAGGCTTGGTAAATACATTGTATCCTTTGAAGCTTGCTCTGCTTTGTTTTGTATAGCCCTGGTGATATAAAGCAAATGTTTAAGTTCAAGGCATAAGGAGCAAACTCCTTATTCTCATGAAATACATCTTAAAGATCCTCTGGCATCAGCATGACTAACAGACCCTGATCTGTGACAAATCTCTGTGTTCCTTCAGTTATTATCTATAGATAATACCTGTTTTTATATGACTATAGCCTTTTGACATTGATTGATGAGCTATGCACTTATGATGTATGTACCTACACATACCATTCCCAATAAAAGCCACTTGGGAGAAGGGTTTGGGTCATTCTCCACTAGAAGGAATTTCCACCCCCTTTCTGGGATGACTTATCTCTCATCTACAGAAGACAGGAGGAGCATGATGCTAGACGAAGTTCCCCCCACGTAACAGCTCTCCATTAATTTATTCAATACATATCTTGCATTCTCCTTCTTCGTTTAATATGTTGAATAACTTTTAATGTGAGTTGATTTATGAGATACATTTCTTAATATTTAAAACGTATAGTTTAATAAATATTAATATTGTACATATATTGAACTAAAAAGAAGGAAAAGATCATTAAAACATCTCAAATTATGCCAACTCCCAGACACCAACTATCAGTTGAATATGAGTTTAGACATTTATGCAGCTGTATGTCTCTACTAGATCTATAATGAAGGTATTCATGGCAAAGATAGACAGGAAACCATGCTGATATAAACGATTACTCTAACTTAAGGGGTTGGCAACCTGTAACACTTGTGTGATATGGTGACATACTAGGACATTTGGACAAGCCACCAGCCTCTGGCAGTTGCTCAACCCCCTCTGTCTTTGCTACTATTTGGGGTTGGTGTTACTTACATTCCTGTCCACTGACCTAGGCACAATCAATACCCATCTTGAATTTCTCAAAGTTATCATGGGCTTCAGGTCATTTTACCCATCTGTTATAAACTCTGTAACAGCAAATAAAAGAGAATAAAAGATGTTATTAATCCTAAAATGGGTGATTTTTAAAATATTTTTGTAGTAGCTTATCATAATATTTGAAAGGTAAGAACTTCAATGCTTCATTGAACAATAGCCTCATCAAGTGGCCATCCTGCTTTAGTGTGACAACCACAATAATGGGGAACTCACTGTGTGGCAGTGTACCTTTTTTACAGTTGAGGGCAAGAGCAAGTAGAAGAACTCAAACACGCAGCAAGTATTGGCTGTGCTGATGTAAATGAGAACTTTTGCAGGTGTGAAAATTTTATAAATTTGCTCATTGTTAAAATTAAATAGAATTAAAAGAAGAATAATTTCTGCATGATTTCAGGCCCATTTCTAATATTCCTTGCATTCATTAATCTATAAAAATGGACAAAGGAGATAATGAATGGTAGAATTAAAGTACCACTATTCACACTTTAATGTCTGCTATGCCACCACATTCATTTCTTTCCATTACCTTTTTCAAAGTAGCCTGGACCATCATAGTATTTTGTCTGTACAGTTACAGTAACATATCTATTTGTTGTCCCATTTTTCTTTCTATTTTAAACAAACAAAATTTCTCTTTAAAAATCATTAATTTCACACAGGGGAACTATCCTGAAAAAGAAAAAAATCAGAGTCTCTCAAGCAGAAAAATCCAAAGGAGCCAATGGTACATAGATCTCTAGTTTTGATTGAATACCATTTGATACAGGTTCAGATTTCAAAGAAAAAGATTCCATATTCAGTTGCAAGATTCAGGAATATTCTTACTTTATGCTGGTTTCAAGAAGTAAGGCTTTCAGAATGTTTATTAAAAACTCATGGTTTCAGCTATTTATGAAGGATTTTAGACTTATTTATAATTTAAGATTGCTTTGTGGAAGATTCTGCTACTCTAGGTTTATCTTAAAATGTAGGCCTATTAGAGATACAAAAGTTTCCATGTCTTGGCCACCATGAATAATGCTGCAATGAACATAGGGACACATATAACTTGTGAATAAATGTTTTCAAATTTTTCAGGTAGATACCCAGAAGAGAGATTGCTGAGTCATATTGTAACTCTATTCATAATTTTTTGAGGAACCTCCATACTGTTTTCCATAGTGGCTGTACCATTTTAGATTCTCAACAGCACTGAATGAGGGTTTCTTTTTCTCCACAACCTATCCAACTCTTCTTATTACATATATGCAATGTAATACTACTAGCCATAAGAAAAAACAAAATACTACCATTTGCAACAACATGGGTAGAACTTTGAGAATATCATGCTACATAAAATGAGTTAGTCAGAAAAAGTCAAAAATCATATGATTTCACTCACATATGGGGTAAAAAAACTGAAAGTAACAAATGAAAAAACAAGAAAAACAAACAAAAACTACAAAAACTCAGAGACAGACAGACAACAGTATGGTGGTTACCAGAGGGAAGGGTTAGGGATTAGTAAATGGTAAAGGGGCCAAAATACGTATATGATGATGGAATATGATTTGACTTTGGGTAGTGGGTACACAATGCAATATATAGATCATAGAAATGTGCACTTGAAATCTATATAATCTGATTAACCAATGTCATCTCAATAAATTTAATTAAAAATACATATTTTTAGAAATATGGAACTCTTGTAGGTTGAGAAATTTAATATGGTCAACATAGTGTAGAACTAGACTGAGGGCAAAATGTTACATTTTTTTTTCACACTGATCCATTCTCTGTCCAAAAGCTAGAATAACATTTATAGAATGTAAGCAGGTTCATTATTCTCACTAAAACACAGCAATGATGTCTTCATGCCCTGGCCATATGTTCCTAACCATGCTCTACAGGGCATTATATAGAATCTTGCCTTTTACTTCCCACCCTTAACTCAGAGTGAAAATTAAAACCATGTGACAAAAGCCACAGAGCATAAAAAGACAAGAAAAAAAAGACTAGCTTTACAACCATCATTTTACAATCCAGGGAATACTTTCCAAGGAAGAAAAATAGCTCTATGTTTCTAAAACTTTTAAAACTGAGAAACAGCTTACTCAAATTGCCCTCATCAAGGTAAAGGACTTCTTTATCAAGTTATAGGTCACTCAACTATGTTTCTCAAACAACTGTTTACTCTTTGAGGTTCATTTCAAACCCTCAACTCAGTTTCCACTAACCCTAAAATTTTATATTAAGAACTTTATTCATGATAATATGAGAGGGGACCTCAAGAATGGAATTTATTTATAAAAAACTTTATATTTATTCTTACATGTTTAAACTTCATTCACCTTCAAAGTACTCTCTGAAGCACTACACCTATCAAGGCCTACAAAGACCTTTTTTTTCCCCACTGCTCAAACGGTTTTCAGACTCATCAATTATGATGCCTTTCAGTGTTTCTGCTATTTATTTCATTTCTTTCATATCATTGGCAAAGCATTTCTCTCTGAGGACTTTTTTCGTCTGGGGAAATAAAAAAATGTTTCTCCGGGTGAGATCAGGTGATCAGGGAGGCAGGGCACAGTGGTCTTGCTGTTTTTGGTCAAAAACTGCTGAACACTCAGCACAACATGGGCAGGTGTGCTCGTATTGGGTTGGCCAAAAGGTTTATCCAGTTTTTAAGTGAAAATAAGAGATATTTTTCATTTTCACCAATAAGTTTATTGAACAACATATTCACCATTTTGTTCCACTACTGCCATCTTTCAGGAAACTTCATAATTCCAACTGCAAAATTTTTAAAAAGATTTTATTTATTTATTTTTTACAGAAGGAAGGGAGGGAGAAAGAGAGAGAGAGAGAGAAACATCAATGTGCAGTTGCTGGGGGCTGTGGCCTGCAACCCAGGCATGTGCCCTGACTGGAAATCGAACTTGCGACACTTTGGTTCGCAGCCCACGCTCCATCCACTGAGCTACGCCAGCCAGGGCCTTTTTTTTTTTTTTATCTTTTTGATCAAAGAACTCTTCCAAAGGTCTTTCAGTCTTCTGGGGAATTGAAATTTTTCCATTAAGAAAATTTTGTAAAGACTGAAATAAATGGAAATCTGAAGGTGCAATGTCTGGTGAATATGGCAGACAAATCAGAACTTCTCAGGTAAGCTTTAGCAGTTTTTGCCTGGTCATCACAAACACACTGTCTTTCATTGCCCTAATGGAAGATGATGTGTTTTCTGTTGACTAATTCTGGAAGCTTTTTGTCAAGTGCTGCTTTCAGTTAGTCTAATTGAGAGCAGTACTTGTTGGAATTAAGCATTTGGTTTTCCGGAAGGAGTTCATAATGGAAGGCTGCCTTCCAGTCCCACCATATATACACCTTCCTTGGATGGAGACCAGGTTTTGGTGTAGCTGGTAGAGGTTCACTTTGTTTTACCCCATGATCTCTTGCATCCCACACTATTGTAATGTATCCACTTTTCATCTTTCATCACAAATTATTTTTAAAATGGAACATTTTAATTACATTTAAGTAGAAAATCATATGCAGAAATATAGTCACAAGGTTTTTTTTTTTTTTCACTTAACTTATGTGGAACCCAAACATCAAAGGGATCGACATAGCCAAGCTGCTGCAAATGATTTCCATTGCTTGAAATGGATGTTTGGAGTATGTCAGCTCTCTCCTGAGTGGTATAACATTGATTGTTTTCAATTAATGTCTCAATTTAATCTCTATCAACTTCAAGTGGTCTACCTGACCATGGAGCACTATCCTGCAAGAAATCTCCAGCATAATAACCTCCAGTAAACTCATGCTCCTTTTGTCAAATATTAATTTACCATAGAGACATGGATCAATTTCTGCGCTCTTTATTCTGTTCCATTGATCTATGTGATTGTTCTTATGCCAGTAGCAGACTGTTTTGATTACAGTGGCCTTGTAATATAGTTTGATATCGGGTATTGTGATCCCTCCCACTTTGTTCTTCTGTCTCAAGATTGCTGAGGCTATTTGGGATCTATTTTGGTTCTAGATGAAGGTAAATAAAAGTGTTCACCAAGCTTTTCCTCATTACTTTGAACAGTGAAAATTCAGAGAGGCTATGCATTAGCAGTTTCTTATTTGCCAGCATGCTTTTTTCCAATTTTGAATAAACAGATACTAAGAAGAAATACTATCTTAATCAACATCATGCATTTGTTATCTCATTGACATAATTTGCAGACACTGCAACTATATTGCACACACTCATTGTTTTGTCTCATAGGAACAGTGCATTTTTTTACAACAGAGAATAGAACAGAGATGTTCATTAGCATAAAAAAGTATCTTACATCTCATGGCAATGGAGGATGGAAAAGTGTTTGCAAAATAAGCAAATGGATTTATGCTGATATTCACAGTAAATCCTTTTCCATTTTATGACTTATTGTCATATTGTACTTTGAAAAGCATTTGTAGAAATAAGGGTAGATTGATTTTATGTCGAGAACAGTAGATAATACATTATTTTCAAAGCAAATGACTTTAAAGGAAAAAATCTTGTTAAGTACATTTTAATCAGAGATTAATAGATATCTAGGTTTTTCACTGTACTTCCTAATCTCAAGAAAAATCACCAGACAAAATTCTAATTTGGTTTTATACTATGATTTTCTGCCAGTTCTTAGGTTACATCAGGAAATTCTTATCCCTGGAATGCAATAGTCTTCATAGTTTAATCATTCTATAAAGTGAGAATAATATTTAATTCATGAATTATAGAAAGAATAATTTATTTTGATATATCTATAAAATTTTCCTTCTGTTTATAAGTACACTGGTATTTTGGGCACATTAAAATATATTTCATTTCTAAAACCTTTTAATATTAAAAATTGATTTTTTAAACATGAAGCAGCTGAAAACTTTATTGTGCAGCCTCCTACATAATTACATAATCCATTGGAGGAGACATAGAAGTGGAATTGAAATAGAGTTTTGTAGGGATAATTTGTTTTCTAGTAAAATGCTGAAAATTATAACTAGTTTTCTTTCATGACTATTTTTAGAATTCAATTCTATGTGGTAGGAACAGACTCTTCACTCAGGTACAATGAAGATACCTTAGTATCCTAATGAAAATGATGATCACATCTTCTTTATTTAGAATGATAAATTCATTTTTTCTCCAGATTTCTAATGGAATTTTAATAGTATCTGTATATATGACACAGAATCAATGCAATCAGGTGTGTGTCCAGAGTCAGAGAGAAGCTATTTCCATCTATTGCCTTTTTTTCCCTATTTCATTTCCCTGCCCTTGTCTCACTTTGTCTAAGCCTCCCTCTCTCTGTCTCTCTCTGTCTGTCTCTCTCTCACTTTCAGAGTTTTTATATAATTTATGGCAAAGTATATATGCCCACATTTTAAAATAGTATTAGTAAAAAATATGTGACTATGGCATATAAAAATTTAAAAAATATACCAAGGGTTAGTGTTAAAAAGTCTCCCATTTTAGACCCAAATTTGAACCTTCACTCATTCCCTTATTTCTCTACCTGAAGAAGTAACCACTGATAAATACCTGTCATACAAAGTTCCAAAAGTTTTATCTGAAAATATTAGTAAACCTGTATGTGTATTTGTTGGTATTTGTTTAATATAGATAACTAGTTTATTCTGCTTCATCAGCATATCTTTAAATGTTTGATATCAGCATACATATATATAACATATATACTTCATGTTTGTATAGAATTCTATAGTATAGAATTCTATACAAACTATATTCTATACTATACTAAACTATACTAAACTATACTATTCTATAGTACAGTATAGATATAGTATAGTATTCTATTCTATACTATAGAATATCTATAAATATATAGAATATATAGAATATTCTATAAATATCTATATAGATATAGATATTCTATAGATATAGACTATCTATAAATATATAGAATATATAAATTTATAGAATATCTATATAGTATAGAATAGTATAGATATTCTATTCTATACTATAGAATACTATACTATACTATAGTATAGTATGTACTATAATAGTATATACTATGTATGTAGTATATATATATATATTATACTACTACCATGTTGATGTACATTTAAATTATTTTGTAACATTTTATATTATAGAAAATGCTGAAAAGAAGCTTGTGTGTACGTGTTTTGACACAGATATGGAAGTACAGTTATACACTATTTAATGATGGGGAATATATTCTGATAAATGCACAATTAGGCAATTATGTCAGTGTGCAAACATCACACAATGCCTTTCCACAAGCTAACTGGTATAAACAGAGGTATACACCTAGTATATACCTAGACTATATGGTATAGCCTATTGCTCATAGGCTACAAACATCCAGTTTGTTATTGTACTGAATACTAGAGGCAGTTGTAAGTATTTGTATGTTTAAACAAAGAAAAGGTACAATAAAAATATAATAAATAAAAAATTACATACTCGCATAGAGCAGTTACCACGAATGGAGCTTAAAGAACTGGAGGTTGTTCTGGGTGAGTCAGTGAGTGAGTAGTGAGTGAATGTCGAATCCTAGGACATTACTGTACATTCCTGTAGACTTTGTAGACACTATATACACAGGCTACACTAAATTTATTAAAAATATTTTTCTTTCTTCAATAATAAATTAACTTTGGCTTATTGCAATATTTTTACTTTATAAACTTCTTAATTTTAAAAAATTTGTACTTTTCTTTTGTGTTATATTTTTCACATTTTTTATTGTTGTTCAAGTATAGTTGTCTCTATTTTCCCCCCATCACTTGCTCCCACCCCAGCCATCCCCACCTCCCACCCTTGATCCTACCCTCTTTGGTTTTGTCCATGTCTCCTTTATACATGTTCCTGACAACCATTTCCCCTCCCCCCATCATTATCCTTTCCTTTGTAATAACACTTAGCTCAAAACATACTTTGTATGGCTGTACAAAAATAGTTTCTTTCTTTATATATTTATTTTGTAAACTTTTTCTATTTTATTTTTTTTTACTTTTCAAATATTTTGGTTAAAAATAAACTAAGACTTTAGCCCTGGCTGGCATAGCTCAGTGGATTGAGCGCGGGCTGCGAACCAAAGTGCCGCAGGTTCTATTCCCAGTCAGGGCACATGCCTAGGTTGCAGGCCACAGCCCCCAGCAACTGCACATTGATGTTTCTCTCTCTCTCTCTCTTTCTCCCTCCCTTCCCTCTCTAAAAATAGATCAATAAAATCTTTAAAAAATAAAAAATAAATAAACTAAGACTCAAACACACACATTAGCCTAGGCCTACACAGGCAGGGTCAGGATCATCAACATTGTTACCGAGCACACTGGGGCCCATCCACGTGGTGGCCTGGTGAATGATCCAACAATTAATGCTGGTAGAAATGGATTTTATTTACAATATTCCAAGCTTGGGAGAACCTAGAGTATTCATGTTCTGAGTCCAGTTTTCCCATGAGATCCAGCACTTCCCAAGCTCCCCACCAGGCAATAAGCCGGAAACCCTGAAAGTGGAAGTGCTGCATTTACTTATAAGCTGGCTGTGTAAACCATTCTCCAGTTTCTCTGGAAGGTACCAAAGTCACCATCGTCATGCAGCAGCTCTCTTCCTCAGGATCTGGGGTATGTCTGTCATCAGCCTCCAGGTAATAGTCCAAAAAACCATGTGCCGTGTTACTCTAGATCAGGGCAAAAGTCAGGAATGTCACAGGTCTTAAAGTCCAGGTAAAATACGGTATAGCAGATCAGGATCTTGCAAGGTAGTATTTTGTTCTGGAGTCACCCAGAGCAGACAAGATCATAGTAGCAGCATCTCTTTTCATATAAGTCCAGGCCACATGGCCTCCTTCCTCACTATAAACTACATAGTCGCCTGCTTTGTTCTCCCTTCTCACTACAAGCTGTATCATGGCTCGCTCCTTCTCACTACTACTCCCTGTATAGCCAACCGTGAATGGCTGCTGCACTTGAGTTTAAATCCTGGCATAGAACTTCCTCTGTGACCCCATTTCTGACTCCTCCCACAAAGAGCTACATCTGTCAGTCCTCAAGTGTCTTCTGCTAGTCCTCCAATATCTTCTGCCTTTTTCCAGCTTCCATTGTTATTCCAGGCAGGCAGGGCCCCATGACACAGAGGAACCTCCTCCAAGCCTCTCATGTAGGTACAGAACACTCTTCTGGCTACATCATAAATCAAAGTCATGCTCATCTCCCTGGCAGCCCTGCTGCCATATTTAACATAACTATAACACTGGCCAGCTATTATTGATATGCAAAGTACCTCTCCAACTTCTCATCCCCGAGCCATAGCTGTGGAGGCCTCGGGATTTTTTTTTGTATTTTTTTATATTCTCAGGGGAAGGGGGACTTCTCCAGTTTGAGGAGACCCCTAGCTCAAACACCCCATTCTGAACCTTGTTCCACATCCATTATAATATCACTATCTTCCACCTCCACATCTTGTCCCACTGAAAGGACTTCAGGAACAGTAACATGCATGGAGGTCTTATGTTCCATATTCTAGGACCTTCTGAAGGACCGGTCCAAGGCTTCTGTTGAGGTGGTATCACTCTTTAGAAATACGTCCATGGTGGTTTGCTTGGTTTGCTTCTTTTTTTTTCAATCATAGATTTTTAGATAACGCACCATAAATATTTCTCTCTATTAATGAAAACCTCTGGTGTTAAGGCCATTGTTTTTAAACTTTTTAAAGAGCTTATCTAGATTTGCAAACTCTTTGCTAATGCCCTACTGTGAATTTTCTGAGGGTTCTTCTGTTTCTTCCACTGAAGTTTCCTTTTCTCCTGCTTCTTCTTCAGCCATATGTTTCTGTTCCAGTTCCAACAACTCTCATTAGTCAATTCCTCAGGAATCACCTCTAGGAGCTCCTCAAAGTCATGCTCATTTACACCCAGGCTAACATTGTTTGCCATCTCAACCATAGCCTTGCTGATTTTTGCAACCTCCTCATTCTTGGCACATTCATTGAAGTCATGGGCAAACCTCTTGAGTGTCTTCTTCTAGATGTCATTCACAGACTCCTTGATGATATCACTCCAAGTTCAAGAAAGGTTCTTGATGCAATTATAGATGTTGTAATCCTTCCAGATTTGTATCAGTGTCTTCTTCAGTTCCAGCAATAATCTAGGGAAAGTTCTTCCCCCACAGGTAGTAGGTCTTAAAAGCTGCTAAAACTTTATGATTTCTTGGTTACATCAAAGAGGTACTATTTGGAGGGAGAAGTACCACCTTGACATTGGGATAAAGATCACCAAAAAATGAAGGAAGTCCTGGGCATTAACAATAATAAGTGAAATCTTATAAAGTATGTTATTCTTCAGATAATACTCCATTTTGCTGGCATAGTAATTCAGGAGGACATCTTGGAAGATAGAGGAGTCACCCATGACTTCTTATCATTGCTGGAGTTCCCTGGCAATGCCTAAAGGCCCTGGGGTGCTCACCATTCCAGATCACAAGAGTTATCATTTTCAGTCTGCAACACTGCCCCTATGCAAAACTATTATCCTGTCCTTGAAAGCCTTAGAATCTACATGGACTTGGGCTCTTTATAGATGAAAACCTCTGAGAATCCATTTCTAGAAGAGGCAGTTTTTGTCAATATTAAATATTTGCTCTGGTAAGTAATTTCCTCTACAATCAGTTTATCTAGTGTTTCCAAATATTTGTCCACAGCTTTCATATCAGCAGTCACAGAATCACCACTCACTTTCACATTACGTAACTAATAATAATTCTTGAATTATTAAACCACCCAGAGCTAGTAGGAAACTCAACACCGTAGTTGGGTTCAACCTTTCTTTCAACATGGCAAACAAAATTTTTGCTTTGGTCATGATTATCACAGTGCTTAGAGGAATGTGATTCTGTGTCTGGTGTTTAATTCATGACATTGTAAGTTTCTCTATATTTGATAGGCCCTTTTCAATTTTTGCTTGTATCATTGCCCTAATCAAGTAGATCCTTAAAAAGTTGCCAGAGAAAAAGGGGGTAGGGGGAATGGTAGAAAGAAGGGGAAAGGATTAGTCAAACAACATATATCAATGGCCCATGGACATGGACAATGGTGTGGGGATTGACTGTGGGAGCAGGGAGGTGGGTTGGACAGAGGAGGACAAAAAATTAGGACTACTGTAATAGAGTAAATGAGAATCAAAAGTATCTCAATCTTAATGTAATATATCTTTGGTGATACCTAAATGAAGCAGACATGCTCTTATTATTTGGCCTTGAAAATCTTGTGTTATTTTTCTCAGAATTCAGAAAAGAGGTATTTTTCCTAGCCTGTCTATTTATTCTTGCAACCCAATGGAATATAACTATGTGGACAAAATGTATGCATTCAAATAATTGGACTTTAGCTTGTAGTAACTCCCAAGATGGTGAAAATACAGAAATAAACTTTCTGCCTTACTATCTATCTGTTAGTGATAAAATAACTCTTATGAGCTTCCTGAATTATTAAACATCTTTGTTTAAATACACAAAAGCAATTAGTCATTAATGTATGCCTTACTGGTCTCAGAGATATTTTTGTAGTAATGACATAATGAGATTTATTTTCTCGAGTCATCATTTGTATTGTTTTATATGGAAATGTGCTTTTTCAAACTATTGATTTAACAATTTAGTACATTTTATTTTGGAATTGGTTTAGAAAAGAGAGTGAGACAAAAAGAATATAACACTTCTAATTTAATAGACACATTAGCAGATGAATTTAATGCAATGTTGATATTTTCCCCATTTTTTGAAATATGTATTCCAAATTCATCTGAATATAACTTTGTATTCTGATAAACTCATATACATTTGCAATGTGTATGTAAAAACATTTGGGGTAAACATTTATATGAGAGACAATTCATCTAAAAATATTAATATTAAAACATTTTTAATATTAAGATTACTCCTTCAGAGCAAAAATATTAGAAACATGCCTACTAATGATTATTTTAATTCCATTAAAATGATTATTTTAGTTTTAAAACTGAATGAGTCACAGAATTTTCAGTATTAAGATTCACAGTGAAATAGAAAAAGTTCCTAAATTTCCAAAGATTTTGAATATAAGTTTGACATTCTAATTTTTATTGTTTTGGCACTATATAGTAATTTATTTGAAAGAGGTTCTCCAGTGACATATTTCACATATATAAAACAACCATTTCAAAAATTTACATGGAACTGTAAACAACCCCAAATACCCACAGCAATTTCCAGAAAGAAAAACAAAGTAGGAGGGATCACAATACCTGATATCAAACTATATTACAAGGCGACTATAATCAAAACAATCTGGCACTGGCATAAGGATAGACATATAAATCAATGGAATAGAATAGAGAGCCCAGAAATGAACTGAAGTCTCTGTGGTCAATTGGTATTTGACAAAGTGGGCAGAAGCATAAAATGGAGTGAAAATAGCCTCTTCAACAAATGGTGTTGGGAGAACTGGACAGCTACATGCATAAAAATTAAATTCAATTATCAACTTACACCATACACAAAAATAAATTCAAGGTAGATAAAAGACTTAAATATAAACCATGACACTATTAAAGTCCTAGAATAGAACATAGGTAGGAAAATCTCAGATATTTCATGCAGAAACATTTTTACTGACATGTCCCCTAGAGCAAGGCACATAAAGGAAAGAATAAACAAATGGGACCTCATCAAAATAAAAAGCTTCTGCATGGCTAAAGAAAATAGTATTAAAATAAAAAGAGAACCAACTATATGGGAAAACATATTTGCCAATGATACCTCAGAGAAAGGTTTGCTCTACAAAATATATAAAGAACTCACATGACTCCACTCCAGGAAGACAAAAACCCCAAATTAAAAATGGACAAAGAACATGAACAGACACTTCTCCAAGGAGGAAATACCAAGGGCCCAGAGACATATGAAAAGATCCTCAGCATCACTAGCTATCAGAGAGATGCAAAATAAAACCACAGTGAGATAGCACTTGACACCACCATCATAAACAAATCAACAAACAAGTGCTGGCAAGGTTGTGGAGAAAAGGGAACCCCAATGCACTGTTGAAGGGAATGCAGACTGGTGTAGCCACTGTGGAAGGCAGTAAGGAATTTCCTCAGAAAACTAAAAATGAAACTGCCTTTTGACCCAGCAATTCCACTGCTGAGAATATGCCTGAATATTCCCAAAACACCAATTCAAAAGAACCTATGCACCCCAATGTTCATAGCAGCATTATTTACAATAGCCAACTGCTGGAAATATCCTAGGTTCCCATCAGTAAATGAGTGGATCAAAAAACTGTGGTGCATTTACATAATGGAATACTATGCAGCAGAAAGAAAGAAGGAGCTCTTATTCTTTGTGACAGCATGGATGGAACTGGAGAGCATTATGCTAAGTGAAATAAGCCAGATGGTGAAAAACAAATAGCAAATGATCTCACCTGTAAGTGGAACTTAATCAACAAGAGAAACAAGAAAGCAAAAAAATACAACCAGAGCCATTTAAATGGAGAACAGACTGAGAGTAACCAGAGAGGAGGAAGGAGAAGGATAATAGGAGATAATAGGAGAAGGGCCATCAATAAACATGTTTGGAGGACACATGGACAAAGCCGAAGGGGTTAAGTTTGAGGGTGGCGGGCGGGGATAGGTGGGGAAGGGGAGAGTGGTGGGGTGAAAATGGAGACAACTTTACTCAAACAACAATAAAAAATAAAAATAAAAAAGAGGTTCTTCAAAAGTTCGTGAACTTACATCTTACAACTTACATTTCAGAATTAAAAAATAATAATTCTAGACTTTTCTGGAAAGCCATAAAGCTGATAGGCATTTATCTGCATGGTGACGTTTTGAGTTTCCAAGAAGGTTCTCCTATATCATGTAGTACTCTGAAATGCATTTTTAAAATAATCTGATTTTCTGAGGCTTTTGGCCAAGATGGAGGCATAAGTAAACATACTGTGCCTCATCACACAACCAAAACAAGAACAACAATTTAAAAATTAAAAAACAACTAGAACTGACAGAAAATCAAACTGCATGGAAGTCTGACAACCAAGGAGTTAACACATTGTATGTGGAAAACATATTTATACATTTTACGTTGACTGGTAGTAAAGCTCGCGATAAAAACTATCAGCAAACAATGTGTTAAAGAAGAAACATTCATCCAGACCAGTAGTGTTACAGAACAAGGGGGTCCAAGGGCAATATACTATTACTGAAAGGAACCCCCCAGGTTTGTTATGTCCGCCACCTTATAGGAAAGACATTTCTCAATGCCAGAAATTCATGAAAAGGAAATGTTTATTTAATGCTGTACAAACTTAAAGTAATGACCTAATGTCTTCATCAAAATCTCAAAGTCCCTTAAAACATCCACAAACACACATAGTCCTTCCTTCCGCCCTTTGTCCAGTCTGGGGTAACAAATCTCAGGAAAAGAAATAGAAGTCCATGGCTCAGGCAGCCCCAGTTCTTCCCAGTAATCCATCTCGGCTGGTAGGCCTCCCTCAGTTCCCAGCACCATCAGCTGTGTTGCCTGGATCTCTGCTAAAGCCGGGTGGTGGTTTCCCCTTCTAAATCTGCGGGAGTCCCCACTCTGGCAAAGCCGAGTGGTTCTCCCTCCACTGCCCCAGCCATGTGGTCCTCTCTGCACAATGGCTGTGGGAGTCCCCACTCTAGCAAAGCTGTGTGGTTCTCCCTCCTCAATGGTTGTATACATCTCGGTTTAAATCCCCATGCCAATCTTCCTCTGCAGCACCATTTCTGACTCCTCTCACAATCAGTTACACTTGCCAGCACTCCCATATCCTTCCAGCTTTACTGGGCTGCCATCATGAGTCTGGAAAGGCGTGGCCCCATGGTGTGGAGCCAGTCATCTCCAAGCTCCCACACAGGTGCTGTAACCAGGGCACCTGCCCCCCAGTTACCTCTTGGTGGGGAAGTTACTTCCATTCCCCTGGCTCAGAGTATGGCCACAGCTATTTAACATATATATGTAACCAGTTAAAGGTTATAGATATGTTAAATGATCATGACAGAGGTTAGCTGCAAAGCTGTTATGATACAAAACAGCTCTCAATGGCCCTGCTCCATTTATCCCTTCCCCCAACTCACACGTGAAAAGGAAGGAGTGAGGACATCTTATATGTCTTTCTAATATTTCCTTGACTCCCTGAGTTCTGGGCTCCATTCCAAATCCCTGTTTGGGGTCCTCTTCTTGGCTGCACCCTGTAACAGTAGGAGGGACAGAGATGTGCAAGCAAGTGGAGAGGGCTTGCAGCAAAGTGGTGACTGGCCAGTAATGCAGTAGTGGGTGGAGCTGGTGGTCCCACATTCGTGTGCAGATAAACCAAGAGAAACAATTGGGGAGTGAAACAGACTTACAACTCAGGGTTCCAGCTCAGAGAAATAAAGCCTCAAACCATTCACTGAAAACACTTGTAGGGATTGATGCAGAAGCAGGAGAAATTCCCAGCCTCACAGGAGAGTTTGTTGGAGGAGACCCACAGGGTCCTAGAATGTACACAAACCCACCCACATGGGAATCAGACCAGAGGGGCCCAATTTGCTTGTGGGTATCAGTGGAAGTGACTGAAAACTGGCAGAGAGCAGAGCAAGCACCATTGCTCCCTCTCGGGCCCCTTCCTCACATATAGTGTCAAAAGGCAGCGAAGAGGGATACCCTGCCCTGGTGAACATCTAAGGCGACATCACTAATTAACTACATAGCAAGTGCACCAAGAAAAAAAAAAGGCTCAAATGAAAGGACAGATCAAAGCCCCAGAAAAAGTAAAACTTTGTGATGAAGAGATAGCCAGCCAACCTATCAGGTGCACAGTTCAAAGCACTGGTAATCAGGATGCTCACAGAATTGGTTGAATATGGTCACAAATTAGATGAAAAAATGGAGGATATGCTAAGTGAAATAAAGAAAAATGAACAGGAAACCAATAGTGATAAGGAAACTGGGACTCAAATCAATGGTGTGGACCAGAAGGAAGAAAGAAACAATCAAACAGAAAAGAATGAAGAAACAAGAATTCAAAAAAATGAGGAGAGGCTTGGGAACCTCCAGGACATGTTTAAACATCCCAACATCTGAATTATAGGGGTATCAGAAGGAGAAGGGGAAGAGCAAGAAATTGAAAACTTATTTGAAAAAATAATGAAGGAGAACTTCCTCCATCTGGCAAAGGAAATAGACTTCCAGAAAGTCTAGAAAGCTCAGAGAGTCCCAAAGAAGTTGGACCAAGGAGGAACACACCAAGGCACATCATAATAACATTACCCAAGATTAAAAATAAGGAGAGACTCTTAGAAGCATCAGAGAAAAGGAGACAATTACCTACAAAGAGTTCCCATAAGACTGCCAGCTGATTTCTCAAAAAAGACCTTACAGGCAAGAAGGGGCTGGAAAGAAGTATCCCAAGTCATGAAAGGCAAGGATCTACATCCAAGATTATTCTATCCAGCAAAGCTTTCATCTAGAATGGAAGGGCAAATAAAGTGCTTCCCAGATAAGTTCAAGTTAAAGGAGTTCATCATCACCAAGCCCTTATTATATGAAATGGTAAAAGGATTTATCTAAGAGAAAGAAGATAAAAATATGAACAATAAAATGATAGCAAACTCACAGTTATTAACAAACACACCTAAAACAAAAACAAAAGCAAACAACCAGAACAGGAACAGAATCACAGAAATGGAGATCACATGGAGGGTTATCAACAGGGGAGTGGGAGGAGGAAAAAGGGATAAAAGGTACAGAGAATAAGTAGCATGAATGGTAGGTAGAACATAGATGAGGGGAGGTTAAGAATAGCATAGGAAAAGTAGAAGCCAAAGAACTTATATGTATGACCCATGAACATGAACTAAAGATGAGGGGAGTATGGATGGGAGGGATTATGCAGGGAAATAAAGGGGGGCATGGAACAACTATAATAGCATAATCAATAAAATATATTTTTAAAAGAATCTGATTTTCTGTAAGTCAGAATATTCACTTTACGTAACATCTGAAAAAATATCCTTTAATTTGTGAAATACTTCTAAACCCAAGGGATGCTCTTTCCAGAGCGTTCATTAGCCTGGCCTTATTTTATTGAAGAGGTAGTCTACTAAATGAATTAGAAGGAATTCTTTTTCTTTTCATCTTCACTTGAAGACATTTCTTCATTGCTTCTAGAGAGAATAAGTCAGAAAGGAAGGGAGAGAGAGAAACATCGAAGTGAGACAGAAACATAAATTGGTTGCCACTCATAGGTTCCCAGAGCTGGACAACACCCCAGACAACTTAGCCACACTGGCTAGGGCTCAGAAGAAATTATAATACTAGAGTTTAATTGGGGTTGGTAGGAAAGCTGATAGCTAAGCATTTCTTTTCATTCCCCTCATCTTTTAAAAATATATAGCATGTATATTTATGTTCTTTCTGTATCTTCCTATGTTTATTATTGGTGTGTGTGTGTGTGTGTGTGTGTGTGTGTGTGTTGGGGGGAGCAGACACACTAGCAGTGAAACTATTGGAGAAAATCTAGGTTTTACCACCCATGCCCCTGTGAAATACCATAATATTAATACTCACTCTAGTCTTTCTGTTGCTTTCTCAGGATGAAACACTGACTGGTAATATATTGGATAATTTATGTAATCTCTGTGCATAATGTGATTCAGCCCTACATAGAGCAGTGAATCCATTACAATCACATCTGGCTTCACATGCAGACAGTTATTATACTCCTTGGTTAAATAGCAAGTAAGGGAAACTGGAGAGTGAGGAAGTCAAAAGTTGTTTCATCTCATTATAGTTTTTATTTGAATTTCACAAATAGCTGGTGAAGTTGAGCATCTTTTCATATATCTATTGGACATTTGTATGTCTTCTTGGAAGAAGAATTTGTTCAGGTCCTAACCCATCTTTTAATTGAATTGTTTTGATGTTGTTATTGTCATTGTTGTTGTTGAGTTGCATGAAATCTTTATACATTTTGGTTACTAACCTCTTAACAGAGGTATTGCTTGCAAATTATCTTCTCTCATTTGATTGGTTGCTTTATTGCTTTATTTATGATTTCCTTTACTGTGCAGAAGATTTTTAGTTTGATATAGTTCCATTTGTTTACTTTTGCTTCCCTCACCTCTAAAGTCATAATCATAAAATCCTCTCTAAGACCAAGGTCTATAAGCTTACTACTTATGTTTTCTTCTATGTAATTTATTGTTTCAGGTCTTATATTTACATCCTTGATTCATTTTGAGTTAATTTCTGTATATGGTGAAAATATCAGTCCAGTTTCATTTTTTTGCTTGTGGCTTTACAATTTTTCCAGCATCACTTACTGAGAATGCTTTTCTCCAGTATGTTTTTGGCTCCTTTATGAGAGATTATTTACCCATATATATGTGGGTTTATTTCTAGGTTCTCAATTTTATTCCATTGGTTTGTTTATCTATTTTTCTGTCATTACCATGCTGCTTTGGTTATTGTCATTTTGTAGTATAATTTGGGGTCAGGGAATGTGATAACTTCAGCTTTTTTCTTTTCTCAAGGTTGATTTGGCTATTCAGAGTCTTTTGTGATTTTGCACAAATATGATGACTATTTTTGTTCTGTCTTTAAAAAAATACTATTGAGATTTTGATGGGAATTGCATTAAATCTGTATATTGCTTTGGGTAATATGGCCATTTTGACTATGTGATTTTTCCAACCTACTGATATGAACATGGCCAAGAAGACATGGAAACAACTGAATTGCCCTCTCACAGATGATTAGATAAAGAAGATGTGGTGCGTATATACAATGGAATATTATTCAGTCACAAGAAAAGATGAAATACTACCATTTGCAACAACATGGATAGGTCTTAAGAATGTCATACTAAGAAAATAAGTCAGACAGAAAAATAAAAAATCATATTTTACTCATATGTGGGCAATAAAACTGAACTCAACAAATGAATGAATGAGACTGACAAACAAACAAACAAAAAACCCTTATAGACCCAAACAGTATTGTGGTTACCAGTGGGGAAAGGGGGTGGGGAGATAGGAATGGGTAAATGGGTCAAATATATGACAATGGAAGGAGATCTGACCTTGGGTGGTAAACAATGAAATATAAAATACATTGTAGATGATGTATTCTGGAATTATACACTTAAAACCTACATAATTTTTTTAACCAATGCCACCCCAATACATTTTTAATAGATTTTATTTATTTATTTTTAGAGAGAGGGGAAGGAGAAAGAGAGGGAGAAAACATTAATGTGTGGTTGACTCTCTCATGCCCCCTCTGAGGACCTGGCCTGCAATCCCTGGCATGTGCCCTGACTGGGAATGGAACCGGCCACCTTTTGGTCCTCAGGCCCATGCTCAATCCACTGAGCTACATGAGCCAGGGCCCCTGATATATTTTTAAAAAGTCATTTTATCACTGAGATTTCCTTGTGCATAAAAACTCAAGAAATTGTCAGATACCTGGATAACGAGATTTGACACACTGTGAGTTTATTAATGAAAATAATTTTGTGGTTTGTAGTCAGAGTTCCTGCCCTGAGGCATTCATGGAAAAGAATTAGTAGATGAAAAAATAGTCTATAATGTTTATACTTTATTGTACTATCAGGAAAGCATCTAAAAATAGACCTGGATCATTACTCAGATGTTCTAAAATTGGATGGAAAGAAATTAATGTTAGATTATTTATTATTTTTTAGTTTAAATTCTAAGTAATAGGGCAGCCATTACATCTATATTTTATATAAGGCACATTTTATATGACCTATTTAAAATTATAGAAATTACATTTTCACTACATTACTTCCTGATACTTTTTACAAGTAAAAGATATTAATTAGAAATACATTATTTTTCCATTTGATATACATACTAATTTCAGTGTGCCAGGGAAACACATGAAAAAACAAGTCATTTTAAAGTTCATTTGGACAACAAGCAAAGACAGTGATGAAGTGAATCAAAAGCACTTCTAGCCCAGAAATTAGTAAACTTTTAGCTAAAGTAAAATTACATTAATATTTCATTAAAGGCTCCAATGCCTGTATCTGTTCAGGATTTAATTATTTATAAAATGCATTTGCAGCCAAATATTTGTTTTAATTATATTCTTTTTTGGGGGGTGGTGTGTTTAATCTCCCATTTTATCAAAGAAACTTCCTCTATGGCAGCCTCTTTTCCTTCAGGTTTTGAACTTCAAAGCCCTACACTCTTAAAACTGTAAGGCATCTTTTAATTAGACAACTGTCTTTGTTCTCTATTGGTTAAATGTTTTTTAATGAATCTTTATGTGATGTTGAAATTAATAATGCAGGGCTTGGGAGCAACTATTAATTTGTTTTCTGTACAATAGATTAGTTTGCTTTTTATGGAATTTATAAAAATGAAATTTAACTATCTGTACTCTTTACCTTTTAGTTCCTTTCATTCATAATCATTATTTTAAAATTAATATATGTTGATGCATGTATCATAGTTCATTTTTTTGTATTGCTGAGTAGTGTTCCATACTACAGGTTGTTTATCCATCTGCCTGTTGATGGTGATTGGGAATATTTAAAGTTTGGGGGTATTACAAAGAAAGATGTTATGAACACTCCTGCACAACCCTTTGTATGTATATATACTTCATCTTGAGTAAAAACCTAGGAGTGCAATGGCTGAAACATACAAAACTGCCATTTTAGAAGGTGGAAACGTAGGCAGAAACACTTTGCTTCAGTGCTCAATGAGAAGAAGGATAACAACCAATTTAAAAAACAAACAACAACCAGAACTGCCAGAAGAACATTTGCACAGAAGTCCAACAACCAAGGAGTTAAAGAAACATTCATCCAGAAACTGTGCTGAGACAAAGAAATACGGCCCAAAAGAAAGAACAGATCAAAACTCCAGAAAAAGAATTAAGTGATAAGAAGACAGACAACCTGCAGATGCAGAGTTCAAAACTGGTAATCAAGATGTTCACAGAATTTATTGAGCTCCGTCATAAAATGAAGAAGAAATGAAGGCTACACAAAGTGAAATAAAGGAAAATACACAGGGAACCAAGAGTGAAGGGAAGGAAACTGGGACTCAAATTAATGATTTGGAACAAAAGGAATAAATAAGCATCCAACTAGAACATTATGAAGAAACAAGAATGTGAAAAATGAGGAGAGGCTTAGGAACCTCTGGGACAACTTTAAACTTGATTCCAACATCTGAAGCATGGGGGTACCAGCAGGAAAAAAGTAAGAACAAGATATTGAAAACTTATCTGAACAAATGATGAAGGAAAGCCTCCCCAGTCTGGTGAAAGAAATAGACTTCCAGGAAGCCCAGGGAGCCCATAGCATCCCAAAGAAATTGGAGCCAAGGAGGAATATGACAGCACACACCATAATTAGGTTACACAAGATTAAAGATAAGGAGATAATCTTAAAAGCAGCAAGAGAAAAGGAGACAGTTACCCACAAAGGAGTTCCCATAAGACTATCAGCTGATTTCTCAAAAGAAAAATGACAACAAACTCACAACTATCAACAACTGAACCTAAAAAAAAACAAAAACAAAAACAAACTAAGCAAACAACTAGAATAGGAACAGAGTCACAGAAGTAGAGATCACATGGAGGGTTATCAGTGGGGAGCTGGTTGGGGGGGGGGAGAATGGGAGAAAAGATACAAGTAATAATAAGAGGCATAATTTGTAGGCATAAAACAGACAGGGGGAGGTTAAGAATAGTATGGGAAATGGGGAAGCCAAAGAACTTACATTCACGACCCATGCACATGAACTGTGTAGTGGGGAATGGTGGAGAGTGAGAGGGTCAGTGAAGGAAGGAGGGAGACATAGGGGAGAAAAAATTGGGACAACCATAATAACATAATCAATAAAATAAAAAACTGCCAATTTAGAGCTCTTCATTACTCTGTGGAGATAAATATTTTTTTCTGGCATCATTTCTTTCTGCCTAAATGTTATTCTGAAATTTTTGTATGATGATAGTATGTTTTTGATAAATTCTTTCAGATTTGATGTCTTAAAATATCTGTATTTCATCTTAACTTTTGAAATATATTGAAAAAGGTACATATTTTATGTTGTCATTTTTTCTTTCCCATTCTTTAGAGATGTTGCTCTACTGTGTTCTCACTTTCATGTTCATGGCACCTCACTAAAATCATTCTCACCAAGATCATCAAGGTCTTTTTACTCCTATGTTCATTACATTGTTTATCATGATATACATGCCTTGCCCTCCTAAGCATTTCTTGAAAAACATAGAGCTTTGTCCTCTCTGATATTCCATGCTCCTAATTTTTTCCTGATTCCTGTAGCTAACCCTACCCAATCTCTTTTGTGCATGATTCGGCTTTGCCTTTCCTCCTTTACAGAGTGGTACTCTTTATACCTAGTTAATTTTACCTTCTTGCTCTGATTATTTTCTGATCTCCATTGTCTTCTTTTTCTTCAGTTGTCATTTAGATACTGATGGTCATCTCTAATATCTGAGCTGAACTCCAGATACATATTAGGTTATTTATTGGGCATTTCCACTTGGATGTTTTGTAACATCCTTCTCAAACTTGGTCACCCTCTTGAAATTCTGCCATTTCCTCTTCAAATTCTGCCAGTATCACATAAAACACACAATCATCATACTAATTTTGCTAATTCTTCAATATTTTTTCTGCATGTTGAGTAAGCATATGTAATTACCTTCTGCCCTTAATTATTTTTTTCTGAGCTTGTCCACTGAACTATGTATTTAATTTAATGTATCTTCAAAACTTGTTTATATCTGGCCTACTTCCCAGCTGCAGTTTCTATTGGCTAGTACTCTTATGTCACCATCCACAGTCTGCAAGTGAGCATGAATAACCTCTATGTTGCTACGTTTTTTTTTTTTTCAAATTTATCATGCTCATAAGAATAAAGGCTTTTAAAAGATTATAACCTCAGGTATGGAAAATATGTTCAAATTTTAATAATTATTTATAGATAGTATAATTTATAGACACACATATAGTTACACATGGCTTAAAGTTTTCAAGATATATATTTCAACAAACTAGCAAAATATTGTGTATTTCTTTTCAAAATGTCTAGCATTTATATCATTCCTCATTTATTTGTCTTTTAGCTGGACTTTGCTGTTTTATTTTTAGATAAAAAGTTATCATTCCATTTAAGATGATTAATCTTACATTAACATATACGTCATTGCTTGACTTTCAGATCTGATTAATTTAATCTTGTTCAAAAGAACATTTTATGACATTTAAAGGATATTAAAATTATGCATAAATCCTCTATGCATAATTATATTTATATTGCAACAAATAGACTTGACATAATTAGTATTCCAAATTGAGTACTAATGGATTTCAACATTTTCATATCACTCTTGAAGGCTTTCTGTCATATCTCTGATGGTGTACAAAAATCTGTGTTCTTCACGGTTAAGTAATTGTTTAGAATAAGTTAATATCTTCTTCCATTTACTATTTTTTACTATTTTACAAGAAATAATAAATTCCTCCTTTATATTTCCACTACACCAATATCTAAGCAGCCTTGAAAAAATACAGTAAGAACTATGTTCTATTATAATAGTAGCATAATATTAGTATGAGGGGGGACCCAGAAAACTGGAATTTATTTTTAAAAATATGTATTTATTCTTTCATGTTTAAACTTCAGTCACCTTCAAATTACTCTCCATTTGATGCAATACACCTATTGAGACATTTTTTCCACTGCTCAGAACAGTTTTTGAACTTGTCAGTTTTGATGCCTTTTAGTGCTTCTTCCATTTTTTTGTTTTACCTCTTCTCCATTGGTAAAATATTTTCCTTGAAGGAATTTTTTTCACCTGAAGAAACAACAAAAAAAAATGTCTTGGGGCAATATCCAGTAAATAGGGAGGGTGGGGCATGGGGGTCATGCTGTTTTTGGTCAAAAACTGCCAAACACTCAGCACAGTGGGGGCAGGTGTGGTCCTAAATGACCCATCATGAAATGGGCAAACACGTTGAAAGAGTTTTCAAGAAAAACTTACTGAAGCCAAATACAGCCTCTCACAACACCAGCTGGGTCATTGATACAGACTGGTTCCTAGAACACTCACCTAATGAAGGAAGACTGTACTACAAGGGCTCTGCCCTCCAGATGATAATTCAATATTTTTTGAGTCCCCCCATAGTATAAGTATGTTAAGTAATGGAAACATACTTTAACACCCATTTGTCAAAAGCAAACTCATTATGAACATTAAGGACTCATTTATTCTACATTGATTCAGTAAATGTACATGAAACTTCAAAGATTCTTCATAGCAACAAAATATTGAAGCAAAATTCATAAATGCCTTCAAATAATTTATAATCTAGAATTTATGTAGGATGAGAGAAGAAACACATATTGAAATCTACAATACATGTCACATTGTGGTTAACTTGGACTTGTGAATGTAACACATATATTAAAAATAAAGAATATAAAATTAAAAAGTCTCTCATAGGTTATCAATATACTGTAGCAGAAATAACATACTCTGTGATAAGGGCTATATAAACAGTTAAAAATCTGAGTGACAGAGATAAAACCCAGGGTGAATAATATTCAATCAGTTTCACCAAAGAAGAATCTTCTGGAAAATATTTAAGATAAATCTTAATTAAGATAATGTTAGATAATAGTTGGAGGTTAGAGACAGGAACATATTTATATAAATAGAGATGTGAACATAAGTACAATTCAAGAGAGCCATATATTAAAAATATGTAGATTTTGAGTTATTGAATAAATTGAAATAAAGCAAGAAGAGCAATTTTAGGGATATTGAGACTGACAATTCAAATGATACTTAAAATTTGTTGGGAAGTAGAGAATCAACAACTTAGTATTTATGAATTTGTGAAATAAAGACAATCAAAGTGGCAAATATGTTCTCCCATATAATCAGTTCCTATTTTTGTTTTGATGATGGTTTCTTCAGCCATGAAGAAGCTTTTTTAATTTGATGTAGTCCCATTTGTTTATTTTTTTCCTTTATTTCCTTTCTCTTAGGAGATATATTGGTAAAAATATTGCTACATGAGATATCCAAATTTTACTGCCTGTGTATTCCTCTAGGATTTTTATGGTATCACAACATATTTAAGTTTTTTATCCATTTTGACTTTATTCTGGTGTATGGTGTAAGATGGTAGTTCAAATATATAAAGAACTTGCCCTGGCTGGTGTGGCTCAGTGGTTGAGTGCTGGCCTACGAATCGAGTAGCTGCCAGTTTGATTCCCAGTCCAGGGCACATGCCTGGGTTGCAGGCCAGGTCCCCCTGGTGGGGGTCATGTGAGAGGCAACCACACATTGCTGTTTCTCTCTCTCCTTACCTTCCTCCCTTCTAAAAATGAATAAATAAAATTTTTTTTAAAAAGAACTTATACAACTCAAAGCCAGGAAGAAAAATAGTCCATTTAAAAAAATGGGCAAAGGACCTGAATAGACCTCTCTACAGAGGACATACAGATGGTCAATAGACAGATGAAAAAATGCCTAGCATCACTAGCATCAAAGAAATGCAAATTAAAACACAATGAGATATCACCTCATACCTGCCCAAATGGCCATCATTAATAAATCAACAAACAACTGCTGGCAAGGATGTGGAGAAAAGGGAACCCTAGTGCACTGTTGGTGGGAATGCAGACTGGTACAGCCACTGTGGAAGGCAATATGGAATTTCCTCAAAAAACTAAAAATGGAATTGCCTTTTGATCCAGCAATTCCACTGCTGGGAATATGCCTGAAGATTCCCAAAACACCAATTCAAAAGGACTGATGCACTCCCATGTTCATAGCAGCACTATATACAATAATGAAGTATGGAAACAGCCTAAGTGTCCATCAGTAAATGACTGGATAAAAAACTGTGGTTTTACATTTATATAATGGAATACCATGCAGCAGAAAGAAACCCTTACCTTTGTGACAGCATGGGTGGAACTGGAGACTAATATGCTAAGTGAAATAAGCCAGTAAGTGAAAGAAAAATACCATATGATCTCACTTGTAAGAGGAATATAACGAACAAAATAAACTAATGAGAAAAAGAGAACCAGAGGAATAGAATCATGGAACAGACTAACAGTTGTAAGAGGGGAGAGGGAAGATGTGGATCCACTGAAGGAAGGTAAAAAGATTAGTCAAAGAATATATATGAAGGACCCATGGACATGGACAATAGTGAGGGGACTGAATATGGAAGTGGGTAGTGGGTTGGGAGGAGGGGTGAAGGGGGAAAAAGAGGGACAACTGTAATAGTACAAACAATAAAATATTTTTAAAAGTGAAGTGGTACTTCTGGAGAGTCTAACTAAGTAACATTGGGCAAAGTTCACCGAAGCATGTGAGAGCAAAAAATAAAATCTCAATGAAAGTATCATAATAGTCAATACATTAATTATAGACATGACTTTCCAAAAAATGAATGTCCACCAACAAAAGGTGTGGGTGTGGGTGCCATTGAATTGTAATCCATATGGCATTGAATAAATATCCTTCTAGGCATCACCTGATGCCTGAGATATCTCCAAATATCTTCTTTTAAGTGATATATGAGTATGCATTTTCTAATTCTTTATTTGTTGAAAGGATTAAGATTTATGGCACCATAACATGAATTAAGAACATACTTAGTTATGTATCTTACACCAACAGAAACAAAAAAAATCTTTGTCAATAAATATTAGACAGTACTTTTAAAAAAAGATAAAAACACAATTGAGTAAGCTAACTGAAATGTATGCCACATGACTAGGAAACTCACATCTTTATCTCTGAGGAAGCTGAGCTTTGATTGCCTTGTCTCTGTCAAGTTGTGGTTACTACATTTTTCATTCACTATTATTACAGCTATGGAATAACCCAAAGAATCTCTATTGGATTCTCCAAGTTTCAGAATTAATCTTCCCTTCCCCTCCTATGTAGCAGCAACTTTACCCCATCATAATCATGGGAATCCAATACTCCCACCAGTGTAACTCTCTCTTCCCTCAGTGATCTAAAAGGGTTATTAGAAACATTCAGAACCTCAGGTTCAAACTTGTGTTCACTGACTATAACGTTGCCATGCTGGGAACTAAGAGTCCTAACCAGCAGAGCTCAGTTTGTAGAGAAACAGAACATATTTCTACAAGTCAGTCACTAAGAATGGTAGATAAAGAAGCCGATCTTAATGCCATCATTTGGTTTTCATGCCATGTCTTCTAAATACAGAGGATATAGCACAATATATTAGAAGTTGCCTTAATGAATGTGGAACACCCTAGAGGACAGCATCCATAGGGTCAATCCCTAAGTTAATGCCCTACTTGAATGTGTGTTTTAGCCAAGGTATTTATTGGCATTTTAATATGTGGTAGAGAGAATGGATCATTTAGGCCTACTTCCATTACTGCACATACTTTTCTACAAAGTTACTCCTTTGGCCTGAGGCTGACTTCGTTTGGATTTCATGACAATATATCTATCATTGTCTAAGTTCTTGAATAGTGCTCACTGCAAAAACACTTGGAGTAGAGGAAAAATTCATGTTTGTAGTGAAGCATTATTTCTAACAAAGAAATTTGCTACCATGCCAGACTGGAAGGGACCTAACATGTTCAACTCTCCCACTAGATGATTAGTTGTTCTCCTTCAGACTCTCTGCTGATGAAACATCCAATATAACAGTAGTAACATCAGCAGTGATGAAAGGAAGCACTCACTGTTGGCAATACATATAGTCTCCATCTATACAAATGTGGCCACTTCATTTATTTATGAATTCATGTTATAATCAGTGGTATAGTGGGGCATAGAACATAACCAGTATCCACTGGATATCTCATATGTCCATCATGTTGTCAAATGACCTTTTGCATTTGTATCCTCTCTACCAAATCCATAACATGCTTCTGCTCTAGGATGCCTTTTCCTTGATCTTTGAATTTTGCTCTTCTGTATCCTGAACAACCAAGCATTTGCACTATCCTGTGTATTCTTATAAGAGGCCATATCTCCTCTCTGTAAATCAAGTTTGGGTTTTGCCCCATGAGGTCATAGATTTAAATTTTGGAAGAAAGATCATTGCAGCAGAAATAATGCAGTTCTGAACCCATTGTGCATGTAATATTCTGGGTCCTCTGTAAGTGCTTGAATCTAATTCTAATAGCAAGATTTTCATCATACAATGGATTGTTTATGCTCCTGCCCAAAATGATTACCAGATGGATCTTACAATAGCTGCTTTTTAATGAGTAGCCCTGATCACATGGCCACTTGATGTCAAATGGTCAGGGTTTCCGTCTCAATTTGTGCTTCGTAGCATGCCTGAAACTAGTTTTCAAATAATGAGTAGTTTTCTCTTGAAGAAGCCATGGCCTTTTTCTAGAACTTAGAAGATCTGTGTTGTGACTTTCCAGTTGAGTTTTTTCAGAGAATACTTATTCAACATGGATATTTTTCTTGTAAGATTGAATGCGATCTTACACCACAGCTTAGACCTCACTGAATAAGCTTCCCTTGACTGAAGTTACAGCTTAAATTGTCAAGCTTTCAATTCACTTGAAATATGCTTTGAAAATCCATAAATGTTCATGTACTCCTATGCTTTTTAATAGTTAATACTTCAAGATGCAATATTTTGACCTTAATTTTAGTGAGTATTTTTTATAAGAACTCCTTGTGGGTTTAGAATAAGAGCTATTATTGTAGAAAATATCAAGTGAAAGTCTCTGTAACTGCCCTTTGCAGCTAAGATATTAAATCAAATGTTAGATAAATATTGCAAAAAATATTTTCAAAAGGGTCATCATTGTGTCTACATTTTAAGGGATCATACAATAAATATCAGTACCAAGTCCTGGTTCCTTGCTAGAACATTACTTTCTTAAATCTTGAGTAGAGAATCTTATTGATGTACACTATTAATCATAACTAGACTTTTGATATTATTTCAGAAAGTATACAAAATAACATACACGCAAAAATGTATTAAAAAGAAACATAAGCAAATATCTATGATGCAATGTATTCATTAATTCATGCCAACATTTTATATAATTCATGCCAACATTTTAACCCCAAAATATTCAAGTTTTGGGTTAAAGTTAAAGAACATATGTCAGAAAGATATTTAGGATGGTGGTGTAGGAAGATCCTGAGATCATCTCATCTTAAGACACAAGAAATCTACAACTACATGTAGATTAATTTTCTCCAAAGAGAACCTGGAAACTGAATGAACAGAGCCTCCCCCAAAAGGGACAGCATTAAGAAGGGTAGCAGAGGCAAAGATATGATTCTTCTAAGAAAAATAGCCACACTGAAGTTATGGCATTTTACTGTCAAGAGGTATCTCATGGGTATGGAAATTTCCTCTGAGCAATGAGATTCAGGCTCTACAAAAGGCCCTGTGAATCTGCATGGGAGAGGTAATCCACTCAAAACACCTGGCTTTGAAAACCAAAGTAGAATATGTCCATGAAAACTATGGAACTACAGGGCTCACACACCGATTCACTAGACTTAAAAAAATAGGATATTTATTTAAATAAAGCAAATATTGACACACATAAAAGAAAGAAATGGACAGTTTAACAATAATAGCAAAGGACTGTAGTGTCCCACTTACATCAATGGATTGTCCAAAAAAATGAATAACATTAAAACAAATGTACTTAATAAATATATATAGAACATGTCATCTAAAACAGCAGAGTACACTTTTTTTCAAGTGTACATGCAGGATTCTCAAAGATAGATCACATATTAGATCACAAAATAAGCTTCAATAAATTTAAGATTAAAATCATATCAAGCATCATTTCTGACCACAGTTATATAAAACTAGAAATCAATTATATAAAGAAAACTGGAAGAAATACAAACACATGTAGGTTAAACAACAGGCTATTAAACAGCCAATGGGTAAATGGAGAAATCAAAGAGGAAAACAAAAACACCTTGAGACAAATTAAAATGGAAACACAATGATCCAAAATGTAAGGGATGCAGTAAAACCAGTTCTCAAAAGAAAGTTTAGAGCAATACAGGCCTATCTCAAGAAATAAGAAAAACCTCAAAATAATCTTTCCTAATACATAAAGGAATTAGGAAAATGTAAAACATGCAATGCCCACAATTATAAGAAAGAAAATAACAAAGATCATAGTAAAAATAAGTGAGAGACTAAAAACAAAGGAAATGATCGATAAAACTAACACTGGCTCTTTGAAAAAATAAACAAAATTGATAAACTGTTAGTAAGAGTCATCAAGAAAGAAAAGTATGCAATCCAATAAATGAAGTCAGAAATTAAAGAAAAGTTACAGCCAACACCACAGAAATACAAAGAATAATTAGAGAATACTACAAACAATTATTTGTCAACAGACTGAACAACAGAGAAGGAATAAATTCCTAGAAACTTACAATCTTCCAAGACTAAGGCAGGAAGAAATAGGAAATATACTAGAAGTAGAAAATATAGTGCCAAAAAGTGGCGAAGTAGGTGCCCTGCCCTGGTAAATACTTAAGGCTCTGTCCCTTACAATGTAACAAGGGTGCCAAGCATGGGAATCAAAGCAGCTTGACCTAATACACAGATACACTGGAAGACTGCAAAATTAAGATACAGGGATATATGGCCCAAATGAAGGAATGGATCAAAACTCCAGGAAAGGAAGTAGATGACACAGAGATAGCCAACCTATCAGATGCAGAGTTAAAGGCACTGGTCATCAGGATGCTCAGAGAAATGACTGAGTGCAGTCACAGAATAAAGGAAGAAGTGAAGTCTATACAAAGTGAAATAAAGGAAAATATACAAGGAACCAACAATGAGGGGAAGGAAGCTGTGATTCAAATCAATGATTTGGAACAAAAGGAAGAAATAAACAGTCAACTACAATAGAAAGAAGAAACAAGAACTGAAAAAAAATGAGAGGCTTTGGAACCACTGGGGCAACTTTAAATGTTCCTGCATCTGAATCATAGGGGAACCAGAAGGAGAAAAGGAAGAGCAAGAAATTGAAAACTTATTTGTAATAATAATGAAAAAAAGTTCCCCAGTGTGGTGAAAAGAGAGAGACATAAAAGTCCAAGAAGCACAGAGAGTCCCAAACAAGTTGGACCCAAAGGGAACCACACAAAGACACATCATCATTAAAATGCCAAAGATTAAAGAGAAAGAGAAAATCTTAAAAGCAGCAAGAGAAAAGAAGAGAGTTACCTACAAAGGAGTTCCCATAAGACTGTCAGTTGATTTCTCCAAAGAAACCTTGCAGGCAAGAAGGGACTGGCAAGAAGTATTCAAAGAGATGAAAAGCAAGGACTTACACCCAAAATTACTCTACACAGCAAAGCTATCATTTAGAATGGAAAGGCAGATTAAGTGCTTCCTAGATAAGGTAAAGCTAAAGGAGTTCATTATCACCAAGCCCTCATTGTATGAAATGTTGAGGGGATTTATATAAGAAAAAAAAAAGATCAAAACCATGAACAGTAAAGTGACAACAAACTCGCAACTATCAACAATGGAATCTAAACAAAACAAAAACAAACTGGGCAAGCAGCTAGAACAAGAGCAGAGTCATAGAGATGAAGATCACATGGAGGGTTGTCAGTAGGTAGGGAGTAGTGGGAGAGTGGGGGGGAAGGTACAGAAAATAAGAAGCATAGTTGGAGGGTAGAGAATAGACAGGGGGGTATTGGGAATAGTATAGGAAGTGGAAAAAGCAAAGAACTTATATGAAGAGCACATGGACATGAACTAAGGGAGGGATAAGTGTAGTGGGCATAGGGGGCAAAGCGGAGAAGTGGGACAACTGTAAGAGCATAATCAATAACACATACTTAACAAAAAAAGAAAATATAAACAACCAACTTTTAGTAATAAAATTGAGTCAGTAATATAAAACCTACCGAAAAACAAAAGTCCAGGAAGAGATAACGTCACAGGTGAATTATACCAAACATTTAAAGAAGAGTCAATGTTTATCCTTTTCAAACTAGCCCCCCAAATTGAAAAGGAATAAATGCTTTCAAACTTATCTAGGTGTCCACTATTACCCTGATACCAAAACCAGACAAGACTACATAAAAAAAAACTAGATAAAAAAAATCCTGATAAACATGGATGCATAAATCCTCAGCAAAATATTAGCAAACCAAATTCAACAATATATTAAAAAGATTATGGACCATAATCAAGTGGGATTTATTCCAGAGATGCAAGGATGGTTCAATATCCACAAATTGATCAACATGATACACCATATAACCAAAGCAAAAGTAAAACTTATAGGATCATCTCTATACATGCAGAAAACCATTTAACAAAATTCAACACTGGTTTATGATAAAAACTCTCAATAAAATGTTTATAGAGGAAACATACCTCAACATAATGAAGGATGTATATGACAAACCCAAAGCTAACACTATACTCAACAATAAAAAGCTGAAAGCTTTTCCTCTAAGATCAGGGACAAGACAAACATGCCCATTCTGACCACTTTTATTCAACTTAGTATAGAAATTCTAGGCACAGAAATCAGACAGGAAACTAATAAAAAGATACTCAGGTTGGAAAGGAAGATGTAAAACTGTCACCACTTGCAGATGACATGTTACTAGATATAGAAAACCCTAAAGACTCCACCAAAAACAATTAAAACTAATGAATCTCAGTAAAGTTAAAGGACAAAAATGTAATATATGAAAATATGTTGCATTTCTGTACACCTAATAAAGAACTAGCAGAAAGAGAAATTAGGAGTGAGGGGGATAACGGGGGAAGAAAGGGAAGAGACAAGCCAAGAAACATAAACAGAGGACTAATAGGCACAGACAATGGTGGGGGGGATTGACTATGGGAGTGGAGGGGGATGGAACAGGGGAGGGCAATGGAGAAAAGATGAGACAACTGTAACTGGACAACAGTAAAATTAAAAATAAATGAAAGTGATGATAGAAAAAGAGGAAAAATACCGTTTACAACTGCATCAAAAAATACCATTTTCAATTGCATCAAAAAAAATAAAACAAATAGAAATAAATTTATCCAAACAGGAGAAAGATGTGATACAAAAACACATGGAATATTATGCAGCCATAAAAATAATGAAATCTTGACATTTGCAACAACATGGATGGACCTAAAAGATACAGTACTAAATAAAATAAATCAAATAAAGACAAATACCATATGATTTCACTTATATTTGGAATTGAAAAAAATAAACAGACAAAAAAGAAATAAACTAATAGCTACAAAGCACATTTGATAGTCGTCAAATTGGGAACAAGTTTGGGGGGATAGGTGAAAAGAGGGAAGGGGTTAAAGATATACAAATTTCCAGTTATAAAATCAGTCACAGGATGTAAAGTACAACATAGGGAACAAGTCAGTAATATTGTAATAACTATGTATGACGTCAGATGGCTGCTAGATTTATCAGACTGATCCCTTCATAAGTTAAAAAATGTCTAATCACTATCCTGTATATCTGAAACTAATATAATATTGTACATCAACTATAATTGAAAAATAAAAAAGTATTTTTTAAAAAGTACAAACTTCCAGTTATAAAATAATAAATCACTGGGATATAATGTACAGCATAAAGAATATAGTTACTAATATTGTAATAACTTTGTATGGTGATAGATGGCTTTTTGACTTACAAAGGTTATAATTCATGAGATTCATGAATTTCAAATGACTGTTGTACACCAAGAATAATATAATGTTGTATGTCAACTATGCTTCACAAGAAAAAGGGAATATAGAATTAAAGTTAAGAAAAACAAGTACGACAGTAGTTATGAGTGCAGGTGGGGGCATCTGATGAACAGTTTTGAAGCCCACCTTTACTACTCAGTGATCTGTTGATCACTGAGCTAGTTCCTTAACCTTGCCAATATTCTATGCTCATCAGGTTTGCATAAACGAAGTATCTTTTGTATTATTTTTAGCTCAATGTTATAAGAAGAAAAGAAAGTGTTAATCATGTAGGACAATTGAAAAAGTATAATATATATGCAGCCTAATATAATTCCACTGCTGGGATTATACCCTCAGAATCCTGAAACACTAATTTAAAAGAACCTATGCACCCCAATGTTAATAGCAGCAATGGAATACTACACAGCAGAAAGAAAGAAGGAGCTCCTACTCTTTGTGACTGCATGGATGGAACTGGAGATCATTATGCTAAGTGAAATAAGCCAGGCTGTGAAAGACAGATACTATATAATATCACCTCTAAATGGAACCTCATCAACAAAAGAAACAAGCAAGCAAAATATAACCAGAGACATTGAAATAAGGAACAAACCGATAGTAACCAGAGGGAAGAGGGATAACAGAAGAAAATAAGGGAAAGGTCAGCAACAAACACGTATAAAAGACACATGGACAAAGCTAATGGGGGCAGGATTGAGGCTGGGATGCTGGGATGGGTGGGGCAGGGTGAAGTAGTGGGGAGAAAATAGAGATAACTGCTTGAACAACAATAAAAATAAATAAAAATATAAAAATATTCATATCTATAATGTCTCAAAGGACAAGTATCAAAATGTAAATGGTGCTATTTTTGGATATTTTATGTTATTTTGTCCTGGTCATAAAACCTTTTTAGAAAAAAATTAAGTTATTTTTATAATATATAAACTGCAAACTGTTACTCAAGTATAATACATGTGCTTTAAGGAGTCAAGCCTAAAATATTTTTGATAAATTATATTATATGCAAAAATTGTCCAAAGTGTGTCCTAAATCATTTTGAGTTTAATAGGATGTATTAGCACAGATATGGAGACCAAATCTAAATTTTTTTAAATTCCAAAAATTCAAAAAAGGATTCAGTGTGTGCTTTCCATACAACCTGATTTATATCCAGTTTTCACTCATTAATTTTCTTTATGTTTGCTGACCTTAACATGTTCTTTCAGATACTGTTTGTTGGAAAATTTCAGCTATTACATAATCTAAGGCAGTGTTCCTAAAGAAATACAACTCAAACAGAAGAAACTGTAGATGGTACAGTACTATTTATTTTTTTAAAGCTTTCAATAAAAATTCAATAGAGCATTAAGTGTATCAATGATTGAATTAAATGTTAAAAACTTAAAGATAATGAACTCATTATCTTTAGAAGAGTCCAGCATAAGACACCATTAGATTATCCACCCTGCAAAGAAGACAACCAACTCCCAGCATTTCCCTAGTAATGTAGAGAAGCAATTACTCCCAAGTGCTAATTAAGGTTAGATTTTATGGCTTTCAATATATATATTGAAGGAGTTAGCTTTCCTGACAATCTTCTCAGTTACATTAGGTAAGTGACAGTAATTTGAAAAGACAAAGTGAATATTTTATTAAATTTAACATAGTGCTGTAACTGTTAAATTGGCTTTATAAAGTGGCCAGATGGCAGAATTTTCTTAGAGTGAGAAATACGTAACTGAAATAATCATAAAAATGAATGGAATTGATGTTATGTATGATAAAAAGAGTCAGACTGATTATGAAGATTCAAGGTCATGTGTGCTGTTCTACACCAAAGATACAGCCACATTCGATGAAGACCATAGTGAGACAACTAAAAATGTAGGTGAAAAAGATGCTACATTCAAGGTTTCAGTAGACTCTGATCAAAATGTAGCAATGGTCTATAATAAGTTTCCTAGATGAATGTCACTGTGACATTTCCCAGGTCACAGTGAATACTAAAAGCACTATAAAAATAAATCAGAGAAGGTAGGCTCCTTTGGTAACAGAATTATCTCCATTTACCCAGAAAATCCACCTGGGTGTTTGCATTTGTCAAAACCAGTTCACTCTTGGAAAATGCTAAAGTTTGTTTACACATCACATGGGTCTCTAGATGATTTCTACAATTAAAGGGTTGAAAGCTGGTCATGAGGCCATGTCATCCTGAAATCTGCTCAGTCACAGCCTCCCTTGCCTACAATCTGGATTTGGCTCCTCCTGGTCAAATGAGTTATAAATTAAATATTTATCACATCCAGTGATATGGGATGGTGGGGAAGAAAAAGGATAACTACCAAAAGAGAACAGCAAAATAAAACCATAAATAAAAACAAAACAAAACTTTTCTTCTTTAGAAAAGAGAAGGCTTTCAAATGGTTGTCATTTACTGAGAATATATAGAGCAGAACCATGAGGACCTTATTCTGTGGCCATGAAGACAAGTTCCTCTTTGAGACCTGAGTTCTGCTCTCAGAGAGGGACCTTTTTATTCATTGCACTTTGTAACGCTAGACTTTCCATCTGGATACTCCTTCCTTTTCTATGTTTCACATATCACATATGTCTTGGATATTATACAACATGACCTTCTTTGCCACATTACAAGTTTCACACATTGTTTTTGTGGGCTAGGGGCGTGAGGTTGTTTTAGATGTACAAACCATTGGACATCACGTGCCAAATTTCTGGTGTGGTTGGCAATATAATTCTTCTGAAAACTCAGACATTTTATAATCTATCTTGTTTTCAATCAGTTCTTAGTAATGTAACCATAGCTCAAGATTTATTTGCACACAGATTTTAAGCCAACATTTTCACCATCACTGTCTTCAGTGCTAGCATTACCAAGCACTCAGTTAAAAAAAATGTTTTGTGGCCTACACGTGCCTAAGTTCTAGTCTTCAGAATATCTATGACGTGACATGTATCAAATGGGAAAATTGCTCTCAGAAGTACTGAATATTTTCTCATATGGTTCTTTCCTCTTCCTCCTGGATATGAGATGGAATTGGATCTGCCCTCTTGGGTCTAGATACAAAAGCCATGATTATAGGCATGCTTACTCCCTGCTGGTTATGTGAGAGAGAAACAAATGCCTTTTGGTTAGGCTATTGAAAATTTTAGGTCTATTTTTACAGCCACCTAACCTCTACCTTAACAATAGAGGCATAGTGCATTTAGAGGTTGCTATTGCTATTTTATGATTTCTCAACCAACCAATTGTTTCATAATGTGTTCACTTAATATAAATAGAGCCTTAAACTGTATTAGTAATAATCCAGGGATACAACTGCCAAGGGCATAATGTCAGAAATACAGAGAAAACTAGTTCACTACATTTGCTTATGTTTATAGCATAAACATTAATGTACTTCTGTTTCAAATGGCGTTTTTATAGGTAGCACTCTGATTTTTCAACAAAATTCTTCTGAAAGCACTGTAATAAGTCAGGAGTTTATGAAATATAAGTAATTCAATTCTCCTCTTTAAAATTTTAGGACACATCCACCTACCTCTAATATTCCGACTAAAGCCACAAACCACACACAAACACAGCGTGGGAGAATTCTGTGCTCAGGTTGTATGTATGTGAACATTATCTATTAAATCACATCTTACTGATATTTTAATATTTACAATGAATTTTGTTGATTTCCTTTATGCACTATTTGGTAGTAAATAATTAGAAAATAATTTAGAAGGAAATGGGACTAACCTCAAGTTCACACAGCTAGAAAGAGGTAGAACTGAGATTTAAATTTTTAACATTTAAAATAGGAAAAAATTCAGTTCACCTAGTCAAGGTGATGACAGCCATAACACACAGAAATATTTTTATCTTAAAATAATTTCTTAACATTAGTCACTTCTTCATTCAGATTACAAACATATTAATACAGTTGATCTAGTTTGAAGGATTATTTTTTCCCACCTGGATTCAGTTTTGTAGCTTGTCTGGGTATCTAATTTTAGTTAATAGTAAGTTTTTATTAAGATTTGTGTATATTTAAGGTAGTATCTTTCTTGTTTCTGATTATTTTCTTATAATCTTTAGACTCAAACTGTTGCATATGAGATGCTGTATTGATTGAAGAAGCAGTCAATAATGCCATTTTTCTATGTCCTGAGTCCTATTTCCTTGTGGGCACCAGTGAATTACATTTTATTTGTCCAAAGAATATTCTTTAAAAACACCAAGTAATGGGTCTAAGTGTGGTGGTGAGCATGAGTTAAAAGGATACAGATGTCAGTTTGTATAACATTAGCATGAGAAGGAAATGGAGTTAACTTTTAAAATACAAGTGTAATCAATGATAAATCAATGTGTAAGCTCCCTGCTATGCGAGACCTGCTGTTCCAAAATTGTCACATACCACACACACTTGCCTAGTTGCCAGCAAAATTGGAAATGAAAGCACATATTTAGGAAACTGAAGGGAGGAATTATTTACTTAGGTTTAGAATTAAAATTAAGGAATTTTACCATGCCGCAATAAATGATCTGTGTCTCATTCATACCCTTCCTTCTCTCTGAATTTTTCAACTTAGATGCAGAATTTTGGGCAGCTGTGAGAAACTGGGAAATTAAAAATATATTCTGTGGCTTAAAGCCAAAGAAGTGAGTTCCATTCCATAGTGTCCCAAGCTGAGTGAGGGGAAAGGCTGTATGTTTTCTTGAATTTGGTAAGAGTCTTAACTCTTGAGAGTATGAAATTGATTTTTTAATAACTTTTTCCAAATGTATTCTGATAAATCCTGCTTTCACACTAGGAAAGCATCAAGATATCTTGGCTCCATTACAAAACATCTGTCACTTTGTGTTAATGAAACGACCTCATTTCAGTAGCTATTTGGTTATTTTCATATAAAGATTTGGTTGTTTTTATTTTTAAAACTTTATTCTCAACTCAGTTCAAAGTTTGATCTTTCCTCCTACCTGAGGGAGGTACCTCCCTGGCTGTGGCTCTCAATGACAGAGAAGGCTCTGGTCTGGCCTCAGGTCACTTCCTCCTTCTCTCTTTTCCGTTCAGGGCCTCCAGCACAGGGCTCAAGCAGCAGGGAGAACAGCTAAGCTAAGTCATGGGTTTCTGACATGCCAGTGAAGGCCTCTCTGATTTCATCTGTTCTTATTAATCTTTAGCACTCTACTTACGTAGTGGTCTTCACATGGAGATGTCCTTGCTATATGCCAACAAGTTGTGCATGCCTTTACTTAGCTCAGTAGCTGCCTGCAGCTCCTCCCCTCTGGTAAGCCCATTGATTGTAGTTAAGAAATCATAAGGAGAGTTTTTGTTCACTCCCACCTTGAGCCCCAGACATCTGACCTAGATGCTGGGGGTCAGCAGGTTCTGAGGCTTGGTAAGCATCAAACCGGAAAACAAGATTGCCAATGTCACTTTTTGCAAGAACACTTGGTCTTTACAAGTGAATTGTGGGGGGAGGGTCACTTGGATTTAGGACTCTTATCCATGGACTCTGTACTCCCTTCTTGGCATCTTATGTTAGCTTGAAAGTGGAGGCAGAGGCAAGATGTTGAGTTGTTAAACCTTTCAATTAACCCTGAGGAAAACGGGCTGATCTCACATGCTCAGGGAGTTTTCACTTCAGATTGTGGGGTACACAGTAATTTTGTTCTCAGCTTTGGGATATGGCATCAGTTCTAGTCCAACAGAAAAAAAAAAAGTCATTTGGTATTGAGGAGATATCATCAGTCACTTTGAGATAGAATCCTGATATGACTCACTCATTCTACTAGCTATTAGAGATGGCCAGGGGAAATAGATATCTACTCTCTCACACTAATACCATGAGGGCCAAATATTCTTGTTCTCCTACAGAGCATGCAGAGCTCCTTTTGATTAGGAGGGAGGACAGACCTCAGCTCTTCAAATGTAACAGACAGAAGACGAGGTTAGCAGTACAAATCACTTTAATGAGTATAAAAGGAAAATGCAATTCTTTTGAAAGCTGAGAAAGACTGAACCCTTAAAATCATGTTATCAAATGTCCACACTGGAAGGGACTTTAGGGATCATACAAGTCAAGTCTGATTTTGCGTTGGAGAAACCAAAGTCCAGACTGGGGAAGGGATGGGCAGGTGGTTCCTCAGCTTTTTTGAAAGATAAAGATTGGAAACCAGATTGCATGACAACGAATGATTTCCACAGAAATTTTGAAGTTGTTTTGTCAACCTGTTTGAACACAGAGAGATAGGATCGTGCACACTTCACTGGACTAGCACACCCATTATTACTAATGCATATGCTGGCAGCAGTACTGAATTCTATGCAGTTAGGAGAATCCCTTTCAGTGTCTCAGCCAGGAGGAAACAAGCAACAGGGTCCTGCATCTACCAGGACTGCCAGGGTGACTGATGGCCCTCAGAATCACTCAGAGGTAGGTGTCATGTATGTTCCAGATGGAAACGAATATGTGATTTTCATTTCCTGAGTATATGTGCCCAATATTACTCATCTCCACTAAGTACTAATAGTCAAAGATATTTTTTAAAAATTTCAGTGAGAGAAAACAGCTGCCTAATGTGAAGGAAAACTTCAAATTACATAGATAAGATAAGATAAGAGAACTTACAATCTCTGTAAACTGAAAGCATATATTACCTTTTCTTACAGTAGGAATTTGAAATCATCCTATTAAACATTTTGCCATAACTTACATTTACTTTGTCTTTCTATCCTTCACATTGTTGACATAAGGAATAAACCTCATCCAGAATTAGTATCAATGTATATTTAAGGACTTGGAAACAGTAATTTAGTCATATATCCTGTCATGAAAAATGGCTAATTTCAAGATGGCACCTTTTATATTAGGTGTAGTCTGCTTCAAATAATAAAAACTGTGTTCTAATGAGCTGACATTTCTATCACCCTGAAGAGATTCTGTAATTAGGCATCTGAAAACAGTGGTGCAGTTATGCAGTTGTAGTTATTTTTAATTGCTTTATTCTTAATGAGGCAACATTTTGGATTAACTTGCTACATTCAGAGTGGGCGAAAAAACATCTCGATAAAAATAATGTTCTGAAATATTTGCCTCTATCTCCAAATAAGTAGAAGGACATTTTTTTCTTCCTTTTATTTTGTTAATCAGAGGTAGACTGCCACCTTCCCTTGGCTACTCAATAAAATTATGTATCTAAAAGTGGAAACTGCTCAATCTTTTTCACAGTGTGGTTAAGATCACTGGGAGCATTTTGGATGAGTGCTTCGCTGACAGAGAAAGGGCAGGAAGCCACACAGCTTTTGAGTGAAAAATAGTACACTTGAGTCACACTTATATTTATAGTTTAAACATAAAAAATTACTAAAACTTCACATAGATTCAGGTCTATGTGAATGACTTCCAGTTGTTATAGAGTCTCTGAATTTGTATCTCAGTAACAAATCCACTTAAATATTTCTGACCAGGCCTTCTATTTAAGCTATCAGGTATCTGGTGTTCCTTCCACTGTCCTCTGTTAGAATGCCCACTTGAATGCCAAGGAACAAGTCTCTCAGTTCCTTCCAGACCACCACTAGCATGAGTGCCAAGGTGGTGGTAAGTTTTGCACAAATGTAGGAGAATGAGTCTCTCTCCCAATTTTGGAAAGATGTCACTTGACATCCAGAGGAAGCTTTCTTGTAAGAGGAGTTCTGTATTAGTCAGTATTCTCCAGAGGAACATAACCAATAGAAGATGTGGATGTATACATGTGTATGTATGTATAAAGAGATTTATTATAAGGCACTAGCTTACATAATCATAGAAGTTGAGAAGTCCCCAAGCCTGTCCTCTTAAGCCTGGGATCCAGGAGAGCTGATAGGATAAATTCTAATTGAAATCTGAAGGCAGAAGACTGATGTCCCAGCTTGCGGACTATCAGTGGATTGGATGGGCCCACTCACATTGGAGAAGGCAACTTGCTTTAGTCAGTTTACAGATTCCAATACCAATCTCATCTAGAAAAATCCTCACAGACTCATCCAGAATAATGTTTATCCAAAAATCTGGGCACTTGTTGCTCAGTTACAAAATTAATCACAGATCTTTCCTTGAGTTGCTGGCCTGTTGCTTCTTGTATCATGTTAGCAACTTCTTGGACCTCAACCTTTTGAGGTCCAAGAAGTCCTTACACTACCATCAGAACAAGAAACTTCTTTCTCTTTTCTAGGCGTAGAAAAACTTCATGCTGTAAAATTATTTTCTTTCCTCAAGAAGCATTCACTAAAAGATTGAATTATATTTCAAACTTGTAACTATGTGACCACATCCTACAGAAGCACCTTGAATCTAGAAGCCAGGCTGCTAGAGGTAAATTTTTATCTCTAAAAGATCAAAATATAGTTTTTCCCAAATAAAAAGAATTGTACCTAAAGTTGCAATAATACCACATCTCTATGAAGTATATTTGAAATGGAAGTCCTTGCTTCTTGGTGACTACACCCTCTTGGACTCAGAATTCAGGGACTAAGCCACAAGACTTCACATAAATGGTTTCTTTGAGAAGAAAGTACACACATGGTATTTGTTAGAAATGGAAATTTAGACCAGAAACAAAAGGAAGGGAAAGTGCATTTCCTTAAAAAAAAAACCTGATGCAGAAAGTTTCATGATATTATCCTACTAAGATATATCTTAAGATTATGACTTCCATGGACATACCATTTTATTTTGAATTCCATGGTGTCCTGAAATGCATACATGACATTTAAAAACAAAATGAAATAATTAATAAAATGAAGCATAGTAGGATTTGCTTATTCCTTGTTTGTTGTCTTTGCTAATCAACTCCAGAAACAAAGCAGGAGTCAGTGTTTATATTTCTAAGCAGTCAATTTCTAAGATAATTTTAATGTCTAATTGTTTTTTTCTTAAGGCTTCAATTTTAAGTTAAGGTGTGTTTCCTTAGATGGTTTTCTTCAGAATTTTTATATGATCACAGATATTCATAAAACTAGACCATTGATGATTAAACTATAATACATTTGTTCATAATGATATTTGAAAAATTGCTGTACTTGTCAAACTACTTCCTTAAAGTTTGGAAAGATATACACAAAAAAAGACCTAACAAATTATTTACTTTATGTTATTTTTTTCAACTTTTTAAAATTGTTGTTCAAGTACAGTTGTCTCCATTTTCCCCCCACCACTGCTCCCCACCCCAGCCATCCCCATCTCCCAGCCCTTATCCCACCCCCCCTTGGTTTTGTCCATGTGTCCTTTATAGATATTCCTGAAAACCCTCCCCCCTTTCTGCCCCCCATTATCTCTTCCCACTTCTCCTCTGTCAGTTTGATCTTAATTTTAATGTCTCTGGTTATATTTTGCTTGCTTATTTGTTTTCTTGATGAGGTTCCACTTATAGGTGAGATTATATGGTGTTTGTCTTTCACTACCTGGCTTATTTCACTTAACACAATGCTCTCCAAGTTAGAAAACTGTAACACAGGGAGGCTGAGACAAGGCTAAGACAACAAGAGATTGGAGAACTGTAGCTAAACCCCAGGAGTTCTGACTCACTGTACATAGTTTTCTCACAAACTATCATATCTGAGTATCCAGGGCTTATGAAACTTACTGAGGTAAGAGTGTTACAATTAAATAAGTATGATATAGATGATATTGCAAAAGATGAAATCATTTCTCTCATTGATTTTTTTAAAAATATGTAAAAAATTAAGCCCTAGCTCATTTTAAATACAGAAACAATTTGAATTTAAATATTTCTTAAGCATTACTGAAATATTTCTAAAACACAATTTCCATGAGTGTGACATATAGAACCAGAGAGTAAACTCTGGCATTTACTATAAATGTGTTGATATAAATCCATTCTTATTTGTAAAATAACTGATAAGTTTGAAAAAGAAAAAGAAGTGAAATGGATTATTCAATGACAAATGTTTAGATTTCTATTAAAAATTTCAATCTCTCAATTACATATCAGTTTCATTAGCTACAATTAACTGAAAATTCAGACACAGAGAAAGGAAGGTACTTTCAGGAATAAGGAATGGCACCCTAGTTTATTTTTAATTCCTGGTGAATTGGCAAATGGAACTGCTTCCCATCTATCTCATCTGTCTGTAAAAAAAGTGAACAAAATAAATCTCCTTGTGGGAAGAAAATGAGAAGGTATTGCACTGATGGAATGAGATTTTCAACCAATTTATGGAAAACAGCAAGTTGATGGGAGCTAGCTAATAGGCAAAATGAAGGAAGAATTACCCTAGGCTACATTATAGTAGAAAAAGACTGCAGAAGTTGGCATTTGTTTGCCAGACAGAACCCCAAGGGTTGAGCATATCCATATACACATACAACCATACTTCCTCACACTCACACATTTACGCATACCACATTTCAAAGAATGTCATTTTTCTAAGATTGTAAGCCTGCTCCTAATTTGTTGTGTTTTACATTTTCATTCTTTGTGCCTGGTCTATTTTTAATTATTACTTCCCAATGCTGAGTTTTCTATTTCAATTCATTTCTTTCTAAAATCTAATAACATGCAAGGAATCAAATATTTTATTTAGAAGTAAACATAATTAGTATCCTGAATACTTGAAGATCCGAAAACACCTTTTTGTTTGTTCACCCATGAACTACAGCACGGCTCCCACACCACCTCAATCTTTCTAAATTTAGAAGTTATTCACTGTCTTTTGGCTTTTAAGGCCATTATGTAGTCTTCAATCAGTTTGACTTTTATTCTTTTCTAAGTAAAATTTGTTTAGTATCTTTACATGTTAATTTTCTGTGCTTGAAGAATTACTGAATTATTTCTTTGTTTTTGAAATGGAATATGTGAGTATGAATTTTTAAAATAAAATTTTGTTCTAGTTTTAAACATGTTTTAGATAAGAAAAGGTTTGTTATATCATGTTTTAAATTGTTTCATTTGTTTGATTCTCTCTTCCAGAGACATCAGATATTCTGTTTTAAAATAATTTATTCTCATATATTACCTCTTTTTTGGAATAAATGCCACCATTTCAATCTTTTTTCCTCTTTTCAGAGAGTGTTTATCAAGTCTATCATCTGCTTACCTATTTCACTTTCTGCTATGTCAGTATTACATTTATTTTACTACAACATAGTTTATATAAGTCTTGACATTTTATATACTCATGGTATGTTTCCTTTTTTTGTATCATATCATTCTGGTCTCTGACATTTGATTCAGAACTAGAGGTTATGACTTTTCACTATCATTGTTTCTTAGACATCCCTGGTATCAGTACAAAAGAAAAGTAAGGAAAGTTTGTTTTTCAAAAATATGTTGAAAATTATAAAAAAAGAGGAACCATTCTTCTAATGTTTTCTTCTTTATGTGCTGTGAGCCATCACATAAAGGCCCAAGTAGAGAGTTAAGGAGTTGGGCCGAAGGGAGAAGGAGGACATAGTGAGGGAAGAAAAAGTGGTAGATGCAAAGTTCTAGTTTCCTGTTTCATGTCTTAATCCCATGATAGTCAACTTCCATGTACAGAGACAAAAAGAAATACATGTGTGAAGCATTCATTATGGTTCAAAGTCACCCAACCCCATTCCTTCCTGACTGACACACTTACCTTGTGAGTTGTAGAACTTTATTATTTCCAATTTAGAAGACTTAAATTTTAGCTTAGGGTTTTTCTGAACCCCTTCCTTAATTTTGCAGTTTTCTTTCCCAGCATAGGGAATGTATATAAATTCTGGTAGAGTATTACGAAAAAATGTCCTAAGTACTTTTTATTATGAGACCTGCTTATGTAGAATGTGATTCTTTTATAACAATGATGAACTACTTTTTGGGGGGTGGGAAACATTGCACAAAAACTGTGCTAGCACCTCAAGTTTAGGTGACTCAACATGTTATAGTGCAATCTACATGAGTGCAGCAAAGTTTGTGTTAATCTTTCTTTATATTCGGGCTGTTTATTATCATCACTGTGTGAACACAATGAGCAATCAGCTTCTGTGATGGTGGGCTGCTTATGAGATGACTCATTTGTAAATACTGCAAGTAATTGCTGGCAAAGTCGCATCAGCCCATCTTGCCAGTCAAGTCTATAAATATCTCTGGCATTCTGGAGAATGAGTCTCCTGAACATAGCATCATGGAATGTTGACAGAAAACCCAGATTGCTACCCAAACTGTACAGAATACAAATGAAGGATTTCCTATCTGGTTGTGCTGGAAAGAAAAAGAGTGTGTTGTATAATGCATATCAATGAATCAAAAGGCTGAAAACATAAAACAATTTGAACTAGTTTAGTGCCGAATCAGATTGTAGGAACACAAAATACAGTGAGACAAGCATGCTTAATTGGAAAATTAATGTCATGAATTTGAGGCTGGAGGCAACCAACATGTTTTTCAAGAATTCTTGGATTCCATTGCTGATATGTGGGTGGCCTGGCAATTCATACTCATATGGGCATAGAAATTTATATTCTCAATATTTACTACTGTCACTGATTATTTCCAATTTAATTTCTATTAAAATATGTATTTGGCTGAAATTAGTGCTATTCAATTTGTAAGGATGTACTATAAATATGCTACTTCCAATATGTAATTTGTTTATATATAATAATTCAGTGGCATAGTTTTAGAGTTTTCTACTCTCAAAGTTTTCTGGTGTTGTGAAGGCATTACTCATTCAGAGTGCAGCAGTTACGCTTTAATTCATCAGGGGTCTCTTGAAAAATAGAACCAATACTATAGAGATTTATTATGAGGGATTGGCTCACATGAGCGTGGAGGCTAAGAAGTTGTATGATCTCCTGGAGGCCCAGAGAAGCTGGTGGTGGTGTACTTCCAGGCTAAACCTACAGGCCTGAAAACTAGGAGTCAATGGTATAAGAACAGGTCTGAGTTTAAAGTTCTGAGAATCAAGAACATCACTGTCCAGCGGCAGGAGAAGATGAATGTCCCAGCTCAAGTAGAGAAAACTAATTCATCTTTTCTCTGCCTTTTTGCTCCACTATTCCCTCAATGGATTGAATGATGACCATCCATATTGATGAATTGTTGTTTTTAAAGCCTACCAATTCAAATGCTAACTCTTCCAAAAACAGCCTCGCAGACACACTCAAGTAATATGTTAATCAGCTATCTGGGCATCCTTTATCCAAGTCAAATTAACACATAAAATAAATAACCGAGGAGTTAAGAAAGTATGTCACTTTGTTATCACTCATACTCAAACATATTGTTTCATCTTTTTCCTTATCATTTTTAACTATCTCTCTCTCTCATCTAGCAGTGCAGGGGAAAGAGGAAGGAAAAGAAGGAAAAGCAGGCATGGCAGTAGAAATGACACTAATATGATCTTGCATTTAATTGTTTGCTTATTAAATGTCAGAGCATATGTTGAATATTATATATTGACTGCTTTCTTTAGTTTTAAAAATACCATATTATTTTTAGAAAACATGAGTAAACTTTAGAGACATCAATCAGCACTAAATCTAAAGTTTTGTTTTAAGTCACTTCACTATCCTAATGGGTAGACTTTCCACAGAGGCCCACTTAAATTGCTAAACCATATCTACTGCCTAATGTTAAATTACTGTGTTCATTTACTTAATACATGGTTATTAAGTTCCATGCATATGTCAGACCTGTGTTAGATCTGATGGATACAGTGAACTACATAAAATATTATCAAGATATAATGGCGTAAAGGCCATTACATTTAATTTAAAATTATTAATTAATTTATCTTCTTTTTGATATATTAATTTATTTTACAAATATATTATTAAACATCTATTATGTTTCCATTACCATGCTAGAGAAATAAAATATAAGGCAAAGTCCCTTTTCCTCAAGGATTTCAAAAATCCACTGAGCAGATTGACAACTAAATGCAATTCTGAAAAAAATGCAGTGTGTGCTATATAAGGGAATGAATGGATATAGGGTTCAGAGAAAGTTACTCAAAAGTAAAGATAGGCCCTGGCTGGCATAGCTCAGTGGACTGAGCGTGGGCTGAGAACCAAAGCATTGCAGGTTTGATTCCCAGTCAGGGCACATGACTGGGTTGCAGGCCATGGCCCCCAGCAACTGCACATTGATGTTTTTTTCTCTCTTTCTTTCTCCCTCCCTTGCCCCTTTTTATTTATTTATTTATTAAAAATAAATAAATAAAAATCTTTAAAAAATAAATAAATAAAAGTAAAGATAACAGGGCTGAAGGTGTAACCAAGCAAACTAGGATTCATTCACATGGCACCTTGATGCATGATTCAACAACAAGTGTTGAAGGAAACAGGCTTTTATTTATAGGATTCTAACCTTGAGCAGGGTGCTGAGAGCACTCCTGCTCAGAGTTCTGTTCTCCTAGGAGACTAGGACTTGCCTTGCTCTTCACCAGTCCATAAACCAGAATCATACCCAGAAATTCCCCATATCCTTATCTGCTCTTAAGCCAGCTGTGCCAAGAGGTTCCATCCCTCTGAAAGGTGTTCTTGTGGGTTTCAGAGTTGCTATCCTCTTGCAGCAGCTCTCTCCTTCAGCACCTTGGGTATGTTATTCTCAGTCTCCATGTAATGGTTCTGGGAAACATGTGCTGTGTTATACAGGATCATGGTGAAATGACTTCTCCATACATCCTTCATAGAAACAGAAGTCTGCAGCTCAAGTCTCAGTTTGGCTCCAAGCACCTGCCATAAATCTGCACTTGGTTAGGCAGGTCCCTACACATCACCAACAGTTCTCTCCTTATGCCTTTTCCTCAAGCCTGCATGACTTCTATCTCATTACAGACAGCATGGTAACTTCCTCCTTACTACCCTAGGCTTCATGGTAGAAAAACACCTTCTCTTTCAAACTGTCATTTTAAATGCTCTGCCTGGAGCCTCCTATGTGACCTTGTATCTGGCCCCTCCTATTATGTGCTACTTTTTTCAGTTCCCCTGTATCTTTTACCTTTTTTCAGCTGCCATATTTAGTCAGGGCAAGGGTGCTCCACGACACAGGGCTATCATCCTCCTCTGGCTATGTCACAAGTCACTAGAGGCTCTTAAAGTCACATACTCTTTTACCTGGGGATACAGCACTGCTATTAACTTGTCATTGTTATGCAAAGTATCTTAAATGCTATATCATCCACTCCTCTCTTCCCTGCAATTAAGGTTTGTGGGGAATATGTTCCTATTTTCAGGGACCTTCACTCTACAACCTGTTACAAGTTTTCAATGGTGATTAGGAATTAGTTACACAAATCTGAAAGAGGTAAGAATTCATAGGATGTCTCAGGCAGGATAAATAATATGTGCAGATATATAGAGACAAGGCATAGAATGGTCATGAGAAGAGTGTAGCTTGAAGTAAAGTGTGTGAGTGAAAGAGGTTCAAGTCTTGAAAAAATTTTGCACCACAATAAGGAATTTGTCCTTGGAATTCCAAGGACAATTGATTTATATTACTAAAGGGACAGATATGATCAGCTCTTTGTCACTGAAGTCACTGAGGAGATTGGATTATATTCAAGGAATAGGTATGTGTTGGGGGCAGACTGGAGTTCTAGAGGTGGGAAGAGATCTATTGCAATTAGACCAAGTGAAATAGGACAAGGTTTTAGAGACACTGCAGTTGGTTTATCATTCATGCCATTTCACTGTGCCTGGAACAGACATGGATAAACAGACTGACATGTAAGTAAATCAAACAAAAGTTAAAATTGCATCTGGTGATGATGCTGATTTCATTTATCAAGGTAAATATAGTTTTGCACAATATCATCATATTTTTTTCTGCTTTAAAAAACAAAACCATTAGATCACCCATTTATTTTATTAAACATCTTTAATGCATTAAATAATCCTTTACCGATTTCTTTTGGAGTTAGGGGGAAAACAAAACTTTTTAAAAAATGGTTCTAAATTAAATATAGATAAATTTACAATAGCTAAAGCTTTGTGCTGAGTTAAAATAGCAGAGGATAATTTGTAGACTAGTTTAAAATATGTTGAACCCTGGCTGGTGTGGCTTAGTTGATTGAGCACTGGACTGTGAAGCAAAAGATTGCCAGTTCAATTACCAGTCAGGACACATGCCTAGGTTGCAGGCCAATAGGGGGCATGTGAGAGGGAACCACACACTGATGTTTCCCTCCTTTTCTTTCTCCCTTCCTTCCCCATCTATAAAAATAAATAGGTAAACTTTTTTTAAAAAAGATAAAATAGTTTGAAATATCACATCTTATTTGAAAAGATTTCTTGAAAATCTCCTATTCACTATAGCTTTATGAAATCATTCCATTATACTGCTGCATTTAACAATTTGATTTCTATAGATTAAGGCCTAAGTGTTCTAGCAAGTATCAGATATTGTACACGATCAAATTTCCGCCCCTCCATTAATTGAGAGTTCACTCTGTTACAACCGTGAATGAACAAAAAGGCAGAGTATTCTCCTCAGGGAACTCACATATGAAGCTGAAAGTGTAAGGAAGCAGACAATAAACAAATTTAAAAAACCTCAGACAGGGACAAGTGCTATTTAGAAAATAAAACATGTTTATATTTAGCGAGTGACCAGTTATGGGGTTTTTAGATAGGGCATACAGGAAGCCTTCCTGGAGAAATTGTGTTGAAGTTAGAAAGTGAATGACAGGGAGGCAACTATACCTGCATCTGAAGAATATTCCAGGTGGAGATAATGGTCATGGCCCATTTGAAGAAAATATATCAATGTGATCAGAGCGGAGAAAACAGGTAGGAAAGTGTGGGGCAGGAGAGAGGAGAGAGTGGATACTGGAGAGAGAACAAGACCCTGTAGGACCTTCAGGGTTGATTTTATTCTAATTTCAGTGGGAAACTATTAGCAAGGAAAGACATGATCAAATGTGGCTCATATCTATATTTCTCTTGGATCTCTGTACTAGTCCTACAATACCAGCCTCCAGATTCACCTTTTAGGAAGTAGTGAATAAATTCCAGAAGAGCTAAATCACTGTTTTTAGAATGAGAAGAAGAGAGGGGAACACACACACACACACAAACACACACACACACACACACAGATCCCATATGCACCTGGACAGGGGATGGAACCCACTACCCACATATGTGCCCTGACCAGGACTTGAACTCAAATGTTTTGGTGTACAGGATGATGCTCCAACCCACTAAGCCATCTGGCCAGGGCTTCAAGTTATTTTTAGCATGGTGATTTTTATTGTTAATATCCCTAGAACAACTCTTAAACTCTATTACTCAAATAAATTTTAATTCATCTTACCAAAATCTCAGGATACTACAAAAGATCTCCTTAGGTGGAAAGGGGAAGGAAATTCTCTTTGTTTCCCTTTACATTTCTTATTTGCATCTATGCTTGCCATCTGTCAAAGGACAATACTGTTTTTCTTTTTTACAGTTGGAGAAGCTCACATGAGAAGCAGGTCTCACAAATCCCATTTAGGTTTTCTCCATGCTTAGTCTGGCCCTTGTTCCTACTCCTTGGACACCCTCCTACATGTACAGTTTTAGATTTGCCTTGCCCTCCCCTGATTACAGTTGTCAGAGGCAGGGGAGCAGCAGCACCGGGAATAGAGTATCAATGTCCGTTTTCTGCTTGTGTTAGCAAACTCGTTTTCTCATGTACAAAATAGGAGATTGCAGCCTGACTGCATATGAGTCTCCCTGTTAAAAAATGATCAAAGGGTCTTGATGGCTCTCTGGCTGAGAAAGGTTATCATATCCTTCACTGTCAGCTCAATCAGAAAATGACTAGAATCATCAAATTAAAAATATCCTAATTACTTTTGTTATTATAAGGTGATAGTTTAATATTTATTCTTGTGACTCTAAGCTAAGTCGTAAGTGATCCACTTTCCATATTCTTAATTCAGCAACTCTAAAAATGCTAAAGAAACTACCCTAAAAATGAGTAATGCAAACAGGTTTTACATATCATTTCTCCCTTTTTTGTGAAATAGAAGATGCAGGTATTTTATTATTACTACCATTATCAATATTTTTCATTTGAAATATGAAATATTTTTAATTTATAAAGTATATAAATATAAAGTACATTAAGTATACAAAATATAAAGAGATTATATTAGTCTTTAGTTATGGATGAAATTGTTAACTGATGGAACTTTTTTAAAAATCCTACTGGCTTAATTGTTTTTAGTGCTAATAAGTCAAAAGTTCCAAAGCCACATTGCTTCACTTTCTCCAGTGCATCTGATAGATGTCTAGCAGATATCTATCTTCAAATGTGTGAAATAGAAATTCTAGTAACAATAGTGGCATGCACCCTGTAACTCCCTACCTCTTACTGCGATCAGAGTAGGCAGGGCCCATCCATCAGGAGTAGAACCAGGGTTCAGTAAGTTGAATCTCAGAGCTGTTATCATAAGAAAACTAAGAACACACTCATGTAAATTATTAAAAGTTGTTGAGCAATGAAGAACACTTATAAAAGGTAAATTGAAAGCTATTTAATGTACTGCTACATTTTTATGTCTATACAATAATTAGGAGTCCTTAGTTTTGAGTCAGGAACACAATGATGTTTCACCATAAGTGTTTGAGAGAAAATGCATCATTAAGCCTCACACTCACGGTAAGATGTCTTATTGATGATAACACTCATTATTTTAAATTTTCATGATGTACCTTGCTGTTGATAGGATGTTAAAAGAAGAATCAAGAAAATGATTTGCCTCAGATCACACACATCATTAGAAATTATGAGGGTATTCCTATGTTTTGCTCCTCAGTATTCAATTAGAACCATGAAGAATGTTCTCTCCCAAATCATTTTTGCTTGGATGTAATAAATATATTCTTTACTTCCTCCGCAAGCTAAATTCTTGATGAGGTCAATGTTCTTCACTACATTAAATCCTCTGTAAATGATCTGAAGTTATTGCTCCCTGACGGCAGTTCAGTAGTTTATGCCAGTGATCACAGTCCAGTTCTTAGTATTAATGTGTCCACATCATCAAATCTGTCAGGAAAATTGATATTAATGAGAGCCCTTGCTGGAAAACTCAGGACAAAGACCAAATGTAAAACTCTGTGGACAGGGAACACTGTCTTAATGTCCATCAGCTATGTATGTCTTCCTATCAGAATTAAAATACACCTGCACAAATATTTCATCATGAACACATATCATACAGTTAGAAAACCAGAAGATCCAAATCTATAGTGCCAGAGGTATTTATCTCTCATGGTAAATGCTTCATTCAATTCAGACATTTATCTGTATACACTTGTTCAAAATATCTAAACTTCAATATTTATAAGAACAAAGAGTAATTTTTAGAACATTTTGAAACACAGGAAGTTTATGATGGAAGCACATAACCTTATGTACCTCACAGACATGCACAGTATACAACTCCAAGGAGTACATAGAAATTTGCTTCTTATTATACAGATATTAAATAAATAATTCACAGGAAAAGAAAGTTTATATATATAAAATAGGAATATTACATATATTATATACAAAATATATAACTACAAATATATAAATATTAAAATATATAAATATAAGTATTTATATAAATGCAAATGCTCACATTTATATTAATAGATTAGATAGTAAATATATTTGTGGATTTATATAACAATTAATATTTAAATATATTTATTTATAAGTATCATTTATATAGAAATATTATAAATATTATTATATATTTATATAATGCATAATATATAATACACAATGTATTGCATAATATATAATATATCATATATGATACACCACATGCAATATTGTATATGGCATACAGCATACAAAATAATTCATATCATATAAATGATATATCATATGATATACTATATTATATTACATATAGTATATAATATATTGTGTTGTGCAAATATTACATTATATGTAGCATTATATGTGTTAAAATGTAACTATATAATATAATATATTATATTATAGTTAATGTATTCTATTATGTAATATAAAATATATACAATATGTAATATTGTGTATGTTGTATGTTGCACAATTGTATGTTTTATATACTATATATATTGTATACTGTGCAATTATTTATGTTGTATACGATATATTTTGTATATTTTGTATGTTGTACAATTGTATGCATTGTATATATTATAGTGTGTATAATATAAATATACATTACACAATATATTTATATTATATATAAATATTGTTCATATTTAAATATTTTAAAATACTATTTATATAAATTCACACATACATATTATGTATATACATAATAATTATTTATATACTATATTGTATATACAAGTATATATGTGTATTGTATATACAATATTATTTATGCATTAAATATTAAATAATTAACATTAAATTATTTATGTCAGATATATTGAAATTAGTTACATATATTTATGAGTATATTATTATATAAAATATAGACTATAATTTATATTATATAATTGTATATTTAGGAATTATATATTTATAAATTATTATATATAATATATGTACATTATATAATTTATAATGTATATTATATGTGACATGTTATATGTAAAATAGGAATTATGTGTATATATAAGGGAGGAACAATCTACTATTTCACAAGTATCAAAATAGCTAATTAGTCATTCTACTGAAGGGAATGAAGTTGTTTTTGGCTTCCAGGAGGTATACTAGTGAAGTTGCCTGCGTAACAGTCTAACCACTGTTGATTTCATGAGAAGATGGTTTTGGAGTTCTCATATATTTTAAAATATACTTTAGGGGTGGTATCCAATAAATGGTGGCATGAGAGATACCCTTGTTCTCTCTTCTTGAAGTTTCAATAATTTGAACAACTATAACTACACAGAGGATTCCTTGTTCAATGTACCAGCACAACTAAGACATTCATGCATTGAAGATCTAAAGGTGAGCAAGTAGGAAGAAAAGGGGAAGACATGCAAGGAGTAAAGCTGAGATGAGCCACAGTTGAAACTCTGAGCCAGGAGCTAATGGCAACATTCAGCCTGAAGATGGAAGGAATCCAGCTGTGACTGGTGCACCCTTCAGACAAGAGAGCAGAGAGATTTTGTGGGCATTCCTGTATGAGTGAACAGTACAAGCTGTGGCTGAGCCCAGAAGACTGGGCAAAGACATAGCACCAGGGTGCTGCCATAGTGGCTGGGTGGTCAGCATTTCAGACAGGGAAGTAAAGCCATGAAGCCCAGACACCTATAGATTCTCAGAGCTCGCCATACATCACATTTGGTGTCAGTTTGAGAAGCACATTATCTGCAGACCTGATAAGTCATACTACAGAATCACAATTTTCCCTGAGAAAAGGGTGTACTTTGTTACTGACCCTGAGTTGTGGTGCACAAGGGACCCTGTGAAGGTCTAAAGTCACCATTAACAGGAAGGCAAACAGAGAAGATGGCAGGGTTTCCCAGGGCCAAACCAACCCTCACACATGGCAGCTACACAAACAGCAGCCAGAGAGGCTGAGAGAGTGAGTATTGGAATTACACAGATCTAAAAACTTGTGATTTAGTGTCACCTACTAAAAAATAATTGAAAGACCTTTTTGTATTAATCTGCTAGAGAAGTGCCATTCATACACTGATGCCTAGACAGAAAAGGAATTTATCAAATATTATGAATAATCAAAACAATGAGGCAGCTCAAAGAGAAAAGAAAATGTCTTCACAAAGTAAACTTGAACACATGGAAATATGTGATTTAAATGACAGAGAATTAAAAGTTGCAGTTCTGAAAGTACTCAACAAGATGCAAGAAAATACAGACAGGCAATTTAATGTGCTCAGAAAACAAATTAACAAAATGAGTAGTTCACCAAACAAATAGACCATTAAAAAATAACCAAACAGAAATTCTGGAGGTGAAGAACTCAATAAAAGAAATCAAAAATGAACTACAGAGCACAGAAGATAGAGTGGGGACCAATGGAACAAAGAATTACTGATATCAAAGACAGAAATCCATAAATGATGTGGAAGGAAGAAGAAAGAGACATGGGCATGCAAAAATAAAAGAACTCTATGAGAACTGCCTGACTCCAACAGAAGAGCAATGCCATAATAATAGGCATACCAGAAGACAAAAAGGAAAAGAGAACAAAAAGTGTATTCAAATGACTAGCTGATGAGAACTTCCCAAATCTATGTAAAGAGATCCTTACATCCAAGAAGCAAACAGAATGCCTAGCTCTCACAAACCAAAGGGGCCTTCTCCAAGCACATTGTATTAAAACTGTCAAAAAATAATGACTAAGAAAGAATTCTCATGTCATGGCAGCCAGGGTGAAAAAATAACCTATAAAGAAAATCTGATTAGGTAATCACCAGACTTCTCAGCAGAAACACTAGAAGCCAGAACATATGGAACCAAAATTTCAAACCAGTAAGAGAGATTACCAGCCAAGAAAAATATATCCAGCAAAGTTATCCATTAGCTATGAAGGAGAAATAAAGACTTTTCTACACATACAGAAGCTAAGAGAATTTATCACCACAAGACCTCCATTGTAGGGAATACTAAGTGGGTTATTTTAATTGAAACAAAGGACAAAGGGTCACAAAACTGTAAGATTACCAAGAAACTTGCAGCATAAACAAAGATAATTTGTGACAATAAAAACAATAGGGGAAGACGTAAAAGTATGAATTTTCAAAGAAGAATGGAGATCAGGTGCATTCAAAACAAAAGAAAATACTATTGTATGTGTAAAACCTTCTTTAGATTACCATAGGTAATAGAAACCCAAAACTAAGACATATTGCTTTAAAGAGAGAGAGAGAGAGAAAGAGAGAGAGAGAGAGAGAGAAGAGAAGAGAAGAGAAGAGAAGAGAAGAGAAGAGAAGAGAAGAGAAGAGAAGAGAAAGTATATAGGAAACAAATACAACAGGCAGAAACACAAAGAAAAAGAAACAATACAAACACAGAGCAACCAGAAAACAAAAGATAAAATGGATATAGAATATCCTCATACATAGATAATAACTCAAAATGTAAATAGACTGAGTCAAAAAATAAAGACACACAAAGTAGGAAATTGGCTTAAAAAAAACAACCTAATGCTGCCTTCAAAAGACACAGTTAACATGCAAAGACAATGTTAGACTCAAATGAAAGGATGGAAAAATGATTCTTCAAGCAAATAATATTCACAAAAAAGCAGATGGAGAGATATTTATATCTAACAAAACAGATATCAAGTTAACAAAGGTAACAAGGGACAGAGATGGACATTCTCTAATAATAAAGGAAATGCTACATGAAGAAGACCTAACACTTTTTAATATATATGTACCCAAACAGGGAACACCAAAATAAATAAAGCAACTACTAACAGAATTAAAGGGAGAAAATGAGAAAAACACAATCATAGTTGGGGACCTTAATACTCTATGCATAGCTCTAGGTAGATCATCTAAACAGAAAATAAATATCAACCTTAAATATCACATTAAACCAAATGGACATAACTGACATTTTCAGAGACTTGAATCCCAGAACATCAGATTATACATTCTTCTCCAGTGCACATGGAGCACTCTCAAAGATAGACCATATGTTAGGATACAAAATTAGCCTCAACACATTCAAGAAGACTAAAATTATACCAAGCATATTGTCTAATCACAATGCTTTGCAATTAGAAATCAACTGCAAAAAAAGAGGTAAAGAAACCCACAAATATGTGGAAATTAAACAACATCCTACTTAAAAGTAACTTGGTCAAAGAAATAAAAGGAGAAATCAAGAGGGAATGGTTGGGGCGGGTGGGAGTGGTGGGGGGAAAATGGAGATAATTGTAGTTGAACAACAAAAAGAGAAACAAAAAAAGGTGAGGTAAAAAGACACATAGAGACAAAGAAGGATGATTATATAACATATCAGAATGTCTGCACTAAAAAATCTCCCACTAAATACAGCTGGGCAGGGAGATGAGAAAGTAGCACAGCAAAGGGAATTCTGGGCCTCAGCCCAGCGTGGCTAGCAAGCCAAGGGCTTTGCAAAAACAGTGAATTTGGGACTGTGTCTACTATGAGGTCAGTGGGCTGGGAATTAGTCAAGCAAAAGTTGAGCACCTGAGATTATTTACAGCCAGGCAGAATGCCCTTCCTGGGGCAGAGTTCAAAACTCTGGTAAGGGAGGGACATATCCAGCCCCCACCTCCTTCAGTATTGCAAGCACTGCATCTGACAGGGAAGCTCTGCAGAACAGGCAGGACAAGCTCAAGAACCCCCTGCAGGGTACATATCTGCAGGAGAAAGAGAGGAATAGAAATGTAAAATAGGCCCATTTTGTACTTCTTTCAGGGAGATGAAATATACCAGTTCCTAGGGCCCTATGCCACAGAGGCAAGCAAGGCAAGGAGATCAGAAATTAGTTCAGCAAAGGGTAATCAGGTCCCCATCCAGCCTGGGCTCACACACAGAGCTTCCACCAGCATTAAACAGGGAAAAGTTGACCCTCTAACACAGATTGAAAAGAGACAGCTGTCTCCCTTGAAAGACACAGCTAGTTAATCACAAACTATACATTATTGGAAATAAGCTAGACAGACCAAAATGGGTGGCACAGGGACAGGGGACCATATCCACAATTTTCCCAGAAGACTGAACAATGCCTCTGGTGAAATATCCAAGGATCCCACCCTCTTGATTGCAATAGGAGCCCCCTCTAGAGGCAGGTGAAGATGGTACATTTGGGCCAGCCAGAGGTTGGATGACCTTGAGCTGATAAAAATCCAGAGCTGGATCCTGATGGAGAAGACAGAAGGCAAACACCAAACTCTGCTGAGATGAATTCCATCTCCTTCTTCAGAATTTTCATTATTTTATTCTCTCCCACAGGCTTTTAACATTTCTTCTTTTTCTTCAATTGCATTCCAATTAATTCAATATTGTGTCTTCTATTTCTTATTCTTTTTATTTATATTTTATATTTTTTATTTCATTTTTGCTTCAAATCTCACATTGTACCCTTCCCTTGACTCACTCCATTTTGCCTTCTTATGAACCTTATTTTTGTTTTTAAATTTTGTTTTCCCCCTCTCTACACCCTTTTTCTATTCCTTACACTTACTATTTCTCCTCCCTCTATCCTCTTAAAATCATTTTTCTTTCCTTTAGTCAGCTCACATTCTTCTTCTCTTACTTAAAATATTCTTATTGTCTTTCCACCTTTATTAATCATTGCTTGTTTGGCAATGCATACTGTTGTAATCCTGTTTTTCCCCATTATTCCTATTTATTCACTATTTTTTTTACTTCAAATCTTGTGAGTTACTCTCCCCTGTATCACTCCATTTTGCCTTCCTCCAGGCAATGCTTATTTGAGTTTCAAATTTTATTTTTTCCCTTTCTTAGCCTGGATTCTGTATTTTACTCCCATTCTCCTCCATCATCTCAAACTGATTTTACTTTACTGTAGAAACCACATATTGTCCTTTCTCTTCTTTATAATATGCTATTATTTTCCCACCTTTATTAATCTTTGTTCATCTGCCATTGTTATTGACCCTGTTGTGGTTTCTCTCCAATTTTGTTTCTATTGGTTCACTATTTTTTAAATTTTATTACAAACGTCATACTATGTTTTTCCCTTTTCTTACTACATTTTGCCATCACCTTTGCATTTTTACTTACATTTTAAATTTCATTTTCTCCCTTTCTTCACCTTGATTCTATTTCCTACTCTTATTATTTCTCCTCCCTATTCATTATCAAAATCATTTTTCTCTCATTTAGTCATCTCATATTTTTTCCTATCTTATAATATTCTTAATCTCTTTCCACCTTTATTAATCTTTGCTTATTTGCTATTGATGTTGCTAATGTGGTAGGGAGGTATTTTTGCAGGTGTAGGTTTGGTTTTCTAGGTAGTTTTCCTCTATTCTACCACAACCTGTACAACAGCATACAAGACATGGTAGGGATTTTGCCTCTCAGTCATCCAGCCTGAGGGGAGAAACCACCAATGAATGAGCCATCAATAATCAATGCCCAAGTACAACAAGGGACCTCACACAAACCGAATAAAGGTCACCTATAGAGCATTCAGATCAGGAGATCAAAAAGACTGCACCACTGAGTCCCACAGAACTCCTACTACAAAAGGCCACCCCATAAAGACAGGCAGTCCAAACAGAGCAATCTGAGATGCAGAAGCAAACAAAAAAAATTACATAAAATGTGGGGACAAAGAAACAACCCCAAATCAAAAGGAAAGAAGGAATCCCAAGAAAAAGAGTTAAATGAAATTGAGGCAAGCAATCTATCACATAGAGGTCAAAATAATGGTTATAAGGATGTTCCAGGAACTCAGTGAGAAGTACAAAGGACTTTATAGGAGCTACAAGGAACTTAGTGGGAAATACAGCAGCATGAAAAAGGACATAGAAACATGAATAAGAATTAGGAGAAGCCCTGGCTGGTGTAACTCAGTGGATTGAGCATGGGCTCTGAACCAAAGGGTAACCAGTTCAATTCCTAGTCAGGGCACATGCCTAGGTTGCAGGACAAGTCTCTGGTGGGGGTCACATGAGAGGCAACCACATATTGCTATTTCTCTCCCTCTCTTTCTCCTTCCCCTCTCTCTAAAAATAAAAAAAAAATCTTAAAGAAAAATAATGAGGAGGGAATGAAAAATATATCTGAAATGAAGAATATACTAGAAGGAATTAAAATTAGGCTAGATGAAGCAGAGGACCAAATCAGTGAGCTGGAAGACAAGGTAGAAAAAAAAAAACAAACCACCCAGTCAGAGCAACAAAATGAAAAAAACCTCAAAAAGAATGAAGGTAGTTTAAGGGAGCTGCAGGACAACATGAAAAGTAACAACATTCAGAACATACCAGAAGGCAAAGAAAAGGATCAAGGGATACAAAGCCTGCTTGAAAAAATAATGACAGGATACTAACTTAACTTGGTGAGGAAAAAGTCATGCAAGTTCAGGAAGCACAGAGGGTCCCAATCAAGATGAACCCAAAGAGACCCATTCCTATACACATTATAATTAAAATGGCCAAATCTAAACATAACAAGCACTGGACAAAGCTAGTAACACACAGGGAGCTCTGATAGGCTATCGGCTGATTTTTCAACAGACACTACAAGCCAGAAAGGATTGGCTGAAAATATTTCAAGTAATGAAAAGCAAGGACCTGTAAGTAAGATTAGTCTATACAATGAGGCTCTCATTTAAAATGTAAGAGAAATAAAGAGTTTCATAGACAAAAGGACGCTAAAAAAGTACATGTCCCCCAAGCCATAACTGCAAGAGATGTAAAGGGACTGCTTTAAGAAGAAGAAACAGAGAGAGAGAGAGATGAACACAGGTACAAAGGGAAAACATGGCAATGAACAAGTATCTATCAATACTAACTTTAACTGTAAATTGATTAAATTCTTCAATCAAAAGGTATTGGGTAGCTGAGTAGATAAGAAAACACAATCCCTGTATATGCTACATACAAGAGACCCACCTCAGAGCAAAAGATGTACACAGGCTGAAAGTGAAGGGATGGAAAAAAAATATTCCAAGCAAACACACATGAAAATAAAAGCTGGGGTAGCAATACTAGTACCAGACAAAACAGACTTTAAAACAAAGGCCATAACAAGAGACAAAGAAGGTCATTATATAACACTTAAGGGAGTTGACCAACAAGAGGATATAGTCCTTGTAAACATATATGCACCCAACATAGGAACACCTAAATATAAAAGAAAAATCTTTCAGAACTTGAAGAAGGAGATTAACAGCAATACAGTCATCATAGAGCAGAGGTGGCAAACACAAATCCAGGACCAAATTTGGCCCATGGACCAAATCCAGCACTCCACCTTGTTTTATTTGGCCTAGCACCTTGTTTCTACCCATTGGCAGCATTGAGCTCTTGCTTAACTGTTAAGGAGTATTTAGATTTATACAGTCCTAAAATTACGTTCGGCTTTTTGAAGGCAACTGCGAGGCTGATGTGGCCCCTGATGAAAATGAGTTTGACCCCCCTCTCACAGGGGATTTTTATACCCCACTGTCAACAATGAGTAGATCTTCCAAACAAAGAATCAACAAAGATATTGTGACATTGAACAACATTCTAAATCAAATGGAATTAATTTGTATTTATAGAACATTTCACCCCAAAGAACCAAAATACACATCTTTTCAAATGCACATGGATCATTTTCAAAGATAGACCCTGTGTTCTACAGGGTAGAACACAGAAAAGACTCAACAAATTCAAGAAAATTGAAATCATATTAAGCATCTTCTAGGATCACAATACCTTGAAACTAAAAACCAACCTCAAGGAAAAAACTCAAAAAATTCAAATACATGGAGACTAAATGACAAGTTATTAAAAAACAAATGGGTTAATAATCAGGTCAAGAAACAAACCAAAAAGTATTTGGAAACAAATGAAAATGAGCACACAACAACTCAGAACCTATGGAACACAGCAAAGGCAGTCCTGAGAGGGAATTTCATAGCAATACAGGCCTATCTAAAGAAGATAGAAAAATCTCAAATAAACAACCTAACCCTATATCTACAGGGACTAGAGGAACAACAAACAAAGTCCAGAGCAGGCAGAAGAACATAAATAATGAAGATCAGAGCAGAATTAAACGGCATAAAGACTAAAAAACAATCCACAGAATCAATGAATCCAAAAGATGGTTCTTTGAAAAGATAAATGAAAGTAACAAACCTTTAACTAGACTCATCAAACAAAAAATATGAAAGGACCAAAATAAAAAAAAATTAAAATAGAAAGAGGGGAAGTAACAATTGATACCACAAGGATACAAAGGATGGTAAGAAATTACTATGAACAACTATATGCCAAAGAGCTGGACAACCTAGGCAAAAGAGACAAATTTCGGGAAATATACTATTTCCCAAAACTGAATCAAGAAGAAACAGAAAGCCTGAATAGACTGATAAAAAAACGAGCAAAATGGAACCAGTAATCAAAAAACTCCTGGCTCAAAAAAACTCTAGACTGGATAGCTTCACAGGTATTTTAAACAATCATTAAAAGAAGAAATAACATCTATTCTCTAACTACTACAAAAAATACAAGAAGAAGGAATACTCCCACATTCTTTTTACCAGGCCAGTATTATCCTAATTCCAAAGCCAGGTAAACATACAACAAAGAAAGAAAATTACATGCCAATATCTCTGATGAACATGCATGCTAAAATCCTCAACAAAATACAGGCAATCCAGATCCTGCAATACATTAAACAGATCATATACAATGGCCAAGGGCTTTATCCCAGGGATGCAAGGATGGTATCACATTTTTGAATCAATAAATGTAATACATCACATAAACAAAATGAAAGACAAAAATCACATGATCATGTCAATAGATGCTGAAAAAGCACTTGACAAATTTCAGCACCCATTTATGATAAAAAACACTTAGAAAATCGGTAATAGAGGGAGCATACCTCAACATTATATAGGCCACATTCGAGAGGCCTATTGCCAACATCATACTCAGTGGGCAAAAACTAAAAGCATTTTCCTTAACATCATGAAAAAGACAAGGGTTTCCACTTTCACCACTCTAATTCGACATAGTAATTGAAGTTCTAGACACAGCTATTAGAGAAGAGGAAGAAATAAAAGGCATCCAAATTGGAAAAGAGGAAGTAAACCTGTCATTATTCACAGACGATAAAATAGCATACATAGAAAACTCTATGGTCTCCACCAAAAAACTGTTCAACCTAAAGAGTGAATTTTGCAAAGTATCAGGACACAAAGTCAATGTTCAGAAATCAATGGCATTCTTTTATACCAACTATGAATTATCAGAAAGAAAAACTGAGAAAAATTCTCATTTACTATAGCAGCAAGAAAAATAAAGTACCCAGGAATGAATTTAACCAAGGATATAAAAGACTGTACTCAAAAAACTATAAAACACTTAAGAAAGAAATTCAAGCTAACACACACACACACAAAATGGAAGCATATACTGTATTCATGAATTAGAATAATTAACATCATTGAAATGTGCATAATATCCAAAGTAATCTATAAATTAATATAATTCTTGTTAAAATACTAATGGCATACTACAGATCTAGAACAAATATTCCAAAAAGTTAATATGGAATAAAAAAACAAACAAACCCTGAATAGCCTAAGGAATCCTGAGAAAGGAGAACATTAAGTCAGGGGCATCACAATACCTAATATAAAACTCTACCACAAAATCACTGTAATCATGCCAGTCTGATACTGGCATAAGAAAAGACACATAGATCAATGGAACAAAATAGAAAACCCAGAAATAAACCCATGCCTCTATGGTCAGTTAATATTTGATATAGGGGGCATGAGCATACAATGGAGTAAAAACAGTCCCTTCAATAAATGGTGTTGGCCCTGGCTGGTATGACTCAGAGGATTGAGTGCCAGACTACAAACCAAAAGGTCACGAGATCAATTCTCAGTAAGGGCACATGCCTGGGTTGTGGGCCAGGTCCCCAGCGGGGGGCACTCAAGAGGCAACCACACATTGATATTTCTTTCCCTCCCTTTCTCCCTCCCTTCCCTTCTCTAAAAATAAATAAAGTCTTTAAAGTCTTTCATGCACTGGACTGGTGCATGAAAAAAAATGGAACTAGACCACTCACTTATACCATATGCTAGAATAAAGCCAGAATGGATAAAGGACTTAAATATAAGCCATGATACCATAACAGTCCTATTGGAAAACATAGGCAGTAAAATTTCAGATATTGCATGTAGCAATAGTTTTGTCAATATATATCCCAGGGCAAGGGAAATAAAGGAAAACAAACAAACAAATGGAACTACATTAAATTAAAAATTTCTATATGGCTAAAGGAACCATCATCAAAATGAAAAGGGAATCAACTGTAAGGGAGACCATATTTGCCAATGAGAAATGAAACAAGAGTTTAATCTCCAAAATATATAAAAAACTCATATGACTCAAAACTAGGAAGATAAACAACTCAATTAAAAAATGGGTAAAGGGGCCCTGGCTGGCATAGCTCAGTGGATTGAGCACGGGCTGCAAACCAAAGTGTCACAGGTTCAATTCCCAGCCAGGGTACATGCTTGGGTTGCAGGCCATAACCCCCAGCAACCACACATTGATGTTTCTCTCTCTCTCTCTCTCTCTCTCTCTGTCTCCCTCCCTTCCCTCTCTAAAAGTGAATAAATAAAAAACCTTTAAAAAAATGGGTAAAGGACCTGAATAAACACTTCTCCAGGGAGGACATACAGATGGCCCATGGACATGACAAATGCTCAACATCACTAGCTATCAGAGATGCAAATTAAAACCACAAGAAGACATAACTTCACACTTGTCAAAATGGTTATCATTAATGAATCAACTAACAACATAGTGCACTGTTGGTGGGAATGCTGATTGGTGTAGTCACTATGGAAAACAGTATGGAATTTCCTCAAAAAATTAAAAATGGAACTGCCTATGACCCAGCACTTCCACTGCTGTGAATATACACTAAGAATCCCAAAACACCATTTCATAAGTACTTATGTGACCAGAGAGGAGAAGGGAGGGAATTTTAGGGGAAGGGGGAAAGGTTTGAAGGAACTAGTATAAAGGGCACATGGACAATAACAAGGGGGGTGTGGAGATGGGAGGGAGGTGGGGAGAGCTGGAGAGGTGGGCTAGGATGAGGGTAAAGGCCAAAAAACTGTACTTAAACAACAATTAAAATAAAAAAGGGCTTATGTGCTTCTATGTTCATAGCAGTACTATTTATAATAGCCAAGTGTTGGAAACAGCCCAAGTGCCCATCAATAGATAAGTGGATTAAAAAACTGTGGTATACTTACACAGTAGAATACTACACAGCAGAAGGAGAGAATCCCTACCTTTTGTGACAGCATGGATATAATTGGAGACTATTACACCAAGTGAAATAAGTCAGTCAGTGAAAAACAAATATCATAAGACTTAACTTATAACTGGAATCTAATGAACAATATAATCTAATGAGAAAACTAGAACTGAGACATGGAGACATGGGAACATGGAAGAGACTGACAGCTGTAAGAGGGGAGGAGGGAAATGGTTGAAGGACAGGGGAAGGACTACTCAAAGAACATGTATGAATGATGCATGGACATGACAATGGAGAGGGGATTGACTGTGGTCTAGAGGGAGGGCTGGATTGGGGAGAGGGAGAGAGAAAAAATTGTGACAACTATAATAAAATAAACACTAAAAATTTGTTTTAATATGTATCAAAAACTAAATAAATAAAGAAGTTAATGCATAATAAAAACACCCCAAAACAAAACAAAAAACAGCATAGTGCTGGTAGAAAAACTGACAAACCAATGGAACAGAATTGAGAGCCCAGAAATAAAACCACATGTATATGTGAAAATGGTTTTTGACAAAGGAGCCAAAAACACACAATGGTGTAAAGAAAGCCTCTTCAATAAATGGTGCTGGGGAAACTGGAAAGCCACATATATATAATATAATAAAACTAGATTACAGTTTGTCCCCATGTATAAAAATTAATTCAATATCGATCAAAGACCGCAATATAAAATCTGAAACAATAAATTACATAAAAGTAAACATAAGTACTAAACATATGGACCTTGGTTGTAGGGAATATTTTATGAATTTGACCACAAAAGCAAGAGAAATAAAGGCAAAAATAAATGAATGGGACTGTATCAAACTAAAAAGCTTCTACAGAGCAAAAGATACTACCAACAAAACAAAAAGGCAACGAAGCTAATGGACGATGCAATTTGCACACAACGGGTCTGACAAATGACTAATATCCAAAATATATTTTTAAAAACTCACACAATTCAACACCAAAAAATCAAATTAAAAAATGGGCAGAGAACCTGAACAGACACCTTGACCAAAAATGGCCAGTAGACACAAGAAAAGATGTTCAACTTCACTACTAGAAATTTGCAAATAAAAAGTTCAATGAGATACTACCTCACACATATTAGGATGGCTATTATCAACAAGATAAGTAATAACAAGTGTTGGAGAGGTTGTGGAGAAAAGGTAATCCTTATTCCCTGTTGATGGGAATGTACACTGGTAGAGCTACTATGGAAAACAGTTTGGCAGTTCCTCAAAAATTTAAAAATAGTTCCTCTATGACCCAGCAATCTCTCTCCTGAGTATCTATCCAAGAAACTGAAAACATCTATTCACACAGATATATGAACTCCTGTGTTCATAGCAGCATTATTCATTATGGCCAATAAATGCAGACAACCAAAGTATCTTTTGACAGAGAATTGGACAAAGAACATGTGGTAGACATATATAATGGAATACTACTCAGTCAAAAGAAAAGATGAAAGATTGCCATTTATGACAACATAGATGGATCTTGAGAATGTTATGCTAAGTGAAATAAGTCAGTCAGAAAAAGGTAAGAACCATATGCTTTCATTCACATGTGGGATATAAAACTGAAACCCACAGACAAGACAACAGCATGGTTATTTCCAGAGGGAAGGGGTAGAGGTGGAGGTGGGTAAATGAGGACAAATATATGGTGAAGGAAGATGGTATGACTTTGGGTGGCGGGCACATAATGCAATATACAGATCATGTATTATAGAAATGCACATTTAAAACCTAAAGGATCCTATTAAACAATGTCACCCCAATAAATTTAATAAAATAAAATATAATAAAATATACTTTAGGAAAATAATACTCATAGAATAAAGACTATATTAGCTCTGCTTCCAAGAATTTTTCTATTGAATGTATTGGGGTGATATTGGTTCATAAGATTATATCAGTTTCAAGTGTTCATTTCTATGATGTTAGATCTGCATATTGCAGCAAGTGCCCACCACCTACAATAAAACCACATTCTGTCACAATATAGTAGGTCCCTCTCCCCCCCCCATACTCCCACCCACTTCCCTCTTGCAACTACCACATTGCTGTCTGCATCCATGGGTTTCAGTTTTATATCCCACATATAAGTGAAATTGTATGGTTCTTACCTTTTTCTGACTAATTTCACTTAGCATAATATTCTCTAGGTCCATCTCTACAGTTTAAAATAATAAAATCTGTTCTTCCATCAGTGGTTTATTTACCACCTATTTATAACCATAACTTGTATTCTTGTGCAGTGCTTCTAAGATACTGTTCTGGCTACTGAGCCATAAACTTGTAAGAAAACAAGTGGATATTTCAGTGTTGGAGGGTTAGGCGATCTTGGTTTTAAGAAGAACCCTCAAATTCTTATATGCACAGGCATTGTCATTAGAAAAAATTAATATAATTCACACAAAACTCCTTTACTAGTTTCCAAGTATAATTTAGGTTTATTTAGTACAAATTCATATAATGCTGAACATTTTAGCAATATTTTACTGTAGGAAGACTGTCTATTAATGAAGATATTTTTATGTGAGATCTTTAAACATTTTGACTTCATCTATATTTTAACACTGCTGGAACTCCTGCTCTATGTTATCTCAAACTTTGCCTTCTAAATTATACTCCAGGGCTGACCAGTGTGGCTCAGTTGGTTGGGTGTTTTCCTGCAAATCAAAAGGTTGCTCGTTCAGTTCCAGGTCAGTGCATATGTCTAGCCAGTCAGGGCTTGCACAAGAAGCAACCAGTCAATTTATATTTCTCAAATGATATTTCTCACATTGATATTTCTCTCCCTCTCTTTCTCCATCCCTTCTCCCTCTGTAAAAAATGAATTAATTAAGACTTCCAGCCAAGATGAACCGTAGGTAAAAAACACTTTGCCTCCTCGCACAACCTAAAGAAGTACAACAACAAATTTAAAAACAAAAACAACCAGAACTGCCAGAAAATCTAACTGTGTGGTAGTCTGACAACCAAGGAGTTAAAGAAGAAATATTCATCCAGACTGGTATCAGGGGCAGAGACAGAAGGCAGGGTGGAGAGGATTCCCAGCAAGAAGATGGATGGTGAACTGGGCAAGGTAGCAGCTGGTGGAGTGGGCAGTCCACATTTGCATGTGGATAAACTGGGAGAAACAACTGAGGAGAGAGACAGACCATGTAACCCAGGGTTCCAGCACAGGGAAATAAAACCTCAAAACCTCTGACTGAAAAACCTGTGAGAGTTGAGGCAGAACGAGAAAGTCCCAGCCTCATGGGAGAGTTTGCTGGAGAGACCCACAGGGTCCTAGGATTTACACAAGCCCACCCACCCAGGCATCAGCACCAGAAGGGCCCAATTTGCTTGTGGCTAGTGGGGCAAGTGACTGAAAGCTAGTCGAGAGCTGAACAAGTGGCATTGTTCCCTCTTGGACACCTCCCCCACATATAGCACCACGATTCAGCAAAGAGGGTTGCCTCACCCTGGCACCTAATGCCCCACCCCTTACTGTGTAACAGGTGCTCTGAGACAAAAAAAATATGGCCCAAATAAAAGAACAGATCAAAGCTCCAGAAAAAATAGAACTAAGCAATGAAGACATAGCCAACCTATCAGATGCACAGTTCAAAACACTGGTAATCAGGATGCTCACAGAAATGGTTCAGTATCATCACAAAATAGAGGAAAGTGAAGGGTATGAAAATGAAATAAAGGAAAATGTACAAGGAACCAACAGTGAAGGAAAACAGGACTAAAGTCAAGGGTTTGGAGCAGAAGGAAGACATAAATGTTCAACCAGAGCAGAAGAATTAAAAAAACTGAGAGAGTCTTCAGAACCTCTGGGACAACTTTAAATGTTCTAACATCCAAATCATAGGGGCACCAGAAGGAGAAAAGGAAGAGCAAGAAATTGAAAACTTATTTGAAAACATAATGAAGAACTTCCCTAATCTGACAAAGGAAATAAACTTTCAGGAAGTCCAGGAAGTTCAGAGAGTACCAAAGAAGTTGGACGCAAGAAAGCACACACCAAGGCACATCATAATTACATTAGCCAAGGTTAATGATAAGGAGAGAATCTCGGAAATAGCAAGAGAAAAGGAGACAGTTACCTACAAAGGAGTTCCGATAAGACTGTCAGCTGATTTCTCCAAAGAAACGTTACAGGCAAGAAGGGCCTGGAAAAAAAGTATTCAAAACCATGAAAGGCAAAGACCTACATTCAAGATTACTCTATCCAGCAAAGCTATCATTTAGAATGGAAGGAGAGATAAAGTGCTTCCCAGATAAGATCAAGTTAAAAGAGTTCATCATCACCAAGCCCTTATTATATGAAATGTCAAAGGGACTTATCTAAGAAATAGAAGAAGATCGCAAACTATGAGCAGTAAAATGACAACAAACTCATAACTATCAATAACTGAACCTAAAAAACAAAACTAAAACAAAACAAAAATGAACTAAGCAAACAACTAGAACAGGAACAGATTCACAGAAATAGAGATCACCTGGAGCATTATCAGCAGGGAGGGGGAAGGGAGAATGGGGAAAAGGTACAGGGAATGAAAAGCATAAATGTAGGTACAAAATACAAAGGAGGAGGTTAAGAATAGCTTGGGAAATGGAGAAGCCAAAGAACTTATATGTACGACCCAAGGACATAAACTTAGGTGGGGGAATGATTGTGGGCAGTGAGGGGCAGTGCAGGGCAGAGGGAAATAAAGGGGATAAAAAATGGGGCAACTGTAAAAGCATAATCAATAAAATGTATTTTACATAATTAATTAATTTGAATTAAACGCCAATTTCTCTAAGCTAATAGCCAATTAAAAATGTTCCATGTATGAACAGTTTCACTATATCAATATCCCTTTAAAATTATAATTTGGTTTTGGGTTTACTCATATATTCTGGTGTTTCTCTAGTTAGTTTGACTTTAAAATATTATATTCATTTCTACAAGAATTTATTACTCTAGGTAATTTTAGCTGTCTTCTAAAGCTTACAATGAAAAGTGACACTGCCAACACCTTTGTCTGTCTGTTAACATTCTCATGTGTAGAACTAACCAGAATACTTTTTTGTTGTTGTTCAACACAATTGTCCCCATTTTCTTCCCACTACTCTCCTCCACCCCTCTCAGCCTTACCTCCCACACTCAATTCTACCCCGCTGTTGTCTTTGTCCATGGATCCTATATACATGTTCCTTGACCACCCTTCCCCTTTTTTCCACTGCTATCCTCTCTGTCCTCCCCTCTGGTCACTGTCAGTTTGTTCTTTATTTCAATGTCTCTGGTTATATTTTGCTTGCTTTCTAGTTTTGTTGATTAGCTTCCACTTATAAGTGATATCATATGGTATTTGTCTTTCATCGTCTGACTTATTTCACTTAGCATAATGCTATCCAGTTCCACCCATGCTGTTGTGAAGGGTAGGAGCTCCTTTTTTCTGTCTTCTTTGTAGTATTCCATTGTGTAAATGTATCAGTTTTTTGATCCATTTATTTACTGATGAAAGTTGTCTACTGAGTTACACTTTGTGCACTGTTATTTCCATTTATGTGATCAGGACTGCAGTTACACATAAGTGTATGGTTCAATTGCCTTGAAGTAAATATTGGGAAGAATATCATGATAGAAATAATACATTGATCATTGATAATTGTTCAAGTTTTTTTCTAATGTTTTTCTAGACATGTGTATTGAAGTTCTTAGTGGTAGAGTAGTGAGAAGCCTAGAAATTAATGTCTCTTTTGAAGTAAGACAGGTTTAGCTTCAAGTCATTAAGTATGGTGTTGTAAACCTAGGCAAACTCTGATTTTCAAGGGGAAAAACTAAGTTATGAAAAGTTCTCTATGGAGCTCTTCAGAAACAACCTCTTTTACAACTCTATAACTGAAAATGGCATGGCACATATTGACATTTTTGTAAAAGAAGCCTGTGTCCACCTTATTCAACAACGTATTGTTTCACACAGAGAAACACATAGGAATGAAGAAACGTGAATTCACTGTATTAAATTACTTGAAATCAGGAAGTGACTTAAGTTTATAAGGAAAATACACCTAGAAGAGTCTACCAGTCACTCCCAGACTGCCTTTCATTCTCCGAAAGCTATAATGCTGTGTTTGAACACCCTTAAGTTATATTCATACCAAGTGAGATTGTGGAATGCTTACCAGCCAAGGCTATAATTCCTAAATACAAAATCTCCTCAATATGTAATGGATAGTTTGTCTTTACAGATGAGAAAACATGTTCTTCAGGACGATATTTGATAGTATCAAAAGTAAAATACAATCAAACAAAAGTAAAAACCCCTTGAAATGGGATTGTTGCTGAGGTTAATGAGGAAAATACATCTCCAAGAATCTGTTTATCATTTCAGCCTGTTACTCAGTCTCTGAAAGCTATAGTACAGTGTTAGAAAATGCTTAAGTTGAATTCATACCAAGTGCGATTTAGGGACACTTACCAGCAGAGACTACTGTTCCTAAATATAATCTCTCCTCATTATGTAATGAAAAATTTTGCCTATACTGATGATAAAACATGTTCTTTTGAAAGACATTTGACAGCACCTCAAGTAAAATATGGTAAAATGAGGAAAAAAAGAATTTACTATTCTAACACTTTTAAAAAGCAATTATGTTTAGGAATGGTCATATAATAAAGTCCTTAATATCAATGCATGCAAATTTTTTTCCTAAACATTAATAGGTACAAGATGGAAAGTAAGACAAAGAAAAACTATACAGAAAGTAGAGACAGAATTTCTAAAATGTTGAGAATACAATTTTGAAATAATTTTTTAATTTTATTTTTATTTTTATGCTGTTACAGTTTTTTCTGCTTTTTCTCCCTTTCCTCACCTCTACCCAGCCCCACTCTTGCCTTCCTCAAGCCAATCCCCATATTGTTGTCCATGTCCATGGGTTGTTCATAAATGTTCTTTAGTTAAACACCTCACCATCTTTCACCCCGTTCCCTACTCCTTTCCAGCAGCTATCTTGCTGTTTTATGTATCTAAGCTTCTGTTATTATTTTTTCATTGGCTTATTTTGTTCATTAGACTCCACATATGAATAAGATCATCTGGTATTTTTTATTCACTGGCTGGCTTAATTTCTTAATATAATTTTCTCCAGGTCCATCATGCTGTTGCACAATGTGGAAGTGTTGTTTTTTGTTTGTTCTTTTGTTTTTTACTGCTGCATAGTATCCCATTGTATAAACGTACCACAGCTCTCTTATTCACTCATCTACTGATGGGAACTTAAGCTGTTTCTAAATCTTGTCTATTTTAACTAGTGCTGCTGTAAACATAAGGATGCATTTTTTTGTATTGGGGTTTTGGGTTATATTCCAAAAAGTGGAATCACTGGGTCAAAAGGGAGTTCCATTTTTAATTTTTAAAGGGTACTCCATATTGTTTTCCATAGTGGCTGTACCAGACTGCAGCCCACCAACAGTTCTCCAGGGTTTCCTTTCCTCCACATCCTGGCCAACACTCGTTGGTTGTTGATATATTGATGACAGACATTCTTACAGGTGTGAGGTGATATCTCATTGTCATTTTAATTTGCATTTCTCTGTTGATTAGTGGTATTGAGCATTTTTTCACATGTCTACAGGCCCTCTGTATACCCTCTTTGGAGAAGCATCTATTCATGTCTTTTGCCAATTTCTTAATTGAATTGTTTGTCTCCTGGCATTGAGTTTTATTAGTTCTTTGTATATTTAGGAGATTAAACTCTTGTCAGATATATCATTGGCAAAAATGTTCTCCCATACAGTGGGTTCACTATTCATTTTGCTGATGGTTTCTTTAGCTATACAGAAACTGTTTAATTTGATATTTTCTGTTTTGTTTCCAGTACCTTAGGAGATATATTTGCAAAAATATATCTATATTGAATATCTGAGATTTTAATACCTATCTTTTCTTCTAGGATTTTTATGGTTTCATGAATTACATTTAAGTTTTTATCCATTTTGAGTTTATTTTTGTGTATGGTATAAGTTGGTGGTCTCGTTTCATTTTGTTGCATGTAGCTTTCAAGTCTTCCCAGCACCATTTATTGGAGAGACTGTGTTTGCTCCATTGTATGCTCTGGCCACCTTTGTCAAATATCAATTGCTCATACAGGCATGATTTTATTCCTGGGCTGTCTGTTCTATTCCTGTATGTCTGTTCTTGTGCCAGTACCAGGCTGCTTTGATTACAGTGGCCTTGTAGAGTAGTTCAATATCAGGAGTTGTGATACCTCCAGCTTTGTTTTTCTTTTGCAGGATTGATGATGCTATTTGGGGTCTTTTTTCATATTCTCAAGGGGCAAAAATTAAAAGTGATCCCCTAAAAATCTGCAACAAGACAAGGATATCCAGTTTCACCACTCATTCGACTTAGTTCTGGAAGTCCTAGCCATGGCAATCAGACAAGAAGAAGAAATAAAAGGCATCCTAATTTGGAAAGGAGAAAGTAAACCTGTCATTGTTTGCAGATGACATGATATTATACATAGAAAACCCTAAAGATGCCACCAAAAAACTACTAGACCTAATAAATAAAAATACATTTTCCCTGATCTTACTTAACAATAAGAAAACATAACAAGGAAACACTGGGTATAAAAATATCCATGTCTTTTGATATACCTACTTTAGTTATTATAAATATTAATGGGTGATGTATATGACAACAGATTTCTGAAATGACCAATTGCTTTCTAAAAGGACAAGTACAAATGGCAAATGTCTTCACAATTGGAAAGAAGTTAGCTTTCTCTCTTTTATTTCCTATACTCAATCTGTGTCAGAGTGACTCAAATTTAGTTTTCACTTAAATAACATTTCAGGAAACAAATCACATTAACTTGATGAGATTTCTTTTTACTTCATACAGTCGTTTTTCAAAATTACAAATAGCCCGTCTTGACACTGAGGCCTCCATAATGATTAACTTGGCTGTTTACCCAATTATTTCTTTCTAAAAATAAGAAAACTCAAAGTGCTTTTATATTTAAATGACTAGCACTCCAGTAACACTGCCGATCAATCATTTTAAGTTAATGATTAAAAAAGTAAATGTTTCTCTACTTTCCATAGCTATTCTAAATAGCATGTCAAACACAGCAGACTCTATTTACTGTCACTACAGTTTAACACAGGCCACCAAATGTGAGGCAGCACACATAAAACACTGTTCAGGGCTTTTATAGTCTTCACTAAATACTTGTTTGAAATGGTTTTAAGATGACTAATTCTCAATTAAAATATTTTATTTAATAAACCATGTCCGTTTGAGATTTGTTATGCCAATAGAAAAACATTTTCCATTTTAAAAAAGCTATACTTTTATGATTCTGTGTAGCAGAGAAAACAGAATTCCAAAATGTTTCCAAAAATCACTTAATTACTCATAGAGAATTACATGTGTGGAAAAAAGAGTGAAGAGTTAATACGTCTCATTGTAGGTCTAATTTAAATATTATAAAAATTAATTTACTTTAACTAAAATTTGAAATTATTAATTCAATCCAAAAGTGATAATGGTTGTTTGTTCAAATGATACAACATAACAATGATCTACTTGGCTTGAACAATAAATTTCTCAATATATTGTTTTGTTACAGTAACAGCTTCTTATGTCCTTATAATTTAAGGTCTCACTTCTGAGCCACTTTTTGAGATATGATGGAAAAAGAACATATAATGTACATAATTTGCTCACCAACTGGCTGCTCTTCCCAATTTTCTCAATATATTTCCTCTTTTTTTCTTTGTTTCCCAACCACCAGTTATCCTAGGTCTCCTCTGTCTACAGAGGTCTCCTAGGTCTCCTCTTTCTCTGAGTGATCTTATTCTATTTAATTGTTTTATATTTCAACCACCTCTCAATTTACTACACCTATATTCAATTCATAACTCAATATATGCTTTGTTGGCACTTGGTCCTTCAATTTTGAGCTTTTAAAATAAAGATATCAGATCTTTGTCTTTGATATAAGATCTACTGATTTGTCTGTTGCCTTTTGATTTTGTTTCTGGTTAATTTTGCCAAGCATTTCAATGTAATTAAATTTATCACCCTTTTATGTCAGATTTAGATTCTTTCTTGTCAGAATTAGAAAGTCTATCCCTATACTATGTTTTAAGAGTAATACACCTAGTTTTCTTTTACAATTTTTATGGGTTTATTCTTACTTTGAGATCTCTACTATATTTCAGTTTATTCATGTATGGTGTGAGAATGGATCAAACTTTATTACTGAACAGTTTTTCCAGCATTATTTATTAAAAAGTCTGTCTTCACCCCAGTGGCTTAAGATGCCATCTTTATCATGTAAGAGATATCTATATGTTCTGAGGTTCAGTTTTTGACTTTCTATTCTATACCTATGATTGTGTGTGTCTATTTTTCTGTCTGTATCTCCTGGTTTTGATTTTAGACATAATATACCATGTTTTCTTTCAAAATATCTTGATTATTCTTTATTTTTAAAAATAATTTCAGTGTTTCTTTTTTTCTTTCTGTTCCTTTCTTTCTTTCTTTATTTAATTTTTAGATTGGAAGGTAAGTTTCCCTCCCAGGTTTATTGAGATATAATGGACATATAACATTGTATAATTTTGAGGAATACAAGGTGATTTGATATACACATATATAATGTGAAATGATTATCACAAAAAGGTTTGTTAATGTATTACACCTCAAATGGATGTCATATTTTTGTGTGTGTGGTGGGAAATTTTAAGACATACTGTCTCAGCAAATTTCAAGTGTGCAAGACACATTGTTAACTTTGGTCACCATGCTGTACATTAGATCACCAGAACTTATCATCTATGACTAGAAGTTTGTACACTTTGACCACCCGTACACATTTCCTCACCCCACCCTCCCACCTTGTCCCTGGCAACCACCAATCTACTCTATGTTTCTATGAGTTCTGTTATTTTAGATTTTACATATAAGTGAGACCAAAAAGTATTGGTCTTTTGCTGTTTGACTTATTTCACTTAGCACAATGATCTCAAGGATCATCCTTGTTAGTACAAATGGCAGGGTTTCCTTCTTCTTAGTGGCTAAATACATACATATATATATATATATATATATATATGTGTGTGTGTGTGTGTGTGTGTACACACACACACACACACACATGACTTTATCCATTTATCTGTAAATAGACACTTAGGTTCTTTTCACAGGGTAGCTATCATAAATAATGCTGCAGTGAACATGGTAATGCACATATCTCTTCAGTACATTGTTTTTATTTTCTTTGGACATATATCCACAACTGAAATTGCTAGATACTATCATGGTTCTATCTTTTATTTTTGAGGAAACTCCATACTGTTTTCCACACTGACTGTAACAATTTACATTCCCACCAACAGTACATAAGGGTTCCCTTTTCTCTACATCCTCACCAATAGTGGTACCAAGGTAGTGGTTGTTAATTTGTTCCAGAACATGTAACAGCTGCCGAAACCTACGAGTACTAAGCAAGAGACCACTGATGAAGCAGTTTCTCTTGGGGGTGGCATTGTACTCATACAAGTTCTAGCAAGTGTAACAAGTCCTAAACAAGCACTTAGTGCTGAAACATATTTTTTCTAGTCAAAATGTGCAAGTATAGGGTTTGGCAAATTCTGAAGCTGAGTACCAAGGTATGACTGTGTGTGTGTGTGTCAGCCATTCTAACAGGTGGTATCTTATCATGGTTTTGATTTGCATTTAAATATGATTAGGGCAGGGCTGTAGGCTCTGCTCTGAGGTTAGGAGGGGTTTCATCCTGTGTTCTGAAGTTTGGTGAAGTTGCAGCCTGGACTTCAAGATCAGGTAGGCCAACTGCTATACTCTACTGGTGGGCAAGGTTACTGGTCAGGCTCCGTGGTCAGAAAGGGCCTCCACCTGTATCCTGCAGTTTGATGGGGTTGGAGACTGTGCTTCATGGTTCAGCAAGGGTACTATGGTTTAGCAAGGGTACTGTCTTGGATCCCTAGTAAAATGGGGCCAAGGTTATGTTCCACAACTGGGCAGGGTCACTGGCTAGGCACAAAGCCTGGGTGAGGGCTCAAGCTGTGTTCACAATGGAAAAAGATTAAGCTGATATGAGCTATAGGGTAGGGTTATAGCTGTGGTCTGGGACTTTCTTATGTGATTGTTAAAGGTCCCTGTTCATTGGGAGGTCAAAAGTCATACTCTGCAGCTGAGCAGGGTTGTCAGCTTGGCTCCCTGTCCAAATGAGACTGTAGCATGGGCTTCACAGCTGCCTGGTTCTCTGATCAGGTGTCAGCTAGGACTGGAGACAATCTGTAAGTTCATCAGTTGTGTGCCCAAGCAGTCCATAGGATGTTCTCTTTGCCTGCTGGCTATCTGTTGCCATACTTCCCACTGGGGCTGGACTATGGATTATGCTCAGCAGATGGGTAGGGCTTTGAATTTACATAGTTATTATGGCTCATTAAATAGGGACCCCAGTCAGGCTGAACTGTCAACAAACTTCCTGGCCAATAGAGTTATCATCTGAGCTGTGCAGATGGGCAGAGCTAATGGCTAGAATTTTGTTTGTTTGTTTGTTTGTTTGTTTGTTTGTTTTGAGAGGTATTGTTGTAAGCAGGAATTTGACCCACCAAGATCTGAGCCCTGGTTGCTATAAACCCCGCCCCACTCTCCATCCCCATCTGGTTTCCAGTTGCATTGTACTAAAGATACCCCCAGTGATCTTCATGAGTTTAAAACCAACAGGGTCTCCTGAGAAGCCCCCTCAATAGTAGGGCTCTCTTTTCCCACTGGACAAAAAGTAGGCCCATGGGCTCCTGTAAGTGCAGTGTAATGCTAGCCCAGGGGAAGGATGATGAGGTCAAAGTGAAACCACTCTTCTTACCCTTCTGATGTGGTCCTTCTTGTTCTCTGTGGTCCATGCAGGTTCTTTAGCCTCACCCTGATTATGGGATTTTTCTCAAAAGTGTCTTGTCTTTGGATAGTTTCTAGTTGGTCTTCTTGTGATGAGTACTGAAGTTTAGAATAATCTGTATTGCCATATTTATGATATTACCCTTTTTATGTAAATTCTTCCGTGTTTATATTTTCCTATGAATTTCATTATCATTTTGATTTATTCCCTAGAGTAATTTGTTGACATTTTTATTTAGTATTGTATTGATCCTCTCTCTAATACATTCTGAGATTAGGGATTCCAGAATCATGTACTTATGAATATTTTCTGTACCGCAATTAACTATTTTCATGTCTTTCTTAATTAGACTCTGAAATTATTAAGGACAGGATTCATGTCTTTTTAATACTATGAATGCAATAACGGTTCACATAGTTGGCATCTTTATCTTGTTCCTGATTTTAATAATCTTCCTTCCAGTGTTTCTCCATTAAAGAAGTTCTGAGTAAGATAATGTAATCAATTTCACTCTGCCTCTCCCACTGAAACAAACAAACAAACAAAATCCTGGACAGAAGGCAATGAGAAGCTATTTTATGATAATCACAAGCAAACAAATAACTGAATCTCAACCTGAACCCTATAATTTATACAAAATTTAACTCAACATGCATCACAAATCTAAATGTAAAAATATATAACTTTAAAACAATTAAAAGTAAACGTAAGAAAAACTATTTGTTACCAAGGATTAATCAGAGAGTTCTTATCTGTGACACTAAATCATAATCATCTTCCTTCACCATAGCGCAATCCAGGGCTTTTTGTTGGTTGGTTGGTAGGGGTAGGATTGTGAATCTTCTGATTTTATAGATCACCTTTGCCCTGTAGAACTCTAGAATTGGCTTCCTTTTTTATAATGGGAGGCAAACCTTTATTGGAGAAACACTTGATAGCATGTTAGACAAAAATTAATACCTTGAATAAAACACACACATCAGGGAAATAAACCATAGTAGAACAGTCATTTTAGATTGTGCTCTGCAGTGTCTCAGGTGATGATGGAAGTAAGGTATGATGGGCCAGGAAGGCAGGTAGGGCTCTAGGCCTCCAGTCTTGCAGCAGCAAGAGCGGCTTTGCTTTTAGTGATATTATATACTGGACATATGAGTAAAGATTTGTTTGGATAAAGTGTACTAATGATATTAAAACAAAAACTTTCAAAACCTCTGCTTAGAAGAACTTTTATTGGTCCAGAAAAATGTTAACGCTAAATATGAAACTGCTTGATCTCATTTTTATTATATACACAAAGAGAGGGAACTACTAAAATGATGTTAATAGATTATTTATAATGAGGAATAATATAGTATCTATATATTCTAGCTACCCATAGTAAATCTGTAATGTTTATGCTTTGTTTTTAAAGGTTTATAAGATCTGTCTATTGTTCTCTTTCCTCTCATTAGCAGTTTGTTACAAAATAACTACAGTAATAGTCTCTTCAACATGCATATACTCTTCTTACTTTCACAATCAAATGGTCATATCACATAGACACAGAGTTTTAGAGTTTACTTTATAGGTATCTTTCTATGTAATAGGCTTTTGAAAAATTCAAATATGGTGAATGTTGTAATTTTCTTAGCATTCCATTTCACTTTGAATTTATAGACACCTGCAAAGTTAAGAGTAGTGTCTTACCTACTCTTTTTATGCTTTATAGCATGCAGAAAGATATCAGATTATAAAGACCCTCTGTGTGTCTCTGATTATCTACTAGCTTGCAAATGATAAGACAAAGGTAACATATAACTACAGTATCAACAGATTCAGCATTTATAGTAATGTTGCCCAACAGAAATACAGTGCAAGCCAAAGATTTAATTTTAAATTTTGTATTAGCCATATTAAAAGGTGAAATTAATTTTAATATTTTATTAACAATATATCCAAAAATTATTTCAATATATAATCAACATAAAAATTATTAGCAAGATATTTTACATTCATTTTTCACATTATGTTGTTGAAGTCTATTGCATATTTTGTACTTACAGTACATGTCAATTCAGATTAGTCACATTTCAAGGGCCCCAAATCCATTTGTGGTTAGTAGATAACTTATTAAACAGCACAACTCTATAAACCTATATGATCATATTAACCAATGTTCACCCAATAAATTTAATTTAAAAGTTATATAAAATGTTTATTTTATGTTAACTTTTAATGTTAATGTTTATTTTATTTTAACTTTTAAATGTTAATGTTTATTTTATATAACTTAATTTAATTTAATTTAAAATATTTATTTAATAAATATTTAATGAAATATTTTTTAAAATATGTAATAAAAATTAAATTATTTATTTTATATACCTTTTAAATTTATTCAATGAATATTTTTAAATTAAATTTATTATGCAGAGCTGTTACACCTTTCAGGCTTGGTAGAGGGGCCTAATGTAGTAGCTGTCTTATAGGGTCCAGTAGCATAGCCTCTCCTATTACCAAAGCTGGGTATTTGAGATGCATCCACTGTGTGGGCTGTGTACACCCTCCTGTTGTAGTTGACCCTTGATTGCTGTTGGCACATCCAAGGTCAGCCACCACCTGTATTCTGTCTGAGACCACACAGTATAAGCTACAAAGTGATCTGCAGATGGCTGCTACTTGTGCTGGGCTTGGAGGTGCCTAGACAAGGCCAAGCTATGAGCCAAGACTAGCTGCTGTTAGCACCAGTCCTGGGGCAACTTAGTGAGAGGTCCAGGGCTTGCTGAAGCCAGAGGTTGGTTATTGGAGATAATTTAGGAAAATCTGAAGCATGGGCCCAAACAAGCCATTTGTATGGAAAAGCCACTGGAAACAACTTGGGTTGGTCTGAACGTTCAGGGCCAGGGACTCAGGGAATTACCACAGTGGGTCAAAATATAAGAGCTAGGTTGACGGACTCTCATATATGGTGCCCTCCTGCCAGCTCTCTGGCTCTAGGGGAGAGCTCAGAAAAGGAACAGTGGCTTCTACCAGGACTTTTGTCTGGAAGAAAGCTGCCCCTTAGCTCTTGCCCTGATGTCAAATAATTCAGTTCCTCTCTGTATATCTCTGATGTATTTCAATCTGCTGCCCCCATGCTGGAGGTCAGAAGGAATAAGTCCAAGTACATCTGTGCATAGGCCCTTAAAGAGAAACTGCTAGGTAGTCCAGCAAATTCTGTCTCCCAGAACCTCAATACTCACAGGTTTTTACATTCAGGAGTTATGACACCTTCTCTTCCTTGCACTGTAACTCTGAGCTGTGGTGCCCTGTGTGCAGCTAGTACCCCTCACTCCTGATATATCCCTCCTGATTTTTATCTGCCACATGTGGGTGTGGGACCAACTGAGTCTGCATCTCTGTCCCTCCTACCAGTCATGATGTAGTTTCTTCTTTAATTTTGTAGTTATAGGACTTCCATTCAACTTGGCTTCTGACCATTCTGAATGATTGTTATTCTATAGTTTAGTTATAATTTTGATGTGGTTGTTCGAGGAGATGAGCCATGTTTACCTGTGCCACCATCTTGACTGGAAGCAATAAGTTGCATGTTATTTTAAACATAGATAATTTAAAGGAAAAAATGTTCTTATTTTCTATATAAATATTACTGCTGTAAAATACAACACTAAATAAAAATGTTTCTTTCTATAGAAGAACTCCACATAATAAATGAAAAAGGGTTGCTAGTATTAGAATGTTTCCCAACTTCTGATAACTTAGTGGATCCAGGCATTGAGCATGGAAGTCTGTTAACCCCAAAGTAAGGCAACCAGATATTTTGTGCTTGCAGCTAGAAGAATTCACCCACCGGTTATAAAGTAGTCTTGTCGAGATGCTTGTATCTGTGTCTTATCAATTTTCTAAATCAAACTACAGAGGACAAACATTTTTAAATGCACATGTGATGCAATTAGCAAAATCTATACAGTGCAATACTCTACAAAACAAATACCTTGGTTTCCTCAACAAATAATCTGAAAGGAGCAAAAACATGATGAAAGTATACCTGTAGATTTAAAGAAATTTAAGAGCCATACCAAAGAGCAGAAATGTGTGGCCTTACTTGCATCACATTCAAACTCATTTAACTTTGACTTTGAGCATTTAAAGGATATTGGAAATTTGAATACTGACAGGATATTTGATGAAATTAACAGATTGCCCCCCAAATTTAGGTGTAATAGTAGTGAAGTGGCTTTGTAAAAAAAATAAATAAATAAATAAAAAGATGTAAAAGAAACCTTTTTAACACAGAATTTTACAGATAATTACTGAATTCCTTATGTGTAAAAGTATACCAAAAGTAGGATTTGCGTCAAAATAACCTGGAGCCTGGAGAAATGAGAGGCTGTACAGTTGAAGTAAGATTGGTCATGGGTTCTCATTCACTGAGTTTTGTTTTGTGCACATTGAGATTTTTTTACTCTTCTGTCTATATATGGCACATGTATGCAATATTTTATGATAAAACTTTAAAGGAAACTCTTAAGGTTGTGAGGTATGAACTACTTTGATAGGGTTATAGAAAGAAGCAGCATCTTAGCACTCAGGTGAGCAATTTGCTCACAGTAGATGATGAACAAATATATGTTAAGTTAATCAATAATTTTTATTAAGGCTAAAGAAAAGCAGAATAAGATTTCAGTGTGTAAATTTTCTTCCTATCGTTCATTTTTACCAAATCTAGTCATTGAAAATAAGACTTTGTAAGATTTGCTTTATTATCTTATTTAAGTATAATATAATTGATGAAGTAAAGATAACATTTTTTAAACTGAAAAATAGCTTATTTTTGAGTAATCATATATCCTTTTAATACAATTAATAGTCACAAGACTTGCATTTTCTAGTTGCTGCCCTCCACAAGTATTCTTTTCATCATCAAAGAACTTGGATAAGAAATTAGGGCTTATAATCTATTTCCCTTTTAAGGTCATGTTAAGGCTAGTATTTTAAACTGTCATACTGCATTCCTCTCAATATAAAGTGCTTTAATTAAAATCCATGTTTTATCTGAAGTTTTCTATCTCTCAAATATATGTTTTCTGAGGTGCACAACAAGAAATATCATAATTAGATGCCAGAGATTAAAGACAAAGAGAGTATTTTAAAAACAACAAGAGAAAAACAGTTAGTTACCTATAAGGGAGCTCCCATAACACAGTCATCTGATTCCTCAACAGAAACATTTCAGGCCAGAAGGGATTGGTATGAAATATTCAAAGTGAAAAAAAAAAACAAGGACCTGTTACCAAGTCTACTTTACCCAGCAAGCCTATCATGTAAACTTGAAAGAGAAATAAGGATCTTTCAAGGCAAGAAAATGTTGAAGGAGTTTGTTACCACCAAACTATATGTGAAGGAGTTTTCTAGAAGGAGGAGGAGGAGGCAAAAGAGGTGGAGGCAGAGAGGAACATACAGGGTCCTGGACAAATAAAATCCCTTTTTATTACAAAAGCATAAGCATACAATTCTGTAACATAACAATATCATACTCAAGCACACCATATGACATTTTAGGTGAAATATTAAAATTAAAACCATAAATTGTTACACCTATTTTACTTCCCTACCAACCACACTCAAGTAGGCATTATTTCTGCCAGACCCTGTAGATAAAAGAATGAAATGGCATATTGGACAATGCTCTAACAAACCAAACTACCCAGCCAATGTGATAAAAAGTGTTGAGACTTTGGAGGAAAAGGAACTTTTAGCCACTGTTGGTGGGAGTGTAAACTGGTATAGTCACTATGGAAAACAATATGGTGGTTCCTTAGGAAACTGAAAACAGAATTATCATATGACCCAACAATCTCTCTTCTGGGTATCTACACAAAAAACTTGAAAACATTTATTCACAAAGATATATGAACCCCTATGTTCACTGGAGCATTTTTCCCAGTAGCCAAGACATGGAGACCACTAAGGTATCCTTTGATAGAAGACTTCATAAAGAAAATATGGTACATATATGTTACAGAGCAGCAACATGAGTTCTGCTGCCATCTAGGCAAAAATTCCAGGGGGCAAAGGTTTGGTGATAAAGGAAAAGAGTTTTTAAGCCTATCAAGTCATAGCTTTAATCACTTAAGCCTATCAGTTAAGGCTAAACTCTAACACCTGAATTCTCCTAACTTTTTCCCTGTTCATTTTTAGTTATCTTGTTTCTATAGAGTTAGTTTAAAAACTAAAAACAACATAATATACAAAAACTACATAATTTTGGAAGAATGGCCTCAGAGCCTGTTCCCTCTAGAACACCCAAATAATAAACCTGTCACCCTCTGTCAAACCAGTCTAATCCTACACTGCGCCTGAAGTTCCTTCTCATACAAAATACCAGCTTCTGGGAAATGCAGGCAGCTGCAGCACAATCACCCAGGCATCCTTGAGGAAGAAGAGCCTGAGAGTGAGCCTGAGAGCCAGAGCCAGAGCCAGAGCCAGAGCCTGAAAGAGAGCCATATCAGGACCCAGAGAGCTCTCTAAGCTGGAGAGAGTCAGTCCTCTTTTTATTTCCATTGGCTCTGGAGGCAGTCAACTTCTCAGCCATTCCTGTCCTGGACTGCCCAGAATTTTCTTGGCAAACTCCTCCTACAGCCCCTCCATACCCCAGTAATCTGAGTTATCTTAATCAAATCTCTCTATGTCATATGCTGTCAAATACAACTGACCACAAAAAGATGAAATACTACTATTTGTGACAGCATAGATGGGCTTTGAGAATATTATGCTATGAAATTTCAGTGAAAAAAGATAAGAACCAAATGATTTCATTCATATGTGGAATATAAAACTGACATTCAGAAACACAGACAGGCAACAGTATGGTGGTTACTAGAGGGAAAAAGGTAAGGGGTGGAAGAAGGTAAAGGCAGCCAAATATATGATGATTAAAGAAGGTTTGACTATGGGTGGTGAGTACACAACGCAAAATACAGATCATGTATCACAGTAATGTACACTTGAAATCTACATGACCTTATTAACAAATGTCACCCCAATAATTTAATAAATAAAAAATAACATGCCAACAAATATATACCTATCAATAACTACTTTATTTTTATATATTATTATTTATAATCCTCACCTGAGAACATGTTTTTTATTGATTTTAGAAAGAGAGAGTGAGAAACATTGATTGGTTGCTTCTCATACACTTCCTAAATGGTGATTAAACTTGCAACCTAGGTATTTGCCGTGACTGCAACTTTTTGGTGTACAGAACCACACTGACCCACCTGGCCAGGGCTCAATAATCACTTCAAATATAAATGGCCTAAATGTTCCAATCAAGATACATAGAGTATTGAATATATAAGAAAACAAAACTCATATTTATTTTGTCTACAAGACAGCCACCTCAGAACAAAAGATACAGAATAACAGTAAAGGAATAGAAAAAGATATTTCACACAAATGAAAAGGAAATAAAGCTGGGGTAGCAATACTTATATAACACAAGATAGACTTTAAAATAAAGGCTATAGTAAAAGAAAAGAAGGACATTACATAATGATAAAGGGATCAATCCAATATAACCCTTGTAAAAATTTATGTACTCAACATAGGACCAACTAAATTAGTAAAGCAAATATTGATGTCATAAAGTGAGAGATTAATAGTAATACATTTATAGTATGGATTTTAACACCCTATTCACTTCAAAGGATAGATCTTTAAGACAGATAAAAAGGAAATGCTGGCCTTAAGTGACACACTAGATCAGATGGATTTCATTGATATTTTTAAAGCATATCACCCCAAAGCAACAGAATATGCATTCTTTTCAAGGGTATTTGAAATATTTCCTAGGATAGACCACATGTTAGAGCATAAAGCAGAGCTCAATAAATTTAAGAAGATTTAAATCATATCAACCATCTTCTTAGACCATAATGTTATAAAGCTAGAAATAAATCTCAAGAAAAAAACCCGTAAAACACACAAATACATGGAAGCAAGATAGCATGTTACTAAACAATGAATGGGTTACCCATGAGACCAAGGAAGAAATCAAAAGATACCTTGAAACAAATGAAAATGAAAACATAACAACTCAAAATCTATGAGGCACAGCAAAAGTAGCCCAAAGATGTAAATTTGTAGCTACATGCCTACCTTAAGAAATAATAAAAATATCAAATAAATATTTAAACTTTACACTTAAAGGAACTAGAATAAATAACAACAAAAAAGTCATTAGTAAGTGTATGAAAGGAAATAATAAAGATCAGAGCAGAAATAAACTAAACAGAGTCCAAAAAAACAAACAAACAAAAGTCAGTGAAAACAAGAGCTGTTTTTTTGAAGAGATACACAAGATTGATAAATGTTTAACCTAATTCATCATTAAAAAGAGAGAGTACTCAAATAATGAAAGTGGAGAAGTAACAACTGATACCACAAGAATAGAAAGGATTGTAGGAAAATATTTAAAACAACTATAAGCTAACAAATTGGAGAATCTGGACAAAATGGAAAAATTCCTAGAAACATAAAATCTTTCAAAACTGAATCAGAAAGAATCATAGAATCTGTGCAGATAAAATGCCAACTAGTGAAACTGAAGGAGTAAGGAAAAAATCTCCCAACAAACAAAATTCCTGGACCAGATGGCTTTACAGAAGAATTTTACAAAAAATTCAAAGAAGAACTAACACCTGTCGTTCTCAAACTACTCTAAAGAATTCAAGAGGAAGAAAAACTCCCAAGATGTTTTTATGAGGCCAACAAAACTAAATGAAGACACTACATCAAAAAAAATTATAGGCCAATATCCATGATGAACATAGATGTTAAAATTCTGAACAAATTATTAGCAAATTAGATCCAGCAATACATTAAAAGATCATAAATCATGATCAAGTGGAATTTTTTTCTAGGGATGCAATTTGGTAAAACATCCACAAATCAATAAATGTGGTATACCATGAAAACAAATGAAATATAAAAAAACACACATGACTATATCAATTAATGTAGAAAAAGTATCCAATAAAATCCAGCACCAATTTATGATAAAAAAAAAAACCCTCTCAGCAAAGTAGAAATACAGGAAGCAGACCTCAACATAATAAAGGCCATATACGAAAAACCCACAGCCAACATCATACTCAATGGGCAAAAACTACAAGCATTTCCCTTAAGAGTAGGAACAAGACAGGTATGTATGCTTTCACCACTGGAAGCAGACACAGTACTGGATGTCCTAGGATGTCCTAACCACAGCAATCAGACAAGAAGAAGAAATAAAAAGCATCGAAATTGGAAATTAGAAGTAAAATCATCATTATTTGTAGATTACATGATACTGTATACAGAGAACCCTGAGGTTCCACCAAAAAACTACTAGAAATGATGAAGGAATTCAGTAAAGTAGCAGGATGTAAAATATAATAAATATCCAGAAATTAGTTGCATTTTATATACCAATATGGAACTGTCAAACTAAGAAAACAATCCCATTTAAAATTGCTTCAAAAATAAAGTATCTACAAATAAATTTAACCAAAGATGTAAAAGACCTGTACTCTGAAAAATATAAGAAAATGAAGAAAGAAATCAAAAAAGACACAAATAAGTGGGAACATATACCTTGCTCATACATAGGAAGAATTAACATCATTAAAATACCCAAACTACCCAAAACAATCTATAGATTCAACCCAATCCTATGAAGATCCCAATAGTGTATTTCACAGAACAAATACCCCAAATATTTATATGGAACAACCAAAGACCAAAAATAGCCACAACAGTCTTGAGGAAGAACGAAGTCAGAAGAATCACAGTACCCAATATCAAACTATACTATAAGGCTAGAGTAATCAAAACAGCATGTTACATTTGATAAATAGACATAGATCATTGAAACAAAATACAGAGCCCAGAAATAGACCCACATCTTTTTGTCAATTAATATTTGGTAAAGGAGGCAAAAACATATAATGGGGTAAAGATAGTTTTTTAAATAAATAGTGCAGAAATATTGGACAGATACATGCAAAAAAAATGAAACCAGGTCACCTTCATACACCATATACAAGAATAAACTCAAAATAAATTAAAGCTCTAAGTGTAAGACTCAAAACCATAAAAATCTTAGAAAAGAACATAGGTACTAAAATCTTCGACATTTCTTGTCCCAATATATTTTCTGATATATCTCCTGAGGCAAGGAAAACAAAAGAAAAAATAAACAAATGGGACTACATCAAACTAAAAAAGTTTTTTACAGCAAAGGAAACCATCAGCAAAATAAAGACACTCCAATGAATGGGAGAACATATTTGCCAATAATATATCTGATAAAAGGATAATATGCAAAATTTATAAAGTACTTATAAAACTCAACATCAAAAAAAAGCAAGCAACCCAATAAAAAAAATTGGCAAAGGACCTAAATAGACACTTCTTCAAAGAGGACATACAAATGGCCAATAGATGACAAGATGTTCAGTGTCACTAATCATCAGAGAAATGAAAATTAAAACCAAAATGAAATATCACCTCACACCTGTCTGAATGGCTATTGTCAATAAATCAACAAACAACTGTTGGCAAGAAGGTAGAGAAAACAGAACTTTCATGCACTATTGGTAGGAATGCAGACTGATGCAGTCACTGTGAAAAGCAGTATAGAATTACCTCAAAAAATTAAAATTGGAAGTGCCTTATGACCCAGCAACTCCTCTTCTGGGAATATATCTGAAGAAATTCAAAACACTAATTCAAAAGAATATGTGCATATGCACCCCTATGTTTATTGCAGTGTTACTTAGAACAGTCAAGATTTGGAAGCAGCCCAAGTATTCATCAGTAGATGAGTGATGGGGGAAAAAAGCTGTGGTACCTTTACACAATGAAACACTACTCGGCTGTCAAAAGAAGAAAGTGTTACCCTTTGAGACAGCATGGGTAAGGAAGCTATAGGGCTGAGTGAAAAGGGTAAAGGAATTAAGTAAAAAAAAAAAAAAAACCCTCATATATCCAGACAACAGTATGGTGATTACCAGAGGAAAATGGGGGTGGGGTAGGTAGAAGAGAGTACAGCAGTGGTAAATGATCATGGAAGGAGAGTTGACTTGGGGTCTTGAACACAATGCAATATACAGATGATGTATTATAGAATTGTACCACTGAAACTTGTATAATTTTGCTAATTAATGTCACACTAATAAATTTAGTAAAAAGGGAGGAAGGAAGGAAAAGAAAGAGAGGAAAGAAAGAAAAGAAAATAAAGAAAGGAAGAAAGAAAGAAAGAGAGAGAGAGAAAGAAAAAGGGAGAGAGCAAGAAACAGAGAGAAGAGAGAGAGAGAGAAAGAAAGAAAAAAGAAAGATAGAAAGAAAGAAAGAAAGAGAGAGAGAGAGAAAGAGAGAGAGAAAGAAGAGAAAGAGGGAGAGAAAGAAGAGAAAGAGGGAGGGAGGGAGGAAGAGGAGCAGAAAGAAAGAAAGAGGGAGACATTAAAAATTCTGGGTGAAACAACTAGCCTCCTCGTCACTTTGTGACATAATTATTCATTTACATGTATATCTCCCTCAGTGTACTGCGAGTACCTTCAAACCCAATGATGTGTTTTGGTCAACTTGTATTCCTCTACATAGCAGCTGCCCCAGCCTATCTGCAGGGCCTAGAGCCCTCAAGATGGGGTCCTCAGAGCCTCTCTACTTGCCCGATTCCTGAATTCCTCTGCTTTTGCTTTTGCTAAGATCCTATGCTTTTGTCTTGGAAACACTGACCATTTCTATCATGCTTTAGAGAAGCTGTTCCTCTACTGCTGTTCAAACTCACTTCCCAGGGCCAGCCTTCACTGATACAAGGGTCTCAGCCAAATCCAACTGCCTTTGCTCAACGTTTGCTTTAAGGAGTGCCCTGCCTCCCAAGAACAACAATATGGCAACCTATTAGGTCTTCCTAGAGCCACAGGAGGAATTAACCTTCCAGCATGAGCCCATAGGGGGCAGTGCAAAAAAAAGACAAACTAGGACCTTTTTCCAAGGGTAATCTTCCCTGATGAGGTTGTATGGAGATGGTTGTATGGAAACTCTATGGAGGTGGTCTGACCATTCCTCAGGTTCTGTATCTTCTCTTACCATTTATTTCTGTTAAACTACAAAATCTTTATTCACATCCTAGATTGTTTGAAAAGGTAGCAAGCTTTGCCAATCAGTTCTGGGTATTTGAATCAAATGTGGGCCAGAAATGGTGGAACTTTCTTTCAGTGTTATCAAGTCTGAGTCAAGATTTTTTTTCTGCCTGTCACACACAAAAGGAGAAAGGCTGAATATTATATTTAACCTGTGAGATGAAAACACATGGCTAATTTTTTTGAACTTTATTGATGGGTAACTGACATATAAAATTTTAAGATTTAAAGTGTATGTAAGTGGTAATTTGCTACATGTATACACTGTCTAAGGATTCCTTGTGTAGTTAATAACACATGCAACACTTCACATATCTTTTTTTTTTTTTTTGGTAAGAACATTTAAGTTCACTGTCTTAGCAAAATTCAATCATACCATAGTGTTGTCAACTATTGTCACCTCAGACCTTTTTCAACTGAAAGTTTGTGCCCTTTTACCAACCTCTCTATTTCCCCCACCCTTAGCCCCAGAAACAAATCGGTTTCTAATCCTGTCTGATGCCTTGAGTTATAGAAAGTATTTCTTCATATTCTATTGGAGTGCTTGGACATGTCTTTTAAATATGATTTTAAATATTTCACAGGTTTCTTTCTCTGACATATGAAAAGAATTATTTAAGATTTGGAAAGAGTTAAATCCTCTATGTTTAACCATGTGCACTGCAGTGCAGTTTCTTAAAAATGCTATCAGAATCCATAGACTCTAAAATCATGTTATTTTGGCCCTAACATCATAACTTCAAGCTATTCTGGCTACGGAATGTGTTGCTGAGATCATGTAAGCAAACTTTTCTGAAGCATGTACATTTTTTTTATTGCATTATCAATACCATGAAGAAATGTTTCTCTCTCTTCCTTCATTTCAAAAACATGCATGAGCATTTTATGGAATGATTAGTATGTGCCAGGTACTGTTTCAAGAAGTCACCTGTAGTTGTTTTACTCTCCTACTCCATCCTACCAGATGGTCACTATAGCAAATCATGTTTTATAGAAGAGGAGGCTGAGGCTTAGGAACTAGGCACGATTGTTGGTAGGTAGGGAACCCAGGAAGACAGTCTGACTTCAAAGGCCACATTTACACTCAACATCTTGTTGCTTTCTTTAAATAAGTGTTAGTATTTCATAGTTTTCACAAACTCATTGGAAGGTCATTTCTTGCTTTTGGTCTCTTCAGCTGAAGGTCGTGGCCCTTGTGGAGGGGCAGGGTGCGGGGGGTGCATCCTCCTGACTCTATCATCATCATAACCACCCAAAGCAAGACCACATGAGGATGGCATTCCTGGTCTCAGGTGTCCCACCAAAATCTTTGGGAATCCTGGTATCCACAATCATGTTTTCTTCTTATGGGTCATATAAACAGTCCTGCTCCCTGCTTGTTGCTGGATCCCATGATTTTCCTCTCTGTTTCTATTTACCACATTTTTTCAGACAAGAGAACCTCTGGGCCACTCCTTCTCTCATTGAGGCATTTCTGGTTCACATGAGACTTGGCCCAGCCTGGCTGAGGGGTAGACTGGGTTGTTGCCCTGAGAAGGGCCTGCTGCTACTCTGAAGGAAGCCCCTGCCTTCTCAGGGTATCTTCCTCAGACACTGACTGAACAGATGGGGCTAGTGCTGCCGGGAGTTCAGGAGCAGCTGGCTCATCCAGCTCTACACCAACACTGACCCTCCCTCTGCCCTATAGAAAACCTAACTGAGCCCAAAATTCCTGCAGACTTCAGTTCCAATCCAATCCTAGATAGAGACCCATAAGATAGGAGGGGCAGGTCCACCAAAAGACATAAGAAGATTAACAACTGCTCTGTTTGTAATAGCTGCAAACTGGAAACAACTCAGCTGGAGGAGGGAGCCTTTGTGGTGGCCTCCAGGATGGGCTGAGAGCATATGGCCAGGGACTTTAGAAAGGTCCAGAGACAGATGTGAGAGAAAAGCAAGAGTTGGGTTCCCTTGAGCCCTGCCCTCTCATTTAGGAAATGAGGAACCAGGGAGCTGTATAAGCTAAAAAAGTCAAATATATGGACTTCCCTCCCTTTTTTTTAGTGCACCATCATTCTCCTCATGATGCAAGAAAACCTCAGTCCCCAATGCCTCACTCCCAAAGTACTTCTGACAGGCAACGTCCTATGAGAATGAATCAGAACAGCTTTGGTCAGCAAAAATGACAGGTGAGGATGAAGATGGTTCAGAAGAATCAAACCTACAGGCCCTCCTGAGCACTGAGAAAGCTCCATTGTTCTCTGCAAGTTCCAGATGTTGCCAGGGAACAGTGTGGCCCAGCTGATGGAAGCTGTTTTGGCTCCTGCAGTTGGAAAGAATGTGAGCAGCCAGTAAGGGAAACCTACTGAATGAAGAACCAGAGGAACATCAGAGGTTGCCTGGGGAGAAGTTGCAGCTGGACCAGGAGCTCATTGTACAGGGGTGGGAGCTGCCTGAGTGAGAAGGAGCCACTGCCTGTGACATGCCTGAAAGCCAGAGTGAGTCACATACTGCTACCAGCAAACTAGGCCCTAAACTTAAAGCTTGACTTCCAGATTTCAAAAGGGACTTAAAATAGAGTCTTAGTGTCACAGGTTCAATTCCCAGTCAGGGTACATGCCTGGGTTACAGGCCATGACCCCCAGCAACCGCACATTGATGTTTCTCTCTCTCTCCCTTTTTCCTTTCCTTCCCTCTCTAAAAATAAATAAATAAAATCTTTAAAAAAAACAGAGTCTTACAAAACTGGACATTGTCTATATGTATTTAAAACAAATCTCACATTAAAAAAGAAATGTTTCTTGCCATTAACATCAATCATGTTACAATAGTGTATTCAATTAGGAGAAATCTTAAAGGAAAAACATCAAGAGCACCCTCAATACGACACCTGTAGACTTCCCTGTGAGGAGGGTCAAGTTATAGTCTTTCCTGTAACTCAAGACACACCTCGGGTTTGGGGAAGCAGGTCACCCAGCTGAGTTTATACTGGCAGTGGCAAGAACCATGGGAACTGCTGCTCAACCTCAGCTTTTATTAAATGTACGTTCACATACATCACAGACAGAACACCAACATTACATTAATATCCTATTCTCTATAATATCACATGCAGTTAACAAACACTCAATGAGGTATTAACTAACCTGAGTCCCTGAGTCTCAGTCCAGGCCCCGGAGACAGCATGGCAGGCAGTGAGCTGTCAGCATCTTGCAAGGAAGATCTCCACTAACTCTGTCCAAGGCTGAAGCTGAATTGCAGGTAGGACAAGCAGGAGTCTTGGTTCAACGGGAGTGGTACCTCTGACAGTGTGAGTGTTCCAGAGCTCAGTCAGGCACAGCCTCCAGTGGTGTGTGGTCCACCATAGTGTGGAGCTTATGGCAGGATAATTTTTGTCTCACTGGAGGCTCTGAAGTCCACCTCAAATACTGCATTTTGCCATTTACAATGCGCACTCACGTTTTTGCACAAACTTTCAGGCTTTTAATTTTATTAAACTTTACATTTTAATTTTTTAATCAATTGTTTATTTATATTTAGATACTTGCTTTTTTATAAAGGTGTTTTATCATTTATTTTTGAACATATTATGATACAAGAAATTTTATGTAACAAATTACAATACACAATGATAGATAAAGGTACGTCAGGTACTACCCATGTGTTATGTGCATCCTTATTTTTCTCTAAAAAATTTGGGCAAAAAAGTGTGCATTATACATGGAAAAATATGGTAGCCAAATTCTTGGCACATGATTGAGCTGGGAAATTCCATGGCTCAGGGCACGAGCCACCAGTGCTATGTCAGTAGGTGTGCCCTCTCTGTAGACAGTCTGTGTGCAGATATTTTGGTTATGCTGCCCTGCCAGGCATTTAGAAGGATGCCTGGTGTGACTTAGGTGGTTTCCTTCTTGAACCAAAGTGTCATGGCTGACTGGCAGCCATCTTGGTTGACATGAGTGACTCTGTTTTGTTTTATATACTTTATGCTATCTTGACCAGACCAATTCCATTTTATTGGTCCTGCTCTCCACAAAAAGTATTTTTTAATAAAATGAAAGTGTAATTTTTCCAAAGTGAGTTAGGTTTATATCCCTGAAACTACTCCAGCACAGGGATCAGTAATCAGAATTTTCCAGACTTGACCTGAAAAGATACGACTCCTTAATGACGATGGTGCAGCACAAACGCTCAGATACTAGTGGTTCAACTGACAGTTTTATTACTAACAAAGCTCCACATGAGGTGCAGACAGTGACTGTGACAGCTGCCTATATTTAGCATTATTTTGCAGAGTGATATTAGATTTTCATTTTCTTTTATTTAAAAAAAATACCACTTTGGAAATATGTTCTGGTTTTTTCCCCTTGATAAGATTAAAAATATGGTAGGCTTACTAGCACCTTATTGCACTCCAAGTTCAATTTTAATTCCTCAGTTTTACTGTTTTTTGTAGTAGGCAGATTTAATTGTTCCATTAGTTGCCCATGGAAGCATCAAATGGTGCAATTTAAACCAGACCTTATTTCCTAGGGTCAGGTTCATAGAAATTGCTTTAAGGTCTGGAAGAAAGTGTTCACTTTTCAGTAAGATTGATAGGTCAATCAACCATGGTGGTTCTATACAGAAAACTGCACCTATATGTTCTCAAAAAGTATATATACTTTAAGCTTCCTGACAAGGACAGTTAGGGAAAACCAGTTCATTTCTTAAAGTTGGATAAGATTATCTACTTTGGTGATGGTAGAGTTTGATTTCTTAGTGCCCAGTCTTCTTCATTCCCATTTTAGAGACTTTCCTGATTTTCTGATGGTCCATCCAAAAGATGGGCAGGATCTCTTTTCAGATATAATATTTTACTTCCCAATCTATTTTATTTGCAAGGAAATAAATATAAAATAAGAAATATTTTATATAAATATAAATAAGAGACATATTTTACCACAGTTGCCTTGGCCTATAAGTTCAACAACATTTTTGAGTATTATTATTTTTTAGCTTCAACCACAAGTGAGTTTTAGAATGAAATAATCAGCAACTGACAATTCAATAAAAAATGCAAAAGAGATTTGATGGAATATTATTCATCCTCTAAAATTATGAGGGGGTTGGGGGACTCAGTGAAAGAGGTGAAGGCATTAAGAAGTATAGTTTGGTGGTTACAAACTAGTCATGGGGATGTAAAATACAATATAGGGAGTGTATTTAATATTATTGTAATAACAATCTACAGTGCCAGATGGATATTGGAAATATTGGGGGGGGGGGGTTTGGAAGGTATATGGTTGTCCAAACATTATGCAGTACACCTGAAACCAATACAGAACAATATTAATAGTAAACTGTAATTGAAAAAATATGCTAAAAAATAATCATGAGGTTTACAAAGAAATATGGAATGACACTTTGTATATTGTGTGTTCTTTTACATTTATATTTATTCTTATATACAGGGTGGGGAAAGAGTAGGTTTATAGTTGTAAGTATTTGAAATTAAGAGCTCAGGGATTTTCAATTGCTATGATGCAATAATTTTTTAAAATATACAATATCTGACTATTTAGTCAGGGGCACTGATATCTTTTCCCTCATACTGTTAAATGAAAAAATGACAACAACCAACATGGCAATAGGCATCTGGTGTGGATGAATCAAAATTATAGCTATTTCTTGTCAGATTAGCAAAAATTATAATATACTTTTTGATGTGCCTCAAAATTTTAGTAATTAGTTTATGTGTGCCATCAGATTTTAAAAATGGTTGAAATCTTGTGATATTATGTATTAATTATTATATTATTTTTCATATGAACAACTATAAACCTCCTTTTGACTCACCCTGTGTGTGTATATATGAATATATGTATATATTTTTCATAAAAATCACATTTAAGTATAGCAAATTTTAAGCAACAAGCTGCAATGTCAGTTCTTCAACTAAGAAGGGGAAGAAAAGAACATATAGTCTCTTATCCCCAAATATTCTATAGGTAGCAGTGCTTCTACATACATAATTGTATGTAGAATTAATTTTGTACCATTTCATGAAAGATGAAACTTAAAGTGTTGCAAGTAGAAAAAAGTAAATATTTCTTAAGTTCTTAGTGTTATAAATTGAGTGAGGTGATGAATACTTGATAAGTTTAATATCTTCCACATGTACAATAAGATAAAATTTAAAGAAGTTATAAAAGACATTAGTCCACCAAACATTTGAAACTTAAATGTTTTTTATAATTTATGCTGCCCACAATTAGACAGAAATTCCTCTGAAATTTCTGTGCCAATAAAGACAAAGTTGGAAGATCAAAGTTGCATATGGGATGAAATTATGTACCAGCAAGGATTTTGGAAACACATGGGTCATGCACTAGGGAGAGTGTGGCCAGGATAAGGTGCATTCAGGGGAGAGGGTGCTGGTTGAAAAGAGGTCATACAACAGGGAGAGAGAAGTCAATATCAAAGCTTAAACAGGACACACTCAAGGCTCAACTGAGGTCTTCAAAGTAAAGCAAAGAACTCAGTTAAAAGCGGAGACCACACGTCTGACTATGAGCTATGCACCAGAAATGAAGACTGAAGAGTTGATACAAAACCAGAAAAAAATCAAAATAGGAGAACCTAAACATCTCCTAGAGGTGATCCAGATAAAATGCTTGTAGGTCATGTGGAACCTCTCCCAACGACCCATAGCTATCACCCTCACACATCTTTTTTTTGAAGATTTTGTTTATTTATTTTTAGAAATAGGGGAAGAGAGGGAAAAAGAGAGACATCACTGTGAGAGAGAAATGTCATTCAGTCTCCTCTCTTGCATGCCCCAACTAGGGACAGAACCCACAACCCAGTCATGTGCCCTGACTGGGAATCAAACTGGTGACCTTTTGCTTTGTTGGATGACACCCAACCAACAGAGCCACCTAGGTCAGGATACCTGCATACATCTAAAGATAGGGCACACTTCTTTCAAGGGCTGCCAAGAGTAAGATGTTCTCTTCTGGGTTATTTAGACAATGTTATGTCTTGTGTATTAGTTTGCTAGGATTGCTATAACAAAGTACCACAAACTGGGTGACATAAAACAACAGAAATTTATTGTCTGGAACAGGAGGCTAGAAGTCCCATATCAAGTTATCAGCAGGCCCAAATTCCCTCTGCAACCTATAGGAGAGAATTCTCCCTTGCCTCTTCCCAGTTTCTGGTGGTTTGCCAGCAATGCTCACATTCCTTGGCTTGCTGCTGCAACACTTCAATCATTATATGACCATTATATAATGGCTCCTTCATTATATGACCATTTTCTCCCTGTTTGTGTCTGTCTCTGTCTCTTCTCTTCTAATAAGGAAACTAGTCATACTGAATTAAAAGTCCACTGTACTCCTGTATGATATCATCTTAACTTGTATATCTGCAAAAGACCGTATTTTCAAATATTCACAAGTACCAAATATTAGGACTTAAGCATATCTTTTTGGAGGCCACAATTCAAGCCTTAACATATTGTTTTTGACTACTTGAAATAGCCCTTCCCTGTCTGGTGTGGCTCAGTGGTTGGGTATCATCCTGCAAACTGAAGTGTCGCTGGTTCAATTCCTGGTCAGGGCACATGCTTGGGTTGCTGGCCAGGTCCCCGGTTGGGGTTGTGCAAGAGGCAACTGATTGATGTTTCTTTCCCTCTCTATCTCCCTTCCTTCCTCTCTCTCTAACATAAATAAATTAAATAAAATCTTTAAGACCCTATTGAACAAAAAGAAAGAAAAGAAATAGCCCTGGTATGAATATGAAGCTTGGGCTGAAAAAAAAGTACAATAATGGTTTCTGCAAGGAAAAAGTCAAAAGCAAGCTGCACTGATTGATACAATGCTAATAGCCTTGTGACTCTATGACAGACACTGCTTTCCCCTCTTCACAAATATTGACACATTTTTCCACACTATAATGATATATGGTGTAGTTTTCTAGTCATTGAAAGGTGAGGAAACTAAAGCACAGGAAGATCAAATTGCTTTCATATGTTGAAGCTGGAATTTCAACTCAGGTAATCTGGCCCAGAATCTCTGTGTTTAACTAATATAATTTCAAATTACAAATTGGTTCCTTAGATACCTATACATTCTTTATTATCAACTCCATATTTCTCTGCCTCTTGATAAGCAGTCTGGTGGAATGCTAATGGGTGAGATAAGATTAAATCTGACTTGGGACTGGCCACAAAAGGATTACTAAGTTTACTAAATACAGGTCTCAGCTCCAGCCCTGTGATAAGATATGATCTTACATATATGCATAGTTAAACCTGTTTTTGTTCTTATGACAATGCATACATCTATCTGAAAATAGGTGTCTGACTGAATTATAAAGTTATATACACCTCAACTTCCCTACACATATTTTCTAGTAATTATCAATATTGGATTGAGAATCATAATAATCATCAAATTTGATTTTTAAAAATGCGTGTCTATTTGTGAACTCTTAAAAATTTTCTTTATACAGGGTAGAAGAAAAATTAAATACAAAATTAAAAACTCATTTACCTACCCTTCTTTTAATCTCTTTTAACATCCTTAATTAATGTATAAACATTAAAAATGAAAATAAAATTACTCCAAACACTGCTAACTGCATTGACACCAGAGACTAGGTGGCTTCCTGAGCCCTTTAGCTTCCAGGATCAGACCATACGCACAAATGATATGAGACCAAATACAAATAGGAGAGTTTCATAATTGTTATGGCTTCCCTTTATAAAAGAAATATTCACTAAATATGTAAAATTTTAAAGTACAGAAAAGCATAAATAATAAAAATGTACTTCATTCATTCCTACATTAATCTTTTATTAATGTCTACCAGGTGCTCCATGTCTGCACATGTTGTTGGATCTACAGAAATGAATAGGTCATGTAAAGTCTCTGTTTCCATGGAGATTATCTTGTGAGTGGGGAGATTAAGAAAGAGGTAAACTATTACATCAGATTGCAATAATGACTATGAGTACACTTTTAAAATGGTAGGTAGTGATAACACTATTACTAAGTTACATGGCTTTTAAATATATGTGATTTCAAATTCTGGATTCCAACATGCTGTGATTTTTATCTGATCTTTGAGCATATACCTCCAGATGGTAACCACTAGTATCAGTAATAAGACCACTTGCCCCAAATGCACAACCATTGTCTGGTTATCCTTCTGACAATGTTCAGACATCAAAGCAGAACTCATTTCAAAGTCATTTCGAATTAAATTAAATATTTGAGACACTACAAGAAAAAGTCATCCTAAAAATAATCTATACTTACTGAATTTCATCTAATTCCATTTTCTGACAAAGAAGCAATCAAGGTTTTCTTGCAAGACTTCTTCTTGCATTTATGCCATCTTATTGGTTATGGCTCTGCCAGACTCTGGCTGCTTCTCTTCTCCCATTTGTCATTCTTATAGTTTAAATAGCATTTTATACAGGTGAATATTAACATTGATATGTAAGATATGCCAAACTTTAGAAAAGGCTCTCATTAAAATATTTAGTAACTATGTTATACCCAGAGTGGGGTGCAGAGCAAATTATAAAGGAAAACCACATGCAATATTAATCATAAATTCATTTTGAGTATACCTGAAAAAGATATTAAAAATATATTCTAATAAGTATTTTTGCATAATCAAAAGCTATGGTAGTTATTTCTTTCAGCTGTTGAAAATTCTCCCCCATCCCAGAGTCATTTTTCAGTGATCAGGAACCACCATGAAAATATCACCATTCTAGAGAGGCTTGCTGTGGGTCTGAATCAAAGAGCCTGTCACATAAAATTCCCAGTCACTGAAGAAAATTTCTAGTCACTGATGCAAAACACCACCAATAGAAAAGATACATGTCCTGTTGACAGGATATCATCATCATCTTTATATGTAATAAGTATTTTATGTAAACCATCGTTCTCTATTATACTTGTACACTTTAAATATTCAACACAATATTTAAATAGAATCATATCTATGAATACTCGCCTGAAATAATGTCTTTGATATGATTAGAAAAATTGTAAGTCAGATCTAGAGTATTATGAGGGGAGAGATAAGCCAGAAAGAAAGAAAAATGCCATATGATTTCACTTAAATGTGGAATCTAAAGAATAAAATAAACAAATAAAACAGAAACAAATACATAGATACAGAGCACAAACTCATAGTTGCCAGATAGGAGGAAAGTTGGAGGGCTGGGGGGAAAAGGTGAAGGGATTAAGAAGTACAAACTGGTAGTTACAAAATAATCATGGGGAGGCAAAGTACAGCATAGTAAATATAGTCAATAATATTGAAATAACTATGTATGGTGCCAGGTGGATACTGGACTTATCAGGGGATCACTTTTTAAATTATATAAATATCTAAACAGTACACTGTACACCTGAAACTAATATAAAATAATATTGAACATCAACTGTATTGAAAAAAAAGTAAAACATAGGAACCCAATATTAAACTAATAAGAAATATAAGTTAATGCTTGAAAATATTTTAATTATCAAAAACATAGGTACTATATAAAGCCTTACATATAAATATTTATGTGATGTATATATGTAATACACAAAATACTTGGATTATATATATGTGTATTACATATAAAGTTACTTTATCTCACTTATTTTTTAATGCTTTGATGATTTTAGGGAAAAAATTTTACCTAACATATATACTTTTATTTTTAAGTATATTTATTATGCTACTACAATAGTCCCAATTTTTCCTCCCTTGCCCCCTTGCACTTGGTTCCCACCTTCCCTCCAGAAATCTCCTCCCTTAGTTCATGTCCATGGGTTATGCATGTAAATTCTTTGACTTCTCCTTTGCCTGTACTGTTCTTAACATCCCCCTGTCTATTCTTTTTTTTAAAAGATGATATATTCCAGATTATGCTCCTTTTTTAAGGTGAAAAGTGAGTATCAGCTCTCCAGTGTCTCTCTTTTTTTAAGATTTATTTATCTATTTATTTATTTATTTATTATTTAGAGTGCAGGGAGGGAGAAAGAGGAGAGAAACATCAATGTGTGGTTGCCTCTCAAGTGGCCCCCATTAGGCACCTGGCCTACAACTCAGGCATGTGTGCTGACTGTGAAATGAACCAGTGACCCGAACCAGTGACCCTTTGGTTCACAGCCTGAGCTCAGCCCACTGAGCTACACCAGCCAGACCCCCCTGTCTATTCTGTATCTACCCAATTATGCTTCTAAATCTTTGTACCTCTTTCCCATTCTCCCCCTTCCCCTTCTTAGCTGATAACCCCCCAAATGATATCCATATCTATGATTCTATTCTTGTTCTAGTCTTTTGCTTAATATTTGTTTTTTAGATTCAGTTGTTGATAATTGTTTGTTTTTTTAATGTTTATAGTTTTGATCTTCTTTTTCCTAAATAAGCACCTTTACCATTTCATATAATATGGCTTCCTGATGATAGACTCCTTTAGCTTTACCTTGTGTGGGAAGTACTTTATCTGTCCTTTAATTCTAAATAGTAGCTTTGTTGGATGGAGTAATCTTGGTTGTAAGTCTTTGCTTTTCATCACTTTGAATACTTCTTGACAGTTCCTTCCTGCCTGCAAAGTTTCTTTTGAGAAATCAGCTGATAGTTTTATAAGAAATCCTTTGTAGGTAACTCTCTGCCTTTCTCTTGCTGCTTTTAAAATTTTCTCTTTATCTTTAATCTTTGACATTTTAATTATGATGTCTCTTGTTATGGACCTTTTTGGGTGCAACTTGTTTGGGACTCTCTGAGCTTCCTGGACTTGTATGTCTATTTCCTTTGCCAAATTAGGGAAGTTTTCTTTCATTATTTTTTTCAAATAAGTTTCCTATTTTTTGCTCTTCTTCTCCTCCTGGCATCCCTATGATTCAGATGGTGACTCTTTTGGAGATGTCCCAGAGTCTTCTTAAACTTTCCTCATATTTTTGAATTCTTGTTTCTTCATTTTGTTCCATTTGCATATTGATTTCTCCCTTATGTTCCAAATCATTGATTGCAATCATGGCTTCTTTCCCTTCACTGTTGATTTCCTGTAGATTTTCCTTTATTTCCTCTAGTAGAGCCTTCATTTTTTCCCTTATGATTTTGCCATGTTCAATGAGGTCTTTGAGCATCCTTACCACCAGTATTTTGAACTCTGCTGATAGATTAGCTATCTTCACATCGCTTAATTCTTTTTCTGGGGGTCTGTTCTGTTCCTTCATTTGGGCCATATTTCTTTGTCTCCTGATTTTGGCAGCCTCCCTGTGTCTGTGTTCTAGGTAGACTTGCTTTGATTCCATTTTAGTGTACTTGTTGAGTCATATGGGGCAAAGCTTTGGGTATTTGCCAGGGTGGGGCAACCATGTGTGGGGAAGGGGTTGAAGAGGGGACAATGCCATGGCTGGCTGACTTCTGGGGTCTTGCCTGGTTCTCACCCCTTTACCAGTTACTTCCCATGTGACTGGAGCCCTTTCAGCTGCTGTCCTTGTTGTGGGTCCCAGGATGGGTGGGTTTGTGAACATTCAGGGCCCTCTGACAATGTCTTCTGCCACCCACTGCCACCCAGTCACCTCTCTGGCTCTCTACTTCTATAACTAATATTTTTAAGTGAACAAAACTAAAAGTCTAATCAAGATCATGTTGTAGCTACTTTAAAGCCATCCACAAAATACCAGCTCAAGAAATCTCCTACTCTGCTAAATATGTGTTATCATTTGAAAACTGAGCCTTAAATCATAGGAGATAGTTATGTCTTTAGTTTAAAATTAGTACCTATTAACAAGTACTATAATTGTTCAATTTGTTTTCTGCTTAAATGTACCACCCATTTGCCATTGATGGTTTAGAAAATTTGAGAACTTCAATAACATCTTGTCTAATTTTCTTCTTTTGAAAATCAGGTCAAACTACATTTTTTGACCTATCAGTATTCTCGATATACTAACTCCTGAAGGTCTTGAGTATGCTCATGATTCATAGGTAAACATTTGTATTTTGGCCACTAGAGTTGATGCCAAAAGCTGTTCTAAGGATAATCACATTAAACCTACAATAGGCTGGAAATTAACAGGCATGTCATGTTCTTGGCCTGAGGTGAATAAATAATGACTCTACCTTTACAGAAATGTCAGCATGGAACTTGTCATGGCAGTAAATTAAAGGTGACAGATAGTATGCACTTTGCATGCAAAATATCTTTCTACCAATTAAAGCCTTACCTGTAAGTGTCACTAAATGTTAATTTTAAATGATTTTGGGGTCTTGTACATTTTTATTGATGAATCTGTCAAAAGGATACAAGTTCTGAATAATTATAGAAACTTCACTGCATTACAAACAAAAGCTAGTAGAGAGAATTATAAAGTAGAGAGATTGAATGTCAGTTTTGCCTCAATGCACCATTAAAAATGGATCTCTGGTTTAAACATGTGTGATATCTAAGTGCTAAGGCACATGACAGCCCTTACTTTTACTTACACATTTGGTATATTTGGTGTGTTATACATTTTTCAAGTATAAAAAAAGGAATCAATACATAAGAAACAAACATCTTCCCTAGTTGTATTGGATGAAGTTTGTAATGTTTAGTTGTCATTGCTTTCATTTGTTTATATTTTTGCTTCCAAGAATGTGGGAATTATGAATTTTTTCCTGTATTCCACTGATGTTACCCAGAAGTTATATGCAGATGAAAATGGATACAAACATTTATCATAAAGTTATAGATAGGTTTACTTTTAAATGTTCCCAGCACTAGTGAAAATTTTATCTTTATCTTTTTCTAAGGATTTTACTATATAAGTTTCAAGTGTATAGCTTTATAATTTGACAATTGTGCATATTAAAAAGTGATCATCACCACAATCTTAGTTAGCATCCATTACCATGTCCATGACTCCCTTCACTCTCCTCCCTCCCAACCCCCATACCATCTGGTAACACTAATGTGTTCTTTGTGTCTGAATTTGTGTTTTATTTTATTTGTTTGTTTTGCTTTTTTTCAACTATACATATGAGTGAAACCATACAGTGTTTGACTTTATCGATCTGATATATTTCACTTGGCACAAGATCCTATAGGCCCTTCCATGTTGTCACAGTGACATGAATTCCTTCTTTTTAAGGTTGAGTAGTATTACATTATGTAGCTATGTATGTATGGATGTGTGTGTGTCTATATATGCATATATATGTATGTATATATATATATATATAATTTTCTTTATTCATTCATCAATGGACACTTACATTGTTCCTATAACTTGACTATTGATAATATGCTGCAATAAACATAGGGGTGCATATGTCTTTTTAAAATTGTGCTTTCATTTTATTGTTTAATTATCCAAAGGTAAAATAGCTGGATAATATAGTAGTTCAATTTTTAATATTTTAAGGAACTTACAAACTATTTTTGACAGTGGCTGCGTAAGTTTACAGTCTCACCAACAGTGTATGAGGGTCCTTTTTTCTCCACATTCTCACCAACACATGTTATTTCTTGTCTGTTTGATAATAGCTATTCAAATGAGCATGCAGTGATATCTTATTGTGGTTTTGATTTGCCATTATCCTAACAATTAGTTATGTTAAATATTTCTATGTATCTGTTGATCAACTGTGCATCTTTTTTGGTCAACTGTCCTCTGCCGATTTTTAAATTGGGTTGTTTGTTTTTTTCGCTTTTGTCAAGTTGTGAGTTATTTATATATTTGAGTATTAATTGCTTGCCAGATGAATGATTTATAAATATATTTTCCCGTTCAGTAGATTTCCTTTTTTTTGATAAGGGTTTCCTCTACTGTGCAGAAACTTTCTAGTTTGATGTAATATGATTTGCTTATTTTTGCTTTTGTTTATCTTGCCATTGGAGTCAGATCCACAAAAACCAATGTCGAGGAGATTACCAGCTATGCCCCCTTCCAAGAATTTTATAGTTTATGGTCTTACACTCAGGTATTTAATTCATTTTGAGTTAATATTTGTGTAAGTTTATTGGTATCTTAAAATAATTAAAATAAATAAATAAATTTCAAAATTGAAAGCAATAGTCAGGAGGATTTTAGTCTTTGTTTTATTTTAATTACCCAATTAACTTCTTAGCTGTACTGCTATCTTGGGATCAAAAACCAACAAATGATGTTAAGCTTATTGTTAATAGCAGAACAAAAATGGAACTCACCAATTGCAATACTGAAAAGGAATGACTGCACATGACTTTGATTCCAGCTCAAAAAGCAAAAACTTTTAGAAGGTGAGATTGATAGCGGTACATTAATGTACCATTATTAAAATAATTTACAACCCTGGCTGTGTGGCTCAGTGGATTGAATGCTGGCCTGGGAACCAAAGGGTCACCAGTTCGATTCTTGGTCAGGTCACATGCCTGGGTTGCAGACCAATTCCCCACTAGGGGGCATGCTGAGAGGCAACCACACATTGATATTTCTCTTCCTCCCCTCCCCTCTCTCTAAAAAATAAATAAATAAAATGCTTTTATAAAACTAAATTAAATAATTTACAAAATGCTCCAACTCCTAGTTCAGAGCACTAACTTTTGTCTATCTAAGACTAAGCTCTCTTGTCAGAATAATTGGTGATGTTGTTAGCATATTTTGAGTTAAACCATCAATTCACATCTAAGTATTTTAGCATCCATAAGATACAAAATAAATTGCTCTAAAATTTAAAAAAAATAAGAATAGCTCTTTCAATATATTTGTGCTCTATTTGTCACAATAATTAATTATATAAAATTATTATTTACTTATTTTATATTTTACCTATATACATTGTATAACATTCTATTACATAAAAGTATCTGATATAAAATGTTTCTAAAACTCAAATAGGTGAATTTAATTGCTATATATATATATATATTTTAAGTGCTAAATTAACTAGAATTTGACCATTGAGAAGTATATTGTTTTCTAAGTCATTACTAAAAAGCTATATAGTTTTTTATAACCCTTGCAACATACAAAAAATTTACTTGTATGTTACCCATTCTCCAGTTTAATACCTTTCCATATTAAAGCTAGAATAATGTTTTACAAACTCAGCTATGATCATGTCACACCCCTATGTAAAATGATTCAATCTTTTGGTAGTTCTTAGGATGTAGGCCAAATTTTTTATCATATGCATTAGGATCCTTCATTATCTTTCTATGCTCAACTTGTTTTACTGAATCCCTTTATATTCCAGCTACACTGGCCTCTTAGTCATTGAATTGCCATAGGCCATTCTTATTCAGGTATTGTCAGCATTGTTCTCTCTGACTGGCCCCTCCCATAGACCAGCCCCTCATCTATTCTTCACCTAATCAAACATCTTTCACTTCTCCTTCTGATCTTAAATATTTCTTTCTGAAGAAGCACTCATCCATTATTCCCTCCATACTTCCCAATTCTGTCCCTTGACATGGATACATGATGCTATAATATTTTTCCTAACACTTACTACAGTATATTTTTAATTAAATAGTTATTTCTGTTTTTACTCCCAATCCTACCTCTTGTATGTACTACCATGTTATGATACATAATAAGCATTTAACAAATGTGTTGGCAAATGTCTTGAAAATATAAATGAGAGGACTGATTTTATTCAAGGTAGTATTTTATGTATTCTGATGACCTTGGCAGAGTCATTTCAAATAAATGAATTTTCTCTTTCCATATCTTCTTACCATTTTTATTTAACTAATTAGCATTCAAGATACATTTTTTCATTCAAGATTGCATTTATACAATGTTTAATAAAGATTACATAAAATGTTTTTTTGATTGCCTGTTTGTGTCTTTTGCTAGCTTTATCTTTTATTTTTATTTATTTTTTAATAAATTACTTTGTTGTTGTTCAAATACACTTGTCTGCATTTTCTACCCACCACTCCTCCCCACCCCAGCCAAACCCACCACCCTACCTTGCTTCCTCCCTCTCCCTTGGTTTTGTCCATGTGACCTTTACAGTAGTTCCTAAAAACCCTTCTCCCCAATATTCCCTCCCCCCTCCCCTCTGGCTATTGTTAGATTGTTCTTAATTTCAATGTCTCTGGTTATATTTTGTTTGCTTTTTTCTTTTATTGATTATGTTCCGGTTAAAGGTGAGATCATACGGTATTTGTCCCTCACTGCCTGGCTTATCTCACTTAGCATAATCCTCTCCAGTTCTTTTGTGACAGCATGGAAGCAAGCACAGATTACATGAAATGTTTTGATTTAAAGGAAAATTATTATAGATTTTTATAAAAGATAAAAAAAGAAATGACTATCTTCACTCATATAACAACATTAATTTCTGTGTGTTGGCAAGGAAATACTATGTTCAGTTAATGCATCAATGTGTGTATTTGTGAAATAGACTGATCATTCTAAAATCAAAATAGGTACTGCCTTATAAATCCTGTGTCCTGCTCATTCTAAGGTGAATGTAGCTTGTTGATGGAAATTACTGTTACTGTGGCAATAATATCATTCTTACCCAAGTTGCTATAGTTTCTTTTCTATTTAAATTTTCTAAGCACAACTAAAGGTAGCTACTCAAAATTAAGTTATTTAGGAGAGTAAGCATTTAATTGAGGTTTTCTTCCTCACTGAAAACATAAGTTACAAGAACATAAAAATATATAATTTCAAAAGAAATTAGACAGCTTTCAGAAATATTATATACCAATAGATATATTCAATAATTTTTCTATTTGCAGGTTTCACTACACTATTTCCCTCAAAATAGAAAGAGGGTCTTGACTCTATTTTAATTCTCTAAAAATTCTCCACTTTCTCTCTGATATAATGACAAATATTTCTTAATACTGATGGGAATAATTTAATGATTATACTTCAGTAAATTTTGTTTCTTGATATTATCTACTTCTGCTACTGTCCTTGGCTCATGAGATCTTTATATTCTACCGAACTCTTGTTCATCAGTGATACCTGATGAATTTCATCTGCAAAAATTCCATTAATATTCATGAAATTAGCTGTCATAAATCTGATATTATTACTGATAGACTAGATTCTGGAAACAGTAAAATTCTTTACATTAATTAGAAAACAAAGCAGGTTACTTTGTCAAGTAACATAAAATAAGTAATTTACACATGAATGATTTGTAAGTCATGAAAGTTGTAATAATTATAAGAAATTTCAAACAATTAACGTGGAAGGGAAGAGAAAGGGACATAAACAAACACATATGAGGGACCCACGCAGGGAGTCAAGGCAGGGGTGGGATCGAGGGTGCAAGGTGGGTGTGGGTAGGTCGGGGGAAAGTGGTGGTGGGAAAATGGAGTCAAGTGTATTAGAACATCAATAAAAAAGTTAAAAAAAATAAATTTAAAACAATTATCATTTCATTCTGACATCACCGTTTTCCTTTCAAGCCAACTGCTGTGAACGATACCTAACAATGTCGCATGGTTGGAGGCTGGGGGGGACTGGTTATTGCTCAGGAGTCTTTATTTGCTGATTATTGGTCAGGATGGATTGCACATGCTACTGTGTCTCATTATGCCTACTGTTTCTTCTTCATGTGAAATCGTCCTTGGCTACTTGGCCTCCTCAATTCTGAATATTGAATCTTATACATTTTTTGATATTGACTTTTTTTCCTTGTACAGTTCAAATGGTTTCTCTAGGAACATAATGGATATGGAAATGACTACTACAACAGTATCATTCATTTATCATTTTATCATATTTTCAAAAAACATTTATTCAGCATTTATTATTTATTAGGTAATGCCAGTTATGCAAAGATAAAGAATTTACTCTCTGCCTTTAACAAATTACAATCTACATGTAAAATGTCTATTAAAATAAATAGACATTTAAAGTAGCAATGCAAATATATAGTGATGATTATGTACAGTGATTATAGAAATACAGAGAGGCACTTTTGGGAAAATAAGTCCCAAATGATCTGGATAGGGTAGCAAAGGCTGAAAAACAAATCCCTTATATTCTTGCATTCTAATTAATTGGTTCCTAGGTGCAATAAGGATTTCAATATTCAGATACAAGGATAGATTCAATCAGATAAAATTCCCAAATTTTGTATTGTTCTTTTAATTTTATCATGCAACTACATTTTATTTATTAACTTTTTGCATGGATAAGAGATGTTGGACATATTGAACACACAGCAGAGATAATAAATTACTGGGCCTATTTAGAGAGACTAGAGGATGGATCTGCCACATCAGGTTGAGGTCACACTGTTCCTCAGCCTTCTAACTGGCCTTTATACTGTCGAAATTACCTCTTTTCCAAATCCCCATCTCTTGTCTCTCATACAGTCTTTTCATTAGTCTTCTTGCATATGCCATCTCCAAACACTACACCACTATCTAAAATCTTCCCCTCACTTCTGACAACAAAACTCAAGTAACTTGCAAGGCCTACCAAATCGTCAAACACCACACCCTGCCATTACTTGCAGGATTCATCACCCTGTTTCCGACTCACCCCTTATATTCCATCTGAGTCACTTTCACTCACCTGAACCTGCCTTTCTTTTTCATGCTGATGTCTGTGCAATGAAAACTTCTTTCTCTAGCTCAGTTACTTGTTTTTCTTGTGTCCCAAAGCCAGCTCAAAGTCCACTGTATTGGATTCCTCATACTGAGGTAAAAAATTACCACAAACTTATGGTCGTAAAACAACACAAATTTATTGTCATGCAGTCCTGGAGGTCAAAAGTCTGAAATGGGATTTATGGGGTTAAAATCAAAGTTTCTTCAGGACTGCATTGTATCTGGAGACCCTAAGCAACAATATGTTCTTTTGGTTTTTCTGTTTTCTTAGGGCCACCTATATTGCTTGGCCCATGGCCCCTTTCTTCCATCTTCAGAGTAAGTGGTTGGGCCATTGTCCATTGGTATAATCCAGAGAAATCTTCCCACCTCTAGACCTTTACCTTAATGACATCCACTCAGTCTTTTTTTGCCATGAGAGATAACATACTTGCAATTTTACAAGACTGAGATGTAGATACTTTGAGCATTATTTTAGCTACTGTAGTTACCTTCTCTGTAAAGATTTATATTTTCATGATTCACCAACATAGTGTTAATTGTTTCCCATTTTATGTACATTAGTTAGCCTGGGCCTCTATAACAAAATACCAGAGACTGGGTGGCTTAAACAACAGATATTTATTTTCTCACAGTTCTGGATGCTGAAAGTCCAGAATCAGAGGGTTAGCATGGTCAGATTCTAGTGAAAGCTCTCTCTCTGGTTTGCAGGTGATCACATTCTTGCCATGTTTCTTCCTTATTTTTTTAAATGAGGGCACCACTTCTCGAAGACCAGTGCTTTACCATTAATCATTTCCTTAAGAGCCCTATTTTCAATACAGTCACATGAAGAAATAAAACTCCTAGAATCATGTATATATGAATTTCTCTTATACCCAAATTAACTGTTTTCATGTCTCCCTTAACTAGACTGAGAGCATTAAAGAAAAGGGACATGCCTTTTCAATACTAGAAATCTAGCACCTCAGTATTTTTGAGGCACTTATGTTTGTTTAACAAATGTTCATTTAATTCAAAATTTTTTATTTAAGGTAGGAAAATCATCTCAGCTATCCTTTGAGATGATAAAGTTCACTGCATGTGAAACTAATTGAAACAGGGACAATTGCTGAGACAGACTACAGGGCAGGCTACAGTCTTCAATAGTGATGGTAATGGGAAGACCACGCATGGTGCATGTACTTGATTAAAATTTACTCATGCCCATTGCCCCCAAATATCTTTGCTATTTCTATAAATCCCTTACATTCATCAAAGTAAGAAATAATAAAATAATAGAGAACACTGCCATAAAAGAGTAAAAGGAAAACTCTTTTGATTCAAAATGAATAATCTTTTAACTCGCCTTCCAGACTGTGGTAATTGCATTTATCAGAAACCATTTGGAATTACAAACCTTCACATCTTGATCTCAATTATGCTTTCCTCTCTAAGTTCACTTTAGAACTTCAGAATGTATGATGAATTCAACATCATCAATATTGCAATGCCTTAGTAGACAGTAATCTAATGAGTAATTTCAAGAATACATTACAGTTTTTTCAATTTTACCAGCTAATATCTAAATAAAAATGAACATATAGAATTAAATTTCTATTGAGAATAACTACTTGTTACTTATATCTACTGATAGCCAAAAGGTGTCTTTATCTGTTATTAATTTCTTTCAGTGGACTAAATTTAAATCAGAACCAGAAGTAAAAGGGATATATTTTTATTTTAATCTTATTCAGAACTAGAACTAGAAATAATCATATTATTAGAGATATGTGAGATTTGTAGTATAATTCCATGTTCTTTATTTGTCATTCTTTATCATATTTCATAAAAAATCAAGTTTATGTCTGTGTAAACACTGACACAACATTCATTATAGAAGCCATGTTAACATAGTTGGCAAGTTAGATAGACAAAAATATTCTTTGTTTCAGTAATGGGAGTTAAATATGACAGTCCCATAGAAAGCATAATTAAATAAGTGGTTAAATTACTAAAATACTTTACCAAAGTAAGTTTTCTTTGTTTAATGCAACAGATATTCACTCAAAAGAGAAAAAAATATTTATTTTAATAAACAGAAATTTAAAACACAATAAGGAAGAATTTGGCCCTGCTTTATGGACTGTGGAACAGAATTGTGTTTCACTTGGTTATTTGCAACTCTTAAAATGAAGATTTTTAAGGGAATGTTGTTGATTCTGAGCAGACTGGTCATGGGTCCACATTAAGGTCAATCATAGAGAAAGAAACTGCTTAACCCCAACCTTGCAGTATAAACCATGGGTTGTGGGAAGAGGGAGATCCCATGGGAAGGTCACTAGTGAGGAAATAATCGATCACTAAGATATACAGAACACTGTCCAGATACCTAACTGCCATCAACAATAAGGGTGAATTTCCATCTTTTCATCAGTCCTAAAGTACATACCTGTGGGCATTTACTGATTACATAATGTCTAAACGCTACATTTTTCTGGATAATACCAGTTTACAGATGAGGATATTGTGGCTTAGAGAATGTGTTAGTTTGAGGCTTATAGGAATGGTTTATAATAATAAATGGTTTATAAATAGTGGGTTCACACTGAAACAGAGATCACATGAAGGGTTAGCAACAGGGGAGTGGGAGGAGGAAAGAGGGGGAAAAGGTACAGAGAATAAGTAGCATAGATGGTAGGTAGAAAATAGACAGAGGGAGGGCAAGAATGGTATGGGAAATGTAGAAGCTGAAGAACTTATATGTATGACACATGGACATGAACTAAAGGAGGGAATGTGGGTGGGAGACAGTGTGCAGGGTAAAGGGGAATGAAGGGGGAAATAGGACAACTGTAATGACATAATCAATGAACTATATTAAAAAATAGTGGGTTCAATAATGGAAGACACCATCACTGTGTCAAGCAGGGTATATTCAGTATCGGCAAGGGTCTGAGATTTAGGTTCCACTGGTGATTTGACTCTTTCACATTATGCCACTTCCTCATCCCAAATTTCCAAAAGTATCAAGATTCCTAATTAGTTTATGAGATTTGGGATAGGGCAAAATGTTTAATTTTGATTATGCATAAAGATTCATTATCATTATCATCTGACTATTGATTGTTTCAGGGAACTAAACACGCACAGTGGGTACACCCTGCAGCAAAATTATAGAGCTGTCCCACCTTTCCCTACTCGCTTCCTATTGGGTCATCAGGATTTGAAGTCATCCTTTCCTTATAGTACATTAATGTAAGTTTTTCCAAGTACAAGAGACATTCAGTATTTTAGCACTTTGTGACCACATCTTAGGGGACATGGCCTCACTGGACATATGGCCTGAGCCAGGAGAGAGCCAGAAATAGTTTACCAAACTGCTTTACTGCTGCATGACGGAGACTTGATGGATAACTCCTGCCTTGAGGTGCCATTGTTCTCACTTTTCCTTGCACAACTTAGATTCAGAGAGTTCCACAATTTTTGTTTTCAACAAATACAATGTCTTTATTCTGCATTTTCATATTTACTAACACCTGTAGTCTTAGACAACATATAACCTAAATAAAATTAAATTAAAAGAGAAACCCATTAGAAATGTATGTACAAAATCTGTGAGAAAGCAGGAAGGTCTTTTATAAAACATTCAAAGCCATCTGAAAATCTATTAATTTCTATGTCTTTGTTCACCCCCCCAAACAGGCTCTCCTTGAAGTTATCCCTCATCTGCCCTGATCCACTTGTTTACTGTCTCTGGGCGCCACTGCACAGTTAGTACATTCTGTCTTCTTTCTGTCATACTAGGATTGCCTCTCATTTCTGTCCTACATGAAAGCCTGTTAGTTTCCTGGGTGTCACAGTTTTCCATTTTCTTGTTTTACTCCAGCTTTTGTATGGAGCACGATGTCTAGAAGCTTTGGGGGAAATAATACACAAAACCTAGCTTGTGGAGTTCTGTTGTGTCTGAAAATAGTATTAGAACTAAGTATTAACTCATAGCTTGCTGGATAGACAATAATTAAGTTTGAAATAAGTTTTTCTCTAAATCTAAAGACATTTCTTCATGGTCTTTTAGCTTATTTTTCTGGTGGTATGAAATCTGATAACTTTGTACTTTCCATTTCTTTTTCCTTTTGCAAGCTTTAAACATCTTTTCTTTGTTTTTGTGTTCTTCACTTTTAGGATGATGAGCCTCTGTGTGTGTGTGTGTGTGTGTGTGTGTGTGTGTGCATGCACTTCACTTATTCTGGACACCCATAAAATCTTTCAGTTTGGAAACTCTTGGCCACTAAGTCCTGAAAAAGCTTTTTGAATTATTTCTTTGATAATATAATGATCCCAATTTTCATCTTGTCTCTTCAGAACCTACTCTGCATCAGATGTGGGATCCTTTATAAGCCTAAATTGTTCTATTATGGATCTTTGTCAGTTTGTTTCAAATTTTGTGAAATTCTTCTCAACCTTATTTTCAATGTTTCTACTGTTTTGTAAATAAATACTCACTATCATCTCTTTTTTAATTTCCATGACTTCATTCTTGTTTTATGATTGTTTGTTATTTGGCCTTCTGTTTTTATTTTATGAATGCAGCCTTCTTTTATTCATCTGAAAGTAATAAAATTTTTCCATGTTTAAATTTACTTCTACTCCTTGCAATGTCTGGCTGTGTTTTCTCGAAGTCCACTTCTATTATTGTAAGTTTTTATTTCTTTCTGAATGTTTAGGTACTTTTCTCAAGTGTCTGTCAGTCTTTGGTACTCATAATCAGATTAGGGTGTGTGTGTGTGTGTGCGTGTGTGTGTGTGTGTATGTGTGTGTGTTTGTCTTGAAAACAAAAGACTTTAAGGTCCCCAGATATATGTTCCTATTCATTTTCTTCCTCTTTGTTCTATCAGGTTCCTTGAGATGATTTTCCCAATTTCTTTGCTGGGAACATAAGGCAAGCTATCCGCCCCCTGCTCCCTCCTGGAGCTAGGGAAAATACAGCCAGGTACATTTTCTCATAAGCCTCCATTCTCCCAGTGTTTCTTATAGCAGAACTTGGTCCAGAGTACCCATTATCATTCCTGAAATAAGATGGGAGGGTATCTAGGAGTCCAACTCTTCCTTCTAAGAACTGTAACCAAAGTCATTTCTCAGCTCCTTGTCTCCAGTTTCTGAGCAACTTGGGAGTTCATGAGCTTGGATCACTTTAGTCTAATTTACTCCTTACTCTGCTGCTTAACACCTGAACAGTTCCCAGTCTCCTAAGTCAAATATAACTCTTGCATCTATTGTAAGTTTTCCAAAATTTTGTTGTCATTTCTAGTCTCCTTTATCTGCTGTTGGACTTTTTTCTCCTTTGTGCTCTAGTATATTCAGTTCCTTTTTGTTTACAGTCATTTTAGTGTGGTTTCTAGGGCTGAACTTAAAGCACATTACTAATGTGCATTTTGAACTTTCACTTGGCTTTTTAAACCATGTTCATGTATTAGTTTGATAAAAATAAATCAAAATAAGAAAATGTCCTTTTTAAATAATAATTTCAGTATAGCAAATATTAAGCTATTATGACAAAAATATGCATTGGAAAGTGAGGACTAACCATTTAAAAAAAATCAGCCCTTGCTGGTGTAATTCAGTTTGTTGGAGAGTCATCCAGAATCAATGGGCTAGGAGTCACTTTCTGGTCAAGGCTCATGACATGCTTAGGTTTGGGGTTTGTTTCCCAGTACGTGTGCATAAGCATATGTCTCTTGTCACACAAGAGACAACCAATCAATGTTTCTCTGTGTTCATTTCTCCCTTCTCCTCTCCCTAAAAGCAATGAGAAAATGTCCTCAGATAAGTATTTTAAAAAATTGTCACTGGATTTTCCATATTGTTTTTTCAAGTATTTTTTTCTTTGTAATGTAAACATTACTCAGTCTTCTTTTTGAGTGAAAATCAACATCAAAGACAAAAACTACCAAATTTTACTGTCAATCTATAAAATTAGAAAATACATACTTGCTTCTTAGCCCATAGTTGAGCACACTTCATCATTACAGGACCCACCTCTTGGCCTTTGTCAGCTGTTTGATAAGACTATCTCTGCTTTCAACTGTCTCTGTCAAAACCCACACACATGCATGCAGAAACATGCTGGCATGTCACACACACACAAATACTCATTTTCAAAGTGTCGAAAAGAGTGTTTTTTTTAAGTTCTTTTTCAAAATATTTTACAACCCCATTTTATGATTATGATTTCAGACAGACACAGAGGCAATGTGAAGGCCGAGGCAGTGACAGGAGTAATACGTCAGTCAGTAATGCCAAGGATTGCCAGAAATCACAGAAGTTGGTACCCAGGCATAGAATGGATTCTCCTTTAGAGCCTCTAGGAGGAACTTACTTTTTTGATAACTTGATTTCAGACCTCTGGCTTCTGGCTTCCAGAACATTCAAAGAAAAAAATTGTCCTTTTAAGCCACCCAGCATGTGGTCATTTGTTATGACATCCCTAGAAAATTTACTGTACCCTTTTTCTACTACTTCAATAAACAAATTGAAGATCCTCGTACCCCAAGTCCTATTTTCCTGCTGCCCTGACATCAGAGCCCCAGAATGGTAGAGCCAAGATGCAATGGCATAGGAGTTAGAGTTACTACTTAAAGCCCTCTGTCTAATGTGCTATATATATAGTGAAGAAGGCAGCCTATGTGATTCAAAGAACTTGAACTTTAGCACTGCTGTTATTGGGTGAGGATAAGAGAAGTCTAGGATCTGTAGGCAACCATACTATTTTACCATACTACTAACACTATCAGATAGAAAAAATTTCTTTGTGTCTAAATAATAAAGCTTAGTATTCAAGTATTTATCAAATATCAGTTCTATGGTCAATGTGTGAGTCATTTTTTAATTTATGTTTTAATTCAAGCTACTTAGTGATTTGAATGGAACTATTATAATTTTACACAACAGTGAACAAATTATATCATTAGTCCGTTGAATAGATCATCATGAATTCTTAAAAATTGTTGATTTATCAAAGGAAACAGCCTAATGTATTATATTTAGTATAATATTCTTCTTCACATACATTAATGCACATTTCTGACAATCAGCTACCTGGATAAATCCTTCACATTTATAGCAGGGAAATAAATTGTGCTATGGTATTTAGTTCACCAATAAATAATACCTAGTAAGTTGTATATTTTGGTAATTTTTCTCTTCTTTTAATGTACTCATTAAGCCATAAAAAATAAAATGACCATTAGTTTTATTTAGGTTAAAAAATATAACCCAGCAGATATTTTTCTGTTTTGTATAATGTCAGGAATTTTGTGGTTTTTCACAGGTTTTCTATAATTGTGCTAACAAAAAACATTTGAATAAAAATCTAGAGCATTTCATTCAACAAGTAACTATTAAAGATATTCTATGAGCTGGGCTTTGAACTCAATGCTAAGAATCTATTTTAAGAGAAGGCGGTTTTATTACCTTTAAATTTTATTATTGCATCCATCTTCAAACACTGATATTAATACATACTATAACAACAACTTAGTATAATCAGTTTTAAACTTTATGGAAGATTACATCTCTCTTCTAAGAATGGAGTCAGGTAAGGCAAAGGAAGTCAGGTAAGAGGAATACAGTGAGCTTTAAATATTAAGGAGTGTTAATTATACCTAAACATTATACATTATAACATGTGAATGTGTTGAACTACTACAACTACATCTCAATCCAAATAAGTAAGGATTGTCTAATTCCTGGTGTACAGTAGTCAAGTACCAGAGTATGGGACATATGCAGATACATGACATGGTATAGTTCCTTAAGAAACAGTAAGGCATAGAAGTCTTCCTCCCTCTTGGAATTTACCTTTAGTTTTAGATATAATTGTGATTATATGCATAGGGGTGTGTGTGTGAGTGTGTGTGTGTGTGTGAAGATTAGGAAATAGACTATGTGTTGCGTAAATCACTTTTGTTTTGGTGTCACAGCACATACTTGCCCAAATTATGTTTGACATTTTCAAACCATTTCCATACCAAAGTTTCCACTAGTTTGTCTTCTGCACTTTTTAAAAAGCTAGATCAGCCTTGGCTGGTGTAGCTCAGTGGACTGAGCACGGATGTGCAAACCAAAGTGTTATCAGTAAAATTCCCAGTCAAGGCACATGCCTGGGTGGCAGGCCAGGTCCTCAGTAAGGAATACACTAGAGGCAACCACATGTTGATGTTTTATTCCCCTTCTTTCCCCCCCTTTCCTTTCTCTAAAAATAAATTTAAAAATATAATTTTGAAAAGCTAAATCAATGAAGAAGTGTTTACTCCTCCCAAAATAAGCCAGATATTTTTTAAAAATCTAAAACCTTCCTTTATAAATATTGTAAATTCTAAACATTTTTGAAGTGTCAAGAGGAAATCAAATTTCCAGCTCTGTGTGAATACTGAGACAATAACAGGTAGGCAGAAATCACCACCTATTGTCTAAGGAGACAAAGTCACCAGTTCAGAACATCACAAGATAGTACATTGCTTAATATAACATTAATTTTTAATTTGCACTTTTGAGAACCTACTATATGCCAAGTACTCTGTCAGTTACTGAGACTGGTGTAAATAAGTTAAAAAAAAAAGACATAGTCCTGGCCCTGCTTACATTGGTAGAGAAAATCACAATATAAATTGTGACAAAATAAAAGTTGTAACATCCTTATTTGAGGATAATGGGAACATAAATGGAGAACAAACTTTGAGGACATTGGAAAAAAAAATCCTAAGGAAAAGCTTTGCACAGCATCGCACATACCCAAACCATACCCCTTCTGTAAACTGTAACTTATTCCAAATTAATGCATCTGTATGTCTTGCTAGAGTTGTCTTTTCCTTTGAAGTCATAAAAGGGATAAAGTCCTTATGGGTAGTAAGCCCAGAAAATAACCCTCAATCAATGGCTAAGGGGAGTATATAAAGATCCTTGGCCCCTTCCCTGTTAGGTGGGTTAATGTAAGACGTATGTTTTCCTCTGTTTCCTGGCTTCCCGTGCATTCAGCTACATCATCCCCTGACAATGGACTCTTCATTGGCTGCCTTTCTTTCTCTGTATGACTGTCCAACTTTTCTAAAAATGTTCTTCTATCTCTCAAATAAACTTATTGCACTTAAATCCTGTCATAGGATCTACTTTTGGTGGATAGTCAATAATACAAGTGGTTTTAGGAAGCAAATTTTATGAATAGGACACTACAATTGAGACACTATCAGACAAATGGAAAACTCAGGCCCTTTGTAGATTGCACTTGGGAATGGCAAACCCTGGAACACTAAGTCAGTCTGAGGTTCCCACATGTGGTGAACTGGGATGACATGCAGGTGGGGGAGCAAGCACTAGCTTTTGCAATATCTCTAGTTATTCAAGAGATGTGATAATGATGGAAATTCTAAGGATTTAGATTTGTCTGTTTTTGGGAAGGAAGGTAATACACTGAAGGAGAGGAGGACATACTTCAATCAGCCAATTAAATGGAGGTATAGAACAAAAGCCAGCAGTCCTTTATTACAGTATTTAAGGAAAACCTTATCCCCTACAGCTATGTTTGAAGATATGTTTGTGTCAGATGTTTGTTGAAAACTTGGAGTAGGACCTGGTGGTAAAACTAGAATCACAGAGAAAGTAAAGTTGCAACCCCTGAAATAGTTCCCCCATACAAATTCCCTGGTCAAGGTCATAAATCATAGAAATTCCATATACCAGATGGATTAATTCCATACTCAGAGTCTTTAAAGTTTCCCAAACCAAATTGATTATGAGAAATAACAGAATATGATAACCTTACTCAGATAAAAGCTGCAGTCACATTACCATGATCGATCATGGTATCATTTTGTTTTGTAAAAGTAAGTTGTACAAATACAAGTTTTGTAGTACTTTGGTAGATTTAATAATGCCCCCCAACAGCAAAAAAGATATGTCTAAATCATAATCCCTGACACCTGTGAATATCATTAATTGCAGATGTAATCAAGGGAAAAATTGGGATATAATCATATGGAATTGGAGTGAACCATAAATCCAATAAGAATATTCTTGACACATGAGAGAAGAAATTTCTGTTATTGTAAGCCCACACAGGGATTTTTTTAAAATCCCCAATGAAAGTGCTGCCTCCAGCATCACTGAGACCAGGTGGTTCTTGTGAATGAATTCCCTAAGAAAACAGAGCACTGTCAGTGCAAGTATGTGTAGATGGCTGGAGCACGAGAGCTTTTAAATAGCCAGAGTGTAGCACATGTTTTAAGGCATAATTGCAACTTGAAATGAAAATCTTTTATACATCTCTTGAAAATTGGAATCCTCAGCATCCATATAGATTTTAGATTTAGTTTCAGAAGTTAATTGTAGTAATTCTGATACAAACTAGTTAACCAGATGTAAGTTGACTCAACTTCCTTGAACCTTATGTAGTTCCTTTATACACAGAACAAAAGATTTCAAATTGAAAAAAAACCCACATTTTGTTCTAAAATAATCTCATTCTAGTTTTCTAGTAAATTTTAAGCATAAAATTAATTAATTTTTCATAAAAATTATTAAATTGATCAATAAAAAGACACACAGAGTTTATCAATTTTAATTATTGATATAGAGATTTATCAGTTAGTAGTCTGCAATTAATTGCCTATATTCAATTTATTTATTATTTGTTGTTTGTGAGGTAGTATAAAAATTTAAGCACAGGGATTTAGTTAGCACTGGCAAAATGAAGCATTGATTTGACTTCCAACTCAGTGGTACAACTATTATACTCAATAGCATTCAATCTGTGACTTATTTTACACATTAACTAATTATTACTATATCAATGTTGAGATAAGAAACTTGTCCCTAATAACTAAAATTTTATTAGAAACATTAAAATCTCCTTATTTTTTCTTATTATAATGAAGTAAAGTAAGTTTCCATTTGTATTTGAATATAAAAGCTCACATACGCTAAGTTGAGGATATCTTAACTGAGCATTCAATAGATGGAACATACACAAATGCACATCAATATGTTTGGTATTTTTTTTAATTTACTGTCCATTTCCTATACAAGAAGCTTTTTATCTTTAAATGTGAAGCCAATATTTCTTTTTGCCTGTTCTAACTCATTAAAGAGCAGTTGATTTCTGAATGCATATATTAGAAAGCTTTTTAGATAATAGCTTATAAATATTCAGTATGTCTGAAAGCAATTAGTCTTGATTATCAGGAATTTTTTTGGCTTCAAGTAAAATTTTAGGATATAGTTACTAGCTATATGTGACTGCTGAGACTCAAAATGTGGCTAGTCTAAATTGTGATGGGTTATATATTTTATATGTAGAGCAAATTTAAATATTTAGTACACAAAAATTTAAAATTATCTCAATAATTTTATATTGATTTCATATTAAAATAATGTTTTAATACAATGAGATTAAATAAAATATGACATTAAACTAATTTAATCTATTCTTTTTAAATTTTTTAATGTGGATATTAGAAAATATATACTTAAATATCATCACACTTGTGACTCCTAATTTTTCTATTGGACAGTGATGGTCAATTTTTATATAATTATTAAAGCCCCTGTAGAACTACAAACTAGCTTACAAGAGAAGCTATAAGAGAGGGAGAATAATGCTTATTGATCATATATTATTTATAGTGTTTTGACCTATTCCTTCGGTACATGATCAATCTCCACAATAATCTTCCGAGAAAAATGTCATTACTTTCCCATTTTACTGTTAAGATTTCTAAAGCTTAGAGTGCTTAGTTAACTTAACTTTTATACAAGGCTAGTTAAAAATAAATTCACAAATGAACAGACTTTGGCAAAGGGAGGAAATAAGTTAAGGCAGCTTACACCAAGAGCCTCTTCTGTATAAAGGGTGTATTATATACAGTATTCAAGGCCTGTTTTCTTCTTACTTTTTTTATTTTTTGACTGTTCTGGTACATAATTAGTAGAACTATTTGGATACTAATACTGACTTTTGACACACGACTAGAGCTCTAAGAAGTGTTTAAGGGTCCAGCCCATTGATGCTGGGCACCCATAGGCCTGTACTGCAAGTGCAGCATGACAGCGTCTGCACGGAGTGGTTTGCATTGCACAGCGGAGCTACTAGGAGTGGCAGAGTGCCCTCGGGGACAGCCAGGAAAATACTGTTATTTGATATCTGGGGCTTGAATTTGTCAAACAGCTCTTTGTATCACCTACCTTTGCTTTGCCAAATGTAAATCAGATAATAAACATGAGTATCTTCTTAAAAACAAACAAGCAAATAAAAATAAGTCAGAAGCCACAGCATTTGTTATCTACTATTTGCAAATGTCTTAGATTGAACAAATTTAATTTCTAGTAGACAATGTCAGAGACTGCATGTTGTCTCCAATATGTATTTCCTTTTTATCATGGTAATGGAATTTCTCATTTTAGCTGGGCTCTGCATTTTCAACCCACTTGCAGTTATGCATACCATATGACTAAAGTGTAGCCTGTTCAATGTAAGTCTTCCTCAGAAAGGCAGAGTGTATTCTTTGACCCTTCTTCTTTAGCCTTTCCCCTGGAATGGGTATGATGTGTGGAGTCAAAATAACCATTCCGAACTATAACACAGCTTTAGGGATACAAACCACTTCTAGGATAACAACGAGATAAAATAACTTGTTTCTGGAGATTTCACAAAGGAGAATTGACATAAAAACACTTGGATGGCTTACCTCAAGACTTCCACATGTGAGGAAAATAAAAGCAGATATTGTTTAAGCTATTAATATGTTTTGTTTTTGTTATTTTTAAATAAACCTAGTCTTTGTTTATACCTGTAGGAAGTAAATAACCTTTAAAATAGAATGAAATATTTTTCTGCAATAGGTTTTAATATTTTTGATAAACAGTAATTGAAAAGCCTGAAATATAATGATAACTTGGCAATAGGAAATAGTAATATTTTAACCAAAATACTTGTAGAGTTTTCTGGCATGGTAAGATGCAGAAAGGGTAGAAAAGAGAATAAAAGAACAAAATATAAATGTCAAACAAAAAGATATAACCTGATATCTTTACAGTTGTAAAACTGAACAAAACCCCTTTTGAATGTATCTCAGGGATATATTTCTCTCTTAACTAGTACCATTTGGTGTTAAGAAATCTTTCCCATCACCATGTTGAGATCAGAGATGGAATAAATATGGCTTTAAGTGGTAGATGTAGCCCTGGCCCAGGTAGTTCAGTTGGTTGGAACATTATCCAGTAGCTGAAAGGTTGCAGATTCGATTCCCCATCAGGGCACATACCTAGATTGTGAGTTATATCTCCAAAGGGGAGAAATATGGAAGGCAACCAATCAACGTGTCTCTCTCACATGGATGTTTCTCTTCTCCCTTCCTCTCTCCCTTCTTCTTTCTATAAAAGCAATGAAAAAATAATGCCCTTGGGAGAGGATAAAAAATAAATACGTTACATACATAGATATATGCTAAAAGTGAGATCATTAAACTGAGTACTTTCTCTATTAACCTAAAGTCATTAAAATAATAAAACTAGCACAGAAAAATGTCCATCCATGGGATCCAGGGAAATGTACCATATGCAAGAGCAGACTCTTCTTATATGCTGCTGCTATCCAAATGCCCAGCAGGAAAGCGAAACAAAGTGTTAACAATAACTGATGCCTCCAAATACAAAGTAGACAGCTAGAACCAAATGGGGAAGCTATTTATTTTATTTTGCTACATTCTCAAGGCATGATTTTTGTTTTTCCCACTTACAGATTGTAATTTTGTTCATGAACTTTTCCATTAAACTTTCAATCAACAGACCAGTGATAGCCTTTAAACCTGGGATGATTTCAGTAATAAGAATCTGCACTTGGGGCTTGCTCCCATTTCTGAGGCAGCGCAGGGTCCAGGAGTTCCGGCAGTGGGAATTTTTACAGGTGGGAGCAGATTCTAGATTAAGGACTTTCTCCTAGTACACTCCCTCAACCTAAACCCTTGCATTCAGTTTTACTGAATTTATTTAAGTGGCCTTGCCCTTTCAGAATTCAATCCGAGGAAGAACAGTCAAGCATAGGAATTGACCACCAGAGAGTGTTGCTAGTCATGACTTTGTTTCAATGCAACTCAGTATGGAAACCACAGAGCCAGATTTTAAGGGAGTTTACTAAATCTATTAACTGAGTTAAATTTATGTCACTAGCAATGACTCTTAGTGTCTTGCAGAAATTGTTTTCCAAATTGATATTTTTAGTTATTATTCTAATTACATAATTGTCTTTAATTTATATACATTATGTATTAATAAAACTTGTCCTTTATAAAAACAATGAAACTAAAAGCTAATGCAATGAAAATTCATTTGGGTTATTTTCTACACCAAATAGTGTGCTTAGGGCTAACACATTTAAGAAATAAAAACTTTGCTTTAGAAGAGTAGAGAAAGCAAAAATCCAAGCAAGATGTAAATCTGTAACTTAGAAAATCTGGGTTAAGGATTTGGAATTAAGGAGCAAACAAAATAAACACAATAATTTAGAAAATATTCTGTTTTCCCTTGATCATCTTAGTGTTTCAAAGGCATTGCCTCTATACAGAAGGTGCCACTCAAACAACTGTTTGCTTAAAGATATAAAACAATTGTCAAATTTTGTCATGCATGGAATGTAACTAAATTTCTCATAAAACACACAAATATTTCTCCAATGACTCTGAATATATGAAGTGACTATAAGCTAATGAAAATTGAATGGGGGTTGGAGTTTTTCCCCAAAGTCTAATGTTTGGAATTTTAATCTGTCCTATTCCGTCAGAAGCCCTAATTAGAGGACTTCAGCACAATGCAGACATCTATCGCCAAGATAAGTCTCTGGGGAGGCACGTGCTTGTAATTAATCACCATGAGTACCTGCCGTCCTCTCTCTTCCCTTGTGAGGATTAGAAGGGAGAGGTATGAGCAGAGTCACAGAATTGTATAAACAATTCCACATCTAATCTGCTTAATTACTTTACTTTCTTAGAAGAAATGCCTTTTAAAAAAAAATTGCTATTTTAAAAATTCTTTTTAATGTATATATTAAAAAGAACTGCTCAAAAAAAAGCAAGATAAAAAGAACTCCCCTCACCTGAAAACAACTGAGCTGTTTCACTAGGAAAGGCATGGGGAATGGGGTTACTGACTGTCTTCTGATGAGTGTGTTATTCTGTCACCAAGGACAGAGTTCCTCCCTGAGAATCCCCAGTGTTTATTCATGAAACACTTGGCTTCTCTTGGGAGATTTCCATCCAAGTACTCAGAGAGCCTGACCTTTCTTAACTCATGAGGCAATGACAAGACTGTCAAACATGTGTTGTCTCATAATTGCTTTTACAGATCTGAGCCATAAGCTATGATTAAGTACTAGGAGAAAGGTCATTCAAAGACAAAAGAAAGGAAATGGCTTATTTATGAAAATTAATGAATTTAGAATCCTGCAGCACCTATGTATAAACCACAAATACAGTGAGATGTAAGCATTATTGAACTTTAAAGGGGGAAGCATATTTTTTTTGCTGGGCCAAACAGTTTGAGTGTGAGTGGCAGATTTTGCGTATTAAAAATTTGTACTCTGCAGAACAGTAAGGAGAAAACAGGTGGGAGTTGTCTTTCGCTGTAATAGTAAAGAATAAAGGAGTCTATTCTCTGCAGCTTACCAAGGAGATTATGCACTTTGAGTTACTCAGCCCAATTTCAAGTGTGTCTGATTTAAATTCAAAAATTTTGCTATCAAGCAAATTGGAGGAAGCAGAAACAAAAGTCACTAGGTCCAAGGCTCAAAGACCACAGGAAGCATCAGAGTGGATTGCAAAGGTGGTCACAGTGAAGCAATTATTGGACTTTGGACTTTGAATATTGGACTTTGAATAAAACTTGCTTCTGTGGCAACTCCTCTCATTAGATAAAGCAATGAATCTTGAAAACAAGGTGTTTAAATTTGGGGGCCTTTGGTTTGAAGACAAACTAGGAGGTTCTTAGAGCACTGAGGAGTAGCTGGTAAATGAGGAAGCTTATATCCGAGAACAGAAACAAACACAAAACCCTCCAATTAAAAAGCCCCAAGATGAATGCAGTTAGAGCAAATGTTAAGACAAAAATTGTTCAAAGGCGAAAGCCATGGCTGTAGCAGAAGCAGAGTAGTGGAACTGGAGTTATGTATGAGTTTTTAGACTTAAATAAACAAAGATAAAATTAAATGAATCATCTCCATGCAAAGAAAAGCAAATTTTTGAAGAGGATTTAAAAATCAGACTAGGATCAAAGCTGATATTCTACTTCTACCTATTTAAGCTAGCTTAATTTCTAAATTTCTTAATTAGAGAAAGTGTATCTATGTTAGCAAAACTCTTGACATTGAGATCTGGCAATTATGATCCAAGGGGAAAATCAAAAAAGAAAACAATTGGTCATACAGCCTTAGCAAATTTTATCTATGTCTTGGCTGCATCCCTTACCAGGGAAGCAGACTGGGACCAATCTGAAGTCTGTCTCAGGCAGGAAAATGTTTGGGAAGATCTACTTCTATAGCTTCTAAAGATTTCATTAAACTTTCTACTACTACCTTCTCCCAGTTTAGCCCCTCCTCAACTATACTTATTAAATTATAATTATAACATTATTGGTAAGAAAGTTTTTATTTAGGGGAGTCTTCCTCTTCTTTTTGTTTAGTTATGTTATTCTCCAAATAACTCCAGACATTCAAGTTCTGGATTTTCTCCCGACTATGTCACCTATCAAAGTTTCTGCATTATATAATTTTTTTTTTCCTAATAGGCAGTGATACCAGAGCTACACTGAAGCAGTTTCTAACCATGTCAAAGTAGTAAAATGCAGTTTGATTCACCAGGCAAAGTAAAAAAAACAGAGAAGAAAAGCTGCCAACAAACAAAACAAAAAGGAAAAAACACTGACTACTACAGTAGGTCAAATATGTTAGCTATCATTACCTTTATTTTCAAAGCTCCAAATGAAAGGAACTTGAACCCTATCTTTATGTACCTGAAAACCTTAAACCCAGGTATTTCCTTGTGACACACCAAAGTATTTGTTTGTATAGTCATCATTTACAAAGTGACATCTGGGCAGGATTGTCCCTAATTTTGACATTTTCAAATGATTTATTTTATAAGTAATGGTGTTCTCCTTACCTATCTTCTATTAGAGATCAGGCAGAAATAACACCTTCTTAACAGCAGTGTTTTAAATGAGGGCATACACCTTCAGAACATGCCAGTAAGTAATACCAAGCAATGAGCACAGTACTTCTCGAACTAATAATAAAACATTACAGAGGATATCAGAAGTTTATTTTTTATATAGTTACTATGAATTCATTGAAATGAAAAAAAGTTAATATTTTGTGAGCTTTTTAAATTTTTTTACTTTTCAATTACAGTTGATATACAATATTACATTAGTTCCAGGTTTACAACAAAGAGACTAGACATATGACTTACAAAGTGATCATCCTGATAAGTCTGGTATCCATTTGTCACCATATGTAATTACAGTACTATTGATTATGTTCTCTGAGTTTTACTTTATATCTCCTTGACTATTTTTATAATTGGAAATTTGTACTTCTTTTTTTAAGTATATTTTATTGATTATGTCATTACAGCTGTCCCATTTTTTTCTACCCTTTATCCCTGTCCATTCACTACCCCCTCTCCCACTATCATTCCCCTCCATTAGTTCATGTCCATGGGTCATACATACAAGTTCTTTGGCTTCTCTATTTCCTATATTATTCTTAACATCCCCCTGTCTATTTTGTACCTACCAATTATGCTTCTTATTTCCTGTACCTTTTCTCCCATTCTCTCCCCTCCACCTTCCCACTGATAACCCTCCATGTGATCTCCATGTCTGTGATTCTGTTCCTGTTCTAGTTGTTTGCTTAGTTTTCATTTTTGTTTTTTAGGTTCAGTTGCTGAGAGTTGTGTCTTTTTATTGTTCATAGTTTTGGTCTTCTTCTCTTTTACTTAGATAAGTACCTTTAAGTACTTCTTAATCACTTTGACCTTTTTTGCCTATCCCTCCACCCCTCTCCCATCTGGAAACCATCAGTGTGTTCTCAATAGGTATGAGTTTGTTTTTGTTTTATTTGCCCATTTACTTTGGTTTTTAGACCCCAAACATAAATAAAACTATATGGTATTTGCCTTCCTGTGACTGACTTATTTTACTTAGTATAATACCCTCTAGGTCCATCCATATTGTTGCAAGTGATAAGATTTCATTATTTTTTATAGATGACTAATATTCCATTGTATATATGTATATCTTTTCTTTCTTTCATGTATCAGAAAGTTGCTTCCATATCTTGACTATTGTAAATAATGCTGCAATGAACAGGAGTGCATATATTTTTTCAATTAGTGTCTAGGTTCTTTGGAATAGTTAGGAGTGGAATTGCTAGGTTATATGGTAGATCTAACTTTTAAAGTAATTTACCCCTTGAATTTCTGAAAAGGATTTAGAGAGAACCTAACTTTTTTAAAAAAATAAATATTATAACATTGCCCTGGCTCATGTGGCTCAGTTGGTTGGAGCATCATCTCATAACTGAAAGTTTGCAGGTTTGTTTCCTATTCTAGACACATATCTAGGTTGAGGGTTGGGTCCCCACTTGGGATGCATGTGGGAGGCAACCAATCAATGTTTCTCTCTCACATGGATGTTTCTCTCACTCCCTTTCTTAAGGACCACTTTGCTCAATGACAACCATTTGAAATCTCACTGTTTCCCAATGTTTACTATGGAAAACATTTGTAATTTCCCTTCCTCCCTCTTCCTAAAAGCAATGAAAAAAAGTCCTCTGGTTAGGATAAAAAGTATATGATTTTCAGTTTTTCTTTTGAAAGAAGAAAAGAGTAGAATCAACCATCTTGTTCATGGGAAAATAATCCACTTATGATTTATAAGTAAATGTGGCAAAAGAAAAAGAAAAGAAACAAGAATGACAAAAATGCAAAACATGAGCATTTTATAAAGTGAAGTGAAGCAAAGACAAGGCTTGATTACCTGCACCTTAAAGACAAAACCTTCAAAAAGAAGAATGAATTACCTTCTTTTCATTGTACTCATGTACTAACTCATCCTTTCATTCAACAGTGCTGATTCATCAGTTTGAAGAAATCATTAAATTCAGTGCTAGGTATAGTGTCATGCTTTTTGTAGGAGCTTAGTAAACTATTAATCAAGGAAGCTTATGAGAATTTACAAAGCAGAAAAACACTATCGTCTACATATTTGTGGCATACAATAAGAAATATCATAGTGCTGACAATGAAAATACATGCTAAATGTCACTGTCTGTCTCATCTTGGTGATCCTATTTCAAGTGCTAGTTGACTCATTCAGTAAGCAGATAATTCTATTTATATTAAATTTCTAATCATTTTATCATGTAAAGTTCCATTAAAAAAGAGAGAGACGAAAAATCTGAAGAACCAACAGTTTATCCAAACTGTTGAAAAAACTTAACATCTTTCTAAATCACAAAAATGATATTAACTCTTTAGTACAAAAGATACAATTATTGGATCTGAAGATTTAATGTGTTCCCAGTTATATATTTTAGTAATAAAATATATAAATATTTAGGTAACTTACTACAGCCAGGCTTTCAAAACTATAATTATATCCTGGCTGGTGTGGCTCAGTGGATTGAGTGCTGGCCTGTGCATCAAATGATCGCTAGTTCCATTCCCAGGCACATGCCTGGGTTGAAGACCAGGACCCTAGTTGGGGGCATGAGAGAGGCAACCACACATTGATGTTTCTATTTATCTCTTTCTCTCCCCCCTCACCCTTCCCTCTCTCTAAAAATAAAATAAATAAAGTCTTTAAAAAAAGAGTATCTCATATATCATCTATACCTTGATGACTCCGACACTTATATCTCCAGACTGGATCTCCCTCTTTAACTCTAGACTCAAATACTCACCTGAGTATCCCTATTTCCACTGGTTAAGAAACAAACAAACAAAAAAAAACTATGATACCACCTCTGTCAGTCATTAAAATTATGAGTATTATTTAGTTGTGACAGAGACATGTGCAGCTGTGTTAGTGGGGTGAAAGAAATGGGAGAAGGAGGTGCAGGTCTCATAAAGAGAAAGATAGGAGAGGAAAACGATGTTCAGACATTCAGAGGGTACTTTCTTATGCCTCTTTTCATTTAATCTTTAAAATTACATCATACAACCAGTATGATATTAATTACCTTTCTTCCTTATATGTTTATTTTTTATTCTTAACAATTGAAAAATCCTTGGTTTGAAGTTAAGTGATTCTCCTAGCAATAAAGTTATGCAGCTAAAATTTGAAGCTATGTCTATTTATTTTATTTGTAATTTTATGGTTTTAACCACATTGACCCAGAATCTAAGGGAAACACTTCTGCTCTCACATCCCTACTCAGCAGTGTTATTATTATTCCCAGTTAGAAAACCAACTAATGGTTCCAGGAACCCATAACAGCAAGTTTGAACTAATAGCCCACTTTACTCAATGGCAATCATTTGAAATCTCACTGTTTACCAATGTTTATTATGGAAAACATTTGTGATTTCCAGAAACCAGGCATTTCATTTTATGCATGATCATCTGAACTCTAATTCCTTACTATATTTGACATCCCTTAATGTCATCTCATCTTTGGTCCCCTTTGTGAGAGCCAAGATTAAAACATTATGCTCTTGGAAGCTCTGAATCAGTAATTAACAACCCATAAATCTTCAGTATTTTACTTCTGCTCACCTCCTAATCTTATCTAAGATTTAATTGTTCCATGAGGATAATGCTTTGACTACATCCCTCATATCTAGTAGACATAATGTTCTCTACTTTCAAAAGCTTTCTTTTAAGCATTTCACTTTCCTATCACCACTTCTACTGGTAAAACTTATTTACTGCACTGTATTCAAGTTGTTCAATCACCAGGACCCTCTTGTTTGTATTTCCATTTTCACTCAATTTGTATGTACTGACCTATCATTAAAGTGACTGTATGTTAGTCCCAGACAGGTAATTTAGTTGGCTGGAAAGTCATCTCTACACCAAAAGTGTCCTGGGTGCCTAGGGTATAATCCCAGCAGAAAATAGCTGGGTCAAAAGGCAATTCCATTTTTAGGTTTTTTGAAAAATTCCATACTGTTTTCTACCATGGCTGCAGTAAGAATCCTGAAACAGTAATTCAAAAGAACCTTTGTACCCTTATGTTCATAGCAGTGTTATTTTAATAGCCAAGTGCTGCAAATAGCTTAAGTGCCCATCAGTAAATGAGTGGGTCAAAAAACTGTGGTACATTTACACAATGGAATACCATGCAGCAGAAAGAAAGACAGAACTCCTACCCTTTGAGACAGCATGGATGGAACTAGAGAATATTATGCTAAGTGAAATAAGCCGGGCAGTAAAAGATAAATACCATATGTTCTCACCTATAACAGAAGCTTAATGAACAAAACAAACAAATGAGCAAAATAGAACTAGAGGCATGAAAACAAGGAACAGACTAACAGTCACCAGAGGAGGGGGTTGGTAAAGGCTGGAAGGAAGGGGAAGGGGCTAGTCAAGAAACATGTATGAATGACCCATGGATATGGGCAACAGTGTGGGAATTGACTGTGAGCTCAGGGTGGTGGGATGGGTGGAGGATAGCAAAGCAGAACAAATTGGGACAATTATAATAGAACAATAAAATATTTAATTAAAAAATGTTGCGGATTCAATCCTTGGTCAGGGCACATACCTTAGTTACCAGTTCCATCCCCTGTCAGGGAGCATACGGGAGGCAACCATTTGATGTTCCTCACCTCTCCCTAACACTCTTCCTCTCTTGCTAAAATCAATAAAAACATATCTTTAGGTGAGCATTTTTTCAATTACTACATTAAAACATTCATAACTCTTTTGACCTCTTAACCTTCATTATCCTTGAATGCAGGATCTTACATCTCTGCACAAGCCTCTAAACTACTGGATGCAGCTAGGGAATGTATTGCAAGCATGGCGATCTGTTTCACTATTAATGCACAATTGCAAACACAAGTAAACAGAACTGGAAGGAACTGTAATTTTTCTGTTGGTATCTTTTCCTTTATCTTCCATGTTCTCATCACCTCCTTTCTTACCACCATTTACTCTCAGGTAATGATTTTACTTCTTATTCCATTGAGAAAATGAAATTCAACACACACACACACAAATTTTTATCAACTAATTTAAATTTATGTTCTTCATCTGTCTTTTCTCTTACTCCCTTACTCTTAGCAAAGTCATTTTGTTCCCTGTGGTTCTTGATGCTATCAATTAATTTTACTCAAAAAAATTGTAGCTTACTCACCACAGATCACTTTGTTCTGAATTATCAAATTATCTTTCTCCACTGGGTCATGAACATTAGCTGATCTAGTGTTTCCTACTGAATGAATTATAACTCCACTGTCCAAAATACAAACAAATTTCTCCTTGATGATACAATCCTGCCAATAACAGGTCAATATGTATTCCTCTTCATAGAAAAATATTCAAAGCATCACATACAATTTATGTCTATTTTTTTTCACTTTTTTACTTGTCAACTGATTTTGGTTGGGCTTCTGTCCTCACAACTAAAGACTATACTAATCAAAGTGATTTAAAATTCACATGGCAAAAGTTATCAATATTTCTTTACCCTCATCTTACTTGAAATCTCATCAATCTTCCTTACTTTCTAGAATAGTTCCTTTCTTAGATTCCTTAAAATAACACATCCCTGACTTTCCTTTCCCCTTTCTCTGTCCCTACTCTTTCCCAGGATTGACCTATTTAGATCTTCAAGTATGGGCATATCCCAGAGGTCAAGGTACAGTACTTACTTTGTTTCCTATTTATCCTCCATTTTGAATGATGGCATCCAACACTGTGACTGAAATAGTATTTATGTGATGGTTACTCAATTCATATGTTCAGGTGGTTAATTCAACATTTTATTATACATCGTTAGTTGGTTATCTAATAGCCATCTCAAATTGAGCACATTCAATACACATTCCTACCTGTATCCCTTCCCAGGAGTCCCCTTTTCAGTAAATAGTATTACAGACTCCATAACTTAGGAAACACCCTTTATTTTCTCACTCATCTTTTCTTTACATTATGCATATCAAGTGCTTTCAGGAATGACAACTATTTCTAAATATAGCAACTTTTTTGCCATGATTTTTGATTCCCATTGAATTAATTTTCATACACAATTCAGAATGACAATATTTTTAAAGCTAATAATGTCCCTTTCATGCAGTGATAATTGTTCAGTAACTTCACATTTAAAAAAAATAATAGCCAAATTTCTAACTACAGCCTTCAGACTCACCAGCTATCTCATTTCACCTGATTCTTAACTCTCTTTCATTCACTATCCTATAATCATACAGACATTCCCTTGGTTCCCCTTTCTTACCTCAGAGCCCTAGCACTAGTCCTTTCCATTCTTTGCCTGACTTGCTTTTCTTGAGCACTTCATGGTAGTTATAATTTTCTGTTTCTTGTTTTTCAGCTCATATCTTATCTGTAGAGAAGCTCTTTATGTTTCACACAATGTAGGCATCTTCCCCAATAATTCCATTATGTTACCTTGTTTATTCATTCTACTTAAAAACATCATATTATTTTTACCCATTTAAATGTAGATTAAATCAGAATACAATTTCATCTATTCTGACAAGTTGAGCCATAGAGCTTTTTGTCTAAAACAAGACACTTACACATAGTAGGTGCTTAATGATTAATTGTTAGGTTAAAGAATAAGTCAATAAATGTCATATTTCAAAATCATCAGTCAGAATCACTAGTAAAAAAATATAAAAGTTTGAAGAAAAGAGAATATACTATCCAAACTTCAAAGACCCATTAAAATTTTCATAGGAATTTCTTTTGTATAAAAATGATACTGAAGATGTTGCTATTTCTAGAGTATAAACAGGGATAGTTAATAGTGCAGAAAGTTAACATGGGCAAGATGAGTCTTAAAAATGAGACTTGGAAGTTCAAATATATATATATATAATTTATTACTTTAGAAATTATTTTTTTAACGATTTTATTTATTTTTAGAGAGAGGGAAAGGAAGGGAGAAAGAGAAGGAGAAAAACATCAATGTGTGGTTGCCTCTCACTCACCCCCTACTGGAGACCTGGCCCACAACCCAGTGCCCTGACTGGGAATCAAACTGGTGACACTTTGGTTCCCAGGCCAGCACTCAATCTAAACCACATCAACCAGGGTCAGAAATTCTATTTTTTTTTAATTTAGAATTTTTAAAAACATTTTTGGCAACTTTTTATATTTCTTTAAAGAGTTACTTAAGCCATAACCTGTACACTAAATCTGTGCACATATGTGATGAGGATGAGAATATTTACATTAATGGACTTTTTGTTTTCTTTTAGGATTAGTTAAATCTATTTCAGAGATGTTACTATGCTTTCTACTCTAAATCCATTCATCTTGTCTTACCCCATTTAAAGATATATCTTTCTTGGTGCCCAAACCCTTTAAATTCTGCTTTAATTTTTAAAGCAAAACAAAACAAAAAAGTCACTCTAGAGAACTGATGGATGTTTTTCTAAGTCAGTGGTCAGCTAAAAACCGAGCTCCAGAAATGGGTGGCTATATTTCACAATGGTCACCTCATTACCCAAAAGTATAAATGCAGGTATATTGGTTATTCCAGAATCTAAATTGAGTGTTAAAAGATGCCCAGTGATGATCCTTGTTTAATAATTTTGAAGAGTCATTGCTGGGACACAATTCTTCATGAACCTTTCATATTTCTGTGTGTGTTACTAGCAAGGCACTCATGGCCTTTTTGTCCAGACCCTCTGCCAGATGTCTTTATAGCAAACAACCATGGGAAATGTAACATCCCCTTCTGTAAAAGAAGTGATCATACTTACTCTCCATTATAAAAATTAAGGGTGCCTATGCTCAGGGTTCCTCTGTTGTAATGAAACACATTACTTGTACAGTTATCTTCAGGCCCTCCCTTCACTGCCATGTAAGAATTGAGGCTTGGGAACTAATGAAAAATTACAATATTTGGGTCACTGCTATTGCTTTGTGCCTAACCTAGGAGTTGAGACAGACAACTGTACTTGAACAACAATAAAATAAAATAAAATGGAAAACAAATAAAGTAAAAAAAAAAGGAGTTGAATGGTCTATACCAGCATTGATCCATACCATGATGCCAAACTAAACTGTGAGTAGGTTGAAATTTCTGATCATTAACAGTTATTAACTGTCATCAGTATTTATCTAGTAGTTTATGTGTACTCAATGTCTTTTGTTTTATATGTGGTAGTATCTGTTTATCTCCCATTATTAACTATTTGCATAGCATTGTGGCACATTGTATATTATATAGACTAAATCCTATTAAAAAGAAATTTGTGGTATTATATAAGTATTTACTACTCTCTATTTTTTGTCTTTTAAACATTAACTGAAAAGCAATCCATCAAATAACATGAATAACCAAGTTGGTGAAACAGCTCAGAAAGAAAGTTTAAAAAATCCAGAAAACAAACTTGAAGACATGGAAATATATGATATAAATGAGAGGGAATTCAAGATTGCAGTTCTGAAAATACTCAACAAGATGTGAGAAAATACACACTAGAAATTTAATGTTCTCAGAAAACAACTTAACAAACAAAATTAGCACTTTATCTCAAAATGATGCAAACGGAAGACAGAGACTTGAGGACTTGAGCATAAGAAAAATGAAAGAACTCTACAAGAACTATCTTACTTCATCAGAAAGAATAATGTAAGAAAAATAGGCACACCAGAAGCAAAAAAAAAAGAGGAAAAAGGCAATGAAAAACCTATTAAAACAAATAATTGATGAGGACTTCCCAAATCTATAGAAAGAGCTAGATCCTTGAATCAAAGAAATAACAACAACAAAAACAAACAAGCAAAAAATACCTACAACCATTTTCCAAGGCATAGCATATTAAAATTATCAAAAATTAATGACTAAGAAATAATTCTCAAGGAAGTCAAAACAAAAGAAAAGAAAAAGTAACCTATAAAGGAAAGCACATAGGTTATCATCACACTTCTTGGCAGAAACTGTACAAGCCAGAGCAGATGGAACCAAATTTTCAAACAATTGAAAGACAGAGATTATCAGCCAAGAATAATATATCCAGCAAAGTTATCCATTAACTATAAAGGAGAAATAAAGACTTTTCCAAGACATACAGAAGCTAAGGGAAGTTATCACCAGAAGACTTCCATTGCAGGAAATGCTCAAAGGGTTACTCTACTTGAAACAAAGAATAAGTGGTTGCAAAATGGTAAGATCATCAACAAACTTACAGCATAAAAAGGGACAATTTGTGAAAAATATAAAAAGAGAGGGGTAAAGGAATAAATTGGCAAAGGGAGGAGAAGAGATTAGAAGCATTAAAAAATAACTATTACATATATGAAAATTCCTTTTATATATACCTAATAGTGAACACACCAAAAAAAATAAAAATACCAAAACTGAGACACATAGCTTAATAAAGATGGAACAGAAGAAAGAAGTATGGAAGACCATCAAAGAAGACCAACAGACAGACACAAAGGCAAAGAACCAGTTGAGGTACTGAGCTACCAGAAAACAAAAGACAAAATGGCTATAGGAAATCTTTATACATTAATAATTACTTCAAATGCAAAAGGACTGCATCAATGGTAAAGAGTAACAGATTGGATCAAACCACAAAATCCAGCCCTGACTGGCATGGCTCAGTTGCTTGAGTACAATCCTGAAAAACAAAGAGCTGCTGGTTTGATTCCTACTAAGGACACAAATCTGGGTTTTGGGCTAGTCCCAGTCAGGGTGTGTGCGAGAGGCAAGAAACAGATATTTCTTTCACAATTGGTGTTTCTCTCCCTCTCTTCCTCCTTCCTTTCCCCTCTCTCTAAAAATAAATAAAATCTTTTTTAAAGATTGTTCTTTCTCTAAGCAAACAGCACCCAAAGAAAAGCAGGTATAGCCCATACTTATATCTGACAAAACAGATTTCAAGATCACAAAGGTAACAAGAGACAAAGATGGACATTTTATAATTATAAAGGAGACTAAATCAAAAAAGACATAACACATCTTAATATATATGCACCCAATCAGACAGCACAGAAAAACATAAAGGAACTACTAACAGGACTAAAGGGAGAAACTAACAAAAAACAGTTGTAGTTGGGGACCTTAGTACTCCATTGACAACTCTCAACAGATCATCGGAGCAGAAAATTAATAAAGAAATGGCACATTACCAGGGTGTCCAACCTTTTGGTGTCTCTGATCCACACTAGAAGAAGAGTTGTTTTGGGACACACATTAAATACAGTGTGACAGATAATCACAAAAAAAATTCATAATGTTTTAAGTAAATTTATGGTTTTGTGTTGAGCCACATTCATAGCCATCCTGGGATGCATGTGACCCACAGGCCACAGGTTGGACACCCCTACATTAGATCAAATGGATATAATTGATATTTACAGAGCCTTTCAACCCAGAACATCAGATTATACATTCTTCTCCAGTGCACATAGAACATTCTCAAGGATAGATCATATTTAGGACACAAAACTAGCCTCAACAAATTCAAGACTAATTATGCAAAGCCTATTCTCTGACCATAATATTTTGAAATGAGAAAACAACTGCTAAAAGGAAATAGATAATGCTACAAATGTGTGAAGATTAAACAAAAAACTACTAAAAATCACTGGGCAAAGAGTAAATAAAAGGTGAGATAAAAAGATATAGAGAGAGACCCAAGATGACTACATAGTAGTTGGAAACTCTGTCCTCTTGCTCCCAGGCCCAGACCTATCTTTCAACTAAATACAGAGCAATCAAATTAAAAATCCAATTGAGTGTGTATGTGGATGAGTGTGTAGGGCATGTGTGTGAGTGGGCAAAAGCCTGCTTTCCAGCAGGGCACTCAGTAGTGGGTGGCCTGGGCTCTCCTGGTGGAGCAGCTGCTACAGCTACTGCCCAGCTTGGCACTTCTGGCTGCATAGATTTGAGGTGGGAGCCATTTTTAGGAATGTAAAATATCCTCCTCAGGAAGAAGCCTTCATAATGCCCATACCTCAGTTCCCAGGGTGTCTCTGTGCCCTCCACCCTGGTCAGGGTCTGCACACTGCTGTTGCCAGGAGCTGGGATGTGGGGACTGCAGTGCTTACTGACACCTCCCTCACCACAGGTACCACCTGTGGCTGTCTCCTTCAGATTTGGCTGGTCCCACTGTTCTGCCCTATGGGCTTTCCATTAGTTCAGGGCTCAGGAGTAGTTCACTTAATGACAAGAGAGAACTACCAGTACCTTCTCCACCTGCCTCCACAGAGGGCCTCCGTTTAGATCAGGCTGGTAGGAACCCTGGGTCACCCCTGAGAGTGCTGTTCAGTCTTCAGGGAAAATGGTGGGAGTGTTTCCCCCCCCCTCACCACATGCCTTGGTCTATCCCAGATGCTTTCCAGTAATGAACGGTTTCTGGTGAATTGGCTGTCTGTTTCCTGTGAGAGGCCAATCTGTGCAGGATGGGTAACTCTTTCTTACTTGGTGCAGACAGCAGCTCTGTCTAAGTGCTGAGGCTGGGTAGGGCCCTGAACATTCCTTGTTGCACCTGTCTCCAATCTCTCTGCTTTGCTGTTTTCAGTGGACAGGCCAGAGGAACAGTGTAGCTCATAGTATCTGATAGAAAGGACCTTTTCAGATCCTTTCCTTCTTTCCCCTGTGGATATGTGCTCAGCAGGGGCCTGCTGAGCCTAGCCTCACTGATTTTCAGAGCCTGTAATCCTGCAGGTGGGAGTTGGGCATGCCTGCCTATGAGGGGAACTGCCTGGATGCAATGAATATCAGGCATTCATTTCCTGGCCTTTCAGTCCTGAGCCTGTCACTCTTACAGAAAACCGAGGCCCGTACTCTCCACTCTGCACAGCCCCCTGCTGTCAGCTGTGCTGGGTCAGGTCCTACAAACCCTTCAGTGTAACACTATCACTCTAGTGCACATGAGCACAGGGCTTCTGCCAAATCCCAACACCCGCCTCAACTACTCTTTTAAAGAGTTTGTGTGACCCCCACACTGTAGCACGAAGCACTGAGAGGCCTTTTCTCCATGCATCCCTGCGTCTCAAAAAGAATAAGTCTCTCTCAGTCATGGCTGACCACGGCCTGCCAGAGCCTCCAATATTTTAGATAAAGTTTTTCTCTGGATCTCTCCCAGATGGTGCTGGGAAGAGTCCGGTAGCAACACCTAGCACAGAGCAGTGGTGGGGCAATCTCTCTGCTTCCTTTCATTAGTTTCAGTGTTGGATGGGCCTGCTCCTACCTTGCTATCTGTGGATCCAGTACTGTTCCTACCAACTCTCTCCACCCCTAGAGTTCGCAGCTCCTGAGCTGATCTGCAGTCCCCTCTGTGGATCGCATGTAGTCTCAAACAGGCTGCCTAGGGCCAGATTAGGGCAACATCTGACATTACCAGGGGCAGATCCCAAAAGGGAAGACAGTGGTAAATGCTAGACTCTGCTGAAATGAACTTTACTGTGGTCTTCATTATTTGTGTTATTTTCTCCCCTGCAGAGCTTTTTAACACTCATTTATTTTCCTTCAAATTTGTTCTTATTATTTCATTAGTTTTTTTTATTTTAGTTTATTTCAAATCTCATAATTTACACCTCCCTTCTCTTACTCTATTCTGCCTCTATCCTTCCTCTTATTTTGGCTTTAAATTTTATTTTTTTCTCTTGCTACAACTTGCTTGTATTCTGCATTCTTACTATTTCTCCCTCCTCCAGCCTCTCAAAATCATTTTTCTTGTCATTAGGCATCTCACATTTTTCCCATTCTTAAAATAACTGTATTCTCTCTCTAATTCTCTGCCTCGTTGGTTGTTGATATGGTGGTTCTTGTTGCATTTCTTCAATTTTACTCCTAGATATACACTATTTTTATAGTTCAAATCTCAAATCTTACTGTTCCCCTCTCCCATTTCATTTTGCCTTCCTCCTTCCTTTCTTATTTTCATTTTGAATTTTATTTTTTTCTTCTCTTAGTGTGGTTTTCATTCCTCACTCTTATTATTTCTTCTTCCTCTGTCAAATCAAAATTACTTTTCTTTCCTTTAGGCATCTCATAAGCTTCTGTTTTCTTCCTTTTTTCCTTCTTATTCCCATTACACTTGTATTAATTTTTGCTAATTTTTTGTGGATATTGCTATGGTGCATCTTTTTCTCCAATTTGGATCCTATTTTTCCCACTATTTTTTAAATGTTTTTTTAAACCTCATATTCTACTCTTCTCTTTTCTTACTCTAATTTGCCTTCTTCTCACTCTTTTTTATTTATTTCATAAATTCTACTTCTTTTATTTCTTCACCTTGTTCTAACCCTGCTCTTATTATTTCTCCTCTCCCTACCCTCTCAAAATCATTTTTTTCAGTTAGTCATTTCATATTTGCTTTCCCTTTCTTATAATAGCCTTTATCTCTACATCTTTATTAACATTTGCTCATTTGCTGTTGATAATATAGTTATGGGTGGGGATTATTTTGCACATGTGGGTTTTGTTTCCTAGATGATTTTATTTTGTTCTGGTAGCCCATGCACAACAGCACACAAGATGTGGTGGGTGGTGTGATCTTCAATCAGCCAGCCAGAGGGAAGAGCCTATCAAAGAATGACACAACAAGAAGCCAAACCTAATTACAACAAGACAGCCCACACAAATGACATAAAGGTCATCCTAAGAGCATCCAGTTCAGGGCATCAAGGAGACAGATCCACTGAGTCCCACAGGTCTTCTACCACAGACAGACACACAAACAAAGACAGGGAGTCAAATAAGATCAATCTACTATGCAGAAACAAACCAGAAGAGTCACCTAAAATAGAAAGACAAAAAAAAAAACAACCCCCAATCAAAAACAAAAGAGGAATCACTAGGAAGAGTGCTAAATGAAATTGAGGCAAGGAATCTATCAGACATAGAATTCAAAAATGGTTATAAGGATGTTCAAGGAACTCAGTGAGAACTACAAGGACCTTTATAGGAGCTACAAGGAACTTACTTGGAACTACATCAGCCAGAAGGAAATAGACATTATCAGTAAGAGCCAGGGGGAAATGAACAATATATTAGAAGGAGTTAAAAGCAGGCTAGATGAAGCAGAGGATTGAATCAGCAAATTGGAGGACAAAGTAGAAAAAACTCTCAGATAGAGCATCAAAATAAAAAAAAAAAGATTCAGAAAGATTGAAGATAGCTTAAGGACAGGAAAACATGAAAATAATAATATTCATATCATAGGAATACAAGAGGAGAAGAAGAGGAGCAAGGGCTAGGAAACCAGTTTGAAAAAGAAATAACTTGGTGAGGGAAAAAGTCACACAAGTCTTGGAAGCACAGAGGGTCCCAATCAAGACAAACCCAAAGAGGTTCACTCCAAGACACATCATAATTAAAATGGCAAAATTTAAAAACAAATAGAGAGTCTTAAAGGCAGCAAGTTAGAAATAGCCAATAACATACAAGGGAGTTCCAATAAGGCTATCAGCTGATTTCTCAACAGAAGCTCTACAAGCCAGAAGGGAATGGCAAAAAGTATTCTAAGTAATGAAAAGCAAAGGCTTGCAACCAAGACTACTTTACCCAGCAAGGATCTCATTTAAAATGGAAGGTGAAATAAGAAGTTTTCCAGACCAAAAAAAAAAAAGGGTTAAAATAATATCTCCATTACACCATCATTGCAAGACATGCTAAAGGGTCTTCTTTAAGAAGAGGAAGAAAGAGAGAAAGACAGACAGAGGAACACAGGTACAAAGAGGGGAAATGCCAATAAATACTTATCAATAATAACCTTAAATGTAATGGATTAAATTCTCCAATTAAAACATAGGGTAGCTGAACTGACAAGAGAATGACCCACCTATGTGCTGTCTACAAGAGATCCAACTCAGAACAAAAGATCTACACAAGCTGAAAGTGAAGGGATAGAAAAAATATTCCAAATGGACATGAAAAAAAATCTAGGGTAATACTTACACTAGACAAAATAGACTTCAAAACAAATGCTATAACAAGAGAAAAACAATGTCATTTCATAATACTTAAGGGTACATTCAAATAGATAATAGATAGATAATACTTAAGGGTACATTCAAATATAACCCCGATAAACATATATGCACCCAACATGGGAGCACCAACCTATGTAAGGAAAATCTTGGAGGAACCTCAAGAAAGATAACAACAAAATAGTCATCATAGGGGATTTTAACAACACATTGTCAGCAATGGATATCTTCCAAATAAAGAATCAACTAGGAAATTGAAGCTATGAATGGTATTTTAGATCAAATGAAGTTAATTGGTATATACAGAACCTTTCACCCCAAAGAAGGAAAATATACATTATTTTCAAATGCACATGGTATTTTCCAAAGATAGGACACGTAATAGGACACAAAACAAGCCACAGAAACTTCAGCAAAATTGAAATCATACCAAGCATCTTCTCAGATGACAATGGCTTGAAACTAGGAAACAACCTCAAGGAAAAAAACACAAACATGTTCAAATATCTGGAGGCTGAATAACATTTTATTAAATAATGAATGGGTTAACAATGAGATTAAGGAAGAAGTAAAAAAAATACTTAGAAACAAATAAAAATGAACACATAATAACCAAAAACTTATGGGTCACAGTGAAGGTAGTCCTGAGAGAGAAGTTCATAGCAATGCAGGCATATCTGAAGAAGATAGAAAAATCTCAAATAAACAAGCTAACCCTACAACTCTGAGAACTAGAGGAACAACAAACAAAGCACACAGTAGAAGGAAGTAAATAATCAAGATAAAAGCAGAATAAAATGACATAGAAACTGAAAAAACAATTCAAAAGATCAATGAATCCAGGGGCTGGTTCTTCAAAAATATAAACAAAAATGGCAAACCTTTCACTAGACTCATCAAGAAAAGGAGAGAGAGGACCCAAATAAAAGAAATCAGAAATAAAAGAGGAGACATTACAATGATATCACTGAAATACAAAGAATTGTAAGAAATTACTATGAACAACTATATGCCAAGAAATTGGACAACCTGGGTGAAATGGACAAATTTCTAAAAACATACAGGCTTCCAAAACGGAATCAAAAAGAAGCAGAAGGCCTGAATACACCAATAACAACTAGTGAAATTAAAGTAGTAATTAAAAAACTCCAGGCACACAAAAGTCCAAGATCAAATGACTTCACAGGTAAATTTCAGCAAACATTTAGGGAAGAACTAATCCCTATCCTTCTCAAATTATTCCAAAAATTCAGGAAGTGGAAGACTGCCAAATTCTTTTTACAAGACCATTATTATCTTAATTTCAAAACCAGGTAAAGACACAACAAAGAAAACTACAGGCCAATATCTCTGATGAATACAGATGCTAAAATCATCAACAAAATATTGACAACCCAGATCCAGCAATACATTAAAAAGATGAACCCATTGAACCCATCATGAACCCATTGCATCATGAACCCATTGATGCAAGGATGGTATAATATTCACAAATCAATAAACTTCATATACCATAAACAAGGACAAAAATTACATAATCATATCAATAGATGCTGAAAAACATTTGAAAACCTAGCACCCATTTATGATAAAAACACTCAGCAAAGTGTCAATAGAGGGAATATATTTCAATATAACAAAGGCTATATATGAGAAACCTACAGCCAACATCATACTCAATGGGCAAAAACTAAAAGTTTTCCTTTTAGGATCAAGAACAAGTCAACTATGCCTGCTTTTACTACTCTTATTCAACATAGTACTGGAGGTTCTAGCCACAGAAATCAGACAAGAAAAAGAAATAAAAGACATCCAAATTGGAAAGAGGAACTAAAATTGTCATTATTTACATAATAGTGTACATAGAAAACCCTATAGTCTCTACCAAAAAACTACTTGACTTAATAAGTGAATTTCACAAAATAGTAGAACACAGAGTTAATATTCAGAAATCAAGGGCATTTTTGTACACCAATAATGAAATATCAGAAACAAAAACTAGGAAAATAATCACATTTTCTACAGCAACAAGAAAAATAAAATACATAGGATTAAACTTAACCCAGGAGGTAAAACACCTGTACTTGGAAGACTACACAACACTTGAGAAATAAATTAAAGAATATAAAAACAAATGGAAGCAGATACTGTGTTCATTAATTGGAAGTATTAGCAGCAATAAAATGTTCATGCTACCCAAAGGAATCTATGAATTTGATGCAATTCCTATTAAAACACCAATGGCATATCTCACAGATCTAGAAAAAATACTTCAACATTTTATATGGAAACAAAAGAGACCCCAAATAGCCTCAGCAAACCTGAGAAAGAAAAACAAGGTAGAAGGGATCACAATACCTGATGTTAAACTATACCACAAGGCCACTGTAATCAAAACAGCCTGGTACTGGAATAAAAACAGACACATACATCAATGGAAACAGAACATGGAGCCCAGAAATAAATCCATGTCCCCGTGGTCAATTAATATTCAACAAAGGGGGCAGTAGCATAAAAAGGAGTAAAAATATCTTCTTTAATAGATGGTGATGAAAGAACTGGACTGGTACATGCAAAAAAAATGAAATTAGATCACCAACTTACATGACACACCAGAGTAAACTCAAAATGGATAAAAGGCTTAATTATAAGTTGCAATGCAGTAAAAGTCCTAAAGGAAAACATAAACAGGGAAATTTCAGATATCTCATATAGCAATATTTTGGCAGATATATCTCGTAAGACATCGAAAATAAAGGAAAAAATAAACAAATGGGACTACATCAAACTAAAAAGCTTCAGCACAGCTAGAGAAAACAAAATGGAAAAAGAATCAAATGTATTGGAAAACATATTTACCAATGATACCTCACACAAGAGTTTGAGCTCCAAAATATATAAAGAACTCATACAACTCAACACCAGCAAGACAAATAATCCAATTAAAAAATGGGCAAAGGACCTGAATAGTCACTTCTCCAAGGAGGATATACAGATGGCCCATAGACATATGAAAAGATGCTTAACATCACTAGCCATCAATTAGATGCAAATTAAAATCAAAATGAAATATCACCTCACACTTGTCAGAATGGCTGTCATTAATAAATCAACAAACAGGTGCTGGTAAGGATGACAAGAAAAGGGAACCTCAGTACACTGTTAGTGGGAATGCAGACTGGTATAGCCACTGTGGAAAACAGTATGGAATTCACTCAAAAAACTAAAAATGGAACTGCCTTATGATCTGGTTATTCAACTGCTGGAAATACACCCTAAGAATCCCAACCACCAAGTCCAAAGAACTTATGCACCCCAATGTTAATAGTGGCACTAGTTATAATAGCCAAGTGCTGGATACAGCCTAAGTGCCCATCAGTAAATGAGTGGATCAAAAAATCCTGGTACATTTATACAATGGAATACTATACAGCAGAAAGAAAGAAGGAGCTCCTACCTTTTGCAACAGTGTGGATGAAACTGGAAAGTATTTTGGTAAAGTAAGACAGTGAAATATATATCCCGTATGATATTACCTGTAAGAGGAATCTAATGAACAAAATAAACTAATGATCAAAATAGAATGATAAGCATGAAACATGGAACAGACTGTAAGTAAAAGGAGAGAGGCAAGAGGAGGATAATGGTGGAAAGAAGTGGAAGGAACTAGACAAAGAACATGTGTGAATGACCCATGAACATGAACAATAGTGTGGAACAGTGTGGACAACAGGGACTGGTGGGGTATGGGCAAAGGAGGGTAAAGGGGAAAATTGTGACAATTGTAATAGAATTACAATGAAAAATTATTAAAAATATATTTAAAAGACAATAAAATGGAGTGATTTTCTGATTAATGGATTGGAAGAATTAATACAGTCAAAATGGCTGTGTTAGCCAAAGCAATATACAGATTTAATACAATCCCTATAAAATCCCAATGTTATTTATAAAGAAATAGAATAAGGAATCATCAGATTTGTATGGAACCACCAAAGACCCTAAATAGTGAAAGCAATCCTGAGGAAAATAGACACAGCCATAGGTATTGCACAACCTGACTTCAAATTTATTATAAAACTGTGATAATTAAAACAGCATGGTATTGTCAGAAAAACAGACACACAGATGAATGAAACAGAATTGAAAGCCCAGAAAAAAAAACGTTATGTATGTGGACAGATAATTTTGACAAAGAAGCCAAAACCAACAATAGAGAAAAGAAAGCCTTTTTGATAAATGATGCTGAGAAAGTTAAAAAGCCACATGCAAAAATAGAAACTTCATTGTAGTTTGTCTGTCCCCATGTACAAAAATTAATTCAAAGTGAATCAAAGTCCTAAATATAAGTCTGAAGCAGTAAATTGCATAAAAGAAAACGTAAGTACTAAACTTATAGGCCTTTGTAAAAGAGAACATTATATGAATTTTACTCCAAAGACAAGGGAAGAAAGTGTAAAAATAAATAAATGGACTGTATCAATAAAAAGCTAGTATAAAACAAAAGAAAGTAAAAACAAAACAAAAGGCAACCAATATAATGGGAGATGATATTTACAAACAGCTCCAATCAGGGATTAATATACAAAATATATAAAGAAATCATACAACTCAATACCAAACAAACAAATAATTCAATTAAGAAATGGGCAGAGGACCTGAACAAATACCTCTCCTAAGAAGACATATAGGCCCTGGCTGGTGTGGCTCAGTGGATTGAGTGCTGGCATGTAAACCAAAGGGTTGCTGGTTCAATTCCCAGTCAGGGCTCATGCCTGGGTTGTAGGCCAGGTCCCCCTTAGGGGGTACACAAGAGGCAACCGCATATTGGTTGTGTGAGGAGGCAAAGTGTATCTACCTATACTTCCATCTTGGCCAGAAGTCTAAGTATACAATATTTTTCATAGTAAGTGCTCAAATTTCCCCAAAGTGGTTTTTATCCAATCAAACATTTTAGTATTTTTGTGAATAGATATCTGTATCTCTCTTTCTCTTTCCTCTCTTTCTCTGTCCCTTCTCCTCTGTCTAAAAATAAATAAATAAAATCTTTAAAAAAAAGAAGACATACAAATGACCAACAGATATATGAAAAGATGTTCAACCATGGACATGTAAATACTGATACAGCCTCTATGAAAAACATTATGATGGTTTCCTCAGAAATTAAGAATAGATTTACCATATTACCCAGCAATCCCTCTTCTGCATATCTACCCAAAAAAGTTGAAAACATTTATTCACAAAGATATATGCATGCCTGTACTCATTGCAGCATTCATCACAGTGAACAAGAAATGTCAACAATTGGTGTCATTTACTAAAGGATTGTATAAAGACTATGTAGTATGTATATACAAGGGAACACTACTCAGCCATAAGAAAAGATGAAATACTGCTATTTGTGACAACATAGATGGATCTTGAAAATATTATGTTAAGTGAAATAACTCAGAAAAGCTAAGGACCACATGATTTCACTCATATATGGAATGTAAACTGTAACTCAGATATAAACTGCATTGTGTTTATAAGAGGAAAGGGTGTGGGGCCGGGGTAATAAACAAGGCCAAATATATGCTGACAGAAGATGACTTGACTTTTGGTTGTGTGTGTATAATGCAATATATAGATCAAGTATCCTAGAAATGGACTGTCAAAATCTATATGATCCTATTAACCAAAGTCACCCCAATACATTTAATAAAAAAAGTTAATCTTGACTTTTTGTTTTATTTGCTCTATTCTTGAAAAAACTTAAGAATAAATATTTATGTTTCGATTTAAATTTAGAAAATATTGTGCTACAGATATCTATTCACAAAAATACTAAAATGTTTGATTGGACAAAAATCACTTTGGGGAAATTTGAGCACTTACTATGAAAAATATTGTATATTTAGACTTCCAGCCAAGATGGAGGTATAAGTAGATATACTTTGCCTCCTCACACAATCAAAAGAAGGATGACAACAAATTTAAAAACAAAAAATAATCAGAATTGCCAGAAAATCAAACTGTATGGATGTCCAACAACCAAGGAGTTAAAGAAGGAACATTCATCCAGACCAGTAGGAGAGGCAGAGATGGGCAACTGTGGTGGAGAGGACTTGCAGGAGGGGCACAGCTTGAAGACCAGGTCAGGTTAGGTGGCAGCTGGCAGACCTGGCAAGGCAAAGGCTGGTGGAGCAGGAGGTCCACATTTGTGTGCAGATAAACTGGGAGGAACAACTGAGAAGTGAGACAGACCCTGAAACCCAGGGTTCCAGAGTGGGGAAATAAAGCCTCAAACCTCTGAGTGAAAAAAACCTGTCGGGGGTTGAAGCAGTAGGAGAAACTCCCAACCTCACAGGAGAGTTCCTTGGAGAGACTCACATGGTCCTAGAATGTAAACAAACCCACCACCCAGGAATCAGCACCAGAAGGGCCCAATTTGCTTGTAGATAGTAGGGGTAGTGACAGAAAGTGGGTGGAGAATTGAACAAGAGGAATTATTCCCTCTCGGACCCCTCCCCCACAGACAGCATCACAACACAGCAACTTGGGTTGCCCCACCCTAGCAAATACCTAAGCCTCCACCCCTTACTACTTAAGAGGCATGCTGAGACAAAAAAAAAATGTCACCTAAATGAAAGAACAGATCAAAGTTCAAGAAAAAATACAACTAAGCAATGAAGAGATAGCCAATCTATCAGACACAGAGTTCAAAACATTAGTAATCAGAATATTCACTGAACTGGTTGAGTATGGTTGCAAAATACAGGAAAAAGTGAAAGCTATGAAAAGTGAAATCAGTGAAAATGTTCAGGGCACCAACAGTGATTGGAAGGAAACTTGGACTCGAATCAAAGATTTGGACCTGAAAGAAGAAATAAACATTCAACTGGAACAGAATGCAGAAATAAGAATTTAAAAAAATGAGGAGAGGCTCAGGAACCTCTAGGACAACTTGAAATGTTTCAACATCCAAATCATTGGGGTGCCAGAAGGAGAAGAGGAAGAGCAAGAAATTGATACCTTATTTCAAAATATAATGAAGGAGAATTTCCCTAATCTGGCAAAAGGAAATATATTTCCAGGAAGTACAGGAAGCAGAGAGTCCCAGAAAAGTTGGACCCAAGGAAGTATACTACAAAACATATCATAATTACATTAGCCAAGATTAAGGATAAGGAGAGAATCTTAAAAGTAGAAAGAGAAAAGGAGACAATTATCTACAAAGGAGTTCCTATAAGACTAGCACCTGATTTCTCAAAAGAAAACTTGCAGGCAAAAAGGGACTGGAAAGAAATATTGGAAGTCATGAAAGTCAAGGATCTACATCCTAGATTACTCTATCCAGCAAAGCTATCATTTAGAATGGAAGGAGAGATAAAGTGCTTCCCAGATAAGGTGAAGTTAAAGGAGTTCATCATCACCAAGCTCTTATCATAAGAAATGTTAAAGGGACTTATCTAAGAAAAAGTAACTTTGAGAGTAACTTCCAAAAAGATGAAAAATACAAACAGTATAATGATGACAAATTCATAACTATCAACAACCAAACCTAAAAAAAAAATGAACTAAGCAAGCAACTAGAACAGGAGCATGTTCACAGAAATAGAGATCACACAGAGGGTTATCAGCAGGGAGGGGGAGGGGGCAAATGGGGAAAAGGGACAGGGAATAGGAAGCATAAATGGTAGGTACAAAATAGATGGGGAGGTTAAGAATGGTATGGGAAATGAAGAAGCCAAAGAACTTATATGTATGTATGACCCATGGACATAAACTAAGGTAGGAGAATAGTGGTGGGAGGAGGGTACATAGTGAGGGGAATAAAAGGGAGAAAAAATGGTACAACTGTAATAGCATAATCAATAAAATATATTTTTGTTGAAAATATATAAAATAATTTAAAAAATGTATATTTAATAGCTGTGTGTTTTGAAAATATAAATAAATCACAGAATCTCATAGAAACTTATTTAGAATCACATAGTTAAAATATATCACAAACTAAATTATTACATTAAGAGTTCTTTATAGCTTTGTGACTATAATACCTTTCCCTGACTTGTTTGTTTATATGCTTATTCATTTATTTTGGGCAATTCTAATTGAATGAGATACCTGGAATTGTGTTTTAGGCCTTCCAATAGGGAAATAGAGTCATATTTTCCCAGAAATCCATACATATTCTTCTACATATATCTTTCTAAGTTGGACTCACTAGATATCTTGATATTCACAATTAATTAAATAAAAAATATTTCAACTACTCACCAAATTTAAACAATAAAAAAACTGCTGAGAACATGTACATTTTTAAAAAACGTTTCTGTACAAGAATTTAGGGGCTTCAGAGGAAGGCACCATTGGAATAACAGGGATGGCCAACCAACAACTTCAAAACATATGATTGTCCTGATATTTTCTAGGGAATTCACATACAGTAAATTTGCATACAACAAATATATGAGAGTAAATAGTTAGATAATGCAAGTATTAGGGGACCCAGAATTCAAATCACAATAATCTTAAAAGAGTAATATTAGGGAAACCAGATTTGAATTTAATAAATGAAAATTTTATCTAGCATATATCTAATTGTCTTAGTACATTTGGGATGCTAAAACAAAATACCACATAGTAGGTAGCTTTAAACATCGTAAGTTTATTTCTCACAGTTCTGGAGGCTGGGAAATTCAAGATCAAGTCACCAGCATAGTGAAGGCCCTGTTCCTGGTTCTTAGGCAGTGCCTTCTTTCTGAATCTGTATAGGTTATTTTTTATGTAAAACAAATAACATTCACGAGGCTCCTCCCTTATGACCCAATCATGTTTCAAAGGTCCTACTATTACTGATAGACAGTCTGTCCAGAGACCTCGTAGAAATGGCCATCAGTCAAGATGGAGGCAGGAAGAAGTTCTTGGATAGATCATGCAAAAAGCTAGCAAGATAATTGGATAGGAAAAAAAACTTTGCCCTTCCTTACCAGATTGGGGGTGGAACCATGGGAATGTAAGCACATGTACTATAGATGCCAAAATGGCACAAGAGGAGGTGTTGGACCAGAGAGGCCTGTCAGTCTAGCCTAGAGAAAGAAGGGACTGATTGGGAACTGGACCCACTTGAAGCATGCTGAAGTTTGGGAAGTTGATTGGTCATCTTGAGAAAGCACCTGGTCCATACCACACTCAAAAGTAATATACTCCCAGGGGGACAAAGAAATGCTCTCTCTTGCTTCTGGCACACTGGCTTATGATCTGCACTGGCACAGTACGCTGAACTGTTTTCTCCATGGGTCAGGTGGCGTTAGCAGCCACCTTGCCCATGGCCTCCAGGAGGGACACTCTCCCTCTGTCTTCCCTGCATGGAGATGCTCTTGCTGGTATGTTCACACATTCCCTCTTGCAGAAGTATGTGACCTTGTGGCCCTAGAAGCTGCATGGCCCATGACTATCAGGATCCACACACAGGCTCCAGAAGGGAGACTAAAATGGACAGCAGCCAGGAAAAAGCTAAGCTACTTGGTCATGAGTTTGGCTTTTGTGGTGACCAGCAGCTAAACTTTTTTTTGGTTATACTACCACCTAATACTATCATGATAGACATGAGGATTTCAACATATGATTTGTTGGAGGAACACATTCAGATCATAGTTCTGAATAAGCCTGTCTGATAAACCAGGTTTAGAGACTTGTCATTTATAAGATATACCTCCAAAATTTACCTAGTGCTTACTTTGTGTCGTGTCAAGTATAGTAAATAAAATAATAATAAAAGCAGGTAAGAGATCTGACTTTGGGACCGCACAGTTTAATAGGCATCAACTGAGCAATTATTTAATTAAATTCACAATTTTACTAAATATTTTGAAGAAAATACTCCAGTATTATAAAAAGGACATCATGTCCAGATATGTGGAACATATTGGGGTGAGATATAAGTAGGTGTAAGCATTGCAGAGTCTTGCTTAGGTTGATCATGGAGAAGGGGCTTGTGTATACATAAAATCCAACATTCATGTTCCTTTGGCTTCCCAAATTGAGGGACAGTATTTATTGCTTGCTAGCTAGCTAAAAGAGACTTCTGGGGTTTTTTTAGATTTTATTTATTTTTATTATTTTAAGATATTATTTATTTATTTTTTGACACAGGGGAAGGGAGAGAGAAAGAGAGAGAAACATCAGTGTGTGGTTGCCTCTCATGAACCCCCTATTGGAGACCTGGCCCACAACCCAGGCATGTGCCCTGACCGGGAATCGAACCATCGACCCTTTGGTTCACAAGCCAGTACTCCATCCACTGATCCACACCAACCAGGGCTAAAAGAGACTTCTTAATACATGCAAATTCTCTGTTCTGTTTCTATGATCACCAAACAAACTTGGGACAATGTGGAGCTAGATATAGCTCACCTTCGTTGAGGGAGTATATGAATTATATTTCATATCATTGTACATTTCATTAAGTATTATTTGGATTATAATTTGACTTTACATGGTATTAAGCAGGAAGAAAATATTATTTACTATTTAATGAAAAACACTAACTTCAGCATTCTTGTTACATTTTCAGCTTTATTATAAATCAGTATTTAGCATTTAGGATTTTCTCTATTAGTCTTATGAGATTAATTAATATGGGTCAAACTTAGAAATGTAGGTACCTTTAAAATGTGTCACCCAAGTTAGTCTATGTATATCTAAGTCTTTACCAGATTTCACACAGTGGTGAATTCATTTAGATGAATGCTGTCTTATAGGGTACAAGGACCAGGTTGGGTGTCCAGAAAGATCTCTTTAGTTTACACAATCTTTTCTTTATTAAATTATTACTGTTTATTTCTGTAGAATTGATTTATAAACAATAAGGGACCATCTGCTTATTTACACCTGTTCAATGATTAAAAATGAGCAGGAATATAATTCACTGGAATTATTCTATATAGCATAAACTCATGTGTGTCTATATTTGGTAGCCAACATTACTTATTTGCTCTCCCCAGTGAAGATACCAATACATCTTGTTAAAACATAATAAAATGTAAATTTTAAGATAAATAGAAAATAAAGTCCAGTTATTTTTGAAATTTACCTATGACAAATATCAGATAGGTCATTAAAAATTATTTTCAAAAGTTGTTAATGATAACAATGCATATAAAAAATCAATAGTGTTGCAATAAATAAGTGCTAAGAAGAGCATATAGGTAAAAGTGTTTCTAGGAAATGATATAATACTTTGTCTACTAGCTCTTAGGAGGACATTAAGACTAAATTTTCTTGCTATAGCATTAGTGTATGTATGTGTTTGTGTGCTTTCTTACCTACTGTAGCCTTTACTATATAGAGTATATTTTCCATATTATAAGTGATGTAGCTGCATATTAACATGTTTTGTCTTGCATATTCATAGCACTATACAATCCTTTTCTGTCAAACTTCCATATCTCAATGACAAATAATAATTATTAAATGGGAGTCAGCTAAACCCCAAATCAGCATCCAATGACTTTGTTTCATTTACGACCTTTAGAATACCTAAGGATCTTTGGGTCAAAGAGGTTTGAGAGTTTTATTGACATAGTTAAATGTATTTGATATTCCTTCTTATCAGAATAAATTTTGTTAAGGTTATTAATTGTGAAACTAAATCATGATTATTTAGCATTAGTATTAATTCTCCATATAATAGATAAGAAGTTATATGGGATTAAATATTATTTGTCATCTAACAATAAACATTCTATCTTTAATATTCTAAAATTTCTTAAATATTTTGCCCTGGCTGGTGTGGCTCAGTGGATCGAGTGTTGTTGACCTGTGAACCAAAGGGTCACTGGTTCTATTCCCAGTCAGTGCACATGCCTTGGTTGCAGGCCAGGTCCCCAGGAGAGGACACACAAGAGGCAACCTCACAATGATGTTTCTCTCTTTGTCCCTCCCTTCCCCTCTCTCTATAAATAAATAAGTGAAATATTTTTTAAAAAGTCTTAAATATTTCACAATACACTCTTAAATGTTAACTTACATTGTAGATCTTAGATGTATAGAGAAAAAAACAAGAAACAAATTAAATATAGAAATATAAATCCATGTTTTATGAAGTCTTTCCTTCTTAATTATATATTTAATAAGAAGGATTAAAATTTCTAAAATTAATTATTTCCCACATATTATTATTTTTGGATCATGTTGCTATATAGATTTGTGATCATTCTAGTGAATAAAAACCAGTATCATTTCCTCAAATTTTTAACTATAGCTTTGTGCTTATTTTTTCCTGAGTTTATGATTTTTAAATTCATACTTTTGGTCCTTTTCTAACATAATCCCTTGGATACATCTCCTGCATTATCATTTGAATAGACACAGTTTCTCTTTGTTAAATAAATTTTCTGTGCATTGGAAACTATAAAAATTATCTCTGATATGAAATAATTGTTGAGATAGTAACATGATTAAACCTTTCAGAGAGGGAAAACAAACTCCTCATAGATTTTTCCATTGAGTGAATACAAAGCTTACAAAGGCAAAACATACATGTACGTTGTCTTTTTCGGGGGTGGGGTTCATGGTTTTGAATTTAATAAATCAAAGACAACAAAACTCAATCTATGGGCAGCACAAAAAAAATTACTGATTGAAAGGGCGGTACTTTCAAGCACTATCTTCAGAGTTATGGGGAATCTTTATCTCTCCCTTTCTCACCTCTTTTTGACTTCATTCTCAGATAGAGGCTGTTCAAAAGTAAAGCAACAAGTAGCCCCAGGCAACTGCCCATTCATGTGTTCCTTGGAGCCTGGCATGTCAGACTGTAAAATAAAAAGTGTGTGTTTTTTCCAGATATCTCCAGTGAAGTCCCAATATGGAACATACAATGATATTTGGCTAACTACTTGACCATAGAATGGAGAACTCTAATTAGTCAGACATGTGAAGTCACGTTCAATCCCATCAAAACCAGTCATTGACCAAGGTAACATTAAAAAAGATCTTTAAGACAGAGATGCTGAGCAGACTAGAAATGAATGTTTCTTGCTCTTCCTTAGCCAGAATCTACACATTAACCATTTTCAGGACATTCAGATAATGCATTTTATAATTTTGTGTTAAATATATATACTTATATAAATCTTTGGAAGTTTCTTCTGCATTTAATTATTACCAGTAAGGTAAAACATATTTTTCAAAACATTTAGTCTATTTTATTAAATAAATCATATGCAAAGTATTCTGGATGCTGAGTAGCATTGCATGCCAAGTAGTCAGCAATAGTTATATTTATGAATTGGGGAATAATTCTAAGTTAATGTTAAAATAATCAACTCAAGATTATTTGGAGAAACAACACTGAATCTGGCAATTCCAATCTCTTTGTTTCTTCTCCTTTACTTTCCTATTGTCTTCCACTAAGTTCTACAATCCTAATAATTTTGGTACATAATAACAGATGCCCCAAAAAGTAGCCGAGAATATGAACTTTGAGATCAGGATGAATAGGGGTTTATGAGTGCAAGACCGGCCTTTTTTACTAGCAGTTTCCTTGGGTAAGTATCTCAACTTCTCTTTTTTATATAAAGATTTTATTTATTTATTTTTAGAGAGGGAAGGGAGGGAGACAGACAGAGAGAGAGAGAGAAACATCAATGTGCGGTTGCTCGGGGTCATGGCCTGCAACCCAGGCATGTACCCTGACGGGGAATCGAACCTGCGACACTTTGGTTCGCAGCCCGCGCTCAATCCACTGAGCTACGCCAGCCGGGGCTTCAACTTCTCTTAACGACAGATTAGAGCAGATAGATTTAGAAGTCAATGCCAATCCCCACTAGCCACATTCTTTTATGCAATGGTATAATTTCCTTTGCTCTCATGTCCCTCCTAAAAATTAATCCAAGCCTCTGAATTTTCTGAATCTGAACATATAAACAATTACAAATAAAATCTCCTAACCTAGCAGGCAGGTACTGTTCTATATATGTATACTTCCATCTCTACAAGATCTTTGACACTTCTTGGAAATTCTCTATGTTTTCCACGGTTTCTTTCTAATCCAATTTTAATTACTTCAAACCTCAGCTTCCTTTTTCAAACTTTCCACAGGACCACTTTACCTTTTTTTTCACATTCTACGAAATTCTTCTGGCCTCCTAAACCCCAGGTTTTTCTACACCCTCATCCTCTGGTTCTGTTCCTTCTGTCTGGCTTCAACTCTCTTTGTTGCCTTCTGATTCAGTCTTCTGCTTCTCAGGACTATCCCACATTTGATTTCCCTTCTTCTATACTTTACATTTTTTCTCTGTATCATTTTCTTATTGTTGCTGCAATAAATTACTATAGATTTTTGGTTTAGAACAAGACACATTTATTATCTTATAGTTATGGAAGTCAAAACTTAAAAATTACTCCTGACTAAGATCAAGGTGTTGGGGGAGCTCTGTTCCTCATAAAGGCTTTAAGGGAGAATGTGTGTCTCTGCCTTTCCCAAGTTCTCAAAGCTGCCTGGACTTCCTCACTTGTGGTCCTCAGTCAGCACTCGTGTGATTTCAATCTCTACTTCCAGTGTCACGTCTTGTCTAGTTCGAACACTCCTGTCTAACTCTGATAAGAACACTTATTGAATCGAGACGACCCAAAAAGTCCAAAAATATTTTCCATCTCAAGACACTAAATTTAACATATCTCAAAAGTCACATCACTATGTACATTAACATATTCACAGGTTTCAGAATTAGGACATAAACTTCTTTGGGGAACTATTATCCTGTCTAACACATTTTCCTGTCCTCAGTACTCCAAGTTTACTCCTTTTCTATTCTTTCTGTAATCATACTTTATTATCATCTCATTCATTTCTGACATTTTCAGAGCTAGTCTTCTTGAATTGTCTACACAATTTTTTTCCTCATTAGCCTATATAAACATACACATACACATATTCTATGGAAACCAACTTCATCAAAGGCCACTTTGAATTTTTTATAACAAAACTCTTTACAGTTCTTATTTTACTTGACCTACTAGTAACATTTTCACCACTGATAACATATGACTTCTTGAAAAACATTTACATAAGCTTCTATGTTATCTAATTTTCTGGTTTTTCACCTGTCTCTTATTTTTTGTTAGTTTACTGAATGATATTTTTTCTGTTTACTATTTTTATTTTAGTTTTTCTCTGGGTTCTGTACTTAGCCTTTTTCTCTACTCACTGTACACAGTCTAAGTAGTATAAAAATCCTATCACTTCAAATTCTTTTAGGAATACCAATGATTTCTAGTTTCTATTTTTAGTGTAGATCTCTTTTTTATTTCATAGCATCTGTACAATTGATTATCATAAATTTTGATTTGATGGCAACAGCACTTTACACCCTAATCCTTTTCTGTTTTTTATATCCCTTACAGCTGAACATGTCTTGAAACTCATGCTTGAATTTGCCTCTGAATTTCTGTCACCAATATGTCATAATTCTTGTATTCTTTTTTCTAACTCCTGCACCCTGAAATTTTCTAATTCATTCTATTTTATGGCCACTATCATTGTTTACACCAAAATTACCTATTATCTGAATTATTTTTATAGCCCTCTATAATGGAGGAAGAGACATTTTTCTAAAACTCAAATAACCTTTTAACATTCTCATGCTTAAGACTTTTCATTGTTTTCTAGTCTTAGATGAGGCTGACTTTCTGGGCATATGACATACAAATTTCACAGGGCCCCGCTCTTAGAGTGGCCCCATAATTGGTTAAGTAATCTGTTCTACCATTTTGAAGTTCTTAAAATATTTTAACAGGAGGCCCCATATTCTCATTTGGCATTAGCCCCCACAAATTATGGAGCCAGTTGTGATCTTTGATAAGATTTTCATATCTTAATACTTATAAGACTTTCATAACTAGATCCCTTTACTCTGTCCCTTTAGCCTCTCATATTGTCTTTCTGTCTAAAACCACACACACATATCCACATATGCACACACACAGGTACATGCTCTACTCAAACATTTGCACTCTATCTTCAACCCCTTATTAAACTACTCTTTCGTGTGTAGCTCTCTGTTTCAACACTACTTTTTTCTGACAAGCCTCGCCACATACCATTGTACAGCTAGTCCCAATCACAGGTTACCACTGCTTTTCTCATATGGCACTCACTTGCTTTACTTAATTTTCCAGAGGCTGTTAAGATCCATGACTCTGTTTACTATTTTATCCATAGTGTATTATGTGGTTCTCGTTGACTTATGTTATTTATATGTACAAAAGTACTAAATTGTGAATGAGTAACAAACAGTATTTTTTTCTACTTAATATGAACCTGTACCAACAAATAAAATATAGTTATTATATTTCTGTTAAGAATTTCACATCTAGCAAAATTCAGAGAGACATTAAGATCTTGGGTTTACTTCTCAACCATTGCAAGAAAAGGAAATATTTTCCAAATCAAAGTGCAAGTGTTTAAAATTATGGTATTCATCATTAATTGCTCTTTTTTATACTTTTACAGTAGTGGTGTTTTATAGTTATTCAGATATTATTATTATTGTAAGAAAGCAAACTTATTGCTAGCTAAACACTATGATGAAAATGGAAAGAAGTGAAAAAGTTGAAGGTCAATTTTTCTGACTTACTATAATTGCTCAATAAACACTTATTTTATCCATGTAAATAAAAACAATGGGAGAAATGGTATAGTATAAAAACCCAGAAGAGAAATTTCCTGCGGTGATTATTATTATTAATGAAATAGAAGTGTGATACAGAAAGCTATTGAAATATGATCTTAATGCAAATGTCTAAAGCAGATCAGTGTTGGAAATATTTCACCACATAATTTTGTCATAACATCTGTCCTCATCAAGTTCTTCAGAAGCTGGACCTGAACTGGCTACAGAATTGCCACATATCAGTGTAATAGAGTGAAAGGCTTTCCCTCTGCGATGACCTTCAGGCTAAAGCTCATGCTTTGATATGCTAATTAACTAGAGAAACTCTGCTTGAGGCTTGAGCAGCCCATTTGTCTAGAAGAGGTGGTACAGGGTATCTCCAGAACTGACCTTAGATTGGTGGAGGTCAAGAGATCGACCAGGAACAAAGGGATTTAGAAATTTCCAATTTTTCCCTGGATTCCTGTTTTGCGTCTGTCTACTACAGTCCTGACCTACCTCCTGTCTGTGGAGGACGGACCAAAAGGTTGGTAAATGCAGTCTTTCCTGAAAGCCCCTGACCCCCCGCTGGAGCCCTAGGGTGCGGATGAACAAGAAGGGAAAGTTTGGATGGCTCAGAACGTGCATTGGCCTTCCCAGACCAGAGAACTGAAATATTCCTTACCTGCCACCAAGGAATAATAGTGAGCCAGCACAGGCGACTATGATATCCTTAGCTTATTAATATAGGTTTCACACAAAAATCCATCCTAAGTTAACATTAAATCAGTACTAAATTAACATTACTAAACACATAGCAAATTAAGAACATAAAACACAAGCAGAGGCAGAGCCTGTTAATGAAGGAGCCTAACAATCTTAGTAGCATCAGATCCCAAAGACAGCCACAAGTGTCAGCATCTTACCAGGCAGATTCTCTGGTGTCCTCACTGTTCGGTGCTTGGTCAGGGAGAACCTTCGGCGGCAGATGCCATCATGGTAGTGAAGGGCAGCATTTTCATGTAGGAAGGAAATCAGCTGTCTCAGTGGTGGCTCTGAAGCCCACCTCAATTACACCCAAACTCTTGGCTCCTGATTGAACTATGCCCACAGTGCTCTATCAGTAGGTATGCCGTCTCTGCAGACTCCGTTGTGTACCGATATCTTGGGTGTCATGTGCAGGGTGCTTGGCATGACTAAAGTAGTTACCTTCTTGAACAAAAGTGTCATGGCTGACTGGCAGGTATCTTGGTTGACATGAGTGATACCATTCTGTTTCACATACTTTATCCAATCTTGAGCAAACCAACAGCCATTTTATTGGTCCTGCTTTCCACATTTTCTCACCTGTCCTCCCTACCCTTGATTTACAAGACATCTGAATTTTGAGTTCTCTTAAAACAGATTTGATCATTATTTCTCCCTGCTTCTTGAGCTGGGCCTTCTTGATCAATAAACCTTTCCTTATTCTAAGTGTGGTCTATTGAATATTGGCCTTTCTCTTGAAGCACCAGCCCATGAACCTTGTACATCTAACATCAGAACTTATTATCATGCACAGAGTGATGATTGCCTTTCTCCTGATGCAATGTTTACTAAGAATCCCACTATGCTCAAGGAACTAAGGGAATTGCAATAGGTAAGAATCAATACAGTAATATTAATGATTAATTTACAATTTTAAACTTTTACTTTAAGTTGTATTAAATAGGAGCACAGGACCAACCCTCTTCCTTGTTATAGAAGTGAAAAACATGATTTTGCTTTCTTAAAACCTCTCACTTATCATTCTGAAAAGTGGTTTTGCCACATACCACCTATCTCCATTAATGTAAAAATATTTCTTATATAGTTAAAGATGTGAGCAGGAAAATTGAGTTAGATGAAAATTTATAGATTGTGTTGCCACCCTTCAAGGCCTGACAAGTTCATGGTATTTGTGCAGATGGAAAAATATTCATGGAGCCGTTGGAATGTCTGGCATGTCTTTATTCATGGGTGGGAGAGCCACTCATGCTGCAAGCTGAGTGTCTATCTGCATATCTCATGTTGAGGCCCTTGTTCCCCAGTGTGGCACCCATTGTGGCACTTGCCCTTTGTGTGTTTCTCATCATCATCACCCCCAGCAGGGAGTCCCTACCTGTTTAAATACTAGAGGGGAACAAAGCCAGCAAGATGCCAGAAATTATATAACACAACATAATTCTGTGCATGGGAGCCCACTTCATGTATGGGAAACATTTATCAGAGCCAGTCTCAAGGCTATGAGAACACTGGTTATCAGGCCCCTCTAAGGCTAAGGAAACAGCTTCCCTTAGCTACCCAGACACCTGGGTGAACAAGCCAGGCTGCTTCCACTTACTCTACACAGATGCTATAAGCTTCCCTGAAATGAATGCAAAATCATGAAACATAAAACCAATTGCAAAATAATGCAGTTGGAAGGACAAGAAAATCATGTGATTACATGACTAGCACCCAGGAAAATCTGTATGCTGGGCACTGATGTGGTGTCAACACAAAAGACAGATGTTCTTCCTACCCTTATTACGTAATTTTATTGGGCACAGCTAGGGGGGTGGGGAGCATTGCCAGCCAGATCCAGACAGTGTTCATTAGAAAAGCGATGACTAATGATAACACAACCTAATTTTTCCCTTCCAAGAACTACCTGCTAAAGCAGAGCTGTCAGCCTATGGGAATCTTCATCCATGTCACTATTCTCTTGGTGCATAATCTGATCTGTCATTAACACCTCTGCAGTCTTCTACATTTGGCAAGAGACAAGAGTGTTTCCCTGAAAGGGGGGAATGTAAGTATTTTGCATGCCATAGTCAAATAAAATGGAAATTATTTCTGGGATCTTATTTTTGCTTTATATGATCCAGTGCAAAATTTAGGTTTTTCCTCAATGTTATAATAAGTTTTTCAATATGTCTGAATATATCTCTGCCTTAGAAAATGGAAGGCTAATTATCCAAGCAATAGATTTTTCCCTTAACCTGTGTTTACTTTCACCATTTATTTTCAAAGTGGTTTTACCATTGACTATAAAAGCTCACTACTTCCTGAATGTTTTTTTCTTCAAGTTTAAAAAACAATTTAAAGATTATTTGAAAAGCCTATTTATTCTTCAAGGATGTGCTGGGATTTTGCAAATTAGAGACTGAGAGAATGGCTAATTACTTAATGGTTGGGGGGTTTAGATCAACCATTACCTAATGGTTGATTTCCTGTTTTCCTTAAGAGGAAGGTTAGGGCGCGATGCTAATTAGTAATAAATAACTTAGATGCTGTTAGACATAGAATAGGTTCAGGTTGTACAGAATCTAAAGCTGTATAACCAAGGCATGTCATGATAACTATGACAATTTTTACTCCCTTAATGACCAACCACAGCGATGGTCACAAATGCCAGTCCTTCTATTGGGCACACTGTAGGACCACACGCATACTCCCGTTTGGGTTATATGCATTTAGGTGATTGGCTTTAGTTTATGAAATGTGGGAAGATGTGTCACCTGCCTCCTGCCAACAAACATCAAACATGTGGCATGGATGAAAAATAAATATTTGGACTCATTAGTTATGATATTTGGGGACTATTTGTTAGTTACTTCATTTTAATGTAGCTATCTCAAACTACATGAAATGAGGTAAAAACTTAGAAGTTAATTAGAAGTTTGAATAGTTAAATAACTAATGGTTGAAGGGTTGATATCCTATTCTTAGAAGAACAGGAAGGGGAGAAATGTTCTAAATCAGGGGTGTCAAATTCATTTTCACTCGGGGCCACATGAGGCTCACGGTTGCCTTCAAAGGGCCAAATGTAATGTTAGGACTGTATAAATGTAACTACTCCTTAACTAGAGGCAAGGATCTCAGCTCTGCTGCCAGGTAGAAACAAGGTGCTGGGCCAGATAAAACCAGGTGGAAGGCTGGATTCAGCCCTTGAGCCTTGTGTTTGCCACCTGTGTTCTAAATAAAATGGAATATCATAAGCAAAGTGACAGGCAGATTTCAACGTCCATCATTAGGGGAGAGAACATATGACAACAATGAACAGAATTGTTGAAATTTTTGAGGGAATGAAAGGTGAAGAAAATGTCAATTGTATGTTGGAAAGAATCAGATTCTCCATTTCTTAGAGATCTATGTTCCCTGAAAATCTCTGTGTTTCTCTCCCCAATCCTTTTCATAAACCATGGCAGTTGCAATCAGTGAAGACTCCTCAAACCCAGCTTCTTATTTTTTTTTTAATCCTCACCTGAGGATGTGTTTATTGATTTCAGAGAGAGGAAGGGAGAGGAGGAGAAACATCAGCATGAAAGAGAAACATTGATTGGTTGCCTTCCATATGTACCCTATCAGGGATGGAACCCATAACTTAGGTATGTGTGAGACCAGGAATCGAACTCACAACCTTTTGGTGTAGAGGAAGACACTTGAACCAACTGAGCCAGTTGGCCAGGGCAAACCCACCTTTGACCAGTTAGAAAACCTGTGTTTTTCTATTGGTGCCTTTTATAGCCTATTTGTATTTTAAAAATTGAACAGGAAAATGAAGCTAGATAAAATGTACATATCTTTATTGAAACTGGTGTTCTGATTCCAATTGGAAAGCAATGCAAATAAGATTGAAACTTAATATAAATTAAATTATATTCTTAATTAATTTAAAGTTAAATGTTTTTTTAAAAATATACTTGAATAGTAAATATATTTTTACCCCAAACTGAGGTTTTATTGGAAATGTAAAAGAAATGGTTCTTGACAAATAAAGCAAAGGGATACGGTGCTCTCTTCCTAGTAGTCAGCCAGCCTATCCAAGCACAGGGCAGTAATATGTAATACTTCAGTGCTGGTAGAATTTCACAGTAGTTTAGTATTAGATTATGTAGAGGCTCAGTGTGTGATCTATTTCCGGTTTACACCTTCACTGCGCATGAACAAAGGTCAGTTCCTTGGCTGTAGCCAAAGACTTCAGGCCCAAAGTTCTATGTATAGCAACCTTCACAATAGATTTCACCTTCTTTCTCAGAGTTGTTGACTCAAGACTCTTACTGCATTTGGCACATTAGAAATAGTTTTTGTGCCAGGGCTTTCCAGTTCTAATGATCTTCTCTGCAGCATATACGGAATCCCCACACCTGGAACAACTGTCAGCATCTCTCTATTGCTGAGCGAATTTAGAAATTGTTTGGATTCGTTGAGAGGTTGAACACTGTCTCTTGATGCCCAAACTCTGACAATTGCCTACTTTGTGTGTATGGATGCACCGAGGAATCACAGTCTTTGGGCCCAGACGTTTCTCCGTAACAGCATTTGCAGTAGATCTCTCCATCATGATTGCCACTGTTGTGCTGTCTGAATTGTTCCTACAAACCGGTCACAGAAAGCAGCGGCAGTGGAAGCTTCCATCACACTGCACTTTTTGCTCCTGGTACCCGGTGCTCAAAACAGGTCCTATGCTGTTTGCACCTCCTCAGACTGCGTTTGGAGTCTGAGGTAGGAAAATGCACGGAGGGCGGAGCTAAGGGTGTAGGGAGTGCTTGGCGACTTATGGAGCCCAGGGAAGTTTACAAATTGGATATATGGACCCATATGTCATGTAATGAAACTTTTAGAATTGCTATCAACTCATTCTCTGACAGCAGCTTTATATTTTAATTTTTCCTAATTTATATTATCTCAATAGTGATTAATTTATCTATTTAATTGCTGAGCATTGATCCTTTAAAAAGCACCGACTAGTTTCAGTTTCACTAATGTTATTTGAAGCTATTCTTATTCGTTAACGACCCTTATTTATGATTTAATATTATGCATGTTCAAGGATTTTCTTTAGATTCTTAAAAAAATAACTTTATTGGGGAAAAGAATTCAAACATGTGCAAACTAATTCCATAACCAATCTGTAAAATAAGTCACATTTCATTGACTGTTCTATAGTTAGTATGGAAATAAATGGACTATAAATAATCAGCCTTGTGGAATATAAATCTAAAGTTGTCAGCCTTAGCTAGTTAGAAACCATTTTTTGGTATTTCTGTTAGTCATGAAAGATATGCAGAATTGCTTCCATGTCACTTTTAAATAGCTGAACATTTCTATATGTGTTTAATCCCTGGGGATTTTGAAAATAGAAATTCCAGCAATAATTAAGTGCCAGATTGTCTAGAAGCATAAACACAATGGAAAAAATTCACCTTTAGATTTGCTACATCAATGCAAATCTGGTCATAGTCTCAGATATATTATTTTTATTTTTCTGGATCTGAGATTGCTACATCAGATATTGAATTAGAGCTCATTTATCCTGTGAATATAACATATTACATATGTACCAGAAAACACATCATTTTTTTCCTGATATTACAGAATATACCCAGTTGTTAATTTTCTTATAGAATCTGGGAACTCTCTCTAACTCTGAAATAATTGTACCACCAACAGGCTACATAGTTCCAATGTAAACCACAGCAGTGCATGAAGCTACTGGCCCTGGCAGACTCCCTTTCTAGGGTTATCAGATCAAACAGGATGAGCCTAGTGAACCACTGGCTAATTCCATTAAGCAATCCTACCTCCCATGAGATTGATGAGTTGTTTTTCACTTTTGATCAAATTGGAGAGTCATATTGGTATTGTATGTGCAAAGTTCAAATTTACCAGACCTTACCAAGGACCCTTTTTCAGATCACATTTCCTGCATGCATGTATTTGGATGTGGTGTGTATGTGTATGTGTGTGTGTGTGTGTAGGGCAACAGGAGTTTGTAGAACTTAGATTATACATTATTATGTTTGCTTAATTTATCCAATCAAAATGCAGAAGGCATAGATAACCAAACACGATGTTAAGTAAGAAATGTAATATCTTTGTGTTTCCATTTAAAATGAAACACACCAAGAAGATTTGAAACTTTCTTCATAAATACTTCAGCTTCTATTCATAATGCTGATGTACATACCAAAAATACTATATTTTCCTGTCATATAGATACAATAAAGAGAAAAGAAAAAAAAATTCCTTGTGATGCCTAATTTGTGTTCTTAAATAGCATGCTTTGATAGAGTGGGATTTTCCTTAGTGTGGGGGTTTCCTGAATTGTCAGACTATATTTATGTAATCACCAAATTAAAATTCAAACAGAGCCTTTATTTTCTCTTTAACACTAACAAAACATACAAGTGAAGATTACACTTCTCAGTGTTGTTACCAATGCATCTGTGCTTGTAATACTCATAGAACATGATGCCTTAAACAAAAGGTAAAAGAGGAATACTGTGAATATATATTGAAAGAGGATGAACAGCATTTCCTAGGTTTATCACATAACTACATTTGGAACATCAGATAATAGAGTGTTTCAAGAATCAGAGCTAATAGGTCAGTCCATTTGCTTACATAAGGTGCTCATTCTTTTTTGGACATAAATTAGCCCAATCATATTAAATATCACACAGTTTATAGAGTTGGGTAATGATCTCCTTCAAATGAGTGCAGAGGGTACACTTCACTCCCAGTGCCTTCTGTTCCAGCTGTTTCTACTTATCTTAATTTTCGTAATTGGGTTACAATTAGGCTGTGAATGAGACTTTAACATGGGAATTGGAGCTTTTCAACAAAAGGGTTTACTTCTTTTATTGTTTTGTGGTTCTTAACTTTCAGAGGCCTATTTATTGCTATGTGTTAATTAAACAATATTAGGAAGTGTTTAAGGCAAGCTTACAGCATACAAAGAAAAACCTATTTATGTCTCCACAGATCTAAAAATGTGGCTGCAAAAAAAAAAAAGCACTGTTTGGGAAAATTCTTCAATTTATTCAGGGCATGAGATGATGTTTATTTTAAAATTACAGTAATATCTCATATTTCTTTTGACATTGTCTCCAGGCTTGACTTCACTTAATATGAAAGCCATCAGCTGAACGATGTTTGAATTAGAATCGTAAAAGTGAAGTCTAAGCCCTTGCACCTGGGAGCTTGTTGCAAATGCAGTACCTCAGACCTGCTTTAGATTTTATTAAAGCAGAATCTGCATTTCAACAAGATCCCCAAGTAACTTTTATGCACATTAAAATCTGCACAATCCTTTCAGAGACTAATTATGGCAACAAATCAAAGGCAATTCCAAATTTGAAAAAATAATTTTGTCTCACCATGCATTCTGATCATACATACATTAAGAAAATGTGAGATCTCAACTAGGTAATCTAATAACACCTAGACTTAAATCTTTAATGGCATTATTACTTTAGATTTAAAAAATAGGTTAAAAGATTTTAAAAACATTATGTAAGAAAAGCCAGAACCACAGTTGAATTGGAAAGTGCTGTTATGTTGGTTTTTATGGCTGTTATTCTCTGAAGAACCTAGAGAGTCCAATTGTTATATCCTCTGTGGGTCAGTGGTGCTGTAAGTCTGAAGACTGATGTAAGGCTCTAGAGACAATGGAAAGTATTTATTTCACTCTGTCCACGACTTTCCTCACTATGTTGTCTTATTCATTTTAATAATTGTGGGCCTCTTGTTTGTTATTTAACTTTACCTAACCATTAAGTGTACCCATTAAAAATAATGAATTATATATTTCCAAAAATCCTATTTCAGATGAACAGATTTCTGAAGATTGGATGTACAATTCTTTATTTGAGGGTCAACTGTTGCCAAACACAATCCTATGAGAAGCAGGACACTCCTGTGAAGCTTCTCTTCCTGTCAGTGGTCCTTGTGTTATCTTACTTTTCCTGTCTCTCTGTTGACCTGAGATTTGAAAATGTTGTTTATAATTTGCATCTGCATTTTCATTTTTAGACTCCCCAGTTTCTGGCTGAGGAGGAATTTTATAATTTCTGTAACTGGTTTTATGGCCAAGACTGGTACTATTGGGACAAGTCATTGGATGGACAATTTACTTGGGCTTAATGAGTATGTCTGCTGCAATTTACCAGGCGCTTCATTTGATCCACATTATAATCAGCATTTGGAAACTCTGTATATCCCAGGTCTTCTCTTCTCTTCCCTTCTCCTCCCTTCTCTTCTCTTCTCTTCTCTTTTTCTTTTCTTTTCCTTCACAATCACCATCAAGTATTACCTCTCTAAAGAACTCAAGTATGCTGAGGCTAGGCTTCTTGCTGCTCCCATAATACTCCTGATCTATGGCTGTACTCTGAGATAATGAAAGGATTGCTATCTTTTGCATTCTGCTCACCTACTACACATTAAGGCAGCAAACACTGGCACTGTAAATTTTTGGCCAAGTATGCCCTTCCTTCTCTTCATTGGAAGAAGTTTATAATCCCCTGATCAACTCAATCGCTTTCATGTACTCAATCCTTTTCACTCTTGTAGGTGATCACAGAGTGTCTTCTAGCGATGGATCTCTGAGGCCTTCTGTGCTGTGTACTGCCTGAGCACCATTTTTTGGCTGAGGATATTTGTTGTGTGTTTGCATCTCATTCTATCATCAGAGAACATGGCAACCTATGTGTTTAGCTATTCCTTGCTAAATCTATGCCTTTGTAGATTGCCTGTGTAAATTTTAATTACCTAGCAACATGAGGCTTTTTTGTAGAGTGTCTCCTCCCTACTTGCTTGGTCTTTTTCACTGTGGGAACTCTCTTTGTTCTAACTTGGGGTGTGTTGTTTCTACTCCCTGATAGATTTAGTGAATTCTAGAAATCACATTCACATTCTTGGCACTAGTATGATCTAGCAATGTGGTCCTCACATTATTTAATGTTACTTGCAACATTAAACCCTAAACAAATGCAGGTACACAGATGTTTTCATGTCTCTCTGATGCTTTACTTCCTTAAAATAATTTTGCAAAGCATGGCAAAAATGTAAGATTAAACCTAGGTGGATATTTGGCATATTCTGTTTATTTTTTTAAGATTTGAATTGCTTCACCATATTAATAGTTTTAAAATACAATTTTGTGCCCTGGCCAGTGTGGCTTAGTTGGTTGGAGTGTAATATCATGTACCCAAAGGTCATGGGTTCAATTCCTGGTCAGGGCATATGCCTGGGTTGTGGGTTCAATCCCTAGTTGGGGAGCATTTGAGAAGCAACTGATTAATGTTGTCCCTCATCTCAATGTTTCCTTCTCCCTCTCTCTGCCTCCCTTCCCCTCTCTCTCTAAAATCAATAAGCATGTCCTCAGGTAAGGATACACACACATACACACACAAGTTTTTTTTTTTCAGATAGTTTCAAAGACTAAAAATGGAGAAAAATGTAGTTCATATTTTCCTATGGATTAGTAGTATTCCACTGTATATATATACAAAATTTTCTTTATCCAAACATCCTTTGAAGGACACTTCAGTTGTTTCTATGTCTTAGCCACTGTAAATAATGCTGCAATGAATGTAGATGAAATATTGTCATTTGCAACAACATAGATGGAACCTGAGAACATCATGCTAAGCAAAACAAGTCAGAAAAAGTTAAACATATGACTTTAAATATGGAATTTAAAATCGAAAATGACAAATGAACAAATAAGACAACCAAAAACCTCATAGACACAGACAACAGTAGGGTGGTTACCAGAGGGAGGGGGAGGGGGTAGTAAAAGGTAAAGGGGGGTCAAATATATGGTGACAGAAGGAGATTTGACTTTGGGTGGTAAACATACAATGTAATATATAGATGCTATATTATACAATTGTACACTTAAAACCTATATAATTTTGTTAACCAGTCACCCCAATAAATGTAATACAAATACATTCTTAAAAAGAAAAGTAAAAGAATGGAGATAAATGTAAAACTCTTATGAACAACTTTGTCAAGCTTTTATAGTTTTCTGTGCTATTGCTGATTTAGGCAGAGCAACACCAGCAAAGTTTAAGCTTTGAGCCAAGCAAACTCTTCCTCTGCTTTCCTCTATCTGAATGTTTTTCTCCCCTCAAAACACAAATCTTCATTTCCACTGACCAGATATTTTATTAATTATAACCTCAACAATGCCTTTCCTGATCAATAACTAAAAATCCTTCCTCTCAGTTTTCCCTATTTCTCTTCTGTACTTTACAGTGATTAACTTCATTTCATTTATATATTCATTTTTAATTGAATGCCTGTCCCCTACCACTCAAATATAATCTCTATGAGGACACTGTATTTCCAGTACCTATATATAACAGCACCTACCACAAAGTGAGCACTAGATAAGTATTTGCTGAGTGGATAAATGAAAAAAAAAACGGAATTAATATCAGATCATGTCTCCTTACCACCTTCAGATGTCTTGGTAAGTAAGGGAAGGAGGGATTCATATTTATTGGGAATCCCATTGGGCCCTCTTTTCCTGATATCTATCACTCCCAATGCTCTGCAGCCTCTTGGCACCTGAATTCAGACAGATGCATTCATGAATGGCTTAAATACAAAGAAGCATCTACTAAGATTTACTACCAGCAGGAACAGATATTGTGAATTACCTCAGTGATCCAAGAAAATCTAACCTTGGATATAGCAGACACTGTTTAAATATAGGAGCTCTTGTTCTTGGGATTCTTTGTTTCTCAAAGTCACTCCTTTGTGAGTTAGCTAAAATAAATTGGGGTTCTTTCCTCAAGATGTACAATACCCAGGTGAACGGGAAATAAATTTGATGTTTTTTACCCTTCTCAGTGGTGAGAACTAATAACAGAAACTGAGAAACAAAAGAAATGGTAAGCACTCAAAACACAGAGGAAGTAGGAAACTGGACTCATAGCCCAGAGAAAGAAAAGTAGCATGCAATAAATATCTACTTTAGAATGCCATGTTTCCAATTACTTTTCATAGTTTGAATTGCATCTTCTAGACAGGAATTTAAGGAAGATGTCAATACTGAATGAGGAATATGAAAGCTCCCTCTAATCTGTAATGAGTTACTTTCAATTAAGAGTGATACTTCACCCAGTTATTCCAACCTGTGTTAAAATCATGAGATGAAAAGCTTGTCAGGCCAGGCCATCTCCAGAGCAAATGTACCATATTTTGCCATGTATAGTGTATAATGCATTCCCATGTGTAATGCACACCCACATTTTTGGCCCATACTTTCAGGAAAATAATCTTTTGTTTTAATTTTTAATTCATGTTTTATATATTTATATTTATAAAAAATGATTGTTGTGTTCTAGGGTATTATTTTGCATACAGATATTATTGCTTTCTAGAGTTACACTTTTAACACATAAGCTTAAATAAAAGAATTCAAAACAATTATATAGATATGGAATTAGTACTACCCATATATCATGTGCATCCTTATTTTTCCCTCAAACATTTGGGCGAAAATGTGTGTATTATACATGGCAAAATATGGTAAATGGTCACATCACTACAATACTATTGTGTGATGGTATAAGCATCTTAAAATTGGAGAATATTTTGATTCCACTAACAAAAGTGGAAAGGTGAAAGGCAACTTTTTATATCATCAGTTACATTTTTAGCAATCCTAGAATGAAAATATATTTTCTTTACAGTTTTTGCTCAAAGAACACAAAGGAGTCTCAATGACGCAGCCAACCCCCCATAGTAAGTGTGTTTCTCTTTCTGTGAAGTTGAAATAAAAAACAAATGAGGCATTCAGTTTTTAAAAGCAAGGAACAAATGGCTTTGTTGGAAGTACATGGTATTATTTGGAATAAGGCAATGAAAACTGAAGTGAGAAAGGCAGGGTCTGGAAAGATATTTCCTCTTCCTAATTATAAATAGTTACTACAGGCCTTATTCACTTACAATTAGCTTCCTCAACACCATGATTTTGCCTGCAATTTTTTTAACCTTTTATAAGAATAAGAATCCAATTAGGCCAGTGAGTTCTAGAGTGTGCAGAGCACCCACCAGCACACACAAGTATTGTCTAGTTACTACATTTACTAAGTACCTATATATACACTATTATAGACTATAGACTATAGTCTAGACTATAAAATCTTAGACTATAAAATCTGCTACACAGGCTAAGTTGGATGCCATTGTAAACTGAGATTCTCACTATTGTTTTGGCACCAGTGAGAACTATCCTTATGTTCTTATGATAATTAATATTCTATCATTAGTGAATACTTAATATATAACTCCTGGAATTTATGAGTTTCTTTCCCATTTTACATGAATGCACTTGAGGAGATTGCTAAAAGACATACCTTTTACTAGGCATTTACAATTTGCATAAATTAGTTTCTCCTGCCTCTCTGCCTTTCTCTTCTCTCTCCTTCTTTGTTCTTCCATCTTCTTTGTCCTTGTCTGAGGTTACTATGTGATCTCAATGCTCTCAGAAAGAATGGAAAAAGCATAAAGGCCCTCACTGTCATTGCAAATGTTTCTCATTCTGGCCAAAAGAACTATGACTATATTGGCTATTTAATGCTAATCAAATGTAAAATATCAGATGTTTTTCCTAAGATGTTTGTATTCCATTAGAAGATTCAGCATTAACTATCTGTCATAATTCCAGCTCTCAACAATAAACTTGGGAAAACTGATTATTGGTTCTGCCTTTCTGCTTCTTTTCAATGAAATAGAACACCAGTTGTGTGTAAGATAGGTTTATCGTACAGCTGCAGTTGATCAGCTCTGTGTTTATCTCCAGGGATGCCTGGAAGCCTGATACTGACATTGGGCCATGATAAGAATGAGATATGTTAGCTATTTATAAAGCACAGCTTACAGTTTGAAACTCCCCTACTGGTGCCCAGTGCCAAATGGTCTCCATTGTTTGGGGATGCATTGATGGTTTATATTCCGTTCAATTCATTACAACCTATGTAGCCTACCTTTAGCCACATAACCAGAAATGTGTAAAAAAATCCTGATATAAACTTTTGACTGGAAACCCAAAACAAGACATCTGTGTTGCTGGCTTATAATGTGAACACAAAGAACTTCCTCTGTAATTGAGAAATGAACCTGGGGCTGCACCTGGAAGTGCCAGACCCTCTATGATGGAACATTCTATCTTTCTCCTGCTGTGCTATATACCCTTTACTCTGATTAAAGCTTTATGTCAGTACTCCCTATGGAAGCTTGTGAGTCCTAACAATCACTGGGTCTTCTGTAACCTTTGCACTTGACCCTTTTCAGATATAGTTGACAGGTCAATTTAGATAATATATTATTACTTTACTTATTTTTCTTCCTTACACTAATTCTGGATAAACATATTTGTAAAATGAAACACAGGGTAATTCCTAAAGGCTTTGTTCCTATCTCTAAAGACATGAAGCATGTGGGCCATATTAGAGAAATGTCAGCTTATAAAATATGAGGGTACATAATTTCCCAAAGAATTTAGTGGAAAAAAGGCACTAGAAACATCTATTTTAACATTTATTTTGACTAAACATAAGATTTTGTTGTCTTTAATACATTGGGTGTGTTGATGCTTAGTGTCATATTTGGTTAGCCAGAAAGTTCTTTTGTTTTTTTCCATAAGATTGTTTAGTAACACTTAGTTGTCTTTAACCTCATTCAAAACAATTTTGTTAGATTGTACTATGATCACTGTCCTACTAGCATGCATTAAAAAAATCATCAAAATTGGTGAATTTTTGTGTAGCCACTTGAATATTGAAAAATGGAAGAAAGTAACATTTTCAGCATATTATACTGTATTATTTCAAGAGATGTAAAAATGCAACTGAAACGCACAAACAATAAAAAATAAAAAAGATTTGTCCATTGTATGGAGAAGGTGCTGTGACTGATGGAACATGTTATAAGTGGTTTGGGAAGTTTCATGCTGGAGATTTCTCACTGAACAAAGCCCCATGATTGGGTAGACAAGTTGAAGTTGATAGTAATCAAATCGAGACATTAATTGAGAACGATCAATGTTATACTATGAAAGAGATAGCTGACATACCCAAAATAGCCAAATCTATAAAGTTACTGGTGAAAATGAAAATGTCTTTTTTATTTTACAGTATAAACCATATGGTCTTTTTGGGCAGTCCCATATTGTTGTATTTCCTAAAACTCTGCACATAAGTTCTTTTAAAATGAATTATCCAGTACATGTTCCCAATTTACAGACAAAAATTCAAGTTTACATTTTAGACAGTGAATTTAAAAGTCAATAAGTCCTCTTCCACACAATGGATTATACTTGGCTGTAAAAAAAAAGGCAAATTTTCCCCTCTGTGACAACCACAGATGGACCTAGAAAACATTATGCTAAGTGAAATAAGCAAGCCAGAGAAAGACAAATATCATACAATCTTACTCAGATGTAGAATCTAACGAACAAACTGAAGTAACAAGCAAAATAGAGACAGACTCATAGACAGCAGACTGAGGTTCTGTGTGGGGATGGGGGTGGGAGGAGGGAGGGATAGAGAATAAGAGAAACAACACATGGACAGGGCCAATTGTGTGGTGATTGTGGAGAGGCATGTGTGGATGTGGAAGAGGGTATGGGGAATAAATGGAAGTGGAAAAATACAGTTAAAAAAGTCAATGAGTCCTCTTTCATATTGCTTTATTAAAATTGTAATAATAAAGAAAAGTTCAACTTCAGGCAGGATTACTTAGTTTATAGCTATTTTGTAATGATGGTTACTGAAGCATTTAAAAATAATGCTTCATATTATTCTTTATTTTCCATGGTGTCCAAAAGAATTACTGTTAGATACCCCTCCCACTTTTCCATAAAAGCATAATAATTCCTGAGAGATGCATATTAACATCTGAAGGTCTCAATTACATTTAAAAATGAATATTAAAAGTACTCCAGTATTTATCACTTTTCCTGAATAAAGGTGAATATTATTACCTTTAAACCAGTTCAAAATTCATTTTAGTAAAAAAATGCATATATATGTAATTCATTTTACTACACACATGTGTGCATGCATGAATACACATATATTAACTGTGAGTGTTGTGTTTTCAAACTGGACAAGAAAGGGAGAGCTATTAATAAAAATTATTTTCTGCTTTCACTCTTCCATGTGTTTTGAATTTCAGCCATAAATTTCTTTTTAAAAACCTGTATCATATATGAGTATATCCACATTAAAGCAGAACTGATACAACTTCCTTTAGGAGACAGATGTCTTTAGCCCCAGGTTTCAGGACACAGAAGAGGTTTCACACATTTTTTCCAGTTTTCAATACCTCCTCCCCACCTCCGTTTTCTGCTTCACAGATTGCCTGAACAGAAAGACTTACATTGTTTTTTCTCTGAAAAAAATATTAGCATAGCCTGTTTTTCTGTGATAATACTGCAATATTTTCAAAGTGATATTTACCTATTTCCTGATCTCTCTGTCTAAACTATGTTTAGGGAGAGTTGATTATTTTTTTTACTTTAAAATTAACTTTAAAAAATATCCTCAAGAAATTCAAGCACAGGGAAATTCAGCTGTGACAACTCAATTTCTGATAAAAATAAACAAACGGGTTTTACCCTTTCTATGAATGAACATAAATGATTAAATTTATCAACCTAAAATTTTTCTCATCTTCATTAGATTGTAGTTTTTATTACACTTATATGTTAAATATCACACTCATTATATCACATTCATTGAAAAAGTATTGACATTAATGAGAATACAAACAGATGTCTGGCCTTTAAAATAAATTAAGAAAATTGTTCTCAATATATTCTTTAGAAAGTTGGAGTAAACTTGAAGGCTGCGATGGGGAAAACCACATGTTGAACATAGTAACCTAAGGAATGAGAATAACAGTATCCCTCTTATCCAACTGGAAATGGGACAGAGAATGGCAAGATTTAAAATGGTTTTCAAGCCCAGGATTAATAATGGGATATGTAGCAGACATTTTAAAATGTTATTTCTTATTCCTACTCTTTCACTATGTTCTAGATGAGTTTAGACCTATTTTGACTGTGAAGGAACAAGAAACAGGATGTACGTCTACTCAAGGTAAGATGTATTTCATTTAAAATCTCAGTCCCTCAACTCAGTAAGTAAAGCATATATAATTGAAGCAAAATGTTCACAAAATACTACTTATATTATGTGCCACATACTGTGTATTTTCTTCCAAATTCTATTTTATTAAAAAGTAAAAGTGTTTGAAAACTAAAAAAATCACATAGTTTTCAAGCCCAAACAATTTTATTACAAAAAACAAAGCAATACAACAATCTAGTATTGCTTACTTTAACTATAAATACATAGACAAAATTAAAAGGATTTATGTCATAGCATTAATAAATGAGATCTCTAATATCCTGACAAATGAAGAATGCTATAAATTTTAATGGTTTATTCAATATATTGTTGAATTTTACTGAGTATGTATGGATTTGATGACTTTCAAAATCCTTCCAACTCCAAAAATTGCTGAGTCTATCAGAGTAATGCCTTTCAGCATTTGACACGCTTATAACTGCAAAACCTCCTTCCATCATGTACAATAAAAACAGGCTTTAAAAAACTAGATGGAGCTAGGAATGTTTAATCTAATTTCATTTTACCAAAATGGAAAAAAAATACCTAAGATTTTGCAGTGCGTAAGTTTCTTTAGCATTTTCTCTGTACCACAGTATTTTCATTTTTAAAACAAAAAATTTCATTAGATAACTTTTACATCTCAATGGTTTTGTGTAGCTCTGAGCACTATGTGAGTACCATGCATTCTCCTTTCCTTGAGGAGGTCTGATACCAGAGCATTTATGGCAGTATATACATATTAAGAATAATTGATGTTTCACTGTTTAAAACTCGCTAACATCCACACTTCTCTATAAGGGAGGACAGATAAAAGAGTTTATCTTCTGTTATGTGTAAATTGTCCTCTTTAAACAAACAGATGTACCCCCAAAATAACATTCCTTTTCATAATAGCCCTATTTAACCAAAATATAACAAAAATAGCAGATAATTGATGAATTTTATGTCTAGCACATATGCATAATATAAATAAATAAATAAATAAATAAATATATATATATACACACACACACTTGTAAAACCATTACACATTTGCAAAGTAAGAACAATATCCTAAAGATGGGCTAATTTACCTTAGAAGTGCCCACAACCAAGTGATTCAAAAATAATCACATTTCCCATGCCTATTTCTGATATACAAAATTCATGTAGAAGATACATTAGTGACTTAAACCATACATATTGTCAGTCCTTGAAGAAGGATGCCTTCATGAATTCATGCTTCACGTCTGATAAGATTATTACAAAACATTTCTTTAAAAATCTATCACTGTATGTTACTTTGCTATTGCAGCAGTAAATAAATTCTATTGGCTTACAAACCTATTGCCTTAAAACAAATTTATTATCATATTTCTGGAGCACAGATATCCACAATGATTTCACTGGACTAAAATCCAGTGGCAGAGCTATGCTCCTTTCTGGAGGGTCTAAGAGAGAATCAGTTTTCTTGCCTGTTCTAGCTTCTGAAGGCTGCCCTTGTCCTTGGTTTGTACCCCTTTCTATTGCCAAAGCCTTCAAGCAATGGTCAGTTGAGTCTTCCTCAAGACCCTGTCTCACAAATTCCAACTCTTTTGACTTCCTCTTCCCCATTTACAGACCCCTGAAATTACATTGGGCCCAATTCAGGATAATCTATGTTAAGGTCAGATGATTAGCAACCTAAATTTCATTTGCAGAGAGGAATTATCTTCCTTGTCATGTTATATAATATATTCACAGATTCAGAGGATTTGAGCATGTACATCTTTGGGGGACATTATTCTCCCTAACATCCTCATTATGTATTTATATTGGGTATCTCACACCTGTATGTGTGTGTATGTGTATATGTAAAATAGCATCATAATTGTGGTGTAATGAGAACTTAAATTAATTATTCACTTAATGAACTGCATCTCAACCATTTTTATTAGTCTAAGATTCAGAAAACTACTGATAAATTGGTTTTTGTTGGAAATCTCCATTTGGTCAGTAAACCACAGGAAGGCAGTGCAAGTGCTTCCTTTACAGCTCCCTGCAAACTGGGGAGGTGAAGGTTGGCATGGGCCACCTACTTAGCATCTTCAGGTGGTGGTTTGCAGCCAATAGAGGCTAATTCGCTCTCTTGGGCTCTTGAGATTCATACTAATAACTTTGTGATTTCAATACCTAACTTTTTCAATGGTTTAAAATATAAGCTCTTCAAGAGTATAATTTCATTAAGCCTTTGTGAAAACTGATTGCATTTGATAATAAATGTGTTGTTATGCAGGGTCCCTTGTTATATTTACTTTGATTTTTATTTATTTTTTTATTTGCCATATAAAAAGCAAAGGAAAATTAATTAAATTCTTTCTGTGCTAAAATTATTTAAACAAACACATATGCTTATTTTGTCTCCAAAATGATGGATTTAAATGTGGTAAGAAAGAGCAGTACCTTTATAGGTATACTTTGTATCAAATATTTAAAAGTAGAAGACACTGCTTCTAAATATCTAGGTAATAACTTGAATCATGCTCAATTTTTTGCTCTGTTTTAAAATCATATCGTGTAAGTCAGAACTAACATAATTTACTAAACCTTAGCACAGAAAGACTTATTATCAAGTAAGAACATTTTCTTTACCTTTTATAAATTTATTCCTGAGGGGAATTTTCTTTAAGATTCAAGTAATTTCTTAGAAATAAAATGACTTCAAAAATAGGACTGAAAGATACAAGCAATATCTACTTACTACCCACATAATTATTATATGGTGTAAATGGGAGAAGGGTAGGAGTCAAAATGATTTCACCTGAGCCCATAAATTGAGGTACATAAATGAACTGAGAGGTGTCTCTCAACTTTAAAACATATATATATCATCTCCTAAGGAGCCTGTCTTAGACATCCTATTCTTAATCTCTAGATTTACTGTATATCTGTTTATATATTGTAATACCTACGATGCCACCATCCAAAGAAACAAATGTTATACCCTTGGGGATAATTTCATCCTCATTAAAATATATAACATACAGTGACAGCAATGAAAGAAGCTCAGCAGACTATTAGCCAAAAACCCTACATTTCACTGACAGAAACCTGGACACAGATGAAAATTGATTTGTCTAAGAGGATACATACTTAATAGATGTTATTCATAAAATGGACATGGAACTTTTCAATTTGCTTTTATGTACAACTAGTACTGATCAAAACAAGTAGCCCCATGGAAAAGGAATACCCCATGGTTCGGACATGGCGATCAGGTGATAATGTGACTGTTGACACATCCAAAGTATACCTTAGTATTATATTTTTATATAAACAAAGTAACATTATTTGCAAATGCAAAAACTAAATCTTACTCATATGATAATTTATAAAAGAAAAAAAGTCCTTTGCAAGAAGTTCAGCCACAGAGACTTAAAAATTCCAATAAAAGGTAAGGCTTTGTTTAAAGGTCAATCACTCGTATGCTCTTGGTATTTTCTCTAAATTAGAGCTTGTTCAACAAAGTAAGTTCACAACTGCCAGATGCTGGCATTTCCAAGGGTAAAAGATATCTTCATAAAGTAGTCAGGACAAAGACCTCTTCATGTACAATGAATGATGTATAGAATATCACCTAGAAAAGAGTATTATAATTTTTCTACCTATTTATGAAAAAGTATCTTTGAGTAATAAAAATAATAGTCACAATCAGAAAGTAAAACTACTGTTTAAAGTTAGTCTTTGTATTCCTGTTCTAAATGATTGAAAATGATTTATCAGAGGGCTATATTAATATCAGAACAATAAACAATATATTGTGATTAAATTCCAGAATGTAAAGAGAGAAAAATAATCCAGTTTCTTAACTGCAAGTGAACTGCCTAATTCTTTATTTTTCTTTATGAGAAAGGTTTTGCTTATTGAATCAAATTATTTAACAGATTTCTGTATTCTCCTGTGTTAGCATTAGTAAGGTATATGTGTTGTTTTATAAATTTTAATCATTTTCTAAAATTTCAATTTTATAGTCATAAATTGAGTTATATTTTATTTTTTACTTTATTACTAATACTTTTTCTTTTTTCATTTTTTATTGATGAATCTTGCCAAACCTATCAAAATTTTCAGTCTGTTAAAATAACCACTTTTTACCTTTGCTGATTTTCTCTTTATAAATATATTTTATATATAATTAAGTTTTTTGCCTTGGTTTTATTATTCCCTTTCTATTACCCTTGGCCTTAATTTTGTCTCTATTTTTTTATGTTGAATATATTGATTTTCAGCCTTTTCTTTTTAAAATACATGTAGTTAAGACTATATATTATTTCTCAACTTATAACTTTTGTTATAGTCCATGTTTTAAAATGTTATATTTTTATCATTCACTTTAATTTTTCTAATTTTAATATTTTCTGCATAGGTTACTTAGTAGCATTTCTTAATTTTCCCCAAATTGGAGATCTTTAGACTTATAGTTGCTCCCTTGAAGGTCTGCGTACATGTGTGGACATCTGTGCATGTGTCTTGTGTATGTGTCCATGAATTTTGTCCTTGCCTCTCTTGTGTCTCACTCTTTATCCACAAATTAACTATTTTTTATGTTTTACTATTCCCCATGTGTTTATGATGCTCTTTTCTGAATTGTCTCTTTCTGCATGCTTTAGTAAAAATATCTGTATTTCTTATCTCCCAGTTCATCTCCCAGCAATCTGTGCTCTGCCTAATCTACTGTTAAATTTAACTATTATACATTAGTTTCATTCATTGAAGTTTCACATTATAGAATTTCATTTGACTGTTCTCATAGACTGCCATATCTGGACAAATTGCTCATCATTATCTTGAATGATTATCAAAATATTTAAAATATTTGTTTGATTACTCTAATTTTTAGATCACATGTATCTGTTTCTATATGCTTGTTTTTGATTTTTCACTTAGGTTTTGAGCATTTTACTCAGTTTTTATAATATTTTTCACATGTTTCCATTGAATTCCTGAATTTGTATGTAAAACCTTACAGGAGTGATTTGAAGACCTGTCTTGTCTAGTACTGTCTTCTAAAAAAGAAGGATTTCCTTTTGTTCATGATAAGAAATTAAAGTAGTTGCATATAAATTTAACATAATGTGGGATGTAGGTAGTTTGAAACTAAACTTCTTTCTTTGTGAGAGTTAGCCAGTCTGTGCCTTCGTACTAGTCTATTTGGAAATAGTGTTTCTAAGGACCTTCCTTACTAGAAATATGGATGTATAAGGGTACTGTTACAGAACAAACAAGGGGGGATCTGGGACGATATACTATTATTGAAAGAAGGCCCCGGGTCTGTTATGTCTGCCGCCCTAGGAAAGACGTCTCTCAATGCCAGAGATTTGTGAAAAGGAAAGGAAATGTTTATTTAATGCTATACAAACTTCAAGTAGTGACCTAATGTCTTTATCAAAAATCCTAAAGTCCTTAAAAACACCCACAAACACACAGTCCTTCCTTCCTTCCCCCTCTGCCCAGTCCAGAGTACTGTATCTCAGGAAAGGAAATAGAAGTCCATGGCTCAGGCAGTCCTCTGGTTCTTCCTCTCAGGGCTGCGGGAGTCTCCACTCTGTCAAGGCCGCATGGTTCCCCCTCTCTCAGAGCTGTGGTCCTCTCTGCACTTCTACAGCTGCATGGTTCTCCCTCTCTCAGGGCTGCGGGAAGGGAGAGTCCCCACTCTGTCCAGCCCGCGTGGTTCTCCCTCTCTGGGATGCGGGAGTCTCCACTCTGCTAAAGATGCGTGGTTCTCCCTCAATGGCTGCCGTGTGTGGGTTTAAATCCCCCACGCCAATCTTCTTCTGCAGCCCCATTTCCAACTCCTCCTACACTTGGGCACACTTGCCCTCAATCTGCTGTCTTCTCCAGCTTTACTGGGCTGCCATCGTGGGTCTGGGCAGGTGTCACCCCATGTCATGGAGCCAATCTTCTCCCAGCTCCCATGCAGGCACTGTAACTCAGGGGACCTGCCCCCCAGTCACATCTTTGGGGGGAGATCCCTTTCCATCCCCCTGGCCTTGAGCATGGCCATGGCTATTTAGCATATCTAAGTGACCAGCCAAAGGCTATAGGTATGCTAAATGACCATGCCATGGATTAGCTGCAAAACTGCCCTGCATGTTCTTGCTCAGTGTGCTCCTTCCCCCAACTCACACCTGTGGGGGAAGGGGTGAAGACACCTTAAAATCTCCTGGACACTTTGAGTTCTGGACCCCATTTCAAATGCCTATTTGGGGTCCCCCCTCTTGGCTGCACCCTGTAACAGTACCTCTTTGTTAATCTCTGAAATTTTGTCAACTAGTTTTGTAAAATTACTAAAACTTATACTTACATTCTGGTGTCTTAGATATTGTATTTGTTTGTTTAGCTGACTCTGTCTGTACACAATCTGAGTAACAAATCAACAAACACATCAAAGTGGAAAATCTTTGACCAAACTTCAGGCTCATCTGGAGGCTTGTAATTTTTGATGAGATCTGGGTGGCTTGTTTCTTCAATGGTTACTTGGAACAGGTGCTGTTTTGTTTGTTTGTTTGTTTGTTTGTTTGTTTATTTTAAAGTTTGTGGGGTTGGAGAGAGTGGTGAGGGGAAATGGGAAAAAAAGAAAATATAAAATTTGCTTGCTTTTCTAGGTTTGGTGGTACATAAATTGGTTCCATGACAAATAATTCTGCCAATACTATAAGTGGGGGTTTGTGTATGCAAATTACCATAAGTAGAAATTAGGTACATTTTGTGGGAGGCCGCTCTGAGTGATGTGGGAGATGCATCAGACCCTCGCCCATGGACAGGTTTTCCCATGGGGAATCAGGCCTGCAATGTACCTCGGATGCTAGGAGTCTTGCCTTTTGCTAAAACTCCCTCACCCTGAATTGAGGATATTTACTGCAAAGCAGCTTCCTAAAACCATGCTAAGCCTTCCAAGGATGAGTGTAACCAGTTCAACTACTTTTGCCTTTTCATTTGCAAATATCCTTCTTCTGTGATGTGATTAGCGGCATCATCTCCTTTGTTTTCTGTATAAGGTAACCTCTTAAAGCGAGCCTGTGCATAGTTAATGAGGATCTTTTTGTAATGTGCCCAGTAAGACAATAAAACCTCATTGGAATGAGGGCCAAGGCTTTTGCTCCCCTTGAGAGGAAAGCCACGCTGTCCCTTTTCCTCCACAGGACTCGGTAGTCCATGTGAATTTGTCTCATATTTCATCCATAATGACACAGACCCCACAAGCCAGGGTCTGCATCACATTTTTATATTAATTTTCAAAAGGAGGCTTTATTTCCTGATTGTAAAATTATTGAAGGGTGTTTTATTGTAAATCTAACATAATAAGTTTTAAAACTGGCTAATACTTTAAAAGCAGTCAGATGAACTGACTCATCTCAAAAAAAATTATATAGCTATCAATTTTCTGAGAGTCAATTAGAGTTCAGGTTCTCTGATCCCAGACCCAGGCTCTGAATCACTCAATACAGTTTTAAAATAAAAACTCAAGTTTACAGAACTTGGGCTTCATGGTTAATTGGGCAGCTTTTCTTTACTATTCAAGAAATCATAGCAATATTTCTTGGTAAACAGTATAAAAGGTCAGTATTTCAATACTGTCATATACATGCATCTGACAGAATAACAATTAAGTAATCTGTTTATTGAAAAGCCACTGAAGAAATAAAGCACTCCTTCAACATTCACACCACTTAACATTTACCTTTTCTTTTTTTATCACGATTTTAATTGTTGTTCAAGTACATTTGTCTCCATTTTCACCCACCAATATCCCCCATCCCAGCAATTGCCACTTCCCACCTTTTATCCTGCCCCACTTTGGTTTTGTCCATGTGTCCTTTATACATGTTCCTGAAAACCCTTTCCCCTTTACCCTCATTATGCCCTCCCACCACCCTATGATTACTGTCAGTCTGTTCTTAATTTCAAAGTCTCTGGTAATATCTTGCTTGCTTGTTTGTTTTGTTGATTAGGTTCTACTTATAGGTGAGATCATATGGCATTTGACTTTCACTGCCTGGCTTATTTCACTTAGCATAATGCTCTCTTGATTCATCCATGCTGTGGCAAACTGTAGGGGCTCCTTCTTCCTTTCTCCTGCATAGTATTCCATTGTGTAAATGTACCACAGTTTTTTGATCCATTCATTTACTGATGGGCACTTAGGTTGCTTCCAGCACTTGACTATTGTACATTGCGCTGCTATGAACATTGGGGTGCATAGGTTTGTCTGAATTGGTGTTATAGGGTTCTTAGGGTAAAATGCCAGCAATGGAATTGCTGGGTCAAAAGGCAGTTCTGTTACAAAACAGTCCCAGGGGGTGAACAATCTACTATTATCAAATGGACCCAACCTCATGCTCTGGGGGTGTCCCACCCTGTACTAGCTTCGCCCTGCCTGCCACCAGGAAAAGACATCTCCAATGCCAGATATTGGTGAAAAGGAATGGGATTATTTATTTAAAGAGTTATACAAACTTAAGAGTAATAACTCAATGTCTTCATTGAGACCTCAAAGTCCTTCAGAATAGCAATCATCTCCAAGCTCTTATGCAGGCTCTGTAACCTGGGGTAGTTGCCTCTCAGTTACATCATGGGTTGAAGTCACTCCTGTCCTCCTGGCTCAAAGCATAGCCACAGCTATTTAACACATCCATGAAACCAATTAAAGGTTATAGATATGTTAAATGACCATTCTAGAGATTATCTGGAAAACTGTTGCTATTCAAAAACAATTCTCAATTGTCCTGCTCCATGCATCCCATCCCCCAGCTCAGACTTGTGGGGATGAACACATCATATATATACATATTTTTTTCTAATATTTCCTGGACACTGAGTTCTGAACTCCATTACAAATTCCTATTTGCTCCCACTGTTACAGGATGCAGCCAAGAGGGGGGACCCCAAATAGGCATTTGAAATGGGGTCCAGAACTCAAGGTGTTCAGGAAATATTAGAAAGACATATAAGATGTCTTCACCCCTTCCCCCACAGGTGTGAGTTGGGTGAAGGGACACATGGAGCAAGAACTGCAAGGCTGTTTTGTACAGCAACAGCTTTGCAGCTAATCCATGGCATGGTCATTTAGCATACCTATAGCTTTTGGCTGGTCACTTAGATATGCTAAATAGCTATGGCCATGCTCTGGGCTAGGGGGATGAAAAGGGACTCCCCCTGCACCAAGATGTGACTAGGGGGCAGGTCTCCTGAGTTACAGCACCTGTGTGGGAGCTCGGAGAAGATTGGCTCCATGACATGGGGACACAACTGCCCAGACCCATGATGGCAGCCCAGTAAAACTGGAAAGGATATGAGATTGATGACAAGTGTGGCCGAGTGTGGGAGGAGTTGGAAATGGGGCTGCAGAGGAAGGCTGGTGCAGGGATTTAAAACCCAGACATGGCAGCCATTGCTAGGAAGAACCATGCAGTTTTGGCTGAGTGGGGACTCCTGTGGCCCTGGGGGAGAGAGGACCACACGACTGGAGCAGTGGAGAGACGACCACGCGGTTTTGCCAGAGTGGGGACCCCCACAGCATTAGTAGGGGGAACCACCACCCAGTTTAAGCAGAAGATACCAGTGATACAGCTGATGGTGCTGGGAACTGAGGGAGGTCTACCAACCGAGACGGATTACTGAGAAGAACCGGGGAGTTGCCTGAGCCATGGACTTCTATTTCTTTCCCAGAGATACAGTACCCCAGAATGGGCAAAGGGGGAAAGAAAGACTGCATGTTTGTGGGTGTTTTAAGGGACTTTGGGATTTTGATGAAGACATTAGGTCACTACTTTAAGTTTATATAGCATTAAATAAACATTTCCTCTCCTTTTCACAAACTCTGGCATTGAGAGACATCTTTCCTGTAGGTGGTGGACATAACGAACCTGGGGGTTCCTTTTGGTAAAAGTATATTGTCCCAGGCTCCCCCCACCCCAGTCCCCCCTTTGATCTGTAACACTGCCACCCCTTGGCTGCACCCTGTTACAGTTCCATTTTTAGTTTTCTGAGGAAAGTCCATACTGTTCTCCTCAGTGGCTGCACCAGCCTGCCTTCCCATCAACAGTGCATGCACTAGGGTTCCCTGTTCTCCACATCCTCTCCAACACTTACTGTTTGTTGATTTGTTTATGATTGCCATTCTCACTGGTGTGAAGTGACATCTCATCGTAATCTTAATTTGCATCTCTCTGATGGCTAGTGATACTGAGTCTTTCCATAAACCTCTGGGCCCTTTGTATGTCCTTCTTAGAGAACTGACTGTTTAAGTCCCTTGCCCATTTTTTAATTGGTTGCTTGTCTTCCTGGACTAGAGTTGTGTGAGTTCTTTATATATTTTGAAGATCAAACCCTTGAACATGGTAACAGTGGCAAATATGTTTTCCTATATGATTGGTTCTCCTTTCATTTTAATGCAGTTTTCTTTAGCTGTGCAGAGCTTTTTATTTTGATGAGATCTAATTTGTTTATTCTTTCCTTTATGTCCCTTGCTCTAGGGGACATATTGGTAAAACTATTGCTGCATTGGAATATCTTTGATTTTCATGCCTACATTCTCCTCTGGGCTTTTATGGTGTCATGACTTATTTTAATCTTTTATCCACCTTGAATTTATTTTTGTGTATGGTGTAAGTTGGTGATCGAGTTTCATTTTTTTTGCATGTAGCTGTCCAGATGTCCCGATGCCATTTGCCAAAGAGACTACTTTTACTCCATTTTGTGCTTCTGCCCTCTTTGTCAAATATTAATTGACCATAGAGACTTGGGTTTATTTCTGGGCTCTCTTCTGTTCCTTTGGTCTATGTGTCTGTTCTTATGCTAGTATCAGGCTGTTTTTATTCCAATGGCCTTGTAATACAGCTTGATAACAAGTATTGTGATCCCTCCTACAGGAATTTTTTCTCAAAATTCCTGTAGCTACTCAGGGTCATTTCTGACTCCATATAAATTTTTGTAATGTTTGTTCTATATCTGTGAAATATGCCATTGGTACTTTAATAGGGATTGTGTTGAATCTATAAATTTTTTTGGATAGTATGAACATTTTGATGAAGTTAATTCCTCCAATCCATGAGCATGGTACATGCTTCTATTTATTTGTATCTTCCTTAATTTCTTTCGTGTCAGTGTTGTGTAGTTTCCTGAGTATAGGACTTTTGCCTCCTTGGTTAGGTTTTATTCCTAGGTACTTTATTTTTCTTCTTGCTATATCAAATGGGATTTTTTTCCTGATTTCTGTTCCTGATATTTCATTGCTGGAATACAAAAATGACTTCAATTTCTGAATATTGACTTTGTAACCCGCTGTTTTGCCAAAATCACTTATTAGGTGAGCAGGGGTTTTTTTGTGAAATCTATAGGATTTTCTATGTACACTATCATGTCATCTGTAAACAATGACAGTTTTACTTCCTCCTTTTCAATTTGGATGCCTTTTATTTCCTTTTCTTGTCTGATTGCTATGGCTTCCAGTACTATGTTGAATAGGAGTAGTGAAAGTATACATCCTTGTCTTGTCCTGATCTTAGTGGGAAAGCTTTTAGTTTTTGCCCATTGAGTATGATGTTGCCTCTAGGTCTCTCATATATGGCCTTTATCATGTTGAGGAATGCTCCCTGTATTACCACTTTGCTGAGTGTTTTTATCATAAGTGGGTGCTGTACCTTATCAAATGCTTTTTACTCTTCTATTGATATGATCGTGTGATTTTGTCTTTACTTTTGTTTATGTGATGTATTGTGTTTATTGATTTGTGAATATTGTAGCATTTTTGTGTCCCTGGGGTGAATCCCACTTGATCATGGTGTATGATCTTTCAGTGTGTTTCTGGATGTGCTTTGCCAATATTTTGTTGATGGTTTTAGAATCTATGTTCATCCACAATATTGGCCTGTAGTTCTTTTTGTTCTTTGTATCTTTGTTTCTTTCTTTGTATCTGGTTTTGGGATTAGGATGATGCTAACTTCATAAAAAGAGTTTCAGAGTCTTCTGTCTTTTTTGGTTTTGGGAATAGTTTGTGAAGTATAGGTGTTAGCTCTTTCTTAAATGTTTTGTAAATGTCTCTTGTGAAACCATCCAGTCCAGGCATTTTGTGTGCTGGGAGTTTTTTGATTACTGCTTCAATTTCATCTGCTGTTATTGGTCTGCTCAGGCTTTCTGCTTCTTCTTTATTGAGTTTTGGAAGATTATATTTTCTAGAAATTTGTCCATTTCACCCAGGTTTTCAAATTTCTTGGCATATAGTTCTTCATAGTAATTTCTTACAATTCTTTGTATTTTCTGTGGTATCAGTTGTAATCTTTCCTCTTTCACTTCTGATTGTGTTTATTTGGGTATCCTCTCTTTTTTTTTTCCTGATGAATCTGCTTAAAGAACCAACTCTTGGATTTATCGATCCTTAGTATTGTGCTTTTAGTCTCTATGTTATTTAATTCAACTCTGATCTTAGTTATTTCCTTCCTTCTACTTGCTCTGGTCTGTCTTTTTTGTTGTTCCTTGAGTTCTTGTAGGTGTAAGGTTAAGTTGTTTGTTTGAAATGTTTCTATCTTTCCTAGGTCAGCCTCTATTGCTATGAACTTCCCTCTCAGGACTGCCTTCACCATGTCCTATAAGTTTTGGATTGTCATGAGTTCATTTTCATTTGTTTCCAGAAACACTTTGATTTATTCCTTAATCTCATTCTTGACCCATTCATTGCTTAATAGCATGCTATTCAATTTACATGATTTTGACTGTTTTGGGGTTTTTTTCTTTGAGGTCGGTTTCTAGTTTCAGTCCCCTGTGATTAGAGAAAATGCTTGATATGATTTCAATTTTCTTGAATTTGTTGAGGCTTATTTTGTGTCCTATTATGTGGTCTGTCTTTGAAAATATTCCATGTGCATTTGAAAAGAATGTGTATTTAGCTTCTTTGGGATGAAGGGCCCTCTATATATCAGTTAAATCCATTTCATCTATGGCATTGTTCAATGCCACAATATTTTTCTTGATATTTTATTTGGAAGATCTGTCCATTTTTGACAGTGGGGTGTTAAAACCCCCTACCATAATTGTGTTGCTGTCAATATCTTTCTTGAAGTCCTCCAAGATTTTATTTATGTATTTGGGTGCTCCTATGATGGGTGCATATATATTTACAATGTTTATGTCTTCTTGATGGATTCTTCTCTTGAGTATTATGAAGTGACCTTCTGGATCTCTTTATGGCTCTTTTTTTGAAGTCTATTTTGTCTGATATGAGTATTGTTACCCTGGATTTTTTTTTTCCTGTCCATTTGCTTGGAATATTTTTTTCCAGCCCTTCACTTTCAATCTGTGTGGGTCTTTGGTTCTGAGGTGGGTCTCTTGTAGGCAGCATATGTGAAGGTCATGTTTTCTTATCTATTCAGCTATTCTATGTATTTTGATCATAGCATTTAAACCATTTGCATTTAAGGCTATCATTGATAGGTCCTTGTTCATTGCCGTTTTGCTTCCTTTGTACCTGTGTTATTCTCTTTCACTCTTTTTTCCCCCTTTCCTAAAGCAGACCCTTTAGCATATCTTGTAGTGATGATTTGGTGGAGGTGCATTCTTTGAGCCTTCTTTTGTCTAAGAAACTTCTTATTTGACCTACCATTTTCATTGAGAGCCTTGGTGGATAGAGTAGTCTCAGTTGCAAGCCTTTGTTTTTCATTACTTGGAATATTTCTTGCCATTCTCTAATGGCTTGGAGTGTTTCCATTGAGACTTCTGCTGCTAGTCTTATTGGGGTTCTCTTGTATGTTACTTCCTGTTTCTCTCTTTCTGCCTTTAAGATTCCCTCTTTGTCTTGGAATTTTGACATTTTAATTATGATGTGTCTTGAAGTTGGCCTTTTGGGGTTCTTCTTGATTGGGACTCTCTGTATTTCCTGGATTTGTGTGACTTTTTCTCCCATCAAATTAGGGAAGTTTTCCATCATTACTTATTCAAATGGGTTTCTATCCCTTGTTCTTCTTCTCTTTCTGGTATCCTTATTATATGGATATTATTCTGTTTCATGTTGCTCTGCTTCCCTTAATCCCTCTTTGTTCTTTTTAATTCTTTTTTTTTCCTTTTTTTCCTCTTTCTGGAAGATTTTTTCTACCTGGTTCTCCAGCTGGCTGATCCAGTCTTCTGCTTCATTTAGCCTACTGGTGATTTCTTCTCCTGTGTTCTTCAATTCAGAAACTGTATTCTTCATTTCCTCTTGGCTCTTGTTGATAATTTCTATTTCCTTTTTCATGTTGATATAATTTGCAGTAGGTTCCTTATAGTTTCCTTGCAGTTTTTGGTAAACATTTACTTTTTCTTCTTACTTTATGTCATATAGCCAAATTATTGAATCCCTCTTTTTATGTATGAAAACTTATAGAACTGACTTGGAACCAAATTTTAACAAACACACACAAATGCACACAGATATACTATAAAACACTTTTCTTGCCAATGCTAAAGTTTGTAACTGAGTCTCCCACCTCCTCTACCCTACCCACCACTGCTAACACTTCAGGAAAGTGCGTCCGTGGTAGTTCATGTGATGTATCTGTGACTTGGAAATACCATATAATACACAATTTTCCTTTTCCTTGCTGTATTCTAGAATCTATTATCAATTACCCTCAGCCTGTAAAACCAGGTGTTCAAGTCCAAATAATTTAACATAATTAATAAGAAAAGTAATACAATGTGTGGGAATAATTTTTTTAAGCAAAGATTTCATAGAAAATAAATTTGTTCCTGTACCAGACAGTTTTATGTGTAAAAGACTTTAAAAGCTAAAGCATGAGGAAAAAGAAAAGTGAATTTGCAATGAATCTTTTGTTCTTTATATTTCTTAAATATTTTAAAACTATCTTATAGATGTTTTAAAAAATTATATCTTCTGTTTGAATCATATAGAATGCTAATTATATATTCTTCTTTCATTTTCAAAATATAAAGGTAACTGAATTTCTATTAAATTAGTCTGCAAAAGTATATGGGATGACACCACCAGGTCAGCAAATTTGACTTTATGAGCAAATTTTAAGTGCTTATGTGTAACTAATTTAAAAACAAATAGATTTTTACAAATGAGCCAAACGATAACAAAACTTGTGATATCAATTTTGTTTTTCTCTGAATCATTTGGAAAATTTGTTTATTAATGTAGATTTTAATCAATTTCATATTCATTGAGATTAAATTGTCTTATTTCATCTCTGCTACTTAAACAAACATTTCCTGTCAATTGTGTCAGAAAGAACCAAACTGAAATAGCTTAAAGAACATAATCACTAAAATATTTTTAAAGGAATGCCCTTTAAAAACTGAAAATTAGAAGTGTAAAGCACTTCAACAAATATAAAGCTCTAAGTATTGCATGACATAATGATTAAATGTCCAAGACTTTATAAGCCACTGTGTCCATTTTGGTAAATAGAGATTTGCAATCAAAATGCAGTATTATTCAGCATCATATTAACTAGGAATTCACATCAGGTCACTGTTAGCATTGTAATAAAGAACCACTACTGAGCCCTGGCTGGCGTAGCTCAGTGGATTGAGCGCAGGCTGCAAACCAAAGTGTTGCAGGTTTGATTCCCAGTCAGGGCACATGCCTGGGTTGCAGGCCACGGCCCCCAGCAACCGCACATTGATGTTTCTCTCTCTCTCTCTTCCTCCCTCCCTTCCCTCTCTGAAAATAAATAAATAAAATTTTTTAAAAAATTAAATAAAGAACCACTACCAAATGATGTTTCCTTTATTCCTGATTCTTTTTGTGATTGGTTATTATATTAACTGTGACATTATTCAGCTTTAAGATATCTACTCCTTAAGTATCTTTTTTATGGAAGGTATTTTGATTTTAAGGAAACAACATACAAGTAGGTTCCAGTTGGGAAGAACAAACCCTGTGCTATTATATTTCCTTATCAAATCCCATATTCTTTTCTTTCTTATCAGGTCTTTATATTCTCTGTTAGGAAAGGTGTCTGTGTATTTTAATCACCATACATATGCTGCATTTTATTTAACATTATTTTGTTTTAAATTCATAAGAGTTTTTAAATTTAATAGGAGAAACTTACATGATAGGGCACTGCAGCAGCTCCTAGAGGTGGCTGGCAGGGATGAATATGCCCTCTTCTCAGCAGAGGGTCTCTTTATAGGGGGCTAATAGTAAAACCATATGGTAGGCAGTCACCATTGACCACCAGAAATAACAATGCATTTCTAAGTACAGAGAACATCAAGCAGTTATCATACTCCATACATTCATTAACCTTCTTGAAGACATGACATTTATCTTTGGACAACATTCTAGTTTTCTGGATGATCAGCCAAGTCTGAGGCTACATAGAGTTAAGACTCCAACATTTCCTAGACACCTTTGCTGCCAGAGCCATATTTCATCTCAGTGAAGACTCCTACATACACCAATTCTCATATTCCATATCTCAATAATTTTTTAAATTTCCAGTTTGTTGAGGATCTCTTGACTTTTCCTTCTGTTTTTTTTTCAATTCTCATATTAATTAACCTAATGTTTATATTAGTATCTGCATGACTCAAGAAGCTGAAAAAACAAATTCAAAAGGGTCAAGAGAAGTATTTACATTTCTTTGTGTCTATATTTTCCTTTTTCTTATTTTTTCTTTATTTTTTATTGTTGACAGTTTTGCAGATGTCCTTATTTCTCAATCCCCTTGCTCCCTTCCTTCCAGCTCACACTCCCACTTCCCTCTGGCCATCACCACATTGTTGTCCATGTCCATGGGTTATACATACATGTTGTTTGGCTATTCCCTTCACATTCTTTCATACAGTTCTCCCCAACCTACTCCCTTCTGACAGCTGTCAGTATGTTCCATGTATCCACACCTCTGTTTGTATTTTGTTTTTCAGTTTATTTTGTTTATTAGATTCCACATTATTAATGAAGTACTTTAATATTCAATAGAATTTGGAGTATGCACAACAGGACCTTATTTTAAATATTTGAAAACGCACTCTCACATTCTTGGAATAAACTTATTGCCACATTATAATTTAAAAATAAATAAATAAATACATATTTGAAAATGCAAGTTAATTAGTACTCATTGAAGACACTATTTTTCAAAGTACTATTAAAGTACTTATTAAACATTTTAATTATATTTTATATACTTATTTAAATGATTTCTATTTACAAGATGATATGGAAAAAATAACTCTAGTTGTATTTTTTTCTCTCTTTAATGCCTTGGTTGATTAAATTTCCTCACCAAGTGAAAACTATAGTTGATATTAGCACATTTTAAATTCTAAATTATATTTGACCATTTTATTGTCTAATTATTTATTAACATATCTATATACATGTGTATTTGTATGAAGAAAATATTCACTAAAAGTGACTATGAACGCAAACTTAATTGTGTTTGTAATTTAGATTGTTATTTATATGAGAGTCTAGATAAAGCTGTAGATAGCAAAAAATACCTTCATAACTTAAACAGGAAAGGAAACCATACACATTTACATCAAACTATTTCTTTTTTACTGAGAGAGGTAAATATGGAAGGAAATTTAACAGGTGTCCAGCTCTCTAAGCAAATAGAATAAATGAGGCAAATGTTCATTTTGCAGAGAATAATAGTGGAGAGTAGGACACATAACATAACTAAGGAAAAAATGAAAAGCCATCTCATTTGATGTTGCAAATAGATGATAAGTTCCATATGCAATTTTCATATCAGTATTAACACAAGAGTACAAAATGAGCACTTTATGCACTTAAACATCTGCCAGGACTCTCATGTAGCCAAAGAAAATTTGTCTAACTAATACTTCATTAAAGTTGTTGACCAATGCATTCTCTATGTACAAGGCAACTGCCAAGGGAATCTGATACACTGGACCATACTTTGACCAAAACAACTATTAGGTGAAATGTAATGGGTCTCTAGGAGTAAGTGACCATGATACTGAAAAGGGCAAAAATCTGTGCAGAAAGAAATAGCCTAAGTTGAAGAAAAGTGTTTCTTTGAATTGCACAATTCAAAGAAACAGTGTATCAGCTTTGATGTATAAATATTGAAAAGAGAAAAGAGAATCAAAGCATTTTGAAGACTACAGATATGTAAGTCTGACTTGTCAATAAGATATTGTATAGATGTGTTAATTTATTTAAAAAATATACTATTTATTTACTTCCAAGTGTTAGGCACCATGTTTTTTGCAGAAAAAGAAAAAAAAGGAAAGAAATGTAGTTTAAAATGCCTAAAGAAAGCAGTGTTGTTTTACAAAAATTCTCCAAGTTCAGGTTTTTATTTAATATTTATAATCAATAGGAAAAACATTAAGTAACCTTGAGAAAATGCATAGAGTCACAAGAAAAATACTGGGAATAAAAATGGTCACTTCTATTTAACATGATAAAAAATAATCCAGAGGAGAATTTGGTATATTGTCTTTTCATAACTGCATTTATCCAATTTGATGAACTCACCAGTATACAATGAAAGTTTTTCATCAAGAGATAAGGAAATATTTGAATCTATAACTAGAATTACTGGTTATCTGATATTGCCAGCATTTTTTAGCAAACATAAAATAGTGGTTCATATGACTGTATTTTTGTTATTTCTTATAGGCAAAATAAATTCTTACATAATTAGCAATGCTATTGATGTTACATACAATTGTTTATTAGGTATGTGAACTGCATAGTATTAATGCATAGTAACATCTTTATTTTTATCTGCATATTCACTTATTCAATAAATATTATTAAGCACATATTTCCCTAATACCTGATACTGTGAATTGTCAGAGAAGAAACCAGAATCATTGGTTTGCAGAAGTGTTTTGAAGGTAGAGCCATCGGAATTCTCCAAAAGACTAAATATGGATTGTGAAAGAAAAAAGAAAGTCAGGAATGACTCTAACAATGTTTTCTTTAGCAAAGTTATCCTATGGTTTTAGAAGTACAAATTTAGGAAAATCAACTGATTTTAGTGGAAATAAGATACAGAGCCATTTCCATAGGACACAAGACTTAGGACTTTGGGATAATCTCAGGTCATTCTCATAGAAACAAAAATAAGTAAATCAAAAAACATAAATAAGGCACAAAACTTATATTTAAAATATATAAAAAGTAAGAGGAAGGTGATAATAGCAATAGAGAAATAATTAAGTTAAGAAAAAAACCACAAAATGGAAAAAAGAATGTAAAGTAAAATAACAACTCCAGTCAATGAAACGAATGACAGTTACAGTAGCAAATCAGGTGGGTCAGCTATGTTCACTGTCAGAGGATCAGTGAGAATGTAGAGGAGTCTTGTTAAGAAGCCAAGCCCTGGAAATGAAAAGTCACTAAAATAACAGTGCAGGGAGAAGAGATAGAGTACCCATGTGATAATAGGCATAAATTAATGCACAGTAATATGTTCAGACAATATGCTACATGTGCTATGGGGAGAGTTATATCAATGAAGAAAATCAGTTTGATTTCCTACTTCCATCCAATTAAAATAATTTATGTCCCCATTAATACAGAAGACTGGACTTGTAAGCACAACAGATACATGTGATAGAGTAATAGTTTTGAAATACTAGTTGATATTTTATTCCTGGTAATGCCTCCTTTTCTCTCCCCCATTCCATCATTTCATTCAATATTCTATTGAGCAGATTTGGAATTATTATCTCAGGATAATCATTATCTCAGAGGTAGATAGGAAACACCAAATACTCTGTGTTTAACAATTTTTGTTTCCAAAATACTAAAGTCCTTTTGAAAAGTCAGAGAGCTTCTGGTATATTTAAATGTTTCAAAGAGTGAAGCAGAGACCTTTTTGAATGCCACCATGAAGCTGGCATGGGTCAGTGGTGCTGGAATCTAGTGGTTGCTATTAAACCTCCTACAATGCATAAGACAGCCCTTCCACTTCCACAAAGAATTATCTATCTCAAAATATGCAGGTTGAGAGCTGTTATCTTAGTTTTGTAGGAAGACAGGGGAAAATGGATGAGTAAAGAGAGCAGAGGCAGTGGCAGATTATGAAGAAAAGATCCATTTCCCTGGTAAAGCCCTGGAGGTTGTTAGGACACCGAGGACACCTTGTATCACTATCAGGCACCTAGAGGCATGGCAGGACCACAACAGAGGACTGCACATTGTGTTCAGAAAAATCCTGTCTCAGCCTGGCATAATAAAGGTGCTTCTGTACATCAGGGAAGCTGTAGAATGATCTCATCTTTCAGAGCACAAAAAAAGATGCAGAGAGGTGACAGGAGCTAAAAATGCTGGGCATAAGACAGACACGTCAGTGAAGAATCTGATGAAGAACTTGATGAAAAGGCCAGAGAGTGCTCTTCAGTGTGCTAATTGTGCAACATATTTTTTGCTTGAGGTGGATACAGAAAGCCAAACCCTGGAAGAACTCTGGTAAGTTTAAGTAGTGTGCTGTCCTAAAATAAAGGAACACATTTCCCAGGAAGACAGGTAAGTGTGCAAAAGCATTTTGACTTAGGAAAAGCTTTCATAGAAAGAACCTTAAAAATAATTCAATTTCTGATTCAATTACACTTGAGGAAGGGGCTTTACTGTACATGCCAAATGTTAAAATTTATCAAGCTAAAGTTAGATGAGGTTGGGGACTAGAGAAATTGTTTACTCTCACTAACTACAGGGTTTTTAATATTGGACAGTAGATAAATTCAAAGTCTGCATGTGTTTATTACTTTTGGGGGGCTTTGTTTTTATTTAGTTTAGTGTTTTTGTTTTGCTTTTTAACGTAAACATTCTAGTTCAAATGACAGGGTTTGAAAATACTAAAGGAATGCCATTTTGCAAATTTGTAGCTATTTCCTTGTTGTTGTTAAGATTTTATTTATTTATTTTTAGAGGTAGGGGAAAAGAGAGAGAAAGAGAGGGAGAGAAACATTGATAGGTTGCCTCTCTCATGCCACCAGCTGGGGACCTGGCTTGCAATCCAGGCATGTGCTCTGATCAGGAATTGAACCAGTGACCTTTCAGTTCGTAGGCTGGTGCTCAATTCACTGAGCCATACAAGCCAGCATTGTAGTCATTCTTATTATTCTATCCTGAAAATTTCTGGTAGAGCTTATATGGATGACAGTAAACTATAAGATTTTGTTTGAATAACATGCCCTCTGTATATCCTGGCTTGGCTCTATAAGGATATCAACATTCTAACTCCTTCAAAGGCACTATTTCAACATTTTTAAAAATATCAAGTCCATCAAAATAAGAGGTCATGCTGTTACAGTAAAGTAACTAAATTTACTAAGCACTAAGTAGGTACCAGTCATCATACAAGGACTTCACATATGTAATTTCATCCAATAGTTGCAACAACATTGTGAAGTAGCTCATGCTAATATTCCCACTTCACACATGAAGGAGCTGATGTATAGAGATGCTAGGTAATAAAAAATGAAACAAAACTTGGAGTGGAGATCAGTGTTCAAATCTAAGCAATCTGGTTGCAGAGTGTATTGTGGTTGTGTAAAGCACCCTCTATCCATGATGGAATGTTCCCAGAAGCTGCCACATAACACTTCCACCTTATATCATTGACTAGAACTTAGTAATAGCTGCAAGGAAACTGGAAATGAAACCTTTGTTCTGGAAATTCATGTGCTAGCTAAATAGCTAATGCTGTGAAAAAAATTAGATTAAGAAACAACTAGCAGTCAGTGCCCCTGGCTAATTAGAATAAATATTGTATCTCTTATATATAACATTATCTTCATCTTTCCCTCCTAGGGCAAGCATCAATATTGATAACTTGTCTAGATGACCTACACTAGCATCCCAGAGCAGATTCTCTATATGCTACTTGATTAATAATGAAATAAGTTTTTATTAAAATAATTTTAAGTCAAAAAATAAAATTAAGTTTTATTACAAAAACTGTCCTACATCTATTTTTTATCATATTTTATTTTTCAATTATAGTTGACATGAAATATTATATTAGTTTCAGGTATACAATCTAGTGATTAGATATTATATAATTTACAAGTGATCATCCCAATAAATCTCATACCCATCTTCCACTATACATAATTATTACAATATTATTGATTGTATTCCCTATGCTGTACTTTATATCTGCATGACTATTCTATAACTACCAATTTGTACTCCTTAATCCCTTCACCTTTCTTACCCATCCCCCTAAAACTCCTTCCATCTGGAACTCTCAAAATGTTCTCTGCATTTATGAGTCTTTTTCTATTCTTCTGGTTCATTTGTTTTGTATTTCAGATTCAATTGTTGATTGATATGTATGTAGTACCATTTTAGTGTTCATAGTTTTTATTTTTTCTTCTTCATAAAGAAGACCCTTTAATATTTCATGTAATACTGATCTGGTGGTGATAAACTCCTTTAGTTTTTTCATGTATGGGAAGCTCATTATATGTCTTTCAATTCTAAATGATGGCTTTGCTGGGTAGAGTATTCTTGGTTGTAGGTCCTTGCTTTTCATCACTTTGCATATTTCTTGCCAATACCTTATGGCCTTCAAAGTTTCTGTTGAGAAATCAACTGCCAATCTATGGGAGCTTCCTTGTGTGTACCTAACTGCATTTCTCTTGCTGCTTTTAAGACTCTCTCTTTGTCTTTAACTTTTGCCATTTTAATTATGAATGTGTCTTGGTGTGGGCCTCTTTGTGCTCATCTTGTTTGGGACTATCTGTGCTTCCTTGACTTGTATGTCTAGTTCCTTCACCAAGTTAGGAAAGTTTTCTGTCAGTATTTTTTGAAATAGGTTGCCAATTTCTTGTTCTCTCTCTTCTCTTTTCTGCACCCCTATGAGGTGAATGTTGGTATGCTTGAAGTTGTCCCAGAGGCTCCTTACACCATCCTCATTTTTAAAAAATTCTTTTTTCCTTTTTGCTGTTCTCATTGGGTGTCTTTCATTTCCTTGTATTCTAAATCACTGATTTGATTCTTTGATTCATTTACTCTACTGTTGATTCTCTATAACTTAGTGAATCTTATTTTAGTTCGCGTATCTTTCATTTATAACAGTCTCTGTTTAAAAAACATGGTTTCCACGTTTTTTAAATGCTGTCGAATTTCTCTCTCAGTTCAACTCTCTTCCCCTAAGTTCATGAGCATCCAATAATCAGTGTTTTGAACTCCACATCAAGGAAATTGCCTGTCTCCATTTTGTTTAGTTTTCTAGAGTTTTGCTCTGTTCTTTCGTTGGAGACATGTTTCTTTGTCTCCTCATTTTTGCAGCCTCCTTGTGTTTGTTTCTATGTATTACATAAAACTGCTGTGACCACCATGGAGGATCAGATGTGTAGATGCCCACCCCATGGACCAGGCTCTGGTGCCCACTGAATTTGTCCCTTGAATATGTTGCTTGTGGAAGTAGTTGGGTGGTGCTTTGATGTGATCTGAAGCTGTCTGCCAGGTGCATTGGTTCTTGGACCTCCAGAGAGGCCTAGACCAAGGTCTGCCCCAAGGCCACCCAGCATGAACTATGAAGTGATCTGCAGATGGCTGCTACTTATGCTGGGCTTGGAAGTGCCTGGAAGAAGCTAAACTTTGAACCAAGTCTGGCGGCCACTAATGCCAGGCCTGAGACCAAATAGCAAGAGATATGGGGCATGCTGAGGCTAGATGCTGCTTGTTAGAGAGATTTTTAAAAAGCCTGAAGCATGAGCCAAAACAAGCCATTCCCACAAGTTGGATGGGCAGGGAAAGGGGTGATCTCAGGGGATTACCAGGGCTGGTTGAACAATGTTAATCAGATATTGCAAACTCAGATGTGAGTCCTACCTGCTAGCTCTGTTGGGGGAGGGCACAGAAAAGAAACAATTGCCTCTACCATCATTTTTATCTGGGAGAAATATTCCTCTCCATCTCTTCTTGCCTTGGTGCTAGAAAATTCAGTTTCTCCCCACATGCTTCTGGTGCCCTTTGAGATGCTGCCCTAACAGGGAGCTGAGAGCAAGTGAGTTCTCAAGTAAGTCCATGTGTGGTTCCTTTAAGGAATTCTTGGGACTCAAAAAGCCCTCTGTCGCAATCTGGCCTGGTTTTTACAGTCAAAAGTTATGGGGAATTCTCTTCCTGGTTCTGGAACCCTGATATGCGGGGTCTGGTGTGGAGCTCCACCAGTCAGGGGGGACATCTATACCTGAAATATCTCTCCAAATTTTTATCTGACAAAAGTGGTTGAGGTACCAGCCCACACCACACCTCTGCTTCTTGATGTGCCTTTTTCTTTATGTCTTTAGTTGTAGAACTTCTGTTCAGCTAGATTTCATGTGGTTTTGTAGTTTAGTTGTAATTTTGATATGGTTGTGGGAGGATTTGAGTACTACATTTACCTATGTCACCATCTTCACCAGAAGCCTTACATCTATTCTTAAGGGATGTTTCTATGGAAATGCCTGACACATAAGTACAAGATAAGCATATAAGTGACACCAACTTTTAGGTAAAATAACAGCATTGATAAAATGAACAACCAAAATAATGTACCATGTACAATCTGTGCAATTATTTTTTTTGTCATGTGGAATCTTATATATAAGGTCTTCCCAGAAAAAGTTCAACCATTTCTGATATAAAGAAAATGTTTTGTGTGACATTGATGTAACCTGGCAGCCAAGGAGAGTAGACTGGAATGAGCATGCATGAACAATGATGACTTCACTGTATTAGTCAGTAGGGGCGGTGGACGCCATTGAGTGAGTGTGCATACTGTGTGGCCATTGCATTCAAAATGACTGAGCAAGTACAAAAATTAATCAGCATTAAATTTAGCATTAGACTTGAACATTCCTGCTTGGAAACTAGTTGGATGAGTCAGAAGGCCACAGCTATGGGTAACTGGTAACTTCCCATCGTACAACTTCTGGCTTTTCCCAAAACTAAAATTACCTTTGAAAGGGAAGAGATTTCAGACTGTCAATGAGATTCAGGAAAATATGATGGGGCAGCTGATGGCAATTGGGAGAACTGTTTGAGGTTCCAAGGTGCCTACTTTGAAGAGGATGAGGTGTCATTGTCCTATGTACAATGTTCCATGTATTTTCTTCAACAAATGTCTCTATTTTTCATATTACATGGTTGGATACCTTCTGGACAGAACCATACATTCTTTGGTTAATCTCTTCACCTTCTTTTTTCCAGTTCCCCATATGCCCATTTCCTCTGAGATCCATCAATCTGTTATATCACTACAAGAGATAAACAAGAGAAGTCAGATTGGCTTTATGAAAAATGTCATAGTGGACACAAAACTCACTAGGTAGAAGGTGATGGATTTTAAAATACTCTAGAGACTTCTGGTCAAGATGGTGGTATAGGTAGACATGGCTTGCCTCTTCACACAACTACATCACAATTACAACTAAAATATAGAACAACTATCACTCAGAACTTTCAGAAATTGAGTCGAATGGAAGTCTGACAACTATGAAATTAAAGAAACCACATCCATCCATACTAGTAGGAGGGACACAGAAGTAGAATAGGTTGGACCCTTACCCTCATGTAGTGGATAAAAACTCAGGAGGGATATCTCCAGAGCAAGAAGTCCAAGTTTAACACCAGACTTCCCAGCCCAGGGTCCAGTGCCAGGAAGATAAGTGCCCACAATTTCTGGCTCCAAAAACCAGTGGGGATTAAGTCAATGGAAGAAATTACTGGAGTCCCAAACAGTTAAAGAACCCACACACTGACTCACCTACTCAGAATCATTCCCCTGAGCTCCAGTACTGGGGTAGTAGCCTGAAAGGTATCAGTCGTATACAGGGAGAAACTGAAGTGCCTGGCATCAGGGCAAGCAGAGGCCGTTGTTCCTTTTCTAAACCCTCCCCCCAGCAGAGCCAGCAAACTCGTGCTATATCTGAGACTCTATCAACCTGGCTAACACTGTTTGACCCACCTTGGAGATCCCCAGAGACTGCCCACTCAACTTATGGACCCATCCAAGCTGCTTCTCCATATGAATGGCTGGACTTAGCTCATATTGCACAACTTCCTAAATCTTCTCAAACAAGCAATAGCTGGTCTCACTGAGCCCCAGTAGCAGCCAGCCTATATTCAAAGCTTGGCTTTGCCTGGGAATCTCTAAGCCCAACACAAGTAACCACTATCTCAAATAGCTTCATAGCTTAGGCAAGGTGGTCCTGGGAAAAACACTAATGGGGGCTGACCTTGGCCTGCACCACCCAGGAAATCCCAGGACCACATCCAGTGGACAGCTACAGACCACATCAAAGAACCACCACCCTGCCCCTGCACAGCTGATCCTCTATGGATGGCAGAGGTTGGTAGTAAGTGATCACAGCCAATTCTTGCAGTTGTCTGGCCTGGGTAATTCCCTTCCATTGAGCTACCAACAGCAACCAAGACTCAAATACAAAAGGAGGGTGTACTCAGCCTACCTCAAGTGCCCAGCTTGGGTAATAGGGGAGACTGTGTCACTGGGCCCTACACAGGACACCTCCTACATTAGGCCATACTACCAAGACACAGGGTCAAAGCTGTTCCACTTAATACATAGAAACAAACACAGGGAGGCAGCCAAAACAAAGAGACAAAGAAACTTGGCCTAAATGAAAGAATAGACCAAAACTCCAAAAAAAAAGAGCTAGACAAAATGTAAATAAGCAACCTATCAGATGCAGAGTTCAAAACACTGATCATGAAGATGCTCAAGGAACTTAGTAAGGACCTCAACAGCATAAAAAAGATCCAACCAGAAATGAAGGATACACTAATGAAATAAAGAACAATTTACAGGGAAACAACAATGAAGTAATTTCCACCAAATTAGGGAAGTTTTCTTTCATTATTTTTTCAAATGGATTTCCAATTTCTTGTTCTTTGGAACATAAAGAAAAAAAACAAGCAATCAGAACAAGAAGAAAAAAAAATTAAATATCAAGATAGTATAAGCAGCCTCAAGGACAACTTCAAGTGTTCCAACATTCGCATCATAGGCATGCCAGAAGGAGAAGAGAAAGAACAAGAAATTGTATATCTATTTGAAAAAATAATGAAAGAAAACTTTTCTAATTTGGTGAAGGAAATAGTCATGCAAGTCCAGGAAGCACAGAGTCCCAAATAAGATGTATGCAAAGAGACCCACTCCAAGACACATCATGAATAAAATTCCTAAGTTTAAAGATAAAGAATCTTAAAAGCATCAAGAAAAAAGCAGTTTGTTAACTACAGCAGAGTTCCCATAAGATTTTCAGGTGAATTCTCAAAGGAAACATTGCAGGCTAGAAGGGAATCGACAAGAAATATTCAAAGCCATGAAAAGCAGAGACCTACAGCCAAAATTGCTCCACTTGGAAAAGTTATCATTTGGAATTGAAGAGCAGATAAAGAGTTTCCCAGACAAGAAAAAAATGAAAGGAGCTCATCAATCACCAGATCATTATTATATAAAATGTTAAGCTTATATAAAAAAAAGATTGAAACTATGAACAATAAAATGGCAAATAATATATATCTATCAACAATTTAATCTAAAAAAAAAACTATGCAAACAAGAAGTTACAGAGAGAAAATATGGATACAGACAGCATTTTGTTGGTTGCCAGATGGAGGGAAGGTATGAGGCAATGGGGGAAGAGGTAAGGGGATAAGTAAGTACAGATAGGTAGTTACAGAATAGCCATGGTGATATAAAGTACAGTATAGGAAATGGAGTAGCCAATGAACTTACAGGCATGACGCATGGACATGAATAATGCTGGGGGCATTGCCTGAGGGAATGGGCAGTGCTGGGTAGTGGGGGCAAAGGGGAAAATCAGGACAACTGTAATAGTATAATCAATAAAATAGAATTAAAAAATAAAATACTCTAGAAGAATATAAATACACACGGTTATGTTTTATTGAGGAAAATAACATTCAAATCAGGTAATTAAGCAAATCAAACATAAATATGACTGAGTATTTTAAAGAAGAAAACCTTCAGAGAAAGTTTTCAATTTGTCATTTTTTTATATCTTTATTGTATTCTTTTCCATTACCATTTAGTTCCCTTTTTATACATTGACTTTTCATGATCAAAATAAGTTAGAAATAACAAAGCAGAATAATGAACAACTGGATACTACAAACAGAATTAGATAACATTTCTTTCAAGAACTGATATACATAGGATAGTTCTATCACATGTTCACCTCAGTATGAAATCGAAGCTATAATAAAAAATTTAGAAAATATTTGGTGTTATACATAAAATTTAATATACAACTGGCATTCTCTTTGTTATGCACAAAGATAACTACTAATTCCTTGTGGTAGTATTTGGCCTTTTATGTTGTTGTCAGGATAATTGTCTCAGTCATTTCTTCTTAGGACCTTACAACCAATTCATTCAGGATTTAGAATTTTACTAGGAATACAACTGTGTTCTGTAGACTTAAGGACAAAATATTTCATGTGAAAACTAAAAGAAAAATTGAAAAATTAAAATAATACAATAAAGCTTCAATATTGTCATGTCATATTTATCATGCATTTATATTTATACCACACTGAAATTAAACCTAAAATTGTACAACTTAGATTTATCATATTAATTATACACAAAGACAACATTCAACATTATTTTATTTTAATTATCAATCATATTTTTCAATTAAGTAAAACTAAAATTAATTTTCAGACTCCATGATTACAAACTAAAAGGTCCACAGAGAAGTAGCAAGTAGCAAACACATGAAATAGGTGTAAGACAAAAAGACAATGAACTCAACTCTTTTTAAGTGCTATTATCTACTGTTTATTTATTATTTATTTACCTGCCTTTTTATTATTTTCTCCCCCTCACATACTTTTTATTGCTATTTCCCCAAACTGGAAGGTGAAATGTAGTCAGTTCCCTGTTTCATTGGCATGAGGATCCCCTCATGGTACACTCGTTTTCTTATGGAGCTCTGGTCTAGCTGTCGGCTGCTTTCTCTTAAGCACTAAGCTCGAATCAACAACCTCCATGATCTGATTCCCTTGGAGACAGCACAAACGATTGAAGTTCCCCTCACCATTTTCAGACTAGCTATCTTTGTCATTTATGGCATCTAGAGCTCTCTTTTTCTTTTTCAGTTGGTTGTATTTATCATTTTTATTAGTCCAAATTTCATTGTTTGATGGGAGATACATCTATTTTCAATATCCATTTACTTTATCTTATTATTTAAAGTTCAGATATATATACAAACACACATTTTCTTGTATTATGTTAATCTCCAAGAGTCTCTATATTATACAAATAATTTACAATCTATTCTACATATATAGAAAAATGTGTAGAATTAAAGATATAGGTCAAAAGATTCAAAACAAAGCATTTTCCCCTTTTAAGAATTAAGAACATCAAATTTATATATGAAATACTTGCTGTTATATTTTATCAGAAATATTTTTTTATCCTTATCTTTTATGCCTGAAAACCTTTAATAGCCTTCTGTACTCTAGATTCTGGACATGAGAATTATGCCAATTATCTACAGTTTCATGACTTATTCTTGGTTTATCCACAGAAAATGAGCAACATTCCCTAATGGGAAATTGCTAATCAATCACCAAACTCTTTACCAGTAAATAAGGATGCAACTTCAAAATCCTTTTTAGTATAGTACTTCTTAAAGCCACAACCAATCAATCAGTATTAGCATGTGAATTGAAACATATTAGTCATACTTGATCCAATATATTAGACTTAAATTGGTAATAATTTTAGGTAAATGATATCAGATCTGAACTAAGATAATCAGCTTTGATGTTAAATTGATGTTAGCAGCTTTAGACATGGGGAATATATTGGATAGCATTTCTGCTACGCACTATGCTCTTTGCAGTCCACTCATTTAACCCTCACAACAAAGCCATGAAATTAAAATCATATTTATTTATTAAAAAGTTATGTTAGTCTTCTCAAACACAGAACCGTAATATTGCCAATATAGAGTTTAAACCTAGGTTTTGATCTCCAAAGACTGTGATTCTGGGATATTCATTCCAAAGCCAAAATAAATCTCTGAGAATGTTATAATGACACTACCATTTCCTGTTACTGAGAGTGACACTAGCACTTTGAATCCATCTGAAAATCTGCATAATATTATAAACAATTTGCAGGTTGAAAAATATGTGCTTATACATTTAAAGCATGAAATATATATAGAACATAGATATTAAAAAAGAAAAACAAAAATTTGTTGTATTTTATTGACTAAATTTTACTTCATTTGACTTGTTTTGTAACTGCAATCTTTGAAAAATGCATTACATGCAATTAGATTTTAAAATTTAAATATGCATTAATAATGTGTCATATTCCAGTTCTCTTAAAGATCTAAGATGAAGGAAATAATATATAATTGAACAATAAAATGCTTTACTTGAATGTCATCAAACATCTCTATGTAACTCCTTTACTAATAATATTTCAATTATATTTTCATTCTAATTATCTTCCAGCAAAATATAGTATCAAATGAATGCAGGTATTTCTACATTGAGCCAAGTTGGAGTAATAAGTACCAGATTTAACTTCCTTCTTGAAACATCTAAATATGCACACAAAATATATAAAACCGTTTTGAAGACATGAGGCATAAAGAAACAAAGTACAGTAGTTCTTCAAAACAGGAAACAAATGAGGTGAGCCTATAATATCCCTAGAATATTGATTTGAGAGAAATTCCAAGGGCATTATAGAAAGGGGGGCCATTTGGACTCTGGTGCGCTCCCTTATTTGAGGAGATGCAGTTGAAAATCTGGAAGACTAAAAAAGCTCGAGTTTTCAGTACAAAATACTGGAGAGGAGAAAGCTACAAAGGGAAAGCACTCAGGAGCTCTGTAAAGAGTCCACCTAATCCTTGCATATAGATGAGGAAAGTGCTGAAGCAGGGGGAAAAGGACAATACTAGAGGGAACTGTACTGGAGACCACCAGGGTCAAGCAGAATGTCTGTCCCAATCAGCAAGACTAGAAAATATCATTATTTACAGTCCACTGGGACAAATAATCAGAAATATTTTGCCTGAATAATTGGAAAGAATCATCCTTAAAGGAAATGCTTGTCTGCTACTGTCAAATAAATATTAAAAGCAAAAGTGAAAGGATCAAGCTATTTTCAAAAACTTTGTCCTTAAACAAAGCTGAAGAAAATTATAGGAATATAAAAATGTCTAATATTCAAAAGTAAAATGCAAAATGTGTGCCATCCAATAAAATATTATGAGCATGTGTGCAAAGAAATACACCAAAAGAGATTAAAATTTCATCAGTCAAACTGACTCATCTATAACAAATGTAAGAATTAGCAAGAAAAACAATAAACATTGTTACAGTTCTATTGCATGCACTGAAAAAACTAAAAGGAAGATAAGTATGATAGTGGAGATAAGGAGAAAAATTCAATACTAAAAATAAAAATTATGATTTATGAGGTGAAGAATTCACCTCATGGGCTGTCACATTAAAAACCCTGTAGAAGAAAACATTAGTGAATATTAAGATATTGCAATAAAAATGACCCAAAACAAAACTTAAAAGAAATAATTTTTGAAATAATTAGTGAATTGTTCTACAACTTTGAGCCTACTATAAAATAATTTTAGTTTCCAAAATAAAAAAGAGGTTAAAAGTAAAGAAAAATGTAAGGAATTATGAATATGTATTGAAACCATAAACACACGCATACAAGAAGCTCATCAAATACACACACAATATATAAACAACATCATAAAAAATCAAAAGCCCATCAAGGGACAATTGGTCAATTCTTTGAAGACAATGTTAAAGACAAAAATCACAAAGCAGTTAAGAAAAATAAAGAGAAAAGATACAATAAAAGAACAAATAAAGTTTTCAAATAAAATACATTCTTTCTTACCAGCTTGGCATTATACCTTTACAATGACATCTATAGTAAAATATATGTAATGATTGTATGTTTTGAAAAATTGGTCACAATTTCAAAGATAATCATATTTATTTATTATTGACTATGTCTAGGTATATTGGGGTGATCTAATGGTGATTGTGTAATATAATAAAGACAGACATAAGTGATAAATCATTATACTTCTTAGTCCATAATCTTTCTTTAAATTTTCTGAGTTTGAAAATGAATTATTAATTAAGTTTTATGAATTGAATATCAGGCAAGCTACTAAAAGTATATAGAATCTCATCCTAAGTAGTATTTCACAAGACTACTAGGAATGTTATTTTCATGAGATCACAATGTTTTTCTAAATATACTTCCTATTCTATATAACCAATATTTAAATAAATTTGAAATTTGATATCATATTTCCATAAACTAAGTCTAGTCCATCTTCATCTAGAAAGAATATATTCTTCCATGCATCGGTTAATTCACTGTAAAAGTTTATTATCTAATTACCTAATATAATTGGCCTGGTAATCTAATTCCCATTTCTTGCCTCAGCTAGTTGGAGATAAGCTATTGAAAAATCAAGTTTATCATCATGGCTGGGTGGCTCAGTTTGTTGGAGTGTTGTCCAGTGCACCAAAATGTTGTGGGTTCAATCCCTAGTCAGGGCACATACCTACCTTGTAAGTCTGATCTCAGTTGGGGCAGGTACAGGAGACAACCGATATCCTCAGGTGAAGATGAAATAAATTAAAAATCATCACTGATAGGAATATGAATAATATATCTATAATATATCTTAGTATTAGATACTAGAAAATATCTCAGTATTAGATATATTATAGATATATTATTCACATCCCTCTTACTTTAGACTATATTATTATTTGGTTACATTAACTCATTGCATACTATAAATTTTTTAAACATTTACTCCAAAATTATTTATTTATTGTTTAATATCTCCCATTCCACCTAGGCTATGAGCTTCATATGAACAATGAACTCTTTTGTTTATTGCTAATGTCCTTAACGCAGGCTGTCATTTGATGAATGAATGAGAAAATATGACAATGTTAAACTCCAAATTAATTGATTGTATCATCTACATGTACATTTTGAAATTAGTCCATATAATGCACTATTTTAAAATGCTACTTATAAATAGTGGCATTTACTATAATAATGTAATTAATTAATAATTAATGACCCCTTAGATCTTACAGCAAAAGATTTTCTTTTAGTTCTCAATCCAAGGCATGTATTGTCTCTTCATAAATTATTGGACTATCATCTTAAAGGTGTCATATATTATAAAATGTGTGTTTTCTTCTTTGTTTTGGCTTCTAGAAAACGGAGATAGAACTTCAGCCTGCAGTGAAGAATGCTGCATTTTTCTTAGTGTGCATTTTGGGTACTAGCCTTATTCCAGCTTTATTTTGTCTGCCATTTGCTTGTTTTCTAACTATTCTGCATTTCTATGCCTACTTAGTTTTTGTTATGTGTGTATCCTTAGAATCCATTTATACAATTATCATTATAGAATTAGTCTTTCTACAACAAAGGTATAAATAATAGAAAATATGAATCAAATGATCATATAGATGTTTATATTTTAATGGATTATAAGGAATAGTTATTAGAATATAGGTAAATAAACATTAACAAGAATAGAAAACTGAGGTAATCATTAACCCTACCATTAGGAGGCCAATATCACATCTCCATTTTCTTTCTTTTTCTTAAAATTTTATTTTAATCATTGTTCAAGTACAGTTTTCTGTCCTTTGCTCCCATCCCAGACCACCCACCCATCCCTCCTCACCTCCCCCCCATTTTCACCCACCCCCTAGTTTTTGTCCATGTGCCCTTTATGTTACTGTAAACCCTTCCCATTCTTTCAATTACCATCAAAAACTAAACAGAGATAACCAGTAAGGAGAGAATTGAGAAGATTCAAATATATTCAGTTTGCCAAGACAATGCTCTAATTTATAGGAAAATAACTAGAAAGGATGGGCATGCAGGAAATTTGTTTGTTTGTTTGTTTGTTTGTTTTGGTTCACATATTTTAAGATATAAACTAAAGATCTTGAAGCTAGTCTACTTTTTTTTCAATAGAAGTCTCTATCAATAAAAATTATATTTTCAGCTAATCTTTAGTTTGAAAAGAGGTACTGATGTTGGGGAAATTCTAAAGAATTTTACGTCAATCAAGAAAGTTTCAGCCTCTAACATTTTAAAAACTAAGTACACCTTATCAAGGTGTCAGTGCCAAAAGTTTCAGTATAAACTGGTTTCATGACACTTTTTTCCTATAGCTGAAATTATCTGTCTGCATAATGATATATTTTTAATGGGAGAATTGTCTTACCTAATCCATCATCTTTCTAAAAGTGTTAACATTAAACACTGTTTAAAATCTTGAAATTGAAGGTTAAAATGGAATGCTCATTATTATTGCTTATAAAGATTAACAACAATAGCTTTAAAGTAACATTGCCTCTGTATATCTTTTGGTCTCACCTTATATTTCTTCTTTCATCCAGTAATTTTTTAGTAGTATGTTGTTTAATCTCCACATATTTGTGGTTTTTAACTTCCTTTTTGCTGTTAATTTCTAATTTCAAAGTATTGTGGTTGAAAATGTGCTCATTATGATTTCATTCTTTGTAAACATGTTAAGGCTAGTTTTGTGATCCAGCATGTGAACAATCCTTGTGACTGTTCCATGTTCACTGGAGAAGAATGTATAATCTGATGTTCTGGGATGAAAGTCTCTGTAAATGTCAGTTATGTTCAATTGATCTAATGTGTCATTTAAGGCTGGTATTTCTTTATTAATTTTCTGTGTGGATGATCTATCTATAGTTGTTAATAGGATATTTAGGTCCCTACGATTGTGTTGATTTTGTTTTAGCTTCTTCCTTTAGTTCTGTTAGTAGCTGTTTTATATATTTTGGTGCTCCCTGGTTGGGTGCATATATATGGGGAAGAGTTATGTGTTCTTGATGTATCATTATAAAATGTATCATTATAAAATATCTATCATTATAAAATATCTATATCTCTTGTTACCTTTGTTATCTTAAAATCTATTTTGTCAAATACAAGTAGAACTATAGTTCCTTTGTTGTGCATGTTTTTAGCTTCAAGAATCATTTTCTACCTCTTCACTTAAAAGTCAATATTATATGTGTCTCCTGAAAGCAGCATATAATAGGGTTTCATTTTTGGTCCAAACTGCTACTATGTGCCTTTTTTTGGTGAATTCAGTCCATTTACATTTAGGTGATAATTAATATATATGGATTCCCTATGGCAATTTTATCTTTTGTTTTTCTGGTAGCTCTGTGCCTCCATTGGTTCTATTCCTTTGTGTTTCTATCTGTTGATTTTCTTTGGTGCTATTCCACACTTTTTTTCTCTGTTTCCTGTGTTATTCCATATTTTTTCTTTGTTATCTCTTTTTTTCATGTGTCTCTTTTTTATGTTTAGTTACCATTAGGTTTATATAAAAGAATATCTCATATATATCATACTCTTCTTTTTAATGAATCTAATTTCCATCCCTGTTTGCAAATTGAGACTATTGCTCCCTCTTCTTTTATGTTTTTGTTGTTACAAATGATACTATTTATGCTGTGAGTTTCTTTGTGATTCATAATTTTGATAAAAAGATATGTAGAGACAAACAAGAATGACAATATGACATATCAAAACTTCTGGAATGCAGCAAATACAGTGATAAGAGGGAAGTTTATATCATTACAGGCCTGTGTCAAGAAACAAGAGAAATCTCAAGTGAACAATGTAACATTAAATTTCAAACAACTAGGGAAAAAAGAACAAAAATGCCAAAGTCAGCAGAAGAAAGGAAATAAAAGAGCAAAATTGAGTGAAATAGAGAACAAAAAAAAACACAAAAATTAATGCAAAAAGGAGCCTGTTATTCGAAAAGATTAATAAAATTGACAAACTCCTGGCTAGACTAAGTTTAAAGGAGAAAAGACTCATAAAAACAAAATCAGAAATGAAAAATAAGTTACCACAGACATCACAGAAATATAGAGAATCATAGTTGAGTACAGTGAAAGATCATATGCTACTAAGTTTAATAAACCAGAAGAAATGGATAGGTTCCTGGAAATATATAGCTTTCCTACCCTAACTAATCAATAATTTAAAAATTTAAATAGACTGATCAACAATGATAAAGTTAAAACAACCATTAAAAAAACCCTAAAAAAGTAGAAGTCCAGAACAAGATAACTTCACAAGTAAATTTTACCAAACATTCAAAGAAAATTTGATACCTATCCTTCTCAAATTCTTTCAAAAAATTGAAGAAGAGGCAATGCTTCCTAACACATTTTATGAGGCCACCATAATCCTGATATCAAAACCTGGCAGAAATAACACAAAAAAAGAAAACTCCGTGCCCTGGCCAGGCAGGTTAGTTGGTTAGAGTGTCATCCCTATGTGGTGGGGTTGCAGGTTCAATCCTCAATCAAGGTACATGCAAGAATCAACTAACAAGTGCATGAATGTATGGAGCAACAAATGCTCTCTCTCTTTCAAACCAATGAAAAATGAATACTATAGACTAATATCCCTGATGAATACAGATGAAAAGGTTTGAACAAAAACACCAGCAAGTTAAAATACAAAAAAAAATGCATTAAAAAATAATACCTTGTGATCAGGTGGGGTTCATTCAAGAGACATAAGGATGGTTTAACATGTGCAACTCTATCAATGTAATACAGCACATTAACAAAGTAAAGGATAAAATTATATGATTGTATCAATAATGCAGAAAAAGCACTTGATAAGATAAAACATCAATTTATAATTAAAACACTCTACAAAATGGTTATAGAAGTACCGAACATAATAAAGGCCATATATGACAAACCCTCAGCTAATATACTCAATGGTGAAAAAAATGAAAGCTTTTTCTCTAAGATTAGAAACAAGACAAGGATGCCTGCTTTTACCACTCTTACTCAATATAGCATTGGAAATACTATCTAGAACAATCAGGCAAGAAAAAAAGTGTCACTTTTTGCAGATGACATGGTTCTTTATATAGAAAATACTAAAGACTCCACCAACCAACCATGAAAAACAATAAAGAAATATAGTAAAATGCAGGATACAAAATCAATGTACAAAAGTGCACTGCATTTCTATATACTGACAATAAATTTTCAGAAAAAGAAATGCAATTCCTTTTGCAACAAAAACAAACATACAAAAACTTAGGAATTGACCTAATAAAAGATGTAAAGGACCTATACACTAAACATTACAAAGCATTATTAAACAAAATTTAAAAACACACAAATAAAGAGATATTGCATGTTCATGTATTTGAAGAATTAAGTCAGTTAAAATGTTTACATTACCTAGAGCAATGCACAGCTTTAATGCTATCTCCACCAGAATTTCAATGACCTTTTGTAAAAGAAGTAGAAGACAAATATCATCAAATTTGTATGGAACAACAAGAGACCCCAAATAGCCAAAACAATACTGAAAAAAAGAACAAAACCAGAAGAAACACATTGCCTGATTTCAAATTATACTACAAAGCAACAATAATCAAAACAATCTGGTACTGGAAGTAAAACAGATGCACAAACCAATGGAATAAAATTGAGAATTCAGAAATAAGTCACATGTATATTGGCAAAAGTATTTTGACAAAGGAGGCAAAAAAACACATAATAGAAGAAAGAAAACCTCTTTGATAAATGACACTGAGAAAATTGGGAAGCCACATGCAAAATAATGAAAATAAATTACTTTTTTCTCCATGTACAAAAATTAACTTAAAATGGATCAAAGACCTAAATATTAGACCTAAAGCATTAAATATGTAGAAGAACACTATGATACTAAACTTATGGAATTTGGTTTCAGAGGGGATTTTATAATTTGATTCCAAAGGCAAGGGTAACAAAAGCAAAAATAAATAAATGGGACTATATTAACTAAAAAATTTCTGCACAGCAAAAATTTTACCACCAACAAAGCAAAAGGGAACCAACTGAATGAAAGAAGATATCTGCAGACAACAGCTCTGACAAGGGGTTGATATCCAAAATACATAAATAACTCACAACTCAACACCAAATATACAATTCCATTTAAAAATAGGCAAAGGACATTAATGAGCACTTCTCCCAAGACATACAAATTGCCAACAACACATAAATGAGAAGATGCTCAATTTCACTAGCTATTAAGACAATGCAAATCAAAACTACAGTGAGATACTACCTCATACCTGTTAAAATGGTTGTTATCAACAAGATAGTTAACCATTGTTGGAGAGGTTGTGGAAACAAAAGAACCCTCACTCACTACTGATGAATATGTAAACTGGTACAGCCACTGTAAAAAACAGTATAGAGGTTCCTCAAAACAAACAAACAAAAAACAAGAATAAAGCACCCTCTCTTCTGGGTATCTACCCACAAAATTTGAAAACATTTGTTTGCCAAGATGTACGCACTCCTATGTTCATTGCAGCAGTATTCACAGTGGCCAAGACATAGAAAAAACTAAAGTGTCCTTGGCTAGAGAACTTGATAAAGAAGATGAGATACATATATACAATGGAAGACTACATTCACAAGAAGAGATGAAATACTGCCATTTGCAACGACGTCAATGGACCTTGAGAATATTATACTAAGTGAAAAACTCAGACAGAAATAGTTAAGAACCATATGATCTCACTCATACATGGGATATAAAATGAAAGCAGAAAATGAATAAATAATAAAAACAAACCATCAAAAAAATTCAGTCACAGACAATGGTGTGCTGGTTACCAGAAAGAAAGGGCCTGAAGTGTAGTAAATGGTAATAGGAGTTAAATATATGGTGACAAAGATAATTTGACTTTGGGTGGTGGGCACACAAAGCAGTGTATAGTACATGTATTCATTGAAATTTATACTTAAAACCCATATAATCTTATTAATCAATGTCAGCCAATACATTTAATAAATAAAAAATAATTTATTCTGTCAACTGAAAAATGTATTGTTCTTGCATATCTCCAAAAATTATGAGTAACTGCTATTGCATTGTTAATGTGTTTTGGATAAAAATAGGTAGCACTTTTCTTTCAGATATGTTCTGACTTCCTCACATTCAAATTTTTTATAAAAATCTTTTATATAAAAAGTAATATAAAAGTTCTGTAGCAAAGCCCATGAAAATTCTTAATATTGACTAACCATTTAATAAATTTTTCTAGAGTATATAGACAGTAAAGAAAGTTATAGGTAAAATACATTATTTTATTGAAAATTTCTATGGAGAAAAGTAAAGTCAAGTGGTAGATTGATAGTTTTTGAGGGAATGTACAATATTAGCGATGGAAGCTTCATTGTGAAGTTGTCATTTAACAGAAATTTGAGAGAGGGAATCATATAGGTATCTGGAAGAAAAGCCCTTCAGCAAAGAGTGTATCAATTGCAATAAGAGCAGGCCTGGTTAGTTCCAGCAACAGTTAAGAAGCTAATATGGTCTAAAGTAGAGTGAGATAAGGGGAGAATTATTAGAAATAAGATTGGGTAGATTGAGCCTGTCATATTCCAGGGAAATGTCATATTATAATTGAATATTTTTAAATTAAGACTATTTTTAGAGCAGTTTAAGGCTCATAACAAAATTGAGGAGAAGGTACAGAGACTTCCCATATACCCCAAAAATCCAACAAATTCATAGTCTTCCCCATTATCCACAATTCCCATTATTGTGGAATTTTTGTTACAATTCTGAACCTACATGGACACATTATAATCACCAAAAGTCCATAATTTATATTATAGTTCATTCTTGGTATTTTATATGTTTATACAATGTGTGGCATATATATAAAAAACTGTTATTACACAGAGTATTTCACTGCCCTAAAAACCCTCTGCTTTAATTGGAGTTTTTTATATGAACAAATTGGAATACTATAAAAACACACTCAGTTACTCAGACTTTCCCATCCCAGCTTTAGCCAGAAATTCAAAGTAATATAAGGCTTTTCTAATATTTGTAATAAATATTCATGATGTTAGCATGAATCTCAGTTATTTCTAAAAAGTTAACAACTGAATAGATGTAACCAACATTGGTCATTGTAACTGATTGTGTGACTTTCTCTAGATATGCTTAATGTAGGTCAATGGGAGTTTGGAGAATATGAGAGTTAGGAGAGCAGAGAGTGTGCAATCTTACTCAAGACACTCTGTACAGTAACCTACAGTTGGGTCTATGACTTTAGGGTAAGGAATTTATTAATAGCATTAGTTTTATTGGGATCTTATCCATAACAACTTCATTACTATTCTACAGGATTATAAATAACTTGCCCGCCTTCACAGTAACTTTTGTAGAAGCTATCATTGTACAAAAATGGTATCTATTTAAGAGGATGTATTATTTATTTAAACATTTATCAAAAATATACCTAATATCAATACTATATTGAAATGCTTGATGATACTTTTCAACATAAATTTTACTGGTAAATCTTTAAAGTGTTGATCAAACAAATCAAACAAAATTATGCAACAATTTCAGCCAGAAACATATTGTGTTGTTTTTATTAAATAATATTAAGAAACATTACAAAGAAACCTGCATTAAATTGTTCTTTTCTATCAATATGGAAAGTATATTTTTACTATATATTTCTTAGCCTCTAAAAAAAGTGTTATACAAAGAAAAATGTATGTATTTCTTGCTCTTGACTTTTACGTAATATAGAGATGAAAATAGATAACAGGGTGAAGATAAGAACACTTATTGTTAGTGAAATATTATCCACAGCACTTAATGACAATGGAGCACACATACTGTTAATCCTCAGTAATTCTTTTCTCTGGCAGATCTGTTTGTAACCTGGCTTAAGATATGAAAGTATTTGAAAATAGTAGTAAAATACTACAGAAAATTAGCATTCAATGGTAAATGAATGAGATAAAAATAAAATGAACAAATGAAATAAGAATTATACCAAAGGACCACACAAACATTACAGGCTGAAGGCAAGGTACAAGATTAGAGAATCAGAGGGGTGAAAAAGTGATTTATAGAGCTACACTCAAAACAAATTTTTCAGAGAATAAATTCAACTATAAGAATGTAAATTATCTATCCATTTACCATCCTTGATGAAGTGATCATTGTTCTAGTAGCATAATCACTACTTTTGAGGTTCTTGAGTACTAAAAATTGTTTAAAAGGCTTTCTTGCAGAAAGTCAAATTCTGTAAGTTCATTTCTGATTCCAAGTCAATCTTTGCAGCTTTTTGAGAATTGCTCTTTTCAAACATAAAGCATTTGTACTTATGAATGTAACACCACTTCTTCCTGTATTTTTTAGTGATATCTATGATGGACAGGTTATTTTTGAATTGCCATGTTTCTTCTGCCTGATATTTACTGTACTAGTTCATTCTGTACTTCATCCATTTTTGCTTCTGTAATCCACTGTTACAATCCATAAGTATGAAACTACTGAGTGTATAAGAAATATATAATTTCTTTGATACTATATGCCAAAACACAAAAATTTTGTGTGAAACTAAAAAATGCGGAGTAATTTTAACTTTACAAAAAATTAGAAGATGCAGCTGCTATACAGAAACATCCTCTTTCATGAATTGCTATATTTGGTTTGCAATATTCTCTTGAGGATTTTAGTATCAATATTTATCAAGGATATTGCCTATAGTTTTCTTTTTTTTTTTTAGTGTCTTTATCTGCTTTTGGAATTAGGCAATGCTAGCCTTGTAAAATGAGCTTAGGAGCCTTCCCTCCTTTTGAATTTTTTGAAATAGTTTGAAATGGAGATATGTTAGTTCTTCCTGGAATGTTTGGTAAAATTCCCCTGTGAAGCCATCCAGTCCAAGGATTTTGTTTGTTGGGAGTTTTTTGATTACTGCTTCAATTTCACTAGGTACAATCTGTTTATTCAGATTCTCTAATTCTTCATTTAGTTTTACAGGATTGTTATGTTTATAGGAATTTATCCATTTCAACCAGGTTGTCTCCTTGATTGGCATATAGTTTTTCACAATATTTTCTTACAATCCTTTGTATTACTTTGTTGTTTTTTCTCCTCTTCCATTTTTGATTTTATTTATTTTGGTTCTCTGTCTTTTTTTCTTGATGAGTCTGGTTAAAGATTAGTCAATCTTCTTTATCTTTAAAAAAAACTACCTCATGGATTCATTGATACTTTGTATCATTTTTAGACTCTATTTCATTTATTTCTTATCCTTGTTCAAGTGTACTTACTCCAGGAATTCAAGGTTAGTACAACATTCACAAATCAATAAATATGATTCACCACATAAACAAAATGAAGAATAAAAATCACATGATCACATCAATTGATGCAGAAAAAGCATTTGATAAAAGCACAAATTTATGATTAAGACTCTCAGCAAAATGGGAATACAGGACACAAATCTAAATATAATAAAGGCTATATATGACAAACTCATTGCCAGCATCATACTCAACAAGCAAATACTACAAGCATTTTCTTCAGACTGGGACAAGACAGAAATACCACTTTTAACCTTTCTTGTTCAGCATAGTTCTGGAAGTTTTAGTCATAGGAATTAGAAAAGAAGAAGAAATCAAATGCATCCAAATTGGAAAGGAAGAAGTAAAATTGTCTTTATTTGCAGGTAACATGATACTGTATATAGAGAACCCCTAGGATTCCACCAAGAAACTACTAGAACTGATAAATGACTTCAACAAAATAGCAGAATACAAAATTAATATACAGAAATCAGTTGCATTTTTATACGCCAATAACAAACTAACAGAAAGAGAAATAAGAAAATAATCTCATTTATAATTTCTTCAAAAAGAATGAAATATCTAGGAATAAACCTAACTAAGGATGTAAAAGACCTGTTCTTGGAAAATTATATGACACTGAAGAATGAAATTGAAAAAGATTCAAGTAAGTAGAAGCACAAAACTTCTTCATGGATAGGAAGAATAAATATCATTAAAATGTCCATACTGCCCACAGCAATCTACAAGATTCAATACAATTCCTATTGAGATTTCAATGATATATTTCATAGAACTAGAACAAATATTTCAAAAAATTATATGGAACTACAAAGGGCCCCACATAGGAAACAGTGATCCAACTTTCAGCCAAGATAGAGGCATAGGTGGACGCACTGTACCTCCACGCACAACCAAGATTGGAACAGCAACAATTTAGAGGTAGAATAACACCCAGAACTGATAGAAAATTTATTTGAATGGAAGTCGGACAGTCAAGAAGTTGAAATAGACCCATGCATCTAGACCGGTAGGAGGGGCGGGGGTTGTGACTCGGAAAGCAGGGACAGTTGGGCACATCAGGCAACCGGGAGCATGTAAGGCATCTGGGGCACGCAAGTGACAGCTGGCAGACCCAGTGAGGTGGCGATTGTGGAGCAGGGCAGAGCACACAACCCAGGATCCCAAAGAAGGGACTGAGGTCCCAGGAGAATGGAGCTACCGCCATTGTTCCCTCCTACCCTCAGCCCTCTGCCCTCACATACAATGTCACAATCTAGCGACTGGGGTGCCCAGCACTGGTAAACACCTAAGGCTCCGCCCTTCACCATAACAGGAGACCAGACCAAAAAAGAGAGAGAGAGAGAGAGAGAAAGATAGCTCAAACAGAAGAACAAATCAGTGCCCCAGAACTCATCCTTTTGAGCAACTAAGAGATAGCTAAGCTATCAGATGCATAGCTCAAAATACTGGTGATCAGGAAGCTTACAGAATTGGTTGATTTTGGGTGCAAATTAGATGAAAAAATACAGGTTACCACAAAAGAGATGAAGGAAGATGCACGGAGAACCAATAGTGATGGGAAGGAAACTGGGACTCAAAACAATAGAGTGGACCAGAAGGAAGAAAAAAACAACCAAACAGGAAAGAATGGAGAACTAAGAATTCAAAAAAATGAGGAGAAGCTTAGGAACCTCCAGGACATCTTTAAACGTTCCAACATCCGAATTATAAGGGTACCAGAAGGGGAAGAGGAAAAGCAACAGATTAAACACGTATTTGAACAAATAATAAAAGAGAACTTCCCCATTCTGGCAAAGGAAATAGACTTCTAGGAAATCCAGGAAGCTCAGGGAGCCCCAAAGAAGTTAGACCCAAAAAGAAACACACCAAGGCACATCATAATTACATTAGCCAAGGTGAAAATGAAGGAGAGAATCCTAGAAGCAGCAAGAGATAAGGGGACAGTCACCTACAAAGGAGTTCCCATCAGACTGTCAGCTGATTTCTCAAAAGAGGCCTTACAGGGAAGAAAGGGCTGGAAAGAAGCATTCCAAGTCATGAAAGACAAGGACCTATATCCCAGATTGCTCTATCCAGCAAAGCTTTTATTTAGAATGGAAGGGCAGATAAAGTGCTTCTCAGACAAGGTCAAGTTAAAGGAGGTCATCATCACCAAGCCCTTATTTTATGAAATGTTAAAGAGACTTATCTAAGAAAAGAAGATTAAAAAAAAAAACATGTATAGTAAAATGACAACAAACTCACAATTATTAACAACCACACCTAAAGCAAAACCAAAAGAAACTAAGCAAACAACTAGAACAGGAACAGAACCACAGAAATGGAGATCACATGGAGGGTTAGCAACAGGGGATTGGGAGGAGGAGAGAGGGGGAAAAGGTACAGAGAATAAGTACGATAGATTCTAGGTAGAAAATAGACAGGGGGAGGGTAAGAATAGTATGAGAAATGTAGAAGCTAAAGAACTTATAAGTATGACACATGGACATGAACCAAAGGGGGGAAGTGGGTGGGAGAGGGTGTACAGGGTGGAGGGGAGTGAAGGGGGGAAAATGGGACAACTGTAATAGCATAATCAATAAAATATATTAAAAAAACAGTGATCCTAAATAGAAGAACAAAGTTGGAGCAATCATACTACCTAACATGAAACTCTACTACTATAAGTCCATAATAATCAAAACAGCTTGGTACTGGCAGGAAAACAGACACAGAAGTTAGTAGAACAGAATAGAGAGCCCAGAAATAAACCAAGACCTTTATAGTCAATTAATATTCAACATAGGAAGGAAGCACATAAAATGGGCTAAAGTTAGTTTATTCAATAAATGGTGTTGGGGAAACTGGACAGATATGTGAAGAAAAATGAAACTAAACCAACTTATAAACCACACAGAAGAATAAACTCAAAATGCATTAAAAACTTAAATGTAATTCAGGAAACCATAAAAATCCTAGAAAAAACATAGGCAGCAAAATCTCAGGTATAGCTTATAGCAATATTTTATGAGATATATCTCCCAGGCAAGGGAAAGAAAAGAAAAAAGTACATGGGACTACATCAAACTAAAAAGTTTTCCCACAGAAAAGGCAATCATCAACAAGAAAAGACAACCCACCAAATAGGGGAACATATTTGCTGATACATCTAATAAATGGTTAATATCCAAAATTATAAAGAACTTGCAATGCTCAATACCCCAAAATACAAACAACCCACTTAAAAGTGGGCAAAGGACCTAAATAGACAGATACTTCTCCAAAGAGGACATATAGATGGCCAATAGACATGAAAAGATACTCAACATTACTAATCATTAGAGAAATGCAAATTAAAACAACAATAAGCTATCATCTCACACTTGTCAGAATGGCCGTCATCAATAAGTAAACAAACAACAGGCCCTGGTGAGCATGTGGAAAAAGGGGAACACTTTTCCATGTTGGTGGGAATGCAGATTGTTGTAGCCACTGTGGAAAGCAATATGGGGATGCCTCAAAAAAATTAAAAATTAATCTGCTTTTGACCTTTTTGACCCAGAAGAGTGATCATTCTTCTGGGAATATATCTGAAGGAACCCAAAATACTAATTCAAAAGAACATAAGCACTGCTATGTTCATTGTAGCATTATTTACAATCACCAAGATATGGAAGCAGCCCAAGTGTCCATCGATAGATGAGTAGATAAAACAACTATGGGACATTTACACAATGGAATACTACCTGGCTGTAAAAAAAGAAAGGTTTACCCTTTGTCACAGTACATTGGACCTGGAGAACAATATGATAAGTGAAATAAGCCAGTCAGAGAAAGATAAATCCTATATGATTTCATGCATATGTGGAACAAATGAACAAACTAAACTAACAAGCAAAATAGAGACAGACTCATAGATAGAGAGCAAGATGACAGCTAAGTATGGGCATAAGGGGTGGAGGGATTGAGCAAAAAGGGAAAAGGACTCATGGACATGGACAACAATGTGGTGATTGTGGGGGAAGGACTATAAAGTGAGTAAATGATAATGGAAAAAATACATTAAAAAGAAAGAAGAAAAGGCAAGGAGGGAGGGAGGGAGGAAGGAAGGAAAAAAGGAAGGGGAGAGAAAGGAAGTAAGGAAGGGGAGAGAAAGGAAGTGTTACAGGGTGCAGCTAAGAGGGGGGACCCCAAATGGGCATTTGAAATGGGGTCCAGAATTTAAGGTGTCCAAGAGATTTTAAGATGTCTCCATCCCCCCACCCAGGGTGTGGGTTGGGGGAAGGGACAAATGGAGCAGGGCCATTGAGAGCTGTTTTGCATAGCAACAGCCTTGCAGCTACCCTCAGGCGTGGTCATTTAACATATCTATAGCCTTTGGCTGGTTGCATGGATATGTTAAATAGCTGTGATCATCTCTGAGCCAGGGGAATGGAAGTAACTTCCCCACCAAGACATGACTGGGGGCAGATCCCCCAAGCTACAGCGCCTGCGTGGGAGCTCGGAGAAGATTGGCTCCAGGACATGGGGCCACACCTGCCCAGACTCATGATGGCAGCCCAGTAAAGCTGGAAGGATATGAATTCTGGCATGTGAAGCCGAATGTGGGAGGAGTCGGAAATGAGGCTGCAGAGGAAGATTGGCTGCGGGGATTTAAAACCCCGGACTTGGCGGCCATTGGACAAAACCGTGCTGCTTGAGGAGAGAGAACCATGCGTCTTTAGCAGAATAGGGAGGACCTCAGCCATTGAGGGAGAACCATGCTGCTTTAGGAAAGACAACCATGCGGCTTTAGCAGAAGTGGGAGAACCATGCTGCTTTAGGAAGGAGAACCATGCACAGCCCGGAGGAGGTGAACCATGTGCAGCCCTGAGAGGGAGAGAACCATGTGGCTGTGGAGGTGCAGAGAGGATCACGGACATTGGAGAGAAAGCCACACAGCTTTAGCAGAGTGAAGACTCCCGCATCCCTGAGAGGGAGAACCGTGCTGCTTTAGGAGAGAGAACCACGAGGCCTGGACAGAGTGGGGATCCCCACAGCTTTAGAAGGGGAACCACCACTTCATTTTAGCAGAGATCCCAGCGACTCAGCTGAGGGTGCTGGGAACCCAGGGAGGTCTCCCAGTTGAGATGGAGTATTAACTGGGAAGAACCAGAGGACTGCCTGAGCCATGGACTTCTATTTCCTTTCCTGAGATACAGTACTCTGGACTGCGCAAAGGGGGAAGGAAGGAAGGACTGTGTCTGTTTGTGGGTGTTTTTTAGGGACTTTGGGATTTTTGATAAAGACATTAGGTCACTACTTTAAGTCTGTATAGCATTAAATAAACATTTCCTTTCCTTTTCACGAATCTCTGGCATTGAGAGACGTCTTTCCTAGGGCGGCAGACATAACGGACCTGGGGCCTTCTTTCAATAATAGTATATTGTCCCATGCCCCCCTTGTTGTGTTCTGTAACGGAAGGAAGGAAGGAAGGAAGGAAGGAAGGAAGGAAGGAAGGAAGGAAAAGGAGAAAAAAGGAAAGAAAGAAACACTGGTTCTGCTTTTAGGGGTAAGTAGACCTTTTAGACTAAATGCTGCTAATGTGAAATCTTTACAAATATACTGTAAATTTACTCTGTTAATTTGTTAATTTGTAGTAGATATTTATTAATCCAATAGAGTTGTGGCAGGAAGGCCAAAGTTCTGAGAAACACTCATTTCTTATGCTCAAGATACTTAGGAGTTTAAGAGTTAGAAGATTATCATAAGAATATTATTTTTAAAACTACTGGTAGATGACTTTTTGTTTAGATTCAAGGTCTCTAATCTCTTAGTAATCCATATCCTCTAGTAGGAATCTGAGAATCACTTAAAAATGTCTTTACAAGATCATTTCAGCCTGATCAGTATTCAAAGATAATCCAGTCTCCCTCTTCGTTAAGAAGAAATATTCTATATAACCTGGTTCTCTCCATCTCATAATGACCTCTACCTGGATTTCAAAAGAATGGCTATGGGAAACTGGCATTTATTAACAGATATTCCTTTCTAAAATCCTCACTGAGTGCTGTGCTAGGAGCTGGGTATGCAATGAAAACTTTTTTTAAAAACTCCAGTCGTTGGGCATATGAACTGTGCTATACTCTTTTTTTCTTTATTTTTATTGTTGATGCTATTATATATGTCGCCATTTCCCCCACCTCTGCCTGCCTCCACCAAGCCCCAGACCCTCCCCTTTCCTCTGGCCATCATCACAATGTTGGCTGTGTCTATGAGTTATGTAAATACATTCTCTGTCTAATCCCTTCACCTTCTTTCATCCAGTGTCCCCCACCCTCCCTCTCCTCTGACAGCTGTCAATCTGTTCCATGTGTCCATGGCTCTCTTTCTATTTTGTGTGTTAGTTTATTTTGTTCATTAGATGCCACATATAAGTAAGAACATATGGTATTTGTCATTGATAAGAATGCAAACTGGTAAAGCCACTCTGGAAAACGGTATGGAGCATCCTCAGAAAATTAAAAATAGAACTTCCTTTTGACTCAGTGATCCCATTTCTGTGAAGGTATCTTAAGAAGCCTGAAATACCAAATCTAAATATATGCACCCCTAAGTTCATAGCATCATTATTTACAATAGTCAGTATCTGGAAACAGCTCAAGCACACACCAGTAGATGAGTGAACAAAAAAGCTGTGGTACCTTTACTCAGTGGCATACTACATATCTGTAAAAAGGGGCCCTGGCTGGTGTAGCTCAGTGGATTAAGTACAGACTGCAAACCAAAGGGTCATCAGTTCGATTCCCAGTGGGGCACATGCTTGGGTTATGGGCCAGGTCTCCAGTGGGGCCCATGTGAGAGGTAACCACACACAAATGTTTTTCTCCCTCTTTCTACCTCCCTTCTCTTCTCTCTAAAATAAATAAATAAAATCTTCAAAAAAAAAAAAAAGGAACACTTACCTTTTGCAACAGCATGGATAAACCTGGAGATTATTATTTTAAGTGAAATAAACCAGTGCGTGAAAGACAAATACACTGTGCTATCTTCAACCTCAAATGGTTTACCTTTTGTTATCTCCAATTCTCATAATTCTTTACTTAGGTATTATCACTCCCAAGTTATAGGTGGGAATAGAAGTGAATGACTAGTTAATGCTTGTATAGTTAGTAAATAGACCTTGGATCCAAAGTGTCCCTTTTGCTACACAATACCAGTATTCCACTTAGAGTTCTTAAGCCTCAGTATCTATATATTAATTTGAGGACTATAATTATCTAATGTCTAATATTTATATAATCTGAGATATGAAAATATTTTAACTTTAAACTATTGTTTATGTTCTGGGTTTGACAAGGGGAAGTTATAACTCCAATGTGTGCTCCTTATTTAAAACATTTATGATGTCACTTTTTGCCTATGGGTCACTAACATATTATCCTTTTACATCTAAGTTTATATTTTTAACTTACACATTTAGTTGTTAAATCTATATGAAGTCAACCTTTCTAAGAAGGTGTTAGGTAGAGATTCAGATTTACCTTAGCCTCATACTAAGTCAATTTTCAAAAATATAGCCAACAAATATTCTTTTGCAATAGAAAAAGTTTTCTCTATAATCCTCTTTTTCTGAATTTTGTTCCCTAGATAGATGTTTACTTTTGTTTGCTTTCACAATTTGTAGTTGTTTATTTAGAGTAACAGAAATATATTGGGGGTTTTACAGGAATTTTTATAGGTAGCAAAAAATGGAAGCTCAAAAATTCTCCTGAAGTCAGTAAATACAATTTGAGTAAACATCAGCTTTGAAGCTTGTTAGCTTGCATGGATTACCATATTTATTTTATTTTCATTCTCTTGGGATGCTTTAACTATCTGTTTAGTGATATAGCTAGGGAATTATTTTTATACTTTATTTTCCTCTACTTTTAGTTGTTTTTAGTGAAGATTTTAAGGATGCTAAATTCATCATACCAACTCAAATAGTCCTATAAGTCCAAAAAAGTCCTATAAGTTCTTCTTTAGGTTTTGTTAAATTCCTTTTTTTAAATTTTCTTTCATCCCAGATTTTTGAATTATATATTAACATCCTTATTTCCAGGCTTTCTTTTTATTTTATTTTTTTAACATTTTTTACTGTTCAAGTACAGTTTTCTGCCTTTTCCCCCCACCCCTCCCCACCATCTCAACCCTCCCCACGTCCCTCCCCTGATCCCACCCCCCTTGTTATTGTCCATGTATACTTTACAGTTGTTCCTGCAAACCCTTTACCCTTTTCCCCCATTATCCCATCTCCCCTCCCCTCTGGTCACTGTCAGCCTGTTCTCTATTTCAATGTCTTTGGTTATATTTTGTTTGCTTGTTTGTTTTATTGATTAGGTTCCTGCTAAAGGGGAGATCATATGGTATTTGTCTTTTATTGACTGGCTTATTTCACTTAGCATAATGTTCTCCAGTTCTATCCATGCTGTTGCAAAGGGTAGGAGCTCCTTCTTTCTTTCTGCTGCATAGTATTCCATTGTGTAAATGTACAATACTTGTTTCATCCATTCATTTACTGATGGGCATTTGGGTTGCTTCCAGCACTCGGGTATTGTACATTGTGCCGTTGTGAATATTGGGGTGCATAGGTTCTTTTGGATTGGTGTTTCAGGGTTTTTAGGATATAATCTTGGCAGTGGAATTTCCAGGTCAAAAGCAATTACATCTTTAGTTTTCTGAGGAAATTCCATACTGTTTTTCATAGTGGTTGCACCAGTGTACAATTCCACCAACAGTGCACTAAGGTTCCCTTTTCTCCACAACCTCACCAACACTTGTTATTTGCTTTGTTTATGATGGCCATTCTCAATGGTGGGAAGTGGTATCTTCATTGTGGTTTTAATTTGCATCTCTCCGATGGCTAGTGATGCTGAGAATCTTTTCATATGTCTCTGGCCCTCTGTATATCCTCCTTGGGGAAGTGTCTGTTCAAGTCCTTTGCCCATTTTTTACCTCCTTGGGGAAGTGTCTGTTCAAGTCCTTTGCCCATTTTTTAATTGGGTTGCTTGTCTTCTTAGAGTGGAGCTGTGTGAGTTCTTTACATATTTTGGAGATCAAACCCTTGTCTGAGGTGTCATTGGCAAATATGTTTTCCCATATAGTTGGTTCTCTTTTCATTTTAATTCTGTTTTCTTTAGCCATGTAGAAGCTTTTCATTTTGATGAGATCCCATTTATTTATTATTTCCTTTATGTCCCTTGCTTTAGAGGACATATCGGTGAAAATATTGCTGTGTGGAATATCAGATTTTCCTATGTTCTCCTCTAGCACTTTTATGGTATCGCGACTTATATTTAAGTGTTCTATCCATCTTGAGTTTATTTTTGTTTATGGTGTAAGTTGGTGGTCAGGTTTAATTTTTCTGCATTTGGCTGTCCAGATGTCCCAGCACCATTTGTTGAAGAGGCTATTTTTACTCCATTTTATGCTGCTTCCCCTTTTGTTGAATATTAATTGACCATAGAGATTTGGGTTTATTTCTGGGCTCTCTGTTCTGTTCCATTGGACTATGTGTCTGTTCTTATGCCAGTACCAGACTGTTTTAATTATAGTGGACTTGTAATACAGTTTGATATCGGGTATTGTAATTCCCCCTACTTTACTCTTCTTTCTCAAAATTGCTGCAGCTATTTGGGGTCATTTATGGTTCCATGTAAATGAATTGTATCTATAAATCACTTTGGGTAGTATGGACATTTTGATGATGTTAATTCTTCCAATCCATGAACATGATATATGCTTCCATTTATGCATGTCTTAATTTCTTTCTTCGGAGTTGTGTAGTTTCTGAGTATAGGTCTTTTACTCTCTTGGTTAGGTTTATTGTTAGGTACTTTGTTTTTCTTGCTATACCAAATGGGATTTTTTCCCCTGATTTCTGTTTCTGGTATTTCATGTACAAATTCTGGTGTTGGTGTACACAAATGTCTTCAATTTCTGAATATTGACTTTGTATTCCACTGCTTTGTCAAATTCACTTCTTAGCTTAAGTAGTTCTTGGGTGGAGTCTATAGGGTTTTCTGTATAAACTATCATGTCACCTGTAAACAATAACAGTTTTACTTCTTTCTTTCCAGTTTGTATGTCTTTTGTTTCTTTTCCTTTTCTGATTGCTGTTGAGGACTTCCAATACTATATTGAATAGAAGTCAAGAAGGCAGACATCCTTGTCTTGTTCCTGATCTTAGTGGGAAAGCTTTTAGTTTTTGTCCATTGTGTACGATGTTGGTTGTATGATTTTCATATATGGTCTTTATTATGTTAAGGTATGCTCCCCCTACTCCCACTTTGCTGAGTGTTTGTAGCATAAATCAGTGATGTACCTTATCAAATGCTTTCTCCACATTTACTGATATGATCATGTGATTTTTACCTTTCCTTTTTATGTGATATATTATGTTTACTGATTTGTAAATATTGTACTATCATTGCATCCCTGGGATGAATCCCACTTGATAATGATGTGTGATCTTTTAATGTATTGCTGGATGTGGTTTGCCAATATTTTGTTGAGGAGTTAGCATCTATGTTCATCAGTGATATTGGCCTATAGTTTTCTTTTTGTTAACATTTATCTTTTCCTATTGTGATTTTTAAAACTTAATTGAATAAGCCTTGCCTTTAAGTAACTTTAATTTTTCTATATGTATTGGTCCAGTTAATGCCAAAATGTTATTTTGCTATTTTATAGTTATAATCCTTTCCTTGAACATTTAATTTATCCCCATTTAAAATTTTCTTAGATTGTATACTTACCTGGTAAGGGAGATACCATGATTATGAAGGTGGTTTTCCCAGTGTGAGGCTCATTCATTGCACTCTGGATGTGCTGACCCCTGAGATTTCTCCAAATGTGGGAAACTTGACTACACAATTTGTGGTAGTGAGGACTGCATTCGCGCTTTCCCCTGAAAAAAAAATTTTTAGATAGTTAGTTTCTTTGTTTTATCTGTTTCCTTGTTTTTGCAATTGTGATTAAAATAATATATGTTTATATTATCTTAACAGTTGATTTTATACTTTTAATACATTGTAATAAACTCTAAATTTACTTAATGTCTTTATTCTTATATATTGTTTATAAATCTTCTACATCAACTTATTTTTGACACATCCTCCAATTAGGATTTATTAAAATGATAATCAATTTACCTAAACTTCTTTCTGTTACTTTGTTCACTGTGGCTTTTTCTGGTACTTCTGTTTTAAATATTTTTCTTACTGTAATTTATCCTGGTTTTTTTTTCAGTGAATATTTATGAATTCTAAACTTATAGCCTTTTAATGTCTTCAAATAACTTTTGCCCTCAGTTTTGGAGAATGACTTACTTTGATCTGGAATTCTTAAGTAATAGCTATTGCCTAGCAGAACTATGAAAATATACCCCCAACTTTGGCATTATATTTGATATTCAGAAGTTTGCTCTGTAAAATGACAAAATACCATAGATTTGAATAATTTCCTCCATCATAAAAAGTAAGAGAATTCATTGAGCAAAAAGATGGGTGTTTGTTTTGTGTAGGTCTGTGTGTTGGCATGTGGGAATGGCAGTGGATGTAGCTGATAAAGTGAAAAACTGCAATACATCATGAATGTGGGATCAACTGTGACTGGTAGTCCACATTTTTCTCAGCACATAATTTCTTGCTTTACTTTATGCTAAACAGAAGACTCAGCCTAGCATCAGCTAGATACAATTGTGGTGTTGATGATAAGTATCAGGAAAGGTGGTTAGAGATGATATCTTGCATGACTAGCAAACAAATCACTGCTCTCTTTCTCGATGCCTAATCCTAGCAGAATGCATTGCCCTGATAGATGCATTGTCATGATAGATGGCATGGAAATACTCACTTGAGAGTCAGGTACTGAGAGAAAAAAGAAGTAGTTAGCTCCAGATTGCCACACTAGAATTTTTTTCACCTTATTATGTGATCATCTGTTCCATAAACTTATCTTGATAAGCACAAACTGATTTTCTTATGCTTTCCTGTATTTTTTCACGTACTTTGAAAAACAAGCTAGCAGCCCTGGCTGGCATAGCTCAGTGGATTGAGTGTGGGTTGAGAACCAAAGTGTTGCAGGTTTGATTCCCAGTCAGGGTACATGCCTGGGTTGCAGACCATGACCCGCAGCAACCGCACATTGATGTTTCTCTCTCTCTCTCTATCTCCTTCCCTTCCCTCTCTAAAAATAAATAAATAAAATCTTTATAAAAAAGCAAGATGCTGCATCACATCTTTCTTAAAAAAAAAGAAAAACAAGCTAGCACATAATTTCATGTGCAAGTTCATTGTTAATTCATATCAAAAATATTGGCTGGGGACATTCTTTTCAGATGTATGGAATACATTGGTAAATAGGACATCAAAGGTCTATCTATGCCTTACTTAAACTTTTACATTAAAAATGAAAAATAGGTAAGAGGGGTGCAGGGCAGAGGACAATAAAGGGGGAAACTGGCACAACTGTAATAGCATAATCAAAAAATATATTTTTAAAAAAACTAACAAGAGGAATGACTTTAACACAGAACAAGTTTAATTGAAAGATATTTTGAAGGAAGTTCTTTAGCAAGAAGAGACATTGTAATGGACTAAATTTTGTCTTCCTCCCAAACATTCACATGTTGAAGCCCTCAATGTGATTTATTTGGAAATCAGGCCCTTAGAGAGAAAATTAAGGTTAAATAATAAGACTTGGCCCCTAATACAAGAAGATTTGTGTCCTTATAAAAAGAGCTACAGGTACCAGATATTTGAGCATGCACACAGAAATGAGGTCATTTGAGGACAGATTTGGTAGGCAGCCATTTATTAACCAGGAAGAGAAGCCACACCGAGAAATCAATCCCAACAGCACCTACATTTTGTACTTCTAGCCTTCAAAACTGAGAAAAATAAATTTCTATTATTTAAGCTACCCCAACTGAGTTATTTTGTTATGGTAGCTCCAGCAGAATAAGATAGAATGAACCCAGGAGGGAGTACATATAGAAAATAATTGTGAGTTAATATTCTTATTAAATTCATTGTTATTTTAAATACACAGTTATCAAAATAATTAAAACTATGTCAACCAACAAGAATGTATAAAATAAAACAGGTGAAAACAGCCAAAAGTTGGCAAGAATTTGGCATAATTGAAATTCTCATTGGCAACTGTACCTGATTGGAACCCTGTCAGTACATACTGAAGCTAAATATATACATATGTTCAGATCTAGCAAGTTATACCAGAGAAATAAATGTATATTCACCAAAGACATATATAAGAATGCCCATAGAATGTTTTTCATTATAGCTGGAACTAGAAAAAATAAACTAAATGTCCATTCATATTAGAATGGTTAAATAACTATCATATATTAACATAGTAGATTGATAGACATTAACATGTCATTGATGTCATTGTCATCAATGACAATGAGCTGTTCACAACTACATGCATTAAAATGGATGAATCACACAATTTTGATGTAAAGCTGTCAGATACAGAAGAGCATATGCCCTATTATTACATTCATGTAAAAAAAAAAACAGGCAAAACTAATTGTGGACAGCAGGACCAATAAAATGATGTTGGTCCAGTCAAGATAAGATAAAGTGTATAAAACAAAATGGCACCACTCATGTCAACCAAGGTGGCTGCCAGTGAGCCATTACAATTTGGTTCAAGAAGGAAACTAGCTAAGTCATGCCAGACATATCTGTCAAGGAGGAACACCTAAGATATCTACACATATGACCAGAACACCTATCTGCAGAGCAGGAGCCACTCATAGGTAGGCTCCTGGGGAAATTTCTCACTTGCTACCAGGGGTCTCAAGAAACTTATCAAGAGACCCAAAGAGATGGAATACATGACCCTCAAGTGTATAATTGAGGTAGACTTCAGATCACTGCTGAGACAGCTGAGCTCCACACACCAAACTGCTGCTCCATGCCAAGCTGATCTTTCTTGGCATTGGATCTGCTTTGCTATGTCAAGATTGTACCCTTTCTGACCTGTGAGACTGCCATTCCTTGCAAGATGCTGACAGCTCTCTTGCCCACCATGCTGTCTCCCAAACCCATTGGCTGAGACTCTGGTCTCAGGTTTGTTATCCCACATTGATTGCTGTGTGCTATATTCCTCATAGATTATTAGAGTGTGGGTAGGATATTAGTGTAGGTTGATGTTCTACCTTGAGTGAACCTGTATTCAATAGTAGCTGAGTAAAAAGCATAGTTACCTCATGTGGCTCTTATCTATTCCTTGGTGATGAGTTGTTCCATAGGCAGTTTGCCAAGCAGTCATCCAGCTGGCTTATGGAAAAAACTATATAACACAATCCCTTCTCAAAGAATTATTTGGGAAATGGTCTCTGGAGGTGCTTGTGATACTAGTAATAAATTGTTGGAAGTTAGAAGAGAGATGCAGACAGTTGTGGTTACTGGATGGGAACCTAAGATACGGCTTTTGGGAAGTGGTAATGCTGAAGTTCTTGATGAGAACTTGTTACACAAGTGTACCGTGAGCATTCATCAAGTAATTATGACATATGAATGTACACTACATTACAGTAAAACATTTAAAATATCAATTTGATCTAAAATAAAAAATGTACATAGAAGCTTAAAAACATCAGGTAAGAACTAATAAAGGTGCTTGTCTTGTTTGTGAGGAATGCATAAATATAAATAAACTGAAGATTCTAATAGGTAAAAGTAAACATAAATATATGTCTTATAAATTAAGAGTATCCAATACATGAATAAAAGTATAATATTTGTCTTTTTAATTAACACTAGAAATTCTAGTTATCTGTAGGAATTGGAGATGAAGAAAAAAATTTAAAATCCTTTACATGTTGACACTGTATCCTCTAATCTTGTTAAATTCACACATTCACATATTAAATCATAGAGGGTTTTTTTTTAATTTGAGTAGATTCCTTAGGATTTCTGACAGAGATAAATATGTCAACTTCAAATAAACACAGTGAAACTGTCTTTTTCTTTCTATATTTTTCATTTTTGTCTTGTTTTGTTTTATTTCATGATTTGGGGTCTCCAGAACAATGTTGATTGAAGTAGTAAAAGAGTACATTTTTTGCTTGCCCTCAATCTAAAAGGAAAATATTTAATTCATTAGCTATATGTTTTATTACATACATCCTTTACTAGTTGAGGAAACTTCCATTCATTTTAATTTGCTGAGGGTTTTTTTCATTGTGAATGAGTATTATCTTTTATTCTATTACTATGTTGAATTACACTGATTAATTTTCAACTGCTAAACTAAATTTGCATTCAGAGAATAAACCCTATGGTCATGATGTATTCGTGTTTTTATATAATACTAGTTTGGTTTCTTTGTTTTTTATTTTTTAAGATTTTATTTATTTATTTTCAGAGATAAGGGAAGAGAAGGAGAAAGGAAGAGAAACATCAATGTGTGGTTGCCTCTTGTGTGTCCCCTACCTGACTGGAAACTGAGGCATGTACCCTGTCTGGGAATCTAATAGTTCCTTTTGGTTCATAGGCTGCACACATTCCACCGAGCCACACCAGCCAGGGCTCATTATTTCTGATAAGAAATCAACAGTTATTTAAATGTTGTCCCCTTGTATTTATTCTCTGGATTTTTTTCAAATTTTCTTTTAAATTTTTTTGTCTTTTGCTATTTATTCAATCTGTGACAAATCCTTCCTTTTCTTTGTCATATTCTGTTTTGAGTGTACTAGGCTTCTAGAATCTCTAAGTTGTTTTTCATTAAACTTGGGAAATTTTCAACAACTATTTTTCAAACATATTTTCTGCCCTCTCTTCTCTTCTTCTGAACCTTAAACTTTATACATGCTAGGCTATTTGATATTGTTCTACAAGCCCTTGAGATTGTTTTCATTTTTCTTCAATCTGTGTTGTTTCTGTTCTTCACATTGGGAATTTTCTATTTAATCACATGATGATATCAGTAGATGCTGAAAAAGCACTTGATAAATTCCAGCACCCATTTATGATGAAAGCATCCAGCAAAATTAGAATAGAGGGACCATATTTCAACATAATAAAAACCATATATGAGAAACCTACAGCCAACATTATAATCAACGGGCAAAAATGAAATGCTTTCCCCTTAAGATCAAGAACAAGACATGGGTATCTGTTTTCACCACTCTTATTCAACATAATATTGGAAGTCCTAGCCACAGTGACCATACAAGAAGAAGAAATAAAAGTCATCTAAATTGGAAAGAAGGAAGTAAAACTTTCATTATTTGCAGATGACATGATAGTATACATAGTAAACTCTATAGTCTCCACCAAAAAAATACTCAACCTAATAAGTCAGTTTGGCAAAAGAGCAGGATACAAATTCAATATTCAGAAATTGAAGGCATGTTTGTACACCAACAATGAAATATGAGAATGAGAAACTAGGGGGAAAAATCCCATTTACTATGGCGGCAAGAAAAATAAAGTACCCAGGAATAAATTTAACCAAGGAGATAAAAGACCTGTACTCAGAAAATTATAGAACACTAAAGAAAGAAATTTAGGAAGATACAAATAAATGGAAGCATATACCATGTTCATCATTAGAAGAATTAACACCAATAAAATGTCCATACCCAAAGCAATGTATAGATTCAATGCAATCCCTATTAAAATACCAATGGCATATTTCACAGATCTAGAACAAATATTTCAAAAATGTATATGGAACCAAAAAAGACCCTGAATAACCTCAGTAATCTGGAGAAAGGACAACAAAATAGGAGGGGTCACAATTCCTGATATCAAACTATATTACAAGGTCATTGTAATCAAAACATTCTAGAAATTGTGTATTGATTTGTCCTCAAGATCATTGTCTTTCTACTGCAATCTGCAATTGGATGTGAAAGTTATACATTATTTTTTAAAAATTAATTATTGTAGATTTTCATTCTAGAAATTCTATTTTGCATTTTTTATTTATCTTATAAATTTCCCTACTCAGTCACTCATCACACTCATATTTCCTTTAATCATTGAGAAAAATATCTTAATTATTTATCATGTTTATAATACTGTTTTAATAGTTACGTGTGCAAAATTCAATGTGTGAATCATCTCAGGATGATTTCTATTAACTGCATTTTTTGCTTGAATATTTTTATTACCTTAAATATTTTTATTGAGCTTATTGGAGTTACACTGATTAATAAAATTATATAGGTTTTTGACCATGTCTGACTTTCTAGAATGTTATGTTCACAGCTCCTATAACAGCATCATAAATAGCGGCCCTTCAGTACCTGTTTGCTGAAATGAATAAATGCACAAATGCATGCACACTTTTGAAGGTATGACTTTGTAGGTCATTTTCAATGTAGGGTGTAATCTAGTCCTTTTCAGTACCACAAAGTTTTTAGAAGGAAAGAATCTGTTAGTAGGGCAGGGGGAGAGTAATGTGGGAAAAATGGGGACAACTGTAATTGAACACACACAAAAAAAGAGGAGAAATGAAGTCTCATAATAGAAAAAAATAAGAGGAATAAATCCACAGTTTATATTTATATAAATATACGTGTACACACACACACACACACACACACATATATGTTTGACCATTGTATTTTTGCTTGTAGTTTACTCAAATTTCTATCAGAAAAATCAGGGTAAGTCAGAGAATTACCATGTGTTCCTCTTTATCTGCACAAAGCTCTAGATTATGCTTGATGTTTATCTTGTGTGTGTGCATGTAATATGTTATCAATACTGAATAGAACCAATAATTTTAATTTTAAATAAAAAAGTTTTATTGAATCATGTCTCTCACTCTGACAACCAAACAGATGGCCAAGGCACTCTAGGGAGTGCTAAGCTCAATCTTGTTGTTTTGGCACTCATTGACTTAGAAAATTACTTTCCCTCCTAAGAGTAACCAGGAAACTACTCTTTTCTTTTTCTTTATCAGCAAACTCCTTTCTCATTATATCTCCTCTTTTCTTTTTAGAACTGAAAAATATATTGGCATTTGGCTTTCCATCTCTTTCTATGTAGCCTAACCACTCTTTGAGGACAATCATATAGCTGAAGCCAGTCTCTGTTCAGAGGACATAACATATATTTAATATCTATTAATGAAAACAACCCATTATTATTATAAATATGCAGTAAATATATTTATTGTATATATTACTACCCACTTTTACTTTATATATCATCAGCAACTTTCATTGTATCAGTTAGCTAATTTTTGAAATTGGGTCAAAAGAAACATCCAATATGCATGTAATGCAAATTAAATAATGTTCATGCCTCTGTTGCCAATTTTAAAAGTTTATGTTAAAGGTGGACAATTTTTTGTTTGTTTTAGTGGAAGAAGAATATCACAATCTACAAACACTTGGAATTGCATCAACTAATTTACATAATAGTTATGATTTAATTTTTTAGGTTACTGATAATTTTTCTATAGTTTTCCCTTTAGTAATCTCCATTTAAGGTAGCAAAAATATTAAAAAATGTTTTTATTGATTAAAAATTATATGATTGGTGAATTTTTGTCAAAACTGATTGTGATATTTGTGTACGATGAGCCATTAACAATATCTTATGCATATAATTTTTACAAAACTAAGTTAAAGGCATGCTGAGTAAAAACTTGCAATAGGATGTGAAATGATCTATTCTGGGATAAAAATTGTGGATATTTTAACATCTCATTTTAAACTACTATCTAGAATATTTGGTTAAATATCTATTAAACTGGAACTTGTTTAAGTGTTAAATAGTAAAACTTCTGTCTACAAACCTTGCTAATTAAAACTTAGATATTAACACCAGAACCATCGAAGACATATGTCAGTTGATAACTGGCTCTGCGATTCTTGAGGTAAACAATAAATAAATTCTAAGCATCACAGAGACTAGTTAAACTGATCCATTAGAAAATTACTGACTTGGTATATATAACTTTTATTTTAAAAAGATATGCATAGCCTTGAATGATTGTCTGTGAGGGGATTGTTGTGACTTGTTGCTGTAATTGCATATACACTCTGTAGGGCTTTTCCAGTCCTCAGATAATAAATCATGCCATAAAATAGCCCTATGAGGGAGTCATCTGGGCCTCCTCTGTTTTTCATTTTTCTATCATACTCAACTACTTCTAGCCTTAGGTGGTTTCCTTGTCAAGAAATTCAGGATAGTGGTTTATTAGTCTGCTCGGATGCATACAAGTATTGTCTTTTATACTCTATGCATTTCTTTCAGGATGGATGATGCAATTTGGTAGAGGAAATACTGGAAAATAATTTATTTGTAAACCATTTTTGAAGGCTAAAGGAAATAAATATGAATCTTCCTTACTTTTAGCCAGCATTATTATACCCTCTAGACACTAGAAAATATAGTAGAATATCTTTACAGCTTTACTCACAGCAACACAGTTTTGTGTAAAGAGTGTTTTGAAGCCTGACCTTGCACATAGATCTAAGGATTAACCCTTGAGCAGCAGCCTGAACCCCTGGTTTTAACTCCCAGTTTAAACATGAGCCATTCTAGGACACACAAGGATGCCCATGAATAACCTGATTTGTTCCTAAAATATCTAACTCTATCTCCACTGCTTTCCAAACAGCTCATTATTCTGAATGTGTCTTTTTGGGTCTGGTGAATCCTGATCACACATAGAAAAATTACATTCTTGATCTCTATTAACACTATTCAATAAAAATTCTTTATTTGGAGGATGTCCCCTGCATGAATTCTTTAGGTATATAAGTTTATAATTTTCTCAGAATAAATTAGTTAAACATTTGGTATATTAAAAGGCTAATAAATGTTCAGTTTCAATCATGTGTTAATCATGTAGGCTAGAAATGACAGATATTACTCTAATGCGCACACAAACACTCTTAAATGTGATCATGTATATTATTTTTATCAATTTTATCAATAATTGCTTCAATTTATATAACAATTCCAGTGGTTCCTTCCTTAAGTAGTCACAGAAATATCTAAAACATCAAAAACACTACAAAATTTTATATTGAGAATATATGAATTAAGATTTATTTTATATCATTATAATAATAAACAATAATCTAGATAAAAATATCTATGAAAATCATAGGCCCCTCTTACCCTTGGAATGCTCAGTCACTTCACCTATCTAATAATTCTTGAGATGTGCCTGCCGGGTTCTGTAGTTTAAACACCAAAGTTCTCCAATAACCCAGAACTTGTCTGAATGTTTGTGTTTTTTTAAATCTGTACCCAAATTAGAAACACTTCCATAAAGGTTGGCTCTTCATTTTATCTCTTCACATAATATGCACTGGCTTTGGAGGGGTTAGAAAACACCCTTAATCTCCAAGTTCTTCTGTGCCATTAATAGCAAAATCTCCTGGGAGCATGCATATAACCTGCTGGCATTGATTCCTTCCAGAGCCTCTGGGCCATGTAGTCACTGAGGGCTGCTTATCAAACTCTCAGTGCATGGCTCAAAAATGACAAAATAATAAATAATTTGGGATTGTTTTCTTTCTTTGATCCTGAAAGTCAAAAAAGGCAGCGGTGTTTCCCTTTGGAGTTTTATATCCAGTAATCTCCTAGGCCTCTCTATTGAAGTCTTCTGACTTTATTAGCCTCTTCTTTGACTTGATCTTCTTACTTTCCAATATTAATTCTTATTCTAGTATATAATGAGGATTTAGAGATTACTTTATCTATATTTGAAAATATAGGTATTGATGTGACTGTGGAAGTAATGTGTATGTTCAGGGGCAAATTAGAACTAGAATTTATACTTTCTGACTCCCAATCCAGTGTTTTCTTCTCATATATTAAATTATGTTATAGCAAGTGTACTCAATTCTCCTTTGGATAACTCTAAAGTTATTAATGATATAACTTGATATCACATTATAATATGTTATTGTAGGTAGAACACTGTACCCCCTTCAGTGATCCCCATGTTCTAATCCCTAAAACCTGTGAACATGTGGCCTTACACTGTAAGGGGAATTAAGGTTGCAGATGGAATTAGTGTTGCTACATAGCTGAATTTAGTTTTAGTCAGCCTATTCAGGTTTTCTGATTCTTTCTTATTCAGTTTTAGAAGACTGTATGCTTATAGGAATTTACCCATTTCACCTAGATTGTCCATTGTTGGCATGTAGTTGTTCATAGTATTTTCTTACAACTCTTTGTTTCCGTGATGTCAGTTGTTACTTCTCTTTCATTTTGGGTTTTATTTGTTTGGGTTCTATGTCTTTTTTTCTTGATCAATCTGGTTAAAAGTATATCAATCTTGTTCATCTTTTCAAAGAATAAGCTTTAGGTTCCATTGATATTTTGTATTATATTTCTGCCTTGATTCTTATTAAGGCCATGACAATCAGACAAGAAAAAGAAATAAAAGTTATTGAAATTGGATAGGAGGAAGTAAAAATGTCATTATTTTCAGATGACATGATATTGTGTATAGAAAACCCTAATATTATTTCCTTAATATTTCCTTCTTTCTATTACTCTGTTTTTTTTTTTTGTTTTTCTTTTCTAGTTCTTTTATATGTAAGATAGGATTGTTTATTTGGGGGGTATTTTTTCTTCTTGAGGCAGGTTTGTGATATATGAATTGCCATCTCTGGATTGCTGTCACTGTGTCCCAAAACTTTGGTTGTGTGTTCATCTTCATTTGTTTTCACATAATTTTTAAAAATTTCTTCCTTAATCTTATTGCTAACCCATTTATTGTTTAATAACATGTTATTTAACTTGCATGAAAACAATTAAAATTAATGGGATTGAAGGAGTAATCAAAAAACTACCCCCCCCCCAAAAAAAAAAAAAAGAATTCAGGACTGGATGCTTTCACAAGTGAATTTTAATGAACATTCAAAGAAGAGCTAACCCTAGCCTTCTTAAATTATTCCAAAAAATTCAAGAAGAGGGAAGACTTCCATCCTCTTTTTATGAGGCCAGCATTATCCTAATTTTAAAACCAGGTAAACACAATACAAAGAAAGAAAATTACAGTCCAATATCCCTAATGAACATAGATGCTAAAATCCTCAAAAACATATTAGCAAACCAGATCCAGTGATACATTAATAAATCACACCATGATCAAGTGTGATTTATTCCAGAAATAAAAGGTCGGTACAATATTTGCAAATCTGTAAATGTGATGCATCACATTAATAAAATGAAAAATGAAAGTCACATAATCACAATGGCAGTAAAACCACATTCAAATGTTGATTAGACTCTTGGATATACAAATAAACTTGTCTTATAACTGCAAAAATTTTTAAAAATCACATAATCATATCTATAGATGCAGCAAAAGTATTGGATAAAATCTAACACCTATTTATGATTAAAATTCTCAGAAAGTGGAAATAAAGGGATCATACCTCAGTATAATATAAGCCATTTATGAAAAAACTACAGCCAACTTCATATTCCATGTGTAGAAAGTGAAAACATTCCCCTTCAGATCAGGAACAAGACAGACATGTCTACTTTTACCATTCTTATTCAACATAATACTGGAAGTATCAGCCACGACAATCAGACAAGAAAAAGAAATAAAAGTTATTGAAACTGGTTAGGAGGAAGTAAACTGTCATTATTTGCAGATGACATGATATTGTGTATAGAAAACCCTAAAGACTGCAGCAAAGAAAAAAAGCTACCACATGTAATAAATAAATTTGGCAAAGTAACAGGATACAAATCAATATTTAGAAATTGGTGGCATTTTTAAACACTAATAATAAACTATCAGAAAGAGAAACTAAGAAAACAATCCCATTTACTATAGCAAGAAGAAAAAAAATAAGGTACCTAGGAAATAAATTTAACCACGAAGGTAAAAGACCTGTACTTGGAAAACAATAGAACATTGAAGAATAATATGTAGGATGATAGAAGTAAGTGGAAGCATATGTGTTCATAGATGGGAAGAATTAACATCATTAAAATGTCCATACTGTCCAAAGCAATCTACATATTCCACATATTTCCTATCAAAATACCAATAACATATTTTACAGAATTGGAACAAATATTCCAGAAATTTATATAAAAAATAAATGACCTAAATATCCTCATTAATCTTGAGAAAGGACAAAGTTTGAAGTACTATAATCCCTGATGGCAAACTATACTATAAAGTCATTGTAATCACAGCTGCCTGGTTTTGGCATAAAAAAAGCACATACATCAATGGAACAAAATAGAGAGCCCAGAAACAAACCTACAACTTTATGTTTAATTAACATTTGACAAAGGAGGCAAAAGGACACAATAAGTAAAAATAGCCTCTTCAATAAAACAGTATTAGGAAAATTGAACAGGTACATGCAAAAAAAAATAAACTAGACCACCAACTTACAACATACACAAGAATAAACTCAAAATGGATAAAAAAAAACCTTAAATGTAATATGTGAAAACATAAAAATCCTAGAAAGAAAAATAGACAGTAAAATCTCAGATATTTTGTTGCAATATTTTTGCTGATATATCTCCTAAGGCAAGGGAAACAAAGGAAAAAATAAGCAAATGGGACTACATCAAATAAAAAGCTCTGCACAGCAAAAGGGACCATCAACAAAATGAAAAGGGAACCTACTGTATGAGAGAATATATCTGCCAATGATATGTCTGATAAAGAGTTAATTTCCAAAATATATAAAGAAATTGCACAACTCAACACCAGGAAAACAAACAATCCAATTTTAAAAAATGGACAAAGGACTTGAATAGACACTTCTCCAAAGAGGGCACACAGATGGCCAATAGACATATGAAAAAAGGCTCAATGTCTTTAATCACCAGAGAAATACAAATTAAAACCACAATGAGATACCATCTTACACCTGCCACATTGGCTATCATCAATAAATCAACAAGTAGCCCTGGCTGGTGTAGCTCAGTGGATTGAGCACGGGCCTGTTAATCAAACGGTCGCCGGTTCAATTCCCAGTCAGGGCACATGCTGGGGTTGCGGGCCAGGCCCCCAGTGGGGGGCAGGTGAAAGGCAACCACACACTGATGTTTCTCTTTCTTTCTCCTTTCCTTCTCCTCTCTCTAAAAATAAATAAATAAAATATTTTTAAAAAATCAAAAAGCAACAAGTGCTGGCAAGGATGTGGAGGAAAGGGAACCCTATTACACTGTTGGTGGGAATACATATTGGTACAGCCACTGTGGAAAACATTGTGCAGTTTCCTCAAAAAAATTAAAAGTATAACTGCCTTTTGACCTGGCAATCCCACTGCTGGCAATATAACCTTAGTATCCTGTAACACTAATCAGAAAGAATATATGCACCCCTATGTTCATTGTAACATTATTTCCAATATCCAAAGTCTGGAAACAACCCATGTGCAGATCAATAGATGAATAGGTAAAAAAGCTATGGTAAATTTACACAAAGGCACACTACTGTAAAAAAGAAGGAAATTTTACCTTTTGCAACAGCATGGATGGACCTGGAGATTATTATGCTAAGTGAAATAATCCAGTTAGAGAAAGATGAATACCATATGACCTCCCTTTATGTGGAATTAAATAAGCATATAAACTGACAAACAAAATAGAAACAGGGGCATGGAAACAGGAAACACACTGACAGCTGTCAGAGTGAAAGGGGCTGGGAGGAACTGGATGAAGGAAGGTAAAGGGATTAGCCAAAGAGGGTGGTTAGGGAGCTGGGTGAAAAAAGCGAAAGACTTAAGCAAAGAAAAAAGAAAATTCATAGAGACAACAGTATGGTGATAATAAGAGGGAAAGGAACGTGGGTGTGGTAGCAAAGGTTAAAGCGGGCACAAATGGTGATGGAAGTAGATTTGACTTTGGATGGTGAACACAATATAAGATACTGATGATGAATTATAGAATTGTATAATTGATAACTATACAATTTTATTAACCAGTGTCACTCCAATAAATTCAATAAAAAATAAATGTGGAAGAGAGGGGTCAGAGGTTAGAACCACAGAAAGATTTAAAGATGCTCTACAGCTGGCTTTGAAGATGGGGGAATGAACTACAAGCCAAGGAAGTGGGAGGCTTCTGGAAGCTGGAAAAGACAAGGAAACAGGTTATCCTCTAGAGCCTCCAGAAAGGAATGCAACCTTGCTGACACCTGGGTGTTAGCCCAGTGAAACTCATTTTACATTTCTGACCTCCTGAACTATAAAATAATAAATCTGTGTTGTTTTAAGCCATTAAGTTTGTGGTAATATGTTACAACAGCAATAGGAGACTAATAGGCCTACTTAATGGCATTGAAGGTAAAATAGTTCACTTTAGACTCTCAGGCTTACATATATGGATTGCTCAGAAGAACTGTAGCTGTCACATCCTTTTATAGGTATAACAAGAATAACTGTAGACCTTATAACTGAGTAGTGTGCAATTCCCAGTTATGAGCTCACTATTCTGGGTCAGGATGACTTCAAGGGTTTAACAAGGACAAAACTCCCTATGTATAGTTAGCTACATCTTTCCTACACATGAAGTAAGAGTTGATGACGAATATTTGTAGTTAAGATACACACATATGCAAACATTTTGCTGTATATTTTTTTCTGATAATACATTATGTGTTTAAAATGTATTCTCAATTTGGAGAAAGGTAAAGTTTCTCTGTTACTGAGTCCAATTCAATAATCACCTTAAGAATTTGTCTATTATTTTTTCCCTTGTGGGGTTGACTTATTGGCTTTCTACCAATGAGGTGATCTGGTAATCTATTTATATATTTCCATTATATTTTTCACTTTCCAGAATCATAAGTGTATGTTTAAAGTCTTCAGAACGTTTGTTTTATATTGTGATTATTGCTATAATACTAAGAACAAAGAGGTCATACATTGTACTCATTAACAATTCCTAAGAATAAAAAAAGGAACATATTTCTACTCCCAAGATGAAGAAAAATAACTTATGACATCATGACATAACTTCTGGAGTTTTTCCTATGACTACTAATAAAATGCTCACTGGGAGAACTGGACACTGAACTTCCAGTTAGCCATTAAATTAGCTCTCTGACATGAATTTGATTCAGAGAAAGTACATAATCAAAAAAGATGAAAATAACAAGCATGGATAGAATATAAATAAAATTTAAATATGTGTGTTTCACAGAAGAATTCTCTTGGAAATGGAATAATTTCCCTAGTACTTTAAAAATAAATCTTAAAATTAATAATATACTAGATATATAAAATTAAGTTCTACAAGTCATGCAATTGTAAACATTTTCAATAACAGACTAATAAATTCCTCTAGGATAGAAACTTAGAAATGAGTATTTTATTTTCATCATGACTTTCCTATGTGTATTTTTATGATTGTTTTTTGATTAGCTCATGAATGGATTTTAAGAGCAAAATATGCAAATTTGCTTTTGTTTTATTTAATGTTTTCTTCAGGAAAAGCCACATAAATTTTTATGTTGCATATTTGTTTCAAAGTCAGTATTTTAAAGGTATTTGCATGGTCATATAAATTAGAATACCTATTCTTTAAATTATAAGGAAGAGATAAAACAATGAAAATTTTAAAGATTTTATTTATTTATTTTAGAGAGGGAAGGGAAGGAGAAAGAGAGAGAGAGAAACATCAATGTGTGGTTGCTGGGGGTCATGGCCTGCAGCCTAGGCATGTGCCCTGACTGGGAATCGAACCTGCAATGCCTGGTTCACAGCCCACACTCAATCCACTGGGCTACGCCAGCCAGGGCAATGAAAATTTTAAATAAAGAATGCTAAAATCAATTAAGTGAAAAATACCCAGTGTGCTATTATGTCTATACTATCTTGGGAAATAAATCCTCAAATACCACAAATTATTTTAGGCAATCTATAATTCCCTGAATAAAGAATCTATTAATGACACATCTGGTAAAATACTTTTACCATAACTGCATCATTTATTCACACATATTTGTTAATGTTTCTAAAATAATGTTCGTAATTTCCCTCAAATCAGTTAATTTGAATGAATGAATGGTGAAAAAATTGAATACTTTTCTGTATTTTACCTTGATGCTTTTAGTTGAGGATATTAAACTTACTATAAGTTAAGGGTTATAATATTGTCTTCCAATTTGCTTACAAAATGTAACCAATGTTTCCTTAGCCAAAATTTTATATCTTAGGAAACTAGGTTATCATTCAAAAGATTTTTGTCCCACTATAAAACACCTTCTCACATTAGATTGTAAATTATATATATTTCAAAATAACATTTTACATTAGAAATACAGTTATTAGTCCTAGGTAGAAAGAATTTCTAGAATTTACTTTACTATATATATGAGGAAATAAACCCATAAAAACCAAGTGGCTTTTTTGATAGCAGTGGAATCAATTAACAGAAGCCAAACAACTATTCTCACAGTGTTACTCCCACAAAATGTTATAACCTACCTGAACTGAACAAATGATTGCTTGAAAGAATGGGAATTTGAAACTTCATTCTGGCACAAACTCCAACTATGTAGATTTTCAGCAAGCCATCAAGATTATCTGATTTCAATTGTATACCCTGATAAATGTTGACATAAGATTCATAAGGGCATATTTTGTATTAATAGTTACTGTAAAAATACATATTCTGTGTAATAGAGTAAAAAAGTATATATAAAAAATGTAATCAAGAGTAAATCAAGTAGAATAGATAATTAACTTAGAGAAACATTTAAAAATATTTTAAAGTATAAAAAAAGTTACCTGATCTAGACTCTTTGACTTTTAAGAGCTACAAAAACATTAAAAGCAAGTAATATCTACACTTTATAAACTGTCTAGAACATTAAAAATTATAGATCACTTATGAAGTTAGGATAATTCTCATATCAAAACTAAGCAATGATGAATAAAATGTAAGTAATGACAAATTTTATTTACAAATATATGGGAATTTGCAATTGTTAAATATTTACATGTGTATTTAAAGAAGAATTCATTATCATCTCTGCTTTTCTCAGATATACAAAGATGTTTACATTAGAAAAATGTTAATTTAATTCAGCATGTTAGCTGGCTGAAGGAATGGAATAGAAATGGTAATCTTACTTAAAAAGCATTTGATGAAATTACGCTCCCTAAATTAATAAAAACTCTTAGCAAAGCTGAAATAGAAGTAAATGTCATTTATTAATAAAGCATATTTCCTGGAAACATGAAACACCAATAATCTTTATTGGTGAAGTACTAGAAACAGCACCTTTTAGGATAATAATAAAATAATTGCTTGCAATCCACTAAGAAGGAATGTAATATAGGCAGTTGCATTCAATACGATGAGGTAAAAAGAGAGCTATAAATGTCAGTAAAGAGGGAAACAAAATTTTCATTCAGACAATATGCATGTTGTTTTGAAATCAGAAAAACACATTTTTATTACTTTATTGTTATTCAATGATAAGTGTCTGCATTTTCTCCCCACCACTCCCCACCACCCCAGGCAAACCCACCTCCCTCCCTTGGTTCCACCCTCCCCCTTGGTTTTGTCCATGTGTTCTTTATAGTTGTCCCTCAAAACCCTTCTCCCCACTGTCCCCTCCCCTCTGGCTGTTGTTAGATTGTTCTTAATTTCAATGTCTCTGGTTATATTTTGTTTGCATTTTTCTTTTGTTGATTATGTCTACGGCCATACCACCCTGAATGTGCTCAATCTCATCTGATCTAGGAAGCTAAGCAGGGTAGGGCCTGGTTAGTACTTGGATGGGAGAAAAATAAATTTTAAAGCTATTAGAATCAAAATGGTTTACTAAGGGGATCAGAGTTGCATTTAAAATTCAATAGTTTTCTTAGTCTTTAATAAGCAATTTAAAAGTAATACCAATAACTAAAACAATTATAATATATAATATCTGGGATGATAAATAGATAGATGATGGATATATAAACATAGATATGGAGAAAAAAGACACACAGAAAGAATTATGTAAAACATGTATAAAGAAACTTATAAAAACTTTTTAAATGTTATTTTACCTTAATTTAATCTATATACCAATTAAAGCCTAGTTAAAGTCCTTGAAATATTTTGAAGTTAATGTTCACCTGAAAGAACAAAATATTTAATAATATAAGATATTTAGAAGTGTTAATCAGAATTCAAAATATACTATGAAAACCTATGTATTAAATCTTTATGATTAATAGAATATAACATTTCAAAAAGCAAGATAGATGGCAGCCAAACAAAACTTTGTTTAATCTATAAATTCCAAAAGTCATTGAGTAAATTGAGAGGCATCTTTCCCATAAAAAGTCACAATCCCTTGTCTAACCTGTAAATCTAAGTATATATTCAAACCTGCACCCCAATGGCTAAAAGTTGAAGCTATTTCAAAGGAGGAAGAGCCCTGAAATTGCTCTTCAAGATCAGATAGTACATAATGAAATACTGCTTCACTGTAAAAAAGAAGAAACTCTTACCTTCTGTGACATCATTGATGCACTTGAAGATTACTATCCTAAATAAATCAAAGAAACACAAATACCATATGTTCTCAATTACATGTAGAATCTAATGAACAAAATAAATGAATGAATGAGTGAAACAGAAACAGAAGCATGGACACATGGAATAGACTGACAACTGTTGGAGGAGAGGAGGTAAGAGTATACTGGAGGAAAGAAAGTGAAGGGAGTAGCCAAAGAACATATATACATACCCATAGACAGAAAAAATAGTGTGGTGATGGCCAGAGGCAAGGAGCAAGGCTGGGTGGAAGTGGGCAAAGAGGGAGAAATGGGGACATATGTAATAGTGTCAACAATAAAAGTAAAGAAAATAAATCAGACAATAATTATTTCCCTCAAGGATCTATGGCAGTTTACTCAAGTGATATTGTAGTTAGGAAAAGGATAATTTCCAGACATTTCAAGGACTATTGTCCCACATACTATCTGACACTGACACTTAACATTTATTTGATCTCTCAGCAACATGTGACTATGCTAACATCTAGAAGCTCTCACTGAAATCTTTTATCTATGCTCTGCTAGTTTTCCTTCTGTTACTTTGACTCTTTGTTTAATATTTTAAGAAAGTTCATCTTGCTTTTTATTACGCATAAATATTTTTTTTTCCTTTCCCACTACTTTTGTTATTTTCCCTGGATCCAAAGCACCATTAAATAAGTTTTAAGGGAAAAATTTTAGTACCCTAGAAGGGTTTCTACCTACTTAAGGGAAAAAAACAAAAAGACATTCTAAAAGCACACAGTGCAAAGATAGAAAACCATATTACTTATGTATAAACTCTTTGAAAATGCAAGTGTCTGATGTACTTTCATAAGACAGAGGAAGTTTGAGCAGAAGAGGTTTTATGCTAGGCAGTTGTAGTTTAGTATATTATTTATTCAAGATTACTATTTCCTCTCTGCCCATGCCATACTTTCTTATAGAAGGAGTATATTTTTCACTGATCTTTGTTTTGGCCATGTGACTTTTTTTGACTAATGAAAAATCACTTGACCTGATGTATGCATCATCTAGTAGATTTTTTACACATACTTGCATAGTCTGATTCTGCTCATCGCCATGTGAAAAGCATGTGCTAAAATGTGCCTGCTTCTTTACCCTGCATGTCAGAATGGGATGATGTGTGCAGGTGAGCCTTATTAAGTGCACTTGAGTCCTGAGAATTCAACACAACCACAGCTAAACAATAACCCCATATAGTGAGAAATAGGTGTTCACTGAGTATCTTAGTCTTCTTAGATTGGTATAACACAGAGTCTGGAGTCTGTAAATTCTAAGGTCAAGCAGATGTGGTGTCTGGAGAGAGGCCTCCATTTGCAGATGTGTTGGGAACCACCCTGACTGGTATCAGAGGCTGAAACCCCCGCCTAGCTAAGACTAAGGGAACGCCCTTGGAACTGTAAGCCAGCAAGGAGACAAAAGCTTATCTCCCTGGCAGGAATGCTGCTTCTGCTGCTTTATTCATGACTGAACCCCCCAAAAGCTTGGTCGGTTAGCCAAAGACGGGTAAGATTCCCCACGGGAGGGAACGACCTAAGCCAGGCACGATCACTTTTGGGAGGCCCCCCAAAAGAAGGACTTGGGGGGCTGCAGCAAAAGGGGGTGATGGACCCTCGCTCCTCGGCTTTGACAAAGTCTGAGTTCTCATCGTCTGGGAGAAAATCTCCTTATCTCTTGGTTACCTAGTTCCCTTGCTCCACCTAAGCCTGAAACAATGACAGGGTAGTACAGCTCGGTACTGAGAAGTGCGGATTCCCCAGGGTGATCAGGCCTAAGAAAGAACATGTAAATTACTGTGAAACCTCCTTTGTTTAGAATGCTCTCAGTTGAATGAGAAAGGTCTTAGGAGGAAGTTAGTTTGTTCCTCAGTCTTACAGCTCTTTGACCCCAACTCAATAGACCGGCAGAGTTCTTTGTTTTCTATAGTTCCTTACTTCCCCCTAATGAGTACTGTACTTTACCTGAATTATTATGCAGCATGAGCCCAATAAAAGCAGGTATGGACTGTAAATCGGCGCGCTCCCCACTAGGGGGGGTGGCCATTCTGTCCCTACTTCCCCACAGAAACTAGTCTGTCTCTGTGCATGTGGTGTTTTTTCTCGCGTGTTTATCATCGAGCCATCCACAGCGTTCCGTGGTCACTGCTGGCCGGTGACCCACGCGCAACACAGATGACCATTTTATGCTTGTGTCCTAACAAGATGAGGGGAAAAAGAGAGAGGGGAGTGAGATGCTCTTTCACATTTTCTCCTACAAAAACACCAATCCCATTCATAAGGGTTTACCCTCATGATCTAATTACCTCCAAAAAATCCCACCTTCTAATATCAACAAAAATTGGGGGGTTAGGACTTTAATATATAAGTTTGTAGGGGACACAAATATTCAATTCATAATACTGAGATATTGGGAATATTTGCTACTACTGCAAAGACAGACCAATGAAATATTAAAACAATTAAACACATAGTTAAATGTGATTGATTTTGTTGCTAAACATAATGCGTTATAAAAAAATTATTCATGGGACTTCTGGCCAAGACGGAGGTGTAGGTAGACACACTGTGCCTTCTCACACAACCAAAAGAAGGACAAAAACAAATTTAAAAACAAAAAAACAACCAGAACTGACAGAAAATCAAACTATGTGGAAGTCTGATAACCAAGGAGTTAAAGAAGAAATATTCATCCAGACTGGTAGGAGGGGCGGAGATGGGCAGCCAGGCCAAGAGGACTCACAGCAAGACAGCAGCTGGAAGACTGGAACAGGCAAGGTGGTGGCTGGTGGACTGGGAGGTCCCACATTCTCATGCAGATAAACTGGGAGGAACAACTGGGGAGCAAGATAGACCACGCAACCCAGGGCTCCAGTGTGGGGAAATAAAGCCTCAAAATTTCTGGTTGAAAACACCTGTGGCGGTTGAGGCAGCAGTGGGAGAAACATCCAGTCTTACAGGAGAGTTCATTGGAGAGACCCATAGGGTACTAGAATGTACATGAACCCACCCACCCAAGAATCAGCACTAGAAGAGCCCAATTTGCTTGTGAGTAGCAGAAGTGACTGAAAATGGGCAGATAACAGAGCAAGCACCATTGTTCCCTCTTGGACCCCTCCTCCATATATAGCATCACAAGGCAACAACATGGGTTGCCCCACTCTGGTGAACACCTAAGGCTCCACCCCTTACTACATAACAGGTGAGCCAAGGCAAAAAAAAAATTGTTCTAAATGAAAGAGCAGATCAAAGCTCCAGAAAAAAAAAATACAACTAAGGGATGAAGAGATCGCCAAACTATCAAATGCACAGTTCAAAACACTGGTTATCAGGATGCTCCAGGAACTCATTGGGTACTTCAACAGTGTAAAAAAGACCCAGGCAGCAATGAAGGTTGCATCATGTGAAATAAAGAAAAATCTAAAGGGAACCAATAGTGACAATAAAGAAACCAGGACTCAAATCAATGGTTTGGAGCATAAAGAAGAAAGAAACATTCAACCAGAACAGAATGAAGAAACAAGAATCAAAAAAAAAAAATGAGGAGAGGCTTAGGAACCTCCAGGACATCTTTAAACATTCCAATATCTGAATCATAGGGGTGCCAGAAGGATGAGAGGAAGACCAAGAAATTGAAAACTTATTTGAAAATATAATGAAGGAAAACTTCCCTAATCTGGCAAAGGAAATAGACTTTCAGGAAGCCCAGGAAACTCAGAGAGTCCCAAAGAAGTTGGACTCAAGGAGGAACACACCAAGGCGCATCATAATTTCATTAGCCTAGATTAAACAGAAGGAGAGAATCCTAGAAGCAGCAAGAGAAAAAGACAGTTACCTACAAAGGAGTTCCCATCAGACTGTCAGCTGATTTCTCAAAAGAGACTTTGCAGGCAAGAAGGGGCTGGAAAGAAGTATTCCAAGTCATGAAAGGCAAGGACCTACATCCAAGATTGCTCTATCCAGTAAACTTTTATTTAGTATGGAAGGGCAGATAAAGTGCTTCCCAGATAAGATCAAGTTAAAAGAGTTCATCATCACCAAGCCCTTATTTTATGAAATGTTAAAGGGACTTATCTAAGAAAAAGAAGATAAAAAAAACATGTATAGTAAAATGACAACAAACTCACAATTATTAACAACCACACCTAAAACAAAAACAAAAAGAAACTAAGCAAGCAAGTAGAACAGGAACAGAATCACAGAGATGGAGACCACATGGAGTGTTAGCAACAGGGGAATGGGAGGAGGAGAGAGGGGGAAAAGATATGGAGAATAAGTAGCATAGATGGTAGGTAGAAAATAGACAGGAGGAGGGCAAGAATAGTATGAGAAATGTAGAAGCTAAAGAACTTATGACACATGGACATGAACTAAAGGGGGAGAACGTGGGTGGGAGATGGTGTGCAGGGTAGAGGGGAATGAAGAGGAGGGAAATGGGACAACTGTAATAGCATAATCAATAAAATATATTTTTTAAAAAAAGTGAAACTAGACCACTACTTACACTATACACCAAAATAAACTCAAAATGGATAAAAGACTTAAATATAAGTCATGATACCATAAAATTCTCAGCAGAAAACATAGGAAGTAAAATTTCACATATCTCACGCAGCAATAGTTTTGCCAGTGTATCTCCTAGGGCAAGAGAAATAAAGAAAAAATAAACAAATGGGACTCCAACAAATTAAAAAATTTCTACATGGCTAAAGAAACCATCATCAAAATGAAAAGAGAACCAACTATATGGGAAAACATATTTGCCAATGATACATCAGACAAGGGTTTAATCTCCAATATATATAAAGAACTCATACATCTCAACACCAGAAAGACAAGCAATCCAGTTAGAAAACTGGCAAAGGACTTGAACAGAAAATTCTCCAAGGAGGACATACAGATGGCCCATAGACATAAGAAAAGATTCTCAACATCATGAGCCATCAGAGAGATGCAAATAAAACCACAATGAGATACCACTTCACACCTGCCAAAATGGCTATCATTAATAAATCAACAAATGAGTGCAGGCCAGGATATAAATAAAAGGAACCCCATTGCCCTGTTGATGGGAATGCAGACTAGTGCAGCCTCTGTTGAAAATAGTAGAGTTTCCTCAAAAAATTAAAAATAGAATTGCATAGTATAGATTTTTTATTTTGAATATAAGTTACTAAAGTATTATCAGAATGTGTAAAACTGAAATAACTGAAAATATCAGAAGAAAATGGTAAAAATACAATATTGGTGGAAGAATATAAAGAAGCCTCAGTCTATAACATTGAAAAATATGTATTATAGTTTATTAAGTATTATTAGTATGAATGTTATAATTTATACTTTATAGAATATAGACTTATTTTAAACATCCCTGAAAAATCAAAGTATTCAGCAAAAAAAAAAAATTTAAAAAAAGAATTCTGAAATGTACCATGATATAGGCCAATTCTCTCACCATAATCTTACAATGCTAGAAATGAATAACCAAGTGTCAATACTTAAACACAACCCCTTGGCATTTATAAAACATTAATGAGTTGAATAAAAAATAGAAAGTTTAAATTATACAAATTTTATTTTATTTTTAAGTATATTTTATTGATTGTACTATTACAGTTGTCCCAATTTTTTCCCTTGGTCTCCCTCTCCCCACTTCCCCTCTTCCCTCCAATGATTCACCTCCCCCTTAGTACATGTCCCTGGGTCACGCATATAAGTTCTTTGGCTTCTCCATTGCCTATACTATTCTTAACTTCCCCCCATCTATTTGTACTTACCGAATTATGCTTCTTAACTCCTTTATCATTTCCCCCATTCTCCCCCTCCCCCTCCCACCTTATAACTCTCCTTGTGATCTTCATAGCTGTGATTCTGTTCCTGTTCTAGTCATTTGCTGAGTTTGTTTTTGTTTTTGTTTCTTAGATTCAGTTGTTGAGGGTTGTGAGTTGTCATTTTAATGTTCATAGTTTTGATCTTCTTTCTCCTAATTATACAAATTTTAAAATAACATATAGAATATGACCTATATGCCACTTGGATGCATAATGTTTTATTAGTATAATTAAAAGTATAGGTACAAATGAATATATATGTGCACATACATAGGTACTCTATATGGGAATATATGTTATATATGGATAGATGTGTGATATATGCATGTATCTGTATGTTCTGAATACATATACATGAATATATATATACACAAACTAGCACATGCAGATGTGTTGTGTGTATATATTTTTCATATGTATATAATCAGTCTAGTTCATTTTATCTAGCCTAGGGATTATGGGACTTGGGCCAAATGGTTTCTTCTTGGAGTATTAACTGTAGACATTGGGAAATATGGTTACTTACAAGCACACCAACTTTTCTTTGAAGATAGATGGGCAAATACTACAAAGATATCTATTTTTAAATCCTAAATATTAAAAATTATAAGATATACACCAAATATCTATTAGTAAAACCATAGCACTAAACATGTTGTTATAAAGTTAGGAAAAAAATATATTGATGTAAGCATTTAATTTATAAAGTCAGAAAAATAAAACAAAATCAACATAAGGAAAGGATAAAAGTAATATGAGTGAAATAAAACCAGAAAAGCTTAAGAATTGATAAAAAGTTTACAGATAGTTGTTTGAGAAAGACAGTAAGTAAATATCACCTGGCTTGGAGTTTTACTTGAAAAATAATAATAAAAAACAGGAAATGGATATATATATGAAGGTTGAGCCCCCCAAAACTAGAATTTATTTATAAAAAAGTGTGTATTTATGCTTACATGTTTAAATCTCAGTCACCTTCTAAGTAGTCTCCATTTGAAGCAGCACACCTTTCAAGACTTTTTTTCCACTGTTCAAACAGTTTTGAACTCATCAATTTTGGTGCCTTCTAGTGTTTCTGTCATTTTTTGTCTTACCTCTTCTACATCAGCAAAATGTTTCCCTTTGAAGACTTTTATCATCTGGGGAAACAAACAAAAAAAAAGTCACTCGGGGCGAGATCAGGTGAATGTTGTGGTGAGGCAAGGGGGTCATGCTGATTTTGGTCAAAACTGCTGAATACTCAGCGTGGTGTGGGCAGGTGTGGGCAGGTGCCCTTGTAAATCACCTATATGAAATGGGCAAACACATTGAAAGAGTTTTCAGAAAGAAAAATCACTGAATCCCCCTCATAATTGTATTTTTTTAAAGTTCTGAGTAGGTTAAAAATACAATGACTATAGCTACAATAAACAACACAATTGCCCTGGAGAGTTGTGGATCAGCTGATTGGGCATCACACTGCAAAGCAAAAGGTGTCTGGTTCAATTACCAGTCAGGGCACCAGCCTGGGGTTTCAGGTTCAGTCCCCAGTCAGGGCAAATAAGTGAAACAACTGACTGATGTTTCTCTCACACATCAATGTTTCTCACTCTCTCTTTCTTCCTCCCTTCCCTTTCTCTCTCAAAAATAATACATAAAATTTTAAAAAGTAATACAACAAATCTGATAATACAGTTGAGGTAGAAAATTGTTATAAAATACATAAATGAAAACAATTTACTCATTACATAACACAATCCTGAATAGAAGAATAATATTGGTGAATATTTTTAAATTAGCTAAGAATTATAACAAAAGTTCTAAAACCAAAAGATTTCATAGATAGTTATTTGCAACTTTCATAAAATTGCTAGTTCTCATACCAAATAAACTATTCTGAAGCATACAAGGTGTAATCAACTCAATTTGTTTTGTGATGGTAGCATATCCTTTATACTCAAATATTACAACACAAAAGGGAAATCATAGAAGACAAATCATAGTTAAGAACATGGATGAAAAACATAAATAGAAACTTACAAACTAGGTCATGTAATAATGAACTTCAGTTGGTTTTATCTCTGAAGTGTAGGACAGTTAATTCAATCTAACAAATTTGATGCCTCATTAGGTTCTATTAAAACAGTATATTATTTAATACACTAAAATGATCAGTGAAATTGAGCAAACATTTCTGTTAGAATACTTAAAAAATAAGTCTAATAAAAAGTGAAATATTTTAAATGACAAAAGAACACAACAAAAATTGAATACATTTTCTTCTCAAGTGAATGTGAAACACAAACATAGACAACATTCTAAAGAATGTATTTGGGAAGGTTTACTCAGGATGAAAATAAGTATGAAAGTATTCTTGTAAAAAATTTGATAGTATGTAAAATAATTTTATTTATGCTGTGAGATACTTCAGACCAGAAATGAGTGGTTGTAACTGCATTATTTTACAGTTTTGGCCTGGTGAAAACCCGAGTGCACTGTGAGGCCGTAGGGAATCTGACTATTCATGCAATGGGTTACTTCAGGTTTTCAGGGACATTTCTCCCCCAGAATCTAAAGTTTTTAAGATATAGGCTGAAAAGTAAAGATGAAAACTGCACAGCTGAACCAATATTTGGTGCATAATAGGCATGTTTTTTATGGCTTACATGTGTTTCTTGCAAACGTTTCTAAGAAAAATAGACATCCTAAATAATAATTTGTGTATCTCTTGATGATGATGTGGGAAGAAGCACTGGAAGGAAGGAGAGAGTGGCAAACAAAGGAAGTGGAGAGATTTTGACTAAACTGTCACCTATAAAAGTGCTGGTGGGAAAAGATAGAAAGCTGTTTTGACAGATAATTCCTATAGTACCACTGTCTTCATCTTAATAAATAAATAAATAAATAATAAATAAACACATAGGCCCTTTACTCTTAAACAGTTCCCTCTCTCCATTGCTTTTCTTGATACCTTTCTGCCCTTAGCATTTTTAAAGCCATGCTCCAAGGAGAAAATATTAAAATCTTCTAATGGCAAGGTAACATTACTTATAATCATTAATAGCATACATAATAACAATAATACCATTTTTCAGTTAAGATGTGCCAGGCATTAAGCTGGATATTTTACATATATTTTCATATTTAATCTTCATAAACAATTCTTTGAAGTAGAATTAGCATTCCCATTTTATCAAGGAAGTTATTTTGGGGGCCTGAGAGTAGTACTTGGAGGGATCAGAATCCTACTACAGTGCTTCTTCCACTTCACTCTATGTTTGAAGTTCTGTCTCCCAGCTGGTAGGCTCCACCTTTGTATGTCTGATAGAGATGACTAAAGAATTCCATACAATGATCATTAGTTCATAATCTAGATTTTAAGAAAGTTGGAATGACAACTGCTAGCATGAACTGCTCAGGTATGGAGGTGAAAGAATCCCTTGTGTGCAGGTGGTGGGCGTCGCCCTTCTCACTACCATGTAGGCTTCAGTGAAGGACTAGGCCACTGAACTCTCCAGGAATTTCACATCCCCTCAACTGCTCTATGAACCCCGTACTGTCTTAGGAACTGCTGAAGGGAAAATCCGCATTTGGTTGGCTCTGACCCAGACACTTTGTTCAGCACTGTTTATACTTTATCTTATGTATGTCAATATACAAAAAGCATCTGGATCTGTAAATAATGCATTTTGGGGTTTATTTACCCAACTTTTGGTTTACTATCATTGTCACATTTGTAATGCATGATACACTGATAATAGGTCATATCACCAACACTGGTATAGGGTTTGTCTTTTAAAAGGATTGTGTCTAAAATAGGGATAATATTAAACATATTTAACAATTAATCAAAACAGATGCTAGAATGGGGACCTGGACAACTTTTGGTATGCCAGAAGGTCTCTCTGGATTGTGACAAGGTAGTCAGAGTCTCTAGGAAGGGGTCATAGTGATCATACTGCACAAGCGACCCTCAGGGACTGGAGCTTTGTGCCAAGCAATACGAAATCGTATCAGTAGTTAACAGCTGGCATAGAAAAGATCAGCCCTGACTCAGAGCCACAAATTCATCTAACTTACGTGGCTGATATCCTCTAAAGGTCCCATATAAGGATAATATTTTGCAATCTTGAAAATAGAAAAAGACATGGAAAGTTCATTCAAATAATCAAGTTGGTAGCTTTAACAAATTGAAACCAGTCAATCTTTTTTTGTTTGTTACTGCATATCAACAATATGTTTTCTGTTTCATCAAGCCAGCAAGCTATCAAATAGAGGTGTCTAGAACAAATTGATAAAATTAAAAGAAATACATGTAAATCAATTTCAATTATGTACTGCATAGGAAGTCTAGTTTGCATTACTCTGAGGACAATTGGAAGTAATCCTTCAAGTTTAGAGCCCTCAGCTGACAACGCACATTGTTATTAGGTAAATTCTACTTTGGTGTGTGCTTGTTATATCTACTTTACTGAAATTATTCAAAATTTTCAATACAAAGTTGGTAAAGAATGAAGATATATTTTATTGTTAAATAAGCCTCAACACAAATATTCTACTTGAGGATAACTTAACTGTCTATAATCAGATTTAAATATATGATATAAAAAGATTTTAAATAAGTTTGACTACTTTATTCATCTTCCATGTTTCCATATTCCATTGTGAATTAAATAATTTTGTGTAGAATTCTCATGAGAATTAAATATGATAGAGCTGTAGCTCTCAGGAAGTGTAAATGTAGAACAGTAACTCACAGTAACTCATTTAAAAAGGAATGCATAAAAAGTAAATGAAACAAAAATCTAATTTATTTACTTAAAAACAAACATACCAGGTATCGAGGAAAGAGATAAAACTGTATATGATCCTTAATTAAGCGCCAACAGGGATATACCCAGAAAAGCTTCAGTTCCACTCTGAAATAACAAAGGATAAATATCAATAGGTATAAAATTATTATTTATAACAAAATCTAAAGTTAATTTACATATCTGAAAGTATTTAAATTAGTATGGTTGTGATGCTGCAGTTATGACACTGACCCTACAAGTTTTCAAATAATTTACTGCATCTTAAAATTGCTGAAAAGATATTCCCTATAATCATTCTTAAATTTATGTCATTGGAAACAATAAAAATATTTATGGGGTAGCTGCAGTAGAATGAAATTATTTAATTAAATCTATCGAACTGCTTAGAGCTGATCCTATAGTTAAACAATGGTAAAGTATAATTTATAGTTGAATCAACCATATTGATTTTTGTTTGTTTCTTTGTGGATCCTCAAAGATATAATGTAAGTTAAAACTTTACACATCGTTATTTTCTGGGGGAAAAGCAAGAAAATGCATGTTAAGCACTTTGGAGGGTATCATTTAGTTGAGTGCTTTTAGACCTCTGCTGTATGAATTCCAGGATAGTTTTATATATGCAATATTGATGGTATCAGATTATTTTTAACATGATCAAATATTCATGTATTAAAAAGGTTAAGACAGAACTTTTTTAAAAAAGATTTTATTTATTTATTTTAGACTGAGGGGAAGGGAGGAAGAAAGAGAGGGGAGAAACATTAATGTGTGGTTGCCTCTGGCACACCCCCTACTGGGGACCTGGCCTGCAACCCAGGCATGTGCCCTGACTGGGAATCAAAATGATGAACCTTTGATTTGCAGGCCAGCACTCAATCTATTGAGCCACACCAACCAGGGCAAGACAGATATTTTAAATGAACCTCATATACAAGTGCAGAGAATAGTGTGTTCTATGATGTATTCTATGAGTTAACAGTTAATAAAATTAAAAAAAAACATTTTAACAACTGATAATCAAAATTTTACCAAACATTAAAATGTTTGTTAAATGTTGATAATGGAAAGGTCTTAATAACTTTATTTTAAAACATTTTCTTTATCATTTATTTAACAATTGTAATTTTCTTTTTATCTAGTTACTAAATAGAAACTAATAATTCTCATTTTAATTATATTTGCTTTTGTAAAAAGAATAATTTAGGAAGTTTTCTCAGACTGAAAATAAGCATACACAATATTAATTTCTATAAACAAAATTCCAATTGTATATTGGAATTTTATTTATGCTATAAATCTATAAATTGAATGACTTTATTTCTCACCACCATAAACCTAGGAGGCAAACATTTTTTCATGCATATGAGAACCCCAAAAATACTTTATTAAATTTAATCTTTATTCTACATTTTCCATTACCATTTAGTCTCCTTATACCCCTTTCCCCCAGCAATCACCACACTGCTATCCATGTGCATCAGTCCTTTCTTCTTTTTGCTTGATCCCTTCACCCCCTAACCTCACCCTCATCCATCTGTGAGTCTATTTTCCTTGTTAGTTCAGTTTGTTCATTAGATTCCACATAATGAGTGCAATCATATGGCATTTGTCTTTCTCGGAATGGCTTATTTCACTTAGCATAATGTTCTCTAGGTCCATCCATACTGTCGCAAAGGGTGAAATGTCCTCCTTTTTGATGGCCAAGTAGTATTCCACTGTGTAAATGTCCCATAGTTGTTTTATCTACTCATCTACTGATGGACACTTGTGTTGCTTCCCTATATTGGTGATTATAAATAATGCTGCAATGAACATTGGGGCACTCATATTCTTTCAAATTATGTTTTGGGGTCATTTGGATATATTCCCAGAAGTGGATAACTGGGTTGAAAGGCAGATCTATTTTTTTTATTTTTTGAGGTATCTCTGTACTGCTTTCCACAGTGGCTGCACCAATCTGCATTTCCACCAAGAGTGGGAAAACATTCCCCTTTCTCCACATCCTTACCAGCATTAGTTGTCTGTTGATTTATGATGATAGCCATTCTGACAGGTGTAAGAAGATATTTCATTGTGATTTTAATTTGCATCTCTCTGATAACTAGGGACATTGAGCATCTTTTCATATGTCTTTTGGCCATCTAAAAAGACAATAAAAAGTTGCTCACTTTCCTCATCTGATTACATAAGCCTTAAATTTGAAAGCATCTGAACTAATGCTATGACTCACAATATATTTGCATTTACCTTTCTTTTATGCTGCATCTTACCATTCCTCATAAAACAAAAATCTAAGATCAACTTACAAATTATGTAAATAATAAAAGAAAGTAAATATTTCAAATATCCACATGGATATGCATGATATTGCATTAGTATTTTGAATTGTGATATTCAAATGTTTTATTTATGATTTCACTGATATCTTTCCTTGTAATATCCAAAATAAATGCTATGTTAAAAATTAGTCCTACCTGTCTAAATGGGGAATAGAATAGAATAGAATAGAATAGAATACCACTAGTCTTCATTTCTACTCTTGTAAAATAGATGTCCTGAAAACTAATTCAAACCTAGAAAATGTTTCTAAATAATAAACACACATTCTTTAAAGGGCTAGAGGTCAAAAATAAGAGGACAGAGGAGAATAAAAAAGTAAATAGGCCCTACAATACTGATTTCTTGATGATACGTGCCCATTTTAAGAACCTAGAGCCTTGGATTTTGGAGGATAACAAAGAAACAAAATATAGTGGGTAGTTGAAATTGAGATCCATTTAAACTCAGGATTCTGGAAAAGACCACATACTCAATAAGTGGTGCACTTTTGTCTTCTAATGAAAGGATGATAAGGGAAATTTACTAGGATCTGGGTAGAAAACTTAAAACATCTTCTTTGATAATCTGTAACCAAAGGTTGGCCCTCTGTGTCTATAGTTTTGAACTCACTTTACTTGAATGTCCCAGGACATTCAAAGTTAGGAAATTAACTTAACACATATCCTGGGTTTACAAGGACCCAAAAATACCCACTGGGGCAAAAGAGAAGAGAAACAAAAACAAATATTCTAAAAAAGATAAATGTAAAATGATTTTATCATTTATCTATTAGTGGTTTCATCAGTTAAAATAAGGACACGGCCCTATTTCTGATGTTGGACTAATGACAGCTCTAAAGCTTCACTTCCTCCTGTTTCCCTAGGCCCTACATCTGGACAAGCATCTAAGAAAGCCCAGGTGATGTTTTCCTTTAGCACTAGCAAGAAGTTCAAGCCACATGTGAGACCCCTCACCATAGCCCCACCACTGAACCACTATAAGAAATGTTATTTAGGGGGGACTTAAGATGGCGGCTTTACTCTAGGCAACATTTTTCTCGGCTTCTGTGAATAGGGGGGAGATTCGCGGATCAGTGGAGAGACAGAGCAAGTGGGCTGGGTTGCCGAATCACTTTTGAAATCAGGACATCAGAAATTATTGCACTCACTGGAGAACCAGACGGTAAGCAGTCTGATACAGGACAAAAGGGGCCCGGGGATCAGCGCAGGGTCTGGGGGAGTGTAGACCCCAGGCCTGCCAGTGCCCCGGCTCTGCCACAGAGCTCCCGGGAGAGAGGGAAGCTGCTGCTCCCTCCCTCCCCCAAATATGGGGGTGAGAAACTCCAGGGGAGAACCAGTGGCTAGAAGGAACAGATTGGCCAGTTGGACTGAGAAAAAATCGCACAGGGAATTGTGAACAGCGGCCCAGAGACCTAGGAGAAGTGAGAGTTTCTAGCCGACAGGACCAGGGGCATCCCTAGCCCAGCGGAAGTGCAGATCAGTGGAGAGCAGAAGCCGGCCGCGCTCGGCTCGCGCCCCATAGGGAGGCCGGAATCGCGCGCTGCGATCCCGGAATCTCGAGCTGCGACACCGGGACAGACGTGGTGCTGGGTTAGTAACTGCAGTGGTGGCTCTGAGATTTCCAGCCAGGCTGACGGGGGGGAGCCAGGAAAGGCGCCAACATCCAGTCGGAGCACGGGACGGCGGCGAGAACGTGGAGCTGGAAACGGCCAGGCTCGCGCACCGTAGTCAGAAAGACTGACTCTCGTGCGCCAGTGTGTAGGGGCACATAAGGTACCTGGCGGACTTGCTGAGATCGGGTTGTGAGAGAGAGAAGCATTTCAAAGGCCCCTCAGCCAGCTGAAGCCAGCAAGAGCAGAAAACTTTGTCTGGCCAGTTAGAAACCAACAAGAGGTTTTTTTGTTTGTTTGTTTGGTTGGTTGGTTCGTATTTGTGTGTGTGTGTGTGTGTGTGTGTTTTGTTTTGGGTTTTGTTGTTGTTGTTGTTGGTTTTGTTTGGTTTCTCTGGCTGTGGTTGGTTGATTGATTTTATCTTGTTTTTACGTGACTTTTTTTTTCAATTCTTATTATTTGTATCTTGCAATCCCTTATATTCCTCTTCCTTTCAACCTAATATTATTCTTTCCACTCCAAATTTATCTCTCCTGCACTACATCTTCTGCTTTTCTTTCCTTTCCTTTTTTTTTAATCTTGCAAGTTAATGTAAATTTGTATTATCTTTTTCTCACTTTTCCGACTTTTTTATTTTAATAGTATTTTGGTATTCTTTTTTCTTTCTGTATAGTCTTCTTTGCTTGGCTGGTTATACTATCATTTGATAGGTTCCCCCTGGTATCTCAGTCACAAGGTGTTGATAAGTTACTATCCTTCATCTGTGTTCCATTAACACACCCCTCAAGGTTCTATACCCTTTATTCTTCTTATCTAGACCTCATCGATTCTGCCACAAGACTGTCACTTTACTATTACTGCTAGTAAGACCTAGTCTATACAATTGTTAATGCTTCTCAATGCCCCTACCTGATCTCAGCCCACTTTGCAATTTTCTGAACTATACTGTTGTGGGGGTTGTCTCTATTCTTGAACTCACTACTCCTATATACTAATCTTTAGTACAACCCGACCTTAGAAGCTGAAATCCCACAGCTTCACAGCTTTCTAGATCCAACTAACAATCCTCTCGGCCCTAATAAGAGTCTTACCTTCTTTCCATCCTTTCTAAAACATGGATAGTGGGGTGGAGGATCACGGTTAACACTATAAGGAGCCAAAGGATAACACATAGCTTCTCTACTGGCTGCTAAGTAAATATCATAGTATACTGTCTTGCTGTTTTAAACCATTTTGCCTTACTCCTCCAACTGATCCCAAAAAAAGAGTAGGGGGAAGCTGTGAACACCAGGATACACGAAGGAGATTGCACCACTGAAACACACAAATATTCTACCAAAGAAGTTCACACCATAAGTACAGGGAATCAGAACAGTTCAAATTAACAAACAAGAAGAAAAAAGAAGAAACCCACGAACAATGAGAAAACAAAGAAACAACCCCCAACTGAAGGGAAATGAGGAAGCCTCAGGAAAAATGCTAAATGAAATAGAGGCAACTCAACTATCAGATAGCGAGTTCAAAACAATGATTACCAGGAAGTTCAATGAACTCACAATGAGCTTTCAGAAATTAGAGGGAAACTACATCAATCTCCCTGCAAACTATATAAACATGAAAAAGGAAATAGAAACTCTCAATAAAGGTCAAGAGGAAATGAAGAATACAATTTCTGAACTGAAGAACACAGTGGAAGGAATGAAAAGCAGGATTGATGAAGCAGAAGATCGGATTAGCGAGCTGGAGGACAAAGTAGAAAACAGCATCCAGAAAGAGCAAGAAAAGGAAAAGAGGCTCAGAAAGAATGAAGAGGGATTAAGAGAAATGCAAGACAATATGAAACGTAATAACATCCGTATAATAGGGATACCAGAAGGAGAAGAAGAAGAGCAAGGGATCGAAAACCTAGTTGAACAAGTAATGAAGGAGAACTTCCCTAATTTGACGAGAAAAAAGTCACACAAATCCAGGAAACACAAAGAGTCCCAATCAAGAGGAACCCAAAGAGACCCACCCCAAGGCACATCATAATTAAAATGACAAAATTTCAAGACAAAGAGAGAATCTTAAAGGCAGCAAGGGAGAAGAAGGAAGTAACATACAAGGGAGCCCCAATAAGGCTGACAGCAGACTTCTCAATGGAAACACTTCAAGCCAGAAGAGAATGGCAAGAAATACTCCAGGTAATGAGAACTAGAGGTCTGCAACCAAGGCTACTATATCCAGCAAGGCTCTCAATCAAGATAGAAGGCCAAATAAGAAGCTTCCCAGACAAAAGAAGTCTAAAAGAATACACCTCGACCAAACCAGCCCTGCAAGAGATTCTAAAAGGACTTATTTAAGGAGGAGAGAAGAAAGAGAGAGAGAGAGAGAGAGAGAGAGAGGAACACACGTACATAAAAGACAATGAATAAGTACCTATCAATAATAACCTTAAACGTAAATGGATTAAATGCTCCAATCAAAAGACATAGAATAGCTGATTGGATAAGAAAAAATGACCCACATATCTGCTGTCTACAAGAGACCCACCTCAGGACAAAAGACCTACACAGGCTGAAAGTGAAGGGCTGGAAACAAATCTTCCAAGCAAATGGACAGGAAAAAAAAGCCGGGGTAGCAATACTTATATCAGACAAAATAGACTTCCAAAGAAGGTCCATAAAGAGAGACCCAGAAGGTCACTTCATAATTCTCAAGGGAAGAATACATCAAGAAGACATAAATATTGTAAATATATATGCACCTAATATTGGAGCACCGAAATACATAAAGAAAATCTTAGAGGACTTCAAGAAAGATATGGACAGCAACACAATTATAGTGGGAGATTTTAACACCCCACTATCAAAACTGGACAGATCTTCTAAACAAAATATCAACAAATATATTGTGGCATTGAACAATACCCTTGATGAAATGGACTTTACTGATATATACAGGACCCTCCATCCAAAAGAAGCTAAATATACATTCTTTTCAAATGTACACGGAACATTCTCAAAGATAGACCACATGACAGGACACAAAGCAAGCCTCAAGAATTTCAAGAAAATTGAAATCATACCAAGCATTTTCTCAGACCACAAGGGACTGAAGCTAGAAACCAACCCCAAGGAAAAAAACCAAAAACAGTCAAAATCATGGCGATTAAATAGCATGCTATTAAACAATGAATGGGTCAAGAATGATATTAGGGAAGAAATCAAAAGGTTTCTGGAAACAAATGAAAACGAACTCACAACAACCCAAAACTTATGGGACACAGCCAAGGCAGTCCTGAGAGGGAAGTTCATAGCGATACAGGCCCACCTAAAAAGGTTAGAAACATTCCAAACAAACAACCTAACCCTACATCTACAAGAACTCGAGGAACAACAACAAAGGCAGCCCAGAGCAAGCAGAAGGAAGGAAATAACCAAGATCAGAGCAGAATTAAATGACATAGAGACTAAAAGCACAATTCTAAGGATCAATGAATCCAAGAGCTGGTTCTTTGAAAAGATAAACAAAATTGACAAGCCTTTAAGCAGACTCATCAAGAAAAAAAGACAGCAGATTCAAATAAACACAATCAGAAATGAAAGAGGAGACATTACAACAGATACCACAGAAATACAAAGGATTGTAAGAAATTACTACAAAGAGCTGTATGCCAAGAAATTTGAAAACCTAGGTGAAATGGACAACTTTCTAGAAAAAATATAATCTTCCAAAACTCAATGAAAAAAGAAGCAGAAAGTCTGAACAGACCAATAACAACAAAAGAAATGGAAGCAGTAATCAAAAAACTCCCAACACACAAAAGCCCGGGACCAGATGGTTTCACAGGAGAATTCTACAAAGCATTTAAGGAAGAGCTAACCCCCATCCTTCACAGACTATTCCAAAAAATCCAAAAAGATGGGAGTCTCCCAAACTCTTTTTATGAGGCCAACATCATCCTAATTCCAAAACCAAATAAAGACACAACAAAGAAAGAAAACTTCAGGCCAATATCACTGATGAACATTGATGATAAATTCCTCAACAAAATACTGGCAAACCGCATCCAACAGTACATTAAAAAGATCATACACCATGACCAAGTGGGATTCATTCCAGGGATGCAAGGATGGTTCAACATTCGCAAGTCAGTAAATGTAATACATCACATAAACAAAAGCAAAGACAAAAACCACATGATCATATCAATTGATGCAGAAAAAGCATTTGATAAGGTACAGCACCCATTCATGATAAAAACACTCAGCAAAGTGGGAATAGAGGGAGCATTCCTCAACATAATAAAGGCCATATATGAGAGACCTTCAGCCAACATAATTCTCAATGGACAAAAAATTAAAACCTTTTCCATTAAGATCAGGAACAAGACAAGGCTGTCCACTTTCACCACTTCTATTCAATATAGTACTGGAAGTTTTAGCCACAGCAATCAGACAAGAAAAAAGAAATAAAAGGCATTCAGATCGGAAAGGAGGAAACAAAACTGTCACTGTTTGCAGATGACATGATAGTATACATAGAAAATCCTATAGACTCTACCAAAAAACTGCTTGACCTAATAAATGAATTTGGCAAAACAGCGGGATACAAAGTCAATATCCAGAAATCAAAGGCATTTCTGTACACCAACAATGAAACAGCAGAAGCAGAGATCAAGGAAAAAAATCCCTATTTGAAATAGCAAAAAAGAAAAATAAAATACCTAGGAATAAACCTAACCAAAGAAGTAAAAGACCTGTATTCAGAAAACTACACAACACTGAAGAAAGAAATCAAGGAAGACAGAAACAAATGGAAACATATACCGTGTTCATGGATTGGAAGAATTAATATCATCAAAGTGTCCATACTACCCAAAGCAATTTACACATTCAATGCAATTCCTATTAAAGTACCAATGGCATATTTCACAGACATAGAACAAACACTCCAAAAAATTTATATGGAATTATAAATGACCCCGAATAGCTGCTGCAATTTTGAGAAAGAAGAGTAAAGTAGGAGGGATCACAATACCCGACACTAAACTATACTACAAGGCTACTGTAATCAAAACAGCCTGGTACTGGCATAAAAACAGGCACATAGACCAATGGAACAGAACAGAGAGCCCAGAAATAAGCCCAAGTCTCTATGGTCAATTAATATTTGACAAAGAAGGCAGCAACCTAAAATGGAGTAAAAATAGCCTCTTCAACAAATGGCGTTGGGAGAACTGGACAGCCACGTGCAAAAAAATGAAACTTGAGCACCAACTTAGACCACATACAAAAATAAATTCAAGGTGGATAAAAGACTTGAATATAAAATGTGACACCATTAAAGTCCTAGAGGAGAACGTAGGTAGGAAAATCTCAGATATTTCACAAAGAAACTTTTTTACTGACGTGTCCCCTAGAGCAAGGGACATAAAGGAAAGAATAAACAAATGGGACCTCATCAAAATTAAAAGCTTCTGCACAGCTAAAGAAAACAGTACCAAAATTAAAAGAGAACCAACTGTATGGGAAAACATATTTGCCAATGACACCTCAGACAAGGGTTTAATCTCCAAAATATATAGAGAACTTACACGACTGCACTCCAAGAAGACAAGGAATCCAATTAAAAAGTGGGCAAAGGATTTGAACAGACACTTCTCCAAGGAGGACATACAGAAAATCCAAAGACACATGAAACGATGTTCAATATCGCTAGCTATCAGAGAGATGCAAATTAAAACCACAATGAGATACCACTTCACACCAGACAGAATGGCCATCATAAACAAAGCAACAAACAACAAATGTTGGAGAGGTTGTGGAGAAAAGGGGACCCTAGTGCACTGCTGGTGGGACTGCAGACTGGTACAACCACTATGGAAAACAGTATGGAACTTCCTCAGAAAACTAAAAAATGGATCTGCCTTTTGACCCTGCAGTTCCACTGCTGGGACTCTATCCTAAGAATACTAAAACACCAATTCAAAAGAACCTATGCATCCCAATGTTCATAGCAGCACAATTTACAATAGCTAGATGCTGGAAGCAACCAAGATGCCCATCAGTAAATGAATGGATCCAAAAACTATGGTACATTTACACGATGGAATTCTATGCAGCAGAAAGAAAGAAGGAGCTCCTACCCTTTGCAACAGCATGGATGGAGCTGGAAAACATTATGCTAAGCGAAACAAGCCAGGCAGTGAAAGACAAATACTATATGATCTCACCTTTAACAGGAACCTAAATAACAAAACAAAGAAACAAGCAAAATATAACCAAAGACACTGAAATAGAGGACAGGCTGATGGTGACCGGAGGGGAGAGAAGAGGGAATTTAAGGGGCCAGTGGGAAGGGTTCACAGGAACAAACTTAAAGGACACATGGTCATAGACTAAGGGGAGGGTGGTAATGGGAGGGAAGTGGGGAGGGTGGGAGGGGGGACTGGATTGGGAGTAAAAAGGAGAAAACTGTATTTGAACAATGATTAAAATAAAAAAAAAGAAATGTTATTTATAAGAATAAATAACATTTTCTTCCCTTTCAAGCCATTTTTGGACCTGTTTCAAGAGTCCCCCCATTTACCCCAGAAAGCTTTATTATATAATAAACTTTTTCATAATCTTTTGGGGTGTGTCTGTGTGTTTGTGTCTGTGTGTGATCATTAGCCTCAATAGCAAACAAATTTTGAGTGGAGGTCTATCCTGAAGCTACTAAACAAAACAAAACAAAGATAATTATGATGTTTTATTTATTAGTCCAGCCTCTTTCTTGGGGAAAAATAACTAATTCAAAACTCATTAGTATTGTCATTAATGTAAGTTTCACAGTCTATAGTTTAGTACATCCATCTACTTCCTTTTAGAACACTAGAATAATTTATTTTTATAGACTTTAAGCAATTTCCTATTCTGTGTGATGAGTTAAAGATGGCCAAAAGCAAAATAGAACCACATATATTGAAATAAAGAACAAACTGACAGTAACCAGTGGGGAGGGGGAAGGGACTAATGGGGAGAAAAAGGGAAAGGGTCATCAAAGAGCATGTGTAAAGGACACATGGACAAAACCGAAAGGGGGTAGGATCAAGAGTGAGAGGTAGGGGTGGGTGGAAATGGGAAGGAGGAGGGAAGGGCTGGGTGTGTGGGTTGGGATGGGAGTAAAAGATAGAAAATTGTACTGCAACAACAATTAAAATTTAAAAAAAAGAGAGTGAGAGGTAGGGATGGATGGGATGGAGGCGAATGGTGGGGCAAAATGGAGGCAACTGTACTTGAACAGCCATAAAAAAATAATAAAAAGAAAAGAAAAAAATGACCAAAACTCATTCAATAAATGTCACTATGATTTTCTCCAATGTGCTTGTAAGTAACAAGCTTGAAACATGTGACTTAAACTCATTTAGACAAACCAGAAGCTCTCCTATAATTTCTTACCTAGAAGGAGATTTCATCTTATCATAAATGTTCATGAGTTCTAAAATTCCAAAGGCTATATACACAGCCATTAAGAGTAATGGCTTTGAAGTATACCTGGCTTTTTAAGATACTTTGTAACAAGTTGTGTAAATGTGAGCACTTTTTTTTATCCTTTTGATCTTGTTTCTTCATCAATAAAATTGGTGTTTCATGTGTATCTTATAGAAATAGTGTACATATCATCTTTTTTAATTTCCAAGAAATATTAAAGTTGACATAGCAACAACAAAATCCAAATCCAACTTACTCTGGAACTAGTTTAAATCAGTCCCCTACATTGACAGCCTGAGAAGTGATGTGCCCATTAGTAGGTATTAACTCTATTTGGCTTGTTCTCTCCTGTCTACACAAGATGACTTGCATTCAATCAAAATTTGTAAGGAAAACAGAAAAGGCAACAAAATAAAATAACAGGACTATAGTCAGAGAATATAAGATGTAGAAACCCTCAGATTGCAATTTAATAATGTCAATTATTAACATGTTAATAAATATAGTGGATAAAGTAAATTATGTGCATAAACTGATGGGGAATTTCAGAGAATAGAAATTATAAGAATCAGAAGGAAATAATAAAAATACAATATCACAAAGATCATTAACATTGTGCTGCATCAGTAGACTTGCTACAGGAAAGAAAATGACAAATATCACTGAGAATATTTTGAGAATAAATCAGTAGACATTTATTATTCAAAGTGAAACACAAAACAAAACAAAAAAAGAATTAAAAAGACAAACATAAAGGGGATCCTGTGAACTCTAGGGCAATATCATATGGTCAAGATATTGGATTCCCAGAAGAGAAAAAGAATAGATTGGAACTATGTGATTTTGGGGGTTTCAAGAAAATAACAAAATAATAAAAGACTACAAATCCAGGAAACAGATAAACCTAAACAAGATAAACATACAAACACATTCACACTCATAAACATCCATAAAGACATCATATTCAAACTGCTGAAAAGAAAAATGAAAAAATTGTTAAATAAGTCAGAGAAAAATACATATTCCAGACAGTGGAACAAAAGTAAGAATCAATGACTTTTCTTCAGAAATAAGTCAAATAACATGAGTAATAAGTCAGACATCTGTAAAGTACTGAAGACACCTGTACTTAGAGTGGAGGCTGGATGGAAGAAGTTTGAATTTAGGGTTAAAATTCTACCCTTAGTTTTCAGCTGTTCCTACCAGTAGCACTTTAGAAGGGGCCTTGTTTCTCTTGGTCAGTGATGTTGCTCATTTTCAGTGGTTGCTAAGCTTGCTGTGGATGCGGTGTTCTGTGTTTCTGGGTCCAACTTCAGTCTTAGATAGCACACATGTGCAAACGTCTCAGTGTCAGGGATTTCTGAATATTCCTGTCCCTCTTTTTTGTCAGCCTGTTGCGCGTGGGTCACCGGCTAGCAGTGACCACGGCACACTGTGCATGGCTCGACAATACGCGAGAAAAAACACACATGCACAGAGACAAACCAGTTTCTGTGGGGAAGTAGGGACAGAATGGCCACCCCCCCAGTGGGGAGCGCGCTGATTTACCGTCCATACCTGCTTTTATTAGGCTCATTTTGCATAATAACTCAGGTAACGTACAATACTCATTAGGGGAAGTAAGGAATATAGGAAACAAAGAACTCTGCCGGTCTATTGAGTTGGGGGGTCAAAGAGCTGTAAGGCTGAGGAACAAACTAGCTTCCTCCTAAGACCCTCCTCATTCAACTGAGAGCATTCTTGAACAAAGAAGGTTTCACAGTAATTTACATGTTCTTTCTTAGGCCTGATCACCCCCGGGAAATCCGCACTTCCCAGTACCGAGCTGTACTTCCCCGTCATTGTTTCAGGCTTAGGTGGAGCGCGGGAACTAAGGCCACCGAGAGATAAGGAGATTTTCTTCCGGACGCTGAGAACTCAGACTTTGTCAAAGCCCAGGAGTGAGGGTCCATCACCCCCTTTTGCTGCAGCCCCCCAAGTCCTTCTTTTGGGGGGCCTCCCAAAGTGATCGTGCCTGGCTTGGGTTGTTCCCCCCGTGGGGAATCTTACCCATCTTTGGCTAACCGACCAAGCTTTTGGGGTCCAGCAGCAGAAACAGCATTACTGCCAGGAAGATAAGCTTTTGTCTCCTTGCTGGCTTACAGTTCCAAGGGCGTTCCCTTAGCCTTAGCCTAGGCGGGGGTCTCAGCTTCTAATACCAGTCAGGGCGGTTCCCAACATCAGCCAAATTCTACCTTTCATCTGTGGTTGTTCTCATATAGGAGGTTTCCTTGCCCTGCCCACAGAAGAGGAATTTCAATTACATTCGATTTGAAATCTAGGCTCATGATGTTTCCAGTTCCTGCTCTAGACACAGTGTTGTTTATATTTTCTATTCTTCCTGCAGCAACAGGAGTTTTCTTAGTGGCATATTGGAGGTGAGAGTGTTTACTATTCATCCAAAAGAGACTAAGTCTTCTGAGAAAAGAGCCCAAAAAGTGGATAGATCTTTGTGCTTTCTTATAACAACAACCATCTCCTCCTGCACTGACAGTGGTAATTCTCTTCAGAATATTTCCCGCAATATTTTTTCATGAATATTCAATGGAGGAACAAGAAAACTGGCTTCTGAATGTGATGTAAATTCCCCCCGTGTCTGTATCTCCCAGAGATTCTATACCATCACAACAGCCCATAGTTGCCCTTTAGCAAGTCACAGCAGTTTGGGTTGATTTCTTCTTGCCAGTCATGCAGTGGCAACTGATCTCTCCCCATTAAATGCATTAACAACCCTCCAATGTACAATAAAAAATATCTCCAGACACGGCCACATGTTTTGTTAAGGAGAAAACTCACCCCTTCTCTCAACTTCTTCATGGCTTATCCACCATATAAATAGCCATTCAACAGCAATAACCAATATTAGAAATATCTTGAGAGGAATCAAGAAGACTTCCTTAATCCAAATCATGTTTAAATTTTGTTCTCAGTAAATTTCCTTGAGGATCCCATAGTCTTTTCTGTCTTCAGTAGATCCCAGAAAGTACATAAAACCCCCTAAAAATTACTCTCACACAGTAAATACCCTATTTATAGCATAACAGATTATGAGAGCCAGGATAGAAAGTCAGTCACACACAAAATATTTTTATTCACTATTCTGAGAAGTACTGTTAAGTGAGTAATATTTACCAGCCACTGTCCTGGTCACTAGGAATACAGTTTTGAAAGTGGGGGCATAGCACCTGTCCTTATTGAGTTACCATTTAATGGGGGTGAGAAGGATGGAAATACATTAAAAAGCAATTTCATAATGTTTATAGAATTGAATCATATGCATGAATTTAAATAGTTCAGGCAATTGCATATCTCTTGCACGCAGGAAATGGAAAGTCTAGATGGAAATTGAATGTAGGATATGTCTAGGATATGTGAACGTAGAGTACAAATGTATAAAAATACAGATTTCTCATTTTTATTGTACCTACATACAAGAAGATTACTTCATATTATCAGACCAGAAGAAATAGTAATCTGTTCCAATTTTGGAGGAACTGGCTTCTTGGACTTAATGAGACAAAACAGTCACCTCCAATATCATACTTTTCTAAAAGGTTTCAAAGTATAATTTTTCTCTTAAGAGCTAAATCTATTAAAAAACAAAGAATATGTATAATAAAATCAGTAATGTGAAGAAAAGTATAGTGTTTCACAAAATAACATGAGGACATTATCCATTCTGGGATGTTACTAAGTGACATTAAAGATGAGACCTTCCTAAACAATCGGTACTTGCTTCATAAGTAAGACTAAGTCTAGTAAAATAAGATGTGTTTAGATGTAGAGAAGAAAGCAGGGAATTTGGAGAAAAGCACAGACACAGTTTCTAAAAGTAGAAATGAATAAACATATATGTTGGAGAAGCAGAGAAAAATGCAATTTTGTGTGGCAGAAGCATGGTAGGGAAGACAGTGACTGGAGGAAGACAGTGACTGGAAGAAGAACTTAGGGTCAATTTTGCAAGCTTTTGTATGTCTTATTAATAATTCTTAATTTTATTTTAGGAGCAATAAGAAACATTATGAAATTTTATCGGGGAATCTCTATGGTCAGATTTATATTTGTACTTCATCCAACAAAGAGATGATAGTGACTTAGACAAAGGTGGCATGAGAAGACTCAGGAGAAGCTTCAAAATGACAGAAAGTGAGTTGATGTTATGGACTACATGTTTGTGTCTCCCTCAAAATTCATGTTGAAATTATATTCCCAACTGGATAGTATTTGGAAGTGGGGCCTCTGGGAATTAATTTGATCATAAAGGTGAAGGCCTCAGGATGGGATAGGTGCCCTTATAAGAAGGAACACAATGATATATTAATTAATGGAATGTTCTTTAGCTGTTTTAAATAGTTTTCAAATAATTTAAAGATATTAGAATGTTTGTTGAAGGAAAGCATGTTGCTAAATTATATATATATATATATATATATATGTATAATACATGAGGAAAAAAAAGAAGAGACACAAGAGAGCTTGCTTATTCTTCCTATTTCCACAATATAAGGATACAAAAGATCACCATCTGCAAAAAAGAAAGAGAACACTCACCAGACACCAATCAACTGGTACCTTGATCTTGGACTTCCAGCCCCCGTACTATGAGAGGAAAACAAGTTTGTTGTTTCAGCCATATCATGTTCTTGTGTGCCACAAGAATTTTTAAAACATGCAATACCTGACTATGTAGTCAGTCAGAGGCACTGACCTCTTTTCCCTTAAATTGTCAAATAAAAAAAAATAACGACAGTCAACACAATAATAGCTATCTAGTGTGAATGCCCTCTCTTGAACCATAAATACATAGGTCATAAGATAGAGTTGTGTCTTATTGGTCATGTTATGTAATAAGGTTTAGTTTAATTGGTTAACTCTTGGTACCAGAAATCCTTACATATAAGGATGGGCACCTGATTGTTTAAAAAGTCACTTTGGAGCAAAAAGGGTAGGTAATTACATTATTATTTTTTTTAATTAATCAAAAGTATACCTATTTTTGACATATTGGCAAAAATATATTTTTGTTGTGCCACAGAATCAGTTTATGTGTGCCATGAAATGAAATGGTTGAAAATCACTATCATAGTCTATTAAGAGTAACACCAAAATAAAAAACTGTATGAAAAAACATATTTGCCAATGATACCTCAGACAAGGGTTTAATCTCCAAAATATATAACTCACATGACTCCACTCTAAGAAGACAAGCAACTCAATTAAAAAATGGGCAAAGGACTTAAACAGACACTTCTCCAAGGAGAACATACAGAGGATCCAGAGACACATGAAAAGGTGCTCAATATTGCTAGCTATCAGAGACATGCAAATTAAAACCACAATGAGATACCACTTTACACCAGTCAGAATGGCCATCATAAACAAAGCAACAAACAACAAGTGTTGGAGAGGTTGTGGAGAAAAGGGGACCCTAGTGCACTGTTGGTGGGATTGCAGACTGGTACAACCGCTATGGAAAACAGTATGGAATTTTCTCAGAAAACTAAAATTGGATCTGCCTTTTGACCCAGCAATTCCACTGCTAGGATTATATCCTAAGAACCCTGAAACACCAATCCAAAAGAACCTATGCACCCCAATGTTCATCGCAGCACAATTTACAATAGCCAAGTGTTGGAAGCAACCTAAATGCCCATCAGTAAATGAATGGATCAGAAAACTATGGTGCATTTACACAATGGAATTCTATGCAGCAGAAAGAAAGAAGGAGCTCTTACCCTTTGCAACAGCATGGATGCAACTGGAAAGCATTATGCTAAGTAAAATAGGCCAGGCAGTGAAAGATAAATACCATATGATCTCACCTTTAACAGGAACCTAAACAACAAAACAAAGATACAAGCAAAATATAACCAAAGACACTGAAATAGAGAACAGACTGACAGTGTTTAGAGGGGAGGGGAGAAGAGAGAGAATTTTAGGGGAAAAGGGGAAGGGTTTATGGGAACAAGTATAAAGGACACATGAATAAAAACTAGGGGTGGGTGGAAATGGGAGAGAGGAGGGGAGAGCTGGGTGGGTGAGTTGGGATGAGAGTAAAAGAAAACTGTACTGCAACAACAATTAAAATAAAAACAACTTGATTTAAAAAAAAGAAAGCTTAAAAGTGTGATTAATTATGGTGCATCCAAAAAAAAAGTAACATAAAAAAATCAGTTATTGGAGAAAGAAAAGAAGAGTTGAGTTTGGGGACATAAGTAATTTGAGATGTCAATGTGACGTTTAAGTGAAAAAAACTAAAATCAAGTGAATATGTAAATGTGGGGTTTAGAAGAGTTGGTTGGCCTGGTGATAATACTTAGGGAATTTTGAAGTTATAGAAAGTTTTTAAATCTGTGGAAAATGCATTCAATCATTTATGAAAAGATATAAAGAGGGTTTCCAGAGGGTGGGCTCTGAGGAACACCAATGCCATTAGAGAGGCCATGTACACACATTTGTATGAGTTTATACAAGTTTGAGCTCTATGTGTATGTGGCACATTCAAATCCCAGTCAAATGCATAGCTAGAATTTGCATCTCATTCAATTCCAGACAATATGTTGCCCATCCATGAGTCATAGTAAAACAGAGCCAGAGTTAGATTCTCTGGCAGAGAAAGCAGGAGCCTGCACTTTGAAGGGAAGAAGAGTCATCGGGGGGAGGAGGAGGCTGGGATGGAGTGCTAATACCCAGTTTAAGGACTTAGAGTATGGGCTGAAGACAGTTTAAAACTGAAAATTAATCCAGTGTGCATATTACTTATGAAAATATCAAATTTTCATTTAAAATTCTAATTTTTGAAAGGAAAAATCAAGGGAGTTTAATTTTTCCATATTGCCACATGTCTGAAAAATTAAATTTCAACTATATGTTTTCTAGATTCCTCAATATTTTTATATGCATAATAGTGTTTCTGCTAGTGTTCACTATTCTTCAGGGATCTCCAGGAAATGCAGACATTATTTTAAAATTCTATGAATTCAGCAAAGACTTTACAGTCACTAGTAAAATGACAAAATATAGTGGGTAAAGATATTTCTGTCAAATGATTTGGCCTTGATTTCTCTGAAAGTATATGCAAATATGCAGGCTATAGACAGGGAAGAATATTTTAGGCCAAACCATTTATGAACTAGCATCAATTCAATTATTCTAAAGCTTATTGTGTAATTTATGGATCATCTAGCCTTGTTCCAATTTCTTTTTCTTTCTGATCATTGGATTTTGCCAACTTTTCTGCTTATTATAATTCCCTTAAAAGATGATCCATGGAAAAGAGAAAATAAGAAAGTCTTTATGAAAACATGGTAATTTGTAGAATGCTTTCTTGCTTAAAAAAATATTTAGTAGGAGGGAAGGGTGAATATATTAAATAAAATTAAATTGAGAGATTATTGTATGCGGATTTGAAGTGCATATATCCCTAATTATTTTAGAAAAGTAGTTTTAGGTGATTATTTGTTGTTTGTTAAGCTTCTTTTATATTTTAAACATTGTTTTCCTAAATACAAACTTAAAAGATGCTTTAAAAACAAAACAAATGTAATTACAGTTCCTGTGAGTTAAGAATGTGAGGGCCTCCTGAAGCTATACTCCTTTGAATCACCTCCTATATACACATACACGATGCTTCGCATTCCCACACATACTCACACACATATTCATACACTCATACACACATGTATCCACATGTATATACAAACAAATATAGACATTAACATGCACATAGATGTTTACACATAAGCATACTAGCCCCTAAGAAAGCCTTTGGCTATCTTTGTAAAGCTCTAGGACTGGATGCAGTTTGAAAATTGCTCTGAAAAGCACAGGGTTATGTCATGAAACAAAGTTCTTTAATTTTTTAAGCATTGGTGCAAATTACATGATATTAACATACACAAAATAATGAGTATCATAATCAGCTAAGGTGGACGCTAAAAGTAGTAACTTATGCTTAAACTGTTTTTTTTATAATTGTTATCCAAATAAATGGACGGAAAGGTCAATATTGTTTACATTCATAACTAGTATTAGCATTTCATTATACAATTGACCCTTGACTGACATGAGGGTTAAGGGTACCAAGCCCACGCAGAAGAAAATTTGTGTGTAACTTGTCAGCCCTCCACATGCACAGATTCCCAACTATAGATTGAAAATACTGTCTTCAATTCATGAGTTGTTAACTCCACAGATTGGAAACCCATGGATATGAAGGGCATATTCTAACTATATTTATTGAAAAAAATATATTTGTAAGTGTACCTGTGCATTTCAAATAGATATTGTTCAAGAGTCAACTGTATAACTTGATTGCACATATTAAGATAGACATCTGCAAGTAGTGAGAAACAGCCAAAGGTAGGCATGTTCTATTGTTTTTTCTGAAGAAACCAGGATCATTAGCATACTCAGACCTTACTTCATCATTAACAGATAGGTTTGAGCAGAAGGTCTTGGAGGAAAACCCTTGTTCCTTCTCCCTCCTAGGTAGAATAGTAATATTACTTAAATTAAGCCTTGATACCTTCATCAAAGTTCTCACTTCCTATGGGCCAAAATTCTTTAGGAGTCTAATAGCATTCAAGCTACCCTCTTCTTGTGAACTGTGTAACCTGCCTTCAAGAGTGAACATCAGAGACCTTCTGGATATAACTTGCCAGAATGATCATGATTTTTCTTGCATCCCCAGCCCCACCACCATTCTGCCATGCTATCTTAATTTTTAGCTTTTCAGTGTTTTACTAACTAATCCACTATAAACTTTTCCATCTTTTGAAATTTCCAGGGGGATATTATTTTTTCTTCTACCAATTTTTATGGAGTTTTGGGAAGAAGGAAAGGACAAATGTATAAAATCAATACACTAGATGTAATCACAAGGAAGGGTTATTTGATATTATGTAGGACAAAATGACACAACTTTATAGGCATAATATCTATAACATTTTTCAAAAATCAACAAATAAACACTAATATTATTCTAACTTGCTTAGACTGTGCTGCCATCAACTTTGACAATACTGATGCAGACATTTGTTGAGAACAGGTAGTGATTTATGTCAGGCTACTGGGATAGAATGAGTTATTGTTCATTAACTGGCAAAACTATAGGATAAGACAGGTTGACAAAACAATTTTGTGCTGATAAATTGTTGTGTACTTATTTGCAAGGCTGGCATAAATAATCTCACTTCTTCAAGGTGCAAACGATAGATAGCAGGGGATCATTACACAGCATGCCAGTGAAGGGCCAGCAGAACATACAGAGTCCTCGGGACAAACTGCATGAGGATCATTAATTTATGTTTTCTAGTACGTGGGGCTCATTTCTAGGAAAGTCAAAAGTCCAGTTCTGATCATTTTCAATAACAAAACAGTCATTGTTGAAAAGAACAAGTCTAGTTGTCTTTGTGCTATTATTTCTTAAACAGAAACTATGTTCACAAAATTAATGTATTTCTTCTGAATTCTAACATGAAACAAAGGAGGCAATCATTTTGAGAAGGTATTTGTTCAGTCATCACTATTTTTATTGGTTCACCCTAATTTTAAAGAGGATTCTTTTAGATGTTAAGTTCATTCTGTACTTGTCCAGCTCAATGTTTTAAAGTGTTCAATTAAATAATTCTTTTTGCTATATTCAGAAAGGAATGCTTATATGCAGTAAAATAATAAAATATTGAAATACAAGAATATGCCCTGGCTGGTGTAGCTCAGTCGATTGAGCACAGGCTGCGAACCAGGCATCGCAGGTTCAATTCCCAGTCAGGGCACATGCCTAGGTTGCAGGCCATGGCTCACAGCAACTGCACATTGATGTTTCTCTCTCTCTCCCTTCCCTAATAAATAAATAAAATCTTAAAAAAAAAGAATATTATAATTATGCTTGTATGTGCTGATATAAACTATAAAATTTATTTCTTCATATGCTAATACATTGTGCATGACAGAGTACTATAGGAGTTTGAACTTTATCATTAATTAGAAATGAATATAGGATCTATGGCAGATTAGATTAAAATCACATTTTACTAAAATTGAACATAAAATTATCTTTAATTTAATTTTATTCTGTAAAATAGTTCAATCATTCTGATGTTACTGATAAAACATTTAAAATAAAAATGCAAATTTCCATTTTATGTCTTGATCCTTTGATGCAAGAAGATAACATGCCTGGATGCATAGATAATACAGAACATTTGATGTTGCACGCACTGAGTTTCATGTTGTGATTTATGGGCCATGTCTTGATTCTGGTGGAAGGCTGAACTCTATTCCAGTACTCCACTCTATAATTAATTCTTCAATATGCTCTACAAGCTACTTTTCCTTCAGTTTCCAAGTATTCCATGATAGGTCCCATTCTAGTTGTGTAGGCCATTTTTGCTTCTTTTTAAAAATATTTTATCTATTTATTTTCAGGGAGAGGAGAAGATAGGTAGAAAGAGTGTGAAAGAAACATCAATAAGTTGCCTCTCACACTCCCCCAACTGGAGACCTGGCCCACAACCCAGGCATGTGCCCTGACAGGGAATCGAACTGGCAACCTTTCAGTTCACAGGCCAGTGCCCAGTCCACTGAACCACACCAGCAGGGTACAGTTGGGTGTCTGCTTCTCTTCAAAACACAGTAAATTCATCAGTTGTTTTAAAGTGCAGCTAGTAATAATCTCCAAAATAATGACTGAGGATGTCCAACGGTGACTGCCTAATGTAGAGACTTTTCATATAAAGTGAACATGTTTTTTCATAACATAATACCACTTAATGCCTTGATGTTTTTGACATCCAATTGTAGATTAATATAAAAGGAGACAGTACAATATTGGAAGCAAGTTATATTGTTATATAATTTAAATAATTTTGACAGACTAGAAATTCCTACTTCTGGCTGTATTAATAATCCATTTTATAACCCTTAATGTTATTTCATGAATTTGTATCTTGAAATACACCTCTATAAAAATCCCCAAAGAAAAAGTAGTAATGAGATTTCCGGTCAAGATAGAGTCATAGACAGGCATGTTTCACTTCTTGCACAACCATAGAAAAAAATACAACTAGATCTCAAAAGAAATAACACCCAGAACCATCAGAAATTTGAGCTATATGGAAGTCCAACAACTAAGGATCTAAAGAAGCTACATTTATTCAGACAGGTAGGAGGGGCAGGTTTGCAGAGATGAGAGAAGAGGTATGGAGACACGCTGTGACATGGAGAGGCAGCAGCAGCAGCAGAACAGATGATCCCATATTCATGCATCATAGATAAAAATTGGGAGGGATACCTTGGAAGCAAGTCATCCCAGCCCCAAGACAGATGCCACAGCCTGGGGTTCTAGCACTAGAAAACTAAATCCCTATAACTTCTGGCTATAAAAATCAGGAGGAGGTGGGGTAGTGGAAGAAACTGTTGGATTTTCAGGAGACTTGGCTTAAAGGGCCCACATAGACTTAAAATGTACACAATCCCACCCACTCTGGTATTCACCACCAGGGCAATAGCTGGAAGGGTGCCAGTCATATACAGGAAATGGGTGAAGTGACTGAAAATAGGGCGAGTGCTGGGAAAGCCTCTAGAAAACAGGCAACAACATTGTCCCCTCCTCCATCTCTCCCCATACAGAGCCACAAATCGGTTAAGTGGGTTGCCCCACCCTGGTGACTACCTATGGCTCCACCCCACACAACTTATAGGTGCCTTTTCTACAATAGATCATGGTACTAACAGGAAGTCAAAGCAGCTCTACCTAATACACAGAAACAAACACAGGGAGACTACTAAATTGAGGAGACAAAGAAATATGGCCCAAATGAAAGTAAAACAAAACTATGGAAAAAGAACTAAATGAAATGGAGATAACCAAGCTATTAGATACAGAGTTCAAAACACTGGCAATCAGGATGCTCAAAGAACTCACTGAGTATGGCAACAACATAAAGGAAGAAATGAAGTTTACTCAAGTGAAATAAAGAAAAATCTACAGGGAACCAACGGTGAAGAAAAGGAAGCCAGATTCAAATCAATGATTTGGAACCTAAGGAACAAATGAGCATTCAACCAGAACAGTAAGAAAGAAAAATAATTTTAAAAAATGAGGATAGTGTAAGGACCCTCTGGGGCATCACCAAATGTACCAACACCTGAATCATAGGGATGACAGAAGGAGAAGAGGAAGAAACTGAAAACTTATTTGAAAGAGTAATGAAAGAAAACATTACTAATTTGTTTAAGGAAATAGACATACAAGTCCACAAAGCACAGAGTCCCAAAGAAGTTGGACCCAAAGAGGACCATACCAAGACAAACCAACATTAAAATGCCAGAAGTTAAAGATAAAGAGAGACTATTAAAAGCAGCAAGAGAAAAGCAGAGAGTTACCTATGAAGGAGTTTTCATAATACTATAAGCTGATTTCTCAAGAGAAACTTTGCAGGCAAGAAGGAACTGGCAAGAAGTACTTAAGTGATGAAAAGCAAGGATGTACAACCAAGATGATTCTACCCAGCAAAGCTATCATTTAGAATGGAAGGGCAGATAAAGTGCTTCCCAGGAAAGGCCAAACTGAAGGAGTTCATCATCACCACCCCATTATTACATGAAATGTTAAAGGGACTTATTTAAAAAGGAGAAAAGGATAAAAACTATGAACATTAAAATGACAACAAATTCACTACCATTAACAACTGAATCTAAAAAGCAAACAACCAGAGCAGGAACAGAATTATAGACATGGAGACCAATTGGAGGGATAAGGGGGAGAATGGGGAGAAAGGTGCCAGGACTAAGAAGCATAAATGGTAGGTACAAGATAGACAGGGGATGTTAAGAATAGTACAGGAAATGTAGAAGCCAAAGAGCTTATATGCACAACCCATGGACAATAACTAAGGGGGAAATTGCTGAAGGGAATGGGGATAATAGGTAGAGGGGGACAAAGGGGGAAAAATTGGGACAACTGTAATAGCATAATCAATAAAATATATTTTTAGAAAAGGGCAGAAGAAAAATGTAATTATATGAGGTTTTATCAGTTTTGTCTGATAAAATCACAGAGGAAAAGAAATGAGATTTTATCAGGATTTTCTGATGTGTAATCACATTTTGTCTACTTTGCCAGTTCTAGGAAAATGTTATTTTAAATTATAAATTTACACCAATCCTAAGAAAAGTATGTGATTTGCTATTTTAAAAAAAACATGAATGCACTGGATAATAAGAAAATTTTTGAGGCCTGTAGCAAAATGTACTTTCACGATCAAACAAATTCTTTAGGTAAAGTGGCTCAGACTGCCCATTTGGTTTTCTCTCCTATGTATTTTGAAGCTTTTTTTCTTTGAATTGACAACGAACTTTATTCTCCAATACATGTTCATCATTAAGTTATTTCTTAAGTGTAAATATATTTGTGAATATAAGAAGGAGGTTTAGTGCTAAAAATTATTTTTGGGGAGAGCAAGATGAGCTAACCATTAATCAATATTGTAAAATTTATATTTAATTTTCCAATGATAAATGAACTTTTCAGCATGCCTTAAATCTATAGTAAAAATTATGGTACTTTACTATTTTTAAAGAGAAATAACACTTATAAGTCAAAGGGCTAGGCTATAAAAAATTTGGTAGAGCAAAGTGGTTTTTAAAAGCCTGATTTGCCACCCAGGTGACTCAGCCCCCTACAGCCCAGATCTGATGGCCTGAGACTTCTGGCTTTTCCCCAAACTAAAACCACTGTTGAAAGGGAAGAGATTTCAGACCAAAAATAAGATTCAGGAAAATACAACAGGGCAGCTTATAGTGATTGGGAGAACTGTGTAAAGTCACAGGGTGCCTACTTTGAAGGGGACTGAAACATCATTGTCCTGTATACATTATTTCTTGTATCTTCTTCAATAAATGTCTCTATTTTTTCATTTAAAAAGGCCTGATTTGCTACACAAATTTACAACACAAATCTATCTCCAGCTCTTATTATTACATTTCACACACTTCTGTTCTAAAATATATTCTTCAATCCCGATTGTGTGAGATTGAAGAGACCCAGGTATGCTATGTGAAATTAACAATTATGTCTTGGCCTGTTATTATATTCAAAACATTGGAATTGATTAAGGATTGGAGGCAGTGAGGAAACCAAACTTAATACAATATTATCATCAGCTCCTATTTTCATAAAGTGAAAGAAATAAGATTTTTTAAGATTTACAGTTTTCTTAAATTTGGCATAAAAACATATACTTATAAGTGTTGTTTTTTCTGTATAAAAAGTTATTCTGATATTAAAATCTCAATTTTTCCCTTATGATTTTACACATATACAAGTAATATTTCTGGGCAAATACATCCTAAATTGTTTATAATGTTTGCCTGAAGGTTGTAGAGAGACCTACTTTTTATTAATTTTGCCTTTGTTCTATTTGAGTGTATTTTGTCCATGGGATGCATTACTTTCCAAATCTACTTTAGGTATAATTTACTTACATTACAACACAATCAAGTAAATGTGTAGATTGAGATGAATTTTGACAAATAGCATATAAACTCATAAATACCATCTTATTAATCAAACAACTACTGATCTTATTTTTTTTAATATTTTATTTATTTATTTTTAGAGAGGGAAGGGAGGGAGAGAGAGAGAGAGAGAAACATCAATGTGCGGTTGCTGGGGTTTATGGCCTGCAACCCAGGAATGTACCCTGGCTGGGAATCGAACCTGGGACACTTTGGTTCCCAGCCCGCGCTCAATCCACTGAGCCACGCCAGCCAGGGCAACTGATCTTATTTTTATGGCTGTAAATTATAGTTGCTTCTTCTGGAACTTACCACAAAAAGAATCATACAGTACACACTTTATTGTTCTTGCTTTCATTCATTTTGCATAATGGTTTTCGAGATTCATCCATTTGTTGCATGTATCTGTCATATGTTCTTTTTGTTAATGATGCATTGTGTTACATTGAGAAAATACAACACTATCAGTTCTTCCATTCACCTGATGATGGGTATATGGACTGCTTCTAGTCTGTTGCTTTTGTGAACAAATTTATATGAACATGTACAAATAATTATGCAGTCATTTGTTTTTATTTTTGTAGGTAAAATACTTGGAAGTGGGATTATAAGATAAATGTATTTTAAATTTAAAGATGTTGAAAAACTAGTGATTTTTAAAGTGACTATGCCATTTTTGCATTTCCATCACAAATGTATGAGAATTCCATTTGCACCATATCTTCACCAGTGCTTAGAATTGTCAAACTTTTCATGTTAGCATTTCAAGTTGTTATGCAGTAACATATAATTGTGTTTTCTTTTGCATTTTCCTAAAGTTTAAAGATATTGAAAATCTTCTTCTCATTTTGTTTGGTTGTCTTTAAATTACTATTTTATGATCTTTTCAAATATTTTGATAAGCCTTTTGTATTATTAGGTAATATAAATATGTCCTGTCAGTATTTGAAGAAAAAAATTTAATAAAGTCCAGTTTATCCATTTTTTTTCAGTTTGTAATTTTTTGTCTCAGGAAATCTTTGTTGATATCCAATTCACAATGAATTTCTTCTGTTTCCTTCTAGAATTTTATAATTTTAGGTTTTTATTTAGGTATGATCCATTTTGAGTTAGCTTTTCATATTTGATGTGGTAGGGGCTGCAATTCATTTCTTTAAGTATATCCATAAATACACCCAGTTGTAAAAAAAGTTCTATGGCATATTATTAAAATTTTAATAAATGATTTAAACTACCAAAATTGCTAACATTGAGTAGGTTTTATCCTTATCCAGACCCTCCTTTATTGATAAGTTACCCTTCTTCCACTCTGGGGTCTGTAATGGTGAAATGATGCGGCCACCATCATTCCTCCTTAGTGTTTTCTTTCTTGCCTTCACCATCAGTCTAGCTACAGGTTTATGGGTTTAATTTTGCTTTTTCAGAAATGCGCTTTTTTGCAATAATTTGTATCTATTATTTGTTTTTTTGTTATTATATTTATGTTCACTCTCATCTTCATTATTTCCTACACTCTAATTTGGATTTAATTTGTTTTTTATCTAGCTCCTTAATTTGGTAGCTTAAATCATTAATTTTAACCATTCTCTTTTTCTAATAAACAAGTATTATAAAGTATAACTTTTTGTCTAAGCATTGCTTGAGCTATATTCCTCAGATTTTATCATGTTACATTAACATGTGAAGACCACTCAATTTTTAAAACTTCCCAACATCTTTTGTGATTTCTTCCTTGACCCCATCATTTATTCAGAAGTTTGCATTGTAAATGTTGATTAATTTCCAAATATTTGTAAATGCTCCAGATATATTTTGGTTATTGGTTAATAATTAATTTTTATCTTTTCAAGGCATATATTTCCTATTAAGTTGATTCTCGTAGATTCAATAAGACCTTTTTGTATCCTGGGATAATATCTATTATGTGACTACCCTATTTTCATTTGAAAAGATTGTGTACTTGTGTTAACTGTAGTGTTCTATTAATATTAATTAGTTAAAGGTGTTTGCTGTCAATTTAAATTATTCTATACCCTTATCTATTTTTGAGTTTTTGTTCTAGGAATGCAGAAAAGAATTTTGAAATCTCCAGCTATATTTGTAAATTTAAGTTTATTTTTTTACTCTGTCGTTTCTCCATGTATTTTGAACTCTTGTTATTAGATGAACATACATTTAGATTTGCTTGTCTTCTTGTTTATCGACCTTTTTATTAAAGAAATGCCTCCTTTTTCTGCTAATATTCCTTTAACTAAAGAACACTTTGATATTAATAAAGCCATTTCAGATTTATAATGATTAGTGTTCAATGCTAATTGAAACCTTTCCTCATCCTTTTATGTTTACTTGTCTTTATATTTAAAGTCAGCCTGAAGTACTTACATTATTTTATTATTTTACAGTACATATGTATTATAAATAATATTTTCCTCCTTTTACTCACAAATTCCAAATACTTCATATATGTACATCATATAAAGTCATGGTAAAAGAACAAAAATCTATGTACCCACCAAAACCAATATTAACACTTTTAAAATAATATTGTACAACAGTAACCAAAAGTAGTGTAATTCATTTATCCATTCCCCCGCTGATAGACATTTAAATTGCTTCTTTTTTATTCTCCTTCCAGCAGGTATTGATATAATGAACATTCTTAAGAACAACTCCTTGTGCAGGTGTTTATAGGTGTCTCTAAAGTATATAACTGAAGTACATCTTCAAAACTACTTCATGCTTGATTGATTACAGGCAGCTGTACTATTTCTACTCCCCCAGGGGAGGGGGGGAGGTAGGGAATCAATATACAAAGTTGCTACAATATATTATATAAAAGTCCACTCTTCAACAAAATTTAGGAGACAAAGAAAGAAATAAGAAAGTATGACTCATTGGCAGAAAAAAAAAAACAGTGGAAGATGTTTTTGAGGAGGCCCAGTGATGGACATAGCAAGAATGACTTCTAAGAATCTATTTCAAATATGTTCAAAGAATTAAAGGTAATCATATCAAAAGGAAATAAAGGAAAGTATGGTGAAAATATCACATCAAATAGGTAATATATTAATAAACCAATAAAAATTATTAAATAAGAACCAAATAACAGAGGATTTTGGAATGAAATTTCAGAATTCCAAAAATTTCTAGAATGAAAATTCCATATCCAAAGTGAAAAATTCACTAACAGGATCAACAACAGATCTGAGATGACAGAAGAAATATCACTGGACTATGTAGCATTCTGGAAAAGGCAAGGTGAAAGAGATAATAAAAAGCACGAGTGATGCCAAGGGTCTGGGAGCTGCGGGGGATGCACACATGGAGCACCGGCAGGTTTTAAGGCAGTGAAATTATTCTGTGTGGTACTATAACAGTACATACGTGACATTCGCATTTGGCAAACACGGAGACATGTAAAACACAGAAAACCTAATGCAACTTATGGATCTTATTTAATAACAATATATCAGTTGTAATAACAGCACACCAGTAGAAGAGGTGAATAACAGAAGAAACTGGGTAAGAACAAGAGAGTTTCTGGGAACTTCTTGTACTTCCTGTTCTATTTTTCTATAACCTAGACTATTTTACAAATCATCTATTAATTTTAAAAAATCTAACTTTTTAACCTAACAATGTGATACCTCCTCTCACAAAAGGGGGTGGCTATAATTAAAAAAAAAAAGAAAACAGAAAATACCAAGTGTTAGCAAGGATTTATAGAAATTGGACGCTTTATTTATTGTTGATGGGAAAAATAAAGTTATATAGCCCCTTTAGAAAGCAGTTGGGTCTAGCAATTTCAGTTCTAGGTACACAACCACCAGAAATCAAAGCTTATGTCTACACAAAAACTTGTACATGAATGTTCATGGTCACATTGTTCTTAATACCCAAAAAAGTAGAAATGACACATATGTCCATCAACTGATGTACAAAATGCAATATCCAAATAATGCAATATTAGTCATAGAAAGGAATGAAGTACTAATACATGCTACAATATTATGTTAAGTGAATGAGGCTGGTCATCATAGACCACATATTGTATAATTTAATTTATATTAAAAATATATATATATAATCCCAGAATAAGCAAATCTGTATTACTAGAAATTAGTTAGTGGTTAGTTGCCAGGGATTGAGGGTAGGGAGAATAATAAATGACTGTTAATGGGTATGAGAAAATGTTCTAAATTTAGATTATAAGAGTTGTTGCACAATTTTTTGAATATATATAAACTATTGAGCTGTACACATTACATAGATGAATCTTAGGCTAGGCTAAAGCTCCCTCCTCTGAGGCCTATGAGTGGGCATTCAGGGACTTCTAGTAAAAAGTTCCTCAAAGAGAAGTCCCAGAGTACAGTGGCTTCACTGGAAAGATGCATTAGAGATGCAGGTGTATTTCTCTAAATGTACCCTTTGAACTAGAGTCCCCTTAACTGAAAGGGTAAATTTTGGGAAGTTTATGAAGTTTATGTGTTTTAAATTGTCCTAACTCTGCCCCCTACTGGAATACCTAGCATAATCTCAATACCACACTGTCTTGACAATTGTTTACATAGACCTTTGAAATGAAATGTCAAAATTGGAAAATGCCCTACAATGGGCATAAAATGGCAAATGAAAATTTCACCCTGATGACTAATTTACCTCAAATTTTCAGACTGTATTTTTAAATGCAACCTTACATAATTATCAAATCTCTATAACTATAATACTAATGCAGTTGGCATATTTCTTTCCACTCAAAATTGGATGTGAAAGGATGTTTTATGTACCTGTTCTTCCTTTGTATAGATTTTACATTCCTTACCAGTATAAAGGCCATTCTTAGAGGTGGAATTTCTAATTTTAACTGGATCATATCCTGTTCTAAAATCCTCACACTTAATTCTCCATACAGTTACAAACAAAATATTCTACAGGTATAAAATTTTAGTGCATAAAACTCTAAGTTTAAGCCTCCATCCTTTAGTATTATAATGCCAGTAACTCATGCCAAATATCAGAATCATTGTAATAAGAAACAGTGAGATACAGCCCCATCCTTAAATGCCATCTGTAGAGTATCAAAAATATCTTCAATGTCAATGTTAAAGCTGTAATCATAGAGGCAGTTGGTGACATGTTAGAGTCATACTTTAATTTGAAAAGGTCGCCATTATTAGTTTTACTCACAGGCTAAGAAAATGGCTCCCTTTCATAGCTAGAAATCAAAATGGTTTTGCAGTCTCTATGTAAGTTTCAAGACTCTTTTCAAAGTCATTGATGAAGCCTTGTTTTCATAATGAGATTAGCATGAAAGCAGAAGCAAGAATAATTTCACACTCTCAATGACTTTAAAAAATATACTTAAATAGGAATTATTTCTTTTTAAAGCATTCCTTACCTTTATCTTAAAATTTATTATGTTCAAACATTAATGCACAATTAAACTGTTTTTGAGAATTCTAATATAATAAGGTCTGATTGCTTAATTTAATTAAGCAAACAACATTTAGCAAGCATGTTGTATTTTCTCCAAAGGAACTACTGACTTTCAATCATTGAATTCTTGAGGGAAAATACTTTTGCATTCAGATCTTTTACCACACAATATCTTGCACCATATAATTAAAGTATTTGCATTTGTTATCAGGTAAATAACCTGACTGAGGCCTACGTCCTTCCCTGGATAATAGAGATGTAAATTGAAAAGCATTCAAGAGCTAGTGAAAATTTGAAATAGCCCCTACGGAGACATGAAAATGGCATCAATTAAGAATAAATAAAAGGGTTTACAGTTAGAGAAGGGTTGCAAAGGGTCTCCTACATTTGTAGCAGAGCCACTAGTAATACTGCAGGATTTTTCCTCCTCAAAGCAATGCTCAAGGTCACAATAAAATGATAAAAACAAGAGGATAACTACAAGGGCTGTTTATGAAGAATAAATAAGCAGTATTTGATTCTGTTCCAGTAAGAATCAGGGCTGTCTAGGATGACTCCAGGATTTGTGAATAGTAATGTTTTTTCTTAATATAGAAAGTTCAAGACAAGATGAAAATGTGGTGGTAATACAGTAGGCAGTTAAACAAGTATGAGCAGAGGAAGGACAATGTACCAGGCACAGAAAATTACCAGAGGTGGGGCCTAGCAACAGGGAAAACAAGGACCTCACCACCAGGGTAACATTTTTCACCCTAGCATATCCCTGTTCATAGCGTTTAAACCCTCTGACCTGGTCCTATCACTGGTGGTGCAACACCCACCCTTCCCTAGCCTTTCCTCCCTTGGCATGTTACCAGTCCTGTGGTAGAACTCCTTACAGAAGGAACAAGAGGCAGGAGTATAACTTCATACCACTCCCATATAAGCCTTTGCAGGACAACTCCCTTAAGCATTAACCCCTAGAAATAACATCTAGGCCTCCACTGTGTGTTAGCTCCATGCCCAGAAAAACAGCAAAACAGGACAAGCAATGCCACTGCTGACAGCAGGACCAGCTACATTGACTAAATGACTCCTGGTGCTAACAAATCAGTGGAGACTAGGACTCTGAAATGGAAAGTTGATAAATATTCTATTGAGATCCTCCCCTGGGACCTCCTCTAAAATCCCCACCCTTAAAAGCCCTTAGGACAAAGGACCCAGGTCGGGGTCATGCCCACTCCTTTCCTGCCTCCCTCTTTCCCCCCAGGCATGTTACCTTTACCTTTCTCTTTTCTAGGTTCCAAGGGCCCTTCTTTCGCCTCTGTAACTTGCTTCCTGATCCCATTTCTTCTATGGATCACTTCTACCTCTGTGACTTTCTAAATACATTTTCTCCTATAGTTGGAATCTTGGATCTGAATTCTCCCCCCGACTCCACCCACCACAGAATTCAAGTGCTGAGTTTGCTGAAGGAAGGTCTGGTCTGACTCCACCATTCTAACACCTGGACTGTTAGATGGAGAAGGCAATGAACTACCTTCAGTCTCTTGAGGTCAAGGAAATTTAGTGATATCCAGGTGGAAAGTCTATGAAATGCAAACATTCCAATTCAAATTAAAATAAAATTAATTCAGTTTGGCTTCTAATTATTCAGTAAACTGGGCCTTGGCAAAAAACCTTGGTTTCCTTAGGAATCAAATGCTTCATCCTAGATTATGAATAGAGAAAACTGTCCTATAGTACAGTGGTGACACATTCCCAGGAGAATGGTATTGACAGCTCTATAATCACACAGCCTGAAGCAGTTCCCAGAGGCTATTGAATATACAGGTTTTGACAGAGAATTCATAATACTGTTTCAATATAATCATATATCATATAAAAATATATGTTATATGAAACTTCATTCAAGTACACCCAACTATGAAGATTGTTATCACTTGCTTTACATATTTTTATTTTCTAATGAGAATGACAAACTCAGTATTTCTCATTTTTTTAAAGATTTGTCATGTATCTGAATATGTTGCTATCTATGTATCATGTAAAGCAAAAGTTTATAACATTAACAGAAGTTACACTAATATTTATTATAATACCAATATGCTAAATTTGTTCAAGTTTTATATATTTTAGGCTTTAGGAGTCATCTTTTATTTGCAAATTTTAGAAAATAGAAAAAAACTATCCATAGTGTCTCTCTTTCTTAGATAAAGAAGTGAAACTTTACTGTTCAATTCCTTTCCCAGAAGTGACTACACTGACAAATCCTGTAATTGCTTTGGTTTTTGCAAGTAAACTCAATAAAGTGAAGGAAATGACCTCAGATAGAAAAGTGGAAGTGTGACAAATAAAAAAAAATGCATAAAGGGTAAATAAGAAAAACTACCAAATGTTTAAAGCAACACTTTTAACAAATCACTGTGGTCTTTATAACATATTTGGAAGTAGAAAATACCTATGTGCTGGACAGTTCAACAGACATGAGCAGAGCAAGGACAAGGGGCCAGAATCAGAAAGTCACCAGGGTGGAGAGCCCCAGATGCCTAGCAACAGGCAAAACTAGGCTGGGGCCTCAACCCCAGGGAGACCTTTCCTCCCCCAGCATATATCTATCTGGTCATGCAGGTTACACCCCCTTAGAGAAGGGAAAATAAAAAGGCCAGGAAGTAGCCTTTAAGTGTTAAGCCCCCAAGACAATGAGATTCTGACCCACATCAAACACATCTATGCCTCAGTTGTATTTCAGCTCCAGGCGCAGAAAAGCAGCAAAACCGGACAAGTGACTCCATGACTGACATCAGGACCGGTGGAGCTGACTAATGACCCCCTTAACCTGGTGCTGACCAGTCAGTAAAGTCCATGACCCTGAAAAGACACATATGGAATGTTTATGAATATTCTATTTAGATCCTCCCCTGGAACTTCCCCTAAAACCTCATCTTTAAAATCCCTTAGGATGGAGGACCCAGCTCCTTCTTCCTCTAAGGATCATGTTTGCACCTTTCCTGTAGCCCTCTTCCTGTAGCCCTCCTCTTCCCCCCAGACACATTACTTTAATCTCCTCTCTCCTAGTCTCCTAGGGCCCCTTCTTTTGCCCCTGTAACTGGTTTGCTAAGCCCATTTCTTCAATGCTTTACTTCTTCTGCCTCTGTGACTTTCTAAATAAACTTTCTCTTGTAGTCTGAGTCTTGGTTCTAAATTTTTTCTTAGCCAGAATGCAGGTATTGAGATTGCTGAACCAAAGTCTGGTCTCACTACCTAACACCTGGTGCCATTTTTGCTACCTGCATACACACACACACACACACACACACACACACACATACACACATGTTATGTAAGCATTCAATTTGAGCAAAACACAGCTGGTTTGGCTGTATTAATATTTTATATTATTATTATATTTTAATTTATATTAACACAAAACATTAATATAGAAGAAAAAGAACTTTAAGAATCACAGGAGAGATAAAGTGGGACATTTCATAATGGTAGGTAACTTAACAAAAATATATAACATTAATACATTTATGCATACTTAATAGCATAGCTTTAAAATATATAAATCAAAAAGGAGACAGTTAGGTATAGTACATTAGACAACATGAATAACCAATTTGACCTAATAAACATTTATAGAATACTGTATCTAACAAATGTAGAAAATACATTTTTTAAATGCACATGGAACATTTATCAAAATATTCTTGACAATGAATCATGTTTCAACACATTTCAAAGACTGTAATTAGGATAGTGTATGTTCTGCAAATACTACAAAATTATTTTAGAGCTCAATAAGGAAAAAATGACTAGAAAATTTCCATATTTATGGAAATGAATCAGAATACTTTTACCTATGGATGAACATTTTTAAAAATTGAATCACAAGAGAAATTAGGAAATATTTTTGACTCAATGGTAATGATACAGCATATCAAAATATTGAGAATGCAGCCAAAGCAAGAAAAAATGAGGAACTCCTATAGCACTAGAATCCATAGATGCACTTTAAGACAAATATGTGAGAGAAGCTATGCCTTCAGAGAGTGGTTTCAGAGCAAACGGGTGGCAAAGAATCTTGAGAAAATATTCCTCAGGTGCTCCATAAAAGTAAAATTCTATGACTTCCTATTTGCTCCATGGGAAAGACCATTGTCTGGCAATTGTCTGAGCCTTCTAAGGACCTTACTCTTTCCTTGGGTTATTTACTTTGTAATGAAATAAAATTATAAAATTAGGAGCCTTCTCTATTAAGTATTTCACAACAAAATCAAATCATACATATCACCAGAATAGAATTTCAATTGCCTAGTTTGCAGATTAAAATTGATATTATCTCAAACTGAGGTAATAGTTATATAAAGCTGACCTCCAATCATAGTGCTCAGAAGATTCTGTGAAAATTTCCAGTCCCCACTCTAGACAGATGCAGGGTGCCCTGGGGAAATAATCAGCAAAGAACCAAATGTCTTGGTCATTTCATCAGGATGCCTCATTAGATTATGCTGGCATTTGAACAAAAGAGGTTGCAGGCATGATTAACAAATTCTCCCTGTCCCATTTTTATGTATTTAACCCAAAAGGCTCATTGGTGTTTATAGAAGTACGAAGATTAACATATTTTAAGGTATACAGAAATCAAGTGAGAAACAGAAAAAAATCCTGTATGTTCAACCAGGCATAACAAATATCACAATTAGTAGCAGCATTTTAAATTATCCTTAATCAGACTTCAGGGGATTTGTAGTTCTGGCCTGTAAGCCTTTGAGGGACAATTTGAAATCTTCAGGCCTCCCTTTTCTTTGTTTAATAATCTCTAAGCCATTAGTTTTTCATTATTGTATTATTTATTTATTTATAATTTTATTTTATTCCTTTCTTTATTGTTGTTCAAGTACAGTTTTCTGCCTTTCACCCCCATCCCAGCCCACCCCCCAGCCCTCCCCACCTCCCTTCTGATTCCACGCCCCAACTTGTTGTTGCTCTGAACCTTCATAATCATGAAAAGGAGGGAATATGTGCAGAATGCCTTGCCTTCCCAGTCTGGAATCAGCGTGCAGGAACAACACACACAACGAGAAGCTTCTTGATCTAAAATGAAGATATAGATTGCTTTTTGATTTACTTTGAATTGAATTTGATTCTCCTATTATGGAGATTCCAAATTTCTAAAAGTGGCAAATACTTAATTATTTCAGGAAGAGAAATAATACATTACAATGAAGAATCTGTATGATAACTCAGAATGGAAGAAATCTCATTTGCTGGTAAACCACATTACAGGTGCCTCGAAGTATCATTAAAACAACTGCTCATCAATGACCAATGGAAAAACACATTTGAAGACTAGAACACAAGGGCAGTTTCCATTTAAAAAAATGATAAATTAAAAAAAGTATCCTTAATCATTAAAATTAACTTATATTTTGCATTCTTCCCCATGTGTAGCTTTCAAATTACTTCAATTTCAATTAGCACTAGTAGTTATTATCTCTTTTTGCTTTCATAAAAATGAAAGTTATGTATAGTAGATCTATTATTACATTAGGTTCTCTTAAATCCCCATCACATTTTGTTTGTTAGGCAAGTATTAACTCGATCAAGAAACATCAGATGATCCTTATGCTCCTTCTCATTTTAAAGAATTCTAGATAGTTTTCTGACATTGGTGTTATTTGCTTGTTATTCTGGGTTAATATTATAATAATTTGGAAGCTGAAGTGTTTATTTCTATGTTTACTTGTGGATCAGTTGTCCCACCATCTTTACGCTGGATAAATTGCCTGTTTTTAGGTATGGCACCATTTTCTGGATAGGAAATGTCAGGTCATCTCCTCACACACACAAAATAATCATGCTTAAACTAGCATTTTAAAAAATGTGGTTCTCAATCCACTTGCATCTGAGTGCTTGTGATACATAAAGACATTTTAGGCCCTACTCCAGGCCCACTGAACAAAAAGTAGGGGGAGGATCAGGCAGCTGTATTTTTATTAAGCTCCTCAGGCAAATTCTTATGCATACTCTAGTGCATGAGAATGCTGGAGACAAATACCTAGAATATACAGTTTTAGGTTCATGTAAATTGTTTCTTTTTAAAAAATCAGAATGAAATGACAAATGTAATGTGTAGAGTGGGAATTTTTTAAAAAATTTAAGTATAGTTGGTATACAATGTTATACTAGTTTCATGTGTATAATATAGTGATCCAACATTTCCATACTTAATATGTTACCACCCATCCTGTTCTAGAAACTATTTGTTACCGCACTAACCTATATAATGTTATCAACTACTCTCTTCTTCTCCTTTTCATACATTCTCCCATTCCTCCATTCTGGTACCAGTCCCTTTGGTCTGTTCCTATGAGTCTGGTTTCATTTTGTTTTTTATTTGTTTGTTTGTTTTGCGATGTTTCATTTCATTTTCATTTTCTTTTAGATTCGACATACAAGTGAAACAATAAGTATTTATCTTTCTCTGGCTGACTTGTTTCACCTCATATAACATACTCTATGTCCATCCACATTGTCACAAATGGCAAAATCCATTCTTTTTTATTGCTCCATAATATTCCATTATATATATATGAGTGTGTGTGTTTATATAAAATATCTGTCCAGAAGATATCCAGCCATATAATATGAAAAATAGAGATGTTTACTGAAGAAGATACAAGATATAAGAAACATTATACATAGGACACTGACACCTCAGTCACCTTCAAAGCAGGTACTTTGGGACCTCACACAGTCCCCATCAGCTGCCACATCAGATTCATGAGATTTTCCTGAATCTCATCAATGATATGAAATTGTTCCTTTCTAAGGTGATTTAAGTTTTTGGAAAAGCCAGAAGTCACAGGGAACGAAATCTGGGTTATAGAGGGCCTGAGCCACTGGGTAATTTGATGTTTTGCAAAAAAATTCTGCAAGACATAGTGGCACATGAGCAGGGACATGGTCATGATGAAGTTGCCAATCACCAGTTGCCTATAGCTGTGGCCTTCTGAATCATCCAAATAGTTTCCACAGAGGAACACTCAAACTTAACACAAAATTTGGTGCAGATTCATTGCTCTACTTGCTCAGTCATTTTGAATGGGAGTGCCTCACAGCACACATGCTCACTCAATGTGTCTACCATCCCCACTGACTAGTATAGTGAAGTCATCATTGTTCACACATGCACATTCCAGTCCACTCTCCTTGGCTGCCAGGTTACATCAGTGTTGCAGAAACCATTCTTGTTATATTAACAATAGCTGGACTTTTTATGCATGCGCGTGTGTGTGTGTGTATATATGTATATATAAAATTTCTCATCTTCTTTATCTATTTGTTTATTCATCATTCATCTATGGACACTTGATGCAGACACCGGCCCACAGTGTCTGCATCATTATGGATGAAATGAGACATTCACACAGACTACAAGTCCAGTGGAGGAAAACAGACAGCATGGCTTTTCTCTCAAGGGGAGCAAAAACTTTGGCCCTTGCCATAACTGACCTTTATTGGGTTTCTTGGCACATTACATGATGGTCCTCATTTACTTTGCACAGGTTCGCTTTAGGTGGTTACCTTTTACAGAAAACAAAGTAGCTAATGCCACTAATCACATCACAGAAGAGGGACATTTGTAAATGAAAAGGCAAAAGTGGTTGAACTGGTTACACTCATCCTTGGAAGGTTTAGCACAGATTTTAGGAAGTTACTTTGCAGTAAATGTCCTCAATTCAGGGTAAGGGAGTTTTTTTTAGCAAGAGCAAGACTCAAAGCAGCCTAGGCACATTGCAGGCCTGATTCCCCACGGGAAAACCTATCCGTGGGTGTGGGTCCTGTGCATCTCTGAGTGGGAGCTGGGCCCATGCCACGCAGAATGGTCTCCTACAGACACCTAAGTTGCTTCCATATCTTGCTATTGCAAATAATAGTGTAATGAAAATGAAAATGCATATCTTTTTAAATAAGTATATTTATGTATTTATTTAATAAATACCCAGAAGTGAAATTGCTGGTGTGTATGATAGATCTATTTCTAATTTTTCTGAGAAATCTTCATACCATTTTCCATAGGGGCTGCACCAATTTTTAGTTCCACCAACAGGACATGAGAGTTCCCTTTATCCACATCTTTACCAACACCTATTATTTCTTGACTTTTTTATAAACACTATTCTGACTGGTGCGAGGTATTATATCATTGGGTTTTGATTTGCGTTCCCCTGGTGATTAGTGACGTTGAGCACCTTTTCACATATCTATTGGCCATTTGTATGTCTTCTTTGGTACAATGTCTTTCAATGTCCTCTGACTATTTTCTTGTTATTGAGTTGTATGTGTTTGTTACATATTTTGGGGATCAATCCCTTATCAGATATATCATCTCCAAATATGTTCTCCCAGTAAATAGGCTGTGTTTTGTTTTGTTAATGTTTTCCTTTGCTCAGCAGAAAGCTTAAGTTTGATGAAATCCCAACTGTTTATTTTTGCTTTTGTTAGACCAATGTCAAATATTAATAGTTTACAGCTTATGTTTTCTTCTAGTTTTGTGGTTTCAGGCCTTATATTTAAGTCTTTAATCTATTTTGAGTATATTTTTGTACATACTATAATAAACTAATCCAGTCTCATTCTTTTACATATATCTGTCCTGTTTCTCTAACATCATTTGTTCAAGTGACTGTGGTTACTCCATTGTGTATTCTTACCTCTTTTGTCATAGATCAGTTGACTATATAAGTGAGGGTTTATTTCTGGGCTCTCTATTCTGTTCCATTGATCATTATACCTGTCTTTATGCCAGTACCATACTATTTTAATTATTATAGCTTTGTGGTATGGTTTGAAACCAGGGAGTATGATGCCTTTAATTTGTTCTTGTTTCTCAGGATTGCTTTGACTATTTATGTCATATAAATTTTAGGTTATTTGTTCAATTTCTGAGAATAATGCCATTGGTATTTTGATAGGAATTGCATTGAATCTGTAGGTTGTTTTGGGTAGTATTGTCATTTCAATGACATTGATCCTTCTAATCCATACTCATGGTATATCTTTTATTTATTTGTGTCCCCTTCAACTTCTTTAATGTCTTATAGTTTTCAGAGAACAGGTCTTTTACCTCCTTAAATTTATTTCTAGATATTTTATTCTTTTTGATGCAATTATGAATGGGATCATTTTCTTATTTTGTCTTTCTGATTGTGTTTTTTATTAGTGTATAGGAATAAGATATATTTTGTGTATTAATTTGGTATCCCATTAATTTACTGAATTCTTTTATTAAATCTGTTAATGATTGAATGGTATCTTTAGGGTTTTCTAAGTATACTATTATGACACGTGCAAATAGTGGCAGTTTTACTTCTTTCTTTCCAGTTTAGATGTCTTATTTCTTTTTCTTGCCTGATTGTTAGAGCTAGGACTTCCAATACTATATTGAATAATAGTGGTGAGAATGAGAGTCTTTGTCTTGTTCCTAATCTTAGAGAAAAAGCTTTTAATCTTTCTTCATTACAATATTATTTGTGGGTTTGTCATATATAGTCTATGTCAAGTTGAGGTAAGTTTCTTCTATACCCACCTTGTTGAGAGTTTTTCCATAAGTGGGAGTTGAATCATGTCAAATGCTTTTCCTGCATTTATTGATATGATCATACTGTTTGATTTTTAATGTAATGAATCAAGTTAATTATCTTACAGATATTGTGCCACCCTTGCATTTCTGGTATAAATCCTGCTTAATCATGACATATCCTTTTAATATAGTGTTGAATTCAATTTGCTGGTATTTTGTTGAGGATTTTGTTCTCTCTCTGTCTCTCCCTCATAATGTGTCTGGTCTTAGTATCAGAATAATGCTGACATTGTAAAATGTATTTAGAAGTACTCTTTTCTCTAATTTTTTGGAATCATTTCCGATGATTCTAATTCTTTAAATGTTTGGCACTAATTAATCTGTGATACTGTCTACTCCTGTGCTATTGTTTACTGGGAGGTTTTTGATTGCTTTTTTTAATGTGCTGTGAAATATTCTTTTTGATTTTTTTATTGTTGTTCAAGAACAGTTTTCTGCCTTTTTCCCCTCCCAACCACCCCAGCCCTCCCCACCTCCTCTCTCTGTTTCCACCCCACCCCTTTTATGGTTACTGTTTTAATTTCATTGTTAGTAATTAGTCTATTTAGATTCTGTTTCTTTCTGGTTTAGTCTTGGAGGGTTGTAAGTTTCTAGAAGTTTATCCAGTTTGTTGATACATAATCATTTATAGTATTCTTTAGTGAAATTTTCTATTTCTATGGTGTCAGTTATCATCTCTCCTCATTGATCTTTGATTTTATGTATTTATGTTTTCTTTATTTTTTGCTTAATGAATCTTGCTAGAGGCTTTGTCTATTTTAGTTATTCTTTTAAAGAATCAGCTCTTAGTTTCATTAATCTTTTCTATTGTTTACGTGTTTTCTATTTCACTTATTTCTGTTCTGACCTTTTCATTCCCTTCTTTCTACTTACTTTAGGCTTTCTTCACTCCTCTTTCTCTAGTTTCTTTAGGTGTAAATTTAGATAGTTTATTTTAAATAATCTATAGAGAGGATCAGGTATGGGGGCGTACCATTTTGGGTTAGAAACTGCTGAACACTCAGCATGTTGTGGCCACTTGCACTCCTAAATACCCATCATGAAATGGCAAGCGTGTTGAAAGGGTCTCAAAAAAATTCACTGAAGCCAAATGCAGCCTCTCACAATAATGCCAGCTGGTACACGGATACATATGGGTTCTTAGAACACTCACCTGGGGGAGGGGTCTGGCCTACAAGGGCCTGCACTCCAGAAGGTAATTCCATTTTTATTTTTGGGTCCCCCTTCATTCTTAACACTTTGAGAACAAGGAGCTTTTAGGGTGCTGTGAGAATCAAAGATTAAAACTGTTCTGCAACACACATCTCCCTGGTTACCCTAGAAATAGGACTTTTACATTAGAAAAATGACAGTGAAATGCAAAGCACATGCAAATCAAATAAGTCATAATGAGGAAAAAAACTCTGTGTTTTCTAGATAGGCTGTTTGAGAAACATTGCTGAAGCAGAGCCAAAGTGAGGGCATGAGGGGAAGAAATGAATGATTTCAAAGAGGATTAACTTGAGTTGGCTACTTCAGAAAGAGAGAGACCTTATATCCAGGTATTACTGAGTTGTTGTTAAGTAAAAAATCCAGTAAGCTTCAGATTAAATAATGCATTATGCCCTTGTATATTCATGTTGGTTAATTCATTGGCTGCTCTAGTTGGAAAGGAGCATGAGAAATCAGAAATGCTGGACTTGAAATATGTATGTTTCAGCAGCCCAGTGAGCTTGTTGCTTAGATGGCTCTCCTTGCCCTTAGGTCCCAGGAGTAAGGAACTGTCCATATTATTCTAAATGCTGGGACTTTCAGTCAAGAAATTAAGCCTTAAACCATTTATTTCTATGTCTTATATTCTACACATATCTTAAAAATCATAGTAATACATGTGCATTAAAAACACCACAATAATAAAAAACTACTGTCTCTTTCCTCACCTCTTGTTATCCCTGAATCTCTCTACCCTAAGTTTTGTAGCTATTTTCTCTGACACATATCTCTTTGGTTATAAATAACCAAAGCCCTTGAGTTATTAATTTAGGACACTAACAATTTTCTTGTGTTATCTAAAAAGAGGATTTGGATGTTGATTTATTAATACTTTTCTAATGGCAATCTTATTCCCTCTTCTGCTCTGCCTTGGTTATCCTAGGGTATGGAGCTTCTAGTTCAATTTCTCCACCAAATAAACCTCTATTATTTTACAGTGAGTGAGAGGCAGATGCTTGGCCACACAGCACTGGGGAAGGGGCTGGATTTAAAGATTCTTGGAAACACTTTCAAGTCATCTTCTGAATTTTAGTCCATGGCTCACCCCACCTCTGCCACACCCAGTCCTTCCCCTGTAATTCCTTCCACTGAGAACCATTCTACTTGTCTTCGACATTTTCTTTCTACTTCATATCAACTTCCAACTTCTAAATTTTTAAAACTGTTGTTATCTCCTATCTAATATTTTTGGTTTATACCATATTTTTTTCTTTATACAAATTTCAGAAAGAAGTAAAGATACATACATATATACAGTTCACCATGTTTAATCCTAAATCTTCTCAATAGATAACACAATCCTTTTGTTGCTTTATTGTATAACTTCCGTATAAATTAAGAATTGACTGTGGAAGTAGGGGGTGGAATGGGCAGAGGAAGGCAAAGGGGGAAAATTGGGACACCATAATAGAATAACAGTAAAAAATGTGCCTAAGTTGATGAATATAATCATGTCAATAACAGTTCTATACTTAGGAAACACTCAATGAAATATTTAAGAGTAAATGATCATGATGTATGCAATATACCCTCAAATGTTTCAGAAAAAATATGTGTATGTATGTAACTATATATCTTACATATACATGTGAATATTTGTATATATATCATAGGTGAATCTGATTAAAGTATATGCAAGTGTTAAAAAGAAATATCAGTTTTCTTTTATTAATTTGGTTTAATTTTATGGATAATGTTTTTATTAATTCTAATAATACAATAAGAGTACAGTAAAACACACACTCTCATACATTTATCATGACCACATAAATTGGCAAAACCCTTTTGGAAACAATTTAGTGGGATAAATTTGAAAGCCTTTAAGTTTTTGATGTTCCTGAGCCCAGTAAAACTCTACTTCTAAAAATTTGTTCTAAGGAAGCAGTCTTAAATACAAGAGTAAGAAAATTATACACAGATACTTATCATGCACTTATTATGAGAGGATCAAACAGGTGATAATCCCCTACTTTCAGTGAGAAAACGGCTAAGTGAAGAAAGGCTTACGCACTCAATAGAATGGTGCACAGAATGCTTTTAAATGCTGCTTACAAAGGCTCTGTGGAACAATGAAGCTGGGAAGTGGGCTGGAGGCTTACTCAACATAGTTGGAGGCTCAGCGAGAGCAATTTTTCAGATATAGACAAAACCTGGGTAATTGTTCATTAGAATGTATTTATATTCTCCTAATATTTTGGAATTGTAAAGCAATTATTTGTTCTTGGACAAATAAGACTTACTAAGTATTTAAAACATATTCTAAGAATTAATTCTCAGAAAACCATACTCTGTGTTTTATAAAATAGAATCCAAGTACTGAAAAACATAAGGCAATTTGATTCAAAGTGACTTGGGGTGTATTGGAATCAGCAAAATTTATTTCTTAGAAGTACTAAATAGCTTCTAAATGTCTAGTTTGATACTGATGCATTAATGTTCTTAATCCAGGGACCAGTGAAACTAATTACTCTGGAACGTTGGTGTTTTGAATTTATGTCACAAGATCTTTCTTAAAAAATATAAGCCACTTCTTATACATTAACCCATTTGTTCACATCATTTCTCACTATTGCAGGTATAAAACAAATAGTGTCCCAAATTTATAATTGGTAAGCCACAAAGACTATGTGGCAACTTGCTGAAGTTTATATTATAACTAACTCTCCTGTACTCTGAGTAAATTGTTCTTTGCACTGTTATTTCAATTGATTGGAAAGGCATCCTTCAAGGAAGATCAATTGAAATTCAGAAGATATTAACCTCTCACTTTCTGGTAATGATTTCAGCATATTAAAAATTATTCTACAGTGAGCCTTCATGAAGCAAGCAAGAATACTAATGATCAATTATGTTGTTTGAGCAAAGTTTATGATTGAAATTTAATGACTAAATCTATTGTGACAACATTACTTTCAATGAGTCTGAATGGCTTAATGACCTATGTCAAAATGGAGTATTACTATACATTATTAATATCATCTTATAAGCACTGAGAAAATGACTGTTGAGATACTTTATGCTGATTGACTAGGAAGATTGTTTATTTAAAGCATTTTTTAAAATGTATCCCTCTCGATTACTACTGACTACTTCAATCGCACTAACCATATGTACTTCATTGTCTAAGATGAAAATTTGACCCATAATTAGTATTTGGCCCCATAGTGTTGGCATGATTGTCCAATGTAGACAGACTTCCATTTTAATGACTACTAGCATAGCATTCCCTTCTATGCAATGACTCTTTCCATTTCCCAAATAAAAGACTCAATTAACACTACTTTAGTGCTATAAATATAATACAATCTATTAAAAGAAAGCCTTACACATGTATGTTTATAAGTCCCTATCTGCTAAATCTGTTTAAAATAGTATCCTTCTGATTCAGTGTTAATATGTATATGTGCAATGGCTTTGTAAAAATATGTAAAGTTATATTATTAAAGTGCATTATGTTGTTTATATATACATGTATATACAAAGAGGTGCTAATACCTTAAGAGACAGAGATGGAATTACACACAGAAATTGGGGAATGAAAGGATTTCCTTCTTATAGTCATGTCTGCTAGTGGCAATAATATAGTCATCTTCCTTAGATGCAGTCATGTCATGACTTGGAAAAGAAAAAAAACAAAACAAAGAAATATGTACCCTTGGGTAACCTCAAGGCTTACCGGAAATGTGGGCACATTTCTCAATGACATGTCAAGTCTTTATGTAAGATGTAAAAGGGAAATATAATTATATTGAGGATAAGATTTAAGTCAGTAACTCTGCTGTGCTACCAGCTGTCAAATTTCTATAGAAGTGCTTTTTTTTTTAACAGAAAAAAATGTAATCAAAAATCATCAATATAGCATTCAAGGAAAGTATGCCAAATTTTATTAGAAATATATTCAAATACATTTGCTCTCTTCTTTTAAGACTAATCAAATAATCAACTCTTGTTTAGAATTTTTCTTCATATATTACTTTTCCTCAGTAGACTGTCCCTCAAATTTTAGGATTCCTACAGTATTTTGCACTTAACTAATTTCTAGTGAGTATCCTACTGTTTTTTTTTTCTACCTGAATGGATCAGTTATGACATTAGACTAGAAGAAATGTTTTAGGTCATATACATTTCTTTTCCTTGATAAAATATTGAGGATAGAATAACATTTTTTTTTAAATTTTGGCATATTTTATTGATTATGCTATTACAGTTTTCCCAGTTTTCCCCTCTTTATCCCCACTCTGCTCTGCACCCCCCAACCCTCTAGCATTCCTCCCCTTAGTTCATGTCCATGGGTTGTACATATAAGTTCTCTGACTTCTGTTTCCTATACCATTCTTAACCTCTCCCCATCTATTTTATGCCTACCAATTATGCTTCTTATTCCCTGTACCTTCCCCCCATTCCTCCCTTCCCCCTCCCCACTAAAAACCCTCCATATGATGTCCACTTCTCTGATTCTGCTCCTGTTCTAGTTGTTTGCTTAGTTTTTGTTTTCATTGTTTTTCTTTTTTTTAGGTTCAGTTATTGATACTTGTGAGTTTGTTGTTATTTTACTGTTCATAGTTTTTGATCTTACTCAATTTCTTAGATAAGCCCCTTTAACATTTCATATAATAAAGGCTTGGTGGTGATGAACTCCTTTAATTTGACCTTATCTGGGAAGCACTTTGTCTAGTATCCTACTACTGTTTAATAATTTAACTTCATGTCTATTTCTTTCACTAAACCAGGAGCTCTTTTGATACAGACCCCGACTTGTGGAGTCCACATCATTATGGATGAAATATGAGACAAAGTCACAAGGACTACAGGGTCCTGTGGAGGAAAAGGGACAGCATGGTTTTTCTCTCAAGGGGAGCCAAAGCCTTGGCCCTTGCTCCAAGCAGCTTTTATTGTCTTACCATACACATTACAAGAAGGTCCTCATTTACTTTGCACAGGCTGGCTTTAGGTGGTTAGATTATACAGAAAACAAAGGAGATGATGCAGCTAATCACATCACAAAAGAAGGATATTTGCAAATGAAAAAGCAAAAGTAGTTGAACGGGTTACACTCATTCTTGGAAGGTTTAGCATGGTTTTTAGGAAGTTGCTTTGCATTAAGTGTCCTCAATTCAGGGTGAGGGAGTTTTAGCAAAAAGCAAGACTCATAGCGGCCTTGGTACATTGCAGGCCTGATTCCCCACAGGAAAACCTGTCTGTGGGTGTGGGTCCTATGTATCTCCCAGTTGGAGCTGGGCCCATGCCATGCAGAGCAGCCTCCCACACTTTTTAACATCTGGGGTTATCTCATTTATATCTATATTCCAGATGAATATCACAAGCAATTCTAAATTAGTATCTTAAAATAATTAGTTTTTAATCAACAAATATTTATCAAATCCACACCTTGTGCCAGGTGCAATAGTAGGCATTGGGGATCCTATAGTGAATAAGGTAAAGCCTTGTGTGGACTTTAACATACTAGTACACAAAGGCAACATATAATACACAAATATATATTTACACATTACTATATATAATGTGTTTATATCTATAACCTGTATATATAATATGATTTATGTGTATATATGGAGAATATATATATACATATATATATATATATATACATATACATATATGTATATATATATAGAGAGAGAGAGAGAATTTTCTATTTGTTCCAACCAAAACCTGATAATAAGCAGATAGGTCACTGAAATCTCTTTTAAGGCAATTACTTTAGAAAACTTGCAATTATAATCCTTTCTCTACCTCTTTAAGATGTAAATCATCTACCACTCAGAATAGTATTCTCAAGAACCTGAGAATCAGGTTCTCTTTGAACCCTCACCCTTGTTCCCAGTTCCTATGGGAGGGAAACTGTCCAACTTTGGTAGGTACTTTGCTTTAATTTGTGACACTGCTTCCTGTCATAAACATATGTTTGTTTCTCCTCTGGATAAAATCCCGTGAACAAACCCATATGGCCTAGACATGGACCCATTTAATGCCCTCAGTCCTTTCCCTTAGCACACCCAGCCTTTAAAAACTCTCCAGCATTTTGTTTAAATGCAGTTGTGTTCAGTTCACACTGGACTTTCTTTGCAATTGCAATACGCAGTCATTACTGAGTAAAATGTACCCTCAGCACTTTAACTAGTGTCTGGCTTTGTTTACCTTTGATCTTTTAAGCACAGGCAAAGCTCTCAGGTTGTGGTTTGCTTGGTGCCTTTGAGGAACATCAGGAGGCCAGTGGTCCTAAAGAGAATGAAAGAGGAGCACGGTGCTGAGAATGGGCCTTGTTAGAGCTTGGATTTCAAATGAGTGAGGTAGAAAGCTGTGTGAGGAACTTGAGCAGGGAATAATGCGATCTGATTTACTATACTAGAATCACTCACTCTGGCTTCAGAATGGAAAGCTGGGGACAAAGAAATGGAAGGGGAAGGGAGAGAAGGGGAGGGAAGGAGGCTACTTAGGAGGCAAAGGCAATATCCAGAAGAGAAACAGTGTGGATTGGACCAGGGCAACCGTGTGATGAAGGTTGGAGGAGAAGCTGACATGACAAAATTCACTAATAGATTGATTTTGAAATGAAATAGAAGAAAGATGTGTTCTCACATGAATATCAAGCAGTATATTCAGTAGGAGAAATACACACATTTCCATGATAAAATTATTTTAGAAGTAGTAACACCTTAGTTTTGCATAATCTGCAATGTGTAATCATTGGAAACATAGCAGAAATATTTGAAGTGTTGTATACATGTCCTCTGAATCATACACTTTTAGAAGAGTTGAATTCAAACAAAGTTTATCTACTGTTTAGCAAAGTTTGTATAAACTTGTAAGTGTGTCCACCTGGCCAGGGGTAGATAATATTTCATGCCATCCACAATCTCTCATACCTTTTTGATTAAAAAAAATCAGGCGTCTCATCTACTGGCCATATGTGTGCTCTTCTTGGCACCAGCTGGGCTAATTGTCTTAATTTTACTAATGATTTAATGCATGAGTACTTTTTGCAGAAGTTGGGTATTTTAACTTTGCATTAGGAGTAACTTGATGTGCATGCTTTTAAATCATATGCAGAAAATACTCCAGAGTAAATAAGCTAGTCTGCTGTACTTAACTTGAAAAAAAAAATCACTTGTAACTACTCACAACCAAGGGCAACAATGCTCTGAAATCAAATAAGCAAGATGTACCTTGCCCAGTGATTTTGCTCACCTTCATTAGTCATTGCAGACAATATCCTGAATACTAAAGACTTATACAATTCTAAAGGAATAATGGAAATACATCCAGGAGAAATCACATAAAAGTGTTTCTACAGTCAAGAATTTTCTAAAGACTTTGTATTGAATCTGAGAAATGCAGAGTTTAGAAAAAGCATTTAAAAAAGATCTTGCAGTTCAACTAAAATCCCCTCGTCTAACAATCCCAACAAAACCATTCAGAAAGCAATCAGCTGGGAGTCTAATTTAGTTGCATTTGGGGTCTAGGATAGTACCATTCATTCCTGCATGCACCGCAGTCAAACTGTGATCCTACTATATGCCAGCCACAGCGTTTCACACTGGGAAAAATCAGTTTCTTCCCTAAAGTGCTCAAAACTACTGCCCTAACTCTCAGTAGAAATCTCATCCTCTCAGCCTACTGACAAAAACCTGGCATTAGCCTAATTATTTTCTTTTTGGTGATTATCTTTAGTGTCAGAAGCAATTCATATTTACTTTGAATCCAGACCCTGACCTAAGGTTATTTATATGAACTAATACATTCTCAATTTACTCTTCTGTAAAATGGATTGTGGGAGAGATAATACCTGAATCCCATTTCTCAATTCCTCTTTCAGAGTGTACTAAAATTTTAGTTTATTTAGGATGCTCTTTAAAGATCATATGCATTTATTTCTAGTTGAGCAATCACTTCAGTCTCAGTTATCTATAAATGACTCACTCTCAGGGTGACATAAGGACTATGAGAAGCTTCCAGGAAATTTTTTTAAAAGTTTCTTTATAAGAATTTTGTAAGCACACTAAATCACTTCAAAATAAACACGCCATATTTTTCTTTAAGGGATCAAATAATTTTTAAAGTTCAAATGTCTATCAACAGGGTGCAGGAGAAGCTATCGAGCCCTTTCCCGATATGAGCCTTTCCCACAACATCAGTTTTTTATCCTTCTGACTTGGACAACTGTGAAGAATTTCTCATTCGCTTGCATCGTTTTGCTTTAGGAAGCAACTGCAAAGGGTAAGATACTACTTGTCCTTATGTATATGATGATTAATTCACAGTTATTTTAGTGTTAATGCTAAATTATTGTTTCCAAAAATGGAAAGGAGAGGATCTCATATGTGGTCTTATTAATTATAATCATCCTTTGTTCCCTTTGACACAGGAGTCCTTTTTCCTCTTCTCCTCCTCTTCCTCCCCTTTTTCCTCTTCCTTCTTCTCTTTTTTAAACAATTCTAGGTTTCCAGCAGTATTGCTTTATAAGGCTATGTTACAGGGTGCAGCCAAGAGGGGGGACCCCAAATGGGCATTTGAAATGGGGTCCAGAACTTAAGGTGTCCAGGAGATTTTAAGATGTCTCCATCCCCCAACCCAGGGTGTGGGTTGGGGGAAGGGACAAATGGAGCAGGGCTATTGAGAGCTGTTTTGCATAGCAACAGCCTTGCACCTACCCTCTGGCGTGGTCATTTCTAAGTTCTTTTCTAAGATTTTAATTTTTTAATTTATTTGTAGAGAGAGGGGAAGGGAGGGAGAAAGAGGAGAGAAACATTGACTGGGGATAGGTTGCCTCTCACCATACCCCATCCCATCCCCCTAACTGGGGATCTGTCCTGCAGTTTGCAGGCCTGCACTCAATCCACTGAGCCACATCAGTCAAAGCTCAAAAAAAGTTTTTAAAGCAAAGAAAAGTATACCAAGTTGTAGTAGGAAATGCAGAGAAGAATAAAAGTAAATAGATGGGGCATATACTGCGAGGGGACCCCAAAATGAAATTTATTTATTAAAAACTGTGTATTTATTCTTACATGTTTAAACTTCAGCCACCTCCAAAGGACTCTCCATTTGATGCAATGCGTCTATCTAGTCATTTTTTCCACTGTTCAAAACAGTTAGTGAACTGGTTGATTTTGATGCCTTTTAGTGCTTCTGCAGTTTTTTGTTTTATCTTTTTCTAATAGGCAAAACATTTCCCTTTGAGGACTTTTTTTATCCAGGGAAACAAACAAAAATGTCTCCCAGAGTGAGAACAGGTGAATAGGGAGGGTGGGGCATGGGGGTTATGCCATTTTTTGGTCAAAAACTGCTGAACACTTAGCTCCAGCTGTAGGCAGATGAGCAAGTAAATCACCCATCATGAGATGGGCAAATGCATTGAAAGAGTCTTCAAAAAAAATTCACTGAACCACAATACAGCCTCTCACAACACCACCAGCAGATACACTGATACAGTTGGGTTCCTAGAACACTCAGCTGGTAGGGGAAGCCTGTCAGTACAAGGGCTCTGCCCTTCAGAAGATTGAGTAATTGAGTAATTCAAAGTCCATAGTTTACATTATGGTTTAATCTCTTGTTGAATATTCTGTGGGTCTAAAGAAAGGTATAGTAACATTTATACATCATTACACCATTATACAGAGTAATCACTGCCCTGAAAATCCTCTGTATTCCACCTGTTTATCCACCCCCGCAACTTTGGCAATCTGATCTTGATATAGTCTCCACAGTTTGCGGTTTTTCAGAATGTCACATAGTTACAATCCCGTATTGTGTAGCCTTTCAGCCTGGTTTCTCTCATTTAGTAATGTGCATATATAGTTTACTTTAGCTCATTTCTTATTATCAATGAATTATATTCCATTGCCCTGGTGCATCATAGTTTATTCACCCATTTATCTATTGAAGTATATTTTAGCTGCTCTCAAGTGTTCCCAGTTAAGAATAAAGCTGCTATAAATATCCATGTGCATGATTTTTAAACATTTTTACTGTTATTCTATTACAGTTGTCCCAATTTTTCCCCTTTTGCCCTCTGCCCATCCCACTCCCCATTCAGAATTCAATTCCCACATTGTTGTCCATGCCCATGGGTTATTCATACATGTTCTTTGACAGTGCTTTCCCCTACTTCTATAGTATCTTCCTCCCTCTTCCCCTCTGGTCACTGTCAGTCTGTTTCAAGTTTCCATGCCTGTGGTTCTATTTTGATTGTTAGCTTATTTTGTTCATTAGATGAGATCATATAGTATTTGTCTTTCACCAACTGGCTTATTTCACTTTGCATAATACTTTCCAGTTCCACCCATGCTGTCACAAAAGGTAGGAGTTCCTCCTTTCTTTCTTCTGCTTAGTATGTTCTTCTGTAAATGCACCACAGTTTTTTTATCTACTCATTTACTAATGGGCACTCAGGCTGTTTCCAGCACTTGGTTATTGTAAATAGTGCCACAATAACATAGGGTTGCATAAATTCTTTTGAACCAGATGTAGAATTCCTAGGGTATATTCTCAGCAGTGGAATAGCTGGGTCAAAAGGCAGTTCCATTTTTAATTTTCTGAGGAAATTCCATACTGCTTTCCACAGTGGCTGTACCAATCTGTATTCCCAGCAACAGTGCAATAGGGTTCCCTTGTCTCCACATCCTCACCAGCACTTATTGTTTGTTAATTTGTTTATGATGCCCATTCTGACTAGTGTGAAGTGATCAGTATCTCATTGTGGTTTTAATATGCATCTCTCTGATGGCTAGTGATGTTGAGCATCTTTTCATATGTCTCTGGGCCCTCAGTATGTCCTTTTTGGAGAAGTGTCTGTTCAGGTCCTTTGTCCATTTTTTAATTAGATTGTCTTTCTTCCTGGTGTTCAGTCATATGAGATCTTTATGTATTTTGGATATCAAACCCTTCTCCAATATATCATTGGCAAAAATGTTCTCCCATATATTTGGTTCCCTTTTCATTTTGATAATGATTTCTTTAGCTGTGTAGAAGTCTTTTACTTTGATGTAGTCCCATTTGATTTTTTCCTTTACTTCCCTTGTCCTAGGAGATATATATGCAAAAATATTGCTACATAGGATATCTGAAATTTTCCTGCCTATGTTTTCCTGCAGGACTTTTATGGTATTGTGATTTATATTCAAGTCTTTCATCCATTTTTAATTTAATCTGGTATATAGTGTATGTTGATGGTCATTTCATTTTTTTTGCATGTACCAGTCCAGTTTTTCCAACATCATGTATTGAAGAGACTATTTTTATTCTATTGTATGCTCATGCTCCTTTTGTCAAATATTAATTGACAACAGAGACATGGGTTTATTTCTGGGCTCTCTATTCTGTTCCACTGCTTTATGTGTCTGTTCTTATGCTTGTACCAGACTGTTTTGTTTACAGTGCCCGTGTAATATAGTTTGATATCAGGTAGAGTGACTCCTCCTACGTTGTTCTTCTTTGTCAAAATTACTGAAGCAATTTGGGGTCTTTTTGGTTCTATATAAATTTTCAAACTATTTGTTCCAGACCTGTGAAATATGTCATTGGTATTTTAATAGGAACTGCATTGAATCTATAGATTGTTTTTGGGTAGTATGAACATTTTAATGATGTCAATTCTTCAAATCCATGAACACAGTATATGCATGTTTTTTGTGGTCATCGTTTTCAACTTCTTTGGGTAAATGCTAAGGAGCACTATTATTAGATTGTGTGATAAGGTTATGTTTAGTTTTGTAAAAAACCACCAAATTGTCTTCCAAAATGGTTGTACCACTTTGTATACCCACTAAAAATGAGTGAGACTTCCCGTTACTCCTCATCCTTGTCAGCATTTGGTGTTGTCAGTGTTCCAGAGTTTGCATATCCTCATAGGTGTGTAGAAGTATCTCACAGTTGTTTTAATTTGCATTTCTGATGAAATAATAGGAAGCATAATTTTATATGATTATTTGCCAGTTTGTATATCTCTGTTGATGATGCGTCTATTAATGTCTTTGACTCATTTTTTAATTGCTTTGTTTTTTATATTATTGAGTTCCAAAAGTTCCTTGCAATTTTTGGATAACAGTTCTTTATCAGATACATCCTTTAAAATTTTCTGTCATTTTTTGGCTTTTTTTCCTATCTCTATACAGTGTCTTTCAAAATGCAGAAATTTTAAACAAAATTTTGACAACAGAGCAAAAATAATCTTTTCAATGGATGCTTCTGAAACTATTGGATATTTTCATGCAAAAAAATAAATCTAGACACAGATCTTAAACCCTTCACAAAAATTTACTCAAAATGGCTCATAGGCATAAATGTAAAATGGAAAAGTTTAAAACTCTTAGACGATAGCACAAAAAAATCTAGATGACCTTGGTTTGTTGATGACTTTTTAAATTCAATGCCAAAAGCATGATTCATGAAAAAAGAATTGATAAGCTGAACTCATTACAATCTTCATCATTTTCATTTTGCAGATGTTCTTTAGACAATATTATCTACACTTGTAGTTTCACCTCAAGCTTTCATGTTTGAATTACAAAACATGTCTTTATTATAGACTTCACTCTTTAGTGGAAGATTTCTACTTCTTAACGCCCCTGAATTTTTCCATAGTCATCCTTAGTGCCACTTGAACAAAGCCAAAATTTCTTTTTTTTTCTAAACTTGATCTTTATCCTTTATTTTTTATATTGATTATTTTTATCACCAATTATTTAATGCTTAAGTTAGAAATCAGTATGTCATTCCAGCTTTCTTCTACTTTATTTCTGATTAGATATTATTTATATAACTTACTATAATTTTATTATTGATTAATATATCTTGACAAATACTTTCTAAGTATTTGTCAGTCTCTTTATCATCTTCATGTTCCTGGTCTTCAGCCCCCTGTGAAACCACTCCCTGCATTTTCAGTCCCCTCCCAATCTTTCTGGCATTATCTCCTGCATCCCTTTGCATTCACCCTATACTGCATTTGTACCGAACCACTTCATTTCTACAACTCTCCATGCTCTGCCTCAGATCCATATTTGTTACATATTTCAGAGTCAGCTGGGAATTGGTTACCTTGCCTTTAATGTTTGGCTAACTTCCCCACATCCTTTCTAATTTCAACATTACTTCCTCCTAGAACTTCTATTTCCCCCAGTCTAGATTTGGCTCACTCTCCCTCTGCTCCCATACTTGTTACAGAACAAAGGGGCCAAGGACGATATACTATTATCAAAAGGACCCCCTACTGGGCTCAATTGTCTGCTGCCTTATAGGAAAGACATCTCTCAATGCCAGAGATCTGTGAAAAGGAAAGGAAATATTCATTTAAAGCTATACAGACTTAAAGTAGTGACCTAATGTCTTCATTAAAATAGCAAAGTCCTTTTGGATGCCCACAGATGCACACAGTGCTTCCTTCTCCCCCTGCCCTAATTTGGGGTATGGTAACTCAGGAAAAGAAGCAAACATCCGTGATTCAGGCTCCTGACACCATCAGCTGTGCTGCCATTCAGGCAGTATCTCTAATTAATCCAAAGCCATGTGGCACCTCCTCATGGCCTACTGGCAAGAGTTCTTTCACCCTTCTTCCAGGCAAAGTCTCTTCTGCTTTCCAGGCCACATGGCCAAAGGGAGCACCCCAAATCTGCATGGTCCTCTTCTACCAAAGCTGCAGGGGTCTGCACTTTGGCAAAACTGTATTGATCTCCCCACCAAAGCTGTGGGGAAGTGGGGGTCACTACTCTGCGAAAGTCAAGTGGTGGTTTTCTGCCAAAGACGCATGGTGGTTCCCCCTACTAAAGCTGCAGGGATCCCCACTCTGGTGAGACTGTGTGGCTCTCCCTCTATTGCCACAGCCATATGTTCTTCTCTTCTTAATGGCTGCTGCATCTGGGTTTAAATTCCCACACCAATCTTCCTCTGAAGCCCCATTTTTGACTCCTCCCACAATCGGCTATACTTGCCAGCACTCCCATATCCTTCCAGCCATACTGGCCTGCCATAGCGAGTCTGGGCAGGTGTGGCCCCATGGTGTGGAGACTATCATCTCCAAGCTCACAGACAGGCTCTGTAAACAGGGGGAGTTGCCTCCCAGTTACATCTTGGGTGGAAGTCACTCCCTTCTCCCTGGCTCAAAGCATGGCCACAGTTATTCAACATATCTATGAAACCAGTTAAAAGTTATAGATATGTTAGATGACCATGTCATGGATTAGTTGCAAAGCTGTGGCTGTGCAAAACAGCCCTGCCTGTTCCTGCTCCATGTGTCCCTTCCCCAAACTCACACCTGTGGGGGCAGTGGTGAGGACATCCTAATATATCCTGGACACCTTGAGTTTTAGACCCCATTCCAAATCCCTATTTGGGGCTCCCCTCTTGGCTGCACCCTGTAACAATACTATCTTGTGTGGACATCAATTTGAACACTTAGCACATTGTATTATACTTATTTATTCATCTATATAACCATACTATAGATTATATTACTTCTAAATCATACTAGATGGTTGGAGCTTTTTTCCCAACTAAATATTTTTAGATGGAATCATAAAATATACTCTATTATCAGCTTAACCTTTAGTAAGTTACATTATTTAGATTTGGAAAACCTGGTTTCAAGTTAGTTTCTGCCACTGAGGCCTACTAGCGTCTAAACTTTGGAGTGTAAGAACACTAAATTATCAGCTCTTCAAAGTTAGGAATGTTGCCATTATTGTTCAAATAGTAATTATTAAGAGATATCTGCCCTGGCTGACGTAGCTCAGTGGATTGAGCTCGGGCTGTGAACCAAAGCATCGCAGGTTCGATTTCCAGTTAGGGCACATGCCTGGGTTGCAGGCCACAGCCCCCAGCAACCGCACATTGATGTTTCTCTCTCTCTCTCTCTCTCTTTCTCCCTCTCTTCCCTCTCTAAAAATAAATAAATAAATAAATCTTTAAAAAAAAGAGATATCTGTTGATAGATGCAGTAGTTGTCTGATGCCTCCTTAGAGGAAATTGTTGATGTTAGTGGGCCATTCAGTGCCACTGCTCCGAGGTGATGTCGAGGTAGCGTGAATCCAGTCTTGGAGCCAGGGATGCCTTAGCTCACACTCTATCCCAGTTTGAGAGGTGTGTTTGCATCTCCAGACTCTTTAAGGTGTTTCCTGGAGCATATTTTCAGCCAAAGACTTTTTTCTGTTACCACTTTTATAATTGCTCTTACACCTTCCTCAAGTTGATGAAAATTAGACATATTTATTTTCTTGGAAAATTATCTTAAATGTTTATGCAAAATTCTATAATGAATGAGACTTAAATTATTGAAAACACTAATTATTCTTCCTCCTTGGGCATTTTTCTATTTATGTTTCTACTTAAATAACTAACCATGTTCTTTTTGGGGGGCTGTTTTTCTATAAACCTAACAAATGGTTGTGAGTGTCCTTTTATTTCTCTAGAATATGAAGTTAAAACTTAATCACAAATCAGTGTCATAATTTTTCATGGTCATAACACACCCCCCACAAGTATGTATAAAACTCTTAAATCTGAACAAGAAATGAATTATCTTTAATTCACTTTATATGGAGAAGGTAAAGGTAATGATGGTTGTGTTTTCAAGGCCAGGAAATGAATGACAAAATGCCCTGAAACGCATGACTATTCTCAGGACAAAAACATTTAAGACTCAGAAAGAAAGCTCAGAGGTTTTAGTACTTATAGTAAGATTGATATGCTAAAAATTCAAATACTTTCAAAAGTCTTAACTTTGGAACTTGCAGCAAACTTGAAAATAAAAATTAATGCCTGACCGTAGGCTATGTTATTCTTCAGTCAAACTAGATGGTTAAATCTCTGTTTTCCAAGTAAGTTCTTTTAGAATGGATTATAAAATCTATACTAATGTTAGTTGAATATTAAGTAAACACATTATTTAGATTTGGAAAACCTCGGTTCAGGTTAGGTTCTGCAAATGAGCAAACTTCTTGGCTGTTGAATTTATGGCAGATTTGCTATCTCTCAGAAACTTCATCACCTAACCTTTAAAGTGGTGATTGCAAATAACACATCACAAAGTACAGGTTTCTGTGAACATATGAAAAATGTCCTTAAACAGCTGTGTATACTATAAAATACTCTTAACACATTAGTATTATCCACCTTATCATTACCTATTCCTCCACAAATTTGCAAACTATACATCACATAACCCAAATCATGTTTGTTATTAACAAAGACATTTAAACATTTTCCACTAATTGATTTATAATAAAAGTACCAGCCTTACTTTTGTTTAGAGGATCTTAAGTGGTAGTATGAGTTTGTAGATGCCATCATTTAATTGCATATGGTCCCTGAAAAAATTAATTATGCAGCCCTGATCTTCATGAACTGCCTTTGGCTTAACTTTTGGATTCTTTTATCCATCCTCTTTATATTCACAAAACAATTTTTTACTAAAGCTCATATCATGTTCCAAACATTGGATTGTAAGAATAATAAGACAAAATCTGTAAACTTAAAGAGGTCATAATTTATTGGCAAGGAAGACAAACCAATAACAACTAAAAAGTAGTGGCAAGTGGTAAGATGTATGTATGCAAAGTATAATGTGAGAAGATGGCTTCCCAGGGAAGGTGACTCCAGAGCTGAGTTTTCAAAAGCAAGAAGAGTAGCAGATGCAGTTAGCTAAAAGAAGCAGTGGAGTGAGGGGTAGGAATTGGCAGTGGTTAAGAGGTGCTCTCAAGGCAGAAGTGAGCATATGTTTACCAGAGGGACAAGAATGTGTAACAGTAGAAATGGTAAGAAAAGCAGCCTATTTCAACAAAACCTTTGTAATGCTCACCTGCAATGTCCTCTTTCCCATCATGGGCAGAGCAAGCAAAACTCAGTCAGGATCTCTGAGGTAGGGAACGCAGATGAAATCATAACATGGCTTGAGTGAGACTGGAGAAAAAAGCAGAGGACAGATCATGAAGTGCAGTATGTGTTGTGCTCAGGAGTTTGAGTGTTATTACTGGAAGCTATGAATAGCTATGAAAGAATTTTAAGCAGAGTTGTGACTGCATTAGGTTTAGATTTCATGTGTACTAAAATCTGATGGTGATGTGGGGTGTGTATTGACTGGAGCTACAAGTGAAGGCTTAGCAGAGTAAACTGTAGGAGCCAAGAAAAAGGTATGAATTGAGAACTTGTCAATAGAGATGAACCAGAGAACCATGGGAAGGAAGCATTTTCTTCCTTCTTAAAAACCACCTGTGTCTTTTGAATTCCAATGAAAATAAAATCAAAATTACTTGCCATGCCCTTAATGTCCTTACGAAACATGGTTTCTAAGTGGCTAGATGGTAATACAACATAGTGCCAAAAGAGTGAGTTTGTATTTAAATCTCAGCTCACTACATAGTACACAGGTGACCTTGTATAAATTACTTAACCTCCTGTTTCTCAGTTTCATAATTCCCTAGTGAGGGTAAAAATCATAAGGTAAATATGAGTATGAAATGTGATAATTTATTTAAACTTCTAGAACAATAATTGGGCCATGAAAATTATTCAGTCAATGCCAGCTAATGAACACATCTTATGCCATTCTCTACATTCACTCTTACTTCAACTTCACTGGCCTTCTGACAGAACACACAATGAACTCACCTGTATCAGAGGGCTGAACCTTTTTGTCTTTCAGCATGTACCACTTTTTTTCTGATGGACTGGCTAGTTCTCTTACATCTTTCAGCTAATGACTTGAAAACCACCTCCTCAGAAACTTCCCTGGAGACTTTGCATAATATACACTTTATCATTGTTCTCTGTCATGACGCCCTGCTGGTAATCTTTAGCACTTAGCAAAAGCACTAAATATTTAGTTTATGTATGTGCTTACTTGTCCATTGTATGTCTCCTCAACTAGACTATCAGCTCCATGAGAATGCATTGTTCTCTTATGTCACTTTGTATCCAGTTATCCTAGTTCAACATCTGGTATACAGTAGATTTCAATAAATAAATGTTCAATGCAAACAAAGAAAGTACAATATATAGACTAGGAGAGTGATCTCATGTAGAGGGTGGTCTAACTACTGGTTAAAAAAAGATTGTCAGTCATGATGAATATGAGAGGAATATCAATTCAAGTGGTGAGGAAAGGTAAAGACTTCAAATTTAGACACATTTGTGGACACAAGCTTTAGAGAAGGCTTTTAAATAGTTGAGCTGGATCTGCAAAGAGAGATTTGAACTCAAGATAGACTTGATAGATAGTAGTGGTTATAACCACGGAAGCAGATGCTTTCACCTGGAAAAACCTACTTGGTGAGCAGAAGCAAAAGCATGGGAAGGAACTCTGGGGATGATGCTTCAAGGTGCAGGTGTTGGAGGAGTGAACAGGAGGAAGACTGACTGATAAGGGAGCTTGGGAGAAACAACCAACCAACCAAACAAACAAACAAATAAACAAGATGTGAGTGGTATCATGGAAGCCATGGGAGAAGTTACTTAAATCGTTAAAGATAGTCTGACATTTCAGGTTTTAGTCCTTTTTGTAAATGTCGGAGTCTCAGCAGCTCTTCATGAGGCATTACTACTTGTTTCTGGTGCCCTCCTGTTCTCAAGCAGGCATAGTCTTCTGGGCTTTTCTGTGCCTTGGTCCCTGGGCATCCCTGGTCCTCATCCTTCATTATTCTTTTCCCAGGTTTCATTAGGCATTTTTTTCTCCCATTCTTAATGTGAAGATTTTAGTTATTTGGACCAAAGACCTCACTTTTTACTCTAAAATTTCCTTCACTCTGACTTCAGTAGAGATAGATATCTCTAGACAACACAAATAAAGAGGCCAGAGATGCCTTTGTTCATGACCAAAGTTCCCCAAGCAGCTATGAAAATGGGGCCTTACTCCTGACCTTGTTTACCCATCACCAAGAGGAGTCAGGCACGTATACACACCGTACTCATATATACTCAGCAAAGACCTCTTCTATTGTCTCCTTTCTAATAGAACCATTTGATGGCATGCTACATGAGCCACAGAAGTTGAAAATAGGTAAACCAGCATGGAAGGCTTGATTACTGATTCCTTTGTTAGGAAAACAAATATTGTGTTAGGAAAATGTAAGACTCTTTTGTTAGGAAACTTTCCTGATTGTAATGAAACAAATGTAGTTTTAAAGTAAATTTGAAACAAATTGTGAGGAAGAAAGGGAGGGATATTCTGGCAGTTTATCTGCTTGTTTTGAATAAAGACATTCTTAGAAAAGGTAAAAAAAGAGTTTTGGATGTGGTCGATCCTCGTGGAACAGAAAATTATTATTAGTAGTAAAAACAGAACCCCACACTATTTCCAGTGTGCTAGGTGTTCTGCCTAACTTCATTGCAGGGATTGTTAGGTAACTCTTTGGCTTACAAATGATTGGTGAGCATCATATATATACAAGAACTGCTGTCTGAAAAATAGCCCAAAACATTATGTTAACATACAGCTGCTGATTCCAACTGAAATGTGTCATCATTCCTGTAGTTCCATTTGGATCCGCCTAAGTCAATGGCTAAACGAAGTAGCTGGAGTATGATAGGAGGAACTGGAAGAAGAGACCTACGTAATTAAATAGCTTTACACAATCAAGATAATTCCTGCTTAAACCAAGCTTTTTTGTTGTTCTTGCTGATCTCTCCTTTTTGTCCTTAGCCCTTCTTGAATATTTGTGCAGAGCTGCTTAATGCTAACAAAGCAAGTCATAGCAAATGAGTGTGGCATCAATAAAGAATAGAATTAGAGGGAAATGGATAGCAACTATAGAAATTGTACACACAGCTTTTTCAAAAAGGACAAGATCAAATAAAATACCCTACATTTATCATTATATGAAACCTGGAGACAAGTTTTAACTCAATAGGCAGGAAATTAGACAGGAGACTTAGGTATTGTTAATGTGACTTTGATACTTGAGTCCTGGCTTATTGTAGGGAGTCACCTCTCTGCCTCTCCTGGAGTTCCAGCTTTTATGACATTTTTGCAGAACTACCCCTCTCTCATTTAGTCATTTATCCTAATAGTCTACAGCAACACAGAGGACACATCGCAGGGTACAGCATTTCTGCTTCCATAAATCAATTCAACCACTTCAAAAGCCACTCCTTTGCCCCTTGATTTCTTTTTGAGCTCCTAGCAACCACCCTTGTGTCAGATTCTAAATTTAGATACATTTCATGCATCTCTCCAAATCTCTAAATTATACTCTATCAGTGCACAACTGAGATTAAACATTGGGCTCTTCAGTCTGGGGAGAGCTAACTACTGTACAATTATTTCTTTATGCATGGAAGCCTTACAGAAGTGCATGTACAGGAACGAAAAGGTAGAGGCCGACATCTGTTACAAATGGTGGAGCTACCGAGTCAGTTATTTCTTGCTTTCTGAACATCCCTGTTTCTCTTCTTCTCCATCATTATGAAATCCTCGCAGTAAATCCATACTTAAGGTCTTGGCACCTCTCATGCAAATAATAATTTCTAGTTAGATTGGCTCGTGAAGCCTGGTAATTTAAGTCAGCTTAACATAACTCTCTTTAAAAAAACTTATCAAGGATGTAAAGGTTCTACCCAGGGTAGTCTAAGAAGTACTCCTCGACATTTAAACCTATTAAATAATTATGCCAGTTTTTAATAGGCTTTACCTCCCTTGTTTCATGGTCCCAGGAGAGGGGAGAGACTGGGAAGTAATGTGATGCTGAATTGAAAACCCGAAGGCACTAGCCCATAGGTCTGGACTTCTGACAAAGCCTATACTGCCGGTGTTCTTTATTATTTCAACTCCCTCTTCAAGAAACATATGCTGAAATGAAGACTGCCAGGCCAGCAACTTCATCTTTCTACATCTAGATTGGCCATGCTAACCTAAAATCTCAGACAGATAGGAATTTCTTCTGTTTAAAAGATATTCAAAGAATAAACTTTCAGGCCTTCAATAGAAGTTTGTTCTGGCATTCAGAAACAGAAAACTCACCATCATCTCATCATCTTATTTGAGCAAATGGTCATGAAGCAAAGGTTAAGAATAAGTTTCCTGGAAACCTGACAGTGTAACCTTTAGATATCAGCAACTACAAGTACAAAATTCATCCTTTTGCACAGTTGCAAATATACATTTTGTTTTTGTTAGTTTTTCTGCACATTCATAATGTGTAGCACAGAGTAAACCCTCAGTAAACATGTGCTGACTGAAGGAATTGTAAAATAACTGTGTAGTGGTCACTAAGGCAACCAGCGGCATGTTTACAAATGCACAGGCCGTCCTGCCGCACTTCCTGTCTCTTAACTGACTCACTGGGTTCTTTCTGCCTTGGTGGCATCTGCTCCAGTGACTGCTTGGACCTTCAATGTTACCTTTCTTAAGATGTATATTCTTCATGTCATGACCAAAATTATAATTGTTTTCATTCTTATTTATATTCAACATATATTTACTAAGGTTATATCACATGCCTGCACTTTATTAGTGTCTGGGATTTAAGAAAAAATACCTATAAATACTTCATAATCTAAATGGAAGATGTATGCTAAAGAAATACAGTAATTGCAATAAAACTAATAACACTGGATTCTTGGCATTCTTGGTTTATCATTCATACTTTTATCTGAAAAGGTTTCTTAAAATCTTGACATGAATAATCATTATTTGGAGGACATTGGCTTGATCATGAGCTTTGTGAGCCTGGCATGAAGAAGCCAGTCAGGTATTAAGTGCAGCTGGCCCCCTCTCATGGCCGTATCCCAACAGATAATGTGATCGTGCATCTTTATATGTGTAAGAAGTATTGGGAATTGTGATCCTTGAAAATTGGGGGTTCGGTGTGATCTTTGAAAATACAGGCTTTTTATCAAGAGCCTGTATTTAGTATCTCAGATGAAAATATGAAGGTAACAAAATTAACACAGAGAAGGCTGGACAAGCTTTATAGTGGGGAAAATACTAAATCTGCATATCTAAAGGTCTGTAGGTCCTTTCCAGTACTGGATGGGGGAGTGATATTTCAGGGTCTGTAAAACTAGCAGATGCAGACATGGAAGCGTGGACTCCCCCCTGCGGATGACATGTAAGCAGCTCACCATAGCTAAAGCACAGGGCTCGTGGAGGAAATGTTCCTGGAGGGTGTGCATCATTTGGTAGGTTGTAAGGAGCCCATTGCTGGAATTTTTGTTTCAAAAGAACAGAATTAGACATATTTTAATGTCGGCCATGCAATCAAAAACTATGGTAATGCTTTTTATATTTTAGTTTTAAAGGAATTTATTTTTTAGGTTTCCCCAGAGGTTGACCACAAAGCAAAGATTTGAGTAAAAGGAGTTCACCAATAAGTGGAACCTAATCAACAAAACAAACAAGTGAGCAAAATAAAATGAGGGATATGGAAATAAAGAACAAACTGACAGTGACCAGAGTGGGTAGGGAGGGGGGATAATGGGGAACAGAAAGGGAAAGGTCATCAAAAAACATATATAAAGGACCCACGGACAAAGACAATGGTGGGGGGCAGGGAGGATTGAAGGTGGGCAGTGGGGAAGGTGGACAATGGGTGGAGTAGGGAAGAGGAAAGGGGGAAAATGCGGACAACTGTAATTGGACAACAATAAAAAATTAACATATTTCTTTAAAAAGTAGATATCTATATATTTCTTTTTAGGTGATCCCATGAGACCACCTATAAGTATTGTGACAGTAAACCAGGTAAGGCAAAGCAGCCAAAAGTTTATCAGGCTTGCAGACTAATCCCACTGAGAAACTATAGGAGCCAGTGACAATGTACATTTAAGAGTTCTTCCACCCAGAATATCCAAAATTCTGGCTTCCTGAGCAGAAGACAAAACAGGCTTTCTTGGCTAGAAAGTCCCCCAAAGCAATTACAGGTGGGCACTCTTAGGTGGATAGTACTGAGGTGGAAAGGGTGAAAAGGTATAGGGAAGTATTATCTATTACAGCAATACCTATTACAAAGCAGTCCAAGGATTCACTGACAGAGAAAAAGTACTGATTATATTAGGTTGGCCAAAAAGTCCACTTGGTTTTTTTTTCATAAGATGGTTCTTGTAACACTTAGTTGTCTTTAACTTCATTAGAAACAATTTTGTTAGATTGTGTTGTGATAGCTGTCCTATCAGTGTGCATTAAACGTATAAAGAAAAATTGGTTTATTTTTGTGTAACCATTTTAATATTGAAGATGGCAGAAAATACACAACATTTTTGGCATACAGTTTATTTTTCAAGGAAGGTCAGAACACAACTGAAATGCAAAAAAAAAAGATTTGTGCAGTGTATGGAGAAGCTGGTGTGACTGATCGAACATGTCAAAAATAATTTGCAAAGTTTCATGCTGGAGATTTCTTGCTGGATGATGCTCCATGGTCAGGTAGACCAGTTGAAGTTGATAGCAATCAAATCAAGACATTAATTGAGAGCAATCAACATTATACCATATGGGAGATAGCCAACATATGCAAAATATACAAATCAATAAAATTATTGGTGAAAATGAAAAATGCATCTTACTTTACAGAAAAAAAATGAACTTTTTGGCCAACCCAGTATATTTACAAATCCATCACCACAACTAGAAAACTATTTTAATATATATTTTATGCTATAAGACAGGGTCATTACCTTTGAATTTCATGCTCCTCACATACACTTCTACATTGTTGAGCTCATACTATATTCAAGGAGTCTTTACTTATTTTAATTTAACTGATATTCCTATAAACTCTGGACATATATAAGGCTGAGAGAACCATTCTTGTGTTTCAGATGTAGAAACTGAGCTCAAAGAAATTAAACAGTCATATGGCTACAGTAAAAAACAGGTATTCTTCTTCCTACTTTCTTTTTTCTTTTTTCATTTAACTGCTGCAAAAAAGAACATTTAGCTTGTCTATATTTATCTCAATGGTAATTTATTTAAAATCATGTTATTTTATTGAAATTCAGAAACAATCACAATACTTAACATTTGCCAGTTTTTTTTCTATTAAGAAAATGCCATGCAAGAAATTTATATTCTTTTCTGACTAGAGATGTAAAAAGTTGTGTGTCAAAGATATAGTACAGAGAGCATACATGGAGTATGGATTGGGGAAAGTTAGGTCATACTCAGCTGGATTATCAGTTTGAAAGAGAAATCATGTTATTACAGAAACAAGTAAATATTATGAACTATAGTTTCAATCGGTATTCTATGTGCTGAAGAGTTACTAAGTAGACCAGGGTAGATTGTAACCAGACAGAGATAGTGAAGAGATAACTTTAAATAATCAGTGGGTCAAAAGCTAGGTAAGCAATTGGAACAAGAAGACAATTGCAAAGATGAGATAGGTAATCAAAGTTTGGAGCATGAGAAATAAAATATACGTAAAATGCATGGCAAACTAGAAAGCCAGTTATAAAGATAATTAGACAACAAGAAATGGGGTTACATTGTAAGGAGGATAGCCAGCAAAACAAGCAAGCAAGCAAAATATAACCGGAGACATTGAAATTGAGAACAAACTGCCAGTAAACAGAGGGGAAGTGGGAGGGGATAGTGGGGAGAGGGAGTGAAACAGGGAAGAGTTTTCAGGAACAACTATAAAGGACACATGGACAAAACCAAGGAGGGGGGAATCAGGGTAGGGAGGTGGGAATGGCTGGGGTGGGGAGGGTAGTGGTGGGGGGGAAAAGGCAGACAACTGTACTTGAACAACAATAAAATAAAAAATAAATTAAATGAAAATAATAAATAAAAATTTTTTTCCATTAAAAAAAGAACTTAGGGAGTCATCAGCTCTGAAACAATTAAAATTTAAGTCCCTAAAGTTTGATCACCTTAGGGAAACTTTTTAAAAATCTTTCTGCTATGAAAGAACCAATTCCATGAATTAGTATTTAGGAAGAAACTATTCTATTAGCAGTCAAAATCATTTTATAAATATTTTTACTGAAAATAGGTCATATATAAAAGAAATAGGCTTAACATAATTATGTCAGTTGCAAACATGCATTGCATTTTTAATGAAGAGAGAAAATATTAGCAAAGTTTTTCAAAGCCGTTATAAGCAAGGACACTCAGGGCAGACCTGAGCTCCCATAAATGGCTTTTAGCTGTAGCACTCCCCAACGGTCCTGAAAGGAGAGCATTCTGAGGCAGGTGTTACTAACGTGGTCTGTCCCCTCAGTACACTGTAAGAATATTGACTGCAACTTACTTCTGAGTCACTTCAGTTCAGATAGGATTTTTCTTTTTAACACTGGAAGAGAGGAATCCTTGATTTAGAACTTAAAAGTGATCACAAAAAGATTACTAAAAAATTATTTAACTCAACAGTAAAATGACTAATTCATAGTTCATCTAACAGTAAGCTTAAACATGAATAAACAATACATTATGAAGAACATGCAGTTTGGTTCTGATGCTAGTCTGCAATCTGTCTTCATCAGGGAATTGGTGAAATTCTTAGGTAGCTTGTACCTAATGTTACTGTCTTTGCCTTGATGTGGTTTCACTGTCAACACTTCTTTTCTTTGTCCTGACCTGGCCGTTCACTAATTCTTTTTGTGCCTGACATTTGTGCTATGCCATCTAAGTTGGAATACTCAGTGTCATTTTGAATTTGAGTTTTCAAGAAAATTGCTAAGAACTCTTGGTGCCCAGCTACAAATTGCTATATCAATGTTAGATGTCCTTCCCATCTCTATGTCTGACCTTCCTTTTCTCTCTTTTGCTCCATCCAGCTTGGTTCCCCTGCTCCCTCTTTTTTTTTTTTCATGTGTTCCCTCCTCTGCTACTGACGCTGGTGGGAAGTGAGAGACCTGAGAGGTACGTAGAAGAAAAGTGTTTGCCTACTTTATGTTTAAGCTACTATGTAATAACTTTTCTTCTGATTGTATAATTTTCAGGATAATTTATTTCCTACAATATGACCTAAAAATGTATTCAACATATAAATATAAAACATATTTTTCAATGGGCATTGCAAAATTCTATGTGTCCTTCTGAATAGCATAGTAGTTTTGGAAAAAAAAGACTAGCACTTAATTCTCACTACACAAATAGCATTCGCTGATTAGATATGATCTGATAATTTCCCTCCATTGCTTATAAAGTATTGTGATTTCTAAAGAGTCATATAAAGAAATTCCCCCCCACTTAGTTCATGATTCTGTTCTTTGACCCAAATTGTGTTGGTCTTTCAAACTTTCATGGGCTGAACTGATGTTGGAAGACAGGGAACACCATACTCTGCTGATTTCAAAATTCTTTTTGGCTAAAAGAGATGTCTCACATAGGAAAAGCTATTGTATTAAGGAAAAGTTCAAACTGAGTTTAATTTAAAATGAGCAAAGCAGTTCATCTTCAGTTCGACAATCCATTATTTGAAAAGACTAACCTAAATTTATAACTAAACAAAGGATTTCATCTTCATCATATGGCAGATTTCAGGTTGATCCCTGAGTATAGATGTACTGAAACTGTCCCAGTGTTACTGATCAGGATCAATGCTTTTCAAATACACATTCCTTGATTAAGAGGATATAGTGTCGTGGTTCTATCACACTATCACAGAGAGACTTTTATGCTATTTTTAAGTCAGAGTGTTTAACATACATGTTAGCCTTGAAATGAACATGGATTGTTATACTTACTTTAAATCCTGTTTCAAATGATAATACTGAAGGGTAAATGTCTTTGGATCCTAAGTTATTTGTATTTCTCTTGACAGCCCTAAGAATATAATGGTACTTCATGAAGCTGAAAATAAGTTTTCTTAGTGAGTTCTTTCTAAGATCATTTCTAGTTTCCAGATTAATGTTATTAATAGTAGCCAAGATATGGAAGCAACCAAAGTGTCCATCAATAGATGAGAGGTTACAAAAGCTGTGGTACATACTCGTATATATAATAAAAATATTACTCGGTCAAAAAAAAAGAATGAAATCTTATTTGCGGCAGCATGGATATTATGCTTATTGAAATAAGTCAGTCAGAGAAAAACAAATAACATATGATTTCACTTATATGTGGAATCTAAAGAACAAAATAAACAAATAAAATTGAAACAGACTCATAAACACAGAAAACAGACTGATAATTGCCAGAGGGGAGAGGTTTGAGGGACTAGGTGAAAAGTTGAAGGGATTAAAGAAGGGATACAAATTGGTAGTTATAAAATAGTCATGGGAATGTAAAATTCAGCATAAGAAATATCATCAATAATATTGTAATAAATATGTGTGGTGCCAGGTGGGTATTGGAAATACTGGGGGGAACACTTTCTAAAGTATATGATGTGTCTGACCACTATGCTGTACACCTGAAACTAGTACAAAATGATATTAAATGTAAACTTTAATTGAAAAATAAAATTAAAAAAAGAAAAAGGAAAAATGTTGACAATGTCTTAGTTCTGGTAAAAGTCCTAGGAGGCAAAATCATCATCATAATAATAATCAATAATAATAACAATAATAATAACATAGGGATTATAAAGAGCCTAAAGATTTATGAAGAACTACATTATATTGTATTTTAGTAAATGGTATATGAAGCTTTTAATATGCTGTTGAATTTGGATCACTAGTATCTTATTGAGCATGTTTACACACACACACATATATGTAACAGTACAAGAAACAAAAAAAAACAGGTACAACTATAGGCCAATATCCCACATATATGTGTGGGATATGTGTATGGGATATATATGTACCCCATATACATATATATGGGATATTGGCCTGTAGTTGTATCTGTTTTTTTTTGTTTCTTGTACTGTTTTTGGTATCAGGGTAAATTATCAGATTAATGCTCTTGCTTGGCTGGGGGTGACCCACTGGCAGGGCTTCTTGGTGAGGCGGGCTTGCTGGCTGGGCTTTGTGGTCACTGGATGGGATCCCAATGCCCTCTCCCTGGGTGGGGTTGCAGACTGCTTTGCCACTGTCTCACATCTGTGACTCGGCAAGGCTGCAATCTGTGCTCCCTGACCAGCTGGTACTGCTTATTGGGTTGTGTTCAGGTAGGATTACAACCAGGGCTTTGACTTTGGATGAAACTTCAGGTTATGTTCTGCTATCAGGTGGGGCCACAGGCTGTACCCCCAAGGTGATATAACAGTCAGGTAGTCCATTGACTCTGCTCTTTTGTTGGTTGTGGTTGCTGGCTGGACTCTCATTGGACAGGGTCTTCACCTGTGCCTCACAGTTCAGAGGGGCTGAAGACCATGCTCTGCTGTTGATTCAGGTTGCAGTGTAGGCTTCCTAATGGGTAAGGTCACAGGTTATACCTTGCTATTGGATGGGGTTAACAGCTGGGCTCCCTTCTTGGGTGAGGTCACAGGCTGTGTTCAGCAGTCAGGCAGGGCTGTAGGCTTGGCTCACAGGTGGGCAGTACCATAGGCTGAGTTCTGAAACTGCCCTGACCACACTGCTCAGGGGCCTGGTTGTGCCATGCCAGTAGCTATGCTCAACAGATGGGCATGGCTGCTGGCTTGGATCCCTGCTGGAGCAGGGATATAGGATGGTCTCCTGGGTACTTGGGTCTCTGGCTAGTCTCCTGGTCAGGTGGGACTGGAAACTGTTCAGCAGTTGGGTGCGGATGAGAATCTTCTTCTCTGCAAGGAAAGCCTGTAGTATGTGCTAAAGGCTGCTCAGAGTCTATAGCCATTTTTCCCAAAGGAGCAGGACTTTAGCTTATGTTCAGCTGTTGGACAGGGTTTTAAATTTGGACAGGGTTTCTTGGCTGGGTGGGGCTGTAGAATATGCTCCATGGACCATTGGCTGGGGACTCAAATCAGGTTGCACTCCCTAATCAGACTGGGCCATGGGCTTGGCTCTGCAGTGGAGCAGAGCAGCTGGATGGGATCTCAGCTCCAGCACTGGACCAGACTAAAAGCAGAAACATAGCCATCCACAATCTGAGCTCTAGTTGCTGTAAACCTCACCCCCTTTTCCATCTCTAGCTAATCTCTCCTAGTCTCTAGCTTGAGTCCCACAGATTCCTCCAGTGATCCTGTGAGGTGAGACCTGAGTATGCCTCCCAAGAAGCATCCCATAATACTGGAGAAACTGTAGGCCCAGGGGGATCCTCCTATTGTGGCTCTGTGCCCCTCTAAAGTGGGGCTGTGCAATCAAAGTGAAATTTCTCCTCTTCTTCTTTTAATGGGATTCCTCTTGATCTTAATGATTCCAAGGGTGCTCAGCCTTGATCCTGAGTTCTGGGATTTTCACAGAAGTTTCTTACTCATGAATGGTTACTAACTGGTCTTGGAGACAACTGTACTTAAACAACAATTAAAAAATGTGGAAAAAGAGAGAACCTTGATACTGGTCCCCAGGTAAGTCTCACTGTTCCCAGGTGTTAATGAGGACAATCATTCCTATTTTGGGTAGGCAGAATAACTGATCCTTAAAGATGTTTACTTCCTAATCTCCACAACCTCTGAGCTGTTACTCTCCATGGCAAGGATGAATTTCAGTTTCAGTTAGGATTAAGGATGATAAGCAGTAGTATTTAAGTAAATAGATTAGCCTGGATTATCCAGGTGAACCTAATGAATTACGAGCATACTCACATGTAAAGCGGGAGGCAGAAGGGTTAGTGTCCAAGTGACAGGAAATGGGAAAGGCTCTAGTTGTCATTTCTTGCTTTAATGTTGGAGGAAGGAGCCACAAGCCAAAAAAAAAAAAATGTGAGCAGCAAGGAAATCGATTCTCCTTAGGAATTTCCAAAGGAGCCCAGCCCTGCTGACTGACACTTCACTCGTAGCCCACGGAGACCCGTTTTGGATTTCTGACCTCCAGAAATGTCAGGTAATGAATTCTTTGTTGTTTTAAGCAGTGATGTTGTTTTAATTTGTGGTTATAATTTATCTGTTGTGATTTGTGGTAATTTGTTATAGCAGCAAGAAAAAGCTACTATTGTATGGGTTTGTTTTGAGAACTGAATTGAATAATATAAAGCCTAGTATTCTAAAACATGAGTGCTGGGATTAGATTGTGTTTTGAGCTGCTCTTTCAAAATAGTGACTATTACATTTTGAATTAATATCATTCTGTTTTCTCATCTACATGTAGGGATATAATATCTAGAAATGCAAAATTTTTGTCAGTTTATTCTTTATACTTTTTAATACTTGATAAGTTTTCTAGTTGGCCATAATTATATACCTCATCTCTAGAATTGGTAATGTAATTTGTAAAGAAAGTCTCTTGATAATCACAAAGGAAGGATTAAGGAAAGCTAGGAAGAGAATTTATGCCGAAAACATAATGTTGAAAAGTGAACATAGTTAGAACCAGACAACATTGCCTCCACTCCCAAAGTTTAGAAGAGGACCTCCCAGAGGTGGGGCTGGGGAAAGGGTAGGAATAAATTCCAAAGAAGCAGAGACTCTTCTCACCCCTGCTGGCCAGCTATAGGAAGCTGTGAGGACACTGTACTCTAGTGGGTCCTCCTTCACCATTCTGTGTAGCACTGTGGCTCAGCAATGCAGAAAAAAGTTGGCTGTTTTGCATTACTGGAATATTGATCAAAGCCTCTCATAGACAACCACACATGATGGTTGAGCAGAATGACCCTTTTGTTGACTGCAGTCTTTGCAGAAACTTTTGTAGATGGTGTGGACAATTCTGCCTCAATACCAACTTTATTGACTCAAGATAAGCACCTCATTATCCCCAAACAGAGTGAGGTGTCTCTGACATCTGAAGAAATGGGTCATGAAGTTGATAGGGAAATTCTGGTGCCTATCATATTAATGAACAACAATGAAATAGCACCAGCCTAGGCTTGAGAACCCCCTCACCATGTAAATGAAGAATTAAACATCCAAATTCTATAGGATTGAATGAGGCGATCCTTGCCAAGTCAGTATGAAAGTCCCTGGTCACAACAACAGCAACTCATGGCAATAAGACTTAGCTTTATTATTCATTTTTAAAAATAATAACACAAAGTATAAAATTCAATGGATTCCAAAGAGTGTGAAGTAAAAATGTCACTCTCTTTCCTCTGCTTAAATTGTCCCTTCCAGGGGTAACAACTTTCATAGATTCTTGTATCATAACAAAATATTTTATATATTTATAAATGTTTCCTATTGTTTTCTCACAAATGACAATATACCATACAGTTTTTGCTCTTGCCTTTTTCATTTTATATATGCTAGTGTGTTCCCCATGTGTAAATACAATCCTACTCAACTACGATTACAAAAGTGATTTGTAAACTGTAAAGTGTTTATAGTATCTGTTTTCATAAAGTCAGGGCTATTTATTTGAGAACTAAACTGGTTCTAAGATGACTTTTATTTCTAGTAGGCTTGAGTAGTATCCTAGATTAATATTAAGTCTTCTTTCCACTTTGGACCGATTAAGATGTGCTCCAAAAGGTACTTTATATATTTTAATAGAAAAATACCTTCTGTGGTTTTGACAAGTGCTGTAGATGCTAACTATTTTCAGATCCAAAAATATCCCCTTTATTGTAGAATTGCCAAGAAGTGAAGGTACACAAAGTCTCTTGGATGTGTGCCCTTGTGATAATTGCCACACTTCAAATTATTTACATAAGACCATGTTCCTTCAAATGGATCCTTTAATTGTCAAGCTGTGAATATAAACTAGAAGTCCTATTTTAGTTTGTGGCCATAGATGGATGTTACCTCCAGATTTGTGTTTATAAATGCTCACTTCTTCTGCAGTAAGCAGGACAAGCAAACCTGTAGGAGGTCTAACCAGCTGCTGTAAATATGGGCCCTGAGGGCCTGATTACAGAGGCTGGGTGGACTTGCCTCCTGCATGCAGGACCGACTCCTGCTTGGCTCCCCATGCTGAAGTCACTGTCTTTCAGGCTGGCGTCCAAGTTTGACATCATTTATCCACATGAACAGGTGCTCCCATAAAATGAACTGCATAAAAAGCAAGTGCTATGGCAGAGTCTGATGATTTTCCACTTGATGTAGCTGTATAGGTAGGTTTAGAGACAGGCAAGGTTTCTCTATAGTCTCAAGAAGCTGAATAGAGAAAATAGAGAAAGCAACATTTTCCAGTACAAAATAACTGAAAAAAAATCTAGGTTTTATTTTTAAAAGCATACCAATTCCTCGAATTCCTTTCTTAGGATTTCTTCTACATTTCATGGTGTCTAAATTTCTGTTAGCATGTGGCTGATGTTTTATACAGTGTTAGAACAAAAGAACGATTGGTGGGGTATATTTAAAAATAGTCAGGGTGCACCGAAGAGCACAGAGGAAAGACTGGAGCAGGGTTAAGCTGAGTTTTTTTTCAAACGGAAAGTAACATATTTAATTCAAATAAAATGTTTGGAGCTGTCACAGTTCCCAAACTACTGAGGTGATTACTGAATACCAAAATATCTGGAAAAGTTCAGGGAATTGGAGTATTACATTTGAAAAGAAATCAAGTTGTAGAATTTATCATAATATACAAGAGTAGTAATTTATGTCTTACTGTCAGGATTTCAGGTTGGTCCAGCTCCACTTATTTTAACATGTAGAGGTCTTTCTAGTTCTAAAATTTTAGAAGGGGGAGATCACCTTAAAACTTTTAGTTAGAAATTTTAAGCCCTGGCTGGCATAGCTCAGTGGATTGAGCGCGGGCTGGGAACCAAAGTGTCCCAGGTTCGATTCCCAGCCAGGATACATGCCTGGGTTGCAGGCCAGAACCCCCAGCAACCACACATTGATGTTTCTCTCTCTCTCTCTCTCCCCCCCTTCCCTCTCTAAAAATAAATAAATAAAATCTTTTAAAAAAACAAAAAAACTTTTAGTTAGAAATTTCTTATGAATTTCTGAGGATTGAATAACACAAGTAAAGGACCTGTCCAATCAGAATAAACACTCCTTTTCCAAGGCATATTCTATTCACCTCAACTCAAAAGGCTAGATATATCTCATCAAACTCTAGGAAAAGAGGACAAGGAAATATTTCAGAGGTAAGAGACACTTAGGAAATTAGTATGTTATTCTTATATCATCAATTCCTCACTGTCATTACTAAAAATTGAAATATCTCTTAGCAGGGGGAAAACAAAATTTAAAAATTGCTAGTTACCTTAGAAATAAGTTCCCTAATTTTATTATTTTAATGTATAGATTTTGATTAAATAAGATAAAAATGTTAAAATTGTAAACAATTAGAAAATATGAATATATATCTACATCATCCAAATAAATCTTCACTGTGTAAGTGAACTGTATGCCATAAATGCTTTATTTTGCATTTTATATTTGAACTTTGATATTTTAAAAGAAGTATGCTATTAACTACATGTTGCACCCTGTGGTTGGATTCTACTTTTTATCTAATAATTATAGTTAAAGAAACTGATGGGGTTTTTTGAAATACTTTATATAAGTTGAATATTTAGAGTTAACCCTCTTCCTCCCAGAATTGTTCAATTGCAATTAGAATGACAAGTTAAATGCTGAAATCTTTTCTTGCTCCAATATTTTTATCTCCAAGTACTATTATATGTTCCTTTATAATTTATTTTTTCTGTTGAATATGAGCTGAATATATCAGAACACCTATCCCTAAAGTTTATAAAAAGTGTTTAAAGTTGTCATACGTAGCACAGTTATGTTAGTTTACCACAGAAGAATTTTTGATGAAAAGCAAAATAACTATATGTAGAATGTTAGATGCCTTATTGCTAGTAGTTAAATATCCTCAGAATAAGGGCAAATAAATGAACACTCATAAGCATGTAATCACAAACAGGACCTACTACTTCAGTTACCTTCTAATGTCAGTATTTTAGTCTTATGAAATCACATACTGCCTGTTGAATCAACCTTAACTGGGACATTATATTTTATACTCCACGTTATTTTATTCATGAAATGTGATTACGCGGTGGGGAGAGGTGATGAAATGGTGTGGTATGGTTTAATGTCTGCTTTCTGGAAGGTGAAAATAAATTCTGCTTTAAGATTTCCCCAGACAGCAGCCTGTTCTCATTCTCTCTGTGAATTCTTTCTAATGTTTTATATGTCCTGTTTTGATGTGGGAGAGAACTGAAAGTCTGGTGTTTATTTTCATGTCTCTGAGCAAGAGTCTCAGTTAGTGGCCTCCTATGAGTGCACGCCGAAAGCAATTTGATATGTGTAGGTGACTTGTTATATAGCGGATCGGGTGAAGCCATCGCCAGGAAAGGAAAAGTTATATATTCAGTGAACATCTTTTTATCATAGTCCCTCTTTTTATGGATGAAAATAGCAACTAGATGGCTTTACATTGGAGATCTATCTCTAGTATTTTATGATCTTCATGTGGTCATGAAACTGAAACTTTATAGTTTATATATCTTACTACATTTGCTTCTTTTTTCAACTCAGCAGTACTTACTTGGGAACATGAAAGTGATTAAAATTCTGATTATTAATATGAACAAAACACAGAAGAACATCTTCAAAATTAAAATTCAGAGAGAAGTTGAATCCCATAACAGAATATTCATTTATATTCAACAAATGCTAGTAGTCTTTAGTCTTTGTGCTTGAGATACAAAATTCAATCAGTAAATCACTTTAACAACAGGATCCAAAAAAGAAAAAGCAAAATAGATTTTTCCATGATAAACACTTGCTGCAATTGATCAAAGCTGATCTAGGTTTATGTACTATTGAGAAACTGCAGATGGGGTTTTATGGATTTACCGATGTAAATGTATCATCACCAAATGTTTCAGTAATGTTTTCTGTTTGCTATCACTCTTAGTTGTAACATGAGCAAACACAGCAATTTTCTTTTTTCTGTTGTGATACTTGTGCTCCAGAGAAAGGGCAGCTTTGGGCAAGGAGGTGGTTCACATTGTGGTTTATTTGCCAGATAAATGCAACTAATTTCCTGGTAGGAAGAGCCTACGTATATGGTGCCTTGGTGCTTAACTAAAGCCATCTTCATTACCATTCATGTTCAGCATTGTTTGTTTCAGGTTTGGGATTTCAAGAAATTATTTCAGATATAACAGTGTTAAAAAATATAATGATGCCAAAAATATATTCTTTTAATAGTTGTATTTACAATGGATATAAAATTATGTGGAAAACTTTGATCTATAGCAATTTTCTTGACTTCTTTTGCATTTAGTGGCTCAGTGTTGAGGAAGACATAAACTTGACAGGCTAAGCCAGAGCTGCAGAAATATGTGGGGTGGCTGAGGCCAAGAAAAGGTCACCTATGTGCCATAAGGTGTCCTCCAACACACAGAGAAGAGGCAGAGAGTCATTCTCTCCTGTGCGATTAAGTCTTGCTATTGTTCCTGGAGTGAGCTATAGAAACATTTCTCGATGACGTACAACACTATAAAAATTGAGACCCACTATTTGAGAGTCTGCTCTCATATTTGATGATTGAACTGTGTGGTTCTTTTCACTCTCTCCATGGCTCTTATATCTTTCCTGAAAGGCCTGCACACAGTCCTCCCCCTTAGACCTCTTGCTTTGGAAGATGACAACTGATCTCTTTAGCTCTAATGGCTCCCCAGAATGAATTCCAAATATACGCATAACCCATATTTTAAGTCAACACCCAGATGTAATTTCCACATTTGGCCAAATTTTATTCACTATTTTCACATGGTAGATGACGTAAGAGATTTATACATGTGATTGTTTTCAACATATAAAATCTGAGCTTCCTTTTAAAAAAGAATTAGATAATTAGGTTGTTAAGTGTCCTCATGTAAAAGGACCATCATCCCCAAGGCTGGCATGGTGGAGCCCCAAACCCAGTCTTGCCTCTAGTGTCCTTCAGGACAGTGGGACCTCAACTTCCTCTCTGTCAAATGGAGAAGTTGACTTAGCTGTTCTATTGGGTGCCCCTGCCCAAACCCAATACAACTTTCATTAAGGATTTGGTCAAGGAGAATTTACATTTTTGGTGGCTTATTAAAGATAAAACAATTACAAAAATGAACAAACAACTTGTATGCCCTAACCAAGAGATAGTGAAACCAGAAAAGTCAGCATCTATGCTGCCTGTCACCACCAGAACCAGTAAGTAGAGACAGGGATTGGATCTTTATGGCAGGAAATCTGAGAAGGTGGGTCATGTACCTCAAAAGAGCATCTTACGTTTCATTTCAACCCAACCTTTTTTATAAGGAGGAAAAAATGTAGGTAAGAGGTTTGGAATTCAGTAGAAAGGTTAAACAGATAAAAGCTGCAGTTCAGCAATTTCCCTAGCACCCTTTCATCTGTTGACAGGTGACTCCTTATCTTTATCAGGTGTCCTGGGCAGCCTGACCTCAGACCTCTCTCATAGAACAATGGCTCAAATACCATCTTGATCACTTGCAGTACCCTTGGGGACAAAGGTCAAATTTCTTGTAGTCTCCTGGACTCAGGGTGGGTCATACCTTCAGTAACTGAAACAATAGCTTTTTACATTCATTAACTACTAAGCTTATTAACTATTATTTAAAACTAAAATATTCCAACTCTTGAGTTCCCCATCTACAGGTCTTGCTTCAAGGTTAGTTTTAATTTCTAAAGGTATGAATAATATGGAATATTCCATAATAACTATACTTCAGACTGAGTGTTGATATAACCATAGAAATGTTGTTAGAAACTTTTATCACCTGTTAGCACCAATAGTCAGTTACAGTGGAAAAGCCCATTTCCAGTAAGTTTGAAAAAAGGAATAGAAGTGGCACTCCTCTAATAAATACTTAAACCCATAATATATATGTACCTACATACATTGTTTGGTGGCATGTTGTGGAGAGCAACAAAGAGGTACTGGCTGGTAATAAAGTCCTGAGACCTCCACATGTGTCTATTTCTTTTCATATTCAAGAGTGCTGGAATGAGAGTCACTATGAGGAGATAAATGAAGGAAATGGGGCTTTGGTTTGTGGTTAGAAAAGACCTTTTGTGAAGTCTGAGGGCTTTTAAGAGGCACATTCATGGGCACATTCAGTATGTTTGGGTCGACCAAACATATTGATAGGATTCTTTGTCTTTCCTCCCAGATGACTGAAGTCTCTGTTAGTATTGGAGCTTTGGATTTGCCTATTATATGGTTTCAAATATTCCCATTGAATAATAGCAACATGAATGCTTGCTAGAAGACTCATGATATCTTTAAGTTATCATAGTTACTTTTATTTTAAATCTATCCTGGAAAAAGTGTAGTAAAAGAATATTAGTGTCTAGATTTCTTATATTTCATACCTATAAAGTATCAGATGAAAGAAAACATTGTTTAAGTGCCATGCTATTAAAGTTCACCTTTTTGCTTCATGTAAGAAATGATGAGTAATGTGTACTCTGGATAAGAATGCTTTTGCTTTACTTAAATGTTAGGTGAGAATTTGCTTTTGGCCAAAAGTCTAGGCAAAACTTTTACAATAAAGAAAATGTTTTAAGGATTGGTTATAAAGTTTGAGGAAGATTATATTGAAATATGAGAATATATTCCAGTATAAACTTAATAAAATAAAATTCATTTTCATTATCAAAAATATTTATTCTGGAAGCAGCTGTAGAAAAGCATAATTATAGATGTAGGTTTTACAGTTTGTAACTATTCTAGAATTGTTATTGATAAATGCCAGCTAAAATCACCACCCCAGAAACATCAGATGATTTTAATTAATATAGCAAAAATGAAAAGTAAAATGCAATGCTCATGGGTTCCATGCATATTATTTATTGGGATGAATGGCATCTACATTTGTCCTGAAAGCAAATTACTAAAAATTTGCATCTGAGCTGGAAAAATCTAATATCTAGTAGGTTAGTAATCAACTATGATTATTATTCATTGTTTAATATCACTGAGAAAAGTTTTTTTATTATTTATGCAATTACAGTGGTTCCCACTTTCTCTCCCTTTCTCTACCTCCACCCAGCCCCACCCCAATCCTTCCCTAAATCATTCCCCATACCCTGGTCCCTGTCCATGGGCCACATTCTTTGGTTAATCCCTTACCATCTTTCATCCAGAACCCACCTCCCCTCTGGATATCATCAGTGTGTTCTATGTATTTATGCTTCTGTTTCTATTCTGTTAGTTTATTATTTTCATTAAATTCCACATATAAGTGAGATCATGTGGTATTTCTCTTTATCTGATTGGCTTATTTCGCATAGCATAGTATTCTCCAAGTCCATCCATGCTGTTGCAAAATGTAAGAATTTCTTCTTTTTTACTGCTGTGTAGTATTCCATTGTATATAGGAAGAATATTTATTTATTTTAAGATTTTATTTATTTTTAGAGAGGGGGGAAGGAGGGGGAGAAAGAGACGGAGAGAAACATCAATCTGTGGCTGCCTCTCATGTGGACTCTGCTGGGGACCCAGCCTGAAACCCAGGCATTTGCCCTGACTGGGAATCAACCCAGTAACTCTTTGGTTCCCAGCCCACTCTCAGTCCACTGAGCTACACCAGCCAGGGCTATAGCAAGAGTTTTTAATCTAAGACATGATCATGGATTAATACAATATTTTTTTTGTTTGGAATGGAATCAGTTTGGAAAATGTTATGTTTTCTAAAGCACAATTTACACAATTCACTAATTACATACAGTACAATTTTGAAATACTTCTTAGAAGGTAAAGTGAATATATACGAAATTTTTAACTCTTAAGAGTATTACTGCCAAGAGAAATAGACTCTAGCTGAGGAAGATGATTCTTCTACTACAGCACAAGAGGGAAAAGGGAAAATTTTACGAAGAAAATTGCATGAGGTTTTTAGTGCATTAATTAACTTCTTCATGTGTTAATTTAAGTATTAGGTATTGCTATTTGTGTAACTCTCTGGTATTCTGTAGAGGATTTGGGATTGTTCAAAAAGTTTCCAGGCAGGATCCATCAAGTGGCTACCTTTTGGGTAGCTAAATATTTAAGTAAATTAAAGCACTATCCATATATTCCCTTCCTATTGAGAATCTTAAAGTGTGGAATTCCTACAATGTTTTCATAATTCCTGTAAAACATCAGTGGCAGGTTTCAGACTGCAAAATCATGTCAACTATGGGTAACTTAGTCAAAGACCATGATGTGGTAGGGTTCTCTTACTTATAAAATTTCTTGACTAATTAAAAGTTATTAAAGATAGATTTTATTTTCCATTATGTTTTATGATTTAATTGATTATTTGAACTCGGCTTTTGTACATATGAAGAAAATGCAATATTTATATATCAATTTTAATTTTTTAAAAAACAGAAATTGAAAAGCGAAATACTTTCTCCTTGAGTACCAATCATTTTGCAACACTAAATATCAGTTCAACCTTGGCTATTCTCACTTCTGATAATTTATAGAGGGAGACTAATGGGATAAAAGCACCCTCATTTCTCCTGCCCCATATAATAGGACTTTTTAGGTCAATTATTAATTTTGAGGGGCATTTTAAGATAGATCTGGAAATATTAACTAAATTCATGTGGTTGACTATACAACTTATTGTCAAGAAAAAACTTAGGAAATTGTTAAATATGTCTCAACCATCTTCATCATGAGCACAAACAAAATATTTTGGCAACTTCATCTGAATACAGTATATAAAGGCATGCCAATGTCAAAAGATTTGAAATAATATAGTGGTTTTGAATGCTTTTTGTGAAGTTGATTTTAAAATTCTATATCTAACATTTTTTTCTTGATTATTTATTATTATTTCCCAGAGAGTGGCCAGAAGGAGCGCCTCCCCAGCACCCCTTGCTGCTGCACCCCTCCCCCGGAGTGTGCATTTTCTCATTCCCAGGAACATAGCTACACTCCTGGCCTGTGGTCTGTGTGAATGTTGGTTTGTCACTTCTCTGAAAGTGGCATGCAGACATATCATATTCCCAGAGACTTGGTAGCACAACCATCTGGATATACAGATTAGATCTTTTTAAATAGCAGAAATAGAAGCTATGTGGTTGCAGTGATCTGCCTTCCTTGCTTTGGCACCCTGAGTAAATATTCCTTATGATTTGAGACAAGAGATATAAATTGAGTTAGGATCCTAAGTAGCCAGCTCAGAGCCCTACATCCTGTTTTGACAGTGGTGCATGAGCTTAAAGCTTGGGTTAAAGTGAAGTCTAATCAGAGTCTGTTCATTTGTCCTGCAGTTGCACAGTCAGAGACACTTAGCAGGAAAGCTGTGGGAGCCATCCATCTCAGTTCCTCAAGGATGGGATAATGAGAAGCAGAAAGGATCTTGCCAACTGCTATAGGGATGTGGGTTTCATAAAACCAAGAGGATTACTCAGAACCGAATCTGAGACCCAATATATAGAACCGAATTTAGCCATGGGCTAAATGTTCAAGTTTCCAAAGCAAAGATAAAACACACACACATAGTTCAAAATTTGAGCAGTTAAGGGTATAGGTTTTGGAAACCTAGAGGTCATTCCAAATGAGTAAAGTTCAAATAGAAATGAATAACGGATCTTGGATCATCTCTGCCAGCAGAACTAGAACCATTATGAGGCTAAAAATGTCTCGTTGTGTCCTATTTAAATTCACTTCTGAGGTCATAAGTGCAAATGCACATGAAGGAGCAGTGACTATGTGAAGAGAGAACAATAGTTGCAGACTTTTCATTAGACTTTGCTTTATCTTTGCCTTTCATATATTTCTTACTGATAGGTCGAGGTGCTCAGCTCCCATTAACAAGTTCAAACCATCCTTGTTTCTGGAACCAATCCTGACTTTGGAGAGTATAAAAGGAAAGCGCCCTAAACATTAGAATTAGTAATCCAAGCTCCTGTATTTAAAGTTTTAAATATTGGGACTTGTGATTTATTTAGCAAATCCCATTTCATATTGTCTTCAGCTTCAGTAAAACTGTGCTTTTCCCAGTGAAAGATCATATATTGGATTTTGACCAATATCTTAGCTTCTTTAGAACCAAAGTCTTACCTAAGGTAAGCGACTGAGTGACCTGCCTCTAAGTCCCAATGCAGTGGCCAGGAAATTGTTGACAGAGCTTGAAAATGCAGGCATTGTGCTGCCATAGACTTATAAAATACTATCTGGCGTTATATTTCCCATATGAGGAATGGCAATGTCAGTGTATTTCCTTAGTTTAGTTGGATGTTGTTGTGTTCTATCAGTCTGGAGTTTCTCCTGCATCTGTATGAACTGCAGTGACTTATGTTCAGTTCTGCTGCATGGTTTTTCCAAGTGGCTACACAACAATATGGTGAGCTGGAGCACTTCATGTCAGAATTTGAAATTGAGGATGACCTCCTTTGAGATAACTGCAAAAGAACTAATACCTGTGTGGAACAATTAATCATGGAATTTATTACCATTATCATTCATAAATTTTCTCTTATTTATTCAACAAATATTTGCTGGGGAGCCAATTCTATAAGTGTGGGGATGAAAAGATGAATTTGGACACATACCCTGTTTCTAAGAAATTAACATTGTTGTAGAAGAGGTTTAGCAATAAACACTTGTGTTGTAGTATGACAACTGTTTATAAAAGTGGTAAGTGCTCTGGAGTAGGAAAGGAGGTTACTAGTTTCCTTTGGAGGGGGTGGAACCAACAAATGTTGATTATTTTGCCATTTCTACCCTGTGCTGCTTTTTTATTCGGGGTAACAAATGAATTAAAAAGCCCATCCATGGTATCTCAAATTTATTTATATATCTACAACCTATTTCCTTGCCATATTTTTTGAAGTATTACAGATTTTTTAAAATTACATGCTAGGTTCTTGCTATGCTTGTGTTATGTCAATAATCTTCTTAGCTTTAAGTAGACCTTTATCAAATAAGATTTCCATGCTTTCTGATATTTTTGAGACTATAGTCAACTCTAATGTCCTCAACTTTGTTATAATCAGAAAATGAAATATCTCTATAAAAACAAATGATGAACTTTTGCACATTTTAGCCATTCTGCACACTTTTAAACAATATTTCCCTGACACACTAAAAGAGATTTATCAACAAAGCCCAATCCAAACCAAGTTGATACAGCAGTTTTCCCATAACCTTTCAAATTGCCTTGTTTCTTTAAAGTTCTCTTGCATTTCAGGAGGTAAGCAACTGTGGGAAGTCATCTTGGGAGAAGACTGAAAACACTATTCTGAGCAAAAGGCTCAGTGACCTGAACTAATTTGATACCCATCCTGAGATCTCTGTATAGTGAGACCTGTTAATTGCATTGCCTTATCACAATATAATGATGCAATTAACTTGTATCACCAGTACTGACCATTTGTTATCACATTTTATTTCAAAGATATCAATAACTGCAAAGACTAGCACATATCCTGTCTAGGAAGATTGACATATGATAATGCTGAGATGTGCTTTTGAGTGGATCTCGACCTCAAGAGATCATGATCTTTGGTGAAAAAAAAAGTCCTCAGCATGAAAATAAAAGAAAGGAAAATGACATTCTCCTGAAAAATTTAACTGGTATACATATTTCTTTCTGGCTCAGCAATTTTACATCTAGTGATCCTAGTTCAGCAAGTATTTTCTTTCCTCATTCAGCATTGCTTGCCTTCAAGCTCCTGCACAACTTTCCTTCTTCGCAAGTTATTGGAATCAAAGTAGTTAGCTAGAGGGTTTTATTTTTAAGTAGAAACTGTAGAGAAAATTAACAGCAATATCCTGTATTTGTATAAATAGGAAATTTGCCAAAAGCCACTGGCCTGAATATCACATCTCTGTGAAAAACACACAAGTCAATTCTGCACTTGTTTCTTCATATACACCACAACCAATATAAGCTGCTATAACTGTCATGGAATTAGGAATCAAGAAGGTTATGGGCCATAAGAATTGTTATCATAGTGTTGTTTGCCTTTTCATTGGAAAAATGTGGTGCTGACAGTAGTGCTAGGAAAGCAAAAGTGTATTGGAAATTAGTATCTCCTGATGTTTAGATTTGGAGGAATATTCTGCACAATCATTCTCTCTCTCTCGCCCCGTCTCTCTCCTCTCTCTGTTTCTCTCCCTTCCTCACTCCTTCCCTCCTTCCCCTGTGTCTTATGGCTCTGTAAAAGTAATTAGACAATATAAGCAAGGGCATTATATATTTTTCTTCTCCTGGCAAAATCACTAAGATTTATATTAATAATATTATGTTTCTATTCAAAAGGGACCAATTATTCCATCTGCTTTCCACAATGTGAATTCAGAAAATAGTCTCGGATGGGTAAAGGATCTCAGGAACTGCTCCACAAATAAACCTCTCCAGGCATCAGCAAATATCCAGGTGTGGTCTCCTTTTATCAGTTATGAATTCCCACATTCCTACCTTCCAGGCAATTTAAATTCAATTTTTAGGTACCCATAATTTTTGGACTTTATTTGGTCAACATTTCTTTTTATCATTTAAAAAATTCAAGTTATTATTGTTCTTATGATTTTCTTGCTGCTTTCACCAGCCTTATTTTTGTCTTATGTTTTTCTGGGAAGGCATACAGTAGGTTCGTTCTTTCACTACACAGTGTAAATAATGGTATAATAAAAGAAGACCCTCTTTGAGAGTAAATAAGTTCTTTAAACATGGGTTTGGAAAGCCATTATTTGATTTTATTTTTATATCATAAATAATTAAGGAAGAAAAATAATTTTTCTTGCTATTATACTTAGTCACAGGTATATATAATTTCATGCTGAGTTGTTTCTGCCCACAAGTACCTAAGACATAGTAAAATGCTTGTTTTCTGTAAAGATTAAGGGACCATTTTATTACCAACCAGGACTGTGATGGTGAGTGTAATTAATAAACCTGAATCAAAATATTAGATGATTTTGGAATAAAATTAATTAGTTATGGTGAACATTTCACATTTCACAATACAGAGGCATCATATTGTGCAAAGAAATGCACCAGATACATGTCTATTTCTGTGTTCAGGATTCTTGGGAGGAAATGAGTTTTTTCTCTCAAGAGTAGGTAGATGCTACAATAGCTCCCTCCAAGTCTTGCCCTGGTTTTATAGGAGGCAGAAACACAAGCCAATGAGAGATAAAGCAAATTACTGATGCTTTTGGGCTGTAAAACTTGAAGTAAACTAGCCATGTTTAATGCCACATGTTGTAACTTCTTTTGTCTTTTTCAGTTATGGTTAATTGACAATATGAGGATTTTGATTTCTTAGAATTTCTAATACTACAATCAAAAAATTTAATAAATGATCACAGACAAGATCAGTATCTTTATACTATATATTTTATGCTAAATGTATATTATATATTTATATTCTATACTAAATATATATTTTATTATGTATTACATATTATCTATACACATAGGCTCTGATAATATATATACATGTATGTGTGTGTATATTTGTTTGCATGGTCTCAGGGATGAAGAGTAAGCTGAATGACTGAATGTGAGTGACATCATGATCCCTGGTGCCTGTGTATCTCTATCTATGTATTCCCATGTTTTCAGAGTTGATGTGTATGTGGCATTTTTGAATATATATGCCCCTCTTGCTGACACACAAGCCTTCCACAGTCAGTCACGTTCCTGTAACTGGAGCATCAATTGTATTACACATGCTGAAGGAACAGCTTCCTCATATGCATGGTCAATTATGATAAAATATTTCATGGTGCTAAATGTCCATAGACATAGAAAACAAACTTGATGTGCATATTAATGCCACTGCAATTTAATAGGTGTCCTTGCTTACTAGGTAAACACTATATTTAATTTATGAGCCTTTTTTATTATGGTCAATTTTTATTATCAGTCCCTACTCTGACTTTTCTTTCCTTTCAATATATGTTCTTTTGCTTTGCAAGCAAATATATTGGTATTAGATTTACAACCCCCTTTTCTTCCTTTATTCCTAGTACAAAATATTAATCTCTCCAAAGTCATTAATGATCACTGTGATATCAGAGTAATATATTAAGATTAAACTCACAGAGATTTTTTTAAATTATGATTCTGTTGGATGATAAACAAGAAGAAATAAGTAAATAAAAATATCATAAGAGATGGTCTGAATTTTCCAATACAATACTACTCATTTGGCTCATGAGATAATTGACTACACTTTCTTGGTACATAAGTCTACATTTGTCTCTGGTGGACATTTAGCAGCATGGTTTCCTTAACCACATGAACATCTTTTCTGTACAATTCATAAAATGTAATCATTTTGTTAAGATGTAAATGTTATTACAGGAGGATCCAGTAAGTAGCGTAGAATTCAGTACTACACAAATGAAGATGAGGGAACATGCCTGAAGAGGGTGGTCAATTAGGGCCTCATACATATGAATTTTGAATCATGTATAATCAATAAAATTCGAGTAGGCAAAGAGGGAATGACCTTTAGAATTGAGTTATTAATGGCTTTAGTGAAGGAAAAAGTCAAAAACAAACAAGCCTAATATGTGGTAAGTTGGATGCTCCATTTCATAGACCCAAATCTTGTTCCAGAAGTAAGGATTATTCAGAACCTGGAATGTTGCTGGATTTGAATGAGGATGAGAGCAATTTTCCTTGTTTACATCCCTCTGCTTAAGCTGCTTTCAAGGATCTAGAGGTTCCATATAAAGAGTGACTCTCACTCTGAAAATAAAATCAAATTTCTACAATTATAATTTATATGGCACCTCCATTCTTTCTGCATACAATAATTCAAAGTAGGAATTAAATAGTCTTTGTAGGAGTGTCAACATCAACTGCTCTTAGTAACAATAGGCTATTGCCCCTTCACCCAGTGGACCCTGGGAATTATTGTAGCAAATCATTGCCTTTGTGACTGGCCCACACCTACATTGACTCAGACTTAAAACATTGGTGCTACATGAATTCTAAATTATGTTAATAAAATAGCATATGAATAATATATTATATTTACTATATCCAACATTTTCAGCAAATTGCCATGATCCTTATGGAAAATAGTAAAAAGTGTGCTTAAAGTGCTAAAGAAAATGGTGAAGTTTCTGTGATTTGATTAATTGGCACTCTAAGGACATGACCTATGCACCTGCTGAGATTCTAACTATGTAAAGGGGAGAGTGTGTGTGGGAGCAGAATTATAATTACCTGGGATTAGGCCAAGAAATGGTTCAGTATCTAGTTTAATGGTTCATTCCATGGCTTACCAAGGTATCAAGGTTTCCAGATTTTTTTAAATTATTAATTTTGATATGTTTCATACAATTTATAGTTCCTCTAATGCTATAGTAGTAGAATTACATTGAAAAACCATTGAAAAGAGTCCTTGATTTCTCTTGTTTTTTCCCAAATTCTCATAGGGTACAGATTTTCACAACTTCATATACGCTTAAACTTTGTTTTTTCTATATCACTAAAAAAAAATCATTAAATGCTTTAATGGTCTCTCTCTCCTGCTCCATTCCTACATGTCTGCATCCCAATAACAGCCCAAGGCCCCAGTAACTTTCTGTTCATCCATGAACACTTCAGTGTTCTACTTGGCAGGAAATAATCTCTCCCATCTCAGAAGTTTCTTCATACTTGCTCTTAGTTCCTGGTGCTTGTACTGTATTTTTATTACTTAGCAGCATTTTTGATTTACACTAATTGCATTTAAAAACTACAGTCTAATGTAAAACTTGACTCAGTTTTGATAACTGTTCTATGATTATGTAACATGTTAGCATAAGGGAAAGCTGGGTAAAAGGTACATGGGAACTTTCTGTACTATTTTTGTAATTCCTCTGTGAGTTAAATTTTTAAATAATCTTCTTAATGTAACATACAAGTTACTATACTTAACTTGGAAGAATGCTTGAGGTCAGCTAAATGACGGTGTTATATAATTATAGGTCTGCAAAAAATGTACAGACAGGAGGATAAATAATAGATCTCAGACAAGCGGCTTCGTCAGCTTTCCCCAAAGCACTAAAATAAAGATTCAAACTGATAAAAGACACAAAACACTCCAAAAGAGAGAGATCCTTCATTTCTATATTTTTGTCAACACACAACTTTCCTGAGATCATTTGCTGACCAATAGTCCTTCCCCAAGTACAATTTTTTTCTTTCAAACCAAAATTGGAACATTAAAATCTTTGATGGGGTATTTATGAACACATGGTTATGAAAAGGAAAAAAGGAATTGTATTTAAATGAACCTGCATAGCCATGTATTAACGTTTCATTCTAAAAAATATTGTTTAAAGGGAAATGACATTTTTTAAACAAAGGATTAATTAATTCAAAGAACCTGAAAAATAAAGAAACTTACAATTCCCATTTATGGGGACAAAAATCTGACATCTGCCGTCTGCCCATTTATTAAAATAAGACAATCTGTGCAGCCCATTTCTGTAACTCCATTGCAGACTGGCTTAGCTTTTCATTCTCATAAAATCAGAGATGGGCTGTTTGGTTTATTGGTAATTGCAGCAGTAGAATGGTCCAATGTTTGCCAGTCCACAAACCCCATAGATGTTTATCCACTCACAGTGCCAGCCTGCTGCATTATTTCAGCAAGCAACATTCCTCTATAAAAAAACAGCAGCTGCTCACTCAAAATAAACTTGTTTCTGTTTATGCTGTCAGCAGAAAGCTGTTTTAAAAAATCATTAGATGCATCATGCTGTTGCAGTGTGTTAAATTGTAAAGTATAAAGAAAAATTCCTGAAAGATAAGCACTATACTACCTCTGTGCCTTCATCATGGAGTGTGCCTCTTCTTTATGCATTATTCAAATTCAGGTATGATTGGGAATCTCAAGTATTTATACACAGGCTAATGATGCCAAAATAATGGGTGGAAGCCCCTTCTAGGCTAGTGAACTCTCCACAAAGGGAAACCTGTGCGATAGAATAAGATCAAGGGGGCTGGTGGTGATATTGGCTCTGCCAACCACACACACACACACACACACACACACACACACACACACACCCTTGGATATGCCCCTTGATCAATATAAGCTGCCATTTTTTTCATTAAATATTATTGGTCTCTTAAGAACATCATACTTTATCATGCAAAAGTTTTATCATTAGCATTTTCATCAGTTATAAGAGTACGCATGAAATATGAATTTGTTCTGAATCTGAATAAATTATACAAAGCACTGTTTTACTACAGCAGTCAATAAAGATTTTTTTATATTCAAAGAGTGACTCATTTATTTGTCAACTTAAAATATGTGGAAGTAGATTTTGAATTTGTTTACACCAATGGATACTAGTAAAATAAATTATGGTGCAACTATCAGATAAATTACCGTACCACTAGCATGGTATTAGAAAGTTGGACTGCATTCTCTAGAATGCTATATGAACTGACATAGAGCATCAAAAAACACTATTAGTTTTAAAAACCAAGTAGAAAAGTAGGTTGGTCTTATTTGTATCTTGTCTTATTCTTAAAAATACACTATGTATTGACACATGCCTACATACATACAAAAAGTTGTAGAGTAATACATCACCAAATTATTTAAAAATGGTTTTCACAGGGAGATGTAATAATATAGATGTTTATTTTTATATTTTATACTTAAAATTTTTTTATTGTTGTTCAAGTACAGTTGTCTCCATTTTCATCCCACCGCAGGCTCCCCATCCCGTCTATCCCCACTTCCCACCCTCGAACCTACCCCCTTTGGTTTTGTCCATGTGTCCTTTATACATATTCCTGACAACCCTTCCCCCTTTTTCCCTCCATTATCCCCTCTCACCTCCTCTCTGGTTACTGTCAGTTTGTTCTTTATTCCAATGTCCCTGGTTATATTTCTCTTGCTTGTTTGTTTTGTTGATCAGATTCCACTTATAGACAAGATCATATGGTATTTGTCTTTCACAGCCTGTCTTATTTCACTTAGCATAATGCTCTCCTGTTCCATCCATGCTATCGTAAAGAGTTTATACTTTCATAATATTTGAAGGTTTATAATATTTGAAAGTTTAATTTAGTGAAAATGTGATACTTATAGTAAACTTTCTGAGGTATAATTTTCAGTGTGAATTTTTATGAATTTTGAGAAACTCATTTGTGTTGCTACCACTTTGTTCTAGAGTTCTTTATGGTCGATCCTTCCACCCCCAACCCGTGGCTCCAGACAACCACTCATCTTATTTTTCCATTAATGTAGTTTTTAGACTTGAACATAAATGGAATCATACAGCATCCTCTTTGTGTTTGTCTTCTTTTGATTAAAATATTGACTTTTTTAGATCCATCTATGTTATAGTGTAAATCAGTAGTTTGTTCCTTTGTATTTAACTACATTGTATGTGTACGACACAATTTGTTTTTCCATTCCCCTCTGGATAGATATTTATAGATATTTATATCACTTCCAGGTCTTTCCTATTATGAATAATGCAGCTATGCACATTCATATACAAGTGTTCTTATAGGCAAATGCTTTATTCCTATTGTGTACATAGCTAAGACTAAAATTGCTGGGTCATAGGATAGAAGTATGCTTAACTTTACAAGAAAATGCTAGTTTTCCAAAGTTGTTGTGTAGTTTTGCACCACCACCAGAAACATATGAGACTTTTAATTGTTCCACAGACTTAACTCATGGTATTGTCAGCTTTTTGATATAAGTGATGCTATTCTTATGGGTGTCTATTGAAATCTCTTTATAGTTTAAATTTTATTTACCTGGTGATGAAAGGTGCTGGGTATCTTATCACATGTTTGTTTATGTATCTTCTTTTCTGAATTTTCCAAATTTTCTATCCATTTAAAAAGTACTGGGTTGTCTTTTTCATTACTGGGTTGTAAGGGCTCTTACAAATTCATTTTCAGCAGCATATGTTACAAACATTTTCTATTTGCCTGTGGCTTGCCTGTTTACTTTCTTAACACTATGTTGAAGAGGTGAATGTTTTACTTTCAATGAACTCTAATTTATCATTTTTTTAAGGTTAGTGTTTTTTGTGTTCCAGAAAGTTTTACCTACATGTAGGTTGTAAATATTATCTCCAATATATTCTTCCAGAAGGTTTATCACTTTAGTTTTTTTTGTTTTTGTGTTAACTTTTATAATCAGAAAATACATGACAACATTTTTAGTGAAAAATATGGTTCCTTTAACATAAAAAATTTAGGCTTTTACAAACTACTTTCACATTGATTGCCCCCTCAATAGTGTTTCTGAAAGGTCTGACTTATAAAAAGATACCCAAGTCCATCTTTCACAGGGTGGAAAGCTGCATGTTAAATTATATCTTCAGACTGCCTGAGGACGATTTTTATTTTGACTTCATCTTATCTTTTCATACAAAAATACCTTTCAGTACAAGAAGTCCCTTTCAACTAGCAGTGCTTGACACAACCCATCTGGTTAATGTTAACAGAAATGTTTTCAGAACTTTTACTGTGTGTCCCACAATTTACTAGTTGCTAGAAATGATGCATTATTTTTGTAGGGTTTAATCCATGTCATGGTAAAGTGTGGTCAAATATAAGCCTAGACGTAATTATAATACACATTACACAGAAAGTGCCAGAAAAGGAAAAGATGGGTGTTATTGGCACTCATAGTGCCAACTGGGTTTATAGACCCAGCATGGGAGGGGGTGGGGGCCTCCTGGATTTTAGCATCTAAACAGTGATTGGATGTGCTGCATATTCTTGGGAAGTTAATACTATTTGTAAAAAGTGGTATGAGAAGAGAAAATGATTTTGTTTAGCATGTTCCCTGTTTTTCTCCTCCAGCTTTGATTGGTTATTATGGGTACTAAGTCAATCTACCTGTACCCCAGTGCTGTCAATATTTTTTGTTTTTCTCAGTCTCACACAGTCAAATGGATACATTTAGTCTATCCACCATCAAAGAAGGTACCTGGTTGAATATGCAGCTTATGTTTGAGGCCCTTTTCATCTTGGAGTTGCATTGACCCATCTCTCCTCTTCACTTTTATTTTAACTTATGTCTTGAGGTCAGGTAAGGAATGTTGTCAACAGTTAGTGATTTTGTGTCCAGCAGCTGCCTCTCTCTGTGTGGTTGGTCTTCTTATATGGTCAGCTTATGTTTGAAATTCTGCTTTTTTTTTTAGTCTACAGACTAAAAAGCTCTAGAATTAAATGAGATACCTGCAGAAATAATACTTTAGAAATCTTACTGACTTATGATTTTAGTTTCATTCATTTTGAACTCATTTAGCACTTACTGTGTACCAAGAACTATATTTAGTGCTGGAATTCAAACTGAATAAGACAGGCACAGCTGTTGTCTTATATAGCTGACAATGAAGTGGGAATGGATGACATTGAATGTGAGAGGTACAATGAGTTGTGTAAGGAAAGTGTCACACTATTGCATATTTAACACAGGGGTAAGTAAGTGACGTTTCAGCTGACACTTGAGTAGGCAATAGAGTAGGAATAGGGGAATCCCAAGATTTACTATACGTGTGAAAAAACTCTGAGGTGGAGATGAGCACAGTGTTTTCTAAGATCTGAAAGTCAGCCAATATAATGAGACTGTAGGGAACAGGGAGGACACTGGCAGCCAAAGAGGCTGAAGAGAGGGTTAGGGCCAGACTTCCATTAGCCTTTGAGCATTCCAGGGGTCTTTGGGGAGAAATCAGAAAACTTTACCTCAACTGACTTCAATAAAAATGATTTAGTTTTTATCTTATATAACAGGAAGTGATAAGGTAAGGTAACTTTGAAGTTGGTTCATTCAACATATCAAATTATTTCAGTTTTGGAATGACATTTTCAGACTTTCAGTAATTCTGTCTAATGTTTGCAAGATGCCTGGGTCACTTTCATTATTACATTTCTACATACCAATATCCCAAGCTATAAACATATATTCTTTGTATCTCTTTTTAAAGAAAGGAAATTATTTCCATTAAATACCCAGGAATGTCCCTTTCATCTCGTTGGCCAGAAATTGGTCACAGGATCATTGGTTTTCTCTTCCAGCCACTGGTAAGGGAAATGTGACTTCCGTAACTTATCAGTTGAGGAATGCATGAGCAGGGTGTGGGTGATTAAATGGATGCATTTAATATATACAGTTCTTTACATTGGCTAGTCTGTGAGGTGGGGAGGAGGGAGGTAAAATAACAGTAGAATTTGTTTTCAAGACCCATCTTAATGTTACTACATTTTTGGCAAGAGTTCCAACTATGGTTGTTAGAAGCCTGGTAGAAGGGGAGAATGGTTGGGTTTGGGCCTTCAGTAAGTATGTAGGTCAGGGATTTTCAACCTTTTTGACCTTGTGGCAGACATAAACTACTAAAATTCTGCAGTACACCAAAAAAATATATCTGACAAAAATAGGTATAATTTTGATTCATTCACAACACATGGCTATTGTTGTGTTGGCTGTTGTCATTTTTTTATTTGACAATCTAAAGAAAAAGGGATCAGTGCCCCTGACTAAAGAGACAAGTATTGCACATTTTTAAAATTCTTTCAGCACACCACTGTGCCTCCCCTGGCACACTGGTTGAAAATCACTGATGTAGATTAATGACTTTCAACTTTATCAAAAGGGAATTGGGAGTAATTAAGAGAATTTAAGCATAACAAGGTAAAACAATTTTTGTTAAAAGTATAATTTTCCCCACTATTAAGAAAAGGAAATTTTTTTTAATAATTAAAAGTATAATTACTTATCCAACAAGAAAAAAAGATGCAAGAAACAACAGAAGGAAATCTCTTATGAGGCTATGAGAGTAATGCATATGAGAGACAGCCATCATTTGGACTAGTTAGAGTAGAGTAAAATGGCTATAATCTAAATATGCATAGTAACTAATGTAAATAAGAACTGGTAATGGCAGTTGGCAGATGAAGGAGAGGGAGAGGTCAGTCTTGATACTAAAGGTTTTGCTTAGGACAACTGGTTACAGAGAGATACCATTTCCTGAGATGCAAACACTGACGAGCTAGCAGTGTGGGGATGTTTGTGGATAATGAGTTTGAGATGCCAATAAAATGTTCACTGAAGATATTTGGTGGTAAGTATAGGTGTGGAGCTCAGGGAGAGGCTGAACTTTAAATATAATGTTGCTAATATTCAGTATAAAACTGAAATCAGAAATGAGGAGAATGAGACCAGCCAACAGGGAATATAGAATGAGAAGAGAAGAATGATAAGTCTGGTCCCAAGAGATGTCAAGTCCCAGGGATAAGGAGAGGAAGAATTTCTGACAATGGTGACATGAGAGCAGCTCTGACAAGTAGGAAAAAAAAAACAGTGGAGCATTATGTTATGAAGGTAGAGGACTTTTCCACAGAAGGAGGAGACACTAGTACCAAATATCTCTTTTGATTCTAGTCAGATGAGGAAAAAAGTGTGACCATTAGATTTAGTGATGTAAAAAATAGTTTTGGTAGAATGGTGTCAAAATGAGACTGAAGCTAATTGAGTAGTCAAGGAATAGTATAAAAAGAGATTGAACACGATTTAGGTAGCTTTGTTTATAGGGAGGAAAAGTACTGAAAAGATTATAGGTAGCTTTGTCCATAGGAAGACAATTTTTTCTTTGTCCTTAAGTTTCTATGCTTGCAGTGGTAGGGTGTTAATCCCCTCAAATGTAGGACAGACAAAAATGAGGTGAAAATGTGACCTCTACTGTGGATCATAGTCAATACGTTAAACTCACAACTTTTCTTCCATAAATTATTTATTTAGGGCATAAAGTCTAAATAGATGCTTGATAAAACCAAACTTTAATAATAACCTTTCACACAATTTGGCAGCAAATAATATCATATAATGGGGAAAACTAGAAAATTTCACTATTATAATACGTTCTTTAGAAGCTTTAGCCTACTTGGACTTCTAAATTGATATTCTAACAAGATGATTAAAGAGACTCCTTCGACTATCAGAAAGTACATCTGATTACATCACACAACAGACTCTGGCATTAGACTAGATTTCTGAAGTGTGGGCTGTGAATGGAAGAGAAGAGGTGAAAGCATCATTGTTAATCAAGGTGCTATGCAGATGAATGGTTATGAGATACACAATTCATATGCTCCTCCATTCAGCTTCATATGAAGGAATATATCAGTCACTAGATAGGGTGAATTAGCATACTAGAAATAAGATAAAGTATGCCCTATATTGAGGACTAGTTCTAATAAATCTATTTGTGGGTGATTGAAAGTGTGATTTTCAAAATAATACATGTTGGCTAGGAAAATGTGTTCCTATTCTTTATTAATGTTGTTATGAATAGAAAAACATATTGGTAAGGTCTTGATTAATGAAGCCTTTTGTAAATGGAATCTAATGGAATATATTAGGTGTATTGAACTTGATTATGGAACTAACAAATCAATTCTAAATATTTCAATGACTTCAATTGAACAACATCTATCATTTATTTACCTTTCTTTTCTCTTTATTTCCCAACTGACCAGATTAATGAATGGTATACCCTACAATCTACAAAATAGCCCTAATGATCTAGACCTATACAAAATTAATCTCATGACTCTTACTTTTTATAATATTATCTTGAAGGATTACCCTAATGGTTTGCCTTGAGTGAATCCAATCCTTGTTTAAAGTGTACTAATTTGATTTAAAACTTCCTTTTTTACTTATTATTGGTGGTGATTTCTGTGATTTGAACATTTGTGTATGTGTCCAGGAATGCATTCTATGTTTTCCATCAAGTAAAAACAGTAATGTATGTATGAAGTGCTCCACTCAGAATTTATCCCAGTATTAAATGCAGGATCCAGTCAGCAGTTCCATCTGTGATGGATCACGTTGTCAAGGTTTGCAATGAACTGGCAATTTCTACTTTTAAGTGGTTTCTAAGAAAGAAGACAATGTGAATAAGACCTTGAATAAGTATCTAATCATCATATTATCTAGTATTTACTACCATGAGTTAATTATAATGAAGCCATACAATTTATAGCACAGGTCTCAGGTTGAATCAATCTTAACATAATTGAAAAAGATCATTTAGTGATTTCTTGTTAGTATTTATCATTTCTCATAGGATATTCTTAAATGTCCCTAGAGAGAGTGGTTAGCAATGATCCTGAAGCTTTCTTTAAGAAAGAAATACAAGAATTCTTGTCCATGATTATATTAATATACTTGCTAGTTAGACGTTGAATATTTAAGTGGCTGTTTCATGATAGCCATTGTGCCAAGTGTCCTATTATCTTTATGTTTATAGTATAAACTCTCCTGGTTTGCAGCCTGCCCCTTTATTTTATCCAACTTGACTTTGCTTTTCAAGCAGCTCTTCAGCTGTCTTTGTTATGTGTTGATTTTCCTTAGCAATATATCTCAGCCCCTCTCTTTCCACTCCTCCAGTTCTCCAGAGGTGATTATATCTCCTCTTAACTTCTTTGTGGGGAAGAGACAACACAATACAGCAGATAAGCCTTGAGTTTTAGAGTAATGTGCAGCTGGAAAATTAGACTATGATGGGGAATTATGAATTTATTTTATGGGCAACAGAAGGATCTTTAGCATAGAAATATGAGGAAAATACTGTAGCAAATGCAAGAGCAATAAGATAATGCCTAGGCCTAATCACAAAAGCTTGTCCTGTTCTACCTGAAGGGTGAGACCCAGCCCTCAGAAAGGAATTAATCAAGGAAAAAAAAACAAGTAATCTTAAATTTTAACTTAGTAAAATTAGAAGAGAGCTTTTCCTGGCCTCACATTAAACCAGTTATGTTGGAAGTTTTAGGGTTCATCCACTCCAGCCTTAGTTATCTAGGAGAAAGCACAATGTAAGGGTGTAGAAGGGCAAGGGTCAGGGGAGGATGAATAAGCTTACTGATGTGTAGTCATTGTCTTTGTACCAATCTTGTGAATTAATTATACGTTTCCCTCCTCCCATCTTCTTCTTCAAGAATAGTTCTTAACCAATGACAAGACTAATTTTTTAAGACTTCTCAAAATCATTGCAGGGCTTTATTTAAAGAGCAGTTGAGATTGTTTGGACCACTGTTACTATTGCTTGCTTTCCTCCTCCTTTTCTGTATCAACACTCTGATTTCTCTGAAAAACTATTTCCACTCATTTCAAATGGTCATGGTAGAATTAATTATCAAGATGCCACACCTCTCTTGGCCAAGGGATGGGCATAGGACATAGGCTCAGCAAACCAGACTCTTCCTGAAATTTGTATATTTACTGAAGTGATACAAGGAAAAGAAATGGTTGAATATGACTTATTCCAACTGTAGGGTTTTGAAAAAACTCTCCATGTTCCTACTCCCTATATTGCTAGACTGCCTTGGTCTCTGAACTTCCCAAGGTTTGTTTTTTCAGGTTTTCATTCAGTTCTGTGAGTATTTTATTCATATACTTCAACAAAATTATCTGAGTTATAAGTTACCAAGAATTGTTTTTCATTGGTGAAAAATATCATTAATTTATTTTTTTAGAGATTGTTCAAAACCTTAAAAAATACATCTCACATTTTGCTTTTTATAAGGCATCAAACAATTTCTGTTTTCAAAAGAATACTTCTTCTTAGTAAGTAGATGGAGATTTCCACATGAAGACAGAGTGGATCACTGAGTGACAAAGGCTCAGGGAGGTTTTGAGCTTGAGAGACAGAGTGACAGTACTTAGAGTGCAGGCTCTCCAGGCCTGTTGTTTGAGTTAGAATCCTGCTTCCCCCATTAGCAGCAGTATAACCTGGGATTATTTTCATACTCTCTAAATTCCTCCATTTCTTTCACTGTTAAATGAGGAGAAGATAATTTCTGTGATATGCTTAGAACAGTGACTAGCACAGAGTAAAATCTCAATAAATAAATGTTAGCTCCATGCTCAAGCTATCCTAATTTAGATAAAAATTGAGCTTTAAGCTTCTTGCAAGCAGAAACCTTGTTTGAGTCATCTTTATATCCTCTGTATAAGCCTTATTGCTGCTCTCTGCCCCCCTGCCCCCCCCTCCCAACCAGGGCCTACACTGTAATGAAACATCTGGGCTTTGTTTTTCTATGTGTGGTGTACTTGATTATTCCCCCAGGAATATGGTATCAACTACAACTTTATTGAGAACTTAATTATGAATTCAAATCTGCTACCCTTCTCCCACAAGGTAGGTATCATAGCTGTAAACTGTTATAAACTTAAGTAAAATTTTTTCATTGTTTATTTCTTTCTTAGTTGATTGTGTTAGACTACATCTGTTGAACAAATTAAGACTCTCTCAGTGGTTCCCAAGCATAGGTGCCTGTTAAAATCACCTGGAGCGCTTTCAGAAACACTGGTTCTGTATCTCCAGCAGAATCATACTCCAGGGATGCAATCTGAAAATCACCTCTTCCTCCAAATCTCCGGGTGTCTCTAATGTGCCTCCAGAACTGAACCACTGTTTCTTGAACACTGTTAGAACGTCCTACTAAGACTCCACTAGGTGTGAAAACTACAGAAGCTTTTTTCTTCCTGTTAAGTGTATGTAATTTTATAATAAAGGAATTTTGCAATTTGGCTAGGCCAGCTGAGTATGGTTTGCTTGTAACATTAAAGACCAGAGTAGTAGAACTCAAGGGAAAGGCTGTTTCTTTATTTTTTTTCTATTTCCCCCCACTGATACTTTAGTCATTGAATTACAATAAACTATATTGTTTATTAGACCAGATGTAATGGGAGGAAGGCTAGCGAATTTACTGTATTTTCAGAGTTTATGATATCTATGTGGACATTCAATCATTTAAGAGTCTTGTGATTTTATTTCATAGACTACATAGCTTGTAAAAATATAGATTAAATCATGTAATCCAAATAATTTCTGTTTAAATTTATATTACCTCAAGACCCTTGGAGGACATGACTTTTGGTTGGGGACAGAGAGATAATTAGTGTGTATGTGTCTATATGTGTATGCATGTATACATGTGCATATGTACATGCGAGTGTATATAATTATTTTGGTTTGTTTTTCTTTTCTGATACATATATTAATTTTAAAGCTTTAATCACTTAATTTTTTCAGACATTCAAAGACCGTATTATCTCACCTCCAATTTTTCCCTATTCTAGGATAAACAAGGGGAGTTCCATACATGCCATGGTTTCATGAATATTCAGTATGTACACTATCTATTCTGTTTAATTATATAGTAGTTACATTGACCAAATATCCATTATATATCAGGCATTGTTCTAAATCCTGATTTTTTACTAAGTCACTTTATTCTCATAATAGCCTTGTGATAGAGTAGCTGTTTTTACAGATGAGGAAACTGAGACACAGACATGTTAGGCATGTTGGAAACCTGGCCTAGGTCACACTTTCAATTGTGGCAATTCTGTGCCTGCAGTGTCAGTCACCATGGGCTGTAATGATTTATATTCTGTTACCAATATATAATTGAATCCATAAAAATACAACCAAGCTGCTAATCCATTGGAGAAAAGGAAAATTTTCTTAAATTAGTTTAAAAATAATGTTTGTTTTGACCTGCTATATAAAGCAAGAATCCGTATACTTCTTTTTCCCCTGGAATAATTCATGGAACCCTTTGCTACTGTTACATCTCCTGACTATAATGCTGGGGGCTATGAATTAAATATAAAATCTACTGAACTGTATTTGGTTTATGATAGGCTCTACATTTACAAATTTTAATCCTCTAGCAACTATTTAACATTTCTGACACTTACAGATTCCACTTTGATCTGGGTTGTATGTATGGCATCTTTGATAGGCAATGCTTCAAGAAGTGACATCTAACATGAGAGTCCTCAGTATTCATCATACCTGCAGGTTAATCTTTTCTTTAATGCCTTAGGTACTCATGGGCAATGAAGCAGGATAAATATATCAGTTCCAGCACAGCTGAAGTAACAGGCAGGGGAAAATCTGTGCTCAGTGGTGCAGTGTGTCAGGAGAGCAGCTTAAACCTATTGAGAACGTGCACCACTGAGCTTGGGCATCTAGCCAATGCTGAACACCACCAGAGAAGTGCGATTCTATTTTAATCATTTATTCTAATGTCAAAGCCAAGAACAGCATTTCTACCAGCTTCTACTTCCCCGTCAGTTACAAAATGTATTCCAGAACACTCAGTGCAGGGAGCTTGGATTTGCATATTAGTAGAACAGCAAAATATATGTATTCCTTTCATCTTTGGAAGGTGGGGAGAGAGATAATCACGGAAGCAAGAATTGACATTATAAGCCTTCAGTTCTAAAACATACCAGCCTGACCGATAACATTTTAAACAGGGTTTAAAAATATAGCAGAACGATGTAGTATTGGAATCAGCAGTTTAAAGGAGCAAACAAATTATAGAGGTGCCTTTTTTTTGAAAGATGACATTTTGGTCCATCCTACACTACGAAGATTGGAAAACAGAGATTTCCCACACACTCAACTGAAATAATTAAGAAAAATACCATCTTAGGCAAAAATAGAGACTGAAACTACCAATTCTGCTATTTTGATGGGTCTAATCTGTTGAGTCTGTTTACAGTTCTTTGAGTTTTTTTTCAATGAATTGTCTGCATTAAATTATTTGTACTCTCTACACATGCGGCTATAAGAAAGGGTGACTGAGCAACTCCATCACAGCTTATAAAATGTTCAAGGGAATAAAGTCAAATAAAACTATGTTGACATTATCTATTATCTTTTGCATAATTTCTGTTTCTCCCCACTCTAATATTCTACTACATATCTCATGCATAGTTGGGATCTTTCATCCAAACTCAGTTTGACCTTCCTATTTCACATTGTCCAGTTCTGATAACACTTTCTTCTTCAAAAATCTTAGCCAAGCAATACTATCTCTCCTTTGATCTTTATAAAATTAATATAATTTATTATTATTATATATGGTATTTTTATCTTTAATAACAATACTTCCAGTTATCAAAATAATTTTTTACACTTTTTAATACCCAATTTGCCTATCTAATTTAGGTACACTCTTTGTTTTAAAATTTATCTTGACCCATGGCTACTGAAAATCATGGGCTATTAAACTTGATATGAGCCACGGATGTCATTAGTCAAGCCCTCTTTCTGAGGTTTAAATGTTCTCTGTGGTATTCCAGAAAGGTGTTTTTATCCAGATTTGCCTGGATGCCTCAGAGTGGGGAGCTTCCCACTTCACAAAAGTAGTCTAAGTGATATTACTCAATATTGTTCATTATATCTACCTATGCCTTTACATAATTTCTGTCAGTTGGTCCTAAATTTCTCCTATGATACATACAATTTAAAACCTCATCCACCTTACAACTTTTCAGATATTTAAAAATATCCCTTAACATTTTCTCTCTCTGGGATAGGTGTGGCAGTTTTCATACAGGACATGGTTTCATGAATATTCAACATAATCCCAGTTGCTCTTTTCATATGCTCCAGTTGCTTCACATATATCCTAGACACGGAAATGTTCTACTCAGATCCCTCTTCAATCAGATCAGGTGAGTGGAGGAGATCAAAGACAACATCCAGCTGTTAGTTCCTTCAGGATCAGAGCTGCAGAGCAGATACTTAACCAAGGCCATGTACTTCCCAGAGCAACCCACCTCCTTTGGCAAGGGAGGCAGAGGTATAAAGACCCAGGCAGAGGTATAAATGTTCCAAAGGAGGAGTAACTGATGACCAACATAGCTCCATAGCTCCACCACTGGGTTGGCCAGAGCTTTGGTTCCCTTCTCTGCCCAGTACTGCTTCTCCCCTTCACACCCTGCCTTTCACACATGTTGATCCTTAATACACATCTTGTACTTCAAACTTGGTCTAATTGTCTACTTTCAGATAAGTTAAGATAAGACAGTATTTCTTTCTACTTATATTGCTTTTTGCCCAGAGTAGTTCAAAATGTATTTTGAACCAAATGCAAACCCTCTATTTATTTATATTAAATGTAATTTTTTAAATTATTGAAGCATAAAATGTTGATTCCAAAATTTGCAGGATTATTTTGGATATAATTTTACCCTCCTATGTATTTGCTTCACCTAGGTTGTGTCATCTTAACATATTTCAGTAGAAAATATATACAGAAAGGTGCACAAAACCCAAGTCTTAGATATAAGCATATCTAAGCACACCCATATATGAACAATGCCATTTGTGATACCAGCAGCAATGCCAGCAGCTCAGAAGTCCTTTGGGCCACTAACTCTACCCTCTTCCCTAAAAGAACTTTTCCTAGATATAATATCATAGATTAATTTTGATTTTGTTTTAATACTTTTATATACATTGAATATTTTAGTTGACGTTTCTTTGTGTTCCTGGCATCATTCTCTGAAAGTTGTGTTAGTCAGATTAATAAATACTATTGTGTTTAGCAGTACTATATTGGTATTTATTGCTGGATAGTATCCCATTTTGTGAATCTATTCAATTTGCCCACCCATTGTATTGTAGATGAACAATTTTAGTTTTTTTATTATTTCAAAAATGTTGCCTTAAATATTTTTATATTTTTGGCATACTTACTGCAGTTTGCTATTAGTAGTAAACATAAGAATGCAATTGATGGGCCATGGGATACATTCATGTTTGTCTTTGACATATTTTACCCATTTTCCAAAGAAGTCATACCAATTTGTGCTTCTACCCATGGTGCAGGGTGGGGGGGGGGGGTTGTCCAAAAACACCAGAATTTATTTATAGAAAGTTGTGTATTTATTCGTACATGTTTAAACTTTAGTTACTTGAAAAGTAAACTCCATTTGATGCAATACACCTATTGAACATTTTTTTCACTGCTCAAAACAGTTTTGAGCTCATTGACTTTGATGCCTTCTGGTGCTTCTGTTGTTCTTTGTTTCACCTCTTCCCCATCAGCACAACCTTCCCCTTTGAGGACTATTTTCATACAGGAAAACAAAACAAAAAGTCACTAGGGGCAAGAGTGGGTGAATAGGGAGGGTGGGGCATGGGGGTCATGTTGTTTTTGGTCAGACTGCTGAACACTCAGTGCCATGCAAGCAGGTGCACTCCTAAGTCACCCATCATGGCACGGGCAAACACATGCATTGAAAGAGTCTTCAAAACAAAACAAAACAAAAATTCACTGAAGACGAATGCAGCCTCTCACAATGCCAACTGGTACACTGATACAGATGGGTTCCTACAATACTCACCTAGCAGGGGAAGCTTATACCTCAAGGAAGTCCACCCTCCAGAAGATAATTCCAATTTTGGGGAACCCTCTCTTGTATCTGACAGTTCTAGTTGTTCCATGTCTTATCAGCACTTGTTACTCTCAGTATTTTTTATTTTAGACATTCTGGTTGTGAGTAGGTACTTGTATGTCATAATCTATTTCTTTCACCTTTCACTGACAATTAGTAAAATAATGAATTTGAGTTTTGCCCATTTGGACTTCCTCTTCTGTAAAGTTCTTGTAAATGTTTTTTTTTAATTGTTTTTGTCAGTTTGTCCCTATTTATTATTATTTTGATTCTCTATTTTCCCATACTGATTATCAACAAATTCTACATGGCTTAGATGTAAATTGTTGGCATATTATTCTACTCTGTGCCCCTCTTGGTAACTTTCTTAATGTCTAAAAGTAAGAGACTTAAAAATACTGATGTAGTCCAGTTACAAACAATTCCCTTTATAGTTAATATTTCTTGTGTCCTGATTAGATATCTTAGACTGATACCAAGATCTTGAAAATATTTTCTATATTAATTGCTAGAAAACTTATTGTTTTACTTCTCTCATTTAGAAACACAATCTCACTGAAACTGACTTTGATATATGGTTTAAGGAAGGGGATCACTTTTTATTTTATTCTATACACATGAAATTTATTGAGAAGATAGTTTTGTTTTCACTAATTTTCAGTGCCAACTTCTATTTCTAGTTTGCTGAGAATTCTCTTTTTCTTAATGATAAGTGGCTCTTAACTTTGATCACATGATTTTTCTATATTTAATGAGATAATCATATAGTTTTTTAAAATTTTGTTAATGTGGTAAATTCCATTGATTTGATTTTTAATGTCAAGCCTACTTTGAATTACTGGGGCTAACTCAATTAGTTTATTTAATGTTATTTTTTATGCATCACTTTATTTAATTTTAAGATTTTTTCCACTTTGTATATAGATTCATGAGGATTTTCATTTGTAAATTTTATTCCTGAAATGTTTTTGTTAGGTTTTAGTATAAGAATTATTCTGCTTCATAATATGACATAGGAACCATTACCACCTACCTGTCTCTTTTCTGAGAGTGTTCATATACAATTGTTTTATTTCTACTTTATTTTTTAATTTAATTTTTAGTTTTTTTTATACTGCTATAGTCCCCACTTCTCCCTTTCACTATCACCACACTCTCAGCCTCCCCTCACCCTCCCCAAGCCTATCCCCACATTGCTGTCCATGTCCATGGGTTGTGCATAGATGTTCTTTGCTTAAATCCTTCATCATCTTTCATCCCATACCCCTGCTCCTTTCCAGCAGCTGTCAGTTTGTTTTATGTGTCTACGCATCTGTTACTATTTTGTTTGCTGCTTTATTGTGTTCATTATTTTCCACACATGTGGTAATTTTCTTTCACTAATTGACTTAATTCACTTAACATAATTTCTCCAGGTCCATCCATGCTGTTTCAAATGTAAGGGTTTTTTTTTTTTATTGCTATGTGGTTTTCCACTGTGTAAATGTACCACAGCTTTTTTATCCACTCATCTACTGATGGGCACCTAGGCTGTTTTCCAAATCTTGTCTATTGTAAATAGTGCTGCTGTAAACATAAGGGTACATACCTGTTTTTTATTAGTGTTTCAGAATACTTGGGGTGGGTAGTTTTTCAGAAGTGGAATCACTGGATCAAAAGGGATTCCATTTTTAATTATTTAAGGATACTTCATATTGTTTTTCACAGTGGCTGCACCAGACTGCATTCTCACTAACAGTGCACTAGGGTTCCCTTTCCTCTACACCCTGGTCAACACTTGTCATTTGTTGATTTATTTATGGTAGCAATTCTGATAAGTGTAAGGTGATATCTCATTGATGTTTTAATTTGCATCTCTGATGATTAGCTTTGACCATTTTCCCCTATGTCTATGAGTCCTCTGTATATCCTCTTTAGAGAAGTGTTTATTCATGTGCTTTGCCCATTTCTTAATTGATTGTCTTACTGGCATTGAGTTGTATTAGTTCTTTATAGATTTTGGAGATTAAATCCTTGTCAGATGTATCATTGGAGAAAATGTTCTCCTGTACAGTGAGTTCCCTATTTATTTTGCTGATGGTTTCTTTAGCTGTATAGAATCTTGTTTAATTTGATGTGGTCCCTTAAACCTAATAAATGAATTCAGCAAAGTAGCAGAATAAAAAATTAATACCCAGAAATCTATGAAATTTGTGCAAAATAAAAAATTAATACCCAGAAATCTATGAAATTTGTATACACCAATAATGAACTATCAGAAAGAGAAACAGTTCTATTTACTATTGCAATAAGAAAATAAGATACCCAAGAATAAATTTAACCAATGAAGTAAAAGGCCTATATTTGGAAAACTATAGGATACTGAAGAAAGAAATCGAGGAAGATACAAATAAGTGGATGCATATGCCATGTTCATGGATTGGAAAAATTAACATAATTACAATGGCCATTATACCCAAAACAATCATTCAGTGCAATTCCTATTAAAATACTAATGGCATACATCACAGAATGAGAACAAATATTCCAAAAATTTACGTGAACTAAAAAAGATACTGAATAGTCTCATCAATCTTGCAAAAGAAAAAGCTGGAGATATGACATCTCCTGATATCAAAGTATTCTATAAGGCTACCATAAACAAAGCAGCCTGGTCCTGGCACTAGAACAGACACAGAGATTAATGAAACAGAACAGAGAGCCCAGAAATAAATCCACACCTGTATGAGCAACTGATATTTGGCAAAGGTGATGAAAGAATACAATGGAGCAAAGACAGTCTCTCCAATAAATGGTGTTAGAAAACTGGACTGGTACATGGAAAAAAAAATGAAACTAGACCACCAATTTACACCACACACAAAAATAAACTCAAAATGGATAAAGGGCTTAAATGTAAGTTACAAAACCATAGATATCCTAGGGGAAAAAACATAGGTAGAAAATCTCAGATATTCAACATAGAAATATTTTTGCCAATATATTTCCTGACACTAGAAACAAAGCAGAAAAACAAATGAGAATACATCATATTTCTACCTTAAAATGTAAGGTAAAATTCAACACTAAAACTGTCTGGGCCTGAAGTTTTCTTTGTGGGAAATATCTCTGTTACAAATCAATTAATGTAACAAATAGAGGGCCACTGACATTTTTTCTAGTTGTATTGATGACAATTTTGGTAAGGTGTATCTTCAGGAAAATTTTTTCATTTTATTTAACATTTCAAGTATATTGGTATGCAATGTTTGTAATATCCCCTTTTTAAACATACTATGTCTCTAGGAATTGTAGTGGCTATCTGTTTTTCTTTCTTGATGTTGGTAATTTTGTTTTTTTTTCCTCTATTTTCTTAACATGTGTTGCTAAGGTTTATCAATTTGGTTAAGCCTTTTCAAAAAGCCAACTTTTGACTTTGTTGGTATTCCATTATTTTATCTTTTTTCCTCCAATTTAACTGACTTCTGTTTTTATACTTATAATTTTCATTTTCATACATTTTGGGGTTAAATTTACTGCTTTTCTTCTAGAAGCTAGAAAATCTAGCAACCAGAATGTTGCTTTTTGAGGTGGAAATTTATATTATTGCTTTTTAAATGTAACTTTTCTGATATACACATTTAAACTATATTTCACTTTAAGATCTAATATAGTTACATTTAACAGTTATAGAATGCTTTAATTTCAATTTTACATACTTTAAAATTTTTTATTTCCATTTGATTTCTTCTATGACACATGGGTTATTTAAATCTATGTTGCTTAAATTTTAAACATGTTAATATTTTTCCTTACCTTTATTGTTGATTTCTAGTTTAACACCTCTGTGATGATATAATATTCTCTAAATATTTCAAGTCTTTGAGATTTATTAAAGACTACTTTATAGATCAGCATATGTTCCATTTTGGTAAATGATCCATTGATATTTGAAAGAAACATATATTCTGCAGTTAACTGGATATAAAGCATATATATACAACATATATAATATAACATATATATATATATATATGACTTATATTTGGTCAGTGGTGAATAGTGTTGATCAAATATTCTGTATCCTTATTGATTGTATGTCTTCTTGTAAGCCACCACACCATTTTTTTTAACATTGTTTCTGTAAATGATGACTTATAAATACACCTGTAGCTACAGATGAACAGCCTGTTTGCTTAAAGGATTCAATGAGCTAACCTCAAAGGAAGCAGACTCCAGCCTTCAGGCATTTCAGCTGTAGGAGATTTGCTCACCTTCCACTGTAAAACCAGGATGACAAAAACCAGACATAATTTGACTGATTCTGAGATGGTTATCAGAGCGGACTGTGCTGACTCTCACATAGCACCCTCCATAGCATCCCACAACCCCCTTCCTCCCTTTGGTTTCTTTTGTTCTGCCTTCCCCTCTCCTGCTCCTAAAACCCCCTGCCTGCATTGAGATGTTAAGATGGTCTTTGTGACACTAGTCTCCTATCTTCTCAGGCTGCTGGCTCTTGAATAAACTGATTTCCTTGCATCAGCCTTTGCCTCTTGATTATTGGTTTCTGGGTGGCAGGCAGCCAAACATGGATATGGTATCATTCTTACTGACTTTATGTCGGCTAGTGTATGCCAGTTACTGAGAGAGAATAATAAAATCTCTAACTATGATTATGAATTTATGTATTTCTCTTTGATTCTGTTAAATTTTACTTCAGATATTTTGAAGCTGTGTTATTTGCATACAGATATCATTAATTTTTGTTGGCATTTGTTTGATATAGTTTTCTATTCTTTTACCTTCTTTCATTTTATGCCTTCTTATTAAAGTATATCTCTTGTAAAGATACATAATTGGGTTTTATTACTTCATGCAGTCTATAATCTTTATCTTTCGTTTATAGTATTTAGTCTAAATTTAATTTAACTATTGATATATTTGGGTCAAAATCTATAGTCTGTATATTTGTTTTTCTTTTGTTTCATCTGCTCTTCACTCCAACATTCCTCTCTTGTTTCTTATTCCTCCTGGGTATAGAGTTCTATGTTGGCAATAATTTGTGGCTTGTCATTAAGTGATCTATCCCCTGTCTTCTTATTTCTTTGTTTGTAATGGCTTTTATCATTAGTTACATGTACAACTTTCTTCTTTTCTTTAATTTTTACACTTTATTCTTATGCCTTTTCTTTTTTACCTTCTTATATTTGCTGAGTTCCTTTAATATATTTTGTCTTTCAAAATCAGACTTTGACAATTATTGACCATTATCACTTAAAATATTTCTTCTACTTTACTCCACTCCTTTCTCTCTGAAATTCCATTTTATATATATATATAATGGAATATATATATATATAAGATTATTTGAATAAGATTCAAATTATGACTTATCTGTGTCCTATTATTTTTATTTATTTATTACTTGACTTACTTAGTATGTACTAATCTTGTTTTCTGTTATGTTTGATCAGCTGTTAATATAGTTCATGGGTCTTAGTTTCATTCTACTTATTTTTTAGTTTTGTGACTTCCATTTTCTGTTTATTTTATGTATTCTAATTACTTGTTGAGATTCTTTATTTTTGTGCATTTTATCCTTTTCTTCAATGTACTGTTGTTATCATTTCAAGTTTCTGTTCATTACTTTTTAAAAGATTTTATTTATTTTTAGAGAGGAAGTGAGTGAGAAAGAGAAGGGGAAACACATCAATATGTGGTTGCCTCTCCTGTGCCCCCTACTGGGGATCTGGCCTTCAACCCAGGTCTGTGCCCTGATTGGGAATCAAACCAATGACCCTTTGGTTCTCAAGCTGGAGCTCAATCCACTGAGCCACACCAGCCAGGGCTGTTCATTAGTTTTAATATGAGGATAATTCTTAGGTTTGTTTTTACTGTCTATTTTTCTTTCTTGATTATCTGTGATTTTCATGAATCTTCTCATGTCTCATAGTACTTGATAGTATCTACTAATAGATACCCGCAGAGATAGGAGTTGATTCCATTTATTCCTAGAAAAATTTCTGTTTTACACAGATACCATGAAAAGCAGATATTTCAGTCTAATCATATATTGAACCAAGCAGGAACTGGGTTGAAATTCCAGTTTGCTTCAGCCCAACTCTGAAGTCTCATAGGTGAAAGCTATTGTGTTTTAATTATAGGTTCTTTTTCTCATGGGGACAGGTTACTTAAGCATTGTAAAACTGCAGAAGAATATACTGTCTTCATTCCCTGAGGCATGAGCTGTGGAAAGCAGGACCAATAAAAATGGCATTGGTCCTGTCAAGATAGCACGAAGTATATGAAACAAAGTGGAGTCATTCACGTCAACCAAGATGGCTGCCAATCATCCATGACACTTTGGCTCAAGAGGGAAACCACCTAAGTCAGAGCAGACACATCTGGCAAGGAGACACACCTAAGATGCATGAACATGTGGTCAGAATAGCCATGTCTGCAGATCAGGACTATCCAAGGATAGACTCCTGGCAAATTTCCCACTTGTTATCAGGGGCTCCAAGACACTTATCAAAAGACCCAGAAGGGTTCAGCATACCACTTTCAAGGTATAACTGAGGCAGGCTCCAGACCACTGCTGAGATAGCCGAGCTCCACACTTCAGAGTGCTGCTCCATGCCACGCTGATCTTCCTTAGCTTCAGTTGCTGGAGGCTCTGCCCTGATGGACTTCATCTGCCCTGCTGCCCACCTGACTCTGGAGATCTTTGCAACTGCTGACGACTCCCTTGCCCACCATGCTGTCTCCCAGACCTGCAGACTGAGATTCTGGCACCCAGGTTCACTATTTCCCTTGATTGCTATGTATGTGTATGTTGTATTTCTCTTAGATTGATTGTTAAATATGGGTAGGATATTAATGTATGTTGATGTTCTACTTTGAGTGAACCTGCATTCAATAAAGCCAAGTGAATAGCATAGTTACTGTGTGTGACTTGTGTCTATTCCTTGGTGCTGGGCTGCTCAGCAGGCAGCTAACTGAGCAGTAGCCCAGCTGACATATAGGAAAGTCTATATTGCGAACATTCTATCATGACACAACCTTTTCTCCTTTTTATTGAATCTGCTCATTCTCTCTACATTGTTGGAAGTTTGGCCTACTGAATATTTTGAGGTTCACTCTTCAGCCTCACATTTCACAGATATTTAAACTATGGAAAATTAGTTGAGAGAAAGGAAATTGTCATGTACTTCTGTAGGTCACTTTCCTTAACATGGCTTTGTCCCTTTGTGGGAAATCTTACTCTGTGTTTCTGGAACAGGTCTCTCATGCCATTCCTATTCTCAACAAGTAACTTGTGGGGAAAACTGATCCTGTAACTGCAAGGCACTCTCTACATTCTGGTCTATCAGGCAGCCTACTTGGTCATAAGTTCTTTTGTCCTCTGCTACACCTGGTAGAGTCCCACTGACTATGTCAAGACTAATTAACACTTGCCCGGGCTTGGCAAATACTTTCAAAGAAGGAAGTGGCTGGTGATGCCAAGGAAAGGCTCTTTTCTCTCTGGAATTAAATTTTATTCAGTTTTCTGGACTTATACAACTCTCTCATATCTTTAAAATTTATTTTTAATTTATCATTTTTCTCCCTAGTTATTACAGTGAAAGCAATGGCTTGTCGTTTCCTCCTGCAAGTGTACCGGTCCTCAGTCACTGTGGCTCCGAGGAGCCACAGACGTTCATTACAGGCACGTGCCACCGAACACCTTCTGACTTGGGAACAAAATGTGAGGTGCTGTTTTGAAGGTAGGCAGAACACAAAGGAATTATTCTACATTTTTGGAGAACTTTTGTCTGCATTTACATTTCTAGATTAGCAATTTTTTCCAGTACTTTGAAAATTGTATTTTTTTTCACTACCATTGCTCTTCTGAAACTGAAGTGTCTTTGTCCATTGGCTGCCTTTAAAATATTGCATTTGTAAGCAGGCATTCTTTTAGGTAGTCCCAAGACCATCCTCATATTGCTCTTGACCAAAGGGACTGGTTCAACATACAGTTGTATTAAGGAAAAAGATTCATTATAGTTACACAGTAAGGATGAATAGTTGAATCAGTAAGGAAAGTGCACATAAGGCCAAGTTTGAAGAAACTCAGGCAGCTTTTCCCATGCTCTGCCTTTCCTCTCCCAGCCCAGGCAGGATCTCCCTGAGCCTGCTCCTCTCTCTAGCAGTGGAAGTACAGCAGCGTGTGTGTAATGTTTCCATCCAGGGAAGCCTGTATGAGATTCAGCTTTTAAGGTTTTTACTGGGGGTTGGCACATAGGCACTCTCTGATCACTAAGGTTTCAGACTTTCAGAAAAAAAAAAGGTGTTCACCATAAGTCACATTGTACTCTAAGAAGCTTGACATGGCAGGAGCAACTTTAGAGAACATTTCAAAAGCAAAATTCCCAGAATGCAGCATGGCCCTGCCTGTAAGCAGTCCCTTAGAAAGATTAGGCATGTTGAATTAGCACTTCCCTGCACAATGTCTTTATCAGTTTTAGAAATTTTATAGCCATCAAAACTTAAATATCATATCCTCTGTTCTCTCTCTACTCTGATACCCCAGTTCTATTTAGCTATTTGTATTCCATATATCTCATGTTTTTACCTCTATTTTTCATTTTATTTCTCCATGCTTCAGGCATATGTTTATTTCTGCTTCATCTTCTATTTATTCTTCATTCAACTCTATCTAATTCTGCTATTTATAAAAGCATCTAAGGAAATTTTTATTCCAGTTATTCTTATTTTAAGTTTTACAATTTTTATTTTTTATTTTATGTTATTAATTTTCTGCTGAATTTCTCTTTTTGTCATAGAGATTTTCTATATTAATTTCAGATATTTTAAATATATGTCTGATAACTCCAGTATTTGGGCGTTTTGCTGGACTGTTTCTATGCTCTTTCTTTACAGTCGTGTGATCTTCACTCTTTTTTTGGCAAATTTTAATTGAATTTGGTTATTGTGTATTAAAAATTAGAGGTTATTGGAGGCTCTAAGTAATGTTATCTTTATTGAGAAAGGGCTTACTTCTGTTTCTGACAGGCCTTTGGGTAAGACAAGGTGACTTTAATCACAAAAATGCAGCTATCTAAATCTAGACTCCATACTTGGACAGGTAGATTTATTTTTGCACTGCTTTTACTCTTAGGGGTAGACATCCAAATGTCCTCTAAAACCTGGGGTCTTTGCTAAGGTCTGTCCTCATTTTGGGGTCCAGATGTCCATTTTTCATCTCCCTAAACCCATGGTGTTCCCACAAGCTCTGCACAGTTTCTCAGCCACTTAGCTGTTATTTTGTGCTGAACGTCCCAGTCCCTTAGCTCCTGCTTTACAACTGGCAAATGCCTTGAGGGGAGGAGTTACATTGAATACAAGGTATATATCTTATTTACGATTGGATTATGTTGCTTGGTAGATAAAGATCAATGTGCCTTGCAGGTTTAACCCTATGATTCTCCCATGGTTGTTGACTTGTCTCTTTCTTTTTTACTTTGTGGCTGTACCTGTGAGGCAGGTGAGCAGGCCGAGGAAGCAGGGTGCTGGCACTACGGCAGGGGCACCACAGAAGAATGGGGTGATTGGAATTAGAACAAGTCCAGGCTTATGCTGATTTTCAATATTTTCTCTATAGAACCATCCCAAAGCAAAGAGTTCTCCATTTTAACGGGGTCTGCACTGGCCTGCAGCTGCTTCACGTGCTGTTTTACTTCATCATAGCTTAAACTGAATGAAGCTGTGCCTGTGGGGAGTGTTCTATATAAATGTTTAGTTGATTTAGTGAGCTTCTTTTTAGGGTTTTCTTATTAGCTAGATAGCTGCATTCATTTCTTACTAAGTATGTGAAATCAGTTGGTCAGAGATACTTACTATTTTAATGGTAGCTTTTATAGCGTATGCAATGTACCAGTTCTGTTTGTGGCAGCATTTCCCAAGCTATGATCAGCAGAATTACATGTTAGGAGGAGAGTATTAAATTACACAGCCAAAAGGTTTTTGAAACACCACTCAGCCTATTAGAAATTTCCAATGCATGTAAACACAACAAAACCCTCTGTTAAAAAAATAAAATAAGTCTTACAGAAATACTTGATTTGGGAGAACTTTTGTTTCTGCCCCCAAATGTATCATTATTTCACGAAACACTAATACTCTAAGGAACACATTTTGGGAAGTTTGGAATATGAAAATACCTGGCTCCAAGTCTACTGTCAGTTCTCTCCTCTTATTTTGTGTGCCATTTTTCCTGTTTCTTCTTACTTGGCTTTAACACCCTGTAAACTCATGCTTGACGTTCATGAAGTGTCTGAATCCCTCTGACTTACTGAAAGTTCCCCAGAAGGTTCGTATTATATTTACATACAAATTCCGTTGTCTAAACTTCTCCTTTCTTCATCATTACAACTGAATTAGTTTCTTCTGCCTACTTACATAAATTACCACAGATTTAGTGGCTGAAACAACACAAATTTATTATGTAAAATTTCTGGTTGTTGAAAGTCTGACTTGACTAATAATTGGCCTAAAATCAAAGTGTCTTCAAGGACAGTATTATTTTCTGAAGGCCAACAGGAATGTGGAGGCAGCATAATAGGCCCTCAAATGTGTCCACACCTTATCCCTGGAATATGTGTTACATTACGTGGCAAAAGCTAATTGAAATTGCAGGTGAAATTAAAGGTGCTGATTGGCTCACCTTGAAATAGAGTTTAGTTTGGATTATCTTGGTGGGCCCACTGGTCCATAAAAATGAAAGCAGGAGTCAGGAGAAGAGTCAGTGTTTCATATTGCATGAGAGAGACAATTGGCCATATTGGCTTTGAAGATTAAAGAGCCACAAGCCAGCAAACATGTGCAAGCTATAGGAGCTGGAAAAGGACAGAAAATACACTCTTCCCTAGAGTGTTTGCATGGAATGAAGCCCTTTGGCACTTTGTAAAACCTATTCAGACTTCTGACCTTCAGAAATTTAAGATGATTGTGAAAATTTATGTGTCAACTTCACTAGGCCACAGCACAGAGAACTCAGGTATTTGATTGCACAACAGTCCAGAGCCTATGGTAAACGTATTTTGTAGATGAGATTAACACTTGAGTCAGCAGACTTTAGGTAAAGGCTATTACCCTCCCTAATGTGGGTGGATCTCATCCAGTCAGTTGAAGGCCTTAAGGTAAAAATTGACCTCCACCAGGGGAAACGGAGTTCTACTGGCAGCTGGTAGAATTCTTCAGGTCACCTACCTATTCTACATATTTTCTATTTACCAGTCCACCTAATAGCAGGACAAAAGTACTGTAAATCTTTCTCTGTCTCTCTCTGTGCATACACACACATACACATCTTATTGTTTCTCTGGAGAACACTGATTAACACAATAATAACCTTGTTGTTTTAAACCACCAAGTTTACAGTAGTCTGTTACAGCAATAATAGGGAACTAATACAAGAATAATTCATTTCCTTGCCTTTTCTTTGTAATCAGAAACAATCCCTTTATTTTGAAGTCAACTGATTAACAACCTTAATTCCATCTTTATTCCTTTTACCTTTTAACTAACATATTCATTAACCTTGGGCATTAAGATGTGGTCATTTTTGGGGTGTGGTTCATTATTCTGCCTACTACTGCAACAATTTTATCAAAATATGAATCTACTAATTTTGGTATTTAAAGAAAACCACTTTGTTTTGAGTTCAATAAATTTACATTTTTGTCCTTAAGTTATTTTTTATTTTCAAACATTGAGAATTTCCTGGATAGATGGTCCTAGCAGTTTGAAATTCTCATTCAAAATGAAAGAGAGAAGCACTATGTTGCTTGTTATTTTCCAACACTAACATCATTTAGTGTTGAAGCCAAGACTCTGGGATCACAACTGGCTAAATCAATTCAGCTAATTTTTACTCTATTCACATTACCTCTGTATAGAATTTTATGCAACTCTTTCTTCTTTGCACTAAATCATAAAATGCATTGTATTGTTAAGTATAAGCATGTTTATTTACACATTACATATGGATATTATTTTAATAGCTAGCCTATTGTGGGGCAGTTGTTATTAATAAAGAAAATAAAGTTGTTTTGTTTTTTAATCACCATGGCCTTAACATCATCTTACTTTGTCATTTGTCACTAATCCAAGAAACATATTTTAATATACAGGGTATTTAGTGTGCTCTTTGGTTTTGGAATGCCGCCCCTGCCCCACCAAAAAAGATTTATTTTAACTTTCTAAGTCATTTACATCGCTATTCAAACTACTTTACAAAGACAATACAGCATAGTTTTCTTTTTCAAGGCCCCAAATAGTGCTGAAGGGTTGACAGTCCCTCTCTAGCTTTAGGCTTTGGAAGCAGAGCTTTTGTTACAGCAAAACCAAAGGGGTTTTGATCTTGAGAGCAGGGGAAGGATGAAGCCATGCTGATTGCTGACAGATAGGGTCCCGAGCAAACACACAAACACACAAACACGCGTCAGGAACAACTAGGTAAGTGGGTCCCACTTGCCACCTTCCCAGTTTATAAATGGAAGAAAAAAAATATTACAGGTGATGTATTCCAGAATATTTAATCAGTGCTATTAATAAGGACTTATGCTTATATAACTATCAGCAGGAAATATTTTGATTGCCATTCTAATATGTAAGACTAGAAAACCATTTCAGTTAAATAAGGATGTAGGCTGTAATAGGAAAAGTCATGTAGGATTTAAGATGGAATATTTAAACCTAGTGTAGCACTCAGCTGGCCTGTGTCATTGGGAAGTCACTTAACCTCTTCACATACTTTTCTGCCTCTGCAAAATGATGGGCATTGAATAGATTATCACTAAATTCTCTGCTAGTTCTTTTGACCCACTGTTCTAATTATATTACATTTTTCTAATGCCTAAGAATTAAGCCTATCTTTCTGTCCTTACTGGATTAAGAACATTGCCTTTTATTTTAATCTAATTATTCCGAAATGTTAGTCATGTGTCCCTGGCTAGAATGTAAGACTTTTTAGTACAGGAACTATGTCTGGCATATCCTTTGTATTCACTACAGTGATAAGGAAAGTACTTGGAAAAATAGGTTTAAAAATTTTTTTACAGATTTTATTTATTTATTAAAGAGAGGGAAAGGAAGGGAGAGAAAAAAACATTGATGTGTAAGAGAAATGCTGATTGGTTGCGACTTGCACACACAAACCCAGGCCTGTTCCCTGACCAGGAATCAAACCCGTGACTGTTCACTTTGCAGACCAATGCCCATCGAAACTGAACTACACCAATCAGGGCGAAAAATCAATATTTAATGCTCATTAACGTAAAGTAAACTAATTCTACATATCTCTATTCATTAATATCTTTATTTTTATGCATGATTTTTTATACTTAAGACATTTTAAATTAGATTTCAGTATTTAACATTGTAGCCTTTAATTGTATAGCATGCTTCTTAGAAATCTAAAAATATTCATGACTTTGATTGCCTACTATTAGCTAATAGACTTAAAATGTTCCTGGCAATTACTAGGAATGATAAACTCAGCCCCAGTTTCTCATGACTTGTCTTTTACTATAAGTGCTATTGGGCCTGTGGAGCATTTGAGATGTGAGGACAATCTCAAAGGGCTGGACAAGTAAGTGAGTAGAATATTAATGCCAGAGACACATTCTAATTCATTCTAATACAGAAGCTGGACGGCCAGTGATTGCTGTAGCCATAAGGAGGGGAAGACAAAAAAGAAAGGAAAAAATTATTGTACTGTGGCAAGCAGTTGCCAGTGACCAGCCATAGTTAGGATTCAGGTCAGGATGAAAATGCAGAGGTTAGTGCCCACGAACAGAGTGTGTTTTAGAGAATGAGTTGATCAGGGATGCTTGTCTTGTAGTGGATATATCCTGCAGTGCCAGTTCCATCCTCAAGCAGCAGCTCTACTAGGTTGCCACCTCATTTAATTAAATTAATAGAAAGAAATAAGAAATATTCCACTTACAGACTATAAATACTTTGAGGAAACAGTAATCTAAAAATGAATGAAGTGGAGTGGTGGAAGAGAAAAGAGGTCTACTCATGCTAATTCTTTCCTTGGTAGGAAAGAATGTTACTAGAACATATCAATGCCAGCCTTCCAACAAACTTGATAACAGAGTCTAAATGAAAGGATTGTTGGGATGATAATTTTTACTTGGTTAAATAACATTAACAGAAAATAGAAAAAAATGTTAAATATATGCATACATTTTCCATCAGGAGGTATCATCTAACAACTTTTAAAAGTATAAACCCTACATTGTAGCTAAAACGAAGGAAGGCATCACCATATTTTATCCCTGGTTATTGAGAATGTATGAATAGGAAAAAGTATACAGGTGAAGTGACAATTGCTCCTGAAATATTTCAAAGGGAAACAAACCATCAAAACAACACCCACATGCATCAGACAATTTTTGAAAGGTAAAGGATTTTCAAGTAAAAAAATAGAGAGCAAAATGTCCTGTGTTTAAAAAATCATCCTTTTCACATCATTGAGAACGAATTCGCAGAATGCTGCATATATTTCCGTCATATTTTCTGAACTTAGGTAAAGAGACAAAGGAAAGTTACAACTTCAAATGTATTCCCTGGTAGCAATGAAAAGTGAAATTCTAAATATATAGTTTTTTATACTTACTAAATCAGCGGTCATTTTACTTTTTCTTGCATTTTAAAACTGTTTACTTGGGGCTGCTATCAAATTAAACACATACTCATCAAACAAGAATAGAATCAAGATGCGATAAACACAAAAGAAGGCTGAAAAGATAGATCCAAGTTAGAAGTTAATACTTTATGCCTGTTTAAATTCTTTGTTTTAGCTATATGTTATAATATGTTGTCACTAGCAAAATAAAATGTTAATATTTATATGACAATATTTTACAGTGCATATTTTACAATACAAACTCAATAATTTTATAATTATATTAATACTGCTCTACTGTCATTTTCTATATTTTTATTTTATAAAAGTAGATGACTTTATTTTTTTTCAGCATTTAAATAGACAATTTAAATATATGCATTAGACTACCAGTAATCTCATAGTTTCAATAGTCTGAAATATCTAATAAGTTATAATTTAATATCTTTATATTACCTTTTCTGATGCTGGAGAAAAAAGTAATTATAAATTTATCACCATGGATACAGCAAGTAAATGTTAATAAATGTAGGCCTAAAATAACATATTTTTCAAGAATCATTTTCAGTAATCATACAATGACACACAAACTAGTCAGTCTTTTCTTTCAGTAAGTGTATTTGTTAAAAGAATGAATCCGTACATTAGTGAATGGATAGATCTATTTTAGAAGATGTGGAGGGAAATTCGGCACGTGCATGTGCACACACATGCAGAGTCATTCATTTACTGCCTCAGACTCCGCACTCAGTTTATTGCTTAGTGGAGTTAAATAATGAAGTGAAATAATAAAGCCTCACTAATCTTTCATAATCACTTATTCAAATACAGATATAATTTCTTTAGTATTTATCATCCTTTAATTCCTAAATATAGGTGACAAATTAGAAAATATGACTATTTTACTAGAAAAATATTACTGTATTAACGCATTAATACTGAAGTAGCAAACATCCTAGTCATATAACTCTACCACACTGAAGGACAGTTCAGATTTTTTAAAACATCAGTTGGAGACTAAAATGATTTTTTTCTCCCCTTTCTGATCACCTCTTCCAACTTTCTGCTTTTCTTACTTTCATACAATTACATTTTATTTTCAAGGAAAAAGGCTGTCACATATCCAGAAAGAGTAGGTGTTAAACAAATTGTCGGAGGATAACATTTGGGGTTAATTGAAGTATGAATCCTATGAGAAACTTTAATACAGAAATTGACTCTAAACTCTGCTCTAAGACACGTCTCATCACAGTCCAGAAGAGTGGACTACCCTCTCCATTAGACTGTCGGTTAAAATTATAAGGAACATTTCGTATGAAATAAAATTAAACATGTATGTCACCTTTAATTCTTCTTAGGCTCAACTAACTTTAAAGCAGGACACAACTGAGAGAATGGGAACAGGAGCACTGTTAGAATTTAAGGGTGGGAAAAAATGGAAAGTCAAAGCAGATAAAGATGGTATTTGCAATTAGTACTTACTATGAACTTTATTTAGATAGATACTTTTATTAATCATTTCAGTATTATCAAGTGGTATAGTTACATTTTCAGTTATTTGCAGTGAAATTGGTGTATTGAGAATTATGGTCACATAATTAGAAATACTATTTAAGCTATATGCCTTCTTTATACAGTGTCTGTGTTCTTTCATGGATATATTAAAATTGGTTGTTTTTAAATGGACTCATATTTTACCATTGGGATATATTAGAACTTAATGAATACCTTACTTTCATTTATTATTCAGTCAACCACACTGATTAAATTCATTTTAGTTACTTTTTAGCTCAAAAAACTATATTTCTTTAGACTTTCTGACAGGTAAGCAGTTCTTTTCAAGCAAACACTTTTTCAGAGCTGTCCATCCAAAGAAGCATTTTTGTAAACCATCAAGTGGATATTAACTTTTTTCTTTTTTTTCTAATTTTATTTTAATCATTGTTCAAGTGCAGCTTTCTGTCCTTTACCCCCATCCCAGCCCACCCACCCCTCCCTCCCTCCGTCCCATTTCCACCCCCCCCAGTTTTGTTCATGTGTCCATGTAAACCCCATTTTCCCCTGAAATTCCCTCCCCTCTCCTCTCTTAAACTTATCTTAGTTTGAATTTAGGTATATTAGGTTCTCTTTAGTCAAGACTTGTAAATTGAGCACAAGAGCTTCATGAAAATTCTTTCTTATGACTGCTTAAATATTTCCTGAAAAAATATAAACTTTAGTATAGTAAATACAAAATATTGATAGTTGTTATGAAGTTCTAAAATAATTTATCAGTGTATATAAAAGCCATACTAGAAATAAGAGTATACTCCTGATATTAACTTAAAATACTGAAGTATATGATTAGCTATAATTCTGCCTTCTGGTATTATTTTCTGAGCATAAGCTATGTGCTTTCATAATTTAAAGTAGTAAAATACAGAAATGCAGTGTAGAGTCTATACAATATTAACCATATAGAATAATTAAAAACCTTCATTTGGCAGCAAATTTTAATATTTAAGATACTTTAGATTATTATAGGTCACCAAAATAGATATTTGCCAATATACTCATATACTGAGAATCCCTATTCATTTCTGGTTGTTAAGATAATGAATAATCACAAACTTAGTGGCTTAAAACAACACCTATTTTTTTTTTTATTTTAATTGTTGTTCAAGTACAGTTTTCTGCCCTTTACCCCCATTCCAGCCCATCCCACCTCCCTCCTGTCTCCACCCACCCCTTGTTATTATCCATGTGTCCTTTATACTAGTTCCTTCACACCCTTCCCCCCTTCCCCTGTAATTCCCTCCCCTCTCCTCTCTGGTCACTGTCGGCCTGTTCTCAATTTCAGTGTCTTTGATTATATTTTGCTTGTTTGTTTGTTTGTTTTGTTGACTAGAATCCTGTTAAAGGTGAGATCAACACCTATTTTTTTAATAGATCTAGAGGGCAGAAGTCTAAAATGAATCTTATAGGCCTGATATCAAGTTACTGGCAGAGCTGTGTACCTGCTGGAAGTTCTACAGGAGTATTTGTTCCCTTGCTTTTTCTAGCTTCCAGAGACCATCAGCATTCCTTCTCTCCTGACTCCTCTGTTTTCAAAGCAGATCACTCTAACCTCTGCTCTGTCATTGCGTCTTTTCTGTAACTGACCCTCCTGCTCTCTTTTTATATTATTGAATGCCTCCTGTATGCCAGATCCGTGCTAACTGCTGGGTATATACTGTTGATGAGGAAAACTGAGGTCATGCCAATGGAGCTTACATTTTGGTTGGAGAGACAGTAAAAAATGTAGGCATAAACATATTCATCCACCACATTTGGATTTTATTTTCTATGAGTCACCTAAATTTCTACTTGAATCCTTCTTCTGGAATTATGATAAACACATTTTAAATTTACAAATTTATCTCTGCAAGTTTTTATTTAAATTGTTTATTTTGAATATCTCATTCTCTTTTCAGTAAATGTTCATTCTTTCCAAGTTCTTCCTCTGTCTTTGGAAAGAGGCAAATTTACTTTTTGACTGGCATAGAGGTTGGGGCTGCTTGACCTCTCAGAAGTAGAAGAGGAAGCCTTGGATCCAGGCAATTTCCACAGCTTCCTCATTAGTCTCCCTTGAGATAAACAGATCTAGTCTAGTTCCTAGATACATTAAATTGATTTCTTATGAGGTGAGGCTGCTAAACTTACCTTTGGTTCTCTGGGAGAAATTCTAACTTCAATGGTTCTCTTTGACTGATTCAACCAACAGTTGTTTTTTGTTTTGTTTTTGTTTTTTTGTTTTGTTTGGGGTTTTTTTTGTCTCTTAAGATGCTATCTACTCAGTAGCCTCATGTGGTACTGAGTATCCTATCTCTGGACCCTGGCTAGGCTTCTACCTCCTTGAAGCACCTTGCACTGGTGCTACTCACTTCTGTCTACAGTGTCTCCAAAAGATATTTTGTTATTTTGCGTTATTTCTGGGGTATGGGGTGACTCCAGGGTCCCTTTGGGAGTCTTTTGTTTTTCTCTCACTTTCTCTTACCTTTTTTCCTCCTCTCTCTGTTAAAATTTTTTTTGCCACTGTTATTATTCTGTTAGAATTGTCATAGGACCATCAAACATGACAGTCTTATCCCAAAGTCTTACAGAGAGAATGAGAAAAAATTCCCTCTCCTTTTGGCTTTCTCCACAACTTAACACATTCTTCCTCCTTCTGCCAATAAGCCTTGGAGAATGGAATCCTAATGCACTTCTGATGCTTTCCATGCCCTATTCTCTATATACAGATGGGTTACATGGAAATTTGTTGGCTTCTAATATTTTTATATCCACAAGGGCTGACTCTTGATATATTGGCAGGAGTGAAACAATTTAGAATCTCTTCCTTCAATTATTTTAATAGTTATTTTTCATTATGACTTTGAAAAGAAATCATCTTTGAGGTTGAAAGTTGAAATATGAACCCTTTGTTTTTAGTAGTGCTGGTTTCTTCCCTGATTCTCACCCATTAATTTAATTAGTGGCAAACTGTAGGACAAAAAGACTCTTCAGGATTTGAAAGTGCTTTAGAATCATCACAAAATATTCTTGATTATTATATTGTATGTACAGGGGTGGGAAAAAGAAGGTTTATAGTTGTTTGTATAAAAAAAGGTATACAGGTTATGATTACAATAATATGAGAATGAACTCTGTGTTTCTCATACTCACAACCATAAACATACTTTTGCCCACCCCTGCAATATTTGCAGGTTGTTATGAGTTAATAAGGGAATGATATAAAGATCACAAAGAGTTATTCATTTCATGATGGGCATCCAAAGAATACTTTTCTGGAAGGTGACATTGAGTTGACACCAAAAAGAAGGAAATGAACTACCACTTCAACATAAAGGGAAAGTGTGTTTTAATAAGAAAGGAAAACATGGGCACAAGTCCTGGGGCAACACAGAGAGCTGTGTATTCAAAGAACAGAATTAAGACTAGAATGACAAGGTTTACCAGTGGGAAGATACATGGCTTAAGGTGAAGTTGGAGAGATAGTTAAGATCAAGTGAAGAAATACCTTATAAGCCATGGTCAAAAGTTTGGATTAGATTTCAAGTGTAAAAGTCACTTGAGAGTTTTAGGCTGGATTGTGACATAGCCTTTTCTTTGTTTTAACAAAATTATTTTATTAGATGGAACAGTGTCACCTAATAGAAATCTATTGTGAGCCACAAATGCAAATCACATATATAACTTAAAATGTCAAAGTATAGTGACATTAAAAATGTAAAAATAAGCAGGCAAAATCAATTTAATAATAAATTATTTAATATAATATATCTAAAATATCACTGTAACATGTAACCAACATGAAGTTATTAATCAAATATTTATAGTACTTTTATACTCTTCAAAATCACATGTAATTTTATGTAAATAAGCCATGATTCAAGTGTTCCATAACCAACTGTGGCTATTGTCCATTATAGTAGGAAGAAAATATGTAGAAAACAGATTGAGCAAAAGTAAGAACCACGGCAGGAAAACTTATAATGGAGAGATTAGGTGTGCATTATCTGAGTAAAAGATGACTATGGACAGGGCAAGAGGGTGGTAGCAAAGATGGAGGTGAAACGGAAGGACTTGTGGGCAGACAGAGAAAGGTGCACATCAAGGAAGACTCATGTAAGAACTCCTAGTATTTTGGTTTAAGTTACTGAATAGTCAATTATGTCATTTACATATGGGGTAGAGGTGGTTTTTGGAGGAAGACTAAAAGCATAAAAGAGAATTAATTCCTCTAATTTTGGAGAATAAGTGAATGAGAGAAATTTAGAATAATACTCAAATCTCTGAGTTCTTAAACTGTGTTTCAGTTATGATTCTTTTTCTTTCAGGAATCATTCAAAAGCAACATGAAAAGTAACAAATTAAATTGTAAAATCCACTTTTGACTAAACTAGAAAACACCTGATATCCTAAACCAAAACCAGTAAATTTCATAGAAGGATGTAGAGACAAAGATGAAAAAAAGATTACAGACTAGTCACATTCACAGTAAGCCCTCTGTTGGTTAGGCCAATGTAAGCATTGTAAAGGTGCTGCCTTTCATCAGCTGCATAGATTCCATAGATACCGTCCTGCCTCTCAAACAACTTTGCTAGCCTGGAAAATGTTTGTGGCTGTTTCTGACACCAGAACACATAAATTAAGCAAGGAAGCAAAAATATTTGATATAAGAACTCCTTCCATCATTAAAAAATGAATATTGAGAACAAATTTAGTACAAGAAAAACAAAAGAATGAAAAAGTAAAGGCATATTAATAACACTCATTAATAAAATATTTCTAAAAGGATTGACAGATATGACCAAATACATCTTTTTTAAACCTAAGCATTTGGAAGTCCAAAGTCTGAGCAGAGATACAAGAGCTCAAGGAAATTATGACAGGGCAACATGTGAGCAGAATCAGAAGAGAAATGAGGGAACTAAGCTAAACTGTAATATTAATGGGAGCAAATTAAAACCAGCCCACAGAACAGAATATTATTGCAGAAAATACAATAAGTGACAAGGAGGTTAGGATTGAGAAAAGCAAATCAATTTTCTCCTAAGCTGATTTCACTTTTTTCATTTCCAAATAAAATGAAATTAGATAAGGAGGAAATTATGAACATTTAAGACAAAGTAGATTAGACATGCACAATTGGTATCCTTTCAAAAAGAGATGAAAAATAGAATAGTAAAAATATCAAAATTAATTTGTTTAAACATTGCAGAAATAAAAGAGAGTTTTATGTATTAAAAGAGTATAATGTGTCCCAGGCAAATTGACACTTAATCTTTAATAATGAGTCATATCTTATTAGAATTACCAGATTTAAAATATGAATCATAAATTTTTATTAGGCAAGCAAAAGGTTTTTAAATATGAGTGTAATGACACCAGTCTTTCCTCATAGTCCTTGATCACAGTCTTTGGTACCAGAAGATTTTGAACAATGTTTCAAAAGTCTTGAAGAAGCCTTGGCTGGTGTGGCTCAGTGGATCGAGTGCCAGCCTGCAAAATGAAAGGCCAATTGTTCAATTCCTGGTCAGGGCACATACCTGGGTTGTGGGCCAGGTCCCCAGCTGGGGACATGTGAGAGGCAACTAATCATTGTATCTCTTTCACTTTGATGTGTCTCTTCCTCTCTTTCTCCATTCCTTCCCCTCTTTCTAAATACAAATTAATGAAATTTTTTTAAAAGTCTGGAGGAAAAATTGTATATTTAAAAAGCTTTTTTAAGGGAAAAGGCATCAAACAAACATTGGGAATAACAATGAGCATAACTTTTATTTGAACACAGTACTGAAATATAATTAAATGTGGACAGTAACATTTCAAAGACAAATATATATATTTTAAATCCTGATCATGTAAGAATGGTATACTCATAAGGAGCACAGGTTGGAAGAAAAAATGCTGGAGAAGTTGATAAATAGTGAAATATGCTATTTCCTCACCTTTTATGGTTAGCAGTTAAAGAATTTAATAAAATCCAATTAAGAAAACAATGTAGATATAAAATAGTTAAGATATCAAAGAAAACACTAAGAAAAATTATATAACCAGCTATAATTGGATTTTATATTGGTAAGAAAAAAAGAGAAGCAATGCAAACATGCTAATTTATTACACAGGGAGAGAGTTGTACTGAATTTATAATTTTCAATGTAATCACTAGAACAAAAACACAACCAAATTTTCATAACACACATGTTTTCTGAAAATATATAAATATGTGTGTATATACATATATAAAACAAAAAGACTAAGACAAACCATGTAGTGAAATAATTACTAAATTAAAATCCTGTAGAAACAGAAAAAAATTAAAAACTAACACAAGATGTAGAAACAAAGAGTATATGTAGGGTGGACAAAAGTAGGTTTATAGTTGTTTATATGAAAAAATACACAATAAATAATTAATAATATGAGAATAAACTCTGTTTTGCATACTTTCAACTGTAAACCTACTTTTCCTTTACCCTGTATATCTGCCCTGTCTATAAATTTTAATGGGATAAAATCCTTTATTTTAAGACTTGCAGATTTAATCATAAAGTAATACCCAGCTTAAAACCAGTAAATAATAGAGCTACAATAAAGTGACATAGGAAGGATAAAATTTAAAATATCAATAAAGAGAAAAAGATTGGCTTTCTGTTAAATTTAAGATTATGTTGCTTTAAGGACAAAGACATTGAATGAGGTAAAGACAGGGCTTTCATAACAAAAAAAAGTATGCTAGCATAAAGATAGGATATATGTGACCATTACATGGAACAGCATTCACAAAATAAAAGTGGCAGGCAGAAAATAGAAAGTGAAATAACATACCTTTGTTAAAACACACAATAACAGGTAAGGTATGGGAAAGTCAAAGTCATTTTAACTTATATAACTATTAAATTCTGTGCCTGAATATAGACAATCGTTCTTTTAAAGTGTTCATGGAACACGTACAGAATGATGCTGTATTAGGACAGGACCATATACTATGGCTCACATGCCAAAACTGGTCCACTGCCTGGTTTGTAAAGAAAGTTATATTGGAACACAGGCATGTTCATTTTTTGTTAATGAACCTCACCTGAGAACATGTTTGTTGATTTTGAAGAGAGAGAGAAAGAAGAAGGGAGACAGAAAAACATCAATTGGTTGTTTCCCATGAACTCCCTGACAGGGATTGAACCCACAATGTAGGTGTGTGCCTTGACCTAAGATTGAACCCACAACCTTTTGGTGCACATGCCAATGCTCCAACCAACTGGGTCACACAGCCAGAGTAGTATGTTCATTCTTTCGTGTATTGTCTATGGTTGTCTTTGTGCCCCAATGGCAAAAGTTAGGTAGTTTAGAGAGAGACTGTATGGACCACAAATTCAAAAACATTTGTTATTGTGTCAATGAAATAGAGAGTTTGCTGATCCCTAATTAGTTTATTAGCATTAATTATTCCAAAGTATAGGGTATACATATATATGGATGTGTATAGATTTAGATAGCTACATAAGGTCTGTCCATAAAATGTCCAGCCATTGTTAATATAACAAGAACAGTTTGTGTGACATCTATGTGACCTGGCAGCCAAGGAGAGTGGACTGGAATGCGCATGTGTGAACAATTACAACTTCACTGTAGTAGTTAGTGGAGGTGATAGACACATTGACTGACCTTGTGCACTGTGTGGCTGTCACATTCAAAGTGACTGAGTGAATAGAGCAACGGATCTGCATCAAATTTTGCATTAAGCTTGACCATTCTTCTATGGAAACTATTTGGATGATTCATAAGGCTTTCAGGGATGATGCAATAAGTGCAGCACAAATAAAAATGTGACACAAATGCTTCAAAATGATTGAGAATCTGTTGAAAGTGATCCACGCTCTGGAAGGTCTGCAAGCAGAACACCTGAGAATGTTGAACGTGCAAGGTGGCAATCAGCAAAGATCAGTGACTGACAGTGCCAGAACTAGAAGCTGGTCTGGGGATTCCAAAATCTACTGTGTCAGAGATTTTGATACAGAATCTTGGCCTGAAACATGTCTTGGCAAAATTCATTCCATGGCTTCTGCTACCAGAGTAGGAGGAACATTGTGCGGCAGTAGCTAATGAATGGAGTTTAAAAATTTAAAGGGAAAAAAAAGAATCCATTTTCAAATTCATTTGATCAAAAGAGCCTTTTATTTTTTTCGAACACTTTCTCTATTTGTGCTTATACCCTCTTATTCTTTATTTTACTTGATTCTAATTGGTTAGGTTACCTAATATTTATTTGCTTTTTTAAAAAAGTCACTTCTAGCCCTGATCAGTGTGGCTCAGTTGGTTGGTTGTTGGTTGGGTGTTGTCCTGAGAAGCAAGGTTGCCAGTTTGATTCCTCGTTGGAGCACATGCCTGGGCTGCAGGTTTGGTCTCCACTCGGGTTGATGTTTCTCTACCTGGGTGTCTTCCTCAACCTCCTCTCTAAAAAAAATTGATAGAAAAAGTCACTCTGCATTTATTTATTGATTCTATATGTTTTCTAATTCAATCTTTCTATTTCCTATCCCACAATTTTATTGTTTTTGTTCTAAATTTTTAAATTTACTCTTTAATTCATTTATTCTCAGTTCTCTCTTATTTATTAGCATTATTACTTCTGGGAATAAATTTTCCTCTGATCACTATTTGAACTCTATGATGCAGGCCCTAATCTGTGGTTTTTCATTATTACTTTAGATATTATTATATTGATTTGTATTTACTGATTGATTTGTATATTTTACTCATTAATTTGTATGAGATTTGTATATTTTTATAACACCAAGTTCATGAAATTAGCTTCCAGATAGTAAGGATTTTTATGATGTTGTTATGTTCTAATCTTTAAAATTTATATTTTAAACACATGTACTCATATGTGTGTTCATGTATGTGTACATGTGTGTATACACACATGCACATATATACACAGACACACGTGTATATGGTCTGTCCAGAAAGTATCCAGCCATTCACTATGGAAAATAGAGGCATTTATTGAAGGAGATACAATAAACCTTGTGCATAAGATAATGATGCCTCAGTCCCCTTCAAAGTAAGCAACTTGGGACCTCACAGTTCTCCCAGTGTCTCTTCCACTGTTCAAAACACTGCAAAATTCTTTGTTGGGATGGCCATTAGCTGTCCCATCATATTTTCCTGAATCTTGTTGACAGTCTGAAATCTTTTCCTTTTTAAAGTAATTTTAATTTTGGGAACAGCCAGAAATTACAGAGCACCAAATTTGGGCAGTAGAGGGCCTTAGTCACCGACGTAATTTGACATTTCCCCAAAAAACTGCATGAGACATGATGCATGAGCAGGTACATTGTCGTGATGAAGCTGCTAGTCACCACTTGCCCATAGCTGTGCCCATTTTCATTGTATTGCATGTCCCAGCTGATGGAAAACATTGAGGTACTACTCCTTATTAATTGTTGGGTCTGGAAGGGATGTGGTCTTGATCTTGCTGTGACTTTGCCATGACTCCTTTGGGTGTAGAGAACCAGGTGACTTCCATTGGGACAACTGGGCCTTATTTCTAAATCATAGCCATAGACCCATGATTCATCTCTGAGTTAGGACCTTCTTGAAGAAATCTGTTAAAATGGTAGTGGTTTGATTTATTAATACTGGCCATTCTGACAGGTTTGAAGTGATATCTCATTGTGGTTTTAATTTGTATCTTTCTAATGGCTAGTGATATTGAGCATCTGTTCATATGTCATTTGTATGTCCTCCTTGGAAAAGTGTCTATTCAACTCCCATGCCCTCCTTTTAGTCAGACTGTTTAACATCCTGGTGTTGAGCTCTATGAGTTCCTCATATATATTGGAGATTAAACCCCTGTCCAATGTATCATTGGCAGATATGTTCTCCTTTACAGTTGGTTCCCTTCTCATACAGATAATGGTTTCTTTAGCCAGGCTGAAGCTTTTTAATTTGATGTAGTCACATTTGTTTATTTTTTTTCCTTTATTTCCCTTGCAAAGAAATGAAACTAGACCAACAACTTACACCATACAGCAGAATAAACTCAAAATGGATAAAATATTTAAATATAAGTTGTGACACCGTGAAAGTCTTAGAGGAAAACAGGTGGAAAATTTCAGATATACCACCTAAGAATATTTTTGCTGACATACCTCCTGGATGTGGATTCTTTAAAATAAATACTGGAGAAAGAGAAAATCAATACAGACAAATTACCAAAGACAGAGAATATTGTCAAAAGGATATCCATCAAGAAATAATAGGCCCAGATTTTGTAGTCTTTAAGGTAGTCTACAAATTTGATAAAGAACCAGAAATTACAATTCTACTTGAACTGTTCCAGGATAAAGAAAAAAGAGGGAAATTTCTGATGCCATTTTATATACTAAACATGACAGTGATGAAAAAAAAACTAAAGGGCAAAGAGATAAAAAATGTAAACCAATCTTATGAACAGGATAAAACTATATGTTAAATAAAACAAACTAACCAAAGCAAGTAGCATATTAAAAACCTAAATGGAACATGTTCATTAAATGTTAAAACTGTTCAATATCTGTGAAGCTATTGGTATAGCTTCACCATATTAAAAAAATCAAAAAATGAAAAATCACATGAGCACCTCGAGAAATGAAAAGATATTCAATAAAATTAAACACCCATTATAATAAAAATACTTAAAAATTCATGAATATTTTATTAGTTTCAAAAGTATATATTTATCTTAACCCTAAATTCTGAATAATGCACAATGGAGAAAATGCTAGAAAAATTATACTTTAAATATTAATAACAAAAATTTGCATTATTACTAGTATTATTTAGCACAAGTATGAGGCATCAGCCAACACAATTTTATAATTGGAAAAAGTAAGAGATGTTAAATTAGAAAAAGTGAATATGCCTGGCTGGTATGGCTCAGTGGATTGAGTGCCAGCCTGAAAACCAAAGGGTTGCCAGTTCGATTCCCAGTCAGGGCACATGCCTGGGTTGTAGGTCAGGAGCCCACAAGAGGCAACCACACATTGATATTTCTCTCCCTCTCTTTCTCCCTCCCTTCCCCTCTGTCTAAAATAAATACATAAAATCTTTAAAAAAATTTTTAAAGTTAAAAAACATTATAATATCCTTATCACATATACAGTATTTATTTATATTGTGTAGATGCACATGCATACATGTTAACCAAAATATTATAAAAAAAATAATTTCCCTAAGGTCTCTAAATATTGCCAAGGTATTCAATTAGAAAACATCAATGTGAAGTCTGTTGTTTACATATTGTTTTGTATATTCAAGGAAAGGACAAAAAGTTATAGTTGAAATATGGGAAAAGAATAAAAAAGAAAAATTGTCATATGATTTAAACATATTGCTTAATGTTACATAGAGTTTCATGTCATCTGATGGAGTCTTGGTTATACATTTTAAAATCTTAGTTTAAAAGAAGTAAACATTCATTTTCATAAATGATATTGGTTGATATATCACATTCTCCTGCCTTTTTAACACAGGAAATAAAAATACATTTGTTAACATTAATCTGGATTTGAATATGATTAAGTAATGCATTGAGAGTTTTGAGTAAAGTATAAATTTATATAAAATATATAACATAATCAGCTCCAATATCAAGAAAGTAATATCCATGCTATTTTGTATGCAATTGACTTCAACTGTATCAAATATTCCTGGGATTTGTTAAGAGTGAAGAAAATAATACCTTTATTGGAAAGGTCACTGAATGTGAATTCTTGCCTTTCTCATGTCAATGCTGAAAACTGTTAGCGATATTTAGAATGATTGTCAGCAACTGGCTAATATCTGTTATTAAGCTCAGAGATTATTTTATGCATATTGAAACATCAGAAAATATTCTTTTCTGCTACTTTAAATGAGAAGGCTTATAGAGAAAAATTAGAGGCACATTGGTGATGCTGGAATTGTGCCTTCCTTTCTAATATCTTTGAAAATTAAAATTTCACAACTCAGGCAGGAACTTTCTAGTGACTGAATATTCATGTATTGTTTTTACACCCATCAAACAAATGTGACAGTTTTCTGATTTCAGCCTTTGAGTAGTAATGGTAAAATGTGGAATAATGGTATAAAATTTAATCATACTGTTTCCTTACTCTTAGAACATAAAATTTGTAATTTTCTCATTATACCAGTTATTGTCACCATCAACAAATATATTTTAAGGTAGTTCTTTATTTTGAAAATAATTTTTACAAAACATATTTAATAAGAGGGGACATGAACTAGTAGTTTTTTTAAAAAATAATATGCATTTTTCCATTATAAGGCATTAAGTATCTGAATATATATGTTACCAGAATCTCAAATATGTTATCTTTATAATTTTTAGATACTTATATCTGTGTATGTGCAGATATACATATTGATATAGATATAGATATAGATGATACAGATATAGGTATAGATATAGGGCCTTTCCAGAAGGTACCCAACCATGTAATATGAAAAATAGAGTTATTTACTGAAGAAGATACAAGACACAAGAAACACGGTATGTAGGACAATGACGCCTCAGTCCTCTTCAAAGTAGGCACCTTGGGACCTCATGCAGTTCTCCCAGTCACCATCATTGCCCCATCATAGTTTCCTGAATCTCATCGACAATCTGAAATCTCTTCTTTTTCAAAGGTGATTTTAGTTTTGCAAAAAGCCAGAAGTCACAGGGTGCCAACTCTGGGCTGTAGGGGAGTGATTCACCTGGGTGATTTTATGTTTCACCAAAACACTCTGCACAAGACATAAAGCATGATCGGGCACATTGTTGTGATGAAGCTGCCAATCACCAGTTGTCCATAGCCATGGCCTTGTAAATCATCAAAATGGTTTCCACAGAAGAATGTTCAAACTTAATGCAAAATTTGATACAGATTCATTGCTCTACTTGCTTAGTCATTTTGAATGTGATGGCTGCACAGTACACATACTCATTCAACAGCATCTACCACCCCACTGAATATTAGGATGAAGTCATCATTGCTCACACATGTGCATTCCAGTCCACTCTCCTTGGCTGCCAGGTTGCATTGATGTCACGCAAACCATTCTTACTATGTTAACAATGGCTGGACTTTTTCTGGACAGGCCTCATATGTCTTATCACTGTGATACAAAGACAGCAAACAGAGCTATGATAGGTGTCCAGTGTTTGGTCTGGGTATACAGATTTAAAAGACAGGTATTTTTTATCAAAATCAAATCATAAAATTGTCATCGTTGCAATTTTTTAAAAAGTGCTTTCAATTTCCCTCCCTCATGATGTGTCCTGTTTTACCTTTGATAATCCACATTCCTGAATCATTTTTTTATTATGAAATCCACATGTGCTGATTAAACAATTTATGATTTTCAACCTTAACTTGGACTTTGGTATACCAATTTTTTAACTCTGTTCAACTCTTCTTTCTTATCTGCATAGTTATTTTAGAAAATTTACCATGTTCCTTGATACCCCATCCCCACTCCATTTATTTTCATCAGACAAGGGATCTTTAATTTTAAAAAATTAACCAGTACTTCCATTTTCAGTCTTCTCCTTAGTAGTCCTTAAAGTGTGATCAGTGGGTAATGGTGGGGTGGGGGTGAGGGGCAGTCACTGAGATGCTTTCAAAAGTCTACAAGGTCAAAATTATGTTTATAATAGTAAAAAGATAACCATTGCTGTTCACTGTGTCGCTATTTGCAGAGTTGGTGAAAAGGCAGTGGTGGGTGAAACTCATGGTAGCTCAGCTCAGATCAGGGCGGTGGCATCCGACAGTAATACTAATCATTTGACTCTTCACTGCCCTGCACTTGCAGAGAACAAAATGCAGTTTAACTTAAGACTGTAAAAGAATCTTGATCATATTAAATCTTAACCCTTAATTGTGCATTTTTTAAATTTATTTTTTATGTTTTAATACATTTTCCAATAAGTATTTGTTATTAGTTAAGCCATGATTCGATATCCTAGGGTAGGATGTACCCAGCTGCCCCTCCACCTCCCTAGGAGAAGGATGGAGGACAGAGGACATGTTGGGTGCAGCCAGTTCAGATCTTCAGAGGGAATATGCCTTCTGCCTGGCAGTCATCCCAGGCCAACTCCCAGGATATGCTGCCAAGGGACTTGTGCACATGCCTGTACCATTTGCACATGGGGATGGCACCCCCTTCAGCAGTCATTGCGTTCTCACAGTGGTGGAAGTCCAGGTGGTTTGGCCAACAGTTTCGGGTCTGGCTGTGGTTGAGGAAGTGGCTGTCAAAAAGGGCAGTCTGGTGGCTCTTGATTTTGGTCTTAACATCTTCTGCCATGTTGCAGACCCCTAAACACACCCCTGAAGCCACTTGCAGTTCATTGTGACCCTCAGCAAAGACCTGATTGTGTATTATTAAAATATCCCAAACGATAATGGCAAATATAATAAATAGAACTCTTCTGTTGTATACAATATACGCTATTTTGGTGGGGGGCAGGGGAGAAGAAGAACTTGTGTGTTTGGGTTGTGATTTGAATTAGACGCTTGTTTAATGAAACATCTTTTTTGAGAGAACAATTACTTAGCAAAGTTACTTAGACCTGAGCATTTGGCAGAAATTTTCACAAAAATAAAGTGGGAATTTCACTTCAGGGAAACTGACATTTGTTGCCAATGAAAAAAATGTGAGCTATGAAGTGAAAATTAGGAGTTTAGACAACTGGTATCCTTCACTACAGGATGATAGTTTGTTTCCCAATGCCTAAATGGATTTTGATAAGTTGGTAACAATGGTAGTACATATTTTTATATTGTATAATAAATCCATATCTTTTGAATATCCAAAACATGTTACATAATCATAGATGAGTAAAATGATCCATTTATAGTGTGTATAGTTTATGAATTTAATATGAAAAGAGTAAGAAAATTTCATTGATATTGTTTGAGATTCCAGACTACAGCCAACATTTAGAAAGCTAGCACTTGATAAGTTTTAATGTAGTATTTAAGAAGACCACTCACAAGTATCTGAAAAGACTACTAAAATACTCTCTTGTGTGAGACTCTTTTCCTTATATAATTTAATTACAATAACATTCTGGTATCATACCACAGAGACTACTATGTGGTAGATACTTTGTACCAATCTTGGAGTACAACATTCAATGAAATTGATAGGATAGTTGTTTCTTCTGAGCACACATAATTGTTCCTTGCTGTATCTCTGGAGCCTTGAACAAGTAGCTATCTGATGAACACTGATTTAACTTTATGAATAGTTTTGTTCTCTGACTTCACATTCTCAGAGAATTTTGCTGACTTCACTTGCACTGTTATTTACACTTCCCTTTCAGAAGTACGTATTCCTTAGGGTACTGCTTTTATTCTCTCTTTGCTTTCTGGGTACTTGTTCACTTAAATATATTCACCTGTAATCTATATGCTCTTAACTGTTAAAAATATGTTGTTAATTTTACCACAATTATAAACTTCAAACACTTCAAACATGACTTTCTAATTATCTGCTTTATTCATTGGCCTAGAAATATAAAAAACCAAAACCACCGTATTTCAAAACAATGTCAGTTCTCTACCTCTACTCCTTCTTTATGCTAAAGACATTTTTGTATTAGAAAGACCATCTGGGGAAATTAGCTAATTATATTACTGAATCATATTATGACTATTTTTTTTGCCTTAAAACTGTGTAACACAGTCTGACGTGAGTGTATATTACTTATTTCATTACTGTTCTACTTTAATGTAATGTTTGTTATTCTGTTGTATTCTCCAGTATTATTTATTTTTAATTTTTTATTAAATTTATTCGGTAGCTGGTTAATAAAGTTATATAGGTTTTAAGTGTACAATTCTATGATACATCATCTGTACATCGCACTTTGTGTTTACCACCTAAAGTCAAATCTCCTCCCATCATCATTTATTTGTCCCCTTCCCTTTTACTTTGTCCTCCTCCCTTTCCCTCTGGTAACCACCATACTGTCTGTGTCTATCAGTTTTTGTTTATTTGTTTGTCTTGTTTGTTCATTTGTTACTTTCAGCTTTATATCCCACAGTTTCATATCAAATGGTTCTTGACTTTTCCCACCTAACTTATTTTTCTCAGCATGATATTCTCAAGATCCACATTGTTATCAGAGCAGAATTAAATGACATAGAGACTAAAAGCACAATTCTAAGGATCAATGAATCCAAGAACTGGTTCTTTGAAAAGATAAACAAAATCGACAAGCCTTTAAGCAGACTCATCAAGAAAAAAAGAGAGAAGACCCAAATAAACACAATCAGAAATGAAAGAGGAGACATTACAACAGATACCACAGAAATACAAAGGATTGTAGGAAATTACTACAAAGAGCTGTATGCCAAGAAGTTTGAAAACCTAGGTGAAATGGACAACTTTCTAGAAAAATATAATCTTCCAAAAATCAATGAAAAAGAAGGAGAAAGCCTGAACAGACCAATAACAACAAAAGAAATTGAAGCAGTAATCAAAAAACTCCCAACACACAAAAGCCCAGGACCAGATGCTTTCACAGGAGAATTCTACAAAGCATTTAAGGAATAGCTAACCCCTATCCTTCACAGACTATTCCAAAAAATCCAAAAAGATGGGAGTCTCCCAAACTCTTTTTATGAGGCCAACATCATCCTAATTCCAAAACCAAATAAAGACACAACAAAGAAAGAAAACTTCAGGCCAATATCACTGATGAACATTGATGATAAATTCCTCAACAAAATACTGGCAAACCGCATCCAACAATACATTAAAAAGATCATACACCATGACCAAGTGGGATTCATTCCAGGGATGCAAGGATGGTTCAATATTCTCAAGTCAGTAAATGTAATACATCACGTAAACAAAAGCAAAGACAAAAACCACATGATCATATCAATTGATGCAGAAAAAAGCATTTGATAAGGTACAGCACCCATTCATGATAAAAACACTCAGCAAAGTGGGAATAGAGGGAGCATTCCTCAACATAATAAAGGCCATATATGAGAGACCTTCAGCCAACACCATACTCAATGGGCAAAAATTAAAATCTTTTCCACTAAGATCAGGAACAAGACAAGGCTGTCCACTTTCACCACTTCTATTCAATATAGTACTGGAAGTTTTAGCCACAGCAATCAGACAAGAAAAAAGAAATAAAAGGCATTCAAATCGGAAAGGAGGAAACAAAACTGTCACTGTTTGCAGATGACATGATAGTATACATAGAAAATCCTATAGACTCTACCAAAAAACTGCTTGACCTAATAAATGAATTTGGCAAAACATCAGGATACAAAGTCAATATCTAGAAATCAAAGGCATTTCTGTACACCAACAATGAAACAGCAGAAACAGAGATCAAGGAAAAAATCCCATTTGAAATAGCAGAAAGAAAAATGAAATATCTAGGAATAAACCTAACCAAAGAGGTAAAAGACCTGTATTCAGAAAACTACACAACACTGAAGAAAGAAATCAAGGAAGACACAAACAAATGGAAACATATGCCGTGTTCATGGATTGGAAGAATTAATATCATCAAAATGTCCATACTACCCAAAGCAATTTACACATTCAATGCAATACCTATTAAAGTACCAATGGCTTATTTCACAGACATAGAACAAACACTTCAAAAATTTATATGGAATTATAAACGACCCCAAATAGCTGCTGCAGTTTTGAGAAAGAAGAGTAAAGTAGGAGGGATCACAATACCCGACACTAAACTATACTACAAGGCCACTGTAATCAGAACAGCCTAGTACTAGCGTAAAAACAGGCACATAGACCAATGGAACAGAACAGAGAGCCCAGAAATAAGCCCAAGTCTCTATGGTCAATTAATATTTGATAAAGGAGGCAGCAACATTAAATGGAATAAAAATAGCCTCTTCAACAAATGGTGTTGGGAGAACTGGACAGCTACGTGCAAAAAAATGAAACTTGAGCACCAACTTAGACCACATACAAAAATAAACTCAAGGTGGATAAAAGACTTAAATATAAAATGTGACACCATTAAAGTCCTAGAGGAGAACGTAGGTAGGAAAATCTCAGATATTTCACAAAGAAACTTTTTTACTGACGTGTCCCCTACAGCAAGGGACATAAAGGAAAGAATAAACAAATGGGACCTCATCAAAATTAAAAGCTTCTGCACAGCTAAAGAAAACAGTACCAAAATTAAAAGAGAACCAACTGTATGGGAAAACATATTTGCCGATGATACCTCAGACAAGGGTTTAATCTCCAAAATACATAAAGAACTTACAAGACTGCACTCTAAGAAGACAAGGAATCCAATTAAAAAGTGGGCAAAGGACTTGAACAGGCACTTCTCCAAGGAGGACATACAGAAAATCCAAAGACACATGAAACGATGTTCAATATCGCTAGCTATCAGAGAGATGCAAATTAAAACCACAATGAGATACCACTTCACACCAGACAGAATGAACATCATAAACAAAGCAACAAACAACAAGTGTTGGAGAGGTTGTGGAGAAAAGGGGACCCTAGTGCACTGCAGACTGGGACTGCAGACTGGTACAACCACTATGGAAAGCAGTATGGAACATCCTCAGAAAACTAAAAATGGATCTGCCTTTTGACCCAGCAATTCCACTGCTGGGTCTATCCTAAGAATACTAAAACACCAATTCAAAAGAACCTGTGCATCCCAATGTTCATAGCAGCACAATTTACAATAGCTAGATGCTGGAAGCAACCAAGATGCCCATCAGTAAATGAATGGATCAAAAAACTATGGTACATTTACCCAATGGAATTCTATGCCACAGAAAGAAAGGAGCTCCTACCCTTTGCAACAGCGTGGATGGAGCTGGAAAACATTATGCTTAGCAAAACAAGCCAGTCAGTAAAAGACAAATACCATATGATCTCACCTTTAACAGGAACCTAAATAACAAAACAAAGAAATAAGCAAAATATAACCAAAGACACTGAAATAGAGGACAGGCTGATGGTGACCGGAGGGGAGAGAAGAAGGAATTTAAGGGTACAGTGGGAAGGGTTCACAGGAACAAATTTAAAGGACACATGGTCATAAAGTAAGGGGAGGGTGGTAATGGGAGGGAAGTGGGGAGGGTGGGAGGGGGGACTGGATTGGGAGTAAAAAGGAGAAAACTGTATTTGAACAATGATTAAAATTAAAAAAAAAATCCACATTGTTGCAAATGCCAGTATTTTGTCTTTTCTCATGGCTGAGTAGTACTCCATTGTGTACATGTACCACAACTTCTTTACCTAGTTATCTACTGAAGGGCACTTGGGTTGTTTCCATGTCTTGGCCACAGTGAATAATGCTTCAGTGAACATAAATGTACATACATTATTATAAATACATGTTTTCAAATTTTTCAGATAGATACCCAGAAGGGTTACTCTATTCATTATTTTTTTGTTACTTCCTTACTGTTTTCCACAGTATCTGTACCAACCTACATTCCCACCAGCAGTAAATGAGGGTTTCTTTTACTCCACAACCTCTCCAACTTGTTTTTACCTCTCAGGTTGATAATAGTCATTTTTAACAGGTACAAGGTGGTATTTCACTGTAGTTTTAATTTGAATTTCCCAAATAGCTAGTGAAGTTGAGCACCTTTTTGTGTATCTGTTGACCATTTGTATATCTTCTTGCAAGAAGTGTCTGTTCAAGACCTCTGCCCATTATTTAATTGTTTTGTTCTATTCTTTGCTGTTCAGTAGTATGAGTTCTTTCTGTATTTTGGATATTAACCCCTTACTGGAGCCACAGTAATCAAAACAGGGTGCTATTGGCAGAACAGCACACAGGCCAATGGAACAGAATTAACAGCTCAGAAATCCACATGTGTGTGAGCAAATACTCTTCAACATAGCATTTTTATTTTCAAAACATTTTTATTGGCATCAAATTCATGTCATAAAAATAAACTACTTTAAAATGAATAATTCAGTGGTATTTATTACATTAACAATGTTGTGTAACTATCACCTCTGTTTAGTTCAAAATATTTTCCTCACCCTAAAAGGAAATTGTGTACCTACTACTTCCCATTCTCTCCTCTCCAGCCCCGGCAAAACTAGCCACTAATCTGCTCTTTATCTCTATAGATTTACTCACTTTGGCTATTTCATATAAATATAAAATGGATTCTTCAATTCAGTATAATGTTTTTAGGTTTAGGCACTTTGTAGCATGTATCAGTATCTTATGTTTTATTTTATTTAAAAAAGTATCTCTTCTGATAAAATCCAAGATGCATAATGGAACTTCAGAAACCTCAGTCAGTATGTAGAAGTCATCAGGCTAGCCTTAGGATTTGGAGATAACATTATACACTTAAAATAAAAGCAGTAGAAAGCAAGTACAATGCTACATAATGTGGACAACTTACTATCTTCAGAAATAAGAGAAGTCTTTGTAAGTGTTGTTGGAGACTTGAGTGATAGCAAATCCAATCAAAAGGATTAGAATGTATCCCAGGCCAAGGAAAGGAAAGATGGAACTCATTTAATTGTGTTGTAATCTTATTTTCAGAAGTAATGATGTGGTAAGCATTAGTGGATAATAGAAAAATAGATAGAATTTGTAACTATTTAGTCAACACAGTCCAGAGGAAAAAGAAATGTATCTGGTAGACACAAATATTTAATTCACAAGGGAAATCTATTTTGTTGTGAAGCCAAGGTAGTTCATCAGGCTTTTCTGTGGACAGAATGAAGTATCACTCAAGACAATCTAATTTTCTCTGCTCTGATTCTGTGCTCATCAAGAGACCTTGAGGTTACTTAGAAGGTTTATACTGATAAGAACTCTCATGGATAATAGACATGACTATTCCCTTTTGAAAATAAATGCACTGGCATTCTGGTGTACAAGAGGTCTGTTTCACATTAATCAATCTAGCACATTACCTGACACAATAATACTCAGTAAATGTGATTTAACTGAACTAATAAGTGAAAAGAAGCACCTATTATACTTTGTTATGCTTAATCTTGACGTGGATAGAATAGGTTGAAGAAAAATATTCGTTAGTCACTTTACCATCTTTTCTTTAATTTAAGTCATTTAGAAAGTTGGGTTATTGGGATGTTTAATCCTGCATTATATTACTGAGTAGAAGAAAATATAAATGAATTAACAATCCACCTAGAATAATTAAAATAAAGGAAGAAATTGATTGGCAAAATTAAAATTATTACTATAGATCTCAATGTGGTAAATACCTAGTAGAAATCAGGATGATTTTTTTTTTACTGAATATTATTATTCAGAGCTTTGATAACACAGAGAATTGCTCAACAGACCTTCTGGTTTCCTGAGAATGATGCAGACTCTCAAATACACAAGGACTCTCAAGACTCCACTCTGGAAAATACTTCCACTAGAAGAAATTGCTGACATAATTAGCTCTGAAAAGCATGAGATTCCCATGGGCTTCCTTTTTGGTAAGATAACTTAGGGATAATTACAACAGCCATTTTTAATAAGATAGAGGTAGATTGATGATTAGTTTTTTTTTCAAGGTTACATTTTTGTAATATTTTATTTGAAGACATTTCTGTTGTATTATAGCAATGTTGCAACTTCCTCAAAATTTAGACTTTGTTCTCCAAGGATCTCAAGCTGTCTTAGTATATTATTTATATTATTAAATATTCCTGTTGTGGTGAATTTGTTCCAAATGAATATATATTTACTGAAAGTCTTTTTTCTCTTTTGTAGTGATTTTAATAAAGAATACTATTATATCAAGAGGTTATGATGATATTTTTCTGACCATATTGCCTGGTGAGCTTGCAGAATCATTTTCTGTGGTTTCTTAGTCAATTACAGTGGATGCTGCTGACAGCAGGTCCAAGAAGATTGGCTGAGGTGGGCGTGGCAGAGTGGTCAAGCACAGCATGTCTACCTCTGCAAATTATTTGACTGCATCCTCAAAATTCCCACAAGTACCCCAAAATGCAACTTCAAGACTGGCAAATATATCTTGATTCATTCTCATGCTTCATTTTCTAACAGAATGATCTTATGTTTTGTGGACATCTATAGCTTTAAGCAGCACTCCCCAAAAGCTAAAAAAATCTCATCATTATCACAAAATGGCTTAGATTAGACTAAGTTTTTTATTACCTATTTTAATGTAAGAAGAATTTTTTTTCAAAATTGTAAAAATTTTAGGGCTACCCTGCATTTTCATAAAAGAATCTTTCTTTTTATGAAGGATTCCTAAATGATATATATGTAAGCTCTCATTAAGTTTAGTTGGTTATTTGTGGTGGGTATTGATTGGATGCACCATTCCTGTGTTCACCTAGTGGAATCAAGTGAGATGATTTTCCTTTGTTCCTTCTTAGAGAAGATGGCACCTACTGATGTATTCCAGAGTGCTGGGTGATTTTCTAAAACAGAAATGTTAAGTCTTAACATTAAAATGTTAATCACCTTGATGAGTTGAGAAACTCTTTAGGACTGAGGACTACTATGTACCATTAATATCTTCCTTGGGTTTTCTATAGCCATTTATTCTTTATAGGATGTTTTCACAATTTGACACATGATTATACATTGTAATATATAATCTGGTCTTATTTGTTGTTCAATTATGCTCCCCATGGTTACATAAACTCATCACTTTCTCTTTATGTTAGAGTCACTGATACTTGTAACCAAAATATTCCTGTAACTAATCAAACAAAAAGTGTTTATGGAGCACAATTTCATTCATTTAGACAACAAACTTATATATCACCTACCATGAGCCAGATCCTGCTGGAAACACACATATGAATAGCCTATATTTTCTTGCTCTTAGTCTTGCAATGCATAAAAAGTTGATGTCATAGAGGGATAGACCTGGGATGGTTAGGGGAGTCCTCAGAGAGTAAGAAATGTTTCAGGAGGCATTGAAAAAAAGTAGGCACACCAGGGAAACCAGGGACTGAACACTACTTCAGGTAGGGGTATGTGTGTGTGTGTGTGTGTGTGTGTGTGTGTGTGTGTGTGTGTGTGTGTTGACTGAGAAAGTAGAAGAGTATATGGGAGCTTATTGTGGATATTAGAGATATGAAAGCCTTTGACAGAAGCAGTAGCGTGAAGTTTACATTTTGGATTAGAGAGGAACACAAGTAAAACAGAGACAAACAGTGGATAGGAGAGGGCATTATATGCTCTGTCAAGGACTTGGGACTTTATCTTTTAGGAGCTGAGCAAGCACTGCAAAGTTTGAGGTAGGCAATTTGTATGTTTAATATCATTCTCTAGGCACAAGAAGCATGCATTAGTGTAGAAAGCCAGGAAGCAAGAGGATGTTTGCGGAGCTGCTGATATTGTCCAGGCAAGAGATAATGAATGAAGGTCAGGAGTAGCATGGATGCAAGGGAAAAATACAATCAGGATGATGTGTCTAGCTCAAACATAAGAATATAATGAATACAAAACAGTTTTTGCCCTAGGGAGACTATAAATTACTTATATATTTAATTGTTGGGAGACAGGAGCAAAAACTGATAAAGATATTGCAAAATGACTGTGTATAAACACATGGTTTGATTAAAAATATCTATAGTTTTCTAATTTGGATGCTTTAGAAATTAATAAATCTATATGCTAAAGATATGGCTAAGTGGCTACAAAAGATATTTCTAGAATTCTCTAGCTTTCCCTTTGGTCTGAACTTTCTTTTATCTCATTCCACTGTAGAAATAAAAATCATCATCCTCCTGATAAAATAATGACTTAGGATAATGCTAAGGAGAGGGTGGACATTAAAGGGTGGGCGTGGCTTAGAGGGAAAGTTAAAGAGATTCTTTGTAGAGGGTACAGCTAAGGTTGTAGGAACCGATAGTGTACATGGAAGAGGCAGGGAGGATAATGATTTGATTGAAGCAGAGATTTGTACAAGGCACTAAGGTTGACTGGTGTAAGAGGCTTATCCTGTGTCATAAAAGACCATGAAAGCCTGGCTGAAGAGTTCACATGTTAGTTAATAGACTCAGATTTATGTCATTATGTTGTGGCCATTCATTCCATTTCAATCAAATTGTTTGTTGTTTTATATACTCAGGGCTTCTAATTTCAGTATGTCTGAACATGACAGATGCACTGTGATTTCCTTTTCATCTTTCTCTTCTTCGTATTTGTTTGAAAACAAAATGGCACACTGTGTTTTTGTCCTATCACTCTGGATTAGTAATTTAATGGGCACATTACTATAAAATTATTAAAAATTCATAAAACATATCTAATGACAAAATAAATGCTAATTTCCAGAGTGCAGTGCAACATTCATTTCCTCTTATTTTTTTACCATACCATTTCTTTTTTAAAGAATTTAATTTTACCACCAATATTTTGTTAAACATAAAAAATTCATTGTACACAAAGAGACCTATATATTGTACATTTATATGTGATGATCATAAAACAAGACCAATGTACAAATTATCTAAGCAGAATAATTAAAATCCAAATTCTAAATTTGTTCACTCATTTATAACATATTAAATCTATTTCAGCCCAAACTAATCTTGACCCTGATACAAGAAGATTATAACCTAACCAATGTGTCCTTAGAGAGCTTATGGAGTGGGGAAGTCCTTGAAATATAAATATAAACAAAAACACGCTACTTTTCAAGGCAGGTGTGAGCAAGATGATAACTCTCCCTTGAACTATAAACCTGGATTATAGAACTAAATCGAAATTTTAGAAATGGTTAAACCTCTAACTTGATTTATATCACCATGTATTGATTTTAGCTTTTCTGAGGTATATATTTTATTTTCATATAGTTTCAATATTACATAAAATGTTTAAGAATAGTACAAAGTATCACCTCTTCCATCACTGTATATTTGTTACCAGTTCTGGGTTTTTTGTTGTTGTTGTTTTTTCAATTTAATTTTAAAGATATGACATAGTTACATTTTGAGTGGGAATGACTTGTCTTTAAAAATTAGCATTAAATTTATTTGGAATAACAGAAGGTTAAGTAATTCCTTATTGATGGTTACACTAAAGAAATACTTCAATGGGACTTAAAAGAATTGTTTCATCCCTGAAAGGTTTTTCTTACCACTAATTGTATTGGGCAATTATTGCAAGTTGCCTGTAGATAGGGTCATGATAACTGTGTTTTGAGCCACAGAAGATTGTGTGTGACTATCTTTTGCCCTTTCTTTCTTTTTAGAAATCATGTAATATCCCCTTTTCATCAAATAATTAGGGTGCTGGGTGGTAGAGATTTTTGTCGGTCATACATAGTAAATACTGTTTCTAGGCAAAGGTAAATTTTTTATACAGCTGTAAAATTTCATTATATTCTATTGCCAAAGAAACATTAAGAACTTTATATAGCTAAATAAAAGCAATTTATTTTTAAAGAATAAAAACTTTTTAGTAAAAGCAAAATAGTACAAGAAACTCCTACATACCCTTTGTCCAGGTTTGACTTTATTTTTTTCCTGTTATTCTCTCTCCCCACCACCCTGTTCTCTCTCTCTCTCTCTCTCTCTCTCTCTCTCTCTCTCTCTCTCTCTTCCTCTCTCCCCACTCTCTCTGCCTTTCTCTCTCTTTTGAGCCATTTGTAAGTTGGAGACTTCATGCTGCTTTATCCCTATACAATTTAGTGTTTACTTAAAAAAGAAGATACTTCTCTTATACAACTACAGTACACTAAATTTAATATTGATACAATAATATTATGTAATTTGCAGTCACCATTCAAGTTTCATTATCTCCATAACACCTTTTATGACTTTTCCCAGTCCAGAATCTAATTTAACTCTGTATTACTTTTAGATTCCATAAATATTTAGTCTCTTTAAAAATCAATAACAGTTTCTCATTTTTTTTCTTTCTTAAGCTTGATATGTTTGAAAAATAAAGAAAAATTATTGTATAGAATGTCTCTCAATTAAATTTGTCTAATTTTCTTCACAATTAGGTTCAGGTTGCACATTTTGAGTAATAAATGTGTTTCTTTGTCAGTACCATGTCACCAAGCAAATGATGTTGGTTTGTCCTGAAATTGATGTTAACTTTGATAACTTGGTTAAGATGGTGTCAGATTGTTTTACATGAAAATTACTTATTTTCCCTTATAATTATACATAATTTGTGGGAAGGTGATACTGCGAAAATATGCTGTTCTCATAAAAAATATCATTTCCTATTTTAATATTCATTGGTGATTTTTTAATTCTACTAGTTTTTATTTACTATTTATTTAATTTTCTTATTTATTAATATTTAAATTTACTCATCTCTATTATTAAGGTTTCTGGATTTTTATTTTAGTCAAAGTGTTTAACACACTGTTATTATTTATTTTGATAATACAATTTTCTCACATATCACTGTGACAGGACATAGCTGAGCAGTAGCTATTCTTAGGCAGTAGCTGACCAGCAGCCATTCCGAGGCAGCAGCCATTCCCAGATAAGCAGTTATCTCAAGGTCATACACTAACCCCCATTTTAGCAGTTGTACTCCTTCCCCTCTTCCTTCTGCCTGTGTAACAAGCATATGAGGAAACTCCAGCTTGAGCTCAATGCCCAGAATTTGGATTTTTTATCTCCTCTGGGTCCGCATGCGTGAATAAACCCCACTTCACAAACTCCGAGGCCGCCTGAGTCATCTTTTCTGTAACATCACCAGCAGGAGCCTCATGAGCTGTCCCCTGTGTCCTTTTTTCATATCTCCATCTCTTCGACTACATGCCTCAGCCATGTAATCTAAAAGATCTCTGATAAGACCTAACTTCTTATTTCTATTAATGGAGAATGGTACTTAAAAATTAAATGTGTGTGCTAAGAGTGCTCATTGTACTCTCTCTCTCGCTCTCTCTCCATAATATAAAAAATATATAAAATATATGATTTATATATACCATATTTTTCAGACTATAAGATGCACTTCCCCCCCCCAAATTTGGGAGGAAGGGGGGTGCATTGTATAGTCCAAATGTAGCTTACCTGGCTCACTGTGGGGGAGGGTGGCAGTGAAGCAGGGTCACAGGTTATTAAATATTTTACCATACTTTTTGCCTCAAATTTTTTTTACTATTTCCCTCCTCTAAAACCTAGGTGTATCTTATAGTCCTAAAAATACAGTATATGAATAATATATATTATATATTATTTATGTATATGTAATATATTATATGGTATAATTTATAATTTATAAGTTATTATTTATGAATTATATATAATAAATTATATCTACATATGAGGGGGCCCCCAAAATGGAGTTTCTTCTGGAGGGCAGACTGTCTCCACCACTGACCAGCAGTGACCACGGAACGCTGCAGATGGCTCGTAGAAGCATGAGAAAAACATACACATGGACAAACGAGTCCTGTGGAGAAATAGGTACAAAACGGCCACTCTGTCTAGTGGGGAGCACCCTGTTCTCCCACTGGAGCAGGCTTTTATTGTGTTCGTTTGCATAAGAATTCAGGTAAAGCTCATTACTCATTGCCAGGAAGTAAGGATCAAACAATAGATAATAAGGAAGTCTGAAGGCCTATTTTGAGTCAGGGTCAAAGAGCTGTAAAAAACTTTAAAGAACAAACTTACTTCTTCCTTGGACCCTCATCATTTAATTGAGAGCATTCTAAACAAAGAAGGTTTCACAGGATTTTACATATTCTTTCTTAGGCCTGATCACCCAGGGAACCCACCCTTTCCAGCACAGGGCTGTACCACCCTCTGTTATTGTTTCAGGCTTAGGTGGAGCAGGAGAAGAAAGGCAGCCAAGAGATTAGGAGATTTTCTTGCAGACAAGGAGGACTCAGGCTATGTCAAAGCCGAAGGGCGAGGGTCCATCACCCCCTTTTGCTATAGCCCCCAAAGTCCTTCCTTAGAGGCCTCCCACGTGATTGTGCCTGTCTTAGATCATTCCCCCCTTCGGGAATCTTACCCATCACTGGCTAACCAACCAAGCATTGGGGGCCAGGCAGGGTGAAGTAAAAGGAGCAGAAGTGGTGCTCCTGCCAGGGAGATAAGCTTTTGTCTCCTTGGTGGCATATGGTCCAAGGTCATTCCCTCAGCCTTAGCCTTGGGGGGGTTACAGCTTCTGATACCAGGCAGGGTGGTTCCCAACAGCAGACCCCTTTTAGTACAGATTTCCTCCACTAAGTGAGTGAGTTCCCCCACTAGGAACCCATCTGTATCAGTGTGTACCAGCTGGCATTCCTGTGAGATGCTGTGTTTGGCTTCAGGGAATTTTTTTGAAGACTCTTTCAATGCATTTGCCTATTTCATGATGAGTAATTTACAAGTGCACAAACCCACTTTTATATATCTATTGGCCATTTCTATGTCCTTCTGCAGAAGTGTCTATCCAGGTGCTCTGCCCACTTTTTAATTGGATTTTATTTTTATGTATCTTTGTAAACTGTAATTGAAAACTAAAAAGAGGGGAGGGTGGAAGAGGATAATGGGGGAAAGACGGGGAAGGGTCATCAAGGGACATGTATAAAGGGCCCATGGACAAGGACAATGGGATGGGAGAGGATTGAATGTGGGAGGTGGGGGTGGGTAAGTAAGGAGAGAATAACGGGGGAGAATGGGGACAACTGTAATTGAACAACAATAAAAACATTATTTTTAAAAGATAAAATGTTAATATCACTCCAGAAGGTTTCTTCGTGCCCTGCTTGGTAGATTGACACCTTTTCCTACCCTAAGCAATTATTTGCACAGATTTGATTTGAATATTATAGAATTTTATATAATGGAATACCATTGTATGCATGTCTTTGTTTTTGGCTTCTTTTGCTGAATTTAATGTCTGTGAGATGATCTGTGTTGTTACATGTATTGGTAGTTCACTCTTTTCATAGTCTAGTAGCCATTGTATAAATATACCTTCATTGTGTGAATATATATTTTTTATGTTCTTGTTGATGAACATTTGGTTTGGCTGCAGTTCCTGGATATTTTTTATGAAGATATGTTTGTATTGCCCTTTGACAAAGAGTAGCTGTATGTCTTACTTGATGAAAAAGAGGCCAATATTTTTTCCCAAAATTGTTTTATCATTTTACAGTCTCAGAAGAACTTAATGAGAGTTCTGTTTGTTCCACATCCTTGCTAGAATTTGTCTTTGTCATTCTTTATACTTTAAACATTCTGTGGAAGGAAATGAAATATATCATGTTGTTTTCAGTTTTCATTTCCCTATAATATAGTTGGACAATGCTTCACAATAATTCAGGGATGTCCAAGCCATGGCCCATGGGCTGCATGCATCCCAGGATGGCTATTATTGTGGCCCAACACAAAACTGTAAATTTACTTAAAAACTTGAATTTTTTTTGTGATTACATATTATAATGTATTTAATGTGTGGCCCAAGACAACTCTTCTTCTTCCAGTGTGGCCCAGAGACACTGAAAGGTTGGACGCCCCTGTTATATGAAGGCACTTTGTAGAATTTTACTCTTATCTCTAAAATAACGTACCTGTTTATTTTTTGTGGGGATGAAGGCATGAAGTAGTTTTAAAATGTCATTGTAATGACTCTTTAGAAAGAAATATTTGTTAAGTGTAACTCAGTAAATGAAATAATGGTAGTTAAAACGTGAAATATAACTGATTTAAATACTGCTTCAGAAAATCTCCAAATTTCAGTTTAATAAGCTTTGGTGACTTAATATTTCAGATCAAATATACACTCCCTAATGAATTCATTGTTACTTTTGAGCCCATTAGATTCTTTGCTATAGAAGAATAAAATATCAATAATTCATAGTTTATCTGATGAAATCAATTCTAGGTACAAAGGAAATGCTATCTGGAAATAAAATTGTAGCTTTATGTTCACTCTAGTTTTTATCTCAAATCTGGATATACCCTGAATTAAGATGGCTTAAATAAATTATTAAATCAAATTTTTTAAAAAAATTGTTTATTTATTTATTTTTAGAGAGGGAAGGGATGGAGAAAGAGAGAGAGAAACATCAATGTGCAGTTGCTGGGGGCCATGGCCTGCAACCCAGGCATGTGCCCTGACTGGGAATCGAACCTGCAATGCTTAGGTTCACAGCCTGCACTCAATCCACTGAGCTATGCCAGCCAGGCTATTAAATCAAATTTAACACTAGGAAATATGCATGGTAAGCAGAAACTTTACAAGAATGAGGTACTGCATGAGTAGCTATTTAGATTTTTTTTCTGATCTATGTGAACAAAATCCTACAGTATCTAAAATTCTAAGGAAAGAAAGAAATGTGAAAGAGATGAAACTTTTTCAAAGAAGTCCTTGGAAAAGTTTATTTAGTTTTCCAATGTTACTAAGGTAAATAGGGTATAGGTATGGTACACTCTTAATTATAAATAATTCCTGGGGAAATAGAGATAAATACATTCCAAATGTTCAGCTCAGGCATTAATTTTACCTGTTAGTTACCAATGCTTTTGCCAGGAAGAATGTAATCTAACAATTGTTTTCTGATCTATTAATGTGTTTCCTTTATCTTTTGATGGAAATGGTATAAAGAGAACTGGAAGAAATTTAAATAATCACAACAAATTAAGATAACTGAGAAATAGCCTGCATTCCTCTTTCAGCAGCCCAGTGATGAAGAAACAAGTACAAAACAAGTGAGTGGTTTCTACAAGTCACAATGTTAATGGGAGATCCAGAACTACCATCCAGTTCCTTTAGAATTTCTAGGACAGTATTCTTTTCTTCCTCTAGTGAACATTGCTGTTGGTGAACATTGCTGAACATTAGTAAAACTATGACACCATATAGGTTTCTTTATAAGAACATGGAGTATTTTACACTTAAATGGAAAAAATTAACATGAACCAATAATGTGTGTGTATCTTTTATATTTAAACATGATCACAAAGGAGTTTCATTGGTAAAGACAACTCAAGAGAAAGCTTGATGTACTGGATTGCGGAAGACTTGGAGAAGAAAGAGCAACTGCAGGATGAAATCACTCTTCTGAGGAGAAAGACGTGACTCTAATACATTGAGGCTCATCAGAAGTGGCCCGGCTACTGCTCGCTGGTTGAGAAGAGAGAGAAAGAATAACACAAAAGGGGGGAATACTACAATTTTTAAATACTTAGTTTGAAAAGACTGGGAAGAGATTGATTTTAAGGAAATAATGAAATGAGAGCTTTAAACTGAGAAATCAGACTTTTCTTTGAACAGAAAAATATGTTTTAGCATGGCATAGTTGAGGATAAAAAGGTCCAGTTACTCTAGGTTTTTAAGGATACCATTGTTTCAGGGTTTATTTATTTATTTTTAGTTTAAGAAACATAGACTATATTGGCAATGTATATAGGTATTTAAACTACAACATCAAACTTTTTCTCTTTGTAACCATTCACTTTGGTTGTGAATATAAGTTCCTGTAATGTCCTGAGAGATCATTATGTCTAGGACTCTATGACTTTTTAAATATAACTTACAAATTTTGTTCTGAATAATAAAGTATATTATATTCAAGGTCATAGTATTAAATGATTAGTTGAAGCTTTTGGTTCAGAAATATCTAGGTCAACATTTTTATTAATATTACTACTTTGCAACTTATTTTTATGAGTTTAGGTAATAATTTTTTCCTGTCATTCTTTGGTTATGTTAAAGGTAGTGTATCACATTTTCACTATATTTATCATTATTTTTATATTATTTGAAATATGTGAAGGAAATCATGCCTCAAATTAGAAACAATATATTTTGGCTATAAAAATCAACAAATTAACATCAGTTGCTTTTGAAAAAGTATTAGCATAATACAACTAGTTAGTTGTAATAAAATAAAATATGGCAAGAAATTTTGAGAGAATATTTTGGTATTTTCAAGATAGCAATTTTAAATAAGTTTACTTAGAAAGTTATAGAGTTTAGTTAATACTTGCTTAAGCTTTGCTATATTGAGAAAATAAAAATCAATGAATATTTTATAATTAGAAAACTTAGATGATTAGCTATATATATAGATGTGTGTGTGTGTATATATGTATGTATATGGGTGTATATATTTATATATATATATAAAATCCACAGGTTTATTTACAGTTTCCAAAAGTCTATATACAGATTTTTTTAGTGAAGTATGATTATTCTAAATATATTTTCTATAAAGTTCATAATGGACTCTCACCACTCTTTATTATTATTATTATTAATAGCACTATTATTATTATAATTTTGCAGATGCATTTGGTGATAATAAACATACTGAAGATTTTGAAAATTAATAAAACCATGAAGGATATAACTTGGTTTTTGCTATTTGTATTGTTTTTAAAGGACTTCTACATTTTTAATTTCTTTAGGTAAATGTTGTTTTACCACATATAACAAGAAGACATTAAGAATGGGAAAGATTAAGAGAAAGGTGAGCATTTATAATTAGAAATGTGCAAATGCAATTTTCAAGCCATATTAATATCAATAAAACATCTTTTATTAAAAAGATTTTCTCTGGAAAATAAATACTTCATACAAAATCCTATATGTGTATATGAGCCTGACATTAGATATTGTTCATCTGTAGCAAATTTCTCTGCCAAAACAATAAACTGGATGTTTCACTATGGTTGTTTGAAGAATTAAGCATGATATATTTAAATCTGTATATGAACTATTGTGGTTGTTATTCCAAAATAATAATTCTTGTAGGCAACCACAGTGGATTTGATGTGCCAGACTAGTAAGATGTTGAAACATTTCTCTTGCATTCACTCACTGAATCACTCAATTACTCAACAATTCTTTACTAAAAATGCACAATTTACTTGGCACTGGACTACATGTTAAAATAAAATTGCTTAAGTTGTAGATATTGCTCAGAATGTACTCATAATCCAGTGGGAATTACTACTGATTGTAAACATGCTATAATTTAATAAGAAATTTAATGGCACCAACATATGACTAGGATTTCAATACTGACATAATAGAAATGCAATTTGGGTGACAAGAGAAAAGCTTGACACTTGGGTTTTCCAACCAAACATTGGATCCCTCATGATGACTGATTTCCGAAGACTTTGAAACTCTGAAATAAAAATGCTCATTGTTGCATTACTTACAATAGCCAAGACATGGAAGCAATCTAGGTGTCCATTGATAGATGAATGGATAAAGAAGATGTGGTATATATATATAATGCATATAATGGAATATTATGCAGCAATAAAAAGAATAACATCTTGGCATTTGCAAAAACATGGATGGCTATAGAAGGTATTATACTAAGTGAAATAAGTGAGGCAGAGAAAGACAAATACCATTTGGTTTCACTCGTATGTGTAATCTTAAAAAAAAAAAAAAAACAGACTCATAGAAATAGAGACCAAAGGGATGGTTACCAGGAGGGCTGGGGGTATGTGTGCAAAGGGGAAGGAGAATACAGTCAACAAAATTGTGATGAATTTACATGGTGACAGATGATTATTGGAATGAGTGTGCAATCATATTGTAAGGTATAAAAATGTTCAATCAGTATATTGTACACCTAAAACTAGTATAACCAATATAAGGTTGTATACCAACTATACTTTAACTAAAATAATTTTTTAAAATGTAGGCCAGAATTCTGAAAGTTCACTTAAAAATTTCTGATCTTGTCCATAGCTTTTTTAAAAAATTGGATTATTTGGAAACACCAATTCAAAAGAATCTAGGTACCCCAATGTGCCTTCCAGCTACCAATGTACGGTAAACAGAGGGGAGGCACTGTGAGGACACACAGATAGAGACTCTTGTGTAAACAAAGAAGGATCCAGAACATCATGGTAAACAAATTAAGTCAGACAGAAAAAGTCAGGAACCATATGATTTCACTCATAGGTAGAAGTTTAAAACTGAAAGCAACAACAGAACAAACAAGAAAAACAAATGAACAAAAACTCATAGACACAGACAGCAGTATGATGGTTACCAGAGGGAAAGGGGGTTCGTAAGGGGGTCAAATATAAAGCGATGGAAAAAGACTTGACTTTGGGTGGTGGGCACACAGTGCAATAAATAGATGAGGTATCATAGAATGGTGCACTTATAAACTGTATAATTTTATTAACTGTTGTAACACCAATAAAATAAATTTTAAAATAATTAAATAATAAGATATATTTATTATAAATATATCAATTAGTTGCATTTTTAAAAAGGATACAATAAATTGAGCCAGTATTAGAAAAAATTGACTTCATTTAATCTGGAATTTTATCTAATTCTTTCCCTATACCTATATTTCTCAGGAAACTGGTGATGAGTAAATTGAAATTGTGCCAAACATTGAAACCCCAGTAAACTTCTCCCTTTTTTGATTAATGGTTCCATCACCCACTGCCAGCCAGGATTCTACAGACATTAATTTTAGCAGGAACAGCTGTTTGGAATGCAGGTGCAGGCTGTTCCTGCCACATGATTTACCCGTGATGTATTAATAAAAGAATGATGGTTTAACTCTTCCAAATATTATCAAAAAGTGGTCAATGCTTTCTTAAAGGAGAAAGCATGAATAGATCATAATTTTGAGTTATTGTTCAGTATCTTGTTTGATCACAGGATCCACATACTTTCAAGCAGACCATTACCTGATTTGATGAAAAGAAACAGAGAGACAGTTAAAATGACTTTAGTGGAACACAGAGGACACTCAAATTAGAAATTATTGCTACTTACCTAGATCTAGGAGCAAAAATATACACCAACATGAAGTGTAAATAACTTTTAACTCCTTTTTAACAGAAAGCATCAGTTCATATTTTCAAACCAATACTTCAATTTTCTCCTTTTGTGATTCAGAAAGTCATACCATCTTCATTAATGATGTATATCTTTATTTTCCATCATCACTTCCTTAGGACACTTACTTTTGATATCCTTGTAAAGGAGTAAAATTGGAGAGATTGTGTTAATAAATATATCTAGACTTGACATAATTAAAAGGCATCAATTATAGAACTAAAAAGTAAGAAAAATGCAAATTTAGAAATTAGTACTGGATAGGAGCTTCATTTTTTCCTTTTTATGTGTATAAAGATATTACGGTGAAATGTTGTGCAGAAAACATAAGGTCAGAGGGAACATTTCCATTGAAGCTCTTAGACTCATTAAATTCCCACCACTCTACTATTTACCATGTACTTGTGTGATTACTAACTCTTAAAATCTTTACGATTTTTATCCTACAATTGGGTTGACAGCATCTAATCCACAGCCATTTGAGGAATAATGAGATAATGTGGATATGTGTTAAATAGTTTTCACCCAACAAATATTAGTTACCTTCTTTCATTTACAAATTCAGATGGTAGAGTTAAAAATGCTTTTACTTTTCATTAATCTTAAGGTTTGTATTCCTCTACTGGATTTTTTTATATTTTATATCCCATGAAATTTTCCCCTCTATCATAATAAAACACAGTTATGTCCACATTTAATAGAGAGCCTTTTTTGAAGCAATAAAGTTATTGGAAATCATGCTGTATCAGAATCTAAGGGATGTGATAAATATGAGAAAAAGGCATGATTTTTAGACTCAGAAGAGTGTGTTCCAACCTTGCTCCACTGTTTTCCAGCTCAACAGGACATTGTTCAAATGATCCAGTCTGCTGAGGCCTAGTAATAGCATTGATTTGCAGTGTGGGGAATGTTAAGTATTGTCTGTAAAGAGATTACTTTCTCTAAGTTTTGTGATTATGACACATTAAGGCATGTGAGTGTGAGTAATACCTCATTAATGGTGATTTGTTTTATGAAGTTGGCTAGAAAATTTATTGTATAACTTCCAGATTAAAGATCAAATTAATAAGTAGCTTGTGTTGACTACAAAAAATATTGTTTCCTTGAAATATTTTATAGTTTTTGTTAAAATGGAAATAAGATGACTCTAAAAACATTAGTGCTGGTATAGTAACAGAGACTAGAACAGATATAACTCTTTAAAGAGAATTGATTTTTTTGAAGTGCCGGGAGAAACTCCCAGTCTCACAGGAGAGCTCCTAGAATGTACACAAACCCACCCACCAGGGAATCAGCACCAGAAGGGCCCAGTTTGCTTCTGGGAAGCAGGAGAAGTGACTGAATTCTGGCAGAAAGTGGAGCAAGCACCATTGTTTCCTCTCAGACCCCTCCCCAACATACAGCATCACAACCCAGCAACTCGGTTGCCCAGTCCTGGTGAACAACTAAGGCTCCTCCCCTCACTATGTAACAGGCACAACAAGATGAAAAAAATGGCCCAAATGAAAGAACAGATCAAAGTTCCAAAAAAAATACAACTAAGCAATGAAGAGGTAGCCAACTTATCAGATGCACAGTTCAAAACACTGGTGATCAGGATGCTCAAAGAATTGGTTGAATTTGATCACAAATTAGATGAAAAAATGAATGCTACACTAAGTGAAATGAAGAAAAATCCACAGGGAGCCAATAGTGATGGGAAGGAAACTAGGACTCAAATCCATGGAGTGGACCAGAAGGAAGAAAAAAAGCATACAATCAGAAAAGAATGAAGAAACAAGAATTCAAAAAAATGAGGAGAGGCTTAGGAACCTCCAGAACATCTTTAAACATTCCAACATCTGAATCATAGGGCTACCAGAAGGAGAAGAGGAAGAGTAACAAGTGGAAAAGTTATTTGAACAAATAATAAAGGAGAACTTCCCCAATCTGACAAAGGAAATAGACTTCCAGGAAGTCCAGGAAGCTCAGAGAGTCCCAAAGAAGTTGGACCCAAGAAGGAACATACCAAGGCACATCATTATTACCTTAGTCAAGATTAAAAATAAGGAGAGAATCTTAAGAGCAGCAAGAGAAAAGGAGACAGTAACCTACAAAGGCGTGCCCATAAGACTGTCAGCTGATTTCTCAAAAGAGACCTTATAGGCAAGAAGGGACTGGAAAGACGTATTCCAAGTCATGAAAGGTGAGGACCTACATCCAAGATTGCTCTATCCAGCAAAGCTTTCATTTGGAATGGAAGGGCAGATAAAGTGCTTCCCAGATAAGGTCAAGTTAAAGGTATTCATAATCACTAAGCCCTTATTATATGAAATGTTAAAGGGACTTATCTAAGAAAAAGAAGATAAAAAGCATGTACAGTAAAATGACAACAAACTCACAATTACTAACAACCACACCTAAAATGAAAACAAAAAGAAATTAAGCAAACTAGAACAGGAACAGAACCACAGAAATGGGGATTACATGGAGGGTTATCAACAGGGGAGTGGGAGGAAGAGAGGGGGGAAAAGGTACAGAGAATAAGTAGCTTAGATGGTAGGTAGAAAATACACAAAGGGAGGTTAAGAATAGTATGGGAAATGTAGAAGCTAAAGAACTTGTAAGTATGACACATGGACATGAACTAAAGGGGGGAATGTGGGTGGGAGGGAGATACAGGTGGAGGGAGGGGAATGAAGGAGGAACATGGGACAACTGTAATAACATAATCATATTCACAATAACATATTGAAAAAGAGAGAGAATGGAATCTTTTCTTTCTCCTTATTTGCAAATAGTGCTTTGCTGTTACTTTACATTTTTTTTCTCCCCATAAGAAGAGCTAAACTTAATTTGTATACTAGATCCAGAATGAAAGAAAGAGAGTGTTTCAACAGACGTCTGCTGGCATGTAGCACTTAGGCTAATTTATCCTTCCATTACAATTACTCTGATATCCCAGACCCTCCATGCCTTGCCAGCTGATGATACCTGCCAGCCTGCACCTGTAGACACCTGCTGGTTGATACAGTAATGAGTTAGCCTGTGGAAAAGAGCATATCAATTCTACCTATTACAGTCTTCACTTTTTTTTATTTCATTTCAGCTCCTACATCTTTGACCTATTTCTTATTTTGCATCTTCTATGTCCTAAGAAAACACAAACAAGGACAAAACCTCAACAAGTCACTGAAAAGCAGCCTGTAAGCTTCTCATCCTAAGTGAAAGGAATTTTCTAGTGGTGCTGAGAATTCAGAATGCTCACAGGATAATTCACCTTCTCAGATGATATGTAGCTGGACACGAAATGAAGCTTGGCTCTTAAGTTACGTGGTTAGATAGTAATGGTAAACATGCTAACGAGAATATCTGTGTATGAGCTACTTGCTAGGCTTTTTAATTAATGGTGAGAAAATGGCTACTATTTTGAAACAGATGTGGTACATACCAAGGTTTCAGAAGTAAAATTTTTAAATTTCACTTGAGCTCAGTGGCTTATTATAAAGTTTATCCACTTGAAATATACTGTTTCTTCTGTTTTATAGATATGAAAGAGAACAGTCAAAACTTAAAGGTGTTTAAATAAAATGGTGCTATGATTTAACTCTACTGAACCTTCAACACCATTCTAAATATGAGAGGATTTTGGTAAATTATAGCAATCAATAAGAGGAAGTAATAAAAGAACACTTGCTTCTAATCAAAATCTTCCTCTTTGCCTTGATTTTCCCCATTTGTTGAACCAGATTATATCAGTACATAACATAATAAGAAAAGGAACATTGGCTATAATCGAAAAATTTCTAAATCTACTCCAGAAACAAGTTGTTAAAGGATAATATGATATTTTATTTTTCTAAACCGTATTATAAAAACAGAGAAAACAAAAAGAAAAAATAACTGTTTTATTTGAAACTAAGAAAAAACATCCCCTGAAAATCACATCTGACCTTTTTAGGGGTTATTTTTTCATAAGACACCAAAAGAGGAAGGTGGAGGCTGTAGTTTGGTGCCATGAAACTAACAAAATCTAGTCATCTAATGTCTGGGCATGAAGCATGACTATAGCCTGAGCGACTGTGAAGAAAATTGCTTTGTTTTCTACTGTTCTGCTCAATAGTGTGATGCTAATATCCTAGGCCTTGACTCAGACTGAATTGAAATTCCAACCCTACCACTTACTAGTATTGTCCTCGTGGACAAGTTAAACTCTTTGTCCCTCAGTTCTTCCATCCATAAAGTGGGGATGTTGAAAAGAGTAAATTAGTTAATGAAAAGGACTTAAAACAGTACTTGTCATATACTAAGCTCTCCGCTATAACTACTACCACTGCTACTTCATGAAGAAACTAATTCCAATGTACAGTCAGAGAGAGGAGAGGAGAGTGACCCTGAGGACTGTGCCACAGAGAGGGCATTCATGAAAACACAAAACTCGGTAGTGATAAAAATATTTTGTCCCTTAAAAATAATTAAGACATGAAAGAAAAAGAACAGAAAAACTGAATTGAATCTGTAAAAATTTCTTTGCCTGAATTTACACTCCTGCTGGGGAGTGGTGGTGGTGAGGGGCCAGACTGGAATATGAATGCAGAGTTTAAAAACTGACCCACCATGGATTATGGTTCCTACTCTATGAAACATGCAGGGTAAAGCAAAGTCCTGGAGTGTTTCTAAGGTGGAAATGCCTCTACTCATAACAGTTAGCATTACAGCATTTAGCCGGGAGCATGATGGATTTGGCAGCCGGGGTCTGTTTCATAAATTTTTTATGTTTTGATATTCCCTGCTGGTTTCCACAACCCATTGCTCTCCTTTTTCTTATCAGGACTTTTCTATAAATTGCTATCAATTGATTTCTAAAATATATATTTATTTATTCCTGAAAGCAAAGATGATACCTTTATATCAATTTAGAAGGGAGAAAAATTCTTACTGTAAGTAAGTCTTTTCTGGAATACATCACGTTCAATATTGTATGGTTAGGGAGCTATGAAGATCTGAGCTTCTAGTTTGCTTGTTAGATTAACAGAGTGTTTAGCTGAAATGTTGGCTTTTCCACCTCATTTTCAATGTTGAATAAATATAATCTGGCCAAGTAAATACACAATAAAGACTGAGTATAATACTATTAGCAGCTAGGTCAGGGGATGAGATTTCTTTTCATTGTTAGTTCTTGGGAAGACTGATAAAGCTTTTCTAAATCAAAATATTTGGTCCTTTAAACGAAATCTTGCTTAGCATAATGAAATTGATATTCTGTTAAAATAAAAAGGTCCAAGGTATACACAATTTTTTGAGAAAGAGAGCAGAGTATTATATCTGCTGCTAGTATCTGTATTCTAATTATTTAAATAATTCTGATTATTTAAATACTTAAATTTTACATGTGATATGGCATAATGTATATAGCACTTTCTCACTAGAAGTCCAAACTCTCTACATAACTTAGGTTTACATGGTGAGAAACAACCAATTTGAGGAGGAATAAAAGACACATAAAATTACAACTAACATAAAAAATAATCTATTTTACCTTATGAATAGTATTATCTCTTTGATTTAAAAGGGTACAGTGATTCATTGTTAAATGGGATGTCTTAAATTTTTAATCATTTGTACTAAAAAAATGTTCCTTATATAACATTAAGCTTAGAGTTATTTAGATTAAGGAGGAGGAGGCATAAGGAATTTAGAGTAATTTGATACACTCTGCATCTCTACCTAGAATGGAGACCAAACAGGAGGAACATGCTAGGTTCTGTTGTGGGTTGTGGGACAGAGAGAGCCACTAGCTGGCATTAGCAGAGCCAAGCACTAGTCAAGAAGAATGGCAGTGAAGAAGTATTGGCCATTTCATTATAAATGGTGCCACCCAGGAGAACAGGAAGCTAAACTCAAAAATATGAACTCCCTGCATGGCATGTAGGTAATAGATCATATAGGACCAAATCACAAGACATCCTGAGTTAGGGGCCTGGGGTCATGCTGTAAGCTGATTGGTCAGAGGTGAGGTAAAGGTAATCACTTCTTTATGTCTTGAGGAGAGCTCTGAGGTTTGTTCTGAGTCTCTCTGATTTCATGGGAAAGTAGCCAGGGGGGTGATCCACCTTAGGGCTCAGAAACTGAAACATAACTTAAAGATGTTATCTTTAGCCTGCCAGAGGTACAGCCCTTATAACATTATATATATACAAGAACTCAACTCATATGGCAAGTAAAATTGAAATGGTAGAAATTCTAAGTAATCTGAAAAGGGAGGAATCAAAATACTTAGAAGATAGAAAAGTTGTAACGAATTTCTTATATGAAAACCCCTTACCTAGTTCTTTCTTATTATCCCCAGAAGGCCAGGAAGATATTTTCTTTAACAAAATATTTAAAAACACAATATTATCTGAATTGTATATTCACTTAAAAATTGGGATGTGATAATTTGCCCTTGAAGCCTATATTTAAAAAAAACACTAAAATTAAATTCATTAAAAGGGAAATAAATTTATAACTTTGACCAGTGAACATTCCTTTACTTTAAAAAAAGAATTTAAAAAAAGTCTTAATTAATTTATTCTGTCAGTGGATGATAAGGATTTCTTTTAAAAGATTAATATGAATGTACAATTGAACATGATTAAGTTTCACATTTTTTATTTTTATCATTTTATTATTAAAATTGTTTTAGAATGTAGGACATCTGTATCTGCCCTACAGGCAGATGCATATTTTATCATTAAATTAAGACAAGAGGTTGAGTTGGCATATTTTGCTTGGCACAAATAAACTACCACACATAAAAGATAAAACCATTTCAGAAAGAGCTAATAAATGAAAATCTTAACTCTGTTTCTATACACTTTTTTAATGCATTATACTAACCATAGATCAAAGTCACCAAGTATTAGAATTACTTTTTCAGACTTTTAATTATTTATTTTATTTTACTTTTCAACCAATTTTATTCAATACCATTCTGAACCAGTTTTAAATGTACAGTAAAGTGGCCAGAAAACAATGCACTCCACCAGGTGGTCCCCACTCTGCCTCAAACACCTACCTGGGCCTCTTGCCCAATTACTTCAACATTGATGCCTGTATTCCCTATCCTGCAAACCACATCTCCATGGCTATCCTGCAACTACCAACTTGTACTGCTTAATCCCTTCACCATTTTCATCCAGCTTCCCAAACTCCTCCCTTCTGACAGCCATCAGTCTGTTCTCTGAGTCTCTTTCTATTTTGTTTGTTTATATTGTTCATTAGATTCCACATATAATTGAAATCATATGGCGTTTGTCTTTCTCTCACTGACTTACTTTGTTTAGCATAATACTGTCCGGGACCATGAATGCTCTCACAATAAAATGCTACAAACTTAATAAACCCTGGGTTGGGGTCAGGGTAAAACATTTGTTTTTAGTTAGCTTTATTGACACATGACTTATACACAATAGATTTAACCAATGTCAAGTGTATAATTTGATGTTTTTGACAAATTTGTTCAATCACATAACCATTAATAATCATATCAAAATTTTCTATCACCCCAAAAAAGTTGCCTCATGCTACTTTGCATTCAATTTCCTTCCCCATGCCTGTACCCTGGCAACTACCAAGCTTCCTTCGATCACTATAATTTTTTCTACAATTTCAAATCAAAGTATTATAGGATGTAATGTTTGTTTTCAGGTTATTTCCATTATAATAATTTCATAATTCATAATAGTGTCTGTTCTACTTATTTTCTGCTCAATAAGTATGCATGCTTACTTTTCTGAAGATTTTTTGTGTATGTCAGTAATTTGTCTTTTTGTTACTAGTAATTCTGTTTTTAGATCTTCATTAATTCTTTTTAGCAATACATAGTTTGTAGTTTCAATATAAAGATTTTGTACAGATTTTGCTAAATTTATCCCTAAATGTTTTATATTTCTTGATGATAATGTAAATTTTTGTGCTAAATTTCCATTTGCAATAATCTGCTATTAATATATAAAACTGGAATTGAATTTTGTATATTCTCCTTGTATATTTTATGATTTAACTAAATTGACTTACCAGTCACCATAACTTTTTTATTTGTTAGGTTTTTCTATATAAAAACATGCATCATCTGATAATAAATACATGTTATTTTTCCTTTTCATTTCATATTTCTTTTTCTTTCCACCTCACTTTTGTTCTTTGCTTTTTGTATTTTTGTTTTTGTCATTGACCGGGAATTCTAGTAATATGCTGTGAAGCAGAAACCCTTGTCCTGGTAGTCACCTAAGTAGAAAAATATTCAGTGTTTCATCATTTTAGCTGTAGGGGCTTTATAAATGATGTTATTTGTCAAGTTGAAGTGTTTACTTATACTACTAGTTTGCTGAGAGTATTTTTTGACTAAGCAACTGGTGAAATTTATCAAAACACTTCACTGAATTTATTGGATAATCACTGGTTTTATTTTTCATTTCACTCTGTTCAATATGGCAAATTCTATCGTTTAGTTTTTGAATGCTAATCCAACCTTGTACCTTTACCCCTGATATAAAACATAATTAATCATGACATATTAATATTTTTTATATATGACTTGATTCAATTGGCTAAAAGTTGTCAAATACTCTTGCATCTGTTTATGAGATACATTGGAATCTAATAAGTTTAGAGTCTCAGATTTTGGTATAGGGTAATGCTGACCTCATATAATATACAGACAAGTGTTCTCTCCTTTTTTGTTGTCTGGAAGAGTTTGTGGAATGTAGATGAGTGAACCCAAATGGGACCAAATGTTCTCGGTGAGTATGTTTTTAACTAAAAATTAAATTTATGTAACATATGGGCTATTTGTGATATCTGTATCTTCTCATGTGAGCTTTAGTGTCATATATTTTCAAGGAATCTGTTCATTTCATCTAAGTTACTGCATTTGTTGGTATAAAATTATTCAAAATATTTGTCTCATAGACTTTTAATGTGTATAGGATCTATAGTAATGTTCCTCACTCTCTTTTATTTATTGGGTTGATATTGGTTAAGAAAATTATATAGGCTTTAGGTGTACAATTAATTCTATAATATGTCATTTGTATATTGTATAGGGTATTCACCACTACAAGTCAAGTATCCTTCCATCACTATTTATCTCCTCTTTACCTTCTTCTACCTCCTCTCACCCCTCTTTCCTCTGATAATCACCAAACTGTTATCTGGGGCTATGAAAGTTGGCTTTTTGTTTGTTTGTTTAATACCTTCATCTTTTTCAGCAGTACCCCAACCCCTATTCTCTCTGTCAGCTGTCAGTCTGTTCTCTGTCTCTGTGTTTGTTTCTATTTTATTAGTTTATTTCATTTATTGGATTCCACATATAAGTAAAAGGATATGGTACTTCTATTTCTCTGACTGGTTTACTTCACTTAGAATAATAATCTCCAGTCCATCCATGAAGTCACAAAGGGTAAGATTTCCTTCCTTTTGTGGCTGAACAATATTCCATTGTGTAAATGTACCACAGCCTTTATGCCCATTCATCTGATGGCTGCTCCCGAATCTTGGCTATTGTAAATAATGCTGCAATATTCATAGGGATGAATATAGGATTTTGAATTAGTGCTTTGAGTTTCTTTGGATATAGTCCCAGAAGTAAAATTGCTGGGTCATAAAACAGTTCCATTTTTAATTTGTTGTGGTATCTCCATAGTTCTTTCCATAGTAACTGTGCCAATTTGCATTCCCACCAATTGCGCATGAGGTTTTCTTTTTCTTAACATCCTCTTCAACACATGTTATTTGTGGATTTTTTGGTGAAAGCCATTATGATAGATGTGAGATGATACCTTATTATGGTTTTAATTTTCATTTCTCTCATAATTAGTGACATTGAGCATGTTTTCATATGTCTATTGGTCATCTGTATGTCCTTTTTGGAGAAGTATCTATTCAAGGTCTCTGCCTGTTTTTTAATTGGACTATTTGTTTTTCTGGTATTGAGTTGTATGAGCTCTTTATAAATTTTGAATATTAACCCCTTATCAAATGTATTATTGGTAAATATGTTCTTCCATTTAGTGGGTTATCTTTCATTTTGTTGATCTTTTATTTTGCTTTGCAAAAATTTTTAGTTTGATGTAGTCCCATTTGTTTATTTATTTTGTTTCTCTTGCCCAAAGAGATATATCAGAAAAAATATTGCTACAAGAAATGTCTGAGATTTTACTGCTTATGTTTTCTTCTAGGATTTTTATGGTTTCAATACTAACATTTAAGTCTTTAATCCATTTGAATTTACTTTTGTATATGGTGTAAGAAGGTAGCCTAGTTTCATATTTTTGCACATGTCTGTTCAATTTTCCCAACAATATTTATTAAATAGACTGTCTTTACCCCACTGTATATTTTCACCTCCTTTATGAAATATCACTCGATTGTAAAGCCATGATTTTGTTTCTGAGCTATCTATTCTGTTTCATTGATCTATTTGTATGATAGTACCATGCTGTTTTGATTGCTATGGCTTTATAGCACAGTTTTATATCAAGTAGCATGATTCTTCCAACTTTGTTCTTCTTTTTCAGGAGCTGTGGCTGTTCAGGGTCTTTTGTGGTTCTGTATAAATTTTGGGGATATTTGTTCTAACTCTGTGAAATATACCATTGGTATTTAGAGGAATTGCATTGAATCTGTAGATTGCTTTAGTAGTATGGACATTTTAATGATGTTAATTAATCCTAGCCATGAATATGATATATGCTTCCATTTATCTGTATCTTCTTCAGTTTATTATTTCATTGCCTTATAATTTTTCTAGCACAGATCTTTTACATCCTTGTTTAAATATCCCCAGGTATTTTTTTATGTGATTGTAAATGGAAGTTTTCTTAGTTTCCCTTCCTTTCTGATAGTTCATTTTTGGTGTATGAAAATGCAACTGATTTCCGGATATTTATTTTATGTCCTGCTCTTTTACTGCATTCACTTGTCAGTTCTAGTCGTGTTTTGGTAAATCTTTAGAGTTCTATGTACAGTGTCATGTCATTCACAAATAATAACAGTTTTACTTCCTCCTTTCCAATTTAGATGACTTTTATTTCTTCTTGTCTGATTGCTATAGATAGGACTTCCAATACTATGTTGAATAAGAGTGGTAAAAGTGGACATTTCTGTCTTGTTCTTGATCTTAAGCATAACATTTTTATTTTTTGCCCATTAAGTATGATATTGGCCATGGATTTGGCTACATGGTCTTTATTACTTTGAGATATGTTCCCTTTATTCCCACTTTGCTGAGAGTTTTTATTATAAATGAGTGCTGGCTTTTATCAAATGCTTTTTCTGTATCTGTTGATATGATTATGCAGGTTTTATTCTTCACTTTATGGGATATATCATGCTTATCAATTTGCAAGTATTTACCAACCTGGCATCCCCAGAATAAATCCTATTTGATTATAGTATATGATCTTTTCAGTGCATTGCTGGAACCTGCTTGCTAATATTTTGTTGAGGATTTTAACATCTGTGTTCATCAAGGTTGTTGTCCTATAACTTTATTTCTTTGTAGAGTCTTTATTTTATTTTGGAATTAGGATAATGCTGGTCTTAATAAAATGAGCTTGGGAGTCTTCCCTCTTTTTGAATATTTTGGAATAGTTTGAGAAGGATAGGTGTCAATCCTTCTTTGAATATTTGGTAAAATTCACCTGTGATGCTATCCAGTCTTGGACTTTTGTTTCTTGAGAATGTTTTGACTACTGCTTCAATTTCACTACTTATAATCTGTCTATTCAGATTCTCTACTCCCTACTGTGACTTTAATACTGTCAGTGTCTTCCTATAAAGGAATATTTATTCATGAAGATTTCCTATTCATGAAGATTTGCTTTACATTTTTTGGTGCTCCTATTTAGGTGTGTAAATGTTTACCAGGGTTATATCCTCTTGTGGGATTGCTTTCTTTATCATGATGCAGTGTCCATTATATTGATCATTTACATCTATCTTTTATGCAATGAGTCCTACTAAAGGTATATTAATTACATTGTGTTAAAAAACATATTTCTATATATTAATTTTTATTGTATTTCCTACTGTATTGCTTCTTTTCTCTTTGTCTTTATTATATTTTTCTTTCTGCTTACTTGGAATTAATTTTATTTGCTTTCTCTAGTTTCTTAACTTTAAGTTTTATAAGCATAATCATTGATTTTCAGCTTTTCTTCTTTCTTAATTTATAAATTATTAGTGGTACAAAATTTCCTCTAAATACTTCTTTGTATATATCCCATAATATTTTTAATGTTTTGTTTTTATTTTAATCAAAATATTTACCATTTTTATTTTTTCTATAATGCATATATCATTTATACATATTTGTACATTTTTATATATTTTGTTAATTCCTGTTTTAATTAGGTTGTCATTAGAGAATATATTTTTATTTCAATTCTTTTTGCTTTGCTTTTTATGGCCTAGGATATGATCTATTTTTATCAATGTACACTTTTAAAAGAATGTCTATTGTTGTGTTTTTATGTGAAGTGTTCCATAAAGTTTAATTTGATCAATTTAATTGATAGTGTTTTTCTTCTATACTCTTATTTATTCCTGCTTATTTTATCTGTCAACTATTGAGACAAAGAAAGATACATAATAATTTAAGAAAATATGATTGATGAATATTTTAGATATAACAATAAAATTAAATTTAATGTGAAACCCATTAATTTTAAATCATTCTTTCATCATTCATAATTCACTAGCTTTTCAGCAACTTTGATTTCCCAAGTGAGGAGATTACTTAAATTATTTATATTCAGAGAAATTCAAATAAAATTTTACAGAAAATCCTAAAATTTCCTCTAGATACCTCCTAGAATATCTGCATGTTCCTACATTTTAGAGTAGTACAATATCAAATAGTTTTATACTATATTTACAGAATAACATACACAATATATTTAAGCTACACTTTCATTATTTATGAGTACTTCCATTAATGGAAAATGAGAGGGGACTTGGTCATCTGAGACTAAATAGTCCATGTAAAGATCTAGAGTCTATTCTCAATAAAACATGAAGTCATTATTGTGTTGTGAATGAAGTAATATGTTAGGATTTTTATTTTAGAGCATAGGCCAAAGGTGGAAACAAAGTCTCTTGTACAAGTGTGGTAAATTAGAAGCAGTGTAGGTAGTGTGAAGTGGTTGTGTGGGTCATATCATTTCAAAGGCATTTCAAAGTGTTTCTGCTGATGGACTGGTGTACCAGAAAAAGATAAAAGAAGTTAATGATGAATTTCTCAATAAATAGTGAAGACATCAAAATAGACAATGGGTTTGTGAGATTCTTGTTCATGTGTTAGAGATATATTGTTCAATCATCTTACATATAGACAGTTTCGGATACAGAGTAGGACAATGAGATAACCTAGAGGGTAACATTAGAAAGATCTGAGAGAATGATGGAGGTCTCTAACTTAGATGTTGGAGAAGAGGTAGATTTATTAAAAGAGATTAAGGAGGGGAAGTCAGTGAGTTGAAATAGCAAAGAAGGAGAATATAATGTCCCAGAAGCAAGTGAAAATAGTTTTGAAAAGTTACAGTTTTTTCATGTTAAATGATGCTAAGATGATAATTATGATGAATACTGAGAATTAACTCATATTTTTTTGGACAAGAAGATCATTGATAACCTTTGGTAAACTTTACAAGACTGAGCTCAATAGACAATGCATTCAAAGTCTGATCATGCTGGAAAGTACAGAGATAGAACTGTAAATAACTTCATAAAAATTCTCTAGAAGTGTGGCACTGATGTAATGGTAGCTGAGGACAATTATCTAAATATCTCTAGTTTATTCGTTAAATAGTATTGGGAAAATTGGACAGGTACATGTAGAAAAATGAAACTAGACCACACAAAAAAATAAATTAAAAATGGATTAAAGAGTTAAATATTAGACCTGAATCCATAAAACCCTAGAAGAAAACATAGGTAGTAAAAACTCGGACATTACTCATAGCAATATTTTATTGGATATACCTCCCCAGGCAAGGGAAACAAAAGAAAAAATAAACAAATGGGACTACATCAAACTAAAAAGTTTTTGCACAGCAAAGGAAATCATTAACAAATAAGAAGATAATCCACAGAAGAAGAGATTATATTTGCCAATCTATCTGATAAGGGGTTAATATCCACAATTTATAAAGAATTTATAAAATTCAACACACAAAAAAATCCAATTAAAAAATGGGCGAAGGACCTGAACAGACACTTCTCCAAAGAGGACATCCAGATGGCCAATAGACATGAAACATTGCTCAATATCACTGATTATCAGAGACATGCAAATTAAAACTACAATGAGGTGTCACCTCTCACACCTGTCAGAATGGCTATCTGATGATAGCCATTAATAAATCAACAAACAAGTGCTGGCAAGAATGTGGAGAACAGGAAAACCTCATGAACTATTGGCGGGAATGCAGACTGGTACATCCACTGTGGCAAGCACAATGGCGATATCTCAAAAAATTAAAAATGGATCTGCCTTTTAACCCAACGATCCCACTTCTGGGAATATATCCAGAGAAATTCAAAAAACTAATTCAAAAGAACGTAAGTGCCCCTATGTTCATTGCAGTGTTATTTACATTCATCAAAAGATGGAAGCAGCTCAGTGTCCATCAGTAGATGAGTTAATAAAACAACTATGGGCATTTACACAAGGGAATACTACTAGGCCATAAAAATAAGAAAAATTTTCCCTTTGTGACAGCACAGATGTAACTGGAGAACATTATGCTAAATGAAATCAGCCAGTCAGAGAAAGACCAATAGCACATGATTTCATTTATATGTGGAATCTAATGAACAAACTGAACCAACATGCAAAACAGAGACAGACTCAGAGAGCAGGATGACAGCTGGGGGTGGGGTAAGTTAAGGGGGTGGATGGATTGAGCAAAAAGGAAAAAGGACTCATGGACATGGACAACAGTGTGGTGATTACAGGGTTAGCAGGATAAAAGAGGGTTAAGTGGTAATGGAAAAATACAATAAAATTTTTTTTAAATAAGTAAATATCTCTGGTTGGCTTATACAGCTGGTTTGAGAGCTCTCATCTTTGTAAACAGTATTGTTAGCAGTGAGCAGCAAAGCCATGGTGAGACGGAGCTTTTTAAAGTCTGCTAAGTCTCACCTACTTGGTAGTTCCCATGCTGCTTCATAACAGTTTTTTGTGCTCAGAATTCAAACATTTGCATTGGCAAAAGTACAAGCTTTCACATTCCATGGATATTTGAATTTATTTATGAGGTTAAAAACTGAATTTCCAAACTGAGACCTTTGGGAATTTCTTTTAAACCATAGTGTCAATGAAACTGTTGAAAACAAGTTCTGCACAATACAATGTCTGCCTGCACAGCTCAGCAGGACAGTTTAACTTTGCTTCGCCTCACTGTAAGGAACAGGAACCAAAGGCAACCCAAATTCTAGTTTTGAGCTTTGTTTGGACCAAGTATTATGCAGATGTGTTATTCTCTCTATTGATTCATCTGTTTTTAAGAAATGCATTCACTTAAAAAACAATTATATGGAGGATGGAGCAGAAATAATAAGTTAATAAAAAATAGATGAACGGGACAAATATTTTTCACACCAAAATTTTGCTTATGGAAACTAAAAAAAACAAAAGTGTACTATATTCCCTCAAAAATATTTAGAAAATTTAATAACGATTGATACTGTTGAAAATTTAGAAACTTCCCTTTATGGTGTAAGCATGAGTGTGCATGTACTCTAGTCATCATAAAAGTAATATATTTTCTTCAAAAGAAAAGACTATCAAAGCAACCAAAGAAGGAGTGTAAGTTAAGTAATAATATACACATAAAGAGATGAGCAAGGAAAGCATGATAGTATTCCAATGAAATTTATTTATTCATTTTTTTATTGTTGTTCAATTATAGTTTTCCCCATTTCCCCCCCATTGCTCTCCCCTGCCCTGCCCACCCCTCTTCCACATTCAACCCCGCTCCCTATGTAGTTCTTGTCCATGGGCTCTCTGTACATGTCCCTTGACTTGACCTTTCCCCTTCTTTTCCCCATGACCCCCCTCCCTCCACCCTTGGTCACTGTCGGTTTGTTCTTTATTAAGGAACAACAAAGAAAAGTGATGTTCTTGAGGGTATATTTGTATACTGTAGACCAGTCAAGGATATAAGAAAAATCTAATGGGGTCTATGTGATGTAATCAATTTACTGAACTGCCATTGATTTCAGTGTATTATAGGTCTTAATTATTTAAAAGAGTGAAAAGTATGAAAGTAAATTAGTATGGATTCCACTTGAGCATACATTCAAACAAGAAAAAAATAAAACATTTCATTTTGTTTTGTGTGTGTGTGAGTGATATTGATATAACCTGGCATACAAGCAAGGTTAAGTAGTGACAAGATCTCTTCAGACATCTGTTGGAAGTATTATTTTTGCTAAAAGCTGATAATTTGCTAAATGCATTCCTGAAGTCTCTTTCTGGGAATTTCTTCTGTTTGAAGTATTGGGGCAGGGAGTACAGAAAATTGCATCCTTAGTCCTTACTCTGAGTAGCCAGAGCATGACTGAAAATCAGGAACTATACAATATATTCTAGGCCACAGGTGGCAAACACAAGGCCCATGGGCTGAATCCAGCCCTCCACCTTGTTTTATCCAGCTCAGCAGCTTGTTTCTACCCAGCAGTAGTGTAGAGTTCTTGCTTAACTGTTAAGGAGAACTTACATTTATACAGTCCTAAAATTACATTCGACCCCCTGAAGGCAACTGCAAGCTGATGTGGTCCCCAGTGACAATGACACCCCTATTCTAGGCAGTAGTCTCAGATCTGCCCACAAGAAACTATGCTCAAGGCATATATGCCAGGAGAATAAATAGGCAAGGCAGAATATAAGCAAGGTGTCCTTGAAGTCACAATGAATGATACTCAGCATTTGAAAATGGTTTCTGGACTTAAAGATTGGCAATCTGAGTCTTTGAGGATAAAAAAGTCAAACACATGAATAGAGGTTAGAGGTGTGAAAGCACAAAGTTTACCAGATGTGAAATTCAAGGCCAAGGTAGATCAAGATGAGATCTTTATGCTAACTGATTTTACCCCATAGGAAGTGAAAATCCATTTAAGGTGTTTAAGTAAGGAGTTATGTGGTAAATACAGTGTTTCAAATGTGTCACATTGGCTACCCTATGGATATTTTTGAGGGAGCAAGATTAAATATATGAAAATTATCCAGTGTAAAGAAAGGTGCCATCTCTTGGCTATGCAACATTGTTAGAAGAGAGAGTGTCTATGACAGAAGCCTGCAGATAACCTTCCCTCACATCCCACTGAAGAGGAGGTAATCGAATGCTCATAACCAAACCTGTCATTGTGAAGAGAAATGGGATAACAATGATTGCTATAGACAGTTCAGGACTTGGCCTCAAACCTGGGTAGACTCTGTGAGTCATTGAAGAAAATAGTGGAAACTTGAACAACATTGGGTTTCTGTCAGTAAGAAAGTATGGAGAAATGTCTAGTAGTATGATCTTTATCCATCTATCTATTGATCTACCTATCTATCTAGCATCTATTTACCCTAACTAAAGCCTTTGGTTTGCATGTATTCAGTGTAGTGAATGTCATTATGCCCAGTTAATTGATAGGAGTGGTAAGTCAGTGATGTTAAGTTACTTGCCTAGCTCATAAAAATCATTATGACAAATCTAAATTTCATAATTTTCCACTCTATCTAGCATATGGCAGATAGTGATGAAAAATCAGGCAAAGTCAGGTATTATCCAAAATTTACTTTAGTAAAATATCTCATGCAGAAAGATTTTAGAAGAGATATCAGTGCAAAAGAGACTGGAGCCTTTCAAAAATTAAATTCTCACCATAAACTGCAAATGATAAAGAGAAAGGTAGAAGATATTCAAACAATAATGTTAGAAACAAACAAAGTTTAAAGGGCTCTGCATTGAAAAGATCTCTATAAAGTGCGAAAAAAATCATTGAATTATAAGAGTTTGGGTGGCAGAAGAATTCTGGAAACCGGGGAACCTGCAGGCAAGTTCTTATCACTCTAATTCCAGCAACAATCTCTTTCCTGAGGCTGAAAAAACTGAGAGGCAAGTGTGGGCTCAGAGTCTGTGGGAGCCCTGTTGAGGGGAACTGGTATGGGGACCTGTCTTTCATGGGTTGAATAAAAGCATCTCACTCCTCATCACCCAGTCCTACTCCAATTCCTTTTCTCCTTTATAGGAGTTTACCCTAATACATCTATTGCATATGTAAATCTGTCTTAGTGTCTGCTTCTCAGAGAATCCAAATGAAAAATCCCCATTATATATCATATATAAAAACATGCTGAGTTAAATTGGAGACATAAATGTAAAAAAATAAAATAAAATTTGGCAATAAAATCTGGATTCCATGTATGCAATTTAGGATGAAAAATATCTCTTCAATCAAGACAAAAATACACACATACACACAGAGAGAAACTCAAACATTCAGAGAGACTTCTAGACTAGTGTTTGACCATACAATTGTACAACAGAACAAAATAGCCTAGCCACGTTCATACATGAAATCAATCATCATATGCTCTTACATAATGAGCAAACAAGAATTTATATGAGTATATAAATGAGTAGATCCAAATAGCAAGTAATTGTATTTGATTGTATATCTGTATATCTACTTATCTACCTATTTCGCAAAACAGAAAATTAAGAATACTGAGAGCTCCAATGAATGAAAAGACTACAGTCAATTATTTTTCTCCTCAGCTTTATTAAGGTATAATTGACAAATAAAATTGTAGTGATGATTCAATTGATACATGTCTACATTGTGAAATGATTAGCACTGTGAAGTTAGTATACACATTCATTTTACAGCTACATTTTATTTGGTTTTATTGTTTGGTGGAAATGTTTAATCTACTTTTAGCAAATTTTGAGTATATAATATATTATTCTCAACTATATCACCATGTTGTATATTAGATTTCAGAACTTATTCATCTTGTAACTGAAAGTTTATATCTTTGGACCAACATCTTATACCCCAGCCTCTGACAACAATCATTCTTTTGTTTCTGAGTTTGACTTCTTTTTTCGGTTCCACCTATACGTGATAACATACAGTATTTGTCTGTCTTCACTTAGCATAATGCCTTTCAGGTTCACCTATGTTGTCACAAGTTGCAAGATTTTCTTAGTTATGGTTGAGTTGTATGTGTGTGATGTTTATATTTTCTTCATCCATTCATTTTTCATTGGCCACCTACATGGTATTCATATCTTGGTTGTTGAGAATAATGATACAATGAAAATGAAAATATAGATAACTCTTTAAGATATTAATTTTATTTCATTTGGGTATATACACTTAAGTAGGATTACTGGATATTTTATTTTTAATTTTTGGAAGAAACTTCATACAATTTTTTGTATGTCTATACCAATTTAAATTCCTACCAACACACACAAGGATTTCCATTTCTCCACATCTTTGCCAAAATGTATTGTGTTATCTTCTGTCTTGTGTGAGGTGATAGCTCATTGTGATTTTGATTTGCATTTCCCTGACAGTAATGGTGAGTTACCTTTTACATATCTGTTAGCCATCTGTATGTCTTCCTTGAAAAAATATCTTAGGTGCTGTGTCCATTTTTATATCATGTTATTTGTTACTTAGCTATTGAGTTGTAAAAAGTTTTTGTATATAAACTCCTTAGCCAATATACAGTTTGAAAATATTTTCTTCCATCCCATAGGTTGCTTTTTATTCTGTGGGGGAGATGAGGTATGTGAAAAAATTTTAATTAAATGTATTGGGGTAACATCAGTTAATAAAATTATATAGGCTTTAAGTATACAATTCTATAATACATCATCTATATATTACATTGTATACCCACCACTCAAAGTGAAATCTTCTTTCATCACCATGTATTTGACCTCCTTTACTACTCCACTCTCACCTCCCCTCTTCCCTCTGGTAAACACCATACTGTTGCTTATGTTTTGAATTTTTGTTTTCTTGTTTTTTCAGTTGGTATATTCAGTTTTACATCCCATGTATGGGTGAAATCACATGGTCCTTGACTTTTTCTAACTGACTTATTTCACTCAGCATAAGATCCTCAAGATCTATGTTCTTGCAAATGCTAGTATTTCACATTTTCTTATGGCTGAGTAGTATTCCATTATGTACATGTACCACATCTTCTTTATCCAATTATCTATTGAAGGGCACCTTGGTTGTTTCCATGTCTTGGCCACTGTGAATAATACTGCAATGCATTTAGGGGTTCATATATCTTGGTGAATAAGTGTTTTCAAAATTTTCAGGTAGATATCCAGAAGAGCAGTTGCTGCATATTATGACAGCTCTATTCTATTGTTGTTGTTGTTTTTGTTGTTACTGTTAAAAAAGGATCTCTGTTGTTCTGTAATTTATTATACTGTATCATACTATATTGTAACAGAAAATATTGATAGGGAGTTTCTTTTTAGTAACATGTGGAAAATAAATGCAATTCTTTTTTTTAAGATTTTGCGATTTTCTATTCTTGTTTATTCTATTATAATTGTCCAACTTTTCCCCCTTTGCCCTCCTTTCCCCATCCCACCCCCTGCTCTCACAGTCAATTCCAACACTGTTGTCCATGTCTGTGGGTCATTCATACATGTTCTTTAACTAATCCCTTTCCCTTCTATTCACCAGTCTCCCTGCCCCCCTTTTCTCTGGCAGTTGTCAGTCTGCTCCCTGTTTTCATGTCTCTGGTTCTGTTTTGCTCATTAGTTCATTTTTTTTCATTACATTCCTCTCCTAAGTGAGATCATATGGTATTTGTCTTTCATTGACTGGCTTATTTCACTTAGCATAAGTCTCCAGTTCCATTCATGCTGTCACAGAGGGTAGGAATACTATGCAGCAGAAAGAAAGAAGATACTAGCTCTTAATTTTTTTAAAGATTTTATTTATTTATTTTTAGAGAGGGAAGGGAGGGAAATAGAGAGAGAGAGAAACATCAATGTGCGGTTGCTGGGGGTTATGGCCTGCAACCCAGGCATGTACCCTGGCTGAGAATCGAACCTGGGACACTTTGGTTCCCAGCCCGTGCTCAATCCACTGAGCTATGCCAGCCAGGGCTCTAGCTCTTAATATTTTTAGTAACCTCCATACTGTTTTTCATAGTGGTTGTACCAATTTGCATTCTTACCAGCAGTGAATGAGGGTTCCTTTTCTCCATAACCTCTCCAACTTTTGTTATTACTTGTCTTCTTGTTAATAGCCATTATAACAGGTGTGAGGTAGTATCTCATTTTAGCTGTGACTTCCATTTCTCTAACAGCTAATGAACATGAGTATCTTAGGTTGCATTTTTATCTAATTGATTGTTTATACTTCTGTGAAGAAATTTTTTAGTTTTATGTAGCCCCACTTGTTTATTTTTATTTTTTCTATTTTTTGAGGCAATTTTGATTATTGATTCAACCTTACTAGTAATTTTTCTGTTCAATTTTCTATATCTAGAAATGTATCCATACTTAATTCTTAATTCCTAGTGGAAATGTAAATTGATAGAGCCATTTTGAAAATCAACTTGTCAATATTGATTGAATTGAAAAATACATATACTTTTGGCCCTGGCTGGCATAGCTCAGTGGATTGAATGCGGGCTGCGAACCAAAGTGTCTCAGGTTCGATTCCCAGCCAGGGTACATGCCTGGGTTGCAGGCCATAATCCCCAGCAACCACACATTGATGTTTCTCTCTCTCTCTCTCTCTCCCCTTCCCTTCCCTCTCCAAAAATAAATAAAATCTTTAAAAAATAGAAAAAAAGAAAAATACATATACTTTTTGACAAGTAACTTCTCAGGGAATCTACCCCATGACAACAAAACCACTATAGTTTACCATTTTTGTCCAAGGATAGTTTTTTTCCAAAGATAACTTTTGCAGTATTGTTTTGAGAAAAAGTAAATACCCATCAATAAAAGGCAATTTGATTAAATAGATAATACCCATACCATATAATATTATGCAGCTATTAAACAAATACATTAGGGCTATATTAGTCTACTTGGATGACTTTCTACAAGGTATTTAATATTATCCAATTATTGTAAAATAAAATATTTGTGCTATGTATATATATATATATGAAAGTATATAAAGTGCATGTATTAGAGACAGATGACATAGTACAAATTAAGTTCTAATATTGGTGTACTGGATGAGGACAGGGCATCTTCCTCTAGGAACACATGGAGTAACCTGATAGAAGTGATTAATGGTTAGTTGGTAAATAACAGTTTCCTAAGAGTGTTGCTATTAACCAAAGCAACTCTTAAGAATGATTTCTAAAATCATCCTCTAGAAAAATACATTCAATATTGAATACCTACATATGCCAGACACTTGTCCAGGTATTGGAGAAGAGCAGTAAATAAGACAGTCTACACAATTTTTTTTTTAGTATGGCATGCCACAAGGGGGTCTTCTATATCTTCAATTGGTCAACATGTTTGTAAAGGTTGGGAATATTCATGAAAGAGATAGGATGGGAATTGTCCATTGACAGAGTCAGGATTCATAAATGTCACAATGGATTTTATAAATGTTCTACTAAAAGATTAACTTGAACAGTACTAGCTATAGGTCTACTTTTGGGTGAGAAAAATCTATTTCCCAAAAAAATATTGGAAGAGTAGTAGCTTTCTAATAGTACAAACAAGTTATTTCAATGTTTTAGGTTACTAGAACCTCAGTGATACTAATTAATATTAAATGATTTTAGGGAGAATGGAAAAATTAAATAAATACTGCCTTAGTAGAAAAATTAAATAAATATTGCCTTATACTTTAATATAAACAGAGGACACTTGCATTTATGTTATATACTGTGAGATATTATAAATAAACTAAATTCCAGCTATGGTAATTAACTCTATGTGCAAAACTATGGAATAGAGGGTTTCTAGAAAGATATACTCTGTGGTGAACAAAATACAAAGGTACTTTAATAAAGGAGTCATTGGGATATTTATCTGAAGAAATATCTTCTCATATTTAAAGATTTCTAAACTGTCTGAGATGTATGTTAAATTTTTTTAGTTCTCAGTTGATAAAATAAGGAAGTATATTTGTCTTTAACATCATGATGAACAAACTGTTCATAATATTGACAAATAAGTCTAAGAGTCATAAAGAAAACAAAAGTTTTAAAAAGACAAACCATCTGTAGAGCAAACATATTTGCTAAATTCCATATTTAATTTAATTTTTCTTCTTTATTCTTTTATATTCCAGAAGGTTTAAATTATATTCAATGGCATAAAAGAAATGCAAGATTTCTAAGCTATATACTTTATACAGAGGTCTAAAAAGTAGATTTAGCTCTCTATTCCAACAAACTTACTCATTTTTTTATTTTTCTTTAAATTTTAATATAATTTTATACTATTACAGTTATTCCTGACATTTTTCCCTTTCCCTACCTCTACCCAGTTACATCTTTTCCCCTTCCCAAGCCAATCCCAACACAGCATATTGCTGTCTGTGTCCATGGGTTGTGCAAAAATGTTCTTTGGTTAAACTCTTCACCATCTTTCATTCTGCCCCTTCCACCCCATAATTTCTGGCAGCTGTCAGTCTGTCTTATATATCTAAGCATCTGTGGCTTTATTGTGTTCATTAAGTTCCACATAGAAGTGAGATCATGTGGTATTTTTCTTACACTGACTGGCTTAATTAACTTAACATAATTTTCTCCAGGCCCATCCATGTTGTTGCAAAATGTAAGAGCTTTTTCTTTTTTTACTGCTGCATAGAATTCCATTGTATACATGTAACCATGGCTTTCTCAACCATTCATCTACTGATGGGCACTTAGGCTGTTTCCAAATTTTGGCTGTTGTAAATAGTGCTGCTATAAACATAGGGGTGCATATATTTACTTGTGCTGGCGTTTCAGGATCTTTGGGGTATATTTCCAGAAGTGGAATTCCTAGGTCAAAAGGGACTTCCATTTTTAATTTTTTAAAGATATTCCACACTGTTTTCCACAGTGGCTATGCCCGACTGCTTTCCCACCAACAGTTAAGGTTCCCTAATATCTGTCATTTGTTAGGTTATTGATGTTAGCCATTCAGACATGTGTAAAGTGATATCTCATTGTGATTTTAATTTGCATTTCTCTGATGATTAGGGATTTTTTTTTTTATGTCTACAGGCCCTCTTTATGACCTCTTTGGAAAAGTGTCTATTCAGGTCTTCTGCTCATTTCTTAATTGGTTTGTTTGACTTGCTTGTATTGAGTTGTATTAGTTCTTTGTATATTTTGGAAATTAAACTTTTGTCAGATGTAACACTAGCCAAAATATTCTTTCATACAGTGGGTTACCTATTCATCTTGCTGATGGTTTCTTTAGCTGTACAGAAGCTTTCTTAAACTATTCCAAAAAATTCAGGAGGAAGATTTACAAGCTCTCTACAAGGCAAACATTATTCTAATTCCCAAACAAGGTAAAGATACAACAAAGAAAGAAAATTATAGGCCAGTATCCCTGATGAACACAGATGCTGAAATCCTCAACAAAATATTAGCAAACTGGATCCAGCAATACATCAAAAGGTTCATACACCATGATATAGTGGGATTTATCCTGGGGATGCAAGGTTGGTACAATACTCAAAAATCAATAAATGTTATTCATCACATAAACAAAATGAAAGATAAAAATCACTTGATCATATCAATAGATGAAGAAAAATAATTGATAAAATCTAGCACCCATTTATGATAAAAACTCTTAGCAGAGTGAGAATAGAGGGGCCATACCTAAAATAGTAAAGGTCATACATGAAAAATCTATAGTTAACATCATTTTAAATGAGCAAAAACTAAAAGTGTTCCCCTTAGGATCAGGAACAAGACAGACACAGATGTCTCAACATACTTCTGGAAGTCCTAACCACAGAGATCTGACAAGAAAAAAAAAGGCATCGAAATTGGAAAGAAAGAAGTAAAGCTGTCCTTATTTGCAGATGACATGATATTGTACATAGAAAACCCTAGAGACTCCACCAAAAACTACTAGACCTAACAGTGGAATTTGGCAAAGTGGTAGGATACAGAATTAGTATCCATAAATTGATGGCATTTTTATACGCCAATAATGAGCTATCAGAAAGAAAACCTAAGAAAGCAATTTCATTTACTATTGCAACAAAAATATTAAGGTACCTAGGAATAAACATAACCAAAGAGGTAAAAGACCTGCACTCAGAAAACTTTAGGCCGCTGAAGAAAGACATCAAGGAAGACACAAATAAGTGGAAGCATATACCATGTTCATGGATTAGAAGAATTAACATAATTAAAATAGCCATCTACCCAAAGCAATGTACACATTCAATGCAATTCCTATTAAAATACCCATGGCATAATTCACAGAACTGGAACAAAAAATAATCCAAAAATTTAATGAAACCCAAAATGACCCTGAATAGCCTTAGCAATTTTGTGAAAGAACAAAGCTAAAGGTATCACAACTTCTGATATTGTAACAGGGTGTGGCCAAGAGGGGGGCCCAAATAGGGATTTGTAATGGGGTCCAGAACTCAGGGTGTCTGGGAGACATTAGGAAAAAAATATATGTAGGATGTCCTCACCCCCACAAGTCTAAGATGGGGGATGGGACACATGGAGCAGGGCCATTGAGAGCTGTTTTGCATAGCAACAGTTTTGAAGATAACCTTTTATTTAACATATCTATAACCTTTAACTGATTTCATAGATATGTTAAATAGCTGTGTCCAGCTTTGAGCCAGGGGGAAGAAAGTGACTTCAACCCTTGATGTAGTTGGAAGGCAATTACCCCTGCTTACAGAGCCTGCATAACAGCTTAGAGATGATTGGCTCCACACCACAGGGCCACACCTGCCTGGACTTACTATGGCAGACCAGTAAAGCTGGAAAAATATGAGAATGCTGGCAGCTGTAGCCAATTATGGGAGGAGTTGGAAATGGTGAGGCAGAGGAGGATTGGTGCTGAGATTTAAACCCAGGCACAACAGCCATGTGGGGTCTTTTGGGGACCATGCCGCTTGGGCAGAGAAGAACCATGGACTTCTATTTCTTTTTGTGAGATACAGTAACCTAGATTGGGCAGAGTGGGGAGGAAGGACTGTGCATTCATTCATGGATGTTCTAAAGGACTTCGGGATCTCAATAAAGACATTAAGTTATTACCCTTAAGTTTGAACAACTCTTTAAATAAATAATCCCTTTCCTTTTCACCAATCTCTGGCATTGGAGACATCTTTCCCTGGTGGCAAGCAAGCTGAACCTAGTATGGGGTGGGGGGACCCCCAGAGCACAAAGGTAGGTCCATTTGGCAATAGTATATCATCCCCCCTGTCTGTTCTGTAACAATATCAAACTGTATTATAAGATCACTGTAATCAAAACAGCCCAGTCCTAGCACAAGAACAGACATATAGATCGATGGAACAGAAGAGAGAGCCCAGGAATAAACCCATTCCTGTATGAGCAATTGATGTTTGACAAAGGTGGCAAGAGCATACAATGGAGCAAAGACAGTCTCTTCAGTGGTGCTGGAAAAACTGGACTGGTACATGCAAAACAATGAACTATGCCACCAACTTATGCAATACACAAAAATAAATTCAAAATGGATAAAAAACTTAAATATAAGTTACAAAACCATAAAATCCTAGAAGAAAACATAAGCAATAAAATCTCAGATATTCAATGTAGAAATATTTTTGCCCATTAACCTCCTAAGGCACTGGAAACAAAACAGAAAATAAACAAATGGGACTTATTCATTTTATAAATAAAAATATCCATATAGTCTAAATAAAAAGTATATGTGCTTCAACACACACATGTGTACCTATGGAAGCATTAATATAAGATTTGTTTTATTTACTAGACTATTTATTTATCTGCCTACTGATTTCAATTCATATTAAGGCATAAACACTTTTATTAGCATACTACTTAACTACTTTGTTGAATTGAAAACTCTAACACTTCTATACTTAGTTTGTAGAATTTTATTTGTGAATTTTTTTAATTTGACATGATTTTAATTTTCTATACAAAGCAGCTCTATAAAGCATATTGTTTAAATTTCAATTTCTAAAATTACATATGATTTATTCATTGATCAAAGAGTGCAGTGAATTTATTTTTTAATAGTTGATGAATATAGTGTTATACATGGGTATAATTATATATGTAAAAGGTTTTTTTAAAGATTTTATTTTATTTATTTTTAGAGAGGGAAGGGATGGAGAAAGAGAGAGAAAGAGAGAGAGAAACATTAATGTGCTGTTGCTGGGGGCTGTGGCCCGCAACCCAAGCATGTGCCCTGACTGGGAATCAAACCTGCTATGCTTTGGTTCGCAGCCCGTGCTCAATCCGCTGAGCTATGCCAGCCAGGGCTTTGTAAAAGTTTTTTTATAAACTGCAAATAGTGTAGGAGATTGATATGTGGAAGACATACCTTTTAAAAGTTGCATCTATCAGAAAGAGAAATAAAATATTAGGAATGAACAAATTTTAATATATATTCAAATATATATTAAATGACATTATATATTAAATGACATTATATTATATATAGGCATGACATAAAGGGGATATCCACCACCCCACTGCTATTAATCATTTTACAAAATCTGTGAAAGCATTTGTATATATAAGAAAAAGGAAATGAAATATATGTATTAGAATGGAAGAGGAAATGTTATTAATATCACTGAGTGATAGAAATGTCTGTCTAAAAATCATGTCCAAGACAATAAACTAGAAAACTCCTAAAATATTAGAATTAAAATATAAGTTCAATCAAGTTGCTGGATACTTCTGAGCAATCAGGTGTTGAGATGGTCAATAAGGAAAATGAGTTTAACTGAAAGTAACAATCAAAACCTTTATCCACTTAGTACAACAGTGTGAAGAAGAGACAAGACTCCCCAGCGTTCCATTTTCCTTCACAAAACGGCACTGGATGAGTCAGGTGGCTGCAGCTCTGACAGAGGGAATTGTCTTACTTCCAAGGAGGCCAAACAAAAGACCCATAGTTCTTACGGACTCCTGGATCCAGGAAGAAGGGAAAAGAGGAAAGGGCTAAAGATGGAAAAACACTGAGTCAAAGTAGAGAGAAGTGCCTCAACGGAGGCCTCCAGTAAAGAGAACTTGGTGGGGGTGCCTGGGAAGTGCCTCAGCCAAGGTCCCAATAAGGAGGACTTCCAATGGAAGTGACTGGTTTAGTAATTTTCTATGTGCATGAGCATGGTTGACCTGAAGATTTGGGAGCTGATCCTTGATTGAACTCCCTTGAGAAAACAGTAGTGCACTAGCTGTGCACCAAATCCAGTGTGGAAAGGCCAGCTACCCCTCAGAAAACTGCCATGCAGAACAAAACCTTGTCATCGCCTGTGACTGGGCCTAAAAGATCACACGTTGGATTTTGGGCCTGAAACCAGGCTCCTCAGATAAAAGTTAAAAAAATAATAAACATATATAAAAATATTTATGTATCATATTTTATATCTTCACATTTATTTATATTTTATATATTAATTTAAAATTATATATTTGTATACATTTATATTAGCAGAAATTCATTTAGCAAGTGCTACCAAAGGTTACTTCATGCTTAATCACCAGTGATAAACAGAAATATACACTACCCAAATTAAAATTTTTAAAAAACTATATGATCTTCTAAGGAACATAAAATAAAGCCTGAATTATTAGGAAAAGTATATACTATTTCTATATGGAAAGCCACCAACCACTATAAAACTATTAGTTTCCCTAAATTTCTATCAAAATTCCAATGAATACTTTTGGAACATGATAAATTAATTCAGAATTATTCTGAAAAAATACAATGCTTCTGGAAAGCCCAAAAGGATGGGAAGCCTTTTATTGCTTCCCTTCATAAAAGAAGATATGCTTAACACTCTCATATAGCTTTGATATATTTGGTGTTTAGGATTTTGCTTTTTGTCAGAAAGTCAATAAGAAGAGTTTAAGGACCAAATCACCTTGAAAAAAAGTAAAGGATTGTGTGATTACAAGGAGCTGAAAAACAGATTAGGAATTGGTCCTAAAGAAATATGTGGGAGACTGTGAGGTGATTTAATTGTTGGGGTGTTTGTAATTTTTGTCACACTTGATGTTTTCAGAAAAATTTATTTAGAGGAGAAACTTTGGTCATTGGTTGTGCTCAATTATTATTCTCTGTGTGAAGCCACTATGTATGTAAAAGATGTACTTTATCTTTTAGCATTTAATTTACTTTATATTTTTATTATAAAGTATTTTAATTACAATGAAAAGTAGGTAAATGTTAAAATGAACTCATGTAGTCAACATTAGGAAGTATCAATATATTTTCTTCCTTTCTTGATTCACATTTTAAACTGAAATAACCTTTTATTATTACAGAAATATATGTGCATGTATATTATAACAAGAAAATATATATAAAATACTTTATTATTCAAGATGATTACCATTCTGAATACCTTATTGAGACATTTCCTTCTGTTTTACTATGCTCTTTTGTAACTGCATTTTTTAAGTAATGATTCTCACTTCTTTTTGAAAATGTCTTAATATCTTAATAGTTTGTTGTAACCAATGTCTAATTAAAAACCACATATTTTATCTTCCTGTCATGCCACTCAAGTCTCTTTTAATTCAGTGCTGTAGCACAGTTCCCTTTTATTATTTATATAAAATAATTAATTTGCAAAGTTAGATTAATTAAAGTATTTAATTATATATGTATATATAATTAGCATATTAATAGAAAGGAGTAAGTACAGTGAAGAGAAACAAAGCAAAAATCCGAAGAGAGGGTGTAAGGAGCTGCTGGTTCAGGTACGCTGGCCCAGAGACTCCTAAGGAGACAGCACTTGAGCAGACACTTCAGTTATATTAATGCCATGAGTTTTTAACAAAAATATTTGAGACTTTATAGTTACAGGTTGCTCATATTTTGATTTTTCCAACCCTGTTTCAGGGGATACAACAGAGGATATTTAATGTGATCTCTTAATACCCATAACTAATATCATGAGATACTATTTCTAAAACAGATCTTAGCACATGTAAAAGAAAGGATAAATTAGCCTCCTACAGCTAACTGGCAGGAACAGGGATTAGATTATCCTTGACTTTTAAAGGTTTTAAATCATAACTTTATATCTAATGCCTCAATAGTTCCAGGAGTACCCCCCAAAAAAAAACAAAAACAAATGCCCTTTTGCTTTATGTAACCTACTCATAGAATTGGCCTGACACCTTGGAGTTAAATGAGCCAACAGTTTTCACTCTCAACATCTGGTTATCTTAAGCATCTTGTCCAGAAGAAATTGGATCAACTGAAGTAATTTTTTTTTGGTTTGTTTGTTTAAGAAGCATTGCTAGACTCTACCTTGGTCATAGCAATTTTGACATCTGTTTTCACTCAGAAGGTAAATGGAAGACCAGCCACTACTTTTAGAGGCTGGGTTAACATTTCCTGCAGGCTAGAGTCCACTTCTCATAGAAATAAAGTCTGGATTGTTGAAAACAGGAGATTTTAAAACCACTGTGAGCTTCTACTAGTGAAAAATGCAGCAGATGTGTTTTCATGTTCACAAGGCAGGAGTGATTGAATAATTCTATCTGATGAGCTTCCCATCATGATCTGAAAGTCTATGAGGGAGAATTAAAACTTCCATAAATTTTGAATAGAGGAGTATAGGCATATTAGTCTACTAACAATGACATAAGAAAACTGTAAACCTTCCTAAGAGACCAAAAACATCAAAGCTTTTTGTTTATTGAATTTTGAAAGCTTTAATACATTTATTCTGCAATTCATTATTTAGTCACTTGAGAGATCACAGAAAACTGGCATTTTAAAGCTTGACTTTAATAACTAGAACTAAGAGTAGAAACATTTTCATCACTCCTAAGACTGAAGTCAAACATTGAATATATATAGTCCTTATTTGATTGCTGAGTTCGAATGTTCAACATCAGATAATGCAATTGCAAATAATTTCTACAAAATTAAGTTCTGGAGACTTGACATTGTCTTCTCATTTATATATGTACTTATATTTTGAAATAGATTCTTAATAAGTTTGTTATTAGAGGGTTATATTAGTCTTTTATTAGCCTATAGAGTATTGGAGAATGAGAGAAATAAATTATAAATATCAAATTTTCAGATTAATAGTATAAAATGAGAGCAGTAGTGATAATAATCTCAAGACCTGAGTCTGTGACTATATACCCTGCTTTACAGTATTTATCTGAGATATAAAATTCTAACTGTATCCATGTTTGTCCTTATTGCTTTATTTTGACACAGGAGATAGGAAGGACTGAGACTGTGCTGCTGTTTTTAGCCAGCAGCTAGGGTCCTGGTTGCCAGGCAACACCTTTTAGCACTTAGGTAGAAAAAAATAGTAAACCAAGGCAGGAAGAAGGAGGGAGACATGTCTCATCTGTTGACTCAATAGTCTTGAGTCTGGTCCAATAAGATTATCAGACATTCTGAACGACACAAGCAAAACTGTGATAGTATGGGGTGAGGAGGTGTTAGCCCTTGAAAGTCTGTGTGTATGGTTTCCACTAGCTGGGAAAAGGAAAACCTTGAAGCTGTGTGTTCATCCAAGACCTGGAAGGGGGAAGGGAGGGGCTCTACAGTGTCCAAAGAAAAAGCCCATGAAACAATTTTGGTTAATCACCTACCCCCTGTCTTGTATACAAAATGAACAAATGGAGTCTGGAGCAAGATAAGGATTCAGGTTAACAGACCCCCACACATATCCACGTAGTCACGTCCCCCCTGCGAAAACTGGCACTTGCCTTCACCTGTCAATCAATATGTAACATCTTCTCCTCTACCCAACCAACTACATAAGTCCTCAGAACAAAGTGCTCACTCTCTTGACTCTCTTGTCTCTCTCTTGCCACTCTGGGGGCCTCTGGCCACACAGCTTCTGGCCACTCTGGCCTCTGGACAGACTTTCTCTGGCCACCCAGCCTCTGGTCAACTGGGTACTGGCCACCTGGCCTCTGGCCACTCTGCTCTTGCCATCCCTGCTTTTGCTCTCTCATTAGAACTTAACACTAATAAACATTGCCTGCATGCTAATAGGTTTGCTGATCTGTAATTACTTCTTTACTGCATTGGCAAGAAGAACCAGGGTCCTGTCGTTAACACATCTGGTGCTGAAAACCAGGAACCTGACTCAGATGGCAATTCCAATCTCACCCTTTGTCTCCAGCCATTTGAAATGCAGCAAGTACAGTCTTTCACCTCTGGGGTAAAGGAGATGCTGTGCTGTGGGGCGTGGGGCATTCAAAGGTGCTAGGCCTGTGTTTGTAGGTAGAAACAATGAGATCTAGAATGAGTGCTCAGGTTCTGCCCGAGCTCCAAAGATGAAAGGACAATTAACTAAAGTTTTTGGGGGGGTTTTTCTTTGGGCACTGTGAACCTCTTCCCCTTCCCCCTTCCAGGCCTTGAGATGAATAGTCTCAAGGTTTTCTTTCTCTCAGCTAGTGGAGACAATACATACAGACTTTCAATGGCTGGGCCCACTCCTGCAGCACTATCATAGTTTTGTTTGTGTTGTTCAGAATGCCTGACAATCTTATCAGACCAGGCTCAAGACTACTGAGTCAACAGGTGAGACATGTATCCCTCCTCCTCCCTGCCTTGGTTTACTATTTATCCTACCTAAGTACTGAAAGGTGTTGCCTGGCAACCGGGAACCTAGCTGTTGGCCCAAAACAGCAGCTCAGTCTCAGAGTCCTTCCCATGCTATCTCCTCCATCAACTTCCCCTCTAAGGGACATGGTTCTCAAAATTTCCTTTTTGGGTAGCTGAGGGGTGACAGTCCATCTTCTGTAGCTACTTCAGCCTTGGATGGGACAGTAGACCCTGCCTATTGAGAACCACGAAACCCTTACCCTATAATACCTAGACTTGGTGAAGAATTCCTGAGACTGTCAGGGGTGTGCATGTTGGTCAGGGGAGGTAGAGGGAAGTATCCTTCCTTCGACCCTTGACAGAGGTCCAGAGCCTGATGTCCCAGGCCTCGATAGTAATTGCTGTATTCTAGAGATGACAGATTTGACCAGAAGATTAGTGGAGGACTTGGGATTTTATCTGATAAGGGTTAAATCCAAAGGGACAGAAAATCTCCTTTCTGGGAAGGAGGCTGAGCATATTGACAGACTGGAAGAAAGAGTGTTAGAAATGATAGGAGACTCAAGAGTTGGAAAATTTTAGTTTAAGGTAAACAGTTAATAAGCCTAGTGAGTAATGAATATATTAAAGCTGTTGTTTCAGGACTGCCCCACATGGCCCACCCTGACTCCCGGGAGAGACAGCTGGCCCCCTGGGGCACAAGCTAAAGACCACTGCCTGGGGCACAGCTGGAGACATCATAGCCATTGTGTTCCAGGGAGAGACTGACTACCACTGGCCCAGGGACAGCTAACCACTCAAGGAGAGAATGCTGCAGTCTTTTTTATCTAATTTTTCCTGAATTCCAAAACCCCTCACCACACTTTGTTTTCTGTTATAAAAAGCCTGGCTTGAAAGGAAATGTAGGGTATAAACCTGCTGTTTTCTTAGATCGCCAGCCATCTGAATAAAGTGCCCATAAAGATTCAGTCCCTGTCTCTGCTTATTGGGTCTGGTAGGTGATAGGCAGCACCAACACTGGCTTTTCCAGTTTCAGAAATATGAGTAAGACAACTACATTAAGGTTCAGTTATTATGTTACTTATCTCTAACAGGTTTTTGTTTCCTGAAGAGGAGTATGATATCCTTGATGGACTCACAAGCATAGGTCTCAGGTTGTGGTTCCTGGCAGTATGGCGGATGATCCATCATGAGGCCTCCAGTGCCAGGATGTAGGAGGCAGCAGGAGGAAGCAGGAATTCAGGTAGTTATTTCTCAGAGTCCTGTTTGAAGGTAGGAGTTGAAAACTTATTTTTAGAATAAGTCAGAAGATAAAACATTTTGCAAGTGCATTAGTAAAACAATGTCCTTAAATGAAGAAATACTTAAATTGATATGGTTAAAGATTAGATAATGCAATTAAGTTTCTAGTGGTGGGTTTTCCTGCTCCAGCCAGGACAGTGCAAGCCTGGGAGGAAAGGGGTGGGAAGAGGAAAGTAGGACAGTGTAGGTGGCCCCTATGTTCAATAATAGGTTATTGTCCTACCTGCCACATCCTTGCATCCCCTAGGCTCCAGTCCAGTACTGGTGACTTCTTGAGGTGGGGCCAGCTGGGGAGGGCAACTTCAGTCCATCCATTTGCAAGGCAGCTGCAGCCTTAGGCCCAGGGGACCGGCATCCCCAGGGACAGAGGGCTGCCCAATGGCCTGCAGTCCTACCCCCTTAGCAGGGTGTTTGGAGTGGCTTATTAGAATGAGGACACTCCTTTGCCTAGTGCCCCATCTCCTGGCACACTTGACACTTAGTGTCATTTGGACCAGGCTGTGCAGGGCCTTAGGATGTGACTGTGAATGCCCCACAAGCATAGCCAAGTCTCCCTCTATCCCTCTTTTTCCTGAGCCCTGGCCTCTAGCCCCCAGTTGTGGGGAACATATAAGTGTGATGTAGAATATCATGGATAGGTCCCTAAAGATATGCTTCCTTTGGCCCAGAATGAAGAGATGGAGTCTGAGATAATATACAAAAAGCTTGCACGTAGGGATGCTCCAACTGTTACAGAACAAACAACAAGGGGGGCCTGGGACGATATACTATTATTGAAAGAAGGCCCCAGGTCCGTTATGTCCGCCGCCCTAGGAAAGACGTCTCTCATTGCCAGAGATTCGTGAAAAGGAAAGGAAATGTTTATTTAATGTTATACAAACTTCAAGTAGTGACCTAATGTCTTTATCAAAAATCCTAAAGTCCCTAAAAATACCCACAAACACACAGTCTTTCCTTCCTTCCCCCTTTGCCCAGTCCAGAGTACCGTATCTCAGGAAAGGAAATAGAAGTCCATGGCTCAGGCAGTCCTCTGGTTCTTCCTCTCAGGGCTGCAGGAGCCTCCACTCTGTCAAGGCTGTGTGGTTCCCCCTCTCTCAGGGCTGCGGGAAGGGAGAGTCCCCACTCTGTCCAGGCCGTGTGGTTCTCCCTCAATGGCTGCCGTGTGTGGGTTTAAATCCCCCGCGCCAATCTTTTTCTGCAGCCCCATTTCCAACTCCTCCTACACTTGGACACACTTGCCCTCAATCTGCTGTCTTCTCCAGCTTTTCTGGTCACCATCGTGGGTCTGGGCAGGTGTCACCCCATGTCATGGAGCCAATCTTCTCCCAGCTCCCACGCAGGCGCTGTAACTCAGGGGACCTGCCCTCCATGTCCCATCTTGGCGGGGAGGCCCCTTTCCATCCCCCTGGCCTTGAGCATGGCCATAGCTATTTAGCATATCTAAGTGACCAGCCAAAGGCTATAGGTATGCTAAATGACCATGCCATGGATTAGATGCAAAGCTGCCCTACATGTTCTTGCTCTGTGTGCCCCTTCCCCCAACTCACACCTGTGGGGGAAGGGGTGAAGACACCTTAAAATCTCCTGGACACCTTGAGTTCTGGACCCCATTTCAAATGCCTATTAGGGGTCCCCCCTCTTGGCTGCACCCTGTAACACAACCCCTTGCCTAGCTTCTGACAGAGCAGATGTAATTGGAGTATAGTTTTATAATCGATATTCCAATTTTTGGACCATATTTTCTTACTTCCTAACTTATACTGAGGCCAGGCTGTAATACATAAGAAAATTAGCCTCTTTTTCTTGAGAGTTTGAGGGTCAAAGTTATCCCAGTTCCTAAGGATGCATCCCAACAGGGATCCTGGGGGAATAGAGGGTATATTTCCCATCTGGTCCATGGTGCCCCTACAAAAAGAAAACAAAGAGTAGAACTCCTGGGCTCCTGAGAGACATCCCTTTCTTTGCCCAAGGAGCCACCTAGTGGGTTGTAGGGTGTTCCCCATTTTCCCACTGCAAAGCTACCAGACTTCCCTGGTGACTCCAAGCTTGTATACTCTGGGCAGTGAAAGACTAAGAGTTAAACCTATCCAGGACTACTTGTATCCCCTTTGCTAATGGCAAAGTCGATGACTTCGATTAAACCAGACCCTTTCTATAGATCTCAAGGCTTTTTTAAGTTCGACATCTCAGCTATCAGGAGTAGGAGAGAGGGGATGGCACTGGTCATTTGGTGTATTTCCTGCAAGGACAGGAGGCCGATATAATATTTTTCAACCCAATGAGAGCTCCCTACTCTGGCAAAATATGTGCCACCTATGTGGCCTTGTGTCACTCCGGTCTCTGGAGTCTATTGAATTAAAACACAGAAGGTATTTAAGGAGGAAAGGCAAGTCCATTTCTGTAAAATACCAGGGGGCAAGGGAGAGGGAGATGTGAAATAGGCTGTTCTGCCCTTAGAGTATGGAGTGTCCCCCACCTCTGCTCAGGACAAAGGCTCAAGCAAAAAAAATTATTCATGGTGATTACTGCATTCCTTTGGTGTGCTCAAAAGTGAGCTGTTTTATTATCTAGTAACCTCAACAACTTTTACAGAGGCTAGAGAAGAGGCAGGGGTTGGCACGGCTTGTTCCTGGGACCGCAGCTCCTGGGCCTCCAGAAGGAGAATTCAGAGTGTTTAAAAGACTCTTTTTTTTTTTTTTTTTTGCTTCATGAGTTCTACTGTCCACCTAATGGGCTCTCTGATGGAATCAAAACAAGCTACTCCTTTTCAGAACAGAAACAAAAATGAAATCTAATGCAAAGACAGAGTTTCAAGGAGGGACTGGGACACTAGCCTTAGAATCTTACCTCACACCAACCAGTGCCACAAACAATGTTGACGACGTCCAAATGAACTGTGGAGACAGAAGATTCCTGGTGTATACAAAACAGTGAAGATCAAACCGAGTCCCAAAAGATAGAAAAGCAAGCAAAGAATAACTGTACCCAAGACAGAGCAGAGCTCTCAAACTGAAACTGACTTGCTCCTGGAGGAACACAGAAACAAACTAATAGACAGTTAAAAAGCAGTATGATTCCCATGCAAATTTTTTACAACAATAATAATGCCTGTATGTAGGGGATTTCTGACTACCTGCCTAGTCATTTGCAAAAGAGAATAAGTTATAGAATTGTGTTATAGTTTAGGGTCCAATATAATTGTGAAATCTCCCCATCCCCTAGTTAATATCAGGGCCAAGCTGTGCTACAAAAAGCCAAACAGGCTTAGCAAGGAGTTGAGGGGTTAAACAGTGGCAGCTACTCCCTAGGAGTGAGCTGGGGAGCAGTTTGTTCTGCCCTCAGAATATCCTCCCATCCCCCTGCTCTACTCTGCTCGGAATAGGGGCTAGAGAGAAAAAACAAAAAAAAAAAAAACAAAAAACAGCTGAGATATCAGGCTCAGGCTTCAAGCAGCTGAAAAATGGCCTGAGTTTAGTGTCACCTTTTTCCCTCTGCATTGGAGAGACAGGCACCCTGCTGTTTGTGCTAGCTGTAATGAGTTTGAATAGCAAGTTCATTACCCTATTGTTCCCAGGACCTGGTAGCTCCTGGGTCTAGAATTTAGTGTTTCAGAGACTTGTATGCTCATTTTTCCTTCTTATTTATTTTTCTGTGTCTATTTCCCTTCTTGATTACCTATTCCAAAGTCCTTTCCTATTACATGTATATCTCTTTCCTTTATCCCTTCTTACTCTTCCTTCACAATCCTTCACTTTTTTTTATTATTATTATTTAAATCATTGTTCAAATACAGTTTTCTCCTTTTTACTCCCAATCCAGTCCTCCCTCCCAACCTCCCCACTTCCCTCCCATCACCACCCTCCCCTTAGTCTATAACCATGTTGTCACAGGTGTGCACAGGTGTGCACAGGTAACCAGGTTCTTAGTGATCGAGGACAAGGAATTGAACCGAACACACAAAGTTTATAGCATAAAGAAAGAGGGGAGGTTTATTAAGTGATAGTGTCACAGGTGTGCACAGGTGTGCACAGGTAACCAGGTTCTTAGTGATCGAGGACAAAGAATTGAACCGAACACACAGTTTATAGCATAAAGAAAGAGGGGAGGTTTATTAAGTGATAGTACACACCACAGGACACGGGAGTGAGCCAGCTCTGAGCAGAGGAAAAAAAAAGGGCACGTGGGCTGGGGGATTCTATTCTTATAGAGGCAGAAGCCCCCCTGCTAGTCTTTGGCGGGCTTTTCCTGCGCAGGTACAAGGAGTTGGATTTCAAAGCTACTGCGCATGCGTGGTTTCCCCTGACTTTCTTGATTGGCTACTGGAGAAGGGAGTCCCACAATGTTATTTCATTATAATGATATTATAATGAATCAGGGGAGTAGCGCGCAGGCGCATTCTATGATTCAGAGTTGTCCCAGAAAACAGGAACAACCCGTCTTAGGGGGTCTTTGTCATGTATAGGTGTTTTCTACCTCAGCCCTGCGGGGCCTTGGGAGCTTCCTTCCTGACTACCTCCTGCCTCAACTTCCCCCTGAGAGAAATGGTTCTCAAAAATCTTTTTGGGGTTGTTGAAGGATGAAGATCCGTCTTCCATAGCTGCTTCAGGCTTAGATTGGACAGTAGACCCTGCCTATTGAGAACCACGGAACTCTCGCCCTATTCTATCTAGGGGTTGAAGAGGAATTCCTGAGGCCACCGCAGATGCTGTATGTTGGTCAGCTTCGACATCGTTCTCAGGGATTGGTTGGAAACCTTGGAGCGTCATCAGTTTGACGTGGAACTGCTTAAGTCTAGAAGAAACAAATTTAACAAGTAAATTAAATAAGCAAGGTCCTAAAAGTAGTAAAACCAGCAGTGTTATTAAGGGCCCTAAGAAGGGTAATAACCATGTTAAGCCAGGGAACCAGGAGGTCAGGGCTTCCTTAATCCCTTGGCCCTGTTTATTATACTTATGTAGCCATTCTGCCTGTTCATAAATTTTCTTTATGTTAGTTTCGATCATTCCAGAATTATTTACATAGGTGCAGCAGGTTTTATTGATAACAGCACATACCCCTCCTTGTTCTGCTAGAAGATAGTCAAGGGCAAGGCGGTTATCCATGACTACATTTGCCAATGAGTCTACTGATCTTGAGAGTCCAGCTAGAGTACCAGCAGTATCTTTGGAGATTTCTTCTATAATCTTAGTGAGTTCCCTTAGAGTGGCCTCATGATAGGCGAAGCCTCCCCAGGGGGCTGCAGCGGCTATAGTGGCAGCAGCTCCAGCCACTACTAGACCAAAAGCTCGTTTTTTTTTCTGCTGAGAGATGGACTCCCAGGACCCATGGTTATATTTATAACAGTAAGGTCTTGGGGTGCCAAGGTCCCTAAGGTACAGTCACCCCCATGTTTAGAGTTGCTGAGATGAGTATAAGCAATAGCTTCTTGAAGTTCTGAATGATCCGTTAGCCAGTTATTGGGAGTCCCACATAGCCAGACGAGCCCCGGGGGTGCTGCAATAACTGTGGCATTAGTGGAGTTATATTTGTTAAGGAGGGCATATGGCAAGGGGGAAAGGCAGTCCTTAAAAGGGCCTAAGTTATTTCCTTGATCTTTCCCCCCTGCAGGAGGTGGTAGAAATTTTGCTAATACTCCTTGAAGAGATTGGTTTAATTTCCAAGTAACACATTTAGAAGTATCGTTTGTATCTGCATTGTGAGTTTTGTCAAAGCAACAATGGGTACTATTAGGAATACAGTTAGAATCATAATTCGGGTAGCATACTATATGTGACCAATTTAAAGGTTTGAAAATTTCTTCCTCAGAAAGATTCTCTAGAAAGCTGGAACTTGAAAGAGAAGCCAGGGCTTTAAATGGGTCAATGGCCCTTGTATGAGTATTATTATAACATGGGGTGCATCCCATCGTACTGTCGCACTTAAGAGAGGTGCTGGAGTAATTAAATGGCTTTAATTCTAGTGGGGTCATACGGAAACACAAAGGAGGATTTCACTCCCATCAGTGAACCACTCATCATCAGGGTTTTCTAAGGGCTGGTCTAATAAGTCAGTCCTGCTCGATTGAGTAAGACTAATAACGTCTGAGCAGGAATGGATCAAATCTGGGGATGATTCTGTAGGCATTAAGGAGGCTGGATTTAGGGTGTTACAGGTCTTTATAGTTACTTCAGGATTGTCTAGAAGAAGGGCCTGATATTTGGTCAGTCTATTTCCTGTTAGCCAGAGGTGCCCTTTCATTTCTAACACCCCTTGTACCTGATGTGGAGTTAAGACTTCTAACTTCTGCCCAAGAGTTAATTTACTAGCTTCCTCGGTTAGCATGGCTGTGGCTGCAACTGCTCTTAGACATGGAGGCCACCCAGCTGCTACAGTGTCCAGTTTTTTTTGAGAAATATGCAACTGGTTGAGGCTCATTCCCTAGTCGTTGGACTAAGACCCCTAAAGCTATCCCTTGCTTCTCTGCTATGTATAGAGAGAAAGGCTTGTTTAAGTTGGGGATGCCTAAGGCTGGGGCTTCGACTAGAGCCTGCTTGATTTTATTAAAAGCCTGATCACATTCTTTTTCCCATATAATGGGTTCAGTGTCTGGCCCCTTAGTAGCTTCATACAGAGGTTTGGCTATTAGCCCAAAGTTGGGGATCCAAATCCTACAGAATCCTGCCATTCCCAAAAAGGAGCGAAGCTGCTGTTTAGTAGCAGGTGGAGTTAATTCAGTAATCGCTTTAATTCTCTCCTGTGATAATTGCCTACATCCAGGAGTCAAAATATACCCTAAGTAATTTACTTTTTGTTTGGTAATCTGAGCCTTTTTCTTTGATACCCGATATCCTCTTTCAGCTAGGAAATTCAGAGTCTGGATGGTATTTTGATCAGAAGCCTCCTTGGAGGGGCTGCAGATTAGTATATCATCTACGTATTGTAAAATGGCCCCTCCTTGTAGCTGTAAATCTCTAAGATCCTTTTCTAATACCCTAGCAAAGAGATGGGGACTGTCCCTAAACCCTTGTGGCAATACAGTCCAAGTATATTGCTGATGTATCATTGTCTTTGGATCAGTCCACTCAAAAGCAAATAAATACTGAGAGTCAGGATGCAAAGGGATGCAGAAGAAGGCATCTTTTAGATCTAATACTGAATACCACTGAGCATCATCTGGTATCTGCGAGAGCAAGGTGTAAGGGTTAGCTACTATTGGATGTAAAGGGACTACTGCTTCATTGACTAACCTTAGGTCCTGGACTAGCCTGTATTCTCCTGTAGGTTTCATCACTGGTAAGATGGGAGTGTTGCAAGGAGACTGACAAGGGACTATGAGCCCATGTTGTATAAATTTAGTTATGATGGGCTGTAACCCCTCCAAAGCTTCTTGTTTAATAGGATACTGCTTCCTGTGAGGGTAATCTGACCTGGGTTTTAACTGGATTTTAACCGGTAATGCAGTCTTTGCTCTTCCAGGAACCCCTGACTCCCAAACTAGTGGGTTTACTGCATCCAGAACTGAACTTGGGATTTCTTCCTGATTTCGAACACTACTGATTATCATCACCTTACTTAACTCAAATGGCACTTCAGGGAACAACAAGATGGTTCCCATCCGAGCTAAAAGGTCCCGGCCTAACAGAGGAATAGGGCACTGAGGAACAATTAAAAAGGAGTGTTTGAATATTCGACTCTCAAATTGGCAAGTGATAGGGAATGTATAAAAAATATGCCTTAGGATTTCCTTCGACCCCCATTACCTTAACTGATTTGGAGGAAAGAGGTCCAGAGTAAGAGTTAAGGACAGAGTAAATGGCCCCTGTATCAACAAGAAAGTCGATTTTCTTACCTGTCACATCTAGAGTTACCTGGGGCTCCTCGGTAGAGATGGGGATATGAGTATTCCCTGGGGCCGACCTGTTCCCCGGGCACCTTCAGTCCTCAAGAGTAGCCATGGCCTTGGGAGATGACCCCTTTCCACTATGGGAACGGGGGCAGTCTACCTTCCAGTGCCAGGGATCAGAACTGAAGTTCTTGCATAGAGGACAGGGCCTCGGAGGTGGCTGAGTGCAGTTCTTTGACCAGTGTCCAGGGCGTTTGCACTTATAACAGGTCTGATCCTTTTGCCCCTGATTCCTTTGAGGCCTCCCCGAGCTCCCCTGATGGGGCTGGTTTCTGCCAATGGCACTACTAAAGGCTAGTGCAAGGAGCTCTGCTTGCCTCTCCCTTTCCTTCTTTCCCTGTTTTCTTTCCTCCAAATCCCTATTGTTAAAGACTGAAAAGGCTGTATCCATGAGCTGATCTAAGGGGGGTCTGCAGGCCCATTTGTAATTTCTGAAGCTTCCTGCGAATATCAGGGGCAGATTGAATTATAAAATGCTGCCCTATCAAGATTCGACCCTCCGGGGATGAAGGGTCCAAGTTTGTATATTTTTTGGAAGGCTTCTACTAGTCTGTTTCTGAAGAGAGCTGGGTTTTCTTCCTTGCCCTGAAAGATTTCCCTAACCTTTTCATAATTCACAAGTTTCTTGATGCAGTTTCTCATTCCTGCCAGTAAGCAATCTATCATTGCATCCCTACTCCAGATCCCTGCCTGAGTATTGTATTCCCAGTTAGGTTCCTGGTCCGGGACAGCTTGGGCAGCTGGCTGGTTAGTGCCAGGGTTCTGGGTATGCAGCTGATCTGCATACTTATGAGCCTCCTCCCAGATCCGCTGTTTCTCGTCTGGGGAACAGCAGGTGGTCAGAATTATGTACAAATCCCTCCACGGCATACTAAATGCTAGAGTAAGAGTCTGGAAATTACTAGTGAAACGTGAAGGGTCCTCTGAAAAACTCCCTAGCCTGTCTTTACATTGTTGTAAATCAGTTATAGAGAATGGCACTTGTACCCTTATAGCACCTTCAGGGCCTGCTACCTCCCTCAAGGGTAGGAGTGCAGGAGTGGTAGGGAGATAAGAAGCGCCACTTCTAGTATGTCCTGCAGGGCTGGGTTTTTCCTCAGCTGGTGGCTTTAGGTTATCCATAGCATAAGGTGGTGGAGAGGTCGCTCCCTCTAAGGTAGGGGCAGAGACTTCAGAACTCTGGGGGTTCCCTTAATCTCCCTTGAGAGACAGGTGGGGAGCTAAGGAGGGTATCTTCTAATTGATCAACACTTGGGCCTGTAGGTTTTGTCAGGGTGGGGCTGGAGCAAAATGAGGGATCTCGGTACAGAGCCATAAACGCCTGCACGTAAGGAACTTCAGACCATTTGCCTTCCCTCCGGCAGAATAGATCTAGCTGTAGGATAGTATTATAATTTGTGCTCCCATTCTCAGGCCATATCTCTCCACCCCCTAATTTATACTGGGGCCAAACAGTGTTACAAAAGAAAACTAATCTCTTCTTTTTTTAAATTTTTTGGGGTCAAATTTATCCCAGTTGCTAAGAATGCAACCCAATGGTGATTTGGAAGGGATGGAAGATGTAGTTCCCATCTCGACTGCGGTGATCCTAAGAGAGAAGAAACACAAAGATACTCCTTTGCAGACTAGAGGCGTCCCTCTCTTTGCTGCCCTTAGGAGATTCCTAGTGGGCCATGGGCGTCCCCTGGGATCCCACCGAACTACCAGACGTCTCTGGCGAAAGAGATTCTAGTGAGAAAAATACTCCCTTGCAATCAAGAGGCGTCCCCCTTTTCTTGCCTCAGGAGCTTCCTAGTGGGCCACAGGGCGTCCCCTGGGATCCCACCGAACTACCAGACGTCTCTGGCGAAAGAAATCCTAGTGAGTGTCGGCCGACAGAAATTGAAAAGACTTGAGAGAATCACCACAGTCTACTTTTGTCTCTAACTATTGGGAAGGAACCAGTCCTGCATTCTTGAGCAATTGCCTATAATCCTGAAAATCCCAGACTCTACCCTTGTGGCCCTAGTACATTTCCATTTCTGTATTCTTCATCTACGGGGACCCTCATTTTCCTGTAAGCTTTAATATCTGGGGGAAAAGGAAGTGTCTTACTAGAAAAAATAATTTCTGGCCCTGTAAACCATTAAGAGGAGCACCAAGATGATCTTATTATAAAATGACTCTTTTCCAGATCACAAAGAAGACCCTTAAATATTCTATGTAATTTTCCAGAGCTTTAAGAAATTGTGCCTGCATCTGAAATCTCCCAGAAGGGACCTCAAGCGATGTCTAAATCACCACCCTTCATACTGGAGGCGTATCTCACGGAGGGACAATGAACTGAGAGGGGAAATTAAAATACCCTTATAGAAACAAGTAAACCACCTTAGAATTCCAAATTCAATTAATTAGGTAAAAGTGGCTCTATGCAGCCATTCTAATAACCAGCGACCAGCAGGTACCTGTTGTGCAGTTCTGAGCGATGTTGCTGCTTACAATGATAGTATACACGTGGCAAAGATGGGAGTGGCTCATTCCTGCAACTGTACTTAGCGCTAGCCTAACAATGACCCCCAAGGTAGATATCTTAGTACAAAGACAGCAGGAACCCTTCATACATAAAAAGGCAAGTGGGGGTGTGAGTGAAGGTATAAAGATCAGAAGTCAGTTGGGGAGGAAAAGCATAAAAGACTGTCCGTGGGCCTGATGAAAAGAATGCAAAAGGAAGTCACAGTGCAGGTGAGGTGGTGACTGATATCCCGCTTGGAAGGTCCGACTATGCCTACTGGGGGGAGTGGCCGCGGGGTGGGGGCAGTGTTTTGTGCTTTCCACAGTGTGCCTGACCGTTGTGCGGACATTTTCTTGTACCTGGCGGGGACTAAGGCTAACCCCATTCCGCATCCAAGTTATCCTATCACAGGAGTCTTCAAGCGGCGGGCGCCCTTGTGGCTTTTAACTGCCCGACCTGTGCCCGCAAATTAGCGGCCGACCTTCCATCACGGAACATCAGAGTCACCGAAACAGAATAGGTGACAACGGAAAAGGGCATCCCGGGTGTCAGAGCAGCAAAGGGGGCTTACCACTCCGGTGTCTTCTCCTAAGCTGGCTCGCCAAAAACTGTCACAGGTGTGCACAGGTGTGCACAGGTAACCAGGTTCTTAGTGATCGAGGACAAAGAATTGAACCGAACACACAGTTTATAGCATAAAGAAAGAGGGGAGGTTTATTAAGTGATAGTACACACCACAGGACACGGGAGTGAGCCAGCTCTGAGCAGAGGAAAAAAAAAGGGCACGTGGGCTGGGGGATTCTATTCTTATAGGGGCAGAAGCCCCCTGCTAGTCTTTGGCGGGCTTTTCCTGCGCAGGTACAAGGAGTTGGATTTCAAAGCTACTGCGCATGCGTGGTTTCCCATGACTTTCTTGATTGGCTACTGGAGAAGGGAGTCCCACAATGTTATTTCATTATAATGATATTATAATGAATCAGGGGTAGCGCACAGGCGCATTCTATGATTCAGAGTTGTCCCAGAAAACAGGAACAACCCGTCTTAGGGGGTCTTTGTCATGTATAGGTGTTTTCTACCTCAGCCCTGCGGGGCCTTGGGAGCTTCCTTCCTGACTACCTCCTGCCTCAATAGTACATACCACAGGACACGGGAGTGAGCCAGCTCTGAGCAGAGGAAAAAAAGGGACACGTGGGCTGGGGGATTCTATTCTTATAGGGGCAGAAGCCCCCCTGCTAGTCTTTGGCGGGCTTTTCCTGCGCAGGTACAAGGAGTTGGATTTCAAAGCTACTGCGCATGCGTGGTTTCCCCTGACTTTCTTGATTGGCTACTGGAGAAGGGAGTCCCACAATGTTATTTCATTATAATGATATTATAATGAATCAGGGGTAGTGCGCAGGCGCATTCTATGATTCAGAGTTATCCCAGAAAACAGGAACAACCCCTCTTAGGGGGTCTTTGTCATGTATAGATGTTTTCTACCTCAGCCCTGCGGGGCCTCTGGAGCTTCCTTCCTGACTACCTCCTGCCTCAATGTGTCCATTAAGTTTGTTCCTGTGAACCCTTCCCACTGTCCCCTTAAATTCACTTTCTTAATTCCTTCTTTTTCCTTTCTTCTCCCCACACAATCCTTCAAATTGCACAGACCATGTATGACTTACTTGAACCTTCTGCAACATACATAATTCTTCTCCAACTTACATACAAAATATTCTGAAGAAAGCATAGTAAGTCTTTTAAAATGTAAGCCTGATTAGCTTGCCAAACATTTGACCTAAGGAATATATTATGAAACTTAGGAATGAGAGATGGAAAAGGCATAGTTAGAAGAAAAGGATCTGGAAAAGCCAGCATTTTCCACTAAAGGCTAAATCTTACCTCTCCTCTCGAGAGTTAAACTTAAGTGGAGAATGCGCCACAGGGATGGGAGTGTGATTGCTCTTACACTGTGCCTCTCATGGTATGGACTTGTGCTTGTGGCTGGCAGGAAACTTAGTGTTCTACCACTAAGGAAGACTTGGTCCAGGTACAAGTCCCAGCTTATCCTCTCACTGGTGTCTCTGTTGCAACAATCACCCTAGTGGCTTTTAAGTGCTTGACCCATGCCTGAGGGATGCGGCAATTTCTCTAGAGGGGGAGAGCAAGAAATTCATCTGGCAGATGTAACAGTGCCTCTCCTTGCAGCTTCTGCAAGGGGTATTTGGATGCAAATTGGAGCGCTTGAAGCCACCTGGGGGAGTTACAGCAATAAGCCACCTGTGGAGAGAGATGCTGCAAGCTTACAACAGGCCAATGATCTAAACTGATTTTTCTTCTGGCTAGGTTCAGAGGCAGAAAAGGCTAAGGAGTCCATGTAGTAGCTGATGAGAATTCCCTATGAGGCCCTTGCACATCTTAGGGATTGACCCCAGACACCCCCGTGAGGCCCCTACTCACATAGGGATGTCCAAGAACTCTATAAGAACTATGTAAGTCCTCAGAACAAAGTGATAGGGGACTCAAGAATTGGAAAATTTTAGTTTAAGGTAAATACTTATAAATGTTCTAACCATACTTGGAACCATTCTGAACTTGATTTAAAGTAATAATGACTCCTACAGCATGTAGCCTTAAAACGAGCAAACAATGTGAAACCGGAAAAGACACCGGTGTTCAGGCTACCTGTCACTACCAAACCCAATAAGCAATGACAATGATTGAATCTTTATGGATGCTTTATTCACATGGCTGGCACAAGATGGTGGGTTCATACCCTAATAGACCATCTTGCTTTTTCTCTCCAGGCCAACATTTTTATGGCAGGGAATAAACAAGGAGCAGTGAGAGCTTTGAGATTCAGGGAGGATTAGGTGAAATAAACTGCAACATTCCTGTTCTGGACAGTTAGCTATTCCTGGGGGCAGGTGGTTGTCTGTCTCTCCCTGGAACACAAAGGCCCAGATGCCTCCGCTTGTCCCCAGGTGGTAATCTTTAGCAGTGCCCCAGGAGGTCAGTTGTTTTCCCAAGAGCCAGGAGGAGCCTTATCTGTAGTTTCTGAAACAAAAGCTTTAACATATATGTTACTTGTTAGGCTTATAAATTTTTACCTTAAACTAAAATTTTCCAACTCTTAAGTCCCTTATCATTGTTTGTTAATGCATTGTTAGGTCTCAAAGCTTCTTAGTGATCATAACTTCCTAAAGGGAATTTTCAACAAAGTGAGTTAATGTTAATAGATGGAAAATTCATTACCCTATAGTATCCCAAGACTTGACATTTAGGATTCCTTTAGCTATTAGACTAGCCAATGGGATTTGATGATAATATGACCTCTATTTTACTTCATGGTACTAACCCATTCCAAAATATTAGCCTCTCAGGGAGGTTGAGGTACATATTGTAAGCCTGTAGTTCTAGGATTTAGAAATACTTAGTAATAGAGAAGCATAGGTGAGCAGCTTGTGGTTGGAGACTGCATAACTCTTCTGTGTTTACAACTGGAGCTATTGCAAAGAAGTGTGTCTCTTGTACTCATTGTGGGAAATACTGAAAGGTATTTCTCAGCCCTCTTTTCTGCACTAAAGCACTTCTGGATCTTTTCCAAGTAGTTAGTGCTTATTGAGCTCATACAAACTGCTAAAAGACAGATGATAATCAATGCCAAGTGAGAGACATAGTCAAAATCCAGGAGAAGAAATGGAAATAGGTCCTGGAGTGACATTGCTCCTCATCATATTCTGTTAGATTAGTCTTAGTACTTTGCACAAAGCCTTAAAGGAAATAATCTCTGACTAGTTTATTGAAATTGTCTCCTGCCATCATTCCTCAGATACCCTTAAGTTTTCCATTTACTCACTTATTCAACAAATGTTTATGAGCATATACAAAACAATTCATTTAGGATATATCATTGAACAAGGCAAAGTACCTGTTCTAATGGCATTTATTTTCTGGTTTGGGGGAGGATGGGCTAGATACAACTTAATGTATAAATTACTAAATAAAATCATTTCAGATAGTAAACAATGCTAATAAAGAATAAGTATAGGATAATTAAATAATTAATTGAGGAATGCATGCGTGTCTTTCAAGGAGATGACCTATTATCAAAATCTCAATAGTGGAAAAGAGGTAGCCTTGGGATGTGTGAGCAGAAACTATGGGAAGAGTAAAAAACAGTATTTTAATCTTCGATTAAAATGACATTGCTACATCCAAGAGAAAAGAAGAGGCTCATGTGGCTTAAGTACTGGTGGGTCTGGAGAGTTTGAAAAGACATGTCACGTAGATGCAAATATGCGGTACATGGGTGTTGGTATCAGCATTGCCTGAGAGCTTATTCTTGGTCCTCACTCAAGACCTGCTGAGTTAGAATCTGTGTGGCTATTCCCAGGAATCTATGTTTTAACAAACTTTCCAGGTGATTTTTATGCATGAAAAGTGAATCAGCACTGGTTTGTATATAGTTCTAGGAGTAATTACTCAGGTGATGGGATTGATTTGAAGTTTACTCTAATTGAAATAAGCAGTCTTTCAGGAGGGGTTACAGCAAAGATGATGTGTGACAAAAAGCAAACCAAAAAAAAAGCCCCACAAAAGTTATTGTGGTTTGTGTAGAGAGAGAGAAGTGGAAGAAAAGAGACCAGTCTGAAGGCAGTCACAGTATGGTGATCCAAAAATGACTTGGGCTTGTACTAGGTTGGATTGGGTGATGAAAAAAAGATCACTTATTTTTCTTGAAAATATTAGAAAACAAATTAGATGTTGCATAAGAAAAAAGATGAGGGACAAAGAATGTTTAAACAGTTATAGTTAATTGGATTATTTACTGAATGAGATAAAAATTACTAGAAAATAAACATATTTGGCAATGAAAAAAGCAGATAATCAAGAGTTCAGTTATGGGCCAGTTAAGTTTGAGATGACTATTGTAGTATCCAAGATATATGAAGAATGCTTACAACTTAATGACAAGGACCCAATAGCCAACTTGACTTTAAAAAAATGAGAAGGTCTCCTGGCTGGCGTAGCCCAGTGGATTGAGCATGGGCTGCGAACCAAAGTGTTGCAGATTCGATTACCAGTCAGGGTATGTGCCTGGGTTGCAGGCCATGACCCCCAGCAACCGCACATTGATGTTTCTCTTTCTATCTCCTTCCCTTCCCTCTCTAAAAAATAAATAAATAAAATCTTTTAAAATAAATAAATAAATAAATAAATAAGCAGAAGATCTGAACAGATGTTTCATCAAAGAATTTACATGCATCCTAGGAAGAAACCTAGGAAAAGAAGCTCCAAATCCTTAGCCATTGAGTAAAGGTAAATGTAAAACAAAGTGACATGTCATTATCTACCTACAAAAAACAGTAAAAGTCTTCTCATGATAGCAATGTTAAGTTTGGGTAAGGATATGAAGCAAATGGAACTCATATATTTTTAGTGTGAATGCAAAATTTATAAAGAGGAGGATGAAATTGTCTTCAAAGAAAAAAAAAGTGAAAACCACATCAGATTTTAGAAGAATTTGAATGAGCTCTTTTCATATTGAGTCAAAATTATTTAAACAAAACTTTAATATATTTAGCCAAATGGCCAATTAAAAGTGGTGAATGTCAAATATAAAGACTTTTTTTTAACACACAGGAATTCAGAAAATCTATTGTGCATAATCCTTCTCTGGGAAAGAAAATTACTTCAGGTACTCCTTGACCAACGATGGCATTATGTCTCATTAAACCCATTGTAAATTAAAAATATCCTAATTCAAAAATTCATTTAATCCAGGAGGTTATACTGAACATCATAGCTAAGCCTAGGCTACCTTAAATGTACTAAAAATATATCAGCCTACAATGGGCAAAATCATCTAACCTTTTTTTGTAATAAAGTATAAAATATCTCCTTTAATATAGTTTCTAAAATATGCTGGCAACAGAGTACCCTGTGGAGTATAACCTTTATGATCACCTGGCTGACTGGGAGCTGCAGTTCCTGCCACAGCCCAGCATCCTGAGAGAGTACACCTTACCATACTGCATATCACTAGCCCCGGGGAAGGAACCAAATTCAAAATTTGAAGTACCGTGGTTTCTACTTTTTCACTGTGATAAAGTAAAAAAGAAATTGTAAGTTGAACCATCATTAAGTTGATGACTGTCATATTTGCAGTTCAAAAAACAACAAGAAAAATGATTATAAAACAGAAGAGAGTAAGGGGTCTAAGAATGACTAAGATCAGCAATGAAATAAAATCCTGTGGTGACAGACATGCTACAGATCATAATAAAAATTAGTCCAAATTATGTAAGGATGGCAGAAGGCTACAGAGGAATGTCCTAAGAAAGTGGAGTGTCCTCAGAACCTGTGTTGTATTAGTATGGAGGTTGTATGCAAAGAGGGATGGAGTAAAAAGCAAGTACTTCTTTCCACTATGATTGAGAGAAATGAACAAGAAAGCTTGGGATCTAAAAAACTGGAAAAATCAGTTATGTGGTATTATCAGTGGCACAGAATTTTTTCCTTGATGATGATAGATAAATTAAAATAATAATTTAAAGAATATCATACATTGATCTCCCTACCATTTTCTGTCTTTGAGTACCATATACTTAATGATGTAAAATAATATCTCTTATGTGTCCAATCACAATACTTAATTTCACAAAAGATAGCATATAATGGCAATATTTGAAATTGAATGAATTTATACAGAAAACCAAGAAGTCAATTATTGTTACAGAATAGAATACACATTCTATAGTACGTAATAATAACATTGGACTAAAGAGATTAATTAGGGCTCAGTCAGGAAGCAGTAAGGCACACACATGCAGGTGCGTATGTATATACATATATTATGTACATATTACATATACTTTACTAAGGAACTGGCTAAGCAAGGCAGAAACCCAGAGGGCCAGGCAGGGAGGACAGAAGACCATTAACAGTCTGGACCCCCATGAGTGTGAACAGAAGTTTGCAATCTTTTCAGTGCATGGTAGCAAGACAGAGCCTTATACGTACTTATCATAAGGTAACCATTGCAGTACCATAGCATTACCTTTGTCATATTCTATTAATTAGAAAAGAAGCATAGTGTCATGGCACTTTTGAAAGTCAAACACCCAGTTAAATATTAAGTCATTTAAAGAGATCTCCTTATTTTAGAATCTATGCACTATATCTCTTATCTCTGTAATTTACAGCAGAGAAAGAGATGGTTAAGTGATGGAAACTACCCATACAATCACTGTTACTGAAAAATAACCACCATAAAAATGTGGATATCTAATTTTGCTATTGGAACATCTCCTCAGCAGCTATTCACTCCTAATCAGCCTCAAGTTGTAATGAATAGAATAATAAGCACCATTAGAATAATTCACTATTCATCAAGAATAATAAGCCACTTAGTATAACAAGGCTAAAATAATAAGCCAATGCTTAAATCATGAAAAAGGAATTGGGGGAACAAAGAGAGATTCTCAGAGGAGTTGAGATTATTGTTGTTGTGAGCTACTGAGCTCCCTAGAGGTACTGAGTTCTGTACTGACCTACTCAGCAGCTCACCGGGCTCAGTATCACTCAATGTGATTCATAGAACACCTGTATCAGACTCACCCAGAGTGCTTGTTAAGACAGAGAGGAGATTTCCAGGGCTTCCATCTGACTGGAATGATTCTTGTATATATATCTATCTCCTATGATGCCATTTGCTTCTGCTGGCCTTTTCACCTGGAATGAATTGCTTTTCTAACTTCACCTGTTAAAAATCTGGTCATCCTTTAAGTCTCAAATTGATAGCTGTTTTCTTCTTTACCCTTCCTGCATCCAATTCCCCACTACTTACCTACCCTGGCCAAAGTGGAAGTAGAATTCAGAGAATTTTAGCAACAAGAGATGAATGACTGTGCAGAAATATTAAATATTAGTTAAAATTAGCCTCCTCTTCCTCAAGTCTTTGTGTTTCTTTAAGATAACAATGTAGTGAAATTACCAACATTAATAGAGTAAGGAATTTTACCTCCTTTTAATTATACCATGTATGAATTATTGAAAAGATGTGATTTATAAATACCGTAGTTATTTATATAAAATTTGATAACTTTGTATTTGTGTAATACTTGAGAACTGTAGACATATTTAACAGAAACACATAAACAATTTTATCCAATGAAAAGCTTGAGTTTCTGAGAAAGAAGCTCTTCCAATATTTTCTGCATGGCTCAGTATGTAGTGAAGTACCTTTCCCAGATTGTCCTTCAATAGGAAAAGCAAACAGGTTCTTTTTGCAGACTTATTTAATTAAGCAGGACTAATTTTTGCACAGTGTAACATAACATGAACTTAAAAGTTAGCAAAGGAAGAACTTTTGGTAAATTTAAATTAGGAAAATATCTCCTATGCTGGAAACTTTCAAATAGTAGTCTTTTTTTTTTAGATTTTATTTATTTATTTTTAGAAAGGGAAGGGAGGGAGATAGAGAGAAAGAAAGAAACATCAATGTGTGGTTGCTGGGGGTCATGGCCTGCAACCCAGGCATGTACCCTGACTGGGAATCGAACTTGTGACACTTTGGTTCGCAGCCTGCGCTCAATCCACTGAGCTATGCCAGCCAGGTCAAATAGTAGTCTTATTGTTAATTCTCATCTATTCTTTTTTTTTTCTATTCTTGGTAGTTTCATGCATTCATGTGTCAGAAAGAAAATGTTTCCAAAATGTTATAGTGAGTGCATGGATTCCAGAAAGATATAAAATATTTAAAAAAACCAATGGTAGTGAAATGAAAACTTTTTTGCAAACACTATAATTAGATATCAAGTAACAAATATTGGTATTATTGAATGTCAGCATCTGGTATGACCTAAAAAGAAAAACAAATATCTTTGGCTGGTGTCAGTGGACTGAGTGCTGGCCTATGAACCAAAGGTTTACCAACTCAGTTCCCAGTCAGGGCATATGCCTGGGTTGCAGGCTGGTCCCCAGTAAGGGGTGTGTGAGAAACAACCACACATTAATGCTTCTCTCCCTCTCTTTCTCCCTCCTTTCCCCTCTCTCTAAAAACTGAAAAACGATAGAGAGAAACAAACATACTTTTATTGGAAATAGATTGAGCTTTATTTTGTTCTCAACAAAAATGCCTTGTTTGTAAGAAGTTCATTGCCTGTAGCTCTGGACATAATTCTTATGAAACTGCTCATAGCCAATGTAGACAATGAGTCTGTCTCCAGATTCTCATTGTTAGAATCCAGTTTTAGCAAAAATCTGTCGTTTTAAGAATGAAAAGCTTTACGCTGGGTGAGTTCATCACAACTGCCTCCAAAGTCTTAAATAGTGCCTTTTAGCACTATTAGTGTATATGAACAAATCATAAGGAAAGTCCAAAATATTTGGATGTATCTAAAAGTAGAGACAAGAATAGGTGTTCAACCAGCCTGCCTTCCTTTCAGACTCCTTCAATCCCTTTCTTTCTCCTTTCCTCCTTTCGTTCTTTTCCCCCTCTCCTTCCTTCCCTTATTTCCTAAGAATACTACGTGGTATTGTGTACTCTAAATGCGGTCAAAAGAAAGAATAGAGACCCAAGTAATAAAAGCAGGACCTCTAGTCAGCTAGCAACTTGGGAACAGCAGGAGTCTGAGGGATAGTGACTATGAAACAATCCCTCTTGAATGGTCTGCTAGGCTTAAATTCTTTGAGAACTGCTTTGCCCATTCAAAGGTAAAGCTCTATGGGAGATACAAGCGAAATCTGTATGAGATTAGAAGTTCCTAGGAAACTGGATTTGAACTGGATCTAGAAAGATCAGTACAAATTTCATTAAAAGAAAAAATGTAAGGAATCTTATATAGAGGAGACTTTTTTAAATGCAAGGAAGAGAGGAGAAGCTCTATGTAAATTCAGTGTGGTTGAATTCTTGGGTACACAGTACAAAGTGACAGCAGATAAGTTGGCATCCAATTGGAAAGGATGCGGTATGTTAAGGTAAAGAGTTTGACCCTTATTCTGTAAGCGATGCAGAGCACTTACACATTTTTGAAGGAAGAAATTAATGAGTTCAGAATGAAATTATTTTTGTTAGGTAGTTTCTCCAATTCCCTTACAAGAAACAATTGGAAAAATAAATGCTGGTACCACCTCTTAATTATTAAAAATAATTAATTTTTTACTGTATTTTAGGTTATGTGATAAGTACTGAGCATATGATGCCATGATGATTCCCACCATATAGCTGAGGAGAACTGCAAATGATGATGTAGTGAGTGTAGGCACCAAGTGCTGCTCTGGGTGCCATGACAGCACATGGAGGGACCTTAATGTGGTCTTGTGGGGCTGGGGTCAGCTTCTGAGAAGTTTCATCTGCTCTGAAATGTTCGGATTGGCATTAGTTGTTAGTATTTGTGTGATTATTTTTGTAGAGTATTTTTTTAATCTCATAGTGTACATTTAATCAGACTTAATAATATCTCCTTTAAAAAATCTTTTCACATCCCAAATAAAAGAAACTCTTCAAGACGGGGTATAGACAAATATGGGCAGTTGGTCTTTGTAGTTAAGATTACACTGCTTAGGTGCTCTCCCTTTCAGGAGCACTCCCGTGCTCCGCTCCTTTTTCCCCCAAGGTGTGTTACCATTGCTTTTCTCCTTCCTAAGAAGGAGAAAAAGAAGGGCCCTTCTTTTGCTTCCTTAATTTGTGTGCTGAGCGCACACAACCCAGGTGGCACACTTCCATCTCTGTAACTTTCTAAATATACTTTCTCTTATGATTTGAGGAAAAAAAAAACAGTTTACTCTTACAAAGCCAGATAATTAGTACCTTACAAAAACCAGTATCTTAATGAGGTTCAGTGCCATTTGTGTGGGCTACAGCTTGCAACCAGTTTTCTTCTTTCTTCTATAGCATGCCTGTCTGTTTGTAATTTTGTATAAAAGGAGAGACATTGTCTAAAAGAAAAACACTCCCCCCATGTGTCTACTCTACTCTCAATCCTCTACAACAGCACTACTTCACTTCACATCTGACTCTTCTGGTCACCAAATGCATGGGAGGGGAGTTCCCCCGCACCAAGCAGTTCTGCAACACCAGCTAGGTGTCCTACAGTTCAATTAAAACCTTACAGTCTCCATTTGGAGAGAGTGTTGGATCCCACAGATTAACAGCTCAGCCTCACAAAATTCCCTCCTCTCTCTCTCTGTCTCTGTCTCTGTCTCTCTCTCTCTCTCACACACACACACACACACACACACACACACACACACACATTTCAGACACCAATTACAAGTCCTGGTTGTTACCTATGCTTTTGATCTACCATCTATAAGTCAAGAGTTCCCACAACCCCTCCGTGAATTTGATTAATTTGCTAGAGCAGCCTTCAGAACTCAAGAAAACATTTTACTTACTAGATTACTGATTTATTTTAAAATGATATAACTCAAACTGCCAGTTATAAGGTTAAGTTCTGGGGATCTAATGTATAGCATGGTGACTCTAGTTTATAATACTGTAGCGTGCACTTGAAATTTGCTGAGGGAAGATCTTAAACATTATCACCACACACACACACAATTGGTAATTATGTGAGGCAATACATATGATAGTTAACCTGATGTTAGTACTGTAATCATTTCATAAAGGATATGTATATGAAATCATTATGTATACTTTAATTATATTCAATTGTATCCACACATCTGTTTCTTTTTTGCTCGATAGTTTATTTTGTTTACTGCATTCCATACATAAATGAGAGCCTATGGTATTTGTCTTTCTCTGGCTGGCTTATTTCACTTAGTATGTCTCTAGGTCCACCCATGCAGTTGCAAAAGGTAAGATTTCCTTCTCTTTCTGGTTGCATAGTATTCCATTGTGTAAATGCAAAGAGGGGAGAAATGGGGACATCTGTATTTGTGTCAACAATAAAATAAAGTTAAAAATATAATATACATGGTCCACCACAAATAACACCCCCTTTTTATTATAAAATATTATATTACAAAATCATAAGCATGTAATTCTGTAACAAAACCTGTAACATGTAATTCTGTAACATATCACACTCATGTATACCATATGACATTTTTGGTAAACTATTCAAATTAAAACTATAAGTTATTACACCCATATTATTACCCTACTAACCACACTCTAGCAGGCATTTATACACACACACATATATATGCTGGACCCTGTATATATATACACACAATTGTATCAATTGTATATGTCAATCATACTTCAATAAAGCCAGAGAGAACATTTTTAATTAAAAAATATATATATATAACAGAAGAAGTAGCCAGGTGGAAGAAATACATAAGGTAGGGTATGTAGGAAAGGGTGTGAGAGCCTCCATGTGCTCTCCAGGCACTTGCCGGGGTCTAGCCTCGGTGGGGTCTCAGGGTCCCCGAAGGATGCACAGTGAAGGTGAAGAGACTGACTCAAGACACCCGGTGGGGTGCCGGAGGACAGCCAGGCTTTTTGGGCCCGACTGACTCACCAAGGAAAATCAATCTTTATTTCTATAGGGGAGGTTATACAACATTCAATGCATAGTGTGATTATTAAAACAGATGGTTACCACAGAAATAATTTCTAAAAACACAAAAGGTTTTACAGATCAATCATGTTAAACAAAGAAATAACCGAAAAGTACAGGAGGACCCACAGGTGAACCGTATTAAACAAAGGTTATTTTGACCTAGAGGGTCATTAATCAGTTAGCCAATGAAGTTATACGGGCACAAACTTTCAAGTGCCAATTAATAACTAGGTATCTATTAAAATTCTAGGAATTGGTCTAAATTAAAAGGGTGCAAGGGGTGATATATAGGTATATAGAAATTAACTATTATCCATTAAAATTAAATTTATTTCAATTAAATAACTAATTTTTGACCTATATTTTTTTATTGATACATCTTGGGGAGGGGCCATGTTTTTTATTTGTTTCCATGTATTGAGATTATTATTTCCAACTAGAACTCCTTATTTCTATATACTCCTGTCCAGGGTATGGGAGGGGTAGTGGCTCTAATAAATCTTAAGCTTTCAGGTGGTGACTCCCTAAGAAACATTCCAGCAACAGCTTCCTTCAGCGTTCGGGCAGTTGGTCTGCCCATAGTTTAATTTTGTCCTTAACTTCCCAGGTGAGGGAAACAGGCAACATTAGGGTTGCTAGGGGTCTCTATTCTGTGGTCAAGAAGTCATTTCATGCAGAATCAGAGGCATCGTGCAGATTTTTTACTATAACACACAGGTATCTAAAAATCCCACCACCTATTGCTAGCAGGGACAGGCATACGGGAAGAGATAGACAGGGGATCCGACCATAGTCCCCTCTGCTATGCGAATGTGTCTCACGTCTCACCCAACCCAACTGTGTCAAAGGTCAGCTGTTGGTCGGCTCCCAACAGGCACTCCACTCTCCTCCATCAGAATGTTTACCAGCCAGGAAGTTCTCTGAACTCCCTCTTTTGGGGTTTTATGAAGGCTTCATTACAGAGGCATGGTTGATTAAATCATTGGACATTGGGCATTGATTCAACCTCTAGCTTCTCTCCTCCCTAGAGTTAAATGGGTGGGACAGAAAGGTCCACCTTTCTAATCACAGTTGGTTCCCCTGACAACTGGCCCCAACATAAGACGTGTTCCTAAAGACATTCACTGATATAAACTCAGGTATAATAGAAGCAGACTTGTTGTGAATTATAAAAGACACTTTTATTGATCCTATCATTTAGGAAATTCCAAGAGTTTCAATTCTGAGCCAGGAACCAGGCCAAAGACCAAATACATATTTCTTTTTATAAAACACAATATCACACCTTGCTTTTTGCCCTATCTCCTTAGAAGAGTTACTAAAAGACAAAGTATTGTCTTTTTTTCTCCTTGCAGAGTTAATTGTACTTTAACAATCGAGACACTATTTTATAAGGGGACTTACTGACTCAAGCATTCTTTGATGACTCAAATGCTGGAATAATGCAACATCAGCAAGAGTAGGTAAGCTGTAATATTTTTTTTACTCAAGCAACCTTGCTGAAATTATTTATTTCCCTAGCCCAATCCTTTCTTCAGTGTTCAGTTAAATGTGACAGAAAAGGAGAATGCTCAGATTCACTCCAAATGATTACAATCTGCAGAATTAAGAGTAGCAGCAATGTTCCTATTTCTGCAACTTTGACTCAGCTGCCGTCATAGTATTGGCAGCTCCTGCAATGGCAGAAGCACAGGAGCCTGTGTGGATTTCTCATCTCCATGTAGCACCAGCAGTCTGCAGATGGTAAGGAGAACCTCAGGTCACCTTAGGCATCAAGGCCTGTGAAGGGAAGAACAGATTGATTTGTGAACCTCTGTTTCAGTAACAAACAGAATTAACTTCGGAGGGTTCAAGTGGGTAGACTATGGAAAGGACTATTTACAGAAGTATGGGCAAGAGCAGAGGATGTAGAAATATCATCATGCCAACACCTGAAAAAGCAAAAAGAGAAAATAAGGTTTTCAGAGTTCAGAGAGAGTGGGGGTCACGGGGGAGTGGCTGTCTGGTAGGAACTGTAGCCCTGACGGGTTGCAGCTACTGCCAGAAACGTGGGCTGAAGGTAGAAAGGAAATGCTGGGGCTCCTCTCTCCTACTGACCTCAGATCTCTTGCAGATGCCTCTGTGTTTGCTCTGTTTATCAGGAAGCCAGCTCAAAAAGAGCCCAAAGAGCACAGTTTTCATTGTCGTTCTCCTAAAAACATGGACAGAGAAATGGGAGGTCCTCTGTCTCAGGCTCCTCTTTTCTTTTCAAACTACAGTGCCAAGATGGTGCCACTGATGCCTTGGCCTCTAGACCATTTTTGAAAGTGATTTTTAGTGCAGACCTCCAGATGAGTCCTCTTCTCTGACCTACAGACTTGTATATGTAGAAGCAGGATATGAACTACTTCATATTATACCTGTAACAGTTCTCAGCTCTCCTTTATTTTGTTCAACAGCTGTCAACAAAAGAATCTCGGAAAGGCAAGTAGAAAATGTTAGTTTTCCCTACCACTACAGAAAAATAGTCCCTATTCTGTGTTGTAAAACTAATTATGATAAAATCATGAATTGAGATTATTCTAATCTAGGATCAATAGATTAATCTGTTTGCTCCATTCCATGTAGCAACATGTGTGAAGTGTGTGACAGTATTTGATTTTCTCTCAACTTGTAGATTTTATTGGTTAAAAGAAAATCTTTTTAGATACCTACCCATCAGAAATAATTGCTCTGTCCTATACAATATAACAAAAACTTTAAAAATTATATTTTTTCTCATCAGTTACTGTACTTTGATGACATCTGGACCAAAAAATGATATTTACACTAACATCTGTGATATTCTGAAAATTTAAGCCTGTGTAATTTTTTAGAGAAGAAAAGATAAAATCTCATTCTTTTTCTTTCAGCTGTACATACATAATATATAAATTAGGAGTATGTTGAATGTCTTCTATTAACAAAGAGATTAAGAATCTTCTCATTTAAGCTAACAGTTTCTACCAGCCATAAATAAAAAGGAAATCTTATCATTTGTGACAATATGAATGAACCTTGGGATATTGTACTAAGTCAGAGAAATAAGTCAGAGAAAGACATATACCACATGATCTCATTTATATTTAAAATCTAACCCCTGAAACAACTCCCCACAAAGACTCATAGATAGAGAGATCGGTGGTTGTCAGAAGCAGGGCATGATGGGCAGGCAAAGCAGGTAAAGGGAATCAAAAGGTACAAACTTTCAGTTTTAAAATAAATAAGTCATGAGGATGTAATGTATATCATGGTGACTATAGTTAATAATACTATATTGTATATTTGAAAGTTGCTAAGAGAGTAGATCTTAGAAGTTCTCATGACAAGAAAAAACTGGTAACTATATGTGGTGATGGATGTTGTTAGACTTATTGTGGTGCTCAGTTCACAATATATACAAATATAGATTCATGTTGTGCACCTGAAACTAATGGAATGCTATATGTCAATTACATCTCAGCTTTTAAAATGAACAGTTTTTAGTTGTCCACTTGACATCTCTACTGGAAGTCGAAATCAGAGCTTAGAGGTAACACTCCAAAAGTGAATCCATCATCTTTTCCATAAGCATATTTTTTAAATGGTTTTCTATTGCTCTTGAAAGTAAAAACAAAAATTATCACATTGCTTATAAAGCTCCATGTTACCTCTCAAGCCATATCTTCTCTTCACAAACATTCTTAAATTTCTCCAGCAATATTGTATACTTCCATTGTTTCAGTTCACCACGCTCCCTGTAGCTTCAGGAATTAGCTTTGCAAAGGCAGTCCCCTTAGTCTCCTTTCTTGCCCTCTACTCATTGGCTTAGTGAACTTGTACTCATCCTCCAGATCTCTGCTCAAGATTTATTTTCTCTTTGCTCTAACTGGTGTGGCTCAATTGGCTGAGCACCATTTCAGGAGGTGAAAGGTCACTGGTTTGATTTCCAGTCAGGGCACATACCTGGGCTGAGGGTTCAGTCACCAGTCAGGGCGAGTGCTAGACTATACAGAATGATGTTTCTCACGTTAAAGTGTCTCTCCTTCCTTTCTCTCTCTAAAAATAAATTAACTAATTCTTTAAAAACTACTTATTTTCTTCTTATTTCTCTAAACCTCTATTCTAAATCAAATACTTGTTTTCTTTCATAATTATCTATTTTAATTATTTATCTAATAATGTTTTACCTCTTCTAAAATATAATCTCCAAGAAGGCTGTTCATGTATTAAATTTCAGTCAACCAGTATATTTATTAGTATTTAATAAACATAGTGAATGCTTTTGAAAAATTGTGAATGATGTATATTACTAAGTCAAAAAGTCCTGGTCTTTGGTTGATTTATTATTATCAAAAACATATGATGTCACCTTTAACAGGAACCTAAACAACAAAACAAACAAACAAACAAAATACAACCAAAGACACTGAAATAGACAACAGCTTGACAGTAACCAGAGGGGAGAGGGGAGGGAATTTCAGGAAAATTTCAGGGAAAAGGGGAAGGGTCTACAGGAACAAGTATAAAGGACACAGAGACAAAAACTAGGGGGCATGTGAGGGACTGGGTGGATAGGCTGGGATGGGAGTAAAAGACAGAAAACTGTATTTGAACAACAAAATAAAATTTAAAAAAAAACAGAAACAAAATGAGGAATAGTCTTTGCAAGAATTTTTTTCCTCATTAGTTTTTCACGTGTTATGAATACCTAAAATTATTTCAAACTGGTTAAGTTTGCTGGGGTACTGACTCCATTAGTTCAAAATACTCAGATTATGAATTTCTTAATCATTATCCTGCTAAATAGTCTAATAGTCTAATAGTATATTTATTCAATTGCAAGTCAGTGCAGGTTAGGAGAATGAATGGGAATCTTTGCCTTTAAAAATATGTGCAGTACCCCTCCATATACAATTTTACTTTCCACAGTTTATAAAAATATTTAGTGGTAAATTCCAGAAATAAAAAATTCATAAGTTTAAGTTGCACAGTGTTCTGAGTAGTGTGATGAAATCTCAGGTCATCCTGCTCACCACAACGAGAATTATCCTTTTGTTCAGTGTATCCATGCGATATACACTACCCACTGATTAGTCATGTAATTGCTGTCTTGGATGGTTTGCAAAAGCATGGTTGCAACTAGAGACTATTATGCTAAGTGAAATAAGCCAGTCAGTGAAAGACAAATATTATATGACCTCACTTATAAGAGGAATCTAATGAACAAAATAAACTAATGAGCAAAATAGAACCAGAGACATGGAAACATGGAACAGACTGACAGCTGCCAGAGCAGGGGAGGGAAAGGGGAATAGTCAAAGAACATGTATGAGTCACTTGGATATAAACAGCAATGTGAGGATGTTTGGAAGAGGGCAAAGGGGGAAAAATTGGGACAACGGTAATAGAATAAACAACAATGAAAAGAGAGAGATCACATTCACATAACTTTTACTATGGTATATTGTTTTAACTAATCTATTTTATTATTAGTTATTTTTGTTAAATTCTTACCATGCAAAAGACTATGTGCGTGTGTGTGTGTTGCATGTGGGTCCCCGGCCAGCAGTGACCACGGAACGCTGCGGATGGCTCAACGATAAACACGCGAGAAAAAACACATGCACAGAGACAGACTAGTTTCTGTGGGGAAGTAGGGACAAAATGGCCACCCCCCCTAGTGGGGAGCGCGCTGATTTACCATCCATACCTGCTTTTATTGGGCTCATTTTGCATAATAATTCAGGTAAAGTACAGTACTCATTAGGGGGAAGTAAGGAACTATAGAAAACAAAGAACTCTGCTGGTCTATTGAGTCGGGGTCAAAGAGCTGTAAGACTGAGGAACAAAATAACTTCCTCCTAAGACCCTTCTCATTCAACTGAGAGCGTTCTAAACAAAGAAGGTTTCACAGTAATTTACATGTTCTTTCTTAAGCCTGATCACCCCGGAGAATCTGCACTTCTCAGCACAGAGCTGCACCACCCTGTCATTGTTTCAGGCTTAGGTGGAGCAAGGGAACTAAGGCAACTGGGAGACAAGGAGGTTTTCTCCCAGATGCTGAGAACTCAGGCTATGTCAAAGCCGAGGAGCGAGGGTCCATCACCCCCTTTTGCTGCAGCCACCCAAGTCCTTCTTTTGAGGGGCCTCCCAAAGTGATCATGCCTGTCTTAGGTCATTCCCCCCGTGGGGAATCTTACCCATCTTTGGCTAACTGACCAAGGTTTTTGGGGTTCCGTCATGAATAAAGCAGCAGAAGCAGCATTCCTGCCAGGGAGATAAGCTTTTGTCTCCTTGCTGGCTTTCAGTTCCAAGGGCATTCCCTTAGCCTTAGCCTAGGCGGGGTTTCAGCTTCTGATACCAGTCAGGGCAGTTCCCAACATGTGTGTACACATATATATGTATATATATATTTATATATATAAAATTAAACACTATTTACAGTTGTTTTTTAAGAGAGAGAGAGAGAAACATCAATGTGTGGTTGCTGGGGGCCATGGCCTGCAACCCAGGCATGTGCCCTGACTGGGAATCGAACCTGCGATGCTTTGGTTAGCAGCCCATGCTCAATCCACTGAGCTACACCAGCCAGGCTCAACACTATTTACAGTTTTCACAGTTTCAAGCATCCACTGGTAGGGTGTTGGAAGGTATTTCCTACAAGTAAAGGAGAATTATTGTATACTGATCATTGGTTTCATCTATTTAGTTTTTATGAGCAAATAAATTAAAATAGGGAGATGCCTCTTTATAAGTTTAGTATGGTCCAACAGTTTACTTCTATATATCTACTACTCAATAAATCACACAGTTGAAAGAGCTTATTAAATATGCAACTAAATTGTAAACTAAAGAACTTCCAGCCAAGATGTAGGTGTAGGTAGATATGCTTTGCTTCCTCACACAACCAAAAGGAAGACAACAACAAATTTAAAAACAAAAAATAACCAGAACTTCCAGAAAATCAAACTGTATGGAAGTCGAACAACCAAGGAGTTAAAAAAGAAACATTCACGCAGACAGGCAGGAGGGGTGGAGATGAACAGCTGAGGAAGCTAGGATTTTCAGCCAGGTGACAGACCAGGCTGGGGAGAGCAGTGAATGGTGGACCAGGTGGTCCCACATTCACCTGCAGGTAAGCTAGAAGGAATAACCGGGCAGTGAGACAAACTGCACAACCCAGGGTTCCAGTGTGGGAAAAGAAAGCCTCAAAACCTCTGGCTGTAAATATCTGTGGGGGTTGTGGCAGCGGGAGAAACTCCCAGTCTCACAAGAGAGTTTGTTGGAGAGTCCCACAGAATTCTGGAACATACACAAGCCCACTAATCCAGGAATTAGCACCAGAAGGGCCCAAGTGGCTTGTGGGTACCAGGGAAGTACCTGAAAGAGGCATTATTACCTCTGTGACACCTCTACTACAGACAGCACCACAATATAGTGATGTGGGTTGCCCTGCACTGGCAAATACCTAAGGCTCCACACCTTACAATGTAATAGGTTCACCAAGACAAAGAAAAATGATCCAAATGAAAGAACAGATCAAAACTCCAGAAAAAGAACTAAGGGATGAGGAAATGGTCAACCTATCAGGTTCATATTTTAAAACACTGGTAATTAGAATGCTAACAGAAATGATTCAGTACAGATACAAAATAGAGGAAAAAGTGAAGGCTATGCAATAAAGAAATAAAGAAAAATGAAGAAAATAAAGAAAAATATACAGGGAACCAACAGTGAAGGAAAGGAAACTGGGGCTCAAAATCAATAGTTTGGAGCAGAAGGAAGAAATAAACCTTCAACCAGAACAAAATGAAGAAATAAGAATTCAGAAAAGTGAGGAGAGGCTTAGGAACCTCCGAGAAAACTTTAAATGTCCCAACATCTGAATCAGAGGGGTACCAGAAGGAAAAGAGGAAGAGCAAGAAGTCAGAAACTTATTTGAAAAAATAAAGGAGAACTTCTTCAACCTGGTGAAGGAAATAGACTTCCAGGAAGTCCAGAAAGCTCAGGAGTCACAAAGAAACTGGACCTAAGGAGTAACACACCAAGACACATCATAATTAAGTTACCCAACATTGAAGATAAGGAGAGAATCTTAAAAGCAGCAAGAGATAAGGAATCACCTACAAGAGTTCCCATAGACTATTAGCTGATTTCTCAAAAGAAACCTCACAGGCAAGAAGGGACTGGAAAGAAGTATTCAAAGTCATGAAAGGCAAGGATCTACATCCAAGATTACTCTATCATTTAGGGTGGAAGGGCAGATAAAGTGCTTCCCAGATAAGGTCAAGTTAAAGAAGTTCATCATCACCAAGCCCGTATTATATGAAATGTTAAAGGGTCTATTCAAAAAAAAAGAAGAAGATAAAAATATGAACAGTAAAATGACAACAAACTCACAACTATTAACAACTGAACCTAAAAAAACAACAAAAAACAAAATAAGCAAACAACTAGAACAGGAATAGAATCACAGAAATGGAAATCACATGGAAGGTTATCAGTGGGGAGGGGCAGGGGGAGAATGGGGAAAAAGGTACAGGTAATAAGAAGCATAAATAGTAGGTACAAAATAGGCAGGGGGAGGTTAGGAATATAGTATGGGAAATAGAGGAGCCAAAGAGCTTATATGTATAACCCACAGACATAAACTAAGGGGAGAGGGGAAATGCTGAAGGGTGGGGTGGTGCAGGGGGGAGAGGGAATAAAGGAGAGAAAAAATGGGACAACTGTAATAGCATAATCAATAAAATATACTTTAAAAAATAAAAAAATAATAAATTGTAAACTAAATTTCCATCTCCCTAAGTGAAACAAAGATTTAGAAATATTTGTCATACAATTCACAAATCAATAAACTTTGGATTGGAAGGCATATAGTAGATGTGTTGCCTAACTGTTAACCTTGTCAATAAGAAATATGACCTCTATGAGTACTTAAATACCTTGCCCAAAGTCACCAACTGTTTAATAATAGGTGTGCAGATCCAAGACTTCTAATTCTTAGTCTTTTTCTCTTTCTACTGAATATTAACTTTTATATAAAATTTTAATTGTGCCAGAGCATCATAGGTACTTTCCTTTATTCACTTCACCTGTTCATGAAGTCATGAAAATCACCATTCTTTTTATTTTTTACTTTTTTAAAAAGGTTTTATTTATTTATTTTTAAAGAGGGTAAAGGAGGGAGAAACAGAGGGAGAGAAACATCAATGTGTGGTTGCCTCTTGAGCGCTCCCTTCTGTGGACCTGACCTGCAACCCAGGCATGAGCCCTAGACTGGAAATTGAACTGGTGACCCTTTAATTCACAGGCTGGCACTGAATCCACGGAGTCACAGCAGCCAGGGCTGAAAATGGCCATTCTTTTGTCTGGAGTCTAGATTTAACCATTGGGCATACAAAATTGTAACTAACAATTGTCAAATACAACTTAATTTGAGGCCTATTCAGTTATTTTATAAAAATAATTAATATCAATTTTAGCATACCATTAGAGTAGATTTTAAAAATATGTATCTAGTACTTAACAAGAGAGGAAACTCGAATTTTCAGTGAAGTACAGAATTCCTGAGAAAACTGTGTCAGGTATGTTTAAGCTGATAACTGCAGGGTATTTGATGTAAGACGTATACAATGGGTATAGGTGAGAAAAGAATAAAATAGAGTAAAAATTAGAGAAGGGTATACAATGAGAGAAGGAATCAAGATAAACCAAAAAGTGACACACTTGTATGATTTTAATAGTAAACTTATTAGAACAACAACATATATTCTTGTAGTCAGTATGCTTCACCTTGTATAGTGAAATGGGTTTCATCAGGTTCCATCCAGGGCCTCTCTTCCTTTAAAACTTGTGTTTTCCTCTTTTCATGTATGATTTTTAAATAGATGGTAGGGTATCTGAAAAACTAGAAATAGGTTGAAAATTCTGGAAGAATTAAATAATGGCTTTAAAATATTTTTATTTTTACTTAATCTTTTATAGATCTGTCAATATAATCGAGTCACTAAATGCAACAGCTATGGCATTCTTTAGTTACAGATAAGTCTGGTGACTGCATTAATATGCTGCACTAGATTTTATTTATTTGGTGAAGCATGAGGTTGTTGAGTTATACCACACAGTGATTAAGGAGACGTAGGTACCCATAAAGAAGGAAAACAAGCCTGTTTTCTGCTTCTTATAGGGAAAAACCAATAGCAGGCAATTCAGTGCTAACGGATATCTACTTCCCTAAGCCTTGTTAGATACTCAGTAATTCACAACTGGATTTTCTGAGTAACAGGCAACGAGACTAAAACAGCAAGTGCTTCATTTGTTTTCTAGCCTGAGTTGAAAGTAAGCAGCTTCATGCTGGCACAGCTTTGTGAGAAAACCTGCAACTTACATTGCTTTCCAAGGAGTTTGAAACTCCATATGCATTACTGGACTTCTGACATACAGAGAAAGGCCTCATCATCTAAGCCAGAGAGTCAAGTCTCCATTTGAAAAATCATATAAACATTTTAGGGTTTTCTTGAGAAATGCATAAAATGTTTGGCATTTCCTAAATATACTATAATTTTATATCAAACAGAGGTCTATAATATTTTCTGGGCTATTCAAAGTACTCCTTTTCCTTGCAGGCAATCTTACAGGCTCACTCTGTATGTGTGTATCCCTGTGTGCATGCAGATAGGTAGACAGATTAGAGACAGAGAGAGGATCACACAGGCTTTGGGGTTTGACTCTATGTGGTTATCGTGGGTTTGAAAGTACCTTTGTCTCTTGCAATATCTGTGCCTGTGTTGGATCTCAGACTCGCAGTGCCATTTGAGTTGCCGAGGGGCACATGTCTTTCCTGAAGCAGGAATATGGGGAGACGAGGCTCAGTGAAATCATGGAAGGTATCGCTCAAACATGGTAGATACTGATTCCCTGATCAAATCTGTGCTTTATCATTTCTATGTGTGTGATCTTGGGCAAGTTACTTAACTTTTTTGCCTCAGTTTCTTCTGTGAGAGAGAATAGTTTGACTATGTGAAAGTCTTTGCTGGTGGTTGACAGAAAATATTTCTTGTGGAATACACTCCATAAGAATGCACTCTAAAGTTTTCAGAGACAAGTATCTCAAAAATACCAGAAGCAACACCTTTCTCATGTGTAGTTGGGATTTTAAACCTAAATAGAGAGTAATTAAATGTTTATTCTAGAAAATCTTGACATAGCATTTTCTGTACACCTCCCCTCGAATTGACCAGGATTCTTTCATCAAAGTCTAAAACTCTTTAAGGAAGAAGCAACTGCCACATGCCCTGAGAGCCTGAGGGCTGACAGTCTTACTTCATCTCCATTACTGCATGTTAGACTTTTCCATGTCTGTTTATTGCTCTCTGCTCACTGGCAGCAAAGTTGCCATACCAGTTGTGTGCTTGTGTGCTGTGCAAAGGGACCTGCCCAAGGGGCAGCTGAAGACTGAGTTCAACCTGCATTCCTCTTAACAAGCCATGCGCCTGGGAGGAGAGGCATGTTTTCCAAAATTGCACAGTTAAATAAAGTAGAAACAGCTTATGAGACGACCTAAATATCTTCTTACATAGTGGTGGGAGAAAATAACCAATAAATAAGATTTCACAATAAAAATTTTTTTAAAAACCTAAAATTCCAAAAGATTATAGAAGGCTAATTTGTGTATATGCATATGTATATATGCATAATATATAAAATGCACATTTTATATATTTCCATTCTATAGTTTTCCATTCTATAGAATTATAGACTTCAACCTCCATTATTTCATTATCTTTCTTATAAAGAAGCAAGTGAAGCCTAGGAAAAGACCAAAATTTACAGGCTCATTTTAGCTAAAACTCAATCTCTTGGGGGCCCTTGCAAAACTTTGCTTTTTATGCATGTCTACTGTTTGATGGACACCAGCAACACTTTTGCAAATTTTTCTGTCAGACCTACATATATGCTATAATAAAAGTAAAATATTTAAATCTTTGTTTCTGTGGTAAACCCTTTTCTTGAATTAATTGGTAGGAATCCCATAAAGATATTTCATACATCCATAAAAAGGTGGAAAGTGGGCTTAGGCCACTTGATATTCTGAAATATGGTATTTGACTTGCAAATAAGATTCCTTTCATTCAAGCTATGAAAACTCTTACAAAGAATCAAAGACTAATATCTGAAATTTCTCTAATATTTGGCTGCATTTTTAAGTCTTTTTGGAGCAGCAGAGGGAAGCATTTCAAGACTAACAACTCTAAGAAGCTGGAGTCATCATTTCTCCCTCACTCCTTGGTTTACAGGGCATTTTCTTCTAGCTGCAAGTAGAAAAAAAATATTAACCATAAAACATTGAAAGTCAGACTCCAGGACTCATATTCCTAGCAAGTTAATAAGATTTTTTCCTCATGCATTCTTGCCACCTTCAAAAGGCACTGGCCAGATTGCAGGGGTCCCTTCACTCCCTATTTCATAACCATTGATTGATTTGTAATGCCTTCTAAGTGAGGAGACTGCCCTTTTAGCTCGGAGACTGCACTTTCCTTTTTTATGCTTTGTGATATATGCTTTGACATTACCTGCCATTTAACATGGCATTGTGAAAGCCAAACATATCAAAGACTGAGGCGATGATTATAGCACAAGGCACACTGGAATACTTAGATGGTTTACACTTATCCATATAGCTTCGTAGCTTCAAAATTGAGACATCTAAATAGGTAATACACCCAAATATTTTAAAGAGAAGTTATATTTGACAGATTAGAGAGGAAGCCTCTCATTAATGATCTACATCAAACTCCTTGTTATATTTTTGTGCCAAACCTTATGTTCTTTAATATTTGTACTGTTGATCACAGATTGTGCTGCCAGTATAGCATGCTTACATATTTCATACATGTAAAGAAAAACATTTTCATTTTTATTGGTGTATTCCTGAAAACTAAAAATTTAAAATAAAAAAATGTCTAAAATGGCTTTGATGTTTTCTCATTCATATTCCAGAGGAAGATAATGGATACTGTTAGAGAATCGTTCACATGGGCAACTTTTAATAAAGGGTACTCACAGTTTTATTTTCCTAAAAGAATGCTATTGATTTCTTTCCATTGGAATTTTATGTTCCTTTAAGAAAACTCAAAAGACATCTGAAATTGTCAAATAACTGTGATTGGTATTTCCCTGAATTATCCTTTCATGAGAGAAATAAATGCTTTATATTTTTAAAGGCTTTAACAATTATAATACAAATACTTTGAAGCAAATAAATCTTCAGTTATGAACAGATCTTTTATTAATAGTTGTTGTGCTGCCCACTTATTTCCCAGAAATCTGCTTTAATCCTTTAAAAAATGTTGAGTTGTAAGAAAATATGAAACTGATAATAAAAATGTATGGTCCAGAGGAAAGGGAAATAAAGCCATCAGATTAGCCAAGGTCCATGGTGCTATATATATACAATACATTGAACTTCATTGCCATCAATTATGTATAGTGCTCTCCTACTCTTTAGTAAAGAGTCATCTTCACTAATATAAAAAATTATTGAGTCTATAGTTAATTTTCCAAATTTTATGGAAGACACTTTCTGACAGTTATTAAATAAGTGAATTCCAAACAAAGAAGCTTCTGAAGGGAGAGCAATTCAATAGTACAAAGAGCACTGCCTGATCAACCCCAATACACCTTGATGAACAGATGGAAGGTGTCACCCATGAACTTCTGTGACACAGAGTATCTCAAATTCTATACTTAAACTAGAATATCTTGATTACTATCTATTCTCAAGGTTTCAGGGAACACAATTTAGGATAAAATGCTAAAATTCCAGCCAAGTTTTTGAAGAGAAACTAAAATGTTAATATGCATCCATCTATGAAGTGACTTAAATATCCAAATCTGGCAGGTCAAGAATCAACACAAATTAAGTCTATCATAAAAAGCCTGAGTAATTTACTCCCACACAGACACAGCATGAATAAAAAGTCATGATATGATGCATTCAGATAAGTTTTGTGTGCTAATTACTTTCAGTTTGTCGAACAACTATCTAGAGAGTGCTATCTTCCTAGAAGATTGGGAGGTATGGAAAAGGAGCAAAACAAAAATCCAAACTTGAAAGAAATTGGAGTTTCATTTATGAAGATGGATGCTTTCAGGGGATTTCTGAATTATATGCAGACATACATGGTAATTAAGCACTGTCACAGTCAGTATGGTCATCCCAGAAATCATGATTTGCCTGAGATATTCAAGGCATTAAATTTTAAGGATATTGGCTCCTTGAAATGTAACGGAACAAATGTGTTGTCTGCATTTTAGTGAAGGGGATAGACTACTTTACACATTGGTTCAGAAGTTGTCATTTATTGTGTGATAATTTTATGTCTCAATATGGTTGGCACCTGGGTTCTCCTAGTTCTGTTTCCTTTTTTGCCCAAATTAAACATCATTTCTGGGTATGTCTGTGATTGTGCCCACAAATAAGAATAGCATTTGAATCAGTGCACTGAGTAAAGCAGAATTCTTTCCTCAATGATGGCAGACCTTATCCAATCCATTGAGGGCCTGAATATAGCAAAAGTTAGAAGGGGGAGAAATTTGCCCCTTTTTTCCTGCCTCATTAATTGAGCTGGGACATCTCATTTCATCTCATTTTTTTCTAGCTGTTGAACCAGGGTAGCCAATGGGGTTCACACCATTCGCTTCCCTGATTCTTAGGTCTTCAGATACAGATTGAATTGTATCACTGGCTTTCCTGACACTCCTGCTCATAATAAATCAATCCCTCACTCATAATAAATTAATCAACATCTCTCTTCTCTGTTCTCTCTCTCCCTTCCTCACTCTCTCTTCTCTCTCTAGATATATATATATAGATATAGATATAGATATAGATATAGATATAGATATAGATATAGATATAGATATAGATATAGATATAGATATAGATAGTTACATATATAGATGAAGATATAGACCTTCCACTGGTTCTGTTTCTCTGGAGAACACTGACTAATATGCATTGTTTATGCTGAACCATATCATTTGAGCCTGGGCCAAAACTTTCATGCTTTCCATCTTCTGAAAGCCCATATTGGACTGTCCTAAATGAATCACAACTGTAAAATATTACAGCTAATATTCTTTGTCTTTTATAATTCACTTAGCTGCTTATTCTTATGGAAACAAGGTAGAATGCTATATAGATTTTTTCCTGGGAAGTCATAACTGAGAAAAATTCTGTTCAGGCCTCAAACAGTAACTAGTCTAGGGGCTCAATGTATACATGTTGAATAGACCAACACTTTTTAATTCCCTATCCAAATTAGACTCACAGAGGAATTTTGTTAATAAGATTTGGGAGTACAATTTCAAGGAAACAGGGTGATAATTACAGTGTTAGCTTGTGTCTAAACATTTATTTAATCTCCATGTGTGATTTCCTCCCTCCCTTTCTACCTTCTTTCTTCCTTTGTTGCATCCTTTCTGTTGGCTAGAGAGACACTTTCTTCCCTTCCTTTTTTTTTTCTTCCCTCTATCCTTTCTGGGTGAGAAAACCAAACACTTCATAATTAATTTTCTGCATAGAATAATAAAAAGAAGAAGGTTTATTTTGGAATTAAATTCTTGTCCAGTGCTATCCATCCTTAAAAATAACTTGAAGTTTATCACTTCTAGGATTTTTCTCCCTGAAACATTTTAGTTTGGAACGATCACATAAATTACAACTTAAGTATATATTATAATATTCTTTGCTTAGAGATGTCACTTCCCTATTCAAAGCAAAATGAAAAAATGACTGTGCCAGTACCTTTTATACTGTAAAGTATTATATTCTCATCTAGTGTAATTATTTTATTGTGATTATTTTTGTAGCATAGGTGTGTATTTATAGTGAATAAGATACCCTTCAACTTGATGTTTAAAGCAATAGACACTGCATATAATTGTCTGCTATGCTTAGCACTCTCTTTTGGGGTGATTGCCCTTCTTTATTACTTTTCCTTAGAAAATAGTTTCTGGATCATTCACATTAGGTTGTTAAACTAGAGTTGCCAGGGTTTCACACAGAGTTTTGATTGACACATGTTACCTAGAGCAGGAGGGCAGCTGCTTGTGTACGAAACAAGCACACACCGGAGATGGTTTCAGTGCACTCTTACTGCCGACATGGAACTTTGTCTGGCTCAGGAACACTCAAGGTTTCTGTCTCTGGAGTACTGAGGGAACACCACACACAGACCCATGTTTGTTTCTTGGCCTTGCTGTAGCCTCACTGGATGCATTGGTCAAATCTGGGCTTGTGTCTATTTTTCAACTGAAAACAAAACATAGTTATCTAAACATCAATGACTAGGTTTACATGAGGACAATTTTTAGGTACTCAAGGAACTCAGGAAAGCCAATACTATTTTAAGAAATATTTTAGAAATTAAATTAAAGGCTTTAAAAGCAATTTTTATGACAAAAATTTATAAGGACAAGCTGCAGTCCTTTTTGCAGAAAGAAAGATGTGCTCTAGCTGCCTCTTCCGGCTGACAAGAAGTTGTTGCATTTTCAGGAACTTTATTATCCAGTGGTAAAATAGTGTGTAGCTTGAAATTTTTCAGGGAGGCAGTATTTTTACCACAGAATCTGGTGAACACCACCAGGCAGGGCTTTCTTTTTTTTCCTTTTGGTGGGGGAAGGGTTTGCTTTCTTTGGTTTTTCTGTTTCCAGAAATTTGACTGTTAAACATTTATCAGCAGTCTGCTGGGTTTAAGTCACCTTCTCATTAGTGGTTTCTTTCCTGAAATGTAATCAATGTCTACAAACAGTATCATTGCATGTCTTCTCAATGCTTGGCCTGACCAATGGTCCTTGATCTCATTTTACTTCGTACCTCTCTCCATATATTTTTTAAAAGCAAACAAGATGGCTTATTTTAAAAAATACTTTATTTTTTTTAAAAAAAAGGTCAGCTTTCAGGGACTGGGAAGGATACAAGAGACATTTGTAGGCAACAGCTGCTGCTCTGAAAGTTGTGCCTCTGTCCTGTGAAGTGAGAGTAACATTTGCTGCCTGAATCACATGGCTTATATTCCCCATTTTTCTACTTTTGAGGACATTTTGTTAGCCTTCTTTCTGTTGTTTCTGATTTTCTAGTTCAATTTACTTTGTCCTCAATAATAGAGGAAATACAACATATTCCATGCCCCAAGTGAACTCATTATTTACTAGCGACAACAAACGCACTCACAATTACATATTTACATGTAGAGATATTTTTGACAGTATATATGAATGCCTTCATGCATGATTATTCTACCATGTTTTTAAAAACTTAGTTAAGATTGTTTAAGGCAACTGTACCTATTCCACAGTTGAAATACAAGTAAAATACTCTAAGGCATATAAGCTTATTATTATTAGGATGGTAAGAGTAACTGATAATATATCACAAAAAGGGCATAAACATTTGTTTCTGGCACTAGGTCCATGGAAGAGCTAAAGGTCCACATTCCACAGAGATCCACGCAACTTTTTTTTCTGCTCTGCTTTTCCTGACATGTGGTTCTCATTTAATGGGTTAAGATGGTTACTTGAATTCTAAACTTTATGTTTTTATTCTGCTCAGTTCAAGAGAAATCGAAAGGAAAGTGCATGTCCCTTTCCTTTTAAGGAAACTTCTGATTCCTCTGCATACTAGATCTGTCCAGAAAAAGTCTAGTCATTATTAATATAATGAGAACAGTTTGTGCTACATTGATGTAACCTGGCAGCCAAGGATAGTGGACTGGAATGTGCTCACATGAACAATGACAACTTTAATCTGCTAGTCATTGGGGCTGGTAGTGACCACATGTACTGTGTAGCCATCACATTCAAAATGACTGAGCAAATAGAGCAATGAATCCGCATAAAATTGTATGTTAAACTTGGACATTCCTCCATGGAAACTATTTGAATGATTCAGAAGGCTGAAGCTATGGGTGACTGACTGGTGATTGGCAGCTTCATCACAAGAAAGTGCCCACTTATGTATCACATCTTGTGCAGAGATTTTTGGCAAAACATCCAATCACCCAAGTGACTCAGCCCCCCTATAGCCCAGATTTGGTGCTTTGTGACTTCTGGATTTCCCAAAACTAAAATCACCTTTGAAAGAGAAGAGATTTCAGACCTTCTATGAGATTCAGAAAAATTCAGTGGGGTAGCTGAAGACAAGGTGTCTACTTTAAAGGGGACTGAGGTGTCATTGTCCTATGTACAATGTTTCTTTTATCTTCAATATTCTTCAATAAATGTCTCTAATTTTTTCATATTACATGCCTGGATACCTTCTGGACAGACTTCATATATCTCACTGATCAGAATTTAGTCATGTGATCCACTTAGAAGGAAGTCTAAGAAATGCAGTACATTAGCTAGTGGCAATGCCAAAATGATTAAAAAGTCCCTTTTGTGATGAAAGGAGAAGAGAACAGATACATAGTGGTTTCAGGGGATTAGCTATATGTGGGAATGCTTCCAGAGGCCTGAGGGACTGGTTACACGAGGAAATCCAAGTACTGTAGCACTTGAAGCAGGGACATTTATTCACAGCATGGCTTATGCTAAAAGGAAATGCAAGAAAATACAGGAACTCCAGATTGTGTCATTTATCTTCTCATTTAATAAGGTGTTAAACAGATACTATGAACTTTAAAGAAGGAATTTGAAAGTTTCCTGATTTTTCCTCAAATAGAAAATCCTATGAAAAAAGCCAAGTGCCTGGTCTGCATGTAAAATCAGCCTCCCATATACTACTGTACTGAAATTCAAAGCACAGTAGAATATACTACGATACTGTGTCAGGCATGTCCCACCTTGTGGGTCTCTGGGCCACCCTGGAAGAAGAAGCATTGGCCACACATTAAATACACAAACACTAATGAAAACTGATGAGCAAAAAAAGGTTTTACGTACATTGACGGTTATGTGTTGGGCCACATTTGTAGCCATCCTGGAATGCATGCAGCCCGCAGGCCACAGGTTGGACACCCCTGCTAGGCTATATAGGTACATGTATTGCCTAGTGGTTAGCTTTGAGGGGACTTGGCCTTGAGTTTGAATGCCATTTTTATATTCACTAGCATTGTAAGTAGACACAAGTTGGCTTCTATTTTCTGTGTCCAGATACTTGTAGTATAAGTATGTATCTGTTTGGTAATTTTGTATATGGATTCTTTCATTTGCTCATTTAGAAATATTTATTAGGATCCTCCTATATTCAAAACACTTTTCTGGGTTCTAGGGATACCCTAGCAAACAATAGAGCATCAAACACCTGCCCTAATGGATCCTGTTAGCTAGGTGGCTATTAGCTCACATAATATGTTTAAAGCCCTTAGCATATTTCTTGAACTACAGTAAACATTCTCTAAGAAGAGTAGCTGCCATCTTTTCTGTTTTTTTTTTAAATAATTAGATGACACAGAATTTCACATTTTTAGAATCTTGCAGTAGTCATAACATATTTGCTTTGGATAAACTGCTATTTTCCAGCTATCATAATACTCCTTATTGAAAATGTGAGCTACACAATGGAATACTACTCAGCAGAAAGAAAGAAGGAACTCCTACCCTTCACAACAGCATGGATGGAACTGGAGAGTATCATGCTAAGTGAAATAGTCCAGGCAGTGAAAGACAAATACCACATGATCTCACCTATAAATGGAACTTAATCAACAAAACAAACAAGCAAGCAAAATAGAACCAGAGACATGGAAATAAAAACAAACTGACAGTAACCAGAGGGGAGGAGAAAGAGAGAGATAACAGGGAAAAGAATGGGGAAGGGCTATCAAAGAACAGGTATAAAAGACCCATGGACAAACCCAAAGGGGAATAGGGTTGAGAGTGGGAGTTAGGGGTAGGTGGGGTGGGGGCGAGTGGTAGGAAAAAAAAATGAAGACAACTGTACTTGAACAACAATAAAAAAAGAAAAGAAAATATAAGTTCATTGAACTTAATTCACTCAAAGTTCATTATTACTTGACCCTTATTTTTTGGGGGGGAAGGATGGATAAATACAAACATGTAGAACATATTTTAATTTTTCAGCAGCAAGTCACATTGAAAGGCTTGAGTGACATGTACTTTTCCCCCAACAGAACTACTTTGTACTAATATTGAACTCAAATGCCCTACTACTTGATATTGATTAAGGAAGCATTTTTTCATTCATGTTTCTATTGGCAGAAATTATATATTTTATTACTTTTAGACTACTTTATTTGTTCAGAATTAGATTGTACATTATTAAATCAAGTAATTTTATCTTAACTTAATGATCTAAGTATGTAGAATATATTAAAATTATATTATATCACATGAGTCATCTGGGATTCTTTGTTGAAAACAAATATTGACAATGTTTATTTAATTTCTCTTCTTTGAGAATTAGGAAGTAATATTTATTTGCTGTGTATATGGTTCCTACTTTATTTTACATGTTAAAACTAATATATATGGTTTGTGTCATCTTCTTAAATCTGGATAAAGCTTCTAGGAGAAAACAAAGAATGGACACAAATAATATCTTATATGATTTATTTTCTGATGTTTAGAAAAATGTTTCATTAGGAAATAATTGATGATATCTTTGTATGTAATCACACAAAAAAGAATAATGGTAGATGGCTCTCTTCTTGTGTGTGAAAAAGATATAGATGAATTTTTATTGCTTTATACATTGTGAAATTCCTCATAGTTAAGATACCTCTTACTTTAAATTGAATATGTAGATAGCAATGACATTTATACTAAAAACTTCCTAAGTGTTTTATTAAGAAAACTGAAATGAAACTGCCTTTTTACTCTTAATGCAATAGGTAGCTGACTGGGCCAGTGGCTGGCCTAGAGGAATTAATGCTAGGAAGAGCCACCACAGTCTGGGCATTGGTGGGTGGGCACTTTTTTTGGGGGGAGGAGCAGTGCTTTAAAGTGTACTGTTTGGGAGGGTATGTGGGGATAAATGATAATGGACAAAATACAATACAAATTTGTAAAATATAAAAATAAATAAAATTAACCCTTATTTAAAAAAGAATGTTTCCACTGAATACAATGTGAATAAAATCTAAATCACATATCACAAACTACTAAGTTTCAGTCTCATTCACCCACTATTATTCTTAACTACAGAAATGCTAATAGCTTATGAGCTATTAAATATCAATAGTGTATTGGAGAATACTATTGGAGAATTTATTTATTGGCATCCAACAGCACTTGCTATTCTCTCTTCAGGTGATTTCAAATTAATTCCACCTGATGAAATCCTTTTATTAGGAAATTAAAAATGACAGAATTAAATGGCGAAAAGAGAGTATATAGTTTAAAATACTTATTGATGTATTAAGCTTTTTAATAGATGCAAAACTGATTGTTTGCAGTTATGTGAAGATTTTGTTTAATCACCAATCTTGCCTTATGAAGGAATTGACATCTTATTAGAGACATTAGCAAAGAGAAAGAGAATCAAACCCTTGCCCTTAGTCCCAAATAGCCCTGTTTAAAATAGTTTTCTAGATTTTATATTTGTCCTTTTATGTTGAATTACCTTTTTTTTCTAGGCAGTTAAATTTCTATGCTAGACAAAAGGATTTTTTGGAAGACTAGCAGCATTTACTTAAGTAACTTGATAATGTGAAAGTTTTCTGAATCATGGTACTCTAACATTGTATTTCTGTTGCTCTCATGACTTTGGCAGCAAACCTTTTCCTGTGCCTCATGCATTTATTCTAACTGCTTTTAGACCTGATGACCCATGAATAACCCAAATCCCTAGGGTCAAATTTGAACTTGGATATTGTTTTATAATCTTTTAAATCTCGGTGTCTTCTTAAAGCATAGCGTTAATAAGAAAATACACATTTAAAGGAAGAGTAATTGTAATATATCTGAGCCAAAGCACATTTTTTTTGGTCTGAAAAAGAATAAAAGCCCAAAATATAAGGACTTTAATGACAGTTGAGGATACTTATAAATACAGGTCAAGAAGTAGCTAGACTTGCTATAGGGAATGCTTATATCAGATAATTAAACACTAGAACCTTACAGACACTTATGCCTAGCTTAATATCCAGAGGTGTGATGCAGAAAGTTCATTTGGGTTTGCAAGAGACGATTATGCACATTTTTTTTAACTCCATGTTCAGTAACCTTCCATTAGTTGCTTGAAATCAGCTATGTTGAGAATACACCATAGAAGTCAGTAATAATCTCAAATCAGGGCTTTCTTATCTCTGGAGAGCTACCTATTAAGTTTATTAGATTACTGGTAATATAAGAAATGAAAATTGGAATACATAACTTTTAAAGGCACAATTTAAAGGAAGTACATTGTTCTTGGTGAGATCCCAGTGACTGCTTCTGCATTTTTAGTGTTAAAACTGTGGCTGATGAGCTTCCTGAGTCCTACTTCCAACCTGCCATTGGTTTGACAGTTCCATCTTTTCCAACCTGATTCCAGGATGCCCTGGACACCAGAGCAAATAAATCCAAGTAATTATTGTCAAGTCAGGCCTGTAAGGATCAAAACTCTTGGTAGTGGAAGCCCATATCTTCCTGTAATTGCCTCAGATCCTTTTTATTTTTTAATTAGATTTTATTGATCATGCTATTACAGTTGTCCCAGTTTTCCCCCTTTGTGCCCCTCCACCCCCTCAGACAATCCCCCCACACACTCAAGCCTTGGATCTTTGATCAGAAGTACATGAAAATACTTTAGTACTAATGGTAGTCTATTGGTTTAGTACTAAAATCTGTTGGTTGTTTGTCTCCCTCCTATTGTCTGTTATTCAAAGGTGGCACTATGTAAGAAATCAACAAAATATTTGTAATGTCCTATGAGTAAAAAAATATGTTCACCACTGTAGGCAATGGAGATTTTTATATGAAACCATAACTATATTATTCATTGTCATTATTGGGAGCCATAAATTTTAAAATGTTGAAATATTTTCCCCAAACATGAAGGTTATAAAACTTTTAGGAAATGGAAAATATCTTCTAGCAAAACTTTGAAAAATATCAAAAACATATTTATTAGAGTACCTAATGTATAGTAAATAATCTCCTTAGACTATCCTGTTTTCTAGGTTTCTTAACAATCTACACTAATGTAGGAGCAGATACTCCCTTGCTTGTTTAGCCATCATAAGTTTTATTGTTAATAATCATTAAGTTTTCACCTACAGAGTCTTTTCAGATTCTAAGAAGCAGAACGAGTTTCAGCCCCAAGTGGGTAGAAACAATGTAACATAGAAAGATTAATCAAACACAATTATCTAAATCCTTAAATATAATGTTTTATAAATTGTTCAGTTGCATTCAAAAAGATTTGAACTCCAGCTGATGGAGATACTGGGTAAAACACATTTAGCAACTGCTCATTTTAAGCATATCTAGTTACATTTTTGAAAAATATTTGTATATAAACATAGAAGTTATGTTAAGGTGTCCTCAGATCAAAAATACTAAAAGTTTTATAACAGCTAAACTTAACGAAGTTCAGTTATATAGTTTTGTATGCACCTAAAACCAAATGTACTAGATTAACCCCATGTATTTCCAGAAACTGTTATTGGGTAGAAATTTCAAAAATCCTATTTAGCCCAAATTTATGATTAGAACTATTCAAAAATGAAATATGCTACTTTGAGATTTTATTTTTACTTTTATATATTTTTTCCTTTTCTCCTTTCATTATGCACATTTATACCTAACCTCCAGGGATACTGCATGTGAGGTTTCTCTTTTGGGCGATTCATTAGGCTAAAAAAATTCTGAAGTACCTCCTAAATCTAATATTCCATAGAATTAAAATCAAATCTAAAGTTATAAAATATCACACTAGAGTCAGTTTTGAATAAGCAAAACAAATTAATTTGACTCTTTTTAGATAGTAGTATTTGTCTTTCTGTTATTGGCTAATTTCTCAGCATGATGTCATCAAGTTTTGACCATGTGGTTGTATTTTGCAGAATTTCCTTTTTTTCCCAAGTGCTAAATAGTAATCCACTGCATGTATATACCAACTTTTTAATACATTCATCCTTCAATGGATATTTAAGTTGTTTTTACGTATTAGATATTCTGAATGATGCTGCAATGGACATGAGAGTGCAGATTTCTCTTTGAGAACCAAATTTCAATTCTTCTGGATGAATATCCAGAAGTGGGATTGAAGGATCATTTGGTATTTCTATTTTTAATTTATTAAGGAACCTCTCTACTGTTTTACATGGTGGTTATACTATTTTATATTTTCACCAATAGTGTGAAACAGTTCCACTTTCTTCACATTCTCTCAACATTTTTCCTTTTGTATTTTAAAAATAATACCCATACTGGTGGTTGCAATGTAGTATCTCACTGTGGTCTTTATTTGCATTTTCCTGATCATTAGTGATGCTGAGCTTAAAAAAAAATATGTTAGCCACTGGTATGTCTTCTTTGGTCAAATATCTCTTTATGCCCTTAGCCTATTTCAGGTTACTAGGTTATTTTCTGAATTATTAAGTTGTACAAATTCCTTATATTTTGGATATTAACCCCTTTTTCACATGTGGTTTGCAGATATTTCTCCTAATCTGTATGGTGACTTTTCACTCTACTAATGATTTCCTTTGCTGTGCAGCATTTTAGTTTCACGTTGTCCCGCTTGTTTATATTTCTTTTTATCACCTGGGCTTTTAGTGTCATATCCATCAAATCTCCCAGGATTTTACAGTTCTAGGTCTTATGTTTTAAGACTTTAATCCATTTGATTTGTTTTTTGTGTAAATTGTAAAATAAGGGTTGAATTTCTCTCTCTCTTTTTTTTACTTGTGGATATCCAATTTCCCAGCATCATTTTCTAAAGACTGCTATTTTTCCATTATATTCCATTATACCCAGACTGTTGGGAGTTTTTCTTCATGAAAGGATGTTGAATTTTGTAAAATGTGTTTTATGTATCTAATCAAATGATCATGTGGTTCTTATCCTTCATTTTATTAATGTGATGTATCACACTGATTTGCAGATGTTAAATCATCCTCACAACTCTGGAATATAGCCCACTAACCATGATGTATAATCCATATTATGTATGTTGTAATCTGTTTTCTAAAGTTTACTTGAGGATTTTTGCACCACTGTTTATCAGAGATAGTGACATATAATTTTCTTTCCTTATAGTGCCCCTGACTAGTTTTGGTACCAGGGTAATTCTGGTCTTGTAAAAGGAGTTTGGAAGAGTTCCCTCTTCTTCTGTTTCTTGAGTTTGAGAATTAGTATTAGTTCTTCTTTAAATATTGGTAGAATTCTTCAATGAAGCCATTTACTACTGCACCTTTCTTTGTGGCAGGTTTTGATTACTGATTCAACATCCTTACTAGTGATTGATCTTTCAGGGTTTCTATTTCTTCATGATTTAGTCATGGTAGGATGTATATTTTTAGGAAGTTGTCTATTTCTTCTAGATTGTCCAATATGTTGGTGTATAATTGTTCACCATGGTCTCATGATCCTTTGTATATCTGTGATATCTGTTGTAATGTCTTGTCTTTCATTTATTATTTTATTTGAGTTCTCTGTTTTCTTGGTGCGTCTGTATAAAGGTTTGCATAGTCTGTTCCTTTTTTTAAAAAAATAAAGCTCTTAATTTCATTAATCTTTTCTATTGTCTTTAGTTCCCATTTCATTTATTTCTGTTCTGATCTTTGTTATTTTCTTCCTTATACTAACCTTATGCTTAGTTAGTTCTTCTTTTCCTCATTTTCATAAGTGTAAAGTTAAGTTTGTTGAGATCACTTTTAAAAAGTTTTTTATTATATTTTTTCCATTACCATTTATGCACCTAACTCCCTTACCCCTGCAATCACCACACTGTTGTCCATGTCCATGAGTCCTTTTTCTACGCTCCCTCCACACCTAAAACCCGTAGAGCTGTCAGCCTGCTCTCTATGAGTCTGTATGCTCTGCTTCTTAGTTCAGTTTGTTCATTAGATTCTACATATAAGTAAAATCATACCGTATTTGTCTTTCTATTACTGGCTTATTTCACTTAGCATAATGTTCTCCAGGTCTATCCATGCTGTCACAAATGGTAAAATATTCTTCTTTGTTTCAGCCAAGTAGTATTCCATTGTGTAGTCCCATAGTTGGTTTTTACTCATTCATCTACTGATGGACACTTTGGCTATTTTCATATGTTGGCAATTGTAAATAATGCTGCAAAGGGTATAGAAGTGCTTATGTTCTTTCAAATTAATGTTTCAGGTTTCTTCAAATAAATTCCCAGAAATAGAATTGCTGGGTCATAAGGCAGTTCCATTTTTAATTTTTTGAGGTATTTCCATTATGCTTTCCACAGTGGCCTCACCAATCTGCATTCCTACCAACAGTGCAAAAGGATTCCAATTTCTCCACAACCTCCCCAGCACTTGTTGTTTGTTGATTTATTAAAGACAGCCATTTTGACTGACTTGAGCATATTTTCATATGTCTATTGGCCATCTGTATGTCTTGTTTGGAAAATTGTCAGTTCAGGTCTTTTGCCCCTTTTTAAAATGGATTTGTTTTTGGTGTTGAATTTTATAAGTTCTTTATAAATTTTGGACACTAATCCCTTATTAGTTATATTGGTAAATATGTTCTCCCATTCTGTGGGTTGTCTTATTTTATTGATGGTTTCCTTTGCTGTACAAAAGCTTTTTATTTTGACATAGTCCTAGTTATTTATTTTTTTGCCTCCATTGCCTGAGAGGATATATGAAAAAAATATTGCTATGAACAATGTCCGAGATTTTACTGCCTATGTTTTCTTCTAGGAATTTTATGGTTTCAGGTCTAAACATTTAAGTCTTTAATCCACTTTGAATTTATTCCTGTGTGTGGTGTAAGGTGGCCTAGTTTCATTTTTCTGCATGTGTCTGTCCAGTTTTACCAACACCATTTATTGGATGAACTATCCTTAAGTCCACTGTATGTGCTTGCACCTCTGTCAAATATTAATTATCTATAAAAATCTGGGTTTATTTTGGGGCTCTTTATTCTGTTCCATTAATCTATGTGTCTGTATTCAAGCCAGTACCATGCTGTGTTGATTTCCATGGCCGTACAGTATAGATTGATATTAAGTAGTGTGATACTTCCAACTTTGTTCTTTCTCAAGATCACTGTTCCTATTTGGGACCTTTTGTAGTTCCATATAACTTTTTGGAATATTTGAACTAGTGAAATACATCATTGGTATCTTAATAGAAATTGCATTGAATCTATAGACTGTTTTGGCTAGCCTAATATTTTAATGGTGTTAATTCTTCCTATCCATGAACATGATATATGCTTCCACTTATTTGTGTCTTCTTCAGTTTCTTTCTTGAGTGTCTTATAATTTTCTGAGTATAGGTCTTTTACATCCTTGGTTAGATTTATTCCAGAGTATTTTATTCTTTTGAAACAGTTGTGAATGGGATGGTTTTCTTAATTTTCTTTCTGATAGTTCATTATTGGCATATAAAAATGCAACTGATTTCTGGATATTAATTTTGTATCCTGCTACTTTATCAAATTCATTTATCAGTTCTAGTAGTTTCTTGGTGGATATTTTAGGGTTTTCTATATATAGTATCATGTCATCTGCAAATAAAGACAGTTTTACTCCATTGTTCTCAACTTGGATGCCTTTTATTTCTTCTTTTTGTCTGATTGCTATGGCTAGGACTTCCAGTGCTATGTTGAGTAAGAGAAGTTAAAGTGGGCATTCCTGTCTCATTCCCGATCTTAAGGGAAATACTTGTAGGTTTTGCATGTTGATTATGATGCTGGCAGTGAGTTTGTCATATATGACCTTTATTATGTTTAGGTATGTTACCTCTATTCCTACTTTGCTGAGAGTTTTCATCATAAATCGGTCCTGAATTTCATCAAATACTTTTTCTGCATCTATTGATAGGGTCATGTGGTTTTTATTCTTCATTTTGTTTATGTGGTATACCACATTTATAGATTTGTGGATGTTGTACCAATCTTTCATTCCTGGAATAAATCTCACTTGATCGTGGTATATGGTGTTTTTTATGTATTGCTGTATTTGGTTTGCTAGTATTTTGTTGAGGATTTTAGCATCTGTGTTTATCAAAGATACTGGCCTATAATTTACTTTTTAGAGTGTCTTTATCTGGTTTTGGAATTAGGATAATGCTGGCCTCCTAAAATGATCTTGGGAGTCTTCCCTCTTTATTTTTTTTTGAAATAGCTTGAGATGAAGAGGTGATATTTCTTCTCAGAATATTTTATAAAATTCACATGTGAAACCATCTGACTCAGGGCTTTTGTTTGCTGGGAGTTTTTGCTTCAACTTCATTAGGTATGACCTGTTTATTCAGATTCTCTGATTCTTTCTGATTTAGCTTTGGAAGACTCTATGTTTCTAGTCATTTATCCATTTCATCTAGTTTTTCCAATTTGTTGGAACATTGCTATTCATAATATTTTTACTACACTTTATACAATATTCCTTTGTTGTCAATTCTTATTTCTATTTCATTTCTGATTTTATATATTTGGGCCTTCTCTCTTTTTTTCTTGATGAGTCAGGTTAAAGGTTTGTCAATCCTGTTTATCTTTTCAAAGAACCTGCTCTAGGGTTCATTGACCTTTTGTGGTTTTTTTACTCTATTTTGTTTATTTCTGATCTAATCTTTATTATTTTCCTTCTCAAAATGTTCTACCTACTTTGGGCTTTGTTTGTTTTTCTTCTTCCAGTTCATATAAGTATAAAGTTAGATTGCTTATTTGAGGTTTTTCTTATTTCTTGAGAGAGGCTTGTAATGTTATGAATTTCCCTGTTAGGATTGCTTTCCCTGTGTCTCACAGATTTTAGATTGTTGTGTTCTCATTTTCATTTGTTTCATGGTATCTTTTGAGTTCTTCTTTGATCTTGTTGGCACATTCATTGTTTAATACTATGTTATTTAGTCTCCAGGTCTTTGTGTATTTTTCAGTTTTATTCTTGTGATTAAAATCTAGTTTTATGGCATTGTAGTCAAAGATGTTTGATAGGATTTCAATCTTCTTAAATTTATTGAGGCTTATATTTTGTCCTAACAAGAGTTCTATCCTAAAAACATTTCATATGCACTTGAAAAGAAGGTATATTCTAAGCTTTGGGGGGAAATGCTCTGTAGACATCAGTTAAATTCATTTGGTCTGGTGTGTCATTTAAGGCTGATGACTCTGCTGATTTTTCTGTCTAAAAGATCTATCCACTGAAGTGAATGGGGTCTTAAAATCACCTGCTATGACTGTATTTCTGTCTATCTTTCCCTTTATATCCATCAGATTTGCTTTACATTTTAGGTGCTCCTATGTTGGGTGCATAAATGTTTACTAGGGTTATATCCTCTTGAGCTTGGTTTGGTTGATGTACAGATGAAACAACAGTTACTTGATATCTTCAAAGGTCATGTAAAACAAAAATAACTCTCATTTTGGTGTGGGCATTAGTCAGGGTTCCCCAGAGAAACAGTACTATTAGGGTGTGTGTGTGTATCTAGTTGTACTGTGTAGAGAGAGATTGGGGGAAAGAGAGCATAAGCATGCTTAATTGATTGATTTTTTTAGAAGAAAAAATTGGAGGAGATTAATTGATTGATTTTAAGTAATTAGCTAGCAAGCTGAAGACTCAGGAAAGGGCATATGTTGTAGTTTCACTCCAAACACTGTCTGCTGTCAGAATTCCCTTTTGCTAAGAGGAGTTCAGTCTTTTTTCTCTTCAGCCCGTCAATTATTTGGATGAGACCCCTCATCTCATGAAGAACCATTTCCTTCACTCAAAGTCCACTAATTTAAATGTTAACTTTACTCAAAACATCCTCCCAGAGAGATCCAGAATATGTTTGAGCATGCAGTTGGGCACTGTGCCCCTGCCAAGTTGACTCAAAATTGACCATCACAATGTGTTACAGATATTACGATGTATTCTACTGCATCGTATTGAAGTTGAAATTTCAAAATGATTAGCAACAATTAGGATTAGTTTTACTGTATCAGGATCTATATCCATCTCCTGTGCTCTGAATTTCATTCTGTAGAAAAGGTAAGATTTTAAGTATTTTTATAGTCCAAACCATTACATTTAGAAGGAAATTTGGCTCAAGTATTTACTGATAATATATAATTAGAAGTGACAAAATTAGAATATGTCTTTAGAACTTAAGTTGGAATATATATGCAAAACATTATTTGTTAAATTTCTTTAAATATGCTCACATTATTTTTGAAGTACTTCAGTAATGACAGAATACATCTTAAAATTTGTTTATATATCATGGGGGAAGTAAGAAAAATTTCTTTTTTTATAAATTATTTTATTGTTCAATTACAGTTATCCTCATTTACCCCCCGTACCCCCAACCCCAGCCATTCCCACCTCCCTCCCCTGATTCCCCCCCTACTTGGTTTTGTCTATGTGTCCTTTATAGTTGTTCCTGAAAACCCTCCCCCACTTCCCCCCATTATCCCTTCCCACCTCCCCTACTGTCAGATTGTTCTTAATTTCAGTGTCTACTGCTTGCTTGTTTGTTTTATTGATTAGGTTCCACTTAAAGGTGAGATCATATGATATTTGTCATTCACTGCCTGGCTTATTCACTTAGCATAATGCTCTTCAGTTCCATCCATGCTGTTGCAATCTTAATGAATAACCAGCGAGTAACAGATCTTAATTACAGTATTCCCTATATCCATACCTCAGTATCTCAGTCTGTTGATTCAAATCAATACAAATCAACTGTAGACTGTAATCTAAGTTAGCTAGATATATATTAGTTGGGTATAATATATATAATATCCAACTAATATGTGTATTATATATAATTATATATTATATATTAATATATATTAATATTCATCCATACAGAGAGTTATGTGTTGCTGAACAATGGTGATATGTTCTGAGAAATATATCATCAGGAGACTTCATTGTTGTGCATACATGGAGCATACTTACAAAAACCTAGATGATATAACTTACTATACACCTAAACTATGTGACATAGCCTATTCTCCTAGGCTACAAACTTATAGAGCATGTTACTGTAATAAATACTGTAGGCAATTATAGCACAATGGTAAGTATTTATGTATCTGAACATATCTAAACATAGAATAGGTACAGCAAAAATATGTATAAAATATAAAAATGATACATCTGTATAGGGCACTTACCATGAATGGAGCTTGCAGAACTGGAAGTTGCTCTGGGTGAGTCAGTAAGTGAAGTGGTGAGTACATATGAAGGCGTAGGTGGTCCCTAAGCTTTTTGGCACCAAGGACCCATTTTGTGGAAAACGCTTTTTCCGTGGACCAGGGTGGGGGGATGGTTTGGGGATGATTCAAATGAATTACATTCAAGCTTACTTGCTGCTGTGCAGTCTGGTTCCTAACAGGCCTGGACTGGTACTGATCCAAAGCCTGGAGGCTGGGGGCCCCTTCTAGGGCCCAGAGCATTACTGTACACTAATGTTGACTCCATAAACACTCTACACTTAGGCTAAGCTAAATTTATAAAAGTATTTTTTCTTGGTTGAATAGTAAATTAACTTTGATTTATTGTATGTAACATTTCTACTTGATAAATTTTTTACTTTTTAAAACTTTTCAACTCTTGTAATTTCATTTAGCTTAAAACACACAGTATACAACTCTACAAAATATTTTCTTTATATCCTTATTCTATCAGCTTTTTTCTACTTTTAAATTTCTTAATTATTTTTTCTTTTTAAACTTTTTTTGTTGTTGTTGTTAAAAACTAAGACACAAAACACAGGGCTAGGATCATCAGTATGACTGTTTTCCCCCTCCACGTCGTGTCCCACTGGTAGATGTTCAGGGGCACTAACACACATGGAGCTGTGATCTCCTGGGATAACAACATCTTCCTCCAGAAGACCTCCCGAAGTACCTGCCTGAGGCTCTTCTTCAGAAGTTGTCACTCTTTTCAGAAGTATGTCCATGGTGGTTTGCTTGGTTCATTTCTTTATTTTCATCTTAGATTTTGTTTTAAGCAGATAATGCACAATGAACATTACTCTTTATTAATGAAAACTTTTTAGTGTTGAGGATCCATGTTTTCACATTTTTTAAGAAGTTTATTGAGGTCTGCAAAGCTTCTACTAAACCATCCCCTGTAAATTCAGTGGGGGTGCGGTTTGTCTTTTCTTTCTCCTGTTGCTTTTTCCTCTTTCCTGTTCTTCAGCTATACATTCCTAACCTAGTTCCAACAAGTACTCATTAGTCAGTTTCTCATAAACCATTTCTAGGAGCTCCTCAAAGTCATCCTCATCCATGCCCACATCAAATTTGTTTGCCTTCTCAACCACTGCTATGTTCAGTTTTGCAACCTCTGCACCAAAATGTTAGGATAGCTGTGGGAACACCATCTTATTTGCAGCCAGTTGTTCACTCAAAAAATTTTATAAATACATATGCATCCCTTTAAAATAAATTTTGAAGTTCCAAAGAGATAACATTTTAGAACTATAAACATCAAGGTCTTTTTTTCTAATTTTCTTGAAAAATACTCAATTTTTCTGATTTAATTTAACAAAAAATAAAACTATTTTAATGATTTATAGAGTCAAATATTTGCCAGATGTGAGTAAGAATCAGCAAAATTGTTCCCTAATCACTCCATGCCCATCAAAACTGAATGAGAATGTGACATCTCTCAGTTATAAAATATTATTTTAACATGTTTGTATAGAATGAGGTAAGCATTATTTTTAAAGTAAATTTTGCTAAATGTGAAAAAAGTCACTGCAATGGACCTATTTCTTTAATAGGTTCTGTCACAATAACCACTCTCAAAATTATCATTTCTTTTTGTTTGCTATTCCCAGACCTAACTGGAAGAAAAGCCACTTAGAGTTTCAAGATTATATTATGTTTTCCCAAAATATTACAAAGAAAAGAAAGAAAACTTTATAGTATTTTAAAGGGTAAGAAGGAAAAATTATATTTAACATAAAAATTCACATAGCCCATTTTATTTTTGAAAGATAAAAAAAATAATTGTTCATATGGAATACCACTTTAAAAATCCTTAGTAGACTTTACTTGTTTATATAGTTAGATACTGAGTGCCTTTAATTTTGTTTCCTTTCAAGTTCTCTTTGTGTCAGAAGTTTGAGTGGGACGAACCTACCTTCTCATTATATTACCCAATGGAAAATGAGAATGCTAGTCATTTAATGGGGCATGAACAGAGCAAGTAATTACATACTTGGCTCTTGCTTTTCGTCAAAATCTCTGTAAAATATGAAAAGCACAGAAGAGTCCATTTAAGGCTTTGATTTTCTACACATATAAGGCCTACATATAGAGTAAATTATAAAATTTAGAGTGTAATTAGATTCAAAGTACTTCTTCACCAAAACACAATGTATTCTGAGCATATAATTATGAGATTGAGGTAAATTTACAATATTGGCATATGGGTAAAAGTCTTTCATTGCAGTGAGAAATCCCATGTTCCAGACAACTCAGAATTTTGATGTTGATTTAAATGAGTATGTCTGAGGTTTTACATTTATACCATACTTAACCATCTCTTTCCTTTTCTATCTACTTCCCTTTTATAAAAAAGAAATGTTTCCCACAAAATCATGGGACCTCTGCTCAAGGGTTGCTATACAAAGTCTGGTGGTTTTTTAATATGTGAAACAGATAAACATGGCTAGACCCAATGTGGTTTTCAAACAGCAAATACCCAAGCTGGTAAGTGTTATTTCCAATAACATACTAGATAACTCTTGAGAGAGGAAACAAAGCAGAACAGCAATAACCAAACAATAGAAACTACTTTACATGAATTTTATCTGCCTTACTCAACATAAATAATAGGATATCCACATTCTTAGGTTTTCCATGAATGCTGGTCTACATTCTGCAATAAAAGTAATTTTGATATTAGAGGAAAGTAATTAAAACAGGAGGAAAAAATTAGTATATTGAAAGTAGTTTCCCTAGTCAAATTCTACACATTAAACAGAAAAATCTGCCACTAGAGCTAGGTGGCTGGAATATGCCATTTTTTGTCATTGTTATCTTGATTACTGTTGTTGTCTATTGTTTGTTATGTATCTTTGTTGCCACTTTCACTCTACTATGTGAATGATATAATTAAAAAGAATCATCTGTCTTTCTTAATTAGATCATACCTATTACATTTTGAATTCTAGTTAAAAATTTAAACAGCTAAGCATTATTATATAATGTGTTTGTGAAAATATGTTTATAAAGGCAAATTGGGTGTTTTGAAAGAAAAGCAAACTTTTATATAGGCAATTGTTTTAGTCAGTTCATACCGATACAACAAGTTACAATAGACTGGGTGACTAAACAGTAATTTATTTCTTACAGTTCTGTATGCTGAGATGTTCAAGATCAAGGCTCTGGCATATCTGGTTTCTGATATGTACAATCCTCCTGATTTGCAGACAGCTCTCCTCTAATTGTATCCTCATGTCAGATACATGGTGGGGGTTGGAGGAGAGAAACAGAGACAGAGAGATACAGCCCTGGTCACTTCCCCTTCATGAGGGCTCCAGCCTCAACCTAATTACCTCTGGAAAGCCCTGCCTCCCAATACAATGACATTGGAGTTAGGATTGTAGCATATGAATTTTGGGAAACACAAACATTCAGCCCATAGCAGATACTATACTAAAGGGTGGCTGAGACCAAATATAACTGACTGCAAATGCAGTTCAACCTCTAAAAGACTTCTACCCATAGTTTGCACAGCAAATATATTCCTATACTTAAAAATCTTAATCTATGTATTATGTATTATACTGATAAATTAATATACACTAGGTTTTAAGTTAAAATAAAAAAATATTTATATTATGTACCTATTGCTTTTTATGATTTGCTGCTTTTGGTTTTAAATGAACTGGCCAACACAATTTATATTGGCTCTATATGTTTTCATTTCATAACTAAGTACATAAATAACGCCCTCATGTATGCATAAGGTAACTTATAAAATATAGCTAGAGACATATGTTTTAGAAGATGTATTCCTATCATTTTTACTTTTCTAAACTACAAAACTGTCATAGGCATAACTTTTCAAACCTTCATCAAACGTGTACTAGAACTATAAAAAAAATCATTTTTGACCATAAAAGTATATTCTGGCCTTCTTAATTAACTAAATATTCTATTTCCCTTGTCATTATCAATTCAAATAATAATAATAATAATAAACTGTTTTTATTTGGTCCATTTACCTAGAAATGTATTTTCAATGATCTCAAATAGCATTAGCAGTCAACATTTTGAAATAGGGCAGGTCCTCAAATTAACATAGTTTAGATCATCATTATTTCATTATAACATTGATAAGATGCCTTAGGAACTTAACTCTCATTTACATCAATTAGCCTATGTGGGAAAATTGTTTTTTTGTTTTGTTTTGTTTTGTTTTAATTTTTTAAAGATTTTATTTATTTATTTTTAGAGAGGGAAGGGAGGGAGAAAGAGAGAGAGAGAAACATCAATGTGTGGTTGCTGGGGGCCGTGGCCTGCAACCCAGGCATGTGCCCTGACTGGGAATCGAACCTGCGATGCTTTGGTTCGCATCCTGCACTCAATCCACTGAGCTACACCAGGCAGGCGGGAAAATTGGTTTTGTTATACATCATTTCACAGGACCTCTCGACATTAAGTACTTACTATACAAGAAATTAAATTCAGAGATAGACAAGTGCTTTTCTCCTACAGTCATGTAGTGTTAATCAGATACTGGATCTTGGTCAGATGAAATGAAAGTTTTGTCTACATTCTTCCTGAGGCAGCAATGGAAATATTTCACCATGGTCAGGAGTCAGACTGTATGTCTCTGTCCTGCAGAAGGGTACTGGGCAGAGGCGGGGATTGCTGCAGAACCGTGCCCCTGGTTCTGGGCTGAGCCTGCTCCCAGGAAGGAAAGTTTGAGGTCTTTGTTTGTTTTCTAATTCTCACAAAGAGGACTGATGAGCTAGCAGTGTCCCTACAGGAGGCAATGATTCCATTATTTCGTGGAGATTGGAAACCTATCTGGACTGCTGATAGTTTTAATCATCTTAGTAGTATCATTATTTGTCAGTGAAATGTGAGTCCTTGGTGTTCTCCATCCATGCACCTACTACAACATATTTCTCAGAGGCCCTTGTATAACAATATCTTTTAAAATTGTATTTCTCATGGAAATGTAATTTTGCATTCTAGAGGAAAATGCAATTATTTATTTTCATTGCATTTATTCTTCTAAACTTTTATATTGAAGTGTTTTTTCAGTTAGAACTTGGATTAATGGCTCACAAACAGGACCACATCTCAGCATTTGCCCTCACACTATTTCATTGTCTCGAGATACCTTCTGAGTATGGCTACATTTAACTATCAGATACTTGCAAGATCTAACTCTCAACTTTTTTCTGATTTGGGAATAGATGAGGTAAGCAGATTACTTTTGCAATCTTTTTGACCTTCTTGAAACCTATATCTCTTGTTTATTTGGGTTCATATTTATTGTTGTAGTGTATACAATTTTGATCTTTACTTGAAACTTTTAGTTCCCAATTGCCTTTATTTTCAAGTCTCATACAAACAGAAAAATAACAATCACACTAGAGTAGCAAAATTCTGCAAGGGTCATAAGGCAGAATATATATCTCTCAAAAGGAAAGTGGAATATGTGTGCAGAAGATGCTTTGCTGATGATTTGTTCTGCCAGGATCTGGTTTAAATTGTAGGTCCCTCAGAAGGCCAGTTTTCTCCTTCCTTTTTTACCTCTCTGATTTTCATTTTCACTGTTAGTCCTTCAGAGTTTCTAAAATTTTTACTTTATGGCTCCTAATCTCTTGAAATACCAACTGACCAGGTTTATGATGAAAGGTTAAAATCCACACATCCACACAAATGCATGCAGAGCCACTGGGAAGATATTGCTTGTACATTGTGCATTTATCTTTGCTTCGGTAAGGTTTTTTTTGCCAGAGCCCACATGGAATATCAGCACCAGCATCTCAATATTCTTCCCACATCAGCCCAGATCTAAGCAGAGAATATAACTGAGCATGAAGCAAGTCTCTCAAATAATTAAGCCACTCACTGGTGCTAAAATCTTTGAAATTTAATTATCTTGTCACTGGGAGTACGAGGCCTATTATGAATCCAAAAAAAGGTAACATCTTTTATCTTAACTCTTTTAGACCTTTTTATTATTGTATTTTTAAATGACTTTCTATTGTGGAGTACTATATACTCTAAATCACACTTCAACTAATGATTTTGTAGGACACTTGGTTCTCTGGCTGTTTGTTTGTTTGTTCATTTTTTAAGGATTTTGTCAGCTTACCTGTCTATATACAAAGCATACAAAGAATTTGGGTTCTGGTTCTAGAAAAGTATCAGTTAGAAAACAGTGAACATATAGATCTTTTGTTTTCAATGATCCCATGTAACAGTGGCTCCGTTGAAGATGTTTCTTGCTTTTACCACCTTCGGAGTTCTATATTCCCTAGACTGGAGGTTCAGTTGTCTTCAGAAGGGACAGCAGGTCTAAGGAAACATACTGAATTCCTTTGCCTAGTAAGTATGTACTGAGTATTGTACTCTGCATCTACTGTGAAAACACTGGAAAACCAATGGGGAGCAAACTCAGAGTTGTTACCTTTAGGAGATGGCAGTCCAGTGTGAGACTTACACATTAATCAGCACTTGCCATGTCTGATCATTGACTTGATGAAGTAAATGATTTTCATGGAGGGAAGAGTACTGGTTAGTATAAAGTCAAGAAAGTCTTTCTAAGGAATTAGGAGAAGAAATGTACAGCTATCGGGTGAGAGGGCCATTCTAGGCCAAGGGAAGAGCATATGCAAAGGTTCTGATATGAGAAAGACATGACCTCTTGTGAGGAAGAAAAAAATAAAATAATATAATCCAAAAGTTACTCAAATAATTTTTTTCCTAATTCTAACACCAAGCTGGAAAAAATTAAATATTAAAAAATTATGAGAGGAAAAAACTTGTTATTTTTCATAAACTTTCAGTGATGGGATCAGATAGATGTCCAATCATAAAGAGCCTTGCAAATTTTGGTTTGTTCAAATTCTGTATTAACTTGATTTAGTAAACTTTTTATTTCAACAGACTTTGTTGCTTTGACTTCCCTAATTGTTAAAGTGCATTTCAACTCCCACATTTAGCAATCAGAAGTTATTATTCTTAACAGCTTGTCATACAATTCAGTCTATAACAAACTAAAAGCTAAATCCATTTTATTTAACTTATTTGCTCAAGAATTTACCATCAAAATAAGGCGGGAAATTTCTGTCACCATATCCTCTCATGTTTTATTTCCTTCTCTTTCAGTTCCTTCTATTAAATATTCTCATCCATCAACATTTCCTTCAGTTTTTACATGACATTTCTACTAGTGACTCCTTACTTTGCTGAGTCTGCTGCTTATTTATGACTGTTCTATTAGCATCTCACATCATTGTGGAGGGAAGGAATGTTTCTAACTCTTCTGTTGCCCCTGCTGCTTAGCACATTGCCTAGAACATGTTAGATGCTTAATAATATACATATTTTTTCCAGAAATGTTAATGAGAACTCTTCCTTCTTCCTATTTTCTTTTTGAAGGGGTATTTCAAGGAGGCTCCATGAAGGCAGGAATTGTGTTGTTTATTTTAGTTTCTGCGTTATACCTACTCACACTAGTATCTGGCATATGGTAGGTATTAAGTAAATATTCATTGGATTAATTAATTATTTAATTAATCTATGTTAATATTATCTAAAGCATTGTATATACATTCAGAAACTTAAATATTGATAGTAATGCAATAAAATTATATCAAAAATTTTTAAGGCAAAAACTAAAATGATATGCAATTTACTTTCAAGTGCTTGCCTATAATTTAACAAACTCCATATACTGTGCTACTTTTCAGCATTGCTATACAAATCTTATATAGTGGAAGTTACTTTTGAGTCATTAAAATATACCTGAGTGAATAATATTTTAATTCAAGATTAGACTGCTATGAGATCTGTAAGTGTCTACATTTGCTGATGATGTTGGCTATGGTCCAAATGCAAAATATCAGAGTGATTAAGTATACTTAGCATTTAATCTGCTAATTATTGTTTAAAGAAAAAGTCCTTGACATTTCAAGAGTTATTTCCAATCATTGCTGTTACATTGTGTTACACTTCCTCTCCTTGCCATAAATAAATAAATAAATAAATAAATAAATAAATAAATAAATAAATATCACAGAATGTTATGACAGCAGAAATTGAATAAATATTATCATTTAAATTGAATACTTCTTATGAAATAGCAGCTCATGCTGGCAAAATGGCAGTTCAAGAACTGTGTGTCATGAGAATCACTATTATCATGCACAGGGGCTCTGCACTCCTGAAGGTGTTGCAGCCAGAATGGCCACCATGAGGGACAGACTGATTAGTAAGAAGTTATAGGCTTTCATCAACAAACCAGTTAAAAATGACTTCTTGCAAAACTTTTATATCTTTATTTTCTAGCTTTAGAAATTTAACACATAGCCATAAAATACTGTTAAGGTGATATTAATCAACTGCAAATCCAACAAATTGTTTTTTATTTTGTCAAGTAAAAAATACTATAAAAATAAGACAACTGGGACAATGTGAATATTGAGTAAATTTGTATGATAGTAAGAAAGTATTGTTTTCTTTATATAAATGTGATAACATTCTTCCTGTGTTTTCAAAATGGTTTATTTGTTCAGTAATCCACAGTTACATATTAACAAATAAAATCATATCATACTTGAGATTAGTTTTACAATGATCCAGTAACTGGTATAAATGAAACAAGATGGGTTTCATTAAACCCATAAAGACAATAATCATTAAAATTAGGTGATGAGTCCATGAGGTTCATTATGGTATTCTTCCTTATTTTCTATGCATTTTACTTCTCTTTAATAATAATTAAAGAAACACAAGTAATATTCTTTTATGTATTAAAGAAAAAACTGAGCAAGGAGAAAAGTATGTCCTTCACTGTAAAGGTAAAGAAAAACTTAATGAACCTACAAAGAGCTTTCTCCTCTTCTCAATCCATGTTGCATGTAGTAAGAAAATTACCACTTTGTGACAAATATTTTGATTTCTTCTGTAATTTCTTTTGCCAAACTGTATTCTCTGTTAATTGAAGGAAGCTACTTTCTCTTAAGATACTTTGTATCCTCTGCAATATATAAAAGCAAAAACCATATACTTAGTATTAAAAATGAAATTTTAGTTTATTAAGTTTTTAACTAAATAAAGTAAAATATAAATTCCTGTCTTCTGTAACCATAGTATTCAAATTAAAACTCAGGACAATATCAATGGATGGATACATTTAACAGATGATAACTCAGGAATGATTTTATTTTAACAAACTATCCCAAACCAGAGACTGGTAAACAGAACGAAAATCTCAAAAAGAAGCGTAGTTGATCAAAGAAAGAAATGTAAGCAGAGAAATAGAAAATTAAGTGGAGGACATGAAGACATGATGACAAAATACAATTGGAGAAATGGGAAAAGAATATTTATTTAATTCCTACCATGTGGCAGGCATTGTTATAAGAAGTAGGCCTAAAGGAACAAATAAAACAAAATTGCTGTCATCATGAAACCTCTTCTTTTTAGGTTTATTGAGGTATACTTGACAAAGATGTAAGATATTTTAAAAATACAACATGAAGATTTAACATGTATATGCATTATAAAAGTTTCCCACTATCATGTTAACACATCATCACCTCACATATTTACCTATTGTCCCCCTTGGTGAGAATATTTAAGTTCTACTCTCTTAACAGGTTGCAATGTATAGCACAATGTTATGAACCGTGGTCACCAAGTTATACATTCTCAGACCTCGTTCATCTCGAAAGTCTGAACTGAGAGTCTCCACCCTTTTACAACTTCTCCCCATTTCCCCCACCCCCGGTAACCATTTTTCTACTTTCAGTTTCTGGAAGTTTCACTTTTTAAAATACTTCACATATTAAGGGAAACAAAAATAGAATTTATTTATAAAAAATTGTGTATTTATTCTTGCATGTTTAAACTTCAGTCACCTTCAAAGTATTCTCTATTTGATGCAATATACCTATCCAGACATTTTTCCCATTGCTCAAAACAGTTTATGAACTCTTCAAATTTTGATGCCTTTTAGTGCTTCTGCCATTTTCTGTTTCACTTCTTCCACATCAGCAAAACGTTTTCCTTTGAGGACTTCTTTCATCCAGGGAAACAAAAAAAAGTTTGCTTAGGGCGAGATTGTGTGAATAGGGAGGATGGGGCATGCGAGTCATGCTGCTTTTTGGTCAAAAACTGCTGATCACTCAGTGCAGTGTGGGCAGGTGTGCTCCTAAATCACCCATCATGAAAAGGGCAAACACAATGAAAGAGTCTTCAAAAAAATTCACTGAAGCCAAAAGCAGTGTCTCACAACAATGCCAGCTGGCACACTGATACAGCTGGGCTCCTAGAACACTCACCTAGTGCAGGAAACCTGTACTACAAGTGTCCTGCCCTCCAGAAGATAATTCTGAGGTATTTTTTCGGTCCTCCCTTGTATGTGATACCATGTAATATTTTTCTTTCTCTGTCTGGCTTTTTTTTTATTCAGCATAATACCCTCAAGTTTATCCACACTATGGCAAATGACAAGATTTCCTTATTTTTTAGAGCTGAATATTTCTGTGTATGTGTGTATACACACATATGTAATGACATTTTCTAGGTTCATTCCACCATTGATGGACATTTAGGTTGTTTCCATGACTTGGCTTTTGTAAATAATGCTGCAGTGAACATGGGAGTTCCAATATCTCTTTGAGATAATGCTTTCATTTCCTTTGATAAGTACCAAGAAGTGCTATTGATAGACAGCACTATATATCATAGTTCTATTTTTAATTTATTGAGGAAACTCCATATTGTTTTTCATAATGGCTGTATATCAGTTTACATTCCAATCAACAGTGTACAGTGAAAATGGAACAGTAGTTCCATTTTCACCATTTTCTCACTGGCATTTGTTATCTTGTGTTGTTTAATAACAGCCATCCTAACAGGGATAAGGTGATATATCCTATAGTGATTTGGGTTTGCAATTCTTCAATGATTAGTGATGTTGAGCAACTTTTCATGTACCTGTTGGCCATGTATATGTCTTCCTTGGATAAATATCAATTCAGGTCTTTTACTATTTTATAATTGGGTTATATTTTTATTACTAAGCATATTAGTTCCTTGTATATTTTAGATATTAATCCTTCATTATATATGTACATTATATATGTGCCATTGTTTTTACATTTTAAATATTAAATGTAGCCCTGGCTGGCGTAGCTCAGTGGATTGAGCACAGGCTGCAAACCAAAGCATCGCAGGTTTGATTCCCAGTCAGGGCACATTCCTGGGTTGCAGGCCACACTCCCCAGCAACCACACATTGATGTTTATCTCTCTCTCTTTCTCTCTCCCTTCCCTCTCTAAAAATAAATAAATAAAATCTTAAAAATAAATAAATAAATATTAAATGTACACCAACCTATATAATGAAATAGAAAACTATTTTCTTCCTGGTTAAATTTTGCTGGCTTGTTTGTTGGTTGATTAGGTTCTACTTATAGGTGAGATCATATGGTATTTGTCTTTTACCCCCCTGGCTTATTTCACTTAACATAATGCTAAATGAAATCAGATCCATCTAAGCTGTCCCAAAAGGTAAATGCTCCTTCTTTCTTTCTGCTGAACAGCATTCCATTGTGTAAATGTACCATAGTTTTTTGATCCACTTATTTAGTGATGAGCACTTAGGTTGCTTCCAACACTTGGTTATTGTAAATTGTGCTGCTACAAACATTGGGGTGCACTAGTGGAACCTAGTCAACAAAACAAACAAGCATGTAAAATATAACCAGAGACACTGAAATAAAGAACAGACTGGAAAAAAAAAAGGCCCTGACTGGCGTAGCTCAGTGGATTGAGCACGGGCTGGGAACCAAAGTGTCCCAGGTTCGATTCCCAGCCAGGGTACATGCCTGGGATGCAGGCCATAACCTCCAGCAACTGCACATTGATGTTTCTCTCTCTCTCTCTATCTCCTTCCCTTCCCTCTCTAAAAATAAATAAAATCTTAAAAAAAAAAAGAACAGACTGACAGTAACCAGAGGGGAGGTGGGAGAGGATAACAGGTAGGAAAAGGGGAAGGGTCATTAAGGAACATGTATAAAGGACCCGTGGACAAAGCCAAAAGGGGATAGGTTTGAGGGTGGGAGGTGGGGATGGCTGGGGTGGGGTGGAGTGGTGAGGGGAAAATGGAGACAACTGTACTTGAACAAGAATAAAAACAAGAGAGGAAAAAATAAACCATTCCATTTTATAAGTTGTCTTAATTTTTGTTAATGATTTCCTTTGCTGAGGATAGTTTGACATTATCATACCTGTTTATTTTTCCTTTTTTCTTTTTTGCCTTTGCTTTTGGTGTCAAATCAAAAAAAATATTGCCAAAACCAATGTCAAGGAGTTTATCCCTATTTTCTTCTATGATTTTTATAGTTCCAGGTATTACATTCAAGTCTTTAATCTATTTGTAGTTAATTTATGAATGGTGTAAGATAAGAGTCCATTTTTATTCTCATGTGGCTAGCCAGACTTCCCACCACAATTTATTAAAGAGATGATTCTTAACCCATTGTATGAAGTCTGTCTGGAAAGCATCCAGCCATGTAATATGAAAAATAGAGAAATTTATTGAAGAAGATACAAGATACAAGAAACATTGTACATAAGACAATGACACCTCAGTCCCCTTCAAAGTAGGCACCTTGAGACCTCACAAAGTTCTCCCAGTCGCCATCAGCTGCCCCAATGAATTTTCCTGAACCTCATCAGTGGTCTGATAATCTTCTCCCTCAAAGGTGATTTTAAAATTTTGAGAAAAGCCAGAAGTCACAGGGCACCAAATTTGGGTTGTAGGGGGACTGCATTAACTGGGTGATTTGATGTTTTGCCAAAACACTGCCCCAGATGTAATGCATATGTGGGCAGTTGTTGTGATGAAGCTTCTAGTCACCAGTTGCCCATAGCTGCAGCCATCTGAATCATCCCAATAGTTTTCACAGAGGAATGTTCAAGACAAAACTTGATACAGATTTATTGCTCTACTTGCTCAGTCACCTTGCATGCAATGGCCACACAGGATACATGCTCAGTCAATGACATCTACCACCCCCACTGACTAGTATAGTTAAGTCATCATTGTTCACACAGGCTCATTCCAGTCTACTCCCCTTGGCTGCCAGGTTACATCGATGTCACTCAAACCATTCCTGTTATGTTAACAATAGTTGGACTTTTTCCAGACCTCATATATCTTGGTCTATGTCAAAAATCAATTTATGATATATATGTGAGTAATTATCTGGGCTCTCCATTGAGTTCCATTGATCTCTGTGTCTGTTTTTATCCCAATACAGCACTATTTTGATTAATGTAGATTTGTATTAGAGTTTAAAATCAGGAAGTATGATGCCTCCCAGCTTTTTTATTTCTCAAGATTGCTTACCTATTAAATGTCACATAAATAATAGGTGTAGAAGTGAGGATCAATATTGTATCCCCAATACCAATGTCATTCTCTTTTCTCTTTTGAGGTTTATTTTTTGTGAAGTTGGTTCATTTGTCAATCTGATATGTGCTAACATGTGCACATGGTTTGTCTTTCTTTCTTTTGTGTGAGCCGTGGGTGAGGGAGGCAAGAGAAGCAAAGCTGAAAAGTAAACCTAGCCACAGAGGACCATACAAGCAAAGACATTTGTCAATAGTGGTGGTTCTACTTGATATTTCATAATTGGTGGGAGCATTCCTATTCAGCTACAAAGCCATGGCCTATTCACTATACCCTTCTGTTTGCTTATCCATAAGATGAGTGACATTCTAGCTTTAGATTTCATGAATCTTTACTATTTCTCACAGCCCCCTGTGTCAGACCTTTTCAGGTAATCTCAGTATGTGTTTGACCTATATGATTTTGCAAAATAGAGATAAGTCATAAAGTGGTGATAATGATCAGCCCAGCATATTATAGGACAATCTGCATTGAGTTTCCCTCTGAAGACAGACCTCCTGATGGGGAGCATATAGTAGTATATGAAAAGTGGGGAAAAAAGTAGTTCTTTGTGGTAATAGTATATACTTTTTCCTGGCCTGGCTGACACCATGATAGTATGTGAAATCAGTGAAATACATCAAATAACCTCTTTGTTTCTCTTTGAGATATAACTGGTATATCTTTATAGTGTCTACAGAAATTGGTCATTTTATTGGGGAGGAAGATGATAATGAAAAAGAAAAAGGGGAGAAGGACAAAATGATTTTTGAAACTGCAGAACTTGACTATACTTTTGAGTCAACTAAATAGCTTTAAAAACGTTAATTCCTTGGCACTACCCCAGGTCAATCATACAAGAGTTTCTGCCCTGGCTGGTGTAGCTCAGTGGACTGAGCATGGGGTGCAAACCAAAGGGTCTCTGGTTCGATTCCCAGTCAAAGCACATGCCTGGGTTGCAGGCCAGGTCCCCAGTGTGGGCCATGCAAGAGGCAACCACACACTTATGTTTCTCTCCCTCTTTTTTTCCCTCCCCATTTCTCTAAAAATAAATGAATGAAAGTAAAGAAAAAGAAAATATTTTTTTAAAGATTTTTACTGTGGAACTCTGACATCTTTTTGTACAGTCAAGTCTGAGAACAAATGACATAGAGCAAATAGATCTATTCATTAAATGGCATTTTTACTTCTTAGTAAGCTTTAAATAGTGTGCATGGGTCAACTAGAATACCATCCTTGTTATTTGTTCTCTTACCACCACTTAATGTCTATATGAACTTAACCAATTTATCTCTCCATTATGAGCATCAACTTCCTTGTCTAGAAGCTTGAGATAGTGCCATATTTCCTCAGGATAGCTTTGAGCATCAAATGAGTTAATGTGCACATAGTGCATATCACCTTATCCAGAATGTATTAATCACCAATAAATAGAAACTAACAAATTAACTTCTATGCATGTAGAATTGTCCAGCTTGTACCTTAAGAATATTGAGAAAATGGTCACTCAAATAATTTTTTTTTTTGGCATTTGGTGTTCAGCTAATGAATCTACATTGAGAAGTACTACTGTTATGAATAATATTTCTAGGCATTGAAATCAGAAAGTCCTAGATTTAAACTGGCCCACTGATTTACTAGCTTTGTGCTCATGAAGCAGTTACTTAATTTTTCTGAGCTTTAGTTAGTTTATCTATAAACTGGAGATAATAAGACTCTAGGGGTTGTTGTAAGAAATAAATGTATGACAGATGCATAACAGTACATAATACATAGCAAGTTCTCATGACATGATAACTATAATTATTTTATACTTATTACTATATACTTTTAGAATTTTGGGGGTCAACTAATTAAGTTCATGTTAAAACATTGAAAGATTTGGCAAAAGCATAATAGGAGTACAAGAAAAGGATAATAGTATAAGTTGTGGCTTTGTCTTTATTTTTTGACATTCAACATTTTGCTTTTTCTATAATTTTAGTGTTTGAATTATGAGAGTAACAAAATAGACAAAAGTATCTAACACTATTATAAATATTGAGTCATACACATCATTAAAGAGATTACCCACCCCATAGTAACAGTGAGTACATAATCTTGAATACTGAATTTCTGGAACTGACATGTATATACATATGAAAATATGTTTAGTAGATATAGATATTCTTGATTTTTATAACTTACTTAGACATTTCCCTTTCTAAGTACTAAAGCATTAATTCTTGCATTGAAGCTCAATATAGTTATTTTGAACATAAAAGTGTTGATTGCAAGCTATGAAGAGCTTCTCTGATTTTAAATTATGGTTCATTTCTTCTTATATATTATAATTTATTATATTAAGAATGGCTTACAATATTTTTTGCCTTTAGAAAAAACAAATTTGCTGAATTTGCTAAATATTTATTGTGTGATACATTATTTCCAAATTTGCAAATCAAATATGATAGTAAGTTCTCATTTTGGGAAATGTATTTGCATCTTGATTTGTCACAAGATTGAGTAAAATGTTTCCTGGTATAGAGTGCTAGGAGCTAAGAATTATATCATTTTGAAAGGTTCTATTTATTATACTTTAAAAAATATTTTATTCTTTTAATTTTTCCATTACACCAGATATACAATATTAGTTTTAGGTATACAATATAACAATGTTATATTGTTATAACATTTATATATCTTATAAAGTGATCGCCCTGGTGAGTGTAGGACCCATCTGACACCTTACATAGTTATTACAGCATTACTGACTATGCTCCCTATGCTTTGCTTTGCATTCCTGTGACTATTTTAATAACTGATAATTTGTACTTTTTAATCCCTTTCACCTTTTTTACCTATCACTCCTTCTATCTGGCAATCATTAATTTGTCCTCATGTCAGTTTTCTTTGTTCATTTTGTTTTTTATATTTCATATATATATGTCATACAATATTTGCCTTCCTTTCTGACTTATTTCATTTAGTGTAATACTTTCAACATCTATACATGTTGTCACAAATGGCAAAATTTCATTCTTTTTTTATGTCTGAGTAATATTTCATTATATATACCTTATAGCCACCCCAAAATTTGTGCTTTTAAATGTTGCCAATCCGATTAGTGAAAGTAAAGGGAAAACTTCTCTTAGGATAGTCTCAATTTTGACTTCTCTGGTCTAATATTGCAGATATTCAAACTATTTACAGATATCAAGTGCCTAAAATTTAATTTTATATTTAATGAGTGAAATATTTGAAAGCAATATAGACCCATAGCTGCATTCTATCTACCCTCCACATGGATAATATTTCATTTCCTATATATGGCTTCTTCTTTGAGTTTTGTAATATTGTTTTTCCTTTGTGAACACTGTATTCTATGTAAAACATTCTATCTATAAATTCATTCTTTGTTCTATAGAAAACTATTAAGGCTATGCTGGGAAAGGCTACCACTTGTGTTTTTGACATGTTCTTTGAATCATAAACAGCATATTATCCTGCATCATTTTTTAGTTTTATTTTTTATTGTTGTTCAAGTACATTTGTCTCCATTTTCCCCCATCCCTACCTCCCATCCTCTATCCTACCCACCTCCAGCCCCCACTTTTGGCTTTGTCCATGTGTCCTTTATGCATGTTCCTAACGACCCTTCCCTCTTTTCCCCCCACTGTCCCCTCTCACCCTCCCCTCACTGGTTACCGTCAGTTTCTTCTTAATTTCAATGAGTTAATGGGAGAATCAGGACTTTTCTTGCTGGTCATCTATACTTTTGTCTAAATTTGTAAGTTACATTTATAGAATATAATAGTTAACTTGTAACACTTAATTGCTAGATATTTTACTAAATTATATTTATGATCTCATTTAAATCCTTACCATCATTCTATAAAATAGTTTATATATTTAAAAATAAACTGTATTTTTTCATAATCAGAGAAATTAACATACCCATCTAGGGTCACATAGCTATTAAGAATCAGAACTGAGATTCTAGCAGAACTGTTTCAGACTTGAACATGAAGGATTAACAACTGACTATACCATTAAACAGTTTTGAAAATCCACATTCGTTGGTTGGGAGAAGTTCATCTATTTACCACAGCAATAAGTTTCAAGCTAGGTGAAGGTTTACCTTTTTTAAAAAATCACATTGTCAATGACAGTAAAGTCTTCTGGGCTGAAAAGTCAGTAAAGCCCTAATCTTGCATGTTTGATTGAGGGGCAAACCAAAATTACAGGAAGTAAAGCCAAACTAAGAAAAACTCCAAAGAATTTTCCAGTACAAAACTATATAACACAGCACTAGGTGAAACCCAAAACACAGGATACTTTCTTCTCTCCATGCTATGCTATGTTAACCAAATATAATATGTATCTATATTAGGCTTCATATTTATAGACATGTCATTTAAAAACCATAGTGCAAATATTGTAAGAGAAAAATTATAAAACTTAGAAATAATTTTATTAGTAAATAAATGGCATCTCTGTTACAATAATATTGCAGTAAAATAAACATTCCTCTGAATCATGCCCCATGATTGATTCTGCTACTCTTCAACGGAGCTGAAATCAGAGTGGGCTATTTTAATCTTTCACATGGCTGTCTTCCCAGGCATGTCAAGTATTCTCAAATTTTAGATTCATCAGCCCGAATCTCTTCAGCAATAGTTGTTCATTTTAGGCCTTATAAGCTTACAAATATGTGCCTGTCACAAAATATGAATGGATACTACTTTTATTTTCTTTCTCTCTTTTTTTTTATTGCAGCTGTTATTTCTGAAAACTTGATGCATTCCGGATATCTACTTCACTGACTCACTTCCTACATAAGCTGGTTTCATGCATGAAAAAACAAAAGGCTTTGTTTAAAATATAAATGGAATGAACTTACAGTAAATGTTAAATGCTTTCTTTATAGATCAAGTACATATACCAGTCTTGAATCTAAAAAAAATTTAAAAAATCCCTAACCTTCTCTTTTTGTCTTTAAACAATACAAATTACCCATGAAACATGATTGGCAGAAGGAAAATGCAATCTCACTTCTATAGAATGAAATTTTAAAAAGAATATTTTATAGTGGTTTTTAGACCCATCTAAGTCATCATAGCCACCTCTTTGGGGCATTTAATTTAAATTTTCATTGCCATTGTTTTTAAGCCTCTTTATGTAGAAAATGATAACCTTGCAAACCCTATAATAAGAGATAGATTACTAACATTTATGAAAGAAAATAGAGGCTATTCATTCTCAAATATAACTGAAATTCTATGTTGCCTAAACATTTAATACCATAACATTTATGTGATGGAGAATCAAACAAATTTGAATTTTCTTAATATCACCAAATACTTTGGAAAATCTGCTCAGTATATGGAATGGTAGCATAATGATTTATACACAGGGTATGACAAAAGTAGTAGGTTTAAGTTGTGAGTGTGTGGGACACAGTTTATCTTGTGTTATTATTTATTAATTATTGTATTATTTTTCATACAAAGAACTATATACCTACTTTTCCCCACCCAGCGTTACTGCACACAAATTTATTTTATACAAGCATAGTTTTAGAAAAGTGCACACTTTCCTTGAAGTGATACCTACCCCGTTTTATCCTAGGTAAGTAGAAGATACAGATTTCCCCTTCATAACTGAATAGCTGATGGGCATATTTCAATGGGGTTATGGCTTGGTTAGTGAGTAAAACATTTTACGAGAAGACACAAGTTAGAAGACAATATAAAATAAATAGAAGTACTTATATTTTGTTTTCATTGGAATTCAAATGGAACATTATTAGCCATATGATTTACTCATGCCTCCATTATTTTTAGTCATCTGTTCCCTTTGAGTTCCTACAGTTGTATGTACTCATTCTCCAGGATTTAACAATTATCAGTTTGGCTTTCTTTTTTTCACAACAGCACAGATCTATTATTTTACAATTCTGGAGGTCAGGAGTCTGAAATGGGCCTCGTGGGACTCAAATTGAGGCATCTGCAGGGCTGCATTCCCTCCTGGAGGCCCCAGGGGAGGCGGCATTCTTTGTCTGTCCAGGGACTAGAGTGCCCGCATGCTATGACATCCTCTGTCTTCAAAGCCAGCCCTGCGAGTGTGTCCTTTAATGAGGACATTTCTTGACTCATTTTGCCACTGTCATACAATGTTAGCTGCTCACAGAGAAAAATATGATTGTTTTCAACTCCCCACCCCATAGGCCCTATACTCAGTACCAAAACTGGGCAATATTAGGTATTGGGAAATTCACCTGCACTTCCTTTTAGAAAGCAATTTTATATAGTTCTTTCTTTGAAGCAAATGGAACTTTAAATGGATATTGGTGACATTTTAAAGTGTTTGATATTAACCAGTTTTATGAAACTCATTTATCAAAAGTTTGTATATCCTATATATAAAAATGGAATATGTCAATAAATATAAATATATACACATTTATATATAAGATGTGCATTATAAAATTAATTATAAAATGCTTATAGAGAGCTTATAATATTATCAAATATTCAGTAAATATATAATTAATTTTCTATTGTTTCCAAACTATTGTATAAGTCTTCAAGCTTTAAAGTGGGATTGGGGACAAAAAGATAATTCAAAATGATAAACTTAATTACATTTTTCAGTAGAAATGCTCAATTCTATAGTACCTACACAGAAGATGAGGAGAAAGGAATCTAAGCATACCACAGAAAATCATTAAATCACAGAGGAAAAGAAGAATAAATAAGCAGAAAAAACTATAAAACCCCAAAATGCCATTAAATAAGTTTGTACATACCTATCCATAATTATTTTCTATGTAAATGGACTAAATTCTTAAATCAAAAGGCAGAGTAGCTGCATTGTGATTTTAATTACTCACTAAGAAAAAAAGAGAGGATTCAAATAAAATCATAAACAAAAGAGAAGACTTACAATAGACACCAGAGATAAAAAAAACAGACAATAACAGACTATTCTGAACACTCATACACCAACAAATTAAAAAACTAAAATGGATAAATTTCTAGAAACAAGCAACCTACCAAAATTATGAAGTAATAGAAAATATAAACAGACCGATTAGCAAAAAGCTTGAATCAGTATTCAGAAAAACCTCCCAACAAACAAAAGTTCAAGACCAGATAGCTTTCCTGTGATTTCTATAGAACATTTAAAGAATAATTAATACCAAATCCTTCTCAAACTCTTCCAAGAAATAGAAGAGGAGGGAACACATTCAAACATTTTACAAGGCCAGCATTAGTCTGGTGCCTAAACCCGATAAGGACACCATAAGAAAATAAAACTACAGGCCAATATTCTTGATAAAAAATAGGCACAAGTCCTCAACCAAATGTTAACATATTCAATAAGATGTTAACAGAATTAAACACCATGATCAGGTGGTATTTTTTCAAGATCAAAGAATGGTTTGACATTGCAAATCAATCATTGTGATACATGTTGTTACCAAAATGGACTAAAATTATATGATCATCTCAATACATTTAGAATGTATTTAGAATGAGCAAATGAGCATTCATTCTAAATGCTGATTCTGTTGACAAAATTCAATATCCGTGTATGATAAAACTCCCACTTATCTGGGTATGGAGGGAAGGTACCTCAACATAATACTCTTATAATTAAGTACTAAGCCTGGTCCTCAGTTTTCTCTTTCTCCAAACTACTGGAAATAAAAGGTCTTTCTGTATTCAGCCAAGGAGTACACTTTGCTTTTGCAACTTGTATTTTAACTGATTAGTCCCAGCTTCCTAAAAAATATATTTTTCAAAATAGAAATTTGTGTTTGACAGTAACCTCCCAATTTTATTTTTCTCATAGTTACATTTTTCTCCATATTTCTTAAAGTTCAGATCTAGTTCATCAGAAAAATCGTTCCCTCCTACCAGAATACCACTGAAGTCAACACCTGTGAAAGTTTAACAAACGGACAGCTAGCTACCTTGTGGAATCCATTTGGCCCTCCCCTACCTCCTACACCAAGGATGGCAGTCCTCGCTTTAGATGGGTTGCAGATGATCCAGCTCCAAAATTCCATTGCCATGGCTACTTCCTTGGATGACTCCGGGCACTCACTTTTATAGATTAGGTTCTTTGGACACACATACTAAACTAGTTGAGAGGCACTTGTTGAGAAGTGCTCCTGGAATCAGCAAAAACTGGTCCAAAAAAAGCTTATAAAGAAGCAAACTGGTTAGAGGAAAAGTAGAAATTTAATGCATTCTTTATAAAAGCCATAGCCTGTGCTTAGGTTCTGAAAATGATGTCATTCTTTGAATCTTTTCCAAGTGGGCCTGAGGAAGCCAGGCCATTAAGTCCCTAAATGCATGTGTGGTTGAATGTACTCATCTCCAGGAAAGCCTCTGAAGGGGGCTGGCAACTTGGAGCTGTCTGCAGTCCTCCCAGCAGCTGTGGTACTAAATGCTCATTTCTGAAGAGAAATCTGGGATGCACATCATAGCCTCTACTGAAGTATTATGTCAGAATCTGTTAAAACAAGCAACACACATAATCAGTAAGTACATGTATAATTGAAATAACAATAATACTGTAGGCTTAATTGATATCAATGGATGATTGCACCTAACAACTGCAGAACAAACTTTTTTAATTGCTTTCAGAACATTTATCAGTTTCATTTTACTGTATTGTTTAAATACTGGGCAATGACTGTCAGCTGATTTCTCAAAAGAGACCTTACAGGCAAGAAGGGGCTGGAAAGAAGTATTCAAAGTCATGAAAGGCAAGGACCTACATTTAAGATGACTATCCAGCAAAGCTTTCATTTAGAATGGAAGGGCAGATAAAGTGCTTCTCGGATGAGGTCAAGTTAAAGGAGTTCATCATCACCAAGCCTTTATTATATGAAATGTTAAAGGGACTTATCTAAGAAAAAGAAGATAAAAATTATGAACAGTAAAAAGACAGCAAACTCACAGTTATTAACAACCACATCTAAAACAAAAGCAAACTAAGCAAACAAATAGAACAGGAACAGAACCACAGAAATGGAGATCACATGGAGGGTTAGCAACAGGGGAGTGAAAGGAGCAGAGAGGGGGAAAATGTACAGAGAATAAATAGAATAAATGGTAGGGAGAAAATAGACAGGGGAAGGGCGAGAATAGTATGGGAAATATAGAAGCTAAAGTACTTATGACACATGGACATGAACTAAAGGGGGAGAATGTGGGTGTGAGGGGATGTGCAGGGTGGAGGGGAATGAAGTGAAGGGGAAAATGGGACAATTGTAATAGCATAATCAATAAAAAATAAATTAAATAAATAAATACTGGGCAATGAGGCACATTTCTACAAACTCAAGGACTGACATTATTGAATATGTTCTCTGACTACAGTGGAATTAGCTAGAAGTTAGAAAGAAAACTATGACCATTTGCACATTTGCTAGGCTAATATATATCTAAATAATCCAAGGCTCAAAAAATGGGTTAGATAAAAAGTAGAAATTGACCGTATTTTGTACTGAACATAGTGAAAGTATGATCTATCCCAACCAGTACGCCACTGTTAAAAATCATTTTTTATTGTTGTTCAATTACAGTTGTCCCCATTTTTCCTCCATTACTCTCCCTTGGCCTACCCAGCCCCCACCTTGTTTTTGGCCATGTGTCCTTTGTACATGTTCTTTGATGACCATTCTTATTGGGAAATGTTGGGAAATGTTCTGTCTTAAATGTTAATATTATAAAACCAATCTGGCAAAAGACCCAATTCAAGAAGTTAAAAAACAACAAACTAAACTTATGTTTAGAAATGATAACATTACGGTTATGTTAAAAGTAGCCATTGTTTTTTAGAGATATGTACAGAAACATTTGTAAATAAAGAAATATGATTCCTTGGATTTACTTTAAAATAACTCAAAAGATGGGGAGAGTAGTTTTGTTAGAAATATGCATAGGAAGATATAGGTGATACAAGAGAAGCCATATTTATTAAGCTGTTTGATAGGTACATGGAATTTATTATACTGTTCTCTATACTATGCTATATTTAATAATTTTCATAATATAAAGTTTAAAAATAATATAAATTCAATTATTAAATTTCAATAAGAAAAAGGTAAACACATTTATAGTAAACTGGCAAAGGACACAAATATGTAGTTGAATTACAAGGAGAAGTAATATGCAACAAAAATCATATCTGAGGTGAAATATTTTTACCAGAGTGGGTTATAAATTAAAGGTATTTTTTCAGAAACTAGCTATAAAACAATTTCACTGGAATTAACAGGAGCTTTAATAAGTACCTTATGATAAACAATATTTTTGCTTTGAATATATGCTCATGGCCATTAAAAGTGATAATGTCACTGCTTTTTATGGAAATGACATTAGGAAGCTTGTTAATGCTATGCTGCCGGAGTATGGGTTGAAGATCAGTGTGTTACATTTGACTCAGGTGCATGCAGGTTTGAAACAAGCTAGTCCACCTACTACCATAGTGCATGTCTAATTTCTTTTAACACTGTACTAGTGTTCATATTCAGAACAATAGGTGGAAACAGTTTAAGAAAGTTCCAGGGAATAAGTAAATATATCATTATAGTCATAGACTGCATAACAATTTTTTGATCAACAATGGGCCACCTATATGACTGTGGTCCAATTAGATGATAATGGAGATGACAAATTTGTATCGCCTATTGATGTTGTAATGTCATAATGCAACACATTATATGTTTGTGGTGACTCTGGTATAGTGTTTATAAAGTCTACAGTAGTACACAGTAATGTCCTAGGCCTTCACATTCACTCACCACCAACTCACTGACTCACTAAGAGCTATGGAGTACTGCAAACTCCACCCATGATAAGTGCCCTGTATAGCTATACCATTTTTTATCTTTTACATTGTATTTTCATAGTACCTATTCTGTTTAGATACACAAGTACCATTGTTTTACAAATGCATACAGTATTCAGTATAGTAACATGCTGTACAGGCTTATAGCCTGGAAGGAAAAGGCTGTACAGGACAGCCTGGTGTGTAGCAGCCCATATCATCTAAGTCTGTATAAGTACACTTTAGAATGTCCACACATGACAAAATCACCTAATGACACATTTCTCAGAAGGTACTCCCATCATTAAGTGACGTAAAACTGTGTTCACAAATGACATAGTTGTGTTCATAAAGAGTCAAAAATATCTACAAACTATTACTATACATCAAGGTCCATAGACACAGATCAATACACAAAAGTCAATTATATTTAAATATGACAAAAACTGAACATCAGAAATTGAAACTTGAAATGAACAGCCTTTTTATGATGTATTAAAAACATTAAAAATTTAAATACCCAGGTAAAAGTCTAATATGACCTGTGAGACCTCTTCATAGAAATTATGAAATATTGAGAGAAATCAAAGACCATGTGCGATGGTTAATGAGGTGTAGCCTACAAACAATGGCTTGTAGGTCAGAGAGAGTGGGAATAGAGATACCACTTACTTAGGTTTAAAGATTATATGGGTTTGGACTAGTATAATGACAATGGAGTTGGAAAGAAATTAACCAATTTAAGACACAATTTAGGAGTAGAACAATCATGATCTATCAATGAATTAAATATAAGGGATGTATATGAAGGAAAGGGAGGAATTGGGAAAACTGGTCAACTTTTTTGGTATATTACCACACAGGTAATATTATGGTATATTACCAGACAGGTGCCAAGATGTTAAATTTGTTTTCACTGATTATATTGCACAGACATTTTCCTGGCAATGTAGAGATAATAGAATATAGTATAACTAACAGTTATGAGTCAGAGGACTTTGGTAATTTGCTTGCTATACAAGGATTTCTCTCAAACCAAAAATGATAAAAATAACTACCAAATGATTATGAGAATTAAATAACATAGGCAAAAGTAATCAGCATGATGCCTAGCACATAACATTTACTTTATAAGTATTGGTTAAATATTAATATAGATATGTTCTGATCAAATTAATGAATAATGAAAGATATCCTGGTACCCCTGGGTTACTTTTAGTTTTACCTTTTTTTTCAATTTCAGAGTTAGAGATTGAGAAACACTCTATTCTGAAAAATCATGTATTTATTTATTATTTCTTCAAGAGGGTTTGTTTTCTACATGTCAATCTTATCAAGTTTGATATTGAATCTATTTTGCTTCTCTTAAAGAAGTTAATTTGTAGATTTTACAGTATATTTTATAAAATATGCCACATACTAAACTGTCCAAAAGGGGAGGGATACAAGGAAGGCATTGAACAATCTGACATTGAATTGTTTAAAGGTAAATTCCATCTCAAATCTTTATGATTTATACAAGCCAACTAAATATTTCTAAACTGAGGTTTTAATAATGGTAGCAGATGAGCAGAATTGCAATAGATGATTTTTTAAGCCCTGTTTATGTCAGACCTCTAGGATAGGATGGATATACTGCACTTCTTGCTAGTACTAATCAATTGAATAATGAGTGTGTGTGTGTATATACATATATATATACATATATACATATATATACACACACATAAAAGTCCTTTGTCAATATTTAAATTTTAATTAATATTTTCTGCAAATTTTTATAGAATATTTTTCAATGTTCCTGACATAGTACTTTTATTTTTAGAATTAAGAGTCTAGTTGTAGGCAAACAATCACTAATTCAATTGATGAATTTATCAATTAATAAAAGTACAAGATAATTATTAAGGTCCAGAATGATATAAACAAGAAGATGTAAGAAATGGATAGTTACCTTGGACTAAGTAGTTTAGTTGGAATAGGTCCTACTAAGTAAGAAAGTATTATTTCAACTGGACATTGAAAGATGAAAGGAATATACTCTTGTAATCCAGTAAAAACAGAGTTTCAGGCCCTGGCCAGGGAGCTCAGTTGGTTAGAGGCCAGTTCCAATACACCAAGGTTACGGGATCCAATGCTGGTCAGGACACATACAGGAATCAACCAATGAATGCATACACAGGTGAAACAACAAATTGATGTTTCTCTCTCTCTCTTAAAAAAAATCAGTAGAAAAATCGAGGTCCAGAGATAATTGCAAATGCCTAATCCGTGAATAAGCTTAGATTTTTTAAGGAAAATGACAAAGTTAAAATGGACAGAGAAGAGGAAACTAGTGGGAGAAGAGGCAGGAGCCAGATCATTCATGACTGCATAGGCCATGGAAAATAATTTGGATTTTATTTTAGCATCATGGAAAAATGACTAGAAGAACTTAAGCAATAGAACTATATATTTCAAAATAAACAATTGGTACAGAGGCAAGGCTATAGACACATGGATCATTTAGAAGGCTAGTGATCATGGAGAAGGTGAAAAGTAAAATATTGGGTTGACCAAAAAAGTCTGTTTAGCTTTTTTCCATAAAAGAAGGGACACATATCTGTTTCACCAATAACTTTATTGATTTGGATATTTTGAGTATGTCATCTATCTCCCATGTGGTAAAATGTTGATTGTTCTCAATTAATGTCTCCCTTTGATTGCTATCAACTTCAACTGGTCTACCCAACCATGGAGCATCATCCAGGGAGAAATCTTTTGTATGAAACTTCACAAACCACTTTTGACACATTTGATCAGTCACAGAACCTTTTCCATAAACTGCATAAATTTCTTTTTATTGCATTTCAGTTGCATTTTTACCCTTCTTGAAATAATAAAGCATAATATGCCAAAGACATTGTGTGTTTCTTCCATCTTCAATATTAAAATGGCTACACAAAAGTTCACCAATTTTGATGTATTTTTTAAATGCAGGCTGATATGACAGCTGTCACAATACAATCTAACAAAATTGTTTTGAATTAAGTTAAAGCCAAAGTTAAGCACTACTAGAGCCATCTTGAGAGAAAAATTAATGAAATTTTTGGCCAACCAAATAGTTTGAAAAGTATGGTATTGAAAGTAGGGTTCCCAGTTATTGCTGGTGGGTTAGATGTACAGAAAGGGAAGTCAGTAATGGCATATATCCAGTCTTATATAAATAGTGTATATATAGTAACTAGATGAATAATGACATCATTTACTAAAACGTAGAAGGCTGGGACAGGAGCAAGATGATGAGTAGTGGGAGATGGACCCAAAACTGAGAGTTCTGCTTGAGACAAATGGAGTTTGGAATATCTTCTGCACATCTATATGGAGTTGTTGAAAAGAGAAGATATGTTAAACTCAAGATTAAAGCTGGATGTATAAACATGACAGTCAACATAAACAGTGTGAAAAGTCACAGGACTACATCAGATCATATAAAAAGAGGGCATGGACATGAAAATACAGCTAAGAATTTCTAATTTGAGAAACAATAATTGACTACTGCACCTATCATGATGGATGACAGTGGTGACTTTGACAAAAGGAATTTCAGTACATTGATGAGCAAAAAGTTTAACTGAAGTGGATTGAAAAGTGAATGGGAGTTGAGAAAAGTAAAAACTATGTGTAGTGTATATGTTTGAAAAAAAGGAGAGAAATGAGGTGGGAGCCAAAAGAATATGTAAGAACTAGGATTTATTTTTAAGAGAAAAATACTACAATTTTATATGTTAATAGCAATTTTCAGATGGAAGCAATTAAATAGATTATAAGATACACTAAGCAAATTAGGAGAGAACTATGCTATAACTACAGAAGTCAAATCCTTGAGTAGGTCACAGGCAAGGGATACAATAACCTAGTGGGAAAAAAATGGCTTCTATGGGCCAACAGTGGTTTCATTGATTTCAACAGGAAAGAAAGGAAGGTATATGGGCACAGATACAGACAATAAGTTGATCAATGTCAATTCACAAGTATCTCTGTCTCAACTTACTCCCTCTACAAGAGTTACCTGAGTATAGTGTAAAAGTGTAGGTCATGGAGTCATATCGACTTTGTTCAAATCTTAGCTCAGTTTGACAATGGAAAAAGCTGAGTATCTACATGTCAAGTCCTCATCTGTACAGTGCAAATAATAATAGTGCCTTCCTTGTGAGTACTGTTGAGATAATTCCAATAAAGCTATAAGACCCACAGTTAACATAGAATACACAATACAAGTTGTTGTCCTTGTCATTTGTCATTAATACTTAATGGAATTATTCTCTTACTATATCCAACTGCCTATTCTAGATCTATACTTGGATGTCTAAGCATCTACCTACAAGGCACTTGAAGCACAGCATGTCTAAAACTAAACATGTAATATCCCAATATTACTGATATATGGCCAAAAAAAAGTACTCCAGAACTAGATGACAGGTTATATTTGTCTGAATTTATTTCCCTTGTTTTTTCTCTTTTATCTTTTCTGAATTACATCAGTAATAATAAATATTATTCCTTCTAAAATATTTTAGACTTACAGTTTAAGATACTATTTTTTTAATTTTAAAAGTTAGTGTTATAAAATATAAAGCAGTATAAATTCAGAAAATATTTTGATTTTTTCTTTCTCTTTCTTAAAAATGTTTTTAAAATGTTTTTATTGTTGTTCAAGTACAGTTGTCTGCATTTTTCCCCCACCACTTCCCCCCACCCCAGCCATCCCCACCTCCCTCCCCTGATCCCACCCCCCATTGGTTTTGTCCATGTGTCCTTTATAGTTGTTCCTGAAAATCCTTCCCCCTTGTCCCCCCATTATCCCCTCCCACATTGAAGTCAATATTTAATTGGGTAGATACTGCTACACATAAATTATATTTCTTTTAAAAAACTGCTGGAAAAGTGTTTCTCCTGGATTTTATAGCCTTTTAGTCAAGAAAGCAAATAGAAACAACCTATTTGTATGCAATAAATATGCTGTACATTGAACTGTGCATTATACAGAATCTTAAAACAAAGGTTTCACTAATGTTAATTACTGAGTATCATATTGAGTCTTGGAAATTGAAAGTACTTGAGATATGTTTAACCTAGATTATTTCATATATTCAAAACATTAGAAGGTAGCATAAATGCATTCTCTCTCTGATCATTGACATAAATCCCCTTTTATATTTGTAATAATCTTTATAGGAAACAAGATAAAATGATTTAAAAATACTCATAGACCTAAGTATGTTGATTACATACATTGGTAATATTTAATATCCTTTGTGCTTCATGTAAGAAAGAAACCATGTCCTTCACAAAATAAGATTAAAGCATAAAAGCAAATATACCAGAATTGAACCATATGGAACTCTCAAGATTTAATCACTTTTTATTTGCAAAAATATTTTATATAATTCAATTTATATAATTCAATTTAACATAAGACAACAAAAGCAGTAAATATATTAATCAGTCATATCTTTGAGATAACAAAAAGTTAATTCTCCAGTTGTAGTTAAGTAAATAGATGATGCTAAGTGAAATAAGCCATGCGGTGAAAGACAAATACCATATTATCTCACCCGTAAGTGGAACCTAATCAACAAAATAAACAAGCATGCAAAATACAACCAGAGACATTGAAATTAAGAACAAACTGACAGTGACCAGAGGGGAGGTGGGAGGGATAATGCAGGGCAAGGGGAAAGGGTTTTCAGGAACAAGTATAAAGGACACATGGACAAAACCAAAGGGGGGTAAGATCAAGGGTGGGAGGTGGGGATGGCTGGGGTGGGGGGATGGTGAGGGGGAAAAAGAGACAATTGTACTTGAACAACAATAAAAAAAAGTTTAAAAAAAGAAGTAAACAGATGAAATAAACAATCTAACTTTACACATAAAGGAACTAGAAAAAGAAGAACCAAGAAAGCCTAAAGTGAGTAGGAGGAAGGAAATAAATATTAGAGCAGAAATAAACAAAATAGAGACTTAAAAATAGAAAAGATTAATATAACTAAGAGTTGATTCTCTGAAAAGATGACCAAAATTGATAAATCTTTAACCAGACTCATCAACAAAAAACAGAGAAGGCCCAAATAAACAAAATCAGAAATGAAAGAGGAGAAGGTACAACTGACACCACAGAATTACAAAGGATTTTAAGACAATGATATGAACAAATATATGTCAAGAAACTGGACAACTTGGAAGAAATAGATAAATTCCTAAAAACATATAATCTTCTAAGCCTGAATAAGACTGAATCAGAAAGAAACAAAATCTGAACAGACCAATAACTACTAATGAAATCAAATCAGTAATCTAAAAACTCCAATAAAACAAAAAGTACTGGACCAGATGTCTTTACAGGTGAAATTTACCAATCATTCAAAGAGTTAATAACTATCCTTCTCAAACTATTTCAAAGAAATGAAGGGAAGAGCAGTCTCCCAAATTCATTTTATGTGACCAGTGTTATCCTGATACCAAAACTAGACTAAAATCCTACAAAAAAAATCATAGACCAATAGCTCTGATGAACATAAATGTAAAAATCCTCAACAAAATATTAGTAAACCAAATTCAACAATAAATTTAAAATATCATAAACTGTGATCAAGTGGGATTTATTCCTGCAGTACAAGATTGGTTTAACATCCACAAATCAATTCAATTGATACACCATATAAAAAATAAAGACAAAAATCATAAAATCATATCAATAGACTCAGAAAAAGCATTTGCCAAAGTCCAATATCAAATTATGATACAAACTGTCAGCAAAGTAGGAATAGAGAAAATACCGCCACATAATAAAGGTCATATATAACAAACCTACAGCTAATATATGAAATAATGAAAATCAAAAGCTTTTTAAGATAAGGAACAGGAAAAGGATGTTCACATGCATATTTTTATTCAACATGGTATTTATTGGAATCCTAGTCACAGCAATCAGACAAGAAAAAGAAATAAAAGGCATCCAAATTAGAAAGAAAGAAGTAAAACTGTCACTATTTACAGATAACATGATACTAAAAGATTTCAACAAAAAACTATTAGAATAAAAAATAAATTTAGTAAAGTATCAGGGTACAAATTAGTATTCAGAAAGCAGACTTTTATACACCAATAACAGATTCTCAGAAAGAGAAAATAAGAACACAATCCTATTTACAATTTCATGCTAAGAATAAAATACCTAAGAATAATATTTTAACCAGGGAAGTAAAAGTCCTGGTTAAAATATTCAGAAAACTATAAGACATTGAAGAAAAAATTAAAGACATTTAATTTCTGTAAATGGAAGGATATACTATGCTTATGGATAGGAATAATTAACATTGTTAAAATATTCACATTCCTGTTAAAATTACATTCTATCTATAAATTCCATCCATGCTTATCAAAATACCAATGCATTTTTTCACAGTTCCAGAATAAATAACCCCAAAATTTATTTATTTTTTAGGATTTTTATTTGTTTTTAGACAGAGGGAAAGGGAGGGAGAAAGAGAGGGAAATGTCAATGTGTTATTGCCTCTCACTCAACCCCTACTGGGGACCCAGCCCACAACCCAGGCATGTGCTCTGACTGGGAATTGAACCAGCGACCATTTAGTTCACAAGCCAGTGTTCAATGCACTAAGCAAAACCAGCCAGGGTCAAATAACCCTAAAATTTATATGGAAATGCAAAAGACCCCAAATAACCTTAGCATCTTGAGATAAAAGAATAAACACTTCAGTTATCACACTACCTGATATCAAACTATACTATATGGCAATAGTAATGAAAACAGCATAGTACTGGCATAAAAATAGACATATAGATAAATGAACTAGAGAGACAGAAATAAGCTCATGTTTATGTGGTCAATTAATCTATGACAAAGGAGGTAAGGGTATAGAATGGATTAAAGGCAGTCTCTTTGATAACTTGTGTTGGGAAAATTTAACAGACACATGCAATAAATGAGACTGAATCTCTTTCTTAAACCATACACAAAAATAAACTCAAAATAGATTAAAGGCTTAAGTGCTAGACCTGAAAGTATGAAACTCCTAGAAGGTAACATAGGAAGTAAACTCTTCCACATTACTCTTAGCAGTATCTTTTTGGATATAGCTCCTCAAGTAAGAAAACATAAACAAATGGGACTATATCAAACTAAAAGGTTTTTACATAAAGAAGGAAACTATCAGCAAAATGAAAAGACACCCTATTGAATGGGAAAAGATATTCACCAATAATACATCTGATAAGGGGTTAATATCCAAAATATATGAAGAACTCACATAAATCATCACCATGAAACTGAAAAACCTGATTAAAAATGGGTGGAGGAACTGAACAGAAATTTCTCTTAGAAAGACATACAAATGGCCAATATACATATGAAAAGGTGCTCAACATCACAAATCATCAGAAAATGCAAATTAAACCATAATGAAATGCCATCTTACACCTGTCATAATGTCTAGCATCAATAAATCAACAAACATGTGTTGGTGAAGATGTGGAGAAAGAATCTTTGTGCACTGTTGGTGGGTTGCAAATTGGTGCTGCCACTATGGAAAACAGTATGGAGGTTCCTCAAAAAATTAAAAAGATAACTATTATATAGCCGAGTAATTTCACTGAAATTGAAATCTTACCTGAAGAAATCCAATATACTCATTCAAAAGAACATGTGCATTACTGCATTTGTTGCAGAGTTATTTACAATAGCCAAGATACAGAAGCAACCTAAGTGTCCACCCCCGGGTGAATGGATAAAGAAGATGTGGTGTGGTACATACATGCAATGGAATATTAGCCATAAGAAGAGAATGAAATATTGCCATTTAGAACAACATGGATGGATCTAGAGGATATTATGCTAATTGAAATAAGTCAGATAGAGAAAGACAAATACCATATGATCTCACTTATATGTGGAACCTAAAGAAGCAAATAAACAAAGAAAATAGAAACAAACTTACAGATAAGAGAGAACAAATTGATTTCATGAGTTGGGAAGAAGGTTGATGGGATGAGTGAAAACAGCTAGAGAGATTACAAAGTATAAATTGCTAGTTGTAAAAAAAAGTTACAGCTATGTAAAGCACAGCATAGGGAGTGTAGCCAACAATATTGTAATAACTATGTAGGTGTTGAGTGGGTACTAGACTTACCAGGTGATCACTTTGTAAGTTGTATAAATGTCTGTCTAATCACTATGTTGTACACATGAAACTAGTATAATATTGTTCGTTAACTGTTATTGGAAAATAAATTAATTTTTAAAGTATATATAATATAAATTTTGTAAATAAGCCGTTAAACAGCCACAAATTCCACACGCATCTAACTTCTAACTTTATTAATTTACTTTTAGGAAATCATGTAGAAAAAAGAAGACAGACATTTTTATTTAAGATAAAGAAATTAAGCATTCGATTTTTGTCTCATTATTATGTAAGAAAAAACAGTTTATAGCTAAACATTTTGTATTATTTTTAAAGATATTTTTTTCCACTTTTACCTAATCACATCTTCAGAATTTTCTAAAATCTATTTGTCAGCTTGGAAGCTTTACATCGAATATCTAATGATGATCTGTTGCTTATCACATTGGCTTTTTAGTACAAGCCTGATATAATCTAATTAGTGAGAACTTTATCTTACAAGAAATGAAACTATGTGAAAGCTCAGTTCTTTATTTTAGAACTGCTGCCTTATAAATCTTCAGTCTCAAGGAACTGGTAAAGGAAGCCATCACCCTACTCCTTGATCACATCTTCTAACCTGTCCCATTGCCCCATCTATGGTCTTGGGAAATGAGAAGAAGCCATGTAAAGTGGGACCAGCAATTGTGGGTTCAACAAGAATCAGTACATGGTCAGCAGCTTCCATCTGCCCTTTCTCCTTTTAGATTTGCATGAATTAAATATGGAAGTCTCCACAGATTCAACAATTAAGGCTAAGCAGAAAGAAGAAAGGTAGAGAGGTAATCAGCAATGCTACCTCCACTAATTTCCTGTATGCACATTAGTTTAGATTGCAGGTCTAATCTATCCTTTACTTATCACACACATGCAGAAAACCCTTGACCCAAAGTATATAAGAAGCATGCCAATTTATAAATAAAAGGCTGGTTTTTGTTCACTATAATTAAATCAGAAAATCTCTGAGAGTGTCATTCTACAACTAATGTATGCCTGTCCTTAAGAGTATATTATCATCTCAAAGGCAATACAGGGCCCCTTCATAAGTAGATAATGATTTTCTGTTTATAAAATGCTTTACATGTGATTTTATTTTACCATAAGTAAAATTTAAGGTACATAAAATTTAATTTGCTGTTGAGGAAAAGAAAGCCTAAATAGACTAGGGTAGTCCCAGTTGGCATAGCAAGATAAAGAAATAAAACCAAAAATTTTTATCCAACTACACACATTTCTTCCATTTATATTATGAAATATTTTCAACGTTATATTAAAAGTGTTATGGGATATACAAAAAGATCTTCACTAAAGCTTAAACATGATTCGCATTATGTCCTCTATTGCTTGGCTTTCAAGACATAGTCACAGCCAATTCCTGTCATTATTGGATGTTTAATTGCTTACAGTCATGGTCCCTGGGGAATCAATGATACCTCTGAAACTCATAATATCGGTCTAGCTAGTCTTAGTTGTATTTAAGTCCTGGGAGTGGATCTGGGAGAGCACTCTGAGTAGACTAAAACAAAACCAACCAACAAAACATATAATAAAAATAAGAAAACAAAAAATGCAGCAAACATAAAAATTAAAATAACCAGAAGAAAACAAAAACAAAAAAAACAAAAACAAAAATGCTCAAGAAATCCAGTTTTTGCATAGCTATTCTAATCTGTAGATTTTATATAACATATAAGTATTATATATAAATATATATCTATATATAGATATATATTTATATCAATATGATTATATATTTATATATCAATATATATAATCTGCATTTTTCTATGCCTCATGCTATTCCAATTAAAGGAGTACTGATTTGGAGGAAAAAACATAATGCTAAGTTTAATTATTTTCTTTACATAGTTTTCTTCTACCAATATAAGAGAATAATTTTTTAGCTTTAAAAGTTTTTACAAATTGTGATGATAATCTAAGAAAAATATATAAAGGTTAAAAATATAAAGACCTTGGATACTTTGTATTTTCATATACTACTGCTTGTATCCTTACACATGATACTTGGAAAACTAAGCACTGAAAGCATAATTTTTTTATTTCTTTACCAGTTTTATCAATACTTGATATTCTGCTTAAACATGTTTTGAGAAAACTATTACCATTGATGACTTACCTAATTCTGCTAAATGATATTTTGTTTTTTTTTAAATAGTAACACAGTGGTAGCACTAGGAATTTAATGCACTTTCAAATTCTCTCTGGGTAGGAGAAAGCAGATGTGAACTGCAATCAAACTATCATTATTGGGATGTGTGTGTGTAACAATCGTGACCAAATACAGATATCAGTCCATGAAGAGAATAAATAATAAAAGAAATTGGTCAGCTGTAATTTGTGGGGACAATTAGCAGTCTTCCTCACTATGCAAGCATTTGTAAACAATTCTGAGAATATTAAAACCTTAGGTCACAGAACAAATGTGGTGCTAGAGATGTAAAAGTTGATAATGTTGAAGCAATGTACCGTTTAGCCTTCATGGGGAAGATAAAAATGTTGTTGTTCAGTGGACTGGAGGGAACTTGAATTAGTTCAGTCAATTAAGTCATGATTAATTTATGTTAGATGCTGGTCTCCTGAGTCTATAAAAGCCAAGACTTTAGTTAACTGGCAGTATTTAGTTTAATAAAAGTAAAGTCTTTAAAAATGAATTCTAGAGAGAGAAAAGAATCTACTGACACAATCAATAGACAGCAAGTTTCCCATTTTAATTTGTGTCAATGGAAGTTAAAATAAATTTAGAAACTAATAAGAAGAGGATCGCTCCCTTCAAGTAGATAACCAAATTTCTCAGGAAGTTATTAGCATGGCTTATACAGCCACTCTGCCCGGACGGACGTGTGACAAATGGTAAGTATGCACAAGAGCAAAGGCTTTCATTGTAGCAATTGCTGCCACTGGTTTTAAGTTCATGTTCTCTCTGGGTCTAATGAGAAACATTCAACTGCTAGTACCTCCAGTCAGAAATGATTCTGCAGAGGCTGTGAGTAGGTTTTAATTATTCTAATTATCCATCTGAACATTACATATGAGCTTAATGGGCCTTTGTGTATTTAGGGTATATTGAGAGAGCATGTGGTTGTAGACCTAGCTGACTTTCTAAACTACAGAGAAAATAAGAGACTTATTCGATCTGTTTAAAGGAGAAAATAAAAATAAATCTTAAGGGGAATGCCTTAGCTTTATTCACACAGTGAGTGGTTCACGTAGTCCAAAGACAGGAGTAGCACTTAGGGTAGATCTGTCTTTAAAGAAACCAATGAGGGAGGTATGCACCTGTAGGAATATTTTCTTGGCAGATGAAGAAAAATTATGTAGCTAATTTGGCTTACCTTGGTTTTTCTGAAATGTGAATAAACTGTAATCTGAGTTCTAGAAAAGTCATGAACAATGTCATCATATGGGACTGACTTTCATAGAGCAATTATCCTGTATGATGCAATTAATGTATTCCACAAGTTTAAAATTATGCTCCCAATAGTACCATGTGTGGCTATTGATAGACCAGATTGCTAAATGATTAAGAACATAGAATCTGGAATCGGTTACATGATCTACCCAGGTTTCAATTCTGATTCTGTTATTTAATAGTTGTGTAATCTTTAACAATGTATTTAACGTCTGTGACTTCAGTTTCTTCGTATTATAATAAGGATAATAATAGTCTGTAATACGTAGGTTATCCTGAGGATGAAATGAAATATGTATATAATACCCTTAGCACTTCGGTTGGCATGTAGTAAACACTCAGGAAATATTAGCTCTAATTGTCATGCTACGTTGCTTTAATGTCATTTAACACTTACTTGCAGAGTTTATGAGGTGGTATCTGGGGGGCTATAATCAGCTACTAGGTTAGAACATACAGTTCCATGATTCTAAGCCCTTCGCTTGGTTCTCGAAAAGAAGAAAGAGCAGAATGGAGTGAATTTGAGACATCTGTTTACTTAACCAGGAGGCATCTGGTGCTCTACCCTCTCTCATCCTCTAAGGCACAATCCAGGAAAAACAGCATCATCTCATGGGAGAAAAATGTTTGGTAAACAGAGAGGCCTGACCAATATGCTGTTATATTTCTTCTGAATTTAAACATTTTTAAATATGTCAACATAATGCTATCATATTATATGCACTTAGAATCACAGTTAGTGTGTTACACAAAATATGTAAGATATAACACTTAATTTCCTATTCTATTCTTTATTTTTTATTAACATTTATCCCCCTTTTGATTTTTAAACATATGCTTATACAGGAAAGGATCATGCTGGAGTTGGTTTTTTAACCAAATATTTTGTATGTGTTTCTGGCTAAGAATTCTGGCTAAGAGTATGTGTGTTAGCTATGAAGCAGCTGTTCAGGACAATGACAGTTTGACAGACACACTCTCCATGATTGCAGACACCTAAGTGCTCACATTATCCTTCGTGAACCACAAGCTTTAAGTGGTGATCGAGCACAGCCACTGTCCTTCTCAGTGTGTCACAAAGTAAGAAGAGTCCCATCTTTGTGACATGTCATATTTCATTGCCAGCATGAAAGTTGTTTTTTTATTGTTTTTTTGTCAAAGTCATTCAGTACATAATGATATAGTAGCTCAAATGTGTCATTTTTCAGCAGTAACTATCATGACTTCTACTGGTCTAGAAAATCAACAGGCTTTTTCATATTGACTGAAGCATTAACTGCACAATGGTATGAAGGCATTTTTAAAACAGTGGCACTTGTATTAGTGTTTTAAAAACAAAAACAAAACTTCCCAAGGGGGAAGGAAGGGTATGAAAAGTGTCCCATTTCCTTCAGTGAATATGAAGATGCCCTTGTACAATGATAAACTGGTGTCTCTGAAAAAAAAAAGTGAACTGTTTTTTAGGTCTGACAAAGAATAGATCACTAAAACTAACTTGCACACAATGCAATATAAAGATGCTGTATCATAGAATGGTATAGTTAAAACCTATATGATCTTATTAACCAATATAACAACAATTTAATATTTTTAAAAATATATGACTAAAAAAAGATTACCTGTAACTTTTTCAAAAAGAAGGTAAAGGATATGAGGGATGATACACACAAAAAAAATTAGTTAGAAAAAAAAAGGAATGCAGAGACCTCATATGTCTATTCAAAGGTTAGGCCCTTTTGAAAATTGGAGAAAATGGTAAAAACAATAATGACCCCATGTGCCTAATTAGCCAAAACCTTCATTTAAAAAATTAACAGATTAATATTCATATAAAGGAATACCTATCCATTGTAAGCAACTTGGAAAATATGGATAGGAAAAAGAGGATCATCAAAGTAATCCATTATCCCTCTAACTACTTTGCACTAGCTCAGTCCATTCTCTATGAAGCAACTACTTTGGCATTTCCAAATTGTCCATCTGCTCAGAGCCCTCTAATGGCTCCCTGTTACACCTAAACCAAGGTCTAAATGACTTTCCATGCCTACACAGCCAAAATGACCTGGTCCCTGGCTCTCTCTCTCTTTCTCCCTAATTCCCCAGTGCTCTCCTCCTAGCTCACTCTGGTCCAGCAGAGCATTGGGTTTGAATTTCCCAACCATGCCAAGCACATTTCTACCTCAGGGAATACCTAGCTATCCCTTGATTGGAATGTTCTTCATTCACACAATCGCAGCACCTGTGCACTTGGTTTAGTTCTGTGCTCAAACATCACCCCCTCAAAGAGGCCCCCCAACAATCCCACGCACAACAACGCCCCTCCCACAGTGCCCCTCCTCTACCCTGCCTTTCTTAAAACACTTATCACTACCTAATTTTATATTGCAATTTCATCTGTTACATTGATACCAAATACACTTATTTCACCATCCTAACAATCAAAATAAGAAAGGCATTATCTTTTTTTCATCTTATGAATGAGAAAATTGAGGCAAAGGGATATTAAATAACTTGCCCAAGAGAGTCAGGAAATGGTGGAACCAGAGTACTAACCCAAGCAGTCTGGGCTTGGAGCCAAACTCTCCATCACAAGTTCATTCTCCCTCCTCTCTCCGCTCTCTCTCACACACACACACACACATGCACACTCATGTGCACAAATATGTACACATAGTCATACCTAACATAGTGTTTGGGTACACTTTTCACATAATTAAGTAATCTTTGAAAACATAATTTTATGCCTACACAATATTTCACTCTGTGTGTTTGTCAGAGAGATTTTTAAATCATTCTGATAGGATGGCCATTTACAGATGTTTTCCTTTTATTTCTATTATAATTAATGTTCATTTAACTTATTTCTTGTTTGTTTATTTGTTTGTTTTTCAAACTGAATTTATTTGAGTGCCACTGGTTAATAAAATTATATATTTCAAGTGTACATTCTTTAATACTTCTTCCAAGTGTTCACCACCTAAAGTCATACCTCCTTCCACCACCATATATTTGACCCCTTTACCCTTTGGTACCTCCCACAAACTCTTTCCCACTGGTAACCACCACACTGTTGTCTGTGTCTATGAATTTTTGTTTGTTGATAAATAACAAGCATGTTCTCAAGGATTTTTTTAAAAATTTGTGTTACCAAGTTGTTCTCAAGAAAATTAATAGGTATTACTTCATATCCTTACCAACCTACATATACATATTTTTAATTTTAGTTATTTTAATTAAAATGTTTATTTGAATTTCAATTATTATATAATGTTCATTTTCTAATGAGGTTGAACTTTTTAATAAAGTTATTTATTCATTTTTGGACTTCTCTTTATTGAGTAAAATTATTTTTTAATTTTTTATAAAATTAAAAAATTTGTATTAGAGAATTCTAAAATTTATATAATAAGAATAGTAATATATTTTAAATATATTTAAAGTTTATAATTTCCTTGAAATTTTTCTTATGTTGACTTATGCCAAAAAGAAATTTCAGTTATATAATCTGTGTATAATAGTATGTATATGTGTGTGTATCTTTTATTCTCTGGTTTCCAACAAGTTTTATAGATTATGTAATAAATGCCCTAATGTATACCATATTCTAGCTACATACTTACAAGTTATTGGTTTTATTCACATACTTTTTTCAATAATTTTTAGTGTTCTTCTATTACAGTTGTCCCAATTTTCCCCTCTTTGCCCTCCCCCATCCACCCCACCCTGCTCCCACAGTCAATCCCCACACCATTGTCCATGTCTGTGGGTCATTCACACATGTTCTTTGTCTAGTCCTTTCCCCTTATTTCCATCATTATCCCCTTCCCCCCTCCTCTCTGGTCGCTTTCAGTCTGTTCCATGTTTCCATGCCTGTGGCTCTATTTTGTTCATTAGTTTATTTTGTTCATTAGATTCCCCTTATAAGTAAGATCATGCAGTATTTGTTTCATTCTAGAACTGAAACCATGTTTGCAAGCACTGTGGTTTGACAAATGTTTATCTGTGATACTAAAGCATTCATTGGGCACACCTGGTATTTTCTCCTAAAAGTGAAGAATTAACCAAAAGGAAATAAATAAAAGAGGCTAGCATTTTGGTCTGCATTTCACCTATCCATTAGTCCTGTCTGTCTGGGGCTTCCAAAGGGAAACAAGGATGTAGGTTAAGGCATGCTTGTAAAAGATGAAAAATACCCAAAAGACAAAAAATACCCAATTATTTTATGATTTTGCACTTTACTTTCACCTATTTGGTAATTTATTGCAAAGATGCACCAAGCCCCAAAAGAAGACACTTTTTGTTTGCAGTGGGATGATGAGCTCAAAGTTAACTTGTGCCAAGTTCTCTATGCTAAGTGATTTTTACTCACCCACACACACAGACCACACATATATTCCATATATACACATGCCATACACACACACACGCACACACACACACATGTTAACAAACTATTATTTCTTGAGATGAGATACTCTTTGGAACATATTGCCTGCATTTTACCAAAAGTTATGTGTGTGTATGTGTGTATGTAGGTATATATATATGTTAAAAAGAACCCCTTTATGTGCTGAAACTACTAAACCCAACTGGCACTAGAATAAATCACATTAATTCCAGGTTTGGCTAGTACAGATAGGTTCTAGCTCTTTTAGAATGTCACCATGACCCTAGCCCAAACCACCATCATCTCTAACCTAGTGGTCTTCTTCCTAATGAGCTTCCCTGAGTCCACACTTAGTGCTCCTATACTTCACTGTCTACACAGCACCCAAAGTTTAAGTAGCACTTCTTTCTATCAAAAAGTGTGATGCTACTAATACAAATACATTCATTTATAATGAATGACTCGGGCAACTTCAAGGGAAAGAATTCATTACTTTTATAGCAAAGTCTAGAAACAAACACCATCCCTCTTCATGTCTCTCCATGAACCCAGAATATAAGGTTCAGGTACTCAAAATCTACCCTCTGCTTCTGTGAGCAAAGCTTTTATTTTTCTGTGTTTCAGGAAGAGATTATTATGCCAACCAATATTAATCATTTGATTTCAGGTTATAACTATTAAACTTGATTTTTCTTGTCTCACTGGCCAGTGCTAGATTTCATTGATCATTTCTACTCCTTTTCCCAATTTTGGAGTAGTTTTGTCCATCATTCTCTGCTGTTGCATTATGAATTCACATCACAGCTGAACTCACCCAGCCCCATGGCCCTATAGAGCATTTACACATTGTTGAACTGGGAACATGTATCTAAAATTGGCTTCTCCAGTTTAGAAATGCAGTCACATTCATATCCCTTTAAATGTCGAATGGACAACTCAAACTTAACAAGTCTGAAACAGAACTATTGAATCATTCCTCTGATCCCTGCAATGCCCTCATTTCAGAAACTAGTGAGGAAAATCCACTCCATTGTACTGCTCTAGAACTGTAAAGTCATCCTTAACTCTTGTCTTTCCCCCATCTACTCACCCAGCACCATATCTATTAGCAAATTCTATCATCTCCACAATCAAAAATTATCAAAATATAACTCAGAACCCAATTATTTCCCACCACTGCAACTACCCTGGGCCAAACACCAGCTTCTCTTTCTCCTAATTGGTGTTGCCTGTTCCATCTTCGCTCCACCTACACCCTTTTTCACACTGCACGTAGGGTCCTGTGCTCACAATGCAAATCTCACCATTCCACTCTCCTGCTCAAAGTCACCCCAACTGCATTTAGGATAAAATCAGTTTTACTATTTTTTTCATGCCTTGGCCCTTACTCTGATCCTTAACCTTTATCTTGCTACTCTTCTCTTCATGTTCTCTTGTCTGACTTTGTTCTTTGTGGTTTCTCCAACAAGCCAGAAACACTCTCGACTTACAACCTTTTCTCCTTTTATCACTATGACTGAGGCTCTTTCCCAGCTCTCACCACCTTCCTACCCCGCTACCCACTTTCACATGACCTGCTCCCAGTCCATTCAGGCTCTGCCAAACCATTGGTAGTCTTCCTGTCCACAACACTGTCCACACCATAGTTTTCCATCACCTCCCATTATTCTAGATTCTCTTATGCTGTTTATCATCCTAGTCTATTGTATATGTATATGTATATATTCATTTTCATATTGTCTTTCTTCTTCATTAGAATGTAAACTCCATCGTGTCATGGATATTGTTGCTTTAGGTCACCACTATATCCCAGGTGTCTATAATGGTACTCAGCACATAGTAAGTGTTCCATAAGTATTTTATGATATTAGATAGCATTCAAAACTGTCATTTAACAGCCTGATTTACAGTGTACATGTAACTGATTAAAATATATGGCAAAACTTATCAAAGTGATTATTTAAAAAGAAACTGATAGATATTAAAGAGAGATCTTATACATGTATTTCATTTAAATAAATGAGCTAAAAGAAATAGGAAGAATTCACTAAACCAAAACTTTAAATAGATAATACAGTTTGTTAATCCAATACCACCATCCCACCAAAAATATGTTTGTCCATTTCTCTTACAGATTACTACCATGTTCATGTTATCTGCAATATGAATACAGGCTACTTGCTCCCAATTGTTATTGCTTTAATTATGTTTTAAATTTTATTTTTGTTTTTGAATTGACACTTTTTATATTTATTTTTACAGATTAAATATATATTTAATCTGTATCTTTACTGTAAAGATACCAATTTGATTAATTTCAAATCTGTATCTTTAGCATATGGATGGAATTCTCTACTATACTGCTTCTGGTACAGATTTTATTGTGACAAGTGTCCCTCCATTAGATAAATGCTCTTTATAACAAAGGAGATGTTTAAATATATGTACATGTACCAAATGTAATCTATTATATATAATAAATATTTTCTTAATACAAATAACTCCTTATAGTTTAAAAAATAATGTTTGGGAGTCACATAAGCATCATGACAGAGTAAGATGATTCCTTGGTCTCTCCCCTTCAATCTACTGCTATCAGGATGTCTATAGGTTCCTCTGATCAGCTCACAGAGGTGCCGAGGGATCCATATATTGGTGCATCTGAAAGTGGGCATATTGGAATGCATATGGGAGACAGAATACAGGGAAAGACAGGGATGGTGCTGGCAGCCACTGAACACAATAACAACAGAAAAGTTGGGGTGCAGGACTACATTACAGTACAGTAAAAGGTAAGAAGAGCAGCAATAGTGTCAGAACTAGAGAATCCAGCTCCCTTCCTTAGTTGTGGCAGTACTTGTACTACTGGGGAGCCCAGAAGCAGCACTGAACATTTATCTTTAGCCTGGTGGACACAGCAGTGCCAATAAGCATAAGGAACCATGTAGTAGTCTAGCAGACTCAAGAACCCAACCCCCTTACCTGCCTCATTTCCAGGCCATGGTGGTGATTCCCCAATACCCAGGTGACCCAGACACAGAGGGGATACCCGTGACTCAGTCCCTGAGGCAACAACTTCCAGAACCCCAGAGGTACCTCCCTGCAATACGGACACCAACAGTAGCAGGGCATCAGCAGCCATGGAGGCACAAATAGCACAGGTAAGACAAAACAAAAATTGTGCTATGCCACCATCTACTGGGAAAAAAAGACTTCTAATTGTCAACTTGTTGAATTATTAAAATCAAAATGATACATATATTTTTAAATAGTGTTCACTGCTTCAAATGTACCAGGAGAGGAACAAAACATCAAGCAGCAATGACAGACAACCAAAGTAACATGATATCACAGAAATAAGTAAACATTCTCCAGAAACAAAACTCAAAGTCCTGGAAGACTGTGATACAAATGATAGAGAGATCAAAATACCAGTCACAAAGAAACTCAGAGATACTAGAAAACTTAGGCAGTTCAGTGAGCTCTGGAATAAAATTAATAAACAGAAGGAATACTTTATCAAAGAGATTGAAAAACACCTAAACAGAATTGTGGAGTTTAATAACTGAATGGATGAAATGAGAACTGAATTTAAAAGCATTGGAAATAGAGCAAGCCATATAGAAGAGAGAATTGATGAGCTCAGAGATAGAAATCTAGAATTCAGGTAGAAAAAGAGAGAGAAGTAGATTTTTTTTAGTATTTGTAATCTACATATTTTATTGATTAATTTTAGAGAAAGAAGGAAAAGGGGAAAGAGAGACATCAATTCCTTGTTTCACGTAGTTATGCATTCATTGGTTGATTCCTGCATGTGTCCCAACCAGGGATCAAACCTGCAACCTTGGTGTATTGGGATGATGCTATAACCAACAGAGCTACTTGGCCAAGGCTAGAACTAGATTTTTTAAAATGAAATGACTTTATGAGAAATATCTACTCCATTAGAAAGGGCAACATAAGAATAATGCATATCCCATAAGAAGAAGAGAGGGAGAAGGGAAAAGAATGCCTTTTCAAAGAATGCCCAAACCTGGAGAAGGGACTGGACATATAAATATTAGAAGCAAAAAGAACACCTAATTATGTTAATGCAAAAACACCTTCTACAAGGCACATTATATTAAAACTGTCAAAAGTCAATGATAAAGACAGAATTATTAAGACAGCTAGGGGAAAAAAGACAGTAACCTACAAAGGAAACCTATTTAGGCTATCATCAGATTTCCCAGCAGAAACTCTACAGGCCCGGAGAGAGTGCAATGATACATTCAAAGTTTTGAAAGATAAAACCACCATCCAAGAATACTCTACTCAGAAGTTACCTTTAGATATAGAGGAGAAATACAGGCTTTTTTCACAAAAAGCAGAGGGAATTCACCACTACCATGTCTGCCTTATAAGAAATGTTAAAAGGAGTTCTTCTCCCTGAAACAAAAACACAAAAGTATACAAAAATTTGCATAAGATGACAGAGAGACAGAGCAGAAAATTGCAACTCCTTTTCAGAATAGGGTATTATACACTTAATTTCAACATAAAGGTTAAACTGGAAAAAAGGGGGTATTAAAATAACAATACTACTTCAATGTTGTAACAAACACACGACATAAAAAGGGATAACTTGTGACAACAAAAACATAAAAGGAGGGGAGGAAAAGGCAGAACTTGTACAGGCAAGTGAAAATGTTATCAAAAAAGAACTGTTTTATCTATCAAAAATTTTGTACAAACTTAAAGGTATCTACAAAAAAAATCAGAACCAAGATACAAATCATAAAAAAGAGGGAATAGAGAAAAACATCTTAGAAAACCACCAAACCAAAATAGCATACAAAAACACATAGAAAAATAAACATTGGAGATTCAGAACAATCAGAAAACAAAAGACAGAATAGCAATAGTAATTCCTCGTATACCAATAATCATCCAAATGTAAATAGACTGAACTCACCAATCAATAGGCACTGAATGGATTATAAACAAAATCAACTATATGCTGCCTTCAGGAGACTCCACTCCAAAGATGAACATAAGCTCAAAGCGAAGAGATGGAAGATGAAGCTCCAAGCAAATGGTATAGAGAAGAAAGCAGGTGTAGCCATACTTAGACAAAATACACTACAAGCTAAAAAAGGTAATATAGCAATCATTGACTTACAGATGAAAATAGATAGCAATACAATAGCAAGAGAACTTAACTTATCATTTATACCAATAAATAGGTCATCCAGACAGAATATCAACAAGAAATTATTGGCCTTAAATGACATACTAGAGCAGATGAATGTATAGATATTTACTGAACATTCCATCCAAAAGCAACAGACTACACATCTCAAGTGAACATGGAACATTCTCAAGAATAGACCATATGCTGGAACACAAAACAATTCTCATATATTTAAGAAAACAGGATTCATATCAAGCATCTTTCTGACAACTAGAATTCAGCTACAAAAAGAAAGGTGGAAATGTCACAAATATATGCAGATTAAACAGCATGCTTCTGAACAACTGTTGGTTCAGTGAAAAACTAAAAAAAAAAAAGGAAATCATGCCCCACCCTCTCTATTCACCCAATCTCACCCCAAGCAACTGGCTTTTTGTTTGTTTGTTTGTTTCTCTGGATGAAAAAAGTCCTCAAAGGGAAGCATTTTGCCAGTGTGAAAGAGGTAAAACAAAAAATGTCAGAAACACTAAAAGACATCAAAATTCACAAGTTCGAAAACCATTTTAAACAGTGGAAAAGTCTCAGCAGGTATATTTCATCAAATGGAGAGTACTTTGAAGGTGACTGAAGTTTATTTTTTGGGTGTGTTAGAATTTATTTATTTATTTTATTGTTGTTCTATTACAGTTGTTTCAATTTTCCCCATTACCCCCCCCCCCCGTTCTACCCACCCTACCCCAATTCCCATAGTCACTCCCCACCCTGTTGTCCATGTCCATGGGTAATTTATACATGTTCTTTAACTAGGCCCTGCCCTTCTCTCCTCCCTTACCCCCCTCTCCTTTCCCCTTGGGTCCCTGTTAGTTCATTCTTTGTTTCCATGCCTCTGGTTCAATTTTGCTCCTTTGTTTGTTTTGTTGATTAGGTTCTACGTATAGGTTAGATCATATGGTATTTGTCTTTCACTGCCTGGCTTATTTCACTTAGCATAATGCTTTTTAGTTCCATCCATGCTGTCGGGAAGGGTAGGAGCTCCTTCTTTCTTTCTGCTGCATAGTATTCCATTGTGTAAATGTACCACAGTTTTTTGATCCCTTCATTTACTGATGGGCACTTAGGCTGTTTCTGGTACTTGGCTATGGTAAATTGTGTTGCTATGAACATTGGGGTGCATAAGTTCTTTTGAATTGGTGTCTCAGGATTCTTAGGGTATAATCCCAACAGTAGGATCACTCGTTGAAAAGGCAGTTCCATTTTTAGTTTTCTGAGGAAATTCCATACTGTTTTCCACACTGGCTGTACCAGTCTGAAGGTGACTAAAGTTTAAACATGTAAGAATAAAAAATTCATAATTTTTATAAATAAATTCTGGTTTTGGGGATCCCCCTCATCCATGCATCCTTGTGTTCATTGCAATGTTATTTACAATTGCCAAGCTATGTAAACAACCTAAATGTGCATTGACGAATGAATAAAGAAATACACATACAATAGAATATATGTATTGTGATATATGTATACAATGGAATAGTACTCAGTATAAAAGAGATAAGATATTGCCATTTGCAACAACATGGATGGATCTTGAGTGTATTGTGCTAAGTGAAATAACTCAGATGGAAAAGGACAAAAACTATATGATTTCATTCATACTGAAATATTTTTAAAATAAACAAAATGAAAGAAAAACAAACTCATAATAACGTAGAACAGATTGGTGGTTACCACAAGGGCAAGGTGGTGGGAGGAAGCCACAATGGGTAAAGGAGGTCAAATATATGGTGACAGATGGAACCTAGTCTTTTGGTGGTGAGCACACTATAGTGTATATAGATATTGAATTACAATGTTGTGCTCCTGCAACTTATATAATATTATTAACCAATGTTATAATACTTCAATAAATTTGTTTTGTGTCTAAATATATCTAAAATTTTATTTAAACTCTCAATATTTATTGATAGTAAATAAAAATGTTTCTTTATGTTTCTATTAAGTTTTGAGAATGCCCAACAATTTAAAAAATAATTAAAATGGCTTAAATTCATTTAACATTTCAAAACTTTTTTCCTCCAAACTTATATGTTGGAAGAAACTTATTTTTTACTATCCACTAAGGGAAAGTCACCAGTATCAAAGATCATAATATTCACAGTTAATTACATATTTTCAAGAATTCCAGTTTCAAGTGGCCTGAATGTTGTAGATAGATAAATTTCATTTCCTTATGCATTGGTTATAAAAACTACATTATTTTAATTCATTATTAGGGTTATTTATCTTGGGTTTTATCTTTCAAAAGTACTTTACCTTAATTTTTCTGTGAATTTCTGGGATGAGAGGTAGTGCGTGATTACACTCCTTTCCATGCTGGAGCCTCTGTCATAACACAGAGCCAATCTAAATCAGTTTTAAAAATTTGTGCCCAAGGGAAGTGTTTGCTATTAGCTAGCAATGTATACAGTTAAACTTAAAGCACAGTCACAGTGTTTTAATCAAGAAAGCTAAGAATGCCCTGGCTGGTGTAGCTCAGTGGATTGAGCGCGGGCTGCGAACGAAAGTGTCGCAGGTTCAATTCCCAGCCAGGGTACATGCCTGGGTTGCAGGCCATAACCCCCAGCAACCACACATTGATGTCTCTCTCTCTCTCTCTCTCTCTCTCTCTCTCTCTCTCTCTCTCTCTCTCTCTCTCTCTCTCTCCCCCCACCCTTCCCTCTCTAAAAATAAATAAATAAAATATTTAAAAAAAAAAAAAAAGAAAGCTAAGAGTCATTTCTGTCCTGTAGGGTAATAAATGAAGGCAAAAGAAATTGAACATGCTTTCTGATGTTCTAAGTGATATATGGGCTCTCTTGAGTCACCAAATTGAAAGGGCTACATGCTTAGTTAATCAACACTGCACAGTCATATTGGGGAAGAGGTGATACATTTAACAAATGTCACACTTGCAGGGGTCAGGGTAAATGGTCTTGATCCACTACCTCAGTAATTAAAGGAATGTCTTTAAATGCCTATTATCAAAGACCTGACTATAAAAAAAGAATTAATTTTTTTATTCTCATTCACTATAAGTGGATATAGTAATACTATCAACCACAATGATTGAAGCTGGTCACTGACTAATATGTATTGGCTATGTTGACAGGATAGAGAATCAGATCCTGGGAGACCAGTTAATGCACTTCTTTCTAGAATTTTCAGGGCTGATTAGAACAAAACCAAATTCAGAGAAAACCATTAACACTATACTCAAAAGATAAATTTGCTGTTCCTGTAGGCTTTTCTCCTTCAAGGGTAAACTTAGAAACATTGCTGCTCTTGCACACAATCTAAGTGCAAAAGGACAAAAAAAATTTAGCCAAAATTTAGTAACCGTCCATGCAACTATGTATTCCATAACCTCTTGTGTTTGTATATATGTTAGAATATGTGTAAGCAAGTGATGTTTCTAGAATTAAAATTATGACACCTTGGTTGGGTAGCTCTGTTGATTACAGTGTCATCCCAATATACCAAGGTTGTAGGTTCAATACCCAGTGAGGGCACATATGAGAATCAACCCATAAATGCATAAATAAGTGAAACAACAAATTGATGTCTCTCTCTCCTCTCCTTAAAATTGATATTTTTTCAAAAGTCTTGTTTAAGAGAGGAGGAGGGAGAGAGATAATAGGAGAAAGTAGGGGAAGAGCCATCAAGGAACACGTATAAAGGACACATGGACAAATCCAAAGGGGATAGGTTTGAGGGTGGGAGGTAGAAATGGGGGCTTAGGGGGCATGGGGGTGAAAATGGAGACAATTGTACTTGGACAACAATAAAAAAGGAAAAAATGCGTGATTTATTAGCATATATATATATATTTTTAAGTATAATGTCTGTTTTCTGATGATGTCTTTCCTGTTCTGAAACTATACTCATTCTTTTTAATGCAATACCTAGAAGAATTGTAATGGCATTTTTCACAGAAATAGAACAAAAATATTTACAAGTTATCTTGGAAATGAAGAACAAAGCTGAAGACACCATGCTTCCTGATTTCAAACTCTATTACAAAACTATAGTAACCCAAACAGTATAGTATTGTATAAAAACCAACAGATTGATCAATAAAAGAGAATGAAGAGCCCAGAAGTAAACCCATATATATAGGGTCAACTAATTTATGACAAAAGAGCCAAGACTATACAACAAGGAAAGGACAGTCTCTTCAATAAATTGTATTGGGAAAATTGGACAACAATGTACAAAAGAATGAAACTGGGCCACTGTTTTACAATATACACAAAATTAACTCAAAACAAATTATAGACCTTAACTAAGGTCTGAAACTATAAAACTCCTAGAAGAATACATAAAATTTAATTTCTTTGACTTTAGTTGGTGATTATATTTTGATTTTGACACTAAACACAAAGACAGCAAAAGCAAAAAAAATGGGATGACATCAAACTTAAATGCTTCTGCACAGCAAAGGAAATCATCAACAAAACTAAACATACAAGGTAGGAGAAAGTATTTTCAAATTATATATCTCATAGGGGGTTAATATCCAAAATATATGAACAATTCAATTCAATAGCAAAAAAAAAAAAGCCCAATTAAAAAGACATGAGCAGAGAATCTGAATAGATATTCTTCCAAACAAAATGTACAAATGACCAGCAGGTACAAGAAAAGTTGCTCAACATCACTAATCATCAGGGAATTGCAAATCAAAACCACAAGGAAATAACACCTCACACCTGTTAGGATGGCTATCCTCCAAAAGGACAAGAGATAACAAATGCTGGATGTGGAGAATAGACCACAGTTCCTGGAGAGAATGTAATTGGTACATCCAGTATGGAAAACAGTATGAAATTTTCTCACAATATTAAAAACAGAACTACCATATGATCCATCAGTTCTACTTCTGGGTGTTTATCCAAAGAAACCCAAAACCCTAACTCAAAAAAGACGTATGCAGCCCCCTGTTGGTTGCAGCATTTACAACAACCAATCGTGGAAGCAACCTAAGTATCCACTGATGAATGAATGGATTAAAAAAAGGTGTGGTGTATATACAAAATAAAATATTATTCAGCCATAAATAAAAAGGAAATCTTGTCATTTGACTCAACACAGATAAACTTTCAAGGCATTATGCTAAGTGAACTCAGGTAGACATATATATGATCTCACCTACATGTGAACTCATCCAGTTGTCAGGTGACATGCAGATAAAAGCAGATGTGAGAACCCAGAGAGAGCAATCAAGTTGCCCAGATTAGAGTCTAGAACAAAACAAAACAAAATACTAGGACATAGAGAGAACAGATTGGTGTTGTTAGAGGCAAGCAGGGGAGGGAAGGGGGACAAAGTGAGTAAAGGGAGTAAAAAAGTACAAACTTTCATTTATAAAAAATAAGTCATGTGGATGTAATGTACAGCATAGTGACTATAATTAAGAATACTGTACTGTATATTTGAAAGTTGTTCAGAGTAAATCATAGAAGTTCTCATTATGAAAATAAATAAATTGCAATTGTGGTGATAGATGTTACCTAATTGACTATGGTGATCATCTCAGAATATATACAAATATTGAATCATTATGTTGTATACCTGAAACTAATATAGTATTATATCTAATTATCTCAATAAAAATCAATTAATAGTCATTAATTTGTTCTCTTACATGATTTATTCATTTTTAATATTATATAAGTGTTATATAAATGTTTGATTCTTGTATATAGCACATAACCAAATTTTCATTATTTTTATTAAACCCCTTAGCTTTTTACCTTTTAATTGGTATGTTTATCCCATTTATATGTATATGATAGGGAACATATTTGCTCTTCAGTCTACACACTATATTTTATTTTCAACTTTTAATTATTCATTTTATCTATCACTTGCAATGCTGACTATATCTTTTTCTCCTCCTAGTAACTGTAACAATTTAAAATACATTTTTAATATTTAATTGGTTTGCCTTCATAATTTTAAATAATAGAAACCTTAAAAATTTTCAGCTATAAAGTTTAGAAAGTATTATTTCCACAGTTAAAAGATTATGTAGATACCTTCATTTATTCTAACAACTTTCCTCCCTAGTTTGTTTTGTTAGTTTATATTTTGATTTTTATGAATTTATAGTCTAATATGCTAATAAACTTTTATTCACACTTCTATAGTTACATGAATTTAAAATATAAAGGCAGTTCTTTACACTATAGCTTCCTCATTTCCTAACATTGTTTTGCTTTGTTTTTAATTTTAACTTTTCAATTTTGTGAAAGATGGCAAAATGTCCCCGGTACTTTTCAACTTCTTCCATAAGACATGAGTCTATGTCCTTATCCCTTGGGATATGCTTTGGCCAGTGGACTGCTGCAGAGTGCTGCCAAGTGGATTCTTAGCCAAGACCTTAGGGTACCTTGTAATTTCACTCTTGTGGTTCTTTTGCTTTTGGGACCCCTGACAAAAAAAATCTGGGGTAATCTTGTGGGTGCAGAGAGGCATGTCACCCAGTTACCTTTATTGTCCTTGCCAATAGTCCTTAAAACATCAGACATGAGAGAGGTGGTCCTGTATCATCTAACTGCCAGGGGTACATGCAGCTAAAAGCTGATGCACAGGAACCCAGAAACAGAGAACAACCATATTGCCCAGATTAGAAAATCTGCTCAGTCTACACACAGAATTATGAGCTAAATAAAGGGTTATGGTTTTAAGTTACAAAGTTTTGAAGCTAACTGCTACAGGTTGGTCAATAGAATTTCATAACAAAGATGTTTTCCTTCTGTAATCTTTCATGGGTACTACCTTTTCTAAGTTCTTACTTGTTTAAGAATGGATTCCTGTTGCCTTTATCCGTGGGTAACATGTTAGCTAGATACTAAATTTTGGGGTCACAAGTTTTAAACTCAGAATTCTGCAGATATGCTCTACAGTCTCTTCACGGGGCATACTGCTTGCTATGAGGAGTCTGAGTTTAGCCTATTTTTTCCTCTTGAAGGTGACTGCTTTTTATGATGGATGACTACAGTACTCTATTTAATCCTGAATATTACTATTTATACCATGCCATCCCTCAGGCTTGATAATTCCAGTTTTTCTTGAAACATGGTCATGGCTTTCAGCTTACATTGATAAAGTCAGTTCTTCCCTATATGGAAAGTATCGTTGCTTTTTTGTATTTATTTCAGCCTCTAACTCAGAGACAATAAATATGCAAACATTGTATTTCCACTCTCTAGTGTTTATAGCTAATTGCTTTCATGGTCTTGACTATGCAGTTTCCTCAAACATGTTGTTTCCACATTTTCTACCACTGAGGATACTAAGCTAAAATGATTTTGTACATATGTAAGTCTGTAGAGTCTGGGGTCCTAATAAAGAGATGTAGCTGGGGCATGATGTCTGTGTATCAATTTCTTCATCTGTAGACATAGTTAATAATAATACCAACTAATGGATGTCTTCTAAGAATCTGATGAGCCTAAAAGAATGAGATCTTTAGCGAAGACCCTGGTATGGAATAAGTAACTATTAGTTTTTATTAACATTATAAATTATCTCTGCTTCTTTTTTCATTATGTATTCTAATGCTTATTGTTTTCACTATTATTTTAATTTTTATAATGGCTTTAATTGCCATCTTCAGTTTCTTAGCTCACTCACCTATTTTTTTAATTTTTTGTATTTATTTCTTTTTAGAGAGAGGAAAGGAGGGAGAAGGAGAGGGAGAGAAACATCAACATGTGGTTGCCCCTCACAAGACCCCTACTTCCCTGCAACCCAGGCATGTGCCCTGACTGGGAATCTAACTGGCAACTCTTTGGTTTGCCAGCCAGCGCTCAATCCACTGAGCCACATCAGCCAGGGCCACTCACCTCATACTCTCTATTTCTTTTATTTTTCTAGTCTCTTTGGAGTTTTTTTTTTAACTTTTCTGGTATTTTGTCTTTTTTTCTAGAGCCCATGTTCTCTCTTATTTCTATATACTTTTCATTTTTGTTTATTTTTAATTGAAATTATTTGGGTAATAGTGGTTAATAAAATTATATAGGTTTCAGGTATATAATTCTATAATATATCATCTGTTTACTGTATTGTGTGTTTGACACAGAGAGATCTGATCAGATCACTGGAAAGGAGTAGGGAGGGTCATAGGAGGAGGCAATGGTAAACAGTCTAGGATGGGATTGGCTGAGGAGCTGAATACCTCCAAAGCACATACAATTATGGACCAGAAGATTTGAAATAAAAGGGCTCTTGGGCTCCCGTACTGATGGGCTCTGGCTCTCTCTCTGACTTTCTCTTCCAGGAGGATGCCTGGATGATCATGCTGCAGCTGCCTGTATATCCCAACAGACAGTATTTTGGATGGGAAAGAACTAAGCATTCAGCCTATGATCAGGCTGGCCTGGCAGAGAGTGGCAGGGTTATTCTTCTTTGGGTGTTCTAGAGAGGATGAGCTCTGAGACAGAAACCTGCCATTCTTCCAAAATTGTGTAGCTTTTGTATATTATGTATTTTTAGTTTGTAAGCTAACCCTACAGAAATAAGGTAATGAAAACAGGGAAATGATAGAACTCAGGTGTTAGAGTTTAGCCTTAACTGATAGGCTTAAATGACTAATGGATGTGGGAAGCTGTTATTCCAAAATTGTGAAGATTTTGAATAGAGACTCCTTTCCTTTATCACCAAACCTTTGTCTCTGGAATTTTGCCTAGAGGGTGGTGGCAGGCTGCAGGACCTTAATTGCTGTTCTTTAAGATGTTCACCACTCAAAGTCAAGTCTCCCATTACCATTTATCCCCCTTTACCCTCTCCTACCTCCTTCACCCCCCCTTCCCCTCTGGTAATCATCACGCTATTGTTTGTGTCTGCATTTTCTTTGTTTGCTTGTTTGTTTGCTTAATCCCTTAACCTTTTTCACCCGGCCCCCCAACCCCTAGGCAAATTCTACTTTCCTAATATGAGGTAAATTGTCGCTGCTTTGGTGATCTGCTCATTCTGAAAAGAAGAATTCTAAAACACAAGGGGAGACCCCCACCTATTTAGAATATATTGCTCAAAAACTACAAAGCTAGTTTCTGCTTCCCATGTTTGCTCTCTCCTACCTCATCTTTATTGACTTTTTTATGTTAGAACTCCAGGCCACATAAAGTAATAATCCCATTTTAGATCAGTTGTTGCTGGTGCTGAATGTCCCTCCACTTCTGATTTCAGCACAGTTCTAATAGACAGTTCCATGTGGGCTCAGTCTCATGGCACACCAACAGTGTCCAGGCTCAGGTGAGAATGCTGTATCAGTCTGCTTTCAGTCCCAGTTCCTTCCCAGATGAGGAGCCTACTCATCTCACAGGAGTGCTTCCAGGAAGCATGGGGTAGTTGGAACCTCCAACACAACCTTCAGTCAGTGAGATATGGGACCCTTTAGATAAATGTTCTTCCTCCTCTCCTTCCAGTGGAAAATTCTGAGAGTCATTCTGTGCAGAAGTTCCAGTGGAATCTAATGCTCATTTCTTACCACAGCAACTTTGATAATACACCTGCACATTGGCTTTCTCTCCATCCTTGTCTCTCTTTCCCAGATTCCTCAATCCTGTCTCTGGGATTACTATCTAAATAATCTCTGCACTAAAATCACTGTCTCAGGCTCTGCTCTGAAGAAACTCAAAATAAAGACAGGCATCTACACAATCCCCCATTAGGGCCTCTTCCAACCATTTCTTTGCAACATGAAAGCTAACCCCAAGTCATATCCCCAAACTTTCTTGTAGCCTGTTTCTGTCTCAGGTTCTTATGATTTAGACTAAGGTATTGCTCCTTTAACATCTCAGTACCATATAAATTCAAATACTCAAATAAATATTCATCTGATTAAGATTTAAAGTTATATATGGACTTGCCTTATGCAAACAGGGAATTTTATCCTTTTTTATTGGTTTTAGCCACCTAGCAGGATTTCATTGAGCAGATTTAAATAAACTGTAGATCCCTAAAGATAAGAAATTATTTTATCTATTATTATAGAACTTCCAAACGTAAGATACTATTCTGTTTCTAAGTTTTCTTCTTCGAAATGAAGGAATAGGAGCTAACACTAAATTCTCTTTGAAATTTATAATTCTCTGCTTGATAGTACAGTGTAGTTTCTTAGCATATCAAATTAGAAAACACAAAAGCATTTCTTGTTTGGAAAGTTTGGAAACCTTTTGTACTTAAAGCAATAGTAGATGGTCTAAGTATAGCTAATCAAAGGAAAAGGGAATTTATCCTTTGTTTCTTATTACCTTGAATTCTGCAATTACAGAGAAGGATTATATGAGTAACAACAAATACAAATAGGGATAAAACACATTTTAATAATTAGTTTTGAACTTCATTTTCTTTTAATTTTAACTAGAATTATAAACAAACAAACACAGCTAGCTGCAAATTTAGCTACAGTTGACCCTCAAATAACGCACGTGTGATCTGTAGTAGTCAACTCACATCCATTTCTGTCAACATACTGTAAATGGATTTTGTCTTTCTTATGGTTTTCTTAATAACATTTACTTTTCTCCAGCTTATTTTATTGCAAGAATATGATATATAATACATATAACATACTAAATATGTGTTCATTGATTTCATGTTATTGGTGAGGCTCAGTCAACAGTAGGCTATTAGTGGTTAAGTCTGGGGATAGTCAAAAGTTACACCTGGACTTTTGTCTGTGTACAGGTCAGCACTTCTAACCCCCACACTGTTTAAGGATCAACTGTGCTTTCCCTTACTTTGAAAATGCATTTATTATTGATATTTTCATACTTTGTAAAAACCATTATAAAAAGATATTCAACAACAACAATTTTGCAACTAGAAATGGTGATTAAAACATGCTTAAATAATATTCTGTTTTGAGTATTAGTATCACATGAAATTGAAAATATTTAGTTCTTGACCAGTGAAAAAAGATCTTAAATATTTTTTAAAACACTGATTCTACTTGGTTTACTCACAAAATTATAATTTCTATAATGTTTAAATGTATACAAGTTAGGTCACTATAATTCTAAATGACTGATTAGAATCTAGTTACCTAAAACTAAACTAAAAACAGCATGTTTTAAAGCAATTCATTCATTTAATAACAGCATTTTTTGAATGCCTTCTCTCTTTCACACAGTGCAAGCAGGAAGGAGAGATGAGACCCTGGGCCACACAGAGCTGACAGTCCAGAGGACTGCCAACATGTAAACAGGCAGTCCCACCACGGAATGAGAATGCCTCAAAAAGAGAAACAGAAAGCTGTGGGAGCACACCACATGACTGCTCTCTAATCCAGATTTAGGGAACAAGAATGACTTTTCAAAGGAAATCCTTATCTAATTGCCTAATAATTCAAATAAAATTTTTCTATTACAAAGTTGATTCGCTAAAAGGTATCAAAAGAAACTATTTACCTGAAAAATTCTATGCAAATTAGAATTAATTATTTTGCACTTTCACCTCTTTAATAGATAGGGAAAAGGAATAATCTTTTTTTTAACTATTTTTTTAAAGTTTTTATTTATTTATTTTTAGAGAGAGAAGGGAGGGAGATAGAGAGAGAGAGAGAGAGAGAGAAACATCAATGTGTGGTTGCTGGGGGTTATGGCCTGCAACCCAGGCATGTGCCCTGACTGGGAATCGAACCTGTGATGCCTGGTTCGCAGCCCGCGCTCAATCCACTGAGCTATGCCAGCCAGGGCCAAGAATATTCTTAATATAAATCTGTCTTTGAACAGATTTCTTCTGAAAATGATTTATTGGCTGTGATTAGTCATCTATAAACACCCTAAAATAGCAAAGTTGTAATACTTGAATTTTTTCAGGAGAAAATAACCCAAATACCTTCATTAAGTGCATTTTGAGAAAGGCAGAACACTGTTGCTAATCATGACTAAAGCTCTTTATAATGTTCCATAGGACAAGGAACAGAAAACAATTATTTGAAATGGACATATTGTGATTGCTTCAATGCATTATTCTGCATCATTCTGTTTCTTTGGAAGATAAATGCTATATGAAGGTAAATCAATACCAGGAAGAAAGTTTTAGCCAACTTAACTGTACTAATATTTAATACTTACTGCACATTAACAATATATAGGGAACTGTTTAAAATTTCAAGTTTGTCATGGTCTCTGGCAAAAGATGGTTTTTTTATTCCTAACTTCATTTGAGTCCCAGACATAACTCTTATAATACCACACATTCTCTGTTAGAGATCTAAATGTTAATTGTTATAGATTTGTTAAATTCTTTATAGGTGACCTTAGACAAAGCAATTGCTAAGTGCTTATGGCTCCTAAATGTCAAGCATAGTGATAGATGAAACTATTAGTATAAAATTATTTAAATATATAGAAAACTTAATGTAATTTATTTCAAAACCATTTATAAGGTTGCAGGATGCAAATCTATGTGCAAATATTAATTTCACTTTTATATTAGATAACAGTTGAAACTTGAAATTTTATAAGAAAATACCATTTACAATAATCATAAGTATATGACATATTCAGGTATATAGCTGACAAAATATTGCAAGTTCTAAACACTACAAAATAGTGCTAAGAGAAATTTAAGACTAGATAAGTGGAGAGATACATCATGTTCATTACTCAGAGGACTCAATGTGATTAAGGTGTCAATTTTCTCAAATTGATCTACAGATTTAAAACAATCTTAATCCAAATCACAGTGGGCTTTTGGTAGAAATTAACAAACTGATTCTAAAATATTCATGAAAATGCAAAGGACCTACAATAGCCAAAACAACTTGGAAAAGAACAAAGGTAGAGAACCAACACCATCTGGTTTCAAGACTTTTATAAATCTAGAGTAACCAAGACAATGTGGTATTGTTGTAAAGAGATTAAAGTAACTCAATGGAACAGAATGAAGAGTTCAGAAATATACCCACATATATTTAGAAAACTGATTTTCAACAAAGTTACAAAGACAATTTGGCAGAGAAAAGACAGCCTTTCAATAAACAGTGCTAGAAAAATTGGATGTCCATTTACAATAAATAAAGTTCAATATATACCTCACATGTTACACAAAAATTAACTCAAAATGGATAATGAACAAACTTGTAAAGGCAACAAATAGAAAAAATTAGAAGAAAATGCAGGAGTAAAATCTTTGTGACCTTGGGATAGGCAAAGGTTTCTAGGTAAGGCACCAAAAGGGCAATCCTTAAAAGAAACACTGATACATTGGATGTCATAAAAATTACATATGTTAAAAAATAAGAAGACAAGACACAAATGTAAGAAAATATTTACAAATCATATATTTGATAAAGAATATGTTTCTAGATACATAGTATCTTACAATTGTGCCATTTAAACATGCATAGTCTACTGTATGTCAGTTATACATCAATAAAGCTGTTTAATTTTTACATATTTATTTTTGATTTATTGAATTTATTGGAGTGACATTGGTAAATAAAATTATATGGGTTTCAGGTATGTACTTTATAATATGTCATCTGTATATTGCATTGTGTGTTCCCCACACCATGTTAAGCCTCCTTCCATCACCACTTATCCCTCTTTTACCCTCTCCTACCCCACCCCATTCCCCGTTTCCTCTTGTAATCACCACACTGTTGTCTATGTCTATTATGTTTTTTAGTTTGTTAGTTTTTTGCTTAATCCTTTCACCTTTTTCTCCCAGATGTTTTTAAACCTTTACAGAAATATTTCTACTTCATTAGGTGAACACCATTCTAAAATGTGATCTTTTGTTTTTCTAATATGAACTGTTCCCATTATTTTCTAGAATAAAATGGAAAACAGCTTTGTAGATTCATTGTAAGCAGATTTCAGGAAATCTTCTGGAGTCTGGGAAACTTTTGCAAAGAGAAATGAACATGTGTGTTGCTTTTTCATGAGTCTCTTCTGAGGAGCACGTACCCTCAAATGATCATTAACATAGGAAAGTACAATAATCAAACCAGTTTTTAACCAAGTTTGAGAACAGATTTCCTTAACTCATTTTTTTCCTCTCAATTTTACCACCATACCCTTGAGTAGAAACAATTTCCCCATATTCAGCCTTTCTCCTATCAATACTACATTTTAAAGATTAGTGTTCCACAGATTATTTGGGAAATTAACAGAGAATTTTATCATTAAACATGCAAACTTCCCTTTCATCAGCAAAGACCTTGTACAATATTAAATAAAGACTATGTACTTCTAATCCATCACTTTATCTGAATTTTTGAATGAGCAAAGATGAAATAGCGTAATTGTGTAACTCTCCTTTAGTCAACCGTGAGGAAGAGTACTGTGTCCACTGAGCACAGGGAATTATGGATCATGTATAATTACACATAAATCATGGATGCATTTGTAAATCTAATAAAACAAAGCAACAAATTATGCAACGAAATTGGGAAGTAAACCAGCTAAGAATTTGCTTTAAGTGTGCATTGAGAGAAAAAATTATTGAAAGAATGTGTGAGAGAGAGAGCTTTATTTCCAGATGAATGTGACTGAACCATTCCACATAGCCAAACACGGCATTTAAACTCTGAATACATTTACTCAGAACAACTTGCAATATATTTGTAATCCCAGTATTGACACCCAGCTTTTGTATCCAGAAATGAGAGTCAAGGAAAAAGGATCAAGAAAGGGAAGTTCACTGAGTTTGGTTATCTAAACGTAGCTAAACTTCTATTTAAAATAAAAATACCAGGAGAATCTATACCTTATATCATAAAAATAGATAAAAATACAATGGGCATTAGTTCTGCTTTTAATTTTTTAAAGCACATAAGTTTTTACTTTCATGCAATTTTAGGATCTTGTAGGGCCATTTTTCATTAAATGTATCAAGATGTTGTCTAATCTATTTAAAGTGACAAGTCATTTTCAGCATTAGCCCATTGGGTTAACATCATCTCAAGTAAAGCCATAATAATTCAAGTACAATTATTATGTGAAACACTCAAAGAAATATTTGTAATGAATGAAATATCACCATAAGAATTAGGGGCATTTTTGAATGAATAACGGCTTACATGAAAACAGAATCAAATCCCAGACAAAACAAGTCAAAAATAATTTAACAGCATTGTTAATATACAGCTAGTTCATTTGTTTATTCCATTTAATTTACCACAGTCCACATATTAAAAATAAGTCTGATGTAATGGTAGCCTTATGATAAGCACAGCTATTCTGATCACCCTCAGCTTGTTTTATCTTTACCATGGAAACAATAGCCCCAAGGCACTTAAATCATCCTACTTATCAATTACCACAGAGGCTGGATACTGTATAAGGGTACAAAGGCATTGAATTGAAAAGCTTAGTCATAGATGTAACCACAGACAAGTCAGAGATTTCTGAATTTCAGTTTTTCTTTACATAAAGTGAGAATAATCATGGAGACCCTAAAATTCTTCATTGAGTAGATTACTTTTTTAAAGACGTATTTTTAAAAGGCAAAATCTAATACTTTCTCTTCATAACCAGCTTCTTTGTCAACCTGGGGATAGATCGGTGTTGAATTTTTAACCCAAATAATAGTTTAAGCCCCTGCTGATTTATAGTGTGGGCTGGAGTCTAATAAATGTCCTTTATAAACAAAGGTAAGGTAGGTATACATAGTGTGACATTAATGGTTGAAATGTAAAACAAACTATCAGTAAATCCCCTTACAGTCCTAGTATCTTATTGTTCTACAAATCCTCAAAGTATTTTGTTAAACTATCCACTATTTAATGAAAATTTTCCTTTGGGTAAGAAAAATATAGAATCCAGTGTGTCAGAGTAACAGGTCAAAAATCAGAACACTAAGGTCTGTTTCCCCAGAAGAGCTTTCCAATCTTCCTCGTTATCAATTATCCTTTTAAAAACCAAATGTTGGATCAAGATTTGAAAAATCCTAATAAAATATTTATCCTAATAAATATTTGGAAAATAGTATATAATTGTATGCTAATGAAACTAATTCTGTATCTTTCTGAAGCAACTTTGTTTTAAACACCCCGTCCTAGAGAGAATATTCTTGAGTACTAATTTTAATTGAGAAATAGGTACTCATGCTCTCCTTAAATAACTCTTTGTTAATTTACTATAAAAATTATATATGGTGAAAGAGTATTTAAAGCATGAGTTGATATCTTTCTTCCTTATTACCCTTTTATACCCCATCATCCTTACGCAGCACTCACTGTCTTAGAGGGGACTTCACAGCAAAAACAAAGAATGAGTCAAATTATTGGTTTTAAAATTAATATACTAAAATCAAGGTATGACACAAATAAATCAGGAAGAATACTTGCTGAACAGGTCTTTATCCATTCAGGAGGATATAGAACTGTCCCGGAAAGTGTGGAAGAGAAAAGCCATAGAGTTAGATATTAATGCTGATCTCTAATGAAGAGGATTACACCCTGACCCTCTCCTGAGTCAAATGCGTGGTGTGGGGATTAGAGAAACAGGAGCTGCGAATAACAGACTATCAAAAGTTTGGAGTTATGAGAACGCAGAAAACAATTTTGTTTTTTCCCAATAAAGCTCCGGGAATTTTTTCAGACTTCTAGAAAATTTACATGTCCAAAAAGTGAGGACAAATGAATTGGAAATGCCTGCAGGACTCCAGGACTCTCAACCTAAGGGCAGCCTCCCAGAGACCCTGAGGCTTAGCTCAGAGAGGCAGACAGGGAGAACACAGGATGGACCCGCAGAGACCAGTGGGGCTGGATACTGAAGAACAGGCAGGACTGAGAACAGACAACAAGGCGTGTGGAAGGGCTGCTGACTGGAGATAGGAGTGGGAAGTAGACAATGATGTGGCAGTGGCTTTCTAACTGGGACTGCTGCAAGGGAGTACCTGGTGTTTTGTCCTGACCTCTCTCCAGGCAAGGCCTTGACACTATGTTGGCCGACAGAACATACATACAACCTCAAAGATAAGAGGATGTATTAGTTAACTATTGCTGTGTATCATATTGCCATGAATTTAGGTGGCCTAATGCCTGTTAATTTGCAGTTCGATGGGTCAGAAGTCCAGAGCACTACACTGAGTTGTCTGATCAGGGTATTAACAGAGCAGAAATGAAGGTGTCAGCCAGGCTGAGCTTTGTTTGGAGCCTGAGGAAAAATCTGCTCCCAAGCTCATTGGGGTTGTTGGCAGAATTCAGTTCCATGTGCTTGTGGGACTGAGAGCCTGGCTCCTGGCCAGCTGTCAGCAAAGGCTGCTCTTAGTCCCAGAGGCCACGCAAGCCACTCTCAGCTCTTTGAGAGTGCTGGCATTCCTTATCATGTGGTCCCTTCCATCTTTAAGACATCCATGAAAATCTCCCTCATATCAATTCTTCTAAACCTCCAAATCTAAATCTCTCTGACTTCTCTGTTTCTGACTTCTAGACTCAAGTTTAACGAGTGCATGCAATTAGGTCAGACTCACTCAAATATCTTAAAGTCAACTAATTTGGAACCTGAATTATATCTTTAAAATCCATTTACAGCAGTACCTAGATTAGGGTTTAATTGAATAACCAAGAAAGCATGGGAACTCTAGAGGGCAAGAATCGTGGAGTCTATCCTAGAATTCTGCCTGTTACAGAGGAGGAAGAAAGAATTGGCCTAGGAAATCTGGAATTAATTTAGAAAACCTTAATTGAGTACATTTATGTAGTACTTACTAGGATAAAGTTTCTGCTACCAAATGGAATATAAGTCAGGATAGAAATTAATAAATTTTGGAAATTTTCTTTTAAAAAAAACATGCCAGAGCTTGTAACCTATGGAAACTATACCTATACATGTTATGATTCAAGCAGAATATAGTATCTCATCAAATAATACTTAAGCTTATATGTAAATTTGGCATCACATTAGCAGAGCAAACATATGTACTTGAAATTATAATGCTGGGCCATCAGTCTTCCAGCCTTTTCCATCTCTAGCTAATTCTATTCCTAACTCTGGCATTATTTACATCCTAAAACTTCTTTCACCTAAATCTGGAACTATCCAATTTTATCTGTTTTCTTTAGCTCATGCCTAAGACTGTTGAATGGCAGGCTGGGACGTCAGGAAAAGTCCTAGTACATAAATTAGAGTCAGATATTAGTTTTCTCTTTCTAACCAACTTCTTTACCACCTGGGCGATCAAACCCAGGTGAGACCCAAGTCTCAGGGTCAAAAGTGCACCTGGGGAAAATTCAAAGAAGCAGCAGGGTCCTTAATATTCTTCAAAAGCTAAGGAGGGATAAGAAAGACTAGAAGGTGCTTTGAAGAGCACTCTTGATTCCACTTCCTGTGAGAGTACTCTGATCCTTATAGACCAAAAGGGTTTCACTGTGAAACTGCTCCTTGAAAGAACCCTCCATTTTGACAGACAGCTGAGTGCCAGAGTTACCTGAGGATTACCGTTACCCCCACCTCCTGTAAAAATAAAGCAGAAAAATGTTGAAGAACTCTACACTGAGATAGTTTACTGAGGAAAACAAACATATTTAATTTACACTAGAGTAGAATTTTTAAACGCAAAAATGCTAAGTTACAAATATAATTTGTCTGGTATAGGGCTACTGCTTTTACCTTACAAAACAGAGAATAAATCAGATTTTCAGTAATGTCTTTACTCAATGATAGTTAAGCCCAACTATTACTCATAATTATCTGGCTCTGTGCATGATACCAAGAGCTAGTTCCATGAATTAGCTGAGACAAATAACCAGTCTCCTCTAAGAGTAAAGTGGGACTGATAACTTAAAGAAAGACCCTCCTCGATCAGCTTCAGACACACCAAGCAGCTTCTAAATTTATTCAAGTCGCACTTTGTTTTTAAAGAAGACTGAGCTATTTTTTCTTTCCTGTGGGCAAACTTGGAATACAATGGACAAAATGTCAGAAAGAATGAAGAAAAATGATGATATCCCCAGTAGAATAAATACACCTTTGGCAAAAAAGAAAGCTACCAGAGTAACTCTATGCCCCAAGTGATTCGCTGCTGCAAGACATAGAAATGAGCTGAAAGCAGTGTTCAGAGAACTTGGGTAAATGAGGATTTATATTTATAATGAAGCAGCATCAGTAAAGATTGATAATCTTTCAAGAGCAGAGGCTCTATCTAGTTCTCAAATCCCGAGATGTTACCTCAATTTCCCTAAAGGTGTTTGTATCTTTGGGCCATATTCCACCCCTGAGGATCTCAGAGACTCCTTATTCATGGTGCATGTGTGAACACTAACATAGGGAGATAAATGGCCTTCTTCTCAATGTGCATATGGGAGACATTTGGAATTCCTGAACTGCTACTTCAACATCTACCAGAGAGTGCAGGGGCAGGGGGTGGGGGGGAGAGTTTGTCTGTTTGTTTTTGTTTTTGAGAATGCTGCCTCACATTTAAAACTTCATGCACAGCCAGTTTAAAAAGTAATTAATTATTTTATATTAGTCACTTTATAATAGATGAATATTGACTGTCCTGAGTAATAATTACTGGACACTTACTGCCCACAGACTTCTTCATTGTCCCAAAATTCGTTTTAGATATTCCCAGATCCAGGGCTCTGCTGGCACTTTTTCCACAAAATCTTTGACAGCCTATTTCATGAAACTTTCTCCAAAAACCTGAATCCAAATGAGTCCCCCTTTTCTTCATTCCAAAAGGAGTTTTATCTGCACTGTTCAGAATGATGTGTCCGTGCTTCCCCCACAAGGTCTGCAGCTCCCTCATGGTAAATCCCTGTGGCATGTTGAATGTAGCCAAAAATATCAAATTCTAGTCCCAGAAATTTGTAAATGTTACCTTATTTGGATAAAAGGTCTTTGCAGAGGTGAGATTAAGGATTTTGAAATGAGGAGCTTGCCCTGGGTTATCAAAAAGTGCTCTGAGTGCTATCACAAGTGCCTTCATAAAAAAAAAAAAAGCAAAGGGAGATTACACATGCACATGGGACAGAAGGTAATGTGAAGACAGAGGCGAAGACTGCTGCGATGCAGCCCAGAACCAAGGAATGCTGATGGTGAGAGTCACTGGAGGGAGCATAGCCCTGCTGACTGTGACTTCAGCCTCTGGCCTCCAGGACCACTGCTGTAAGCCACTTAGTTTGTGGTTACTCGTTACAGTCCATTCATACTTGGAATACACTTAATTTTATTTCTTGCATCTACTTTATATTGATTTCTTATTTAACATCATTGCTTTCCCTATATGTTTATTTTTCAATTTTTTGTGTTTTTTTTTTGTTTTGGTTTAAGTTTTATTTATTTTTTCTATTTTATTTTATTTTATTAACATTTTTTAAATTGTTATTCAAGTACAGATTTCTGCCTTTTCCCCCCACCCCTCCCTACCACCCCAGCCCTCCCCACCTCCCTCTCCTGCTTCCACACCCCCCTTGTTATTGTCCATGTGTCCTTTATAATTGTTCCCGCAAACCCTTCACCCTTTCCCCCTATAATCCCCTCCACTCTCTCCTCTGGTCACTGTCAGCCTATTTTCAATTTCAGTGTCTTTGGTTATATTTTGCTTGCTTGTTCATTTTGTTGATTAGGTTCCTGTTAAAGGTGAGATTACATGGTATTTGTCTTTCACTGCCTGGTTTATTTCACTTAGCATAATGCTTTCCAATTCCATCCATGCTGTTGCAACAGGCAGGAGCTCCTTCTTTCTGCTCCATAGAATTCCACTGTGGCCCTGGCTGGCGTAGCTCAGTGGATTGAGCTCGGGCTGCGAACCAGGCATCACAGGTTCAATTCCCAGTCAGGGCACATGCCTGGGTTGCAGGCTATGGCCCCCAGCAACCGCACATTGAGGTTTCTCTCTCTCTCTCTCTTTCTCTCTCTCTCTCTCCCCCTTCCCTCTCTAAAAATAAATAAATAAAATCTTAATAAAAAAAAAGAATTCCACTGTGTAAATGTACCATAGTTTTTTGATCCATTCATTTACTGATGGACACTTGGGTTGCTTCCAGCACTTGGCTATTGTAAATTGTACTGCTATGAAAATTGGGGTACATAGGTTCTTTTGGATTGGTGTTTCAGGGTTCTTAGGATAGCTGGAGAGTTACATGTAAAAATAAAATGAAACTAGGGCACCAACTTACACCATACACAAAAATAAATTCAAGGTCGATAAAAGATTTAAATATAAGTCATGACACCATTAAAATCCTAGAGAGAACATAGGCAGGAAAATCTCAGATATTCCACACAGCAATATTTTCACTATGTCCCCTAGAGCAAGGGTCATAAAGGAAAGAATAAACAAATGGGATCTCATCAAAGTAAAAAGCTTCTGCATGGCTAAAGAAAACAGCATTAAAATAAAAAGAGAACCAACCCTATGGGAAAACATATTTGCCAATGATACCTCAGACAAGGGTTTGATCTCCAAAATATATAAAGAACTCACATGACTCCACTCTAAGAAGACAAGCAACCCAATTAAAAAAATGAGCAAAGGACTTGAACAGACACTTCTCCAAGAAGGACATACAGAGGGACCAGAGACATATGAAAAGATACTCAGTATTGCTAACTATCAGAGAGATGCAAATTAAAGCCACAATGAGATACCACCTCACACCATTGAGAATGGCCATCATAAACAAAGCAACAAACAAGAAGTGTTGGAGAGGTTGTGGAGAAAAGGGAACCCTAGTGCACTGTTGGTGGAAATGCAGACTGGTGCAGCCACTGTGGAAAACAGTATGGAATTTCCTCGGAAAACTAAAAATGGAACTGCCTTTTGACCCAGCAATATTTTTGTTATTTTTAAACAATCCTTATATTCTTCCTCTGTTTACTTTTAAATTCAGCTATTAATTATCACCTGCTATATTAGTTCGGGTAATGTCAGCTGCTAACAGAAATAAAACATTCCAGTAACTTAGTATACAAGAACTTATCTCTAACTCACATTAACTTTCCAGTGTAATTCCAGGCAGTAAGGTTCTGCTCTAATCAGTTATTTTGGAACTCTTGATAGCAGAAATCTGCTCCTAACTCTAGACGAGGGTTGTCAAACTCATTTTCACTGGGGGCCACATCAGCCTCACAGTAGCCTTCAAAGGGCCAAATGTAATTTTAGGACAATATAAATGTAACTACTCCTTAACAGTTAAGCAATAACTCAGCACTACCACTGGGTAGAAACAAGGTGCTGGGCCAGATTCAGTCCACAGGCCTTGTGTTTGCCACTTGTGCTCTATACCATCAACTGGATGTCCATCCACATCTAGTGAAAAAGCAAAGCACATAGAGGATCGTGCCTGGCAGTGGGACAAATTTTTGCTCACAGTCAGTCACATGGAAAGAAAACTGGGAAATGCCCTTTAGCCATGCAGTAGCCATAACCAAACACATATGACTCTCCTATCACTGAATGAGATATCAAATATATACACCATCAGGTTTCCCACATTTCTATCTTGAAGCCACTCATCAGCCATACATACATTACTATCACAAATTCAAAAGTGCATGCAAAAGGAAAAGTAAAATGGAAATCTGTAAATGCACTAATTGTCCTACCTGTTTTTATGATATCTGTAATATTATCTTCTGAAAGAAATATTAAATGTAATTCCAAATGTTTGCCCCATGCCACTCAGAAACTAGACACTTTTTTCTGATTAGTTCTGAAGGCTTCCTCATGCACTGTACAACCCATGAAGTAGGGCAAAGCTAAGAAGGCTTAACTGGTTCCCACAACAGTTCTGAGCTTTCACACAGCATTAGTTGATGTGATATTAAAAATGCCTCTTAAATATTCCATGTAATCCTTTCTAAAAAGTTTTCATCAAAATAATGATAAATCAAATTGATTTTTCTGGTAGATACTGACAAATAATGTACATGATTTTATTCGGGGAAATAAAATTATTCAGGGGGAGAAGTAAAAGCTAAAATATACAGTGCTTCAGGATCACTAAATTTCTTCATGATTCTCTTTGCTCCATAGTCCCAGAATGGAGAAAAGGCTGGAATTAGCAAACTTGCATCATTTAATTCAGTGACCCACTGCTGAACAGGATCATGATTCTGTAGCAGCTCAACTATGGTTAAGTATTAGGCTGAGAACTGGGTTATGCAGGTTAATTAAAGCACCCGAAGAAGGATTCAGAAGACAATTAGAATGCATCCAAGTATCAGCACTATCTTGGGCTTTATGAGATATTTTTTTATAGCTGATCTTTGCTAAATGGGGAGGTATTTTAATGTCACTATAATTCACATTTAATTGAAGTATTTTTTGCATAATTTACTGCATTGCTGCCTTAAAATTTCTAACTTAGCTCTACTTTATATGACATACCTTGCTCTGTCCTTTTCCCTTTAACTAGCACTGTATGTCCATTCTTTTTTCCCAGTGTTTCTCACATTGTCTAAGTAATGGGGATTTTATTTTTATTTCAAGAATTCTATGGTCCTCACGAAGAGTCAACTTCAACTTTCACCTGTCTTGCATCTAAACCTAAGATTGTTCATGGGATAGTCAGTGTATCCTGCATTGAGGCAACCCATAGACCTTTTGAATAAGCACTCATCTTTGAAAACCTATTATTATAGCTTAAAATACTCTATGGTCTGACTTCACAGAGCTCCCTTTTGTGTGAAATAGAGTGTAAGGTGAGTTTATTCTGAGCCCCATCTATAAAGTGAATTGTTAAAAGTGCTGGATGAAACTTGGGGCAGGAGCTCCATCTGAGCAGTTTCATGGCATGAGTCAAAGCTACGAAGTCATTGTCAGCACAGAGACATTAGTGTCTGGTGTTGAACAAGCAGTAACATAAGTACATTTAAGGACTTTTGAAATAATATGAATAAGATTAGAATAATATACTTCACATGGGGAAATCAAAATGCACAAAATGCATTTTGGTTATTTTGCCATATGATGTGAGTGAATCCATGTTAGGCTAGAGAGCCCTTAGTGATGTTTGAATTTGTCTTCAAGAGTTGTTAGCAGGTGATCAAAATGCCAGCTGTAGGGAAAATGCAGCCAATCTTAAAAATTTTAGTAAATGAATAAACTCTTTTCATTCCATTAAAGAACTTATGAATCAATAAGGATTGAATACAGAATAGAGTCAAAGGAAATCAACTACTTTTTAAAATTTTGCATTGAAATAATTTAAGACACAGAAAATTTACAAAAATAATACAAAGAATCCTCATACATCTTTACTAAAGTCCTCAAATGTTAGTATTTTAACATTTACTTCCTCTCTCTCTTTCTCCCTATTTCCCTACCCCTTTCTGTCTCAGTCCCCTCCAAGGTGGGCACTTTGGGACCTCACACAGTTCTCCCAGAGTCATTAGCAAATGCTGCACAGCGCTCCCTCTGCTCCGATAGCAGAAGCCACAGAACAAATTTTGCTACGACATGTTTCAGGCCAAGATCCTGTATCAAAATCTCGGACACAGTAGTGTTTGGAATCCCCACATCAGCTTCTAGTTCTCACAGTTAGTCACTGCTCTTTGTTGATTGCAGCCATTACACATTCAACATTCTCAGGTGTTCTGTTTGTTGCAGGCCTTCCAGAACATGGATCACTTTCAACAGATTCTCAACCACCTTTGAAGCATTTGTGCCACACTTTTATTTGTGTTTCCCTCATTGCATCATCCTTGTAAGTCTTTTGAATCATCAAAATATTTTCCACAGAGGAATGTTCAAGCTTAATGCAAAATTTGATGCAGATTTGTTGCTCTCACTTGCCCAGTCATTTTGAATGCATCGCCACACAGTACATACACTCACTCAGTGGCAGCTACCCCCACACTGACTAGTACCCTGAAGTCGTCATTGTTCACACATGCACATTCCAGTCCACTCTCCTTGGCTGCCAGGTTACATCAACATCACACAAACTCTTCTCGTTATATTAACAATGGCTAGACTTTTTCAGGACAGACCCCATATATGTAAACATATAATGTTTGCATACATATTATTTACTTTTTTCTGAACAATTGGAGAGTAAATTGAAGATACAATGTGCATTATCTTTAAACAATTTGATATGTATTTCCTAAAAAGAAGTACATTCTTTTTTTTAAAGATTTTATTTTTATTTATTTTTAGAGAGGGAAAGGAGGGAGAAAGAGAGAGAGAGAGAAACATCAATGTGCGGTTGCTGGGGGCCATGGCCTGCAACCCAGGCATGTACCCTGAATGGGAATCAAACCTGCAACACTTTGGTTCGCAGCCCGAGCTCAATCCACAGAGCTACGCCAGCCAGGGCTAAGAAGTACATTCTTTTACACAATCACAGTTACAATTATCAATCAGAAAATGGACTACGATCTAATCTAGACTCTGTATTTAAATTTGCTTTACCCCACTTATGTCCTTTCCCGCAAAATAAACATTTTGTTATTTTTTTTCTGATCCAGGATCTATTTCAGGATCTAATGTGGCATTTAGTTGTCATGTATTTTAGGTGGAACCTAGAAGTTTCCTCAGTTTTTGTATGTCTTCCAGGACCTTAACACTATTCAAGAGCACAGTCAGTACAGTATCACTAAGTTTGGGTTGTGGGATGTATCCTCATGATTAGATGCAGTTTGTGGCTTTGAGGAAATAGTACCACCAAGTGCATGCGTGCCTTCTTAGTGTACGTCAGCAGATGCGTTAATATGTAAACTTGTCCTGTTACTGGTGATGTTAACTTTAATTATTTGGTTTAGAGTTAATAATTTTCTCCACTTTAAAATTATTCATTTTCCCTTTGTAATTATAAGGATCTGTGAGAGATATTCTGAGACTCTGCATGCATCCTCTTTCCCATCACACTGTTACTCTCTAGTTTCAGCATTCATTAATGATTCTGCCTAAAACAGTCATTACTGGCTATTGCCAAATGGTGTTTTCCTCATTCCTTCATTCTTCCAAATCTTTCTGTGTCAAAAGTAAAAATGTGCTTCTAAAAGTGTAGAAAATATGAATATAACAGAAGAGTCTAAATGAAAGGGCCTTTACTGATCAATCTGGGACAATTTAATGACAGCAAGTGACTATAACTCATAGGAAAATCTTTTTTTAAAAAGCTCTAAATCTAGGCAGAGATGGATAGATATACATAGATAGATAAATAAATAAATATACAGATGATAGATGATAGATAGACAGATAGACTCTTCCTTAGAGTACAAGGCAATTCTTTTCCAGATGTTTCACAAATGAGTATTAAAAATCTTGAATGAATATATTTTGTTAAAAAGCTTAATTTGTAACAAAAAATACAAGTTAAATTAATAACAGGCTACCCCACCAATTTTTATCAAGCAGTTTTCAACAATTAGTGAGACTGATAATACCAAGTGCTGATAAGAAAGTGGATAAAATGAGGACTCATATAAGTACTGATTTCAGTGAACATTACTAAAATCTTTCTAGACAGCAATTTTATAGTATGTAACAAAATTTAAATAAATACCACCATCTGACCTAACAATTCCACTTCAAATAATAAAACAGATAACTGAATAATTATAAATGTATTTTTATTGCATCATCAAATATAGAAAAAAATTAGCAACCTATATATCTCTTGTGGGCTGCCCTACCTGGTCTCAGGAAGCTGTAACCCCCCGTGACTTAGGCTGAGTGAAAGACCTCCGGACCAGGAGCCACTGAAGGAGACAAAACTTATTTCCCTGGCATGAATGTTGCTTGTTCATATGCCTCATTCCTCATGCTTGAACAGCAGTCAATGACGGGTAACAACTCTCTTGGATAGAGAATGAACGTAAGACAGACGCGTTCACGAAGAAATGACAGGGACAAGACTCACAGGGCTGTGGAAATAACGGGGTGATGGACATCAACCCCTGCCCCCTTTGGCTTTGTCAAAGCCTGAGTCTTTGTTCTTGGATGTGAGAAATCCAAGTCTCCTGGCTCCCTCTGTCTCCTGCGTGCAGGGGCAAAACAGCCCAGACTAGAAACGGCATAATCAGGCCTGGGACATAGAATATGCAAGATCCTGTGAGATCTGTTTGCTGGAGGATGTTATTATCTTGGAATTTAAAAGCACAGGCAGGAAACTTTTGGAACCTGTACCTCTTTCATATGTTAAAGACCACAAACCTTCCCCGGAATCTCAGCAGGAATGCTGTCCCCACCTTTGTAAGTTGTTTACATCTTTTGATCTTTTCTGCCAGACTGTGAATCCACAAACTAAGTCTGTTTTCTCAGTAAAAATCTGCTTGGGTATGGACACAGGGCACTCCCCACGTGAGGAGTGGCCATTCTGTCCCAATTCCCCCACAGGACCTGGTTGTCTCCATGTATGTTTTTTCTCGTACTTCAACAAACCATCCTCAGCGTTCCGTGCCCACTGCAGGCAGGTAGGCACACGTCAAATATCTGCCAATAGAATTAGAATGTTAGACAGCTACAAAGGTGATGATTTATATTTACTGATTTGGAAAGACTTGTTTAACGTACTGCTATGTGAATAACTCAAATTTTAAAATATGCCAGTGTGATAATTTCACTGTGTGCATGTATATACGTATATACCCATATGAATGTATACATATATACATTCATAAATACACAGTACCTGGGTCTGATATTCTGTAAATTAGGGATAATATTAGAAACTACCTCAGCTCACAGAGCTGTTAAGAGGATAAATTAATATTTCAATTGAAGTATAGTATCTGATACAGATAAAAATTTAAGGGTTATTTGAATAATATTGATTATCATATTATTTTAATGAATTTAATTTTACTTAATTATGTGTTTAATATTGAACATTGTTCTTTGAACAATTTTTTTGTTGTGGTTATTATTCTTCTAAACTGGAACATAGTTCAGGATATCATATTGTAACTTGTCTCCTCTGTTAAGCAAGAACCACCTATTAGTTGTCTTAAACCAAATGTAAAATTGACCCTTCTTTAAAATTTCTGATAAACAAATGAAGGATAAAAATCAAATTCTAATTTTTTCCTTGAAAAACACCCTCAATATTGAGAAGCCATCCATCCTAAGAAATAAATAGGCATAGAAATTCAGAAAATGGTAATTAGAAAGGTTGCTTAATGAACACATTTGTCATCTGGTCCAAAACTATTAATATTTAATATTTACATATATCAAAATTTTCTAAAAGATATCCTTATATATGTTTTAACTAATAACATGTCCTTAAAAAGCTGCATCCAAATATACTGATTATACTATCATCATCCCTGTCTATTTTGACTAGTTCCAACATTCATGTAATTGTGATTTACCATTTTTATGATTGCTACATATAAAACAGCAATCATATCAGCCAAATTCTATAGACACAGCAAAAATCAAAGAATGTATTTGAGTCATTCTACAACTTAATTAGAATGTGTATCTTATAACCTTTGTGTTGGTGATTGTTGAATGTTGTTCTTCACAAATGTTCCCAGACAAGAAATAATTATCATAAAATGTGAGAAAGATACAGTAAGGTACATAGCAATTAAGTTATTTATCAGCTAATAGGGTATCTCACTGTTCGATATTATGCAATTTTTTATCATTATGGAAATTTAATTTGCACATTTTATTTCTTTGTGCTTTTCTTTAACCCAGTTTAGCCGTTAAGTTCCCTTTTATCACAATAATTGTAGCTCTGATTTATTCCTCTTTTCTAGACAGACAAAACTGGTCATGAAGATATCTACCATTAAATGATCTGGAGAATACAGTGTAGTTGAAGTAAGTACTGTGTACTTCTTTAGTACACAAAGGCAATTTAATTGTGCTTAGAAATGCAGCCACAGTACTTTGCAGGAACTTCGCTCTGTACTCAGCATACATGCATTCTAAGAAGTAGTAGCAACTGCTCAGGGATTCTAATTCTTCATTCTAATTGTCTGACCATTCTTTAAGTTTAATAGCACATGTAAATCATCACCTTATTCTTTGGTCAAACCATAAAACCAAGAACTAGTAGATCTCTTCATCAAATTTTAATTTAGAATCTGGGCCAGCAAGCTACTTGAGTGATTCCCTGGATTGACCTACAGTGTCAGTGACATATTTCATTCTCATTCATTTTCTGACACGAACTGTTAAATACCATTGCCTTTATACCTTCCACTACCTCACTACTGATAAGCCTAAACTCTTAAATTAAATCACCCTACAACAAAGGTGCCAAAACTTGATGACTTAGTAAAAGAATATTAAAAGTTTTAGATAGTGTCTTATAAAATGGGAAATATGATGGAGAAGATGAGCCTTGAAAATCCTTGGTGTTGGTAAGCCCCAAAGCCTCAGGCTGCACTCACCTTTCCACTGAAACCCTGGGTGGGAGGCTGGCAATAGATCATGCTAGTCACCTGAGTGACCCATGTCTGACCACAGCTTCTACTGAAAATGCCATTCTGAATCTGCTTTGACCTCATAGATCAGGTAATCTTATACATATCCAAAATTTGCCAATCTAATCTTTGGGGGACATATAAATAAAAAAAGATGAATTCAATTCAACTAATACTTACTAAAGAACTATATCCTAAGCCAGTTTTAAGGGCTGTGGTAAATATCATCAAAGAATAGTTTGCATCCCCAATAAAGCTTCAATCCAGAAGGTGTTTGGCACATACAAAAAGTATCCACAATACAAGGTAAAAAAGGGTAAATTCTATAAGGAGAGCACAGACTAGAATATAAAGCCAGAGAAGGAAGAAAACTGTATTAAGAATATTAGTACTGGAGTCTTTGATGTAATTCTCAATTTAGCCCAATGTAAAAGAATACTGGCCTCCTAAATGTGTTTGGGATTATTAGTTTAAGTCCTTAATTTACAAAGAGGGAAACAGCCACTAAAGATTTTAAGCGATTCTCCAATGTCACAGGTACCTAAAATGGACAGTATTAACAATCAACTTTTTTGTCTATATACAAAGATTTAACTTTTCCTGTTATTGTCTCTGATAATTCAATACCAATTTTGCCTCAAATCAAGTCCAGCTAGTAACTATTTAAGAATACATCTTTAGCCGTGGTTGGTGTGGCTCAGTGGATTGACTGCTGGCCTGAGAACCAAAGGGTCATAGGTTATTCCCAGTCTAGGGCAAAAGCCTGGGTTGTGGGCCAGGTCCCCAGTAGGGGGCATGCAAGAGGCAACCACACATTGATGTTTCTCTCCCTCTCTTTCTCCCTCCCTTCCCCCTCTATAAAAAAATAAGTAACTAAATAAATAACTAAATAAATAACTAAATAAATAAAAGTGATTTTTTAAAAAAGTGTATCTTTATGTGCTTGCACATTTTAAGTTAAGAACATTTTAAATATTTTAGTTCAGAGCTCTTTTAAAGCTTTGTGGTTCTTACTTAAAAAACTTCATTGCACAGGAGCACTCTGTGTAATTTAGCTCCCAAAGACATAAGGACATAAACAGTGATTGTTCACTATCTTTTAACCCCAAAGTAGTAGAAATAATAGACATGGGGTCTACTGTGTAACTGACCATCAGGTCTGAATTTTTTCCTCTTCAACCACTCAAACAACACAGAGTAAATAACAACGTCTATAAATTACCCAACTCAAAAGTATTCTTCATGAGAATAACTCAAGAAATTGATCATTTTACAGAAGCTTTGAAGGCAAAACAACTTCTCAAAATGAAAGAATTATTAGACTCCTCCAAATCCAAAAATTAATGACAAGCATAGAGTTAATGTAAAACAGAACCATCTTTGTTGCTTTATGATAGTGCATTGAGAAAAATGACAGGTTTTTCCTAATATTTGCTCTAAGCAATATTTATTTAACAATAATAAGCAAAAAGACCTTATAATGTGTGCTGCTTGGGGGAGCAGGAAAAGACTTTCATAGGGAATTTGTATGATTTCTTAGAAAATATGAAAAATTTGAATAGGTAGGAGCACAAACTGAAGAATATTTAGGCAGAAAAAAAAAACAACCTAAGCAAAGGTCTACAAATCTCCCCTGAATTTAAGTATTTTGTGTTGTCATTCTTATAAACTTAATCACATATTTCTTCTTAAATCAGTGCCAAAAACATAGCCCATCTATCCCAGTAGTTTAGTCAATATTTTATATATGCCTTTTGTCACATAATACCACCTTGTTGCCATATGTATAATAAATATTAAATTCTAATACAAGTTCACTTTATGTTTGCACATAAACTTTCTGACCCTCTCCTGGGCATATTACCCAATAAAAATTTCTATATTACATTACAGAAGTGACTAGACTTATTAGTATGAATGAAAACAGTGTTAGAAGACAGTCTACTCTGCTGGCCAAAATCAGATTTGAGATAATCCTTAACCCAGGATTTTAGGTTATACAGTATGTATGGCACAATACACTGGAAGATTGGAAAGGAGGCCTAACATCTAAAGCATCTGATAATTATGAAGTTACAAAATCATATTCCCAATCTGTTTCTAAAGTATAGTGTGAAAATCAAACTCTTTGAAATAACTCATGACATAGTTATGTTGCATTAAATTGATCTGGACATTGCTCAATTCCATAATGTAGCAAGGAATCATCTCCAGGGACCTTTTGACAGTGTCCACAGTCTAGATTAGGAGAAAGAATATTACCTTCTTTTCAACTATCTTTAAATCAGGAAAGAGCTTCTGAACAAAAAAAATAAAAAAAAATAAATAAGCCACAATTACTTGTAATTCTCTGTAACACTACAACAAATACTAATTTATATTTTCAAGAAATATCACCAGAGATTATATGCAACCCAGAACAAATAGAATTAGAAAAGCCATGAATTTAATTTTACAGCACTTCTCACTCCCAATTTCACACTAAATCCACTAGGAAATACCTTAGCCTAAATACAGCATAATTTAAAATATGAAGACCCCAAAATGGAAAAGTGAATTCTAATTGAAATTTTATTTTTATTTCAAAAGTATATTTTCACACTGCAGGCTAAGCCTCAATAAAACACCAACTAGTTTCAGAAAACTAGATATATGATAGATAATTCTTTTTCAAATGCTAAGTAAGCCAAAATATGTAGGAAATTTTATTTATTATTTGCCTATCAGGGAATAACAAATGTAGGTCAATTATCAACTAATTTTGACATAGTATTAAGAGATCAGATTATTTAATACTCAATTTACATTTAATAAAAATTAATTCTAAATTAAATAATGTATCATTATCTTTATTTATGGAAAAAATACTGACATTGTCAAACACCACTGAAAAAAACCCCTATGTTTCACACATTTAATGAACATGTGAAAATCTGGCTTTAAAAAGTAATAACTGCACAGATATTTTTCAAACTTTAGAAAAAAAGTGAAATAATCCAAGGAAGCAAAATGAGGTATTAAAAATAATGTTTTCATATCTACAAAATCACTTAAAATCAGCAATCCTTATTATTTTTAAGTCATAAAACCAACACCTTGAAGTATAATTCATAGTTCAATAAAAATAAACCAAAGCATTCTGAAAATATAGAAGTATTTTGATGCACTATACTTTAATTTGTGTAATAAATAAGGAAAGAAATCACTCTCTTTTGCCACAAAAAAAGCATTGTATTGATAACTTACTTGCCCTGTGAATTTGAATAGGAATTTCTAAAAGGTAGGCTGAGTTAATGACATTACATGATGCCATTAACTTAGCTATTTTTAGACAACTGTTTTTGATATCACCTACCTATAGTCCACATTGTTTCCTTGCTAAAATTAAAGTCATCTTTAATTTTATTTTAATTAATTAATTAATCATGTAACCTCTTTAAAGAGAAGTAACTGTGTCCTTTATTTAACGTCATCTCCCCTGCTTCTCACATAATGTCTGGTGTGTAGAAACATTTGCTAAATTAATGAATTTATTTAAAAGTTGAATCATGGTAAGAAAGTATAAGCAATGAAGATAACTATGTACAGCAAAATCTAGGTAATATAAAACAAAATTCACTATCTAGCTGTGAAGTTAATTATGCACATTTAATTAAGTAAATTAAATATTTTCTTAATATTTAGCATACCAAACCCATGCTCACTCAACATTAAGGAAATTCAAAAGGAGCATTCATAGTCATTAATAATGATCTTGTACTCTCCATATGTGAGTGTTTATGACACTACCTCAGTTTCTGTATCAAAGCAAAATTTGTTTTAATCATAATTTCATTGAGAGTATATTGCATAAACATTAAATTATGGTTTAGGTTGTAGCTAATGTAAAGCTTTTCATGATAACACAGATGCAATGGTCAATACATTGCAGGACTCATATTTGGAGATCATCACAACCTTTTGCTCTAAAAGAGTTCAGTGTGTTTTCTGTAGCATGCATCACAGTGATTCTAGAAAGTGAACTTTTTCAAAACTGTACCTTAATGAAGGGTTTTATTTACACACCCAACAAAAAGGACATGGGCAATATACACATAATCTGTCATTAACCATCCTATAGTTGCTGCACTGATGCTCCAACCACACTGTTGTCAAATCAGCTTCAATGTGCTACAGTGCCCTAATGAGGCATAACATGTTCCTCTTTATAATACAGATCTATACACATCTTAATAAGAAAAAAAGAATATTTGAAACATGGCATATGCCAGCCTTCCACTAAATCCGTTGGTCTAACTCTGATAATTTTAAGAAAAACTAACTTCATGTATTTACTAAATACAGGACTTAATTTAATGCAATGTGGGCAGCCTTGTACCAATGGCTATGAAGAGTTAAAAAGAGATTTAAAGCTTGTTTTTTCCTCTAAAAGATAGATTGCAGGACTCATACTTAAATTCTAACCAAAGAAATAATATTTATATACATAAATGGTAATATCGTCAAATGTACAGAAACAACATGAATAAAAACACAATGAACACAAATAGAGGACTCATGGTCAAGGACAATGTGAGGGGGGGATTGACTGTGGGAGTGGGGGTGGATGGGGCAGGGGAGAGTATGGGGAAAAGTCAGGACAACTGTAACTGAACAATAATAAAGATAAAATAAAATAAAATAAAATGTATTTTTTACTATGAAATGCTTCACCAAGAATGTTTCTTGCCTTTTGTCATTTAATTCTCCTACAAACATAGCAAGTTGGGTTCTATAATTATTACCTGCATTTTTTTTTAGATTTTATTTATTTATTTTTAGAGAGGGAAGGAGATAGAGAGAGAGAGAGAAACATCAATGTGCGGTTGCTGGGGGTTACAGCCTGCAACCCAGACATGTACCCTTGCTGGAAATCGAACCTGCGACACTTTGGTTCACAGCCCGCACTCAGTCCACTGAGCTATGCCAGCCAGGGCGATTACCTGCATTTTTTAGATGAAGAAAACCTAAGTTCCAGGAAACCAAAAATATAGGCCAAGGTTGCTTACCTGGAAGTGACAAAATTTTGTCACAGTTTTCTCTGTTTGAAATATCATGCTGAGAAACACTACACCTCCTAAGAATTTGTGGATTGAAGCAGGCAGAAGGAAATATTGAGAAGGGTCCATATATGATTTGGATAGATATGGAAGGGGCATAAATAAAACACCTTGAACACTGGCCTGAGGAATCAGATTGGCAAGCATAGGATATGGAAGACTAACGTGCAAGTTCTAGAGAGGAAATGTAATATAAAAATGTGTTTAAAATACTATCCTGGCAATTATACCAAGGTAGATGATAAATTTAAAAGGTTGAAAGAGATTTATGGAACTCAAAGGACATAAAGAGTAATGAGTGAATAAGACTAATCATTGTGGAAATGGACCAAAAAAATAAAACACAAAATAAAAATACAAGGAATATTAGATGAAGTTCAGGAGGATTTACTGCCTGGTTAAATGTGAGTTCCTGGAAGGCAAATAACAACAAAAACAATAACAATTTATACGTTTTTCACAAAGAAAAATCAATATGCCAATAGAGTCAACTCCAAAGGGAAGAATTAAAATGAACTCAGGTCAGTAGCTATGAAGATAATTCTATCTCCTAGAAATCACTAGAAAAAAAGAATTTTCTAGAAGAGCTTCCAAATGGTAGATGGGGAGTTTAAAAAGTATGGAATTGAAGTTTTACAAGATAAAAAAATTTCTTGCAAATTTTTTTGAAATTTGTCCTACAACAATCAAATATACTTAACACTATTTAACTATACATTTAAATTGGCTAAAATAGGAAAAATGTAGTTATATGCACTGATCACAATTTTAAAAATAGAAATAAAAACACTTTAAATGGAATGTATTATCCTGTGACCACTAATTTTTTAGTACCCTGTCAGGGAACATGTTACAACTTATGTTGTACAGAGGTTAAATCACAGACCTTGGAAGGTCCTTTCCAAGTTCAAGAGTTTAGGATTTCACCATTGAATTTTTCTTTAAGAGGGTTTACATGTATTTTTTATCAAATTCTCATAGGAGTTCGTGAACTAAGGGGATTAGCAACTTCAGAGAAACAATTTCTATGAAGAGGTGATAACATAACCCAATAAAAATACTAAATCCTTATCGTATCAGTTTTTTAGGACTGCCATAACAAAGTACCATAAATTGGATGGCCTAAACAATAGAAATGCATTGTTCATAGTTCTAGAAGCTCAAAGTCTGAAATTAAGGTGTCCTTGGTGTCATGGTCCCATTGAAAATTACACGAAGTAGTCCTTCTGTATTTCTTCCCAGCTTCTGGTAATTTGCTGGAAACCTTTGGTGCTCTTTGGCTTGCAGCAGCATAACTCTAACCTCTGCCATTGTCTTCACAAGTGTTCTCCCTGTGTTTCTGTGTTTTCTCATGGTCTTCCTTTTACAAGAACAACAGTCACATTGGATTAGAGGTCCACCCTAATCCAATATGACCTCTATTATTGTTCAGTTACAGTTGTCCCAATTTTTCCCCCTTGATCTCTCCTGATTCCGCCAAATACCCAGCTCCCTTAGTCCCCACACTGTTGTCCATTACCATGGATCGTCTGCACATGTTCCTTGACTACACCCTTCCCCTTTTTCCCTGTTACCCTCCTCTCCTCCCCCTTCCCCTCTTCTCTGGTCTCTATCAGTTTGTTCCTTATTTTCATGCCTCTGGTTCTAATTTGCTCCCTTTGTTTTGTTAAATAGGTTCCACTTATAGGTGACATCATATGGTATTTGTCTTTTGCCACCTGGCTTATTTCACTTAGCATAATATTCTCCATTTCCATTCATGCTGTCATGAAGGGCAAGAATTCATTCTTTCTTTCTGCTGTGTAGTATTCCATCATGTAAACGTATCCACTCATTTACTGATGGGCCCTTAGGTTGTTTCCAGCACTTGGTTATTGTAAATAATGCTGCTATGAACATTGGGATGAATAGATTCCTTTGAACTGATGTTTTGGGATTCTTAGGGTATAATCCCAGCAGTGGGGTCACTGGATCAAAAGGGACTGCCAATTTTAGTTTTTTGAGGAAATTCCATACTGTTTTCCACAGTGGCTGCACCAGTTTGCATTCCCACCAATAATGTGCTAGGCTTCTTTTCTATCCACTTCTCCATCACTTGTTGTTTGTTGACTTGTTTATGATGGATATTCTGACTGGTGTGAAGTGGTATTTCATTGTGGTTTTAATTTGCATCTCTCTGATAACTAGTGATGCTGAGCATCCTTTCATATGTCTCTGGGCCTTCTGTATGTCCTCCTTGGAGAAGTGTCTGTTCAGGGTCTTTGCCCATTTTTAATTAGATTGTTTGTCTTCCTGGTGTTGAGTTATATGAGTTTTTATATATTTTGGAGATCACCCTAGTCCAAGGTATCATCGGCAAATATATATTCCTATATAGTTGGTTCCCTTTTCATTTAGTTGATGTCTTCTTAAGCCATGCAGAGTTTTTAATTTGACATAGTCCTATTTGTTTATTCTTTCCCTTATGTCCCTTGCTCTAGGAGATACATCAATGTACATATTGCTGTGTGGAATATCTGACATTTTACTGTCTGTGTTTTCCCCTAGGACTTTCATGGTGTCATGACTTATATTTAAGTCTTTTATCCATCTTGAGTTTGTTCTGATTTATAGTATAAGTTGGTGATCTAGTTTCTCTCTCTCTTTTTTTTTCTACATGTCACTGTCCAGATCACCCAGCAACATTTGTTGAAGAGTCTATTTTTACTCCATTTTATGATCTTGCCACTTTGTGAAATATCAATTGACCATAGAGACATGGGTTTTTTTCTGGGCTCTCTGTTCTGTCCCATTGATCCATGTGTCTGTTTTTATTCCCATACTAGACTGCTTTGATTACAGTGGCTTTGTAGTATAGTTTGATATCAGGTATTGTGGTCCATCCTACTTTGCCCTTGTTTCTCAAAATTGCTGCAGCTATTTGGGGTCATTTATGGTTCCATGTAAATTTTTGAGATATTTGTTCTGCATCTGTGAAATATTTATTACATTTGTAATAACTCTCAAATAAGGTCACATTCTGAAGTACTGGGGGTTAAGATTCCAATATACATCTTTGGAGGAATACAACTCAATTCATAACCTGTATGTATTGTCCACTCTAAAATTATTACCTGATGATGACTCCATGATAAATGATATTTTTGTATTACCTTCACTGAAGCCCTGGAACCTAGCTCAAAAAAGTAATTAAGAATTAGTTATTGCATAAACTAATACTTAAATGTGGTATGCAAGCTCAGATTGAAATCATAAAACTGACATATAATTTGGAAGTCTAATACCATAGCCCCCAAAACAAGCTTCAGAACATATTTAGTCTGTGAATTTCCAGCACCTTTTATCTTTTTATCCAGCAGTGAAACTTGGACCTACCACAGACAACATTTTCAGAATCTTGAGCATTCTTTTGATATCACTTTCTATGAAAAGACCAGTGAGTTGTAATGAATTTCTGGAAAATAGCCCAACCCAGCAGTGAAGAGTATAGATCATAAAACACAGCTACCTTAAGACATGACTGAGAAGTTCAAAGGAAAACAACAGCAGGAGTCTAAGAGCTACTGTGTAAGTGAACCAAAGTAAGGTCATCACAAACAAGAGAGGTTGAAGAAGGGCTTTCTATGAGCCATTGATTAACATTTCCAAACAACTCAGCACAATTGTGGAAAACAGTGATAGAGAAATCAGGATGACATCTAGCTCTAAAGGAAATTCTTTTTTTTTTAAAAAAAAAGGTTATATTGACCAGGTTTAATTCTTTTTTTTTTTAAAGATTTATTTATTTTTAGAGAGGGAAAGGAGGGAGATAGAGAGAGATAGCGAGAGAAAGAGAGACAGACAGACAGACAGACAGACAGACATCAATGTGCGGTTGCTGGGGGTTCTGGCCTGCAACCCAGAAATGTACCCTGGCTGGGAATCGAACCTGGGACACTTTGGTTCCCAGCCCGCGCTCAATCCACTGAGCTAACCAGCCAGGGCTTCTAAAGGAAATTCTTTAGCCACCACTCATAATAAACTATAATAAGATTGTCAAATTGCAGCTACCAGAAGGAAGCAAATGACAAATATCATGTATACATAGTATAGAGGTGTTCCATATTGTCTTTTTAGGTTCATCCTCACACAAAAATACTATTGTCACCATCAGTAGGTTATCTAGACAAGTATACTAACATGCTCAGAAAAGTTTTCCTGAGACATTTCTACAATGTGCAAAATTAAAGATTTTTATTTCCACATATGCCTAACAGATAGTGGGTATTCATTCAATCTTACAGAAGCTAACAACTCAGTTTCTTAAAAGAAGATTCATAGTCTATGTAAGTTTATGTTAGCCTTTGATTCAAATAAAGTTATATGACAGGAAAAAGATCACATTTTACTCAACCGTCAGGGTGGAGTGGAAAAGAAGAACCTAAGCTGGTGTCTCAAGAATAGCCGAGAGACAAACTTCTTAACAACCTAGATGCCTGACCTGGGACAGAGGACTGAGATTTTTGATCCTCTTCTTCTTTGTGTCAAGAAGCGAGAGACAGTAGCAGACCAGTCAGTGCCTCATCCTGACTATGTGCAGAACTGAAGAGATTGTCCTAGATTTGTCAGTTTGTAAATCACCCCTCATAAGAAATACTCTACCCTTCTCTGGATCTTGTGAATAGACAACAAATATTTTTCTTATTTGCCAACCAGGGACCTTGACACATTTTGCTCTTTCTCACACAGCACACATTCACCAAGCACAAGAATAATCCAGGCATAACTGCATAATACATGTAAGCTTAATGATTTGAAAACACTTGTCTAGGACATGTTCACATTTAAAATATTTTTAAATTCCAAAAGAAAAAAATGTCAAATTAAAGCACAAATAGCAAAGAGATATCTAAAAGACAGGCATATCCTCACATCATTTTTACATTATAGCAGATTGCCAGCTGTCTCCAATTTTGCTTGTGTTAGAAATATTTCAGTTTAGTGTTTCATGTTAAAAAAGGATGTAAGCTAAAATTATAGATAGTACCCTAAACCATTGACTCAGCATAAAATTATATACAAATGATAATTACTGACTGCTAATTAAAATAAATCCCCAGAGGAAATAACTCAAATAAAAATTAAAAAACAATCCTTTTTTAGTATTTTTGAAGTATAACTGACATGTTGACAAAAATTGACACATACTTAAGTGTACCATCTTAAAAGCTTTGGTATATTTATATATTCAGAAAATGATTGCTGTAATCAAAATAATGAACCCCAAACTATCTCCATACTCCTTTGTAAACCCTCCCCTATTCCTGCCTTCTTCCTTCCCAAAACAAACACTGATTTTGCTTTTCACCACAATAGATTAGACTAATTTCTTTAAAATTTTATATAAATGGAACTTTGAGGATCATCTACTTTGTTGCAGTGTACATATAAACATATACATGTATATGTCTATATACAATAGATGATAGTTCATTTCTTTTCATTGCCAAGTAGGGTTCCATGGTGTAGATATGTACCATAATTTGTTCATCCATTTCACCATTTTTGGCTATTACTGCTGTGAGTATTTGTGTACAAGTATTTGTATGGATGTGTGGTTTCTATTCTTTTGTGTACAAGTATTTGTATGGATGTGTGGTTTCTAAAAGCCAAAGTAGAATAATTGAATCATATGTAGGTATATTTTTAAACTCTTAAGATTAACTGCCAGACTGTTTTCCAAATTAGTAGTACCACTTTACATTCCCACTAATGGTGCATGCAAGTTCTTCTGCATCCTCATCAACACTTTGCATGATCAGTCTTTTTAATTTCAGCCATTCTAATGCATGTTTAAAGATATTTCATTGCACTTCCACTTGCATTTACCTAGTGACTAATGATGTTGAGCATCTCTTAGGTGCCTAATGGCCATTGTATAACTTACTATGTAAAGAGTATGTTCATCGTTTCCCATTTTATATTAAACTTTGTTTATTATTGAGTTTTAAGAGTTCTTCATATAGTCTGTATAAATTTTTTTCATATATATGGATATTTGCAAATATTTTTCTCTCAGTCTTGCTTTTTTTAGTCCTTTAACAATGCAGGTCACAGAACAGAAGGTTTAAAATTTATAAAGTGTAACATCAATTTTGTTCTTTTGTGAATAATGATTTTGGAGTCATATCTAATAAATGTTTGCTTACCTGAAGATGATAAGAGTATATTCTTGTAATTTCTTTTAAGAGTATTATAGTTTCAGGGTTTATATTTAAATTATGATTTTTTTACATTCAGATATGCAATTTTCCAGCACTATTTGTTGAAAATACAAAATTCTCTCCACTGAATTACCTTTGCACTTTTGTTAAAAATCAGATTTCTCTTTTAAAAAAATCAGTTTTTTCTCAAGCATTCCCTTTTCCTTCATTTTCTAGAAGAGTTCAAATAGAACTGGTATTATTTATTTCTTAGGTATTTAGTAGCATTCACCAGCAAAGCCATCTGTGCCTAGAGTTTTCTTTGTGAGCTGGATTTTAAATACAAATTGAATTGCTTCAATAGGGCTAGTCACATTATCTATTTCTTTTTGAGTGAGCTTTGGTAGTGCATATCTGTTGTGAACAAAATAAGAGGTAATATATATGTGTTGTAAAACTAGATAAGGAGTTGACAGGTGAGTCTAATTTGATAGTATTGTACTTTTATAAATGTCAAAGGTTATCACTCCTGGCAGTACTTTTAGTATCTGTTTTTCTGGAATCTAATATATGCATATGTTTAATACAAAATTGCATGTCTGGGATTATAGTTAAGGTAATGACAATGTATACACAAAATTTTTTCAGTAATATATTCTTTTTCAAAAGATAGTCTTCTTAGAAAGATTATATATTCTTTGAAAATAGCATTTCAACAACAAATAGACTAGTGAGAAACTGAATTTCAAGAGTAGAGAATTAATTAAAAATATTGTACTATATCCATAAATCAGAATACACTATACAGCAGATAAAATAATAAATAATGAATGTCATGAGAAAGTATTTACAAAACTACTAGCTAATGAAAATTGTAATTCAAAACTGCCTAAATAATTTCATTTTTAAAATATATGTAGTATTCTGAAATATATATAACAAGTGAAATGAAATAGGTTTATTAAGAAGTTTAAAATGGTTATCTTGATATTAGAATTATAAATGCTTTTTCTTTGTTTATATATACTATATCTTTATTCTCAAAGTTTCATAAAAATATATATTTCTTTTATAAACAGATAAAAAGTATCATTCATAATTCATAAAAGAAATCCAAAACTTTAATTTTCCTTGATCAAACACTTGTCGGGAGAGGACTTGATGTGCATCTTGTGTTACCCAGGTGTGGAGAAACATGGCCCCTACCTTTGAGATATCAATCCTGATATGCTGTGATTCAGGAAAAACAAACATATTTTAAAGAAACCTAAAATAGTAAAAATTGAAATCAAACTTCCTTTGTGGTTAATTTACATGATACTGCACCCAGCTACTATGGAAATATCAAAGATAGTTCATCAATTAGCAGTTAATTCAAAATGCAAATGTAACTTAAATTATGTCTTTTAGAATTTTGTAATATCTTTCTAGTTTTTGATGTGATAGAGTAAACATGATTATTTTAACGTGTGCATGTGTATATATACACATAATGTGTGTATAATGTGTATATCTAGAAGGGTTTTCTGGTTGAAGTGTGATCTGAGCTGCAATTGTGATGAACATTTACTCCCTATAAAGTCAGCAGAAACCATACAAAACAAGGAATATTAAATAATACAGATACATTTTTCTATGGAAAAACCATACAGTGCCCACTGCCCTGTGCCTGCCTCCCATCCACAAAATTAACAAATAACAGTTTTTCCACACATGACCTTTGAACTCTGACAAAGACTCTGTTGGACAAACTTTGATTAGGCTCGTCTAAACCCTTTTTTGAAACAGGCCTCAGCTTTGGCCCCAATCTTTAATCCACCTACCTCAGTCTTAGTAAGAATCCTGCTTTGTCAGTCTAGTAAGAATCCCCTCACCCTTGATATCTGATCAAATCCTTCATCACTTACTCTTGGTTTGCCTTCAGCAAGAATCCTTTTAAGTCAATTTAGCAAATATCCCCCTATTTTTATGTTTTAGTAATTTTTCATTCACTGCACCCTAACTCTACTCACTGACTATACATACCAAGCTGTCTTTGCTGTATTTGGAGTTGAACCCAATCTCTTTCTGCTATTACAACATTACTATTGGAAGAGTCTTAAATGAAGTCTTCCCTGCCATTTTAACAAGTGTCAGAAGGATTTTTCTTATTTGATTCTGAGGAACAATTCTGAATGCAATTAATATAGATACACTTTGCTTTATCCAGCCTATACATGTTTTTAATTGTAATTAACCTTATATAAATCAAGTTGTATTTTTTTATTTTATCAAGAAAACTGTTAAGTTACTCAACAGGTGCTTATTGAAAACCTACCTATAATAACTGTGAAGGGTCTGAGTTCAGCCTACTCACAAACTCACTAGTTAGCCTGCCAGTTTCACGGATGCTGGCAGGAGAAATGAGACTCCTGAGTCAGAGAAAAAAGACTTTGATTATTTATGACACAGCAAACAGCACGACCATCTTTATATTTGCAGCAGTTCCCCTTCCCTTCAAGTTCCAGTGAAGGTGATACAGACAGACTCAGATGAATGCCTGCACACACAGACATTCATCTGAGTTGCACTGCAAGAGAGAAGCACTGAGCTTAGAAAAACTGAATGTTTTATGGTGTTCAGGGAAACTGCCTCTATTTTTCAAGTCTGTTCACTATTCAGACACCTTTGAGGAGATAGTCTAGAACTAAGATCCATTAGTGCTTCACCCACAAAATTTTTAGAAATGTGACAGACCTTTAGAAAATTGACTCTCCGTACTATCTTGAATCTACCATACAGAAATCTTGTTAAGCATATAAGAATATGATCATTTATCAAAATGTGCATTTTTGTATATAATTTTTGCAAAGACTGAGAGACACTTATACATAACATTAATTTTGTTATTTAATATCAGGTATCACACTTTTTGGTGTAAATTCTTGATGGTTGGTTTGTGACATGGAGAAAGACAAGCAAAAACATATTTTATTCCTTTTGTCAGCTTTAATTCTGCTCTTCATCCTGTGTGATTGTTTCTTCAGAACTGTCCCCCTCTTCTCTTAATACTTAGGGAGTGAGGAGGAGAGAAAGAATTTACTGGGTGTCAACTTCTGTTCCAGGCTTTGTAATAGGTGTTTGCTTCTCTTGCAGGAGAGGGTAACCACTCTCTCTCTCCAGCTACAACTCCCATATTTCACATGTAATCCTGGATGTTAAACATTTGAAATGCCACATAAATCTTTTTCTTCAAATATATTTTTTCTTTGTCTGCTTCTAGTGCATGTAAAGGGGTTATTTTTTTAAAATATGTGTGATATTACTCCCATATTTCACATGTAATCCTGGATGCAGAACCCTAGACTTAGGAAAGACAAAATATCATCTCCCCATCCCATTACACAAAAGCTCAGACTTGAGTAGATTTTAATTTTATTAGCTAGACATTAAGAAAAACCAAAGTTTAGCCAAGCATTTGCCTTTCTAGTTTGCAAACATTCTCACAAATGAGATCCAAAAGGAAAAAATGGGAGTAATTTATATTCATATTCTCTCTCTCTCCCCCTCTTTCTGTCTCCCCAGCTGTTATAGCATAATAAGTACACCAATGGGAACTCTCAGAATCCATGTTTTTTATTTTCTTGAGATATAGGCACAAAGCCCCCTAAACACAGTGTAAATCTTACAGTTTAAATTTAATGAATTTAGAAAATCAGCCTAATAGATTGACAGGAACATGAACTCTACAATAGGGATAGATTCTAATTATTGGAGACTTGCAAACTGTTTGACTTTATTCCTTTTGTCCTATTTTTCCAAGTCTAGAATAAAATGTTTTTTATTAACTAAACTTAAATAAATCTGTCTAACAATACTGAAATAAATACTTCAAAGGAAAACTAGTTACCCAAACTCCCTACTTAATTTTTAAATAAAATTGAACAACTTTATTTGTGGTTTTAGAATTGTTTAGCTTTATCCGTATCTCTCATAATATTTATTAAACATTTTAAATGTCACATAAATCTTTTTCTTGAAATATACTTTTTCTTTGTCTGCTTCTAGTGCATGTAAAGGAGTTATTTTTTTTAAACATGTGTGATATTTTTCAATATTTCCTTTTGACATTGCTCTCTGGGACTCATACCAAGGTTGGATGTCAAGTCTAGAAGATTTTAACAATCACATATGTTCCGCATGGTAAGCCAAACAAACAAACAAACAAACAAACAAACAAAATCTAACTATATCCTCCACTTCAGGCATTGTCAATGATGATTTAAAATAAATATTAACTACCTAATTTCTGGATAGTCCCTATGGTTATAGAGTGAAAGGGTGCAGAACACAATATCTTTGCTGGAAGTATCAGGAACATGAAGAATGGCACAGTTTGCCATGGTCTGCCCTTCTCAAAAGTGTGCACTCCCCAATGCCCTGAAACACACTACCAGAGCTCAGGTATTTAATGGGAAGTTAGCACCATTCTGAGAGTTGGAACAAAATTTTGAGGTGAATGTACATGAAGGAATGTCCCTAATTAAGAGAGATTATACTTAATCCAGCTGTGAATAAATTTAGGAATCCTGGATATTCCTGAAAATTTGGAGAGTTCTTAGGGCATAATAAATAAAAGCCTGTGCTCTAAAATCAGATAGCCCCATGCTTGACCTTCAACTTGTTCTGCCATTTACTATGAGATGTTAAAAACTTTAAAAAGACTATTTTTTCTCATCCCAAATGGACATATAGTACCTTCTACATAGTGCTACAGAAAATATTTATTAAAATAATACAAAAAAGCACCTCTTACAGAATTTCATGAATGTTAGCTATTATAATAATGATGATGACAATGATGAAACAACAGTATTTTCTGCCCAGGCTGGGGTTCAGCCAAACAAATGCATTGTCTATGAAACACTGAAACAAGTCTGGTGTCTGGTTTTCATATGTCATAAATGTATTGACTATTTAATTATAGTCTTATTTTTCACTGAATATAGTCAAAGTAGTCTCTATGTGAAAATGCATTAACCAGTGTCATCCCAATAAATTAAATAAAAAGGAAAAAATAAAATATAAAAAATGCATTTAAGACAGGTTCTTGGATTTTTCTTCTTACATATCAGTCACATGAAAGTAAGGTTCATGCAGTCTATAAACAACTCAGACCTTAAGGAATTTACTCTACAAAGATAATCAGAAACATTGCAAAGAATTGTATTCAAGAATATTCAATTCACACCATGGGTTTTAATGCTTTAAATAAGGTCAATGTGTAAAATGAGATTGGTTACCATATTATGAAATAGATAAATATATGGACACATATTTGAAGTTCATGTCTCATGTTACTGACAAATAATAAATATATCCATGTTCAGAATATAAACATTTTTAAGAAAAATAATAAAAACAACTTGACAGATTAACCCATATTTACCTATTAATTTCTTTTCAAACACATACATATATATGATATATATGCTGTATACATCATACAACATACATATCATATATGGATATACATCAAGAAATTGGTGTTTTTAAAATTTATGGCTATTGTGGTAAAGAGTGATTTTTATTTTCTTCTTTATATTTCCTAAACTTCTAAAAGAAGAAAGCATTACATTCTTTATCAAAAAATGATGTATTTGAGTAGATTGTTGTCCCACTGTATTAGTTTACATATGCAAAGTAGAATGTCCTAAGACACAAAGAAAAAGATTGCATGAGTACATCTTTGTAGGCTGGAAATGTTTTATTTGGTGAATCTGCTCTGTGAAATGAGTCGCTGCTCCATTAAACTGTAGATAAACTAAAGTATTTATTTAAAAGTGAAATCACTTTATTTACAAAGCTATAAATTCTCTCCACCAACAAATTGCCTGGTAAAGCTCAGAATGATACATCCATAACTCTCTTCTGGCCCTCAGTTGAAGGAGCTTGCAAGATTCTCATGTCTAGTAAAAAGGAGGAAAAGCAATAATAAAACTAGTTTCACTTTCTTTCTTTTTTTTTTTTCAGCCCAGGCATGTGCTCTGACTGGGAATGGAACCGGTGACCCTTTGCTTCACAGGCCTGTGCTCAATCCACTGAGCTATACCAGCCAGGGCTTGTCCTAAGATTTTTTAAAATATATTTTATTGATTATGCTATTACAGTTGTTCCATTACCCCCACTTCATTCCCCTCTAACCTGTGTACTGTCTCCCACCCACATTCCCCCCTTTAGTTCATGTCCATGTGTCATAAGTTTTTAGCTTCTACATTTCCCATACTGTTCTTGCCCTCCCTCTATTTTCTACCTACCATCTATGCTACTTATTCTCTGTATCTTTTCCCCCCTCTCCTCCTCTCACTCCCCTGTTGTTAACCCTCCATGTGATCTCCATTTCTGTGGTTCTGTTCCTGTTCTAGTTTTTTGCTTAGCTTGTTTTTGTTTTTGTTTTAGGTGTGATTGTTAATAATTGTGAGTTTCCTGTCATTTTACTATACATGTTTTACTTTCTTTCTATAGGGGAAGTACAGGTTTAACACTAATTGAGGAGTAGTAGTAATAATAACAATAATAGATACTAATGAGAGTTTTCATTTGTTGAATACTTCCATAGGACATAGCACTATAGTATTTTGTTTTCTCCTGAACTGTATGAGGTAGACATTTATTATCATGACTTCTCAATGGATGAGAACACCCAGACTCAGAGATTAACGTGTTATAGATGACACAGCAGAGATGGATTTTTGAACCAGATCTTTCTAATGCTAAAGCCCATTTTGCACAAACAGTACTGTTTTCCTCAGCATCAGCTTACTTCCCAATTACCCTTCTACTTCCAGAACATTTCTGGGCAATGAAACCTATCTGTTAACTTCTGTGCAATAATAATCTAGAACCTAATCAAGCATGTTGGAAAAGATTATCTTCCTTCCCCACTTACTAGTTTGCTAAGTCTGCCACAACAAAGTACCACAGACTAAGTGGCTTATATAACAGAAATTTATTGTCTCACTGTTCTCGAAACTAGAAGTCTGAGATCAAGGTGTCAGCAGAGCTATGCTCTTTCCAAAAGTTCTAGGGGAGAATCTTACCAGGCCTCTACATATTTTCTCAGTTTGTGGCAACATAACTCCAAACTTAACATGGTGTTCTCCCTATGTGTGTGTCTTTTTTTATAAGGACGCTAATCATGTTGGATAGAAGTCCATTCAATGTGAGCTCATCTTAACTAATGACATCTAAAGAAACCCTATTTCCAAACAAGGTCACATTGCAAGGTACTGGGAGTCAGGACTTCAAAATATGAACCTTAGGGTAACACAATTCAACTTATATGCCCACTGTACTATGTCCTATTTCTGCTCTGAGTATTTTAGGAACATATACCTATAATAGCCTTCTGTTGACTGCCAAAGGAATGGATCCCCCAAATTAAAAACTCTGTTGAGAAATGTGACACATAACAACATGAAAATGTTCAAGATTAATGATTTCATAAATTTCATATTTTAGTGAGCCTAAAAGTCCCTGGGAAACTGTACTTCACTCTAGTAAGTACTTCATGGGAGGTATGATTACTCAATGCTGTACTTTCTTGGGACCTGTTAAGCCTCGTCCATGTTATCAGAACTGTCATCCCAATCTTAAGGCACAATTTCAGCAATATCCTAAAGCACTTCTTTTCATTCATACTTTAAATGGCATTTTTAATAGAAACCATGAAAAAGAGGTCTCATTTTATATTTTTTATATTTCACTGTGTTTAATGTTGAAACATACAGATGTTCTGGGATAGGGTTTAAAGAATATTTATTGAATTACTGGATTAATGCATGAATGAACACATGCTTGGAGATGGCCCATTTGATTCCATTTATAATATCTACCATAATAATGTCTATAATTCATGTGTAGGTTTCCCTCTTGAAAGAGTGAAACCTGGTTCACCACCCCTTAGAATCTCCAGTTGTTTATATTGTTTGCCATGTTCCATTTCATAGGTTAGCCTACTATAACCAGATGACTTGTTTTACTTCAAAGTGAAAAATTCCTCTCATTAGCCTATTAATAGAAATATTTATGTTTAACCTCATAACATTAATAGCACAGAGGTTAAGGGCTCAGCCTGTAAGCCAGTCTACCTGGGCACAAATCCCAGGTCCATGATTTACCAGCTATGTTAACTTATTATAAGTCATCTAATCCCCCTGTAATTTATTTTCCTTATTTGTAAAATAGGTATAACAATATGCTTACTTCATAGGGTTTTTGTGAGAATTATATGAGGTAATTCTCACAAAACAAGTCATGAAACACACAAGTCAGCATCTTACAGCACATAGTAAAACTTTATAAGACTTGCAATTCTTTGTAATTAAATAAAATGCCTGTAGTGAGAATAGACTTACTGTATTAAAGTAGTCCTCGTAGCTGAATTGCCTCTTCATCTAAATGACTTAGAAAATATTAACCCAATTTATAAGAATATAATTGATATATATATGTATATAGACATATTTTAAGCTGTGAAGACTAAAAATTTAAAGATGAATTGTTTTAAAACAGTTTCATTTGAAAAAAGTTAACAATGGTTGTTAGTTAGTTCCTCCTAGAATAACACAAGGCTGGAAGTATATGCCAATACTTTTGCTTCAGTAGTATGATATCCATTTGTCATATTAGAGTAGGCCTTTTCTAATAATAATAAATGCATTGCTGTGCTGAAAACCCTTTCTTGAAGATAAGAAAAAGCATCTGGAATACATAAGGAATTAAGGCCTTATATTTTAAAATACCTAGTTCTTACACATTCTTTACTATGAAGTATTGTTATAACAATGCAATAATATTGCTAAAAGCATGTGGTATGTCTATCCTCTGATGCTTAAAGAAGACCGTTGCCTGGGGCAGTTAAGGTTCAGACTGGAAACACACAAATAGACTTGACAAGTCCTAAAAGTTTGTGTGCTTGATCAACCCAATCACATAGAAAGAGGGAGAGAGATACATCGATGTGAGAGAGAAACATCCACCAGTTGCCTCCCTACATGCCTTGACTGTCATTGTTTTGATTGGGAATCAAACCTGCAGCCTTTCAGTGTATGGGGTGATGTTCAAACCAACTGAGCCACTTGGCCAAGGCAGCACATAAAATATTAATCTTAGAGAGTGTTTTAATTCAATAAACCTATTCATCATATGCTCATTAACATCTCATTATACACCAAACACAAGGTTACACAGCGAGTCTACAGTAGGCCCTGTCCTGTGGAATGCTCAGTCTAATTAGGCATATGGTAAAGCAAAGAGAGAATTAAACTGATGAGATGAGCGTCACGACTGCAGTGAACGCAGAGGACCTAGATGAAGGACACTCATCCCAGGTGTTAGTGGTCTAAGAACTGCTTTCTGCCACTCGGGTAACTAGGAGTTAATAAAGTAAAGGGTGGAGTGGAAGGCATGGGGTAAGAGAATATTCCAGCAGGATGTGTTTGCTGGCCCAGGCCTACAGACAAGTGGGAGTGTGATTTGAAAAAAAAAATTAAGTTTAATAATATAAAGGGAGTTAAATTGAGGGAAGTATAATGAGATGAGCTGAGGGACATAAGCAGGGGCAGGTTCAAGAATGGCCTGAATTGCCTTGTAATCAATGCTATCCATTTCTAACTTTATTCAAAGGGTAAATATGAAACCTTTGATGGGTTTGACTAAAGTAAGTGCCATGTGGTAAGACTAGAGCTAGAGAAAGAACATTTTATTCCTTTCTCAACTTCTTTAACATAAATGGGGGGAAAGCTGCTGAATATCTTCTTCATAATCATTTTCATCTGCTGGAAAATGGTTATAAAGTAGGGAGGCCATATAAGTACCTCTCACAAATAATTATAGTGGAATAATAAGTATAAACTGGGATGTATAGTCACCCAAAATTTAAATCTTTTCACAAATTTTATAAGTCCTTCTCCCCTAACCTTTTGTTCAGCCCACCACCTTTTTAAAAGTCCTATTTAAAATGCAGAAATCAAATTCAGATTGTTTAGTAGTCAGAAAAAATGTGTTCATTGACAAGGCTAAAGGATTATCATTCTCTCCATAACTAATCAAATCCTCTTTGTTTTCCTGGATACAACCTTCCATTGATGGCTCAATTATAATTTGTATCTCATTGCAATTCCTAAGTATTTTTATTTTATACTTGAGCTTAGAAAATCTTTACTTACTTTGTAGTTGTTCTGTCTCAGAATTTTTCTACCATAATATATCTTGGTTTCAATGGATTATTTCTCTAATGTATAAAGATCACTTTCAATTATTTCTATCTTTGAGCTGTTAGTCACAGAATCATCAGCCATCAGGTCATAAATGATAGGAACTATGACTCCCTAAGTAGAATAAGGTACATATTTGAGTACTTTCTAGATGAAGGAACCAAATTATGTTATTTTTCTTGTTGTTTCTCTCAATTGTATAACATGTACACATATTACCACCACAATAACAAAGAAGAAAATAAGGAATTAATTGGATATTGGGGGAAAGGCTGGAATTTTTATTAATTCCAAAATTGTCCTTATTTATTTTTAGCTACCAAATGAAGTTGCTAGTTGGAAATTATTTCTTTTTTCATTACTAATGAACACTAATTCATTGCAAAAGTACTGATTTAAATGCTAAAGTTTTTTAAAGTTTCTAAGGAGAGACAGTGATTTATTTATGAATTAAAATGTTACATTGACCTTGAGGTGGAAGTTAGGCCAGCAACAAATGAGCTTTGCTCTTGCAAAAAATATATATTCAGGGCATGAACTGTATAAACAATATCTGAAATGAAACACCATTCCTAATATCATTTTCATTTCCAAAAATACTGTTATTTAGATAATTACTTAAAACATAACTGACATACTTGTATGTATTGATCCTAAAAATTCTTTTAAAGCTTTTTTTCCCCTGATAAATTTCAGGATCCTAGTAGTTGCAACATTTCCTTTACATTTCTTTTAAGGTTGATACATGAGAAACATCTTTTATCTGGATTTAAGGGCATACCGTATATACATGTGTAATTATATGTGATTAAAATTTGGTTTCTATTTTAAATGTTTTTTTTTCTTACATATAAAGCCATACTGAGTCCTTCTACTTCCTCAGAAACCCATGACTTTCCACTCTACTCTGCTTCAGACATTTGTGTCTATGCCCACATCTACATTTGAGTGTTCCTTGACACTGAAATAATAAATATAAACATTTTTCTAAGTTCATTTTTTTCTCCTCTCAGCTCTTTTACTAAGTTATTTGTACTTTACTCAATATTCAACCTCCTAGAGACCTCTGAGGCTTGTTCTGCTGATTGCTTTATCACTTAACAATGGTTTGAGTTGTTTTTATTTTCCTTTCCTTGTATGTATGTATTCATGTGTGTACATTTCTTATAATTTTCTATTAAGTGCTGTGGGCAGAGTTTAAAAGCAGTTCCATTGACATAAGATATGCCCATCGCTCACCCAGCCCAGCTTCAGACTCACACAATGCTACAGACCGATGTCCACACCACAGTTGCAACATGGATGACACCTCCAGTCCAGGAGTCAGTGATGGACTGTCACTAGCCCTGAGCCCTAGAACCATGGTGTCCCATGTGAGGCTGAGTCACCCCAAGTCAGCATCATCCTGATAGTCCAATCTCACATGATCCTACAAAAGAAATATAGCACAAGCCAGCAGAAGTGACTTGGTCATCAAGCTGCCCCCTTAGAAACTGGGCCCAGCCACAGAACTTCTGGACAACACCATAGGCACAAGTTCTCCAGTTTTCTGGTCAACCCCACATGTAGCATAAAGGAGTAGAGAGACGGGTATGGGAGTTCACATAGGATTTAGTCAAGGATAAGGTATCCTGTCCAGATAGCACTGTTAGCCTCCACCAGTCCCAGGCACCAAAGGGGCCTTAGAAAATTCTAAGGAAGACATTACAAAGTACAACAACACCCTGAGACACAAGGCTCAGAGCAGCCTCACTTGCCCAGGTCAGAGGGAAGTACAGGATGCTGGGTTCAAAGAGGGAACATTCAAGGAGGGAGCATCCAGAAAGCTAAGGATCCAGGAGTCCGAGGCAGAATTTATCTTACTTCTGATCCCAGGAATCTTGAAGCATTACTTCTGTCTCATTTTACTGTAAACAAGCATGTCACTGTGGCCAGAATCACAGGAAAGAGAATTAGATTCCACCTTTTAATGGGGAGGCCAAAGTCATATGCAAAGAAAGCATGTAGGATGGATGATATTATTGTTGTCACCTTTGGGAAATACAGTCTGCCACAACCACCATAACTGTAATTCTGCTCCATAGCACTTGGAGTGTTTTACTATAATTACCTATTCAGCTTCCTACATTTTCCACCAGACGGTCAAATAATTAAATAACTAAACACCAGTTGTGTCCTTCACTCCCTTGATCCTGTTGATAGAGGCAGTTAATAGGAAAAAATGAAAAGAAAGGAGTAACAACGAACAGATGCTACCAAGTAACACACAATCACATATTTATTAAATGATTAAAAAGTACATAGCAAAACTGTTTTTTTACTCTTTTGTTAAAAAGGTCAACTTTGGTGGAGAGCTTTTTTTGCATCATATGTAAAATTCTTTTATGTTTAGTTGAACACAATACAGTAAGAAGAGGAGAACATGGGATATAAACCTTTGAACAAAGCAGTATGCATGCCCAGGATGCTATTACTTCCAACTGCCCATGGAAGGGATGTGAAAGCATCCTGGAAATAAAGAATTCAGCTGCTTTAATAACAAAGATGAAATTAATAGCTTTAAGCTGTGTTTCTATGCCCATTCCAGATGGCTCCCGTTTACAATGTCAAGGAGTGTTCACCCTCAGAAACAGTGCAGTACTTGATGAGTCTGTCATTGTTTGCTAATCTTCAGATGCTGAAAATCATCTTAAATCCATTCTTGTCACTTTGGATTTGCATAAGTGTCTTAAAATAGAAGTCTAAAGGCAAAGGCTGATTTAGTGTGAATGAACATGCCATAAAACATTTCAAACCTTTCATCATTCATGTAAATCTTTTATGACTTAAAATTTTTCAACTCACCAATGACAAGTATTCTAGCATCAAACTGGATCCAATAGCTAATGCTGAGAAGGTGCTTTTATTAAAAATCCTCCCTCTTAAGACACTTATAAGTTTGAGGGGGGGATAGAATTTGCAATCTTAGTCTAAACACATGGTATGCTAGTGGAGAGAGGAGGATAATTCTACAAGGTTCATTAAGATACCCAAGGGCAAATCTACTGTTCACCAGTGATATGGGGGATGTCAAAATCTGTCTCTATCCAAAGCAATTGGTTAATAAATTGTTTAAATTAGTCAAGTAATTAGCCAAGTAATTAAAAAAATCACAAATATTTGGAATTTGGTTTTACTAAATCAGTCTTATTGTTTTTCAAAGTGGGCACTTTAGTAAATAATCACTCAGACAGTAGCTGTCGCCTATGAAACAGAGATTTGACAGATCTCGCACTGGCTTGTCAGCACATGGCACAAAAGCAGTTCTGCTCCTAAGTACCCATTTTTATCAAACACAGTCATCTAGTCATAAAATAACCTAATTCAAACCATACCAAAATATTCACTTTAATTTGTTCCATAAAAAACAACCATTAGAATTTTAACTGAATATTTCAAAATCCTAAATTTTTAGCAGCTTAAAGGCATCACTCTGTGACTTTCCCATTATATTGTCCAGGACCATTTGTTGTTCCAACATTTAAAAAAAAGAAATTCTTAGAAAAGAAATTTTAAAAATTGGTGGATACTAAGAAGCAACTAATCACTCAAATATATGTAAAAATACTATTCTTAAATTCTTACTAAAATATATAAACTAGTATTATGGTGAAGGGTGAGAATTTCATTTTTGATGCTTGTGACTTAAAATAGCATTATGCTGTGCTTTCAGAGTTCTTACCGAAGAAACTTGTTCAGTTCCATTTAGTGAGGAGGCCATTAGCTAATGTCTTACACTGTTCTACAGTGACAGCGGTTAGCACTTGAGAGACTGAGCCTAGTAAGGTACATTTTCACTTTTTGATAATATAGAAAACAGTCTTCTACACAGTTTATATTAAGGATTGCAAGAAGGAAAGTATCCAAAGCAGCTTTATGCCTGAGAGCCACAAAGACTACCATTAGAAGTATATTGTTTTGGATGAACCATTCTTTGCTAATATGGCAAATGTAAATGGCTCACATACACAATAAATATACTGCATTGAGTGAGGAATTGTCTTGTCCATTTGGAACAGTACTACTTATCTTCTGCCCCTATTCTCAGACCTACCCAGTACAATCTTTCCGGAAAGATTATCAATGTTACTATTGAAAGTGATAAAACCACATAATATCTAACATGACCATCTGTAATATTTAGCAAGTAGTCTAATCTTTTTAAAAAGATTTTATTTATTTACTTTTAGAGAACATGGATGAGATGGTGAAAGAGAAAGAGAAACATGGATATGAGAGAGAAACATTTATCGATTGCCTCTCGTATGTGCCCTGACTGGGGACTGAATCCACAACTCAGGCATGTGCCCTGACTGGAAATGGAACTGGTGACCTATCATTTTGTAGGACAATGCCCCAACCAACTGAGCCACACCAGTCAGAGCTAGTCTAATCCTTTCAATTTATCTCTTGTTCACTGTCCCATGTAACTTAATTCTCCATTGCATTTGCCTCAAACATTTTCTGGGTAATGATGATAGTTACACAACTTTGTAAATATACTAAAAACCACTGAATTGTACACACTTTAAAATTGTGAATTTTATGGTATGTCAGTCTTATCTTAATTTTTAAAAAGGGAAAGAGATAGGACTTCAAGATATAGATCAACAAATACATCAGTAATATTTTAGGAAACCTAAAAATATGTCAGTGTATATTCCATGATGTTGCCCCCAGAATCTCTGATACACAGTCCTGGGAGGTGCTCATTATGCATATTAGCAAGCACCAGAGGTGATCCTGATGTAGGTCATCTACTCAAGCATAAGAACTTGAGTGGAAGGAGGAAAAGACCAAGGATGGAATTCTAGGAGACACCTTTTTCACTTGTAAACTAATATGTGCTTTCAAATTCATTGATAATTATTGATTAATAGGATTTAATTATCAGGAATAGAATGTTTATATTTAAAAAGTCTACTATTAGGGTTATTTTTATTCAAAATAAAAGATGTTAGTGAGAAATATTAGATGTTATCAGCTTAGGTTAATGGAGAAGATATGTGTTGACACATAAACCGTTTTTTTTCCTCAAAACATATCCCATAGGTCACTTCCTACTTTCCCATGCCTACAGCCATTTTATTCTCATATATTAGCCTTTTGAGTTCTCAAAGACACAGATCTGACATTCAGAGTTCTGTAAAATATTAACTCTAAAGGTTTCACCAAGTAACTAAAAAGTCATTATTTGCATCCAAGACTTCAGTGTGGTCTTCATTTCCTGAAGAAAGAATAAAATAATAATTTATACAGGTTAATGTGCACCAGGCTTGGGATATTCATAGCCAGTATCAAGACTTTCATTGAAGTCTTGGTTCGGCTAAATGGGGTTGTTTGAGTCATATGTTACATAAATTTGTCTTAAGAGACATTTAAACAAGTAATAGAACTGCTTTCATCTTATTCTTCTGCCATGTGAATGAATTTTAATTTGCTCATTTAATATCATCACAAAAGTAAGGAAGAACAATACATATCCCTGCTAATGCTAATGTTAGGACCACTAAGTTATTAATTACATATCTGGAGTACATTTAAATTGTTGCTTGTTTATGTACAGAAAGGATATAATTCTGTATAAAATATGTAACAGTACTTAATATAAAACTAGAACATAATCTGAATTCAGCCACAATATATTACTGTTATAAAACACAGCCCATCATGGTTGTCTGCCCTTTGATGTTTTGACTGTAAAAGTGAAAACAAATAGGAGCCAATTTCAGGAAGACAAAGCTTATACCTTCTGGAAAGCACTGGTTCCTAGCTCTGAACCAAAAAGACCAATATTTTAGCACAAAGTTTGCTCATCATAAGTTAGTTTTTTTCACTATTTTATAAAAGCTGTGCAGTTATTTATTAAAATTCATTTGTAATGGAAAATTTTAATATTATCTACTCAAACTCTTTGGTGCATCACCTTCCTCCTCACTGTTAACTGTCCCAGTGAATATTGATCCCACAGTTTGAAACCTCATGGTTAACCTGGCCTGTTTCCTTTGCTCTCCTCACCTAGACTGCAGCATTGAGTCATGTCAATTATCACCTTCTCAGAATAAGTGCTAATCCATTAAAATTCCCAGCATCATCACTGTGAGCCTGGATTTGAGCTCTTGAAAATCATGATAAACATACAAACTCCTAGAATGCATATCATACTTAGTACTTTTCAGAGTCACTAAGATGTCGGCATTGTATATAACATTATAGACCACAAGACAAATAAGGTGCAAGTCTTCTCCTCAAGGGCATAGTCTAATAAAAATTTTTGACACTTTGGGCTCAAGATATAATAAAATATTTTAAGTGCTGCAATATAGATGGTAGATAAATAGATAAATGATAGCTAGATAGATGATAGATAGATAGATAGATAGATAGATAGATAGATAGATAGATAGATGATAGATAGACAGAGGATTAAACATGAAACCAACAAGGGAAAGAGTAGTTATTCCTACTGTGGAAAGAGAGGTTGCTGAAAAGTTACACCAGAAACAGCAATGCCTAATGTTAATTTTTAAAAAAGCAATCTTCTGTCCAATAAAACTTGTGATAAGAACGAGTGATAAGAAAGACCCTAACATGCAGGACCAGGAGAGGAACATTTCAGAAGAGGAAGGGTCAAAAGCAGAGACTGCCAAACAAGTTTGGCATGTTCAAGAAATAAACAGCAAAATTTCAGTGAGGGCTCATGAAGTAAGCAAAGGAGTCCCAGGTAGTGGGGGTGCCATCAGATGAGGTCTGAGAGGCCAGCAAAAGCCAGGTCATAAACACCAGGACTCAAACATGTGTCTTTGATTTCTTAGACATATGAACCTAGTGGGGAAAATATATATGATGAGGATACACACAATACTGTGTGGAATTACTAAGTAGGGGTACATTCTACATCATTTCTCCTCAAATTCTTACTAAGGTATGATCCTGAAATTATTCTGCTCAATTGGTTAAGATGGTTCTGACTTCATCCCTTACAAATATTTCTCTCCTCTGTAATGTTTCCCCACAGGACTATCACAGCTGATTCTGTGTGATTGAGACCGCAGAAAATGAGTGAACAAAAGGCTTTGACTGTAATGAAAACATCTAGGGCCCAAAATGGTGTACCAGCAGGGGTCCTGATTAAAAATGCTTAGCTCTTCAAATCTCTTCTCATATTTTGCAGAAGCATATATTTGATTTCAAAAACAATTGATTTAAAATAATATAAAATAAAATGCTTTACAATAAGAATAAATATGTGGACAACCCTTAGTATTATGAGTTTCAAAACTTTAGAAATCTTCATAAACACTCTTTACTGCTAAAATGTAATGTAATAACATCATCTGGGACCCTTAGTCTATTACTCACAAACAAATTTTACCGAACGTACTTGAAGCCAATTATGTCTAATTCACCTAAACCCCCAACATTCTTGGTCACATTTCCTAACTGCTCTGTACTTTCTCTTCTACTATTGTTCTTTAATACAATTTTATTATGAAAAAATAATATGTATTTATTGCAAACAACTTAGAAAATATTTTAAAAACAGAAAGAATAAAAATAAACCATCCATAGGAATACCAACATCCAAACACACACAAATTACACATAATGGGACACATGTTGCTTGCCTCATCCAGAATTCTATCTTCTAGAAACTTCCCCTGCCCACAGCCTCAGGCCATGGGCAGAAACATGGACCTTGCTTTAACACAAGATCATGTTCCAAGACATGGCTGATTAGATTAGTAAGCAATTCCTGACTGGCCAAAAATCAGTTTCATTCCCTTTACACACTGTCTCAAATGTTGGAGTTAAGTTTCAAGGAGATTTATGATCATGAAAGTATTTACCACTAATATTTATTTTTTATATGAGAAGGATGGGTGGAGGAAACAAAAAGGACCACAGAAACCAGCAGTAAGAAAGATCATACGGTCTCTGAGAAACAGAGATTAGGACACCAACTCCTAGAGGCTCCTCAGCATTTGTTCCCATGACATAATGGCAATAATTTGGTCCCTGAATGTGCAAAACTGCTCTTTACAATTCCTCATCCCCACCCTTTATTGACTGAGTTTTTATTCTGTCATTGTTACTGTGTTATATGCTCAACCAGAATTATGCATATAAATTTCTTAGTTATAAAATGGTACCATAGTTTTTTGTTTGTGACCAACTTTTTCAGTGGATGCATCCTGAGTATTTCTATGTCATTAAATATTCTATATTTTTATGAATGCAGAATTTTCTACCATAGGATTACACCATAGTCATATAACCAATATCTTGCTGGAAGACATTTAGATTATAAGAAATGTTTCACTGTTGAAATTCCACCCTTTCTTTCCTAGCTTTTCCAGAATTCCTTTTCTGTTATAAATGAACTCCTTTATGCATCCATCCTTTACAAAGAATAGTCCCCACTGATATAATTAACTCTCTAGTAGGGGCTGAACAAATTCCAGAGTGCTTATGGTAGAGTCTCCCATTGCCATTTCCAAGCCATTCATTTCTCCTCCATTCTTATAAAGGTGAAATGACAAAGTGATAGGAGACCAGAATTTGGAGCAAGACTACATACCTTGGTCCCTGCTCCACCGTATACTACCTGTCTAATCTTAAGCAAGCTTTACAACCTCTCTAGGACTTATTTTTTTCATCTAAGTAAACAGAAATAATAATGTGCCTGCTTTATAAGGCTGTAAACAATTAAATGAGTTAACAGATATCAAGCACTTAGAGCATTGTATGGCACATTCTACTGTTAGCTATTAATATCATGAAAATGTTTATTCAACTCTGAGGTTTATTCATCCATTGTGAATAGACTTGCCCCTCTCATGTATTGAGTTCTTTAGATTCTTTGAAGGTTGTCTTTCCCACCTGATATTTATCATAATGTCAGGAAAATTCAACTTCCATGAAACTCACTTATCATTAAAGTTTAAACAAATTGAACTCCCAATAATCTAATTTTCAACCTATATTTATTACAGTCCTAGGAAAAATTGACTTCTATGAAACCTCCAACAAGTTCATCTTGCAGTATGGAGCTACATTTACTCCAACAACTCTCACTTCAGTACACCTCAGTCACTTCCTCTCAAGAATGCACCAAGGACCTTGTGATCACCCAAAACTACTCCCCCTCAGAATGATCAATAAGGCCACATCTCTTCCCATGGCTGTCAACTTTATTTAGGCAAGAAAATTGGAGACACTACACAAAATCAAATTCAACAGGAACCCTCCTTATTTATACCCACAGTCATTCTTGCTTCTTTTATTTTATTCTCAGATGATTAAAAAGTCCTCTTCCTGCTCAAGACCAAATTCCTTACCAAAATTTTGTTCCTTTCCTCTCCTCCTTCAGTATTTTGCTCCCTTTATTATCAGTCAGGCTTCTTTATATGCAACCTCTCTCTCCTCTCTCTACATCTTTCCTCTCACCTGAAAACGAACAACTTCTTGCCAGAAAAACTCTTCCTCAAGCCTTTTCCCCAGATATTCTAGATACTGCCCAGATATTTTTTCCATATCTTATCCAACCTTGTAAAAAAATGTGTACATCATGATTCCACTTCATTACCTCCCATTCACTAACTCAATATGCATTCACTCAACAAAATTCATTACATGCTCCTAAGAGCCTGGCTGTTAACCCAGCCCTAATCACCCAGGGACTCTTAACTGTCAAATTCTTTAACATCTCTCAGCCTCTCTTTCTGGATTTTCTCTGTGTTTTTGACAGTGCTGATCATTTCATAAATCTCTACTCCACTATGTCTCTATGAACATCCAGGTTTGCTGTTGTTCTCTTTTCAAAGAAAAATTGAGCTGGTTGGAGTTAAACAGGCAAGGAAGACTTTATTAAGATTACTTCAGTAGGGGAGACAGACTGAACAACCCCACTTGCTATCTGAAAAGACAGAAAGATTTTTGTATGTTATGTAAGCTGGTGGTAAAATACTGGAGGGCTTTAGTGTGGAGATTCTTTAACATAATTAGGTCATCTCTGTTTGCTAACTGGTACTAGTGGAAGTTAGGTTCCTGTCTTCCCACAAAGACTGGGAGAGAGGCCTATTATCTCTCTTGATGATTACATTTCAAAGAGATGGTTCCCAGGTCCTTAAGAAAAACATACCTGGGTTTTAAATCTGGAGAAGATTTATATCACAAAGGGACAAAGGAAAAATGTACAATTGCAAGTATTGTGACTAGAAGAAAAGGAAGGACATGAGGAAGAAATTTATCTAAAGTTTAGCCAAGCTAGGGGTAAAATTAAGGCCCAATTGCTTTTCCCTTTTCCATTACATCCTCAATGCAGGTAGTTCTCTACCTCAGGGCCTTATAGAACACGCCTAGTCCTGCCACCCACCAGAGGGTCACCTGGAAAATTGGGTATGATGACCATGCCTCTCAGGCCATCTTCTCCAAGAGGATCATCCTCGGAACACTTCTGGGAAGACTTTTCCAGGTGGCTGAATCCCAGAATCAGAGGCCACCAAACCATAAGGTCATAGGTGCTGGATCCTGAGTTAGAGGTCACTGAGGCCCAGCTCAGGAAACTAAGCCAAGAATTCTAAGATGTGACATTGTTGGACCTCCCTGGGTAGGAAGGCAGACATTGGGATTGTGGTGAGGCCTTCTGCTGGTCTGGGGTTGAGCATCTAGATTGGGATCCTGCTACCCCCATTTGTCCTGTGTATTAGGAGAGGGAGATGCACATTGCCAGGGTCCTTGATAATATTCTTCTACCCACTGCTCATTTTACTCAACATTTCCACCTGTGAAACCTTGACCATCTCATGGTTTCAGTTACTGCCTGCTATATATACTCAACAACTCACCTCCTTCCTTTGCTACCCCTATAACACTACCCCACCTATAATCCCCACTAATTTCTTACTTCAGTCATTATAGTTTCCCTTTGCACAGCTGTCAAATAGCTAAAATGTAAATCTAACATGTGATTACACAGCTTAAAGCTTTTCAGATGTTCCATATAGTTGAAAGTTTACTAAGTGCAGGCTCACTGAACAGACAGCACACAGGCCTCCACGACCATCTCTACAGCCTCATCTGTCAAAATTTTTCAGTGTGTACACTGTCCAGTCTTTCATCTCCAGTCTTTGACTTTCAATTTTTTTCTACGTATTTTATTCCCATTACCTCAATAAACCAATTCAACCTGTCCAGAATGGTCAGCTTGAATGCCACGTTCCACTGGAATCCCTGGTTCCCTTTAACTGAGTGAAGTGCCCTTTATAATGCTCCATAGGTGAAAGTCTGCACCTATCCATAGGCATCCATGTGTTTGTGTAATTCCCACCAAATGTGAACTACTCAAAAGGATTTCATCTTTTTCCATTTTTATGTCCCCAAGCAAAAAGGCACAATGCCTGGTACATAGTAGATGTTCAACGACTGTTTGTTGAAGTATTAATTAAATGAATGAATATGTGAACAGGTAAATTTATAAATGTAAAGATGGGTGTCTTAGACATTTTTATACTCACAACCAGACCATAAGGAAAAAAATACTTCTATGCATAGATGTACACACATTTATTATTAAGCAGACCTAAAAGGTTCATAAAATCTGTACTGTAAGTTTAATAAACTCCTAGCTCTCTGACTTTAAGTGTTTTAATCATACATTGAATAAAAACTTCTCTAGGATAGAGGGACATTTATGAACCTGTTCTAAGAATTCAGTCAGCCTGATACTGGCCTTCAGGCAACCAGAATCCTCCCAAGCCATAAGAGCACACCAGACCATTTCAGCAGCCGGCCTCAGGTGCCATTCCTCAACATGAAGGGCAAAGAGCTAACTACAATTTACCTGCTGTTTAGGGAAGATGAGGAATACCTCTAAAATATTTTTGCCAATCTAATATTTTTAAACCACTATTTTCACCCCCATAACTCATTTATATCATCTGTTATGCTAATGAACAAGCCACTACTCTGCCAGTGAAAACCCATTGTTAATGTGCTGATTAACTAATCTTTGGTGCTAGGGATAAAAAAAAAAAGCTAAAGCACTTGTAACGGGGCTTCTGGTGAGTAGCCTTGCTAACTGCATCCCAGTTGACCACCCCAGGAGTATGAATACTAGTTCAGAACAACTGACTGACTATGGTGGTGATTAAAGCTAACTAATGCTCACTTACATTGACTGGACTGCTTACTGTGGTATTACAAATACATTATAGACATAACAGTCACCAGCAACATGAATATAAACTCTATGAATAAAAGAATTCCCAAACTCTAGGTTAGCTCATCCACAGAATGAGAAAGCTGTGGCTCTATATTTATTTTCTAACTGATTCCATATGTACCATACAAATAGGGTTTCTAATATCAATATTTAAGAAGAGAGAAAAGAAAATATATTTGAGGTACCTATCTAAATGTTTATCACTATACCTCAGTGGAAAATGTTTCTTCATGTTTTTATTATGTCATCAGTTTATGACCTGAGGTATAAAGATAAATTTCTCCAAAGTGCTTCTTTTTATTAACAAGAGAAAATAAATAGGCACTTTCAGCATTCCAAGATAAAATGGTTTCTTCTTTAGTATTATCATATTAATCTTTATCTCTGCAATGGTGATGAAAAACACATGGCATTAATGTTGTTTAGTCTTGAATATGACGTATTGGCCAAGTTAATCTAGAGGAGATACACTAGCTCATATATCTGAAACCTACAGTATTAAAACAGTTCTCAGACCTATAGGTTAAAGATATAATCTTCTTTGGAAAGTCAAAACATCATAGATCAACACATGGTACAGCTCATTGAAATACATTTTGATGTATTTTTCTTCCATTTTATCTGGGATAAGAATACTAATTAATGTCATAACTCAACTATGGTTTTTTGTGTCATATGCTTGAAATGTTAAATACTAAATATTTGCTTTATTCATATGAAGATAAAGAATGATAAAAATGAACTCAAGAGCAAGGGAAAATATTGATATATTGAAGTAGTTTTAATTCTCTGTGTCAGTATAATGGGGAACAGTATGCAGACATGCCCATAAACATATAAAATAGGTGTTACATATAATAAATTATTTCATCTCAGCTTTGTACAAGTTAAATAGAATTGGTTCAAAAACACTGAGTTCTATTTCCCTGTTGCCTAAGGCCCTCTTTACTATGTGGAGTCCATTTGCTCTGGAATAAAAGTGTTACAACACTGTAAGTTCATCAGGCCGGTGAGCAGGGTTTTCCGTTTGTGCTGCCATGAGTGTGCTGTCCAATACACCCACACTGAAAATGCTGCTAATCTACTCAGAGGAACATTGTGATGAAAACAGTATTTTACAAAAGATGTACCTCAAGTAAGCTTGTGACAAAAGCCTACATTTGTTTTACAAATGCTAGAACTTCTGCTATGGGCACTACCTCTCTTGTTCTGCTCCCGCCTTGCCAGATTCTACAGCTATTCATAGATTCCCATACGTGAAAACATGGGGACAAAAAGGCACCATTTGGAAGAGGCCTCTCACTAAACATCATATCTGCCAGCACCATGATCTGAAACTTCCCAGCCTCCAGAACCGTGAGAAAGAAATTCCTGTTGTTTGAAGGCTGCTATAATGCCAAAGACATTTTACTATAGCAGCCTAAATAGACTAGGACACTATTAACATAAGATAATAGCTTAATAGGGAATTTCCTAAGAAACATATTTGAATATAATGCATTAATAATTCAACAAATATTCATTGAGTGTCTCCAATGCTCTAAGCACTGTTCTAGTGTATATTGTTAGAGATACATCAGTGAAACTTGTCAGTGAAGAAAGCAGACAATAATCACAGTTCTTATAAAAGTTTACACTCTAGAAAGATGAGAGAGATAATAAAAAACAGACAGAGGTATATTAATATATTGAAGGGCAATTATTGCTGACCCTACTAAGGTAGCTCCGTTGGTTACAGTGTTATCCTCATGTCCCAAGGTTGTGGAGTCACTTCCCAGACAGGGCACATACAAGAATAAACCAGTGAATGCATAAGTAAATGGAACAACAAAATTGATGTCTCTATTTTTCTCTCTAATCAATCAATAAATAATTTTTTAAAAAGGAAATTAGTGCTATTGAAAAAGAGAAAACAAAACAGGGTACAGGATCAGTAGTGCAGGGAGGGAGAAGAGATTGCAATGATCGAGGAGTTGACATATAACCACAGACTGGAAGGAGGTAAGGAACAAGCCATTCAAAGGTGAGGAAAGTGCATTGGGGTATGCTGAGGAAGAGCAAAGGAGACAGTGTGGCTGAGCAGTGATCAAAAGGAGACCAGAAAGAAAAAAGGGGACAGGAAGCAGAGAGGAAACACCAGATTATCTAAGGTTTTGTTAATAAAAATCCTATGAACTTTACCTGTTGAGGTCAAACACACTGTAGGAATTCTAGTTACAACTGCATATTTGTTTCCTTTTTCATTCAACAATTTTTTGAGTGCTAAGCATTATGTGAAGGTCTGGGGATTCAAAAATATGGAGACACTGCCTTTGGTGAGTTATAATTTAACAGGAATTATAGCATAAAGTAAAAATTTCTGTAATGGGAATATTTACAGGACACTCAGAACACAGGAGAAATGGCTCCATATGGAGAGCAGCAGCTACGATGGGACATGGGGATCAGGAAAGGGCAGCAGTATTTGAGCTGAGATGAGCTATGTAGAAATTTTGGTGTCTCATACAAGGCAAGGGCATTCTAGACAAGAGAATAGATAAGCAAAGTCAGAAAGTAATAAAAAAAAGCATAATGTTTTCCCAGAAATATAAAAAGTTCAGTAGCTTTACAGCGAGAGAATGTATTGTCTGATAACCAGTCAGGGGTCCTTAACGGGAAGAACAGCAGAACACTGGGTTTCTTTTTTTTTTTTTTCTTTTTTTTTCATTCCAGTTCAAGACATTGCTATAGGGTCACTCAGGAGGGGTTCTTGCGATTATAAAGGCATCTCTATCAAATGAAGACAACTGTGCAGACAAGTCTGAGCCTCCCCTGACCCTGCAATCAGAGGAAGGGGCCATTCATTGCATGATGACAGAGCAGCAGCTCCATTTTCATTTGCATCCTCCTCCTCAAGCCCCTGTTACTCACATGAACTTTAATCCTAACAATTCTGCTAGGCAGGCATTATCTTCTCCTACCTGAAATAATGTTAGTGGGGAGATACTTTTTGGTTATTGCAACAGCTTGTTTCTGTGTTTCAGGCAATCCCTGACATTCATCTCTGGAATAGAGATTGAGTTTAAGAAAGTTCAGGAATGGGTCATTTTTTGTTTTCATCACAGGTAGCCATCAGAGCCTAGTCTAGGATGGGAGCTGTTAAGACAAACAAGAGCCCTTGGAGATGTCAGCAGACTGGAGCCTCCAGGAAGGGCACAGCACAGCAGCTCTCATGACCAGAGAACCAGAGGCCTCTAAGAACTGTGATGTCTCATATTCAATTTTAGGCAGTTTCCTTAAAATTATAGTCATCTGTTCCCTCCAAGCATTTATTAAGCTCCAAAAACAACCACCACCCCCCTAAAAAAAAGCCGGAGTACTATCCATTTATAGAGCAAAACTGTGGGAAGACAGCAAAGTTGCCAGAGAAGGCAAAACAACAATTAGGGTTTCAAGAATAGACAAAATAAAAAAATTTCATGAATGTGTCTGCTACTCTTCTCCTCCACTGTCATCATCCTGGTCCAAGCAACTCTCATCCTTGGCCTAAACTACCGACAAAGCTTCCCTCAAAATTTGACATTCATGCCTTCCCTGCCTCCAGTGCTCAATCTACCCAGTCATCTTCTTAAAATGCTAACCATTTCCTCTCTTCAGTCATCTGCACAAAACCTTCCCACTGCCTTTTGACTGAAATCCCCACTCCTTCCCATGGCCTCCACAACTTGCCCTGATTTAATACCTGTTGACCCTTCAGATTACATTTCATACTTCTCTTAAACCACTCTTGCCCTCCTTGTCTTTGAACAGAAGCTGGGGTCTTGGTGCAAGCTGTTCTACTCCCTGGAGTGCAAATCCCATTCTTCTGCCTAGTATCTACTCACACTTCAGGTAGCAGTGTTCTACCTTTCAGAATAGTTCTCCCTGACTCCACCCCTCAACCACATCATTACCTCTAAAGTGCATCATGATTCGAAGTCTTATGATTATCTTGTTTGTCGTCCTCCTAGCCCACTAGGCTGTACACTCCTTGAGGGCAATCACTATATCTCCTTCCTACTGTAATCTGAGTTAGCAGAAGGCCTGATGCACAAGAAGTGACACAGCCATAAAATTGTCCATACCTCCCTTCAATGTGGAAAAAAAAAATCCAGCTTCTTAATTTTGCTGACTAACCTTCTTTTCCTCACTATTCTCCACAGCAGGGTATACTTAGAAAAATAATCAAAAAGCAGTAAATGACCACTCTGATAAACTTAATCTGACGTGATGCTGAAATATTCCCCTGTAGGTAAGTAATGCTGACTTTTAAAGCAGAACTGTGTAGTTTCACATTTCTGTCCCCATGTCCTAGTCATTTTTAAGATGACTTCAAGGTATAGTCACGGTCTATGTCAATGGTCCCCAGCCCACGGGGCTGCAAACCTGGACCAGTACCAGTGTGTGGCCTATTAGAAACTGGCAGCACAGCAAGAGGTGAGTGACTGGTAAGTAAGTGAAGCTTCACTCACATTACTGCCTGAGCTCCTCCTGTTGTCCTCACCCCTCCATCGTGGAAAAATTGTCTTCCACAAAATCAAACCCTGGTTCCAAAAATGTTGGGGATCACTGGTCTATGTGATCTAGAGGCAAAACAAATTGTGTGTGTGTGTGTGTGTGTGTGTGTGTGCACAGGGGAGGAAGTGTTCTGGTTCCATGGGTATCTGGGGTGATGGTTTCTGCCTGGTGGATCACTGCCTGGCACACTGGTCCTCACAGCTGCTGGTCCTAATGTCAGAAGTTGGTAGATCTCATCATTTACCTCTCTGGTCTTCGTCAGGGTTCCATAGTGTCCCCTCACTTGTCTCAAGTCTGGGTGCCCTATCTGGTCCCTTTGAACCCCTGCCACACTGCGTTAGCTACTAGTTTGCACTTGCCTCTCTGTATGCCGCTTCTGCAGACAGAACAGACTCCCAAGGCAGACATCTCAGCACTGAGTCCTTCATTCAAACCCTATAGGACCCCAATGGAAGAGAAAAAAATCAGAAAACCCTCTCTGTCTAAAAACTGTTTGAATTTCAGGCAATTGCCATGCTTTAAAATCCTTTTCACCTGTCAGAAACTGACAATTAACCCTTTTATCATTTTAACCTTTTGCGGAGTGGACTATGGAGTTAAGGTACAAATAAAAAATGGAAAAAAGTTAAATGTTTTTGTACTTATTTCTCTTACTTAATGAGACATCACTCAATATTTTTTGTATAAAACAAATGAATTTTTTAATTGACACAAGTCAAATATAGAAAATGGCAACAAACCTACAGTCCTAACCATATGGTTGGTAATAAAAACACTGCAAAAAAAGAAGTGTCTGGTAGAGTTTTTCTTTGCCTTGCTACAATTCTATCTTGCAGAAATAAATACTGGATCTATAAATGTAATTTTAACAAGAAAAATATTACTGCTACAGGAGTTCATGGTTGAAATTTATAGTAGAAGTTGAAACGTATAAGCCTAGACTGTAGGCTTAAAACAAAACAAAGGAAAATACCTATTTTGCTTCTCTTTTCTCCAAGAAAAATAATCTTCAATAGAAATTAAAAATAACTGAAAGATATTGAAAGCCTACATGATTTAAATGAAAATATTTTTAATTAAAATTTTTATTGTTCAATTACAGTTCTCCTCATTTCCCACACCCCCCCCCCCGGGCCATTACTCTCCCTTGCCCCACCCACCAGATGAAAATAATTTCTAAGGCTAAAAAAATTCTACCACAGGATATGGAAAGACATCACAATTGTAACTTGAATGTTCTGCCTATCATTTTGAGAACTTTTGATTCATTGGAGAGGTCCTAGAAAAGCTCTAAGAATTAGATTCTTTTGGAGCTGCTCCTTGAAAGATAAAAGTAGAAAATGGTCTTCAAAGGAAAATGAGCAAGAGCTCGGAGCTGGGGGAGAAAAAGTAAACTTTAAGATAATGTTGGTAAAGGAGGCAGTGAAAAGCAGCCTGGAAAGGGTTGACATCAAATCCCAGGGAACCATAAATGCCAGGTTAAGTAATGTAGTGCTTTTTATTTATGCTCCAATATGGGGATACATCTTATAACCCCTTAACTGTTATTTATTTCATCAAAGAAATACTACCTAACATAAGGTCACATTTTGAGGTGTAGTCAGTTATGATTACTTCAGTTGCTTCAACTAGATATACAATTATTTTATCACTTATTCTTTTCTTAATTTTTGTTTTATTGTATTTTTGCCATAAACATTTATGCTCCTTATACCCTCTTCCACTTTCAACCTCCCTCTCTCTCCCCACAATCACCACACTGTTGTCCATGTCTGAGTCCTTTTATTTTTGCTTGATCCCTTCAACCCCAACTCCCCACCCAAAGCTGTCAGCCTGGTCTCTATCTATGAGTCTATGTCTATTTTGCTTGTTAGTTCACTTTGTTCATTAGATTTGACACATGAGTGAAATCATCTGGCATTTGTCTTTCTTGGACTGGATTATTTCACTTAGTATAATATTCTCCAGGCCCATCCATGCTGTCACAAAAGGTAAGTTTCGTTTTTTAAAAAAATTTTATGGAGAAGCAGTTCTCCATTGTGTAAATATAACATAGTTATTTATCTACTCATCTACTGATGGATAGATGGGCTGCTTCCCAATATTGGCTATTATAAATAGCATTGCAATGAACATAGGGGTGCTTATATTGTTTCAAATTAGTATTTCAGGTTTCTTCAGATAAATTCCCCTAAGTGGAAACACTAGGTCATAGGGCATAAATGTTACACTTGAAACCATAAAAATCCAAGAAGAAAACATAAGCAGTGAAATATTGGGCACTACTCATAGCAATATTTTTACATATCTTGTCAGGCAAGGGAAGCAAAAGAAAAAATAAACAAATGGGACTACATTAAACTAAAAAGTTTTTGTGCAGGAAAGAAAAATGGAGAGACAAAAAACAGAACCAATGAAAGAACAGGAGAATTACCCAGAAGAACTAAATAAAATGGAGGTAAGCAATTTATCAGATGTAGAGTTTAGAGCAATGATTATAAGGATTCTCAACCCATGAAAAAAAGAGATAGAAAACATGATAAAAAGGACCAGTCAGAAGTAAATAATGCAATATCTGAAATAAATAATACACTGGAAAAAATAAACAGTTGATTAAATGAAGCAGAAGACTGAAATCAGTGATTTGGAAGACAAGGTAGTAAAAAACACCCAGACAGAGCAGCAAAAGAAAAAAAGAATTTTTAAAAATAAAGATAGTTTAAGAAAGCTTTGGAACAACATGAAGCATAACAACACCTGCATCATGGTAATACAAGAAGAAGAGAATGACAAGGCATCAAGAACCTATTTGAAGAAATATTGATAGAAAACTTCCCTAACCAGGTGAATGAAAAAACGCACAAGTCCAGAAAATGCAGAGTTCCAAACAAGATGGACCCAAAGAGGCCCACACCAAGACACATCATAATTGAAAAAGCAAACCTTAAAGATGAGGAAAGAGTCTTAACAGCTGCGAGAGAAAAATTGTGTTACCTACAAGTGAGCTCCAATTAAAACATCATTTGATTTCTCAACAGAAACAATTCAGGCCACAAAGAATTGGCATGAAATATTTAATGTGATGAAAAGCAAAGACCTACAACCAAGGCTACTTTACCTAGCAAGGCTTTAATTTAAAAATGAAGGAGAAATAGTTTCCAGACAAGAAAATGCTAAAGGAGTTTGTTAATACCAAACCAGTACTGCAAAAAAATGTTAAAGGGTTTGCTTTAAAAAGATGGACAAGGAAAAAAAAGGAAAATAATTAAAAACTAAAATGGCAATAAATACATATAAATCAATAAACACTTTAAATGTAAATGGCTTAAATGCTCCAACCAAAAGACATGGGGTAGCTGAGTGGGGAAAACAATCAGAGCCATATATATGCTGCCTCCAAGATACCCACCTGAGAGCAAAAGATACACACAGACTAAAAGCTCTGAGATGGAAAAAAATATTTCATGTAAATGGAAAGGTAAAAAAAGCTGAGGTATCAACACTTACAAATAAAATAGACTTTAGAGAAAAGGCTAGAGTAAGAGACAAAGAAGGATACTACATAATGATAAAGGGAACAATCTAACAAGATTATATAACCCTAGAAAACATTTATGCATTTAACATAGGAGCACCTACAAATGTAAAGCAAATATTGATGCATGTAAAGGGAGAAATCAACAAAAATATAGTCATAGTAAGGGATTTTAATACCCCATTGATTTCAATGTTTAGACCTTCTGGACACAGAATCAACAAGGTGACAGCAGCCTTAAATAATGTACCAGATCAAATGGATTTAATTGATATCTATAGAAAATTTCATCCAAAGAAACCAGAATATACAGTCTTGTCAAGTATACATGGAATGTTTTTTTGTTTTTGTTTCTGTTTTTGTTTTTTGATAGACCATGTGTTAGGACAAAAACCAAGTCTCAATACTTCTAAAAAGATTGAAATCATATCAAGCATCTTCTCTGATCACTATGAAACTACAAATCAATCTCAAGAAGAAAACTGAAAAATACACAAAGATATCAAAGATAAATAACATGTTATTAAATAATGAATGGGTCAAAACAATGAGATCAAGAAAGAAATCAAAAGATACCTTGAAAAAATGTAAATGAGAACACAACTACCCAAAATCTGTGAGACACAGGGAAAGCAATCCTAAGAGGAAAATTAATAGCATCACAGGCCAATTTCAAGAAACAAGATAAAGCTCAAATAAATAATCTAACTTTACACTTAAGGGAACTTGAAAAAAAACAACAAATAAAGTTTAAATTGAATGGAAGAAAGGAAATAATAAAGACCAGGGCAGAGATAAACAAAATAGAGTCCAAAAAATATAAAAAATTAATGAATCCAGGAGTTGGCTCCTTGAAAAGATAAACAATATTGAGAACATTTAACCAGATTCATCAAGAAAAAAGAGAGAGGACTCAAAGAAATAGAATCAAAACCGAAAGAGGTGAAATAACAACTGGCACCAAAAAAATATCAAGGATTGTGAAAAGAAAATATTGTAAAAAACTGTGTGCCAACAAATTGGACAACCTAGATGAAATGGATAAATTCCTAGAAACACACAATCTTCAACAACTAAATCAAAAAGAAACAGAGAATCTGAATAGACAGATTGTACCTTATGACATTGGAGATGTAATAAAAAAAACTCCCTTTTGTTTGTAACAAACAAAACCTCTGGACCAGATTGCCTCATATACAGATTTTACCAAGCATTCTGAGGAAAATTAACACCTCTCCTCAAATTATTTCAAAATATTCAAGAGAAGGGAAGACTCTCAAGCTCATTGTAGGAGGCCAGTATTATCCTAACTCCAAACCAGGTAAAATACTACAAAAAAAAGAAAATTATAGTCCAATATCCCTGATGAACACAGATGCTAAAATCCTCAACAAAATATTATCAAACCAAATACAGCAATATATCAAAAAGATCACACACTATGTTCAAGCAGGATTTATTCTGGGAATGCAAGGTTGGTTCAACATCCACAAGTCAATAAATATGAATACTATATAAACAAAATGAAGGACAAAAACCACATTATCATATCAATAGATGGAGACAAAGTATTTGATAAAATTTAGCACCCATTTATGATCAAAGCTCTCAGGAAAGTGGGAAGAGAGGGAACATACTTAGACATATTAAAGGCCATATACAGCAAACCCACTGCCAGCATCATACTCAATGGGCAAAACCTACAAGCATTCCCCTTAAGATCAGGAACAAGACAGAGATGTTTGCTTTCACTTCTTTTATTCCACATAGTACTGGAAGTCCTAGCCATAGAAATCAGATAAGAAGAAGAAAGAAAAAAAACATCCAAACTGGAAAGGAAGTAAAACTGTCTTTATTTGCAGATGACATAATACAATACACAGAGAACCTTAAAGATTCCACCAAGAAACTCCTAGAACAGATAAATAAATTCAGTAAAGTAGCAGGATACAGAATAAATATCCAGAAATCAGTTGTATTTTATATTATAATAATGAACTATCAGAAAGGGAAATTAAGAAAACAACCCCATTCACAATTGCTTCAAAAAATAAAATACCTAGGAATAAATCTAACAAGGATGTAAGAGGCCTGTACTTGGAAAATTATTAGACACTGAAGAAAGAAATTGAAGAAGATATGAAAAAGTGGAAGCACATACTGTGTTCATTAATAGGAAGAATTAACATCATTAAAATGTCCATACTACATGAAACAATCTATAAATTCAATGCAGTTCCTATTAAGATATTAATGATGTATTTCACCGAACTAGAATATTTCAAAAATTCATGTGGAACCACAAAAGGTCCCAAAATGTAGTAACAGAGATCTTGAGAAAGAAGAACAAAGTTGAAGGAATCAAACTACCTAATATCAAACTATACTATAAGGCGATAATATTCAAAACAGCATGGTACTGGCATAAAACAGATATATAGATCAATGAAACAGAATAGAGAGACCAGAAATAAACTCATACCTTCATAGTCAATTAATACTTGACAGAGGAAACAAGCACAAACACTGGGCTAAATATAGTTTATTCAATAAATGGTGTTTTTTGTGCAGAAAAATGAAACTAGACCACCATTTTATACCACACACATCAATAAGTTCAAAGTGGATTAAAGACTTAAATGTTATCTCTGAACCATAAAATTTCTACAACATAGAAAGACAACATAGGCAGTAAAATCTTGAAAACTGCTTGTAGCAATATTTTTCCTGGTATATCTCCTCAAGCAAGGGAAACAAAATAAAAATAAACAAATGGGACTACATAAAACTAAGAAGTTTTTGGCAGCAAAGGAAACCATCATCAAAATAAAAATATAACCCACAGAATGGGAGAATATATTTGCCAATACATCTGATAAGTGGTTAATATCCAAAATTTATACACAACTTATAAAACTCAACACCAAAAAAAGCATAGAATCCAGTTTAAAAATGGGCAAGGGTCCTAAACGCACACTTCTCCAAAGAGGACATATAGATGGCCAATAGACATATTAAAAGACTTGTCACTAATTATCAGAGAAACTCAAATTAAAACCACAGTGCAGTATCACCTCACACTGGTCAGAATGGCTACCAACAATAAATCAATAAACAAGTGCTGGTGAGCATGTGGAGAAAGGGAAACCCTTTTTCTCTGTTGGTGGGAATGCAGATTGTTGCAGCCACTATACAAAGCAGTAGGGAGATACCTTAAAATATTGAAAATGGAACTGCTTTATAACTCAGTCATTCCACTTCTGAGAATTTATTGGAAGAAACTCAAAACATTAATTCTAAAGAACATAAGCAGCCCTATGTTCACTGCAGCATTATTTACAATTGCCAAGATATGGCAGCAGTTCAAGAGTCCATCAGTAGATGAGTGGATAAAACAACTATGGGACATTTAAACAGTGGAATACTACTTGGCCATAAAAAGAAGAAAATTTTACCCTTTCTGACAGTATGGATGGACATGGAGATTCATTACGCTAAGTGAAATAAGCCAGTCAGAGAAAGATAAATACCATATGATTTCACTCATATGTGGAAATAATGAACAAAGTGAACTAACAAGCAAAATAAAAGACTCACAGGTAGAGAGTGGGTGGACAGCTCTGGGTGGGTGTTTAGGGGGTGAATCAAAAAGGAAAAAGGACTCATGGACATGGACAATAGTGTCGTGATTGCCATAGCAGCAGGGTACAAGGGGGATTCATGGTAATGGAAAAATATACAATAAAAAAATGGGCAAAGGACCTAAGTAGACACTTCTCCAAAGAGGACATACAAATGACCAATAGACACATGAAAAGATGTTCCATGTCACTAATCATTGAAGAAATGAAAATTAAAACCACAATGAGATATCACCTTACACCTGCCAGAATGGCCATCATCAATAAATCAACAAGCAAGTGCTGGTTGAGGGTGCAGGGAAAAAGGCACCCTCGTGCACCATTGGTAGGAATGCATACTGGTGCAACCACTGTGGAAAACAGTATGGATTTACCTCAAAAAATTAAAAATGTAATGATCACTTATTCTTAACAGGAGACCTTAAGTCAAGGGAAATAGAGTCAAGTGGGCTTGGCCTATGAAGGATTCTAGAAGACATACGAACTTAACACTACCTTTAAAGTAGGGTAGACAAACTTTGTCACAGAAGAAGAAAAAATAATTTTCAAAGATGAAAAACAGTGGGATGGCTAAAAAGCAAGAAGGCCAATTAACAGAACATGTCTGTTAGGCTAATAAGGAGCAGTGTGTGAAGGAATATTATAGAAGAAAGAGCTATCTTTTCCATTACCTATTTCCATTTACTACAAAATGCCCCAGGACAAAAAGCTTGTCTTACTACCTGTGAAAATAAATTTTTGTTTTTAAAGATCTAATAGAGTTTCCTGTCATGGCCAGTCATACCAGTACTCTTTCCTTCCTTTACATTACTCGATCTTTCTGGGTTTTTTTTCCCCCAAGATAAGATATCACAATGTGTCTGACAATATATTTTTTCTATTACCTTCCAAACTTTACAATCATAAGCAGAAATAGATTTCTTCACAGGTTATGTCCTTTCTCCAAAGATAGAAGTCCACACTCAATGAATTCCCTTACTTTTTTCCCCTTCAAAGGACAAGAGTGATGGTTCTTGTGTATGAAACAAGAATGAATAAGATGGCTGTATCAAAGTTTAGAATTTGTACAGAAAAATAAATCTCAGCTTCAGGTCTGCTTTCCAAAAGGTGTTCATAACATTCCTTAGAAAATATATTATGAATAAATACTATGCTGCTCAAACCCGATGGGAATTGCACTGGGCATACTGCAGGCACTGAATACATATTTATTAAATAATAAATGGTTGAAGGTAGGCACTGAGGAACAAGCAGATAAGAACTAGCCACTGTATTGCTTAGTGTTTTCAACAGGAACCAACAATTAAGGGACTGTTTACAGTCTACAATTAAGTATAAACATATAATAAAGATCATTTGGTTCACAGTATTTATAACTAAATTAAAGACATACGTTAGTTTCTCATTCCAATTGTGGTGATGTAAAAGGGATGGGGTTTATAACCGCAAAACTGAACAACATGCAGTACAAGGCTCAGATCACTGAAACACGGGAGAAAAGCAGTGGGAGCCCTCTGATGATAACGCTGCCTGCAGGAAGTGTCTAGGCCACAAGGCAAAGAAGGAGAACCCAACCAGAATTCAGAGTTCCACTGAATTTGAGAAGGAGAAATTGGAGCATGAGAAGGCCAAGGCATCTAGATTTTGCCAACTATGATACCGGAGAGGATGGAACTGCACAGAGAGAGTTCTGGAAAATCTTTGGATGACTACTGATCTTCTCATGTATGAGAAGCAACTAAGACCAGGGAAATACCACTGAAAAGTGGTAGGCAGAGTTGACATAGGACTAGAAAATGTTCATATTTTTACCAGGGAGAGTGAAAGCACTTCATAATACAAACATAAAATTCTGAGAAAATATCCTCTTAGTATTAGGACTAAACTAGCCCTCGATTAAAGGTATTGCTGGATCCACTCTAAAAAATTTAAAATAAAGATTCAAATAATCTAATTGATTTCCAATAAAATAACGTTATGCTAGAGTAAAACCCAAAACAATTTAAAAATATAATAGAATTCAACAACTAAGAAGATATAATTTACAGTTACTATAATGCAATAAAAACATTACCAGGTATGTGGAGAGAAAGTAACATATGACTCGACTAAGAGAAATATTAATCAATATAACCAGTCACAGAAATAACAGATGATACAATTAGCATTAAAGTATGTTTAAATGGCTTTTATTAATACTCTTGATAGTTCAAGAGGCAGAAAAAAGTCTGAACATGATGTGGAAACAAATGGGTGATATAAGCCCTGGCTGGTGTAGCTCAGTGGATTGAGCGTGGGCTGCAAACCAAAATGTCGCAGGTTCGATTCCCAGCCAGGGTACATGGCTGGGTTGCAGGCCATAACCCCCAGCAACCTCACATTGAGGTTTCTCTCTCTCTATCTCCCTCCCTTCCCTCTCTAAAAATAAATAAATAAAATCTTAAAAAAAAAAGAAATGGGTGATATATAAAATGCATATTGAACTTCTGGGGACAAAAATCTCACCTACTATTCTATTCAGGAAATGACATTAGGATAATTACTTCACCAAAAAATGACAGAACTTGAGGATAATGACAATTGATTCAAAGCAAAATACAGAGATAACAAATACTAAGGAAAAGTGAACAGAGCATCAAAAATTTGTGAGATAGTATCATATAATCTAACATACTTGTAACTAGAGTCCCAGAAGAGGAGAAAGGAAAAAAAAGTACTTGAAGAAATATGTCTGAAAACCCCCCCTCTAAATCTCATGAAAATATAAAGTCTCAGATAGAAGAATATCAGCAAATCTAAGTAAAAGTAATAAAGATAACAGGGCCATATCATAATAAAATTACTGTGGTAAGAGAAAAATCTTAAAAGCAGTCTGAGAAAGAGACAAATTATGAAAGATAATGGGATGCTGCCAAATTTTTAACAACCTGCTCTCTGGGTAAAAGTCATGACTTGGAGTATTTGCTGATTTCTATGGTATAAATATTCCCCCTGGGCCTATTTCAGTCTATCAATCTGATGTTGGCAAATGCTGAGTTTGGAGTTAAGACACACAATCATCTGTCCCAATATGGTACAAGCTGGTTCCAGCACACCATTACACACAGAAGGGTAAATATAAGAATGGTGGGAAGGGTTGTCAAGGAACATGTATAAAGGACACATGGACAGAGCCAAAGCGGGATAGGATCGAGTGTGGGATGTGGGGGTGGCTGGGGTGGGGGGGATTGGTGGGTGAAATGGAGAGAACTGTACTTGAACATCAATAGCAAATAAATAAATAAATAAATAAATAAAAGAATGGTAGCAGACTTCTTTTCAGAAGCAATGCATGGAAGACGACAAAAGTACTGTGAGTTTAAAGTAGTTACAGAAAAAAGTCAACTTGGAATTTTTTATATCTTTTACAAAATAAACCCACAAACTAAAGCCTCTTTTACTTAAACAAAATCTTAACTTAAATAAAAAACAAAAGTGACTACCAATAGACCTTTACTACAATAAATATTAAAATAAGATCTTGAGGCAGAAGGAAAATGACAGCGTATGGAAATTTGAAGAGACAGAAATGTGAACATGTCACCAATTAAAGCATGTATTTCTCACTTTAAAACTTTAAATGATAACTGCTCAAAACAGAAAGAATATGTATTTTTATACTATTTCATATGGAAAAGTAAAATCCATGCCAACAATAGCACAAAAGACAGGAAAAGATACAGAGCTATATAGTTTTAAGGTTCTTACATTCTATGTGAAGTAGTTTATTGTTTGAAGGTAAACTGTAATAACCTAAAGATTTACATTGTAAATTATAGAAAACAAATAAAAATGGTATGGATTTTAACTCAAGAATAGAAATGAAAATGGAATAATAAAAAATGAATAAAAAAATCAGGGAAAAGAATAAAACAACAAAAAATGGGACTAATAAAAAAAAATGAAGATAGTAAATTAAACCCATATTTATGGGTGTTTTATTAAATGTAAATGATTTATACACTCCAATTAAATGTAAATAGAAAGATTGAATAAAAAGCAAGACCATAATACACAAGGTCTATCCAGAAAAATTCCAGCCATTGTTAATATAAGAACAGTTTGTGGGACATCGATGTAACCTGGCAGCCAAGGAAAGTGGACTGGAATGCAGATACATGAACAATGACAACTTCACTATACTAGTCTGTAGGGGTGGTAGATGCCATTGAGTTAGCATGTGTACTCTGTGGCTGTAGCATTCAAACTGACTGAGCAAGTAGAGCAACAAATCTGCATCAAATTTCGCATTATGCTTGAAAATTCCTCCATTCAAACTATTCTGATCATTCAGAAGGCCACAGCTATGGGCAGCTGGTGATTGGCAGCTTATTACAACAATGTGCCAGCTCATGCATCATGTCTTGTGCAGAATTTTTTGACAGAACATCAAATCACCCAGGTGATCCGACCCCCTACCACCAGATTTGGCACCCTGCAACTTCTGGCTATTCCCAAAACTAAAATCACGTTTGAAGGGAAGAGATTTCAGACCCTCTGTGATATTCAGGAAACCACAACGGGGCAGCTGATGGACACTGGGAGAACTGTGTGAGGTCTCAAGGTGCCTACTTTGAAGGGGACTGAAGTGTCATTATCCTATATACACTGTCTCTTGTATCGTGTATCTTCTTCAACAAATGTCTCTATTTTTCATATTACATGGCTGGATACATTCTAAACAGACTTCATATGCTCTCAACAAGAAACCCACTTAAATATAAAGACAGATAATTTAAAAGTAAATGGATAAAAAATATTCCATATATACTATATTTTTTAAAAAATTTCCAGTGGCTGTATTTATATTAGATGAATGAAATTTCAGGACACTAAAAGCATGACTTGTCAAAGAAAAAATCAATATATATAAACTTTATTAAAATTTAAAATTTTGCTCTTCAGAAACTTAAAAATAAAAAGTAAGCCATGCCTGTAAGAATATATTTATAAAATAAATATTAGATAAAAGATTTATAATAAGAATATAAATTCTTAAAAAACATTTTTTAATGTGTTTCTTTTATTGATTCCACAGAGAGGGAAAAGGAAAGAGAAAGATAAGGAGAAACACTGATGTGAGAAACATCGATTGGTTGCCTCTTGTATGCACCCCAATTGAGGACCAAACCCACCACCCAAGCACATGCCCTGACCAGGAATTGAACCCACAACCTTTGGTTTGAGGGACAAGGCCCAACCAAATGATCCACACTGGCCAGGGCAAACCCAGTTTTAAAAAATAAATAAATAAAAGGTTTTGATGGATATTTCTTCAGAGAAGATAGATAAATGATCAATAAATATAGAAAAAAACTCAACATCTATAGTCATTAGAGAAATGAAAGTTAAAACCTCAGTGAGATATCAATAAAAACTCACTAAACACCACTTTAAAATTAAAAAGACTGAAAATAATCAAGTGTTTGTAAAATCATGAAGCAACGTAATGCTCACATATTTCTGGAGGGAATGCAAAATGGTACGGCAATTTTGGAATGCAGTTTGGCAATGTCTTACCATGTTTAACCTTCACTTATATGCAACCTAGACAACCCACTCCAAGATACTTACCCAAGAGAAATTAAAGTATTTGTCCACACAAACTTGTACTTGAACATACAAAGAAGTTTTATTCATATTAGGCAAAATACTGGAGACTATCCAAATGTCTGTTGCTTGATGACTGGATAAATTGTGTTACCTCCATATAATGTAATACCACTCACTAATAAAAAGAAGTAAATTACTGCTATATGCAATATAGGTGAATTTTAAAAACATTATACTAAGTAAAGGAAGTCACACACAATGGTTATCTTATTTTTTATTCTCTTTGAATTAAATTCTAGAAAAGGCAAACTATCATTACAGAAAACCAGTCAGGGGTTACACAGGCCAGGACCAGGGCTGGACAGAGACTACCAACGTGCAGAGAGAAACCGCCAGATGACAGAAATGTTCTCAATCACTTTGGTAGACAACTGCATAGCTATGTTAAAACTAATTGGAAGTTGCTTAATTTTATTATATTTAAATTATACATCAATAAAACTGATTATTAAAACAACAACAAAAACCACTTTAGTTCAATTTCCATCAAAGACCTTAACTCAGTTGAAACTATGGCTCACCAAAACTTACAATCAAGATATAATTCTTAATTGAAGAGATGAAAGTCTTACAAGAGAGAAAACTAAGGCCCAGGGAAGTCAGTTAACTCATATTATATCAAGGGTAACCACGCATTGTAATTTTCCTGGGCAGACCTGGCTCATACCTGTTCTGATGGCACCATTATTAATGGCACCTTCATTCACTTTCAGAAATGTCCCAGTTAGTATGATGAATTTTACAGTCACTCTGCCTATATCATTCATCAAATTAGTAGCATTGCAAAGTCACAAACTCATCCTTATTCCCAATCACTGTTTCCTATCGAATCACACTGCCATTAGCATGATATAGGAGAAAGGGGAACATTGCCATCTGTAAGTCATCTAGTCACACAGATTTAATGAACAGGTAAACACATTCTCTGTCAACACACATTTACTCATACACCCTCACTCATGCTGACCTACATATGTGATAACAAACTTATTTATACATAGGAGTTTCCAGCAAGAGTCTCCCATTTCCTAAAATTCAATGGATATCAACACATATCGTGTCCCAAGGGAAAAGGCAACTATCTCTGAGCATCTTTATCTGCCTGTAAGGTGTTACCAGGTCTCTGGTATCTGTTTCAGTTGTCTTTGTCAATGAAAAGTTAGATTACCTCTATTAAGTTGAGATAATTAAAAACCTGTAACCCTATATTTGAGAACCAAGTTAGTATGTGTTATGAGTTGAACTGTATACCTCAAAAAGATATGAAATCCTAACCCCAGATACCTCAAAATGTGACCAGATGCAATTAGTTAAGATGAGGTCACATTAAATAGGGCAAGCCCTTAACCCCATGTGATCGGTGTCATTATCGAAAGAGAAGAGACTCTAAGATACACAATGAGAAAACAGCCTCATGGTAAAGGCAGAGATTGGGGTCATGCGCCAAAGTCAAGGAATGTGAAGGATTGCCAGCAAACTCCAGAAGCTTGAAGAGGCAAAGGATTCTCCCCTACGGGTTTCATAGAGGGAGTCTGGCCAGCCAACTCCTTGATTTTGGGCTTCTAGCATCTAGAGCTATGAGACAATAATATCTGCTTATTGTTGTTTTTTAAGCCACCCACTTTGTGCTAATTTGTTACCACAGCCCTAAGAAACTAATACAAAAGGAATTCTAAAACACCACAATTGCAGGATTTTACTAAAATGTTTACCTTTACTCCCTAATTCTGGCTGGTGGAATCTTAGGATGTTTAATTAATTTCCTGACTCTCACCAGAATTACCAATTTAGGTAAAGTCATTTCTCATACCTACCTTTCATAGAAATCTATGTAGCTCAAAAAACTGTCTAAATTACTAATCCTTTTCATTAGCTAGCCCATCACCATGACAGCCTATGCCTCATAAATCTGCATTTGTAATAATCAGAGGGACTCTATAGTTTATGCTCTAGGTATGTAGATGTCTCAGTCTATTCTGGCTGCTATGACAGAATACCATAAACTGGATGATTTCTAAATAATAAACATTTATTCCTCATAGCTCTGTACAAGGTCATGGAATCAAGATTCAGTATCTGGTGAGAACCTTCCTTCTGGTTTACAGATTTGTCTTTTTGTTGTATCTTCATGTGGTGAAAGGGGCTAGGAAGCTCTGTCTGGTCTGTTTATGCGGTCTGTCCAGAAAGTATTCAACCATACACTATGAAAAATAGAAAATTTATTGAAGAAGATACAAGATACAAGAAACATTGTACATAGGACAATGACACTTCACACCTCTTCACAGTAGGCACCTTGGGACCTCACACAGTTATTCTAAATGCAGCATGATGTTCCTTCTGCTCTGGTAGCAGAAGCTGTGGAATGATTTTTGCCATGACATGTTTCAGGCCAAGATCACAAGTCAAAATCTCAAATGGACACAGTAGATTTTGGAATCCCCAGATCAGCTTCTAGTTCTCGCATTGTCAGTCACTGATCTTTGCTGATTGCAGCCCGTACATGTTCAACATTCTCAGGTGTTCTGCTCATTGCACGTCTTCCAGGATGTGGGTCACTTTCAACAGATTCTCAAAAAACCTTGAAGTGTTTGTGCCACACTTTTATTTGCATTTCACTTATTGTTTTGTTTTGATCCCCAAGAGCCTTCTGAATTATCCGAATATTTTTTTGGAGGGATGTTCAAGCTTAACGCAAAATTTGAGGCAGGTTCATTGCTCTACTCACTCAGTCATTTTTAATGAGATGGCCACACAATACACATGCTCACTCAACTGCATCTCTCACCCCGACTGACTAGTACAGTGACGTTGTCATTGTTCACATATGTGCATTCCAGTCCACTCTCCTTGGCTGCCAGGTTACATGTCATGTAAACCATCCTTGTTATATTAACAATGTCTGGACTTTTTCTGAAGGCCACTCATCTCATTCATGAGGACTCCATGTTCATGACCTAATCACCTCCCAAAAGTCCCACTTTCTAATCCCATTATGTTGGGGACCGGGATTTTAACATAAACTTTGGAAGGGACACAAACATCCAGGCAGTGGACCAGATAAAATAAGAGTTAAGGGGATATCAGAATACAGAATCCTGAGTTCTTTCCCCTGGGCCTTTGTACATATTTCCATGAGAAAGCCTTTCAGAATTCTATCCTGGTAACTTTTCTTCCACTTTCCTGGCATTTGACAACATGCAGCACCAGCCAAATAGCATTAAATATCTTTTACATGGGACAGTGAACCCTCAGCTCCAGACTATGAATACCACTTAAAATCCTGTTTTTCCCAAAGTCCAGGAAAATTCCCAAATTGGAACATGGCAATCATCAAAATAATGTGTTCTATACTGTGTAATGCCATAGTTAAGTGATTCTCAGTTAAGAGGGTCTTCTCTCTTATTACAATATATTAGAATCATTGATATAGCTCTAGCAACACCATCCACCTTCTACTGACCATATAAAAACAATTATGTAAAGGAAGTTCCTTATAAAAATATTTCAAAATCCTCAAGTATATTAGAGGAGTGAAAAAAGAAAATGAGAATGATCACTATAGATATTCATCCATCATGTTCAGCTATTGACCTTGAAATAGTTTTAAAATGTTAGTGTTTTACAATAAATAAGTTTCCAAATACTTTGTAGGGTATGGTCCTGAATATAAAGTTTGTACTCATTACATAATAACTCCATATTCCTCTCTTCCAGAGTGATCACATTTTTATAATAAAAACTTGGAAGCAAATATATCAACTGTCTTAAAATGTTGATCTTATTTGATCAACATTTACTAAAATTTGCTCAGTTCCTATTTTATGCCTTTTAAAAGAATGGGAAATTGGATTAAAAGTCTTTAAAAACTATTTCGAATCTCATAGAATAAATGAGTTAGAATATGCATAGCCTTAGAAATAGCACCTGGCGTCACAGTAAGCAACATACATGTTTTGCTAATCTTTTATTTAACATTTTAATTTTCTATTTTCCTAGAGTGAGTTATTTATACTAAAAATAAAGGTGATTATGAAATTTTTAATAATAGAAGGCTCATACAGTCACTACAAAATATGTAAAAAATTCCTGTCCAAATCATGAAATATTTTAAAAATGCAGAAAGCATATAAAGATATATAATCATACATGTAAGCAAACCTGTTAATGAAACTGCCCCAAAATACAACACTAGATAAGGATCTGCCCAGGGGCATCGTGCACAGGCCAGACCAGGAATGGTACTGATGTGCTGGGTGCAGATTTCACCATAGTCAGTTTCCAATGGTCTCTCTCAGGTCTACCCATTATGCTCCTGCATCATCTGGAGCCTAATTTCTCTTAGTTGTGACTCATATCATTTCAATCCTAGCGCCTGGGATAATTCCTATGTCAAGAAATATAGTGGCATAAATCCTGATTAGGAACATCCAAAAATGCAGGATTTCCTTTGTGCATAGACCAACAGGGACATAAGCCTATATTTTCTTCCTTTTGTTCTCCAAACATTTTCTGTCTCAATACCATATAGTATTATGTATATTACCCTTACGTATTGCTGCTCTGAATGTGACAGTTTGATAGTCAGTGGTGCAAAGCTTATAACCTCAATAGATTTCTCTTCAATACGTGTAAATGACTCCAACTCTTCAAAATATAACTCCTTACACAGAAAGGTGTTGAATACAGCCATTTGTATCTAGCATTTGTGTGCTAGTTAAACAGGCTCAGCTTTATTGCTAAATTTCAAGACTAGTCAGAAACTCACTAAATTATGTGTTCTGCTTCTAGAGGAAAAGAATATGACATCAGAGTCTGATGGTTTAACACTTTAGAGGCCTAAAGTCCTCTTCAGCCCTTTTTAGTGACTAATCCAAACCACATTTGCATTAATAGCCTTACCCAAGTGACAAGTTTAATTTGTTTAAAACTATATTTAGGCCTTTGGGAGCCTCTATAATGAATTTCATTAAACAGAAAGATTATATAATATACTCTTTTATGATTAATTAACTCTGTATGAAGATGGTAATTATAATTAAACTCATAATTTGACTCATGTGTCATTATCATTATAATTGATCGTCATTCTACCCCACAAGCATTCAAAAACTGCAATGTATATGAAATAGAGACATTCCTAAATTACAAAAAAAATGGAATTTTCACATATATTTCAGAAACTCTACAATCTTTTTTCCAGTCTTTTTAGCTAATAGCCACTTTCCTGACACCCCACCAAATTCTTTTATTACTAACGACATGACAATACTTTTACCTAGAACATTCTTTTTTCACATCAGAATCGCTGGATAGTTTAGGCATATATGATGTTTTTACTTTTAAAATACAGGTTTGCTGCTTCCTTTGGGTTGCTGGTATGTGTGGCCTTTGGCCACAGTATTAAATGGGCAACACTATTAAGAAACACCATCAAACACACTTTCAAAAATATGATATGGGTAACCTGATGAAAGCATTGGCACCAGACAGTACAGTATAGAATATTCCCATTTCAAAAATGAAAAGGAAGGTTGGCTTCTGACTACTCATAGAAGCCAAGAAGACCCACACAAATGCTCACCAGAAATTGTAATTAGCCTCAGTGAACTGCCACATTCTAGGCTTTCAAAGGGTTTATCCTGAAACAGTGCTAACTTCATGGTACACCCTGTACCTGGAGAAGCATACAATAATAACAGCTGTGAGGAAATGCCACAAGCAAAACAAACAGCAGCATCATTAGGACTATTTTTAGCCTGAAGGATGGAGTGAGCCCAGGGCTGCTGGCTGGGCTCTGCGCCGATGTACTCCAGCATCAGCATTCCTCAGAGCATAGAGCAACATCGTTTAAGGAACAAATCAGCCTCCTTCAGGAAATCCTGACTGAGCACAGAATTCTTTCTGAAATTGGTTTACTCAGGTAAATGTCTTAAGGAAACTACAAGACACAGTGTGAACTGGGGGATACTATAGGTTCTCCCATTCAAAACCCTATTTCCTGGGATAAGTGGAGTAAAGAGAATACACATAATGATATTTTGGCTTTCCTTGTTCAATTTTCTAATTTTACTTACCTTTCAAACTTTAGCTGAAGTATTATCTTCCATAAGAAGCCTTTCATGCTCACCTATATCAAGCATTTATCATGCTGTGGTACAATCCATGATTGCAAATGCCTTAAGTAAGAAACCATCTTTTATTCATTCTGTGGAGCCCCAAAACCTAGCATAGCACCTGACAGTAGAATCTCAAAATAATTGTTTATTAGTGAATAAATGAGTGTCCTTTCAAGTTCTGACATCCAGTAAGACTGAGACAGGCTAGTCAGATACCCAGTATAGCCTTCACAAATGTTGCAAAGGGCAGCTAGGTGGGAAAGCTTTGGGAAACCAGAGAGAAAGATTCACTTGGCTTTATAGAACATGCCTGGCATGGGCACCAGATAATAAAAAAGAAAGAACAAAAGATTATTTCACTTACCAGCTCCACTTAGGACTCACCTGGGACTTCATATACTAAGTGGAATAAACAAGCAGAATAATCTGACATCCATCAAAATTTCTACAGTGTATCTGGGCTCTCTAATCTGCTCCATTTGTCTATGTGTCTGTTCTAATGCCAGTACCAGGTTGTTTTGATTACAGTGGCCTTGGAATATAGTCTGATGTCAGGTATTATGAACCCCCCAACTTTGTTTTTCTTTCTCAAAATTGCTGAAGCTATTTGAGGTCATTTATGGTTCCATATAAGTTTCTGAAATGTTTGTTCTATGTCTGTGAAATATGTCATTGGTACTTTAATAGGGATTGAGCTGAATCTATAAATTGCTTTGGGTAGTATGGACATTTTAATGATGTTAATTCTTCCAATCTATGAACACGGTACATGCTTCCATTTGTTTGTGTCTTCCTTAATTTCTTTTTTCAGTGTTGTATTGTTTTCTGAATACAGGTATTTTACCTCCTTGGTTAAGTTTATTCCTAGGTTATTTTATTTTTCTTGTTGCTTTATCAAATGGGAAATTTTTTCCTGATTTCTGTTTCTGATATTTCATTGTTGGTGCACAAAAACGCCTTCAATTTCTGAATATTGACTTTGTATCCCACTATTTTGCCAAATTCATTTATTAGGTCAAATAGTTTTTGGGTGGAGTCTATAGAACAGACTTCTCAAAGGAGGACATACAGAAGGCCCAGAGACATATGAAAAGATGCTCAGCATCACTAGCCATCAGAGAGATGCAAATTAAAACCACAATGGGATACTACTTCACACCGGTGAGAATGGCCATCATAAACAAATCAACAAACAACAAGTGTTGGAGAGGATGTGGAGAAAAGAGAACCCTAGTGCACTGTTGGTAGGACTGCAGACTGGTACAGCCACTGTGGAAAACAGTATGGAATTTCCTCAGAAAACTAAAAATGGGACTGCCTTTTGATCCAGTGACCCCACTGCTGGGACTATATCCTAAGAACCTTGAAACACCAATCCATAAGAACGTATACACCCCAATGTTCATAGCAATACAATTTACAATAGCCAAGTGCTAGAATAAACCTAAGTAAATGAATGGATAAAAAAACTATGGTACATTCACATGATGGAATACTATGCAGCAGAAAGAAGGATGTAGCTCCTACCCTTTGCAACAGCATGGATAGAACTGGAGAGCATTGTGCTAAATGAAATAAGCCAGGTGATGAAAGACAAACATCATATGATCTCACCCATAAATGGAATCTAATCAACAGAACAAACAAGCAAGCAAAACATAACCAGAGACATGGAAATTAAGAACAAACTGAACAGTAACCAGAGGGGAGGTGGGAGGGGATAATGGAGGGAAAGAGGGGAAGGGTTTTCAGGAACATCTATAAAGGACACATGGACAAAACTAAAGGGGTATAGGATTGAGGGCAGGGGGTGGGGTAGGGGGAGTGGGGGTGAATGGAAACAACAGTACTTGAACAACAATAAAAAAATTCCACAGTGTCTCATACATAAGCTAGGAAGCAGCAGAAGGGGGACCAAATCTCCAAGACATTTTAAAGATACCTACCTTTACAGTTCCCCTTGGTTACATGGTATTTCAGTGTCCTTGATGGGGTATGACTGTCCCACCTTAGGAGTAATTTGGAAATTTGTAAGGTTTTCTTTACATTTTTTTTGAAATGTTTTGTACCTATGTATTATTTACATACAGAAATGTGTTTTATAGTATAACTTATTTGCCTTTTATATTGCCCTTAAATTACAAGTTATTTTCTTTTTATAAATTAAGTATTTATAGGCTTTATTATCTATAATTTTGTGTAAAGAAAGTAAAGAGGACATTACATAATAGTTCCTATTAAAAATCTCTGTCTCACCTCCAGGCATCTGGAAGAATAGACCAAGAAAATGGGGTAACAGCTTTGTCAACTAGAGTACAGAGCTTAGGTACATTTCCACTTGCATTAGTCTTACAGTCCCCACCCATTTCCAAACTTACTGTGGTCAGTGGCTTTTCCACCCACCTGCATGAGAAGGTCATTTCATACATTTTAATACAATTAGATGCTTTCATCATACCACACATTTCATCCTTGGATTCCCCAACTATAAATAATTTTTTAATTTTCATAAAGTAAAGTTCACTCTTTGTTCTGTAAAGTCTATGAGTCTTGAGAAATGCACAGTGTCATGTAGCCACCATTACAATATCATCCTAAAATATTATATGTACTTCACCTACTTACTTCTCCTCCTCTTCCCAAACTCCTAACAACTATTGATTTGTCTACTGACTCCAAAGTTTGGCTTTTCCACAATGTCATAGAAATGGAATACAAAGCCTTTTGATACTAGCTTCTTTTATCTAGTAATATACAGTTAAAATTCACCCATGTTTTTGCATCTTGATAGTAATTTCTTTTTATTGTAGAATACTATTTCATATTATGAATGCATCACAGTTTGTTCACCTAGTCATCTATTGGAAAACATCCTGATTGCTTCTGGTTTTTGGTGATTATGAATAAAGCCACTGCAAACAACCATATGCAGGTTTCATGTGGACATAAATTTTCAAATCAATTGGATAAATACCCAGGAGCACAATTGCTGGGCTGCATGACAAGACTATGTTTGACTTTGCAAGAAAATGAAAATCCACATTCCAGAGTAGCTACACAATTTGGTATTATTGCCATCAATGAATGAGAGTCCCAGTTACTCTGCATCTTTGCTAGCAATTGGTTTTGTCAGGTGGGGTTTGTTTTTTTTTTTTTTTTTGGACATTAACCATTCTAATATATGTGTAGTGGTATCTCATTGTTCTTTTAGTCCACAAATACTCTTGAACATCTTCTCACATGTTTATTTGCCAACTATATCTTCTTTGATAGGGTCTGTCTATTCAGATATTTTGCCAGTTTTTTTTATTGCATTTTTTGTTTTTTTTCTTGTTAAATTTTAGGAGTCTTGTGTGTTTTGGACAGAAACCTTTTATTCGATATATGACTTGTAAATATTTTCTAGTTGGTGACTTGTCTTGTCATTCTCTTAACAATCTAATTTATCATTTTTCTGTCATGGAGCATGCCCAAATGCAAGGTCACAGAGATTTGTCTCCTATATTTTTTTCTGGAAGTTTTATAGTTTTGTATTTTATATTTAGGTGTATTACACATTTTGGTTAAATTTTGTGTGGGCTAGGTTTTGGAGTCTTTGGTTTTTCATTTTGTTTCATTTTGTTTTTGCATATGGATGTCCAATTGTTCCATATCCCATGTTGCTTTAAGTATGTGGGCTAGGGGTTTGAGTGGAAGAGTGAGGTGGTGGAGGGAGTGATGCTAGAAGTAAAAAACTAAAGCCAGTACTTGAACAAATTATATGACTCTACTGTGTTCACTGTGAGGACGTTTTATTTTCCTCTTCGCAGAGCTGCTCCAGGGAAGCAGTGTAGTAAACAAGCTTCAGAAGGCCAACTCTGGTGTTTCACAGTTCTCATTTGCCTCTGGAAAAAATGCCTGTCTGAACTACTTTTCAGGGTTGTTTTAGAGGACAAAAGAGATTTTGAAAAATTAAGGTACTTTGAAAAATCCAAAGGCCAGTACAAATGTAATTTAACAAGAACCACTTTATAATGAAGAATCTTCCTTTAAGCTTTCTTTCTACACTGTGCCTGGGAGGAGGAATCATTCACTTACTTATTGGAGAACTATTCGTCACATAAACATTCAATCCGGAAAGCATTTCCATGTCATGCTGAGACCTCACATGCTCTGATTAGCATTCTCTCAAAGCAACTGGATATGATCAAGTATCTTCCAATGCCATGTCTTCTTCCCTTTACCTCCCACTTCCCTTTTCTGCAAATGGCTGTGTGAAGCCATAGGGAAATGATGTATTTGTTACAAGATAAACTGAGGCATATTAAATGTTTTAAGTTTATTTAAGCAAAAATTGGTTTAAGTAGAGCAGCACCAAACTGAAAATGCTTGGGAGCATTCCACAAATAGGAGATTCAGAAAAGACTTTTACAGAGAAAAGACAGAAGCAAAGCAAGGAAATTATTTGATTGACTATAGTTTATTATTCGCCCTTGGGTTTTAATTACTTAACCTTGAGGCATTTACAGGCTATTTGGTTTGCTTACGTAGGCTGAGGTATTAGAAGCACTGCAGTCTAATGGCTTCCTTGTTAAATTAATTTAATAATTTGCATACCTATTTAGCAAATAGCCTGGCTGCCTGCTCTTGAGAATGAACAAGATCCCATTTTGAGCCCACTCCAACACATCATGCTCTACCCTGGAGGAAGCTGAAATCATCCTTTGCTTCTACCTCCCAGCCACAATCCCAGCTACAGAGCTACCTACCAACTAGACATCAGCCCTCTGTCATCCAAATTATATGCCATGATAGGCATCAGGGGATTTGTGGCATGGAGCCGCATCAGCCCCTGAGAGTTTGGCAATGATCAACTAACCACCAAGTAAAGAGCTAGCCAATTCTTGAGTTTTTCTTCTTTCTAAGTTCCCCTCAGCCCCACATTCCCTACCAATAAAAAGGAGAAAGTTGAGTTCCTGCTCCAGCTGTGTCTTCAGCAGACTGCCAAATCATTCTAGCTTTGAAATGAATTACCTAATGCCTCCAAGGTGTGAAATCTTTCCATGCCCTCTCAAATTGAAATGAAAAGGAAAATACTTCAAATTGAAGATTTCAAATGCAAGATCTGAATAATTACTCAGTTCTCTTCCTATTTTTTCAGCAAACTGCAAGTTTTTTAGTATAAAATATCCCTTAATCAGCAAAAGAAATGACTCTTTTCTGGAAAAAAAGTAGATGGATAGTGATATAGTCAATATTGATATTTCAATTAGCCTGAAATCCCATGACAGACATTTGTAATTAAATGCAAATATATTCGAACACAGGAGATTTAACAAGGATACCATGTTCACGTTATGTTCTAATTCTGTTGATCTGGGTCTTTCTACCTCTGGAAACAATTTATGTAATGAATACCTAACCTTTGCTATGTGAAATGAGGGACTAAATGAAGCCTATATTTAAATGTAACTGAAAATGTGTCAAATTAGTTGAAAGTGAATAAAGCATGTCAGAATGATTATTTTCTAAAGGTGACAGACACTTTAACTGTATTTCTAGGTATATGGAGAAGCCATTAAAATTCTAGCAAGGTCTATCAGGTTCAGAGAATGACACCGGAAATTTATTACAGGTACCAATTCAATCGTATTCTGAAGCGTGTTAATACTCTCTACTGCAGATGCCTATAAAATTCATCTCAAGATCTATGGAGGAAAAATGTGCTTATAAAAATCACAGAGCCTCCAAAGGGGAGAGGGTAGAGAGAGAGAGAGAGAGAGAGAGAGAGAGAGAGAGAGGGAGAGGGAGAGGGAGAGAATGAATTAACAGGATAAACTGAAAATTTGAAAATTCTAAAATAGCCTTTTCTATGTTCCTGGCCTTCCAAAGAGTCACATATGCAGTTTGTTGAATAAACCTTTCACAAACTACTTTAGCATTAGTCTTTCTTACTTTTATATATTCTATTGCCATTGCTTTATCTGCTCCCAAAGTAACCAAACTTCCAAGCAAACTGCTTCTTAATTAACTATATTCCAAATACCCCCTAACTATACAAACCCCTCCACCAAAGCTGAACCAAAAAGAATCATGGGTGAAATTAATTTCTTTTTGTTTCTTTCTCCAGTTTATTTCTCTCTTTCCCATTTTATTCTGCTTGTTGGTTGGTTTATGTGGTTGGTTAGGTGGTTGGATGGTTGTTTGCTTATGGTAAGTCAGGACATTTATCTTCATGGTTTAAAGTGTTATATTTTAAGTTGTGTTTAAAGTTACTAACCTTATCTACAGTTAGCATAATTTAAGTAATATTCCATATACATCACACTGTTTGCTTACATAGAAGTAACTGATTCTGCACTAACTTAGCAGAAATATGCTGAGATGATAACACTGGAATTGCATTCATTTTATTAAAGATTACCTTCACAATAGGGAGGTGAACTCTGATGGGAAAAAGCCATAGGGCAGGTATGGAAGTAAAGTACAAATCTATGCAGTGAGTGGAATATGACTATAAACAGTGTCACAGTGTGTTACGACACCCAGTATAAAGTGAAAACACTTCTCTAGAGTGACTGCATGTTGCCACAATTTATTGATTGCAACACCTCATTGATCTAATTATTGCACAGGACATAACTGACATACAGAAGGACATGTCAGTATTAGCAGAACAAAGAACAATATAAAGGTACATCTGACATCTAAAACTGAGAGTAAGAGTGACAGAACAAAGATTATAGTTCAGGTCTTTACTCAACCCCAATCTTGTAAGATAGCCATGCCATTTTCCACATTCCACTTATGCAGATAAACTATGGGCAAACCAGATAGCTAAAGAGACCCAGGTACAGAGACAGCTAAACTGTGGGCAAATCGCTTTGAATCTATCTCAGGAGTAGAGGCTGAAGGACTGTTTCTAAACTGCATCATTATGCTCCTGGTCTGGAAGAACTTTGGGGACATGTGGGGACTCATGTTCTTCTTATGGGTATCAGAGATTTTTTCCATTGCTAAGAGGGGCTAAGATTACCAATTATTCTAAAACAAAATAAAGAAGTAGATGCTTCCTTATAAGGAAGCCTTCCATATATGATTAAATTTCTCGAGTCAGAATTTTTTGCCACATTTTACTGACCGTAAGCTCCCACCGTTGGATGAGATTCCCTCCACTGCCCACCATCCCAGCAGGAAAACCTTCCACCCTTCTTATTGCACCTCACCCCTCATCCCAGGGCTACCTTCTCCTCTAGGACCTTCAAGAAAAAGTAATCAAATGTATGTGTTTTTCCTCTGATGCAAGATTATGTCATTAAAAACAAATATGCCACCTATAAAACACAGAATATACCCCCTTAAAAATCGAAAATGGCTAGACTAGGGAAAGGTGAACAGTCTCTCAAATGCTGGGAGGTTTTCCTCCTAGTTCACTAGGTAATTTCCAATCTAAAAGGTAGTAATAGTTGATGGCAATTTGTTGGTAACAGCCATGTGAATGTGCTTGTATCTGAATAGCTGAAGGCCCCTCACACTGCCATATCCTAGTTTCTCTGTGCCTGATCTATGACCTATATCAAGAATACACGTACATATCCCTCTACCATTTATCCCAAGATGTCTTTCATATATGCCCCTGACAGTATTACTTCTGTCACCCTTCCCTTCTTCGCCTCACTCATATACTTCTTAGTGTGTTACCTACAAATATAAATTTCCCCAAAGAAAGAAACCCATCCAGAAAGGAGTGTACCTGCTGTTTGAAGTGGATAGTGTATTGTTGATCGATGACAAAAAGAAAACTGAACTCCTCAACTCTGATTTTGCTTTTGTACTCACTGTCAAGGAAGGACATGTTAGACTAAAATGAGTAGAACAAACATTGGTTACCTGGGAATTGAAGCTTAAAATGAGAGAAAAGTTTGTAAGGAAATGTCTGCAGGCTGTAAAGTAAGTTCAAATCTCTTGACCTGATCATTGCATTTTAGGTTACTGAACAGACTTTCACTGGAGGTTGACAAACTGCTATAGGTAAATATTTAGAGAACTATGAAAAAAGTGGAAGTTGCAAGAACACAGAGACAGTAAATGTAATTCTAGTTTTCTTTTACTTTTTTTTAAGTTAAAGTAGGTTTATTTTTTATTGTTCTTCAAGTACAGTTGTCTCCATTTTCCCCTCAACACTCCACCCACCCCACCTACCTCCCACCCTTGATCCCCACTTTGGATTTGTCCCTGTGTTCTTTATATATGTTTCTTGATTCTAATTTTCAAAAGGGACAAGGTATATTTACCACAAACTTAAATTCTAGGCAAGACCAAATTATGAAAGGAAGGTGTGAGCACCTCTAGCTCAGAGGCTGTTGATGAATAACTAAAATAAGTAATGGATATTTATCCTCCCAAATAAATACATGCATACAAACATAATTTTGTATACAGTTTTAGTAAGTTTATAAACCCCTTTAACTTAATTTATTACTTGACTAATGAGCTCCTTAAGATCATGCCCAATTAAAATCATTTCTTCCTTAGCAAGGTTTCTAATGAATAGATCTATAAAAAGAGTCAATAATACATATATGGGTTTAAACAAGACATTTTGATAAACTAATTATAAGGAGAAGATGACATTAAAAAACCACTTCTTCCTCTGTATCTAATAGCACTCCATTTACATTTCTAATGTATTTCAAATTCTTTTTAAAACAATGTAGATAATACTCTCCAGGTCCATTGTAAATAATGCTGCAATGAACATAGACGTGCATATGTTCTTTCAAATTAGTGTGCTAAGTAAAATAAACCAGCCAGAGAAAGACAAGCACCATATGATTTCATTTATGTGGAATCTAATGAACAAACTGAACTAAAAGCAAATGGAGAAAGACTCATAGATAGACAGCAGACTGACAGCTTGAGGTGGAGGTGAAGGGATTAAGCAAAAAAAAAGAGAGAGAGAAAAAACTCATCACATGGACAACAGTATGGTAACTGAAAGGAGAGTGAGTAGTTGGGGGTAGAAGACGGTATAAGGAGGGTAAATGGTGATGAAAAAAATTTAAAAGAAACCAAATAAATAAACAAACAAACAAACAATGTCAATAGATGGATGGATATAAAGATAAGCAACTAGGTGTTCCTTCAACTAGCTTTTGAGCAATTTAAAGCCAATGCATAAGTCATTCATTTTTTAATATTTCTTTAATAGTTTAGTACTTACACTGTTTTTTTACCACTCACAATGTCTTTGTCACCATGCTGAGCACTTTAACTTTAATCAAGAGAGAAACTGCATGGTCCCCATTTACAGATGAAGAAACTGAGCCTTAATGTGCTCAGTTTACTTGCCCGATACACCAGCTATCATTCTTAATCATCCTATTGTGTTTCCACCAAGAAATCTGGAAGGAGGAGAGGAGAGGGGAGACAGACTGGGGTGAAATAAGTAAAATGAAACTAGAAATGAAAACACACACTCCAAGATTCCTTCACCAACAGTTGTGTTTCTTTTATCTATTTCTAGCCTCCAATACATTTTTAAATAATAACTAAAAGCTAAAGATTGTTGAGGTGAGAACAAGAGGTAAGAATTTATTCTGTTGCTTATTCAACCATCAGACTTTTCTTGGTTTACCTCATGCTGTAACTTTTCCAGACCATTAACAATGGAAGAAATAGCAGAGAAAACTCCAGTCACATTCATAGTTTTCAAAATGTTGAAAGGGGCTTTACAGAGGAGACTACAAACATTTACAAATAGAAACAAAACTAAATATAGTAAATAACACAACTTTCTTTTATTGCACTAAGCCTTTCAGAATTTAGGAAAGTTTGCCTCTTGCTCTACTAAATGAATAGCATCAGATGACATTAGGAAGATAGGGAGAAAAAAGGGATCCAGAATACATAATTTAAAAGAGCACAAAGGTAGAACTAGGAAAGGACATAAAAGCAGTGAATTGGGTAGAGAGTAATAGGAAGTAATTTATTCAATTTCTCTAACCTAAATAGCAATATTTTATTTTTTAAAATTTTATTTTAATTGTTGTTGCAGTACAATTTTCTGTCTTTTACTCCCATCCCAACCCACCCACCCAGCCCTCCCCTCCTCCCTCCCATTTCCACCTGCCCCTAGTTTTTATCCATGTGTCCTTTATACTTGTTTCTGTAAACCCTTCCCCTTTTCCCCTGAAATTCCCCTGAAATTCCCTCTCCCCTCTGCACTGTCAGTCTGTTCTTTATTTCAGTATCTTTGGTTATATTTTGCTTGTTTCTTTGTTTTGTTGTTTAGGTTCCTGTTAAAGGTGAGATCCTATGGTATTTGTCTTTCACTGCCTGGCTTATTTCGCTTAGCATAATACTTTCCAGTTGCATCCATGCTGTTAAATAGCAATATTTTAATTCTTTGTCTTCACCAGCATTGACACAAAAACTACCAGATTCATACAATTGTTTGAAAATTAAAATAATCATGGCTTCTAATGGTTAAAAGACTGAAAACAACTTAAATATGCACTTATAGAAAAATGTTTAAATAAACTCTATAATAATTATACAATAGAATATGATACAAATGATAAAAAGAATATTGGCATAAAAACTTTAATATAATATTTATGGAATAAAACAAGCTGCAACAAAAATATATAGTGCAGAATTCAGCTTTTTATACACAAATTGGACTACATGTTATATATTATGTATATGCATATAGTGCTAAATAAATGGTATAAAAAGACTAGATATGTTCATCTCTGCTCATTTCTAGAGGGAAAGTAGTAGGATGGAATGAGGAGGTGGAGAAACAAGTGGAGAACTAACTTTCTATATTAAAAATTGTATTTGAATGTTTTACAAAATGCATATATTATCTTGATATATATTATAGATAAGATTTATTCTAAAATATAATAATCATTCAATAAAGACAATTTCTGATCAGCAATGAATATTTTTATAATTTATATTTGTTCTTAAGAGTTACAATTAGCAAATTGAAGCCCAAATTATCAAATAACCCCTGTTAGAATAGCTATCATCAATAAACCAACAAGCAACAAGTGCTGGTGAGGATGTGGAGAAAGAGGAACCATTTTTCACTGTTGGTGGGTATATAGATTGGTGCAGCTACTATGGAAAACAGTATGGCAATACCTCAAAAAATTAAAAATGGAACTTCTTCATGAGCCAGTGATTCCACATCTGAGAACTTGTCCAAAGAAAGCTGAAACACTAATTTGAAATAATATATGCATCCCTATGTTCATTGCAGCAGCATTATTTACAATCACCAAGACTTGAAAGCAGCCTAAGTGTCCATCAGTAGATAAGTGCATAAAACAACTGTGGTACATTTACACAATGAAATATTACTTTACCATAAAAAAGAAGACAATTTTACCCATTGTGACAACATGGATGGACCTGCAGAAATTTATACTAAATAAAATAAGCCAGTCAGAGAAAGAAAAGTACCATATGATTTCCCTCATATTTGGAATCTAATGCAAAAACTGAACTAACAAGCAAAATAGAGACAGACTCATAGATGGAGAGCAGGCTGACAGCTTTTGTGGGCCAGTGTTGGGGGGTGGTGTTGGGAGGTAGAGGGATTGAACTACAAAGAAAAAGGACTCATGAACATGGACATCAGTGTAGTGATTGGGGGGCAAGGGAATGGGTAGAAGCAGAGAAGGTATAAGGGAGATAAATGGTAATGGAAAAATATAATAAAAATAAGCCATTAAAAATATTAATGAAATGGATTTGTTTACTTGGCAATTTTTTGCACATAGTAGAAGTTCAATTAATGTTACCTTTCTCCTCCTTACTTCTTCTATTATCCTAATCACTACATTTTTTGGTATTTTAGTTTAAATCTTCAAATAAATCATCATTTAAAACAAATGAAATAAAAATCAAACTATAAAATCTGGTCCAGTTTCCTTTTTTAGATGAAAATATAACCCTAAAGGGGTAAAGTGACTTACCTGAAGTCTCATAGATATTTAGCATTAGTGTTATAAGGAATTAATGAATCAGTGAGTACAACAGAAGTTTCTCAATTAAGTTAACCAACGCATAGCTATAAAATCTGTGATAATAAGGTGCCTGTGTGCACAGGAACCAGGAAGACAGGAGCTCTTCCCTTTATTACCCAAAGCAATGATTTCCATGTTGAGCTCCACAGTACTTCAGGTCAGGAGCCAGAGAAACCTCAATGGCTGCAGCAATCTTAAGAGAAAAATGCAGCAAGTGATTCCAACAGAGAAGTCAAAAGAGTAATTCGTTTCCAGCAATGTTGCTTTTACAGTGTGCAGACTAAATGCATCTGACAGTGTTAATGGGAACAAGCATAACAAACAAAGGGTACATGAGGCCATGTGAGGCCTTCAGTCATAACACAAACATCCAAACCAAATTACAAATAGATAACATCAATTGTACCACTCAGCAAAAATAATTTGAGCACATCTTAAAAATTGAAAACCAAAATACTTTAACTGGATGACTAGCACTATGGTATGTAATCCATTCTGTGAAAGTTATCAAAGTCTGATTGTTCTTTATCCTTCTTAATGGAAGTAAGTTTCATTTAATGAATTAAAAAGGTGTTATTAGAATTCTGGCTGCTGCTCAGAATCAGATCAGGGAGCCTTGCTGGCAGTTCAGTCTGACTGATGATTAGCAGTGAACTACTGGAGGTTACCACACACTACATACACAGCTTCTTTCAGTACATCAAATAACAGTTTGTATTTTTTGCCACTTTAGATGAGATTTGATTTTAGATTTAAAAGGTCTAGATCTAGACCATCTAAAGAACTGCAATAAAATAATAAAAATTTTCTAAGAAAACCTCCATACATGTCTAACAAGTGGGATCTGAATAAGCCCTATAATTTGCACCACTGCCAATTTCTTAGCCTTGATGTTTTCCTACGGTTGTGCAAGGTGTTAGTGTGTGGGGAATATGAGGAAAGCATGCATGATACTTCACTGTATATTTATTTGAAAACTTCTCTGAATCATAATTATTTCAAAATAAAATTTTTAAAAATCTCCAAGGCTCACTTCTTCTAACTAAAGTTGAGAAAGGGGCTAACATAAGTAGCCAATGCCTTGGTTTAAGGGCTATGAATTGTGTTACCCCCATGGTGCATTCCCATACACTGCCAATCATACTGACTTCCTCTCAGAGGGTTTTCAGTTTAACAAGCATTGAAATGCCTTTCCAATAGCTAAGAAAAATTGCCCTGTTGGCAGCGGTTAGACACCTGGACCACACTTCATCTTATTAATGGAGTCCCAGTGCAGATTTGTCTATGTTCGTATTTCACTGTAGCTCTCATTTTCTTTCATTTGTTTTTCGTAAAGTGTTTTTGTCACCCGAAAAGTGATTTTATAATAGGTACTAAGCATTTCCTCAAATATTGTCTTGATCACATCTCTTTATCTTTCTGATAAAATATTAATTTTCTTTTGTAGCACAACAGCCAATCTAATATGCTCTAATTTTCTAACGGAAACACGTAATCTCTCTTTAAATAGTACCTTCAAATTCTGATGTAGTTTTTCTCATGAAATCACTATTTACTCTTATTAAATAGGGATATTTTGGACTAACATCTTTGAATATGCCAAAGCATGATTACTAACCTATATAATTTAAATATGCTCTGGATATTGCTATCCACTATCCTACAGACAGTAGGAACCTAAGAACCTCCATTGTTAGTTTGCCAATCAACACTGAAAAAAATGAAGGCAGCAAGATTACAAATACTATGGACTGAATGTCTGAGTCCCTCCAAAGTGCATATGCTAAATCTTAGATCCCCATAATGATGGGAATGGAGGGTGGGGCCTTTGGGAGGTGATTAGGTCATGAAGGTAGGGCCCTCATGAGTGGAATTAGCACCCTTAAAGAAGGGACTCCAGACAGCCGCTTTGCTCCTTCTGCCATGTGAGGACATAGCAAAAAGGCACAATCTATAAACCAGGAAGTGGTCCCTCATCAGACATCAAATCAATGGAGCCTTGATTTTGGACTTCCCAACTTCCAAAACCATGAGAAATAAACTTGTGTTGTTTACAAGCCACTCAGTCTATGGTACTTCATTATAGCAGCCCAAATAGACTAAGACAGCAAGAGAAATAGAAGGAGGTGTGGAGGCAATAGATCTTTGCGAACCAGAATGAGAATTTTTAGATGTGGAAAGGTGGAGCTTAATTAAAGATATACTTTCTTAAAAAAATATCGAGAAGCATAGGACCAATATTTTCAGTAGCTGACTTACAAAAAAAGTGGAGTCATGGTCTTGATAAACATCACTGGGGCAATGCTGCAGGCCTAAATGAAGACCTCTTGATGATGGGTGGGTGTGATCTGCTTATATAGACTCCTCTTGCTGTGTATTTTCATGTAGCAGGATGACTAAGCTCTGGGACATTCCTTGATTGTGTACAATGTTAATTAGAGAAATTTATTTTATCTGGGAAATTTTTAGTTGTTCACATCCATCAGGCAGTGAGTGGAAGGCACTCTGCTAAAAGAGGAAACCAGAGGTGTTGCGCTGTGTGCCTTTTCTCTGAGGCAAATGGCAGCACCAGCTGTTACTCCCTCTTTCTGAGATTAGAGAAAAAATGGATGGCTGTGTTTTACAACTGCAGTGCACTTAAATCTGTTTGCAAGAGATTTATTTATATCCTACAGTCAATACATTTAGTAAACTGAGCAAAACACCACTTGCAATGACAACTTCTTAAATGACATTAAGCAGCTTTGCTTTCAGCTCTAGTCAATAGAGGAACAACATGCAACTCCTCTGTGATTTCTGGACTATTTACCCTTCTCAATTAATGGACTTTGGAAGTTCTTCCCTTCATTGAGCTTTGTTGCTGTACATATAAAGTAAATAACAAGATGTTACAGCTGAGAGAAACATTAGCTACAGTCTTCTGACCTCATCTCTACCCGACAATGATATTCTCCACAGAAATCTGTCCCAACTTGACAAATAAGAAGAAAAACGACCTTCCACAGATCTTGAAGAACAATTCACTCCTGATAAACTATCATTAAGAAAAATTAAATACATAATGCCAAAATGGTAAGAAAATATCAGGCCTCATGGGCCTGCCATTTACCATAAGCATTTTTTTCTTTTTTTTTCTGGGTGGGGGTCAATGTCCAAATATCACCTTGAAGTCACAAACATCACTTTCCCACCTTATAAGAAGGCAGTTAAAGTGGCTGTCCTCATAGCCACCAGCAACAAAAGCAGACAACTGGGACTACATCAAACTTTAAAACTTTTGATCAGCAAAGGAAACATCAGCAGAGTGATAAGCAACCTAAGGAATAGGAAAAAATATTTGCAAGCCATATATTGGATAAGGAGCTAATATACAGAATATATAAAGAACTCTTGGAGGAGGACGGAAGATGGCAGCTTTACTCTAGGCAGCATTTTTCTCGGCTTCTGTGAAGAGGGGGGAAACTCACGGATCGGTGGAGAAACAGAGCAAGTGGGCTAGGTTACCGAATCACTTTTGAAAGCAGGACATCAAAAAGTCCTGCTTTTTGGAGAGTACAGAGCTGGGCCGTGCACTCACTGAAAAACCAGATGGTAAGGAGACTGCTACAGGACAAAAGGGGCCCAAGGATCAGCGCGGGGTCTAGGGGTGTGCAGACCCCAGGCCCGCCCGGTGCTCTGGGGTCTGCCTGAGGGCTCCTGGGAGAGGGAAGTCGCTGCTCCCTCCCCCGAATACGGGGGTGAGCAACTCCAGCGGAGAACGTGTTGCTAGAAGGAACAGATTGGCCAGTTGGACTGGGAAAAAATCGCCCAGGGATTATGAACACCTGCCCAGAGACCTGAGAGAAGTGAGGGCCTCTAGCCCACAGGATCAGGGGCAGCCTGGAAGAGCACCCGCACCCCTCAGTGGAGAGTACAGAGCTGGGCCGCGCTCGGCTCGTGCCCCATAGGGAGACCTGAATCGTGTGCTGGGATCCCGGGAGGGACGTGGCACTTGGTGTGTTCCTACAGTAGAGGCTCAGAAATTTCCAGCCAGCCTGACCGGGGAGCCGGGAAAGGCGCCAACACCCGGTCAGAGTGCGGTTCAGCGGGGAACCCGGAGCTGGAAAGGGCTTGGCTCACGCACCATCGAGAAGACTGACTCTCTCATGCTTTGAACCTAGAAGGGTCGCGGAGAGGTGCTTAGGGTGATCCTAGAACCCGAATCTCAAAAGTTTGGGGGAGGGGCGCACCCTTTTATGATTCCCAGGGAGGGCACAGTGAATCCCAAAATGTCGTGGGTGCCTCCTGAGATCATAGAGCTGGAACCCTGCAGGACCCCAGAGTCTGGAAGAATGTGGAAGTGAGATCCAGAGAGCCAGTGTGTTCCGGAGCGCCCAGGGTACCTGACAGACTTGCTGAGATCTGGCTGGGAGAGAGAGAAGCATTTCAAAGGTCCCTTAGCCAGCTGAAGCCAGCAAGAGCAGAAAAACTGGTCTGGCCAGTTAGAAACCAACAAGAGGGTTTTTTGTTTGTTTGTTTGTTTGTTTTTGTTTGTTTTTGTTTGGTTTCTCTGGCTGTTGTTGGTTGATTGATTTTATCTTGTGCTTTATGTGACATTTTAGTTTTCAATTCTTATTATTTTTATCTCTCAATCCCTTATGTTTCTCTTCCATTCATCCTAATATTATTCTTTCCACTCCAAATTTATCTCTCCTGCACTACATCTTCTGCTTTTCTTTCCCTTTTTTTTTAATCTTGCAAGTTACTGTAAATTTGTATTATCTTTTTTCTCACTTTTCCGACATTTTTTTATTTTAATAATATTTTGGTATTCTTTTTTCTTTCTGTATAATCTTCTTTGCTTGGCTGGTTATACTGTCATTTGATAGATTCCCCCGGTATCTCAGTCACAAGGTGTTGATAAGTTACTATCCTTCATGTGTGTTCCATTAATACACCTCTCAAGGTTCTATACTCTTTATTCTTGTTATCTAGACCTCATTGATTCTGCCACAAGACTGTCACTTTACTATTACCACTAGTAAGACCTAGTCTATACAATTGTAAATGCTTCTCAATACCCCTACCTGATCTCAGCCCACTTTGCAATTTTCTGAACTATACTATTGTGGGGGTTGTCTCCATTCTCTTACTCACTACTCCTATATACTAATCTTTAGTCCAACCCTACCTTAGAATCTGACTTCCCATAGCCTCACAGCTTTCTAGATCCAACTAACAATCCTCTCATCCCCAATAAGAGTCTTACCTTCTTTCCATCCTTTCTAAAACGTGGATAGTGGGGTGGAGGATCACAGTTAACAATATAAGGAGCCAAAGGATAACCCATCTCTTCTCTACTGGCTGCTAATGTAAATATCATAGTATACTGTCTTGCTGTTTTAAACCATTTTGCCTTACTCCTCCAACTGATCACAAAAAAGAGTAGGGGGAAGCTGTGAACACCAGGATACACGAAAGAGATTGCACCACTGAATCTCACAAATATTCTACCACAGAAGTTCACACCATAATTACAGGGAATCAGAACAGATCAAATTAACAAACAAGAAGAAAAAAGAAGAAATCCAGGAACAATGAGAAAACAAAGAAACAACCCCCAATTGAAGGGAAACGAGGAAGCCTCAGGAAAAATGCTAAATGAAATAGAGGCAAGTCAACTATCAGATAGTGAGTTCAAAACAATGATTACCAGGAAGTTCAATGAACTCACAATGAGCTTTCAGAAATTAGAGGGAAACTACATCAATATCACTGCAAACTATATAAACATGAAAAAGGAAATAGAAACTCTCAATAAAGGTCAAGAGGAAATGAAACATACAATTTCTGAACTGAAGAACACAGTAGAAGAAATGAAAAGCAGGATTGATGAAGCAGAAGATCGGATTAGCGAGCTGGAGGACAAAGTAGAAAACAGCATCCAGAAAGAGCAAGAAAAGGAAAAGAGGCTCAGAAAGAATGAGGAGGGATTAAGAGAAATGCAAGACAATATGAAATGTAATAATATCCGTATAATAGGGATACCAGAAGGAGAAGAAGAAGAGCAAGGGATCGAAAACCTAGTTGAACAAGTAATGAAGGAGAACTTCCCTAATTTGATGAGAGAAAAAGTCACACAAATCGAGGAAACACAGAGAGTCCCAATCAAGAGGAACCCAAAGAGGCCCACCCCAAGGCACATAATAATTAAAATGACAAAATTTCAAGACAAAGAGAGAATCTTAAAGGCAGCAAGGGAGAAAAAGGAAGTAACATACAAGGGAGCTCCAATAAGGCTAACAGCTGACTTCTCAATGGAAACACTTCAAGCCAGAAGAGAATGGCAAGAAATACTCCAGGTAATGAGAACCAGAGGTCTGCAACCAAGGCCACTATATCCAGCAAGGCTCTCGATCAAGATAGAAGGCCAAATAAGAAGCTTCCCAGACGAAAGAAGTCTAAAAGAATACACCTCGACCAAACCAGTTCTGCAAGAGATTCTAAAAGGACTGCTTTAAAGAAGGGAGGAAAAAGAGAGAGAGAGAGAGGAACACACATACATAAAAGACAATGAATAAGTACCTATCAATAATAACCTTAAATGTAAATGGATTAAATGCTCCAATCAAAAGACATAGAATAGCTGACTGGATAAGAAAAAATGACCCACATATCTGCTGTCTACAAGAGACCCACCTCAGGATAAAAGACCTACACAGGCTGAAAGTGAAGGGCTGGAAACAAATCTTCCAAGCAAATGGACAGGAAAAAAAAAGCCGGGGTAGCAATACTCATATCAGACAAAATACACTTCCAAAAAAGGTCCATAAAGAGAGACCCAGAAGGTCACTTCATAATACTCAAGGGAAGAATCCATCAAGAAGACATAAATATTGTAAATATATATGCACCCAACATAGGAGCACCCAAATACATAAAGAAAATCTTAGAGGACTTCAAGAAAGATATGGACAACAATACAATTATAGTGGGAGATTTTAACACCCCACTATCAAAAATGGACAGATCTTCTAAACAAAATATCAACAAAGATATTGTGGCATTGAACAATACCCTTGATGAAATAGACTTTACTGATATATACAGAGCCCTCCATCCGAAAGAAGCTAAATATGCATTCTTTTCAAATGTACATGGAACATTCTCAAAAACAGACCACATGATAGGACACAAAACAAGCCTCAAGAATTTCAAGAAAATTGAAATCATACCAAGCATTTTCTCAGACCACAAGGGACTGAAGCTAGAAACCAACCTGAAGGAAAAAAAACAAAAACACTCAAAATCATGGAGATTAAATAGCATGCTATTAAACAATGAATGGGTCAAGAATGATATTAGGGAAGAAATCGAAAGGTTTCTGGAAACAAATGAAAACGAATTCACAACAACCCAAAACTTATGGGACACAGCCAAGGCAGTCCTGAGAGGGAAGTTCACAGCGATACAGGCCCACCTAAAAAGGTTAGAAACATTCCAAACAAACAACCTAACCCTACATCTACAAGAACTTGAGGAACAACAACAAAGGCAGCCCAGAGAAAGCAGAAGGAAGGAAATAACCAAGATCAGAGCAGAATTAAATGACATAGAGTCTAAAAGCACAATTCTAAGGATCAATGAATCCAAGAGCTGGTTCTTTGAAAAGATAAACAAAATCAGCAAGCCTTTAAGCAGCCTCATCAAGAAAAAAAGAGAGAAAACCCAAATAAACACAATCAGAAATGAAAGAGGAGAGATTACAACATCTACCACAGAAATACAAAGGATTGTAAGAAATTACTACAAAGAGCTGTATGTCAAGAAATTTGAAAACCTAGGTGAAATGGACAACTTTCTAGAAAAATATAATCTTCCAAAACTCAATGAAAAAGAAGCAGAAAGCCTGAAAAGACCAATAACAACAAAAAGAAATTGAAGCAGTAATCAAAAAACTCCCAACACACAAAAGCCCGGGACCAGATGGTTTCACAGGAGAATTCTACAAAGCATTTAAGGAAGAGCTAACCCCTATCCTTCACAGACTATTCCAAAAAATCCAAAAAGATGGGAGTCTCCCAAACTGTTTTTATGAGGCCAACATCATCCTAATTCCAAAACCATATAAAGACACAACAAAGAAAGAAAACTTCAGGCCAATATCACTGATGAACATTGACGCTAAAATCCTCAACAAAATACTGGCAAACTGCATCCAACAATACATTAAAAAGATCATACGCCATGACCAAGTGGGATTCATTCCAGGAATGCAAGGATGGTTCAATATTCGCAAGTCAGTAAATGTAATACATCACATAAACAAAAGCAAAGACAAAAACCACATGATCATATCAATTGATGCAGAAAAAGCATTTGATAAGGTACAGCACCCATTCGTGATAAAAACACTCGGCAAAGTGGGAATAGAGAGAGTATTCCTCAACATAATAAAGGCCATATATGAGAGACTTTCAGCCAGCATCATACTCAATGGGCAAAAATTAAAATCTTTTCCACGAAGATCAGGAACAAGACAAGGCTGTCCACTTTCACCACTTCTATTCAATATAGTACTGGAAGTTTTAGCCACAGCAATCAGACAAGAAAAAGAAATAAAAGGCATTCAAATCAGAAAGGAGGAAACAAAACTGTCACTGTTTGCAGATGACATAATAGTATACATAGAAAATCCTATAGACTCTACCAAAAAACTGCTTGACCTAATAAATGAATTTGGCAAAACAGTGGGATACAAAGTCAATATCCAGAAATCAAAGGCATTTCTGTACACTAACAATGAAACAGCAGAAGCAGAGATCAAGGAAAAAATCCCATTTGAAATAGCAAAAAGAAAAATAAAATATCTAGGAATAAACCTAATCAAAGAGGTAAAAGACCTGTATTCAGAAAACTACATAACACTGAAGAAAGAAATCAAGGAAGACACAAACAAATGGAAACATATACCATGTTCATGGATTGGAAGAATTAATATCATCAAAATGTCCATACTACCCAAAGCAATTTACACATTCAATGCAATACCTATTAAAGTACCAATGGCTTATTTCACAGACATAGAACAAACACTTCAAAAATTTATATGGAATTATAAATGACCCTGAATAGCTGCTGCAATTTTAAGAAAAAAGAGTAAAGTAGGAGGGATCATGAACTTTGGACAACATAGATAAACTTTGAGGACATAATAATAAACAAAATCAGCCAGTCACAAAAAGACAAATACTGCATAATTCTACTAATATGAGTTATCTAAAGTAATCAAACACTTAGAAGGAGAAAGAATGGTGGTCGCCAAGTATTGGGGGAGGGGAAAATGAGAGTTGTTTAGTGGGAAGGGAGTTTCAGTTTTGCAAAATGAGAAAAGTTCCAGAGAACTGTTACATAAAAATATACAATTAGGCTTACTGTATGTACAATTAAAATGGTTAAGATGGTATTTTTAGGTTATGTGTGCTTTGCCACAATAAAAGATAAAGAAAACAGCAACTCATTGCACTATTTCAAAACAAAGTATTTTTACTGATATGGGCAGCAGTGGAGCCTAAAGAATATCTGGATTATTATTACTGCATGTGGAAAAGGGAGAGACAGGCAAAACTCATCACCTGTGTAGTTAGAGGCTCCAAACTCCAGAATTAGAGATCTAAACCAAGAAAAGCAAAAAACAAAACAAAACAAAACACAATACCTAACAAGAAAGGGAAGACAAATGACCCTTGCATCTCTAGACTTAGTCTTTGTATTAGGCAGGTTTCCTTTTTGTACAACAGAAAACAAATACTTAGTCTTATTTTAAGGCAGAATTGAACACTACCCCAAAATAAATCAGCCAAGTAAGCAAAATACATTCATATCCTGAATTTGGTGTTCCCAATCACTTCCTTCTTGAAATTATATCTTCTGAAGAAAACTCCTCTCCTTTAATAGCTTGCATCCAATGTGTGCTCAGAATTCCCTAGTTTCCCTCCACACCCTCCACTGGGGACTTCGTACACTGCCACAGCTTCAGCTACAACTTAAATGCATACAGCACTGACATCCACAGTAGTGGCATTGCAGGTGATGCTCTCCTGAGCTACAAAACCTACCTGCTTGATATCTACTGTATGCTGCCCCCCAAAACTTAAATTCCACATATATGACATAAATTCATTTTGTTTACCCTTTGAGAACTAATTCTCCTTCTGATTTCCTTGGTCTCTTAAAAACAAGAACATTCACCCAAGCATTTCTGCACAAAATCTTGGAAACATGTCCTTCCCTGTCCTCATAGTCAGTAAGTTCTCAAGTCTTGTAGATTCTTCTGCTACAACTTGTTTTACTTTTCTCACCTTTTTTTTCTCTAACTCAATACCCTATCATTCTTGTTTCCTTTTACCTAACTTCCCCATGAGAATGCTGTACAATTCATAAGCTAAACCATTCCAATCCCAGTGCTGCCTGTCTGCACATCTGTAGAATCCTGTAACACATTGTGAAATTCTCTTATTTCTTTTATTTTGTCTTAAAATCATTTTGTCACTGAATTTTGCAGTTTCAGGGGAAAGAATTCATGTCTTCTCATCTATAAAGAAACATCTAGCAGAGAATTACCTATAAGAGTTATTTTTAAAATTTACTGAAACTGAAATGAATTCAAAAAGGCTTTTTTGAAAAGAAAATGTCAGTTATTATACCAATTTGAGTAAGTTTTCTTCAAAGCAGCCATCAACACTATAGACATCATTAGAAAATATTGGCAAGATTACCAAATATCTCACAAAGGATTAATCTGTAGAAGGCAAATGTGGGCTGGTCTTCAAACTTCATTCATCTTTTCAAATCCCTCACCCTCTTAATATAGTGGTTGATTTGCCCGTGTGTGCCTGTGGTTTCAAGCTATTCCCCCAAAGTACATATTAACATATAACCAAATACATGTGCACACACTCAATAATTAAGTGACAAGAACTTATTAAATTTAGTTTTAGAGAAGGGATGCAGATTCATTGTACTTGAACAGGAAAATTCTAAATGGTCAATAAGTGATTAATCGAGGAAACACACATGGGCTGAAGATTAGCGATATTATTTTTATTTAGAAATGATATTCTATAGTTATTATTATATAGAATATCAGATAAACATTATTGCCAGATATAAAATTTGCTGAGTGGGGTAAATATATGCATCATTTATCAACATAAACAATATGTACTTATAGGGTTATATGATTATGGTCATATTTCCCATATTTCATTTATCTTTTTATCCCTAGTACTTTTGATGTTTAGTATAAAGAAGGCAGTCAATAAATGCTTGATGAATTGAATGTGCTTACTCATTTCTCTGTTATGCTCTTGTGGAATTTCACTTGCATATGTATATTAATCTAGGCAAAAATGTTAGTAGTCTGGGTATTAATATGCATATCAGTTGAAGGAACAAGAATTAAAAGAAAGAGATCCCAAGGCAGGAGGACTTTGCCCAGGCAGAGATTTCTATACAAATCTACAGATTTATGTGGCCCCTGTTACATTATTACAATGTTAGTAAGAGCTGAAATGAGGGCCATTTCCATCACATACTGTAGACATAACCATGATGTGAAGAGTACAGTGACTTTATGGAGAGAGTGGGAGAAATAGACTGTACCTGACCACACATAAGTCAGAAGTACTATGAATAAACAACTGGGACAATTCCAATCTTTTTAATCCTTCTCACAACAAAATGCCCACAGAAGCTTTGCTACAAAAGTGTAGTCAGGAGATCATCAGTATCATCATCACCTGAAAAAATGCTTGAAATGTTGAACCTCAGGCCTTACCTAAAACTTAATGAGTCAGTCTACATTTTAATATGACTCATACAATAAAGTCTGAGAAACACCATACGCCATCTTTTATAAGATATCACAATGCCACAGTAATGAATAATGGATAAGACCTAAGACTGGGCCATCCTTAATGAATATTAAACAGGCCAACACTAACCTAAACATACCAGGACTAATAATATAACAGGATACTCAATTCCTGCTTTGGTTCATATTTAATTCCATTCTGAATGTAGCAAAGAACAGTGATATATCAGGTGTTTTCTCATCCACAAAACAATTTTTCAGTGAAGACTTCAACTCTCAACATTCAGTAATGCATGAAGGTCTCCATATTAGTGTTCAACACACATGAAAGAGCACACAGGAGTCAGCAAAGGCAATGCTATCAGTCACTTAAGAGTCAAGTTCTACATCAGGAAAATATCATCAATAGTCAATGAATGAACACATTGAAGTCTGTGAGGCACAGTATATTGATGGGAAAAACTCATACTAAGTCAAAAACTTAATTTTAGTCTATTAGGAAAACAGAAAGTAAAGATGTGTCCACTCAGGATTAGGTTTTCATGGCTGACGAGTGTTCCCACCCCTGAATGGCACCTGCAGCACTTAAAGCCTCCTGAGCTCACTGACTTATGCCCCCTCAGTAGATGTTATAGAAACGTGGCCCCCAACCTGGCTGCCTCCACAGCTCTGATGGAGCACATGGAATATAGAATCACAAAGGTACCTGAGCATGTGCCATATGCCAGACAAGAGGCACTTGGGGAAAGGAACTCTTTGAAGATGCTCTTCACATTAACTTAAACCAAGGCCCCATGGGAAAGACCTATATAAAATGGCTGTGGCTTTAACTCCTTGACACAGAATCAGAGGCCTGTGTTGAACTAAATGGGGAGGAATGTTGCTGGTATTTTAAATTGCATGCTTAGCCAAATAGTGAAATATGGCTCTTGTGGACTCAGCACCTTCCTCAGCCTGGTCCCCTCTCTGCTTGTGAGGCCCTGTCATGGTCACCACGGCACTGCCGTTATTCATTATGGATTATGTGTACACATTTCAGCATGGTATTATCCATCTCTGTCCTCCCTATCAGACATCACAAGGTTAATGTGGAAAATGCTATCTGAGTGTTAATCACGCATGAAAACTGCTGCTGAGCAGAAGAGGACTGGAGGACCACAAGTAACTAAGGAAATGCATTCCTTGCTATAATAATATGTATGTGCTGGGGACTGATATGCATATTTTTGCAGCTCCAGGTGAAAATGGGTGACAACTTGCCTCCTTTCTAGGACAGAATCAGTCAGTCATCTTCCTACGGGTATCACATCCATTATGGTGTTTCAGGCATATTTAGCTGCTGGTAGCCTGAATGTTTTTTGCTTTTAGTGGCGTTATAAAGAGATAAGTTGTTCTACAAAAGTGAATCCTTATCAATGATTAGTCTCTTTTAAATACTAAAACTCTTTTTTTTCATTTTAAACATTTTAAATGAATAGTGTTTTAAAAATTTTAGGCTATATACTTGGATGTGCAAAAGTTATAATATTCTTACTTCTCGATAACTAAATATTCCTTCCCCATTAACCACTGTCCCTTCACTTTTGCCATTCAAAGGTAACTCAGTTTCTCTAGTTCTATATTCAGTCCCTTCTGAGAAAGTACTCAGTCCTCTTCACTCCAGAGTCTCCCTTCACATTCTTTCCTTCCTTCTCTCTGGGTGTCCACTGGGCTCAGAACAAAGAGGAAGGTGCAGGGGAGAATCACATGCCATCATCTGTATTTGTTGCTCTTTCTTCAATCATCCTCATGACTCTGGTTTCAGCTGTGACAGCCAGGGTCACACCGGTGGTCTCTTCACACCAGGAAGTACAGGGCTGCAGGCTCATCTCAGCATTTCAGGGCTAGGCCACAGAAACTTTTTTCCCTGAAAGACTATGTCCTAGAAAATCCACTGATATATTGCTATTTTATCTCTCTGGTCTCATATTGGAAACATGACTTACCTGAGAGTCTCACAGAGTTCATATTCTACACCCTTGGGCAAAAGACCCTATTCTCAGAACCCCTAAGACTACCTGAGATTTTAATCACCACCCCTTCTGCCAAGACTCACCACAGCAACAGGGGGAAGTGGGCCTTTCCCAGGGCCTGGAGAGGTATATAATCTCTAGTCACATCCTCCTCTGATTCTTTTATCCTTTCTGGACAGGAAAATGGTATTGACCTCAGTAGGCATGCTTCTCACTCTTGGGGGTTACGGACCAAATTCTATGCATCAGATCTTCCAAGCCCTGCCAGGCTTTATTATTTAAAGCCAAGTTTTTGGAATTCATGAAATTTATTTTTCTGACCTGAATCCCTGGTTCTTTCAATTGAAAGCTGAATCTTTTAAGACTTTTTTCTCTGCAATAGAGATATAAAAGTATGCACAAGAGCCAAGAAGCCAAGAATTTGACTCTTCTTTCTGTTCTGTCTCTACCCTGCAGAGCATACCAACATAGATAAATTCCATACCGTTTCGATGATAAGGAGAAGTGAAGAGGTAGAAGGAATCGAAAAACACATAGTTTAATATCAAAGTATTACTGCTACACATAACTTCCCTATTTCTTAAACAGGAAATGTTGAGCATAACGGTGCATGTTCTGGATAATGTAAGGTCCTTTTTGGCCAGGGTGGCAATTCTCTCCTGCATTTATCTGCCTTTAGTTTCACTGTCTGCCCATCCTGCAAGACTGAATGGTCCCACATTTTGATGTCTGCCTCCTAGAGTTTCTTCTCTGCCTCTTTCCTAGTTTGTAGTTTCTTCTCTGCTGTGAGCTGAAAGACCAAGCAAACAAGCTTATTAAAAATTTCATGTTAAGGGGAAGTCAATAAAGCCCTGACCCTAGGAGTTAAGTGCATGCCTTTGAACCCACTGTGTCCACCTTCAAGACTGTTTTTTCTTACTTCTAAGCTTAGACTGAGTTCCCAAGGCTAGAAGTTGTCAGAGATTTTACCTCTGAATAAGCAGGTTGTTACTATAACTTAAAGCATGCATGTATCATTCTTCTTTATAAAAATGACTTAATAAAAGCCTTTAAATTTATACCACGAGCATCATGTTTGAACTTAAAATGAGAGTCAAAGCCCAATTGGTTATTTTTAAACATCTCTACAAAAGGCAAGCACACCATCAAGGTTTTTCTTTCCCTCTATTTTCACTGACTAAAGTGTATTTCCATTTCTCTTTGCTGTGAGAACACTGACTTCAGTTACTCAGAGTTCAGACTTTTGGCCCAGCTGCCACTGTGAAGGTTTCAACCTGACACCTTAAATTGTGAAAGGTCAGTACACAAATCAGGCTATAAAACCAGGACATTTTCTTACAAATGCTTGAAAATATCTTAGATTAGAACCTAAGCCAAAGGTAAAAATATAAGGCACTTAGGTTAATTCTTAAGAAATTCTAAATCACCAAAATAAAATATATTATACAGCAATTATCTTCATTCATAATTCTGCTCTTCCAAGGGCAACAACTTCCTCACTTGAAAGTTGAGGTCTCTTAGCTTTGGGGCTGCTTGATTTTTCTGAAGGATCAATAGTAATGATGCACCCAGGGAATAGGGACCAAGGATCAACCACACAAAAGCAATTCCACAACCCTCACAAAACCCCAGAAACCCATAAAAAGGTTTCCCACTCCTACTTTCTACAACTAAAGACATTCAGTGCACACTCACTCTAACTGGAGCCCTCTATCTGCTTGGGTTTTGTCTCCCTTTTTCTCACTTGCTGATAGAAGGAATGTGTTTCACTAGCAAGTTAAACATCTACATGTACTCCTGCTTTATAATGAATATCTAATTAATGTCAATCTTTCCACCCCTGGAATAGTGAAGTACTCACATTTAGCTACACACTCCCAGCAGCAGCTTCACAGTTGGTGTCCTGTACTTCTTGGTACAATAGAAATTTTGTCTCTTGCTTTTACTTGTGTTGGACACTCATAATTCTACATACTTAGTGGCTACCTAATAAACATTGGAGAAATTTGTTCATTGATTTAGGAAATATTTATTTGCACAATAAGTGCTGGATGAAACAAATTAACATGGTCCTTTCCTGAATGACTTATCCACTGATGCAGAAAAATATTACAACAAACTTAGCAGCTTAAAATAACATGCATTTGTTTTCTCACAGTCCTTGTGGGTCATGGAGCCAAGCACTGACTTCATAGGCTTTGTAATCTAATAAGGGATACAGTCAAATAAATCCTGTTCTATCAAGTTGTGATAAGCAGCACCTACCCCTTTAGACACAGGCAGAGGAGAGGATGATATGAGGAAGCTTAGATGTATGGACTGCAGTATTCACACACATACCCATGAAGCCCCTTAGGGTGAAGGAATGACAAGAGAAATGGGGCTGACAAAAGACAGTTCTCTCCCTGGACCACGTTCCAGCTTGAAACTCAGAGAAGTTTGAGATTTCTAAATTTGAACCAGCTTTTCAGGTTATTATAAAGATTTGTCAGCTACCGATATGATATGTGGGCCACCATCTATACCAGCTTCCTCAAATTTCAGGGGTGGACCTGGTGACAAAACTCTGATTAATGTAATTCAGTGATGGAGTTGAGCGAAGAACTACTAACCCAGGTGAGGAATATGGAGGGCCAGGGTGGGAGATGTCAGGGTAAGGCGGCCAGGGAAATGAGCCACTTGTACTCTGAGTGCTAGGAATATAACTGAGCAATGCCCCATCCCCATGTTCACACAGGGGCCACTCTTCCGATGGGTTTCTCTCAGCCAGTGACCAAACATGGCAGAGGTATTCAGCAGGCCCGTTCTTAGGAGATGAGGCTTGATGACTCCCCATTGGCCTTGCTACCCTCTTCTCAGGCTTGCTCTGCAGTCTAAGACACTTGCACCAATTCTCCCCTCTTTCCTTCTCACCTTCATTTAGGGTCAGAACATGGTTGTCTGGCCGTTCTCTCAATCCCACCCAGCTCCCTCCTTATTTTCTCTCACAGGTGTTTTCTCTCATAAATTCATTACATGTTTAATCCTATCTTGGCATCAGCTTATCAGAGGACCTGGACTAACACAGGGGAAATAAGAAGGCTTCCTCAGAAGTAATTTATACAAAGAAGGTATTGTACAAGTTTTTCCAGAAAAGTGTCCTTATCAGAATAGAGGGTTTATTGGCTATGTCATCATTTAATCCATTTTGATGGCTCTTTGCCTTTTCCACCCAAACCCTTAATTTAATAATAGAACATGTGAGAGAGTGTTTTTATTTGATTGGTATCTACATGGGTGTCCATAATGACATTAGTTATAAAGAAAAAGATTGGAAACAATCTATACATATAACAATAGAGAATATATATATAATAATATCAGAATAAAATATTGGCATATTATAAAAAATTAGTGCATGGTCATTGAAAAGATATAATGTAAGTATATTTTATTGACATGACAAGATATATCAAAATATTAAGAATGCTAACATTAGAGGATTTTGTAAGTGTTATTAGTTTGGCTTCTCTTCATTTTCTAATTTGTTTCCAATGATCATGTATCACTTAAATAATAAAGAAAAATTAGCTACATAATTATTGTCAGTAGATGCTGAGAACAGAGCTGCTTTGTGGCCTGACCCAGGTCAGGAAGGAAGGAGATTAGTTCTTATATCCTTTGGTGAGAATTTATAAGCAGCATCAGCAGCAGCAATTGGGAAAGGTCCATGTGGTCGATAGGAGGAATGCGAGGACATGGCTAGGAACTAATTAGAATGGGGAAGACAGAACCAGGGATCCATGTGTTCACCATCGGAAGTCTAGGTACCCTAGTTAGCTAGTAAGTGGCCTAGTCTTAGTGCCACTCGGTCAGTGACAGGAGAGGCAGAGGGAATGGATACAAACTTTTAGGCAACAGGACTGTGTTTCAAACATATAAAACACCTCACTTTCTTGGAAGAATCAGGACTGAGATCCCCATAATGTTAACCATGGAGTCTGTGCTAGAGAGACCATATGTGTTGCTGCCATTTTTGCCTCCAGGCACAGCTGGGCCACAGAGACATGGGAGCTTAACCTCACAAATTCCTACATGCTATTTCCTACTCAAAAGATTTTCTTATTCTCTGAAACACAGTTTTTATAAATGTGCAAATATTATTGTCTATTTGCTCAGATATGTTCCCAGCCTTTTTCCTATTAATTCCATTCTCAGTCTCTCTTGTCACTGACTTTGAGCTAAACTGAAAAGTGGGGGAATGGAAAAAACAGGTATTTTCTCTCCCCCTCTTTCTGCCTTGAAAGCATTATCTGGAATGGCCACTTAGCCATAACCACATTTTCTGCAGAAACAGCTCTGGCTTGGCAGAGCCTGACTTAGTTTTAGCTCCTCCAAATAACCCAGCCCTAGGGGTATCACACTGTCTGGTATTCAAGTCCCTAGAGTGGCTTCGGCTTTCCTAAGCCACTCAAACTAATAAACTAACCTCATCTACTCTACAACAAAAGAGAATTCCAGGAACTGAGTGCTAGGCTTTACTGCGATGTCATTATGTTTATGGGGTGTTACATGGTAACATGAAAGTCAATTATCCATATTAAAACAAATAACTGTATGTTTTTAGTAGCTAATAAAAAGGTCAGAAGCACTTCAAGTTTAGCCAATCAAAAGATTAATCTTTCTGTTGTCTAATATGGAAGCTAGCCATATGTATACAATAGTCAGAGTAAGCCCTGGCTGGCATAGCTCAGTGGATTGAGCATGGGCTGTGAACCAAAGTGTCACAGGTTCAATTCCCAGTCAGGGCACAGGCCTGGGTTGCAAGCCACGGCCCCCAGCAACCGCACATTGATGTTTCTCTCTCTCTCTCTCTCCCTCCCTCTCTTCCCTCTCTAAAAATAAATAAATAAAATCTTTAAAAAAATAGTAAGAGTAATGCTTCATTTGTAGTCATTCAAAGTTTAATCACTGAGTCTGTTTCAGTTATTTTGATGTGCAAAGTAATCTCAAACTTTTGAAGATAACTTGTTTCACCTCTTCTGCACCTTAAATAAAAATATGTCCTTTTTTTCGATTCTTCATCCCATTGTCTCCACATGAAGCTTTCCCCCTTAGAAGATTCTCTCCACTTATTTCCAAAGCAGGTTTTTCACTTTTAGCTGTATCCTCTGTATTTACTAGGTGCCTGGTATCTCATGAAATAGCACCCATTCTTTTATCTTTCCTCCCTCCCTGTAAACCTTCTCATCAATTTTATACAAGATTACACCCAATAACTTGGCAGAATTAGCAATGGCATGTGGAGTTTGGAGTGACCCCTCACCTCAGCAGCACATCACAGAACAGAGTCAGAAAGAAAGAGAGTTAGTGTTTCTTGGTGGGAGGCGGCACTGCCCAGGGAGGTGGCAGGGGCTCAAATGCCACCTCTTCACATACAAACAATGTAACATTCAGCAAATTATTCAAATTGTACCTCAATTTTCCCAATTGCAAAATGAAGATAATTGCAGGATGTACCTCATAAGGTCGTAGAGATAATTAAATTAATTTATTCCTCTAAACCCTTAAGAATAACACACCACTCCTTAGGAAGCCTTTCTATACATAAATGGATTCAGGGAAAAAATAAAAAATGTCTAGAACCATAAATTTTCTTTAAAATCTTGAAATTTTTAGAACCTAAGTGAATCTACATCACTTCTACTTTTTTTTTACGGAGAAGCTTCACAGAAATGTGAATAAATGACTATATATTTTATATAAATATGTATACACTGGGATTTACAAAAAAATGTACATTTCAGGGGACCATGGTTCTGTGTATGTATTTGAAGATGTGGCTAAAATATGACACTGTAGAAAGGTTATTATCTTATCTTCTAGTGTTTGTTGTGGTCCTTGAGGCAGAGGCATCTGCAGATCTCTTGTTAAATGGCAAAACTCTATGGAAATCATATTATTATAAGGTGGAAAAGATGGTGTCAGCTGAAATTGCTTCCTTAAGTACTTGCTTAATCTACCTTGATATCCTTTATAAAAATTAAGATGAAAACTGGTATTTTAGTGTAAGTCTGAGTGTTAGGGCATTTAGACAATTTACAACTAGCATATCATTCTGTTAAAGGTTAAACGCTACCAAACATTAAAAAATATATATCATCACAGCCTATTAAACATTCATGTTCAAAATCAGGTCTTTTGACTCCTAAAATATTAAATTTTTTCTTTTGAAATATAGCATTCAGGACTGCAACTTTTCTAAAACATATTTTCTGATGAAGAAAGGCACTTAAAAAGCACTATAGGCTAAATAAAATCTATCATTGTGGACAGTCACCTGGTGTGATAGAAAAATCTCAGAAGTTTTGGAAGTTTTCTCCAAATATAAGCATCCAAAAACCACTTCCAAAGTTGTTTACACCTTTTGCATTTAGAAAGTACGCCAGAATCACACAGAGGACAGACATTCTTTAAATTAGCCTGGCAATTTTTTATGCTTTTCTGTTTATGTTTCCATTTGTGTTTATGAGCCACTATCAAAAATAAAATATTATTTAGAAAATTTTGTTGTTAACTTTATTGAAAGATGATGTGACATAGCATTTCAGAAACTGACAGTCCTGGTTTCAAAACACAGGCCACCCCATATGGGCTGCGTGACTATAAATAAATTACCCACTATTTCTGAGCCTCAGCTTCCTCACCTGCCAAAGTACAATGTTTTCAGGAGAATTACACGGAATATAGTGTTCAAAGCTTTTGGAAGAAAGTCTGACTCCTGATGATGCTCATCAGGTACCAGTTCCCTTGTACTTCAGTTCATAAAAACAAATGTAGTGGGAAGACCTGTGATTGGGTAATGTGTCTCATTCACATACACTAACACATGAACATTATCCAGTCTTAAAAGCACCAGTTTGTGGCTTTGGTTATCCTTCCTTCATAGGCATTCAGTTTTCTCCCCATATGACTGCAACCCAAGAAAAACACTACTGTGATCAAATAAATCATCTAATAAAATGTTGCCTACATAATTATCTTCTGGTAGGATCAATCTAAAAATTAATCTACTTGGAATAGTCTCAGGTATCAGTACCCACCCAAAGTTAGAAACATTCTGTGTTTTTTTTTCCTGTGGCCCAAAAGGAGAGACAAATATATAAAATAATACATTAAGTGCAATTTTGTCACAAAAAAATAGTAGTTTTAAGCCTCCAGTCATCATATGTGAGGATCATGAGAAGTCTTCATCATCCTGCTGTTCCCTTATTGATTTAACACTAGTTCAGGTCAATTTCAAGATGGACATCTGCCCAAATCTATGGCCATGTCTAAAACTCCTGAGGATACTGAGTCCCTTTAAAATGCATATCTTCCCCTACACTCCTAGCCTCAGTGCAACCTCTTTGGGTTTCCATGCAATTTGAAATGACTCTCACCCAACAGAAGACCCTTAAACTTTCCAGTAAAAGTCATTGAGGTTTGAGTTGAGCCAAAAATTAACCAAATATTAGGCATTTGGAGCTTAGGAGAACTTTCTGGAAGCAACACACAGATGTCTCCATACTTTTCTCTCAGCTTTGCAAGGGTTTTTGACAGCCAGGTCACAACCTATGAATAGAAGCCTGTTCTTGATCACTACACTTACAAAGAATGGGGCATCTAATCATTAGGCTAATTTTTATAATGAAGTTATTTCAAAATGCTACAGGAGCTTAAATTGTAGCAAGGATGACAAAATCTAGGCATAGGGGATAGAAATCAAGAAGCTTCTCACATGACATTTCAGATAACAATTGAAAAATGGAAAGGTCATCAGGTTCCCCAAGTTGAAAGAATTTTTACAAGACGCATTCCAAATAAAGAAAGGATTAGGGAAAACCATGAACATATGAAAGGGAAAAAGAAAGCATGTGTGGGAATATCAAGTACACAGAGAAGGTACAAACAGTTTAGTGATGGTCTCTCAAGTACTTATTTTTTAAAAAAACTATTTGTCTCTGGGTATTCTCTATTAAAAGAAGGGAAGGGCATATACATACATATATATATGTACACCTACACATTCTCACTATACATATATGTGTATATGTGTGTATGTATATATACACATATATCTGTATATGTATATATGCATATGTGCGTATATATCTTCACATATTTGTATATACACACACATACATATACATACGCGTATATGTATTTTCACATTCTCAGAGTATTCTGCAACATTCTCTCCCAGTGAGAGTGCCACCAAACTGTGCTTTACCCTCTCAGTGAGGGTCAGCTTATCATCATACAATAATTGTCAGCCAATAAGCTCTCTCTTGAATAATTCTGGGCTCTGTGTATCTGCAAATAAATTGTTCACTCTCCTGTGGCCTCTCTTTCTGCAATTATTATTGTATTCTTATGAACAGTTGTGACCCTCATGGCTGCCAAGAGATGATATTGCTGGACCTGCAACTAAAGAATAAAGGCAGAGGATGGCATAATTACTGAAATGCAAGAGACTGAAGGATATGATCAGGAAATGGGGTAAAAAATAACCAAGTAATATGAAGCACAGAGTAAACATCACTGAGAACTAAAACAATTGGCCAAGAAATATAAAAATGTTAAGTGAGATAAATGTCAGCAATATAGCATGGGGGTGAAGGTATCTGAACTACAAGGACAAGAACAGCTGCCGGCATGTGATATTGGAAAGGAAATTTGTCTCTAATTCATTTAGCACAAAACTCAACTCTAAACTGGGTATGCTTATGGATCACTGTGGATGGAGCAAGACTGATGTTGGAAGATGTGATAGAAAGAAGGTTAAGAAGGCAACTTAAGGCCTGATCATAAAAGGTCCCATGTTAGAGACCAAAAGAACTTGATCTAATTCTCTAAGGTAGGCAATAGAAAACATTAATTTTTTTTAGAGAGGGAAGGGAGAAAGAAAGAGAGAGAGAGAGAGAGAAACATCAATGTGGGGTTACTGGGGGCCATGGCCTGCAACCCAGGCACGTGCCCTGACTGGGAATCGAACCTGCGATGCTTTGGTTCGCAGCCTCAATCCACTGAGCTACACCAGCCAGGGCAAAAATGTTAAATTTTTTAAGCATTGAAATAACCAAAAATATGTGTTTCAGAAATAAAATTGGTGATGGAGAACTGACACTTTTTTATCAGGGAAAAAATCTATTCTGCCACAGAATAGATTGAGAAAAACAAAAATAATGCAAATTAAAATCAAGAACTCCAAGCTCTCAACCCAGGTTGGTCAAATCCAGGAGAAATAACATAGCAGGTAAAAGGAAGGCTCCCTGGCCTGGCACCAGCTACCACTTGACCCATGCACTTTTAGTACCTCTTCCCATCCATGACTGCTCTCCATATCCTTCCATCAGATTCTATACCTACTCTGAAAATATAGATAGTAATAGGAATTCTACCTCTGGAGATAGGATGGAACAGAGACACTTAAAATGTCAGGTCACAGGTAAAGGTTCCTCAGCAGGGACATATCTTACTCCAGCATGCCCACCTAGCTTGACAGAGAAATTGAAAAGCTTGTCAATGCCTATTAGACCATCTTACTGCAAAGAAAAGATCCTTTGATTTCTTTTAACCAGAGGATCACAGGAAGCTGAAAGTCAGGCCTATCAAAAGAAGATGAAGGTCTACTTCATCCTGAGTTTCAAACACAGAAGATCACAGCACCACAACAGGAACATGAGAATCTCAGAACAAAGAAAACCACCATACTTCCTACTGAGAGTTTTCCACGCATAATTGCTAGTTTTGTAATCCCGGACATCTTGTGATGCTCACTTATATTTTCCTTGGGGCATTTTTCCTTGAAAATGCAACCCCTAGTCCTTCTATCATGTAAGGACAGGAGTACTTAACACATTTATGTAGTCAAAAACAGTGACATTCAGAAATATCCTGTTAGTATTACAGATACAATTGGTTGAGCTTTCTGCAGTAACAGAGATCAGCTATTATGATTATGACACTACGCTGTAAAGATGATACAACTTACGAGATTCTGTTACAGCAGATGCCCTCAGAAAAGGCTCCTTGTCATCCATTTTCAACATCCTTGCTGGAAGAGTGACTGCAGTGGTCCTCTGAATGTGACTGCTGTACTAATGACACATGAGCAAGAGTGCCATTCAGATAGCCAGTGTGTTTATCAGGTTTAACCACGTAAGTCTTTAGCATCCATTGTCATTAGCCTGAATAATGACTGTAGCATTTATAAATGAAAATGGTCTTTTACATGAAGAACCACTTCAGAAAACAAAGAATGGTTGTAAGGGGCAGCCAAAGATTACATTTCAATGTGGGATGATTCATAATTTTCACTTCTCTAACCAACACGTCAGGAGAATTTTACTTTTCTGTGCTGCAGGAACTAGGGGGATAGTGACAAATAGGATTTATGACTGAAAAATTGTAGAATTTTCTAAATAATATTTTAGAATGGATAATCATAATAAGAATTGCTTTTCATCGCTTTAAAATTAATGACTCTAGAAATCACAAAGATTAAAATAATTAGAAAATTATTTTAGAAATCAAATATAAAGAAATTAAGATGTCCACATAGATGTTTCCCTTTTAAAAGTAGATTTTAGAAACTTTAAAGCATAACTAGCATAAAGAAATTGAGAGTGCGAAGACATCATTTATGTAAACTGTAGTATATTTTATAGCAAATAGTTCCATTTGTCATATGAGCCTTTACGAGTCTGTAAACAAGTGTCAGCTTCCACATAGAAATTAATTAACCTCATAAATAGCATTTGTCTTATAACAGAGTGCTCTAAGCTACATAAACAGTTTCTGTATAGATGCCGAATTGCAATTGATACTAAATTATTTCTTAAATGTGTCCCATGAAGGAAAATATGCAAGAGACTTGTGGGGGAAAAAAGCCTCATTACAGATTGATTTGTGTAATAGCTCCAGTGAATCTAGAATTAGCCAAGATGGCTGATCACTTCCAAAGCATTCACAGTGATGAGAGCTGCAGATCAGAAAGTGCCCCTAAAATAAGAAAAACCACTTGAACATATTGTTCACAATAAGAAAAAACAAATGTCAAGGCCTTCCCAAGTTAATCAAAGTGATTGGCCCCTATCTTTGTGCTGCTTTCATTTGGGTGATACACAGAACCACTGACTCTTGAAATCCAAAGTATTCTTTTTGTGAACATTATCCACTCTTCAAGAAAAAAATATTTTCACCTACCATCAAGATACCATTTTTTCTTAGTACAAATACATACTAACTTTTTAAATTGAATTTATTGGGCTGACAGTGGTTAATAGAAGTGTATAGGTTTCAGGTGTATAATTCCACAACACATTATCTGTATATTGTATTGTGTGTTCACCAGCCAAAGTCAAATCTGTTTCTGTCACCATTTATCCACCTTTACTCTGTTCTACTTGCTCTCCACCCCCTTTCTCTCTGGTAATCACCATACTATTATATGTGTCTATGAGGGTTTTTTTATTTAATCACTTCATCTTTTTCACTCAGACTCCAACACCCCTCCCCTGTGACAGCCGTCAGTCTGTCAGAGTCTGCTTATATTTTGTTTTTAGGATCTTATTTTATTTATTAGATTTCACAAATAAGTGAAATCATGTGCTATTTGTCTTTCTCCGACTGGCTCATTTCACTTAGCATAATGTCCTCCAGCTCCATCCATGCTATCACAAAAGGTAAGATCTTTCTTTTATATGGCCAAGTAGTATTCTATTGTGCAAAGGTACCACAGTTTTTTATCCACTCATCTATTGATGGGCCCTTGGACTACTTCCAAATCCTGGCTATTGCAAATAACATTGCAGTGAACATAGGGGTGCATATATTCTTTCAAATCAGTGTTTGGGGATTCTTAGGATATATTTCCATAAATGGAATCACTGGGTCATAAGGCAGTTCCATTTTAAATTTTTGAAGAAACTCTATACTGTTTTCCACAGTGGTTGCAAGTCCACATTCCCACCAACAGGGTACTAGGGTTCTCTTTTCTCTACATCCTCGCCAGAACTTGTTCTTTGTTGATTTATTGATGACAGCCATTTTGACAAGTGTGCAGTGATATGTCTGATTGTGGTTTTAATTTGCATTTCTCCAATGATTACTGACATTGAACATCTTTTCATTTGTCTGTCTGTTGGCCATCTGTATATCCTCTTTGGAGAAGAGTCTATTCAGGTCCTTTGTCAATTTTTCAACTGGATTGTTTGACTGTTTTGGTATTGAGTTGTATAAGATCTTTATAAATTTTGAATATTAACCCCTTATCAGATGTATCATTGGTGAATTTGTTCTCCCATTCAGTATATTGCCTATTCATTTTGTTGATGGTTTCCTTCATTGAGCAAAACTTTTTAGTTTGATGTAGTCCCATTTGTTGATCTTTTGTTTCCCTTCACCAAGGAGACATATCAGAAAAGATATTGCTATGATAAATATCTGAGATTTTATTGCCTGTGTTTTCTTCTAGGATTTTTATGGTTTCAAGTCTAATATTTAAGTCTTTCTTTATTCCATTATGTGTTTTTTTCTTGTGTATTGTGTAAGAGAGATCTAGTTTCATTTTTTTAACATACCTGCCAATTTTCCAGCATCATATATTAAATAGACTATATATTTACCCCATTGTATGCTCTTTCCTTTTTGGTCAATTAATATTTCACCAAATATTAATTGACCAAAAAGGTATAGGTTTATTTCTTGGCTTTCTAATCTGTCCACTGATCTATAAATATGATATACCACATAAACAAAATGAAAGATCAAATCACATGATTATATCAATAGATGCAGAAAGAGCATTTGATAAAAATCCAGCATCAATTTATGATAAAAAACTCTCAGCAACGTGGGAATAGAGGGAACATACCTCAACATAATAAAAATCATATATGATAAACCCACAGCCAACATCACACTCAATGGGCAAAGACTGAAAGCATTTTCCATAGGATCAGGAACAAGAGAGGCATGTCCACTTTCACCACTCTTACTCAACATAATACTGGAAGTCCTAGCCACAGCAATCAGACAAGAAGAAGAAATAAAAATATCCATATTGTAAGAGAGAAAGTAAATCTGTCTTTATTCACAGATAACATGATATTATATATAGAAAGTCCTAAAGATTCAATAAAAAAAATACAACTCATAAATGATTCAGTAAAGTAGCAGAATACAAACTAAATACCTAGAAATCAGTTGCATTTTTATACACCAATAATGAAATATTAGAAAGGAAAGCTAAGAAAACAATCCCATTTATAAAGACATAAAAAGAAATTACATTAGAATACATTTAACCAAAGATGTGAAAGACCTATACTTGGGAAATTATAAGATGCTGGAAAAAAATTGAAGAAGATAACAAATAAGTGGAAATATACACCATGATAATGGATAGGAAGAATTGCCATCATTAAAATATCAATACCCAAAGTAACCTATAGATTCAATGCAATTCCTATCAAGTTGCCAAATTTGTATTTCATAGAACTAGAACAAATATCCCAAAACTTTATATGGAACCATCAAAAGTCCCCCATAGCAACAGCAATCCTGAGAAACAAGAACAAAGTTGGAGGAATCATGCTACCTGATATCAAACTCTACTACAAGGCCATAGTAATCAAAACAGCATGGTACTGGCACACTAACCTCTTGATAAATGTTTTATTCTGCTTCAGGTAAGATATACCCTCCATTTTTTGTGGCTCTCTATATGCACCCACATAGGTATAATTAAATTGTCTGTTTTTAAATCTTAATTCTCCAGTCTTCTTATCTACTTACTGCTTTCAAATAATTCACATTAAATTTAAACTATTATTTTAAAAAATCTGCCTTAAAAGGTACGGCATTCCTTGAGTTTAGAGACTACTTACTATCACTAACTTCATAAAATAATATTTATTATATTTCACTCTTATGATGTTATATTAGCTTTCATTTGGTACACACGGCTTAAGAAACTAAAGGTTTATTTTGTGGTTCAAATAAGCCCTAGCAAGCACAGGAAAAACTTAGCCCTATGCAGAGCTTTTAATATCATGAACCATGTCAAGAGTAGAAGATGGCATAGTTCCTATGCTAGAATAGTTAAAATATCATGCCCTTATCCAGGGTTGTTTCTATACATAACTGCGAAATGAGCAAAACTGGAGAAGTTCTGAAAATTTACTATTAATTTTTAGTTAATCAACCCAATATGTTTACCAGGTAATTTATAAACTAAACTATGTATTACAATAATTTATATTTGAACTCTTTTTAAATACTTTAAAGGCAAATAATTTATATTCTTGCCTTTAAGTATGATATATATCAGAGTAAGAAAAAATTGATTTTAAAATACATTTTTAAAAATTAATAATTTGTATTTCTGTACCCAGCTATGATGAAATAATTAGTACCAAACTTACCTCCCTAAGACCTTAACAATTCAACCAGAATTACCCTCTCAACAACTAGAAAATTGGATTGGACAACAAAGAGTGGAGGAGTATGGCTCCTGGGAGAATAAAAACAAGCAAGATGAGCCCTATAATCATCACGGCTTTTTACTGTTCTACATTGCAAGAGGGGAAATCCTATGCTGAGCACAACCATTCTACTGAGTTGAAGCAGTAGCGATACGAGTTCCGAAATGAATTCTGGTGGCTCAGACTGTTTCCATTTGAAAGTCTGGTCAAATACTGGCTACACATAGATAAAGTTCCATGATACCTAGCAAAGGACAGTTACCAGGGAAAGAACATACATTGTGGAGATATCAAATCATAGATCACAGAAACTCAACAAACCCCAACCATGATAAACAGAAAGAAAACACCACCAAGTCATGTTAAAATCAAATTGCTAACAAGACCATGTGAAAAATCAAAAAAAATTTGAAGCAGCCAGAGATAAAGACTTACTTCTCATCCATAACAATGAAAGCCAGAAGACAAAGAATCGACATTTGAAAGTGCTAAAAGAAAATTGCATTAATATAGTATTCTATGTCCAGTGAAAATATCCTTTCAAAATCAACGCAAAATAAAATTATTCTCAGTCAAATAGAGGCTGATTGACTTTGTCACCAGCAAATGTGCACTCAAAGAGTTTAAAGGAATTAAATCAAGCCAAACCAACATTATATAAGATGAAAACTTCGGTCTAAAGCAAACAAAGAGTGGTAAGTAGTAAAGGAAATGTTTCATTTTATTTTATTTAAAGATAACTGACTGTTTGAAGTAAAATATTAGCAGTGGAGGCGGCAGAATAATGATCACCAAAGTTGTCCAGGCCTGGAATCCCATAACCTGTGAATTTGTCACACTGTATGACAAAAGGGATTTTGCAAGTCTGTGATCCTTGAGATAGAGAGAGTATTATCGAGGTGGGTGCAATATAATCACACAACTACTTAACAGCAGAGAGCCTTTCGCAGCTGTGGTTAGAGAGAAAGATACACTAATGGCAATGGGTCAGAGAAAGTTGACATAACCACACCTGTCATGAGCCAGCATTCTTAGAATAAACCCAAACTGTGTGATATTATTTAATATTCTACTGAAATTAAGTTACCAAATTTTTAATTTAGGAATTTTGCATTTAGATTGGTAAGTAAAATTTTGCTCATAAATTGCCTTTTCACGTGATCCTGGTCTACTTATGGTATTATCATGAAAAAATCACTTTTACACTTTGTAAGGTAAGAAATCTGCAAACACTATCAATTTATTAACTTCCACTTACATCTAAGGTAGAAGAGACAGACAAAAGATTCCTGAACCTATGTGTAGAGAATAGAGTTAGATACCCTAGATTGGATGTCATCTTCCATGAGAAACAATTGCTTTGCAAGGATTTGAGATTAAAGGTTACATTCTTCAAAAGATAACATTCTACCTTTGAAAACAGAATGTTTCACAAAGAACTTTCTACAACTAAGGACATAAGAACAACTTTAATGGCTGTAATATAAGAACAGGATGGCTACAAATACAAATTTTTACATGTGGCTCTATTCCAAACAAGCAGTAAATACATATATTTGTGTGTGTGATCTTACTTTTCATTTTTATCTAAGTCTCCTTGAAAATACCTTTAAAGTAAGAATTCTATCTCTGTACTTCATAAACAGCCCTTCTTATTTGTCTTGAAATTCTTTTTCTATCAATGGCTAATTAGAACAGCAAGAAGTCTCACAGAATTTCAGAGCCTAAGCATGCTAAAATTAACTAGAAAAGCATGTGCATTATGACACACATTTTTTAAAAGTTGAAGTTAACAATGACCATCTTCCTTAGGGTTAGATTAAGAGCATCTGTTTCTTGACCAGAACTGACTTGTACATGGAAAAGCACATGGGCCACCTGTTTGGTGTTTGGGTTTAGAGAGGGACAAGTAGACTTTATTTTTAACATATCTAGTCAGGTTTTCCCTTTCTTCTTGAGACAGTTTGGTTTGTTTCACTATGAATTAGAGTACCCCACCTAAGTTTTCAAATTTATTGCCATAATATTTTTCATAAAATTCTAACCTTTCTTCTCCACTTTAGCAATAATTATGCTGTCTTTATCATTTCCAATATTGGTTATTGTGCCTTCTTTATTCTTAATTAAGCATGTCAATAATTTGACTATTTTATTCAGAATACCAGCTCTTATTTATGAATTTTGTTGATATTCTCCAGTTTCTTTATTTTTTCTTTCTTTCTTTCTTTCTTTCTTTCTTTCATTTTTGGCTTTCTCATCTAATAATTTCTGCTGTTGTATTTATTAGGGCTTTTCTTCTACTATATTATATCCAGAGTTAGATGCTTAGCTGACTAATTTTCAGCCTTGATTGCTCCTAGGATAAACATTTTCATTAGATATTATTTTTGTTATATCCCACAAATTTAATTTGTATCCTTTTATTATCTGATATCAACTGATTGTCAAATATTTCTAATATTTACTGTTTTCTACTATTTATTAAAATAAATGCCATTGCATAAGTTATTTAGGACATGTTAATTTCTAGAGCTCTGGGAGTTTTTAGTTACCTCCTTTATTGTTTGTAGGTGCACTGTAATCACAAAGTAGGGCTTATATGACAACTGCTTTTTGGTGTTTTTGAGATGTGATTTATGGCAAAAAAAACCTTTATAAATCTTATGTTTTTAACATAAGTAATTTACTTTCTTATTTTTTATACAATGTTTTATACATATCTATAGATTAATTCTGTTACTTGTACTATATATCCCAAATATTTAGTCTGCTTCATTTACTAATTATTGAGAGTTTATTAAACTCTCCCTCCATGATTGTTGACTTCTTAGCCTCTCCACATATTTTCATCAGTTTTTCTCTATATTTTGGGTTTATGATATTAGGAGTATGAGGCATAACTTTATATCTTCCTGAATTTTTCTTTTTATTATTATATACCGACCTCCTTTATTCTTTTTTTAAAACAGAATATAATTTTATTTATTTATTATATTTCACATACAGTTGTCCCAATTTTCAACCCACCATGCACCCCCTGCCCCACTCATCCCTGCCTCCCACCCTTGAATCTACCCCATTTGGCTTTGTCCATGTATACTAAATACATGTTCCTTGACGACCCTTCCCTTATTATCCATTATCCCTCCCTATCCCCCCTCCTCTCTGATTATTGTCAGTTCGTTCTTTATTGTTCTTTATTTCGCTCTGTTGTATTTTTCTTGCTTGTTTGTTTTTTTTATTAGGTTCCACTTATAGGAGAGATCATATGGTATTTGTCTTTCACCGTCTAGCTCATTTCACTTAGCATAATGTCCCATCCATGCTGTTTCTAAGGGTAAGAGCTCCTTCTTTCTTTCTGCTGTGTAGTATTCCATTGTGTAAATGTACCACAGTTTTTTGATGCCCTCATTATTCTTATAGTGCATTTTTCATAAAAGTAATATGAGGCTCCAGAAGGTATCCAGCCATGTAAATGAAAAATAGATATTTATTGAAGAAGATACAAGATACAAGAAATATTGTACATAGAACAATGATGCCTCAGTCCCCTTCCAAGTAGGCACCTTGGGACCTCACACAGTTTTCCCAGTTGCCATCAGCTACCCTATTGTATTTTCCTGAATCTCATTGACAGTCTAAAATCTCTTCCCTTTCAAAGGCGATTGTAGTTTTGGGAAAAAGCCAGAAGTTGCAGAGTGCAAAATCTGGGCTGTAGTGAGGCTGAGTCACATGGGTGATCTGATGTTTCGCAAAAAAACTCTGCACAAGATGTAATGCATAAGCAGGTGCATTGTTGTGATGAAGCTGACAGTCACCAGCTGCCCAGAACCTTGGCCTTCTGAATCACCCTAATAGTTTCCACACAGGAATGTTCAAACTTAACACAAAATTTGATGCATATTTGTTGCTCTCCTCAGTCATTTTGAATGCAACGGCCATGCAGTACACATGCTCACTCAATGGAATCTACCGCCCCCACTGAACAGTACAGTGAAGTTGCCATTGTTCACACATGTACATTCCAGTCCACCCTCCTTGACTGCCAGGTTACATTGATATCACCTAAACGTTCTCATTATATTTACAATGGCTGGACTTTTTCCAGGCAGACCTCATATAGCCTCACTGATCTTCTTTTAATTAACATTTAACTGGTATAACTCTATTATACTTTTATTTTCCCTTTCTCTGTATCTTATGTTTCAGGGATATCTCAATAACTTATAGCAGTTTTTTTTCCAAACTGAAAATCTCTGCCTTATAACCTTAAGTTTATTTGGATATACTTAGTGTTGTTGTTAGCATCATGTTCTGTGTTTTTATTTACTGCTTTTTCTGATCCTTTGCTTTTTCTTCCCTATCTTTCATTTTTGAGAATTCTGAAATTAACTTTATTAAAAGTTATAGATTCTGTTATGTTGAAACATAAAATTGCTAATATTTTTTACTTAGAACTTATATATATATGATTTAGCAGTCAAACTTAGCAGAGCTAACACACACTTCACTTAACATAAAAAATTCATCAATTTCTCTATCTCCCCTGAACAATATGAGGCCCTGAGAACAGTTCACACCTACCATGTCTTGCCTAGATTATTGCAAGCATCCTAACTCTTCTTCTGCTTTTCTTTCTTCTTCTTAACAATTAATTGCCAACACAAGATCCAGACTAATCTTTGTAAAACATATGTCTGTCCTGTCACTCTTCTGCTCTAAACCCTTCAATAGCTTCTCATTTCAGAATAAAATCTGAGCACTCTATGAATCCCTACACCATCTAGCCCTCAGTTCACCTCCCACTCCTAGTTTACTCTGTCAGCTCTGCCTCTAACATGCCTCTACCCACTAGATGCCACTAGCACACTTCCTACCTTCCAGCCCCACACCCAAGTTCTTAACAATCAAAAATGTCTCTTATTAATGCCAAAGTACCCCAGGGGGAAACTCACTTGGAAAACATTCTTTTAAGCAAACTCCTGTATAAGACTTCATAGTTTACAAAAGTATTTGCTGTGTATAATGAGCACTTTCTTGCCCAAATTTTTGAGAGAAAACTAAGGATGCATATTGTGTATGGGTAGTACCTGAAATACCTTGTATCTGTTCTTCTGTTTTGTAATTATTCATTGCATAACATTTCTTGTACCATAGTATTTTCAAAAATGCTAAAATTCCTTTATAATACAAAAAACAAGTATCTAAATATAATTAAATAAATAATTGAATCAAAACAAAATATTTTTTTCCTGAAAGTTTGGGTCAAAAACATGGGTGCACATTATGCATGGCAAAATATAGTTGTTTCATATATATATGTTGTTGTTTTTTAAATATCACAGAACAATTCTGTGAGGTATTTATTATTATACCCAATTTACAGATGAGGAAACTAGGATCCAGGAGGTTAAGGAACTTGCCCAAACCACATAGTTAACATTTGACAAGCTAGGACTCACCAGTCGGCTCAACAAACTGCTCGACTAGATTCTTCCTTCAATATCATCCTGAAAAGAGTATTGGGTCAATGAGACATGAGGCAGGTCATCTCTGACTTTTTTTTTAAGTAAACAATGCATTTTAGAACATGTGTTTAATCATTCCAGCACATATAGCAGATGATTGCTTATGAACCCTCTCCTCTCTGTGCCTAAGCCTAAGCCAGTGATAGGAATGCCAGATAGAATCATATGTTTTCATACTTGTAAGTGTTGCTAGGCAATGATTCTTGTGGGAAAGAAAAACAGCCACATAAGCTGGTTTTAATAAGCTTGTGACATAGAAATCACTTTGTAGTTTCATACTAATAATCTCCAGCTATAAAATCATCTAAATAATTCTAAATTTATATTTTAAAAGGAAATATGACAATGAAGTATAATAATAACAGTCCTGGAAAATTAGCATTAAACCCAGGAAATTAGTTTCCAATCATCCCAGCTGTTTAAAATTCAGTTTAGAGAACAGGTAAGATCACATTGCCTTAAATGCATATAGGAATGCATTTTCAGCTGCACACTTATCTCAAAGGCCTTAAATCCTCATGAAGTTTATTTGACACTGCCTGATAAGGAGCAACACAGCAACTGAAGCGGGTGCTCAACCAGTCCAAGCTCTTTTCCTAATCATTATTGACAATTCCAATGGAACCTGGAGCAGTCACCACATTATTGATGACATTTCATTCTCAAATGTCACATTTGTATCAAATTGTTTTTTCCCAAGAGATTCTGCAATTCACAGTTCCGAGGCATAATTTTTTTATCTATCATACTAAAATGATTAAGCAGTATTTTGTATGACAGCTGTATTCTATATTGTTATTCTTATAAGCACACCCCCCAGCATTCTAATAACCCAAATTATAGCAGTTTATTAAAAACAAAAAGGTTAGTTGATTGGATCCCCTATCTACCACATATAAATTCTTAACTGAGAAATAACTGTTTTCACTTATTTAAATTTGAACATGTATAATGTCGATATAAAAATACCAATGGATCACTTAAAACAGTTTCACTAGGCACCCAGAAATCTGACATTCCTACATTCTGGGTTTGTTTTGTTTTTTAGTAAGACTTTATTATTTTTATAGCTCTTTCATATTTACAACAAAATTTAGAAGAAAGTGTAGCCCGCACACTCACATAGCCTCCCCCATTACCCACATTCCCCATCAAAGAGCTACATTTTCTATGACTGATGTAACTTCATTGACACTTTTGATTATCCAAAGTCCATATTTTACATCATGATTCATTCTTGGTGTTGTGTGTTCCATGGATGTGGAAAAATGAATAATGGTACATATTAATCACTAAGGTATTAATACAGAGTGTTTTCACTGCTCTAAAAATTTCTCTGTGTTTAATGTATTCATTCTTAGTCTCAACAACCCTAGAAACTATCGATCTTTTAACTGTTTTCATAGTTTTTTGCCTTTTCCAGAATGTTATTCAGTTGGAATCACAATACATAGCTTTTCCAGATTGGCTTCTTTCACTTAGTAATATTCATTTAAGTTGTCTTCATGTCTTTTCATGGCTTACTAGCTCATTCATTTTTAGGGATGAATAATATTCCATTTTCTGGATGTAACACAGGTTACAGGGGTGGGCAAAGTGTTTACAGTTGTGACAGCCTGAATAAAGCTGTTGTAATAATCATAACCTGCATATCTTTCTCATATGAACAACTCTAAACCTACTTTTGCCTACCCCATGTTTCCTTTTTATTGTATTTTTCCATACCATTTAGTCCACTTATACTCCTCTCCACCCTGCAATCACCACATTGTTGTCCATGTCCATGAGTCCTTTTTCCTTTTTTGTTCAGTCCCTCCACATCTTCTGCCCTCCACTTAGCTGTCATCCTGCTCTCTATGAGACTGTCTCTATTTTGCTTGTTAGTTCAGTTTGTTCATTAGATTCCACATATGAGCAAAATCATATGGTGTTTTTCTTTGACTGCCTTACTTCACTCACTATAATATTCTCGAGGTCCATCCATGCTGTTGCAAATGGTAAAACTTCTTTCTTTCTTATGGTGGAGTAGTATTCCATTGTGTAAATATACCATAGCTGTTTTATCCACTCATATACTGATGGACACTTGGGCTGCTTCCATATCTTGGTGATTGTAAATAACAATGAACATAGGGGTGCTTATGTTCTTTCAAAGTAGTATTTTGGGTTCTTTTGGATATATCCCCAGAAGTGGGATTACTGGTTTTTTTTTTTCATCCACTGAAGGACATCTTAGCTATTTCCAAGTTTTGACAATATGAATAAAGCTGCTATAAATATCCATGTGAAAATTCTTATGTGTCTGTAGTTTTCAACTCCTTTGCTTAAATGCCAAGAAGCAACTATTCCTGGATTATATAATAAGATTATGTTTAGTTTGGTAAGAAATTTGTCTTCCAACATTGCTGTATTATTTTGCATTTCCACCAGCAATGAATGAGATATGCATTGCTACATATCTCTGCCAACACTTGTTGCTAGTGTTCCAGATTTTAGCCATTATATGTAGGTAGTGGTATCTTATTATTTCAATTTGCAGTTCCCTCAGGGTATGATGTGGAACATCTTTTCCTATGATTATTTTCCATCTGTGAAGTTCTTTGGTGAGGTGTCTGTTAAGGTCTTTGGTCAATTTTTGAGCTGGGTTTTTTGTTTCCTTATTGCTAGGTTTTAATTCTTTTTAAATTTCAGAAAATTTTTCTTTATCAGTGTGTTTCTCATAACTATTTTCTCCCAGTCTGTGTTTTTTCTTCTCCTTCTTTTGACATTGTCTTTGACAAAGTAGAACATTTCGATTTAAATGAAGTCCAACCTCTCAATTATGTTATGCATGGATCGTGCCTTTTGTTTTGTATCTAAAAAGTCATTGTCATACTCAAAGTCATCTAGGTTTTTCCACATGTGATCTCCTAGTACTTTTTTAGTTTTGCATTTTACATTTAGGTCTGTGATCCATTTTGAGTTCATTTTTGTGAAGGGTGTAATAAGGTCTGTGTCTAGCTTTCCTTTTTACATGTAAATATTCCATTATTTCAGAATCATTTGTTAAAAATATTATCTTCACTCCACTGTATTGCCTTTGACCATTTGTCAGAAATCAGATGACTATATTTATGTTGGTCTATTTCTGGGCTATTATATTCCATTGATATATTTGTCAATTTTTTTCCCAGTATCACATTACCTTGATTATGTAGCTTTATAGTAAATCTTAGAGTCAGGTATCATCAGCCCTCCAACTTTGTTCTTCAATATTATTAGCTATTCTGGGGCTTTTGCCCCTTAATATAAACTTTAGAATCAGTTTATTTACATCTATAAAATAATTACCCAAGATTTTGATTAGCATTGAATCTAATAATCAGGTTGGAAAGAAGTGGCATCTTGACAATATTTAGTCTTCCTATCCATGAACATAGAGTAGCTCTCCATTTATTTAGTTCTTTTTTTATTGTTTATTAGGTTTCATAGCTATCCTCATATATCTCTTGTACATATTGTATTAGATTTATGATTTATACTAAGTATTTCATTTTGGGAGATCATAATATAAATGCTATTATATTTTTAATTTCAAATTTGACTTGTTCATTGCTGGTATTTAGGAAAGCAATTGAATTTTCTATATTGACTCTGTATCCTGCAACATTGCTATTATTGTTTATTATTTCCAGGAGGTCTTTTTTCCAATTCTTTCAGATTGTCTACATAAAGAATCATGCCAGCTGTGAAAAAAAAAACAGTTTTATGTCTTCCTTTATAGTCAATATAATCTTTATTTCCTTTTCTTATCTCATTGCATTAATCAGAATTTCCAGTATGATGTCAAAAGGAGTGATAAAAGAGAATATCTTTGCTTTGTACCTGATCATAGTGGAAAAGCGTCATTTCTCACTGTTAAGTATGATGTTAGCTATAGGTTTTCTGTAGTTATTCTTTATCAAGTTGAGGAAATTCCTCTCTATTCATATTTTATTTAGAGTTTTTATCATAAATCCATTTTAGATTTTGTCAAGTGCTTTTTCTGCATCTAAAGATATGATAATGTGATTTTAAAAATTTTTTTACCCTCTTCATGGACTACATTAATTAATTTTCAATGAATCAGCTTTGCTCCTGAGTAAATACTATTATACTTGATCATGGTATACAATTGTTTTTATACATTGTTGGACTCAATTTGCTCAAATTTTGTTGAGGATTTTGCATCCAGGTTAATGAAAGATATTTGTCTGTAGTTTTATTTTATTGTAATGTCTTTGTCTGGTTTTCATAATCCTAGCCTCATGTAATGAGTTAAGAAGTATTCCATTTGCTTCAATTCTCTGCAAGAGATTTTAGACAATTGGTATAATTTTTTTTTAATGTTTGGTATAATTCAACAGTGAATGCACCTGGTTTTGGTGCTTTCTTATTTGGAAGTTAATTAATTATTAATTCAATTTCTTTTATAGATATAGGTGTATTCTGATTGTCTATTTCTTCTTGTGTGAGTTTTGGAAAATTGTGTCTTTCAAGAAATTAGTGCATTTATTCAGGTTATCAAATATGTGGGCACACAGTTGTTTGTAATATTCCTTTATTATCTATTGAATGTCCATTTAATCTGTAGTATTGCTCCTCTTTCTCATATTAGTAACTTGTGTCTTCTCTCTTTCTCAGTTATCCCAGCTACAGGTTTACCAATTTTATTGATATTATCAAAGAAAGACATTTTCATTTTATTGATTTTCTCTATGATTTTCTGTTTTCAATTTTATTGATATTGTTCTAATTTTTCTTTCTTCTCTTTTGCCCCTTGGATTTATTTTGTTATTCTTTTTCTAGTATTCTAAGGTAGAAGCCATGTTTATTTATTTTAGGTCTTTCTTTTCTTATATATGCATTCAATGCTGTAAATAAGAACTGTTTTGGTTGTATGCCAAGATGAGGAAGACAGAAGCCAGTTGTCTGGAAAGCCCCTCAGAAAAGTTGAGGTGCTGAACATGTGAACCAACTCTTTTCCTCCACTGGAAGAAACTGGGGAGCTGATTGTATGGTTCTGTGCCAGGGACAGGAATTCTGGTGAGAGGGTATCCCAAATCCCTGTAGTGATTTGAATTTGATCTAGCATCTACCTAGAGTGTAGAGGCCTTTCAATTAGTTTCTGGATTTCTCAAAAAGGTAATTTGTCCATGAATTGCTGCTGAATCAGTGTGTTTGTTGGGGAATGGAGGGTCTAGGGTTTTCTACTCTATCATCTTGTGAATGCCACTCCTCCCTAATCATCTGTATGATATAACTTATGGTGATATTTCAAACTCACAACCTTCATACATATATTTCTTTCCAAGCTTAAGGGAACACTACAACTATTAAATGACTTCATCCAATTTTATTGGTGCTTCACAATTACAGCAATTTCACTTTACAAGTTTTGGGGTTCATAAATTCCGAGTGCAAGATGTAACTAACCCAATGTATTACTGTTCTAGTAAGCTTGTCAAAATCTATTATGTTTCTTCCTCAAATAATTTCCCCTACACTATAGCTTATCCATTTGGAACAGTGGAGCAAAACTGAACTGAGTGTGCAGAGATGACTCAATCATTCTGATTCCACCTTTAGAGTTACAGAAGGTAACTCTGAGCCACAGGGTCTTAATCTGGAAAAAGGAACTTAAAATTTGGACTAATTTTCTCACCCAGGTGTCATAGAGAAGATTTAATTAAAATATCACTTCATGTTTATATATATATATATATATATATATGTGTGTGTGTGTGTGTGTGTGTGTGTGTGTGTGTGTGTGCGTGTGTGTATGTAATTTTTACTTAATATTTTTTCTTTATTTTCCAAAATGAATAATTTTGTATCTCCTCTAATCCATTGTTTTGAATCACCTCCAAAATAACAGTATTTCCAGAGAAAATATGTTTAAAACATGATATCCTAACAATTTTTGTAATTCTATCTAAATAGTAAATTCTTAGGGAGTATGCATGATATTCATTGTATTTAGTAATAATAGTAAAGTTAAGTGAAGTATACCAATTCTTATAAACTTGTATCACAATGATTGTTTCTCCTATTTGCATAACTCCCAGCCAACAGCAATTGAAAACAATATTGTTGAAGCTTACCTGTGTTTGTCATATGAAATAGTTGTTCACTGTCAAATAACTCATGTCCTAAAAAGCAAAATCTCATTTTTTTTCTTAATGCAAAGCATCACAAATAAAAATAAACCCTCAGCTGTTGTTTTTGCACTGATCAAAGTGTCAGGCCAATTGATGAATAAAAGAAACACAATAGAAGTTAAAAATAACAGTGTCTTTCAATACCATACTCTATCAGGTTTAGAGGATATAGTTTCATTTACAAGCTCTATTGTAAATTATATTTTACATATTAGTAAAAGCACTGCCAATCTTTTAAAAATAATGCCATATGAGCAAGCTTCTTGAAGGTAGGGCTTGTATTTCATTTCCAGTGACCATCACAACACACATAGGATTAGGGAATATTTAACAGCTCTGTTCCAAAGACTAACAGGCACTAAAAATTTAGCACATAGAAACTGAATCTGTGCTTTTTCTCATGCCCAGTCTGCACCCCCTTTATCATTGCAGTGCCTTTCCTAATGTTACTGCAAATGTTACCAACAATCATCCAACTTTGCAAATTAGAAATTAGAATTAAGAAAAAAATCATTCTTAACACCTTCCTTTCCCTCAAATCTAGTAAAGTTCTCATTACCATTGATTCTTTTTGTATACCTTTCAGATTTACCCACTTTTATATCACACGAGCCATACAGAGAGTCCATACTGACCGAAATAACTTGGCATTTCACCAATGCAGATTCTTTAAGATTTATGGGAAATGAATCTTGTTGGGAATCAAAACCCCAAATTGCTTGACACTGTCATTTAAATTAGTAACCGTATTTCTCTGGACTCTCTGTATCAAAAGTCCCTGAAGATAGCTGCTTTTAAACTTTAAGAATTCACCTGGGAAAGTAGAGTATGTAGAAATATGGAATGACCTCTCAGTTTATTTTACTTAGAATATTAAAATTATTTTCTATAATAGGGAGGTCAGATTCTATTTCCAAAGATATCTATAATTGCTAGTTTTGGAAATACATTCGACATTTCTCCTTTCAAGATAACTAAAGATACATTGCTCAATAGCATGAAATTTAATGCTGTAATACATTCTTCTCCCATTTTAAGCAATAAAACTGTCTAATCAGTTTCAGTGGCATAGTTTACATGTAACTAGTAAGAGCTTGGAAAGCAAAATAGAAAAGTTTATAAAAATCTAACATTTCAAAGAAATGTTCCCTGGAAGTCAATAAAATTATTTTAAGATGTCAGGTCTCAAATTTCAAAATATATAATTCTCCTTAATAAGTTTATGTAAGCTTTTTTTTTCTAATTCTTCATCTCTGCATACTGCTTAATTTTTAAAAAAAATATTTTCCATAATAAACTTTATCAGTTTGAGTGTATCTTTCTTCCTCATTCCAATTTTAGTAATTATGTTTTATTACACTTGTTCCTCTGTACACCACTCAAGTCCAGTCTGTCACTAAAACCATATGCTGAGACTTCCAATTAAGAGTATCTCCCACACCTTGCTACCCTCCTCTGCCTCCCTTCTACTGCCACCCTCTTCAACAGAGGAAGAGAGCTCTCAATATTTAATTGTGCTACAATACATTTTGGTCATTGTCTGTATTGTGCTCAGCCTCTGGATCAAATTAGCTTGTTTTAGTTTTAGAGTCAATTAGATTTTCTTATACTTAAAACTTGTCTCAATAGAATGTTATAAACTTAATTCCTAAATGAAAAAATTTTCTAGAATATTTTAATTCATTGTGAATTAATAATATTTAACATTATAAACAAAAAGTAAGACAGTGCTCTTTTCCCTGTTCATCAAGGTTTCCCTCTTTGGCATGAGAGCATACCTAAAATATCTTTATAAGTATATTCTTGTAAGCAAAAAATAATAATAATGTCTCCATTAAATGTACATAATAATATTCCTGGGCCTGTTCTTATAATCAAGAAGTTTTCAATATTTACTAGCATTTCACTAAACATGAGTTTTCTGCAATGTGTATACCCCAAAACCGATTTAGAAATAAATGTGCTCACTTCCCACCCCTGATCCCAGAGGGATCCCAAAAGAAAGTACTACCTCAAGAAGAAATGCTTATTTGGGAGTAGTTGGGCACTTAGCCTTATGGAAGATCCAAAAAATCAATGGGCAGTATTCAAAAGTAGGCCTGCCAACAGGAGTTTCCTATGAAGAAATCCACTGTCTTTTAAAGGAAAGGGAGGGGATAATGGAGGGACAAGGGGGAAGGGTTTTCAGAAACATGTACAGTGGACACATGGATAAAACCAAAGAGGGGTAGTAGGATCAAGGGTGGGGAGTAGGGATGGCTGGAGTGGGGGTAAAATGGAGACAACTGTATTTGAACAACAATTAAATTTAAAATAAATAAATTAATAAATAATAAAATAAAATAAAAACAAAAAAAAGGAAAGGGTTTGGTCAAAAAAAAAAAGTAATGACCTAATTCAACTATTGTAAGTGGCTTAATTATATGTTTTGTTCTATTTAGATTGGATGGTAACTATGAAATTAAAAATGATACATTTTGTTAATGTAAATTTTTTAAAAAAATAAATGTGCTAAATTTGTAAAGTTTTATGTAAGCACAAAATCTTACAATATAGAAATTTTAAAAATTCATATCTTACTTGGAGGAGATGAGAAATGAGATAGTCAGTGGAGAAAAAAACCTGAATAGTTCATTTAAGACTTCACCTTTCCTCCAATTAACTCAATAACTAATTTATACACTGATAGTAGATTAATATACAAAGAATGTTTTTGAACTAAGAGCTTACCAAGGTGAGGCAAAGTTTCCTTGGGACCTGCACACATCCCCAGAGGTGGTAGAATGAAGATCTGTAAGCTTTAGATACTTGAACCTAGGTTCAGACCCCTGCCCTATCACTTAGAGTCTCATGAGCTTTGACTAATCACTAAACCTTCCTGAGGCTCAGTTCCCAAAACTATGTCATGAGAATAATGTCTAACTTCACTGCAGACATAGGAATAAGTTAAATCTATGTAACAACCTAGGTAATAGTACACCTGAAAAAGCATTAGTGCTCTTCAACTACAAAAAAAGAATTTTCCAAGGGGTACCCTGAAGGTACTAACATACTTCACTTGGGTTTATATATTACTTGAAAATTTTTTCTTTCAATAAATTAATCAGATGAAGTATATTAAATTGATAGGTTCTACTCTAACAAAAAAAATTATTCAATACTATTTAACAAAAATGATAACATTCCTAATAATAAATTAGACGTAAAATCCCACTGAGACATCTAACAAATTAAGCACTTTTCAAATTCACCACTGAGGTTCTGATCATTCCTATTGTTTGGTAAGGGTCTGTCTTGCCAAAACAGGCCTTTGGGCTTTTCTGGTGCAAAAGAAGAAGAAGAAAGAAAAAAAAAAGAATGAAAAAAGATGAATTGATCAGGTTCAGACTGGGAAAAATGTGTCAGAAAAGAGATGTATAAACAGGCTGAGGAATATGAGAAAAATGAATTAAGGAGAAAATGGTGAATTAGCAATTCTGTGCTTATTTGTATCCTAGCATGGAGTTCAAGAAAAGCAAGTGATGCTCACAGATTGGAATTACTTTGGAGTTTAAGACTGTTCTTTCTACCACAAAAATGACTTTGAGATTATTTATATATTTATATATACTTATAGATAGAAAGATAGAAAGATAGATAGATAGATAGATAGATAGATCATTATACATGTTATGAAGGAGAAGTGGAGTGATCGGAATTTACCAGTAGGGACTAAGAGAATCATTCTGCTGTGGGTGAGCCTGAGGGGGAGAATACAGAAGACTTCCCTGAGGGATGTTTAAAGCTAAATGTGAGTAGAATGTGAGAACTCACCTTTTTGTTTTTAACAATAGCAAGTGCATATGTAAGGCTCATTATGTAACAGGCTCTGCTCTGAGAATTTCTTTCTTGAGTTGATTCTTTTAATCCTCCCAACCACCCTACTAAGCACGTAAGACAGTTTATGCATTTTGCAAATGAGGAAACTAAGCCACAAGGTGATTAAATAAATTATACAAGACCACAGAGCCAGGAAGGGTTAGTGCTGAAATTCAGATACAACCAGTTTTGGCTCTTTATTTTGGACTAGTGTTTCATTAACTGAAGTTGAGCAAATTAAACTCTCCTAAGCAATCTGTCCCTAGCTTAACTTAGTTAAGTTCCTTTCAATATTTTAAACTAGATTTATATATTTCATATATTTGATTTGTAGGCACTTCACCTACCTGATAAGTGCTTTTTCAAGCACTTAATCCTTGTAAATCTAATAAATTAAATATTGTGTACTGTATATACTTAGATATAATATTTCCTTACATTTTACAAACATTTTAAATGAAAAGCCTAATTAGATCATCCTGAACACAAAATATTTACATTACTAGTTTGCTTTGTTTTTGTACTCAATTTTTTTTTTATTTTCCTAATTAGTCAGGCTAAGATTTCTGGGTCAAAAATTCAGTCAAACTTCAGTATTGCTCAGTGGTTAGAAATTTAACACTCAACAAAGTTCATAAGAGATAGCAGCTTCCAACATGATTCCACCTAAATCCTTATGTATAGTTGCTCTATTAATAGGGACCTCAGGTCTATGTTTATCAAAGATTGTTTTTTTTAATTTCTATATCCTCTGAATTAGTAGTTAGGTTTATACACAATGCTTTTAAATTTCTTTCTCTTTTTATTGTCTAATTAGTACAGGCAGAATTTTTATCCCCAAGCATGTTGCTTCTAATGTCCTTCTTGTCTACACTCCTTTCATATTCTTTCATTTTAGAGATTTCAACCACACCTGTAAGGGCAATCATTATTACACTGGCATTTTTGTTCCAGTTTCCCCTTTCATTCCGCTATAAATAGGTAGGATCCAAAGGTGCCTCTATGTGGTGTCAAGACCAAAGGACCTGAATGTAGTCCCCAGATTGCAGCCACCCTTTCCTAGGTGGACCCCAAAGATGCTTACATAATTATGACAAGTAAATGGAGGTGAAGTCCTACTTTATTAATTAGCTATAAAACACTCAGTCCATCTTGTATTTAAGGGCTTAGAAATAAGAAGTGAGGAAACATGTAAACCATGCCCACATATGCCACACTTTAACCACTTTGAAAGTCCTTCTCCTAGAAACTGAGATAAATCAGTGAATTGAACTATGACGACAACACAGATCATTGTTTCTCATCTTAGGGAAGAAGCAGAGAGAGATGAAAAAGATCACAGAGACTTTGAGCTACTCCCCCTGTGGCCTCCACTGCCCTCAGTTGTATTCTTCTTAAAGTTCAAGACTTAAAATAATATTGGGTTAGCCAAAAAGTCCATTTAGTTTTTTCTGTAAAATAAAAGACATATTTTTCATTTTCACCAATAACTTTACTGATTTGGATATTTTGAGTATATCAGCTATCTCCCACTATAGGCTTCTACTGGGTAGAAGCTAGGGTGTTGCTAAATAAACATCTTCCAATGCATCAGATGGCCCCACAGCAAAGAATTATTTGGCTAAAATGTCAATAGTACCAAAAACTTCACAAACTCACTTTTGATACATTCGATCAGTCATAGCACTTTCTCCATACACTGCACAATTTTTTTGTGTTTCACTTGCGAATTTTCCTTTCTTGAAATAATAAAGCATGATATACCAAAAATGCTGCATATTTTCTTTCATCTTCAATATTAACATGGCTGAACAAAAATTCACCAAGTTTGATAGTTTTTTTTTTAAATCACACTGATATGACAGCTGTCACAATACGATCTAACAAAATTGTTTCAGGTAAAGTTAAAGACAACTAAGCCCTACTAGAACCATTATATGGAAAAAATAAACAAGCTTTTTGGCCAATGCAATAAAATGAGCATTATGCTCTTTTTATACACATTCTCTCCAGAATCAATTACACATTATCAGTCCTGAAAGGCACCAACACACTTGAGAGGTTAACAGACTGGAATTTCAACCCCTCTTTTAACTATGCCCTAACTTTCTGAAGTTGGGCAAATTACATAAGCTTTCTGAGCCTTAGGTTCACTCATTTGTAAAATTAGTTCATTCTATCCTTCTTCCTGAAGCTATAGTGATGATAAAAAGATCACAAATTTTAAAATATTAGACAATAATATTTACCAAGAGATATCAGTTCCACAATTCAGAAACTAACTCATCTCTTGCATTGCTCTCATGTTCAACAACCTGAAGTATACAGCTCACTGTAGTTAGCTTATCCAGTTTGTAATATGAAATATAACTACTCCCTGCCTGTGCACAGGCATGAATCTCTACCTGTTCTACATATAATGATGATTGTGTCACTATCACTTGCTTCTCTGAATTTTAAAGTTATATCATTACCTGAGGCTTGTCCATTATTTAAAATTTTTAAATAAATAAAGGCCATCTGTGTTCAAAAAGAATTGATATAAGCCATTCAAATCAGAATTTGAGGTAGAATTAATGTTAGCTATGCTATGACCTAGTGGCTGAGTACTTGATGCTATAGACCTTCACTAATATGATTGCATGGTGACTCATCACAACTCACTGATGCACTAGTTTCATAAAGTCTTTCTGCAGCCACATGCAGACCTACCTGCAGACAGCATTTGTGTTTCTTTTCTTGTTTTTATCAAAGTTAGAAAAGGGTTTCATTCTCATGAGAAAAGAAAATAGTTATTATGTTCATCACTTTTATGCTACAAAAGCTTTTTAAAAACAAAATTATATCAGACCAAAAGAGGGCTTATTTATGACAGAATCACTGGAAGTTGGGCATGAATTTCTTATGATTTTAATACAGTCCTATCTTAATTTGCACACATGTCTTACCACAGGAATACTCAATTACCATTTAGTAGGACAGATTTCTCACTGCTTTAGCCACAATTTTCTGCAAATAATATACTTTCATGGTTCCATTTCTTGGCTGGATGCCTTCAAAGAGGAACAAAACTTACAATGTTGCCCTTATCTTTTAAACTAAAAGCCAATTGCTGCGCAGAGCAAAGGCATCAATACAGATAAGAAGAAAATGCTCTATTTTATTTTGAGAACTCTCAAATTCACAGTTCCTCTCCCACATATAGTTAATAATTATTCTTAAATGCAAATTTCCATAGATACAGAATGGTCATTCCATATTTCTTACTGCCTTATTTTGTTGTTATAAGTGGTGAGCATGGGTATAAATCATTCTACTTGGGAAAAAAGAGAAAAGCACACAATTAGCTACAGAAGCCCAAGTTACCATGGTGACATGGCAAGGATAAAATGATCTTTCAAACTATTTCAACGCCATGTGTCAAAAGAAAGTTTGAGCTCTTTCATCCTTCTTCCTGGGATAGAAAATGTACACTTTGTTTTCATCCAAAAGGAGCACCTACTTCTTCGTGATCCCCTCTGAGTGACTTGTAGCTGCAAAAATAAAGACACATCAAGGAGAGTATGGGCTAAAAAGAGTGGAATATTCAGATTACCAAGGATGACAAGCTCACCTCTTAAACAGCCTATCCTGACCCAGCCTCAGTCAGACTGACCTTTCTACCCCATTTGCCTCAAAATTCCACCATGACACATTATATTCATAAACAGAGTTGGGACAGAAAATGCCAGGGCTTTAGGAACTTTTTCACAGGATAGAATATATACCGCTAACCAATGTTTATGAAATTAGCATAATCATTATATTAAACATAAAAACATAGTTTAAGGAAAATAAAGAACACTGGGCCTATCTCACTTATTGAATATAAATGTAATATACTATTAAAATGCTTGGGAACCAATCTTAACATGTTTGAAAAATAACACACAAAGTAGGGAAATCAATACTTGCATAATATCATGAATTGAAGAGTAGAGATCACAAATGTGGCTCAAAGTAGAAGTTGTTAAAACTTTGACCTATAGTCAATAATTATTCAAATTTTAAAATGGTGATCACCTCAACAGGTTCTGAAAATGATTTGAAAAGTTCGGTACCATCTCTACATATAAAAATGACTCTGAAACCAGGAAGGGAAGAGCTACTTTGTAAACACAATGTTAGGTAGAAATTTGCTGCAGTTTCATAGCTCTTGCTGAAGTCCAAATCGGAACATAAAGAATGTTAAATTCTATGTAGCTTCCAAATTCAAGCCAAAGGAGTGTGGGAGGGCTTCAGAAAGTATGGGCATTTTTCGGAGAGATTAACTGTTACCCCCAAACTGGTGGTTTTCTGAGCTGCAGAAGTCTGAACCTCCATTTCCCCCAGAATTTTGTCAAAGACTCAAAGCAAAATGGAGACTTCCGCCTTATGTTCCTCAAAAAGAAAAAGAGCCAGAATTTGAATACTTGTCACACCAAGAGGATTTCCAAATCAGAACGCAATTGTACTAAGCAAGTAAAACCCCACCTGTCCTTACTTGCCTCTCTCCCTATCTCTACCTCACATCATGATAGGGAGAGATATGTAGATGAGTAAGGAGGGTTTGGGTGAATGAATGGCCATATCTGAGCAATTTTTGTAAAGTCTAGACTTTGTTAGACCCCTTGGTCCTTGAGAACTCTGGATGGATATGAAAATTAAATCTCTCTTACAGGGCAACAGGGCTCTCCCCCAGTTGAGTTGGACTCAGTAGGTGTATAGTAGGGCTCAAAAACCTGATTTTCTAATAACATTCCACCATCAAAGTATAGGAAATATGATTCTATGGAAAGATAAAAGTAATGGGTTTGAATTCTAGAATTCTATCAGTTATTTCTAAGTAATAAGCAGGGCATGCATGTTAGAGGGTGTAACAGTGATGGTCCAAAAACAATATCAAATCCCATGTGCTTAGGTCCACAGATCCCCAAGGCCAATGCCTAACAGTAGTGAGCAAAAGTATATAACTGTCTATCACATAAATTCTGCCACTGCATTAGTAGATCACACTATGGATAGCAAGTTACATCAGAATAGGTTTTGGAAACAAAAATCACAGCTACCATCTCAAATCAAGGTCAGCTTGTAGTAAAAATCTCACCAACAACCAAACAGATTTTTAAATAAATTTGGATAAGCAGTACTTGTGCTCTTATCCACCTAATCCATCTCTGAGCCTGCTCCAGGTGGTACATCCAGAGTGATTAAACATCAAGAACAGTTTGAAATATGTTTGCACTGGTAAAGTTACAATGTGTGTGTCCACACCTGGCAGAAATCCATGACTTGCTTCATTAATTCTAAAAGAAGTTCAACATTGTAAAAATGCCTAAAATTTCAACTATAAGAACAAAAGAAAAAGCATAAATTTTCTTTGCCCATGGATCTTCTACATTTTCAACCAAAAACTAATGTCACCCTTCTAGGTATGGCCATCAAAGTTTTCTTACCAACATGCCCTCACGCATGCTGTCTCCATATGTACTACATTTCTTTATTAAAACAAAAAACTATTATCCTCAGTTTGTTTAATACAAATTGAAATAAAAGTGGAAAATGAATAAAACCCCAGCTTTCTCATAGTAAATCAACCAACTTTTGGAGGAAGAAAAGAGCCTAAAATAAAGTAATAAAACTTTTTCATCATTACTCTTCTTATTAAGGAAGTATAATGGGAAAAAGTGCAGTTTCGGTCTCATTTCTCATAGATTTTTTTTCCAAAAGGGTTCTTTTGTTCTGAACATCCAAATAGATTTTGTGGTTAAATAGCAAGAACTCAGTAGATCTAGGAGCTGAGAAAAAGTACAATGCTTTACAAAAAACAATAAGAAGAGTTTGGGGTTACCTGTGCAGGTTCAAGAGGTGGGGAGAAGAGAAGGAAGGCATCAAAGAGAGAAGCAGACAAGATGGTGTGTGGCAGGAATCCATGACAGCACAGGCCACTGATGAAAAATCTCAGGTTACAGAGGATTGGGAAACACAGAATTTCTAATATAATTTGGAATTTCATTGCAGCATGATTAATCTGTTCATATCCCTCTCCCAGGTTGTCAGCACAGTCTATAATATATATCTTCCCTGTAAGAATAGCTTTTAAAGGAATCTGAGTAAGGGCTCAAGGTTCATATTTGGGTTTCCACACAATATAGCACAAAGGCAGCAAATAGAGGGGCGATTTAATCCCTGATTAAATAAATTCTGAGGAAATATGAATATACAGTCAAACATTAGCACAAGAATATAAAACCTCCAAGGGATCATTGGAAAACCACATTATATAGAATGGGAGGCTTTAAGCAATAATATGTAGATTTTAGCAGAAGACTTATGTTAAATTCTCAGTTTCCAGGAAATACAGTATAATAAATAGGGAAGGAAAAATTTTAATCACTTAGCCATAAGGCCATACCCAGAGAAACAACAGTTTACATTTGGGTATCTACCTTTTGAGTGATATTTTCCCTTTTGTCTATATCTCTATACACAATCAGACACACACAAATTTTATTTAAATAGACTCATGCAACTCTATGAACACAAAATTTGGAATTCCCAATCTCCACAAGAGTCTTCCCCAGTTTGTCTCCAAATACCACAGAATTTTACAAAAGAAGATTAAAACAATTACTGCAACTTCAGAAACAAAAATTGAAAGTCATATCACAACCTGGGAGAAAATTACAATAATTGGGACTTTATGGAACTGAATTTATTTATTTGGGTTTCAACACATTATGTAATCAAAATGTGCTTCATCAGTGATTATCTAAAAGATACAAGGATGTTTTTCTTCCCCCACCAAATGCCCTCAACACAGAACAAAGAGCCTAGACTAGTCAGAGAGTAGGATAGTCAACACTCTGCAACCCTTTGATTCTAAATTTTTTAAGTTTTTTCACCTGTTTTATTAAGGTATAATTGACAAATAAAATTGTAATATATTTAAAGTATGCAGTGTGGTAAGTTGATATAGGCATTGATTTTGAAAGGTTTTCTACATTCCAATTAATTAACATAGCTGTCACATCATAATAGTGAACCTTTTGGGGTGGGGTGGGGAGGTGAGAATACTTGAGATCTACTCTGTCAGCAAATTTCAATTATGCAATACAGTAATATCAACCACAGTTGCCATGTCATGTATTAGATCCTCAGAACTTACTCATCTTACAAGGAAAACTCTGTGTCCTTTTACCACCTCTTTCCATTTCTCCCATGTCCCAGGCCCTGGCAATCACCATTCTACTCTGTTTCTAGGACTTCATTATTTTTTTTAAATTCCACATGTACTATGGAGTATTTGTTTTTCTGTGTCTGACTCATTTCATTTAGCAAGTTTCATCAAGTTCCATCCATGTTGTTTCAAATGGCAGCATTTTCTTCTTTCTCATGGCTGAATAATATTTCATTGTATATACATATACCATATCTTCTTCATGTATTTATCTACTGATGAACACTTAAGTTATTTCCATATCTTGGCCCTTATGAATAATTATACAATAAATAAGAGAGTGAAGATTTCTCTTCAATATCCTATGTTCATTCCCTTTAGATATATATCCTGAAATAGGATTGCTGGATCATATGGGAGTTCTATTTTTACCTTCTTGAGGAACCACATACTTTTTTCCATAATAGCCATACCAGTTTACAGTCCCACCCACAGTGCGCAGTGATTCACAATTCTCCACACCCTCATCAGCATTTGCTATCTTTTGTCCTTTTGATAATAGACATCCTGACAAGCAGGATTTGATACTTCACTGTGGTTTGGATTTGCATTTTCCTTGATTAGTGACATTAGGTACCTTTTCATGTACCTGTTACCTATTCATATATCTTCTTTGGAAAAATGTCTATTCATGTCATCAGCTCATTTTTAATTGGGTTATTTAGCTTTTTTTGCTAGTGAGTTATATGCAATTCTTATATATTTGGGACAACAATCCCTTATCAAATATGTGATTTTCAGATATTTTCTTTCATTCCATAGGTTAACTTTTCATTTTGTTGTTGATTTCATTTGCTATGCAGAAGATTTTTATTTTGATGCAGTCCCATTTGTCCTTTTTTTTATTTTGGTGTCAAATCAAAAAAATCATTGTGAAACCAATGTCAAGGAGCTTAACTCTATTTTTTTCTAGAAGTTTCACAGTGTCAGGACTTACTTTCAAGTCATTAATCCATTTTGAGTTGAATTTTGTGTATGGTGTAAGACAGGGGTCCCAAAATTTATTCTTTTACATGTGGCCATCCAGTTTTCCCAACATCACTTATTGAGGAGATTATCCTTTCTCTCCATTATGTATTGGTGCCATTGTCCACAATTATTGGCCATATGTATGGCAGTTTTCATCTGGGCTCTCTGTTCTATTCTATTAATCTATATGTCTTTATGCCAACATCATACTGTTTGATTCTGCCATTTGGAACCAGAAATTGATTATTTCTCCATCACTTGGCACATTGGCATGGTCTCCTGCTGACATCGTGACTTCAGAGTGTCACTTTCTGCCCAAAACTTCTTAAGGAATCATGTTCTCAAAAAACAAACAAACACAAAAACAAAACAGTTCTGTCCTCAAGAGGAAACTAGTCCCAGATGTAAGGATAATAAATTGCCCATTATATTACCAAAATCTAAGAGAACTTTCCTCTAAGTAAAGAAACAACAGAGTTCTGAGATGGTAAAAATGATAAAATATTTTTTGTAGTAGATATTCTTCTAAATAATCTTCAAGTGGAAGGGTACCACTAGTAACAGGTGTCTAGCCTGTTAATAAATTTAAATAGTACAAACATGTGCATATTTTGGAAAACAAAGTCCTCTTGAAGAGGTTCATAACTTGCATTTTAGAACAAAAATGGAAAGAATTTGGTTTAAGTAGGAAATAACAAGGAAACACAAAGATTCATTAAATATGCATCAAGTATCTTCTGTGGAATTATCTAAGAAATTAGAATGAGTAAAATATATCTTCTGACTCTTAAAGTTTTATTTTATAAAGGTAAATATTAGAAACACAGGTACATAAATTATAGTTCGAAGTCAAAAGCATTATATTCATACAAATTAATAGTAAGGAAAAATTATGTGGAAATCAAGGGAGCCGAGTAAAGTTCAGTAACAATCAACATCAGATAACTAAACTATAAGAGCACTGCCAAAACAAGCCCTTTATCACTTGATATCCCTGTTTCCCTTGGAGGAACAAGTGACATATAGCTCTATTAACCTTTAGTCAAATCTGGAGTGTCATACTTTAGGGTTATCCAGAACTATCTTCCCTTTTCCTGTTCTCTTCACTTAAATTCATAATCAGTTCAAAGATAATGTATAAAAATTAGGAACAAAAATTAAGAACAATGATTAATATGCAGAATCTGAAGCTAAACACAATTTTTAGTACCTCACTGCATCTTTGTTAAATATTCTAATATAAATTATACCTCAAGGACATGAGTTTAACTGCCACAGAAATCCATCCACTATATTTTCATTGTGTGCATTGTATTGGTTTTTTCAAAGATATTTCTTCTAGAAGCAGAGGTATATATATTATGTTGCTGCCAAATAAAAATAAACCAGTATCACATTTTCTGGTTTTAAGACTCACATTTTCACAGCATTTCCTTCTCATATCACTCTAAGTTGTTTTGTTAATTACACACACTTAGTCATTATAACTACGAATTATATTATATCTAAGTGATTTGACAATGCCACATTCCCATTATGAGAGTGTGAATTCTGAGCTTGTTTTCTGAACTATTAACCATCATTAGATCTGAGAAATTGCAGCCAATTTTCACTGTGTTATCCAATGTGTCACTCAAGGATTTAACAAATCCTTAGAAATGTGCTTAGATCATAATCTGAACAGCAATTTATTGATGAAATTTCATTATATCAAAACAAATACAAGCCTGTGTATAAAACACTTATGTTTCCAAGTATGCAAGCCTTGAATGCTATAATTAAAGTCTTTCATCACATATTTAACACACAATCTGTGATCAAGAAGAGTTAAGATATTTCAAAGAATTGCTGGTTTATTCACTAAGGAAAAAAATGGCAGTTAATTTGTGATATTAAGTCATTTTACTTATTTCTTGGTAATCCCAAAGCCAGAAAAAATAGGTAAAACATACTTCAGTTTACGAAAGTTTCCTTTACATATGAAGTTTTTTATCAAAGCATCAAAAAATTTATAAAATACATTGCTGTGGCCTTCTTTAAAAATACATAAATATTTACCACAAAATTAAGCATGGCAACTAGCATTTTAAAGACATTCTTGCTTTTCTTGTAGATTGTACTGTGATATTGTTATAAAAAGAGATAATAGACCAGTAAAGCAAAATGTGTTATCTGTATTCCTTAATAAAAGAATTCCTTAAGTCAATTTTTAAGTATAATTAACACTTTGTTCAAATAAAAGCTCTCATAGATGTCCAATATTTCCAAGATTTGGAAGGCAAGTTGGTTGGTTGAATTAATGGTGGTCAAAATAACTCATTTTGCTTTTCCCTTTTTACTCTCTTCCCTGAATTCAGTCCAAGAACATTCTCAACAACACATTTAAAAAGATTCTACTAAAGAGCACTTGATACTTTAAATCAGTATTGAGATAGGGCCTGTCACAGAGCCTTTCAATTGCACACTTGTTAACTAAGAAAGGAGTATGCCTCTGGTGCTGCAAATCCAGTGTGAGTCTCAGGAACTGAGTGCATAGCTGCCATTTCTTTCTTGTCTGGATGGCTAACAGTGCTATTCCAGATCATGCTTTAATATTTCCAGTGAATCTCTAAGTGTTGAATTATTAATAAAGAGCAACCAAGAAATTATCTGTTTTTCCTCCCTTGGCATGTAAAAATTAAGAGCAGCTTACTAGTTCATTTACTGGAATAGTGCCCCCTCATTCATGGCAGGATACATTTCAAGATGCCCAGTGGGTGCCTGAAACCACAGAGAGTACTAAACCCTCTATGTAATATTTTTCCTATACATACAGAACTTCAATAAAGTTTAATTTATAAATTAGGCACAGTAGGAGATTAAAAACTAATAATAAAATAGAACAATTTTGTAACAATAAACTGTAATAAAAGTTATGTGAATGTGGCCTCTCCCTCTCTCAAAATATATCATTATACTGTCCATACCTTTTCACTTACAAGAAGCACTTTAGAGCTTCTCTTTGGTGTATCCGAAGTGTTAGCATCACTATTCTTGCGCTTTGGGCCAATAAAGGTAAAATAAAGGTAATGAACACAAGCACTGTGATACATCAACAGTTAATTTGATAATCAAGAAGGCAACTAAGTAACCACCAGGTGGGTAGCATGTACAGTGTGGACACACTGGGCAAAGGGATGATTGACATCCTGGGTGGGATGAAGCAAAATTTCATCATGATACTCAGAATGGTGCACAATTTAAAACTTATAGATTTTTTCTGGAATTTTCCATTTAATATTTTCAGACCATGGTTGACCACACATAACAGAAACTATGGTAAGGGGAAACATGGATAAAGAAAATATGGTAAGAAAAATAAGTAACTATGCAATGAAGAAGCCAGACAAAACTTTGTCCCAGTAATCAAATTAACATCCCCCCTTTAGGAAAAGAGAAAATGCTATGTGCCTCCAAATGTGATATTCTGAGAAGGACACATCAACATTGTCATGGTGTTCTGGGTGAGGAGGGATAACGTAATCCCAAAACCAGATAAGGACATAACAAAAAAGAAAACTTCAGGCCAATATTGCTAATGAACATAGATGCTAAAATCTTCAACAAAATATTGGCAAACTGCATCCAGCAACACATTAAAGAGATCATACACCATGATCAAGTGGGATTCATCCAAGAGATGCAAGGATGATAAAATATTCACAAATCAATAAACATAATACATCACATAAACAAAAGCAAAGACAAAAATCACATGATCATATCAATAGATGTGGAAAAAACACTTCATAAGGTACAGCACCCATTTATGATAAAAACACTCAGCAAAGTGGGAATAGAGGGAGCATTCCTCAACATAATAAAGGCCATATATGAGAGACCTATAACCAACATCATACTCAATGGGAAAAAGCTACAAGCTTTCACTGAGATAGGAATAAGACAAGGATGTCCACTTTCACCAATCCAATTCAACATAGTATTGGAAGTCCTAGTCACAACAATCGGACAAGAAAAAGAAATAAAAGGCATCTAAATTGGAAAGGAGGAAGCAAAACTGTCATTGTTTGCAGATGACATGATAGTGTACACAGAAAATCCTATAGACTCCAACAAAAAACTACTCAATCTAATAAGTGAATTTGGCAAAACAGTGGGATACAAAGTCAATATCCAGAAATCAAAGGCATTTTTTGTACACCAACAATGAAATATCAGAAACAGAAATCAGGAAAAAAAAATCCCATTTGATATAGCAACAAGAAAAATAAAGTACCTAGGAATAAACCCAACCAAGGAGGTAAAAGACCTATACTCAGAAAACTACACAACGCTGAGAAAGAAATAAAGGAAGACACAAACAAATGGAAGCATGTACCATGCTCATGGATTGGAAGAATTAACATAATCAAAATGGCCATACTACCCAAAGCAATTTATAGATTCAATGCAATCTTTATTAAAATACCAATGACACATTTCACAGATATAGAACAAACATTTCAGAAATTTATATGGAACCATAAACAACCCCGAATAGCTGCAGCAATTTTGGGAAACAAAAACAAAGTAGGAGGGATCACAATACCTGATATTAAACTGTATTACAAGGCCACTATAATTAAAACAACCTGGTACTGGCATAAGAACAGACACATAGACCAATGTAACACAACAGAAAGCCCAGAAATAAACCCAAGTCTCTATGGTCAATTAATGTTTGACAAAGGAGGCAGCAGCATAAGATGGAGTAAAAATAGCCTCTTCAACAAATGGTGTTGGGAGACCTGGACAGCTACATGCAGAATTTATTTTTGTGTATACACCATACACAGGTGGGTAAAGGACTTAAATATAATTCATGACACCATAGAAGTCCTAGAGGAAAACATAGGCAGGAAATCTCAGACATTCTGTGCAGCAATACTTTCACCAATATGTCCCCTAGAGTAAGGGATACAAAGGAAAGAATAAACAAGTGGGACTTCATCAAAATAAAAAGCTTCTGCATAGATAAAAAAAACAGTATTAAAATGAAAAGAGAACCAATTGTATGGAAAAACATATTTGCCAATACCTCAGACAAGGATTTGATCTCCAAAACACATAAAGAACTCACATGACTCCATCCCAGGAAGACAAACAACCCAATTAAAAAACGGGCAAAAGACCTGAACAGACACTTCTCCAAGGAGGACAAACATAGGGCCCAAAGACATATGAAAAGATGCTCAGCATCACCAGCCATCAGAGAGATGCAAATTAAAACCACAATGAGATACCACTTCACACCAGCCAGAATGGCCATCATAAACAAATCAACAAACAAGTGTTGGAGAGGATGTGGAGAAAAGGGAACCCTAGTGCACTGTTGGTGGGATTGCAGACTGGTGCAGCCACTGTGGAAAACGGTAAGGAATTTCCTCAAAAAACTAAAAATGAATCTGCCTTTTGACTCAGCAATTCCACTGCTGGGACTATATCCTAAAACCCTGAAACACCAATCCAAAAGAACCTATGCACTCCAATGTTCATAGCAGCACAATTTACAACAGCCAAGGGTTGGAAGCAACCTAGGTGCCCATCAGTAAATGAATGAATCAAAAACTATGGTACATTTACACAATGGAATTCTATGCAGCAGAAAGAAAGAAGGAGCTCCTACCCATTGTGACAGCAGGGATGGAACTGGAGAGCATAATGCTAAGCAAAATAAGCCAGGCAGTGAAAGACAAATACCATATGATCTCACCTTTAAGTAGAACTGAATCAACAAAATGAACAAGCAAGCAAAATATAACCAAAGACACTGAAATTGAGAACAGGCTGACAGTGACCAGAGGGGAGGTAGGAGAGGATAATGGGGGAAAAGGGGAAAAGAGTTTTCAGGAACAACTATAAAGGACACATGGATAAAACCAAGGGGGAGAGAGGTGGGGATGGCTGGGGTGGGTGGGAACTGGTGAGGGGTAAATGCAGACAACTGTACTGGAACAACAATAAAATAATTTTAAAAAAAGAACATATAATTTCTTCTAGGCATGATGAAACAAACACAAATAATAAACATTCTATAAAGCAACAACTTCATTCTTCAAAAATATTGATGTCATATAAGACTAAAAAACATTTAAGGAACTGTGCTAGATGAAAGAAGACTCGATGTGATGTCTAATCTTGGACTGGATCCAATATCGGAGTGGAAAAATTCTAGGAATGACATCAGAACAAGTGACAGAACTGGAATGTGATTAGAAAATTAGGTTCATATTGTATTAAATTTCCTGAATTTGGTAACTATTAATGGTTATGTAAAAAAATCTTTATTTTTAGTAGATATACACTGGAGTACTATGATATAAAGAAGTATGTTGTATGAGTATACTTTTCCTGAAAAAAAAAGATAAAATATATATGTGTGTGTATGTACATATGAGTACATAGAGACCAAGTGAGAGAGAATGATAGACTAAATGTAGGAAGCTGATAAAACTTGAGTAAGAGCCTGGGTAAATTTTATACAGGAATTCTCTATATTATGTATGCAATGACCTGAAATATATAATTCTCTTCAAATAAGAAGTTAGGAAGAAGACACAATTCTACGTGAAGCCATAGATCCCCTTAAAGATAGAGCTGAGTTTTAGAATACTTTTAAACTAGCTTTATATTTAGGGATATTCCAATTTAGAAAGTATCTAAATTTCCAGTATTAAAATTCTTTTTAATAGATAAAAGTTCACATGTCTAAAAATAAAAACAAATGTCAATACACAATTAGAAAAGCAAAGTTTAGTAATGTAACAGAAATTAAGGTAATGAATGTGCCTAAAACAAACATGTGATTGAACTAGTGACTTTCTTATGAAACTCCAATGATATACTGGATTAAAATCACTCTAAAATTATATAGCATTATATAAATATGAAGCTCATACTATTGCTCATTGTCAAGTGGTGACTATGTTTATGTGTCTAGTACACATAATTCCAGCTGCCTGGCTGTTGAGCTAAAACATCAGTCCTTTCCTGCCTCCAGATTCAACTGAAACATTGTCCCTCCTGATTCTCAGGCCTTGAGACTCAGCCTGGAACTATGTTGTCAGCAGTCCTGGGTCTCCAGCTTGCCAAGTGCAGATTTTAAGACTTCTTAGCTCCTATAATTGTGTTAGCCAATTCCTTATTTTATATATATAATATATACGATATATAGTATATCTATAGCTATATCTATCTATATAGATAGATAGATAGAGATAGATATAGTATATCTATAGTATAGATATAGTATATATATAGCTATATCTATATATATATAGCTATAGTATATATATAGCTATATCTATCTATATAGATATATAGATATATAGATATATAGATATGTTTGGTTTTGTTTCTCTGCAGATATTACAGAACCATACTGATCATAACGACTGGTAGAACAAGTCTTTTGTGACAGAGCAATGTCTTGACAGAAATGCCAAGGCTACTGATGATTCATCCAAAACAAAGTTATAGTCTGAAGGATTCTGTAATCTTTTGGCTACTGTGTGTATAGAAAGAATTATAGTTAAGAATTTAAGTTATTGGAAAAAACAAGTCCCAAAATTCTTGAAAAGGAAATATTAACATTTGAAGTTTTGTTTGTTTGGTTAGTTAGTTAGTTGATTAGCTTTTGTGTTTTACATAGATTTTTCTGCCATTTTCTCTTCTTAGTTTGAAGAATTAACCTACCAGGAAAAAATAAGAATGGTGGAGACTGACTACTGTTCTCTAGTAATTATTCTTATTTTTAGTAACAGAAACCCTGGGAATGTTGCTGGGCACCTGAATTCCTAGCTACATCTTCAGCTAAGAGGTGAATATGGGCCAATTAGATGTTAATGAAGTATTGTGTGTGACTTCCAGATTGTCTTCTTAGAAATACTTGTCCTAAACATGGTCTGCTCCCAACCCTTTGCACTAATCAGGATGTTGCAACAACTAACACAACTTTGGAAACCATAGATGCTGAGAATGGTAGAGATACCCCACTAACCCCAAAGCACTCTCCTTTAAAATATTATGTGAGAAAAATATACTTCTGTCTTATTTATGCCACCATATTTTGGGGCTCTGCAGTATAACCTGTAACTCTAATAAATACACAAATTAGCACTGAGAGTAGATTTATATAACAAAAACATCATATGCAATGCCAAGAAGAGCACAGTCTCTGAAACTTTTTTCAAATTTGACCAAAGAAGATAACAGAAGAGCATCCTAGAGGGGAAATCCAATGACTAAGGAAGTGACTGAAGGAGTAGAGCCAACAATATGGAACCATGAAGGAACTCACCTTCCAGGTGAGAAAGGCCTCATGGAAATGGACAATGGTGTGGGGAGTTGTTGGGGTGGAAAAAGGTAAAGGGAGAGCATTGGGACAACTGTAACAGCATAAAAAACAAAATATTATTTTAAAAATTCCATCCAACAGAATTTGATAAACTGCTCTCGACCTATATTGCTGGATATTCCCACACTCCCTCTTCAACATGGAAGTTTTATTATCTTGTTGCTGCTCTACCATGTATTGGGTTGGCCAAAATGTCCATTTGTTTTTTTCCCCTAAGATGGTTTTAGTAGCACTTAATTGTCTCTAACTTCATTCAAAACAATTTTGTTAGATTCATTGTGACAGCTGTCATACAAGCATGCATTAAAAAAAGTCAACACTGTGTGGCCATTTTTCTATTGATGATGGAAGAAAATATGCAACATTTTGGCATATTATGCTTTATTTTTTCAAAAAAGGTAAAAATGCAACTGAAATGCAAAAAAAGATTTGTTCAGTGTGTGAAGAAGGTACTGTGACTGATCAAATGTTTCAAGAGGGGTTTGCTAAGTTTTGTGCTGGAGATTTCTCACTGAATGATGCCCTGTGGCCAGGTAGGCCCATCGAACTTGATGGAAATCAAATCAAGACATTTATCAGAACAATCAACATTATACTATGTGGGAAATAGCCAACATACTTGAAATATCCAAATCAATAAAGTTATTGGTGAAAATTAAAAATATGTTTTTTTGTTTTATGGAAAAAAACAAACAGGACTTGGAAGATGGCAGAATGGTAGGAGGGAACAGATTCCACTTGTCCCTACACATGGGAGAAATACTAACTGATCTACTGAGGAACAGAGCAAAAAGCCAACAATATCACAACATTTATGAAAATTGGAGATCAAAAATTATAGTGGACATTGAAAAACCAGATGGTAAGGAGACTGCTTCAGGATAATAAGGGCCCAGGGATCAGCAGGGGGGGACCAGGGAGGTTGCAGCTCCCAGGCCTGGTGCTCCCGGGTCTGCCTCAGGGCACTGGGGAGAGAGCTGGGTCAACTGCTCCCTCCCCAGCCACACAAGGATTGAGCAGCACTGGAGGAGACCTGGTTACTCCGAGGCACAGAGAGGGGAGTGAGGACTGAGAGAAAACCACACAGGGGCTGCAAGCACCTACCTGTAGCCCTGGGAAGAATGTGCGCCCCAGCCTGTGCGACCAAGGGCAGCCTGGCCATGTGCCCGCACCCCCAACCTGGAGAGAGTGTGGTTTTGTGGAAGACCCGGACACCACAACCCTGAACATGGAAAAGGCACGGGCACTCTGCAGGATCCCTGGTGTCCAGGCTGTGAACTCAGGGGGAAGTGCGTGCCCCTCAAGATCCCCAGAGCTCACATGGTGAACCCAGAAAAGGCATGTGTGCTCCATGGGATCCTGGATCCCACAGAGGTGAATTCTGGGGAAGTGCGCGCCCCCCGCTCAGGATCCCCAGAGCTCACACCTTGAACCCAGAAAAGGCACAGGTACTCTGCAAGATACCAGAGCCCCCAGTGGTGAGCTCCGGAGAGCATGCTTAGGAGGGTCCAGACCCACACACGACCCTGTGGAGAGGCACCAGACCGGCTCTGGGGAGAACACACTGCTAGCCCTGAGAACAGTAAGAGGGAGGCTGACTGAGTTCTGACTGGAAAGGAAGAAAAGCCATTCTAATTACCCCTCAGCCTGCTGAAGCCAGCAAAAACAGAAAAACTGGTTTGGCCAGTTAGAAACCAATAAGATGGTTTTTTGTTTGTCTGTTTGTTTGTTTGTTTGCTTGATTTTATCTTTTTTAACTAACTTTTTATTTTTTAATTCTTATTATTTTTATATCTCTCAATTCCTTATGCTTCTCTTTCTTTCACTCTACTATTATTCCTTTCTAAATTTATCTCTTCTTCATTCCATCATTTGCTTTTTTTTCCTTTTTTTTTTGAACCTGCAAGTTATTGCATATTCGTATTACCTTTTTTTCATTATTCTTACATTTTTTAATAGTATTTTGGTATTCCTCTTCCTTCTGTATAGTCTTCTGTAACAGTCTAAGCAAAGTCTTCCTTGATTAGCTGGTTATACTATATCGTTTGATAGGTTTCCCATGTTACCTCATTCATAGTGTATTGCTAATTTACTGTCCTTCATTTGTGTTCCATTACTACACTGCTCAAGGTTTTATACTCCCTATTCTTGTTATCTAGATCTCATAGATTCTGTCACATGATTGTTGCTCTAATATTACTGTAAATAAGACCTATTTCATACAACTGTAAACACTACACAACACCCCTCCCAGATCTCAGCCCACTTTGCAATTTCCCAAACTCTATTATTGTAGGGGTTAACTATATTCTCTTACACACTACTCGTATTTACTATTCTTTACTCCCACCCTACCTCAGAATCTGACCTCCCACAGCCTCACTGCTTTCTAAATCCAACTCACAAGCCTTTCCTCACCAACAAGAGTCTTATCTTCTTTCCATCCTTTCTAAAACATGGCAAGTGGGGTGGAAGATCATGGTTAACACAATACACATCCAAAGGATCTTCTATCTCTTCTCTACTGGCTGCTACTGTAACTATCATAGAATACTCTCTTGCTGTCCTAAACCATATTGCCTTACCCCTCCAACTGGTCACAAAAAAAGAGTAGGGGGAAGCTGTAAACACCAGGATGCCTGAAGAAGACTACACCACTGAATCTCACAGGTGTTCTACCACAGAAGTTCACACCATAAAACCAGGGAACCAGTAAAGATCAATTTAAGAAGCAAAGGCTAACAAGAAGAGTCTCAAGAACAATGAGAAGACAAAGAAACAATCTCCAAATGAAGGGAAAGGAGGAAGCCTCAGAAAGAATGCTAAATGAAATAGAGGCAACTCAACTATCAGATATTGAGTTCAAAGAAATGATTATCAGGAAGCTCAAAGAACACACAATGAGCTACCAGAAACTACAGGGAAACTACAATGAACTCATTGCAAACTATAACAACAGGAAAAAAATAGAAACTATCAACAAAGGCCAAAAGGAAATGAAGAATACAGTTTCTGAACTGAAGAACATAGTAGAAGGAATGAAAAGCAAGAGTGATGAAGAAGATAGGATCAGCGAATTGGAGGACAAAGTAGAAAAAAACACCCAGAAAGAGCAATAAAAGGAAAAGAGACTCAGAAAGAATGAAGAGGGATTAAGAGAAATGCAAGATAATATGAAACGTAATGATATCCATATAACAGAGATACCAGACGGAGAAGAAGAAGAGCAAGGAATAGAAAACCTGTTTGAAAAAGTAATGATGCAAAACTTCCCTAATTTGATGAGAGAAAAAGTCACACAAATCCAGGAAACACAGAGAGTCCCAATCAAGAGGAACCCAAAGAGGCCCACCTCAAGACACTTCATAATTAAAATGGCAAAATTTCAAGACAAGGACAGAATCTTAAAGACAGCAAGGGAAAAACAGGATGTAACATACAAGGGAGCCCCAATAAGGTTAGCAGCTGACTTTTCAATGGAAATGCTCCAAGCCAGAAGACAATGGCAAGAAATATTCCAACTAATGAGAACCAGAGGTCTGCAACCAAGGCTACTTTACCCAGCAAGGCTCTCAATCATATACAAGGCCAAATACGGAGCTTCCCAGACAAAAGAAGTCTAAAAGAATACACCTCCACCAAACCAGCTCTGCAAGTGATGATAAAGGAACTTCTTTAAGGAAAGGAAGGAAAGAGAGAGAGAGAGAGAGAGGAACACAGGCACGTAAATGGCAATGAATAAGTACCTATCAATAATAACCTTAAACATAAATGCATTAAATGGTCCAATCAAAAGACACAGAATACCTGAATGGGTAAGGAAGCATGACCCACATATATGCTGCCTACAAGAGACCCACCTCAGGATAAAAGACCTGCACAGGCTGAAAGTGAAGGTCTGGACACAAATTTTCCAAGCAAATGGACAGGAAAAAAAAAGCTGGGGTAGCAATACTCATATCAGACAAAATAGACTTCCAAAAAAGTGCCATAATGAGAGACCCAGAAAGTCACTTCATAATACTCAAGGGAAGAATCCACCAAGAAAACATAAACATTGTAAACATATATGCACCTAACATAGGAGCACCAAAATACATAAAGAATATCTTAGAGGACTTTAAGAAAGGTATTGACAGCAACACAATTATAGTTGGGGAATTTAACACACCACTGTCAAAAATGGACAGATCTTCCAAACAAAATATCAACAAAGATATCGTGACATTGAACAATGCTTTAGAGAAAATGGACTTAACTGATATATATAGAGCCCTCCATCCCAAATAAGCTAAATACACATTTTTTTCAAATGCACATGGAACATTTTCAAAGATAGACCACATGATAGGACACAAAACAAGCCTCAACAAATTCAACAAAATTGAAATCATACCAAGCATTTTCTCGGATCACAAGGGACTGAAACTAGAAACCAACCCGAAGGAAAATAACCAAAAACACTCAAAATCATGGAGATTAAATAGCATGCTATTTAACAATGAATGGGTCAAAAATGAAATTAGGGAAAAATCCAAAAATTTCTAGAAACAAATGAACATGAACTCATAACAACCCCAAACAATGGGACACTGCATAGGCAGTCCTGAGAGGGAAGCTTATAGAGATACAGGCCTACCTAAAAAGATAGAAACATTTCAAACAAACAACCTAATGCTATGTCTACAAGAACTAGAGGAACAACAACAAAGACAGCCCAGAGCAAGTAGAATGAAGGAAATAACCAAGATTAGAGCAAAATTAAATGACACAGAGACTAAAAGCACAATTCTAAGGATCAATGAATCCAGGAGCTGATTCTTTGAAAAGATAAACTAAATCAACAAGCCCTAAGCAGACTCATCAAGAAAAAAAAGAGAAGACCCAAATAAACACAATCAGAAATGAAAGAGGAGAGATTACAACTGATACCACAGAAATACAAAGTACTGTAAGAAATTACTATGACTAACTGTATGCCAAGAAATTTGAAAATCTGGGTGAAATGGACAAATTTCTAGAAAAATATAATCTTCCAAAACTCAATGAAAAAGAAGCAGGAAGCCTGAACAGACCAATAACAGCAAATGAAATTGAAGCAGTAATCAAAAAACTCCTGACACACAAAAGCCCTGGACTGGATGGTTTCACAGGAAAATTCTATAAAGCATTTAAGGAAGAGCTAACCCCTATTGTTCACAGAACCTTCCAAAAAATCCAAAATGATGGAAGACTCCCAAACTCTTTTTATGAAGCCAGCATCATCCTCATCCCAAAACCAGATAAAGACACAACAAAGGAAGAAAATTTCAGGCCAATATTGCTCATGAACGTATATGCTAAAATCCTCAACAAAATATTGGCAAACCACATCCAGCAATACATTAAAAAGATCATACACAATGACCAAGTGGGATTCATCCAAGAGATGCAAGGATGGTTCAATATTCACAAATCAGTAAATGTAATACATCACATAAACAAAAACAAAGACAAAAATCACATGATTATATCAATAGATGTGGAAAAAGCATTTGATAAGATACAACACCCATTTATGATAAAAACACTCAGCAAAGTGGGAATAGAGGGAGCATTCCTCAACGTAATAAAGGCTGTATATGAGAGACCTATAGCCAACATCATACTCAATGGGCAAAAACTAAAATTTTTTCCACTAAGGTCAGGAACAAGACAAGGTTGTCCACTTTCACCACTTCTATTCAATATAGTACTGGAAGTTTTAGCCACAGCGATCAGACAAGAAAAGGAAATAAAAGGCATCCAAATTGAAAAGGAGGAAACAAAACTGTCACTGTTTGAAGATGACATGATAGTGTACACAGAAAATCCTATAGACTCAGCCAAAAAACTGCTTGACCTAATAAATGAATTTGGAAAAACAGTAGGATACAAAGTCAGTATCCAGAAGTCAAAGGCATCTCTGTACACCAACAATGAAACAGCAGAAGCAAAAATCAAGAAAAAAATTCCATTTGATATAGCAAAAAGAAAAATAAAATACCTAGGAATAAACCTAACCAAAGAGGTAAAAGATCTGTATTCAGAAAACTACCTAACACTGAAAAAAGAAATCAAGGAAAACACAAACAAATGGAAACATACACCATGTTCATGGATTGGAAGAATTAATATCATCAAAATGTCCATACTACCCAAAGCAATTTACACATTCAATGCAATACCTATTAAAGTACCAATGGCTTATTTCACAGACATAGAACAAACACTTCAAAAATTTATATGGAACCATAAACAACCCCGAATAGCTACTGCAATTTTGAGATAGAAGAGTAAAGTAGGAGGGATCACAATACCTGACACTAAACTATATTACAAGTCCACTGTAATCAAAACAGTCTGATACTTGCATAAAAACAGGCACATGGACCAATGGAACAGAACAGAGAGCCCAGAAATAAACCCAAGTCTCTGTGGTCAATTAATATTTGACATAGGGGGCAGCAACATAAAATGGAGTAAAAATAGCCTCTTCAACAAATGGTGTTGGGAGAACTGGACAGCTACATGCAAAAAAATGAAACTTGAGCACCAACTTACACCTTACACAAAAATAAATTCAAGGTGGATAAAAGACTTAAATATAAACCATGACACCATTAAAGTCCTACAGTAGAACATAGGCAGGAAGATCTAAGATATTTCACATGGAAACTTTTTTACTGATATGTTCCTCAGAGCAAGGGACATAAAGGAAAGAAGAAACAAATGGGATCTCATCAAAATAAAAAGCTTCTGCATGGCTAAAGAAAACAATATTAAAGTAAAACAAGAACCAACCCTATGAGAAAACATATTTGCCAATGATACCTTGGACAAGCATTTGATCTCCAAAATATATAAAGAACTTACACAACCCACTCTAAGAAGACAAGCAACCCAATTAAAAAATGGGCAAAGGACTTAAACAGATACTTCTCCAAGGAGGACATACAGAGGATCCAGAAACACATGAAAGGATGCTCAATATTGCTACCTACCAGAGAGATGCAAATTAAAACCACAATGAGATACCACTTCACACCAGACAGAATGGCCATCATAAACAAAGCAACAAACAAGTGTTGGAGAGGTTGTGGAGAAAAGGGAACCCTAGTGCACTGTTGGTGGGACTGCCTACTGGTACAACCACTATGGAAAACAGCATGGAACTTCCTCAGAAAACTAAAAATGGATCTGCCTTTTGACTCAGCAATTCCACTTCTGGGACTATATCCTAAAACCCTGAAACACCAACCCAAAAGACCCTATGCACTCCAATGTTCATAGCAGCACAATTTACAATAGCCAAGGGTTGGAAGCAATCTAGGTGCCCATCAGTAAATAAATGGATCAAAAACTATGGTACATTTACACAATGGAATTCTATGCAGCAGAAAGAAAGAAGGAGCTCCTACCCTTTGCAACAGCATGGATGGAGCTGAAAAGCATTATGCTAAGTGAAATTAGCCAGACAGTGAAAGACAAATACCATATGATCTCACCTTTAACAGGAACCTAAATAACAAAACAAAGAAACAAGCAAAATATAGTCAAAGACACTGAAATGGAGGACGGGCTGATGGTGACCAGAGGGGAGAGGGGAGGGAATTTCAAGGGAGAATGGGAAGGGTTTACAAGGAACAACTATAAAGGACACATGGACAAAAACTAGGGGGAGTGAAAATGGGAGGGAGGTGGGGAGGGATGGATGGGTGGGCTGGAATGGGAGCAAAGGACAGAAAAATGTACTTGAACAATGATTAAAATAAAATTTTAAAAAATTAAAAAAAAACAGACTCTTTGGCCAACCCAATATATCAGGTATGGGGACAGGGAAGGAAGATACCTTGCTTTTTATTTTATTCATTGTTTAGCCTCAAATAGCTACAGCAAGGCTGATGACAAGGACAGGCATTACTCAGAGATCCAGGACTTGAGCTGGGCATTATAACTGGATGGGGCTTGTTATCTCTCTTACAGAAGGGGTTCCAAGCAGGATAGGAGAATCAACATGGTTAAATGTGGTGACATGGATTCATGGCAGCCAGAGATACATGGGTCACAAGAGAGGGAAACCATGGTGAAATCATCTGTCACCCTTTTTTTCTTAAAGTAATAGGTACCCTAGAATTACAGCTGTGCACAGGGCCATATATCTATACACTTTATTTTGTAATCTCTCTTTCAATGAAGTATGGTGGTGTGACTAAATGAAAATCAATAGGATATAAGCAGAAGTGTTAGACATAACTTCCAGTCATTTCCTTAAGTCTTCCTGCCTGGACTCCTTTCCCCTCCTCCCAACTGGCTGGAAAATGCCACTATAGGGGCCACCATTAAAATCTTAATATTGAGATGGCACAGCCACACCTCCAGTCCTGAGTCAGGTAGTTCTGGACTATTACATGAGACAGAAATAAACTATTCATTTCTATTCTCTTTGTTGTAAGTGCAGCCTATCATTAGCTACTATAAGTTTCATCTAGCTGTGGAGAACCCTAGTATAAAATAATATTTGACATTCTAAGAAAAGCAGTAGGAAGATGTGTATATTGGAAGAATCTGAATATTCTGAATATTCAGCAACTTTAAGAATAAAAAGTTGTAATAGTCTCCAAAAACCATATTTCCTCACTAATTTTATATTTACAAGAAAGTTAAATTTGTCTTGATAAGCTGAATGTGCATTTAGGCCAAATACATAGGCATCACACTGAATGCCTACCTGACAAAAGGGTATAGCTGCTTAAAATGAATACACTTTGCTAATATATATATATATAAGAGAATGTTAGAATATAAGAATTTCACTGTGTAAAATGTTCCTCAATAATACAACCACACTTCACGTTCATGAAGTGGATTGTCACTATGTGGAGTTGTTATCCTGGTTGTGGTACATCAATGTCATATGGTTTTATTTTAACCCTGTTCAACAAAGCTCACTAAAATAATGAATAAGTGTGGTAAATAGTGGTATATTTACAGAATAAAAGTTACTTTTCTTCAGTTTATACAGTGAGAGGTCGGGCTATAATCAGTCTTGGCAGACATCATACCCAGAGTTCCTAGAAATAAAAAATTATGCTGAAAGTGTTTCTGTATTTCAATGGTACTTTTTTAAAAGAAAGCATAAAAAATATTTTTCAAATTACATTTTCATATTCTCTCTTATGATAGCACACAAATCTCCAATCCTAAAATCAGAGTGAACACAGTATAACATGCTTTTCTCTGATGATCCTGCATAAAACAAGAATACATTTGAGACTAAACAAATAATTGTATGTGTTTATGTCTGTGTATCCTGTAACAAGACAAAAGAGACTGATGAGGTTAAGGGTTTAGACTCAGACAACCAGAGGATATATGAGAACATTCCTGAAGGATGATGACAAGGTTATTTTTCTTTACAGAAATGTCAGTAGATTAAATTTGGAGTCACTCTGCCCTTAATATAATAGTTGTCATAAACAAGGAGTCATGAGTTATCAGCTGTTCACACAAGCAGCTTTAGAGAATCATGGAGAAAAGATTAAATGGGTATAATTTATAATCCAGGCTCTCTGTAATGCTAGGGTTTTCAGTACTGGACTTCTGCAGAGCCTCTGGCTGGGTCTCATCTCTGACTGTCAACACAACCCTGGGTGACATTGTACTGTCTTTGCTGTTGACCTATTATCTTTCAAAAGACTAACACACAATAGTGCAAATATAATCTATTGGATTTTCTACCCAAGTATAAGACTTTCACTATAAGAGTGGATTAAAAAAGAGAAATAGCACTCTGAAAGTACATGAAAGACAAACCAGTCATACTTGATGTTACATTTGCTATTAATATCCAGTATCTAATTTCTCTGTTGTATGTGTGCATTGTATGTAAATATATACAAAAATATAAAAACATTTATATCAGGTTCTCTTTGTTATCTACTACATGATATAATAAAACAAGATCTATAAATAATTCAATGAAAAACACTAGCCAAAAAAATACTAGCATACTACTAAATTTAGAGATGATCTTTTCCTTCTCCAGATAATTATAATCAAATTATAAATAAAGAATCTTTGTATTAAAGGCATCTCTTTCAGAATATATTATTTTAATTTTCTAAGGGTGGATTTTTGCCACTTTGTGAAGTTTACTCGTGTATATAAAGGCTACATGAATGGTACATAAATAGGACTAACTAAATTAGTCCAAATATAAATTCCTGTTCCTTGAAACAATTATTTTAAAGAATATAATAATGAAGATTACCAGTATTAAAGTCAGACTTCCTGGGTCTGAAATCCAGCTCCCTCAGGTACTAGCTGTGTGACTCTGGACAAGCTTCTTAAACTCCCTAAGTTTCATTTTCCTCATCTGAACAAAGGGCTTATGAATTAAGTCTACTTCTATTTTGAGGGTCAAATGAAATGAGACATCCTAGTTGTCAAAATGCTAAGGACTTAATAAATTCTTAATAAGTATTAACTAATATTATAATTGTTCATATGTTTATCTCATTATATTTATACCTATAAAGTACACATCTACAATGGACTGAATGTTTTCACATTTGCATACCCTCAAAATTTATGTTTGTTAAAACCTTAATCCCTGGGATAGTATTAGAAGACAGGCCTTCAGAAGTAATTAGATCACAAAATTGAAGCACTCAGGAATGAGATTAGTGCCTTTGTAAGAAGAAATTGGAGAGCTAGCTAGGTCTCTGCTCTCTGCCATGCAAAGATACAACACAAAGACCACCATCTATAAGTTAGGAAGTGGGCTCTCACCAAGACACCAAATCTACCAGCACCTTGGTCTTAAACCTCCAAGCCCCCCGAACTGTAAAAAATAAATGTTGTGTGTTGAGACCACCCAGTCTACAGCATTTTGACATAGCAACCCAAATGGATTAAGACACCATTGTACAAAGTGACAAAAAGAAAAATTTTGCCTTCCTTATTACAACTGAGCAGGACCAAAAAGAGCCAGTTATTATATATAATTTCCGTGTCAGATAAATATATTTCAAAGCATCCAAATTGTTCTTTCTGTGTTTGCTCATTACCACACTTTGTCCTTTCTAGGGGGCCTTTGCATTTGGAATATCCTTTATCCCTACAATATCTTCTGTTTCCTTAATACTCTACTTTAAAATCACACTCTAAAATACACTTTACAGAACACTGTCATTTGACTTTCATCACTATGCAAACCTTATCCCTCAGCACCCACTTTCCCCTCCTCTTTTCCAATATCCTTTCACAGAGCCATACCCTCTCAGTCATCTAAATTGAAACTGATGTTTCACCCCACCACACTCACTCACCAAGGTCAATCTAGTCCACTATCAAAATATTTCCTAACATGAGCTCCAGCTATTTCCTACCACCCCAGACAAACTATTACTAAATTAAAGTATTTTAAATGCTCATTTTTTCTCTCTTGAAATAATATGATATTTTCTAATTTTCCTACCTTTTAATATAAGTCACATTTTTTCTACATCTTTTCCATTTTTCCAAAATACAGGGTATTAAATGTAAACATTCATAGTCTTAATTATAGGATTGAATTTAGATACTTACAATTGATATTTCTGGCACATCACTAAAATGCTTCAAGAAAATGATTAAAATGATTTAATAATACAGTAGTCTCTGATGCTTAAGCATTCTTATATACAAGAGCAGTTTTGGGTCAATTCTCAAATTTGCATTAGTAAGGAATCAGCCTCCCCTCAAAGCACATTACAATATGCCCTTTCTTAATAACTTGATTGTGATATCACATATAAAATTGCTTAATAGTCAGTCTCCAATTTGAATTCTGATTTTAAAAAATATATATCTAATGCTTTACAAACTTAGATTTATTAGCCAAGAATATCCCTACTCATATATAGGCTGAGGCTGTTAACACAACATGAATGTAAAAGAATAGAAAACTACCTAAAGGTCAAATCATTTTAAAAGACACAAGCACTATTTAAAATATCAGTTTGTTCCACATGAAGATGGTATATTTATCTTTGGTGAAGCTTTTGCTTTAAAGAAGTGTTAAATTTTCAAATGGATATGGAAATTTAGAAAAGTTACTATTTTGCAAATGATGTGGAGAGTCAGGGGGTGGTTTACCGCAAGTTCGTCATTTAAGAGCTGCTCTCCCGAAGTCTATCTCCTCTCACATTATTATCATTTATAGCACCCAAAATGCATTTGAATTAAGCATGTTTCCTGGAACCCCAGAAGGGATTCATTACATATCTTTTCCAAAGATAATGTCTTTTTATTTGCATAAAAATACAATTTCATCACAGCTTCCAATCAGAGGCAATAGGAGAGCATTGTGGATGTCTAGTCTAAAGATTTTCATATCTGAATAGACCCCGAGGATGGAGCTTCACATTCATTATTGACCTTTTGCCTTTTATCACTTGATTATACACAGCACAAAAGAATATCTGAGCTATGAAAAATCACCTCTCACAAAGATGCAGGAGCTTATCTGGAGCACAGATCCTGTGATATATTTTATTAAAAAAAAATATGATCAGCCTTCTCTTCGAGTCAAGGAAAAATCTCTACACAGATTCCAGTGATGGAAAACATTTTAAAATATGACCTTTTAAATTTCTGCTCTACATAATTACTAGAATTCCCCTTTTAGGTAACTGTATAAAGTTGGCCCCCATAATACCTTGAGTTTGCCATTTTTTACCTACCTGTAAGAAATCGCAATGTGTTTAAAATGATAAGTTGCTAGATGAGCCATCCATGCTCGGGCCCCAGAGCAGGACTTGTTGAGATTTCCTGAACTTTGGTCTCAGATAGAACATTGACAGGGAGTAAGGGCATTATAGCCATTAAATCATTTAGTAGTCCTTTATTAATAGGAGAACCCCATGTCCCAGTGTGACTAAGATAGTGCCTGCTTCTACCTATTGCCCTGGTATGATTAGTAATAGTATCCCCTCAAAGGGGTCCTTTTGGACAGTAAGTTAAGTGGTAACCCTTTTCACTGAGAGCTATAGATATCCCAGGTATACTCAAGGTTCCAGGTAATAGAAAAAAAGTCTTCAGATCAAGGAATGAAATCCTTTTCCTGCCTAATATTACAGAAGCAACAGTAGATCACATTATCCCAGAAGTACCCAGGACTTGTTAGTAAGAAGAGACCATGACGCTATTACAGAAAAATATCCAAGTTAATATAGGTTAAAAAGCCAAAACAGTGTAGGCTGGCTGGATTGAAGCTACTAAGAAATTACTTGATTATTCAGAGGAAAGGATCTTATCTAGAAATAATGAGATACTATTATTGTAGGGAAAAAAATAATTTTTCATGTACCCTTCTAGGTTCTTGGCTGACACCCTTCCCCAATAAAAGACAGATTAACAGGAGAAAAAACAACAGAAGTTTGATAACACATATACCTCTTACATACATGGGAAATATTCAGGGAAACAGGACTACTTCCCAAAATGGCCTAGACCACTATCTTAAATAACATCTTCAGCTCAAGACAAAGGATGTGTGTTGGACTGGGTAGGTTAAGGAGGCCTATTATAGGATGTTTACAGGGAAAGCACAGTAAATGAGGGTATAGTTACTATGTAGAATTAAATCTCTGCCTTCTCCACTGATAAGAGTTTCTAGAGAAAGAGACCCTTACAAATGGATATTTCTCTTAAAATATCTCATATAAAAGGGTAACTTCTACTCAAGTATTTAAAGCTTTTCTTATATTTGCTATTTCTTTAAAATAATCAGCCTAAAATCATCTTTATGCCAAAAAAACACATTTTGGGATGCTTCTCTTCAGTATTTAAGAAAAGAATCACACTGCAATTATACCTATATATTATCAGTATTTCATACAGTATACATGTGTACTTCCATGAACTAGCCAATTGCACCTAATCTGGTTCCTCTATGGTGCGTAATTAGTTCATTCTGAAGATCTTCCCCACTCCTTGTTTTCCCACTTAAATTATTAAAATCTTAAATCCTTAAAAGTAGGTCAGTGTTAAAGCTCAAATCAGTAAAACAGTCTTCTCTGATGCCAAAACAATAGGCCAAGCATTGCAACCCTCTAAAGGCAAAAAGGATAATGAAATTTCAGGTCATGGAAAGTCCAAAGCCCAGTACATGGGAAGCAGTGTTGTTTTTTAAAGAGGTCAAAGAGGATGGTTTCACCCCAGTTGCTTGAAATTAGGAGCTGTTGCATCGAAAATTATCAAAAAATATATGAGATTTACAATCAGAAAATTTGGACTTGGGTCATATGTGCTAACTAAATGAGCTTATTTCAATTTCTTACCTCTCTGAACATCATATTCTCATATAGAAAATGTAGATGATAATCATACTGATTTTACTGGGTTATTTTTAGGATCAAATGAATTAAAGTATAATCATAGAGTCAAAGATGTTAGCAATAACCCCTAAGGACTGCTTGTACATCATCATTTTCTTTATCCCATTTCTAATACTTATTTCAAGTTGGTCAGACATCAACTGTATTAAAGATATTTTTCTCCCCTTGCTCATATATTTTCTTTATCATAACTGACATATGAGCAAAAGAAAAGTGGATATGTCAGTACACACAAATTTTTTGTTACCACAGCCTATTCTTTTGTTTGTGTGTGTGTGTGTGTGTGTGTGTGTGTGTGTGTGGCTGAATCCAGTTAACTCTACTCTAGGGTTTATTAATAACATAATTAATGACACTTGTCTAACCACTTCACTTCTCAGCTATTTGTTTTATTGCCAAGGAGGAAAAAGTTATAGCTTATTTTTATCCCCTTGCTGAAAGCAAAGATTTTTCAAATAAACCAAGCTAGTGTGGTTCTGCAGTCTAAGGAAATAGAATGTTCGTCCTGAGCAGTAATTAGTGGCCACTCTCAAGGTGACTGGGAGTGAGTGTGCTGATCCATACTACTCATGAATATGTGGCCCAAATTGTATTTAAAATGGTATCTCCCAAGCAAAAAAGGAAAATGAATTCATGGACATGGACTGCAGTGTGGTCATTGCAGGGAGCAGGGTATAAGGGGGTTAAACGGTAATGGAAAAAATATAATAAAAACTGAAAATAAATAAAAATAGTAAAATGACATCTCTACCTACCAAAATAGTTGTATGGTCTTTTATGCCCTATTTCAAAAACATTTCCAACACTTGAAAGCATTCACAGTTGAAAATGAAAATTTTAAAATTAAAAATTAAAAATTAGAATTTAAACTCAAATTAAAAATTCAGTCCAATATCTGAGAAAAAGAAAATAATTCCAAGCCATTAATCTTTAGAAGACAAAGACAAAACTCCATTTCAAGGCTTTCTTTCTCTACTGTTATTCAACCAGCCATCAGTACTCAGTGCTTTGGCGATCTGTGCTCAGTTATTGTGGTGCCAATCTTTCAGAATCAGTTCTTGATTGTTTTCCTGAAAGGCTCAAGCTTTTCAGACTCGTTGTCTGGTTCATCCTAACATTTCTGTAGGAAGTTGGAGACAGATGTCCATGATAACATTTCACAAATTTTACAAAACCATTAGGATAGTGACACAATTACATAATCAATAGTGATTCAGTCCCAACCACACCATGGGAAATTCCCCATAGTGTTTTATGCCTCAATCACAATGAATATAATTATAAATTATCTTAACTTTAAAGTTTATAGATATCATTTATAGTGATTAGAAAGTACCTAGGAACTAATGTTAATCTTCAAAGACAGAAGTCACCATAAGGAGATCTTGAGATAAATTTATAGAATTGTAGGGGTTCAGAACAGGCCTCCCCAAAATATGCCACTTTAGCATGTGAATTACTTTGAGCAGAAGGTAATCAAGACCCTGAAGGCTCATAAGAAAAATTCACATCTCCATTTAGGAATTTAAGTTATGACATGTCTATAAGGCAAGGCAACCTTCTAACTACTAAATATCTGCTTTTATTGACCTACAAATGACCATCCTCCCCTCTGAAGTCCCAAGGGGCCTTACCTCATCCTTAGCTCAGAATGTCATATATACCTCATATTCCTTTTCTGTGTGTAAACCTCTCATATATGTGGGGTCTCTGGTACTCTCTGATGCTCTCATTGTGTGTGGGAGGGGCAGGTTTCCCAGGGTTCCCATGAGAACATAGGTAATTAAATTTCGTCATTTTTTCTTGTTAATCCGTTCCTATGTATTTAATTATTAGGCCATCTGCAAGAACCTAGGAAGGTAAAGTTTCTTCTTCCCCCACAGAGTTAACACAGAAACACACAACAAATATTTATTAAACACCTATTCTGTGCCAAGCACCATTGTAGATTAGGATGTATAGGTTAACAAAATTCTTGCCTTCAAGGAACTTATATTCTACTAGAGACTTATAATGACAATATATGTATTAATAAAGAATACAGCACCTTGCACATTTATAGTTGCATTGAAAGTAAAAATGAATATGAGATAGTAGAGGGAGGAATATCTGTATCTTTTATCAACATTTTTTTCACCAGAAAACAACTAATGCTTAAAAATCACTAATACAAATAGCATGGGCTTCTCTTAAATATCTGAGTTTTTGCAGTACAAAATTGTCCATTGTTCTTGACATCTCTTAAATGTATTTATAATTAATGTTAAAATATGTGACTAAAACAGAAGAGAAAGAGAAATATGTCATCTTAGATCTGATGTTATCCAATTAGTTCCAAAGTTGATGTCATGTCAGTCATATCAATGAAATTGTGTTCTGACAATGTACAATAGAAATAATATCAGTAATTACTCCAGGAAAAGCTGCTGCTGCTTGAGAACAGCTGTCAATTTAGTGTAAAACAAATTTATTTCAGTCATGTGGTAACTATGACAGGTTCGATAATGTTCCAACATAGCTGTACAATCACGTTATTTTGTAGGTCACTGGTGCTTTCATTGCAGAATTACATTTTGTTTTACATGCCTCTAATGGCAGTATTGTTACCAAAACAATGGGTGTTAGCAACATCAAGAAGGTGTTAGCCACTAATGTAGTTATCAACGCAACAGGCATGTTCTCAATCTCTCCGCAAAATTGCATTTGTTTCTCATTTGCAACTCAATTCAAGAAAGCTACTAAATACCAGGATTTTTGCAATGTGTTATAAAGAATATGATGAACAAATCATGTGCCCCATCCCTTAGAAGGGTCTGTAAAGGGCATAAATAGCTACAAATATAAAAGATGTCAGCAATTAAATGTACATACTAGATATTTTGCATGGCATTCTTATTTGGCCATTATTAATTAGCATTTTTTAGATCTCAGAGACTATATCACCCCAACTGCTTGGGCCTATATTTTATTTGCTTATTTTTCTCCTATTGAATCACACTTGCAAATTTGAAAATGGCAGCAGTGAACCAGGACTGCAGAAGAGGTGTGCTCATGTGCAGGGCAGGCAGGCAAGGTGCGTCTTTGAAAAGAACATCCTTGGTGGTGTTGAAGAATAATGGAAAGGAAGAAAGAGGTTAGACAAAGGAATTTTTTCATAGTCTCACAAGAACCAGGGCATCAAAGCAGAGGCTCTTAACATTTTGTGCCAGAGGCCTCTTGTCAGAATAATGTTTTAAATGCATGAAGTAAAATAAATAGTATTAAAAGGAAACCAGTAAAATACAAACATCAAAAATTTTATTGTCATGCAGCAATATGTGTGCTTCTTTATTAGCATATTAAAGTATAAAAGTGTATCTAATAATGCCTCTAATTTCAAAGTAGTGTTGAGTATAAATGACATTTTGAAAAATCTGCAACAACTGTGATGTTACATAAAAACATCTGTGATTTCTAGTGATGTCAAAGTCACAACTGCTGTTACCAGAGTAGTTTGTTGCTTTCATAGATAATTGAAAAATATGCTAGGTTTCACAGGTTATGTTTTACTGATTATAAAATACACCACTCACCCTCCTACCCCCTGTCACTGGCCTGTGGTAGAGACCTAATTCCTACCAATGCTTAGTGTCACTCAGCAATTTAATATCCCTGTGTCTCACAAAAGCAACATCTTATCAACTGCACACATTTCACACAGAAGCATAAACCTCATTATGCCCTTCAAACTTCCCTGGCACCAGTACTACCGGGCTCATGAAAATGTGCACTTGGCTAAATAGTTCCATTTACCCAGTCTTGGGTCTGATAAATGCACCACTATTAACTGTCATTTTCGAAACCACAAAAACCATACAATACTAAACATTACTGCAGCTTTCCAGAAACACACACAATACAGGATATAGCACCAAGACAGCTCTATTAAGACATACAATCAAGATTAAATGGTTTACAAAGTCTAGACATTATCACCAAATCAAGTGGTTAACAACTGAGAAGAAAAACACATCATTTAAGGGAATTCTGTTATTCCAGGAGTAGGCTGTCAAAGCAGGTGCTAAAAGAAAAAACCATGAAAACTGTGTCAACAAAGGTAAAGCATCTGTTGGGAGGCGACAACCTGACTTCATCAGAGTTCAGATTAAAGCAAGGCATGCTGTTTGGTTCATGTGTTAGTGTAGAATCATGTGTCGTTCAGTTCCTGGAGTAGTTTCAGTTATGACACCTTCAACAAATATTTATCACATTACAAAGTGGAGTCATCCACTCATTGAAAAGAGAGGACTCGAACACATATAAACATCCACGATGCCCTACCCTCTCAGGACAGTTAGCAACACATAGACCATGTGAACACAGTAGCTTCAATCCCAACTGCTTTGCCTCTGTGCAGAAAATAATGCCCCTGAGAGCAAAAAAAAAAGGCAAAATGGGTAACTTTTAAGCAACTGGAGAGGACAGTGATTTCCACAAAACTAAGGAAAGAGGTGAAAGAAAAGAGAGAAAGGAGAGGAAGAGTTGCATCCATAGTGCTCAGGGCAAGTACCCTCAAGGTGGGGCAATGGCTACATGATGTTCCCAAGGACATGGGTCCTCAGCCATGGGGTCCCAAGTACCACAGAGCTCCTGTACCCTATGTGTTGCTCACAAACACAAAGATACAAAACCCATTATGGGCAAAGAAAATGCAAACATCATCTCCCCCCATTTTTCACTCACTATAAGCCTCCCAGATTCTGGAGCTGCCTCATAGGAAGAAAACTAAGTATTCTGGTTAAAGAAAATAAATACAACAAATATTTCTTGTTCATCCAATTCTTAAAAAGATTTTTGCTAGAAAGTTTTGAAAATGTATACCACCTATTTCTGCCCTCTTAAACTTAACAATTAGGGCTGTCATTTCAATAAAAACAAATGTCAGAAGTCCCAGCCCCTCAGGATGGCTCAGTTGGTTGGAGGGTTGTCCCTTCTATCCAGGCACCCAGGGTTGCTGCTTCCATCCTGTCCCCAGTGGGGGGCATGTGGGAGACAACCAATGAATACACAGGTGGGTGGGGAAAAAATGGATGTTTCTCTTTCCCTCTCTTTCTCTCTCCTTATTTCTCTGGCCCTTCCTATCTCCCTTTCCCTCTCTCTAAAATCAATGTTTAAATTTTTTAAAAAAATGAAGTCCCACATATGTGAGTGAAATAACTTAAATATTAGAAGGGTATAGAAATTATGTATGGTAAAGAGACTATGAATAAACCTGAAATAATGCCTTCAAACTTATTTCCTGATGATTTTTTTATCTGTGATATAAACAAAATTCTTCTGGTTCTAAAATTATACTATTAGCTCATTTTTTAATTTCAAATCTATATATTTCTTATGGCTCTTCACATCTACCCCCTTGTATCTTCAAGCTGAAATAATTCCCTTCTGAGTCAAACTTCCCCTCAGATATGTGCGAAGTTATCATTTATCTCAAGATTTCTGAATTGAAATTAATTTTAATGTATGTGTAATTATGTGAATCAAGATTACAAAGATATTATAAGCAAAGTAAAACAAAAAGAGTTTGAAGGTGTGATCTCCTTAACCCTGATAGGAACCAATGAATTCCATCTTATTTCCTTGGCCTGAATCTCAGAGGCCCTATTCATGCTGGTTACTTAATAAACTGTGAATGGAGACAGAATGAGCCAGAGCGTCTAGCTACTGCAGTCTTTAAATCTGCACCATCATCCTGGTCTAGACAACAGCAGGATAATTGCTTTTTCAGAAGGAGGGAATAGCTAGAAAAATCATAGAGAAACTGGCACAAACTAGAAATACTTTACTTGGTATATTTTTAAATCTATTAACTAGTAAAAATCTGATAAACTTCTAAAACATAAATATGTAATATCATACATTAGGAAAAGAAAACTTCAGGAGAAAATGGGAAATTAGAGATAATGGCTTTAATTCAGAATAGCTAAATTACTCCATAGAATGAATTAGAAACAAAAAGTAGTGGGTTTTCTTGGGGTGGGGTAGGGCTTAAGGTAGATTCTATTATTTTGTCAAAATAATTATTTTTCTCCCTATGATAGGATTGTATATCCACCCCTTTGATGGCAGCCTTAGTCATGTCTTACTTGGCCAATGAAGTGGAAGCAATGAGACAGACCCCTTTCAAAAACAAGCATGTGTCATGTCCTTATGCCCCTGTATAAGATCAGATGCCCAGAGATCTTCCATCTGGGTACTGCTATGAAGCTAGTATGGAGCAGAATCACAGTTGATTTGGGATAAATGGGCAGTATGAGCAAGGAATAAACCTTTGTTTCTGTAAGCCACCAAGATTTGTGGATAGGTTATTACTGTGATCTAACTTAGCGTAAGCTAACCATTAAAAGACTGATAAGATTCCATAGGCCAAAGGCAGAACCAGTGGGCATATTCCAGTAAATACAACCCACTACTTCTATCCCAGCATTCCAGTACACGCATAGTGCTTTCATCTTTGAGCCAAGAGGTAACTGCAAGGAGATAGCAGCAGACCAGTGTTACAGGATACAGCCCAAAGTCAATGGCTTCTGCATTGTCTCCTTTTATTTCACTAGCTTTTGTTGCTTTAGTGCAGCAATTTTCAACCAGTGTGCCATAAGAATTTTTAAAACATTCAATACCTGACTATTTACACAAGGGCACTGACCTCTCTCTTACCCTTTAAATTGTCAAATTAACAAATGACAACAACCAACATAACAGTAGCTGTCAGGTATAAATGAATCAAAATTATACGCATTTTTGGTCAAGTTGGGAAAAATATATATTTTTGGCATGCCACAGAATTTTAGTAATTAGTTTACTTGTGCCAATGAGATGAAAAAGGTGAAAATCACTGCTCTCATGAATTGACCATCTAGTACTCCATTCTCCTGACAGTGGTGATCCTCCAATATTTGTAAACAATAAGATTTTCCTCTTTTCTGTGTTAGCAAAGAGTAGGAGAAAGTGAGAAGAGGAAAATTGTGAAGAGAGGAAGGAGAAAGGTAGTGCATAGTATGAATCACAATTCACATACCCAGGTTGGTGCATGCAAAGCATAACTTTACTTTCTAAAGCAATTTGCTTTGATGCTGTATTTAACCAGTATTTGTTGAGCTCCTTGATCACTGCATCAAGCCACAGTTTTGGAATCTGACATATGAGTTTGCTAAAGAAAGTAGGGGAGGGGGTCCTGGGTGACTCCATCAGTCTACACAAATTGTCACTGAGCTGTTTACCATACTGGTCCTAGAGCTTCTTGCCATGTGTGACTGGCAGATGCTGCTGTGGCACACCTGGCACATTCCTTTGCAAGACTGACCATAATCTCTCTGCCCAGATAGATCCTGCAGCATTTGCAGCTCAAGGATTGAGCAGCCTTTCCCACTGCACTGCCTGGGAAACAGCTCTCTGGTCTTATCACACTCACCTTTTCCTTGAAGGAAATGTCTAACATAGACAATATCCTGCTACTTTATATTTGGGGGCAAATTTTCTAATAGCTAGGCAACTTCTAACTAATAGATAACTTCTACCTTATCTTGGGCTAAAGATTTTCCTAAACAAATGCCAGGAAGAATTTTACTCATATTCTTCTTTCCAATTAGCCACAACTCTACTTCGAGACAATAGGAAGAAGGCAAGACAATTTGAGAAGAAAAGCAAAGAGAACAGTACAAGAAGGTAAAATTTTAAATTAATCTCTTGTTTCTCCTTCCTCAAAATTACAAAATCATTTTGGAATGCAGAATTTCTAGAAATGGTCCCTAAGATTCCATACCCTAAGTATGAGAGGCTGAGAATGTGAGGACACATCATTTCTGTGGTTGTGCTATCTTATATAGCACAGTATAGCTTTTAAAAGGAAGACTATTCAGCCCTGGCCATTGTGGCTAAGTTGGTTGGAGTGTCGTCCCATAACAGAAAGTTGTGGGTTTGGTCCCCAGTCCAGGCACATACATAAGGCAATGGATGGATGTTCCTTTCTAACATCAGTGTTTCTCTTCCCCTTCCTCTCTCTCTAAAAGTAGCAAAGAAAAATGTCCTGGAGTGAGGATTAAAAAATAAATAAGTTAAGGGAAAATTATTTGAGAGGGCCTGATCAAATTCCTTCAGCCTTTAAAAGCAAAGAGACTTCTGTTGCTGGTGAAAGAGAGGAAGGTAGGAGAGGGAGTCAGGCAGTATTTAAAGTATGAGAAGGATTTAAAGCACAGTTGCTGCTCTGAAGATGAAGGGACCTCAGGGAGCTGAGGCTGCACCCCTGGCTGACAGCCAACAAGGAAACAAGAGTCTTAGACCTACAACCACAAGTAAAAGAATGCCACCAACAACTGGAAAGCAGATTGTTCCCTAGAATTTCCAAATAAGGAGATGGCCCTGCCTAGCCAACACCTTAATTTTGACTTTGTAAGCAGACAACCCAGTGATTCCACCTAAATGCAAACTTCTGACTTATAGGACTTTGCACTGATAAATTCATGTTGTTCTAATAAGCTGTCTTTGTGGTAATTTGTTACACATCAATAGAAAAATAATATAACCATATTCCTTGTACTCAAGTTCACACCTATAGATAAAAATCACAAATTCCTTAATCACAATTAATGATTCTTCAGGGACCATTTTCCCTTTCAGTAAAATTATTTAGTTGACTAATAGTGGCTGCCTCCCTTATGCTTCTTTGAGCATTAAAATGACATGTAGTAAACATATATGATGATTGTGTTTTCTTCTTTTTTAAATTCTCCATATGTGCTCACATTTATTTTACGTCCTTCCTTGGACTGACAAATATGGTAACTTCAGACATTTAACCTAATAACCTATCTCATCAAGTAACATAATATTTTCTCCAAGGTCAAAAAAATTCTAATTCTATACTTAGAGATCTTAGGGTGTGGTTCTCTTTAATAGTTAATAAGGAAGAAATTACAAAAATTAAAAATTAGCTTTTACTAATGGGTGCCACTGTGCAAGATTTACTATGGTATGAATTGCTCTTGGTTTTCAGAATTTAAGATAAAAAGTTAGTTAATTCTTTAGTAGTTTAATTTCATAAATCAAAAATTTTAAGAATTATACTATATAATTCAACTTTGAATATAAATAAGCTCATCTTATCGCTTTTATATATTCATTTTCTTTATTTTTATTAGATGGACCTGAAAAGGTAAACTTTTTTATTTTAGAACACTTGAAAAAGTAAAAGCTTTTTTTGTTGTTTCTGATTTTTAGCCAACAAAAAATAGAAAGGTCAAAATAGTTATTCCAACCTTATTCACCGTGATGCACTTGGTGTCCTTAAGCAACCCTCAGACAAGATTCTCAGCTTTCATCTCCTAAAAAAGCCTGCATTTGGAAGGGAGTACCTCATTGAGGGAAGTTTGAAAAGCTCCCAAGCTTGTATTCTATAACTCCAGAATGTATCAAAGCCTAATGTGCTACAAAAATGCTTTTTGATACTTGAAATGTTGCTGCTGTGTGATTCTGTGTCCCTCCTGTCTTGTCAGCAATAAAGGCATCACCAGGTTGTGCTCACTGATGTTCTGATCTTTTAAAAAATGTCTTCAAGACACACAGTTCAGTATTGCATCACATTTCCTAATGATTTCACATCTGGGCTCACATCCTGTGAAGGTAGATTTAACTTTCCTTGCTGGGTGGCTGGAAATGAATTGGTTACTGTAACATACATAAAGCATAGTGGGGTAGGTGTTTGACTACATGATTTATTATAAACAAGGCTGATCTGTTCCCTAAACATGTTACCAAAGAGTCTGAAAAGTCATTGCCTTTGCCCCCATCTCTATAAAATATCTATGACCAACATTTATAGGCCAATACTCTTTGGGTGATGTTTATTCCTCAGAAGCAGGAGTAAGGAAAAGAAAGGATGAGGCAAATAATGGGGAGAGTGTTACCAAGTTGGTCTCAGCATTCCACCAAATGCAGCTGAGTGGTCAATCTCACCAGATGCCTTCATGAAGAAAAGTATGAACTACTGTTTCTCTAAAATCCACAGGGGTATGGAAAGGACAAGGATTTATCTGCATGCTTTCTTTCCCCATAGGACAGCAAGTCCCTCACACTTCTGGGTTTCACCATTGTGGCTAATCTGGCAATCCCTAGAAAGCCAGATCCCAAGACAGCAGGGGCAGCACCTGCAATGTTTATGGCAGACCTGCAGGTAGAGGCACCTCAGGGGGCAGGTGCACACTCAGGTACTCCTCACCTTTCCATCAGCTCAGCCTATTGAACCATGGCACATGGGTGTTCAGTGGGTCCCAGGGCATCTTGTGTGTCAGTGACAATAGTGAAGGCACAGCAAAAGGGGTAAGAAGCTCTCAGCATGATGAATAAAGAAAGATTATACCAGGCCATGCCCATGAGCAGCTGGAAGGCCTAAGAATAGCTGCCTCCAATATAAGGCAACAGGCTTCAGTAAATCTCCCTCCAATGAAGAGTGAAACTGCCCTTTTAGGAGCTATAACAATGCAGTTGGTTCCAGTCAGTATTCCTGGAGATGATGTATAATTTACAACATCAAGTGGAAAATTCTGGCCAAGCAAACCCAGGAATCTGCTTAAACTCGTCCAACACAGACCTCTTATGACATCTAGATTTCTCTTCTCCTCCTCTAAGGGGAAAAAATGACTTAATTTCTCTTTTCTCCTGAGAAGTGGCTAATTATAGTCATCAAAAATGACTTAAAGATGATTAGGAAAGTAAGTTCTAGGTGCCACTACTAAGATGGTACCAATGCTGTCAATGAAATGCATTACTTTTTTCCTCCACCAGCCGTTCCATGCCTGGCTCCCTCACCGTCAGGCAGTCAGGCAGCACCTTAGCTGGTCTGGGCTCTCGTTTGGTGACTTGACCCAGACTTTTGTCATCAGCGAATCTGAGCCCTTCTTTGCCTCATCATCATCAGAACATGATTGTTATGACTGTCCATTTACAGTTACTGCTGGGCATGGAAATACCAAAACACAGAGCCATGATTATAAATACTTTAATTCTTGTCCTTTTTTTGTGTCAGAAGGAATATATGTGCATAAGAGAGAGGTGGAAAGACAGTGAAAAGATAAATGTATCATTTTATGCAATGCCCATCATCACCACTGCCACCAATAACAGCAATGACAAAAACAAAATTGCAACTCTAAAATGAAGAAAGCTTAAGATATCCAACTGTGAGGCCCAGCGAAGTACCAAAATCAAACACACATATGTACATATAATTGCTTAATGATAAGCAATATTGTTGTAAGAATTGGTACATCCTACTTATAAAATGAAAGATATTATTCAGAATATTAACATTATTTTATAGTAGTTTAGATATTAGATTTATAAATATTATGCTAGAGCATCACAGTGACACTCTCTGTGGGCTCCTTAAGGACTAAGATTAGGTTCCGATGAAATCATGTCATGCTAATATCGTCATGTTTCTTCCAAAAAATATTTTAGATTAAATCCAGGATGTATCTGATATTAAAACAAATTCTATAGCAATGTAAAGATCCAACTTAGCATACCTGAACATAGAAAATAATGACTGTAGTCTGGTATTAATCCAGATTATTTCCATCTAAACTATATGGAGAGTGAGAATGAATTTGTTTTTTGTTTGTTTGTATGTTTTGTATCTCATCAAGTAGTACAATAAAATTATAGCCTTTCTAATAAACTTAACTTTCTGAAACACCTGATATATCCCTTGGGAAGAGTTGAAATGGGTTTTGATGCTTTGCATGTACAGATTATGTAGAAGGAAAGGATACACAGAGGATAGAGAAAAATTTAATGTTTCAGCAAACTATAATAAATTGTTCAAAAATAATTAATCATTATACCAGTATCTAGAGCTTTTAATTAGAATTCTAATCCAAAACCAAATGCATCTGCTTTTCATTAACACTGAAAATTAAATGCTTTGATCTTTTGTTCCAAAAAATGTTCACCCTACAGGTCAATGTTTTATGTGAAACAGTTTTCCAGTCCACTGGGTTGTTGGGTTTTTTGTTTGTTTTACCATTTTCTTTATCAACTTCAAGTTCACACAAAACATCTAAAAAATTCAAAATTATTTAAGAAAAACAATCTCAAAGGTAACCACTACCAAGCACAATAGGCAGCAATTTCTCCCAGAAGCACAAATTTTGTTACGAGGATACATGATAGGCCATTAGAAAAGAAGAAAAAAACAACTGGAACAGCTAAAACAATTACACAGTGTAATGGCTTCATCATCATCATTTCACTGACTCACATCTGTGACTATACGGAATCTGCTGCTAATTAAATAGGGATATCACAGGAAATAAAACATCTGGACCAAAATCATGGCTGAGGTACTCATTACAATATTATCTGTCCCTCATACTTTCTTTTCACTTGACAAGGCTTCATGAAAAAATATTTTCCTCCCTTAAAAGAATTTGAAACAAGAAGTTTATTCCCATAAATATTTATGTTATCCATCTCCTTTTGTAATGGGATATAATAATATAGATAAATGTTTCAAATTTGCTCCATTAAAATATTTTTTACTCTGATAATTTAGAAGAATATCTCATTTCACATCTACTTCCAGGAACACATTAACATTTTTTTCATATTTGTAATTCCTTTAAAGAATTATAATTTAAGGGGGTTCTTCCCAGGCCATTTCTTTGGCAGCCTGGTGATATAAACACCTTAGTATAGACTCCTTAAGAGTTTTGAAATCATCTTTACACAGCACCAACAATACAGACTGTCACTAAGGTCTATATTAATGTTCAGGAATAACACACAAAAAAATACCAAACTGTTCGGTGTTTTATTATTTTTATTTTCTTTGTACTGTGAGAGGATTTAGAAATGGATAACAGCTTAGGACATGCAGTGAGGGTGGGGAAGGGAGCCATAAGAATCCTGTCTTTCAAGCCAATCACTCAATACAGTTATGAAATGTGAAAATCCTCAAAAAATAGTCTACTTATTCCCTCCCCTCCCACAGTCACAGGGGCAATTGTAACCTCTGCTGGAAATTATTTTCAAACAGAATTTTTAAGATATGTGTTTTATATGCATTATTTCAGCTAAACATCATATTTTATCCAGCACCGAAAACTCATGGGGTACCTAAGTCCTGGCACGGCTCTGGATGTACCAGTCAGTTCAAGCCTACCTGCGCTTCCACAACTAGAGCTTTGTTATTGTTCTCTGTCTTCCTGCTCGAAACTAAAAGAGTTCAAGGGTGAATAAAATAAAGTGCTTAAATTTATGGAGTTTATATTCTAGCTGGAAAGAAAATTAAAAGAGAACTAAGAATTAAAAATGAAGTTGCAACAGTGATCCATGAGAAAGGGTAGTTTTCTTTGTGTGATTGTTCAGAGAGTTATGTTTAATATGAAATTGCAGTAATAATTACACAATCCTTTATATTTGCATATACTCACTAAATTAGGAAGTACCATATTTATAAGAAATGGTCAAATACAATTATGCTTGTTGACCTTTGAGGTATAACCTCTGGTTTCCATGGTTTTAAGATTTTTTGTTTTGTCTGAAAATATGAAATTTAAGTGCCTATTTTGGTATGTCGCATATTAGATCAGACAAAATTAAATTTTCAAGATGAGAGCAGGCAAAGCACCAGTGTACTAGTAGATAAATGTATAACTTAAAATTGTACAAGGAAAGCATAAAAGCTTTAATAGAACTCTAGCCTTTTCTGCTTTTCTGGGGGTAAATATACTTCAGGTATATTTCTGGGGGTAAAAATACTTTAGGGTTTTTTTTGTTTTTTTACACATGTTGTCAACAATGGAATAAAAACTTATAAGAAGTATTTAGGGATGAAAACATGAACTTGACTAATAGGAAGAAAGGTCAATAGAGGCATATCCCCCCAAAATCATATAATTATCAGACTAGAATTTTTACAATAAGCATTATGAATATGTTAAATAAGTTAATGTGGAAAAGACAAACAGCATGTGTGAACAGATGGGGAATTTTAGTGGGAAAATAGAAACTCTAAGAACAACCAAATAGAAATTCTAGAGCTGAAAAAAAAATGATGTTAGAAGAAAAAATCTGTAGATAAGCTTAAGAGAAGAAGAAAGGATCATTGAATTCACATGTAGTTTAAAATAAAGTATTTGAATAGTACAAAAAGAAATAAAGAATAGGAAAAAAACTGAACAAAGTTTCTGGTATTGGTAGGACAAAATCAAATGGTATAACATGTACATAATCGGAGTTCTGAATTAAAGGAAAGAGAGAAGAAATAATATGAATCTCACACAAACACTTAAAATAAAGGAGGAAACACTTTCCAATTTATTTTATAAAGCCAATATGTACAGAAACCTGATAAAGATATTACAAGTGAGAACCCTGGGAAGAAAAAATAAGACACATACTAAGAAGGGCTCCTGGTGGCAAAGTGGGCTCAAATAAAAAGCAGAGCCTAGCAGCCATTTCTGCCCAGGGCTTCTCACTCAAACTGCACTTCAAGGAGAGGCCGGCACTCGACTGCCTGCCTCTATGGTGAACTGCCTGCCTGCATTGTGTTTCTGCTATCTGCACCAGCTCTTCAAAAGGAGTTTCTGAAATCCTATTTCAACCAGCAGAAATGAGGCTTTCCCCATCCAATCAGAGCTGCACAACTCCAGCCAATCAGAGTAGCTCTATTCTGACCAATCAGGACAGTGCCCTTTGGAAAAATCAAACTGCAAGGATTTGGAGTCCTCATTTGCATGATGATGAGCCAATTGATGACCAGCAGCAGGACTCCTGTCCCTGTAAGCTATCTCCCCCCCTTTCCCAGGGCTCAAGGAGTGCACTTTCCCTTTCCACAGGAGACTGTCTTCCTGAGTGAGCTGAAAAACACTGAAAATGCCTCTCTAGAGCAGAGGGAAGCAAACCAGTGTAGCACAAAGCAGACTCATGTGAAGCAGAGCAAACCAGGCCATGCAGGAGCAGAGCAGAACTGTCTAGGCAAAGACGAGCCTGGCCCCAGAGCTGCTCTATAGCCTTGCTGTTTTCACAGTTGTGCTGTATCACAATCAAGCTGTTTTGCATTGAATAAAGTTTCCTTCTTCACTGCACCCCAAACTGAGATTTCCATTGGCATTGAACTGGAACTAAAAACCAATGGCCGACACAGGAAAATAACAGAGCAATATTCTGTATGATCAAATATGGGAAAATCCTTCTAAAATATTAGCAAGTCACACAAAACTGAGTAAAAAAAACATAGTAATGAATAAAAGAGAAAAAATTATGATTATCTTAATAAATGCAGAAAAACCTTTGAAATTCAACATTTACTTGGTAATTTGAAAAACAAATGCTCTCAGCAATCTGGGAATTGAAGAAACTTCCTCAATCTGATAAAGGGAACCTAGAGATAACATCACACTTAATGCTGAAAAACTAAACATTTGTCCCCTAAGGTCAAGAACAGGGCAGGAATGTCCACTCTTATCACTTCTATTCAACACTATACTAGAAGTTTTGGCCAGTAAACAGAGCAAGGAAGTGAAATAAAAAGTATCAAGTAGGAAACAAAAAAGTAAATCTTCTTTTATTCATAGATGATATGATCATATACTTAGAAGATCCTAAGGAAACTTATAAAGAAACTACTAAAATTAATAATGAACTTGGCAAATTCTCAAACATCAGTTGCATTTTATGTCAGTGATAAACAATAAAAATAAAATTTTAAAGTATAATAATATAATCATAAAATTACATATTTAAGAAAAGAATCAAACAAAAGTTATGAAAGACTTCTAGATTAAAAACTAACGAGATGAATTATAAAGGTTAAACCATAAGCTTTCTAGAAAAAGAGAATATTTCCGTGACTTTGCTGAAGGCAAAGGTAATATAGATATAAAATCATCAATCATACAATTAAAAACTTAATAATCAGACTTTATAAAAACTAGAAAATTCTGCTTATTAAAAATTATTGGTAAAAATAAATAAGCAACCCACAGACTGGAGAAAATATTTTACATGAATAAAAATAAGTTTCAAAGTATATTTTTAAAAGCTCTATGATTCAATAATAAAAAGACAAACAACCTATTTTAAATGGATAAAATATTTGAACTCTTGATGCAAGGAGAGGAATGGCCAATAAATATATGAAAGGTGCTCAATGGCATTTGTCATCAAGAAAATGTGATTAAGCCAAAATGAGATATAATTTTCCCCTGCTAAAATGGCTCAACTATTTGATGATGCTAAATGCTGACAACAATATGAAAAATTGGAACACTGGTAGATTTCTGATGAAAGTGTGAAATAGTACAACCACTCTGGAAATACCGTATGACCCAGAGATATCAGTTCTGGATATTTCCCAAGAGAAATAAGAAAGTATGCCCACAAAAACAAACAGAACTTTGTGAAAGAATGATCATAGGAAACTTATTCAGAATAGGTCCAAACCACAAACAACACAAAAGTTCATCTATAGTATCACAGATCAACTAAAGCGTCATCCAGTCACACAATGAAATACTAGCAACAATGAAATAAATCACTAATACATACAACAACATACATAAATCTTGAAAACTTTGTTAGAGCACAGAAGCTGGTCCCAATGATCACATATTAAATTATTTCATTTGTATTCAGTATAAAAGCAGACAAAACTAATCTGTGAGGATTAAAATCAGACACCAAGTTTTTCTGGGGTTTAGGGTATTGACTGGAAAGTGTCACAATAGAATTTTATGGAATGATGAATGGTTCTATATCTTGATTTTAGTAGGCTTTCCATAGGAATATAGAATTGTCAAAACCCCTCAAAATATATAATCAAGGTCACCAATTTTTATCAATTTTAATGATATCTTTAAAAGAGTAAAAAAGATGAGAAATGCATTAAAAAACAGTGTAAGAAAAGACCAGTTTATCAAGAATGTGCCAAACCCAGAGCAAAAGTCATTACACAAGTTTTAACAAATGCAAAACATATACAAAAGGCTCCAAAGAGATGAAAAGTAGACCAGTTGTTAAGATCAAGAAATTTAAACTATAACGGAGATTCACAATTAGCATCACTGTATTTAGATATCCATGAAAGGGCCCTGCAATTTGACATGTCACCTATTAAGCAGAAAAAATTAAGAATGATCTTGTGAAGTCAATCCCTCAAAAGGAGGTCAAAGCCAGGCAAGGAGCAAGTCATATACCTCATGAGAGGAGGGAGCCAGCCCAGGAAAAGACCTTCAGTTTTACTTGTTAGGTAAAGGATCCAGGTAAGAAGGCAGCTTCCCCCCCAATATGCTGGAGAGAAATCAGAGGTCTGAGTAGGATGAGACTAGAGAATTACCAAGAGAGGAGACCACGTTTATGAAAAAGCTAGTTCCTTATAATGTGCTGGGGTTGGCTTCATCAGAGCTGACATGCACAGCTGATTCTACTCAAACTCCTTAACATTCAGAGAGTCCAAGACACCAGATGAACCTGAAAATATACTAGCACAGACTTGCCATTTGGAATTTCAAGGCCTGCCTGGCCATAGCGTCTATTTTTTCCTTCTCATTTTTGTGTGTGTATGTTTCCAAATGGCTGTTTTCTCAGTGTTCTTCCTGACTCCAAGCCTTCAGTGTGAGTTTTTGTATTCTCCTGGGGTTCTCTTACTTTGCTTGTCCCCTGTCTAAATTAGTCTGCTCCCCAACAGAAGAAAGCTTTCCACAGGTTGTGCTACTTCTCCTGACAATTCCTCTGCCTCCCACACCTGAAGTCCTTCGCCTGCATTAGTCTGCCCTCCATTGGGACTGCCTCCCTTAATATTCTAAGTTCCTTTCAAGACATTTTCCATATATTTTACCTTTTTTAACTTTAAATATTTTCTTTATTTTTCAGTTACAGTTGACATACAATATTATATTAATTTCAGGTATACATCCAATGATTGAACTATGTAATTTCCTAAATGATCAACCCTGGTAAATCTAGTAACCCAACTAACATATATACATAGTATTATTTGGTTGGCCAAAGAGTTTGTTTTGTATTTTCTGTAAAATAAAAGACACATTTTTTCATTTCCACCAAAAACTTTATTAATTTGGATATTTTGAGTATGTTGGCTCTCTCCCCCACAGTATAACATTGATTGTTCTCAATTAATGTCTTGATTCGATTGCTGTCAACTTCAACTGGTCTACCAGATGGTCTACTTCCACAAAAGAAGTCTCAATAAATTTCAGAAGATTGAAATTATATCAAGCATCTGACCACAATGCTATGAAACTAGACATCAATCGAAGAAGAAAACTGGTGGTGCATTGTCCAGTGAGAAATCTCTGGCACAAAACTTTGCAGACCACTTCAGATATGCTCAATTGGTCACAGCACTTTCTCCATACACTGCACAAATCTTCGTGTTTTAGTTAGGTTTTTAACTTTCTCAAAATAATAAAGCAAAATATGCTGAAAATGTTGCATATTTTATTCCATCTTCAATATTAAAATGGCTATACAAAAATTTACCAAGTTTGATACATTTATTTTTAAATGTACACTGATGACAGCTGTCACAATACAGTCTAACAAAATTGTTTTGAATGAAGTTAAAGACAACTAGGCACTACTACAGCTATCTTATGAAAAAAAAAAGCACAAATAAACCTTTGGCCAACCCAATATAATATTATTGACTCCATTTCCTATGCTGAACTTTACATCCCCATTGCTATCCTGTACCTAACAATTGGTACTTCTTCCCTTCAACTTTTTTGTCCATCCCCCCAAACCCCTCCACTATGGCAATCATCAAAATGTTTCTGTATCTGAATCTCTTTCTGTTCAGCTTAATCCTTTATTTTGTTCTTCTTAGATTCCAAATGTAAGTGAAATCATATGGCATTCATCTTCCTCTGACTTATTTCACACAGCAGAATACCCCCTAGTTCTGCCCCGGTTGTTATAGAGGGCAAGATTTCATTCTTATTTCTAGGTAGACCACATGTTGGGACACAAAAGAAGTCTCAATAAATTTCAGAAGATTGAAATCATATCAAGCATCTGACCACAATGCTATGAAACTAGAAATCAATCAAAGAAGAATGCTGAAAAACAGGCAGAGAAGCTAAATAACATGTTCTCAAATAATGGATGGGTTAACAATGAGATCAAAGAAGAAATCAAAAGATACCTTAAAACAAATGAAAATAAGAACATAACAATCCAAAACCTGTGGGACACTGGAAGAGCAACCCTATGAAGGAAATTTGTAACATTACAGGTCTACCTAAAAAAAAAAAAAAAGAAAAAAAGAAAAAGAAAAAGCTCAGAAAAAAAAAAACAAGAAAAATCTAGCTTTACACTTAAAGGATCACAAAAAAGAACAACAAACAAAGCCCAAAGTGACTAGAATAAAGGAAATGATAAAGATCAGAGCAGAAATAAACAGAATACAGTCTAAAAGAATGACACAAAAGATCAATGAATTCAGGAGCTGGTTCTTTGAAAAGATAAACAAGATTGGCAAACCTTTAACCAGACTCATCAATTAAAAAAAGAGAAAGGACCCAAATAAATAAAGTCAGAAATGAAAGAAGAGAAGTAACAACTGATGCCAAAGAAAAACAAAGGATTGTAGGAAAATATTATGAACAACTATGTGCCATCGAACTGGATGACCTGGATGAAATGGGTAAATTCCTAGAAACATACAGTCTTCCAAAACTATGTCAGGAAAAATCAGAGAATCTGACTTCTGGCCAAGATGGAGGTGTAAGTAGACACACTGTGCCTCCTTGCATGACCAAAATAAGGACAACAACAATTTAGAAACAAAAAAACAACCAGTACTAACAGAAAATTGAAATGTATGGAAGTCTGACAACCAAGAAGTTAAAATAGACACATTCATCCAGACCAGTGGGAGGGCTGGAGTCAGGTGGCCAGGCAGAGAGGGCTCACAGCAAAGCAGTGGCCAGCAGACCCCTGCCGCACAAGTTAGTAGTGGGCAGACCCAGCGAGGCGGCAATTGTGGAGGGGCATGGTGCACAAGGTGGTTGGTGGATCAGGTGATACACATTTGTGCATAGATTAACCAGGTGAAACCGGGGCGTAAGACAGACCACACAACCCAGGGCCTCTGCTCAGGTAAATAAAGCCTCAAAACACCAATTGAAAACACCTGTGAGGGTTGAGGTGCCAGGAGAAACTCCCGGCCATACAGGAGAGTTCCTTGGAGAGACCCACAGGGTCCTAGAACATACACAAACCCACCCACACAGGAATCAGCACCAGAAGAGTCCAGCTTGCTTAGGAGAGCAGTGGAAGGGACTGAAATCTGGGAGAAAGCAGAGCAGGAGCCATAGTTCCCTCTTGGGCCCCTCCCCCACATACAGCATCACAACCTAGCAACTGGGTTGACTTGCCCTGGTGAACACCTAAGGCTCCACCCCCTACTATGTAACAGGTGCATCAGGACAAAAAAAAAAGTCCAAATGGAAGAACAGATCAAAGTTCCAGAAAAAAATACAACTAAGAGACAAAGAGATAGCCAACCTATCAGATGCACAGTTCAAAGCACTGGTGATCAGGGTGCTCACAGAATAGGTTGAATCTGGTCACAAATTAGATGAAAAAATAAAGGCTATGCTAAGTGAAATAAAGGAAAATGTACAGGGAACCAATAGTGATGGGAAGAAAACTGGAACTCTAATCAGTGGAGTGGACCAGAAGGAAGAAAGAGACAACCAAACACAGAAGAATGAAGAAACAAGAATTCAAAAAAATGAGGAGAGGCTTAAGAATCTCCAGGACATCTTTAAGCATTCCAACATCTGAATTATAGGGGTACCAGAAGGAGAAGAGGGAGAGCAACAAGTGGAAAAGTTATTTGAACAAATAATAAAGGAGAACTTCCCCAAGCCGGCAAAGGAAATAGACTTCCAGGAAGTCCAGGAAGCTCAGAGAGTGCCAAAGAAGTTGGACCCAAGGAGAAACACACCAAGGCACATTAGAATTACATTACCCAAGATTAAAATTAAGGAGAGAATCCTAGAAGCAGCAAAAGATAAGGAGGCAATTTCCTACAAAGGAGTTCCCATCAGACTGTCAGCTGATTTCTCAAAAGAGACATTACAGGCAAGAAGGGGCTGCAACGAAGTATTCCAAGTCATGAAAGGCAAGGATCTACATCCCAGAATACTCTATCCAGCAAAGCTTTCATTTAGAATGGAAGGGCAAAAAAAGTGCTTCTCAGATAAAGTCAAGTTGAAGGAGTTCATCATCACCAAGCCCCTATTATATGAAATGTTAAAGGGACTTATCTAAGAAAAAGAAGATAAAAAACATGTACAATAAAGTGACAGCAAACTCACAATTATTAACAACCACACCCAAAACAAAAACAAAAGCAAACTAAGCAAACAACTAGCACAGGAACAGAACCACAGAAATGGAGATCACATGAGGGGTTATCAGTGGAAGAATGGGAGGGAGAGAGAGGGGGAAAATGTACAGAGAATAAGTAGCATGAATGGTAGATAGAAAATAGACAGGGGAGGGCAAGAATAGTATGGGAAATGTAGAAGCTAAAAGACTTATAAGTATGACACATGGACATTAACTAAAGGGGGGAATATGGGTAGGAGAGGGTAGGCAGGGTGGAGGAGAGTGAAGGGGGGAAAATGGGACAACTGTAATAGCATCATCAATAAAATATATTTTAAAAAATCATAAAATCTGATAGCTTACACCCAATGAAACTGAAACAGTAATCAAGAAACTGACAACAAACAAAAGCCCTGGACCAGATGACTTCAGAGGTGAAATTTACCAAACATTACCAGACATCTCTCTTTCTCAAACTATTTCAAAAATTTCAAGAGGAGGAAATCCTTCCAAGATCATTGCCAGCATTATCCTAATTCCAAAACCAGATAAAGATACTATTTAAAAAAGAAAATTACAGGCCAATATCCCTGATGAACATAGATGCTAAAATCCTCAGTAAAATATTAGCAAACCAAACACAGCAGTGCGTCGGAAGGCTCATACATCATGATCAACTGGGATTTATTCTGGGAATGCAAGATTGGTATAGCATTTGCAACACAAGAAATGTGATTCACCACATGAAAAAAATGAAGGATAAAAACCACATGATCATATCAATAAATGCAGAAAAAGCAATTGTTAAAATCCAGCACCCATTTATGATAAAAACTCTCAGCAAAATGACAATGGAGGGAACATACCTAAATATAATAAAGGCCATTAATGACAAATCCACTGCCAAGATCATATTCAATGAGCACAAACTACAAGCATTCCCCTTAAGATCAGGAAGAAGACGAGGATGTCTGCTTTAACCTTTCTTATTCAATATAGTACTGGAAGTCCTAGCCAGAGCAAACAGACAAGAAGAAATAAAAGGCATCCAAACTGGAAAGGAAGAAGGAAAAAGTCATTATTTGCAGATGACATGATTCTGTACATAGAAATCCCCAAAGATTCCATCAAAAAACAACTAGAATTGACAAAAGAATTCAGCAGTATAGCAGGATGTAAAATTAATATCCAGAAATCAGTTGCATTTTTTTTAAGATTTTATTTCTTTTTAGAGAGGGGAAAGGAGAGAGAAAGAGGTAGAGGAACATCCATGTATGGTTGCCTCTTGCACGCCTCCTACTGGGGACCTGACCTGCAACCCAGACATGTGCCTTGATCTGGGAATCGAACAGTGACCATTTGGTACAGAGGCCGGCACTCAATCCACTGAGTCACACCAACCAGGGCTCACTTGTATTTTTATATGCCAATAACAAACTAACAAAAATGGAAATTAAGAAAACAATCCCATTTACCAAAAAAAAAATAATAATAAAGTATCTAGCTAGTAATAAACCTAACCAAGGATGTAAAAGACCAGTTAATGGAAATTTTTAAGAAACTGAAGAAAGAAAGTGAAGAGGATACAAATAAGTGAAAGCACATATCATGTTCAAGGTTAGGATGAATTAATATGATTAAAATGTCCATACTACCCAAAGCAATCTGTAGATTCAATGCAATTCCTGTCAAGATTCCAATGATGTATTTCACAGAACTAGGACAAATACTTCAAAAATTTCTATGTAACAACAAAAGGCTCTACATAGTGACAGCAATCCTCAAAAAGAAGAACAAACTTGGAAGAATCACACTACTTAATAGCAAACTACACTATAAGGCCATAGTAATCAAAATAGCATGGTATTGGCATAAAAACAGACACATAGGTCAATGCAACAGAATAAAGAGCCCAGAAGTAAATTCACATGTTTATAGTCAATTAATATTTGACAGAGGTAGCAAGCACATACAATGGGCTAAAGATAGCTTATTCAATAAATGGTTGTGGGAAAATTGAACAGATACATGCAGAAAAATTAAACTAGACCACCTTTTGACACCACACAAGAAAAAATCCAAAATGGATAAAAGGCTTAATTATAAGTTGTGACGCAATAAAAGTCCTAGAGGAAAACATAGACAGGGAAATTTCAGATATCCCATATAGCAATATTTTAGCAGATATATCCCCCCAGGCAAGGGAAACAAAAGAAAAAATAAACAAATGGGACTACATTAAACTAAAAAGTTCTTGAACAGCAAAGGAAATCACCAACAAAATTGAAAGACAACCACAGAATGGGAGAACATATTCATCGAGATACCTGATAAGGGGTTAATGTCCAAAATGTATGACAAACATACAAAGCTCAACACCAAAAAAACACACAACCCAGTTAAAAGGACCTGAATAGATGCTTCTCCAAAGAGGACATACAGAGAGTCAATAGGTATATTTAAAGATGCTCAACATCACTAATCATCAAAGAAATGCAAATTAAAACCACAATGCAATACCATCTCACATCTGTAAGAATGGCTGTCATCATTAAATCAAGAAATAAGTGCTCGAAAGGATGTGTAAAAAGGGGAATCTTTTTGTACTGTTCATTGGAAACCAGATTGGTGAAACCACTGTGGAAAGCAGTGTGGAGACTTCTCAAAAAATTAAAATGGGCTTGCCTTTTGACCAAGTGATCCCACTTCTGGGAATACATCCAAAAGAATTCCAAAACACTAATGCAAAAGAGCACAAGCACCCCTATATTCATTGCAGGGTTACCTACAATTGCCAAAATATGGAAGCAGCCTGAGCATCCATCAATACATGAGTATATAAAACAACTGTAGGACATTTTCAAAATGGAATACTACTTAATCATAAGAAGAAGAAATTTTACCCTTTGCCACAGTATGGATGGATATGGAGAACATTATGCTAAGTGAAATAAGCCAGTCAGAGAAAGATAAATACCATATGATTTCACTCATATGTGGAATTTAATGAACAAACTGAACTAACAAGGAAAATAAGGGCAGACTCATAGATGGAAAGCAGGATGATAGCTAGTGAGGAGGGATGAGGTTAGAGGGTGGAACAAAAAGGAAAAAGAACTCATGGACATAGACAACAATGTGGTGATTGCTGGGGGGCAGGAAGTATAGGAGGAATAAATGATAATGGAAAAAATACAATAAAGATTTTTTAAAGATTCTTGTTTTTATGGCTTAATCATATTCCATTTTTTTCATATATTGTATTGATTATGCTATTACAGTCATCCCATTTTTCTGCCCTTTATTCTCCTCTGCTCTGCACCCCCTCCCACTGCATTCCTTACCTTAGTACATGTCCATGGGTCATACATATAAGTTCTTTTGCTTCTCCCATACTATTCTTAACCTCCCCCTCTCTATTTCATACCTACCATTTATGCTTCTTATTCCCTGTACCTTTTTCCCCATTCTCTGCACCTCCCCCCAACTGCTAACCTTCCATGTGATCTCCATTTCTGTGTTTCTCTTTCTGTTCTAGTTGTTTGCTTAGTTTGCTTTTGTTTTAAAGTTCTGGTGTTGATTGTTCTGAGTTTGTTGTCATTTTACTGTTCATATTTTTGATCATCTTCCTTTTCTTAGGCCCTTTTAACATTTCATACAAGGGCTTGGCAATGATGAACTCCTTTAACTTGACCTTATCTGGGAACCACTGTATCTGCCCTTCCATTCTAAATGATAGCTTTGCTGGATAGAGTAATCTTGGATGTAAATCCTTGCCTTTCATGACTTGGAATACTTCACTGAAGCTCCTTCTTGCCTACAAGATTTCTTTTGAGAAATCACCTGATAGTTTTATGGGAACTACTTTGTAGGTAATTGTCTCCTTTTCTCTTGCTACTTTTAAGATTCTCTCCTTATCTTTAATCTTGGCTAATGTAATTATGATATACCTGGTGTGTGCTTCCTTGCGTCCAACTTCTTTGGGACTCGCTGAGTTTCCTGGACTTCCTGGAAGTCTATTTCCTTTGCCAGATTGGGGAAGTTCTCCATTATGTTTTCAAGTAAATTTTCAATTTCTTGCTCTTCCTCTTCTCCTTTTGGTACCCCTATGATTCAGATGTTGAGACCTTTAAAGTTGTCCCAGAGGTTCCTAAGCCTCTCCTCATTTTTTGGATTCTTGTTTCTTCATTCTGTTCTGGTTGAATGTTTATTTCTTCCTTCTGCTCCAAATCATTGATTTGAGTCCAAGTTTCCTTCCCATCACTGTTGGTTCTCTCTACATTTTCCTTTATTTCACTTTTCATATCCTTCACTTCTTCCTCTCTTTTGTGACCATACTCAACCATTTCTGTGAGCATCCTGAGTACCAGTGTTTTGAACTCTGCATCTGATAGTTTGGCTATCTCTTCTTTGCTTAGTCTATTTTTGGAACTTTGATTTGTTCTCTCATTTGGGCCATATTCCTTTGTCTCAGCACACCTATTACATGGTAAGGGACAGAGCCTTAGGTATTCACCAGGGCAGGACAACTCACATCACTGTGTTGTGGTGCTGTATATGGGGGAAGGGTCCAAGAGGGAACAATGCTGCTTGCTCAGCTCTTAGCAGGCTTTCAGTCACTTCCCCAGCTACCCACAAGCAAATTGTGCTCTTCTGGTGCTGATTCCCAGGTGGGTGGGTTTAGGTACATTCTAAGACTCTGTGGTCTCTCCAATGAAATCTCCTATGAGGCTGGGGGTTTCTCCTACCACCACCACAACCCCCACAGATTTTTACAGCCAGAGGTTTTGAGGTTTTATTTCCCCATGCTGGAACTCTATGTTGCATAGTCTGTCTCAATCCCTAGGTGTTCCTCCCAGTTTATCTGCAGGCAAATGTAGGTCTGCCCGGTCTGCCAGTTGCCACTTGGCCTAGTAAGCCAGCCACTGCCTCGCCTGCCTTAGTCCTCTAGCTGCTGCCTTTCCATGAGACCTCTCCACCCCAGCTTCCCATCTCTGCCCCTCCTACCAGTCTGGGTGAATGTTTCTTCTTTAACTCTTTGGTTGTTGGACTTCCACAAAGTTTAATTTTCTGGCAGTTTTGGTTATATTTTGTTTTTTAATTTGTTGTCCTTTTTTTTGGTTTTCAAGGAGGCAAAGTATATCTATCTGTGCCTCCATCATGGCCAGAAGTCCAGTCATATTCCACTTTTTATACAAGCTCTATCTGGAAAAAGTCCAGCCATTTTAATATGATGAGAATGGTTTACATGACATTATTGCAACCTGGCAGTCTTGGTAAGGGACTGGAATGCCCATGAGTGAACAACAACAACTTCACTGGGGTCAGTGGGGGCTGTAGATTCCATTGAGTGAGTGTGTGTACTGTGTTGCTGCCACATTCAAAAAAACTAAGCAAGTAGAGCAACAAATCTGCATCAAATTTTGCAGTAAGCTTGAATTTTCTTCTGCAGAAACTATTCAGATGATTCAGAGGGCCATAGCTATGGGCAACTGGTGATTAGAAGCTTCATCATGACAACACACCAGCTCATGCATTACATCTCATGCAGAGATTTTTGGTGAAATCAAATCATGTAGGTGATTCAGACTCCCTACTGGCCATATTTGGTACCCTGTGACTTCTGGCTTTTCCCAAAACTAAATTCACATTTGAAATAGAAAAGATTTCAGACCTTCAGTGAGATTCAGGAAAATACAATGGGGCATCTGGTAGTGACCAGGAGCACTGTATGATGTCCCTAGCTGCCTACTTTGAAGGGGACTGAGGTATCATTGTTCTATGTACAATGTTTCTTGTATCTTTTATCTTCTTCAGTAAATGTCTCTATTTTTTATATTATATGGCTGGATACATTCACTTCTTTGTTATTGACCCATCTACTGACAGACATTTAAGTTAATTCCATATCTTGGCTATTGTAAATAATTCTATAGAGATGTATATGTCTTTTTGATTTAGACTTTTGGGTTTCCTCAGATAAATGCCCAGAAGTGGAATTGCTAGGTCCTTCTTTGTCTCTATTATATAGTATTTGATTCAAAGTCTATTTGTCTGGTATAATTATTGCTACCCAAGCTTCTGTTTGTTTATTTTTTTGTTTCCATTTATATAAAATATCTTTTTCCATCCCTTTACTTTCAGTCTATGTGTGTTTTTTGATCTAGGGTCTTTTGTGGACAGCCTATGTAAGAGTCTTGTTTTGTAATCCATGCAACCTCTATGTGCCTTTTGTTCAGAGCATTTAATTCATTTGCATTTAAAGTAATTATTGATAGATATTAATTTATTACCATCTTATTATTTATATTTTTATCATTTCTTCTTCTTAAAGAAGATGTTTTAAGGTTTCTTGTAATACTAGTTTTGTAGTGATGAATTCCTTTAGCTTTTTTTTTTTTTTGGTCTGGGACGCCTTTTATCTGTCCTTCAATTTTAAGTGATAGCTTTGTTGGGTAGAGTACTCTTGGTTGTAGGTCCTTACCTTTTATCACTTTAATATATCTTGCCAGTCCCTTCTGGCCTGCAAAGCTTCTGTTGAGAAATCAGCTGCCAGTTTTATGGGAGCTGCCTTGTGGATAACTAACTGCCTTTCTCTTGCTGCTTTTAATATTCTCTCTTTGTCTTTAAACTTTGGCATTTTAATTATAGCATACCTTGGTGTGGGCCTTATCTCTTCACTCCCTGGATTTGTATGTCTACTTTTTTTTTTAAGGATGGCTTTCTTTTTTTTTTTAAGATTTTATTTATTTATTTTTAGAGAGGGAAGGGAGGGAGAGAGAGAGAGAAAGAGAGAGAGATCAATGTGCCGTTGCTGGGGGTTATGGCCTGCAACCCAGACATGTACCCTGGCTGGGAATCGAACCTGGGACACTTTGCTTCCCAGCCCACGTTCAATCCACTGAGCTATGCCAGCCAGGGCTTGTATGTCTACTTTCTTCAACAAATTATGAAAATTTCCCATCATTATTTTCCACATAGGTTTTCAATTCCTTTCTCTCTCTCTTCTTTCTGGCACCCCATGATAAAATTGTTGGTATGGTTGAAGTTGTCCCAGAGTCTTTTTATACAATTCTCATTTTTTGGATTATTTTTTTATTTTTGTTGTTCTGATTAGGTGTTTTTTGCTTCCTTATCTTACAAACCACTGATTTGATCATGTGCTTCATCTATTCCATTGTTGATTCCTATAATGTATTATTCATTTCAGTTAATGTATTCATCATTCATGACAGTTTTTTAACTGTTTTTCATTGTTGTTCTATTGCAGTTGTCCCAATTTAGCCCCTCTTGTTCTCCCCAGCCCCACCAAACCCACCCCTGCTCCCTCATCCAATTCCAACTCTGTTGTCCATGTTCCTGGGTCCTTTATACATGTTCCTTAACTAGACCCTTCCCTTTCTTTGCTTCCTAACCTCCCTCCTCCATCTCTCTGGTCAGTATCAGTCTGTTCCTTGTTTCCATGTCTCTGTTTCTATTTTGCTCATTTCCTTCTTTCATTCATTAGACTCCTATTATAGATGAGATCATGCAGTATTTATCTTTTGCCACTGCCTGGCTTTATTTCACTTAACACAATACTCTCCAGTTCCATCAATGCTATCACAAAAGGTAGGAGTTCCTTCTCTCTTTCTGCTGTATAGTATTCCATTATGCAAAGGCACTACAGTTCTTTGACCCACTCATTTACTAATGGGCATTTAGGCTGTTTCCAGTACATGGCTATTGTAAATTATGCTGCTATGAACATTGGGGTGCATAGGTTCTTTTGAATTGGTATTTCAAGATTCTTAGGGTATATTCTCAGAAATTAAATTACTGGATCAAAAGGTAGTTCCATTTTTAGTTTTTTGAGGATATTCCATACTGTTTTCCACAGTGGTTGCACCAGTCTGCATTCCCACCAACAGTGTATCAGGGTTCCCTTTTCTCCATATCCTCACCAGCACTTGTTGTTTGATTTTTTAATGATGCCCATTCTGACTGGTGTGAAGTGGTATCTCATTGTGGTCTTAATTTGCATCTCTGATGGTTAGTGATGTTGAGCATCCTTTCACATGTCTTTGGGTCTCTCTCTATATGTCCTCCTTGAAAAAGTGTCTCTTCAGGTCCTTTGCCCATTGTTTAATTGGATTGTTTGTCTTTCTAGTGTTGAGTCATATCAGTTCCATATATATTTTGGAGATCAATCCTTTGTCTGAGTTATCATTGGCAAATAGGTTTTCCATATAGCTGGCTCCCTTTTCATTTTGATGATTTTGTCTCTAGCCACTAGAAGTTTTTAATTTGATGTAGTCCCATTTGTGTATTCTTTCCTTTATTTCCCAAGCCCTAGGAGATATATCTGTGAAAATTGCTACATAGGATATCTGAAATTCTACTGCCTATGTTTTACTCTAGGACTTTTTTGTTGGCACAACTTATATTTAAGTGTTTTATACACCTTGAGTTTATTCTGGTGTATGGCATAAATTGGTGGTTTAGTTTCTTCTTCTTCTTCTTCTTCTTCTTCTTCTTCTTCTTCTTCTGCTTCTTCTGCTTCTTCTGCTTCTTCGTCTTTTGTATGTACCTTTCCAGATCTCCCAACACCATTTATTGAAGAGGTTATTTGTACTCCATTTTATGCTCCTGCCTTTGTCAAATATTAATTGACTATAGAGACCTGGGTTTATTTCTGGGCTTTCTGTTCAGTTCCATTGATCTATGTGTCTGTTCTTATGCCAATTCAAGACTGTTTGATTACAGTGGCCTTTTAATATAGTTTAATATAGGGGATTCTGATCCCTCCTACTTTGTTCTTCATTTTCAAAATTGCTGAAGCCATCCAGTCTAGGCCTGTTGTGTGCCAGGAGTTATTGGATTAATGCTTCAATTTCACCAGATGTTATCAGCCTACTCAGACTTTCTACTTCTTCAATTTTGAAAGGTTATATGTGTCCAGAAATTTGTCCATTTCATCCAGGTTGTCAAATTTCTTGGCATATAATTGTTTGTGGTAGTTTCTCACAATCCTTGGTATTTCTGTGGCATCAGTTATAATTTCTTCTCTTTTGTTTCTTATTTTATTTATTTGGGTTCTCTCTCATTTTATCTTGATGGGTCTGGTTAAAGGCTTCTCGATTTTGTTTATCTTTTCAGAGAGCCAGCTTCTGTATTTATTGATCCTTTGCTTAGTCTCCATGTCACTTAATTCTTCTCTGATCTTATTTCCTTCCTTCTGCTTGCTCTGGCTTTTATTGTTGCTGTTCCTCTAGTTCTTGTAGATGTGGAGTTAGGTTGTTTATTTGAGATTTTTCTTTTTGAGGTAGGTTTGTATTGCCATTAATTTGCCTCTCAGGACCGCCTTTGCTGTGTCCCATAGGTTTTGAGCTGTTGTATGTTCATTTTCATTCGTTTCCAGAAAATTTTTCATTTCTTCCTTGATTTTATCATTAACCCATTCGTTATTTAACAGCATGTTATTCAGTTTCCATGAATTTGAATTTGACTTTTTTGTTGAGGTTGGTTTCTAACTGCAAGCTGTTGTGATCCAAGAAGGTGCTTGACAAGATCAATTTTTCTGAAATTGTTGAGGCTTGTTTTGGGTCCTACCATGTGGTCTGTCTTTGAAAATGATCCATGTGTATTTGAAAAGCATATATTTTGCTTCTTGGAGTGAGAGGTTTTGTATATATCAATAAGTCCATTTGATCTAGAGTGTTGTTCAATGCCACAATATCATTATTGATTCTTCCTTTGGAAGATCTCTCCATTGTTGACAGTGGAGTGTTAAAATCCCCTACTATGAGTGTACTGCTGTTGATTTCTTTCTTGAAATCCTCCAAGATTTTCCTTATATATTTTGGTGTGCCTATATTGGGTGCATACACTGGGTGCATACAAGGGTTATCTCTTCTTGATGGATTATTCCCTTAAATATTATGTAGTGTCCTTCCTTGTCCCTTTTTATGGCCTTTATTTATGGCCTCTGAAATCTATTTTGTCTGATATAAGTATTGCTAACCCTGGTTTTTGGGAGGGTTTTTTTTTCATGTCTTATTGCTTGGAATATTTTTTTCCATCCCTTCACTTTCAGGCTTTGTAGATCTTTTGTTCTGAGGTGGGTCTCTTGTAGACAGCATATGTGGGTCATGTTATCCATTCAGCTACCCTATGACTTTTGAGTGAAGCATTTAATCCATTTACATTTAAGATTATTATTCATAGGTACTTATTCATTGTGACTTTTCCCCTTTGTACCTATGTTCCCCTCTCTTTTTCTTCATCTTCTTAAAGCAGCCTCTTTAGCATTTCTTGCAATGGTGGTTTGGTGGATATATATTCTTTTATCCTTTTTTCCTCTGGAAAACTTCTTATTTCACCTTCTATTCCAAATGAGAGCCTTTCTGGGTAAAGTAGTCTTGGTTTCACCCCTTTGCATTTCATTACTTGGAATATTTCTTGCCATTCCCTTCTGGCTTACAGTGTTTCCATTGAAAAGTCAGCTGCTAGCCTTATAGGGGCTCTCTTGTATGTTACTTCTGGTTTCTCCCTTTCTGCTTTTAAGATTCTCTATTTGTCTTTAAATTTTGCCATTTTAATTATGATGTGTCTTGGAGTAGGTCTCCTTGGGTTCCTCTTGATTGGGACCCTCTGGGTTTCCTGAACTAGAGTGAATTTTTCTTTCATCAAGTTAGGGAAGTTTTCTGTCATTACATTTTTAAACAGGTTTTCTATCCCTCGCTCTTCTTCCCCTTCTGGTATCCCTATTATATGGATATTATTACATTTCATGTTGTCCTCCAGCTCCCTTACACCCTTTGTTCTTTCTGAGTCTTTTTTTGTGTTGTTGCTCTGTTTGGGAATTATTTTCTACTTTGTCCTCCAGCTCACTGATCCGAACCTCTACTTCATATAGCTTGCTTTTAATTCCTTCTACTGTTTCTTCATTTCAAATATTGTATTCTTCATTTCCTCCTGGCTCTTATTGATCATTTCTATGTCCTTTTTCATGCTTGTGTAGATTTCAGTAAGTTCCTTGTAGCTTCCCTGGAGTTCTTTGTAGTTCTCACTGAGCTACTTGTGCATTATTATAATCATTATTTTGAATTCAGTGTCTGATATTTTTCTTGCTTCCGTTTCATTTATCAGTCTTCTGGGGACTCCTCCTTTCCTTTTGATTGGGAGTTATTTCTTTGTTTCCCCCTTTTAGGTGACTCTTCTTGTTTTTGTTTCCATACATTACATTGATCTGCTTTGACTCCCTGTCTTCATGTTGTTACCTTTTGTGGTAAGAGAACTGTGGGACTCAGTAGTGCAGTATCCTTGATCTCCTGAGTCTGATGCTCTTGAGATGCCCTTTATGGTATTTCTGTGGGCTCTCTGGTTGTAATTGGGTTTTGGTTGTTGTTGTTGTTTGTTGGGTCATTCTTTTGTGTGTCCTTCCCTCCAGTTGGCTGACTGAGTCACTCAGCTCACCACATCCTGTATACTGTTGCACAGGTACACTGTCTTCTCTTTTTAGATCAGCCCCTGGTGATGTCAAATGCTGTCCCAGTCTGGTTCCACGCAGCCTGTTCAAGACTACAAGCAATCTATAGTCTGTGGCCTTCTCCTTTAGATTTGGCTAGACCCCACTGTTCTGCCCTCCTGTCTTTCCATTATCTCTGGGCCCAGGAGTGGTTCATTTAATGAACCAGTGCCTTTTCCACCCACTTCCAAGCAGGGGCTTCTGGTGTGATTAGATGGGTGGGAACTTAGGTCACTCCCAGGGGGCACTATTCAGTCTTCAGGGAAGATGATGGGAGTGTTTTCCTGTCCCCTCACCACATGTCTTGGTCTGTCCCAGATTCTTTCCAATAGTGTATGGTTTCTGGTGGATCAACTGACCATTTCCTGGGAGGGCCACTCTGTGTAAAAGTAGCAGCTCTTTCTTGCTTGGCACAGGCAACAGCTCTGTCTAGACACTGAGACTGGGTGGGGCCCTGAATCCCCCTTCTTGAGTCTCTGTTCTTTCTGATCCACTGGCTTTGGTGCAACAGGGCAGAAGGAACAGTGTAGCTCATAGTGTCTGGTGAAGGGTCCTTTCAGAGCTTTTTTTTCTTCCCCCTCCCCACAGAAATGCTCCCCACAGGGGACTTCTGAGCCTGGCCTTACTGGTCTGTAAAGGCTATAATCCCACAGGTGGGGTTTCGGCTTACCTGTCTTTGAGGAGATCTGGCTGGCTACCACATATCTCAGGCATTCAGCTCCTGCCTTCTAGTCCCCAGCCTTCCACTTTCTTGCAAAAGTTTCAAGCATGCATATTCTCCACTCTGAACAGCCCCCTGTTTGTCCATGCCATGCTGGACTGGCTCCTAGAGTCCCTTCAGTATGACTCTGTACCTATGAGTTTTTTGTTAGCAGAGCCACTCCACCTGCACACATACACATGGGAGGCCCAGGTCCCTGCCAAGTCCCATGTCTTGACTCAGTTCCCCTTTTAAAAGAGCTTCTGTATGGCCCATATGTTGCAGCACTGATCCCTGGGAGAGTTGTTCCCCATGCACTCCACATCTCCAAAAATCACAGAGTCTCACTTTCAGAGCTGGTCCTCACCTTTTAGATCTTCAAACAGTTTTAGGTCAAGTTTCTCTCTGGATCTTTCCTGGATGGTGTTTGGAAGAGCCTTGCAGCTATACTATAACACAGGGCAGTGGCAGGGTGCTGTCCTCGCTCTTTACAGAGATCTTCAGCCTTGTGTGGGTCTGCTCCCACAACAATATTTATGGGGCCAGCACCTCCCCAGCCATATCTCTTCGACCCGGTAATTCATAGCTCCTGAGCTGAACTGTAGCCACACTGACTCTGTTCAGCCAGAAGTTCTGGGCTGGGCAGCAGCAGCAGCAGCAGTTGCTCTACTTGGAGAGCCCAGGTCACCAGCTCCTGGGCACCCTGCAGGCAGGCTCTTGTCCACTCCCTCACATTCCCCACTCTCATCTGCATACATGCTCACTCACACATGCTCTCACTCATTTTCCAGTGGACTTTCAAGTCAACTGCTCTGTGGGCTACAAGACTTGTCCGAGTCTGGGAGCAAGTGGAAGGGGCTTCCAGCTACTCTGTAGCCATATTGGATCCCCTTTATTTCTGACAGGTTCTTTTTTATGTTTTCTAACTCCATTTTTATGTTTCCTATTTCTTGGTTGAAGTTCTCACTAGTTCATTTACCCTTAAGTTCATTGAACATCCTTGTAACCAGTGATTTGAACTCTAAATCTGATAGATTGCTTGTGTCCATTTTGTTTAGTTTTTTCTAGAGTTTTGTTCTGTTTTTTCATTTGAGACATGTTTCTTTGTCTTCTCATTTAAGTGGATTACCTTTGTTTGTTTCTATGTATTAGACAGAGCTGCTATGTCTCCTGGTCTTGGTACAGTGACCTTATGTAGTTAGTGTCCTGTATAGCCTATTGGTGCAGCCTATCTGGACATCAAAGCTGAGTGCCACAGTTGTGCCCCCTGTGTGGGCTGTGCACACCCTCCTGTTGTAGCTGAGCCTTGATTGCTGCTGGGACATCAGTGAGATGTATTTACCCCCAGGTTGATTGGCTGCAAGGACTGGCTGTGACCACCATGGAGAATTAACTGTACAAGAGTTCACCTCATTGAGCAGAACTTACATCAGCAGGGTTCTGGTGCCCACTTAGTCTTCCCCTTAAGTTTGTAGCTTGTGGAAGTGGTTGGGTGCTGCTTTGCCGTGGTCTGAAGCTGTCCACCAGGAGCATTGGTTCTGGGGCCTCCCAGGAGTTTCAGGCCAAGGTCAGCTACCACCTGTTCACTGCCTAGGGCCACCCAGGGCCACCCAGTATGAGCTACAAAGCAATCTTCAGATGGCTGCTACTTGTTCTGGGCTTAGAAGTTCCCAGGAGAAGCCAAGCTGCAAACCAAAGCTGACTGCTGCTAAGGCCAGGCCTCATGTTACTTAGCCAGAAGTGCCAGGAATGCAAAGATCAGATGCTGCTTATTTGAGATATTTTAGAAAAGAATGAAGCATGAGCCAAGACAGGCCATTTGTATGGAAAAGCCACTGGGAATAGCTTGGGTACAACGTACAAGTTGGGTGGGGCAGGGTCTCAAGGAATCAACAGGTTGGGGCAAACAGTGTTAGCCAGGTTAACAGAGATGCAAATATGGCTCCTACCACTGGCTCTCTTGAGGAAAGGGCTCAGAAAAGGAACAATGGCCTCTACCAGCACTTCTGTCTGAAAGAAAACTATCCCTCTAGCTCTCACCCTAATGCCAGACAATTCAGTTCCTCTCTGTATGTTCCTGGTGCCTTTCTAGCTTCTTCCCCAGCACTGGAGCTTGAAGCAAGTGAATCTGAGCAAGTCCTTGTGCAGGCCTTTTAAAAGTAATGCCTGGAACTCCAGAAACCTCCATCTCATTCAGCTACAATCTCACTGGTTTTACAGTCAGAAGTTATGAGGTCTTGTCTTCCTGGCTGTGGACCTCTGGGCTGCGCAGCTTGTTCTGGGGTTGGGACCCCTCACTCCTTGGCTGGTGGGCTGGACCTTTGCAGCCAAGATATCCTTCCCAATATTTATCCATCACAAATGTGTGTAGGACCAGCCCCTTTGGCATCTCCACCACCCCTTACCAATCTGGATATAGCTTCTTCTTTATATCCTTAGTTGTAGGACTTTTGTTCAGCTAGATTTCAGGTGGTTCTGAATAGTGGTTATTCTGTAATTTAGTTGTAACCTTGATGTGGTTATGGGAGTACCACATTTACCTACAACACCCTTAACCAGAACCCCTTTTCCCATATATTTTTAAAATCACAGTTTGAGGTTTTAACTGAGTTTGCATAACTGTATACCAAGAAAATCTACTCCTCCATTTATCATTTTCTAGCACTGAAAAATTAATCATAGCTCTGTACTATTTTTCTTCTTTCTTCCCCTCAATTTCTGTTTTCAAACATCATCTCCTTATTTATCATCTTCAGTTAGAGCCAAAATAGGATTTGCTGGGACTATGGCAGTGAGTCTTCTGCAAGACCCTTAAATCTTAGCAGATGGCAAATCTTCCAATACTAGAGATAGCTTTTACAATAATGGAAACTTCCTGAGAAGAGACTTTCACCCAGCCAGTCCTTAACATGGACCTCAAAAAAGCTTAATAACACACCCAAGATGTCAAGCTGGGTGTCAAGCTGGGGCAGGAGCAACTGGTTATATTCTGCAGGTTCAGCAATAGCCATGGCTATGTGTAGTCTGCAAAATTAATCTTGCTTCTAATCACTAGATGCCTTTCTACATGCATTAAAGGGCTCCAGGTCTTTTTCTGTGTCCTTTGCTTTGGTATGTGAAGCAGCCTTGCCCCGCACCAGCAACACAGGATTTACCCTGTGTCTCAGCAACCACCAGCATGATCCCTTGGCCATTGCATTTCCCATAATGAGAAATGATTGCCAGTTTTATTTCTTGACAGAGTTCATTTCCTTCCCTACTTAAAAGGAGGTATCAAATCTTCTAATTAGACCATTAAAGTAAAAGAAAATGAGAGAACTAAAAAGAAGGAAGCAAGATAAGGAGAAAAGGAAAGTTTTGAAAAAAGACATAATACATGTGGCCTTCAGAGACGGGTGGTAGGCCACCTTGCAAGACATACTTTTATCAGACTGTTAATGAAATCAATATGCACCTAAACCTACAAACTCAAGTATGAAAGTGTTAATTCTATGTTTAAATAACTTAATAAAATTTCTCTTCCCAAGAATAAGACATAAAGTTAATTTCCATCAATTGGGGTTCTACCCTCCCCTCCAGGTTTACATCAAAGTTCTGTGAGGTGTTCAGGGTATTCAGACTCTGAGGATGGCCCACCTGGTATCTGAGCCCAGCTAATTAGCCCAGCTAATCTTGACCAGGGTGTGTATCTTCTGAGGCCTCCATTTCAGATCTGTCTCATCTTTCTGTGGATTTCACTTTCTCCTGTCCAAAAGGCAGTTTACAGTCCTTTGTCTTTCTCTACTAAATTATACCATCTTTGGGGCATGAAATAACTATGCTGCTTTCTAGTCAGGCTGGAGCACAGGCCTGTAGGTGAGGCTGTCTAATAGAGCCAAGAAGTCACTCTCCTTGTGACTTTGTCCTCCCCAGAACCTTACCCCAGAGAAGGCACAGGACACCCCTGCCCTCTAACCCACAGCTTCTGCTCCACTCTTCATCTCCTAATATACCATTGTCCTTAAGGTAGACAGAAAGAAGAGAGTAACAGAAAGATGGAATTGAAGGAGAAAAACCTGAACAGTTGTCAGTCCTTTCTGTCATTGTTAGCAGAACATGTGCTAACAGAGAAATTGTCTAATTTACAAACTGCATTGCACAAGAATGATTTAGGAAAACTCTTCTATCCAGAGTAAAATTTCATGTGGGTCAACTGTCTTTGTAATTTATACCCAAGAACTAATTTAAAATAACATGAGTGGGTCCAAAGTTTGGAAACAAATGGGAGAAACAGAAACACATTAAGGACAGAGGTGTTAAGGAAAGAAAATCGGAGAGAAATAGAAAAAGCTGACAGAGAGACAGACTAAGAGAGAGAGAGAGAGTGAGAGAGAGAGAGATCCAAAGAATCCCAATGGGAGAAAAATGACCCACTCTCCAACAAGGGCAAATTGTCTAAAATCACGCACAAGAGGATTAGTCCTCTCGCTTCCTTCTGGACTGCTAAACCTCAGAGATTTGTGTGGGCTTTCTTCTACAATCTTGCCGAGCTTGGGTAGAAGAAAATAAAGAGCCACAGGAATTAAACATATCAGAAAAGGTAATTTGCTAAATGCTGTTATGTTTTTGGAAACATAGTGAAAAGGGTGATTGATAGTTTCACCAGAATATTTCTGGTGTATTTCACTCACTAAAATATATGAGGAAGAATTAAACATAATAACACATATATCATACTTAGCAGACTTTTAAGACAAATAATATAGACTTGGTGCAAAGTATCAGCAACATTTTCCCTGCTGAAAGCAAAAAATGGCTGGAGTTCCATTCTGCCAACTATTTGCCACACCATGTGACTATCATAAAACAGGTTTTCTAACACAGCTGAACACACACAGTTACAGATAACTCCGATAAAAGACTGTCAAAGACTTAGAGGCTCCTGCTTGCCCCCGGTCAAATAATTACTTCTCTTTGTTCATAGGTCATTTCAGAGTTTGATCCAATTACTGCATAATTTCTACTCTCATTCAGGAAATTTTCAATGCCATATAATCTCAGACTGACAGGTTTTAGGACTATACTGCTCTGCAAAGTCCTAACAGGTCTTTAATTCTTTTTTCAAGCAAACCCTTTTCTGATTAAAAACTTTTGAATTTCTGCTTAAATACCCAGGAAGTATCTTCAGAGAAAGAGTGTGTAATGTATCCGGTGCTATTACTGTGGCTGCAGATTAGCTCATTGTCGGTAGAGCTCCTTAGGGCTCAGAAGCCTTTTTTAATTTTCTATACAAATGCTCAAGAACTACGTTTGCACACAGTTAATTTACATTTTTATGGGGATGAACCCATTTTGTATGCCAGGGAGTTGTCTATGGGTTTTGCAGAGGATACTTTTTTTTTTAAATGCATTTAACATAATGAAGGCTAGATGGCTTGATACTAAAATATAGAAGCTAGTGCAAAATATCTGAAAATGCATTTTATCTAGATATATTAAACTTAGAACTATTTTATCTTTCTCCTCGAAAACTCAAGTCTGTGCAATTTGGACAGATCTTTATTTATGTAACTGTGTATGTGTCCACACATGCACATGTGCATGCAGGAAACACACTTGATTGGTTATATTATAAAAGAATGGCTGTTTGTAAAATTCAATAAAAATTAATGAAGTTATCCAGAGTATGAAAAAAGAAATACTAATGTTGCCAGAATTCTACAATTGCTGTAGAAACCACACCAAAGAAGATATTTAAAATTAACTGCAAAACATTATAAGCAGAGATAACAGAAGAAAATAGTTGGATTCTTTTCCAAAAGGAATAGAGGGGAAGAACTGGGGAATGTGATCGTGGTCCTCTGTCATAAAGGAACTAGGACATTTTTACTAGCATTACAGTATTAAACAGAAGCAATAACTCATTCATTTAATAAGTATATATTGAGTCCCCATCCATACAAAGCACTGTCAAGTCACTATAAGAATTCGGGATAAATAAGACACAGTCCCTGCTCTAAATGTATAAAAAGTGAAAATTCACCATAAAGAATTGTCAATACTTTTCTTAGGTTATGTTTCTTCTACTTTTTGTTTTGTTTTGTTTTGTTTTGTTTTGTTTTGTTTTGTTTTGTTTAGCTAAAGTTTCCTATAGGAGAATATCTGAATTGTGGTGCCTCATTTCTCAAAATGGGATCTGTGGATCAGCAGCAAAAGCATCACCTGAAGTTTGTTAAAATGCAGCCCCAGCCCTCCCTAATCAAAATCTGTATTTGAACAAGATTTGAGGTGCTGTGCATGCATGGTAAAGTCTAAGATGCATTGGCTTACTGCTTTTTGCTAACATTTTAAATTCTGCAAAAGCTCTATTTCAAAACAATTAATTTCCAAATCATAAATTATATCCTTTAAAAAAAAAAACACTGTGATTATGCTCTTCCTTGCTCAAAATCCTTCAATAGTTTCCCAGCACTCTGACCTTGGCCTTCATGGCACCCCACAGTCTGACCCCTGCCTGTCTTTACTTCTGACAGATGACACACATGTACACACATATACACACACTCCCCTCAGGAATCTGGTATCAGTATATTGGATGCTTTTTGTGTTTGTTTTTAGCTGGTATCTTTGCTTATTAAATTACCTCTGCCTCAAGCAATGCTTCTTAATTTTGCCAGCCCATAAGAAACTCTTGGGAAAAATTTTAAAATTCTTATACTTAGGTTCCATCCCAGACCAAGTTAATCAAAATCTCCAGAGGTGCAGCTCACAGCCTACACATGGCTATTTCAAAGTTTCCCACAGTGATCCAAAAATGCAACCAAAATTGTGAACCTCTGGCCTAGGAAATTTTTCCTCCTTCATGTTCTGAATCCTACCTGTTCTTCAATGAGGAGATCAAATGCCCTGTGTGCAGTGCCTTGATTACTCCAGCTTGTTGGGATCTCCCACAACCACAGACACTTTTCCTCAGTGCCTTCTCCTTGTGAACTAAAACAGAGCAAGTACACACAGGTGCTTGCACATACTAGATGCTCAGTGCTCTTTTTAAATTAAAAGGTTTTCCAATCTACTTCTGCCACTGAATGTCTGGAGAAAGACTCAAGGCAAAAATGTGACTCCCGAGTCCCATAAATGATAAACTTGCACGATACAACAGAGCATAGCAGGGAGTAGGGAACACACAGGAATATGACAGTTGAGAAGAGATAAGGGAGAAGGTGGGGACTGGAGCCAGGAGGGCTCCTTCCCCATCACCCTCCTACCTAGATCAGGCAATGAAAGAGTCACCACACAATGTAGTTGTCAAAGTCAAGAAGACCCTTATTCTTCACTCTTATTTTCTTAACTATCTGTCTCCCTCTGCTATGTATGGTGAAGGAGGGCAGAGAATTTCTTCTGTTTTATTTACTGATGTAAGTCCCCATTGTCTGGAAGAGGATGTAGCATTTTATTTGTCAACTTGGCTGGGCCATGGGTGCCCAGATATTTGCTTAAATGCTATTCTGATTGTATCTGTGAGAGCATTTCTGGTTGAGAATAACATTTGAACCAGTAGATTACATAAAGCAAATTGCCCTCCCCAATGTGAGTGGCCTGAATAAAATGAAAAAACTAAGTAAGGGACAATTTTATCTGTATGCCTGACTGTCTTCATACAAGGCACTGGTCTTCTGCCTTCAGACTCTGACTTGAACTAGAACTTACACCATCAGCTCTCCTGGTTCTCAGGTCCTCAGACTCACACGAGAAGTACACAGTTGGCTGTCCTGGTTCTCTATCTTCCCAACTTCAGATCTTGTGACTTCACAGCTTCCATAATCATGTGAGCCAATCCCTTATAGTAAATCCTTTTATGTATATGATATATACATATACACACACATATCCTTTTGGCCATTTGTCTAAAAAAGTCCTAACAGTTTTTGGTACTAAGGTAGTGCTGAAGGAATGTTAAGGATGAGTTTCATGAATTGGTATAGGGTTTTCTGGTTAGATTTTAAAATGTTAATGATGTTATTCTTAGTAGTAAAGAAGGAACTAATATTCATAGTGTGTCAACTATCTATAGATATACAGAAAATACCCACATTGATTACTCTTAATCAATCATTGTAATAAATAAGGAGCTAGGTGACTTTGTGTATTATACTTTGAACTGTTTTGGAAGACTCCCAAATATGTTAGTTCTCTGGTTCTCCTAATGTCATTAGACAAAATAGTGGAAGAAAAGAACGAGGTCAGAGATTTGAATCCCCAGCTCAAACACTACATAAATGACCTAAGAGCTTCTATGTGCACCCCAAAGAAGAGCTTTATCTCCTAAAATCATGAGTCTGAAAATGCAGCTAATAGAATGCAGAACCTCATCCTGCAAGGGCTGAGTAGCACTGCAAGCAAACAGCCCAGCCTTACATGGTGCCTGCTGTTAAAGTGAGGACATTGATTGAGAAAGAATGGTATCTTATAATTGGGTGTGGAGGCATCTGGAAATACCCTGACAAAACTGAGGACATTGAGCCCTAAATTCTGATGAGTCTTCTTTGCAGTTGGGAGTGGTTTGCTCACCCTCAGTAGGAGCAGCCTCCCCACACCCAGTAGTAGTGGCTTCTCCACTTACAGGTATATGCACCAGTGTTTCTATAGGAGTCTGCAGGGATTAAGCCTGGATTGACTGTGGAAACTGTAAGGCCTCCTTCAATGCAGCTGTCATATAAGACAGTGCTAACTCACCTTGTGACCCACCTGAATCACACCTCTTTGCTTCTAGTCCTAAAACAGACTCAAGTCACAGCAGTTCCCTAAAAGTGAGGTCCATTACACTTTAAGAGAACTAATTACTTGAGATTTTTTTTGGTTTACACAGACAGAAATCCAGGAAATATGCGTAGGGATGGATACAAATGTTGTGAGACAATGGTGTAATGAACATCAAGTTGTTCAATCGCCCTAAGTTTACTGATATGGGCTCAGTAAGCAGAGATTCTGCATTGAATGTTGCACTTTGAGAAGTTTGGAAGGGCTCTAACATTTTGTTTGGTTGATTGGCTGAAACATGAACCAAAAGGTGGCCCCCAGTAAGCACATTAGAAATACCAGACCTGCCTTTATTTAATGTAGAGAAAGAGATTCAAAGGCTTGGAGCAAATTTTCCATTTAAGACCTAGTCACCCCACTGGTGGCCTTTACTGACATATCTTTCACCACTACTATGAGAAATAAATTTGTGATCAGAGAGCAACAGCATCCTTGAATTGGTTGATGGGCTCCTGAGTTGGTAGGGGCTAAGTGGCAGCACTCAATCCCCAAAGGCAAGGTAGACATGGTTACTGTGAGGGACAGCAAAGTCAAAGTGGCAATCAGAACTGTATGACTTGTGCAGATGTGTGGTGCTGGCTGGTTGATCACAGTGTCCCTAGAATTGAAATAGATAGGAAGCCTACTAAATTCTTACCTAATTTGTATAAAGACAAACAAAAGAATACTAATGCCAAGTGAACAAAAGTCTCATGTAAATCATAAAACAGAGTGTCATGATTTCTCCATTTATTCCCAGCCTTGAGCCAGTTTATAGATCCAGAACCCCTTGAAAGAAAGGAGGCTTGTACCCTGGTATGCATGTAGCTACTGATCTCATGAATGCTTTTTTTCCCTGTACATGTTAGTAAAGATCACCAGAAGCTGCTTGTTTTTAGCTAGTAAGGCTAGTGATATAATTGCACTGTCCTACATCAGAGGTAGATCAACTCCCCAGCCCCATGTCATAACTCAGATTGCCTTTTCCTTCCATATCATATCACATTGGTTCATTACATTGATGATTTTATACTAATTTGACCTAGTGAGCAAGAAGTAGCAACTACTTTAGACTTATTGGCAAAACGTATATGTTCCAGAGGGTGGGAAATATATCCAACAAAAGTTCAAGGGCCTTCGATCTCAGTGAAATTTCTAGGGGTACAATGGTGTGGATTGGAGTATGTTGAGATGCCCTATCTAAGGTGAAGAATGAATTGTTGCTGCATCTGGCCCCTCTTGCAGCCAGAAAAGAGACAAAACGCCTTGCAGACCTCTTTTTGAAGGCAATCATTCCTCACTTGGAGCTAATGTATTTAACATCCACTGGCCTCACTTTCCAGTTTCCATTGGCCCCTCTTACCACACTCCTGGTAAAATGACTTGGGTAGGCGAGAAATCTTAGATATTAGGTATTGGAAAGATTTGTTTTTCTAGCTCCAAGATTTTCTTGGAGCAAAACTCGGTAACAAATTTCTGTAGATCTCGATACAAAAAAAAATCAGGTTCATTTGGAGGGAATGCAAGTGGAATTGAAGGGTTGATGGTACATTCTATAACAATCTATTACTGGGACAGCTTAATGTAGTAAAGAAAACCCATTTTACTATCAGACACCCAAACTGAAAATTGCATTATTGAGGGTCACCTGAGCAATATACAATGATGTTATAGATCACCAGCAACAAGTATTGCCATGCACTTTCAAAGATGAAATGATATCAACAAAGCTAGTACAAAACGGTAATGAGTAGCAGGACACTAGATAATAAATGCTAAGTAAATAAATAATAGTAAACTACTGTTTGGCAACAGGATTATCAAAGCCAGTACCAACTCTCTGGAGCATGAGTCATCAAGGACTGATGATTGGTATCACTTAAACCAAACTAGCTCTCCCTTTGCGTGACGGATGGGCCATCCATTAGTGTTTGTAGCTCCAAGTCTTCGAAAGGAGGATTTGTCTGAATATGAGGTGCACACCTGTTGGTGGGGGACATAGGCCAATGGGGCAATCACACTAGAGTAAGCTGGCTGTTTGAAGTTTTTATTTACTTTTTAATACATATTCTGAAACATGAATCTAGCAGCAACTTCTCCAACTCATTTAGGATCACTTGAACAACTCTCAGCTTACCTATTTTTCTTAGTGCAACTTAATTTCAATTATACACGTGGGTTATAAGTTTTCACAGTTAAGAGTACATTAAGATTGAGACCATTCCTGCTTTCTACATTGCTTTCTTAATTAATATTTTATGGATGATGACTAGTATGTCCTATTTACAAAATTATACTCTGTGAATTTAATTTGGTGAAGTATTAGAAAAGGTAACACCACCCAGATCCCTAAATCAAAAACCAGTAAGAGGATGGAATCAGTTGTCCTAGACTAAACTTCAGAGAAAACTAAAATAAACCAGTGTCACCCATTAAATTCAATGAAAAGGAAAAATTACCTGAAGAGGAACAATACAGATTAAAAATCAAAATGCATATAAAATAAATTTTAAAAAAGTAAAATGAGTTAATTTTTTAGAGATTTTATTTATTTTTATTTATTTATTTTTAGAGAGAGAGGAAGGGAGAGAGAAAGAGGGAGAGAAACATCAGCATGTGGTTGTCTCTTGCATGTCCCCCTACTGGGGACCTGGCCTGCAACCCAGGCATGTACCCTGAGTGGGAATTGAACCAGTGACCCTTTGCCTTGTAGTCCAGTGCTCATTCCACTGATCCATACCAGCCAGGGCTAAAATTAGTTAATTTTTAATAAAATGGCAGAGATAGGGACTGACAGTTTTCCAATCCTACTAGCATTTCTCTTTGTAACTAGTATACACTAATTATGTAAAAGCTACATTCAAACAGATAAATTGAAAAATCCTGGAGGGCAAATAAAATACTTTGCCTTTATACCCACATCCCAACACAGGGCCTACTATAGTACAGATGCTCATAAAATGTGTTCCAAATTGCTAACAAGATGACTATAGAACTCAACCAATCATTTGTGTTTCACAACATCTTCTGTCCTCAATGAAAAACAATGCCTTATGGAACCCCTGGAATATATTTTTGAATAAGTATCATTTACCTCTCTCTCAAAGGAGCTTCTGTTGTTTACTGGATTCATCATCCATCACAACAAAACCTTATATTTCAGATCAGAAGCTCCAAATCTGCTATATTTTATGTGTCTCTGGTTGATATTTTTATTTTACTGAATTATATTGCTCTGAATAGCAGGGATCACTTTCTTACACATATTTGGTTAATCACCCCTAACATATTGTGCCTAACACAATGACTTAAACATAATAGGCAAGGAAATGTTAGACAAATGAATAAAAACAACTCAAACAACCTAAGCCATCCCTTCTTCCTCTCCACATACTTTATAAGTCCATCATTTTACACATAAGGAAATTGAGACTTTGAGAAAGTAATTTAATTGTTTAGGTAGCCAGAGCCAATTACTGGCAAAGTCTCCAAACTATGCTGCCTTTCTTGTGCTGCTATTTCTGGAAGAGAACATTGTAAAAGAAACACACTAAAAGAAAAAAGTTTATTGATACTGAAAGTTGTAAGTAATGTACTACAAGGGGAAAGCCAAGCCATTACAAATGTAGCAACAACATTGTAATTTGGTCAAGGCACAGAAATAGAGGAGCTGCTACAGCCCTTAATGCCAGTCCCTGTTTCAATTTCTTACAGAGTTAGCACTTACTTCCTGCTTATTATATATCCCAGGCCCTGTGGTGCCAAATAAGTGTTTTACATAGATTATTGCATTTAATTTTCAAAGCATTGCTCCAAAATAGACATCACTATCCACATTCTTCTGGACAGAAAAACAAAGGCTTCCTAATGGTGGAATGACTTACTCAAGATCACAAAGCCGGGAGTTAAACCCAGGTCTTTCAATCCAAAGACCATTCCCTGCCATCATACATTTTTTCTTCTAGTCAATAACAATCAAGGAAAATATTTTAAAGATTTTCCCATGCCATTTGACATTCACTGCTAAATATGAAATTTTATCACTGAAAGGATGGCTATATTGTGCCTTTCACATGGCTGCACCTCCTCCTGAAGCTTCTTCTGAACTAAAAAGAGGAAGCCAGGAGCAGCACCCTCAGATTCCACTTTCTCACCTTGCCTGGGTTACTGTTGCCAGTGTGGAGCCTTTGATGTGAAAGCTGGACAGCGATGGGGAGAAACTATCATTCCCTGGGGGCAGCTACAGACAGACACATGTGAGGCCTGTTGAAGGTTCCAGGCAGTGGAAGGCAGCTGAGATAGTGGGCATCACTCCCTAGAGACTACTTGCCTCAGTGCTAAAGGCTAAATAGTTAAGAGCCTTTTAGAGTCCTTGAGGTTCACAGAAGCTTCCGGAAAGCACCTGGAAAATCACTAGTAACTACATCATTGATGGGGACTTCCTGGATCTTTGCCTCTCTTGTCTTTCCAACTTCCTATAAACATGCAATTCCTTAGGTCAAAGACTCCACACTTGAAATACACAGGTAATTTCTATTTTCCTGACTGAACTCTGGCTAATCCAAATACCTAGGTCAATTTCAAAATTCCAAGTCAAAATAAAATAAACATAATAAATGTACAACTTGCTTATCAAAACACTAACCTTTTGACTTCTCCTTCCCCACAACAAAGCATCCAAAAATTTGTATGTAAGACTTTTCTCTCTCTCTACAAATTTTAGTCATTCTTTGTGGATCCTAATATGAAATGGCTCAATGAAACTGTATACTCTCCTTTGGATATTTTTTAGATCAAGACAACCATCTGTTTTGATATTTCAGGATATTTTTCCCCTCAATCAAGGTCTGTAAGAAGAGTTTGTTAAATTGTCTACTAATATCACCAAATGATAATTTCCTCTGGCTAGTGACATAAAAACAACAATGCCACAGAATAATGAATTAAAAATTATGAGATATCACCTCACACCAGTTAGAATGACCATTATTAATAAATTAACAATCAACAAGTACTAGCAAGGATGTGAAGAAAAGGAAACCCTAGTACACTGTTGGTGGGAATGCAGACTGGTACAGCCACTGTAGAAAACAGAATGGAATTTCCTTAAAAAACTCAAAATGGAACTGCCCTTTGACCCAGCAATTCTACTGCTGGGAGTTTTACCCTAAGAATCCTGAATCACCAATTCAAAAAATGTATGTGCCCTCATGTTCATAGTAGCACTGTTTATAAAAACCAAGTGCTGGAAACAGCCTAAGTGCCCATCAGTAGATGAATGGATCGAAAATCTGTGGTACCTTTACACAATGGAATACTATGCAGCAGAAAGAAAGAAGGAGCTCCCATCCTTCTCGACAGCATGGATGGAACTGGAGAGCATTATGCTAAGTGAAATAAGCCAGGCAGTGAAAGACAAATACCATATGATCTCACCTATAAGAGGAATCTAATGAACAAAATAAACTAATAAATGAAATAGAAACACAGACATGGAAACACGGAACAGACTGAAAATGACTGGGGGGCACACAGGGAGGGCAATATTGGTGGAAAGAAGGGGAAGGGACTAGACAAAAAACAGGTATGAATGACCCATGGACATAGACAACAGGGTGGGGATTGATGTGGCAGGGAGTTGTGGCTGGGCAGAGCAGGGCAGAGGGGGTCAAATTGGGACAACCCTAATAGAATAACAATGAAAATGATTTTAAAAATTATTAATATATGTACAAAATATATAGTACCTATATATTTTAACTGCTAAGAATGTTCCCCAGGGAAGACATCTGTTATGCCAATATAAAACGTTGTAAATGAACACAATCTGGCTGTTTTGAATTTAAAATTGAAACTGCCAAATTTGCAACTTGATGGTGAACAGCCTCTGAATTCTTAATTATTTCTATTTTCTTTCAAGGCCACTAGATGGTGGTTCTGTTGTGGAAACCCTCAGAGTCATGGAAAATTTCCCCATCTCTATTACAACATTATTGGAGCACACACCATGAAGAAAAAAATCTAATTCTAAGAGAAATAAAGACACATTAAAAAGAGCTAAGGAAAAGCGACAGAGAACACGTTATTTGGAAACTTCTATTGCTTCCACTGCTGGATGCCTTCAGGATCCTGGGCTAATTTATATATCACTTCCTCAAACCCTTTGGGATGTACAAAACTAAAAATTTACATTGAGTGGCTTTTTCAGTACAGTATGAATCCAGGTATCTCTCATAGACAGCACTTGATAAGTTACTATATGCTGGAGTTAAGGGAGATAAAATTAAAAGTCTACTGTGACTTTTAGGATTTGAATGATTAATGGTGTCATTAGGCAAGACAGAAAGCAAAGAAAGGGAAGCTGAGGAGAGGAAAATACTGAGCTGAATATATGATATGGTGCATCTAAGGGGCCAGTGGGACTCGTTCAGGGACTGCCAGGAAATGATGCCAGAGAAAAGTAAGTAAAAGCCAAAACATGAAAAAATTATGCAACACACTAAGGAATTTAAGTTTTATTCTGTGGCTATCAGGGAGTCATTGAAGATTGCTAAGGAGCGTAACCTGATCAGACTTGAGTTTTAGAAAGTTCATGTTGGTGCCACTAAGGAAAACATAATGGAGGGAGAAGAGAATAAAGATTTCGGAATCCACTTCACTGTTTCTCCAAAGCTGTATTTATTGGTGCTTTTTCTTTTGCTCATCCCCCACATCTTGACTCTACTGCAGCACTCTGCCTCACCGCTCCTGCCTTGCACATGACTTTTACTGATCCTTAGATTTTGTATAACTGAGATTATAATAGTTAATGTGAAAAATAGCTAAGGTAGTTGAAGAAGAGTAGCAGATGATTTAATGCCTGTTTCTATAAGGTGAATTAGCTCTGTAACACTCAGGGGTCTGAAAGAAACAGATGGCATCCTCAGAATGCTTAAATGAAAAGATTTCAAGTGAAGGGACTGTTTACAGAAGCAAGGACATGATTAAGAAAACAAATAAATGAATGGTGAAGCAACCAAGGGCTAGCAACAGCAAGAAACAGCAAACCATGTAATGGTAGCCCATGGAAAACTGAAGCCACAGAAGAGAGGCCACCAGCAAAGGCTATGACCACACAGGAGCACGGTCATGGCCAGAGCTGCTGGCAGGCAGGGAGGGAGTAGTGGCAACCTGTCCTCTCCTATCCCCTGCTCTCTAGCCAGTGCCTCTGAGTGACCACATGGTCAGCAAGCCAAGTGATGTGGACAGAGAGGTCAGCCTTCCAGAGCACAGAACAGGACAGCAGTGACTGGGGAATAGACTGGAGGGATGGAAAATGAAGCATAAACAGCCCAAGTGCATTCACTACAGGTACATGGAGGAATGATGTCAGGTTAACAAAGAAGCCACATTTGTGTAGACACAATTTTTCCCAACATGGTTGTGTTTTTCACCACCTAGTATGGCAGTTAAATACACACAAAAAATATGAAGTGGTTAAACCCATAGGTGCAAGAGAATTTATTTATCCAGAGAGAGATTATCTGAGATCAGCACTTAATATCAGTACTTAATGGGTGGGCACAAGGATGGAAATCCATCATGAGGACTTGGGAAAAACAGAGATCAAGTGATCCAAAGCCAAATAAGAGAAGGGTTTTAAAGACAGAGTGAGTAATAATGAGGTAGCCCTGGTATGTATACCTTTAACTCCCTTAATTCTAGTTATTTGAGTAACCCCAAACTCCATGACTAGTAACAATTTTAAATCTTAGTGAGGGCACAAACCTGAGTTCTCAGGTAGTGAGAAGAGCACGTCACTCAGCGTGAACATCTACTTCCATAAGTGCCTTTCCTTTCCTCTACTTATCAAACACTGTTAACTCTCATTAAGAATCTGAATCAGCAAAATTCTTTAGCTGCAATCTATTGCATGTTGACATTATAGGCTACAGTGATATTCAGGAGTCAAGGGCACATTATGTTCTTGGGGCATCTTTTGCCAGTGTCAAGGATCTACTATACCACAGAAGCAAAATGAATACTAAAACTTTGTCTGCTTTATTTGGCAATTAGAAGTCATTGGAGACTTTGGTATAGAATTGTCTGAAATATTGGTGTGGAGGCCAGTGCAAGGTGGGCTGGGCAGATGAGGAGCAGAAGCTCAATTGCAGATGGTTATGAATTGAAGGGGAGATGAGGAAGGCAGGCTGGGAATGTAAGGTACCTTTTCAAGTAGTTATGATACAAAGAGGAGTAACTGGGCTGTCACTTCTCAGTACAAAAGGCTTCACCAGAGTCTGACTAATGAGGATAGAAAATGTGTAGGAAGAAAGCATCTTACTAGAGACATCTCCTTCATAAATCTTGAAGACCTTGATAATTAGAGAATTGGAAAGCTAACACGTGATGTGAAGTAAGCATGTGAGGGGTCAATAGTGCTTGTGCTTCAAGATCATCTCCACGTGAGTATGAACCCTATCTGCTTTTGTTAACTATTGAATCTCCAGAGCCTAGCTCAGCACTTGTAGAACAGGTACTTTGTTCTTTTGTTAAATGTGAGAAAGAAACACAGCATGATCTGAGGCAGGGCCCAGGTGATTTCATGAAGAGTCTCAGACATGAGTCAGTTGGCCCATGGCAGAGGGAAGGCTGAAGCCCAGCTGGCTACAGAGAGTCAGATTTGGTCATTGTTATGATCTATTCACCTTGACTGAGAACAGGAGCAAGACCACATAGCTGGGGTCCTCTAAATGGATTAATTTTCTCCATATCACTGTAATATTTATAATGGGTCATGGAATAACACTAAACTAGAAAATAGGAAACCTGGGTCTTAGTCCTAGTTTTTCACTAACTGGTTGTGTGGTCATGGCCAATTCATTCACTACATATTTATTGAGAATCTACTTCAAGTCAACTACCATAGCAAACTCTGGGTATGGGACCAAAAAAACAAGAGTCACCATGGAACTTACAAGAGAAAACACAATGTATCCTAACAACTGAGTGGTGAATGTAACATATCCTTTCAAATGATGTGCCATAATACCTCAGTGGTGTCAGGGAACGCTTCACAGAGGCAGTGATAACTAATCTGAAACATTAAAGATGGGTTAGACCCAGGCAGTGCCTTCCCTTCTCTGAACAGTGGTTTCTGTAAGAACAAAATAAGGGAGATTGCTAAAGGATCCCCTAGACTCCTTTTGGCTGTTACACTGTGTGATCCAATTTTTCTATGACAGAACAGAGCTGGGAAAAAACCTGGAAATACTGTCCATAAAAAAGATAAATGCTGTACTTAAATTGCAGGGGGAAAATGAGAAAAAGAAATGGTAGTGCTCAAAAATGAGAGACAGAAAGTGAGAGAGACAGAGACAGAGACAGAGACAGAGACAGAGACAGAGAAAGTGAGCAAGGGAGAGCACATTTTCTAGGGCATAAAGGATTTTTGTTTATTTTTTAACATAATACACCAAAAAATAAATATAATTAACCCAATTTCTGCCCATGGTTTTCAGCATTGTGCAGCCTTTATTTAATGATACCACAAAATACATCCTCTGCCAATTCCTCAGTTGCCTAGGAACAGGAAGTCAAGAGCCTAAGCTCAGACTCCAGTGCCATCATTAAAAGGCTTGTGCATTGCTCAGTCAGATGATAATATTGTAAGCCTGACTGATACCCTCCTGTTAGCTAGTTCCAGGAATAAGATCCCAGGTCCTGCTAATTTGGCTAGTTCCCTTTTATTCAGCTCAGTGTGGCTTACATTAAATAAATAAATAAATAAATAAATAGCTGTCACCTGGTGACTAGGAGCATTTTATCTTGAAGAGCTAGTTGTTGCTTGACACACTCCATGTTCTTGTTGAACTGATAGGAAAATTATTTACCTGCTGCCTATATTTACTCAGAGTTTTCTGCCACGTGAGTCAGAATGATTTCTAACTGCATAATTTTTCCCTAACATTTTCAGTCACCATTTGGTTTCATGACCCTTGACTTGTGCTTGAAGAGAAAAGGGAGAGGAAACACTCCTTCTGTTGTCACATATACTTAAGACAGGTGCTCTCCACAGTGTCAGAAAACCAACTGCCTCTAAACAATTCTTCAGCTGGGTTATTGTTAAAACCCAGAGCTTCCAGTCCACTCTGATCCCTGACTCCCATCTATGGAATCAGGTACTCTCATAACCACTTACGACTCTCCTTGTTGACTTGTGCTGCTGTCCACATTTTTGGCCACTGCAGAATTGCAATGTCACCCTGCCACTGCACGTCACCTCTTCCAGCATCCTCTCCCTCATTGTGGCTTTGCTGCTACTGAGCTGTGTGCTGGGCTGCCGCTACTCTCAGCTGGCTCTGTGCAGGTTGCTAAGAGAAAGCTCCCCCTGACACACTGGGTTCCTTATCTCTTTCCCATTTCCTGGAGCTCAGCATCCAATGCTGCTTCTTGTTACCTCCCACTCTCAAAACAGAAATTTGGGGGAAATGAGACTGCCTTCTCTTTCACTAAAGGGAATAGGTCCCCCTTCCATTGCACCAGAAACCTATCATCTCTCTTCTCCACCTCGGTAGATGTAGTTCTGCTTATGTTTAGGCAGTTCACGCTTTATCGACAGAGTCCTTCACTGCAGCAGCCATGGGCATGCTTCCCACACCTACAGGGAATGTTACTGGCCTAGTCACCAACTGCTATGCTCTGAAATCCATCACTATGTCTACTGCAAGGACGTGCTGCTGGGCTGTTCCCAGGGAATGACAGGCAGCAGGGATACTATGGTAAACCCAGTCCTGGGAGACAAAGGACTTCTCTAACAGGCGATTTTGGTTCCAGGCCTCCCCCAAATGCCTTGTCAAACAGTTCTTTGATCATACAACTGCATGGGATGCTTCCATCCAACTTTGCTTCCCACAGTGCATTACAGTCTGTCAGCAACCTTGCCTTTTTCGGTTCTATTTTTTTTCTCACAGTGATTCTCTGATATTTAAACCTTGTCAATTTGCATCCTATTTTATAGTCTTCTTCTTAGAGGACCTGAACTAACATATTGCTTCACCAGCTTCCTCCTCTGATAGGTGTGTAGACTCCTGTCTGAGACTCTTACTGTGACTGCTCACTGGCATTTTTACCCGTCAGTAGTGAAAGCTTTGCTCCATCATACTTGAGAACTCTCACATGGCTACACTGTGAAGCAGGTGGCCTGTGTCAAGCTGTCCCCTACCCTCATATGAACTGCAAACTCAGAGTTGGGACAAAACCAGAGTGCTTAGTTGTCCCAGAGAGCACTCATTCTTCCAAAGGTGCGCCCAAGCAGTGCAGAGCATGCTGGCCCTGTGAACGAGGCCAGCTACAGCCCAAGCTAGCTCCAGGAGTTGACCTTGAGTGTTGTGGACCTGAGGAGACTATTGCAGTCCTCAGCCATTTTAGAACATTTTCCCTGACCTCTCCATCCATCTTCCACCACAAAATATTAGGCCTCCTCTCAAACTCATTTCTGTTGAAGAGACACTAAAGTGGGTTGGAGAGTGCTCAGGGATCAAAGATCAAACACGCTCTCAGAGCTCTGTCCTGAAGGTACTGACACCCCAAGCACCCTGAAATCAATCCAGCTGGTTCCAGGAAGAAACTAGGGTTTTTTTTTTTTCATTACAATTTACATTAAATATTATTCATAGCATAGTGGTTAGATAATCATATACTTTAAAAGTGTTTCCCTAATATTTCCAGTACCTACCTGGTACCACATATAGTTATTACTGACTCTATTTCCTATGTTGTAATTAATATCTCCATGACTATTTTGTTTTTTAAATATTTTTATTTATTTATTTTTTTAAACACATGGTAAAGGAGAGAGAAAGAGAAGGAGAGAAACATCAATGTGTGGTTGCCTCTTGCACTCCCCTTACTGGGGACCTGGCCCACAACCCAGGCATGTGCCCTGATTGGGAATTGAACCAGCAACCCTTTGGTTCACGGCTGGCACTCAGTCCACTGAGCCACACCAGCCAGGACCCATGACTATTTTGTAACTATCAACTCGTACTTCTTAATCCCTTTACCTTTTTCACCCATTTCCCCAACCCTCCTCCCCTCTGGCAACCATCAGTATGTTCTCTTTATCTATGAGTCTATTTATGTTTTGTTTGTTTATATCATTCTCTAGATTCCACAAATAAGTGAAATCATATGGTATTTGTCTTTCTCTGACTTCCTTACCCCACTTAGCATAATACAATCTAGGTCTATACATGCCGTCACAAATGGTTAAGATTTCAATTTTTGATGGCCACATAATTCCATTGTATCACCACTTTTTTATCCACTTATCTATTGATGAGCACTTGGGAGGCTTCCATATTTGAGTATTGTAAATAATGTTGCAATGAACATAGGGGTGCATATATTCTTTCAAATCAGTGTTTCGGGTAACTTCAGATATATTTCTGTAGGAGACCATTCTGCATGGCGTGGGCCCAGCTCCCACTCAGAGATGCACAGGACCCATGCCCATGGATAGTTTCTCCCATGGGGAATCAGGCCTTCAATGTGCCTAGGCCTCTTTGAGTCTTGCTCTTGCTAAAAAAAAATGCCCTCACCCTGAACTGAGGATATTTACTGCAAAGTAACTTCCTAAAATCCATGCTAAACCTTCCAAGGATGAGTGTAACTGGTTCAACCACTTTTGCCTTTTCATTTGTAAATATCCCTCTTCTATGATATGATTAGTGGCATTGGCTCCTTTGTTTTCTGTAAAAGGTAACCACCTAAAGTGAACCTGTGCATAGCAAATGAGGACCATCACATAATGTGCCAAGAAACCCAATAAAGGCCGGTCACAGCCAAGGGCAAAGGTTTTTGCTCCCCTTCAGAGTAAAGCCATGCTGTCCCTTTTCCTCCACCGAACTTGGTAGTCCATGTGAATGTCTCATTTTATCCATAATGACGCGGACACTTCAAGTCAATGTCTGCATCATATTTCCAAAGTAGAATTTCTGGGTCATAAGGCAGTTGCATTTTTAATTTTTTGAGGAAACTCCATACTGTTTTTCATAGTGGCTGTACCAATCTGCATTCTCACCAACAGTGCACTAGGGTTCCCTTTTCTCCACATCTTTGCCAACATTTGTTGTTTGTTGATTTATTGATGAAAGCCATTCTGAAAGAAGTGAGGTGATATCTCATGGTTCTAATTTGTATTTCTTTGACAATCAGTGACATTGAAATTCTTTTCATATGTTTATTGGCCACCTGTATGTCCTCTTTGGAGAAGTGTCTACCTAGGCCCTCTGCCTATTTTTTAATCAGATTGTAATTTTTGGTTGAGTTGTATGAGTTCTTCATAAATTTTGGATATTAAGCCCTTATCTTATGTATGATTGGGCCATATCTTCACCCATTCAGTATGTTGTCTTTTTGTTTTGTTGATGGTTCCCTTTGCTGTGAAAAAACTTTTTAGTTTGATGTAGTCCTATTTATTTATTTTTCTTTTGTTTCATTTGCTTGAGGAGATATATCAGAAAAAATATTGCTAAGAGCAATGTCAGAGATTTTACTGCCTATGTAAGAAACTAGGTCTTAAATGCACATTACTAACTATTCATGAACGAAGCTTGCTAGAGGGTCAAAAATAGTGAAGGTGGGCTAAAGGAGATGTGTGCATATATACAATGGAATACCGTTCAGTCATAAGAAAAGATTAAATACTGCCATTTGCAAACACATGAATGAACAATGAGAATATCATGCTGAGTGAAATAAGTCAGACAGAAAAAGTTAACAACCATATGATTTCACTCATATCTGGGATATAAAACTGAAAGAAACAAATAAATAAGAAAAACAAACAAAAATTCACAAACACAGACAATATGGTGGTTACCAGAGGGAAGTGGGTGGGGGATAGTAAAGGTTAAAGGAGGTCAAATATATGGTGACAGAAGATGATTTGACATCGGGTGGTGGGCACACAATGCAACATACAGCTCATGTATCATAGAAATATGCACTTGAAACCTATATAATCCTATTATCCAATGTCACTCAGTAAATTTAATTTTAAAAAAATAGTGAAGGCCTGGAATGAGAGAGATACAGGAGTGACTTACAGCCATTTCTTTTACTAATGTTGGGGCCCCACATAATATATGTGTATGTGTGTTATAGCAAAGAACCTCTGATCTGAGGGGAATTGGTAACATGGAGGTCCAGGCCTGTGTGTTGGGAACTATTTCAGTGTCAGCAAAGATGCATAACTATGAAGTTGTTTTTTGAGGCCGCAGAGATAGGGGTTCTCTGCCTTCAGACATCTTATCAGTTCCTTTCTATGTCCATGTAGAGGGACCTAGAAAGGGATAGGCAAAATTTAATTCTTCCTTTTTTCATAAATGAGGGAAGCAATGGTAGTAGACAAATTCATGCAAAACAGATTGCAATCCCTGAAGACTAGAATATTAAAGGCATCTAGGAAATAATGCACAATGCTCTGAGACTGGAAGAAAAAGGAGCTTTGAGAGGACAGGACACATCTTGTACGATGGTGAGAAAACACACCTTTTACACTACTGGGTTCTCTATATATTCCAGAATGAATGTACAGAGCAGCAAGAGTGCTGTGCAGAAAGAATGCCCTCATGTGAGGATCCAAGATCAAGTACCTGCATGGAGAAGGCTGAGCCTTTGACAGGGGCTGAGCAGATGTGAGCTTGATGTCTGCACTGCATTACAACTTTGGTGTCAATCTGATGACCTCATCTCTCCAAAGCCTGAGGTTAATTCTATTTATAAAATGCCACTCATCAGATCAAAGCTAATCCTTTCCATACTAAACAGGTGGTGCATGGATGGGCGACTCTGTTAAAGGACACAAACCTAAACCAGGCTGCTACTCTTCATAGAGATTAGTACACTGAGCATTTACCTTAAAGAACAGAAATTGAAGGGCTTAATGGCTGAAGAACTTGTAATATTCATTTGTTGATAACCTTAAATTCTATTTCAATTTTTAAACTTTATTCAAAAATGTAAAATTCTTCAAATATTACTGACATATTTGTATTTACTGTTATCGCACACTTCTCAACACCATTACCAATACACACACACACATTTATAGATTCTATGTCATTGAAGTATCTCTACCAAAAGGTGAGTATAACCATTAAGAATCTGTATGATATCTTGATGAAGAGCTTGACTTCTGGAGCCAGAGTCCTAGGTTTGAATTCCAGTTCTGCCATTTATCAGTCATGTCACCGTGGCAAGTTACTCAACCTCACTGTGTCTCAGTTCCTCATCTTTAAAATGGAGTTAAAGCAGTACCTGACTCACAGGGCCATTGTGAAGATTATTGAGTTAATATGGAAAGTACTGACAATAGGGCCTGGGTCTATGTGCCAGCTTTAGCCTGAGCCCACAGAAATCTCAAAAGTGTGACTTGTACAATAGAGTTTTCCAACTTGAATCTAGAAGGCTGGTCTTTTGTATTCCCCTATGAGTCAGTTAAAAATATAGATTAAAGAAGAGGTGATCTTAAGTGCTGGAGAAAGAAAGAATAACTCCCTCATTCCAACAATCTTATTACATAGGTAAAATCTCATTTAGCTTTGGGCAAAAATATCATATTTCCAATGTGTACACATTTGAGAGATGGAAGCAGCGAGTTCAGACATTTTCTGCCCTTCCACACAATTCTGTCTGTTCCTCTAATTTTCTTTCACAGTGAGTTCTCAGTATGGCTAATATTAGGTCTCTGTAGCAGCAGGCCTCTGCAACATTTTTAGTCTTTAACTAAATGATTCTCATGAGTACCTATGAACTGAATGCTGATCTGAGAACTCTAGTTTCCCAGTTTGTAAATGACTTCACATTAACAGAAATAGCTCAGATTTTATTGGCTTATGATTCCTCTTATCCTCAATACCCTCAACTGCTTACCCCCTCCCACCAAGTACCCCATGAGCCTGCAGGGACTGAGTCACAAGTGTTCACTACCAGCCTGCTCCCTGCAGCAGGGACCCCAACCAAAATGATCCTCTAGACACCACCATAACCTCCCTCAGTGTTCTTCACCAGGTTCTGTGGTTACACTTCAACATAGGCTTTCCAGCCTGGGCTTTTGCTGAGGCTCTAATGCTTTAAAAAGCTTCTTTTTTAAGGATTAAAATGTCCCTTTTAGTTGCACTCATCGTACTTCTGCCCTGACAGGACACAGACATGAGTCCAATGAGGGGGTCAAAACAGGAAAATCCTAAGGATAGTCATGAGTCTGCACTCACAGTTGCCTCTCTTTGGCAATGACAGGTTTTCAAACTGGGTCCCTAAGCTAGAGTTTCCCAGAAGCACCTCAGTTCTCATGTTAATGGCTGTCTGGTTGAGTCTAGTTGTATATCTATAAATTAAACCTGACCTCAGTCAGAATCTTGACCTGCAAAAGTAAAAGTCCATGACCCACACACTGGGCCATAAATACAATTAGCTTTATTTTTTCCTTAAAAAAATTAAGTGAATTATTATATTAATTAGGGTTTTGCAAAGAAACAGAACTGAGGGAAAGAGGGAGAGAGGGAGCGGAAAGAGAGAGAAATTTATTATGAGGAATTGCCTCTTGTTTATATGGAGGCTGAGAAGTCCCATTATATGCCCTCTACAAGCTCAAAACCCAGGACAGCCATTGGGGTAATTCAGTCAAGTTCAAAGGTCTGACAACCAGAGGAGCAGAATAAATCCCAGTCTGGGGCAGGAGAAGGTAAGATGAGATGTCTCTGTTCAACGGTGAACAGAGGGGAAAAGGGGGGCAAATTCCTCCCTGTTTGCCTTTTGTTTTATTATGTTCATGCCCTCAGTGAATTGAATGAGAGCCACCCACACTGAGGAGGACAACCTACATCAATTACTTAATTCACTGATTCAAATACTAATATCTGCAAACACCCTCACAGACAAACCCAGAAAAAATGTTTAATCTGAACACCCTGTCTCAAGTGAAGTTGATACATAAAATTAACTATCACAAGTATTAAATTCTTAAGAGGCAGCCAAAATACCTACTTTGTAAATACCTTGTAGGAACCTTTTAGGAATCCTAATCACATGTAGGAATCCTAACCAAAGTTTTTAGCTCATAAAGACTGTCTTGTTGCTTGTTATGAAACCATCCCACCATCTTCACAAGAAGGAATCAGGGAATACTTCACACTAATACTGTCCTTCAGGCAAATGTATAACCACATCCAACTATTTTCATATTTTTTCTTCTAATAAATGAGATATGAAATGAGTTCTGAGGCAGAAAACTACTATGAGTGATTTTGGTTTTTTAACAGTGAGAAGCTTTTGGATACAACAGCCTGGATCCCTTCCTTCTACCACCAACAGATGGGACACAATATCCACCCATGAGCCATTAGGGTCTTTGGTTATTATTTTTCCTTGGGTTCAGCTGGAACACATTCAGAAAAATAATACACATCTTGGGGGCAGGTGTACATTACAATTTTGGAAAGTAATCCTGACTTTTTTTCCTCCCTTGTCTATTTCCCATTGCACTGAAAACTGAAGTTCTCTCTGGTTCTATTTGTACTTTACTGGGAGGATGCAACTTGGCAAAAGCACGGTGACACTCTGCTGCAAATGGTTTGTAAAAATGCCGATGGTCCCACATGGGAGTCAGTACATCTACCATTCGAACTAGATTGTATTGGCTCTGTTGGCAGTAATATGGGAGTATGTATGCAGTTATCACTAAAAGGCTTTTCATACTGTGACAATCAGATCCCCTGGTGCTCAGACACCACATTCATTTTCTAGTTCATTCATCATGTGGACAAAATGAGGGAATGATGGGATCTGTTCCTCACTGTTACCCGTCATTTAGTGAGGGTACCACATTCAGTTTTTTTGTATGGGAAAAGAAATATAAATAAGAGGCTTATCACTCCTAACATCTGACGAGTCCTAGCAGCTCGTGAGCCCTAATTTAACTAGAAACCACATGACAACAAAAAAGCCCTTGAGAAAACGGGATGGTGAATCTAGCAGAGCCTGCCTGGCAATTCAAAGCAGGTATACCTTCAAAACCCTCCTTATTTTATCACCTTTTGGAAAGACCTTTCAGCTAAATTCAAATGTTTTTATCTAAATTAGAATAAAATTTCATACCCTTTGGCTCTGTAAATTCACTCTCAAGAATTTATTCTGGAAAAACACCAGAGATGTGCATAAATATAAATATTCAAGGATATCTATTGCTATGATATTTAAAATAGTGAAAAATTAGAAATAATCCAAATTTCCAGCAAGTGTAAATTACTCAAATAAATTATATCACCCACCATAAACAATGTTTGTGAAGAATATTTAAATATATGAAGAAATACCCAAATATATCAAGTACAAAAAATCAGATCACAAAAATATATGTAAGCTGTATGGCCAATTATATAAGAAAAAAAGTATTAGCAATTATTCTCTCTAGGTAGTACAGTATAAATAATGATTTTTTTACATTTTCTGTATTTTTAATATTTTAACAATAAACATATGTAAGAAAACTATAATAAATAACCTTTTAAGAATTCAAGACCAATAGAATACATTACTGGCCTTCAATTGTGTTCATTTTCTTTCTTTAGTAAATAAGAAAAAAACAACTAACTTTAGACTGGAAGATATTCCTAAATAGAAAGTAAACAGAATTCAAACCACAAAACCACAGAAGCAAAATGGATAAAGGTACTAAAGAATAATACATCTACAAAACATTCCCTGTTTAGTTTTCTTCTTCAATTAAAATATACTGCTGACTTCCAGTCAAGATGGCAATATAGGTAAACGCAGCTTGCCTCCTCACACAACCACATCAAAATTACAACTAAAATATAGAATAATCATTATTCAGAACCACCAGAAATGGAGTTGAGTGGAAGTCTGACAACTATGGAATTAAAGAAACTACATCCATTCAGACTGGTAAGATGGGTGGATATGTGAAACAGGCTGATCACATATCAATATGTGGTGGATAAAAATTCAAGAAGGGATATCTCAGGAGTAAGGAGTCCTAGTCCAACACCAGACCCCCCACCCCAAGGTTCCAATGCAATGAAGATAAATCTCCACAACTTCTGGCTGAAAAAAACAGTGGGGATTGAGTAGGTAGAAGAAAGAAACCTCTGGAGTCCCAAGCAGTTCCTCTTAAAGAACCCACACACAGACTTACTCAGACTCACACCCTCTGAGCTCCAGCACCAGGGCAGCATCTTGAAAGGCACCAGTGGCATACAAGGAGGAACTGAAGTGTCTGATATCAAGGCAAGATTGGGGAACAGCTTTCTCCCAGACAGAAAGGTAGGCAGAGGCCATTTTTGTTTTTCTAAGCCCTGCCCCAACAGAATCACAGAGCCAGAAGACAGGTGCCATATCTGAAATTCCATCAACCTGGCTAACACTGTTGGCCCTGCTCTGAAGGCAGCCATCTCAGATTGCTTCATAGTTCATTCAGGGAGACCCTGGGCAAAACACAGGTGGGGGCTGACCTTGGCCTTCACCACCCAGGAAACCTCAGAGTCTGCATACCCAGTGGGCGACTACAGACCACAATAGAGCACCACCAACCTGCCCCTGCACAGCTGTTGCTCTACAGAGGGTATAGGTTGGTTGTCAGTGGTCACAGCCAGTCCTTACAGCTGACCAACCTGGGTAAATCCCTCCCATTGACCAGCCAACAACAACCAAAGCTCAACTACAAGAGGAGGGTGTGCTCAGCCCACAAGAAAGATGTACCTCAAGTACCCATCTTGGGTGATAGGGGATGCTATGCCACTGGACCCAAATGAAAGTACAGATCAAAACTCCAGAAAAAGAACTAAACAAAATGGAGATAAACAATCTATCAGATGCAGAGTTCAAAACACTGATCATGAGGATGCTCAAGGAACTTAGTGAGGAACTCAGCAGCATAAAAAAGATTCAGTCAGACAGTCAGAAACAAAGGATACACTAATTGAAGTAAAGAACAATTTATAGGGAAACAACAGTAAAGTATATGAAGCCAAGAATCAAATCAATGATTTGGAACATAAGAAAGCAAAAAACAACCAATCAGAACAAAAAGAAGAAAAAATAATTTAAAAAATGAGGAGAGTGTAAGCAATTTCTGGGAAAACTTCAAGTGTTCCAACATTGGCATCATAGGGGTACCAGATGGAGAAGAGAAAGAGCAAAAAAATTCAAATCTATTTGAAATATTAATGAAAGAAAACTTCCCTAATTTGGTGTAGGAAATAGACATGCAAGCTCAGGAAGCTCAGAGTCCCAAACAAGTTGGATGCAGAGGCCCACGCCAAGACACACCATAATTAAAATGCCAAAGGTTAAAGACAAGGAGAGAATCTTAAAAGTAGCAAGAGAAAAGAAGTTAGTTACCTACAGGGGAGTTCCCATAAGACTATCAGCTGATTTCTCAAAAAGAAACTTTTCAGGCTAGAAGGCATTGGCAAGAAATATTCAAAGTCACGAAAAGCAGGGACCTATAGCCAAGATTGCTCTACCCAGCAAAGCTGTCATTTAGAATTGAAGGGCAGACAAAGAGCCTCCCAGACAAGAAAAAACTAAAGGAGTTCATCATCACCAAACCATTATCATATGAAATATTAAAGGGACTTATTTAAGAAAAAGAAAAAGATTAAAACTATGAACAATAAAATGACAATAAATACATATCTATAAATAATTAAATCTAAAAAACAAACTAAGCAAACAACAAGAAGAGACAGAATCATGGATAAGAGAGGGTTTTGATGGTTGCCACATGTGGAAGGTGTCAGAATGGATGAAAAGATGAGGGGATTAAGAAATACAAACTGGTAATTACAGAATAGCCATGAATTTAATGTACAGTGTAGGAAATGGAGTTAGCCAAAGAACTTATGTGCATGACCCATGGACATGAACAATGGTGTGGGAGGAGCCTGAGGGAGCAGGGAGCTGGGTGGACAAAAGCAAAGGGGGAAAAACTGGAACAACTAACTGTAACAGCATAACCAATAAAATATTTTTTAAAATAATAATAAGTATAGCATAGTAAATACACACAAAAAAAGAATATACTGCCATTCACCATGGAAACATGGCAATGTAGACATTTCTGCTTGGAGTTTTCCAGGCATGAAATGTCCATTCATTGGTTCATTAATTCAACACAGAGCCTTTGGAAACCTCTAGGTCTCTGTAACTGCTCCAGACAATGGAAAGAGAGTGGCAAACAAGCTAGAAACAATTCTGCGTAGGTGGAATTTAAATTTTCTTTAATCTTTGGAACTAGCTCATAAGATTAGAATGCTTATTCTTTGTTTACAGGTTAGAAAATGGAGGCTCAGGAACAATTAATGTTGCTTGCTACAGAAGAGTTGATACTCAACCAAGTCCTCTGATTCCCCAAGACCAAGGTTCTTTAGACAATACTAGAAGTTTTCAGATTTTTTTAGACAGTGAAACCCATTTTCCAAATGAAGTTATATGTGCTCTATTTCCCTAATTCTGATTAATTTCTTTGCACATTTCAACCTCTGAAAATGTGAAGTGTTGTACAATTGCTGCTAGCCAGGAAACTGTAAAGATGAGATCCTGGTAGTCTACACATTTGCATCCAGTTTTGCAAAATTGGTATCAGTGGCTTGCAAGAAATTCTGAAGTGATAGTAGAGCATTCTTTCAAGAAACACAGAAGATGATATTGTCTGGAACACATAGACTTTGGAGGTTCAGATTCAGATATAAAGAAGATTTAGGAATACATTAACCAATTAGTATCATTTATATGTGTAAATAAAACTAAAAGAGCTCTTTCATTAAGTATAAAATTTAAAAATCCAAGTGATAAGAAAACATTGTGCCATGGTTACTTTTCAGCAGTTATTTGTCTCTTTCTTAGTGATATAATGCAGATGGTGCATCTGCAGTCCACAGCATCTTAGATTCAGGGCAACATGGGATAAGCTCAGCACCGTGGGTTTGACCAAAAGGTGAAATTTCTAAGCCTCACCACCTCCTTATTGAGATTCAACAGGCATAACTCTTCAAGGCATTTGGCTCCTCTCCTCAAAAGGCAGAGACTAGCAGCATTGGGGCCTCATGGCAAACTTGATCATTGAAATCAGGTTTGGTAATCCCCGAAACACTTCTAAGGAAACTAATATTTCCTGCAGCACAGATTTTAGGTACTTGCACCTCCAAATTCCATTCCACAGTAGGTCCAGATGAGATGGGAGTGAGGCAGGATATGAAAATATTAAGTATAGATTTTAGGATCAGACTCACTTGGTCTCAAATCTAAGCTACCTATTTATCAGAAATGTGATCTTGGAAGGATTATTTAAAACTTCAATGTCTCTGTTTCCCCATCCATAAATAATAATATCACTAATCTTATATGGTTTGTAAAATTAAAAGAGAAAATTCATGTTAAATACCAACTATATCATAAGTCTTCAACAACTGTTCCCTATTTTATTATGGAGGAGGGGATAAGCTTCAAATTATAGGTTTACTGCTGAGACTTTAAGCCTATCCTCCAATAAAATATGATAAATCATCTCTTCTCATCAATGACAGATATTTATTGAGTACTTGTTCTGTGGGAGGCACCCTCTGGGAGTTTATTATCTATTAGCAGGATGAGATACAGACAGCAGAAAAATAATAGCACAAGAAAGTAAATTATAAATAGTAGGGGAAATAGTATTTTTTAAAGATTTTATTTATTTATTTTTAGAGAGGGAAGGGAGGGAGATAGAGATAGAGAGCTAAACATCAATGTGTGGTTGCTGGGGGTTATAGCCTGCAACCCAGGCATGTACCCTGGCTGGGAATCGAACCTGCAACACTTTGGGGGAAATAGTATTTTGAATTTCTAGAAAAGAGGGTATTTCCTTTACCAAGGATGGGCTGGAAGATTTCACAGAGAAAGTAGGATTTGGAAATTCAGACTAGTTGCTATTCTAAAAAGCAAATGAGGAGTCACTGGAGTTTTGTGAAAATTAAGTGGCATACTCAAGATCACACTTTATTGAACATTCTTCATAGGTAAACAGGAATAAAGATCAGCTCTTCTTTGAAATAGAGCTAGGGGGAGAGGTGCCATTTTCCTGAGCACTTGTCAAGTGTATTTAGCAATAGGTCAGCTCAGAAGGGAAGCAAAATCTTCAACAAATAAGATTTAAAAGCCTTTAGAGGAGTACATGGGGTGAGAGGAAATGGGCTATTCAGAATAAGACTAACAAACTCAGATTGCAAGAAAAAAAGAGAGATTTAGGCTAGAGTTATTGGTTGAGAACTGAGGCTTAAACAGATTAATCCAGGCTGGGGAAGGATTTGCTAAATGTGAAATACTCTGACTATTCCAAGTTAAGCCAATGACTCTATGGCAAGCACAGGAGTAATTAATTTGTGATTCATGCTAAAGGGAGAAACTGAAAAGCTAAATTTAAAAACTGCCTCAATAACAGTGAGATTCAAAAGAGAGGCCATGGCCGTTGCTCCATGTTTATTAAAGACCCTCAATAACAGAATCTCATAATACAGGATGCATTGGTCATGGAGTGAGAGAAATAATTCCAGAAACATGCCTTGATTTTTACTGCTACTATCATAAAACTGTTAAAGGATTATTAATATTGATGTTTGTTCAGGGATTTCACATCACCATTGCATACAAGCAGCTTAAAATCTGCCTTCTGTGAACCCCACCAAGCTGTTTACATAACCCTAACTAACTGCATGGCAAGAATTCAACTGGTAATTGTGATTTCAGATGTGCTTTGTATTAGTTGCTCTACCAGTGTCTAATCACAACAGTTCATGGGAAACAATAAAAGACAGGAAAGTGTTTTCAGCCAATTTCCTTAGACAATCTACTTGGGCATTCAATTTCACAGATCAACTAGGTTATTACAAACACACACACAAGGGTTTTATTGAGCTCATTAAACAAGTAAAATTATACAGCTGAGAGTTCCAAAATGCATTTGTTTAAACACTTTGTTGGAGATAGAAAAATTAGGTCAGACACAGATGGAAATTATTTAGGTTTACTTTTAAACCTTCTGAAAATCACTATTGACTCTCTTGGTTGCCCCTTCTCCATATTTCTCACTGAGGACACATCTGTTGTCATTTTCCTCATACTAATGTTTCTACATTTGTGGTCAGCATTTCTCCCAACAGGTGCACTAGAGAAATAGCATTTCTGGGGAAAGGGGCTAAAAACTAACCAGAAAGATTTAATCTGGGCAGCTCCTACTTGAACCTGAAGCCAGCTACATGAACTAAGGCAGTACAGCCATCAAGGGCAGAGTGTTGCCTTTGATTCACCCCCTGGAAATCCAACTTCCAGGGAGTGGATCAAAGGAGAGAAGGTTTCACACTCTATGGGTAAAATCCCAAGGTCTTAGAAAACAGGTGTCAGTGTAATCCTACACATTTACCCCAGCAAAGTAAGAACAGAGACCTGAGAATGACTGACCTCCATCAGAAACAGGGCATCAGAGCCTGAAGGTCACATGAAACAAGGAGGCCTTTGCAGAAATCAAGATCAGAGGACCACCTTTAAGGATTAATATTCACCACCTTCACGGACTACACAGTTCACATATCATCTGAAATGGCACCAAAACAGTTCTCAGTCTTTTGTTGGACATTGGAATTAATAGAGAGATTTAAATGGTAGTGATGCCTGAATTCCACCCCAAAAGATTCGAATATTGTTGGTCTGAAATGCAGCCTGGACATCCAGATATTTAAAAGTGCCTCAGGTGTTCTGACCAGCAGCCAAGAGTACGAGCCAAGAGCCTACAATAATATAATAGGGAATGATGATCATGCAGCTACCTGAGGGCTACAAGTCATGCATAAAAGCACTCAAATGTTCATGGATTAGAAGAATTAACATTGTTTAAAATGTCATTGCCTAAAGCAATTTATACATTCAATGCAATCCCTTTCAAAACTTCAGTGGTATTTTTCACAAAAATAGAGGAAAAAAACTCTGCAAATTTGTGTGGGAAGAAGAGACTCTGATTTCCAAAGCAATACTGAGAAAAAAGAGCAAAGCCAGAGGTGTCACACTCCCTGATTCAAACTATACTACAAGACTACAGTAATCAAAACATATTGGAATTGGCAGGAAAACAGACACACAAACCAATGGAACAGAATTAAGAGCTCAGAAATAAACCCACATGGATATGGACAACTAATTTATTACACAGGACCCACAAATATATAATGGAGAAAGGAAGGCCTCTTCAGTAAATGGTGTTGGGAATACTGGACAGTCATATGCAAAGGAATGAAACTAGACTATCTTACACCATAAATTAACTCAAAATGGGTTAAAGACTTGAATGTAAAACCTGAAACAATGAAACAATAAAATACATAAAAGGAAACATAGGCACTAAACTTCTGGACACTAGCCTTAGTAAGGTTTTTGTGAATTTGATTCCAAATGCAAGGGAAACAAAACAAAAATAAACAAGTAAGACTACATCAAACTAAAAAGCTTCCACACAACAAAGGAAAACCATTAATAAAACAAAAAGGCAGTCAACAAAATATTTACAAATGATACTTCTAATAAAGAGTTAATATTAAAAATATATAAATAACTCAAATAATTCAACAATAACAAAAAATAAAACAACCTGATTTAAAATATGGGCAGAAGATCTGAACAGCAATGTATCCATGAAAGATATCACGTGGCCAAGGAGCACATGGAAAGATGTACAAAGTGATAATTATTAGGGAAATGCAAATAAAAATGACAATGAGCTATTACCTCATAGTTATCAGAATGGCTATTATCAAAAAGACAAGAAATAAGTGTTGTTGAGGATGTGGAAAAAATAGAACCCTTGTGCACTGTTGATTGGATTGTAAATTGGTGCAGCCACTATGGGAAACAGCACTGTTTAATTAGAAACAGTTCTAATTAAAAATAGAACTACCATATAATCCAGCAATTTCTCTTCTGTGTATTTATTCAAAGAATATGAAAACATTAATTCACAAAGATATATGTAACCCTATGTTTACTGCAGCATTATGTACAATATCCAAGTTATGGAAACAACCACAACCTAAGTGTCCATCAGTGGATGAATATATTAAAAAGACATGTTATATCTACCCAATGGAATACTAGCTAGCCATAAGAAAAGATGAAATCTTGCTATTTATCTCAACATTGATGGGTCTTGAGGGTATTATGCTAAGTAAAATAAGTCAGATGGAAAAGGACAAAAACCATATGATTTCACTCATGTGAAATATAAAACAAAATTGAAACAAATGAACAGACCAAACAAAAACAAACTCATAGATACAGACAACAGATGGTTAGTTACTAGAGGGGAAGGAAGTTGGGGACAGGGGCAAAAATAGGTAAAGGTAGTCAAATATATGGTGACAAATGGAAACTAGGCATTTGGTTGTGAGCATGCTACACTGTATACAGATATCAAATTATAATGTTGTACATCTGAAACTCATATAATGTTATAAACTGGTGTTTCCCCAATAAAAATAAAATATATAAGAAAATATAAGAATTCAAATTATTTTGTTTTTTAAACACTGTGTAGGCCAAACAAACACCTCTAATCCAGAGCCCAGAGTTTGCAAAGGGACTGAGAAAAACCCAATGCAAACTAATTCTTCTCTAGCAAATGGTGCTCATGAAATAAAACCATGCTTTCAAACAAATTAAGTGGGTGATGATGAGAACTATGAATTACTGATTATTGAGCACCAACTTTGTGCTATGCAGGATTCACTTTAACCCTCTAACACTTAAAATATCACTGCAAAATCAATTTCTAGAACATAGGAAGCACTCAATAAATAATTGTGAAAAATGTTGTTCCATTTTATGGACAGGGAAACAAAGGCTCAAAGAGGTTAAATAATTTATCCAAAGTAACATGGTTAGAAGTGAAGGATCCAATATTTCAACCCAAGTTTCTCTGAATCCTTCCACATGGCTATGCTACCCTAATCTTTGAGAAGTCCAAGTTATCCAAAATTTTAAATAAAAATGTAATAGTAGAGATCTGGTATGGGATTTGTCCTAGATACAAGTTGTATTTGATATACATAGCAGCACTGGATTTCACTCTGTAGTAAAAACAACTTTTTCGCTAATTTGAAAAGCACAATGGGTTCTATGCCTAAATGACTGAGTCATTGTAGCAATGTCAAAATAATAATATACACAAAATATTCAAATAGATTCCAAGAATTAGCCAACTCAAAACAAATAACTTGAACATTTACTATATAAGATAAGATAGCATAGAATATTTAAAACACCAACAAACTTCTAGTAACATCAGTGACTCAATGAAAGAGATGTAGTTTCAGACTAGCCAAAATGGGGAGAGAGAAAAAAAGAGAACAATGAATGTAGAGTGTCAGATCCCAAGTCATATACCAAAAATTGGAAAGGAAAAGAATAACAGACACAGCCAATGGCAGAAACACAGCTGAATATGAATAAGTAGCCTTGAAATCCAGGCTAATGAGTTTGAGCATTACTCAGCACACACTGTTTTCACTGCGTAAAATTCTCTCCTCTTGTTACTGTCTGGAAAAACATCTTTTCAGTTAGATCTTAAAATGTCTACTCAATTCTTCTACCCATTTTTAAATCATATTGTTTATCTTTTTTTGTTACTGAGTTGTATGAGTTCTTTATTTTGGATATTAACTCCTTATCAAATAAATGATTTTCAAATATTTTCTTCCACTCTATAGATTGTCTCTTCATTTTGTTGATTACTTTGACATCCAGAGCTATTTAGTTTTATATAGTCCCAACTTAGTTATTTTTGCTTTTGTTGCTTGACTTTAAGTGTCACATTAAAATTGTTGCCAAGACCAATGTCAAAGAGCTTTTTCTCTGTTTTCTTCTAGGAGACTTAAGGATTTAGATTTTATGCTTAATTCATTTCAAGTTAATTTTTGTGAATATCATCAGACAGGGGTCCAATTTATCTTTCTACATACAGAAAAATATCCAGTTTTTCCAGCATCATTTATTGATGAGACTACACTTTCCCTGAGTAATGTCAGTTCTCTTGTCAAATACTACTTGACTGCACATATGGGGGGTTATGGGTTTATGTGTCAATTATCATGCCAGTACCATACTATTTTAATTACTATAGGTTTGTGGTATAGTTTTAAATCACAAGGTGTTCTGCTTGGGAGAAAGGAAGCACTGACAAAGGCCCTCTTTGTTTCATTTTGTTTTGTTTGGGGTTGGGGGATGGGTTTGTCTTGCTGCTCCAACAGACTATTGAAATCCTTCTTCAGGAAATCTGGACTTCTACCAAGGCTCTTTCATCCATCTGCAGGTGTCTGCCCAAGTCAGCACTCTCTATGTGCTCCCAATTTCACTGGGAGGGACTGGAGCCAGTTCAAAGGCAACTGCTGCTTCTGCAACTCATACCAGGTCTGTCTACCTATTACCTGATGCACAGGTGCGTGAGACTCCTCCCTGGACCCTTGGTAAATGGTGCTGGATCCCACAATTCTCCCAGAAGCATTCTTGTCCTTGCATAGATGTCCAATTTTAATTGTTATATAGGGAGGAAACAAAAAGGAGGGATGTCTTAGGCTGCCATGAGGCTGACAGTACATCCTAAAAGCACAACTTTCCTACAGCCATCTGAAATGATTAGTTAATATTTACAGGTCCATAATACTGTAGGTCCCCCATAGCCAAAAGTAGACATCTCTTGATCTATAAACAGATTTTGCTTTTTAAAAATATTTCTTATGGAAACACCACTTCTAATGTTTCAGACAAATTCAGTAGCTTAGTTCTATGCAATATTGTATAATAATGACACAAAAGGACTCTGAATACTTTGGAAGATACATTAACTCTGAGGTGAGATTGCAAATTTTGACTTTATCACCTGGAAAAGTGTTCATGTCAATCACCTCACCCCACTCCCTAAGAAAAACCTTGTAAAATGAAACATCTGTCTGAAAAAATTTACTTTGCCTTGAAGAGCAACATTTTTAAACTAAGAGCCAGGGAAAGACTCACAGACAAAATACTTCACCTGTGAAATATCTCTTGCTTACTTTTAATGACTATCCTCAACTCAGGAATGTGTCATAATCACTCCTTCTTATTAATGTAATGGTAAATTAATCTTTTCACTGTATAGGGGGAAAAATGAATGTACCTGAATACACCTTTAAAGTTATGTTCTGAAAATCAATTTTTCTTGATGAAAAATGGTAAATCATTCTTTAATAATTTATCATATCCAATGTGACTTTACTTGAGGTAGAAGAAATTTTTTAAGCTATCTTGATAAAAATAAGTGAAACAATGTACAATGAAGCTTGAGCTATGTCCCATTATAGATTTTCTTTCCTTTATGTAGAGACTACTAAGGCTTTACCATTCAGATGGATAGACAGATAACTGGTGGTGGGTGTGCAAGGAAAGAAGAGTAAGAAAATAGAAGGATACAGATATTATTGAAATGACAGGTAACTGGTATTAATTTAGATGACGAGAATAACCTGATGAAATCAGGCAATCTCTTATTGGCTTCAATAAGCCAATCTCTAACTCCAAATAAATTTTTGAAGATTTACAATCCCTAGGCTAGCCTTTCTTGACAAAATGATAAGTGTTTTCCTCACCATTTCCTAAGTATTGTGGCCAAACACAACAAAAGCAAAACAAAAACCATGAGCTCTTGAGAAAATGTCTAGGTTCAGATCTTGACTATTATGACTTCCCGTTCATTTCTTCACTTTCTTTTCTTTAGTTTCTTTATATGCAAACTGATAATAGTAACTGTCCCTGCTCAGAAAATAGCAAAGTGTCTAACACAGTAAGTACTTCATCAATGGTAGTTATGCATATTACATTTATTTACATACTAAAGAAACCATTAAATAAAACTGATGATTTCTAGAATGTGTTACAGAGCTAATGAAAATAATTGCTATGTATTAGGTCTTAGTAAGTTTAGACATGGTCCTAACAGCGTTAAATGTATTAATTCATAAAATCTTCATGACAGTCCTAAAATGTAGGTACCATTAATTTTTCCATTGTTATAGAAAAGGAACTGAGACTTTACAAAGGCAATAGAACCCCAGTGGAATTGGGAGTCAAGAATAAAGCAGATTTAAACACTTTGCAAATACATGCACTTTATTCCTTAGGAAGTATAGATCAGAAAATCTGAAATTTTTTCCTACTTTTGTCTTCTTGGTTATTCTAATCTTTTCCTAAAGGTAAATTCATGTTTTGGTACTATTAGTTGTGTCATATATTAAGCAGCTTTTGTCCACCTAAAATAATCATTCCAATGTATGAATTAATAAGAGATGGTATTCCATTCTCAGGAGGTTAAAGATCTAAATATGGAGAAAATAATATATTTTAAAGACTATATAGATAAATATCTTTAGACCTTCAAGATAGAGAAGTGTTTTTAAACAAACACTAAAAAGTAGATAATAAAATAATTTTTAATTTTTAATTATGTTTAAAATTTGAAATTATAAAGTGTGCACCTATCAAATATTTGATTACCAAAATTATCAGTATGTTATTTTTAATAGCTAAATAAAATTACAAGATAAGAAATAGTATGGATCCACTGAATTTTAGGATATGTTTTTCTATTTCTGACAAAATTGTCATTGGAATTTTGATAGAGGTTGCATTGAATCTGTAGATTGCTTTGGGTAGTATGGACAGTTTAACAATATTAATTCTTCTAATCTAATAACATGAGTTATCTTTTCATTTATTTGTCTTCAATTTTGTTCATCACTGTCTTACAGTTTGCAGTGAACAGGTCTTTCACCTCCTTGGTTAAATGTATTCCTTCATATTTTATTCATTTTGATTTTATTGTAAATAGGACCATTTTCTTAATTTCTCTTTCAGATAGTTCATTGTACTATATAGAAATAAAACTTATTTATGATGTTGATTTTCTTATCCTGCAAATTGACTCACATGACTCCACTGTAAGAAGACAAACAACCCAATTAAAAAATGGGCAAAAGACTTGAACAGACATTTCTCCAAGGAGGACTTACAGAGGGTCCAGAGATATATGAGAAGATGCTCAGTATCACTAGCCATCAGAGAGATGCAAATTAAAACCACAGTGAGATACTACTTCACACCAGTCAGAATGGCCGGCATAAACAAAGCAACAAACAACAAGTGCTGGAGAGGTTGTAGAGAAAAGGGAACCCTAGTGCACTATTGGTGGGATTGGTTTTCCATAGTGCAAACACTGTGGAAAACAGTATGAAATTTCCTCAGAAAACTAAAAATAGAATTGCCTTTTGACCAGGCAATTCCACTGCTGGGATTATATCCTAAGAACCCTTAAACACCAATCCATAAGAACCTATGCACCCCAATGTTCATAGCAGCACAATTTACAGTAGCCAAGTGCTGGAAGCAACCTAAGCCCATCAGTAAATGAATGGTTCAAAAACTATGGTACATTTATACAATGGAATTCTATGCAGCAGAAAGAAAGAAGGAGTTCCTATCCTGCAACTTTTCAAAATTCATTTAGTAATTCTAATAGTTTTTTGGTGGAGTCTTTAGGATTTCTTACATATGAGGTCATGTCACCTGCAAACAGAGATAATTTTAATTCTTTCTTTCTGATTTAGATGCCTTTTATTTCTTTGTCTTACCCAGTTGCTGTGACTAGGATTTCCACTACCATGTTTAATAGAAGTAGTGGGAGTGGATATTTTTGTCTAACTCTTAATTTTGGAGAAAGGACTTTTTAAATAGCCAAAATAATCTTTATAAAAAGAACAAAGACATAGGCATCATGCCCCCAAATATCAAACTATGTTATAGAGCTATAGTAATCAAAGCAGTATGGTAGTAGCCTAAAAATAGGCACATAGACCAGTGAAACAGAATAGAGGGCCCAGAAATAAACTCATGCATATAAGATCAACTAATCTTTGACAAGGGTAGCAAAAACATGCAATGAGAAAAATACAGTCTCTTCAATAAATGGTGTTGGGAAAACTAGATATGCACATGGAAAAGAATAAAATTTAATCCCTATTTAATACCATTCACAACAATAAACTCAAACTACATTAAGGATTTAAGTGTAAAATCTGAAATTGTAAAACTCCTAGAGGAAAACATAGAGAAAAAGATTTTTGACATTGGTCTTGGTGACAATTTTCTGGATGAGACAGCAATAGCACAGGCAACAAAAGCAAAAATTAACAAGTGGTACTATATCTAACTGAAAAGCTTCTACATAGCAGAGAAAACAATCAATAAGTTGAAAAGATAACATATGGAAAGAAAGAAGGTATTTTAAAACCAAATACCCCATAAGGGGCCAATATCTAAAATATATAAAGAATTCATAAAAGTCAATAGCAAAAAAGCAAATAATACAATTTAAAAATGGGCAAAGGACCTGAATAGACATTTTCCAAAGACAACATACAAATGACCAACTGTTACATGAAAAGGTGTTCAACATCACTAACCATCAGGGACATTCAGATCAAAACTCCAATGAGGTATCACCTCATATCTCTTAGTATGTCTATTATCAAAGACAAGAGATAACAAATGCTGATGACATGTGACAATATGGAGAAAAAGGAACCCTTGTACATGGTTGATGGGAATGTAAAATGGTAGAGACACTATGAAAAGCAGCATGAAGATTCATCAAAAAAATTAAAATTAGAACTACCATACAATCCGGCAATCCTACTTCTGGGTAGTGCCTGAGAAAATGAAATCAGTATCTCAAAGATATATCATCATCCCATGTTCATTGCAGCATTATTCACAAGAGCCACGATATGGATACAACCCAAATGCTCTTCAACAAATGGATAAAGAAAATGTAATATATATTATATTACATATATATAATAGAATATACATTGTATTTTATATATATAATAAAGTATTATTCAACCATAAAAAGACAGAAATCCTGCCATTTTCCACAATAAGGATAAACCTAAGGGCATTATGCTAAGTGTAATAAGCTAAGCAAGAAAGACAAATACTGTATGGTATCACTTACATTGGAATCTAAAAAAAAATAGCTGATTTTATAAAAACAGAAAATAAAATGTCGGTTGTCAAGGGCTGAGGGTAAGGGAAAGTAGATCAAATGATGCAAATTTATAGCTATACAATCAGTTCTGATGACCTAATATATAGCACAATGACTATAGTTAATAATATAGTATTGTATAAATGAAATTTGCTGATAATAAATCTTAAGCATCTCACCACACAAAAAAGGAGTTAACTATGTACAATGATGGATATGTTAATTATCTTGATCTTGGTAATCATTCTACAATATATATGTATATCAAATCATCATATTGTATACTTTGAAAACACACAATTATATTTGTCAATTATTTATTAATAAAATTGGAAAGAAAAATAGAATAATAAATAATTGTGTCATATTTTCTGAAAATGGATTCATATCTTCAGTACATAAAGAACTTCCACAAATTGAGGAAAAAAACATACCATGACAATAAACTGTCATTTTCCATTAGAATATTAATGGCTCCTAAATATAATAGAAAATATCAGAATATACTAGTAACCAGGAAAATCAAACAAAAATAATATACTCTTGTACATCCATCAGATTAGTAAAAAGAATTGGATGATATTATTTGAGGCAAGATATAAATAAATGGAAGTTCATGCACTGATATTACAAAAGTAATTTAGGATAACCACTTTGCAGAGAAATGTCTTCATCTATTTAATTTGAATATTAATATACTTTGAAGTTCAGCAATTTTCCTCTTTTTCTTTTATTATAGCAGATTCCCCCTCAAAATATGGATCCTTCCCATCAGACAAGCATGTTGTTATTTCTATCTTTAAAAAAATTAAACTTGAATATACTCCTATTTTTTGTTCTCCTTTAACTCTCAACAGAGTTATCTATTATTGATGGCTCCAATGCCTCTGCTATTCTAGGGCTGTGTATTCTAACCTTTTAAAGCAAATAATCTTGAATCTACTCCACTAAAACCATGTACAAAAGCTCAGCCAATGGTCAGTTGTCCACTTTCATCTTATTTGACCTGTCAGCAGCATTTACCAGAGGTGATCACTGTCTTCTTTATGAAACATTGTCTTTATCTGAACTTCAGACAATATATTCTCATGGTTATCTTCCTTCCCCACCAGCCATTCCTGCTTTATCTTCTTTGTTGATCCTTCCTCATTTCCTTGATATTTTACATTGGAGTGTTTCAGGACTAAGTCCTTGTACCTTTTCTCTTCTTTTTCTATCCAATCAATCTAGACTCATGATTTTAATTACCAGCAATATATTATCACTCCCAAATGCATATCTCACTTGAGTTTCAGACTGGCATATACAACTGCCTATTTAAATCTCCATTAGGCTATCTAAAGTTAATATGCCCAAGATTAAAACTAAAATTATAATCTCCAAAAGTACCTGACCTTCTCACCATTTTCCTTACATTCCCCAAATTCATCTTCCCCATTTGAATAGTAGTCTTCTCTTTTGTCAAAGTCTGCATCAAATCCATCATGAAATCTTATTGGCTCATCCTTAATATGTATTCAAAATTTTACCACTATTCACTCCTCTACTATATCACCCTGATCCAAGCCCTCATCATGTCCTACCTATATTATTTAACAGCCTTCCCATTTGTGTCCTTGCTTCTACCTTTGTCCTTCTAGGATCTTGTTCAAAGACAGGATGATTTTGTTATTTCTCTGCCCAAAACCCTACAACAACAATCCATCTCAGAAAAAGAGCTTTACCATCACAATGATCTAAAAAGTAGGTTTCCACCTTAACTGTGATTATTTTTTAAGTATACATACATACTGTTATTTGGGATATTTCACAACAAAAATAAATCAGGGCCCCTATTCCTTCTCTGATGTCTGTGTTTATCATTCTCTCCTCATTTACTCCTCTCTAATCACATTGGTTTTCTTGCTATCCCTTGATGTTACCAAAAACACCCTCTCCTTAGGACTTTTGCATTTGCTATTCTCTTTAACTGAAATACTTGTCCCCCAGAGAACCACATGACTCACTCTCTTACTTCCTCCAGATTTATATTCATATGTCACCTTCTCAGTGAATCCTTACCTGATCAGTTTCTAAAAAATCATGACAGACTTCTGGCTAGGATTGAGGTATAGGTAGACATACTGTGCCTCCTCACACAACCAAAAGAAGGACAACAATTTAAAAACAAAAAAAAACAACCAGAAATGAGAGAAAATTGAACTTCATGGAAGTCTGGCAACCAAGAATTTAAAGACACATTCATCCAGACTGGTAGGAGGGGTGAATCGGGGGGCCAGGTGGAGAAGCCTAGCAGCAAGGCAGCAGCTGATGGACCCAGTGAGGTGGCAGATTGTGGAGCAGGGCACACAAGGCTGCAGCTAGCCAGTAAAGCAGCATCTGGTGGATCCGGTGAGGTGGCAGATTGCAGACTGTGTTGTCCCACATTCCAGTCCTGATATACCAGGAGGAATAGTTGAGGAGCCAAACAGACCATGCAGCCCAGGTCTCCAGCACAAGGAAATAAAGCCTCAAACTACTGATTGAAAACACCTGTGGGGGTTGAGGCAGCAGCAGGAGAAACTTCCAGCCTCACAGAAAAATTTGTTGGAGAGACCCACAGAGTCCCAGAATGTACACAAACCCACCCACATGGGAATTGGGAATCAGTACCAGAAGGGCCCAATTTGCTTGTGGGAAGCAGGGAAAGTGACTGAAATCCAAAAGAGAGCAGAGCAAGCACCATTGTTCCTCTCAGACTCCTTCCCCACATACAGCATCACAACACAGATGTGGGTTACCCCATCTGGGTAAATACCTAAGGCTCCACCACTCACTACATAATAGGGGCATCAAGACAAAAAAAAAAGATCCAAACAAAAGAACAAATCAAAGTTCCATGAAAAATAGAACTAAGCAATGAAAAGAGAGCCAACCTATCAAAAGCAGAGTTCAAAACACTGGCAATCAGGATGCTCACAGAATTGGTTGAATTTGGTCACAAATTAGGAGGAAAAAATGAAGGCTACACTAAGTGAAATAAAGGAAAATGTACAGAGAACCAATAGTGATGGGAAGAAAATGGGGTTCAAATCAATGTTGTGGACCAGAAGAGAAAAAGAAACATCCAATCAGAAAAGAATGAAGAAACAAGAATTCAAAAAATGAGGAGAGGCTTAGGAACCTCCAGGACATCTTCAAATGTTCCAACATCCGAATTATAGGGGTACCAGAAGGAGAAGAGGAAGAGCAATAAATGGAAAACTTATTTGAACAAATAATAAAGGAGAACGTTCTCAATCTGGCAAAGGAAATAGACTTCCAGGAAGTCCAGGAAGCTCAGAGAGTGCCAAAGAACTTGGACCCAAGGAGGAACACACCAAGGCACATTAGAATTACATTACCCAAGATTAAAATGAAAGGGAGAATCCTAGAAGCAACAAGAGAAAAGAAGATAGTTACCTACAAAGGAGTTCCCATAAGATTGTCAGCCTATTTCTCAGAAGAAACTTTGCAGGCAAGAAGGGGCTGGCAAGAAGTATTCTGAGTCATGAAAGTCAAGGACCTACATCCAAGATTGCTCTATCCAGCAAAGCTTTCATTTAGAATGGAAGGGCAGATAAAGTGCTTCTCAGATAAGATCAAGTTAACGTAGTTCATCATCACCAAGCCCTTATTATATGAAATGTTAAAGGGATTTATCTAAGAAAAAGAAGATAAAAAAATATGAACAATAAAATGACAACTATCAACAAATGGACCTAAAAGAAAGAAAAAAAAACTAAGCAAACAATTAGAACAGGAACAGAACCAGAGAAATGGAACTCACATGGAGGGTTATCAGCAGGGAAGTGGGGGGAGGAGGGGGACAAAGGAACAGAGAATAAGTAGCATAGATGGTAAGTGGAAAATAGAAAGAGGGAGGGTAAGAATAGTATAGGAAATGTAGAAGCAAAAGAACTTATATATATGGCCCATGGACATGAACTAAAGGGGGGGAATGTGGGTGAGAGGGGTTGTGCAGGGCAGAGGGGAGTGAAAGTGGAAAATGGGACAACTGTAATAGCATAATCAATAAAATATATTTTAAAAATAAAATAAAATAAAAATAAAAACTCATGACACCACCCTTTCCTCTAGCACTCACTATCCTCCATTTATGCTTCATTTTTCTCTGTAAAACTTATCACTTACCTAACATACTATATCCTTTAATTATATTTTATCATTCTCCCTTCTACTAGAATATAATTTCTATAAAAACACAGATTTTGTCTATTTCATTCACTGCTGTATACCCAACATCTAGTACAGTGTGTAGCAAATTAGATATCCAATTGTTTAATGCATGGATGCACAAATAAATAGAACAATATTAATAGCAAAAAATTGAAAATGACTTGAATAACCTTTAACAGAAGAATAGGTAGAGTATAGCAACAATGCAATCTCAGAAATGTATTGTTGAGAGGGTGAGGAGGAAGAAAGCTACATGGAGTATGGTGTCAGTTAAAAAGCTTGACATCATGCAAAATAGCACTTATTTCAGTACTTATATGGCTAAATACACATACAGTAATAATATAAAATCTTATATAGGTAGGATAAACATAAAAGTCAAGAGACTCTTGACTCTGGGATAGGAGAAGAATGGGATAAGAAAACTAAATGGGATTTTATTTTATCTGCAACTGTCAAACATACGTACATATTGTTTGCAATGTTTGAAGTATTTAACAATAACAAATGTGTCCCTTCTTCGTCTTAAAACCATCTCTGCATGTGCTCCTTCTAGTCAGTGTTTGTGAAAGTATTAGACCTTATGTGAAAAGATTTTCAGATAGAGCTATAAGATAAAATCCAATCTATGACTTTACCCAGTTCAGAAACTGCATTGATTTACATCAACAGGTTGAGTGGGAAGCCATGTCAAATGTGCTAATGATTCCAAATTTTGCTTGCAGTAGGACATTAATCAATCTCTCGTGTTTCCTTGGCCAGCTAACCTGGATCTCACAATTTCATAACCAATTCTTCTATCACTCACATCCAGCTTGTACTATAAGTTAGTATAAACCTTCCAGACATTCTCACCACATGAGGCCTTGATGTGTTTTCAACATGCAACTTCCCAAAGAAATAATTTTTAAAAAATACATGACTCTAATTCTAAGGCTTATAAACTCAAATTTGAACCTAATTATTAAAAATCTGCCCTGGCTGGCATAGCTCAGTGGATTGAGCATGGGCTCTGAACCAAAGTGTCGCAGGTTCAATTACCAGCCAGGGTACATGCCTGGATTGCAGGCCATAACCCCCAGCAGCCGCACATTGATGTTTCTCTCTCTCTCTCTATCTCCCTCCCTTCCCTCTCTAAAAATAAATAAATAAAATCTTTAAAAAAAATCCATGAAGTGGGATGTCTTAAATTATTTTTATATTGTCTACAAAATCATTAGAAAATACCAAAACTCCTTTTTACTCTGCATAAAATAAAGCTACTGTTTCTTAGGATCTGCATCAGTTCTTTTTTAAAATATTACATGCCATTTACAAATTAATAGCATCTATTCTTAAAAATCAAAAAAGCTTATTTTGAGCTAACCTGTATAGGTGCTAAAGTAAGCTCATATTCTATCTTTATAGGACATCTCTCACTCTGCCTCTTTAATAAGATAAGCACTGTGAAAATACAAATGAATTAATTCAGTAGTTTTTGAAAGGCAAAGCCTTCAATCCATAAATATTTAACAGGCTCAATTTTTCTTTTTTGGTGTTTGTTATTATCATCATTTTTTAAAAAGCAAGCTTTCCTACTTGCCTAGTCAGTAACCCTCATTCCCACCCTCTATTCTTCTTAGAACTTGATCTTGTGTTTAATTCACCTTTGCCATCTCAGCAAGAAGAGCCTTGTCCATTAATGCACACTTACCTGAATGAATGAGGAATAACTGTAGATTAATGAATTTTAAAGTACCTAACTAAAATTAGTACTTAAAAATTGTGTTTGAAAATGGACAGTGGTTTTAAGAAAAACCTGCTATACCCTCCTGCCTCTGCCCCCCAAAATTAAATTCTTAGCTTCCCTGGACCACCATTTGACCTGAAATAACATAGACCTCTTCATTACATAAAACTATTATTGAGCATTTACTGTTTATCAAATACTGTGCCAGTCCTGAAGATAGTGAGGCTGGCACTAGCCTCAAGGATGTCTAATACAAGGATGTCTACTAAGACAAGTAGATAGACAATTATAAATAATAAGAATCATAAAAGAGGATTCTAAGAGAACCAATTTCTCCCAGCCCCAGTAAGGGCATGTAAGTCAGGCTCGAGGAAGTCAAGAAAGCTTTCCAGAAGAATTCATACCATACCAAGTCATTAGGAATAAATTAGAATTTGTAGCATAAGGATTGGATGGGGAAAGGCATACCAAATAAAGCAACTGTATGTGCAGAGAAGCACAGATACATAAACGAACATGGAGGACCAGGCAGCAGTGTAGGGCAAATTGGAATTTTATTCCCAAAGCAGTGGGATCCTTGAAGCATTTTAAGCAAGAAAATGAACTGAGCACATATGTGCTTCAGGAAGATCACCATGACAGCAGTGCGGAAAATGCCTCAGAGGAGGACCATAGGAAAGGCACGGAGAGAATTATGTGGCCAGCAATCTACCAAGTGTCAGATGTCCATCACATCAAAAAATATGTCAGACTAATATGGCAGTAATTTGTACTTGGATAGCAAGAAAGAAATATTTCAAATGTTGCTGTAACATCATTATAATTCTGTTCTCTGTGAAAATAATACTGAAATAATAATGAAATAAGGGACTACCATTTAGTGTCTTTAATCCTCACAACCATCCTGCATGGTACAGTTTATCTTCTATTTTACAATGAAATTAGAAAAATTAAGTAAATTATCTCAAGTCATATATCTACTAAATCACAGGATTACAGGTGGTCTGGCTGTAAAACCCACATTCTTTTTATTGCACAATGATTACTTCTAGAGCCTTAGTCTCAGCAGGTTTATTATCAAAGTCCCAAAAAGACAACTAAATTGTGGTCAATTAGAAAACATTTCAATAATGTTATTATATTAATAGAAATCTCTCAATTGCTTTACTATTTTAGTCATCCATGTATGAAAGTTTAAAGCATTACTCAGAGAAAATATACTAGAAAGAAACGGGCCACCATAGTACTGAGCCTGACCACATGGGGTTTTTTTCAAAGTTAGTGCAACTTCCCAGAAAGAAATACTAACATTTATTATGTTGAAAGTATTTTTGGCTCTTACTAAATGATGCATATAGAAGGGTTAGTTTAAAATAGTCACAGATTTCAGGGGGGAGAGGAAAGATACCTCACTGGCATCACTCATGCTTAAAACACCTAATTATTCATGCAAAATGCAACTTATATGCAATGGATGAGTTAACATTGCTATCACAACCTTCACTTTTCCATTATCTGACTTTTATAAGTTTAAATCTGCAATCTGAAAGGTTGTTTCTCTCTAGGATTTTTGCATTTAATTAAATACAGCCATAGAGAAAAATCACATTTTTCAAAACAAGTGTTCATCATCTTAAATCTAGCAATAAAATAAATGAGTCATCACTACTGTCAGAGAAAAGCTTTCAACTTCTCTTGCTACTGTATCATTACTTTCTTTATAGCCAATATAAGATCTGCCAAAAACATGTGGATAGGACATCTATAAAAGACAATTATTATACTTGTTTTCAAACTTTCTTATATGTTATTCTGTCATAGAGTACAAAAATCAAATATCCTAGCTCAAATTTACCAATTAAACCTTTAAATGATATAACTTTATTCTTTAGTATTATTATAACATGTCAAAGGAATTTCTCCTTTCAAAATCCCAAGAATATTCTCTACAATTTAAGCTGAATATCCTCAAGTCACGTTAAGTACCCAGACACCAATATAAAAACCCAAAGAAACAAAAGCATTTTTATCCCTAAAAATGAGTGAGAAAAGAGATTCTTGGAGTATGTTAAAAAGACAAAAAATTACATATGCTGTAACGGTCATCTCATGGAATCATTGAAATGTATGGTATATGCTTCATGGTTGTCATTAAAGCATTCATTCTGGAATGTTGATACTGTAGCCTACAGGGAAGGGAAGAGTGGGGAGTGAAGACTGGGTAAAAGAAGGTGAAGGGAGTAGCCAAAGAACATATATGCTTTACCCAAAGATACAGACAACAGCAAGATGATGGCCAAAGGGAAGAGGGCAAGGGAGCTGTGTGGAGGTATGCAAAGGGGGAAAATGAGGACATCTGTAATGCTGTAAACAATAAAAATAAAGTTAAAGTAAGAAGTCTACATGAAGATAAAAGTTTAAATTTCCAAGTACAAAATCTTTTATTGTTCAGTCAATAAACATTTATATATTATCTTCTAATGTCAGGCACTATACTAGGCTCCATTTTTTAATGAGGCTAACCTTAGGGCCCATTATATAAAATTTTTTTAATTTCACTTGTACCTGAATTTTTATTTAAAGATTTATATTTTATTTTTAGAGAGGGAAGGGAGGGAGAAAGAGAGAGAGAGAGAAACATCAATGTGCAGTTGCTAGGGGTCATGGCCTGCAACCCAGGCATGTACCCTGACTGGGAATCCAACCTGCGACACTTTGGTTTGCAGCCCACACTCAATCCACTGAGCTACACCAGCCAGGGGTCCTGAATTTTTTTAAAAAAGAATCTCATTAGCCTCACAATGCACCAGTCCTTGATAATTCATTTTTTAATACCTTAAACTTCTGACAGGAGTATTGCTGTTACACAGAATGGAGAGAGACACTTTCCTACAGTACGTCAGCTGTTTCTTGGGGCCTCATAGAATGACACGACCATGCAACAGTCGCCATGTCTCAGCATCTGCTCCCATCCAGTATGGTTCAAAGAGAGTAGCAGTCTCTTGGAGGGTGAGTCACTCTCACCAGTCATATGAGAGACTGAGAGATAAATTAAAATGCTCATTAATTACATTGCAATGAGAAGTATAACAAGTGTTCAGTCTATTTGAATTTCCTTGTCCCATACATTCTATCCCCGTAGGTAAACCTATTTGGGAAACCAAATTATAATCAGAAGCTGATTTAGTAAACATGAAATTTGGTAAAGGTAGGTGAATATTATTAAAGATGTAGACTTGAGAAAGAAAGGCTACTGACAAGAAACCTCAGAAAGGTAGAAAGAAAGCCCAGGTATAGCAATATCCCCTAAGGCTTTGGAAAAGAGATTTTTAAGAAAACTTCTGTGGACATTGTGAAAGGTGAAGTAAACTGTGAACAAACAACTCCCCATCCTCAGGCTTTTGGATTTGTCTTTTAGAAGATAATCAGTCTCTACTTAACAGGCTCAATGAAAGTCAGGCTGGAACCAGATTACAATAGGCTACTGAGAATGGTCCTTCAAAAGATAAGGCAGCAATTTGTGGTACATCCTTCAAAGAGTCTGGTAGTGAAGGGAAATAATAACAAATAGAAGGACAGGTTCTATGATGGTTTCCCAAGATGGAATGCTCAGCCGTATGTATACTTTGAAGTATAGTAAATAATAGTGAACAATGAAACAAAAAACAGCATTGATGAAATCAAGACCACCAATGGAGTATTAATTAGGCACAGATATCAAGGGACATTCCTTCTGGATTAAAAGGAAACTGGGTGATGAAACAGATATAAATTGGCATGGACAAAGATGTGATTCAACAAGGGATACACATGTCTTGACAGACACATTTTTTTCTATATGGCAAAGAAAATTTGCTGAGAGAAAGGGCAACAGTGGTGGGATAGGTATTATGAATAGGGTGATAAATGTTTGGAAAAGGTGATATAGATAAATATAAGAGGAGCTGATTAAGGACAGTACTGAGGTTGCAAATCACAGTGGAGACCATCAGTTTGCTATCAGTTTCCTCAATTCTGATTTCATCCAGCATCTCTCAGCACATAGACAGGCATGGAGAAGGCAGGAGGTTGATCCAAATCACTGTAAACAGAATAGATCCAATAGAAACATAGGGAAATTCTGATAAGAGTACTTGTAAGGGAATGAATAGAGTGATATACCACATCTTCTAGGCAATATGTGGGAGAAATTAAGCCATCAGTGGGCAGTGCACTAAGGAGAAAATTGAACAATTGATAATCTATAGAGTTAGAACAAAACTATCATAGTCTGCATTTCCAGGAAGTCAAGCCTGAAACAAAGGTTGTCTGCAGACAATTTATTTTAAGAACTCCAGGGAACCAGAACAAGAAAGGGAGAAGTTAAACAGAGAAGAAAGGACAGTTAGTAAAAGGATGTGTTTTCAAGTTAATCACTGCTACCGTTAACTGGTGCTTGGTAACATTTGAATTTCAGAGAACAATGAAACATGCCCATAACTGTTCATTTAGGGATGCCATTGATCATTAACTCCATCATGTTTCCACTTTGAACATGAGTGCCAAACACAGTCCTGAAAACATCCTAAGCTGCAGCATCAGAAAAGCCTTGTGTGGAGAGTAGGACTGCTAAAATGGCATTGGGCCAGTCAAGATAGCATCAAGTGTATAAAACGAAGTGGAGTCACTCATGTCAACCAAGATGGTTCCCAGTCAGCAATGACACTTTGCTTAAAGAGGGAAACTACCGAAGTCATGCTAGACACATCTGGCAAGGAAACACACCTAAGATATCTGCACATGTGATCAGAACAGCCATGTCTGCAGAGCAGGATGGGCTCCTGGACAAATTCCCCACTGGCCATCAGGGGCTCCAAGACACTTATCAAAAGACCCAGAAGGGTGGAGCACACCACTTTCAAGGTATAACTGAGGCAGGCTCCAGACCACTGCTGAGACAGCCAAGCTCCACACACCAGAGTGCTGCTCCACACCACGCTGATCTCCCTTGGCTTCAACCACCAGAGGCTCTGCCCTGCTGGACTGAGGACTTTGTCTGTCCTGCTCCCCACCTGGCTCCAGAGATCAAGATGCTGACAACTCCCTTGTAAGATGCTGACAACTCCCTTGCCCAGTGTGCTGTCTCCTGGGCCTGCAGACTGAGACTCTAGGACTTAGATTTGTTATTCTCCACTGATTGCTATGTATGTGTGTGTTATGTTTCTCTTAGATTGTTAGCAGTGAGTAGGATATTAATGTATATTAATGTTCTACTTTGAGTGAACCTGCATTCAGTAAAAGTTGAGTGAATAACATAGTTACTGTGTGTGATTCTTGTCTGTTCCTTGGTGCTGGGTTCCTAAGCAGGCAGCTAGTCAAGCCGTTGGCCAGCTGACTTATAGGAAAGACTATATTGAGAAATCATGACACCTTGAAGCAAGGAATGAGAGCTATGCAAAACAGGACATGTGATGACATGCTGCCAGGTTTGCCTTTAGAAATTTGACCAAATCCTAACCAAAATTCTATCATAGCAGTGGCTGGAGAAAAAGGTGAATGTATGTAAAATGGCACAAGACCTAAGATCAAGTGTAAAGTAAGTGAGAAAGCTAAAAGAATAAAAGGATAATAATTTCAGATTTATTTATCAACATTTGATATTTTAAAGTTGGAATTTCCAGATATTGATAAAACATCTGGATGTGGGCTTAAGAGTTAATTACTACAATTGAGGTAACCTGGAAATTCTGAGAAGGTATGTCAGACAGGTTATACTGCAATAACAAGTTTGACCCAAAAATTTCTAATTTATAACAATAATGATTTATTTATTATTCAGATTATATGTCCATATGAGATCAGAGAAAGCTCCACTTCATTACACTGTGGCCCCTGCTAACCAAGTAACCTCTCTCTGAAACATCACTAGTCTTTATAGCAGGAGGAAAAGACTATATGGTAAACTTTGACTTTACCATCAAAGCTTCTATTCAGAAGTGACACTCATCACTTCCTTTTACGCTTTCCTGGAAAAATCAAGTCATACATCCATGCTTCATTTTCAAGAGCAGAGATGTATAATTCTTCCACAGGAAGGATCACCAGCTCGAGGGGCACCAAATATGTTGCCTTGTGACACATATGACTTGCCTCATGACACACTTGCTGGTGGTGGAGTTGAAGTACAGAAGAATGTCTTCTATGAATGAAGGTCAGAAAGTAAGAACAACAAGGATTTCTAGAAGGTGGTGTGCCAAAGAATCAATGGAACTCTTGAAGAATATTCTGGAACCCCTCATGTGAGGGAGTATGGTGACAATATGAACTTACGGTTTTCTGGGGAAGCTCTGTCCTTGGTAGAGTTGATTTTTAATGAAGGTCAAAGGAGGTTCTGTGAAGTGATTGAGGATGCAATGGGAGTAATTTATAAACTTTTTTTTTAGTTCTTTTCTTAGAGTTCAATCTTTCTCTGGGTGATAGCCTTCACTTTTCACTTCAACTGCCTCCTATGTCCAGGTGGTTCTCAAATCTTTACCTTAAGCTTATACCTCTCCCCTAACACCAGACCCAAATAGTCAGCTTCACCCTCATGTCACCAAAATTCAAGATGAATAAAACTAAAATCACATTTACCCCTCCATATCCTCCTCCTATGCTCCTTAAGTAAAACCTTCTATGGTCTCCTCCCCCTTTGATACCTCCTATGTTTGAAGGTGGCCACTGAGAACCATGGAAATGTATTTATAAGGAAGACAGTAGTTTTATCAAATATTTTTTATACACCATTTAAGTTCTTGGAAAAATAGATGGACATAAATGTATGATGTATCTTAACTCATATAACAAACAAGAAATTGAGAATTTCCAAGAAGGGTGACAATGATCACCACCATGGAAAAATGTGGCTCCCTCATGTAGTTCCCAGCTCAAAGTCAGTTCACAGAGACCACTGGTGAATGAGGGGCCGCAGACCCTGTGCAAGGATTATTCACTGGTACTAGGAATACATGCTATAAATACCATCCTGACTCTTCTCCAAAGGGATATGTTGCCATTTTCCAGCAGAACAATGTATTGGGGGTGAGGGAATAACCATACTTTTCAAAAACAAATATGGAGTCTGAGTCATAAACCTTTGTCTATAGACAGGAGCTTATGGAAACCAATTGATAAATGAAGCTTTGCCCCACATGTATATCTAATAGTTGATCCATGGGTCACTAGACATAGCTTGTACTTATTTTCTAACCTCATGTTTTATCATGGAACAGGACTGACCTGTAGCATAAGTCATTACAGTAGGGAGAGGCTAGTAGAAAGCCTTAAAATGCCCCCTCAACAATTTTATTTCTGACCGAGGGACTTATTACAAGGTTAAGGAAGTATGACAGAGGGCAAAAGACCCAGAAGCTACTGGTCTTACTATGGACTCCATCACCTAGAAGTAACCAGCCTAATAGAATAGAACGGTGGAAAGGCACAACTAAGGCATCATCTTAGAGGCAAAACCCTTCATACTGAGTTGTTATCATCCAAGATGCAAGGGCTGATGTGGACAGCTGTATCTCCAAAGGCTAGAATACACATCTGTGACCCAACAGGTAAAAATGAAATTGACCATTCAAACAATCTCCCAGTGACCTATGTGTGGGATGTGTGTTTACTACCACTACAACCTTAGTCACTGACTGGTTAGAGATCCTGGTCCTAAAGCACATGTGTGTTCAGTGTGGGGGGCCAGAGCCTGCAGAAATAAATGTAGGGAGTTTCTGCCAAGGGCTACAAGTATGCTCCCTATCTTGTGTCTTGCCACTTTAGCTTTCTCATCCCAAATGATTAGGAAGAAAATAAAGAAGTAGTTATATGGGCAAAGATTATGGACACTGACTACCAAGATTAACTCATGTGTCTACTAAACAATAGGACAGGTGGCAGTGCATCTGGACCCAGGGGCATCTCTAGTGCTTCCATGCCCAATGATTATAGTACACAGTCAACCCCAACAACCACTGCCCAATAAGAACAAAGCAACCGAGGACTCAGATTCCTTGTGTTACCAGACCACTTCCACACTGGGTCTGGCTGTATCCCAGCATGGTCTGGGAACTTGCACATGTCAGGTGACCTCCAGAGTCCTGACTTGTGCAGGAAAAAATTCATGACACAAGTCCAGGTGAAGGTGAGGGTAAGTATATTAATGTTTAAGACAGTGAGGCAAAAGAAGGTCCCCTGGGGACAGGTTCAGGTGTTAAGCTCAGAATGAGATGCCGAAGCCCATTGTTCCCCAAGGTGAAGTTCTCACTGAGACCCTAGAGTTTAGGATTAAAAAAACAAGGAACACACCTGAGAAAGAGGGCAAGGGTGTGCTGAAAGAAGAGCACACACTGACATCTTTTGTCCTGAGGGTTTTGTCTATTTTGTTATAGGTAGGAATTTTAAGGGAGGTCCCAAGGAAGGATCACAACAGAATATTCATTAGATTTCTGGATGCGTTGTTTTAGTGTACTGATGGATTAAAATTAGCAGATACTGGGTCCTGGGGTCATTTTCTGGTTAGTTTCACCTCTGTGTTGCATTAGTCTGGCTCTAATTGGTTTTTTGTTATCTATGTCCCTGACTAAGGTGATTTAAACCACCTATTCTTAGATAGGTTAGGGAGGATAATGCCATGTGACTTAGCAGATGGCTATTTATTGTTCAGCCCTTCCAGCTGTTCCTTCAACAGTTTATCTCAGTTTCCCCATTCCAGATGCCAGTGAATTTTCCTAGTTTCTTAATAACCTGTCTGACTCAAGGAAGAAGCCTAGTTCAACCTGCTGACAGGCAATTCAGATCAGCCAAACTTTTCAATAAAGAACACATGGTGGAGTAATTAAAATACATCAGTGAAATAAGGCACAGGGACCAGTTGCAGCAGTTGAGACTGTAGCTAGTTTTACTTTCTTTCTGGCCTCAGAAAATGTAGCTAGCCACCATTTTGAAGGAAATTCTGTGACTTGTACCTCCTCCCTGGGGAAAAAGTGAAAACACTGTGTTGTCACAATATTTGAGGTCCTATATTGTGATTGGAGAAGGACAGATATAATGAAAGGATGTGAGTAGTCCCAAGGGTGGATTGTATCAAATTTCTCATATGAACTAGTTCAGGTGCTCTTGGCCTCATTGTTCCTTGTTTTAAGTGCTACCAACATGACCCAGCTCTGCACAGGCTCTTACTAACTTCACACTGGCACATCCTGAGAGCATGTCACCTTGTGCCTGAACTAAGTGCCTCTTTTGCCTCTTTACCCTTTGATACTTACTCAGGACCAAGATAGACAGGAGCCAGTAGATAAATTACTCCCATTTGAAGTCAGAAATCAGAACCTGAGACAAAAAATGCATCTCCAAGTGTTTTATTGAAGAAATGTACTACAGAGAAAGGAAGCGAGGAAAGCAGGTCAGGGCAGAAGGAAATAAATGAGTTTGACCTCAGTAGAAGACTAGCTTGAGTCCCATGGTGCAACCTGGAGCATGAATTGAGGCAAAGGGCCAGACCACTGGCTTTGGGCTGAGGACATAACTTCATGCTGCAGAGACTTTCTAGCAATCCTCCATAGATTAGCACAGTGATGAGTTGCTGCAATTTAACCCATCAACTTGGGGATGGATGACCAGGCCCAGTAAAGAGAACCTGATGGGGCATCAATCACATCCTTTCCATGCTTTGATAGAGAGTCCTGGGAAGTAGTTTACATGGTTGCTCAGAGGACAGCCCTCGAGATCAAACAAATATTTGAATTTTGTAACAGCCAACTGCATAGCAAATCCTTGTTTGTACTCTTCTTTCTCTTCCATCTCACTTCCCTAGTCTTTATTTCCTACTTCCTAGGATTATAATCCCTAATGAGGAAGAACCTAAATTAAAACTACTGTGAATGGAAAAACTGAAGGATATGGGACCTGAGTTGATATTCAGTGGTTCAAGATGTTGCAGCAGGAGGAGAGGCTAGTGGGAGGGAAGGAGATGGAATAAAATACCTGATTTAATTGAAAGGCCCATACAGAATGAGGGTCTCTGTGTGTGCCAGTGGAGGCCTGATGAAGGTAGCAGTCTTGCTGAACACTTGAGCAGTAGTTGGTGAGAAATAATCTACAGAGTCCCATAACTAACACAACTCAAGGCAAGAAAAACCCAGCTAGTCAAAGATTTTGGAATATGGAAATCTCTCAAAACATAAGACATTTTAAAGTTTATCTTATAATGAGAAACTGAAGCTAAATAGTTTATAAAGAATAATTACTTTAGTCCTGGCTGGTGTGGCTCAGTGGATTAAGTGCTGGCCTGCAAACCAAAGGGTCACCTATTCGATTGGGGGTACTCAAGAAGCAACCACACATTGATGTTTTGCTCCCTCTCCTTCTCTCTCCCTTCCCCTCTCTAAAAACAAAGTAAAACCTATAAACAAAAAGAAAAGAATAATTATTTTATAATTAAATGTCAAGGATGCTTACCTTTTGAAAGGTGACTATGAAAGGATTGATTATTTGACTTCCTAACTGCTTTCTACTTAGAGGACTCACAAAGTTTCCTAGTAGGAGACAAGGGACCTGAAGTTACCTGTGGAAGTTATTTAAATGACAGTTCTTAACAACAGTGTAAACTCCTGTATGTTTACTACATGAAAATATTCATCATTGAAATATTCATCATTGTCGAATATGAAAAAAAACTTTCATATAGTACAGAGAAATGAAAATTTTCTTAAAGCTCCATTTGAATTACCTCTCCAGTATTAAGTTACATAGATTATTATGCCAACTCAATTGATTTATTTCATATTTATAGCACATTCAATAAACACCCCATTAGCCAAAGCCTCTTTAATCCTCTGCAATGTAAAAAGCAAGAATTCACTTACCAGCACAGAAGATTATTGTGCCTAGCAATATCATTATCATTAATTATATTTGTTAACCTTTTTATTTCCCCAGGTTCAGAATGCTTCCTGAATGTTCAGTCGTTAGATGAAACAATGCCATATAAAGTTGAGAGATGAAAAATTACTCTGATTGTCACATCAAAGGGTAAAGAATAGTCAGCCCAAGGCTATTCAGTAAAGATCTCAGAGACTGACCATTGAAATCCTTTATCATTTCCAATAAGGAGTCAGTAGACCACATTCTGTGTGTGTACATATAAACAATATATGAACAAATGTTTGGACATATTAATATAAGCATATAATTATATAAACAAATATCATATTTCATATATACCTCAAGTACCTTTTTAGTGAATTTAAAAGTATTCTTTAATGATAGAAGCTAAACAACCACCAACAAAGATAGGAAATGCTCAAAAGCTGAGCAATTTTGGAAAACTTGTAACAATAAAATGTTAAGTGTAATTTTTAATAAATGCTTGTGGGTGGGTATTTCAAAAGCTTATATACTTTGTCATCTAAAATTTAAGGTACCCATACATCATAGGTGTCAGTACATTGTCACAAAATGCCTAGACAAAGGGCTGCTATGTGTATAGGGCATACATTTTCTCACAGTTATAAGAAATATAGTGGAGAGGAATATTCATTGAAAAATAAATCTAGGAGATATTAAACAGTTTTACTATAAATTCCCCTGCCATATTAGTTGCCAAGTTTTAGTTTTTCTTAATGCACACAAGCAAAACCTTGGAATATAAACTATCAGCAGAAATCTGCATATTTCTGAAACTCTTAACACCTATTCCAAATTTCAGTTTAGCATTTAGTGACATCCTAATACTGCTCATTCATTCAGCATTAGCCATTGAGAGTCCACTCTGTGCCAAGCAATGACTAGGGGCAGGGTTATAAGGGTAAATGAAAATACTGTGCAATACCGAGTATGTATCAGTCAGGATCACAAGAGTGTAAGAACCTTATAGAAGGGAACCATGTTTTATATCTCCCATGGAGATTAGCAGAGTGCCAAGCACATGTTAGCTGCTCAAAACCAATTTTAAAGCTCTTGATGGTGGCTCTGGCTAGGTGGCTGAATTGGTTGGAGTGCCATTTCATACACCAAAGGGTTGCAGGTTTGATTCCTGGTAGGTGCATATTATCGAGGTTACGGGTTCAACCCTGGTCCAGGCACATCTAGAGAGCAACTGACTGATGTTTCCTTTTTATAATCTCTCTCTCTCTCTCTCTCTCTCTCTCCCCCCCCCATCAATAAACATATCCACAGATGAGGTTTTTTAAAAAAGTCCTGATGATATTTGCTGACATATGAACAACTCATTCTTATACTCTATAATATAGCATTCAGTAGCACAAAAATGGAGTAAACCTTATGCATTATGAAATAAGATGCCTATATATTGAGAATCAACATTACCTCTCAGACACAGGGTCACCACACTCCTTAATTGTTAGACTGCCTGAACTGTATGTCACCATTGCTTACCGTAATATCCTCCAAAAGAATTCTTCTACCCATACTTCCTGCAGCCCATCAATTTCAGTTTACCAAACATGGTTACATTTTCAGCCTTCTTACATTTACCACTCCCTAAGCAAGTTCCTCACTGCATTGTGTTATTCCATTTATTATTTATATCCTACCTACTTGATTGGAGATGGCTTAAAATATTAAAATGTATGATAGACAAGACCATTAAAAGTAAAAAGGGAGATAAAAAACCAGTTCAGACTAATGAATAAACTTATCAAAAAATAAAAATGAGTTACTATAAGAGGGCACTAAATTTAGCTTGACATTTTTGCAAAGTCAAGGAGAAACACTGAGTTTATGATAGAATATATAGTTCTCCTCAACAGATTCAAGGAAATACATAAGCATATCTGTGGCAGAGACTGCTAGATACCCACCATCTATCTGTTCCCTTCTGCTATAGTGCTAGAGTTGTGGCTGGACCAGAGTAGGGGCTGCATTCTTCTACTCTTCTTTCAAGGAAGAGAGGCCACGTGACTCTGCTCTCACTAATGGGATGCGAGCAGAAGTACTATGCAATTTCTGCATCTCATGCCTAAAAGGAATTCTATGATCCTGGACATCCTGTCTTTCCTCTTCTTACTGGCATGAATGGGAATGAGCAAAGCAGCCTGGGAAGCCATGGATTGAAAATGGTGGAGCTTCACTGGCCTGTACTGAAAAAAAAACAAAGAAGATAGATTTTCTCTTAGAAAGTACAGGGTGGTTAACTTGAATAGTTTTCCAAAGTCATCCAAACATCTCAGAGAAATAATCCAAAGAGGATATTATTGAGCTAAATCAAAAATGTTACTGAACATCCAAAAAATAAAGTCAAAGGTTATAGCTCATATGTAGGATCAGACTAGTTAAAGAATTAGGAAAATAGTATCAATAAACATGATGCATTATAGATGTCACCTGCAGTCCTATTATAGCACAAATGAGCACCAGGAAAGCCTCTCCCAGGGGCTTGACTCTGCCTATTGCAAAGCTTGCTAAAGGTCCATTCATTCTGACCCTTTGGGCCAGAGTACCCGTTGACCATCACATCACTCAAGTCTCACCCTAGGGTTTTACTTATATGTGGAATGTACAGAACAAAATAAAGGAATAAGCAATATTAAAACAGATTCATAGATACAGAAAGAAAACTAGTAGTTGCCAGAGGGGATGGGAGGTTAGGGCACTGGGTGAAAGAGGGAAAGGGACTAAGAAACACAAGTTGGAGGTTACAAAATTATCATGAGGAGGTAAGTAAAGCATAACATCGTGATCACTATGTATGATGCCAGGTTGGGTACTAGAAATACTGAGGGGATCACTATGTAAAGTAGATGATTGTCTAACCACTAAGCTGTATACCTGAAACCAATACAGACCAAAACAAGTCTAATCCCAGGAAAACTTAAGACTTGGTCAAGTCACATCCTTCCTTCTTCCTTTTATCACATTCCCTAACCCCAAAGCACCCTAACACCCATTATGACCCCTGATTTTACATAGATTAACTCAGGATCTTTTTTGATTCTTTTTTTCCATCAGAGTATACTGGTTATGTGCCTCATCCTTTTGGAACCTCACTATGAAATGACTTTCTAACCTGATTGTCTAATACAAAAGCAGTACATATAAAAAGGTGTGTTACCAAAACTCTTTCTTCATTAACATTTTCCCTGACCAGATACTCTGTTTGCAATATAAATAGATTAAAAATGTGGACTTCCAACCAAGATGGAGGTATAGGTAGATAATTTGTCTCCTCACACAAACAAAAGAAGGACAATAACAAATTAAAAACAAAACAACCAGAACTGTCAGAAAATTGAACTATATAGAGGTCTGACAACCAAGGAGCTAAAAAAGAAACATTCATCCAGACTGGTAGGAGGGGCAGAGACAGGCAGCTGAGGCAAAAAAGACTGATGGCAAGGCAGAAGCAAGAGGACCTGGAGAGGCAAGGTGGTGGCTGGTGGACTGGGAGGTCCCACATTTGTGTGCCAATACACTTAAAGGAACAACTGGGGAGCCAGACAGACTGCGCAACCCAGGGTTCCAGTGCAGGAAAATAAAGCTTCAAAACTTCTGACTGTAAAAACCTGTAGTGGTTGAGTCAGCAGAACTCTCAGACTCACAGGAGAGTCTGATGGAGAGACCACAGGGTCCTAGAATGTACACAAACCCACTCACCCAGGAATCAGAATCATAAGAGCTGGAACTGCTTGTGGGTAGCAGAGGAAGAGAATGAAAGCCTGCCAAGAGCCGAGAAAGTGGCATTATTTTTTCTTGGACTCTTCCCACATACAGTACCATAACGCAATGACAGGGGTTGCCTTACTCTGGCAAATACCTGAGGCTCTACCCCTTACCTCATAACAGGTGTGCCAAGACAAAGAAATATGGCCCCAATAAAAGAGATACTCCAGAAAAAATGCAACTAAGTGAAGAGATAACCAGCTTATCACATGCAGAGTTCAAAACACTGGTAATCAGGATGCTCACAAAAATGGTTGAGTGTGGTCACAAAATAGAGGAAGAAGTGAAAGCTATGTGAAATGAAATAAAGGAAAATGTGTGGGGAACCAACAGTGAAGGGAAGAAAGCCTGGACTCAAATCAACGATTTGGATCAGTAGGAAGAAATAAACATTCAACCAGATAGAATGAAGAAACAAGAATTCATAAAAATGAAGAGAGGCTTAGGAACATCTGGGACAACTTTAAATGTTCCAACATCAAATTATAAGTGTGCCAGGAGGAGAAGAGGAAGAGCAAGAAATTAATAACTTATTTGAAAAATAATGAAGGAGAACTTCCTCAGTCTGGCAAGGAAAATGACTTGCAGGAAATCCAAGTAGCACAGAGAGTCCCAAAGAAGCTGGACTCAAGGAAGCACACACCAAGGCACATCATAATTACATTACCCAAGATTAAAGATAAGGAGAGAATCTTCAAAGCAGCAAGAGAAAAGGAGACAGTTACATACAAAGCAGTTCCCATAAGACTGTCACCTCATTTCTCAAAAGAAACCTTACAGGCAAGGAGTGGCTGGAAAGGTATATTCAAAGTCAAGAAAGGCAAGGACCTACATGTAAGATTGTTCTATCCAGCAAAGCTCTGATTTAGAATGGAAGGGCAGATAAAGTGCTTCCTGGATAAGGTCAAGTTAAAGGAGTTCATCATCACCAAGCCCTTATTATATGAAATGTTAAAGGAATTTATCTAAGAAAAAGAAAATAATCAAAATTACAAATGGTTAAATGTCAACAAACTCATAACTATCAACTGAACTTAAAAAACAAAAACAAACTAAACAAATGACCAGAACAGGAACAGAATCAGAGAAATGGAGATCACATGGAGGGTTATCAGTGGTGGGTGGGGAAGAGGGAAAAGGTACAATGAATAAGAAGCATAAGTGGTATGTACAAAGTAGACAGGGGGAGGTTAAGAATAATATGGGAAATGGAGAAGCCAAAGAACTTATATGTACAACCCACAGACATGAACTAAGGGGAGGTGGAATGCAATATGGAGGGGAATAAAGGGGAGAACAAAGGGACAACTGTAATAGAATAATCAATAAAATATATTTTAAATAAATAAATAAAAATAAATGTCAAAAAAATAAAAAATAAATAAATGTCAAAGCATTCACGTACACAAACATAAAACTAATTATTGAAATTTAGAGCATGTTGACCATTGGAGTAGCAGTTTGGATTCAAGGGGAAGAGGGAAAATTATAGATAGAGACCTGTATAAATTACATGGAATCTATATGAGAGGGGACCAAAAACAAACAAACAACAAAAAAACCCAAACAAACAAATGGAATTATCTTCTGGAAGGCAGGCCCCTTATAGTACAGACTTCCCCTACTAGATGAGTGTTCTAGGAACCCATCTTTATCAGTGTATTAGCTGGCATTGTGGTGGGAGGCTGTATTCAGCTTTAATAAATTTTTTTAAGACTCTTTCAACACATTAGTCCAGTTTATGATGAGTGACTTACAAGCACACCTGCCCACACAGTACTAAGTCTTTAGCACTTTTTGAGCAAAAACAGGACCCCTGTGTCCCACTCTCCCTATTCACCCCATCTCACCCTAAGCAACTTTATTTTTGTTTCCACAGATGAAAATGTCCTGAAAGGGAAATGTTTTGCTGATGTAGAACAGATGAAACAAAAAATAGCAGAAGCACTGAAAGGCATCAAAATTGATGAGTTCAAAAACTGGTTTGAGCAATAAAAAAAATAGGTGTGTTTCATCAAATGGAGAGTACTTTGACAGTGACTAAAGTTCAAATATATAATAATAAATACATGATATTTTATAAATAAATTTTGGTTTTGGGGAGTTCCCCCCTCATATATGAGCTGCAAAAACTGAAGACAAAGTAGTCTGTGATGAGAGAGTGAACAAGTGATCCTCAAAGAATTCTGTTTAACAGATGAGTAAAAATAGAATGTTTTTAAATGGAGGGCTACTATATTATTTCATCCTGAATCATAATGGGAAAGAAAGATTCATTAGAGAATATATATCTACATAAAATAAATTGTGTGTTAAATAACTCTCCAATTCCATCCTTAAGGTATGTATTGCATTTTTAATTCCCACAACAATTCTGCCAAGTAGGTATTATCAATTCACTTTTACTGAAGGAAACAGTTTCAGAGATCAATCAAGACCCATTTTAGTATTTGCCTGGACTCTTTTAGTTATACAAGTTCAAAATTAAATTCAAACCATTTTAAGTACAAATAGGGAAATTAGTTTACACAAACAAAATGTGGAGAGGGAGATCTGGCTGGAAACATAGCTTGATAGGTGCTAAAATGGCATGTGCAGGACTCTGTACTTCTCTTCATCCCTTCTAAAGGAGATGGGCATGGTGGGAAAATGATGGCCACCAGTTACACAAGAATCACATGTTCAGAGTTTAGCAAACCCAATATAAAGAGAATATGTTTCCCCAAAGCTCTGGTTGGCATTGTGTGTCCTTTCCTGAACCAAGCTCTGTGTCTAGAAACATGACTGTCCAGGTCTGGGTTTACCACGCACCCCTTTGGTTGAGGGAAGAGATGATTTAGCCCCATCTGCTATGGCATAGACCAGTCCTCCTTACCTGCCACATACATACAGGATATTATACTTTTAGAAAAAGCAGGAAATGGATTCTGGGCAAACAAAACCAGGAGATATTATATTCATCATCTATTATATTCATCACCCTTAACCTCCAAGCATATTGCAATACTGTTTCTCATACATATAAATATAGAATTATTTCACTTGGCATAATGCAAATACATACAACCTTTTCCCAAAGGACATTATCCAAATTCTCATAAACTCAGAATTTCTGAATATTATGTATACTTTTCCATCCAGTTTGGCTATTGTTCCTCAACATCTAGTAATCTATGGTCAATTAATTAATAATTTAACTTCCACTTTCAGACATAGAAGGAACACAAAATAATGACAAATGATGCCCATTTGAGAAAGGAGAGAGAGGGAAGCAGTGTGTTGGGTCTGCCCTGCCTGGTCTCAGGAAGCTGTAACCCTCATGGCTAAAGCTGAGTAAGAGACCTCTGAACCAGGAGACACTAAGGAGACAAAACTTATTTCCCTGGCATAAATGCTGCCTGTTCTGTGCCGGCTCCCATTGCATGATTGGCAGTCAATGATGGGTAACAATTCTCTAAAAAGAGGATGAATCTAAGGCAGACATGATCACGTGGGAATGCCCTCAGGGAAGAGACTCAAGGGGCTGTGGAAATGAAGGGGTGATCGGCATTGACCCCTGCCCTCTCGGCTTTGACAAAGCCTGAGTCCTTGTTCTTGCTGTGAGAAATCCAAGTCTCCTGGCTGCCTTTGTCTCTTCTGCCTGACTCAGGCCTGGGGAAATAACAGGGGCGGTGCAGTCCAGACCAGAGTCAGCGGACCCCTGGGGTAATCAGACCTGGGACAGAATATGCAAGATCCTGTGAGACCTGCTTGCTGGAGGATGCTCTTGAATTAGAATATGAAGGCATGGACAGGAAACTAAATTAGCTTTTAGATCCTGTAGTCTTTTTAAGTGATAAAACCCCAAAATCTTAGCCCAGAATCCCAGCGTGAGTTCTGCCAGCCCCTTTGAAAGCTACCTATTCATTTGATCTTCCCTGCCAGACAGTTTGTAATCCACAAACTGTACCTGTATTCTTAATAAAAGCCTGCTTTGGCAGGAAAACGGGAAACTCTCCACTAGAGAGAGTAGCCGTTCCATCCCTATTTTTCCACAGGACTCGGTTGTCTGTATGTTTTCTTGTGTCTCAAGCATCTGCAGTGTTTTGCAGTTACTGCAAGCCAGTGGCCACCTCAGTAGTGTCCAGTGGTTAGTTGTTTACCACATTGTCCACTCTGTTGGAAAAGGACAGCAAGGACTCACTTCCTAGATGGTCAAGTGAGTCCCTTCAACTGCTGGGTCCCTACACTGTGCTCACTTGGAGTGTCTCTGCAGTCAATGAGCCTCCACTGCAATCCCTGAGAAGGCTGTGGTGGAGAAGTCCCCCTTAGGGGTTGCAAAGCTTCAGTATATTGCTTGTTTGTATGGTTTCTAGGGTCTGATATTGCCTTAGAGTTTAAGCAATCCTACATGCTAGACCTGGTGATTCTCTTTAAAACAGCCCCATCAAAAGCCCCTGAATAATCCAGGGCATGTATACTATTCCTGAATGTCTAGCTGAGACTTCTTCTCAGCCCTAATAAAAAACACAATGAAAGTTGATTATCTCAGCTTTCAAAGAACTGAACTTAGGATCAACTCTCAGAATCAGAAAACAGTACCAAATATCAATGTATTCTTTTGGGACATTATTTAATATAATTCTTGATATTTGTATAATTTAAGTACTAACTATAAAAATTAGAAGAGGATAGTAAAATCCAAAAGCCTCTTCCCCATAATATTCTTTCAAGGCAACTGGGAATTGTTAAATTAAACAGAATTTGCTCCAGAAAAAAGAAGCCTAGATTTTAGTTTGAGAGCCACATCTTCCCATCAGCCAAATCATTGCTTCCCTATAGCAGCGAGCTTCTGCTTCCCATCAATGAGTGCCAAGTGACTTTAATCAGGGTTTGTGTGGTAAACCACTCTTTCCCCTCATGTCTAGTGCATGTGCACACACGCGCGCACACACACACACACACACACAGGTCCACAAAGTCTGATTTCCATTACAGTAAAATAGACACAATACTTCTATTTGTTTGTTCTTGTTTATATTTGGCTTTTCAGACGCCGTCATGTCCAGACTTATCACTGAGGTATTTGGCTCATGTGCCCAACAATCACGTAAGTTTACAAGTCATCTGGCACAGCACCTTTCCTACACTGGGGGAAAGTGTTTTCATTTGTATCATTTAAGTTATCCTTACAAAAATCCCATAATGGTAAATATGCATAAGTATTTATGCATATTTTGGGACATATTTACGGGATATGACTAAAAAAAGCAGCCATGATTTCACAGAGCCAGAGCAGAGCTAGGAAGAAAGGCTGCCTTTAATTTGAAGGAAGATGGTTTAGGACTGAAGAAAAAAGAGAAAAGAATAATATCAGAAGTGGAGATAGCAAGTGCAAAAGTTGAACCTCCATTCCTAAATTCTCTGACCATCTTTTTCAGACCAGGTAGTTCATGCTAACATTGTGATTTGTAGTGAATGCCTCTTTTTTAATGACTGAAGTCCTGGGATACTCAGTGTTAATTTGACCTTTGGGTTGGGGGGAGGAAGCTAGACACTGAATAGCTAAGGGAAGTCACACAAGTGCTCTATATCTATATGACTGACTTCAAATAAGAGCCCTGGACACCAAGACTGCATGTGAGATTCATACATATTGTCACACATGGTTGCTAGAAGAACTAAGCAAGTCTTTGGGTAACTTCACTGGGAGGGGACACTTGGAACCTCATATACAGTTTCTCTTGAACTTCCCCAATGCACTTTTTTGACCTTTGTTGATTTGGATGCCTGTCCTTTCCATGTAATAAACCATACCATGAGTATGACAGCATTTCTGGGTCCTGGAAGTCCTTCTAACAAAGCATCAAGCCTGATATTGATCTTAGAGCTCCCTACTTCACCCAAGCAGAAGTAGTTAAAAGAGCTGCCTGGGGAAACTTATCCCCTGAATATTTGCCAGAGCTAAGTACTTTTGTACTGCCCACCCTGAAATACAGATGCTCAGGGGTCAGCTAATAACTTCTCCATTGAGAGCAGAAACTGCACTATTGAAAGCAGAACTTGGAATCAAACCTTTCCCCTTTAAAATGTCTATTTCAGAAAACAAATGAAAGAATCACTGACCAAGTCAGGCTTTCTCATGTTAGTCTAATCCCAGCAAAACATTTTTAGCACAGGACTTCTCTCCTCCTCTGTTCACTGTGGAATGAATAACTGCCCAGCACTCTCAAAATGCAGAAGCCTACTAGCTCATAAGTCAGCAAAAGGACTGTGAACCCTTTGGCACTTTGCATGCCCCAGTCTTTTCCATAAAGCAAATAATTTCCTTTAGATAGTCATAAAGTTTATACAACTCATAATACACAATTTTGATATTATATTTATTTTAAAGTCTCCAAAATATTTAAATAATCAGAATATACAGAACTAGGTTATTGTCCTAATTGGGTTAAATTTTTAATTATATTTAAAAGAAGAAATAAGAAAGGTGAAGAATGAGATAAATACATTCCTAGGGTCCTAATATCATAAGTCAATTCAGATGAATAAATAAATGCTCATAGCTAGAGCATTTCAATTGTTTTTCTCTCCTCAATTACCAGACAATAAACTCTTACACTTCAGTGCATTCGCATGCCTAAACTGCCTCTACTGTCTAAAAATCCCACTGTGACATTTCAAGTATCCTTTACCCTTTATATGAAATCACCCTCTCTGCCCACCAGTTTCAGACTTTGTCCCTTGATTAGCCTTCTAATCAAAGGGGGAAACTTCTCCTGAAGGTGGTTTTTGTCTAATACACATTTTTGAAAACCCTAAGTTAGGAACCACTATTATCTCCCAATCAGTACAAAGTATGAAAATGATATTTGACCTGGAAAATCTCATAAAATGTGTTACCTTAGCTTGAGCAACACACTACACCATGGCTATGGAGGTCTGGGCAGCTCAGGCTTCCTAACCCAGGCCCAACTCATTCAGTCTGCCTGGGCTTAATGCTCATCAAAATGAAGATAAGTGTTCCACATTGTGTAATGGGGAATGAATGTGATATACTACCTATATTAGTCTGACTAGCCATAGAGTAGAACTAAAATAAGAATATACTAACAAATTAAACTTATAAAACAATTTATATAAAGCTAACCCATTTTTATCTTAGTTAATGTTAAACCCAGCTTGTTACTCTAACATGATTTTTCTCTCGAAGCTAGAGCTTGCATGTTAAAAGTACTTTCCAGTACACTTTACAGTTCAGGAATTTCTACTCCTGTGTGAACATAGGAAATAGCCTGGCCTCAAGGCCTGGCTAACACTGACCTGTTAGTCACAGGAATTCAACTGTCAAAATGCCCAGATGGCCAACTCAAGAATGGAGACCATGAAGATCCATATCAAGGTCTATGGGAAGACACCCTGCACATTCCATATATCCTGCACATCTTACACAAAAGCAAAACATCTAGCCAGCAAAATAACCCTCTTGATTAAATAACATATAATGAACAATACTTTTCCCCAGGTCAGGAAACAAGATGTATGCTTTAAAACAAAGGCCTCATTACTCATACCTGCCATAAATCACTAACAGCATACTATAGAAATTGGTTATCCTAGATCTATCCTAGATCTGGGCCTGGGATGGCTTTAAAACCAGACTTTGGCTGACATTAAAGATCTCTATCAGGACCAGCAATAGCACTGCCTATAAGTCCACAGCCCCCTCCTTCTGATTTCTTTGTTTTGCTTTTTCTCTCCTTCCTGATAAAAATCCTTGCCTGCATTGAGATGTTAATATGGGCTTTGGGACAGGAGTTCCCATCTTCTCAGGTGGCCAGCACGTGAAAAAAATCTCTTTCCTTCCCACCAGCACCTGTCCTATAAGTTTAGCTTTTGTTGTGGCAGGCAGCCGGACGTGAATTCAGTTTTAATTACAGATGTAGAACATAATTACTTTCCAACTGGGAAAGTGTGTTTGGGTCTCTTTTTAATTTTCATGTGTGAAGGACTCAACAAATATCTCAGAACCTTTCTATTTTTTTTTACAAGGAGACTTCTTCATAAGGCATTCTTTTTAAAAAAAATATATTATTATTTTATTGTTGTTCAATTAGAGTTGCCCACATTTACCCCCCACTACTCCTACCCAACCCCAGCCAAACTCACCTCCCTTCCTTGATTCCACTCCCCTTGGTTTTGTCCATGTGTCGTTTATAGTTGTTCCTGAAAACCCTTTCCCCCTCTCTACCATTGTCCCCTCCTACTTCCCCTCTGGTTACTGTCAGTTTGTTCTTAATTTCAATGTCTCTGGTTACATTTTGCTTGCTTTTTTCTTTTGTTGATTAGGTTCCAGTTAATGAGGAGATAATATGATATTTGCCCCTCACCACCTGGCTTATTTCACTTAGCATAATGCTCTCCAGTTTCATCCATACACAATGGAATATTGCGCAGCAGAGAGAAAGAAGGAGCCCCTACCCTTTGGGACAGCATGGATGGAACTCAAAACCTTTACCAAAGTATAATAATATTAGCAAATCCACTGTGAGCCTTGAAATTTTGGCCAGCATTAAAAGTTGCTCCATCAAAGCCTTATATAAAAGTATCAAACAAACTCTGGACTTGAGAAGACTGTGAGTCTGTTTTATAGCCTCAACAGGAACAAGCAACTAAACCAATCTAAAGGCCCATTACCACTTAATAAACTCACATTCAAAAAGCACTAAACTAATGCTGGAAAAAAACTGCCTCTTTCTATAGCGTAGATTCTGAAAATTCACAGCTGTAGAGCCCCATTAGTTAATTTGCCTAAAATCACTTAAAACAAGACTTTCCCTGACTAAAAACTAAAAATATATATATAAATAAATAAACAAGTAAATAAATAAAAACCAGGGTTCAGAGAACCACCTTCAAATTTTTTTAATTTTTGAAGGATTTTATTTATTTATTTATTTATTTTTAGAGAGAGGGGAAGGGAGGAGAAAGAGGGGAAGAGAAACATCAATGTGTGGTTGCTTCTGGGATTCCCCTTATGGGGAACTTGACCCACATCCCAGGCATGTACCCTGACTGGAAATCTAACCATCAATCCTTTGGCTTGCAGGCCAGCTCTCAATCCACTGAGCCACACCAGCCAGGGAACCTTCAAATTTTTTTTAATGTAAGTGAAGAAGAAAGTTGAGATTTAAGGGTTATTAGAAAAGTATCAGTCACCAAGAATTGCTTGACAGGAGTAAAAATATTAGGTCTATTAAAGAGTTACAGTTGTAGAGGTTGAATGTTACTGGGGCTCTAAAAAACCATAGAGCAGCTCAATAGTCAAACAAAAACTGAAGTGGAGAAGTGCAAAATATTTTTGTTTAATCTGTTCACTCAGATCATTGACTAGATATTTGACATCATGTCCTCAAGGCAGGATACTTGACTGCCCATATATTTGTAAAATTACTTCCCCTGTTCCTTTTTTCCTTCTTTCTCCACTCATTGCTCTTAGAGTGTGTCTACTATTTCCAGAAACCCTATAATGAGAATTTAGCCCCCTTAGGGATAAAACTTTGGTAACTTGAAACCTTCAAAACACATTGTCTAACTTTACTGGTGGTGGTAGAAAATTAAGAACAATCTGACAGTAACCAGAGGGAGGTGGGAGGGGATAATGGGGGCAAGGGGTAAAGGGTTTTTAGGAACAACTATAAAGGACACATGGACGAAACCAAAGGGGGAAGTAGAAGCAGGGGAGGGAGGTGGGGATGGTGGAGGTGGGAAGGGAATGGTGGGGGTAAATGCAGATGACTGTAAATTGAACAACAATAAAATAATTTAAAAAAGAAAAAAAGAAAGAAATACTTGGAATGTTAAGGGAGAAAAAGTCTCTGAATCAGATAAAATTCTCCTTTTTCCCATTGCCAGAATTGTGGGAATAGAATAACTGGATAGATGTTGAATGATATCAGAACTTAGAAAGGTGTGGTGATCTCAATAAATGGAAACCTAAACTGTGTCCATGCATTGAAAATTGTTAAGATGTTCACTCAATCTCAAATTATCTATAGATTAATCTCACAAAAAATTTTGGAGTGATATCAACATCATGGTGGCATTACAGGTCTCTCATTTTTGTACCCAGCCCCAACAACAACAAAAAAAATTCAACATCCCTCCATAAACAAAAAAGCCTCTGTAGGAGTTGTGGGACCTACCACCATCTGCCAAGGAGCCTAGGAGGAGTCTTGCTCACCTGTGCCTCATTTAATAGGCAGGTAGACCTCCATACTGGATGTGATCCCCACAATAGCCTGTGAATCAGTCCCAGCCACTCTTGGCTACAGTCCAAGAGTACCTAGAGAAGACTGATGCAGGCATTCACCAAGCCTCTGTGAAAATCCAGGTTTCCAGAGAAGAAGGCCCAGTATTTCACTGAAGAAAAAAAAGCACATACTCGTATATGAGTTTTGATGCATGAGAGTGGGCAAAAGAAACAGCTGGACTTTGCCTCTCCCCCAAGGCAGCACAGTTTAGAGCTAAGCAATAATTTCTCAGCCTGTGATTTCTCCCATGGAGGAAAGGCAGAGCAGGTGAGTGGGCACCCAGCTCCCCCACTTGTACAGAACACTGTCAAGGAGGCTCATTTCTGTCTCACAGCATGCAGAGTATCAAATTAGAAGCTCCATCAGTTGGGGGAGAGAGGATATATAAAGGTAGATGAAAGTGTCAGAGAGCATTAAAGGGATGGATTAAGTGCCTGCTGCCTGCATTTTGTGCTCCCTCAGGAAGCCTGTCCACAAGTCACTGGGAAAGCTTCACCCACATATTCCCGCAAATGGCTGATGGGCAACCCTGTACCCATGCACCTTGCCCACACATTCCCCTCAATCTGTGGCTGACTCCCTAGGCACATTCCTGAGGGTGAATATGAAGGAGATGTTTGGTAGATGACCATGGAGCTCACACAGAAGGCCAGGTTCTGCGAGCCAGAAGACATTACAAACAAGCTGTAGCCCCACCTTCAGGAACACAGAAGAAAGCTATCAGCAGCTGGACTAGGACTTGTAAAATCAAGAGAAGACAAATAAGCTTAAGAATTCAGCCACAGGAGGGAGAGAGGAATGTGCAGCATGCATATAAATGTGAAGTCTAAGAAGCCTCAAAATCTCTAGTAGGACTGAGGGAAGGTATTTATCCCCTAAAATCAGTAATGATTAAGGAGGTGATTGCTACTCAAATGCAAAGACATCAATGAAAAACTAAAAGGAACATGAAAAATCAAGAAAGCATGACATCACTTAAGGATCACAATAATCTTCTAGTATCCAAACCTAAAGACAGGGACATCTATGATTTACCTGATAAAGAATTCAAAATAGCTGTTTCAAGGAAACTCAGTGTTTAAAAGAAAACACAAACAATTCAATAAAACTGGCAAAATTAAAAATATGCACAAAAATTAGAAATTTATCAAAGAAGTAAAAATCATTAAAAAGAATCAAACAGAAATTCTAGAGGTGTGGAATCCAATGAATTCTACGAATGAAAATATGTTGAATAGCATTAATATAAGAATAACAAATAGAAAAAAAATGTGAGTTATAAGATAGAAACTTTGAAATTATCCAGTTAGAGAAGAACCAAGAAAAGAATGAACCAGAATGAAAAGGCCTATTGATCTGTGAGGTATCACCAAAAGAACTAATGCATTAATCATTGAAGTTCCAGAGGAAGAGAGGGAGGAAGAGACCAAAACAACTAAAGAAATAATGTCTAAGAACTTTCCAAATGTGGACATCCAAATACATGAAGCTAATAGGCCACCACATAAGTTCAACCCAAAAAAATCTTCTTTAAGGCATTGTAATGAAGCTGTCAAAAATTAAAGTCAAAGAGAGAGTTTTGAAAACAGTAAGAGAAAAAAAATAGTGTAACATACAAAGGAACCCATATTTGGCTATCCAGGGACTGCTCCACAAAAACCATATAGGTTACATGACAGTAGAATGATATAGTCAAAGTGTTGAAAGGAAAAAAACTGTCAATCAAAAATATTTTATCCAGCCAAGGGAATTCATCACCACTAGACCTACCTTCCAAGAAATGTTAAAAGGAGTTCTTCATACCGAAAGGAAAATGTACTGATAATATGAAAATATAAAACTAATTGGTAAAGGTAAATATATAGTCAACTTGAGAATACCCTAATAGTGTAATATAATGGTGTGTTAACCACTTAACTATACTATAAAAATTAAAGGATAAGAGTATTAACAATATAGCTACTATAATTTATTAACACATCACAATATAAAGAGAAGTAAATTGTGACATTAAAAACATAAAATGGAGGAAGTAAGAGGGTAGTTTTCAAATTATCAGCATAAAAATATTGTTATACTATAAAATGTCTTATATAAACCTCATGTTAACTACAAAGCAAAAACCTATAGTAGATGCATATAAGGTAAAGAGAAGGAAATCAGAGCATGATTTTGATAGGGAAAATCACCAATTCACAGAAGAAGGCAGGAAGAGAAGAAGATAGGAAAAAGGACAACCAGGACACAATTATACTAAGATAGCATTGTAAGTCCTTATCTGTCAATAATTACTCTAAATTTACGTAGATTAAATACTATGATCAAAAAGCATAGAGTGGATAAGGAGGGAAGATGGCGGATTGGTAGGAGGAAGCAGATTCCACTTCCCCCTACACAAGGGAGAAAAACATAGCTGATCTACGGAGGAGCAGAACAAACAGCCAACAGTACCATAGCATATATGAAAATAGTAGATCAAAAATTGTAGCAGACATTTAAAAACCAAATGGTAAGGAGAGTGCTTAGGACAATAAGGGCCCAGGGATCAGTATGGGGACCAGGCAGGCTGCAGCCCCAGGCCCGATGCTCATCGAGTCTCCCACAGGACTCTTGGGAGAGAGCTGGGTCAACCACTCCCTCCTGAGCCAAACAAGGATTGAGCAGCACCGGGAGAATCCTGGTTGCTTGAAGGAGCAGAGAGGAGAGTGAGGACTGAGTGGCAAACACACAGGAGCTATGAGCACCCACACATAGCCCTGGGAAGAGTGTGTGCCCAAGCCTGTACAACCAAGGGTGGCCTGGCCATGTGCCCACACCCCCAACCTGGGGTGAGTGTGCTTTGTGGAAAACACGAGCCCACACCCATAAATCCAGGGAAAGCACACACACCACAGGAGGCCCCAAGCTCACACCCGTAAACCCAAGGACAGCACACTTAGTAGGGCCCAGATCCCACACCCAGGGCCCTGTGGAGAGGCACCAGACTGGCTCTGGAGAGAGTGCTCAGCTATCCCTGGGGAGAGTGAGCACACAAAGGCTGACTGCATGCTGAATAGTAAGGGAGAAAAGCAAAAACAATCACCCCTCAGCCTCCTGTAGCCAGAAAGACCAGAAAAACCAGTTTGGCCAGTTTGAAACCAACAAGGGGGGTTTTTTTGTTTGTTTGATTTTGGGTTTTTTAATGTGATTTTTTATTTTTTAATTTTTATTATTTTTATATCTCTCAATTCCTTTTGCTTCTCTTTCCTTCTATATAGTTTTATTCCTTCTTCCTTTCTTTCCAATTTTATCTCTTCTCCTTTCCTTCTTCTGCTTTTTTTCTTTTTCTATTTTTTTCCTTTTTCTTTTTTCTTTTTAAATACCCACAAGTGAGACAAAAATAAACAAAACTGTGTAGAGACCAGAGTTGGACCCAAAGAGGGGGAAACCCAACAGCTGATATAGCAAGACAAATTTCACTTTGCTGTTACAGAGAACCTACAAGTTATTGTGTATTTGTATTATTATTTTTTCATTATTTTTACATCTTATTTTAATAGTATTTTTGTATTCCTTTTTCTGTATAGTCTTCTTTGCTTGGCTGGTTATATTGTATCATTTGACAGGTTTCACTGTTATCTCATTCATAGTGTATTACTAATTTACCGTCCTTCAATTCATTTGTGTTCCATTAGTACACTGCTCAAGGTTCTATACTCCCTATTCTTGTTATCTAGATCTCATAGATTCTGTCATATGATTGTTGCTCTAATATTACTGTAAATAATAGCTATTCCATACAATTGTAAACACTACACAACACCCCATGCCCCAGATCTTAGCCCACTTCACTCTTTACTGAACTCTATTACTGTAGTGGTTAACTCTGTTCTCTCACACACTATACTTATTTACTATCCTTTACTCTCACCTTACCTCAGAATCTGACCTCCCACAATCTCACTGCTTTCTAGATTCAACTCACAAGCCTTCCCTCCCCAACAAGAGTCTTGTCTTCTTTCCATCCTTTCTAAAAAGTGTCTACTTGAGTGGAATATCACAGTTAACACTATACATAGCCCAAGGATCTCCTATCTCTTCTCTATGGGATGGTGCTTTGAATACCACAGAACACTCTCTTGCTGTCTTAAACCATTTTGCCTTCTCCCTCCAACTGATCACAAAAAAGAGTAGGGGGAAACTGTGAACACGGGGATACCTGAAGGAGACTGCACCACTGAATCTCACAGGTATTCTACTACAGAAGTTCATACCATAAACCCAGGGAGCCAGAACAGATCAATTTAAGAAGCAGAGGCTAACAAGAAGAGTCTCACAAACAATGGTATGACAAAGAAACAATCCCCAAATGAAGGAAAAGGAGAAAGCCTCAGAAGGAATGCTAAATGAAATAGAGGCAATTCAAATATCAGATATTGAGTTCAAAGCAATGATCGTCAGGAAGCTCAATGAGCTCATAATGAGCTACCAGAAATTACAGGGAAGCTACAATGAACTCACTGAAAACTACATCAGCATGAAAAAGGAAATAGAAACTCTCAACAAGGGCCAAGAGGAAATAAAGAATACAATTCCTGAACTGAAGAACAAAGTAGAAGAAATCAAAAGCAGGAGCAATGAAGCAGAAGATTGGATCAGCAAATTGGAGGACAAAGTTGAAAAGAACACCAAAAAAGAGCGAGAAAAGTAAAAGAGACTCAGAAAGAATGAAGAGAGATTAAGAGAAATGCAAGACAGTATGAAATGTAATGATATCCGTATAATAGGGATACCAGAAGGAGAAAAAGAAGAGCAAGTGATAGAAAACCTATTTGAAAAAGTAATGATGGAAAACGTCCCTAATTTGATGAGAGAAAAAGTCACACAAATCCAGGAAACACAGAGAGTCCCAATCAAGAAGAACCCAAACAGGTCCACCTCAAGATGTATCATAATTAAAATGGCAAAGTTTCAAGACAAGGGCAGAATCTTAAAGGCAGCAAGGAAGAAACAGGAAGTAACATACAAGGGAGCCCTGGTAAGGCTAGCAGTTGACTTCTCAATGGAAATGCTCCAAGCCAGAAGAGAATGGCAAGAAATATTCCAACTAATGAGAACCAGAGGCCTGCAACCAAGTCTACTTTACCCAGCAAGGCTCTCAATCAAGATACAAGGCCAAATAAGGAGCTTCAAAAACAAAAGAAGTCTAAAAGAATACCTCTAAGAAGTCTAAAAGAATACATCAAACTATCTCTGCAAGAGATGCTAAAGGGACTGCTCTAAGGAAAGGAAGGAAAAGAAAGAGGGAGAGAGGAACACAGGTACAAAAATGGCAATGAATAAGTACTTATCAATAATAACCTTAAACATAAATGGATTAAATGCTCCAATCAAAAGACAGAGAATAGCAGAATGGATAAGAAAGCATGACCCACACATATGCTGCCTACAAGAGACCCATCTCAGAACAAAAGACCTACACAGACTGAAAGTGAAGGGCTGGAAACAAATATTCCAAGCAAACGGAGAAAAAAAAAAGCCAGGGTAGCAATACTCATATCAGACAAAATAGACTTCAAAAAAGGGCCATAATGAGAGACCCAGAAGGTCACTTCATAATACTCAAGGGAAGAATCCACCAAGAAGACATAAAATATTGTAAATATATATGCACCTAACATAGGAGCACCCAGATACATAAAGAAAGTTTTAGAGGACTTAAGGAAACACATTGACAGCAACACATTATAGTAGGGGATTTTAACACACCACTGTCAAAAATGGACAGATCTTTTGAACAAAATATCAACAAAGATATAGTGGCATTGAACAATGCCTTAGATGAAATCAACTTAACTGATGTATATAGAGCCCTTCATCCCAAAGATGCTAAATACAGATTCTTTTCAAATGCACATGGAACATTTTAAAAGATAGACCATATGATAGGACACAAAACAAGCCTCAACAATTTCAAGAAAACTGAAATCATATCAAGCATTTTCTCCAACTGCAAGGGACTGAAACTAGAAACCAACCCCAAGGGAAAAAACCCAAAACACTCAAAATCATGGAGATTAAATAGCATGCTATTAAACAATGAATGGGTCAAGAATAAAATTAGGGAAAAAATCAAAAAGTTTCTGGAAACAAGTGAAAATGAACTCACAACAACCCCAAACCTATGGGACACAGCAAAGGCAGTCCTGAGAGAGAAGTTCATAGCAATACAGGCATACCTAAAAAAGATAGAAACATTTCAAACAAACAACCTAACACTATGCCTACAAGAACTCAAGGAACAACAACAAAGACAGCCCAGAGCAAGTAGAAGGAAGGAAATAACCACGATCAGAGCAGAATTAAATAACATAGAGACTGAAAGCACAATTCTAAGGATCAATGAATCCAGGAGCTGGTTCTTTGAAAAGATAAACAAAATTGACAAGTCTTTAAGCAGGCTCATCAAGAAAAAAAGAGAAAGGATCCAAATAAACACAATCAGAAATGAAAGAGGAGAGATTACAATGGAGACCACAGAGATACAAATGATTGTAAGAAATTACTACAAACAATTATATGCCAAGAAATTTGAAAACCTAGGTTAAATGGACAAATTTCTAGAAAAATATAGTCTTCCAAAACTCAATGAAGATGAAGCAGAAAGCCTGAAAAGACCAATAATAGCAGATGAAATTGAAGCAGTAATCAAAAAACTCCTGACACACAAAAACCCTGGACTGGATGGTTTCACAAGAGAATTCTACAAAGCATTTAAGGAAGAGCTAACCCCTATCCTTCACAGACTATTCCAAAATATCCAAAATGATGAAAGACACCCAAATTCTTTTTATGAAGCCAGCATCATCCTCATCCCAAAACCAGATAAAGACACAACAAAGGAAGAAAATTTCAGGCCAATATCACTCATGAACATAGATGCTAAAGTCCTCAACAAAATATTGGCAAGCTGCATCCAACAATACATTAAAAAGATCATACACCATGACCAAATGGAATTCATCCAAGGGATGCAAGGATGGTACAATATTCACAAATAAGTAAATGTAATACATCACATAAACAAAAGCAAAGACAAAAATCACATGATCATATCAATAGATGCAGAAAAAACACTTGATAAGGTACAACACCCATTTATGATAAAAACACTCAACAAAGTGGGAATAGAGGAAGCATTCCTCAGCATAATAAAGGCCATATATAAGAGACCTACAGCCAACATCATACTCAATGGGCAAAAACTAAAATTTTTTGCACTAAGATCAGGAACAATACAAGGTTGTCCACTTTCACCACTTCTATTCAATATAGTATTGGAAGTTTTAGCCACAGTGATGAGACAAGGAAAGGAAATAAAAGGCATTCAAATCAGAAAGGAGGAAACAAAACTGTTGCTGTTTTCAGATGACATGACATGTACATAGAAAATCCTATAGAATCCACCGCAAAACTGCTCAACCTAATAAATGAATTTGGCAAAACAACGGGATACAAACTCAATATCCAGAAATCAAAGGCATCTTTGTATACCAAAAATGAAATATCAGAAATTCAGAAATCAGGAAAAATCCCATTTGCTATAGTAACAAGAAAAATAAAGTACGTAGGAATAAACCTAACCATGGAGGTTAAAAACCTGTACTCAGGAAACTACACAACACTGGAGGAAGATATTAAGGAAGACACAAATAAATGGAAACATATGCCGTGTTCATGGATTGGAAGAATTAACACCATCAGAATGTCCATACTACCCAAAGCAATTTATAGATTCAATGTACTCTTTATTAAAATACCAATGACATATTTCACAGACATAGAACAAACACTTCAAAAATTTATATGGAACCATAAACAACCCCAAATAGCTGCTGCAATTTTGAGAAAGAAGAGCAAACTAGGAGGGATCACAATACCTGATACCAAACTCTATTACAAGGCCACTATAATCAAAACAGCCTGGTACTGGCATAAAAACAGGCACATGGACCAATGGAACAGAACTGACAGCCCAGAAATAAACCTAAGTCTCTATGGTCAATTAATATCTGACAAAGGGGGAAGCAACATAAAATGGAGTAAAAATAGCCTCTTCAACAAATGGTGCTGGGAGAACTAGACAGTTACATGCAAAAAAGTGAAACTTGAGCACCAATTTACACCATATGCAAAAATAAATTCAAGGTAGATAAAAGATTTAAATATAAGCCATGACACCATTAAAGTACTAGAGGAGAGCAGGGGTAGAAAACTCTCAGATATTTCACGCAGTAATATTTTCACTGATATGTCCTCTAGAGCAAGGGACATAAAAGAAAGAATAAACAAATGGGATCTCATCAAAATAAAAAGCTTCTGCACAGTTAAAGAAAACAGTATTAAAATGAAAAGAGAACCAAATGTATGGGAAAACATATTTGCCAATGATACCTCAGACAAGGGTTTAATCTCCAAAATATATAAAGAGCTTACACAAATCCACTCTAAGAAGACAAGCAACCCAATTAAAAAATGGGCAAAGGATTTGAACAAACACTTCTCCAAGGAGGACACACAGAGGATCCAGAGACACATGAAAAGATCTTCAATATTGCTAACTATCAGAGAGATGCAAATTAAAACCACAGTGAGATACCACTTCACACCAGTCAGAATGGCCATCATAAACAAAGCAACAAACAACAAGAGTTGGAGAGCTTGTGGAGAAAAGGGAACCCTAGTGCACTGTTGGTAGGATTGCAGACTGGTACAACCACTATGGAAAACAGTGTGGGATTTTTCTCAGAAAACTAAAAATGGATCTGCCTTTTGACCCAGCAATTCCACTGCTGGGATTATACCCTAAGAACCCTGAAACGCCAATCCAAAAGAACCTATGCACTCCAATGTTCATAGCAGCACAATTTACAATAGCCAAGTGCTGGAAGCAACCCAAGTACCCATCAGTAAATGAATGGATAAAAAAAAAAAAACTAGGGCACACTTACACAATGGGATTCTATGCAGCAGAAAGCAAGAAGGAGCTCCTACCTTTTGCAACAGCATGGATGGAACTGGAAAGCATTATGCTAAGCGAAATAAGCCGGGCGGTGAAAGACAAATACCATGTGATCTCACGTTTAACAGGAACCTAAACAACAAAACAAACAATCAAAATATAACCTGAGACACTGAAATAGAGAACAGACTGAAAGTGTCCAGAGGGGAGAGGGAAGGGAATTTCAGGGGAATTTCAGGGGAGAATGGGAAGGGTTATAGGAAGAAATCTAAAGGACACATGGACAAAAACTAGGGGGATGGAAATGGGAAGGAGGTGGAAAGGGATAGCTGGGTGGGCTGGGATGGGAGTAAAGGACAGAAAACTACTTGAACAACAATTAAAATAAAATTTTTTAAAAAGAGAGAGAAAAAAGCATAGAGTGGCTGAATGGGTAAAAAAAAAAAAATAAGCCACAAACATATGCTGCCTACAAAAGACTCATCTCAGCTTTAAGAATAAACCTAGACTCAAAGTGGGGGGATGTAAAAAGATATTCCATGCAAGTGAAACCCAAAAGAGACGTAGCTATACTTATATAAGACAAAATAGACTTTAAGCCCAAAATAGTAATGAGACAATGTCATTATATTATGATAAAGAGGTCAAGTCATCAAAAAGATAAAACAATCATAAATATATACATACCCAACATCAAAACACCTAAATATGTTAAGCAACTATTAATAGATCTGAAGGAAAAAGTAGGGAAAAATAATAGTATGGGAATTCAATACCCTACTTTCAATAATGATTAGATCACACAGACAGAAAATCAGCAAGGAAACATTGGACTTGAACCACACCTTAGACTGAATTGATCTAACAGACATATTAGAATTTTCCATCTAACAACAGCAGAATACATATTCTTCTCAAGCACACAAGAAACATTCTCCAGGACATATCATATGATAGGTTATAAAACCAGTCTTAGCAAACTTGAGAAGAGTGAAATCATACCAAGTATCTTTTTCAACAACAATAATAGCAATATGAAACTAAAAATAAATAATCGGAGGAAAGCTCTTCATTTTACAAATATAAGGAAATTAAGCAACACATTCCTGAACAACCAATGAGTAAAAGTAGAAATCAAAAGGAAAATCAGAAATACCTTGAAACAAATTAAAATAGAAACAACATACCAACACTTACGGGATGCAGCAAAAGTATATAGTTCTAAGAGTGAAGTTTATAGTGATAAATACCTATCTGAAAAAAAAATTTAAGCAACATAACTTTATCCCTCAAGGAACTAGAAATGAAGAACAGACTAACCCAAAGTTACCAAAAGGAAGGAACTAAATGAAATAGAGTCCAGAAAATCAGTAGAAAAAAAATCAATCAAAATTGACAAAACTTCAGCTCACTTACCTAAGAAAATGAGAGAGAAGACACAAATAATTAAAATTACATGAGAAAGGAGACATTAAAGTTGATATCATAGAAATATATCAATCATAAAACACTACTATGACAACAAATTGGATAACTCAAAAGAAATGAATAAATTCCTAGAAACATTATCAAGACTATATCACAAAGAAACAGAAAATCTGAACAGATCAATAATGAATATGGAGACTGATTTATCAAAAATCTCCCAACAAAGAAAAGCTCAGGACCAGATAGTTTCTCTGGTGAATTTTTGCCTAACACATAAAGAAGGATTAATGCCAATTCTTCTCAAATTCTTGCAAAAAATTGGTAATGAGGGAACATTCTCAAACTCATGTTTATAAGGCCAATATTACCATGACACCAAAGCCAACAAGAATACCACATGAAAAGAAAATTATAGACCAAAACCCTGATGAATATAGATGCAAAAAGTCTCAACCAAATACTAGAGAAATTAATTGACTAAGACATTAAAAGCATCATACATCAGGATCATGTGGTATTTACCCCTGGAATGCAGGCATGTTTCATCACACACAAATTAATAAATGTGAAACACCACACTAATAGAATAACAAATATCATATAATTATTTCAATTGACTCAGAGAAAGTACTAGACAAAATACATCATTTCATCACAAAAATCCTCAAAATGGAGTATAAAAGGAGCATGCCTCACAATAAAGACTATTTATGACAAGCCCACACACAGTTATCATAATGAAGATGGATGGTTGAAAGCTTTTTTTCTAAGATCAGGAAAATAACCCTAAAATTTACCTAGAATATGGCAGTTAAGGAAATGGTACCCAAAATCTGAGAGGATTTTGAGAAGTGTGTCCATGATAGAGGAGGGATTAACAGTAGGGAGCAGGATAAGGGTTTATTTAGGTGGCCATATGTCTGACACAGTAAAGAGCTTCCAGTATAGGAAAACCAAGCAGAAGTCTGGGCAATAGCAAACAGGTAGCATTAGTTGCAGCACAGGATTTCCTCATGAAATAGGAGAGAGAACATTTGAAGAGTAAGGTTGGACTTAATTGTGGAAGGTTTTGAATGCCAGGGATGAGTTGTTTTTTAACCTGTGGTTCGTAACTATATCTGCGCATTAGAATCATCAGAGGAGCTACTTAAACTCCCACATCCCAGCCCAAACCCCCACTCTCACCCCACCAGACCATCAACATTAGAACCTTCAGGGACTGGGTAGTTCTTGATTCTAGTGCACAGCCAGGTTAAGAACACCAATCCTAGAGGGTGGCTATGACAAGGCCTAATATTAAATCCAACTCCCACAACACCAAAGGAAGAGAAGGTCATCTCTTTCTTTGATCTGTCAGAATAGCCACCCTGATCCACACCACTATCACATCTCTCAACTGTGGGTTCGAAGCTGAACCTTGCATCAGAGACTTCTGTCCCCTCCAGAAGAGCTACTCAAGTGGCCATTCCACCTCGACAAGCTGCCCCCTCTGATAGCAGAAATCTCACTGTCTCCTAAGGCATGTGTTCCACCTTTGAGCGATTGAGTTGTTATTCAGTTGAAATCTATATCCCAGAAATCTCTGCTGTCTGATCCTGGTTTTCTCCTCTGGGGTGACATGAAACAAATTAAAACTACCTTCCACACAAATACTTTAAATAACTGAAAATACCTAACCCATCAGAACCCTAACTCTGCTCAATAGATTGAACATCTCCAATTCTTTCTGTTATTCCTCTTGTGATCTGGTTTCAGTTCTCCTCATACTGATCAGGTTATTCTGAATACACACTAGTTTGCCATGTCTTTCTTTAAATGTTAGACTCATAATTGGGTAAAATACTGCATGTATAATGGGACTTACACAATAAGAATGGAGTGATGGGCACACTGTGGAGACAGACAGGACAGGTTAGATTCTCTCCCCTTTACATGTTAAATCCTACATTCTAAGTCTGCCTCAATTCTAGAAGGCTATGATTCCTCTGCTTCTGGGATAAATATCACAGCATGCTTGAAACTCCTGGGATATGGTTTTTCCTCTGACTCAGTCTCTTCTACTCACTCCCTCTTATTCCTGGTTCTGATTCTCCCATCTAGCCTCAGAATCTTAAATTTGCAGCTCTTTTTTTTATGATCTCCTTAGTCATCCTCTTTATCATAGATAATAAACCAGAAAGTAGAGAACCATTGCTGAATATTTTTCACTTTCTCCTCAAGCCAGGAAACCAACGAGTTATTAGCTAGAGTGCACTTCCCATGTTGTCTGTTCCTCATACTTAGGGTTGAGTTCTATATCTGCCTGATTTACAATGACATCACTACCCCAAGGGTACTTAACCATCTTCCCTGCTTTATTCACTTATAGTACTTATGACCTAACTTAACAAATATTTCATTTATATTGTTTACTGCTTGCTTCCCCTACTTGAATACAAGCTTCATGAGCGAAGGGACTTTCACTGTTTTCTTTACTGCTGTATCCCTCGTGCCTGGAAGAGTGCTTTGCCTATTCAGTATTTGTTAAACAAATGAATGATGATTTCTTTGATAGTTCCCATTGATCTTCCAGGGCAAACTGCCTGTGTTTATTTCCTTGTACTCAGACTCTACTTCTGAATACATTCCCACTTTGCATTTAGCGTCAGACCAGGTTGGCTAGATTGTTGATTACTGGCAAAACTTTTATCATTTACCATTAGTCTGACTATTCTTCCCAAAAGCCAGCAGATAGCAGTTTCTTCCATCAATTATGCCACAGAGGTTACTGAAGAATTGTTCTGTTTTCCTGCTCTTTCTTCTATCAAGCTGCTACAAGGTTCAACTGCACCAAATTACCCAGAGCTCGGGTCAAGCCATGGTCCATGCACATGGCCAAGCTGTGGTGCAGTACTTTGTCAGTATTGCCAAGTTCCAAGGCTTATGGTTTCTTATAATTTAAACATTAACTTTCTTAAATCTGTAGTATGGGTTTTCGCTGATTTTAAGCATTTATTATTCTGGATCTTCTGAGATTTCCATAGACTCTATTTCAAAATGCTTGAATTTAGTCTGTCTTATGTGAGTGTCAGTTGCAACGTGTGCTGTTGGTATAAAAGGTATGCTCAGGTAAACAAGCTACAAAGGCAAATCGAAAGCAATTCCCAGTCTTATAGGTGTTGATAGTCCAATTTATCACCCTGACTCTTTACTCCAGAGAGCCAATTCAATGTCCTCTTATTTACTCTGGCACATCACAATGACCCAACTTCTAGAAAAGTCAACAGGAAAAACACTTTCAAAAGGCACACCAAAATCCCAAGACACTTTTCAAAATGAAGTGGAAGGGCCATGGCCAGTGTGGCTCAGTTGGTTGGAGCATTGTGCCATGATCAGAAAGTACGAGTTCAATTCTTAGGCAGGGCACATACCTAGGTGACAGGTTTGATCCCAGCCTGGTTGCATACAGGAGGCAATCAATCAATGCTTCTTTCTCACATCAATGTTTCTTGCTCTCCCTGCCTGTCTCCCCTCTTCTCTCTCTAAAAATTCATGAAAAAAATGTCCTCGATTGAGGATTTTTTTAAAAGAGGGGAAAAAATAGAAAGAAGAACAGTGGAAAGGAGTAAGACAGAGTAGACAGCATCAATTTCCCATCCCTCTCACAATTCTGAAGATGTGCTTAATGCAGTGTCAGAGGTAAAACAGACCAAAAGCTGAAAAATGTAAAGAACCCTTAAGGGAGATATGGCTGCACATTGTTGGGAGCAAAGAGGAGAATGAACATGGATTTCTCTGTGCCTAATTGAGAAATATGGTTAGTTTGCACTATCCAAAAGCACAAGCAAGAAATTGTATTGTTTCAAGCACTTTTCCTGATTTTCCAAAGCCATGACAGAAAGAAATAAATACTTCTATGAAATTCTTTCCATGAGGAACATAAGTTCTGCTTGACCCAGTTTTCCTAGCAGAGCTAGGGCATTTCACAAGCAGCACTTGAAAGGCTCAGAATTACACAGCCTTGACCACAATGCTGATCAAAGTGTGGCCCTCTGGTAAAATAGGACCAAACACAAAAATCCAAACTGAACCCTTTCACGGTTCAGTACCCCTGGAGCAAAATTTTGTCTGAAGTCCTTACTTCAGCTACTCTTGAAGTTCAGAATATGAGTATTAGGCTGCCAAATAATGTCTGAAAATTTGGGGGAAAATAATAAAAATTCAAATGAATGAGAGTCCTGTTTCTCTGCCTTCCAAAATAGAACATGTTGTTTTTCATCTCCACAGGGAACAGGAGGGGACTGGCCAACTAGTTCACTGCTTTGCCTGTATTCAAAACACAGTTCTATTCATCATATCAGAACTTACCTCCACTGTTGCCTCCTCCTCACCAAGTTATCAAAGTTATCAGTAGGGTGCAATTACACCATCATCTCCCTGAACTCTGCAAAACAGGCTCCCTGAGTACCATTTCTTTGCTCTCAAAGTCAAATATCTCTTAGCTGTCACGGCTCTATGGCACTTTTCTTTAATGGAATTATGAAACTTTGGAGAACAAAGAACACATTGACAGAGGTTAAAGAAGTAACGTGTTAAATATATTATAAATGAAAATTTAACTTCAACTTGAAGTACTAGTATTTACTAAACCATAGGCACTAGCTTTCTGTAATTGTGTTCAAAGTTATTAACACTGGGTTGCCACTGCTGTAGTTTTAAAGTTATCACTGGAATGTAATATTGGTGCTCCTGATGATGTAATTGCTGAGAAGCCACATGCTTGGTAATTGTACAATGCATGGTATGGAACTGAGCTAATGCCCTGAAATCTAGCCATTGTTTGATATTTTCTTCCTCCTAATTAATTCTACTGCCTGATGTCCATTTTATGGTTTAGATAAAATAAAATATAGCACCTATATTCTCTTACTTAGTCCTTGGGGAGTGGAGGAGCATGAGGATGGAGGTAGAGATAATATAACTGATTAGAGTATTCTGGGTTATAGAGGAGCACACCACTGGTCATATCTACTACCAACAAGACATAAGAGCCAAGTGTGACTGCTAGTAAATTTTATATTATTTATATTTATATTTATATTTAAAGGTAGAGTGGCTGTTACCACCTTCTTTGACAGATGCTAAACCCATTCATACTACAATCCATACAAGGCACAGATGAAAAGGAACATAAAAGCAAACATTTAGAAAAATTCCTGTAATAGGCAACCATTAATTGATCTGCTATTTTTTAAATTTGACTTTATATGCAAATTAAAGCACATGTCTGTGTGGCAAAGGATTATAGTTGCAAGAGTTGATGAAAGGCCCAGATTTCATGTGGCAGCCCCTATTGCTTGCTCAGTGGTAATTTAGACTTTTATCTTTATCTCAGTCATAACTGATACAGAATGTGTAAAAGTCTGGGCTTGAAGCCAGTCTGCCTGGGTTTGCATTCTGGCATGGCCACTTATTACCTGCATGATTTGAGGAACATTTTTAACCACTTTCTGTCATATTTCCCCCATATGTAGGAAGGGGATTATAATATTTTCTTTCTTACAACATTGTTGTTGTATATATTAAGTGCATTAATGAATGTAAAGTGCTTAGTACAGTGCCTGGCACAAGTAAACTCTATTCAAGTGTTAGCCTATCATTGATAGTAAATAGAAATAGTCTCTGACTAACTCAGGCAGACAAGGAATATATTGAAAGGAAACTAGGCAGCTTGTAGAATTGACAGGAAGTCTGGAGAATGCACATCAAATGGACAGGAGTGGAGGTATCCAATAAGCAGGATTCCCCACACTGGGTAGAACTCCACTTCCACCAGCACTGCCACCTTCACGCACTACCACTGCCATTGCACATGGATACCTTATACTGCCACAACTAAGACCTAACCTTATCTCATCATCCATTCCAGAGTCAAAACCCAGGTCACATGGCTGTATCCTACCAGCTCTGAGTAGGAAGGGGTATCTGCTTCCTTAAGTTCCTAAAGTGGGAGATGCAGGTCTCTCCTACCAAGATTAAACAGTATGAGGATCCCCTAAACAGGAAGGAATTTTGGATGTGGGGAAGAAAAAATCAAAGATAAGTCTACTGCCATGTTAAGTTGCTTAGAAGGAACTTAACCAAGATTCCTGACCCATGGAGGAGGAAGAAGAATGACTGTGTGATCCAGAAAACAGAGATCAACTCTTGTCACAAGTATTCAGGTAGAAAGCATAGAAGAGTCAGAGAAAAAAGAAAAGGAAACTAGAAGTTGGCCACTAGGTAGGAATGATCAGTGTAGCAGACAAAGAAATTCAGCCTAGAAGGCAGTAGAAATAGGGCTCTACTAAAGCCAGAGGAAAGCAATCTAGTCTAGAATAGTGGTTCTCAAGCATGTTAGTTTTAAGGTCCCTTTATAATCTTAAAGTTTATTGATGATTTCAAAAATCTTTTGTTTATACAGGTATTAAGATGTATCAAGGCCTATACTACACTAATTCAGAAGTTAAATAATGCAATAGATATTCAGTTTTGTTCCGTCTTCCCTCTTTCCATTCCTCATCTTCAGCCTGTCAACTCTCTTCAAGGGTTCAAAATGGCTGCCAGAGCACCAGATGTCACGTGTAGATAAAACTTCAACAAGAGATTGTGCTGTGACTCCTTATAATAGCAAAATAAATTTTCCCCAAATCCCACACAAAAACTTTATCTCATATCTCACTATCTTTGCCTAAAAGTTATTGATGAGAAGAATGTGGCCCAAAAATTAATTGAGACAACCATCATTTGCTTCTGGAGGTGGGAACAGATCAGCTTTCACTGAGACCATTTTGGAGGGGTCTGTCAGGAAGAAAGAAGAGGGAAATGCGTAATAGTAGTTCCTGTATTTTCAGGGGTTTTTTCCACTTAAGAGTTAATTTACTATTTTTTTTTTGAGAAAATATGATGCTGACATAAACATGGTCCCATGGAAGCAGAAACCTGAAACCTAGCATAAAATCCATGCTTTTTTAATGTAATATTAATAAACATAGGTGACTAATTTTGATATAATGGAGTTAAGTAATTGCTAATTTACTAAATGTAACATATTATTTTTTCAGTGTCTTCCACATAAAAGTTGTTACTAAACAACACTCCAGAGCCCCATTAAAATCACTGAATGAAAGCAAATTCAATTAGTGCTCACTTTCAAGGCAGAGTGTGCTATTCATATTAGGTCTGTAAATGTGGTGGCACCAAGCATTAAACAGTGCCCAGAAGCAATTTGGAGAATAAATGACTGGGAATGGGGCAACTAAGAATGGGGAGAAAAATTAGATTAATTTTAGTGAAAGAAAAACCATCAAAACAAAGTTATGAGTGGCATTCTATGAGCCAGCCCTTCAGTGAACAAGAAGCCATTCTCAGCTAAGTAATCATCATCTTGACTATAAATCATCACCAGCATTAAACGTCTTTCAGTAGAAGCCTCCCTATTCTTAGGGTCAGGGAATTTAGTACCTTTGATTGCAACTAATTACCTCTATTTTCAAGCAAAAAGTATATATATGCAGATTTTGCAGATGTCAACCAGTGTGGCAGGAGATATTTCTAAAGAGATCACTATACATCAATATTTCTCAGTAAGAGTAAGAACTGTAATACATGTTATAAAATACCAAAGTCACTTTGATATAGCTAAGAAAAAAACCTATTCTCCTTCCTCTAAGAAAATGTCAAATAGATAGAAGCAGTCTAAGGCAGGTTTTAGCTCATTACAACTCTCTCACCCAACACAACCTCTAAAGATAAACACAGCAATTGACAATGACAAAGTCAGATACTAAATCAGAAAGGTCTGAGGAATAACTGCTTTTTCTATGAACTACCCAGAGAGGGCTCACTGAGGATCTCCCAGGTGACTTTGCAGTTAGATCATTGTCTTGGAGACACTTCCAATGCTCTATATAGGGGGTATGATTTCTATTTCTATGTTTGACAGTACACCTGACAGACTTAAAAGTGTCCCATGATCCTGCCTCCTTGTTTCTTGCCTTGTGTAACCCCCTCCATCTAAGTGTGGGCAGGACCTGTGACTTGCTTTTCACCAACAGACTATGGCAAATGTGATGTGGTGTCACTCCTGAGACTGTAGTATGTAAAATTCCATTTTGCTAAAAAACTCTCTAGGGGCATGCTTTCTTTCTCCCTTACTGGTTTTGAAGATGCAAACAGCCATGTTGCACATGAGAAGCCCTGTAGAGAGAGGGTGTGTGGCCAGGAACGAAGAGTGGCCTCTAAAAAATGTGGTCAGCTAAACAATATCCAGCAACATGCTGGGCCTCTCATTTTCCTAGTCACAAAGAAATGAAATTTGTCAGTAACTTGAATGAACATGGAAGTGGATCCATTGCCCTGACCAGCACTTTGATCGTATTGTTTCCCAGGACCCTGCTAAGGCTTACCTCAACTCCCCACCCAGAGAAACTGTGAGATAACAAATGCATGTTATTGTAAGCTACTAAATTCACAGTAATTGTTACATAGCAACAGAAAATTAATACTCTAACCAGACCTAGAACAAGAGGACTTCAGGTGATAGAGATGCTAAACCAGAAAGTCAGACCTGTTCTGTACCAGACTTGACCAGCAATACATTGTTTTCTATCCCTTCTTCCCTATTCCTCAAAATCTTACTGATGCTTACTGATGTTTGTGGGTAAATCTGGTCTGCACATTTCATAATTTATGTTGTAGCTCTTTCTTCCTTCTCAGAGACTCTGCCTCTATTTCCAGCTAATGGGAAAGCATTTCACCCAATGAAGCAAAATTTATTAAACTGTGTCCAAATGGTCTGATAAATTTATGCACCACTAAAGTGAACCAATTTATTTCTCATTCAGACATATCATTTTCATTGTCCCTACATCCATTACTATAGCATCCTTCACTAATGTTTCACTTGCTCTAAACTGTATTAACCTCTTACAAGATTTTATAGTGACAAAGAATCCTGAGAAAAGAATACCAAAGATGACTTCTCATATTTTGTTTTGCTTTTTCTGGCTGGATAGATAGATGATAGATAGATGATGATAGATCGATAGATGATAGATGATAGATAGATAGATAGATAGATCATTTATAATAGCTTCATTCCAGACATAGCAAAATGACACATTGTTGGCATTTATACTGTGTCCCTTTTATTCAAAGTGACTTTATCAGTGATTAAGGGGGTTGAATTTTAGGCTAAAAAAATATTGGAAGTAGAGAGAAAAATATATGGATATCTTGTCTCTAACTCTGCAAGTAAAGGAGCATATGCATAAATTTTAAGTTATAAGGACAAATACAGAGCTGAGGATGGGTGGGAAGAATGAAAATAAAAATCTGTGGAAAATGGGAAGTAAAATTTTGATTATGTGTCTTAGAATCTATATAATTTTTAACATGAGAAAAGAAAACTAAAATTCACAACAAATCAATACATCTACTTAATTGATCTATCACTGCAATTTACTTTTTCCATTAGCAAAGGGTCAGAGCAATTCATTCCATTAGGAGAATGGCATCACCAGTGCTCACCTGAAGGTGGACCGAAGCAGAGAAACCCAGGGACTTTGTAATAAAGTAGCAATGTTTTAAACATCAGCTCCAAATCTCCAAATTCATCAACACCTACATGTTCTAGGATAACTAGGAGGGTAAAATTTAACTTAGAAAATAGAAAACAGATTACAATCTTAAACAATAGTAAACTGCAAGCTGTATCACTACAGAGATGAGAGATATACTGGCAGCTCAGGAATTTCCTTATAAAAGGATTTAGGGGAAATTATCCAGTTGGAAGGAAGGTAACAGACTAGTATTAAACTGTATTTACCTACACTGTAAGTAAAAATTAAGAAGTATCAGTTATCTATTATTAAAATATGAGATGTTGTGGAGGAAGTTGATAGGTAAAGCCACCTCTTGGCCCTACCATGATGAGATAAATGCCCAAGTTTTAAATGCTTAATACGATGAGAGGGACCACTGAGCAATTCACCTTGCATCTCCTGGGTGAGCTGTTAATCTCCAACATGTATGGATTGCTTTACATAACCTCACTTCCCTTAGCTACTCTGAGGATAGAGCCCTGCCTGGGTAATTTGGCCCTAATCAAGTTCAGCACCTGCACCATGAGGATCTGGTGTACAGGTCACTTGCCTTACCTCATTTCATTTTTAAAGCCCCATGAAGTAGGTACTGCCAGAATGACCACCATGCACTCTCATATTGTTTGGTGCAATCCCTGAAACAATAAGCAGCTCAATAGAGACTAGTTATTATTACTGTCCTGATTGTGCTCATCTATTTCAAGCACAGAGCAAAGGAATAACTCTGAACAAAACAACTGACATCAGGAATAAACTTCATGGAATAATGTTTTCTTAGTGTGTGTCAGAACACAGACAGACTGCAGTGGACCATGCCCACCCCTTCTCTGGCCTTCCCTTGAAGTCAGCTTAGGAGCAGGGCAGACCCTTTTCTTTCTGCCGCTGCCCAGTAAGTGTGGCTGTTTGGTCAGGGCTTTCTGTGGCTCTTTGGAAAATGAAATCTCTCTGCTTCTGTTCCATGTGTTAAACTCTCTAACTATGGCACTGATACCTTGCACATTCCCCAAACTCCCTCTTTTGTGTCAAAAATTAGGGAGGGATTGTGAGAAACTGCTGCAGTGGAAATGAGTGGTGAATAAAATGAAAAATTCTCTGCTTGGTTCGCTGAGAATATTCCATTTTTAATGTTTAGCCTCATGCTACTGCTGCCACTGCAGAGCTACACACATATGTGGGATGGCTGATTTCAGGAAACAGGCTGAAGGGGTGGGGGGTGCCGGGTCAGGGTGACAACACAGAGGTGAATTTGGAGGTGACCTTGGGGCACTGACCCAGCCTCAAGGAGGGCTGACTGTCCAGTACCTGGTGCAGGGGAGAAACGGAGCCCCTCCTGACTGCAAAGGCGGGTGGAGATGTCACCAATGAGCAATGTTCCAATATGCAGGCTGACAGAACAAAGTGTATCATCCAAATGCAACACAGACTTTGACCTGAGAATGAATTCTACACAATTTTTAACAGCACAATTACTAAATTAGCTTAGAATTGATTCACATTTTCTAACTACAAATGCCAAAAGTGGCAAGGTATCCTGAACAGCAAAAGGAACTCAGACTGGGATTAACATGGAAAGCTGGCTAGCCTAGTTCCCTTCCACTACTGAAAAATAAAATTAATTTTTTAATATAATCAACATAGGAATTACCTCAGAAGTTTCAAATGCAAATATTTGAGCCCCAGCCCTGATGATTCTGTTTCCATTGGTTTGACAAATTCCCCCAGATATTCTCTTTTCCCCTCATTTTATTAAGATATATTTAACAAATAATGTCTAAGTTTAAGGTGTACAACATGATGATTTAATATACATATACATTGCACACTGATTACCGCACTAAGTCCACTTGCAAATTCATTCCTCACACAGTTATCATTTGTGTGTGTGTTGAAAACATATAAGATCTCTTTGCAACTTTCAAGTATTCAGTACAATATTGTTACCTATAGTTACCATGCTGTACATTACATCACCAAAACATCTTCATCTATAACTAGAAGTCTGCACCCTTCTAATGAAGTTTATTTGTGGACCAGTGCTGAGGGGCAACCCATATGTGACTCCACAGCTAAGTCCAGTCTTCCACAGCTAAGACTGGACTTAGCTGTGGAAGAAGCTTGAATCACATACCCCCTGGGACTTTTACCCAAGGTTTATCGTGAATGCTAGAGGGCACACTACCACAGTCCCCTCCAGAACCTCCTCTCCTCTATTCTACTTGCTGATTTTTCCCTCAACGCTTTTAGATTTTAATATATCACCTAGTATTACCCCAATTCAGAGAATAAGGAAACAGACTCAGAAAAGGGTTATAGAATTTTCTTAAGTTTACAAAAAAGCTTCATAACAGAAGCAGCACTCAAAGTCACTATATGCCTCCCTGTTTTCCCTCCCCCCAATTCCCCATTGTTTGGCCTATAATAGTTAATATCAGCTAATATTTATTAAGCACCTTCCATGTGTTCTATATTGACTACATTGTTTAAATTATTATATTTAATTCTGGCAAATATTAACAAAAATGGGAACCTAAAGGTTATTGAAAATGTTTGAAATTTTTAAATTAAGAATCTTAACATAGCAAAAGAAAAAAAATTCTGGCCAAATGTTGATGGAATAAGATCAGTAGGAATCTTCTTTAGGTAGCCTTTAGCTGTGCTCTGGTTTAAATATATGTTAAGTTGCCATCAAGCAACAGTAGAACCTACAAGCAAGTCTTCTGCTCCTACCTCTACCTTCCCAAACAGGCAGATGTCCCACAAGAGGATTAAGGAATGGGGGTTAGGAAGAAAAAATTCTGAGCAGGCACAAAGTCTTAAAGACAAATGACTGGAGAAAGAGTCCAAGGCTCAATCAAATATACTTAAAAATGAAATTTAGGAATTTTTAATACAAGCCCTCTATGGAATTCTGCAAAATTTGGAAGTTGAATAGAATGATAATCATTTATGATTGTTTAAATAGTTACCTTTTTATTAAATTCATTGGTGTGACATTAGTAATAAGATTATATAAGTTTTGAGTGTATATTTCTATGATATATCATCTTTGTGTTGCAGTGTAAGGCTACCACCCAAAGTCAAATTTCTCATCACCATGTATTTGATCTCCTTTACCCTTTATTACCTTCCACCCCTTCCCTCTGGTAATTGCAGTACTAATGTTTGTGTCTATGAGTTTTTGTCTGTTTCTTTTTCTTGTTTATTCATGTGTTGCTTTCTGTTTTATATTCCACATATGAGTGAATTCATGTAGCTCTTAAATTTTTCTGACTTATTTCACTTAGCATGATATTCTTAAGGTCCATCCTTGCTGTTGCAAATGGCAATATTTACCTTTTTATCTTTTAAAATGTACATCTAAATTAAACTAACTTCTCTCAGGTTTTCTCAGGCGATTAAAGGAAAATATATTAAAGCACATAGAATAGTGCCTAGTCATTGGGAGTCCTCAGCACAGATGAGCTGTTATAATTTTACAAGACACAAGTGAGTCTGACAGCCTTGCCTTGGCTCTTTTAATAAAACTTTACTAACCACCTAGTAGCAACTGCCACAGAGGAAGGTGTTGGAGAAATATGGGTTAAAAATGAAATTTCCTACCAGCCCAGAAAACCTCTCCACAAAGTTAGAGAAAGAAAACTGCCTTGTTATCAAATAAGCATTAAACCAGAATGTGATGCACATCACAGACAATCCACTTAGAGACCTCAAAGACAAAAAGAAATCGCCCCTTTTATGTAGCCAGTCAGATACAACCCATTACACACATGTTCTCCAGACGAACAATAACCAGTCCTCAAGGAAGAGGGCTTGACAGCACCGTGTGTCACACACAGTTCATCCTAGATCCACCTGGTAATTGAAGTGCCCATTTGTGTTAGCTAGATGGCTTTTCCAAGGCAAAATAAATTTCTCGTATCTTTATGACACAAGGAAGTTTTGGAGCCAGGCACTCTTAGAAGGCCTTATTCTCCCAGAACCTGAGATACAGGATACTCTCTTTTTTGATGATTATATTTTTAAGGGTTTGTTCCCAGTCCCTTGAAAAAAGCATTCTTGGGTCATAAAACTAATAAGACACTCATTTAGCTTTTAAAAAGGTTTACGTGCATTTCAAAGGGACAGAGAAGGAACTTAAAATTCTCTCTAAAATAAATGCTCTAAGAAAAGAGAGGATAGCTTTTTTCTTTATTTTCAACAGGGAGAATTAGCCTCTTATTTTTAATTTGTATTTGCCTTTATGAAGGCAGATATCTAGGAGGAGTTAAAAAAAATCTCTCCAGACATGTCAATTATTTCTTAATGAGAAAACTCACACAAACAAAAACAAAAGCAATACATAAATTAGAAATTTCCAAAGAACATATGGGTAGTAGAGGGGATATACAACATCTATTTTTTTATTGTCACAAAAGAGAACTATTACCTCAGGAAAAAAACACTAAGTTGGCAAAATGTTAAGAGACAGTGTTCTATCAAGGGCCATATAAAAGTCAAGCACTGACTTCATAATCATCACAGGCTTTCTGAAAACCTTTTGAAAAGTGTTAATACTGGTGTGCCTGCCAAATTGGGTGAGTAGATTATGTCGCTTTAACATTAAGGCCTGATTAACTGTTACATCATCACCCTTGTCCTTGGTGGGTACCACACTGTTGTGATCTTATGGGTGTTGTTGCTCTCCTAAGAAATGGCTCCATCCCAGAGAACAGCCATTCCTGTGGACATATAGTTAGAGGGCACTCTGGGACCCTTCAGGATGAAAGTACCTTGTAAATGTGAGATATTGCCACCATTAGGAGTGAGATCTAACCCTGGACGATGTCATAAACTTAATAGTGGGAGTTAAACCACCATCGTTTCCAAGTATTCCATCCAATGTGTATTCTTGTCATAACTCAAAAAACATGGAATGTCATTATCAGGGTATCTGCCTGCAGACCATTTTTTCCAGATCATAAAACTACAGAACACTCTAAGCCTAGCTTATCCTCATCAAGTAGTAGATTTAAAGTACTATCCTTTAGGAAACAAATAAATACATCAAAACAATTTTACAATTCCACTTAAAATAGACAAATAAATAATATCAAATTAGCACATTTTTAACACAATACTTTGCTTTTTCTTAATGTCAAATATAGGGTCCAGCACAAATAATGCCCCTTTTTTATTAGAAACATTTATTACAAAATCATAGGCATGTAATTCTGTAATATAACAATATCACACTCAAGCACACATATGTTTTAGGTGAAATGTTCAAATTTCTCTCCATCTTGTATGAGACATTCATGTACCCTACCAACCACACACTCAAGCAAGTCTTACTTCTGCTGGACCCTGTATAATAAAGTGGCATTCACTTTCCATTAATAAATAACTAAACTTCATTTTATTTCTTATTATTTTTATTTCAAAAGATAAACCCTTGAAGTTTAACGAGATGCTGTGCCCAAAACAACATTGTGCATAAAATAAGGAAGTGATATACATTGTAAAATAGTCTTTCTACATTTTTAGGACTCATCATGATAAAGAGATCAGAAAGCTTCCAGTCACAAAAAGGCAAACACAACAAACACAAGTGACCTAATGAAAGTGTGCACAGGGAGTGATTGCCAAGCTACTGAGGGATATACAAAGTCACAGTTCTGTACCTGGTATTTTACTTTACTGCCTTGCCCAGCTTCCAAATTAAACTCCCACCCAAGGCTACAGTGTTTGGCACATTGTTCATATGTACTATTGAATAAGTGCATTTCTCTGTTTCCTTCTGCCTGATGGGAATGGTGATATTCAAGCAGGGTTAGACGGCCATGGATTTCATAAAGAGAATATTTGCTTATAGGAACACCTGTTCATGTTCTGGGACAGGCTGTGACTGTCTCATGAGCTCCCCTTTCTGACCCTTGCCAGCAGCACCCAGTCTACACCTCAGAGCCCGTCCTGCACATCTATACTCATTGCTAACCTCTCTCTGTACTTCCCACTCCACGTTGCCATTCCAGGCCAATTAACATAAGTCGTTTATCATGTAAACCAATGTATCCAATGTATTCATCAGTTCCATCTCATCCTGAGGCTTCCATGTGCATTTTCTTAATTAAAAAGTGGACTGAAACCAGATTTCTTGGGTAGAGAAAAACTCCCTAGTCAACAAAGGTACATTCAAGCTGCATTGTGGTATCTATCTTTAAAACAGCAAGTGATGGCCTGACAACTCAAATTCAAAATTCCACCTTCTCAAAACCCTGGTCCTCACTGAGGCAGCCTAGTGCTCTAAAAGTATGTACTTGGAAATCTGACAGGCATGGGTTTCAGACCAATTCCCACAAAGAGTTATCCATGTGACCATGAGCAAGACACTATCTCCACAGCCTTAGTCCACTCATTTGGTAGAATGGAAATAATAATTCATATCTACCTCACAGGGGTGTGTAGATTTAAGAATGTCATTTAGCATTAGGCCCTGAATAACATAAAGTGCTTTATAACTATTACCTGTTATCATTAACATTACCATCAAGTAGCTCAGTGAGTGTCAAGTAAGATGGATGATCTCTCTTGCAAAATTAACTCATGAGCCTTAAAAGCAGAAGACCTCAGGACATATCTGACCATAGTAGAACCATACACATGATATTCCCACCCAGCTACAATCTCATTACCTTCAGCTGGGACAAGCAATGAACCACCTTCATTTCTCAAGAGAACCTTACTATTCTTTGTGAAAACCTAGTGTCAGGCCTGAATAACACCTCCCTAATGAAAGGCCTTCTGTATGTGCATTTCTCTAGAGTGTAGCCATCAACAAACCAAATACACAGTCCCATTATGCTGTGGGCCTCTTACCCCACTGGAACCATGTGGTTTGCATAAGGTCCTCTTCTAAATTATTAGTAGATTCAGATGACCTCAGATCCACCACAACTGGTTAACTCTCTATCTGTAAAAATAATCTTGAGAACTTGCTTTGTGGTCAAAGGTTCACTGTAAGGCTTTGAGCCATAGGTACCAAATCCCTAGGAAGTGCAATAGAACCTGCCACTCAGCACACCATTCAGAAGATGATTCAAATATATTACTCTGGCTATATAGGCAGAATTAAAGAGCAAGGGAAACTCTACAAGCAGCCTCACACACGTTGTCTTCAGAACAGAATGACAGAAACTGAACCAATGTCATCCAAGTGATTGCCACCCACAAAATACCTGCAGAAGGAAAGAGAATATTGTTTCATGTAGGATTTACCTATACAACACAGCCCACAGAAACTTCAAATAACTGACAACACATTATCTCACCAGCTTCTTCACTTCTAATCCCTCCTCTGTACCTATGGTCTAGGCTTACTGAATTAATGAGGTTTCCTCTCACATCTTGATACTATTTTTCATCATCACTCCTATACTTGAACAATCTTTCCCTATTGATAGTCACCAAATTCATACTTTTCCTTTAGAATTTAGCTGGAGCATCCCATCCTGCACATTCCCTCTATCAGAGCACTTAACATATAGCACATCATGATTGCTGGTGTGCATATTAGTCTTGTCCACTAGAATTTAAGCCCTTGAGAACAAGAACAATAAAACTCAACACTTGTACACAGTTGACTCTCAAAAAATATTTTTATAGCATGGATAATGCTATTCTTAATGGAAATTTTAATGTACTTTTTACTTATTATATTTAACTTAGTTATTCTGATTTATATGTACCCCAATGTTCATAGAAGCACAATTTACAATAGCCAAGTGCTGGAAGCAACCTAAGTGCCCATCAGTAAATGAATGGATCAAAAATTATGGTACATTTACAAGATGGAATACTACACAGCAGGAAAGAAGGGAGGAAAGAAGGAAGGAAGGAAGGAAGGAAGGAAGGAAGGAAGGAAGGAAGGAAGGAAGGAAGGAAGGAAGGAAGGAGAAAAGGAGGGAAGGAAAAAAGGAAGGAAAGAAGGAAAGAAAGAAAGAAAACCCTACCCTTTGCAAGAACATGGATGGAACTGGGGACCATTATGCTAAGTAAAATAAGCCAAACAGTGAAAGACAAATAACATATGATCTTACCTTTAAGTGGAACCTAATCCACAAAACAAACAAACATGCAAAATATAACCAGAGACATTGAAATTAAGAACAAACTGACAGTAACCAGAGGGAAGAAGGGAGGGAATAATGGGAGAGAAAGGGTGAAGGGTTTTCAGGAACAACTATAAAGGACACATGGACAAAACCAAGGGGTGGTAGAATCAGGGGACGGAGGTGAGAAGGCTGGGGTAGTGGGTAGAGGTGGGGGTAAAGGCAGAAAACTGCACTTGAACAATGATAAAATTTTTTTTAAAAAAAGAATGCTACAGGAAAAAGAAGCATTAGCTTAACATTATTTTCCTATCTTGTTTTTACCTAGTTTCCTGCATTTTATAATAATAATTTCAACTGTTTCTCTTACATTATTTTTAGACCAAAAGTTTATATAATCTCCATATGATGATATTTTAATCTCTTATTTGCAAATATCGATATTTCTTATTTCTATCTTGTAATTTATTGCATTGTCCATAAATTCAAGAATACTTCCAAATAATACTGGTGATTTCAGAGTCCTGCTTTATTTCTGATTTTAGGACAGTCGCTCGTGTTTCCACATTAAAGAGGATGTTGGCTATTACTCTTAAATAGTTAGTTAATTCAATGAAAAGCAAAATTTCTCAAAATAGGAAACCAGTCTCTTTAAAACAAAATCACAAAATTAAAATAAACATATAGGCAAATAGGAACAAAGATTGCAAATGGGATGCTATTGATATTGGACACTGAAGCATTTTGTTTGCACATCTTCCTTGGACATGGGCTATCATGTTAGCATTTTAGCAGCAACTGCTAGGAAAGAATTTGGGGATTTGGGGCTAATTGCTTCAAAGAAAAATTTTATAGTGACTATTTAGAAAAAAAAATGAAAGATTCAGTTTGAGATTATGAAATAAGCCACAAAATTAAATTTTTGTTTACACTGTCCAGGATCTAATTTTAAAATATTGTCTTTATTTTATATGATTAAATAGTTCTCACAGGATATGTCACCCCTACCAAAAAGAAAAAAAAAAGAAAAAAATCCTTAGCTGGTTTATAGATGTCTCTAGGAATTAAAGATGAGGAGATACAAACTGAGCTTCAAGGTCATGAATTTCTTAAAGACAAGGACTTTTATGGGAGTACTGTTCTGTTCCCTGCCAGTAGATGTTTGAAGGCCAAGCCTGTATTTTATTCTTTTTTTTTGCATGACAAGGCCAGGCACAGAGGGAGTCTTGAGTTGCATTACCAAACTCCCTCTCTAACCTTAACCTCTTTCTGTCTCACACCCAAGAAGGACAGGGAAGGTGGAAGCAAAAGTAATCTGGCTACATTTACAATTTCGATTTATTCTATTTCAATGTGCTACTGCTCCTATCCAACATCTCCCCACTTCTAAGTCTAAATTTTGATTTACCTCTTGATTATCTACTATATTTTTTAACTGTATTAAGAAGGACACCTAGGTAGTGAATGCATTTATATTTAAAATATTTAAGCAAGTATCCAAGGGCACAAAAATAAGATGGAATATTAAAAATAGGAATAGAGATTTGTTTATGATGGTCATTCTCACTGGTGTGAAGTGGTATTTCATTGTGGTTTTAATTTGCATCTCTCTGATGGCTAATGATGCTGAGCATCTTTTCATATGTCTCTGGGCCCTTTGTATGTCCTAAGTGGAACCTAATCAACAAAACAAACAAACAAGCAAAATACAACCAGGCACATTAAAATAAAAAACAAACTGACAGTTACCAGAGCCAGAAAAGGGATAATGGGAGAAAGACCATCAAGGAACATGTATAAAGGACACATGGACAAAGCCAAGGGGGGTAGGTTCAAGGGTGGGAGGCAGGGGTGGATGGGGCTGGGGGGCATGTGGTGGGATGAAAATGGAGACAACTGTACTTGAACTACAATAAAAAAAATAAGAATAGAGAAAGAAAAGCACAATGAAGTTATAAATAAGAGCTGGGATTGAGACTGCTAAATGTATTTTATATATTTTTTACCTATATTAATTAAAATTCATCTGATGTGTCAATTAAATAGCATGAATGTAAAAAATAACAAAGTATTTCTCCATCACATAAAATTTCAAACATGTAAGGTATGTCTGCTCCACACAGGCTTCAGAGGCCCAAGCCATGCTGACTATCTTGTGGGTTTGCCATCTCTGAGGCATAGTCACATTCATATGCTTCAAGATGGCTCCTTACCACATCTGCATTCCAATTACACATATCAATTCCACCCTATCTCATTGGCCAGAATGTAGTCTCGTGGCCACACCTAGTTGCAGAAAGGATTGGGAGAGATCACCTTTACCTAGGCAGTACGTACTCAGCTGCAAGTTCTACTGTTGTATGAGAAAAGGAAAATGCAGAGTGAACAACTAGCAGTTTTTACCTCTTCACAATGTGCCTCCAATACTTTACATTACAATTCTTCCAATCAATTTAAAAAGAAAACATTGTAGTTACATCATTTGTTGTGAATATACTATAGAAAATCAATGATTTTCTAAGAAGAATTACAGGTTTTTTCCTCAGAAGACCAAACTAGAATTTCTCCAGTACTGTATGTTCTGAAACTTTGCATATCAGAGAAAGTCTCTCTGTCTCCCTTATCCATGAACTTCTATTTGGATAGATAAAATTTTGAAACCATACTTCCCCCCCGAAAATATTCTTCAAATACCAGCACATGATTTTAGAATTCTGAAAAAAAAATTTTATGCAAACTCATTTTTATTCCTTTCGGATAAGTGCTTCCAAGTGCTTCTAGCACTTGGCTATTGTAAATTGTGCTGCTATGAACATTGGGGTTCATATAAATCAGTAATAACTAAATATAATAAGTAAAAAGTACATTAAAGTTTCCATTAAGAATAGCATTATCCATGATATAAAAATATTTTATTAAAAAATAGAGAGAAAGAGAGTTGGACAGGTAAAAAAATTATGTTTTCACTGGAATAAGTCTAAATATAGCTTTCTTTTATTTAATTTCTCATAGATCATGGTAAAACTTCATTCCCAAACTCAGATCTTCTAGTTTACACAGTTTCTTCTATTGTTTCTTTGATTATTTACCCCACATTAATTTTTGTCTCTTATTCAAGAAAAGAAACTCATGTATTCATTTCATAATATATAACTTAACTTTTACCGTGTTTTTCTCTTTATTCCTTTCCTTTACAATATGATAATATTCCTCTAGTTTATTCCTACACCATGGTCTCAATATTTTGCTAAATGGAAATATTTCTGTTCCTTAGTGCAATATTATTTATAGAATAATCTTATCCCTTGTGATTTCTAACCTTCATTATTAAAATAAGCAGCTTTATTTCAAATTCTCTTTGTTATTAAAATCACAGTCTTTCCTTTTATGTTCATTTCTGTAATAGTTTTTTGCTTCTTCAATCCCTTTCCAAGGATGGGTGAGAAGTCCTCATCCTTTATCCTATTGGAAGTGCTACTTAAGGTATTTTTTATTCCTGTGTATTTGATATGATCAACACAACAACCAAATAGTATATACTGAGCATCTACTCTGTGTCAGAGACTGTGCTAAGTATTTGTTACTCATTGGGAAACCAGAATGACATGCTCCCAAGCTCCCATGGACTTTATACTCTAGCAGCAAGCAGGGTAAAGTGGAACAAATCACACTGAAGAGAAAGCATAGGGTGCTTGCTGTTGAAGCTTACATATTAAAGGATTTGATCTAGGCTATATTTTGGGGAAACACCTTCCTGAAGAGGTGACACTTAAGTTGAGATGAGAAAACTGAATAGGGGTTAAGAGTTAGGGAGTCAGCAGAGACCAGAGATAGAGAGTGGGGAGGGAGGGGTGACGGGTGACCTAATGAAGGAGATTCCTGAACAGAAAGCTGGCATAAGAGGAGAGAATATAGCATCCTCAAGATACTAGATGGTCCCAGATGGCTGAAGCTTGCAGTGTGAAGGGTCACACAGAACAAACTCTATCTGAAGTGCAAGCTGTGTTTCCAACTATATGATGGCATGAAGAGAGCAATGGCATGATGTGAGCCCCCCACCCCTGAGATTTTATAACATGATTTTATCTTTAAGTCATCGAGTACCAACTGAGAAAGGCTGAGTTATAACCCAGAATTTTTCACAGGTATAGGACAATAGCTTACTTGAAAGAAAGATATAGCAATCTCCTGGAAAAGTCTGCAGCCAAAAATCCTTCGACACCAATGAATTTTAATCTGTAAATGCTCAATAAATACTGGTTGGTTGGTTGGTTGGTTGGTTGGTTGGTTGGTTGTCTCCAAACACACAGAAATTAAAATGCAAGCAAATAAAATATACCCATGAGTTAAATTTTATTTTTCAGACTTGTCAAAGATTTTAAATATTAATATTAAAATGAAACTTGGTTACAGTCATAATATATGCACATGTTACAAAGGATTAAGAGAAGCTTCAAGTCTTTCAACAACCACAATAGTCTAACTTCAATGGCTCACAAGGATCATTGAGGACAAAAAAGAAAGATGGTCAAATGTCAGTGCTTCCTTTCCAAACATTAATTGAGGGTGCAGCAGTGTAATTCATTCCTAGTAAAATCAAAAACACCGTGGGCTAAACACAACACATTAATGCCAGACTAATCCTCCCTGTGTTAGTGACTTACTGTGGGATGCTTGTGACTCCACTTAACCTCACTGTGTCTCCACTCCCCAATCTATGAAACAGGGTTACGAATTTTAATCTACTTCTCAAAGATAGCAGGTGAATTAACTATAATAACACCAAATTAATTAAAAACACAAATCATGAGAATGTTTTAGCAAGAGCTATAATTTCTCATGTAAGCAATGTGAATTCATTCTCTAGAATTGTTTTAAATGCTTCACCTAATAATTCATAAAAAATGAAAAATACATAGAGATCTTCCCTTTCAGTGACTGAAGGCACGGCCTGAGTCTTTCTTTAAATAAAAACTTTTTAGGCATAAAAAATGACTTTGATCCTATCTGTACTCAGCAATGGATGGCAACTCAGCTAAGAAGATTTAAGAGCACTGTCCCTATCTTTCAAGACTCCACTGAAAAATACTCATTTAGCAGTCTAAGAGTTACCTTGACCTAGAATTTATGCCAGAAACAACAAGGGTGTAAAGATAAAACAGCTTCAGCCCACTAATCACAATAAACTTATCCAAGACAAATTGACTGAATAAATATGGGCTAGCCAATTCAATTGTCTACCCAAACTTCACTGTTGCAAGAGTATAAATACCATACACCTAAATACTGTTCCTAAAACAATTAAGCTTACTACTTCTCTAGAAATTGGGATAACAGGAAAACACTCAAATTCATTGTCAAGCACTCATCATAACAGTTACTAGTCAATCTGCATTTGTACTTTACAGAAAAATTCACATCCCTGTCATATGCGAAATGCTGAAATGTTGGTGCAGAGAGCAAGTTAAACAAACATTAACAGAATCTAATCTGCACAATAAATATCAGTGTTATATCCTGGTGAACTACAATTTATTTATTACCAACACAGACAGATTACTTTTGTTGAAGTTTAACGGCCTAAAAATATATATATTTTCTATATTCCAGCTACCCGGTTTCCCTTCAATTTTCAAAGAATTACAACTTCCATTTTATGACATGACCACATTTTTTTCCACCAGAAGGCATAGGATAAATCACATTGTGTATAATAGGGGTGGGATTCCAGGACAGAGGTCATAAATTCCGCCCCCATGGAGTTTGTGAGTCCTCCCATTCCATGACAGAAGCAAGTATGCAGAACAAGGCTTCCACCTAGCTGTATGGCTACATAACTTGTACAAAGTAGGTCAGAAAGTTCCCAAAGCAGCAGCTAGTTATAAACAGTGTTTCCAAGGTCACAAAATGATACTACTGTCTATTGCTTCCCTTAGAATTCTCAAAGAGAAAGAACTACCCAATTGTGCTAATATAGTATGTCCCTCTGGAGATAGTCCAACCTCTGTTGGTGGTTTTTCCAGTGAGAACTTGAAATATGAAGAAGGAAATAGAAAAAGAATTAAAAGGCACAAAGAGAAAAAATACTGGATTACTTCCAAGATGTTAACAAAGGTGTAACATTCCTCATTTTTAAAGTTTCTGTCCCTAAAAAATATGTTAAAGTATGGCTTGTAAGTTATAAAGTGATATGTTATATGACCATAAAATGCTGGATTACTATAACTGGCTAGGTATGATCATTGTTTCTAGAATAAGTAGAGTTAAATTAAGAAAAAAATTAGAGTAGGACTAATCATGAAGTAAAATTATATTATTGTTATTTAGTCTAGATATCCAGGAATAATAAAAATTTGAAGATAAGAGGAAAGATTTGGATTAGTTTGAACTACTTATAAAATTTAAGGAAGTAAAATAAGTCTTTTTAACAAAACTAGAGCAACCTCTCCACTGGCACTCAAACAATACCACATGGTTTACACTGGTACAGACCTATCTTCTACACAAATTTCAGAGATAAATTTTTATATTCACTGGGCCAATTTAAATAACATAAATGGATGTAGGTAGTAAAAGCAGAAAACAGATCAGAAAAGTTTCCAGGTCCAATATTAAAAATGAAATTAGCATAATATGAGACTGTCTCTCTGCTTTAGATTTTCTATTCTGTCCTCAGAATACCTAACCAGTTCCTTCTGAGGCTCCTGATGCACCATTTATTAGAAATATATATCCATGTAAAGAACCTTTTAATTTTGCTGGGAAAATGTTTGCCTGTAGTTTTCCACAGTATAAGTGTGAAAGTGTGTTAGCAAATACGACAGACATGCTAATTAGAGCATAAAGGTAATGTATTCAATGTAAAATGAACATAAAGTAAATATATTTTAGGTGCCAAAACATTGAAAGTTCTTAAATCACACTGTGCATTTAGAGAGACATGTGAAAAGCATGGTATTTCCTTTATTTTTCAGCACAGTGAGTGCATTATTAATTTGGATAGAAACCTAAATCTGTTGATCTTCAATGAATACTCAAAAAACATTGGAAATATTGAATAAGAAGCAGATCCACTGTAAAATTATTTCTAATTTCTATTTTCAGTTTCTAATATGTACTAAGAAGAGATGCTACCTATGAAAACCAGAGTCTCCCTCTGTCCTGTTCAATGTGAACGATTAAATGTCCACGTTCGCTTCTCAGTGAGGGAGAGGTGGAAATCCACGCCCTGCCTGCTCTATCTCCACATGCAGACTCAGTGAAGTTTAATATTACCCTTTCAAAAGAAAACAGAAATGCTTTGTTCTTCACACATTAAAGTGAAAAATAAACTCTGCCAGAGAACAGATTAGTGTAAATTTTTAAATTCTGTTTCTACTAAGTTTATTATAGATGCTACTTTTACTATTGTAACTAAAAGAATTAGTTACAGAATAACTAGGAAGACTATCTTAACTTTTTGAGTTCTCACTGGATAGCTGCAGGCTCAATCTGATTGTTGTAGAGGATATAATTTTGATTGCAAAATTCACACAAAGGTTTTATAAGCCATTTTCATGGATGCAGCAAATACAATCATATATTTTGGCCAGTGTAGTCTAAGAAAATACACATATAGTCTCTTCCCTTCCTCCTTTAAATTAAGCAGGTTCACACCCATTTGTAGTGCAAAATTTACCAGTGGAACCCATTGAATTTTTTATTAATGGCTTTTAAATTATTTTCATGTGAATATATTTTTATTTTTTACAAATTATTTCTTTATCTTTTTAATTACACTTGATGCCAAATATTAGATTATTTTCAGGTGTACAACAGAGTGGTTAGACATTTATACAGAGTCATCCCCCCAACAACTCCAGTTCCCACCTGGTACCACATACATAGTTATTACAATATTATTCACCACATTCACTATGCTCTACTTCACATCACTGTGACCACAATGTGTTTTTAATTTTTTAATATATTTTATTGATTATTCTATTATAGTTGTCCCATTTTCCCCCTTCGCTCCCCTCCACCCTGCATATCCCCTCCCACCCACATTCCTCCCCTTTAGTTCATGTCCATGGGTCATACACAGAAGTTCTTTGGCTTCTACATTTCCCATACTATTCTCAACCTCCCCCTGTCTATTTTCTACCTACCATCTATGATATTTATTCTCTGTACCTTTTCCCCCTCTCTCCCCCTCCCACTCCCCCACTGATAATCCTCCATGTGATCTCCATTTCTGTGGTTCTGTTCCTGTTCCAGTTGTTTGCTTAGTTTGCTTTTGCTTTTGTTTTTGTTTTTATTTTAGGTGTGGTTGTTAATGATTGTGAGTTTGCTGTCATTTCATTGTTCATATTTTTTATCTTCCTTTTCTTAGATAAATCCCTTTAACATTTCACATAATAAGGGCTTGGTGATGATGAACTCCTTTAACTTGACCTTATCTGGGAACCACTTTATCTGCCCTTCCATTCTGAATGAAAGCTTTGCTGGGTAGAGCAATCTTGGATGTAGGTCCTTGCCTGTCAAGACTTGGAATACTTCTTTCCAGCCCCTTCTTGCCTGCAAGATCTCTTTTGAGAAATCAGCTGACAGTCTGATGGGAACTCCTTTGTAGGTAACTGTCTCCTTTTCTCTTGTTGCTCCTAGGATTCTCTTCTTCATTTTAATCTTGGGTAATGTAATTCTGATGTGCCTTGCTGTGTTCCTCCTTGGGTCCTAATTCTTTGGGATTCTTTGAGCCTCCTGGACTTCCTGGAAGTCTATTTCCTTTGCCAGATTGAGAAAGTTCTCCTTCATTATTTGTTCAAATAACTTTTCTACTTGTTGCTCTTCCTCTTCTCCTTCTGGTACCCCCATAATTCTGATGCTGGAATGTTTAGAGATGCCCTGGAGGTTTCTAAGCCTCTCCTCATTTTTTTTGAATTCTTGTTTCTTCATTCTATTCTGGTTGAATATTTCTTTCTCTCTTCTGGTCCACAACATTGATTCGAGTTCCAGTTTCCTTCCTATCACTATTGGTTCCCTGTACATTTTCCTTTATTTCAGTTAGCATAGCCTTCATTTTTTTCTTCTAATTTGTGACCAGATTCAACCAATTCTGTGAGCATCCTCATTACCAGTGTTTTGAACTCTGCTTTTGATTGGTTGGCTCTCTTTTCATTGCTTAGTTGTATTTTTTTCTGGAGCTTTGATTTGTTCTTTTGTTTGGGTCATTTTTTTTTGTCTTGATGCCCCTATTATGTAGTGAGTGGTGGAGCCTTAGGTATTCACCCAGACGGGGTAACCCACATCTGTGTGTGACACTGTATGTGGGGAAGGGGTCTGAGAGGGAACAATGGCTCTTGCTCAGCTCTCTGCCAGATTTCAGTCACTTCCCCTGCTTCTCACAAGCAAATTGGGCCCTTCTAGTGCTGATTCCCATGTGGTTCTAGGACCCTGTGGGTGTCTCCAATGAATCTCCTTTAAGGCTGGGAGTTTCTCCCACAGCCTTGCCCCCCACAGATGTTTTCAATCAGTAGTTTGAGGCTTTATTTCCCTGCACTGGAGCCCTGTGCTGCATGGCCTGTTTTGCTCTCCAGGTGTTCCTCCTGGATTATCTGGATTGGAATGTGGGACTACCCAGTACACAATTTACCACCTCACCAGGTCCGCTCACGGGTGCCTTGCTTGCCAGCTGCAACCTTGAGCACCCCACTCCACTATCTGCTGCCTCACTGGGTCTTCCAGCCGCCACCTTGCCCATCCTGGTGCTCCAGCCATGGCCTCACCAAGAGTCCTCTCCCCTTGGCTGCCTGTGTCCACCCCTCCTACTGGTCTGGGTGAATATGTCTTTTTCAACTTCTTGGTTGTCAGACTTCCATACAGTTCAATTTTCTGTCAGTTCTGGTTGTTTTTTGTTTTTAAATTGTTGTCCTTCTTTTGGTTGTGCAAGAAGGCACAGTTTGTCTCCTACACCTCCATCTTGGCCAGAAGTCTACAACGTGCCTTTTAAGAAGTACTATCAAAAGTTAGTATTCCATTTGCCTCCTTTAGCACATATTTATGGAATGAGTTTCTATTCATTATAAACTTTTATAATTTCATCATTACATTGCCAGTTGCTACAAACACATGTCAATGATCTCTCCAGGCAAGGAAATGTGCTAGTGGTAGTTATTCTCACAATAAATTGGCTGTTCCTTTCTCCCACATTCATATCATCACCCACCCGTCAGAACCACCCAGATGCTCACAGGGGTAGCCAGTCCTTCACACTTCTAGGGTTATAAGTACTTTCATAAATCAGAGATCTTTAATAATAACAGCTACCATTTCTTGAGCACTGTGATGGTCAATTCACTGACCTTTTCTGACCCCCCCCCCCCTTGGCCTTGCTGACTTCTACAGACTGCATGATCCAGGCTCTGAGCACTTGGTTTCTCCTTGCTCAGTTTGGCCCATGGGACCATCCATAGGAAATAAGAAGGCAGGAAGAGAGAAGTCAGGGATTTCTTCTCTCTGCTCCCTGCTTCAGTGAAAGACTCTGGCAGTGGCTGCCTTCTCCCAGGTCCACAGCTTCTTCACAGTCCAAACACTCACCAGGTCCTGATAATAATATCCTGATGTTGCTAGTCTCTACCTGCTTTATTGGCCCTTCTTTCCTTTCTTTATTCTGCCCACACCTCTGAAGTCTCTCTATTAACACCTATTCATTGGAACAAATTATAGTAGGCGCAATTCTAAGATGGTTCTCTCTTTTGTACACCATACATAATCCCCTCCAGTTGAGCATGCGTGAGTCTAGCCTAGTCAGGTGATCCCTTTAAAAATAGGTCTAGGGGTCAGAGACAGAAGTCAGAGAGATTCAAAGCTGCAGCAGATACCCTAGTGAAGGCTTTAAACTGTCATATTATAAAAAAGTCCACATGGTAGGAGACAGCAGGCAGGCTTGAGTAGCTGAAAGTAGCTCTGGCTAACAGCCAGCAACAAAACAGGGACCTCAGTCCAACAAACACAAACAGAAAATCTTGCAGGAGGATCCTGAGCTCCAGAGAACCAAAGCCTGAAGCTCAGTTTTGTGAGACCCTGAGCAGTAGGCCTAGCTCATTCATACCCAGACTTCTGAACTGCAGAAACTGAGATAATAAGTGGGTATTCACACCATTATTACACAAATATGTCACACCAGTGTATTACATAAAAATGCTAATGATTTGCTTTAATAGAGTAGCTTCATGTACTAATTAAAATATCCCTTTTCTTTTTTGTACCCTTTCTCATTCCAGAAAGGATTTAAAGTAGCTAACCTAACTTTCCATACATTCTGTAGTTCAAACTTTTCAAAGATATACACCCCCAAAATTTGTCTGCATCAATGAGCTTATATTGTCTTTAAAACTGATTTCTTCAATTTGTTTGAATGAATTATGACTCTAAATATTAGAAAATCTTTTTGTTTCCCTTAGGCATCTTGATAACTTGTAAGTTTGTACCAATCTGGTTCAATACCTTTCTTCTTTCCTCCTATTTCTGTTACTGTTTCAAAATTAGGTGAATGGCTGGCTAATTCCTTTCATAAATCAAATAATATTCTTCCTGTGGTTTCACTGAAGTAAGTCAAGCTTCAGAAACTAGCATGGATACTTACACTATCATTGTTCCGGGGACCCCAAGAAATGAAAGACTATGAATTAGGTCTATATAAGTCACATCCCTACTCAGCATAATTACAAGCTCTGCTGCAGTTGCAAACAATGGAATGTTTTAATTCTAAATCAGTCCTTCAATTATCAGAGTGTTACTCCTCCTTGACATTTTTTTCTGCCCCAGCAAAATTGCAATTGCTAATGCTATTTCTTCAAAGGTCTCAAATTCTTACCCTGGAATTTGCCCAGAGAACAGAAGGTTTTTATGAAGCAATGACTATTGGTGAAAGCTAAGGAAAGGTCTCTCTCTGCAGTATATACAATTTCAATCTTTCTCTTCTCTCTTTCTCTCTCTTTCTCCCTGCTCCATCAGATCTTTCTCCATAAAAATTTAAACATCCTCAGGTTTCTCTGATTTAAAAACTAAACCCTTCCTTACACCTATGTGGACCTTTATCTTATATTCATTTCTCAGCCAAATTTCTAGACTTATCCGCATTTACTTTATCCCTTTGCCCTTGACCCTTTAATTTTGGCTCCTGCTTCCATTGTTTTACTGAAATAATACTTACTAAGGTCACCAATGATCACATTGTTAAATCCAAATTACGTTTGTCAGTCTTCATTTATATACTTTCTCAGAAATAGTCCTCTTGAAATCTCTCTTCCTTTGGTCTCTGGACCACACTCTCCTGTTTTCCTTCTTCCCCCTCCAGCTGCTTCATCTTGTTTATTTGTAGGCTCATTCTGGTCTACCAGCCAGCCACTAACTGTTGACAAGGAGAGAAGAGCTAGAGTTGATCTTTGAGAATCATCTTTGAAATACCCCTCTTTAAGTCTAATTAATTTTGCCTCCTAAATAGTTTCAACTCCATCTACTCCTCCCCATTTGCATTTTCACCACCTCTTATCAGAGCTATAATCACCTTTCCCTGCACTATTACAGCAGTCTCCTAATTGGTGCCCCTCTAATATGCTCTCCATGGTGAGGCCAGAGGGGCCCTTTAAATATGCAAATCTGACCACATCCTCCTGTCTCTTTTACATAAGCTTTTCAAATACTTACTATTGGTTTTAAGGTAAAGACCTTTAAATGACCTCCATGTTCTTTGAATGATCTGATCCATATGTTCCACCAGCTATCTATCCACTGTCATCCTGCATCATTCTCTCTCCCCTCCTTATTTGCATTCCTGTATGTCCTTAAACAGTTAATAGCCCCCCATGGTCATTGTAACAGGTGTGGCACCTGTGAAGAAACTCTCCCCTCTCATCTTATTCAATGATCATTCCTTTGGGGAAGCCTGCTCTCATCTCTCTCTCAGTCTACCTCAGAGTCTTTAGTTGTATTTTTTGGGATTATATGTATTGTCATTAATTACACTAATTAGTGTGATTTTTTGCTTATTTATTTAAAGTCTGCCTCACCTATTGGGCTGTAAGTTCCTTGGGAAAAGGAGCTGTGTCCTTTTTATCTGTAGTTGCAGGATCTGCGGTTAATTCAGTGCCTAAAAGAAGCTCTGTAAGCAAGGTACTCAATTAATTCCTCAATAAATAAAAGAATAATAGTAATGCCATACACGAGAATTGTCAGGGCTTTACCCTATCTCTCTGTTCCTCTCCTTTTATGGAAGCCATAGGAAATGATAAATTTAGTAAAAATAAGGTGCTGCTTTCTCAGTCCTACAAAATATATTCAATAACTTACAATGCCACTTTTTGCCTACCTTGCTGACTTCTCTTGCAAACCGTCAAAGAGCTCTACCAACCTGCACAGTCTCTATGTTTGCTGAAAATCCTCTCTTCTTCTCAGACCCATTCACACACACATACCCAGTTCACATTTGCGGCTCTGAGTGTCACCTCTGCCTCTCTCTCCCATGGCATGTCTGCATTTCCTCAGTCTATTCAAAACTGTGCCCGCATTTCAGAGCCTTGCTTACATCTGTCTGTCACATCAGTCCTCTGCAATGGCCCAAAGCATACACTACACATTTTTGTCCCTGAACTTCTGTAGCTGAGATGTCACAGGCCAATTATGGGCCAGATAATCAGAAATCCAGCTGTGTAAGCCCTGTTATTTTTTTCATAACAGTGGCAAGGAACTTATTAACTGTTCAGAAGTATGGGTCTAAAAGCAGTCCCCAAAAGAGTCAATTTTATTTAAATGTAAGTGCCAATCTGGGTTCAGAATTAATCATTAATTGTTTTTTGCCAAGTAAGAACTCTGACATTTAACAAACTGAACTATTCTTAAGTACACTAGGACAGCCCCAGTCCATGTGGCTCATTTGGTTGGAGGGTCATCCTGCCATGGGTATCTAACATTTTCACATCTCTGGGCCACAGAGGAAGAAGAAGAGCTGTCTTGGAAGACACATTAAATACACTGAAACATGTAATCACAAAAAAAAACCTCACAATGTTTTAAGTAAATTTACGATTTTGTGTTGGGCTGCATTCATGGCCCACAGGCCATCCTGAGTGGCATGCAGCCCACAGGCTGTAGGTTGGACACCCATGTAGACCAAAAGGTAGTTCACTTTCCTGTCAAGGCACATACCCTGGTGGTGGGCTCAATCTCCAGTTGGGGTGTATAACAAAAGGCAGCCAATCAATGTATCTCTCTCACATCTCTCTCTCTCTCTCCCTTCCCCACCCTTCCTCTCTCTCTAAAAGCAATGAAAAAAATATCCTTGGGTGAGAATTCTTTTTTTTTAATTTTTTAAAACACTAGGACATTTTCAGTCAGAACATACCTCAGTTTCAACTCCAGATCTTCCTCACCAGGGATGCTTCTTAGTTTCTCTCTCAATAGTTTCACAAAAAAGAATGTACTTTCACAGAGTTTCACAAACATGAGCAAAAGCATTGCCCAGGGATTTGCTGCATAGGGGGGATTTTCTGGAAAGTTTTAAGAATGATAGTCTCATCTCCAAAACAACAAGAATACTTGTGAATAATCACAGTTTGTTTTCAGTTTATTCAGTCCTTTTTGACACTCACCTTCCTCAAGACTTTACTAAACCTGGCATCTAATAAAAGCCTGCTGCTTAGTCAACTGAAGCACTTAAGAAATTACAGTATTTCAAGGCTGCCCTTAATTGCAATCATCTACCATGATATGGGTAGTTAAAATATTTAGTTCTTAATAGACCTGTAAACAAAAGCAAACCATGAAAACATCCTTAGATTCTTTTCTTCTTAAAAACAAAAGTACATATATGTAAATAACTATATATTTATATCTCTTTTTATTTATTTTTATTATTTACCATTTATTGCTATTCTATTACAGTTGTCCAAATTTTCCCCTTTGCCCTCCCCCACCCAGCCCACCCCCTGCTCCAACAGTCAATCCCCACACTGTTGTCCATGTCCACGGATCATTCATACATTGCTTTGACTGGTCCCTTCCCCTTCTTTCCACCATTATCCCCCCTCCCCTGTCCCTTCTGCCACTGTCACTCAGTTCTATGTTTCCATGTCTCTACTGCTATTTTGCTCATTAGTTTTTGTTGTTGTTGTTTATTAGATTCCTCTTATAAATGAGATCATACGGTATTTGTCTTTCACAGACAGCCTTATTTCTCTTAGCATAATATTCTCCAGTTCCATCCATGCTGTCACAAAAGGTAAGAGTTCCTTCTTTCTTTTTTCATTTTTTTTCAATTATAATTGTCCCAATTTTCTCCCCATTGCTCAACCCTGTCCTGCACACTCCCAGCTTCCTCAGTCAATCCCCACCCTGTTGTCCATGTCCATGGGTCCTTTATACATGTTCCTTGACTAGACCCTTCTCCTTTCCCATTACCTCTCTCCCCACTCCCCTCTAGTTGCTGTTCAGATTTTTCTTTATTCCCATGTCTCTGGTTCTGTTTTACTTGAATGTTTGTTTTGTTCATTAGTTTCCACTTATAGGTGAGATTATATGGTATTTGTCTTTCACTGCTTGGCTTATTTCACTTAGCATATTGCTCTCCAGTTCTATATATGCTGTCAGGAAAGGTAGAAGTTCCTCTTTTCTTTCTGCTGCAGAGTATTCCATTCCGTAAATGTACCAGTTTTTTGATCTACTCATCTACTGATGGGCACTAGGCTGTTTCCAGCACTTGACTATTATAAATAATGCTGCAATGAACAATGTGGTGTATAGATTCTTTTGAATTGATGATTCAGGATTCTTAGGGTACAGTCCCAGCAGTGCAATCACTGGGTCAATAGACAGCTACACTTTCAGTTTTTTTAGGAAATTCCATACTGTTTTCCACAGCAGCTGCACCAGTCTGCATTCCCACCAACAGTGCACTGGGGTTCCCTTTTCTCCACATCCTCACCAGCACTTGTTTGCTGATTTCTTAATGATGGCCATTCTGACAGGTGTGAGCTGATATCTTATTGTGGTTTTAATTTATATCTCTCTTAATGGTTACTGATACTGAGCATCTATTTCTATGTCTATGGGCCATCTGTATGTCCTCCTTGGAGAAGTGTCTATTTAGGTCCTTTGCCCATTTTTTAATTGGATTGTTTGTCTTTCTGGTGTTAAATTGGATGAGTTCTTTATATATTTTGAGATTAAACCCTTGTCTGATGTATCATTGTCAATAATGACTCACATGTTCCCCAATATAGTCGGGGTTTTTTTTCATTTTGATGATGGTTTCTCTAGCTGTGCAGAAACTTTTTACTTTAATGTAGTCCCATTTGTTTATTTTTCCTTTCTTTCCCTTGCCCTAGGAGATATATCAGCAAAAATATTGCTACATGGAATATCTGAAATTTCACTCCCTGTTTTTCACTAGGACTTAGGTATCACGCCTTATATTTCAGTCTTTTATCCATTTTGAGTTGATTCTAGTATATGGTGTAAGTTGGTAGTCTAGTTTCATTTTTTTTTGCATGTACCAGTCCAGTTCTCCCAACACCATTTATTGAAGAGACTCTTTTTACATCACTGTATGCTCCTGTCCCCCTTGTCAAATATCAACCATAAACACATGAGTTTGTTTCTGGGATCTCTATTCTGTTCCATTGCCCTATATGTCTGTTCTTATGCCAGTGCCAGGCTGTTTTGATTACAGTGGATTTCTAGTATGGTTTTATATCAGGTATTGTGACCTCTCCAACTTTATTCTTCATTCTCAAGATTGCTGAGGCTATTTGGGGTCTTTTTTGGCTCCATACAAATTTTTGGAGTATTTGTTCTAGGTCACTGATGTATACCATTGGCATTTTAATAGGAATTGTATTGATTCTATAAATTGCTTTGGATAATATGGATATTTTAATGATGTTAATTCTTCCAATACATGAAACAGTATATGCTACTATTTATTTGTATGTTCCTCAGTTTCTTTCTTCAGTGTTCTCTAGTTTTCCAAGTATAGGTCTTTTATCTCCTTGGTTAAATTTATTCCTAGGTACTTAATTTTTCTTGTTACCACAGTAAATGTGATTTTTTTCCTAGTTTCTCCTTCTGACAGTTCCTTGTTGGAGGACAAATATGCCATCAATTTCTGAAAAGTGACTTTGTATCCTCCTGTTTTGCCAAATTCACTTATTAGGTTGAGTACTTTTTTGTGGAGACTATCAGGTTTTCTCTGTACACTATCATTTCATCTGCAAATAATGATAGCTTTACTTCCTCCTTCCCAATTTGGATACCTTTTATTTCTTGTCCTTGTCTGATCACTGCAGCTAAAACTTCTAGTAGTATGTTGAATAGGAGTGGTGAAAGTAGACACCCTTGTGTTGTTCCTGATCTTAAGGGCAATGCTTGTAGTTTTTGCCCCTTAAGTATAATGTTGGAGACTTCCAGACAAGATGGAGGCATGGGTAGATACACTGTGCATCCTCACACAACCAAAAGAATGACAACAACAAATTTAAAAACAAAAAACAACCAGAACTGGCAGAAAATCAAACTGTATGGGAACCTGACAACCAAGGAGTTAAAAAAGAAACATTCATCCAGACTAGTAGGAGGGGCAGACATGGGCAGCCAGCCAGGGAGGACTCACAGCAAGGCAGCAGCTGGAGGACTGGGGTGGGCAAGGCTGTGGCTGATGGGCAAGGCGGTGGCTGGTTGACCCAGTAAATGTGGAACTGTGAGCAGCCCCACATTCACGTGCAGATAAACTGGGAGGAACAACTGGGGACTGTGAAAGATCAAACAACCCAAGGTTCCAATGGGGAAATAAAGCCTCAAACCTCTGACTGAAAATACCTGTGGGGTTGAGGGGCCAGCAAGAGAAACTCCCAGCTTCACAGGAGAGTTTGTTGGGGAGACCCACAGGGTCCTATAACATATACAAACTCACCCACCTGGGAATCAGCACCAGGGGGGCCCACTTTGCTTGTGAGAAGCAGGGGAAGTGACTGAAATCTGGCAGAGAGCTGAGCAAGAGCCATTGTTCCCTCTCAGACCCCTTCCCCACATACAGTGTCACACACAGATGTGGGTTACCCCGTCTGGGTGAATACCTAAGGCTCCACCACTCACTACATAATAGGGGCATCAAGACAAAAAAAAATGACCCAAACAAAAGAACAAATCAAAGCTCCAAAAAAAATACAACTAAGCAATGAAAAGAGAGCCAACCAATCAAAAGCAGAGTTCAAAACACTGGTAATGAGGATGCTCACAGAATTGGTTGAATCTGGTCACAAATTAGAAGAAAAAATGAAGGCTATGCTAACTGAAATAAAGGAAAATGTACAGGGAACCAAGAGTGATAGGAAGGAAACTGGAACTCGAATCAATGTTGTGGACCAGAAGAGAGAAAGAAATATTCAACCAGAATAGAATGAAGAAACAAAAATTCAAAAAAAATGAGGAGAGGCTTAGAAACCTCCAGGGCATCTCTAAACATTCCAGCATCAGAATTATGGGGGTACCAGAAGGAGAAGAGGAAGAGCAACAAGTAGAAAAGTTATTTGAACAAATAATGAAGGAGAACTTTCTCAATCTGGCAAAGGAAATAGACTTCCAGGAAGTCCAGGAGGCTCAAAGAATCCCAAAGAATTAGGACCCAAGGAGGAACACAGCAAGGCACATCAGAATTACATTACCCAAGATTAAAATGAAGAAGAGAATCCTAGGAGCAACAAGAGAAAAAGGAGACAGTTACCTACAAAGGAGTTCCCATCAGACTGTCAGCTGATTTCTCAAAAGAGATCTTGCAGGCAAGAAGGGGCTGGAAAGAAGTATTCCAAGTCTTGACAGGCAAGGACCTACATCCAAGATTGCTCTACCCAGCAAAGCTTTCATTCAGAATGGAAGGGCAGATAAAGTGGTTCCCAGATAAGGTCAAGTTAAAGGAGTTCATCATCACCAAGCCCTTATTATGTGAAATGTTAAAGGGATTTATCTAAGAAAAAGAAGATAAAAAAATATGAACAATGAAATGACAGCAAACTCACAATCATTAACAACCACACCTAAAATAAAAACAAAAAACAAAAGCAAAAGCAAACTAAGCAAACAACTGGAACAGGAACAGAACCACAGAAATGGAGATCACATGGAGGATTATCAGTGGGGGGGAGTGGGAGGGGGAGAGAGGGGGAAAAGGTACAGAGAATAAGTATCATAGATGGTAGGTAGAAAATAGACAGGGGGAGGTTGAGAATAGTATGGGAAATGTAGAAGCCAAAGAACTTCTGTGTATGACCCATGGACATGAACTAAAGATGGGGAATGTGGGTGGGAGGGGGTGTGCAGGGTGGGAGTGGGTGTGCAGGGTGGAAGGGAATAAATGGGGGAAAATGGGACAACTGTAATGGTATAACCAATAAAATATATTTTTAAAAAGTTTTAAAAAAGAATGATTTGGCTGTAGGTTTCTTGTATATGTCCTTCATTATATTGAGGAATGCTCCCTCTATTCTCATTTTGCTGAGTGTTTTTATCATAAATTGGTGCTGCCCTGGCTGGTATAGCTCAGTGTACTGAGTGCGGGCTGCGAACCAGACTGTTGCAGGTTCGATTCCCAGTCAGAGCACATGCCTGGGTTGCAGGCCATGGCCCCCAGCAACTGCACATTGATGTTTCTCTCTCTCTCTCTTTCTCCCTCCCTTCCCCTCTCTAAAACTAAATAAATAAAAGATTTTAATAAATAAATAAATAAATTGGTGCTGTGCCTTATCAAGTGCTTTTTCCATATCTATTGATATGATCATGTGATTTTTGTCCTTTATATTGTTTATGTGGTGTATTACATTTATTGAATTGTGAATATTGGTCCAACCTTGCATCTCTGGGATATATCTCACTTGATCATGATGTATGACCTTTTTAATATATTACTGGACCCAGATTTTCAATATTTTGTTGAGGATTTTAGCATCTATGTTCATCAGAGATATTGGACTATAGGTTTTTTTTTTTCTGTTTTGTGTCTGCCTGTAGGTTTTTGTTTTTTCTTTTTTGTGTGTTTACCCAGTTTGGGGATTAAGATAATACTGGCCTCATAAAAAAAAGTTTGGAAGTCTTCACTCTTCTTGAATTTTTTGGACTAGTTTGAGAAGAATAGGAGTTAGTGCTTCCTTAAATATTTGGTAAAATTCACCTGTGAAGTCTTCCAGTCCAGGGCTTTTGTGTACCAGGAGTTTTTTTTATTACTGATTCAATTTTGCTAGTTGTTATCATTCTACTCAGGCTTTCTGCTTCTTCTTGATTCAGTTTTCAAAGATTGTATGTTTCTAGAAACTTATTCATTTCTCCCTGGTTGTCCAATTTCTTGGCATATATTTGCTCATAGTAATTTCTTACAAATCTTTGTATTTTTTAGTATCAGTTGTTACTACTCCTCTTTTGTTTCTGATTTTATTTATTTGGGTCCTCTCTCTTTTTTTCTTGTTGTGTGGGGTTAATGTTTGTCAATTTTGGTTATTTTTTCAAAGAGCCAGCTCCTGGATTCATTAATCCTTTTAATTATTTTTTAGCTCTATGTCATTTAATTCTGCTCCGATCTTCATTATTTCCTTCTTTCTACTCATTCTGGGCTTTCTGTGTCATTGTTCCTCTTGTTCTGTTAGATATAGGGTTAGGTTGTTTATCTGAGATTTTTCTGTCTTCTTTAGATAGGCCTGTATTACTATGAACTTCCTTCTCAGGACTGCCCTCACTGTGTCCAATAGGTTTGGAGTTGTGTGTTCATTTTCATTTGTTTCCAGATACTTTTTGATTTCTCCTTTATTCTTATTGTTAACCCATTAATTATTTAATAGCATGTTTGTCAGTCTCCATGCTATTTAATGTTTTTGAGTTTTTTCTTGACACTGGTTTATAGTTTCAAGCCATTTTGATCCAAGAAGATCCTTCATATGATTTCAATTTTCCTGAATTTGTTGAGGCTTGTTTTGAGTCCAGCCATGTAGTCTATCTTTGAAAATGATCCATGTGCATTTGAAAAGAATGTATATTTTGCTTCTTTGAAGTGAAATGCTCTGTATATATCAATTAAGTCCATTTGACCTAGTGTAGCATTCAATGCCACAATATCCTTGTTGATTATTTTTTTAACAGTCTATCCATTGTTGACAGTGGGGTGTTAAAAATCCCCATGATAATTATATTGCTGTTGATGTCTTTCTTAAAGTTTTCCAATATTTTCCTTATATATTTAAGTGCTCCTAAGTTGGGTGCATATGGGTTTATAACAGTCATATCCTCTTATTGGACAACTCCCTAAAGTATTATGTAGGGAACTTCTTTGTCTCTTGTTAGGCCTTTGTTTTGAAGTCTATTTTGTCTGACATAAGTATTACTACCCCAGTTTTTTTTTTCATGTCTTATTGCTTGGAATATTTTTTCTATCCCTTCACTTTCAGCCTGTGTAGATATTTAGTTCTGAGGGTGTCTCTTGTAAGCAGCATATATATGATGTGGGTTGTGTTTTCTTATCCATTCAGCTAGCCTATGTCTTTTGATTGGAGCATTTAATCCATTTATATTTAACGTTATTATTAATAGATATTTATTCATTGTCATGCTTTGCCTTTGTGCCTGTGTTCCTCTCACCCCTCCTCTTTTATCTTCTTAAAGCAGTCCCTTTGACACCTTTTGCAATGCTGGAATGATGAAGATTTACTCTTTTTAGCCTTTTTCTGGAGGGGTGGAGTCTGGGAAGCTCCTTAGTTCACATTCCATTTTAAATGACAGCTTTGCTGAGTAGAGTAGTCTTCATTGCAGGTCTTTTCATTACTTGGAATAATTCGTGCCATTCCCTTCCAGCTTGTAGTGTTTCTGTTGAGAAATCAGCTGGTAGACTTATCAGAGCTCCCTTGTAGGTAACTAGTCATTTCTCCCTTACTGTCTTAAGATTCTCTCTTTGTCTTTGAATTTTGCCACTTTAATTATGATGTCTCTTGGAGTAGGTCTCTTTGGGTTCATCTTAATTGGAGCCCTATGTTCTTCCTGAACTTGTGTGAATCTTCCCCTCACCAAGTTAGGGAAGTTTTCTGTCATTACCTTTTCAAACATGTTTTCTATCCCTTGCTCCTTTTCATCTCCTTCTGGTAACCCTATGATGAGAATGTTATGTTTCATGTTGTCCTGTAGCTCCCTTAAACTATGTTCATTCTTTTTGAGTCTTTTTTCCTTTTTTGCTCTGACTAGGGGTTTTTTTTGTCTTCCAACTCACTGACTCTATCTTCTGCTTCATCTAGCCTGCTTTTAATTGCTTCTAGTGTATTCACCATTTCAGAGATGTATTCTTCATTTCCTCCTGGGTGTTATTCATAGTTTATATGTTCTTTTTCATAATGATGTTGTCCCACTAAGTTCCTTGTAGTCCTCACTGAGTTCCTTGAGCATCTTTATAACCATTACTTTGAACTTTATGTCTGATAAATTGCTTGCCTCAATTTCATTTAGCATTCTTTCTGGGGGTCCTTCCTTTCCTTTTGATTGGGGGATGTTTGTCTCCCCATTTTAGATGACTCATTTTGTCTGTTTCTACATATTAGATTGATCTGTGTTGACTCACTATCCTTGTCGGGTGGCCTCTGTGGTAGGAGTCCTGTGGGACTCAATCCTGCAGTTTCCTTGAACTCCTGAGCTTTGTGCTCTAGGAATACCTTTTGTGCAGTTTATGTGGGCTCTTGTGTTATAATTTGGTTTTGGTTGTTGTTGACTCATTCATCAATGGGTTCTACTCTCTGGCCTGCTGACTGACAGTCACAACCCCCATCACATCTGGTATGCTGTTATAGGAGCTGCCAGAACAAAACAAAACAACCCAACAAAGAAAACCCACATAAATAAATATATTTATATTTAAAAAACAATATATACATTTTCTTTTAATAACATATTTGTGATAGTTTTCAGTGATTACATAACAAATCACCCACTGATTAGTGTTATACTATAAATATTTACACTATAACAACTAGTAAGAAATATCCAATAACTTACAAAACTATCAGGGTAAATAAATAAATAAATAAATAACACTATTAATTCTACTATTTTAGAGAAAAAACTTTTTTTTGGCACATCCATCACTACCTGTCTGGCATATTATGCATATCACAGCTTTATGATTTGGGTTTTTATGTTTTTGATTGGCTTAGTAACAGTAAAAAGAAGAAATAATAAGAAAAAAATCCCTTAAAAATATGGACAAAACTTTTTCTCATATTTGCCTTTTATTATGAAATAAGCAAATAAGAGAATATTAAAAAGCTATTTATTTTTTATACCTTATTTTGACAAAAAGTGGCCTGTGTTTCTTCCTAAGTACAACCTATTCACCAACAGGTAAACAATATTGACTTTATCTTGCTCTATTTCTATTCTGACAAGATATTTTACTATATTATATAGAATGAAAAAAATATATTATATAAACACATACACACACACACACTGCCTGTACTCTAGTCCAAATGGCTGGAAATTGTAAGTTGGTGAGATCTTAGTGTTACCAAATGAAAAAAAGTCTCCACTAGACTGAAAGACAAACAGATGATGATAATAGATGATAGACAGATGATAGATAGATAGATAGATGGTTAAGATAAACAGACTAGATATATAAACAGACTAGATATATTGACAGACAGATGAATGATATACATATTCAATATTTTTAATTTTTTCTGTACATAACAATGTTTTAAAGAACATATCAATTTCTCAACAATGAAATTTTTTTCCAAGAGAAGTTCCTCTTCAGACTGTTTTCTTTTTCACTAAATCTGTTAGGTGATTTTAGACAAGCCAGAAGATGAAAAGACAGACCATGCTGTCAGGATTGATTAAGTCAAATTTTCAAGTATGTGTAGTTTATGAGAAAGTCCCCCTCCCTCCACAAGAATCTACAAGGTGTGAGGATTTACATCACTTTAAGAGTGTTTCACTGTCTATATCTCAGACTAGGGAGAACTCTCCTTATGTGTAAGTACACATACATATATTGGACATAAAACATGCATTATCCTTTTGAGCAATTCAATTCTTGCTCTACTTAAAATTTCCATAAATTGTTTATATGCATTTGCCATTAGTAAATCTGAGTAAAGAACTTCTGTATAACTAAGTTAACTGTTTGTTAAAAGCACCAGAGGAATCTGTTGTGAGTCAGAAACTAAAAAGAAAAAATATCCCAGAATATAAAAGGCAAGAAATTTTTATTCTCTAAAGTGACAAATAAAAAGTCACCCTAAAATGTTTAAATTAGTACATTTTTCATATCTTATAAAGTGATCAGGGTTGATATCAGGTAAACAACTGATACAGAATTTATTAAACAAATCAACCTATTCTCTTGGACTTTACCTTAACAATAGGAGATGGAGATATGTAAAGCAGAGAGCTTTGGAAAGGAAAGGAGATTCAGAAGTAAGAATTTGTCAGTTCCCACTGATGCCCCGTGACAGAGGGTACTCGTTTAATAGATAAAAATACCCCTGGTATGTAGAAGAGCAATCTATCCTGCTGTCCTAAATAATTGTAGATATGCCCTATCATGATCTGATCCCCTCAGTTTAGAATCATTCATTCACTCCACACCTCTCTATTAAGTGTTGACTTTGTGTAACTTCAGTGCATGGGAGGTGAGGAGGTGGGTACCAGGAATATGATGTTTGAGGCAAGTCCAGTCTAGGGGAAGATGACTAGTACACAGACATTGCAAAGCAGTTTGATAAGTCTTTGCTCATTAAGTCATTTGTTGATGTGTATTCTCTCCCCTGAGAGCCTGTCAATGTAGTCCTGGTTCTTGAACCAGGCATAATTTCTACCACAAATTAATAAAGCAGTATTCTGTTTTATCAGAAGTGTCCTGTGAATTTATTAGCATGAGTCAAGCTCCCATAGGCAAACATATCCAATGTAGTTTCTGTATTTCCAAAGTTGAGGTCCAGGCCCCAAACCTATGAAGACTCCACCCCATGAGCCTCTGCCTTAAGCAAGCAACAGATATCCTCTTGATAATTAGATGCAACACTCTGTCCTCACATGACAGGGCTTCTATTGTACAATAACAATTCTCTAAGTCATTTTCACTAGAAATGTGCATGGGCTGGTGATTCTCAAACTTTACTGAGGATAAGAATCCCTTGGAGAGATTATTTCAAATGCAGATTCCTGGCTCCACTTTAAGAGATTGAGATCCAAAAAGTCTGGGTGCTGGCCCAGAAATATTCTTTTTTTTCCCAAGCACTCTATGTGATTCTGATGTGATTGTATCCAAGACTATACTTTAAGAAACATTCTTCAATATGACACTAAAAATGGTGTCCATAAATTTAAAGCATGTGCATTAATGTGGAAGAATTAAGTGACCTCCATAATCTGATTTTTAATAGTAATGACAGACTCATTACTATTATAGTTTTAAAATTCAACTCAGGGCATTGCAGGGTTAGTCCCCTTGCTTTGCTCAGGTACTCCCTACACTTGTTCTGCTCTGCCACTTTGCATCGTATGTCATACACACACTTAACCCCCAGGGGGGTTACCTCAAAAAATCCTAATTCACGATGACTTTTCCTAATCCTGCTCATCTCTAGCCCCTAGAGTAGTTATGTAGATTACCCATATAATACATGTTTGCATAAACATTGTTTTATTGTTGCTTTATTATTGTGCCTGGTATAGATGTTAGAAAATAATATGCAAGATTAATTGATGGTTTTAAACCCAAGTAATGGTTGGGCACAAACAGAAGTGAATCCACTCTTCCTTTGACAGTAGATCAGAGTGCATCTGTATGATTGCCTTTGTAATGCTTTTCCTTCTGAACTAAATTGGCCCTATGCACATCAGTTTTACATACAGTCTGCACATAATCAAGTTCACCACCGCAAAGGGATCACATAACAATATGAAGTAGTAGGGCATAGAAAGCTACCAAGTCTGAAAAGTATAGAAACAATACCAGTATTTTTCGTAGAAATTATAGGAAACCTCAGAACTTCTGGATACAAAATGTGAATATAACAAAATGCTGAGAGAGAAAGCTGGCTGTTGCCTCAGAAATGTTAGCATAAAGACAAAGCTGATGGCAGAGACATTAAATACTCTACCTTGTAAAGAAATCTGCAGAAAATTGAGGACCATACACCCCATCCATGGCTTACTAGAAGAAACCCAAACCAGTATGGCAACTCCCCATTGATCACTCCCATCCCAAGACCTTCCCAGCCCAATGTTAGAAGTAATACACTAAGCAGAGCAAGAGAGGTGGAGAACAGTGACTGTTAGGCCTAGTAGGAAGATGCTTCAGCTTTCAAACAACCCACTTGTGAACCAACTTCCTAATTTTCCTTTGTATTCTGCATGGTACTAGGCAGCTCAGTTGAGGACATTTCCAGACATTGTACAAAGATGCCACCCAAGAGCCAACAGTTCAGTTTCAACAGTTTCCATCTTTGCAGTATAGTTTGGCAATGACTGAATGTTAATTCCCATAGCCTGAAATACAACTTTCTTTTATACAGATTGTGTAACCCTGTAACTAAGTCAAACATTTCTAAGTTATTTTTACTCTTTTTCAATTAAATTTTTTTAATCCTGTCCTGGTAGAGGTTAGTCCTGAGAACCAAGATATTCTACTTGCTTAGCAAATGACTTCAGGCCTAGAGCCACCATTGAGAAGCAGAGCCACTGCAGGGCACCTCTCTTCCCAAATGTGTCAGCACAATGATTCCTGAGTTTGATGCGACGTTAACCCTTAAGTGAACTGGAAAAAGAATCTGCTGCCTTAACCACTGCCCAGAAGTAATTCAAAAAAAGAGTAGAAAAGAAGCCCCATATTTCTGCTTTAAAGTATTGGTTGGAGAAAAAGTATCCCCGAGTTAGTAGCCTGGTGGCTCTGAATCAGTAAAATGATTCAATGATTTCATTTTGTATCTATCATGTATTGAATGAAAATGATGACAGTGTCATTCTGTCATTATCACCTACACATGCTAAGATGACAACAAGATATCACTGATTTCCAGAGTTTCTTTGCAAATAAGCTGTGATGTATGATGAAGTGTTTACTGATATATCAATTCACAATTGATGGTGATTGTCACAAAAATGTGCAACTTGAAATAATATAAAATAGAGGTGGACCTTTGCCATAAAATTGAGGATAATCATTCATCTGAGTGTGTTTCTGCCTTCCTACTTTCAGTAACTCAGCATGTGGAGTTGTCTAAACCACATTCCACTTTCACTCAGACCACAATCTAGACCATGTTAGACCACATACTTTGCCATATGCAGCTGTAACACAAGGGAAAACCACATCAGACTTTGAATAATCTAGGTTGGGTTCATAGCCTAGTTTTGTCACTTACCAGCTGGGTTTAAAAGCTCTCATATAGCTTAAAAAATCTCAGAGCCTCAGTTCCTTTACCTGTAACATTTGAACATTTTAACTCTTTAGATTGTTAGGGAGTTTTTTATTGAATTTATTGGGGTGCCATTGATTAACAAAATTATATAGGTTTCAGGTGTACAATTCTATAATACATCATCTGTATATTATACTGTGTGTTCACTGCCAAAAATCAAGTCTCTTTCCTTCACCATTTATCCCCACTTTACCCTCTTCTACCTCCCCCCACTCCCTTCCCCTCTGATAATCACCATACTCTTGTACCTGTCTATGAGCTGTTTTTTGTTTTTTACTTAATTTCTTCACATTTTTCACTCAGCCCCAAGTTGCCCTCCTATCTGACAGTTGTCGGTCTGTCCTCTGTATCTGCATTAGGTAGTTTTATGTTAGAAAATGTCTGTGAAAACACCTAGCACAGGTGTTCCTGAGCTTAGTAATCTTCTCAAAATTCTATTAATAATATTATTTTTCTATGTTATCTTCCATGTTACTTGTTCTTTTTCCTTTTCTGCTACCTGTTGCAGCTGTGGCAAAATTTCCATGTACAAATGAAATGACTCTAGTCAAGCAATAATGAAACAAATCCTAGAACAGCCCTTTCCTGTCCGACAGTTGGTATGCATATGCTTCACTGACTTTACTGTGTAGCCATGAAACCTTCATCATAACTGTCATTTGGCTTTAACTTTGCAATAAGGTAATTATAGTGCTGGGCTTATTAAAAACAGATTCCATCACAGGAGACTATGACGGATGTTGGTGGAAGTTCTAACTTGACAAGCCAGTGGGATGAGAAAGTACATGGCAGAGCTTAGGACATTATATTGCCGATGCTGTTTATTTTCTGTCAGCTATAAACTATGCAGTAAATAACAGATTATAAAAGAGATCCAGAAATAACATTAAGCTAAAATAGAACCATCAATTATTCTCTCTTCTGTAGCTTTCAGAAGGTTTTTCTTCCTTCACTGTTGCTACTTTTTTCTTTATTCGTTAATTGCTTTTTTCCCTGACTCCCCTGTTCTGCTCTGGTGCCTATAAATCATTGTAAAAAAGATAAAATGTTACTATTATGAAACGAGTGTAAAATGGTATTTAAATAAATTTGCTTTTGCCACGAGCCAGCTTTCTCTAACCTTTAAGCTCAAGTTGAAAGCTTCTACTGAGAATGTTGTAAACTCTTTTTGGCAGAGTGCATGTATTTTTAGCCCTCACCCTATTTTAGGTACTGGGCAGAGTCCAGATTGAAGCAGTCACTTCATAGTGAGTTTTCAGATGTAATTTAAAATATGCCGCGGGAGGAAATTCAAGGTTTTCCTGTATGAAACAATTTTGAAACATATTCACCTATGCCATTGAATCACAAAGGACTGTGAATTAGCCAGCTGCAACAGCAGAACGATAATATATGGAACCAAATGGGAAGAAGTAGCAGAAGAAAAGAGTATGTAGGAACTTATATCTACCCTAACTCAGTTCCACACTGGCAGCCACACCGCGTCCAGGCTTTCAGGAGTCTTTCCGGTTCAGTGGGTTCCTCTCCCCATGTGAGGGTCCAATGTTCACACCTACATCAATAAACAGTTTGTGAAACTCTATCACATGTCCAGCTCACAAAGTAAAAACATCTCACTGCTTTTACAAATGAGCTACTCATTCAAATATTCTGAGTACCTAATATATGTCATATATTAGGACCCAGTTGTGGCTGTGACAGAAATGTCCCTAATCTCAAGGAGCTTACACTTTCTCTCTACATCTGCTCTTAAAATATTCAGACTTAATTCTAAAAACTCTTTTATTTTCTTCAGGCTAATGTCCATTGGATATACTTGTGTTGCCACTATATTGGCAGTTTATTGGCAACTAATCTGTTTATTACACAATTGTTAATGAGCATATCATTGTTATACATAAAATAGTGTTGGGGGGAGGGAGCATACAGTTACTCCAATTAAACACATCCATTTATATGGGTCAAAGCTGAGAACTAAATGGAATTGATGGGATGGTTTGGCGAAGGTGCTATAATGGGGCTAGTGTACATATCTCTGTGCCATCAATGGGTTATAGAATTACTATTTAGTCAATAACACTTGCACAACAGAGACCCACAAATACAAACACATACAATCAATCCCCTTGGGCTCAGTTGTGTATTACAGATTCTTTCATATTGAAAACATGACATGGCCATGAGTTCAGCAGTGGCAGTAGGCATTTCAATAGTGGCCAAAGTTATGTGTAATCAAAGCAAAAAAGGGTTCTCGCTCCCTCACTGACTTTTTCAGCCATATACAGATAATGTATCCCATGTTAAAAACAGTAAACAAAATCTAATACATTTCATTAGAGAAACTCCAGATAACTGGAGATCATCTGAAATGTGTCATAAAACTATGACTGAGAATCACAGTCTGGTTACCAAAGTGTTATAGGAATTAGAAGGCTTTGGGAAATTTTAACCAGAAAGAATGTGTGTTTTGGGCAGCACAAAATACCAAGGGAATAATGGGAAAGTATTTGAAACCACTGCCCATTATCACAATTCAATAGGAATAAGATACAAGAACAGAAAAGCTGATATACTTAGATAACAGGGTTAAATCTCATCGACAAAGTACCACCAAGAAATCCCCACCATACCAGGCCTACACAGAGTCTACCATTTCTTTAACTCTCTGATCACTAAAATTCTATAAGAGCATCAAATAAAATTTTGATAATTCTATTTAAATGCTCTATTGTAAGAAAAATGAGCACTGTTAGAAAGCGGATGTTTCTGTCCCTAAAAGGAAGGCCTAGGGGAGTTCCACATGGCATTAAGACACAAGCAGCTGTTACTGAGTCCCCTTCAATCATGGCTCTTTGAACTGTTACTTCTCTAGAACACATACTTTGGTTGCTTGTTGATTTTGCCACTTTCCTAGAAGCATATTTTAGCACAGATGTCTCTCCTACATCTTAGAATATAAGTTTATTTATGACACATATTGGTGATGTGAGAAGAATACATGGACAATCAAAATCAGAAGACACAAATAATGATATTACTATGTGCTATTTCATAATAATAGGAAATAAGTGTGAAAGGTGGTAAATTTTTAAAATAACCAAAGACTGTTTTTTAGACCTGAAATCAGTTAAGAATGATTCTAAACAACTATATATTCATGCAGGTCTTCAATGTATAGAATTGCACCCATGTACCACAGTGCTCCCCTGACAGCCTCTTAATTCTGCATCAGGCCAAAGGTGTCCTGCAAAGTCTTTGTTTCTATAGTGTCTCTGCATGTCCCCGGTGAAAGCTCCTTCCACAGAGTGCTGAAATGAGTTCTGCCCACAGATATCTCCCACCAAACTGTCAGTTCCTGGGAACTGACCTTATCCTTCCCTGAGTCCTGCAGTCTTAACATAGTGCTTCATTTTAAGTTTGAAGGAAGAGGCAAGTAAGAAGAAACAAGAGAAAAGGGAAAAGGAACAAATAAAAGGATAGAGAAAGAAGAGGCAGAAATGTGCACAATGAAATGTCCAATACACATTTCTAAATTCTCTTCTCAGGTGACTTTGTTATTGATTTCCAGATCCTCCTCTGGAATCCTTTGTCTGAATCAGAATTCTTAGAGACACTGAATGCTATTTTTTCAACAAGTGAGAACCATGAAACCACAAGAAAAAATAAGAGAAAGAAAAGTCTTCACTTAAATATCTAGGTATCTTACTGCATATGACAAGAATTTAAGAAATTATAAATTCTGTACATTTTAAGAAACAGTGTTGGTCTTTATGTAAGTTGTGTCATTGTTTGTTACACCTTAATTACGCCAGGCTACTTCATTTATTCAACAAAGATTTACTGAGCATGTACAATGTGTCAAGCCTTCTTCTGAGGACTAAAGCCTGCCTATATGAAGCTTACATGCCCAAGGTCAGAGGCAGACAGAACAATCAATAAGTTATTAGGTGATGTATGGGGAAGGGTTGGGGAGAGAAGGACTAGGGGTGTCAGAGTGTCTGGTCCAATTTTAAATAAGCTGGTCAGGTCAGGTGATTGAAAAGGTGACATTCAAATAAAGCACGCAGACAGTTGTCAGGGAGTACTCCACACAGAGAAACAAGCCTATGCAAACACACCAGGAGCCCTTAAAAGCCACAAGGAGCCCTGGCTGGCATAGCTCAGTGGATTGAGCATGGGCTGTGAACCAGGCATCGCAGGTTCGATTCCCAGTCAGAGCATATGCCTAGGTTGCAGGCCATGGCCCCCAGATACCGCACATTGATGTTTCTCTCTCTCTTTCTCTCTCCCTTCTCTCTCTAAAAATAAATAGATAAAATCTTTAAAAAATATATTTAAAAAAAAAGCCACAAGGAGGCCAGGGTGGATGGAGCACAGTGTGCTGAAAAGAGTGGGAAAGGGGTAGATGAGGTCAGGGAGGTAATGGGACAAAGCAGGGGCAGATCATGTACAGCTTTGTAGCCACTGCAATGACTGTGATTTTACTCTGAGTCACATGACAACCTACTGGAGAATTTGCTTTCATTTACCCTTCTCTTTCTGTAAACAGCTTCCAGCAGTTGCCATCCTATTTCTCCCTGGACAAAAGTCTTTTACAGTTAACCTGCCTGCTTGTGCTTTTCTTAAAGATTTAACTAGGAAGGTCAAAGTCAATTTGATACCAACTGTACTCCCCTTTGACCTGGAACTGGGGTTCCTGTCCTGGGTAGCATACTCTGAGATCCCGCCCTGCCATGGCCCTCTCCTGGTTGTGCCTCTCTTCATGGGGTGAGAAGGCCAAGAGGCAAGTGTTCTCATTCACCCAGACCTGTCTCCCTCCTTCTAGACCATACTGGGACTTTCTGCCCAAACATTAAACTCCAATCCCCAGAGCCTGTGTGGCCTCATTTCCTGGTGTACCCTTCCTAGCCAGTCCATTCTCCTCAGTGCACACAAACCTGTATGCCAAGGATGGCCGAGGCAGCTACTTGCAGAAGGGATGGAGCTTAGCCTTTCAGATGGGGGAGGAGGCCACAAGCATTGACTCAAGGCCCCTGGGGTGTGGATGGAGCCAGAGAGGGTGCGCTGGGTCAATGATCTATTCACACCCCCTGCCCTGCAAGTGTTTGGTATACTAGGTGTGAAAGCCCTTCACCTAGAATACAAAAACTCTCCTTCCAAAAGTAAGAGGGAAAACTCTCCTTCACCTGGTTCCAACTGCAATCAGAAGTTGTTTTCCCCTGTGGATCTACTACTGTCATTGCTCTTCTGGCTTATTCACATCATCAAAATAGACTTCCAGATCAGAGGGAGATGTGTATTCCATTGTCAGCTGAGCACATCTCTCCAAGATCCCCTTGTTTCCAGGCTGCAGTTTTCCATGAAATAAGAGTCACCCTATCAACCCTGAGGTCCTCTTTTCAGCCACAGGCCAGCAGATACACCATGGAAACTGATGCTCACATTCTCTTCAGTTCAGAGGCAGTAACTATCCGTCACAGTGGCTATTGCCAGCAGCAATCACTTTTTAATGGGACTAAGCACTTATGAACAATTTTAACTTGAACATAACATTTTCAACAGTTAAACAGTAGCTTCCTCTATAAAAATACTTCTTTTTAGACATGGTTTCAAATCTCTTATCTCCTTTAATTATCTTAACATATCTATGAAGCAGGTAAGTAGAGAAATGGAACCACAGAGAAGATGAAGGATTTGGCCATGGCCACTTACAATGTTCCTACTAAGTCTGAATCTCAATCTAGACTGGATTCCAATAACCTTTCCAGCACAAGGGCTGCCTCCTGCAAGCACCTATGACTTTTCACCTGAGACTTTCTCTGGCTTGCCTGGCCCTTTGGAAGCACAGGCCTAAAGTGCCAGGGACTTGATCGCATCATGCAACAGTACTTAACTAATAACAAATTAGAGTTAGTGGAAATATAGCTTCCTCACCTCTCAGGTGGGACAACTTTGAAGCATGCTTTTTTATACTGTCACCCAGGTTCACCAATGGCAATGAGGTCCAATTGCCCACAACAGTCACCTGCTCATTAAAGTACCCTGCATTGGCTCTCATTGCCCCCCAAACTTACTTCTTTGTTCCCCAACATTCACCTCCTGGTATCACTGTGCAAAAAATCTTCTTAAACTTAAATTCTTTTCTAGAGGTATTTCCAATATTTAAATACTAGCAACATAAGAAACATCCAAACCTGTAAGGATTTTTATGGGTTTATTTGAAATAAACTGTTAACAGTTGCCAGGAAGCAAAATCTCAATGGATTGAGAAAATGCTGTGGAAAATGGCAGTTTACCACATATTTATACATAAAAATCAAAAGGGATTGGATAAAGAGTAAAACAATAGACACAAACTTCTTTTACATAGGTGGGTACAGTCAACAATTAACACGATAACAGTAACAGTGAGGGGATGTGTGGTCTTCTTTCTGGTGCAGTGTCTGTGCTTTGAGGGATCCATAAAAAAGGAAATGACCCTGACATTCCAAAGGTGTGTTATTATAGATGCAAAAAAGACAATAGTCTCACTTAAGGTAAAAATTGACTTTTGTCAGGGAAGATTCTAGCCTAGGACATGACTGTCCACTTTGACCTGTTTTAGTTAGAAAGTTTTCATTTCAGACCATCCTATGTAGTTACTCTGGACTCTGAGTTTGTGAGACCAAACTCAGGCTTCCCCTGAACATGTCAGGTTTACTACGTGGCCCCTTTCCCTCCACAATACTTTGAGGAAAAAAAGTCTGTATGATGTGAAACAGACTGAAGGAAGAAGGATGTCAGACTGAGTGTTCAGGGAAGACTAGAGAATGAGATGATGTTGAGCAAAGGTGATAGCTGAGACTTGAATGACAAGGAAGAACCTACGAGTAGCATCTGGGGGATTTGAGGGACAGGACAGCCTTCCAAGGAAAAAGGACAAGAGGTGGGAATACCTGGAGGCTGGATGAAGCTAGAGTGCTTGAAGAACACTTGAAGGCCAGAATGGCTGGATCAGATGAGGTCAGAGAAGACAGGAGCTGGTCCCAAGCTCCTTGGGGCCATGATAAGGATTTCTGGATTTCACTCTATGCACAATGGGAAGCTGCTGGACAGCAAGCCACATGTAGGAGTGGTCTCATCTACTTTTCTGAAAGGTCATTTTGGCTTCTGTTAGACACCACATGATATACACATAACCAGCCCCATGAGATGTCTCAGGTAGACCACATATGAAGTGTACTTTGACTGAACTTTGGTGGGGAGGGGAAGATAGCAATTTAAGAATTTTCCTATGGTTTGCAGAGACCTTCTCAAATCTGTAGCCCTGTACCTCCTGTATCAATAACATAAAGTGTTCATCAAGTCTTTTGTGAAGAAGTCATGGAAAGCATAACTGGGACATTATCATTCCAAATATGTGTCAAGTAGCAATTTACTCAAGAGTTCTATATCTCATACATAAAAGTTTAGAGATTTCAATCACTTTCCTGATAAGTCCTTTTGCATTAAAAAGAAAAAAGTATCTTTTGCTAATTGGAGAGAAATGAAGGTCAATATATCTAACCATCTGGCACCAGATTTCAAAAGATCACTGCTTTTAAGTGCTTCCTGCTCATCACGGTGCTCTACTAATGCATATTCCTCCTGATAGCAACTGCTTTGCCATTTTGTTATTTAATGAAGATGCTATAGAAGCAAAGGTTAGCATCTTGCACCTTTTAGGGCAAAAAGATGAAGCTAGTTAGACTGATGCTTGACAAGCAGTCAGAATAAATTAGTTTCCCCTGTCTGAAATGCTCCTTTGTCAGCTTCAGAGGTAGGGGTTGTACGTGGTCAGACAGTATTTTAGCTCAGCTAATGCTGCCAAGAGTAGAATATCAGATGAAATGCAGATGAGTTTATTTCAAAATCACTGCTTTGAGCTAAAGCATCTTGATGCCTATCTACTTGTGCCCGCTAGTCCATCAGCCTGCCCTAAGAGGCTGATGCCATTTTTCACTACTGTTCCCAGGACTTACTTACTAGGTAGTAGATTATTTTGTGGAAGAATTTTTCACTAAATTCTTTATCCATGTTCTCTTGGAAAAAGTTGCATACAAAAACTTTTTTTAAAATTAAGCAAAAGAAAGCTACTACCTGTATGTTTTAAGGGGATTTATTTTGTAAGAGAATGAAAAACAACCATTTTCTTCTCTTCTAATTCTGGATACTTTCAGAACATTTTATATCAGAAAAGAGTCACCTCTTGATTAAAATATGTTTTGCAATTTTAGCTCTCACAGCATTTTCCTCTGCAGTTTGAGTGTGATATCACTAGGTAGTGGTGGAAAGTCACAGATACCTGAAGTCTAAGAAATGGTTGTGTTTTGCTGGAGAGTACGGATAGCATTCTCTATTCCATGCTCAGGTAGGTATAAGGATTATAACCACTACAGTAACAAGGAAAGTCTTCTATGAATCCTACTGCATTTGAAGTCATTGAAGGGGGACACAGGTAATGCTTTTTAATTGATTCTGATCCCATAATAGCAAAACAGGAAGTTGAATTTTTATTTTGAACACCTGCCTTTGTGTTTTATTGCATCACCTATTTTTCATTTTTAGAGGAATTATCAATGTTGCAATATTTATGTAAATAATGATTTGAGATTATCAAGTCTGTGGAATAAATTCCAATAAAATTGTTTCATTTTATATATGTAAATAAAGTAAAAATATTCAGCAGCAATTTCTATATTATTCATATACATATGTATATTATGAACAATATGTGAGATTAATTTATTCCTTCCATCATTCATTCCATCATTCATTCAACAAATTTTTATAGAGTGCCTATTCTGTACCAGGCCCTGTTCTTGGTACTGAAAAATAGCAGTCAACAGAAAAGCCTTCACCTGTTAGAGTTTACATTCTGGTGAGGGAAAGCAAACCAATCAACAAGCCAGACATATGTATGTTTATGCCAGAAACAGTAAATGCTGGGGAGAAAAATACAGCTGAGAGGAAAAATAGCAATGGCCTTGGGAATGGAATAGTTATTTTAAATAGAGGGTCATGAAAGCATCACTAATACAATGACATTTGATCAAAAACCTGAAAGGAAGAAAAGAGTCATTCCCAAATCCAGGAGGAACATTGCAGGCTAAAATAATGGCAAGTGAAAAGGCCCGGAGGTGACAGTAGGCTTGGAATGTATAAGGAACATGAAGTAAAATGTAGCTGATGCTCATATGCACGAGGAAAAATAGTAGAAATGAGGATACAGAAATAGTAGGCAGAGCCCTGGGCAAGATCACGTAGGGCCTTACAGGTGGTGTTACAGAACTATCAAGTGTCTACTGTAAGGCAGGTATTGGAGGTTGTGGCAGTGAACTAGACAGCTAAGGTCCTTGCTATACAGAGTTTACTTCTAATAGACACACATGCACACACAGTTAATAGGGACCTGTTTCCATGTACTCAGCACTAACCAATACCTTCTTTCAGTCTCCTGGCTTTGTTTTACTCCTTTATAGGATCTTTTCTTTCATGAGTGTTCTGAGTTCATCATGCCCTGCCTCTTCATCTTCCTCCCTCACTGATTCCTACATAAAAGCTACTAATTTCCTGCCAGAAATGGAGGTAGAGAAGAGCAGGAATGAGGTTGAAGCCAGGCTGTTCTTTACAACTCCCCTAAAACAGCAAACACCCCCACTCTGCTCATTTGCTTTCAAGCCAGGACTCAGTGGCTAAATCTATACACAATGACAGAGGTCAATTAATTAACTGCCTTTGCCTTGGTTCCCCTAGCAACTGGCTTTGGGTCCTAACTAAATCCCAACTAGAGAGATTTCTTGGCAATTTTGTTAACTTATGCTAGAAGAAAAATTTGATAAGAATTTAGAGCAGAAAATTAACTGGTTATAAGAGAAACTTTTCATTGATTAAAATCTCTGAATCCCTGTATTCTAACAGTGGTTATAGCCTCATTACTCAAGGTCACAGTAAGAAAGCCCCTTATTGCATGTTGTTCTATCGAACTAAAGAAACAAATAACCAGTAGCCTTAAATGAATCAAAAGCCCCTCCTCGGAGGGCTCTGGAACAACAATGTAAACACCAATATGAACTAAAGCAAGGAACGTGGAGTAGGATGACAAGGATTTGCAACTCCCGCTTGCCAGCCTCAGCTGCAGTGGACGTCCCCAATGCACATCTCAGCCACCAGTCTCCATTTTCTCCACTGTGAAATCACTGTAGGCCACTGTGGAAACTGTTTGTGCCTTTTTCAGCCCATTAATTTCTCTGTATTTAAGAGGAAGAGCATTTCCATCTCAGATTGGATTTTGTTCATTAAACCCTCATCTCACTTCCCAACCTGCCAAATTTTCATCAGTAGAGATCTGAGATTCAGACACCACAAGTCATTAAGCACAACATCTTGAAATTTATAATTTTGTTTAACAAAACTCTCTACATACAATCTAATTCACATATATTATCCTAGTAAAAGTTTAAATAGATGTCTTCTAAAGCATTTTGAATATATTATTATTGGATTAGCACTTCACAGAGAAACTATTTTTATTTCTCAGAATATTCTTAATCACAGGCAATAAACAGGACTAAAGAATCCAAATTTTTGCCTAATTTTTCTTAAATTACAATTAATTAAAGTAACTATTTGTTAACATTTTTTAATTTTTTAAAAAAATTAATTAATGAGGGAGGGAAATATACATGATGGTTCGGAAGCATGTTGTTTAATACAGGGCTTCCCAACCATCGGCTACGGACGCGGTCCTCGGCCTGTCCTGGGAGCCAGGCTGCAAGCAAAGCTCACCTGAACTCCTGAGTTCCGCCTCCCGTGTCCACCCTCCCATCCAGAGCGGGGGATTGAAGCTCATCTGAGCTCTGCCACCTGGCCTCTCAAACTGCTCCCCCCACCACCACCACCCCATCTTCCAGGAAACCGGTCTGTGGTGCCAAAAACTTGGGGGACCGCTGGTTTAAAAGGCTTAAAGTAAAAGATTTGAGTAAACAAATCATGTTATGCCAGAAAGGAGGGAAATCCTTGCGGGGAGACAGGCAGTCCGCTGGTCCACTCACTTCCCTTGGTGTGCCCCCCATGGTCAAAGGAGGCTGGTCATGGAGTATTAAATGGTTCCAGGGGACAGCTGGCCAACCCTTGGACTTCCTTATAAGCTGCATCACATACAAAAGAACTGGGATAGCTTGTAGGACATTATGCCAGCAGATGCCAGAGGCGGAAGAGGCCCTCCTGCCCCATGAGCTCTGCCCCCCAACCCCAAGCTGTGAAGCCAGCCCAGAGAGCTAGAGAGCTGGGGAAAGTAAGAAGCCTAAAAATCTCGATCCGAATAAAGAAGGGTTTAACTAGGGGAAGAGGCAGCTTTAGCAGTTTTACAAATAATCTCTCAGCCTCAGGAAACTGAAGCAGGGCTGTCCTCTGAGGCAAGGCATATGAGGGTTTAAATATTTGAGACTTACATTCTAATGCAGAAGTTAATCATGTCAAAGATAAAAAAATCAGCTACAATTTCTCATGTTTCCTGATCAGGCTGTTCTACAATGTGATTAACACTATGATCACAATAAAAATGTTTTATTTAGTGGATAATTGTATGTACTGGTGTCTACCATTTCCAAATGTCTCTTTTTATTACCCTTGTTCAAGAAAGTCTTAATATTTAAGTGATTTACTGATCACTTAAAATGCCAGCCTTGCCATTAGGAGGTACATTCACTATACATTGCTTAATTGTATAGTACATTATTTCTTTATAAACAGACACATTACAGTAGAACATTAATTAAATCTTTTCCCCACTATGCATTACATTTTGAGGACAACATTGTTACCAAGTGTTGGCCAGATTGATGTGCCTGTGATTCCGTTTCTTGGCTCACAAGGAAGCACGCTCCCCAAGAAGCAGTGCTACTGGGACTCCAGGCTTAGGCAACAGACAGCTCTGATTTGTGAAAGACATACTTAATGAATAATGCATGGCAGGTGCACTTCAACAACCCAATTTGCTGAACTATTTAGCATCAATAACCTAGCTATAATAGAAACAGAAGGCCTTTTAGAGCTAGGTTATGAGAAGAGTTTTAATAGAATGATATCACTCCAATCATGTGCATCACATTTGCATTTAGTAGAAGCTGGTGTTTGGATTGGTATAAAAAGAAAACTTCTTGCAGTCACTTTTTTTTTTGTAAGCTCTCACTCACAACTATGTTGGCATATGGGTGCTGTGCCAGGATCGGCCATCCGGGAAGCATTTGAGGAAGCACATAGCAAGGTCTTCTCCCTACAAATCACATAGTACTAAAAAGGCCAGAAAACCCTTCTAGTTAAAAAATAATTCTAGTGTGGATGGAGCGCAAAACTACAAGCAAATTTCTTATTTGCTTTCAGACTGAATGACAAATATCACATTAAAATTTCCTATAGGATAACATATTTTCTAACATCAATGAAAAAGGGCAAGAGTAGTGTCAAGAAACTAATCTTCAGTAAATCATTTTATATTTCCCTGTTAACCCATAATCTCCAAAATCAAAAAGCAAGGAAAAAGTCCCATGGTCTAATACTTGAGAAACCATGGAAATGCTGTGTGCAAGGTATTCGGTTAACATTATTTAAATGCAAATTTATCATTTAGTACCTCCTCACTGAGAATTAGAAAGAGAACAAGAATAAGAAAGGTACAACTATGTCAAATTTCCCAGTACTAATAACATAAAGAATAAGACTAAATTTGACAATAGGGTTTTACTCATGCACAAGCAGCATTTATTGAATGAACAGAGGTGAGTTCAACAATCAATATTAATAGTTACATAAAAGTTAGAAGAAACTTCCTACAGCAAAAGACTGCCCTGGGGTCCACATTCCATATGGAACAGCCTAAACCATCCTCTAAAAGAACCACATTAAAATCCCCCAAACCCAGCCTTGTTGTACGTCTGGAAGCCTTGAAATCCAATGATATCTCTGAAGCCTAGGAGCTGACCAAGCAGAAGACTGGGCTTAGGGACCCCATCCTCTAAGCAGAATCTTGCCATGGTTCAAGATCATCTACAATTTGTAAAGCATCTTACATGAATGTCAGACCAAATGTGAAAGGAAAGCTTGGCTTCCCAGGTGACTTAACTGCTTGCTCAGGTGTGAATGACTGGGGCCCTAGAGAAAGGCATTATAAATGAAAGATATCAGGCGTCTGCTGAGAAGGGAACTAAGGATTGTTGAATAGTTTCTACATGCCAGACTTTCTGCTGGGTGATACACACACCATCAGTAGTGATTATAAAAAATGAATATTAGAATTGACAAAATAAATTGAAGACAAAATAAATTGAAGACAAAATGAATGGAAGAACCAAAGTATATCTTCTTCTGATGCAGCTTTGGGAAAAAGAAAGAAACTGAAGCAAAATAAGACAAAGAGAGGTCCTCCTGGGATTACATTCTTGTCTGTCTTAGAGACGTGCTGAATGGACAGTTTGGCAGGTTCTTCTCCAACCTGCACGGAACATTCCTGAGCAACATGAAGTCACATATCCCTGTGTACTGAGGAAGAGAACAGAGAAACAGCCCACAGGCTTGTTTCTCCTTAGCATCGCAGACCCAAGTGGGTTAATAAGAATGTTCCAAAACCTCCTAAGTCAACCATCCAAATTGTTACGTCTTCAAAGGTGAGATGGGACTCCTGCCATAATAATTAATGAATATTTTATCTCAGTGAGACTTATACTTTATAGATGAAACCAAGCTTTAAAAATATAAATTGTTTATATCATCGACCACCTTGTATATTAGGTCTGGTTGATCCCAAAGCCCTGAAATTTCCCCTTTGAGATATGAAAAACCTGAGCATTGAGGGTACACATTCAACATAATCCAGGTACTGTTGCTGAGTCAAAGATTCTCAACTGTGCTGTGAATTAATTTCAAATTCCATCTAAAGGAGGAAAAAATATTGCAAAAGTCCCTCATATTCAACATGTCCAAGAACAGCTCATGACTTTACACTTCCCCAAATATCTGTTCCTTCTCCCGCATTTCCTTTCTCGGTGAATGATACCAACACCCATCTAGTTCTGCCAAGCAAGGATGAAAAAGTCATTGTGGACCTTCCCATTGTCCCCAGACACATACATATCATATGCATTCTGTCACCAAGACTGGCCAATTCTAGCTTCTAAATGTTTTCTAGAACTATCTAATTTCCTCTATGCCTGCTGCTACCCTTCTAACCCAGATTATCATGACCTCCCCTGGACAAGTGCAGAAGCTTCTCAACACCATTCCCTACATCAACCATAGGCTTGTCCAGCCACTTTCAAGTCTGCATATTCCATCCAGAATGTTCTTTTGTTTTTTTCTTTGATGATTTTTAATTAAACAAAATAACTCAAAAAGGGCAATACTGAACAGATGACAAAAAGGAGCCCTTTGGAAATTAGTTTCAGTAACAAAATTTGTCCTCTCAAAGTGTGGTTTTGATTAAGTTTAGATTTCATAAAGCAGCACAAAATATTATTGTTCAGTGTTTTTTTTTAAAGTATACTTTATTGATTATGCTATTACAGTTGTCCCAATTTTTCCTCCATTTTATCCCTCTCTGCCCTGCCCACCCCCCACTCTCCAGAATTACTCCCCTCTTTAGTTCATGTCCATGGTTTGTACATATAAGTTCTTTGGCTTTTCCACTTCCTATATTATTCTTAACCTCCCCATCTATTTTGTGCCTACTATTTATGCTTCTTATTCCCTGTACCTTTCCCCACTATCTTCCCCTCCCACCCCCACTGATAACCCTCCATGTGATCTCCATTTCCGTGATTCTGTTCCTGTTCTAGTTGTTTCTTAGGGTTTTTTAAAAGTTCAATTGATAATTGTAAGTTTGCTGTGATTTTACTGTTCATAGTTTTTGATCTTCTTCATTTGCTTAGATAAGTCTCTTTAACATTTCAAATAATAAGGACCGGGTAATGATGAACTCCTTTAATTTAACCTTATATGGGAAGCTCTTTATCTGCCCTTCCATTCTAAATGAAAGCTTTGCTGGATAGAGTAATCTTGGATGTAGATCCTCGCCTTTCATGACTTGGAATACTCCTTTCCAGTCCCATCCTGCCTGCAAGGTCTCTTTTGAGAAATCAGCTGATAGTTTTATGGGAACTCCTTTGTAGGTAACTCTCTGCTTTGCTCTTTCTGCTTTTAAGATTCTCTCCTTATCTTCAATCTTTGGCAATGTAATTATGATATGCCTTGGTGTGTTTCTTCTTGGATCCAACTTCTTTGGAATCCTCTGAGCATCCTAGACTTGCATGTCTAGTTCCTTCACCACAATGGGAAAGTTTTCCTTCATTATTTGTTCAAATGAGTTTTCCATTTCTTGTCTTTCCTCTTCTCCTTCTGGTATTCCTACAATTCAGATGTTGGAACATTTAAAATTGTCCCAGAAGTTCCTCAGCCTCTCCTCATTTTTTCAAACACTTGTTTCTTCATTCTATTCTGGTTGGATGTTTATTTCTTCCTTTTGTTCTAAATTGTTGATCTGAGTCCCAATTTCCTTCCCTTCACTATTGGTTCCCTGTATATTTTTCTTTGTTTCACTTTGTATAGCCTTCATTTCTTCCTTCATTTTGCAACTGAACTCAGTCATTTCTCTGAGCATCCTGGTTATCAGTGTTTTGAAATCTGCATCTGATAGGTTGTTTATCTCCTCATAAGTTAGTTCTTTTTTGGAGATTTGATCTGTTCTTTCATTAGGGCCATATTTCTTTATCTCAGTGTACCTGCTACATTGTAAGGAGTGGAGCCTTAGGTATTCATCAGGGCAAGGCAACCCAGTTCTCTATGTTGTGGTGCTGTATGTAAGGGAGGAGTCAGAGAGGGAACAATGTGGCTTTCTAGCTTGCTCAGCTCTCACCCCACTGTCAGTCACTTCCCCTGCTTCCCATGAGCATAGTGTGCCCTTTTAGGTGCTAATTCCCAGGTGGGTGGGCACATGTATGTTCTAGTACCCTCCAAAGGACTGTGGATCTCTCCAAAGGACTCTCCTGTGAGACTTGGAGTTTCTCCCACCACCACAACCCCACAGGTTTTTTTAATTTTAATATATTTATTGATTATGCTATTATAATTTTTCCATTTTTTTCTCCCCTTTAATCCCCTCTGCCCTATAGTCCACTCCCACCATCATTCCCCCACCTTAGTTCATGTCCATAAGTCATACATATAATTACTTTGGCTTCTCCATTTCCCATACTATTCTTAACCTCCTCTTGTCCATTTTGTACCTACCATTTAAGCTTTTTATTCCTTGTCCCCCATCCTCCCCCTGCCACCTCCCTGCTGATCACCTTCCATGTGATCTCTATTTCTGTGAATCTGTTCCTGTTCTAGTTCTTTTTCTTTCTAAATTGGTTGTTACTTTTCTTTTGGTTGTACAAGGAAGTGAAGCATTTCTACCTATGCCTCCATCTTGGCCACAACTCCCAGGGTGTTCTTTTTAAAATGTAAACCTGAAAACATATCCAGTACATTGCCCCTTACCCAGTTCTTAAACATATCAATAGCTTCCCAGTGTTAATAAGTTAGAGAAAAAAACCTTAGCATGACCCTGCATGGACTGACTCTGCCTACTTCGCCATCCAGACTCATGTCAAATTATTCTCCTCTCTGTTTGTTCCAACCACTTACAGTGACAGACAGTATTCTTTGCAGTCTTCAAACATTGATGCTTCTTCTCTTCCTAAGACCTTTCTTTACTGGCACATAGAATCCACCCAAAATATTCTTTTCCCTCTCAGTCAGCTGGAACCTCCTACCCAACCTTCAAACCTCAGCTCAAATGCTGAATTCTGATAGAAGCCCTACCTAAGCTTCCAAACAGGCCCTTTTGTTTGATACTCACAGATCATCCTGTACCTTCCTTTCATGGTACTTTTCAAGGTTTATAATTATATGTGTATTACTTGATTATTTGATTCTCCTTCTCCTTCTCTCTCTCTTCCTCTCTCAGTTGCAGAAGGCAGGGCCTGAATCTGCGTTCTCTCCTTGGAATCCCTAATACCAAAAAAAATTCCTGACACTTATTAGGTGAGCAGTAAATATTTGTAGTAATAGAAAGAATATTAAAGGAAAGGAAGAAAGAAGGAAGAAGAAACATGGTGAAGATGACTAATTTGTAGCCTAAGTCTCAGGACTGGATTAGGAACTGGGGTGAGGTATGTCTGCCCCTCTGCTAAGAGCAGGAGAGGAATGGTGAGGAGCTGCTGCACTTTCCCTGGGAATCCACCTGCTTGGCCATCTCTGAGACTGCTCTACGTAAGTCAGAACCTCCCAAATAGGATTTCTTCTAGCATTTGTCCTACTATTATCTGAGGTGAAATCAGAAAGTAGATAAGAGAAAACATTAATACCTTGCACTGGCCTAAAACTCTGACCATATTTATGTAAGCTATATCTCTCCAAGCAAGGTTACTGCCAAGTACTTGGTCAGGATAGTGTTGCTCTTTCCCAAAGCATTTTCTGTATTTCTTCTTCAGCTGGTTGCATGTACAATGTTTCACTATTGCCTTAGAATTTCTCCTGGAAGTATTCCCTTTCCTCTTCCCCATTACCTAAGAAGTCAGCTATAAACTAACCTCATCTAGCTTCACTCTGAACTCCCCGAGTTGAACTCCACACTTCTTCCTCTGTGCAGTTGGCACCTGGTGGTGATTTTAGAAACTCTGACTCACGTAAAGGGCATAACAAGCCTCTGGACTGCCACATCTGCACCATGTCAGTCCTGCTTATGTGCTGAAAGAATTCCTACAGTGTGTAGTTACAGTCCAAAAGCTGAAATCCTGTGTTTACCATAGACAGAAAGGAATGTCCTAGTCACAGTGCAGCATCAGCTGCCCTGAGCTCTCAGTACTGCCCAGTTTAGAGGACCACTTGAAAAGCTACTGCCAGTGTGGCTAAGCAGCACCTTTTAGAGACTCCAAAAAGCTCATGCCACTGGCACAAAGACAATCTTTCTGGGAATCAAAGAGCAAAAAAAAGCCTGGAAGAATGCTGGCAGTACCCATGGCCCCTCACTTATCTACTGATTGCAGAACAAATGAGGGCTTAAAAGAGAAGAATGCATACTGGAAAGTCTATTTGATCCACTCTCTAAAGTGAAAATAAAACCTCTTCATGTCGAGCAGAGGTGAAGCACCCACCCCATAAGATTATAGCACCAGTTTCCTATACCCACCAATACAACTGGCAGGTAGATTACTAGGAATTAGGAAATCACCTTCTAACTGAGCTCCCATTCCAGAGCACTGGTTTGAGTAAACAGAAAAAGGAAATGACAGGAGCAGAAGCTAGAAAGATTAATGTTTCTCCTATACCAGAACCTTGAGTATTTTTATCAGAAAGAAGATGGGTAAGAGAACATGGGTGTGATTTGGGTAGGGCCCCTGCTCAGTTGTGGAGGTGAAGCGGCCAGGAGAGCATAGAGGGAGTAAATGTGTTCCCACTCTACATTGTTTTATAGCCTAGTGCTTATTCCACATGGCCATGTGAAGTAGGACTAACACAAAAGGACAGAGGCTGTTGCACAAAGGATAGATTTGAATTCAATATAAGCAGAAACTAATAGTAGCCTAATTGTGGTGTTAGCACCCCCTGGTGGCCATAGTTGGGTGACCAGTCACAGGTGAGTGAAGAACCTCAAGGCTCTATGGTTCAAGAAGCTCCACGGTTTGGAAGCACCTGGCATTACTACTCCACTGGATGTATATCTAGAGGCAGCACCTTTGTAGGAATCACAATCAGAAAACATGTCAAATTGTCCAAAGAAGAAGAAAAGAAAAATAAACAGACTTGGGGAGAAGAATACTTATTCGAAGACAAAGGAAAAAAGCAAAAATCCAAGATTTAAAGTGAAGGGTGAGAAGCAAAGCCTTGAGAAAGCTCCTCAGGTGACTAGCAGACTGAGATAGGCATCTTTTTTTTTAATTCTCACTCAAGGATATGCTTTTATTGATTTGAGAGAGAGAGGAAGGGGTTGGGGTGGAGAATAAGAGAGAAAAAGAAACATCTATGTGAGAGAGAAATATCAATCGGTTGCCTCCCATGTGCACCCCAACTGGGGATCGAACCTGAAACCTAGGTGTGTGGCCTGACTAGAATCAAACCTGCCACCTTTTGATGTATGGGATGATGCTCCAAACAACTGAGCCACTTGGCCAGGGTTGAGATTGCCATTTTGCTATGGGTTCCTAGTGCCAAATTTGGGGCATGTCCTAGAGATTCCAAATCTAAACTGGACAATTTCTTGATCTGGGTTGGCTCTTTCATCAGTTGAATGGGTATCACAGAAGATATTCAAGCTTTGAGTAAGTAGTGGGATTTCAACAGTTTTCAGCTGGAATTGCTGAACCCCCAAATTTTATGTTATATTTCATGTATATTTTTCTGGAGAGAGAGTTGACTATTTTTATCAGATTCTAAAAGGTCTCACACTACTGCTTCAGATAAACTTCAAAGCATCTTCAAATTCTATCATTGTGTTTAATATCAAATACTTGGATATTTAGAAATATTTACTTTCTTACTTGGTATTAGATAATTGAAAGTTTAAAGTTGTATCTAGTAGTAATTCTTGCTCCTTGGGAGCCTAACAGTAAAATAATTGATAAATGTTCCTCCTCCTAAATAACTGCACTTCAGGTGATATTTAGGCTTTGAAGTTTTATGAAGCCCAGGAAATGAAAATATAGTAACTTAATGCCTAAGCATTAAATCCAGTCCAAGGGAGGATTCATATGGCATGTACAAGGTCTGTCTGGAAAAAGTCGAGCCATTGTTAGTAAAATGAGAATGGTTTGCATGACATCAGTGTAATCTGACAGCCAAGGAGAGCGGACTGGAATGAGCATATGTGAACAATAATGATTTCACTACACTAGTCAGTGGGGTCAGCAGACGCCATTGAATGAGCATGTGTACTGTGTGGCCATTGCATTCAAAAGACTGAACAAATAGAGCAACAAATCTGCATCAAATTTTGTATTAAGCTTGAACATCCCTCCACAGAAACTATTAAGATGATTCAGAAGGACATGGCTATAGTCAACTGGTGACTGGAAGCTTCGTCACAAAAACGCGCCCTCATGCGTCACGTCTGGTACAGAGTTTTTTGCTGAAACATCAAATCACCCCGGTGACTCAGCCCCACTACACCCAGATTTGGTGCCCTGCAACTTCTGGGTTTTCCCAAAACTAAAATCAACTTTGAAAGGGAAGAAATTTCAGACCACTGATGAGATTCAAGAAAATATGATGGGGCAGCTAACGGCAATTGGGAGAACTGTGTGAGGTCCCAAGGTGCCTACTTTGAAGGAAACTGAGGTGTCCTTGTCCTATGTACAATATTTCTTGTATCTTGCATCTTCTTCAACAAATATCTTTATTTTTCATATTACATGGTGGGATACTTTCTGGACAGACCTCATATATTAGGCATTTGCCCTTTGCCTCCCCAAACCACTTTGCCCTTCCTGACAATTGCCTCAGTTTTTGTTTGGGGTCTGCCTCTCCCACTCTCAAATAATATGATCTAGGTTGGCTTCTTCATCAGTTGAGTGAGTGAAGCTACTTCAGAGTCAGACCTTCCTGGGGCACAATGATTGGGGTAGAGTTGGCAGGTCACCTAATCCAGTCTAATTCTGGTGACTCTCAGGACATTTCCTGGGAATATTGAAACAAAGACCCTTGCTATTTCACCCTGGATTTAAATCTCTCAGTTACTGACAGGCACCTCTTTACCACTCGGGGTCCTAAAATAGAGCCAGCACTATAGAAGCAGATCCAAGAAATGGGTAACAGGAACTCAGTAGTTGGTAATGTGGTATAAATCATGAATCAAGGCACACTTAAGGCTCTATTCATATGTGCCAGTAAACTCCCCTAAAGCCAGTTTGGGTTGGGTTTTTTGTCAAAAGAATTCAGATTGCAAATGAAAATGTCAAACTACAGTTTGACAGTTACCATTTAGAGTCCCCATAAAATAAACCTCTACCAATTCATATGGCTTTTTCTAAACACCCCTTAAGGTGAAAGAGCCTTTTTATCTGGTTTCTCCTGTCTTTTGTCCTATTTCCTCTCCCCTCTTCCAAAGTACCTCCAAGATAACACAGATTCTTTTGAGGACACATATTTCCATTTAAAACACGCTCTGAAATGCAATCAGCTCTTAAAACCATTTCAAAGAAACCTTAACAAGGTGAAGCAGCAAAGGGAATGTAAAATGTAATATGGCCACAATATCTAAGCAGGGGGTATTGTAGCAAAATGAGGAAACAGGGCTCCTTCCAGTTCCATTGGTCCCAGGAAGCTAAAATCAGCGTGAAAGGTAATGTCACACTTTTCACAGAAATAAATTCCTGTTTTCATGGGAAATAAATGGGCTTTATACCCTGAAACCTAATCCTCTGTTTATAATTTGTGAAATGATAATTCCAATGGTAATTAGCAGGTGACCAAAAACCAAACCTTGACCCCAAAAGTCTTGAAAGCTATGTCTAGCAGGGGCAGGAATTAAGTCAGATTAATAGACATCTGTTTGCCTGGTGTGGTCAATGAGCTCATGGGTATTTGGTAAACCACTGTTTAGCAAAGTCCCTTCTGTAGTCATTTAAACCACATACAATGTCATGGGGGTAAGCTAGACACACATAGTCACACCTAATTTGAAATTAGATAAATAATTAATCATTAAATAAAACTACTTGCCTAATTTGAAAAGTTTTTATTGTAAACAATTGAAATGGCAGCAAAAGAATCTCGGAACTGATAAAATACAGAATTTTGCATACTGTAAAACTGAAAGAAGAGGAATCGTTTGATAAAGGAGCTTTATATACCAAAAGGAGTTTGAACAATCCTTCCAAGACACCTTCTTCCTGAACATGATAGTTCACAAGAAAATAAACATAAGTAAACATCTAGATATGTAAGAATTTGCCTCAGTTGGATTATTTTTCCAAACTAACTTATATACTATCATTCTAGAAGTAAGTAAAAATATATCTGTTGAATGATTTTGGCAGTTTTCTAAAATTTATCTACAGACACTTATTCAGAGGAAATGAAGATCTTATTCATCTAAGTAAATTAAACTCAAAATTTAAAGAGTTTTCTAAATTTCTCCAGTTCTGAAGGTTTTCTTTGGTAGTGCACTTAATTGCAGAACTTTTGCCTCATAAAATCATCTCACCATCCCTTTAAAAAGACTAGTTCACAGGCATGCTGGTCAGGCACAATGGCTCAAAGCCCCAAAATTTGGTAAATCGTAGTATTGGATTTTTTCAACATCCTTGCTCTCTCCATTTCCTTTGAATTCTGGAGCATTCAAATTAAATTCAAAGTAATTTACTTTTAAAACATTTTTATGACGGCTTTTAGGATAATTGGATTGCCATACCTTGTGATCAGAAAGAAGATCAATATGTGCAAAGGCTTCTCAGAGCAACCCTGACATGCTTCCATAGAAACACAGGGCTGACCTTGGTCTTGGGGGCAAATTAGGCCTGATCAAAGGTCCAACACCCTTAGTTAGCATCCACTAATGTCAAAATATAATGATTGAAAATAATCAAGTCACTAAAAGAGAATTATGTTTATACTAAATACAAAAGTTTATAAAATATTAGACAAAAACATCAGCAGCTCTTCATTTGTCTCTCAAATTTGCAGTTCATAAGAGAATGTAAAACTAACCACTTGAGGTTTATATGGCAATGGAATATTGGGAAAAAGCAATAAAAAAATTCCCAAAATACTGTAACCATTTTTAAGGTGCAAAAATATGCTAATATAAGCTGCATACCTAAAATAAAATGGAAACACAATGAAGAATAAATTCGGAGCCTAAAACACAGTTCAAATAAAATTATTTCCTTTTTAAATGCATGCATTCCTTAAGGAGTTTGTTGCAAGAAATAACACTCATAAAAGAAACTATCTTTCTCTGGAAAACACTAATAGCTAATTAAAGCTACCAATTCACACAGCTGGAGCATGAATTATTAATGAACTTAAGGGTTGGTAATAAGAAAGCATGAGAGGCAGCTTAGCACTGTAAAATACTGGAGAAACAGGAGAATCAGGAAAGGAAAACCAGCTCTCTCGAGGAAGAGAAATAAAACAATCTCTGCTATCATATTCAAATATTCATAAGGCAAGAAAACTAGAGACTTCTGGTAAAAGTAAAAGACAATAATATAAAAATTCTATTAATAAGTATTACTAATGAAATTAACTGCTAGTCAGAGTGATAATTATTCTACAGTCATCATAACAGATACAGATTTTTCCTTAAATTTTTATGGGCACCTATTCATTAAAAATGTATGTGTGAAGGATTCTTTTCTAAAGCACCATGTAAGGGTAAGCATCAGGTGAAGCAAAAATATTAAGGCTAGCTCTGAGTAATAGTTGCTTAGCCCCAAAATTCCCATCTGGAACTTTTTTTTTAGAAACCAGCACTCCAAAAAAAGAAATTTGACCATTAGCATCACAAAGCAAGATATATAAACACCAAGCAGAGCCAAAAGTATAGTCAAATGGTATAACCTGGGATCTCCAGGTATCAAAACAAAACAAAACAAAAAAAACCTGACTGTCTTTTATCACTGCCCCACCTCCCAGAAAGTTCTCATTTGTACGGATTTATCAGCAGTTCCCATTCATCAACTCAGCAGTGCAGAAGCAGCCAGATTTGTCATCCAGGTTCTGACATCTAGTCTGTTTCCAAGTGTTCAACCACAGTGTGCCTCTGTGGTTCTCTTATTTGAAAAATTGTAAATGAAAAAATTGGGACAGTTGACTATAGTTAGAAACTTTGAGCAAGTAATGCATAAAAGTGCCAGCAGGAGAGAACCAAAGTTTAATACTATTGCATTTCCATGCTGGAATCAGAAAGTCAGTCCTCTTCAAAAGAACCTATGCATCCCAATGTTCATAGCAGCACAATTTACAATAGCTAGATGCTGGAAGCAACCGAGATGCCCATCAGTAAATGAATGGATCAAAAAACTATGATACATTTACACAATGGAATTCTATGCAGCAGAAAAAAAGAAGGAGCTCCTACCCTTTGCAACAGCGTGGATGGAGCTGGAAAACATTATGCTTAGCGAAACAAGCCAGTCAGTGAAAGACAAATACCATATGATTTCACCTTTAACAGGAACCTAAATAACAAAACAAAGAAACAAGCAAAATATAACCAAAGACACTGAAATAGAGGACAGGCTGACAGTGACCAGAGGGGAGAGAAGAGGGAATTTAAGGGGACAGTGGGAAGGGTTCACAGGAACAAACTTAAAGGACACATGGTCATAAAGTAAGGGGACGGTGGTAATGGGAGGGAAGTGGGGAGGGTGGGAGGGGGGACTGGATTGGGAGTAAAAAGGAGAAAACTGTATTTGAACAATGATTAAAATTAAAAAAAGAAAGAAAGTCAGTCTTCTTGAAGATTCTTTTTGAGAGCCTTCACTCAGTAAATTGCTACCCATGGCAATTTAGATGGTAGCCCTATCTTTATCCCACTCATTCTGTGAGTATTACAATAAGGTTTGTGCCCTGGCTGGCATAGCTCAGTGGATTGAGCATGGGCTGCGAACCAAAGCATCGCAGGCTCGATTCCCAGTCAGGGCACATGCCTGGATTGCAGGCCACGGTCCCCAGCAACCGCACATTGATGTTTCTCTCTCTCTCTCTTTCTCCCTCCCTTCCCTCTCTAAAAATTAATACATAAATTCTTTTTAAAAATCTTTAAAAAAAATAAAATAAGGTGTGTGACTTTTCCTTTCATTTGTGTGCTTTCTAACTTCTCTAATTATTGTAGATTTTCAAGTTCCATAATCTGTGGAACTGAAAAACTCAGATATACTTAAAAAAAACTATCTGCCCATATGGAAATAATATTTGACTCAATTGTAAATTAGTTAACACTTAATTAGTGCTTACTGTGTGTCACACTGTGTTAGCATAATGCATGAGAACACAGGAAATTCTAACCAAAGAGAACTCCAAAACTTGACGTTAGCCAAAGTTGCAACAAAATCATTACTAACTTTTTCCAGACCTATTGATGTTGGGGGCTATGTTCATCTTCACTTGCTTTCACTTCTGGTACAGGTACTCATAGGCTGTGGCAGAACCAAAAGTCAGACAAAAAAGGAAGCAAAGCAACAAGATTCTACAGATCATCATCACCTGGTATCTCTCTCTTAAAAAATCTTGTCTTGAATTTTATCCAACTGGTGATAAATATTGTATTGGCAAAGACCAGCCTAGCCTGAGGCAAAATTCCCAAGGCCATAGGTTTATTTTTAGAGCCCTACACATTTCTTTCAGCATCTCTTTATCCACAGTAGTGGCTAGCTCTACCTCTGCATATGATACTGTCTGGCCCAGAAGGAGGTACTCAAAAAATATTCATAGTATCAACTAATTCATTAATTAATTAGTTGACTATGTTTGGACTTCCTTAGCCACCATCAGCAGAGTTCCATACCTCCAATAAAACATGGCCCCTACCTTTGAGGGTTGCCCAAAGAACTTAAATGCATGACCCCTGGACATGGACAATGGTGTGGGGATTGCCTGAGGGAGCAGTGGAGGGGGACTGGGTGGATGGGTAGAGAAAGGCAAAGGAGGAAAAATTGAGACAACAGTAGTAGCATAAACAATAACATTTTTAAAAATAAAGAAATATGGCCGTTACCCTTGAACACTTTACCACAGCTAGTAACCCTGAGAAAGTCATCTCGAGCTCAATAAAAATGCTCACAAAGGACAGTATACACTCAAATTTTAAGATTCCAGGATAGAGAAGTCAACCAACAACTTTTTACCTGAGAGCTTCCATAACTACAATGAATCTCCATTTTCCAACATTATGAAAAGCTGAGGCCAAAGGTGCTCCTCACATCATACATCTGCCTCTGATCAACGTGGACCAAACACTATGAGTGCTGCTATAGAGCTCATGGAGAAGGGTGGGGGAGAATTTATTCTTCATTTCCAGATATTCTCTTTACTTCTGCATATATACTGTTATGTTCCTAGTTACTACTAAATGAATCTGAAGTAGGTTATGCCAAAATCATTTTAAAACATTTCACAAGGCCAACTCAAGAACATGAAAATAATCTCTTTCGCTAATTGCTAACATGTTATTGACATAGAGGCACAATGCACACTGGTTGGTAGCACAAACTCTGGAAGTCTTTCTAATTGTGGCCTTGGACACGTTGATTCACCACACTGTAGCTCCATCTTCTCATCTTCTAGGAGACAACAGAATTCCTTCCTCACTTAGTTGTCATGAGACAGAGTGCCTGGCACAAAATGAACATTCAATGAGGAACAACTTCTATAATCTAAATTCAAGAAAATTGGACAGTGATCAGGCAGGCTAATGACATTTTGGTTTTTACAACATACTTACAAACCTAGGAATAAAAACAAGCACTAAACTTTCTAACAGATGAGCAGAGACTTGATAGTTGAGACCTCAAATTAAAAACAATAACAGAGGAATTCACATTTTAGCAGTTAGCATGAGTTATTACTGGGAGAGTAAATTCAGGTAACCACAAACAAATGGAAATTTTAAGAAGCAATAGCTCTCTCAGCACTCCTAAAACACTCAAATACTACAGAGTAAGACAATCTCTCTACCCAGGGATAATAATTAGCGGGAAAAGATATTAAAATACTTCCCTATCAATTGGGAATAGCTTCTGCCTCATACATATTCCCAAGCCCTCTGTAGCCTCCTGGCTAAGGAATGCCCAGACATCCAAAAAGCTAAGCCCTGACACAAGCTCCCAGGGACCTCCAAGACCTTCCTCCAAGGCTGCAATCAGCAGCACAAACCACTTGTTAGGGATTTGATTGGGTCCCCAAAATCTATGTTGGGTCCCTAACCCCTACCACATCAGAATATGACCTTATTTGGAAATAGGGTCTTCGTAGAGGTAATCATGTTACAATGAAATCATTATGGCAGGCCCCAATTTAATGACTGGTGTCCTTATCAAAAGGGAAATTTGGACCCAGAAACAGATGCACATGAGGAGAAGGCATGTGAAGATGAAGGCAGAGGACAGGGTGATGCATCTATAAGCGAAGGAACTCCAGAGGTTTCCAGTAACCCACCAGAGGCTAGGAGAGAGGCATGGACCAGATTCCCTCACAGCCCTCAGAGGGAACCAACCCTGCTGACACCTTGATCTCAGACTTCTAGCCTGCACAACTTGGAGATGATAGCATTGTGTTCTTTCAGCCCCAGGAAATTAACACACCACTTCTGATTGGACCTTTCCATGAGGTGGCACCTACCTCCTGATCTTTTCATTAAACATAAGCATAGTTAAAATCTTGGAAAGAGAAAAACAAGATTGTTGACCAGCCCTATGAGTACATTCTCAAAACAGAATTAGGAGTCCAGAGTCTTTAGGAACTATAGGAGATTTAAGAATCAAAGTTTAAAAAAAAAAAAAAAAACAAGCTGGATAACCATGGCCTCTCCAAACCTGGGGCAGATTAGATTTCCATGGTCCTGAACTGAAGCCAGGTTTTATCAACAACCATAGTAGCCTTGTAGCCTCACCTGCTCTTTAACCTTGGCTAACACACAGCATGTGTGACACCTGAATGACATGAGCAAGTGTTCCAGGAAACCCAGAAAACTGGATACAGTTAAAATAGATTACTGTGGAAATGTTTTACCAAGCATGCCTTGAAGAAAATAAGAATGCCTCCTTCTAAAACTCCAGTAACATTCACATTCTTCATCTTAAAATCTCAGGATGTAATAGCAGCACAGTTTACAACAGCCAAGTGTTGGAAGCAACCTAAGGACCCATCAGTAAATGAATGAATCAAGAAACTATGGTACATTTACACAATGGAATACTACACAGCAGAAAGAAAGAAGGAGCTCCTACCCTTTGCGACAGCATGGATGGAACTGGGGAGCACTGTGCTAAGTGAAATAATTTAGGCTGTAAGGGGCAAATACCATATGATCTCACCTTTAACTGGAACATAATCAACAAAAGAAAAAAGCAAACAAAATATAACCAGAGACATTGAAATTAAGAACAATCTAACAATACCTAAAGAGGATGGGGGAGGAGACAATGGGGGAAGGGTTTTTAGGAACTATTGTAAAGGACACTTGGACAAAACCAAGGGAGAAGATGGAAACAAGGGAGGGAGGTGGGTTTGGCTAGGGTGGCAGCAGGGGAATGGTGGTGGGGAAAGTGCAGACAACTATAATTAAGCAACAATAAAATATTTTTTTTAAATCTCATGATGTAAATTAGGAATATTTGTGGTAGAGAACTCAGGATCTCATGAATTGATCTGTTACACTTATACTTGAATTTCCCCCTTTTTATAGGCAAAGAGACTTATCATCAACCAGAGCAAGGGCTGAAAGTAGAGCCTAACTTGATTTTCCACCCACCCATTTTACAGTGGGTTGACACTGTTATTTACCAATTATGTGCTGAGAACACAGAGGTGAGAGCAGTGAAGAGTAGGACTATAGATATCTGAAGAATGAAAGGACAGTTTAGTATGGTGAGAAAATTTGGAATAGCAGTCAATAGGAGCAAAAGGCACACAAAGGAGATGCCCTTTAGAAGGACCTTTGAAAATAAGTCAGTGTTCACTAAGTCAATGTGGAGGCCAGGAAGGCAGAAGAAGAAAGGACTTTCCAGTGAGAACAGCAGGAGAAAAATCACAAAGCATGGAGTGGGAGGTCCCAGTGGGAAGTGTCTGGAGGAGCACAGACTGTGCCTTCGAAGGCAGAAGTTTGGGGCTTTGTTTCGCAGGCCAAGGATCAATATTGAAGGGTTCATGCAGGTTAAAATCGGTTGTATGTCAGAAAGCTTACTTAGTGACAATGTCCCAAATAAACTAGAGCTGGAGATAGGCTGGACACAAGAAGACTTAAAAGGTTATTTTGGCAGTTCAGGAGGAATGGGAGCCAGAAAATGCTGAATCATTTCAGAAGGGAAACTGACAAATCTTAGTGGCCAATTGAACAAAAGGAAGAAAAGACCAAAGATGAGACTGAAGCTCTAAGGTCAAAAAAAGACACAGTGGATGATGTCATTAACGGAGTAAATAAACCCAGGGAGAGCTGGTAATCCTTGGGGAACTTTCAGACTGTCTCTCAGAGCTTCTTTTGGACCCTACAAAGATCATAAATTCATGTGCAATAAACATAAAACTTTGATAAAAACTATATCCATTAATTTAAAGTAAAGAAAAGAAATTTTTCTTTAAGTTTTCAGCAACAAACAATACACACATTTCAAATACTTCCTTAGGAAGTATCTATATGTAACCTAATTGTAACACAGATAATTATTGTGACTTTGGAAGACAATTCTCAAGCAGGAGGAACACCAAATATTTCCTTTTAGTTATATTTGTAACAATGTCAACAAACTAAAGGCAAAAAATTGATTTCAGTGAATCAAGATTTGTATTTTAACACAAAGAAGTATAATGTAACTCCAGACTAGATTTATGCATGGATATGGATAGATATTCATTCAATCAATGGGAGGTCACTAGAGGAGATTAAAAGATAAAGGTTTTGCCCCCTCCTCAGGGAATCTCCACTCCTACTTACCATGAGTTTTTATAATACACAGGACATACATGGGTTTATGTCCATTCGCACTTTAAAAAGTATATCAAGGGCTCTGTAAGACAAGTCATGAATATAGACTGAAATTATTCACAGAAGTAGCTTAAGTCTTCTCATTCTTATAGACTATTCTTAGGCCATATTTTCTAAGCAGTTGTCATCTGATGATTCCAAATAAAGTCCTCTATCCTGGGCTTCAGCTCCTCTTCAGCTGGATACCATACCTCTCAACTCAAACTCAACACAGCCAAAACTGAAGTCAAATCTTTCACCGCCCTAAATCTGCTGACACCTACTACCTTGTGGTCTATCTCGGCTAATGGAATTGTCATCTACTTACATTCCCTAAGTCTGACACTTAATAGTCATACAGGATTACTCATCCTAAACACCTCAATCAGTCTCCACATCCATTTTCTAGTTAAGTCTGCCTTCTGCCCTTTCAAACACATTACCAATGCTATTTCAGGATCCCATAGTTCCTACTTGGACAATTGTAATACCCTTCTAATTTTTTACCCTGCCTCAAATATCTAATTCCCCACAAAGTGATCTTCCTGAACTACAAATCTCTAAAGCACTACACCATATTTTGGGCTAAATATGTGTTAATAGGTTCTCCTTGCCTTCTGGATAAATCCAAACATTTTAAGTGTAAGCAAAATAATGGTCCTCCAAAGATGGCCATGTCTTAATCCCCAGAACTAGTGATTTAGCCACAAGCCAAGGAATGCAGGCAGCCTCTAGAAGCTGAAAAAGACCGAGAATGTATTCTCCCCTAAAACCTTCAAAAGAAACAGTTCTGCCAATACCTTAATTTTAGCCCAAAAAGCTAATTTTGGATATCTGACATCCAGAACTGTAGAATAAGAAATCTGTACATTGTTTTAAGACATTAAGACTGTGGTAATTTATTACAAGCAATAGGAAACTAGTACTTCTTCATAGGGCATACGGGGCCATCACTGGCACCATGCCTCTCCAATCAAACTTAACAGCACCAAAACCGAAGACTTATCTTTTGTTACCCCAAATCTTCTGGCACCTCAATCCTTAATTTCTATCTTGGTTGATGGAATAACTGTCTATGAGCATGCCTTCCATGGTCCCTACTTCTCAGTCAAACCAAATATTTATTTTTCTCATGTTTCTATACCTCTGCCCATGCAAATACTTCTACCTTCTCTACTCCTCCTTTATGAGTCCACTAAAGCAGCACCTGCTTTGAAAAATTTTCCTGGTTGTTGAGATGGAGTTGCATGTCCCCATGCTCTGTATCCTTCCAGTATTCTATACCTAACATAGATTTGTGTTTATCCCTATCTACTCCATTGGCTGCTTTGTCTGCCCCTTCCACTAGACCATCAGCTACTTGAAAATAGATACTCCATGTTAAATCATCTCTGCATCCCCATAACCTAACACAGTGCCTAACTCATAAAGGCAAACTGAATACAATTGATGGTAAGAATAAATAAAGAGACTTCTGGCCAAGATGGAGGCATAGGTAGACACACTGTGCCTTCTCGCATCAACCAAATTGATGACAATTGTTGATTGTCATCAACAATTTAGAAATAAGATAACAACCAGATCTGACAAAAAATTGAACTGTATGGAAATCAGACAATCAAGGAGTTAAAATATACACATCGATCCAACCGGTAGGAGGGACGGAGTCAGGCAGCTGGCCAGAGAGGGGTCGTGGCACAAAAAGTGGTGGCACCAGACACATAACGCATCCCAGGGCATAAGGCATCCTGAGCCCAAGACCACAGTGGGTGGACCCTGGGTGCACAGGTAGCCAGCAGACCCAGCGAGGCAGCAACTGTGAAGCGAGGCACTGTGAGCAAGGTACCTGGCTGTCTGGGCCACATTCATGCACAGATAAACCAGGCAAAATTGGGCAGTTGAGACAGACCTCGCAACCCGGAGTCTCAGCACCAGTAAATAAAACCTGGGGACACTGATTGAAAACACCTGTGGACACTGAGGCACAGAGAGAGACTCCCAGCCTCACAGGACAGTCCGTTGAAGAGACACACAGGGTCTAGAACATACACAAGCCCACCCACATGGGAATTAGCACCAGAAAGGCCCAGTTAGCTTGGGGTAAGCAGTGGAAGGGACTGAAATCCAGCAGAGAACAGAGCAGGAGCCATAGTTCCCTCTCAGACCCCTCCCCCACATACAATATCACAACCCAGCAACTGGGTTGCCCAACATTGGAGAACACCTAAGGTTCTGCCCCTCATATGTAACAGGTGCAACCAGACACCCGCCCCCCCTGCCACCAACATGGCCCAAATGGAAGTACAAATCAAAACTCCAAAGCTAATACTTTTAAGTGACTAAGAGATAGCCAACCTATCAAATGCACAGTTCAAAGCACTGGTGATCAGGATGCTCACAGAATTGTTTGAATTTGGACACAAATTAGATGAAAAAATGAAGGCTATGATAAGAAAAATGAAGGAAAATGCACAGGGAACCAATAGTGATGGGAAGAAAACTGGAACTCAAAACAATAAAGTGGACCAGAAGGAAGAAAGAAACAACAAAACAGAAAAGAATGGAGAAATAAGAATTCAAAACAAAAATGAGGAGAGGCTTAGGAACCTCCAGGAAATCTTCAAATGTTCCAACATCTGAATTATAGGGGTACCAGAAGGGGAAAAGGAAGAGCAACAAGTGGAAAACTTATTTGAACAAATAATAAAGGAGAACTTCCACAATCTGGCAAAAGAAATAGACTTCCAGGAAGTCCAGGAAGCTCAGAGAATCCCAAAGAAGTTGGACCCAAGGAGGAACACACCAAGGCACATCAGAATTACATTACCCAAGATTAAAATGAGGGAGAGAATCCTAGAAGCAGCAAGAGATAAGGAGGCAGTTACCTACAAAGGAGTTCCCATCAGACTGTCAGCTGATTTCTCAAAAGAGACCTTGCAGGCGAGAAAGGGCTAGCAAGAAATATTCCAAGTCATGAAAGGCAAGGACCTACATCCCAGATTGTTCTATCCAGCAAAGCTTTCATTTAGAATGGAAGGGCAGATAAAGTACTTCCCAGATAAGGTCAAGTTAAAGGAGTTCATCATCACCAAGCCCTTATTTTATGAAATGGTAAAGGGACTTATCTAAGAAAAAGAAGATAAAAAATATGAACAGTAAGAAGACAGCAAACTCACAGTTATTAACAACCACACCTAAAACAAAAACAAAAGCAAACAGCTAGAACAGGAATAGAACCACAGAAATGGAGATCACATGGAGGGTTAGCAACAGGGAGTGGGAAGAGGAGAGGGCGGGGGAAAGGTACAAAGAATAAGTAGCATAGATGGTAGATAGAAAATAAACAGGGGGAGGGTAACAATAGTATGGGGAATGTAGAAGCTAAAGAACTTACGACACATGGACATAAACTAAAGTGGGAGAATGTGGGTGGGAGAGGGTGTGCAGGGTAGAGGGAAATGAAGGGGGGGAATGGGATAACTGTAATAGCATAATCAATAAAATATATTTTTAAAAAATTAAAAAAGAAAAAGAATAAAGAACAATAGACCAAAAAGAAAGCATGGTTATAAGATGTAGATTCTAGGATAATGAGAAAATCTTCATTGTAGATAAATGTCAATGCAGCTACCACAGAAAGAGGGATTAGATATGTAAATGAAAAAAGGGAGAGAAATTTATTTTACTAGCCTGAAAGTAGCCCAAACAAGTGAGATCACTGACAAAAATAGAGGAACTATCCTTGAAAAGGAAAAAAGATTTGTTTTTCTCTAAGTAAGAAAAAAGCAGAAGATTAATATGCAGATATTAATTAATCAAAAGCTTAATATAAACATGTACAAAGGAAAAATGTATCCTTTCACAAGTTTAGGAGCTTAATTTTATTTTAAGGCATTATGTTTATGGAGTTCCTTTATATTTCTCCAAAATTTCTCACTATAATTTAACAATACATCAATTAGCTAGTAGCGCTTGGGAATTTTTAGGGTAGCAGATCCTTTTTTCAGTTTATTTCCAACCAATTCAAGGTCTACTAACACAGCCCATAATAAATCTCTGGTAGGCCACGTCAAAACCAGGGTTCCTGTACCTTGATCTCTAGGCCACAGGACCTCAGTCTAATTCCTTTAAATGTATTTTTCACAAGCAAACCACACATCCCTACTGAAGCCAGTGATGATGAGATGACAACCAAAATGCCCCACAAATAAAGGAATATTGAGAACGCTTTATAAAGTCACCTGTGTCAAATAATGACGGAAGGTACACAACTGACACTGCTCTCACCAACATACTTCTGGAGTAAAAAAAAAAGAAAAGGAAACTCTCCATACTGACAGATTTTGATGGAAGATAACCTTATAGAAGAATATGTTCCAGTGAGCAACTGGCTCCTGGCAGGAAAGAGGCATGCAAGCTGGAGCACAAGCCCTCCTTGATTCAGAGAAAGGCTTCTCCAGGCCGACAGCCCATGAAAGCAGCACTGCCTGTAGCTGAAACTGCTGCTGAGTCAGCAGCTGGTGGTTGCTTTGTTCAGATTTTATCTCCAGTCACTTTCTCCAACAATACTTACAAAGATTTGTTTTTACCCAAAGGAGACAGACAATTAAAAACGCCACACTCAGGCTTTAGATACTGAACTAGTAAGCCAAGATTTTCCATCAGAGCTTCCATTTCCTATTCAGCATGGCTCCAAGCAAGTCATCTTGTCCCTTTAAGCTGAAGCATGTTACCACCTCACTTTTTCACCTAGTTTCCAGTGCCCTACACTACTGGCTGCCACCACAGTTGACATCCATCTGAAGGCTCCCTCCATGTCCAGCAGGTTAGATGCCATTTATATGATTTTCTTTAAGAGATTATCTCACCTAATTTAATAAACAAACAAACAAGACCAATCACAACCCATTTTTTATCTTATTCATTGATTCCATTTATTTATTTTAAGCTCTTTCTACATACAAGCACTGGGCCTTCCCAGAACGGAAGCTGCTGTCCACTGAATGTGTCCCCCTAAAATTTATGTGTTGAAACTGACTCTCCAGTGTGAGGGTATTTGAAGGTGGAGCACTTGGGAAGTATTAGGAAGTGAATGGGATTAGTGCCCTTAATAAAAGAGACTCCAGAGAGCTCCCCCCTTTCTTCCACTATGTGAGAACACAGAGAATAGGAGAACCTGTGAACCGGGAAGCAGGCTGTCACCAGGCATCAAATCTGCTGACACATTCATCTTGAACTTCCCAGCCTCCAGATATGTGAGAAATAAATTGATTGTTTATAAGCCATCCAGTCTACAGTATTTTTGTTGCAGCAGCTAAGCTAAGACCGAAGCCAAAGACATAAGGAACTTAATACCACTGCTCATACTGGCCTGCAGGATTGGCTCATTTGGGGGAATGACACTTCTAATCAATAAAAATAGTTTCCTGAGTATCTACTCTGTTCCCAGCATCACAGAGTTCCAGGGGACTTATCAAACATAGTTCTTACTCCCACAGAGTTTACACAACAGTCATAAAAATCAAAACACATAAACATGGAAGAACAAGAGAACGAGTAAGAGCCAGTAAAGAGCTCCATTCAAGGTAGATGACAGGTAAGGAAAGGGAAAGAGTATTTCAATGTGGGCTAAACCAGCTGAAACAGAGAAGGTTCAGAAGACCTGCCACTGAGCTGAGTGTACTATTTAGAATAGTTAAGTTTTGTATTTTAGGAAAAGGAAACATGTGGGCCAGTGCAAAGTGGAGAATTTGCACAGCATTTTGAAGGCTGTACAGAATATTTCCCACTTTAACCAAAGAAACTACTATAGATATTGCCCTCAAGCTAAGAAAATACAGAAACTATTTTGAGGGCTGGAGGGAAAGGGAAAATATGAAAAACTATTCATAAGGCAACTCTTGGAAAAGAAATATTACTACCCCTTAAAGGGGAGAAGTATTATCAACTTTTATTTCATTCCATTACTATTATTTTTGTTGTATTTCTCCATTGCCATTTATCCTCCTTATACACCCCACCCCACCCCTGCAATCACCACACTGTTACCCCTGTCCATGAGTCTATTTTCCTTTTTGCAGGATCCCACCACCCCCTAAACACCTCTTGCCTTAGCTATCATCCTGCTGTCTATCAGTCTGTCTCTGTGCGTATTTTCCTTGTTAGCTCAGTTTGTCCATTAGATTCCACATATAAGTGAGATCATATGGTATTTGTCTTTCTCTGACTGGCTTATTTCACTTAGCATAATGTTCTCCAGGTCCATCCATGATGTCACAAAGGGTAAAATTTTCTTCATTATGGCCAAGTAGTATTCCATTACGGAAGTGCTTCAGACTTTTACTCTACAATTCCTCTATGAGCTATTATAGAAAGAGAACATTCCCCCATATAAAAAGAAATTCTCCTTTTACAGGTAATTATAAGTTATATTATGTGGAAATGACAATATAGATAAAACACCCTGGCTTTTTATTGAGCTGGGCCAATAAGAGACACTAAAGACCAGAAAAGTCACAAAACCCCATGGCTCATTTTCATGATTTATAAAACTTACCATTTCTAGGATTATTACATAATCTTCACAATTCACAGAATAAAAGCAGCTCTGTCAAATTGTAGTAGATGTCAAAGAAGTAGCAATATCACAAGCTACCTTTCATTAATGTTTGTTAAATTTATATTTCCAACATTAATAAATAGGAAAAAAACAAATCAAGCATAAACATCACAACAAAGAAGAGAAGAGAGCAGCATACATAATATTAAATGATGTCACATTACCAGCTGAAAAAAATGTCCTGTCTCAGGAGAATCGAAGGGGGAGAGAAACATTAAAAATACACTTAATGGTCTAACATTTGAACTGAAACAAGAACCACCCTTCTCTGTAGAGATGCTTTTTTCCCCTTTCAGATCATTTTGGTGACCTTTCATTAATCTGCTAAACTGATCTTTACTAATGTGGTAGTAATGAATGAATAGCTCTCAAGGAAGATATTATATAACAGCCAAACGAACTGCATTTTTGACAGTGATCTTTGGAAAAGAAAAAGTATCTTATTCAAACGTTGAATTCAAAATACTGAAACAAATCTGTACCACCACAGCAAAGAAAGCTTGGATAAAGATAGGGCTTGGTAAGACTTGGCTATATTTTTAAAAGAAAAGAACTGCATTGTTTATCTAAAAGAGCTTTGTACATAGAAAGTACTAAAAAAAAACTACTCAGTAAAAGAATTGATTAATTTTTAACTGTGAAATTTTTTAATTTAAAAAAAAAACTGGTTTGTCAGGTCAGTCCATCCTATACAATGAGAACAGCTCTTTCTTAGATGGAATTATTTTCCTTCATCATTTCCAAATCCCCACCCCTCGACCCCATAATTTCAATGATCTCTAGCAGGCAATCATTTCAATCACTAAATAGGAACAATGCCTTATTTACAATGACTTGTTATTGCTTTTCCTCTACAAACAAACACAGCTTTTTGTAAAATATTAGCAGGAGGCTTAGAATATTTTCCATGTTCTACTGCTTTGACAGGAACATACAAGAAGCAGATGGAGAAATAGCAGTGATTTAAAAAAACAAAAAGCAATACCCATGTATTCTTTTATAGTCTTTCTATAAAATTGAACAATTCTACATGCAAATATTTAATTTGTCTTGGAAGACACAATGAATATTAAATAGGCCTCATCAAGAAATAGACTTGACAGAGAAAAATATCAAGTGATATCTGATTCCAGGAAAGCTATACTTCAAATATTTGAAATTCCCCAGGGCCCCAAGTAACACATTTTTGGCAAATGAAACTCATCAGGTGTTGTCCAGGTTATATTCACTCCTTGGCAAATATAAAAGATGAAAACAGAGATGTTAATGTTCACAGAATTTCCTAGTCTGCCTAGAAAGAACAATAAATATCTACTAAACTTGGATATGTCTTTCAGTGAGGTGCTATTATACTGAGACCCTCCTACAAAATTAAGTCTTCCCAAAAGTTGTTGAGAGTAATAATTACCTCTCACAATATTTATGAAAGACTCATTGCAAGTTCCCAATTTTTAAAATATATCATTTAAGAAAACTTTTTAATCAAGAATCTAGCTCATCATTATTATTCCCATTATTATTGAAATGAAGCAAAAATATTTCCAACAAAGAAAAAAGACACTCCAGTCAAGATGGAGGCATAGGTAGAAACACTCTGCCTCCTACCACAACCAAAAGAAGGACAACAGCAAATTTAAAAACAATAAACAACCAGAACTGACAGAAAATTGAACTGTATGTAAGTCTGGCAATCAAGGAGTTAAAGAATCATTCACACATGGACAAAACCAAGGGGTGAGGAGGTATGGAAGCAAGGGAGGGAGGTTGGTTTGGCTGGGGTGGGGAGGAGTTGTGAGGGGAAAATGCAGACAACTGCAATTGAACAACAAAAAACTAATTAAATAATTAATCAATCAATTAATTAATTAAAGAGAAAAAAAGAAGAAAAAGAAGAAACATTCTTCCACCCTGGTAGGAGGGATGGACACAGGCAGCTGGGGCAGACAGGACTCGAGGCAAGGGGACAGCTAGAGGACTGAGGTGGGCAACAGCTGGCTGACTGGGTGGTTCCTCCTTTGCATGCAGGTAGACGAGGAGGGACAACTGCCAAGCAAGACTGACCACACAACCCAGGATTCCAGCATGGGAAAATAAAGCCTCAAAATCTTTAACCGAAAACAGCTGTGAGGGTTAAGGCAACAGGAGAAACTCCCAGCATCACAGAAGAATTTGTAGAAGAGACCCAAAGGGTCCCAGAATGCACACAAACCAACCCACCAGGAATCAGCACAAGAAGGGCCCCATTTGCTTGTGGGAAGCGGGGGAAGTGACTGAAAGCCGGCAGAGAGAGAAGCAAGTGGCACTGTTCCCTCTCAGACTCCTCCCCCACTGACAGCATAACTACACAGCAACATGGGTTGCCCTGCCCTGCTGAACACCTTAGGTTCTACCCCTTATTACATCACAGGTGTGCTGAGATAAAAAAAAAAAGAAAGAAAGGAAAATTTCCCAAATGAAAGAACACATCAAAGCTCCAGAAAAAATACAACTGAGTGACAAAGAGATAGCCAACCTATCAGATGCACAGTTCAAAACACTGGTAATCAGGAAGCTCATTGAAATGGTTGAGTGTGGTAGCAAAATAGAGGAAAAATGAAGGCTATGAAAAGTGAAATAAAGGAAAATGTACAGGGAACCAACAGTGATGGGAAGGAAACCAGGACTCAAATCAATGGTTTGGAGCAGAAGGGAAAAAGAAACATTCAACCAGAATAGTATTAAGAAACAAGAACTCAGAAAAATGAGAAGAGACTGAGGAACCTCCAGGACAACATCAAATTTTCCAACATCCGAATCATAGGGATATCAGAAGGAGAAGAGGAAGAGCAAGAAATTGAGAACTTACTTCAACAAATAATGAAGCAGAACTTCCCTAATCTGGCAAAGGAAATAGACTTCCAGGAAGTCCAAGAGGCTCAAAGAATCCCAAAGAATTTGGACCCAAGGAGGAACACACCAAGGCACATCAGAATTACATTACCCAAGATTAAACATAAGGAAAGAATACTAAAAGCAGCAGAGAAAAGGAGACAGTTACCTACAAAGGAGTTCCCATAAGACAATCCACTGATTTCTAAAAGAGATCTTACAGGCAAGAAGAGGCTGGAAAGACATATTCAAAATCATGAAAGGCAAGGACCTACATCCAAAATTGCTCTATCCAGCAAAGCTATCATTTGGAATGGAAAAGCAGATAAAGTGCTTCCCAGATAAGGTCAAGTTAAAGGAGTTCATCATCACCAAGCCCTTATTATATGACATGTTAAAGGGACTTATCTAAGAAAAAAAATAAAAAATATAACAGTAAAATGACAACAAACTCACAACTATTAACAATCAACCTAAAAATAAACAAACAAACAAAGAAACTAAGAAAACAACTAGAATAGGAACAGAATCAGAGAAATGGGGATCACATGGAGGGGGAGTAAGAGGATAAGAGAGGGGGAAAAGGTACAGAGAATAAGTAGCATAAATGGAAGGTAGAAAATAGACAGGGGGAAGGCAAAGACAGTATAGGAAATATAGAAGCCAAAGAACTTACATGTACAACTCATGGACATGAACTAAAGGTGGGGAATGCCGGTGGGAGGGGGTGTGCAGGTGGAGGGGAATAAAGGTGGGGGAGAATGGGACAACAGTAATAGCATAATCAATAAAATATATTAAAAATAAAAATAAAAAGACTAAATGGGAAGAATGCAAAACAAAAAATTTCATAATATAAAATAATATTTGAGGAAGATATATGTTACTTAGCAGTGCTCACTGTGGTAATAAAATAAATGACAAAAAAGCGCTAAGTATAGCTGCTTAATTTCAGTAAAGCTTCCAGACTTCTTGCTGATTGAATGTAATATGTCTTTGATGGCAGGAGATTCAATGTAATTGCAAGGCTTAAGGAGAGAGCACTAAAGCCAAAAACCTATTTAACTCATGGTACTGAGAAACTTCAGACTACTCCATATTAGGCAAATCTTCAGTTTACCTAATTGTTGGCAGATTTAAACATTTGAAATTTGAAACCAATACGCATGCACACAAATGTGTACAGAAAAACAGATACACACAGATTTACTTATACATCATCAAGAACTGTGAAGGTCTGAGGTTTTAGATTACTTGTACACTTACCAGTTAGCCTGCCACTGTTTCATAAGACCCGTAGGTCAGAGAACAAGATATGTTATTACATACAGCACAGCAAGCATGACCTTCACATCTACAATAGCTCCCCTTGCCTCCCAAGTCCCACAAGGGTAATGCCCAGCATCTCAGGTGGATTCTGTGCACACAGTAGATTTCCTTATAGCCAAGGAACACCAAGCTAAAAAAAAACCAATCTTTTACAAAATGCAACCAGCAAATATGCCCTACCGGTGACCCAGAAGAAAATATTGTATTTCTTATACTGGACAATAAACTTGCCATTCTCCAGAAAAATCCATCATTATCTCCATCTTTCAAGGCTGTTCACTATACAAACAACCTTGAAAGAATTGTCTGCCTGAAGAGCTGTCTCAGATTTTCCTTTCAACAGTCTGTTGCATTAATACAATAGACTCATAGAGAATTGTATCTCAATACAGTAGATAGTATTTGTAACATATATATGAGGTCTGTCCAGAAAAAGCCCAACCATTGTTAAAATAACAAGAACAGTTTGGGAGCTCAGAAATATGCATTTAAAAGTACACACTCTGGGACTCCTGGCCAAGATGGAGGCATAGGTAGATATACTGTGCCTCCTCACACAACCAAAATAAGGACAACAAAAATTTAGAAACAAAATAATAACCAGTACTGATGGAAAATTAAAGTCTATAGAAGTCCAACAACCAAGGAGTGACAGTAGACACATTCATCCAGACCGGTAGGAGGGGTGGAATTGGGTGGAGAGGGGTTGCATGTAAAAAAAAAAAAAAGCGGTGGCTGGCAGACCTGGCTGCACAAGGCTGGTGAATCCTGGGCACACAAGACAGCAGCAGGCAGACCCAAGAAGACAGCAGATTGTGGAGGGGTGCCAGTGGGCAAGGTGACGTGCAAAACTGGGTGGTCCCACATTGGCACACAGATAAACCAGGCAAAACTAGAAAGAGAGACAGACCGCCCAACCCAGGGTCCCAGCACCAGGAAATAAAGCCTCAAAACACCAATTGAAAACACCTGTGGGGGTTGAGGTGCCAGGAGAGATTCCCAGACTCACAGGAGAGTTCGTTTGAGAGACCCACAGCATCCAAGGATGTACACAAACCCACCCGCAAGGGAATCAGCACCACAGGGCCCAGTTTTCTTGGGGGAAGTGAGGGAAGAGAGTGAAATCCAGCACAGAGAGGAGCAAACACCATTGTTCCCTCTTGGAACCCTGCCCCACATACAGTGTCACAACCCAGCAATTGGGTTGACCTGCCCTGGTGAACACCTAAGGCTCCGGCCCTCACTATGTAACAGGCATGCCCAAACAAAACAAACAAACAAAAAAAAATGGCCCAAATGAAAGAACAGATCAAAGCTCCAGAAAAAATACAACTAAGTGACAAAGAGATAGCCAACCTATCAGATGCACAGTTCAAAGCACTGGTGATCAGGATGCTCACAAAATTGATTGAATTTGTGACCAAATTCGGTGAAAAATGAAGGCTACACTAAGTGAAATAAAAGAAAATGTATAGGGAACCAACAGTGATGGGAAGGAAACCAGGACTCAAATCAATGGTGTGGTGCAGAAGGAAGAAAGAAACATTCAACCAGAATAGAATGAAGAAACAAGAATTCAAAAAATGAGGAGATGCTTAGGAACATCCAGGACATTTATAAATGTTCCAACATCCAAATTATAGGGGTAACAGAAGGGGAAGAGGAAGAGCAACAAGTGGAAAACTTATTTGAACAAATAATAAAGGAGAACTTTCCCAATCTGGCAAAAGAAATAGACTTCCAGGAAGTCCAGGAGGCTCAGAGAGTCCCAAAGAAGTTGGACCCAAGGACACACACCCCAGGGCACATCATAATTACATTACCCAAGACTAAAATGAAGGAGAGAATCCTAGAAGCAGCAGGAGATAAGGGGACAGTTAACTACAAAGGAGTTCCCATCAGACTGTCAGCTGATTTCTCAAAAGGGATCTTGCAGGTGAAAAGGGGTTGGAAAGAAGTATTCCAAGTCATAAAAGGCAAGGACCTACATCCCAGATTGTTCTATCCAGCAAAGCTTTCATTTAGAATGGAAGGGCAGATAAAGTGCTTCCCAGATAAGGTCAAGCTAAAGGAGTTCATCATCACCAAGCCTTTATTATAGGAAATGTTAAAGGGACTTACCTAAGAAAAAGAAGATAAAAAATATGAACAATAAAATTACAGCAAACTCACAATTATTAATAACTGTACCTAAAACAAAAATGAAAACAAACTAAGCAAACAACAAAAACAAGAACAGAACCACAGAAATGGAGATCACATGGAGGGTTAGCAACAGGGGAGTGAGAGGAGGAGAAAGGGGGAAAAGGTACAAAGAATAAGTAGCATAGATGTTAGGTAGAAAATAGACAGGGGGAGGGTAAGAATAGTATGGAAATGTAGAAGCTAAAGAACTTATAAGTATGACACATGGACATGAGCTAAAGAGGGTAAATGTGGGTGGGAGGGGGTGTTCAGGGTAGAGGGGAGTGAAGGGGGGAAATGGGACAACTGTAATAGCATAATCAATAAAATATATTTTTTTTTAAATTCAGATAATGACAAAAAAAGAACAGTTTGTGTGACATTGATGTAACCTGGCAGCCAAGGAGAGTGGGCTGGAATGCACATGCATGAACAATGACAACTTCAGTGTACTAGTCAGTGGGGGTAGCAGATGCCATTGAATGAACATGTGTATCATATGGCTGTCACATTCAAAATGACTGAGCAAGTAGAGCAATGGATCTGCATCAAATTTTGCATTGAGCTTGAAAATCCTCTGCAGAAACTATTCAGATGATGGAGAAGGCCACAGCTATGGGCAACAGGTGATTAGCAGCTTCATGACAACATGCCCACTCATGCATCACTTTCTTTTGCCATGAAAAGTAACATATTCTTAGTCCCAGACATTTAGGCATAGGGTCTTTTTGGAAGCCATAAATCTGTCCACCACACTCAGCTATACGAAGTGTTGTCCTTAGACCAGCAGCATTAACATCCCCTGGAAATTTGTTAGAAATCTAGAATTTCAGGATTCATCCCATAGCCAATGAAATCAAAACCTACATTTAAACAAGATCCTCAGATGGTTCAAATATATACTGACATCTTTATGTCTAGAACGTAGTGCCAGATACTATTGCTACTTCTCAAAAAGTTACAGACAGTCAGAATTTGGATAGTCCATTTCTCCCTGCTAATGCCAATTGTTCTAGAGTTCTCACTTTATGAAATCTGGAAAGCTGAGAATGTATAGATAGGGCTAAGATTCTCACCCTGCTTATTACCACCTGCTGCTGGTTAGACTCTACTCAGGTAATAAGTTTCCTTGGGTTGCAGAAAGAGGCCATTTCTTCCCTTAAGTTATAATCTTTCATTGCAAATTCACATAGTCAGTTTTTCAGTGCATGCAGTAAAGTGGATTGGTAAAAGAAAAAAAGGTTGACATTCTTATCCTCATATCATACCCAATTCCATTCCCCTACTTATCCCCCAAGAACTGAGTAGAGATATCCCAGGTAACTAGTTTAGAACTGCCTTTACATTATAATGAGTATTTCCTTAGGAACTCATGCCTTCCTAACAGCTAATCTTAGTTGGGGCTACTTTCATCCATCAAAGATATTTTAATAAAATTGAATTTCAAAAGGAATATTCTTAGTCCCTAGCAATTTTCCAAGGCTAAGTCAGATTCCAATGAACCCAAGACTCTTTCATTTAATGTAATTTTATATCACTCAGTATTAATGGGAACAAAAACTGAATTACAGTTTAGAATCAAGGCCCCATGTCATTTTTGATTGGAGTAAAAATGTCTTTGTTAACTAATAATATTATAATGTTCCTCATTCTTTAATATGCAATGATCTAGAAGTTGCATTTAAATTAAAACTTAAAGGGGTGGTGTCATTATCATGGCAGAACTGTTTCCTGCTATCTCCCCCGCCACACACACACACACACAACACTGATTTAGACAATCACCCATGAACAGGAGAACCTTTGTGGAAGTCTGGGAGTCCAGCAGAGCAGTTCAGCCCTTCAGTGGAGACAAAAAGTGAGAGTGGATACACTAAAGAGAGTGAAAGGAACAGTTTCACTTTACCTTCATCACCCCTCTCTCCAGGCAGCATAACTCAGTGCAACAAAGGTTCTTCTTGGCCCATAATTTCTCCCATGGGGAAAGTGAGAGCACACGAGTCTGGCTTCCCCAGCTGTGCAGGACACTGTCATGGAGACCAACTACTCTCTCACTTCATCCCGGAATACTGACTCATGAACTGCAGGATAACCAGGCAGAGTTGCTGGGAGAATAGCAGGCAGAGGTCAAAAGAGAACAGCAAAGGTATATGGCCCCTATGTGAAGTGTTGGGGTGCTGGTGGGCCAGATAAGGGAATGAGCAGGTGAAACCTCCCCAGAGGCTTGTTGACAGGCTTTCTGATAGAGTCTGTCAACAGTAGGAGCCATGTACCTTGGCTATGTTCTGAAAGAAAGAGGGACAGTTGAAATAGTTCTGTCACACACTAAAAGACAGGATATCAAAAAAGAACATCAACAATTGTAAATTTCTACAAAGAGTTCAAGGGCAAAGAGATAAGAAAATTATTTTGGATTTGATGTTAGAAGACAATTGGAGACTATTAAGAGAGCATTTTCTGTAAAATTGTGTTTGGGTTCAGTTCATTCATAGGCATGAATCGGGATAACCCAAATCCTAGATTTTCTGAAACACTCCCAGTTTTAATTTATTCTGTCTCATTATTCACAATGTGTTTGGCTTTCCATTTAAAACTATAGTAACATCGTGGTAAACAGAAAGAAATAATGCATTGTCAATAAACAGAAAGTGAGCTGCAAGTACATATAATTGGAAGTAGAATCAAGAAAAGGTTTTTGGGAGAGGGAAGTTCTCAACACATTCATAAGCAGTAGGGAGGTGAGCATCTAGTGCTCATAATGCGGCCACCTAATGTGGGAAGTAAAGATTTGACAAAAGAAAAGGGAATTATCGGCAGCACTAGGTTTCAGAGGAAGGCAGAAAAAGGTAGGATTGATAGCACAAATGCATGGAAAAAGGTACCTCTTTTAAATATTGTAGTAGTAAGGGAAGAATAGCTAAAGATGTGAGCTGATGGATGTATTAGTCAACTAGATGCAATAATCCTTTCACAGTGTATACGTATATCAAATCATTATGTTGTATATTTTAAGTATCTTGCGATTTTATTTGTCAAGCATTCCTCAAAAAATCTAGGGGAATAAATGAAGACAAAGACATTTTCAAGTAGAAAGAAAGTGGATAATGATGCTAGAATGTAAGGCCACTAAAATATAAACCCAGGAGATCAGAATTATTTGAACGTTCTGTTCAACTGGCTTTCAATAAATATCAGCAGAATAAATTCTGTGCTCTCAGTCCTACCAGGTAAGGGAGGAAGCATCGTCATCTCATTAAGGTAAAAATGTGGCAGGAGCTTAGAAAGAGGGATTTCAGAAAGTTCTATACTACGTGACACTGAGATAAAATAGTCATTTCTCAGTGACAAGGACCCAGATAAGGATATAGCAACAGTCTGCTCTTCACCTCCTCCAACCCTATTCAGAAGCCACTTTGGCAGTGAGGTCTTACCTGGACATTCTACCTAACAAGACAACTCCTTCTCCACCTGCCTCTGCCTTTTATGCCTACCCCCTCCTTTGTACTTGTACTCTCTGTTGTACTACATATTTTACTTTATTATCATTTTTATTACCTATCTCCCTCAGCAGAATGTAAGTTAGGGCAGGGATTTGAGTCTGCTTATTTGCCACTCTCTCCCATGCCCAGAACAAAGCATGTTGAATGAATGACTGCCTCTGTATGAGAGACTGATACAAGTTAAATATTTTTTTTTCAGTAGAAGTGAGTTATTTGAGGAGAAAAAGTGGAAGAAAAAATAGGTAATGGAAATGTTCCTGAGTGAATACTAACAGAAATTCAAAGGAAGAGGGGTGTCTAGAATGTTAACAACTAGTGGAAAATAAGGTAGTTGGGAAAGGGGATATGAAATGATTAAACAGGGTAATTCCCACCACGGCAACAGTAGCAACAAATGCTACCTCCCTCTTAAGATGGCTACTAAGAGGTGGGGGTGGGTAGGGTTCAAGCAACATGATCTATGTGAAAAACAATGTTGCCTGGCAAATAGGTAAGTGCTAAGTACTTGTTAGCTGGTGCTATTTTTTATATTTTTCACAGTGTCCTGGTCCAGAGACACTGAGAACTAAGGCAATTTCATCATTCCTAAGTCTCTATCACACTGCTATCTTGCCAGAAGGATGAGCCTACAGAAGACAGGAAAATCTTTACCTCTTTCCTAATGAGGAGGTGCAAAGCACAGAATACGCTTCTACCCGGAAAATCTGGATTTGCCAGGGTTGTCAAGATGTAATTAAGTTACCCATCTAACCTTTGTTTGGCTACACCATCCTGGTACATGCACACACACCCCTTTACTGGATCACTTATATTCAAAATTATATGACCTAAATTGGGTTCACACTCTGAAACATGCCTGACACATGCAGAAAGTGATGGAAGGAACACTGCTGTGCCCCTTGACACCATGCTGTTGCTGACACACTCAGACAGCAGCTGACTTTAACCCCAAGGTTGTGTTCAGCCCACTTAGCCTTTCTCTGGATCGTTTTTGTGTTATTGAATTATTGGCCTGTAATTGAATCCATGCTCTTTTGCCCCTATAGATTAGCTGGAAGAGGGGAAGTAGAATCATTTTTCCAATTGGAAAGTCATTTTCAGTAACAAGCTTACAACCATTTCCATGTCAACTGGCTTCCAGTACCATGAACAGTTCATTGTTGTTATCATCCACTGAATGGTTAGAGTGAATCAATGGGATGGGTGATACAGATGGGAAAGCTGAGAGTCACCAAAGCTAAAGTATTTGCCCAGGTCACATAATTTGTAAATTTGTAAATGGTGAGGCTCAGATTGCTTTGACCCCAAAGCCAACATCACCACCCAGGTTTAAGACAGATGACTTCATCAGCATTTTCCACTTCTGAACGCTGAGACATCATGGCACAACAACATCTCAAAACGGGACTACACAGTTTTCCCTCAAAAGTCTGAGAGAAATCCTCTCCCAAGTCCACAAACAATAGCCAATATCATTCAGTATTCTGCATTCACATTTTGAAGTAAGTCATATTTGTTAGTTAAAAGAAAACATATGCCTGCACCAAACTTTTCCCAGCCAGGAGTTAATTAAAGCCTATTTAGGTAAATACCATGTTTCAGTAAATTTTTAACAGTACTAGTTGATCATGAAGCAGTTTAAATCTTTTTTTGTAATTGTTTTCTAGCTGTATCTATGTGATGTGAGTTTAAGAAGCTATGACATGCTTGTTAGAGGTTATCTTTCACACATACACACCTGTACACACACACGCACACACACACATAGCCATGTTTCTTTATTCTCCAGATAGGACAAATCTTAGTCTACACAATGGAACTGAATAGAAAAAGGGAAAGACATCTTGATGTCTTTCTGCCTTCTGTCCTATCTGAGAAGTTCATCACAAAAATGTAGAACTTGCCATCATCACTCATTAGCCATTGGTAATGTGCAGGAAAATAGGCATTGCAGGATGTTATAAAATGTAAAAATCTGGTCTTCTCCAAAAAAAAAAGACCAAATGGAAAACAGAAATTAAAATATATAGGAATAGATGTGTGCATTTTTATCCATGCAATTTATCTTTAATTTATCTCCTACAGAACAGTTTTATGAACTATTTCTGGGTAGTAGATTCCTCCCTATTATAGTTATGTGCTGCTGCATAACAAACTATTCCCAAAGTTAGTGGCTTAAAACAACTAACATTTATTATCTCAGTTTTGTGGGTCAGGAGTTCAGAAGTGCCTTAGCTGGGTGGTTCTGACTCAGGATCTCGCATGCAGTTGCATGGTATACTGCAGGCAGCTGAGGGCTTGATTCGAGCTGGAAGATGCATTTTGAAGCTCATTTGTGTGGTTGTTGGCAGAAGCCTCAGTTCTCTCTCACTGTTGGCCAGGACAACAACTCCTTGCCACCCAGGGCTCCTCCTCGGGGCTGCTTGAGTACTGTGAGGACATGGCGGGTTGTTTTCCCCACAGTGAGTAAACAAGGAGTAAGTGAACCAGCGAGAGTGAACAAGGAAAAAGCCATAATATTTTTTATGGCCTAGACTAAGAAGTTATACCCATCAGGTCTGCCATAGTCAGTTCATCAGAAGTGGGTCACTAAGTACAGCCCACACTCAACAGGAGGGGAACTGGGCTCCACAGTTTGAAGGGAAGAATAGCAAATAATTTGTGGGTAACTTTATTATTTTTATTTGAATAAATTTGACTTGTGACACTTTGTAAGTCTAAGGTATACAGCATGTTACTTTGATACATTTATGTATTATAATACAATTGACAATGTAGCAATACTTATCACATTATATAATCATAGAACAATGTCTATATTCATTATACTGTGCATTAGATCTCTATGGATTATTTACTATTCATTACAAGTTTGTACCCTTAAATACTATCACTCATCTCTCCCCCAGCCCCCTGGCAACCACCATTTTACTCTTTTTATTTGTAGGCATCTTTCTAAATGAACATATGCCGTAACACTTATATTTTTCTGTCCCTCCCCCAGTCCTTTCCCAGATTCCTGTGAATATTGGGCTCCCAGGACCAGAATTAGCCACAATTATACATAAATGCACTTATTTCAGTATCCACTATGTGTCAGGTACTGTTCTATATGCAGAAGTAAATGAAGCTAAAAAGTCCCTCCCTTTATAAAGCCAGCAGAAGGAAAATGACAATAAACAGATGAATATATTTAATGATAGTGATAAATACCATGTTAAAAATAATAAAACAGGCTGAGGAGCTAGAAAATTATGACTACTTAGCCAAAAATGCTATACATCCACATATCATACATTACATAGATATACTATTTCCCCACCTTGAGAATTCAAGTGATCTCCATCTGCAAAAGTCATTATCTTTGTCCTTGACCACATGCTTTGTCCTTTTCCCTAACATTTATGTATAACCTGGCAGTAAGATTTGCTTCTGTGTTCTCTCCCCCAGCTCTGCCAGGGCTCCACTGTATATGCCAACCCCCCAAAAAATAGCCAGAAATTCTTTCTCAGCATCTCCTCAAACAGCTATTTCTTCTTTCTTTTGTTACTGGCTCCCCTCCATGAAAATCTGGCATGTAATGCCTCCCCTTCTGGAAGACCACAGGCTCTACTGAGACTGGTGTCTGCTCTCCACCTGAGGCACATCAATAACCAAAGCCTCTCCACAACCAGGAATAGGAAAACCATTCTTTTTGTGGGCAGCAGCCAATCTGGTCTCACTATTAGTCTATCTGTCTTCACCCAGAATCCACCCCATCACTGGATCCTCAGTTCCCAACTCCCAATCAGGATCCTAGAACCCCTCTAAACAATATATAATAAAAACAACAGACAAAACTCTGTAAGCGCTAATAGCACACGAATCTTTATATTATGTAACTTGGAAGTGTTATGCTTTTACATACTTATAGTAGTTTTCACCATTTGTACTTCTTATAACTATTAAATTTGTTAAACTATGAGCTTAGGAAAGATTCAAAGTAGAAGGAGACTAATTACTTGTAATGGTAGAGTTTAAATATTGGGCTACAATTGAAATTTTTATTTAAAAAATATTGATTTCCTAAATAGACCAAAACATCTTGCCTGTGCTTTATTTATTTGGTTATTCTTCCTTATTCCATCTATATGCTAGATGTTTATTTATTTCTATTTAATAGAACTCAAGTGGTAAAGTGTTGATGTAGTATATTTAAAAAACCAAGTAGGCCCCCCTTTTATCTGCCATATTACCCCAGATGGAACTACACATTGGCATATCACATTAGCCTTCTTGGTTACCTTCTGTTCATAATTGCTGTGCCAGTGAGGAATATGAAAGTTGAAACTTTCCACCAATGGCAGACAATAAAATTGAATTACAGTGTTCCAAATTTTCCGAATGGCACTGGGTTACACTTTGCCATTTTACTTTTTTTTTTATCCTGGCCTGCTTGAATCTGTCATACTGTCTCTATATGAAAAAAATACTCAGCAAACATTTTGTGGTATTTAAAAAGAGAGAGGGGCTGCACTTGCTAGTGTTTTCATCAGTTTTTCCTCTTGGCATTCCTTTCTCTCATTAAGTATATCCTAATCGTATAAACTGTTACACAAGACTAGTTATAAAGGTTATTATTTTGCTTAAAATAACACAGAATCCAATAGACAACACAAATAAAACCATAAATATATGCTGACACTATGTCCTACTTTAACCATTGACCAGAGGAAATGTAGTAATGGAACAGCCACATGATCTGCTAAACACCTCTACCCAGAACTCTGTCACATGCCTTTATAAAGGTAGCTAAACACACACACACACACACACACACACACACACACACACACACACAGAGGAAAATTCAAGGATGGCTCAGTCAAGCATCAGTTTTTAGTAGTCTGTATATCTTAGCTCGGATGCTGTAACAAATTACCACACACTAAAAGCTTAAAAAGCAAAAATTTCTTTCTCATAGTATTAGAGGCTGGGAAGCCTGAGACCAGGGTACCAGCAGGGTCAGGCTCTGATGAGGGCTCTCTTCACAGTTTGCAGAGGGCTGCCTTCTTGTTGTGTCCTCTCATGGCAGAGAGCTCAGGATGCAAGTTCTCCAATGTTCCTTCCTATAAGAACACTAACCCCATGATGGGGACTCCACACTCATAATCTAATTACCTCTCAAAAACCCTATCACCAAGTATCCTCACATTGTGGGTTAGGGTTTCAACATATGAATGGGGTGGGGAGGGGAAGACAAACATACAATCTATAACAGGTACTAAAATCCCACTAGAATAAAGTGAAAATATGATACCAATTATATCAAGTTTCCACATATAACTTGTTATGTATTTAATGAAATGGAAATTGGCCTCACTTTTGCCAAAGTAATGACTTTAAGTGAAATTTTTTAAGCAAAATTAATTTTTAAAAAACTGCTCATTAGTACTATCTAACCTCTACTGAGTATTTCTGAAGCATGCTTGTACAAGATTCACAGTGCAACCACAAGCCACATCAGCACCAGTAGGACCTGCCAACTGATGGTTACCTGAGGTCAATGCTCTCAATCACCTAAAACTCTGAGGAAACACTAAATGGCGTAGTGCAGATTCCTGGAAACACTTCACTCATTTTATTATCTAGATTTCAAATGTTTTATCTAATATGTCTCCTACTACAGTGTCTTCTCTGAAAAATTACAAAATAAACCTAGAAGGTAAAAATGAATTACAGAAAATAATATGAAAAAACATTTCTGACACTAAATCCAGAAAAAAATCATTTTAAACATTTTTTTGAGATTTTATTTATTTATTTTTAGAGAGGGAAGGGAGGGAGAAAGAGAGAGAGAAACATCAATGTGCGATTGCTGGGGGCCATGGCCTGCAACCCAGGCATGTGCCCTGACTGGGAATTGAACCTGCGATGCTTTGGTTTGCAGCCCAAGCTCAATCCACTGAGCTATGCCAGCCAGGGCATAATTTTAAACATTTTAAATGATGGTAATTTTTTAAATTATTAAAGTGCTTTTCTTCTGCTTTTTTGAGTGAGAGACCATCACTCTAATTGACATCTGACTATAAAGAGAAAGAATGAAGTAATATCCCCCTTCTAATTTGCAAAAAAAAAAAAAATTTATGCAGCAAGAAATAACCCTGAATGTCAAGCATTCATTTTGAGAGATATAATCTCCCAGAGGATAAGTACACAGTAGACATTCAACAAGTATTCAGTGGATGGATGGATAGATGGATGAGTTTTTTGTTTTTGTTTATTTATTCTCACCCAAGGACATTTTCCCATTGCTTTTAAAGAGAGAGGAAGGGAGGGAGAGAAACATTGATTGATTGCCTCCCACACACACCCAGACTGAGGGTTGAACCTGCAGCCTAGGTATATACCCCGACTGGAAATTGAGCCCACAACCCTTTGGTTAAAGGATGATGCTCCAACCAACTGAGCCACAGCAGCCAGGGCATGAGGGGTAGGTATAAATTTCTTTATCATCTACTTTCACAGCAACCAGACCTGGAGTTTTCAATTCATCCTGGAATTGCCAAATTCTGAATTCTCCCCTAGAGTAGAAAATAGTGTTTGTGATAATGAAGACATATAGCTGACTGTTCTATCAAAGAAAGAATATGATGCTGAGGGGCAGGAAGGAGGTTTCACCATTACCTCCCCAAGAAGATCGTGGAAGAAGACTAAAAAAGGCAGCAAGACAACAAGAAGTACATGCCCTCATTTCCATGCATCTGACAAGTAAGGATAACACTGAAACAGCCCTTTTCTGTTGAGGACCCCTGAAAAAGATTCTTTGTGTGGGTCCCATAGCAACAACCTGAGTAGCTGCCACATGAATGTCAGTATGGCTTGGTCAGATAAAGAGAGGTGCCAAAATCTAGCATTTCTGAGCAGCTCTACCTGAAATCTAGCAATCACCCCGCTAGGAGCCCCCACACCCAGCCCCCAGCTCCTCAGCAGCAGAAGAGTGACTTGAGTCCTAAGGCAGGTAATAGGCTCAGCAGGTACTAATCAAAATTTAGGGATTCACAGAAACACAAGGACCCAATTAAACAGTAAGTAAAGATCACCCAGACACTAATCTGGGACCTGGCAGAGAGTCACAGGACTTCTTCCTTAACAGCTGTGGATAATATCATAATATACATCTGGAGTTGCTCTTCAGGAACCAGAGGGAAACTGTCGACAGCCAAGCACAGAACATTTTTATTAGCAGATTTAAATGTACCTTTTAGGTTTTCTGTAGTAAGAAATCAAAAGTGGATACACTAGATGTATTTGATCTTTTTTGGTAATGATTTAGGAACTTGATTAATTTGGCTAAAAGACTAGGGTTTCTTCAGATAAATTTCCAGCAGTGGAATTGTTGAATCATAAAGCAGTTCCATTTTTAATTTTTTGAGGGAACTCCATACTGCTTTTCACAATGGTTGCACCAGTCTGCATTCCCACCAACAGTGCATGAGGGTTCCCTTTTCTCCACATCCTCACCAACACTTATTGTTTGTTCATTATTGAAGAGAGCCATTCAGACAGGTGTGAGATGACATCTCATTGTGATTTCAATTTGCATCTCTCTGATGATCAGTGATGTTGAGCATCTTTTCATATGTCTATCAGTCATCTGTATGTCCTCTTTGCAAAAAAGCCCATTCAGGTCCTTTGCTTATTTTTTCTAGGAATTTTTCCAAAGAAACCCAAAACCCTAATTCAAAAGAATATACACACCTCTGTGTTCATTGCAGTGTTATCTGCAATAGCCAAGATTTGGAAGCAAACCAAGTGCCCATCAATGGATGAATGGATAAAACAGTTATAGTATATTTATACAAAAGAATACTACTTGATCTTAAAAAAGAAAATTTTACCCTTTGCAGCAGCATGGATAGACTTGGAAAACATTATACTAAGTAAAATAAGCCAGTCAGAGAAAGATAAATGCCATATGATTTCACTCATATGTTTAGTGAACAAACTGAACTAACAAGCAAAATAGAGACAGACTCATAGATAGAGGGCAGGCTGACAGCTCTTATGGGAGTTAAGAGGTAGAGGGATTGAGCAAAAAAAAAAAAAATAGAACTCATGGACATAGACAACAGTGTGGTGATGTGGGGGGAAGGGGGATTGGGGGAAGGTGGAACACAGTATAAGGGGGATAAATGGTAATAAAAATACAAATAAAAGATAATCCTAAAAAAAATAAAATAAAGACAATTACAGCCAAAATAAATAAATGAAATAAATAAGAGACTAGGTATACTCGAACTTAGCTTTTGGTTAGATATGTTAAATTAGCCTTTTAAGAGTCATGGCTCCTCTGTGAAGGGAAGCAGAGTGCAACACCACAAGATTTGCCTTTTGGGGTGTTAATTTTAAACTGATTATTAAGAAACAAAAGACTCTCTCTCTCTCTCTCTCTCTCACACACACACACACACACACACACACACAAACCTTTATTCTCACCTTCTTAACTGACTAGAAGGAATTTTCGGGGGGAGGGGCAGGGAGTGGAGTTGCTTAATCCCTGCACCTTTTTCACAGACCAGCCAACGTTTTTCTACCAAACATTTGCTTTTCCATCTTGATGTGGATAGCTTTCTTTCCCTTTATAAGGTCTCAAATCACAACCCCCTTTGTCCCTAGTTTCAGAATGGAATAGAAGCTTTACTCAATATTTCTTTGGGTCTCTATTTTTATGGCCCCCAAGTAAGCCTTCATAAAATAGAATTTGTCCATTTTCTCCTGCTAATCTGTCTCTGTTCATTTGACTATTAGACCAGCTAGAGGAACTTTAAAAAGTACCTTTTGCCCCCACAGATGGCTGTTACAATTTCCAGTTAAAGATTAGGAAAGAATGCAGCCATGTCCAGGAGCCTGTTTCAGATAATATACTGCTTGAGATAAGAAAAGGATGTTGCCTGCTGAGCACAAGATGGATAGATTTGTTTTCCTTCTCTGAAGGTAACATCTCCGAAACACAATGCCAAAGCAGGTTGCAGAACTTGTCTACAAACAGAAAGACCTCTTGACCCCGGTAACAAAGATCCTAGATGGGATGACAACAAGGGAGAAATAAATCAGATTGAGACTGTGAAAACATAACTGATCGATACACACAGCCAATGAGCCTGAACCCCTTACTCATGATTATTTTTCCTTTCCCCTCCTTTTTCCCTTAAAAGACCCAAAATATAAACTATCCGGGTGTTCAGGCCTTTGGTCGTCAGCTGCCCATTCTCCTTTCAGCAGTAACTTTGAAATACACACTTTCTTTCTTTTCACTGCAACCTAGTGTCTGTTTATTTAGCTGTCTAGCTACCAGGCAAACAAACCCACTTCTGAGTGGATAACATACCTGGCTCTCCTGTGGCACAGATGAGACACAGAAGTAGCTGAAGAACAGCCAAGGAGACTGGCAGAAGGGGCACCTCAGTGAGGGCAAAGTGGTCCTGAGGCCAGGGCTGCAGAGCAGAAGGCCAGGTCCCAGCTGAATGAGAACCAGAGCTAAGTTCAGAGACTTGAAACTGCTTGTGGGAGGGTAGATCTTTCTGAGTATATTAGTTTTCTATCACCATGTAACAAATTACGATAAATTTAGTAGCTAAAAGCAATATACGAGTTTTATCTCACAGTTTCTGTGGTCAGGAGTTCAGGCATCACTTAACCTGGTCCTGTACTCAGGGCTTCACGAGGATACAACTAAAGTGTTTGCAGGCTGCATTTTCATTCCAAGGCTCAAAGAGTTATCTTCCCACTTCATTCAACTTGCTGGCAGAATTCATCACAGCCATAGAGACCTGAATTTTTGTTGGCTGTTAGCTTGAGGCCACCATCAGATCTAGGGGCCACCCACAGTTCCTTGCCACATGGGCATCATTAACATGGCAGCTTATTTCATCAAACCCACAAGAAGAGTCTCTACTGCTTGGAGCCTCTGACCTCAGGGAGGGCCAGTCCTCTTTTTAAGGGCTTTTACATGATTAAATCAGGCTCGAGCTGAATAACCTTCCTTTTGATTTACTAAAAGCCTACTGATTTGAGATCTTAATTGTATCTGTAAAATCCCTTCATCTTTGCCACCTACGTAACTTAGCTACAGGCGGAACATCTAATCACCTTTGCTACATTCTCTTGGTTAGAAACAACAATCCATAGGTCTCAACCCAAATCAAGGGGAGGGGATTACCCAAACAAATAAACTTTGGAATTACAGGGGGCCACTGTGGGGTCATTTCTCCACACTACGGGAACTAGTACAGGAATTCTTCGACTCCACAGCAGGGGAAAGCAAACTCCAAGTCATGTGGGGCAGATGGCACCCAGGGTGGGTGATGATGGTGGCCATTGTCCCCAAGACCACGGAAGCCACAGACACCACCCTACCACATGGTCACACCTCACTTTCCTCTCCCCAAATATCCAGGAACAAACCCTAAAGGAGACAAAGAAGGGGAATGAGACAAAAATATGAAAGATTAACCATTTTTTACCTCTAGAAATTGAGCTTTACCCAAACAAACTCTCTAAATCTTAAGAACAGAGATAACAGTTAATTTTTTCAAGTGTGAAGGGCCAGATTAATTAGAGACAAAATGAAGGGTACATATTTTTGTCCACACAGAGGTGTGCGATAAGAAATAATTTTGGTTTATTCCTTACAGGATGGGGCAAAAGTAGGTTTACAATTGTTATTATAGAAAATAATACAATAATTAATTAATAATGGCACAAGAATAAACTCTGTGTTTCACATGCTCACAACTATAAGCTTACGTTTGCCCTATCCTGTATATTTTTATGAAGGTTTTGTAACCCAGTAAGCTATCTCTGTCCTTGGTGAATATGGCGAATGCTATCTACTAATAAATGATAGAATACTGAGAGACCCTTTTAAATAAATTTAAATGTATAATATTTGGTGGATAAAATCCTCAATTTTGAACATAAAAAACAAGAATAATTTTGCTAAGATAAAAAGCCAGTTTTTGCTAACAGAAAGTCAGTTTTTCCTCATCCTGCTAAAGAATGCCCATTTAAACTGCTATAAAAGAATAAGCCAGTACAGCACAGCTACATTACTCAAGCTAGGATTTCATGACAGCATGTGGGTGTAGCTTACAAGAGAAGCCTCTGTCGATCGTTTGTTAGAAATTAGAATATGTTTTATCATATTAAGTACTGATTTAGCCATTTATCATATGCTAGACACTATGCTTAATGCTTTCTATACACATAGCTTCAGCAAATCATGAAAATTCTATGAGGAATATGTAATTATGTCCATTTGACAGAGGAGAGAATGGTGGCATTGAACAGTTAAGTAATTCACCCAAGGTTACACAAGTAATAAGTGGTCCTGTAGGTATTTAAACTCAGAACCACATGAGCTCTAAAAACCATACTTGGAATCCTTGTACTGTACCTGTGAGACAAGTCTACAGAAGTCTATTAAACTGAGAAGGTAGCTGAATACAATATTGTAGTTGTACAGCTTTCAGAAATGGTACAACAGGAAAAATGTATTCCAGTGCAGAAACTCTCCTCTTCGCTCTGCAGTCCTACAGGAGTGAAGAGTGGAGCCTCTTCCAAAACATCATGGATTCCTATCTCCAGGACCAAAGGAGAACGCCTTCAGCTCTAAGTCCGTGCTGGTTTGTTGTTCTCACAAGCTGAAGCAGATGGTAATGGACACCTTCACGGCTCAGAGAGAGTGAGCCTGAGAGTCCACAGCCTCCAGCCATAGCAAAGCCTCAGGTCACTCCTCAGTCTAGAAGGTCTCCTGTCACACCCTTGCTTTTGTTCCTCAAGCCCCAGGGATTGGCCCATCTCCTTCCTTCCCACTGTCATTGTTAGTTGCTTTCAATCAAGGTTTTTTTTTCCCTTCTCTAACATCCTGCAAAATACAAGCTGGTCTTTAGTCTTCTGAATTTTAACCTTCTTATCACAGAAAAAGCAAATCAAAAGTTCCCCATTCATCCTACTCTTCCTATGCGATGTGGAAGCTCACATTTGCATGTAATTTTCAGTGACCAGACTTAGAGATGCAGGTGAAAAGGAGGTGAATATAACCAGTTGCTATGACAACAGCAAGATATAAAATGGCATAGCAATTCATAGGACAAGCTTTCAATATTACATAAATTTGAATTATAACAAGAAGCTATTCAAAACTACATATATAAATATGACTGGCCAATTGAAACAATAAGGTATATCACACAAATAAACCACCTCAAATTAATCTGGCAATTAAAGATATATATATACAATTTTAATCTTCTAGAAACTATGAGAAAGAGGGAAAGTTACTCAGAATACCAGCACCTTTCTAAAGTTACTTGTCAATCATACTGATCCAGCTGCATTTATGTTAAAAATTTCCATGACTATCGCAACTCTAAGAATTAAGTAAAAACTAAATTACAAGGCCAACAACATGAAACAGAAGTGTGTGCTTCCATCATTTAACACAAAATTTTCTCTCCAATGATTTCTTAACACTGCACTCATTTACAATCTTCTTTGCTCTCATTGTTCCTCTCTTTTTTCTTCTGGTTTCCCCCAAGGTCTTCCAGTTTTCATGCCTTTGGTATCCACTCATATGTCTTCAAATTGTTACGTCTTGTCTGATGACTCTCAAAACTGCGCATCTGCTCCCAAACCCTCTCCAGAGATGCAGACCCCACATTCAAGTTGCATGAGGCAATCTCCATTTGCATGTCCTAACAGCATGTCAAAATTGGTGCTCCTATATTCAAGCACAAAGACAATTTTTCCTATTCTTGGACTCCCCAATGAAGTTAATGGCACCAACGTCTTCCAGAAATTCAGGCAAAAACTCTTTTTAGTTATTGTCTTTCCCTTTTCTTTCATATCCAGGCACTAAGCCTTATTAATTTTACCCCTGTCATAGCTATTTAGTCTATCTGCTCCAGTGCCATCAATGAGGGCACCACCAAGTCTGCAACTCTCCATGATCTCTCACTCAAACTATAGCAATGGACTCCCAACCTCTCTCCCTGCTTTCAGGCAATCCTTATTCTAGTGTTGCCTGATCATAAGGATCACATGACTTGTTGCTGTTTTCTTAATACAGATTTCCAGGCCTTGCCCAAGACTACTGAATTAGAACATACAGCAGAGTGGCTTGTAATCTCATATTTTCCTAAGTACTTCCAGATGTTTCCTCTAAGCAGACACATATAGTTTACTAAGTACTCCCAGATTGAATTCATTCACAACACTTGACCAAAATTTTCCATGACTCCCATTGCTTATAAAATCAAGTCCAAATTCCTGACTTGGCATTTGGCCCTCCACAATCTAGTCTACACACATCCTTCCAGTCATTGTCTGAATTATTGCTTCTTCTATGCACTATGCCAAAATTACACAGTACATCATTCCAGAACTTTTTCTGCATTTTTCTACCATCATAATATCTTTTTTAAAGATTTTGTTTATTTATTTTTAGAGAGAGGGGAAGGGAGGGAGGAAGAAAGGGAGAGAAACACCAGCATGAGAGAAAAATATCCATTAGTTGCCTCTCATAAACACTCCAGCTGCAGGTAGAACCCACAACATAGGTATGTGCCCTGACCAGGAAATGAATCAATGACCTTTTGCTTTGCAGGATGATGCCCATCCAATTGAGCCACACCAGTTAGGGCACCACCATCATGTTTTTGTTCACATGCTGAGTACCCTAAGAAACATCAGTCATTATTACTACTGCATTATTATTACTGTCCAAAAAATCTTTTCATTCTACTTGGGCAAATAAAACACAAAACTAAAGCAGACTAATCATAAACTCTTTTAAGGCTTTTTGTCTTTTCATCTGATTGATTCATAGTACAGAGCTACCCTACATATGAAATAGTGGACAGAAAGCTATTAAACTTATAGGAAAGGGCTCCAAATTTAGAAAGATCCAATACCAAAACATCATACACAACTCTAATGTCCAGGGCCTTATTCCAAGAAGTAAAGTCTACCCTGTGGTTCTAGATCTAAATGATATAGAGGCCATTTATATCTAATGCATGACAATTGTCAAGAACTGAGATGCTTTCTCTGTTTAAAGATTTCACTAGCAAGTCTCATGTCTCAATGGGAGAGCAGTACCTTTTCAGCTTGTGATTTCCATACTAAGGTATTTTGAATAATGCTTCTTTTGAGAGGTCTATCCAGACTCACTTTGCACCCAGTTCATTGTTTTCTCTCCTTTTCATCATTTTGACTATTACTAAGCTACAGAGAACATTCAAGGAAATATGTTCTCTGAAAGATAAAATATGTGACCTCTATGACCTTTCATGAAATAGTCTGTTGGGGGTTACTACTTCCAAGTACAATTTTTGTCTTCTTGTATAAAAATGAAAGAGGTAAATTCTAGACCTGACTGCTGTGGCTCAGTGGTTGACTGCCAGCCTGCAAACAAAGGGGCACCAGTTCGATTCCCAGTCAGGGCACATGCCTGTTACAGTCCAGGTTCCCAGTAGGGGGTGCACAAGAAGCAACCACACATTAATGTTTCTCTACCTCTCTCCCTCCCTTCTCCTCTCTAAAAAAATAAATAAATAAAATTTTCTTACAGAGAAAGAAAGAAGTAAACTCTGTTATACTCTTACTTGGGCCTTAAGGCTCTACTTGCCCTATAATAATTGGTAAAGTGTTTTGTTTTGTTTTTTGTTTTGTTTTGTTTTGTTTTGTTTTGTTTTGTTTGTCCAAAACATGATTTCTGGATTCAATTTCTTTGCCTAGTCAATATTTTAGGTCATGACACATGCACTAACAGATTCTCTGGGAACCAGTGTATCTTGTGTGTAACACTGAAAAATGCTTTCACAATTCTCTGTTTTAAAAGCCAACCAACACCAAGGTATGTTGTCTTGTAATTTATTCTTAAAGGCTATATGTGTGCTTTTCTTGTACATTTAAAGGGCAAGTTATATTCTGAAAGCTATTTTTAATCTTCCAGTTCTAATAGTCTTTTTGATAATAGCTTTATTGAGATATAATTCACATACAATAAAATACCTCCTTCTAAAGTGTACAATTCAGTGTTTTCAAACATATTCACAGAGTTGTGTAAAAATCACTAATTTTAGAACATGTTCATAACCTGCCTTCAAAAATCTGTACTCATTAATAACCATTTTCCATTCCCCCCCAAACCAGCCTCTAGAAAATACTAATCTAATTTCTGTCTATATGAATTTCTTGTCATTCTTATTATTTCATACAAATGGGAATATACAATATGTGGTCTTTTATGACTGGCTTCTTCCATTTAGCATGTTTTCAAAGTTCAACCATATGATAGGATGTTTTAGTACTTCATTACTTTTTGATGCTGAATAATATTTCTTAGTATGGATAAAGCACATTTTGTTTCTCCATCCATCAGTTGATGACATTTAGGTAGTGTACACTTTTTGGCTATTATGAATAATGCTGCTAGTACAATGTGGGTACCAGTTTTTCTATGGTTATGTTTTCATTATTTTGGTCTAGGAGTGGAGTTGCTGAATCATATGGTAACTTTATGTTTAACATTTTGAGAAACGACCAAACTTTCCCAAAGTGTGCACACAGCTTTACAATCCCACTAACAATGAAGGTTCCAGTTCCTCCTCACCCTAGCCAACACTTGTTATTTCCATTTGTTTTTTTTTTCCTTTAATTGTTGTTATTATTGTTGTTATTGTTATAGCTATCCTGGTGGATATAAAGTGGTTTTGATTTGCATATCCCCAATGACTAATGAAGTTGAGCATCAGCTCGTGTGCTCATTGGCCATTTTTATATCATCTTTGGAGAAATGTTTATTATTCAAATCTTTGCCCATAGTTTAATTGGGTACTTTGTCTTGTTAACTTTTGAGTTATAAGTGTATTTTATATATTCTGGATACAAGTGCCTAATCAGCTAAATGATTTACAAATATCTTACCACATTCTGTGGGTTGTCTTTTGCCTTTCCTGATAATGTCAAAGTTTTAAATTTTGATGTTCAATCTATTTTTTCATTTGTTATTTGTCATTGCCTAACTCAGGGGCATGAAGATGACCATGCTTTCTCCTAAGTTTTATACTTTTAGCTCTGACATAAATGGCTATGATTCATTTTCAGTTAATTTTGGTTATGGTTGTTACAGGTCTAAACTTATTGTTTGCTTTTTAATACCCAGTTGTTCTGGCATCATACATTGAAACTATTCTTTACTCATTGAATTGTCTTGGCACAGTTGTAAAAACTCAATTCATCATACATGTAAGCATTAAATTCAGGAGTCTCAATCATATTCCAGTATCACATACAGGGGACCCAGCACAAATAAAGCCCCTTTTTTATTACAAAATCTTTTATTACAAAATCATAAGCACATAATTCTGTAACATAACAATATCACACCAGAGTACACCATATGACATCTAAGGTGAAATATTCAAATTAAAACTATAAATTATTATACCATATTATTACCATTACCAACCATTCTCAAGCAGGTGTTAACTTCTGCCAGGCCCTGTATATTATTATGTCAGTATCAAACACTGTCTTGAATACTGTAGGTTTGCTGCAAGTTTTTATGTAGAGAAGTAAGAGTCCTCCAAACTTGTTCATCTTTTTCAAGTTATTTTAACTATTCTAAATTTTTTGCATTTCTTTTTAACTTTCAGATGAGGCTAGCAATTTCTATAAATGGCAGCTGGGTTTTTAATAGGGATTGCATTGAATCTGTGGGTCAGTTTGAAGAATATTTGCATCCTAACAATACTGTCTTCCAATCAATGAACTTAAAATGCCATTTTTTATTTGGGCCTTCTTTATTTTCTTTCCATGATGTTTTATGGTTTTGTGTGTATAAGTTTACACTTATTTTGTTAAATGTATTACCGAGTATTTTATTCTTTTTGATGCTATTATAAATGAAATTGCTTTCTCAACTTCATTTTCGGCTGTTCATTTCTAGTGAGTATATAGAAATACAATCCATTTATGTATATTGTTCTTATATACTGAAACCTTGCTGAACTATCAGTGCTAAATTAAGTGTGTATGTGTGTGTTCCTCAGGATTTTCTACATACAAGATTATGTCATCTATGTCATCTGCATGGGTTTACTTCTTTCTCTATAGTCTGCATGTCTTTTATTACTTTTACTTGTCTAATTATCTTGGCTAGAAACTCCAGTACAACATGGAATAGAAGCAGTAAGAGTAGAAATTAGTAACTTGTTCCTTATCTTAGATAGGGGGAAGTCTTTCAGTTTTTCATCATTGACTATAATATTATCTGTACATTTTTCATATTTTCTCTTTATGAGGCTAAAGAAATTCCCTTTTATTCTTAGTTTGTCGATATTTTTATCATGAAAGAGTGTTGGATTTTGTTCATGTGTTTTCTGTGTCTACTGAGATGATAGGTAGTTTTCGTTCTTTATTCTACTTTGTGACATCGATTGAGTTTATTTACAGATCTACTGAGGTATAATTGATAAAATATCACATATATTTAATATGTACAATTGGATGAGTTGGATATATGCATACACCAGTGATACTGTCACCACAATCAAGGTAATAAACTTATGAATCACTTACAAAAGTCTTCTTAAGTCCCTTTGTTGTTTGTTTTTGGGGGGTGGATTTCGGGGTAAGTTGTTGTCTGTGGTAAGAACACAACATGAAATCTACATGAATCTCTAGATTGTACAGCAAATCTCTAGAACTTATCTAGTATAACTATAAGTTTATACTCATTGAGCAACTCTGTTTCTTTCTCCCCCACCCTTTGGAAAATACTATTGTGCTTCTATAAGCTTGGCTATTTAGATACTGCATAAAAGTGTACATATGTTCAGTATTTGGCCTTCCATGACTGACATATTTAACTTAACATAATATGTTCCAGATCCATCCATATTGTTGCAAATGGTAATAGTTCATGCTATCTTAAGGCTGAATAATATTCCATTGTATGTGTGTAACATATTTCCTTTATCCATTCATCTGCCAATGGACATGGGGTTGTTTCCATATCTTAGTTATTGTGAATGAACATGGGATATCTCTTTGAAATCCTAATTTCAATTATTTTGGATATATATTCCCAGAGGTGGGATTGCTGAATCATATGGCAGCTACATTTTAAATTTTTTACTGAACCTTCATACTGTCTATTTTAAAGGCTGCACCATTTTACATTCCATCAACAGTGTAGGTGTGTTCCAGTTTCTCCACAACCTTGCTAATATCTTTTTTTAATAGCCACCCTAAAAAATGTGATATGATATCTCATATAGTTTTGATTTGCACTTCCTTAATGATTAGTGATGTTGAACAGCTTTCATTTACCTGTCAGCCATTTGTATGTCTTCTTTGGAGAAATGTCTACTCAAGTCCTTTGCACATTTTTGATCAAGTTATTTGAGGGTGTGGTTTGCTAGAGTTGTAGGAGTTCCTCACATATTTAGGGGGTTTTTTCTATTGAATTGTAGGAGTTCCTTCCTATCAGATACATGGTTGCAAATATTTTCTCCCATTCTATAGGTTGCTTTTTCACTCTGTTGATTGTTTCCTTTGAATAATTTTCATATGTTAAGCAGCTTTGTAATCCTGGAATAAATCCTACCCGGTCATTGTATACTATCTTTTTTTATATGTTATTGAATTTGGTTTGCTAGTATTTTGTTAAAAATTTTACATCTGTGGTCATAATGGATATTGCTCTGTAGGTCTCTTTGCTTATGACATCTTTGTCTGATTTGGGTATCTGAATAAAAGATACCCAACTTGGTCTCATAGAATGAGTTAGGAAGTGATTCTCTTCTACATTTTTGGACGAGATTGAGATTTGTATGTATTCTTCTTTAACATTCATAGAATTCACAAGTGAAGCCTTCTGGGTCTTACTGAGATATGTTTTATGGCCCAACATATGGTCTATTTTAAAATGTTCCTTGTGCACTTGAAAAGAACTTATATTCTGCTTTTTGGGGGTCAAATATTTTGTTTATCTAAGTCTAGTTCGTTTATATAGTGTTGAAGTTGTCCTCAGGGACAGTTTCTACTGACTGCTTTTTTTCTATGAATGGACCATAGTTACCTTTTTCTTGTATGGTTTGTCATTTTTTGTTGGAAACTGGACATTCTAAATAATATAATGTGGAAGCTCTGAAAATAAGATTCTCCTTACCCTTGCCAGGGTATTTTGTTTTTGCTGTTTATTATTGCTGCTACTGTTTGTTTAGTGACATTTCTGGATTGTAAATTCTGTAAAGTTTGCATCCTTCATCATGTGCAGCCACTGAAGCCTCTGCTTATTTAGCTTAGTTGGTGGTCAGCTAATGACTAAACAGAAATGTCCTGGAATGCCTTGAGCCAGTGTCACCACACCTTTGCTGAGGGCTGTGGAACATGATTTCAACTCTGGAAGTTTGAAAGTTTGCCTCAGCATTCCCTTCCTGCTAGGGCAGAAAGAACCTCAAGGTCAACCAAAGGGGATAAATCAGGATGTTTCCAGGTCTTTCCTGGTTACTGCAAAGCACAGCACATGCATATAGCCTGCTCCAACTTCAGAAACATGTGAAAGCTCTCCCAAGGCCCCTCTGTACCATCTCATTCCCCATACTGATTTACTATGTTTTTGTCCAGCCTCTGTTGGCCCTGATTGGTATTATTATCCCAGGAAGCTGCTCATTAAACAAGTGCTGCTGATTATTTTATTTTTGACAAACATCCAAGGGAAAGGGCTTTTGCCTCTAAGTGAACTCTAAGTCAGATAGAAACAACTCCTGTGAAGTGACTTCTCCAGTGTGTGACAAAAGCTGCCAAACACATTAAATACCGACAGTTCCCTGGGGATGGGAACAGAATAAGTTAAAATGCCACAGCACTTGCTGTTCTTACAGAGACTGTCATTTTCCTTGAATAAATGACCCTCTGATTATTGCAAGTCATTGGTTAATTTTTGGAATTCTAAAAAAGTTGATTTTTGGAACTGTCATTGGTGATTTGTTGCTTTTATGGATAAGAAAACTTAGGGAGGTATTATTACACCATTCCCAAAGTGTATCTCTCTGACAGCCTTTTCAAAAAAGGCAGTATTTAAAATGACTTGTATCTCAATATATAAAAATAACTCTCAGAACTCAATAATAAAAAATCCAATTTTTTAAAATGTGAAAGAATTTGAAGAGATACTTCATCAAGAAATATATAGAGAAGACAGAAATGTACATGAAAAGGTGCTCAACAATTTTAGCTATTATGGAAATGAAAATTTAAACCACAAGGAAATACCATTACACATCTACTAGAATTGTCTAAAATGTAAAAAGAAAGGAAATATTAAAAACTGACAATGCTAAGTGCAGGTGGGAACATACAGCAACTGGAATTCTCAAACACTGTTAGTAGTTATGTAGAAAGGTGCAGCCTATGTGGAAAAGTTTGGCAGTTCCTTATAAAGTTAAAAATACATTTACCATAAAATCCAGCAATCTTCCTCCTAAATTTTTACCCAAAAGAAAAAACAATATACATCTACATAAAAATTGTATGCAAATGTTTTTAACAGCTCTATTCATAATCACCAGAAACTGGAAACAACTCAATGTCCATCAGCTGGTGAGTGAAATAAGGAGCAAACTACTAATACACGTGATAATGTAGACGAATATTGAGTGTATCCTGCTACATAGGAGAAGCCAGACTCAAACATTACACACCTCATCATTCCATTTATATGACAGTTCAGGAAAAGCAAATCTATGTAACAGGAAAATAGATTAGTAGTTACTGGGGTTGGAGTTAGAGGAGAGGAATACCTACAAAGAGGCACAAAGGGACATTTGGGGTGAGGAAAAGGTTAAATAAAGAGGTTACCTATTTGTTCTTATCAAGCCATATTCCTAAAAAGGGTAAGTTTTACTGCATAAAAATTATACTACAACAAATTAACCTAAAAAATCCTCTCTTCACTAATCATCATTTTTCTTGGTTAAATTAGTTTAGCCAATGACTACCCCTACTCTTAAACAAGTTCTAATAATTATTTGCTTAGCAGAATACCCAGAGTTAAAATTAATCCTTCATGAAGCATCTAACAATGTCATTATGTCATAAACTGTATTTATACAAAATGTGTAAGAGAATTTGCTAGGAGAAAGAAAAAAATTAAATTGACAACATATCTATTGAAAAGGTATAACTACAAGGAAATTCGACTTAGCAGTTTTTAAACAACAGAAGGATAAAAACATAAATGCCAATGAATGCCACTGATTGGCTAAATGGTATTGTAGTATAAAACCATATCATAGAGTATTATGCAACCATTACAATAATTATATAATTATAGATCAATATTTATTAATGTGAAAAGATATCTATAATATTTTGTTAAGGAAAAAGCAAATTATTAAATGATATCCTAGTATGATTTTGTTTTGGAAATCCCTTGGAAAATATCCCCCAAAATGTAAGTTCTGGATATTTCTTGGTGGGGTGATTACAGGTAGTTTAGATTTTCCTCTTGGTTTATTTATGATGAGCATGTGTGGATAACACTATTACTTGTCCCTATGACCTGTTAGCCTGAGTCTGGAGTTGTCTGGGTAACTGACCCCCATCTTTGTTCTGTAGCTCTTAGTTCAGGAAACCTGGAAGCCCAGGTTGTAAGGGTCTGGGTAGCCTAAGGTAAAAGATGAATGCTGTGTTCAAGCCTCTGTGCTTTATTGAAACACACACAGGACATCTTTTGTATACTTTTGAACACTATCGTGAATGAGCTACACCTAGCTCAGATGAGCATTCCCAGTTCACAGCCAAACTGTGTATACAGCACTACTTCAGCTCCCAGTATAAAAGGCTGCTCACAGAAGGAAAGAACTGAGCTTTCAAAAAATTTGATGTAAATTTTTATGTCACTCAAACTTCTCATCCACAACAGTGTACCTGCTTGGGAGGTCCTTTATAGGTGACCTGGAAATGTACACTGTACCTCCATTTGTCATTAGATAATGTTACCTCCATGACCTTTCTGTAATCTCTAGAAAAATCAATATTGTTTGATCTCTCCAAATGTGATCTGCCTGGTCAATCTGAACTACAATTGACATTTGTTAATTCAGCTAATTTCCACTTGTAAAAAAAGAAAAGAAAACCTATTTAGTGACCTTGTAATATCATTCATAACAAGTAAGATGAAAACTGCAATATTTTGGTAATCAGATAAAAGTCCTTATTAAATTACAATTGACACTTCTCTTTGAACTATGTATGGATTCTGAGTGCTTTCAAAGATATACCTCAGGCTTATTAATATCTGGTATAATTCATTATATTTTTATTGGAGAATTTATTAAGTTATACAAAATTTGTTTAACAACAAAAACTTGAACTGTATACAATAATTTCTGGAAAAAAATATTTTTAAAGTAATATTTTTTCTAATCCACTCCAAAAGCAAAGGATGATTTAAAAATGGATGTGGAAGACTGGTTAGGAAATGAGCAACCAAAAATCTATTGAAAGGACTACAATGAATCAGTTGAGAAATGAGAGAAATCCTAGTTATAGAAACCACTTATATTCATACCCTCAGCTGTCATGGTAGGATAGAAGTTATCTTCTCTTAGCATCTGCTTACTCAAGTAAGTATTGGGAGGAAAACTGAAAACACACAAACATGTACATAAAAACGCATGCACAAAAACAAACACACAAAACTAAATTATAGATGCCTACCCAATTACATTTCCTAGTGGAACTGAAGAGTAATCAACTCTAATCAAATAATTAGAAACATAGGACGTAAAACATGCCAAATTTGTCTCGATCTCAGACCCAGCTTCTTTTAAAATGCAGACATGATTACTTCCTCATTTACATATTGTGAGTCATATTATGACTGAACACAAGCTCTGAAGAAGTGGGTGATTACTCCGCTGAAGTTTGCATGCATGTTATGTTTAACAAAGGCAACACAGATACCCTATCCCTTCACTTAAAGTAACACTTGGAAAGGGTCTTTGTCCCAATCAACAGAGTAATTTTGAGCTTTTACTTGCCTAGCATTCATCATACATAACGCCAGCCATTTTAAAATTTCCACTATTACATACCCGGTCCTGCTTTGCAGACTGAAAATTATAGTCTTCCTAGTGATATCAAAAAAGAGAGGGCTGTTACTGGCAAGGGAGCCTCTTGGGAAGACCAGAAACACACAGCTGAACAGTATAAGCAGTGAGAGGAGTAAATTGTAAGTAATTCAGTGCCTGGAGGCTCAGAGGAGCAATAATTACCCTAGCCTCATTGTAGTCAAGGCTTCATAACATACATGTAACTTTCTCTAATAGAACTGGGAGTTGTAATCTAAGTATCTTAATATCTGTAAATAGGTGTTGGGAGATTGAAAAGCATGCTACAGAAAAAATCAAGAGCAGTAGTCCCCAAACTTTTTAGCCACATACAATGAGTATTTATCCCCTTAGGAAAAAAATTGGAGTACTCACTCCCAATCCATGTACATTTATTTATTTATAATATATACATGCACCACTGTCTTCTCTATTATTATTTGTCATAATATGCACTTTGAATGAGATTGGTCACTAACAATTGTAGATTAATAGTTTATTTTTCAAACTCTTCTTGATGGTTTCAAACTGTGTGTGATTGTTTTGTGATGTGATTGATAAAGAGTTAAGATTATGACTAGGAGTATCAGCTTTGTGATTTCCTTGCAGTTGCCAGCATAACTTGTTTATCTTTAAGCCAAAATTCTTTGCTTAGGATCTGTTTAAACTACATGTCTATTTTGTAAGGGTTCTTATTTACATCTGGACTGTAATCCATACATCTACCTAAGGAGACACACATAAACTGTGAAACATCGCAATGTGCTGAGAGTGGACATTCCCTGGACCATGGAGCCCCACATCTCTCATTTGATCATTTGTGATGCATGACATGCGACATATCCACTAAGGAAAGGAGCCAGTGCCAAATCTGCATATTAATATTAGTAAAGCTCTCCAATATTCATTCTACATGAGCTCTAACAGATTGTCTTGTTTAACCACTCCCCTCCCACAATGTAACTTTTAACATGAGAATCAAAATAACCAATACACTAAAATTAATATTAACTAATTTATAGTGAGTCTCATGTAAGTATCATGAAGAAAGGGCAGGCCACTAGCTTACCTCAGACCAAAGAACAAAACAAAAAGACTCAAATACCAAAGAACCAACCTCTATATGGGGTTTGTCCAACGGACCCAACATCTTGGTATCTAATCTTTATACTTTCCAGAACTATCCAATAGAAAATATGGTAACAACCCTCCTGACACAGTCCTCAGTTACATCTCAACATTTCTTATTTACCTTCATTATTTTCTATTCTTCCAATTGGCATCATATTCTTCCTAAACAATGAATGTTTTAAAAATCCATTTCTCAACTAACTGAATCCCAACTTAGTATACTTTGGGACCCTCTTCAGGATCACTCTAACAGACTCTCCCCACCCCCAGCTTCTCATCAACCTGCCCTCTAAGTCCTTGGTCATTGGTTATCATACATATAAGGACCTGTCCAAAAGGATCACTTGTTATCATCAAATTCTTCTGAGATTTCCCATTTCCTCAGTTTTTCATACTCTTCAGACAGGTCATTGTACTGCTTAAACAAATTGAAAAAGACACAGAAAGCCACTCAGCCTTATTTTCACATCCATTTATGGTACCTTAAGGGCATCACCACAAGCCATCAGCCTCGGAAAGGATCACTTATCCTGCATCTCTGTCTGCACACATCATGTAGTTACACTGGTGCCAGTGCCTGCTGTTGCTAATTTGAAATACTTGAACCTGCACCACAGCCACTACCATTTCTTGTTTTCCTTACAGCTTTATTGAGGTATAATTTACAAATAAAAATTATATGTATTTAAGTATACAATGTGATGACTTAATGTATGTATACATTGTAAAATGATTATCACAATCAAGTTACTAAACTCATCTATCACCACACATAGTTAGCTGTTTGTATGTGTGAAGAGAACACTTAAGATCTACTTTCTTAGCCAATTTCAAGTATAGAATACAGTGTCATTAACTGTAGTCACCATTCTATAACTAGATCATCAGAATTTATTCCTCTCATAATTAAAATTTTGTACCCGTTGACCAACATGTCTCTATTTACCCCATCCCCCCAACTCCTGGTAACCACCATTCTACTCTCTGTTTCTATGAGTTCAACTTTTTTTCACTGCTATTAGAAAGAGAGGAAGAGAGAAAGAGAAACATCCATCAGTTGCCTCCCATATGCGCCCAGACCAGTGATCGAATTTGCAACTCAGCTATGTGCTCTGACCAGGAATCTAACCCACAACCTTTCAGTTATGGGACAGCACTCCATCAAACTGAGCCACACTGGCTAGGGCTCAACTTTTTTAGGTTCCATATATAAATGAGATCATATAGTAGTTTTCTTTCTGTGCCTGGCTTTTTTCTAATAACACAACATCCTCTAAGTTCATTCATATGGTTGCAAATGACAGGATTTTCTTATTTTTTACAACTGTATGATGTATCTATAATAAACATGAAAGTGCAGGTATCCCTATGTTCATTGAAACACTATTTACAATAGCCAAGATTTGGAAGCAGCCCAAGTGCCCATCAGTAAATGAGTGGATAAAGAAGCTGTGGTGCATTTACACAGTGGTATACTACTCAGCTGTAATAAAGAAGAAAATATCACATTGTGTGACAGCATACATGGATCTGATGGGTATTATGCTAAATAAAATAAGCCAGTCAGAGAAAGACAAGTACCATATGATTTACTTACATGTGAAATCTAATAAACAAGATAATCAAAAAATAGAAACAAACTCATAGAGAGAGAAGAATGACTCCTGTCAGAGGTGAGGGAGGCTGGGTGAAAAGATTAAGCAAAAATAAACAAGCAAACAAAAAACTCATAGACACAGACAACAGTGTCACCAGATACTCATAAACGCAGACCAGATCACCAGAGGGAAAGGGGGATTGGTGGAGGTAGAAGAAGGTAAAGGGGGAAAAATGGTGATAGAAGGAGACTTGATTTGGGGTAATTAACACACTATACAATATACAGATGATGTATTATAGAATTGCATACTTGAAACCTATATAATTTTATTAACCAATGTCACGCCAATAAATTTAATAAAAAATAAATTTTAACAAATGAAGAGGACAGATGGAAGAGTTTGAAAAAAGTAAAGACATACAAGTCCAGGAAACACAGAGTCCCAAACAAGATGAAGCCAAGGAGGTCCACACCAAGACACATCATAATTAAAATGGCAAAGTTTAAAGACAAAGAGAAAATCTTAAAAGCAGTAAGAGGAATACATTTAGTTACTTACAAGGGAGCACCATAGACTGTCAACAGATTTCTCAACAGAAACTTGGCAGGCCAGAAAAGATTGCCATAAAGTATTTAAAGTGATGGAAAGCAAGGACCTACAAAGGAGACTACTCCAACTATGAATACTAACATTTAAAAGTGAAGGAGAGATAAAGAGGTTCTCAGACCAAAAAAAAAAAAAAACAACTAAAGGAGTTCATTACCATCAAACCAATATTACAAGAAATGTGAAAGGAACTTTTTAAAGAAGAAAAGGAAAAAAGGAACATGAATATGAAAAATAAAATAACAATATATACATATCTATCAATAATCATTTCTTTTTAAGAGTTTATTTATTTATTTTTAGAGAGGGGAAGGGAGGGAGAGAAACGTCACTGTGTGATTGCCTCTTGCACACCTCCTACTGGGGACTTGGCCCACAACTCAGGCATGTGCCCTTGACTAAGAATCAAACCAGCAACTCTTTGGTTCTTAGCCTGGTGCTCAATCCATTGAGCCACATGAGCCAGGGCTCAATGATCATTTTAAATGTAAATAGATTAAATGTTCTAGTCAAAAGATTTAGGGTAGCTTAATGGATTTAAAAAACAAGACTTGTACATATACTGTCTACAAGAGACTGCCTTCAGATTGAAAGATACACACAGACTGAAAGTAAAAAGGAGAAAAAATGTATTTCATACAAATTCAAACAAATAAAAAGCTGTGGTAGCAATACTTATATCAGATAAAAAAATTTAAAACAAAGGCCATAATAAGAGATTAAAAAAAGGACATTACATAATGAAAACGGAATCAATCCAACAAGAGGATATAACCCCTGTAAAAAAATTTGAACCAAACACAACACCTGAATATATAAAGCAAATCTTCATGGACAGAAAGGGAAAAATTGAGAGCAATACAGTCGCAGTAGGGGACTTTAACAACCATTGACATCAATGGATAGATCTTCCAGACAAAATCAACTAGCAAACAGCAGCCTTAAATGAAACAACAAAGCCAAAATTTTGGTATTTTTACAGCATTTAACCCCCAAATTTCAGAATATACATTCCTTTTTTTTTTTGCATTTTTTATTGTTGTTCAACTACAGTTGTCTCCATTATTCCCAACCACAACCCCCCACCCCAACCATCCCCACCTCCCACCCTCATACCTACCTTCTTTAGCTTTGAATATGTGTCTTTTAAATATATTCTTTGATGGCCCTTCCCCTATTTCCCCATTACCCTCTACCCCTCACCTCTGGTTACTGTCAATTTGTTCTTTAATATCTCTGATTCTATTTTGCTTGCTTGTTTGTTTTGTTGATTAGGTTCCACTTATAGGTGAAATCATGTGCTATTTGTCTTTCACTGCCTGGCTTATTTCACTTAGCATAATGCTCTCCAATAACATCCATGCTGTCATGAAAGGTAGGAGCTCCTTCCTTCTTTCTGCAGCATAGTATTCCATTGTGTAAAAGTACCACAGGTTTTTGATCCACTCATTTACTGGTGGGCACTTACATTGCTTCCAGATACTTGGCTGTTGTAAATCGTGCTGCTATGAACATTGGAGTGCATAGGTTCTTTTGAATTGGTATCTCAGGATTCTTATGGTTTAATCCCAGGAATGGAATTGTCAGGTCAAAAGGCATTTCCACTTTCAGTTTTTTGAGGAAATTCTGTACTGTTTTCCACAGTGGCTTCCACAGCTGCACCAGCCTGCATCCCCAACAGTGTACTACTGTTCCATCTTCTCCACAAGGTGGCCAGCACTTGTTGTTTGTTGATTGCTTTATGATGGTCATTCTCACCAGTGTGAAGTGGTATCTCATTATGTTTTTAATTTGCATCTCTGTGATGGCTAGTGATGCTGAGCATTTTTTATTGGGTTGTTTGTCTTCCTAGAGTGGAGTAGTGTGAGTTCTTTATATATTTTGGAGATCAAACCCTTCTCTGAAGTATCATTTGCAAATATATTTTCCCTTACGGTTGGGTCCCTTTCCATTTTGCTGCTATTTCTCTAGCCATGCAAAAGCTTTTTATTTTGATGAAGTCCCATTTGTTTATTCTTTCCTTTATTTCCCTTATTCTAGGGGATGTATTGGTGAAAATACGGCTGTGTGGAATATCTGAGATTTTCCTACCTATATTCTCCTCCAGGACTTTTATGGTGTCATGACTTATATTTAAGTGTTTTATCCATCTTTAGTTTATTTTTGTGTATGAAGTAAGTTGGTGGTCAAGTTTCATTTTTTTTTGCATGTAGCTGTCCAGCTCTCCCAACACCACTTGTTAAAGAGGCTATTTTTACTCCATTTTATGCTTCTGCCCCATTTGTTGAATATTAATAGACCATGGAGACTTGGGTTTCTTTCTGGGCTCTCTATTCTGTTCCATTTGTCTGTTCTTATGCCAGTGCCAAGCTATATTGATTACAGTGGCCTTGTAATACAGTTTGATATCAGGTATATGATCCCTTCTGCTTTGTTCTTCTTTCTCTAAATAGCTGCAGATATTCAGGGTTGTTTATGGTTCCACATAAATTTTTGAAAAGTCTGTTCTATATCTATGAAATATGTTAGGGGTATTTTAATAGGGATTGCATTGAATCTATAAATTGCTTTGGGTAGTATGAACATTTTAATAATGTGAATTCTTCCAATCCATGAATATGGTATATGCTTCCATCTATTTCTGTCTTCCTTAATTTCTTTCTTCAGTGTTGTGCAATTTTCTCAGTATAGGTCTTTTGCCTCCTTGGTTAGGTTTATTCCTAGGTACATTATTTTTATTGTTGCTATATCAAATGAGATTTTTTTTCTGATTTCTGTTTCTAATATTTCATTGTTTGTAAACAAAACCACCATTGATTTCTGAATATTTACTTTGTATCCCTTTGCTTTGCAAAATTCACTTGTTAGGTTGTGTAGTTTTTTGGTGGAGTCCATAGCATTTTTCTAAGCACACTATCATGTCATCGGCAAACAACGACAGTTTAACTTCCTCCTTTCCAATTTGGATCCATTTTATTTCTTTTTCTTGTCTGATCACTGTGGCTAAGACTTCCAACCTATGTTGAATACAAATGGTGAAAACAGACATCCTGATCTTTATGGGAAAGCTTTAGTTTTTGCCCATTGAGTATGATGTTGGCTATAGGTTTCTCATATATGTCCTTCATTATGTTCAATGCTCCCTCTACTTCCACTTCACTCAGAGTTTGTATCATAAATGGGTGCTATACCCTATCAAATGCTTTGTCCACATCTATTGATAAAATCATGTGATTTTTGTCTTTCCTTTTCTTTATGTGCTATATTACATTTATTGATGTGTGAATATTGTACCATCCTTGCATCACTAGGATGAGTCCCACTTGATCATGGTGTATGATCTATTTAATGTATTGTTGGATGTGCTTTGCCAATATTTTGTCAAGGATTTTATTGTCTACATTCATCAGCAATGTTGACCTAAAGTTTTCTCTTTGTTGTGTTTTTATCTGGTTTTTGAATTAGGATGATGCTGGCTTCATAAAAAGAGTTTGGGAGTCTTCCCTCTTGGATTTTTTGTAATACTCTGAGAAGGACAGGGGTTAGCTCTTCCTTAAATGTTTTCTAAAAATCTCCTGTGAAACCATCTGGTACAGGGCTTTTGTGTGCTTGGAGATATTTTATTACTGCTTCAGTTTCACCAGCTGTTATTGATCTATTCAGGCTTTCTGCTTCTTCTTGATTCAGTTTTGGAAGATAATATTTTTCTAGAAATTTGTCCATTTCACCTAGGTTTTCAAATTTCTTGGCATGCAACTGTTTGTAGTGATTTTTTTACAGTCCTTTGTATCTCTGTGGTGTCAATTGTAATCTCTCCTCTTTCATTTCTGATTGTGTTTATTTGAGTCCTCTATCTTTTCTTCTTGATGAGTCTGCTTAAAGGCTTGTCAATTTTGTTTATCTTCTCAAAGAACCAGCTCCTGGATTCATTGATCCTTTGGATTGTCCTTTTAGTCTCTATGTCATTTAATTCTGCTCTGATCTTGGCTATTCCCTACCTTCTACTTGCTCTGGTCTGTCTTTGTTGTTTTTCCCTCAGTTCTTGTAGGTGTAGGGTTAGGTTGTTTATTTTTCTATCTTTTTTAGGTAGGCCTGTATTGCTCTGAACTTCCTTCTCAAGACTGCCTTTGCTATGTCCCATAGGTTTTGGACTGTTGTGTGTTCATTTTCATTTGTTTCCAGAAACTTTTTAAATTTCTTTCTTGATGACATTATTATCTCATTCATTGTTTAATAGCATGCTATTCAGTCTCTATGAGTTTGAGTTTTTTTTTAGTTTTTCCTCGAGGTTGGTTTCTAGTTTCAAGCCCTTATGGTCCAAGAAAATGTGTGATATCATTTCAATTGTTTTTTAATTGGTTGAGGCTTGTTTTTTGTCCTATCATGTGATATACCTTTGAAAATATTCCACGTGCATTTCAAAAGAATATGTATTTTGCTTCTTTGGGGTAAAAGGGTATATATATTATATATTTTATAGACATATATATTTATAAAATATATTTTATATATCTAAATGTATATAATATATAAATATATATATATATATCAGTTAAATTCATTTGATCTAATGTGCTGTTGAGTTCCACAATATTTTTGCTGATATGTTGTTTGAAAGTTATATCCATGGTTGACAGTGGGATGCTAAAATTCCCTACTATAATTGTGTTGCTGTCTATATCTTTCTTGAATTCCTCCAAGATTTTTCTTATATATTTGGGTGCTCCTATGTTAGGTGCATATATGTTTACAATATTTATGTTTTCTTCATGGATTCTTCCCTTGAGTATAATGAAGTATTCTTTTGTGTCTCTTTATGGTCTTTGTTTTGAAGTCTATTTTGTCTGATATATGTATTGCTATCCTGGCTTTTTTCTTTCATGTCCATTTGCTTGGAATATTTTTTTCCAACCCTTCACTTTCAGTATTTGTAGGTCTTTTTTTCTAAGGTGGTGGGTGTCTTGTAGGCAGCATATGTGTGGGTCAGGTTTTCATATCCATTCAGCTGCTCTTTGTCTTTTGATTGGAGCACTGAATCTGTTTACATTTAAGATTATTATTGATAGGTACTTATTCATTGCCATTTTACCTCCATTTTACCTTTGTTCCTATCTCTCTCATTTTTTTTCTTCATCTTCTTAAAGCAGTCCCTTTAGCATATCTTGCAGTGCTGGTTTGGTGGAGGTGAATCATTTTAGCCTTCTTTTATTTGGGAAACTCCTTATTTGGCCTTCCATTTAATTGAGAGCCTTGTCCAATAGAGTAGTCTCAGTTGCAGACCATTGGTTTTCATTACTTGGAATACTTCTTGCCATTCTCTTCTGGCCTATAGTATTTCTGTTGAGAAATCAGCTGCTAGCCTTATCAGAACTCCCTTGTATATTACTAGATGTTTCTCCCTTGCTACCTTTAAGATTCCTCTTTGTCTTGGTATTTTGTTATTTTAATTATGATGTGTCTTAGAGTTGGCCTCTTTGGGTTCCTCTTGATTGGACCCTCTGTGATTCCTGGATTTGTGTGACTCTTTCTCTCATCAAATTAGGGAAGTTTTCCATCATTACTTTTTCAAACAGGTTTTCTATCCCTTGTTCTTCTTCTTCTCCTTCTGGCATCCCTATTATATGGATATTATTACATTTCATGTTGTCCTGCATTTCCCTTAACCCCCTCTTCATTCTTTCTAAGCCTATTTTCCTTTTCTTCCTCTTTCTGAAAGTTTTTTTCTACTTGTCCCCCAGTTTTCAGATCCAATCCTCTGCTTCATCTAGCCTGCTTTTGATTCCTACTACTGTGTTCTTCAGTTCAGAAATTGTATTCTTCCTTTCTTCTTGGCCCTTGTTGAGAGTTTCTATTTCCTTTTTCATGTTAATATAGTTAGCAGTGATTTTATTGTAGTTTCCCTGTAGTTTTTGGTAATTCTCTGTGAACTCATTGAGCTTCCTTATAACCACTGTTTTGAACTCAATATCTAATAGTTGACTTGCCTCTGTTTCATTTAACATTCTTTCTGAGGATTCCTCCTTTCCTTTCAGTTGGGGGTTCTTTGTCTTCCCATTGTTTGTGAGACTCTTCTTGTCAGCCTCTCTGACTTTGTAGTGTGAACTTCTATGGTATGAGACCTATGAAATTCACTGTTGCGGTCTCCTTGATCTCCTGAACTTGATGCTCTTGAGATGCCCTTTATGCCATTTATGTTGTCTCTCTGGATATAATTGGGTTTTGATTGTTGTTTGGTCATTCTTCAGTGGGTCCTTCCCTCCAGCTGGTTGACTGAGAGTCACTCTTCCCACCATATCTTGTATGATGTTGTACAGGTGCAATTAGGTTGTGCCAAAGATGATTCTTCAGTCTGTCTGATGTTATAAGGCTTCTCTCTTGCTATTGTTTAGTTGTTTGTTCCATGTGATTTCTTCACAATTTAGTCATAATTCCATGTTGGTCCTGGGAGGAGGTTATTGTGACATCCATTCAGTCCTACACCATCTTGTGCTGTTTTTTTGAGAATATACATTCTTTTCAAGTGTATATGGAACATTTTCCATGATAGACCATATGTTAGGCCACAAAATAAGTCTCAACAAATATAAGAAGATTGAAATCACATCAAGCATCTTCTCTGGCCACAATGATATGAAACTAGAAATCAATTACAAGAAAAAAACACCTGGCTGGTGTAGCTCAGTGGATTGAGCAAGGGCTGCGAACCAAAGTGTCACAAGTTCGATTCCCAGTCAGGCCACATACCTGGGTTGCAGGCCACGGACCCCCGGCAACCGCACATTGATGTTTCTCTCTCTCTGTCTCTTTCTCCCTCCCTTCCCTCTCTAAAAATAAATAAATAAAAATCTTAAAAAAAAACACAGAAAGGCTGAATTACATTTATAAATAATGAATGGGTTAAAAATGAGATCAAGGAAGAAATCAAAAGATACCTTAAGACAAATAAAGATAAAAACACAATAACTCAAAATCTATGAGACACAGCAAAAGAGTCCTTAGAAAGAAATTCATAGTAATGCAGGTCTATCTCAAGAAGCAAGAAAATTTTCAATAATCAATCTAACATTATACCTAAAGAAACTAAAAAAGGAACATCAAACAAAACACAAAGTGAGTAGAAGGAAGGGAATAATGAGAGCAGAAATAAAAGAAAGGCTTAGAAATTGCAAAAGATTAATAAAACCAAGAATGGGTTATTTGAAAAGATAATAAGCTTGATAAATCTTTAACCAGGCTCATCATGAAAAAAAGAAAGAGAACCCAAATAAATAAAATCAGAAATCAAAGAGGAGAAATAACAACTGACATGAAAAAAGTACAAAGGTTTATAACAAAATAGTACAAACAGTTATATGACAACAAATTGGACAGTCTGAACTAAATGAATAAGTTCCCAGAAACATATAATCTTCCAAGAATTAATAGAAACAAGAAAATCTAAACAGACTGATGGTTACAAACAAAATTGAAGCATTAATCAAAAAACTCTCAAGAAACAAAAGTCCTGGACCAGATGGCTTCACAAGTGAGTTTTACCAAACATTCATAGAAAAATTAACACCTGTATTTCTTAAACTATACCAAAAATTTCAAGAGGGAGGAATACTCCCAAGCTCATTTTATGAGGCCAGCATTATCCTGATTCCAAAACCAGATAAAGACACTACAAAAAAAAATAAATAAATAAAAACCTCAGGCCAATATCACTAAAGAAAATACATGCAAAAATTTTCAACAAAATATTAGCCAACTGAATTCCACAACATATTAAAAAGATCATATACCACAATCAAGTGGGATCTATTCCTTTAATGCAAACTTGATTTAATATCTTCAACTCCATTAATATGATATACTGCATAGACAAAATAAAGGGAAAAAGGTCATATGATCATATTAACAAATGGAGGAAAGGCTTTGAAAAAATCCAGTATCCATTTATGAAAAAAACCCTCAGTATAACCTGCTCTGGTCGGGTGGCTCAGTTGGTTGGAGTGTTGTCCCACACATCAAAAGGTTGCGGGTTCAATCTCTGGTCAGGGCACATACTTAAGTTGCAGGTTCAATCAATAGTTGGGTCATACATGGAAAACAACCAATCCATGTTTCTCTCACACACTGATCTCTCTCTCTCTCTGTCCCTCTCTCTCTTTCTTTCTCTCTCCTTTTCTCTCTCTCTCTCATCAATAAACATATCCTTAGGTGAGGATTAAAAACAGAAATACCTAAGACCCAGCAATTCCACTTTTTGGTATATATCTAAAGAAATCTAAAACACTAATATGAAAAGATATATGCACCTTATGGTATTTTGAAGCATTATTTACAAGATATGGAAGCAACCTAAATGCCTATCAATAGACAAGTAGATTCAAAATCTGTGATACATATATATAATGTAATATTACTTGGCCAGAAAAAGAATGAAATCTTACCATTTGCAATAACATGGATGGACCTAGAGGGTTTTATGCTAACTGAAATATGCCAGGCAGAGAAAGACAAATACCATATGATTTCACATATTTGTGAAATCTAAAGAACAAAATAAGCAAAACAAAATAGAAACAGACTCATAGATACAAAGAACAAAGTGAGAGTTGCCAGATTGAAGATAGGAGGATTTGGGGGCTGAGTGAAAAAGGGTAAAAAGATTAAGAAATACAAATTAGTAGTTACAAAATAGTCATAGGGATATAAAGTGCAGCATAGGGAATACAGTCAATATTGTAATAAATATGTGCAGTGCCAGGTGGGTACTTAAATTATTGGGGGATCACTTCATAAATTATATAATTGTCTAACCACTATGCTGTGCTCCTGAAATTAGTTTAAACTAATAAATTAATATTGAATGTTAACTGTAATTGAAAAATAAATGAATAAAACTGCATTCACATGATAGGCACATTGCACCTAGTCATATCATATTTAAACTGCAGAAAATCAAAGAAAGAGAGAAAATCTTGAAGATCCCAAAGGGGAAATAAGAATTACCTGTAGAGGAGTAAGGATGAGAATTATGTTAACTTTCTGTTCAGGAGCCATGAAGGCAAAAAGATAGTGGAGTGAAATATTTATAGTGCTGAAAGAAAAAACCTCCAAGCTGGAAAACTGTATTCTTCAAAATTATCCTTCAAAAAAGATGAGGAAACAAATACTTTCTCAGACAAACAAAATTTTTTAAAAATTACACATCAGAAGATCTGTGTTTCAAGAATTTTAAAAGATTTTTTTCAGAGGGATCTACACGAAACAGGAAGAGAATTAGAGAAGAAATAAACAAAGTCAAATAAAATATTTTATTTTATTTTTAATTAATCCAATAAGTAACATTTTGTTCAAAATATTAATAGCAACAATGTATCATGTGATTATAGCTTATGAATAAGTGATAAAATAATAGCAGTGTCATAGGAGGTAGAAAGGAAGAATCAGAAGTACTCTATTATAAAGTATTTGTGCAACCAGTCACATGGTATAATGTTTGAAAGTAGACCTGACTAAGTGGTAAATGTATATTGCAAACTCAAGGGTAACTCCTCAAAATTTTTAAGAAGTACAACTGATATGCCATCGAGGAGACAAAATGGAATCATAAAATGCTCAGTTAAAACCAAAGCAGGTGATAGCCCTGGCTGGCATAGCTCAGTGGATTGAGCACAGGCTGCGAACCAAAGTGTTGCAGGTTCGATTCCCAGTCAGGGTACATGCATGGGTTGCAGGCCATGACCCCCAGCAACCGCACATTGATGTTTCTCTCTCTCTCTCCATCCCTTCCCTCTCTAAAAATAAATAAATAAAATCTTTAAAAAAAAAACAAAAGCAGGCGAAAGAGAGGGGAAGACATAAAATAAAACAATAATAAACAGAAAACAGTAACAAATAAAATAGATATTACCCAAATATATCAAAATCACTTTATTTTTTTAATCTAGTTTTGACTCTATTTATTTATTTATTTATTTATTTATTTATTTATTTATTTTTAGAGAGGGGAAGGGAAGGAGAGAGGGAGAGAAACATCAATGTGTGGTTGCCTCTCATGTGGCCCTACTGGGGACCTAGCCTGCAACCCAGGAATGTGCCCTGACTGGGAATCGAGCCTGTGACATTTCAGTTCACAGCCCGTGCTCAATCCACTGAGCTACGCCAGCCAGGCTCAAAATCACTTTAAATGTCAAAGGTCTAAATGCATACATTAAAGGACAAAGATTGTCATAAGAAATCAGAAACAAAACCCAAGTGTATATTGTGTACAACAAATCTATTTTAAGGGCATGCCATATTTTGCCATGTATAATGTGCACATTTTTGCCCAAATATTTGGGAGAAGAATAAGGGTGTGCACTATACATGGGAAGTACTAATTCTGTATCTATATAAATGTTTTAAATTTTATTATTTATGCTTATTCATTAAAAGTATAACTCTAGAAAGCGATAATGATATCCATATGTAAAACAATATCCTGGAATATGATAATAGGTTTTATTGTGCCAAATTTCTTATACCTTGTGTCTGTTCTTATGTTTTGTAATTCTTTGTTACATAAAATTTCTTGTACTATAATATGTTAAAAAACACTAAAATTTCTTTATAATACAAAAAAAAAGTATCTAGCTATAAATAAGTTAATTAATTAATTAAAATTAAAATAAAAGATTTTTCCCCTGAAAGTTTGGGCCAGAAATGTGAGTGAGCATTATACATGGCAAAATACAGTGATTATTTGAAAACTAAAGGAATGGAGAAAGATATACCATGCAAACACTAATTAAAAGATAGTGATCAAGGGGGAGAAGTGGGGATGGCTGGGGTTGGGAGGGAGTGGTAAGGGGAAATGAGGACAACTGTACTTGAACAACAATAAAAAATGTAAAAGAAAAACAGACATTCTCTTAAAATCAGCTTTATACATGGAGATTTTATGCAATCATTTCAGGGAATACTTTTTGCTCAGTGCCTCTCTTATGTCAAGGAAGAAGGTGAATTCCCAGTAGAAAAACATAGGAAGCCTGACACAAAAGTCAGCATGCTGTAGGATTTCATTTATGTAAAGTTCAAGAACAGGCAAAACTAAAGTCAGCACAGTGATTGCCCTTGGTGGGAAGAATTAGAGGCAAGAGGCACAAAGGAGGCTTCTGGGTGCTGGAAATGGTCTATAGCTTGATCAAAATGCCAAAAAAAATGTCACTGAGCTGTACACCTGAGATTTGTGAGCTTTATTGAATGTTATGTCACTTCTCAATTTTAAAAAATAAATGTTATACTGGAAGAAAAAGAAAAAAAAGAAAGTGTTCCCACTTTCTAGCTATATCAATTTTAGACAAGTCTTCAGAAGAAGTCAACAGTGGTTTCCAGAGGTTCAGGAGGAGATAGGGAGGGATGAATAGGTGGTACATGGGGGTGTTGGGGTACTATGACATTATTCTGTATAATACTGTGATGTGGATACATGACATCATGCATCTGTCAAAGCTCACAGAACTACACAACCCCAAGTGAAACCTAATGTAAACTATGGACTTTAGTTGATAATAATGTAACAATATTGGTTTATCAATGGTAACAAATGCCCCATACAACTCAAGCTGTTAATAGTGAGGGACACTTTATGGAGGAGGCAAAGGCATGTATGTGAACTCTCCATACTCCAGACTGCAATCAGCCCTCTCCACCTACCGTAGTGCCAATGAGATCACCTATTTCATAGCAAAGTTAGGGAAAACTGTTTTCTAGAACCTGCTGCTCTCTCCTCCCCCAGCCCTTCTGATTTGCCCTGGTTGCTAGGTATCTGTTTACCTTAGAAATGGAACACTCTGCAGGGTTCTGAGTGGTTGGCTGTGACCCACAGGACACTGGCACAGGAGGCAGAACTGTGAGCCGGACCAGCCATGGGCAGCCTGCTGTCTGTCACCCCATCCACCTTCCAGCTGATCCTGGAGCACCTGTGCAGTGCTTTGCTGGTGATTTCTGAAAACCTGAGACACATCCCAGGCCTCCCTGTGTTCCCCTGGGAGATCCTGAAATGCACTGTGGTGGCTGTGTCTTTGACAGGAAAGAGATGGTATTATTAAAGAAGTGTGAAGATGCTGGGAAAAAGGTGTTCTGCCCCATGATGAAGTTTATGGAAAATGTCGAGAGAATATTGGACCAATGACACAAGCCAATAACTCTGTCAGGACATCTGGTGTGGAGGCCAGTTCTCACATTACAGGCCTTCTGTTTGTCGGCATTGAATACACATCTGAGCAGGCCATCACTTCAGAACATGGTCAAGTCTCTGGAAAAGGCATGTCTCCTAAACTTTCCCAGCTGACTGGTGAAAACTGTTTAAAAACTTCAGGTGTCAATGAAGAACAATGTCAGAGGAAAATAACAAGTCATTTCAATGAAAACACTCATTTTTCAGAAAGCCTAAAACTGTTCCACCAAGAAATTATGAGATGGGGGCAGAGACCAGGCAGGAAAAGGGTAAATCATCCACCTCTAAAAACCTGCTGCAGGCCATCCCTTTGCCTGTTTTCCTTGGAGATCACTCAGATCACATGAACTTGTAAGTCAAACAACAAAGGGAAACCAAAAATGAAGCTCACCATTTCCTTTGGTCACAATTTGATCTGAAGGTGTTCTTGACTTCACTGTGTCTCTTCAAAGTCCTAAAGAAAAACATCACAAAATATCCAAACAATTGTGGGAAGAAAAGCAAATAAGGTAAGAGCTCACAGGACAAGATAACAAATCTGCAAATCAAAGAAGCATCTTTGCATCATGAAAATTTAAACCTAGAAAGTGAGATTCAGCAACTGAAGGTAAAGCTTCAGATTCTGCCTGAATCACATGAGGATCGCTTAATGCAATGTCAGAAAAAAACTGTTTGAGAAGGAAATGAGCAGCTTAGAATTTTTAAAAAAAAAAACTTCTCAACGTGTGTAGAAACATGAACTCCACATATCAGATTCACAGCCTCTACAGGAAGATGGTGGAAGACTTGGGCAAAGAATTGGAGAGAAGTACTTCCTACTATTGAAGGAGGACCACCTTCTATGCAAAAGGGGCTCAAGAAACCATAATGGCAGCTGTGTCAACTGAGAGAAAGCTGAAGGGGCAAAGGAAAAAACTGATCACAACAGGCAAATGCTGGCTAAGCTCAAGTCCATGTTCCAGCCTTTCCCAAGCAGCCCTTTTGCTCCTACTGCTCCACAGAGGCCTGGAAGTGTCAGCAGATCCCTTGGCCATTAAGCCCCACACCCCCACACCCCCCACCCCCCCCCCACCCGCCCTCGGGGAATGAGGAGGGTAATGCAGTTAAGAGGTCAAGAATCCAGGGTAAAGTGCAGGTTTGATTCATTTTCTACAGCAGCTGGGTCATGAACACCCACAACCATGGCAGAACATCTGCATTGTTTTCTCTTTATTTTTTTAAGATTTTATTTATTTATTTTTAGAGAGGGAAGGGAGGGAGATAGAGAGAGAAAGAAACATCAGTGTGCAGTTGCTGGGGCTAAGGCCTGCAACCCAGGCATGTACCCTGACTGGGAATCGAACCTATGACACTTTGGTTCGCAGCCTGTGCTCAATCCACTGAGCTACGCCAGCCAGGGCTCATTGTTTTCTCTTTAAAGCAATTCCAACTGATGTCTTTTTAGCTTAGCTACTGTCATTTCATATCTAGGATGTAGACTCAATTAGATGTGATGGCAATGACTCAGTTGGATGTGAGTAGTAAAGGAAAAGGATGCCAGCTAGGTTGGCATGAACAACCAAGTAAGCAGTAGGGCCATTTAATGAACTGGATACATAATGGAAAAGCAAGCTGGAGCATGAGTTCCATTTTGAACACGTTCCTTTTGAGGTGCCTATAATATATCCAAGAAAGAATATCATTTAGAGCTGGACCTGGAAAGAGGTACTAGCTAAAAGTTTAACTATAGGGGACTTTGGCTAAAAGATCTGAAACCTCAGGAATAGATGAAATTATCTAGGACCTAAATGTCAAGTGGAAATGATCAAGGGCTGAGTCACATAAAGACTAAGGAATAGAGAAGAATCCCAGGATTGTGGAGAAGCATTCAGAAAAATTGGAAGACAAAAAATAGAGAAGAGCAACAGGATAAGGAAACCAAGAAAAAAGTTTGTCCTAGGAAGCAATGAGTGGTGAATATGTAAAAAGCTCATTTAAAAAATTAAGTCAGTTAAGCAGTAAGAATTATACATTTGGACTTATCAACAAGACAACTTTGTAAGAACAGTTTCAATGGGGTGGTGGGGACAACGGGATCAGAAAGTGGAGACAGCATATAAGAACAACTCTGACAATCTGGTGATGACAGGAAGGTCAAGAGTCTGGGCAGTAACCTCACCTCCATGCTCCATTCTTTGTTATCATGTTTCTGCCAATGTCTGACGTACCATAAAATCAGCATTGACCCATGCATAGTTCCAGCTACACACAAAAGGTCTTTCTGCACTAAAGCCAAACAAACATAAAAGCCAAACAGTGGGGAAGGAAACCGAATATTATGAGGTAATTGTTTGTCAACAAAAGATACTTCCTTTCTCAGACACTTCCAAATGTAAAAGAACTGACCCTATGGTCAGGAGATTTTCCTAAAACATCCTTCTGTTGCTAAGAAACTTCCCATCTACCCAACTTCACACATGTAAGTATATTCCTGGCCTGTGGTGACCTTCATTATTCCCTCTTTTCCTTCATTTGGGACCACTTAGGGGGAAATAGTCATGGGAAAGCCAGTGAGACTTGGGTGAGAGAGAGAGAAAAAGAGAGAGAGAAGAGAGAGAGAGAGAGAGAGAGAGAGAGAGAGAGAGAGAGAGAGAGAGAGAGAGAAAAGAGAGAGAGGGAGAAAGAGAGAGGGAGAGAGAGAGAGTAGAAAACTGAGTCACTGGGTTTGGGAACTGAAGGGCAAATTGTCAACACATTTCTAAGATTTTTAGAAAATTATCCATGGTCAGAAAAGACAGTTTTCATGGATTCAAAAACATCAAAAGACAGCATAAGGGGGGAAAAGAAGCTGTATCTCAGATCTGCCTGGATTTAAATTCTGGTGCCCTGACTTACTGTCACCTGTTCTTGGACGAATCACTGCCACAGGGTGAGCCTCAATTTCTTTGGCCAAAGAAAGGTACTAATATCATTCTATTATAATTTTGAGGGGGGAATTACATGGGTTAATAGTTAGGATGGAAAGTGCTCAGTGAGCTGTCAGGCATTTAATAGGTATAGACAGTCAATAATTATTACTTTTCCCACAAGAGGCTTCTGGCCCTTCTGATTCTTTGATCAAAATGCCTTTTAAATTTGCATTAACTTGCATGGATAGAAGGTGTGTGCTAACACTTACTACTTCAGCAAAAAATAATCTATGTGAAAATTAGAAGACATGCAGGAACAAAGCAAGTTTTTTATATTTCTGAAGGAGTTAGAGAAATTCTGAAATCACACCAGTGATGATTATCTGACAGATGGGTGAATAAAAGAGACAGCACATAATACTTATTTCAGGCTTTCTAGTAAAGAATGAGGTTTAGTACCCTCTGGTATAGTTCCCTCCTCACATAAAAAGATTTTGTAATTAATATCCTTCTTAACACAAGAAGAACCACTGGGATTTCCCCACTTCTGCACGTTTGACTTAAGAACCACAGTTAAAAGACTGTTTAAAAAATTAAAAAGAATTTAACATCATAGGAAACATTTTTTTATTTTTTATTTTTTCACATTTTTTGTTGTTGTTCAAGTACAGTTGTCTCCATTTTCCCCCTATCTCTCCCCCACCCCAGCCATCCCCACTCCCCACCCTTGACCCTACCCCACTTTGGTTTTGTCCATGTGTCCTTTATATGTGTTCCTGAAAACCCTTCCCCCACCATTTTTTAAATTTTTATTTCATTCAATGATTCGGAGATTATTTTGTTTCCTTATTCATTATCTTAGATTTTGAACTACTGATCATTTCTCTAAAGCTCAGGATGAGCTGGAATGCTCTGAAATGAAATGAAGAAGCCTATTCAGTGCTTTGAATGAAAAGGACACCATTTCAGAGTAAAATGTTTAATAAAACCTAATGTACTTTTTTAGAGTAAAGCAATTAGTACTTCAATATTCTTTATAAACTACTTTTGACTCTTCATAACCAAGCCAGACTTGGGATGAACAGCAAATAAAGACTTGTCTTTCTAAATGGCAATTTTTGGCATGATCCACACAAGTTGGAAACCTATGGGAGGACTAGTATACTAAGAACAAATTCATATATGTAATTCAAGGTTTCCCACACAACACACCTCTCACTCGTTCTCATCTTGTATGTAACTAAGATGAAACTGGCTTCTTTCCATCTCTACCTATTCAAACCTACCCATCCTCCGAGGCCCAGTTCAAATGCCCCTTCCTCTATGAAATTTCCAGATCAGCACAGCCAGAGATGAGTTCTCTCTCCACTGACTGGCCATGTCACTCAGACTATAGCTTCTATGGTGCTTTGCACATACCAGACTTAACTATACTTGTGTGGAGATGGAATCCATCTGTCCTGCCGGTCTGTAAGTTTCTTGATAGCAAAACTCATGCATAAATGTTATAATAATTGTTTGCAAGTAATAAATTCCTCACAAATAATGTGATCAACAAATAATAGCCTTTGTTTTAAAAACTTTTAGCAAATGTTCTAAATCACTAATCACATATATCTCCATTTGCAATTTGCCTAACACTTGTGAGCTGTGTGAAAAAATGGGCAAAGCCAAAACACTTTTTTTTTTAAACATCACCACACACTTGCTTTTCTTTATTTTTTTTTAAGATTTTATTTATTTATTTTTAGGGAGGGAAGGGAGAGAGAGAGAGAGAGAAACATCAATGTGCGGTTGCTGGGGGTTATGGCCTGCAACCCAGGAATGTACCCTGGCTGGGAATCGAACCTGGGACCCTTTGGTTCCCAGCCCGCACTCAATCCACTGAGCTATGCCAGCCAGGGTTCAAAACACTTTTAATTGGTTCCTAAAGTTTCACCACTTGCTATATCTAGGGGTTTTTTTCCAGTCATCAGTACATGTTCATTATGGCTTTTGTTTAAACTCAGATGAGGCTGTCAGAAAAGCCAAACCTCCTCTGAGACCATACTTCATAATAAGGATTTGCAATTAGAATGGAAATTTGTATTTCAGCCTATAGGTTGGTCCTTTAGGTTTTGACATTTTTCTTGTGACACTGTAGTAAACACTTTCATCATGTAAGAAAACACCCTTCCTCCTACATAACAGATATCCAAGTCACTGAGCTCACCACCTACCACCTCACCAGAAAAACAGAGAGTCATTATTTTGATGGTGGGTGCTGTCTGTGACCCTGTCTAAAGAGAAGCTCCTGAAAAACCACCCATTGAGGGCGGGGGCAGGTCAGGACTTCAGAAGCTTGAAAACTGTTCCTAAAATTTGGGAAATCTCTGTTTCCAAATAAAAACAAAACTAGATGACAGGCTAAAAAAAGTCAGGTTCTTAAAAAGACATAAAATATTGACAAAGCATGAATAGCTTTTGAGTTCAAATTTTACTTATGTATTGAAAACAAAATGATTGTGTTTACAGTAAAGTCAAGTCCACATGGCCATGTGAGCAGTGGCACTTACTGCTGTGGAAGACAGGTCGTCTGCAGAAAAGGCACAGTGCAGAGACTAACACACCCCTTCTTCCCTGCCACTTCTCATGAAGAGACCCTCACAGCAGAACAATCCCAAGTGCTGCAAAGCACCACTACCCCCTTTCAACTGTTAGTTGGTTCATTATTCTTCAAGAAATTGAAAAAGGGCAGAATTTGGACAGGCTTTTATGCCCACATCTCTAGAAAAATTCACAGTGCTTGACCAAAAAGCAATGTTGCTGCCTAAATAATAAAGGGATAATTCTAATTTAATTTAAAAGGGTAAGCTGTTAAGGGTCTGAACAAAGTCTCAGAGCTTATTCACAAGAGCTAAGGCCTTTTATTACTAGATTTATATATCCCCATACCACCCAGATCAAGAGTGAGAGAAAAGTCATTTCCACATAATGACTCTCTGGTAGCCTATGGATAATGAGTTTGTTATCTCCATCCATCTCTCATTAGGAAGGAATTGGCCCCTTTACAAACACAGTAGAGTGGCTAAACTTTATATAAAGCTTTTATGAAGAAAGAGCCGGGTGAATTTTCCAGAGCATTGGGGAATGCAGATTCTAAACTCATTTCATTGGCTGGGTTTGGTAAATTTAACCTTGACATGCTTTCATTTCTGAAGATGTAAGACAGAAACACCTTCTCAGGGTTAATGATGTTGGTGTGTACTGTGAAAAATAATGTACAACTAGAGCCCTGGCTGGTGTGGCTCAGTGGAGTGAGTGACAGCCTGTGAACTAAAGGGCTGCAGGTTTGATTCCCAGTCAGGGCACATACCTGGGTTGCAGGCCAGATCCCTAGTAGGGGGCACACAAGAGGCAACCACACACTGATGTTTCTCTCTCTCTCTTTCTCCCTCCCTTTCCCTCTCTCTAAAAATGAATAAATAAAATCTTTTAAAAAATACACAACTAAAATCCACAGCTGTATCTTTCTGCTCTTCTGTGGTCATGGCCAAGTCTGGTAAAGACTTGATTCAGTAAGAGAAATAATGCAAAAGTTTGTTGCTGAGGGTTAGTGGTAATATTCTTTTATGATAGGTGGATTTTAATGTTGAAATGATATTTATCCAACCTCATGGTACCAAATTGCTAACCTATAGCTCTCAGCTCTTCTGATCAGAAGACTTTCCCAGACCATCAGGACCACAGGGACTATATCAAGATACCACCCAAGAGAGCTATATGAGGAGTATGGTGAGCTATAGCCACTTGCTTATATCCTGATCTGGAATATAGCTTTGGCTTATTTGTTTGTTATGTCAGTAAGTAGTAAACAGCATTAAAAATCCAAGCAATTTTTAACACAGCCCAAAGTTACCATTCTCACCAATCTTCAGACCCAAACTAAACTTGGTCATCAGGCCTAGCTCACCAATGAAGACAATTTGTACATTGCCAAGGCCATAGGAACAACTTTGTCCTACACTGGGCATTGCCTGACGTGAGCAGTTCTTCAGTCTGGCTACCCCTCAGGATCACCTGGGGAGCTCTTAAAATCCAGATGCCCAGGAATTTTGGGGGGGTGTCACTGTTTTTCAAGTCTCCCCAGGTGATTCCAAAATATAGTCAAGGTTGAGAACCACTCCTCTACAGTATCTTTCCATCCTACTATATGGGTTCAGCTCTGGAATGACCCACACATTCAGGTTTACCCACAACTTTCTTAGTTTCAGCACTGGAAGTCACACATACCAAAACCCCCAAAGTCCCAAACAAACCCAGACAGTTCATCAATCTAGTGCTGAGCTCGATTTTTTCAAAAATTAGGTTCCAACCCTATCAAACAGAGGCTCTCTTTATTATTCTTACACTTGCCATTCATAAACCATCTCAAATCAAAATCCACTGTTTCTCACCTACCCCATATATGCATCTTATTCCTCACCCAAAATGCTCAGGGAAAAATGTCTCAGACCCAAAGGATGTTAATTCACAAGCACAAAAATTACTAGAAAGGTTAAAAATAAATTTCAGGGAACATTTAAAGCCTACTATGCATCAAGCATGGTTTTAGATGTTGTGGGTCAAAGAGGTAAGAAGAGAAGCCCACACTCAGAGTGTTCTCAGTGTGCTAGCACTATCACAGCCCAGGAGAAAAGATGACAGGGCCAAGGGCAGCAAGAAGAAAATAAGGCAATATATTAGAAAGTAGGGCAGGAGAATAAATTTGTAAATTTTATACTATAACTTTGAACTTCAACCTTTATAGGAAAATATCCATATCTGCTCAAAATAAAGGTGTAATATTAGAAGAACAAAGACAAACATTCATGTGTGATTTTTAAAAGCATATTTCTTCATATATCACTTCACAAAATGTTTTACTTCTAAATTTGAAAAATCTGGGCAGATGAGCTGATTTAGAACCACTTAAACCTCCTAGATAAGCCAAGGTCAATGATGATTATAAGGGTCAGAGAACTTCTGAGCTAAAAGAAGCTATTTGGTAATTTGCTTCCATGTTGAAATTTGTGTTCATTATATTATGGATAATCCTTTTTTGCGAAACTCAAGCAAAGCAAAAAATTTGAATAGTATATATGGTGAACTGATAGGTGAATTCTGACATAATAACAAGAGTCTAAAGGATAACCATCAGTGAAAAAGCTAAAGGAGCACAGAGAATGCAAAAATTTCCCTACCACAGTGATAGCATATGAAGAAAAAAACCTGCTCTGTATTTTAGCTCAAAACAGATCCTCCTTTAATGAGGGGGTGCACAAATAAAGCCATAGGACAGAAGAAGGCTGACATTCTGGATGCCCACAGAGGAATTATGGTGAGGGTACAACAGACTCCTCACCCTTTCTAACTTCATGCCATGTGTAATCAAGTTGGGAAGACCATACATAGGTTCTTAATAAGGACTGGACACCTTCTATATGAGAACTATCCAGTTTGACAGGCCAGAATGTCTTTCCTTCCCATGGACCCACAATGATGCCCTTCATGAAGCATAAACATAAAATTTGATTCAAAAACCTTTCCTTTCTGTCATACCAAAGTCATGCTCAGGAGGGTAGAAAAAGTAATGCCTTGTTTACCATTCTGAAGGTGATATTCAAGGTAAGAGATTTTCTATTTTTGTTCATGCCTCGTAAGCATGAACACAAAATTACTGGGAATTCTGACTGGGAGGTTTCTGTTTATGTTTTTATCCAAACGTGTTAAAACACAAGTTTCCTAATTTCTTTCCCAAGGTTATGCTTTACGTGTCCAATCCTTTCCTCTTAATCTTTTTTACATTCCTTTTTGTGACAGTCTAAAGTGAAAGTATAGCAGGTCAACCTTTCATTGATTTAGCAATGCTTCCCTCAACCTGGAGAGGCGGAGCAATGTTTCCTGTCCCTTACAAAGCTTAAAGGTAGAAAATAAATTTTTTCAAATGGCTGTCACACTCTGTCTATGGGAATACCATCCCTAGCCTACTTGAGCACTGACACCCAATGTGACTGCTCACCTGCAGCAGGTATGGACACCCTCCATGACCCCAACCACGCTCTGACACCCCACTTCAGGCCCCAGGCCCTCACCTGTATGGACGCTCACCTAAACTTCACACCTGGCTGCCCTGTCATGCGATCACACTTCTTACCTCACTCAGGCTCTGAAATCTCTTGGGACATCGTGTTTTTTTAAACAACACATATCTGGAAAAAAAAAAGTTTATCTCCATTTTTTTCCCAAACATAATTTGTTATAAATGTTCCTATACTCTATAGAAAGAAAATAGGAAAGGAAGGAAGAAATAGTGGGAGAGAAGGAGTGAGAGGGAGGGGAGGAAGGGAGGGAGAAAGGAAGGGAGGGAGGGAGGGAGGGGAAGGAAAGAAGGAAATGCCCAGGGACATTTTCTGCCCACACACCTCCAAAGGCTCATAAACTTAAAGCTTTTTCCTCCCACTGTATTTTCATGTCCCTGGGTTGCCAACATTATTCAGTTGTAGCAACACCCACCAACACTGCAGCCACACACCATTCACAATTCCTCTACCTCTTAACACTTTACTCTTCTCCCAAGATATTTTGCAGGAAAGAAAAAAAAAAGGTTAAGAAAAATTTTTGCTCTGCAGCAGCCCTGGGAATTTTAAACTCTGAGAGATGCATTCACACCATTAAGCAAGCAAACAAACAAGAAAAAGCTTTGTATTCCCAGTGCCCATTTAAAAAAAATAACTTTAAAAAAGGCATTGCAGATTTAGATGTTTTTAAAAATATTTCATTAATTCAAGGTGAGTATTGGGATCCAACCACTTTCCTTCCTAAAATGACACTGATAACTTGGTTACCAAAATCAAGGAAGGAATAAATTAACCTACCCTGTCCCCAGACAAGGGCATACACAGTCTGGGGAAAGTAAAAGGAGAGGCAAGACAGAAACTAGCTGGAAATGGAATTTCAGAAAGAAGCCTTACTGAAAGCCACCTTCACTGTGCCTAGCTATTAGAAAGCATAGAGCATAGGTTACACGGTACTTTTTAGACAGCTGTAGACACTCATTTGCATTTGAATATAAGCAGTGGCCAGCCAAAAAAGGTTTAATTATCTTTGCTTTTATTTACTACTGTGATATAATTAATTACCTCTGTCCCAAAAACCTTTCCTTTTTGGTTGATTTTTGTTGATAAAACCATGTTCTTACAACCCATGGAGAAGCAAGAATTTTTAACTGTTTGTTGCTCACCAGGATTTTCAAGCACCTCATTAGAAAATGCCAGCATCTAGTAGTTGTCTTCCTATGTGGGATGCATAAACACCCAGAAGTATGCAAGATGTGCTAAAAAAATATTCATACTTCTAGTTTTATATTTTTTTTAATCCTTAAAAATGGAATGGCATCAAAGTCTACTGATAGCTAACCTGTGGATCAATTCAGGATCCTCACTCAGCACAGATGTCTGATGGCCAGATAATCAGATGTCACCTAAGACATGTATCCAAATGGAGCGTGGGAGGAGCTGACAGCCCTTGCTTGTTCTTTGCTTTTAGCAGTTGGTTCTATATCACAGTTTACATGTGCCCAATTACGTGGACTCACAGATCATATTATCTAGTTTTATCACACTAATTCTCACCAAATGCTCAGTGGTTTTAAGCTATTCTGGAAAGAAACCAACATAATAGTAATGCAAATACAAGTCAAAATACAAGGAAATGGCAATGACAAAGCTGACACTTCTGCTTCTGGCGCAAGCTCTTTGTTAAACTACATGCTTAATCTGTTTCTTGAAGGTAAATTAGATGTTTTAACAATAAGCAAGAAAGCAACTGCTTTTAAAAAGAAATTTATGTATGGAAAGGATGTTGTGAAAATGAATGTTTGGAAATCTTTCCATCATTATATGATCTTGGTAAAGAAAACACTAAGTATATCATTATAAACACTCTCCAATCTGAAAGATGTTTTTAAGTCTTCCAAATGGAGATTTTCAGTGGGTTTTTAATGCCTTTGTTAAAAACACTGAAATGAATTACCTTCAAATTAGTTTTTTAAGAACATCATATTGAATTTACAGACAATAGAAATTTGCTAGCCAAACTTCAACAAAAACCATTGTAAGATGAATTTGTGGTTAAAAATTGACTTGCATGATAAAGTGATATTCATGATGAACATCTACCTGGATATTTTTGAGGAATATTTTTCAACTTTGACAATAATTAAAAACCAAGTCTCAAGATAAACTTGAATTTGAAACATACTTTCTAATCATTTCATCACAAAGTCTAAATACTAATAGTTTCAATACTGTTAAAGCATATTCAAGTATATTCTCACTTAAAATGGTAATATTTTTTATACTTACCTGAAGACATTTTTTCATTGTTTCTAGAGAGAGAGGAAGGGAGGGGGAGAAAGAGAGAGAGAGAAACATCGATTGTTTGCCTTCTCATATGTGCCCCAACCAGGGATTAAATCCACAACCTGGGTATGTGCCCTGACTGGAAATCAAACCCACGACCTTTTTGTCTATGGGATGATGCTTCAGCCAACTGAGTCATACTGGCCAGGGCAAAATGGTAATATTTTAATGAAAGGAAAAATATTTTGTAACCATAAACAAAAAAGTTTATAATACTCATTTTGTATTTATTGTGCCCTTTTTAATTCCTTTAAGTGTACGTTTTATAATAAATATATACAGTTATTATACTACATGTATGTAAATGATAAATATATGTAGACTATGGGTGAATGCTCAAAAAAATTTTACTGATCAAGGCATAAGATCAAAGAAGTTTTGTGATCAACAGTCTACAATGGCTTCTGGCCTCATGAGAATTTCCTTTCAACATATCATGGTGCCTACTGTGTACACCAAATAGCAGAAGTTCCTTGGTAGATAAGTAACGGAGCAATAAAAACACACTCAGAGTAATGCATCAATAAATCTCAATTTGCAACAACATGGATAGATCTTGAGAGTATCATGCTAAGTGAAATAAGTCAGATGGAAAAGACAAGAACCATATAATTTCACTAATATGTGGGATATAAAACAGAAAGTGACAAACAACAAACAAGCAAATTCAATAGACACGGTCAACAGTATGGTTGGGAAGAGGGTGGGACCAGAAGGGAAGAGGGTGGGACAAGGCTGAAGAGGGCAAAGGGGGTCAAATACATGGTGAAAGGAGAAGACAAGAGTTTGAGTGGTAAGCACACAACACAATATACAGATGATGTATTGTAGAATTATACACTTGAAACTTATATAATGTAATTAACCAATAAATTTGTTTTTTTAAAAGACAGTAAGATTCACTAAAATGTGGACCATGAAATACAGACCAGAAGTATTCAAAGTCTCCTCAGAATCACACCAGAATGCCTATGGTGGGTCCAATACTCTGCTTTAAATGCATTTTTAAATGTTGAATATGGTTAAAGTGTACCTTCAATTCAAAGATTCCTAAAACCATTAAACTGCCTTCTACTTTAGAATAAAATTTCATGTTCACAAATAACATCAAAATTTCTGATAATCAAAATACAGCTTTTACCATCAACAAAATTTTTCTGAGCCATATATATCAAATCATGTCACTCCAATATCCATCACTCTCCAGTGGGATTCCCATATCAGATCTAAAGCCTGAAGGTTCTGTCTGATCTTGCCCCTCACTTCTTCTCTGGCCTGGGCTCCTCACTGTTCCGCCCTCGGTCAGTGGGCTGCAGCTATAGATGGGACCCTCTGCTCTTTCTTGAACAGGCTGTTCTTGCTTTTCACTCAGGCACTTCTGTCAGGTTCCTCTCCTGGAGTGTCACCTTCCCAGAAAGTTCTTCCCTGAAAGCCCTCCTACACCCTTTCTCCCCTTCCCAATTTATTTTTCTCCTTAATTCCTATCATTATCTCAAATACTACATACAAGGGTAAGCAAAAGCAGATTTACAGTTGCATTGTGATATTCTTTTGAGTTAATAAAGCTATTGTAATAATCACAACACAGAAGTCTTTTTCTATATGAACAACTGTCAACCTGCTTTTGCCCACCCCTGTATTTACTTGTTCTCTTGTATTGCCACAGGGATGCCTTTTGTGTTTTAACCACTGCTGTATAGTAAACACCTTTTGAATAAGTATTCATTTGAAGAAGAAAACTGAAGAGTTTTTTCAAAAGGACAAAGAAAAACCACCTCCATTAATTTATCCAACACTTAGCGTGAATTTGCTATGTATAAGGTAGTCTCTATGATTGTTCGAGGAACTACAAAGATGAACAAAACTCACTCAAGAAATGTATGATTAAATATAATATACAAACACAAACAATTATAATACCCAACAGGCTACAGATGTTAAGCACCATTGAAGAATGAGTGGCATAAGAGTCTGGAGAGAGAGAACTATTTCTGTTTAATTGAAGAGGGAACACCGGGTACATGGAATATTGGGGATGACTTTAGGGAAGAAAATAGTCTCACTCTTGAAGGTAAAAACTTTGTTCCTAATTTTAAATAAGTCACACATTATATATGATTCATTTTTCTCTAAGATTATTTTCAGTTTTTCCCTCTTTCTACTTCATAGTGAGGTAAATGAATGAACTTCTGAATGTGTTTACCCATGAATAGTCTAGAGCATCTTATAAGTCTAGAAATTATTAGAATTTTAGCAAAGAGAAACATGTGATCCACCATAGCAAGGAGGCATTGTCACATCCAAGGAGAATAAATAGGAGCTAAAGTGTCTGGGATGCATCCTGGTCTAAATGGAGGAAGACAGTGTGTTTGTTTAATTTTAATACCAATAGTTTCTTTCAGCAAATGCCACATTCCTGGCAAGCTTATGTTTCTTATTATGTCATTTTGCCACTTAAATGGAAAAGTCAAAATCCCATGAATCTTTATTAAGCTTTGATTCAAACATTTTCTCAAGGATCAGGACACCAGAGATGACAACTTTCAGGGTTTCCCCCCAAATCCTTTTATTCCAAATGGGAAAAAGAGACACAAATCTAGGATTGCCAGATTTATACTTGCTGATATTTTTACCTCATTCTGCTATTACATGTCTGTGATCATTGCATCTGCTAGTGTAGAAGCACAAAAATGCCACTTTCAAGAACTGTTGCAACTATTTAGTTTCTGGACTAAAATCGGTGCCTGGACAAAAGAAAAGACAGTAAAAGAGTAAAAGTATCTTCTGTGCCATTAAAAATGAATAATCTCCCAGCAACAGAGTGAGGGTGGACCAATGATAGCGCAATGGCAACCCATAGACATATGCCATGAGAACTGGGGTGTGTTCTTCATTGTTGATGATTTATATAAAGCATGGGATCAAAACAGGGAGGCCCACAGGGGTTATTCTCTTTACAACAGTATTGGGAACCACACTACCTGGTTTCGAAGCTGTAACCCCCCATGGCTAAGGCTGAGTAAAGAGACCTTGGGACTGTAAGCCACTAAGGAGACAAAGCTTATCTTCCTGGTAAGGGCACCGCCTCTGCCCGCTTTTACTTCACCCTGCTTGGCCCTGGGTAGATGTCTGGTTCCCAAATGACTGGTAAGATTCTTCAAGGGAGGGATGACCTAAGACAGGCACGGTCATGAAGGGGCCCTCAGGAAAGGACTTGGGAGGCTATACAAAAAGGGGGTGATGGACCCTCACCCCTCAGCTTTGACATAGCCTGAGTCCTCATTCTGTCTGCAAGAAGTCTCCTAATCTCCTGGCTGCCTTACTTCTGAAGCCTAACTTAAGCCTGAAACAATGCCAGAGGGTGGTACAGCCCTGGGTAGGAACAGGCAGTTCCCCGAGGAAATCTGGCCTAAGAAAGAATGCATAAAATCCTGTGAAACCTGCTTTGCTAAGACCCTTATTTTTAAATGATAAGGGTCCAAGGATAGAATGAGCTTGTTTCCCCAGTTTTATGGCCCTTTAGCTATCTGACCCTGACTCAGAATAAGCCCTCATAGTTCTTTGAATATTATCTATTGTTTGATCATTACTGCTTGACAATGATTGAACTTTATGTATATTCCCTGTATTCCCATGCAAATTAAACCCAATAAAAGCCCATTGAGGAACAGGATCAAGGCCCTTCTCCTTTGAGAAATCAGCCACCTTTCCTCCCCAAGTAGATCATGCCGTGGTAGACTTATTCTCATCCATGGCAGATGAGGGGCTCTCTGTTGGCAGAGTCCCCACACACAATGGTACAAGCAGTTGTCTGATCATGAGTGGGTTCTAAGGACACAAAACTCCAGCATTACTTCCATCTTGACTAAGGAAACAAGTGAATATTAGACTCCACACAAATATTTTGCTGATAAATAAAACCTTGAAATGGCATATGAATACAAAACTGTTAGAGGGGAAAAAATTCTTCCCATTATAAATAAACATTCAGAGATTTTAATCAAGTATAAAATCATATCTTCTGTTTGAACAAATTTCTTAAGTAGTTAGAATACGCAAATCAGTGAAAACTACCTTGGGGTAATGTTTTGATTATATAACAAAGATCTTTATCAGCAGTCATGAATGTCACTTACTATATTGTCCTTCAGAAAACGGGCAGGGATGGATGCTATACAGACCACCACAAAGCTCTAAAGAAATTTTTGCCAACCCCTTTTGTAACAAGGCTCATGTTTCTACTTTCTCATCAGTTTGGAATCAATGAATAGTTTATTGCTCAGTTCAGCATGTACTTTTGGACAAACTCTTTTTTTCCAGAACCAAGGAGTTCATTCCTATGTTTCACATGACACTCAAGAGGTTAATTATTAAGCAGGTAGTGTGCATTTCATTTTCAAGAAGAGATAAAATCTCCACAACAGCCCACGGGGATAATGGAAGGCAGAAGACAGATTTGATCTTCATTTCACTGTTGATGAACTGAATATCCTGAATGCATATTCCATAACAGTCTAATGAGACAATACAGCTCACAGCGGAAATTTGAAATATTCTGAGTCTCTATGAAAGAGAAGATCCACACCCGATTTTGTATATTTTCTCATTTCCAATAGTTTTTATGCCATTTCTTCAAATGTGAAAATGTTGCTTGTCTCTATCTTGCCACTCCTTTTTGATTGTGCATGCTACTCAGTGCATATTAGCAATTCCAGCCAGGCATAGTCATTCTAGCCCAAAAGCAGTGTCTGGAAATGTGGCTTCTGTCTACAAACAGTATCCCTGAAAACTTATCCCCCCTCATAGGCTCTTTGTCCTCTTGCCACCTCATAGAAATGACCTTAACACATCCCAAGGCACAGGTCACAGGAGCAACATCACGCAGACCCAAGTGAGTTATTCAGCAGCTCTTCTGTAATCTATTCCATTCGGAAAACACTCCTCAGCTACAGTTTATAATCAAATGTTGGACATGGATCGAACAGAGGTAAAATCACAGAATCCAAGGAAACCCCACCATCAATTCTTATTGAAATCCTTTCTTGGCTAAAACCTAGCTTCTTTTAAGTTCAGGTGAATGTCTTTCAAGTCCTATGACCTATGAACTTGTGCTGTATTGTGACTGACCTATTCCATAGGTAAACAAAACATTCTGACCTTCAAATTTATCAACTCTAAAATTTTCATCATCATCACTGACCACAGAGTTCTAGCCAAGATGAAGGCATAGGTAGAAACCATTTGCTTCCTCACACAACCAAAAGGAGGATGACAATCAGTCTAAAATCAATAAACAACCAGAAGCACCAGAAATTCAAAATGCATGGAACTCCTACAACCAAGAAAGTGAATGGTGCAAGACGGTGGGCTGAGAAAAACTGTGATGGGGTGGCAGACCTTGGGTGTGGGGCTGGCTGTGGCAAGGTGGAGGGCTGTGCAGGCTGTGTGGGCAAGGCTGACTTAAGGAGAAACAGACTCAGAGTTGATATGGAGGTTGCTACATTGGGAGAAACTCCCAGTATCACATAAGAGTCTGACAGAAAGTGCACTGGGGATAAGTAGACAAGCTGCATTATTCCCTCTCTGGCCCCTGCCCTACAGGCAGCGCCACAGCACAGCAAAGAGGGTTGTCCTGCCCAGGTGAATACTTAAGGCCCCACCCCCTTACAACTTATCAGGTGGCCCAAGACAAAGAAATATGTCCCAAATGAAAGAACAGAGCAAAACCTTAGAAAGAGAACTAAACAATGAGGACATAGGCAACCTATATGATGGAGATTTTAAAGCTCTGGTAATCAAGATGCTCAAAGATCTGACTGAGCTTGGTAAAAAAATGAAAAAACAAATGAAAGATACCCAAAGTGAAATAAAGCAAAATATTCAGGGAACCAACAGTGACAGGAAGGAAACCAGGACTCAAAGCAAAGATTTGGAACAAAAGGAAAAAATAAACATCCAACAGGAACAGAATGAAGAAACAAGAATTAAAAAAAGTGAAGAGAGTCTTACAAACCTCTGGGACAACCTGAAACTCCAATATCCGATATCCTGAAGCTCCACTATCCAAATTATAGGGGTGCGAGAAAGAGAAGAACAACAGCAAGAAATTGAAAACTTATTTGAACAAATAATCAAGGAAAATTTCCCCAATCTGGTGAAGGAAATAGACTTCCAGGAAGTCCAGGAAGCTCAGAGAGTCCCAAAGAAGTGAAACCCAAAGAGGAACACCCCAAGGCACATCATCACTAAATTACCCAAGATTAAATATAAAGAGAAAATCCTAAACGAAGCAAGGGGAAAGGAGACAGTTACCTACAAAGGAGTACCCATTAGACTATCAGCTGATTTTTTCAAAAGAAATCTTGCAGGCAAGAAGGGGCTGGAAAGAAGTATTCCAAGTCATGAAAGACAAGGACCTACATCCAAGATTGCTCTATCCAGCAAAGCTTTCATTTAGAATGGAGGGCAGATAAAGTGCTCCCCAGATAAGGTCAAGTTAAAGGAGTTCATCATCACCAAGCCATTATTATATAAAATGTTAAAGGGAATTATCTAAGAAAAAGAAGATCAAAAATATGAACAGTAAAATGACAACAAACTCACAGCTATCAATAAATGAACCTAAAAGAAAAGAAAAACAATGAAAACTAAAACTAAGCAAACAACTAGAACAGGAACAGAATCAGAGAAATGGACATCACATGGAGGGATTTCAGTGGGGAGTTGGAAGGGAGGAATAAAGGAGTTGGAATGTAAAGGGAAGAAGAAGCATAATTAGTAGGCATAAAATAGATGAGGAGAGATAAAAAAAATGGTATAGGAAAACAGAGGACTCAAAGAACTTATATGTATGACCCATGGACATGAACTAAGGCAGGGCTGGGGGGGATGCTGGAGGGTTGAGGAGGCTGGATGGAGGGGGGATAAAAGAAGAAAATTTTAGGAAAACTGTAATAGCATAATCAATAAAAAATACTTAAAATAATTTTTTTTCATCAAAAGCTTTTGGAACGCCCAAACTGCACCTGAAAAACAATGGAATGCTTATTATCTCAGATTTCTCCACACTTCCCTTGGAAAAAAATTTCCTCTCTCATCACCCTATTTCCTACCCTTTCCAAATATGAAACCCAAAAGGCTAGCTTATATTAAGTTCTAAGATCTGTGAGGGGGACCAAAAAAACCTCAATACATTTTTATTGGTGACAACAAAACAACACAAATGTTTTTTCCCATAAATGAAGACACAGGAAAAGAAAGAAAGCTTGAACCAAACAAAATAGCCCTCCCCTCATTCAATCAAGACTTTTGTTAAAAGCCTATGATTCATAAACACTACAAATCCATAGTTCTCAGAAAAGCAAAGGGTATTTTAAGTTTTAATCCTATGAGTTTTTCTTAAGAAATAATACCTGCTGACCAGAAAGAAGAATTAGATATGAATAGCCAATAAGTATTATTTTATGAACTTTAGGGCCCCAGGGGGACCATTATTTCACCAGTGAGCTAGTTTTTTGAATAGGACAGAGGAGCACATGGGGACATTAGTGATGCCATCCTATGCTCTGGGGCACAAGGTAGCAAAACAAACTGCAAGGGCCCTGCAAGATGAAGCCTTAAATGACAAAAATAAGTTTCTAGTGTCACAATGAACTGTTTTATCCCACCTCAGAAAACCAACAGCATCTGCTTTTTATTTTTTATTTTTTATTTGCCTTTCTTTTGGGTAACTTGTCTCTGTGTCTCTGCCTCTCATTCATTCTCTCTCCATCTGTGGAGACAAAAGACTGAAGCAATGGAAAGAATTCTCCCCTCTCTGTTTCCTTCCCCTGATCTGTCCACCCATTCTACTCCTCAGTTCCCTCTCCTCTCGTTGTCTCCCTTTGGTATTTTAATTTGGGTTTTCTTGTTTTGCAGGGAACAGTACTGATTTTACACTCCAGGAAATGAGATGATATAACTGAGCAAGGAGTTCTCTGGGAGTGAATCACTATTGTTCCCAGTGGCTTTATTTGTCTTCTTTACAAGTCTCCTTGCTGCCCACAAAAGTGCCAAGCTCCTGATAAATGGGACAGCGAGGTGTCACATTTTTCCCCTCTAAATGCAGAGTAAACTTCCACAGCCTTGCTCCACTGCACTGAAAAATGAAACTATAACTACATGCTGTAGGTCCTTAGAGAACTCCCTTCTGGGCATGGCCCTGGACTAGCTTCTACATGGCTAAACGAGAGCTTAGAAAGAAAAATATTTGTCCTGATAAAATGATTTCTCACAGGAAAGAATTCTAGTTACAGCACCATAATTAGAACTCACACCTGTGATAAGCAGCAGATCAAGGGGAAAAGATGAGAAACCCTTCCCAGTGAGCACTGAGTCCAATGGACCTTCCTGGCCCCACAGGCTGTCACTGCACAAGCAGGAGAAGAGTATTGGTGACGATGAGGACCATGCTGTATGTCATCCAGTCCTGCTAAGGACTAGAATCACAACCCATCCTTTCTATTCCCAGGATGTTATTAGTTCTCAAAAACTAAAGTTTCCTTACAGGTTTCAGTAAGAACCCACTAACAAGAATGAGAGCCTCCCTCCATGACTATAGCATTTCACACATATAGCCCCTGTAGCTCCAAACCAGGGGCTGGCAATCTATGATACATGCATCATACCAGCCCACTACCTGTTTTTGTAAAAGTTTTATTGAAACACAGCCATGCCCATTTGCTTACACTTTGTCAGTGGCTGCTTACGTGCTGTGATGACCAAGTTGAGTAGTTGCCACAGAGACTATATGAGCTTGCACAGAAAGGATATGCCTGCTCTGGGCAATGGAACACCTGATGATTACACTAATAATTGCCATCACTTACTGAGTATTTACCATGAGAAAATGCTAGATGCTTTGCATGGATTATTTCATTTAACCTTTACAACAACCCAAAGAGCTGTGTTTTTATTATCACCATTTTGAGAAAGAAACTATGTACAATATGCATATAAATCAAACCACCACTATGTATACTTTATATATATTATAATTTTATGTGTCAGTTATACCAAAATAAAGTTGAAATAGAAGAAAAACAAACAAACCCTGATAGACTCAAGAACCCAGACTAGTAACCACTGCTACACACTGTCTCCCGATCTCGGGGTGCTAATGCTCCAGGAGTCAAGAAACCAAAACAATAGTGGGACATGGAACCAAACAAAACAAAGGATGAAGAAAGTAGGACCAAAGAATGAGAAAGGATTTGAGTTAACCAAGACAAAAACTGAGAAAGCAGGCTGCAAAAGTCAAACTTTTAAGCCACTTCCATAGATACTGAATAAACATTTGGTGAGTGAATAAGTGAGTGGATGGATGGATGGATGAATCAGTGGATAAATGGATGGATGACTACTAGGATATTTCACAGAATCCAAGGGAGGATTGAATGCCCAAGTAAGAGCAGGGACCAGGTAAATCCAGAGCTCAAGAGAATTTAGAGGACCTCTCTACAGAATTCTGGGTATTCTAGCTTCTAGATGTTTTCATTTAAGGTTTCAAACTCCAAGGAAACAAAAATCTTATTAGGCAAACTTGGCTAAAATATATGCTTCTACTATCTACCAGAGCAGTGGTTCTCAGCCCTGGTTGCACATTACAATCACCTGAGGAGCTTTTAAAGCACACCAACTCCTGAGCCTCACCTAAGATCAATTGAAAATAAATTTCTGAGGGTGAAAACTTAGGTGAACTCAGGATTCTATTCAGTTATCATGGGAATTGGTGCTTTCTCTCTCCTCCCGCAGTCCCTGTTGAGCCTGGCAGCCATCTTATAAAACCAAATGGGAACAGAGCTGAGAGAATCCCAGAGCTAGAGCTCACCACTGGCTCTGGAATTTTCAAGTACAGGAGCTAATAAAAGCTTCATTATTCTTTTAAGTTAACTTGTGTTGGGTCTTGGATTACTTGCAAAATGTAGCACCCTAACAGAATCCTGATCACTTTTCTGCATTGTCACAATGAAATCAGGTCTAACTAATTAATCAACATTTCCAAGTGTACTCTATATTTCCAGACCTATCCTGAGTTCTATAGGGATTATCAATAATTGTTAGACTCACTGTGTTGCCAAGAAACATATAAAAGAATTTTTTTAAAACTCTGACCTATACCCTGGATGGTGTGGCTCAGTGAATTGAGTGTCAGACTGTGAAGCAAAGGGTCACTGGTTCGATTCCCAGTCAGGGCGCATGCCTGGGTTGCAGGCCAGGTCCTCAGTATGGGACAAGTGAGAGGCAACCACACATTGCTGTTTCTCTCCCTCTTTTTCTCCCTCTCTTTCTCTCTCTCTAAAAATAAATAAATAAAATCTTTGTAAAAAAAATTAAATTCTGACCTATGGAATCTAGAAAAAACAGAATGTAAGAAATTTGAACAGAGTTAGTGTATTAATAATATTTTTGTGTGTGTGGTTTCTTTCATTTCAAAATGGGTTTTGAAACAAAGATGTAGAAATTGTGTTGTCAGAAAATGTTTAAGAATGATTATCTTGGGCATTGGCTTACATTTTGGCCTTCTGATATGGGAAGAAAACTAGTAATCTTTCTGGAACTATTTTCAGCGTTGACTTAGAAGCTCTTATAAGATTATCTATAGCTTCCAAGTCATAATTTCAGAAGCAAATCAAACTTTCCATGCAAAATCCCATCTCCTCAAGGAAAGCAGTGCAACCTTATGGAGAGGCAGGAGGAAGAGAGTACTAATTTCAAAGATCTTATCAACTCATCCAAGTCTCCAGTGGCCACTTGTTTCTGAGTAAACCACCTGATCTTTTTAAGGAGAAATAAATCTTTCTTGGTGGTTCCACTGTTAGTCCCATGGAGAGTGTTTCCAAGATGGAAAGAAACTTAAATAAAGAGAGTGAGCAACTGCAGCCTCTTCTCCTCCAGCACAGGGGACTTGGGTTATTAGATTTTCAACCTCTCTGGCTCAGAAGCAGCCAAATGGTGCACACCAAAACTGCAATGGTTTAGGGCCAGATTCTGGCTGTTCAGGTCTTACCCAGATTCCCTACCCAGACCCACCATATAGTTTGTGGTACAGTGGGATGGAGAGCTATCGGAATTGGAAGCAGATTTTACCACTATGAGGATACTTGAAGAAACTACTCCAACATGTTAAATGAGGATGAAAAAAAGGCAAAGTCTCATAAAATTTATAAACAGAGAGGCAAACAGGTTTACGAGTTTGAATGGTGATGGCGATGACATTGAGTTGAAATTAGAATGCTACACTAACTCATTTTCCTTTCAAACTCCAAAAGTGATTTTCTTTTTAGCTTTTGCAACAAACTATTTCAGAGACTAGCAGTGGATATCACTTGGTAGCAGTGTATTGTAGAATATTCTCTTTGGTTGCAAAACAGATTCTTTTAGTCCCAAACAGCCTAACTGCTCAAATCAACCAAAAATAGAAATAATTTTCTAAGTAGAAATGACATCTTTTTGAAATATGGCTCTCCCAAAACAAGAATATCAGCAGATACGGGGAGATATCAACAAGAATATCTCCCAAAACAAGAATATCACAATGTTGTTGTGACATGCTTATCAGAAAAACAGATACTTGGTCAATTCCTTACCATTACAAATGAGAAGACTCTGTAAGGGATGGGCAGGGACCTGTTCAGCAAACTAGAGAGCCTTTTTTTTTTAAATAAAATCTTTTCGTGTTTATAGCTGTATGGGCCATGCCTTAACACATTCTTTGCATAACTAGTAAGAGGATTTCTGCAGCTTGGAAAACAGAGATAAAATTAATATATTAGTTGATACCCATAACAGCCTCTCAGGTGTCATCATTGAGGATTATTATTTTCAGCAGTTCATGGCTCATTTCCTTAAAATTAGTGTTGTGGCATCCAAGGATAATTTTTCAGCTGTCTCTACAGAGAATAATATAAGCTTGGTGGGTTTAATGAATGGTGGTTCGTTGCCAGTCAATGTCAATGCAGTGGATGAGTTTGTATTTAACAGGAACTGGAACAACAGCCTTACCACTGTGTCTTCATTAATATGAAATTCTTACATAGCCAGGTTAGCTGATAAATTGTGCCCAGAAAACCATTCTTAATGACCAAGGAGGGGATAAGGGAGTGCAGACAGACATGAGGGCCAAATTAGTTGAGATTAAATTGAGCTCTCTACAGACTGGCAGATAAGAACTGAGCTAGTTAGTAGAAAATGTATGGCCAGAGTTAGCAGGAAGATATGAGCATGAGAACAAGACTAAATAGGAACTTGAACATGGAGATAGTGAAAGGTGACCAGGGAAGGTGACAGAACCTGCAACTTCTCAAAATTAGCAACCAGAAAGATCTCACACAGACATTTATGTTAGGTTCCAAACACATGCAATCAAGCATGCACGTTATCCAGAGGGCTGGAACCGCTTAAAGACTTTGGGGAGACCATGCAGATGTTGTGCTCCAGGTGTGCCAATCCTGGTCCCCTTTGCTTCTAGATCCTTCCTAGCCTTCCCCTGCTCTACATGAATGCAGAGGGACCAGGCCCTGCAGACTGTTTCCCATATTTCCTCATCAACAAGCTTCAAACCAGATTTGACCAATAGGAACACTAATAAGAGACTAGAACGCAGGAGGAAGGGAGAAGCCAGAGCATCTCTCCCACTCTGTCTTGGGTAGCATCTCCAGCAGAGGCTGTGCTTCCTCATTGGCCCCTGCTCATGCTGGACATACAGGTATGTGTGACCTTAATCATGGTCTCCAATCACACACCTACTCCCTTTGTCCCTCCAGATACAAGTAGTTCAGCTTCTTGTTTCTGATCTCTAGAATACCTATTGTCCTCTACTTGACTGCCCATCTCTTCCCTAACCCATAATAACCAATTCTTTGCACTAAATTCACTTTATTTTAAATACTTAGAGTAGTTTCTGTTTCCCTGGTTGGACTTTGAATGATAATAAGAGATGGAGGACACAACTGAAGGCCTCGGGAATCTGTATAACAGGTCCATTCACTCTTACCAACTGATTAGAGTGGAGGGTGGTAATTTATTACCAAAAAACATGCCTTCAGAGCCAAGCACCTGGGTTTTCATAAATCCACAGCATTATTCTCCATCAAGCAGTGTAGGACTTGAAGCAAACTAGGAGTAATACTCTTCCCCAGCAGATCCTTGAGGAAGAAAACAGCTATAGAATCAAAGCCTTTACTTTTCTCTCCCCTCCAGTGACTTTGGGAAATTACTGAGAGCAAATTAGATAAGTGGGTAGTAGTAGAATCTCTCTCCCCATTCAAAGAGAGGAGTGAGACACACCACCGAGTTTCTACAGAATCTGAAGGAGAGTTGCACAGTGCAGTACCATGAAAAAAAAAACAAAAACAGAGATTTCCATTGACAGTATGAATACTTCAGTCAAGCAGTAAAAATCTCACTGAAAAAAAATTGCTAATTAAAATTAGCTTGCTCTGTCATCAAATGGATGGATGGGCAAGCCTGGATTGTGAACGCCTGCAGACCAACAGCCATGCCCCCCGCCCCGGCTGCCGTCTTTGCAAGGGCTCAGGAATCGCTCTCCAGTTTCTTTCCCAGATGAACCCCATGAATCAGCAGGCCACCAAGAATTGAAATAATCCCATCATCCTCATGGAAGAACTGAAGCCAATGGAAAGAGATCAAGACCGCACAGCCCATCAGTGGAAAAGCAAAGACAAATAATAAGATTTAAATATAAGCAAAAGTCCCTGACCTTAACAATGAGCCTGCTGGCTCCTGCTGCCTCTCAGGAATCATTACCATATTGCTTTCCATAATCTCCTTAAAGTGAAATTAAAAGTCACCACTGCTCTTCCTCTCCCTGCCTATTTGCTCAATGGAATGAAAGTGTTCTTCCTTATCCTGCAAATGAGCTGCCTACTTCAAAAATCCCTTAGACACTCATGACAATTTTTGAAGAAAGTCCTCCTCCTAGCCACCCTTAATTAAACCAAGGTGGCAGGACTTAAACCAAATCCTCCTCACTGCCTCCCCTTACCTTTATTTCACCATGTTAGGCTCACAACCACACAGGCTGGGTGCAAGCTAGCTTGGCTCAAGTGAAAATTTCTCATGCTAACACCCTCAGGGAGCCTTTTCACAGTGCTTTGAAGAACACATGCATCGGCACACTGTGCATCTGAGAGACAAGGTGGGAGGTGTGTTTGAGGTCTGTGTTTGAGGGTGACGTAAGGGAGCCCACTTCTGCAAGCACTTGCACATCACATATAGCTTCCCATGGGAGCCCCCAAGGCTGAGAGCCAGATCGATTCTGCCCACACAAGCCACTACAAGCATCTGACCAGACAGACATATGAACCTGACCTCCAGGTCCAGCACAGACAGGCTCCAGCAGCAAGTGCATTAATGTACCTTACCACGGAATGGTTTTCCATCTCAGAAGCATTTGTGACTGTTTAAAGATGGACCAGTACCTCCTCAAATTAAGCCATTCAAAGAGAATATATAGCAAAATCAAGACTGATTTTGGGCATAGGCAGTCAAGATAACCAGTGTATGTGACTTTAAGGATTCCAGCAGAGGCCTTGTCCCTCACTCCCCTCCAAGGGGTGGTAAAAAAGAGTAAAAGAGTAGCCATATACTTAGTGACAAGAGTAAGTTACTTTTCTGTTTAATTTTCTTTTTTAATTTTCTTTTCCAATTACAGCTTAGATTTCATATTATTTCGTATTAGTTTCAGGCGCACGGCATAGTGGTTAGACAATAAAACACTTTATGAACTGGTCCCCCCAATATTTCAAGTGGAAGTGGTCATTTTAAAAGTACTCACCTCAAGGTTATGGTAAGAATTGAATGGGTTAGACTACATAGAATTTATGGCTTTTACACAAATAAAACTTGCATGCTAGTACTCTGTTTGCTACAGGCCCAAACCCTCTTTCCCTGGTGATTGTAGTTCAAGCATAAGAATTTTGTTGTTATTGTTGTTTGTTTGCTTGTTCATTTTTAAGCCATCAACCCTTTCTGTGTTGCTAGTACCAATGGCAGGAGCCATGTGTTGAGCACATGTTCTCTCCTTAGGAAGAAGTTGGAAGGGAATTTCTCAAAGTCTGAAAAATGTTAAAACTAGCCGTGTAACAGATAATATCGGCATGCCTCCCACTCTCTCAGATCCTGTTGCCAGAGAGCTTTTCAAACTTCACTGTGGTTTTTTTTTTTTAAATCACCTGGCCCTGGCTTGGTAGCTTGCTCAGTTGCTTGGAGCATCATCCCTGATACCTCAAGGTTGAAGATTTGATCCCTGGTCAGGGCACATACAAAAATCAACCAATGAATACATAATTCAATGGAACAAAAAATTGTTCTCTCTCTCTATCTCTCTATCCCTATCTCTATCTATCTCTCCCTGCCCCTCTAAAATCAATTTTTTTAAAAAAAGACTTTCTTTTTTAAAAAAATCACCTGGGATACCTATAAGATAACAATATCTTATGGTTGCATAACTCCAGAGTGGGGCCATAAGCTCTACATTTCAAACCACTCCCAGGTGTTGCTGGTACCAAATGGTATCATCTGAAACAGACATCACAAGACCAGAACTGGTTAGAAAATGAGCTGCTCTGTCCCCATCTTTCTTTCTCCAGGAGCTCTGACAGCAGCACCCCAGTGGCAGTGGAGAGCCCATAGCTGCCTGCAGCCTGGTGGATCTGGAGCCAGACTAGCTAAGCCTTCCGCCCTGGGTGCCCGACCTCACAGAGGGTCTCACCCTGTCAAGAGCTGCAGGGACATGCTGGCTTTCCATGGCTTATACCAGATTCTGGAAGCAGCAGCAAAAATGCAGTTGCAGAAGTCACAGCTAGTCACAGGATGACAAGTGCTGAACCTCCTCACTTCACCTTCCCCACACCTCTGGGAGGATGGCTGATCTTTCTGGAAGCCAACCTGAGGCTGCCAACAGCCAGGTGACTTATCTCCCTGGAATCTAAATGAGGAGCCCACAGGGCCAGGTAGGCTAAAACCTGCATCATGAGGAAAAGAAATCAGGGAAGTATCCCATGCACAGCCCATAGACATAGAAGCTCATTAATGTGAACTTCTCAAGGAGCAAATAAATAAATGTGTGAATATCTTGAGGGCTAAATAATAAACATCCTTCAGAGCAGTGATCAAGTTAAGGAAAGGAAACCTCTCCAGCACCTTCACATTATGAATCAGAAGAGTCATGGATTAAAAATCATGGGCTGTAGAGTAGAGGCCCTAAAACCTGGGTCAGAGTTCTAGCTCTGAGATGTCCTGTCTGTGCAACCTAAAGCAGCTTATAACCTCAATTGGTGCCCTAATTCCCCCACAGGTAAACTGGGGTGGTAACACCTGGCTCATAAGGATGCTGTGAGGCTGAATGGTGCCTGATGTGGGATACTTAGCACAGTGCCCAAAAATGGGCACTCCCTGAGCCTCAAAGCCTCAACCTCCTCCTTCACTCCCACAGCTCATTTCTCTTCCTTTCTGTCACCAAATGTATACCACACTTCCCCTTATTCCCATCCTTTCAATACTCATCTGGTCCTTGGTTTTCTCTATGGCTTCACCTGACCTCAAATGTGCTCACCTTTTTTTCCTCAAAGCACCCTTAGAAGCCTCCCTCTCCCACATAAAGCCGAGGCAGCTCCAGGGACCACACTCTAAACATCTGAACCTCTGGGTCCTCCCACCCTCCCAAGCAGTTTCTCCAGCTCCAGAAAAAAATGTGCAGGAACTAGTCTGGACAAATAATGCCTAAAATTTTATCCATTGATAGAATGTCTTTTAACTTAAACAATACAAACACTTCACTTCACTGTAACTATGTAGCCACTAATTGCACCCATGCAAGCTCTGCTTAGAAAGCATTTGGTGTGCTTCCGGCCCAACACTCAGAGTGGGAAGTGGCATCAGTGCCTGTGCGCTCTAACAGCATCCTCCTGAAGTCACAGTGAGGCCCCAGGCAGGTTGCTTTGCCTCAAGTTGCTTTGCCTCAAGTTGCTTTGCCTCAAGTCACTTAAAAATTTCATTAACAGACTTCTGGCCAAGATGGAGGCATAGGTAGACACATTGTGCCTCCTCACACAACCAAAATAAGGACAACAAAAATTTAGAAACAAATAAACAACCAGTACTGACAGAAAATTGAACTGTATGGCAGTCCGACAACCAAAGTAGACACATTCATCCAGACCGGTAGGAGGGGTGGAGTCGGGCAGCTAAATAGAGAGGGGTTGCAGCAAAGTAGCAGCTGGTGGACCCCAGGCTCACAAGATGGAAGTGGGCAGCCCCAGCAAGAAGGTGACTGTGGAGGGGCACAGTGCACAAGGCGGCTGGCAGACCAGGCGGTCCCACATTGATGCGCAGATAAACCAGACAAAACTGGAGAGTGAGACAGACCTCACAACCCAGGGTTCCAGCGCTGGAAAATAAAGCCTCCAAACACCAATTGAAAACACCTGTGGGGGGTTGCGGTGCCAAGAGAGACTCCCAGCCTCACAGGAGAGTTCACTTGAGAGACCCACAGGGTCATAGAATGTACACAAACCCACCCACATGGGAATCAGCACCACCAGAAGGGCCCAGTTTGCTTGTGGGAAGTGGCAGAAGGGACTGAAATCTGGCAGAGAGGGGAGCAAGTGCCATTGTTCCCTCTTGGACTCCTGCCCCACATACAGCATCACAACCCAGGGACTGGCTTGCCCTGCCCAGGTGAACACCTAAGACTCCGGCCCTCACTATGTAACAGGCACGCCAGGACAAAAAAAAAAAATGGCCCAAACAAAAGAACAGATCAAAGCCCCAAAACAAATACAACTAAGTGACAGAGAGATAGCCAACCTATCAGATGCACAGTTCAAAGCACTGGTAATCAGGGTGCTCACAGAACTGGGTGAGTTTGGTCACAAATTAGATGAAGAAATGAAGGTTACACTAAGTGAAATAAAGGAAAATGTAAAGGGAACCAATAGTGATGGGAAGGAAACTGGGACTCTAATCAATGGAGTGGACCAGAAAGAAGAAAGAAACATTCAACCAGAATAGAATGAAGAAACAAGAATTCAAAAAAAATGAGGAGAGGCTTAGGAACCTCCAGGACATCTTTAAACATTCCAACATCCAAATTATAAGGGTACCAGAAGGGGAAGAGGACGAGCAACAAGTGGAAAAGTTATGTGAACAAATAATAAAGGAGAACTTCCCCAAGCTGGCAAAGGAAATAAATTTACAGGAAGTCCAGGAAGCTCAGAGAGTCCCCAAGAAGTTGGGCCCAAGGAGGAACACACCAAGGCACATCATAATTACATTAGCCAAGATTAAAATGAAGGAGAGAATCCTAGAAGCAGCAAGAGATAAGGAGAAAGTACCTACAAAGGAGTTCCCATCAGACTGTCAGCTGATTTCTCAAAAGAGACCTTATAGGCAAGAAAGGGCTGGAAAGAAGTATTCCAAGTCATGAAAGGCAAGGACCTACATCCAAGATTGCTCTATCCGGCAAAGCTATCATTTAGAATGGTAGGGCAGATAAAGTGCTTCTCAAATAAGGTCAAGTTAAAGGAGTTCATCATTACCAAGCCCTTATTTTATGAAATATTAAAGGGATTTATCTAAGAAAAAGAAGATAAAAAACATGTATAGTAAAATGACAGCAAACTCACAATTATTAACAACCACACCTAAAACAAAAACAAACTAAGCAAACAACTAGAACAGGAACAGAACCACAGAAATGGAGATCACATGGAGGCTTATCAGTGGTGGAGGAGGAGGAGGAGAGAGGGGGGAGAAGGTACAGAGAATAAGTACCATAGATGGTAGGTTGAAAATAGACAAGGGGAGGGTAAGGATAGTATGGGAAATGTAGAAGCTAAAGAACTTGTAAGTATGACACATGGACATGAACTAAAGGGGGGAATGTGGGTGGGAGAGAGTGTGCAGGGTGGAGGGGAGTGAAGGGGGGAAATGGGAGAACTGTAATAGCATAATCAATAAATTATATTTAAAAAATAAATAAAATAAAATGAAATAAAAAATTTCATTAACACTAAAATGAAGAAATCTTGATATACATACATAGCTTCCTGAGATTTAATAAGAAATCACTGAAAAGTTACATATATAATTTTATATAAATATACATAAATAAAGATAAATCATTTTGCAATTGTCCTGTAATAGTTAAAATACACAGGAATGTTTTTCAGATGTTTATATTAGCAGTTTAGGATAAACATCTTTGGGAGATTATATATTTTAATCACTATCACATGATAAACATTTGATTTGCAATCAGATAAGCAAGAATAAAAGTTATAATCACAGAAAAAACATTTAGTGCTTCTAAATGCTGAACATTTGAGTAATAGTGTTGAGGAACTAAAATAGGAGCAAAATGTACCCAAAAGGAAAATTTCAAGACTTCAAAACAGCTTTCTGTAAAAATAAATAACAAAGAACAAAAAACATTGTAGCTTTAAAAAAGGGGGAATGGGCAAAGATTTTAAAAATTAATGAACTGATTCTTTCCTCCAGAAACCTCATCTCTGTATTATTTAATCAGAGTTGATCTTTCTTAAATTGCCTTTGAAACAAGTTTTTAAAAATGCAAAGTGGGGACATCTGCAATAGTGCCAATAAAAATAAAGAAAAAGAACAATGCACACATGCCCTATTATCTATCCATTTCTTGCAAGTAAATGTGCTTGGAGATTTGTCCCTCAAAAAGCATAATAGAAATAGCAGTGGCCCCTGTGAGCTTTATCTGAGGTCAACAAAAGCCTTTTCAAAGGGTTGGGAAGGCACAGAAAAGGACCACCTACACATAAATATACCTCCATCTACTGGGGGGCTAAAATATCCATTGCCACTACCAGGGTTGGGGTCACTCCTGGGTATGAACCCCTTATCTGTAAAGGCTGTTGAAGATAAACATGTGGCAAACAACAGTCCTTTTTAGGGATGAATAACATTCGTGTGTGTGTGTGTGTGTGTGTGTCACATTTTCATTAAGCATTCACCTGGTGACAAACACTGAGGAAGTGTCCATATCTCAGCTAGTGTGAATAATGCTGCAAGGAACATGGGAGTGCAGATACCTCAGCATCTCTTTAACAAATTGATTTTACTTCTTTTAACTTCATTTCATACCCAGAAGTAGGATTGCTGGACCCTATGATAGTTCCATTACTAATTTTTTGAGGAACCTCCCTGCTATTTCCCATAAAGGTTGTACCAACATGAATGAAGATGGAAGGCATCATGCTAAGTGAAAACAGCCAGATACAGAAAGACAAAGACTGCATGACCTTACTTAAATGTGAAATCTAAGGAAGTTGAACTCAGAGAGACAGAGTGGAATGGTGGTTACCAAGGGCTGGGGTAGGGAAAGTGAGGTGTCGGTCAAGGGGTACAAACTTCCAGTTATGAGACGAATAAGTTCTGGGTATCTAATTAGTATACAGCATGATCAGTATAATTAATTTTACTGTACTATATACCTGAAATTTACTACAGAGGAGATCTGAAGTGTTTTCACTACACACACACACACACAAAATGTTAACTATGTAAGGTGATATGTGTTAATTACCTTGATTGTAAAAATCATTTTATAATGAATACATAAATTCATTGTACATCTTTTAAAAACAATCTTTAACTCTTTTAAAAAGAAAAACATGTGGGCTGAAACAGGCTATAGATTAACCTGTATTTATTAAATATTCAAAGAAATCAAAATCTGCAGAAGGTGAGTATAGAACCAAAATATTTTGACAGAGAGAAAAGAAGATTAACCTGAATTAAAAAGGAAAAACTGAGATGACATTTCAAAGGATGGAGAAGACAGGGTGTGACTTGGAACACAAGGATGCTACCTTCGAGTACTGGGACCTTGAAAGAGATGATCAAAATTGGAGAGGAAGAAAAAGAGGTAATAAAGACACCTTAAAAATATCCTCATCTACTTCATAATTTTACTTTTAGTACCTCCCTCAAAGGCCTACATATGTCTTGACATATCAGATAGTAATAAACTGCCAAGAGGATACCTTCTTTTTAAAGTCAGAGCTTTATTTCTCAAAGGCCACAAAGAAATAAGCTCCTTAGTTTTCAGGTCCATACAAATCTACCTTTACACAACTTAGAGCTAAGTTTAAATCTTAAGCTAATTGAGATAAATTTAAAATAAAACTGAGATCAAAGCATTTTGGTAATATGCCAGCTGAAGAAAACCTCACCTACCTATTCACACTTTAATTCACAGGTGTCATGTAAACAACTATGTACGAGTGATGCTCAGCATACTACCAAAAAAAAGGCTTAAATTTTTTAAAAAATAATTATTCAGTGGTTTGCAAAATGGACTTTGTTTTCATTAAAATTGTTGTAGGCTGTTACCTTTTCTGTTTCTGAAAGAAAAGAAATTACAAAGGAAATTGAGGTATGAAACTGAGAGGCTAGATCACTACAGAATTTGCCATAACTGTGGGCCTAGTTAAATGTTGGCTGTAAATTCGGACAAAATACCCAATCAAGATAAAAGGAAGGGCCAACAGGGGAGACCGGTGAGGAAAATCACAGTCTGATTTTTAGAGAGTTGCCCTCAGATACAGGGCCCCTGGCTGAAATTTCATTACCCAGCAATTTCAGGTTCTTCTGTATTAAGCAGGCACCAAACCATTCCAAACCAGTGTTAAGATATGTGAAACATTCTAACAACTTTAAATTGCTCTCCTCCACTCATGAAATGATTCCCAATCAAATTCCTATTCCAGAGCATATTATGATGGCAGGAATTTTTGTGAATATTAAATCACTGTGAATCATACATGGTAATTTAAAACTATTGCAGACTAATGTTTGGTTGAGAACAGTATTATAATTGGAAAGAACAATAGAAAAGTTAGTCTAGTCCAATGCTCCAGAACATATTGAAAGAAACTGTGGCTTAAAAGCATCACCAATTACACATTCTTTTCCTCTGAGTCCACTTCCTTGTTGAGAGAGCAGGGCCCACTTTAACCTTCTTCATGGGGCACTAGCTGATATGGAGGAGATGTTACTGGGAGGGAGCTGTGTTGAAATAGGACATTTGGGGGCAGAAATGGGCTGCCGGGGTGGCCAAGGAATGGTATGCAAAGGAAAGACTAAAATGAATCAGTAAGAGAGGTGGAAAGGCCAAGTTTGGAAAGCAGACCTAACCTCAGGAGAGAAGACAGACAAGGACTGAACTAGGAAGGCAAATAACACAGCAAAAGCTGCAGCAGTGATGGAAAGTCAGTGAGTAAAGTTAGAGATGAGGCAGACTAAATGATTTGTAACTAAGCTCAGGAACCAGAGTAGTGCTACTGCCGTGTGGCCCAGTGGCAGGGTGAGAAGATGAGCTGGGTGGCTCCCAGGACCTGTGCAGTTTGGGTGCTCTCCCCAGAGGCTCAGACTAAGTGGTGCAGCTTAGAATTGGCTCAGGATTACACTCAAATTGTGTTTGGGCTTGATGTGCCAAAGAATGTGCAAAACCCTGAGATAAACACAGTATGTGGAGTATCAATAGTTCTAGGTGGATAACTTAGACACTATTATTATTTTTAAATAATCCAGGATATATTATGCAGCAGAATTCAAAATTCCCATTATTTTTAATACAGTAAGAGTGTGTAACAACTGTGGCACTAACAGAGGAGAGGACTGCTTTGGGTTACGTCCCAGAGTTCTAGTTCTCTTTACATGACCAATAAGGAACTTAATGGTAAGATGGACCAAATGTGTGACTACAGTTGATCCTATCAGAGTCATCTTTTCTTAAACAAGCAAGACTCAAGTAAACAACCCCTCACCTCCTGTGGTCTATTTCCTATGTCTCAGATGCACATACCTCTTTGATTGCAATATTAATTTAAAAACAAATTTAGATACAGGTTGTAGAGCCCCAGAGCCTCAGGATTCTCCCTTTGCCTCATGAATGATCCCAGCTTTAATGACCTGTGGAAGTTGAATGGTGAAATTGCCTCAGGACAAACGCTATTTTTTTTTTACAATACAATACACAGCTACCAATTCATTTGGGATTTACAAAGTCTAATTATATAGAGATCCACAGCCAAACCCTGAGTGAAACCATCAATTTTTACTTTTTAGGGTTTTTTAACATGAAATACTTATATGTAAGAGAGTTCTTAACATAAAATGGTCAAATGCTAAGTTGGTTCTAGTGATACTATGCAAGAAAACAATAACATGAAAATTGCCCCAGCCAGTATGACTCAGTTTGTTGGGGCATCTTCCTATAACCAAAGAGTTGCAGGTTACATTCCCAGTCAAGGCATATACCTAAGTTGCAGATTATTTTTTAATTTGTTTTAATTTTTTTCACATTTTTATTGTTATTCAAGACAGTTATCTCCATTCTCTCCCTACCACTCCCCCCCCCACCCCAGACATCCCCACTTCCCACCCTTGATCCTACCCTCCTTTGGTTTTGTCCATGTGTCCTTTATAGTTGTTCCTGACAACCCTTCCTCCTTCTCCCCCCATTACCCCCACCACCTCCCCTCTGCTTACTGTCAGTTTGTTCTTAATTTCAATGTCTCTGGTTATATTTTGTTTGCTTTTTTCATTTGTTGATTATGTTCTGGTTAAAGGCGAGATCATATGGTATTTGTGCCTCACCACCTGGCTTATTTCGCTTAGCATAATGCTCTCCAGATCCATCCATGCTGTCACAAAGGATACAAGCTCCTTCTTTCTTTCTGCTGTGTAGCATATTTGATCCCCAGTCTGGGCATGTAAGATTCCCTGACCAGACATGTATGGGAGGCAACCGATCAATGCCTCTCTATCACACCAATGTTTCTCTCCCTTTCTCTCTCCTCCTTCCTCTCTCCCTCCCTCTCTCTCTAAAAGCAATGAAAAGATGTCCTCAGGTGAAGATGAAAAAAAGAAAACAATAAAATGAAAATTTGAAAGTTAATTGATCCCATTAAACTAAGATAGAAAAGTCCTCCCCAGGAATGAAAAGAAGGGAGATTAAATAAGGGCACTAAAGATAAATACCTAAGAAAAAGCCATCTCTTTCTAACCATTGATCTGTGGGTACAAGAGAGAAGAGACAGGAGGGGAAACCAAAGTTGTACCAGAAGAAAGCTAGTTTCTGTTTTTGTTCTCAAAGTCAGTGAGAACAGACACCCCAGAAGACACATAGAAGAATTAAAAGTGACCACTTCTATCTACCTAATCCAGGGAACCTACTGAAGCTTAGTTTTATGTATCTAGTTTGGAAACATATGAGATTCCCTGAAGCTGCTCTCAGGTCTCATGACCTACTGAGGAGGCATATGAAGAAGAACTGTAGTTCAGACATTGCCTGCTGGAAATTATAAGGCACTTCATAGTAGCCTGTAAGGAGTATGTAACTCTCTCTGAACCTCTGAGGCCAAGGAAACCTGAAAACAGAAGCCACAGAGCAGATCTGCTCCCCGGGCTCACCTATCTGGGGAACCCATCTTCCCTCACAGATCTGCTGCTCCGGAAGAACAAAACAGTGAAGGTGATGTGTGCTGTCCTCTTCTCATGGTGTGGAAGGTTGCCGGCCAAGACACCAAGGGAATATTGAAAGAGATAGAAGGTAATGAGGAGTAGCTGCTGTTGTACTCCACAGAGGTTTCCAGAAGAAGGCATGATCAAACAGTGCCACCACCACTATCCACTGAGTTGCTGTCACTGAGAACAAGTGCCAAGGGATCATCAAGCAGGACTGTCAACTGGAACTCCCACAGACAGGATTGCTCCTGGCTGCAGCAGTTTCAGGCTAAGTAAGAAACAAGGGAAACTTTTTCCTGAAAAATCTTGCAGCCCTCCTGGCCATCCTAGTGTGATGACAGCCTTGCACTGTCCAAAAGGAAATAGAAGATCACTGGCCTGATATGTTTATTGAAGATCTTCTGGTAAATTCACTGAAGGAAAAGAACATTTTTAAGTTAAATAATTTGATAGAGATTAGAGACCCAAAATTGAGGGCAGATCTTACTATATCTTGAGTTTATTAGCTCAAGTCTCTTACTTTTTAAGTCCTGATATGTGACACTGGAAAAGAACATTACAGATAATAAAATTTGGTCAATGGGACATCACATTTCCAACTGCTCCAAACCTCATCTGTAAACTATGGATAATTACATTCTTCTCATAGTGCTGTGAAGATTAAACTATTTGAAAAATATGTGAAAAGTCTTTAGTGTGTTGGCTGGAACACAGTATGTGCTTATTAACTGTGGGAGGGAGCATATGAAACCAAGAGTCAAGGAAATGAATGATTTGCTATATATATCTATATATAGATATATATAGATATTATAACACATCACAATATGACACAATTGTAATTATTCACTTGTGTTCATCCTTCATAAAGACAAAATCCATGTTTATTCACATCCCTGTGTCCTGCTACTAAGATTATTTATTTGTTGAATTGAGTTTACTTCATTTCTTACTATGAGCCTTGAAGCATCAGTGGACAGTTATAATGAAATTATTGAGGTGCTTTTAAGTCTCCCTGCCTAATGCCTAGTAAATTCAGTGGATTGTAACAGTAGGTATTTCTCCTTATTTACAGTCTCCTGAAACATCTCTTTAGCATCTGGACAGCTTAATGTACCTGGTCCACTATACCTCACTATTGCATTTCTATGATCTACTCATCATGCTTCAAGATTAATAGTAGAGGACTTCCAGCCAAGATGGAGGCATAGGTGGACACACTGTACCTCCTTGCACAACCAAAATTAAGGACAACAAAAATTTAGAAACAAAAAAACAACCAGAACATACAGAAAATTGAACTGTACCTAAGTCCCCACAACCATTCATCCAAGCCAGTAAGAGGGGCGGAGTCAATGGCTGGTGGAGAGAGGTTGTGGCAGGAAAAAGTGGTGGCTGGCAGACCCAGGCACACAGGGTGCAGGCAGCAGCTAGCAGACCCCAGTGATAGACCCCTGGTACTGGCATGGGGAGGCAATGAGCAGACCCAGTGAGGTGCACAAGGCAGCTGGCTGTCCATAGTCACACATTGATGTGCAGATAAACCAAGTAAAACAGGCAGCAAGATAGACCATGCAACCCAGGGACGCGGCACAGGAAAATAAAGTCTTAAAGTACTAATTGAAAACACTTGTGGAGGTTGAGGTGCCAAGAGAGTATCCCAGCCTCACAGGAGAGTTTGCTGGAGAGACCCACAGGGTCCTAGAATGTACACAAACCCACCCACATGGGACCAGCACCAGAAGGGCTCAATTTGCTTGTGGGAAGCAGTAGAGGGGACTGAAATACAACAGAGAGTGGAGCAAGTGCCATTGTTCCCTCTCTGACCCCACCCCCCACATATAGCGTCACAACCCAGTGACTGGGTTGCCCTGCCCAAGTGAACACCTAAGGCTCCGCCCCTCATATGTAACAGGTGTGAACAGATCCCCCCCCCCAAAAAAAAAACAAATGGCCCAAACTAAAGAACAGATCAAAGCTCCACAGCGAATACAACTAAGCAACAAAGAGATAGCCAACCTGTCAAATGCACAGTTCAAAGCACTGGTGATCAGGATGCTCACAGAACTGGTTGAATTTGGTCACAAGTTAGATGAAAAAATGAAGGTTACACTAAGTGAAATAAAGGAAAATGTAAAGGGAACCAATAGTGATGGGAAAGAAACTGGGACTCTAATCAACGGAGTGGACCAGAAGGAAGAAAGAAACATTCAACCAGAATAGAATGAAGAAACAAGAATTCAAAAAAATGAGGAGAGGCTTAGGAACCTCCAGGACATCTTTAAACATTCCAACATCCAAATTATAGGGGTACCAGAAGGGGAAGAGGAAGAGCAACAAGTGGAAAAGTTATGTGAACAAAAGATTATTGGAAGTTCTCCAATAATCTTGGAGAACTTCCCCAAGCTGGCAAAGAAAATAGACTTCCAGGAAGTCCAGGAAGCTCAGAGAGTCCCCAAGAAGTTGGGCCCAAGGAGGAACACACCAAGGCACATCATAATTACATTAGCCAAGATTAAAATGAAGGAGAGAATCCTAGAAGCAGCAAGAGATAAGGGGACAGTAACTTACAACCTGAATTCCCATCAGACTGTCAGCTGATTTCTCAAAAGAGACCTTACAGGCAAGAAGGGGCTAGAAAGAAGTATTCCAAGTCATGAAAGGCAAGGACCTACATCCAAGATTGCTCTATCCAGCAAAGCTTTCATTTAGAATGGAAGGGCAGATAAAGTGGTTCCCAGATAAGGTCAAGTTGAAGGAGTTCATCATCACCAAGCCCTTATTATATGAAATGTTAAAGGGACTTACCTAAGAAAAAGAAGATAAAAAATATGAACAGTAAGAAGACAGTAAACTCACAGTTACTAACAACTACACCTAAAACAAAAAAGAAACTAAGCAAATTACTAGAACAGGAACAGAACCACAGAAATGGAGATACATGGAGGGATAGCAACAGGGGAGTGGGAGGAGGAGAGAGGGGGAAAAAGTACAGAGAATAAGTAGCATAGATGGTAGGGAGAAAACAGACAGGGGGAGGGTAAGAATAGTATGGGAAATGTAGAAACTAAAAAACTTATGACACATGGACATGAAGTAAAGGGGGGAATGTGTATGGGAGGGATTGTGTAGGGGGAGGGGAATGACGTGGATGAAATGAGACAACTATAATAGCATAATCAATAAATATATTTTTTAAAAAGATTAATAGTAGAAAACATCACATACTTAGGTTTACTTTCTGTATTGCCCACAAGGTAAACTGTAGAAAGGAGGGAAAGGAAAAATATGAAAAATGAAAAAAGGATGGGTTGTATTTTCTACCCTTATACCTAGGAGCACACCTGGTGGACACTTCAGCTATAAGTTTCTTTTTATTCCTACACAAAACTCCTGTAAATTCACTGAATGGACAAATTATAACTTTTCTTTAGATTTCCATATGTAGGTTTGAATTTTTTGTTTACTAAAGAATTAGTCCAAGCTACCCTCCAAAGTAAAGAAATAGAATAACATTTCCTAAAGTTACTTACCTTTTCAATAATTAAAATCATGCTAAGCCCTGAAATTGGTTCATTATTTAATAGATGTCTATTTTATAACTCAGACTATTGCCTCTAAAGTGACAATCCCTAGACATGGCTTCCTGTTTCCTGTGCATCTTTCCAAGTTGATGGAGAGGTCTGCAGACATGGCACTAAATGGATTATCCAGACAAGAAAGAACTCTCTTGTTATCTGCATATTTATGATCAAATACACTTGCAGCTTCTAAGTCTCACACTCAAAATTGTTACTATGCAGGCAAGAGGTGTGTGGCAACACAGACCCTACCATACAAGAGCCAGGTCATTGATGTGCATGGCTAGAATTCAGATCAAAGCCTGCAGTATTTGATCTTGGACCTGGACATAGCTTCATAATAGAAACTAGGTATTTTGGCTATTTGATGCAGATAATCAAAGGAGGGAAAAAAACCCTATGGCCTTTGATCAAATCTCAGAAGGAAATTAACCATAGCTGTTCCATTAAACATCTTAGAAAAAAAATTCATCTTACAAAACACATAACTTATATTTGATGCTAATTTCAGATGCTGTTGTAAGTATCTGTAAAAATTATGACTAAGCCAGTGCAGAAAAGAAAGGTGGAAAAAAAGCAGTCCCCGCCTTGGTAAAAACTGAACATTGAGAAAGAGCTCCACCTACTGGAATCAGTTTCCCTAAATCCAACTACAAATACAAAAACACTCAGAAATGGACTAGAGAACCCAAAGGTGCCCTCAAATTTTGCTGAACTAAAACTTCAACAGGGTCATAGGTCAAAGAGCAGGCATTTTTTTGGAGCTGGTTGACCCTGATGTCATGTCATTCTGAGAGGCAGAAAATTTTTCAGAAAAGTCAAAGAAAACTTTTTAAATTAATTGACCTATTTTGTTTTAAGATTTTATTTATTTATTTTTAGAGAGAGATGAAGGAAGGAAGAAAGAGGGAGAGAAACATCAATGTGTGGTTGCCTCTCACGTACCCCCAACTGGGGACCTGGCCCATAGCCCAGGCATGTGCTCTGACTGGAAATGGAACCAGCAACACTTTGGTTTGTAGGCTGGCACTCAATCCACTGAGCCACACCAGCCAGGGCTAATTAATTGACTTATTTTAACTACTGTTTCATAGCAACCAGAATCAATATTATACAGAAAAACAGGGATTTTTAATTGCACTTCTAGGTGGCCAAGCAGAGCTAATAAGAGTCTTGTCTACCATTTGTGTAAATCTTTAGTTCACAAAGCCCTCTTACATATATTATCATTTAACAATATCTATTGTTTCCATGGTTAATATCCAGCCAAACACACCAGTCTGAAATATCAAAAGTATGCATTCTTTTTCATCAGTGCCTGTGTGGTACCAGCAGTTAGATATTTTTAATATTGCTCTTGACTCTATCACATCCTGATTCAGATAAAATTAAATTGAAAAGCAAAAATTTGAGTAAATTTCAATCAATAAATCAGTATTTTCTTAAATCTATCCTCCCCTTTCGCTTCACCCTCCCACATATACACTAAGTCAGCATGTGAGCTGGGCAGAGAGAAGAAACTCAGCCCACCAGTTCTAACAACACTCCTCTTCAGGTGAAGGGAAATATCCTTCACTGTGTTTGCACACACACACTTCACACATTCACCCACACACACATCACCCTCACTCATACACACACACACCTCAGACGCTCACATACCACATGTATACCTAACACTCTCAGATACATTTATTTTCCTTAACTTGGAGAAAACCTCAGTTTCTTCATTCATCAGACTTTACTAAACACTACCAGGTACCAATTAAGTTCTAGGAATACAAAAAATAATAATAATAAGGAAAAATAAAGCTGGATCCTTGCCCAGTACCACATGTAAAGCACCATAGAAATTCTAACTGGATCAATTATTTTCTTCATCATTTCAAGCTGCTATGACAAAATGACAGACTGGGCAGCTGAAGTGAGACCTCATTTCTCACAGTTCCGGAGGCTTGGAAGTCCAGTATCAACATGCCAGCAGAGCTGGTGTCCAGTGAGGACCTACAGCCTGGTTTGCACATGGCATCTTCTCATTGTGTCCTCATGGGGCAGCAAACAGAAAGAGAAGGAAAAAACTCTCTGTTTTCAAAAAATAAAAATTTAAAAACAGTCCATAGACACAGACAACACTATGGTAATTACCAGAAGGAAAGGGGGTTGGGAGGAGACATAAAAAGGTAAAGGGAGGTAACTGGTGAAAGAGACTTGATTTTGGAGAGTGAGCACACAGTACAATATACAGGTGATGTATTATAGAACTGTACATCTGAAACCTATAAATTTATTAATTTAGATTTTAATTAAGAAAATTTATTAATTTTATTAATAAATATCACCCCCAATAAACTCAATTTTTTAAAAGAAATTAATACAGTAGCCTCTGAAGTCACTGTGAAAGTTAATAAAACCAACTTTTTTGTTTGGGAAAGTTCATTAATGATCTTTTCTCGTTAAGCAAAGGCAGGACTTTAATTTGGGTTACATACTGAGAGGAATTTTGAGCTTTTCACTGGCAAATTTGAAAGGGTCAGAAGGGAGCGAAGGTGTTAAAGGATAAAAGGTGAGAAAATGGGCATGGATGAGAGAAGGGGCCCAGAAACTTGGCACAGCCCAAAAAAGGACTTATGAGAAAGAATGCCTGTTGTGGGGAATGACAGCAACATATTTAGAAACAGAAACATTTGAAAACAATGCCATCCTGCCATCCTGCTCTGAGCTGGCCTTCCGGGACCCCGATCTATCAGGGGAGTCTGTCTGCCCTAGCTCACAGCCAGGCCTTCCTGTTGCTGCTCCATGGCCCCTCCCTCTGGGTCCCCACCAGCATCTGGCGGTGGCATCACACAGGGCATGGGAGGAAGGGCAAACACACACATTCAGCTTATGGTGTACACTGACCACAATTTAATCTGACAGGATTGTTTTACCTTATATATACATACACTCACTTTCCCACTTCATTTAATTTGTCTGCTGCTCAAATCTCTCCAAAAGTCCTTCCCAGACCTCACCTCTGGATGGAGCTAGCTAAACTACAGGCTACTCCTCCTCTAGTATTCACTTGATTAACTTGTTGCTTTTCTTACTATGATTTCATTATCATGGTGGAGAGAGGGAGATGATGCAACCCAGGCAACCCAGAGGAGTGTGTGCTCACTTCAGTTTCACTGCATGCCCTGGCCATTTGATCCATTTGGCATGGAGTGAGGGAAAAAACAGGGAAGACTTCCTGGAGGAGGTGATGACTGAACCAAAACTTAAATATTAAGTGATAGTTTGCAGGTAAAGAAAGAGGAGCAGAGGAAATGAGCAGAGGTACAGAGGGAAGAATGACAAAGTGGGTATCTGAGGTAAAGTGAATGCAAAGTGGCTGGTCATGATGAGCAAGACAGGGCTTGCTGGGGCACAGGACTGAAGAGGGCACTGAGCAGTGTGTATTTTACCCTGAGAGTAATGAGATGCACTGAGGGGGGTTAAACTAAAGACTGACAGGCTCTCATTTGTACTTTACTTAGCCTGACAAAGAATTGCCTGTTGGAAAGCCTAATGAAGAATGTTTTCTATTTTTTTAATCACTTGATACAAAAATATTTACAAAGATTTTTAAAAGTAAGTCACACTTAATCATTTGTTTCTCAAATTATTGAGCATACTTCAGAAAATCTATGATACAGACACTATGTTAATTTCTAGAATATGACAATAGAAAGACAGCTCTTATTCTTGTCATAAATCTAATTAAAAAGGACATGAGAATAGAACTTTGCACCAAGAAGGTAAGGTCAATGTGCAGAGATCCAGGTGGCCAGAACAAGCAGTTGAAGATAGAATACCAGGTTTCAGGAGGACATCCAGCTGGGAAGGCCAGGAAATGGCCTCGTGAGGAGTGGCAGGTGGCTCCGCAGTAGCTGCGGCTGCCGGAGCCAAGACAGCAACTGGAAGAACTGAGCAGAGAGCAGCTCTTTTTCCCTGTAGTCTAAGATAGGTCTAGTGTTATTCACCTTTGTAAAACATACAAACAAATGTGTATACATGTATTTAAAGTACATTTTTAAAGCATGGAAGATATTTTGTTCTCTTATCTGTATTTTCTAAAGTTTCTATAATAACACTAGTCTATAGCTGTTATAAAACAAAGTTATTTTTTAAAGAAAGACCCATGGGTTTCATTTGTCATCACTATATGAACCAATAATATGAATGAGGTGACACAAATGTAAATTTGGTAGAAGTCTGGTGTTGAACGGTTCTATTACTAGTAGCAGAACAGAGTGCTGAGGCCTTGGAAGGCATACTTCACTGTCCACAACACTACTTCCAGTCTGGATTCCAAGTGCTGAGAGTGACACTGATAACCTAAAAGAGGTGTGTCCCAGGAGAGTGAAGGGCTTAGAAACCTGTCCTTGAGAAAAAACTAATGAAACCAGGGTGTGTATCCCTGACACCAGACTCCCTGGGGCTAGCATGAGAATTGGTGTCACTCACAAAAAGGACTCATGTCTGGAAGAAAGATCTGGATCATTTATATAGCTTAGGAGGACCACTGGGTGGGAAAATAAATAAGTCAATTTTCACTTACAGCAGAAGAAGGAAAAGACAGAAAAAGAAGGAGTAAAAGAAGAAAAAGAACCTTCTAATAATCCAAACTTCTTGAAAACTTGTATAGGCCAAATGACGAGTTAGTTCATCACAGAAAATGTGCAAAATGCAGCTCAGGGTCCGTCTGCCAGAAGTAGCATAGTGGGGCTACTTGTGTTGGGGAATGACCCCTAACATTGTTCCTAATTTTAGAATGTTGTAAAAACTCACTTGTCCCCTTACTCACTCCAGCACACAAGCCACAAAAATGACAGGAAATAAATCAAATGCTTGGGTTCGATGACCCATAGAAATTAAGAATAACTTTATTATCTTGAGTGCAGCATGACTCATTCAGATCATTCACATTTCAGCACTTCTTTTCTGTAGAGCTTGGGGAAATTTTTATGAAAACATTAAGTGCATAAGAAGTGAATGTCACTTAAAGTTAGAATTCTCTCTTATTGCCACACTACAGTAGTAACAGCCTCTTGTCCATGTTCCAAATCTAGTTTATCAAAAACAAAAAGCTGGTTTGAGGATTTGGACAACTACATAATTCTTCACCTGAGAATATTTATAGTTGTAATCCTTTCACAAGTTTTCCCACACAAGAAGCTGTCCTACTACTACAAATCTGTCTTCACCTTTGATGATGTGGTACACTGACCCCTTACAAATACAAGGATAAATGATAATGACAAATTATATTATTTATCTAGAACATATATAAACTATAACAAAGTGCATTTCATTAGTATAACAAATAACATTACAGAATAAGAAATAACATATCAAATAAGCCTAATTTGCCTATTTGAATCATACATCAGACCTTATCCTTGTTTTTCTTGTGTATGTGTGAGTGCTACGTAACAGTGCCTCATGAAAATGAACACCATTTGAACATTTCAGCTTCCCTAGAAGCATGCGGTCCTTTGTCAGGAAGAGTTGCCCTTGTCCCTTGAGTTCTCCCGAGCAGGGTCAGGAGAATAAGTGGAACAGAGTGGAGAAAAAGTCAGGTCAGAGTCTCAGATGCCACCTGACAGAGCACTAGACCAGAGAGGTTTGTGTTCTGGTTAAGGAAGACCAGTCTTTTCCTGGCGTACTGATCCTACAGAGGGAATAAAATGTAACTTCAAAGTCAACACTGGTTATCAGATTGATCCCCAATTCAAAACGAGGCAAAAGTAACCCATGAAGCTCTAGATTTTATCCGTGAAAACTCTGGTTAACACTCACATTCTGATCTGAAAACCCTGGAGACACTGGTGTCTCCCCTGGGACCACATTGAACTGGAATCTTAAGTCTTGACATTTGACATTTAAAGGGCTTTTACATATTTACTTGGTCCTCACAACAACTCTATCAGGAGAGAACTCTATTTTCCCACTTTACAGATGAGAAGACTAAGGTTTCAGTCATTTCCACAAAACCATAAAGCTAACTCATATCTATCTGTCAGCAAACTCCACACAAAGTATCTCCTCCAAAAGGGCAATTTGGTCAGTGATGAAACTATCTCATAAATCCAAAGCTGACTATAGTTTGGGTTCAGGACATTGGTGGTGTGTGAATTTATGCTACTGTTTTCAGTTCAAACTCCTCAGGCTCAGGCAGTTCCCTGCATGCTTACACATGACATAATTTTAACTGTTTAAAACATTAATTGATAATCTACTAAGTACAAGATGCTACTCTGGGTGCATGGTACCTAGGTAAGAACCAGACATGCATCTTCCACCAAAGAGGCTCATTACAGTCTAGCAGGGATGATAAGTTATATACAAGGAACTGAATAAAGGTACCGAGGCTTGTACAGCAAAAGAGAAGCTGGAACAGGTGAGACTGTATTCAGATCCAGGAATAAGGGGAAGGAAAGAAGAGGGCAAAGTCCCCAGGCAGGGGAAATAGTATGATCAAAGGGACATTTGCAGATAGTAAACTTGGGGGCTAAAATGAAAAGTACATGAGTAAGTAGAGAAATAAATTTCTCAACAGATTTGAACTCAATCTTAAAGAGTCCATATTTTAAAAGTGAGGAATTTGGACATCATTCTATAGGCCATAAAAGATTAATCTCCTTTTGTTAAACTTCTATGTCCCTAAATATATAATATATATGTTAATAAAAAATGGGTCCAATGTAGAGCACTAAACTTTGACCAGATTTACATGAATGACTTGTGGTTTACCCCTGATTCTTAGAAGAATTTTTCCAGGATTTTCTCTGTTTTTTTTTCTCTTAGCAAACACTGTTTTTAAGGTAAATAAATATGTTACTTTATATAAAATATAAATGTTACTTTATATGAAAAGGCTTGATGTATGAGGAAAAGAATCTCCAAAAACCCTCTTAAAACGGATGAAGCAAACATAAACACATGCTAAATGGCCTTTAAAACCCTCATAGGAAATAATTATAGTACCAGAGTCTCACTGAGTTCACTGTATATATATATATATTTTAAAATAGCCTAACATAGTAGCTCAGCTAACTCTGTATGTAGAAACGCATTGACCTCAGAAAAATAACTGGAATATGTTAACCTGACTTGTAAGTGATGCTGTCAGAAGACAACCCTGTTTGGTTCTAATAGGGCAGCTCACTTTGACAGAAGATCCCACCCAAGTTAAGAACATGCCCAAGGACACACGAGGACCAGCACTGCAAGCTCTTTGCCAAGGTAAGGGATATAAAAGAAAGTCTTATGCTGGAGCCTAAAAGGAACTCAGGTTAAAAAGTTTTCCAATCTCCTATATGATGATGCTTTTGGCTCTCTTGGGGAAAGGTCTGTACTAGTAGTTGAGCCAGAAGGTAGAGTGAACTCAAGTTTCCTAATTTAATTTAATGAGCCAAAAACCTGTCTTCACTCCAAATAGAGCCAGCCATTTATGTATTTAGTACCCACTGCTTTGGGGCTTCTTCAGAGTCTCTGGGGGTTTTAGTAAGTGTATTTTAAATAGTACTTATGAAAATCAGTGAATCAATCAACTAACCAACAAAATTCACTTATTCATTTATTTATTCTGAAAATTTAGTAAGTACCGGCTATACCCAGGTACTGGACACTGGGATTATAATGATGAACAACACAGACAATTCCTTCTCTCAAGGTTTTAGTCTAGCATTAAAAAAATGACATAAGTATTATGTGCTATTATATACTAAAAACTTAGGGTGTGTTAGTTGGAGAGACACAGGAAGGGAGAAAGGGAAGTAGGAACAGAGGGAAAGAGGGAGGGAGGGAGGGAAATAATACCATGATAATTGTCCTGTCCTCAAGATTTTTTCAATCTAGTTGGAAGCATAGGGCACAAAATCAACAAAAGTGAAACACTGTAAACTTGGGAGTGATAATTTTATCTGCAAAGGGATATCTCTCTCTCTCACACACACACACACACACACACACATACACAGTAAGTTTGAACTTCATCATCACCTTAGCAATGTGTCAGCAGTTTTTCTGCCAGTGAGGAAATTTGTCTGAAAAAGTCCTAATTAATGGGTCTTCCTCTGAAATCTGAGTTGAGATGCTAAAAGGGCTCTCCATGCTGGCAGAAGGCAATTTATTCACATTTGAGAAATGGCTGTAAAGAAAACCTTCACGAACATCATTACATTTGGGGTATACCTGCTGGGAAGCCAATTGTTAGACATTATTAGACGATACCTCAGCCCCTGATGAAGTCTGAATGTACAATTCTTGTATTTATATTCTACTGACATCCTACATTGCAAAATGTTGTCATTTTCCACAATTTTTGGCCTGCTCTTTAGGCCCTGGTTCATTTGTTCTCTAAATGTGACAATAACTTTAAGTTGGTGATTGGGAAGCACAAGATCAAGACATCACCTTGATGATAATCAGATGTACTTCAGATTACCTCTAGATGGTGGGATTTCAGGTGATTTGTGCATTCATTTTAGAATTTTCTATATTTTGTTGTAATTTTCAATAAATACATATTATTTTTTAAAAAACAGTTATTTTCAAAAGAAAAAATTATGCATCTCTCCCCAGTGCAAACATCTTAAAAATATAAAAACAGAAAACACAAGCCACTATGATATATGTATGATATGTGAAGCACAGAAAACTGACATGGAGCTAGATTACCTCCTGACATCAAGTTTGGGCTAAAGCAGTTTTTTCTCAGCGTAAAGTTGTGACTCTAACACCAAAATTCAAGTGTGAAAAATACACCAATTCTTTCTCATCTGAAAATGAATGTATTTAAACTTAGAGTGCTACAAAGGCATTTGTGCACCCTGTAGAGGCACACTCATCTTCGTGTACATAAATGCCAGCTCACACACGCATAGGCATATGCTATCACACCTAAAACAGTGGTTGGAGCTCTTAGGAGGAAATTAGCAAATGTTTGTTGAGTGAATGGATGATTTCAGTGAATGATTAAGTAAGTGAATGATTGAAAAGGACCTATGAATGAAAGGAGCTTGGGAGGTTCCTTTTTACCAAGCAGAGTGAGCAAAGGAGAAAGTACTATGAGACAGGGGTGAAGATGAACACAGAGCCAGGTGACCCAGCATCCTGTACACCATGGAAAGGAGTTAGACTGTATTCTTGGTAACACTGAGAAGTTTCTGATAGACTTTCAGCAGCACAATGACTTGATCTGTGCTTTAACTCTGATCACTACAATTAAAATAAAGTAGAGTTAAAGTGAAATATAAATGTCGAGTGTGGTAACAATAGTCAAGGAGACAGATGACGGTGGCTTAGATCAAGGTGGGGTTAGCAAAAGAAGAGAGAATTAGATGGGTCCAAGACATTTAGAGGGAGGAGTCAGGATGACCACCGGGTTTCTGATCTCATGACTAGATTAGATGGATAGGAGAACGATTTGCCAGTATGCAGAAGACTAGATGAGACCAAGTTTGGACAGATAACTCAAGAGTTCAGTTTTGATGCTAGGTTTAAGATGCATGTGAGACATCCAAAAGGAGATGTCAAGAAGGCAGTTAGATATGAGTCCTGAGCCCAGAAGAAATGTTCATCTAAAGATAAAGAATTCTTAATGTCATCAGCATAGAGATTTCACTTAAAATCACAGAAAGGATCAGATCACCAAGGGAGAGAGTATACACACGAAGAGGGCTCAGGATCCAGACCTGCAGAACTACTATAAAGGTTAGCTTCAGCAGAGAGGTCAGTTAGGAAACGGGAAAATCGAGAAAGGATGGTGGTGTCACAGAAACCAAGAGAGGAGAATGTTACAAGAAGAAAGGAACTAACAACTGGATGGAGGACGTAGGGTAAGTGGAAGCAGTCTAGCTTCCTCACCCAGGTGTCTGGGTAACTAAGGGAAGCAGTGTTCCCATAGCCTGGGAGGGGCTCGATAACCAGTGGTCTCATAGCCCTGAGACGGGGTCGGATAAACCGTTCCCATAACATGAAGTAAGCTCTCATGCACAGAATTATGTTATGTTATATAATGTTCTGGCAATTTGCCATCTTTGTTCTTCTCTAGTACCTAAACAGGTAGGAACTCCCTGCTGGGGGAGATGATGATGAGAGACACAAGGGGACAGGTGCTCTGATGGGTGCCATGCTGGGGAGCAAGGACCGTGACATGGGACATGCAGATAGACACTCAGCTTGCAGCATGCCTGGCTTGCCCACCTGTGAGTAAAGGCATGCCAGACATCCCTACGGCTCCGTGAATATCCATCTGCACGAATACCATGAACCTGCCTGGCCTTGAAGGGTGGCAACAGAGAGGGTAAGTAAGAAAAAGGTAGAAAAATGTTCAACAGTTTAGCTACTGGTCATTGTTGGCTTTAACAAGCAATTCTAACAGAAACCAGATCGGAACCCAAAGGGCAGCAACAAAGTAAAGATTTCTTGAAACTGCTCTTTCAAAAAGTATAAATTTACTTCCATTGTTTGCATAAATTCTCTCACCTGTTTACTAGTAGTGTCAGCTATTTAAAAAAACAGTTGAATGACCCTGGCTGGTGTAGCTCAGTTGGTTGGTTGGTTGGAGTGTCATTCCATACACAAAAAGGTTGCATTTTTATTCCCAGTCAGGACACATGCCTAGGTTGCAGGTTCAGTCTCCAGTCAGGATGTGACGGTAGGTAACTGATCAATGTGCCTCTCTCACATCTCTCTCTCTCTCTCTTTCTCTCCCCACTCCTTCTCCTCTCTCTAAAAATCAATGTCTTGAAATAAGAATTTTTTAAAAGAATAGTTAAATGGGAAAAATTCAGAGTTGAAAACTGATAAAACAGAGAAAATAAACATGTTGAAGAACAATATATTAAAGGCATACAAAATAAGTTATGAAGGAATATGCAGCAAATTGATAATAGTGATTGTTTCTGAGGGTGGGATTTTAAAGCATTTTCATTCTTCTATTATGTATTTGTATAATACAAATTGGGTACAGACATAAATTATTTTTATAATTATAAAAAATAAGTTTTATTCTGTTATGTTTTGTTTTTTAGTGAATACAAGGATCAAACTGTGTCCCCCAAAAAAGTGTCCAAAATTTAGAGGGCTTTGTTTGGTCTTGAAGCATTGTTTTCTGATTAGGAATTATTTTAACTTTTTTGTTTTGTTTCACATGCCTTTATATTTTCTTTCTTCAAATGAAAAAAGAAATTACTTTTTCAGAGCAGTTTGAAAATGTGTGGCAGTTGCAATACATTGAGATACTTTCTCTATGGGAACTTCAAATGTTGTCATTTTGTTCATCTCTAATTATATCCATTGATATAAATATAGTCTGTCTTAATTGAGATGAGCCCTCAAGCTTGCTTTTAAACCAATTATAGCAGGAGCTCAATTTAATTGGTCGGTACAGTGTGGATTAAACATTCGAACAGCTCAGCTGAGGGAAAGACCCTCCATTTTTCCAGAGGGCAACAGGGTTCTGGTTAGAGCTCATCATAGGATATTCTGTAAGGGAAATCTTTCCAAGGTCAGTCACCAACTTCCAACATTCCTCTAAGAAAAGTATATACATCAGGGCAAGGTAATATCTGACTTAAGAAGTACCACGAATGGAAGACAGTCTTCAAACATAAATTTATATTATCTTTCTTCTGTCTGCCTTTAAGGTGTGTTTGATTAGTTTACTTTCTTTCTCCTAATAAACTACCAATTGGTGATAAGAGGAATACAGTATTTTCAAAGCAAAGTCAAGCAATTATGGAGGACCTACAGCAACTAAAACATCAAAAGATCTAAAACTACAGCATGTCCAAGTCAGTATGAGCCATGTTTATACATTTTAAATATGGATATAACCAATTGAACAACGCTTCACTGGGAAAGTTTTCTTTCTTAACCTACAGCATAATAGCTGGTTTCCAAGTAGGAAATTTCATTATTCTTGGGTGTGTGTTCAACTACAGATCCTGCTTTGCTTGTAAACTTGTCAATTTGAGTCTAGGTTCTGTATTTATTGCTGAAATACAGAGGCAATATATCTATGTGCTGAGAACCCAGACCATAAAGTGGTTTCCTTTCAATCAGTGCCTATGACCTACTGAACTGATGGGAGGGAATACAACATGAAGAACATGATCAATTAGCTCTGTGTCCTTCATGGTTTTAAAGCCATCAGTCAAGCCACCCTCCAATTCACATCTATTTCTGGATATGTAATTTTTCCATTCCAGAACACATCCTCTATTTTATTTTTACAATCCAAAACAGAATTGCTGCTTTTTGTTTTACCAATTTGCAAAGCATATCTAATTTACTACTATTCATTTCTCCCTTTTTCCTGCCTACCAAACATCTCTGCATTTTATAATTTTTTCTCACATTACATCATTTTACATTTATATTGTTTCCCGAAACACTAAAACAAAACAAAACAAAACTCTAAGAAGCCATTCATTTACTCACTCATATACCAAATTATTATTACTTAGTCTGAGAAAAATATAAAATATTATTTTATAAGGAATTAAATGAGACTTGGAGCTCAAATTGCCCAATCTTCTCGTTCCACAAATGATGAAAGACTAAGCTCAATAATATGTGGTAACCAGAACAGGTCATGGAGAGGTGGCTCTAGCCTAGAACTGTTAACTGGTGAAGCTCTGGAGTTTTTATTAATATGGAGTTTTTATTAATATAGTTTTTACTAATATTTTTATAGATCAATAATAACAGCATTAAAGGAAGCATCACACTGATTTTGTATACAATTATTTGGGACTCTTTGTCTTCCCCAGTAGATTGTAACATTCAGGAAACAGAGATGATGGTATGTTCACTGCACCCCAGCACCACACCTTGCCCAGAGCAGTGTTTAATAAAGTTGTCATCTTCAGTACGTTTGCTGGCTTTGTAGCTGGCCTCATGGAAGCAAGATCACTGCTGGGTGACTAGCACCACTCACAAGCACAGCGGTGTCTGGCAAAAAAAGGACAGATTCTTCCTCTTTTTCTCATCATTTCTGGAATCACACCCAGCAGACCCCTGTCACACCACATTGGCCAGAGCTGGGTTACCCAAGCATCTCTGGACTAATCACAGCCAAGGAGCTTGGAGTCACCATGTCTGATTTTGTGAAAGCACCCACTTCTACGTAACACAGTGTGACAACCATGGAAGCTTGTTCATGTAGGTAGGCATACAAGCAAAAATGCAAACTGCAAGGTTATATGTAGATTACAACTCAACTTTGTAAAAATTGGCAAAAAAAAAGACTTGGAATATACACTAATTATATACTAATTAAAATAGCTTTATTTGGTGAAATAAAGGTTTTTTTTTCTTCTGTTGTCATTTTCTTCCTTAATACTATAAGATTGCTTTAGATTTTCTTAATCAGATGAGCTTTAATATTCTCATATGACCTCCAGCTCAACTAGTCAAGAGTCTTTGACCTCTGATCTCTCCCTTCAGGACTGACTACCTACCTGGGGAAGTGGATGCCAGTCTGCTCCAGAGGCAGCTGCAGTCAGGATGCCCAAGTGGCAAGCACTGACAGCAATTTTACTTTTCTCGACAATGTCCAATGAGAGTGAACTGAGAGTCACTGAGATAAGTGGGGACAAGTCACATCACACTATTTGTGGAAAGTTGAGGAGGATGGCTGGGTTAGGGAGAGGTCTCAGTCACCCTTCTGCCTCTTCTGTAGTCACCTCAGAGGCTGACCATCAAAGCATGGTGGTGACACTGGAAGATGACACAACAACCTCCCACACAGCGTGAATGATGTGATGAGAAGAAAAGTGATGAGAAGAAAAGGATGCTGCACCCCTGCAGGGTAGGTCAAATAAAAGCCCACTCCTGCTGGGACACACTCACTGAGGGTGAACAAGCAAAAGTACAGAGGTTGAGGCCAAAACCTTTACAGTATTGGCCATTGGATGATTTTCAAGAGTAGGAGGTTATATTGTTTGTTTGTCTATTTGTTTGTTGTTTTATAAACCTCCACTCTTAGGGGTATGACCAGAAAGTTTATAAGTCAAAATATGGTGCTAAGCTATCAGCACAGCACAGGGTAGAAATTTTCTAAGGCTTATGGGTGGGGCTTACTTCCAAGGGACACTCCCAAAACAGAGTGTCATGGGCCTCTGAACAGTCCTATTCATTTGCCATTCTTCTTAATGTCCTCCAACAGGAGCATAGTACTAAGGTGGTGGGTGAGGGTTTTTTTTTATTTTAAATTGTTTTTTCTACTATTTACTCTTCTGTTACATACATGCTATTAATTTTCTTCATTTTATTGTTGTTCTACTACAGTTGTCCCAGTTTTTCCCTCTTTGTCCTTTTTCACCCAGCCCAACCCTGCTCACACACTCAATCCCCACACCATTGCCCATGTCCATGGGTCATTCATACATGTTCTTTGACTAGTTCCTTCCCCTTCTTTCCTCCATTATCCCCCTCTCCCATCCCCTCCGGCAGCATCAATCTGTTCTATGTTTCCATGTCTCTGGCTCTATTTTGCTCATTAGTTTATTTGTTCATTAGATTACTCTTATAAGTGAGATCATATGGTATTTGTCTTTCACTGACTGGCTTATTTCACTTAGCATAATATTCTCCAGTTCCATCCATATTGTCACAAAAAGTAGAAGTACCTTCTTTCTTTCTGCTTCACAGTATTCCATTGCATAAATGTTTGATCCATTCATTTACTGATGGGCACTTAGGCTGTTTCCAACACTTAGGTATTGTACATAGCACTGCTATGAACATAGGGTTGCATAAGTTCTTTTGAATTGGTGTTTTAGGATTCTTCAGATATATTCAAAGCAGTGGAATAGCTGGGTCAAAAGGCAGTTCATTTTTAATTTTTTGAGGAAATTCCATACTGTTTTCCACAGTGGCTGCACCAATCTGCATTCCTACCACTGGGATACTAGGGTTCCCTTTTCTCCACATCCTCACCGGCACTAGTTGTTTGTTGATTTGTTAATGATGGCCATTCTGACAGGTGTGAGGTAGTATCTTATTGTGGTTTTAATTTGCATCTTTCTCATGGCTAGTGATGCTCAGCATCTTTTCATATGTCTGTGGACTTTCTGTATATCCTCCTGGGAGATGTGTCTATTCAGATCCTCTGCCCATTTTTTGATTGGATTGTTTGTCTTTCTGGTATTGAGTTGTTTGGGTTCTTTATATATTTTGGAGATCAAACCCTTGTCTGAGGTGTCATTGGCAAATATGTTCTCCCATTTGACAATGATAGGTTCTTTAGCTGTGCAAAAGCTTTTTTTTTTATGTAGTCCCATTTGTTTACCTATTCCTTTATTTCCCTTGCCATAGGAGATGTATCTGCAAAAATATGGCTATACAAGATAGATGAAATTTTACTGCCTATGTTTTCTTCCAGGACTTGTAAGATATCACAACTTATATTTAAGCCTTTTCTCCATTTTGAGTTTATTCGGGTATACATGTAAGTTGGTGATCTAATTTCAGTTTTTTGCATGTGGCTGTCCAGTTCTCCCAACATCATTTACCGAAGAGACTATTTTTATTCCATTGTACACTTTTGCCCACTTTGTCAAATATTAATTGACCATAGATACATGGGTTCATTTCAGGGCTCTCTATTCTGTTCCATTGATCTATATGTCTGTTGTTATGCCAGTACCAGGCTATTTTGATTACAATAGACTTGTAGTGCAATTTGATATCAGGTATTGTGATCCCTCCTACTTTGTTCTTCTTTTTCAAGATTGCTGAGGCTATTCAGGGTCTTTTTTGGTTCCATATAAATTTTTAAAATATTTGTTCTAGATCAATGAAATGTACCATTGGTATTTTAATAGGAATTGCATTGAATCTATAGATTGCTTAGGGTATAATGGACATTTTAACATGTTAATTCTTCCAATCCATGTACACGATATATGCTTCCATTTATTTGTATCTTCCTCGATTTCTTTCTTCAGTGTTCTATAGCTTTCTGAGTACAAGTCTTTTACCTCTTTGGTTAAATTTATTCCTAGGTACTTTATTTCTCCTGTTGCTATAGTAAATGGGATTTTTTCCTAGTTTCTCTTTCTAATAGTTCATTGTTGATGTACAAAAATGCCATTGATTTCTGAATATTGACTTTTTATTCTCCTACTTTGCCAAATTCACTTGCTAGGTCAAGTCATGTTTTTGGTGGAGGCTATAGAGTTTTCTTTTCTGTTGTTTTTTGTTTATTTATTATTTTAATATATACAAAATTGTTTACTATAAAAGTGAACAGAAATTCCCAAGGCAAGACAAAGCCCACAGTTTTTCTCCACCTTCTCCTCCTTCCATATGCCAACCAACACAAAGAACAGCATAGAACAGCAGTTCCCAAGCTCGTCTGCATATTAAAATCACCTGGGATTGGTGACAATCCCACCACAGTTGGCCCATGAAATTATAGCCTGGAGGTGGGACACAAGTATCAGTATTTTCAGAAGCTCCCAGGCACCAATAGACAGTTGAGCATAAGGTGAAGATAGCCTGCCTGATGGACTCAGTCCAGATACACCTGACACCTGCAATTCAAGAGGCCTGAAGTCTTACTCCATCCTCTACTCCGCTATCCATCAGGCCTCAGATCTTTGGTGTAGTTGTTAACACAACAAATTGATGAATGCATTGGTATCATTGTTCTTACCCCTAACACATAATCAATTTGTGAGTGCAAATATTAAGAAGATTTTAACACAATGAATGCAACCTCTTGGTTTCTCTTAAGTTATGATCTGTTTAAATGTTCACACCACTTCTGCATCTTAAGAGACAATACATCCCTGATACCCAGCTTTGTTCTTCATTTTGCAAGCATATCTATCCTGCATGACAAACTTTTTTTTTAAGTTTGTCTTGCTGCTACAATGCTTTTTAAATCTTGCATAGATGCCTTTTCTTTCTTTCTTCTCTGATCTCTGTGGCTAGAACTTCCAGTACTGTGGTGAAAAAGAGTGACAAAAGCAGACACACTTGTCTTTCCTGCTTAAGGGAAAAGCTTTTAGTTTTTATCCATTGAGTATGATATTGGCAGTAGGTTTTGCATATATGGCTTTTAGTATGTTGAGGTATGAGAAGCAGAGTACTAAGTATTAGATCCAGTAAACAAATTTACTTTATACTTAAAAAAGTATTTTCCTTTTGGCTCACTAAATGTAAGAATTTTAAAAAATATACTTTATTGATTATGCTATTACAGTTGTCCCATTTATTCTCCCCTTTATTCCCTCTGCCCTGTACCCCCCTCCCACCATCATTCCCCCACCTTAGTTCATGTCCATGGTCATACATGACTTCTCCATTCCCATACTATTCTTAACATCCTCCTATCTATTTTGTACCTACCATTTATGCTTCTTATTTCCTGTACCTTTTTCCCCCATTCTCCTCCTGCCCCTTACCTGCTGATAATCCTCCATGTGATCTCTATTTCTGTGAATCTGTTCCTGTTCTAGTTGTTTGCTTAGTTTGTTTTTGTTTCTTTAGGTTCAGTTATTGATAGTTGTGAGTTGGTTGTCATTTAACAGTTCATATTTCTTATCTTCTTCTTTTTCTTAAAGTCCCTTTAATATTTCATATAATAAGGGCTTATCTAGGAGTGATGATAAACTCCTTTAACTTGGCCTTATCTAGGAAGCGCTTTATCTGCCCTTGCATTCTAAATGATAGCTTTGCTAGATAGAGTAATCTTGGATGTAGGTCCTTGCCTTTCATGACTTGGAATACTTCTTTCCAGTCCCTTCTCACCTATAAGGTTTCTTTTGAGAAATCAGCTGATAGTCTTATGGGAACTCCTTTGTAGGTAACTCTTTCCTTTTCTCTTGCTGCTTTTAAGATTCTCTCATCTTTAATCTTGGGTAATGTAATTATGATGTGCCTTGGTGTGTGCTTCCTTGGGTCCAACTTCTTTGGGACTCTCTGAGCTTCCTAGACTTCCTGGAAGTTCTCCATTATGTTTTCAAACAAGTTTTCAATTTCTTGCTCTTCCTCTTCTCCTTCTAGCAACCCTGTGATTCAGGTGTTGAAACCTTTAAAATTGTCTCAGATGTTCCTAAGCCTCTCATTTTTTTTTTTTTGAATTCTTATTTCTTCGTTCTGTTCTGGTTGAATGTTTATTTCTTCCTTCTGCTCCAATCTGCTGATTTGAGTCCCAGTTTCCTCCCCTTCACTGTTGGTTCCTTGTACAATTTTTTTTATTTCACTTTTCATAGCCTTCACTTTTTCCTATATTTTGTGACCATACTCAACCATTTCTGTGAGCATCCTGATTACCAGTGTTTTGAACTCTGCATCTGACAGAGTTCAAGTAGCTATCTCTTCATTGCTTAGTTGTATTTTTTCTGGAGTTTTGCTCTATTCTTTCCTTTGGGCCATATTTTTTTTGTCTCGGCACCCCTGTTATATAGTAAGGGGTGGAGCCTTAGGTATTCACCAGGGTGGGGCAACCCAGGTAGCTACATTGTTGTGCTGTATGTGGGGGAGGAGTCAGAGAGGGAACAATGCTGCTTGCTCAGCTCTCTTGCTGGCTTTCAGTCACTTCTTCTACCACCCACAAGCAAACTGGGCCCTTCTGGTGCTGATTCCCAGGTGGGTGGTTTTGTGTATGTTCCAGGACACTGTGGATCTCTCCAATGAACTCCCCTGAGAGTCTGGGAGTTTCTCCTGCAGCTGCAATCCCCACAGGCTTTTCAGTCAGAGGTTTTGATGCTTTGTTTCTCCACACTGGAACCCTGGGTTGTGCGGTGTGTTTCACTCCCCAGTTATTCCTCCCAGTTATCCACACACAAATGTGGGACTGCCCCCTCCACCAGCCACCGCCTTGCCACAAGTCCTCTCCACCCCATCTGCTGGTCTCCACCCCTTCTACCAGTCTGGATGAATGTTTCCTCTTTAACTTCTTGATTGTTGGACTTCCATATAGTTAAATTTTCTGGCAGTTCTGGTTATTTTTGTTCTTAAATTTGTTGTCCTTCTTTTGATTGTGCAAAGAGGCAAAGTGTATCTCCCTACACCTCCAACTTGGATGTGTGTTTAAAGGTAAGAAATTGTTTACATTGTATGTAAGGAAATCAATTTTTTAAATACTCAATTGACCTAATAATTAAAGAAATACAAATTAAACCAATAAAAATATTTTTCACTTACTATATTTGAAAAAGTATTTAACATTATTAAATGCCAGAGGAGAAGTAAAACTCTGATATTCTTGTGCTGGTGTCCATGTAAATTAGAATTACTTTTTTGGAGAGCAATTTGGCATAAATATAAAATAATCATTTTAGCCCTGACAGGTGTGGCTTAGTTGGTTGGGTATCATTCCACAAACCAAAAGGTCATGATTTGACTCTCAGTAAGGGCATATGCCTGGGTTGCAGGTTCAGTCCCTCCCTGGTAAGGGTATATATGAGAGGCCAATAACCAATAGATGGTTCTTTCTCACATCGATGTTTCCCTCCCTCTCTTTCTCTCTCCCATTATCTCTCTCTAAAATCAATAAGCATGCCCTTGGTTGAGGATTTTTTAAAGATCATTTTGTTAGATTTGGCAAACCTAATGCATATTTTTAATTTAAGAAATAATCTAAAATACAGAGGGCCCAGAGACACATGAAAAGATGTTCAGCATCACTAGCCATCAGAGAGATGCAAATTAAAACCACAATGAGATACCACCCCGCACTGGTCAGAATGGCCATCATAAACAAATCAACAAAGAAGTGTTGGAGAGGTTGTGGAGAAAAGAGAACCCTAGTGCACTGTTGGTGGGAATGCAGACTAGTGCAGCCACTGTGGAAAACAGTATGGAATTTCCTCAAAAAACTAAAAATGGAACTTCCTTTTTACACAGTAATTTTGCTGCTAGGATTATACCCTAAGAGCCCTGAAACACCAATCCAAAAGAACCTATGCATCCCAATGTTCATAACAGCACAATTTACAATAGCTAAGTGCTGGAAGCAACCTAAGTACCCTTCAGCAAATGAGTGGATCAAAAAACTATGGTACATTTACACAATGGAATACCACGCAGCAGAGAGAAAAAAGGAGCTTATACCCTTTGCGACAGCATGGATGGAACTGGAGAGCATTATGCTAAGTGAAATAAGCCAGGAGGTGAGGGACAAATACCATATGATTTCACCTTTAACTGGAACATAATCAACAAAAGAAAAAAAGCAAACAAAATATAACCAGAGTCATTGAAATTAAGAACAATCTAGGCCCTGGCTGGCGTAGCTCAGTGGATTGAATGTGGGCTGCAAACCAAAGTGTCGCAGGTTCGATTCCCAGTCAGGGTACATGCCTGGGTTGCAGGCCATGACCCCCAGCAACCGCACATTGATGTCTCTCTCTCTCTCTATCTCCCTCCCTTCCCTCTCTAAAAATAAATAAATAAAATCTAAAAAAAAAAAATTAAGAACAATCTAACAACAGCCAAAGGGGAGAGGGGAGGGAGGAGACAGTGGGGAGAAGGGTTTTCAGGAACTACTATAAAGGACAAATGGAAAAAAACAAGGGGGAGGGTGGAAGCAAGGGAGGGAAGTAGGTTTCAAGGGGTGGGGGGGGGCAGAAAATACAGACAACTATAATTGAACAACAATAAAATAATTTAAATTAGAAAAAGAAATAATCTGAAATACAGAATCTATATACTTAGTGATGCTTGTCATAGTGTTATTTATTTTTTATTTTAACCTAAATGTACAATGCTTAGGAGTTATTAAACTAAATCATAAAATGTAACATCATTGGACTATTGTGCCATTGTTACAAACTGTAGTTAGGAGAACTATTTTGAAGCACAGAAAAAATTTAACTCACACTTTAGTTTTAAAATAAAGAGAAAAAGCAACATCCCTATTCTGTCCATAATTAATTTGGTCATTCTATTAAACCCCCACTCATTGGTTAAAAAGGAAAAAATGACTTCTTTTCATGTGTCCAGTTTGTGATTTTGTCCAATTTCATAATGATAATATTTCCTTAAGGTAGTGATTTTCAACTGTTGTGCTGCAAGAATTTTTAAAGCATGCAATACCTGACTATTTAATCAGGGCACTGACCTCGTCTCCCTTAGATTTTCAAATAAAGAAATGACAACAGACAACATAACAATAGCCATCTGGTGTGAATGAATCAAAATTATACCTATCTTTTTTTATTAGATCAGCAAAAAATATATTTGTGTGTGTGCTTCAGAATTTTAGTAATTAGTTTATGTATGCCATGGTGGAAAAGGTTGAAAAAGCTGCTTTAAGGTTTAATTCTGACTTTCTTGGGTAAAACTGCTTGTTCTCTCATCCAGCCTATTTGTTTTTATAAATAAGAGGGTGTGCATGGGGTATGTGGTGGTCTTGATGGGAAAGAATGGGGCCCTAACCTTGGCTGGACCTTAATTATTGGCTGGCTGGTGGCCCCTGACCTCCACAATGCCTAGCTAGCATTCATGGGTGAAATCTGCTGCTGTTATGTTATATTGTCTTTTGGCTCTTGTTTAGGTACATTAGTGTTAGCATGGGTAGCTAGTTAGTTATAAATAAAGGAAGGAAATCGGACATTAAACAAAATAAACTAGGAATCTGAATCAGACAATAAACTGCATCATTCACAGGTTCACCAGGGGACCAGAACCCTTTGCCCTCAGGATGTAATCCCTGAAGCAGGCAGGGAGGATCATTACCAGTCATTAGCCAGGATTACTGAGAGAAAAATAAAACATTAAAGGGGAATTCCTCTACAGAGTGCATGCCCAGTAGGAACCAAGATGTAACCACTGTAGGGAAGTGTCTAATCTGGAAAAAAGACCAATTGGTTAGGGCGAGGGACCAGCACAAGCCCACAAAGGATTGGGAATGATTGGTTCAGTTTGAAAGCCAAGGTAGCTTTTTCACAATGGCTTTGCCACCAGAACACAGGTGTTGTGAAAACCACCATTAAATAAAAGCCAAAATTGGGAAGGAAAAGACTCACATATCAACATTGTGGTCATTGGACACGCAGATTCCAGCAAGTCTACCACTACTGGCCATCCAATCTACAAATGTGGTGAGATCAACAAAAGAACTATTGAAAAATTTGAGGAGTTCTGCTCAGATGGGAAAGGGCTCCTTCAAGTATGCCTGGGTCTTGAGTAAACTGAAAGCTGAACCCAAGCATCGTATCACCACTCATATATCTCTATGGAAGTTCAAGACCAGAAAATGTTATGTGAACATCATTGGTGCCTCAGGACACAGAGACTTTATCAAAAACATGATGACAGGCACATCTCAGGCTGACTGTACTGTCCTGATTGTTGTTGCCGGTGTTGGTGAGTTTGAAGCAGGTATCTCCAAGAATGGGCAAATCCATGAGCATGTCCTTCTGGCTTACACACTGGGTGTGAAACAGCTGATTACTGGTGTTCACAAAATGGACTCCACTGAGCCACTCCACAGCCAGAACAGATACAAGGAAGTTGTTAAACAAGTCAGCACCCACATTAAGAAAATTGGCTACAACCTGACACAGTAGCATTTGTGTCAATTTCTGGTTAGAATGGTGAGAACATGCTGGAGCCAAGTGCTAACATGCTTTGGTTCAAGGGATGGAAAGTCACCCATGAAGATGGCAATGCCAGTGGAACTTGCTTCTTTTTTTTTAATGTATTTTATTGATTATGCTATTACAGTTGTCCCATTTCCCCCCTTCTCTCCCCTCCAACCTGTACCCCCTCTCCCACCCACATTCCCGCCCTTTAGTTCATGTCCATGTGTCATTCTTATGAGTTCTTTAGCTTCTACATTTCCCATACTATTCTTGCCCTCCCCCTATCTATTTTCAACCTACATTCTATGTTACTTATTCTCTATACCTTTTCCCCCTCTCTCCTCCTCCCACCCCCCTGCTGCTAGCCCTCCATGTGCCCTCCATTTCTGTGGTTCTGTTCCTGTTCTAGTTGTTTACTTAGTTTCTTTTGGTTTTGCTTTAGGTGTGGTTGTTAATAATTGTGAGTTTGCTGTCATTTTACTATACATGTCTTTTTCTTTATCTTCTTTTCTTAGATAAGTCCCTTTAGCATTTCATAAAATAAGGGCTTGGTGATGATGAACTCCTTTAACTTGAACTTATCTGAAAAGCACTTTATCTTCCCTTCCATTCTAAATGAGAGCTTTGCTGGATAGAGCAATCTGGGATGTAGGTCCTTGTCTTTCATGACTTGGAATATTTCTTTCCAGCCCCTTCTTGCCTGTAAGGTCTCTTTGGAGAAATCAGCTGACAGTCTGATGGGAACTCCTTTGTAGGTGACTGTCCCCTTATCTCTTGCTGCTTCTAGGATTCTCTCCTTCATTTTTACCTTGGCTAATGTAATAATGATGTGCCTTGGTGTGTTTCTTCTTGGGTCCAACTTCTTTGGGGCTCTCTGAGCTTCTTGGATTTCTTGGAAAACTGTTCCCTTTGCCAGAGTGGGGAAGTTCTCCTTTATTATTTGTTCAAATACGTTCTCCATCTGCTGCTTTTCTCCTTCCCAATCTGGTACCCCTATAATTTGGATGTTGGAATGTTTAAAGGTGTTCTGGATGTTCTTAAGATTTTCCTCGATTTTTTGAATTGTTATTTCATCATGCTTTCCTGCTTGGTTGATTCTATCTTCCTTCTGGTCCACTGTATTGTTTTGAGACTCAGATTCCTTCCTTTCACTATTGGCTCTCCTCTGCATATCTTCCTGCATCTCTTTTATGGTAACCTGCATCCTTTCATCTAAATTGCGCCCAAAATCAACGAATTCCGTGCGCTTTCTGATCACCAGTGTTTTGAATGTGCATCTGATAGATTGGCTATTTCTTAGTCGCTCAAAAGGATGAGTCCTAGGGGACTGATCTGTTCTGTTGGAAACATGTCTTATGTCTTTCCCTGTCCTTTTTTTTTTTTTCCTTTGGTCTGGTCACTCTTGTTACAGTGGGGGGTGGAGCCTTAGGTGTTTACCGGGGCTGGGCACCCCAGTTGCTAGATTGTGACGTTATATGTGGGGGCAGGGGCAGGAGCGGGGACAGGAGGGAACGATGGCGGTAGTTCCATTCTCCTGGGCTCAGGCCCTTCCTTGGGATCCTGGGCTGCGAGCTCTGCCCTGGTCCACAATCGCTGCCCCACTGGATCCGCCAGCCGCAGCTTGCGTACTCAGGGATCACCGCTGCGTTCTTGCACCCCAGATGGCTGTCGCGCTGATTTCGCGCCAAATTTTCCCCGACCTCCACGTGCCTCCGACCCGCGCCAGCCCCGCGACCGCCCGGCTCGTCGTCTCCTACCGGTCTGGATGTACGGGTCTACTTCAACTTCTTGGCTGTCCGACTTCCATTCAAATAAATCCTCTATCAGTTCTGAGTGATATTCTATCTGTAAATTATTGTTGTTCTAATCTTGGTTGTGCGAGGAGGCACGGTGCGTCCACCTATTCCTCCATCTTGCGGGAAGTAGTCTGGAACTTGCTTCTTGAAGCCCTAGATCACATCCTGCCACCAACTCATCCAACTGCCAAGCCCATGTGCCTGTCCCTCTAGGATGTCTACAAAATTGGTCGTATTGGTATTGTCCCTGTGGGCCAAGTGAAAACTGGTGTTCTCAGACCTGGCATGGTGGTCACCACCTTTGTTCTAATCAATGTTACAACTGAAATAAAGCCTATTGAAACACACCATGAAGCTTTGAATAAAGCTTTTCCTAGCCTGAAAGCAGGCCTTCACTGTCAAGAACATGTCCGTCAAAGATGTTTGTTGTGGCAATGTGACTGATGACAGGAAAAATGTCCCACCAATGGAAGAAGCTGTATTCATAGCTCAGGTGATTACCCTGAACCATCCAGGCCAAATTAGTACTGGAAACCCACCTGTGCTGGATTGTCACACAGCTCACAGTGCTCACAGATTTGCTGAGCTGAAGATTGATCATCGTTGTGGGGGAAAATACTGGAAGGTGGCCAAAGTTCTTAAAATCTGGTGATACTTCCATCATCGATATGGTTCTGTCAAACCCAGGTGTATTGAGAGCTTCTCTGACTGTGCTCCTCCAGGCCACTTTGCTGTTAGTGACATGAGACTGACATTTGCTGTGGGTGTCATCAAGGCGGTGGACAAGAAGGCGGCTGGAGCTGGCAAAATCACTGTCTGCCCAAAAAGCTCAGCAGAAGGCTACATGAATGTTATCCCCAACACCTGCTACCCCAGTCTTAATCAGTTGTGGAAGAACAACTTCAGAACTGTTTGTCTTAATTTGTCATTTAAGTTTAATAGTAAAAGACTGGTTAATGATTACAATGCATCATAAAACCTTCAGAAGGAAAGGATAATGTTTGATGGACCATTTGGGTTTTTCTTTTGTGTGTGTAAGTTTTTAAGTTATTAGTTTTTAAAATCAGTACTTTTTAATGGAAATAGCTTGACCAAAAATATATCACAGAATTTTGAGACCCATTAAAATAAAATTTTATTTTATGGAAGCACGAGGTCATATAATCAAAGCTAACCAAAGGCCTCGGGGTCAGTGACATGTGTTCCTTCACCCATTCATTCGCACATTCTCTCTCTGTAGCAGCCACGTGGGCTCCAAGCATGGGCTACAAGCACAAGCCTGGGTAGAGTAACACAGGACCAGCTAGAGCACAGCCAAGAACAGAGACTAAGCCAGTAGGCTGGGGCTAGTAGACTGAACTGAACTAAGTTTTGGCATAGACTGAACCAATGTCACAGAAATTCTGGACCCTGACCCTTCTTCTGGGCTTGATGAAAACAGGGCTTGACTTCTTCCACAGCAGGATGGACTAAGATGAGACAATGGGAACCTGGGGGCAGCCTTTCATTTCTACTTCAATAAATCTTACCACTATACCTCATCCTTCCATGGGTGAATCCTTGGAAATGTTTTCCTTGCAACTCCTTGGAAAGACCCCACTTCCACTGGCAAAGGTGGGACTCCCTGGGTATTTCAACTAGGTCTCAACCCAGGCCAATGGCCCAGCATTTACCCCTGCTTCTGCCTTAAGTGGGGCTTTTGCAAGACCACTGGCTCTTGTTTTAGTACCTGCAATGCACAGGAACTACACCCAAAATAACCAATCTCAGCTCCCTTCCCTTTTCCTGACCATCCTACACTACTTTTCTCTCTAGCTGTGGACACAGGCAATAATTTCCTTCTTTGTGTTCAAGATTAATCTGAAGAATGAACTTGCACTATTGAGTTTAAACCAGACAAAGGAGCTCAGGAAACTTATCTGAATGTTTTGTCTTCTCAATCCCTTTCTTCCCCTTCTCAGCCCTCCCAAAATACCAAAATCTCCTGAATTCAGAAAGGTTAAGCTTTTCCTTTACTGTTCCTCAGACACACCTTCTAATTCCTATTTAAGTCTCAAGGGTTGTCAGGGGTATCTCCACTACACAATTGGGGAACATTGCTGGCTAAATCTTCCATATTTGGTTGTCAATATGCTAATGGCACAGAAAAAGTGAGGGGAATTATAGAATGTAATATGTTTTTCAAGCCTGACTGACTTGTGACATTCTTTTTTTTATCCTCAACTGAGGACATGCTTATTAATTTGAAAGATAGGAGAAGGGAGGAAGAGAAAGAGGGAGAAAACCATCAATGCAATAGAAACATCTTGTATGTGCCAAACCCACAATCCAGGTATGTGCAATGACTAGAAATAGAACCTGTGATCTTTCACTTCATGGGACAACACTCCAACCAACTAAGCCACACTGGCCAGGACTGACTTCTGACATTCTTGACCTACTATATAAACCTATTGTGAATATCAAAACAAAATAAGATCTTAGTTTTTTGGTTAGGGTCCTTTATCCTTGAATATAGAAAACTCAACTCAAATGTGCTTCAACAGTAAAGAAGCCCAGAAGTTTCATAGTTACCTGATTTAGTGAGTCTTCAACATCACCCTAGGTTCCTTCCCTATCTTGTTTCTGCCACCAACAGGCATAACCCCCTGGACATGGCATAAAAGGACCATCTCTTCCAGTGTCTTCTCACCCTCCTCATCCTCACATCTTAGGTGCCAGATCAAGAATTTACTTCCTTTTTTTTTATTTTATTTTTCAATTAGAGTTTACATTCAATATTATTTTGTATTAGTTTCAGGTGTACAGCATAGTGAAGGATTGACTCTTATGCCACAGATTGTGCTACCAGCTCCTGATTTATGTACGTGAGAAAAAAATACTTGGACAAAAATTAGATTCTCCTAGCAAAGAATACTAGTGAAATAGATATGGAGGAAGCAACCAGCAAGTGTCCAGCCTTCTGGCTTGGGACTTTTATTGTGTCATTTATTCCATAACAACCTCAGACTTTTGTGTTCCTAAGGAACTTAGGAACGAAACTGGGGAACCTATTAAAGCAAAAAAGAGAGGATGTTAAATATTTTTAAACTACGACCATTGTTGCATATTTATAATGGAATGTTGAATGAAAAAGCCAATTGAAAAATAAGATTGACTGACTAAAATTATCTTTAAAAATACATTTTAATACAAGAAAGAAAAAACACCAAAATAATAATAATGATTATAGTTGAGGTCTTGGAACTGCTGGTGGTTTTTTCCTAATTTCTTATATAATTTTTAAATATAAAATTTCATATTTTTGACCATAGAGACTTGGGTTTGTTTCTGGGCTCTCTGTTCTGTTCCATTGGTCTATGTATCTGTTCTTATGCCAGTACTAGGCTGTTTTCATTATAGTGGCCTTGTAGTATAGTTTGATATCAGGTGTTGTGATCCCTCCTCCTTTGTCCTTCTTTCTCAAAATTGCTGAGGCTATTTGGAGTCATTTATGGTTCCATATAAATTTTGGAAATGTTTGTTCTATGTCTGTGAAATATGTCATTGGTACTTTAATAAGGATTGAGCTGAATCTATAAATTGCTTTAGGTAGTATGGACATTTTGATGATGTTAATTCTTCCAATCCATTAATATAATACATGTTTCCATCTGTTTGTGTCTTCCTTCATTTCTTGTTTCAAAGTTGTGTAGTTTTCTGAGTACAGGCCTTTTACCTTCTTGGTTAGGTTATTCCTAGGTACTTTATTTTTCTTGTTGCTATATCAAATGGGAGTCTCTATGGTCAATTAATATTTGCAAAGGGGACAGAAGCATAAAATGCAATAAAAATAGCCTCTTCAACAAATGGTATTGGGAGATCTGGACAGCTACATGCAAAAAAATCAAACTTGATCACCAACTTACATCATACACAAAAATAAATTCAAGGTGGATAAAACACTTAAATATAAGTCAGATAACATAAAAGTCCTAGACAAGAACATAGGCAGGAAAACCTCAGATATTCCATGCAGCAATATTTTCACCGGTAGATCCTCTAGAGCAAGGGACATAAAGGTAAGAATAAACAAATGGGATCTCATCAAAATAAAAAGCTTCTGCATGGCTAAAGTAAACAGCATTAAAATGAAAAGAGAACTAACTATATGGGAAAACATATTTGCCAATGATACCTCAGACAAGGGTTTGATCTCCAAAATATATAAAGAACTCACATGACTCCACTCCAGGAAAACAAAAAAAAATTTAAAAATGGGAAAAAGGCTTGAACAGATATTCCTCCAAGAAGGACATACAGAGGGCCCAGAAGCACATGAAAAAATGTTCAACATCACTAGCCATCAGAGAGGTGTAAATTAAAACGACAATGAGATACCATCTCACACCAGTCAGAATGGCTATCATAAACAAAGCAACAAACAACAAGTATTAGAGAGGATGTAGAGAAAAGAGAACCCTAGGGCACCTTTGGTAGAAATGCAGACTGGTACAGCCACTGTGAAAACCAGTACAGAATTTCCTCAGAAAACTAAAAATGGATCTGCCTTTTGACACAGCAATTCCACTGCTTGGATTATATTCTAAGAATCCTGAAACACCAATCCAAAAGAACCTATGTACCCCATGTTCATAGCAGCACAATTTATAATAGCCAAATGCTGGAAGCAACCTAAGTGCCCATCAGTAAATGAGTGGATCAAAAAACTATGGTATATTTACACAATGAAATTCTATGCAGCAGAAAGAAAGAAGTAGCTCCTACCCTTCATGACAGCATGGATGGAACTGGAGAACATTTTGCTAAGTGAAATAAGCCAGGGATTGAAAAACAAATACCACATGATCTCACCTATAAATGGAACCTAATCAATAAAACAAACAAGCAAGCAAAATATAACCAAAGACATTGACATTAAGAACAAACTGACAGTAACCAGAGGGGAGCTGGGAGGGATTAAGGGGGGGAAAGGGAGAAGGGTTTTCAGGAACATGTATAAAGGACACATGGACAAAACCCAGGGGGTGTGGGATCAGGGGTGGGGGATGGGGATGGCTGAAATGGGGGAGGGGGAATGTAGACAACTGTACTTGAACAATGAAAAAAGTTAAAAATAAAATAAAATTTCATAGTTTATTAAATCTTTTAAAATTCTAATCATCACTGTCTTCCAACTTCCTTATTTAAATATCACATAAATGGAAAAAAAATCTGTAGCATCTACCTGTATTCATTTACAAGGCACAGTACTCTCCATGAACAGGATAGTTAGGTAAAATATCCTTGTCATAAATGCATGCTCACTGTATCAAAACTTGCCTTTAAATTCACTCCCTCATTAAATCTAGAGAGGTTATTTCTATTTTTCCCACAACCACTGTAAAACTCTAATGGGCTTTGTAATTATTTTCAACTCTTTTTCAAGGCACTTTCTAATTTGTACATTAGTGACACTGAAATGTTTAAGCTACTATTTTTGAGATAATATCTATCCCTAAAGCACCTTTAAAAGGGAACACTTAATTCTATTCTCCCTTTATCTCCTAATTTCTTCAAGCCCAAGAGTTAGCCTGGCTTTCAGAGTGGTTAATATTTTGTTTGAATTATTCAGGGGTTTTTACCATTATGCCAACTCCCATTTATGCAGAAGATCATCCTGCATATAATGTATTTTCCTGCCCTGCAGCCCCCTCCCTCTCATCCACTCTGCTGGGCTTCCCCATGCCTGCTGCCATGACTGCATGCCTGTCACGGGTTTGGGGCATGCCAAATATCTCCAAGTCTGCCTATAATTTGCTTTTTTCTGCCATATTCAACCGGTATAATTTATTGGCATAGAAAAGAGTGAACCAGATAGTCATTACTGCATCTTCATTCTCACCTTTCTCTTTATCATTCTGGAGTAGAAGGGCCTTGGGAGAGGTGGTGCAAATGTCCTGTCTCTGGCATAAGCATTTGCTAAATACTCCAATAAAAATTATCTTTATCATAAAATTATATTTCTTTCTAATTCTGTTTTCTTTCCAGTTAACTTTCTAGCTAGTATTAGTCAGGGTTCTCCAGAGAAACAGAAACCAGTGGGGTGTGTGTGTGTGTGTGTGTGTGTGTGTGTGTGTGTGTGTAAAGATAATAAAGAACTGGCTCGCATGATTATGGAGGCTGACAAGTCCCAAGATCCAGGCAGCTCTCTGGACATTCAGGAGAGCCAATGATGTCTTTCAGGTGGGCTTGAGATAAAAAAAAATCTAATGTTTCAGTTCAAGTCTAAAGACAAGAAAGAACTGATGCCCTAGATCCAGACAGACAAGCAGAGTTCACCCTTTTTAATTGGAGGGTCAGACTTTTTGTTCTGTTCAGACCTGCAATTGATTGGACAAGGCCCACCAATATAAGAATGGCAATCAGTTTACAAAGTGAAATATCAAACCCATATCCACTCTCAAAAACACACCCAAAATAATGCTTGACCAAATGTCTAGGCACCATGTGAGTGGACCAGCTAAGATGACACATAAAATTAACCTGACTGATTTGTTTAAATCACTCTGGATTTACTTCATCCTCACCAGACTATATATTTTTAAATATTTTTATCATTGTTCAATCACATTTGTCCCCATCTTCTCCCATTGCTCTCCCCTGACCTGCCCACAACTCCCACATTCAGTCCTCCCCCACCATTGTCCTTGTCCATGGGTACTATATATACATGTTCTTTGACTTGACCCTTCCCCTTCTTTCTCCCATTTCCCAACTTCCTCCTTAGAAAACTGTTTTCTAATTGATTTCCATTTCTCTTCAGCCACCTTGCCCTGCTGCTTATTTCTTTCATTTAGATATCACCACTATACATTTCTCTTCTGAAGTGTCTTTATGGTGCTGTCAATATAAAACTTGGAAGATCTCAAGTTGCTTAGATTTTATTAAGTAATCAGAGCTATTATTGTTAATAGTATAAGGCAGTAAATGTGAAATCATCTTTAAAAGTTTTTTGCTTCTTAGACCAAAAAAAATCTTTTTTAATTAAATATCACTGGCAATGCTTTCAAAGGATTAAAGCCTACTCTTTTTTAAAAATGAATATATAAAATATATATACAGTTCCTCACAAATTAAATCTTTACCCAAACTGGACAAAGAAATATTCTTTTAATCTCATAATGTTTACTTCATCACCTGTACAGATAAGAAATTTTCCAAACAACAAGTGCTGGCAAGGATGTGGAGAAAAGGGAACCTCTGTGCACTGTTGGTGGGAATGCAGAGTGGTGCAGCCACTGTGGGAAGCAGTATGGAGGTACCTCAAAAATTAAAAATGGAACTGCCTTATGACCCACTGATTCCACTTCTGGAAATTGGCCTGAAGAAACCTAAAACTAATTTGAAAGTATATATGTACCCCTATATTCATTGCAGCATTTACAATAGCCAAGATTTGGAAGGAGCCCAAGTGCCAATCAGTAGATGAGTGGATAAAACAGCTATGGTACACTTACACAATGGAATACTCATCTGTTAAAAAAAAGAAAATTTTATGTTTTGTGACAGCATGAATAGACCTAGAGAACATTGTGCTAAATGAAATAAGCCAGTCAGACAAAGACAAATACCATATGATTTCACTCATATGTGGGATCTAATGGACAAACTGAATTAACATGCAAAATACAGATAGACTCATAAATAGGGAGCAAGCTGACAACTCTGAAGGAGGGGTATTAGAGGGTGGAGGGATAGAGCAAAAAAAGAAAAGGAATCATGGACATGGACACCAGTGTGGTGATTGTTGGGGGGAGGAGGGGGGGGAAGAGAGTATGGGGGGGGGTAAATGATAATGGAAAAATACAATAAAATCATGAACTATTAAAAAATGAAAATATAAAAATGAATTTTCCCTTATTGTTCATGAATATTGCATATACATATTGATTTGGGCAGTGCTAGAAAATATAAATACAAAACATCATATGCCACTTCTTGGGACCTTCCTTCTATAGAATGGAACAAATACTGAACCCAAATTAAAATCCTAGCAGGGATACTGGCCATACAAATTACAGGAGATTATTTGAAAAAAATGTCTGCAATAGCTCCCCTCTCTATCCATGCCCTCAGAATTAGAGTGCTAATATAACAAAACCTAAAATAGGCAGCATTGGCTTTGAGACCAGGTAGACAGACAGAACCTGTAAAAGCAGCAAAAAAAAAAAAAAAAATTTAAGCAACTCTGAAAAATAGCAAGCAGACCATTAACAGAGGCTGACCAAGCACTGAAGAACCTGCTATAACAGCCTAGAAAGTAACACCAGGGTGATGCCATAAAGAAACAATCAGCAAAACTATTATCTCTGGTAACTTGGAAGATAGAGAATAAGCCAAGCAAAATTGTGGACTTTGGCAAGATGACTTTCAGGCAGAATGTTGAAAGTGTCGGTTGGCTTGTTTTAGCTGATTATGTAAAATGTGGAAAGAGAGATGAAACAGAAGAAATGTTCTGTTTGCAAGCAGAATTCCGAGTCTACCAACAAGAGCCAGAACTTGGCTGGGTTTGACAATAAAAATTCTCATTTCCAGTCCCTAGGGCAGTAAAAGATTCTCAAACAAAGAAACAACGTCAGGGCAAAGAGCAAATTCAGGTCAACCTGCAAGCACTTTTGTTAATACTTCTGAAAGGTATCTAGCCTGGGGGTTTAGTTGGTTGGAGCATCATCCCATACACCAAAAGGTTTGATTCTCATTCAGGGCACATATTGTAGGCAACCAATCAATGTTTCTTTCTCACATTTCTCTCTCTCCCCACCCGGCAACTCTAACTCTCTCTCTCTCTCTCTCTCTCTCTCTCTCTCTCTCTCTCTCTCTCTCTCTCTCTCTCTCTCTCTCTCATCCATGAGCATGTTCTTAGGGAGGATTTTTTAAAATCTCTGATTTTATTTTTTAAGTATATTCTACTGATTATGCTATTACAATTGTCCCACTTCTTTCTCAACTTATCCCCCTCTGCCCTGTACCACCCTTCCCTCCAGCATTACTCCTCCTTTAGTTCATGTCCATGGGTTATACATATAAGTTCTTTGGTGTTTCTATTTCTTATTCTATTTTTAAACTCCCCTTATCTATTTTGTGCCTATGTACTATGCTTCTTATTCCCTGTACCTTTTTCCCCCATTCTCCCCCTCCCCACTGATAACCCTCCTTGTTATCCCCATTTCTCTGATTCTGTTCCTGTTCTAGTTGTTTGCTTAGTTTATTTTTGTTTTTTAGGTTCAGTTGTTGATAGTTGTGAGTTTGTTGTCATTTAACAGTTCATATTTCTTATCTTCTTCTTTTTCCTAGATAAGTCCCATTAACATTTCATATAATAAGGGCTTGGTGATGATGAACTCTTTGAATTTGACCTTGTCTAGGAAGCACTTTACCTGCCCTTCTATTCTAAATGATAGCTTTGCTGGATAGAGTAATCTTGGATGTAATCCTTGCCTTTCATGACTTTGAATACTTCTTTCCAGCCTCATCTTGCCTATAAGGTTTCTTTTAAGAAATCAGCTGATAGTCTTATGGGAACTCCTTTGTAGGTAACTGTCTCCTTTTCTCTTGTTGCTTTTAAGATCCTCTGCTGGACTTCCAGCCAAAATGGAGGCATAGATAGATACACTTTGCCTCCTTGCACAACAAAAAGAATGACAACAATGAATTTAAAAACAAGAAATAAGCAGAACTGCCAGAAAGTAGAACTGTATGGAAGTCCAACAACCAAGAACTTAAAGAAGAAACAGTCATCCAGTCCAGTAGGAGGGGGATAGACAAGCAGCCACGGCTAAGAGGACATGCAGCAAGGTGGCAACTGGAGGACCAACTGGGCAAAGAAGCAGCTGGTAGACTGGGCAGTTCCACATTTGTATGTGGAAACCAGGAGGAACAACTGGGGACCAAGACAGACTGTGCAACCCAGGGTTCCAGCATGGGAAAAGTAAGCCTCAAAATCTCTGACTGTAAAAACTGTGGGGGTTGTAGCAACAGAAGAAACTCCCAACCTCACAGGAAAGTTCATTGGAGAGACCCACAGGATCCTAGGACATACACAAAATCACCCACCTGGGAATCAGCACCAGAAGGGCCCAATTTGCTTGTGGGTAGTGGTGGATGTGACTGAAAGGCAACTGAGAGCCAAGCAAACAGCACTGTTCCATCTCTGACACCTCACCTACATGTAGTGCTACAATGCAGCTATGTGGGTTGCCCCACCCTGATAAATACCTAAGGCTATTCTCTCTTTATCTTTAATCTTGGGTAACTTGATTATGATGTGCCTTGGTGTGTGCTTCTTTGGGTCCAACTTCTTTGGGACTCTCTGAGCTTCCTGGACTTCCTGGAAGTCTATTTCCTTTGCCAGATTGGGGATGTTCTCCTTCATTATGTTTTCAAATAAATTTTCAATTTCTGGCTCTTTCTTTTCTCCTTCTAGCACCACTATGATTCAGATGTTGAAATGTTTAAAGTTGTCCCAGAGGTTCCTCAGTCTCTCCTCATTTTTTTGAATTCTTGTTTCTTCATTCTGTTTGGGTTGAATGTTTATTTCTTCCTTTTGTTCCAAATCATTGATTTGAGTCTCAGTTTCCTTCCCTTCACTGTTGGTTCCCTGTATATTTTTCCTTATTTCACTTTGTATAGCCTTCTCTTTTTCCTCTATTTTGTGACCATACTCAACAATTTCTGTGAGCATCCTGATTACTAGTGTTTTGAACTCTACATCAGATAGGTTGGCTATCTCTTCATCATTTAGTTCTATTTTTGGAGCTTTGATCTCTTCTTTAATTTGGGCCATATTTCATTGCCTTGGCATACCTGTTAAGTTGTAAGGGACACAGTCTTAGGTATTTACCACGCTAGGACAACTCACATAGCTGCATTGTGACAGAGTGGGGGAGGGGTCAGAGAGGGAACAATGACACTTGCTAGCAGCTTTTACCTCTCACCCCACTTTGTGTCACTTCCCTCGCTCCCCACAAGTGGATTGTGCCCTTTCAGGTGCTGATTCCTACAGGGGACCATTCCTTGTGGCATGGGAATGTAGCCCAGCCCCCACTCAGAAAGGCCAGTGGGGAGCGAGGTCGACACACAGAAGCCACACCCACAAATAGGTTCCCCCATGGGGAATCAGGCCTGCATTGTACCTAGACTGCTGTGAGACTTGTTTTGCTAAAACTTTCTCACCCTGGATTGAGGCAGCAAATGCTTACTGCATATCTTTAAAGTAACTTCCTGAAGTCTGTGCTAAACCCCCCAAGTATGGAGTGTAACCAGTTCAACCACTTTTCCCCTTAATCAGTAACATACTTCTCTTTGAAGTAATTAGCAACATTCTTTCCTTTGCTATCTGTAAAAGGTAATCACCTACAGCAAACCTGTGAATAGTAAATGAGGACCATCTTCAATGTAATGTACCAAGAAAAGCAATAAAACCCTGTTCAGGCAGGGGCTGGGGCACTCTCGCACTTAGAGAGTGGCCATGCCATTCCTTTTTCTCCACAGGACTTCTGTAGTCTGTGTGAATTTGTTCATTGTAGCCACAACATAAAGACTTCATGGGCTGGAGTCCACATCAGATTCCCAGGTGGGTGAGCTTGTGTACATTCCAGGATCCCATGGGCCTCTCCAATGAATTCTCTTGTGAAGCTATGAGTTTTTCCCACCATAACAGCCTGCACAGGTTTTTACAGCCAAAGGTTTTGAAGCTTTAGTTTCCCATGCTGAAACCATGGGTTGCATGGTCTGTCTCACTCCCTAGCTGTTCCTCCCAACTTATTTGCACACAAATATAAAATATTCTGGTCTGCCAGTCACTGCCTCTTCTGCCCCAGACCACCAGCCACCTCCCTGTTGTGCACCCTCTCCACCCCCTCTACCCATCTCCACCCTTCCTATCATTCTGGATGAATGTTGCAGCCAACACCTTAGTTGTCGGATTTCTTTGCAGTTTGATTTTCTGGGAGTTCTGGTAGTTTTTTCCTTTTAAATTGGTTGTTATCCTTCTTTTGGTTGTATAAGGGAAGCAAAGTGTATCCACCTATGCCTTCATCTTGGCCAGAACTCCTCAAAAATCTCTGATTTTAGGCAGTGACCAGTAGATGCTCTCTGCTCTACAAAGTGCTTTTAAGTTATTATTCCACTGCAGCCTGAGATGGCCCCCCATAGCAGAGAGGGGCCTATGTCAGAATTGTAGATGGAACTTCAATTGAATGGAGATGAGCTAAATTAGATTCTTAGAGAAACCCAGAGATTTTTTTAAGGAAGTTCTTCTGATGAGAGGAATGCCAGCTTGGGCTAAACTAAACTGAAACATTTAAAAATGAAAAGAAGCCTTGGGACCTCTAGCTTTTTATGAGAAAGAAGTGGGCTGAGAAGATCTGGCTGCTGTGGTTCAGTGGATTGAGTGCCAGCCTATAAACCAAAGCGTCACTGGTTCAATTCCCAGGCAGGGCAGATGCCTATGTTGCAGGCCAGGTCCCTGTGGGGGCCCTGCAAGATGCAACCACACTTTAATATTTCTCTCCCTCTCTTTCTCAAATAAATAAATAAATAAATACTTTTAAAAGAAGAAGAAGAAAGAAGCAGACTGAGAAGTTACTCCATTGCCTACAGCAGTGTTCTTTTTGGAAATAGAAGACACCTTACAGGGTGGAGCAAGAGCCAGGAAGAACAATGGACTCTGGAACCCCTCTCAGGAAGAAAAGCCCAGCCCTGACCAAGGCTCATCAGAGTGAATGTGCCCTGGCTCCGTGTGTTCAGCTGAATTTCAAAATTGTTTCAGACTAGTAAATTCTACATAATTCCTGATCTGGTTTTGGGTGAAGGGAGTTTCTGTTGTTGTTTCTGTTTTGTTTTTTGTGGGTATTTTTTGTTTGTTTTTGGTGTTTTTTTTTTTTGTTTGTTCAGGGGGGTTGTTGTTTTGGTTTGGTTTTTGACTTTTGAATTGGCATTTCTATTGTGGTTATCCTGGACTGACTGCACAGGAATCTATATAACTTGTTTTTTTTTTAGTTCATAGGTCCTTAGATCAAAAGGCTCCCCACCCAAGTGGCCCATGTAGACATGATCCAGATCACAAGATCCTAGACATCAAACTTGGTGCCATAATTAGGGTGGGACTTCTGGGGTCCTGAGTTGGAAAAATTTTCATGTGAGAGGAACATGAATAATTGATGGCCAAAACACAGGTTGAATATAATAATGGCTACAAATTTTTTCCATCTCAGTATGTTCCTTTGCAATATGACTATACAGGTACTCCTGTTGAAAGGTAGACTCTTGTTATCTTCTCCTCAAGGCTAGGCTTGGCCATGTGACTTGCTTTGGAAAATGGGACATTAGCAAATGTGGCACAGTAGAGATCAAAAGCACTTGTGCATTGGGGCTTTTCTTCTTTCTTGCTGTGATTTGAATCCCATGTCAACCATGTGAAAAAAATCCAGGCTAGCCTTCTGGAGGATTGGGGGCCAGAGAACTACAGTCAGCTCTACCTGGCTGATAACCTGCTAACAACATAACATCTTAGAACACCCAGCTTCCAGCCACTCCACCAGCTAACTGTACAGCTGCTTGAGTGAGCTCAGGCTTTATATTAATCCACTGCATTATGAACTAATAAATGTGAGTTTATAAACCACTAATTATGCAGCAAAAACTAATTTATACTCCAAACAACCAAATAAGTAATGCTTATTGAGCCTTTACTATATGGAGATCACTGTTTTAAGGAAAGGACAAAGAAAAATATAAGATACATTTCTCAAAAAAGTAACAATTTAGATTAGGAAATAATATTTGAAAGAAAACTAATAATACATGTCAGAAATAGAAAGGCCTTATTGGTTGAATAAGCAGTGGATTCTTTAAGAAAACAGAGGATAGTAGAAGGGTGTTAACATTGTGAGAAGAAGGAATGTTTTACTGAGGAAGTGGGATTTTAACTGTTTGAACCAAAAGGTATAGTTAACTGTGAAAGTGGAACTCTGAAAGAAAAGAGGAACGTACAAAGCAGATGAGTGGCAGAACTGTGTGGGCTCTTTAAAGAACTTAGCTTCTGCAACAGTCAACAGGACCCTGCCCCATTCTGGGGAAGAGTAAACATAGCCAGGCTCTACCTGCCCACCCTACTTCAAGCCACAGATGACAACCCCTGGGACTCCTGGCCCTGAATTCCATAGGCACACCCAATGACACTACACTGGGTGAAACCACCTATCCCAGATCCTGGAATCCCTTCTTAGGCTTCTTTACTGAACTCCACTCCTACCCATTTCCTGGTGCCCAGTACTCCTGCCTCATCCTCTCTGCCTTCTATAGACACCCAGAAGTTGTTGTTTGAGCAGATGCCCCAATAAGATTTAAGCATCCAGCCTTTGAACCTAAATCAAGTCCCCTGATTTGGCCTAATGTCTGGACACCATATTTTGGCTTCCCTCCACAGATAAATTCAGTTCAATCAGTGATTATTAAACACCTGATTTGTGAAAAGTCCTAGTTCTTGTGGTGCAGGATGGTAAAGAGTCCCCACTCTCACAGCTGAGAGAGGACATGCATGTGCCAAAGAAGCAATGGTAGACTATTTGCAAAGATGGCTGCAACAATGCCTCCTGTCCCTCTAGGCATGTCTCCTTTGCAATGAGACCTTGTAAGTCCTCTCATTAATAAATGGAATCTATTATTCCAGTCCTTGAATTTCCTCTGACCTGTGACTTACTTTGACCAATAGGATGCAACAGTAATGGCATTGTATAATATCTGAGCCACTATGTCAAGAAGCATTGCAGATCCACTCTGGCTTTCATAAGTTGGTGCTACCAGGGAAGGAAGTTTAGGCCAGCCTGGTGGAAGATACATCCATGTAAAGCAGAGACGAGCCATTCCAGCTGAAGTTCCCTCAGATAATAGCCAAGACAATGCTAGCCCCAAGAAAGACTAGCAAAAGATCAACCCATCTACTACCAGCCCAAATTGCTGACACGGAATCATAAGCAAATAAAGTGATTGTTTTTTTAACCCCTATTGGGGCAGTTATAAAGCAAGAGGTAACTAATTACAGAAGCATGGAAGAAGAAGAGATTAATTCTATCACTGAAAACATTATTTATGCTTTCTGCAGATAATTGAATTTTTTTACAGGTATTTATTTACCCAAATGAATTACAAGGTGAAACAGTGGGACTGGGGGAGCAACAGTAAATATAACAGTTCTACCTGAGTGCTAGCCTGGGTTGGGGAAGAAGTGGTCACATCCCCTCAGCTGTTCCTGATTTTCACAGCTACTTCCTTACCTTACTCCCAGTTCCAGACCCACAGATTATTTTCAAACACTGGTGTATTAACAATGACTCCCATGTCAGTGACAGTCAAACAAGCAAGGACAGGGCTAAAGTGGGGAATTCCCATGCAGAAAAATATACATTTGATGTACATAAAAGAAATAAACATTTTTTGCCAGTTAATAAGACTTGGAATCTAAAACTCTTTACTCATTTTTTTACTTTCTAAGTAAAGGGTTTTTTCTGTTCTCTGCTGAAACTTTATTTTCTATCTTAAGCACACAAAAGGGAGAATACCTGCCATCTCCATCAAACAAATACAAAATGAATATTTAAAAGTTCATGAAGCAAGACAAAGTCATTATCCTAGTCTATTCTTATATTCGGGTTTCAAACAATAAGCCCATTCTCTCAGAAGTGACAGAAGACCTACTACTGAGGATAATTAGCAACAGAAATAGTCCATGAAGAATGTACAGGGTAAGATAAAAGCCCAAAATAGGAATCATGCCCCCAAAGCTAGGAAGGGACAAACACCACTCTTTATAACCAAAATTAATTGTAGCTGTGCTTCCCAAGAAGTGCTAGCCAGGACCCGAAGACTGTAAATCTGGAATGAACCATCTATAATTTCCCTAAAGCAAGGAAGAATGCTATACCCACAGAATAAATTCTAGGCAAAGGGAAAATAAATTACTAGCTAAGGACAATTCCCTTCTGCCTTCCAAGGAGGAAGCTTTATTTGGATTTTCTGAGAAAAGTGTACAAGTTTAAAGGGAGGAACCAAAGTAGTGAGGGTAACGGAAAGATTCTGGAGGTGGAGTAGGAATAAGAAAAGCAGTAAGACAAGGCAGACAGAGAAAAGAGATGTCTAATGGGGAATTTTAAGGCGCTGTGAATTCTCTTCCCTGTCTCCTCTTAATATCTTTAGTAAACCTACCTACTGTCTGATGCTTTGAGTACTGGATTTGGGTTTTTAAGTTGAAATGCCTCAAAAAGTGTATGAAGCAAGGGCATAGGCTCACCAAAGAGGCTTGGTTACATTTGATGTATACTAAATAGGGCTTTACCCATAAATCCCTCCCTAGCCTCCTATAAGTCTAGATTAGATCAAAAATAGGTCCCTGTCATCTAATCATGGCCTCCTTTGCTTCATTTCCACTGGCCTCCTAAGGTAGAAAAATAGAGGGAGGCTCCTTCTCCCAAGCAAAGATTCACATTTCTCACTGGATGAGAGGGAAGAGTGAAGACATCAAAGTAAAGCAATTTAAATAGAAAGTGAACAGAAGGAAGAAAGAAGGGGAGTAAAGGAAGGAAAGAGGAAGGAAGAACTTCAAGCCTCTTCACATCTTTCTTTCCGCATTTATTTATGGTGCTACCTTCAGCAGAACCTTACCGTTTTTATTATTATAGCATTGTAATATGCTCTAACTTCTAAAGGCGTGAACTTCCCTCCAACTTCGCTCATCTTTTCAAAGTTGACTTAGCCTTTCTTGGGCTTTTATTCATTCTTCCATATAAATGTACCCTAAAATTAAACTTACATTCTGTTTTATTCCTGTGTCTACTAAGTATGTGGTCTCCTAAGTGAACCTTCTTTCCAGAAGAGACTATGCTGGACAGAACAATGTAAACGAGCACATTCAGAAAGATAAGTCAAAACCATGCAAGCTTGGCTATCACCTAAGAAAAGAGTAATAAAATCACTTTCTGAACCTGAAAATCCAATTCTAAGGCTTGGTGAGCCCACTGAGGCACAGCTGCACATGAGATTCTTCTATCAACAGCTTCTCCTTTGCCCTTTTTCCTTTAATTCCTAGCATTTTGAACTATAAACTCCTCAGGGATCATGAAGTCTAAAGGAGAGCTTAATACCATGTCACCACCAGGCCAGCTCCATGAAGCAGCAGTGTTAATGGATCTTATTGGAACATGCTCTTTGGACTCGATACCCACAGTCACAGAAAGGAATCCTAATGGGCTTAATCCAACACATTTGACTTTGTGTGAGATACATGGGAACTGCTTTTACAGCAATTTTTCTTCTCAATTCTACATTTCTCAGGATAATTCTAAGTATGTTTCCTTTTCTAAACACATACCACAAAGTCTATAGGGGAAAGTAAGCTGGATTCAAATCTACCCAAGAATAAAATTTCCCTCCAAACATTCTGGTTTAAGATGGTGTCTTGACCTCACTAGTTGACCTTTCATTCCCTAAATCCCATTGAAAGGGCCAAGGAAATCTAAAACTGAAGACCCTGTAGCAGAGTTGAAATACAGGAAAGGGTGCCAACACAGAGTTAAAATGAGATTTCTGAAATATGCAGCAGAATAGGATCACACTGAAATTAAAGTCCATCAATGTGGAAGAGCCAACCCCTTACACAGGCAAAGGAGGGCCCCCTAAGGAGAAATGAGCCTATTTCTCCAACCAACTCTGGTGGGGACTTAGGAAGCAAATAGAACTCCCAACTCTGGGTCCTCTAGCAGAATCTCTCTCTTTGGTTCCCTTTTCCCTCTTCTAACTGCTATTATCAATTATTCATTTCTTTGCTTATTTAACAAATATTTGTTGAGTACCTCTTCTGAGCCAGGCTTTGTTTGAGCACTGAGGGTACAGTGGTAAACAAGGCACACCAGGTTCAGGCTTTCATGGAGTAAGTATTCTAATAGGAAGACAAACAATTAAATGCCAGAAAACACCATAAAATGATAAATGCTCTGAAAAAATAAAAGAGTAAGCCTTGCCTGTTGTGGCTAAGTGAATTGAGTGTTGGCCTGAGAACCAAAGGGTCACTGGCTCAATTCCCAGATGGGGCACATGTCTAGGGTGCAGGCCAAGTTCCCACTGGCGGCGGGGGGCAAGAGGCAACCACACATTGATGTTTCTCTCCCTCTCTTTCTCTTTTGCTTCCCCTCTCTCTAAAAATAAATAAGTAAAATCTTTTTTAAAAAAATAAGAGTGATTTGGTAGAGACTATTTATGAGACCATAGAACAGCTGATCAGGGAAGACCTCTCTGAGGAAGTGATCTTTAAACTGTACACTGAAGAGTAAGCATTGCAGAGGTCAGGGGGACAGCAGTCCAAGGAGAGAAAATAGGTGGCACAAAGGCTGTCACAAACCAGTATGGTGGGTTTGCTGTCTCAGCTTAGACACTAGTTCTTCCAGGGCATCCTCTCAACACATACACACACATATACAGAGGCAGGTTCTATGTGTTCTCAAATCACCTTACCCTCCCTTATTGCAGCATTCACACCCCTATCTAGTACAGTTCATCAATTTGCACACTCTGGAGTTACTCTTTAATGGTAGTGATCATGTTGTATTCTCAGTACCCAGCAATGTCTAGATACAGAAGATAACTAGTCAATATTATTTACTCGGTGAACTGATCATTACTCAAATGCAGTTCTTCTGATTCCAAGTCTAGTCCCTTTTCCACTGTAATGTATCACCTCTCTAATAAGTGAGGACTATTATCAGAATAGAGCTCTTTTTTATGTTGAATTCTTCCATCTTATAGTTTGCATCAGTTCATATCTCACTAAAAATTCATTTTTTGCTCTCCTTATTAACCTTTTACATTTGTTAGAAACAGTGGAGCAAGGGATGTTGCCCAGTCTACTTCCATTTTTAATCACCAAAAAATAAACTCCCTAGTTTTCTTAATTTTCCCTATCATCACATCTAAAAGCAGCCAGAAATATCTTTATATACTTGTTCCTACCAACTCAGTGACATATTTTCCTAATGCCTCCTCCTGTTTTCCTCTTCTTTTGATAAAGCCCAATTTATGACTATTACCATGATTACTCTGATTTTTAAATCCCCATTCACTTTCCTCACATAATCACACCTTTATCGTTTTACTCTGCCTGTATGTTGACTTTATCCTTGGTACACTAATTCAAACTCATTCACTCTGCAGTCCTCAGGACCAAGTAATGTCACATTCAAACAGATCAACCAGAGTGCTCCCAGGTGTCTTTGCAATAAAAACTGCAATCAAGACACTTGATTTTACTTTTCCAGGTTCCTAAGCCCAAAACTCTCTTCTTCATATACAGGAGTCTAATGACAGAGGGAAATTTTTGCAACACCTACAGCACAGACACTCAGAAATAAGGGAAAGCTGGTATCCCTGAACCATCAGCTTGCACTGACCAGTGCTTTCTTTGTTCCCACGTTCCTCCATACACATTATCTCGTTTGATTTTCAAAGCGCCATGTGATGCACCTAAATGGTATTACTTATGACCTCCATTTAAAATGAAAAAACTGTGAAGCTTGGAGATGCTAAGAGAATGGCAAGTGATTAGTGGCATTTATTCAACAAATATTTATTAGCAACTCCTATTTGTCAGACCTTAGTTTAAATGCTGGAGATAACAGCATTGAATAAGGCAAACAACACCCACTCTCATGACATGTACATCCTAGTGGAGAGAGACAGATTATTAAGTAGTCAGTCAATAAGATATTTTCACAACATTCTTCATGCTATTTTTAAATACATACACCACATATATACCTTGGTAGAGTGCTCGGGTGGGGTTTGGAGGATTGGTGCTACTTGAGACTGGAGTAGGTAAGGGACAACCTCACCGAGGAAGTAAACTGAAATCTGGATGGGGAGGAGCCATCCAGAGACATGGAAATATATGGAAGAAGAGATTCTCAGGCAAGGGGAGAGAGAACAAATGTTCTCTCTAGGAGATGGGAAAGAGCTTGGCTAGGAGATGGGAAGGAGCTTAGTGTTTGAGTGATAGCGAAAAAAGACAGGTTCAAGGCCAAATAATGTTAGTCAACATCCCTGTGATTCTCTAGATCTTTTTCCCATGGTCACAAAATGGCTGTTGTAATTCCAAACATTATGTCAATATTCATGGCAGAAAGAATGGAGGATGGGTCAGTGTGCTAGCTGCATCATCTCCTTTCAACAAGAAAAAAGACTATCTCAGCAGCCCTCTAGCAAATTTGAATTGGTATTATTGACCTGAAGTAGTTCATATATATCCCACCCATACAGCAGTAAAATAGACTAGGAAAGCAGGGATTTGTCACAACTGTCTTGGATTAGTCTTGTTCCTGCCCCTGGGAATAGACACCTGAAAAAAATCAAAATGCTGTTGGTAAGAAGAGGAGTAAATAACAATTAGGTAGACCATAATAGTGGCTGTCCTGGTGAAGGGGAGAAGTAAAAATGAAGTCAGAGCAATTGTGAAGAAACAGATAATATTGGGTCTTGTAAACCATGGTAAAGAGTTTAGATTGTTTCTAAATGCAATGTAAAGTCATGAAATGTGTATGTGTGACTAGGTCTTATTTATATCTTTAAGAAATCACCATTCCCCCAATGTTCATAGCAGCACAATTTACAATAGCCAAGTGCTGGAAGCAACCTAAGTGCCCATCAGTAAATGAGTGGATCAAAAAAACTATGGTACATTTACACAATGGAATACTATGCAGCAGAAAGAAAGAAGGAGCTCCTACCCTTTGCGACAGCATGGATGGAACTGGAGAGCATCATGCTAAGTGAAATAAGCCAGGCAGTGAAAGACAAATACCATATGATCTCACCTGTAAGTGGAATATAATCAACAAAAAAAAACAAGCGAACAAAATATAACCAGAGACATTGAAATTGAGAACAAACTGATAGTAACCAGAGGGGAGATGGGAGGAGATAATGGGGAGAAAAGGGGGAAGGGTTGTCAGGAACAAGTATAAAAGACCCATGGGCAAAGCCAAAGGGGGAAAGGTGGTGAGGTGGGGATGGCTGGAGTGGGGGAAAAATGAAGACAACTATACTTGAATAATAATAATAATAATAATGATAATAAAGAAATCACTGTTCTGCCATGTGAAAATTAAATTGTAGAGGGCAAGGACTTTAATTGGAAGGCAGTAGCAGTAGAATGGGAAAGAGATGACAATGGCTTTACTAGGACAGCAACAGTAAAGATGTAGAGAGGTAAATGAACTTAAGATATAATTTTGGAGTTACTGCTGGGAGTACTGCTTGGCATACAAATGAGTGTTGAGGCAAGAAAGAAAGAAGCAAAAAGCTATGGTTTAAACCTCAAAGATGCATTATAATAGTATTTACAAAGAAAAGACTCTGTAAAACAGGCTCAGAGAGAAATGAAAGCATGATGGCTGTTCTTCATCCATATTAAACTTGTGATGTTTATTAAACACCAAGTAGCAATCTCAGACCACACTGTAGTAGATGTTGTTGTGTTTTGCCCATTTTCTGCTCAAGATTAAGGTAGTAATTCACTCAACTATCAGGAGTGATAGCTGCTGGTGGCTCATAGCTGACTTCCTCCCTGGAGATTGCCCTTGGCCTGAAGAAACTGCCCTGTCCAAAGTTATACCCTCTCCTTGAAGGTGGCCCCCAACCATTGATTGGCTGATGCAGGGGTGCAATGGCCTGACACCCTTGCCTTAATCTGGAGCTCATTTAAAGGGCCATCCCACACTTGAGTGCCTGCGCAGTTAGCCAAGGCTGCTCCTGTGACTGTCTTGTCGCTCATCTTCTCCTTCTGCACAAACCTGCTTCTTTTACTTCTTCACAAGTGTTGTTCCCAAGACCACACCCCAGAGAACTTCATGCATATAAATCTCTGTCTTAGATTTTATCTCAGGAAATATGGCCTAAGATGCTTGGTTCCAGGAGCAACTGAGAAGCAAAACCTAAAATGGGATTTTGAAGCTTATCTACCTGCTAGCTGGCTGGGAATAAAGACTCCATCATTGGTGGTAGCCCCTGGCATTTGCTAGGAGTGCATTTGTTAAAATCTTCACTGGTAGTTAATCAGGGTGGGATACTGGCATAAGGGAATATACTAACAGGTATATTATCTCAGGCATTCGAGAAGTAATTATAGAGCAATGGAATTGGATGGTTATTGCTGAGTCTTATCAGTGTATTAAAGGGAGACAATGAAAAGCTGAGGGTGAGTAATCACTAATTCAAGGTGAATTATGAAAAGCAAAGGTCCTAGATGATAACATATAAAAACAATTTTATCTCCTACAGTCAAAAGATAGAAAAAAGCCAAGAATTAGTGTTGGGACCTAATTACAAGGAGAGCAGGACTCAACAAAGGGCTGAATTCTCAACCATTGCAAGCCTGTGTGCCAAGGTCAGAGATCTGGCTAGGTAGATTCCTAAGAAATAGGATGTAGACATCCAGGTCGATGCACTGTAAGACTTTAAAACCCCAGATACCCCTATGGAAGTGTCCCCCTTCCCCTGTGTTGAAGGCTAGAACTACCCCCACCTTGCTTGCAATTAATCCCAGGGGCCCCACCTCATGATCTGCCAGCAGCACTTCTCTTCCTAGTCAGTAACTAACACCAGTAACTACAGTCCTTCTCCACCCCTACCACCACTAAGACCCCATCTTTCACCATTATCTTTCACTGGAACCACTTACCCCTTCTTCAGGCTTACCCTCCTCAGATCTACTCTCAACAAGGCTTCTCAGGTGACTGGCCCCTGCCTTCCTCTCCAACCTCACCCTCAACACTCTAGGCATTAAACTGCTTGTGGCTCCACTCTGCAAAAATGCTGTTTCTCCCAAAATTCTACAGCAAGTCTCTTTATCAGTTTGTTTAAGTTTGTGTTGTAAAAAGAATTTAAAGTGGCTACAATTTTCTTCACACATAAGCAGAAAAACAGTCATGGGTGATGAGGGCAGCACTGGTAAGAAAGAAAGAAGGTGGAAGGAGCATGCTAGTAAAAGTGAGGATAGTTAAAAAATAGTCCCTGCCCTGAGAAGCTTGTAGGCTTTTCAAACACTGTTCTTTGGCTAGGAATTCATAATCTAGTACAGTTAAGCATTAATTCTAGTTAACAGCTAAGCAGAATTGTGAAGTAAATACAACGTCTTTGAATGCCCTTCCACCTTTTAGCACTTCCTCAGTTCAGCTTGAACTTTCTAAGACTCTCTCCACAGAATATTACTATTTCATGAGCTATTAGGAGGTACCTGAGAAAAGGATTCTGAGTTGGAGTGTAGCAAATACTATCCACAACCACATTCCTAGAAAGACACATTAACCTATTAAGAGCTCTAAAGTGATTACATTATTGTCAACTATGCAAAATATAGTTGAATATATGTAGCAATGAGTCCCAAAAATTCTTTGACTCAGCAATTGCAAGAACTTTGACCTAAATAATCATGGAAATGTGCACAGATTTTGCTACAAGGATGTTTATCCCCCTGTGTTGTATATTTAATAGATTAAGCAAAGACTCACATAAAGCCCAAGAGAGTAAGGGCTGGTTATATAGAGTATGGCATATCCATGTAATAAATATCATGCAGACAAAAGCAATAATATAGAACATTTAATGGCATGGGAACTGTTACTAAAATATTAAGAAGAAAAACTTATACCTGAATATGAAAAGATAACTCCCCTTTTAAAATTAAATATTATCCAAGAAGGAAAAGACCAGGAGGACTTCTAACTGCAGATTCAACCCCAAAAACCTCAGAATACAGGCAGATAAACTAGGAAAGGATTTTTTTCTAAAGAGAGCAGTTACTACTCATCTCTGAGCCCTGACATAACACCAATCTTCAGCATTTCAGAAGAAGGTAGAAATATGTGTTTGTGATAAATCACCCAAATTGTATACGTTGGCACTCTAATTCAATAAAAATGTAAATATTTCACAACCAAATAAAACACATCTGCAAACTCCTGTTAACAGTTCTAATTTACTCAGGATGTCTACAGTGGTTATTTCTGGGTGTCAGGATTTCAGGTGATTTTTATGTCTTGCATTTTGTTTTTTATGCTTTTTCTATATTTTACACAATAAAAAATCATTTTAATAAAAAATACATTTTTTAAATCTTTGAGAGTTCAATTGTTATCATTGTTACTGAAAAAAGAATTAGAAAAAAGTTAGAATTTAAGAATTTAAGTTAGAAATACAAAGTATAAATCATCCCTCCTACTGGCAACATGAAACAAAACATTTACACAAAGTTTTAGAAAATTAGTGTATTTTCCTTCAGGCATAGGTGCTATCTAGGACAAAAAAAAATCTGTGATATTTTTACAGTCTTTACTTTTATTCAAAACATTGGCAATATTACAAATATAAACAACCTAAGGTTATAGGAATTGTGTTATAGTAGTTCTTCTGTAAAAACTATAGAAAACATATCCATTAAAAATAGATCTATTTTTCCAGAATACCATTTCCCAAACTAAGTTCCTTGGACATTCCATGGTCAAATTGATTTGAAAAGCATTGCTTCACTGAAGAGTCCAATGCTTGTGAATGACACATGGACATGAACAAAAGCTTGGGGTCAGACCGTGGGAGCAGGGTATGGACAGAGCGGAGGAGGGCAAAGGGGGAAAAATTGGGACAACTGTAATAGAACAACAATAAAATATTTAAACTTCTGGAAATAAATAAATAAATAGGGGGAAAAAGGATCCAGTGCTTACTGAAAGACAAGGTTGTGAACTGTCCTGCATTTTAAACACATACACACACAAAACAGGTGGTTTTATTTAGCCAGAGGGTCTCCATTTCTCCACTCAATTTTTGTTTAGCCATACTCGAATTTGTCCACCCTCTTATTTTAGGACACAGATAAGGAAATATAGAATGATTTGAGGATAGAAAAAAAAATCCCTTAGAAACACATTCTGTACAAATGACCATTTGTAGTAAGTTTCAAAATTACATAGTCAACCTTTTTTTAAAGAGGAAGACTGGTTTCTGGTATTTAGAAATCCAAAGGACCAAGAACTGGCTCTTACCACTCAGGAGGTTAACCCAGCCATTCACAGTAAGGTTCATCTCAAAAATCCCCATATTAAGAGGTCCCTTCACGGCAGATTTTGGAGTCTAATAACAAAATGACACTGAACTAAAAATCAGCCGGGGTCAGCCATGGGCAAGAGTGAAAGACTGAAAATGCTTTCCTTTTGAACAATTTTACTCAGACCTCAGTTGACAGGACTTCTACTCAGTGTGATGATAGAAATAAGCTCATCATTTTGTTTTAAAACAACTGTTGAAGCTCCAAGTCAGTCTCAGGCACTTTAGTTCAACTTCAAAACCAGATCCTTTGAGTCAATTGTTTTGAAACAGACTCAATCCTCCAAAAGCAGCTGATATTTGACTATGATTCTCTTCATCAATCACAGCTACAAGAGCACCTAGGGTGATTCTAGAGTAACATGTCTTCATTTCCTCTTTCCCCTCCCCTTCCCCTATCCCTCTGCCCTCTTCTTTCTCCTACTCCTACCCTCCTTCCTCCCTCTCCTCCCCACTCCCTGTATCATGCTGGTTTCCATCATCACTTGAGACTCGGGGGCAGGGGAAGGGCTGTGGAGTGGGGTGGGGCGGGCAAGGCAAACTAACCTGTTTGTGAGGCTTGTGCATGAGCGTGTCAACTTGCATGATAGAATCTTAACATTGATTGCTATTTATTTTTAAATGTCTCGTTTTGTCTGCAAAGGAAAATACATCCTGTTGATATCTGACAGCTTCCTTCCAACAGCCCCCAGCAGCAAGGATCCACTCTCAGTTAAGCTCAGGTGCTACTCCTCTCCTGCTGAAAATGATCTTCAACATGGCAGAATTTTTTTTTGGTTCTTTGGGACTTTCTTTTTCTTTTTTTTTCCATTTTGTACTTTTCCAGGAGATATGATATCTCCAACTGATTCAGCATTGCCTTGCAAAAAGTTCAGGAAATGGCCTCTGAGGAAGTCTGCCTCTTTGTTTTTGTTTGTTCACTAATATAAAGAAAACAAACTTCAATAACCACTTGTTCCAGAAAGAGCACAACTACTGAAATACACCAAAAATCTGAAAGACATTAAGAATTTTTCAGGGCCAAGTAAAACTACCTTTTTCAAGGACCCCTGTATATTCAGAACAGAAGATAGGAAGCCTACAGTCTTTGTCCGATAATAAGCTTAAGTAAAAGCAATTTTCTAACCCAGAGCTTTCTTTCTGTGGTTACCTCAGAAAAAGCCTATGGTGGGATTTTTTTTCTTTGAATCATGTTGCCCTTCACATTCAGTTGATAAAAAGCCTTCTTTTGTGAGAGCCATTTGATGTTCAAAGGGCTCTTCAGAATGCATGTGAACAGCTCTCAAGGATTCTTGGAGCACCAATCTAAATGTCAGTCTTAATAACAGGAAAATTTCATTAGCTGTAAACAAACTCCAATGCCAAACTTCAAGTAGTAAGAAATATCCTTGTCAGTGGCCCCTGAAGTCAAGGACAACTTAAAGTCTGAGGGTTCACTCACTTCCATTCCTCACCACTTATATGTCAGAAACAGCTACTGCTGGACAAAAAATACTGGCAGCTGTCACAGCTAAACTCAACTCTCTGCTGCTGTAGTCTGGTCATAACACAAAAATATCTATGGTCCCCATCTTTCAAAAAATTCCTACAGGTAAGTCATTGCTCCCAGTTTCCCAAATGCATCTGAAGTGCTGTGAACACATAAGTGAATACGTCATTAAGGCTTGAATCTTTATCTCCATCTGCAACTTTAAATTATTTCCAGAAAAGAAACAGACCTTAAAGCCCTAGGAAAAGTAGATAGGAATTGAGTAAAAGAGAACAGAACAATTGGTGTAATTTTTAATTTTTCATCATTACACATGGCTTTTGGCTTGGGTTTTATTTGGGGTTTTTCTTTTCTCTTACCTTTTCAGGAAGATTCCAAATCCTCTGTTAACTACATTATCTTGCAAAAATTCAGAAAGTAAACTGTGGAGAACTCTGATCCTTCTTGTTTGTTTGTTTGTTTGCTTGTTTGTTTGCTAGTTCTAAAGAAAACACATTTTTGGTAAATAACTACTTGTCCCTGAGACATCACAGATACTACAATACAATGAAAATTAAAGTTTTATAATTAACTCTCACCAGATTACCATTTGATTTTCCTATTCTGATTTACATTAGGGTCTTGCTAACCATAACAGAACTAACCAAAAGTACTGGGAATTTGCTGAATGCATCTGTTTCTTAAAATTCCTTTTAATCTGTATTGATTCTTCCTCAACTGGGGGTGAGAAAGTACAATGTTAGTTTCACCTAAACATAAGTAGTACAATAGATGAACTAAGACTAGCTCTATATGTCCATCACTCCCAACCTGCCTTCCAACCCACACCTCTCCTGGGTCACAGACCCATACAGCCAACTCAACTTGAGTATCTTACAAGCACCACAAACTAAGCTTCTGCAAAACTTAATTTGTCCTTTTGGCCAACCTTCTATTCTTCCTCTGTTCTTGGTGGCAGTAAAAGACATCAATATCCTCCCAGGACCAAAGACTCACCCAAAACTCTGTTCTTCCCTCAACCTCACCCCCTACGTCCAGGTCCATGGACCAATATGTCCTTAGCACTCCCTCTGCTGGACTGAACTTGGGCAGGTTCTTTCTGACTCTAGGCCCTGACCTCCATTTTCTTTGAACGTTTTCTTTAGAAAATGTATCACTGTAAATTCTTTCTCTCCCCATTGAGATGTATATAACACTTTTTAAAAGACTACTAACAGTTTTACATGCCAAGACTGTGTTCCTGTAGGACTTGGGAACCACCTTTTTGAAAGGCAATCATCGAACAGGATCCAAGATGGTAGCAGAATTGGTGGCAGCTAAACTCACCTCCTCCCAGGACCAAACTGGAATTACAGCTAAATTATAGAACAATCACCTTGAATAACCAACTGTAGACTAGCTGAAGAGAAGTCTTTTTTAATAATTATTTTATTGTTGTTCAATTATAGATGTCTGCATTTTCCCCCCACCACTACACTCCCCAGCCAAACTCACCTCCCTCCCTTGTTTCCACCTTCCCCCTGGGTTTTGTCCATGTGTCCTTTATAGTAGTTCCTAAAAACCCTTCCTCTCATTATCCCCTCCCACCTCCCCTCCCGTTACTGTCAACTTGTTCTTAATTTCTATGTCTCTGCTTATATTTTGCTTGCTTTTTTTATTTGTTGATTATGTTCCAGTTAAAGGTGAGATCATATGGTATTAATCCCTCAACTCCTGGCTTATTTCACTTAGCATAATACTCTCCAGTTCCATCCATGCTGTTGCAAAGGGTAGGAGCTCCTTCTTTCTCTCTGCTGCATAGTATTCCATTGTATAAATGCACCATAATTTTTTTGATCCACTCATTTACTGATGGGCATCTTGGTTGCTTCCAGCACTTGGCTATTGTAAATTGTGCTGCTATGAACATTGGGATGCATAGGTCCTTTTGGATTGGTGTTTCAGTGTTCTTGGGATATAATCCCAGCAGTGGAATTACTGGGTAAAAAGGCAGTTCCATTTTCAGTTTGCTCAGGAAATTCCATAGTTTTTCCACAGTCACTATACCAGTCTACATCCCAACATATGGTACCCTAGGGTTCCCTTTTCTCCACATCCTCTCCAACACTTGTTTGTTGATTTGTTTATGATAGCCATTCTGACTGGTGTGAAGTGGTATCTCATTGTGGTTTTAATTTGCATCTCTCTGATAGCTGCTGATGCTGAGCATCTCTTCACATGTCTCTGGGCCCTCTATAGCTCCTCCTTGGAGAAGTGTCTGTTCAGGTCTTTTTCCCATTTTTTAATTGTTATTTTTTTGTCTTCCTGGAGTGGAGTCATGTCAGTTCTTTACATATTTTGGAGACCAAATTCTAGTCCAAGCTACAATTGGTAAATATCTTTTCCCATATAGTTGGTTCTTTTTTAATTTTAATGCTGTTTTCTTTGTCCATGTAGAAGCTTTTTATTCATGAGGTCCCATTTGTTTATTCTTTCCTTTATGTCTCTTGCTTTAAGGACATATCAGTGAGATGTTGCTGTGTGGAATGTCTGAGATTTTCCTGTCAATGTTGTCCTCTAGGACTTTTATGATGTCAGAACTTATCTTTAAGTGTTTTATCCACTTCAAATTTATTTTAGTGTATGGTGTAAGTTGGTGATCAAGTTTCATTTTTTTTTTAATGTAGCTGTCCAGATCTCCCAGCACCATTTGTTGAAGAGGCTATTTTTACTCCATTTTATGCTTCTTCCCCCTTTGTTGAATATTAATTGACCATAGAGACTTCACTTTATTTCTGGGCTCTCTGTTCTGTTCCATTGGTCTATGTGCCTGTTCTTATACCAGTACCAAGCTGTTTTGATTATAGTGGCTTTGTAATACAATTTGATGTCAGGTACTGTGATCCCTCCTACTTTGTTCTTCTTTCTCAAAATTGCTGCAGTTATTTGGGGTCATTTATGGTTCCACATAAATTTTTGAAATGTCTGTTCTATATCTGTGAAATATGTCATTGGCACTTTAATAGTGATTGCATTGAATCTATAAATTGTTTTGTGGGTAATGTGGACATTTTGGTGATGTTAACTCTTCCAATCCATGAGCATGGTATATACTTCCATTTGTTTGTGTCTTCCTTAATTGCTTTCTTCAGTGTTGTGTATTTTTCTGAGTACAGCTCTTTTACCTCCTTGGTTAGGTTTATTCCTAGGTATTTTATTTTTCTTTTTGCTATATCAAATGTTTTTTATTCCTGATTTCTCTTCCTGATATTTCATTGTTGGTGTACAAAAATGCCTTAGATTTCTGGATATTGCCTTTGTACCTTGCTGTTTTGACAAATTAATTTATTAGGTCGAATAGTTTTCTGGTGGGGTCTATAGGATTTTCTATGTACACTATCATGTCATCTGCAAACAATGACAGTTTTGCTTCTTCCTTTCCAATTTGGATGTCTTTTATCTTTTTTCTTGTCTGATTGCTATGACTAGGACCTCCAATACTATGTTGAATAGGAGTGGTGAAAGCAGGCATTTTTGTCTTGTTCCTGATCTTAGTGGAAAGCTCTAAGTTTTTGACCATTGAGTATGATGTTGGCTGTAGGTCACTCATATATGGCCATTATTATGTTGAGGAATACTCACTCTATTCCCATTCTGAAAGTGTTTTTATCATAAATGGGTGCTGTATCTTATCAAATGCTTTTTCCTCATATATGGATATGATAATGTGATTTTTGTGTTTTGTTTTGTTTATGTGATATATTATGTTTATTGATTTGGGAATGTTGTATCATCTTTGCATCTCTAGGATGAATCCCACTTGATCATGGTATATGATCTTTTTAATGTATTGCTGGATGCAGTTTGCCAATATTTTGTTGAGGATTTTAGTATCTATGTTCATCAGTGATATAGACCTGTAGTTTTCTTTCTTTGTTCTGTCTTTATCTGGTTTTGGATTTAGGATGTTATTGACATCATAAAAAAAGTTTGGGAGTCTTCCCTCTTCTTGGATTTTTTTGGAATAGTCTGAGAAGGATAGGGGTTAACCTTTTCTTAAATGTTTTGTAAAATTCTCCTGTGAAACCATCCAGTCCAGGGTTTTTTTGTACTGGGAGTTTTTTTGACTACTGCTTCAATTTCACTAGCTATTATAGGACTGTTCAGGCTTTCTGCTTGCTCTTCATTCAGTTTTAGAAAATTATATTTTTCTAGAAATTTGTTCATTTCACCTAGGTTTTCAAATTTCTTGGCATATAGTTCTTTATAGTAATTTCTTACAATTCTTTGTATTTCTGTGGTATCAGTTGTAATCTCTCCTCTTTCATTTCTGATTATGCTTATTTGGGCCCTCTCTTTTTTTCTTGATGATCCTGCTTAAAGGCTTGTTGATCTTGTTTATCTTTTCAAAGAACATGCTCCTGGATTTACTGATCCTTTGGATTGTACTTTTAGTCTCTGTGTCATTTAATTCTGCTCTGATCTTGGTCATTTCTTTCCTTCTATTTGCTCTGGGCTGTCTTTCTTTTTGTTCCTTGAGTACTTGTAGGCCTAGGGTTAGGTTGTTTATTTGAAACGTTTCTTTTTTAGGTAGGCCTGTATTGCTATGAACTTCCCTCTCAGGGCAGCCTTCATGTATCCTGTAAATTTTGAATTGTTGTGAGTTCATTTTCATTTGTTTCCAGAAACTTTTTTATTTCTTCCTTGATCTCATTCTTGACCCATTCATTGTTTAATAGCATGCTATTAAATCTCCATGAGTTTGAGTGTTTTCTGGGTTTTGCCTTGAGGTTGGTTTCTAGTTTCAGTCCCTTGTGGTCTCAGAAAATGCTTGGTATGATTTCAATTTTCTTGAATTTGTTGAGGCTTGTTTTGTGTCCTATCATGTGGTCTATCTTTGAAAATGTCCCATGTGCATTTGAAAAGAATGTGTATTTAGCTTTCTTGGGATGAAAGGCTCTATATATATATCAGTTAAATCCATTTGATCTAGAGCATTGTTCAATGCCACAGTGTTTATCTGATATTTTGTTTGGAGCATCTATCCATCTTTGACAGTGGGGTGTTAAAATCCCCTATTATTGTGTTGCTGTCAATATCTTTCTTGAAGTCCTCCAATATTTTCTTTATATATTTGGGTGCTCCTATTTTGGGTGCATATATATTTACAATGTTTATGTCTTCTTGATGAATTCTTCCCTTGAGTATTATGAAGCGACCTTCTGGGTCTCTTTTTATGGTTCTTTATGGATCTTGAAGTCTATTTTGTCTGATATGAGTATTGCTACTCTGGCTTTCCTGTCCATTTGCTTGAAATATTTGTTTCCAGCCCTTCACTTTCAATCTGTGTAGGTCTTTTGTTCTGAGGTAGGTCTCTTGTAGGCAGTATATGTGTGGGTCATGCTTTCTTATCCATTCTGCTATTCTATGTCTTTTGATTGGAACACTTACTCCATTTACATGTAAGGTTATTATTGATAGGTACTTATTCATTGCCATTTTTTCATACCTGTGTCCCTCTCTCTCTCACTGTTTTTCTTCCTTTTCTTAAAGCAGTCCCTTTAGCATCTCCTGCAGAGCTGGTTTGGTGGAGGTGTATTCTTTGAGTCTACTTTTGCCCAGGAAGCTCCTTATTCGGCCATCCATTTTAATTGAGAACCTTACTGGGTAGAGTAATCTTGGTTGCAGGCCCTTGGTTCTTACTACTGGGAATATTTCTTGCCATTCCCTTCTGGCTTGGAGCATTTCCATTGAGCAGTCAGCTGCTAGTCTTATTGGGAATCCCTTGTATGTTACTTCCTGTTTTTCCCTTGCTGCCTTTAAGATTCTCTGTTTGTCTTGGCATTTTGCCATTTTAATGATGATGTGTCTTGAAGTGGGCCTCTTTGGGTTCCTCTCTATTGGGACTCTCTGTGATTTCTGGATTTGTGTGAGTTTTTCTCTCACCAAACTAGGGAAGTTTTCCATCATTACTTTTTCAAACAGGTTTGCTATCCCTTGCTCTTCTTCTTCTCCTTCTGGTATCCCTACTATACAGGTATTACTATGTTCCATGTTGTCTTGCATTTCTCTTAACCCCTCTTCCATCTTTCTGAACCTCTTTTCCTTTTCTTGCTCTTTCTGGGTGTTTTTTTCTTACTTGTCCTCCGGCTCACTGATTCAATCCTCTGCTTCATTGATCCTGCTTTTGATTCCTTCTACTGTGTTCTTCAATTCAGAAATTGTATTCATCATTTCCTCTTGGCCCTTGTTGATAGTTTCTATTTCCTTTTTCATGTTGATATAGTTTTGAGTGAGTTCATTGTAGTTTCCCTGTGGTTTTTGGTAATTCACCATGAGCTCATTGAGCTTCCTGATAACCATTGCTTTGAACTCAATATCTGATAGTTGAGTTGCCTCTATTTCATTTAGCATTCTTTCTGAGGCTTCTTACTTTCTTTTCATTTGGGGGTTGTTTCTTTGTCTTCCCATCGTTTGTTTGTTGTGTTCATTTGGAGGGGAAAGGCAAAATGGTTTAAGATAGCAGGAGTGTATTCTATGTTATTTAAAGCACCAACCCAGAGAGAAGAGATAGGAGATCCTTTGGATATATATAGTGTTAACCATGATATTTCACACACCTAGCCACTTTTCAGAAAAGGGTGGAAAAAAGATAAGACTCTCGTTAGGTGGGGAAGGATTGTGAGTTGGATCTAGAAGGCAGTGAGCTTGTGGGTGGTCAGATTATGAGGTAAAGCGAGAGTAAAGGATGAAAATAGGTGTAGTGTGTGAGCAAATAGAGTTAATGACAATAGTTTTGAAGTTCTGGAAACAATGAAGTGACATAAAATTGAGAGGAGTGCTGTGTAGTATTTACAACTGTATGGAACCACAATTATTTACAATAGTAACAAAGCAACAATCATATGATAGAATCTATGTGATCTGAACAACTAGAATAGGAAGTACAGGACCTAGAGTAGTGTGCTATTGGAACATAAGAGAAGTAAAAGATGGAAAATTAAAAATACACTATGAAAGAGAGAACCAGGGAACCAGTTAAACTATGCAATTTTTTTAAAGTAATCTTTTTTTAAATATTTTATTTATTTATTTTTAGAGAGGGAAGGGAGGGAGATAGAGAGAGAGAGAGAGAAACATCAATGTGCAGTTGCTGGGGGTCTGGCCTGCAACCCAGGAATGTACCCTGGCTGGGAATCGAACCTGGGACACTTTGGTTCCCAGCCCGCACTCAATCCACTGAGCTACGCCAGCCAGGGCTTTAAACTATGCAATTTAACAAACCAAGTAAAGAAGACTAAACAGAAAGAGAGATAAAAAATACTAGTAAAATAAAAGATATAAAAATAGTCACAAATACTAATAATACAAATATAAAATAACTTGCAAATTCTCTTAAGTAGCAAAGTGAAATTTGTCTGTTTCTGTTGTTGGGATGACCCCTCTTTGGGTCTAACTCTGGTCGTTTCACAGCTCCAGGTTTTATTGTCCTCTTGGTGAAATTAAAAAAAAAAAGAAGACAGAAGGAATTAGAAATTTTAAAAAGACAGAAAGGAAGGAAAGAAGAAGGAATAAAAAAGGAAAGAAGGAAAGAAAGGAAAAAGGAATTTTTATTTTAAAAAGGAAGCCACCTGCTGGCTTTAAATAAGCCAAACCAGTTCTGCTGGTCTTCCTAGCTGCAGCAGGCTGAAGAGGGATTGGTGGGGTTGGGCAAGAGTGGCAGGGTCAGGCACACTCCACCCTCGGGGCTGCGGGCTGGAGCACTTGGCCTTCACAACTAGAGTGTGGCTGGCAGCTGCTGAACTGCTGATTTGGGTGCACACTGTCCCTGGGGCTTCAGGTGTGAGTGCGCAGCCTCTACTGCTGCGGTAGCATTGGGAGCGTGGTGGTGGGCAGCCCGGTCAGTGGCACACCTCTGGGGTCTTGGGCTTGGTTGGGTGACCTCCACTGCTGGGGCTGGTGCCAGGGCTAGGGCACACACTCACAGTCCTGGCAGAAGTGGGCCCATGGCTGAGGGTGCAGAGGCTGCTCAGGCGCAGTGGGGGAGGCATGGATGGCTACCCCTGGAGAATTCCCCTACAAGCCACTGAGTGCCTCTTTTTTTTTTCTTTTTCTTTTTGAAAAACTCTTCCTGCTCAAGCCTGCCACTCCAAACAAGCGCCAGGTCTCTCACACAGCCCAACTCTCCAACCAGACTGGGACTATCTGGGTCAGGATCCATCATGGCCCAACTCTTCCCAGCTGGTGTCCACAGTCTCAGCCAGTACACATGGCCCCTGTGTGTTTGCCACTTCGTCCTTATTCTCCCTGCCATGACTTCAAGCGTCCAGGTCTATTCTGGTGGTGTACAAACCTTGTTTGGCAGGGGAAGAAGCCGTTGGCCTGGCTCTCTCCCAAGAATTTTGCAACAGACCAGGCGGGTGCTGGCCAGGGGCTGCAGCCACCCTGGTCCCTGCACTTGTCCCAGGGACCTTATTGTCCCAAAGCACTCTCCTTATCATCTGAATTTTCAATGTCCTCTATAATTTTAGCCTCCAATCTTCATATATGCCAGGATACTGGTGGCTGTTCACTCCGTTCCTCAGAAGATTAGCTAGGTGTTTCACCCATGTGCAGGGCAAAGTGGACTCTGCTCCCACCTATCTCACCGCCATCTTCCTCCTTTTCTGAGGAGAAGTCTTATAGCCAAGGATGTACAGAAAAGGCTACATCAAGACTCATAGGAAGGGCAGAGACAGGGAAAAAGCCTGGCACAACCCATATGGGCAGTAGCTGAGGTTCTAGATTGATATCATAGCTACAGGAGGTTCCCCCTGAGAAGTGTGAGGTCTCAACCCCAGGCCCAACCTCCAAGCCCAGAGTACCAGAGCCAGGAAGAGACACCCATGTAACATCTGGCTATAAGAAGCAGCAAGGTTTCTCCCCACCAGGGAGAGGCAGGAGTCCACTAAAGAAACAGGCACCCTCTTAAAGAATCACACAAAATTTTGTTCACAGCCATGCATGCTATTCTCCTGAGGTGGAAGGCCAGAGGAGACTGGAGTCATGTGAGGAGAATCTGGCATTTGTGGCTCTGGGGAACAAGCTGAAGAGACAGTTGCCAGTATCCCTGTACTAAGTCATTCTTTCATACCACACACGTTATCATTCTTGAGTAGAGCACTCTCCTCAATGTTACATCAGCCTGGGGGAAAGCAATAGCCCTGCCCTTGACCTCCTTCTTGGCCTATCACATGGAGCTTAAGCCCTGCTGAGTACAGCCAGAAGCTCTTTCAGTGACTGAGCCTAAGAGGCAGCCAACAGACAGAGGTAGGCAGAAGCAGGCAGAGGCAAATTTCATCAGTGTGTCCTGGGACTTTTCCTGACCTGCTTTTGGGCCCAGCACTGGTAAAATCCAGCCTTGGTGTACAGGTTGGTTCCTCCTGCACACGCCCAGGCCCAACAGAGCAGGCACAAATTATGGATCACTTGTAACTCCAAAAGGTTGCCAAAAGCCAGTCATAGGCAACATCTTACATGGGGTACACCAGAGTAGCCCCCAAGGGACCACAGAACCAACACACCCAGTGGCCAGTTTCAGACATCAGAACAGGGCCCAATAAGTTTCACAACCAGTCTATCCAAAGGGAGATCTCGGCAGGCACCAAACCCTATTGAGGTGATTTCTGCTTCATGTGGTCAGTACCTGCACAGCAACTTGCACACCTTGGTCAGGGTTGAGCCTCAGAGTCAGCCAGCCTAAGGATTGATCCCACACATGAACAGGCCAATATCAATCAAGGCTCAGATACAACAAGAGGGCCCACATAACCCACACAAGGGACATTCCAGGAGAACCCAGCTAAGGTGATTAGGGAGACTGTGCCACCGGACCCTCAGGACACCTACTACATAAAGCCACCCATGAATACAAAAAGTCATAGGAGATCTATCTAATACATAGAAAGAAACACAAAGAGGCAGCAAAAATGGGAAATGAAGAAATAACCCCAAAATGAAAGAACAGGAGAAATCTCCAAAAAAAGCTAAGTGAAATGGAGGCAAGCAACCTATCAGATATAGAGTTCAAAGTAATAGTTATAAGGATGCTCAACAGCATGCAAAAGGACATAGAAACCATAAAAAAATGACCAATCAGAAATCATGAATACACTAGAAAAATTAAACAGTAGGTTGAATAAAGCAGAGAACTGAATTGGTGATTTGGAAAACAAGGTAAAGAAACAATTTTGCACTGTTAGTGGGAATGCAGATTGATGCAGCCACTGTGGAAAGCAGTAAGGATGGAGTTATCTCAAAAACTTAAAAATAGATCTGCCTTTTGTCTCATTGATCCCACTTCTGGAAATATAGCTGAAGAAACACAAAACACTAATTTGAAAGAACATAAGCACCCCTATGTTCATTGCAGGGTTATTTATGATCACCAAGATATGGAAGCAACCCAATTGTCCATCACTAGATGAGTGTATAAAACACCATGGGACATTTATACAGTGGAATACTACTCAGCCACAAAGAAGAAAATGTTATCCTTTGCAACAGTACAGATGGAGCTGGAGAATATTATGCTAAGTAAAATAAGCCAGTCAGAGAAAGATATATACTACATGATTTCACTCATATGTGTCCCCAAAGAACAAACTGAACTAACAAGCAAAATAGAGACAGACTCATAGACATAGAGCAGGATAACAGTTATGGTTGAATTTAGGAAGTGGAGGGATCAAGCAAAAAGAAAAAGGACTCATGGGCATGGACAACAGTGTGGTGATTGCAGAAGGGAGAAGGGGATAAGGGGAAAATATGGTCATGGAAAAATACATAAAAGAAGAAGAGGAGGTAGAGAAGAAGAGGGAAGAGGAAGAGGAAGAAGTAGAAGAAAGGGGAATGTAATTAAAAGAATAAAATGGCAATAAATGTGTACTTAACAATAATCACTTAAATGTAAATGGCTTAAATGCTCCAATCAAAACATAGGGTAGCTGAATGGATAAGAAAACAAGACATATATATGCTGTCTACAAGAGACCCACCTCAGAACAAAAGGTAAACACAGATTATAAGTAAGGGGGTATAAAAGGATTATTAATACAAATGGAAATGAAAAAATAATGCTGGTGTAGGAATACTTATATCTGTCAAAATAGACTTGAAAATAAGGGTATAGTAAGAGACAAAGAAGGACACCACATAAGGATGAAGGAAGCCATCCAACAAAAGGATGTAACCCTTCTAAACATTTATGCACCCAATATAGGAGCACCTAAATATGTAAAGCAAGTTTTGATAAATATAAATACCAAGACTAACATGTCACTAAACAATAAGTGAATTAACAATGACCCCCAGCTGACCATAGCCTGTGTCTCTACCCCACCACTAGCGGCTAACCTTCCCTGTTTGTGTTCAGAGAGCCCTGTAGCTCCATTGCACCATGTGTGGCATCTGAGCCCTCTTTGGCAATGACCGCCTCTCTGTTCAGTGTCTGAGTAATACAGTCATAGTACGGGATTTAGACACCCCATCAACAACAATGGATAAATCTTCTAGACAAAAAATCAACAAGGAAATGGCAGGCTTAAATGACACACTAGATCAAATGGATTTAATTGATACCATCAAAGCATTTCACTCCAAGGCAGCAGAATATATATTCTTTTCAAGTGTACATAGGACATGTTAGGACACAAAACAAGTATCAATAAATTTAAGAAAGTTGAAATCATATCAAGCATCTCCTCTGATCATAATGATATGAAACTAGAAATCAGTCAGGGAAAAAAAACTGAAAAAGACATAAAGACATGGAGGTTAAATAACATGTCACTAAACAATAAGTGAATTAACAATGACCCCCAGCTGACCGTAGCCTGTGTCTCTACCCCACCACTAGCGGCTAACCTTCCCTGTTTGTGTTCAGAGAGCCCTGTAGCTCCATTGCACCATGTGTGGCATCTGAGCCCTTTTTGGCAATGACCGCCTCTCTGTTCAGTGTCTGAGTGCCATGAAGATTGCACACAGGGGTCTGAATGCATTTCCCTTTGAGAATGTCAACGAATATACCAACTGCTGCTTTGGATTTCGCCAGTTGGGGGTGGTTGACCAGTTGTTTGGGTTACAACCAATTTACATGAAGAAATGTCCTTATTTGTGGCTATGTTACAATGGAGAAATCAACAACCACAAGAAGTTGCAATGCCATTTTGAATTTGAATATCCAACCAAAGTGGGTGGTGAGGTAATCCTTCATCTTTATTACAAAGGAGGAATTGAGCAAACAGTTTGCATGTTGGATGGGGTATCTGAGTTTATTTTACCAGATACAGCCCATAAGAAAGTGTTCGTGGGGAGAGATACCTATAGTCACACCTTTGTTTAAAGCTATGGCAGAAGATGGATTTTTGGCTGTGTGTTCAGAAGCTAAAGGTCTTGTTAACTTGAAGTATTCCACAGCTCCTTTTTTAAAAGTGGAGCCACTTCTCCTGGAACACTATGAAGTACTGGATTTAAAGCCAAATGGCAAAGTTACATCAGTGGAAATAGTTAAATATCATCACTGCAAAGATGAGCCTCTGCATGCCCTCTATGACAGTGTGGAGAATTTATTCCCAGGTTTTGAAACAGAAAACATGAAGAGCAATTTCCAGATACTTTTTAACAATGCCATTAAGAAACATTTGATGACAGACCAGAGGATTGACTGTCTTTTATCAGGGGGCTTCGATTCCAGTTTGGTTGCTGCCATCCTGTCCAAGCAGCTAAAAGAGGCTCAAGTCCAGTACATTTTCCAGACATTTGCAATTGGCGTGGAAGATAGACCTGATTTAGTAGCTGCCAGAAAGGTGGCAAATCATGTTGGGAGTGAACACAATGAAGTCCTCTTTAACTCTGAGGAAGGTATTCAGGCCCTCAATGAAGTCATATTCTCCTTGGAAACTTATGACATTACAATAGTTCATGCTTCAGTGGATATGTACTTAATTTCCAAGTACATTCGAAAAGACAGAGAGGAGATTCAAGATGGCAGCTTTACTCTAGGCAGCATGTTTCTTGGCTTCTGTGAGGAGGAGGGAAACTCGCGGATTGGTGGAGAAACAGAGCAAGTGGACTAGGTTACCGAATCACTTTTGAAAGCAGGACATCAAAAATTATTGCGATCATTGAAAAACCAGACGGTAAGGAGACTGCTTCAGCACAAAAGGGACCCAGGGATCAGTGCGGGGACCAGGGGTGTGCAATCCCCAGGCCCGGTGCTCCTGGGTCTGCTTCAGGGCTCCCAGGAGAGGGGAGTCACTGCTCCCTCCCCCGAATATGGGGGTTGAGCAACTCCAAGGGAGAACTTGTTGCTTGAAGGCACAGAGAGGCCAGCTGGACTGGGAAAAAAATCACCCAGGGACTGTGAACACCCACCCAGAGACCTGGGAGAAGTGAGGACCCCCAGCCGGCAGGACCAGGGGTGGCCTAGAAGATCACCCACACCCCTAGCCTGGTGGGAGTGTGGATCGGTTGAAAACCTAGACATCACAACCCTGATCCAGGAAAGGGCACGGGCATTCTCAGATTTCGAGAGCCTGCTATAATGAACTACAGAAGCATGCGCCCCATCCTGACTCTCATGCTGTGAACCCAGAAGGGTCGCGGCACTTAGGGCGTTCCTAGAGCCCGAAACTCAAAAGTTTGGTGGAGGGGCGCGCATGATTCCCAGGGAGGGCACAGTGAATCCTATAACATTGCGGGTGCCTCCTGAGATCATAGAGCTGGAACCTTGCAGGGACCCCAGAGTCCGGAAGAACTCGGCAGTGAGCTCCGGAGAGTGAGTGTGCTCAGGAGCGCCCAGGGTACCTGAGAGATTTGCTGAGATTTGGCTGGGAAGACTGATAAGCATTTCAAAGGTCCCTCAGCCAGCTGAAGCCAGTAAGATCAGAAAAACTGGTCTGGCCAGTTAGAAACCAACAAGAGGTTTGTTTTTTTTTTTTTTGTTTGGTTTGGTTTGCTTTGGTTTTTGTGGCTGTTGTTGGTTGATTGATTTTATCTTGTGTTTTAAGTGACATTTTATTTTTCAATTCTTATTTTTATATCTCTCAATCCCTTATGTTTCTCTTCCATTCATCCTAATATTATTCTTTCCAATCCAAATTTATCTCTCCTGCACTCCATCTTCTGCTTTTTTTCCCTTTTTTTTTTAATCTTGCAAGTTACTGTAAATTTGTATTATCTTTCTCTCACTTTTCTGACATTTTTTATTTTAATAGTACTTTGGTATTCTTTTTCTTTCTGTATAATCTTCTTTGCTTGGCTTGTTATACTGTCATTTGATAGGTTCCCCCTGGTATCTCAGTCACAGTGTGTTCATAATTTACTATCCTTCATCTGTGTTCCATTAATACACCTCTCAAGGTTCTATACTCTTTATTCTTATTATCTAGATCTTATCCATTCTGCCACAAGACTTTCACTTTACTATTACTGTTAATAAGACCTAGTCCTTAGAATTGTAAATACTACTCAATACCCCTACCTGATCTCAGCCCACTTTGCAATTTCCTGAACTATACTATTGTGGGGGTTGTCTCTATTCTTTTACACACTACTCCTATTTAGTAATATTTAATCCAACTCTACCTTAGAATCTGACCTCCCACAGCCTCACAGCTTTCTAGATCCAACTGACAATCCTCTCATCCCCAATAAGAGTCTTACCCTTTTTCCATCCTTTCTAAAATGTGGATAGTGGGGTGGAGGATCACAGTTAACACTATAAGGAGCCAAAGGATAACACATCTCTTCTCTATTGGCTGCTAATGTAAATATCATAGTATACTATCTTGCTGTCTTAAAACATTTCGCCTTACTCCTCCAACTGATCACAAAAAAAAGAGTAGGGGGAAGCTGTGAACACCAGGATACACGAAGGTGATTGCACCACTGAATCTCACAAGTATTCTACCACAGAAGTTCACACCATAATTACAGGGAACCAGAACAGATCAATTTAAGAAACAGAGGCTAACAAGAAGAAACCCATGAACAATGAGAAAAAAAGAAACAATCCCCAATTGAAGGGAAACGAGGAAGCCTCAGGAAAAATGCTAAATGAAACAGAGGCAACTCAACTATCAGATAGTGAGTTCAAAACAATGACTATCAGGAAGTTTAATGAACTCACAATGAGCTATCAGAAATTAGAGGGAAACTACAACAATCTCACTGCAAACTATATAAACATGAAAAAGGAAATAGAAACTCTCAACAAAGGTGAAGAGGAAATGAAGAATACAATTTCTGAACTGAAGAACACAGTAGAAGGAATGAAAAGCAGGATTGATGAAGCAGAAGATCGGATTAGCGAGCTGGAGGACAAAGTAGAAAACAACATCCAGAAAGAGCAAGAAAAGGAAAAGAGGCTCAGAAAGAATGAAGATGGATTAAGAGAAATGCAAGACAATATGAAACATAATAATATCCGTATAATAGGGATACCAGAAGGAGAAGAAGAGCAAGGGATCAAAAACCTAGTTGAAAAAGTAATGAAGGGAAACTTCCCTAATTTGATGACAGAAAAAGTCACACAAATCGAGGAAACACAGAGAGTCCCAATCAAGAGGAACCCAAAGAGGCCCACCTCAAGACACATCATCATTAAAATGGCAAAATGCCAAGACAAAGAGAGAATCTTAAAGGCGGCAAGGGAGAAACAGGAAGTAACATGCAAGGGAGACCCAATAAGGCTAACAGCTGACTTCTCAAAGGAAACACTTCAAGCCAGAAGAGAATGGCAAGAAATACTCCAAGTAATGAGAACCAGAGGACTGCAACCAAGGCTACTTTATCCAGCAAGGCTCTCAATCAAGATAGAAGGCCAAATAAGAAGCTTCCCAGGCAAAAGAAGTCTAAAAGAATACACTTCCACCAAACCAGCTCTGCAAGAGATCCTAAAGGGACTGCTTTAAGGAAGGGAAGGAAAAGAGAGAGAGAGAGAGGAACACACGTACATAAAAGACAATGAATAAGTACCTATCAATAATAACGTTACATGTAAATGGAGTAAGTGTTCCAATCAAAAGACATAGAATAGCTGAATGGATAAGAAAAATGACCCTCATATATGCTGTCTACAAGAGACCCACCTCAGGATAAAAGACCTGTACAGGCTGAAAGTGAAGGGCTGGAAAAAAATCTTCCAAGCAAATGGACAGGAAAAAAAAGCCAGGGTAGCAATACTCATATCAGACAAAATAGACTTCCAAAAAAGGTCCATAAAGAGAGACCCAGAAGGTCACTTCATAATACTCAAGGGAAGGATGCACCAAGAAGATATAAATATTGTAAATATATATGCACTCAACATAGGAGCATCCAAATACATAAAGAAAATCTTAGAAGACTTCAAGAAAGATGTGGACAGCAACACAGTTCTAGTGGGGGATTTTAACACCCCACTATCAAAAATGAACAGATCTTCCAAACAAAATATCAACAAAGATATTGTGGCATTGAACAATACGCTTGATGAAATGGACTTTACTGATATATACAGCGCCCTCCATCCAAAAGAAGCTAAATATACATTCTTTTCAAATGTACACGGAACATTTTCAAAGATAGACCACATGATAGGACACAAAACAAGCCTCAAGAATTACAAGAAAATTGAAATCATACCAAGCATTTTGTCGGACCACAAGGGACTGAAGTTAGAAACCAACCCCAAGGTAAAAAAACCCAAAACACTCAAAATCATGGAGATTAAATAGCATGCTATTAAACAATGAATGGGTCAAGAATGATATTAGAGAAGAAATCAAAAGGTTTCTGGAAACAAATGAAAACGAATTCACAACAACCCAAAACTTATGGGACGCAGCCAAGGCAGTCCTGAGAGGGAAGTTCATAGCAATACAGGCCCACCTAAAAAAGTTAGAAACATTCCAAACAAACAACCTAACGCTACGTCTACAAGAACTCGAGGAACAACAACAAAGAAAGCCCAGAGCAAGCAGAAGGAAGGAAATAACCAAGATCAGAGCAGAATTAAATGACATAGAGACTAAAAGCACAATTCTAAGGATCAATGAATCCAAGAGCTGGTTCTTTGAAAGGATCAACAAAATCGACAAGCCTTTAAGCAGACTCATCAAGAAAAAAAGAGAGAAGACCCAAATAAACACAATCAGAAATGAAAGAGGAGAGATTACAACATCTACCACAGAAATACAAAAGATTGTAAGAAATTACTATGAAGAACTGTATGCCAAGAAATTTGAAAACCTAGGTGAAATGGACAACTTTCTAGAAAAATATAATCTTCCAAAACTCAATGAAAAAGAAGCAGAAAGCCTGAACAGACCAATAACAACAAAAGAAATTGAAGCAGTAATCAAAAACTGCCAAAACACAAAAGCCCTGGACCAGATAGTTTCACAGGAGAATTCTACAGAGCAATTAAGGAAGAGCTAACCCCTATCCTTCACAGACTATTCCAAAAAAATCCAAAATGATGGGAGACTCCCAAACTCTTTTTATGAGGCCAACATCATCCTAATTCCAAAACCAGATAAAGACACAACAAAGAAAGAAAACTTCAGGCCAATAGCATTGATGAACATTGACGCTAAAATCCTCAACAAAATACTGGCAAACCACATCCAACAATACATTAAAAAGATCATACACCATGACCAAGTGGGATTCATTCCAGGGATGCAAGGATGGTTCAATATTCGCAAGTCAGTAAGTGTAATACATCACATAAACAAAAGCAAAGACAAAAACCACATGATTATATCAATTGATGCAGAAAAAGCATTTGATAAGATACAGAACCCATTTATGATAAAAACACTCAGCAAAGTGGGAATAGAGGGAGCATTCCTCAACATAATAAAGGCCATATATGGGAGACCTACAGCCAACATCATACTCAGTGGGCAAAAACTAAACTCTTTTCCATGAAGATCAGGAACAAGACAAGGTTGTCCACTTTCACCACTTCTATTCAATATAGTATTGGAAGTTTTAGCCACAGCCATGAGACAAGAAAAAGAAATAAAAGGCATTCAAATTGGATAGGAGGAAACAAAACTGTCACTGTTTGCAGATGACATGGTAGTGTTCATAGAAAATCCTATAGACTCAGCCAAAAAATTGCTTGACCTAATAAATGAATTTGGAAAAACAGCAGGATACAAAGTCAATATCCAGAAATCAAAGGCATTTCTGTACACCAACAATGAAACAGCAGAAGCAGAGATCAAGGAAAAAATCCCATTTGAAATAGCAAAAAGAAAAATAAAATATCTACAAATAAACCTAACCAAAGAGGTAAAAGACCTGTATTGAGAAAACTACATAACACTCAGGAAAGAAATCAAGGAAGACAAAAACAAATGAAAACATATACCGTGTTCATGGATTGGAAGAATTAATATCATCAAAATGTCCATACTACCCAAAGCAATTTACACATTCAATGCAATTCCTATTAAAGTACCAATGGCATATTTCACAGACATAGAACAAACACTTCAAAAATTTATATGGAATTATAAACGACCCTGAATAGCTTCTGCAATTTTGAGAAAGAAGAGTAAAGTAGGAGGGATCACAATACCTGACACTAAACTATACTACAAGGCCATTGTAATCAAAACAGCCTGGTACTGACATAAGAACAGGCACATAGACCAATGGAACAGAACAGAGAGCCCAGAAATAAACCCGAGTCTCTATGGTCAATTAATATTTGACAAAGGGGGCAGCAACATAAAATGAAGTAAAAATAGCCTCTTCAACAAATGGTGTTGGGAGAACTGGACAGCTACGTGCAAAAAAATGAAACTTGAGCACCAACTTACACCATATACAAAAATAAATTCAAAGTGGATAAAAGACTTAAATATAAAACGTGACACCCTTAAAGTCCTAGAGGAGAACGTAGGTAGGAAAATCTCAGATATTTCATGCAGAAACTTTTTTACTGACTTGTCCCCTAGAGCAAGGGACATAAAGGAAAGAATAAACAAATGGGACCTCATCAAAATAAAAAGCTTCTGCACAGCTAAAGAAAACAGTATCAAAATTAAAAGAGAACCAACTGTATGGGAAAACATATTTGCCAATGATACCTCAGACAAGGGTTTAATATCCAAAATATATAAAGAACTTACATGACTACACTCTAAGAAGACAAGGAATCCAATTAAAAAATGGGCAAAGGACTTGAACAGACACTTCTCCAAGGAGGACATACAGAAAATCCAAAGACACATGAAATGATGTTCAATATCGCTAGCTATCAGAGAGATGCAAATTAAAACCACAATGAGATACCACTTCACACCAGTCAGAATGGCCATCATAAACAAAGCAACAAACAACAAGTGTTGGAGAGGTTGTGGAGAAAAGGGGACCCTAGGGCACTGTTGGTGCGATTGCACACTGGTACAACCACTATGGAAAGCAGTATGGAACTTCCTCAGAAAACTAAAAATGGATCTGCCTTTTGACCCAGCAATTCCACTGCTGGGACTCTATCCTAAGAATACTAAAACACCAATCCAAGAGAACCTATGCATCCCAATGTTCATAGCAGCACAATTTACAATAGCTAGATGCTGGAAGCAACCAAGATGCCCATCAGCAAATGAATGGATCAAAAAACTATGGTACATTTACACAATAGAATTTTATGCAGCAGAAAGAAAGAAGGAGCTCCTACCCTTTGCAACAGCGTGGATGGAGCTGGAAAACCTTATGCTAAGCAAAACAAGCCAGGCAGTGAAGGACAAATACCATATGATCTCACCTTTAACAGTAACCTAAACAACAAAACAAAGAAACAACCAAAATATAACCAAAGACACTGAAATAGAGGACAGGCTGACAGTGACCACAGGGGAGAGTAGAGGGAATTTCAGGGGACATTGGGAAGGGTTCACGGGAACAAACTTAAAAGACACATGGACAAAAACTAGGAGGAGGGTGGTAACGGGAGGGAAGTGGGGAGGGTTGGGGGGCTGGATTGGGAGTAAAAGGGAGAAAACTGTATTTGAACAAAGATTAAAATAAAATTTAAAAAAAAGGAGAAAGAAAAACACAGATAGTGTGGTGATCTTCTCTGGAGAAGGTTCAGATGAACTTATGCAGGTTTACATATATTTTCACAAGGCCACTTCCCCTGAAGAAGCTGAGGAGGAGAATGAGAGGCTCCTGAAGGAACTCTAAGTGTTTGATGCTGTCTGTGCAGATCAAACTACTGGCGCCCACGGCCTTGAATTGAAAGTCCCATTCCTGGATCATCAGTTTTGTTCCTATTACCTGTCTCTGCCAGCAGATATGAGAATTCCCAAGAATGGGGTAGAAAAACATCTGCTGAGAGAGACATTTGAGGACTCCAACCTGATACCTAAGGAGATTCTCTGGTGACTGAAAGAAGCCTTCAGTGATGGCATTACCTCAGTGAAGAATTCCTGGTTTAGGATTTTACAGGACTATACTGAACATCAGTGTGATGATGCAATGATGGCAGTTGCAGCCCAAAAGTTTCCCTTCAACACTCCTAAAACTAAAGAAGGCTATCACTGCCATCAAATCTCTGAACACCACTACCCAGGCCAGGCTGACTGGCTGACTCATTACTGGATGCCCAGGTGGATTAATGCCAACAACCCTTCTGCACGCACTCTGACCCATTACAAGTCAGCCCCCAAAACTTAGGCATGTTCTGAGCCATACAGTGAAAATAATGTTTCTTCTTATTGTGAAGGGCAGAGGACTTGGGGCTAGAAGAGTAGCAAAGAGCATCCTCTACCCAGGGGGGTGAAAAAAATAAAAGTCTTAAATCTAAAACAAAACAAACAAACAAACAATGAGATCAAGGAAGAAATCAAATGATACCTTGAAAAAATGGAAATGAGAACACAACAACCCATAATCTATGGCACACAGCTAAAGCAGTGCTAAAAAGGAAATGCATGGCATTACAGGCCTATCTCAAGAAACAAGAAACATTTCAGATAAACAATCTGACTTGACACTTAAAGAAACATAAGAAAGAACAACAAACAAAACACAAAGGGGATAGGAGGAATAAAGATCAGATCAGAAATACATGAAATGGAGTCTTAAAAAACACAAAAGATCAATAAAACCGAGAAGGTGTCTTTAAAAGAAAACAAGATTGACAAACCTTAAACCAGACTCATTAAGGAAAAAAGAGAGAAGACCCAAATAAAATCAGAAATGAAAGAAGTAACAACTGACATCAAAGAAATACAAATAATTTTAATAAAATATTATGAACAATTATATGCCAACAAACTGGACAACCTGGATGAAATAGATAAATTTCTAGAAATATATAATTTTTGGAAACTAAATCAGGAAGATTCAGAGAATCTGAATAGACAGATTCCAACTAGTGAAATTGAAGCAATAATTTTAAAAAACTCCCAACAAAGAAAAGTCCTGGCCCCAATATTTTCCCAGGTGAAGTTTATCAAACATTCCAAGAAGAATACCTATCCTCCTCAAACTATTCCAAAAAACTTAAAAATTTCAAAGACTCCCTAGCTCATTTTATAGGGTAAGCATTATCCTAATTCCAAAATAAGATAAAGACACTACAAAGAAAGAAAACTACAGGCCAATATACCTGAACATAGATGCTAAAACCTTCAACAAAATATGAGCATATAAGTTCCACCAATATATTAAAAATATTGTACACCATGATCAAGTGGGATGTATTCCAGGGATGCAAGGTTGGTACAATATCCACAAATCAATAAACATGATATACCACATAAATAAAATGAAGGATAAAAATCACACGATCTTATCATGTGCAGAAAATTGATGCAGAAAAGGCATTTAATAATATCCAGCATCCATTTATGATAACAGCTCTCAGCAAAATGGGAATAGAGGGAACATACTTCAACATAATAAAGGACATATATGAAAAACCTATTGCAAACATATTGAATGGACAAAAACTACAAGCATTTCCCTTAAGATGGGGAACAGGACAGGGATGTCCACTTTCACCACTCTTATTCAATACTGGAAGTCCTAGCCACACCAGTCAGATAAGAAGAAATAAAAGGCATCCAAATTGCAAAGGAAGAAGTAAAACTGTCATTAGTCACAAAAACACATGATACTGTATATGGAAAACCCTAAAGATTCCACCAAAAAACTACTAGAACTGATACATGAGTTTAGTAAAGTAGTAAGATACAAATTAAATATCCAAAAAATCAGTTGTATTTTTACACACCAATAATGAACTATCAGAAAGGGAAACAAAGAAAACCCATTCAAAATTGCTTCAAAATGACTAAAAAACCTAAGAATAAATTTAACCAAGGATGTAAAAGACCTATAGTCAGAAAATTATAAGACACTAAAGAAAGAAACTAAAGATGATACAAAAAAGTGGAAGCACATACTGTGTTCATGAATAGGAAGAATTATTAAAATGTCTATACAAACCAAAGAAATCTATAGATTCAATGCAATTTCTATCAAGATACCAATGTCATATTTCACAGAACTACTACAAATATTTCAAAAATGTTTATGGAAACTCAAAAGACCCTAAATAGCAACAGCAATCTTGAGAAAGAACAAAAGTTGGAGAAATCACACTACCTGATACCAAACTATACTACAAAGCCACTATAATCAGAACATCATGGCACTGGCATAAAAAAACCACATAGATCAATGGAACATTATAGAGAGCCTGGAAATAAACCCACATCTTTATACTCAACTAATATGACAAATGAAGCAAAACATACAATGGACTACAGATAGTCTATTCAGTCAATGGTATCAGGAATATTGGACAAATATGTGCAAAATAATGAAACTAGACCACTTCTTATGCCATACATAAGAATAAACTCAAAATGGATTAAAGACTTAAATGTTAGACTTGACACCATAAGAATCCTACAAGAAAACATAGGCAGTAAAAACTTGAACATTTCTCATAGCAATATCTTTTCTGATATAGCCCCTCAGGCAAGGAAAACAAAAGAAAAAATAAGCAAATGAGACTACATCAAACTCAAAAGTTTTTTCACAGCAAAGGAAATCATCAATAAAATGGAAACAACCCACTGAATGGGAGAACATATTTGTCAATACATTTGATAAGGTGTTAATATCCAAAAATTATAAAGAACTTATAAAACTCAATACCCCCAAAACAAACAATCCAATTAAAAATTGGTCAAAGGACCTGAATACACACTTTTCCAAAGAGTACATACAAGTGGTTATTAGGCATATGAAAAGATGCTCAATGTCACTAATTATCAGAGAAATGCATATTAAAACCACAATGAGATATCATCTCATATCTGTCAGAATGGCTATTATCAATAAATCAACAAACAAGTTCTGGTGAGGATGTGGAGAAAAGGATACCCTTGTGAACTGTTGGTAGGAATGCAGATTGATGCAGCCACTGTGGAAAACTACGTATTTACCTCAAAAAAATTAAAATTGAAACTGCCTTATGACCCAGCAATTCCACTTCTGGGAATTTATCCAAGGAAACTCAAAACACTAATTTAAAAGAATATATGCAGCCCTACATTTATTGCATAGTGTTTACAAACACCAATATTTGGAAGCAGCCCAAGTGTCCATCATAGCTGAGTAGATAAACAGCTGTCATATATTTACACAATGGAATACTACTTGCTGTAAAAAGAAGGAAGTCTTACCCTTTGCGACAGCATGTATGGACCTGGAGAACATTATGCTAAGGGAAATAAGCCAATCAGAGAAAGACAAGTACTGTATTATTTCATTCATATTTGAACTAACAAGCAAAATAACAAGTGACAGACTCATAAATATAGAGCAGATTGACAGCTTTTGGGTGGTGGGACACTGGGGGGGACAGTTGGAGTGAAGGGATTAAGCAGAAAAGAAAAACTCCTGAACTGGGACAACAGTGTGGTGAATGCAGTGGGGAGGGAGGAAGAGTAGATAAAGGAGGATATAGAGGAAGTAAATGGTGATGGATGAAGACTTGACTTGAGGTAGGAAAACACAATACAGTGTACTTACTGATGGTGAGTTGTAGAATTGTGCAACCTGTGCAGTTCTGTATAATTCTGTATAATTGTGCAACCTGAAGCCTGTATAATTTTATTAACCAGCATCACCCAAATAAATTAAATAAAAAGGAAAAAAAGAAAAGTAATTATCAAGAAAAATGGTGCCCCTATCTCTCAGTCTCTGTGGGAGGGTAAGAGCCTAACTCCAAGATAGCACCTTGTTCCAAGTTGTAAAACTATTATACTTCCTGTCACACAAATACAGAAAGATTTTTTTTAAACTTTAGATTTGTTTAAACCTTCCAAGGTAATTCTGGAAAGGTTTAAAAAATAGATATACTAAAAATCTATCAGGTTTTTTTTTTATGTGATAGTTTGTTTTTTTTTAACTTGCCAGGTAATTCTAATGTGGAACCCAACTGAGAACACCTATCATGGTAGCCAGAGCAATCATATCATGTCATTCTGCTTTTTCTGCTTACAAGTTCTTAATACCTGGTAAATCTCTACTTTTCTTAAAGGTCTATGAAGCTTTCTTTGACCTTTTACATTACCATATATGTGCTTTTACTACAAGACTAATAACACTAAGTTATAATTATTTATTTACATATCAATAGCTAAATCCTATTTATCTGTATTAAATCTGTCTCTCACAGCTGTCCCTCCTTCTCATTGCCCCATACTAACTCATTATCACCTCTCAATCAGGTGACTACATAAACTCCTTACTAATTGTTTCTAATCCTAACCCCTTCAAATTGCTCCCAGTAAAAAAAAAAAATAATAAAAAAAATAAAATTGAATGGCATCATACCACTATTAGAGTTCCCAATGGCTCATCACCTTCTATACAATAATATTTAAATTCCCCAGGGTGGTATTCAAACACTTTCCCAAGTAATTCCAATACACACCAGATTTTCCACTCACTCCTAACACCACCTACCCACAACCACAGGGTACCTCATCCATCTCTAATCAAACCATCATGCTTTTGTTTAAGCAGCTCATTCTATCTAAAATGGCTTTCTCTCATTTTCCATCAGGCAAACTCTTTATTTTTAAAAGTTCTCTGAAGTGTTACTTCTCTAAAGCTGTCCTCTTCCTCTACCAAGAATTGATTGTATCTTTCTCTTTCCCTCCTTTTCCCACTGTAAATAACTATAGATAACTTATCACAGTTTGGTATGCATTATCTACATGTCTCTCTCCTTCATTTGAAAGTGAACATCTCTAAGGCAAAGACCAGGTGGTGATATCAGTATCACCTCCAATAGCTGATGATTCTAGTATCACTTCCAGTAGATCAGTAGATGATTGTTGAATTCATTAGAAAAGGTATTTTTAAATCCCTAACTGACAAACTTAAGAGAAACATCTTTACTCATTACTGTCCCCTTATCCATTTGGGGAAATTGGCAGTGGAAATAGCTTAGATCTTCAAATATTAACATTATAAAATTATAGAGCTCAAAGAAATCTTTGGAGACTGTGTCTAAAGTACATTTTACTAGTGAAAAAAATTGAGAATTTTTCCAAATAAAAGTGTATCCAAACATGAAATCTATTAAGCCAGTGCCTTCTAGCTTTTAAGTTTTAATTCTATATTTTAATCATGCTTATTGGAAGGTCATTTATTGTTAGAAATGACAAAGCCATGTGATTTCTTACAAGATCTTAAGAGAGTGGAAGGAGGGTTTCTCATTTCTAGCCCTTATAGTGGAGTTTCAAAGAAGCTGTTTTCATACTGAGTTATTATGAACCACAAATTAGAGAGTTTTGAAGCCTTTTTTGTGCACTCAGAAAACTAATACCACTCTAGAACTGCTAGATCCTTAATTGTGGGTTAGCAATGGTTTATTAGTATAAAAAGTAATATCCAATAACAGAGCCTCCCAGAGATTCTTCCACGAATAGCTTCCACTGCCTCATCAAATATCAGTGTAGTATCTGCCTCTGCACTGAAGAGAAATGAGGTTTACAAAAAATACATTAAAGAGAGTGTTGAAATTGTTTTTTCCTGATTTATCCTAAAACACACATGATTCTCTGAAATTTCTCATACAAAAAAATGCAAAGAAAGACCTTGGTGCAAATGAAAATTTCTTAACAGTTCTTAAAATCAACCCTCTTTTACAAACAGATTACCTGAGTCAAATGTCCATAGAACTAACTCTTCTCTCATGGATAATATGAAAAGGTGGACATCAGGTGAGTTATGAATCATACCAGAAAACATTTTAATAATTGTGCACTTATAATGTATCTTAGGAAAAATATATAACTACTACAATACACCCAAGAATCTTGTGGCTTAAAATGAGACATTTGGTGACTGCAGTAACCTGTCTTATTCCAATTGCACATGGCATGCGCCCTGGCCTGGCATGAATGTTTCAGATCTTTAGTAAGTTATGGTCCTAAGTGCTTGAAAGCATTACTGACGATCATGGCCTAGATCTCTAACACATATCTTCACATGCTGTATTTCCATACATGTTACTGGGTTCTTGTACCTATAAGCACACATAATTTTATCAGAAAATGCAACTGATTATCCTTGGCTCTTTCTGACCATATATGCCTGTGAGTGACACTCTCAGTGTTGAGTGACACCAAAATCAAAATCTAATACTATTGAAGGAGAGCTTCACCTTTGTTCTAAACTAAGTGACATTAAACGTATTATTCCTTTTATTATTGACTGCTCAAAAAAAATCCATTCTTCTCAAGAAAGTTACTTTTAGGTATACATTTTGTAAATCAATTCTATTTATAAGTTGATATTATTGTTTTTCTTTGTTCTTTATTTAATGACTGTGGGAATTTTTTTGTTTCATTTTATTATTATAGTTATCTTCTTTCTTTCTTCCTTTCTTTATTATAGTTATCTTCTATTTGTGGCAATTAAAACTAGCTTTAACCTGTAATAATAATATGTTTGTTTTTTAAATTAATTTAAAGTTTTTTTAAATGGAGTATATTTAATGAAAAAAAGTAAATAATAGTACAGATGACAGGAAAATCATAAAGATGGCATGAAAGATGTGTTTTGGAAATACTGCCCAAGGGAAAAGTTCTATACCTAGGTGACCCCTCTTCCATAGAGGGTAAATAGCTCACACTTTTTACCACTGTCAATTCTAAAAGCTACTAACATATAAGCAGGCAACCAAAAACAATATTACTCTAGATGACACTGGTAAACCAAATATTTTTTTAAAGCATTTGGTTTTGGGTAGTATAGAAAAACTCTTATAGGGATAAGTAATTTTTTTAATCAACACTAAGATAACTAAAGACTAGTTCAGTCCTTTTTTAAACCCTTATGTCATTCCTCCTTTACATAAAGTAAAATTTCAAATCACTAATAAGAATCACTAACCAGAAAAAACGATACTATCTCCCAACTATCCTCACCAACCAAAGAAATATTTTGTTGTGCTACATCTTTCATTGCTTGTATTTTTTAAAATTAATTTATTTATTTGTAGAGAGGGAAGGGAGGGAGAAAGAGAGTGAGAGAGAAACATCAATGTGTGGTTGCTGGGGGCCGTGGACTGCAACCCAGGCATGTGCCCTGACTGGGAATCGAACCTGCGATGCTTTGGTTCACAGCCCGAGCTCAATCCACTGAGCTATGCCAGCCAGGGCAACATTGCTTGTATTTTTAAAATAGAGTTCCTCATACAAATATTTGAAGAACTCTGTTCTGATAAATATACTTTTATAAACACCACTCCCCTTTTGGGAGGTTTCCTAGGACACACCCCATAGAGTGTCATGTACCATGAATAGGGAATTACTATCTACCTTATAAAAAGTAGAAGCTGCTTTCAATAACAAGACGTTATTCATTACTCCTTGCAGGCACACCATAATTACTTCAGACTGTTTAAATTTTCCCAATCATAGTGAAATGTACTGTTAGAAATCATAGTTAATATGCTCAGATAAAGACAAATTGCAGAGAAATACAATTGAACTAAGTTATCTGCATTCTTATTTTAATAACATGAGAAGAGTGAGTTTGCGATTATATAGTAACTCTGTAGTTTGTATAGAAAGTGAAGTAGTAATATGATTTTTATAACAAAAACAATACAATTGGTATAGAAGGGATGTGAGCCTACCCTGATTAGCATTCCTAACCTTGCAAACATGTCAAAAGGCAATCTTTTATACAATGTTAAATGCCAAGACTAAAAATGGTTCAACTGTACTTTGACAATTATTACATCTACAGTGTGTATTGTCAAACAAAATATAAAACAGGCTGTAAAATAAAATAAAAAACCAGGAAATGTAAGAAAGCAATTCCCTAAGGTACATATGGAAATTTCACTGTTCTTATAGCATTTACTTTTTTTCAGAATCTTTTATTTTATTTTATTTTTTTAAGATTTTATTTATTTATTTTTAGAAAGGGAAGGGAGGGAGAAAGAGAGAGAGAGAGAGAGAGAGAGAAACATCAATGTGTGGTTGCTGGGGGCCGTGGCCTGCAACCCAGGCATGTGCCCTGACTGGGAATCGAACCTGCGATGCTTTGGTTCGCAGCTCGAGCTCAATCCACTGAGCTATGCCAGCCAGGGCATAGCATTTACTTTTTATGTGGTAGAGTAGCCATAAAGAATTTCCAGTGTACTCAAAACTGGTTGCATAAAAAATAAAGGACACTGCTAAAAAAATGATTTGAAGGTTTGAATTACGGCACATACTACCAGTTGTCTCAAAACAACCATTCTACACTTCCTTTTGAGTAATAGAACTTTTATTTTTAATTGAGTACCTAGCAGCCCAGAACAAGGACTAATTTCAATTGAGGATAGGTGTAGCAATATGACTTAAATTCTAAATGATAAGATGTAAGGGAGAATATTGGATGCAATTTCCAGGAAGTGTCCTTAAAGAAAGGAGACAAGAACTTCTACTTTCTCTTCCTCCTTCCTGTTGGCTGGAGGACAGGAGTGACAGCTGGAACTGGAGCACAGTCATAGAGTATTACATGGCCTTAAAAAGGAGGCCAAATGCATAGCAAAGAAACAAGATGCAAGAGGCCTGGATGTCTCAAACCATGGAGCAAGATCCTGAACCACTTTCCTTTAGACTTTAACATGAAAACTCAATAATTTCTCTCTTGTTGAATCCATTATTTGGGGTTTACTGTCACTCTCAGCTAAATCTAATCCTAAAGCATACATCTATACATTTTCAGCCACACATAAATTTTGTTCCTTCTATTTTTTATTTTAATTATATTTTATTGATTATGTTATTACAGTTGTCCCAATTTTTCCACATTTGCCCACCACCACCCAGCACCCCCACCCCCTCAGACAATCCCCCCACCATTGTTCCTATCCATGGATCATGCTTATAAGTTCCTTTACTTCTCCATTTCTTATACTGCACTTTAAATCCCCATGGCTATTCTGTGACTACCTATTTGTACTTATTAATCCCCTCACCTCTTCACCCATTCCCCTACACCCTCCTCACGTCTAGCAACCATCAAAACACCCTCTGTACCCATGATTCTGTCTCTGTTCTTCTTGTTTGCTCCATGTTAGTTTAATTTTTAGATTCAGTTTTTAATTGATATGTATTTTGTGGAGGGGGGGGAGTTTTGCCTGAAGGGCCCCCCCAGCTGCCACAGATGAGAATAAGTTTACCAAGACATGATCTGCTTGGGGAGAAAAGGTGGCCTGTCTCTCAAAGGAGAAGGGCCAAGAGCCTTTTCCTCAATGGGCTTTTATTGGGTTCTTTTTGCCCAGGAATACAGGTAAAGCCCATTAGTCATTATAGGAAGTAAGGATCAAACAATAGATAACATACAAAGAACTATGAGGACTAATTCTGAGTCAGGGTCTGTTAGCTGAAGGCCTACAAAACCTTGGGAAACAAACTCCTTTTCTGCCCAGACCTTTATCATTTAATTGAGAGCATTCTAAACAAAGCAGGTTTCACAGGATTTTACATATTCTTTCTTAGGCCTGATCACCCAGGGAACCCGCCCTTTCCAGCACAGGGCGATACCCACCACCAGCATTGTTTCAGGCTTAAGGCATTGTTTCAGGCTTAAGTCAGGCAGGGGAAGTAAGGCAGCCAAGAGATTAGGAGACTTCCTGCAGACAGAATGAGGACTCGGGCTATGTCAAAGCCGAGGGGAGAGGGTCCATCATCCCCTTTTGCTATAGCCCCCAAGTCCTTCCCTGGGACCTCCTTATGATCATGCCTGTCTTACATCATTCCCTCCTTGGGGAATCTTACCCGTCATTGGCTAACCGATCAAGCATTGGGGGCCAGTTATGGATGAAGTAAAAGGAGTAGAAGCAGCGCCCCTGCCAGGGAAATAAGCTTTGTCTCCTTAGTGGCTTATGATCCAAGGGTCACTCACTCAGCCTTAGACATGGGGGGTTACAGCTTCTGAAACTAGGCAGGGTGGTTCCCAACACTATTTATTGCTATTTTATTGTTCATGGTTTTAGTCTTATTTTTTTTCTTAAATAAGTCCCTTTAACATTTCACATAATAATGATTTGGTAATGAACTCCTTCAGTTTGTTCTTGTCTGTAAAGCACTATATCTGCATCTGCTATTTGATTCTAAATGATAGTTTTGCTGACTAGAGCAATCTCGGCTGTAGGTCCCTATTTTCATGATGGAATATTTCTTTCTAATCTCTTCTAGCCTTCAAAGCTTCTTTTAAGAAATCAGCCAACAGTCTTATGGATACTCCCCTGTAGGTAACTAACTGCTTTTCTCCTGCTGCTTTTAAGATCCTCTCTTTCTCTTTAACCTTTGGCATTTTAACTCTGATGTGTCTTGGAGTGGGCCTCTTTATATTCATCTTGTTTAAGATTCTCTATGCTTCCTGGACTTGCATGTTTGTTTCTTTCATCAGATTAAGGAAGTTTTCTTTCATTATTCTTTCAAATAGATTCCCAATTTCTCACTATTTCTCTTCTCCTTCCAGAACCCCTATGATGTGAATGTTGGACCACTTAAATTTGTCCCAGAAGCTGTTTATACTATCCTTATTTTTGTGGATTCTCTTTTCTTCTTGTTTTTCTGCATGGTTGTTTTTGGCTTCCCTATGTTCCAATCAATTATTTGATTCTCAGCTTCACCCACTCTACTGTTGTTTCCATGTAATTTGTTCTTATTTCAATTAGTAACTCAAGCTCAGTACTTGAGATGTGCCCTTCATGTGAGTCAAATATACCCTCCTTGTTTAGTTGAGACTTGATTGTTGTTGGCAGATCATGGGAGGGATTTACCCAGGCCAGTCAGCTGCAAGGACTGGCTGTGACCACTGACTACCACCCTCTGCCCTTCACGGAGAATCAAGTGTGAAGCAGCAGGGTGGTGGTACTCTGACATGATCTGTAGCCTCCTCCTTAGTGTGCATGCTCTGAGGTTTCCCAATGGTGCAGGCCAAGGTCAGCTCCCAGTTGTGTTTTGCCTGCGGCACCCTGCCTAAACTGTAAAGCAATCTGAGATGGCTGCTATTTGTGCTGGGCTTGGAGATCCCCAGGTGAAGCCAAGCTGTGAATCTAGGCTGGCTACTATTAGCGTGCAACCTGGGACTCACTGAGGCCAGCTGTTGCTTGTTTGAGAGGATTTAGGTAGTTGTGAGGCATAAGCTAAGAGCATCCATTCATATGAAAAAGCAGCGTGGGTGGGCCCATAAGTTGGGTGGGGCAGAGACTCAGGGGATTTCCAGGCCAGGACAAACAGTGTTAGTCAGGTGTAGAGGAATCTCAGATATGGCACCAGCTTGCCAGCTCTGTGGGGGAAGGGTTCAGAAAAGGGACAATGGCTTCTGTTCACCTTCATGCCAACCACTTCAGTTCTTCCCTATATACCACTGGTGCCTTTCAAGCTGCTACCCTGGTGCTGGGGCTCAGAGGGAATGAGTCTGAGTAGGTGAGTCCATCTGTGAGTTCTTTAAGAACTCCTTGGGGTTCCAGAAATTTCTGCCATGGACTGAATCCCCACTGTTTTTTTTAGCCAGAAGTTGTGGGAACTTATCTCTTTGGCACTGGAACCATGGGCTGGGAGCTCTGGTGTGGATCTAGAACACCTCGCTCCCAAGGTATCCCTCCCAAATTTTTATCCGGCACACATGGATGTGGGACCAGCTCATTCTACATCTTTTTTTCCCCTCCTACTCATCTGGATGGATGTGTTAGACTTCCATTCAACTTGATTTCTGATGGTTCTGAGTTATGGTTGTTCTATATTTTAGCTGTAATTTTGATGTGGTTGTGGGAAAAGGTGAGCCATGTCTGGCTATGTCACTGTCTTGACCAGAAGTCTCTAACAACTCTTTAAATTACTTGAATTTCACTGTTTAAATCTTTTTAGAACACATTTATTGTGAATTGTTAAACCATTAACTGCTATGAATGGGTTGTATAAAATGTGTGTGTGTGTGTGATGCAAAAAGAATTTAGCATTTAATACAAATCTTTCCAATGCTTTCAAAAATTCTTGCATCTCACTTGTAAGAAATGGAAGGCACCAAAAAATTAAGTAATTTGTTAAAGCTCATATTCAACATTCAATAAATATTAAGTAAATGATAAACTTGAATTGAAGCTTAGATTCTATTGGGGGAGATTGACAAAAAATAAGTAAACAGATAAATAAGTATAAATGAAGACACACTGGGGGCAATAAGGGGCTGAGATAGAGCCTAGTAGGCAAAAGGAGGGAAATGGCAAACCAGCTTCAATCAGTGTCAGTGAAGGCTGAGGCCTAATGGATAAGATGGAGATAGCCCAGCAAAGGCTGCAGTAAAAGGCATCCCAGGCAGAAGCAGGCTCAGATACCTTCACATGGATGCTTTACATTTGTATAACCTGAGGTGCGTCTTCCACATTCCTTCCAGTATACGTTCCTGTTATGTTTGCACATGGCCCTATGTACCATAAAAGGATTTGTAAATGCATGGTCACTTACTCTCCTGACAGAGCAGATCAATGGAAGCACTTGAACTGAGACTTGAATCTAATAACATCCATGCTACTGTGTGGGGAATGGGTTGGGAAGGAGGCGTCAAGGACTACCATCAACCCTAATTGTCATGATGGGACATTGGAAGAATAGCCAGTCTGAAATAAAGGGTCAAGACCAGTAACTGTAGCATGAGCAATAGAGAAGCCCACCAGGAACTGACCTAAAACATTCTCCAAAATTCTCTCTCCCTCAGCCCCTATACCACTTTCCTCTGGCTCCATATCTGCAGTAAAAAGAGAAAGAAAGCAGAATCACTACAGAAAGTTACTAGGTGAAAAGTGGCAGTTCCTGGCCATTTTCTGACCTATCAATCTTTCTTCTCAGAAAAACTCACATTTACCAGTTTCAGCTTTTAGTTCCCTTGGTGGTTACTATCGTATATCTAAATGGTAAATTACGTCCATTTCTTCAATTACTAGTTTTAAACAGTTTCCATTTACTCCTTGCTTTGTTCACTTAACTAAGCATCTTATACATCTTTCAAGTATAAAGAGTCTCTTCATTGCTTTTTCACAGCTGCAATGATTTTCTCCTAGACAGCCACATGGCTTACCCCATCACTTTCTCAAATCTTTGTTTAACTTACTACAAGATCCAGTGGACCCAGCAACAATTTATAGTAAAAAAAAAAAGTAGTACATCGAAGATTTAGCTGATCCACAGGTCACAAGTAAACTAACTGCATTAACAAGTGTCCCAGACCGCCATGTCACCTACGGTGTTGCTCTAATGCTTTCCTCTTACCTTGTGGGGAGGTTTGCTATGATGATGATGAAATTCCCAAGCTCCAGTCATAGGTAGATCAGCTCAGTGTGAGAGAACAAGCAGACATGGACTGATGCTGTACTGCAGACTCACTCAGGGGACTGAAAGACAGAAGGGGAAATTCTCTCAATGGATACAACACTCAGTCACCTATTTTTGTGTGGAGAGGAAGGAGGTCTGAAGTAAGAATATACATAATCTCATATGTGGTTGTTGAGGGGCCTAGAGCGAGCAAGAGTGGAAGACTGAGGACAAGGAGGTCTAGGGAGAGGTAAATCGAAAGACCTATGGGAGTGGGCACAAATGTGAGGATCTTTGACCACACCTCTGAGAAGGCAACAAGCAAGTAGACAGGATGACTCAGCCAGTGGATGTCAGCCAGCCTCTGGCTTCAGCCACCTTTGCATGGACACAATATTCTCGAGCAGAGTAGTCACCTTGGCAGAGTTGGAGACTATTCCTGTGACCATTTGGGCTCCCTCTCACCAAGGCTGATCTAGCTACTGATGCTGAGAAACATTTGGCCTACCAGCCATACAAATCAACACTGAGCCCCTAAGATGATTCCATCCTTCTCATCAACAAGCCACTTGGTTGTAAATTAATTATATCAGAACGCTTCCATACTGGGAAAGGCGATGTTTCATATTTACTGGAAGTGATATATATTCTAGGTATGGGTTTGCCTTTACAGCCCACAGTGCCCCACCCAGCACCATGATCCAAGGACTCACAGTGTGCCTGATCTACTTCCATGGGATCCTACATACCATACATACCTTCACCTCAGACTGAAGGATATACTTTACTACAAAGGAGCTGAGGTATTATGGGCAGATAACCATAGGATTTACAGGCCTTATTTATCAGACCATTCAAAAACTGCCAATCTGACAGAGTGACAAAACAGCCTTTTGAAGGCATAGCTGACATGCCAGCTTGGAGATGACACCTTAGAGATATGGAGAACTATATTTCAAGACACAGGACATCAATGACCAGTACGTGGTGGTGTGTATTGGTAGCCTGAATACTTAGGTTAAGGAACCAATCATAGAATCAGAGAGACCCTGCTCAGAAACACTCCTAGAGACCCACTAGGGAATGTTTGCTTCTCTACTGCATGACTTTAGGCTTTGTGGGTCAAGAAGTCCTAGTTCCAAAGAGGGAAAAAAAGTGAGAATCTCACTAAACAGAAATTTACAGCTGCTGCCTGGTCACTTTGGGCTCTTAATAGAATAGACCAGCAGCAAAGAAAATAGTTACCACAGTTGTGGGGAAATTGCAATGATCATCATTGGAACACAAGGCTGCTGCGGCAATATTATGGGGACTTGAAAAAATGAGTTGGGCATTAAAGTAATCCAAAGAACACAGTGTAATTTTCCCATACCCAATCATAACTCTAAATGGACAGGTCAAAGCAACCGTGGACTGATTAGGACATTGAGCCAAGGGCCTAAGACCACTCAGGGAATGAGTCTGGATTAATTCACCAAGCAAGTCCCCTAGGCTGGTAGAAGTGTTCTCCAAAGGGAAAGGGAGTCTGTTAAAGGCAGGAGGGGAAAGAAATGATAAGTGTTAGCTGTGAGATTGGGACAAACCGCAGCAGTGAAGGGCTGTAGTTCTTCCCACTAAACTTCTGCCTGTAAGTTTTCCCAGCAATTGTGACCAATAAGAATCCTGAAGATGTGCTGAATGGAATGAACCTAACATGAGAAGTAAAATCATCTGAGTTGTGCAAGGGTTGTACTTGAGTGGATGCTATAGATGCTCCATTCTAATGTCCTTTACAAGGCATCAGACCATTCCTACTATGAGTATTGAGTGATGAGAATTCTGCCTCCTTCTAGGTGCATCACCTTCTGTCAAATGGGATTTGTCTTGTCTAAGAGGCCTCACCTACCACAACCATAAGGCAGATGCTGGCCAGTGACGGAACAAAATGTACTTCGATATGAGATTGACTCTATCATATGATTTATATTCCAGGACTTCCTTGTGAGTTGGTGTTAGCTAGTCTATAGCTGAGATTACACTCTAGTTTATCTTTTTCCCCACCTTATTCTAATTTCCTCCTTCCCTTTCTATAGAGAGCAATTTCCCCCTCAATAAACCATTTGATTTACCAAGGTTCCATCTCAAGTTCTACTTCAAGAGAACCCTATCTAAAACCAACATCAGTTTTGCAGAATTGGTTCTGTAAGAAAAAATTCATCACTACTGTTTCACAACTTACATTGTATTTTTAAGAAGCATAGTATTTAAACAAGAAATAGCACACTTTCTAACCTAAGTCTGATTAAAATATTAGGTTGATCTGCTCTTTCTGTAATCATATTATATGGCCAGTATAACATGAGCATTTAAACTTATAGCTAAGATAGTCTCACTACAAAACTAGATACTCTAACACAGCATCTCTGATCCTTGAAGGCAGGTCCTCTCACCCAGCTCCACCATGGGAAGATTAAAGACCAAATCCCTCTCACTCTACCTATAAAATAAGCAATCCACCAAGTAGCTTCACCTACCCACCATAGAACCTCAAAAGGGAATTTTAATATGCCTAAAACAAAATTGAAAACTTAGACTGTGGAGGACACTACTTTGATGTTACAGAGTAAGCAAACCTTATCTAATCTACTTTTAAATCTTAACCTAGTGTTTTAAAACTATCAGAAGCTTCTTCCTATATCAACCAATATCTATAAGAATAAATTTCTTATATGGCAATTTTATTACAGGCTTAAAAGATGGGTAACAGACTCTGTTTCTCATTTTAAATAATTTAAATGTCTTCACATTTCCTTATGGGCCCTAACTTCCTGAGAAACCACTATATATCAGGCTATTTACTGACTTTTAGAGTATCTCATCAACACATCTACTCTCTCTTCTAATTCAAAAGCTCAAACACACATAATATTGTTCATCAATGTTCACAAGAGTAGAGATCAACCTTGAAAAATAAAATCACTATAATGATAACTCTTTCAGCATTACTGTTATTGTTCTTATGGCTAGTCTTGTAGTCACATTGCATTTTGGTCTTCTTTTTTCTCTCCTTTTCATCTCTCTACTTTCTCCATTGAACCTGAGCTTTTTTTGTTTGTTATCTAACAAGTTTCCTTAATTATCATCAAAGTCACATCTACTACTCCAAAAGCATTAACAGTGACTCTCAGTTAAATATTCAGATTGAAGTAAGTACAGTAATTCTTTTTCCTCCTTCAACATGACCTTTGAGAATAATTGCCAAGTGACCCCATTGAGTGTTCACTTAGACCAGGGTATCAGAGTCACATATCAAAATCATTTATGGATCTTTATAAAGACTGGGACACCATTCTGTGGGTTCTGAAGTGAAACCTGGATATTTTACCTGAGAAGCTTCACAGGTAATAATATGAATTAGAATCACTGGTGTTTATCAAGTATCAAGCACTGTGCTAATGCTTCCTTATGATTCTGATTATCACCTCTACTTAAGATCTACTTCCTTCACCAACCATAAGCCTTAAAGTACCTTTGCAATAAAGATCATTAGCTTGAAATCCATGATCAATCTTAGGAGCCCATCAATCTCTTTCTGTTACAGATAAGTGTGTGTGTGTGTGTGTGTGTGTGAGAGAGAGAGAGAGAGAGAGAGAGAGAGAGAGAGAGAGAGAGAGAGAACTTTCCTGGGAAGAGAAGCCATCATAATTTTCATTGTTTCCTCAAAAAGGTCTCTGGCACAAAAATAACTAAAGAAGGACAACATGAATTAAAATTTTCCTAGCATTATATATACACCCAACAATATTCACCCCCATTTACTCATATATTCACCAAATACTTGAGCACCTTCTACAGACCAAAAACACTTTCAAAGTTTAAGAATATCAGTGAATAAAACCAAGCCCTTGCTCACATATGACAGAAGAATAAACAATATATATATAATTATAAAGCATGTGAAAAATTCTTTGACTCAGAGCATAACTTCTTAAATTGCAAGTAAAAATTGTATAATCAACTCAATGACAGTTGAGACTCAAACCCAAAGCTAAATTCCAGATCTACACTATTTCCATTTCTTACTGTTTTTAAATGCAACATATCTTACCTATTATCCATAACTGCTCACAACAAATAATCTAATAAATAAATGATATTTTCAGTTTCATAAAATGGTATATAAAATATTATGTTTGGTTACCCAAAAATATTTCCAAAATGGTCCAATTATTCATGTCAAACATCTCTAAATTCTATATGGGCAAATATGGAAACTAGAAGATATTGAAAGCTTTGTGTTATTGTCATACATTTCACTTTTACATATGTTGTAATCCTCAGAATACATTATTCTGTTTTGCTTTAAATAGTGAATTATCAGCCCTGGCTGGTGTAGCTCAGTGGATTGAGTGCAGGCTGCGAACCAAAGCATTGCAGGTTCGATCCCAGCCAGGGCATATGCCTGGGTTGCAGGCCACGGCCTCCAGCAACTCCACATTGATGTTTCTCTCTCTCTCTCTTTCTCCCTCCCTTCCCTCTCTAAAAATAAATAAATAAAATCTTTTTAAAAATAGTGAATTATCTTTTAAAGAGAACTAAATAATATTTTTAAATGTCTTTTATTTCTAATAACATTGTTACAATTTCTGGTGCTCTTTATTCCCTCATGTAGATTCAGATTTCCATCTGACATCATTTTCCTTCTGCCTGAGGAACTTCCTTTAAAATTGCTTTTAGTGCAGGTCTGGTGATTAATTCTTTCTTGCAGCTTTTGTATGTCTGAAAAATCTGTATTCCACCTTCATTTTTAAAACATATTTTGTTATTATGGAATTCTAATTTTATTGGTTTTTGTCTTAGTTTTTCTCTTGCTCTTGTTTGTCTTTGAGCAAACCAGCTTAAAGATGCTGGTGCCCAGGTTTCTGGCCTGCACTGATTCCTGAAGAAGTCTGCTTACACTCTTACCTTCAGTCCTTTTTTAGGAAATGCAATTTCGTTCCCTCTGGCTGCCTTCATGATTTTCTCTTTATCGCTGGTTTCAAAACATCTGTTTTGATATGCTGGCATAGTTTTCTTTGTGCACTTGTCTTTTTGGACTTATTAAGCTTCTTAGACCTGTGGGTATATAGTTTTCATAATTTTGAAATTTTTTCAGGCCTTATTTCTTCAAACATTTTTCATTTTGTGGGACTTCAAGTATATACACAGGGTTGGCAAAAGTAGGTTTACAGTTATGAGTATGTGAAACACAGAGTTTATTCTTGTGTTATTATTTATTAATTGTTGTACTATTTTCCATATACAACTGTAAACCTACTTTTGTACCCCCCACGCCATATATTGGCCAATTGATGTGTCCCACTGGCTCACTTGTGTTCTGTTTTGTTGGGGGTGGGTTTTAATCTTTTTTATCTCTGAATTTCATTTTGTATAGTTTATATTACTATGTATTTTGGTGTGCTAATCTTTACTTCCACAGTGTTTATACTGTTGTAAGTTCCTTCATCTCTAGAAGTTCAATTTAGCTCTCTTTGATATCTTAAATGTCTCTACCTAATATGCTCAATCTTAATTCTACCTTTTTGAACATATGAAATACAGTTATAATAACGGATATAATATCCATTTCTTCTGCTTTACAGGTTTGTATTTGATTTTAGGTGTTTTAGAAGGTGGGTGCATCAAGTTCTTATAACCCTATCTTGCTCAGGAGCAAAAGTCACTTTAATTTAACTATAATACAAAATTATTTTAAATAAAGTAATACAATTTATTTACAAGAGAAATTTTAAAGAGAGGTTCAGTATAGAAGGAGCAACTTTAGAATATAAAACAGGAGGAAAACATGAAAATTTAAGATGTCCGTTTGACAATATTCACTGCTTCAAATAATGTGTAAAAGCCATTAAATGATATCATCAATATCATTCATTTACTTCATGACCTGTGTAAGAGTTCTCAGGTGTTCACTTTACAACAGTTTGTTAAGACACACATTTATACTATACATACTTTTCTGTTATATTTTATACTTTTTTATATTTTAAAAAAGTCATGAATTCATACCTTCAAGGAAATTATAATAAAGTAAATCAATATACACAAATAAATAATATCACTGAAGTACAGCAGGTCCTCAAATATCTTTGTTTCATTCAATGCCATTTCATTACAACATTGAAGGGGGGATGGAATAAATTCCCAGCCAGGGACACTGTCTGTATGGAGTTTAGGTGTTCTCTTCACAGTTACATGGGTTTTCTCTGGGTACTCCAATTTCCTCCCACATCCCAAAGATGTGCACATGAGGTCAACGGACATGTCTCCACTTTACAGTCTGAGTGAGTGTGTTATGAGTGGCCCTGTGATGGAATGGTGTCCTGTCTGTCCAGGGTGGGTCCCATCTTGTACCCTGAGCTGCTGGGGAGGCTCTGGCCACACTTGACCCTGAACTGGAATAAGTGGGTTGGAAAATAGTTACCCTGTTTTTATTAATCTTTCTTAAATTTATATATAGCTCATATTTACTTCAATGTTTACTATTAGAAGTGTTTCAATGGAATTCTATGCAGCAGAAAGAAAGAAGGAGCTCCTACCCTTTGCCACAGCATGGATGGAACTGGAAAGCATTATGCTAAGCAAAATAAGCCAGGCAGTGAAGGACAAATACCATATGATCTCACCTTTAACAGGAACCTAAACAACAAAACAAAGAAACAAGCAAAATATAGTCAAAGACATTGAAATAGAGGACAGGATGACAGTGAACAGAGAAGAAGGAATTTCAGGGGAGAATGGGAAGGGTTTACAGGAACAAATATAAAGGACACATGGACAAAAACTAGAGGGGATGATAATGGGAGGGAAGTGGGGAGGGTGTGTGGGTGGGCTGGAATGGGAGCAAAAGGCAAAAAACTGAACTTGAACAATGATTAAATTTAAAAAGTGGTTTGCAGAAAAAAATATATATTAGAAGTGTTTTGGGTCTTTGTTTAGAAGCTGGTGATGTTTTTGTGACCAGAAATATGCCATAGAAACTGAACTCATATTTTTATGAATTAGCTTGTCACAGTTTCCAAGAACCTATCGACAAGAAATGAGAACTTACTGTAACTGTCAGATGCATGATCTTAACAAAGTGCTTCAAAGCAGGGGGAGAGTATTCCAGCAGAGTATAACAAAAAGTGGCTTGACAAAGGAAGTAGCCTATGAACTGAATCATTTGCAATAATAGTTAAGATTTATAGACTTCTCACTACCTACAAAATTATTTAGTATATGACACATTATTTAAAGGAAAGGTAGGATTTCAGTAAAGATGAGAAGAAAAGGCATTCTAGGGCAGGTAAAGGGTATGGATAAATGTTAGGGACCACTCTGTGTGGTTTCAGAGATTGTAGTCCTGCAAGAGCAAGCTCTGAAAGGGGCTAGTAAGTCTTCCTGGGAAACCAGGTCATAACGCAAGTGGCAGGCATGACTCAATTCTAACATGGAGAGTCCTGCAGAAATCAGATCTGAAACATACATTTTTGTCCTCTGAAGCCGGCTCTGCTCAGCAATAAACCCTGTTAGTATAACTCATATACTTGAGTGAAACTCCCTACTTCATGATACACACCTTTACAGCCATCTGGTACCTGCATGTCTAGCAGACTCCAACCTGAAAAGATTTCTGTGTTTCTTTCATTGTTATCTATAGATAGTGTTAGTTTTTTATTACTATAGCCTGTTGGACATTGATTGATAAGTTATGCATGTGTGCTGTATCCCCCCTGAACTTCCCAGCCCTAAAAAAAAAGCCACATTGGAGAAGGTCTCAAAGCATTCTCCACTAGAGGGATTTGTCACCCCTTTTTCCACCAGAGAAACAAGATTGCATCCTTGCAATCTTGGAAAATGGAAAATAAATGACTCTTTATTTCCATCTGAGGCAGCTCTGGGACGAGGGCCTAAGTTCCCCACAGATGAACATCCTGAAGTATGCTGGAAGCATGTTCAACAAGTAGAAAAATATACTATTTAGCTGAGAGTAGACATTCAGACTTGGGGATATCATGCAAGGGGCTTGAATGTCTAGATAGGGAGTACAAACTTGATCAGGTAGACAATAGAGAAATTCCTCCTCTTTGAGCCTCCCCTACTTTAGTTACCCAAGTCAAAAAGCTGTCTTTGAGTTCTCTTTGTCTCAACCCACTCATCTGCTCCAGCAATAAGTTCCACTTATTCTGCCTCCAAATTATTATACCCCCAAATTATCTTTCTCTCCTTTCCTACTGCTGGCACTCTAGGCCAACCAACCATGCTATCTCTAACTTTGGGACTTTACGGTCTTAGAAAAGCTGCCCAGGACAGATGGCATCTGCCCCTACCCAGTGTGCCCATGGTACTTCCATGGATTTTCTGAACTCCTGGCTAAATAAATCAGGAATTTCATCCACATGTGTAGTCTCTACCACCTATCAGCCTGTCTAATATAATCTAAACTTAAAATGCATTTGTTCATGGTGTTCTATATTCCTCTTTCAGAGAGCAGGCAAATTAAATACCAAAACTTAATGTGAAAAAGAAAAGATAATCAGCTAAAATTAGTATTGCAGCTAAAACTCTACAGAATTTCTGGTAGCAAATAGTCTGTCAACTGTAAAGTTCAAGTTTCCTTTTAAAAGTTTCTTGGGAAATATGATTTGGTGCAAATTCATATTTCCTCTAATAAGATTTTTATAGCCTCTGATCTGATACTCAAATCCCTTGCTAAATTTCTGAATAAAAGCTTCCCTCCCTTTGGATGTAGCCATTTCTCCTGAGTGCTTGTGATCTTACAACAGCCAGGGGAGCCTGCTCCACTCAGTTGTTGTCTGCTCTCCACTGCCAAGTGTGGCTATGATGCTTCTGGGGTCAAGTTCTTTGATTTAGTGCAATCACTATCCAAAGGAGCAGGTAAAATTTCATCCTGGTCCTTTAATCATCACCAACCACACTCTGCAGAAAGCAATGTTCATCCAAACTGAATTATCTGCAATGGGTTTTCTTAGGGAAAAGAATCACATGGTAATAAAATAATCCTTATTTCTGTTTGAAGTTGCCCATTGTTAGTCATATGCGCTGACCAAAATGAACTGAAGGTAAACTACAAGATAAGCCCAGAAGCTTGTCTTCTAGCCCCAAACCCATCTCATCTGAACCATCATCCTTTACCTGAAAATAAGACAGTAAAAACTATTAAAGAAGAAGAATGAGGAAGAAGGGGAGGAGGAGGAGATGATAATATGGACAAAGAGGTCAAAGAGGCTGAAAATAAAGAAAATGCCACTGTCATATTGATCAGGAGTCTCCCTTGTTCTTTGGGGAAAAAATCAGTAAAAGATATAGCAGACACTGCTCAGAAAATCTCACTTCCTTTCCATCAGTAACCCAAACACAAAAGACTGCCTGCTTAAGTAAGTTTCAAAGTGACTGTGCCAGGACATGAATATAAATCAACCAGCCTACTCCTTTAATTAAAATTCAACCAAACTGCTTAAGCATTCAGTGTGATACCTTGGATGGACAGATGCCCACAGTATGTTCCTTAGACCACATTGTAGTATAGTGGATATTGTTGATGCTTAACCACAGATCCCCTTGTTCTCCTTAAGTTTACTTGAAGTTAATACAGGGGTGTCAAACTCATTTTCACCGGGGGCCACATCAGCCTCGTGGTTGCCTTCAAAGGGCTGAAAATATTTCAATTCCTTAACAGTTAAGGAGTAGTTACATTTATACAGTCCTAAACTTATTTTGGACTATTTGGTTCAAACTAATAGTTCTTATTGAGAACTATTAAATGTTAATAGTTCTCAATAAGCTTACAGCTTCCCACCTCATGCACCTGTGTCTCCACCACTCTACATAAGATCTTTCCCCAAATGGCAACTGTTGAGTATCAAGCAGGCTTAACCAGGATATGCATGGGATAGACCTCAAATCTCCAGCCAGTGGGGGACAGAAGCTGGTGGGTAACCATCCCAGCCTCCCTGACCCCTGCTGGGACAGTTAAGTGTGTCCACACAGTTTCTCCAAGGTTCCCAGTGAGAATGAGTCATAGTTACACATAGCAATAACCATGTATTAGCTTCTTTCTTCTTCTTTCCTCACTTTTTCCACTTCATCACTGCCTAAGTGCAGATAATAAAATAATGGCATTGTGTGCAGAGAATTTCAAAACAATAGCAAAACTAACTTAAAGTCAGTCTGCTTTCTGTTAACACCATTGATAATTCTAAACAATGTCAGTGATACAACAGTCCTCCCTGTTGGGGCAAACCACTGTGATAGCCACCTCCCCACCTTGGTATGCCACTGCTGGAAGGGTTAGACATGTCCATTACAGCCTTGGTCTTTAGCGGATGGACTTTAGTTTAATCCAATCTCCATCACTTACTAGCCAAGTGACATGTAGCTTTGAGGAAATGACTTTACTTAAATGTATAATAATGACTTACCAAAATATCTGATATGGATGGGTTCGATAAGTAGTAGTTTCTAATAATATCATCTGACCTGTGTATTTACCACACATTTAATCTGCTGAATTTGATAGCAGTCATTAATGTGTACGTGAGTCACTTTTTCCATCCAGAAAGTAACTGTGGTTAAATTAAGATTAGTACAAACTATTCATATCCCTCAAAGTATTTCATTATGCTATTTCCTGAAATAAAACATTAAAATCACCAGGTATCTCAAAGTCATAACCTTTTCAACATTTATTCAACTCATCTCTAGTTCTCTATCCCTTCCTCTCATTTATTTTTTATTTTATTTTTTCCAATCCCATTGAATTCCCAAAAAGGCCTACCAAGTCCTATTTACAGTCCATGATGGCAGCTTCAGAGCAAAAGAGAAGTGGCTCTTGAGTTCCTCATAACACACTCTGGCTGCCACAGTACCTGGTTGGATTTTGAATTTCTCTGGCTCTTCAGATTTTAAATATCCTTTCATCTAGATCTAAATATCTCTGAATATGATAGAATCCTGCATTTTATATGCTTCATATCTGATAGGACCAAATAAACATATTTAATGATATTCAATTAAATTGTGATTGTTTCTCATGGGCTTCTCTGGCTTTGCCATCCCAGCTTTTCAGGTCATTCTATGGACAAGTACTTTACCAGTATCTGACTTAAAGCAGCCTAGAATACAGGATTGGAATATTCACTCTGGAGTCAAAATGGGGCTATGCCAGTCACTGCTTGTGTCACTTTGGGCAAGTCACTAATACCTTCCAGGGCTTAATTTCCTTACTATAATATAGAGGCAAAAAACAATAGTACCTCTCTTATGGAGGTGTTGCTGGGGTTAAATAAGTGCCTAAAACACTGCCTGATATATAACATGTGCTCAGTAATTTTAAGCTATTATTATTATTATTATTAATACATAGTTATATATAATATATAGTTATATATTATATTATATATTGTATACAACTATAGTATATAACTATACATAGTTATATGTATAGTTTGTGTATATATGCAAATATACATAGTTATATATATACATAGTTATATACATAGTTATATATAATTTGTTGTACTTGACAGCATCAAGTGTCCTGATCACTGGTGTCCTGTGCCAACTATCCTAGCCAACTGAATTGGGTGTATGACCTGCTGTGTCCATCTGGACTTGAACCCCATGTTTATGTGGATCCATCTAGATCCATTGCCCATTCATACAATTATAATTAACTGAATAATTACAATAGTTTTATGGCCTTATATTTTATAAAGTTCAAGATCATTTTATCTGATCCTCCTGTGAGACACAGACTCATATTATTGTTTCTAATGTGGACTAGGAGAGACTAGAAATAGTCAGAGAGGTAGTAACTATAAGAACAGAGACTAGAACCAAGGTTTATGGTGTGGATGTGTTGTATTGGCAAGCAGCAACCTCACCTGATTGATGTGATGTGTAGGCCTCTTAATGGATTAGGAAGTACCTTGATTATAAACACTGGAGCTTGCATCTCCAACTTAGGCATTTGAGTACTTCACAAAGTTGATTTCATAAAGGCCATGATTCTAAAGCAGACAGTAGATTCCTCAGTCTTTCTCAGAATTTCATGAGAGAATTGAGGCCTACAGAAGATAATTGTCATTATCTTCTTCTCAATTCTTTCAAAAATAGAACAAAGCTAGTACCATTCTAGATGTATAGACAAGTTAATTTGTTATATTCATTGAAGGCCTTAAAACATTAGGATTTAATTCCTTTGTACAATCTTGATTGAGAAGAGCTAAATGAGTATGAAGGAATTTACATTAGACCAGGGGTGTCAAACTCATTTTCACCGGAGGCCACATCAGCCTCGCAGTTGCCTTCAAAGGGCTGAATGTAATTTAGGACTGTATAAATGTAACTACTCTTTAACTAGGGGCAAGGAGCTTGGTGCTCCCACCAGGTAGAAACAAGGTGCGGGGCCAGAAAAAACAAGGTGGAGGGCCGGATTTGGCCCACGGGCCTTGTGTTTGCCACCTGTGCACCAGACCTACATTGTAAAATAAAAACTCCACCTGAAATAAGTATTTCCTCTTAAGTATTAAAATAAAATATTCGAGCTGAATAAAGGAGTCCTCTAAAGAGTGTCCAGTTACAATTACATATCCAGCAGTAACCCTCTATTTTAGGAGTCAATCTTAGTAAGGACAATGCCTTAAGGTTAATTCTATATGAATCAATGTGATAGGGGCTTAAGACTTGGGAAAATTTAGCTTAAGGTAAATAGTCATAAATCTAGCAAGTAATGTGTATGTTAAGTTTTTGTTTCAGTAACTGCAGATAGGGCCCATCCTGGTGCCTGAGAATAAGCAGCTGACCTCCTGGGGCATTGGCTGGAGATTACCTTGCCTGGAGATATCTGTACCAGGAAGAAGCAAGTAACTATCCTTCCCCCCTTGGAGGCAACTGTTGAATTTCAAAGGCTTTCACTGACACCTTGTTTGCCCTTCCCCAACCCCCTTATAAAAGATCTGGCCGGGAAAGAAAGAGTAAGATGGTTTGTTAGGGTATGAACCCGCCATCTTCTCAGATTGCCAGCCATCTGAATAAAGCGCCTATAAAAGATTCAATCACTGTCATTGCTTATTGGATTTGGTAGTGACAGGCAGCCCGAACACCAGTGTCTTTTCCGGTTACAAATGTGGCAAAAAAAAGTGTCTACCAATAAACTCATTCTGTAAGCCTGTTGAAGCCTGTTGAAGCCACATGTTTTATAATATGGAGACCAGGGAACAGAATGTGAACAGGTTAGTATGTACTACCCCTCCAGGTAGGAAAACACTCCAAAGAATGTTCTCCTGGAAGCAGGTCAGCCAGAGCAACTTAATCTATGAGCAAGAGTAACTTCAGGTATCAAGGCAGATGATAAACTTTGGAAGCAGGCTGAGTGAATCAGGCTAGAGAGTTTTTTTTTCTGCAAAGTACTTTTAGAGATTTGTGGAGGATGTTTCTAGAGGCTGGAAAATTGATCCCCATTAACTCCAGTAGAGAAATGATGACTTACAAGCCCAGTTTTGACAGTAGATGGTGAGCCAGGGCTATCTGACAGTTGAAACAAACCAGCTAGGCCTGTTCTGAACTTACAAACCACCTCCACACCAAGGAAACAAGTTGGCCTTTGCATTTGTAGAGCTCTTAGTTAAAATAACAAGTAAAAGGAAATACAACCTTCTATATTCAAAAACCAAAGTCAGGGGAATTTGTTTCTCATTTGTTTCCTTCCAGAAGCTCTTTTTTTATATTTTAAGCATGTTTACTTTGAGGACAAAGGAAAGAAGGAAATGCCCTCTAAGAGAAAAAAAAATGTGAATTTAGAACAGAAACATAAAGGCCTAGGGAAACAGAGCCCCAAAGAATCAGAATAGAATATTATTTGAATAAATTGACTTAATCAAGATTAATTCTGTTTAATAACAAGCAAAACTGTTATTAAACTAAATAAGCACTGTGCACTGTGAAAAACAGTATGGAATTTCTCAGAAAACTAAAAATGGAACTGCCTTTTGAGCCAGCAATGTCACTGCTGGAATTATACCCTAAGGGCTCTGAAATACCAATAGAAAAGAACCTATGCACCCCAATGTTCATAGCAGCACTATTTACAACAGCCAAGTGCTAGAAGCAACCTAAGTGCCCATCAGTAAATGAGTGGATCAAAAAATGGTTGCACCTTTACACAATGGGATTCTATGCAGCTGAAAGAAAGAAGGGGCTCCCTACCCTTAGCAACAGCTTGGATGGAACTGGAGAGCATTATGATAAGTGAAATAAGCCAGGCAGTGAAAGTCAAATACATATGATCTCACCTTTAACAGGAACCTAATCAACAAAACAAACAAGCAAGCAAAATATAACCAGAGTCATTGAAATTAAGAACAATATGATAGTAACCAGAGGGGAGGTGGGAGGGGATAATGGGGGGGAAAGGGGAAGGGTGGAAGGGTTTTCAGGAAAAACTATAAAGGACATATGGACAAAACCAATGTGGTGTAGAATCAGAGGAGGTAGGTGGGGATGGCTTGGGTGGGTGGTAGTGGTAGGAGGTAAATGCAGAAAACTGTACTTGAACAATAAAATAATTTTTTAAAAAAGGATAAGGAGAGAATCTTAAAACAGCCAGAGAAAAGGAAAGTTACCTACAAAAGAGTTCCCATAAAACTATCAGCTGCCCTGGCTGGTGTGTCTCAGTGGATTGAGCAATATAGCCTGTGAACCAAAGGTTCGATGGCTCAATACCCAGTCAGGCCACATGCCTGGTGTTGCAGGCCAGGCCCCCAGTAGGGGGCACACAAGGCACAACCACACATTGATATTTCTCTCTCTCTCTTTCTCCCTCCCTTCCGCTCTCCAAAATAAATAAATAAAATCTTTTTAAAATAAGACTATCAGCTGATTTCTCAAAAGAAAACTTGCAGGCAAGAAGGGGCTGGTAAAAAGTATCAACATCATGAAAGGCAAAGACCTACATCAAAGATTACTCTATCCAGTAAAACTATCATTTAGAATGAAAGGGCAGATAAAGTCTTCCCAGATAAGGTCAAGTTAAAGGAGTTCGTCATCACCAAGCCCTTATTATATGACATGTTAAAGGGATTTATCTAAGAAATAGAAGATCAAAAACTATGAACAGTAAAATGACAACAAACTCACAACTATCAACTACTGAACCTAAAAAACAAACTAAGCAAACAACTAGAACAGGAACAGAATCACAAAAATGGAGATCACAGGAGGGTTATCAGTGGGGAGGGGGAAGGGAGGAGGGGTGTGGGAGAATGGGAGGAAAAGATACAGGGAATAAGAGCATAACTGGTAGGCATAAAATGGACAGGGGAAGGGAGGTTAAGAATACTACAGGAAATGGAGAAGCCAAAGAACATATATGTATAACCCATGGACAAAACAAGGTTGGAAAGAATGCTGGAGAGTAGGTGGAGTGCAGGGCAGAGGGATATCAAAGGGAGAAAAAATTGGGACAACTGTAATAGCATAGTCAATAAAATATACTTTGAAAAAATTAAAATGTATTTGGAAGACATACATAAGTGTGGAATTTTACATTTAAACTCCACCTGATCCATTTATGAAATAACAATAACTTCATCTGTCAGATGCCAAAATAAGTGCATTGTGAATTCTCTCCCATAGCCCAACTCCTCTGTAGTCCCCTCTACAATCTGAGAGGAAAGTGCTAGTATTATCTCTTTTGACTGGATAATTGGTGCCTTTTCTACAAGTTCAAATTTTTTTTAATATTCATTGTGTACTTCCTGTGTGCCAGGCACTGTGCTAGGCTCAGGAACCGTACAGCTAGCATAAACTATGAAGAAACAACAACAGAGGGCTGTGGTAGAAATAATGAGGAAGGGAGCAACCTATTTAAGTGGATGATCAGCTGAGAACTGGCAAATGAAAAGGAACCAGCCATGGGAAGGGCAAGAGGGACAAACACAGAGCAGAGGATGCAGTATGCGCACGGGCCTGAGGCTAGACAGAACTTGGTGTGCTTGGCAGACTAAGAAGAAAACTGATTGGTGAAAAGGCAGTGAGCAAGTTAGAAGGGAGAATGAGAAAAGTTTGCAGAAATTAACAAGAGCCAAACCTTGTAGAAGGTTTCAGAACTTGTGACTGAATTCAAGTGCATACTAAGTGCAGTGGAAGCTCCTGAAGGGCTTTAAGCAAGGGAAATAAGACCTGATTTGCATTTTTTAAAATCACTCTAGTTGATCTTGGGAGAGTAAATCGTAGGGATTCAAGAGGCAAGGCAGAGAGAAAAGTGAAGAAATCACTGTCTGGGTAACAGAGACACTGTTGTCTTAAGCTACTGCATGGCGATGGAGGAGAAACAGAGTCAACATGCACAATCATGAGCCCTTTAACAATGCAGGTATGTGTCATTAGGCAATCTTCTTGTTGTGCAAACGTTATAGAGTATATCTACACAAACCTAGATGGTGTAGCCTACTGCACACCTAGGCTATAAACCTATACACCATGGTACTGTACAAAACAGTATGAGATTAAATCAAGCACAAGAGAAAGTGATGCAACCAAGAGATACAGTAAAGAGGAGATGTATGAAGCTGCTGTTCGTGTGACATGGCATATGGTTTCAGAAAACCATTTTTTAATTTAATTAGAAAGAGTCTACTCTAAAATAATGATAAAAAGAATAATGTAGTACAATAACTACATAAAGCCATAACATAGTCATCTATTATTGTTATCAAGTATTACATACTGTACATAATTATATGTGCTGTACTTTTGACAACTGGCAGCATAATAGGTTTGCTTACAACAGCACCACTACAAACACAAGAGTAATGTATGACATGAGAACATTACAGTGGCTACAATGTCACCAGGTGATAGGAATTTCTAAGTTCCATTATGATGGGACCACTTATGGGACCACTGTCATATATGCGGTTTGTCATTGACTGAAATGTCATGTTGCATGCATGACTGTACTTTGAAAGCAGAATTAATAGAACTCGATCTTCTATACAATGATATCATAACACTTACCTAATTTTCCTGTAACTGCTCCTTTGTCTCTCTCTGCTAATGACTCTGACATCGTTGAATGCAGGAACAATATTTCACTCATCTGTGACTGCTCAGAGCCAACCAGAATGTCTGATAAATTCTCAATAAGTATTTGATAACTACACCTTAATGAGGTGGGAAAGATGCAGCTATCTTGGGAAAGATAAACTATCTGTTCTGTGTTGTCTTACCTAGCTAAGGATTGTGAAAGACCAAAGCCAGCAAGTACCATCCTGAAGGAAATAGCAACATCATAATTAATCCTCTAGAGCAGGATTACAATGGGTCCAGGACCACCTTGGAGCATGTCTAGATTCGAGCTAAGGGCTAGGTTGATTCTGTTGAACTAGAATGATCCAATGCCCTGCTGCTAAAATATCAGAGAGGTACTATGGTGTAGCAATTAAAAGAATGGACTTTATTCCCTGGCTGGTGTGGCTCAGTGGATTGAGTGCTAGCCTGCAAACCAAAGGATTGACAGTTGGATTCCCAGTCAGGTCACCTTCCTGAGTCGCAGGCCAGGTCCCCAGTAGAGGGCATGAGAGGCAACCACACAATGATGTTTTTCACTCTCTTTCTCCCTCCCTTCTCCTCTTTAAAAATAAATAAAGTGTTTAAAAGAAAAAAGAATGGACTTTAGTTTTAGATTCAAATCCTACCCCTGCTACTTTCTTGCTATGTGACATTGTATAAATTACTTAAATCTCTGTTTTATCCCCTGTAAAATAAATAAATAATAATAATAACACTTATTCTGGTAAGCCTCCCAAATAAGTTCACATTCTAAACTCTGGAACCTGTAAATATGTTTCTTTATATCACAAGAGAGAATTAAGTTTGCTAAGGAGCTGACTTTAAAATAAGGAGATTATCCTGGATTATCCAGGCAGGCCCTCACTAATCACCAGAGTCCTTAAATTTAGGAAAAAGAGGTAGAGTCATTCTCTCAGCAATACAGCATGAAAAACAGATTCTCTGACTACTGGCTTTGAAGATAGAAGGGAACTATGAGACAAGAAATGCGGGCAACCTCTCAAATGTGGAAAAGGCAAGGATAGGGATTCTCCTCCTAGAGCCTCCAGAAGAACGCAGCCCAGGGAACATCTTGATTTTTAACCTGGGAAGGTTCATTTTGGGCTTCTGACTTCCAGAACTATAAGACAGTAAATGTGTGTTGGTTTCAGCCACAAACTTTGTAGTAACATGTTACAGCAGAGATATGAAGCTAAGATACTATTACCCTTTAATGATACTATAAGGATTAAACAAGTCAGTAAAAATGTTCTTATACAAACTAGGCTCATATAAGTACTATCTCTGATCCTGCATGAGAAGAATGCCAACCAGCTCATTGTTTTGGCTGTACAGTTCACTGAGGATAGTACTACTTCATGAACTATGATAAATATATTCAAATATAATTATGTAAATAGAAGCCTTCGCTACGCAATTTTAGATATTGTGGTTATATAAACAACATTCTTAAGCATCTTCTAAGTCCCAATGTCATTTCTCTCTCACCTAAGTTCTCTATCTGGAGAGGAAACGATCAAATTGACTCTGAAGATCAGAATCTGACTATTCCAGGTGCCAGTTCTCACACTGAGTTCTCATGGATTCCTTACCTCCTCCTTCCCCTCCTTTCCCTGGAAAGGAGGGATTTTATGTTCATTGTTAAGTATGTCTGTCCTTAATGAATAACCTGAGCAAATGCGAAGAGAGTTATTCATGTTTTCACCAGTTAAGGGAGAACAGAATTTCATTATCAGCATTATTGTTATTTGACTTAAACTGAAATCTCCCTATTTTAATAAACTCATCACTGCCACCATCAAAACACAATATGCTTGCTTAGCCCGGAACACCTTTCCACCCTGTATTACTTGACTAAGTCTCACTGGAGATTCAGATGGTAATATCAAGTGAGAATGTAATGTCCATCCCCACCCCATTCATGATTAAGCCCATCTTATAGAAACTGGACCATTCCTGGAATGTTCATGACCTACAAGGTTCAAGATACCACATCTCCATGAGGAACATTTTCTCAGCAATTTATTGAGGGGAAGGCTATGTTTATTCCAGTCAGGTTTCACCCATCCATTTAAAGCTTTCTAATTTCAATTCTTGGTAATTGTTCCCCAGCATTTCCTGTAACTGTGCCTTATCTGATTCTTTCACTCCACAGTGTTATTTTTGTTGCGATGTAAAACAGAAACATTTTTGAATTATAATTGGAAGTCCTGACTGGTTTCCCATTTGATGCTGACTGAATAATGTAATCCTAGCTAATTAGGCATGCGGAAACCCTGACTTGCCCTGCAGAAAGGCTTGTCCTGACTTCTGGTGATACTTGTGGAATATGGCTAATTGTCAGAAGCCCATGTGTAGGGATAATGAGCACATCTTTGCCTCTCTTGCCCTTATGAGGGAAACTGGAAATTTCTAAAGTGGTATTTAGATGAGCTACGATGCTTTTGCAGTATTCTCAATTACCAGCTAGAACACCCTGAAAATGACTAGACCATCGATCTTCTCCAACTCTCAGTTCAAAGAGAATGTGGCTGCCTCAAAACTCCCACTGTGAGATTTCCAGGAAACAGAAAATTAACCTTAAGTCACTTCTTACTTTTTTGAACTTAAGAAAATGGGCAATTACCTTTGCTCTGCAGACTTCACAAACTCTAGTTGATTCTTCTGCAGTTAGAAGGTGAAGATTGGTGTCTGTGCTAATTATCAGTTCCTACTTCATTTTGAAAGCTTACACTATAAAAAGGCAAGGGAGGCAGATAGGATCAGAGCCCTTCTGGAATCCTTATAGAAGGGCTTCTTTGACAGATGTAAATTTGCAGGCTGAAAAGCCACCTCGATTCCTAGATGTATTTTCATCAGAATCTGACAGAACCACAAGTGATTTCTGCCCATATTCATTTTATTAAATGTTGACTTCATCTCACCAACCATTTTCATCTTTTAGAAAAGTTTCATTGCTTTTTAAAAGGGAAAAAGAAAGCTGACAACATAATTTTAATTCTTTTTCTGACACATCTTTTTATGTTCTTATATTTGCATTTTTTCTTTTTTTTGCATTATTTGGTTTATTATATGAAAGGATCTCCTTTCAAGTACTAATAACAGAAAATTCAAGAGGGCATCAAATTCAATTGATTTTTTTAAAGGATGAAATGTATTCAAAGAATAAGATTTATAGAGCTGAAAAGGAGCTTTAAGTCCTTCTCCACGTGCGAGCACACATTGGAAGTCCTGCTCAGTATGCATCTCCCACAGGGACTTTGGTTTGGCAGCTCACTAAGCAGCACAGGCTTTTTAAAGGCTGTGTGATTGGGCAGGTATCATCCTTGACCATAATCCAAGCAATTTTGCACCTGTCATATTGTACCCCTGCAGCCTGGCCCATTTTCACCAACTACATGTCTCTTGCACACAGGTGGTTTTGACCAACAGCCTTATTTCTTAGCATTTGACACTGGAGTCCTATAAACTGTTCATGACTTACTGCTGGTTAGTGGCAGTCCCAAGGGGGAAAACCAGAGACTCTCAACCACCAACCCACTATTCTCTCCACTCTGCTATCCCCTTTGCCACACATAAGGGATGGAAGATTTGCTGAATTGTTATTATGCATTTCAATAGTGCTTCTCATATCAAGGACCCTGACATCCACTCCTATACACAAAGAAGTTGCTGAATAATTGACAGCTGAATAAAAACTGGAATATTTAGAGCCTGTCAAAAGTCAGAGGCTTCTTCATATAAGCTTTAAAGAGTGAACCTATTTTACTAAAATTCCCCACAATTTTTGACTAATAGTTACTACTGATTGAGCAGTTAGTATGTGCCAACAGCATGCCAATACAGGTCCCATTTAATCATTTCATATTATCTAATTCAACCCTTACTCTCCTAAGAAGTAGGTGTTGTTTTACAGAACAGCAAACTGAGACCTGAAGACCATTAAATCATCTCCTATCCTAGCCAGAAAGTGATCACAGCAGAACTTTATTTGAAAACAGGGCCTATCATACTGCTACAATCAATTAGCAACTTCTCTCCCATGTATTCAGATCAAGTAAAATTTATTGAAAATAATTTTCACTCTATTTGTTCCTTAAATCCTGACCTACCCTTAATAAAGCAAAGAAAGTATGTTACTAGCATTCTCCTGAAGCTTGAAAATTTTATTTTCAAACCAGATTACAACTTCTTTTTAAATCCCTCAAAAAAAAGGACTGATGGTACATCCCAATGGTGGAACCCTTTAGGACTCTGTTCTAAACTCATTACATTGATTCTTACTGTATTTTTAATACAATATGGAGTTACTGCTCTGCACCTACCAAGCTATATCTTTGTACATTCCTTTCCCTTCTCTTGCTTTTCTCGCAGGTTAAATAATTTCAGATTCTTGAGGTTTTATTCAAAGGGCCCCATTTCCAAAAACATAAGCATTTTTGTGCATCTGTCCTAAACGAGTGGTCTTCTAACTGCAGTGTGTGTGTGCAAAAGCTTTCCCTTAGGCTCTTGGGCAGTCCAAGAAAGAATCAGTTTCAAGATCTCCAAATGCCATAGGTTCTCTTTTCTTAAAGTGATCTTCCTGAGAACAAATTCACTCAGACACCATGCTTATTTTCTGTTCCCTCCTCCCCTTTCATGAGAGACCTTTTCCTCTTCTGCAAAAGAAAGGCAGCCCCTGCCTGCGCTAGGTCTTACATCAGTGCATTGGCTTGGCCTGCAATGTAGAAACCTCCTGCAACAAAGATGATTCAAAATGCTGCTGAGAAAGTGAGTGACTCTCTAATGGGGCTGTGTATCCTTTTATAAGTCAGGTGGTTTCCAATTTACTGCTCTTAATCCAGTTAAATAAAAACTGAGTCAAACAATTAATTCACTGATTAAATAGTCTCCCCATTCTAATAAAAAATCACTAGTTGATTGTTTTGGGCATTCAACTTGAAAGGAGTACAAAAAATGACACTGAAATAACCAGCTTTCCATCTACTCACTTATGAATGAGGTTTCAAATATTTACAAATATAAAAAATGAAAAATGGATTTTATATTGATGTTAACTATTTGATTCTAGCAAAATTCATCCACAAATATAAGAACTAGTTTTATAAACTTTTGCCTTATCATGTGATACACTTCTAATTAATTTTTTATATTTAGTAATGACCCCAACTGGTAATAATAATTCTGTATAGAAAAAAATTAACACTTTGAAACTCACTTATAAGATAAATCCAACTCCAGTGTAAACTGCTGTGGTCTTTAGACTCTAAGAGGAATGCAATAAGAATAAAATCAGAAGAATGTAACAGCTTTATTTTCAAATGTTCATAACTACATGTGGTAAGTTACATCTTTTACATTTACTTAAACTTACGTTAACAAATTTAGAACTTAACTTAAAAATGTGGAAGGGAATACTGTTTTTCAAACATTTTTAGACAAAGAAAATGCAAAAAAATTGAAGATATCTATGAATCAACCCCAAAGTGTTTTTTATCCTTCTTAGTATTTATTACTACAGCATAAATTGAACAGTTTTTAGTAGAAATATCCTAAAAATACACTGTCTTTCTTAATTAAATCTTAGCCAAGTTTCACCTGGAGAATTCCTTTGTGATCCCTACATCTTTTTTACTTTCTGTTAGAACATCTCAGACTCACACTTTTTAAAGAGATAGTTCTAATTCTTCACCGGCCCACAAATTCTTTTCTATCATAGGCATACTTAACCAGTGTGCATGAGCGATTTTATAGGTCATATTAAGATAAAATTAGCAGTGAACACAGAAAGAGCAGAAAACTGTCACTCTTTGGTCCTCTCCCCATTCACTGCTAGGGAACAACATAAGGCAGAGTGACTTGGAATGACGTCTAATGGCTCTCCTTTGCACCTTTTCTTCGCCGCCAAACAAGCATGCCTGCAAACCTTGAGGCCAATTAAATCCCTCTGTAAACAGGGATAAGGGTGAAGGAAAAGAATGCCAGTTTCCCACATCCAGCATATAAAATCAATAATTTAATAATATTTAGATTATGGGGAACCAAGGAGTCTGGTCAATTTGGGGGCTCTTTAAAAACTAGATTAGACCTCAAAACACTGAGGGTGATGGCTGCCCTATACATATGACAGCCACAAAGCTATGTTTGATGATGATGTTCCAGGAATTTTGTGAGAAGGGTGGACCTGCTGGCTCTTAGAGAGGATTGGAGAAATTATTTTAAGTCTTAGATTTTTCTCAAAGTCTCTCTCTCTCCCTGAATCACCTCCAGTCTTTGAGAGCTTGTTGAGCTCATGTGGTCAACAAAGTCTCCTGAGACTATCTAACAAATGATGTTTCTCTTTTCTCACCCAGGACAGTGTGCACTACAGTCTGCAGAGAGGATGGACTTGGTCACCCCATTAAGCAGTCCTTTTACTATCCCTCCCTCTCAGGTTAGGGTATATCTAACCATAAAGACATTGAAAGCAGTTTTTCTCTAAAAGATATTAATGGAAGACACTCAATAAGAACTTTGGGGACTCTAGGTTCAAGAGCTGCAGAGGAAAGAAGAAGGAACAGAGAGGAAGGGGAGGTGAGAAAGGAGCAAACTCAGCCATAAAGAACATGTCACCTAGCTGGGGAAGCAAGACAACAGTAGAGAACGTGTTCAAGTAAAACATACTCTTTAGATGGTTAGTCATGACTTAAAACTGAACACAGTCTATAGACACAGCAGGGACTATCAATTAGCAAATTTCTAAATTAGGATACTGCCTAACAGTTTACAGTCAATTCTAATTTTTTTTCATACAACCAAGAATTCTTGCTGCTTGCTGAATACAGAAACACCCATGAACAAATGTGAACAAATTTCCACCAACATATTTGGACTTTACCATCTCACATTTCACCACAGGGACCCAGGTTCGGTCAATTCCACACTGTGATTCCCACAAGTAAGGTATAGCATAGAAGTGAAACTAGCATTTTCCTTCCAGATAAATATATAATTAAAATCCTGATTCATGGATTTACTAATTGAACTTCCTGCTGTGGACATAGGATATTTTTGGCAGGAAGAATAAGGAACTGTTCCAGAAGGCTCAAATTGCCTTATGTTTTTTTAGCTCTTCAATATGCCTGTCTTACAACAGTGATTGGAAATAAAAGAATGTGAGTGGGAGTTCATTCAAGAAGTAGATAAAAGAGACAAATGGCTGTAGAAAAGTGAAAGGTGCCCCTCAAAGGAGAAGGAATTGGAAGGGGAGTTCATCCACTACAGCAGGGCTCTCTGCTCTTGAAACACAAGTCATTAAGCAGCAAGGAGTTTGCTCTGTTTCCACCATGTCACAGACAGCAATGTCAGCCCCTGGCCAGTCCAACTGTCTGTACCACTCAGGAAAGACACCCTATCTATGCTTCTCATCATCTGCACAATTGTCTTGAGTGGCTGGTTTTCACCATTCCTCTGTCTCTCCAAACTCTGAACTTCAGCTAGCTGGCTGAGTCCTACTCGGTGCCCTCGTTCCTGTAGACCCTAACTCTAATGCATAGGAAATGCTCAGTAATATCTGTTGAACTTATGACTAATTGTTCCCATTTCCATTTATTTCCCATCTTGGTTTTCTGACAATTTTAGCACAACCATTTTAAAAGCCATTTCTCTATTCCACAAGCCCTTGGATCTGTCACCCTGTCCACTAGATTCTCAATTCCTACCTGAAATGGGTCAGATTTACTGCCTTTGGTCTTGATGTCCAGTGGCTGGTACCTTCACGGTAATACTCCCTTACTGATTCCCTACTAACACTTCTGTTCTTTTCCCCATGAATTCAATTACCCCCTTCATTTCCAGCATGTACACAGCCAGCATCATCTAGTCATATAGATTAACTTGGCATTCTCAAAGTCTGTTCCATTCTATGAAATATGTATGTGTGTGTGTGTGTGTGTGTGTGTGTCAAGAAAAACATTTGTGAGCAAGTAATATGTGGCAACACTGTGTATTGTTTTCCCATCTTGGAGATTCATATCATTGAGAAATTCTGGCGAGGAGTTCAGGAGGTAGGAAGCCAAAACTTTGTCTACACAGGATTTCCAAACTTATCTCAACATGGCCCCCTTTTCTCATATGATGTCTATTAACACCCTGTAGAGCTTTATTCCCTACAACACATTTTGGAATACACTGACATAACTCCATTTTGGGAGCAAATTCTGAAATTAAGTATGGAGGCTTTACCAGAAAAAAATATCATCAGTATACTGATCAGCATAAGTGAAGGAAGACTTTGGGAATAAGGGGGGCCTGAGGCTTGATCTGGAGAAAGTGGTGGATATAACTGGGAAAGAGAAAACAAAGGATGCATTCAGGATGGTGAGATCTAAAAAATGTAAATCTGAAACTTCTTAGAGCTGGAAGTGAAAATTGGAGAAGAGGAACTCTTCAATGATATGCTATGTCTAAAAGTACTTTGGTGAAGTAAGTACTCTCAGGACTGAGATCCCCACTGATGAGAATGATCAGGAAGGAGAGGAACCCATAAGTCACCAAATGAGCAACATATTATACCTGCTCTTTATTTTTCTTTTTTCATTTAGAAGTTATTTGTTCACAGAAAAGGAAAGAGAGAAATATCTTTTGGAAAAAAGTATCTAATGAAGAATTCAGATGATGTTTTTCAAGAAAAGGTCTATCTTACAATGTTACCCACATACCATAATGACTTCCTCACAGGATAACCCCAATATTTACACTAACTATTACACTGCCTTTTTAATCATTTTTTTAGTAATGTTCCAATAAAATTGTCTCCATTTTTACCACAACCATTTATCCCACCCTCAATCTTACCCTTTGGTTTTGTCCATGGGTCCTTTACACGTGTTCTTCAACAACACTTTCCCTTCTTTCCCCCATTATTTCCCTCCCTGTCCCCTCTGGTTACTGTCAGATTATTCTTAATTTCAATGTCTCTGGTTATATTTTGCTTTCTTGTTTTTTTGTTGATTATGTTCCACTTATAGATGTGATCATATGGTATTTGTCTTTCACCATCTAGTTTACTTCACTTAGCATAATGCTCCCCAGTTCTATCCATGCTGTCACGAAGGGTAGGAGCTCCTTCTTTCTTTCTGCTGTGTAGTATTCCATTGTATAAATGTACCACAGGTTTTGATCCACTCATTTACTGATGGGCATCTAGGCACTTGGCTATTGTAAAGTGTGCTGCTATAAACATTGGGGCGCATAGGTTCTTTTGAATTAACATTTCAGGATTCTTGGTGTATAATCCCAGTAGTGGAATTGCTGGGTGAAAAGACAGTTCCATTTTTAGTTTTTTGAGGAAATTCCATATGATTTTCCACAGTGGCTGCACCAGTCTGCATTCACACCAACAGTGCACTAGGGTTCCCTTTTCTCCACAACCTCGCCAGCACTCGTTGTTTGTTGATTTGATTATGATGGCCATTGTGACCACACACCTGGTCTTTAAAAAAAAAAGGTTAAAAAAAGGCTACTGTAAGATTCAGCAGTCAGGGCTTATTGTCTAAAAATTAAGCTTCTTTTTAAATTTTTTGTTTCTTCTGAGCCCAATTTTTCACATTCTGATTAAACAAGCCTCTCTCTGCTCTTGTCCTTTAAAAATCATTATACAACTAAAACACTACTTAAAAGAAAATGGTGTCCACATTGGCATTTACCTTTCTAATTTTACCTAAATATAAGCACATTTATCTCTCCAGGGATTTGTAATACCAACTGAATAAATCTCTCACTTTAATAATGCAGCCTCATGGTAATTTAAATCTCAGCTATTTCTAAAATATCATATTGGTGAAGTAATCCTACCACACAAGGTTTTCCTTCTCATACTTATGCCAAAATGAGATGTACCCAATAAATTGTACCCCAGGTGCTGAACAGCAGTCAATATTGTTAAGAAAATTTGCAAAGATACCTGCTCTGTCAAGTGTTAGTATGTATAAATTTCTAAAAGCCCAAGATGACAGACTACCTGTTGTGTGTCTGAAGATAAAAGAAAGTTCATTTGTTATAACCAGGTGATGAGCAGCATGGAACATGAGTGATGCTAATCCCTAGCTAGTCTCTTTTGCTTTAATAATTGGGTTGCCATAGTGTCCCAGGAAAGAAGTAGGATTAATTTCCTATAAAACATAAATAACAAATTTTCTGTAATGCCTTCCTCAACTGTAATATACACACATCAAAGACTCACTTCTCCTACTCGAAGAATATATAATCTCTTCTCTTGCCCATTGTGGAGTCTTCACACAATGGTTCCTGTGAAGGAAACTTCATGTCAAAACACCACACCTTTCAAGGGAAAACTCCTTTCACTGCAGAAAGGTCTTGAGAGGCACTGGAATGACGGCAGCATATACAACTTTATCAGCATGTGGAATTCCAATTTACCTTTTCATCCTCCACTCTCGCAAATCCCTCAAACAGCAAACTCTGGGACTGCACTATTGGCAGAACTCTATTCTTGACTTATGCCCTTCCAGGAATTATAGTCTTTGGAATGTAAATTATTTATTTTGTTGTTCTTTTTCATTAATGTTCTTCTCCAAACAATCAACTTTTTGTTAATCAGCACACTGGTTGAGTAACTGAATTCTGAATTCCATTAGAATTCCTTAATAGCAATAATTAGAGTGAGTATTCACCCATATAGACTGCATACCTGCAAAATGATGAAGAAAGACAAATGTTTTTAAGACAAACATTCATTTCCCTTCACTTCCCCATCTAAGATAACTGTAAACCCCCATTCAAAATATAGATAAAATATACTATTTTAATTCCTTCAATCAGAAGTATCTACTAAGCACCTCCTATGGGTTAAATACTCTATAAGTCTTGGTGAAAGTAAATGTTATATATAACTCAGTTCATGCACCAAATCAGTGGCTGTCAATTCAATATAATTTTGACCCCCAGAATATTTAGCAATGTATGGAAATATTTGGGGTTGTCACAACATGTAAGGGGAGTTGCTTCTGGCCTCTCATGTGTAGAGGCCAGAGATGCTGCTAAACATCCTACAATGCACAAGATAGTCCTCCACAATAAAGATTTGTCCAGCTCCAAATATCAATTGTGCTGAAATCAAGAAACCCTGTTCTAATTTAGAAATGAGGTTAGATAATAATTTGAAATACTAAGCTATTTTTGTTCTCTGATTTTCCTCTTTCCTTTCCACCACAGTCAAATAGGTACAATCAGCTCTATCCTCCTTGCCTTGGGGCAAACAGGTGCACAGCAGTATAACAGAAGCTTACAATTTTTATGGGAAGAGGATTTGAGAGCAAAGACAGAGTTTCTTATAGAAACTTGAAAGAGGAAGAATTTCCCCAAGAAATTCTTGGCTAGAAATTCTTGGCTGGAAATTCTTTCCACTAGAAAGAGGTGTTTCTATAATCAGGGAGGGATAAGGGATGAAGAGGGTCTGCATGTCTCAAGTACAAGGAGAACCTAGCCTTGCTTACTGACAATACTCCCAGGAAGCTGGAAAGAGAGCAGTGGACAAGGATTGTGTCTGGGTCTTGGGCAGCCCTGCTGAAGACTCCTGTGCCCCGAGCATGGCTTCTGAGGGCTATGAGATCTGAAGAAGTCATGTCCGCAGGGATGGGAGCAACCTGAACAAAACCCACTGCCCCAAGGCATTGGAGCCCCATAATAACCATAGCATGATCCTAGGAAGGTATTTGGCAGAAGGGAATTCCAGAAAGGCTGAAGTTGGTTGTTGGTTTTTTTGTTTGTTCATTTGTTTTTTGTTTCTTTTGCTTTTTTTTTTTTTTACTTATCCAGCAGAATGGAGGTTTGGAGGCAGAGTTGTTCTAGGAACAAAGACTTAAATTTCTTAAATATCTGAGTTTATGAACTGAAGAAGTTTAACTCTACTTCAAGAAACATGACTAGCAGAGAAAATTGGAGTTGATTAGTGAATCTTCAGCAGTAACAACCCCCACAATCTCATAGACTTACAATGACAAGTATTTATTTTGTGTACATGCTTGAGGTCAACCACTACAGCATCACATGTTTTCTCATTCCAGAAGTCCAGCTGAAGGAGCAGCTCCTGCATGAAACAAGTCATTCTTGTGGCAGAAGGAATGAGAGTGAGAGCTGGCTGAAACTCAAAATCTCTCTGAGAAGAACATGATATGTGTCACATTTATTCATATTCCACTGGCCAAAACAAGTCATGTGATCAAGTTCAACATCATGGGGGTAGAGATGGGCAATCATCTTACAGGGAAGGGGGACTAAATTATAAATAACACTAATAATTAGCACTAAGATCAAACACCCAAAAACAGTGTAACTATGGGCTGAATTGAGAGACTATAGAAATCCTGAGACAGGGAGAGATAGGACGGTCTGGAAAAGCCCCATGGGTGATGTAATAAAAGAAACAGCCTTATTTGGTGACCTACTACGTGCCAAAAACTACACAGCCCTGTTCTCATGCTGCATCAATTAATCCAAGCATCTTGAGGAAACAAACTCACTACCTTGCCCATGATCATTTAAGTTGTAGTATTAAATACCTGGTTTCTAAAATTCACATTCTTTCCAAGTCATGGCAAAAATGAAATGTAAGTCAGTTGAAAGGAAAAGGGGATAGCATGATAGCATGACAGGCAAAAACACCTAAGAACAGAGACAGGATTTTCAGATTTCAGAACTTATGTAACAGTAAAAATCTGCCCTGATCAGAACAGCAGGCTGAGTTAGAGAGTTGTAAGAACTAAAAATTAGCAGGAGAGTTCAGGTCATGAAAGTCTTTGATAGCGCAAATGAGTAATAAGAGGGAAGATGATAGATTGGGGTTGAGATATCTTGCCATTAATAGCAAGTGAACTTAGGCAAGTGTCTGCAGGCTCTGAAGGTGAGCTCACTCATTTAAGAAATGGAAAGGTGTGAGGAGGAGATTGTAGGGACAGATGGTTTCTAAGTCCCCTTATGGAGGCAATGCATAGAGGTCTAATACATTTTAGGGAAAGATCATTAACTCAACCTTTTATTCTATTGTCCCCTCCCAGTTCCTGAGTTTCCCAGCCCCAGGCTGCAAAAGATGTTGGGAAGGAAGTGAGACCCACCACACTCACAAAGATGTGATTCTGAGAGTGGAGAAAGCAACCAAATTTGTCCCTGTTTTAGCAGGCAAAAATCCTGGCTTTCTGTAAGAGACCACTGCCACTGACATGATGAGTAAGGTGTTTAAGAGAGATGAACATGGGAGGGAGAGCTAAACAGAACAGAGTGCAGGCTTGTGGCAGAAAAGGCAACTAGCCATTTTGGTAAGGAGACTTGGAAGGGGAAAGACAGTGGTAACAGAGAGGAAAGGGTATTTAAGGGACATATCTAAGGTGACAATGGAAATGTACAGGCCTGCAGGTGTTAATTTAGGATATGAGATCTAGATTGTCTGGCCTCCTTTCTGAAATGGATTCTTGAAATAATCTGTGACTCAAATCATGCCCCCTTCTCCTCCTCAGGGTAAAAACTGCTCTGTGCTTTTTAACAAGTCAAACATACCAGAACTTCGAAGTGTTCTAATACCACACAGATGGGAGCTGTTACTGCAGTAAATTAGCTAAGTATATTTTAGGTGTAATTGTGAAGGGCCCATTATTTACCACAGCAGTGGTGGTGTGGGGGACCCTGTGATTGTGCACTGAATATGGAATGTAGTGATTGATTGCCTACTAAAAGTTTTAAATTTGAGTCCCACTGATTTACCTTCTGGTTCAATGGGGGGGGAGGTCTTTTCTAGGGGGAAATATATAAGATATATACTCCATAGCCACACCAGCTGAAAATGACACATTTTAATATCTTGAGTGACTTTCAATACCATGAAGTTCAAATGTCAGAGTAAGGATGTATGGGATGCAGTCTCATTCTTCACCTTGGGTATTCATCCAGACTAGAAAGCCAACAGCACATGAACATCACCACTTTGGGGGAAAGAGAAAGGAGAGTGCCAGTCCTCTCAACAGAAAAGCATAAACCAGACAACAATCAAAAATCAACTTTAAATAGAAAATTAAGATTAAAATGTATCAGAAATGGGAAGTAGAAGAAAAAAACCTATTTCCAGAGACAGCGTTCAGCCATGATCTGTCCTCAGCAAAGGTCTGCTCCCTCCTCTGAGGCATGTGCTGTCCCTAGGATATATCACAAGAGCCTGCAGAAAATGTTCCACCAGTTTAGCTCACAGCAGTTGATCTGTTACAACTCGGGGTTTGGAGGAAGTACAGATGGTAAGAAAAAGATGATCCTTGTCCCTAAAGAGCAGAAAACAGAGAGAAGAGGCAATCAAGAGACATTTCTAAGATCATTGAAGAACTAAACTTAAGAATCATTAAATAACCATACAAGAGTGAAATTTACCCAGTCCTGTAGACAAGAGCTACACTGAGAACAACATGGACTGGGAAAATCCTAAATCCCTAATCCAGGACTACTGCCAACAATCTAGGCCTCAGTTTCCTTTCATTTTATCACTGTGCCAAGCAGTGTGTGTCAGGTACTGTACCAGGTGTGGGAAACCCTGATACTGGCCCCAAGCCTAGTGGTAGAGACAATAATAAGGATACAAACTACACGATCTACAGAAAGAACCAATGAACTCAGTAGCTTCTCAGGCCTCTGGCAGTTCCTACAGAGCCTCTGAGCACAATATGGGCTGAAATAGAGAAGGTAACTTCTTTAAGAGATGATACTGGTGTTGTGCCCTGAGGAACAGGAATTGAGTAACAGCATGGAGGGTGAGGAGTTGGGAGAGAGGTTAGGCAATGTAGAAATCCGAAGGAAGCAGTCACCTTCCTAAAGATTTGATCCACAAAGGGAAGTAAAAGGAGATAAATTTGACTCAGATTAAAGAAAACCTTAAAAACTAAATCAACTTTGAAGCTTTTCCTGTGAGGAACCAATAGGTGTTCTGTTTTTTATCTAGCATCATAGAATTTGATGAAAACAGTACATTAGCAGGACTGAGCCTATTAAACACAGGATGGATTGGAACAGTAGGAATGAAAGCAAAAAGATGAGGCAGAGGGTTATTGCTGTAATCCATGGGGCCTCGCACCAGGGGGTGGAGGTGAGACTGAAAGGAAGGCACAGATCCCCTGCCGAGATAAGAATGGGCAAGGCCTAGCAAGGGACTGGGATGTTATTAACAAACAGTGGAGGATCCGAAGTGACTCAGAGACCTTAAGGCCAAGTAAATTGGGTATGGCTGGGTTATTTACAAAAACTAAAACAGTTGAGAGGAAACATGTACGTATGGACAGGTCACAGGCTTATCTGGAGTAATGCCAAGCTTCAGATGGCGTAGAAAAGGACTGGCTTTGCAGTTGGTATCAATGTATTATACATTTTTATTTTTAGAACCATCTATGAGTCATAATGTGACTTAACTTGGCTAAAAGACAGACTGTTTCATTTTTAGTTGATTGTGTATTTAAATTAACCTTCAGCCCGGTCATTTACAGCTGCACTTGTATCCTTCCTACAGTTACTTGTAAGTACTGTACAAGGTTACTCTTGCCAAGAGAGAAGTTCAATTATAATACGTATTCCATTGTTTTAATCACAATTCTGTGCTACCCAAAGATATACACAGACAAGAAGATTGAAAGAGTAATTGCAATGCCTTCCTCCAAAACAAAGAAAAATCCATTTACCCAAAACCAGTACACTATTATCATCATAGTGACACTCCTGGACAAAGAGACTAGATGACAGGATACAGAAGCAAATTTCTTAAGCACTCATAGTCTCAGGGAACAAGCAGTAGAATGGCAAGAAATTAGTCTTTTCAAAGAAAAGACACAAAGACAACATTCTCAATAGATTAAAAAAAAAGGGGGAGAGAGGAAATAAGACAAACTGGAAAAAAGTGGCAAGAACTGTTCCTTGAACAGCAACTATTGGAGACCAGAATTTTCCAAGTACTTTGGGAAAAATAAAGAAATAAAACAACCACGAATCAAATAAGACCATTTGGGATGTGAACATTTAAAATAGAGCATTAGCCCTGGCTGGTGGGGCTCATTTAGGTTGGGCATCATCCCACAAACCAAAAGGTTGCCAGTTCAATACCAGATCAGAGCACATGCCTGGGTTAGGGTTAGGGTTAGGGTTAGGGTTTAGGGTTAGGGTTAGGGTTAGTTGATTGTGTATTTAAATTAACCTTCAGCCCGGTCATTTACAGCTGCACTTGTATCCTTCCTACAGTTACTTGTAAGTACTGTACAAGGTTACTCTTGCCAAGAGAGAAGTTCATTTATAATACATATTCCATTGTTTTAATCACAATTCAGCCCAGTCATTTACAGCTACACTTGTATCCTTCCTACAGTTACTTGTAAGTACTGTACAAGGTTACTCTTGCATTCATCCAGACTGGTCAAGGGGCAAAGACACATAGCCAGTGTGGAGAGGATGTGAGGCAAGGGGCAGCTGGCAAACCAGGTGGTTCCACATTCACGTTCAGATAAACTGGGAGGAACAACTAGGGAGCAAGAAAGACAGTGAAACCTGGGGTTCCAGCATGGGGAAATAAAGCCTCAATACCACTGGCTGTTAAAACCTGTGGGAGTTGCAGCAGTGGGAGAAACTCCCAGTCCCACAATAGTGTCCATTGGAGGGACCCACTTGGTACTACAACATACATAAACCCACCCACCCAGGAATAATCACCAGAAAGGTGTAATTTGCTTGAGTAGTGGGGGAAGTGACTGAAGGTGGGCAAGATCCCAGCATGTGGCATTGTTCCCTCTCTGACCAGTCCCCTACATACAGTGGTGCAATGCAGTGAAGTAGGTTGCCCCACCTTGGAGAATACCTAAAGCTCTGCCCCTTACTACGTAACAGGTGCACCAAGATAAAGAAATATGGCCCAAATGAAAGAACAGATCAAAACTACATAAAAAGAACTAAGCAACAAGGAGATAGGCAACCCATCAGATGCAGAGTTCAAAACACTGGTAATCAGGATGCTCACAGAAATGATTGAGTACAGATACAAAATAAAGGAAGAAGTGAAGGCCATACAAAGTGAAATAAAGGAAAATGTACAGGAAACCAACAATGAAGGGAAGGAAACCAGGACTCAAATCAACAGTTTGGAGCAAAAGGAAGAAAGAAACATTCAACCAGAACAGAATCAAGAAACAAGACTTTTAAAAAATGAGGAGAACCCTGGCTGATGTGGCTCAGTGGATTGAGCACCAGCCTGAGAACCAAGGGGTTACTGGTTTGATTCCCAGTCAGGGCACATGCCTGGGTTGCAGGCCAGGTCCCCAGTGGGGGACATGTGAAAGACAACCATGCATTGAGGTTTCTTCCACTCTCTCCTTTTCTCCTCTGTCTAAAAGTAAATAAATAAGTTTTTAAAAAATAATAAATTATTATTATTTAAATAAGAAAATGAGGAGGAGCTTAGGAACCTCTTGGACAACTTTAAATGTTCCAACATCTGAATTATAGGGGCGCCAGAAGGAGAAGATGAAGAGCAAAATATTCAAAACTTATTTGAAACATAATGAAGGAGAACTTCCCCAATCTGGCAATGGAACTAGACATGAAACTCCAGGAAACTCAGAGAGTACCAAATAATTTGGACCCAAAGAGGAACATACCAAGGAACATCATAATTAAATTGCCAAAGATTAAAGATAAGGGGAGAACCTTAAAAGCAGCAAGAGAAAAGCAGAGAGTTACCTTCAAAGGAGTTCTCATAAGACTACCAGCTGATTTCTCAAAAGAGACCTTGCAGGCAAGAAGGGACTGGAGAGAAGTATTCAAAGTCATGAAAGACAAGGACCTACATCCAAGATTGCTCTAGCCAGCAAAGCTTTCATTTAGAATGGAAGGGCAGATAAAGTGCTCCCCAGACAAGGTCAAGTTAAAGGATTTCATCATCACCAACCCCTTATTATAGGAAATGTTAAAGGGACTTATCTAAGAGAAAGAAAAAGATCAAAAATTTGAAAAGTAAAATGACAACAAACTCACAACTATCAACAACCTAACCTAAAAAAAACAAAAACAAACTAAGCAAACAACTAGAATAGGAACATATTCACAGAAATGGAGATCACATGGAGGGATATCAGCAGGGAGAGGGATGAGGTACAATGTGGGGAAAAGGTCCAGGGAATAAGAAGCATCATTGGTAAGTACAAAATAGATAAGGGGAGGTTAAGAATAGTATAGGAAACGGGGAAGCCAAAGAACTTATATATATGATCCATAGCATGAACAAAGGGGGGCAGGCTGGAATGCTGGAGGGAGGGGGGATGCAGGGTAGAGGTGGACAAAGGGGAGGAAAAAATGTGTCAACCGTAATAGCATAATCAATAAATATACTTAAAAATAAAAAATAAAAATAAATAAATAAAGTATTTAAAAAATAAAATAGAGCATGAACCCTTTCAAATCTCAGACTCATTAGAAATGACCAAAGACACTTTTCCCAAGTACAGACCATTTTGTTTAACCTACTTAGTGTGTTTTTACAAGTTAAAGGATAAGATTTATAGTTTAGTTCTCATTGTAAAAATTGGGAGAGCTTCTCGTAAAGGGCTAGCACATTAAAGTATTGAACATATAAGCTTAATTTCTTAGTTATTTTCTTATGGGAATTTTTGAAATGTCACTCCTTTAGATTTATTTGCATAAATGTTAAAAGAGCTTCTTATAACCAAACAAAAACAGGCGTGCCACTGAATTTGAGAAAAGTCACAACTTTTATTTTTAATTCCTTCTGTAGGTGGACTATCTAACTTAAAAGCACCTTCCAATTTAATCCTTGATACATCCATACCCATCCTCCACATACAGCCTGTTTCTACAGCTAAACCGTTCAGCATCAAAAAGATTAGAGCCTATTAGAATTTCAGTATCTGCTTGGGTTCACCACCCCCTATTTCTCAACTCACACAGGCTTTCACATGTGAGAAAATTCTCAGTCAAACAGTAAAATATTATTAAATTCTTGGATAACCTGGAAATTATCTAGCAGTCATTTTCTTCAAGAGAAGAGAAAAGGGGAAAATGGAAATATTCAGAAAACATTCACACAGCTACTTTGGTGTCTCTCAAGAACCAAAACATCACCTGGCTTCTTATCATATTCCCAGGCCCAGGAGTTTGACAACTGGGGCCTCTCTATTCACTCATGAAAAACTCTCTCTGATGGTTTTTATTCTCTCCAAAATAGGAAACTCACCTGTTTAAATCTCATAAAAATATAACCTGATCAACTTTCAAAGATGAAAATACTCATCCCAGCAGGATAGATCTGTAATAGTACTTCCCTTATCCCAACTGCCAACAGATTAACAGAGGCCCACCCGTGAATCCCAGCTCAATGATTTACCAAAATTATTAAAAATAATAGCTCAGTGGATTGAGCGTGGGCTGCAAACCAAAGTGTCGTAGGTTCGATTCCTAGTCAGGGTACATGCCTGGGTTGCAGGCCATGACCCCCAGCAACCGCACATTGATGTTTCTCTCTCTCTCTCTTTCTCGCTCCACTCCCTCTCTAAAAATAAATAAATAAAATCTTTAAAAAAATAATTAACAAAAAATATGTAAATAATAATTTTATTTATCAATGGATTTGTTTGTTTTCAGCAAAAAAATAATTTTTATGGACATAGATCCAAACGGACTCTAGTCAAATGGCTTCCCATCAAGATCCAAAAGAGATGAGTTTTACCTACATTTTGCAGCTCATATTTGATATTAGCATGGAGTCACTGTCTATGGGACAAACTGCTAATTGTCCCATAATACCGATCCTCTTCTTTACTCTTATTGTAACAAAGTACCAAAGTTTTAACTAGGTACATGTTGGTCATGTGACTAACTCCCAGGCAATAGAACAGAAGCAAAGTGATGTGTTCTTGTAGCTTCACCCAGGGTCCAGTGTGTGTCAGTGGTCCCAACTCAGGTTATCCTGAAATCTGCACTATCGGTAGTGATGTTTTTACTCTACAGTGATTGGAGCATTTTCCTGGATACATAGTGTTAAGTCTGGTTCTCTAGCCCTCCCAGAGAGGGTTAGAATTCTGTGAGCTATCTAAAATCCTTTTGTTCCCATTTTTTACTTGTTGTTCAATTACAGTTATCCCCATTGTCCCCCATGGCTCTCCCCTGCCCTGCCCACTCACCTCTTCAATTCAATCCTACCCCACCCCCCGCCGTTGTCTTTGTCTATTTGTCCTTTATACATGTTCTTTGACTTGACTGTTCCCCTTCTTTCCCTCATTATCTCCCTCCTCCCTCCCCTCTGTGTCAGGTTATTCTTTTTATCCATGTCTCTGAAATCCTTTTTATAAGCCCTTCTCCTGCTTAAATTAGCTACAGTGTAAATTGCTTGCAATTGCAAATCTGACTGAGACTAGAACACCATTCAAGGCTTATGTATGAATAAATGTGTGTAGCCCTGACCTTATGGAGTCCTCCATGTCCAGGAATTCAGATTTCTACTTTAGCACCTTCCACCCAGTATGCCATCTCCCTGGCAAATGAGATTAAAGGAATTAAAAATTTAACAAACATTTCAGAGCACATATAATCAAGCAATGTACATGTTAGGCCTCCTTAAAGTAGAAATTCCTTGTTCACAGCACACATTATTGATTTATTTATTTAAATAGTGGTCCTGGCACAGTTTAAAACTTTTAGGAATTGCTTAAGAATCACCTTGTACCTGACACTCATTGGGTTTTTTTAATATGTATTAAAAATTCAAATCTTACAAGATGAAAAATTATTTTCTTCTCAACCTTTTCCCTTGGTTTCCTAGTTTCCCTCCCTAGAATCAATGTGCTACTTGTTTCTTTGAATCCTTTCAGAGACAAGACAATACAGATATAAAGATAGATATAGACAAATAGGTTCTTATAAGCTTGTAAATTAATATGTACTTATACTTACCCCTTTTTAACAAAGGTGGTAGTACACTCTCCTGTACCTAGTTTTTCACATAATATGTTAAGAATTATTCTTTATCAGTACATAGAACTCTGACTCATTCTTACTAATGTTGAAATAGTGTTCTAATTTATGGATGTTTCATAATTACTTAACCTGTCTCCTATTGTTGGCTATTTATGTTCCCTCTAATCTTCTCCTGTTTCAGTAAATACTCTGTACAAGATTCTTTCTGTTCTTTTATGAGTGTATCTGTCAGATAAATTCCAAGAAGTATAATTGTTAGGTCAAAGGTTGGAATCAATTATAATTGATGAGTATTTCCAAATCTCCCTCCAAAGAGATTATGGTAATTTATACTCTCTTAAACAAGGCATGACAATGTCTGGTCCCTCTCTTCCTCTTGTCTTTTTACCTATCTTTGGTAATGGCAAATTTCCACCTTTTGAGAATGAGTTTTAACTTCAGAAAACTACCTCTAAGTCATTTGAAACCAACCCTGATAAATAAAAGCATGATCTTGTCATGTAATGCCAGTCTGAGTGCAAGATGAGCCATGACTCTAAAATAACCAAATGAGTTTCTTGTTTGGTTTGTAAAGTGATTTTGAAGTTAGAGTCAAAAGAGGATCCAAACAAAATTTGGGCAACAGTAGCATCATTCAAATAAGTGCACTGCCTCACAAAGGGATAGTGTAGAAGGAGACAATGTCCAGTCAAAGCCAGAAGATCTGGTCTATGAATTCAACAATTTTTATTACCTCATAGTCACACTACATGTGAGGTGTAAAGATCAAGTAATGAAGCTTCTTGGTGTCTGGTTTACACGAATTACCAATGTTCCTTTATAGCCAGTTTTTAATCTTTCATCCTTATGAATCCTCATACTTTCTTGGGCTGAAAATAGCAAGTATGTTTTTTTTATCTCCGCTGAACCTAAGAATTCCAGAGAATCTCAGTGACTTGTTCACAATAGCAGTCACAATGTGACAACATACAATATGTTACCTGGGGAAGTTAGGGAAGAAATCCACTTGTTTTTCTGTTCAGCTAAGAAATCTTTAGGTTACGACTTTCAGCCAAGATGGAGGCATAGGTAGACACACTGTGCCTCCTTGCACAACCAAAAGAAGGACAATGACAATTTAAAAACAAAAAAAAAACAACCAGAACTGACAGAAAATCGAACTGTATGGAAGTTTGACAACCAAGGAGTTAAAGAAGACATATTCATCCAGCCCAGTAGGAGGGGTGGAGTCAGGCAACTGGGGCAGAGAGGGCTCCCAGCAATACAGTGGCTGGCAGACCCAGCAAGGTGGCGGATTGTGGAATGAGGTGCAGTGAGCAAGGCTGCAGCTGGCCAGCAAGGCAGTGGCTGGTGGATCCAGTGGTCCCATATCCGTGTGCATGCAGATAAACCAGGTGAAACAAAAGGGGAGCAGGATAGATTGCACAACTCAGGGCCCAAGCATGGGGAAATAAAACCTCAAACCACTGATTGAAAACACCTGTGGGGGTTGAGGCAGCAGTGGGAGGAACTCCCAATCTCACAGGAGAGTTTGTTGGACAGACTCACAGGGTCTTAAAACATACACAAGCCAACCCACCCAAGAATCAGCACCAGAAAGGCCCACTTTGCTTGTGGGAAGTGGAGGAAGTGACTGAAATCTGGCAGAGAGTGGACCAAGTGCCATTTTTCCCTCTAGATCCCTTCCCCACATATAGCATCACAACCCAGCAACATGGGTTACCCCACATTGGTGAACACCCCTCACTGCGTAACAGGCGCATCAAGACAAAAAAAAATGGCTCAAACAAAACAACAGATCAAAACTCCAGAAAAAATACAACTAAGTGATGAACAGATAGCCAACCTTTCAAAAGCAGAGTTTAAAACACTGCTGATCAAGATGCTCACAGAATTGGTTGAATTTGGTTGCAAATTAGATGAAAAATGAAGGCTACACTAAGTAAAATGAAGGAAAATGTGCAGGGAACCAATACTGATGGGAAGGAAACCGGGACTCAAATCAATGGTGTGGACCAGAAGGAAGAAGGAAACATCCAATCAGAAAAGAATGAAGAAATAAGAATTCAAAAAAATGAGGAGAGGCTTAGGAATCTCCAGAACATCTTTAAACATTCCAACATACAAATTATAGGGGTACCAAAAAAAGAAGAGGAAGAGCAGCAAGTAGAAAAGTTACTTGAACAAATAAGAAAGGAGAATTTCCCCAATCTGGCAAAGGAAATAGACTTCCAGGAAGTCCAGGAAGCTCAGAGAGTCCCAAAGAAGTTGGACCCAAGAAGGAATACACCAAGGCACATTGGAATTACATTACCCAAGATTAAAATGAAGGAGAGAATCCTACAAGCAGCAAGAGATAAGGAGACAGTTACCTACAAAAGAGTGCCCATCAGACTGTCAGCTGATTTCTCAAAAGAGACCTTATAGGCAAGAAGGGGCTGGAAAGAAGTATTCCAAGTCATGAAAGGCAAGGACCTACATCCAAGATTACTCTATCCAGCAAAGCTATCATTTAGAATGGTAGGGCAGATAAAGTGCTTCTCAAATAAGGTCAAGTTAAAGGAGTTCATCATCACCAAGCCCTTATTATATGAAATGTTAAAGGGACTTATCTAAGAAAAAGAAGATAAAAAAATATGCCCAGTAAAATGACAGCAAACTCATAATTATTAACCACACCTAAAACAAAAACAAACTAAGCAAACAACTAGAACAGGAACAGAACCACAGAAATGGAGAACATATGGAGGGTTATCAGTGGGGGAGTGGGAGGGGGAGAGAGGGGGAAAAGGTACAGAAAATAAGTAGCATAGATTGTAGGTAGAAAATAGACAGGGGGAGGGTAAGAATAGTATGGGACATGTAGAAGCCAAAGAACTTATATGTATGACCCATGGAAATGAACTAAATGGGGGGGGGGGGGGGAATGTGGGTGGGAGGGTATGTGCAGGGTGGAGGGGAGGGAAGGGGGGAAAATGGGACAACTATAATAGCATAATCAATAAATATATATATATATTTTAGATTTTTTTAATTTATTTATTTTTAGAGAGGGAAGGGAGGGAGAAAGAGAGAGAGAGAGAGAGAAACATCAATGTGCGGTTGCCAGGGGCTGTGGCCTGTAACCCAGGCATGTGCCCTAACTGGGAATCGAGCCTGAGATGCTTTGGTTCGTGCTCAATCCACTGAGCTACGCCAGCCAGTGCCAATAAAATATATTTTTAAAAAAATTTTAGGTTCTATTATGTTTCCAAGGGTTCTTAGTAGAAAGATGAATCAAAATTCTGAGAATTATGAATATGTTAATTGCATTATAGTTAACCAAAATTCCTCCAAAAAAAGAGTAAAGATAAGTAAAACTTAGATATAAAACTAGCAGTGTTCTTGTTTTAACAACTGACTCTTGAGGAGGCAAAAATCATTCTGTACCATTTGCCAATGTCTGTGGTGTAAAAGCTCCTACCATGACTGATTTCAAACTACCTACCTGACATCCTCTGTCTCCTGAAAATTTAATAGTAGGTCCTTATGAATCTGTATGAGTGGGCTCCAGTATACCACTGCATGGCAATTGTACTTTGTGAATGTGTTATAGAATGACATGTTTACCTGAAGGAAAGAACTCAAACTCTTTAGGCTTTAGCATGCTATACCTCTGACTTTTATACCACTGTGCATCATTGTGTTTTTATTTCATGTATCTCTGAATTCAAACTTGACTTTAAGTTTCATTATCCTCAATGAACTGTGCTTCAAGTCATGTAACTTCAATTTTCATAAAAATATATATTTTATATAGATTGATATCTGAGTGATACTGATGTTCACTTATTTAACACTTCCTTTCTAACTTTTTCTCTATCTCATAAATATGAAGTGGAAAGAGAGCAGGCGGCATGTGCACATCATTTTTTATATTTACCTAATGAAAAAGTTACAAGTGATGTGAACAAAAGAGTCAAAAGGGAATTCAATGCATAGCAATTCAGGACATCTTGATAAATGGAACATTTGTGAATTATCTGCTTTAATAACTATTGAGACAACACATTGCTCTTAAAAAGATTATTTTTAAGCCACAAAAATATTTGAATATGATTTAGCATGCTCATAAACTCAGTCTGTATGTGTGTCACTGTGTATATGCAAGGTGTGAGTATCAAGAAATAAAACTCTATGTGAAGTTCCTGATAATCTCCTTCCAAGTAATGACCTGCAAGGGATGTGCATGCTCAGTCATGTTCTATTGCCCTAAATGTTTCTGGAACTGCCTCAGAGCAGTATATAAATCACACAGGGAAATAAGTCTGTACATACTTTTATAAACACACCTTATTTAGATGAAAAATTAGAGCCATCCAACCATCCGAGTTGATAAGCCACCTTATTCATCAGACTGAACTCTAAGTGACTTGTAGAGATTTCTAAGATGAAATCCACTCTCAAAGGATAAGGATCCATCAACATTCAGAAGGCCTCCCTAAAAGAAGTCTCAAATACATTTTGAGCAATAGTTGCTTCACTAAAATAATTGTGTGATCTTCCAACATGACGACTTAGAAGGGTAGAACCTTTACTTGAATGAATATACTCTGGCACGTTTGTTTTAAAATCTCATTACAGCCCTGGCTGTTGTAGCTCAGTGGATTGAGCACAGATCTGTGAACCAAAGGGTCACTGGTTCAATTCCCAGCCAGGGCACATGCCTGGGTTGTGGTCTGGGTCCTCGGGAGCGGGCATGCGAGAAGCAACCACACATTGATGATTCCCTCTCTTTCTCCCTTCCTTCCTTCTCTCTAAAAATAAATAAATAAAATCTTTTTTAAAAATCTCATTAAATTACCGGTGGTCACATCATGTGGTGGACAAAATACAAATCTGGGAGTCATTTGTGGGTTCAAACCCTGTGTCCAACATTTCCCAGCCATGTAAATGTGAGCAAGTTACTCACACTCTCATTAACTCAGTTTCCTCACCATAAGTCACAGAATAAAAGTAATAATAATCTCCTCATGATATTGTCTTGAGGATGAAACAAGGATAATATATGTAAAATGCTTAGCTCTGTGCCTACAAGGTGATAACTACTTAATAAATAGAAGCTGTTTTTCTTTTTATCTTTAGTATCAGCCACATCTCACATAATCCTGCAGGTCCTGTTTTTACAGACAACAGTCTTTGTTCTTTTAGCTCACCTGTTAGAAATCTAGAGACAATTCCACACTTTTGCTTGACTGAGATGGCTAAACTGGGCACATTTAAGTACTTCAAGCTGGAAAGTACAGAGACCACAGTAATGCTGTAAGATCTTACTTAATGTAGTTGTTAGGTTCTTGGAAACTACAACGTTAAGCAAAATGATGTATAACAAAACCAATTTTATCATAAGCTAATTGATATATAAAAGAGATACATATTTCTGGTCACAAAACATCACTGAACTTCTAAATAAGACCCAAAGTATTTCTAATATTATAGTAAGCATTGACATTAAAGTGAACAATACATAAATTTTCAAAAGGTGAATAAAAACCAATGAGATCATTTCCCAACCCATTCTTTCGAGTTCGGGATCACAAGTGGCTGAAGCATCCCCCAACAGTTCAGGGTATAAAACAAACTCCACCTTGAAGAGGACACCTTTCCACTACAGGGTCACTCACACCCACTTCCACAATCACTCACACTAGGACAATCTAGATACATGAATTCACCTCACATGCACATCTTTGGGATGTGGGAAGACACCAGAGTACCTAGAGAGGACTCATGTAGACATGGGGAGAACGTGCCATCTTCACACAGACAGTGGCCCCAGCCAGGAGTCATTTTTTTTCTCTCATCAGCATTATAATAAAATGACATTATGCAAAGACCTGCATTCACATATGGTAGAGAAGCAGAGAAAAGTAATACCTAGACTGCAAAACCATGTTCCTAGAAAGAAATTATGATTTAAATGGAGGACTAATGAAATATAACCAACTCTATTCTTAGTTGAAAATATAGCAGTGGCTTTCATAAAATATAAGTTTCACATGGGAAAATAAGCAATCTCACTACTCTTAACCTCTGCATCTTCACATAGTGTCATGATTCTCAATCTCTCATCCCTGTTCATGTAACCTAATGAGACATATTGGCCACTCCATGGTTCCACACCCTGTGGTCTGCAATGAAGAGAGCCCTGGAAGAGTCATCATAGAGGGAAGAGGGGGAATGGAGCCCAGCCAGGCATGCCTGGGGAACAAGTTATGGTCCAATACACCAGGAGGAATTGGAAGCCTCTGCAGGGGACAGTGTTACTCTCCAGGACACCCTCAGATCAGAGGCTGGAGGAAGGCAGCTCAAAGAAGCAAGAAGAAACTGTCAGTTCTCCTCTCCTTATTATAAAGCCAGCTTTACCTCCTCTGTTTAATATAGCCTTTTTGAGGGTCTTTTAATGTTGGTCCAAAACTCACAAAATGCTAGGCATGGCCCAGAACCTACAGGGAACATCCTCTTCCCACTAGAAAAGATTTCTAGACATTAACTTCTGAGAAATGATAAAGTGCATACATTGCAAATATAAAAGGTTATATAAATACTTAACAATTGAAGCATTTCTACCACTCTGCCCACAAAAAGCCATTATCTCTGTCTTTATGACAGGAGGTTTAATGTCTCTGAATTTTGCTCAAGCGTAATATTCACTTGAACACTAAGGTCCAATTTTATAGTGGCAATTTTTTATCCCAAATCACAGTCACAACCCAATCCAAGTCAAGGATTCTGATATCATATCTTCCATGAAATAGCTTCTCTCCAGCCATCCCTACTTTCCAACTCACTGCCTTCCTACATCCCCAGAGCCCAGTCTGGTGCTCAACTCACACTTCATAGGCAATAAATCATAGGTGGATAGATGAACACTTCAAAATCATAATTTGTGTCTCCTTATGAAAGGTGCCCCAAACAGGAGAAATAATAGCAATAACTACAACATGTGTCAGGTGCTTTAAATATATTATCTCTAATCTTTACCACTACCTTGCACAACAGGTAAAATTACTACCCAATTTACATACAGGAAGCTGAGACTCAGAGCAGATCAGTAATTATCATGCCTAAGAACTCAGAATTTTTAAATGGCAGAGCTGAGATATAAACCCAGTCTATTTGTCTCTGCAATCAGAATTCTTTACCACTTTGGTAAATTGACTTTAACCTGGGAACTCCTTTATAAATGATTCCTCACCTCCCATGTAACAGCCACCAATATAATATCCTCATCTCCTTTGTGGATCGCTATGATGCTACTCCTTCTTGTTTCCAAGAACACTGCCAAAACTTCCAATACTACCCAGTCATGACAGCCCATCTTCTTCCTCTCTACCTGCAGAGCTGAGTAGGTGCAGTCCAAGACCATGCTTTCACATTCATTCTGGGCTCCCACAGACTGGAAGGGGAAAGAACCCTTCCTTTCCCCTCATTCTGCTCCCTTAAATTCTGTAGGTCTGAGCCCAGCAACAATGAGCTGTGTGAAGAACACTGTACTACAGTGAACATCTCCCCTTTCTTCTCTTACACCAAATTTGTTCTCCCAGGACATTTTTCAGTCCTACATGCAAACAGTCTCCTCGAGCATGTGAAGATCTACAGGGGAATCACATTTATAGAGACTTAGTAAGGTTCTAAAAATCAGTGAGTACAGCAAAATAATAAATAGTGTAAAATTACCCTTCAAAATATCTGTAATTATATGTAACTATGATATTAAATTACACATAAATAAAATTACCCACAAAGTACTATACAGTATTTATGATTTTATGTGTTCAGTTCTGTGGTCAGAATTCTTATACAGATTTGATTCTGAGAACCGCTAAGCTAGAAGAAAAGTCTATATGCAGATGCCTATATCTCAATCATTCTGCTTATTGGGATGGGAAAATGCTCTCAGTTTCTTTCAGATTTGGTGTAAATCCTGTCTTTATAACATATTAAATGTGCACTATCTTTATAACATATTAAAAGATGTGTTTGCTGTTGTGACTTCCACTCTAGGGTAGCTTCTGAAGTCAGAGAACAGTTTGAGTTTTTGAGTAGTGGAGTGTCACGCAGACAGAAAGAAGAAACCCTAGGATGAACACAGCTCAGTTCCTCAAAGGTCCCATTGTACCCAAAAGGAAGATGGGAAAGCAACTCACAATAATCCCTAACTGCTTGCCTTTATCTTGCATGGTAAAGTGCCTAGTACTGGGCTCAGTTATTATGTAAATCTCCAAATTTCCCCAGATGTCGTCTTTTCCCAGAACTTTTTTGTTTTATTTCCTTCTCCATTGACTCACAGCCAGTCAGAGCTTTAAAGAAGAAATATCACACTTTGATCCTCTGACACTTTGCCTTATTTTTAAACTCATATCTGTGATACTTTGATTTATTAAGAAATATATATTTGGTCATTCAGACAATCAAACATATTTGGTGTTCATCCACAGTTTCTGACTCACAGCTCCTAAAGTCCTTGGAATTTCCTAAATGGTGAAAGTAATATAGGTGTCCTTTGTTATGTTAACAAAGTGACTTTGGGAAACACCTAAGGATGGGTCTGGTTCCCAGAAAACCAACCATGGGACTAGAGGAGTGGAACTTTCAATCCCACCCCAAACCTCCAGAGAGGAGAGAGGTTAAAGGTTGAATCAATCACCAGTGGCCAATGATTTAATCAGTCATGTCTATGTGATGAAGCATTCATGAAATCCTGAAATGATGGGGTTCAGTGAGCTTCCAGTTGGTGAGGTGAGAGTGGTCCTAGGAGAGGGCATGAAAGCTTCAAGCCCCTTCCCCATTCCTTGGACTGGCTGTTCCTGAGTTACATTCCTTTATAATAAACCAGTAATCTACTAAGTAAAATGTTTCTCTGAGTTCTGTGAGTCATTCCATTAAATTAGTTGAATCTGAGGAGGAGATCATGGGAATCTCTGATTTAGAACCAGTTGATCTGTACAGGTAAGATCCAACCTTGGCTTGGAATTGGTGTCCTGCATTGGAAAGAGTAGTTTGGAGCTTCCAATTAGGAGCCAGTCAGTCAGAAGCACAGATAAGAATCTGGGCTTGTGATAGCTTTCAAAGTTTTGGGTAAGGGAAGGCAGTTTTTTAGGACTGAGCCTTCACCCTGTGGAATCTGGTGCTATCTCAGGGAAGATAGTGTCAGAATTCCAGTGTTAGAATTAAATTGTAGAACACCCAGCTGGTAACCCAAGAATTGCTTGTTGGTGTGGGAAACCAACCCCCACATATTAGAATTAGTACCAGAACCTACTTAACATCTCTCCACTCTTTGTTTTTATTAATCATGGAAGTAACAATTGCAGAGATGCCTTCCAGTTGAATTATGAATTATTTAAGAAAAGCAGGAAGTCTAAGAATGACCCAGCACAGCCAATAAAGCTGGGAAAAGCCTGCTATGTCAGGCAAATCCAGGCTCGCAGATGCCCCGGAGTGTCACATGAAAGGACTGTCCCTACACTTCCATCCATTAGTAGGATAATGTCCAACCTGGTGCTTTCATTTTCTAAGAAATCCTCAAACATTTTAAGAAATGTTCACAAGAGTCATTTTTATAAGAAAAATGTTTTTGGAGGAGTACAAAAGAAGGCCAACTTAAACTGGTAAAGGGTCAACACAAAAACAGAGCAAGGCTCCTCCCAAGATGAGAAGAGAAGCCAGAAACTCTGCTAGACTGGAAGTTAGCTTGGTCAGGAAGTCAAAGTCTTGACAAAGAAAAAGCTGTCAAGTTTTGATTAAAATTCCCATTGCTGGTTATATTTATATGCCCATTCAGGTCCTCATAAAGAAAGGACATTTTTATTAAGAACACTGTAGATCACTTTAAATACATTCCCCTGAACTTTCTTTTGCTCCTTTCTCCATCTTTCTATAATGATATAAATTAAAGGGTAGGGGCATCAGGTGATACTGATGGATTTTCTCAGCTATTTGGCTTGTGCTGCAACAAACCTTAATATTATTTTAGCGTTGTGAGTTATTTGACCTGGAAGGAGCAGCCTGTTCAATACCTTCAGTGGTAGTGCTGAGGAATTAGCTTGCTTAGCCTGGGGCAATCAATAGATTGATGAACTAGTCTTTCTTAAGTCCAAGCCCTACTTTATAGGAATATTAAGCTTGTGGTGTTCATACAACAAAGAGACCTGAAGCCTGCACAAAAGGTTTCACAGCTAAAAGCATATTCACAGGACACTTTCCCATCTTTAAAGAGGTTTGCATATACACAGAACTAGTCCAAGGCAGGGGAGAGGGGGGCTAAATAGACACAGCCATTCATCTGAAACAACTATGGACAGGTTTAAAAATACACAAGCACAGCTTTGAACATCTGGCAAGGAAAAAAGTACTTTGTGTGAATTATCCTGTGGCTGTTGCAACTTCAAACAATGCTCCTATAGCTATTTTGAAAACATTATGTGAGGAGCAAAATAAGTGAGTAAGAAATGAAAAACTGTGATAATGGGAAGAACCTATATTCATTACCTTTCCCCAGATCTCTCACGGGTCTCTCATGACCCAACCTGTACTCTCCTGGGTCTGAGGGTGGAAAAGTATTTTAAGCTCAGAGGAAGCTTGCTGAGACTACATCAAACCTCCTGATAAATCAGCCTATTATGCAAGTCTGGCTGGCGGCAGATGGGGTGGAAGAGACACGTTAGAGGAGATGTCTGAGATGCAGATTTTCAGGGGTTCAGCCTCCTCGGGAATATGCTGACATTAGCCCAGTGATCAGTCACTAGGAACTGCTTAGATGCATTCCCTCCACTGAAAGCTAATATACAAAGGCAGGCTCTTTAGTCATTAAAGGCTACAGGGGGGCATGCATTGGGAAAACGGCTGCTTTCTCAAAGCAAAAAATATTCCTCCAGTGGGCTTCTTCACTATGATCATGGACTTTGCCATTATGGTCATGTTTATTGCTTTCCCCTCTCCCAGGTTTTCAAATGTCCCCTACTGAAAAGACAGAACCTCATGCAGTGAATTTTTATTACAAGCTCATATCATTGCTCTACTAACACCAAGCTGATGTGCACGGGGTACTGTGGTAGAGACCTGAAACTCCTAGCTGGAGCACTGAAATATTTCAAACAAAGGATATGATAAATGACAAAACAGGCAAGAAATTATTCCATTAAAGAGACAGTGTGAGCTATTTCCCTCTAGAACATATTAATAGCCCTCCAACGGATCCCTCTGGTATCTAGGCAGGGTGAAATCGAGCTTTTCTGAGCAATCCACCACAACGCCAATGCCAGAGAAGGGAGCTGGAGGAGGAGAATCAGTGCCTGTGAGGAGCAGGCTCAGCAGTGAGGAGAAACATTGATTACACTCCAAATCAATGCAAGATGCTGACAGAGCTCAGTGGTAGGAAAGGCTGGCAACCAAATTGCGTCTCCTGAGCCCTGCCTGTCAGTAGGTGTTACTATTCATACATGCAAATCGACAAGCACTGAGCAGAGATTAAAAGGGGAAGACAGAAGATGGCAAAAAGAAAAAGACTTCAGCTCAGGCTGTGGATCAGAGAAGCAAACATTATCATAAGTATAAAACTCTAAAATTCTCTTTATTCCAGTTCACAGGTGCTTTGCTTTTTTAAAAAGAAGTAAACCACAAAATCCTTTATGTAAAAAAAACTGCCTAAATTTTGTTTTATCATTGAACAGCTGTTCTTTCAAGTTATGGCTAAGCCCTATAAATCTGTCTTGATTAGTCTAATTATAATGGGGTCATCTACTAAAAATCTAACCAGCACCCCCAACAATATCATCATTCATTCTATTTCACAGATCTTGTTCTGGAACTGCCTGGAAAATGTATCTGAGAGTAAATAAATCTAAGGGCATGTGTGATATGTAGAATAATTACTCAGAAGCCCTGGTAACATTTAGTAGCAGGGCAGGAGAGCGGGGGCTGGGGGGGGGAGCTATGCATAGATTCCTATTGGCACAGGATTGGTACATGAAGAAGTTTGTGCTTGCTCTCCCTGCCTGTTTCTCTTAGATGATAAAACTCTGACTTTTCCTGATGATTATGCACATACAGCATCCCTATAGCTGGATCCATCAGATAATGGGGACATGAAGCTCCACAGACAACATTAAAAGAGCATCTTCTCCACCTGAGGAAGTGAGCAACAGGTCAGGTGCTCCCGAAATCAGTAGAAACACCAGTATGAGAAAAAAATGTTACCACCAGCCTGGATTAGCAGAAGGACCATTACCAGTTCCCAGCCCTAAAGCTTACATAGCATCAAACAGCCAAATTTGTGCTACCCTGACACAGCCAAGTTCTGGTTTCCCTTGGGATGAAAAAAAGGCCCAAAACTGGATCCAGGTGAGATGTGGGTTCCACATCTCTCCATCCCATTTGGAGAAAAGTATCTCTTTGAACAAGTTGTATCAATTAAAGTTCTTATATTAGAAAACCTTTTCAAGGGTTTGAGGTATTTTGGAGTGGTAATAGTCCTATACATTTACACGATGCTGTCATACACACTGATTCATTTAACCTCATCCTACTGTCTAAAAAGTCTCCCATCCTGAAAGCTATTGCCATGAATAATTTACCACCCATAAACTACTCCATAATAATTACCATCTTCTGATAATTAAAATGTGCTAATTATTTTTGCCAAGGATGTTAAAATGTCCTAAGTGTTTTCAGATCTTTCTTTAGAGCTGGGAAAATAGAGCCCTTAATACCTGAAGCAAAGGTCTCATATTTCCAAGGTTCAGAATTAGTCTTTGATCAAAATCAGATTTGACATTTTGGTAGAGAAAAGGAAAAAAGTTTGAAAGTAAAAGATCCACATCACAGAGGAAGTAAAGTGGGATCTTTCACCCAACCCAATCTCATCTCATAATTCTAAGCCACATCCATTCTGGGAAAGAGTAAGCCTCATAATCAACAGCAAAAACAGAGGCTTTTTTTTTTTAAGAAGAAGGTTTGAGAAAGTCAAGAGGAAAAGAGTATTTAAATTAGAACACTGATTGTAAAGCAAGGAGCAAATAAAGAGGACAAAACACCATACCTAAATAATTTTTATAAATGAAATACATCTAATTTATCTCTTCTACTCAACTCAAAAGTCACCATCATTTGAAACTTTAAGAGTGAATTATTCTCACTTTTAACATTAGAAAGTTGGTTCCTCTTCTCATCTCTTTCCACAAAAAGATAACTTACTGCCCATCATCCTTGTTATCTACTTGTTCTATGACATCGACAGTCTTTCTGGATTGATGTAAGAGACACTGTCATCCTCAGATGAAAGCAGTTGCTTTACTGAGGAATTTAAGTGTCCTATTCTGCACAAATCTTAAAGTTCACTGCAGTTGTTTTCAAAATGTCTGCCATCTCTTTGATATTCCTCTCATTTGTGGATGTTCATTTCCCTTCCTTGTATGTAGCCTATACTTAATGACTCTCTTTTAAAAAATGAAATATGGCAGAAATGATGAAGCGTGACCTCCAAGGGTCAGTCATGAAGTGCGCTGCGGCTTCCACCTTGCTCTCCTTTGGGTCACGTGCTCTGGAGAAGCCAGTTGGCATGCTGTGAGGACATTCGACCAGCCCCACATGGAGATCAGGGACCAGAGGTGTCCTTCCAACAACCTGCACACATTTGCCAGGCATGTGAGTGAGCCACCTTGAAAACAGATCCTCCAGCTCCACTCAAAGCTCAGAGGACCATGGCCCTGGCCAACAGCTAGGCTGTAATCTGGGGGAGGCCCCGAGCCAGAACCACCTAGCAAAGCCCCTCCCCTATATTCCTGACCTACAGAAACTGCATAAGATAATAAATGCTTATTGTTTTAAGTCACAACATTTCAGGGTGATTTGTTATGCATTAGTAGATAACTAATGCAGTCACCATTATCAATAGAAATTCATTAGGTACCTATCCTATGCAGGACATATGCATACAGCCCATGTACATGTATACACACCCTCTCCAAAGAGGTGATGCTATTTTTTGAATGCCATTCCTGGATCTTGGGGAAAAGGTTTGAAACAGTAGTCTACATTCAGACTATCAACCAAACAGTCATTTAGAAAAACAGGTTTTCCCTCCCCACTCTTTTCTTCACTGCGGAAAAAACTTTGTCATTTAAAAACAACTCATGCTGTTATCATAGTGTCTTCAGAATCTGACACTGCCATGTTTATGTTTTGTCCTATTTGTTGCCTTCCAAGCTCAGCTAAGACACAGCAACATTTTCAAATAACAGGCAAAGAAAACAAGTTCTTGGAAGAAAGCTGTCACCTGGTTTTCTTGGCAGTACAAAACAGTTTTTTAGCTAACAGGACATACATAAACATTCCTGATGCCTGTTTATTCTGAAAGTCTTGTCTCCCTGACTTGTCATTTACAATACAGATCAACACCCTAGACTCACAAACAGAGAAGGAACACCAATGCCAACAGGACGGCAGTGCCTCCACTTGGCACAGCAGATAAGGCAGCTACTTAGAAAAGCTTGTCTCAGGTGCTAACTCAGGCAATGAACAAAACAGGTCTTTTCATCTGATTTATCCTTTATGGCTGTTTCACTTTTAAGAAAGGACTGAGAAATGTCTGCCTGCCTCCCAACAATACTTCTCCTCCACTACTTGTTACCTGAAAGACTCCACAGGCCAGTGCCCTTCCTCTCCAGGAGAGGGGGCCATTCCAGACCCAACCAGAGCCTCTCTCCAGTGCACCAGTCAGTGTGGTCCCAGGTCAAGGGCCTGAGGGCTTAGGCTCCATCCAGCCTACATACCAGCTCCTGAGAAGTGGCAGCCCTTTGATGTTTTCTGTGCCTAGACATTGGCATTTCAGATTCTAAAACTTAAAAAAAAAGGAAATAAGAAAAAAGGAAGGAAGGTAATAAAGAAAGGATGAAGGAAGGGAGGAAGGAAAATAGATAACAAACAGATCAGAACTCAGCTTTGTTTGCTGCTGTGATTTAGCTCCAAGCAAAGGCCATTTCTAGAGTGATACACATCAATACTCAACACTTTTAGCAAGAAGTAGAAACAGTTCAGTTCAGCCATTAGATAGCTGCTTTGATCCTGGTTTAGTCATTTCTCAGGTTGGTGATGCTCAGCATGTTATTTATTCTCTACAAGCTTCAGGTTCTCAGCTGTAAAATGGGATGATAAACAAGTCCACATTTCTCAGGGTTATAAGGAGATATAAGAGAGGCTTCATAGGTAAAGAGCTAAACAGTACCTGGTATATAATCTTCCCTCAAGAGATGTAGCTATTATTATTTTTATCATAAGTGCATGATTGCATGGCCAGTAGGACCTAGGTTTCTCAATTAGCTTTCTAGTAAAGAACCCATCTGGGAGCTGGGGTACAGATCTCACTGATGTCCCTGCCTTTCTGCTTGCATTATCCTGTAATTTCCCATGATTATCTATAGAAGCAATCACACTGCTTTGCTAAACAACACCCAGGAGTCAAACAGGGTCTGGGTCAAGGCAGATCACAATTAGAGGAGAGATTTGGGTATGGAAGACCTATAGCTAGTATCACCCAGGTGATTCCACACATCTGAATGAAAATGGGAGAAATCCCCCAACTGAGATTCATAAGCAGGCTGAGGTTCAATACAGAGAGCAATAACACTCTCTCTTTTCTATAAATCTTTTGCAAGGAGCATGCTTTTAAAATCCACACACAGCCCTTTAGGAGGCACCACATCTCAGGGCCAGCATTGCTTGTAAGCATATTAGGCAGTCACGGGCAGCAACTAGTCTCTGAGGTACCCAGAAATCTTTTGAGAGTCTAAAGTTTAATTATCAGAGACAAAGACTGTTATTCCACAAATAGAGATGTTTCAGTGCAAATGCGACTGGAAGAAGTAAGTCAAAGTAACTGACATCAGATCATCTTTCCTGAGGGTGTTAAGGCAGTGGATGCAAAGGGGAGTAGGTAGAAGATGGAAGATGAGATGTGACTGGTTGGGAAGTCAGAAGCTGTGAGGTGTGTTCTCTTGGCAGCAGGAGCCAAAACAGCATAAATACAGGGTGGGGCAAAAGTAGGTTTAGAGTTGAGTACACAAAACAGAGTTTACTCATCCTACTACTTATTAATTAGTGTATTCTTTTTCATTCAAACAATTGTAAACCCACTTTGCTCCACACAGTATGCCATCATATTTTAAATCAATGAAATATGGTATCAGTTGAAAACAGCAAGGTACAGAACCATGTGTAGAATACACTATCTTTTAGTTTAAAAAGAATCTATTCTTCACAAAGCATGGATGGAACTGGAGAGCATTATGCTGTGAAGTAAGCCAGGAAGTGAAAGACAAATACCATATGATCTCACCTGTAAGTGGAGTATAATCAACAAAACAAACAAGCAAGCAAAATATAAGCAGAGACATTGAAATAAAGAAGAAACTGACAGTAACCAGAGGGGTGGGGAGGGGGTAAAGGGGGAAAGAAAGGGAAGGGCCATCAAGGAACATGTATAAAGGACCCATGGACCAAGTCAAAGGGGGGAAGAATTGAGGGTGGGAGGTGGGGGTGGCTGGGACGGGGAAAAGTGATGATAGGAAAATGGAGAAAACAGTACCTGAACAACAATAAAAACATTTTTTTAATTTATAAAAAGAATCTATTAAATGTAATGTAGTATCCTGGATTGTATCCTGGAACAGAAAAGAAAAAGTATGTACAAGGAAATCTAAATCAAGTCTGGCATTTAGTTAATGGTTCACATCAACGTCGGCTTCTTAGTTTTGACAAATGTACTATAGTAATGTAAGAGAACATTAGGCAAAATGGATTAGGAGTATAGAGGAGTGCTCTGTATTATCTTTGTGACTTTTATGTAAATCTTAAATTATTCCAAAATAAAACTTTGTTAAAATAATACTTTAAAAGAATATTTTATGCAAATGCATTTTTAAACACTCGAGGGGAACATAAAACACTATCCCCTCTGCAGAGAGCAGGGTGAGAAGAACTAGACAGGAATGTACATGCAGGGGCAGCAGGAGGCTGTTCACTTTACACTTGTCTAAGGACCATGTGAATGTATTGACTTATCCAAAATGTCAAGTTAAAAATCATAAAAAGGAACTTTATGAGGAGACAAAAGGGATAAAGAGGGGTTATTGTAAATAGAGTTTATACAACATTTACAACCTAGAGGCCATGACAAGAATCCATGATTTGGTTCAGAAGGTTTACCCCTAAAATTTTCTACCCAATTTTATGCAAATGAATTTATGTACATTTTACTCAATAGAGGAGCCCAAAAGAAATAAATACATTATTATATGCATCCACTGAGTTATACAGGGGTGAGCAAAAGTAGGTTTATAGCCCTGACTGGGTGGCTCAGCTGGTTGCAGCATTGTTCCATGCACCAAAATGCTGCAGGTTCAATTCCCAATCAGGGCACATACCTAGGTTGCAGGTTTGATCCCCAGTTGGGGTGCATTTGGGAGGCAACTGATGGATGTTTCTATTTCACATCAATGTTTCTCACTATCTCCCTCTCTCTCCCTTCCTCTCTCTCTCTAAAATCAATGGACACATCTTCATATGAGGGTTTTTTAAAGTAGTTTGTATGGAAAATAATACAATAATTAATGAATAATAATATAAGAATAAACCCAGTATTTTACATACTCTCAACTGTAAACCTACTTTTGCCCACCCCTGCATGCAAGGAATTTATTAGGGAAAATGCCTGTGAGAGAAAATGGGGAGGGAGCTAGAGAAGACTTGGAGAGCTTTCAGAGTATCATGCAGGTCTGAGCCCCAGTAAGGAAGAAGACTGGGTGGAAGCATTTTAGACTACAGTACTCTTCTGAGTCCAGCAAGGCATCAGGGAGTCCCTGAGCCAAGCTACACATCAGACATCCCACCTCTCCCCAAAACAGTCCCTGCCTCATTTAGTCATTGGTTGGGAGCCACTGGGGGGAATCATGGCTTTGGCCAAATAGGGTTAACAACACTGTTTTATACACCTGAAAGTTGCTGAGAGAGCAGACCTTAAATATGCTCACCACCAAAAAAAGGTAGTGCCCTTGCCAGTTTGGCTGTTGGTTGGAGCATCATCTAGTATACCAAAAGGCTGGGGCTTTGATTCCCAGTCAGGGCACATGCCTAGGTTGCAGATTCAGTCCCCAGTCAAGGCATGTGTAGAATACAACTAATTGATGTCTCTCACTCTCTTCCTCTCTGTGCACACTCCCTGCCTCCATTCCTCTCTTTCTAAATTCAATAAACACATTAAAAAATAATTATTTAAAAAAAGAAGGAAGTTATATAAAGTGTTAACTAACCTTATTGTAGTAATTATTTTACTATATATAGTATCAAATCATGTGCACACCTTAAACTTATCCAATGTTATATATCAATTATACCTCAATAAAGCTGGAAAATAATAAATTTAAAAGTAATAATTTTTTTAAAAAAGAGAGTTGGGGTGCATAGGTATTTCAGCAAAATTTACAATAGCCAAGTGCTGGAAGCAACCTAAGTGCCCATCAGTAAATGAGTGGATAAAAAACTGTGGTACGTTTACACAATGGAATACTATGCAGCAGAAAGAGAGAAGGAGCTTCTACCCTTTGGGACAGCATGGATAGATCTGGAGAGTGTTGTGCTAAATGAAATAAGCCAGGCAGTGAAAGATAAATACCATATGGTGTCACCTATAAATGGAACCTAATCAACAAAACAAACAAGCAAGCAAAATATAACCAGAGACATTAAAATAAAGAATAAACCAACAGTAACCAGAGGCAAGGGGGGCGATGGAAACAGGGGAAAATAGGGGAAGGTCTATCAAGGAACATGTATAAAGGACACATGGAAAAAGCCAAAGGGGGTAGATTTGAGGATGGGATGTGGGTTTGGGTGGGGGAGGGGGTATGGTGGGTGAAAATGGAGACAACTGTACTTGAACAACAATAAAAAAAAATTTCAATTTAATAAAAAAAGAGTGGGGATGGGTTTCATGGAAAGCTGCTGGGGTGTCCATCAGTCATGTTCCCTGCAGTCAGAGACCTGAGAGGCTCAAGCAGTGGCTGCCACATGGAGTTGATGGAAACCACCATTGTCTGCTGTGGTACTGGAACCTGCCCTGCCGGCATCAATGTTAGACAGATTCACTTGTAGCACCACTTGCCAGTTCAGAAAGAGCCACAACTTGCTTCTGATCCCACACAAATACCTTGAGGGCACACTGGGCCAAACATTCTTCAATGCTTAGTCATTTTTTATTTGTCTTATGTCTCAGAATTCCCACCCAGAGCCCCTAGAGGGTGGGATCTAGCCCTGGAAAGTTTCCGGCCTCAATTCTCTCCTTTCTCCTGTCTCTCCCTGGAACAGCAGTAAGTCCTGGATCAAGGAAAAGTGAATGGTCTCTGGGGCTGTCAGACTAGGAAGATCAAGACAAGGGTGGGCAACCTCATGAGCAAGGGAAAGTGTGAGTCTGAGAAGTTGAAAACATTTTTTTTCTACTTCTTAACTTTGCCAGATACGTACCTAGACATTGGAGAAAAGGAAATTATATCATCCATGGTGAATCCACTTATATTTCACTTTGCAAAGAGAACTGGTTTTCTTGGGTTCCGCCTGGCTTTTAGCCCCTCAAGGAACAAGGAGTTAGAGAAAGTCTGTCTCCCTTTGTCCCTGAGTTAAGCCTCATTTGCTATAAAGAGGGGCCGAGGCTTCCTCTGGCAAAGTTAACTAAGAAAGCTGTTTATTGGCAAATAGCTGTTTTCAGCTTGCTAATAGCCATCGTGAGATTTTACAGGTACCTGGGTAAGATATTTGTACTTGACTCAAGAGGTCTATTAACAGAACCAAAATAAATGTAAAGTAGGCAGCCCTACAAGACTCGCTTCAACAAAGAGTATCTCTGCAGGTCCTATTTCATTTTAAAACATCCTTGAAGAAGTTTGCTACATGTTCTTATATGCTCTATAATGTGTCTAAGTTATAGCAGGAAGTATATCCATAAATTTTATCCACATCATATAGAACAGTCAGAGGATTAATGTGACCAGACAAGCAAAAATAGAATAAGTAACTCTATCTAGAGAGAAAAATAATTCAAACAATAGTGTTATCAGTCCCTGAATGCTGGATTCTTGAGTCTCAATGTCATAGAAATGAGCACTGAACTCAGTACAAGATCAAGTAGATAGAGTTTATTGAAAAGAGCTTGTGCACAAGGGAGTCAATCAGAAAAGAGAAGTCAAGCTGCCTTTGTGAATGGCTCATATAGGAGCCTTGGGTGAATGGAGGGCCTAGGAATGAGGATGAGGTCAGTTGTCCCACCATCATCACCTGGTGGTAGTTGACCTGGGGGTAGTGACAAGATGTTTTCCATGGTCAGTGGACCACTCCAAGGGCCTGTTAAATAATGCTTGCACCAACATTCAAGTTACCATATAATTGACAAAACAATTATTTTACAGAACATGATATTAAGAAAGAATGTTATCATAGTAGGTTCTTTCCTTTAAGGATGTGATTAGGTTAATTTTTACTATTGAATTTTACTGAAAGCAAGGAGTCAGAGTCGGGTCAGCTCTGTACTGTCTCAACAGTAAGCAAATAGAAAAGAAAAGTGGGAGGTACTTAACTGTGCTTAGTTTCACTTTTTTCTTTTAAAGATAAGATTTTATACATAGATACATACACAGACAGGTATTATATGTAAGTAAAATAATTTCTCCTTCAAACATACATAGAAATTTGCCTGAGGAATTTTTTCCCATACTCTATAAAGCAGTACTTGTTTTACATTTATTCCTGGGACCCAAAAGATATAGTTACATTTACCACAGAATTGATTTATCTCATGTATTTGTTAGTTTTGAATATTCATCAACTCTTGAATAGCAAACTGATTGTAACAGTGAAATCTTGCATAATTTTTTAAAAGATTTCACTTAATAACTAAGCTTAATGTGAACTCAAAACAGCACCTGAGTAGCAACAGTTCATTCACCCAGCCTCACTTCCTGCTGCAGTGTAAGTCACGTGGCCAGATTAGCTATCTACCTCCTGGCCTGTTGTTGTTAAACTCTCTGTCAAGCTAGGGACACATCAACCCACCCACCTTCCACTTCTCAAACTAAATGGCATGGATGAGGAAGGAGAACTTACAAAATGCCTGTTATGCACCTAGCATTGCACTAGACCAGGGTTTCTCAACTTTTTTATTCTTAATACCCCTAAGGAGGCTTTTTAGACATTTTTTTCAATCATGCTTACCCCCCATTAATTTTTAATACTAGAAGTACGCTCTATATATGTTTATGTACTACATGAATATCTGTGCTTTATACCCTAAAGGTATAAACATTTTTGCTTCCCCCAACAAACCAGTTTTTACCCCCATGGGGGCACTCTCACCCCCACTGAGAATGCAGGTATTAGATGTTTAACATTATCCATTTGATTGGATTTGAAGCAACATAGTGTAATGGTGAAAGTATAAATCTGAGCCAGACTACCTGTATTCAAATCCAAGCCCTTCAATGCACCTAGCTTCCTCATCTGTAAAATGGGTATAACAATAGCATGAAATTAGTAAGATCATTGTGCAGATTAATTTAGTCAATATAAAGTATTTTATTTTTAAAAACTTTTTTATTTTAATTGTTGTTCAAGTACAGTTTTCTCCCTTTAACTCCCATCCCAGCCCTCCACACCTCCCTCCCATTTCCATCCCCCTTTGTTTTTGTCCATGTGTCCTTTATACTTGTTCCTGTAAACCCTTCCCCTTCTCCCTTGATTCCCTCCCCTCTCCCTCTGGACACTGTCCACCAGTTCTCTATTTCAGTGTCTTTGGTTATATTTTGCTTGTTTCTTTCTTTTGTTGTTTAGGTTCCACTTATAGGTGACACCATATGGTATTTATCTTTCACAGCCTGGCTTATTTCATTTAGCACAACACTCTCCAGATCCATCCATGCTGACCCAAAGGGTAGGAGCTCCTTCTTCCTTTCTGCTGCATAGAATTCCATTGTGTAAATGTACCATAGTTTTTTGACCCATTCATTTACTGATGAGCACCTAGGCTGCTTTGAGCACTCTGCTATTGTAAATTGTGCTGCTATGAACATTGGGGTGCAGAGGTTCTTTTGGATTGATGTTCAGGGTTCTTAGGATATAATCCTAGCATTGGAATTGCTGGATCAAAAGGCAGATTTTTAGTTTTCTGAGAAAATTCCATACTGCTTTCCATAGTGGTTGTATCAGTCTGCAATCCCACCAACAGTGCACTAGGGTCCCCATTTCTCCACAACATCTCCAACACTTGTTTGTTGCTTTGTTTATGATGGCCATTCTGACTGGTGTGAAGTGGTATCTCATTGTGGTTTTAATTTACATCTCTCTGATAGCTAGTGATACTGAGCATCTTTTCATGTGTCTCTGGATCCTCTGTATGTCCTCCTTGGAGAAGTGTCAGTTCAAGTCCTTTGCCCATTTTTTAATTGGGTTGCTTGTCTTCTTAGAGTGGAGTTGTGTAAGTTCTTTATATATTTTGCAGATTAAACCATTAAAGATATCATTGGCAAATGTTTTCCCATATATTTGGTTCTTTTTTTATTTTAATACTATTTTCTTTAGCCATGCAGAAGATTTTTATTTTGATGAGATCCCATTTGTTTGTTATTTCCTTTATGTCCCTTGCTCTAGGGGACATATCAGTGAAAATGTCACTGCATGAAATATCTGAGATTTTCCTGCCTATGTTCTCCGCAAGGACTTTAATGGTGTCAGGGTTTATATTGAAATATTTTATCCACCTTGAATGCATTTTTGTGTATGATATAAGTTGGTGCTCAAGTTTTATTTTTTAGAACATAGCTGTCCAGTTCTCCCAACACCATTTGTCAAAGAGGCTCTTTTTACTCCATTTTATGCTGCTGCTCCCTTTGTCAAATATTAATTGACCATAGAGACTTAGGTTTATTTCTGGGCTCTCTGTTCTGTTCCATTGGTCCATGTGCCTGTTTTTATGCCAGTACCAGACTGTTTTAATTACAGTGGCCTTGTAATACAGTTTGGTATCAGGTATTGTGATCCCTCCTGGTTTGCTCTTCTTTCTCAAAATTGCAGCAGCTATTCCAGGTCGGTTATGGTTCCATATAAATTTTTGAAGTGTTTGTTCTATGTCTGTGAGATATGCCATTGGTACTTTAATAGGTATTGCATTGAATGTGTAAATTGCTTTGGGTAGTATGAACATTTTGATGATGTTAATTCTTCTGATCTATGAACATGGTATATGTTTCCATTTGTTTGTGTCTTCCTGGATTTCTTTCTTCAGTGTTGTGTAGTTTTCTGCATATAGGTCTTTTACCTCCTTGATTAGGTTTATTCCTAGTTATATTATTTTTCTTTTTGCTGTATCAAACAGGATTTTTTTCTCAATTTCTGCTTCAGTTATTTCATTGTTGCTATACGAAAATGCCTTTGATTTCTGAATTTTGACTTTGTATCCTGTGGTTTTGTCAAATTCATATATTAGGTCAAGCAGTTTTTTGGCTGAGTCTATAGGACTTTCTATGTACACTATCATTGCCGATGTGCAAACAGTGACAGTTTTGTTTCCTCCTTTCTAATTTGGAGGCCTTTTATTTCCTTTTCTGTCTGATGTCTGTGGCTAAAATTTCTAATACTATGTGGAATAGGAGTGCTGAAAGTGGACAACTTTGTTTTGCCCTGATCTTAGTGGAAAAGATTTTAGTTTTTGCCCATTGAGTATGATGTTGGCTGTACGTCTCTCATATATGGCCTTTATTATGTTGAGGAATGCTCCCTCTATTCCCACTTTTCTGAGTGTTTTTATCATAAATGGGTATTGTACTTTATCAAATGCTTTTTCCGCATCTATGGATATGATCATGTGATTTTTGTCTTTGCTTTTGTTTATGCAATCTATTACAGTTACTGACTTGTGGATATTGTACCATCCTTGCATCCCTGGGATGAATCCCACTTGGTCATGGTGTATAATCTTTTAAATGTATTGTTGGATGTGGTTTGCCAATATTTTGTTGAGGATTTTAGCGTCAATGTTCATCAGCAATATTGGCCTAAAGTTTTCTTTGTTGTGTCTTTATCTGGTTTTGGGATGAGGATGATGCTGGCTTCATAAAAAGAGTTTGGGAGTCTTTCATCATTTTGGATATTTTGGAATAGTCTGTGAAGGATAGGGGTTAGCTCTTCCTTAAGTACTTTGTAGAGTTCCCCTGTGAAACCATCCAGTCCAGGGCTTTTGTGTTTTGGCAGTTTTTTGATTACTGCTTCAATTTCATCAGCTGTTATTGGTCTGTTCAGGCTTTCTGCTTCTTCTGCATTGTTTTGAAAGATTATATTTTTCCAGAAATTTGTCCATTTCACCTAGGTTTTCAAATTTCTTGGCATATAGTTCTTCACAGTAATTTCTTACAATCCTTTTCATTTCTATGGTATCAGTTGTAGTCTCTCTTCTTTCATTCCTGATTGTGTTTATTTGGGTCCTCTCCCTTTTTTTCTTGATGAGCCTGTTTAAAGGCTTGTTGATTTTGCTTATCTTTTCAAAGAACCAGCTTCTGGATTCATTGATCCTTAGAATTGTGCTTTTAGTCTCTATGTCATTTAATTCTGCTCTGATCATGGTTATTTCCTTTCTTCTACTTGCTCTGGGCTGTCTTTGTTGTTGTTCCTCGACTTTTTGTAGGCATAGCGTTAGGTTGTTTGATTGAAATATTTCTATTTTTTTTTAGGTAGGCCTGTATTGCTATGAACTTCCCTCTCAGGACTGCCTTCACTGTGTCCCATAAGTTTTAGGTTGTCGTGAGTTCATTTTTGTTTGTTGCCAGAATCTTTTTGATTTCTTCCCTAATTTCAGTCTTGACCCATTCATTGTTTAATAGCACGCTATTCAATCTCCATGATTTTGAGTGTTTTGGGCCTTTTTCCTTGGGTTTGGTTTCTAGTCTCAGTCTCTTGTGGTCTCAGAAAATGCTTGCATGATTTCAATTTTCTTGAATTTGTTGAGGCTTGTTTTGTGTGGCCTATCATGTGGTCTATCTTTGAAAATGTTCCATGTACATTTGAAAAGAATGTGTATTTAGCTTCTTTTGGATGAAGGGCTCTATATACATCAGTTAAGTCCATTTCATCTAGGCATTGTTCAATACCACAATATGTTTGTTGACATTTTGTTTGGAAGATCTGTCCATTTTTGACAGTGGGGTGTTAAAATCCCCTACTATAATTTTGTTGCTGTTTCTTGAGGTCCTCTAAGATTTTCTTTATGTATTTGAGTGCTTCTATGTTGGGTGCATATATATTTACAATGTTTATGTCTTCTTGGTGGATTCCTCCCTTGAGTATTATGAAGTGACCTTCTGGGTCTCTCTTTATGGACCTTTTTTTGGAGTCTATTTTGTCTGATATGAGTATTGCTACCCTGGCTTTTTTTTCCCTGTCTGTTTGGCTGAAATATTTGTTTCCAGTCCCTCATTTTCACTCTGTGTAGGTCTTTTGTCCTGAGGTGGGTCCCTTGTAGGCAGCATATGTGTGGATCATGCTTTCTTATCCATTCAGCTATTCTGTGTCTTTTGATTGGAGCATTTAATCCATTTATGTTTAAGTTTATTATTGATAGGTACTTATTCATTGCTGTTTTCCTACCTGTGTTCCTTTCTCTCCCTCTCCCTCTCCCTCTCCCTCTCCCTCTCCCTCTCCCTCTCCCTCTCCCTCTCCCTCTCCCTCTCCCTCTCCCTCTCCCTCTCTCTCTCTCTCTCTCTCTCTCTCTCTCTCTCTCTTTTCCTTCCTTTTCTTAAAGCAGTCCTTTTAGCATCTCTTGCAGAGCTAATTTGATGGAGCTGTATTCTTTTAGACTTCTTTTGTCTGAGAAGCTCCTTATTTGGCCATCTATCTTGATTGAGAGCCTTGCTGGGTAAAGTAGCCTTGGTTGCAGGTCTCTGGTTCTCATTACTTGGAATATTCTTGCCATTGTCTTCTGGCTTGGAGCATTTCCATTGAGAAGTCAGATGCTAAACTTATTGGGCCTCCCTTGTATGTTACTTCCTGTTTTTCCCTTGCTGCCTTTAAGATTCTCTCTTTGCCTTGAAATTTTGCCATTTTAACTATGATGTGTCTTGAGGTGGGCTTCTTTGGGTTTCTCTTGATTGCAATTCTCTGTGTTTCCTGGATTGGTGTGACTTTTTCTCTCATCAAATTAGGGAAGTTTTCCATCATTACTTTTTCAAATAGGTTTTCTATCCCTTGTTCTTCTTCTTCTCCTTCTAGTATCCCTATGATACAGATATCATTACGTTTCAAATTGTCTTGCATTTCTCTTAACTCCTCTTCATTGTTTCTGAGCCTCTTTTCCTTTTCATTCTCTTTCTGGGTGTTTTTTCTACTTTGTCCTCCAGTTCACGGATCTGATCTTCTGCTTCATCGATCCTGCTTTTGATTCCTTCTACTGTGTTCTTCAGTTCAGAAACTGTATTCTTCATTTCCTCTTGGCCCTTGTTGATAGTTTCTATTTCCTTTTTCATGTTGATATAGTTTGCAGTGAGTTCATTGTAGCATCTCTGTAGTTTGTGGAAGCTCATTGTGAGCTCATTGAGCTTCCTGATAACCACTGCTTTGAACTCAATATCTGATAGTCAAGTTGCCTATATTTCATTTAGCATTCTTTCTAAGGCTTCCTTTTTTCCTTTCACTTGGGGATTGTTTCTTTGTCTTCCCATTGTTTGTGAGAATCTTTTTGTTAGCCTCAGCTTCTTAAATTGATCTGTTCTGGCCCCCTGGGTTTATGGTGTGAACTTCTGTGGTAGAACACATGTGAGATTCAGTGGTGCAGTCTCCTTGATCTCCCGAGCTCACTGGTCTTGGGCTATCATTTAAGTTGACTCTGTGTTTGTCTTTGGGTTTTTTATTGTAGTTGGGTCTTTCTTTCGTGGGTCCTTCCCACCGGCTGGTTAACTGAGAGTCACTCTGTCCATACCCTCTTGTATTTTGTTGTGCTGGTGAGGGTAGGTTGTGTTGAAGCTGGTTCTTTTGTGTGTACAAGGCTTTGAGGATTCTCTCTTGCTCTTGTTCAGTAGTTTGTTCTGGGTAATTTCTCCACTATTTAGTTGTATTTCCAGATAAGTCCTGAATTGAGGTTAGTGTGCCTTCCACTCCCTCCTTCACCTTCTTCAGTTGTTATCTGTTGGTGGTTCCTTTGTTGTTGGGTTTTCTGTTCCAGTGGGTATCCTGGTGTTCATAGCTTCCCCCTACACTTTTTTGTGATCAGTTGGAGGAGGAAGGCAAAATGGTTTAAGACAGCAAGAGAGTCTTCTACGATATTTACAGTAGCCGCCAGTGGAGAAGTGACAGAAGATCCTTTGGCTATGTATAGTGTTAACTGTGATCTTCCACCCAACCAGCCAATTTTTAGAAAAGATGGAAAGAAGATAAGACTCTTGTTGGGGAAGGAAGGATTGTGAGTTGGATCTACAAAGCAGTGAGGTTGTGGGAGGTCAGATCCTGAGGTAAGGTGAAAGTAAAGGATAGTAAACAGGTGTAGTGTGTGAGAGAATAGAGTTAACCACTATAGTAATAGAGTTCATGAAACCATGAAGTGAACTAAAATCTTGGAGGGGTGTTGTGTAGTATTTACAATTGTATGGAACAGCTATTATTTACAATAATATTAGAGCAACAGTCATATGAACAGAATCTATGTGATCTAGATAACAAGAATAGGGAGTATAGAACCTTGAGTCGTGTGCTAATAGGACACAAGTGAAGTGAAGGACGATAAATTAGCAATATACTATGAAAGACATATCAGGGGAAACCTGTCAAATGATACAATATAACTAGCCAAGCAAAGGAGACTAAACAGAAAGAAGAGGAATATAAAAATACTATTAAAATAGGATGTAAGAATAATGAAAAAACGATAATACAAATATGCAATAACTTGCATGTTCTCTGTAATAGCAAAGTGAAATTAGTCTCACTGTCTTAGCTGTTGGGATACCCCCTCTTTGGGTCCAACTTTGGTCTTTTCACCATTCCAGGTTTTTTGGTCTCACTTGTGGGTATTTAAAACAAAAAAGAAGTAGAAGAAGGAAGGAAGAAGAGATAAAATTGGAAAGAAAGGAAGAAGGAATAGAACAATAAAGAAGGGGAGAGAAGAAAAATGAATTGAGAGATAAAAAGTAATAAAAATTTAAAAAATAAAAAATTACTTCCAAAAAAAAAAAGCCTCTTGTTTGTTTCAAACTGGCCACACCAGTTTTTCTGGTTTTGCAGCAGGCTGAGGGGTTTTTCTTTCTTCTAGTCAGTCATCCTGGAGAGCATTCTCCCCAGGGCTAGCCAAGCACTCTCTCCAGAGCTAGCCTGGTGCCTCTCTGCAGGGTCTTGAGTGTGGGATCCAGGCCTTCATCAGAGCGCACTCTCCCTGGGTGGCAGGCACGTGCTCAGCAGGCCCCACAGGTTTGGGCAAGCACCCTTCCCAATGCTGTCAGGGCACACAGGGCTTCCCTTGCCACCTCAGAATCACTGCCCAGCTGGCTGGGGAGGCAGCCTGAGTGACTGCTGCAGGTGAATTCCTCAAACAGTGTCTCTTTTTTATTCATTTTTTTTTTGTTTTGAGAAATTCCTCCTGCTCAAGCCTGCCACTCAGTACAGCGGCCTGGCTCTCACACAACCCAATTCTCCAGCCAGACTGGGGACTACTGGGGTCAGGGCCCCAACAGCGTGCACCTCTCAACTCTCCCCAGCCGGTGTCCACAGACTCCATGAGTGCTCACAGCCCCTGTGTGTTTGCCACTTAGTCCTTATTCCCCTCTCCGCAACTTCAAGCAACCGTGTTTCTCCCAGTGCTGCTCAAACCTTGTTAGGCTGGAGAGGGAGCAATTGACCCAGCTCTCTCCCAAGAATTCTATGGCAGACACAGTGGGCACAAGGCCTGGGGCTGCAGCTGTGCTGGTCCCCATGCTGGTCCCTGGGACCTTATTGTCCTGAAGCACTCTCCTTACCATCTGGTTTTTCAATGTCCACTACAATTTTTGGTCTCTTATTTTTGTATATGCTGAAGGTTGGCTGTTTGCTCTGTTCCTCCATTGATCAGCTAGGTTTTTCTCCCTTGTGTAGGGGAAAGTGGAATCTGCTCCTTCCTACCTCGCCACCATCTTCCACCTCCAATACAAAATATTTTAAATAGTGTCTACACTCTTTTCACCTATACTCTAAATTGACATTTTTTTAAATATTCACCAATTTATTAATATATTATTATTTTAATTTATATTTCTTTGATTATTATTGGGGTTGAAGACATTTCCATATATATTTAATTTTTTGTCTTTTGCCCATGAAAGAACTTTCAAAAATCTCCCTAATAACTTCCTTTATCATAAAGCCTAGTAAGTGATTCTTAAAGCTGCTGGAAATCCTTTAACATATTTTGGGGGCTTAAAAATTTAAACAGGTCCTAATTTTTCATTATTCAACTTTTGTTTCATGGCAATTATCACTTTCCTACAAGGGCAACAGAAAAGGAAACTAGGAGAGGTTTGATTTTTTTTTTTAATGCCTTTCAGCATTAGCCACACCTGAATCAGCTATCCTGTCTTAAGGAGGCTCATCATCTATTATTTAACTGAAAGAACTGTGTGGAAATAATGAAAGGCATTGTGCAAAGGAACAAAAATATGCTCCCAAGATTCTCCAACAGCCAGCCTCTCAAGGCTTCTTCACTGTGGCCCTCTAGTTATGCCCACACCACGAGAGAATTCCTGGGAGAACTTACTGGAAAGGTAGATCCTGAGGCCCCTCCTCACACCTTCTTACACTCATAGAGGACTGGGGCCAGGAATCTGACTATCTCACAAACTTCTTGAGTATCTGAGAATCACAATGCTAACACCTATTGTTTGCAAAAGTGTGTGGTTTGTATCCTGTTTTACAAAAATAAATAAATAAATAAATAAATAAACCGAAGGTAGTCACAGTCAGAACTATGGTAGGTATCTACCAAATTTGAAACACTATTATTTCTGTTAAGTGTGCATCAATTGTTAACTGATCAACACAGATAGAGACTTGAGCTCTACCCCATCTTATCCCCGTTTCTAGCTGTGTGATCTTAGTAACTTAATTCGCTGACCTTCAAATTCCTCATTTGTAAAGGAGAGAAATCATGGTAATTGTCTCATAGAATCATACCAAAAGCTGACTTAGACTATATATACTGTGTCTAACACAATTTCTGGCACACAAAAAAAGTCAGTTGTTACATCAGCAGGATGAAAATTTATACAGCTGAGGAGAAGGGGAAATCAGTTTGTAGTATTAAGGAATAATTATGGAACACCAAAAGTTACCAGTCACTTTCACAGGCAGTATCTTGTTTATCCTCTGAATATGTCAGTGAGGTAGAAAGCATGTTATTATCGTACCCCTTTTACAGATTGAGGCAACTGAAGGTTACTATGTAGTTATAAGTAGTAAAGCTTGAACTTCTGACTGAAGAACCCAGTATCTCAACACTTGTAAAAAACATAAAAAGTACAGGGTCTCCTAGAGACTCTATAGTCTGTACAGTCATTTTATGATTAGAAATGTTCTGTACTATTTTCAGTCTAAAGAATACTTTTCTCAGGGCCTAGAAAGTACAATAAACAATAGCTAAATGAAACTAAAAGCAATTATCATTTTTACAGACTCTTAGCTTGCTCTAAATTACTTTCAAGGTTACCTACAGATCAAGAGAAGCCATCATGGCCATTTTCAAAATTTCCATACTACAAAAGCTATTCAAGTTGGGTTTAAAGGATAATTTGAAATGCCCTCTTCTCCTCTGAGACTTCCTAATCTCTCAGACTGAGGCTATTTGTTCTTTCCTGGTTCTTCTTATGGCTCCCAAGCACCCTTCTTCTTTGCTTTAAGAGTGTTTGCATGATATTCATGGTAAGATATATGTCCAAATTATCTAAATAAAATTTCTCTATCTTGAAGCATAAGCTAATGAACACAGATCTTATTTTTATTCAGTTCCCTAAACTCCTGATGTAGAAGATGCTCTCATCTGTACCATTCTTTTTAAGTTTCTCCAAAACCAAAATATTATCTGAAGAATCATAAAACTATGGGGGAAACAACTTATGAAGAGTGTAAACAGCATATCACTCTTCACAGATCGATGCACCATTTGAATATAGCCTCATTTTGTGTTTCCAGCTTCACGTCAGACGGTTCACAGCTCAGCACTTCATAATTACACACAATTAACAGCTTGGAGGCTGAGCAGCCGAGTGACTCGGAAGCATGGAAAGCTACAAATCTGTTTTGCAGTCATGTATTTTTTCTCCCTTGATTTTCTTTATTGTTGTTTTGCTTGCTGCCTATTAGCATACCTCAGGGGAATATTTCCAAGATGTAATGTTAATGAGCAAACACTTGTGAGACTGCCAGCCATTTCAGATGAACTTTCTTTCCAAGGCATAGAAAGGGGAAAAATGAACTGACACATTGTTGTGCACAAAAATAGACTTATGCAGAAAATGCAAAATTATGCAAGATATCATTTATGCAGAGCACATCCCTGAAGAATTCAAAGCATCATTGATTAGCAGTAAAAAATAGTAATAAATCTGAATATTACTGTTTACTAACCAATCTTGTTAATAGAAGCACATCACAGATATTTCAATGCAAGAGGCAGGAGTCACTGTCCCTAAGCTTACAGAGCAAATGATAGGGCAATGAGCTGGAAGGGAAAAGGAAGTAGAGATTTGCAAGGGGAGTAAATGTAGGAAGGCCTACCCCACAATCACTAGGTAATAATAATGAAAACAACAACAATCACATGAACACAATTAACATTTATCAAATGCTGACTAGCTCACAGGCATTCTTCTAAACACCTCACATGCATTAACTCACTTAATTCTCACAACCATTCTGTGAAGTGGGTAAAGTTACCAACTCATTTGAAAGTTGAAGAAACTAAGGCTCAGAGAAGATAGGTAACCCACCCAAGGTCACACAGTGAGTAAATGAGCAGAGACATAATTTGAACCCAGAAGCTGATCAGAAGCCCTTTCTTGTGGCAGCTAAAAAATGCAGCTCCACTGTTGGGGAATTCTGGAGCCATGCTTCTTAATTCTCACGTTTGTAGACCCTTTTAAAACATATGAAAACAATGGAAATTTTATCAGGAAAATGTATATAAGCTCATGCCAAATTTTGCAAATAATTTCAAGGGTACATGGATTCCTTCAGGTATACCCTTGGACACTTGTGAAGACTCTTGTTCTAGGCAAAACCAGTAATAAAATTGCTATATGGGATTGCTTCTAGACATTTACAAGGCAATAAATCTCTCATAAATCACAAGCCATCATGCTTGAGGTATGATGGGACACAGAACATGTGTATCATCCCCTTAGTTCAAGAGAACTTAAGACCATGGCCCTTTTGTAATCTGATATTGTGCTGAGATTTTTGCATTTACAATTATACACTGTCCTTATGGTGCTAGTCTGTTCGTTTAGCACTCATTTAGTGTTTCCTCTCAGTGCCCTTACTACTCAAGAACAGTTCTTATTACTGCTCATGACAAATAGAAAGAAGGGGAGAGAAGGAGGGATTCAACAGGAGGGAGGGAAGTTGATCGTGTAAATGTCTCTCTGCTGTGGAACTCCTCTATTCTCTGGGTCCTTCCCAGCTTGGATTTCATCATGTCCTTTTTCTCAGAAACTTAATTCCTTCAGAACATCCAGGTAGAATGAGCACCAAACTAACAGAGCAATTTGGGGGGTTTTGCAAAAAGTTAATAATTACCAATATTTCCAGCATACTCATACAAGTGGATCCAGTAGGTCCCCACATGATGAGATTTGACGCCTATGTCCAATATGCCAATATCTAGGCCCTGCCCCACAGTGCTCAAAGCCTGAGAGAGCCATGTAGGAAGACAAGAAGGAATGAGAAACTCTTACTACCAGACTCAGGAAGGGCTTCACAAGGACACTGACATTGAGCAGGGTCTTTGAGGATGTATAGGAACTGGTCGGTAGAGAAAAGAGAAAGGTGTAAGCACAGCAGGAGCAAGAGCACACAGTGGTGGGAGGAGACTCTGAGAGGTTCTGAGCCCAGGACAGGGGGCTGGAAAGATGGGCTGGAGCCAAGGTGAAAGGACACATACCTTGGGCCAAGAAATTAAAATTTTATCTTTTAAACCATTGGTTCTCAAACTTTAGTGTCCATAAAAATTATCTGAGTATTTGCTACAAATACAGATCCCCAGGCCTGCTCCCAGAGCTTCCAAGTCAACAGGTGTATATTTGACAAGTAGGTGATTCTAATGCAAGTGGTCTACTGATAAGACTTGGGGGGAAAAAATCTACTAAAAGCAAGGGGAGGGTTGCTAGAAAACTATATAGTTTGCTGAGAGTGAAGCTGTCTTTATACTCACTACACAGAAGATAGTGTGCACACAGCAATCCAGAGCCCCATTTAGCCTCACCTACAATGATTTCTGGGTGTTACAATCCCAACCAAACATAGTCTGCCCTTATACCAGGGCATAGGGGCCAGAAACAGTCCCTTCCATTCAAGACAACCACACACATGGCCCATACCTGGGAGGAGTTACCTATGGAAAGTGCCAGTCATGATGCCTGGCCTTAGTACATGCTCCATAAAGGTTGCAAACAGAATCTCCTCTCTGGAAGGCAGAGGAACTCTAAGATCCTCCTTTCAGCAAATTCAAAAATCTCATGAAAACAAACACCCAGCAAAGATTACCATTTCCTCTGAGATAACATAGTGAAAAAGCAGCCTCCTATCAGCCTTCTTTATAAATGAGGTTTGGAAGTTCTTCTTTTGATAGAAATTGTATGATGGCAATATCTTCCTAGGCTTTGAGTAGAGAGTTTCTGGCTGCTACTGTCTGGGGTGGGAAGATATTGCCTGGATCTTCATTCTTATCTGTGATTACTGTCTGCAAACATTAGTGAGAGGCTGAGCCAAGCATCTGGGAAGGTTTGGATTTCATCTCCAGGATACCAGCAGGTCAGAAACATTCATTTAGCCCTTTCAGGGAGCTGCTGAGAACTTCCATGCCCCATGCCCCAGTGAACACAGCATCCACTCTCAGAGGCACCAAACAGCCTCAGAGAGCAAGCTGCAACTCACTCCTGAGCTGGGTGTGACCTGCTCTCCCATTTAAAGGTTTTCATTGATGGTCGCACTTTTCATCTTTAAAAAGGGAGAATTCAGCTCCCAATGCTAGAGACCCCCTAATGCAGCCCACCTCTGTGTTCAACTCTCCTGCTTAGGAATTCGTCACATCACATTTAACTCTCTCAGCCTCACCACTTAGAAGGAATGTGCAGTGTGCCTTGATCGGCTGTTGGTACCAAACAGCATAAATATTTGCCCAGGGTTATTCTAATAGTCAACTGGTTTCTGCTGAAATGGATCAGACTTCTCAGAAGACATGCTGGAAAGGGGTAAATACCTTTCCTTGAAGACTCTGTTCAGGGTTTACTTCGCTAAAACACTCCATTATTGCATATTATGTGAGAGAAGGGACGTGGGGAGGCCTCAATTTTGTGCTGATTAAATGCAGAGTAATTGTTGAAATTATTTGCATTTGTCTGAATAACACTAACTTTTAAGACTTATGTCATTCAAAGAAAATTGTTGGATATTATTTTTCTGGCAGCAATAATCAGGCATTTTTCATAAAATGGCTTCCTTACAAGAAAATCACCAAATAATGGCAGAAAAACACCCAGCTCTAAATACAGTGAAGCATGAGGAGGCAAAATCAGGATTAAAATGGCTCTCACACTGCAGATACAGACTAGAATCACTGAAATGATGTCTTGCTGTTCCCAGGCACACTGGGAGCTGCTGCTGAGGTGCTAATGGGCCCCACACAGGTCTTTAGAGTGGCTTCCTCGCAGGACGTCTATAATAACTGAGCTTAGGGGTTTACCAGATAAAGTAGATTCAGGGCCCAGTGTTTCTGAGAACAAAAGCTTTCCTGCACCAGAGGAGATGTGCAGGCTTCCATCCCATCTTGGACTGGTCTGACAGCCTGTTCATTTGGCTCCTGTTCCATGAGACTGACAAAACACAACTCATAAAAGCCACACATGAGGCCCGCACATGAGCCCATGGTCGGGTCAGGGAACTCTGGAACCACGAAGTTCATTATTTCCCTATTGCACCTGATCTCTCTTATCCCCACCAAAAAAGGGGGAGGAAGGCAAAGCCCTTTAGCAGAGAATCACTTTTTTAGAGTTAGTTCTTATGTTATACCTCTCCCACAACCCTAATTTGGTAAAAAGCTACCTCTGAATCATGGCAATAACAGCTGAGTCATATTTTCCAATAAGAACTATAGATTAGAAACCCTTTTTTTATTCATTCCTTATGTTGCTTCAAACTTAGTCTTCAAACCAGTTCAACAAGTATGTACTGAGTGTCTTAATGAACCAGTATCTTCCTAATACTACTCAGATCAAGAAGGAGCTGTTCCCCACCCCTTACAATATAACAGGTGCTCCAAGACAAAGAAACATGGTCCAAATAAAAGAACAAATCAAAGCTCCAGAAAAAGAACTAAGCAACAAGAAGATAGCCAACCTCTCTGATGCAGAGTTCAAAACACTGGTAATCAGGATGCTCACAGAATTGGTTGAGCTCAGTCAAAAAATGAAGGAAGAAATGAAGGCTATACAAAGTGAAATAAAGGAAAATATACAGGGAACCAAAAGTGAAGGGAAGGAAACAGGGGCTCAGACCAGGGATTTGAAACAAAATGAGGAAATAAACACCCAACCAGAACAGAATGAAGAAACAAGAATTCAAAAAAAAATGAGGAGAGGCTGAGAAAGCTATGAGACAACTTTAAACACTCCAACATCCAAGTCATAATAGTGCCAGAAGAAGAGGAGCAAGAAATGGAATACTTATTTGAACAAATAATGAAGGAAAACATCCCCAATCTGGCAAAGGAAATAGACTTCCAGGAAGTCCAGGAGGCCCAGAGAGTCCCAAAGAAATTGGACCCAAGCAGGAACACACCAAAACAAATCATAATTAAGTTACCCAGGATTAAAAATAAGGAGAGACTCTTAAAAGCAAGAAACAAGGAAACAGTTACCTATCATGGAGTTCCAGTAAGGCTATCAGCTGATTTCTCAAAAGAAACCTTACAGGCATGAAGGGACTGGAAAGAAATATTCAAAGCCATGAAAGGCAAGGAGTTATATCCAAGATTACTAATCTATCTAGAAAAGCTATTATTTAGCATGGAGGGGCAGATAAAGTGCTTCCCAGATGAGGTCAAGTTAAAGGAGTGCATCATCACCAAGCCCTTATTATATAAAATGTTAAAGGGACTTATCTAAGAAATAGAAGATGATCAAAACTATGAACAGTAAAATGACAACAAACTCACAACTATTAACAACTGAACCTAAAAAACAAAAACAAAAACTAAGCAAACAACTAGCACAGGAATAGAATCACAGAATGGAGAGTATATGGAGGGTTATATCAGTGGATAGGGGGATGGGGAGAATGAGGGGAAAAGATACAGGGAATAAGAAGCATAATAGGTAGGCACAAAATAGATGGGGGGAGATTAAGAATAATATAGGAAATGGAAAAGCCAAAGAACTTATACAACCAAAGAAGTTATAGTCAAAGAACTTATAACATATACAATTGGTTATACAACCAATAGACATGAACTAAGTGGTGCAGGGGCAGGGGATGCTGGAGGGTGAAGGGGTGCAGGGAGGAGGGGGAATAAAGGGGATAACAAAATTGGGACAACTGTAGTAAAGAAAAAAAAAAAGAAGGAGCCGTTCCTCTGGTAGTCAGGCCATCAGTGCATCAGCCCCCTCCTATGTTGAACCACAACCCCCACTATTCCTCCTCAGCCACCTCTCTGAGAAGGTTGTCCTGCCTTAGTTCTGCCTCAGCAGCACTCCACCAACTTCAGACCTGCCACCCAGTCCCTCCTGGTGTTCCTCTGTTCTTCCTGTGATGTGCCATGTTCATTGCCAGACTCCACATCTTCCCAGAATCTCTGCCCAAACAGTCCCCCTCTCACTTGCTCTCAATTTTTTTCCTACATTCCCCTCCAATGTAATTCCACATTCAGTAAATTTTTGCTGAGGACTGCTCTCCCACAATGCTCTGTCCCTTCTGATATTTGTCCTATTTAAACATCCAATGTTTCTCTTTGATTTCATATATGCACAGTTTCCTCCCTCTGGGATTTGAAATTTGTAAAACTGGAAACTAAGCCTTTTACTTCTTTTTGTGGCTTCATCCCACATTCATCTAATGCCTCCTATGTGCCAATAATGCTGTCTCTCAAAGGATCAAAATGATACCAGAGAATATTCACTAAATAAATGAATAAACATTTGTTAGCTTAATAAGTAAGTTCAGAACCCATCAGGCATATTTGAATTCCAGTTACTTTTTATTATTGTAGGGAAGAAGAGCCTAATAAATACATACATATCCACCCTGTAGATTTTTAACACATGGAAGGCTATCTCTACATGAGCAGAGACTACATCATTTGAAGCACTGAGCTTGCTATTTACTCTCCATAAGGGCAGGGAGCAGAGTGCAACCAACACCAAGTCATCCCATTGTGAGGAGGGGATGAGCCTCAGACTCTCTCTTAGGACATGCCCTTTGCACTTACTGGGATTCAGAGTCAGCTTGGGGACCTGGCATGAAAGAAGCACAATCATGCCTGCTCAGCCTCTGCCAGTCCTGGCTCCCCTCTTATGCCCAAACCTTCCCAGCTGACATTCAGGTGGTGAGGGGGGCCCAGCCTCCAAAGTAAAGCAGATGGGGAAGGTTCTCCTCCAAAGTGACCACCCACAAGTGTTCACTTTGCTCACACCCAAACACTGGCATGCATCAATAGTCCATGGTGGAGACAGCAATTGCCACACGTGGCCACATCAGGGCAGCTTCAGGAGAGCACCAGGCCTGAGGACAACCCTGGGAGGCCAGCCAAGACAGCAAGCACAGCTGAGCTGTCATCTCCCCCACCCAATCCAAGCCATTCTAGGGCTGAGAGGGGCAATAAACAAACCAAATGGACTTTAAAATCCTGGCTCCAAAAGCTATGTGACCTCTAGCCAGCTGCTTAACTTCAGTCTCTCAATTTCCTCCTCTGTAAAATGGGGATCATAATACCTACCTCAATGAATGTGGACAATTAAGCCAAATGAATGACATGCTTAACACAGTTCTTGTCACTCCATAATGGATGGTGATTATTCACTGAAAAAATGATTATATCACTTAAATTCTAAATTAGACTTTTTATCTCATCCTAAAAGACTGTACATCAAGTGTTTTTTCAAGAATCCACTAGTTTTTCCCTTCCTTCTCATCCACGTTCGTCCTTCAATCTTCTCTTTTGTTTCCCCTGTCCCTCCACTTCTGTCCTTATCTACACACAGAAAAATGCAAGGGCTTGTTCCAAAACCACATTTGAAATAACAACAACAAGAAAATGATGGCCCAGTGTTAAGCTTGACCCCCAGTCACGTGCAACACACTGCAGGTTTGTCATCTGTCCCTTTCTCAAGGTCAAAACATCATCCACATTCTAGCATAGTCATCTCTGCATAGGCAATCCTGTCACTTGTCAGAACACATGATGCCATTTCTGAGATTTTTTTTGTTTACCAACTAGGAAACTGTAATAAACATTGTCATTTGGTTTATTCCAAGAAAATGAAGCATTTCAGTACCTTCTATTTTGACCAAATTCACCCAGAAACAAAATTATTTAGAAAAAGAAAAAGTGTGTGTATGTGTACTAGAAAAATGGAAACGTCTTTGTTCATGTGAAATTCTCTGTATTTTGTTAAACTGTTTGGGTTTTGTCTTTTCTTGTAAGAAGGAAAATACAACATGGAACATTGGTCTAGATTTTCCTGGAAATTGGCAGGCCTGTGTATATTGTTTTATTCTCTATTTACTGAATCTTTTGTTATTAATATTTTAGCCTCTCAGTACATTTCTGTTGTAGTAATGGGAAAGCTCTCTACCCTCCAGGAGCCAAATACTGTACCTAACAGATCTGTTAGCATGCCCTTCAGTAAATTAGCAAAGAATGTAACTTTAGCTTGTATTTATTAAATAATGAGGCTGCTTTCATAAATAGCACTTTTCTTCATTTAAAATGTGCATGAAAAGACTATAAGGGTTGAATAGCCTCTCCATACCTATTCTGATAGACACAATAATGACCCCAAAGATACCTACACCCTATACCTCAGAACCTGTGAATACATTACCTTATACAGGGAAAAAAGTCACTAAGGTTAAAGACTTTGAAGTGAGATTACCCTGAGTTTTCTGGATGGGCTCAGTCTAATCATATGAGTCCTCAAAAGTGGAGAAACTTTCCTAGCTGTGGTTAAAGAGACATATATACAATGACAGAAGCATCAGAGAGATACAACATAAGGGACTCAACTCGCCATTGCTGGCTTTGAAAATGGAAGAAGGAACATGAGCCAAGGGATGCAGTCTCTCAAAGCTGGAAAAGGCAAGGAAACATGTCTTCCCTAGAGCCTCCAGAAGAAACACAGCCCACCAATTCCTTCATATTAGCCTGGTGACACCCATGTTGGACTTCTGAACTACAAAATGGTAAGATAATAAATGTGTATGTTTAGCACACTAAGTCTGTGAGCATGTGTTAGAGTAGTATAAAAAGAAAATATATGGACCCAGAACTAACCCTCTGGCAAGCTGGACAGTTTCCAGTAGAAATGGCCTGGGTTGCAATCGTGGCCTTTTTGCTTATGCTGTCAGTTGCTGGTATGCAGTAGTATGAATGGATGAATAAATGAATGTCTAGTGATTAGAAATTTTAAACAGATGCACAAAAAGTACTGGAGGGCATAGAAAGACAATATACTGGTTTATGGAGCATACAGGTTATGAATTATATGATCATTAAAAATTTTAAAGCAAATCAATCTCACAAAATAAAGAGTCTCTATTCCTTTATTTGTAGTGATTATATCCATAACTAGGAAGCCAATATAGATTGGCATTATTTTGCTAAGGACATCAATGATTACATAATTTGATAGTCTACTGTGGTAGAATAGTATTGCTTTTATTAATGAAGATAGTGATTTCCCTGAGCACAGTTCTTTGTCAGGAACTTGGTTAAAACAGGAGGCAGAGAATGCTCCTAAGTAGAAAAAAGGCTTAACATATAAATGTCTGGTTGAGATAGCAGTATAATAAAAATATAGTAAACAAACATAAATGATTGATTGATCTCAGATCTTCCCCAGCTTTGGATGGGGGAAAGGAAGGTGCTGCAGTAGGTGAGAAAGCCTGAGTGGCAGAGGATACTGAAGTCCAAGCTCACAGAAGTTGTCACTGTCAAGTAGACAGGAGGGATTGGAGACTGAGGCTATTGAGTTCCTCAAAAAGGCACAGACTCAAACCCAGCATTGCACAATTCACATAGAATTGAGGTTTATTCTTTTTAACACTGCTGTTGCGATAGATCTTCCTTTCCAGAAAAGTCTTTAATCAAGTTATCAGCATATATTGTGAATTCCCAAAACTGTGTACTTGCAGTGGTAGAAGAGAGAACAAAGGCAGCCACAGTGAGACTTCAGATTAAGTGATATTTCTGAGGACTCTGCTATGTAATTGGCAAATTCCTGGTTGCCACAATTTATTGTAATAGCCAAGTGCTGGAAGCAACCTAAGTGCCTGTCAGTAAATGACTAGAGCAAAATCTATGGTACATTTACACGATGGAATACTACACAGCGGAAAGAAAAAAGGAGCTACTACCTTTCACAACAGCATGGATAGAACTGGAGAACATTATGCTGAGTGAAATAAGCCAGGCGGTGAAATACAAATACCGTATGATCTCACCTATAAGTGGAACCTAATCAACAAAACAAAACACGCAAGCAAAATAGAACCGGAGACATCGAAATAATAATAAAAAACAAACTGACAGTAAACAGAGGGGATGGGAAAGGCGATAACGGGGGAATCAAGGAGAAGGGTCATCAAGGAACATGTATAAAGGACCCACGGAAAAAACCAAAGTGGGGAAGGATTGAGAGTGGGAGGTGGAGGTGGGTGGGGTGCAAGAAAGTGGTGGCAGGAAAATGGAGACAACTGTACTTGAACAACAATTTTAAAAAGGCAAAAAAGGAAGAAAGAAAGAAAATTCCTAGTTGCTTTTGTTCTCCTCAAAAACCAACTAAATGCACAGAATTTAAAGTAGCACACCCCCACTCCAAGGTTTCATAATACAGATTAAAATGTTGCTGATTTGAGGAGAATTTAATTTTTTTCCATTAGGAACTGTGCAGCAATCACTTTTTTTTTTCATATTTGGCAAACTAGCAGATGACAGAGCCTGTGATAATAATGATAGATTGCCATAATTGGCATTCAAAGTAAATTAATACATTTCTACCCTTAGCCTTCCTTGAACAAGTACAGCCAAGCATTCTCATTAAATGTAGGAGAAACACAAAGGTGCCTTCTGGGGAGTTTGACTTCATATAATCAGAACATGCACTAGAGAAATCAGATCATATGTACAGCTGGAGATTTCAGTGCAATTCCTATTTGATTGCACTTACCTCATTTATCTAGGATAAAATAATAGTTTGGTGGTACCTGGACTGTCTCATTAGCTTATTTTTTTTATTAAGATACTAACATCAGAGGAAACTTCTGCACAGTCCATCTAACTTCTCTTTAGCCCGTGTGAAAGAAAGTTTTCTGATTATGGTTACTGTAGGACTCAGACTCTCAGGGACCATTCCAAGTTCCAAACTTTCTATCTTACCCTCCCCAAAGACAATAAAATACCCCTGTAACTATGATATTTTTACATCTAAAAACACCTACTACACAGCTTTACACACCCAAAGCAACATAAAACACAAAAGTCATACTACAGGAGCTGATATTTTACCAAAAAATATAGTCACTGTATTCCTCATCAACTTGCCTCCTTCAGTATGTGAAACTCCTTCAAAACAGATTTTCTTTTTTTAATGTTTTATCAATTATGCTACTGCAGTTGTCCCATTCCCTTTCTCTGCTTTATCCCCCTCTGCCCTGCACCCCACCTCCCACCAGCAATTCCCCACCTTAGTTCATGGCCATGGTCGTACATATAAGTTCTTTGGCTTTTCCATTTCCCATACTATTCTTAACCTCCCCTTGTCTATTCTGTACCTATCATTTATGCTTCGTATTCCCTGTACCTCCCCCCCCCATTCTTACCTCTCCCCTTCCCCACTGATAACCTTCCATGTGATCTCCATTTCTGTGACTCTGTTCCTGGTCTAGTTGTTTGCTTAGTTTGTTTTTGTTTTTTAGGTTTAGTTGTTGATAGTTTTGAATTTGTTGTCATTTTACTGTTCATAGTTTTGATAACCTTTTTCTTAGATAAATCCCTTTAACATTTCATATAATAAGGGCTTGGTGATGATGAAATATTTTAACTTGACTTTGTCTGGGAAAGACTTTATCTGATCTTCCATTCTAAATGATAGCCTTGCTGGATAGAGTAATTTTGGATGTAGGTCTTTACCTTTCATGACTTTGAATACCTTTTTTGCAGTCCATTCTTGCCTGTAAGGTTTCTTTTAAGAAATCAGCTGATAGTCTTAGGGAAACTCCTTTGTAGGTAACTCTCTCCTTTTCTCTTGCTGCTTTTAAGATTCTCCTTATCTTAGGTAATGTAATTATGACGTGCCTTGGTGTGTGCTTCCTTGGGTCCAACTTCTTTGGCACTCTCTGAGCATCCTGGACTTCCTGAAAGTCTATTTCCTTTGCCAGATTAGGGAAGTTCTCCATTATTTTTTCAAGTAAGTTTTCCATTTCTTGATCTTCTTCTTCTCCTTCTGGCACCCCTATGATTTGGATGTTGGAACATTGAAAGTTGTCCTAGAGGTTCCTCAGTCACTCCTCATTTTTTTGAATTCTTGTTTCTTCATTCTGTTCTGGTTGAATGTTTATTTCTTCCTTCTGGTCAAAACCATTGATTTGAGTCCCAGTTTGATTCCCTGTACATATTCCTTACTTCACTTTGCATAGCCTTCACTTTTTCCTCTGTTTTGAGACCATAGTCAACCATTTCTGTGAGCATCCTCATTACCAGTGTTTTGAAATCTGCATCTGATAGGTTGGCTATCTCTTCTTGCTTAGTTGTATTTTTTCTGGAATTTTGATCTGTTCTTTCATTTGGACAATATTTCTTTGTCTTGGCACACCTGTTACATAGTAAGGGGCAGAGCCTAGGTATTCACCCGGGCAGGGCAACTCGCATAGCTGGGTTGTGGCACTGTATATGGGGGAGGGGGCAGAGAGGAAACAGTGCTACTTTCTGGCTCTCAGCAGCTTTCAGTCACTTCCCCAGCTACCCACAAGCAAATTGTACCCTTCTGGTGCTGATTGCCGGGTGGGTGGGTTTGTGTACATTCTAGGACCCCATGGTTTTCCCACCACCACAACCCCCACAGGTTTTTTCAGCCAGAGGCTTGGAGACTTTCTTTTCCCATCCTGGAACCCTGGTCATGCAGTGTGTCTCACTCCCCAGTAGTTCCTCCTGGTTTATCTGCATGCAAATGTGGGACCACCTGGTCCGCCAGCTGCTGCCTCACCTGCCTCAGTCTTCTAGCCACCACCTTGCCAGGAGTTCTCTCTACCCCAACTGCCATCTCCTTCCCTCCTACCATTCTGGATAAATGTTTCTTCTTTAACTGCTTGGTTGTCAGACTGCCATACATTTAGATTTCCTGGCAGTTCTGGTTATTTTTTGTTTTTAAATTTGTTGTTATCCTTCATTTGGTTTCATGAGGAGGCAATGTATATCTACCTATACCTCCATCTTGGCTGGAAGTCCTCAAAGCAGATTTTGAATTTAAAGATGATCCTTACAATATCCAGATTCACTAAAAATTAAAATACTATATACAAATGTAACAAATTCTATACTTGTGTGCTGGAAAGGCAGTTCTCCAATTACATAAAATTCATAGAAGGTTTTTCAAGCTAGTAAAGAAAGCCATCTCCTTCCTAGGTAGTCACTGAAACTTGAATATGTGAATTTTTCCATGATACATGAAGGTAACCAAAAGTGAAATAAAACATTAAGGTCTTCACATTTCTGCTGGGCTCCCTCTCCATATCCCCCACCAACCTCCTGCGATGTGAAGGACCATGTATCTAACAGTATATCAGGTGAGCCTGAAGAATAATAATACATTTAGTACAGTTCAGTATCAAAGATATTTACAAAAATGGGAATGCAAAGACAAGGTCCAAATTGTTTGAGATTTTATAACTCTCAGAACTGCAAGTAGCAATTTCAGTTTAGGAATAATCCTGGCTGCTCCTGGCTTTGTTTTGCTACTAACAGTCACTGAGAAATGTCAGACTCTCGTGCTTCAGTTTGCCAGCAAGATTCACAGTGCTGAAACCAGTTTCAACAGGTGAGACTGACATAGTACACTGGTTGAAAGCCTAGGGTTCCAATCCCATATCTGCCACTTACCAGCAATGGTTAATCTCTTAGACTTCAGTTTCCTCACCTACAAAGTGGACATAATAACAGCTTCTATCTCAGGATTGTTATGATGAGTCCCACAATATATACTGGAAACTTAAAGTGGTGTGCCTATAAAACGTGATTGATATGAGACAGGGGATAAGAAAACAGAGCTGAATGAAAAAACTTCAGTGTGATGAGGGATCCCCAACAGGATAAGGCAAGGGAAAAATGAGGTGCTTCTGATGAGAGTCTTTGGGGATGACTGTAGAAAGTTGAGTATAAGCATAGGGGTAATGTGTGATTATTAGAAAGGCCTAGAGGTGTGACCATTTATTTAAACCCAGTCAGAATGTTGATTAGGACTTCCAGTCAAGATGGAGGCAGAGGTAAACAGGTCTCACCTCCTCACACAACCACATCAAAATTACAACTAGGACTTCCAGTCAAGATAGCAGCAGCCCTGGCTGGAGTAGCTTAGTGGATTGAGCACAGGCTACGAACCAAGGTGTTGCAGGTTTGATTCCCAGCCAGGGTACATGCCTGGGTTGCAGGCCATGACCCCAGCAACCACACATTGATGTTTCTCTCTCTCTCTCTCTCTCTCTCTCTCTCTCTATCTCCTCCCTCTCTAAAAAATAAATAAATAAAATCTTTTTAAAAAAAAGATAGCAGCATAGGTAGACATGGCTTGCCACTTTACACAGCCACATCAAAATTACAAGATATAGAAAAACCATCAGTCAGAACCATCAGAAATTGAGTTGAATGGAAGTCTGACAACTACATAATTAAAGAAACCACATCAATCCAGACTGACAGGAAGGGCAGACATGTGGAATGGACTGGTCCCTAACACACATGTGGTAGATAAAAATTTGGGAGGGATGCTCAGAAGCAAGATGTCCCAGCCCAGGGTTACAGTGCCTAGAAGACAAGTCCCCATAACTTCTGGATTCAAAAAAAAAAAAAATAGCAGGGGTTGAGCTTGTGGAAGAAACTGGTGGAGCCCCAAGCAGTTCCTCTTAGAGAACTCACACATGGACTCACCTACACAGACTCACTCCCTCTGAGCTCCAGCACCAGGGTAGCAACTTGAAAGACACCAGTGGAATACAGAGAGAAACTGAAGTGTCTGGCCTCAAGGTGAGCAGAGGCTATTGTCTCTTTTCTAAACCCTCCCCACAACAGAGCCAGCAATCTGGTGCCATACCTGAGTCCATCAACCTGGCTAACACTGTTCACTCACCTTGGAGATCCCTAGAGACTCTGCCCAACACAATTGATGGGCCAACCCAAGATGCTTTTCCATATGAATCGCTGGTTTTGGCTCATGCTTCACAACTTCCTAAATCTTATCAAACAAGCAACAGCTGGCCTCAGTGAACCCCACACTGGACACTAGAAGCAGCAGCCTAGATTCACAGCTTGGCTTCACCTAAGAATCTCCAAGTACAGCAGAAGTAGCAGCCATCTCAGATTACTTTATAGCTCAGATACAGTGGCCCTGGGCAGAAAACCAGTGGGGGTTGACCTTGGCCTGCACCACCCAGGAAACCCCAGGGCCTGTGCACCCAGTGGACAGCTACAGACCATATTATAGCACTACCACCCTGACTCTACACAGCTGATCCACCATGGAGGATGAAGGTTGGTGGTCAGTGGTCACAGCAATTCCTTGCAGCTGACTGACCTAGGTAAGTCCCTCCGACAAGCCTGCCAACAGCAATCAAGGCTCAACTACAAGAGGAGTGTGTACTCAGCCCACACTAAGACTGTACCTCTAGTACCCAGCTTGGGTGATAGGAGAGGCTGTACCACTGGACCCTAGAGGACACCTACTACATTAGACCACACTACCAAGACACAGAGTCAAAGAAGGTCTACTTAATACATAGAATCACCCACAGGGAGGCTGCCAATATGAACAGACAAAGAAACATGGCCCAAATAAAAGAACAAATCAAAACTCCAGAAAGATAACTTAAAAAAAAAAGAGATAAGCAATCTATCAGATGAAGAGTTCAAAATAGTGGTTATAAGGATGCTCATGAACTTAGTGAGGACTTTAGCAGCATAAAAAAGATCCAGTCAGAAGTGAAGGATACACTAATTGAAATAGAGAAAAATTACAGGGAAACAACAATAGAATGACTGAAGCTGAGAATCAAACCAATGGTTTGGAACATAAGGAAGCAAAAAACAACCAATCAGACCAACAAAAAGAAAGAATCCACAAAAATGAGGATAGTATAAACAACCTCCGGACAAATTCAAGCAGTCCACCATTTGCGTCATAGGGGTGCCAAAAATGAAAAGAGAAAGAGCAAGAAATTGGAAATCTATTTGAAAAAATAATGAAAGAAAATGTCCCTCCTTTGGTGAAGAAAGTAGACATGCAAGTCCAGGAAGCACAGATAATCTCAAGCAAGATTGATGCAAAGAGGCCTACTCTAAGACACATCATAATTAAAATACTAAAGGTTAAACATGAAGAGAGAATCTTAAAAGCAGCAAGAGGAAAGCAATTAGTTACCTTCAGGGGAGTTCCCATAAGACTATCAGCTGATTTCCCACAAGAAACTTTGCAAGCTAGAAGCAATTGGCAAGAAATAATCAAAGTCATGAAAAGTGGGGACCTACAGCCAAGATGACTCTACCCAGCAAAACTTATCATTTAGAATCAAGTGGCAGATAAAGAGCTTCCCAGACAAGAAAACACTAAAGGAGTTTGTCATCACCAAGCCATTATTATATGAAATGTTAAAGAAAACATTTTTTAATGTTTAAGAAAAAAGAAGAATATCAAAACTAGGAACAATAAAATGGTCATAAATACATATCTATCAACAATTGAATCTAAAAAACTAACTAAGCAAACAAGAACAAAGACAGAATCATGGATATGGAGAGAGTTTTCATGGTTGTCGGGGAAGGAGGTGTACAGAGGATTAAGAAGTACAAATTGATAGTTACCAAATAGCCATAGAGATATAAAGTACAGAATAAGAAACAGAATAGCCAAAGAACTTATATGTATGACCCATGGACAAGAACAGTGGTGGGCGATTGCCTGAGGGAGTAGGAGATGCTGGCTGGAAATGGGGAGAAATTGGGACAACTATAATAGTATATTCAATAATTTAAAAGGAAAAGAATGCCAATTAGACTGAAATAGTAACAGAAAATTGAAGTGTTTGGAAACCATGGCTTACTCAGCCTCTTTTTTGAAAGCTTAACAGGAGACATAAAACCTGAGAACTGAAACAAAACCTCACTGTCTAATCCCAGGGTAGGTCCATGTGAGGACCACCAGAACCTCCATCCACATGGGCAGATGCACATAGGGCATCTTTACATACAGAAAAATTACAACATTCAAGCCACATCTACCAGAGAATGTGGCCTGCAAGAACTATGTACCTTTAGGGAGACAGTCTACTACTTGGAAAGTAGCAGCTGATACTCACTTCACAAGTGCCCTCACTGGAAGAATGTAGAAAAGAAAATTAAGACCTCACCCATTTGATGCATGAGACTTCTCTCCAAATTGAACTCTTTTTATATAATAACCCAAAGGTTTCATAGAGTTCAAAGACTTCACTGCATTACCATCCAGATGCACAAGTATTGGTAAATCAATTCATGCATCTCTGTAGAGCTGAATAACGTCAGTCATACTGAGGGCATAAAGCCCATCATGTGCAAAGCAATGTAGCTACACTTCATTAAAGGATGAACCCAAGTAGATAAACATAATAGCAGAGCAAGTGCCTCCAAAATGGAAAGAAAACACAGGTTCCTGCTCCCCAGCCTAACATATTATGTCCCTTGGGTAGGTCCTTTCCCTAGGCCTTAGATTTCTCATTTGTAAAAGGAGATATTGGGATAATAATTAAAATTTTTTATTAATCAGGATTTGGTTTGTTTTATCTTTTCTTTTTTTTTTTTTAAGCTTCAGCCACTATCCCACTATTTTCTAGTATGACAAGATTGAGCACTACATCCAGGACCACAGCAAATGCCAGACAAAATTGGCTCTGTGTCCAGCAATGGGCCCAAATTGATCATTTGGCCCCTCAGTGCTGGGTGGGGAGTAGGAAGACCTTCTTCTAGTTTAGAGCAGGGTAGGGACACCATCTGACAACAGAATAGAGTGTGGTTTTTCCCCCTGTACTCCGCCCTCTAATCCAAATCTGCCTCACATAGTTAGTGACTTAAGAAGAATGTACTAGAAGCTGAAGCTATTTCAATTAAAACTATCAACAAGTCTGACTGTGAGGAATGTTCATTAAAAGAAATAAATAAATTCTGCAGTGTGCTTGAACTACAGATTATCTGCAAAGTGACCTGTGTGGTGCAGCTACACAAACTTCATTACCTAGTAAGATATGGGCCTTAACACTCTTGGCAAGAGCCTTCGTTTGACTAACTCAGACTTTTTACCCCCTTGGCTGGCTCAGATATAGAAGAATTAGTGCCCTTGAATAACATATTAGGCACTTGATTTTGTAATAGATACACTGTTCTTCATACTGCTTCCTCACATAACTTTACTGCCACCTGAACAAGGAAGCAACTGTTGACATTTTTTATACATCTTAGCTGAAGAGTCAAACTAAATTCAGGATCATTTGATTCTTGAGAGGGCTTTTCCTCCTTTGATTCTTCAGTTCTCTACCCTCTTTGATATGCATGTTTATACAATCAGCACAGGAATGATTATTTAAAGTTTAATTTTTTCCTTAAATATGTTGTCTAATGAGTTCAAATGAAATGCAGAAATACATTTTTTTCATTTTCTTTGAATTGTTAAGAAACTGTGCATGTATGTTCTTTCAAATTTATAGTCAGCCCTGAAATTATAATGTAATAGCTTTAAAATGGTCCAAAGTGCCTCTAATGGAAATGAATTATAATGGAATATAGCAAGAAAGGCACTGAGCATTATTTGGAATGTGGCTTTGTTTCTATGTTGGTTTATCCTTTGCCAGTGGCTCCATTAGTTTATCACTCCATCAGCCTCTGCTGGATGGCAAGTTTACATTATCCACAACTAACTAGTCAGAGAAGAACAGAAAACTACTCCTGGAGAGCAGTGACTCCCCTGAGAAAACAGAAACTTTCTGTTAAATAGTTTCTAAATCTACCAATGAAGGGAATGCCATACAGGACAGTTTCATCTCTCTTTTCACAAAATGTACTTTATGCTTCTTCCCTAACCCCTTCTGTAAGAGTTCCATTGAACATCAAGACTCATAGACTCTTCTAACAAGAAGATATTTTACACTACAGGGTATGATTGTGAGGTCATACTTAATTCTTCAGTCTTCCAGAGAAGCACATGCTATTGCTCTTGATTTAAAAAAGTAACAATAAAACTAATAGTAATAATCACAGTTATAAAATAGTTACTACATACTCAACACTATGCTAATGTTTACATAGGTGAGCTCATTTAACACTCACAAACTCTAGGGGGCAGTATTGTCCCCAGGGAGGAAATGAATTCCACAAATTTAATTTCTGAAGATCACAGAAAGAAACCAAGTGGATCCAAGTCCTAAGCCCAGTCTAGTCCTAAGTTGGCACTTGTAGCCAATCCTATATGCTGACAATAGTCAGAAGACATCTTAGAAAGTTGACAAATGACTTGGAATTAGCGTAATGAGGCAAACACACTGTTGTTTAAATAGCTTTCTAAAGAATTTCTCTCAGGCAGAAAGCTATCTTGATTATGCATGCATCTTAATGAAAAAAAAAGTTAAGATTTGGTAGGTGCTTACTGTGTGCCACACATTTCTCAAAGTATTTTACCTATATTAACTCATTTGATCCTCGTTACAGTTACCATTTTATATCACTACAGTGACCACTGTACAGGCAAAGAACTTGAGGTAACACGCAGAAGCCACACTACCAGGAAATGCGGAGACCCGATTTGGAGCCAGGTTGTTTGGCCCTAGAGCCCACCATCTAAATCAACTGCCTCCTGTCTGTGGCTGTGGACAGGACAGCTTATCAACATAAAAGCCTGCGGACCAAACCTTTATAAGCAAAAGCCAGACAATAAAACAGCTAACCTGGATCTGCATAAGAAATTAACAGGAATTTGGGGATTTAGGAGAAGACAAAGAGGGCCCAAAATCATCACAGGTACCAGCATCCAAATCCAAAAGATGAACAAAAAAGATTTCAGAGGTGAAAATAGTCATAGGGCTATTCAAAAGGAGGTATGTCCTATTTTATCTTAAGCTGTTCTCCATGCTTCATTGCCAAGTAACTACGCCTTGACACACAGAACCTTGAAGGGGGACACTCTGGGTACCAGTGGAACTGGATGGTATCTGGCAGAGAACTGCAGTATAGGAAAGAGCCAGTAAGCACAGGCAGTAAACTGCAAAATAGTCAGCAGAGATACTTGGGGAGAATGGGACCATCCTCTACTGCTCTATAGAAAGGAGATGATCCACCATAAATGGTAGAGTATTTTACCATTTTATGGTAGAGTATTTTATCTTACAAAATACAACTTCAGTAAATATTAACTTGTTTAATCCTCAAAACAAATCAATTAAATCACCCCCTTTTACATATGATAAAACTGAGGCTGAGAACAGTCACTCAGCTTGTGAGTAGTAGATACATGATTTCAACCAGCAGTTGGCTTCCATGCACTCACACTACCACCCTGTGCAACCTGTCCTAAAGACAAAATGCTCTAGAAAGAGCACTAACCTAAATAGTGCATGGCATACACTAGCCAACTGAATAAACATTTACTGAGCCTGAGCCAGGTTAGGGATACAACCGTGAAGATGGCCTGGTCCCTCCCCTCAGTGCCCAGTCTAGTGGCAGAACCAACAATACCCCAAAATCACAATCCATGTAAGAGGAGTGATGAATAAGGGTATTAGCACCCAGTGGGGTGGACATCTCACTCCCTCTGGGGCAGAAATGTGACCAACAGAGAATTCATGCAGAGGATGATGCCAGAGCTTCCATGGAAAGGTAAGTGGCATTTGACCAGCTGGGCAAAGAAGGAAAGAACATGAGACTGCATAATGGTTTTACTTAGGAATTGGGAAATGGTTCAAAGTGGGTAAAGGCTGGGAGTCACTGAGGGAAATGGCAGAAGATGGCACAGGAGAGATATGATGTTTCAGAATTGTCTGAGCAGGACTGCCCCCTGATAGACACACAGAAAACAGCTACATTCCCTGAAAACACATGTTCTGCTTACAGAACCAGTCATATGTGAGAACATCTAAAACAGTGGACTGATGTCTCTATGGATCATTATGGTGTTTCCTTGGCCAGAGACCTTTGCTAAAGTCTTCCTTTCCAACTCCGCAGGCTTAGCCCTGGGGCCCAATTTTGAAACTGCAGCATCCTCAATGTTCCTTCCCCGTGGAGCAGACATCAAAATCTTATGAGTAAATTATAGGTTATCCCATGCAAATTGGAGTAATGCCTTCAAAAGGAGTGACTAGTCTACCTCAAGACTTCCATCCCTCTGAAAAATAACTGAACTCTGTACTAAGGACAAAAATAAGTCCCTAAATCCCAACACAATAATTTGAAACATTATATCAACTTCTTTCACACAGAGACCCAGAGCAGTGTTTCAGATGTGCAAGCACCCATTTTCAAAATACCTCCAGCCATTGTGGGTTTTAACACATTTCCTCTAATGGTAATACTCAAAACAATTCTACTTTTTAATTAATTGTTTTGATTTTTTTAGCATTATGCCTGGAAGAGACTTTAAGCCATTAACATAATTTGACAAACCTAATTACACACAATCATATACTTCATACATAAATATATTTAATATGTATGTTCAAATGAAAAGGCCAGGTTGGAACTGGAACCAAATTGGCATAAAAACTCATTAACATCACTTTGTTATTCTCTACTTAATGCAAATAGCTTTGCAATAACTTTTATTCTTGATGACTTCCAACAACTTTATAGGGAAAACTAATATTTAGCCACAGATATTACAAATAAAAGGAGGTCCGTAAAGATTACAGAATGGCTATGATTTTGTGTGAAATGAAGCAGAATGTTGAAACAAAATCTGAGTGATTCAGGAGAGAAAAAGGCCAATGAGGGGGACAAAGAGAACCTCTATTCCAACCTCCCCATTTTATAGAAGAGAAACAGAGGTTCAGAAAGAATAGGGACTCAACCCTTTGGCACAGGGTCTGTGAGTGGAGAACCAGGACCAGAGCCACTTCCCCTGACATCTAGTTCAACATTCTTCCCAATTCTTTATTTCAAAAACTACTTATACATAACCCCAGAGGTTCAGAGAAGAGGCCCACAAAGGGCTCGCAGTCACAGCACAGAGCTCAAGTATCAAATGTACTTGAAGATTGGAAGGGAAATCATATTATTTTATTTCTATAACTTTATATATTCTAATATTTAAATACTAGAACAATACAAAAACAATATGGGTTTGAAATATTTTAACTGAAATTTTCAAAATACAGTAGGAGACTTCAAAGAAGCCCCTTAGGACCACTCCACAGACTGCCAGATGGAGCACAAGCCCACTGCTGCCTGCAGCCCGGACACAGCAGTGTCCACTCCAAGGAGTCAGGGTGCTCAGCTCACTCACCCTCCCCTGGGCTGGCTCTGAGTCTGCAGAGCCTAAGGAGCAGACAAGAAAACCTTTGGGAGTGACAAATCCCAGGGCCTGAGCCATCCCTCCCCAAAGGAAAGAAAAAGAATGAGTTTAACTTACAAGAGAAGGAGAAGTAGGAGGAGGAACTCTTTGGGAGAGCTACACGGCAACTGGTAAGGGTCTGGAAATCAGAGCCAGCCTGTCAGAGTGCTAACATCCACAACAACAGCAGAAATATTTTCTGACACTCTAGTTATAGAGGCCTTGTGTTTGTTCTGAAGGATAAAGAAGGCTCACTCTACCACTGGACATGAGGAAGACCTGAATCAGCCACATGGCCAGATCCAAGGGATCAAAGTACCCCCCTACCACAGCGTCTCACAAGAGTGTAGTTTAGAATGAAAGTGATACAATCCCAGAACAGGTTGTCTCACTAGGCAAGGAGGTCATACATAGTTCATGGTCATGGGTCAAAGCCATTGTGGTCACTTGGCACCTCCTGGTCTCAGCTTCTAAACCTCCTATTTCTACATTAGCCATGTCATGCTCTGTGCTACAGCTTGTCTCTTCCTTGCAATTTCTCCCTGCTCTTGGCTTTAGGGAAAAAATATCTGCTTTCTCCTGCAGGGCCCTCCTGGCCTCCAGGTTTCAGAGGCGCATCTGTGAGTGTCATGTGCTCCACCTTCTATTTTTTGTTTTTTGTTTTTTTCAAGTAACTAATTCTGTCTTCATTGTGGCCGTCCATATGTGAGTTGTTCTGTGCTTTGGGTCACTACTTAATCATAAATAATAGCAGCTTAGTAACTTGTCTTTCCTATTTTTAATCAGTTGTATTTATCAGATTAAATATAAATCTCTTGAACATGTTTGCCTCAAGAGTACTCTTCCTCTTCTCTGTGGCTGGTTTTTCTCTTTGCATGTAACTTTTTAAAAGCATTTGTTGTCTTTCCAGAATGTTAACTGCATTTGATTTTTTTTTAATTCTATTAACTGAGCAGTCCTAGAACTTCAAACATCAACAGTAAGGCAAATTATAATAGAACTGATAAATATCAACTTACAACTTTAGAAAGTCTGTTTAATCAGTGTTATAAGCACCAGGCTCAGAGGCACTGACAATAGAGGGCAGAAGTGGCATGCTAAAGTAAAAACAGGAATTAAATGAAAGCCTGTTTATTAAAGTCTCAGTCCCATGTCCAGGATACTAGTGTCCAGACACACAGCTCTTTTGTTAAGAGACTGCACAATTCTTTTGGGGAGAAACTGAATAGCCCAGAGGGGGGGAAAAAAGGGAGCAAAAGATTCTCATCTCTAAGGTTTCCCTGAAAACAAGATCTGCTTATAACCTGATTATCCTACAGAGAAGCCCAACTTATGCTTACAGTTTTCTATCAGTGCTTTTGTGCCTTGCTTTTAAAGGGGAGCAGACAACCAAGGATCATTAGAAACTGAGGGAAAGATGCCACTATGGAAGAGGGAGATTGTAGAAACAAACAGAAAGAAACACTTGGAGGAAATATATAAACTGAAAGAAAAAAAGGAGAAACTTTGAAAAATTCATATTAAATGCCCTCACTGAGTGAAAAGAATGTAATACACCCATTAAACACAAACAAGTGCTTTTTTAAAAAACAAAAATAGCAACAAGGGCATAAGAGTTATTGGACATTTTAAAATAGATATAAAAGCAAAAAAGAAAAACTCAGTAAATGTTCAAATGTGACATTAGTCAAGTTAATCTCCAAAGCAGAACAAAAAGGCAAAGAAATGGAAAATAGAGCATAAGTAAGAAAATTAGAGGGTTAGTTCAAGGGATACAATACTGAAGTAATTTAAGTTCCATTAAGAGAGAACAGAAAATAAAAATGGAGGAGAGGAGCTATCAAAGAATAAGAAATAGACTCCAGGCCAAGATGGAGGCATAGGTAGATACACTTTGCCTCCTCACAACCAAAGAACAACAATAAACTTACAAACAAAAAATAATAAGAACTGCCAGAAAACTGAACTGTATGGAAGTCTGACAACCAAGGAGATAAAGAAGAAGCATTCATCCACACTGGTAGGAGGAGTAGGAACAGGTAGCCAGGGTGGAGAGGACTCATGGCAAGGTGGCAGCTGGAGTACTGGGGTGGGCAAGGCAACTAGTGGAGCAGCAGTCCCACATTCACATGCAGATAAACCCAGAGTAACAACTGGGGAGCAAGACACACCACACAACCCAAGGTTCTGGCACAGGGAAGTAAAACCACAAAACTTCTGACCGAAAAAACCTGTGGGGTTTGCAGCATCATGAGGAACTCCCAGCCTCACAGGAGAGTTCATAGAAGAGACCCACAGGATCCTAGAACATACATGAAACCACCCACCTGGGAATCAGCAACAAGACAACCTAATTTGTTTGTGGGTAGTGGAAGAAATGACTAAAAGCCATGGAGAACTGAGTAAGTGGCATTGTCTCTTCTTGGACCCCTTCCCCACATATAGTGACTTGGGTTGCCCCATCCTGGTGAATACCTAAGGCTCCACCCCTTACTATGTAACAGGTTAGCTGAAACAAAAAAAAAAAGGAGGGGGGCCAAATGAAAGAACAAATCAAATCTCCAGAAAAAAATACAGCTAAGCAATGAAGACAGAGCCAACCTATCAGACGCACAGTTCAAAACACTGGTAATCAGGATGCTCACAGAAATGGTTGAGTATGGTTGCAAAAGAGAGGAAAAAGTGAAGTTTATGCAAAGTGAAATAAAGAAATATATATAGGGAATCAACAGTGATGGGAAGGAAACTGGGACTCAAATCAATGACTTGGAACAGAAGGAAGAAATAAGCATTCAGCCAGAACAGAATGAAGAAACAAGAATTCTAAAAAAATAAGGAGAAACTGAGGAACCTCTGGGACAACTTTAAATGTCCCAATATCCAAATTATAGGGGTGCCAGAAGGAGAAGATGAAGAGCAAGAAATTGAAAACTTATTTGAAAACATAATGAAAGAGAACATCTCTAATCTGGCAAAGGAAATAGACTTTCAGGAAGCTCAGAGAGTGCCAAAGAAGTTGGACCCAAAGAACCACACACCAAGGCACATCATAATTACACTACCCAAGATTCAAGATAAAGAATCTTTAAGTAGTAAGAGAAAAGGAGACAGTTACCTACAAAGGAGTTCCCATTAGACTCTCAGCTGATTTCTCAAAAGAAACCTTGCAGAGACTTCTGGCCAAGATGGAGGCATAGGTAGACATACTGTGCCTCCTCACACAACCAAAATAAGGACAGCAACAATTTAGAAACAAGATAACAACCAGAACTGACAGAAAATTGAATTGTATGGAAATCAGACAACCAAGGAGTTAAAACAGACACATTCACCCAGGCCAGTAGGAAGGGTGAAGTCAGGCAGCCAGGTGGAGAGGGGTTGCAGCATAAAAAAGTGGTGACACCTGGCACGCAAGGCACCCCGGGCACACAAGACCACAGTGAGAAGACCCTAGGCACACAAGCAATGGCTGGCAGTCCCCAGGCCTGGGGTAGCAACAGGCAGACCCAGAGAGGCTGCAATTGTGAAGCAAGACACTGTCCACAAGGCGGCTAGCTGACCTGGTGGTCCCAGGGTCCCAGCGCAGGGAAATAGAGCCTCAGAACACTGATTGAAAACACCTGTGGGGGTTGATGCACAGGGAGAGACTCCCAGCCTCACAGGAGGGTTCATTGGAGAGGCCAATGGGGTCCTAGAATGTAGACAAACCCACCCACATGGGAATTAGCACCAGAAAGGCCCAGTTTGCTGGGGAGAAATGGTGGAAGGGACTGAAATCTGACCAAGAGCAAAGTAAGCACCATTGTTCCCTCTCGGACCCTGCACCCACATACAGCATCACAATCCAGCAACTGGGTTGCCCCACCTTGGTGAACATCTAAGGCTCCACACCTCACTATGTAACACATGTGACAAAACAAACAAAAAATGGCCCAAATGGAAGAACAGATCAAACCTCCACAGCAAATACAGCTAAGTGACCAAGAGATAGCCAACCTATCTGATGCACAGTTCAAAACACAGGTGATCAGGATGCGCAGAGAATTGGTTGAATTTGAATGCAAATTAGATGAAAAAATGAAGGCTATGCTAAGTGAAATGAAGGAAAATGCACAGGGAACCAATAGTGATAGAAAGAAAACTGGGACTCAAATCAATGGAGTGGACCAGAAGAAAGAAAGAAACAACTAAACAGAAAAGAATGAAGAAACAAGAATTCAAAAAAATGAGGAGAGGCTTAGGAACTTCTAGGACATCTTTAAATGTTCCAACATCTGAATTATAGGGATACTAGAAGGAGAAGAGGAAGAGCAACAAGTGGAAAAGTTACTTGAACAAATAAGAAAGGAGAATTTCCCCAAGCTGGCAAAGGAAATAGACTTCCAGGAAATCCAGGAAGCTCAGAAAGTCCCAAAGATGTTGGACCCAAGGAAGCACACACCAAGGCACATCATAATTACATTAGCCAAGGTAAAAATGAAGGAGAGAATCCTAGAAGCAGCAAGAGACAAGGAGACAGTTACCTACAAAGGAGTTCCCATAAGACTGTCAGCTGATTTCTCAAAAGAGATCTTGCAGGCAAGAAGGGGCTGGAAAGAAGTATTCCAAGACATGAAAGGCAAGGACCTACATCCAAGATTCCTCTATCCAGCAAAGGTTTCATTTAGAATGGAAGGGCAGATAAAGTGCTTCTCAGAGAAGGTCAAGTTAAAGGAGTTCATCATCACCAAGCCCTTATTATATAAAATGTTAAAGGGGCTTACCTAAGAAAAAGAAGATCAAAAATATGACCAGTAAAATGACAATGAAAGCACAACTATCAAGAACTGAACCTAAAAAACAAAAACAAAAACAAACTAAGCAAACAACTAGAAGAGGAACAGATTCACAGAAATAGAGATCACATGGAGGGTTATCAGTGGGGGGGGCAGAGGGAGAAGAATGGGGGAAAAGTTACAGGGAATAAGAAGCATAAATGTAGGTACAGAACAGACAGGGGGGAGTTAAGAATAGTATGGGAAACAGAGAAGCCAAAGAACTTATATGTATGATGCAGGAACATGAACTAAGGTGGGGGAATGATGGTGGGAGGAAGGGTACAGGGCAGAAGGGAATAAAGGGGAGAAAAAAATGGGACAACTGTAATAGCATAATCAATAAAATATATTTTAAAAAATACAAAGTAATACAAAGAAGGCCTACCATGTTCCAAGCACAATGAATGAATACAAACTCATTCCAGGAATAAATGTTTCCAGGAGGAGGAAAGCAAGTGATGTAAGGCAAAAGTGAACTTAAGACAAGAGAACTGAAAAATATAGCATCCAACACAGAGAATGGGTAAAGAGAAGTGCTATGGGATATCAGCTATGCCTCAAGCCTAGGACTCATTCCAGCCAGGTTGGAGCAGGAGGGCACAGCTGCCAGAGAAAGGCTGCCAAGGGAAATGGTGAGGCTGGCAGGTGAACGCTGTGCTCGAATATATGGGAAAAAATGAGTGGTAGACATTCACAGCCCTGTTAAAGCACTGGGGAAATACAGCATAGGTATTGAGGAAAAGCCAATAAAAAATGAGATATTAGCAATGCCAGGAATAATAAAAAGAAATATAGAAGGAACGTCCTCATTTAATTATTGACTTTAAATTTCATTGATTATCCTGGAATGCTGTAGTCAACCTGAAAAAAAAATATTAGTACAAGAAAGAAAACCTGTCATGTTATGTTTCGTTCACACTGGCTCAGCAACATAAATTATTTACAACAGTAATAATAATGTAAACACTGATTATTTAACCAAAACTAGTGACATGATTACTTTAGAGAAATGGGTGGGGTAGCTAAATCCTTTTAATACTGATTGTTTATTTATACCTGTTACTTTGATTAACATGAATAAGAAAAAGCTATGTGGTACTTCCTCAAAAAAATGGAATTTCTGGTACATACCCAAAAGAATTTAAAGCAGGATCTCAGAAAAATATTTCTACATCCTTGTTCATGGCAGCCTTATGTGCGATAGACAAAGGTAGAAGGAACCCAAGTGTCCATCAGAGATGAATGGATAAACAAAATGTGGTGCATCTATACAGTGAAATATACCCAGACTTCAAAAGGAAGGAAATTCTGACACCTGCTACAACATGTATAAACCTTGAGGACATTAGGCTACATGAAATAATCCAGTCACAAAAAGAGACATACTGTATGATTTCACTTATATGAGGTACCCAGAGTAGAAGGGTGGTTGCCAGGGGCTGGAGGTAAGGGAAATGGGGACCTGTCGTTTAATGGGTACAGAGTTTCAGTTCTGCAAGGAGGAAAGTTTTGCAGATCAGTTCCACAACAATGTGAATGTACTTCACATTACTCAACTATGTATTTAAAATGGTCAAGGTGGTGAATTTTATGTTATAGGTATTTTACCACAATATTGTTAATTTTTTGAAAGATTTTCTTTATTTAGCGATACAAGCCATCCCAAAAAAGTTAGAAACATTTCAAACAAACAACCTAACCCTACGTCTACAAGAACTCAAAGAACAACAACAAAGAAAGCCCAGAGCAAACAGAAGGAAGGAAATAACCAAGATCAGAGCAGAATTAAATGACATAGAGACTAAAAGCACAATTCTAAGGATCAATGAATCCAAGAGCTGGTTCTTTGAAAAGATAAACAAAATCAGCAAGCCTTTAAGCAGACTCATCAAGAAAAAAAGAGAGAAGACCCAAATAAACACAATCAGAAATGAAAGAGGAGAGATTACAACATCTACCACAGAAATACAAAGGATTGTAAGAAATTACTATGAAGAACTGTATGCCAAGAAATTTGAAAACCTAGGTGAAATGGACAAATTTCTAGAAAAATATAATCTTCCAAAACTCAATAAAAAAAAGCAGAAAGTCTGAACAAGCCAATAACAGCAAAAGCCATTGAAGCAGTAATCAAAAAACTCCCAACACACAAAAGCCCTGGACTGGATGGTTTCACAGGAGAATTCCACAAAGCATTGAAGGAAGAACTAACCCCTATCCTTCACAGACTATTCCAAAAAATCCAAAAAGATGGAAGACTCCCAAACTCTTTTTATGAGGCCAACATCATCCTAATTCCAAAACCAGATAAAGACACAACAAAGAAAGAAAACTTCAGGCCAATATCGCTGATGAACATTGGCACTAAAATCCTCAACAAAATACTGGCAAACCCCATCCAACAATACACTAAAAAGATCATACACCATGACCAAGTGGGATTCATTCCAGGGATGCAAGGATGGTACAATATTCGCAAATCAGCAAATGTAATACATCACATAAACAAAAGCAGAGACAAAAATCACATGATCATATCAGTAGATGCAGAAAAAGCATTTGATAAGGTACAGCACCCATTTATGATAAAAACACTCAGCAAAGTGGGAATAGAGGGAGCATTCCTCAACATAATAAAGGCCATATATGAGAGACCTACAGCCAACATCATACTCAATGGGCAAAAACTAAAATCTTTTCCACTAAGATCAGGATCAAGACGAGGTTGTCCACTTTCACCACTTCTATTCAATATAGTACTGGAAGTTTTAGCCACAGTGATCAGACAAGAAAAAGAAATAAAAGGCATCCAAATCAGAAAGGAGGAAACAAAACTGTCATTGTTTGCAGATGACATGATAGTATACATAGAAAATCCAATAAACTCAGCCAAAAAATTGCTTGACCTAATAAATGAATTTGGCAAAACAGCAGGATACAAAGTCAATATCCAGAAATCAAAGGCATTTCTGTACACCAACAATGAAACAGCAGAAACAGAAATCAAGAAAAAATCCCATTTGACATAGCAAAAAGAAAAATAAAATACCTAGGAATAAACCTAATCAAAGAGGTAAAAGACCTGTATTCAGAAAACTGCATAACACTGAGGAAAGAAATCAAAGAAGACACAAACAACTGGAAACATATACCGAGTTCACGGATTGGAAGAATTAATATCATCAAAATGTCCATACTACCAAAAGCAATTTACACATTCAATGCAAAACCTATTAAAGTACCAATGGCTTATTTCACAGACATAGAACAAACACTTCAACAATTTATATGGAATCATAAACAACCCCAAATAGCTGCTGCAATTTTGAGAAAGAAGAGTAAAGTAGGAGGGATCACAATACCTGACACTAAACTATACTACAAGGCCATTGGAATCAAAACAGCCTGGTACTGGCATAAAAATAGGCACATGGACCAATGGAACAGAACAGAGAGCCCAGAAATAAACCCAAGTCTCTATGGTCAATTAATATTTGACAAAGGGGGCAGCAACATAAAATGGAGTAAAAATAGCCTCTTCAACAATGGTGTTGGGAGAACTGGACAGCTACGTGCAAAAAAAATGAAACTCGAGCAGCAACTTACACCTTACACAAAAATAAATTCAAGGTGGATAAAAGACTTAAATATAAACTGTGACACCGTTAAAGTCCTAGAGGAGAACATAGGTAGGAAAATCTTAGATATTTCATGCAGAAACTTTTTTACTGACTTGTCCCCTAGAGCAAGGGGCATAAAGGAAAGAATAAACAAATAGGACCACATCAAAATAAAAAGCTTCTGCACAGCTAAAGACAATAGTATCAAAATAAAAAGAGAACCAACTGTATGGGAAAACATATTTGCCAAACCAAGGGTTTAATCTCCACAATATATAAAGAGCTTACATGACTCCACTCTAAGAAGACAAGCAACCCAATTAAAACATGGGCAAAAAACTTGAACAGACACTTCTCCAAGGAGGACATACAGAAAATCCAAAGACACATGAAACGATGTTCAATATTGCTAGCTTTCAGAGAGATACAAATTAAAACCACAACAAGATACTACTTCACACCAGTCAGAATGGCCATCATAAACAAAGCAACAAACAACAAGTGTTGGAGAGGTTGTGGAGAAAAGGGGACCCTAGGGCACTGTTGGTGCGATTGCACACTGGTACAACCACTATGGAAAGCAGTATGGAACTTCCTCAGAAAACTAAAAATGGATCTGCCTTTTGACCCTGCAATTCCATTGCTGGGACTATATGCTAAGAACACTAAAACACCAACGCAAAAGAACCTTTGCACCCCGATGTTCATAGCAGCACAATTTATAATAGCTAGGTGCTGGAGGCAACCTAGATGCCCATCAGTAAATGAATGGATCAAAAAACTATGGTACATTTACACAATGGAATTCTATGCAGTAGAAAGAAAGAAGGAGCTCCTACCCTTTGCAACAGCGTGGATGGAGCTGGAAAACCTTATGCTAAGCAAAACAAGCCAGGCAGTGAAGGACAAATACCATATGATCTCACCTTTAATAGGAACCTAATCAACAAAAGAAAGAAACAAGCAAATATAACCAAAGACACTGAAATAGAGGACAGGCTGACAGTGACCACAGGGGAGAGAAGAGGGAATTTCAGGGGAGAATGGGAAGGGTTTACAGGAACAAATTTAAAGGACAGATGGACAAAAACTAGGGGGGAGGGTGGTAATGGGAGGGAAGTGGGGAGGGTTGGGTGGGTGGGCTGGACTGGGAGTAAAAGGGAGAAAACTGTACTTGAACAATGATTAAAATAAAATAAAAAATAAATAAAAAAGAAAGATTTTATTTATTTTTAGAGAGAGGTGAAGGGAGGGAGAAGGAGGGAGAGAAACATCATCAGTGTGTGGTTGCCTATCACACACCCCCACTGGGGACCTGGCCCTCAACCCAGGCAGATGCCCAGACTGGAAATCAGATCCGAGACACTTCAGTTCGCAGGCCAGCACTCAATCCAATGAGCCACACCAGCCAGGGCACAATTTTTTAAAATGAATAGGAAAAACACATCGTGATCCAATAAGTACAAGGGTTAAATTTATTATAAAAGTGAAAAAATAAAATATACATAAAAAGGAGTTTATTATGTAGTGATTGACTTTAAATTCCATTGATTATCCAATGTGACAAAGATTTTTGAAAAAATATCATGTTTCTGTTCACACACAAGTAAAACAGTTTAGAAGGAAATATTGCTATATTGTTGTCAAGTTTTGTCATGTAAGTTCACAATGGCAAACATGTTCTAGTTTAAATCACTGTGGTAAAAGCACAAACTCAGGTGGTCATTACATGAACAAAAGTACAAAAACAACTCCACATATTCCAAACATAAGTCAAACTAGCAAACTTTACTATAGTAAATTTTCCTCACTATAAAAAGTTTTACTATAAAAAATAAATCTGAATAATAAATCTTATTTCAAATTGCAGTTGCATGTTCTTGCCCATGACTTTTATTTAATATCTATCTTGTTCATAATCTCAAAAAAAAAAGAGTCTGCACATTTAAACATGAGGTTTCATTCTACTTTATCTAAAGAGACCATCAAGAACTTCTATTACTGAGATTCAAATATTCATCAAGAACCTTTAACATACAACTACTGTGCAGGGGAGTGAGACTCATAAAGTTTCTTCACACAGGAAACTCACTCCTGACCTCCTCCCAAGTAGTGCAGCATCCTCCCTTGGTGCCTAAATTGGGTACTGATCTTGTTTTAATTAAGTAACTTAATAGTATCTGCTCTGGAGTATAGTTTATTCAAGGAAACCACCTAAAACATAGATGGAACCTTCCCACAGATCAAGACTGTACATTCTTTTACAAAAGATAATTGAAGTGGTAGTCTTATTCCATTGTTGTTAAAAACTTCAGAGCTTCCCCTGCCTAAAAGAGATACTCCTGGTTCTCTGCCTTAACATCTTGAGAATTCTTTGTTGTTCGGTGTTTCAAAATGTTTTAAGTGACTGGCATACTCCCTTTTTCTAACCCTTTGCTTAAAAAAGAAAGGTAACAACTTTCTTCCACATCCCCCTTACCCAGACTCACAGTCTTAGGTCCAGGGCAGTTTTTAACAGTCAAGCCCCGGACTTAAAAACAATCCACTCACAGAAAAATTTGAGCAGACTCCTCTCCAGCCAGTCCCTGCCACTTTCGCCTGCTGAAAGGGCAAACAAGAGCTCCAAACATATCCTGTTCTCTTTACTAGCCAGGAGGCCTTGAGAGCTCACTATTTCACCATTCTCAGTCTCAGTTTCCTTATCTACAAAATGGGGAAACACGCATATTCACAGGATTGCTGTGATGCTTTTGTTTAAAGATTATGCATAAATTCATCACAATGTCTAACTCAAAGTAGGCTCGTCACAAATGCCAGTGCTCCTCCCTGGATATGCAAAGCTCTCAGTAACTTGGTCTGAAACATAGCCCAATTTCCAAAATGTCCCAGGCCCTGGGATCAAAATCACCCAGAATTCACTGCTTCCAGAATTACAGACTGGCATAAGAAAAGTTCATACCCTCCCTATATTCTTATCTCCATGCAGGCCACCCTCAAGGGCAAATGGTCAAACCACAGTGTCCAAGGGTGTGTGGAAGAACTCTGACACAGGAGCACCCACTGCTCTAGCAGCTCCTACATCGCAGCATATGAAACAAAGAAAGCCTCCTGCCCAGTTCCTGAATTTCTGTATATTTTACCCTAGGCAAGGGGAGGTAAAGAGCCCTCAAATCATAATTCAATGTCTTCAAGAGAAATGGCCCTGACCACATGCCACTCTTTCTCTCCATGGTCCCAGAGAGCCCATACGACTCCTCTGAGAACTATTTGTCTCATCTAGAGCAAACATATTCACATGCATTTGTGGCCACATTGAACTTGACAATTAACCAAAAGAACCACAGAACAACAGTGTGCCCTCATGACAAAGAGCCACAAGTAGTATTTATGTAAGACAGTTGTACAACACCTACTCTGTTCTGCTCTAAGTAAGCATTTTACAGTCAGTAACTCACTTAATCCTCATAAATGAGTAGGTAGGCAAGGTACCTACCTAATTTATTATCACCATTTTACAAAGGGGGAACTGAGGCTGAGTGAGTTTAACTACCAAACAGGCTAGTTTCAATTTTTCAGCTCTTAGCTACCAAACAGCCCAAGCAGCTCAAGGGCCCTACCTTCTCAAGCAGCTCAAGGGCCCTAGCCAGAGTTGCTACATTCTAAGTAGGTTTTTCTGTACACATATCATTAATAGTAAGCCCATAGGCTCTGATATATGATAACAGTTGTTTTGCTACAGAGTCAATATGGGTAAAGGAAAACTGCAAATTACAGTGGACAGAGACTGGGATATGAAGTCAGATTGACTTGGATCAAATCCCAGCTCCACAAATTGTATGTCATTGACTCAGATTATTAACACTTATGAGTCTTTGTTTTCACATCTGTAAGACAGAGATCATGACACCTATCTCATAGAACTACTGGGGAAAGTAAATGAGATAACTTAGGTAAGTACCTAGTAATGTGCCTCTCATAGAGTATATGTTCGAAAAGCTATAGCCTTTAGATGTAAGATTCTAATTGTCTTATTGTACACAGATGTTTTTACATTTTTTCTGTGAGAGACAAGTAATTGAACAAATAAAAACTTTTAGAAGAAATTTAATAGGCAAAGAGTAATTAGAACTCTAAAAATTATAAAACTAAAAATTCAATTAAATATTTAAACATTTTCTTGGCATGCTATAAATGAATTAAATGGTTCTGGGCTCAAGGGCCGTACACTTTAACTACATAGAGGCAGTAAAGGAAGGTGTTTTAAAATAACCTACTGGACCTTTTAATAAAAATTCAATCATTTATCACTAGAAATATCATTCTCTTCTTTCGCTTATTGAAAATGCAAAGAAAAAAAGTATTACAGATGATACCTTACCAGTTCAATGTGCTTCCACAGTGTAACTGTATCATTGGTCCTTTTCCTCTCTCCAGACTTAGTGGGACCGTGTTTCTCTAACCCCTTGATCCACATGTGACTCACTTTAGTAAATGAAATGTGAATAGAGGTGATACATATCTCTCCCAGGCAAAGCATTTAATTATCAAGGTGAGGCTCTACAAAACTCCCTTCACACTTCCGAGGCATCACAGAAGCTCAGATTGAGTTGGGTCTCCACCAGCCTGAGTTTCTGAGTAACTGAGAAGCAGAGCCCTCCTGCCACTTCTCACTGATTTCATGGCACAGGTAAAAAGTAAACTCCTGTTATAGTAAACTACTAAAATGTAAGAGTTGTTTGTTACCCTAGCTTCATCTAGCCTAAACTGGCTGACAGAATAATGGGATACCTTATAGAAAAAGTGAGTTAATGCTGCAGACAGTCTCATCTCACTAACCTCACAGAATGAGGATTGTCAGCTCAACAGCTAGATGTCAGAAACAATAAATTGTATCACTGTAATCTTACTCTCAGTAAGTAGTTGCCTCTTACACTCACAATTCTAATTTTAAGAGATTTCTGTTAGATGGTGAAAACTATTAACCCCTATTTTTGAAATACTATTTAGCTTTCACATGCTTAAGAAAATGCTAGACATATTTAATAAACTTTAAGTATAAATATTTAGGCATTAAAATTATCCATTTCTGCTCTGGCTGGTGTGGCTCAGTGGACTGAGTGCTGGCCTGCGAACCAAAAGGTCGCTGGTTTGATCCCCAGTCAGGGCACATGCCTGAGTTGTGGGCCAGGTCCCCAGTTGGGAGCATGCAAGAGACAACTGATCAATGTATCTCTCCCACTTTGATGTTTCTCTCTCTCTCTTTCTCCTCCCTTCCCCTCTCTCTAAAACTAGGTAAATAGGACTTCCAGCCAAGATGGAGGCATAGGTAGATACACTCTGCCAGCTCACACAACCAAAAAAAGGACAACAACAAATTCAAAAAGAAAAAATAATCAGAATTGCCAGAAAATCGAACTGTATGGAAGTCTGACAACCAAGGAGATAAAAAAGAAACTGGCAGGTGACTGGCCAGAGGGTTGCAGATGGGTAACCAGGGTGCAGAGGACCCATGGCAAGGTGGCAGCTGAAAGACTGGGGCGGTCAAGGTGACTGGTGGAGCAGCAGTGCCACATTTGTGTGAGGATAAACTGGGAGGAACAACTGGGGAGTGAGACAGACCATGAAACCCAGTGTTCTGGTGCAGAAAAATAAAGCCTCAAAACTTCTGGTGGTAAAAACTAGTGGGGGTTGCAGCAGCATGAGGAACTCCTAGCCTCACAGGAGAGTTCATGGGAAAGACCTACAGGGTCCTAGAATGTACACAAACCCAGCCACCTGAGAATCGGCAACAGCACAACCTAATTTGCTTGTGGGCAGTGGAAGAAGTGACTGAAAGCCATGGAGAGCTGAGCAAGTGGCATTGTCTCCTCAGACCCCTCCCCCACATACAGCACCACAACACAGTGACTTGGGTTGCCCCACCCTGGTGAATACCTAAGGCTCCACCCCTCACTATGTAACAGGCCTGCCAAAACAAAAAATTATGGCCCAAATGAAATAACAAATCAAATCTCCAGAAAAAACAGAGCTAAGCAATGAAGACAGAGCCAACCTATCAGCTGTAGAGTTCAAAACACTGGTAATCAGGATGCTCACAGAGTATGGTTGCAAAAGAGAGGAAAAAGTGAAGGTTATGTATGGAAAGTGAAATAAAGAAAAACACACAGGGAACCAACAGTGAAGGAAAGAACACTGGTACTCAAAATCAACAATTTGGACCAGAAGGAAGAAATAAACATTTCAACCAGAACAGAATGAAGAAACAAGAATTCAAACAATGAGGAGAGGCTTAGGAAACTCCAGGACAACTTTAAATATCCCAACATCCAAATCATAGGGGAATATGAAGGGCAAGAAATTGAGAACTTATTTGAAAAAATAATGAAGGAGAACTTCCCTAATCTGGCAAAGGAAATAGACTTCCATGAAGTCCAGGAAGCTCAGAGAGTCCCAAAGAAGTTGGACCCAAGGAAGCACACACCAAGGCACATCATAATTACATTACCTAAGATTAAAGATAAGCAGAGAAACTTAAAGGCAGCAAGAGAAAAGGAGACAGTTACCTACAAAGCAGTACCCATAAGACTGTCAGCTGATTTCTCAAAAGAGACCTTGCAGGCAAGAAGGAGCTGGAAAGAACTATTCCAAGTCATGAAAGACAAAGACTTACAGCCAGGATTACTCTATCCAGCAAGGCTATCGTGTAGAATAGAAGGACAGATAAAGTGCTTCTCAGATAAGGTCAAGTTAAAGGAGTTCATCATCACCAAGCCCTTATTATATGAAATGTTAAAGGGACTTATCTAAGAAAAAGAAGATGATCAAAACCATAAATAGTAAAATGACAACAAATACAACTATCAACAACTAAACCTAAAAAACAAAAACAAAAATGAACTAAGCAAACAACTAGAAGAAGAACAGATTCACAGAAATAGAGATCACATAGAGGGTAATCAGCAGGAGGCAGAGAGGGGAGAATGGGGGGAAAGGTACAAGGAATACAAAGCATAAATGGTAGGTACAGAATAGACAAGGGGAGGTTAAGAATAGTATGGGAAATGGAGAAGCCAAAGAACTTATACGTACAACCCACGAACATGAACTAAGGTGGGGGAGTGATGGTAGGAGAGGGATACAGGGCAGAGGGGAATAAAGGGGAGAGAAAATGGGACAACTGTAATAGCATAGTCAATAAAATATATTTTAAAAAAGAAATATGAAACAAAAAATAAGTAAATAAAATCTTTAGAAAAAAAAGATTATTCATTACTATTAATACAGGCCTAAGTTGTTTGGATGGACTAAGAATCTTTATCTTTTTTGACTCTTCAGGAATAAATACTCATGATGGCTTACCTACTTAGCACGGCATCATAAACAGTTAAATTTTAAAATATATAGGAGCCAACTGAAGACAGAAGTAGCTATTAGGACTTGAAAAGCTGTAATGATCATAGACTAGAACCCAGCCTAAAGATTCAAAGTAACCTTTCATAAGAAAAGCTCACCAGAGTGCTATAAAGACAGGATAAGTCATATCTACTCTCACCCTCTGAAACAGAAGTATTTCCTATTGCCTACCCAAGTCTCGTGTTTGCTGGCTCAGTCACACATTCAGCTGGAACTCTATAGGATAAACTGTAATGGACCTACTACAAATTGCTGCAGAATTCAGCATGAAAATCAAAAACTTTCACTGAGCCTTTTAACACAGCTAGAGTGAGCTATAAAATTCTAGTGTGTGAACAGGCTTCATCTGATACAATACAGGCCCGGAAAAGTTGCACATTAATGTTAGATTAGATAAAGAGTAGATAGATATCCATATATAGACAGATAGAGATATGTTTATAAGTTTATATTTCTAAAATATTTTATATATTTATATATATGAATGTATATTTCCCTAGCAAATTAAAGGAGTATCTATAGTAAAGTACTTTGTACAGTGACTAAACATTTTCCCAAATTTTTTATTAATCTTGGGATTTATATCATTTGTCTTATAACTTTACATAAATATCTAGAGGTCAATAAATAAAAACATCCAACTACCTAAAGTGTTTCTGAACAAGTACTTATGTCAAAAGAAAACCCACAGGGTCTTGAAACTGCTATTTTTCCTAATTTGTTTTGATTTCTGCCTCTGGGGAGAGTCAACAGATGAAGGGGACAGACCCTCAACTCTAAGTCAGGAGACCTGGCTACCGGTCCAAGGCCTCATCTGAGCTCTGCCGCAGGCACGTGCCCCTCAGTAAGTTCTTCACCTCTCTAAGGCTGTGTCCTTATTAGTACATGGTTTGGGGGTGGGATGGGAAACAAGAATCCAAATAATCTCTAAACTCAATTCTAAATGTAAAGTCTCCTAAGCAATAAGTAATTTAACTTCTACTTCATTGCAGGGCCGCAAGAGGGCAGATTGGCAGGACAGGAGGAGGCTGACTCTGCACAAAATGGAGCATTTCTGGGAGAGGGAGTGGAGAATGTGCTGTGGTTGTTGTCACAAAGCATCCCTCTTTCAGGTAAAAATTTTCCCTGGACTCAAGTTTGCATTTCTCCTTCACCTGGATTCTATTTATCGAGTGTTTATAAACAGACACCATGTGTTTCCAGTGCCCACAGGAGGCACAGTACCTACCCTGGCCATCAATAAGATAAAAATAAAAGAATGGAGGTAAAAGACAAAGAAAATAGACTCGCCAATAATCTGTGTTCATGTGTCTTGTTCCCATGTTATCTATTACTAGTGGGAAACTGCAGTGGCAGGGCCTTCGTTTCCATGACAGTTTCACATGCTTGCAGAGAATAAATAAACAACAGAAGCAAACACTAACTCAGGCTAAGTTAAGAGTGGAGGTTAAGATCAGTAATAAATCTGCTGTGGCTGATAGAGAACCCTGATTCATCTTTGATTCTTTTCTAGTACCCTTGTTGACACAAAGCAGGAAAACACAAGCAGTTCAAACAACACAGGTCAGAGGACAGGAGTGTGATAATGTCTTACACTGCGGAAGTCCTGTAGCTTCCCAGGGTCTCCTCTTTTGCGGCTTCCCAGCACCCTTCACTGAAGGCACTCTGAATCTTTCTCATCTGCCCTCTTTCGCACATTGTGTTCTCTTGACCTGAAACACTGCGTTCTCACCCCTTCACTTTTGCTTATTCATCTTTCTGGCCTTTTTCTCCAGGAAGTCCTCTCTGACACTATAAAGCTAAGCTAGATGCTCATCCCATGCGCCCATTGCCCTGTATTATTAAATCTGCCTGTAGGACCCACAGGACTGCAAATACCTTGAAGGTTGTTACTGTGTTTTACTGTCCTTCTGTCTCCAGCATCTACAGTGTACCTGGCATGGGTAGGTACTCAACAAAGACTAGTCAGTGAATGGTATGGGCCACTCTCTTGGCCTAATCATCAACAGCTTACAATTGAGTCTGCCCAACCACTCCTGTTTCTTCCTCCAAGATAAAACCAAATAAGCCGAAAAGCAAAGCAACACTTTTCGTAAGATGTTCTCTTCTCCTTTACTAATAGCACAGTTAAAGTGTCCAGAACTAGGCCTGGCATAAACCAGACCTTTAATCATGTCCTTCTTTCCCTTTTGCCCCTTCACTTCATATCTTTGTTTATCAAGTACAGACTTGAACTATCACTCATGGACCAGAGATTGCTCAAGATACTCTCCAACAAAACATACAAAGTTCATTGAGAGAACCAAGGATAAACACAGTATCATTCATAAAATAAATTTTGGTCGAAGCTTTAACAGTCCACCAGAGAAGAGGCAGGCTGAGCATTGCCATCAAAATATGTCCAGAATCTGACCATTTCTCACCAACCCACTGCCCCCACTGGCCCCGGGCCCCTGCACAACTGCAACAGCCTCCTGTGTGGCCTCCTGCTTCTGCCCTGCCCCACATCAAGGGAAGGCCTGACTCTAAGACAGCTGCCACATGGCCCTTCCAAAATATTGTCAGATCACCTCACTCTTCTGCTCAAACTCTCCCATGGACACCCCAGTTCACTCAGAGGGAAGACCAGTCCCTTACATTGACTAAAGACCTTACGATCAGCCCCACCTGAACCCCTACCCCCCTGCACTTCTGTCTTCACTCAAACAGCACCACTCAGTGAGGCCTTCTCTGGCCACCCTACGGAAACAATTTTTAACACCGTTTTTACCCCCTTTCCTGCTTTATTTTAACCTTTAACACTCTCATTAACATAGTCTATGTTTTCTAATTTTTCTTGTTTACCTTCTGTCCTCTTTTACTAAAATGTAAGCTCCACAAAAGCTCTCTTTTCTGTTTGGATCTCTCATGTATTTCCTACCCTTAGCACCTAGCACAGAGAAGGTATGCAGTACATATTTATTAAATGAATTAACTAATTAATTAATAAAAATAAAAATTGTTGCCATAATACTTGGAAATATAATGACTTGAATTTAATGAAAAATATGCCACCAAGTTGATATTTATATTAATCAGCAAACACTACTACAAGAGTCAACTCTGGTCTTTGCCAGCATGCTACAAGTATCAGGAGAAAAACCATTCAAGTCATAGTGATGCATATAAATCTCTTCTGTTAGTTGTGGTTGACATAGCAGAAAAACAGCCTAAATGTGATGGGTTTCCAATGTACAGTTTCTATTCTCAGCTGACCCTCCATATTACTGGGTAGGCAATTTATGCCAGTCATGTCTGTGTTCTATTCTTTATAGCATGATATTCCAAATTCTTATAATTTTATTCAAACTTTCTACCCCAATCCTCATTTGCAGAGAAGAGAAGCCATTGATATCTTTCTTTTCCATTTTCAAACATGTTGTAGTAAATAGGAAAAAGGGTCACAGTTGTGCATACTTCCCTGTATCCACAACCTTTTATATATGAATTTTGAGCTGGTCCCAACAAAAGATGGAGTCTATCATTCCACACAGCAACATCTTCACTGATATGTCCCCAAAAGCAAGGGATGTGATGGAAAGAATAAAAAAAATGGGACCTCTTCAAATTAGAAAGCTTCTGGATGGCTAAAGAAAACAGCATTAAAATGAAAAGAGAACCAACTATGTGGGAAAACATATGGGTCAAACAAGGGTTTGATCTCCAAAGTATATAAAGAATTCACATGAGTCCACTCTAGGAAGACAAAAAAAAAAACAATTAAAAAATGGGCAAAGGACTTGAACAGACACTTTTCCAAGGAGGACATACAGAGGGCCCACAGACATATGAAAAGATGCTCAGCATCACTAGCCATCAGAGAGATGCAAATTAAAACCACAATGAGATACCACCTCACTCCAGTCAGAACGGCCATCATAAACAAATCAACAAAGAAGTGTTAGAGAGGATGTGGAGAAAAGGAAACCCTAGTGCACTGTTGGTGGAAATGCAGACTGGTGCAGCCACTGTGGAAAACAATATGGAATTTCCTCAGAAAACTAAAAATGGATCTGTCTTTTGATCCAGCAATTCCACGGGTGGTATTATACCCTAAAAGCCCCAAAGCATCAATCCAAAAGAACCTATGCACCCCAATGTTCATAGCAGCACAATTTACAATAGCCAAGTGCTGGAAGCAACCTAAGTGCCCATCAGTAAATGAGTGGACCAAAAACTATGGTACATTTACACAATGGAATTCTATGCAGCAGAGATAAAAAAGGAGCTTATATCCTTTCTGACAGCATGGATGGAACTGGAGAGTGTTATGCTAAACAAAATAAGCCAGGCAGTGAGGGGCAAATACCATATGATCTCACCTTTAACTGCAACATAATCAACAAAAGAAAAAAGCAAACAAAATACAACCAGAGACACTGAAATTAAGAACAATCTAACAATAGCCAGAGGGGATGGGGGAGGGGACTGTGGGGAGAAGGGTTTTCAGGAACTACTATAAAGGACACATGGACAAAACCAAGGGGGAGGGTGGAAGCAAGGGAGGAAGAGAGGTTTGGATGGGGTAGGAAAGAGTGGTGGGGAAAAAATGCAGACAACTGTAATTGAACAACAATAAAGTAATGTATGGATTTTTTTTTTAAAAGCAATTATAGTTGACCCTTAAACAATACATTTTGAACTTCAGAGGTTCACTTATATGCATATTTTTTTCAATAAACTCTAGACATATAAAAAAAGAGGTGGAGTCTATTTCCCTATCTCCATAAATCTGGGTTGATCTTGTGACTTGCTTTGTCCAATAAATTGCAGCAGAAGTAATGCTGTGCAAATTCCGCTCCTCAGTCTCAGTAGATAAAGCACACTTCTGCTCACTCTCTTGGCTAGCCTACTGGAGGTTTGGATATCACATGGAGCAGAGATAAGTCATCCAAGCCAAGGCAATCCCAGATCAGTCATCTCCCTTTCACCCAGGTTTCTTTCTCAGCTCCTGGAGTGAAAAGCTGTGGAGATGTGCAATAGCTTTTACCTTCAATGACTCAATTTCTGTTTCTAACCCTTCATCTTTTGGTTTCTGGATTAGGTCTGGTCCTTAACCAGGTCTGGTTCTGTTTACACATGCCTACTGCTTTATTCCCTTTGTGACTAACAGTGGATACCAGGAGACAGGTTTCTATTCCCACTTCCTGGTTTCTGATGGGTAGCAGATGACAGAGACTCTGGTGTTCTCCTTATATTTTTCCTTTTTATTTATCCTTTGTCTTGATGTGTCCTGTCATTTGAACACCCATCTCTTTGCTACCAAGTCATGAAACTATGGTTTAGTCAGCCATTGGATGGTCTTAACCACAGTGCAGAGAACTCATTCATGTCACCTCCTAAACCACTGGTTATATATGTTTATTTCCAACTATCAGCAAATGTTCATGCTATTTGGCTCAAATCACTCAAAATAAAAAAGTTCTCTGACCCCTGCCCCAAAACAGAAAGTTATGCCTGGGTCAAGTAACATTCTGGGGAGGACACCTTTGACAAGACTTGTGTCCCACTCTCCTTGACCTGAAGCTTCTGCAACTGATTAGCTATTTTTTGCTGAGACCTGACAAATTGGGCTTTCTATTTACTTTTGACTCTGGCTGAGGCTGCTGTTCTGTGCATCTGTGTGTCTGTGCATCTATGCCCTTTTCCCCTACTCTCAGAAAGAAGGTAATTAACCTTTAACAGTGGAACAGGGCAAACTGTAGGGGAATTAGGGTGGAAGCAGAGAGGCCTGGTAGGGGCTAATACATTATTGCAGGCAAGAGATGACAGTGGTTTAGACTAGAGTGATAATGGCAAATGCACAAGAAGTAACTGCATTCAAGACATTTTAAAGGTTTAGGTGACAAACTTTTAAGATGAAATGGATGTGAGGTGTGAGAAAAAGTAAGGGCCAACAATGACCCCAAGATTTTTGATAGATGACAAAAGAGGAATCAGGAAAAAAGTAAAGTGTAATCATGTAAAATGTAAACACAGCTCTTGGATTTAAAAATTCAACTGCAAAAATTGCAAGATAAGGAAAAACTGGCCTTGCAGTAGTCTATCAGAAAATGAGCAAGGGGCTGTTATAGAACTGAAGTTCAGTAGGATTCAACATATAATCAAAAGAGCCTAGAATTTAAAATATAGTAACTGGAGTGCTGAGTTGGGGGAGATGATGCATTCAGAATATTCCACACTAGTTCATTTATACCTAAAATCCCTCAAATGTTGCCCTGGCCAGCGTGGCCCATTCAGTTGGAGCATCATCCTGTAAATCAAAGGGGCAGGGGTTCGATTCCCAGTCAGGGTACATGCCCAGGTTGCAGGCAACTGATCAATGTTTCTCTCACATTGATATTTCTCTCTCTCACTCTCTTCCTTCCATTCCCTCTCTGGAATCAATAAATTTATATTTTAAATTTTTTGAAGTTAAAATCCTTTCAAATGCTAAGATTCATAAATCTTTAAATCCATCACTTAAGAGAAACAACAGGTCCTTGCAGTAGTCTTGAGGTATGCACAGTGCACTCCTCCATTTGGAAGGAATCACGGCATAGCTTCTTTTTATGGATAGGCATGGAGGTTAGTAGAAGAGTAGCATTACCTGTTTGTGTGCGTCTATGTGTCTGTGTGCGAGAGAGAGAGAGAGAGAGAGAGAGAGAGAGAGAGAGAGTGCTTCAGAAGCAATGGAAACAAAAGACCAGTCAAGCAAGTCAAAAGACTTAAGTTCTGAATGAGTCTCAGGCTTGGACTTTCCACACAACCTCAGGCAAGTGTTCTTCCCAGCATTTTAGTGTCCTGAGCTATAATGGAGCAAATAATGGCAGCCCGGTGCCCACTAAAAAAGAGTGGCTCTCAAGACAAATGGGATGTCCTACAATCAGCAGTCACCTATGGAGCAGTCATGGAGCACAAGACAGTATAATTAAGCCCTTAGGAGAAAAATGTGCTCTGAGCTCTCCAGGGAGAAAAAGGCAAGAGAAAAAGTAAATGAGAAAGTGAAAAAGGACACTGGGCAGGAACAGAAATCCCTCCCTGGGAGCTAGTTTAAGAAGCGTATCTCTCCAGAAACCTCTGTCGAAGGTACCTGAGCTTTTAAACACACCAGCCAGCAATGGAGTACAAGAGAGGTCAATGCCAAGACGAACTCGGTATTCGTCCAACAGCGAAACATGTGGTTTGTGTGACAAGAACAGATGGCTCGGACAGTACAGTCTCTCCCCTTTAATCCCGCCATGTTTATGCTGCTCGGAGCATTGCAGGTCATAGATCAAAGGAGGAAATGATGACCTCGTGGGTAACACAACAAAGACTATTAGATTGGGGAAAAAAATACTTGGAGCAGCAGTTATCTTGACATGCATTATGGACCATTCCAGAGAATCTCTCACCAATTGAAAAACACTTTCTTTTGTCTTTTTTCTCCAGACTGTGGGCATTTAATTTCCACATAAGAAGAAAGAGCCTTAAAACACAAGAGCCCAGAAAACTAAAACCACTGTTCCTTTTAAGCAATTTCAAGCTAGGTCTACTAAAACCTATTTGGTCCACTAGTTTTGTACTGAGAGGTTTGGCTGCCTGAAAACTATACTATTTCACAACTAAAAGGAACACAAGAATTCAGAAATTGGGCAGAACATAAGGTCTCCACATTTCCATTTTAAAGCAACATTACTTTTCCTTAAGATGGATATTTTATTTCTAAATGACTACACATGACCTTCACAAATGTGTGGTTTCTGTCTGCAGCTAAAAAAAAAAAAAAGCCATTTCTGCTTCTCATTCTGTTGTTTCTATTAATCACTTTTTCTCTTTACAAACTACATAATCAATAGGGACATGTCCATTGCCCTTTTAGCTGATTTCTATTATTCCTCATTACAGCCTTTGCTCCAATTCCCTGCCTCCCACTGGGTACTAAATATTTAGACAGTGAGTCTAAACTGTCCTATGCCTCCACTGTCAGGGTGACTGTCCTGTAGTTGTGTAATCAATTAGCCTGGCATCTGATCTCTGTTTCAAATGTCTTCTTGGAGAAAGTTTAATTATGATGAATATCTTTTCATGACTTTGAAATTATATAAGCATGATTCCTGACTCAGTCATGCTTGTTAAAAATCATAAATCAATTAATTTTATTCCCTCTAGATGTGAGGAAACCTTTCTAATTCTGGCTGGACTTTAACAATGTACGAAGTCCAGTAGACATCAGATGAATATACTTTTTTCTTTCTCTGGGAAACCTTTTTGGTAAGATCTTTATAGTTGGGAGATTTCAAAGCAAGCCATACAAATACAACTTCAAGAAAGATTCTATAATTACAACTTAAAGAAAGATATCTTCACACAAGAAAAAAATAGATTGCAAGCATATTCTACTTCATGTGAGAGATGTAGTTCTGGAAAACTGCGATAAGTCAAATTTTTATATGTCAAATGTTAAATAAATTCAGAAAAGTGGTTACAATATAATCCTTTATAAAGGTGGTAAATCCTTCTGTGAAGTTCAGCACTCATTTCTAATAAAAATGTATACATTTCCATATGATTTTAAATTTGGATTTTGGTGCTCAATTTTCAAAGAGTGGGGTGCACTTGTTATATGGGCTTTTGAAAGTACTTGGAATATCTGTTCTGTCTTATCAAACACTTACCATGACCCACCATTTACCACAATATTCCAACAGCAAATTTTAACCTTCACCCTGCTACCTGCACACTTATTCCTATAGCAGAAACCCACATCTGTTCCTGTACGACACACCCACTCTTGAGATTTTTTTAAAACTTAGAAATAAGGCAAAAAACTAACTTCCTGTCCTTCCACTGTCATAACTGGAGCCTGGTCTAATGGGCCCACACACAGACTATTTAATTTCCTAGGAAAATATATCTTTGTTAGCATACTATACCACTGATGAGGGCCCACATTCTCTGATGTTGCATATTAACCATACATATTTTTGTATAGTAGAAATGCTAGTGATTTTGTCCATTCCAGAAAAGAACACTGAAGGTTATGGCTTATTTGTCATTAACCAGTTGTGTCTCTAACCTAGCAAACCTATTTCAGGTTTTGAGGATGAAAATTCCTCAAATTTTCATTTGAACCACCTTTACTTATCCTTCTGGTTGCCTCATTAACAAATTAAATTAATGTTTGACACATATTTATTCTTTATCTATGTGAGAGTCATGTTTTAATTTCTTTGAAAACTGCACCTTGATGTTGACCCCTACTTTCTTTCCAAGCTTCTTTTGTGGTTAGAAATAGCCATGCAATGTAGCTCCAGTAACTCAGATGCAAGTAGAAATCTTCCTGGACTTTCTGGGAAAAACCTTCATTCCCTGAATGAAGACGGCAGTTGTCACTGGCACTGCCCCTTTCCTCTCCTGTCTTCCTTGGCTGCCAACATGATTTCCAGAGTTGGGGCCACCAACCTTGCTGCCAAGAAGCAGTAAGGACAAAGAAACAGCGAGGAGGCTCTGAGAGATGCCAGCCCTAAAACACTGAGCCCATGAACCCAGAGCAGCTGCCATCAACGTCTAAATCTCTTCTGTGAGAATAACTCTCACTTGTCCAAGCCACTGTGAACCAGGCTTTCTTTTGCCTTCAACCAAATCGTTAGCTGATACAGTTCCTTAGCCTCTTCTGGGCTCTGCATTTTGCAAGGTAGCATGTTTTCAACCAGAAAAGCAAGTTCCACTCAGTCTAAAACTGGAAGTACAAAAGAGCATACTTTTCAAAGAGATCATGGAGAAAATATACCAATGCTTTATAACAGTTTCTAAAAAAAATTGATATTAGCCCTGGCTGGCGTAGCTCAGTGGATTGAGCGGGGGCTATGAACCAAAGTGTCACAGGTTCAATTCCCAGTCAGGGTACATGCCTGGGTTGCAGGCCATGACCCCCAGCAACCGCACATTGAAGTTTCTCTCTATCTATCTATCTCCCTCCCTTCCCTCTCTAAAAATAAATAAATAAAATCTTTGAAAAAATTGATATTGTCTCCATGTGTGATGAAAATAAGTAATGAGTTGACTCAAACATCCACTCCTCAACCCCACACACCCACCACCTCCCCACACCCCCAGCCAAACACCAAAACTGGTGAAGCTGAAAGAGGCTGCTTCCTTCCAAGGTCATTTCTTCCTAAAGGTCCAAAAACCAGAGGAGTTTCCTGGTCCAGGGACAAAAAATGGCAGTGCCCCAGAGTAGCCTTGCAAACCTGGGGCTCATCCTTCCCATCTGCTGCCCTTCTCCAGGGCTGAGCTGGACTCAGACCTGCCCAGCCTCTTCCCTAGTTCCCTGCACCAGGCAGTGGAGCCCCCAGAGAAAACAAGCTAATAAGCAAAAATAACTGAGAAGTACTAAACGCATAACTAAACTCAACTCAAACCTGTTGACCTAATCTTCAGGTTCTTCTTGCACTCAGATGCCTAAAAAATTTTTTTCTACGGTTGCTGGTTGTGTGCCCAATGCTTATTCCTGGCCCCTCATCAAAAGAAGAGTGCCAATTTGTTTTCACACATCTCTTCTAAATAAGGAACATGTACTTTATATGCATTCAATAAAAAGTCTTAGTTGGCCTACAGAGAAGAGATCTGAGCCAGTCTGCTCTCTGCCATGTATCAAAAAAGAAAGAAAGGAAGAAAGAAAGAGAAGGTAGAGGAGGATGGGAAGAAAGCAGAGTGGATTCCTAGGTGGGAACAGGAAAGGAACACACACACACACACACACACACCTATTTCCTCATTCTTTTAGTAACCTCACTCTTTAAATTAAAATTAAAAAGCTAGCTCTTCTTCACATAAAAACTCCATATTCAGAGAAAGGAAATGACCTACAAAATCCGCTGATCTCTTCAGATTTCCCTGAAGATTCTGAGGCCCTCAACAATCACAAGACAGTGCCTGGGAAACTCTCTTAGGAGGCAACATAAGCCCCTTATATGGACTTCTGGTATTTCTTTGTCTCTGAAAATTATCTTCTTTTCTTCCCTTTTTTCTTTTTCACTTGAAGATCTGTATGGGCACAGCCACTCTACTACATTTCTAATACCCCATTCCCTGCACCCTTCTTGACTTTCTGTCTTCCTGACTCTTCCCACCAACATGTTTAGAAAATCTAAGTGATAAAGAGTGGGTGGATGGCAGCAAGTGGGAAAAGAAAATGACATAAAACATCAGAGAAGTAATAATGTAATAATATGAAAATTGCCTGAGAAGAGCCTTCAGAGTCTTCAGGCACAGTCAGATCACCCGTAACTTGAGAGCAGGTTCACCTGAAGTCTTGTCCATTTGGCATTTGAGCCTGGACAGCCCAAGCTGGCCACCACTATAACCCCGTGGGAAATGCAGCCACAAAATGGTCTCATTTCCCCAGCCAAACTGTCGCCCCAAATTGGGTCTCATCAGTCACATGGCCATTTTTTAATTGTCTTCTGATCTAACTAAACCCATGGATGGACCTAATGGGATCTTTTCTAAATTGATCAAGAAGAAAGGCTGAAAAGCTATCTTTGCCACAAGGCAACCATTCTTTTGCTCCAGAGAAAGCAAGAGCGTAAAAGGCTGCGGCTTGCCTGGTGAGGTCACTTCTCTGGCAGCCACTCAGTCATTCCTCAGAATGGAAGCAGGCAGCCAAGGAGCACCTGGGGCCCTGGAGACCTTGAGTAAAGCAGCCAGGTTTCCTGCTCCTCCCAACACAGATCTTCAAAAGGCTCCACTTTAAGGGGCACAGGAACATCAGACACATTTTCTCAAAAGTGAAAATGGGGACTTAGAATTCTCTTTTTTGAGTTTCTTCATTGTGCTTTTCTATTTAGATGAGTTTTTTATAGTGATTTACCATTTTTACCTAAATAAAATCTTTATTCTAAAGGTGACTACAAAACACCTCCCAGAGCCAACTGGAGCTGCAGCCTGGGTTTTCTGCCATTGTGACTGTTCATGCTTCCGATCCCTCCATCAGGCAGATAAGTGCAGTCAAGGTTGCTTGTGACGGTGACCCTGACCCAAACCTTCCCAAGGCTTCTTGTTCTTTTAGGAACCTATAGAGTTTTGAAAATAGACTCTGTCGAAGCAAAAAGCAAAGCCCTCTTACGAGGATAATTATTTTGTCCAGCTCTTATTTTGCACAAGTCTTTCTCAGAATTCACATTTCCCTGAGAGTTGCAAAGTCTTCAGCTCAGTGCCAAGTGTGGCAATGCCTTCTATGTTCCTTAAAGCAAAAAGGTTTCAAATACATTTTGCCATCCTGACAGCAGTGACAAATGGGACTTTAACTCAAATAGATTACAGATGGGCTTTCTGAACCACATAAAACCTCATGCAAATAGAGAACCACCAACATTTTTTTTAAATGTCAGATACACTCACAGGGTTTTTTGACATCTTTTTCAAAAGCAAAAAACAATTGCCAGTTCCCCATTCTTCATTACCTTTTTCATTGACTAATGGGAGGAAACAAACTCAGGAAAAAAAAGAGGCTCCTTGACCAGGTGGTGGAGCCAAATCTACAGAAGGTAAGCAAGCAAATGCTTCAGACCTGCTGCTAGACTGGGGAATGGATAAATAGAGATCAGTTAACCTTTTCTGCAAAGGGCCAGATGAAAAATATTTCAGGCTTTGTGGGCAATGGAGCCTCAGCTGCAATGACTCCATTCCGCCTTTGCCTCCTGAAAGCAACCACAACACTGTGTAAATGAAGGGTGCGGCTCTGCCCAATAAAACCTTTTTACAAAAATAGGGAGGTGGCTAGATTTGCCCCACAGGCCAGATTTGCAGACCCCTGGATTATGATGACTGGAGTGTAAAAAATAGTGCTTAGTGAGGAAAGGGTGGGGGTTCACAAAACACCATTCCCCAGAAGCTTCTATGGCCATGAAGCTGGGGCAGGCTGGGAGGCCTCCCAAGGGACCAGGTGTTAACCCTTTCACTATTGGATGTGGGGAGAGGCATCTTCCAGGGGAGGATCTGGAAGGGCTGTCAGGAGCTTCAGGGAAGCAGCCAACTCCAACAGGTATAAAAAGTTCACCAACATTTTAACAGCTGATGGGGCCATGCAGGATGTTGGCAGGTACCAGCTAGTAACAGCTTGCACACAGCCTGTGCACAGCCTGGATTCCTGCAGTAAGGTACCACTCCAAGGAAAAGACTAAGAAAAAAACTTAGTCTTTCATAGATGTGAGTTGTTTTTTCTTCCCCCTCAAAAGCTCCAAACAAAATAACTAATACATTTACAAGCAAGAAAGATGAAAAGCCATAAGAAGACAATTACAGCCCTGGCCAGGTGGCTCAGTCGGTTGGAGCATCATCCTGTACACCAAAAGTCTGTGGGTTCGATTTTCAGTCAGGGCACAAACTTAGGTTGTAGGTTCAGCCCCTAGTCAGCAACCAATTGATTTTTCTCTCTCTCTCAGTCTCTCTCTCCCTCAATCTCTTTCTCTCTCATCAATAAACATATCCTTGGGTGATGATTTAAAAAAAGAAGAAGAATACAATGCAATTAGTAAGCTCCAAGGCCATTTGAAAGTAGGAAGAGAGAGTAGGTGCAGTGAAGTGCCTCCAACTGGGCTCTCTCTAATTACTTAGCTACTCCACTCAGTAATCAGGCTAGCACTAAATCCAGAAAGACCGCAATGGCTTATGACCCTGGCAGATGGGGATGCTACAGAAAAAGAGCTCTGTGGAAACCTCAACAAAGAAGATGATATTGTCTTTGTGCCATGCATTGCCCTAACCAGGTGCTCAGGACCCTCCTCATCTTCACCCACTCCCTCAACACACACACATACACATATGCGCCAACTAACCTACAACTTTCCACTCTGCCTGCAAGCCCTCAGCTAGCTACCATTAGAAAGTTATTAGCCCAACTAATTCAGGCTACAGTGTTAAAGAATAGCTGCATGTCTTTTATTGGGTTGGCCAAAAAGCCCATTACATTTTTTCCATACAATGGCTTTCATAGCACTTAGTTGTCTTTAACTTCATTTGAAACAGTTTGTTAGATTGTATTGTGACAGCTGTCATATCAGCATGCATTTTTTATTTTTTTATTTTTTAAGATTTTATTTATTTATTTTTAGAGAGGGAAGGGAGAGAAAAAGAGAGGGGGAGAGAGAGAGAGAGAGGGAGACATCAATGTGTGGTTGCTGGGGGCCATGGTGTGCAACCTAGGCATGTGACCTGACTGGGAATCGAAACTGCGATGCCTGGTTTGCAGCCCACGCTCAATCCACTGAGCTACACCAGCCAGGGCCAGCATGCATTTTTTAAAAAACTTATCAAAATTGGTGAGTTTTCATGCAGCCATTTCAACAATGAAGATGAAAGAAAATACACAATGTTTTGGCATATTATGCTTTCTTATTTTAAGAAAGGTAAAAATACAACCGAAATGCAAAAAAAAGATTTGTGCAATGTATAGTTAAGATGCTAAGACTGATCAAATGTGTCAAAAGTGGTTTGTGAAGTTTCTTGGTACTACTGACATTTTAGCCAAATAATCCTTTGCTGTGGGACTATCTTATGCATTGGAAAATGTTTAGCCACATTTCTGGCCTCTACCCACTAGAAGCCAATAGTAGGAGATAGTTAAGATACTCAAAATATCCAAATTAATAAAGTTATTGGTGAAAATGAAAAATGTGTCTTTTCTTTTACAGAAAAAACATAATGAACTGTTTGGTCAACCTTAGACATCTCAGAGGTTTGAGAATTTTTAAGAAAAAGATCTGGAGTGAGCAATTCCTTTACCCAAAAGAAAAATTCTATAGTGAGGAAAAAGATAAGCAGATATATTTAGAAAATTTTAGTCCAGCAGCCTCTCCTTCTAAAATGTGCTACCTTGAAAACTGCCAAACCTTTCCTTGAAAAAGAAGACCCTAACTATATATCACACAGGATGACAGAAATTCTGAGTTTTAATTAAAGACCTTGTCCTGAAATCCAGATGTCCAGAACATCAAGAAACTGAGAACAAATTATACCCCACACACAGGTCCTCAGCTTCTTACTTTTTGAAAGGACTGTATGTTAAGGTAACACAGGACTGCGAGTGGGGTGTGGGATATGTGGAGACCCATTACAGGGCCGAGATTGTGCCACTTGGAGGCACAAAGGGAAAGAGAAAGCTTTCTTATGGCCCCTGGGCCCTTGGGGACAGCCCACAGGGAGCCCTACTGGCCTTGTGGGCCCCTCTCCCATCTCTGATGCAGGCCAAGTGCATCTCTGGGTGTTAAGTTGCTGTTTGCAGACTTTAGCTTGAGCCAACAGACAACTAGGCAGTTTCTTTAATCAGACTTTAATCAGACAGTGTCCATAATAAAAAAAAAAAAAAACCTATGTCAAAGCCATTGCACATGGCCTGAAGTCTCAAAAGCAAGATTGAGGCAGGACTGTGCCTGCCTGTTCCCAGACCCACAGTCCCTATGTTCTACCCTGCTCAGCCCATCCTTATCTTTAGACAACAAGCTGTGTCCCTTAAAAATGTGTAGTCTTCAGCTGACCACATTTATTCAGAAGGAGGAATACTAAGCCCTGGCTCCATGCACTTCGATAGCAGTGACCTCAGAGACACCCGGAGAAGATGTGCTTCTGGGGCCCTATTTCCTGGTAAATGCAATGAAAGCCTCAAAGTTTGGGCTAATAAAATCCTAACTAAAAAACTCTCTCTCTGACCTTACCTGAAGCACTGTGGAGTGATTTTAAAGTCTGTGCAAAGGCTTTTCTCAGAACCATTAAGTTTAGCTAGAGGGGTGGGGGAGGGGAGAGAGGCGCTTTTCCATTTCAAACCGTGGGAGAGCAGTAAGGAAGCCACTATCAGCAATGGGAATTAGATTACTGGCTTCTCTGGCCAAGGACTGAAAATGGGGAGCAGCCTGGGGTGAAGGCTGTGCCCCTTGATAAAGTATGATAATCGCCACCATAGGCAAGAGGATCGTTTTCTAATTAAACTCTCCTTTACCTCCCAGGAGATGTCCTGCCCAGTCAAGAGCCCCAGGACCAAATGACTCCCACAGCTGTGGGAGATAGAATTGCAAAGAAAAATAACCCGTTGAATGGGAGCTTTTGCTCCTTGGAATGAATCTCAGGTGACGTGGCTCCAGGTGGAAAGCCCTTGCTGAGGCTCAGTGGGTCTCCCGTGAGAGAGGCATCCCCACCTGAGGTCCCTCTGCAGGCCCTGTGGCTGCCTCACCCAGCCTCCACTCTGTCACAGCATCCAAATCACTACGTGGTGTTCACAGAGCATTTGAAAGTACGCAAGAACATTGCTGGCATTCAAGGAAGGAACCAAAGAGAGCCTGAGGTTCATGGGGAATATGAGCCCGGAAGGGAATCCAGAGGCCTGTGCTGCAAGCTGAGCAATTGGGTGGCCAGGCCTTGGCTTAAACGGGGCTAGGCCATCTCTGAGACAGAACCAGGCACCTGTGCAGCAGAGAGGATTTGTCTTTGACCCCAGTGCCTCCTGGTGTCAGGGTTTATGGCACCCTCTCCATGCCCCAGACCCTCTTGTGCAGTTTTCTTCTGAGCCTATCTTCTTCCTAAGCAAGATCCCAAGCCTAGAAGGTGCTCCCCTTCTCTGTCAGAACATAGTCTCTGAAGGTGTATTTTTCCCAGGACTTTATTCTCTGTCGGCAAGTTTTTCTGGTTGGCTACCTGTTACCAAGTAAAAATGAAGACAACTTTCTCTTGCTCCATATGTGCATGTTCACAGGGCCTTCAAAAATCAATGTCTGAACCCAAAACTGTAGCTCCACAGCTCAAAATGCCAGCACCTCCTCAGACTGAGAAAAGAATTAGTACAGTTGCTTACTGGAACCAAAACGTGGAGATTAGACATAAAGCTGGGACACATCTTTTTGTCACCTGAATGTAACTAGGCCTCACCTTCTCTTAGTAGCTGAAGAACAGCAAAACTGCACAGAACCTTGCAATCAATGCTTGGTGAGCTAAGGGTGGTCAGCGCGTTTCAGAAGCAATGAAGCAACTCCATCTTGCTGCAATCTGTCTTGTCTTGCAAGTCACACCTCTACTTGGAAAGCATAGAAACTCCCACAGACTCAAACCTAGCACAGGATGACAGAATGACAGGGCAAGGTACTCATGACCCCTTCATTCCTCCTCAGCTAGAAAACAGCAGAAATTTGGTCAATGAGTTCCAATGTGAAGTTCACAAATTCTGAAATTATTCTTTACAATTCATATACATCTATATATTTTCCTATTGTGTTATATTGTATTTTGGCTCTGGAAAGGTGAATGTTCTGGGTCTCCTGGTGATTAAGTTGGTGAGGAAAGGACTATAGTATTCAGTCAGAAAGAAGAGTGTAGAGTTAAAATGAAAGAGTCAGGAATCCTGCCTTGGATTCAAAAAGAACTCCCCTTCTGAAGCAGTGACTGCATAAGGTACGCTGAGGCACACTTACCAACTGAGACAAAGGAGCCAGGGTGAGGGAGGTGGGCAGGTGGATGGATGGATGATGGACAGAAGACAAACACTGAGGATAAAATAGACCCAGCATCCTCAGCAGACTACCCAGGCTATGGAGAAGGTAAGAAGATAGCATAGAAAATGTCATCCAACCACCAAGACAGATTCTTTCTTAATATCAAAATACCTATACCTAAACTACTACCTGAGACCTAGTACAGCAACATTGTTTAAAAAAAAAATGAGAAGTAGTTTGATTACTTCAATAAGATCTCCCTCTTCCCCTCACCTCTTTAGAATATGTAACAATTTTTCCATGGCCATCAATAAAAATCAAACAAAAGACTATTCCTTTTGACTGCAGAAGACAGAGTGTGAAGCACAGCAGAGAGGCAGGCAGGAGAGTGAGAGGGAAGAGCAACTGTGGGGAGGAGCAATGGGAGAGAAAGTTGAAAGGAAGGCTTCTCGTCAGCATGCAGCCTCAAGATCCCTGAGACACACAGCTTCAAGGACCAGGTCTGAACCGAGGGGGACTCTTCAGTAGACAGCAGTCAGCTATTCTGAAACTCGAGGGTGCTGATGCAGTGTGTGGAGGTGAAAATGAAGAGTCCCAAACTGCATTGCTAGGTGCTCCCTCTCCCAGTTTCTTCATCTCTCCCATCCAAACAGCATCAGCTGACTATGGAAGCACAAACTGAAAACAAGAAAAATTACTCGAAAGAGAGATCTATCTATAAGGGCTGATCTTAAAATATTCAGAACAGGATTGAGTACCATTCACTTCTACCAACGTGCTTGACAACTTCTTGTTTTCTGGGCCCACCCCAAAAATATGGTGCCCTATTAAGTTCTATATTCATAGGGTTTTAAGACTGACCCTTGTAATGTCTCTTTTAGAGTATCTGAATAAATCATTTCTTCTCCATTTCGCTTGCTTAGCAGCTTGAATATCTTACTGCTAAACGAGAGAATCAACTTAGAATGACTATACTTTACCCAGAAAACCCAGACTTGCATTTAGTAGGGAAGCCTGAGTTTGTCTTACAAGAGTGCCGCCTAGTGTCTATCTCTTGAACTGCACCCAATTTTTCTTTAGGTATAGGACATAACATTATTTGTTGTGATATAGAAAACTCTTTATGCAATGCTGAAGTGTATATATAGACATGTTTTTGAAAATAAAATTAAATTCCCATTAGCTTATGTGTATTTCAAATATATCTTCACCTTGAAATCGTCCCTGAGACATTATAAAGATCACAGTTCAAAATACAGCAAATCTTTTAAAATTACACATTTACTAAGAAAAATAGTTCCCAACAGACTTTTCAATCATTATAATACTGTGCTTAAACCATCCGAGACAGTAGTAGTTGCTAAAGAATAGTCTCAATTCCCTAGAGAAATATTTGTGGGTTTTCTAGGAAAAAAACAGTATTTCTTACAGGGTACATATTAATAATGATGATGATGACACACTGACTACATGCTTGACATTGTAGCAGACACAGTACCTACACTATTCCCATTTAGTTCACACTTAATATTTACAAATTGCTTAGAACAGCATCTGGCATATAAAAAGTGACATGAAAGTGATATTATATAACTAACGTAAATATCTTGCAGGTTAGGTGTTATTATCTGTGTTTACATATAAGAAACCTGAGTGCAGAGAGGTTGAGTACCTTGATCAGGGTTATACACTTGTAGCTGGTGTGTCTAGGACACAGCCCAGGTATAGCAGACTCCAAAAGGCTGTGCACCACACCGTTTTGCCTCTCCTGTACACCTCCCTATACAATGGCCCCTGTCTTCTAGCTCTGCTGTAACAAAGTACCAGAGATTGGGTGCATTCACCAACAGAAATTTATTTTCTCACAATTCTGGAGGCTGGAGGTCTAAGATCCAGGTGTTGGTAGAATTGATTTCTTCTGCAGGTTTACAGATATGTTGGCAAATCACCATAACTACACCTAGATATCCTTTCTCCTAAGAGGTAACTGTTGTTCTGCCCCATCTTCTTTCTCTGTGTCCCCTCCCCCAAAGCCACAGTTCGCTGATAACCAGAAGGGTCATACCACCCACTATACTGGCTTCCTGGCCCTGACACTCTGTGCTATGACCAAACACGTCTGGTTAATGCACTCATGCCTCCACATTCATGTAGAGCTGTGATTTTATTAAACAAACACATAATCTTCAAAGTAGCCTGTTTATGTAGCTATGTGCTGCTTCCAACAATAGTACATGCTGATTCACAAAACATTTTGGAAATTCTGTATTACAGCTAATTGAAAGGCTTATAACATATATTCTTTTGTCTATCCCAACTATCTGAAAATTATTTTCTTTAAAGAATGATGACCAAGAATAAATAGCTAAATAAATTTCATAGCTAAAGCCACTAGATAATGTGGAGAATGTGCTTGTTACCACCACTTTTTCACCCAAAATGTCCATAAAGTACTGAGGATGAATTTTTAAGTGCACATGGCTCATAATACTAGTTCTGAAGGTAGAATAAAAATTCCCTTATGTTTGAGGCAACACCAATGCTACATTAAATGTGTACCATTGGTCCTATGGGGATCGCTTAAGACAATTGCTTGGATTAACATCAGGGGTACAGGACATAACAGAGACTGTGGCTCTCAGCTCGCTCCCCACCCCACACGCAAATTAACACCATTTGAACCTAGAAGGAGAACAACTTTTGGAACTGTAAGACCTATAATAGAGTTGTCAGAATGACATGGAAATAACTGCATAGATTGTGAGATAATCCATAGAGCACTGTAAGTTTTTATTTAACACAGAAAATTAAAGGAGGGACCATAAGCATCTTGACATCATGAGGAAAAAAACATCATTCACCTCCACTCCAAGACCATTTTTTTGCATCTATTCCTGAATAGAATATTTATGCAAAAAAATCAGGCTTTATACTTTGTAGATTATGTCACTTCTAAGAAATGTATAAAGTACTTGGCATAAGAAAAGTTCTCATAAATGGTAGCTATTATTATTAAGCTTCCTATCACCTATGCTGAGCTGGGTTGAAGTACAATGTTATCTCTGTTCTTAAGAGAGACTATGTCTGGCCACAGAGGTGCCACCACAGCTTCTGGGGAATGTGGGGCCGTGTTCACACTGACAGGAACTTAGTCTCCTCAGGACCCACTGGGGAGATGCCACAGGGGGAGGAAAGAAAGGAAAAGCTCTCAGTTTTCTCCACTCCCTCTGCCCCCAACAGGCCTGGTGCTTCCCTGGGTGGCTCTGCATGGCGTGGCGAGCCCCCTCCTCTGGGAACTTGCGGCTCAGTCTTTCTCTGTGGAGCCACTGCTGTCAGGAGTTCCCATAGTAATTCTCTTCAGTCATTTTTCCATTAGTTGTTCAGATTAAGTCCAATTATTACATCACTACATGCTTCTCAAACTAAAGGATGCACAGCCCCAGTTCTGTGGAGGGAGAATGCAAAACAGAGTGTTCCGTACACCTTTCTGGAACATCCAGTTTATTACAAGGTTTGGAAGAATCCAGTACTTTATTATGTATAAACTATTCATTAACAGACAAGGCCTATAGATTTTTTTCTCCCTGGACACACCCACAGTTCGACCCCAGCAGGCTGTGGTCTTGGTGTGCCGGCCTCGAACACGAAGACCCCAGAAGTGGCCGGCCTTCTGCAGGCCCAAATTTTCTTCAGCTGCTGCAGGTCTTCACTAAGCTTGTTGTCCAGACCATTGGCCAGCACCTGGCTGTGTTTCCCAACCTTCACGTCCTTCTGTCTGTTCAAGAACCAGTCTGGACTCTCATACTAGTGTGGGTTCCGCATAATGGTGATCACCCATTCTACCTCATCCTCTGTGAGCACTCCTGCCCGCTGGGTGAGATCACTGTCTGCTTTCCTCAGCACCATGTGAGCACATCTTTGCCCCACACCCTGCACCACAGTAATGGCAAAGGCTATCTTCTGTCGCCCATCAATATTGGTGTTGAGTCCTTGCAAATGTGCTGGAATTGTCAGGAATCACTAGAGACATGGCTGCAGCAGCATGTAGGCCTCCTGTGGAAGAGAATCCAGTACTTTAATCGGAACCACCCCCTCTCCCACAAACAGGGAAGAGGAGCAGAGGTGGGGAGAAGGGCCCCAGGACAAATAGTTCAGCCCTGATGTTCCACCCAAGTAGGGGTGGAGGGGTGAACCTGCAGTGAGAGTGGCCTCTCCTTTTGTCCCTCAGGGAACTCTAGGCCATTCTCCAGGCTCACCAGGTGTTTTGGGTATGATGCTTCTAAAAGCCACGGAGATAATGGGCACCCTCTTTGTTTGAATCCCGTGCAGAGAATGCTGGGGCAGTCTGCCCTCCATCAACCTGTTGCACAGGGGTCCTTCACACAATGCTGTACTCCTTGCATTGCTCCCCCTCATGGCTGTTGGTGTCCAGCCTCTGGTCAATCTTCTCAATGATGTGGCCAGCCTCCCTGGAGCTCAGCATCTTCTAGTTCAGCATTTTAAATGCAGGGAGCGTAGCCTGACCCACAGTCTTTAACTGTGGCCCTGTCTTGGTCATCCACAATTTATATTGGACTTTACTTGGGTCCAGTTACCATGCTGCTTCTTGGTGGACAGCCTACAGCAGTGATGTCTTAACAATAAAGTTCAAGAACCTCCTAGCCAACCCCTGCCAGCCCAGGCTGTAGCCAGGGCGCCCAACATGTAGGGAGTTTTCCTTGTTGGTACCCTCTGCAGTTCTGCTGCTGCTGCTGCTGCTGCTGCTGTTGCTGCTGCGAAAGGAAGGGAAGTCCCAAGGGCCATGCTGGGGGCTGAGCAGGGGTGGCAGTCCTTAACTCCAGGCTGGTTGGGGACTGGCAGGCTCTTAGCCTCCTGGCATGATGGCTGAACCTTGTGAGGTAGAGAAGGACTGCAGCTGTTGAAGCCCAGGCAAGGGAAGGGCCTTACTGTGGTGGTACAGCCTTCCCCCTTAGGTTCCGGGCGCTCAGAATCAGGCATGGGGCCATCACTCTGTCATATCTCCTGCATATTATCCATATCCTGGATCTGGTCCCACTCAAGCCCCAGGTTCATCATTACCTTGGTCACCCAGGGGTCCATGTTGTCATTGGATGGCTCGCTGTAAGGTCTGAGTTCCTCCTTCTGTCCCAAGTTTAGTTCTTCTGTCCCTGGGGTTGAGAGTTGAGAGTTATTAATTTCTTGAAGAGTTTTTCACACTCAAAAAGAAAAAGGGGACATGGCAGTGCCTGCTCAGTATGCTCTGTCGCAGCTCCCAGAAGTCCTCTTCCATGGAAGGCAGGGTCCCAGTGACCATCTTGCACACAACACCCCCAAGCTTCATACAGCGGCCCTGTGGCTGTCACAGGTTTGGTGCAGGAAGAGCCCTGGGGCAGAGTAAGGGAGGCTGCCACCGAACATGCTCAGCTTATGACCAAAAACTTCAGTACCAAGGCCCGAGTCTGCAAGTTTGACTTTCAGCTCAGCATCAGAAAGCATGTTCTCTGGCTTTGGGTCCCAGTGGATGATGCCCCTCTGGTGGCAGTAGGCACAGTGGCTACCAGCTGCTGAAACACAGCTTGGGCCCCATTCTCAGTCATGTAGCCATGGCCCTGCAAGTAATAGTACGTGTCTCCTTTGCTTACATGCTCCATAACAAGGAATAATGTGTCCTTGGTGTCAATCACCTTGGATAACTTCACAATATCCAGGTGATTGGAGGCTTCATGCAGTGGACTTCTCGGAAAATCCTGAAGGAACACTGCTGAGTAACAGCTTTGAGAGCCACCCCTGTCCCAGCCAGACTGTGCCAGGCCAACCTCACCTTGGCAAAGGTTCCCAGGCCAGTAGTGTTCAGGAGCTTATGGCAGCCAAACTGGGGCTCCTCAGCAGTAGAGACAGCTGCAAAGCCGTGAGACATGGTGACCTGCTAACTACATAATGGACAATATTAACTGTTAACACTAAGTATGTTAGAAAATAACACTAACTATACTAACTGTGCTAATACTGACAATGCTAACTATGCTTACTAATGCTAATAAATATACCAACTATACTATGCTGATACTAATAGTAACAGTGCTAACCATGCATACTAACTATGCTAATAAAAAAAGCTAACTATAATAATGATACCCATACTATCTTAACAATGTTGATAATATTAAAATTTTTAAACAAAAAAATGAGAAAAAGAACAAAGAAAAGAAAAAATAAGAAAAGGAAAATTGAGAAAAAGAACATTTAAAAAGAAGAAAAAGGAAAAATGAGGGGAAAAAGAGTAAAGACAAAAGAAAAAATAAACAAAAACAAAGAAAAAGAAAACAAGCTAACTGTCCCAAGTTCAACAGGGAACCACAGATCACCTTCTTGGGCCATGAGGATAAAACCTCAGCCCAGACAGGACCTCATATAGGAGTTTTTTGTAATTCTATCACTATGGTACCTTATGAGATCTGAGCAAGATACAAACCATTGCAGCTGGGGATAAACCACAGTGGTTTTCTTTGTTTTTGGTGTCAAAACCCTTTTACTCAAAAAATAAATAAAAATAAAAAAGAAACAATACAGAGCTTTTTATTTATGTGAAATATTAAAGATTGACTGTACTTTATTAGAAATTAAAATCTGACCCTGGCCAGTTAGCTCAATGTTCTCTCTCTCTCTCTCTCTCTTTCTCTCTCCACCTCTCCCTCTCTCTAAAACCAATAAATAAAAAATTATTTTATAACATTAAAATCTGTAGGATCCTGTGGTGGCCTTTTCATTTATAATTTGAAAATCTGTAATAATTCTTGTCTCTTTAAAAGCCTTGTAGTGGCTACACTTAAAATATTCAATTCCTTTTCCTTAAACTTTGGTCTCAAAATGATGCTAAAACTTAACTGATATCACAATGCCAAAGAAGTTGGACCCAAAGAGAAACACACCAAGGCACATCATCATTAAGTTACCCAAGATTAAAGATAAGGAGATAACCTTAAAAGAAGCAAGAGAAAAGGAGACAGTTACCTACAAAGGAGTTCCCATAAGACTGTCAGCTGATTTCTCAAAAGGGACCTTACAGGCAAGAAGGGGCTGGAAAGAAGTATTCCAAATCATAAAAGGCAAGGACCTACATCCAAGATTGCTCTATCCAGCAAAGCTATCATTTAGAATGGAAGGGCAGATAAAGTGCTTCCCAGACAAGGTAAAGCTAAAAGAGTTCATCATCACCCAGCCATTATTATATGAAATGTTAAAGGGACTTATCTAAGAAAAAGGTTATCAAAAATATGAATGATAAAATGACAACAAACTCACAACTATCAACAAATGAAACTAAAAGAAAAGAAAAATAACGAATACAAAAACTAAGCAAACAGCCAGAACAGGAACAGAATCAGACAAATGGACATCACACAGAGGGAGTTCAGTGGGGAGGGGGAAGGGAGGAATGGGAGGGAAAGGTACAGGGAAGAAGAAGCATAATTAGTAGGCATAAAATAGACGGGGAGAGACAAAAATGGTATAGGAAATAGAGAACTCAAAGAAGTTATATGTACAACCCATGGACGTGAACTGAAAGTGAGGGAAGTGCTGGAAGTTGAGGTGGAGGGGAGATAAAGGGGAAAAAATTGGGAAAACTGTAATAGCATAATCAATAAAAATACTTAAGAAAATGTTCTGTTGCATAAAATAAGGTACGTTATTAACATCTATAAAGCTGAGAGGAGGTAGCTTTCATCGTATTTTTGCCAACAAGATCATGAGCAGATTTGTTATCATAAACCTTGGAGACCAGAGGATAGTGGAATGGCATATTCAAAATGATGAAAAAAAAAACTGTCAAACAAGAATCCTATATCTGGCAAAACTATTCAAAAATAAGGGAGACATTAAGACATTCCCAGATAAATCAAGCTGAGAGAGTTCTTTACCATAGACTTGCCTGGCATGGGCATTCTTCACAATGGAATGAAAGGACTCTGGACAGCAACTCAAGCCTTATGAAGAAATAAAGATCTCTACTCAAAGTAAATTTATGGGCAATTATAAAAGTTAGTACTATTGTAACCTTGATTTGTATCTCTATGTGTTGTGTTCTTCTTGATTTAAGAGACTAATGTATTGAAGAAATAATTGTTAGTCTATGTTTTGGGACACAAAGCATAAAGGTGTAATTTTGTGCCATCAGTAACTAACTGGGTGGGGTTAGAGTTGTGTAGGAGCATTGCTTATATGTTCTCGAGTCAAGCTGCTACAAATTCACATGAGTGTTATAACTTTAGGATGGTAGGTATTCAAATGACTAAAACATAATTCTTATATACGAGATCTGTCTGGAAAAGGTCCAGCCATGGTTAATATAATGAGAATGGTTTGTGTAACATTGATGTAACCTGACAGCCAAGGAGAATGGACTGAGATGCACATGTGTAAACAATGACGACTTCATTGCACTAGTCAGTGGGGGTGGTAGACACCATTGAGTGAGCAAGTGTACTGTGTTGCTGTCACATTCAAAATGATTGAGTGAGTAGAGCAATGAATCTGCATCCAATTTTGTGTTAAGCTTGAACTTTCCTCCATGGAAACTACTCAGGTGATTCAGAAGGCCACAGCTATGGGTAACTGGTGATTGGCAGCTTCATCACAACAGCGCACCTGTTCCTGAATCACATCTCATGCAGAGGTTGTTGGCAAAACATCCAATCACCCAGGTGATTCAGCCTCTTTAGAGCCAGATTTGTCACCCTATAACTTCTGGTTTTTCCCAAAATTAAAGTCCCCTTTGAAAGGAAAGGGATTTCAGACCATCAGTGAGATTCAGGAAAATATGACACGGCAGCTGATGGCAACTGGGAGAACTGTGTAAGGTCCCAAGATTCCTACTTTGAAGGGAACTGAGGCATCATTGTCCTATGTACAAGGTTTTTGTATCTTATATTTTCTTCAATAAATGTCTCTATTTTTCATATTACATGGCTGGATAACTTGTGGACAGATCTTGTGTATTTTGTCTGCATTTGTAGTTCCTGGCTCACAGCTCCTAAAATCCTTGAAATTTCCTGAGCAGTAAGAACAATGGGATCATCTTTTGTTATAATATTTGGTCTCTTGTCCTCAGTTCTTGAAATCAGAACCATAAAGGTGAAATGAGTTTCTTGTTAGTCATAATAAGCCCCTTTCTACAATACCTGGGTTTATGTTAATAAGATGAAAGGGCTGGTTGCCAGGGGAACCAGTCTTGAATAGAGAGTTGAAACTTTCAGTCCTATCCCCTGATTTCCAGGATGGGGAGGGGTAAAGGAGGTTGAATAATCACCAATGGCCAATGAGTTAGCCAATCATGACTGTGTAATGAGGACTCTAAGAAACCCAAAAGAAAAGGGTTCAAGGAGCTTCCATGTAGGGAAACCAGAGTGCTTCTATATGCCACAGTGCCAGGTACCAAACGCCATAGGGACAGAAGCTCTTTTGTCTGGGGCCTCGCTCTATGTATCGCTTCATCTAGCTGTTGGTCTGTGTTCTTTAGTATCCTAGATAATAAAATGGTAAACTAGTAAGAGAAAAAAAAAAGAGAGAGGGAGGAAGAGACTAAGTCTAAGATTACCAAATTATGAAATTCTGACAGTTTTCATAAATTCTGTTCTATTTATATAACACATTTATATATTTTATAGTATAATACATGTTTATATTGTATGTACTTCATATAATAAATATATTTATAATCTATTTTATGTAATATATGTATTTCTTTTAATATAATATATATTTGTATTTTATATATGTTTAAAATATACAGTCATATATAACTTATTCTTATTTATTTATGTTTTATATAACAAATATTTGTTACATACACTTTAAATATTAATATATATTTACATAGATCTATATGTATAGATTATTTACAGCTTTCTACAAGTGGATTTAGTTGAAGCCAATCATTTCTCCTACTACTTCTGAAAATGCTGAGGTAGGGAAGCACTAGAAGCCCTGGTGCTCTTTGCAAAACATGTGAAGCACTAAGAAAAACATGATGAAGGCTCCTTGGTTTTTGCCATTGCTTCTGTCTTTGTCCCCTTTTTTTTCTATTTTTGGGGAACTAGCTCTACCTCTCCCAGCCCCTCCCCCCCATATTTCAACTATGCAAGAAACCGTAAGGTTTACAAAAACAGTCCTCAGAAAACCTGTGCCATGGTAATGGTTTTCTGGACCTCACGCAAGGGGCACATAAACCAGAACAGCCAACACATTCGAGTGTAACTAACAGAGAGAACGGCAGGAGGAGAGCTCTTCTGGCCCTGCCGGATCCAGCCAACCCTGCCCCTGAGCAGAGGAGCCTGGCCTGATCTGCCCAAGCTCCCTGGTTCAGGTCAGCTGAAGAAAAGCTTCCAGCTCTGTTTGACACCATGAAATGAATTTATTCATTCACACAGCTTACAAAATTTATATTAACCAAAAAATCACATTATATTACAGCAGGTGTTCGCAATTTAGCAACATTATATCTGTAAGTCCCTGGGCCCACAGGAAAAATAACATAAGCCAGATCAGCAGTCTCCCCAGTAACATTCATCTGCTCCTTGATCAGTCATTTTCTAGGTGTTCAAGTGTTCCCGGAATAGAAAATGTCAATGATTTAAGAACTATTTAGGGGAGAACTTAAAACAGATACAATTCTAAACACTTGCATAGATATTTTGGCGGTTGCCCTTTGTCAGAGGAGCAGCACTGTTACAGAACAGCAAGAGGGGCCTTGGGACGATACACTATTACTGAAAGAAGCCCCCAGGTCCATTATGTCTGCTGCCAGAGGAAAGATGTCTCTCAATGCCAGAGATCCGTGAAAAGGAAAGGGAATGTTTATTTAATGCTATACAAACTTAAAGTAGTGACCTAATGTCTTCATCAAAAATCCTAAAGTCTCTTAAAACACCCACAAACAGACACAGTCCTTCCTTCTCCCTTTGCCCAGTCCAGAGTACTGTATCTCAGGAAAGGAAATAGAAGTCCATGGCTCAGGCAGTCCTCTGGTTATTCCCAGTCAGTAATCCGTCTTGATTGGGAAACCTCCCTGGGTTCCTGGCACCCTCAGCTGTGTCATTGGGATCTCTGCTAAAACCGGGTGGTGGCTCCCCCTTCAATAGCTGCAGGGGTCCCCACTCTGGCAAGGCACGTGGTCCTTCTCCCAGGGCCACGGGAGTCCCCACACAGCCAAAACCACATGCTTCTCCCCACAATGCTGCAGGGGGAAGCGGGGGGGCACCACTCTGCCAAAGCCAAGTGGCGATTCTCTGCTAAAGCCACATGGTGATTCTCTCTTGAAGGTCTGCGGGAGTCCTCACTCTGCTAAAGATGCATGGTTCTCCCTCCCTCTCAATAGCTGTGATCCTCTCTGCACTGCCACAGCCACATGGTTCTCCCTCCAATGGCTGCCAAGTCTGGGTTTAAATCCCTGCGCCAATCTTCCTCTGCAGCCCCATTTCCGACTCCTCCTACAATCGGCTACACATGCCAGCATTCATATCCTTCCAGCTTTACTGGGCTGCCATCCTGAGTCTGGGCAGGCGTGGCCCCATGTCACGGAGGCAATCATCTCCAAGCTCCCACGCAGGCACTGTAACTCGGGGACCTGCCCCCCAGTTACATCTTAGTGGGGAAGTTACTCCCATTCCCCTGGCTCAGAGCTTGGCCACAGCTATTTAACACATCTATGTAACCAGTCAAAGGTTATAGATATGTTAAATGACCACACCAGAGGTCAGCTGCAAGGCTGTTGCTATGTGAAACAGCTCTCAATGGCCCTGCTGCATTTGTCCCTTCCCCCAACCCACACCTGGGGGACAGTGAGGACATCCTAATATTTCCTGAACACCTTGAGTTCTGGACCCCATTTCAAATCCCTATTTGGGGTGCCCCCCTCTTGGCTGCACCCTGTTACAGCACCACTGTTCCACAGAAGCTCAGCCTGAGAGCAGCTGGTTTTCATACACCATTCCCAACATCTTTACTGGTTACATTTCCCAAATGGAAACTGCCTCCAGAAGGCAGTAACGCAATGACCCTAATTAACCCAAAAGGGATACACCTGGGTAGATGTAGCCAGCCTCAGAAGACAATATTTCTGTCCTCTGCATAATGAATCAAAGGGCATTAGCTGTACTATAAATATAGCCTAGGGCAGAGATTAAGTGACTTTCCTGGAATTCAGAAGAGATGAAGAACCCCTTGGCTCAGAAAAAAATATGCAGGGATTAAGAACTAACACAAGATAAGAAGGGGAATGTATTTTTATTACTAACTATACTTTCTTGTTAATATACTGAAAACCCTCCATGCCAGTGGGTCCTGTTTGGAAAAGTTAAAGGACAGGAAAATTCTGCACACAGAGCCAAGTTGATAAATTCTAATTTAAATGCTAATTGGGTACAGGAAAGTTACCTAGGTCTTTAGTACACTCAGAGTTTGGACCTAACTACAGTTCTGACCCTCATTTTGAATGTCAAAACCCTGCCTTGCTTGGTGTCAAGAGCCTAATTAAAGAAACACCAGGAAAGTAAAACCAATAACCTTGTTAAATTACATCATTTTCCCAAAACCTTATCAATAGCAAACAGGATAGCCAAATTCTAAGGATGGCATGAGGAAAAGTACATCCCCAGGGGCTTACAACAAGCTATAGTGACCCTCATGGAAGACTTCAAAGCCAAACCGAACCTTGCCCTACATAGACCAACACTGACCTAATAGTTCACTATGAACTAGAGCAAGAATCCCCAGCAGTCTGTGGCTCCCTCCTCCCCCTGGGGCCTCTAGCAGCAAGGCTCCAGGCCTAACAGAACCTTGAGGAAAAAATGTTTTACTTCATTGTTAGGAGGTAGGAAGGACTTCACACTTAAGGTTTTTGTAAGCCTTTTTGCAGTTTGCTGTTCCTGAGTCCAGAGCAAAATTCAAGCCCCAAGACAAGGAAAATACTTTGTTCTTTTACAAGAAAACAGCGAACACACACACAACACCCTTAGTGCATCTCTGTGAGCCCCAGAAGTTAACCCAGATTCCCAGGTCTGCCATTTATTGCTAAGGCTATGGACAGAGATCTGGAGCAATGTGAAGACCAACCTCTCCAGTTCTCCCTACTAATACAGCAGTGGTCAGGGAGAATGTTGAGGGCCTTCAGATTAACAGAGAGGATCCACCAGCTGGACAAAGTCCTCTGCAAAAGATAGGCAGCACAGGACTTCCGGTCTGGTGGCATAGACAGAAATGACTCGCCTCTTCACTCAACCACACCCAAAACTACTAAAATACAGAACAACCATCACTCAGAACCATCAGAAATTGAGTTGAATGGTAGTCTGACGACTACAGAATTAAAGAAACTACATCCATCCAGACTGGAAGGAGGGGCACAGATGTGGAATGGGCTGGTCCCACATACACATGTGGTGGATAAAAATTTGGGAGGGGTATCTCGGGATTGAGGAGTCCCAGCCTCACATCAGGGACCCCAGCCAGGGTTCCAGTGTCAGGATGATAAGTCCTCACAACTTCGGGCTGCAAAAACCAGCATGGATTGAGTCAGTGGTAGAAACTTCTGGAACCCCAAACAGTTCCTTTTAAAGAACCGGTAACTGGAAAAGACGTTGGTATTCAGGCTGCCTGTCACTACCAAATTCAATAAGCAATGACAAGTACTGAATCTTTTATGGGCACTTTATTCAGATGGCCGGCGATTGGAGAAGATGGTGGGTTCATACCCTAACAAACCATCTTGCCTTCTCTTTCCTGGCCAGATCTTTTATAAGGGGGTGGGGGAAGACAAACAAGGTGTGGTGAGGGCTTTGAGATTCAGGGAGGATTAGGTGATCAAAGCTGCAGCATTCCTGTTCTCTTCAGTGCTGTTCCCAAGGTGGGGGCAGGGGTGGTGGTCACACAAAAGGCCTGGATGCCTCCAACATGTCCCCATGTGGTTATCTCTAGCCAGTACCCCAGGAGGTCGGCTGCTTTTCCCAGGAGCCAGGATGGGCCTTATCTATAGATTCTGAAACTAAAGCTTAACATACACATTACTTGCTAGACTTACAACTTTTTACCTTAAGCTAAAATTTTCCAAGTCTTGAGTCCCCTATCAAACCCAGACATGAACTCACTCAAACTTGCTCCCTCTGGGCTCTAGTGCTGGGTGGCAGCTTGGAAGGTACCAGTGGCATGGTGGGGGAGACTGAGGTGTCTGGCAACAAAGTGATTAGGGACCATTGTCCCTTTTCTAAAACCTCCCCCCAACAGAGCACAGAGCTAACAAGCTGGTGCCATATCTGAGACTCCACCAATCTGGCTAACAACAGTGTTTGACCCACCTTGAGGTCCCCAGAGACTCCAACCCACTCAATTTATAGACCCACCCAAGCTGCTTTTCTATATGAATGACTGGTCTTAACTTATGCTTCACAACTTCCTAAATCCTCTCAAATGAGCAACAGCTGACCTCAAGCCCTAGGCCCAGTGCTAGCAGCAGCCAAACCAGATTCACAGCTTGGCTTTACCTGGGAATCTCCAAGTCCCACACAAGTAGCAGCCATCTCAGACAGCAGTATAGCTCAGGCAGGGTTGCCCCAGGCAAAACACAGGTGGAAGCTGACCTTGGCCAGCACCACTCAGGAAACCCCAGGACCACTGCACCCAATGGACAGTGAGAGACCATGTCAGTGTACCACCACCCTGCCCCTGAACAAGTGATCCTCCACAGAGGGTGGAAATTTGTAGTATGTGATCACAGCCAATCATTGCAGCTGACTGGCCTAGATAAATCCTTCCCATTGCTCAGCCAACAGCAACCAAGGCTCAACTACAAGAGGAGGGTGTACTCAGCCCACACAAAGAGTGCACCTCTTGTACCCAGCTTGGGTTATAAGGGAGGCTATGCCACTAGACCCTAAAGGACACCTACTACATTATGCCACACTACTAACACATGGAGTCAAAGCAGGTCTACCTAATACATAGAAACAAACACAGGAGGCTGCCAAAATGAGGAGACTAAGAAACATGGCCCAAATAAAAGAACAAATCAAAACTTAAAAAAAAGAGCTAAGTGAAATGGAGATAAGCAATTTATCAGATGCAGAATTCAAAACACTGGTTATACAGATGTTCAAGGAACTTATTGAGAACTTCAATAGCATAAAAAAGATCCAGCCTGAAACAAAGGATACACTAACCAAAAAAAGAACAATTTACAGGGAAACAACAATAGAGTGGATGAAGCTGAGAATCAAATCAAATCAAAATGATTTGAACATAAGGAAGCAAAAAACAACCAATGAGAACAAGAAATTAAAAAAAGAATCCACAAAAATGAGCAGAGTATAAACAACCTCTGGAACAACTTCAAGAGGTCCAACATTCGCATCATAGGGGTGCCAGAAGGAGAGGAGAAAAAGCAAGAAATTGGAAATCTATTTGAAAAAATAACAAAAGAAAACTTCCCTAATTTGGTGAAGGAAATAGACATACAAGTTCAGGGAGTACAGAGAACCTTAAGAAGACAGATGCAAAGAGACCCACTCCAAACACATCATAATTGAAATGCTAAAGGTTAAAGGTAAATAGAGAGTCTGAAGAACAGCAAGAGAAAAGAAGTTACTTTCAGAGGAGTTCTCATACGACTTCCAGCTGATTTCTCAAAAGAAACTTTGCAGGCTAGAAGGAATTGGAAAGAAATATTCAAAGTCATAAAAACCAGACCTACAGCCAATATTGCTCTACCTAGCAAAGATATCATTTAGAATCAAAGGGGAGATAAAGAGCTTCCCAGATATGAAAAATCTAAGGAGTTCATCATCACCAAACCATTATTATATGAAATGTTAAAGGGACTCACTTAAGAAAAAGAAGATCAAAACTATGAAGAAGAAAATAGCAAAAAATACATATCTATCAACAATCGAATCTAATAAACAAACTAAGCAAAGAAGAAGAACAGAGACAGAATCATAAAAAAAAGAGTGTTTGATGCTTACCAGATAGGAGATGGGGTGTAAAGGGACTGGGTGAACTAGTGAAGGAATTAAGAAGTACAAATAGACTTCCGGCCAAGATGGAGGCACAAGTAGACAAACGGTGCCTCCTCACATAACCAAAAGAAGGACAACAAAAATTTAAAAACAAGAAACAACCAGAACAGACAGAAAATCAAACTGTATGGAAGTCTGGCAACCAAGGAGTTAAAGAAGACACATTCATCCAGACTGGTAGGAGGGGCAGAGTTGGGCAGCCAGGGTGGAGAGGACTCACAGCAAGGTGGTGGCTGGAGGATGGGGGCAGGCAAGGCGATGGCTGGCAGACCCAGTGAGGTGGCAGATTATGGAATGGGGCATGGCACGCAAGACTGCAGCTGGTCTGCAAGGCAGCAGCTGGCAGACCAGGTGGTCCCACATTTGCATGCAGATAACCAAGCAAAACTGGGGAGCAAGACGGACCACACAACCCATGGTCCCAGCCCGGGGAAATAAAGCCTCAAATCACTGACTGAAAACATCTGTGGAGGTTGAGATGGCAGGGGAAGAAACTCCCAGCCTCACATAATAGTTGGTTGGAGAGACCCACAGGGTCCTAGAATATACACAAGCCCACCCACCCAAGAATCAGCACCAGAAGAGCCCAATTTGCATGTGGGAAGTGGGGACAGTGACTGAAATCTGGCAGTGAGCAGATCAAGCGCCATTGTTCCCTCTCAAACCCCTCCCCCACATATAGCATAACAACCCAGTAACATGGGTTACCCCACCCAGGTGAACACCTAAGGCTCTGCCCCTCACTACCTAACAGGTACGGCAAGACAAAAAAAATTGGCCCAAACAAAAGAACAGATCAAGCTCCAGAAAAAATACAACTAAGTGACAAAGAGGTAGCCAACCTGTCAGGTGCACAGTTCAAAGCACTGGTAATCAGGATGCTCACAGAAATGGTTGAGTATGGTCACAAAATAGAGGAAAAAGTGAAGGCTATGCAAAGCAAAATAAAGGAAAATGTACAGGTAATCAACAGTGATGGGAAGGAAACTGGGACTCAAATCAACAGTGTGGACCAGAAGAAAAAAGAAACATTGAATCAGAAAAGGATGAAGAAGCAATTCCAAAAAATGAGGAGAGGATTAGGCACCTCCAGGATATCTTTAAATGTTCCAACATCCAAATCATACGGGTACCAGAAGGAGAAGAGGAAGAACAACAAATTGAAAACTTATTTCAACAAATAATGAAGGAGAACTTCCCCAACCTGACAAAGGAAATAGACTTCCAGGAAGTCCAGGAAACCCAGAGAACCCCAAAGAAGTTGGACCCAAGGCGGAACACACCAAGGCACATCATAATTACATTAGCCAGGATTAAAATGAAGAAGAGGATCCTAGAAGGAACAAGAAAAAAGGAGACGGGTACCTACAAAGGAGTGCCCATAAGGCTGTCAGCCAATTTCTCAAAAGAGACCTTACAGGCAAGAAGGAGCTGGAAAGAAGTATTCCAAGGCATGAAAAGCAAGGACCTACATCCAAGATTGCTCTATCCAGCAAAGTTTTCATTTAGAATGGAAGGGCAGATAAAATGCTTCTCAGATAAGGTCAAGTTAAAGGAGTTCATCATCACCAAGCCCTTATTTTATGAAATGGTAAAGGGACTTATCTAAGAAAAGAAGATAAAGAAAAAACATGTATAGTAAAAGGACAGCAAACTCACAATTATTAACAACCACACCTAAAGCAAAAACAAAAACAAACTAAGCAAACAGCTAGAACAGGAACAGAACCACAGAAATGGAGATCACATGGAGGGTTAGCAACAGGGGAGTGGGAGGAGGAGAGAGGGGGAAAAGGTACAGAGAATAAGTAGCATAGATGGTAGGGAGAAAATAGACAGGGGGAGGGTAAGAACAGTATAGGAAATGTAGAAGCCAAAGAACTTATATGTATCACCCATGGACATGAACTAAAGGAAAGGAATGTGAGTGGGAGGGGATATGCAGGGTGGAGGGGAGTGAAGGGAGGAAAATGGGACAACTGTAATAGCATAATCAATGAAATATATTTTTTTAAAAAGAAGTACAAATAGATACCATATTTTTCAGACTATAAGATGTATGTTTTCCCCCCAAATTTGGGAGGAATAATGGTTGATAATGCTGCTGTTGAGTTCTGTTTACATTTACATTGGTGAAATATTACCTTACTCATGTTATTAAATATTTTACCACATTTTTTGCTTCAAAATTTTTTTTCCTATTTTCTTCCTCTAAAACCTAGGTGTGTCTTATGGTCCGAAAAATATGGTAATTACAGAATATCCATGGGGATATAAAGAACGGTATAGGAAATGGAGTAGCCAAAGAACTTATACTCATGATCCATGTACATGAACAATGATTGGGACTTCCTGAGGGAATAGGGGTTGCTGGGTGGAGAAGGGCAAAGTGGGAAAAATCAGGAAAACTGTAATAGCATATTTAATAAAATATAATTTAAAAAATAAAATAAAATTTTAAAAAAGACAGGCAGCCCAGGATAGAGAGGTTCCCTGTGCCTGGATATAGATACATGTCTGTCACACACACTACCGGTGGTGGGCTGAATGATGATGGTACCCAAAGATGTCACATCCTAATCCCTGGAACCTGTAAATATCATCTAATATTATTACAGAAGTAATCAAGTCAAAATGACATCATCACAGCTGGGATCTAACACAATATGACTGGTGGCAGTTTGGACACAGAGACTGACACACACAGAGGAAAGACAACATGAAGACACACAGGCTGGATACTTGTGAGGATGGAGGAGTGGAAGGACATATCTACAAGCCAAGGAACCCAGAGATTGCCAGCAAACTACCAGAAGCCAGGAGGAGGCAAGGCAGAATTGCCTGGAGGGTACCACAGGGAGCAGGCCCTGCTGACACCTTGATTTTGTACTTCTAGCCTCTAGAACTGAGACATCATGTGTCTGTTGTTTTAAGCTACCCAGTCTATTGTTACAGCAGCCCTAAGAAACTAACACACTGTGCCTTTCCATATGTATAATGCATGCCAAACTTCACCAGGCGCATTCATTTTAACTTTTACACCTTGCTCCGGCAATTCCCACCCCACCCAGACACCCTCACACCTGACTCTCAACGACTTAGGAAGGTAATGGCCCCAGAGAATTAATCCCATTAATGCAAACTATCAAGAACTTTCAAACTTCTTTTTTAAGAGAGCAAACTCAAACAGTCAACAAAATGAAAAAAATGTTCCTCCAACATGCTTTTATTTTGATGAAATATTTATTTTAAACAACATTATGTCACTACTGTTTGAGAGGTCACCCTTTGAACCTGGCACCAGGAGAAAATAATCGACTCCATAGAGGGATGCTGTCAAGACAACAACCTGACAACAGAGAGGGACCTGACACTCTTTTTCCTGTGCTCCTAGGAAAACGGCACCCCATGTGGTAGAAATTTTAAATTCAGTTACTCATAAAACAGACAATATCAAAGACAAAGAACAAAAAAAGATCTACTAAGCAAGCACAAATTTTTATCCTGTTGCTCAAATATTAACTTTTTGTATAATGTTTTAAAAAGATTACATTAAAAAATATAAGATTAAAAAATTAAAAAACAATAAATAAGTATACTTTGCTATGAGTGAAAACCTTAGTCTTTGGCACAGAACACATATTTAAAGGTTGAAGATAGAAATCTCTGAATGACTTGCTCACTCAGACAGAGTTACGTTTATTCAGTAATTATATGAAATTATTATTATTATATGAAATGTCAAAGGGACTCACTTAAAAAGAAGATCAAAAGTATGAAGAATAAAATGGCAAAAATACATATCTATCAACAATTGACTCTAAAAAACAAACTAATAAAACAAGAAGAGCAGAGACAGAATCATGGATAAAGAGTGTTTTGATGGTTTCCAGATGGGAGATGATGTGTTAGGACTCTGTGGCTGCCCATAGTAAAAATAGGAGAGATTCTGTACCAAAGCACAGCACTGTTTGGAGGGGGAAATGAGATAAAGAATGTGAAAGTCCTTTAAAAAAAAGGAAGTCTACAAATAGATACATGTAAGGTATCTTTTTTTACTCACTAAAACCTCCCAGAATTCATTTATTTATTTAAAAATTTTTTTCTTTTTTAGGGGAGGCCACTGTTTCATGTGCTGCAGTGAGACACTATCATCGTTCTCAGGGAGGAGCTAAGAGGCAGCATTATAGGACATATGATGGAAAAATAACTGAAAGACCGGTGTTCCTCCCTGAAAATTCTGTGATGGAATCAACTGTATTATGTGATTTTTTTTTATATTCACCCAAGGACATGTTTAGAGAAGGGAAGAGAGGGAGAGAAACAACAATGAAGTTAAACCCTCAACCTAGACATTTGCCCTTACCAGGAATCAAATCTGCAACCCTTTGGTTCATGGGAAAGACGCTCCAACCAACTGAGCCACACCAGCCAGGGGAGCTCTATTAAGTGATTGTTTTACCTAGTTTAACTGAGAGAATGTCAACAAGACTACAAAAGGATACCACGTTACTAGGTCAAATTTAAAAATGGAAATTTGGATAAGAATATGCATAAAGTCAAAAATCAGTCTAATGATGTGAGAAAAAATTAAGTAAATTTTGTCTGTAATTATCATAAAGTGGTTATAAAAGAATAGCTTGTGATGATTTATTAATTCTGTCTCAAATATCATTTATTATTCTTGAGCTACCATCAGTTTCATACCCTCTGGGTGAGTGGTAGTGGATTGGGCACTATTGTTTTGTTTAAATCATTTGTAATTATGTATTGATATGCTAATAAGGCAAAGTATGATCCAAAAACTATAGAACTATCAAACTATGAAGAGCTGATAGAGAAGAGGTAAATCTTTACTTTTTACTAGACATACTTTGTATGTTATGATTTTATGAGCATTTAATTAAGTAAAGCAACAAAGAAAAACATAAGTTAAAATCAAGATACATATCTTAATTGACCTAAACCTAAATCTCCAACCTACATCAAACATTTCTTCTTTAGGCATACAGTCAACAACTCCCATCTAGCTAAGAAAAAACAAATAGCTAAGGCAATATTTAGCTAAAGTTTTCTCTTAAGAGAGTTAGTCAACCTGTCCCCCAGATTTCAACTATGTGGTCCCCCCAAGTGGGAGTCAGCAGTGAGTGAACCAGCACCCCCCGAGCAAAGCTATAGGAGAGTCATCTTGACCTCTGTTATTAGCCATCTTAATCTGACTTGGACAAGCAGGATAGAGGAGAGTTTAGGGTGCAAGCCCTTTAGTTAATAATAGTCATGGACTGTGGACAGGAGCAGAGAAAAGCCAACCAGAAGAGAGGAGAGTAATGGCAGATCTTGGCTTGGCCTCCTATATTCACACAAGTTATCATTCTCACCACCTCCACCATTACCAAAGAATGAAGGGATACACAATGACTTGTTTGCCCTCATGGCAGTCTCGCAGTTGTCCTCCTGGAAGTGATTCATAATGGGTGGTTTAAGTCAAAATTGGAGGACAATGGGGGAAAATTCTGATAGAACCCACATCCCTCTACACCTCGATTTCTTCCCAGCCCTCAACGAGTGGGTGAGCACTGGGGAGCACAAGGAAGTCCCATTCGGATCTGTTCTCAGCTGCCAACCCCATTTGTGTTCCTGGCTGACTATAATCCAAATCTCCTAATTTATTTCTTCTGCTTCTTTGTCTATTCCACATTCTTTTGATTTTTTTCCCCTTCCTTTTCTCCCATAATGTTCTTGCTCATTGAAGAAGTATTGAAGAAAAGAGGAAAGAATGGTAGAGAAAGAGTAATGAGACTTATGGGCTGAAGTGAGCCTCTTCCTATTTTCCAATTTATTTTCTCATTGTGACAAACCTTACTTTGGGGCCCCAAGAATATGAGGCTCATAAAATACAGTGGGGGAGGAGAGGACAACTAGTTAGGAAATCTAGAATCAGCCTTCCAAGCCACTGTCCTGGCAAGTATGTGCCTTTTTTCTCCAGACTGGCTCCCTCTCTGCCTCCTCTCGCTCTCTGTCTTCCCAAAGTGTTCCCCAACTGCTTCAAAGCAAGGACCAATATAGGGCACTTTTTTTTAGGTTTTATTAATTTATTTTTAGAGATAAGGGAAGGGAAGGAGAAAGAGAGGGAGACAAACATCAGTGTATGGTTGCCTCTCACTCACCTCCTACCAGTGCCCTGACTGGGAACCAAACCAGGTTTGATTGAAACTGGATGGGGGCATATGTATGGGAAGAGAGGGTGTTGAGTGTAACCTGGACAACTGGAACTCCCACCTGATTGACAAACAATACAATAATGCTTATTAAGACAACAGGAAAAAAAGCAATTAGCACTTGTAGAATGACAGGGAGCTTTGACAGTCCCTCCCAGCCTTGCAACTCAAAGATGTGAATCGTGGAATCATAGATGAGAGAGCCCAAGAGGGTCTAGAAGTCATCATTCAGTGCTCCACCCTCCCCTGCCACCCCACTTTATAGATGAGATCATGAAGGCTTCCCAACCTGGCCTTGAGACTTCCAAGTGCTCATCGTCCCTTAAGCAAAGTAAGTGCATAGTCGCATCCATCAATCAGGGGACCAATGAGCCTTTATAGATACCGTAAAATTTCCAAATCCAGTCCCTAGGAACCTTCAGTACAGTGAATAAAACTGTGAGGCTCTACATCACTTTGTTTATTGCTTTTTTCACAGCTCATACTGGCATCTGTTCAGCCCAGGATTATTTAGAGCCTAATGTTCATGGTGCTGGAGTGTACAGTGAAATAAATGGGGTTTCAGCTAATTAAATGCTGGCACAAAGCTGAGGTGTTTGAAAAATCTCAAAATCCATCTATTTCCAGCCTGTCCCAAAGCCAAGAGTTGCTGCTATTATATGACACAATAAAAAGAGATGCTGTATAAATTTTAAATATTTTATTGACCATAAATAATTAGAATACCTAACGATTTTCTAAGGCAAAATATCTAGCAGCTAATGTGCAAAAAGCATTGCAGATGTTCACAAACTACAGAAATGTCAATTTGCTTTTAGGTTCCTTTTAAGCAATTTTTTATTCTAAAGAAGTAAACATAAGTGTGAATAAAGTGTGATTTGGGCAAATGTTTAGGAATATTCAATAAAGCACCTGTATAAATATTCAGTTATGGATATAATTTGATTTAAATAGATGGTACTTTCAGTAAATAAACATTGTTCAACATGAATAAACATTTTAAACAACCAGTAAGCATCAGAACCAGCTGATATTTCATGCTAATCTTTGGAAAACATTTTATTTAGCCATTCTCATATCCACCACATATTGTCAGTGATTCTTTCACACTTTATTTTCAAAAACTTCTGAATGAAAGCAGCAGCTTTTCTTAAAAGAATTCATCCTTGTGCAGCACCACCATTCATTACAATCTTTTCTTCTATGCAGTCACTGTGTGTCACACAGCTGGTGCGTCATATGGCATTGTGGTGTCCAAGGTTATGAGCACAATCACAGGAGCCACACTGCTGGACTCAAACTATCTCTGCCATTTATGACTCTGCAATCTTGGGCAGTTTCATCTTGTTTGGCCTCACTATCATCATTTTTCAAATGGAAATCATGAGACCATTTCTCAGAGGAATAATGATTAAATAAGATCATATGAGTAAAGTTGCCAACAAACTCTACAAGTTTAACCCCTATCACTTTACATAATGTTTTTTAAACATTCCAGCTAAATCATTTAAAACAGATTGCGCACGTCCATTGTTTTATCCTGCAACAGCTTTTGTACACAGTTGATGGAAATGTAAATTGGTAAAACATTCTTAAAGAGCAATTTGGCAATAGCTATCAAAATTTGAAATGCACATTTGCTTTGATCCAACAACTGTACTCCTGGGAATTCATTTATCACTAGCTAGTGGCAAATATATGTCCCAGATGTTCTAGACCTCTGACCCAGGACGTTTACTGCTGTATTTTTGGAAGAAAAAAATAAGGGAACAACTGAAATATCAATCAATAATTAAGTAAATTATCATGATCCCCCATTTATAGGACTTGTCACAATGAAAAATTTACCTTTGTATATTTGGTTATTGTATTATTATTGTGCTTCTTCCCTGTGAAGGGAGAAAACTTGTTCCCTCTTCTAAAGTTTCCTTCCATATGAGAGAGCCTCTGTTAGTGATACACCCTTGGCCTCTCTCTGCCCATTTATGCACTGAACACAAGGGTAGTAGAGTAACTCAGTGATTGGTAGATTTGGGGAGAATAAGTGGACATAACAGGGAACAGGAGCTCTCTTCTGCTCCTCCACATTGTTTTATGAGACAGTCCCCCCAAATTGGGAAGCCTACTCCAGATTAGCCCTACCCGTGACTGGGTGGGTACAGGCACCTAACTCTGGATGTTGGCATTACGAAGTCCGTGGGTTTTTCACACTATCCTATATCTATCAACTTAGTATTTAAAACAATAGAGGTAAATAATCTTCAACCAGTGACTGTAAATGTTGATCTTTTATATTTCAATTTAATCAGAACTTGAACAAGAAAAAGGGATGCTTTTGAAGAGCCTCATGAAAGCTACCACATGCCCCACAAATATAAACTCCATGAAGATGGGAATTATATCTGTTTTGCTCATCACTATATCCCTAGAACAGAGTCTAGGCTCCCAATAATGAATAAATGACCAAATTAATGAGCCATACAAATGGTATTATAGTAGTCTTCGCACCTACCTGTAGTTTTACTTTCCTGGTTTCAGCTACCCAAAGTCAACTGTGGTCCAAAAATATTAAGTAAAAAATTCTAGAAATAAAAAGTTCATAAGTTTTAAACTATGTGCCATTCTGAATTACACAACCCACCCCATCCCCCTGGGACGTGAATCATCCCTTTGTCCAGCATGTCCACACTGTATGTGCTACCCACCAGTTAGTCACCTGGTAGCTACCTAGGTTATCAAATGGACTGTCGTGGTATCTCAGTGCTTGTGTTCAAGTCACCTTCATTTTACTTAATAATGGCCCCAAAGCACAAGAGTGGTGATGATGGCAATTCAAATATGCCAAAAAGAAGCCAAAAAGTGCTTCCTTTAAGTGAAAAAATGAAAGTTCTCTACTTACTAAAGAAATAAAAAAAATCAGATGCTGAGGTTGCTAAGATCTATGGTAAGAATGAATCTTCCCTCTTCTTTCCTTTGGACTCAAACTGACACATTGGCTCTTCCTGGATTCTACGCCTGTCAGCTTTAAAACTAGAACTACACCATCCCCTCTTCTGTCTCCAGTCTTGCTGAATGCGGATCTTGGGACTTGCCAGCCTCCACAATCATCTGACCTCTACTCACTGCAGGAATATTTTCAGTACTTGCGAGCTTGCTATTTTTTCAAGAATGCTCATCGCATTGTTGAACAACTTTACATGTTGAATCCAAAAATCTGTCTCATTGACACCCAGCTGGGCAGCAACCCCAAGGTTGCGCAGAAGGTCATGCTTGAGCAAAAGACCCTGCGCACCCCCATAGCACTGGGAAGGGTGAGGCAGCCTGACCGAGCACGTGAACGAGCACACCCCCACACCCCAGCCCACATTGGTAACCCAGGGAAAGGCCTGGATCCCACACCCAAGGCACAGGGGAGAGGTGCCAGGATAGCTCCCCGGAGAGTGAGTGACTGACTGAGTGCAGATCGGGAAGGAAGAAAAGCCATACCAATTGTCCCTCAACCTGCTGCAGCCAGCTGTTGAGGTCCACCCTGCCTGGTCTTAGGAATCTGTAACCACCTGTGACTATGGCTGAGTAAGAGGCCTCTGAACCAGGAGACGCTAAGGAGACAACAACTTATTTCCCTGGCATGAACGCTGCCTGTCCTAATGCCTGGCTCCCTTTGCATGATCAGCAATCAATGATGGGTAACAATTCTCTAGGAAAGAGAATGAATCTAAGACAGACACAATCACATGGGAATGCCCTACAGGAAGAGACTCAGGGGGCTGTGGAAATGACAGGGTTATCGACATCAACCCCTCCCCCTCGGCTTTGCCAAAGCCTGAGTCCTTGAGAAATCCAAGTCTCCCAGAGGCCTTTGTCTCCTCTGCCTGACTCAGACCTGCAGCAATAACAGGGACGGTGCAGTCCAGACCAGAGTTGGTGGACCCCTGGGGTAATCAGGCCTGAAAAATAGAATATGAAAGACCCAGTGAGATATGCTTGCTGGAGGATGCTCTTTAATTAAAATATGAAGGCACAGGGAGAAAATGAAACTAAGCTTTTAAGTCCTGTAGTCTTTTTAAGTGGTAAAACCCCAAAATCTCTGGCTTAGGGTCCCAGCAGGAGATCTGCCAGCTCCTTTCAAATCTAACTGCTTGTAATTTGCAAACGGTATTTGTATTCAAGAATGCAAGCCTGCTTGGGCGAAAAGACAAGGCACTCCCCACTAGAGAGAGTGACCGTTTTCGTCCCTATTTCTCCACAAGACTCGGTTGTCTGTGTCTATGTTTTTCTCGTGTTTCAATGAGCCATCTGCAGCATTCTGCAGTCACTGCTGGTCGGTGGCCACAATAGCCAGCAAGATAAGAAAAACTGGTTTGGACACTTTGAAACCAAGAGGTTTTTAATTTTATTTTATTTTTATTTTTTAAATAATTTCTCATTTTTAATTTTTACTATTTTTTTCTCTTTCAATTCCTTTTTCCTCTTTCCTTCTTTCTTCTTTTATTCCTTCCTCCTTTCTTTCCAATTTTATCTCTTTTTCCTTCCTTGGTCTACCTTTTTTTTTTAAATATCTACAAGTGAGACAAAAAAGAAAAAAAAAAACCCGGAGCTGTGAAAAGACCAGAGTTGGACCCAAAGAAGGGGCATCACAACAGCTGCAACAGTGAGACAAATTTCACTCTGCAACTACAGAGAACCTGCAAGTTATTGCATATTCATATTACTATTTTTCCATTATTCTTACATCTTTTATTTTAATAGTACTTTTGTATTCCTCTCCTTTCTGTATAGTCTGCTTTGCAAGGCTGGTTATATTGTATCATTTGACAGGTTTCCCTTGATATCTCTTTCATAGTGTATTGCTAATTTACTGTCCTTCACTTCACTTGTGTCCCATTAGCACACGTTGTGTCGTGCTATACTCCCTATAGGAGTATAGGACTCAAGGTCTTATACTCGCTATTCTTGTTATCCAGATCACATAGATTCTGTTATATGATTGTTGCTCTAATATTATTGTAAATAGTAGCTGTTCTATACAATTGTAAATACTTCACAACATCCCTCCGAGATCTAAGCCCACTTCACGATTTCCTGAACTCTATTACTTTGGGGTTAACTCTATTCTCTCACACACTATACCTATTTACTATCCTTTACTCTCACCTTACCTCAGAATCTGACTTCCCACAACCTCACTACTTTGTAGATCCAACTCACAATCTTTCCTTCTCCAACAAGAGTCCTATCTTCTTTCCGTCCTTTCTAAAAATTGGCTGGTTGGGTGGAAGATCACAGTTAACACTATACATAGCCAAAGGATCTCCTATCTCTTCTCTACTGGCTGCTACTGTAAACATCATAGAATACTCTCTTGCTGTCTTAAACCATTTTGCCTTCCCCCTCCAACTGATCACAAAAAAAAAGTAGGTGGAAGCAGTGAACACCAGGATACTCACTAGAAGAGGAAGCCTGACAACAAAGGAACCACTAACAGGTAACAACAGAAGAAGGTGAAGGAGGGAGTGGAAACCACACAAATCTCAATCCAGGACCCATCTGGAAATACAACTACATAGTGGAGACACTACCCAGTACAAACAACTGAACAAGAGCAAGAGAGAATCCTCAAAACCTTGTACACATAGAAAAACCAGCTTCAACACAACCTGCTCTCACCAGCACAACAAAAGACAAGAGGTGGTAGGCAGAGTGACCCTCAGTTAACCAGCTGGTGGGAAAGACCCATGAAAGAAAGACCCAACTACAATAAAAAACCCGAAGACAAAGACAGAGCCAACTTAAATGACAGCTCAAGACCAGTGAGCTCAGGGGACCAAGGAGACTGCACCACTGAATCTCACAGGTATTCTACCACAGAAGTTCACACCATAAACCCAGGGGGCCAGAACAGATCAATTTAAGAAGCTGAGGCTAACAAGAAGAATCTCGCAAATAATGGGAAGACAAAGAAATAATCCTCAAATGAAAGGAAAGGAGGAAGCCTCAGAAAGAATGCTAAATGAAATACAGGCAACTCAACTATCAGTTAAGTTCAAAGCAATGATCATCAGGAAGCTCAATGAGCTCACAATGAGCTTCCACAAACTACAGGGAAACTACACTGAACTCATTGCAAACTATATCGACATGAAAAAGGAAATAGAAACTATCAACAAGGGCCAAGAGGAAATGAAGAATATGATTTCTGAACTGAAGAACACAGTAGAAGGAATCAAAAGCAGGATCAATGAAGCAGAAGATCAGATCAGTGAACTGGAAGACAAAGTGGAACAAAACACCCAGAAAGAGCAAGAAAAGGAAAAGAGGCTCAGAAAGAATGAAGAGGGATTAAGAGAAATGCAAGACAATATGAAACGTAATGGTATCCATAAAATAGGGATACCAAAAGGAGAAGAAGAGCAAGGTATAAAAAATCTATTTGAAAAAGTAATGATGGAAAACTCCACTATATGATAAGAGAAAAAGCCACACAAACCCAGGAATCACAGAGGGTCCAATCAAGAGGAACCCAAAGAGGCCCACTAAAGACATATCATAATTAAAATGGCAAAATACCAAGACAAAGAAAGAATCTTGAAAGCGGCAAGAGAGAAACAGGAAGTAACATACAAGGAAGGCCCAATAAGGCTAGCAGCTGACTTCTCAATGGAAACTCTCCAAGCCAGAAGAGAATGGCAAGAAATATTCCAAGCAATGAGAATCAGAGGCCTGCAACCAAGGCTACTTTACCCAGCAAGGCTCTCAATCAAAATAAAAGGCCAAATAAGGAGCTTCCCAGACAAAAGAAGTCTAAAAAAATAGACCTCCACCAAACCAGCTCTGCAAGAGATACTAAAGGGACTGCTTTAAGAAAAGGAAGGAAAAGAGAGAGAGGAACACAGGTAGGAAAATAGCAATGAATAAGTACCTATCAATAATAAACTTAACCATAAATGGATTAAATGCTCCAATCGAAAGACACAGAATAGCTAAATGGATAAGAAAGCATGAACCGCACATTTGCTGCCTACAAGAGACCCACCTCAGAACAAAAGACCTATACAGACTGAAAGTGAAGGGCTGGAAACAAATATTCCAAGCAAACAAATGAACAGGGGGAAAAAAGTCAGGGTAGCAATACTCATATCAGACAAAATAAACTTCAAAAAAAGGGCCATAAAGAGAGACTCAGAAAATCACTACATAATACTCAAGGGAAGAATCCACCAAGAAGACATAAACATTGTAAGTAAATATGCACCCAACATAGGAGCACTCAAATACATAAGACAATCTTAGAGGACTTCAAGAAAGATATTGACAGCAACAAAATTATAGTAGGGGATTTTAATACCCACTGTCAAAAATGGACAGATCTTTCAAACAAAATGTCAACAAAGATATTGTGGCATTGAACAATGCCCTAGATGAAATGGACTTAACTGATATATATAGAGCCCTCAATCCCAAAGAAGCTAAATACACATTCTTTTCAAATCCACATGGAACATTTTCAAAGACAGACCACGTGACAGGACACAAAGCAAGCCTCAACAAATTCAAGAAAATTCATATCATATCAAGCATTTTCTGAGACCACAAGGGACTGAAACTAGAAACCAACCCCAAGGGAAAAAAAAAAACAAAATGCTCAAAATCATGGAGATTGAATAGCATTCTATTAAACAAATGAACGGGTCAAGATTGAAATTAGGGAAGAAATCCAAAAGTTTTGGGAATCAAATGAAAATGAAATCACAATAACCCAAAACTTATGGGACACAGTGAAGGTAGTCCTGAGAAGGAAGTCCATAGCAATACAGGCCTACCTAAAAAAGATAGAAACGTTTCAATCAAACAACCTAACACTATATCTACAAGAACTGGAGGAACAACAACAAACAAATCCCAGAGCAAGTAGAAGAAAGGAAATAACCAAGATCAGAGCAGAATTAAATGACATAGAGACTAAAAGCACAATTCTAAGGATCAATAAATCCAGGAACTGGTTCTTTGAAAAGATAAATAAAATTGACAAAACTTTAACCAGACTTACCAAGAAAAAAGAGAGAGGACCCAAATAAACACAATCAGAAATGAAAGAGGAGAGATTACAACTGACACCACAGAAATACAAAGGATTGTAAGAAATTACTGTGAAGAACTGTATGCCAAGGAATTTGAAAACCTAGGTGAAATGGACAAATTTATAGAAAAATATAATCTTCCAAAACTGAATGAAGAAGAAGCAGAAAGCCTGAACAGATCTATAACAGCAGATTAAATTGAAGCAGTAGTCAAAAAACTCCCAGTACACAAAAACCCTGGACTGGATGGTTTCACAGGAGAACTCTACAAAGCATTTAAGAGCTAACCTTTATCCTCCATAGACTATTCCAAAAAACCCAGAATGATGGAAGACTCTGAAGCTCTTTTTATGAAGCCAGCATCATCCTAATCTCAAAACCAGATAAGGACACAACAAAGAAAGAAAACTTCTGGTCAATATCACTGATGAACATAGACGCTAAAATCCTCAACAAAATATTGGCAAACAACATCCAACGATACATTAAAAAGATCATACACCATGACCAAGTGGGATTCATTCCAGGGATGCAAGGATGGTTCAATATTCGGAAATCAGTAAATGTAATACATCACATAAACAAAAGCAAAGACAAAAATCACATGATCATATCAACAGATGTGGAAAAAGTATTTGATAGGTACAGCACCCATTTATGATAAAAACGCTCAGCAAAGTGGGAATAGAGGGAGCATTCCTCAACATAATGAAGGCCGTATATGAGAGACGTACAGCCAACATCATACTCAATGGGCAAAACCTAAAATCTTTTCCACTAAGAACAGGGACAAGACAAGGCTGTCCATTTTCACCACTTCTATTCAATATAATATTGGAAGTTTTAGCCACAGCGATCAGACAAGAAAAGGAAATAAATGGTATCCAAATTGGACAGTTAGAAACAAAATTTTCATTGTTTTCAGATGACATGATAGTGTATGTAGAAAATCCTACAGACTCTGCCAAAAAACTGCTCGACCTAATAAATGAATTTCACAAAACAGCAGGATACAAAGTCAATATTCAGAAATCAACGGCATTTTATATACCAACAATGAAACATCAGAAGCAGAAATCCAAAAAAAAAAAAAATCCCATTAGATATAGCAAAATAAAAATAAAATACCTAGGAATAAATCTAACCAAAGAGGTAAAAGACCCGTATGCAGAAAACTACACAACACTGAAGAAAGAAATAAAAAATGAAAACATATACCGTGTTCATGGATCGAAAGAATCAATATCATCAAAATGTCCATACTACCCAAAGCAATTTACAGATTCAATGCAATACCTAGTAAAGTACCAATGGCATATTTCACAGACATAGAACAAACACTTCAAAAATTTATATACAACCATAAACAACCCTAAATAGCTGCTACAATTTTGAGAAAGAAGAGCAAAGTAGGAGGGATCACAATACCTGATACCAAACTGTATTACAAGGCCACTGTAATTAAAGCAGCCTGGCGCTGGCATAAAAACAGGCATGTGGACCAATGGAACAGGACAGAGAGCCCAGAAATAAACTCAAGTCTATGGTCAATTTATATTTGACAAAGAGGGCAGCAACCTAAAATGGGGTAATAGTAGCCTCTTCAACAAATGGTGTTGGGAGAACTGGACAGCTACATGCAAAAAAATGAAACTTGAGCACCAACTTACACCATACACAAAAGTAAATTCAAGATGGATAAAAGATTTAAATACAAGCCATGACACTATTAAAGTCCTAAAGGAGAACATAGGCAGGAAAACCTCACACATTTCATGCAGAAACATTTTTACTGATATGTCCCCCAGAGCAAGGGGCATAAAGGAAAGAATAAACAAATAGGATCTCATCAAAATGAAAAGCTTCTGCACAGCTAAAGAAAACAGTATTAAAATTAAAAAAGAACCAACCCTATGGGAAAACATATTTGCCAATGACACCTTAGACAAGGGTTTGATCTACAAAATATATAAAGAACTCACACGACTCCACTCTAAGAAGACAAGCAACCCAATTAACAAATGGGCAAAGGACTTGAACAGACACTTACTTCTCCAAGGAGGACATACAGAGGATCCAGAGACACATGAAAAGATGCTCAGTATCACTAGCTATCAGAGAGATGCAAATTAAAACCACAATGAGTTACCACCTCACACCGTTGAGAATGGCCATCATAAACAAAGCAACAAACAACAAGTGTTGGAGAGGCTGTGGAGAAAAAGGGACCCTAGTGCACTGTTGGTGGGATTGCAGACTGGTACAACCACTATGGAAAGCAGTATGGAATTATCTCAGAAAACTAAACGTGGAACTGCCTTTTGACCCAGCAATTCTACTGCTAGGGTTGTATTCTAAGAACCCTGAAACACCAATCCAAAAGAACCTCTGCACCCCAATGTTCATAGCAGCACAATTTACAACAGCCAAGTGTTAGAAGCAACCTAGGTACCCATCAGTAAATGAATGGATCAATGGAATTCTATTCAGTAGAAAGAAAGAAGGAGCTCCTACCCTTTGGGACAGCATGGATGGAACTGGAGAACATTGTGCTCAGCGAAATAAGCCAGGTGGTGAAAGACAAATACCATATGATCTCACCTTTAACGGGAACCTGAACAACAAAACAAAGAAATAGGCAAAATATAACCAAAGGCACTGAAATAGAGAACAGGCTGACAGTGTTCAGAGGGGAAAGGGAAGGGGATTTCAGGGGAATCAGGGGAAAAGGGGGAGGGTTTACAGGAACAAGTATAAAGGACACATGGACAGAAACTAAGGGTGGGTGGAAACGGGAGGGAAATTGGGAGGGATGGGTAGATGGGATGGGATGGGAGTAAAAGATAGAAAATTATACTCGAACAACAATTAAAATAAAATTAAGAAAAAAGAATGAATCGTCCATGTGTGCAATTATGAAGAAAAAGTAGATTCATGGTAGTTTTACTGTCACACCTCAAACTGCAAAAGTTACAGCCACAATAAGTAACAGTGTAGTAAAGATGGAAAAGGCATTGAATTTGTGAGTGAAAGACAGGAACAGAAAACCTGCTCTGATGACAGCTGTGTGTTACACCATAAAGCATTGGGCCTATATGAGGACTTCAGCAAGGGGATCCCTGAAATGAGTGACAGCAAGCCATTCACTGCAAGGAAGGGATGGTTACACTGATTCAGGAATACTTTTGGACTGAAAAAAATATAAAAATTATTGGAGAGGCTGCATCTGCTAATGAAGAGGCTGCTACATTCTGGCAGAGTTGAAGAAGCTGATTAAGTCTCTACCACCCATGGTTTGAGGCATCCACTGGGGAAATTGAAATATATTTCCTGCAGATAAGGGGGGACTACTATATCTTAAAGTATGTAATTTGTCTGTGTTTGATGATATAAATGTGGTTTCTCTTAGAGAGAGACTAGTAGAGAAGACAGCCTTTTCAGTGACTACCCATTGGTACCATCTGGATTTTTCTAACCATGTTTATGTATTAGTTATTCAGTTAAAGGGGTGGGGGTGGAAACTGGCCACAAAAGGTGATTGGGAGGTATAATTATGAACTGTTTTGTTTTCTTTTTATACATTTCTGTATTAAAAGAAACATGAGGAAATCTCACCAGGAAGAAAGGGAGGGAAGGACAGAGAGAAGGAAGGAGAGAGAGAGAAAAAGAGGGAGAGAAGAGAGGAGGGAGCAAAGGAGAGAGGGAGGGAAGAGAGGAGGGAGCAAACGAGAGAGGGAGGAAAGAGAAGAGGGAGGAAGGAGAAATCCCATAGCAACTCCTTTTACGGAATGAGTATTTTCCCTCCACAAGTCAGGGTCTTTGGTTGAAGAAAAAAAATAGAAAAAAACTCTGGCTATATTAAATAGAATAGGAATGCATCTGAAGGTATCAAGTGGCTAACAAAGTTGATGGGAAAGCTGAGAGCAAGCTAAAATGTGGGCAGGATCCAAGGCAGTCCAGGGCACCAGCATAATGATGCAACTGTAAATCATGATGATGCCCAAGTCACCTAGGACCCTGACACAGACGAGCCAACACCACTGGATGCTGTCTGTGCCCCTGATACTTCAACTCCACCACGACAGTGTGTCATATCTGAGGCTCCTGTGCCCTCAGCTTACACCCTCAACATTCAGGGTAGAAGCAGCCAGTTAGCCAAGGTGAGGAGTCTTGCCCACATGGAGGGTTTAACCTTCAGTAGGACAGGACACTCACTCCTTCACTCTCTCTGACAGAGTGGGGGAGGGGGATAGACAGATAGCTAGGGTATAGACACTGGTAGGGAGGTAGGTTTACAGGGCAGAGATGAAGGACTTTCTGATTGTTTGCTTCTATTTTCTCAATGAATTATGACAACTATCAGCTCAGAAAGAAGGGAGACAGTAGTGTTAAACATCTGAAGGAAAAAGGTGTAAAATAGTCCCTTTGGAGGGTTATGTTCTGATTATTGACTGCTACCTAATCAACCACCTCTAAATAATGACTTATAGGAATAATAATCATTTATTTTGCTCGTGCATCTGGGGACTGACTGTACCTAGCCAGGCACTTCTTACTCAGGGTCCCTCATAAGGTTGCAATTAGAAGGTGAATATATACATACATATTTACATACAGTAAATCCCCACTTCACATTGTCATAGATTCTGCTATGTTAAGCAAAACAGTGTACAGCAAAACCAATTTTACCATAGACTAATTGATATACACAACCTAATAACAAAATGAGAACAAAGGGAAGATGGTGGAGGAGTGAGTGAAAACCACACTAACCTCCTCCCAGGACCAATCTGGAATTACAACTCAGTTGTGGAGAAAACACCCAGAGCAAACAACTGAGCAATAGTGAGAGAGAGCCTTATAACCTCAGACAGAGGAATCAGCTTTGGCACAACCTACCTGGACCACATCAGTGCTTGAGGACTACATGTCTAATGTGTGCATCCACTCTATCATGATGCTGCCTTGGGCTTGGAAGCTTCCAGGTTCATTCTAATATACTAGCCAAAATTTCACTGAGCCTGAATTGATGCCTTAGGCTAGGTAATGAAGGGACCATTTATTCATTTAAATTTAAATTTTTCTTTCCACTACGTATTTATATACTGCAAGGCACTGAAAGTCTTTCAAACTACCACAGTCTAAGAAATAAGAATCCTAGTATCTAAGTCCCACAGAACTCCTACCATAGAAATTCACCCTACGAAGACAGATAGCAAAGCAGAGCATCAGGAATTGCAGAAACAAACAAACAAAAAAAAAGAGTCACCTGAAATGGGAAGACAAAGAAAGAGCCAGCAATCAAAAGAAATGGAAGACTCCTCTAGCACTAAAAGAGCTAAACGAAATGGAGGCAAACAAATTATCAGATATAGAATTCAAAAGGATGGTTATAAGGATGCTGTAGGAACTCACAGACAACTACAAAGTGAGTGAGAACTACAATAGTATGGAAAAGGAAATAGAAACTATAAACAAGAAGCAGGAAAAGTGAAGAACACAATTTCTGAAATAAAAAACACACTAGAAGGAATTACAAGCAGGCTGGATGAAGCAGAGGACCAAATTGGTGAGCTGGAAGACAAAGCACAAAGAAACACCCAGCTAGAGCAGCTGCACACAAAAAAGACCCAAAATATACAAAGATAGCTTAAGGGAACTGCAAGACAACATGAAACACAACAACACTTCAATCATAGGAATACCAGAAGGAGAAGAAAAGGAAGAAGGGATAGAAATCCCATTTGAAACAATGACAGAAAACATTCTGAACTTGGAGAGGGGAAACACTACACAAGTTCAGGAAGCACAGAGGGTCCCAATCAAGATGTACCCAAAGAGGCCTACTCCGAGACACATCAAAATTAAAATGCCAAGCTTTAAACACAAAGAGAAAATCTTAAAAGCAGCAAGGGAGAAACAGAAACCTTAAAAGCAGCAAGGGAGAAACAGGCCCTGTTAAGCCTAGCAGCTGATTTCTCAGCAGAAACACTCCAAGCCAGGAGAGAATGGCAAGAGATACTCCAAGTAATGAAAACCAAAGGCCTTCAACCAAGACTACTCTACCTAGCAAGGCTCTCAAGTAAAATAGAAGGCCAAATAAGGAGTTTCATGGATAAAAGAAGGTTAAAAGAATACACCCCCACCAAACCAGCGCTGCAAGATATGCTAAAGGGACTGCTTTAACAAGAAGAAGTAAAAGAGTGAGAGAGAGAGGAACACAGGTACAAAGGAGAAAAAATGACAATGAATAATACCTATCAATAAAAACTTCAATGTGAATGGATTAGATGCTCCAATAAAAAAAAACAGAGGGTAGCTGAATGAATAAGAAAACATGACCCGCATATGTGCTGCCTACAGAGATGCACCTCAGAACAAAAGACCTACACAGACTGAAAGTGAAGGGTTGGAAAAAATATTCCAAGCAAATGGACAGGGAAAAAAGCCAGAGTAGAAATACTTATATCAGACAAAATAGACTTCAAAACAAATGCCATAAAAAGGGACACTGAAGGACACTTCATAAAACTCAAGGGAAGAATCCATCAAGGCATAAACATTGTAAACATATATGCACTCAACAAAGGAACACTCAAATATATAAGCAAAATCTTGGAGGACTTCAAAAAGATATAGACAGCAATACTTTATACTAGAGGATTTTAACACCCCACTGTCAAAAATGGATAGATCTTCCAAACAAAATATCAACAAGGATATTGCGGATTGAACAATACCCTAGATCAAATGGAATATATATCTATGTAGCCTTTCATCCCAAAGAGGCTAAATACACATTCTTTTCAAGTGTACATGGAATGTTTTCAAAAGTGCACCACATGATAGGACACAAAACAAGCCTCAACAAATTCAAGAAAATTGAAATCATATCATGCATTTCCTTGGACCATAAGGGCTTGAAACTAGAAACCAACCTCAAGGAAAAACAAAAATATTCAAACTCATGGAGACTAGATAGCATGTGATTAAACAATGAATGAGCTACTAATGCCATCAATGAAGAAATCAAAAAGTTTCTGGAAACAAAGGAAAATAAACACACAACAGTCCAAAACTTATGGGACACAGAAAAGGCAGTCCTGAGAGGGAAGTTCATAGCAATACAGGCCTACCTAAAAAAGATAGAAACGTTTCAATCAAACAACCTAACACTATATCTACAAGGACTGGAGGAACAACAACAAACAAATCCCAGAGCAAGGGGAGGAAAGGAAATAACCATGATCAGAGCAGAATTAAATGACATAGAGACTAAAAGCACATTTCTAAGGATCAATGAATCCAGGAACTGGTTCTTTGAAAAGATAAATAAAATTGACAAGACATTAACCAGACTTACCAAGAAAAAAGAGAGAGGACCCAAATAAACACAATCAGAAATGAAAGAGGAGAAATTACAACTGATACCACACAAACAAAAAGGATTGCAAGAAATTACTATGAACAACTATATACCAAGAAACTTGAAAACCTGGGTGAAATGGACAAATTTGTAGAAAAATATAATCTTCCAAAACTGAATGAAGAAGAAGCAGAAAGCCTGAACAGACCTATAATAGCTAGTGAAATTGAAGCAGTAGTCAAAAAACTCCCAGTACACAAAAACCCTGGACTGGATGGTTTCACAGGAGAATTTTACAAAACATTTAAGAAAAGGTCAACCCCTATCCTTCTCAGACTATTCCAAAAAAAAAATCCAAGAAGAGGGAAGACCTTCAAACTCTTTTTATGAAGTCACTACCATCCTAAATCCAAAACCAGATAAAGACACAACAAAGAAAGAAAACTTAAGGCCATTATCACTGATGAATATAGATGATAAAATCCTCAACAAAATATTGGCAAACCACATCCAGCAATACATTAAAAAGATCATACACCATGACGAAGTGGGATTCATCCCAGGGATGCAAGAATGGTACAATATTCACAAATCAATAAACATAATACAGCACATAAATAAAAGGAAAGACAAATACCACCTGATCATGTCAATAGATGCTGAAAAAGCATTTGATAAAGTATAGCCCCCATTTATGATAAAAAACACTCAGTAAAGTGGGAGTAGAGGGAGCATACCTCAAACTAATAAAGGCCACATATGAGAAACCTACAGCCAACATCATACTCAATGGGCAAAAACAAAACTTTCCCACTAAGATCAGGATGTGTGCTTTCACCACTTCTATTCAACATAGTATTGGAACTCCTAGACACAGAAATAAAACAAGAAAAAGAAATAAAAGGCACCCAAGTTGGAAAAGAGGGAGCAAAACTGTCATTGTTTGCAGAGTGCATGATAGTGTACATAGAAAATCCTATAGAATCACCAAAAAATTACTCAACCTAATAAGGGACTTTCACAACATAGCAGGATACAAAGTCAATATTCAGAAATGAAAGGCATTTTTTACACCAACAATGCAATATCAGAAATACAAATCAGGAAAGAAATCCCATTTGATATAGCAACAAGAAAACTAAAATACCTAGGACTAAACCAAAGAGGTAACCAAAGACCTGTACTCAGAAAACTATACAACACTGAAGAAAAAAATTAAGAAAGACACAAAGGAATGGAATTGTATACCATGTTCATGGATTAGAAGAATCAACATAATCAAAATGCCCATACAACACAAAGTGATTTATAGATTCAATGCAATCCTTATTAAAATACCAATGATGTATTTCACAGCTATAGAGCAAACATTTCAAAACTTTATGTGGAACTATAAATGACTCTGAATAGTTGCAGCAATTTTGAGAAAGAAAAACGAGGTAGGAGGGCTCACAATACCTGATACCAAACTGTATTACAAGGCCACAATAATCAAAACAGCCTGGTACTGGCATAAGAACAGACACATAGATCAATGGAACAGAATAGAGAGCCCAGAAATAAACCCAAGTCTCAATGGTCAATTAATAGTCAACAAGGGGGCAGATGCATAAAATTGAGTAAAAATAGCCTCTTCAACAAATGGTGTTGGGAGATCTGGACAGCTACATGCAAAATAATGAAACTTGATCACCAGCTTACACCATACACAAAAATAAATTCAATGTGGATAAAAGATTTAAATATAAGTCATGGCACCATAAAAGTCCTAGAGGAGAACATAGGCAGGAAAATCTCAGATATTTCAAGCAGCAATATTTTCACTGTTTTCTCCCCTAGAGCAAGGAACATAAAGGAAAGAATAAACAAATGGGACCTCACCAAAATAAAAAGCTTCTGCATGGCTAAAGAAAACATCAGCAAAATGAAATGGGAGCCAACCATATTGAAAAATATATTTGCCAATGATACCTCAGACAAGGGTCTGATCTCCAAAATATATAAAGAACTCAAACAACTCTGCTCCAGGAAGACAAACAACCCAATTAAAAACTGTGCAAAGGTCTTGAACAGACACTTCTCTAATGAGGACATACAGAGGGCCCAGAGACATGAAAAATGCTCAGCATCAGTAGCCACTAGAGAGATGCAAATTAAAACTACAATGAGATACCACTTCACACCAGTCAGAATGGCCATCATAAACAAATCAACAAATAAGTGCTGGCAAGGTTGTGGAGAAAAGGGAACCCTAGTGCACTATTGGTGGGAACGCAAACTGGTGCAACCACTATAGAAAACAGTATGGAATTTCCTCAGAAAACTAAAACTGGAACTGCCTTTTGACCCAGCAATACCACTGCTGGGATTATACCCTAAGCATCCTGAAATACCAATTTGAAAGAACCTGTGCATGCATCCCAATGTTCATAGTAGCACAACTTACAATAGACCAAGTGTTGGAAGCAATCTAAATGCCCACCAGTAAATTAGTGGATAAAAAAACTATGGTACATTTACACAATGGAATACTACACAGCAGAAAGAAAGAAGGAGCTTATACCCTTTGCAACAGCATAGATGGAACTGGAGAGCATTATGCTAAGTGAAATAAGCCAGGTGGTGAAAGACAAAAACTATATGATCTCACCTATAAGTGGAACCTAATGAACAAAACAAACAATCAATCAAAATATAACCAGAGACATTGAAATAAAGAGCAAACTGACAGTAACCAGAGGGGAGTGGGGAGAGGGATAACAGAGGAAAATAGAGGAAAGTCCATCAAGGAATATGTATAAAGGACACATGGTCCCAGCCAAAGGGCATAGGTTCAAGGGTGGGGCAGGTGGCTATGGTGGGGTGAAAATGGAGACAACTGTACTTGAAAATAAATAAATAAATATATGTATACATCAATAAATAAATGTTAAAAAATGGCATTGAATGAAACAATGTTATTCAAGGACCTGCCATATATATATGTGTGTGTGTGTGTGTGTGTGTGTGTGTGTGTGTGTGTGTGTGTGTGTGTATACATGTATATATATGATCTGGCACAAATAACACCTCTTTTTATTACAAAATCATAAGCTTGTAATTCTGTAACATAACAATATCACACTCAAGCACATAATATGACATTTTAGGTTAAATGTTCAAATTAAAACTATAAATTATTATGCCCATATTACTACCCTACTGAACACACTCAAGCAGTCCTTACTTCTGCTGGACCCTGTATATTATACATACACACATACATATATATGTGTGTGTGTGTGTGTGTGTGTGTGTGTGTGTGTGTGTATTTATTTATTTATATATGTATTCACACACACATGCAAGGGGGACCCCAAAAAACAGAATTATCTTCTGGAGAGTAGGCCCCTTATAGTACAGGCTTCCCCCCCAGGTGAGTGGTCTAAGAACCCATCTGTATCAGTCTATCAGCAGGCATTGTTGTGAGAGGCTGCATTTGGCTTCGTTGTATTTTTTTTAAGACTCTTTCAATACATTTGATCATTTCATGATGAGTGATTTCCAAGCACACCTATCCACACTACGCTGACTATTCAGCAGTTTTTGACCAAAAAGGGTATGACCCCATGCCCCATCCTCCTACTAACCCAGTCTTGGCTTGAGTGACTTCTTTTGTTTCCCAGTATGAAAAAAGTCCTCAAAGGGAAACATTTTGCCAATGTGGAAGAGGGGAAAGAAAAAAAATGCTGAAGCACTAAAGGGCATCAAAATCAACAAGTTCAGAAAATTTTGAGCAGTGGAAAAAAACATCTCAATAGGTGTATTGCATTAAATGGAGAGTACTTTGAAGGTGACTGAAGTTTAAACGTGTAAGAATAAATATACCATTTTTATAAATAAATTCCAGAGTTTTGGGGTCCTTCCCTCATATATACTCTATCTATGTGCTGTTCCCACATGGTGGCCTCAGGATAACTGACCTTTTCACATAGCAGCTGGAGAATCCCACTGTCCCAAGAGAAACTGGCATATCTCCACAGCCTTTTCTAACCTGGCTTCAGAATTCACAGTGTCCCTTCTGCTATGTTCTAGTCATGGAAGCAATCATAAAGTCCTGCCCAGAATAAGGGGAGGGGACACAGACTCTATCTTAGGGGGAGAAATGTCAACAGAGTTGCAGAGATACTTGTAAACCAGTGATTTCAACTGATGTGTCACAAGTATTTTTAAAACTTGCAGTACCTCACACTATTTAGTTAGGGGCACTGACCTCTTTTCCCTTGAATTGTCAAGTAAAAAATGACAAAGGCCAGCACAACAAAAGCCATCTGGTGTGAATGCCCTGACTTGAAGCATGAATGATATATAGGTAATATACTAGAGATGCATCTTACTGGTCATGTCACATAATAAGGTTGTATCTGGCTTGTTAATTCTTGGTATCAGAAATACTTATATACAAGTATAGGTACCTGATTTTTTTAAAGCCCTTTTGCAGCCAAAAGAGTAGGTAATTACTAGTATTAGTTTTGTTTTGTTTTGTTTGTGTAAATCAATGAAAACTACACCTATTTTTGTCAGATCAGCAAAAAAAAATTTTGGGGTTTGCCACAGAACTTTAGTAATTAGTTTATGTGTGCCATGAGATAAAGTAGGTTAAAAATCACTATTCTAAGCCATTACAAGACATGAAACAAAAATATTAATGAACAAAATTGCAGAGTTGTGTTGAGTGCTATTGTGAAATAGGTAGTCATGAATTAAAGAGAGACCAGTAAGCCGAGTTGAATGTTTTTGTCCACTGACTTTTGGCTACTTGGTTACAGATCTAGGAGGAAGAATGGCTGGCTTTATTGTGGATTTTGCCAATCCCTATTATTTCTATGAGACATAGGTCTATGATGGCAGGGACCTGGCCTGTCTGAGTTATGGCTGGATCTCAGAGATTAGAACTGGGCCTGGTACAAAAGGGTCCTTCAGCGTACCTGCATTGGGCTTGACCTGCATTTTATTCACAGCTTTTGTTCAGGCTATTCTTTCTAATCAGGATGCCTCCTGCCTCCACTGTCACCAACTTCACCACATGACTGTGTAGATCACTTAACAGCATGAAGCTTCAGTCTTCACACCTATAAAATGAAGATTAGATGTTCTTTAGGGTCTCTTTCAGGTATAAAAATCATATCTTGCTATCTTATCCCATTCATCTGATGACTTCCTACAATGATACCAAAATACATCAGCTCAGTTGAAGCACTAACACAGGTGCCCTCAGGTTTGTACTTTACAACTGATCCGCTTAAGACGCAGCCTCTGGAAACACATTGAATCTAAAAGCAAAGCCTCCTATACTCAATAAATCCTTGTTGAATTTCAGCATGAGACCACAGAGAGAGAAGTATGTATTGATGCTGGAGCTGTAAAGTACCTAAAATAAGACAGATCTAGCCCATTCTCTGCCCTCTTGGGTGTTCATATCCTTTCTGAGCTGTCAGCCAACTCAGCCAGATAGATATCTCTGTTTATCTTCCCACATACATCAATCCCTTTCTTCCCTGAATCATTTTTGTTGCATTTCTCTGAACCTCCTCCACTCTCTCTCTCTCTCTCTCTCTGCCTTTCCAATACTCAATGTCAGAGCCATCCACAGAGTAGGAAGTCAGGGCACCACAGAAGCAAGAAAGAGAGTAGCCAACAGAGACAGACAACCCTTTGTTAGTAAGGCAACCATACTGATTGAGCATCCACTGTGCCCTCCCAGTGGCAGGACCCCATGGAGTCCAATCTGTAGAGCTGACAATTGCTTACAAGGTGGGTTTGAGAGCCTGCTTGAATATGGCTAGCCTGGGTTCAAACCTAACCTCATCGCTAACTAAATGTGTGTGTGACCTTGGACAAATTATTCATTAACCATTCCACTCCTCATTTGCCTCACCTAAAAATGAGGACAATCATATATCTGACTCCACAGAGTTACTGTGAGGATTAAATGAAATAACACACATGAAATGCTTTGAACAGCAACTAACACATAGTAGGTACTCAATAAATGAGAGCTGTTATCTATTACCTTCTATAGTGCTCAAAATTCCACATTTAAAGATTTATTCCTTGGGATTAAGGCAGGGAATCTAGCCTTGCTATTTAGTCCTATTCTATTCCTGTTCCCAGTTTAAGAAGTCCAGTTGTACTCCTGCATTATTTTGTGAAGAGTGAAGTTCCTACCTTGCACCCCTGGAACTGTATACCTGCCATCATAATCTGCCCAATGTCCAATCCCTCTACCACCAACTCCATACCTTTAGTTCTCCTCTTGTGACTAAAATCTAGCTCCTAAAATCCAGACCCACTAAAGGAGTTCTGCCAGATATGAAGTAGCTGTTCAATGAGTATTAGGTGATTGACTGGCCAGCTACCTTCTGCAGGACTCGTTGATGCTGACTCCAAATAGTGTCCCATGTGCTCTCTCAACTTACACACTCAGTGGCTGCTTGCTCACTAGGCCCTCCCATCATCCTCCATGAGAAAGTAGGTCCAAAATATCAGCCAGAGCACAACTCTTTTTCCACCTTCTTTGCTGTTGAAGACAGATCATGAAATCTCTGAGGGCTCTCCTCTAAAACACACATTCCACGATCCCCCTGATCTAAAACTCCACCTCTCCAGGGCATACAACAAGGATCCATTGGAAACACTTGTCAACCTGTGTCCAGCTTCCTCCACCTTCTGCACCACCCTCTGCAGTGCTCCATGAGGGTCCCAGAGACAGTCCCCTTCGTGCCTGCCCAGTGCCCAGAGTCCCTGCCAAGTACAAGAGAGTCAGGAGTATGACAGAGGAGAGCATCTGCCTACAGCAAAGGGCTCAGAACAAGAGGGAGTATAAAATTAGGCTGGAACAGTCGGATGGTGCCAAATCAGGGAGGGCAGTGAAAGGAGTCAGCAAAGTCTCTCTGAACTGCAGACCATAAGAGAATAGTGCTTCAGGAGAGGACCGTGGCCCAGGTTCACTTGTGAAGAGCTTGGAGGTGAGAAGGACTACAGATTCTTTGAAAGTCAGCAGAAAGATACACCTTTTGCCCAGGAAAACATACTTATATATAAATATATATACACACATATACAAGTATACATATATATTGAACAATTTGCATAATATTTCAGAGGCTTTACAGACTGTCCATAGGACTCTCCATGGCATCCCTAAACTCTAGATTAAAAAGATCAGGAGTAGAATTTTACAACCACTCAGCACCTGGCAAAGTCACTCAAGTAAGTAGCGTTTTGTTCATTCATTTGTTTGTTCTTTAGGAAGGAAGGGAGAGAGAGAGAAAGAAACATCAATTTATTGTTCCACTTACTCATGCATTCGTTGGTTGCTCCTTGTATGTGCCCTAACCAGAGATCAAACCCTCAACTTTGTGTATAGGAATGATTCTCTAACCCACCAAGCTACCTGGCCAGGGCCAAATGAGTAGTGTTTAAGAAAAAACCCAAACTACTCAATTCCTGATGAGAGAAGATAGAAACCTGAATAAATGTAGTACTAATGGAATGGACAATAGAGAGTGAACTCCAGGTCATTTAAGAAGGAGGGAAAAAAGATTTTTTACTCATTGAATCTGGAAAATGAAGAAAAGGGAAGTTCGAACATTTTTAATCTAAGTGATCAGATGCATGATGATGTATCCAAATGAGAGAAGATGGAGTTTTTGTTTTTTTCCATTGCTTGTGGGAGGAATGTGAAGTTTGATTTGTTGATTCAGCCAGCCTTAATAAAGGGCCTAGGATGTGCTTGACCCTGGGAACACAGAGAGGAAAAGGCAGAGCCCTGCTCTCATGGGAAAACAGTCAGGCCAAGAACAATGAAAATACAGTGGTTGTAAGAGGGCAGGGGTGGCCTGCACAAAGCAAGGGGAGCACCTTGGTGCACATAATCTGCCCAGGAAATCAGATGTTTGAGCTGAAACTTCAAGAAAGCTTAGAGCTTTACCTAACAGACTGGTTAGGAGGTGGGAGGGAGGCAGGAGTGGGTACACTATTACAGAGCCCTAAAGTTTCAGTGGGGAGAACACGTTAAAGTCTCACCAAAACCAATAGCCCACATCTCCTCGTTACGTTCTCAGCTGAGTGTTGCCTATGGGAGATAGGAGAAAAAAAATCTGATTCAATATATGAAAGTTCATACTGACAGCTGAGGGGAGGGTGGGGAGCAGGAAAATATTTGAGTCACTAAAGGGGAAGAAAACAGTAAGGAAGTTGCATTCGTGAGCTTAACTTCCAACCCATTTCTCCCACTGTTGTTGAGGGAAACAACAAAATGTCAAAATCCAGTCTAGCACAGCCAGACTGGCTCCAGATGGATCCACCTCTGAGGAAAGAATCAACAAAATCACACTACAGGAAGCTCAAGGAGTCTCAGTCTTCGAAATAGCTTTTTAACAGCTGCAGAGTCAGGTTTTCTTCTCTGGTCTGCAGTCATACTGGCCTCTATGATCTCTAAATAAGTCAAGCAAGAAATTTTTCCTCAAGTAGGCGGCCTTTTATGGCTGGCTTCTTGGGATCCCTGAATGCTGTGCTTTGGCAGGTGTGTGACTGCCAGGCAGGGAATTCTGGAGCTTTGAGAGGGGACAGAGGCAGGTCACAGAGCTTTAGAATCCCCATCTCAAGGAGAAACCAGAAAGGTCTAAACCTAGAAAGGAGAGGCAATAGGTACAGAAATGAGGTGGTAAGTGCCAGATACTTTTTTTAAAAAATAGATTATATTGACTAATTGAAGTATAGAAGCAAAGCAAGGGGGAGGAAATTAAAATGTACTTCACTGAAATGAGGAGTGGTGAGAATTCCAGGGAGGTGAGATGGGTGGAGGATTCTGGAAGGAGAGATAATGAATTAAGTTCCATTTTGGAAGGGGTACTTTTTGTGTGTGTGCCTTTGGAATATAAAACAAAAATATGTTGAATACATAAGCCTAGAGTTTAGGAGAGTAGTCTAGTCTGGACACAGATCTTGAAAATAACAGCAAAGTCATAGGCATAGATGAAACCACCCACAAAGATATAGAAAAGAAATGCAAGAAGCTGAGAGCAAGACCCCGGACAAAACCAAGATTTAAGAACTAAACAGAGGAGACTGAGAAGAAACAAGACAGCCAGAATAACCAGGAGAATGGCACCAAGGAAATGAAGGGGAAATGTTCAAAAATGAAGTTGTCCCAAAGGTCAAATGTCCCATAAAGTTCAAATAAAATGTCAACTGAAACATGTCTATTGGACTTAACTGAGAAATCATTGGTAACCTTTTCAAGAAGTGGGCAGAGAGCAGATTACTGGGGGTTGAAGAGTCCATGAAGAGGAGGTGTGGATGGCTCCTTTGTGAGATGTGGCCGGGAAGGGAAGGAGAGAGTCTGGGATGGGGACAGGAATATGCAAAAGAAGAAATGTTGGGTCATTGGCAGATGTTCCTTTGTTGCCATAGTTTTCTAATGAGAAAGATTTAAAAGTTTTTATTCTTCAGGGAAGAAGCCAATGGAGAGGAAGAGAAAAAAAAATATAGGAAATAGAAGGGAAAGTTGATGGAGTAAGTTCACAGAGGAGACTGGAGTGGTAGAACGTCAGCTCACAGGTGAGCCTTAGATGGGAGGAACTCATCAATGAAGGACAATGATGAGAGGGAAAGGCTGGTGCTGACACAGACAAATGTGTACATGGGAGCAATCACTGCCTGTCTTTTTCCTGGGCAATATTAAATAGCATTGTCCACAGAAAGCGAGGGAACTGGAATGGAGAGGTAAGCCTGGGAAAAGTGGTAAGGGGGTGGGAGGGTTTTATACTGTTAACATGGGATGATAAACCTACATCTGCATCAGTACCTGTGTGTGTTGTGTGACTGCATCCAGCATCTCTCAGAATTTCAAGTTTGGGGGAAGGGGCACCTCAGATATGAAGATATAAGTTGAGGGCTGAAGAACAGGTATAGCAGACAGACATGGGGACAAAGGAACTAAAGATGTCACCGAGAGAGAATGAAGGATAAAATGCACCATGAAATTTCATCTTAAATGATAAAGAAATGAAGCCAGGAAGGAGCTGGCAGATTTAGGAGAAGAATGAGAGAGGAAAGACTAGAGATTCCCACAAAGAGAAAGCAGTGGGATTTCAAATCTGTATTAAAGGAAATGTGAAGTGTGGATCTTATGTTTTCATAATATGGGATGTTACCAAAGTATACTGATTATAATTATTCTGCCTAGGGAAATGAGGGGTGGAGTAAAGGACAGGTATGTTTATGAACTGCAAATACAACTTTTAAAAAGTAAAAGCAAACTTCCATTTATCTAAAGCTGCTAACTTCAAAAGAAGCTCATTGTTATATAAAAAGCTAGCACCCATGAGAAATGAGGTCCTGCTTCTGATGTGACAATCTGAGAAAGACAAATCAATGAGAAGCAAACCCTCACTTGTGACAATAATTGCAACCCAAGTGTTGTCTACAAAGACTGGTCAAGGACTGTGGCTGCAGAGTGTAGAGCTAGATTTTTTAATACCAGGTTGAAAGACATTACTCATTTCATAGTTTCCTCAGTATTAGCCAAAGTCATGGTCTGGGAGGAGTGCTCATCACTGCCCAGGTTGGAGCGTATTCTACTTTGAAACCTCATTCTCCTCCCTTCCTCCCATCTCCCACCTGTGTCTCTTATTTGCTCAACCAATTAGGAAGCCAGATAGAAAGGCCATTGATGCAGAACATACCAGTCAGCCTCCCAAGACAGAAATTAGGAAGAAGAAGAATAAAGAATGGATCTGGAGGAGGAAACAACTGTCCAACAGAGTTAACAAGGCTTAAAAATAGCTGTAGTGATACCCCAGGATGTGTCTTTAGCTCAGAGATACTGGTTTAATGAAATGCATGAGACTCAGCATGCAGACTGGGGCTGGATCAAAAGCCACAAACTGAACCTACAGGAAATTCAGCATGTAGACAGCTTTTGTTTGGCCCATAGAACATATGTGTGTATATGTTTTCAAATCAAAGATAGCACATTTCTAAGTGTTTTCAAATCAGGAGATATCACATAAAAACATACATTTCTGGCTTTTCTTTAAAAATTGGAAGGTCTAGCAACACCAGATGCATTTCCTACAGGGCAAGTCTGAGCTGGAGCTGAGTAACAGCAGCCCGCTTAGACAGGCCACACCTTCTCCGATTTTTCTTGGGCCCAAACACCTTCTTTTACATGCCTAACACTGAGGTCAGGGGGAAGTTTTCACTTTGAAGTTGTCAGTCAGCAATGGGCTTGCAGGGCCAGAAAAGTACTTTTCTGTATTTATTTCCCTACCAAAATGGGAAAACAAAAAATAGACAAAGAGTGCAGAGTTTTTCCCTGAAAAATGGAAGAGAACATTATTCTTCTGGAAGGGAAGAGTTTTTCTGCATAGATGAAACCACCCACAAAGATATAGAAAAGAAATGCAAGAAGCTGAGAGCAAGACCCCGGACAAAACCAAGATTTAAGAACTAAACAGAGGAGGCTGAGAAGAAACAAGACAGCCAGAATAACCAGGAGAATGGCACCAAGGAAATGAAGGGGAAATGTTCAAAAATGAAGTTGTCCCCAAAGGTCAAATGTCCCATAAAGTTCAAATAAAATGTCAACTGAAACATGTCTATTGGACTTAACTGAGAAATCATTGGTAACCTTTTCAAGAAGTGGGCAGAGAGCAGATTACTGGGGGTTGAAGAGTCCATGAAGAGGAGGTGTGGATGGCTCCTTTGTGAGATGTGGCCGGGAAGGGAAGGAGAGAGTCTGGGATGGGGACAGGAATATGCAAAAGAAGAAATGTTGGGTCATTGGCAGATGTTCCTTTGTTGCCATAGTTTTCTAATGAGAAAGATTTAAAAGTTTTTATTCTTCAGGGAAGAAGCCAATGGAGAGGAAGAGAAAAAAAATATAGGAAATAGAAGGGAAAGTTGCATGTTTTAATACACACACAAAGTGTTTCTGTGTCAAAAGAACATAAGAGACCATTTTTGTTTTACTTAGCTCCCTGTCACTTGCCAGGAACTCTATAGGTATTGCAGCTTGAGGTCCATTGGCAGATTGAGCCATGAAGGTGGAAAGCAAAAAAATCATCTGAATTTCATGTCACTTACCCACAGTATTCTCTGACACTAATGTTAAGTCTCCAAATGTCTCCAAAGAATTCCCCACCAGCTTTGTCCTCTAGGTAACTTTGGAGCATCTAGATCTCAAAGGTTTGCAGCACTACCATGTAGAGACATCCTCTAGACAGAGAGAAAAAAGGTTGTAGGGACAAGGACATTTGAGGCAGAGATGATGACTGAAGGCATGGGAGTAGGTGAGTTCACCTAGTTAAAGGAGTGTGGACAGATAAGTACAGAGGGCAAGAAGTGGTATAAGAGACACAGGTATTTAAAAGTTGAGGAAAAGCAATTTGATAGAGGGAATTTAATACAGGGAATTGGTTACTCAAGTAATAGAAGTGTTGAGCAGCTAAATGGACAATGAGGCAAATCAGAAATTAACAATATAGTTGCCCCCTTGTCTGGGGTTTCACCATCTATAGTTACAGTCACCCACAGTCAACCATAGTTCCAACATTAAGTGGAAAATTCCAGAAATAAACAAACAATTTGTAAGTTTTAAATCACATGCCATTCTGAGTAGCTTCATGAAATTTCTTACCACTGCATCCCACTCAGACAAGAACCATCCTTTGTCCATATGAGCTCCCAGCTCTCTAGTCATTTAGTAGTCACCTTGGTTTTCAGATCGACTGTTGTGGTGTCTCAGTGCTTTTGTTCAAGTTACCCTTGTTTTACTTAGTAATGGTCCCAAAATGTAAGAGTACTGACACTGGGAATTCAGATATGGCAATGAGAAGCCATAAAGTGCTTCCTTCAAGTAAAAAGTTGAGTATAGTACAATAAGATATTTTGAAAGAAAGACCACATTCACATAACTTTTATTCCAATTTACTGTTATAATTATCTTATTTTATTATTAGCTATTGTTATTCATCTCTTACTGTGCCTAATTTAAATTTTATCATAGGTATGTACACACAAGAAAAAACATAGTATATCTAGGGTTGGGCACTATCTGCAGTTTCAGACATCCACTGGGGGCCTTGAAACATATTCCCCACAGACAAGGGGGAACACCTATAAGTCTTTGCCTCCCCTAGGGCTGATGGAACTTAAGAAGGAAATGGTGATACCATTGGTGATACCAAATGGTGATACAGAGCCCAGAAGCCAGGACTGCCAGTAGGAACTCGAACAGGATGGACACTGAGTGCAATGAGCTAGACCTATAGGAAAAGGGCATGGTTTCCAGACCCTGAAAGGACAGAGGAGATTGAGCAATTGCCAGAGAAACCAGCTGGAGCTTCTGCCAGCTCCTCCCATTGGCCGAACCTACTTGGAAATGTAGGTTTGATACAGGCAGAACAGGGAGAGTAAAAAATAAATCCAAGAGCAACCACAAATAATTAGGTGGAAATAATATTTTAGAGGATTTAAAAGGAATTGAGGGATAAATGTAGACCATATAGTTCAGTCATTTGTGCTGTTGCAGTGTTTCAGTGCAAATTTTGCCCTGTTTGCATTCTTATCTTCCTAAGATTTTAGGAAAACTAGCTCCCAAAAGCTGACTATTAAAAACTCCACTTCAAGTTATTTTTCCTCAAATTAAATACTTTTTTCCAAGTTTCTTGTTCCTAAATTTCTGCTGAAATTTATAGCCTCTTCATAAATTTATAATTTATAATTCCTTTTCTTTTTTAGTTCTTCAATAATGAGGAATTTGAGAATGTTGTTCTTGCTATTAGTTTGCAGTTACAAAGTAGTACATTTATTCATTTGAGAAATAGCCAGCCAGTGATTTAAAATTACATCTAGGTGAAAGCTAGGGCCACTCCCCTATTGACGAGATAAGGTTTTCCATTTCTACCATCTGAAGAGGTTCAAGTATAGATTCTCCATACTCTTCAAGTTATACACTCCTAAATCAAATGATAACTGTTTTAATCATATGGTCAATAAAACAAACTCTGGTTGATTTAAGAGAGCAAGACATTATTGGAAGACAGAACAGGACCAGGACATGGATTTTGTTAACAACCTAGGTCTTACTTTTAATTTCCTCATCTGACAAGTTAGAATAACTGGTGCCCCAACTAGCTTTTAGAAGATCAAACAAGATAAGTAGTTGAGTGTTTCTTATAAAATGCAATATAAAAATATATCTACAGAGCCAGAATGCCTGGGTTCCAAACCCAATCCCACCATTTTCTAGCCATGTGAACTTGAGCAAATTATTCAACTTCTCTGTGCCTTGATGTCCTCATCTGTAAAACGGAAAAGTAGGAGGACCCTTACCATAGCTTTTCTCCAATGACTAGCTGGGGTGGAGAACCAAAACCCTGCCCCCTTTCTCAACAATGAGATAATGTGAAATTTACATCCCTGAGTTCCCAGCAAATCATCCGAATCCCATCCTCACCTGAAATCCCATCATCTTGCAGCATCTTTCTCTGTCCTGATTCTGCTCCCCTTTCTCCCTTAGCAGCTTTTCCTACAAGCATTCTCTTACTAAGTCTCATGCACATAGATCACTGATACAAGCTCTGCTTTTAATAAACCCAAACTAAGTCAGTACCACTCACACAGGGTTTAGTACATGCAGAGCCCTTGGAACAGTGCCTGACACATAGTAACTGTGCAATAAGTCTCACCAGAAAATGGGCCAGAAAAAAAATGGTTATATGGTGATTGTGATGATGATATTACAAATTCCTTGGCTTGTGGTTAGCATGTAAAAACACTGGAAGTCATCCCTCTGTCCCAACAGTAAATAAAAAAACCTAACAAACTGAAAAATCAACTCGTCTTGGAACCATCTGAGAAGTGAGGTCACAGGGCACTGCCCTCAAAATTAGAGAGATAGCAGACAGATACAGAGAATACAACTTTTAAGAGCAGAAACCTACAAACAGAAACCTTCTGCAAACCTGTGCTGGGTAGGAAAATCTGAACTGTAACTGATGAATTGCTGCAGGCTCAGTATGGACAAGTCTGAGAACTTCAGGAGGACACAGTATGCGGGGTGGGATGGGGGAGAAATTTTACAGGTTTTATCTCCAGGAACTCTACCAGGTCCTCACAGTGAACACTGAAGAAAAATCTCCTGCTGCTTCTCACAGAGGGAGGGGGGAGAAATCAATTTGAAATACACCAGACACAGGGGTGTTCAACCAGCAGCCCTCTGGCCATATGCAGCCCAGGATGGCTGTGAATGCAGCCCAACACAAAATCGTAAATTTACTTAACATTATGAGATTCCTTGGTGTGTGTGATTACATGCTGCAATGTATTTAATATGTGGCCCAAGACAACTCTTGTTCTTCTGGTGTGGCCCAAAGACACCAAAATGATGGGCACCCGAGCACCACTGCATCCTGTTTTCTTAAGGCCTGCTTTTAGGGGAAACTAGTTAACCTGAGCCTAACCTGCTGGGATACCATCAGAGCATACCTGATCCAGCAGAAGGGAAATCCTAACTACAGCTCCTTCTAGCCATCCTGCCCCACCTAAGGTGGGAGCAGGGAGGAAGAAAATGGGAGATGTGGGAGCTCTGAGAAGCACTTGTGAAGTTCACAGTCCAGCAGCACAGGCTCACCAAGACACTCAGACCTAATCACAGAACTACAGAATGCCTTCTTCTCCCTCTCCCAGCACCTCACCACCACATCAGTTAAAGCCTATTTACCAGAGTTCCTCTTACCCAATGCACAATGTCCAGCTTTCAACAAAAAAATGACAACATACTAAAAGGCAAAAAAATGAGTTTGAAGGGACAGTAAAATTTCAGCTATCTTGTGTAGCAATATTTTTGCCAACATATCTCCTAGGACAAGGGAAATAAAGGAAAAAGTAAACAAATGGGACTATATCAAATTAAAAAGCTTCTGCATGGCTAAAGAAAATATCATCATCAAAATGAAAAGAGAACCAACTGCGTAGGAGAGCATATTTGCCAACAATACATCAGACAGGGGTTTAACCTCCAAAATGTATAAAGAACTCACACAACTCAGCACCAAGAAGACAAACAATCCAGTCAAAAACTGGGCAGAAGACCTGAATAGACACCCCTCCAAAGAGGACATACAGAGGACCCATAGACATATGAAAAGATGCTCTACATCACTAGCCATCAGAGATGCAAATTAAAACTACAATGAGATATCACCTCACACCTGTCAGAATGACTATCATTAATAAATCAACAAACAATAATTGTTGGAATGGTTGTGGAGAAAAGGGAACCCTAGTGCACTGTTGGTAGGAATGCAGATTGGTGCAGCCACTGTGGAAAACAGTTTGGAATTTCCTCAGAAAACTAAAAATGGAACTGTCTTATGATCCAGTGATTCCACTGCTAGGATTACACCTTAAAAATCCCGAAACAATAATTCAAAAAAACTTTCGCACTCCGGTGTTTATAGACTTCTAACTTTAAAAAACATTGTTCAGTTTTCCTCCAGCCCATCTGCTCTAGATTGAATGAAAATATTCAGCTGCTACGTTAGTCTACTAGCCACCATTATTAGAGAATTAGAGAAGAGGTGAGTTCTGACACTGGGTCTCAGTAGTATATTCTTGGGACAAAAGAGAATAGAAAGGACATAGAAAGAATAAAATAGTTGGACTCTAGACTAAAATTGTCATGAGATCAGACACCGTTAGAGCCCCAAAGCCAAGCACACTGTCCAGCACAGCTATAATACCATCAATAATTATTTCATGTGATAGTTTTAAATCTATATCCATAAATTCTTTGATACTCCTCCCTCCCCCCTCATTTAAGAGGTAAAATTTAATTTCCCTCTGATTGAGTGTGGACTTACTGAGCCAATCAATTAAATAGAATAAGGCAGAAGTGATAGAATGTCACTTCAGAGAATAAGTTATAAAGGCTAGAGTCTCCGCCTGGGTGTTCTCACTCCCACCCTCTCCCTCCTGGATTATTCCTATGGAGGAAGCCCTATGAAATGGCTTACATGACAAGAACTGAGGCCTCCTACCAACAGCCCCACGAAAGATGTCAAAAGTGGACCCTCCAGCTCTTCAGAGGGCTGCTTCTCTGGCCAACCACTTAACTGCAAACTCATGAGAGACCCTGAGCCAGGGTCTGCATTCCTGACCCACAAAAAAGTGAGATAATAAACGTTTGCTGTTTTAAGCTGCCAAATCTAGGGTGATTTGTTACACAGCAATAAATAACTAACGATGTGGGAAGACAATAAAATTCCAGACATCAGTGGTTTGACTGAAGAACAGGGGAGAAACACCAGGACTACACAAGAAAGGACGCCCTGGCAAGGAAGCAGTTCCCTGTGTGTGTGAAGGGCATCTGGAGAACACAAATGTCAGCATGCCAGCATGGAAAACACAGAAATCAATACCACAAACTAAAACAGACTCTGGTGAAAGGGGATCCCTAAGCTCACAGAGGTGGTGGCTCTGTTACTGCAGGGAGCACTACCCATAAGTAGAAGCTCAGTCACTTTCAACAAATGCAAAGTGCTCTTATTAAGGAGAGAGTAAAAAGAGCAAGTCTTTTCCTTGGGGAAGACAGCAAGGGCAAATAATCAGGCTGTTTTAAAATAAAAAATGAAAATGCTTAACTCTTCTGCTGCTAGAACAAAGGGTATCAAATAGTTCAAGTTTTTTGTATTCACAGTTGCTTTTTCCAGTCTCCTGAATTTAAATTAATAAGATGTTTCTGTGAATTCAGTCTTAACTGGGAGGATTTCAAGGAACTTTCCAAACTCATTATATGTAAATTGAGTCCCCAGAAATTTTCCATGGAGTTCAAATTCTCCAAGGCAGCTCTGTAGCTTCTTTCCCAAAGCATTTATTACTTTGTGCTGACCCTGCTGGTGCTCCTGACAGTAGCATGAGACCAAAGGTTAGCAGGGCAAAGACTTGAGCTCTGGACTCAGCTCTAGCAAGCCAGAGGACCTTGAATGAGAACTTTCCCTTGGAAACTCACTTCCTTATTTGTCATGCAGTGTTGATAATGCTATACTTCACAGCGCCAATGTCAAAGTAGATTATAGATGAAAAAGTACTTGGCAAACTGAAGTGTTGCACCAATAGATGTGGGATGCCTTTAGCAGCCATGCTTTTCAAAGAAGACGGCCTCTGAGCTCCTGCCAACCCCTCGGTCATTTCAGACCTTTTGCTAGTATGAAATACTTCCCTCCAACACTTGCTCTCTCTTTGATTATATAACAATAACAACACCCCTATGGTGTCAATACACCAGCGCACCTCGGCCTTGACTGTGGCTCACTGTATTACTTCTGCCTTCTCTGAGGCTGCTCTCAGAGTTTCCTTGGACTCCCTCATACCTCCCTTTACCTGGGAGGTACTCCCCTCCAATAAATGCTTCAGTTTTGTCCTTGAGGAAACCACAGAGGAGTCATTCTGTTCTCGTCCACGAAAGGGCTGCTGCCCAGTGAGGCCTCATTTTCCACTGTACTGCACCCTAAATGTTGTCTCAGAACTACCTGGGCCAGTGCAGTCCAGGAATACCTGTGGACCAAGGATGCTGAAATTCTGAACACCTTCTAGTTTTCCTAAGGCACTGAATTCCCTAGTGTTCTAAATTCCAGGATGTCTTGTCTCCTGCCAGCCTGGCCTACACATCTCTTTTCCATATAGAGATCATTGGTGGTTCAGACCCTGGGTTTCAGAACCAGCTGAGTCATCTGAGCAAATGACCTAACCTAACCTCTCTGTGCCTCATTTCTCATGAGGAAAATGTTAATGATCCCCTGAGGTCACAGTACTTTTTTCTTCCAAGAAGTAAATTCTTTTCTTTTTAATTGTTGTTCAAATACAGTTTTCTGCCTTTTCCCCCATCCCTCCCCACCACCCCAACCTTTCCCACCTCCCTCCCCTGTTTCCACCCCTCCTTGTTATTGTCCATGTGACCTTTATGTTGTTCCTGTAAACCCTTTCCCTTTTGCCCTATAATCTCCTCCCTTCTCCCCTCTGGTCACTGTCAGCCTGTTCTCTATTTCAGTGCCTTTGGTTATATTTTGCTTGCTTGTTCATTTTGTTGATTAGATTCCTGTTAAACATGAGATCATATGGTATTTGTCTTTCACCACCTGGCTTGTTTCACTGAGCACAATGTTCTCCAGTTCCATCCATGCTGTCCCAAAGAGTAGGAGCTTCTTCTTTCTTTCTGCTGCATAGAATTCCATTGTGTAAATGTACCATAGTTTTTTGATCCATTCATTTACTGATGGGCACTTAGGTTGCTTCCAGCACTTGGCTATTGCAAATTGTGCTGCTATGAACATTGGGGTGCAGAGGTTCTTTTGGATTGGTGTTTCAGGGTTCTTAGGATACAACCCTAGCAGTAGAATTGCTGGGTCAAAAGGCAGATCCACGTTTAGTTTTCTGAGATAATTCCATACTGTTTTCCATAGTGGTTGTACCAGTCTGCAATCCCACCAACAGTGCACTAGGGTCCCTTTTTCTCCACAGCCTCTCCAACACTTGTTGTTTGTTGCTTTGTTTATGATGGCCATTCTCAACGGTGTGAGGTGGTAACTCATTGTAGTTTTAATTTGCATCTCTCTGATAGCTAGTGATACTGAGCATCTTTTCATGTGTCTCTGGATCCTCTGTGTGTCCTCCTTGGAGAAGTGTCTGTTCAAGTCCTTTACCCATTTGTTAATTGGGTTGCTTGTCTTCTTAGAGTGGAGTCATGTGAGTTCTTTATATATTTTGTAGATCAAACCCTTGTCTAAGGTATCATTGGCAAATATGCTTTCCCATAGGGTTGGTTCTCTTTTTATTTTAATACTGTTTTCTTTAGCCATGCAGAAGATTTTTATTTTGATGAGATCCCATCTTTCCTTTATGTCCCTTGCTCTAGGGGACATATCAGTGAAAATACTACTGTGTGAAATATCTGAGATTTTCCTGCCTATGTTCTCCTCTAGGACTTTTAATAGTGTCATGGCTTATATTTGAATCTTTTACCCACCTTGAATTTACTTTTGTGTATGGTGTAAGTTGGTGCTCAAGTTTCATTTTTTTGCATGTAGCTGTCCAGTTCGCCCAACACCATTTGTTGAAGAGGCTATTTTTACTCCATCTTATGCTGCTGCCTCCTTTGTCAAACATTAATTGACCATAGAGACTTGGGTTTATTTCTGGGCTCTCTGTTGGTCACAGCATTAAATAAGGCAATTGCATAGAGTACTTTAAAGTGTGCCAGGCACACAGAAGGGCTCCATAAATGCAAACTAGTAAACTAGTAAAAGTAAATGCAAACTTGCATTACTTTTCACAAGGTTTCAATTCCTCTCTCAATCTACTCTGTCCCCTGCCCCACATCCCCTTCTCCTCATCCCCATTCCCTTCCTTCCTGCACATCCCAATAGGTCCCAGCAGGGCCCACCTCTTCCACAAAGCCATTCTTGCTATACCACCCTGCAGTGTGTCTTCCTCATTAGAACTCACATAACCTTTGTCTGTGTCACTCATTGGGAAGTTGTCCTATTCTTTCTTGTGCTGTTTGTTCTCTCTCTCTCTATGGCATCATTTAGCTCAAGCAGGCTTCATTTGCTGACCTGTGATTTGTTGTAAGTATTTTACCAAACAGACCTATATTACACCCAGCAATGTGGATGCTGAATTTTAAAACAATATAAGTAGATACCAATGAATAACACAGAAAAGAGAAATTTTGGTCACTTTCAGGATCCAACAGCAAGCCTGGTTTTCCCTGAAGCTAACTCACTTTGTACTTTCCAAAGATGTTCCTATTAATAAAGAGGTGAAGTTCCAACACTTTACCAGTAAGTGATCAGAAATGGAAAAAATGTAAAAGACATAAACTTGTATTCTAGAAGAGTAGTAAAAGAATTCTAGACTGAAAAGGTAATTAAAGTCATAGGTTCTAATTAAAGTAAGGTCAACTGGCTGGAAATTGCAAAGTGTATACCTGGGAGTCTTGACCTTTAAAAGGAGAGAAAGTTGAGGTAAAGTTAAAAAAGAGGGCTGGCTATAGAAAGCAGCCAGGAGAGAGAGACAGGCCCCACCTGATCTGTGCCACAGCAGGGCTCCCAGGGACCCAGAAAGGGATTTCCACCAGCCCTCACAAACTGGGGCCTGTCTAAAGGGGTGCTCTCTAGAGGGGAGACATATGCCTTGGTCTCTCTTCCTGGTGCTATGCAAAGAGACTAAATAAAAGGTATTCTCCAGGTCAATATTAAAAAGAGGCTTAGGATGATTTCAAGGGACCTACCCAAAAAATCTCTCCTCACTAGTTTGTTGATTCCTGAAATCTTTTCTTCTGTAGAGATTGAGGCTTTAGATGTGACTGCCATTCCACACATTGACTGAACAAATGCAGACATTGCTAAGCCATCCTTTCTGGGTTTATTGGATAGGATGAAATGAAAAAGACCAGTGAGGGATAAAACCCCATAAATGAGTCAACTAACTTTGAAGTTCAAACAAAGCAAGAGAATCTGTGCTCCAGGAAAGCTTCCTCCAGCCATGCCTGTATGGCTGCAAGCAGCTCTGCCAGTTAGGATACTTTGTGATACATTAGTAAAGCTGTGGACCCCCGTGGGCCAGCCCTGGAACTGTGTCAAAGAAGTACACCATTTAATAGTAAAAATAATTTTGAAGAGATTTCCTCTACATTCCTCCATTAGTATGTTATGAACTGAACTGTGTGCTCCCCAAAATATGTACATGTGAAAGCCCTAACCCCCAATGTAAGGAGATAGGGCCTTTAAGGAGGCAATTAAAGTTAAATGAGGCTATAAGGGTGGGGTGTCAATCCAAATGACTGGTATCCTCTTGAGAAGAGAAACACCAAAAGTGCATGTGCACAAAGCAGAGGCCATGTGAGAACATGAGAAACCTGTCTCCAAGCCAAGAAGAGAGGCCTCCCCAGAAATCAACCATGCTGGCAACTTGATGTGGACTCCTGAACTGTGAAAAAATAAATATCTGTTGTTTAAGCCACCCAGTCTGTGGTATTCTGTGATGGCAGCCCAAGCAGACTAATATAGGGTCTAACTCATAACCAACTCTCTCTCTCTCTGTCTCTCTCTCTCTCACACACACACACACACACACACACACACACACACACCCCTCCCATGAGAGAGGAGGATAAAGAACTCAGGTTGGCCACAGATTTCTTTTGATGGGCTCCAGGGTGGGGCTTGAGCAGTCCACATATTCTCTCACATTAGTAATTTTTTATCCCATTCCAACACATTCATTATAATAGAAAGATTTTTTTCCCTAGGCTATTAGTACAGGTCAACAAACACTTATTAGGCACCTGCTATACACACCAGGACAAGGATGAAGAAGATATCTGCCTTCAAAGATCTCAAAGTACGGTGACCACGCCCCAGGCTGAGGGCACTGAAGATCGCTGTTCTCTTCCTGGTCCCCCTCTGCCTCGCCATCAGGGAAATGCGGACTGCACACCTGAACTCTGGGGTGCCTGAATCCTATTGGTCCCCAGCTCTCTGGATGGATTGGGAATAGGCAACTTTTCCATCTCATCTAGACTTAAGATGTTTTTACCTCCAGCAGTGTTTAGATTTGCCTACATTTTAACAAGATCCCAAGTCTCCTCACTTGCAGCTGCTTTTGTTTTTAGAAAGCAGAATGGCAAATGGAAAGAGCCCTGAGCACAGAGCTGGACCAGATCGGTGCCAGGCTCCATTTCAATGGCTTCATCTTGTCCAGTCCCCACTGCAGGTGAATGGAAATGACAATGTATACCTCACAACATTGCATGGATTTAAAGAAATGTGTGTACTCAGCTGCAAAGCTACATAAATAAAAGGCAGTAGTAATAATAACTATCGTGTATGAACTGTTTGCCATGTACCAGGGACAAGGGTCTGTCCTCACAATGACAATGACCATAGCAACTCTGATATGTGGGTACTGTTGCACAGTACTGTTATAATCTCCATCATTACTAACAAGAGAAGCAAGGCTTAAAGGAGCTTCACAACTAGGTCAAATCTGAAGGTTGGTGATTCCAGAGTTCTACGTATCCTATTATCCAATTATATTCTCTCATGGATACATAAACTTTTAATCAATTATCTCAGGTACTTTAAAGTAATTGGCATTTGTTACTTAGCACTATAACTTAAAAGAGTTAATACACACTTTACAAATGAAACCATGAGAAACAGAAAGAAATACAGCAATTAGAAGCTTAAGTAATGGGCTAATCATTAGTGGGCTTAGACAACACTCCTCATCCAGGTTTTTGTCAGGTCCATGTCTTTAACGCACACCCCCAATCTGTAGATAACCCTAATACATGAAGTTGGTCACGATGATCAAATCTCTGGCATACAAAAATTTTCCTGATTTTTTTAACCTTAAAAATTGTTCCTTGGCTTCTAATAAAGATGGGGATATAGGTAAATGCAGTACCAGCATCCTCCCACAACCACATCAAAATTACAACTAAACTACACAACAACCATCATTCTGTTTAGATGAAATCTAGCTAAACAGAAGTACTACAACTAAGCATATAAAGAAGCAACCACATCGCGACTGGTAGGAGGGGCAGAGACACAACAGGCTGGCCTCACACCCACATGTGGTGGAGGGATATCTTGGAAGCAGAGGTCATCCCTGAGGAACAAGGGTCCCAGCCCCACACCAGGCCCCCCAGCCCAGGGTCCCAGTGCCAGGAAGAGAAGTTACCATAACTTCTGGCTATGAAAACCAGTGGGGATGGTGGGGCGGAGGTGCTTCTGGAGTCCCAGCATTCCTCTTAAAGGCCCAACACACAGACTTATACGGATTCACTTGCTATAAGCTCCAGCATTGGGGCAGCAGCTTGAAAGGCACCAGGGACATACGGAGAAGGACTGAGTTATCTGCGATGAGGGTGAGGGCTGAAGGGGTAGCTTTTTCCCAGACAGAAGGGCCAGCAGGGGACACTGTTTGCCTCACCATTTGCCTCATCCTGGTGATTTCCTGAGACCCACTCCACCTACCTTGCGGACCCACCCAAGCCATCTCTAGTGGTTTTTTCATATGAACACCCTGTTCTGGCTCATGCCTCAGACTTTCCTAAAGTTTCTTAAGCAAGCAGCATCTGGCCTCAGTGTGCCTCATACCTCTCACTAAGGGCCCCAGACTCAGCAGTAGCAGCATCCAACCTTGGCTGGCAGCTTGACCTCCCCTGGGCACCTGCAAGCCCAGCACAAACAGCAACCATCTGAAGATTGCTTTGTAGCTCATACTGGGAGGCCCTGGGCAGAACACCAGCAGCAGCTGACCTTGGCCTGTACCTCCTGGGAGACCCCAGAGCCAGAGCACCTGGCAGACAGCTTCAGACCATGCCAGGATACCACCCAACAACCTCCACAAGGAACATATTCAAGGGACAGATTCAGTGGGTACCAGAGCCCTGCTGAAGTAAGTCCTGCTCTGTAGGGTGGGCCCCTAGACAACTTATCCTCCAAAGTGATCGCAGTCAGTCCTTGCAGCCCATCAGCCTGGTGGCAAATCCCTCCCATTTATGTGTCAACAATAATCAAGGCTCAACTATAACACGAGGATGCACATAGCCCACTTGGCGGGGGGCACACCTGAAGTGCCCAACTCAGGTGAAAGGGGAGAGTGAGCCACTGGGCCTTGAAGGACACCTACTACCTTAGACCACTCTACCAAGATCAGGAGTCATAGAGGCTCTAACTAATAAATAGAAACAAACACAGGGATGCTGCCAAAATGAAGGGACAAAGAAACATGGCCCAAATGAAAGGACAGAACAATACTCCAGAAAAAGAGCTAAGTAAAATGGAGACAAGTAATCTACTAGATGCAGAGTTCAAAACACTTGTTATAAGAATGCTAAAGGAGCTAAATGAGCTTAAGGAAAGAGTAGATAAACTTATTGAGAACTTCAACAAAGAGGAAACATAAAAATGAAATTAGAGAACATAAACAAGAACCAGTCAGAAATGAAGAATACATTAACTGTAATGAAGATACATTAGAGGAAATCAACAGTGGAGTAGATGAAGCAGATGATCAAATCAGAGATTTGGAATCTAAGAATCAGAAAATACCCAAACAGATCAGCAAAAAGAGAAAAGAATCCCCCAGAATGAAGACAGCATAAGAAGCCTCTGGGACAACTTCAAGCCTACCAACATTTGCATCATGGAGGTGCCAAAATGCAAAAAGAGAGAGCAAGGAGCTGAAAACCTATTTGAAAAAGTAATGACAGAAAACTTCCCTAACTCTGGTGAAGGAAATAGATATACAAGTTCAGGAATTACAGAAAGACCCAAACACGCCCATACTAAGACACATCATAATTAAAATGCAAAAGGTTAAAGACAAAGAGAGAATCTTAAATTCATCAAGAGAAAAGCAGTTGGTTACCCACAAGGGATTTCCCATAGACTGTCAGCTAATTTCTCAACATAAACTTTACAGACCAGAGTGGATTGGCAAGAAATATTCAATGTGGTGAAAAGCACAGACCTACAACCAAGACTACTTTACCCAGCAAAGCAGACAAGAAAAAGCTAAAGAAGTGCATTACCATCAATTCAATATTACATGAAATTTTAAAGGGTCTTCTTTATAAAAAAAAAAGAAAAATCAAAAATATAAATAACAAAATGGTAATAAATTGGTATGTATCAACAGTTGAATCTAAAAACCCAAAATAAATGAACAAGCAGAACAGAAATAGACTCATAGATACAGAGAACAAATTGATGGTTGCCAGATGGGAGGGGGTTGGGGGAATGGGTGAAAAAGATGAAGAGATTAAGAGTACAAACTGGTAGTTACAGAATACTAATGAGGATGTAAAGTACAGCATAGAGACTATAGTCAGTAGTATTCTAATAACTACATATGGTGTCCAATGGGTACAACATGCATTAGTATGATTACTCAGTCATTTGTATAATGTCTAACTACTGTGTTGTACACATGAAACTAATATTGTAATTGAAAAATAAAAAAATATTTAAAGTCAAAAAAAAATTTTTAAATGCTTCCTCTTAGAAATAAGAGTAGAGTAATGGTTGCCAGGAAGCAGGGGTAGGAGACACAGAGATATCAGACAAAGGGTACAAACTTTCAGTTATAAAATCAGCAAATTCTGTGAAACTGATGTACAGCATGGTGATTCTAGCTAATAATACCATAGCATATACTTTAATGTTGCTAAAAGAATGGATCATAAATGTTCTCACCATAAAAAAGAAATGGTAACTATGTGACATAATGGAGGTGGTAATTCTTTTGCAATACATAACTATACCGAATCAACACATTGCAAACCTTAAAGTACACAATGTTATATGTCAATTATATGTCAAAAAAGCTGAAAAGAAATTGTTACTCTGAAACCATCCAATTAAATTAGCTCTCTTCACCCTGGCTGGTATAGTTCAGTGGATTGAGCACCAACCTGTGAACCAAAGGGCTGCTGGTTCAATTTCTGGTCAGAGCACATGGCTAGGTTGCAGGCCAGGTCTGGTTGGGTGGGTGTGTGTGAGAGGCAACCAACGGATTGATGTTTCTCTCTCACATTAGTTTTTCTTCCTCTTTCTCCCACCCTTCCCCTTTCTCTAAATATAAATAAAACCTTTTTTTAATTATCTCTTTTCTCCCTTCAGACAGCTAAGCAGCAATTTTTTAAAAAAATCTGAAAACAGCTTAGCTTCTCTCTATAACTCAGTATAAAGCCTTTTAACTGTGTGATTACTCTGCCATCTAGCTTCCTAAGCTTATATAGCTGTTCATGAGACTCTCCTGGGTCATATTAGGGGTAAACACTGCTTTGGTTTAAAATAAACTATTTTAGATGATTTAATAAATGTTCAGTGATGCTACATACACACATACATTCATGGTGATAACAGGAAGTATGATGCCTTCTCCTCAACAGAAAGAAGTCCTTATTTGTAAGGTCAGTGTTCAGTGTTATGAGAGAGCCCTGAGCTAGCTGAGATTTCCTCTTGTTAAAAAAAGAAAAAAGAATAAAAAGAAAAAGAAGAAAAGAAAAAGTCAATAAAATAACATTCTTTCTTTTTAAAAATCTGGAATGCAGGTTTTAGGCTTGTACTTGTTTCAGCAGCACATATACTAAAATTGGAAAGATTTTAGATTTAAAATAAGTGAGCTTAACATGAAAGACCATGAGACAAAACACTCTTATATGACTAAATCTCTTGTTTGACTAAATCTTATAAATTTGGTTGAAAAGGAAAGTTTCCTTTAATAGTCTGTTTATGCTCTAAAACAACAGTTTCTTAAATGTTGCTAGCCCTAGCTTATCAAGAATGCTATCTGTTATAGAAATATTATTGTTTCTAGAAAATTGTAACATACATCTTGGGAAATGAGGGAAAATCTCTGTTTTGGCCTGTACATGGGTTTGAGATCATTTTAAAATGGTGTTATTTGGTAAAGTCACCAATCTCAGAAAATAAATGTCCTCATTTCCTTCAGGCTAGAGGACCCTCTTGCCAGCAGAGTGTGAGCACATGAATTGAGACAGCATATTCTCACACAGAACAGGACAGGAATCTACTCCTAAAAATTCGCTCCTTTGTTTCTAATGGATTTGCATTCAGTTGCACCTGAGGTCCTCATGTTCTGCTGTGTTTGGCCCTGGCGTGTGCACGCGCGCACGCACACACACACACACACACACACACACACCACTTAAACATATTTCTTCCTATTGAGGTATCTAGTTCTAAAATGTTTTAAGTTTAGAATGAGTTGGAGAAAAAAGTACATATCTCATTTCATAATCAATGTTCAATAATCGATTGTAATGGAAGAGATAAATATAAAATGATCAGAAATGCAATGTGGGGACTACCGGCCAAGATGGAGGCATAGGTAGATACACTGTGCCTCCTCACACAACCAAGATAAGGACAACAACAATTTAGAAATAGAATAACAACCAGAACTAACAGAAAATGGATCTGAATGGAAGTTGGACAACTAAGAAGTTAAAATAGACCCATTCATCCTGACCAGTAGGAGGGGCAGATTCGGGCAGCCAGGAGTGGGTAGCAGCACAGAGAGCAGAGAGCGTTGGGACCAGGAGTGTAGGGCATCTGGGGCACGCAAGACCACAGCAGGTGGACCCTGAGCTCGCAAGCAGCAGCTGGCAGACCCCGGCCAAGGAGGTGCAACAGGCAGACTCAGTGAGGCAGCGATTGTGAAGCAAGGCACTGTGGACAACCCAGGATCCCAGCGCTGGGAAATAGAGCCTTGGGGCACTGATTGAAAACACCTGTGGGGGGTTGAGGCACAGAGAGAGACTCCCAGCCTCACAGGAAAGGTTGTTGGAAAGTCCCACGGTGTGCACAAGCCCACCCACACAGGAATTGGCACCAGAGGGGCCCAGTTTGCTCAGAGGAAGCAGTGGAAAGGACTGAGGTCCAGGGAGAGCGGAGCAAGTGCCATTGTTCCCTCTCAGACCCCTCCCCCACAATAGCATCACAACATCGTAACTGGGTTGCCCTGCTCTGGTGAATACCTAAGGCTCCACCCCTCACTATATAACAAGGCAAAAAAAAGAAAAATCACTCAAATGGAAGAACAGATCAAAGCTCCACAGCAACTACAGCTGAGCAACCAAGAGATAGCCAACCTATCTGATGCACAGTTCAAAACACTGGTGATCAGGATGCTCACAGAATTGGTTGAATTTGGTTGCAAATTAGATGAAGATATGAAGGCTACACTAAGTGAAATGAAGGAAAATGTGCAGGGAACCAATAGTGATAGAAAGAAAACCAGGGCTCCAATCAATGGAGTGAACCAGAAGGAAGAAAAAAACATACAATCAGAAAAGAATGAAGAAACAAGAATTCAAAAAAATGAGGAAAGGCTTAGGAACCTCCAGGACATCTTTAAACATTCCAACATCCGAATTATAGGGATACCAGAAGGAGAAGGGGAAGAGCAACAAGTGGAAAACTTATATGAACAAATAAAAAAGAACTTCCCCAATCTGGCAAAGGAAATAGACTTCCAGGAAGTCCAGGAAGCTCAGAGAGTCCCAAAGAAGTTGGACCTAAAGAGGAACACACCAAGGCACATCATAATTACATTAGCCAAGGTAAAAATGAAGGAGAGAATCCTAGAAGCAGAAAGAAATAAGGAGACAGTAACCTACAAAGGAGTTCCTATCAGACTGTCAGCTGATTTCTCAAAAAAGACCTTGCAGGCAAAAGGGGGCTAGAAAGAAGTATTCCAAGTCATGAAAGACAAGGACCTACATCCAAGATTGCTCTATCCAGCAAAGGTTTCATTTAGAATAGAAGGGCAGATAAAGTGCTTCCCAGATAAGGTCAAGTTAAAGGAGTTCATCATCACCAAGCCCTTATTTTATGAAATGGTAAAGGGACTTATCTAAGAAAAGAAGATAAAGAAAAAAGATGTATAGTAAAATGACAGCAAACTCACAATTATTAACAACCACACCTAAAACAAAAACAAAAGCAAACTAAGCAAACAATTAGAACAGGAGAACCACAGAAATGGAGATCACATGGAGGGTTATCAACAGGGGAGCAAGAGGTGGAGAGAAGGGGAAAAGGTACAGAGAATAAGTAGCATAGATGGTAGGTAGAAAATAGACAGGGGGAGGGTAAGAATAGTATGGGAAACATAGAAGCTAAAGAACTTATGACACATGACATGAACTAAAGTGGGAGAATGTGGGTGGGAGAGGGTGTGAAGGGTGGAGAGGAATGAAGGGGGAATGGGACAACTGTAATAGCATAATCAATAAAATATATTTTAAAAAAGAAAGAAATGAAATGTGGTCTGTCAGGAAAAATTGGGGAAGACTTTGAAATGAACCAAAAATATTTCTGGGTAGGGGAAAAAGATTCCTGGGTGATTTCAATGCAAAATATGTGCTGTTTACAGCATTCCTTTCTGGGTTATCTGGTACTATGTGTGTTTTTTTGTCTTTGCTCTGTTCATAAATCTGTAACAACTGATAGCAGTACAAAGAATTCTTGTCTATAGACATGCAAGTCGATTCTGCCTGCTGCAGGCACAGAGATTTCCTGCCACACGTGGAAAAAAAAAACGGTGAGTTTGCACCCATTCATAAACTTAGTGCATGGCCCCTTTGTACCTCTGCATTTTGAACAGATTATAATATCTCACTTGTTCTCTCATTAATTAATTAGTTATAAGAGAGTCATGAATTACCTTTTTTAAAGAAAACATTATCCTATAAGAGAGCTTAATTTCTTTCCAGGAGTTGGGGAGAAGAATGGAAATCAGGTGGCATGGATTTCTCCAAACTTTGAGACTCAGTATAAAAGACAGGCGATAGAGCTTCCCAGCCAGGGTCTCAGTCTTAGGTCTGAGCTACACACCTGAGTGTCGCTGGAGGGGGGGCATGTAGACCCAGGAATCCCTTTGATCTCCTAATTCTCTGAGTAAAGCAGCTGACGTGAACCAAGCCTTTTCCTAGCATGGTTAGCAGCCTTAGAGACCATACTACAGACAAATTGCTAAGGACAATGATTACTTCTCTTTCCCTTAAATAAGAGTATGTCAAAAACATACTCTTTCATAATATAGACATGGAGATTTGTACAACCAATTTTCAGAATTTCCCTAAAACAAAGACAACTCTGGGGGAAAAACACCTCAATTTATTTAACATCACTTGGTGCTTTGTCTGCACAAAGGGCAGTTTAATTAAGATGTTAAACCTGGAATTAAGATAGCCTGAATTCAAATCCCAACTCTACTACTAGGTGTTGACCTGACTTCTCTGAGTCTTAAATTTCCTTATGTGTAAAATGGAAAAATAAGCTATTTCCTCACAGAGCTTCTATGAGGATTTAAAAGTTGTTGGCAGAGACAGATGGGTATTAAACCCTTAACAAATAATATTATTATTACTATTGTCAACATAAGAGCCATCCAAACCTGTGGAGAATTTTTATGAGTTTATTTGAGCCAAACTGATAATTGCTGGGAACCAAAAAAAAACAAAAATGCTTTGGAGAATGGCAGTTTTGAAGCCTATTTTATACATTATAATCAAAGCACGAAATCCACTGGTTATATTGGTTTGGCCAAAAAGTCCATTTAGTTTTTTCCATAAAATAAAAGGCACATTTTTCATTTTCACCAATAACTTTATTGATTTGGATATTTTTAGTATGCCAGCTATCTCCCACATGGTATAACGTTGTTGTTTTCAGGTAATGTCTTGATTTAGTTGCTATCAACTTCAATTGATCTACCCAACTGTGGAGCATCGTCCAGCAAGAAATCTCCAGTACAAAACTTCAAAAACCACTTTTGACACATTCAATCAGTCACAGCCCCTTCTCCATACACTGCACAAGTTTTTTTTTTTTGCATTTCAGTTGCACTTTTACCTTTTTTAAATAATAAAGCATAATATACTGAAATGCTGCATATTTTCATCCATCTTCAATATTAAAATGGTGACACAAAAATTCACAAATTTTGATAAGTTTTTTTAATGCATGCTGATATGACAGCTGTCTGTCAAAATTGTTTCAAATGAAGTTGAAGACAATGAAGTATTATTAGAGCCGCCTTATAGGAAAAACTAAATGAGCTTTTTGGTCAACCCATAGATTAGGGAGGTGGCAGAAAGCAAAGCAGGGAAATCTCTTGGATTGGATAAAAAGTAAAATGGAGAAACACATACCTCTTTTACATTGGTGGATACGGTATAGTTAACAATTAGCATTTACAGCACATAGAGATGGTATTGGGAGGGGACAAGATAACAATGAGGGTTCTGTGGTCTCTGCTCTGGGGCCAGCAGTTATGCCCTGGAGTCTGAAAAGATAGATTACTTTGCCAGTTCAAAGCTAGGGTATGCTAGATGTGAAAAGACCAGAGACAGGCTCCATCAGGGTAAAGACAGACTTTTGTCAGGAAGCTGCAGGCTAGGACAGGACTACACACCATGACCCACTTTTCACTAGAAATTTTTATGGCTGGCTTTTGGTAGGAATTTTTATGTTCAGACCATCTTATGTGGTTACTTTCAGTCTCTGGGTATGTAGGACCCACTATGCTGGCCTCCCCTGAGCTTGTGATTTAGTATGTGGCCCCCTTTGCATTATTGTTATCATTTTCTACATTTCTTATATAAAACTATACCTTATAATAATAAATAGGGTAAGAATTGAGCCTGAAGACTATGATCAAAGATACAAGAAAGAAAAAAAAGCCCTGGCTGGTGTGGCTCAGTGGACTGAGTGCTGGCCTGTAAACCAAAGGGTGTCAGGTTCAATTCCCAGTCAGGGCACATACCTGGGTTATGGGCCAGGTCCTCAGTAGGAGACACGTGAGAGGCAACCACACATTGATGTTTCTCTCCCTCTCTTTCTCCTTCCCTTCCCTATAAAAGTAAATAAATAAAATATTTTTAAAAAATAAAAAAACTTTTATTATATTTGAGACCCACCCTTGTCCCTATTCCTGAAGTCTCCTCCAAGGTCTAAACACTACTACCTATTGTTGGTATTCTCAAGAGTGTTGCAACCTTATTCTCAAGAGCACTGAAAGAACAAATTAATACCAGAGCTCTTGCTCTGACCAGGGTTGCTTAGTTGGTTGGGTGTCATATTGCTAAAACAAAAGGTGGCTAGTTCAATTCCCAATCAGGGCACATGCCTGAGTTGTGGGTTCTTCCCTGGTCAGGGCACATACAAGAAGCAAACAATCGATGTTTTCTCTCACATAGATGTTTCTCTCACTCTTTTTCTCCCTCCCTTCCCCTCTCTCTAAAAATAAATAAATAAAATCTTAAAAAAAAAAAGAAAAGAATACCAAGATATTGAATTCACAAGGACTTCTGGCTCTCAAATCAACTCTGGAGGAACTATAAAGGGAAAACATCAAAATATAGATAATATTTTAAGAAACATTGAGGAGTTTATGGATGGGATCCTTTGAACTAGAAGCAAGAAGGTGGAAGGAGATGTTTTATCTGGAAGAAGGAAGTAGCCCTATTCAGCTGGAGGGGTAATAGAGAGAGGGCCCTTAGAATTGTAGGAGAAAGAAAAAGAACTCTTCTACACTCCCAAGATCAATGGCTGGAGGCTTCAAATCAAACTGACAAAAAATGTATTAACAAAATAGCAGATTTAATTGTGTACATCCACACAGGAGTTCACAATGAAATATGTGGCTCAAGTAAGTGGCCAAAATTGGGGGGCTTATATACCATCTTCAGCTAGACAAAAGAAAAGGCATTTTTCAGCTTTGGGTAGGGGGAGGTAAAGGGTTAAGTTATGGGAAAGTGACCAGGAAATGTACGTTGTAGAGGTGCCAGAAGGAGAAGAGGAAGAGCAACAAATTGAAAACTTATTTGAACAAATAATAAAGGAGAACTTCCCCATCCCAGCAGAGGAAATAGACTTTCAGGAAGTCCAGGAAGCTCAGAGAGTCCCAAAGAAGTTGGACCTAAGGAGGAACACCAAGGCACATCATAATTACATTAGCCAAGATTAAAAGTGAGAGAATCTTAGAAGCAGCAAGAGATAAGGAGACAGTTATCTACAAAGAAGTGCCCATAAGACTGTCAGCTGATTTCTCAAAAGAGACCCTACAGGCAAGAAGGGGCTGGAAAGAAGTATTCCAAATCATGAAAGGCAAACACCTATATCCAAGATTGCTCTATCCAGCAAAGCTTTCATTTAGAATGGCAGGGCAGATAAAGTGCTTCCCAGATAAGGTCAAGTTAAAGGAGTTCATCATCACCAAGCCCTTATTATAGGAAATGTTAAAGGGATTTATCTAAGAAAAAGAAGGTAAAAAATATAAAAAGTAAAATGACAACAAACTCACGGTTATTAACAACCACACCTAAAACAAAAACAAAAACAAACTAAGCAAACAACTAGAACAGGAACAGAACACTGAAATGAAGATCATGTGGAGGGTTATCAACAGGGGAGTAGGAGAGGGAGAGAGGGGGAAAAGGTACAGAGAATAAGTAGCATAAATGGTAGGTAGAAAATAGGGGGAAGTTAAGAATAGTATAGGAAATGTAGAAGCCACAGAACTTTTATGTATGACACATGGACATGAACTAAAGGCAGGGAATGTGGGTGGGAGGAGGTTTTAAGGGCGGAAGAGAATAAAGGGGGGATGGGACAACTGTAATAGCATAAGCAATAAAATATAGTTTAAAAATAATAAATAAAATAAAATCTTAAAATAAAATAAAATTTGTATTAAGCAAACAAACAACAAAAACCCTCTCATGACTGAAAGTTTCTCTTAAAGAAATGGTTTATTGAGCCATGTGCTAGCCAGAAAAAGGACCAGGTCCTAGGAAATACAGTCTAAACCACCAACAACATTGGTAGATGGAGAAGACAAAAATTCCTGCCATCCCAGAGTCAACATACTGTTTTATACCTTCTGTTTTGGGGAAAGAAAGATGGAAGTTATTTCAAAAAATGTACACTGGCTATTCATAAGAGGGCCGGGAAAAGGTGAAGCAGAGGCAGTTCTGGGATGGGTGCCTAGTCCACAGAAAGAAACATTTACTACTCTTGATGGGATATAGGCAAGTGTACAGAAAGTTCATGCATAAGCAGTATGCAAAGGCTTCTGATGGTGGGCTAATTCTTTTTAGGTTGCCACCTGGAAGTTGATTCGAAGCTCCAGCATACATCCAGGGATGTGAGCAGTCTTTAGTTAATTGGTCCACAGCTATTATTAACTGGTTACTCTTGTCTCTTTCACTTTCTGACTGCTGTAATTTAATTTAGGATGTCTATGAATTTTTCCTCTTGTCACTTGTTATAAAGAGTTAAGTCAGTGCCTCCTCCATTGATGAGCTGTTTAGGTCACAGGTGGCAAACACAAGGCCCAAGGGCCAAATCCGGCCCTCCACCTTGTTTTATCTGGCCAGCACCTTGTTTCTACCCTGAGGCAGCGCTCAACTCCTTGCCCCTAGTTTAGGAATAGTTACATTTATACAATCCTAAAATTACATTCAGCCCTTTGAGGGCAACCTCAAGGCTGATGTGGCCCCCAGTGAAAATGAGTTTGACACCCCTGGTTTAGAGTCTTCCTCCTCCTTCTGTTACTAGACAGGGACCTGGCCCTGAGTGGGTCTGCCCAGGACCAGCTAGTAGTGTTTGGGTTCCTAACTTCATTAAGGAAAGACTTTACAACAAGAGTCCAGGTGATTCTGAGGGTGTGTTTATTAAAGATGGGGGTCAATGAAACAAGGAAGGACTTAGCATAAAAGAAGCAACAGGAAAGCCTAGGAGGGGCTGCTCTGGTTCACTAGAAACGTTATAGGAAACAAATGAGCCAGGGAGGGGCTGCTTTGGCTTACTGGGAAGTCAGAGAAAAAAGGACCTTGGGGAAAGGCTCAGGGGGTTAGCCTGGAATGTGTTGCTGCTGCCCATTGCTTCCCTGGCTGCAAGTCTCATGGGGTCTCTTAGAGTTCAGGAGATGCCCTCCTGTGGGAGGAGGAAGAGGGGGGAAAGGAGAAGGCACAGGTGTGCTCCCAGGGGAGAGAGCAGCTTGAGCTGGGTCTTTGGATTTGAAGGTTTTTATCTCTCTCAGGGAGAAATCTTAGGGGAGGTTTGGGGGCAGGGGGTGGCTTCAGCAGAATAGTCATCAGTTCTCCAGGTGTGCCCTTTCAGGGTCCTGGTCCCTACTGATTAGTCAGCACCAGGGCAGGGACTCATTAGTCATTGCAGCTGGTCTTGGCATCACCCACCTGGTTTTGCGGTCTCTCTGGGCCTGGAGCTGAAATACAATGGAAGCCTGGATATCATCTCTAGGGAAGTGACCTTCTTTATCTGGGTATAAATTCCTCAGCCAATTTGTTTAGCAATCTCTACCCATTCTCCCATTCTATTTGCTAAGGAATTTTCCTAGCTTCTTAGTATCCTGCCTCACTTCCTGATATGGGAAAGGGAGACACCTTTACAAATAGAAATTTTCTTTATAAATGTAAATATCCCTTACAAAAGAAAAACTTATGTTCTCTTTTTAGAGTTTGTAAGGTAAACGGAGGCAGTCTGGCTTCCTCACCCAGATGTCTGGACAACTAAGGGAAGCAGTTTCCCATGACCTTGAGAATAGGCTTGATAGGTAGTGTTCTCGTAGCCTTGAGACTCGGTGTGATAAAGTGCGCCCACAGCCTTAAGTGGGTTTGTACACACAGAATCATGCTGTTATGCAATACCCTGGCTTTCTGCCAGCTTTGTTTGAATGTAGTATAAAAGGGGGCAGGAGCTTCCCACTGGACACACACAGCTTGCAGTGTGCGTGGATCGCCCACCCTTCAGCAAAGGCTTGTCAAGCATCTCCACAGCTCCACACATTTTCTTCCATCTGCCCAAATCCAGAGTGGACTTGCCAGGCCTTGATGGGCTGCAAGACAGAGCTTCTCCTATGCCTGGTGCTTCTCAAGATAATCAACTCAAAATAATCCTTATGCTAAAAATACATATTCTGGGTTGGCATATTCTGGTTCCTTCTGAGTTCTATTCTTGCTTTTCCCTCCTCATTGTCTTGGGATATTTCATAAATGCTCTGTGGAATCACAATTAACTCAAACCAGGATGCAGATATCCCCAGAATTAGAATTAGGCAGCACAGAAGCCCTGCATAGCTAAGAAAAATAATTGTAGAGACTCACCAGCCTTTGTGATTTTGTATATAAATGTATGTATATTACACATACTGTAATATGGTGGTATGTTAACCAGTTAACTCTAATGTAAAGCTTAAAGGGCAAGACTATCAAAATACCCATGGCAACATTGATTTCTTATGCCTGTGAAACCAGAAAAGTCGGCGTTCATGCTACCTGTCACAGCCAGAACCAATAAATAGAAACAAGGATTGAACCTTTATGGGCACTTTATTGAGATGCCAGCAGTCTGAGAAGATGGCAGGTTATGTATCCTCAAAAACCATCTTAACATCTCAAGCCTATCTTTTTACAAGAAGGGGTAGGTAAGGGGTTTAGAAAGAAGGGTAATTGGATAACAGTTGCACTCCAGGGTGATTTTCCTAGTATGTCTTTATCAGTCGATCAACAGCTCAGACACCATCCCCCCAGACCCCCTGGGACACAAAGGTTGAATTGCTCTTGAACCTCCCCAACTTTCTGCATACATTAACCACTGAAGCCTAGCAACTGAGGCTAAAACCTTTAACTGTTGAGTTTCCCTAACAAATACACAATATAAAAAGAGATAAATTGTGACATCAAAAACATAAAAGGGGGAGTAAAAAAGTAGAAGGTTTTGCATGGAACTGTGGTTATCAGTTTAAGATAGATTGTGATATCTATACAATTGTTAGTGTAGGTAGCTGGATATTAGTCAAGGAAGGGAGAAAAGGAAATTAGACACTATTAAGCATAACAAAGTAGGGAGTAGAAGCCTGCTTGCTTCCCTAGGAAGTTACATCTTCACACCCCAGGGAATCACAGGTCCATTCCCTGCAGATCACTGTGGAGTGGGATAGAAATGGGGGAGGTAAGCACATATGCAGTAGGAGCCACAGTGGCAACCACAGAGGCCTGTCATTCTAGCCCGGGAAGGAAATAGATTTATGGAGGTGGACCCATCAGAAGCCAATGAAAGACTGGAAATTTCATTGGTTATTTTGAAAAAGTTCCTGGTCTGTCCCCAGCCCAAGATAATATAATCAGCTTAACAAAGAACAACTCCCTCTCTCTCCCTCTCCTCCTCTCCTTCTTCCTCTCTACCCACCTGCTCACCCTGTTCATTCACTCACTCTCTCTGTAGGTGCCATGTAATCTTAGCAGCTGCCTCGGGCCCATGGCAGACTGAAGGGGCTCCAAGTGTGGGCCTGGACACAGCACCAGCTGAAGCACAGCCAGAAATACAAACTAAGACAGCCAGATGGTGACAAAGGCTGGACTGGACTAAGCTTTAGAACTAATGGTACAAAATGCCTGAACACTGGCCCCATTTCTGGGCCTGAAGAAGGCAAGATTGAACTTTTTCCATGGTGAAATGGAGAAAGATAGGACATTGAGAACCCAGAGCAACTCCTTTGAATTTGCATCTGGTACCACAAATAAATCTTATCAAACCTCATCCTCCCTTCTGGGTCTCCTGGAATGCTTTCCATGCAACGTGGCAAGAACTCCACTTTATATCTTATGTAAGCTTCATGGTAACTACAAAGCAAAACCCTACAGCAGGGGTGCCAAACTCACTTTAACCGGGGTCCACATCAGCCTCACAGTTGCCTTCAAAGGGCCGAATGTAATTTTAGGACTGTATAAATGTAACTACTCCTTAACTAGGGGCAAGAAGCTGGATGCTGCCACCAGGTAGAAGCAAAGTGCCGGGCAGATAAAACAAGGTGGAGGGCCGGATTCAGCCTGCAGGCCTTGTGTTTGCCACCTGTGCCCTACAGTAAATTCAAAAAGGATAAAGAGAAGGAAATAAAAGCATACCACATTATCAGTTCACAAAGGAAGGCAGCCAGAGAGGCTGAGAGGAACAAAGGAACTACAAAACAGGCAGAAACAATTAAGATGGCATTAGTAAGTCCTTACTTACCAATAATTACTCTTAGTGTAAATGAGACAAGCCAGTAAGCCAGGACACGTGGAACGGCAAAACTGAGATGGATAGCTGTACAAACTGATCGAGTAATCTATGGCCAGATAAAGGTCATATAAAATCAGACCAAATTGACTTTAAGCCAAAAATGGTAATGAGACCAAGAAGGCCTGGACTGTGGAGAGCTCTGTCAGCCCCAGGTTCCTGTGGGAGCATTCTCGCAGGGCCGTGAAGATGAACTGGCTTTTTCTCTTCAGCTCTTGTCCTCCTAGGTACCCTGCCATTGTGACAACATGGATGGACTTTGAGGGAATTCAGGTAAGCCAAAGGAATACAAATACTGTATGATTATCACTTAAATGTGGAAATTGACAGGGAGCAGAGTTTTGCTACCACAAAATAGACCTTTTAGAAGATATTGATTACTTCAAACTGTTTATTTAAAAGAAAAGACTTAGGAAAAGCCTTTGAATTTATCCCTAACTGCCTAAACAAATTTAGATAGAGTACCTGCTCCAGAAAGGTAGATATCATCATAGACATTAATTTATATTAAACAACAGTTTAATATAAATTAATGTGTGGATAGACAGGGAGGAACCTAGCGAAATCCTTTCCATCTTCCATTCTTAGAAATGGTTCATTGAACATTTATTTACTGAACACTTGCTTACCACCTCCATAGGAATTGCCTTCCTCCCCTTTGAAGTCCCAAACAGAAACTCAATTCCCTTCTGCTTAGCTTCCTGGGCCCCATATTCTCAGGGAACCCTCATTTGTATGTAACATAATAAATTTGGTCATTTCCTCCTGTTAATCCACCTCATGTTAATTTGATTATTGGATCAGCCAGAAGAACTTAGAAGAATAAAGGAAATTATATATATATATAAATTTATATATATATAAATTTATATATATATAAATTTATATATATATAAATTTATATATATATATATATTTCTCCATCCCCACAAAACTAAAAAAGCTAAACTTGTAGAAAGAGAAAATAGAATGGTGTTTATCAGGGGCTGGGGGATAGAGTAACTGGGGAGATTTTGGTTAGAGGGTACACACTTGCAGTTAGAAGATGAATAAGTTCTGAGGATCTAATGCACAGCACTGTGATTGTAGTTAAAAATATTGTATTATACAAAGTTTGTCCAAAAGGTATCCAGCCATGTAATATGAAAAATAGAAACATTTATTAAAGAGGATACAAGATCCAAAAAACACTGTACATAGGACAATGACACCTCAGTCCCCTTCAAAGTAAACACCTTGGAACTTCACATGGTTCTCCCAATAGCCTTCACCTGCTCCATTGTATTTTCCTGAATCTCATCAATCATCTAAAACCTCTTTCCTTTCAAAGATGATTTTAGTTTTGGAAAAAGTCAGAAGTCACAAGGCACCAAATCTGGGCTGTAGAAGGGCTGAGTCTCACCTGGGTGATTTGATGTTTCACAAAAAAACTGAGCAGAAGATGTGATACATGACTGGGCACGTTGTCCTCATGAAGCTGCCAATCACTAGTCGCCCATAGCTGTGTCCTTCTGAATCATCTGAATAGTTTCCACAGAATAATGTTCAAGCCTAATACAAAATTTGACACAGACTTGTTGCTCTACTTGCTCAGTCATTGTGAATGCAACAGCCACACAGTACACAGTCACTCAGTGGTGTCTACCACCCCCACTGACTAGTGCAGTGAAGTTGTCATTGTTCACACATGTGCATCCCAGTCCACTCTCCTTGGCTGCCAGGTTACATCGATGCTACACAAACCATTCTCATTATATTAACCATGGCTGGACTTTTTCCTGACAGACCTCACATCAAAGTTGTTGAGAAACTAGATTGTCAAATTCTCATCACAAATGAGGATTATGCAATGAGGATTATGTGAAGTAATAGAGGTGTTAGCTAATGCTCTATGGTGGTAATCATACTGCAATATAAAAATGTATCAAATCAACATGTTGTATTTACATAATACCTTATATCTACATAACATTATAAGTTGAATATACCTCAATTTTTTTAATTTAGAATGACTCACAAGGACAAATGTTAATAAAAGGCAATACATGACAAACACACAAAAAATTCTTGTCAACAGTACTCTCTATAAATAATGTTTTCAGCTCTGACTTCTTGACCATTCCATTTTGTTCACTTTTGTTTTTCCTCAGTGTGCTGTCCTGAGATTGAGGGGTCAATCATCTCGGTATTTTAGTCTAAGAAATGCTAAATCCCTCTATTTGTATGCATAACACTCCTGGGTCAACAGCCTAGATGGTGCAAGGACCTTCATGCAGGAATAAATGCAATGAAAACTACACTTTGGTCTCCCTAAAAAGCATGATTCCTTGGATGCCCAAGGCAATTATTCCATAGTGCATTAAGATCGTGCTCCTCCAGCCCTGGCCCATGTAGTTAGGCATTCTCCCGCAAAGCAAAAGTTTCCCTATTCACTTCCCAATCAGGGCACATACCTAGGTTGTAGGCTCATCCCCAGTCAGGCACCTATGAAAGGCAACCAATCAATGTTTTTCTCTCACATTAATGTTTCTCTCCCTCTTTTTCTCCCTCCCTTCCCCACTCTCTAAAAAAATAGCAAGAAAAGAAAATTGTGCTCCTTGGAACAGCAGTGCCCAAAGAGCAAAGACACTCTTGAGGCCCCCAGAATTATAGTCATTCCTACTCTGAGTGACTAGCTGACAGAACAACACAAGTGCAATGTTTGCTCCCAGCATGTCCAGCCTCCTCTTGGGTCTTCAGACACCTGGAAGATGAGTCTTTTTCTTTTCTTTTTTTTTTTTTTTTTGAGACAGCAAGGGAGAGAGAGAGAGAATCAATTTGTTGTTCCACTTATTTATGCATTCATTGCTTGCTTCTTGCATGTGCCCTGACTGGAGATCAAGCAATAGCCTTAGCATATGGAGACAATGCTCTAACCAACTGAACTACCCAGCTAGGATGAAGGATGAGTTTTTCATCAAGTCCCCAGCCTTCAAGTCCCTGCACCATCCAACCACCCACAGTCAACTATCTGTACACTTTTACACATTAGCTCATTTGACACAACATTTCAATAAAGTACTATAATCATTATATTTAATAGATGAGGTATTGTCTTCTAGAATGATCTTTTCATTGATATTTTATTATGAACACAGCTATCCAATTCACAAGTTTAAATATAAGAGAACAAAATTTTCATTAGGACACTAATGGTTATTTTGGGTAATTAAATATCAGTGTAAACAAGCTATTCTCCCCCATTTATATAGATCAAAGAAAGAGAAGTTGAACCTCCAACACAAAGCAAGGAGAGATTTTGAGGAGTACTCCTGCCTGGAGGTTGCCATAGCTGGATTAGGTGCTGATCTATCCTATTTTACAGACTCTCAAGAAATGAATTGTACCTTCCGACTCCTTCATCTTCTGGGAGGGGCTGTCCCCAGTCTTCACCAGTCAGAGGAATTATATTACCTACTAATTGCAGGTAAGTCTAAGGATTCTCTTCTTGGCTTGGGCATCAACATGGTACAATTTGGCTTAAGTTAAAGCCTCAAAAGCTAGTGTCCTATGCAATTATAAAAAGGCAGAGGCTATGCACTTAGGGACCTATTTCTCTCAAAGAAAATTTGTAGACGCTGGCACATTTTCTCACAGAGTACTGCCTTGACAGAGGTAAAAAATAAACATCCTGCAGGTGGCCTGAGGAATCCCAAAGCCTGGCTAGTGTCGCATGTGAGTGCAGCCTCATTGTGGACCATGCCCTTTAACTTGTGCCATCCGTGCTAACTCCAGTAGTTAGTGCCAGGATTGAACTTCAGTACACCAGGTGGTGTCAGAATACTTTCAAATTACAGGGTTGGTAGGAGTAAGGCTTGCATGAATGTGGTTGGGAGGGTACTCGAAGGTCTCATGTGAGACGGGCAGCAATTTGAACATTTCACCTAGAATGTCATATGATGTGCTTGAGTGTGATATTGTTATGTTACAGAATTACATGCTTATGATTTTGTAACAAAAGATTTTGTAATAAAAAGGGGGTGTTATTTGTGCCAGACCCTGTATTATGACTTTTATAAGCTTTATTTTTCACTAATTAGTACATTTTTCCATTTGTGAAAATTACTTGAGTATGTTGTGCAATGACACATGTTATAATTTTTTCCCAGTAAAATTCATGGATTTTTTCCTTTCACTTAACGGCTTTTAACTTAGTGGCAGGGCTTTCAGGAAAAAAATTAAAGTCATTAACAAGGGATAGAATTATTTAGAAAACCTATAACAAAGAACCCAAGTGAGGAGCAGTCACTGCTATGACTTGCTCCCTTGGTAAATAAGAAGCTAGAATACTCAGAAATCAGATCACAAAAACCCCAACCATGTAGGATACTTTAAAAGAAATTGTACTTAAGGAGATTACTGACCAAAAAACTCCCCCCAAACTTTCAAATATGAATTCCTTTTCATAAACCCCTTTCTGTTCTAATTGACTGAATATTGTGCTATATGTGTCCACACTAAATCTTCATGAATGGTAACAGGACTTAATTAGCATCAAAGGAAGAACAGATGCACAGGTGTCAAAATAAAATGAGATTTATGCATATGTGAAGAGAACGCAAGGTAAGACAGACTCAGTCTATGAAATAAAACTAACTAGATTGCCAAAAAACAGGTTCCATTTCTTATTTTGCACATTTATGGATTTGTCTATGCTACCATAAATGTTTATCACTTCATCAACTAGTCTTTTAATATATTCTTTTTATTATGTAAAAAGTAAAATCTACTTTAGCATTAATGTAATATTATTCTTTATGGGCAATTGTTAGTTTTAGTAACCTACATACCTGGTTCCCTGGGTAAAGGCTTATTGGTGTTTTTAGCCCCTGCTGTTAATGCTTGGTGTTTGACAATAGAAATTCAGTAAGTCTACACAGGGGAGTGTTTACACATTCAACATAATTATTATTGGGTTTACAATGTACAGGAAGTTACTGGTGCTTACACTTTCACAACTTTATTAAACAAAACTGAACTGACTTCAGGTCAAGATGGACATGGTAGGTAAACATGTTTTACCTCTTCATGTAACTGCAGAAAAAATTACTAGACTACAAAACAAATATCACCAAGCACCATCATCAACTGAGCTGCATAGAAGTCTAATAACCAAGGATTTAAAGAAGCCACATTCACCCAGATGGGTAGAAGGGGCAGAGATGTGGATATGGGCTGAGGGGCCAGAGGCATGCAGTAGCATGGAGAGGTGGCAGAATGGCAGTCCCACATTCACATGTGGTGAATAAAATCAGGAGGAATACCTCAGGAGCAAGGGATCCCAGCCCCAGACCACAAAGCCCAGACTTCCAGCTCCAGGAAGATAAGTCCCCATAACTTCTGGCTGTAAAAACCAGTAGGGGTTGGGGCAGAGAAAAAAAAAAAAAAGCCAGATCCACAAGAGACTCCTCTTAAAGAGCTCACACAGACTTAGGACTTACTCAGACTCACCCCCTCTGGGATTCAACACCTAGGCAATAGCTGGATGGGCACAAGTAGCATGCCCAAAGAAAATGAATCAACAGAAAACAGGGCAAGTACTGGGAAGAAGCTTCCTCCCAAGCAAACCTCCAGCAGCCAGGCAGAGGCATTGCCCCTGTCCGAGCCCTCCCTCCACACAGAGCCACAAAGTAGCAAAAACAGGTTGCCCCACTCTGGTGATCACCTAAGGCTCCACCACACAAAATTTCCGGGTGCCTTTTCTACAAAAGGCCTGGCTACGAAGACAGAGAGTCAAAGCAGCTCTACCTAATACACAGAAACAAACAGAAGGAGACTGCAAAATAGAATAAAGAAATCTGGTCCAAATGAAAGAACACAACAAAGATCCAGAGGAAGACCCAAACAAAACGGATAACCAACCTATCAGATGCAGAGTTCAAAACACTAGTTATCAGGATGCTCAAAGAACTCATTGAGTACAGCAACAGCATAAAAAAGACCTGGGCAGAAATGAAGATTACATTAAGTGAAATAAAGAAAAATTTACAGGGGATCAACAGTGAAGGGGATGAAGCCAAGATTCAAAAAAGGATTTGGAAAATAAGGAAGAAAAAGGCATTCAATCAAAGCAGCAAGAAGAAAAAAGAATTAAAAAAAATAAAATAAAATAAAGATAGACTAAGGAGCCTCTGGGACATCTCCAAATGTACCAACATCCAAATCATAAGGTGCCAGAAGGAGAAGAGAAAGGACAAGAAATTGAAAACTTATCTGAAAAATAATGAAAGAAAACTTCCCTGATTTGGTGAAGGAAATAGACATACAAGTTCAGGAAGTCCCAAACAAGCACAGCACAGAGAGTCCCAAATAAGTTGGACCCAAAGGGGACCACACCAACACATCATAATTAAAATGACAAAGGTTTAAGATAAAGAGAGAATCTTAGAAGCAGCAAAAGAAAAGAGACAGTTAACTACAAAGGAGTTCCCATAAGGCTGTCTGCTGATTTCTCAAAAGAAACTCTGCAGGTAAGAAGGGACTGGCAAGAAGTATTCAAAGTGATGAAAAGCAAGGACCTACAACCTAGATTACCCTATCCAGCAAAGCTATCATTTAGAATGGAAGGGCAGATAAAGTGCTTCCCAGACAAGGTAAAACTAAAGGAGTTCATCATCACCAAGCCACTATTGTATGAAATGTTGAAGGGACTTATTTAAGAAAAAGAAGAACAAAACTATGAACATTAAGATGGCAACAAATTTACAGCTATCAACAACTGAATCTGAAAAAAAACAAACTTAGCAAACAACCAGAACAGGAACAGAATCATAGACATGGAGATCACTTGGAGGGTTATCAGCTGGGAGGGGGAAAGGAGAGAATGGAGGGAAAGGTAGAGGGATTAAGAAGCATAAATTGATAGTTACAAAATAGACAAGGGGGTGTGAGGAACAGTATAGGAAATGGAAAAGCCAAAGAACAGATATGCACGACCCATGGACATGAACTAACAGTGGGAAGGGGCTGGGAATTGCTGGAGTGAATGGGGTACCAGGTAAGAGGGACAAAGGGGGAATATTGGGACTGTAATAACATAATAAAATATATTTTTAAAAATTTTCCAAATAGGCCCTGGCTGGCATAGCTCAGTGGATTGAGTGGGGGCTGCAAACCAAAGTGTCGCAGGTTCGATTCCCAGTCAGGCCTGGGTTGCAGGCCATGGCCCCCAGCAACTGCACATGGATGCTTCTCTCTCTCTCTTTCTCTCTCACCCCCCTCTCTAAAAATAAATCAATAAAGTCTTAAAAAAAATTTCCAAATAGAATTTTAAAATAATTAAAAACATGAATCATTAAAAAGAAAATGCTGTTCTTTCCTTTCACTGCTACATTTAAAATCATAAACATACCTACAGTAATCCTATTCTGAAACCTGGATTATACACAGTAAGAAGTTACAGGGGATTTTCAACCAAGATGAAGGCATAGGTAGGAATGCTTTGCTTCCTTGCACATCCACAAGAAATATAACAGCAAAGTTAAAAACAAAGAACCACCCGAACTGCCAGAAAATAATTTGCATGGAAGTCCAACAACAAAGGAGTTAAAGAAATATTCATCCAGACTGGTAGGAGGGTCAGACACGGGCAGCCTGGGGCAGAGAGGACCTGCATGGCAAGGCCGCAGACCACATGGGCGATCCCACATTCACATGCAGATAGGCCAGGAGGAACAACAGGGGAGCGAGACAGGCTGTAAAACCCAGAGTTTCAGTGTGGGGAAACTAAAGACTCAAAACCCCTGGCTTTACAAAATCTGTGGGAGTTGCTGCAGCAGGAGAAACTCCGAGCCTCACTGGAGAGTTCATTGAAGGGACCCACAGTATCTTAAAATGTACACAAACCCAGCCACCTGTGAATCAGCATCTGGAAGGGCTCAAACCACTAGTGGGAAGTGAGGGAAGTGATGGAAAGTGAGTGGGACAAGAACAGAGCAAGTGCATTGTTTCCTCTCTGACCCCTCCCCCACAGACAGTGCTACAATGCAGCAAAGAGAGTTGCCCCACCCTGCTGAATACATAAGGCTCCACCCCTTATCATGTAACAGATGCACCAAGACAAAGAAATGTGGCCCAAGTAAAAGAACAGGTCTAAACTCGAGAAAAAGAACTAAGTAACAAGGAGACAGACAACCTATCTGATGCAGAGTTCAAAATGCTGGTAATCAGGATGCTCACAGAACTGATTGAGGTCACAAAATGAAGGAAGAAATAAAAGCTGCCCAAAGTGAAATAAAGGAAAATATACAGCGAACCAACCACAAATGGAAGGAAACCAGGACTCAAATCAATGATTTGGAACAAAAGGAATAAGCAAGCATCCAACCAGAACAGAATGAAGAAACAAGAATGCAAAAAAAAAAAAAAAAATGAGGAAAGGCTTAGGAACCTCTGGGACAAACATAAGCATTGCAACATCCAAATCATGGGGGTGCTGAAAGGAGAAGAGGAAGAACAAGAAGTTCAAAACTTATTTGAACAAATAATGAAGGAAAACTTAATCTGGCAAAGGAAATAGACTTCCAGGAAGCCCAGGTAGCCCGGAGAGTCCCAAAGAAATTGGACCCAAGGAGGAACACCAAGGCACATCATAATTAAGTTACCCAAGAGTAAAGATAAGGAGAGAATCTTAAAAGCAGCAAGAGAAAAGGAGACAGTTACCTACAAAGGGGTTCCCATAAGGCTATCGGCTGATTTCTCAAAAGAAACCTTACAGGCAAGAAGGAGCTGGAAAGAAGTATTCCAAGTCATGAAAGGCAAGGACCTACATCCAAGATTACCCTATCCTGCAAAGCTATCTTTTAGAATGGCAGGGCAAATAAAATGCTTCCCAGATAAGGCCATGTTCAAGTTCATCATCACCAAGCCCTTATTATATGAAATGTTAAAGGAACTTATCTATGAAAAATAAGATCAAAACTATGAACAGTAAAACCACAACAAACTCACAGCTATCAACAACTGAACCTAAAAAAGCAGAAACAAAAACTAAGCAAACAACTAGAAAAGGAACAGAATCACAGAAATGGAGATAACATGGAGGGACATTAGTGAGGGGGTAATGGGGGGCAAAGGTACAGAGAATAAGAAGCATAAATGGTAGGTACAAAATAGACAGGGGGATGTTAAGAATAGTATAGGGAATGTAGAAGCCAAAGAACTTATATGAACAAGCCAAGGACAGGAACTAAGTTGGGGGAGGCTGGAGGGTCAGGTGGGTTGTGCAGGCAGGAGGAGGATTAAGGAGAGGAAAATATTGGGACAACTGTAATAGCACAATCAATAAAATACACTTTAAAAATGTTACAGAGGCAGCCCTTGGATCCGTATTGACCAGTCCTATAATGTGTTCAGAATGATCAGTGAGACCCTGCAACACTGGTGCCAGAACCACTGCAATACACAAGCAGAATAAAGGCGTGTTTTTGGTCCTAACAGTGGCCTCTCTCCTCCCTTCTCCAGATACTTCTTGTCTCTTCCCTTCCCTCCAGACCTCAACAACGCTCAAAAACTCTCGTCAGTCTCTGTCACTGGAAATTCACTCTTCTCTTTGGTAATGCTGTTACATTACTATTTTAAGGTGTCAGAATTAACAAAGGTTTTATAATAGAACAGCTGAGTGGCAGCCTCCTGGGCTAAGTGAGCTAAGGACCTCAAGAACACTAGTCAGGAGGAGTCGCCCATAGAGAAATGGAGGGCCTGAGGAAAGTAGTCTGAAAAAGTCACCAGATGATATACATCCTAAGGTGACAGGAATGCTAGTCATTGTGACCCAGACAGAGCACAGCTTCCTGAAATGTGTCCCTTGGACTCTTGGGATGGGGTCCACTTGAGATCTACACCAGCCACTTCCAGACACATTGTAGTCATTTCCCCAAAATCAGTGGTTCTCAGACTTTACAGAAAGGCAGAAATCTCTTTGAAAGCAGACAGGTGTCCAGGGGATAAAGGGGCTCAGAGGAACAATGGAGTGGGGAAGTGGTGATGAAGGGATGGGAAGGGCATTGTGGTTCTATAGGCCTTCAGTACATCTATGAGGGAATCCAGCATTTATTTCTTTACGTCAGAAGGTCCAATCTCAAATCAGCTCAAGGGAATGGTGACCATTGACATACATGATAGGCTGAATTTAACAAAAGGATTTTTTAATAAAAAGAGAAAGCCAGTCCTGACTTTTTTATTTTCTAGTTAACCAAACATAAATTGATTGCATCCAGATTAAGTTGTCACTTCCTATCTTGGTTCTTTTAAAGTTCTGACAGGACAGATAATAACCTGGTGTAATTTTGGGCCCTATCTAGCTTTGATCCTACACACAAATATACTCAGTGACATCAACAAACTGAACCTTTTTCTTTAAAAAAAAAAATACATTTTTAAAGATTTTATTTCTTTTTAGACAGAGGGGAAGGGAGAAAGAGGGGGAGAGAAACATCAATGTGCGGTTGTCTCTCACTTGCCCCCCACTGGGAACCTGGCCCACAACCCAGGCATGTGCCCTGACTAGAAATCAAACCAGGGACCCTTTGGTTCACAGGCCAGCGCTCAATCCACTAAACCCCAACTGCCAGGGCTGAACATTTAATTTTCTAGAGTAACCCTTGAAAAATACTAGTAGCTCAGCCTTCTCTTCCTTTTTCCTTTCAACTCTTGTGGATACTGAGGAATACACTGTTACACCCTTCACCATACCACTGGAAGGGCTTTGCTCTGCCCACCCAAAACCCCAAATCTCTAAGGCACCAACTATTAAACACAGTTTTTAACAAGAACTATCTCCTAGGCAGAAGTCATGCAAAGCAGGCAGCTTTAAAACTTTCAAGGACTTTGGCCATGCAGCTGTCCAAGTCCAGTCTCTGGTTTTTCTGTAAGGGTGAGAGGGTCCATAAAAAGTGAAGAGATAACGATACTCAACCAAATTAAGTCATTACCAAATCTGCTCATTTATTCATTCAACAAATCTGTACTACATGCCTGCCCTGTGAAACCTTTTGTCAGGCACTCTAAGGATCCAAGTGTACTGGAATAAATTCAGAGGTCACTAAAGATGGCTCTAAATCACGTCCTGTGAGGAACAGTTGAAATAATCAGAAATGGTTAGCCTGAAATAAGACTATGGAGAACATGAGAGCCCTGTGCCTAAATATTTAACCTTTTTTCTTGTGGAAAAGCAATTAGACGTGTTTCACACAGGACCACAGAGAATTAATATCAATGAGTGGAAATCAGTGGAAGGAAATCATAGCAACACCAAGAATGTACTTGTTAATAGAGCTATCTAAGAGCTGTTTGGGAAGAGTAGAAGACTAATCAGCAATATTGGTAACAGGGTTACCTTTATAGCCACTGCATATCATACCCCTAAATAAATCTTATCTGACCACTTCAAATTAAATCAGTAATTCTACCACCGCAAGGCAATCCCTGCTAACACACGAGCACATGTCCTTTCATTTCTGTGCATTAACAGTGAAATTTTAGCACACACACAATTTTTTGAAAATTATTTCTCGAAGCTATTTTGTACACTACCAATATTTACCAAAGCTTTCCCTAATTGTTGGACATTTATAGTTTAATGGTATGAGCAGTTCTCAACACACACTACCTTGTTTGAATTTCACTGACTGTGCTATCTTGGGAAAGTTACTCTTTGTGCTGTAAGTGCCTCATTGGTAAATTGGGGATTGTACTTCAGAGTTGTACTTAAAAAGTGATTCAAGAAAAGCAGTAACAATGCCTAGCATACAGCAATCACTCAGAATTTTACCAATATAGGTAAAAGCCTAAAAATCTGTCAAGAAAAATTGTGAGACTTATAAATAAACCAAGATTACCAGGTGTCTTTTATGGAAAATAAAACTTTATCTAGCACAATCTTGGAGTGGGTAGGGACTCCGAACCTTTGTGTTTCAGCTGTTTTACAACTTTGAAAGTTGTATATAAACACTTCTTGTCCTTAGACACTCAAATTCTATGTGGTAGTTAATTGACGTCCCTCCCGTTGACAAAGCCAGTTTTACATGTACTTGTAAATTCATTTCCACATTCCTGATTCACCTAAGTGTGATCCTTTGGATTCTCCTTTAAACAAATGGAAACATCTAAACTAGTTTCACTAATTAATGAGCTGAATGAAATCTTGGCCACGACAGGTCCTTTAACAGGTCCCATTTCAGTCCTAACTTAATAGTTCAAGGGTCCCAAGCCTAAGAATATTATCAACCATATGATTGTTGGGGACCACTCTGTGTGGTTTCCAAGACTGCAGCCCTGAGAGAGCAAGCCCTGAAAGGGGTTAGAAGTCCCCTTGGAAAACCAGGTAAGGCAGGTGGCAAACATGACCTGACTCTTAACACCTGGAGTTCCCATGGGAACCAGGCTTGATAAATACATTGATTGTATCCTTTGAAGCTTGCTCTGCTTTGCTTTGCACAGCCCTGGCGACATAAACCGAATGTTTTAAGTTCAAGGCATAAGGAGTAAACTCCTTATCTCATAAAACACGTCTTAAAGACCCTCTGGCGTCAGCATGCCTAACAGACCCTGACCTATGACAAATCTGTGTTTTCAATTATCTATAGACAATACCTGTTTTTGCATGACTATAGCCTTTTGACATTGATTGATGAGCTATGCATGTATGCTGTATACTCCTACACATACCATTCTCAATAAAAGCCATTTGGGAGAAGGGCTTGGGGCTTTCTCCACTAGAGGGAATCGCCACCCCCTCTCCGGCCAGAACAGCAAGATTGTGTCCGGGACAACTTATTTCTCATCTGTGGATGGGAGGAATTCTGAAGGCTGGAGTTCCTCCCACGCATGATCAACTATTAATATACAAGACATCATATTGTGTTGTAACATACTTATTCCTGCCTTCATATTAGTTGATCTTTAGGGACAGGAGATGCAGTCTTTTAACCACAATGCATTGTGGGTATTAAGATGTCAAACAGATTCAAGCTCCAGTACAGTTGATTTCCTTCTAACTTGGGGAGGTTTTGGGGAAATAATCTCTTAAGCCTGTTTCCTCTTGTACATGATAAGGATATCTATGGAAAAGTATTACGAAACTTGAAAAAGTTAATACACATAAAGCACTTAGCATAATGTCTGGCATGTAAATTTTACAAGTCTTTATCAGCAAGTTACTCAACCCCTAGCAGAAAAACCAAACTACCTCTCCACACCAGCCTCCCCACCCACTACCACCAGGTACACACAAAGGACATTTGTCCTTCCACACTCCCTCAGGTGATACACAATTCTTTACAGCATTTACACATGCTAGAACAACTGACCCAAGACTCATGCCCAAATCAAAACAACTCACAACCTCCATTACCTAAATCATTACGTGTGTAAACCTCGAGTATTTCACAAAATTTACATTTGCCCAGCTAACCAGCTTCTCACCTCCCATCTGCAAGCCCAGCTCCATTCTAATACCAGAAATTTTACCCTCCTTCCAATATTCCTTCCACTTCCTTACCCTGATGGAATACTGGCTCCTCCCTAGACACTCCCCAGGAGCAATGTAGCTTACCACCACCTATTCCTGGGATGCAGGGTAAGGAGCAGAGGTGGATTTACTAAGCTCTTAAAACTTAAGCTTCAGCCCTGGCTGGTGTAGCTCAGTAGATTATGGGCCTGCAAACCAGTTGCTGGTTGGATTCCCAGTGGGGGACATGCAAGAAGCAACCCCACATTGATGTTTCTCACCCTCTTTCTCCTTCCCTTCCCCTCTCTCTAAAAATAAATAAGAAAAACGAACAAAAAACTCAAGCTTCAGCATCCCTTTCATGAGCTCCTTCTAAGGACTGAGGAGGTTCATTAGCAATGTGTTCAGATTTTTTAAAATTTTGCAGATGTCAGTTAAGGTTTTTTTCCCCACTCGTTTCCCCTTTCAGATGACACTACAGTGATAAATTGTATGAGACTCAGTTGACCACTTCCTGCTAGGCTTCTAGTATGCTCCTTTCTTGGTCTTCCTTTGGTCTACTTTGCAGAATCCCACCTGTTCTTGGAGTAACCCAGGAACAATCCTCTTTTCCATGTTATTTACTCCCTAGAATTTAGGACTTAGATCTCCCCCAGTCACAGGATGAGACCCCAATACCAGATACTAACTTGTACTGAGGAAGATCAAAGTTTTATCTCCAGTCCCAAGTTCCCATGGATTCCACATGAGTTTTTATAAAGGCCTAGTTGAGAGCTCCACATCGATGTCTAATCAAGACTTTTGAACATACTATGCCCCAAGCTGAACTATTACTCTTCCTCAAACCGAATTTTCAGTTTTAGCTCAGTAGCAATTCTAGCCTTCCAGATGTTCAGGCACCCAAACCCTTGGAGCCATCCTTTTTATCCCCCACATCCAATCCTTCAACAAATCCTGCCCATCTCCATCTTCACAAGTCATTGTCATGACCACAGCAACTACTACTCTTTTGTCCAAGATCACTTGCCTAGCCTATTCCAATAGCTATTTCCCAGCTTCCTCCTTTGTCCCACTAAAATCTATTTTGCCAAGATCTAGTGAACCTTTTCAAAAGTTTATAGCACTCTAATGTTCTCTGAATAAAGCTCAATCAGTTCTTAACTTTCAGCTTCTCACTGTTCCAGCCACAACTTTGCTGTTCCTAGAAGGCAACAAGAACTCCAAGAGTTCTCCCCAACAGGACACACACTCACCTCTGCTTAATAAACTCCTAATCTACATATAGGCATGGCTTCTCAGCGAATGGCTTTCTAGATTGCAATTTAATCATATACAACCTCCACCTTCAGCCTTCCATATGCTACAAGTTACTTCTTTTCTCAGGAATTACAGATCTGACAAATCTGCATATTAATCACTGCTCCCTTCTGCATACAAATATTTGAGAAACTTAGAAGCCTTTTTGTGTGAATTATCCCAAAAGCCAGGACTGCCACCTCTGGGCTAATGCCCACAGCAGATTTTAGTGAGCCTGTTTCTCAAAATCATTTTTCAACAGTTTTACTGTCCCTGCCCCAACCCATGAGACAGTCTGCCTCAGGTTATATACTGGATGTTCCTAAATATAGCAAGCATTTTACATAGCATATGTGTTTTTAAGCATAAAAACAAAACTGACATTTAATACTTTATATAACCAGGGGGAAAATAAGCCACAAATTTCAAAGATGAATCCACTGAGAATAGTAATTTTTAAAAAGGAGTGTTCTATTATTATGTGACTATTCCATTCACACTAAAACACTCATAATTGAATTTTTAGATTTTATTTTATGTACAAAGAGCTAGCCATTCTGCAATAAAGTAGATGTCTTGAATGACCCATTCAAGGAAGTTCGCTTAGTCCAACTGAAAAAAAAAGAAGAAATGAATTAATTCAAATGCTTTAAATACCCATTTCAAAAATATATCCATTTTATTCACAAAAATTGGTTTGAGAATGAGCTTTAAACTGGAAATGTAACCTGCCCAAACTAGCTATTAAGATCTAAATAGTTTAAAATATTTACTGAATGACCACTACAAGCTGTTCCACAAACCTGAACAATTATTCTTTTGACTTAATTCTAGTATTGATATTGTCACTTCTTCCCTCAAAGAAATTTCCCACTAGAGAAAACACTATTTTGTAGAATGATCTTTACAAAAAGCTCAAGATGGTAATTACACAGCTAGTATTTTGGTACTCAGTGTGTGCCAGGCACTATACTAAGAGCTCTTCATCTTAGCCTCTGAGAAACTGAAGGCACAAAGCTAGGGAATGGGCCTGAGTTCATTATCTCATCTGTGATACCCTATTTCCCACTGAGTTATTTGAACTTCCATATTAATACCAAGAATATACTTGTTAAGTATTTGGCCAAGGATAAAAGCCGAAGCATAAGATATTTTGTCTCTGCCACAGAGCTCTCACTTTAACGATTTACATCAACACAGAGTCATCTATTTTTAACAAGTAGGTTCTACGCAATATTCTAAAGAAATTATGAATCAAGCCAGTGATTGCAACTCAAAGAGCCAATAAGGAATTAGTTTTCATCTAAAAAAAATAAAACCAGCTCCTAGTAACTATTAGGAATTAAGAAAGCTTCGTATATACGTTAACAATTTTTCGTAACACCCTATCTTTCCTCTTCCACAGGTAGAAACTGAGCTTTAAGTGAACTGATCTTTGCCTGAATCTTCAAGGTCTATCTGGCCCCAAACCTCAAGCTCATTCCAGTATATGACACTATCCAGGATTTCAGGGCAGTGGTCAACACACACATATACTATGTTTAAGCACGATTAAAGATATCTACAATTCCACTGTAGTGGTTCTAAAAAGTGAGTATCATCCATCGTAATACACGGCACCTTGAACTGACAGAGCTGGGCAAAAAGGGGATGGAACCGTCACCCTCCCTTTTCTATTGACCTGACTGCCAAAACTCTCAAGTGTCACCCGCTACCCTGCTAACTAAAACAGAAAAAAGGCGCTAGTCCTGCTCACACTAAAGAGCGACCCGCACTTTCGCCGCCCACAGAAACAGAAGAGCACGGCGTCTGTGAACACGTACCTTAATGAAGCCTATATCCTTCGCGTACTGACGGAAACACTGGCGGCACATATTAAGGCCGTACTTCCGGATCAGGCCGTGCCGGTTTGAACAGACGCGGCTACAAGAAAAGAGAGGGCATTACGACAGATCGCAGAGATGAAAGGATTCCGCACTCGGGAAGCCACTATCCGCACCGTGGCCTTCACGGACCCATCACAGATCTGTAATGGCGGCACTCCCGGCTCTGAGTCGGTCTCCCCCCATATGCCGCCTGCGAGTTCCTCTACATTAGATTTCAAGGAACGTCCCACCCCGGAGAAACCCTTCCCTAACACATTCTCTTTCTCACCAAGAACGAGAACCCTGGCCGAATTTTCTCGGATGGCTCCAGTACAGCTGCTGGTGACCCATGTTGCTCTCTCTGCTGCGACGAGGCAAAAGGAAAGAGCTAGCGCACGCATGCGTTCTTGAAATTTTGGGGACAGTTTACCCACAATGCAGTGCTGACAAACGACGCGTGCGCGATGGGGCTACGTGTTTCCAGGGAGTGAATACAGATCTTAGGAAGTGTTCTAGGCCGGCACAGCTAATGACGTCACGAAAGCTAAGCCTCTAATGCATTCTTGCGCCCCGGCTTATCGCCGGGCGTGGTGGCGCGCGCCTGTAGTCCCAGCTACCCGGGAGGCTGAGGCAGGAGGATCGCTTGAGCCCAGGAGTTCTGGGCTGCAGTGCGCTATGCCGATCGGGTGTCCGCACTAAGTTCGGCATCAATATGGTGACCTCCCGGGAGCGGGGGGCCACCAGGTTGCCTAAGGAGGGGTGAACCGGCCCAGGTCGGAAACGGAGCAGGTCAAAACTCCCGTGCTGATCAGTAGTGGGATCGCGCCTGTGAATAGCCACTGCACTTCAGCCTGGGCAACATAGCGAGACCCGGTCTCTTTTGTACCCTGAACGAACAATCTTTAACCATCTTTAACCATCAAGATATTACTTCCTTTGCGTCGCCCTAACCTTTAATATCTTTCAATTAAAATTATATTTGCAAGAAGGAAGACTTTGCTTTAACTCAACACTGACACCTACTGGGACAAATTTACAAAATAACTTAAAATCAGCTGTAATGACAGGACTCAACGGTAGGAGTTTCCATTTTGTTACCTAATTGACACACACTTCCTAGAAATACAACTACACTATGCCAGAAAACTGATGCGAAACTTACCTTGTTTGGTATTTAAATAGAGCAGATTAAGTTTAAACTGAGAAACAAGTTAACATGCAATATTAACTTGGTTAACTCTGGTTTTGACCAGATGATTTGGTGACAAAACAACTAGTGAAAAACAAGTGCCATCTGATAATCTGCTAAAAAATGTCTATATCCACGTGGTCACTTCTAATGTGTCTAGATAAACAAAGCTGTAAATGGCTCTGAAGTCAAAGCTTTAACTAGATCTATAAAATGTACTACGTTGTGTAATAATCTAGAACTGAAATACAACACTTAAAGGTTGTACTTCTTTAGGATTCTGGTGCGATGCCCTTCCCAATCATTAAATTGGGCACTTTATAACACAGTAAAGAAGGAGGGAAACCAGAGATTTAAAAACCTGATGTAAGTTGATATGACTTGATGCCTGCTCTTAAAGCTTTCAAATGTGATGCAAAGTCCCTAGTTCCATTTTCAACTTTTGTGACTCAATGACAGCTAAGTAAGCAGAGCATTCTGTATTCACTAATGCATGTGCTCATGGAGCACAAGAAGAGCAAAGAAGAGAAAAGATAACCCTAGCTTGGTACATTTAATGGGCCTCTGAGGTCCATTAAAGAAGAGTGGGACTTCTACAGGCAGCACTTGAAGGAAATACCTACTGAGATGAAGTGTGAGCCGAAGAATGGAGTTGGAAAATGAGGCAGGGTAGTTAAGAAGCTACAGAAATTTCTTGACAAAAATAATAATGGAAACTGAGACAATAATTAAACAAGGCCAAACAATTTGAGCAATTTGCAGCCAGCTAATGAATCACAAGGTTTTATCTTCCCTAACCTAGGACACCTAGGAGCAAATGGTTTACACACTCCAGATTGTCCTGGGGCAGACTGGCCTCAGTCCCAGTGTCTCTTTAATTATGTTCTTTAAAAATGTAACTATCCAGAAAATAATCCTGATCCTTCTAAACACGCGTTTTGATGAATTAACATATTGAAGGACGCACCTGAAAAGCTAATGAATATTCTATTAAGGCCCTCACCTGATACCTCCCTTAGGATTCTGGCTGGTCAAAGAAGGATAAAAAGCCTCAAGACAAAGGATCCACAGTGTTCTCTCAGTAGAGCACATCTGCACCTTGTATCTCTTTTTCCTAAATTCTAAAGAACCCCATGAGATTTGCAACCTGAGAAGCAGCAGAAAGCAACAGCTTCTCCCATCCTTAACCCCTGAACCTATCTCTGAGGCCCCATTTTTCACTGAATTGCTCTCTCCTGTTGCTTCTTCTGCCTTAAATTCTTCTATTGTTTCACTGTCCCCAGCTTTACTAAACATACTCTCAAAATCACTTGGAATTGTGTTGTGAAATCTTTCCTACACAAAGTCAACAACTCAGACAGTACCACTGGACCCAAGGCAGACTAGGTCCAGGCCCAGACCTCATCCAGTAACAGAAAAGACTTGGGGAAAGTGAAAAACTTTGTATACTAGAGTGGAGGATAAACAACAACAACAATAAGCTATTGATAGATAAGATTTAAAAGGTGTTTTATTTTAAAGCCTGACTATGAAGTGTCCAGTGTGAAGCTTCTATAATTTTCCTGGAATTTATCAGTCATTGATGTAAAGTTAACAAAGTCAATGTGCTTCCCAAAACCCAGTCTAACATTTGCCCACCTATATACCCTTTTAGGCCTTACCTAGTTGGCCTCAATAAAAAATTACAATAGTTCTGAGATCAATTCCATTAATATTTTCAACACTCACATGTGATCATTTGGGACCATAGATGTTAACTCATTTAAAAGAGGAAAAAAAAAAAAGGATGCACAGGAAGTAATTAGTTACACCTGAACAACCTCTTCACCTGTCTTAATATTCAAGAAGCTTTTAAAGTTTTTCTGGTCTTGAAAATTGTTCTGCAAAAACACTCCCATTTTCATCTTCAGATTCTTTTCACAAACATTTGAATTTTACATGTAAAATATCATAGTACAAAAGACTGCATCTTTCTTGAATTAGCTTCAATTTCAGAACCTTTAGGAATAGAATCATACTTTTTTCTAAAGTTTTAAAATCTATTTGCAGATTTCCAGTCAAGATTGAGGCATAGGTAAACACATTTTGCCTCTTTGCACACTACAGAAAAATTAAAACTAGACCACAAAACAAATATCACCAAGCACCATCATCAACTGAGCTGCATAGAAGTCTGATAAGCAAGGATTTAAAGAAGCCACATTCACCCAGATGGGTAGAAGGGGCAGAGATGTGGATATGGGCTGAGGGGCACAGAGGCATGCAGTAGCATGGAGAGGTGGCAGAATGGGCAGTCCCACATTCACATGTGGTGAATAAAATCAGGAGGAATACCTCAGGAGCAAGGGATCCCAGCCCCAGACCACAAAGCCCAGGCTTCCAGCTCCAGGAAGATAAGTCCCCATAACTTCTGGCTGTAAAAACCAGAAAAAAAAAAGCCAGATCCACAAGAGACTCCTCTTAAAGAGCTCACACAGACTTAGGACTTACTCAGACTCACCCCCTCTGGGATTCAACACCTAGGCAATAGCTGGATGGGCACAAGTAGCATGCCCAAAGAAAATGAATCAACAGAAAACAGGGCAAGTACTGGGAAGAAGCTTCCTCCCAAGCAAACCTCCAGCAGCCAGGCAGAGGCATTGCCCCTGTCCGAGCCCTCCCTCCACACAGAGCCACAAAGTAGCAAAAACAGGTTGCCCCACTCTGGTGATCACCTAAGGCTCCACCACACAAAATTTCCGGGTGCCTTTTCTACAAAAGGCCTGGCTACGAAGACAGAGAGTCAAAGCAGCTCTACCTAATACACAGAAACAAACAGAAGGAGACTGCAAAATAGAATAAAGAAATCTGGTCCAAATGAAAGAACACAACAAAGATCCAGAGGAAGACCCAAACAAAACGGATAACCAACCTATCAGATGCAGAGTTCAAAACACTAGTTATCAGGATGCTCAAAGAACTCATTGAGTACAGCAACAGCATAAAAAAGACCTGGGCAGAAATGAAGATTACATTAAGTGAAATAAAGAAAAATTTACAGGGGATCAACAGTGAAGGGGATGAAGCCAAGATTCAAAAAAGGATTTGGAAAATAAGGAAGAAAAAGGCATTCAATCAAAGCAGCAAGAAGAAAAAAGAATTAAAAAAAATAAAATAAAATAAAGATAGACTAAGGAGCCTCTGGGACATCTCCAAATGTACCAACATCCAAATCATAAGGTGCCAGAAGGAGAAGAGAAAGGACAAGAAATTGAAAACTTATCTGAAAAATAATGAAAGAAAACTTCCCTGATTTGGTGAAGGAAATAGACATACAAGTTCAGGAAGTCCCAAACAAGCACAGCACAGAGAGTCCCAAATAAGTTGGACCCAAAGGGGACCACACCAACACATCATAATTAAAATGACAAAGGTTTAAGATAAAGAGAGAATCTTAGAAGCAGCAAAAGAAAAGAGACAGTTAACTACAAAGGAGTTCCCATAAGGCTGTCTGCTGATTTCTCAAAAGAAACTCTGCAGGTAAGAAGGGACTGGCAAGAAGTATTCAAAGTGATGAAAAGCAAGGACCTACAACCTAGATTACCCTATCCAGCAAAGCTATCATTTAGAATGGAAGGGCAGATAAAGTGCTTCCCAGACAAGGTAAAACTAAAGGAGTTCATCATCACCAAGCCACTATTGTATGAAATGTTGAAGGGACTTATTTAAGAAAAAGAAGAACAAAACTATGAACATTAAGATGGCAACAAATTTACAGCTATCAACAACTGAATCTGAAAAAACAAACTTAGCAAACAACCAGAACAGGAACAGAATCATAGACATGGAGATCACTTGGAGGGTTATCAGCTGGGAGGGGGAAAGGAGAGAATGGAGGGAAAGGTAGAGGGATTAAGAAGCATAAATTGATAGTTACAAAATAGACAAGGGGGTGTGAGGAACAGTATAGGAAATGGAGAAGCCAAAGAACTTAAATGCACGACCCATGGACATGAACTAACAGTGGGGGATGGGAATTGCCGGAGGAAATATGGTACTGGGTGGAGAGGGGCAAAGGGGGATAAATTGGGACAACTGTAATTGTATAATCAATAAAATATATTTTTATAAATCTATTTTGCCATAAACAAGGTCTAAAATATATATTTTGCATGTTTGGCTATTACAATAATATGAACACTTCAGCTTCATCAGTCAATTTTTCCAGCTGGGCAGAATTAATGATTTAATCAAACATTTTTTAAAGTACACTGTTTAATATTCTGTATATCTATACGTTTAAGCAAACATTAATATTTTAATTAGCTGTATACTCTAAAGTAAAACATACATACATACATACAGAATTTTTTCATTGTATAATTGTAATTTTTAAATATATTTTATTGATTATCCTATTACAGTTGTCCCATTTCCCCCCTTTATTCGCTCCATCCTGCAAACCCCCTGCCACCCACATTCCCCGCCTTTAGTTCATGTCCATGTGTCTTATATATAAGTTCTGTGGCTTCTACCTTTCCGATACTATTCTTAACCTCCCCCTGTCTATTTTCTACCTACCATCTATGCTACTTATTCTCTGTAACTTTTTCCCCTCTCTCTCCATCCCAGTCCCCTACTCATACCCCTCCATGTGATCTCCATTTCTGTGATTCTGTTCCTTTTCTAGTTTTTTCCTCAGTTTGTTTTTGTTTTTGTTATTTTTAGGTTCAGTTGTTGATAGCTGTGAGTTTGTTGTGGTTTTACTGTTCATAGTTTTGATCTTATTTTTCATAGATAAGTTCCTTTAACATTTCATATTAAGGGCTTCATGATGATGAACTCCCTGAACTTGGCCTTATCTGGGAAGCACTTTATCTGCCCTTCCATTCTAAATGAAAGCTTTGCTGGATGGAGCAATCTTGGATGTAGGTCCTTGCCTTTCATGACTTGGAATACTTCTTTCCAGCCCCTTCTTGCCTGCAAGATTTCTTTTGAGAAATCAGCTGATAATCTAATCAGAACTCCATTGTAGGTAACTCTCTCCTTTTCTCTTGCTGCTTCTAAGATTCTCTCCTTATTTTTAATCTTGGCTAATGCAACTATGATGTGCTTTGATGTGGACTTCCTTGGGTCCAACTTCTTTGGGACTCTCTGAGCTTCCTGGACTTCCTGGAAGTCTATTTCCTTTGCCAGATTGGGGAAGTTCTCCTTTATTATTTGTTCAAATAAGTTTTCAATTTCTGGCTCTGCCTCTTCTCCTTCTGGCACCCCTATGATTCACATGTTGGAACATTTAAAGATGTCCTGCAGGTTCCTAAGTCTCTCTTCATTTTTTTGAATTAGTATTTCTTTATTCTGTTCTGGTTGAATGTTTCTTCCTTTTGTTCAAAGCCATTGATTTGAGTCCTCGTTTCCTTCCCATCACTGTTGATTCCCTGAACATTTTCTTTTATTTCACTTTTCATAGCCTTCAGTTTTTCATCTAATTTGCAACCATATCCAATCAATTCTGAGCTTCCTGATTACCAGAGTCTTAAACTGTGCATCTGATAGATTAACTATCTCTTTGTCACTTAGTTGTATTTTTTTCCTGGAGCTTTGATCTGTTCTTTCATTTGGACCTTTTTTGTCTTGACATGCCTGTTATGTAGTAAGGGGTGGAGCCTTAGGTGTTCTCCAGGGTGTGGCAACCCAGGTTGCTGATGCTGTGTGTGGATGAGGGGTCCAACAGGGAACAATGCTGCTTATTCAGCTCTCTGCCAGCTTTCAGTCACTTCCCTGCTACCCACAATCAAATTGTGCCCTTCTGGTGCTGATTTCAAGGTGGGTGGGTTTATGGACATTCCTGGACCTTGTGGGTCTCTCCAATGAACTGTCCTGTGGGGCTGGGAGTTTCTCCTGCTGCTTCAACCCCCACAGGTTTTTTCAATCAGAGATTTTAATGCTTTATTTCCCCACACTGGACCCCTGGGTTGTGTGTTCTGTCTCACTCCCCAGCTGTTCCTCCCAGTTTATCTGCAATTGAATGTGGGACCACTCAGTCCACAAGCTACTGCCTTGCTGGAAGTCCTCTCCACCCCAGCTGCCCATCTTCACCCCCTTTACTGGTCTGGATGAATATTTCTTCTTTAATTCCTTGGTTATCAGACTTCCATACAGTTCGATTTTCTGGCAGTTCTGGTTGTTTTTTGCTTTTAAATTTGTTGTCCTTCTTTTGGTTAAGGAGTGTGAGGAGGCACAGTGTGTCTACCTATGCCTCCATCTTGGCCAGAAGTCCCAAAAATATATTTTTACACTCAATCTTAGCCAAAAGCTTGAGAAGTGATTCACAAAAATATATTTTTAGAAGTAAGTCTCCATCACTTCTGGGCCTTTTGGCTAAGATCAAGTGTAGTATCTGTTTTTGTCAATTTAATATCTGATACATCCCTATATCGAAAAACAATATATTAAATGGATTTTTGGAGCAGGGAGATGGAATAGAAGCTTGCTCCAGGCACTCTGCAAACTGATCTGGTATTGCACTACTTCTGAGAATGGTGCACAAAATAAAAGGAAAAAGAGTAAATCTCCAAACTGCTGTTTTCTTCAGTCTCTTGTCCAGAATAACATGTTAGTTTTCATGGGAGGGAGCTTGAAAAATATGTTTCTTTATGCACTTACACACATATGTGTACATAATTATATATTTTCACATCTCTTTTCATTGACATAAACAGGTACCTACTATATTCAATATGTTAAAAATATATATAGATCAGTCCTGACTGGTGTGGCTCAGTGGACTGAGTGCTGGCCTGCAAACCAAGGGGCTGTGGGTTTGATTCCCAGCTGGGGCATATGTCTGAGTGGCAGGCCAACGTTTCCTTCCCTGTCTTTCCCTCTCTCTAAAAACAAATAAATAAAATCTTTTAAAAATATAGAGAGAGAGACCATAAAACATCTTAGAGGAGTATAAAATCTATGGAGAAATGTATAGCAAAATCAGAGAATACAGATGAATTGAAACATCTTTGGGCATGCTATTTTTCTGCATACTTACATTATATCTATATTTATATAGTATAGCAATATAATAAAGTATGTCTATACAATAAAATTCTGGAAATGCAACTGCTTGGCCTAATAATATGATTTTTAAATTTTTAGATATTACCAGTTTGCCCTCTATAGAAATTGTAACAATTCAAATTCATGCCCACAGAAAGTATGTTTTCCCACAATCCCTCAACAGTGTAAATTGGCAAACTTTTTTACATTTGTCCTTCTGATAGCCTAAAAATAGTAACTGTTGTTTTAGTTTGAATTTTGATGAGGAAGATCATATTTTCTCACTGTCAATGTAAGAAATGTCCAAACTGCCTGGCTGGTGTGGATCAGTGGATTGAGTGCCAGTCTGTAAACCAAAGGGTAGCAGCTGGTTCGATTCCCAGTCAGGGCACATGCCTGGGTTGCGGGCCAGGTCCCAGTGGGGGGCACACAAGAGGCAACCACACATTGATGTTTCTCTCCTCTCTTCCTCCCTCCTTTCTACTCTCTCTAAAAATAAATTAAAATCTTTTTTAAAAAAAGTAATGTCCAAACCTGTAGAAAATTTTTATGAGTTTATTTGAGCCAAACTGACAATTGCTGAAATGCAAACTCTCAATGGATTGAGAAAATGCTTTGGAGAATGCAGTTTTGCAACTAATATTATATATTAGGACTGAAGGAGAAGATTCAAGGGGGTTACATGAAACCCACTGATGACAGATTAATAGGGCAGGCAAAGCAAAGGGGGATATCTCTGGAACTGGATAAAAAGTAAAACAGAGAGACACATATGTACTTCTTTTACATTGATGGGTACAGGACAGTTAACGATTAACACAGCACAAAGAGATGGTATTTGGGCAACAAGATAACAATGAGGGATTCTATAGTGTCCTAAAGGTAAAGACTGACCTTTGTCGAGGAAGCTACAGGCCTAGGATGTGACTACCCACCATGACCCACTTTTACTTAGGAATGTTTATGTTCAGCCGTCCTACGTGGTTACTTTCAGTCCCTGAGCTTGTAGGGCCTACCATGCTGGTTTCCCCTGAGCTTGTCAGGTTTAGTATGTGGACCCTTTTTGGCCTACACTATGTTTATAATCCAGCCATGTTTCTTTATCTGTGATTTTTCCTTTAAGTCTTCAACCCACTTTCTTAATGTGTTGCTAATCTTTAGATTATATATTTATAAATGCTTACGTGCAAGAAAATGAGCCCTTTGACCTTCACATTGGTTACACAGTTGTTTTATTTATCATGTTAGACAGGACAAGGGTCTCAAGGTCTGGGGGGTTCTTAGTAAATGCTCTTCTTGCTATATATTATAATGTAGCACAGGATTTTGCAGACTCTGCTGTAAAGGGGGTGAGATTGACAGGAACTCAACCTGGTAAGTGTAGCCAACTGCAAAGAAGTCAACATGTAATTTCTCCTGGCTGGTGTGGCTCAGTGGATTGAGCATGGGACCGTGACCCAAAAGGTTGCCAGTTTGATTCCCAGTCAGGGCATATGCCTGGGTTGCAGGCCAAGTCCCTGGTAGGGGGTGTGTGAAAGGCAAACTACATGATGATGTTTCCGTCTCTTTCTCCCTCCTTTTCCTTCTCTCTAAAAATAAATAAAATATTTTTTAATAACGTGTAATTAACTAAATAGTATGTATAAGCAATGGCTAAGCCTCCCTTCCAGAAGACAGAGTGTAGATGTGAAAGCTCCTTTTCTTGCTTCAAGTAAATAAAACTACCTTGTTGCCTTGTCTCCGTTACTTGCTGCAAGTAAGTAAAACTACCTAATGACAACCACATCTTGTTCTTGAATAGAGCACCCCAAGTGGCGAACCCCTTGAGTTCAGTAACAAACACAATCGCGGATTCTTATTTCTTTTCATTCTTTTTTATTTTTTAAATAAAGGACACTATTGGCACAATTGCTTTTCATATGTGCCTTGACTGGAGATTGAACCCACAACCTTGGTGTATCAGGATGATGCTCTAACCAACTGAGCTACCCGGCCAGGGTAGATTCTTCTTTCTTTAATTTGTTTCTGGTATATTCTTTCATGTAAAACATTTAAATTTTATATATGAAAATTTATCAATTTGTTATGCCTTTTAGGTTTGTGTCAAAATTCTTAAAAATTTCTGTTTCTTATAGTACATTCACATTTTCATTTTAAATCTCGAATTCATCTCAAATTTATTTCATTGTCTGCAGGAGTAGGGAAGAAATCAGTCTTTCCTCCCTTCTAAGTGGCTAGCTACTTACTCCAACACACGCAATATTAATTGAATATGCAATCATCTGCAAGCTTGCTCTATTCTAGCACATAGCAGGCTCTCACAAATGCTTGTTAAATAAATAAATGAATAGCATATATTTATATTACTCATTCTTTCTACAAATATCCATGAAGTACCTAGTAAATGTGAATACTACACTAGGCCTTGAATATAACAGTAGTTATTCAGAATCTGTCCCCAGGAAGCTTGCAGTGTAGAGGTGAAGACAGGCATTAAATAAGTAATCACAGAGCAATATTTGGATAATGTAAGCGTCTTCTTGCCATGAACATCCAAAAGTGCTAGATGAAATATCATATTTTTTTAAAAGCAGAGTTGAGCTCTAGGGAACATTAAGGAGTAGGTGCTAAGCAGGAACTGAAAACCACAAAGGCTGCCCTGAGGAGATTTGTCCAGCTATGTAATAGGACCTGGATTCCCAAGGAATACAAGACAAATCTGTGGGCATCTGCATTTAATTAAATTGCAAAGAGTGGAAATCCATGAAAGTTTTTAGGAAGGATTAAGTACAGCACATGAGACATGAGTTCTAGCACTATTTGTTGTAACACTATCTCTGGGGTTATGGGCAAACCCCTTTACTCTTTTCAGCCTCTATTCCTCTTGTGCAAATTGAGAGAATTGAATTAGAATATCTGTAAACTATCTTTCAGCTCCAAAAGTTTAGGGTTCTATCAGAGCAGACCTTTTTACAAATTTATTTTGGCAGCAGTGTACATGGTGGATTATTGCACTAGTTACCTGATAACTGCCTCTGGGCTTCCTCCACCTTCAAAGTAATCTCTTTACAGACCACAGTAACCTTTCATAAACAGGTCTGAATTTTATCTGCTGGAAAATGTTGCTCTCAATGGTTTTCAAAGGCCTAGGTTTAGCAAACAAATTATTTTCATCATCTGGCTACTTTATACTAATGTCCCCATCTAACATTTATCCATTTTTGTAAAAGTTTGTGGTTTGCTTGTCTCTCCTAAACGCTGTCAATTCATCTTTGCCACCTAAACATCTATCATAGGTGCTGTCACATAGCAAGAACTCCATAAATGTCGAATAAATAAATGCATTGAAATAAGAAGACCTGGTAAGTAGAAGAATAGTTCTTAAGGTAAGTAATGCAGCTCTGAACTGACATGACAGTACTAAGAATGGAAAGGTGGGTATTAATTAGGAAATCATAGTGGAGACACAACCTATAAAACATGATCAAGGAGTGTCAACAGGCTCAAGACAGCTCTATAGAAGTCTAATGATTAGGTACATATTTGTTAACTATTTTAGCTTTATTTTAGATGAAGTTTACCATTAAAAAACCCAACTCCATGATCTAGTCCAAATGTGGTAGGGCAGACAAGTTGACCATATAATATGTCCATAGATTGTGACCTTGCTTTTTTAAGAATATGATGTGACTATGATTTTACCAGTTTAAACCTGAATGAGCCACAAACCTAAGTGAGTAGAGTTTCTTATGGGCACAAATTAAAGGAAAAGTCAGTCAATTAATTATCTGTTGAATGCCTGGTATGCACTTCAAACCTAAGGAAATAAAAGGAATGAAAGGTAATTTTAAGTGCAATTGTATTTCCCCACTCCAAAAAGGAAGATCAATATGTTAAAGAAAGCTTAGTGGAAAATGAGTAATGAACTGGGTTTTGAAAGACTAATGGGGTGAACAAAACAGAAAAAAGGGAACAAGGATAGTATGTAGGCCCAGAAAAACAAGAACTGATTGGACATGAGGAAAACAGATCTAGATGTTCTTTGGTTCCTTTTGTCAAAACTGTAGCCCAATTTAACATTCCTTGTGTATTTCCTGCCCTGGCTGGTGTGGCTCAGTGGATTGAGTGCCGGACTGAGAAGAAAAGGGTTGTTGATTCAATTCCCTGTCAGGGCACATACCTGGGTTGCAGGCCAGGTCCCTGGTAGGGGGTGTGTGAGAGGCAACCACACATCAATGTTTCTCTCCTTTTCTTTCTCCCTCCCTTTCCCTCTCTCTAAAAATAAATAAGTAAAATCTTTAAAAAAAATTTCTTGAGCAGTTCCATGTTCAGTCAGTCTGCAATGCCAGCTAGTGTCAACAGATGGTCCTTGACTTCAACACCATCAGGAATCCTCAATTTGAGGTGTAGTGAAAAAGGAAACTTTATTTCGTGCAAACAGCTCAATTGCAATACAGCTGACATGTGAAACTGCATAGCTGTTAGAAATCCATGGGGTGAGGCCCCTCTCGGGGTAGACAACTCTGTTCTCTGCTTTGCTCTGGTGAGACATCTCGGGTGTTTCAGCTACAGCAGGGGAAATGCAGTCTTCAGTGGAAAGGAGAAAGTGTGTTCTGCCAGCCAGAGGGGAGCTGGCTTATTTAGATGGAGTCCCCATCCCTAGTCCTTAATTGGTCCATCCTTATGTAAAATGAGATCTCCAAATCTAAAAGGCAATCTGTCCTGATTGGTCAAAGAGAGCCACTTTGATTGGCTTATGAAGATACTGATGGGGATGTAGCAGCTCTGATTGGGTGGGATAAGTCTCAGTCCTTTTGGTTGAAATAGGATTGCAGTAATTCCTTCATAAGGGTTGGTTCAGATAGCAGAAACACAGGGCAGGCAGGCAGGTCAGTGTAGGAAAAAGGCAGCTTAGTGCAGGCTTCTCCCTAAAGTGGGCTTTTTGTGAGAAGCCCCTATGTAGAAATGGCTGCTAGACTCTGTTTTTAAGTTTGAGTCCTTCTTAGTAGGTATCATCTTTCTCAGGGGCCACAGAATAAATGATCATAATTGAATTGAAAATCAGCATTTCTGGACATCATTTACATCTGCAAAAATACAGCTCAGACGAAATGTAATACTTAATACAAGGTCTGGACCAGAGTGTGTAGAGGGGGGCAGCTGGAGTGCATATTTAAAGAGTAAAGACTATGACTCTCAGAGTGAGTGACTCCTTAAAATGTGTGCCCCAGGGGCCTCTCTTGCTCCACCTAGGTAGGAGCCTTGGCCTTCTTTAATAAATGGAATTGAGGCAGATTAGTAAGAAGCTAGAAAAATTCCCTGGAAAGTGGAATGAGGAAAATGGAAACAAAATAGTTTAATGAATAGCTGAACAATTAACAGCCAACTAATAATAAGACCCTATCCTCCTTAACCAGAGACACTTAGGAGCAGATGGTTTGCATCTCTTCTCTCCAACTAGGGAATAGGTCAAATCACCCTAGTCAAGGAGGTAGATAATAGAGACCCAGTTAGTGCCATTAATGCCAGCCAAACCTAAAAATGGATAAAGTGAGGGGAATAAATAACAAACAAAAAAGTAGAGCCAAACAAATCCTAGACGAAGCTGACCAAAAAATGATCCCAAACCCCATTATATGCTTATTTTGATGCATCATATTGAAAACACACCTGAAAAGCTGATGAATATTCTGATTGAGATCTCCCCTAAAATTCCTCAGCTATAGAAAGCAGGAAAAAAACCTCAAGGCAAAGGACACAGCACATGCTCTCCCTTGAGCTTGCTCACACCTCCATTCCCTCAGGCTTATAATTTTACTTTCTCCTCAACTCTGAGAGTTCTCCTGTTGCCTAACTTTTCAGTGGGCCTAAAGCAGCCTCATCTTGGCACGCTTCTGTCGCTGTGACTTTTACTCCTTAGTGAGACTAGGCAGCCTCACTAGCCCAGCCTAGGCTCCCTCCTCCCTCCCCTCCCCCTTCTTTCTAAAAAAAAAAAAAAAATGACTTTAGAGAGGGAGGAAGGGGAAGGGAGAGAGAGAGTGACAGAGAGACATGGACTTTTTGATGCATTGATTGTTTGATTCTTGTATGTGCCCTGACCAGAGATGGAACCCGCAAAATTGGGATATGGGTGTAAGGTTCTAACCAACTGAGCTACCCGCCCAGGGCTAGGCTCATTTTTGTTACTATGATCTTGCTTCTTCTATCCTAAACCCTTCCTCTGTTCCACTGTCCTAGGCTTAATAAACACACTCTCAAAATCACCTAGACTTCTGTCTTGAATTCTTTCCTACAGGAAGTAAAGAGCCCACACATCCCACACCTTGCTGGGGCAGATCCGCCTCCACTAGGTCCCTTTCTGGTGACAAAATAAGGACTCCGAAGACATCTGGGGTGGACTGTCGGTCTTTCCAAGTTGCACACGCATTTAAGCCAATCAATCCATCCCAAACCCTCACAGCTGCAAAGTGGGAATTTGTTCAACAGAACTTGCAAAATCAAATACGTTCTGATGTGACAGGCGTTCCCTCCGGAATGAGGGGAGCCACGAAAAACAAAACAGAATGCCAGCCAAAAAGAGTCAGGAAATGCAGCGCCCTAGCTGGCATTCGGCAACCGGTAATGTCCCAAGTGCGGAAGCTATGTAAGAAAGGAGACTTTCCCTTTAACAGAGGAATACCTGCCTTCCCTCAGGAAACTCAGTAGCCCAAAGTGTGCAAGTGTGACAGGACACAGCTGAGCAGTAGCCATTCTTAGGTAGGAGCTGACCAGCAGCCGTTTCCAGACAGCATCCTTTCCAGATACGCAGTTATCTCAAAGTCGTACACTAACCCCCGTTTTAGCAGTTGTACTCCTTCCCCTCCTTCTGCCTGTGTAACAAGCATATAAAGAAGCCTCCAGCTTAAGCTCAATGCCCAGAATTTGGATTTTTATCTCCTCTGGGTCCGCATGTGTAAATAAATCCCACTTCGTAAACTCCCAGGCCGTCTGAGTCGTCTTTTCCGAAACACAAGTGACGGTTAGGTGTCATCAGCGGAAATGAGCTCTACCCTAAACAACAGCCACCACCACAGACAGCTGCACGCGGTCCGCAGAAAGGACCATGCGCCCACATCAGTCTATTGTTTCGGGAGGTACTAGTGGGTCTTCGGGCTGTCGGTGTCCGCGCTCTGTGGCTCTCAGTCACAGACTGGACCCTGCGAGGGAGGGGACAGCGGCCCCTGCCCTCGCAGGACTCCTAGAGCCACTGTGGTGAGAAAGCCCACGGAGCAGACAGGCAGATCCGCAGACAGCCCGCGTACTGGAGGACCCCGGCGGCGGCACAGCCGGGCGGGAACCGGGAAGTTTCAAACCCCGGTTGTGGAGCTGTTTGCCGTTTCTCTGGCGAGATGAAGCTGCACTGCGAGGTCGAGGTGGTCAGTCGGCACTTGCCGGCCTTGGGGCTGAGGAACCGGGGCAAGGGCGTCCGCGCGGTGTTGAGCCTGTGTCAGCAGGCTCCCAAAAGTCAACCGCGGCCTCGATCCAGGGACCAGCGGGGCGGCGCGAGCCCCGCCTGCTTGCTCGTCTCCACCATGAAGGACAGGCACGGGACCCGCTATGAGGTGCGTGGAGCAAGCGAGCACTGCCCAGGAGTCGAGAGGCGGGCCGCCTCGGGCCTCACGCCCCGGGCCATCTCCGGAGCTGGAGCTCGTCCTGGGGGTTCGTGAGCGCCCGGTCCCAGAGTCCTACCACTGCACTGGTTTCCGGGGCTTCTCCCACGGGCCCGATAAAGGAGAGCTTTTGAGAGTGCACCTCTGCTTATTTCTCGTGCTCATTTCTGCGCCTTTGAATTGACAGGTAGCCACCTAGTTTGGGTGAACAGTAAAATAAGTGCACTTTCATTCAATAAATTCTGTCCCTCCCACAGAATTTTCGGTAGCTTTTTTTTTTTTTTAAGGCTTTAAGGGATGATGAACAGTACAGTGAAGCGGTAACGTTTGGGTCTACATCTTGATATTTTCATTAACGTTACAGGTTACTGCATCTCCTTTTTTGTTTGCTGAAATGTGTAATTTCCTAACAACTGGTTTCTTAAGTCTAGGACTTTTTCTTATCTGCTAGCAGTAAGTAGCAAACTCTCTAGAAACACTTGGAAGCTGAAACAGAATTTTTATTTTTTTAATTGCGTTTTTTCCCATTTGAAATAGAATTTTTAAAGCACAGGTTTCATAAAATCTTTACCCCTTCATTACCAGACACCGTTATATTGTCAAAATGACTGGACTACCCTATGTCTATAAATAAAGTTGAGTGGGCAATTTGCCCACCCTTGCATCTGACTCTTGACTGGATTTTATACAATCTCTGGCATTATTTCCCTCTCAGTGTTGTACTCCGCAGTGAATACAGTACTTAGTTGGGGAAAGAAGGCATTACCATCTCTTTCAGGGACACTTAGTGTTTCATGCAAGTAGTTGAGAGTCTAAATAATTTTCTTCTATTGATAGAATCAATTCATATAGTTTTTCAAATTGAAAACTATTACCCAACATTGTAAAGGTTACAAAACTATTAGGTGACAAAAGCAAACTCATAACTAGAATTGGATTTCCCCTTTATCCCTTCTTGTCTTCCCTGCAAACCTGTCTCTTTAATACCCAGCTCATGTCCTGCCTATTTAAAAAGTCTCTAATGATGTCCCTCTTAAAACTCCTACTGCACTAATAGTCAATTCCATGTGGTAATCCTAATAAAAATTTTATTGTAAACTGTTAGCTGAAGACTTACCTGTGCACAAGGTGCAGTGCTCGAAACTAGGAGATAAAGTTGACTTGGTCGCTGTCCTTCTGAGGCTAGAAAGGGAGAAACAGAAACCACTACTTAGAATATAAGACAGGCTATGATAAGTGCTATAATAAAAGTGGAAGTGAAGTACATTATCAAAAACGAGAATTCTGATTACAGAGCCTTGAGAAAGTTTTGTAGAAGAGGTGGTGCACAGGGCTTGGAAAATAGTGGGTGCTTCGTAAACATTTGTTGGATGAATTAAGCCGGGCCTTGAAGAATAGGCATTAGTGCCAAATATGAGAAGTACCTTGGACCTCTTTTGCACACTTACTTTTCTGTCCCATGACTTCAGCTCTCGTCTGACTGATTTCCAAATCTGTATCTTTAGCCAGCCTTATCCCTTTTTGTCTCTTACTGTTTCTAATTTAGAATTTAAACTTTATCATAGGTATGTATGCACAGGAAAAAACACAGTATATATAGAGTTTGCCATTCTCTGTGGTTTCAGGCTTCCACTGGGGGTCTTGGACTGTGTTTCTCCTTTGGATAAGGGAGAACAACTGTATCTTCGAGTTGGGTGTGTGATGTTTCGTGCCACTGTCACACTTTTTTCATACCACTTCTTCACTTTAGAAAATGCTGAACATTTAGCTTTTTTTTTCCTCACAAAAATAGTCATGACTCACATCTGACTTTCTAAATCTGCATGATACATTGGTGGAGGGCAGCAAAGTGGTGGTCATCAGAGGGAACAGATCATAGAAGAGCAGTGAGAAACATTTTTCATCTGATAAATGTGTAAATCCCTTCTCATTTGAATTGCTATCTACTGGAAATCTTCACTTGGATGTGTCACAGCATTTCAACCTAAAAATTAATTGTCTTTGTCACCCCTAAACCTGCTTTTCTGACTGTCAAATTCATTAAGTAGTGATTTGCCCCATCCTGAAGCCTTGAAGCCTTAAAGCCTCTGCCTCCACACATCTAGTATATTATTGAATCCTTTAAATTCTACATCCTGGCTATCTTTCAAATTTTCATCCATCCCAGCTGTAGTCTAAACCATCATTGTTCCTTGCCTGGAGAGTTTCTTCAAGGACCTCTCTACCGTTGTCCTTCCCTCATCCTATGCTTCCTCCCCCAGAGTTCATTCTTACACCACGGTTAAAGGGAACTTGTAAAAATGTAGATCTAACCATGTCCCCACAGCTTAAAGTCATTCAGTGGATGTCATTGTTCTTAGCATAAAATCCAAAATTCTTAACATGTTTTACAAACTGTTTCACCATCCAATCTTCATTTACCTTTTCAAGCTCACCTCTTTTCAATGGATCCTTCAGCCATACTGAACTTCTTTCAGCTCCTCACAGCTGCCAAGCTTTGTTGCTTTCAAGGCTTTGCACACATTGTTCCCTTTTGTTAGTATGCTGTCTTTTCTTGTAATTTCTTCACTTGGCCAATATGTCCTAATCCTTTAGCTCTCACCTTTAAAGTCACCTTCATATCTCATGACCAGGTAAGATTTCTTTGCTATATAAGGTTTTAAAGCAACCTCTACTTCTTGTCTTAATAGTTGTTATGCTCATAATTACTTTAATAACTGTCTCTCATCAGATTGGCAACTGTGTGATTACCATGCTGGTCTTATTCACCACTATTGTCCCAAACCCCCTATCATAGTTAATTGGTACATAACGGCTTCTCGATAAATTGTTGAAGTCTAAAGCAGAAACATCAATCATTAAAATTTTTTGAGCCCCTTTTATGTGTCAGTCACTGTTTGGCGCTAGAGGTATGACTGATTTGACATTCTTTGACATGATTGACAAAGGAGACAAAATTACTGTTTTCATGGAGTTTGTAATCTTGTGGGAGGCATGCCCAATCCAGACTGATGGACTAAAATTAAAAAGGCAAGTAACTACTATTGACAGCTCACTACAGCCACATAGGTGGAATGGGACAAAAGGAAAATTCTCCCAAAACAGGAGAATTCTATTCTGAGAAGCAGAAAGTGTTAACTGGGCAGATAGAAAAATAGTATCTGACAGAAGGTACATAAGAAATGTAGCTACCCATCTGCTAAAAACAAACTCAACCAAACAGAAAACTTTAAAACTTAAAACCACAAAACATACAGCCTTGAGGACTAAAAGACAAACCAACACCTGGCAAAGTGACTGGCACATTCTAGTTGTAATTAAATATTAAATAATACTTCATTTTGTTCTTTTTTTCCATTGGTTTTAAGCAGCTAAAGGAGAACATTGAGCAGTTCTTCACCAAATTTGTGGAAGAGGGGAAAGCCACTGTTCGGTTAAAGGAGCCTCCTGTGGATATCTGTCTAAGTAAGGTATGATATTAAAAACATTAATGGGTAGGTTGGCTCTGTTTTTTTTTAAATAAGCTATTTGAGTATCCTAATATCTCACATAGTTGAATAGGGATAGAATCACACAGATGTGTTTGAAGAAGTCATGGCAACCACAAGACATCATAATTAAAATGCCAAAGGTTAAAGATAGAGAATCTTAAAACAGCAAGAGAAAAGCAGATAGTTACCTACAAAAGAGTTCCCATAAAACTATCAGCTGATTCTCAAAAGAAACTTTGCAAGCTAGAGGGGGCTAGCAAGAAGTATTCAAAGTGATGAAAAGCAAGGACCTACAACCTAGATTACTCTATCTAGCAAAGTTATCATTTAGAATTAAAGGGCAGATAAAGTGGTTTCCAAAGTAACACTAAAATAGTTTTTTTAAAAAAGAAGAAGTGATGGCAGCTTCTCAGGTGTGCTTATATAGCTTCAAACGGCAGAGTCAGCTATGGTAAAGCTGCCCAGGATGGGGAGGAAAACTAGGTTTGCTTCTGTACCCAAAGTGGAGCCTTAGGCTGTTCTTAACACTGGAACTCTAAGGCAGGTGGTCCAAGTCTACATTTTGCCAGCTGAATTACATGCTACAAATCTAAGTTTAGTGTAAAAAATTGATAAAATGCAATTAGAATCTTGTTTAGGAGTATTTTATTTACTATAATTATTTTAAAAAATAAACCATTAGAAGCCCAGGCTGGCATAGCTCAGTGGATTGAGAGCGGGCTGCGAACCAAAGTGTCGCAGGTCAGTAAGATTCCCAGTCAGGCCACATACCTGGGTTGCAGGCCATGGCCCCCAGCAACCGCACATTGATGTTTTTCTCTCTCTCTCTTTCTCCCTCCCTTCCCTCTCTAAAAATAAATAAATAAAATCTTTAAAAAAAAATAAACCATTAGAATAAAAAAATTTTTTTGCCCTATCTCCCCTTATTTGTTTTTCCCCTTCCTAGAGAATAGGAGTAATGTCTTGTTCATCCTTGCATTACCCTTAACCCCAAGCAAAGTGTTTTTGCAAAAATTAAAAGTTTAATAACTTTTTGAAGTATTTGTATTGAATGGAATCATTTAGTCATACCTCCTCCTGTTCTTGTGATTTTTAGTTTTCTCTTGATGTTTAGCCTGTCCTTCCACTAACTCCTTTCTTTCTACCTAAAAACAAACTAAGGTCTTAACAATTAAAAAAATAGAAAAAAAACAAATTTCTGGAAAGACAGACTACATCCAGTGCCTCTACTCTATGACCTTTACTTTCACTAGTATATTCAAAACACTGCCTGAAAGGTCAGTGATTTCCTTTGTACTTGCCAATCACATTACCATTTTTTTTTATCTTTTTTTGAGCTCTGTAGAATTTGACACTGGTGGCCACTCTCTTTTTAATAAAACTTTCCTTTCTTGCCATTTGTGACAGGGCACTATCCTGATTTACCTTGGGTTTTTGCAGTCATTCCTTTGCTTCCTATCTCTGGCAACCTTTTTTCTATCCCCCAAATAAAGGCTTTATTCTAGTTCTCTGCCATACCTGCCTTCCATTCCTGTAGTTCAACCCTTATTGTGTGTAACTCCCAAGTTGGTACGCTCTTTTGGACCTACTTGATCCAGGTCTCCAGATTTTCCTTACTCCACTTCACTGTATATACTGCTGCCAGAATAATACTTAGATTTTATATAATTCTCATGCTCAAAATTCTTCAGTGATTTCCCTCAGCCTGATCATTCTGTCTTCCTTACCTTAACATCAAACTCATGTATAATCTATCCCCAAGCTGTATTTCTAATCTTTTACTCTGCAAACCTCCCACATTCCAACCAAATAGGATCACACACTTCATTTCCCACACTTGCTAAAAGTTCACTATTTTTACACATGTGAACTTTAGGAAACTCCTAAAGTATCCCACCAAGTATTAGTGATTTTTATTGATGACTTATTTCACATACCACTTGATTAGTGATTTCTCTCTTCAGCTGAAAGCAAACTTACTTGCTTTTGACAGACAGGCCATGAATTTCCCAATTCCTAATCTTTACGAATGGCACTCCTGTACATTTTACAGTGCACAGGGCTGTCTCAGCCTATTTCAGAGGCCCTGGAGGTTTGTGTGCGTTCATCTTAAACCCAAATCTCAAGTGGAATCTTTTCATGCCTTCCTATCTTATTTTATATCTTATGGTTCCCTCCTTTGAACAATTTTATGTAGAGTATGTCAACATTTTTTTAAACTTTTAACATTTTTTTGTGTCTATAGTGAAATTTAGTTGGAATAGAATACTAAAAATTTATTTTTTACAGCTATTTTCAATAAATGATTGTATCATTTGCATATATAACTATAGAAGTTGTCATATGATGAATTAGTATGCATATATTATCTAAAATAGAATTTATAATTGTACAACTTTTATTTATTTAGGCCAATTCCAGCAGTTTAAAGAGTTTCCTTTCAGCCTTGAGACTGGTTCATAGAGGCTGTGATGTTGAGACACCACTTTCACCCCTCGAACCAGTGAAGACTTCAGAATTTGAAAAATTCAAAACTAAAATGGTTATCACTTCCAAAAAGGACTATCCTTTAAGCAAGAACTTCCCATATTATCTGGAACATCTTCAGGCTTCTTATTGTGGTCTTGTCCGAGTTGATATGCGTATGCTTTGCTTAAAAAACCTTAAGAAATTAGACTTGAGTCACAACCATATAAAAAAGCTTCCAGCTACAATTGGAGACCTCATCCACCTACAAGAACTTAACCTGAATGACAATCACTTGGAGTCATTTACTGTAGCATTGTGTCAATCTACACTCCAGAAATCACTTCGGAGTTTGGATCTCAGCAAGAACAAAATTAAGGCACTCCCTGTGCAGTTTTGTCAGCTTTGGGAACTTACAGATTTAAAACTTGATGATAATGAATTGATTCGATTGCCTTTCAAGATAGGACAATTGACAAACCTGCGATTTTTGTCAGCAGCTCGAAATAAGCTTCCATTTTTGCCTTGTGAATTTAAAAATTTATCTCTTGAGTACTTGGATCTTTATGGAAATACTTTTGAACAACCAGAAGTTCTTCCAGTTATAATGCTGCAAACACCATTAACTTTATTGGAATCTTCTGCACGAACCATATTATATAATAGGTAAGACTTAAATAGTCATAAAATGTGGTACTTTTGATAGCATCCTAGTGTTCTCATCATCCTCAGACTAACAGTAAGTCTTTAACCATAGCTTACGATGCTGTGCATAATCTGACCCCTGGCTATGGTGACCTTTTTGCTGCTCCTTACCACTGCTTGGAATGCTTTTCCTCCAGAAAGTCTCATAGCTCACTTTCTCACTTCATTCAGCTTCCTGCCCAAGAGGCACCCAGAAAGGTCTTTCCTGAATACCTATCTAAAGTTTTATCCCCTGCTCCCTTACATTGCCTTTTTTTTTTTTTTGCTCTGTATTACCTGGCATTATATTTTTTTCAGCATTTGTGCTCTGTCACTTTCCCCCACTAGACTAAGATCCATGAAGGCATGGACTTTGTCTTATTCTCCACTATTTCTCTAGTGTCCAAAATGTGGTATCTCCAGCTCTTGCCATATGTTAAGCATTATTAACTACTTGAGTGAATGAATGGCATTGTTTTTCTTTTTCTTTCTCTTATTTTTATTTAATTGTTGTTCAAGTACAGTTTTCTGCCTTTTACCCCCAGCCCAGCCCAGCCCGTTATTGTCCATGTGTCCTTTATACTTGTTCCTGCAAACCACTCATCCTTCTCCCCTGAAATTTCCTCCCCTCGCCCCTCTGGTCACTGTCAGCCGTTCTCAATTTCAGCGTCTTTGGTTATATTTTGCTTATTTGTTTGTTTGTTGATTAGGTTCCTGTTAAAGGTGAGATCATATGGTGCTTGTCTTTTACCACCTGGCTTATTTTCCTTAGCATTATGCTTTCCAGTTCCATCCATGCTGTCCCAAAGGGTAGGAGCTCCTTCTTTCTTTCTGCTGCCTACAATTCCGTTGTGTAAATGTACCATAGTTTTTTGATCCATTCATTTACTAATGGGCACCTAGGTTGCTTCCAGCACTTGGCTATTGTAAATTGTGCTGCTATGAACATTGGGGTGCATAGGTTCTTTTGAATTGGTGTTTCAGGGTTCTTAGAATACAACCCTAGCAGTAGAATTGCTGGGTCAAAAGGCAGATCCATTTTTAGTTTTCTGAGGAAATTCCATACTGTTTTCCACAGTGGCTGCACCAGTCTGCATTCCCACCAACAGTGCACTAGGGTTCCCTTTTCTCCACAACCTCTCCAACACTTTGTTGCTTTGTTTATGATGGCCTGAATGGCATTGTTTTTCAAACTATGGTCTCCTGACCAGAAGCATCAGGATCACCTAAGAACTTGCTAGAGATGCAAGTTCTTGAACTCCACCCCAGAGCTACTGAATCAGAAACTCTGAGGGTGAGGACGGTTATCCATGTGTTGATAAATCCCTCAGGGTAGTTCTAATGCACTTTACATTTGAGAACTCCAATATGGCATTGTGTGGTTAATTATGATCTTTGGAGTCAGACATGGGTTTGATTCCTGGCTTCGCCCCTTAACATGGCTTTAGCAAGTTATTTAACCTCTTTGATTCAATGTTCTCATCTGTGAAACAGAGTTGTGAAGATATTGAGCTAATGTAATACCAAAGCATTTGGTATATAGTAGGACTCAATAGCTATTGGCTCCCTTTCCTTTGTCTTTGGGCACTAACTGAAGTTGATTTCCTGAGATGCTGAACTCCAGGTACTCATTTTTGTTCATGCTTCTTTCATTATTGAGTGCATGTAAAATAGTAGCAATGCCATATTTCAAAGAAGAGATTCATAACTTTTTTTGGCAGGATAGAAGCTCTTTAAAAATGAAAGCAACTGCCCTGGCTGGTGTGGCTCAGTGGATTGAGCACCAGCCTGCAAGCCAAAGGGTCCTGGTTCGATTCCCAGTTAGGGCACATGCCTGGGTTGCAGGCCAGGTCCCCAGTAAGGGGCACAGCAGAGGCAACCACACATTGATGTTTCACTCCCTTTCTTTCTCCCTCCATTCCCCTCTGTCTAAAAATAAATAAAATCTTTAAAAATAAATAAAAACAACTGATCAAAATTATGGGCCTAGAAAAATACACACATGAGTACATACACAGAATTTTCCATACAACTTTATAATGTTCATGGACCAAACTGAAATCCAGTCCAATCCTCCCTTCTCACTATTCATAGCTTAAGAATTCTTATTTTAAAGCAGTGGTTCTCAAACTTTACTTCACATTTGGAATTACCTGAGGAGCTTTTAAAAATTCAACAACTAGTTCCCAACCTGGACTTATTAAATCAGAATGTCTGAGAGTGGGAGCCAGTATTTAAAACCCAGGTGATTCTGTAGAGCTAGCTATGATTAAGAACCACTAATTCACACCAGTGCTTTTCATACTTTAATATGCATTCAAATCACCTGAGAGTCTTGTTAGATTGTTTCAGAGGTCTAGGGTGGAAATCCTGCATTTCAAACAAGCTTTCTGGTGAGGCTGAGGCTACTAAGCCTGAATCACACTTTGATTACTAAAGGCTCTAAAAGTAACTAAGGACTCATACTATTCTTAAGACAGTGATTCTTAAAATTTGAGAGTGCATCAGAATCACACTTATTGAAATAAGTGGTTATTAAAGCAGATTGCTGGATTCTTTTTCACTATGTTGGAGTGGGGCTGAAGAAATCGCATCTCTTAACTAGTAGTTTTAAGGCAGGGGTGTCAAACTCATTTTCTCCGGGGGCCACATTAGCCTCGAGGTTGCCTTCAAAGGGCTGAGTGTAATTTCAACTCCTTAACAGTTGAAGAGTAGTTACATTTATACAGTCCTAAAATTATTTTGGCCCTTTGAAGGCAACCATGAGGCTGATGTGGCCCCCGGTGAAGATGAGTTTGACACCCCTGTTCTAAGGAGCTGCTGATACAGCTGTTCAGAGACCACACTTTGAGAACCACTGGTTTAAGGCACTGACTCTTAAGTAAGAATTAAAAATTACCAGCTAAATAACAATACATGTAAGTGCCTAGAACAGTGCCTGGCTTATAATAGGTCTCAAATATTTAATATTTACATATACTTATTATAATAAATACATGTCATTTACTTAACTGGCAGTTAAAAATCAGTGTTATCATTAGCTGTGGAAGAGCTTTTTAATAATATAGATGAGAAATATAGATGCTTAGTTTCTACCTCAGACTAACTAGTTCAGAGTTGCCAGAGATGGGCCCCTATTGTATGTTACATATTTTAATTTCCAGAGGTGATACTGATGATTCAGGGTTAAGACCACTGATCTGAGGAAACTCTAAATGGTATCTTTTGGTAATGAGTTGCTCCTGAGCTTGTTCTAGGCTTTCTCTGAAATATTCAAGTTTGAAAATTATTTTCAGGTCCTGGCTGATGTGGCTCAATGGATTGAGTGCTGGCCTGTGAACCAAAAGATCCTTGATTCCCAGTCAGGGCACATGCCTGGGTTGTGGGCCAGGTCCCCAGTTGGGGGCGTGCAAGAGACAAACAATTTATCTCTTGCACATCCATGTTTCTCTACCTCTCTTCTCCCTCCCTTCCCCTCTCTAAAAATAAATAAATAAAATCTTTAAAAAAAAAGAAAGTAAGTTATATCCAACTGAGAAATATTACATATGATTTCTGATTTTTTTCTTAAAGACCATAACCAGCTGGCTAGATGTTTAAGGAAAAAAAAATACAGACTAACATCCACCATGGAAAAGTGCAGAGTTGGAAGGAAAAAAATAAATGATCAAAATGTGATGTAGACTTCTGGTCAAGGAATTAATCATCACCAAACCAGTATTACATGAAATGTTAAAGGGTCTTCTTTAAAAAGAAGAAGAAAATCAAAAATAAGAACAATAAAATGGCAATAAATACATATCTATCAATAATTGAATCTAAAAAACAAAATAAAGGAACAAGCAGAACAGAATCATAGATACACAGAGCATTTTGATGGTCACTAGATGGGATGGAAGTAGGGTAGATGGGCGAGAAAGGTGACAGGATTAAGAAGTAAAAATTGGTAGTTACAGAATAGTCATGGGGATGTAATATACAGAATCGGGAGTAGAGTTTATATGCAGGACCTATGGACATGAGCAATGATGTGGAGATTGCCTGTGAGAGTTGGGGCAGGAGATGTGGTGCTCAAAGGAGAAAAATTGGGACAGCTGTAATAGCATAAACAAAATATAATTTAAAAAACAAAATATGATGTAATAGAGCAGAAAAATAATTTATTAGTGCTGAATGATTGAGCATTGTAGTGTTTTATTTTTTAAACTTGATCTCTATTAATCTTACTAAAATATAATTTTGCATGTTTCACTAACCTTTACTAAAGTATAATTTTTGCATGTTTTCAGCCCTCTTTTAAAAAGGATATAAACCCAAAGCCATGAGAATAATACCTATTATCTATCTGTTGGTAAATTGTTTTAACTACTAGTTACAAAGTTATGATGTATTAGAAAAATATGTGGAAATTTAAATTATGTCACAGTTTTTAAATTATGTCACAGTTGTTACCTGTTTCCTTAGACTATAACAGATAGCTGGAAGAGATTAATGTAAATATGCAGTAGACACTTAGTAGGCAAGAATGGGTATTACACTTAACATTTTCAGTAATGTAACTGTAAAGTCTTAATTTCATTAAAACTTAATGAAACAGTTGGCACAGTTTTTAACTTACACAGGTAATGAATTAGTACATGTGAAAAAAATGAAAAATTGTAAGCAAGGTCAATTCCAAATCCCTTACAAAAAGTAAACCACTATTTCTGATTTGATGTGTATCTTTTCAGACTTTTTAAAAAGGGTTTTAAACTCTGAGTTGGTTTTATTTATTTGCTGAAAAAGGTCTAAACACCTATTATGTGCCAGCCTGGGCTAGGTACTATAGAAACAGCTCTGTAAGGGAGACTAAGTGCCCAGAGCATGGTTGTGTTTAGGGGGAAGGAGTTGGGCAGTGGGCAGGCCATCTCAAGAGACTGTGTCTTAGTTTTGTGTAGATGAGAGCGAGCACTTAGACTTGGTTTTAATTGCATTGGATGCCACTCAAGTTTTATGCAGGAGGGTGAATGATTAAAGCAAGGTGAGGCAGACTTACTTGCTTAGCAAGTAAAACAAAACTAAGTCCCCAAACAACGTGTTTTAAATGTTTTACACAGTTTAAAATTCCCTTTTGAATAATTGATGCCTAGGAGAGTATGGTATATGGATTTATTGAAATGTTTCTTCACAGGTAGAATTCCTTAGTACTCCCATTACCATCATGAGAATTGTATGACAGAGCTATAGATTTAACTTACCGTGTTACACTGTTCATACAGTATAGCTATATAAAGGACAGATAACTCATTCTATTCAATGGATTATACTATTAAGTGGCAGTGCTAAAAGATACTGTATGGAGTGGTATAGCTCCTCTTCAGTTTACAATAAATTATAGTTTAGAATATCATTTTTTTGGAATATTTTCCCCATTACCCAGTTTGTAAGATAAAACAATATACTGAGTTATTTAATTAATAGAGTAATCTTTTTGTGGTTATAATTTAGTGCTCAATAATTCATATACAAATACATTTTAAAAATATTTTTAAACATTTTTTCTCCAATAGGATTCCATATGGCTCTCATATCATTCCTTTCCACCTTTGCCAAGATTTGGATACTGCAAAAACCTGTGTTTGTGGAAGATTTTGTCTGAACTGTTTTATTCAGGGAACAACGACCATGAATCTACACTCAGTTGCTCACACTGTGGTCTTAGTAGATAATATGGGTGGCACTGAAGCACCTGTTCTCTCTTACTTCTGTTCTCTATCCTGTTATGTAAATTCCTGTGATATGTTCAAATAATAGATGATACCACAAAAAGAAATTCTGTTACAGATCAGTTTGGGATTCATTTATGGTTTAACAAAGTTGGAGAAAGGGAAGCTTTTTTGTATACATGCTTGAGGGCAAGAATGGGTATTACACTTAACATTTTCAGTAATGTAACTGTAAAGTCTTAATTTCATTAAAACTTAATTAACTTTATTATGGGGTGAACTCATCAGTTTTTTGTATTTTGTGTTGATTTTAGTTTAGTGTTTCTGGCATGGGTTGTGGGGTTATCTTTTAATGTTAAGCATATAGTCATCTCAGTCACTTCAGTCATAGAATTTTCCTACTAAGTTATTTTCCATTTCAAGTCAAGAAATTGAGATTATAAATGCAGAATATATTCCTTGGAGAACTAATGTGGTGTAAATTATAGGGAAAACCTTTTGGTATGAAATTTTGTTTTTAAGCATACTACCTTTTGTTTTTTATCTGTATTAATCTACAGATGGAATTTTATATCCATCAAGCATAAAGTAGGAGTTGCTTTGGGAAAGACTTAAACTTTTATAAGTTTTATAATGTCAATCACACAATCTTTATAGTTCTAAGGTTTTTGGGGGGGGCAGTTGAACAAGGTTTTAGTTGGGTGAGAGGAACAGAAAATGGTTCCATTTTACTGACATTCTGTATTATGAGGGTTCTTTTTCTATTAAGTTTTTTAATTTAAAAAGTGGTGGCAATACACCAACAAAGGATGAGAATTTGAACTAGGGCAGAGGAAGTAGAAAAGTAACAAACTTCAAAGTCATGTAAAATGGAATCAGTTCCTTCTGTTCATTCCCACTACCCTTCAAATCAGCCTCTCTCTTAGATCACTAATAGACTCATAACTGGTTTCTCAGAACAAAGGAGGGTAAAAAGTTCCTGGAGAAAACCTCCTCCAGCATTTACATATTATTGCCACTTTGGGCTTCTAATTAGAGGTGTATTCTGAGGGGGACCCCAAGAAAACCTGGAGTTATCTTCTGGGCGGTCAGGCTCCTTGTAGTACAGGCTTCCCCCACTAGGTTAGAGTTCTAGGAACCCATCTGTACCAGCTGGTGGTGTTATAGTAAGCTGCATTCAGCTTCAGTGAATTTTTTTTTTTTTTGGAAGACTCTCAACCTAGCTGTCCATTTCATGATGTGTGACTTTGGGGGACACTTGCCCACACGAAGATGAGTATTCAGCAGTTTTTGACCAAAAATGGCATGACCCCCATGCCCTACCCTTTCTATTTACCCCATCTCACCCTAGGCAACTTTTTTGTTTCCCTGAATGAAAAAAGTCCTCCATAGGAAACATTTTACCAGTGTGGGAGAGGTGAAACAAAAAACTGCAGAAGCACTAAAATTCATCAAAATCAATATGCTCAAAGACTTTTGAGCAGTGGAAAAAACATCTCGATAGGTATATTGCATCAAATGGAGAGTACTTTGTAGGGGACCAAAGTTTAAACATGTGAGGATACACAATTTTTTATAAATACCGGTTTTTGGGGGGATCCCCCTCGTATACAAGACTATTTCTTACAACTGAAGTAACCTGTCTTCCTAAGGTATTTATTTGGGGCATTTTTTCCCAGAAAATACAAATATTCTTGAACAGATACTATTTTAAATTTTTATTAAAACTTTATGTACATGAGCTCCAGAACAGTTTTTCTCCAAGCTGATGGAGGCAAGGCATTGGTCCAAAGGAATGATTCCTTGGACAATGTTAAATTTATATTGCTAGTGATTAAATTCTTCCTGTAAAATCCTTGTATTATTTCTAGATTTTTATTTAAAAAAATTATATATAATGCAAACATGCCTTAAATAAAGGGAGCAGTGATTTATCTGGTACCGACTTTGTTCCAGGTGTTTATTTATAGAGTATTTTACTCAATAATTACAAATCACCCTGTTAGGGATACCATGGACCATATCAGAGGCTTTAGGTCCAGGCATTGTACTACCTTCTAGAGTTAATTCACTTTGGTCTCTAAAACCAAGAATTCTGTAATTAAGTATCTTAGGATTTTCTAAACACATAAATCAGTGAGGGATTGCCTGTAAATATAAAACTACATTAAAACATGGCTCTTTAAAGTCATGTTTTATGGCATATTTAAAAAATTTGTACATACCTGATTTTTGTTATAGAAAATTTTTTTTAAAAAATGCAGATATAAATGTTGGGAATAAGTGTTAACCATCTGTTACTCCTACACCCTAGCCCTTTGTCTTATTCATGTACAAGCCACCCCATGTAAATACCATAGCTGACGTAAAATTCATATATAAAAGCAAATTTCTCATTCTTGTGAAACTAAGTTTAATAATTTGAGGAGATTCACTTACAAATAACTTACTCTTGTTTCCTTAATTTATAACCACATTAAGCATGCACTTCTACTTATATTTTAAAAATAAATAAAACAAAAGATATGAGTGAGAATATCACTGCATTTATTTTCATACAGGTAATTTTTCCGACTGCTTCAACATCTTCCTTTCGAAAATAAAACAGAATCCCAAAGCTTAGAACTGGATCACTTGGCCCTTTCTCTTCTTATCTCCTCCCAGTTCAAAATGCTTGCATCTTTTAATGGCCAGCATCCTCTTGGATCTACAGTTAGGCTCAACACATTCAAGCCTCAGCACAATCTTCTTTGTGGTTTTAGCCTTCTTCCGGAAAATCGGCTTGGTCTGCCCACCGTAGCCACTCTGCTTCCGATCATAGCGCCTTTTCCCCTGGGCATACAGGGAATCCTTGCCCTTCTTATACTGGGTCACTTTGTGAGGCTGATGCTTTCCACACTTCTTACAGAAAGTCCTTCGGGTTTTAGGCACATTGACCATCTTTGCAGTAAAGCTGTATACACAAGGAAAACTGTGGTAAGATATTTAAACTTCAGTTAAACATTTTGAAAAATAGTATGCAAGTATTTATAGGAAAATAACATTCATCAGTAGTGTTTAAATCCACCAACTACTAATTTTCCGTGAGTAAACACGCATACACGTGCACACCTTTTTGGAATGCTTAAATCATTGCATTGCTAGAATGAGACGAAAAACAGCAAGAGCAGCACAGAGTTCCCTGTACAAAGTGGGAGCTTAATTAACGGTGGCTCTGAAAAGAAAAGCATAATGATGTTTAATTTTCTTTGGCAGAGAGGGCCAAGGTTCCAGTTCCATTTCGACTGCTCTCCGCACTCACTTCCCCGATGTTCTAGATCCCAGACATGCCCTGTTCCCTGCGTGACGGAGTAGCTACTGCTACAGCCCACCCCCATTCCTTCTGCGAGAACCGCAGGAGTCTGGTTTCACTCACTCCCCACCCCCACCCCCACGCACTGTTCTCCATCACCGCTCAGCCGCCCAGAAGGCTGACGTGTCCTTAACGAGTACCTCCCGGCCCAGCTGCGCCATGCGTGAGTCCCTTTCCTGAGGCAGAAGCCCGTTCTTAAACTCTACCCAGCCAAAGCAGCGGGTCTCGCCTACCCTTCTCTACCAGGGCCTACTCTACCGCAGGGTTCTGGACACTGGAGGCTCCAGTGTGGAACCCTACAGTCCCAATCTTACCTTACCTGGAAACTCAGCGTTCACACTTCTTGCCTCGCTCCGCTCCCGCCTGACAGGAAGAGGAGGCAACGGGCGGAAGTTGGAACCAAGCTTTGAGCGACAGTGCCACGGGCCAATAGGCAGTGGGCAGCGGTGGACGGCACCTCTGCGCGAGCTGTGGCAGCGCCAACCAACGGCCCAAGGGGCGGGCCCGAGGGGTGTGGGCCCTAGGGCCGCGGCGCGCGGAGAGCCAGTAGCCGGTTGTCAAGAGTGGTCGCTGACGAAGTGGGGCGAGGCTGCGTCGCTCGGTGGTGGTGGTCTGGGGCCGGCGTAAAGATGAGAGCGCAGAGGATACAGGGCCGCTGGAGGCGCAGGTAACGAAGCTGGGATACGGTGGGGCCGCCGCAGAGCTTCTTCCAAGACTTGTGCTGAATGGAGAGAACCGAGGCGACTACGAGCCCCGGCTCCTAGCGGCGGGACTGCTGCCGGAGCCGCAGCTGCCGGGCGAAGATGTGTCGAGCCCCGGCCGCACGGTGAAGCTGAGAGCCTTCGGGCCCCAGCAGTTCTGGGGCCCGGGATGAGTTAGCGAGGGCAGCCGCGCGGGCCAGTTCCGACTGCTACAGGCCAAGGAGACGACAGCTGCCCACCCGCCTCTTCCGTGCAGAAGCCGCTAGCTCCTTTCCGCACCCTCCTGCCAGCGTTCCCGGCTCAGGAGACCATGAGGTTCCGTATCTACAAGCGGAAGGTGCTGATCCTGACGTTAGTAGTGGCCGCCTGCGGCTTCGTTCTCTGGAGCAGCAATGGGCGACAAAGGAAGAACGAGGCCCTCGCCCCGCCGCTGCTGGACGCTGAGCCCGCGCGTGCTGCTGGTGGTCGGGGTGGGGACCATCCCCCAGTGTCCATGGGCATCCGTCGGGTCTCCAACGAGTCAGCGGCCCCGCTGGTCGCGGTGGCCCCGCCCGAGGCGGACAACTTGACGCTGCGGTACCGGTCCCTGGTGTACCAGCTGAACTTTGACCAGACGCTGAGGAATGTAGATAAGGCCGGTTCCTGGGCCCCTCGAGAGCTGGTGCTGGTGGTCCAGGTACATAACCGGCCCGATTACCTCAAACTGCTGCTAGACTCACTTCGGAAAGCCCAGGGCATTGACAATGTCCTCGTCATCTTTAGCCATGACTTCTGGTCGACTGAGATCAATCAGCTGATCGCTGCTGTGGATTTCTGTCCTGTTCTGCAAGTGTTCTTTCCTTTCAGCATTCAGTTGTACCCCAACGAGTTTCCGGGCAGTGACCCTAGAGATTGCCCGAGAGATCTGGAGAAGAATGCAGCTTTGAAGATGGGATGCATTAATGCAGAGTATCCTGACTCCTTTGGCCATTATAGAGAGGCCAAGTTCTCCCAAACCAAACACCATTGGTGGTGGAAGCTGCATTTTGTATGGGAAAGGGTCAAAATTCTTCGAGACTATGCTGGCCTCATACTTTTCCTAGAGGAGGATCACTACTTAGCCCCAGACTTTTACCATGTCTTCAAAAAGATGTGGAAATTAAAGCAACAAGAGTGCCCTGAGTGTGATGTTCTTTCCCTAGGAACCTATACTGCCAGTCGAAGTTTCTCTGGCATTGCTGACAAGGTAGACGTGAAAACTTGGAAATCCACAGAGCACAATATGGGTCTAGCCTTGACCCGGGATGCCTATCAGAAACTGATGGACTGCACAGACACTTTCTGTACTTATGATGATTATAACTGGGACTGGACTCTTCAATATTTGACTGTATCTTGTCTTCCAAAATTCTGGAAAGTGCTAGTTCCTCAGGTACCTAGGATTTTTCACGCTGGAGACTGTGGTATGCACCACAAGAAAACCTGTAGACCATCAACCCAGAGTGCCCAAATTGAGTCACTCTTAAATAGTAACAAACAGTACATGTTTCCAGAAACTCTAAGTATCAGTGAGAAGTTCATGGCAGCGATTTCCCCACCTAGGAAAAATGGAGGGTGGGGAGATATTAGAGACCATGAACTCTGTAAAAGTTATAGAAGACTGCAGTGAAAAAGAAAAACACAATTACAAAAGCAAAAGTGACAGTCTTCTATTTTTGATATTTGTCCCAACAGGACAGACAGTTGAATAAAAGAGTTTAAGGTTTGGGTTTCTGCTTTAATACAAAAAAATTCTTGTAAATGTGTCCAATTATAGTAATCTTTTTCCTTTATGTCTGATTAATCAAAGATTTAAAACAAGTTTTAATTTTGGGAGTTGGATTTTAAAGCTTAGTCTGTGTATCTGCTAAAGCTAATCATTACTCTGAGAGAAGAGGAGGAATTTTATTTAAATTGCATCTATTAATCTTTTTACCTGGAACTTGGTATACATTTCCATTTTCAAATTTATTTAAAGTTGTCATAGTAGTAACAAGTATTACCATGAAATTGTTAAGTATTAATGGAACAATCCCAGTTTCACTCCACACAGTTACTAGAAAAGGATTGCTTCACTGGTTTTATAATTCAAAAGTTATGTTTGTTAAACACCCTGTCAAAACAGAGTCAATATAAGTATTACAGATTCCTGTATTATTGTGTTAAGATTTGCCTGTGCTTTGGAACCTTCGTAGAACACACTTTCTTTTGGAATGTATTTGATAAGAAAATTTTAACACTGTTTTCACCTCAATGTAGAAATACAGTGGGTTTTTTTTTTCTTTTAGTGCTGCCAAAATAAAATAATCATTTTTGCATAAAGAGGTTCCTAATCATTTTGCAGAATAAATTTTATGTACTCTTTACACCAAAATTCAATGAAGGCATTTTAGAAGTTTTAAAGTTTGTATTACATCTTCATATTTACTATTCGTACATTATATAACTGATTCTGAAATAAAGAAAATTCAGCTCTTGACAGTGCATTCCCTTTGGAAGAAACTGGCTTTCAAATTAGCCAGGCATAGATAATGAACAATAAAAAGCTGCTCTGTAAGTGAAATATAGCCAGGAATAATACAAAGTTCAGTCATGCCAAAGTACAACGTTACAATGCCAGCTTTATTTTAACTGAAATACTTCTTAAAAGGACATGGGAGGAAACAGGCTTAAAATTTATTCCACATTTAACGTAGACATTTCTCTTAACAGTATACAATTCCATTCAACCAAAAATTACTCAGACTAATTTTGGTGTAGATATTACAATCAGTCATTTCAATCTAAGAAAATTGTGTATTAAGTAGTTTCAAAATTATTGCAGCAAATTAACCATCATATTATGGTTGAAAATGCATTTGGTCATCTAAGATGGGGCAAATCTCTTGTTTTATGAACTAGCTACAGTTATACTGCCCTTAATCCAGTCTAGTTCCAGATTTTATCAGGATTATAAATGTAAATCAGGATGAGTAGCCAGGCTTTGTACCAGCTTTTGGTGCTCTAATATGACCTCCTCAGTTTAAAGGATTAAAAATATTAGGTAATTTCCAGGACTAAGGTAAGGCCAGATGTTTGAATTGGTAGCTATTTTTGGAATACATACCTCAGCTCATGGTCTTTGGGGTTAGAGATTGGGTTAACAGATATTTTTCTTTCTACGGTTTATTTCATGCTGTCCTAAACATTTCTGTGAGGAAAAAATTAAGTAGGATATTCTTCTGGCCTCAAATAAAAACAGTATTCCACAAACTAACAGCCACGATACATTATCTGCCACTGCCTTCTTTTAGATGTTATAAAGGAAGTTAATTAGAAAACACTTCGTTGTCTTCATGTAATAATATAATAATGATAATTTTCCCATGGGAGCAAATTCCCAGATTTTTTTAGTTTTCCTGTTCTAAAATTCACCCTATGTATTCTATAAAACCAAGGGATGTTTTAATATGTAACAATAACTTCTAAAAAATGCTTTAAAATTTTTAAATTTTCAAAGTAATTACTAAATAACTTGTCTTATATGTGTACAAACATATATATATATATATATATATATATATATATACACGCACATATAGTGTGTGCGTGTGTGTGACAGATGAGAAAAGTAAAATACAGTGTGGAAGCAAAAATACTGAATTTCATTCAGCATATTTGTATTATAATCGTTCAAATTATTATTACTGGTTAGTAAAGTTCTTTCATCTCTAACAATATTTCAAGCATAAAAACACATCCTATTTAGTGAAACTTTGAAACAATTTTGAGATTCTGCCCCCTCAACACTTAGATTTCTAGTTACATTCTTGAGAATTACTTTTTGTGACAGCCACAACTTAGTGAATATTTTGAAACTAATGGTAAACAAAAGAAGCCAAAACCAACACAGAATATGTACAGGTTGTAACAAAACTAAATATTTCTCATTTAGAAAGAATATACATCTATCAGAGGAATCACAAAACTTAAGGAAATTATATATAAACTCTATACATGCAAAATATCTCCAGTTTTCCCATTAGAATCAAAATTGCAAATTTTAATTTTTTGAATATCTTCAGTTTTAAGAGAATGAACAGAGAATATATTTTAAACCGAAAATATACTTCCTTCAGTAACCTTTGGTTTTAAGATAATGGTTAACAGAAATAGAATTTCTATTATGTCCAAAATTTTTTAACTCTTAACCTTTAAATTCTAAAATTATATTAATCCAAGTCATATAGCAAAGAATTCTGAAAACTGAATGCACAGTGAGTCACATGATCTTTAATAATCTGCACACTACCATCCTGCATATTGGTTTCTTTTATGTTGTCAAAACCAGGTATATTGTGAACTGTTAATTTTTTCTCTTCAGTCATTACTGGTTCTTTTAAATTATCTTTCCTTTCATTTGAGTCAACAGCACTTTTTTCTTTTATAAATTCAGGTTCCATTTTTGACTCAGATTGCTGCGACTTTCCAAATAGCACTTGGGAAATATCAAGAGACTTTTGTTGCAAGTATTCAGCGGAACCACAACTGTCTATTTCTAGTACTTTAACAGCTATAGATGAATCAGAATCTGTTGTTGAGGTGGTAGGATGTTCTATTTTTTCTTTTTCAGTTAGATGACTTGCTTCATTGGCTCTTTCTTCCTTTTCTTGAAGCTGCTCAGACTTAGTACATTTTTGCAACTATGTCAAGAGAAACAAATTAATCATCCTTTGAAACAAACAAAATCAAATTTTAGTATCATCTGGAAAAAATTAAAGGTGTGAGGGAATAACCAACCCTTGCAGACTTGCAAACAGACTTCCTCCTCAAAGTCATCCTCCAAATGCTGCCATTTATTGACATTGCAAACAATGCAACCCTGGCATTAATTCCCTGATTAAATTCTTTCAATGCCTTATCTACCTCAGGATAAAAAAATCCTGGCCTACAAACCCTTCATTTATTTATTTATTTATTTACTTGAGAGAGGAAGGGCAAGAGAAAGAAAAATTGATTTGTTGTTCCACTTATTTATCATTAACTAGTTAACCCTTGTATGTGCCCTGACAGGGGACTGAATCCACAACATTGGTGCATCCAGATATGCTCTAACCAACTGAGCTACCCACTCAGAGCTTAGCAATCATTCTTGCAAGGGTATTCTTGAATTTCTTGAATTTTCTTGAATCACTGTGATTATTCAGAGCCACTCTCCCCCAATACATGCCATTTGTGCTAGTTAAATTATTTCTGCATTCAATAATGAAGTCTGTAAAAATAACCAAACTTAAGATTCAACTACAAAGAATGAACTAACTGTATGACATGGTCTGAGAGTCAAAAAGATTTTTTGTCTCTGGACTAACTTCCCGAATGTCAGTTTTTCTCTATTCCTCACTTGACAGCTATTTTGGAGTTAAATGAGATAATATATATAAAAATGAACTGCAGTGTTTAGCACATAGTAAAATGCATGTAAAAAAGTCTTTATTCCTCTTTCTGGCCATTATATACATTTAGCTTAACATTATAGCATCAAGAATTAAGTTATTCATTAGGCTTTAACTTTGTCCTAAGTCACTATTCTGCAAAGCCCACTGAAATCCTTACCTTTGCCTGAATTTGAATCTTGCTATCAGTAACCTGAAGGACTTCAATTAAAGGTGGGGTTAGGGGCATTGTCTGTTGGAATGGAGAGCTCAGGACGTCTTCGAGAAATTCATTAACATTTTCTTCATTTACAAATAACCTTTCCTAAAATAAGAAAAAATATATTCTGTTTTACAGGTCATATTTAAGTTTTATGTAAAAACAGCTCATAAAACTTCTCACATAATTCAGGATTACACTTTTAAAATGTTTAATGTTTTTCCTATATCCTGGCAAAAGAAGACAGTCTTGAACAGCAATAGGAATAGCAGAGTACATATACATATAGGGAAAGACCCTAAAAGAAAAAGTTTAGCTCCTTTTCTAGGTCTCTGTTAAATCTGAGGTATGTTTTCTCTCCTAGATAGTCTTACTTACAAAAAATATTTTCTTTTCTTTTTCTTCTCTTAATATTTTATAAGAATAACATCACCTCTAGAGCTATAAATGCAGTCCTAGCTATGAAATGTACTTCAATTTTAGAACACTTCCTAATGAGTCAGCTAAGAAATATACATGACAGGATCCATTCAAATTTTGTCTTTTGGTTCTTGGTCAGGTAAGAGCCAAGTGTAATATCTTTACTTAAAAGAAGTTGACTTTATTTTTAAGCAATGAGACCATCCAGTGTGAGACACCAGCATATAGCTATTTATAACAATGAGGTAGATTTCCAAACCACTAGGAAACGCAAAAATCACATTCACAAAAACCCTCAACACAAAGTAATTTGTTCATATTCACATTAAGTGAATACAGGTACACAGGGCATTGAAGGAACAACCATATTCATGAAATCAGTTCATTGTTGCCCAAATTAAAAGTATTTGCCTCTGTACTTTCAAATAAATAAATTTTATAACTACAAATAAAAAGTCCATTATTTAGTCCAAATAGGGGAAAGAAATCAGAAAAAGACAAGTTTTGAGTTTTTTCCTATTAAAGTGTTTGAACTTGGGAACACCTACAAAACAAGTTGAACCTTTGGAACAGAAAAATTTTACTTTTAGAGTAATTTGCCTTGCTATTATTTGAAGATTCAGAATAACACTGTATTATAAAAATACAACCATCAAAAACATTTCTAAGTTTCCTATCTCTGGAAAAGACTGTCATATTAATTATGTAAGAAAAAACAAGAAAATACACCAGCCCTGGCTGGTGTGGCTGAGTGGATTGAGTGCTGCCCTGCAAACTAAAGGGTCAACAGTTGGATTCCCGGTCAGGACACATGCTTGGGTTGTAGGACAGGTCCCCAGTAGGGGGCAGATGACAGAACACCACATACTGATGTTTCCCTCTCTTTTCCTTCCCGTATCTAAAAATAAATAAATAAATAAATAAATAAAGCTATTTTTAAAAAGAAAATACACCAAATAGTTTAGTTTTTAGCTAACCCAAGGAAAAATAATATGTATTTATAATGGAAATGGTTACGATTGAAATACAATTTGCATAAAATTGTCTTCACAATGTAATGACTGATTTTACTATAAAGGTACTGTATTGCCCTAGATCAGTTGGTTGGAGCATCCTCCCAAAGACCAAAAGGTTGCGGGTACAATCCCCAGTCATAGCACACAGGAGAGGCAACCAATCGATGTTTCTTTTTTCTCTTTCTCCCTCTTCCTCTCTCTCTAAAATTATTAAAAATATCCTCAAATGAGGATTTTTAAAAAAGATACTGTATTCAGTGGTTGTAACCCATTAGGAAAATTCCCAGTGAATATTTAAAGCTTATATAAATACATTTTATACTTATATGTAAAGCAACAATTCTGAACTTCACAGCCACAAATTGGTCTCTTCACATTATAATTGTTTTCATATAATGCATATAACAATATAGTCACGATATATTATCTATCTATCCACCCACTATTCTTTTGTGATTTTTTTAAAAAAATCATGTTTAGAGCCTGGTCCAGTGACAGTGAAATGTAAATAGAAAAACAACATTATGATTCATCAGCCTTAGCAAACGTGATGATTAAGAAATATTAAATCTATTGCAAGCATCAAAGATATAAAACTCAGTTGCCATAATCTCATTTTTTCTGGTTTCTTTGCTAAACTAATGTTAGCATAGTAGTAAATCAGATTAAAATGTATTCTTTACTATTTTCTCTACTGCTTGTCCACAAAGCTTTCTTCCCATATTGTGAGTTACCTTCACATTTATTAAGACAATTACAAGAAAATGACTGCTCTTTCCTAAATTTCCCTCTTCTAATGACATAAATAGTCAATTTCCTATTTTCACCAAGTATTTTACCCTGCCCTGGCTACTTATTTTACCACTTTTGCAGTCTTTCAAATTAACCTCTTCTCACAGAAGATACCTCTCGTAAAATAAATGTAACTTATTAGCAGATTTCTAGAAAAATAATGGGGAAGAAGTGAAAATTTCTGGCAGGTGAAAGCCCAAGACCCAAAACTTAATTTTTAACGTATAATTCGTGCACTTTATGTTGTTTCTGGGAATTAAACCCAGTTTTAAAAATTTACATGTAACACTGATACAAACCTCAGCCAAAACCATTAATTAATTGTTCATTTATGAGTTTACAAAAGTTCTTTACAACTTCAAATTTTAAGGGTTTTTTTTCCAGTATTTGCCCATAATATTGTAGTATTGAATCTAAAATTTGAGAACCTCAAAAAACCCAAAAGGTATAGTAACCGCTACAACAGGCATATTATCAAAATTGTATCTTAAATAAGTAAGGTAATGCTCAGCTCAGCTCTAGAGTATATGCCCATAAGACGTGTAGCTAATGGTGCTGTACAGTTCAAAACATGTTTACATTACCCTTTGTTAAATGCCAGCCATTGTGCCAAATACTAGTAGGGATGTAAAGATTAAAACAGAGGCAAAAAGACGTAATTTTAATGTAACAAAATGCCCACTTGAGGACAACCCCACCAATATCAACGACTAAAAATGAAGCAGCACTATATGGTCGAAAGGGCAAGGGATTTATTTAGATTGACACCTGGTTCTGAGTTCATTTTCCTACATAAGAAATGTGGCTAAGTGACATTTGCTCTCTGGAAGAAACTAATTACTTTCTATAGTCGGACAATGTTATTTACCAACTTAAAATATAGCCCTAACAGAGTGCCTCTCAAACCTATTTGTGTCATCAACCTATTTCAAAATATGACTAAAGTTATAGCCCTTCTCTCCAGAAGTAACTATCCTCAACTTTTTGCATAGTTTTAGAGATTTATGGATCCTCGGAATCTATTCATGTCCTCCTCAGTCAATCAATGGACTCCAGGGAAGCAAATGCACTAACAATTTTGAAGACTTGAAACTCATCCATCAGAGGGGATGCATGCCGTTTTTTGCTTTGGGGCATTTTGTTTTGTTTCTTTTTTCAATATTCGTTTAACAAGCACTGACATCTCTCATCAAGTGTATCAATTTCAAGACATTTCGAGGGAAGTTCCAATAGGAAATACTTTGAGTGGGAGAAATCTTAAAAGTAGGATGGAATATTTCAAATATTAAAACTCGATAAAGAACTGTTACCTCTAAAGAATCGTTGTTTAAACCATAATACCACTCTCTCCAATATCCATAGCACCCTGTAGATTTGGCCAGTTCTATCACTGCATTGTTTGAAGAAATGCTAACCACTGCTTCTTTGTTACTCAATTTATTTTCTGGAGCAAACTGCAAGAGGAAGGAATAATAAACTAAGTCTTGGGTGGAGAAGCACAGTTTGTACCGGAGAGGGCTCACATCCCCTTGAAGACTTTGCGGCTGGATCCGAGGCACTTGAATTAACAGAGTCAGGGATTCTTCATCCTGTTTACACTGCAAAGGAGGACACAGAGGTGCCCAGCTGTCTGTCCCGGGGCCATCCATGGCTGGATCAGAAGACTCCCTGCCCGTGTCTTCCCGGGCCACGCGGGTGTCAACGCTGAGATCTCCACACACACTTCCTCCCCCTGCAGAAGCACCTCTGTCTAGGTGCCCGGCTGAAATACAAGGAGAGATTCTACCACCGTCCCCAGGTGAGCTTCCAGTTCCTGGAATGGGGTTTTCCCCGAAGTCGTTAGCCGAGACCGCTCGCCCGCCGAAGTCCTGCTCCTCCCAGGAGAAGTCCGGAGTGGCAATCCCGTCGTCTGCAGCCCCAGCTCTGCCGGGAGCCGCGTCCTCGCCCCCTGCGCAAACCCCTGATAGACCCGTCTGGCTCTCGCTAGCGGAAGTGCAGGTCGCGCCAGCAGTTCCGGGAGTGTCGGCCCTGTCTTCCGGCTCTGTAGCGGGCTCCAGGCGCGCCGCGGACTGCGCCACGGGCAGCGTGACCACCAGCTGTCGCCGGGTCTTGTTGAACTGCGCCTTCCCGTGGCTGTCGTCCACCGGGTACGGGAGCGAGAGCCGCAGCTGGTAGTCGGGTTTCTTGGAGTCCAGACACAGCAGCTTTCCCGTCACCTCCAGCGCCGCCTGCTCGGCGGAGCGCAACAGCGGCAGCTCGATGGTGACCACCAGCTCCTGAGGCACGGGGCTGGGGGCCGAGTCCCTGGAACAGCGGTAATCCTGGAGGTCCACGTGGTGTCGCTGCACCACACTGTAGCGAGGTTCGGTGGGGGCAGGCTGCGGGACCGCCTCTGGAGAGGAGGGAGCCCGGAGCTCGGGCCCGATAGAGTTCCCGGCGGCTGCCAGGCCCCGGTAAGGGTAGGGAAAATCCGGGAGAGGGCTCTCCAGCTCCCCTTCGGGCCGGGCCGGGACACCCCCGGGCAAGGGTGTGCGCAGCACAGCTGCTTCCGGCGTCCCCTTGTATTTGATCTTCAACGTCTTGGCATTTCTGTGGTCCAGCTTCACCCCGAACTGCTTCTCGACGGCTTCCAGGGCCGTGGCGTCCAGCATCTGGCGAAAGCGCTCGTGGCTCCGGGCCAGCGCGAGCGCGCCCGGGTGAAAGACCACGTCGTAGACCGTGTAGCGGGTGCTGCGGCGCCCTGCGTACTCGCGGCCAGGCGCTAGGCTATAGGGCAGGGACCACTGGCTACCGGCCGCCGCTTTCACGGATCCTGGCCGGCTGGTTGGTGCGCTTACCAGTGTGTTGCTGCACACGTTCACGAAGCAGCGCCGCGCCCCGTCCAGGCTGGTGCGTAGCACGTAGCCAGGCTCGGGGTGCACAAACCGCACCTCCACTCCGCGCTCGCGCTCCAGCGCGGTGATCTCCTCTTCGTATCGCCTCCGGTTCTCGGGGTCCGTGAGCTCCTCGGCGTACTGGGAGAACATTCGCCGGAACTCCGGGTCCTGAAAGGCAGAGGTGAGCCTCTGGACCTCCTCTCCGCTCAGGTCTAAGTCCTCTAGCGGCGAAGAGGCTGCTGCTTTGGCCATGCTGCCCCTCGGCCTTTAGCCCTAAGGCCAAGGGAAATCTTATCTGAGGCGAGGTGGACGGGACGCGCGGCGGAGTCGCTGGCCAGCAGAAAGTGAGGCGGCAGAGGTCCCCAACTGCCAGAGAACTTTGCCTAGGGCAGCGCGTGCTTGTTGCCACGGCGACGCCAACACCTAGGAGGAGGGGCAGGAATTGGAGTAGGATGGCGGAAATGACAGAAATAGCATCTTCGTTTCTTCAAACCAAGCGACTGCCCTACAGTCTGTTTTTTAGATAACTGTGCCATGGCGCCGTTACTTTTGCACTAGGATAGCTATTATAATAATGGCATAATTTCTAGCATTTTGTACATCACTTCATTGTTCACAACACTTCAAGGTAGAACTGATCCCCATTGCACATTCAAGAAGATAGAACCTGAGAAGTTACCGGACCAGGGACACACAGCTAGTGTATTCACAAGCTGTGATTCATACCTATGTTTATTTGCTTTTTGCACTGCACTAAATGAATATTTCAGTCTTCTGGATATTTAACATACAGTTTGCCTGTAACAACCCTCATTTGGGGTAAGAGATATAGGCACACTTAATAAGTAATGATCAACAAACATATGACTTCATTAATAAAAGTGTAATTATACTACATACCACCTATCAAAATGGCAAAAACTTTTTTTTTTTACAATTACTATATTTCTGTGGGATGGTGGTAGAATTTAATAAAACCTTTCCAGAGAGTACTTTGGTAGCTGTATAAAAAGCTTTCAAGATGTTTAGACTTCCTTAATTAAGCAATTTCAACTCTTAAGAGAATGCTCAAGGCAACTTTATGACTAATGGTTGGGGAAGAATCTAAGAACTCAACAGTGGGACTGATTGAGTAGATTTTGGTACGCCATACGGTGGGACTTTTTGCAGCCAGTCAGAGTGATGTTATAGATGTGATTATAGATGCCATAATTATTAATTAGTAGTTAAATGCAGTGATTATTATTCTGTTCTCATTTTGTTGAAATTCACCAACATTTAACACAGTCGATGTTGTCATTACCTCAGTGACAGGGCACTTTTCAGGCTTCTCTCCTACCTTACCATATACTTAACCATACACATAGTCTGCTTTGCAGGTGTTTACCTCTGTTCAACTTCTCAGTGGAAATGCCTCAAGGCTGGGTCCCCATCTATCATCCATTTACACTCTCTCTTTTACAAATAAATTTATACTCATAAATATCAAACTTACATTTCAGGTTCTAAACTCCAGACTTCCACATCCATATGCGCATTTAAGGTCTCCATCTGAATTTAGAGCTTAAGCCCTTGAGACTTGAAATATTCAGACCAAAAACAGAACTCCTGACTCTTCCCCCATTCTGCCCTTTTTTATGATCTCGGCAGCAAAGTGGTTAACTGTACCCCCTTAAAACACACATTTCTTTTGGTTTGCAGAATCCCATGGGCTCCCATTTTCTTCCTCCTCTACTTGCTCCTTTTTAGCCAGTTATCTAAATGTAGGAGTCACTGAAGGCTTATTCATCAGCCCTATTATCTAATCTTATTTCTTCCAAGATGATCTTAATTCAAGCCCACAGCTTTAAATGCCATCTATGTTCCAATTCGTTCTTTAAACAGAATTGATTGCACACTTGTTGCACCTACCAGGTGTGTAAGTTAAAATGTAGCACTGTTCTAGGCACTGGAACAAAACAAAATCATTGTGCTCCCAGGATGTGAAGCAACTGGCACTTGTATGCTGGAAGTGTCTGTTGGGTTAATTACTTTGGAAAATTGCTGTTGAGTAGAATGTACATCTTATGACTAAGAAATTATATTTTTATCAAGAGACTATATTTTGAATATTCATATCACTATAATAAATAATGAAAATTACCCATATTCCCCTCAATAGTAGAATGAATAAGTAAGATGTGTATATTCACAATAAATATGAATAAACAATGTGGATGTGGATGAATATCACTAACAATGTGTGAAAGAAATCATATGTAAAACAATAAATAATGTGTGATTCCATTGTATAATAGATAAAACTTGGAAAAAATAATCTGTTAAGCCCTGACTGGTGTGATTCAGTGGGTTTGGCATTGCACCACACACCGAGAGGTTACTGGTTCCAGTCTGTCAGCAGGGCACATGCTTGGGTTGCTGGCCAGCTCCCCAGTTGGGGGCATGTGAGAGGCAATCAATTGATGTTTCTTTCTCCCTCCCTTGCCCTCTGTCTAAAGAAATACAATCTTTAAAAAATAAGTGTTAAAAGTCAGTCTAGTCATTGTCTTTTTGAGGGGGAGTGAGGCGTTGTGACTGGGGGTGGGGAGCAGGAGTTAGCTACTGGGGTGAAGGTCATGTTCCATTTCTCAATCTTGGTATTGGTAACAGGGTTTGCAGTTTGAAAATTCATTTAGCTGTATGTACCCAGACAACAGGGGGCTTTTATGTATCTCATTCTTCAATTTAAATGTTTTAAAATGTGCTTTTTAAAAACATTTTTGCCCTCATGGATCTCATGTGGAACGAGACCAGTTACTCCAAAATTTTATCGGCAGTGCTGCCTGACCACTGAGCTCTACATTCATGCCACTGCCTACCTGAATATTTGTTGGGCATCTCAGAATAGAAATCCTGATTTTTCCTATCAATCCTGTTACTCCCATCCACTTACCTTCTCAAGCTTAAAACCTAAGTGTAAGCCTTGATTCCTCTTTCCCCCACCCTGCACTGCTATTCAGTTACCTAGTCCTATTGTCCCTTTGTATATACCCCCAAAATATCCCCTTCTTTGCATTTCTGGTCTGAGCCTCCCTCTTCTCCCTTGCAGACTTATGTAATAGCTTCCTGATGTTTCCTCTTCACCTCTTCCATTCTTATGATCTCCTCTCCACAGAGTATCCTTACTGATGTTTAAACTCCAGATCTGAACTCCTAGTAGGCTTACATCCAATTCCTTACTTGTGTCCACAAGGCCCATTATGCTTGATCCCTAACCTCCATACCACCAGATTTTCTCCACTTCAGCCTCAATGGCAGAACACACTGTTCCTGTGCAGCCTGTGCATGGGCCTTTGAGTCTGAATAACTTAAATGTCACCTTAGTGACTCCCACCTTCAGCACCCCATCTAAAATTGCCCACATCGTTTTATTTTCGGCATAGTTCACATTTAGCACTTCCTAATTTTAGGGTATGGTTCACCCCATTTTAAGGTAAGCATCATGAAAGCAAGGGCCTGTCTTTCTGATTTTCCACTGGATTCCTCAGTATGTAGAATATACAGGGGTGGGCAAGAGTCAGCTTATAGAGAATTCTATGCTAAAGTGCCTGAGTATAGCAAGTAGACTCATGAATGTGTGAATAATGAAGGCCAGCAATCTGAGCACTATGAGATTATACACTTGAGTGCACTGTGCCCTTGTGACATTCTTTTGAATTAATATAGCTATTGTAATCATCACAACCTGTATCTTCTTCCATATGAACAACTGTCAACCTACTTTTGCCTACTCCTGTATTAGCACTCAAGTATTTGATGAAGAAAAAGACAAGTTTGGTATGTATGATGTGACCCCAAAAATATATTTATAGGAAAAATAAAAGGGTCTGCTTTAATAAAAGGGGAAAAAAGCATGCACGCGTGCAAGAGAGAAACACAGGTACAAAGGCAGTAAAATGACAATGAATAAGTACCTATCAGTAATAACTTTAAACGTAAATGGAGTAAATGCTCGAATCAAAAGACATAGAAGAGCTGAATGGATAGATGCTAAAGGGTCTGCTTTAAGAGAAGGAAAAATATATGCATAAAGAGAAATTTGGATCTATACATAAGCATTAACAGTCTCTGATGGTGGAATTGCAGGTCCTTAAAACTTTTTTATTACTTGTATTTCCTAATTTTTGTTATGAATTTGTTTAATCCTCACCTGAGGACATTTTTTTTTCCACTGTATTTAGAGAGACAAGGTGGGGGAAAGAGAAACATCGATACGCTGCCTTCTCATACATGCCTTGTGCCCTGACTGGGGATCGAACCCACAACCTGGGTACATGCCCTGACCAGGAATTGAGCCCATGACCTTTCAGTCTATGGGGTAATGCTCTAACCAATAGCCAGGGCTATTATGAACTTGTTTAATAAAAAGTTTAAAAATACCCTGTAATTTAGGTCTTAGAATTACTCTGAAGGGTATTCGAGGCATAAAGATGAATTCTGAACCTTTAAAGCATGCGAGGGATGTATTTTTTTTGTTGTTATAACCCTGATGTTGTTAGGTAGGGTAACAGCAAACCAAGGCAGGGAGGAGGAAGATCTGTCTCACCTATTGATCCAGCAGTCCTAAGCCCAAAGTCCCCAAAGATTTGGGTTCCTATTACTTCAGAGGGGAATGTTACATAGCTAGGCAGGAGCAACAAGAGGGCAAGTGAAGGCAGGGCCCTCACCATTGCAATCTAGCAAAGAACTTAATACAGGAGACTAAAAGCAAAGGAAGACATGTCTCACCCAGTGACCCAGTCATCCTGTCTGGTTGGGTAAGGCTGCCAGGCATTCCAAACGAGCAAAACTATGATAGTGCAGTAGGGGATTAGCCCTCGAAAGTCTGTGTGTATCATTGCCACTAGCTGGGAAAAGAAAAACTGTTGAGACTATGTATTCATCCCAAGCCTTAGAATGGAGAAGGGGAAGGGGTCCACAGTGCCCAAAGAAAAACCCCATAAACAACTTTGGTTAACTGCCTTCCCCAGTCACATATACAAAACAAATAAATGGAATCTGGAGCTAGATAAGGATTCGGGCCAACAGATCCCCTCACATATGTACATTTGGGTAGTCATGTACCCCTGGGAAAGTTGGCACCACCTTCACCTCCACCCCACCGACTACAGAAGTCCTCAGAACAAAGGGCTTGCTCTCTTAGGCTCTTTTGCCCCTCCGGGGCCCTCTGGCCACCTAGCCTCAGGCCATCTGGGTGCTGGTCACCCAGCCTCTGGCCACCCTTCTTTTTGCTCTCCCATTAGAATTCAGCACTAATAAGCTTTGTCTGTACACTAATAGGCTTACAGATCTGTAATTCTTTACTGTGTCAGTACCAAGTAACAATGTCAGTGAACACATCCAATGATTGGTTTCAGCTTATTTTGTTACCTTTGTAACTTAAAAATTCCAGACAGGCTTCATCTTTACAGCATTTTCAAACAGGAAAACATCACACTACACACATGACAACAGACCATACCAGTTTGAGAATGAGAATGAAGGCTCTGAAGGCTCAGAGCCTTCGGAGCTCCTGAGCCTTTTGAAACTCTATGTGAAACTAGAAGTGAGGGTAGGCTCATGCTGATTTTTCTGAGTAGAGGGCCCTTAGTTTTCATTAGATTCCCTAAGAGTCGTCCCTGCACTCCACCTTGCCAAATTTCTTGCTATGTGGCAGTCCCTTTCCCAACAGCTCCTTGGGAAAAAATGTGTGGTTGAAAAGCTCCCATGTCCCAAACAAATGATCTTTTGACTAAAATTCATCCCTTGAGGAAAGGCTATCCTTATTAAAATATGAATGCCTTTGAGGGAGACGGACTGAGTATTAACCTCTTAGTGCAAACTGCTTTATTTTATTCTTCCACAAATATACACAGTAGAGGTCCAGAATAGATGGTTTGAGATCTACTGACAAGCAACTGGGTGCTCCAGTTTCTGCAGTCCCAGGAACGTCCTGTGGTTTCCCCACACAGGGATCAAGTGTTGCTTTCTCTTCTTAGAGAAATCTTACCCATTCGCATCTTGTGTGATCTACCTGGCCCCTGCTCTGAGGCACACCATCACATGGCAGATCCTCCTACCTAGATTTCTGCAGTAAGATCAGCCGTGCATCAGCTGATTAAACACTTGAGTCAGGAAGCACACCACCTGTTTTTACCCAAAAAAGAAAGAAGCCCAGGATATCCTTTCAGTGCCACTTCTCTACTGCGTCATCTTTCAAGACTTCTGCTTCCTTTTCATTTCTGGATGCCAATCCACACCTGGTTCTACTTCCTATTTTACCTCATTCCAATACTTACTGCCCGGTTCTGGTAACTTCTTTGCTCTTAATTAACTTCCTTGCTTCATTTCACTTCACCTTGCTAACCCCTAAATAACACCTGTCTTTCCACCCATTAAGTGTGTTCCTGAAAAGGTCTCAAAAAACTCATCTTTATTTATGGAAGTACTTATTTATCAAATGACTGAGGGGACACTTTGTACCCAATTTCTACTTCTAACTTTGTACCCATCATGTTTCATGTTTAGCCCTATGGTTCTCATAACTGGACCAAAACCTTGCCACGTCCATTTCACTACCACTTTCAAAATATAAATTGTAAATTTTTCCAAGCAGTCTAGTAGCTTTTGAAGTTATGCTTTGATTTCATCTTTAACTTCAATTTTCCCAGGCTATTTGAAATTAAAGTTAAAACTTGTTCTTCTAATATCAGGCCTCTTCTAACAGTCTCCCTGAATTTTCCATCCTCAATCCTTACCTGAAATTATCACTTCATCCTCAACCACTAATTCATTTATCACATTCACATTAAATTTTCTCAATGAATTTTCCCTTTAATATGTCAATTTTTGTATTTTTATCATAATCGTTTCCCCAAAAAGCTAATTTTCATCGATAGAAATTTCTTGCATGCTAGGCTCTTTTAATATTAAGGTTACTCCTAAATTTGTAATACTCTTCTCTTCTGACAACTTCCTGTCATTCAGATTCATTTCTGGGCCATTACTACAACACTGTAAACTAAAAGTAAAAGAATGGTGTTGAGTAATTACAGCCAATATGGCAAAACATGCTGCTTCAAAGTAAACATGTCTTCTAAATGTATAAAACCACAGGGACTGTGTTTTTAAATTTCCAGTGCCAAAATATAATTATGTAATGAATATCAGAGTGATACCCTGTAACAAAGGTTTTCACTATCATTAAAATAAATTTCGTTACTTGAAATTTAAACAGGTTGAAAATTGTCAAATATACTGTTAGGACTCTTGCAGTGATTAAAAACCTAAGTTAGACTAAATTAATGATTCAAAGATTTTAAATATGTTTTTCTTAAAATGAACTTTAGCATATGACTAGTATAAAAATAATGAAACTTTAGTTTTTAAGTACAAATGTATAATTAGATTACATCTTTATATACATTTCATATTTTTCTTAAGAGATTAGAAAATATTTTCCCTATAAAATTGTATAAAGTATAACATCTTGCCTATTATAACAATATCAATATTTCATAAAATACAAAATTAAACATTCTAAAGTTTACCATAGTTTTATTGTAACTTAATATGAAGATTACATAAAATATAAAATTAAGCAAAATACTGATGAATTTTGTTTCTTCAGATGGTCTTCTAGAATTTCAAAAACCTTGAAGTTTGCTGAAAATAAAAAATATTCATAAAGTGAAACATTTTGGAAATCTAATTTACATTTCTTAATATTTAGTTTTAGTTCATTGATTTTAAAAATACATGCATATTGTTCCAAATTGAAAAGGTGATGGAAAAATATGCCAGTCTCACACTGTTTCTGTTCCCTAAAAACAACTATATATCCTTATAAAGATCATCTAATCATATATATTAATGTGTTTTTATAGCACATACCCCCACACAAGTGGTAGAATACTATGAACACTAGTCTATACCTTTTTTCAATCAGTTAATAAATACATTATTTTTATAATTTAATTAATCACTTTCATGCTTTAAAATCTAAATAAATTAGAAAACTCCTGATAAGCATATACATTTAAATAGATATACATTTAAACCATTTGTTTTGCTAGTATAAAAACTACAATAAAAACAGTTGTACCTATTTTTATTCATAAATCCGAGTATCCCTGTAGGATACATTCCTAGACATGGAACTGCTGGTATATGCAGGTTAGGTCTCAAGAAATCTTTTAAAATTTCCCTCCATAGGTTTTTACCATTTTTTATTCTGACCAGCTACCTCTACAATATGATTTCACAAATATTCCAACAAAAGATTTCTTCTTGGGAGAAACTAAATAACAGGAAGACAAAATTATTATACTATATCTTGAAAATTTTTCATTCTCCCAAAAATAGACATACATCAATTTGTTTGACCCAGCACTGAGAAGATTCCTCATATTACCAATACTAATTATAGTCTGGAAATTATAGCAAGGTTTTTAGTATCAGAGTCCACAGAAGATAAAGGAACCATTTCAACTCCACAAATTGCAAATCAAATACTACTGTGCTAGAAACTGTTATGAGGGACAAGCACATAAGTGACTTCTAACACAGTGTTAAGAACTATCAGAGGAATCTGTACGAAGTGCTTAGAACACAAAACAATTCTGCGTGGCAATCAGGGAACATTACAAGAAATGTAACTGAAGTGCCTTGTGCTGTCATAATAAATCAGTTAATTTCCTACTGTGGGTTATTTGCTTATATCCCAACTCATTAAAAAACATAAAATGGTTTACAGAGATAAATGTTAAAAAAAGGTAAAAGTAAATAAGGAAACTCAGGTAAGGTGAAAATACAGGTCAGAAAAGGAGATGAAACTATGGCTGCACCTAACTTTTATGCTTGTAATTACTCTGCAGCTTCAGAGGTGTGCTGCACATTTGGCTGTGCTTCCTAGCAGTTAAAGGGAAGGGAGTCTGTTTGATTTACAGGCTCCCTAAGATAAATCCAAAGTTTCTTGGGACAGACAGATTTCTCTTGTTCTGGGACCTGTTTAAAGATCTCAGTACTGGTTTTCATAGCAGGGTAAGTTTTATACTAAATCTCAGTTCAGTAAGTCCGTGAGAAGGTGAACAAATATGTTCCAGGTAGACAGCCCTCAGAGGTGACTTAATTTTGGGGTCACAAAATCAAATGCCCTCAGAGGCATCCACATCTTGACAACAAGAACTGGTGAGGCTGGAGTAGATGGCTTCCCTTACCTAAAGGCATTCCAAATCATTTTTCTAAATCATTGATTTGAAAGAGAGAGAAATAGACCAATTTGTTGTTCCACTCATTTATGCATTCATTGGTTGAATTCTTGTATGTGCCCTGACAGGGACTGAACCCACAACCTAGGCATATCAGGACAACACATTAACCAATTTGGCTACCCAGCCAGGGCCCAAATCAATTCTTATTTTATTTTTTTTTATTCAAAGTGGACTAGATAAAGTTAAACACATGTAAGGTTGATGGGCTAAAAACCTTTATGAGAGTATCTGGTTATATTACAAAAACTAAGCAATGCCTGGAATATATTAAGAATCAAACAGCCCATGCCAGGTGACTCAGTTGGTTGGAGCATTGTCTCGTGCACCAAAAGGTTGCAGTTCGATCCCTGGTCAGGACACATACCTGGGTTGTGGGTTCTGTATCTGGTCGGGGTGCATACAGGGGGCAACCAATCACTGTATCTCTCACATTGATGTTTCTGGCTCTCTCCCTTCTCTCTCTAAAATCAATAAATGTATCTTTGGGTGTGGATTAAGAAAATAAAAAAGAATCGCCCTGGCTGGCATGGCTTAGTGGACTGAGTGCCAGCCTGCAAACCAAAGGGTCGCAGGTTCAATTCCCAGTCAGGGCACATGCCGTGGTTGCAGGCTAGGTCCCAAGTGTTCAAGAGGCAACCACACATTGACGCCTCTCTCCCTCCCTTCCTCCCTCCCTCCTTTCCCCTCTCTAAAAATAAAAAAATGAAATCTTTAAAAAAAAAACAATCAAATATATGTCAAATAATCAAAGTAATAAAACCAACTAATAAAACAGACTATCTCATGAAGTGAATGGACTTCAATCCTCCCTGAGTATTGAACAGCAAGATTGCATAATTGTTTTTTCAAGAAATATATACAAGAAACTGTTCATCATGGGTTCAGGGTTAGGAAGCAGAGGTATTATTCTTTTCAACTGTACAATTCAAAAGGATAGGCATTGTTTGAAAATTTTATCATGTGATTGTGTTGACTTTTATTTTAATTAATTACCCCCTCCCCCCCCAAAAAAGGCAACTGGGCTATGTCTGAGTGATGAGGTATTCTCTAAAAAGAAAATTGAGGGCAGTTCTCTGGTTATTCGTTCTTAACAGGTAGTGGAAGCTTTTTAAAATATCTTTGATTAACTGACATTGCATGTTAGGGTGTCTGAATCCAAGGAACAGAGTGTCAAAATGCATATTTATGGGCTCTACAACTACAGAGCGAGCTATTTGCTAAATCTGGGGTGGGATCCTGGAACTTAACATTTTTAACAAGGACCTTAGAGGATTCTGATGCAGGTGACCTATAGATCACCCTTTGAAACCCACGACCCACCTGGATTATTCTCTCATCTCCTCCATGACTTTTGCCCAACCCAACACCTCCCTGTCACCACACTTGCACCCAGCTCCTTCCATCTTTTTTGCTGCCAATTTAAGGCAGATTACCTAGGCTTTGAGACTCAACCATGTGGAGGGAAGGGCTGACCTCTCAGAATACAAAAACCATTAAGAGTAAGCATGTGAGAGAACTAGCCCACGTCCAGAGCTGGTCTGAGATTTCCCTCAGAAAACAGTGCTTGATCTATTCCATCACAAACATGCCATGAAGTACATACAATTCTATGTCACACAGCATGACCACAATAACTTCAGCCTAGAACACTGGCAATGGGTCACTGCAGACATTTTTAAAAACCTCAACACACCTACAGAACATACGATCTTTAGCAATATAGTACCAAGAAACAGTTTCCTCTACCTGTTTCTGTGGACACACTTACCTATCTTCTACTGTCTTATTGGAAGGGTAATAAACTTTGAATGAAAATCCACTTCGTGGAAAAGAGCCCTTTGGGGAGAAAAATGCCTATAAATAAACACTCAACTTTTACAGAAGAATTCATGTTTTTAAAATCAAATTTCTTGATCATGAAATTTGACTTTATAAGTAACGTTATAAGATGTGACTATAAAGTGATGAGACAGATTTTTGCCTGATCTTTTCAGAGAGGTGTTACTGTATCAACATTTGATGCAAAAGTCTTTCAAGCTGGCTAGACCAGTGCTAGCAGAGTGATTAGAAATGTAAGTAGGAGTGGCTCTACCCAGTATAAGAGCTAAGCAGTACTGTGCAATGCTAAAGATGCATATAAGACACAGACATCTTTAAGAAACCTCTCCTGCCCCTCTCCACAGTGGAAAATCTGGGTTTGATGACCCTCTAATGTGTTCTCAAAGCCACTGAACACACATAACTGTGTCCACTACTAAACTCTAGAGCAGAGACTCTGTCCCTTTAGTCTGCATGTCCCCAGCACTAATACAATGCCTCATTCATTGCATGCATTCATTCATGTGAATAAGTATCAAGAAGGGATGAAGCAATGTAAAAGGCAAGTTTTGGGCCCAAAAGGTAAAAAGATGTAATGATGCCCTGGCCGGTATAGTTTAGTGGACTGAGCATGGGCCTGTGAACCAAAGAGTTGCCAGTTCAATTCCCAGTCAGGGCACATGCCTGGGTTGCAGGCCAGGTTCCCAGTGGGGGGCAGATGAGAGGCAACCACACATTGATGTTTCTCTCCTCTTTCTCCTTCCCTTCCCCTCTCTAAAAATAAATAAATAAAATCTTAAAAAGAAAAGATGTAATGATGGTGTAGGAAGTGGTTTACTCACCTACAAGATGAAAAGGTGGTAAAAGCAGAAATAAGATGTTTTAAAAAAAAAAAAAGCATTAACTATGAGAATACCCAAACTGTTCAGTTTAAATACGGATACAGCTTCATTGTAAAAGAATATTGGAATGTGAATAGGGTCTACAAAAATGAGGCCACAAATTCCAAATAATAAAATCAAATCAGTTGACTATGCTCATCTTTAGAGTAGTTATCAACCAAGGACAATTTTGTCACCCAGGGCACATCTGTCAACTACCCTAAGACATTTTTGGTTGTTAAAATTGGGGGCTGCCACTCTCATCCAGTGGGTGGAAGTCAGGGATTCTGCTAAACATTTTACAGTGCATAGCACAATGTTCCACAGCAAAGACTGGGTCCAAAATGTCAATAGTTCTGTGGTTGAGAAACCCTGTCTTAGAGAAAGCTGGACATAATATGTGTGTGTTAGAAGAAGCAGTAACCAATAGTTAGTCAGAATGTTTCTAGAAATGACTTAGATGAAACAAAAAAGTATTAAGGTCTAAAATTCACAAGAATCAAGGAAGCACAGCATATAAAACCTCTGGTGAAGACATCTTGACATCAACAACAATGTTCCTGCAATGTTCCTTCCCTAACTTTAAAAACTCGATCATACTTCTGTAGAAATTCTGAAGCAACTTCAAGATTCTGAAGCAACTTCAAAGTTCTGGATAAAAATGAACTTTAAAATGTGTCCCATTAAGAATTTCCACATTTATCAGGTTTAGATTCTGGGGGACTTGGGCAATTTCTAAAAATCAAAAGACTTCTCAAAGGACAAGTACCATTAATATGTTTAAAGAGAATGGACTCAGGATCTTCAAGCTATTCCCAGAAAAGCTATTCCCCGAAATAATCCCAAGGCAAGTTACTTTGAAGGGGAAAAATGTTCATTTGGATTTATAAGCTTTGGTGTATTTTTTTTTTTAAGAAAAAGTCACATTACTTTATAGTCACATGCCATACTAAAAGTTTAAGGACTTTCTGTATATATCAAATTAATTCAGTGTTCCATTAATAGCATTTTTACTCCAACAGTAATTTTATTAAATGAATATTTTAAATTTAAAGAAATAACACTCTAATCGTGACAAATGCTGACTGTATAATGTTAACTACATTCTTACTGGGTTCATGCAGAGACATTCGGTATTGGTCAAAGTGAAAGGGTCATATTTGTCCGCGATGACAAGTAGATCAGGCACAGGATACACTCTCAAAGCAAAATCATAAGCCCAGTACACTGGGCAGACATAGAGGGGTAGAGGAGTCAGGTGTCCTTGGGATAAGATAGTCTTTACAAACTAAAAAGAATGATACAAAACAAACTTTAGTTTATTTGTTAAAGTTAAAACAGCTAACAAATCATTTCAAGTTAAAAATTAATTACCAAGAGGAATTAGAAAATACAAGAAACAATTAGGAGACTTTTGAATCACAGAGCTTTGGGAAACAGATATGAAATGAAATTAGCTATGCTATAGTTTAGGAAAAATTGATGAGTTTTCATTTAATACCATTTCTGTAAAAGCTACTTCCCCAATATTCATATTGGGGCAACTACACTTACAACTGTATGATAAATTCATACAAATCCTGTTCATCTAAAAATAATTCCACAGCTTGAGTAATGCCAAGAATAGATATTTAACCTATGTAAGTTTTAAATATTGTAAAATAAATATAGAAAGTGCTCTGTTATGATCTATGTTCATAATTCTGAAAAGGGGGTACATGTAACCAGGTACTGATAATTACATATCTTGGAACCTTGAAGCTATAAGGTAAACACTACACATCATCCTGATGTGGACATATCACAAGAAATATTTAATAAACATGAATATTTTATTAAAACATATATTTTGAAATACAATATAAGATTTATAAGTTTAAAAGCTTAACAAGAAGCTTCAGTGAAATTTCCTGCTTGTTCTGGGTTTTCCTCCATACATTAAGGGATACTTCAGTGAGAGATGAGAAACACTAACTTAGTAACAAATATTAACTTACTGATAAAAGTATGTTCAAGTTATTTTGAAGCATAATATACATAAGAGACTAAATAATCAAGTAGCTTAAAATTTTACATAATGCAACATGTAAGATAGTTTCATAAAGAAAACTCTGAACTTACATGACTAGGAATATCCAAATTACTACTAGGAAAACGGACACAGTTTCTGCACATTTTATTCACTAAGTCTTCCCGAAAGACAATAATTTCTTGTGTACAATACTGAATTCTGAAATGAAAACAATAGTTGAATTTGACTTCATCAGAAAAAATGAGGTAATTTAAAAGGCAAAATATTTTATAACACAAAACCATTCCCATTTTCCATTGTTTACCACAGCAAAAATTCAACGAGAATTTTTCCATTCATTCATTAGACAGTAATTCATTGAGGCCTTCATATGTGTTCAGCACTCTAGGAATGAGCGATCAAAACAAAAAGATCCCAGCCCTTATGAAGTTTACAATCTAATGAGAAAAGTGTGGGCAGAAAAAATAAACAATAAACATGATAATTATATAGTATGTTGGAAGATGATTACGTGTATGGGTAAAATAAAAAGGTTAACTGGGATCATCTATGGGAAGAGAAGGTCTAGAAGGCTGGAGTATGAAAGAGAATGATCAGAACAGGTAGGGCTCATGATGAAGTTTGATTTGAGGACAGACTTGTAGGAGGCGAGAGAGGCAGAGGAAGAACATTACAGGCAGAGGGAACAGGTAGAACAGAGGCTCTAAGATGCGGAGCATGCCTGCCACAACTGAGGAACAGAAAAAAAAAGCTGTAGTAGTGACTGGACTAAATGAGGAGGAAAAGTAGGAGTAGAGATCAGAGAGGACATGGGGGGCATATCATGCAGGGCTCTGACTTCCATTGCAATGAAAGGATTACATGTGTAATCCTTTCATTCTGCCATTGTCACTCTTCTTAAAGGATATGTAATAAGAACATCTATTTTATTTTTTAAATTTTTTTAATTGATTTTAGAGAGAAGGAGGGAAGGTGGGGGGGGGGGCAGGTAGAGAGACCTCAATTTGTTGTTCCACTTAGTTATATATTCATTGGTTGATTCTTGCATGTGCCCTAACCAGAGATTGCACCCAGAACCTTGGTGCATGGGGATTATGTCCTAACCAACCGCACTACCTGGCCCCACTCGAAATATCTACTTTAAAATCTCTATTAGTCAAGCTTCTAAATTTATTATTAGTGAATTATTTAAGTATAGTTAAAGTATTTTCAAAGTTTTGAGAAAGCTGAAATAAAGAAAAATTTTATATTTATCTCCTAACAGTAAAAATTCAGAGACAAATTTTAAGAATTAATTTTTTAATGAAAGAAACACAAAATTATAACATTTACCTGCAAGGATTAGTAGTAAAAACCGAAAATGGCACTCTTTTTTTGAATTCATTAGTAATGCTTTCAGCAAGTGGAGGCCTATAAAAACAATTTATGTGATACAGTATATATTTTTAAATTTTATAAAATTTTCTTTATTGGTACAAAAATCTCAATAAAACTTACCTTGGTAAGATGGAACCAAATCCAGGATCCTCTGGACCAGGTACAAATACAAAACGACTCCTGCAGCAAAATTCAATGTAATTCATTTTTTGAAAGTCTTGTAATTCTATCCAATTTTCTAAAAACAACTTATTGCCTTTAGGTAATAAATTTTAAGAGATTTAAAAAATGTGCCCTGGCTGGTGTGGCTCAGTGGGCTGGGCACTGGCCTGCAAACCAAAAGGTCACTGGTTCGATTCCCAGTCAGGGCGCATGCCTGGGTTGCAGGCCAGGTCCCCCGTTGCTTCTCAGCAGAGTGATATTTCTCTCTCACACTGTTTCTCTCCCTCTTCTTCTCTCTCTTTTCCCCTCTCTCTACAAATAAATAAAATATTTTTAAAAAAGATTTTAAAAATGTCTTGCATTTTAAGAAGTGAACTACTAAAAGTGTCTGGACTGCCACTGTCCAGCAGACCTTTTGCAATGATGGCAATGTTCTGTATCTGCACTGTGCAATTACTGAGTGCTTGACCTGTGGCTAGTGCAACTAAATTGTACATTTTACTTAACTTTAAATTTAAAGAGACACATGTGGCTGGTGACTATCCTATTGAAGAATGCAGCTCTAGACTTAGAGTAAAATTACCAAGAAATTCAAAATATGTCTGACATTGTCATTCATCCTTTTAGTACTTCTCACTCTATAAGTATCTAGTATAGTGTTACATACATTATCATGAGGTGAGGAAAATTTTATCTCTTAGCTGTACTAATTTCTTCAACATTTTCTTCTATTCCTTTCTTAATAATCATTGACATCAAACTTGAGATTCATTTTTTGTTTTTTAGAACAAAATTGTTTAAATAAAAATACAGCGGTAGAAATCATTACCTTTGGTGAATATTGGGATATTCACATATTATGTCAGCCAAAGCTTTTAGGGATTCTAAAATTTTAAAGGGATATTAAATTTAATTTGCAAATAATGCACATAAAATCAAATTATATTTCATTACATCTTTTGAATAAAATTAAAAGGTACTTACATCTTTTGAATAAAATTAAAAGGTAGATTACTGCTTATTAGTTTATACAAATGTAGAAACATTCATTCAATAGTCCCTTAATACCTTTCAAAGCTTGAACTTGATTTTTTCCATATGGTGCAGATGAAAAATTGCCACAGAGAATAAAGCAGGTTGGAGGGGCTGGTGAATAACCTAAAAACATAAGAATACGATCATTGCTGGACTTCCAGTCAAGATGGAGGTGTAGGTAGACATGCACAACCACTAAAAGAATTACAACTAACCTCAAAACAAAAAACACCCAGAACTGCCAGGAAATCAAAATGTATACAAGTCCAACAACCAAGGATTTAAAGAAGTCACATTCACCCAAATGTGTAGGAAGGGCAGACAGAGCTGGGGAGCTGGGGTGATGAGGATGTGGTGCTGCGTGGACAGGCACAAAGATGCATGGAGAGTTGACAGTGGCAGATTGGGGTGGTCCCACAATTATGTGTGATGGGTAAAAATTGAGAGGGATACCCTGGGGAATAAGAGATCCAGGTCCCAGGCCAGACAGCACAGCCCAGAGTTCCAGCGCTGGGAAGATAAAAGCCTCACAACTTCTGGCTGTAAAAATCAGTGGGAATTGGAGTGACAGAAGAAATTGCTGGTTTCTCAGGAGTGTCTGTTTAAAGGGCCCACACAGTCCTAGAAAGTACACAAACCCACCCACTCTGGGAGTCATCACCAGGGCAGCAGCTAGAAGGGCATCAGTTTCATGCAGGAAGTGGGTGAAGTGACTGGAAACAGGGCAAGTGCCCAACACACTTTCAGAGGCCAGGCAGCAGCACTGTCCCCTCTTGACCCCTCCCACTGACACAGTACCACAAAGCAGTGAAGAAGGTTGCCCCACCCTGGTGAATACCTAATGCTCTGCCCCTTACAACTTAACAGGAGCACTAAGACAGGGAGTCAAAGCAACTCTACCTAGTACACAGAAACAAACACAGGGAGGCTGCCAATTCAAGGAGACAAAAAAAACATGGCCGGAATGAAAGAACAGAGTAAAACCCAAGAAAAAGAACTAAGTGAAACAGAGATAGCCAACTTATCAGATGCAGAGTTCAAAACACTGGTGATCAGGGTGCTCAGAGAAATCACTGAGTACGGCAAAAACAAGTGAAGAAAAGAAGGCTACACTAAATGAAATAAATAAAAATCTACAGGGAACCAACAGTGGAGGGAAGGAAGCCAGGATTCAAATCAATGATTTGGCACATAAGGAAGAAATAAACATTCAACCAGAACAGAATGAAGAAACAAGAATTCAAAAAAAAAAAAAAAAAATGAGGGGAGTATAAGACTCTGAGACATCTCCAAAAATGCCAACATCTGAATCATAGAGATGCCAAAAGAGGAAGAGCAAGAAATCAAAAATTTATTTGAAAACATAATGAAAGAGAACTTCCCTAATTTGGTGAAGGAAATAGACATACAAGTCCAGGAAGCACAGACAATCCCAAAGAAGATGGACACAAGGAGACCCACACTGGGACACATCACAATTAAAATTCCAAAGGCTAAAGATAAAGAGAGAATCTTAAAAGCAGTGAGAGAAAAGCAGAGAGTTACCTACAAAGGAGTTCTCATAAAACTATCAGCTGATTTTTCAAAAGAAACTTTGCAGACTAGAAAAGACTAGCTAGAAGTATTCAAAGTGATAAAAACTGAGGACCTATATCCAAGATTACTCTATCCAGCAAAGCTGTCAATTAGAATGGAAGGGCAGATAAAGTGCTTTCCAGATAAGGTCAAGTTAAAGGAATTCATCATCACCAAGCCCTTAAATGAAATGTTAAAGGAACTTATTTTTTTTTTTTACATATTGGGAAAGTAAATGATTTTTTTAAAGATTTTATTTATTTATTTTTTTTTAGAGAGGGAAGGGAGGGAGGGAGAGAGAGAGAGAGAGAGAGAGAGAGAGAGAGAGAGAGAGAGAGAGAGAGAGAGATATCAATGTGTGGTTGCTGAGGGTTATGGCCTGCAACCCAGGAATGTACCCTGGCTGGGAATTGAACCTGGGACACTTTGGTTCCCAGCCCGCGCTCAATCCACTGAGCTACGCCAGCCAGGGCCTAAAGGAACTTATTTAAGAAAGAGAAGATTAAAAACTATGAACAGTAAAATGCCAACAAACTCACAACTATCAACAACTGAACCTAAAAAACAAAAACAAAAACTAAGCAAATATCTAGAACAGGAACAGAATCACAGAAAGGGAGATCATATGGAAGGTTATCAGCAGGGAGTGGGTGAGGGGAGAATGGGGGAAGAGGTACAGGGAATAAGAAGCATAAATGATAGGTACAAAATAGACAGGGGTAGGTTAAGAATAGCACAGGAAATGAAGAAAACAAAGAACTTACATGTACGACTCATGGACATGAACTAAAGAGTGGGGGAATGCTGGTGGGAGCGGGGGTGCAGGGTGGAGGGCAATAAAGGGGGAGAAAAAGATGGGACAACTGTAATAGCATAATTAATAAAATATACTTTTTAAAAATTGCTTTTTAAAGTTGCCAATATAAAAGGTGAAAAAGCATTGTTTTAATTTGCATTTTTTATTTGACTTTGTGATTGAGCATCTCATATGCTTGATCATTATAAATATATTTTCTTAAGTAAATTCCTTTTTCTTAACTAGGAAAAAATTAAAAAATAGAAGTAATAATAATAATAATAGGTCCATTTAGCAATTATGTATGTGCCCAGCCCTGCAATGTGTTGATTAATCCTCAGAGCATCCCTAGAAGCTGAGAAAGATTAAGTAATCTGCCCCAGATATTAGGTTGTAACTTAAACCTAGCTCTGTCATTGGGCTCCACAGCCCAAGTTCTTATCCACTTTCACACTAATTTTATATACCATGAATACATATACACAGTTATTTTTCAAATGTAAAAATGTAAGTCTTAAAGATGAACTCATTTAAAATATCTCAGTGCTGAATCAACATTTAAAAAATAGATCACTATTTAAAAAGAATCATATTTTTTTAAGAATTTAGTTTTAAAATATGACCTCTCACAATAGTTCAAAAGGAATTAAAAAATATGAAACCTACCAGAAAACATGGTGTGAAGTTTTTCCTGCACCTCTGCTCGGTCTAACCAAACATCAGATATAAACACAAACATGGCATCTTCATTCTCATCTTCTAGTTGCTTCAGTTTTGCAGAAGTCTTCACAGATGTATTAGAAGGCCCTCCAAAAAAATTAGTATTTCCATAGTATGCCCTAAGTAATTATAACATAATGATTATCTTCTATATCCTGTTGGAAATATTTTTATAATTTTACAAATTAACTTTCTATCTAATGAGATTTTTTCTCCATCAATGTATATAGTACCATGAAAATGTATTATTTGTAGCAAACAATTTTATTTAAATGTTCTAAAATGAGAAAAGGAGCAATACATAGTACATAAAATTCTTAATAGGCTGTATCTGTGCCTTTTAAAACTGACAAAAGCAAATGCTAAAATAAATCATAACTTCCCATGTAGTTGAAAATAAGAGAAATGGGTACTCAGGTTGAACAATATCCAATTAAAGTTCTCAAAAAGGGTGCTAGCCATTTGACCAAACATTTCCACTTCTAAAAATTTGTTCTAAGGAATCAAGAAATCCTACAAAGGCTAATTTATATCCTAGAATTGTGAAAATTTGGAGGTATATTAGGACTAGCTCTTAGGGTTTAGGGCTTAGTACATTGTAAGCACTCAGACATGGCAGCTGTAATTGTTGCCACCAACTGTACTTGGCATTTTCAAAGGTATGCTCTTACAGTAATAATCTTGCAGTTACAGAGGAATGCAGTAAGTCGATACAATTGTATGGTGACTTCAAGTAAATATATTCCCAAGTATAAACCAGAGTATCACAGAAAGAAATACCTATTAAACTGATTCTTCAGAATTAAAGCCCAGAAGAGCCCTGCTAAAATCTGCTGTCCATGGTTCATGGGACATAAGGTACAAATACAGGCCTGACAGTACCCTTTTTCCTAAGTTGTCAAATCTGAAAAGAAATATTCTAGAAATTCTGGAAATTCTAATACCACCTTGGACTCAGAAAACACATGTCACATGCCCTGTACCAGTGAAAGTGTGATGAAGATAGCAGTGAAGTTCTGACAAATCTGCACTCCAAAAAATTATACAACAAACTGTCCAATAGTGGCAAGGCATTAGGTTAGTCTAAATCCCTTTGAGATGGGACCATGTTGTAGACTTAAGTGTACTTATTTGTATCTCTAAAACAGTATTTTACACATAAAAATTACTTAATAAAATGTCTGTTGTTGAATTCACTACCACCAGAATACAGCCCTTTGAATTTTATTTGGAAGGTAGTTTAAGAGAAGAATAATTTACAATTCTAATAGGAATAAAACAATATTTTATTTTAATGTACTTTATGATACCTCATACCAGTCTTTGGTGTACTAAACACACGCAAAACAGTTCAATTTAGAGAAAATGGCATAATTTAAATTGAACATTATTTGGGACATTATAATGACACCCTCTTTGCTAAATTGAAGCAAATGGTAATACTCTTTGCCAGCTTCCTCAACTATACCTCTCATTCCCAAGTAGTAATTTTCAATCTAAAACACTAAGAGAACAATTTTGATTGAAATATATTTCAAAGAAGACCTATCATGTAGTAAAAAGCCACAAACTAGCATTGAAAACATTCACTTCAAAGTGAGCTGGCTTGATGAGGGCTTGTGGTCTCCTTAGTGTGACCAGAACTGTCCCCAGATTACTTCAAAGGAGGAGGAGCTGCACCATAAAGGTTGCCCTGCCCATGACCCCCAAGCAGGAAACCTGGCCTCTACACCTGAACTGATACAGGTATGCAGAACTAACATCTTAATCCTTACACGTGTTAAAATCTTTACCTTCACAATAGAATCTTATGTTAGAAAGCAACTTTAATCTCCCAGAGGAGCAAACTCAAATGTGTACAGGCTTCAGGAAGGAAACACAGATATCAAAGCAGCTGCCAGCTGGGGCTGACTAGATATGAGCTCGGGTGCACGCACATAACCTGCCCACAGTGGGTGGTCACTGCAGTAGGGTTGTAGCCAGGTGAGAATTCAGGCATCATGTCCCCAGATCAGTGGCTCAAGAGAACTCAGAAATATAGAGTTTTATGAGAAATCTCCTATTTCTAAATGTTGGAATTAACTCAAAATGTGTTTTAACACCTCAAAGGGAAAGGAAGGGAGGGAGGGAGAGAAGGAGGAGGGAGAAAGAGAAAGAGAGAAAGAGAAAAAGAGAAAGAGAAGGAGTGAGAGAAAGGAAGGAAGGAAGGAAGAAAGGAGGGAGGGAGGGAGGGAGGAAGAGAAGAAAGGAGAGAAAGAAAGAAAGAAAGAAAGAAAGAAAGAAAGAAAGAAAGAAAAAGAAAGAAAGAAAGAAAGAAAGAAAGAAAGAAAGGAAAGAAAGAAAGAAAGGAAAGAAAGGAAAGAAAGAAAGGAAAGAGAGAAAGAGAGAAAGAGAGAAAGAGAGAGAGAAAGAGAGAAAGAAAGAGAGAAAGAAAGAGAGAAAGAAAGAGAGAAAGAAAGAAAGAAAGAAAGAAAGAGAGAAAGAAAGAAAGAAAGAAAGAAAGAAAGAAAGAAAGAAAGAAAGAAAGAAAGAAAGAAAAGATCTGTAGACTAAATTCAACCCATAGTCTACCAGCTACCACTTTTATTCCACCATTCAGCCTCTGCTCAGTTAGCTCAAGTGACAGGAACTCACTCCTCTCAGAGAAGGCCTTCTTGGAAATTTCTAATATTATGATACTTTCATTTATATTAGAGCTACAGAATCTATCTCTTTTAACTTTCACTCATTAGTTGAATACAAAAATAAGAGCTTTATATTAACATGGCAATTAATTTCTTCTAAGTTTTTTCCTATCTTTTATCTCATCAACCCTACAGACAAGTAAGACAGGTCAATTGGAATTCTTTCCCAGTTAAAGACAAAAGTACAGAGATGCTTTTGCAACTAATTGGAGTCAATCCAGTAGTTTTCAGTTACATACAATGCCCAGTCTTCTAACTCCAATTTTCCATTGCTCTTTGCATTCTACCACAAAGCCTAAGGCCTTGTAATAACTGAGACATGATATATATACTACCTTACATTCATTACTGCCAGCGTTACAAAATTCCTACAGGGTTTAAGTCAAACATGTTTGTACCTAGTAGTACTAGAGGGTTCGGTGGGTGGAAATCCAAAGGCATTGACATGAAACACTTGATCTTCAAACCAACCTGAAAAAACATAAGTAAAAAAGTTGCTTTCATTTGTTCAATTCTTTCCTTCTTGTTTGAAAGGACAAAAGTATAAAACACACAGCGGTGATGCCAAGCTATCATCTCATCCCCTGACAACTAATTACAGAAGTTGCCATTCCCACTGAGCTAGAGAACAACTTTAGATCCAGAGACAATCTCAGTTCTATTTTTTTAAAAAATTAAAAAACATGAAACAGAAAGAGATTCAGAATTAAAGCTTTACATTTTATTCACAATACATGTGTCAGTAAAGAGATTAGGAAATGTTTCATCTTACGACCCTACGTAAAATCTGTTTTCAACTTTATTGAGATATAATTCACATACGATACAATCCATCTTTAAAAGTATGTAATTCACTGGTTTTTAAATATATAACAAGTTGTACAAACATCATCACTGATTTCAGAATATCTTCATCAACCCAAAAAGAAACCTGTGCCAATTAACAGTCTGAGAGTTAAAGTTGTTGAAAGTATGCTCTCGTAATGAATGCTCTCCCAATTATACCATATTAACACATTTTAACCAATGCAGAAATGGTTTTACTGGAGAATGATGAGGACAGGAGGAAAGCAGACTGACTTACCTTCTGCTAAGACAAAGCATGACTCTGTGTATAAACCACTGTGAAACTGGTATACACAGTTGAGGAAAAGAATTTTATTTCTATGCTCGAGGTGGTGATAAAGTCAACATACATTTTGGGCCCAACAGTACTTCTAAATGATAAATTCAAAGACTTCCCATTTGAAACTGAATAGATGACACCTTAAAAAATTTAGGTTTAAATGTCCATATATGTGATTCTAGGATATAACCTGGTAACACTGACAGTACAGATCATTCTTAGCATGTTATAAACTTCCTCAGTGATTTGTCTGGGTTCTCCAAATAAGAAGGAATTAAGGTATTTTTGTCTCTATTTAGGATTATGTCTCTAAATTCCAACACCACCACCATATGAAAGATACATTGGGAAACCAAATACCTAAATTTGAGAATGACATATAATCAATTTCTGTAATTCACAGATTAAAAAAAAGTGAAGGATATAGATTTAAAAAAATAAAAGTGAAGGATATAGCTTTACTAAGATCCAGTTGTACTGTTCCCGTCGGATCCTCCAGAAAAAATTTTCCCTAAAAACAAATTAAAAAAGATATGTCCACTGTTATGTAAAAATGAATACTATGTTTAAATAATTAAAGCACTGACAATTTTGACAAAACAATATAGTAGAGTACAGTGTACCTCAAAACTCAACAATTCCTAGTCCAGGCTTTTCTGCTTACTAGCCTGGTGACTTCAGACTAATCACTTAATTGAGATTCCTAGTACCTAAAGAATGACCACTGAAGATCAAGAGATGGCAAGAGGAACACTTCCTGGCTGCCATAAGAGCCTCACCAGGTGCCTTCACCTAAGAGAGTCAGCAGTGTCTCCAAGGGACCAGGATGTGGTCTGAAGCTTTGCTTTTTCAGAAATTCAGTACGTTCAGTTCAACCAGAGGTCAATAAGGGACTAATTTCAGATTATTGCAATCTGGTGGCCGGTATAAGACACTCCTTCCTGATGTCTACCAGGAAAGCAAACACAGATGGAAAGGTTACTCGATAACTGAGGTTAAGAGCTTTCAGTGAGGACTAGGCTCTTCTACTCTGTAGAAATGCTATATGTAACTGACATTTCATCAGTCTGAAGGATGCGCATAAAAATTTGAGGCTTATTAAGTTTAACTTACCTCTTTTAACTGTGTTATCATTCCAAGAACAATTACATCTCCAATTTTCGTTGTACTGCCCAATAGGGTTTCTATTGTTTTAAGCTAAAATAAAACAAAATAAATCCTTAACGATTAAAAATATATATTCCGGCCCTGGCCAAGTAGCTCAGTTGGTTAGAGCATCATCTTGATACACTAAGGTTGTGGGTTCAATCCTTGCTCAGGGCAAATACAAGAATCCACCAATGAATGCAACAATAAACAGAACAACAAATCTTTGTTTCTCTTTCTCTTTCTCTCTCAAGATATAAAAATTAAAAATATATATATTCTTTTAAGAAACTAATCTTTTTATAAATAATTGAGTGTATATTTCAGTATTTTTACCTACTTTATCGTAGAAAATCAAATAAAACTTAGAAAATATAATTTCAACCTACAAAAAGTAACAGAATTGCTGGATGAATGGGTATAAAATTTTTCATTTTTATAGAAATTACCAGATAGAGCTTCTTTCATCTATCACATAATGGTATGTATTGCAAAGAATAGATGTTTAGTAAAGAAATTTTAAATATAGAGAATAAAGGCATATGTAATCCCATCATCCCAAAATAATAACTTAAATTTCATATTGGAGTTCCTCTTTAAAAACATGAACCTAGCCCTGGCTGGTGCAGATCAGTGGATTGAGCGCCCGCCTGCAAACAAAGAGTCATTGGTTCAATTCCCTGCCAGGGTACATGCCTGGGTTGCGGGCCAGGTCCCCAGTGGGGACATGCAAGAAGCAACCACACATTGATGCTTCTCTTCCTCTCTTTCTCCCTCCCTTCCCCTCTCTAAAAATAAATAAATAAATAAATGATCTTCAAAAAATTTAATAAAAAATAAAAATAAAAACATGAACCTAAAATAACACAGAAGTTTAATGTACATTTAAAATAGTTTTTTACAAAATGAAATACTTAAGGATAAATATAAATATATATATATACTAGACCTGTATCCTAAAAACTGGGTCAGGTAAAGATTTCTTAAAAACAATGCCAAAAATATTATCCAATAAAAAAACCTGTTTAGTTGGACTTCAACAAATTAAGAACTTAGGTTCTTCAAAAAGACAATTAAGAGAATAAAAATACAATTTAAAGACTGGGAAAAATATTGAAATTCACATAAAACCAATCCACCAAGCAAGCAAGCAACACAGGAGTACAAGATTACAAGTAAGGATTTCTGAAGACACCACCTTTGGGGCCCATAAAGTGAGATCACCATATAGGTATTATAAGTGGCAGTTCAAAGAGGAAAGGTACCATCAGGGATACAAAGTTAAACATCTTGGAAAGACTGAAAAGAATAAAATAATTAAGTCTTTTTTTAGTTTTTTTAAAGATTTTATTTTTAGAGAGGGAGAAAGAGAGAGAGAGAATCAATGTGTGGCTGCCTCTCACATGGCCCCCACTGGGGACCTGGCCTGCAACCCAGGCATGTGCCCTGACTGGGAATCGAACCTGTGATGCTTTGGTTCGCAGCCTGCGCTCAATCCACTGAGCTATGCCAGCCAGGGCAAAATAATTAAGTCTTAAAGTTACTTTGGTAAAGAGGAGAGGAGAAATATTGCTTCCATACTACGGGTATCTGAGTTGCCATAAGAAACCTTGTGTGTGTGTGTGTGTGTGTGTGTGTGTGTGTGAGAGAGAGAGAGAGAGAGAGAGAGAGAGAGAGAGAGAGAGAGAGAGAGAAATAAGTAATATCAATTTCCAAAACATACTATATTGTTTTTTAGTAAAAGTTAAAAGCAGAAACTGTCAAATACTATAAATGTCTTGTCCTTATGGTGTCATCAAACATTAATTTGGGCATTATCTGGTATTATTGTTTTAGAATCTATCAGATTACTCCTCTTCATGATTGCTGATCTAACCTGGTGGAGAATTTGAACCTTAGAAGAGACTGGGCCTCTTTACAACCTATTTGGAACCATGCAGAAATGGTGGGGCCCAGACACAAGTAGCTAAGGACTATCCCCCAGTGGATTCTGTGTACTGAAGCAGGGAACTGAGCCACAGATGGACTGACAGTGATTACGTGTGCTACTGGTACAAAAGCGACAGTACTGGTTGATAATCACTTTCTGAGGTATAAGAGTATAAAAGTGGAAGGCGCACACATGAAAGAAATTGCCCCTCTCACCTCTGCTCCTTGGGTCCCCACAGCCCTGTGGACTGTCTGGGCTCTCTCATTCATTCGACGAATGTTGTTTCTTTAGTGCTCATATAAAGTTATCACTCTAACTGATATAGTCCATTGTAGTTGAACAAGTGTGTGGTGGTCACTAGAAGGATGGGCTGGACAAGGACCAGTATTTTGGTGTAAGAGTGAGGGCGAAGGGCAATGTTGAGGTTTGGACAGAAAGCCAGTATAGTATATAACAAATGGATCAGGAGAACTAGGGATCTGTCTTGTAGCCAGAGACTATCTGGGGGTCACCACAGCCTCAGGGCCTGCCCCAAAGAAGGAAATTGTTGCTTTTATTAGAGCTCTGTAGGACCCAGGGCATAGGGCACGGACTTTATCAACAATAGACAGGCACAGATCAGTTAGCTAGTTAAACAGTTAATAGTGGTTCATTTTCATTTAAAATTCAATAAATTAGAATGAGCAATAACTATTAAACTTATATACTTACACCCCCTAAATAACTAGGACAATGTCTAACCTGGAATTTGCTTCCGCTTTCATCAGGGTGAGAACCTATCACTGGAGGAGTAAACAGTTCATGTCTGTGGGTCCTCTGTAAGAAAGAAAGATTCCCATGAATTACTGAAGCAGACATTTAAAACTAAGATTCATTAAAATAGTACCCTGACAAAACATAGTCCTTAAATTTAATGTTTCTATTATCTATTCTCAAATTTGAAAATCCACGTAACTGAATGTAGAAATCTAGATATATAATTTAAAAATAAAAATAAAATGATTTAAAACATTTTAAGTCTCTTGTGTACCTGGCAGCAGCACACTCTGGCGTGTGGACGTGAAGACAACAAACCAAGTTGTCATCCTCAGAGCATGGGGACCAGTGAAAGAGAGTACCAAGAGGTCACAATACAAAATAAAAAGGAGTCTTGGCAGAAGGGGCCATTTAATGAGATTCTAAATGATAAAAAAAGACTTTGCTAGTAGGAAACAAAAGGAGGCTAAGACAAGACACTTTGGGCAGAGGAAGGCATGTGTCATGTGAAAGAGTTATAAGAGTAAAGGAGTATTTAAGAACCACTGCAACAGGAGGTGTGTGAGGCAGTATGTCAGACAAGGCAAAAGATAAGCTGGAGCCTGTTTGGAAAGCCTTCCCTACCCTACTGTGGGTCAATGCAGTTCAGGCAGAGTTGGTGCCCTTTCCCCCTTCTATAGATAGGCCACCAACAGCTAATGAATCAAGGTACACCTTTGATCAGTAATTGGTTCAGGACTGAGCAAGGGTCTCAAGCTGAGCCAATAAGAAACTATTGCTAAGGTTACTAGTGGCCATCACTGTCACCTCAGAACTTGTTAGAAAGTAAAATGAATTTTAAAGTTGCTGGGAGATAGAAAGAGGCAGATGCCTCATGATGTTGTGTGGGCACCTGGGTCAACCCATGATGGACCTCTACACTTCTTTCTGTTCCAGTCAATTTGAGTTTCTGTAATCTCTAATAAAAGAACCCTGACAACACAGACTTCTCATGCCAAGCAAAGAAGTTTGCCTTATAGACAATGGAAAGCAAAGATTTTGAAGCAGAATAACAATAAAATCAGATTTCTTTCAGTAAGACAATTATGATGAAAATATGAATGGACTGAAATAAAATATAACCCTTTTATTTCACAGATGAGAAAAAATGAGGCTCAGGGGGTTAAGTGACACCCTCAAAATAATATAATAGGCTTTAAAACATAATTTTTAAAAAGAAAAGAAATGTGGTATTTACCAGGCATCCTCTCTGAAAAGCACTGCACCTAATGGGGCAGGGAAAACAAACAAGGAATCTGCAGTTGACAACAGGGATAAGCACCCACGCAAGGTAGGGCCAACGCCAGGAAGTCAAGTAGGGGAACTAATGAGTAGTCAATGGTTTGAAAAGGAAGAAATTGCAACAAACTGGAGATAAGAAGGGCCTCAGAAAAGAAGAGAAATTTGAGAACAGCCTCCCAGAATTCGGAGGGTTTCAACAATAGAGATAAGAGAGAAGAGTTGTCTAGAGAGTAAATACAGTGATCCCTCACCTATTGCAGGAGTTCCATTCCAGAGACCCCACGATAGGTAAAAATCCGAGAAGTATCGGCGTTATATTTATTTTACTATTTATATATATTTTAAGGCTTTATAAACCCTTCCCACACTCCTATAAACCTTTCCCACTCTCTCATTAACCTTTCCCACACTCTTATAAACACTTCATATGCTCTTAAACACTTTCTACACTCTGAAACCTACGTAATTTTAACAACATATAAAATTCTATATGGGTTCTCACCAGTGAAGTATACAGTGGTCCCTCGCTGTATCGCGGCTCACTTACTGCAGCTTCGCAGCATTGCGGGAAACGCGATATAGCAAGGGATGACTGTAGTCTGAGCAAAGTCACAGAACATTGGAAGAAACAAACAATAATTCCAAACTTCAGTATTGGCTCTAGAATGGTATGATTAGGGGAAAAGTAGAGATTAGGCCAAAAATGTGTGACATCTCAAATATTAGGTATAATTTCCATTTAATTCAATAGGCAGTGGATTTCCTGGAAAGAATTCTGTGCAAAGTCATGCCATGATCACAGCTCCATCTCAGGAAAGTCAACCTGGCAGCATTATGCAGGTGAAGAAAGTGCAGAACAGATAAGCTGGTACTCATTCTCTTCAGCCTGTTCACTGCTTATGCCCGTTGTCAATCCTCTCCTCCTCGAACATTTGTTTCTGCATGTAACACCACCCTAGCCTGGCCCCCAAATTCCACCCTCTTCCCTTTTCTACTGCACCTTCCTCTCAGGATCCCACCCCTGAATAGTTCCATCTATTACTGCAGGCAGATGCACCCCTAAATTTCTCTCTACCCGGATGGATTTCTTTGGTCCAGACAAACATTTTACCTGATAGCCTACTATAAACTTAACTCAAATGTTTTGAATAGAACCTGTCATCATCTTCCTCAAACATTCTCTTGTTCCTATTTGTTAACATTTTACCACTATTTTATCCTACTTTTTCAGATTCAAAACCCTGACCATCTTTGAGTCTTCACTCTCCCCCTTCTCCTTCACATCCAGCTAGTCACCATGAACTATGGCTTCCACTGGCCTAGTGCTGTCCCCTTGTCTACTGCACTTGCCATATCCTTCATCCTGGCTATCATTTATGCCAGGACTAATATCAGACTCTTGTGAGTCTTCTCTCACTCTCTAGCTCACCCTGAAAATCTTCTGGTAGAAAAAGCCTAAAAAAATCCCAGCTTCGATTGAGTCTCTCTAATATTCCAAAGCTCCTTGTACCAAGAGAACAGAGGCCCAACTCTCAAGAATGCCATCCAAGGCACACCCACAGGCTCCCACTTGCCTTTCCAAGTTATCCCATAATGCTCGTCTTCATGAGCCTTCCTCTCTACACAAAGTGTACTGATGGTTCATTATGTACTGAACAGAGTCCATTTTTTCCTTTTGCTGTGACTGTTTTCACACCACATTATCCCTACTGCCCCAAGAGCAAAGCAATCAATGCCCATGTCAAGAGCCGTCATTTCCTTGAAGACTTCTCTGATTTTTCCATTGAATGAATGTTTGTATCTCTTGTAGAGCATGTATAAAATTTACTTTATATTTTATTTGTGCAAATGTCTTCAACTTCATAGACGATAAGCTGCCCAAAGGAAGTCTAAAGTAGTAGGCAAAGGTTGGGCTCCAGACTCAGACAGACTGGATTAAAACCCTGTCTCTACTTACTAGATATGATCTTTGGGCAATTTACTAAACTTCTCTAGATCTCAGTTTCCTCACCTGTAAAATGGGAATAATGGCATTTATACTTACATTGCTATTATGATGATTAAATAAGGTAAATAATATCCATAAAGTGATAAACAATGCTTGGCATATCAAAAGCATGTAATAAATGCTACTATTTTTATCATCATCATAATTGCTAAGGGGAAAATATCTTTTCATTTCTGTATTCCTTACATTGGGCTCAGAGAGAGCCCAATAACAGTCTACTGAATGACAAACTTTAGACTACAAAATTCCATCCTTTAATTATCCCCAAGTCTTACCTAAGTGGAAATGGTCTCTTCTTCCCCTCTGCGACAACTTACCTGGTGCAAAATGGTATATCGTTCACGAAACAGTTCTGCTTTATCTCTTGCTGTTCCAAATAAATTTGGTGCAGGGTGGTTGGTCATTAATAGACTAGAAAAAAAGGAATGCCTATTTATGACTATCCGAATACACAAAGGTAGGACAAAAATGAAATATGAGACTATATACCTTCTGAAAAAAAATGTACACTTGGAAATCAATAGATGGAATACTTACGGAAGAAATTTCTTTCTTTCTGAATTATACACAAAGCGTGGAATATCAAATGCTCCTATGATATTGAAAATATGTTCTCTGAAAAACATCCCCAAAACATAGATCTAATTTACTAAAACATAAGTATTCTAGATGAAAAACTTGCATTATAATCTCATGTCACACATGCATACTATTTTTACAGATCAAATACACAATTTCTTATACTGTCAAAAATAATATGGCCCTAGCTGGTGTGGCTCAGTGTGCTGAGTGCCAGCCTGTGAACCACAGGGTCGCTAGTTCAATTCCCAGTCAGAGCACATGTCTGGGTTGTGGGCCAGGTCCCCAGTAGGGGACACATGAGAGGCAGCCACACGTTGATGTTTCTCCCTCTTTTTCTCCCTCCCTTCTGCCCTCCCTCCCCCTGTCTAAAAATAAAATAAGTAAAATCTAAAAAAAAAAAATTATGGGAGTCAAAGGTTTAGCTTGTGAATTTTCCTCCCTAAACACAAGAAAGCATTGCTTATTGCTGATATTCCAAGCAAACAAAAATAATCAAGTTAATTTCTAATGAGGAATGTCATGTGTTGAAAAAGAACATTTAGATATAAAAAGTCATATTTGAATAAAATCTCTCCCCATATGTAGTACTTTTTTGAGCAATATTATTAAATGATATGATTCATTTTTGACATTTTTTATTCCAAAATATTATGCAAAAATGTCCCAGAAAAAGATGTGAAATGGAAAAAGAACCCCCCAAATTTTGGTAACATCCTAGACACTTATAGTCAAAGAAGGAAAATCAACAAATAATTTTACTTTCAGATCCTGTTAATAACATAACCATGTTTGAAAGAGGTTGAAAAAATTCACAGCACTAGCATAAATATCCTAACCAAAAAAAAACTTCCATAAAATTATATGTTTATCTCCGAAACTCAAAAACATTCCTGCTACCCTGGTGGTAGCACTAAGTCGAGAGGAGCAGAGAATCCCAGACTTGAAGAAAACGTGGCATGCATGCACAGCTCCACCATTTTCTAGTGGATCAGTCCTGGCAAGTTACTGAACTCATTATGGCATTTCTTCATCTATAAAAATGACAGCCTCTCTCCTGCTATACTATGACTTTCTGACAACTGAAGTTGTAAAGATTGTTTACCATTCAGTACCTACTGAACCTCTACATTGGCTGACTGGAACATATAAATAAATATTGATAGCTAAACAAAAACAACAGGGAACTTTAATGCCTATTTTATGATTATCACCTTTACATTTTGATATAATCATTTTAAATTTTTATTGATGGCTTCAGGGGTACATCACTGTACTCTAGTATCTTAAATACTGAGTTTCCAACAATAAAGTTAAAATTCCACACTTTCTCTATTGTTTTAGCAGCTCTTAGTTCTGACAGGGAACTAAAACTACTGACCAAAATGATAGTAATGACTCCTTTCAATTATCTATATTTCCTCAAATAGGAAAAATTTTTCCCAGATGTTTTTTTCCAGTTAAACTGTCTGAATTTTCAAAGAAGCAAAATACCATGTGCCATCTTAATTCTACAAGTACTAATTTTGTAAATTTTCAACTATAAAGGAACTTTTATATTTGAAAAGGAAGAAAGGGGGACACTCAGAGAAATAAAATCCAGGAATGATTGGCATGTAAACTCCTAAGCTCTAACAGCACAAAATGGGGGAAAGTCATAAAACTGAGGTTCTATATCATTTGCCATTCACCACATGACCCAAGGTAAGCCTCTGAGCTTCTCTGAGTTCAGCACTTTCTTTAGAGCAAAAGTCAACTATATTTCTGAATATTCAATTCATTCATAACCTACAGAATATAATGCGGGGTAAGAGGTAAAAAGTAGTCATGGTACAAACTACACAATTATCTCATATCCTAGCAGAAAATAGTACAGAGGAGTCAACTGATAATGAGGTTTATAATGTAGGCTATCACTTTAAAGGAAACACTAAGACATAACCACTACAGGATTGTTGACCACTAATTAATTTCCCCATGAAAATAATTTAAAATAAGCACTCAATAACCCCTCCAACATGGGGGAAAAATCATTTTTTCCCACATACATGGTTTCATCCACTGACTGACTGCATTCCTGGACTGCTGCTTCCACTGCACACCATTCGATCATGTTGGATGGCACTGAAAAGAGAATTTCAAAGTCAAATTTTAAAAACAAGTGTAAAAATTAGTTCTCCCCACAGATAGCTTTTTCTTATGAATAATCTGAAGACATACCTGGAGGTTCTTATTACATAGTTTTTAGGAGGAAAAAAATATTACAACATTAACAAAAGCCATACCTCAAATACCTTAATTTTCTGCACTCAAATACACTTGTAGTACCTTAATACACAGTCAAATGCCCTCTTGTTCTAGTTATTGTTTAGTAAAATTGTAAGCTCTTAGTTTTAATAAGTTTACATTAGTATAACTTTTTTTATCACACGTGCTGTGTTTCAGTAGCCATGATAGTAACACTAACAGTAACAGTAACAGCTACCACCTATTAAGCCCTTAGTAAATGTGTACGTGGCGCCATCCTCAGTACTTTACAAACACTCTCCCATTAGAGAGACATTCTATGACTGATGTTCATATGCCCATATCTTACAGATGGGGAAAGTGCAACTGTGAGAGGTTGAACAACCTAACCAAGAGCATGGCCAGAAGGATAGGAGAGCAACACAAACGCAAGCCTGATTTCAGACTGGGCACCCTTAACCACTTTGGTATGTTCTCAGGCAAAATATCATGTGCCATCTTAATTTTACAAACACTAATTTTCTAAATTTAATTATTGTCTAAATTTTCAACTATAAAGAAATTTCTGAAAACAAGGTTATATTTAAAATTGTGCCTTCAGAAGTGAACATGAGATATAATTGCATTTTTTTCCTATCTCACAGAACAGATTTCTTTCTATATAATTGAAGAAACTAACATCTATCCATCATATGAGAGCAAGCTGCACCCACTTCTCTCCTTCAGTGCTCTAGAAACAGTGGACTTTTTTTGTGTGTGAAAGAGCATTCCTCCTTTGTAGGCCCAAAATTGTGGCAAAAGGCTAAGTACTTAACAAAAAGATCCCTGAAGAAAGGCTGAAGCAAGAAGGGAGTTAGTTAGTCCTGCTCCCTTACTCCCCCTGCCCCACCTTTTAGGAGTACCTAAGTTAAGTAAGATAAAGTTACAGGCATGCACAACAAGACAAAAGTGAGCATAAAGGACCAGATCAAAATCAGAAGGTAAGCACAGAAACGTGGTAGTGACAGCTCCATGAGGGGGAAGAACTGTAAAAGGGTCTCTGAGGTTCCAAAGAAACAAGAAGTTACCCCTTGGGAAGACATGCTACCAGAGGTATGTCCCATAAGGCTGGGACATCTTAATACTGAATCATCATCCTGACCAGTGTGGTTTGGTTGGTTGGGCATCATCCCACAAAGAGAAAGGTTGCAGTTTGATTCCAGGTCAGGGTGTGTGCCAGAGGCAACCAACTGGTGTTTCTCTCTCTCTCTCTCTTTCTCCCTCCTTTCTCAACTCTCTAAAAATAAATAAACAAGCAAACAAACAAACAAATCTTTTAAAAATACTGAATCCTCAACTTCCATTTAAGTCTATAAGTCTAATTGAGGCTGTAGAAGTATATTAACAATTTAAGAGCTATCAGAATGTTACTTACAGGGTTGCTTTTCAACTGCATCGATGATTTTTTCCAGTGCATCTTCAAACTCTACTTCACTGATAGACTGAAGAGCTTCTGTGAGGTATTTAATAGCTTCGCTGATTAAGAGATAGTAAGAAAAGATGAGGCAGGTGATTTGGTAATTAAGGCTAAAAGTTTTATGACAAAAACTGGCAAACACTCATCAGTCTAGCACTGAAATCAAGATCCATTCATTCCTGCCTGCAAGCAGTACACACCTTTCCTGCACTGAACAAGTTCTCCCTTCTGTGCCTTGTAAACACAACTGTTCTTAAAACCCCAAATCACATCCTTCTTTTAAAAAGCCTTCCTACCCCAGCCCTACCTGGTGCAATCTCCCCTTCCTTCTTGAAATTAAGTCTCACTCATATATACCTTAGGTCTGACACATTACATTAGCCTCGTGCAATTTATTACCTTACATTCAAGGCAGAACTACCTCTGCTTCAATGTCCTGAACATAACAGACACTAGAGCAACACTCATATTAAATTACACGAATCTCTCCAACAACAAAATAACCTCAATAAAGCTAAAATTAAAAACAATTACTACATGATTCCCTAATTTAAATACCAATAATGCTCACAATGATCACTGTGTATTCAACAATTTGCTAATTACATGCCATTCTATTTGTAGCACACAACTTTACACTTTACGTCAATATTATTACACTCATCACACAACTGTTCTATGTCTCAGGTTGCTTATTGTTTCATGTGTGGGTGTCACATATCTCCAATTTATTATATCAACAGATGATGCTCCTTGAGAAATGGAACTGTGTCATCCCTTGGCAGAGAGCTAAGCACACCAACTGTGGCCCATAAGTATTTGATGTTGAGTCCCTAAAATCACATGCATTTTGGGTGAATCAAGAATGCATGGGACAGCTCTTAGGATATACCAAAGCCCAAAAAGCTATACAGGATGTGGCCCTGCCAAGTCTCTTTAGGCTCATCCAGTGTCTCTGATTTTTCTGGTGCTCTCCTGCCTCAGGGTGTTAAAATGGTCATTTCTCCCTACTTTTCTTCACCTAGTTAAATACTGCTCATCTTTTAACACTCAGCTCAAACCAATCTTCAATAAAGCCCTTCCTTGACTTTAGAGTTATTTATACACCCAAGCATACACTATACTAGCACTTCTTTCCTCGAATACTTTTCACAATTGAAGTTAAATAATTGTGAATTATTTAATATCTATGGCAGATAAAGGCTTCTAAGATGACCTCTAATACTCCATGCATCCTGGTTCACATTCACGTGCGATCCTTGAGTGCAGGCTGTACCTAGTGACTTGCCTCTAATGATAGCATATAGCCCAAAGTGAGAGAATATTTTACTGTACTGTGTTGTAATTTTAAAAGTAAAATTTTACAAGTGACAAGATGTCACTTCCATGATTAGGTTACAAAAGACTGACTTCCATTTTGCGAACAGACTTTCTTGCCGGGTTTGATAAAACAAGCTGCCACGTTTGGGGAGCCTGAATAGCAAGGAACTAAGGGTGGCCTCCAACCAACAGCCAGCAAGGACTGAGGCCCTCCGCCCAACAACCCTGGAGGAACTCAGTTTTACCAAGAACCAAAAAGCTTGGAAGTGAATCCTACCCTACTGACATTGGAGATGACCGCAACTTGACCTTAGCCTTGAGAGAGATCTGGAAGCTGAGCACCCAGCTAAGCCTGCTTATTACTGACTGACGGGAAATGTGAGAAAATATTAAGTATGTGCTATTTTAAACTAATAAGTTTTGGGACAGTTTGTTATGCAGCAATAAATAACTAATGCACTGTCTGCCTCCCAAGCTCCACAGTGTCTTACTCTCTCCTACTGTCTTACCCTAGCACAGTGCTTTTCGGCTAATAGATTTCAGTATATTTCTCACAATTGATTAATAAATGATAGCTTAATATTAGGTCAAATTCTAAGTGAAAAGAAAGAAAAATTGACCAATTGCTTATATTTTCAAAATGTCAAGGATCAAGGGAATGAAATTCATTATTTTCTCCCAGAGTATATCCATTCTTGCCCTTGTTAACTACTAACCCAAAGGCAAACTTGAAAGTCCCATAAAACTCATCATTATAAAAACGAACAAACAAAAAAAAAACCTTCACACACAGTTGTAATGAAAACCTGGTACAGGAAAGAATAGCCCATCTGGCAGGCATTCAAAGATGTAAACACTGTATTCTTTTTTTTTTAGCAGATTTAATAAGAAAAATCTTGGAAAGGTTCATTCTGTAGGTCCTAGAAAACACAGATATGCCCAGGAAACCTATCAGAGAAGTTCTAAAGAGAAGGAAGGAAAGGAGGGAGGGAGGGAGGAGAAAAAGAAAAAAGAAAAAGAAATGACCCAGAAGAAGACCTAGGAACATGCATCAAACCTACCCACTTTTTACTCTCCAGGAATTCTCTCTGGAATAATACCTGATCCAAAATTAGGAAGGTTGGCAGGGCCTACAACTTCTGCAACAACATAAGTTGACAGCTACTGACTGCAAATGGGCTTTCCCAGTTCTCTCCTTTGAGGTCTTAGTGATCACGCTCTGCAGCGCTGCTCTGATTCCCATTTTGCGGAGGCAGACTTCATGGGCTGACAGGTGCCAAAGTCACAGTGCTAATAAACCGCTGCTGCGACACAGATCGCCACTTCTCAAGCTCAGTTTGGCTGAGCTCCCTGCAGCAGGGGAGCATCGTCGCGCCTGGGGGAAGCTTTCCGACCCTGTGCCAGCGTCGGAGAAATCTATGAAGGTATCGCAACCTGAGCCCAGCCAAAGGCACTTAGCTTCTTAGAAATTTTTAAGGGTCTCTGTCATTTAAAGTGAAATCTCTCCCAATACGTGGAGAATCCCGCTGCCCCGTGCTGTGGCTTGGCCCTGGCTCTCCCCTGCGGTCCCGCAAACTACCTATCCCACTCACCCCCGGAGCAGCAAGCCGCGCAACTTGAAAGCAGAGACCGTCCGGCTCCTCAATCGCTCCGGCGCCATGTTAGAGTTTTGGCGCCACCGCCGAGGCCCCGCCCCTTCCCCCGTGTGCTCCGCCCCTTCCCTCGTGCACTCCGCCCCTTCCCTCGGCCAAGGCCCACCTGCTACTTACCTTGCTTCCCAGGCGCAGCGGGCGCGGCGGGTGCGGCTATCCCCGTGACCACTACGGCTCTTTTTGTCTGGAGGCTGACCCAAATAGTGTAGGCTGAAGGAGGGCAGGACCCTGAACTCTGTTTTGCCCTGTACTGAAGGACGAGAGCGTCCTTCCCTGTGTCTGGTTGGAAATGTGCTTACCTTACCCCGGGTGCATCACTGAGTCACTCTCCTCGCTGCCCTCGCCCCTTCGTGACTCCAGTCGAATTCACCCGGGGCCCAGGGGGTCCTGTATACTCATGCTTTCTATTTTACAAGCCCTGGAAGTACTCTGTGTCGCCACTTGATTTTCCCAGACATTCCCTCGAAATTGCTAAAAATCAACATTCCCGCCCGACCCGTTTTTTATTTAACAGTTGAGGGTTTCCTATGCGCCATAAATTGTCATAAGTGCTGTAAGTGTACTAATTGCTGTATGCTCATAAATTCTAATGAATTGTGTGTTATTTTTTCAACATCATTTTACAGATGAGAAAACAGATACAAAGATGGTAGATGGCTGGCTCAAAATGAAAGTTTCAGAAATTGGTGGAGCTAGGATTTGAAGTCAATCTGATTCCAGTAAGTAGACTGTCAATCTGCCACGCTTCAAAAGACTTGTTTAATGAGTTAAATAAAACAATGGAATGCTTATAAGTGAGCACACAGCTTTATAAAACATGAGGACGATTATGAAGTACTGTTGTACATTAACATCCAGGTTATATTGTTGTGGAAAATCACTTACTCTCGGAGAGATGACAAAGCACAAACTTTATTACCTGGGGGGCTCAGAGGGGAATCCCAAATTCTGAGCCCCAAAAAGGCTGGGCTGGAGTCTTCTTTAAATACACAGGCAGAAAGGGGGGGGGGGGTGAGTTATCTACAGAAGCAGGCATACAGAAGCAGAAGCCAAGGTTAGTATTTTGGCCTTGAGATAACTGTTACCTTGGTGACGGCCCCTAGTCAGTTCCTCGTCATATAAAAACAAAGGCACTGTGACATTGCAAGTGTTACAGAGAGTATGGCTTATCTACAGAGCATAGAAACTTTTTTCATGGGGTTTTCTTTTCCTGCCACAATATGGTTAACTTTAAAACACACACACACACACACAAGGAAAGTATGGTAAAGGAGGGGAAGTGTGTATGTGTGTGTGTGTGTATGTATACATATACTTACTTTTGCATTTAAAGAAAAAAAACCAACCCTCTGGCCCTGGCCATTGTGCCAGTGTGGCTCAGTTGGTTGGAGGGTCATCCTACGGATGGAAAGGACACAGGTTAATTCCCAGTCAGGGCACATACTAGATTTCCAGTATGATCCAGGGTGGGGCACCTCTGGAGGCAACGGATATGGATGTTTTGTTTTCACATCCATGTTTCTCTCTCTGTTTCTCTGTCTCTCCCCGCTTCTCTGTAATCAATAAATGTATCCTAGAGTGTGAATTTAAAAAAGGAAAAACTCAGGAAGGCTACACTAGACACTAAAACGTGGTTAACCATAAAGGGCAGGAAGGGATAAGAATAACAATGAGAACTTCCTTTGTAGTGAGAGGTTTAACTGTCAACCCAGGATGTTTAACATGTTCAAAAAATATACAAGAAAAAAACAAAATTAAAAGCATATCCAAACCAAAATACCTAACTATATATTAAATTGGTAACAATATCACAGGGAAAAGTGATTTTTGACCTAGTTTTCTGTATATTTTCAATGAAATATAAAGACAAAATTTTTATGTAAGAATGACGGGGTCTCAAATGTTGGAAAATTTTTACTTTCAGTTAATAGCTAATAAGCTTAGAAATCAATGTATGTAAAAAGCCATCGTTTTAGGAACTGAAGTTATGACCCACCTTGACTCCAGGAGGTCATAAGCAGTCCCACCTTTGTGCCTCAGGAAGACTGTAAGCCATCAGGATGGTATCTGAGCCTTTGTACTCCAACCCCCTTACCTCCATTTTTCTTCTCCTTATAAAAAGTGTTGGCTGAAAATGGGATTTGAGATGGTCTGTTAGGGTATGAACCCACCATCTTCTCAGATCGCCAGCCATCTGAATAAAGTGCCCATAAAGATTCAACCCCTGTCTCTGTGTATTGGGTTTGGTAGGAGACAGGCAGCACAACTGCCAGCTTTTCTGGTTTCAAGAAAGGAGAGGAAATAAAAATAGATGAACAAACTTTCAGCCAAGATAGCAGCATAGGTAAACACAGCTTGCCTTGTCACATTACCATATCAAAATTACAACTAAATTGTAGAACAACCATCACTGAGAAACATCAGAAATCAAGTTGAATGGAAATCCGACAACTATGGAATTAAGGAAACCACATCCATCCAGACTGGGAGGAGAAGTGAGAACACAGAACAGCCGGTCCCATATTTGCATGTGATGGATAAAAATTTGGGAGGGATATCTCAAGAACAAGGAGTCTCAGACCCACACCAGTCCCTCCAGCCCAGGGTTCCAGTGCCAGGAAGATAAGTCCACATAACTCATAACTTCTGGCTGCAAAAACCAGCATGGATTGAGTCAGTGGAAGATACTTCTGGAGTCCCAGGGAGTTTCTCTTAAAGAACCCACACACAGACTTATTCAGGTCCTCTCCCTCTGAGCTCCAGCAGTGGGGTAGCAGCTTGAAAGGCACCAGTGGTAAAAGGAGAAACTGAAGTATCTGGCATCAAGGTCAGAGCTGGGGGGACAGCTTTCTCCCAGATAGAAAGGTGGGCAGAGGCCATTGTCCCTTTTTTGACCCTCCATCCACAAAGCCATAGAACCAGCTGGCTGGTGCCATATCTAGACTCCATCAACCTGGCTAATACTGTTTGCCGTTCCTAGGAGGTCCCTGAATGATCTACCCCACCCAACTTATAGCTGTTGACAGTAGCTTTTCCGTAAGAATGATGAGTCTTAGTTCATGCTTCACAACTTCCTAAATCCTTTCCCAGGAGAAATGGCAGCCCTCAGTGACTCCCCAATTCCCATATGTCTTGCTAAGTGGCCCCAACCCTGCACTAGCAGCAGCCAGCCTAGGTTCACATCTTGGCTGTGCCTGGGAATCTCCAAACCGAGCACAAGTAGCAGCCATCTCAGATTGCTTTATAGCTCAGGCACAGTGGCCCCGGGAAGTCACAAATGGGAGCTGACCTTGGTCTGCACCACCTGGGAAACTTCAGAGCCTGCACACCCAGTGGGCAGCTACAGACCACGTCAGGGCACCACCACTCTGTCCCTGCACAGCTAATCCTCCATAGAGGGCAGAGGGTGGTAGTCTGTGGTCACTGCCAGTCCTTGCAGCTGACTGTCCTGGGTAAATCCCTCCCATTGATCTCCCAACAGCAATCAAGACTCAACTACAAGAGGAGGGTATAGTCAGCCCACACAAAAGGCACACCTCAAGTACCCAGCTTGGGTGATAAGAGAGGCTGTGTCACTGGATCCTACAGGACACCTACTATATTAGGCCATACTACCAAGACAGGGAGTCATAGCAGCTCTACCTAATACATAGAATCAAACACAAGGAGGCTGCCAAAATGATAGGAGACAAAGAAACATGGCCCAAATGAAAGAACAAATCAAAATTTCAGGAAAAGTGCTAATCAAAAGGGAGATAAGCAATCTATCAGATGCAGAGTTCAAAACATTTATCATAAGAATGATCAGGGAATTTAGTGAAGACCTCAGCAACATAAAGATCCAGTCAGAAATGAAGGATTCAATTTAAAAAAATGAGTGTATGTAAGCAGCCTCTGGGACAACTTCAAGAGGTCCAGCATTCACATCATGGGGTGCCAGAAGGAGAAGAGAAAGATAAAAAATTTGGAAATCTATTTGAAAAAATAATAAAAGAAAACTTCCCTCATTTGGTGAAGGACACAGACATGGAATTCCAGGAAGCTCAGAGTCCCAAACAAGTTCATGCAAAGAGGCCCACTCCAAGATACATCATAATTAAAATGCCAAAGGTTAAAGATAAGGAGAGAATCTTAAAAGTAGCAAGAGAATAGAAGTTAAGTTACTTACAGGAGAGTTCCCATAAGACTTTCAGCTGATTTTTTAAAAGAAACTTTGCAGGCTAGAAGAGATTGGTAAGAAGTATTCAAAGTCATGAAAAGCAGGGACCTACAACCAAGATTGCTCTATCCAGCAAAGCTATCACTTAGAATTTGAAGGGCAGATAAAGAGTTTCCCAGACAAGAAAAAACTAAAGGAGTTCATCATCACCAAACCATTATTATGTGAAATGTTAAAGGGACTTATTTAAGAAAATGAAGATCAAAACTATGAACAATAAAATGGAAAAAATATGTATCTATCAACAACTGAATTAAAAAAAAAACTAAGCAAACAACAAGAACAGAGACAGATTCATGGATACAGAGAGTATTTTGAAGGGTGCCTGATGGGAAGAGGGTGTTGGGAAATGTATGAAGAGGTGAGGGGATTAAGAAGTACAAATTAGGTAGTTAGAGAATAGCCACGGGGATTTAAAGAACAGTAAAGGAGATGTAATAGCCAAAAAAAGAAAATTATATTCATGACCTTTGGACAGGAACAGTGGTGTGGGTATTGCCTGAGGGAGTGGGGGGTGCTCAAGCAAAGGGAAAAATTGGGACAACTGCAATAGCATAATCAATAAAATATAATTAAAAATTAAAAAATGATAAATTATGAGTGTGTGGAACTAAAAAAGGTAAGTAAGCTCTCTAGGTAATGTAGAAATATGCCATGATAAATTGCAAAGTAGTGTAAAAACTAAATAAACTAAAGTCAATTCTCATTATTTCAGGTAGCTTTGTTCTATATAGTAGTTACCAACATTGATTATGAATATTCAGTCATTGTTCCTAGGTACCTATGAGCCTCTTCTCGCAACATCTTCATTAACTGGTCAATACATAACCTTGTTTTACATGTGCTTATATTTAAAGACATCTTTGATATATATATTATTGATTCATGAACATTGGACTTAGGGCCCACAGCACTACCTGAAGGAATTTTGACCTGAAGGAAACCTATCTAACACACCTATTTTCTCCCTAAGGTACATCACAGCTTTCCCATGTCTTGGAACACTAGCCAGCACATCAGCACTGTGCTTAGAGACCATTTTAAACAACAGAATCACCAAATCACAAAATGTGGATGTTGGGAACCACCCTGCCTGGTTTCAGAAGCTGTATCCCCACCCCCCACTCCACATGGCTAAGGCTGAGAGAGCGAACTTCAGACCATAAGCCACTAAGGAAACAAGGCTTATCTTCCTGGCAGGGGTGCTGCTTCTACTTTTCTTCACCCTGCCTGGCCCCCAGTGCTTCGTCAGTTAGCCAATGACAGGTAAGATTCCTCAAGAGGAAAACGACCTAAGACAGGCACGATCACATGGAGGCCCTCAGGGAAGGACTTGGGGGTCCATGGAGAAAGGGGGTGATGGACACTCGCTCCTTGGCTTTGACAAAGCCTGAGTCCTCATTCTGTCTGTGAGAAGTCTCCTAATCTCTTGGCTGCCTTACTACCCCTGCCTGACTTAATGCTGAGACAATGCTGGTGGTGGGTACTGCCCTGTGCTGGAAAGGGCAGGTTCCCTAGGGCAATAAGGCCTAAGAAAGAATATGTAAAATCCTGTGAAACCTTCTTTGTTTAGAATGCTCTCCATTAAATGATAAGCTTCCAAGCAAGAAGTGAGTTTTTTCCTCAAAGTTTTATGACTCTTTAGCTATCTGACCCTGACTTGAAATAGGCCCTCAGAGTTCTTTGTTATCTATTGTTTGATCCTTACTGTCTGACAATGATTAATGAGCTTCACCTGTATTCCCGTGCAAAATGAACCCAATAAAAGCCCGTTGAGGAAAAGGCTCTTGGTCCTTCCCCTTTGAGAGATCAGCCACCTTTCCTCCCCAAGCAGATCATGTCTTGGTAGACTTATTCTCATCCGTGGCGACCAAGGGGGCACTGTGGGCGCAGCCCCCCCACATGTGGGTACTGTGGTATTCCATGTGCCTCAAAAACAACAACAACAACAACTTTTAAAAAAATAGTGTAAGAGCCCTGGCTGGCATAGCTCAGTGGATTGAGCACAGGCTGCAAACCAAAGTGTTGCAGGTTCGATTCCCAGCCAGGGTACATGCCTGGGTTGCAGGCCATAACCCCCAGCAACTGCACATTGATGTTTCTCTCTCTCTCTCTATCTCCCTCCCTCCCTTCGCTCTCTAAGAATAAAATTTTAAAAAACAAACAAAAGTCTTTTAAAAAATAGTGTTAAGAGATGAATGAAAGAGCAGGATGTCACCTTGTTCAAATTCACCTGGGAACATGTGTGATGGGCAACAAATATTTCAGTGTTCTGCAAATGTTCACAAATGACTGCAAAAGCCCCTAATATTGATTTGGGTGTTATAAGTAAATTTTAGTAAATAGGTGAGTTTGCAAATATGGAATGCAAAAATAATGAAGATTGACTGTATCTGCTTAACTACCTGAAAATAAACAAGAAACAAATGGTTATTATGGACAGAAAAGTGGAGGAAATAAGAGTATAAAATGCTAAAACCCTTAAGTAAAAGGAAACAGGATATTTCCATGGTCCCAATTATCATCCTACAGACTACTGGCTAATAACATACAGGCAAAACTTATGTTTAAAACCAATCTTCATAGGTTACCACCCTAACCAAGCATCAAACTTGCATCACAAATAGTGAGTTAATTTGATATTGTTACTATTATCACTTCTGAAGTATTCTTGCCCAAAATTTAATCTCAACTTAATTAAATCTTGCTCTAACTTTTGGTTTAAGGAAATCACTTTTAAGTATCTCTCAAACCTAACCATGTCTTCCTACAAACCTGGGGCCCTTACCAGGACACCAATTTTGCCATCAGAATTAACTTTCTGAAATGTAATTCTTATTATTTCACTTCCCTACTGAAAATGCTCCAAATCTCCTCATATCAGGATAAAGTAAATAACTCATCTCTTTTTTAAAAAATATATTTTATTGATTATGCTATTACAGTTGTCCCATTTTCCCCCCTTCACTCCCCTCTACCCTGTACACCCCCTCCCACCCACATTCCCTCCTTTAGTTTATGTCCATGGGTTGTACATATAAGTTCTTTGGCTTCTACAGTTCCTATACTATTCTTACCCTCCCCCTGTCTATTTTCTACCTACCATCTATGCTACTTATTCTCTGTACTTTCATCCCCCTCTCTCCTCCTCCCACTCCCCTGTTGATAACCCTCCACATGATCTCCATTTCTGTGGTTCTCCTCCTGTTCTAGTTGTTTGCTTAGTTTGCTTTTGTGTTTGTTTTAGGTGTGGTTGTTAATAATTGTGAGTTTGCTGTCATTTTACTGTTCATATTGTTGATCTTCTTTTTCTTAGATAAATCCTTTTAATATTTCCTATAATAAGGGCTTGGTGATGATGAACTCCTTTAACTTGACCTTATCTGAGAAGCACTTTATCTGCCCTTCCATTCTAAATGAAAGCTTTGCTGGATAGAGCAATCTTGGATGTAGGTCCTTGCCTTTCATGCCTTGGAATACTTCTTTCCAGCCCCTTCTTGCCTGCAAGGTCTCTTTCGAGAAATCAGCTGACAGTCTGATGGGAACTCCTTTGTAGGTTACTGTCTGCTTTTCTCTTGCTGCTTCTAGGATTCTCTCCTTCATTTTAATCTTGGGTAATGTAATGATGATGTGCCTTGGTGTGCTCCTCCTTGGATCCAACTTCTTTGGGACTCTCTGAGCTTCCTGGACTTCCTGGAAGTCTATTTCCTTTGCCAGCTTGGTGAAGTTCTCCTTTATTATTTGTTCAAATAACTTTTCCACTTGTTGCTCTTCCTCTTCCCCTTCTGGCACCCCTATAATTTGGATGTTGGAATGCTTAAACATGTCCTGGAGGTTCCTAAGCCTCTCCTCATTTTTTTTGAATTCTTCTTTCTTCATTCTTTTCTGGTTGGTTGTTTCTTCCTTCAGGTCCACTCCATTGATTTGAGTCCCAGTTTCCTACCCATCACTATTGGTTCCCTGTACATTTTCCTTTATTTCACTTAGCATAGCCCTCATTTTTTAATCTAATTTGTGACCAAATTCAATCAGTTCTGTGAGCATCTTGGTTTCCAGTGTTTTGAACTGTGCATCTGATAGGTTGCCTATCTCTTCATCACTTAGTTGTATATTTTTCTGGAGCGTTGATCTGTTCTTTCATTTGGGCCATTTTTTTTTTTTTTGGTCTCCACATGCCTGCTATGTATAAGGCATGGAGCCTTAGGTGTTCACCTGGGTGGGGAAACCCACTTCACTGGGTTGTGACGTTGTGTGTGGGGAAGGGGTCTGAGAGGGAACAATGGCTCTTGCTCCAGTCTCTGCAGGATTTCAGTCACTTCCACAGCTACCCACAAGCAAATTGGGTGCTTCTGGTGCTGATTCCCATGTGGGTGGGTTTGTGTACATTCTAGGACCCTGTGGGTCTCTCCAACAAACTCTCCTGCAAGGCTGGGAGTTTCTCCTGGTGCATCAACCCCCACAGGTGTTTTCAGTCAATGGTTTTGAAGCAGGAGACAGCATAGGAAGAACTATGAGACTGCAGTACTGTCACTGGCCAGCATTCAGCACCCTGGTTGCCAGGAAACGCCTTTTATCAATTAGGTAGAATAAATAGTAAACCGAGGCAGGGAGGAGGAAGGAGACAAGTCTCACATGCTAACTCAGCAGTCCTAAGCCTGTTCTGATAATATTGCCAGGTGTTTCAATATCACAAGAAACACTATATTAGCAAGAAAGAAAGTCCTTGAAATACTATATAACATTTCCACTATCTGGAAAAGAAAGCCTTGAAATTGTGCTTTCATCCCAAGGCCTGAATGTGGGAGAGGGTCCCTGGTGCCCAAAGAAAGAGCCCATAAAACAACTTTGGTTAATTGCCTACCTCTGGTCAGTATCTGTTTTAGGAGGGAGTCCCTGATGCTTACAGAAAGAGCCCATAGATAACTTTGGAAAGTGCCCCAAATTTTAATTAACGAAATGGAGTCTTGCAGCAAGATAAGGATTCAGGCTAATAGACCCCCCACACATACCTGAGTTTGGGTAGTCACATCCTCCCAGGAAAGCTGGCACCACTTTTCCCTGTTAATCAGTATGTAACTTTTTCCCTCCTATCCCACCGACTATATAAGTCCTGAGAACAAAGGATTCGCTCTCTCTCTTGGGAGCTCTGGGTACTCTTGGCGTTCGGGCCACAGGGCCTCTGGCCACCTGGCCTCAGGCTGCCCAGGGGCTTGCCACCCTGGTCTCCAGCCTCTCTTGCTTTTCTCACCCTGCTTTGCTCTGAAAGTTTGCCTTTCACCCCCTACTCTACCCAGTCCTGTTCTCTTCCATGGAAGCAGACCACTAATAAACTGATTACCTACTACTAGGTTTGCTGATATGTAATTCTTTACATGCATCAGCAAGAAGAACCAGGTCTCTCCCGTCAACAGTTTGAGGGTTTATTTCCCCAGGCTTGGACCCTGGGTTGTGCAGTCTGTCCCTCTCCCCAGTTGTTTCTCCTGGTTTATCTGCATGTGAACGTGGGACCTCCCAGTCCACAATCCCCTGCCTCACTGGGTCCTCCCACTGCTGCCTTGCAGGCCAGCTGCAGCCTTTTGTGCTGCGCCCCACTCCACAATCCACCGCCTTCTTGAGTCTGCCAGCGGCCACCTTGCCCTGCCCTGTTCCTCCAGCTACCACCTTGCTCCGGGTTCTCTCCTCCCTGGCTGCCTGACTCCACCCCTCCTACTGGTCTGGATGAATGTGTCTTTTTTAACTCCTTGGTTGTCAGATTTCCATACAGTTTGGTTTTCTATCAGTTCTGGTTGTTTTTCGCCTTGAAATTGTTGTTGTCCTTCTTTTGGTTGTGTGAGGAGGCACAGTGCGACTATTCTACCTGTGTCTCCATCTTGGATGGAAGTTCTCATCTCTTTCTTTCTCTCCTATTCCTTCTGCCAGGAACACTTTCCTCCCTCTTCACCTCTGTTTGCCTAAACAACTTCCACTCATCTTTCAAGTCTTTACTTGCTCTTGGGAACATTCCCTTAGTCTCCCAAATCTGAGTTGGGGACCCTGTGAGTTTCATGTCTGGTATAATGCTTCAGAGAAGAAAATTAGCATGCTTCATGGGGAGAACATGCATAAATCTGTAAAAAGAATTATTCTAGTAGCAGTAGAAGTTTAAAGCCAGAGGGGATTATGAGATTATAAGCCTTCTAAGAATTCACAAAAATCTTGGTGAGGGCTTTGGAATTCTAGTACAGGTAGAAAGAGGATTCCTGGGACCGAGGTTACATATATTAATAACAACAACTACTACTACCACTGTTACTACCATTTACTGAGCACCTAGCTGCATGCTTACATCAGAGCACTGCTGTGTGCTGCCCACCTTTCTGCCTTAAGTCCTGACTGTCCAACCATCCAAAGTGAATGTTCTAATGATCAACTTACATTATTCACTTCTTGCTTAAGATCCTATGGCCTCGCAGTTAAAGTTCAGACTCAGCATGACAAACAAGGCTGTGTGACTAGCTATTCCAGCTTTATCCTTGGCTGCACCCCACAGTCATTCTCTAGTCATACTGAACTATTTACAGCAGGGATGTCAAACTCACTTTCACCTGTCAATAAATCACAACTTTCCTTTCTGTTCTTCTGCTGTATTTTTTTCCACTTTTCTACTATACTTCTCATTCCATACAGCATGAATTTCTTTACATATTTGTCCCTCTGACTGGACTTTGAAGCCTCTGTAGTGGAACTATGTCTTACACATCTTAAAATTTACTTTTTTTCATTCATTTAGCCAACAAATTTTCCAGTCTAATACAGCCACAGAACCAACTATCTACAGTAAGCAGGCACTTAATAAATGCATCATCAGTAATTGAATGAATTAACTTGTTCTGCATGGTGGGCAGCCACAATTTCTTCGAAGAGTGACTTTGGACAAGTGCATTTACAGGTGCTGGTAGAAATATGATCTTCCCTCTTGGCCTTAGTTTTACTTCTGTAACATCGTTTTATAACAAGCATTAGCCCAGAGAGTAACTTTTCAGCAGTGTGGGCTGTATGATCTTTGCTGCGACTCTTCAGCTCTGCCTACTCAACTAGGTGGTTGTGGTGTAAAAGCAGCCACAGATAACACATACGAGAGTTAGGGTGGCTGTGTACCAATAAAACTTTATGTACAGAAGCTAAAACATTTTAAAAATATTTTTAAAATTTATTTTTAGAGAGAGGGTAAGGGAAGGAGAAAGGGGGAGAAACATCAATGTGTGGTTGCCTCTGGCACGCCCCCTAGTGGGGACCTGGCCAGCAACCCAGGCATGAGCCCTGACTGGGAATCCAACCCGAGACCCTTTGTTTCGCAGCCCCCCACCCCGTTCAATCCACTGAGCTACACCAGCCGGGATCAGATGCTAAATTTGAATTCATTATCATCTTCATGAGTTACACAATATCATTCTTCTGAATTTTTTTCAATCACTCAAACGCTGGAGGCTTGTGAGCCCTACAAAATTAGGTGGTGGACAGGATTTGACCTCCAGGCCTAGTTTGCCAGTATGTTTCAGAAAAATTCCTTAAAAAAAAAGTCTATGAAGTACACATACACTTTCTTTGTATTTTTTAAAAATGTATTGGTTTGAGAGGGAGAGAGAGAAAAACACCGATTTGTTGTTTCCTCTTATACATGCATTCATGGGCTGCTTCTTGCATGTTACCCTGACAAGAGATAGATGGTGCAACGTTGGACCATGCTCTAAACAACTGAGCTGCTGGCCGGGGCTCACACACACCATTCTTGTGGATTACCGTCTCTGCTAATTGCGTGGAAAAGGTGCACACAAAATATTCATTAATATGCTGACTTATGCCACTGCTACATCAGTCCCCGTGGACCAGAAGCCCATTTATCCAGTGAATAAGATACAGTTAGGCGGTACTAACAAAATAACACAACCCCAGGGATATGAAATTGGCTAGTGGCAGGGTTCCGCAGAGCGAGGGCACCTCCCTCACTAGTCAGACCCCAGGCCTCCCTCACTGGCGTGGCCGCTCCAGGCTCGGCCTCTCCGGTGGCTGCAGGACCGCGCAGACGCACAGCTTCCGCCTTCCTCCAATCTCGACCCTCGACGCGTTCCGTTCGTGCGTGGAGGAACCGGGCGGGCGGAGAGGCATCTCCGTGGGCCAGGGCTGCGGGGTGTGGAGCGGGTCGGCCCAGCGACGGCGCGGATGGAGGACTCGCAGGTGTTCTGCGTGGCCGAGGAGCGCAGCGGCCACTGCGCCGTGGTGGACGGAAACTTCCTCTACGTGTGGGGGGGCTACGTGGTAAGGGGAAGAGGCGGGACGGGGCGGACTCGCGCCGGGAGCCCTCTCGGACCGAGTGGACGCGGAGCGCCCGCCCACACGCGGCCCCCAGGCGGGGTGGTTGGCGGCCTAGGCCGGTCCGCGCCTGCCCGCCGCCCCCAGCGCCTGTCCGCTGCCGCCAGCCCCCCCGCCGTGGGCTGCTCTCGGGGTCGCGCCGGGGCTTGGCGCCACACTGCGGGCTAGGAAAGCTTTCAAACCCGGTTGGGGGCTCTTCCCATTCCCACTCTTTCCCACTGTCGCTGCTGTCCAGTGACCCGGGTTTACCCAACACTAAATCAGTTACTGCGCGGTTAATGATCTTTAAATGCTTGCGGAGACCGAAAAGTACACCGAGGGCGCCGTGCTGCATTATCATGTAAATACTTCTTTATCGCCATGGCGCAATAAAAAATTTAAAAAATTGGAAATCACCGAAACATTTAAATATTCCTAAGCAATTTTTAGTGTCATTACTTTACCAAGGACATATACACTCTCAAGGGCATATATACCAAGGAGTGGAATGTTGGGTCACTTGACACACACATCTTAAAATTTGCTTGGAAATTTCACTGTTGCCAAATGGATAATTAGGATTTTTTTTCAAATTTCAAAATAGACTCATTCATATTAGCAACAGTGAACTGAAGAACATGCTTAAAATTTCTTATCACAATGGAGGATTGAATGTATTTGTTTTGTTTCTATAGTCATTGGATTATAGAGTCAAAGATTCTGAAGGTGGGAAGCAGTTCAGGAGCATATGCCAGCCCTTGAATTTACAGATTTTTTTTTTAAGTGAGCCATTTGGAACTTCTACTGAAAGTAGAACCCACGTTTTCTGACTGTCTCAATACTATTATGTGACAGATGTAACATGACTGAATCACTCACTGAAATAAAGTACATACTATCTATGTTAAATGGTCCTCAGATCCAAGTTGGTTTTTGCTGTTTTGTGTGTTTATTTTTAATCTGGTGCAGTATCAGGATAAGAAAATTAGAACTAACCTTTGAGTGACTACTATATCTGGTATGTGCTAGGAACTCTCATACCCCTAATCATATGTAATTTTTACCATACCTTATAAGGTAAGTAATACTTCATTTAAAAATAATAATGATGAATCAATGAGAATGAATAACTTGAATGGCCACTTCAAGGATAGCAAATTCCAACTAGATATATTGGATTCTCAAAGGCTATTTTTTTCTGTAAGTGAACATAAATTAGGTGAGTGTGATGTTTTAATGTCTAATAATTCCACCATTTGTTCTTGATGAAAAAATAGTCTAGACATAATGATGGTTTTATGCAAAGAAATATTTTTATTGTTTTTGAGCTCTGCTATTTGAAGACATAGAGGTGTCAGTCTTCATCTGCTATTTTGATTCTTAATATTGTAAAAGTTAAGTGAAAAATTTTTCAATTAAAATAATAGTTTGTATTATATCTGGTGACAGTATAGATTTCTTTTAGGCCCATACATGAAATGTCTGATTTTTTTATATCTCACTTTAATCTTGAAAATTGTATAATTGATAAAATTCCAGGTCTTTTGGTGTCAGTCAGTGAATAAAAATACTTCCTTCCCTACTATTTATTGATTCAGTGAGTAGTGTGCTGTAAGAACCACCCTGGAAAATACCACACAGGTTTGGTCCTAGATTGTTACTTTTTAAAGTCCAGTGATTATCAGCAGTTAAAGTATGTCTAAGGCATAAGTGAAAGGAAAGAGTGGAAGGCAAAAAGAAGAGGTAACATATCATGGGGAGAAGAATTCTTCCAACAATTGTTTTATTCAGATCCTTTTGAAGGGAAGATAGCTGAAAGGCCCCAGAATCTGAAAGTAACCAAAACCAATAGTCAGTAGTTAAGAATAATGATCAAATGATTCCATATTGCATGTTCCAATCACAATTTTTCATATTTGTTAAAATCTACAAACATATATCCTAAAATTTTTGAATGGCTAAATTACTTTGTTGTCAAACATATTCTATAGGACATTGTATCTGAGAACAGCCCTACCTTTAAACATAAGAGTGCCAATGTTGGTAAAAGTGGTAAGTTTTAATTGGTGTCAAAATATTCTTTCTCTTAGTTTTCCATATCCTTTCCACATTCCTGAAATTCATACAAATGTTAGTGGTGCTACTAGGAACATTTAAAATTTGTGAGTTAGTTTTCCCAAATTTGGGAGAAAATCAGTGTTTCAGCATGTTTGCAGATGACGTGCTTTCCTTTTAAGAGTTAATCATGTGAACAGTTTTATTTCCACAAAACAGTTGGCATTAATACATTTTGCTCTAAACTTTTTCTTATAGTAAATAATATGCTTTAGTACATATTCCTATTTTGGATATGGACTTGAAGCAAGAGAGGTCAATTCAGGAAATATTTGAAAAGAATGAAAGTGGGAGGTTTACAGTGCCAGATATTAAATTATATCACAGTGCTTTAATAATTAAATCACTGGTCCTGATGCAAGTGGAGAAACCATGAGGGACTGGAAAACAAATTACATAAGCAGCCAAGCATACAGACTATTCTGTAGTTAAAAGGTAGCATTTCAAATCTAGAAAAACAATCTCTTATTCAATAAATGGCCCAGGAATAGCTGGAGGAAAATGATAAATGATATTAGAGCCTTAGGATTGAAGACTTAAACGTAGAAAAATTAGGCTATCCTAAACCAGAAAAAAAGATGTGACTCTTGTGAAAACCTTGAGTTGGGAAAAGAAAAACTGAATTGGGAAACACTATACAAGAAAAACATTGATAGGTCTAACTTAAAAAAAAATTATTCTGTACTTTTTAAATAGTAACTTTTGAATGCAGTAACTCTCACTGTAAATAGTGAGAAGGCAAACGACAAACTGGAGAAAGTATTTGCAACATATAATAGGTAAAGTTCCAGTGAAAATAAAGATTAATATCTCCATTGAAAAGTGAGCAATGAATATGCATAATTTACAAAAGAAGGAATACAAATATAATGTGAATCAAAACAACCCACTTGAAAATAAAGATTTTTCTTCTCCAATTTGCAAATATTAAAAAGAATTTTTGAGAAGACCTTGGAGAAATGAATTACTCCTACACTGGTAACAGAAGTGTAAATTTGTGTAACCTTTCTGAGTAGAAATTTAGCAAGGTGTAGCAAAAGCCTTGAGTGTATATTCTCTCTAATGTAATAGTTCCACTTTATATATTCATAGGTGGTCACATAAACCATCTATGTCACGTGAAAGACATTCTTTTTAGATGCCCAGTATTTTAACCTCCTTCCTCTATTTGTAGTATCTCCTGCTGAGGGAGTCTTATTGGGGTATTTATTTCAGTTGTCTGACTACCTCCTACCTGCCCCCATAGGATGTAAATTCTATAAAGATAAAGATTTTGTTCCCCATTATATCCCTCGTGTCTAGAATGGGGTATAGCAGGTGCCCAATTAAAAGAACCCAAGTGCCAGTTATTTGCTTTTCCAGCCTCACTTGCAGCTAAGTTGTGGGCAAGTGGCTCAGACTTTGTTAGATGAATCTGTAATAGATTTGGATTCAGGAATAAAGATATAAAACTCAGGACCTGAAGAGGATCCTTACCCAGCAATAGAATTTGTAAGATGATCAAGGTCCCAGGCATAAAAGGTGTTGCTGCAAGCTGCAGTGTGGTGCTCACTAGACCTGTGTTTTGGCATGGTTTCAGACCTTGCTCCTCCTCATATAGATCAGAGGCTGCTTCTTCGGCCTGCCCGATTCCGTGTGTGCCTTAATATTCACTTCTTAAGATTTTATTTTCTTCATACATTTTTAAAGATTTTATTTATTTATTTTTAGAGAAAGGGGTAGGGAGGGAGAAAGAGGGAGAGAAACATCAATGTGCAAGAGATACATCTATCAGTTGCCTCTCAAACACCCCAACCTGGGGACCTGGCCCACAACCCAGGCATGTGCCCCAACTGGGAATCAAACCAGTGACCTTTCAGTTTGCAGTCTGGCATTCAATCCACTGAGCCACACCAGTCAAGGCTTATTTTCTTAGTTTTAAAATTCAAAGTGTATGTACAAAAGAATGTGTAAAATGAGTATCATTAAAAGGTAAACGTGTTTAACTTCCAGATTAAGAAATGGACTAGAGCCAGTGCCTTGGAAGATTCCTGTTTCTGCTTTCTGATTATAATATTCCTCCCACTCCCACAGGGTTCCACTATCTTGATTTCTTGTTAATCACTGTTTTCTTTATAGTTTTACCACAGTACATCTATTTCTAAACAATTTATTATTTGGTTTTGGAATTATAACATGTGTTTTCTTTGATGACTTAATTCTTTTAGATTGCATTACATGTTTTAGTTTTAGATTCAGACATTGCTGTATTCAGCTGGTGTGCACTTGTACGTCTGTACCAGTTTTTATTTGGTATCCATTCTGGTTGGTCAGTGTCCATGCTGCCTGGTTTTGAAATATTTTGAAAATCATCACTGGATTCATTCATTTGTTGTATGTACCTGTGTAATCTTCTATTGTGTGAATTTACTGCAATTTATTTATCCCCTCCACTATTGATGAATACTCGAATGTTTCTTTTTTCTTTTTTTTTAGTATTATAAAGAAAGCTACACTGAACACTTTTATAATGTGTCTCTTATTATACATGCATAAGGCCGCATACACTATCTAGGGCATATACCAAGGAATGAAATGGTTGTCACTAGGTACACACATCTCTGAATTTACTTGGGAATGTCACTGTTGCCAAAATATTTGTGTTGACTTACACTTCCACCAACATCCTCCTTGCTCTGCATCCTTGACAACATCTGGTACCATCTGGCATATTTCATTGTAGGTTTTGTTTGCTTTTCCTTGATTACTAATAAAGTTGAGTATCTTCATAACTTTATGGACTATTTGTGTTTCCTCTGCTGTAAAAATGCTGCTTCATACCTTTTGCTCATTTGTCTATTGGATCGTCTTTTCTTACCAATTTATAGGAATTCTTTAAATATATAGTTGTATGAGTTCAATATGTCTTCTCAGTTTGTAGCTTGTTTTTGTACTTTCTTGATGATTGTCTTTTGTCCAACAGAAGTTAATTTTAATGTAACTTCAGTTTTTTCCTTAATGATTTGTGCTTTCCTTAAGAATCTTTCCCATTGTGGAAATCATGAAGCTTCCTATAATGTCTTCTAAACAATTTTTAGTTTTGCTTTTCATGTTTAAATCTTTCTTTTAATCAGAATTTTTTGTTTGGCTTCAGCTAGGGATCCAATTTTATTATCTTTTTAATAAGAATAACCCATTCTTATGTTATATTGATTGGTTGCCTCTTGTGTGTATCCCAGTCAGGAACTGAACCCACAACCTGGGCATGTGCCCTGATGGGGAATTCAACTGGCAACCTTTTACTTTGCGTGATGACGCCCAACCAACGAAGCCACATGAGTCAGGGCTCTTTGTGTTTATTCTTGTGACAGATTCACATTATCTAAATTACAACAGCTTTATTAGAAGCCTAAATATTGGGCAGTAAAAGCCCTATCCCCACCCTATCTTGTTCTTTGGGAATATTTGGTTATTTAGGGCCTTTTGTTCTTTTGTATAAATTTTTTTTAAGATTTTATTTATTTATTTTTAGAGAGGGAAGGGAGAGAGAGAGGGAGAGAGAGAGAGAAACATCAATGTGCAGTTGCTGGGGGCTGTGGCCTGCAACCCAGGCATATGCCCTGACTGGGAATTGAACCTGCAACACTTTGGTTTGCAGCCCACACTCAATTCTCTGAGCTACACCAGGCAGGGCTGTATAAATTTTCTGTACTATTTTTATTATAGTAAATTATATAAAACATATAATTTACCACTTTAACCATAGTGTGGTGTGCAATTTAGTGGCATTGATTATATTCACAGTGTTGTACAATGTGGCCTTTATCTGATTCCAAAACTCATTACTCCAAACAAATACTCTGTGCCCATTATGCAGACTCTCCCTCCTTCCTTGTCCCAGTTCCTAGTAGCTTCTAGTCTTTTTCTCTATGAATTTGCCTTTTTCTGGATAATTCATATAACTAAAAGGGAATCATACAATATATGTCTTTTTTAAAGTCTGGCTTATTTCACTTAGCATAATGTTTTCAAAGTTTACCTATGTTGTAGTATGTATCAACACTTCATATTTTTTTTAATAAGGCTGAATAAGATTACATTGTGTGCATATACCACCTTTTGCTTATTCAACACTTGGGTTGTTGCCACTTTTGTGTATTGAGCATAGTGCTGCCATGCAGATTGGCATATAAGTATCTGAGCCCCTGTTTTCAATTCTTCTGGGTACCTAGGAGTGGAATTGCTAGGCCAGATGGTTGATTATCCTACATTTAACTTGTAGAGGAACTGCCCATTGTTTTCCACAGTGCTTCTTCATTTGTATAAACTTCACAGTCAGATTGTCAAATAAAATACTCTATTGGGTTTTATGTTCCTGTATTCAATCTTTAGATCATTTGAGGGTGGTAAACCTGTTATGATATTGAGACTTAATACAATTATGTAGTATATCTCTCTATGCAGGACTTTTTGATATCATTCAAGAAAGTTTTTTTTAAAGGTTTTATTTATTTTTAGAGAGAGGGGAAGGGAGGGAGAAAGAGAGGGAAAAACATCAATGTGTGGTTGCCTATCATGTGGCCCCCACTAGGGACATGGCCTGCAACCATGTCCCAGTGTGGGACATGGGAAAGAGAGGGAAAAACATCAATGTGTGGTTGCCTATCATGTGGCCCCCACTAGGGACATGGCCTGCAACCCAAGTATGTGCTCTGACTGTGCATCGAACTGGTAACCCTTTGTTTCACAGCCCTTGCTCAATCCACTGAGCTACACTAGCCAGGGCTCAAGAAAGTTTTATAGTGTCTTCATAGGGATCTTGTACACCTTTGGTTGGGTTTATTCTTAGTTTTATATTTTTTTATTCCTTTTTTAAAAGATTTTATTTATCTATTGTTAGAAAGAGGGGAAGGGAAGGAGAAAGAAGGGAAGGGAAGGAGAAAGACGGAGAGAAACATCAGTGTGTGGTTGCTGCTCACATGCCCCACAGTGGGGACCTGGTCTGCAACCCTGGCATGTGCCCTGACTGGGAATTGAACCCATGACCCTTTGGTTCCCAGGTCCGTGCTCAATCCACTGGGCTTCACCAGCCAGGGCTATATTTTTTATTTCTATTGTTAATTTTTTAAAACTAAATATCCTGATTGTTGCTCGTGTTTTGAAATACAATGGACTTTTGAATACTTTTTATTTTCTGGCAAGCCTTCTCAATTTATGTTCTTATAATTCTTATGTTAATTTTCTTTTTATCTGCTATGTAGATAGCAATATAATCTGCAAGTAATGACAGTTTTGTTTCTCACATTCGAATTTTTATTCCTTTTTATTTCTCTTTCTTTACTGGTGGGCCTTAAGTACAATGTTTAATAGAATCCATTTTTTTTGTTATTGTTCCTAATCTCAGAAGGATTGTTTTCAACTACTAAGTTTGATATTTGCTTTAGGGTTTTGTTTTTTTGTAGATTAACTTTTTTTAAATTGAGGTAGTACCCTTCTATCCGATTTTCAATGTTTAAATGTTTAATTTTGGAGATTTTTCTACATTACACTGAGATAAGGTTTTTTTCCTCTTTTTTCCTGTTAATGTGATGATTTATGTTAATATGTATTATTAAACCAATGTTGTTTTCCTTGAATTAAACACAAATTAGTGTAATATATTTCATTTTTTGTACACTACTGGATCCTGTCTGATAATTTTTTAAAAGGATTTTTTACATCTATGTTCATTAGCGGATTGGGTAATGCCCTTTCTTTTTATTCTGGAATAGTTTTTGTAAGATTGAATTATTTGTTTTTTGAATGTTTGAAAGAACTAATCCATAAAACTATTTGGGCTTTGTACTTTGTGGGATTTTAAATCTCTGATTCAATCTATTTAAAGTTGTGGGACTGCTTAGATTTTTCTTGAGTCAGGTTTGATAAGATTTTCTCATTTTCTCATCCCTATCTCCACCTCAAGAAATCTATCTAGTTTCATTTAGGCTTTTAAATTTATTGGCATGAACTTAAATTGCTCATAGTATTCTCTATTTGATTTCTGTAAGTATGTTTCCTTTCCATTCCTAAAATTAAATGGTTCCTTTTTTTTTCTTGAATAATCTTACCAGAGGTAGATTAACCTTCTGAAACACCAGTATTTGGTTTACTTGATATTTTCTGCTGTATTTTTTTATTTCATTAATATCTTTTTCCTTTTTATTTCTTCCTACTTTCTTTGGGTTGATTATGCTATTATTTCTTGAACTTCTGAAGTTGGATGCTGAACTCATTCTTTTTGAGACTTAAAATTTTTTTAAAGATTTTATTTATTTATTTTTAGAGAAGGTAATGGGAGGGAGAAAGAGTGGGAGAGAAACATCGATGTGCCAGAGATACATTGATTGGCCTATAACCCAGGTGTGTGCCCTGACTGTGAATTGAACCAGCGACCTTTCAGTTTGCAGGTCGGCACTCAATCCACTGAGCCACACCAGCCAGGACAAGGCTTTAAAAAATTTAATTAAGTATGTTAGGCTATATTTTTTTCCTGATATCTTTTTAGTTGTATTCTTCAAGTTTTGGCCAGAAGTACTAATATTTTGTCATTTTACAGTTCTGATATTTTATATTTCCCATTATTATTTATTTGGCCCATAAGTTATTTAGGAAAATATTTTAGATTTCTAAACTTATGCTATTTTTATAGTTAGCTTTCTGTTATTAATTTCTAACTTAATTGTGTTATACTCGGAGAACATAGTCTGTATCTATTTGATAGTATGTTGAGGCTTGCTTTAAGGATTAAGCTATGTGACCAATTATCATAAACATACACTTTGTTTTTATATCATATGAGGTGTTTATATACATTCATTTTATCAAATTTGCAAATTGTGTTGTTTAAATCTCCTATGTTGTTTTTGATTATTTTATTTCCCATTCTTTCAATTACTGTAACAGGTTTAAAAACTCCTGCTCTAATGTAGATTTGTTAGTGTCTCCGTATGGTCCTGTTAGTTTTTACTTTATATGCATTTTTAGGCTACCTCTTTGGGTAGATATGAATTCAGATCTTTTGGGTTAATTGAACATTTTCGTGTTTTATAATGATCCTCTTTATCTGTAGTAATGTTATTTGCCTTAAAATCTATTTGCCAGTATTAACACAGCCACACCATCTTTCTTTTGGCTGATATTTGCATGGCGTATCTTTTTCTACCTCTTAATGGAAACTGTGTATCTTTATATTTTAGATGTGGCTTCTAATCTGAAAATAGTTGGATCTTATTTTTATCCAGTCTGACATGTGTATTTTATCCAGAGAGTTAAGCCTATATTCACTTAATGTAATTCTGATATACTTTTTTTTCAGATGTGCTTTATATTTGTCTCTATTTCACTTCTTCTTGATTTTGAGGATTGCTTGTACTTTTTATTATCTTCCTATATTTTCTCTTTCCTTGTATAGACATTATATGATAAATTTCTAGCCATATATTAGTTAGTTTACTTATTTCAACATGAATACTCCACAAAGTTCAAAGTCAGTAATTTTCCTTCTTCCCAAAGAGCTCAAATACTTCAAAAGTTTTAAGTTTGGTCACCCCTTTACCTAGTTATTCCTGTCCTGTTATATACCCTCCCCTACCCCAATTAGGCACCAAAGCATGTTTAGCGCTTTTTTTATGTTTAAATTCATCCACATATTTACCAATATCTTGTAATACTATTCCTTGTTGCACTTCAGACAATTTTCTTTTCCTTAAATTAGCACAGCTATTACTTTCTTCAAATAGGGGTCTGTTATTGACCAAATGTCTCAACTTTTGTTTGTCTGAAAATTTCTTTATTTCAGCTTAGTTTTTAAAAGTTATTTCACTGGGTGTAGGATTCTGGGTCAATAGTTGCTTTTGTTAAACACAATTGTTAATATTACTTAGTCTTATATTCTACTAATGAGAATTCAGTTGGTCTATTCATTTGAAGGTGATTTGTCTTATTTCTAACAGGTTTAAAGAATATCTTTTCTTTGATGTTCTGTAGTTTTACTATGAGGTGTATAGTTAGGAATTTCTAGGACTTCATAGATTTCAAGGATTGATGATTTGGAAAACTCTCAGCATTATCTCTTCAAATATTGCCTCTTTCTCATTCTCTCCATCACATCCTAATGTAATGCTGATTAGATACATTTTTTTTTCTTTCTCCATGTCTCTTAACTTCTTTTCTATATACTCCATGTATCTGGGCTATATTCCTGGATAAATCAGTTAACTAGGCCTCTTTTAGCAAAAGCTTGAGAAGAGTAATTTTAGTGGAGCAATACGCTCAGAAGCTAAATTAATCTGAAGTGACAAGAGAATGAGAGGTAAAACGTCCGCCATAGTTAGTAAGGAAGCTTTTTCTGAAGGAAGCAGAGAAATAGAAGCAGTTAGGAGAGAGTTGGGATTTTTTTTAATGTAGAAAAGAGGGGCTTCCGGCCAAGATGGAGGTATAGGTAGATATGCTTAGCTTCCTCACACAACCAAAAGAAGGATAACAACCAATTTAAACACACACACACACACACACACACACACACAAAGCAACCAAAACTTCCTGAAAATCAAACTGCATGGAAGTTGACAACCAAGGAGTTAAAGAAGACACATTCATCCAGAGTGGTAGGAGGGGTGGAAACAGGCAGCTGGGGTAGAGAGGATGTGTGGCAAGGCAGTGACTGGCAGACCAGGCAGTCCCACATTCACATGTGGATAAGCTGGGCAGAACAACTGGGGAGCAAGACAGACCACACAACCCAGGGCTCTAGTGTTGGAAAATAAAGTCTCAAGACCTCTGGCTGTAAAAATCTGTGGGGGTGGCAGTGGCAGGAGAAACTACTAGTCTCACAGGAGAGCCCATTGGAGGGGCCTGTGGGGTCCCAGAATGTACACAGGCCCACCATCCACCTGGGAATAAGCACCAGGGCAGCACCTGAAAGAGCACAATTTGCTTAGAGGGAAATGGGGGAAGTGACTGAAAGTGGGGGGAAAGCAGAGCAAGCAGCATCATCCCCTCTCTAACCCCTCCCCCACATACAGTGACACAACACAGAGAAGTGGGATGCCTCACCCTGGTGAATCCCTAAGGCTCTGCCCCTTATAATGGAACAGGTGTGCCAAGACAAAAAAGTATGGCCCCAAGAAAGAACAGATCAAAACTCCAGAAAGAGAACTAAGTGACAAGGAGGTAGCCAACCTGTCAGATACAGAGTTCAAAACAGGTAATCAGGATGATCACTGGAATGATTGAGTACAGCCACAGAATAAAGGAAGAAGTGAAGTCTATGCAAAGTGAAATAAAAATATATGGGGAACCAACAGTGAAGGGAGGGGAAACTAGTACTCAAATCAATGATTTGGAACAAAGGGAAGAAATAAACAGCCAACCAGAACAGAATGAAGAAACAAGAATTTAAAAAAAAAAAGAGAGAGAGGATTAGGAACCTCTGGGACCATTCTAAACATTCCAACATCCAAATCAAAGGGGTGCTGAAAGGAGAAGAGGAACACCAAGAAATTGAAAACTTATTTGAAAACATAATGAAGAAGAACTTCCCCAATCTGACAAAGGAACTAGACTACTAGTCCAGGAAGCTCATAGTCCCAAAGAAGTTGGACCCAAGGAGGAACATATTAATGCACATCATATTTAAATTACCCAACATTAAAGAGGAGAGAATCTTAAAGGCAGCAAAAGAAGAGAGTTAGCTACAAAGGATTTCCCATAAGACCATCAGCTGATTTCTCAAAAGAAAACTTGCAGGCAAGAAGGGGTTGGAAAGAATAATTCCAAATCATGAAAGGCAAGGACCTACATCCAGTATTACTCTATCCAGCAAAGCTGTCTTTTAGAATGGAAGGACAGATAAAGTGTTTCTCAGATAAGGTCAAGTTAAAGGAGTTCATCATCACCAAGCCCTTATTATAAGGAATGTTAAAGAGACTTATCCAAGAAAAAGAAGAACAAAACTATGAACAATAAAATGACAACAAACACAAGTATCAATACCTGAACCAACAAAAACAAACTGAACAAACAGAACAGGAACAGAATCACAGAAATGGAGATCACATGGAGGGTTATCAGTGGGGCAGGGGAGAATGGGGGAAAAGGTACAGGGAATAAAAAGCATAAATGGTAGGTAGAAAATAGACAGGGGGAGGTTAAGAATAGTATAGGAACTGTAGAAACCAAAGAACTTAAATGTACAACCCATGGGCATGAACTAAGGGGGTTAAGGGAAAGCTGTAGGGAATGGGGGTACCAGGCAGAGGGGTATAAATGGAAGAAAAAGACTAGGACAACTGTAATGCATCAATCAATAAAATATACTAAAAAAAGGAAAAGATGATATCCATAGGAATGATCTAGTAGAGGAGGAAAACTTGATGATGTAGAATAGAAGAGATAATTTTGGAGTGAAATCTCAGAGAAAAGGAGCTAGGTCCAAATTTTTCAAGTCTGTGCTTTTGTGTTTTTGTACCACCCCTTATATTTTTCAGTTTGTTTTGGGTTTTATTTTTTTAATGTTTTATTCTTTATGCTATTATAGTTGTCCCAGTTTTGCCCCCTTCAGTCGCCTCCATCCAGCTTGTCCTGCACTTCCATAGTCAATCCCTATACTGTTGACCATGTCCATGGGTCCTTCATATATGCTCCTTGACTAATGCCTTCACCTTCCTGCAAACAGTCCCCATCTCCCTCCTCCCCTCTTATTACAGCTGCCAGTCTATTCCATGATCCTATTGCCTCTGGCTCCATTTTTCTCATTAGTTTATTTGATTCATTAGATTTTTGTCATAAGTGAGATCATGTGGTATTTGTCTTTTACCAACTGGCTTATTTCACTTAGCTTAGTAGTCTCCAGATCCATCCATGCTGTCACAAAAGGTAGGAATTCCTTCTTTTTTTTTCTGCTGTGTTACTACATATTTCCATTGTGTAAATATACCATAGTTTTTTAATCCACTTATCTACTGATGGACATTTAGGCTATTTCCAATTCTTGGCTATTGTAAATAACACTGCTATGAACATAGAAGTGCATAAATTCTTTTGAATTGGTGTTTTGGGTTTCTTAGGTTATATTCCCAGCAGTGGAATTATAGGGTCAAAAGGTAGTTCCACTTTTAATTTTTTGAGAAAATTCCATACTGTTTTCCCCAGTAGCTGCACCAGTTTGCATTCCTGCCAACAGTGCACTAGGGTTCCCTTTTCTCCACATCCTCACCAGCACTTGTTTGTTGGTTTATTAATGATGGCCATTTTGGCAGGTGTGAGGTGATACCTCATTGTGGTTTTAATTTGCATCTCTCTGATGGCTAATGATGTTGAGCATCTTTTCATATGTCCTCCTTGGAGAAGTGTCTGTTCAGGTCCGTTGCCCATTTTTTATTGGATTGTTTGTCTTTCTGGTGTTGAGTTGTGTGAGTTCTTTATATATTTTGGAGATCAAACCCTTGTCTGATATATCATTGGAGATATGTTCTCCCATACAGTCAGTTCCTTCTCCTTTTGATGATGGTTTCTTTAGCCATGCAGAAGCTTTTTAATTTGATGTAGTCCCATTTGTTTATTTTTTCTTTTATTTCCCTTGCCCTACGTTGGGTGTGTCCAACTCATTTTCACTGGGGGCCACATCAGCCTTGCGGTTGCCTTCAAAGGGCCAAATGTAATTTTAGGACTGTATAAATGTAACTACTCCTTAACTGTTAAGGAGTTGAAATTACATTCGTTGAAAGTAAAAACAGTCTCATCAATAAATGGTGTTGAGAGAACTGATTTGTACATGCAAAAAAATGAACGTAGACCACCAAGTTACACCATACACCAGAATAAACTCAAAGTGGATAAAAGTCTTAACTATAAGTTGTGACACCATAAAAGTCCTAGTGGAAAATATAGACAGTAAAATTTCAGATATCTCACATAGCAATGTTTTTGCCAGAGTATCTCCTAGGACATTCATTATATGCTTATGCCCCCTTTGTCAAATACGAATTGACCATAGAGACACGGGTTTATTTTTGGGCTCTCTGTTCTGTTCCATTGATCCATGTGTCTGTTCTTCTACAAGGACCAGACTGTACCACCCCTTTCAAAAAGATTAGTGAAAGAGACTTTTCTTTATAATCAGGCCTTGCAGTCAGTTTAATTAAACAGGTATTCACTTACCTATTCACTCACTCAGTCAATAAATATTCAATTTGCCTTTTATGTATCAGGCACTGTGTTAGGCTCTGAGAACGAAATTATAACAACACAGACATGATGCATACACTCACGAAGCTTATAGGTTAGTGGGGGTGGTGGGTGGGAGTGCTTCAGGCCAAGGACTTTGAAGGAGAAGTACAGGATTGTATGGGAGCATATAATAGGGAACTTAGGCTTTTAACCCTATTTTGATATAATAAAGCAGGGACATTTAAGATGTTCCCAAAGAATGAGTTAGCCAGACAAATTCTGGGAAGCATTCCTAGAGAGAAAATCATAGTTGAATGCCGTATTGCAGCAAGGAACTTACAGAGGCTTAGGAATTGAAAGAAGACTAGAGCATAATGAATGAAAGATGAGATGAACTTTGGAGGGATGGTAGGTACCAAATAGTACAGAATCGTAAGAATTTTAGACTACCCTGAGAGTACTGGGGAAGTACTGAAGGGACTTAAGCAGAGTAATGACAGAATCCATCTTTGTAGTATTTTTGTTATAAAGGTGTAGACACAAAGCTGGAGCCTGATGTGATTAAACTTTAGAATCATAAAATTAACTCTCCTTTTTCAAATTATTTGTTTACTTAGCCATTGAGCATTAAGAATGGCTTCCTCAGTGAGACATAGATGGAAGTTGCCTTGGAATTAATAAAACGGTTTTCTGTTGTGTGTTTATGTGAAAAGATGTAGAGTAGAGAGAAAGAGATGTTGGGAGGAGGTGTGGACAGGAGAGATACCTGGTAGTCAAGATATTATTTTTAAAATTTGACATAGCAATGAGAAATTAGCTAAATCTACTTAGAATGTTAATAATTTATGTGTGAGGAAGTATTAGTAATTCTTAAATTGCTATCTTTTACATTGGACTATTTTTGAGTTATTCTAAGAAATTATGATAGATTTATTTAAGGATTTGTTTCAACCCATAAATTCTTTATTTAATGTAAATAAGATTGTTAGTCTGTTCTTATTTCTTTTCTCAACATAACTGTCAGAATGCACTATTCTAATTATGTTATTGACTTCTTTAGAAGATTGACTTCTTTAGAACAGCTAATAACATTGACTGTTCTTAATTACTGTCTCAATCTGATCGCTATCAACTTCAACTGGTCTACTCTACTGTGGAGCATCATCCAGCGAGAAATCTTCAGCATGAAACTTCGAAAACTACTTTTGACACATTCAATCAGTCACAGTACCTTCACCATACACTGCACAAATCTTTTTTTGGCATTGCATTTGTGTTTTTACCTTTCTCTAAGTAATAAAGCATAATATAATGAAAATGTTGCTTATTTTCTTTCATCTTCAATATTAAATTGGCTGCACAAATATTCACCAATTTTGACGTTTTTTTAAAATGCCCACTGATGTGACAGCTGTCACAATACAGTCTAATATAATTGTTTCAATGAAGTTAAAGATAACTGTTACTAGAGCCATCTTACTGAAAAAAATGTAACACACTTTTTGGCCAACTCAATAATAAACACCTAACACTATATCTTGCACATAGTTGGCACTCAAAAATATCTTCAGTGAATCAATATATCTGATAGTTATATTTTTTAAATTTTATTTTTCAATTACAGTTCATAATCAATATCACTTTGTGTTAGTGTCAGGTGTGCAACCTAGTGGTTAGACAATCGTATACTTTGCAAAGTGTTCCCCCCGATAGTTTCCCTCTCTGTACTTCACATCCTCGTGACTCTTTTATAACTACTAATTTGTACTTCTCACCCCGTCACTTTTTTCACTCAGTCTCCCAACCCCACTCCTTCTGGCAACCATCAGTCAGTCCTTTGTATTTTCAATTTTGTTTGTTTATTTATTTTGTTCATTAGATTCCACATATAAGTGAAATCATGGTATTAGTCTGTCTCTGTCTGACTTATTTCACTTCGCATAATACCTTTAGATTTATCCATACTGTTGCAAATGGTAAGATTTCACTTTTTTTTGCTACAATGTTCTTAATTACACCTGGTAAAATTTCCTTCCTTAATTCTTTCCCTTCACACAAAACATATTGACTTTATTTGATATTCATTTTTCCTAGGCTTAATAGTCTTCAGTGTTCTACTCTGAGTATTATTATTTTGCTGTTTTCCCTTACTCAAAATCTCTTTTTAAGGTTTAATTGTCCTCAGTTTTTTTCTTGAGATTCATGTTCTTGCTTTTTTGTATTCTAAACCTTTGTTTGCCCATTTTCTCTTGGAAAATGTCTTTTTTCCTTTTCTCATTTGACCTAACTTAATTTATGTTGAAAACAACTTTTGAGCCTGTGTATGATTTTGTGTTTTGCAGTCTTTTAATTGCAGTTTTCCCATCCTGAAGAACTATTGAATTGTTACTATGCATTTGATAAATATAATTTTATGTATTCTATGTTTTTAGTCTATTGAAGACAATGAAGTATATTTGCCTAATGATGAAATTTGGACCTATGATATTGATAGTGGGTTGTGGTAAGTAATTTTAAATTGCAGAATGTTGAGTCTCAATATATGTTATAAATATTTTCATAGATTTGGGAATTTATAGCCCTGCTTAGAACATACTGCAATATCTATTTCTCCCTTTCATTTTCTTTCAGTGCTTTCATTTTCTTTCAATGTCTTATTCTCTCTGGCTCTTTGTTTCCCCTACTCCCTTCCTCTCTCCACTATTTGTCCTTTACCATTCCTCACAATTCTAAGGCTGTCTCTGAAGGCTTTGTTCTGTTAATGAATTCCCAATTCTGGTGACACATGTGAAGATTTTGTAATTTTCCAGTACATCGAAAAACCTGTATGGTGGATCTTAGAATTTTTGCAGTATTGGCTACCATTATATTTTAATTATAATTGTCAGTGACAATTTTCATTTAAAAAGGACTCATAGAGTTCAAAGGGAATTTTAATTTGCCTTTCTGGAAAGTTATGAAATTCCATGTTATTCTTGCTGCAGGACAATGCACCTCATGGAAGGAGAACTCCCTACCTCCATGTCAGGAAGTTGTGGTGCTTGCATTAATGGAAAGATGTACATTTTTGGAGGATATGATGACAAAGGATACAGCAATCGAGTAATGTTTTCTTTCAATTCAGGAGTGCAGCAAAATGTGTAATATTTAGTGTATCACTTCATCTCACAAGTTTACAAATATTTTGAAAAGAAGATATATGTAGAAAATCTTGTGTTTATGATTATAAGGTTTTAGAGTGAAAATGAAGTAGTGCTTTTTTTCCATGTCTTTCTGTTACAGAATTAACTACATACCTAATTGATATCTATAAGGCAAGAGAATGATGGGAAAAGATCTATTTCAGTATGTTTTATATATCATTTTTTGCTTCTAAACCAGTCTCACTTTCATTAGCTCCACAGTTAAAATTTTACTTGTTAAAAAGAAAAAAGCAGTATTATTAACTTTTGGATCACATAATCTTCAGATATAAATTTCATTTTCAAGTGCCCTGTCTGTTAATGGTGCTCTCTTTTTTTTTAAAGCTTTATTTTGTTAATTTGCGAACCAGAGATGGAACCTATATTTGGGAAAAAATCACCAAGTTTGAAGGAAAACCACCCACACCACGTGATAAACTTTCTTGCTGGGTATATAAAGACAGGTAAAGCATCAAAATCATCTCACTAACCACACTTAGATGAGGACTGTAATTTGAGGCCAAAATCAAGAAAACTTGAGAGTCTGATTTGTTTCAACATATAATTACATACTTTTTTTTTAAAATCCTCACCTGAGGAGGTGCTGTTTTATTGCTTTAGAGAGTGAAGGGGGATGTGGGGTGGGGAAGGGGGTGAGAGAGAGAGAGGGAGAAAGAAACATTGATTTGAGAGACAAACATCACCTCTGAAATATTGATTGGCTTAGGTGTCTCAGCCTACCAAACCCACAACCTAGGTATGTGCCCTGACCAGAATAAACCCTGCAGCCCCTCAGCATCTGGGAGGATGCTCCACCCAACTGAGCCACATGGGCCAGGGCCAAACTTGTTTTCATGCTAATGGTAACAGCAGTTTTAAACCCTGGAAAAGATAAGTAATAAAAATAAACACGTGGAAGCAACTATTAATTAAAAATAAATTAATTTTTTAAAAAACAAATAGTTAATTTATAGTTTAATAGCTTATTAATTTATTTATTAAAATTTTGAATACATTCACAGGATTCATACCATATTTTAAAATATTGCAGTGAAAGCTTTGGCTCCCACTCTTATCCCTGCTCCCCCATGCACAAATAGCTACTTCTCTTTATATCTGTTGTATTCTTATGGTACTGGTTTCCAAAATTGTGTGTCATTGGAATCATCTGAGGATCTTTTAAAAATTCTAAAGCCCTGGTGATACCCCAGAATAATTAAATCACAGTGTCTGGGAGTATGATTATTTTGAAGTTCCTCAGGTGATAGCAAGATGCAGACAAGTTTGGAAACCACTGAAGTCAGTGTTACTTTATGCAAATAGAAGCAAATATGTATGTGTGCATATGTATTCCTCTTTTTGTCCCTCCTCCTCACATGAATATCAGTGTACTCTCTGTACACTGTGTGCACCCTGCTACTTCTTTTAGTTAAAAGTGAAATGGAGGTCTTTCATCTTTCTGTATCCCTAGTTAGAAAGCTTGTTCTTCGTGCATTTTTTTTTTTTTGCACTTTCGTAGTGTTCTCCTCTGTGAATATATATACCATTGTTTGTTTAACCTTTACCCTGTAGGTTGTTTCAAGTCCTTTACTGTTACAAATTATGCCTTAATGGATATCTTTGTGTGTGTGTGTGTGTGTGTGTGTGTGTGTGTACACATGCCAGATAGATCTAGTGAGTGAAATTCCAGAATTAGATGTCTGGGTCAAAAGGTAATGCATTTGTAATTTTGTAGATGCTTAGTTTGTTATGGCTACTGTAGCAAAGAACCATAAACTGAGTGGCTTCAACAACAGATATATATTGTCTCACAGTTCTGGAGGCTGGAAGTCTGAGATCAAAGTGTCAGCAGGGTTGATTCTTTCTCTGGGTTTTGAGGAAGAATCTATTCCATGCCTGTCCCTTAATTTCTGGTGATTATTGGCAGCCTTTGGTGTTCCTGGGCATGTAGAATGCTCTCCTGTCTGCTTCACTTTTTCCCTGTGTGCACTTGTCTGTCTCATCTTAACTTGATTGCCTCTGTAAAGATCTTATTTTCAAATAAGGTCACATTCCGAGATATTGGGGAATAGTACTTTAACATACAAATTTTGGGAGGACACAATTCAACCCATAAGAATAAATTTTGCAAATTTTTCCTCCATAGAGGTTGTGTTGTTTTGTATTTCAACAATGGAATGCTTATTTCTCCACAGTCTTGCCAAGAGTTTGCGAACAAATTTAGATTTTTTGTTTGTTTTGCTAACTGAGAAGTGATGTTTCAGTGATATTTTGATTTTCATTGAAAACATATTTTTGTGAGCTTGAATGTATTTTCATATGCTTAAGGGACATTTTTATTTCTTTTTCTCTGGGCTGTTTGATCATGTCCTTCACCAATTATTTTCTATTGTTGGCATTTATAATCTCAGTTCCGAGGAGTTTCTGTAGTTATGTGTTAAAGAGATTAGTGTTTGTGTGATATGAATTTTTTTCCAGTTTGTCACCATCTTTTGACTTTATTTAAAAGTGTGCTCTGCATGCATTAAACACCTTTTCAAAACTGTGATTTAGATAAACTTATCAATAATTTATTTTGTGGCTTCTTGCTTTTGAGCCTTGATTGCAAAGGCTTTTTCCACTCTAAGATTATAATCTAATTCTCCCACATTTTCTTCTAGTGCATTTTAAATTTAATTTTTACATTTAAATCATTAATTCATTTTGGGACTTATCCTGTGAATGGTGTGAGATATGGATTCAGGTTTATCTTTTTTGAATGACTCTTATCTCTAACTCAATTATTTCAGATTCTACTTTTATTATGTATTTACTAATTTTTTTGATATTTGGATCTACTTTTAGGTTTTATTCTATTTTGTTTATTTTCTCTCTGTTAATGCACAAATACTTCATTAGTTTAGAGATTGAAGCATTACAGAACATTTTTATTGAACTAGTACACTTAAATAATTATCACAAAGTGAGCACACTTATATAATTACTACCCAAATAAACAGAATATTATCAACACTCTAGAAACCCTCCTATGTCCACTACTGACCACTATGCTCAGAATACTTTCCAGAGGAAACCATTATCCTAATGTCTAACATCCTGTATTATTTATTCTTTTTTTATTTTTTGTGTCATATATGGAATCCTACAGAATGTATTCTTTTACCCATATTATATTTTTGAGATTCATCCATGATGTTTTGTCTACTTGTAGTTTTATTTCTTTCCTATATGTTATTCTATTAAGTACAATACTACATAGTATATTTATTCATTCTACTATTGTCAGATATTTAGGTCATTTTTACTTTTTAACTCTTGGGAGTAATATCAATATTCTTCTATGTGTTTTGGTACATAAAGATATACATTTCTATTGGGTATATCTCTCTTCATTCTCTTAATGGTTGAATCTGATTTTAATATAGTATTATTTACCAATCTTTTCTTTATGATTAGTGCTTTTGTGCCCTAGCAACTTTTCATTTGCCAAGGTCCTGAGATGTTCTTATGTTATCTTTTAAAATATTCATTATTTTATTTTACCCATTCCTATCCACAGTCCACCTGGAATTGTTTTTTGTGATATGAGGTAAAGGTCAGGCTTTTTAGAAATCCTTACCTGAGGGTATGTTTATTGATTTTAGAGAGTAGAAGGAGGATAGAGAGAGAGAGATTGATGTGAGAAATATTGATCAGTAGCCTCCTGTATGTGTACCCTGACTGGGATTGAACCCACAACCTAGGTATTTGCCCTGATTGGCAGTTGAACCTGCAACCTTTCAGTGTAGGGCTGACACTCCAACCAACTGAGCCACCTGGCCAGGGGAAGGGTCAGGTTTTATTTTTCCATCTGGATAACCAACTGAATAACCATTTGATCCAGCAGCATTGATTGCCATGATCATACTTTCTCCTTTGCTCTGCAGTACCACTTTCGCTACAAATTAAGTGTCCATATGTAGAAAGGTGTATTTACTGACTGGATATCAAACCCACAACCTTGGCATATCAGGACAAGGCCCTAACCAACTGAGCTACCAGGCCAGGGCTAATTCGTATTTTTTATACATTTGTATTTCAGATATAAATCTTGCCTGGTTGTAACAAGTATTTCAACATACTGTTGATTTCTGCTAGCAGACGTATAGAATTTTTTAGGAAGAGTGATGGATAACTTTGTCAATTTGTTTCTGGATGTTAATTTTTTGTCATAACAGTTTGGAAAAAGCATTATAGGAACTGAAGCTTAAAATAAAACTGAACTCTGAGCTGTGGGTAGGCTTGCATGAAGGAAGTATCTTTGTGAACAATTAGGAGAAATGAAGTATGTTTCTGTAAGCCACTACGCCAGGGGTTTCTACTTTTGTTTTTCCAGGACTTAATTGACCCCAAATCTACAAAGTATTTTTGGTTCCTTAAAGTTTTTCTAGTTTGTGTATATAAGAAACTGGTGACGGTGGTTGTGTAGGCAGGAGAATTGAGTGAGAGTAGGAGGGAGATTTACTTTTTACTGTACCTTTTTTAAAAAGTTGTGGTAAATATATATATAATATAAAATTTGCAATTTTAATCATATTTAAGTGTACAATGCAGTGGCATTAATTACATTCACAGTCCTGTTCAACCATCATCATTATCTGGTTCTAAAACTTTCTATCACTCTAAATGAGAAACTTTTTTCTATCTTTTTTTTAAAAGATTTTATTTATTTATTTTTAGAGAGGGAAGGGAGGGAGATAGAGAGAGAGAGAGAGAAATATCAATGTGTGGTTGCTGGGGGTTATGGCCCGAAACCCAGGCACGTACCCTGGCTAGGAATCGAACCTGCGACACTTTGGTTTGCAGCCCGCTCTCAATCCACTGAGCTACTCCAGCCAGGTAAATGAGAAACTTTATGGTAGTTGTTATCCCTAGGTATCTGTGGAGGGCAAAATCTGCCAGTGCTCAAGTCCCTTATAAAAAAATGGTGTATTTGTATGTAACTTATGCATATCCTTTATATACTTTAAATCATTTGTACAGTACTTAAAATATCTAATACAGTGTATATGCTATGTAAATAATTGTTATACTGTATTGGATAGGAATAATGATAAGAAAAAAAGTTTGCACTGTCTGGTACAGATGCAACCATTATAGGCCTAACTACACAGCACACATCAGTGGTTTTAATATTTTCAAATATTTTTGATCCACAGTTGGTTGAATTCACAGATGCAGAACTGCCAAATATGGAGGGCCAACTGCACCCATTAAGCAATACCCCTCCATTTCCCCTTCTCCCCAACCCCTGGTAACTTTTACTTTCTATGTCCATGAAGTTGCCTATTATAGATATTTCATATAGGTGGAATGATCCAATATTTGTTCTTTGGTATCTGGCTTAATTTCACTTAACAAAATGTTTTCAAAGTTTACTATGCTGTAGTATGTATCAGAACTTCATTCCTGTTATAAATTGGAATAACATTCCATTACAGACTGCATTTTGTTTATTCTACTGTTCATCAACACTTGGGTTGTTTCCATGTTTTAGCTATTGTGAATAATGATGGTATGAACATTGGCTTGCAAGTATTGTTGGAGTCCCTGTTGTGAATTGTTTTCAGTATATCTAAGAGTAGAATTGCTAGGTCATATGAAAATTCTATGCTTAACTTTTTGAGGAAACACCAAACTGTTTTCCATAGTTACTATGCTATTTTATATTCCCTCTGGCAATGAACAAGTGTTCCAATTTCTTCATAACCTCACCCATACTTGCAGTTTTCTGTTTTTACTTTTGCTATTTGTCCAATTTTATAATAGGTATTCTAGTGGGTGTGAAGTAATATTCATTGTGGTTTTGATTTATATTTCCTCAGTGACTGATGATGTCAACTACCATATTCATGTGCTTATTGCCATTTGTATATCTTTAAAGAAATGTCAATTCAAGTCCTTTGCTCATTAAAAAAATGAGTTGTTTTTTTTGTTGGTGATTTATAATTCTTTATATATTTTGGGTATTAATCTCTTATCAGAGATGTATAGTGTTTTTGTTGTACTATCAGTGTCTGGCTGGCCTCATCAAATAATTTTAGTGAGTGTTCACTCCTTTTCAGTTTTTGGGAGAGTTTGAGAAGTATTGGTATTAATTCTCCTTCTTCAAATATTTAGTAGAATTTACAAGTGAAGCCATCTGGTGCTGGTATTTTCTTTGTTGGGAGGTATTTTGAATACTGATTCAATATCCTTATTTGTTATATTTTTTTATTCAGATTTTCAATTTTTTCTTGAACCATTTTTGTACTACTCTCTCCAGGAATATTTCTATTTCATCTAGTTTATTCAATTTGTGGCCATGAAGTTTCCCATAGTATTCTCTTGCAATCCTTTTTATTCCTGTGATGTTGATAGTAATGTCTTCTCTGTCATTTCATTCCTTTTTCCTTAGCTTAGCTAAAGGTTTGTCAATTTTTATCTTTTCAAAGAACTAACTTTTGTTTTTGTTTCTTTCTATTGTTTCTATTACCTTTAATTTTTATTTTCTTCCTTCTCTTATCTATGGATCTACTTCTTTCTGGCTTTCTTGCTTGCTTTCTTTCTATTTCCTTAATATGTACAATTATATTATTAATTTGAAATCTTTCTTTTTAAAAAATTCATAGGCATTTACACCTATAAAATTCCTTCTGAGCACTGCATTCACTATATCCCATAAGTTTTGTTTTATTATATTTTCTTTTTTAATTCTTGTTTATTCTATTACAGTTGTATCAGTTTTCCCCCCTTGCCCTCCTCTGCCCAGCCCACCCTCTGTTACCATAGTCCATCCCCATACTCTTGTCCATGTTGATGGGTCATTCATACATGTTCTTTGACTAACCCCTTCCCCTTCTTTCTACCATTCCCCTCAACCCCTTTCTCTGGCAGCTGTCAGTCTGTTCCCTGTTTTTCCATGTCTCTCATTCTGTTTTGCTCATTAGTTCATTAGATTCCTCTTATAGGTGGTATTGTTTGGTATTTGCCTTTCACTGCCTGGCTTATTTCACTTAGCATAATAGTCTCCAGTTCCATCCATGCTGTTGCAAAGGGTAGTAGTTCCTTCTTCTTTCTTCTGGATGCATAGTATTCCATTGTAGAGATAAACAGCAGATTTTTAATCCATTCATCTACTGAGGAGCTCTTAAGTTGTTTCCAACACTTGGCTATTGTAAATAGTGCTGCTGTAAACATCGGGGTGCACAAGTTCCTTTGAATTGGTGTTTTGGGATTCTTTGAGTATATTTCCAGCAGGAATCACTGAGTCATAAGGCAGTTCCATTTTTAATTTTTTGAGGAAATTCCATACTGTTTTCCACAGTGGCTGCACCAGTCTGTGTTCCCACCAACAGTACAGTAAGCTTCCCTTTTCTCCACATCTTCCCCAGCTCTTGTTTGTTATTTGTTAATGATGGCCATTCTGACAGGTATGAGTTGATACCTCATTGTTTTAATTTGCATTTCTCTGATGGCTAGTGATGTTGAACATTTTTTTCATGTGTCTATAGGCCATCTGTATGTCCTTCTTGGAGAAGCGTGTGTTCAGGTCCTTTGCCCATTTTTTGATTGGATTGTTTGACTTCCTGGTGTTGAGTTGTGTGAGTTCTTTATATATTTTGGAGATCAAACCCCTATTTGAGGTATCGTTGGCTAATGTGTTCTTCCATACAGTCGGTTCTCTTTTCATTTTGATAGTTTCTTTAGCTGTGCGGAAGCTTTTTAGTTTGATGTAGTCCCATTAGTTTATTTTTTCCTTTATTTCCCATGCTCTAGGAGATATATTGTCAAAAATATTGCTATGTGAGATATCTGAAATTTTGCTGCCTATGTTTTCCTCTAGGACTTTTACATATCACGACTTACATTGAAGTCTTTTATCCATTTTGAGTTTATTCTGGTGTATGGTGTAAGTTGGTGGTTGGTTGAGTTTCATTTTTTTGCATGTACCAGTGCAGTTCTCCCAACACCATTTATTAAAGAGGCTATTTTTTTCTCCATTGTATATTTGTGCCCCCTTTATTAAATATTAATTGACCATAGAGACATGAGTTTATTTCTGGGCTCTCTATTCTGTTCCATGATCTATATGTCTGTTTTTATGCCAGTACTAGGCTGTTTGATATCAGGTATTGTAATCCCTCCAACTTTATTCTTTCTCAAGATTTCTGTGGCTATTCAGGATATATTTTGCTTCTATATAAACTTTTAACATATTTGTTCTAGATCTGAGAAATATGCCATTGGTATTTTAATAGGAATTGCGTTGAATCTATAGATTGCTTTGGGTGGTATGGACATTTTAATGATGTTAATTTTTCCATCCATGAACATGGTGTGTGCTTCCATTTATTTGTATTTCCCTCAGCTTCTTTCTTCAGTGTTCTATAGTTTCCCAAGTACAGGTCTTTTTACCTCCTTCGTTAAGTTTATTCCTAGGTACTTTATTTTTCTTGTTTCTATAGTAAATGGGATTTTTCAGGTAGTTCGTTGTTGGTGTACAAAGATGCCATCAATTTCTGAATATTGACTTTGTATCCCACTACTTGGCCAAATTCATTTACTAGGTTGAGTAGTTTTTTTGGTGAATCCTGTAGGGTTTTCTGTGTACAATATCATATCATCTGTCAGCAAATAATGACAGTTTTACTTCCTCTTTTCCAATTTGGATGCCTTTTATTTCTTCTTCTTGTTTGATCGCTGTGGCTAGGACTTCCAGTACTACATTGAATAAGAGCAGTGAGAGCAGGCAGCCTTGTGTTGTTCCTGATCTTAAGGGAAACGCTTTTAGTTTTTGCCCATTGAGTATGGTGTTGGCAGTAGGTTTTTCATGTATGGCCTTTATTACATTGAAGTATGCTCCCTCTAGTCCCACTTCACTAAGTGTTTTTGTCATAAATGGGTGCTGGATTATGTCAGATGCTTTTTCTGCATCTATTGATATGATCATGTGATTTTTGTCTTTCATTTTGTTCATGTGATGTATCACATTTATTGGTACACCAATATAGTACCATCCTTGCATCCCTGGGATAAATCCCACTTGATCATAGTATATGGTCTTTTTAAAGTATTGTTGGATCTGGTTTGCTAGTATTTTGTTGAGGATGTACGTCCATCAGAGATATTGGCCTGTAGTTTCCTTTCTTCATTGTGTCTTTACTTGGTTTTGGGATTAGGATAGTACTGGCCTTGTAAAAAGAGTTTGGGAATCTTCCCTCTTGTTGAATTTTTTGGAATAGTCTCTGAAGGATTGGTGTTAGTTCCTCTTTGAATGTTTGGTAAAATTCCCCTGTGGTCCAGGACTTTTTTGTGTCAGTAGTTTTTTTTATTACTGCTTCAATTTGCTAGATGTTAGTGATCTATTCTGGTTTTCTGTTTCTCCCTGATTCAGTTTTGGAAGATTGTGTGTTTCTAGAAACATCCATTTCACCCAGGTTGTCCAATTTCTTGATATATAGTTGTTTATAGTAATTTCTTATAGTCCTTTGTATTGCTGTAGTATCAGTTGTTACTGCTCTTTCATTTCTGATTTTATTTGGGTCCTTACTCTCTTTTTTAAAAAATATATTGTATTGATTGTGCTACTATGGTTGTCACATTTTTTTCTATCCTTCCTTCATCTCTGCCCTGTACCGCCCCTCCCACCGTCATTCCCCCCCTTTAGTTCATGTCCATGGGTCATACATATACGTACTGTGGCTTCTTCATTTCCCATACTATTAACATCCCCTGTCTATTTTGTACCTACCATTTATGCTTCTTGTTACCTGTACCTTTTCCTCCATTCTCACCCTTCCCCCTCCCTGCTGATAATCTTCCATGTGATCTCCATTTCTGTCGATGTCTTCCTGCTCTAGTTATTTGATTAGTTTGTTTTTGTTTTTTTAGCTTCAGTTGTTGATAGTTGTGAGTTTGTTGTCATTTTACTGTTTGTATTTTTATCTTCTTTTTCTTAGATAAGTCCGTTTAACATTCCCTATAATAAGGGCTTGGTGATGGTGAACTCCTTTGATTTGACCTTATCTGGGCAGCACTTTATCTGCTCTTCCATTCTAAATGACAGCTTTGCTGGATAGAGTAATCTTGGATGTAGGTCCTTGCCTTTCATAACTTGGAATACTTCTTTCCAGCTCCATCTTGCCTGAAAGGTTTCTTTTGAGAAATCAGCTGATAATCTAATGGGAACTCCTTTGTAGATAACCCTCTGTTTTTCTCTTGCTGCTTTTAAGATTCTCTCCTTATCTTTAATCTTGGGTAATGTAATTATGATGTGTGTTGGTGTGTGCTTCCTTGAGTCCAATTTCTTTGGGACTCTCTGAGCATCCTGGACTCCCTGAAAGTCAATTTCCTTTGTCAGATTGGAGAAGTTCTTCTTCATTATTTTTTCAAATAAGTTTTTAATTTCTTGGTCTTCCTCTTCTCCTTCTGGCACCCCTACAATTCGGATGCTGGAACATTTAAAGATGTCCTGGAGGTTCTCAAGCTTCTCTTCTAATTTTTTTTGAATTCTTGTTTCTTCATTCTGTTCTGGTTGAATGTTTCTTTCTTTCTTTTGTTCTAAACCCTTGATTTGAGTCCTGGTTTCCTTCCTGTCACTGTTGGTTTCCTGTAGATTTTTTTTTATTTCACATAATGCAACTTTTATTGTTGCCTGGGTCTTTTTTATGCTGTTGAAGTACCCAGAGAGTTCCTGGAGCATCCTGATGACCAGTGTTTTGAACTGTGCATCTGATAGGTTGGCTGTCTCTTCGTCACTTGGTTGTATCTTTTCTGGAGCTTTGATCTGTTTTTTCATATGGGTCATTTTTTGAGTCTCAGTGTGTCTGTTACATAGTAAGTGGCAGAACCTTAGGTGTTTATCAAGGCGGGGCCACCCACGTTGTGGTGCTGTATGTAGGGGAGGGGTCTGAGAGGGAACAGTGCTGCTTGTTCCGCTTTCTGCTGGTTTTCAGTCACTTTGCCTGATACCCACAATCAAGTTGGGCCCTTCTGGTGCTGATTCCTGGGTGAGTGGGTATGTTCTAGGACCCTGTGGGTCTCTCCAACAAACTTTCCTGTGATGCTGTGTTTCTGCCACTGACCCCTCAACCCCCACAGATGTTCTCAGTCAAAGGTTTTGAGGCTTTATTTCCACACCCTGGAACCCTGGGTTCCTCCGTCTGTCTTGATCCCTAGTTGTTCCTCCCGGTTTATCTGCACTCGAATGTGGGACTGTGAGGTCCGTCAGCTGCCACCTTGCTGCGAGTCCTCTCCACCCGGCTGTGCATCTCTGCCCCTCCTACTGGCCTGGATGTATGTTTCTTCTTTAACTCCTTGGTTGTCAGACTTCTATATAGTTCAATTTTCTGTCAGTTCTGGTTGTTTTTTGTTTTAAAATTTGTTGTTTTTCTTTTGATTGTGGGAAGAGGCATGGTATGTCTACCTATGCCTCCATCTTGGCTGGAAGTCCTGATACAATTAACAAAGTAGATAAACACAAGATATATGCAGCTGCTGCTGGCATAAATCAGCAAGCCATTTTATAGCAACCTAATTTTTAATAATTAGAGTATATTCTAAAATAATGATAGAAAGTTTACTACATATGTAAACCATTAACATTGCCATTTACTGTCATGGTTAAGTATTATGTACTATACTTATCACATATCATATACTATAATTATATTTGCTATACTTTTGTACAACTGGCAGCATATACTTTTGTTTACCAGCATTACCATAAACATGTGAGCAGTGCATTGCACAACATTATGATGGCTGTGACATCACTAGGTAATAGAAAATTTTTTAGCTCCACTATAATCTTATGGGACCACTGTCATATATGTGGTTCATCATTGACTGAAATGTCTTTATATAGCACATGACTGTAACTAGCTTGTTTAGGTTATTAGGGTGAGAGAAATGATGTCATTCAACTTTCTATGAACAAAGTGGAAGTAGAATTTCTAAAGGGTGTTCTTATCTTTGTTTTTCAGATTAATATATTTTGGTGGCTATGGGTGTAGGAGACACAATGAACTCCAAGACTGTTTTGATGTTCATGATGCATCTTGGGTAAGAGTAATCACTGCTAACATTTTCCTCTAATTTATTATTGCCTTAAAGTTTTTAGAAATAATGAGCCCATTCTTTCTCATTTTTATTTGCTATAATTGACTATGAAAAAATTTATTTTCTCTCTTTTGATTTTGGATTAAATTGGAGGAGGTTCTCTCACCTTCATGGAAACCAGAAGTTTCTTTTCTTATATATTTAATCGCTTATACCTACTTCTGTATAAGTGGAGGCTTTATCACAACTTAGAAAAACTCGGTTCACAGGTAACCAGAATGGCTTTTGCTGACATACACCTGCTTTTAGATATGTGTACTAGAACCACGCAGCTCTGATGGGCTTACACAGGAGTAAGTTGGTGGTGATATTACCTTTCCTAATTATTCTTATTGGTTATAGAATAAACTATTGTTAATGAAAGAAGTCATAACTTATAAAAATGAAATCTTTTAAAGATAACTTTAAAAATCATTGATTCACCACCAAAATGCACAGTAACTCTTTAGTTTTACCTTTTCCTAGCATACACTATTATTGTACATTACTAATGTATATGCACATTTTGTATATATCTCTTTGTATATGGGTGTTTTTTAATTCTCCCTATAGTTACATGGCTTTTTAGCTTTTAATATAAAATATCTGTAAAGCTTGGCTACTTACATTATTACTGATAATTTTAGAAATATAACTTCCCATTGTTTATATATATTTTTACTCATCAGTGAAATCTTTTTTTTCTCTTCTAATACAGTCAGGCTAATGCTCATGTCCTGAAATTTTTGGTGTACAGTGGATTTTTTTCCACTGGTAAATTTTTAAAAATTATTTATTGTTGTTCAGTTACAGTTGTCCCACCTTTTTCTCCACTGCTCATATCTACTCTGCCCTGACACTCTTGCAGTTAATCCCCCCGTTGGCCATGCCCATGAGTCCCCTATTCATGTTCCTTTACTTACCCCTTCCCCTTCTTTGCTCTGTTACTCCCTCTTTTCTCCCCTCTGGTCACTGTCAGTTTGTTCTACATTTCCATGTCTCTGGTTCTATTCTGCTCATTTGTTTGTTTTGTTGATTAGGTTCTCCTTATAGGAGATATCATACAGTATTTGTCTTTCACTGCCTGGCTTATTTCATTAGCGTAATGCTCTCCAGTTCCATCCATGCTGTTGAGAAGGGTAGGAGCTCCTTCTTTCTTTCTACTGCATAGTATTCCATTGTGCAAATGTACCACAGGTTTTTGATACACTCACTTACTGATGGGCACTTAGGCTGTTCTAGCACTTGGCTATTGTAAATAACACTGCTATGAACATTGGAGTGCATAGGTTTTTTTGAATTGGTATTTCAGAATTCTTAGGGTATAGTCCCAGCAGTAGGATCACTGGATCAAAAGACAGTTCCATCTTCAGTTTTTTCAGGAAATTCCATACTGTTTTCCACAGTGGCTGCACCAATATGCATTCCCACCAACAGTGCGCTAGGGTTCTCTTTTCTCCACAGCCTTGCCAGTACTTGTTGTTTGCTGGTTTATTAATGATGGCCATTCTGACCAGTTTGAAATGGTATTTCATTGTGGTTTTAATTTGCATCTCTCCAGTGGCTAGTGATGTTGAGCACTTTTTCATGTGTCTGTGGGTCCCCTATGTGTCCTCCTTGGAGAAGTATCTGTTCAGGTCCTTTGCCCATTTTTTAATTGGATTGTTTGTCTTCCTGGTGTGGAATTGTATGAGTTCTTTATATATTTTGGAGATCAAACCTTTGTCTGAGGTATCATTGGCAAATATGTTTTCCCATATGGTTGGTTCCCTTTCCATTTTGTTGATGTTTTCTTTAGCTGTGCAGAAGTTTTTTATTTTGATATAGTTCCATTTGTTTATTCTTCCCTTTATATCCTTTGCCCTAAGGGGGATGTATTGGTGAAAATATTGCTGCATGGGATATCAGAAATTTTCCTGCCTATGTTTTTCCTCCAGGACACTTTTTGGTGTCACAATTTATATTTAAGTCTTTTATCCATCTTGAGTGTATTTTGGGGTGTGGTGTAAGTTGGTGGTCAAGTTTCTTTTTTGTTTGTATGTATTTGCCCGGATCTCCCAACACCATTTATTGAAGAAGTTATATTTATCACACTTTATGTTCCCGCTCCCTTTGTCAAATATTAACTCACTGTATTGACACGGGTTTATTTCTGGGCTCTCTGTTCTGTTTCATTGATCTATATGTCTGTTCTTATGCCAGTACCAAACTTTTGATTACAGTGGCTTTGTATTAGAAAGGAAACTGTATTTCCTTTGTAATATAGTTTGATATCATTTGATCCCTCTTACTTTGTTCTTTCTAAAAAATGCTGAGGTTATTTGGTTCCATATAAATTTTTGAAATATTTGTTCTACATCTGTGAAATATATCATTGGTATTTTGACAGGGATTGCGTTGAATCTATAGATTGCTTTGGGTAGTATGGATGTTTTAATGATGTTAATTCTTCCATCCATGAACAGTGTATGTGCTTCCATTTATTTGTATCTTCCTTAATTTCCTTCTTCAGTGTTGTATAGTTATTTGAGTACATGTCTTTTACCTCCTTAGTTAAGTTTATTCCTAACAATTTTGTTTTTCTTGTCTTAGTAAATGGAATTTTTCTCCTAATTGCTGTTTCAGACATTTCATTGTTAGTGTACAAAAATGCCTTTGATTTCTGAATGTTGACTTTGTATCCTGTGGTTTTACCAAATTCATTTATTAGGTTGAATAGTTTTTTTTTTTGTTGAGTCTGTAGGGTTTTCTGTGTACAGTATCATACCATCTGCAAACAGTGACAGCTTTACTTCTTTCCAATTTGGATACCTTTTCTTTTCTTTTCTTCTCTGATCTCTGTGGCTAGAACTTCCAATACTATGTTGGATAGAAGTGGTGAATGTGATCATCTTTGTCTTGTGCCTGATCTTAGGGGGAAAGATTTTAGTTTTTTTTTTAAGATTTTATTTATTCATTTACATTTAGAGAGAGGGGAAAGGAGGGAGAAAGTGAGGAAGAGACACATCAATATGTGGTTGCCTCTTGCATGGCTTCCACTGGGAAACTGGTCTGGAGATGAGACATGTGCCCTGACTAGGAGTCAAACTAGCAACCCTTTGGTTTGCAGGCCGTACTCAGTCCACTGAGCTACACTAGCCAGGGCAAGATTTTAGTTTTTGCCCATTGAGTATGATGTTGTCTGTAGGTTTCTTGTATATGGCCTTTATTGTATTGATGTATGCTCCCTGTACTCCCACTTTGCTGATCATTTTTATCATAAATGGGTGCTATTCTTTATCAAATGCTTTCTCAGCATCTATTGATATGATCAAATGGTTTTTGTCTTTCATACTGTTTATGTGCTGTATTACATTTATTGATTTGCGTATATTGTACCATCCTTGCATCCTTGGTATGAATGCCACTTGGTCATGGTGTGTGATATTTTAATGTATTGCTGGATCTGGATTGTCAATATTTTGTAGAGGATTGTAGCATCTATGTCCATCAGCAATATTGGCCTGAAGTTTTCTTTCTTTATTGTGTCTTTATCTCATTTTGGAATTAGGATAATACTGGTTTCATAAAAAATTGGGAGACTTCCCTCTTCTTGGATTTTTTGGAATAGTTTGAGAAGTATTGGGGTTAGCTCTTCTCTAAATGTTTTGTAAAATTCTCCTGTGAATCCGTCCAGCCCAGGGCTTCGTGTACCGGTAGTTTTTTGATTACTGCTTCAATTTCACTAGCTGATATCAGTTTATTCAGGTTTTCTGCTTCTTCTTGACTCATTAATGGAGGATTATATGTTTCTAGATATATCCATTTCACCCAAGTTTTCATATTTCTTGGCATATAGTTGTAGTAATTTCCTATGATTCTTTGTATTTCAGTGTTATTGGTCATAATTTTGCCTCTTTCATTTCTGATTTTATTTATTCGGGTCATCTCTCTTTTTTTCTTTATGAGTCCAGTTTAAGGCTTGTTGATTTTGTTTATCTTTTCAAAGAACCAGCTCATGGATTTGTGAACCCCTGGTGCATGCATTTGCTTTACGAATATGGTAATGACTCCATTTTTGTAAAGGTGCCTATTATTTCACCAGTAAATATGCAATGAAACTATAACAATCTAAAAGTTATAAAGTCTTTTAAATATTTTTAAAAATTTTGTTTTAGGAAGAGCAGATATTCTGGGGATGGCATAATGATGTTCATGTATTTGACACAAAGACAAAGAGTTGGCTTCAACCAGAAATTAAAGTAAGTATTATAAATCATTACCTTTATATTTATATAATTCTTGGCACATTTAAAATATATGTTTTTACTATGTTATTTGGATTTTAATAATTGAGTTTGTAATCACATACATAGGGTTTCTCTTGAGTACTGTCACTAATGATGTTTTTCTCCAGGTTAGCTAAGGGTTTTCTAAAAAAATCTTGTAAAGAGATGCCATCATCATTGTTTACTCGCTACTATGATGCCCTGATTTAAGGAAGGTTCTTGTAAAAAAGTCCTTTTATAGCCAAATTCAGAATTTCTAAAAGTCCATGTTTCAGAAACCTTTGAGATCAGGGCTACATGCAGTTGTAGCTTGGTAAAAATACATGATTAATTCTTTCATGTGCTAGTGAACCAACAGGAATCAGATTACTTTAAGCAGTAGTGAATTCTCACATAGCTGGAAACTGTATTGTGGAGCTCAATCAGTAGAAGGAAGTGCTTCAGGGCCCAGGAACTCAGGAACTGGAGCAAGTTAGTCAACACCATTATTTTCCATCTTTCTTTGCCTGCTTCTTTCTATTTCTCATGGTGTGCTAGTTTCATTCTGTGTGCTGCAGACTGGTTGGCTTATTTAGGTGTGAATATGATCCTGGCTACCGAAGCAGTTCTTTCTACTGGTGCTGTATTATTTCAGTGCTTACATTTTAGTTCTAGAAAAGGACTCTGGCTCTATGCAGGCATGTTCCTACTCTTCACATCTGTTTCTGTTGCCAAGAGGATGATTGGCCAGGTCTACCCCTTGGAAAACAGGGTACTGTGACTGATAAACTCACCAGAATTGTGTAGAATTGAGTGTTAAACAGGAAAAAACAAAATTGTCTGCTAATGTGCACACGTGACTGAAATTCCGTATAGTCCAACTACTGCTGATGGAAGTGATGGGAGGTTCCCTGTGAACTAGTGTTACAAAGTAAGACCCTTCTTAGCCTCCTCTTTGTCTAAGCCGTGAATTTCAGGTTTCCATTGCCCTTCTGCCTTCTTCACCCCATTTCTACTTTTAGAACTGATCAACTGTCAGCCATTTATACTTGTTGAATAAATTTTCTTTTAGTCAGCATTTGAATTTTAAGATTTGTGTCTTTTATTTTTTAAATTATATTTTATTGATTATGCTATTACAGTTGTCCTGATTTTTCCTCCTTTACCCCAATCCACACCGCACCCTCCACTCCCTCAGCCAGTCCCCCCACCATTGTTCATGTCCATGGGTCATGCGTATAAGTTCTTTGGCTACTCCATTTCCTACACTGTACTTTACATCCCCATGGCTATTCCATAACTACCTATTTGTACTTCTTAGTCTCCTCACCTCTTCACCTATTACCCCACACCCCTCTGCCATTTGGTAACCGTCAAAATTGTATCCATGATTCTGTCTCTGTTCTTGTTTTCTTAGTTTGTTTTTTAACTTTAGTTGTTGTTATATATGTATTTTGGCCATTTATTGTTCATAGTTTTGATCTTCTTTTTCTAAATAAGTCCCTTTAACATTTCACATAATAATGGTTTGGTGATATTGAACTCCTTTAGTTTTTTCTTGTCTGAGAATCTCTTTATCTGCCCTTCAATTCTAAGTGATAGCTTTGCTGGATAGAACAATCTTGGATGTAGGTACCTGCTTTTTATGACTTTGACTATTTCTTGCCAATCTACATTTTTTATAGCTACTGGACTTCATGGCCTACACGTTCTAGCCTGCAAAGTTTCTTTTAAGAAATAAGCTGAAAGTCTTATCGGAACTCCCCTGTAAATAACTAACTTCTTTTGTCTTGCTACTTTTAAGATTCTCTCTTTGTATTTAAACATTGTCATTTTAATTATGATGTGTCTTGGAGTGGGCCTCTTTGGGTCTATCTTGTTTGGGGACTCTCTGTGCTTCCTGGACTTATATATGTATTTCCTTAACAAGTTAGGGACGTTTTCTCTCATTATTTTTTCAAATAGATTTCCAAATTCTTGCTCTTTCTCTTCTCCTTCTGGCACCCCTATAATGTGAATGTTGGACCTCTTGAAGTTGTCCCAGAGGCTGCTTACACTACACTCATTTTTTTGAATTCTTTTTTCTTCTTGTTCTGATTGATTGTTTTCTGCTTCTTTATGTTCCAAATAATTGATTTGATCATTGCCTTCATCCAACAATCTACAGTTTTCCCCTGTAAATTGTTATTTATCTCAATTAGGGTACGCTTCATTTCTAACTAGATCTTTTTTATGTTGCTGAGGTCTTCATTAAGTTCCTTGATCATTCTTATAAGTGTTTTTTTAACTCTGCATCTGATAGATTGCTTATCTCCCTTTTGTTTAGCTCTTTTTCTGGAGTTTTGATTTGTTCATCTCCTCTAATGTGGTTTTGCTGTAAATTGTTCTTTGTTTCAATTAGTGTATCCTTAATTTCTGACTGGATTTTTTAAAAAGATTTTATTTATTTATTTTTAGGGAGAGGGGAAAGGAGGGAGAGAGGGAGAGAAGCATCAGTGTGTGGTTGTCTCTCACATAGCCCCCACTGGGGACCTGGCCCACAACCCAGGCATGTTCCCTGACTGGGAATCAAACCAGTGATCCTTTGGTTTGCAGGCCAGCACTCAATCCACTAAGCTGTACCAGCCAGGGGTTGAATGGAACTTTTTATGTTGTTGAGGTCCTTACTAAGTTCCTTGAGCATCCTTATAACCAGTGGTTTGAACTCTGCATCTGATAGATTGCTTACCTCCCTTTTGTTTAGTTCTTTTTCTGGGGTGTTGAACTGTTCCTTCATTTGGACCATGTTTCTTTGTCTCCTCATTTTGGGAGTCTCCCTGTGTTTGTATCTATGAATTAGGTAGAGCTGCTTTGACTCCCTGTCTTGGTAGTATGGCCTAATGTAGTAGGTGTCTTATAGGAACCAGTGGCACAGCCTCCCCTATCACCCAAGCTGGGTATTCGAGGTGCACCCTTTGTATGGTCTGAGTACACTCTCCTCTTGTAGTTGAGCCTTGGTTATAGTTGGGAGATCAGTGGGAGGGATTTATTTTACCCAGGCCAGTCAGCTGCAAGGACTGTCTGTGACCACAGACCACCAACCTCTTGCCCCCAATGAGGATCAGATGTGCAGGGACAGGGTGGTGGTGCTCTGACTTGGTCTGTAGCTGTCCACCAGGTGTGTTGGCTTTCGGGTTTCCTGGGTGGCACAGGCCGAGGTGTGCCCCAACCTGTGTTTTGCCTTGGGCACCTGCCTGAGCTATAAAGCAATCGGAGATGGTTGCTACTTATGTTGGGCTTGGAGATTCCCATGTGAATCCAAGCTGTGAATCTAGACTGGCTGCTGCATTGAAGCCAGGTGTTGCTTGTTTGTGAGAATTTAGGAAGCTGTGAAGCTTGAGCAAAGACCAGCTATTCTTATGGGAAAACAGCATGGGTGGCCCATAAGTTGGGTGGGGCAGAGCCTCTGGGGATCTCCAAGGTGGGTCAAACAGTGTTATCCTGGTTGATGGAGTCTCAGATATGGTACCAGCTTGCCTGCCTGATGGGGAGAGGGTTTTGAAAAGGGACAATGGCCTCTGCTTACCTTGATGCCCAATAGTTCAGTTGCTCCCAGTATCCCAGTGGTGGCTTTCAACCTGCTACCCTAATGGGATTGAGTCTGACTAGGTGAGTTAGGTTAGAACATGTGTAGGTTCTTTAAGAGGAACTGCTTGGGGCTCCAGAAGTTTCTTCCACTGTTTAATCCCCACTGTTTTTTGAGGCCAGAACTTGTGGGGTCTTATCTTCCTGCCTTTGGAACCCTAGGCTGGGAGGCCTGGTGTACGGCTAGGACTCCTGGCTCCCGAGGTATCCCTCCTGAATATTTATCCACTACACCTGGGTGAGGCCACTGAGGTTGCTTATAATTAGTTCCTTGGCTTTAAGTCTTTTTCTGACTCCTCTGACTCCTCTCCCTCCTCTCCCTCTTTACCTTAATCTATCTCCTTCCCCTCCTTCTGTGCCAACAGAAGCACATGACTTCTGCACAGGACATCTGCAGATAATGCAATTTTAGGTAGTCCTTGAGTATTTTCACTGTAATTTCCTTGATAGTGTCTTCAAACAAATTCTTATATTATTTATATTATACCTGAAAGTTTTTCCAACATGGTTAGAGCTGAAATCTGTTCTCTTTATTTTTTAGAGACATTCTTAAATTACTTCATTATTCCCAAATATTTGTATCAAAATGACAAGCAACATAGTAGAGATGAACAGTTATCAATGTTGAAGTTGAAAAAACTAAATTTGCATTCGAATTGTATCAGGAAAGACCAGTGTGCTTTAGACAAACCATTTAGTGTGTCATCTGTAAAGTGGAAGGTTGAACATGTTTTCCTACATGAGATTTTTACCTCTGTAAGAGCAATATAGTAGTATCAGGGATCTTTGAGTTACTTTCAGCATTTCAAACAACCTAATAAACATTGAGCATTACTGATGCAGTTAGGCACACAGACTAACACACATCATTTTTTTTTTGTTTTGTTTGAAGATGTATGGACACAGTTTATTCAGAAACATTGGTTGGCTATTAGATATGTTGTATAAGTTAAAGGAGAAATTTCATATTTATTTCACAATAAGTTTGTTTATAGTAGAAGAATTATTCCAAATTTCAGAACAGAGGTGGGGTAATAATGAAAATTTTGTTTTTCTGGAAAGACTGGGAACCACAACTGAAATAGTTCTCTCTCATTTATTTAAGTATTATATAGGTAATATCTGAATTATTTCTAACCATGTAGACATCAGCACAGTTACTCAAGTAAACCTGAGAAGTCTAGGGAATTATGATATTAGATGTAGGGCTTAAGTTTCCTATGCCCACATTTAGTAATCAATGAGCTGAAAATGTTGGGTTCTTTCAGAACTTGAAGTGAAATATATACACAAATATATACCCACCATGAACACATGAAAATTATGCAGAAAATTTTTCCTTCAAATTGTATTCATCTACTCCATTATACTCTCTTTTCCCACCAATACACAACTTCTCTGAAGAAAAGATCTGCTATTCAAAGTAATGTATAGAGAAGTATTATCAGTTAATGTGAAGAGTTTTAGTAAGCAATAAAGCACTGTTTGGCTTAAGACAAAAGATGAAGTTCTTATTGTGGAATTTGAAGCACCAAGAGTTCTGTAGGACAGATTTATTAGAGTCTTTGAAATCATCACACTATGTTCTGCTCACTTACAATTTTAACTCTGTGAGTGTGTGTATGTGTATGTGTGAGAGAGAGAGAGACAAAGGGAGGGAGGGAGGGAAGGAGGAGGGGAGAAAGAGAATCTTTTAAAATATCATTTTAAAATCCTTATATTTTAAGCTAAAATTTACGTAAAATCTTATTTTGCTAAATGGTGTCAAGCATTTAAGAAAAACGCTTAAAAGTAAAGATTGGGGAGAATAAACTTCATCCTTAAAGAGTATAGTCATACCTCAGAGGTAATGCAGGTTTGGTTTCAGACAACTGCAATAAAGTGAACATCACAATAAAGTGAGTCACACAAATTTTTCTGTTTTCTGGAACAAATAACATTATGTTTACTCTATATGGTTGTATATTAAGTGTACAATAACATTATGTCTAGAAATACTTTATATCTAAAAATACCTTGATTAAAAACTACTTTACTGCCAAAAAAGCTAACTTCATGTGATCCTTCCAGAAGTCATAATCTTTTGCTGGTAGAAGGTCTTGCCTGAATATTGGTGACTACTGACTGATCAGGGTAGTGGTTGCTGTAGGTTGGGTGGCTGTGGTAGTTTGTTAAAATAAGGCAACAGTGAAGTTTGTCACATCAGTTGACTCTTACTTTTGTGAACACTTTCTCTGTAGCATAGAATGCTGTTTGATTTCATTTTACCCGGAATAGAAATTCTTTCAAAATTGCAGTCAGTCCTCTCAAACCTTTTCACTCCTTTATCAACTAAGTTTATGTAATATCCTAAATCCTTTGTTGTCATTTCAATGATCTTCACAGCATCTTTACCAGGAGATTTCATCTTTAGAAACCACTTTGTTTGTTCGTCCATAAGAAATAACTTCTTTTTTTTTTTTTTTTACTTCTGGCCAAGATGGAGGCGTAGGTAGTCACACTGTGCCTCCTCGCACAATAAGGACAACAAAAATTTAGAAACAAAAAAGCAACCAGTACTGACAGGAAATAGAACTGTATGGAGTCTGACAAGGAGTTAAAGTAGACACATTCATCCAGACCGACAGGAGGGGCAGAGTCGGGCGGCTGGGCGGTGAGGGGTCAGGGCAAAAAAAGCAGTGGCTGGCGGACCCTGGGCAGCAGGTGGACCCAGCAAGGCAGCGGATTGTGGAGGGGCGCAGTGTGCAAGGCAGGTGGCGGACCTGGTGTTCCCATACTTGTGTGCAGATAAACCAGGCGAAACTGGGGGGCAAGACAGACAACCCAGGGCCCCAGCGCAGGGAAATAAAGCCTCAAAACACCGATTGAAAACACCTATGGGGGCTGAGGTGCTGGGAGAAATTCCCAGCCTCACAAGAGAGTTCATTGGAGAGACCCACAGGGTCCCAGAATGTACACAAGCCCACCCACCTGGGAATCAGCACCAGAAGAGCCCAATTTGCTTGGGGGAAGCAGCGGAAGTGACTGAAATCCGGCAGAGAACGGAGCAAGTGCCATTGTTCCCTCTCAGACCCCTCCCCTACAATAGCGTCACAACATCGTAACTGGGTTGCCCTGTCCTGGTGAACACCTAGGGCTCTGCCCCTCACTATGTAACATGTGCATAAAGACAAAAAAAGAATGGCCCCAATGAAAGAACAGATCAAAGGTCCAGAAAAAATACAACTAAGTGATGAAGAGATAGCCAACCTACCAGATGCACAGTTCAAAACACTGGTGATCAGGACGCTCACAATATTGGTTGAATTTGGTCACAAATTAGAAGAAAATATGAAGGCTACACTAAGTGAAATGAAGGGAAATGTACAGGAAGCCAATAGTGATGGGAAGGAAACTGGGACTCTAATCAATGGAGTGGACCAGAAGGAAGAAAGAAACATCCAGCCAGAAAAGAATGAAGAAACAAGAATTCAAAAAAATGAGGAGAGACTTAGGAACTTCCAGGACATCTTTAAATGTTCCAACATCTGAATTATAGGGGTACTGTTGTGGAAAATCCACCCACACACGGGGAGATAACAAAGCACAAACTTTATTACCCAGTGGGACTCAGAGGAGAATCCCAAATTCTGAGCCCAAAAAGGCTGGGTTAGGGGTCCTTTTTATATTCCAGTTACACAGGCAGAAAGGGAGGGGGACCAGCTGCAGAAAGCAAGCATTCAGAAGCAGGGGCATAGTGACCTTGAGATATGGTTACTTAGCAACTTCTGCTAGCCAGCTCCTTACCTAAAAATAACTTTTACTCAGCTTTTGTCCCGACAAAACTTGCAAGTGTTACAGAGAGCAGTTTCGTTTCCTGCCACAGTACCAGAAGGGGAAGAGGAAGAGCAACAAATGGAAAAGTTATTTGAGCAAATAATAAAGGAGAACTTCCCCAATCTGGCAAAATAGACTTCCAGGAAGTCCAGGAAGCTCAGAGAGTCCCAAAGAAGTTGGACCCAAGGAGGAACAGACCAAGGCACATTATAATTACATTAGCCAAGATAAAAATGAAGGAGAGAATCCTAAAAGCAGCAAGAGATAAGGAGATAGTTACCTACAAAGGAGTTCCCATCAGACTGTCAGCTGATTTCTCAAAAGAGACCTTGCAGGCAAGAAGGGGCTGGGAAGAAGTATTCCAAGGCATGAAAGGCAAGGGCCTACATCCAAGATTGTTCTATCCAGCAAAGCTTTCATTTAGAATGGCAGGGCAGATAAAGTGCTTCTCAGATAAGGTCAAGTTAAAGGAGTTCAAAGTACTTCTCAGATAAGGTCAAGTTAAAGGAGTTCATCATCACCAAGCCCTTATTATATGAAATGTTGAAGGGACTTATTTAAGAAAAAGAAGATAAAAAACATGTACAGTAAAATGACAGCAAACTCACAGTTATTAACAACCACACCTAAAACAAAAACAAAAGCAAACTAAGCAAACAACTGGAACAGGAACAGAACCACAGAAATGGAGATCACATGGAGAGTTATCAACGGGAGTGGGAGGAGGAGAGAGGGGGAAAAGATACAGAGAATAGATGGTAGGTAGAAAATAGACAGGGGGAAGGTAAGAATAGTATGGGAAATGTAGAAGCTAAAGAACTTATGACACATGGACATGAACTAAAGTGGTTGGGAGAGGGTGTGCAGCGTGGAGGGGCATGAAGGGGAGAAAATGGGACAACTGTAATAGCATACTCAAAATATATTTTAAAAAAGTAACTTTTTAAAAAATTTTCATTCATGTATTTATTTTACAAGAAGTAACTTCTCATCTGTTCAAGTTTTATCATGAGATTGCAGCAATTCAGTCACATCTTCAGGCTTCACTTGTAATTCTCATTCTCTTGCTGTTTCTACCACAGCTGCACTTACTTCCTCCACTGAAATCTTGAACCCCTCAAAGTCATTCATGAGTGTGGAATTGTCAAGTTCCTCCAAACTCTTGTTAATGTTGATTTTTTTTACCTTTTCTCATAATGTATGAAGGTTCTTAACAGTATCTAAAATGGTGAATTCTTTCCAGAAAGTTTTCAGTTAACTTTGCCCAGATCCACCAAAGGAATCACAATCTATGGCAACTATAGCCTTATAGAATGTACTTCTTAAATAATTCCTTGATTCCTGGGATGCAGAGTGGATGCTGTGTTAGGAAGCATGAAAACAATAACATTGATCTCACTGCGTATCTCCATCAGAGCTTTTGGGTGGCCAGGTGTACTGTCAATGAGCAGAAATATTTTGAAATTTTTTTTCTGAGCAGTAGGTTTCAACAGTAAAATTGGGCTTAAAATATTCAGTAAACAATGTTGTAATCATATGTATTGTTATCCAGGCTTTGTTGTTCCCTTTATGGGGCACAGATAGAGTAGATTTAGCATAATTCTTAGGGGTCTAAGGTTTTCAGGTAGTAAATCATCATGAGCATGAGCATCACGTGATGAGCATCGTCACCAGCTTCATTAGCCACTAACACGAGAATCAGCCTCTCCTTTGAAGCTTTGACACCAGGCATTGACTTCTTTCTAGCTAGGAAAGTCCTAGATTGCATCTCCTTCCAGTCTAAGGCTGTGTTGTCTACATTGAAAATCTATGTTTGTGCAGCCACCTTCATTAATTATGTTATCTAGCTATTCTGGATAACTTGCAACTTCTACATCAGCACGTATTGCTACATCTTGTACTTTCATGTCTTGGAGATGGATTCTTTCCTTAAAGGTCATGAACCAACCACTGCCAGCTTTAAACTTTTCCTCTGTAGCTTCCTCACTTTGCTCAGCCTTTATAGACTTGAAGAGAGCTGGGGCCTTGCTCTGGAGTAAGCTTTGGCTTAAGGAATGTTTGGTCTGGCTTGATCCTTTATCCAGACCACTATTAGCAATAAGGATGTTTCACTTTCTCATCATTGATGTGTTTACTGGAGTAGCTCTTTTAATTTCCTTCAAGAACTTTTCCTTTCATTCATATTTTGGTTAATTGTTTGGTGCAAGAAGGCTAGCTTTTACCTTCCCTCTGCTTTTGATCTGTCTCAGCTTTTGACATGCTTTCCTCACTAAGCTGAATCGTTTCTAGCTTTTGATTTAAAGTGAGAGAGTGCAACTCTTCCTTTCACTTGAACATTTTGAGGCCATTGTGTAGTTATTAATTGGCCTAATTTCAGTATTGTTTGCCTTAGAGAATAGGGAGGCCTCAGGAGAGGGACAAAATGCGGGAATGGCTGATTGGTGGAGCAGTCAGAACACACACAACTGTTAAATTTACTATGTTATATGGGAGCATTTCATGGCACCCCCAAACAATTACAATAGTAACATCAAAGATCACTGATCACAGATCACCATACCAAATGCAATAATAATGAAAGGGTTGGAAATACTGTGAGACTTACCAAAACATGACACAGTGAGCAAATGCTGTTAGAAAAATGGCACTGATAGACTTCCTTGGTGCAAGGTTGCTACAGACCTTCAATGTGTAAAAAAATGCAATATCTGCAAAGCGCAATAAAGTGAAACTTGATAAAACGAGGTATGCCTGTGGTATTTGTCTATAATTATTACTATTTAGAACAGCAATAGTCGACCTTTTTCATCTCATGACACACAAACTAATTACTAAAATTTTGCAGCACACCAAAAAGTGTTATATTTTTTGCCTATCAGACAAAAAATAGGTATAGTTTTGATTCATTCACATTGGATGGCTATTGTTGTATTGGCTGTTGTCAGTTTATTTCACAAGATAAGGGAAAAGAAGTCAGTGACCCTGACTAAATAGTCAGGTATTGCATGTTTTAAAATTCTTGTAGCACACAGGTTGAAAATTGCTTATTTAAAGTGAATTTTTACATTAGGCTTTCTAATGGAGTTCCATAGATAGTAGTGATTTAGCAGTCATGTATTTCTCATACTGAGCATGAGCATGCGACATCATTTCACATGTTCCAAATCTTTGTGCTCCGTTTTCTCATCTCTGCTTCTAGGGTGGAGTTCCCCCACAGCCACGGGCCGCGCATACCTGTGCAGTTCTTGGAAATAAGGGCTATATCTTTGGTGGACGTGTTTTGGTTAGTATTTTCAATGGAAATAACCTTTTATGTGTGATGCTTCTTCTAAAGCTTATTCTCTGAATTTATAGAACAACTGAACATTCAAATAATCTAGAGATTATGGTGCTATTCAATAACTTTTATCTTCTCAAACAGACCACACATGAATAGTCACAGATGATTATAAATGATATTTTAATGAGAATCCTTTACTTTAGTGTATTATTAGAAAAGTTTAATTTGTTATCATCTAAATCCTGGTGGTTTAAACTCATTTACATGTTTCCCCCTTGACACATTAATTTGGTAGCTCTATGTTAATTTTATTAATGCTTAGTATTGTTCCTCAATATATAAACTTATGATGTTAAGTAAAATGGAGATAATCTATTTATAATATAAACTTATTAAACAAAATTTTACCTTTTGAAAGTTGTAAAACACTGACCAATTTAATACACTTTTATTTTATTTTAGCAAACTAGGATGAATGATTTGCATTACCTGAACTTAGATACCTGGACTTGGTCTGGAAGGTAAGTATGTAATTTGTTTGTTTTTACCTATAGGCATTTCTCTATGTGTATATGGGTGCACCATAATCCAAATTTTGGTTTCTAAAACTGAACTATTATTTTTTTCCCTTCAGATTATATGTCTAAGCAGGAATATATAGATTTAAATAGAGTTTGCTCTTTAACAAAACTATATAAAACATGAGAATACTAGCTGTTGAAAATTGATTATGTAAAAGTACTGGTTTTGTACTATGTATACTGGTCAGTAGAAGTGAAGTAACTATTTAATGTGGTCATCACAGGTGAGCAGATATGGAGTGGATAAAAGTCAGATTTTATTTATGGCTCATAATTTATGAGTATATTTAGCAGTAGAATACATATATTTAGCTATCAATTTAGCTGTTCATGTAATAAGATCAACTCAGAACTATATATGATTCCAAAGTATAAATGCCATTAAAAATAAAAGCACAAAAGTGTGAGAAGAAAATATAGCAGATTATCTTTTTTTCAAAGCTAAGAATTTCTTCTCTTTATCTTTTAAAAAGATTCTATTTATTTATTTATTTTTAGAGAGAGGGGAAGGGAGGAAGAAAGAGAGGGAAAGAAACATCACTGTGTGGTCACCTCTTGCACCCCATGCACCTGGGAATCCGGCCTGCAACCCAGGCAAGTGCCCTGACTGGGAATCAAACCAACAACCCTTTGGTTCACAGGCAGGTGCTCAATCCACTGAGCCATGCTAGCCTATCTTTAAAATCTCACAGATTATCTTTAAAATCTCAGTATGGAAAAGGCTTTTCTAAAAATGGTTTAAACCCAAAATTCGTAAATTAAAAGATGGGTTGATAAAACTACTTAAGCATTAATTATTTCTATGTAGAAAAATATACCACAAAAAATTAAAAGGCAAATTGGAAAATGTAAACAAAAAATATAAACTAGAAGTAGTATTTATGGTATTTCTTTTTTTATGTTTGTTTGACCTACACAGTATTTTTAAATTTTATTTTGAATTTTTCTTAATTATTTTTATTTTTTAGTTACAGTTTACATTTAATATTATTTTGTATTAGTTTCAGGTGTTTCACAGAGTGGTTGGACAATCATATACTTTACACAATATTTATAGTATGTCTAACAAAAAGGGCTAAGAGCCACAAGAAGTAAGTCAGTAAGAAAAAGAAATAATCCAATAGGAAAGTGGACAAAGAACATGCATGAGCAACTTATAGAAGAAATACAAATGACAAAATTATTTTTTAAATGTTAATTTCATAGATTATGAAAGAAATAGAAAAAAAACTAGTTTTCACTTATCAGATAAAAGCAATTACAAATGATCAGTGCTTGCTAGGTTGCAGCAATATAATTAGTGGAAGTATTGGTACAAATTTTCCATAATTAGTGGAAAATTAGTACAGATTTTATGAAAGGCATTCTAGTAATATGTTTAAAATATAAAATGGAATTTCTACACTGATCCAGAATTTCTCTGAAGACAAGAATTGGACAGGTATATCTCTGTGTGTGTATACACAAAGATGTTTGTTGCAACATTATTTATAAAAACTTGAGGTCAGCCTTCATGGCCACAAGTAGGGGTTGCTTAAATCACAGTACATTTTCCCAAAAGGCTGAGATGTTTCCATTACCAAAGGAAACTGCTTCATGGAAATATTCTACAACAGACTAGTTGAAAGAAAAAAAATTACAGAATGGACTATATGATCCCATTGATATATTTTAATATTTCTTTGTATATTCAAGTCTGGAAAGATATATACCAAGTTATTATTTCTTATTGCTTGAGGACAGGATTATATAACTCTCATTAAAATATTTTTGTGGCCCTGGCTGGTGTGGCTCAGTGGATTGAGCACCTTCCTGTGAACCAAAGGGTCGCTGGTTTGATTCCCAGTCAGGGTACTTGCCTGGGTTGCAGGCTGGGTTCCCAAGTGTGAGATGTGCAAGAGGCAACCACCCAGTGATGTTTCTTTCCCTTTCTTTCTCCCTCCCTTCCCCTCTCTAAAAATAAATAAATTAAAAAATATTTTTGTGGCTGTTGAATGTTTTCTAACCAAAATATTTTTATAGTCAATAAAAATATTTCCAGTTTGGAAAAAAATTATATTTTCTACAAATGGCCTGTGTCATTCTGCAGCATTCCAGAATGCTGGGGAATGGTGCCTTCTTACCCTCTAAGTTAGTTAAAGCATGTTTGTGCCTATGTTTTTACTTGTGTTTCTGTCTTTTAAGGAATAAAAACAGCATTTGTTTGAAATCTTTAGAATTTTTTTCCCTGGATCTGAAATGGCTTGTATGCTTTTATTTTGAAGCTAAAGTAGTTAGAATTTTCAGATGAAGATAATGGTTTGGGAAATTCTACAATAAATTGACCAAAGTAGAAACAACAGCAAAATCCCATAATTTCATTGAGGAAATCTGCTGAAAACACAAAATTAAACATGAAACAACAGTTAAGAGTTATAAACATGAAAATAGTTATGTTGAAAAACTTGAAGTTTTACTGATTACCAACAAGAATGATGCCGAGCATACTCAGCATTGTGAATTAACTAGGAATTAATTTTTAATCTGCATTCTATGACCAGATAGAATAGACACTAAGTGGAAAGATTTATAAACTCAACTAAGAATTTTAGAATGTATTATTTTTTTACAATATTTTATTTATTTATTTTTAGGCAGGGGAAGGGTGGAAGAAAGAGGGAGAGAGACATCAGTGTGTGGTTGTCTCTTGCATGCCCCCTAGTGGGGACCTGGCCTGCAACCCAGGCATGTGCCCTTGACTGGGAATCGAACCAGTAACCCCTTGGTTTACAGGCCAGTGCTCAATCCACTGAGCCACACCAGCCAGGGTGACTAAATTGATCAAATAAATCTTGTCAGAATGTAGTAAATCCTGTCAGGGTGACAGGATTACTAAAATCCCACCTACATGAAATTTTAAACTAGTGAGAGCAATTTTTCCCTTTAAGAGCTGAAGTGATTGAAAACCTTTTATTTTAACTAACATAAGACCTAGATTTTTATATTTTTCCTTTGCCACAGGATTTCAATTAATGGAGAAAACCCTAAACATCGATCATGGCATACTTTAACACCAATAGCTGATGATAAACTTTTCCTGTTTGGTGGACTAAGTGCGGACAATATTCCATTAAGTAAGTAAATTCATATTTGGTCTACAGTTATTACCTCACTTTTTTGTTTTTTAAACTTTTTTCAAAACATTATTCTTCATTCTTTGTTTTTATATTTTGAATTGATTTATTGGGGTGACTGATTCACAAAACCATACAGGTTTCAATTGTACAACTCAATAAAACATCATCTGCAGACTGCATCATGAGTTCATTCCCCCAAGCAAAGTCTCTTTTCTTCCCCATTTTCTTCCTCTTTTCCCACCTCAGCCTAGCCCCTTAACCTCTGTCACCACACTGCTCTCTGTGTCTGTGTGTTATAAATGTTTTGTGGCTAATCCTATCACCTCCTTTCATCAGGTCCCCCAATACCCCTCCCCTCTGACAGCTGACAGTCTGTTCCATGTATCCATGCTTTTGTTTCTATTTTGTTCACCAGTTTATTACATTTATTAGATGTCACATGTAAGTGAGATCATATGGTATTTGTCTTTCTCTGACTGTTTTATTTCACTTAGTATAATAATCTCCATGTCCCTCCAGGTTGTTGCAAATAAGATTTCCTTCCTTTTTACAGCTGCATAGCCTTCCATTGTATAAGTGTACCATAGCTTTTTATCCACTCATCTACTGATCCAATCTGGGGCTATTGGGGCACTGGGGCTATTTCTAGATCTTGGCTATTGTAAATAATGCTGCAATGAACATAGAGGTGAATATATTTTTTAAATTAGTGTTTCTGGATTCTTAAACTATATTCCTAGAAGTGGGATTGCTGGATGAAAAGGCAGTTCCATTTTTAAATTTTTGAGGAAACTCTGCACTGTTTGTGGCTACACCAGTCTGTGTTCCCATCAACACAGTGCAAAAGAGTTTCCTTTTTTCCACATCCTTGCCAGCACCTGTTTGTTGTTGTTTTTTTTTATGATAGCCATTCTGGCAGGAGTGAAGTGATATCTCATTTTGGTTTAATTTGCATCTCTCTGATGATTAGTGATGTTGAGCATTTTGTCATATAGATTGGCCATCTGTTTGTCCTCTTAAGAGAAATGTCTATTCAGGACCTTTGACCATTTGTAATTGGGTTGTTTGTCTTCTTGGTGTTGAGTTGTATACGTTCTTTATATATTTTGGAAATTAACCCCTTATCAGATGTATCATTGGCAAATATGTTCTTCCATTCAGTGGGTTTCTTTTCATTTTGTTGATGGTTTTTTGTTGTGCAAAAGCTTTTTAGTTGGATGGAGTCCATTTATTTATTTTCCTTATTTCCCTTCCCCTTGGAGGTATATCAGCAAAAATACTGCTCTAAGAAATGTTTGAGATTTTACTGCCTATGATTTCTTGTAGAATTTTTATAATTTTGCGACTTATATTAAGTCTTTTATTCATTTTGAGTTTCTTTTTGTACTTGGTGTAAATTGGTGGTCTAGTTTCTTTTTTTTTTTAATCTATTGTTGTTCAGTTTAGTTGTCCCACCTTTTTCCCCATGGCTTACCTCTACCCCACCATCAACCGCTTCCACAGTCAATCCCCCCCATTGTCCGTGTCCCTGAGTCCTCTATTCATGTTTCTTTGCTTGCCTTTTCCCTTTCTTTCTCCCCATTAAATACCTCCTAGGTCCCCTCTGGTCACTGTCAGTTTGTTCTTTATTTCCATGTCATTGGTTCTATTCTGCTCATTTGTTTGTTTTGTTGATTAGGTTCCACTTATAGGTGAGATCACGTGGTATTTGTCTTTCACCACCTGGCTTATTTCACTTAGCATAATGCTCTCCAGTTCCATCCATGCTGTCGCAAAGGGTAGGAGTTCCTTCTTTCTTTCTGCTGCATAGTGTGGAAACGTACCAGTTTTTTTATCCACTCATTTACTGATGGGAGCTTAGTCTGTTTCCAGCACTTGGTTATTATAAATAACTTTGGAGTGCATAAGTTCTTTTGAATTGGTATTTCAGGATTCTTTTTTTTTAAAGATTTTATTTATTTATTTTTAAAGAGGAAGAGAGGGAGAGAAATATTAATGTGTGGTTGTTTCTCATGCACCTTCTGCTGGAGACCTGACCCACAACCCAGGCATGTGCCCTGACTGGGAATTGAACCACCGACCCCTTGCTTCACAGGCTGGCACTCAACCACTGAGCCACACCAGCTGGGGGTATTTCAGTATCTTAGGGTATAGTCCCAGCAGTAGGATCACTGGATCAAAAGACAGTTCCATCTTCAGTTTTTTCAGGAAATTCCATACTGTTTTCCACAGTGGCTGCACCAATATGCATTCCCACCAACAGTGCACTAGGGTTCTCTTTTCTCCACAACCTTGCCAGTACTTGTTGTTTGTTGGTTTATTAATGATGGCCATTCTGACCAGTTTGAAATGGTATTTCATTGTGGTTTTAATTTGCATCTCTCCAGTGGCTAGTGATGTTGAGCACTTTTTCATGTGTCTGTGGGTCCCCTATGTGTCCTCCTTGGAGAATTATCTGTTCAGGTCCTTTGCCCATTTTTTAATTGGATTGTTTGTCTTCCTGGTGTGGAGTTGTATGAGTTCTTTATATATTTTGGAGATCAAACCTTTGTCTGAGGTATCATTGGCAAATATGTTTTCCCATATGGTTGGTTCCCTTTCCATTTTGTTGATGTTTTCTTTAGCTGTGCAGAAGTTTTTTATTTTGATATAGTTCCATTTGTTTATTCTTCCCTTTATATCCTTTGCCCTAAGGGGGATGTATTGGTGAAAATATTGCTGCATGGGATATCAGAAATTTTCCTGCCTATGTTTTCCTCCAGTACACTTTTGGTGTCACAATTTATATTTAAGTCTTTTATCCATCTTGAGTGTATTTTGGGGTGTGGTGTAAGTTGGTGGTCAAGTTTCTTTTTTGTTTGCATGTATTTGCCCGGATCTCCCAACACCATTTATTGAAGAAGCTATATTTACCCCACTTTATGTTCCTGCTCCCTTTGTCAAATATTAACTCACTGTATTGACATGGGTTTATTTCTGGGCTCTCTGTTCTGTTTCATTGATCTATATGTCTGTTCTTATGCCAGTACCAAACTTTTGATTATGGTGGCTTTGTATTAGAAAGGAAACTGTATTTCCTTTGTAATATAGTTTGATATCATTTGATCCCTCCTACTTTGTTCTTTCTCAAAATTGCTGAGGCTATTTGGGGTCATTTATGGTTCCATATAAATTTTTGAAATATTTGTTCTACATCTGTGAAATATATCATTGGTATTTTGACAGGGATTGCATTAAATCTATAAATTGCTTTGGGTGATATGGACATTTTAATGATGTTAATTCTTCCATCCATGAACAGTGTATGTGCTTCCATTTATTTGTGTCTTCTTTAATTCCCTTCTTCAGTGTTGTATAGTTAATTGAGTACATGTCTTTTACCTCCTTAGTTTATTCCTAAGAATATTATTTTTCTTGTTACCTTAGTAAATGGAATTTTTCTCCTAATTGCTGTTTCTGACATTTCATTGTTGATGTACAAACATACCTTTGATTTCTGAATGTTGACTATTATCCCAATACTTTGCCAATTTACTTATTAGGTTGAATAGTTTTTTTGTTGAGTCTGTAGGGTTTTCTGTGTACAGTATCATACCATCTGCAAATAGCATCAGCTTTACTTCTCCTTTCCAATTTGGATACCTTTTATTTTCTTTTCTTCTCTGATCTCTGTGGCTGGCACTTCCAATACTTTGTTGAATAGAAGTGGTGAAAGTGGACACCCTTGTCTTGTGCCTGGTCTTACAGGGAAAGCTTTTAATTTTTGCCCATTGAATATAATGTTGGCTGTGTGTTTCTCATATCTGTCCTTTATTATGTTGAGGTATGCTCCCTATATTCCTACTTTGCTGAGTTTTTATCATAGATGGGTGCTGTTCTTTATCAAATGCTTTGTCAGCATCTATTGATATGATCATGTCAGTATTGTTTTTCATATTTTTTATATGATGTATTACATTTATTGATTTGCATATATTGTACCAATCTTGCATCCCTGGGATGAATCCCACCTGGTCATGGTGTATGATCTTTTTAACATATTGCTGGATCCAGTTTGCCAATATTTTGTTGAGGATTTTAGCATCTATGTTCATCAGCAATATTGGCCTATAGTTTTCTTTTCTTTATTGTGTCTTTATCTGGCATTGGAATTAGGATAATATTGGCCTCATAAAAAGAGTTTGGGAATCTTCTCTCTTCTTGGATTTTTTGGAGTAGTTTGAGAAGAATTGGGGTTAGCTCTTCTCTAAATATTTGGTAAAATTCTCCCATGAATACTTACCGCCCAGGGCTTTGGTGCCAGTAGTTTGTTGATTCTGCTTCGATTTCACTAGTTGACATTGGTCTATTCAGGCTTTGTATTTCTTCTTGACTCAGTTATGGAGGATTATATGTTTCTAGAAATTTGTCCATTGCACCCAGGTTTTCAAATTTGTTGACTGTTGTTGTTCATAGTAATTTATCATGATCCTTTGTATTTCTGTGGTATCAGTTGTAATTTCTTCTCTGTTGTTTCTGATTTTATTTATTTGAGTCATCTCTCTTTTTTTCTTGATGAGTCTGGTTAAAGACTTGTTGATTTTGTTTATCTTTTCAAAGAACCAGCTCATGGATTTATTGATTCTTTGAGTTGTTCTTTTAGTCTCTATGTCATTTAATTTTCCTCTGATCTTGATTATTTCTTTCCTTCTACTTCCTCTGGGATTTGTTTGTTGTTGTTCCTCTGGTTTTTGGAGCTGTAGGGTTAGTTTGATTATTTGAAATTTTTCTATCTTTTTAAGGTAGGCCTGTATTGCTGTGAACTTCCCTCTCGGGACTGCCCTCTCTGTGTCCTACAGGTTTTGGGTTGTTGTGAGTTCATTTTTGTTTGTTTGCAGAAACTTTTTGATTTCTTTCTTGATCTCATTCTTCACTCATTCATTGTTTAATAGCATGCTATTCCATCTCCATGAATTTGAGTGCTTTGGGTTTTTTTCCTTGAGGTTGGTTTGTAGTTTTAGTCCCTTGTGGTCAGAGAAAATGCTTGATATGATTTCAATTTTCTAGAATTTGTTGAGTCTTGTTTTGTGTCCTACCATGTAGCCTATCTTTGAAAATGTTTCATGTGCATTTCAAAACAATGTGTATTTTGCTTCTTTAGCATGAAAGTTTCTATGTATATCAGTGAAGCCCATTTGATCTATCGTGTCATTCAGTGCCACGATGTTCTTGTTGATTCTTTATTTGGAAGATTTGTCTATGTTGACAGTGGGGTGTTAAAATACCTTACTATAAGTGTATTGCTGTCTATATTTTTCTTGACATCCTCCAAGATTTTCCTTATATATTTGGGTGCTCCTATGTTGGTGCATATATGTTTGCAATGTTTATAACTTCTTGGTGGATTCTCTTTTAGAATTATGAAATGGCCTTCTTTGTCTCTTTTTATGGCCTTTGTTTTGAAGTCTATTTTGTCTGATGTAAGTATTGCTTTTCCAAGCCCTTCACTTTCAGTCTGTGTAAGTCTTTTGTTCTGAGGTGGGCCTCCTGTAGGCAGCATATGTGAAGGTCATGTTTTCTTATCCATTCAGCTTCTCGTGTCTTTTGATTGGGGTGTTTATTCCATTTACAATTAGGATTACTACTGATAGGTATTATTAATTGCAATTTTTCCTATTGTACCTGTGTTCCTCTCTCTCTCACTCTATACCTCCATCTTCTTAAAGCAGTCCCTTTAGTATGCCTTGCAATGTTGGTTTGGTGGAACTGTATTCTTTTAACCTTCTTTTGTCTGGGAAACTCCTTATTTTGCCTTCCATTTTAAATGACAGCCTTCCTGAGTAGAGTAGTCTTGGTTGCATGCCTCTGCTTTTCATTATTTGGAATATTTCTTGCCATTCCCTTCTGCCTTGTAGTGTTTTTGTTGAGAAATTTGCTGCTTGCCTTATTGAGCCTCCTGGTATGATACAATCTCTTTCTCCCTTGCTGCTTTTAAGATTCTCTCTTTGTCTTTCAAATTTGGCATTTTAATTGTGATGTGTCTCGGAGTAGGCTTCTTTGGGTTCATTTTGATTGGGTCGCTCTGTGCTTCCTGAACTTGGATGGCTTTTCCTCTCTCCCAGTTAGGGACGTTTTCTGTCATTATTTTTTTCAAACAGGTTTTCTATCCCTTGTTCTTTTTCTTCTCTGTGTGGTATTCCTGTGATTCAAATGTTTTATGTTTCATGTGGTCCTATAGTCCCCTTAAGCTTCCCTCATACTTTTTGAGTCTCTTTTCATGTTGTTGCTCTACCTGGGTATTCCAGCTCACCAATATGGTCCTCTCCTTCATTCAGCCTGCTCGTCATTTCTTCTAGTGTAATTTTCAGTTCAGATAGTGAATTCTTCATATCTTCCTGGTTCTTGTTTGTACTTTCAATTTCCTTTGATGTTGTTGTAGTTCCCACTCAGTTCCTTGGGCATCCTTATGACCATGTTTTTTTTTTTAATTCTGAGTCTGATTGGTTGCTTGCCTCAAATTTATTTAGCTCTTTAACTGGGTATTCTTCCATTCCTTTTGACTTGGGGGCTCTTTCTTTGTCTCCCCATTTTAGGTGACTGTTTTAGTTTGCTTCTGCATCTCAGGGTGCTCCACTTTGCCTGTCTGTGTTCATGGAGTGGCCTTCTGTGGTAGGAGTTCTATGGGACTCAATGGTGTGGTCTCTTTGATCTCCTTGTCTTGATGCTCTAGGTTTGCCCTTTCTTCCATTTGTGTGGGCTCTCTTGTTGTACTTGGATTTTACTTATTGGTGGCTTCTTTGTTACTGGGGTTCTCCCCTCCTGTGGGTTTACTGTGGTCATGAGTCCCACCTTGTCTTATATGCTGTTGTACAGGTGTTGGTTAACAAAGCAGTGTTACCAGATCACCAAACCTACACCAGCAAAAAGAACCCCATCCCATATCAACAATCTCAACTGCAATTGAGCAAAGATTAATAAAGCTGAAGAGAGAATACAGATATTATAAGATATAACAAAGGGAATATGAGATGACTGAAAGAGGGGAAAATGTTATTGAGTGGTAAGAGGGAGGAGAATTGATAAGAGTAGGGATAGAACCAAGGTGAGGAAAGGGAGAGAACAAAACTTAAAACATAAGTAAAGCATGGAAGGGCAGTGGGAACAATGGGGTAAGAAAAGGGATAGTGTACTATGAGGTTTGATGTATAATGGAACAGGTATTAGGCCAATGGGATAAAAATTGCATAAACACCACAGCAGGGTCAATAGCAATGACAGCTGAATGAAGTTTAATAAAGGTGGAATGGGAATAAGAATATTGTACAACAACAAAAAGTGAATATGAGATATCTACCATAAGGAAAATTGATTTTGAGAGGATGGGAGAAACAAACTAATAAGAGGAAGGAGTAAAACTCAGGTTGAGAGAGCAAATAAAAATGAAATAAAATTTGTCACCCAACTGACCAGGGACAGGAGGAAGGTGAACTGGAGAGAGACAGGAGGGGAGTATTCTGTGGGATTTAAGGTACAAATGAATAGTGAACAAGTAGGAGTTCTGTTGGAGAAGTACAGCAATGGCCGTGGTATTTCACCCAACTGGCCACTGTTTATAAAAGGTGGAGAAGAAATAAGACTCTTATAAGGAAGGAAAAGGAATGTGAGCTGACTTAAGAAAGCAGAGTGCTTAAGCGAGGTTAGATGGAAGAGAAATAGTGAGAGTAAGGGATAGGAACATGGCGTAGTGTGAGAGAAAGTAAAGTTTACCATAACAGTAAGGAAAGTCAGGAAGATGGTGAAATGGATTAAGACCAGGGAAGGGTGCTGTGTGGGATTTGGAACAAATTTGGAATAAATTTGGAATATGATAAAAAACATATAACCTGAATAAAAAGAATACATACTAAAATACCAAAAGTAGTGAGTTATTTGGAAGATTAATAAAATGAAAGAAGAAAAATTAAAATGATGTAAGCTAAAACAAAGAAACAAACAAAAAGCTAAAAAAATCAAACAAAATATACTAATTCTGATGAAAGGCAAGGTGAAATTTGTCTCAGCTGTTGGTGTTCTCCTGCTGACTTCCTTCTGCATCTGTCTCTGGTGTTCTCTCAGTTCCAGGTCTTACAGTCTTATTCTTGAAAAACAAAAGCCCTGCTGGTTGTCAAGCCTGCCTAGTAGATTTTGCAGATCTTCTTGGCTCCTGCAGTCAGTGCGAGATTAGACTCCGTTTTCCCTTTCCAACTGTTTGCCAGGAAAGGGGCTCAGTCTGGGCTACAGTAATCACAGTTGCCCAGTTTCCAGCCCACACCCTCAGAGCAGTGTGTTGTTTGCACTGTCTTCTCTGTGCAGTTGTGCTGGGCTGGCGCTGATACACCACCTCGCTTTGCATCCCTTTGATCAATCCTAAAGTGCACTGAGTGGGACCAAATTACACCCACAATTCTCCTTCCTTGTTGGCTGGGCAGCTGCACACAAGGTATCTGCCCAGGATACATAAGTATCCTGGTTCAAATTTTGAAAACAGTCTCTGTGGATGCTGCTCCTCTGAGCCACTGCCTGGGTTTACACTCTCTAGCAAATCCAGAGTCTTATTTCAGTCATGGCCAGTCATGGACCCCTTTTTCTCCCAGCTCCAGGTGCCACTGAGTTCCCCCCCCACTGTCTGGCACTGTCACAGTCTGCAACCTCTGCCACAGCTTGGGTGCATCGCCAGCTGTGTGTGTACTCTCTGCCTTCCCCCTTCACCCAAGAGACTTTAGGCATTCAAGTCTCTCCTGGAGGGGGTCTAGGATTTACCCACTTGGGGAGGGGAAGGAGCCACTAGGCTGCTGTCACTGACCTGGCTCTCTTCTATGTCCACACTGCAGCCACAGTTTCTGGCTCCATGCAAGGGGACTTACCCCATCCACCTATAAAACCACCTGTTTTGAAGCATCCTCTGCACACTTGGACTTCCAAACTTCATATCAGCTAAGATTCTATTGGCTGTTCATTTTGTCTTTTGGAAGATCAGCTAAGTGTCCCAGCTGGGAATACAAGCAAGTGAGCTCAGCTCCCACCTACATCGCCACCATCTTCTCTCCTGTAGTTTCTTTTTTTTTTGGCTTTTTTCAATTTTCTCTCCAATTTTCTCAAACCATTTATTAAAGAGACTGTCTTTACTCTATTATGTGCTCTTGCCTTCTCTATCAAATAATAATTGACCATGAATGTGTGGGTTTATGTGTGAGTTTATTTCTGAGCTCTCTGTTCTGTTCCACTGATCTCTATGTCTGGTTTTTTTTTTTTTAAGATTTTATTTATTTATTTTTAGACAGAGGAGGAGGGTGGGAAAAGAGAGGGAGAGAAACATCAATGTGTGGTTGCCTCTCACACACCCTCTACTGGGGGCCTGGTCCACAACTAAGAATTGGACTGGCCATCCTTTGGTTCACAGGCCCATGCTCGATCCACTGAGCCACACCAGCCAGGACTGTATGTCTGTTTTTATAGCAGTACTGTGCTGTTTTGATTTCTATGGCCTTATTATATAGTTTATTTTCAGGTAGCATGATTCCTCCAACTTTGCTCTTCTTTTTCAAGATTGCTGAGTCTATTTTGTTTCCATATAAATTGGGGGGATATTTCTTCTAGATTTTTGAAATATGCCATTGGTATTTTAATAGGAATTGCATTGAATCTGTAGATTGCTTTGGGTACTATGGATGTTTTTATGATGTTAATATTCACATCCATGAATATGGTATATGCTTCCACTAATTTGCATTTTTCTTATTTTTTTCTTCAATGTCCTATAATTTTCCAAGTACAGGTCTTTACCTCCTTAGTGAAATTTATTCCTAGGTACTTTATTTTTTTGCTGTAATAATTAATGAGATTGCTTTCTTAATTTCTCTTTCTGATAGTTCATTATTACTGAACTGTGTAATAATGAAACTGGTGGTGTATAAAAATGCCACCAGTTTCTGAATATTAATTTTGTGTCCTGCTACTTTACTAAAAATTCATTTATTATATCCAGTAGTTTTTGGTGAATTCTTTAAAGTTTTCCATGTACAATATTGTGTCATCAGTGAATAATGACAATTTTAATTCCTATTTTTCAGTTTGGATTCCTTTCATTTCTTCTTGTCTGATTGCTGTAGCTAGGACCTCCAGCACTATGTTAAATAAGAGTGGTGAAAGCAGACATCGCTAGTTTCTGATTATTGGGGAAACCCAATTAGTTTTTGCGCATTGAGTATGACATTGGCTGTGGGTTTGTACATATGGCCTGTATTATGTTGTGGTATCATCCCTCTATTCCCACTATGCTGAGAGTTTTTATCATAAATGGGTGCTGGATTTTATCAAATGCTTTTTCTGCATATTTGTATATGATCATGTGATTTTTTTTTTAAGATTTCATTTATTTATTCTTAGAGAGGGAAGGGAGGGAGAAAGAGAAAGAGACAAAAACATCAATGTGTGGGTTACTGGGGGCCGTGGCCTGCAACCCAGGCATGTGCCCTGACTGGGAATCAAACCTGCGACACTTTGGTTCACAGCTTGGTGCTCAATCCACTGAGCTACGCCAGCCAGGGAGTGATTTTTATCCTTCATTTTGTTTATGTGATGTGTATCACATTTATTGGTTTGTAATATTGTACCAACCTTGCATCTCTGGAATAAATCCCTCTTGATCATGGTGTGTGATCCTTTTACTGTATTGGTGAGTCCAGTTTGCTAGTATTTTGTTGAGAATTTTAGCATCTATGTTCATCAGGGATTTGGCCTATAATTTTCTTTCTTTGTAACATCTTTATCTGGTTCTGGAATTACCATAATGCTGTCCTCGTAAAAAGAGCTTGGAAGTGTTCCCTCTTCTTGAATTTTTGGAATAGTTTGAGATGGATAGTGTCATTTCTTCTTTGAATGTTTGTTAAATTTCACCTATGATGTCATCTGGTTCAGGACTTTTGTTTGCTGGCAGTTTTCCAGTTATTGCTTCAATTTTATTAGTTGCAATTGGTCCATTCATGTTTTCTGATTCTTTCTGATTCAGTTTTGGAAGATGGTATGTTTGTAGGTAATTATCCATTTTTCCCAGGTTGTCCAGTTCATTAGCATATATTTGTTCATAGTATTTTCTTACAATCCTTTTTATTTCTATGATGTCAGTTGCGACTTCACCTCTTTCATTTCTGATTTTATTTGTTGAGTCCTCTCTCATTTATTCTTGATGAGTCTGGTTAAGGGTTCATCAATCTTGTTTATCTTTTCAAAGAAGAAGCTCTTGGTTTCATTGATCTTTTGTATTTTTTTGTCTCTGTGTCATTTATTTCTGCTCTGATCTTTATTATATCCTTCCTTCTACTTTGGGCTTTATTTGTTGTTGTTTTTCTAGTTCTTTTAGGTGAAGGATTAGATTGTTTATTTTAAAATTTTGTTGCTTATTTAGGTAAACCTTTAAGGCTATGTACTTCTTTCTCAGGACTGTTCTCACTGTGTCCCATAGATTTTGGGTTGTGTGTTTATTCTCATTTGTTTCTAGGTAATTTTTCATTTCCTCCTTGATCTCATTGTTAATCCATTCATTGGTTAGTAACATGCTATATAGCCTCCATGTGTTTCAATTTTTTTTATTGTAGTTGATTTCTTGTTTCTTACCATTGTGGTCTGAAAAGATGTTTGACATGATTTAAATCTTCTTAAACTTGTTAAGACTTATTTTGTGTTCTAACATGTGGTCTGTCTTTGAAAATGTTGTGTGGGCACTTGGAAGAATGTATATTCTGCTGCCTTGGGGTGAAATGTTCTGTAAATATCAATTAAATCTACCCAATCTAGTGTGTTGTTTAAGGTCACTGTTGCCTTCTTGATATTTGTCTGGAAGATTTATCCATTGATGACAGTGGGGTGTTAAAATCCTCTACTATGACCGTATTGCTGTGGATCTTTCCCTTAATGTCCACCAAGATTTTCTTTATATGTTTAGGTGCTTCTGTATTTGGTGTGGAAATATTTACAAGGGTTATAGCATATCCTCTTGTTCAGTTGATCCCTTTGGTATTCTGTAATGACCTTCTTTGTCACTGTTGTGGCTTTTGTTTCATAGTCTATTTTGTCAGATACAGATATTGCTACCCCAGCTATTTTTTTTTGTTTGTTTCCATTTGCATGGAATATTTTTTCCATCCCTCACTTTCAGTATGTGTGTATCTTTTCTGAGGTGGGTCTCTTGCAGGCAGCGTATGTGTGGTTCTTGTTTACTAATCCATCCAGCTACCTCATGTCTTTTGACAGGACCATGTAATCCATTTATATATAAGGTTATTATTGATAGATACTTATCAATGTTTATTGCCATTTTATTCTGTATACCTATATTCTTCTCTCTCTCAATTTCTTTTTTCTTTCTTCTTCTTAAAGCAGACCCTTTAACATTTCTTGAAATGCTGGTTTGGTGGTAATGAACTCCTTTAGGTTGTTTCTGTTTGTTTTGTTTTTTGTTTTTCTATCTAGGGAGCTCTTTATTTTGCCTTCAGTTATAAATGATAGCCTTATTAGACTGAATAGTATCGGTCGTAGGTCCTTGCTTCTCATCACCCTGACTTATTTTATGCCAGTCCCTTCTGGCATGAAATTTTTTGGTAGAGAAATCATGTGACAGCCTTTGGGAGCTCCTTTGTAGGTTACTAATTGCTTTTCCTTGCTGCTTTTAAGATTCTCTGTTTGTTTTTAATCTTTGGCATTTTAATTGTGATGTGTGTTGGTGTGGGCCACTTTGGGTTCTTGATTGGCACTCTCCGGTGCTTCCTGAACTTGTGTGACTTTTTCCTTCACCAGCTTAGGGAAGTTTTTAGTCATTATTTCTTCAAACAGGTTCTCCATCCCTTGATCACTTTCTTTACCTTCTGGTAGCCTTGTGATATGGATGTTGTTATGCTTGATGTCCCAGAGGTTTCTTAGACTTTCTTCATTTTTTAAAATTCTCTTTTCTTTTTGATGCTGTGCTTGAATGCATACTATTATCTTGTCCTCAAAATTGCTGATTTGGTGCTATTCTTCATCTAACCTGTTGTTGATTCCTTCTAATGTAGTCGTCACTTTAGACATTGTATTGTTAATTTCGGATGGGTTCTTTTTGTGGTTTCTATGTCCTTTTTAATGTTTATTATCTCTTTAAGTTCTCTCTAAGATCACCCATTCTTCCTGTAAGGTCCTTGAACATCCTTATAACCATTGTTTTAAACTCTGCATCTGGTATTTTGGTGGATTCCATTTCATTTAATTCTTTCTCTGGGGATTTCTCTTGTTGTTTCATTTGGGTCATATTTCTTCTCTTTGTTTTGTCTTTGTGTATTAGGTAGATCTCTTAGATTCCCAGACTTGTTATGATGACTTTTTGATAAAGGTATCTTGTTGGGTTCAGTGGCCCAATCTTCTAGATCACCTGATCTCCATACTCCAGGAATGTTCCTTGTGGGTTATGTGCACCTTTTTGTTGTGGTTGAGTCTTGAATGCTGTTGGCCCTTTCATAGGTGGAGTTAACCCTTCAGGATGGTTTAGTAGAAAGATAAACCTCGATCACCACATATGATGTCCAGGGGCCACCCCACCAAGGCAGCGCTGTTCCTAGCAGAATCTGGCACCTGGCGAAATCCCCCTTTGGGTGTGCCTCTTGTGTGACTACTGGGGTCTAGCTCTGGTATGGTCTAAAACCCATAGCTGGTTGTGTTGCTTCTGGGTCCACTTGGGCAGGGTTCAGGTACAGGTCAATGTCAGTCATTATATGTAATTGGCCTAGGGCTGCCTGTCTGGAGCTACCACACTGTTTACTCTTTGTGCCTGCATCTGCTGGTCTTTCGTGTGCATACAAGGGCCCAGTTTGTGTATGTGGTTGGATTTTTCCTGCTTAGTACTGGGGGCAGATCTGTAAAAGAACCTAGGTTCCCTGAGGTCTGTCTGCACTTGTTGGCTTCTCCACCTCCTACTGAGGTTGCCTGGTCTTTCAGAGCTTTCACAAGAAAGACTATAGAGTAGGCCCAAGCTGGATGCAATCCACAGACCTTCCACAGGTTGTGAGCTTGGCCTGGCAGGGCAACAGACAGGGCTAGTTGGTTCCCTACCTGGGGTCACACATTCAGGCACTCAATGAGGGGAAAGTGGCCTAAACCACTCAGTCTATGCCAGAGTCTCCAACTCTAGTTCCTTCACAATGGGCTGTAGGTTCAGGTTGTGTGCAGCCAGCCATCTACTCAGCTGGGAAGAGCCACCAGGCTCAGGAGAACAGATCAAAAGTCTCCCATTGGGGATGATATTGGCCCAGCCCACAGGAGGGGGCTAAGCACTTAGTCCCAGTCCCAGACAACAACCTCCAAAGGGCTCACACTCTGAATGTCCCAGCTCTTAGCCTCTCTCCCTTTCCCTTCATGGAACTGAGCCCAGCAGGGCAGGGTACCAGGGATTTGGCAGGGCTGATGCAAAGAGTCTCCTGTTGAGGGCTGTGCCTGCAAACCTGGAGGAGGGGGCAGGACACTTCTTCCCCTTCCCAGGGTAACATGGGCTGAGCTCACAGGTGAGAGAGTACTGGCCCCCATCCCTCGCCATGTAGCCACACACCCCAGGATCCACCTGTCTGGTTCCTGGAGAAAAGCTTCCCTGGAAGACGTGCTTTGAAAATCCTAGCTCTGCATGGCACTCTGAATCCCTTGCTCAGCTGAACTCAGCAGAATAGAACCAACCAAGTGATTCGACAGGAGGGAGATGGGCACTGGCAATGCACTTGAGGTGGGAGAGGCAGGCCCTCTTTCCAAAGCCACACAGTTTATTCACTCTCTGAGTCTCTGCCAAGAGCCTCCCCAGAAAAAGAGGGCCCCCCAAATCATTGCTGGGTGCAGCCCGAATCCCCCTGTGCAGGATCCCAGTATGGCAGAGTGGCATCACCAGCAGTTAGACACCAGGCAGTGCTGTAACAATAGGAGTGCTTGTCCCTGGGAAGGTGGCATCTAGGTCTCCCAGGTGGACAGAATCCTCACTGATTTTTCACTACCAGATGCTAAGTGGGCTCCTCTTCATGTCTCTGTTGCTCTGGGTTGAGGATCCCTGTGCAGGGCTGAGATCCCACACTTCTGGGGGGAGGGAGTTTTGCAGCTGCAATATCCCTCTGGCTTCTCAACCACTGTACCTGGGTGCAGGGGCTATCCCTTTTCATGTCTCCGCCCTTCTTACCAGTCTCTGTGTGGCTTTTCTGAACCCTTGGTTATATTTCAGTTCAGCTAGCCTTTTGTTGGTTATTCAGGTTGATGGCTCTATAATTTAGCTATAAATCTGGTTTTGGCTGAGAGCAGGTGAAGGTAACTTCCACCTACTCCTCTACCATCTTGGAATGCCTCATTTTTTTCTTAGTTGTATTTTATACTTAAAGTGTCTTCCTTTGTTTCGATTTTATGGTTTACCTTTATTTTAACCCCAACTATATGCTTGCATTGAAAATTAGAAATGGAAGACCCACCCTTTTGCTTTTGTTCTTCCTGGTTCTCCTTGTTTTCCTGTTTCCTAGGTGTAGAAAGAAGGAAGGGTGGTTGAACCTAGGTGAATTAAAGCCCCTTCTGACTAAAATAGTCTATGATTCCACATCCTCCAAACTTTTGATCCAGATGCTTATACTGTAGGCTGGAATGGGAATTAGAAGAGCAGCCTTTTCTAGAATGCTCTGGAAATATAAGGTGGGAAGACCTGTTGCTCCTCTTTTTGTTCCAAAACTATAAAGGAAAGTGCTTAGCTAGAATTTTTTTAACTCCTGTCATTGCTGGTCCTAATGGCTATGGGTTTTGAAATGTAGTTTTTCTTTTAGAATTAAAATTATATCATTAGGATAGAAAAATGACCAAGAACATTTGCTTCTTAGTTTGACATACTAAATGTTTTACATTTTCTTAACTCAAAAGTTTTCTATGGCTAGAGATGTTTTCATTAAGATAACTTTTATAGCATTAAAGTCATTTCTATAATCTCATATAGGATCTGGAAAAAACTATTTTTTTCAACAAAAATTTATTGAGTATCAGCTGGTGTATCTGGCAGCCTGCTGGCAAACGAATGCAAGAGGTTGGTTGGAAACAGCAATTCCTAGTAGGGGATATTAATTTTTGCAGAATATTATGCTGCTTCAATTTCTGGGGGGGGGGGGTAATTAAAAGAGATTTGGAATATAATAAAAAACTAAAATATAATAAAAAACATTTATCCATTTCACTAGGGGTTAATATATCTTCATGAGTGCTACTGTTTTTAATTCCTATTTGCTGATTTTGGCCATTGACCTATGGGGAATTAAATGTCCTAACTCTTAAAGTTTTTTTAATTTTTAATTTTAAATTAACTTATTTTCAATTATAGTTGATATACAATATTATATTAGTTTTAGGTGTACAAAAAGTGATCACCATAAGTCTAGTACCCATCTGCAAATGTCTTAACTCTTAGTCCAGTTAGTTTCTTCCTTTATAGGTTCTACTTAAGATGTGGACATAACGTGTTTTAGATAATTCTAAGAAATAATTCTTAGTTTTGTTCACAGTGATAATGTCATTGTAGTTATGTACACTAGTGTTGTAGTTATATAAAAATTTTCCTCTTTTTAAAGCAGTGCTTACTGAAGTATGCCTGGGGGAAATGATTGGAGATGTAGGATTTACTTTAAAATAACTCAGCCAACAACAATAATAAAGAGAGCTAAATGGAGCATATGTGACAAAATCTTTATAGTTGTTGAATCTGGGATATGTGTTGGTTCAATAATATGTTCACTCTACTTTTACATACCTCTGAATTTTTTATGAGAAAATAAACACACACACACAAAACATTATTATGTAAATACAGCATGACAAATTTGGAAAAAAATGTAAAATTTTATCCCAAAGAACCTAACCTTAATTTTTGAACTGGCATAATATTGCAGGTGATGGTTGGATTCATAATGTCATAACAAATTGTTGGAAACAACTGACACATTTACCTAAAACAAGACCCAGGTAAGTCTAGAAGTTAACAAACAATAGTAAAATAGTCAAGAATTTTTTAAATATTAAAATATAGTACTTAATTTATAGTGTTTGCCATTAAAACCTTAAATCACCAGGAAAGATGTTTTTTCAAGTAAGCTTGATGTTACTGATATAATTTAATGATCATTTAAATGATATCTGATTGTTAGAAATGATCTATTCAGTTTCTACCCATATTTGCATATTTGAAAGTATTATCCTTTTAAGTAAATGCATAATATTGCCTGATAAATATGAAAATTGATAGTAACATATAATTTTACTTTTTTAATAAGTAGACGTGAATGGGGTTGGCTTTAATAGTAGTAGTTTATGGAAGAGGTTTAGAGCAGTTTAATGGGGAAATTGCTTTCATGTCAATCAAATACTGTTTTTGTTTATTAACTTATATTCATTTATGTGAATTTTTTAAAAAGAAAACATTATTTCTGGTATTTGTAGAGTATAATTTTCTACAAAAATTACAGAAATGATGTACTATTTATTATTAGGCTACAAAGAAAACCACATTAGTACTGTAAATCTTATTTTTTCTAATTTGATTGAATTGTGTAATAAAGATATATTCATAGGAAATTCAGATTTGGCACATTAAATTATTATAATTAGTAACAGATTTTATTCTTTTTCATGCCATGTATTTTAGATTTTTTACTATATTTATTCTAATGTGAATCAACTTAATAACATACATTTCAGTAATTTAATATATGACAAGTAACTTGAGAAAAATACCTGAAAATATTTATATATATATATATATATATCATTGTGTATACCTATATTACTATGAATAATATATTTAAAGTTTATCATAGTTGTATGTATGATTCTTATATCTTCATGTATAAAAATTCATTTGAATGTTTTATTTTAGTAATTCTGTATTTTTTCTAATATATATTTTAATTTAAAGAGTTTTATATTAAGATATAGGAGCCCAGAGTTCTAGTCCTTGCTCAGCTACTACTTAGCATTTTGGCTTTGGGAAAGTTACTTACGAAACTGAGCATTGTTTTTTCATCTGTGAAATAAGAGAGCTGGACTAGATAAGCTCTTTGTTCTCTTCCAGTTGTTTGATTGTATGAATGCATTAATTATAGACCAAAGTGGTAGTAAGAATGTTTAATTTTTTAATTGCTATTTTATATTTAAACCCTTAATGAGTAATTAAAGCAGCACAACTATGATCATTAATATACTAGTTAGAACTGAGCTATGTGAAGAGATTTTGTAAATTTAACTAATGTGCCATCTAAATAATATGCTTTATTAGAATGTTTAGGTGATAAGTTTAGAGCAGCTGTGAGAGGACATAAACTGTCAGTCTGTAGAAAGAACATCAGGTTGCAAACTAGATGTCACCAAAATCAAGGCAGGAAAGGCTTTCCAGTGTTCTTCGAAGATGAAGTCCAGGCCAGAGTTTCCATAAGGCAGATAAGACAGAGGCAGATCTATCTTCAGGTATGAGGTGAGGAGGAGAACAGGTGGGATACAGTTTAGTGTAAGGAGAACATATATGTGTGTGTATATACTAATTTTTTATGAAAGTAAGAATTTACTTAACATCTAAATGAATTTTGTGCAAACTTTTCCAAGTTATAATTTGAAATGTAAGCTGCCCAATTCTCCTCTTGTAATTCTACATCAGGTTTCTCAACCTCTGTACTATTGACATTTTGGACCAAATTATTTAATGTGAGGGGTGTCCTGTGCATCGGAGGATGTTTAATAACATCTCTGTCCTTTACCCATTAGATGCCAGTAGTACTACCCCCCATCAACCTGGAGTTATGACAATCAAAAATATCTCTAGATATTGTCAAATGTCCCCTTGGGGACAGAAGTGGCCCTGGTTGAGAACCACTGTTGTACAGCGTTACGTCCTCCTCTAAAGGTCTCACTAGATAAAACAATATTTGGTTGAAAAGCTGTCTACATATTCATATCTGATCATTTGTATAGGTGGCTGTCAGCACAGAACTTTCTTAAATATCTGTAAAAGGTGTCAATAAGGTGTTGGTCTATAGAGCCTTAGATACAGTTGTATCCCATGAGCATTGCCAAGGTTACCTGACCTTCTCTCCAATAAGTTAAGCTTCCAATATCTGAGGACTCCATCATATTCTATCTCTTCTACCCAATCCCTCTTCTTGTTCCCAACTCCAACCCCAAAACATAATCTGGGTGTCGCTGAAGATTTATATCACATTATGGTCTAACACACAAGCTGGAGAATTGGGCAGAGTATTTCCCAAACAGAGTCTCTAATGACTCACTTCTATCCTGGGTCCGAAGTACATTTGTCATTGAATGTATCAAGATTGAGGAAAGGCTTTAAGAAGCTGTACATAATATCACTGTTTGCACTTGTGGAAGTTAAGTAAAAAGTATTAATGTACTAAAAATAAGTTATGTGGTAATAAAAGGTGATAACATGTAATTATTTGGGGAATTTGTTGATTCAGCAATTTGATGTGTTAAGAGAAATAAAGTACTTTCAGAATTAAAGCAATGACTTTGTAAACCCTCAATTTATTTTGTAAAATTGAGAAATTTATGTGTATTTTTTATTCTGATAGTTTAAGCCCTCAGAAATATTGAACTTTTTAAAACCATAAAAGTATTCTTGGTAAATAATGTGAAACTGGAAATGGATCTGTGCTATCAGACCATTTTCAAAAGAATGTTAAATGCTCTACTCCTTTATGAAATAATGTGCTTATTTGATCTCTGAATAAATTATGATGGCATTTTGTGTTTGCTTTTGTTAATCAAAAGTTTTTGATCACCTGCTGGATACAGAACACCATAATAGGCATTTTTAAAGAGAAACATATAATTAGATTACCCAAGCTCCAGTGATGTGCTGGTAAACAGTTAACACTGCTGTCCAGGAAAAACAAAATTTTAAAAAAGACATAATATGTAGCATTTGCTGATTTCCACCATGGCTGGTTTCAAGCTACCAACATGATGTCATTGAACATGGAGTCGGATGGAGGTGCACAGTCAGCTTTAACTAGTCAATTAACTGGTTCCAGCATACCAGTGCAGCAGTTTTTCACCTTAAAGATCTTTTTGTGGGGAGCTAAAGACACATCAAACAGTTAAAGCAGTATATAGAGCAGTTTATCATCAAGTATAAGTTAGATTATAAAATGAGCACTTAAATGTTGAAAGGTGCTAAACAGAGAGGGTGACAGCCAGTTCGGGTAGCATTTGGGGATTTTTTTTTAATTATATATTATTGATTATGCTATTACAGTTGTCCTGATCTTTCCCTCTTTGCTCCCCTTCACCCAGCACCCCCTACTCCCTCAGGCAATCCTCCCACCATTGTTCATGTCCATGAGTCATGCATATAAGTTCTTTGGCTCCTCCATTTCCTACATTGTACTTTACAGCCCCATGGCTACTCTGTAACTACCTATTTGTACTTCTTAATCCCCTCACTTCATCACCCATTCTCCTCCTCCGTCTCCCATCTGGCAAACTTCTAGTAACTAACGTCTTTTCTCTTGCTGCTTTTGAGAGTCCATCTTTATCTTTAACCTTTGGCCTTTTAATAATGTGTCTTTGAGTGGGTCTCTTTGCATCAATCATAATTGGGTCTCTCTGTGCTTTCTGGACTTGCATGTCTAGTTTCTTCACCAAATTAGGGAAGTTGTCTTGTGCTATTTTTTCAGATAGATTTCTAATGTCTTGCTCTTTCTATTCTTCATCTGGCACCCCTATGAGGTGAATGCTGGACCTCTTAAAGTTGTCCCAGAGGTTTATACTATCCTCATTTTTTGGATTCTTTTTTTTTCTTGTTCTGCATGGTTGTTGTTGTTGTTGTTTTGCTTCCTTATGTTTCATACCATTGATTTGATTCTTGGCTTCATCCATTCTCCTGTTGTTTCCCTGTAAATTGTTCTTTATTTTGATTAATGTATCCTTTGTTTTTGACTGGGTCTTTTTTATGTTGCTGAGGTCCTTGCTAAGTTCCTTGAGCATCCTTATAACCAGTGTTTTGAACTCTGCATCTGATAGATTGCTTATCTCCATTTTGTTTAGTTCTCTTTCTAGAGTTTTGATCTGTTCTTTCATTTGGGCCATGTTTCTTAGTCTCCTCATTTTGGCAGCCTCCCTATGTTTGTTTCTATGTATTAGGTAGAAGTCCTTTGAGTCTGTGTCTTGCTAGTATGGCCTAATGTAGTAGGTGTCTTGTAGGTTCCAGTGGCACAGCCTCCCCTATCACCCAAGCTGGGTATTCAAAGTGTGCCCTTTGTATGGTCTGAGTACACTCTCCTCTTGTAGTTGAGCCTTGGTTGCGGTTGAGAGACCAATGGGAGGGATTTACCCAGGCCAGTCAGCTGTTAGGACTGGCTGTGACCACTGACCACCAACCTCTACCCCCTGTGGAGGATCATCTGTGCAGGAGCAGGGTGGTGGTGCTCTGACTTGGTCTCTAGGTGTCCACTGGATTCATTGGCCCCAGGGTTTCCCAGGTGGTGCAAGCCAAGGTCCAATCCCACATGTGTTTTACCCAGGTCACCCTGCCTGAACTATAAAGCAATCTGAGATGGCTGCTACTTGTGCTGGGCTTGGAGATTCCCAGGTGAAGCCAAACTGTGACTCTAATCTGGCTGCTGCTAGGGCTCACTGAAGCCAGTTGTTGCTTGTTTGATACGATTTAGGAGCCAAGACCAGCCATTCTTACGGCAAAGCAGTTTGTGTGGACCCCTAAATTGGGTGGATCTCCAGGGTGGGTCACACAGTGTTAGCCAGGTTGATATAATCTCAGATAGGGCACCAGCCTACTGGTTTTGTTGGGGTAGGGCTCAGAAAAGGGACAATGGGCTGTGCTTGCCCTGATGCCAGACACTGCAATCTCTCCCTGTGTGCCACTGGTGCCCTTCAGGCTGCCACCCCAGTGCTGCAGCTCAGAGGGAGTGAGTCTGAATAGGTGAGTCTGTGTGTGGGTTCCCCAAGAGGAACTGCTTAGGGCTCCAGTAGCCTCCTCCACAGACTGAATCCCCACTGGTTTTCACAACCAGAAGTTGTGGGGACTTATCTTCCTGGCACTGGAATCCTGGGCTGGAGGCCTGGTATGGATGGATCTAGGACTCCTTGCTCCATTTGGGGATTTTGAGCCTGTTTTTCTTTTAGGCCATGGAAGAATGACTTCTCATTTTAAAACTTGGAAACTGAATGAACAGAGTCAGATGGAAGCTTTACTCTTAGGAAAAGCAAATTAAGTTTGCTGAAGTGGAGGGTTCATTTGGAGAGAAGCAAGAGTTCATTTTAGTTTTATGGGAAACAGAAATAGTTCTTGGTTGTAAATATAGGATAAGAAAAATGGCACAGGTACATCTTGATCAGAAGGTGTCCATGGTTAAAAACAATATTTGACAAATATTTATCAATATGTAGCTGATATTACAGACAGAAAGATGAGGAACATGTGTGGTATTCTGTACCCAGAGTGATAAGCAGTGTAACGATGTAAATAAAAAGAAAATTCCAAATTGGACTTGTCAGGTGATGGGAGAAGAGGGAACAGGAGTCAAAAATGAGGACAGGAACATGGCAGATAGTAATAAGGAAAATGGGAAAGGTGTCTATTTATGCTGATCAGTTCTTCCTAAAATGTTTTTGTGATAAATTATTTTAATATCCAAGTTAGAGAGATTAGAAAAAGTTGTGGGATAAAATGGGAAAGTTATTATCATCTCCTTAACTGAAATGATGTGACTTAATGAGCTCTAAAATCTAATTCTCTGATGATCCTAGAAGGATCTTTAAAATCTGTCTTCTTTGAGAATATGCCAAAATTTGGAGTTTGATAATGCCTTTTGAAATAGATTACATTTTAGACTGTTCAATTGAAGATATTTATCTGTGATATAGTTTCTTCTTTGATAGTATTTCACTGTTTATACTTTTCAATCATAGGTTATGGCACACTGCCTGTTTGGGAAAAGAAAATGAAATAATGGTATTTGGTGGGAGCAAAGATGATTTACTTTCCTTGGATACAGTAAGAAAATTTCTTATCTAAATATTTCCTCTAATTGTGTTATTCAGCCTAAATGGTTGTTCAATAAGAATGTTAGTATCCCTACATTGCAAAATATGGAAAGGCATGAAATATTATTCTGTGGTGTGACTAATCTTCAGAGTAAGTGGCTTTTGTGAAGTATTTCAGGATCTTAGGTTTGCAAATCAAAATAGGTCTATTAACTTTATTAGTCAAGTTATTAAGAAAAGGCTTCAAAGGATGGCTTTTCATTGTTTCTCTGATGTTTCCCATGATATGGGTGTTTATAATTTTATTGAAATAATTGATACATAAAAAGAATATATGATGTATATGTAAAATACTTAGTGTAAAAAGTGCTTATGAATTTTGCTACCTAACAATAACTAGAACATCATTAATGCTAGCTTTTTTCCTCAAGAGGAAACTACTTTGAAATGCTTAGTGTATTTTCTTTTATTATGTGCATCTTTTGCCACTGCTTCACCTGTTTTACACTTGCATGAAAGCATTTGTTTTAAAATCTGATAAAACTAAGGTCAAAGGAATAAATGGGTAGCATTTGGAGGGTATTGTTCTTTCACTCCTAGCACCTTGGGAAATTCAGAGCAGGGTGGCCACCCTCCTTTTTTGGATGTGATGGGACAGGATTTCAGGACTGGTTGCTGTGGTTGGATGAACACTTAGGCACAGCAGGACTGAGCCTCCGTGGAGGTGGTGGTACAACAAGCCAGGGTCCAGCCAAGGAGGGGCCCATTCCCTTTCATCTCCTTGGGTGTAGTTATTTCCAAAGTTGCTCCTATGGAATAGCCTGGCAAACCCTGAAATAGGTAGCTTCTCTCTAGGTAACTGGTTTATTTCATAGTCCTGAAGCCTTAAATTTAAAAGTTATATATACTGAAAGTTTCAGAACTTACTTTGGCTGAGAATGCAGTGCTTCAATAAAAGATGAAAACCACAACTTTGCATTTAATTAAGAAGCAAATTTAGTGGTTCATCTTTTTCTGGGCACTAGAAGTCTTCACTTAGGACACAAATTTTATCATTGAAATAGGAATTCTGATTAAAATCATGATCATAAATTATGAAATTCTAAAGACCTATTTGAAAGGATTAGGGAAATTTTCTGCTGATTCTTCCACATTAATTTTCAAATGAGAAAATCGTATTCAAAAAATCTTTTAGACCTGTGATTTTCAAATGAAGAATTCTCAGAAAGTCCTGGTGTTACACAACGGACCCATGGAGGGTGGGGGGACAAAATACAATAACCTAATGGACCCCCCCTTTCTCCCAGGATCCCCCTGTACTAGGTTCGCCTTGCCTAGTGCCAGGGAATTATAGCTCTCAATGCTAGAGACTGGTGAAAAGGAAAGTAATTATTTATTCAAAAGTTATACAGACTTAGGAATAATGACAATGTCTTCATTAAGATCCGAAAGTCCCTTAAAACACCCACAAACACACACAGTCCTTCCTTCCCCTTTACCCACTCCTGGGTACCATATCTCAGGAAAAGAAATAGAAGTCCATGGCTCAGGTAGCCCCTGGTTCTTCCCAGTAATCCTTGCTCAGCTGGCAGGCCTCTCTTGGTTCCCAGCACCATCAGCTATGTCACTGGGATCTCCAGTTCTTAATCCAAACCCACATGGCACCTTCTTTTGGCTCACCAGCAAGAGCCCTTTCACCCCTTTCCTTCCCACAGCGTCTCTCCTGCATTCTTCCAAACTGCTGAGAGAGTTCTGCATCGCTGCTACATCTTGCTTCCCAGCTTCCTAAGCTGTGTGGCAAAGGGAGCCCCAAAGCCGTGTGGTTCTCTTCTAGCATGGCTGCCATGCCTGGGTTTAAATCCCAGCACCGGTCTTCCTCTGCAGCCCCATTTCTGATCCCTCCCACAATTGGCTACACCTGCCAGCATTCCTGTGTTTTTCCAGCTTTTCTGGGCTGCCGTAGTAAGTTCAGGCAGGTGTGGCCTTGTGGTGTGGAGCCAATCATCTCCAAGCTCTCATGCAGGCCCTGTAACCGGCGGGAGCTGCCTCCCAGTTACATCCTGGGTGAAAGTCACTCCCATCTCCCTGGCTTAAAGCCCTGGCACAGCAGCTGAACATACCCATGAAACCAGTTAAGACTTACGGATATGTTAAATGACCATACCTGAGGTTATTTGCAAAACTGTTGTTATGCAGATCAACTCTCAATGGCCCTGCTCCATATGTCCCATCCCCTAGTTCAGACTTGTGGGGGTAAGGACATCCTGTCTTTTTTTTAATATTTCCTGGACAGCCTGAGTTCTGGACCCCATTACAAATCCCTATTGGGGGGCTCCTGGCTGCACCCTGTTACACTGGGACCACCTGGAAAAGGGAGATGGGATAAAGAGAAGATCTAAAAATAAGAGTAATTTGGATGAAAAAAGTTCTGCTTAAAAAAAAAAGTTTGAAAACCACTACATCGTCATTGTAAACTTACTGTTCTAAGAGAAAAACATGTTTCTGATTTTTAAATTTGTGGTTATATAGATTGTGGTTAGGTAAAAACTGGGTCACTGAAAATATAGGAACCACGTTTCTAAAATTTGTGTGTACGTAGATATCTGTATGTATGTGTATGTTTGTATGTGCATGTGTGTATGTGTGTCCATACCCAGAGAGATTTATTTGCAGCTTTATATAATTTCTTTTACATTTATAAAATAAAATATTTAATATTAATGGTTATTTTTATTTTTAAATTTTTTATTGTTCAATTACTGTTGTCTCCATTTTTCCCCCATTGCTGTCCCCTACCCTACCCACCCTTCACCTCCCACACCCACTCTCCCTGCCCCCCAGCTTTTTCTTTGGCATTATTTTTATAAAAAATGTTGACAACTCCTTTTTATGTTGATTAGGGTCACTGTAATGATTTATTGATCTTTCAAACACAACCTTATTCACTACTCAGGTAAGTAAATTCATTATTATTTTTAAAGATTTTATTTATTTTTAGACAGAGGGGAAGGGAGAAAGAGAGGGAGAGAAACATCAGTGTGTGGTTGCCTCTTGAGTGCCCCCTACTGGGAACCTGGCCTGCAACCCAGGCATGTGCCCTGACTGGGAATCAAATCAGCAACCTTTTGGTTCACAGGCCCACAGTCAATCCACTAAGCCACACCAGCCAGGGCTGAAATTCATTATTTTCAATATATATGCCATTAATATATGATAATTTCTTTCCGCCTGATTTTTGGGGAACTTTGTAATATTTTTCAGGTAGTTTATGACTTGAATTTTTTAAATGTTCAAATTATCCTAAGAGTATAATCAAATTTGTTATGGTGAAACATACACCAATGTTATTTGTATTTTTCTTTAAGATTTTATTTATTTTTAGAGAGAGGAAGGGTGAGAGAGAGGGAGAGAAACATCAATGTATAATTGCCTTTCACATGCCCCCTACTGGGACCTGGCCCGCAACCCAGGCATGTGGCCTAGACTGGGAATCAAACTGGTGACCTTTGGTTTGCAGGCTGGCACTCAGTCCACTGAGCCACACCAGCCAGGGCAAATGTTATTTTTAAAACAAAATATAGAGTATAGTCACATTTTTGCTCTGATAGTAAAATTGCATTTGGTTCATATGGGAATATAAAACATACTGTATTTCCTTGATTCTAAGCCTGACTTTGTCTTTATTTTAACTTTTCTGAAGTCAGAGAATAAACACATATACATGCTTTTAATTTAGTACAATTTTTTTATAACTTCAAAGCTGTTATTAAATTGGTAGTGTAACTTACAGAGACTTAGCTCATATACTCTTGCTTTAAAAAGAATGTATGCAACGTTTAGTGGGAGGATTGTGGAAGAAGCCCCTGTTCCTGCTGGGGAAGGTTAGGAGGAAGGGTTTGAGTGAAGTAGAAGTCACCCAGTGAAGAAGTGTGGGTATTTTGTGCAGTAGGAGTAACATGGGTGAGGGCACTGGAGACAGAGAGACAGAGAGACAGAGAGAGGTGACATGCTCTATGTCGGGGAGTATGCTATAACTTCCAGACATCTTACAGCTTGAATCGCTTGAAAACCAATGAACTAGCTCAAACTGGACCTCCCTAAAGTTTTTCTTAACTGTCCTTTCTGTCAGCAGTGTTTCCTACACTTGCTGCACATTAGAATCTCATGTGGAACTTTAAAACATATTGATGCCTGGGTTCCATCACCACAGATTGTGGTTTCACTGGTCTGGGGTGTAGTGTGGACTTTGAAATTTTTTAATGCTCCCAAGGTAATTCTAACGTGGAGGCAAAGTTTAAGAATTGCTACTGTAGTGATTTATACTGCAGTGTATTTTTACTTGACTTTTGCTGTGAGCAACATAACCGCTCTCCCTAAGTAGACGGCACATTCCTCATACCTCAGGATCAAGGAATATAGTATTCAAGTGCCCACCATGGGGAGGCAATCGCAACCTTTCCCATAAATTGCTAATAATGTAGAAGGCAGGCATTCAAACAACTATAGTAGAAAATTAAAAATTGCTTTAAGAGGCATGTATAGACAGTTTATGAGAATACTAGAGAGGAAGGCCCTCTGTCCACGTGGTTAAGATTGTGAAGGCTAGGGAAGTCTTTCAGAAGAAGAGTTTGAGACAAGAATTTACTATGAGCAGGCAGTGCAGAGATGCTAGCACTATATATGATGTACCTTGGAAACTGAGTTCTTGAGTATTCCTGGGATATAAGTATGAGGGGGGAGTTGTAAGAGATGAGGTTGAACAAGAAATCAGAACCCATATGTGACCTAACACTGTGTCGCTCATGAAGAGGAGTTTATATTATCTTGTAGGAGGTCAGGAAGCACTGAAAAATTTGAAGCAGAGGAATGAGATAATCATATCACAAGTTAGAAAATTCCTCTGGCAATGGTGTGGATGAGACACTGGAGGATATGTGGCCTGGTTAGGAAAGTTGGTAGACACTGTTGCAGTGGTCAGGCACAGAGTGACAGTCTGACCTAGAAAATGGCAGTTGAGCTGGAGAAGGGAGGGAGGTGGGGATACTTAGAAGAGAAACATGGGTGTGGTAGTTAAAAGAGGAGGGAAGAATTGGTGGTAGAGAGAATAGGGAGAAGGCAGTGGAGTTCAGGGTGGGATGGGGTAGAAATGATAAATTTGGTCTTGGACATACTAAGTTGAAGTCCTTAGCGGACCTCTAAGTGGAGCTATCCTTCAAACAGGTAATATATGGATAGAGGTCTGGGCTAGACATAATGATTTAAAGATTGTTGGAATATAAACGATGTGGGTTAGCTTTGCCCAGGAAAGTTCATCCTTACTATCACAAGGATGAAGCCAACAACTGAGCATTAAGAGCGCATTCTGTTTGAGGAGCAGGTAAAGGAAAAAGAGGCACAGAGAGTGACCAGAAATGTCAAAGGTGAACCAGCAGATAATGGGAACACAAAACCTGCAGGAGGAGAGAATTCAATATGGAGAGACCACTTATTATAAAGAGATTACATTATTATTATAAAGAGATTACCGAATATCTGGATTGAAAAGTGCCTAGGAGGTCTTGGCTGGGTAACTCAGTCCTGATATGCCAAGAATGTCATTCTAATATGCTAAGGTTGCAGGTTCAGTCCCCAGTGAGGGCACATACAAGAACCAACCAATGAATTCATAGATAAGTGGAACAAGAAATCAGTGTTTCTCTTTCTCTCTCTCTTTCTCTCTCCCTCTTTTTTACTGTCAAATCTATTAAAGGAATGGAGGGAGGGAGGGAGGGAGGGTGGGAGGAAGGAAGGAAGGAAGGAAGGAAGGAAGGAAGGAAGGAAGGAATTAAGAAACATGCCTTGGAGTTTGGCAATACTAGGAAGTTGTTGGTAAGGTGAGGGTGGAAGCCAAGACGACTTCTAGGGATGAACACCAGGACCAAGGAAGGACTGAGCATATTTGTTCACATGCTGAGGAGAAGAAACCAATGGGAATACGTTGTTGCAAACACAGGAAGTGAAGGCAAATGAGCAGAGCATTGTCTTGAGGAGGTGTATTTTAGTGAACAGGTAAATTGAATTGCCCCTTGACTGGAGCAAGAATACTTTTAAAATAGAGGAGAAAAAAGGAAGTATAAAGAAAAATTAATTTGTTGGTTGGGGACAGGGCATTGAGGTAGTTTTGGCTGATAGTGAGGTCATCTGATAAGAAGAGAGACGAGGATGTGAATTTAAGAAGAGTGGTGAAATTTGAAATAGCTGCTGAGGTGGCTGAGAAGATGACAGAGTGGTGCTGAGCACTGAAGAGGGCACAGCTGGGGTACACAAGAAGCAGTGAGCAGTGAGCTATGTGGGCAGGCACACCGTCCTCTCCAGCGACACTGAGCAGCCAGGGTGCAGGTGCAGTGCAGAAAGGAGATAATCACTGAATTTACCTGTGGTTGGAATTTAGCCAGGATGGTGTAACAAGGGGGACAGTAGAGAGAGGGATTAAGATTTTTGGCAAGAGAATGAAGTGCCTATGGACTAGGCTGGATAGGAAAGAAAGTTAAAACTGGAGGAGTCTTGTTATTTGGTGAACCAGGAAGAGTAAAAAGATAAAGGAGTATAAAAATTAAAAGGATGCAAGGATCCAAGAGGAGAGTATGGAAGTTTAAGGTTTCAGAGGTCAAACTATCCTGAGTGAGATCATAAAGAATAAAAAGGTTTTTGCCCTGGCTGGTGTGGCCCAGTGGATTGAGTGCTGGCCTGTGAGCCGAAGGGTCACTGGTTGGATTCCCCCTCAGGGCACATGCAAGGTTGTGGGCCAGGTCCCCAGTAGGGAGTGTGGGAGAGACAATAATCAATATATCTCTTGCACAGTGCATTTCTCTTCTTCTCTTTCTCACACTCTTCCCTTTTCTCTAATAGTAAATAAATAAAATCTTTTAATAAAAAAAGAATAAAAAGGTTTTCTACAAAGATGCTAAAATCAGTGAAGAGACAAGATTGTGGTAGCAAAGTCCTCAACATGGGTGGGGTCAGGGGTGCTGATGAGCAGGAAGGAGGTTAGTAGATGGCAACTAGTGACAGTGATGATAGCAGGCTGGAAGCAGAATATTAACACTGGCTCCTTGACTATGAAAGCGGAGGTGAGGGAAAATTTGTACTCTTTTCTCAGGAGGGCTACACACAAAGCAATTTTCTTAAATTTCAGTTAAAGCTAGGACAGAAAGTCAGAAGAAGCAGGGGTGTTGGTAGACAAAGCTGGTGTTCTGAAAAGCACCAAGGAGAGATTTGGAAGGGAATATTGTCAGTATACACAGACCCAGGGAAAAAGTCACAGGACTGAAAATCTTCTCTGTGAGCAGAGGACAGGAAAAGACTAAAGAAAGAGGCTGGCCACTTCAGTCTCGTAATTAATGGAATTTATCGAGGGAAACTTACATAGGAGGCACGTGTTGGGTGGCCGTAAAATGAAATGGATCCCCACACCATTTGACGGGCACCAAAAAATTACATGGGATAAAGGGGTGGATGGTAACGGGTACTCAAATGTGAATGCTACTACTTACAGTGAATTACTTTACACATTTGTCCAGCTCAGGACAATGGCCTTGTTCTAGGAACCAGTAGTGCAAAGTAGGGGAAGGTTCCTGGTTTATGATGTAACAAACATCAATTAGGATCAGACAGTTTCCAAGGTGGGTGGGAGGGTTGTGAGAAGCACTCCCCATTCTGGCCCAGGTCCAGCTTACTGGTCAGGCAGTGGTCACATCCTGGAACAGTCTGTCCTCCCTAAAGATAAACAGTGATAGGGAAGATGAACTGGTATAGAAATGGGAGAAAGCAAAAGGACACACTGGATGGGGCTGTATTTGAGGCTGGGACTAAGGGCGACCTTGAGTCAGGTTTCTTGGTATCATCCTCTGCAACTAGCATGGTGCTTCTGTCACTGGGTATAGGCCCTGTGGATACTGAGCGTATCAAAACTTGAATACGTCAGTTTAGTCGTATTGATTTTGAGAAGCATGTGCATCACAATTAGTTGTCCACAGTGCAGCAAGTGTGATCATTTTATTTTAAATTCAAAGTCAGAGGCATTTAGTACTCACTGGGGAACAACAGGACACGGTTCCTCTGTAATAAATCTTATTTCACCTCTCTGGGGTTTTGTAGGTGTGGTTTCTCTGCCTGGAACAAATTACTGAGACTCTCATGGTCTCAGCGTGGACCTCTCATCTGGAAACTTCCCCTGGCTTCCAAAGGCGGTCTTGGTTACTCTTTATCTGATTTCCATAGGACCTGTGCCTGTCATGGGAGTTTCATTTTATCCCAGGCACAACATTTATTATTTTTTTTTCACTGAATTGTAATCTTGAAGGTCGAAATAGAGTTCTTCTCAGTGTTGGGTTTCCTACTCCTAAGCCCATACTAATATGTAGTGCACACCAACAAATATCTGTTGAATCAGTGAATGGAAGGTCATGAGAGAGTCCCTCTCCTCTTCTGACTCTTCCCTTCCCCCCTTGTGGAAGGGGCACAGGAGCCATGCGGTTTCCATAGCAGCAGAGTTAAATCTGCATCAGATATAAGACTCATTTCATCTTGTACTTCTTCTGTATTGATGTAGAAAATTTTTACTCTTCTCATTGAGCATTTTCAGAGTACAGAGAAAAGTCTTCATGAAAGTTTGGAAGAAATGTAAATCCTTGTAAAATCCTGGAGTATAAATCCTTATAAAAATGACAACTGAGATAACCACAGCAGAATCCAAAGAATCTATTATTTTTAAAACTTTTTTAAAAAGAGAGAGCATGGAAGGGAGGGAGAAAGAGAGGGAGAGAAACACCGATGCATGAGAGATACATCAATCAGTTGCCTCTCGCAGGACCCCAGCCAAGGACCTGTGCTACAACCCAGGCCTGTGTGCTGACCGGGATCAAACTGGCAGCCTTTTAGTTGGCAGGATAACACCCAACCCACTGAGTCACACCAGTAAGGGCTATTTCTACAACTTTTATAAAGTATTTACCTCTTCGAATTAAAGTTTATTAGTTGAAAGATGCTTTTTTGATGGTTCCTACATTAATCTAGTTTCTTTTGCTTTTAAAGTACAAAACCCTCTTACAGGTAGCTTAAGGTAAAAAGGGAATTGTATTTGTGAAACCAGATAAGCAGGCAGTTGTGCTGCCTATCACCTCCCAGACCCAGTAAGTGGAGACAGGGATTGAATCTACCTGGGTGCTTTATTCAGATGGTTGGTGGGTTTGTGCCCTAACAGACCTCCTCAAATTCCATTTTCAACTGACCCTTTTTAAAAGGAGAATAAAAGTGTAGGTAAGGGGTTTGGAATTCAAGGAAAAAAGTATAGGTAAGCATTCTGGAATTCAAGAAAAAGGTTTATCAGTTAAAAGCTGTAGTCTGGTAATTTCTTTATCTGTGTCCTGGGCTGCAGACTGTCTGTCCCTGGAACACAGTGGCTGGGACACCACCTTGGCTGCTGATGGTCTCTCCTGGAGCACAAAGGCCTATTGCTTGTGGTCTCCTGGAGTCAGGGTGGTCCGTACCTGCAGTTCCTGAAACAGTAGCTTTTCACATGCATTAACTACTAGGCTTACTATTATGTAAAACTAAAATTTTCCAGCTTTTTGAGTCTCACATCATTTCCCCATTGTTAAACTATCTTATTTCTATGAAGTCAGTTTTATATGGAAGTATTCATTTTGCTATTGAGCATGTAACTGAGCATCTGGTAGAGGGCTTAAGAATACATTTAATTGCAGATCCACATGAGGGGGTACATTATATGCAATAACAAGCTATAATAAAGCACAAAACAGTTTTTAGCACTGTTGAAAAAAGTTGGACACTTTCAGCTGGGGCTACGTTAGTGGCTTTTAAAGAAAACATTTCCCTGTCCTTGAGAGTTACCACAGGTCTCCAATTATAAATATCAGGAAAAGCTTCCTGGGGAAGAACAAATACCCCTAAGACATGCAGTGAAAGTTTGTTCAACATAAGTTCCTCCTGCAAGACAAAAGTCAGAGAGATGTTTAGAACATTTTGCTAAATATACCCAAATATTTCCATCTAATTTGAAAGGAACATGAGTTTAAACAGAAAGTAATGAAAAGAATATGTCATTGTTTTTGAAAGATGACTTTCAGGTCTTCTTGGGGTTCAGTGATCCATTGTTCCTCCAGTGCTTTCTTTACTCTGGTGTGATGAATCCAAGGTTTTATTTCTGCCAACTTTACCTTGGTGCGGGTGCTGAGGAGTATGTCCCAAGGTTCAGTCCACTTTTCTTCTAGCTGGCTTTCTGGAGATGCTATCATCCAAGTCTTGAGGAGCACCTTATCTCTAGGCTTAAAGGAATGTAGCTAAACCTGCGAGGGGAGAGGTTGGTAACACAAGCCAGGTCATTAATTACAGCTAACATCTGACTTAAATGTACATATTTCTTTATTTTCACTTCTTGATCTATATATGTATCTCCCACTCCAATCATAGCCTGAAATGGTTTCATAAGGACTTAATTGAATACCACTTCTAGGAGCCACCCTTACTCTGAGCAGGGCAATAGGCAAAGCTTGATCCCAATGGAGATGAGTTTCCTGACACAGTTTGGCTATATTTTTCTTCAAGGTGTGATTCATCTCTAGCTTCCAAGGAGCCTGAGGTTTCCATGCTGTGTGGAATCTCCACTTGATTCCTAGAAATTTACTAACTTTTTGTGTAATTTCTGAAACAAAAGCAGCTCCATTATTGTTCTGGATACTGCTGGGTAGGCCAAAGTGAGGAATTATTTCCTTCAGTAAGCTTTTCACTACCTACAGGATTTCTCCATTCTAGTAGGATAGGCTCCTACCCATCCTGAAAAGGTGTCAACAAAGACTAACAAATATCTCCACCCTCAGACCCTTGGCATCTGGGTAAAGTCTGTTTGCCAGTCCTCAAGTGGGCTCTGTCCTTGGTATTGTTTCCCTTCTTTCTTTGGATGGGGAATCTGTCTTGGGGTTGTTCTGGCACACAACACATCTAGCAATTATTTTTCATGTGGCTTTAGCAATTCCAGGACTTGGGAGCTACAGTTTAATATATGTGGTTAATGAGTCCCTTACATAGTGAGTGGCCTCATGCAAATGCTTCATGACTGACTCTACTAAATGTTCAGGAAGCAATGTAACTCCTTTCTTATTATTTCTCCATTCACCATTAGGTCCTTCTTCATCAAAATCCTAGCTCTCAGCTTCCTCTAAGTCTACAGTCAAATCCTCAGGGTCAAATTGTGACAAGTCTGTAACAGGTACCAAAGGCATTATAAACGTTCCTTTAGCAGCTCCTGTTTCACTGCTTGATCAGCCAGATTGTTTCAGATTGTTTCCTCTAGCCACTTCTTTCTGGTGCCCAGGGCAATGTGTAACTGCCACCTGTAAAGGTGCCTGAATAGCCTCTAATAATTTTAAAATTTCTGTGGCAAGCTTAAACTCCTTTTTATTGGAGGTTAACAGTTCTTTTTTCTTTAAGATGTGACCATGTGATTGCAAAATTAGGAAAGCTTACCTTAGTTGATGTACACATTCACTCTCTTTTCTTGCGACAATTCCAGTGCAATCAGTTCATCAATGCAATCAGTTCAGCTTTCCGAGCAGAGGTTCCTGGCAGCAAGGCCTTGGCCTCTACTGTTCCTTCCAGACTCACAACTGCATACCCAGCCTTTCTGTTTCCTTTGTCCATATAGCTGCTTCTATCTGCATAGAGTGCAGTCTGCCTCTTCTAAAGGACAGTCCTGTAAATCAATTCTGCTAGAACACACTTCATCAGTTATCTCAGCACAGTCATGCATTAGCACAGCCGAGTCAGACTCTGGGAGAAGAGAGGCAGGGTTTAACTTACAGTTTTGAGGGAGACATTGGGATTGTCAAGAAGAAGGGCTTCATACCTGCCCCTTCTTCCAGCAGTGAGCCACAAATTTCCCTTTTGCTCCAGCAGGCTCAACACTGGCTGGGGTGCATAAACAGTGACAGGCTGTCCCAGGGAAAATTTTCAGCTTCCTGTAAGAGCTCACAGGTGGCTGTCTCAGCTCTCAAGCAGGCTGGCCTCCACTGGACAGTGCGATCTAGTTTTCCTTGACAAGTAAGCAATGGGTTGCAGAATGTCACTAAGCATTTGGGTGAGGACCCCTAGGGCAATGCCCTGCCTTTCATGAACGTACAACTGAGAGGCCTTTAGTAGGTTTGGAAGCCCCGTGCTGGTGCAGAAGCCAGGTGCAGCTTCAGGGACTCAAGAGCCTGGTGCACTACTCCATCCATTCTAAAAGGATATACACTGGTCCTTTCAGAGTCTTTCCGGTTTAACAGATCTGATGTAGAAAATGGAGTATGTTCCCAATAATATCCAGTGAGCTGGCCTTCTGGCCCTACTCTTCCTGGAAGTCTTCATAAACAGTATTGCCCTGCCCTTGTAAGGCTTTTCTTCCACTGAATTTGGTTCCCTGACAGGTTCGAGACAACCGATACCAGTTCAGGCTCACTTTCCCCAGTTCCCTCAGCCAAGTGAAGAGGAAGATCCCCCTGGGCTGGAGGGGCCTCAGGAACCCTGACCACGCTCACAGCAGCCATAATATCCGGATCTTCCTGGGCCTTCTGCTCTGAGCTTCTGCTATCTTTCACAGGCAATTTCCCTTTTTTCTGGACCATTAATCTATTTCCTTTTAATCCTGCATCCTGATTATGTAAACTCATGAAAGTTTCTAATTGAAGCATTTTGTCCCACTTCCCTGATCTTTGACAAAACAACTCTAGTTAACCACGTATGTTACAGTAATTCAAAGACCCATTTAATGGTCAGCATGCTCCTGAGTCCATATTATGTAATACATAAACCAAACAGCATTACAATAAACTCAACTTTCTTTTTAGTCACAAGTTTATAAGGATAGGTCAACCAATCAGCCAAAACTTGCCCTAAAGTGCTGTTTCCCAAAACGGAGGCTTTTTCTCCCATTCAGCCAGACAGCTCTGTAATGTCACAATAACCAGAAAGCACCTTTACCAGGCACAGCTCTGTAAACCAGAAGCCCCCTTAATTCCTGATTAACTAAATTGTGACCTGGGATTGTAACCTCAACCAGAAAGCACAGTGATTCAATCAAGTGTGAAGATGACCGGAGGTGCTGAGAGTCAGAGGAGGAGAGTCCCCAAGTGAAATCACTTGGCAGCTGCTACAGAGTCTCCAAATCTGCAGTCTGGGCCCCCAGTCCAGGCAGCTGATGGGACTCCCTGCCAATACCCAGACTTATAGAGAGTCCCAAAGTAAGGGGAGGACCAGGTCTTGTTAAGCATGGATGTCAGATGCGTCATCTTGGAGTGCTTGAAGAAAAAAGCCAGAGTAAATGGGTATTGGGCTGCAAGGATAGGTGAGAAAGGGTCTCTACAGACTAACCTGCTTTGAAATTAAGTCTGAAACCTTTTTACTTAAAGAATATCATGCATGCTAAATTGTCATCTCTGTTTCCGTGGAGTGTTGGTCAGATGCAGTCTCTGCGCTATGGCAGCGTGCAGCTAGCAGTGCTCTGGAACGCACACGTGCCCTGCCGTGCTCCAGACAACACAAAGGAAACACGTTATATGAAAAAGCTTTTTGATGATTTTTAAGAAACGTACCTACATATACTTTACTGTATCACTTAAACTGAATAATTCTGCTATGTTTCATTTACAGGTTATGCCTTGATTGCATTGGTAAAAATGCTATAATTTTAGAAAGTCAAATATCTTTATTACCTCCTAAACTTCTGCAACAAGTACTCAAAAAAATCACATTTTGGACTGCAGCTAAGCACCGAGACGAACAAAGAGCCCAAAAAGAAGAAACAGAAAATAAGTGTCAGTGGATCAGTAGGAATTAAATTGTTATATATTCTCTATATTTAGTGTGTTTAAACATTTAAATCAGACTGTATATTTACACCCCAAACTGGAGTCTTTCTTTAGAAGATAAAATTCGAAACAAAAATGCTATGTTAAAGTGATTACATGGCATAGGATATATGGGAATGAGATGTTAATGACAGATTAATTTATATTTCTAAAATAAATTCCTTATAAACTGCAGAAAAAGTATACTTTCTGAAAGTAAGGACAATTGCAGGAGACTTAAGTCATTGTGTATTCACTACTGGAAAGATTATACAAATTTGAGGAGAATAAGAAATTACTCAAGGACTTTAGAAATCATAATGATATATAAATTAATGATAATGATACATACATAAAAACACAACAAATCAACTTTTAGAAAGAACAGATTTTCTCAAGTCACTTAAAAATTTTTAAGTCTTCTCATTAAATAACTGTTATTTAACACCTTAAATAACATCTCCTAATACAGCTGGCCCAATTATAAAATAGGCAAACACTGGTGTGGTAGTAAATGCGGAGTGCCTGCCCTTCTGGCACTCATCTAGGAACGCAGCCTCAGGCATCAGCACAGCTTTCCCCTTTTCTTTCTGTAGGTTTTCTTCGACCTTTATTTGGGTACGGAAATAAATGTATTCAATTGCTTTCCATTACCCCTAATTTATTAGTTTGTCTAAACTAATATATAAATACCTAGCTATATATATTTATAAAGACTAATACACTATATATGTCTATAGTCTATTAGTCTATAGTCTCTCTATATATTAGTCTATATATATAAAGACCATGTTTTAAAGTTTCTAAAATGGAGGTTTATTTGTCATACAGGCTTTGAATTGTTGAGGGGGAGTATATTTATTAATTGATGAGACATTAAAATATATTTTGCCTTGAAGAGTGCTTCTACAGTAATTTTCATAAATAATGAAATGGAATGGTAATGTAGTAATTTGCCTTTATTGAAACCCCTCAATTTGGCCCACCCCATTCTACAAAGTCGATGCTTAAAGATATTGAAAATGTGTTATGTTCCTATTTATTTTCAATATTAACTGCCTATACAGAAATAAAACACTGTACCTTTATATTCTTTAAGAGTAATTTTGCCATAATTAAGAAATTGTGCATATTATCAGTCATATCCTTCCACTGAATAACAATGTATTACTAAAAGGCTTGGTATATAAAACTACTTTCCACAATACCACTATGCAAATTATCTCTGAAATTTAAAATGAGAGCAAATATTGAGATATATGTGTAATTTATAATGAAAATTATAGTAGTTTGAAGTGTCTCAAACTTCATACATTTTAGAGATATATTTTACATATATGTATTGTATTTTGGATGTGTAAAGCTTCTATTTATGTACTGAAATATTTTTGTTTATATTTTATTTATTATACAGACTATGTAGATTTACTATTTTCCCAGTTTTGTTAGTGTGAACCAACCATTAGAGTTGATTGTACAAACATTATTTCAGTGTAAATTTTCATTTTTCTTACTATTTTTAGGCTGAATAAATTTAGAGAGTGAATCTCACAGGTAATATGCATCTTATAGGTAATGTTTTATTACAATGAGCTTCAGTATCAGCATTTCCTATTTAAGGGGAAAATACCAAAACCTACTGCATAGGTGACACTGAGTGGAATGAACACTTTTTTAAAATGGCTTCTGGATTATATAAATGCCTTCTCGAGTCTCTTAGAAAAGCAATTCTATTTTTAAACGGTTTACTTAGAACATTAAAAGTTGGATTAGCCTCTCAAATACACAGCAACATTTAGGCTTCAAGAGAATGAAAATCTGTATATTGTATTATCTATGGTACAGGTAACTGGTGCTATACTTATTTGACCTAATATACTGTGTTACTCCAAAAACTATGTCTTGAGGTAGCCCCATAGTGGGGGTAGCAGGAAATTCTGATCTTCACCTTCAATTTCTATAACTTGGCTTAAAGCAGGGCTCTCCTGCTATTAGGAGATAGTAAAGTTTGATAGGTAAGAAGTATTCATTCCTCACTTCTCACCAGCTGATGGTTTACTACCAGCTTCTATGTTGTTCTTGGACCTCCACGGGATCAGCATACAGGAGCCCAAGGCAATGACACCTTCCTAACATTAGCTCTGAATTCTCCCTTCAAGTGTGTCTGTTTGAAAGGTGATTCTAGGTTTTGTTCTGGTGGTTCACAAAATAGGTCTCCAGTCTGGTTCTTAAGGAAAAAGAATTTCTGACCATTTTTGTTATGTCTCTCGGATATTCCTCCAGTTGTCAGGGAGGATTCTTTTTTGGTATTATCATTTTTGGTATGATACACTAAAAATAGCACATCAAAATAAGTGTACATTTTTTCAAATAGTATTTTTGCACAACTTTTAAAAAGTATTAGCCTTTTGATAGAAGCTTAGAATACTTTTTAGAACGTCATACTGTCAGCACAGGCACAAGGTGATCTTTGCACCAGTACATTATATATATACATATGTATGTGTGTGTGTGTATGAGTGAGGAAAAGTAACATAAACTCACTAAGACAATAATTTTCAGGGTGGTATGGGTGTCGGGCGCACTAACTCAAGATCTCGGCTGAACCAGAAGAGCTGAGTCGGGTGGGGGCTGCGCGTCGGGAGCCTGCCCACCCCCGAGGGCTCCCGATCCCAGGGCACAGAGGTGTCCCCACACCCGCAAGAAACCTGGGCATTGAGAATAGGACCCCCCAGCCGGGCCGTTTCAGCACCGCTCTGGCTACTACCCAGCGTATTTGGCAGAGCCTGCAGGGCTCGGAGGATCTGCTGCACGCAGAACTCGCCGTCCTGGATTCAGAGCTGGGCCGGGGCGGGGGGGGCGGGAGCGCGAGAGCGGCGACGGGAGGACGGGCGCGGAACGCCGGCTGAGCTTCCGGAGCCCAGCAGGCGGCGCCGGCAGAAAAGGCGGGTCTGGGGACGCGGCGTAAACACTAGCAGGCGGTGGCGTGAGGCGGCTGGGGGCGGGGCGGACCGGCAACAGCTAGAGCCTGCCCTGAGCGGCCCCTCGGTGGCCCCAGCCCTAGCCTCCCCGCCGTCTACCCGGACAGCACCGCCCTGCGGCAGGGGGCGTCCCCGAGGGGGCTGGGCGGGTGCACGCGCCCGCGGCGAGGGAGTGGCCTCACCCAGTCCCTTTCGCAGACGTTCGTTTCTTCTCCCTTTCCCTTTGTCTCTTCCCTCCTCACGCCGGCTGTGGGGATTGTCGGTGGACAGAAGTGCAGCCTCAAGATGGCTGATGGGAACGAGGACCTGCGGGCGGACGACCTGCCGGGGCCAGCCTACGACAGCTACGAGTCCATGGAGCTCGCCTGCCCCGCCGAGCGCAGCGGCCACGTAGCGGTCAGCGACGGGCGCCACATGTTCGTCTGGGGCGGCTACAAGGTCAGCGGGTGTCCCGGGCTGGCGGGCGTCGCAGGGTGTCACCTGGGTTCTGGTGGCGGATCGGGCAGGCGGGCCAGGTTGGCCGCCCCCCGCGCCCCCACGTCCCGATTCTGCGCGTCGTTATTTTTTTTGAGCGTGGGAATCTTCTCACCGGTCCCCGGACCCGCCCAAGGCCCCGGGCTGTTGTCATCCCACGCCCTGCTCTCACGGGGTGCTCTGCCCGCTCCCCGCAGCCCCCCAGCCCTGCTGCTCCAGGAGCCCCGAATGCTCTGTGACCTCGGAGCGATCTCTTGGGGAGGAGGGCACGTTGGGAGTGCCTGACAACTAGCCGTGTTTTTATTTAAAAAGTTGGGGGTGTGCGTATGAGGTGACGGTGTGTGATGTCACTCTTACTCTCTGTTGGGTCTACCTGTGAGCCGAGGCCATTGGCCCACGGGTGCCGCTGGCCACGGGCAACCTTCCCGCCCGTTCCGGAGGCCAGCTGCACCTTGTGCAGATGACCGTCACCCCGTGTTCGAATATTTTAAGGCTGTTGTCCTTTTGGTTTCACCTGAGAAAGGGCTTAAAATTTTCAGAAGACACCCATATTACTAAAGTTAATGGAAAAGCTCCACCAGTACCAGAACATCAGCAGCTCCTTGGCCCCTAATGATGATGTGATTACTTAACCATTGCAGACCCGGCTGCATTTCTGCCCGCCCCCTGAATGGGGCTCTCCCCCAACTGTCTGCTGTCTGACCCCTGCCCACTAGTTCTCCAGCTCTTTTGCTTTTTAGAACTTCCTAATAACACTCCACATTCTAGAATCATCTTATTTCATTTGTTCAGTTGGCTCCAATCAATTTCTACCAAAAATATTCTTTATAGTCCCTTTCCCTCCTAAAAATAATCCCCTCCCTCCAATATTTGCTTGCAATCTAGTCCACTGCACCTGTGTCGTTGATGACTTGCTTTGTGACTCTGGCATTAAGTTTCAGCTCATGGTCCCATTGAGCTGTCATTGAACACTTCTGAGATGACTCTCAGAAGACAGATGGGACAAAGTGCCTTAGCTGTCCTGATGACTTCATGTAGTTGAACCACAATTTTTTTTTTTTTTTTGCTAATCATTTGTATTTTCCTAGCCTCCAATGAATAGGTGTTTAGAGGGTATTTGTTAAGAGGAAGAGGGTATGTATGTGGTGATCCTTACAGAAATGTAAATAATTCACAAGGAGAAAAGTAATCCTGTTGGTCAATCATACTTCAGTCTAAACTACTTTATTCAAAATTCTGTTCGTAAAAGTCAGCAGCACTGAGGGAATGGGATGTTTCTTTGGGCATGGGGAGAGGGAGGGTGGTCAGAATGGAAGATTTCTGATGGTGTTTTTGAAGGCCTGGATGTTGAGTGGGTGGTTCAAAGACACACCATGCACAATTTTGTTAGAACCCTGAGAATAGGCACAGGAAGCCCTTGGAGATTGTTTTGAAGGCAGTGAACCTTAGTTTCATATACAGCGGTCAGTTGTGCTCCCTAGGCCAGGCTGATCTTCTCGGGTTTAGCCTGCTATATTCTAGCCTTTCCCTTCAAAAGTGGTGGAGTGGAAAGTGAAACGTTTACATGGCCAGGTGCTCTATTCCTGTATGATATTTAAGCTTGTTAGACTGATACCCATTCTCCAGAGAACTGCAGTTGTTTACTGCATGCTGACACTGTTCAGAAGTGGCCAGAAAGGTTCAAAGATCAGAGAGGTTGAGCAGCAGTTGAAGCTACAAATTCAGGGAAAGGAGGCTGAAATCCTGGTTCTACCATTACTTGCTAAGTAACCTGGCAAATTGCTTACCTCTCTAAAAAGCCCATTTTTTTGAAATCCCAACTACTTCTGAGGATCATTGTGAGGGTTAAACAAAGCAATCCATGGGTAGCTATAGGCTAGTTCTAGTATATGGTACATTTGGTCTAAGAATTATTACCTGAAGGGAAATGGAGCAGAACAAGGAACTTACAATTTTGTAAAAGGGCTTATATATTTTCATATTTGCAGTGCTACCCTCTCTGCATCTTGGTAGAGAATGGGTGAGTCAAAGGAAAGGATGTCTAGAAAAACCGTACCTCACGTGTCAGAGTGAGTGAGGAATTAAAGGGTAGACCTTTTTTTGGTCTGTTCACCATGGCACAGGTAATCTCTCCTAAAGTCATGCAACTGACATTTGGTGCATGGTCTGTTCAGGAACAAGTGGCCTTGGAGATTTCCCGGTGGTCTCTTAACTTTCTGCAGCATTGCAACTGTGCTATGAAAAATTTGAAATAAAAGTTGTCTATAGTAAGCATTACCAAGAGTTTGTGGCATGGGGTGGGGAGGACTGTGCATTTGATGGACTTATTGGACCTATTTTACATATCTCTCAGCATCTCAAATAAGATGGATGTGAAAAAATACAGTAGTGCCTCTTTAGAATACCAACTATTTTTTTATATTTGCAATTTTCTTTTTGGTTCTTATAGAGTAACCAAGTCAGAGGATTATATGACTTCTATCTGCCTAGAGAAGAACTGTGGATATACAACATGGAGACTGGAAGATGGTAACTTGATTTATAAGGGGAAACATTCAAATAATGTTGCAAACAAAAAGAAAACAATTCTGCTGGTTTGGCCAAGAAGCATCTCTTCAGAAGCATCACATACGTATTTTTTAAGATGTTGCATCTTTTGTTACATGGTATCTTGAATGAGAAAAGTTATAGATTGTATCTATTAGAAATAAAGGTAGTATTCTATTTTAATGAGCTTTAACATTAAATTTTCTATGAAAGTTTCTTTAAAATAGTGTTTAAAAAACAAAACTAGCTTAAATTTACCTTCCATTCAAGCTGGTGCTATTCTGAAATGATCTTTTGCTAGTCTCTTAACATGGTACTCAGGAGTCTGTTCTTGGCAGAATTAATTTGACTCTCAGAAGGCTAGGTAACCATGTTTGAGGCTTTCTAAAGTAGTCTTCCCTCAGGGTTTGTATTGTGAGAACTTAGTGCTATACAAATACTACACTTATTCTAGATCTCAGAACTGGAATAGTACTCTCACTTGATTTGAGTTAAACTAAAGATAGGATTATTTCTGTATATAGCTAATCAGTGTTTTCTGAGCTGTTTACCCATCCTTTTTTCTGGAAAATTGGAAATTTATAATAGTATTCCTTTAATACAGAATTCTAATTCTTTACAGAATTCTTCAGAATTCTGAATACAGAATTCATCTTTTTAAAAAAGAGAATCAGCTCTATACTTTTTAAAAAGCCTACTAAAACTTAAAACCTTAATATAAAATGATATTGTGAGCACACCTTGAATGACCTATTAAAATTGGTGAAGTTTACTCAACTTCAAAAACAAAAACAACTTTTGGACATATGAATGAAAAGCAGTTCAGTCTGAAAAAACATAAAATGTTATGCTCTCAGAATAATGTGAGCTGGAGGCTTTTCAGCTCTCACATTCTGCCTCCGTGCAAGGCCAGCCAGCGCAACCTGTGGAACGGGGAGGGACAAACTCCTTCTTTGAATTTATTTTAGAGCCCGATGAGACCCCAGACACGATCAAGTCAGCCTGTTCCTTTTTATCTTTTATTGTGGGAATAAATGAAAAATAAAATATTTTTGCAGTTCCTTTTTGAGAGGCTTATTTACATTGCTTTTCTCCCCTCAGGAGAAAAATTAACACTGAAGGTGATGTTCCTCCTTCAATGTCAGGAAGCTGTGCTGTGTGTGTAGACAGGGTGCTGTACCTATTTGGAGGACACCATTCAAGAGGCAATACAAATAAGGTTAGTGTTCTTAAGGATTCCAGTTCAAGGCAGCTTTATTCTTTTTCACACAACTTCAGACTTTTAATGTTAACCCATAGTTATTCCTGTCCCAGTTAAAAAATGTGTTTACTTGATTGTGGTATGAATGTGCATTTTAGTCTTCCAGTCTGTATTTACCTAGGCCTTTTATAAAATCACCTTTGGTTGGTAACCTATGTGCAGTAACTTCCAAGGTTGTTTCTGTGTTCTTTGCAGCTCCTTGTTCTTTTAGAAACCTGGAGTGTTAGGTGAGTGACAGTGAGTTAGGTGAGCGTGAGGTGATTGTGGGCGGTAGGGTGAGAACGAACAGGCCGCCCTGCAGAAGCTGTGAGCGTCAGTCAACACGGGCAACGTTTCATACACTAGTGTTCCTTTGGTCTGGCACCGTGAGATGCTGTTGTTCAGATTTTGTTCATGTTTTTCCCAAAATAGGAAAAAGATACGAGTTGTTCTCTCAGGCCAGTAAGAGAGAGGTGAAGTCAGAAAGGTACACATGATATAGGTAAACTCTTATAAATTCATTTATTTGGCAACTTAGTGGCCACCTTATTTGCTGAGCACTCAGGAGACCTGGGAGACAGACGATTGATATGTAGTCTGCCTCTTGGAGCTGACATTCTAGAGGGACACACATAATCAGCAAACGACCTCAGTAGCATGTAGTGCACATACACAGAGCCTGGCTCATAGTAACAGCTCAGTAAGTATTTCTGAATCTGAAAAAGAATCCTTGACATCATGTTTAGTTAAATGGAGGAACAGAAAAAGTCAAGTTTTCACCCAAGAGGTGAGGCTTGAAATGAATACAACTGGAAGGGATAGCCAAGCTACAGGTACTGAGATGCAGAGGTGCACGCGAGCCAGGTGTGCTCATGGAAATGCCAGGTGGTCGAGTAGAGGTAGAGCCCATGGCTGAGGCGGTTTAAACTGGGCTCCTAGGAACGCTAGGGCCCCTGTGGGAGGCTCATGGTGGTGCTGGGTGGCTCCAGACCCTTCCACCACCATTTTAACAAGCGTAGCTCCATTTTTCCTTTTATGTTAGGCTTTTACTTAAAGATTTTGTGTGAAGAAAGGGTTCTGTGCCTAAAAGATTTGTCGAGGCACTGCAGTAGGCTGTAGTTGAGCCATGTATCAATATTTGTCAGGGCTAAGGGGGAAAAAATAATTTTGACACAACATGGGGAAGCTTGGGAGAGAAGCTGCAGCTTTCAGGGTGGTCAGAGAAATGGTAGTCACTAGTATTCACGTGGCTGGGGTTGAGCATATGAAGTTTGATCACAAGGAAGTTTAGGAATGGTCACATTTATTCAAGCACCAGGATGTGAATGAACCCTTCAAGATGACAGACTGATACTTAGTATTTTAAGATTTGTCCTTAGCTCCTAGAGTTAAGTAGGCACTTAAGACATGTTTGTTAAATTGAACTTGGAGGTGAAATTGCTGAGTCTGATTTTTTGGTAATACTATCCTGATACCCACAAATTAGATCAGGACAGCTCTAAGTGCCTAAGGGCACAGAATGTAAGCCAGTGCCTATCTATTGCTTCACCAAAAAATGTGGCTATGGAAAAAAAGTTAGCTGAACTAAATGGGATGCTTAGTGACTTAAGTAATTTATATTCTGGCACAAGTTCCTTATTTAGACTCAGTTAACAGTTTTGCAGCCAGTCTGTAGTCACACTTTGAGCAGTACTGAATTAGATGACATTCTTATTATAAATCAGAGCAAAATGAAATGCCAAGGTTGGAATTTCTTTCACATAACCAAATCTAACTGAACTCATTGCTTCTGACAGTTCTACATGCTGGATTTAAGGTCTACAGACAGAGTATTACAGTGGGAAAGAATTGATTGCCAAGGAATGCCTCCGTCGTCAAAGGACAAACTTGGTGTCTGGGTATATAAAAACAAGTGAGTTAGCAGCACTACAGGTTTGGGTTTTTACGTGGAAAGTGGTTTGCCATTCGAGTATCCTTAGCTGATAACTAAACTGTTGTAACAGTAGTGCACAGGAGGATTAGTGTATTAATACATCAGAGCACTTAACGTGGCACCTGAGACATATTAGCCATCACTATTTGAGTATTTTTGTATAATCACGTGCCTTTTCAACTCACATAATATAGTGAGTAGAAAAATCTCTTGTGTCTTAACCTATGGATATTTGAATTTTTGCCTTTCTTTTTAAAATAAAATAGGTTAATCTTTTTTGGAGGGTATGGATATTTACCTGAAGATAAAGTATTGGGAACTTTTGAATTTGATGAAACATCTTTTTGGGTAAGTGAAGTTTCATATTTGCATATGGCCTTAGTATGTTGAAATAATACATTTTGTTTGGTAGTTTTGTTCATTTTGCTTAATAAATCAGATGAAGGCTATTTAATTTTGTAAATGTTATTTGTAAAGTAATTGTAAAATAACTCAGCAAGATTCTTTCTACTTTCTGTAGAATTCAAGTCATCCAAGAGGATGGAATGATCATGTACACATTTTAGACACTGAAACATTTATCTGGAGCCAGCCTATAACTACTGTGAGTTCCTGAAGAGTAATGGATCCCTAAAGCAGGCCTGCTCAGAGGAGGGAAGTTGGGAGGTGGTGTAAGATTGATGGTTCATTCTTTCTGTTTTCTGGAGAAGAGCCAGACCTTTCATATTTTCCAGGGACTCCACAACTCAGAGAAGTTTAATGAATGTATAGACCAAACCAGCATCTATTATCTAATTAATGTTGAGTGGTATTGTTTGTAATCAAATAAATGACCTAGCACTATACTGGAATTTAAGTTACTCAAATATGTTTCTTCCTCCTCTGATACAGATGTCATAATATGCTAGCTTTTGTTTTAAAATAAAAAATAAAGTAAGCATTCTATTTATTTACTAGACCATTCAGAAATACACCTCAACAATACAAAATTAAAATTTCTAGTTGTGGTAGTCAGCCTTTAGTACTGCTATTGACTACAAGGCTGCAGTTTAGCTTAAAAGCTCAAGTGGCTTGTATATTCTTACTGGAAAGTGGTTTTCCACTCAGGTATTGTTAGCCAATGACCATTGTAACCATAGCACATATGAGGACTACGTGAACTAATACATCAAAGTACTTAGCACATTACAGGAGTATTTTCATACACTGAGGTGTGAAGACTTTCTGGCATTTATCAAAAGTTCATTTATTTATTAAACTGCTCACCTGACTTTAACAGGGTACAGCACCTTCGCCTCGCGCTGCCCATGCCTGTGCTACTGTTGGAAACAAAGGCTTTGTGTTTGGAGGCAGATACCGAGTGAGTTTGTAAACTGTTTCAGTGGATGCCTTTGAGTTATTCAAAATGGTGACTACATAATTATCCTTTTTTAGGATGCTAGAATGAATGATCTTCACTACCTTGATCTGGATGCATGGGAGTGGATTGAATTGTAGGTATCACGTTAGATACAATTCTTTAGAAAAGTCTTCCAAAAAATTTTCAATGGCTTTTTTCCTTATTCTCTATTATTAGTATATAATGTACTTGCTTCAATTATCTGTAACTGCAAATTTAAACAAATATGATTAGACCCTTTTTAAATTCCTGTTCCCATTAACTATGTGCCTGTACACAGTGTGTGCTCAGTGTTTGTTGAAAAGGTCTAAAGTTGACCGTCAAAGAAAACAGTCCATTCTAAATAAAGCATGTAGTTAATACCAAAAAGCCTTTTTAAATTCCAAGTCTCTTTTTCTTTAATTCCATATAAATTTTCAAGAAAAGTTCAGCATTTCTCTGCTTTTAGATGTTGGTATTATAACATAGCTATTATTTTCAGAATTCCACAAGGCATGTGCCCAGTTGGCCGATCTTGGCACTCACTCACACCAGTTTCTTCTGACCATCTCTTTCTCTTTGGAGGATTTACCACTGACAAACAGCCACTAAGTAAGTCCTTTAAAAATGTAAGAAATCGCTGTACATCATTCATATATAATAATATATGAATGTCTATTTTATTAGATGTATCAGGGCTATAGGGTTTGTTGGAGGGTTTGCTGTTAACTTTGATCCTGTCAGGTACCCCCGCGGTCTGCACGCTGTGATGTGCGTCCACTCCGTAAAGGAAGGGCCTGGGACACAAGCAGCCCTGCCAAAGGGCTGTGACATGCAAAGGGTTTACTTGATTAAATGCAGAGGGAAAAAAAAGGAAATACACTTTCTGTATCTACTCACGATCTGATTTATTACCTCTCTTGCTAAAGCTGTGCCCTTTAAATATCAATGTTACATTGATAGAATAACATACTTCATAGATTTTTTTGTTTTGACCAGGTGATGCCTGGATTTTCTGCATCAGTAAAAATGAATGGATACAGTTTAATCATCCCTATACTGACAGACCAAGGTATGAACTATTTAAAAAGGTAATTCTTATACTAAAGTAATGAAGTCCCTAGAGGTGTACAAGACAGAATGAGGAAGTCTTGGCTGCATTATATCCATCATTCTAATAAATACCCTAGCATTTACTGAGGTTTAATACACCTTTTGAAAGAAAAAGAATGTTATCCTAGTATCAGATGCTTTCTTTTCCATCATCTCTGTGTGAAAAATACAGCTGGATTTTGATTTGTTAACTTTTCCCTTTATCAACAAATTACCAATATAATTAACATTTATAATCAAGCTCTTTACTGAAGTAAATTGAACTGCACCTGAATTGGTCATTAAAAAAAGAAAAAGGAACTGGAAAGGAGAGAATTTCAAAACCTTAAAGAAGATGGACAAAAATCAGTTAAGTTTCAATTAGATTTTCGGTAGCACTGCAAAACAAAGAGTAAGAAGTCAAACCATCAAAAAAGAGACTGTTCGAGTTATTTGTTGTTCATCTCAAAGAACTGTTAAAAAGACTGAAAAGGAAATAGTAGTCAAAGTAGGTGTTTAGAGCATCTTTAGCTGTATCAGCCTGCATTTTTCCTTAAGCCTCTAACCTAAGTACAGTCCGGCCACTAAGACTTTATGTGACAAAATGTTCTTTCCATTGAATTACCAGGCCTTCAAATACATTGTTTACTCGGGCAGATTCAGCATCTCTCAGATGTTCTGTGTAAGGCCAACTGGCCCAGCCCATGAAAAGAGGAAGGAGAGGCCGTGTACCACTGATCTCCCATAAGATTGTTATCGCTAACAAAGACCTGGAGAACAGTTTGTTCAGTTCAAACCCTTCACTGGACCAGAGAGAAAATGCTAACACCCATTGAATCAAAACAGATACTGATTTTTGTACCATTGACTACTTTTCCTTAAGAAAATTGCTTCTCACCTTGATGTTGGTCTGAACTCAGAGCTCTAGTCTTTACTAAATCAGTTCTGTTCTGTGGTGTTTTGGGTGACTTCAAACTCAAGCTCTTGTTTTAAATGTAGATTATGGCATACAGCTTGTGCCAGTGACGAAGGAGAAGTGATTGTTTTTGGTGGGTGTGCTAATAATCTTCTTGTGCATCACAGAGCTGTAAGTATATGACCTTCTGTGAAAGGACACTTCATAACATTGCTGAAATTTATTTGTGAAGTACTTGCTTTTTAACGTGTCCTTCTTATCTATTTTTCAGGCACACAGTAATGAAGTACTAATATTTTCAGTTCAGCCAAAATCTCTTGTAAGGCAAGTAACTTTTTAAGGGCACTAACAAGCCTTCATCGATACAACTAACCAGTTATATTTTCTGGTGAAAATCTTAAAAGAAAATGGTTTAATAGTTCAAGTGAATGTACTTCTAAACAGTAATGTGAAATTATTTTTTCTTTCCTTGTTCACTTTCAGGCTAAGTTTAGAAGCAGTCATTTGCTTTAAAGAAATGTTAGCCAACTCGTGGAACTGCCTTCCCAAACACTTACTGCACAGTGTGAATCAGAGGTTTGGTAGTAACAACACTTCTGGATCCTAAGGCCTCACAGCTAAATGCCTCTGACCACTGTGCATGGACAGCAATTCTGTAAACATCAAAGAGTGGCATCATTTGTAAAGTTACACGCATTGTTGTAGTTTCGCAGCCTTTTGATTTTAATGTGCATGTGAATGGCCTAGAGAACCTATTTTTGTGTCTAAATAAATGTATTTAACACCAATAACTGCCTTCTGTTAGAGCAAAGGGTATTTAATACTTGGGCTTTTTACTCTAAGGATATGGTTCCTTTTTGGTAACTTCAGGATATGTATCTGTAGGAGCATTATACTAATTTTCCTTACCACTTAAAATGGTGAAGTTGTTTTTTTCCTTTTTAATTGAACTTTTGGGGTGACACCGGGTAACAAAATTACACAGGTTTCAGGCGCACAGTTCCACTGTGCACATCATCTGTACATTGTGTTGTGTGTGTTCACCACCCCCAAGTTGAAGGTACTTTTTTAAATGGCAAGAATAATCTATCATGTTCTATTTGCAACATGAGATTACATAATTAAAAAGTTTCCTTAAACAGTGCTTTCAAGTGGAAAAATATTCTCAATAAGAGGACTGAGAAAGTGGTAAAAGAAAGGAAGGACCAACAGCAGTTGAGTACTTTGACCTTAAACACTTTGGTACAGGGTCTGGGGGAAGTGGTCATGTTGACTGTAGGCAGTTGTTATCTGATCACTTAGAAAGTAACAGTTTTGTAGCTCATAGAAGAATGGAAATAAAGTATGACTTTACTCTCCATTCTTTTATGAGACAGAGGAAAGCTCGGTCTGGAGTCTTTCGTGGTAAGCCTAAAAGTGCACTTCTGACATTACAGGTTAAGGTACTTCGTAACATGCTACTGATTCCTAGTAGAGGTGGAAAATTAAATGGTACAGAACTGAATGAAATTACAAGAAAGAAATTAAGGTGAAAAGTGAGGGTATATAAATGCCTAGAAATGATCATCAACAATTACTTCTAGATATTATTCCTTAAGCTGAGTCATGGCAATTATTTGTATTTTACATCTGGTCTAATGTACTTTTTGACAAATATAAGATGGAAGAAAACTAATTCCTTCAATGTTTAGGGTCTTCAAGACTTAATCCAAAATGTTTAAACCAACCACCATCACCAGGAAAAGAAAACAAAGAAAACACCCCTTGGGAGTGGCCTGTGATAGATGTATTGGACATGAGATACTGTAGACGGCTGAGTGAACAATCTACGCGACTGCGCCGCTTCACCAGTTACTTTACAATGTGAAGTGAATACTGAATTTAACTTCCCAAACTCCAATAATATGTAGAATAACTACAGCTGTGTACAATTAGCATTTAACTGTCCCCCAATACTTCAGGAAATCCTACAATAGATGGTGTCTCTCCTCTCTACAAAACTGGAATAAAACAGTAAGTCCTTTTGGTGAATATAGCAAGGCAATATTTAGTTCATTTTTAAAAGCAGAAGTCTTGTTACATGGTGTTTTCGTTTTTGAACGTTCGTCCAGAAGGCTGTAAAATTGGCTTTATCTCAGCTATTTCCTTTTTACGTTCAGAAGGTTGGGTGCAGACACTTTCACTTTGCCAGGAATGTTTCTTGATAAATCCGTGTCCTAAGGGAAAAAAAGAACTGCTGAGTGTCTTCACATTCTATGTGGTCAATCATATTTCTTTGTACAACAGTTACATGTCCTTTGCAATCAATAGAAAAGCATTTCTAAAATCATTAGCTGAAATGATTTTACTTATTTTATACTGCTTCTAGGAAGACAGCCTTTTCTACCAAAACAGTGGCTGCAGCTTGCATCTACTAAATAAAATCAGAATAAAAACAGCCAGTAACTGCTGACATTTTTAGTTGTACTACGAATCTTCAGAAAGTTCTAGAGAAATATTTTACCTTTACGCTACGGAATAAGTCTTTTTCTCTTGCTGTTGCTTCTTTGGAATGCATGAAACTATTCAAGGCTGTTTTTGCAGCTGTAAATATAAAATAGAAGAATGTACTTCTCTTCAGTCAAGAAATGTTTAAAATTGTAGTTCATAAAAAAAAATGTAAATACCTTTTCCCTTTTTCTGAACTCCAGGAGTAAGTTTCACTTTGTATCTTTAAAAAAGAATTGTATATGTTACTAAATAGGTTGCAAAACAATTCATAAATCACTACTCTGCCAGCTGCTTTGAGGAAACTGATGAGGACTTACTTATAGTTTGCCATGGTGGTGTAAGGGGCACATATAGGAATGGCAAACAGTAGCACATCTTCAGGATGTGGCTGCCCTGTCAGAGAATCGAAGAGATTTTCCTAAAAAGGGAAACAAACAATAGTAATTTACATCAGTTCTAAAAAGTAAAACTCTAAAACCTATCAAATTAGTATTTTAACATATTTTTATCCTTTTCTGATTGATAAAGTCTTCAGTTCTGCTTTATAGTTCCACAAAGTTTAAGACCAATGGTGTTTTTTTTTGCCTAGCATAATGAGAAATGAGAATGACTTTCAAAAAGGCACTTGTAATCCATTTAAGAAAAAGGAGAAAAAACTTGTTGCAGAAAATGCCTATGTATTAAAAGGAAACACAATAATGACCACAAATACATTTAAATTCATTGCATGGAAATGGGACTGATACTTTGGACCTGTGGCTCTCAACCATGGAGTTTTGCCCCCAGACCACACTGGGCAATGTCTGGCGACGTTTTTTTGGGTGTCACAAACGGGGGAGAGGAATGTGTGTGGGGAGGAGAGGGAAAGGGTTTAGAATGCTACTGGCATCTACCTAGTAGTAGGTAGAGACCAAGGATGGGACAGCTACCCACATAACAAGGAATTATCAACCCCAAAATATTCATAGGGCTGCAGTTGAGAAATTCTGGTCTAGAATAGCCTTCTCTCTCACCTTGTCTTAAGGACAACTCCCAGGGCTTATAGTTTCCCATTTGGGGGGCTGCCAACAAGGCTGCCCTTATTTTTTAACAACATGAATAAATTTGGAGACAAAATGCTTGGTGCTAAAGTAGTGTTTATATGTGCCATAAACTTCTTAAGTTCAAACTACCTTGGTTCTCAAAATGCCTCTCTCCTAGTAGGGACAATTATTACCCCCATTCTTCAAATGAGGGAGCAGACACACAGAAGCAAAGCTGGATTCAAACCCAGAAAGTCTGACTCCAGAGTTTTTCTTAGCCTTTTGGTTTTAATTAGTTAGGAGTTGTGGCAAATGTGTTCTGGGAGCTGAAGAGCCATCTGAATGTTGTGGTAGGGGCCCCAACCCGAAATCATACCTCGTGTCCCTGTTGATCCAGATCTTGCTCTTCCTGCTCCAAACATAAAATTTTAAAAGTCAGCTATAACTTAAATTGACATTCTATATAATTAAACACTATGAAAAAGAAACAGTGATTTAATAAGACTGTCACATCTTACCCATAGGATAAGGTCTCCAAGGTTGTGTCTGATTATTTCAGAATGCAATGCCATTCAGAGAGAAAAGGGACTATTCTCTGCAGTTTAAAAAAAAAACTTGACCAGCGATTTTCAACCATTTCCATCTCATGGCGAACAAACTACTAAGATTCTGTGGCACACCAAAACATAATTTTTGCTGATCTCACAAAAAAACAAGTATAATTTTGGTTCAGTATAGGACAGCTACTATTGTATTGGCTGCTGTCATTTATGGGACTATCTAAGGGAAAAGAGGTCAAAGCCCCTGACTAAATAGTAAGGTGTTGCATGTTTTAAAAATTCCTGTGGCACACCGGGTGAAAAATCACCGCCATAGAGCACAGACTAAAGAGGGGAATGTTACAAAGACAACTTGAAATGACAAATAGGCCTGATGCATTTGCCAGGGAAAAAGAAAACGGAAAATTTTGGTAAATAGACTTTTATGTTTTAGTCTCCGTTGAACAGTTTTGGGATAAATTTTCACATATTATAAGGTTAATGGTAATTCTGTTTGCTTGCTCACATTAAAAACCCTATCTGGATATAACCTATCCCTGAAAGAACATTCAAAATTAACACATTTAATGAATACATGTGAGTCTAGGGCTTACAGAATTATGAGTATGAGACCACTGTAAAATTTGGGAACCGAACTGAGCTTTAATATTACTAAACAACAACACTGTTCAGCAGGGAAAAAGAAAACATCAGAACAGTTAGAATCCCCATGAGCATTAACCTGCATACAACAGAGCACACAATGGTAACCAAAGCTTTAATAGCCATATGTGAAAATACAGGATGAATCAAAAATTTTACAAATTTGAAAAACAAGTCCTTTGCTCAGAATCTCAAGAAGATGTACAACAAGGTATGTCTGGAAAAAGTCCAGCCATTGTTAATTGCCACGCCCTCTTCCAACCATGTTTTTTGACAAGGTCTGAACGTGGAAAGAGGGCATTCAAGGAATCCACCTTCCTGGAAGAGAGGGTGGCATACAGAGGGGGGCGATAATTTTTCTGGGGAATGCTCTTAATAATTTCCTTGCTAATATTAATCATGGTCTTACTTTGTACCCTGATTCCCATAAGAACAGGCCATGAGAAGAAAGAGGCTCAAAAAGAGTCAATGATTGCTTTTGAGGGAAATTCTGAAGAGACAACTAGTTCTCCCTAGACTATTGAATTATGCCCAGATTGTTTTAAATAAGGTGTTTATAAACCTGAGTAAGAAATTATCCCCAATTGTTCCCATAAAAGAATTCATAAATCAGTTACAATAGGTTGAATTATTGGCGGACTTTCCCACGCCTGTTCTTTACCCATAGATACAAAGAGTCTTTCAAGAAAACAAGAAAAAACTATATAGACCCCTACCCACAGCCCAAAGATACCCCTGGGTAGCATATTAGATTATTGGCAAATTATGGTATCCCCCAAAAGGAGCTAATAGTCTCCAGAGGGTTCCAAATCTCCCATTGCCTTATACAGGAGCATATAATGAGGGTGGCATTAGAATGGTCAATAAAGATGAAGTTCAAGTGCCTTATAATAGTCTAAATTTCATGGAAAGGCTAGCTTCAAAGCAGACCTCCCTGGTGTTTATTAACTAAGAAATAAAAAGGGTTTATTGTAGCTGAATTTCCTGTTTATCTCTCCTTACATGTTTGTTTTGGTGATTAAAAGGTGGTGGGATTGTTAGATACCTGTATCTCAGGTTTATTAATTTGCCTAATTCCAATGAAGTTGTATAAAATAATTTCTTGGCCAGAGAATAAAATCCCCTCTAATGAAATAGCCCCTGAAATGTCTAAAAGTTGTTGAAGTAACAGCCCCGCCTTTACCTTGAATAGGAATATATATCAAGTAGAATTAGACAAGCAAAGAAATAAGAAAAGCTGGTTAACTATTATAAATTAAGCATGTAGAAACAGTTACCAGGGAGTTAGAGTCCATGGTACATAGAGAAATACTTTAGACAGAAAAGGTAAATAGGTAAGTTAGATATCACAAAGGCCTTATAATAAATTTCCTATAACCTCTATTCAATTTAGCGTATCCTTTTGCCCCATGACAAATTCTGAGAACTTTAGTAAACAATAAGACATTCAAATTCTGTACGTACACCTATTTCTAATTGTCTGATTTATGGCTCTCCTGGTCAAAATAATCTTTGTTTAATATAACTGAATCTATGGGAATTTTTGTACTTTTCCTGGTTACCTTTGTATTTTTTTTTTCTGCTTTACCTAATGGCAAATGTCAATCACTGCTAAAAATGAAAGTATAAAAACCTGCTTGTACTTGCAATAAACGGAACAGAGCATCACTGTCCTCTGAGGCGTGTTGTCGTCTGTCTCCCATCGCCGACGCCTTACCCACCTTTCAGGAACCCCTGGACCTAGCTGCGGCTAGACTGCAGCAGTTAATATAATGAGAATGGTTCGCACAACATCGATGTAACCTGGCAGCCAAGGAGAGAGGACTGGAATGCGCATGTGTGAACAATGATGACTTAACTGCACTAGTCAGTGGGGGTGGTAGATATCACTGAATGAGCATGTGTACTGTGTAGCCATCATGTTAAAAATGAGTGAGTAGAGCAATGAATGTGCATCAAATTTTGTGTTAAGCCTGAACATTCCTCCATGAAATTATCCAGGTGACTCAGAAGGCTGCCACTACGGGAAACTGGGGACTGACATGTTCATCACAATGCGCCCACTCATGCTTCACGTCTCATGCAGTTTTTTTGGCAAAATATCAAATCACCCAGGTGACTGACTCCCCTACAGCCCAGATTTGGCACCCTGTGACATCTCGCTTCTCCCAAAACTAAAACAACCTTTGAAAAGGAAAGATTTCAGACCATTCATGAGATTCAGGAAAATACAACGGGGTAGCTGGTGGCCATTCGGAGAACTGTGTGAGGTCCCAAGGTGCCTACTTTGAAGGGGACTGAGGCGTCACTGTCCTGTGTACACTTCTTTTAACTTCTTCAAAAATGTCTCTTTTTCATACAAGATCTGCCCAGAAAGTATCCAGCCATCTGATATGCAAAATAGACATTTATTGAAGAAGATACAAGAAACACTGTATACAGGACAATGATGCCTCAGTCCCCTTCAAAGCAGGCACCTTGGGACCTCACACAGTTCTCCCAGCATCATTAGCAACGGCAGTATGATGTTTCTTCTGCTCTGGTAGAAGAAGCCATGGAACAAATTTTGCCACAACACATTTCACACCAGGATCCTGTGTCAAAATCTCGGACATAGTAGTGTTTAGAATCCCCAGATCAGCTTCTAGTTCTCGCACTGTCGGCAACCTTTGTGGATTGCAGTCCCTACACATTCAACAGTCTCAGGTGTCCTGCTTGTCGCTGGCCTTCCAGAACATGGATCACTTTCAACAGATTCTCCACTACCTTTGAAGCATGTGTGCCACACTCTTATTTGCACTGCACTCATTGCATTATCCCTGAAAGACTTCTGAATCATCCAAATAATTTCCAAGGAGGAATGTTTACGCTTAATGCAAAATATGATGTAGATTTGTTGCTCTACTCTTCTGAATGCAGTGGCGATGTAATACACATGCTCACTCCATGGTGTCTACGCCACCCCCAATGACTAGCACAGTGAAGTCATCACTGCTCACACATGCACATTCCAGTCCACTCTCCTTGACTGCCAGTTTACATCAATGTTGCACAAACGATTCTCGTTATATTAACAAAGGCTGGACTTTCCCCCCTAACAGATCTCGTATTACATGGCTGGATACCTTCTGGACAGACCTCATATATATTCATGCAAGAAGATATACTTAGGGCTGGGCTTATATTCAGTTGATAGAATAATCAGGCAACCATCTTAACTAGAAAAATGTTAATTTCTCACTGGTTTTGCAGCCAGGGCGCCTGATACTTCAACTGTGTAACCATTCTCAATGTGATGTAAGATAATGCAGCACCTATTCCTGTAGAAAAACCTCAAGAAATGCAAATTTATTTTACACTCATCTTCAAGACAATCCCAATTATGTCTTACTTTAAACTTAAGTTCCTAACAGACTCAAATAAAGTCTGTCCAGAAAACTGGTATTTTCTAAAAACCTGTGATAAATTTTACCAGCTACCAACACTACCATTTTTACACCGGTGCCTGGAATTTTAGTCTTATAGCTTATATTTATAGGGTGACTTTCCATCAAGAATAGGGTTACTACTCATTCTGGTTTTAGCCCTGGTGAGTCCCATACCCTGGGAACCCGAGGATGACTGGTAACCCTAACTAAGAAGGAAAAGTCCACAAGTGTGTGGTAGCCTTACCTTGTCATCATGGGGGTCATCTACAGCCAAGTCTTGTATCTCATGAGTTATAACCTGAAGGGATGGAGTTTCTTTCTTTATGCTGTCTAACACCCGTAATCCACCTCTGGATTTCTGGGGCTGTTTCTTCACTGGTTCATCCTTTGTTTTTCCTTTCTTACCCTTCTTCCCTTTTTCTTCTTTGTTTGTACCTGCAGACTTCAATTCATAGAGGAAAACACGGTTAATGTCGTATTTTCAATACTGTCACTATTTTAAAATGTATGGAATGCCTAACATATATAAATAGGCAGGGGTCTGATGCCCCTTGAAAAGCAAAGGCAGAGAATGTTTTTAGATATTACTTACCCCTAGCAATTTCATGATGAGTTCACGATCTTCTTCATCTTGATCTTTGTATTTTTCCTTCATTTTTTTCATTTTACTCTACAAAATCAAGATTTTGGTTGAAAAAAACTTGGCAGTAAAAAAGTGACAACATATGTTTGTAAAGAAAAGGCGTTTCTTTAGTTCTCTGTCAAAGATATTTATTGAGTAAGGCATGATTCCAAAGATAGATAAATCACATTTCTCATCCCTCAAGGAATTTACTATATGGTAGGAAAAGAAAATACATGTAAGAGTAAGGATAAATTAATGCAACATATTCTAAATGCTACAGGAGAGGTACAAAGTATTTTAAGGTAATTTTGAGAAAGACATTTCTTTTAGCTTAAGCAAGAACTGTGGGGAAGAAATAAAGCAAAACTTGAAAGTCTTAAGGAAATACATTTCATAGTACCTGGGAATATAGGAAAAGCAAGATTATATGGTAAAAACAGGACAGAGTAATAACAGCAAGTCACTGCATTTGGCTGGAGTCAGTCTGTACATATAGAGGAGAATAGGAAAAGGAGCAAAGCAGGCTGGGTACTTACTGTCAACACTCTTAAGACTGAATATTATCAACTGAACTAGTGGATTCCTTATTCTGGTTATGCATCCAAATAACACTAGTGGTTTTTAAAACCAGAGACACCTAAGTCTCACCTCTAAAGATTTTTGTCTTGATAAGTCTAAGCTGTGGGCCAAATAACAAATATCTAAAATTTTAAAGACTTTTTTAAAATAGGGTACACAAACATATACAAAATACTAACTATACAAGATTGATAACTCAGACTTCATTAAAGTAACATGCTATTCATCAAAAAGCACTATTATGAAGAGTAAAAAAAAAAAAAAGCCTCAAAATGTGAGAAGTATTTGTAATACATACATCAAGAAAAGACTTGTATTCTGGATTTCAAAGAACTCAAAGTGCTCAGTATCATTAGTCATCAGGGATATGCAAATTAAAGCCAAAATAAGATTTCAGTATATATACACTTGAATGATCGAAAAATAACCTGACAATAAATACCAAATCTCAGGATATGGAGCAAATGGAATTCTGATACACTGCTGTTGAGAAACTGGCACACGTACTCTGGGAAACTGGTATTACCTACTAAAGCCAAACATGCACAATATAACCCAGAAATTCTATTCCTCACTGTAACACAACAGAAACACATGCTTTGGACCTAAAAGACACAGATAAGAATGTCTATTAACAGTAGTGTTGCAGACAGCTAAAACTGTGGCAGTCACACTACTAAGCAACACATATGAATGACTTATATACAACACACATGACACACGATGTTGAGTGAAACATGCCAGAAGAAAAGACTATGTTCCATGGGGTTGCTTTTACATAAAGTTAAAAACAGGCAAAATAACCTACAGTGATAAATAATAATTTTTTGGCCCTGACCAGAATGACTCAGTTAGTTGGTTGGGCATTGTCCTGAAAACAGACCCACTGCCATTTCGATTCCCAGTCAGGACACAGCCTAGGCCGTGGGTTCAGTCCCCGATAGGGGTACGTACAAGAAGCAACCAATCAATGGGTCTCTCTCACAGTGATGTTCCTCTCCCTCCCTTCCCCTCTCTCTCTAAAATAAATATTTTAAAAAGGGAGTGATTTTTTGGGGTAGGATCCTATTTAGAAAGGGGCAAGCATGAGCTCACTGAGCTGAAAACACTTAGGATTTGTACATTTTACTATATGTACATTATACCTCAAAAAAACCTTAAGAACATGAACAATATTGAACAATATTACCAATAAATTGAACCAAGAAATGGAAAACAGTTTCTTGGAAGATAGAGCTTAGGGAAACTGAAGACTTGTGACAAATCGTACCTACCAGCTATCGACACTACCATTTGTATGCATAAAACAGGAAACCTGCATGGACCGGCAATTGTAAGAAAATTTAATTAGTACTAAAAACCTACCTGCAAAGCCCTAAATATCAGGCACAGTTTTAGAAACAAATACTACTAAATTTCAAAGAACAAACAACCTCCATTTTATACAAAGTTCTAGAGAGCAGGAAAGAGGGAAAAGTCCCAAACTTATTTTTTGAAGCTTGTATAACCATACCAAAACCAGACAAAGACAGTATGAGAAATAAGAGGACAATGTAATAGATCTTCTCAAATAATTTACCACATTATTAATCACAAACTGATTAAGAAAAAATAATACATGCAGAAAAAGCATTCAGTAAAATTTAACTCATCATTAAAGTAACTCTTCACAAAGAACATCTACCAACAATTCATGGGACACACTCCACACTGACGCAGACCTTCCATAGGGCCCCTAATGTAACGGACAAGGGTGCGCACCACATCACCTCTATGCCATGCTGTGTGCGGATGTTCTGAGCCAGTGCAAAACACATGAGGAAAGTAATAACAGATAATAAGACCAGAAAGGAAGAAACAAAAGCCATTAATGACTGTATACACATGAAATATTTTAAAAGTTCAGTAAGATCGCTTATTACTATGATATGAAGATTATCTTTCCACATACCAGCAATAATAACTAGGAAGTGAAAGTTCAAAAAATAAACTGTTTACAAAAAGAAAGAAAAATTTAAGTAGGAATAGATAAGGTGGGTAAGACTAGAGGAAAATGTATCTTTACTGAAGAATATAAAGTATTCTTACATAATTGTAGCCCATATTCAAGGACAGGAAGACTCAAGTGTATTAAAGATGATAGTTCTCCACAAAATTACCTAAAAGTTTAATATAATTTAATAAAAATGTCATCAGAATTTGCCTTGGAACTTAATCTATCTGCAGAATAGTTCATTGTATAAATACATAATATTGTTTATTGTTATTTTCTATTGTTGGGCATTTAAAATTATTTTCACTTTTCTTGCTATTATAAATATCAGCTTGATGAATATCCTTAAACACATGATTTTTTTTTCAGTATATATTCCTAAAAGCAGGCTTGCTCAGTCAGTAAGTAAATGCACTGTTGGGCCTCTTTTTCAGAATTCCCATGATGTGCTCTCCAACATTTACTGAATGAGACTGAATACACATCATCAACCAATTTGATGGATGAAAAAAATACCCCTCTTTTTTACACAAGCATGTTGTTTTTTTTTTTTTATCAGATTTGTTGTTTGTCTTTCAATTTTATTGATGGGTTCTTTTCTCCACCTGGAATTTACTTTTTTCTTTCAAACATGACTAGTCACTGATTTTTAGTATTTCATGCCTTCCCAAACAATCTGTATTATTTTATCACATACTGAATTTTAAAATATGTAATTAATGATCCCATGTCCAGATTTTATTGTTTCACTAGTCAATCTGCCTTTCCTATGTTAACACAATGCTGTTTTATAATTCTAACATTGAAGGTTTTAAACCTAGTAGGGAAACCCCCTCCTCAGTCTTCTTTTTCAAGATTTCCTCACTCTCTAGTATTTACTCTTTAGAATTATGTTATCCAGTTAATTAAAATCTCAATTCTGATTAATGTCATGTTGAATTTATGGAGCCATAACTGATGCTCTTCCCTTCCACATGTGTAATATGTCCTTGGACTTATTTGAGGCCCGCTGAAAAACATCCAAGAAATTCTGATACCATGAATGAAAATCATTAAACATGATCTTTACTAAGATTTCAAAAGAATTTTTTAAAAAGGTACACTGATATATTAGCTGTCAATCCTTCTTTATACTGCTATAGCATTTAAAAAGTATATTCTATATGTGGTATTTCTCTCATCACCCACCTTTAAATAAAATATATAAGATTTCCAACCAACATTGCATTAATAATTGAAAAAGAATCTACTAATCTAAATTATCAGTGAATACAAGCCTACCACTTGACTACCTATGTGTCTGCAAATCAAAATCTCCCACTTCTACATTAAATGAGACCTTCTGCCTACATGATCTCAAAGGATCCCTAAATTTCCAGTATCTTTTCAACTAATTTTTAGTCAAAAGATGTCATTATTAGGATTATTTTTTGCCTACATCATCATGTTTCACTTAAACTTTAAAAAATTAAGAGGAGCCTCACAACTTTATTTGGGAACCATACAGTACTACTTCTAACAATTCACCCCATAGTTTCATTACCTTTTGTCCTCGCTTCACTGGCTGCACAGCTGGGGCGTTTTTGCTTGTGATCTGATGAGTTTCAATGTGTAGAGCATCTTCTTTTTCTTTGTCCTTTCCCTCCATTATTTCTAAATCCCCTGAGTCACTTGGAAGCCTTTTCTTCTTCAGTTCCCTAAAAATATGTGAAAAGGAAACATCTGATTTTTAGAATTTCAAATTCTTAGTGTCCTAAGAAAATTACATGGGGAAGGGAACATGTGCAACATGTAAAAGACCATGGCTTCTGCTTAACTCGATAATCACCAGGCTACAGTATACAAAAAAGTGCAAAGGATCACTCACGGAAATATCTTTACTTTTTTTTTCTCTCATGGATTTATCATTCTTTTTGTCATCCAGGCTCGACAGACTGTCACCCTTGACTTATCCTAATTCAGTGGTTACATTCAGTCCCTCACACCTGGAGAGCCAGGCACTGGGATTTGTAGTCTTTTTAATCAATGTGGCCCTGTCAGATCGTAGCTAGTCAATAAAATATTGGTTGATTGGTTGGCTGAATGTACAAAAAGTAAGCAGATTATGAAGGAAAGGGAAATTCTATTACCGTGATATTTTTCATGTGCAATCTCTATTCCCAATGCCATAGCTCTAGGGCAGGTCCTCATCACTTCCCAACCCTGACTTCCTCCAGTGATTTCCCCAATAATTTGTTCTATGGGAACTTCCAGATTAATCTTCCTTAGATGTTTACCTATGTCACATTTCCATTCAAAATCTTCCAAAAGTCCTCCTAACGCTATGTTCAGGGTAAAATCCAAAATACTTTGTCATTCTAAGTTCTCCACACATGGTCCAAATTCACTTTGCTAATCTTACCCACCAGTTATAAACATGAACTGTGTGTGCCTTTTACCTCAGTCTTTTTTTTTTAATTTTAAAAAATTTATTTATTTTTAGAGAAAGGGAGGGAGGGAGGGAGGAAGGGAGGGAGGAAGGAAGAAAAGGAGAGAAACATCAGTGAGTGGTTGCCTCTCGTGTGCCCTAACTGGGAACCTGGCCCATAACCAAGGCTTGTGCCCTGACTGGGAGTCAAACCAGCGACCCTTTGGTTCATAAACCAACACTCAATCCACTGAGCCATATCAGCCAGGGTGCAGTCTATTTTTTTTTTTTACCATTTCTTCAAAGAGTTATGCATACTGCTCCCAAATTCCTGGTCTCCTTTGTTCATGGTAATTCTCTTTGATGTCTCCAAGCTCTGCCTTATTATCTTCATTTACCTAAATGCTAATACATTTTTAAGGAACACTTCTGATGGTATTTCCCAAAACACCTGAACTCACAGCAATTTCTTATTCCTCAACTACTGTATCACTTTCAGACAACACTACAGCTGACCCTTGAACACAGGTTTGTACTTACATGCCCCGGAGAAGTGGACCCATGCACTTCTTGGGTTCAAACCCATGTTGTTCAAGAGCCAAATGTATTTACAGTCCTTGGTGAGGAGCCCACAGATGCCAAAGCCCAGACTATAGTTAGATGAGGATTTTCTATTGCATGGGGGTCAGTGCCTTTCACCCCTCGTGTTGTTCATGCATCAAATGTATTTACAGATTTATGGCTATTTTCTGGATCCAGGACTCAAAAGCTTCTTGATGACATGAACTTTATACTTCACCTCTTTGTATAGTAGTCTGAATCTCTCTCACCCACAGCAGGTATCTCAGATGCCCTACTTCTTCCGCCTCTATCTTTCTATTTGCCTCCTAAGACCTGCTTCCTTTAAAAACAAGACCAAAAGTCTTCCCTCTTATATAAAACTTTTCTAGTTAATTTCAAGTATTCCTATTTATTCCTGTCAATATTATCCCAAAATTAGCCTATTTAATACACTGTAGTTACTACTGTACATATTTATGCAATAAAGGGTCTGTCTTGTGTTACATGACCTATCTCATCGATTACAGTGACAGATTAGGGTCCAAAACAGAAAAACCTATTGGAGCTGAATACTACCAACTAAGATTTATGTTGAATCTTGGTAACTTTAATAATATCTTTAGAACAGCCAAGTGATTTGTCATAACTGAATTGTCAACAAAAAATAATTACATATTTTTCAGTTAGATAACAGAAATATGTTTACCTTCTTTCCTTGGCTGACAAATGTCTCCGACTCTGTAATTTACTGTCACTCTATTAAACAAAAAATAAGTAAATACAAACACTACTATTAATTTTTCAAAAAGTAAAATTAAAAAGTATGAACTTATTCTATTCATTGAGAAGGCCATGATGTTCCTCGTAAAACTCTGAAAACAGCTTACCGTATTAGAAGAGTCCTGTTTTGAAGCCAATTTCTGGAAGGACCTATGAAAAGAGGCGTCCACTGGTCTATAGAAGGCATGCATTTGCAAAGTCCCAAAACATTCCCACATCATATCTTAATTAATGACAATCCTACAAATTTTCAAATTTGGTAAAATAGAAAAAAAATCATCAAATTGTTAATTTTCTCACACTCTTTAGTTTATTCTTAAATAGCTAACATGTATTGAATGCTTACAACGTGCCAGGCACAGCTAGATGCTTTACATGTACGTAATCTTCACCAAAATCCAAGGAATGGGAACAGTGTTCCACTTCCACCGAGACGAAAACTGAAGCTTAGACATAAAGTAACTTGCCCAAGGATACACCCTAAGACTCAAGTCTGGTCTGACTCCTAAGCCATTCTTAACTATTCCAATGACAATAGTTTTATAACTATGGTATTGTTTATTTGGTGATCAGTAAGACATTAAGGACTGAAATACTGTATTTTTTGGATGGAACTGCCTTTTTTATATTACCATTTATAACCATTATTTCATTTTTGACTGAGTTTGTTCACTTTTTACATTTATTGTATTTTTCTACCCTGGGTCTTGGGAATTTCTTTAGAGAGAGCTAAACAAATCTCCCTCCCCAATCGAACTGTGAAAAGATAAAAAGACCAAAAAACAATGGAGGGTAAACATACTAAGGCCAAGCTTGGTATTATCTTTTTAAGGATTAACTCTTCATCATTCACAGATTACAAAATAAAACTTAAAATTATAGTTTTAAAATTACCTTTGGGACTGAAGGTGGGACAAGTCAATGGTAGTGTCAGGATAATTTATTGTCTCTTCCCCTTTGTCTTTTATTTCACCAAGAGATTCCTGATCTTTTACTTCTTCTGATTCCCCTTCATCTTCAGAGCTTTCTTCCTGCATTAGCTCCTCATTTAGCTCGTCTCCGCCACTCTGAAGAGTAACATCCTCCTGGTCAACCTGAGTCACGAGTTCCACTTCCACGGGAGTTTCCTGTAACTCCTCTTTATCTTCTTCACTGCTACTGTCACCTCCATCTGCAGAATTACCATCAGGAAAGTCAGAGTGCTACCACAACTAAAAGGCAGATGATTTCCTTGAAAACTTCAAAAAGTATTTCACTGACTCTTTCTGTTTCTCCAAAAGATCACCAGAAAATGCCCTGATCACCCCCAAAAGGTGTTCTGATTTATACAGAAGGATGCTCTGTGTCATAAATTGGTTGGAATAAATGATCTCCAAGATGCTTTACTACAATAAATTTATTGTACATTGCAACCATATCTAAAATAAAAACTATAACTTGTCTTTGTGAGGTATTTCCAAAAAGGAAGACAACAGAAGGAAGTCTATAAACTCTGCTGATTTTATAATTAGCACGTGAGAAGTGAAATGAGATTTTACACATTATACAGCTGGCACAGAGCAGGTGTTCACACTCTGGCAGAAGGAATGCTGTCCAGCAGTTATAATATGGTCTGGCTGTCTCACCTGTAACATGAGGTCCCACCACTCATGCAACAAGGATGGTTGTGAGAATTCAATAAAAAATAATGTAGATAAAGCACTTTATATATTATCAGGAACAGAGTGAAAATTTTAAAAACAGAAATCTTGTAGTACAATGGTAGTTTTCATTTATCCCTAAAAAAGTATTATCCCTAAAAAAGAATGATCTCAGAAGACTAACTATAAAAATACTTTCCTTACTTCCTTCGAGTACATAGGTAAATTTAGTTTAGAAACCATAGTTGCTCTCTACTACAAGCACATATATTATTAATTAAGCTAAGTTACTATAAGGAAATTATATTTGTTATGAACTCATCTTTGTATCACTTTTAATTCATAAACCCAAAAGTAAATGCTCATTCATTTATATGTTACCTATTAAATACTGAAGTTTTACTATATAAACATATACCCAAGTATATTAGTTATGGATCCAATTATTGTATAATTCACTAAAATTATAGACATATTTACCATTTTCAAAAACAAAAAAATCACTAAAATTAATAGCAAAGTGGTTTTTTTTTGAAATTTCAATTATCCCAAAGAAGAGATGATCTTCTAAGTAGGAACTGAGAAGCAAAACGAGGCCACAGAAAACACTGTAAGCTACTTTGATATAGTCTGTGACCTACCTAGTTGCTCCATCTCCTCTGATACGAGATCACTTGTGCAGCTAGCCAGCATTTCCATGTCTTCGTCCTGCACTCTGACCTTCCGTTCACCCCGATGTCGCCAAACACAGGACTCCTCCACCTATGGAAATAGTTCTTTTTCACTGATGGAACTTTAGGTGAGGCTAATGAAAATCAGAAAAAAATAATGAAGAAGATGAAGAGTACCTTAAAGAGGAAGCTAAACCCCATCATTAGATATGACGGAGGAAGGAAATTCTTTTTTCCTACAAAAGACAATATACATAAACATTTCATAAATCTGTTTACTCTATGCTTGCAAGATATTGACACCAACAAGCACATCTGTTTTGTCTTTTCTGTCACGAAGGAACATTTCCCATTTATAGAAACTGGCATTATGTAAGGAACAGGAATTAAGATAGAAAAATATGACTGTTTGCTGTTATTCTTTGGGTTAGTCAGACCCTGAATAATCAATTTTTAGAAAAATGGTCATGTTATATTTTCTTACCCTTACAACTTTAAACTAAGTGAAAGTACATTTCATCAATAAAAAAATAGGGAGACGACATGACAAATGTTAAATGTGCCACGGCAGAAGAAAGTTTTCCTATTTCATAACAGACTTCATATGTGTACAATCAAAATGTGCAAGTCCTGAGGGTATTAGCAGATAGTCCTCAAACCTGTCTTCATAACCCACTGACAGTCATTACCTCTTATCATGAAGCTTCCTGTTGTCAAATATTCTCCAGTTGGTGCTGTTTTAGACACCTGAGGAGAAGAGTAATACAGTATAGTACTCTTGTCTTCAGAAATACTTGTAAAAATTTGTTTCACTTGAGAAAGTAATGTCATATTCAAGTTAGCAGCACTGCAAAGTTTATAATTTAGCGAAAATTCTCAACACTGATGGAATAGATACCTCTCTTCAATGATATAACCTTTGCTGTAACGCAAGGAAAAATACGTAATAAAAAATACACTGCATCGATAATTTTTAAATGCATTGGATTAGAGCCAGAACTGGTCCACATGTTTCTTCTGGTGTGAGATATAATGAGAAGAAACAGTTTAGTAGATTTACTATAAAACTATACTTACAAAAATTCAACTATATTTATTAAATAAAATCCTTTTCTGAGATACTTTTTTTGGTAATAAAATAACCTTTCATTTTAGGAAATAAAAATAGCAGATTTTTAAAAATGTACTCTAGTTTGTAAAAATAGAAAGTGAGGGAGATAAATCCACAATTGAAAAAAATTTTACACATCTGTGAAATTCCCACATCTGAGAGTATCTGTTAGCCACAGTTATGCGAGGGATTAAAAGCATACTGAAAAACCTATTCACAAAAGAATTAAAGTCAATTTTATAACAAGACTGAAGCAGAAAATCTGATCTCAGATGTGATATTTCCTAAAAACCCAGTATCACAGCATAGCAGAAAATAAAAAATATAAAAATGAAACTAAATCTAAGGAAGAGTAATGGTATCGAACTCTGTTTACCATAAGCTTTTGGACCTTATAAAAGTGTATCATCAATTATAATTTTTGAAAATGTGTATTAATAACAGTGTGAAGTCAAATATGGAATGAAGTATCATCAAGTAAAGTAGCATTAACCACAAAGGGGGACAACTACTAAAATCACCTGAATATAAAACCACTGAACACACCTAGTTTTCTGGAAGGGTCAAAGAGAATTCAGAGAATTCCAACAAATATGAGTAGGAAAAAGGCCTTTTAGGTCGGTATAGCAGTCATAACTGGTACACTCTCTTCCCTGTGTAATTGCATGGATCGTTCCCTCCTCATTTAGATCGCTGCTGCTCAAATCTTACCTTCCCAGATGCTTTATTCAAAATGGTAGCCTGTATCACTCTGCATCCCCTTACTCTGCTTTAAAAAAAATCTTAATAGCAATTGCTGCCTGACATTATGCATTTTTCTCCATCACCAAAACATCAGCTCCATCAAGGCAGGTAGGTACTTAGCCTTGTTCACGTCTATGCCCTCAAAATTTGGTACATGGTAGTTCATAATAAATTTTATAAAAGACCACAGCCATTATTACCTGATGATGGTACACCCACCAAGCACTAGTGATAACTCGGGCATCCCAAGCAGCACTGTAGCAAAGTGCCATTGTGCCAGCTTCAGTCAAGGTCCGAGGGGGAATCGGTTCTCCTGTAACAACATGCTACAATGCGTCAGTGCCAAAGTACCAACTTTGTACAGAGCAAGATATGAAAATCACATACATAACAGGTTCAATCTTTTTATATTTCAAATACTAATATATATTTTTATTTCAATATTATAAAAAGTCACTTTTTATTAAAAATGTTTACAGCATAGGCTTTTAAATATTTAAGTAAACAAGTTAGAGAATATCCTCTCTTACATCAATAATTCTAATTTCATTCCAAAAAAGATAATTTTTAAAATCTACTTATAATTTGAAGACTTCCAGAATTACTAGATTGTCTAAATCATTGTAATAAAGAGCTATTTTTTAAAAATATATTTTATTATGCTATTACAGTTGTCCCATTTCCCCCCTTCACTCCCCTCCACCCTGCACACCCTCTCTCACCCACATTCCCCGTCTTTAGTTCATGTCCATGTGTGTCTTAAGTTCTTTAGCTTCTACATTTCCCATACTATTCTTGCCCTCCCCCTGTCTATTTTCTACCTACCATCTATGCTACTGATTCTCTATACCTTTTTCGCCTCTCCCCCTCCCACTCCCCTGTTGCTAACCCTCCATGTGATCTCCATTTCTGTGGTTCTGTTCCTATCCTAGTTGTTTGCTTGGATTGTTTTTGTTTTAGGTGTGGTTGTTAATAATTGTGAGTTTGCTGTCATTTTACTGTTCATATTTTTTTATCTTCTTTTTCTTAGATAAATCCCTTTAACATTTCATAAAATAAGGGCTGGGTGATGATGAACCTCTTTAACTTGACCTTATCTGGGAAGCACTTTATCTGCCCTTCCATTCTAAATGAAAGCTTTGCTGGATAGAGCAATCTTGGATGTAGGTCCTTGCCTTTCATGACTTGGAATACTTCTTTCCAGCCCCTTCTTGCCTGCAAGGTCTCTTTTGAGAAATCAGCTGACAGTCTGATGGGCACTCCCCTTTGTAGGTAACTATCTCCTATCTCTTGCTGCTTCTAGGATTCTCTCCTTCATTTTTACCTTGGCTAATGCAATTATGATGTGCCTTGGTGTGCTCCTCCTTGGGTCCAACTTCTTTGGGACTCTCTGAGCTTCCTGGACTTCCTGGAAGTCTATTTCCTTTGCCAGAATGGGGAAGTTCTCCTTTCTTATTTGTTCAAATAAGTTTTCCATTTGTTGCTCTTCCTCTTCTCCTTCTGGTACCCCTATAATTCGGATGTTCGAACATTTAAAGATGTCCTGGAGGTTCCTAAGCCTTTCCTCATTTTTTTGAATTCTTGTTTCTTCCTTCCTTCTGGTCCACTCCATTGATTTGAGTCCCAGTTTCCTTCCCATCACTATTGGTTCCCTGTGTTTTTTTTCTTCATTTCACTTAGTGTAGCCTTCATTTTTTCATCTAATTTGCAACCAAATTCAACCAATTCTGTAAGCATCCTGATCACCAGTGCTTTGAACTGTGCATCTGATAGGTTGGCTATCTCTTCATCACTTAGTCGTATCTGCTGTGGAGCTTTGATCTGTTCTTCTGTTTGGGCCTTTTTTTTTTTTTTTTTAGTTGCACCTGTTACATCCGAGGGGTGGAGCCTTAGGTGTTCACCAGGGCAGGGCAACCCAGTTGCAGGGTTGTGACATTGTATGTGGGGGCAGGGTCCAAGAGGGAACAGTGGCACTTGCTGCACTCTCTGTCGGCTTTCAGTCCCTTTCTCCAAGCAAACTGGGCCTTTCTTGTGCTGATTTCTGTGTGTGTGGGTTTGTGTACATTCTAGGACCCTGTGGGTCTCTCCAATGAACTCTCCTGTGAGGCTGGGAGTCTCTCCCTGTACCCGCCCCCCCCCCACAGGTGTTTTCAATTGGTGTTTTGAGGCTTTATTTCCTGGCGCTGGGACCGTGGGTTGTGCAGTCTGTCTCACTCCCCAGTTTCGCCTGGTTTATCTGTGCACGAATGTGGGAGCATTCAGCCAGCCACCTTGCACGCAGTGCCTTGCTTCACAGTCACTGCCTTGCTGGGTCTGCCAGCCGCTGCCTGCTCGTCCAGGGTCCACCTGTTGCTGTCTTGCACACCTGGGGTGCCTTGCACACCCAGTGCCACCACTTTTTGTGCTGCAACCCCTTTCTGCCCAGCTGTCCAACTCCACCCTTCCTACCTATCTGGATGAATGTGTCTATTTTAACTCCTTGGTTGTCTGACTTCCATATAGTTCAATTTTCTATCAGTCCTAGTTATTTGGTTTCTAAACTGTTGCTGTCCTTATTTTGGTTGTGCGAGGAGGCACGGTGTGTCTACCTACACCTCCATCTTGGCCACAGGCACAATAAAGAGCTTACTAATAACATATCTCTAGTTAGATTTCAAATCTTTTAAAATTGGGATATAATTCACACACCATAAAATTCACCCTTTTAAAATGTACAGGGTGGGGCAAAAGTAGGCTTACAATGGCGAGTATGCAAACAGAGTTCATTCTTATATTACTGATCCCCCGAATCCTGCATCCATTAATAGTCACTCTCCATTTGCTCAGCCCCCCAGCAATCACTTACTTTGTTTGTATGGATTTGCCAATTTTGGAATTTCATATACAGCTTATCCCTGAATAACATGGGTTTGAATGTGTGGGTCCACTTAGAAACAGATTTTTTTCAATAAATACTTTAAATGTATTTTCTCTTCTTTATGATTTTAATCTTTTTTCTTTTAAAGATTAAATTTATTTTATTTTGTAGAGAGGGGAACGGAGGGCAAAAAAGAGGGAGAGAAACATCAGTGTATGGTTGCCTCTCATGTGCCCCCCACTGGAAACCTGGCCTGCAACCCAGACATGTGCCCTGACTGGGAATCAAACTGGCGACCCTTTGGTTAACAGGTCAGTACTCAATCCACTGAGCCACACCCACCAGGGCTTCCTTATCATTTTCTTAATAGCATTTTCTTTTCTTTAGCATACTTTAGTGTAAGGATGCAGTATGTGATACACATAACATACAAATAGGTGTAATCAACTATTTATATTATTGATAAGGCTTCTGGTCAACAGTAGGTATTAGTTAAGCTTTGGGGGAGTCAAAAGCTATACATGGATTTTTCAACTGCATGGGGGTGGGGAGATAGGGCAGGGAGTGGGACAGGTCAGTGCCCCTAACCCCCGCCCTCCACTAGTTCAAGCATCAACTGTAAATGGATTCATATGTCTGTCTGGCTTCTTTCAGGTAGCATGTTTTCAAGGTTCATCCATGCTAGAGCATGTTTCAGTAATTTGTTTCTCACTTTAAGTATGAATAATATGCCATTATATGAATATACTGCATTTTGTTTATTCATCAATTGATGGGCATATGGGCTATTTCCATATCTTAGCTATTATAAATAATTCTGCTATGAATATCTGCAGATAAGTTTTATATGGACATGTATTTTCAATTATTTCGGTTATATACCTAGAAGTAGAATTGGTAAAGTCTATGTTGAACTTTTTGGAAAATAGTTGAATTCTTTTCTATAGCAGCTGCATCATTTTCCATTCCCCTCAGCAGTGTATAAAGGTTCCAGTCTCTCCACATCCTCATCAACACTTGTCTCATTGGGGTTTTTAAATGTATTTCCCTAATGATGAATGATGCTGAACATCTTATGTGTTTGTTAGCTATTTATGTATATATCTGGAGAAATGTGTATTTGATTTGTTGCTCATTTTTAAATTGGGGTTTCTGTCTTTCCACTGCAAGAGTCCTTTGGATACTGGTGCTATTCGATAAATGATATGCAAATGTTTTCCCCTGGTCTGTAGGTTGTCGTTTTAACTACCTTGATAGTGTTCTTTAAATTAAGATTTTAAATTGTGATTAAGTCCAATTTATGTGGGTCCCCCGCCCCTTTGGTTGTTTTTGCTTTTGGTGTCATATCTAAGCAATAACCTTCTGATGGTGAAGATTTACACCTTATTTTCCTGTAATGGTTTTATACTTTTAGCTTTTAAGTTTAGGTCTTTGATACATTTGTATTAGCTTTTATAAATGATGTGCAGTAGGGGATCTACCTTCATTCTTTTGCACATTGATATTAGTTGTCCCGGCACCATTCCTTGAAGTGGTTCTTCTACCCCCATTGAATGGCCTTGTCACCCTTGTTGAAAATCAACTAAGGAGTATCAGTCAACTCTTTTTATTGATCTGTCTGTCCTTATGCCAGTACCATACTGTTTTAATTGCTATTGATTTGTAGGAGGATTTAAAATTAGGAAGTGTAAGCTCTCCAATTTTATTCTTCACTTTCAAGAACGATTTGACTCATCCAGGTCCTCTGCATTTCCACATGCATTTTAAGATCAGCTTGTCCATCTTTTTTTTTTTTTTTTTTAAGGCAGCTGCAATTTGAGAGGGATCACATTGAATCTATAGATTAATGTGGGAAGTACTGCCACATTAACACTTCCAGCCCATAAACACTTCTTTCCAATTATTTGGGTCTTCTTTAATTTCATTCAGTGGTTTTTTTATAGTTTGGAGTATATGTCTTACAATTATTTTTGGCAAATTTACTCCTAAGTATTTTATTCTTTTTAATATTATTATAAATGGACATTTTATTAAACTTCTTTTAGGACCTGGCTGGTGTGGTTCAGTGGACTGAGCGCAGGCCTGTGAACCAAAGAAGTCACGGGTTCAATTAAAAGTCCAGGCACATGCCTGGGTTGCAAGGCCAGGTCCCCGATTAGGGATGCACGGGAGGCAACCACTCATTGATTTTTTTTCTCTCTCTCCCTTCCCCATCTCTAGAAATAAATAAATAAAATCTTTAAAAAATTCCTTTTAGCACTGTCCACTGCTACAGCATGGAAATAAACTGACTTTTGTAATTGTTCTTATATCCTAAACATTGCTGAACTTGTTTATTAATAATTTTGGGTGGATTCCTTAAGGTTTTAAGATCAACAAACTGCTAACACAGGTAGTTTTATTTGTTCCTTGCCAATCTGGATATTTTTACTTCTTTCTATTGCCTAATGGCCTAATTAGAACCTCCATAAAATGTTGAATAAAAGCAGCAAGAACAGGCATGTGTATCTCATTTGTGATCTTAATTAGGAGAAAGTTTTCAGTCTTTCAGCATTAAGTATGATGGTTAGCTGTGGGTTTTTCCTAGATGCACTTTACCAAGTTCAGGAAATTCCCTTCTATTCCTTGTTTGTTGACGGTGTTTATTACAAGTGGGAGTTGGATTGTTGCCAAAGGCTTTTTCTGTACCATCTGAAATGATTATGTAATTTTTATCCTTTATTCTATTAATATATTTTACTACATTAATTAATTTTCAATCTTAAGACACACCTTGCACGCCTGGGATAAACCCCACTTTGTCATGATGTATAATGCTTTAATGTGCTGCTAGATTCAGTTCCCTATTATTCTGTTGAGGATTTGTGCCTACATTCATAAGCAATACTGATCTATAGTTTTTTTCCTGTGATGTCTATATGGTTGTTATTAGCGTAAAATAGCTTTATATGAGTTAGAAAGTATTCCCATTTCTTCTATTTTTTTTCAAAGACTTTGTAAAGGACTGATGATGTTTAATCATCTTTAAAAGTTTGGTAGAATTACCCAGTGAAGCCATGGAGGCCTGGGATTTCTTTTGTGGGTGGGTTTTTTTAAATGACTAATTCAATCTTTTGTAATAGGTTTGTTTTGATTTTCCACTTCACCTTGGGTCAGTTTGGTAGTGTGTGTCTTACTAAGATTTGTGTCCCATTTCATCAAAGTTATCTAATTTTCTGTTGTACAACTATACACTGAAATCCCTCAAAATCCTTTTGATTTGTTAAGTCCGCTCTTTTATTTCTGCTTTTAGGAATCTGAATATTCTCTCACATTTTTTTGGTTAAGTCTAGGTTTATCAATTTTGTTGATCTTTTCAAAGAACCAACTATAGTTCCATTAATTTTCTCTATTATTTTTCTAGTCTCTTTCAATCATTTCCATTCCATTATTTCCCTCCTCTCCTTACTGTGGGATATTAGCTTTTGTTTTCTAGATTCTAATGATTACAATTTTGTTATTGAGATCTTTCCTCTTTTTTTATTATAGGTATTACCACCATAAAATTTTAAGCACTGCTTTAGCTGTATCCCATAAATTCTGATACATTATTTTTGTTGCATTCTCTCAAAGTATTTTCTTACCACCCCCAGTGATTTTCTCTTTGATCCATTGTTTATTTATGAGTGTGTTGTATATTTCCATACATTTGTGCATTTTCCAAATTTTTTTCTATTAGTGGTTTCTAATTTCACTCTGTTATGGTCAGAAAACTTACTCTGTGGGACTTTAACAGTTTTGAATTTATTGAGATGTGTTTTACAGACTGGCATATGGTCTGTCCCGGAGAATGTTGCATATGCACTTGAGATGAATGAGAATCTACTGTTGTTAGGTAGAGTATAGATAGTAGAGATGTATCAGGTCTAGTTAACTCAGTGTTGTTCAAATATTCAATTTCCTTGTTAATTGTTAAACTACGGAAGTCTTCATGAACTATTACTGGGGCATCATGTATTTCTCCCTTCAATTGTCAGGTTTTTACTTCACGTATTCTAAGGCTCTAGTTGTTGAGTTCATATGTTTATAACTGTTATATCTTACTGATAGATTGACCCTCTTTTCATTTAAAGTGTCTTCCTTTATTTTTATTAACAATTTTTGTCTTATAGTTATACTAAAATATTTTAACAAAAGGTACTAAAAGTTGGGAAGAGAAAAATATATTACCTGTTGGATTTTTAATTACACAGCTAGTAGCTCCATGAAGATCAGCATGCACATAAATGTCCCCTTAAAAACAAGAAATGATACTCTGAATCTTGTGTTTTTTCTCAGTTAAAATTATTTATTTACTGTTTAACGGCTTAAAAATCTAAAAGGGATAAGAAGACATAAAACTTCCGTCTCCTACCCCTGGGAGATTTCCCATAGGCCTCCTTACAGGAAAGCAATGATAACATGGTAGGTTACAAAAATGGTCACAATTCCTCTCCCTTCCTCTATCCATACCTCTTTGCTCTATGACTGTGAACCTTTTCCCATCAACAGATGGTGTCTACTTCCCCATCCCTTGAATCTGGGCCTACCCCATGATCTGCCTTGGCCAGCTGAGTGTGGCAGATGTGATCAAGTGCCAGATCCCAGTCTAGATCTTAAGAGGTGTTATGTGCTTCTTCTCTTATAAACTTGCTGAGTTACCACGTAAGAAAGGCCAGGCTAGCCTGCTGGAAGGCTGAGACACATGGAGCTGATGAGCCATCCTAGCAAGTGCAAAGGTCCTGAGGCCTTATGGATGTTTGACATGTAAGGAGAGTAGTTAGAAAGCCAGACTGAGGGGAGAGTGGTAAGAATGGAGGCTGAAGAAGCCAGGATCCTTGTAAGCTATGACCAAGACTTCCAGTGTTATTCTAAGTGTGTGATAGCAATTAGCGAACAAAGGAACAGATGAAAGCAGGAATAAATGGTCAACCAGAGTAAAGGAAAATGCATGGTTCCTAGCAGATAAAATGAGCAGTCACTGATTGCTGTGAACAGGTCACCTGAAATTTGAAACTCAAAGAAAAGCAAAACCCACACTGCCCTATGACAGGTGCAACTCACAATAAGCAAAGCTAGAGAAGACAGAGACCAAGCCCTGGGCACCATGTAACCTGATCCCTGTTGCTTTCTTTCCTGGGTCAGGATCCTCAGTGGACACCAGATTGGTTCTGATATTGATTACTGATTCCTGATACCTACCCTGACAATTTAGCCACAGTGAGGCAGTATATATCAGAAAATAAAAGAAAGAAGAGTTCCAGCAAAGATGGAGGCAGAGGTAGAAATGTTTTGCTTCCTCTCACAACCAAAGGATACAACCAATTTAAAACAAAAAACAGCCAGAACTGCCAGAAAAATCAAACTGCATGGAAGTCCGACAACCAAAGAGTTAAAGAAAAATTCAACCAGACAGACAGCGCCACAACACAGCAAAGTGAGGTGCCCTACCCTGGTAAATACCTAAAGCTCTGCCCCTTACAATGTAACAGGTGCACCAAGACAAAGAAATATAGCCCAGTGAAAGAACAGATTAAAACTCGAGAGAAAGAACTAAGCGATGAGGAGAAAGACAACCTATTAGATGCAGAATTCAAAACACTAGTAATCAGGATGCTCTCAGAAATGATTTGAGTTGAGTTGCAAAACGAAGAAGAAATGAAGGCTACACAAAGTGAAATAAAGGATGTAAATGTACAGGGAACCAACAGTGATAGGAAGGAAACCAGGACTCAAATCAATGATATGGAACAAAAGGAAGAAATAAAATTCAATCAGAACAAAATGAAGAAACAAGAATTCAAAAAATTGAGGAGAGGCTGAGGAACCTCTGGGACAACTTTAAACGTTCCAATATCTGAATTGTAGGGGTGCCAGAAGGAAAAGAGGAAGAGCAAGAAATTGAAAACATAATGAAGGAGAACTTCCCCAATCTGGCAAAGGAAATGGACTTCTAGGATATCCAGGAAGCTCAGAGAGTCCCAAAGAAATTGAATCCAAGAAGAAACACACAAAGGCACATCACAATTATATTACCCAAGATTAAAGATAAGGAGAGAATCTTAAAAGCAGCAAAAGAAGACAGTTACCTACAGAGGAGTTACCATAAGATTGGCAGCTGATTTCTCAAAAACAAACAAACAAACAAACAAACAAACAAACAAAAACAAAACCTTGCAGGCAAGAAGGGGCTGGAAAGAAGTACTCAAAATCAGTAAAGGCAAGGACCTACATCCAAGATTACTCTATTTAGCAAAGCTACCATTTAGCATGGAAGGGCAGATAAAGTGCTTCTCAGACAAGGTCAAGTTAAAGGAGTTCATCATCACCAAGCCCTTATTATATGAAATGTTAAAGGGACTTATCTAAGAAAAAGAGGATAAAAATATATGAACAGTAAAATGACAACAAATGAACGTAAAAAAAATAAAAGAAAGAAAAGCAACAAAAACAAAAACTAAGCAAACTAGAACAGTAACCGAATTGGAGAAATGGACATCACATGAAGTGTTTTGAGTGGGGAGGGGAGAGGAATAGAGGGAAAAAGGTACAGGGAAAAAGAAGCATAATTGGTAGGCATTAAATAGATGGGGAGAGGTAAAAAATGGTATAGGAAACAGAGAACTCAGAGAACTTATATGCACAACTCATGGACATGAACTAAGGGCTGGGGAATGCTGGAGAGTTGGGGGTGGAGGGGGGATAAAGAAGAAAAAATTGGGAAAACTATAACAGCATAATCAATAAAATATACTTAAAAATAAATAAAAATAAAAATAAATTTTAAAATCCTAACCAATGTCCCCCCCCAAAAGAAGCATAATTGTCTATTTTGTTTACAAAGTAGACAGGGGAGGTTAAGAACAGTAGAGGAATTGGAGAAGCCAAAGAACTTATGTGTATGACCCATGGACATGAACTAAAAAGGAGGGGGGAATGCTGGACGGTGAAGCAGTACAGGGCAGAGGGGGACAAAGGGGAGGGAAAAATAGGACAAACGTAATAGCATAATCAATAAAATATATTTAAAAATAAATAAATAATTAGAAACTTAAAATGAATGAGAGGGCCTTACATCACAGGGCTCAAGTCCTATTTCTAAATGTTAAAAAAGGCTAAGAAGTTCAGCACTGAGAAATTAAGCTTTTAAAAATTCAATCTTCCATGACTTTGGAGGATTGAAAATCATTAATATTTGTTAATGTAGTAGAAAAGCAGAAGTCCAACACTGCAGATAAGCTCAACACTGCTACTTTAGGAATATTATCTAAAATTAGAATTAAGTTCAAACCATAAACAAATCATCAAACTCTACCAATTGAATCTGTCAAACAGAAAATTCTATACCCAGTATTGAGATAACTGATCCAAATACTTAACAGAAAATTCTTTAGAATTTTAATCTTACCTACCTGGTGTCAAGTATCGTTTCACGATTATTTCATTCTGTTGCTGATCTCGTCCTCCTATAATTAGATAGTTCTCTGAGCTAATGAACCACAGAAATTTCTCAAACCTACCAAATTGAAAGAATAAAAGTTAACATTTCTTTTCCTTCATAGTTGCCTATATTTACATCCCTTTTATACAGAAAACAAGACAGTAAGCTATCCTGTGTAGGTTAAGACAACTGATTTGATTTTTCTGAAGGCATGAAGTTTAATTTTCTTGAAAACTTGTAATACAAATTGCCCTAAGATAGTCTTAAGACAATCTGAGAAGAAAGCACCTAAATTCTAGACGTTTAAAAAATTTTATGTTCTCTCCTCATCTTCCTTTCATATAGCCAGTGTTCTTAAAACAAGGATGACTTATAGCAATGAATTATACTAAAGAATAAAGAATAAAGTGTCTCATGGTCCCTAGGTTTAGCTTTCTTTCATCGGGGAACTGGATAGGCTGTGGGACCACTGGTAAGAGAAAAAAAGTTGTCTTCTCATTCTGTGCTCAATTAATCAACTGAATATTTACATATATGATATTCTTTACATTTACTTTTACATAAAAGGCCAAATACTACCTTTAAAAGTGTAAAATTTCAACTTCTCTCAAGAGACAAGGTCATCTGGGTTTTTCATGATTAATAAGTACCATCAAAATAGTAAGTAATGAGTGTATATTTGTGTGACATTTAGAAAATGGCATGCAATAGCAACGACATACAAATACCCTTATTTTCTATATGATAACCAAGATAATCTTTTACATGCCTTAATCCAGAATTTAGAAACTTCTGATTAAAGATGATAAAGGTTGAGCATAGGCATTAAACTGAAATCAAAATATAACAGCAAAAACATTTTATTCCAATTTTCTAAACTGATTTTTGACTAACACATACAGTTGGTTGGAAAAATTTTTAAATTACACAAAAAAAGGTATAATGAGAGATCCTATATTGTTTCAGTTCCCACCACCATGACCAAATAGGGAGCCACTGTAATTAGCTTCCTGTGTGCCCCTCTCCAGAGTCTGTTTTAAACATACAAAGTTAAAATAAAACGCTTATTGTAACCCTTTTTCCAGACACAACACACACTTTCTGTGTATTTTTTTCACTTAAAAATACTTTCCTTATTGCTGAATGGACATACTAAATTTAATTGAACTGCTCTGCTATTGATGATAAACAAGTCTACAACCCACAAGGATGAGGAAAATAAAACAGATAAATCAAGGATGCATTCTGTAATCATCCTAGTAAAAGAATGTATAATTAACAGCTGCCACCCCCCCACCCAAAAAACCCAACAACCCATCAGAGAAGCCCATAAAGAAGACAAAAAGAACATAGAGTAAATGTAACAAATAGAAAGCAAATAGTAAGATGGGCAGATTTAAACCTAAATATATCAGAAATTACATTATTATAAATGTAACTTCATAAATTTTCCACGTAAAATGTAAAGACTGTAAGACTGGAAAACAATGATATATATATTCCTTTAAAATATAACAGTCTTAAAAAGTTAAACTATAATAATGGAAAATGATATACCATGCAAACACTAACCAGATGGAGCTGATACAGTTTTAATACCTCACACAGAAGGAAAAAATAAGTTAAAAGGACATTTCACTGCTGTTAATAAATGGCTCAATTTACCAGGAAGTTATAACTTCTATATTAATATCACCCAATAAAGCAAAAACTGGCAGAAGTAAAAGGAGAAACAGACAAATCCATAATTATGTGATGTTTAACACACCTTTCTCAGTAGTTAAGAAAATAATCATTAAAAAATCAGTAAAGATATCAAAGATTCGAACACCATAGTTAATAAATACAACCTAGTTGATATTTATAGAAATGTATTCCAAAACTATAGAACAGGCACTTTTTTCATCTATATATGAAACATTTATAAATGAAGCTGACCATAAAAGTATGCTGGGTCATAAAGCAAATTTAAAAACAAATGTCAATGGACTGAGACAATTCAGAATATATTCTATGACTATTATGCAAATTAAGCTAGAAATCAGTAAAAAAAATTACCAGAAAAGATCCATATGTTTGGAAATTAATACTTTTAAATCATGCAGAAATAAAGAAATTACAATGGAAAATAGAACACTTTGATGTGAAAGATAATGAAAGTAATACATAACAAAATGTTTTAGATGCGGTCAAAGCCAGGCTTAGAGGAAAACTCATTACCTTAAATATATATTAGAAAAGAGGCTGGAGGGAAAAAATAAATCAATGTACTAAGCTTCCATCTCAGGAAGTCAGAAAGGGAACTACAAATGAATCCCAAAGAGAAGTGGGAAGATGAAAAATAAGAGAGAGAAAGCATGCATATATATAACAGCGGAGATTAATAGTCAAAAATCGGCTTTACAGAAATTCATACAACTGAAAATCCTCTGGTCAGACTAACCAAGAAAAAGAGTAGGCACAAATAACTACCGTGTATGGAATGTCATTAACTATCCTACAGTATGTTAAAAAGTGGAATATTATAAACATTTTGCCAGTACATTTCAAACTTCAGACAAAACAGGTCAAGTATTAGAAAAACATTGCTAATCAAAACTAGAATATCTGAGTTGGCCTTATATCTGCTAAGACTTTGAACCTAAAATTTTAAAAAACAACTTTCCCATTAAGAAAACTCTAGGACTGCTCAGCTTCACAGGTGAATTCCATTAAACAAGTAAGAGCAACTGATAAGGGAACATGTCCCAATTTCCCTTATGAAGCAATATAACCTTGATACCACTATAACATAAACATTGTGAGAAATGAAAATCACAGGTCAATCCTCTTTATCAATAGAGATGTCAGAGGGGAAGAAGAAAATCACAGCAAAATTTTGATCAAACTCAAGAAACTGAATCCTGAGCTGACAGTGGAAAAGCCAAGAAGTACCTCAATTTACACTATGTAACCCATAAAAGACTAAAAAATGGCAGCATACAGTACTGCTAGAGAAAGGGTTTATGATGGGGTCAAAAAGATGACTGGATGAAAGTCTGATCAAGAAGCAGGTACTTCCCTAGGTCTTCTTTCCAACGCTGAACATGGTGTAACTGCCCTTTCCACACCCTAAAGAAGGCCAGAAGTTAATTCTCTAGAAAGGGTACAGAAAGCATATACTGACTAGGGAAAATGTGGCACCATTTATAAGCAGGGGTAACATGTAAAACAGGGCAATTAAGTAAATGTATGAAAGACTGGATACTGAGACTCCCACCATTTCCACTGAACTCCTAAAGGTGACAACCAGGTCTTCATTTTACAAACAAGAAAAAAAGAGTCTTTTCTAGGAAGTAAGACCAACTTAAGAGAAAAAAAGGAAATGACGTCCAGAGCTCCACACAAAATGGCCCACACACATCATTCCGTGTGCCCAACCACCCAGAGAACTCCCAATCAGCCTTTTAATACGCAATTGTAATATGTGAGCAGACAACCAAAGATCACTAGACATCAACACGAAGGCTGGAGACAAAACTAACAATAGAAAATAAACTTGGAAAAAGACAGACCTGCAGGAAAAGGATACTAAATGAAATTTAAGATTCACCTCTGGTCAAGAAGATGGTGCAGGCAGACTTGACTTGCCTCTTCGCACAGCACATCAAAATTACAATTAAAATACAGACCAACCATCCCTCAGAACACCAGAAATCGAGCTGAATGTAGGCTGACAACTACAGAATTAAAGTAACCACATCCATTCAGACAGGGAGGAGGGGCACAGAGGCGGAACAAGCTAGTCCTACACCTATGTGTGGTGGATAAAAATTTGGGCAGGATATCTCAGGAGCAAGGAGTACCAGACCCACACCAGGCCCCCCAGCCCAGGATTCCAGTGCCAGGAAGATAAGTCCCCACAACTTCTGGCTAGAAAAACCAGCAAGGATTGAGTCAGTGGACAAAACTTCTCGAGTCCCAAGGAGTTCCTCTTAAAGAACCCACACACAGACTCACTCCCTCTGGGCTCCAGCACTGGGATAGCAGCTTGAAAGGTACCAGTGGTGTACAAGGAGAAACTGAAGTGTTTGGCATCAGGGCAAGCAGAAGCCATTGTCCCTTTGCTACACCTTCCCGCCACACAGTCAATAGCCTGGTGCCATATCTAAGGCTTCATCAAGCAGGCTAACACTGTTTGAAAGGCCTTGGAGATCGCCAGAGACACCCAACTTAGGGGCCCACCCAAGCTGCTTTTCCATATGAATGAATGCTCTTGGCTCATGCTTCACAACTTCCTAAAGCCTATCAAACAAGAACAGCTGGCTTCAATGAGCCCCACCCAGGCCCAGCACTAGTGGCAGCCAGATTAGAATCACAGCTTGGCTTCACCTGGGAATCTCCAAGCCCAGCACAAGTAGCAGGCATCTCAGAAATTCTTTATAGCTGAGGCAGGGTAGCCCTGAGTAAAACACAGGTGGGGCTGACATTGGCCTGCACCACCCATGAAACCCCAAGGCCAGTGCAACCAGTTGACAGAAAGAGAGCATGTCAGAGCACCACCACCCTGCCCCTGCACAGGTGAAGCTGATCTTCCACAGAGGGTGGAGGTTGGTGGTCAGCGGTCACAGCCAGTCCTTGCAGCTGTGGGACTGGCCTGGGTAAATCCCTCCCATTGACCTGCCAACAGCAACCAAGACTCAACTGCAAGAGGAGGGTGTACTCAGCCCACACAAAGGGCACACCTCCAGTACCCAGCTTGGGTGATAGGGGAGGCTGTGCCACTGGACCCTACAGGATACCTTCTACATTAGGCCACACTACCAAGACATGGGGTCAAACCAACTCTACCTAATACACAGAAACAAATACAGGGAGGCTGCCAAAACAAGGAGACAAAGAATATGGTCCAATTGAAAGAACAGATCAAAACAGGAGAAAAAGAGCTAAATGAAATGGAGATAAGCAATCTACCAGATGCAAAATTCAAAACACTAGTTATAATAAGGATGCTCAAGGAACTTAGTGAGGACATCAGCAGCATAAAAATGATCCAGTCAGAAATGAAGAATCACATCAATTATTTGGAACATAAGGAAGCAATAAACAATCACACAGAACAACAAGAAAAAACAAAAAGAAAATGAGGACAGTATAAACAGCCTCTGGGACAACTTCAAGAAGTCTAACACTCGCCTCACAGAGGTGCCAAAAGGAGAAGAGAAAAAACAAGAAATGGAAATGCATCTGAAAAAACAATGAAAAAAACTTCCCTAATTTGGTAAAGAAAATAGACATGCAAGTTCAGGAATTACAGAAAGTCCCAACTATGATGGATGCAAAGAGACCCACTCCAAGACACATCATTATTAAAAGGCCAAAGGTTAAAGATAAAGAGAGTCTTAAAAGCGGTATGAGAAAAGAAATCAGTTACCGGATGGTTGTCAGATGGGAGAGGGTAGGGAGAGAATGGGTAAAGAGGTGAGGGGATTAAGAAGTACAAATAGGTAGTTACAGAATAGTCATGGGGTTGTAAAGTACAGTGTAGGAAATGGAGTAGCCAAAGAACTTACATGAATGACCCATGGACGTGAACAATGGTGGGGGGATTGCCTGAGGAAGTGGAGGGTACTGGGTGGAGAAGGGTAAAGGAGAAAAAAATGAGTGCAATTTTAATAGCATAATAAATAAAATATAACTAATAAAAATTAAATACAACCAAACTATTCTTGGTATAAAGAAACTAGAGAAGGAAGTTCTTAAAAAGTAAAAGTACTATTCAACGAACCAAAAACAGCTTAAAATTAAAAACATGACAGAAAAAATTTAAAAATTCAGTGGAAGGTTTAAAAGATCAAGTCGAGGAAATCCTTCATAATAAAGAACAAAATGATAAAGTGTTGAAAAACAGAAAAATGCAAAAAAAATTTTTCAGGGGCTCCTATATTAAAAAAGAAAAACAGTAAGAAGGAAAAGAAAAAGAAAAAACAGAACAAAAAACCAGAGAGCACACTGTTTTCTAAGAAATATGTCAAGAAAACTTCTCAGAACTGAATGCTTCCAAATTAAAAAGGCCCACAAGTTATCCAGCATAATAGATAAAAAAATACCCACAAAAACCTATCACTGGGAAATTCTAGAAAACTGAAAGAAAGAAAAAGTCCACAAATTTACAAAAAGACTAAACAAGTTTCCTATAAAATACCAACTACCAAAATGACATCAGACGTCTCAGTATCAAACCTGGAAGTTAACACAATGTATAATACCTTTAAAGTCTGAGGAAAACATATTTTTCAGACTAGAATTTTATACCCAAACTATGAATTAGGTATAAGAGTAAAATCATTTTTATCATTGGGTACCTCAAAAAATTTACCTTCTGGTTATGCTTTATAGCTCATAACTCTATCAACAAAGAAAAAGGAAGTATGAGATCCAGGACAGAGACTCCAACACAGAGAGGGATAAAGGGAACTTTCAGGATAACAAACAAAAGGAAATTTTAGGATGCACAGAGTAACCAATCTAGAACAATGGTCAAAAAGCTCCAGAAGAGACTTCTGCAAGAAGATTTCTAACAGAATTCCAACATGAGCCCACTTAGAAGAGTGGAGGTGAATTAATAAAAACAAAATTTGAAAAGCAAGCTGTGACTCTAAGTTAAATATTCACAATAATGTTAATGCGAAATTGTGGTATAACTATAACGGAACACTGGGTGGTGTTTGGTTTGTGTAATGGAGCATAAGGTGGAAGGGTAAAATCTGCATCTTCCATAGTCGACGTCATTAACAGAATGTAAAACAGAAAAATTAAGAAGCAGAAATGACGATATTACTTATAAGAATGAAGGTATATATACCAAAAGAATCAAGTAAAAGAGCTAAAAGTATAAAAGTAATTTCTTTGGGAGAGGAGGCAATACAAGTAAAGGTAAAACACTGCAAGGCTTTTTTTTTTTAACAAACTTTGTAGAACTATTTCATTTTTCTAAGCAATGTGCAAGTATAATTTTGATAATACAAAAACTGTATTTTAAAAAGGTAGAACACTTACCAATATACTTTTCTTGCTTTTTGAATCGAGGTAACCGTTTGGACTTCTTTTAAGGTTTGCTTTGTTTTCTTTTCTGCTGATTTGAATGCCTATTTATAAGAAAAGAGGTTTAAAATAATTTGTTGAGAATTTATTTAAACAGCCCCAAGCAAACAATAGGGCAAGAAATAGTTTAAATATAAAAAAATGGCATTATCTACACATATACTCCCCACATGAAAGTACATAAAGATTTTTTGCCTTTAAAAAATTTTATTTATTAATTTGAGAGAGAGACAAACAAACAAACACTGACTTGTTGTTCTACTTATTTATGCATTTACTGGATGATTCTTCTATGTGCCCTGACTGGGGACTGAACTTAAAACCTTGGAGTACTGGGACAATGCTCTAACCAACTAAGCTACCTGGCCAGGGCAATTTTTGCCTTTAATATTAAAATAGCTTAAGTTAAAGACTTACTGTATACATATATCTTCCCAACCTAGGAATTTTAAAAAGTATCATTCAAGATACTAAGTACCTACCATAACAGGTTTGGACTACAAGGCTATGGACAAACAGTGATAGGATAAGTTCCCACCCCAAAGGTGTCTAGGAGAAGAGACAAATATAAAACACATAATTATTCAAATAAACATATGGTAAGTGTTTCTAGGGATGCCATAACAAGAAATTATGACAAGTGAACCTAATTTATAATTGATTACGACCAAAGAAGGTATTTCTGAAGAAATGGTATATAGGCTGAAGCTGGAAGAATTGATGTAATTATCAAGCAAAAGAATAAAAAGAAGCACACTATATTGCCAGCTTAACCAGCAAGCAGTGATCACGGGGTAAAATCTCAAGAAATGAGTTTGGAGAGGGAGATAGAGGGGCTAAGTCACAAGAGCCAATCATTTAACAGATATTAATGTGAGTAAGTTCCAGGCAATAGTCTAGGGGCCAGAACAGCAATGAACAAAACAGACAAAACACTACTTTGATGCAATCCACATTTAAGAGCAAAGACAGATAAATGTATCGGAAAGGGTGGTTTTTAAGAAGAAAAACAGAGTAAAGACAGAGGATCGAAGATACTATTTTCAGTAAGAGTGATCAAGAAAGGCCTCTCTGAAGTCTCATATAGGTAGACACGCGAATGAAGTGAGGAATCAAACCATAGAAATTTTTAGGGAATAGCATCCTTGGTGGAAAGAACAGCAACTGCAAGCCCTGGGAAGGCAGCATGGACCACTGTTGCAGGAACAGCCAACATCCCAGTGTAGCTGGAAAGAGTGGTTAACAGGAGGAATGCAGATGATGCAATCAGAGGGAAGCAGATCATTTAGGACCTTACAGACCAGGAGAAGGGCTTTGGATTGTCTTGAATAACATGGAAAGCTACTGAAAGATTCTGAACAGAGAGAAATGACTTTATTTATTTTTTATTTAAAAGTATCCCTATGGCAGATGCATGAAGAACAGACTGTAGCAGCGAAAGGGGAGGAGAGTAACCCCCCATTAAGAGGCTACTGTTACAGTCCATGAGCACACTTAATGGAGACCTGGATCAATGAGAAGTGACCAGATTCTGATTATACTCTAAAGGAAGAGCCAAAAGGATGTGCTGCTTTTAATTTCTAATTTCATAGACTCTCAAATCATATAGAACAAGTTTTGTGCATTACACAACTTTGTTTTTTATGTTCCACATGAAAACCAAGTTGTAGAATACACACAAGATTTTGAAAAGGATTTGCTATTTGAAGTTTCCAGGAGAATTACTATTTTGAGAAATTATAATTTCTGTATACTTTCTTATAATAAATTTTAAGACACACCAAACAAAGTATTTACACCCCAGTATAATATTTGGTTTATGAGAGTAGAGTCCAGGATGTCTCCAACATTTTTAATCTAAGCAAAGGGAAAAATAAAGGTGCTATTTACTAAGATGGCAAAGACTGGGGAGGAGCAGGTTTGGGAAGAAAAAGAATACTGGTAATACATTTAAAGCAAAATTAAGTTTGAAAGGCTATCTCTGAATTAGAAAACCTCATTTAAACAGAAGAAATAACTGAGACCATTAAGTTAGAGAGAAACAATGAACATTCACTCTAAGAAACACTAAGTACCTTCTCAGCAGCTTCAACAGTCTTTTGTGTTTTCTTGGCAGCATATCTCTTGTGATCGTAATACCTAAAAAAACACAATTCTCTTAAAATTTAAGTAAAATCTCTATTTTTTAGTTTCCTATTTGTTGTATCTAATTTTACAGACACTCAAATCATACAGAACAAGTTTTGTGCATCATGCAACTTTGTTTTTCATGTTCCACATGAAAACCAAGTTGTAGAATACACACAAGATTTTAAAAAGGATTTGCTGTTTAAAGTTTCCAGGAGAATTACTATTTTGAGAAATAGTAATTTTTGTATACTGTCTTACAATAAATATAATTTTAAGACACACCAAAAAAGTATTTTCATCCCTAAGTATAGATAGGCAAAAGAAAACTTTTCTTATCCTTTAACCCCTGAGTTATTTCAGATAATGCTTTACCTAAAATTTACACTTAAGTTTAAGACTCACTTTTTGGCATTGGCATATGCTGATAAGCTGAGATCAACGTCAACAAGTAATGGCCTATTTTTCTGAGGCTTCTGCAGCTGTTTATTCTTTTGCTTTTTCTTTTTTCCTTTTGGTGGTTCAGTTTCATTTTTCTCAACATTGATGTCACCATCAACATCGTCATCTTCCTCCTCTGATAATAAGTATGGATTTCTATTAAAAATATTCAATAGTATTTCACTAATGTCAATGACATCACATTTTCATTTCCAGTATTTTACTAAATGAAATCCTAACTGGTGTACAGTATTTAAATAGTTTGTATTATTTTACTCTGAATTAACTTTTTCTGTATTGTCAAAGATAAATTTCCAAATAAAACAAAAATTTTAAATACAGTGAACAATTAAAATAGCAAAATAAAAACAGGCACTAACTGCTTAACTAAAAATTAAACTTACCTTAGCAGCATTGTAACATGATTTGTCTGTAATTTTAATTCTTTGATTGCATTTGCAACGGGGTCTCCTTGAGCTTGGGCTTCTTTCACGATTAACCCGATTTCTGTCCAATCTATCTGGTTGGCTAAAGCACTTCGAACAACCTGAATGGCTCTGTCAACTATTTGTAGATTCATTTCTATGAGCTCTCCTTTAAGTTTATCTATTTCCTTAAGAAATAAACCAAAACATTTACTATAATGCCAGTTATGAGTTACCATTTTTGAAAAAGCATCTGAAAAAGTGAAACATAATACCTGAGCCTGCTGAAGAGCTTCTAATCTGTTTTCGTGATCCTTTCGGAAATTATCTAGTTTCTTCAATGCTTGCTTTTCCTTTTGTTGACAAAACAGATTTTTTAAAAATCAGGTTTCTCCTGTCTACCACACCTTCTCTTTTACCTTCTGAAACTCATTATCCCGCCCCCATTTTGCCCCCTCAATGTCATTCCTATCTAGCTAACGTGCCCATGAGTCCACCTCCCCAGGTTCATCCTTCCCCAAAGTGTTTCATGCTCCAAAACTAACTCCAGTCTACCTACTTCCCATTCCCTACATAGAAAGGTATTTTGATTATAGGTTACACTGTAAGTAAGATATGCTCAAGCCTTTGCATTATTCAAGCAGTCAGAATTCAAGACATTTTTTTCCTTAATGCAGAAAAGTAAAATTTGGGGGAATGCATTCATAGCATAAATTACTAAAATTGCTTCTTTCCATTTTATTACTGCTTTTAATTTTCTTAGCATTATTTCTAGTATTTTACAGAATGTCTCCTAAATTAATAATACAAAGGGTCATAGTAGTTATTTGACCTTTTATATAGCATTTTATCATATATAATTTATATTTCAAGATGATTGATTTTGGTGCAAATTTTCTAACAGCAGCAACAGCATGACCAATTAATGAATGTTAGAATGCTAGATGTAGTATTAAAAGATTTAAATTATAAAAATGGTGACTATTAAAAGAGTGCAAAATGATTAGTAAAATAATTCATAGGTATTCTAATGCACATAAAAAACATGGAGTTCAATGTCACTGCTAAATAATCTATTTACTAGGTCAAGTGCTGCCATCATGTGGCAATCACACTAATTAATTTGATCCATCTGCTTTGAAATTGTGCTTTATTAGTTAACTGTGTTAAGACTGAAGAGGGGTGAGGATACAGGGATGCACATAAATACAAATCCTGCACACACATTTTAACACTTCATTAGTATTTTTGAAAAATCACATTCTCTTGAAATCAAGAGTAACTGTGGCCAATTTCCAAAACTTTTTTCAGCAGTATTTTCAAAACATGGTCACATGTGCTGGGAAAACACAGCATATTAAAATCTCCTTGTGGAGTCACAATACAGAAAAAGCACGTATCTTTTTAGACTTATCTTTAAATTTTTAAATTACAGTTTACTTTCAACATTATTCTATATAGGTTTCAGGTGTACAGCATGGTGATCAGACATCACATACTTACTTTACCAAGTGGTGCTCCTGATCATTCCAGTACCCATGTGGAACCATGCAGGGTTACTGCCATATTATTTACTATATTTTCTACACTGCACTTTACATCCCTGTGACTAATTCGTAACTGCCTGTTTGTATTTCACCCCTTCACCTCTTTCACTCAGTCCCCAATGCCCCTCCCCTCTGGCAACCACCAGTCCAGTCTCTATACAAAGCATATTAAAGGCCTAGTTAAAAGTTCACTTAAAAAAAAAAAAACACAACAGTTTAATGATAAACATACTTATTTGTATAGAAAAAACTTTTCCTTCTCCTTTGGCCTACTTAAAAATAATCTTGGAACAGTATTCTCTTAGCAGCAAAATTTAAGAAGCTTTGGGATGCTGTAATAAAGCAAACCACACTAGGGTATAAATAACAGCCCTCATCTTCCCACTGTATTTTCCATTTTAGAGACTATCCAATATACTGTAGGAACAAATGAAGGCTATTTTCAACACTGAGAACACCACCCCCCCCTCCGGCCTTTATCAATTGGCCAAGAGATCAGGGCATTCCCAAATACTTTTGAAAGGCTGCCCATTCCTATGTGAGAGCACCATTCACCCAGCAAACCACATTAAGGCTAGTTGGTTTAATGTTTTAAATAATACCATACCTGTTGTAAAGCTTTTAAATCTATTTTCTGACCTTCTATCTTGGAATAAAATTCATCCACGGCCTTAATAAAACAAAACAAAATAATCAAACAAAAAATTACTAGTTGAAAAAATACACGATCTCTATTTCAACTTGCCTGCACAGAATTTGAGAGTCCATTTTGTTTATAATACCACTCAACACATCCCCAATAAATGTACTCTATAGCTAAATAATCAAGAATCAAATTCAGGTCACACTTTTTAACCTTTATCTTGAAATAAAGTGGCAACAAATGTTTCCAACGGTTTGTATCTATGACTACATTGTAGTATAATGCCCAGATTCAGTGATTGTAAAGCAAAAAGTATTTCCAATTTCTCAATCAAAGCAAGCTGATATTAATTTAATAATTCATGTCATGTTAACTGGTCAAAAAACAGAATGTAAAACCCACCTTGTCAAATGATTCAAATTCTATATATGGACATTGTGAATGTTGAGAAAACAAGAAAGGATGAAATTCTTCATACCTGCAAAATATTTATTTCATCACACTCAAGAACATTAATAAACATAAAAAAACCCCACAAAACTGACCCATGCCTACATGCTTACGTGAGTATCTCTTCAGCTGGTTTATCTGCTTCCAGGCTTGGTTTTATTTCTCTTTTCTGAATGATATATCCCTATAAAAACCCAACGAAAAACTCATTTCTATCCATAATTAACAAATACTTACTTTTCATGACTTATATTAACCTATGCAATTTTCTAGTTATAAATTATCAATTGTACTTGCCTACTGATTACATCACTTCTCAAAACGATGCTTTTAGACTCAAAGTACTATTAGAAAATAATTGGTTTATTCACATGCACAAGAAAAATAACAGGTAATAAAGAAAATGAAAACTCCTGTACTGATAACATAGTGGGATTATACACATGCATTTTGCTTTCTTTACATTTTTAGATATTGTGCAATTTTAAAAAGCCAAAAACACTGCCAGCAGAAAAACTCTTAAATTCACTTTGTTGGTAGATTTTAATTCATTTTAAAATCTGGGCAGATACATTTGGACTGAATTTACCTATAATTAATCAGACCTGTCTCTGAATTTTTTTGGTAAGTAAAGTTATACTTTAAATAGGAAAGAAAATATAGGATATGAGGTAATTCAGAGGGTGTTTAACTATTATGGGATGTAAGTCACCAAATTTTTGAAAAAATGCTGGCAAATTAAAATATGCTTCTCTATCTAAAATTAACCTGAGAAAAAATATTTACAAACTCCTCATCTTTTCTGGACTTGACCTAATATTTTCTATAAAAGGGAAAAAAGCAAAACGAAAATTACAAACCAATAGCCAACTGAGGAAAAAAATCTACCCTAGAAGAAGCATATTACAAATGTCAAATTTCCAAACTGAAACAAAAAATTTACATATACTGATGTTTAATGAACATTTAAATTCTAAAAATCTAAACAATAAAACCACAATAGACAACAAGAACATGTGCTGCTACCTTTCCACTGAAGTTGAAGGTTGTTTTCATATAGTCTTCTGCTTTCTGCAGACAAACAAGTACTTTTTCAATATCTAATAGGAGAATAAAAAAAGGAAAAAAATGAGTGGCAATCAAGTATCAATGAATTATTATTAAACTATGCAGAAAACAGGATGGTGCTTATGAAATAAGTGTTGATACAGTCATCTCATGTTTGTTATCAGCACTGCAAATAAGAGTTCTTTTGCCAGCCTGTTGTTTCAATAGCTTTCATTGATTACATCTTGCCCCTCATGATCTGAAAGACTTTGTCCATATACTAAATTACATATATATACTTTGGCCTGTTTCTAAATTCTTTATTATCTCTATTCTTTTTCTAAAAACTGTTTTAATTACTATAGTTTTATAGTATATTTTAATCTATGGAAAGGTTATTCCCCATCATTACTATTATTTACAGTTTTCCTGAACATTTCCACATGCTTTTATTCCACATGAATATCAGATTAATTTTATTTAAAAAAAATAATAAAACAAAAAAACTGATGCAACACAAAAACAATACCACCTGTTGGCATATTGATCAGGATTGCACCGAATTAGTATATTTCAGAAAAGAAGTCACTCACTAAAAACATTCCATTTGTATTTTTAAACATACAAAAAAATTACAGCATAAAAGTTATCCCTAAACCTTAAAAAATGATATATAACCCTCAAAACATAAACATCAAGAATGATTTTTCTAACTGTATGCAAGACCAAAGACTTGTGAAAGACCAAATATTCCATTTTCCTTATATTTCCTCTAATTTTTTTATTATCCTATTCTGGCAGTTAAGTTAGGTTCCCTTAAATAGTTACAAAAACCTAACTTATCATATAACCCACTATAGGACTTGCAAAATTAAAATGTATGAACGCTGATGTTTCCAAACCCACTCCAGGTTCTGAGTCAGAAGGTAAATGATTCAACTCCTTCAAGCCTTGCACCTTCAACTCCTTCAAGCCTATCTCAAGGTCAGTAACAACTTCAAAAATTTAGGGGGAGGGAGGGAGAATATTCTTCAATTAAAAGGTAATAAGGCAGGTCAAAGGACAGAACTACATGTTACTAGGGATAAAAGCGCCACTTTAGAGTACAAAGCCAGTAATACCATGTGGATAGAACACTCACAGGTCTAATGCTCTTAAGTTGAGAACTACCTGGTCACCTATTACTTTCCCAGAAGTAATTTCACAGTTTTAAAAAAGGAAATAAATGAAAATAGACTAAACTTGTACCATGCAGACCTACCTTTACTTTCAAATTTTTCATCCACTTTGACACTGCCAGAGAATCCATTTTCTGTAAGACAGTGTTCAATGAGAGCTGGTCCATAAGCTATAAAAACAGAGGGTATTATTTTTAGTGTTTTCCTATGAAATGTAACATTCAAAATATAACACAAATTTATATTCAATATAAATGATCTACTCAATAACAGTAGCCAGTGAAAATAACAACTAGTTCACTTATTTTGAAATGTTACTAGAAATGATAATTCAAGTACTTAATTAAAATGAGACAATAAAAATGTAGATGTCAGTACAAAAGTATAGGAATTTAATGAAATTTGGCCACATGTAAAAAAGATTAAAAACTAGGAATGCAAGGTTGGTTTAGCATCCAAAAGTTGTTTAATGTTATATACCATGTTAATAAAGAAAAAATAGAAGAATCCAAATTTGCAAATTTTATGCATGCTATACTAAAAGTTGGAAAGTTCTAAAGGTAACTCTTTAATGCATTCTAATTTCAGAGAAGAGAAATAACTCTCTAATGCTCAGTAATTAAGGGTACTGGCCTGTTCACACTCCCTATTCAGATTCCTTATTATAGAGATAAGTAATGATGTTCTCAAACATAAAAGTTTATTGAATTTTATACACCCTGGTTATTAAGGGTACCTGGCATCCTGGAATGCCCTGAGACTCACTAATAGTAATAATAAGGAAAAAAATAAGTATTTATTAAACCGAAGATTCATGTTGGGGGAAAAAAGATTTCTTAGAATACTATAGCTATCCCTAAAGTGCTAAATAACATACTATTAGTTAACACAACTATTATTTTTAAATAAAATCTAACAGATAAAGGTCAAACTTCATATGACATGACAAATTTTCCTTAAAAATAAACTTTATTTACCTAAAAGATCATTTTAAACTCCTTTCTACAGTTATTAAGAAGTTCTAATTTTCTACTAGAACCATAAAAGATTTAAATATATTCCTAAAAACTATACTATCTTGCAAACATTTCATTGTTCTATGCAGGATTACTCACGAAGCAATGGGTTAAGTACTCTCTTCAGTAGTTCACCCTTAGGTGCACTGGTTATTATTTCAGTCAGTCTGTAAAACAAAATTGACATACCTCTTTTTATCTAATATTTAATCAATCTTATGGAAGTATTTATATTCATAACACTTTCATACATATCAATTTGCCTGATCTTTAACTATTCTAAAATAAAAGAGGAATTCATTTTGTAGGTAAAAAAATGTCAGGTAAAAAAAAGGTCATGCCCTGGCTGGTGTGGCTCAGTGGATTGAGTGCTGGCCTGCGAACCAAAGGGTCGCTGGTTCGATTCCCAGTCAGGGCACATGCCTAGGTTGTAGGCCAGGTCCCCAGTACGGGGCATGGGAGAGGCAACCACACAGGTCCCTCTCTTTCTCCTTCCCTTCCCCTCTCTCTAAAAATAATAAATAAAATCTTTTTTTAAAAATGCAGGGCCATAAAATTAATTTATTCAAGTTAGTAAGTTCTTAAAACAGCACACTAGAACCTAAAACCAGGTTTCCTAAGGAAAGTCAATACTTTTTCAACTAAGTCATCAACTGCCATGTATGATATGAGAGCAACATTTTCATATAACAGTTAAATGTTGTTTGTGAAGGCCAGAGATATCTCTTAATACCTGAACTGGCTTTATCTAGTTAAGGTTTTAATACTTAAATACTGAGTTCTTCAGAATGCCATGGGCCTTTGTAGGCTCCAGATTAACAGCATCAAAAACACCTATGAACTTGTTAGAACTGTGAATTCCTGAGCCCTACACCAGCTACTGATTCAGAAATCTGTTTTATCAAGCCCTTCAGGTGATGCCAATAAATGCCAAACTTTGAGAACCACTGCTATAGCTTATTTGTCAGCAAAGCCTTCAGCCAGAAGAGTACAAATACAACTAGTACCATATCCTATCCTGCTCTGTTTCCTTAGCTAAACCAGAATTTCTATCTCTTTTTGTACTCTGCCCAAGATATTCATATGTCTTCTCACAGAAGAGCTGATAAGTCCTCTCACTTTACCAAGAAATCATAAACATCTAAAATAACACCAAATTTAGATAAAAAAGATACATTTGCTATTCCCATTGCTTACATGCACATTTATGTAGTTCAAGGAGTACAAATTTATTTATCCAAGTAAACAAAGTATTTTCTATGACAGTTCTTTCATATGTAACCTACTTTACCTTTTAAAACAACATGAAATGAGAGTTTATAAACAAAGCACAGTACCTTTCCAAGGTAAGCAAAGGTGCAACAGCTCTCGCGTGGTCAACTGGATAGCGTTCACGAACAGCAAACTTGACATCATCTGACTCATCAGTTCGAAATCTTAGGATATTTAAAATTAGATACTCATAATCTGTAAGGACAATGTTCCCCTGTAATAGAATAAAGTAATTTTATGCTTTTCCCAAACCATTCTTGAAACTTAAAAATTAAGAAACATGTAGGCTCTTAAAAACCAAAACCTCATCAAGGTTACAGAAATGAGGTTACAGTGAGCATGTGACTTCGATGACCACCAGCTGAAGTTACTGCTGCATTTCCATGGGGCCAGTCTAAACACTGTGTCTTAGTAAGAAAAACATAACAGATATGCTTGTATGTTTCAGAGGCCAAACAATATCGGAGATATTGCTGATTCCAACCCACACCACTACAGTGAAGTATCACAATAAAGCAAATTGTAGTCTGTTTGCTGATGGAAGGTCTTGCTTTCAAGGTGCAAAAAACATAACATTTATGAAGCACAATAAAGCAAAGTGGAATAAGGCGAGGTGCAATAAAATGAGGTATGCTGTGTACCTTCACCTGCACTGTGTCTTTTAACAGCAGTAGTTACGTGGCAAAAATCATAAAGATGTGGCACCCTTCATCCAAGTAACTCCACACTTGGTAATGTAGCCTGATGTAATAACTCGGTAAATCCAAAAACTATATGCTTAAAGATATTTCTATTTATAATAGGAAAAAAAGGAAACAGCCTAAATGTGAAAATTGAGAAAACTGTTAAATTATGATATACAGCATAACATACTTAAAAGCTGTTAACTTATGAAGACTGTAAAAAAAAAGTAGGAAACTGTTTATAAGGTTAGGTAAAAAATAGCAAGGCAAAAAATTTCTGTATCTTAGAAAGTGGAAGACAAATATAGGGAAAATGAAAATATTTATTAAAGTGGATTAAAAAGACTTTAAAATTTAATATTGTTACATAATCTTTTCAACAAAAAGGGGGAAGAATCTAATAAAAATAACACTGCACAAAGAATACAACCTTTCACATTTATTACAGTGAAGATAGGGGTTAGTATATAATTAAAAGCATCCATGAAAATAGTCACAAATGCCTTAGCAACTACTTAGAAGTTGGTCATAGAAGATGACAAATGTAGCCCCAATCTCTTAGGAATTACAGGATGCAGAAAAATGGCTTCAGTAGATGGGGACACCATTCATCTTAAGATACAGATAACCAGAAGTTACTAGGTGTTGAAAGGTGCTAAAGGATCTGACTTCAAAGCAACCATGAGTTTATTTAACTTAAAAAACAAAAAAGTTAACTGGAGAAGAAAAACAGAGGGATGGGATGGAAGTCCACATAGTGTCTTGTTCAGGAAGATGTGACTTGAAAATCACCTGGCCAGAGGCTCGCACGTAGAATATGCTCCATTACCATTTACTGAATCAAATTGTGCAGTTAACCAGAACATCTGGAAGATTCCAGTAAGGCACTTATTTCCCTGACAGGGCTTTCCTGAAACCAAGGTTTCCCAAAAGTATTCTGTAAGTGGCTTCCCTTACTCACATTAAAAAAAAAAAAAAAAAAAAGGAAAAGAAAACAGAATTCTGCACTGATTAAGTCCTAGAGTTAAATTTTTACCTTATTATGAAAGTTCCACAAACTTTTATGACTAAGGGACTCACTTTTCTAGGCACACCTATTATCTTATGGAAGTGGTGTCCAAGGAACATATTTTGGGAAATACTGTGTTTGGCTCTGATGTATACAATAAAATACTTTCTGATCTTAACTTTTTCTCCAGAGTCTTTCCTACTGGAACCTTCTTATTATAAATTAATAAACTGTCTTTCTTAAATGAGTTTGGGTAACAACAGCCTGCTTACCCAAGGCCTGGTCAAATCTAGATAAACCATATATCAAAATTCCAGACATGAAAGCTAGATCAAATCCTGGTATAGACAGAGGAAAGAGCAATCTTCAGGGTCTACTCTAGGGGTCAACCAACCGACCTCTCTCGATATCACAGTGAATACCGAAAATTCCCAAGCACATACAGTCATATATAAATCTGTAATGTCTATTCCAAGCTCATCACTAACTGGATCCCATTGCTAAATGTAGGCATGCCAGTTGCTCAGAGTCTTCAAAATACAAAGATCCTAAATGCAATGGGCTTCCCTGGATTCGATTCTGGAACAGAAAAAGGATACGAGTAGAAAAACTGGTGAAGTCCAAATAAAGTCTGTAGTATAATTAATAGTAAGGTGCCAGTGGTAATTTCTTAGTTTTGACAAAGGTAGCATGGTTATGTAGGATGTTAAAACACTAAGAAAAACTATGTGAAGGGTATATAGGAACCTTCTGTATTATCTTTGCAACTTTTCTATAAATCTAAAATTATTACAAAATAAAAAGATAGTTTAGATTTTTAAAATAAAGATTACACAAATTCATTCATGTTATAGAATTTTTAGATACCATTAAGTGCTAAATTTAAATTGAAAATGGAAAACCCCCCAGAACGGCCCATGCCTGATATATAAACCTAAATTTAGAATGCAAGCGTAGAGCAGTCCCCGCTTACCTGGGGATAACTTCCACGACCTTCAGTGGATGCCTGAAACTTTGGATAGTACTATACCTTAAGTATACTATTTCTATACCTTTTCACTTAAAGGAAGAACTTTTAAGACTTCCCTTTGGCATATCTGAATTGTCAGCAACAGTACTATTGTGCTTTGGAGCTATTATTAAGTAATATAAGGTTCTTGGAATACAAGCACTGCAATACGGGACAGTCAATATGATAACAGATGGCTACATATACAGCACTGATACTTGGGACAAAGGAACGATTCACACTGGGAGGGAGGAGATGACGGAGTGGGACAGCACTCGACACTGCATCATGCTACTCAGAATGATGTGCAAATTAAAACTTAAGAGTTATCTCTGAAATTTCCCATTTTATATTTTCAGACCATGGTTGACCATGGGTAACAGAAACCAAGGAATGCAAAACTGTAGATAAGGGGGAACTACTGTATTGACCTACAAACTTAAGGTGCGCATGCAATTAGTTCAATTCTAGAGATTTTAACCCCGAAATGAAAAGTTTTTCTTTTATTTTACAAAGGAGTGGGGTGGGCAGGGAAAGGGACCATAAGTAGGGCACATAACCCTTTACATTAGTATGAGGAATTGGTTTGAGCTAGTAGTAGTAAGACCTTCAATTTTAATTCTATATAATTCTCTATATACTGAGAATATATTCATGTACTACTTGTGTAAGCACTATTTAATTTAAATGGTAGTCTAGATATTCCCAACCACTGTCCTACTGAAAAGTAGAAAAACTGAATAAAATACACAAACCATGTCCTTTAAAAAATAAAATAAATACACGTTGGGAACTGCCCTGCCTGGTATCAGAAGCTGTAACCCTGCCAAGGCTAAGGCTGAGGGAGTGGCCTTGGACCGTAAGCCAGCAAGGAGACAAAAGCTTATCTCCCTGGCAGGAGCGCTGCTTCTGCTGCTTCATTCATAACTGAACCCCAAAGCTTGGTCGGTTAGCCAAAGATGGGTAAGATTCCCCAAGGGCGGAATGATCTAAGACAGGCACGATCACGTGGGAGGCCCCCAAGAAAGGACTTTGGGGGCTACAGCAAAAGGGGGTGATGGACCCTCGCTCCTCAGCTTTGACATAGCCTGAGTCCTCATCGTCTGGGAGAAAATCTCCTTATCTCTTGGTTGCCTTAGTTCCCTTGCTCCACCTAAGCCTGAAACAATGACAGGGTGGTGCAGCTCTGTGCTGTAAAGGGCGGATTCCCTGGTGATCAGGCCTAAGAAAAAACATGTAAATTCCTGTGAAACCTTCTTTGTTTAGAATGCTCTCAGTTGAATGAGAAGGGTCCAAGGATGAAGTTGGTTTGTTCCTTAAAGTCTTACAGCTCTTTGACCCTGACTCAAAATAGACCCTCCGAGTTCCTTGTTACGTTTGATCCTTACTTCCTCGCAATGAGTAATGTGCTTTACCTGAATTCTTATGCAAAACGAACCCAGTAAGAGCCGGTTTGGATGGTAAATCGGCGCATTCCCCACTAGAGGGGGTTGCCGTTCCGTCCCTACTTCTCCACAGAAACTGGTCTGTCTCTGTGCATGTCTTTTCTCGAGTTTCGAGGAGCCATCTGCAGCATTCCGTGATCACTGCTGGCCGGTGACCCACACATCAAATACAAACTACGCAGTAAACATTTACAGGATTAAAATCTAGAAGAGAACTCAGGAAGGCGAGCCCTGTACTTGGGGCTACTGTTCCCCTAGGATCATTTGTATAATAAGAAGCAGCAACTGACAGGCTGAGAAGCAAAGCATAAATTTTGACAGACTCACAAAACAACTAAAGGGGAATAAAAATTGGAGATCTGAGGTGAAAAGTCCTGGGGTGGAGGGAGAGATATCCCTACTAGTCCAGCTATGAATAGTGACCCCAAAAGTATGCATCCCATAGGAGGTGGTGAACTGGAGATACACCAGCTTCCTCAAGCTGGTTGGTCCACCAGGACCAACTTCTAATCAATTCGATGCCTGATTTTAGTAAGGTAATCTGGGATTACTTGAATCCTTAACTACTTGTCAAAAGCAAACCAATAGCCTCTTCAAAGAAAGGCAACATCATTCCAGGTCTCACAATATATATATTCTTTTTCCTCCTTCAATGCCTGCACACAATAAAATAACCAGAAATGCCAAGAGACATGACAATGTAATTTAAGTCAAAGGGAACAACAGGTGACAGAATGGTGGTCCCCAAAGGGAAAAGAGAGTAAGGGGAGGGAAAAGTGGGTAAAGGGGATCAAATACAGGGTCTGGCAGAAGTAAGGCTTGCTTGAGTGTGGTTGGTAGGGTCTGTGAATGTCTTGCACAAGATGAAGAGCAATTTGAACATTTCACCTAAAATGTCCTATCTTGTGCTTGAGTGTCACATTACATACTTATGAGTTTGTAGTAAAAGATTCTGTAACTTAAGAAGGGGCGTTACTTGTGCCAGACCCTATATATGGTAATGGAAGAACACTAGACATCAGGTGAGGAGCACGCAATAGGGTACACAGATGTTGAATTATAATCTTGTACCTGTGAAAACTGCAATATTAACCAGTGTTACCCTGACAAATTAAAAAAAAAAACAAAAAACAGGCACGTAGAGGTATCAGATAACAAAGCAATTACAAATGATTCCAAAATTCTTGTCTGAAAGCAATAAATTAGTAAATTGAAAAAAAGGTCTAAAGAAAATATGGATAAAGTTCCCAAAACTGATAAAAAATACCAACTCACAGATTCTAGGAGCACCAGGAACCCAAGTAGGACAGTTACAAGGAAAACCTCAATTATGCACATCATAGCAATACTACTGAAAACCAAAGACAAGTAGAAAAAATTTTTAAAGCATTCAGATAAAAAGGCCAGATAACCTTCAAAGCAACAATATGACTGACACTAATTTCAATAGAAATAATGGTCACTACAAGGCAGCATACTATTTTCCTAACTGTCAAAAATTTACTTATCAAGTTAGTGAGAGAACCAACTAGATGGCAATTAGTTCTAAGAGAAATGAAGTTAAGTACTTAAGAGTGGCTGAGAGAAAAATGATTGTATAAGACTGTCAATTTTGGACAAAACCATACCCTTTGGGTGTATCTTTTTCTCTGCACAGACAGAATCTGAACCTCTACTGAATAAAATTTTCATTGCTACTAGGCAAGAATTATTGTACTGCTATCAGTTTTCTACATGTGAAAGTCTACCCTTATTTAGTTGTAAAGAAACCTAATCAATAATAAATAGCAAATCAAAGATACATCCCTAGAGAAAAAAATAATCCCCAGGAATGCCTACTAGACAACATCTGACAGTATACTACAATGGCATTTAGTCCTTTTTGTCTCTTTTCAAATTCTGGATAATTTTTAACATCCTCTCTTATAATCATAATATCTAAAGTTATTCTTGATTAAACATATATACACACAGCTACTTTCACTGTTTTTTGGCCTGATTTATTTACATAGAGGCAGCAAGAAATGTTAACTGACATACACAAACTTCCTTGTACTATAGTCAGCAAATGTAGAGCCATATGGTACTGAGCAATTAGTAAAGCCACAGTAATCACTGATGCCTGGAGAATTCTAGAAATTTGGGGTTATATTTTCAAGAGTCTCTATTATTCCAGAGATTTAAAAATTATTTACTCTCAAAGTTGTGAAACCAAATCAAAAAATATTATCACTATCAGTTTTGTCTATGGTGAATGTAGCTTTACTGTAGGTAAATACCTATAAATGTAGGTAAATTCCTATACTTACAAATTACTCAATCTGTAGGCAGTGACCTTATGACCTGTAGAGTAGGGTCCTATATGCCACAGAATAAGCGCAAGACCAGGTTTTCAGGAAGACTTTGTGGACAATGGTTCTACATATAAACTATAACACCTCTGTTGTTTAATGACGAGCTCATCACACTGAATTAAGAAAGATTTATTCTCCACTATGACACTGTACCTATGACCTTGGCTGCACAATCTGCCTAACTGGCAGAAGGACAAATTCTAACTGGTTGGAAGGACAAATTCCTTTTTTTTTTTAAGTAGAACCTTTTCTTTTTTAGTATTTTTTAAATTTTTATTTATTTTTAGAAAAGGGAAAGGAGGGAGAAAAACATGGATCAGTTGCAACCCAGGCATGTACCCTGGACAGGAATGGAAGCGGTGACCTTTTGACTCACAGGGCAGCACCCAATCCACTGAGCCACATCAGCCAGGGCAAAAGGGCAAATTCTTATCAAGCATATGTAAAAATACATACTGCCATTAGCAGTAAAACAAAACAACGCAGTAAAAGGCATTTGTTCCTAAATTCTAAGCGAATGATGGTAGTAAACTACCATTTAAAGAATGTCACTTAAATTCGTAGAAGTGTAGCATACGGCAGGTCAGAGAAAGGTAAAGGACTTTACCATATAGTCATCCAAAAATACCAACAATATTCTAAAAAAAAAAAAAAGCACAATTAGATTCTTTCCAGTTTATTCAGTTCTGGGTAATTAAATGCACATTCCTAGGTCATAGGTTAGCACTCTATTTTCATGAAAGCATCTGCTTCTGAAGAGTCTTATAAATCCTAACTTGGTACCCTGATAGTCTGCCATCCGTCTAAGCAGTATCAGCTCAAATGATACAAGTCTACTGAGCAGTGGTTAGCCAACTTTTTTTTCTGTGAAAGGCAAGATATTAAATTATTTTAGGGTTTCGGGACACAGTCTCTGCCGCTCTTTTTTTAAGAGTGCCCCTTTAAAATGTAAAAACCATTAAGCCCACAGGCTTTACAGAAAGAGGCCACAAGCTGTAATTTATTGATTCCTGCTTCAGAGTACCTGGTATGTCCTTTCCACTGAGGTTCTGTGACTGCCTTCTTTGTTGAAAATTAATTTATAATGACAAATGACACAGATGAAGCAGATTAGTAGCTGCCACGAAGAAGGGGAGGTGGGAAGAGCGGTGGGTGTTACTGGGGTATCACAAAGAAAATCTCTGTGGTAATGGAAGAATTCTGTATCTTCAGTGCAGAGGTGGTTACATCAGTGTAGAGATGTGGCAAAATGGATAGCACTATATGCGTACATGGTGCCAAGAGCAATTTCCTGACTTTGATATTAGACTATAATTACATGAGAAACTGAGTTAGGCTATACCAGACTTTTCTGTTCTATATTTGTAACTTCCTGTGAGTCTACAATTATTTCAAAAGTAAGTTTTTATAAAAAAATCTTAAAAGAGGGTATCATACAAATTTTAAAAATTTATCACCTTTCAAAAGCACATACAGAAACAATTCCAGATGGGCAGTAGCAGTAGCTGCCACTGCCTGTAGGGGAAGGGGGTAGAAAGATGGTTAAAGGAATCACTGGCAAAGAGAAGTGTGTAAACAGAAGCCCTCAGTAGCCTTCCTTAGAACTGATGACACTATGAAAACATGGAAACCTCTGAGTCTCAACTGCTCCCTTATTTATGACTCAACTATCTGATTTTCCTGGTTGTACCACACTAGTCCTAAAATGTAAAAAACAGAGAATGTCTTCAATTCTCAGATCTTCATCTCCTACATTCATAATGCCATTTTACATGGCTGAGGTATGCCTAAATTCTGATCTTCAGATAAAATGAAGGGTATTAACTGAAAAGTTACATTTTACTTGTTTGGCATTTATTATCCTAATGTATAGCCTTTGACACAGAAGAAAGTTTTCCATCCACATTTTAAAGCACTATTACATGAGTAACGATATAATGATGACTTCTCCTTCACCCCATCCCCCAGATTTAACTTACCCTATCATAGAGCTCAATGATTAAATGATAAGCAGCTTCATCGCTTCCAAATTGAAAATCTACAATTCTATCCACACCAAGCTGTTTTGCACTGACTAATCTCCGACTCTTCAAATGTTTTCGGCACTAGCAAGAAACAGAAGAAAAATGCATTTATATAATAAAAGTAAATTCCTAATCATTTGGTATTGGTTTACAAATAAGTTTTTCTTTCATTATCATCAGGAATAATAATTTAAAAGTAGCAAATAAAACAGTATAAAATAAAAGCTTTCAGATAATCAGAGAACATGTTGGTTTAGACAACTTGGACTGCTAACTCTGAAACAGTATTTTATTGGGCTGGCCAAAAATTCCGTTATTTTTCCCGTACTATGGCTCTGGCAGTGCTTTAACTTCATTCAAAACAATTTTGTTAGAGATTGTATTATGACAGCTGTCATATCAGCGTGCATTTTAAGAAAACATCATAATTAGTGAATTTTTATGCAGCCATTTCAATACTGAAGATGGAAGAACATGCGACATTTTCAGCATATTATGCTTTCTTATTTCAAGAAAGGTAAAAATGCAACTGAAACACCCAAAAAAAGATTTGTGCAGTGTATGGAGAAGTTGCTGTGACTGATCAAACGTGTCAAAAGCGGTCTGTGATGTTTCTTGGTACCAGTGGCATTTTGGCCAAATAAGTGTTAGCTCCGGGGTTGTCTTACGCATTGGAAGATGTTTATTAGCAGCACCCCAGCCTCTACCCACTAGAAGCCAATACTGGGAGATAGCTGACATACTCAAAATATCCAAATCAATCAAGTTATTGGTGAAAATGGAAAATGTGTCTTTTTATTTTACAGAAAAAAACTGAACATACTTTTTGGCCAACCCAATGTTCATTGTTTAAGTAGACAATGATAGACCCATTGTGAAATTTACTTTGTTGCTTTATACCACTAACTCCCTTGTTCTCACCCTGATGATCTCTCTCAAAGCCGTACCTTATGTCTCTATTTCAATCTTTTAAGCATCCCAAATTTCCTTTTGTATCTGTGCTCAAAATCAGTTGACAGTTTCCACTAATCTTCCACTTCAAATACAAATTCTGAACCATGAGCTTTTTGGTATTTTGTAAATTAGTCCTCCATCTTACTCACATCCAATCACTACCCTCTGTTGCCACACACTTTATTGACATAACCCAAACAGAATTTTTCCAGTACTATCTCCAAGCTTTTGATCAACCTAGCTCAAATTGAAATGTAATAACTCCTATTCATTATCAAATATCATTCTTCATATCCCTAGTCATAAGGCTCTTGTTTTTATTAGCAAGCAGAATAAAATTAGCATGTTAAACCCAAATATAAATTACTTGGTAAATATCTTTTGTTTTAGATTACTTGTGCCATCCTTTAGTACAAATATTTAAGTATGACATGGAATAGAAACAAGACTACTCCGTAGCCCCTATAAAAAAATCTTACAATTGTTTCTAATTTCTGAATTTGCAATATCCTTCAGTTAGTCAAGACCAGTAAGAAAAAAAAATGCTTTCTTTTCTTCAAGACTCAAGTTCAACACAAATTTTAGAAGTTAATCTGAAACCACCCTTAAAAAAATAGTCATTCTTAGAATTAATGGCAACTCTTTCATAACTAAGAAAAGTTATTCCTCAGACCCTGTAGTTCAAATTAACTAAAATTCTCATTTTATGTACTTATATACTCAGTTAGCTGTAAGAAGACTTTTCAAACTCATAAACAACCTCCCCTTCCTAAATTCAACAGTTCTGACTAAAGAGTAACTTGTATCTATTTTGATTTAAACAATGACCTATAAATAGAACTATCTTTAAATCCCCAGGAGACAATCACGACCAAGCCTTCCAGAGTCCCGCAGTAAAGTTAAGCCTTGGCTGGTGTGGCTCAGTGGACTGAGTGCTGGCCTGCAATCAATGCGTTGCTGGTTTGATTCCCAGTCAGGGAACATGCCTGGGTTGTAGGCCAGGTCCCCAGTAGGGAGCATGCAAGAGGCAACAACACACTGATATTTCTCTCCCTCTTTCTCTCTCCCTTCCCCTTTGTCTATAAATAAATAAATAAAATCTTAAAAGAAAAGAAATATAGAGTTAAAATGAACATAAAGGGCATCCTTGAAAGGAACGTAAGTCCTCACCATGGAATGGTGAAAAATTGAAGATTATCACAAGTGTATGGACATATAGCACATACGCAAATCTTGTGGGGGCTTTTGTTTCTCTTTTAGCAGCTTAGTGCAAACCTTCTACCCACTGAATTATAGGTGGCGTCCCCAAATATGAGAACTAGGAACACTGTGATTTACCAAATACTGTTCATGGCTCTGCCTGTACCATACAACAGTAACAACTCTTTAAGTTGTTTATAAAGTGCTTAACATTGCCTGCTCCATTAGAAGGAATCTTTCTATATATTTAGACTGATACGTACACCTAACTCATAAAATTCTAGGTTTTTTTAGTAAGTATTTGACCTCCCATTGATACTATAGGCTAATTTGGGGCTGTTTACACTATCCCAGTATCATATATCGTATTGCTTATTACATCATTTGTAAAACTAAAATGATATATTTGTTCATATCCACTGAGTTATTAACTTAAAATACACATTACCCATCTACTTTCAAAAGTGCTATACATATATGAAGTGTCATTACTATAAAGGAAACCTCCAAAAGAATCATTTGGGGTTACTATTAAATAAGCTTTTAAGAATTTGATAATTTTATGACAGCCCTTGTGATTTGGGAAGCACTTACCTAACTTGCAATCCAAAACAGATTCTAAGTTGCTGGGGATAAGGCTCTTCTCTGTAAAGCCTCTAATGAAATAACACAATGCCAAAACAAATAAATTTCTGAAGGAAAGTGAGGAGGAGAGGAAGAAGGAAATTAATATATATGGATTCCTAATATGTGTCAGGCATTGTGTTAGATGCTTTACATGTTACTTCAATTAATCCTCACCAATAACCCCATGGGGGAGATATTACCCACATTTTACATTTAAACAAACTAAGTTCCATGAGGTTAAATAACTTTTCCAAGTTATAAAGTGAGTGGCAAAACCATTAATTAAGTTAGGCATATCTGACTTGACCCTCTTTTCCTCTGTAGCACATGAACTTTTCAGTGTACCTGTTACGTCTAAAAGCAACTGAGTAACATGCCCACAAGTGCAGAATCTGTTTTAATAATAAAAACAAAAGCAAGAAGAAAAGTAAAAAGATATAACAACTGCTAACATACTGATGCCACTGCATATTCCCAAAAACACAGATTGGTTGCACAAAAGTGAGCTGTGGAAAATAAGATTAGGAAAAGGGGCAGTCGGGGGGTGGGGAGGCAGGTGAGAACCAGATCATAGTAAGCCAAGAACTCTAGGGTATGGGATATTGAAAAAACAGGGAATCATAAAACATGAGATAACTAACGAAAATGGTGCTTTAGAAAAAATTAATGTCAGTCTAGTAACAACTGTTTTGATACAAAAGCAGACTACAGTTAATGGAATACAGGTAAATGGTATAGAAGCTTGAACTAGAACACTGACTGTGGGAAGCACAACTGGGTTTGAAGGGTAATAAGAACTTAACAAACATCTACTTTATTCATTCCAGTGTCCACCAACTACTTTATTTTATCTCACTTTATTAATAACAGTAAAGGAAAACTGAGTAGTTTGAAATTTCATTGCTAGTGACCAATCTCAGGGCCTTAAAATTTACTTTCAAGTATAAGTTAAAATTTACCTTCATGGCAAAACTGGATGGCATCATATTCTTAGGCCATTCAAATTCTGTTGTGTGAATTCGTATGCCAGATTCAAGTAAAAGTGTGGCTTTAAAGTCCGGTCTGTAGAAGGGAAAAAGTTATATTTTTCTTTAGAGCATTGCCAATGCTAACTCAGTGAAACGGACTGAAAGTGTACGTTAAAAAAAATCAATAATCTCATTTAATCGTCAAAGATAAAAGAAGCCTTACTTTTGAAGACGAATAAGGTATGTCTTATTATCCACATCATAAACATTGTTAACTCTCATTCCTAGCAAGCTGCAAAGAGAAAGGAAACATGTAACATATCATACTATTTGAAACAAAACAACCCAATTTAAAGCAGCAGGGGGAAATCAGAACCTGTGAAAAGAGGGGAACTTCGGGGATCTTCAACTGTAAAGACAGGGAGTCAACCAAGCAGCAGAATCCGAAAGACATCAGACACTCAGTCCAAAACTTAACTATTTAAGAGCAATGTGGTCCATCAGCCCTGGGAACACCATAAAATGCCTTGCGTCTTTGAAATAACCCAATTTTTTTTTATTTTATTTTTTTTTAGGGGACACAGTCTAGTCTACTTAATTTACTCCAAGAGGAAAGAAAAAGGTAAACAAGGCCCTGGGAAATATGACAAGGCTCACACAACTAGGTAATAAAAAACCCAGACCAGAATCCAAATCTGTCGCCTCCCTCTATTTGGGGCGAGGAGTGTCAAAGAAAACAGGCCTCCAGTCTGGACACCTCTGAAGCAAATGACTAATCGGGCGTCCTGGCGTCCACCCGGCGTCTCGCTTTTACTAGACCTTAGCTACCAGACCCAGGCGACTGAGGCCGGCAGAGCCAGAGCCCCGCCATAGGCGGCACGAAACCTGGCGAGACTAGCAATCCGCGAGAGGGGGCGCCTCACGCGGCCGCCGGGACCCACACCCCCGCCTCAGGAATCCTGCGGGCCAAGGAAAGATGCAAACGCGTCCGCCCACCTAGGCCTGGCCAGATCCGCAGAGAATAGCACGGGGGGAGTAAGGGGAAACATCCGGCTGGTCTTGAACTTAACCCTGGGGCCTCGGCCTCTATCTCCTGCACTCCCCGCGAGAGTCAGGTCACCTGTCGCACATTACCTGGCATTCAACTCCGCGAGTACCGCACGGAGATCAATGGTGCTAAATCGGGTCTTCATGGCGAGGTTTGGGGGGTCGCTACCGCACTTTCCACCACTGCCAGACTCGGCGCCGCTACTCTTCTACGCAGGCGCACAAGGCGGAGATCTACAGCCGCGCAAAAGACCCAATATTCCTAAAGCGAACGTGTTTCTGTCACTTTCCAGAACAATTTACTAATCAAGTGGCCTTCAATTTGCTTTTTGCTGTCCCAGAACAACTTAAAATAGTCCAAACTATTCTACTAAAATTACATGCCTTCCTGGAAAAGTTACGGATTAATTCGTTTACTTTGCTCCCGTGTGTTTCGGGACTCAAAGCGGACTCCATAGTGACTCCTGCTGGTCGTAACAGTTTATGAGGGACACTATGGAAGATTGCCGCAGATGGGCCCTAAAGTTCTGTATAAGAGCAATGGTTCCTGTCCACTAGGTTACTTGGCCCCAAATGTAAGAAGTAGAACTGTTTTATTATCCCTATAATTACTGGAATGAATGGCTGAGACCCTTCACAGCAAAACATCAAAACATAAAAGATATAACTAATACATGTGAATGCATAAAGCTTTAAAGTTGCTGCATGTCAAAAATATTCCATCCTTAACATGATTAAAAGCTTAAAAAGATATAGTCAACTTCATGAGATACTGAACTTTTTTCATGAAAGTTGTAGGAAATTATAAAGTATAACCAAGTATTGAGTGGGTGGTTCAAATAACCACTTATCATTTTTCAATGATATTGAGTAAATGCCTAACAGTGCATTTGTAACAATGGCTTTCTGAAAATCATGCGTTAACCTAAGAGAGTTTTTGTTGTTATAGATTTCAGGCATTCAGAAAGGCAAAACAAATACATATAGCAGGGCATCACGAAAAACCTAACTCACACTTTACATGGCTCATTTTAAAATAATTGTTGCTTCCTCTCCACAATAGACTGGAAGCTATATAATGCAATGATTTGTCTGTATTATTTCTGCTTATTTAGTATTAACATAGGATCTGATAAATATTTGGCACTTAAATAGTTTTAAATGTGTAGATGATCAGATGAATGGATAGATGAATGGATAAATTATTAAAAAATTAAAGAAAGATACACACTCACACACTACAACAGGAGAATGACCCTGAAAACTTGTACAATATGAAAAGTTTTTTTGAAAATTACAAGCATGTTAAAGAAGACAGTTTCTGACTTTACCAAGTTCTTTCAGGTATAGATTAACCTTGACACTTCCCTTATATTTGTTTTCTACTGCTACTATAACAAATTACTACAAATTCAGTGGCTTCAACAGCACAAATGTATTGCCTTACCATTCCGAAGTCCAGGAATTTCCAAGTCAGTCAGCTGGACTACATTCTTTTTGGAGGCTCTAAGGGACAATATGTTTCCTTGCCTTTTCCAGCTTCCAGAAGCTGCCCACATTCCTTAGGTGACTCTGCATGACTCCAATCATTCCCAGGACACATCTAATTCTCTGATTCTGACCCTCTTACTTCCCTCTTTTAAGGATCATTGTTAATTATACTGTGCCCATAGGATAATCCAGGATAATCTCCCCACCTCAAAATCCTTAATTTACTCACATCTGTAAATCCCTTGTTAACATGTAAAGTAAGGTATCATAGGTTCCAGACATTAAGACGTGAACATCTTTAGGGGAGGGAGGCTATTCTGCCTAGCATACCTCCCCAAAGGTGGTGGAAAATACTTAGGGTGGGTTGGAATCCCAGGGCTAACAGAGGCAGCTACTTTTATACAGTCCTCACCTCCATAGCTAAGTCATTCTGGGCCAAGTTCAGAGGTTTGTTTAGTAAAAACATATGAGGCATGCCAAAAATATTTTGCCTCCTATTTTTAGGGGTGGAATGGGGTAAAAGTGAAAAAAGTAAAAAACATCTCTATGTACTTCCACTTAGTGAAAAATACATAGATTAGGGGGTGATTTTAAATTCCTGAAAAGTTTTCCTGAATATGGAATGTATATTCTGGAATGTATTCTGGAATGTATATTCTGGAATATAGAATCTGGATATTCTATATTCCAGATATGGAATATCTGGAATTCCATATATTCCAGATATGGAATAAGACTTGTTCCATATAGTTGTGGAGGGCAGACCCAAAAGCAATCATGAGGAAGATATCTAATCAGTTCAAGGAGGTCCTTTTTTTTTTCCTTTTTTAAAAAATATATTTTATTATGCTACTACAATTGTCCCTTCTCCCCTTCACTCCTCTCAACCCTGCACACCCTCTCCCACCCACATTCCCCCACTTTAGTTCATGTCCATGTGTCATAAGTTCTTTAGCTTCTACATTTCCCATACTATTCTTGCCCTCCCCCTGTCTATTTTCTACCTACCGTCTATGCTACTTATTCTCTGTATCAAGGAGGGCCTTTTTAAGAATAGTTAATGTAGCCCTGGCTGGCGTAGCTCAGTGGATTGAGCGCGGGCTGTGAACCAAAGTGCCGCAGGTTTGATTCCCAGTCAGTGTACATGCCTGGGTTGCAGGCCATGACCCCCAGCAACTGCACATTGATGTTTCTCTCTCTCTCTCTATCTCCCTCCCTTCCCTCTCTAAAAATAAATAAATAAAATCTTTTAAAAAAAGAATAGTTAATGTTACCTCAAAGAAACTGAATACAGTTAGCTTTATGAAAAGCTTACTACATTGTCCCCTTTTCTTCATTTTATAAGTAGTGAAAAATCTATGCTTGGAGTCTTTTTTTTTTAATTATGTTTTATTGATTATGCTATTACAGTTGTCCCAAATTTTCCCTCTTTGTCCCCTGGCAACCAGTGTCCTGTACTCCCTCAGGCAATCCCCACACCATTGTTCATGTCCATGGGTCATGTGTATAGGTTCTTTGGCTACTTCATTTCCTAGAATGTACTTTACATCTCTGTGACTGTTCTGTAACTACCTATTTGTGCTTCTTAATCCCTTCACCTCCTACTCATTCTCCCCCACCTCCCTCTCATTTTGCAACCATCAAACCCTCTCCATATCCATGATTCTGTCTCTGTTCCTCTTGTTTGCTTAATTTGTTTTTTAGACTTAACTGTTGATAGACGTGGGTTTGTTTGTTTTTTCTGCAATTTTATTGTTTGCAGTGCTTGTCTGTTTTTTAAGTAAGTCCCTTCAACACTTCATATAATAATGGTTTGGTGATGATGAACTCCTTTAGGGTTTTTGTTTTTTGTCTAGGAAGCTCTTTATCTGCCCTTTGATTCTAAATAATAGCTTTTCTGGGTAGAGCAATCTTGGCTGCAGGTCCACATGTTTCATGATTTTGAATATTTCTTGCCAATCTCTTCTAGCCCGCAAAGTTTCTTTTGAGAAATCAGCTGATAGTCTTTATGGGAACCCCTTTGTACTTAACTCTCTGATTCTTTCTTGCTGCTTTTAAGATTCTCTCTTTATCTTCAACCTTTGGCATTTTAATTTTGATGTATCTTGGAGTGGGCCTCTTTGGGTCTATCTTATTTGGGACTCTGTGCTTCCTGAGCTTGTATGTCTATTTCCTTCACCAAATTAGGGAATTTTTCTTCCATTATTTTTTTTAAACAGATTTTCAGTTTCTTACCCTTTCTCTTCTCCTTCTGGCATGCCACGCTGTGCATGTTGGATTGCTTGAAGTTTTCCCACAAGCTGCTTATACTACCCTCATTTCTTCATATTCTGTTTTCTTTTTGTTGTTCCGATTGCTTGTGTTTTTCTTTTTGCTTCCTTATTTTCCATATGATTTATTTGATTCTCAGCTTCATCCACTCTTCTGTTGTTTCCCTGTAAATTGTTCTTATTTCAATTAGTGAATCCTTCATTTCTGACTGATTCTTTATTATGCTGTTGAGGTACTAAGTTCCCTGAGCATCCTTATAACTAGTGTTTTGAACTCTGCATCTGGTAGTTTGCTTATCTCCATCTCATTTAGCTCTTTTTCTGCAACTTTGATCTCTTCTTTCACTTGGGCCATGTTTCTTTGTGTCTTCATTTTAGCAGCCTCTGTGTGTTTATTTCTATGTATTGCATAGAGCTGCTATGACTCCCTGTCTTGATAGCATGGCCTAGTGTACAGTAGGTATATTGTAGGATCCAGTGGCACAGCCTCCCATATCACCCAAGCTGGGGCTGAGCCTTGTGGTTGAGTCTTGATTGCTGTTGGTAGGTCAAATGGAGGGATTTACCCAGACCAGTCACCTGCAAGGAATTGCTGTGACCACTGACCACCAAACTCACCCTCCTTGGAGGATCAGTTGTGTAGAGGCAGGGTGGAGGTGCTCCAACCTGGTCCATTTGGAGCACAAGCTCTGGGGTTTTCCAGGTGGTGAAGGCCAAGGTCAGCCCCCACCTGTGTTCTGCCCAGGGCCACCCTGCATAAGCTAGCTATAAATGCAATCTGAGGTGGCTGCTACCTGTGCAGGGCTTGAAGACTCCCAGGTGAAGCCAAGCTGTGAATATAGACTAGTGCCAGTCCTAAGGCTCATTGAAACCAGTTGTTGCTTATTTGAGAGGATTTAGGAAGTTGTGAAGCAGGAGTCAAGACCAGCTATTCATATGGAAAAGCAGCTTGGGTGGGCCCAGGATTTGGGTGAGACAGTCTCTGGGAATCTCTAGGGTGGGACAAACAGTGTGGCCAGGTTGATGGAATCTCAGATATTGCACCAGCCTGCCTGCTCTGTGGCTCTGTGTGGCGAGGGTTCAGAAAAAAGACAATGGCCTCTGCTGGGCTTTCTGTCTGGAAGAAAGCTGTTTGCTAGCTCTTACCTTGATGCCAGACACTTCAGTTTCTCCCTATATGCCACTGGTACATTTCAAGCTGATACCCTGGTGCTGGAACTTAGAGGAAGTAAGTCTGTGTGTGGATTCTTTAAGAGAAACTGCTTGAGAGTCCAGAAGTTTCTTCTACTGACTCAATCCCTGCTGACTTTTGCAGCCAGAAGTTATAGAGACTTATCTTCCTGGCACTGGGACCCTGGGCTGGGGGTCCACGTGTGCAACTGGGACCCCTTTCTCCAGAGATATCCCTGCCATGTTTTTATCTACCACATGTGGGTGTGGGACCAGCCATTCTACATCTTCGCTCCTCCTACCAGTCTGGATGGGTGTGGTTTCTTTAATACGCTAGTTGTCAGACTTCCATTCAACTTGCTTTCTGGCAGATCTGAGTGATGATATTTTAGTTGTAATTTTGATGTAGTTGTGCAAGCAGGTGCACTGTGTCTACCTATGTTGCCATCTTGACTGGAAGTAATGTGCTTGGAGTTTTCTTTTTTTTTTTTTAAGATTTCATTTATTTATTTTTCAAGAGGGAAAGGGAGAAAGAGAAGGAGAGAAACATCAATGTGTGGTTGCCTCTCACATGCCCCCTCACTGGGAACTTGGCCTGGAACCCAGGGATGTGCCCTAGACCAGGAGTCAAACCAGCAACCCCTTGGTTTGCAGGCTGGCACCCAATCCACTGAGACATGCCAGCCAGGGCTGGAGCCTTTAAATTATCAGATAAATGTCAAGATTGATGTGAACATGTGATTAATTTCCACTTCCCCTAAACTGCATGAATTTACAAGGGGACCTTTTAAGATAGTTCTTTCATAAAGATGGAGTTACTATCACAGACCACTAGAACTGACCATTCAAAAGATCGTCTTCTTTTACTCATTATTTGCCTATTTATTTTAAAAACAAGATATGATCGCAATACTTGCTCAACATGGCTTCATGAGAAGGGTTGGTAAGCTTCCCTCTTACCAACCCTTGGTTCAAAACCCAGCGCCAAGGTCTGAGCTTCAATTCTTTTATGTTAGTTTTTGGCAGGCAGAGAGACAAAGGTAATGCAGTCTGCCACGCTAGCTTCTCACTTCTGCTATTGCAATGGCTATCTGGGCTTCCTTAAGTTGTTTTCTTTTTCACCTATCAGGGGAGAGAACAGGAGCCCGCCCGTCGCCCCCGGTCGAAATGTCAGTGCTGTCACCAACAGGTAGAATGTAAGGATTTGGGAGAAAGACTTGTTTAGCCAGACAGATCTTTGCAGCACTTAAAAGCAAAAACTTTGGCCGGCCAGTGGTGAAAGAATGTGCCACCCTCGTGGCAGGAGGTGGGGAGGGCAGGTCCAGTCAGGTTACGAAGCAACAAAGTGGGCGGCTACGCGAGGTTGGTCATTTTGGAGTTGGAGGTGCACTTTTGCTTAGTCATTCTACAGGTTGTGAGTACACGAGCGTACCCTGTTGGCTCTGAGAGTGATAACAGCTTTTTGCCGAGAGGTTTTAAATATGTTCCAGTAGGGGTCAGCAATGAGGTGGTTGAGAAATGTGTAATGGGAAGACAGGCAGTAATGAAAGTAGGTAAACAGGGTATGTAAATGTATGAATCTGGAAGGAGTCAAACTTATTGTTTCGTTGTAGGGAAGTACATAAAATATTTTAGGTGCAGAATGCCTTAAAATCAGCAAGGGGCAAAAGAGACGGGGTCTCGCTGTGTTGCCCAGGCTGGAGTGCAGTGGCTATTCACAGGCGCGATCCCACTACTGATCAGCACGGGAGTTTTGACCTGCTCCGTTTCCGACCTGGGCCGGTTCACCCCTCCTTAGGCAACCTGGTGGCCCCCCGCTCCCAGGAGGTCACCATATTGATGCCGAACTTAGTGCGGACACCCGATCGGCATAGCGCACTGCAGCCCAGAACTCCTGGGCTCAAGCGATCCTCCTGCCTCAGCCTCCCGGGTAGCTGGGACTACAGGCGCGCGCCACCGCGCCCGGCGATGGGCGGGGGCGCGAGACAACATTAGAGGCTTAGCCTTCGTGACGTCATTCATGAGCGCAGGCCCCTGGTGTCGCAGGAATAGTACGCCAGCAGGAGATGGTCTGAAAGCTGTGTCCAAGTAACGCCGTTGGTAGCACTGGTGAAAGGCTACCTTCCCCATTTCCGTCTTATTTCCTCGTATTTTGCTCTGAAATCTGATTTCTTGTGTAATAGAAATGGGCCACTGTACACTTAATGTGCGTAGTGGGTATACGGACGCTTACCGAGCACAAAAGGAAACGCAATAACCTGGTACCTAAGCATTGCCTTCCTTCAGCAGGCCTTAAATACATGCCGCATCTTTTTAGGGGGTACTTTACGAGGGAACCATTTGTCCCCAAATCTCTCATTGTCCCCAGCAAACGTTTAGGAGGTGCCTTTGCTGTATGAAGGAGTATAACACATAGTAGCGAAGGTCGAAGGTCCACAAAAGTGGTTGGCGGCCTGCCTGCTCAGTGTTCGCTATTGGAAAGAAGAGAACCATCTGCTTGCACCGCTCTCGCACGTTTGTTACCTGTTACAGCTGGAGAAAAATCTATTATCTGGGTATACTGGTGCAAGAATTAGGATTTGGCAGCCTGAAGTCATTTTTGTTACCCACTTAGGTTAGGAAGGAGGAGACGGGAAGAAGGAAAAAAGAATTTCCAACCATAGATCTGCAACCAGAAGACCTTTTTCTTTGTCCTCCATCAGCAACCTTTTCTGCCCGCTCCTTGCTCCTAGAAACTATTCCAAACTTTACTGGCCACCTCCTCTCTTGCAACAGATAAACTTTGCTACCTTATTAAATAAATTAAAGTTGAAAAAAAATCTTTCAACTCCTTGTCACTCTTCTCTAAATTTATCTTTACATCTTCAAGGAAAAGCGGCTCTGTTGTCCCTTCCTATCTCAGACCTAGTAGGTCAGAGTTTCTCCATCAATCATTTCCATGCCCATTCGTTCTCTCCCTCCCCCCCCCCTTGTAATTCCCTCCTAAACCTCTCTTCTCTTGCTATGCTTCTTAGTGAGTGGTCTCATCAATTCTGAAGGTTCTCCAATCTATAGCTCTAATATGATACTTTTTCCAAAACTCCAGATCCCAATTTCAACCTTGAAATTATTCAAAACATTAATAGGTGTAAGCAACATTAACCAGATCACTTCCTCCAGGTTTGCCCAACTTCCTGTATTTTCACTCTCTATATATTAGTTGGTTGCTTCAGAACTCTGAGACATCCTTGACCACTGTTTATCTAAGCCAAATATGTATTTCTTGCTTATACAATGTCCAGACACCATGCTAGGTGATAAAGATGTAATGAAGAAGAGGCACAGCAAGGGGAACAAAAACAGAAAAATTTATAATTGCAAACCTGTGATAAGTTTCACAAAGAAAACAAAATGTCAGAAAAGAAACAATGGTGGTAAGGGAGGGTAGGGGGAAGCTGGGGAGGAGACCACCTTCAGATAAGAAGTCCTTGAGGAGGTGTCATTTAAACTGGGATCTCAAGAACTAGGCATCCCATCTATCAGGATACTTTAATTGCAAGCAATAAGGACTACCTGTAAATTGACAAACTCTTTTTATGAAGGAATCAATAAGAAGAAAATAGGGAATAGTGACAGAACGATAGTTGCCCTCAGAGTCTGTTCTCTTTAACTAAAGAAGCCTCAGTTAAAGACCACATTTCCCAATTTCTCTTACAGCCAAGTTTGGTCAAGTTGTCTCCAGGGGGATGTGAGTAAAAGTGATAGGTACAACCTCTGCATCATTTGCTTAAAAATAAATCAGCTGCCTTCCAGTTCTTCTCTTTTGCCTCGTCTCAGATATAGATGGTGCTAGGACAAACCCACAGCAGTGCCTCAGCTTTTGCCATGCAAGTGAGGGAAATATTCTAAGGTGTGGCAGAGCATCAAGAGGCATGAATCCCTGGTCCATAGAACTGAGGCACCTTGCCAGCCTGGGCCACTCCCGCTTCTGCACTGTTGTAACAGGGTGCGGCCAAGAGGGGGGCCCCAAATAGGGATTTGGAATGGAGCCCAGAACTCAGGGTATCCAGGAAATATTAGAAAGACAAATAAGATGTCCTCCCTCCTTCCCCTTCAGGTGTGAGTTGGGGGAAGGGGCAAATGGAGCAGGGCCATTGAGAGCTGTTTTGCATAGCAACAGCTTTGCAGCTAACTTCTGTCATGGTCATTTAACATATCTATAACCTTTAACTGGTTTCATAGGTATGTTAAATAGCTGTGGGCATGCTTTGAGCCAGGGGGATGGAAGTGACTTCTACCCAAGACATAACTGGGAGGCAACTCCCCCTGGTTACAGAGCCTGTATGAGAGCTTGGAGATGATTGGCTCCATACCATGGGGCCACACCTGCTCAGAACCACTATGGTAGCCCAGTAAAGCTGGAAGGACATGAGAGTGCTGGCAAGTGTAGCCGATTGTGGGAGGAGTTGGAAATGGGACTGCAGAGGAGGATTGGCACTGGTGGGGGGGGGGGCAGGGATTTAAACCCAGATTCAGCAGCCATTGAGAGGAGAACTACACAGCTTTGCCAGAGTGGGGATCCCCGAAGCTTTGGCAGAAGAGGACCATGCAGCTTTGGGGTGCTCCCTGTGGCCATGTGACCTAGGAAGCAGGAGAGATTTTGCCTGGAAGAAGGGTGAAAGAACTGTTGCCAGTAGGCCATGAGAAGGTGCCAAATGGCTTTGGATTAGCTGGAGATCCTGAACGGCGACACAGCTGATGGTGCTGGCAACCTGAATCACGAACATCTACTTCTTTTCCTGAGGCATGGTACCCTGAATTAGGGCAGAGGGAGGAGGAAGCACTGTGGGTGTCTGTGGGTATCCTAAAGGACTTTGATATTTTAATGAGGACGTTAGGTCACTACTTTAAGTCTGTATAGCTTTAAATAAATATTTCTCTTCCTTTTCACAAATCTATGGCATTGAGAAATGTCTTTCCTCTGGTGGTAGACAAGCAAACCTAGTGGGGGGTCCTTTCGGTAATAGTATATCGTACCCCCTTGGCCCTGTGTTCTGTAACACTATTACATGAGAAATAAGCTTCTATTTCATTTAAATCACTAAATTTGAGTGACTTTGTTATTGCAGCAAACTCTGTACTCTAACTGATACAGGGAAGCTAACAGAGGAAAATCCTGGCTAATCAGAACACAGAGTATTAATGGATGGGAACCAGGCCTGGCTGTACAGTAGTATGTGGCTTTTTGACTTCCTGAAGGAAAGATTTCACAACATGAGTCCACGTGATTTTGTGAGTATGTATGTTAGAGCTGGAGGAGGTGAGACAAGGAAGGGCTCGGGATAGAAGAAGCAACAGAAGAGAGCCTAGGCAGAGCTGCTTTGGATCTCTAGAAATGTTATAGGAAAGAAATGAGACAAGGCCAGGCTTCTGTTGGAAAGTCAGAAAGGAGGGGCCTTGGAGACAAGTTCAGGGGATTTATTTCCCACTATTCCCTTGGTTATAAGTCCCATGGGAGCTCCTAGAGGTTTGGTTCTTTATTTTTTGAGTACCTGCCTGAGCAAAGGGCATGCTACTCCAAAGAGGGCAGGCATACACATCCTTTTGTTCTGAGAGCGTTTATCTGTCTCCTGCAGGCAGGAATCCTAGGGGAAGTCTCAAGGGAGGGTCTTAGCAGAATATTCCTCAGCTTTCCCAGTGAGTTCTTTAATACTGATGTACAAAGATGAGTGCATAGAGGGATTGCGGTAATTTTCTGATGAATTTCATCTTCAAGGAATGTCACTGTAGAGGGACCCGACCCAGCATGGTCTGGAATGTGTAAAGTATTTGTTCCTAAGTATCCTTGTTTGGGAAGATAAGACCTTGGGCTTATTATCTGGTTGGAAACTGCTTGACCAGTTTGTTCAGATGTCTCAGTTTCTCTGTTCCTCTTACCAAAGAATTTTCCTGGCTTCTTACTAACCTGCCTCAAAGGCAGGAACCAAAAGAGCTCCAGCCATCTCTAGGCCACCCCAAAGGGATGAATCAGCCTTAACCTCCTGTAAGAACAATCTGATTATCTAGTTTGAGTCCTGTATCCTTCTACAGTCTCTATATGTATACATATCCATTGTCATTATAATTTATTACAATTTGTATATAAAATTTTAATGTTCTGCTTTTCTCATTTGTCACTATACTTTTGGTGATAGTGTATGTTAGGGTGGTCAGTGATGTGGGCCGTGAAAGAATTCATAAGGAGAAGAAAGTGTAGAGAATAGAGTTGTTATTCACTCTCTAAGAAGATGGGGGCATGGTGTGGAGGGATACACCAGCCTTGAGGGGTGGGGGATTTGAGCTTTTATTGGAGTGTAATTGGATTAAAAAAGGGTCGGGGGTCACTACTGTGAGGCCCCTGGCCTGTGAGGGCATTGTAACAGGAGGCTGCGTTTTGTTCCAGTGTTATCTTTTGCCCATGGCTATAGGGAACAGTTAGTTCTGTTCTTGCTTCTACTAATTTCCAGCCCTGGGGACAAACTCAGAAGACTACAATGGGAATTAGATTTAACAAGGTCAAGGCCTCATTCAGCAAATGGTGCCCCAACAGCAAATGGGGCTGGCTTTGTCCTTTCATTCCCCCCTCTGGCTTTAAAATGGATTTATTCTTGACCTGGCCTGGTTCTGGTTTTGGGGAGTAGAGGAAGGTCTTTTTTTCTGTGACTACTTCAGGTGGGCTAGCGGTGTAGAGCTGTCCCTGCCTGTGGGTCCGGGTGTGGGTCATGAAGGAGGAGGTGGTGGAATTGGAGAGCCCGAAAAGTGAGAGCTGTGGCCAGAGGCCATTTAATTTTCTAAGCCTGGATGCTTCATTGAAGGATATAAGATATTTGAGGAGATAAGGCCTAAAAACAAGAATAAAGAAAAAGGCTGCTATAGGTCCTAAGAAGGGAATTGGCCAAGAAAACCAAGACCTAATATTGAACTTAAAATCCCCAAAATGGAGAGTTTAGAGTAGTAGGTGAATTCTGTGTGGCTGACAGTGTATTAGCAGTTCTGAATAATTCCAAGTCAAAGGATGAAGATAAAAAGAAGAAATATTAGCTCGGAAGAAAACTAGAAAAACTAGGATTTAATTTGTTTGTGGGTGATGACAGTTGGATATTATGAGTCCCATTGAAACACAATTTTTTTCTAAGATTACCCTTATTTTATTAAAGAGACTGTATAGAAGTCCAGTTTCAATTTGGCCTGATTATTTCCATGAACACAACAAGAATAATAATTAATTATATAGGTCCTTTTAAATTTGTTTGGCTGGAATTTTACGAGGAACCTTTAGCCAGCCTCTTATGACAAAGAAGCTAAGCCACACGGTTGGCATGTGGCTTCACTTGTACCACTGTTTCACTCAAGTTTTTGAGGCTTTGCTGTGTCTTAGATTCTTCTAACCATCTTTCAGAAAAGCAACCTTCGCTTCTTACCTGGAAAGACTGTCATGAACCATGTGATTAAGCAAGATACTAGGCCATTTCTTCAAGGGGCTTTTATTGGCCTCAAAAGTCAACCTTAGAGGGAATTCTGGCCAAGATGGAGGCATAGGTAGAAACCCTTCGCTTCCTTGCAAACCAAAGGAGGATAACAACCAAACTAAAATCAACAAACAACTAACAGTGCCAGAAAAATTAAACTGCATGGAACTCCAACAACCAAGGAATTAAAGAAAAAATCAACCAGAACAACCAGACTGGTAAGGCAGCGGACTACGCAGGCTGACTCAGGAAAACCCCTGCAATGAGGCGGACCTTGGGGGTGGGGCTGGCTACCTAGCTCTGTGGGCTGCACAGGAGGGGCTGACTTAAGGGGAAAACTGAGACTTGGAGCTGACTGTGGGTTACAGCTGGGGTTGCTGAGGTGGGAGAAACTCCCAGTACCACATGAGAATCCATTGAGGAGTGTGGTGAAGATGAGTAGGTGAGCTACACTGTTCCCTCTCTGGCCCCTCCCCCACAGGCAGTGCAGCAGCACAGGAAGGAGGGTTGTCCTGCCTGGGTGAATACCTAAGGCCCTGCCCCCTTACAACCTATCAGCTGCACCAAGACAAAAAAAATACGGCGCAAATAAAAGAACAGAGCAAAGCGAGGAGGAGATCACCAACCTATCTGATGGAGAATTTAAAGCCCTGGTAATCAAAATGCTCACAGATATGACTGAGCTTGGTCAAAAAATGAAAAAAAAAAAATGAAGGATACTCAAAGTGAAATAAAGCAAAATATTCGGGGAACCAATAGTGACAGGAAGGAAACCAGGAATCAAAGCAATGGTTCGGAATAAAGGAAAGAAATAATCATCCATCCAGAAGAAAAGGAAAAAGCAAGAATTCCAAAAAATGAAGAGAGACTCAGGAACCTCTGCAACAACTTGAAATGTTCCCATACCTGAATTATAGGGGTGTCAGAAGGAGAACAACACCAAGGAATTGAAAACGTATCTGAACAAATAATGAAGGAAGACTTCCCCAATCTGACAAAGGAAATAGACTTCCAGGCAGTCCAGGAAGCTCAGAGAGTCCCAAAGAAGTTGGGCCCAAGGAGGAACACACCAAGGCACATCATAATTACATTAGCCAAGATTAAAGATAAGGAAAAATCTTAAAAGCAGCAAGAGATAAGGAGACAGTTACCTACAAAGGAGTGCCCATAAGACTGTCAGCTGATTTCTCAAAAGAAACCTTGCAGGCAGGAAGGGGCTGGAAAGAAGTATTCCAAGTCATGAAAGGCAAGGACCTACATCCCAGATTACTCTATCCAGCAAAACTTTCATTTAGAATGGAAGGGCAGATAAAGTGCTTCCCATATAAAGTCAAGTTAAAGGAGTTAATTATCACCAAGCCCTTATCATAGGGAATGTTAAAGGGACTTATCTAAGAAAAATATAAAAAATATGAACAGTAAAATGACAACAAACTCACAACTATCAACAAATGAACCTAAAATAAAAGATAAAAAATGAAAACAAAAACTAAGCAAAGAACTAGAACAGGAACAGAATCAGAGAAAAGGAGATCACATGGAGGGAATTCAGTGGGGAGGGGGAAGGAGGAACAGGGGTGGGGGGAAGGTACAGGGAAGAAGAATCACAATTAGTAGGCATAAAATAGATGGGGAGAGATAAAAAATGGTATAGGAAACAGGGGACTCAACTTATATGTACAACCCATGGACATGAACTAAGGAGGTGGGCAGTTGCTGGAGCGTTGGAGGGGGATAGGGTGGAGGGGGACTAAAAGGGGAAAAATTGGGAAAACTGTAATAGCATAATCAACAAAAAATACTTAAAAATAAAAGAAAGTCAGTCTTAATTCCTTGAGGCTTTCCTGTGACATTCAGAGTCCAGGCAGGGCTTTTTCTTTTTTTTTTTTCTTTCTTTAAATATATTTTATTGATTATGTTACTAGTTGTCCCATCCCACCCCCCTTTATTTCCCTCTGTCCTGCACACCCTGTCCCACCCACATTCCCCCCCGCCCCTTTAGTTCATGTCCATGAGTCATACATATAAGTTCTTTGGCTTCTCCATTTCCTATACTATTCTTAACCTCCCCCTGTGTATTTTGTACCTACCATTTATGTTACTTATTCCTCGTACTTTTCTCTCTATTCTCCCTTCCCCTTCCCTGCTGATAACCCTCCATGAGATCTCCATTGCTGTGTTTCTGTTTCTGTTTTGGTTGTTTGCTTAGTTTGTTTCTGGGAGCTTTGTCTCTGTTCTTCTTGTTTGCTCAGTTTGTTTTTAAGATTCAATTGTTGATAGATGTGTATTTTTTTGCCATTTTATTGTTCATAGTTTTGATCATTTTCTTTTCTTAAGTAAGTCCCTTAAACATTTCATATAATAATGGCTTGGTGATGATGAGATACTTTAGTTTTTTCTTGTCTGGGAAACTCTTTATCGGCCCTTGAATTCTAACTGATATCTTTGTTAGGTAGAGCAATCTTGGCTCTAAGTCCCTGCTTCTCATGGCTTTGAATATTTCTTGCCAATCTCTTCTAGCCCGCAAAGTTTCTTTTGAGAAATCAGCTAATAGTCTTATGGGAAGCCCTTTGTGCTTAACTCTTTGCTTTTCTCTTGCTTCTTTTAAGATTCTCTCTTTATCTTTAAGCTTTGGTATTTTAATTATATTGTGCCATGGTGTGGACCTCTTTGGGACAAACTTGTTTGGGAATCTCTGTGCTTCCTGGACTTGTATGTCTATTTCATTCACCAAATTAGAGAAATTTTCTTTCACTATTTTTTCAAATAGATATCCAATTTCTTGTTCTTTCTCTTCCCCTTCTGGCACCTCTGTGATGTGAATGTTGGACTTCTTGAAGTTGTCCCAGAGGCTGCTTACATTATCCTCAATTTTTAAATTCTTTTTTTTTTTTCTTGTTTTGGTTGGTTATCTTTTTCTTCATTGATTTGCTTTGTGGGTTCATCCACTCTACTGTTGTTTCCCTGTAAAGTTTTCTTTATTTCAGTTAGTGTATCCTTCACTTCTGACTGGGTCTTTTTTATGCTGCTGACGTCCTCACTAAGTTCCTTGAGCATCCTTAACTCTTTGCTTTTCTCTTGCTTCTTTTAAGATTCTCTCTTTATCTTCAAGCTTTGGTATTTTAATTATGTTGTGCCATGGTGTGGACCTCTCAGATTGCTTTATAGCTCAGGCAAAGTGGCCATCAGTGGACCACCAGTGTTTTGAACTCTGCATCTGATAGATTGCTTATCTCCATTTTATTTAGTTTTTTTTTTTCTGGAGTTTTGATCTGTTCTTTCATTTGGGTCATGTTTCTTTGTCTCCTCATTTTGGTAGCCTCCCTGTGTTTGTTTCTATGTACTAGGTAGAGATACTATGACTCACTGTCTTTGTAGCATGAGATAATGTAGTAGGTGTCCTATAGGATCTAGTGACATAGCCTCCCCTATTACCCAAACTGAGTATTTGAGGTGCACCCTTTGTGTGGGCTGAGTACACCCTCCTTTTGTAGTTGAGCCTTGGTTGCTGTTGGTAGATCAGTTGGAGGAATTTTCCCAGGCCAGTAAACTAGCTATAAGGACTGGCTGTGACATCTTACTACCAACCTCTGCCCTTCTTGGAGGGTCAGCAGTGCAGGGTGCAGAGTCATGGTACTGTGTCCTGGCCTGTAGCTGCCCACTCGGTGCACAGGCTCTGGGGTTTCCCAGATGGTGCAGGCCAAGGTCAGCCCACATCTGTGTTTCTCTGGGGCCACTTTGCCTGAGCTATAAAGCAATCTGAGATGGCCACTACTTGTGCTGGGCTTGGAGATTCCCAGGGGAACCAAGCTGTGAATCTGGGTAAACTGCTGCTAATACTGGGCCTAGGGCTCACTGAGGCCAGCTGTTGCTTGTTTGAGAGGGCCAGTGGTATCCTACCTTTTGGCATCTCTGGGTACACTGGAAGAAGAAGAGTTATCTTGGGCCACACATTAAATACATTGAAACATGTAATCACAGAAAAATCTCATAATATTTTAAGTAAATTTACAATTTTGTGTTGGGCTGCATTCATAGTCATCCTGGGCCACATGTGGCTTGAGGGCTGCTGGTTGGACATCCCTGATTAGGAAGTTTGACACATGAGCCAAGACCAGCCATTCATATGGAAAAGGAGTTTGAGTGGGTCTGTAAATTAGGTGTTGTGCAGTCTTTAGGGATCTCCAAGGCAGGGAAACAGTGTTAGCCAGGTTTATGGATTTTCAGTTATGGCGCCAGCTTTGTGGCTCTGTGTGTGGAGTGTTCAGAATAGGGACAATGGTTTATGCTTGCCTTGATGCCAGACACTTCAGTTTCTCCCAGTATCCCACTGGTGCCTTTTAAGCTGCTATTCCAGTGCTGGAGCTCAGTGGGTATGAGTCTGAGTAGGTGAGTCCAAGTGATGGTGCTTTAACAGGAACTGAGTGGGGCTCTAGCAGTTTCTTCCACCAACTCAATCCTTGCTGGAATTTTTGCAGCTAGAAGTTGTGGAGACTTATCTTTCTGGCACTGGAACCCTGGGTCCATGGGCCTGGTATGGGGCTAGGACTCCTTGCTCTTGAGATATCTTTTTTGAATTTTTATCTACTGCATATGGGTGTGGGACCAGTTCATTCCACATCTACACCCCTCCTACTAGTCTGGATGGATGTAGTTTCTTTAATTTCATTGAATGTCAGACTTCCATTTAACTTGATTTCTGATGGTTCTGCATGATAGTTGTTCTATATTTTAGTTGTAATTTTGATGTGGTTGTGGGGGTGAGTCATGTCTGACTATGCTGCCATCTTGATTGGAAGTCCATTATTTTTTCAAACAAGTTTTCTATCCCTTTTTCCTTTTCTTTTCTTTCTGATATTTCTGTGATGTGAATGTTACATTCATGTAATGTGGGTGTTATATTTCATGTTGTTCTGAAGTTGCCTTAAACTATCCTCATTCTTTATTTTCTTATTGCCTTTTTAAAAATATTTTATTGATCATGCTATTACAGCTGTCCCATTACCCCCTTCCATCCCCCTCCACCCTGCACACCCTCCCCCATCCACATTCCCCCCCAGTTCATGTCTATGTGTCATAAGTTCTTTAGCTTCTACATTTCCCATACTATTCTTGACCTCCCCTGTCTATTTTCTACCTACCATCTATGCTACTTATTCTCCATACATTTTACCCCTCTCTTCTCCTCCCACTCGCCTGTTGATAACCCTCCATGTGTTCTCCATTTCTGTGGGTCTGTTCCTGTCCTAGTTGTTTGCTTAGTTTGCTTTTGTTTTTGTTTTAGGTGTGGTTGTAACAATTGTGAGTTTGCTGTCATTTTACTATACATGTTTTTTATCTTCTTTTTCATAGATAAGTCCCTTTAACATTTCATATAATAAGGGCTTGGTGATGGTGAACTCCTTTAACTTGATCTTATCTGAGAAGCACTTTATCTGGCCTTCCATTCTAAATGATAACTTCACTGGATAGAGCAATCTTGGATGTAGGTCCTTGCCTTTCATGACTTGGAATACTTCTTTCCAGCCCCTTCTTGCCTGCAAGGTCTCTTTTGAGAAATCAGCTGACAGTCTGATGGGAACTCCTTTGTAGGTAACTGTCTCCTTATCTCTTGCTGCTTCTAGGATTCACTCCTTCATTTTTACCTTGGCTAATGTAACTATGATGTGCCTTGGTGTGCTCCTCCTTGGGTCCAACTTCTTTGGGACTCTCTGAGCTTCCTGGACTTCCTGGAAGTCTATTTCCTTTGCCAGATTGGGGAAGTTCTCCTTTCTTATTTGTTTAAATAAGTTTCCCACTTGATGCTCTTCCTCTTCTCCTTCTGGAACCCCTATGATTTGGATGTTGGAACGTTTAAAGATGTCTTGGAGGTTCCTAAGCCTCTTTTCCTTTTTTTTGAATTCTTGTTTCTTCATTCTTTTCTGTTTGGTTGTTTCTTTCTTCCTTCTGGTCCACTCCATTGATGTGAGACCCAGCATTCTTTCCATCACTATTGGTTCCCTGTGTATTTTGCTTCATTTCACTTAGTGTAGCCTTCATTTTTTCATCTAATTTGCAACCAAAATCAACCAATTTTGTGAGCATCCCCATCACCAGTGCTTTGAACTGTACATCTGATAGGTTGGCTATCTCTCAGTTACTTAAAAGGATGGATTCTGGAGCTTTCATTTGTTCTTCTGTTTGAACCATCTGTTTTTTTTTTCTGGGGGGGGGTGGGCTTGTCACATCTGTTATGTATGAGGGGCAGAGCCTTAGGTGTTCACCAGTGCAGGGCAACCCAGTTGCTGGGTTGTGATGCTGTATGTGGGGACAAGGTCTGAGACGGAACAATGGTGCTTGCTCCACTCCCTGTCTGACTTCAGTCCCTTACACTGCTTCCTCCAAGCAAACTGGGCCTTTCTGGTCCTGATTCCTGTGTTGGTAGGCTTGTGCACCTTGTGGTTCTTTCCAACAACCTCTCCTGTGAGGCTGGGAGCCTCTCCCTGCACCTCAGCCCCCACACATATTTTCCACCAGTGCCCCAAGGCTCTATTTCCCAGCACTGAGATCCTGAGTTGCTCGCTGTGCCTTGCTTCACAATTGCCACCTCACTGGGTCTGCTGGTTGCCACCCCTCAGCCGGGGTCTGCCTGCTGCCGCTTGTGCACCCAGGGTCTGCCCGCTGCAGTCTTATATACCCAGTTCCAACACTCTTTGTGCCACACGACCCCTCTCCACCTGGCTGCCTGACTCCGCCCCTCCTACCAGTCTGGATGAACATGTCTATTTTAACTCCTTGGTTGTCTGACTTCCATACAGTTCAATTTTCTATCAGTTCTGGTTGCTATTCTTTTTCTAAATTGTTGTTCCTATCTTGGTTGTGCAAGGAGGCACAGTGTGTCTACCTATGCCTCCATCTTGGCTGGAAGTCTATCCTCATTCTTTTTTAGTCTTTTTTTATTTTGTTTTTCTGACTGGGTGTTTTTTGCTATGTTGTCTTCCAGCTCACTGTTTTGGTCCTCTTCTTCATCTAACCTGTTTTTACCATATTTTGCCATGTATAATGTGCACTTTTTTGCCCAAATTTTTGAGGGAAAAATAAGGATGTGCATTATACATGGGTGTTACTGATTTGTTACTGGGACCTAAAATTTCTTGTACATTGTATGTGTTCTTATATTTTGCAGTTATTTGTTAAATAAAATTCCTTGTACCATAATATGTTAAAAAAATGAATGCTAAAAATTCCTTTATAATACAAAAAAAACAAGTATCTAAATATAAATAAATAAATAATTGAGTTAAAAATTAAAATGAAAATTTTTTCTCTGGATATTTGGGCCAAAAATATGGGTGTGCCTAAATTCATTTTAGTGTATTCTTCATTTCCACCTGGTTCTTATTCATATTTTCTATGTCCTTTTTCCTGCTGCTATAGTTCCCACTAAGTTTCTAGTAGCTTCCATAAAGCTCCTTGTCTTTGTCACTGAGTTCCTTGAGAATCCTTATAACCATTATTTTGAATACTATGTCTGATATATTGCTAGTCTCAAATTCATTTAGCTGTTTTACTGGGGATTCTTCCTTTCCTTTCAGTTGGGGGTAATGTTTTTGTCTCTTCATTTTAGGTGTCTTTTTTTGTTTGTTTCTGTGTCTTAGATTATTTTGCTTTGACTGCCTGTATTCATGGGGTCGCCTTCTGTGGTAGGAGTTCTGTGGGACTTAGTGGTGCATCTCTTTGATTTCCTGACCTGGATACTCTAGGGATACCCTTTATTCAATTGTAAGAGCTCTTTTGTTGTACTTGGGATTTGATTATTGATGACTCATTTGTTGGTGGGTTCTCCCCTCTGGCTGGCTGATGGAGAGTCACAACCATCACAACATCTTATATGTTGTCATACAGGTGCTGGCAGAACAAAGCAAAACTACCCAGAAAACCAGACCCATGCCAGCAAAAATGCTCCTCTCCCTTTCTCCCTTTACTAATCTTTGCAACAGCAACTGAGCAAAAATTAGTGAAAGTAGAAATAAATCAAGAATATTGTAAGAAAGGAAAAAAGAATATGAGATGACTAAAGGAGATAAAAATAATTTTGAGAGGGAAGAGGGAGTAGAAATGATCAGATTAGGGATAGAAACAAGGCAAAAGAGGGAGAAAATATAATTTAAAAAGTAAGTAAAAAAGGGAAAGAGCAATGGCAAAATGGAGTAAGGACAAGGAAGACTATAACATGATCTTTGAAATAAAATAAATAAAAATAGTGACCAATCAGCACAAAATTGAAGAAAAACTAAAACTGCATGAATAACAACAGATGAGCAAGGATTAATAAGGATGGAAAGAAAATAATAATATTATAAGAAAGAGAAAAGAGATATGAGATGTTTGTGGTAAAGAAAAATGTTTTTGAGAGGATAGCAAGAGGAGAAAGAATAAGAGTAAGGAGTAGAATCCAGGCTAAGAGAGGGAAAAAATAAAATTCCAAACTCAAATAAGCCAGGGCAGGAGGAAGGCAAAATGTAGTAAGACAGGAGGACAGTAACCTATGAATTTGAAATAAAGAAATAGTGAACTAATAGGAATAAAATTGAAGAAAAACAGCAGTAACCTCAATTTCCATGCCAAGCAAACAATTATTTTAAAGGTAGAATGAAAATAACAATATTATACAGAAGGGGAAAAAGTATGGGAACTAACTAAAGGAAAGAAAAATGATTTTGAGAGGATAAAGGGAGGAGAAATAGTAAGGGTAAGGAATAGGAACAAGGTGTAGATGGGGGAAAATGAAATTTAAAACGAAAATAAGAAAGGACAGGAGGAAGGTAAAATGGAATAAGACAAGGGAAGGGTACAATGTGAGATTTGAAATAAAAATAAAATAAAAAAATAAAAATCTAAAAAAGAATAAAAATAAAAGACAAATAGTGAATTCGTTGGAATACAATTGAAGAAAAAGAAGAAATGTTAAGAGGCTATGCAAGAGAAAAACCTAATGCAAATTCTGAAGAAGGAGCTAGAATTCATCTCAGCAGAGTTTGGTGTTTGCCTTCTGTCTTCTGCATCTGCCTCTGGCTTTTTATCAGCCCAAGGTTCAAGGGTGGGCCATCCAACCTCTGGCAGCACCACATGTACTTTTACCTGCCTCTAGAGGGGGCTTCTATTGTGATTTGGGGAGCGACCCGGGGTCTCCCCTGTGAGGCACTATTCAGTCTTCTTGCAAAAATTGTGGGTGTGTTCCCCTTGCCCCTGTGGCACCCATCTTGGTCTGTCCCAGCTTATTTCCAATTATGTATAGTTCCTGATGAACCAGCTGTCCATTTCAAGGAAGGGGCCAATCTGTGTAAGAGGGTCAGCTGTTTCCTGCTTGGTGCTGTGAACTGAGGTTGATTGGGCAGGGCCCTGATTTCTCCTTGCTGCAGGGATTTCTGACCTCCCTGCTTTGCTGGACTCGGTGGAATAGGCCTTTAGGTAATGGTGTATTTTGTCTCCCTAAGAGAGGTACAAAATGTGTTCTTTTGGTGTTTCTCTTCCTGTCTTTCTCCTGTGGATATGAACCCTACAGGGGTTTATTGAGCCTGTTCTGTAGAGCCTCCCTGTTGGATGCAGTGCTTGCAATCCTGTAGGAGGTGGGGGGCTGGGTGTGTCCTTACCTTCCCAGAGGTATGAACTCTGCTGAAGAAGGGGCTCTGCTCGGTGGTAAATAATCTCAGAGGCTCAGCTCTTGGCTGTCCCGTTCCTAGCCCACTGCCCTTGCAGCAGACAGTCCCAGACTCTCTGCTCTGTGCAGCCTCTGGGCTGCTAGCCATGCTGGGTTGGAGCACAGAAATCCCTTTGCTGTATAACTTTCTGATCTCCCTGCCCAGTTGTATTCAGTGGGAGTAATCCACACTTTCAGTTTTGTCCCTTTGCTGGCAGGGCAGCTGCATGCCGGGTCCCTGCCAGCACACTTAGGTCCCCCTTTTAAAAAGTCTCTCTAGGCATACCTGCTGCAGTACCAAGTTTTCCATCTGGTTTTCCACACACACCACCTCTCCAAAAACCTAAAAGTCTCTCACAGTCACAGCTGACTGTAGCCTGCTTCTGCCTGACCCAGGTGCAGATAGAGTCCCTTTCTCTCTCTCTGGTACTCTCCGGGTTGGTGTTTGGTGCTGCAGCTACGGAAATGCTGCTCGCTGTGTGAGTGTGTAGCCTGGATCTCCCCGACTTTGTGTATCCTCTCAAGTCACTCCCAGCCTAGGTCTGGAGGTTCTCTGCCCTGGGAGGGGAGGGAGCCACAAAGCTCTGATTTCTGACTGGTTTCTCTGTGGTTGCAGGTACCTGCATGGGGTCTTTCCCTTCAACCTATAAAATCTCCTTACTGCCCATTGTCAAGTGTCTTCTGTGTTCCTTGGCTTCCAAACTTCCTATCAGCCAAGATTCTGTTGATTGTTCAGGTTATTTATTGGAAGATCAGCCAACAATCTCAGTTGGGAAAAAAGCAAGTGGATTCAGCCTCCACCACTTAGCCATCATCTTCTCGTTTCTAGATGAAAATTTTTAACGGTTTTATCCCAAAATCTAGAGAGTAAAACTTAAATCAAGTGCATTTGGCCTCCTTGATCATCATGTGCCACATCCATGACAGAAGCCTGAGATGCTGATAGCAGAATTGGCACTGAGAAGCAGATTGCTACTGGACCATGGCAATCAAGACTTCTCACCACTCCTTGGGGGGGTCCCAGTCTCTCATATATTTTTTTTAAAGACTCTATTTATTTTTAGAGAGGGAAAAAAGGGAGAAAGAGAGGGAAAGAAACATCCTTGTAAAAGAAATATTGATCAGTTGCCTCTCATACATGCCCCAACCTGGGACTGAACCTGTAACGCAGGCATGTGCCCTGACAGGGAATTGAACTCATGACCTCTTGCTTTCAGGGATGATGACCAACCAACTGAACCGCACTGGTCAGGGTGTATGCCACCACCTTGACCCCAGTCTTTGGGGAGGTTTTTGATGATTGTTTCAGTTTCCTTACTGTTGATCAGTCTATTTAGATTTTCCAGTTCTTGGTGATCCAGTCAAATAAGATTATATATTTGTAAGCATTTGTCCATTTCTTCTAGGTTATTGTATTTTGTGGCATATAACGTTTCATAGTATTCTTGTATGGTCCTTTGTATATCTAAGGAATCAGTTGTAACTTCTCCTCTTTCATTTCTAATTTTGTTTATTTGAGTCTTTTGTTTAGTGAGTCTGCCCAAAGTTTTGTCAATTTTATTTACTTTCTCAAAGAACCAGCCTCGTTGCATTAATTTTTTCTATTGCCTTTTTTGTTTTATATTTCATTTAATTTTTATGTAATTTTAATTATTTCTTTCTTTCTACTGATTTTGGGCTTCATTTATGCTTTTCCTAGTTCTTTAAGGTGAAAAGTTAGATTGTTTATTTGAGATTTCTCTTGTTTCTTGAGGTAGGCCTGTAATGCTACAAACTTGCCTTTTGCTGCAATCTTCAAATTTTGATATGTTGTACTATTATTCTCATTTGTTGCTATGTATTTTTGTCTCTTATTTCTCCTTTGACCCAGTAGCATGTTTTTTTAAATTTCCTATATATTTATGGATTTTCCAGCTTTCCTTTTGCAGTTGATTTCCAGTTTTAGACTGTTGTGGTCAGAAAATATACTCGTATGATTTCAATCTTCTTCTATTTGTTGAGACTAGTTTTGTGCACTGACATAGGCTCTGTCCTTGAGAATGTCCCATGTGCACTAGAGAAGAATGTATGTTTTGGTGTTCTGGGATAAAGTCCTCTGTAAATATTGATTATGTCCATTTGTTATAATGTATCAATCAAGGCTGATATTTCCTTATTGATTTTCTGTTTGGATGTCCTATCTATTTCTGTCAATAGGGTAGTTAGTTCCCCTAAAATAATTGTATTCTGCCAATTTCTCTCTTTAGTTCTATTACTAATTGCTTTATATGTTTTGGTGCTCCCAGGTTAGGTGCACGTGTATATTAAAAAATATTGTCTTTTTGATGTACTGTTGCTTTTATCATTATAAAATGTCCATATTTGTCTCTTACTACCTTTTTTAAAATCTTTAAATCTATTTTGTCTGATATAAGTATGGCTACAACTCCTTTTCTCTGGATACACTTTGAGTCTATGTTTCTTTTCACAGTTGAGATGTGTCTCCTGGAGGCAGCATACAGTTGGGTTTTGTTTTTTGATCCATCCCTCTACTCTGCCTTTTAATTAGTGAATTCAGTCCATTTTATATTTAGGGTGATTACTGGTGTATAAAGACTTCCGGTAGCCATCTTCCTTATTTTCTGGGTGCTCTGTGTACCCATTATTTCTTTTCTGTTATGTTTCTGTCTGCTGTTTTAGTTTTGTGGCGTTGCATAATTTTTTCCTTTGTTTTCTCTTTTTTTAATTTTACATGTCTCAGTTCCAGGCTTTTCTTTCATGGTTACCCTTGGGTCTATACAAAGAAGGTTTCATATGTATGATAGCTTTTTTCCTTCTTATTGCATGTTATCTCCATTCCTTCTTTCTCCCCTTGTCTTTCATGTTTTTGTTGTCACAAGTCGCTCCTGTTTATGCTGTGCATTCATTTCCAAATTGCACTAGCTATTGTCTTTTTTTAATGCTCTTACCTAACCTTTATGTTATATTTAAGTGTTCAATACTCTATTCTGAACAAGAACTGCAATTTCCTAATTCTGTTTGTCACCTTAGTCATAGTTTTGTATCCTTTTTTGTTTTAGGTTGTGGAGTTTCTTTTAGCATTTCTTGTAATGCAGGTCTTCTGGTGATAAATTTCCACAGCTTCTGTATGTCTGGAATAGCCTTTATTTTTCCATCATATCTAAAGGATAACTTTGGTGGGCATATTATTCTGGGCTGGTGATTTCTGTTTCAATATTTTGAATATTTAATTTTCCTCACTCTTAGCTTACTGGGTTTCTGCTGAAAAATCTGATCATAATCTGGTGGGGTATCCATCTTTCTTTCCTTGGTTGCCTTGAGAATTCTATCTTTGTCATTAACTTTTGAGAGATTTAATATCAAAAGAGCTCTTAACTTGGAGAATGTAATTTTGCATTGAAATAATTAGGGGTGAGCTTTTTGGATTTTAGGATCCATTTCTTTTCATAGGCTTGGGAGGCTCTCATCGATTTTTTGTTTAACTAGGCTCTCTGTTTCCTTGTCTCTCTCTCTTTCCCTTCTGGTATACTCACTATTCTTACATTGCTCTTTGTAATCATGTTAAGTGTCATAGAGTTCTTTCATTTTTTTTACTCTCAATTTTCTCTCTTCCACCTAAGTCATTGTTAGATTTATGTTTTCACTGTCACTAATTTTTACTTCCATCTGGTCTGATTTATTTCTTAAGCTCTCAAATCTATTCTCATTTATTGAGTTCTGCAGCTCCAGAATTTCTGTTTGGTTCTTTCTGTAGTTTCAGTTTGTTTGGTAAAGTACTTCTTTTGTTTGTTGATTTTACTTATTTATATATTTCCTTCTTATTTTTTGTTGATTTTATTTCTGAGCTCATTGAACTGTTTTTCTGAGTTTTCTTGTATCTTGTTGCTTTTTCAAAATTGGGTTCACTGTTATTTAAATCACCATCTTAAATTTCTTTATGTTTATTTTCTGGAGATTTAAATTTTTCTTTCTGACGTACCTTGTTTATTAATTGTACTTTATGGATTATTTCTTTGCCTGAGCACTTGGGTGTCCAGCCAGTGGCTCTCATGCTGCATGTGGCCCAAGATGGCTATGAATGCGGCCCAACATGAAATTGTAAATTTACCTAAAACTTTTCTTTTTTTTCTCATCAGTTTTCATCAGTGTTTGTGTATTTAATGTGTGGCCCAAGACAACTCTTCTTCTTCCAGTGTGGCGTAGAGATGCCAAAAGGTTGGACACCCCTGGCATGTTGATAAGCAGAGATCTTTCTTTTGTTTTCCAATAGGTGGTGTTGTAACTCAAGCTTTTGTTTTCTCTTACCTGCCCTCTTTGGACTTCAGGGATCTCTCTGGGTCGTGTCACCTCAGCGAGGAAAACCTGTATTTCCTGTGGAGGTGAGTGTTCTCTTTATGACCCAGTTGCCTCCATCTCAAGGCACCACCCCCATAGTGAGGCGTGAGGGACTATGGGTCTCCTGGCTTGTGTGCACTGGCACTACTTTCCTGGAGCCAGAAGCCTCTAGAGTGCCAGGGTTCTATTCGGGCCTCTGTTCTTTCCAGTGGGTTTAACTGCAGAGAGTATAGACCACTTTGACTGGAAAGTTGCTTCTGCCCTTTCACGATTGCTGAGTTAGGATTGTAATGCTAGATGGGCTACTAGATGGTGTGTGTTGCTGGGGGGGGCGGGACATGCAGAGGGGCAGTTCAGCCGTGTTGGTGGTGACTTGCTGGACTCTGCCATCATTTGCAGTGCTTCTCAGTCCCTGACCCTGGGCATAGCCTCTGTAGGGACCGGCCCCTCAGGCTGAAGAGCTGTGGGGGCTGCAGCCTGACCCTTCACAGTCATCATGTGGACTGGGACCTTGGGGAGTCCTGACTGCCTCTGCACACCTGGCTGTCTTTCCTTCCATCACACCGGCCTCCTCTGCTCACTCAAATTCACCCACCTGCAGCTCTCTCAGAGTGTGGCTTTCTCAGATGCATTCACTGAGTCAAGCAGGGAATTCTTTGCTGAATTATAGCCATCCAACTTGTAACTTCAAGGGCAGAGACCTAGAGGTCTTTCCACACTGCCATGATGCTTCACTTACTTTTTAAAACTGGCATACTTATGTAAACACAGTTGAAAGTTTTTACTGTCTGCATTTATTCCCTGTGATTATTGTTTTATGGTTATTACTTTAAGTAATAATAATTTTTGTGTAATTTATTGTCTGATGAGCCACTCTAGATATCTGATACTCCAAGACACGCCACTGTGTGAAAGCCTGTCAACTAGCCTGTTTATCCAAGCCCCCAGATAAAAATAGCATGTGCCTGCCTTTTTTTGTTTTGTCTTCTTTGTCTTTCCCTCAGGGTCCTCGTGTGTGAAATATTAACATGCACTAGTTCATCTGGTGGCCATGTAGATTAAAACAAAATATTTTAAGTATTCAGTACAGACTATGACCTAACAAATTCTCAATAAATGGTGACAGTTTTCATTGGTGATGATACCATTCCTCGTCTGGTTTTACAGATAAAGAAAAATGAAGTTACAAAGGTTAAGACTTAAGGACTCATGGCTATAAAATGGAGGGCCAACCCTCTGAACGCGAGACTTCTGCCTCGATTTTCTTATTCTCCTTCATGTGTTATTGTGACAGTTGAGTGAGGCAATGTATGTGAAGGCCAGCTACCCGATACACATAAACAGATGAGGGAAGTCAGGCTCAGGAGCGAGAGGAGCTCACTGAGTTATTGTCATACACTAGACTCTAGACATCCCCCTGCAGAGTGGTAAGTAGTTTTGTCTCTTGTTTAGCAGGTGAGGGACCTGAGACTCATGTCACACCCGTATGCACTGCCATGAAGAACTGGAGTGGGGTGGCTGACCCACAGTGTCTGACATGAAATCCAGAGTTCCTGCTTTGTGGCAGGAGGGTAGGAAGATGAGGAGTTTGGGGGCCCTTAGGTACAGACCTCATAGCCCAGAAATAAACATTCCCACTTTTCTCTCTGTTTTGCTCCAAACCCCAGGAGACTTTCAAGAGGATAAAGTGTTACTAGGAGCTCTCATTTGGGCAACCCCCAGAATGTTAATAGGCAGCCCCTTGCCCTTAAATGATCTTGTGGAAGAGAGTGGAAGTGAGCAGCAGGGGTCGCTATGACACCACAGAAGAGTGGCACCTTCCGTGGGGAACAGATCCAGAGCTCTGACTGCTCCTGAGCACAGCTCAGCCCCATTAGGTGGGCACCAGGCCAGCAGCCCACCCAGGGACACTTTATCCAAGTGATGAGAACTAGAAGGTGTTCCAGAAATCAGTCAGTACAGGTATTAGGGAGGACTGACCTTGGAGTTGGTGATCTTAGATTTGAAAGCCTGCTTAGCTTTTTTCCGTTGCATGATCCTGGGCAAGTCTCTTATGCTCATGGAGCCTCAGTGGCCTCATTGAAAAAAATTAACATTCATCTCATGAGGCTGCTGGGAGGAACAAGGCAAGGATGCATGTACATTTCTTAGTGCGGCAGCTGACACTTAGTGAGGGCTCAGTGAATGGCAGCTATTACTATTGAGACATAAGTGATTTGTAGCATAATCCCAAGGAGATTAGGCCCCTGCCCTCCGAGGTATAGAGTCCTTGTGCTGCTCTGCCCCTGCTATGGCCCTTCAGTGACCGTACCCTTGGGGACCCCAACCTATCTGTGCCTCTTTCTGCCCAAGCAAATTGCCCATGTTTCAAGGCTTCTGCCTGTAGAATCCCATTCAGGCCAACATGCTTGCTGGAGGACAGTGGGGACTAGGAGGGCAGTGTGGACACTGCATAGCTATGGACTTGCTGTTAAGTCCCCTGTCCTCTCTGGGCTTTGACTTCTCCATGTCTGGCTAGAGGGCTTCCAGCAGATAAGCACTGAGGTTCCTCTTAGTCTAGCATCAGTCACATCAGAATGTGTCCCCATCCTGTAGACACATTTATGCTTTATCAAGGATTTTTGCAACAAAGCCTGAAAGTATAGCCTGAGGAAGGGAATGGATAGGCAGGCTCCCAGCTAAGACCAAAGGGGAGGACACAGCTTGTGGTGACTTCCCTCAGCAAAGAAGTAACCTTGGCCTTCCTCACTGCCCAGCTTGCCCCCTACCGTGGTACCCTCCTGAGTTCAGGGTCCCTGCACTCTCTCCACACCCCTGGCATGGTGTGCTTTTAGAAAAATGTCCAATCGAGTAGTCTTCCTTTAGGTATGAATGACTGGTAGGTCTGGTGCTACCCATTCTGAGGGCATTTGAACTTGGCAGGCCTAGAGATTTTATCCAGAGAAATTAAACTCTATTTATGGACTCTCAATAAGAGGCTTTGAAGCTAGGTGTTGCCTTCACTCAGATCACAGCAGCCTCTATTGCCTGGCCTTGCTCTGTGAGGTTAGGGCTGCTTAGGCAACTGTGCATGGTATACAGCAACCAAAGAAAAATAAATTGGATTTCATCAAAACAGAAAATTTTTGTGCTTAAGAAGACATCACCAAGAAAATGAAAAGACAGCTGACAGAATGGGAGAAAATTTGAAAATCATGTATCTGATAAGTGACTTGTATCCAGAATATATAAAGAACTCTTACAATTCAACAAAGGAAAAACAAATGACCCAATTAAAAATGGGCAAATGACTTGAATAGATATTTGTCTAGAGAAACTATACAAATGGCCAATAGACACGTGAAAAGATGTTCATTAGTCGTTAAGGAACTGAAAATCAAAACCACAACAAGATACCACCTCACACCCTGTAGGATGGCTATTATCAAAAAGACAGTAGAACGTCTTAGCAAGGATATGGAGAAATTGGAATTTCACCCATGGCCGGTGGGAGTTTGAAATGGTGCAGTCAGTTTGGTAAAGCAGCTTGGCAGTTCCACAAAAAGGTAGGCATAGAGTCCCCACTGACTCAGCAAGAACTCCTTATACACCCAGGGAAACTGAGAACATACGCCCATGCAAAAACCTAGACATGAATTTCATAGCAGTGTCACTCCTAATAGTCCCCAAAAGTCATTATTCATCTGTCCATGAACTGATGGATCAATCGATAACTTGTGGTATATACATATAATGGAATATTATTCGGCCATTAAATGGAATAAAGTACCGATACACACTGCACCACAGGCGAACCTTGAAAACATTGAGTGAAAAAGCCAGATACAGAAGGCCACATGTTGCATGATTTTGTTTATATGAGTGTCTAGAATAGACAGATCCATAGAGAAAGAAAGTAGATTTGTGGTTTCCAGGGGCTGAGGGAGAGGAGGATGGGGAGTGACTGTGAAAGGCTACAAGGTTTCTTTTGGGGTGATGAAGATGTTCTGGAATTAGATAGTGGCAATGGTTGTACAACTTTGGGAATACACTCAAAGACACTGATTGTACTCTCTTAAAGGGTGAACTTCATGGTTCATTGAATTACATCTGAGATTTAAAAAAGCCCATGGAAAGAATTGAAACCTTTGATGGATGAAAAATGCCATACCCCATGCCCCATGCTCACCCTTCCTAGTGTATGTGGTGACTATGGTTTTTTAGGATGAAGTTGAGAAAGCCCCAGGGGGCACTTAAAAGGCGGGGAGATGCTCCTGGTCACAGTGTGAAGGGGGTGCTGCTGGCTTTGGGAGGCCTGTGAGGAACCAGAAATGTGAGACAGTTTGCAATGCCTGGGACCATCTCACGGTATGAGATTGTCTTGCGTCCCACATGACTTTAGAATATCTCTCAGGACATCGATGTAGGTGATTATCTGAGCTAAGAACTAAACTCTGCTTTACATAGTAAGCACCAGAGATATTTGTGAGGTTTTAATCTACACTGAATTTCCCAGGAATACTACTACCACATTAATTGGGGAGATCATACCGCATCTCCAGCTTGATGTCAGTAAGCTATCCCTTAAAATGAGCTGTTCTGTGAAAATGCTCCTGGGAACATCTTTCCTTTCCTTTTATTTATTGTCATTCCATTATTTTTAAAAGGGAAAATTGTGTCATTATATCAACCCCAATCCTGTAATCAGTTTCCTAGATCTAACTAAAATAGTTATAAATAAAGCTTATATATGTAACATACAATCATGTTAGGTTGTAAGATGCTTAAAGCTTTGCTTCCTGGTCACCCTGTAATTAACATGGACATCAACAACTAGTTGCTCTGTGCACAGGAATCTGGCCTTTCTTAGTGCCAGTTACAGCCAAGAGGCAGCATCCTCTTTGTCACTACTTTCATGTTTTTTCAAAACAACTTGATTTGGACCTTCTACTACTGGTATTTGGAATACATCTTGATTCTTTTCCTGCACCCTGTTTTGTTAAAAAATATGTTGAATTTTGGAGACATACACATACATTTGCCCCCTATGTAAATACCAGCCCAAAGCATTGTGCTGAAGATGCATGTGCCCTGCAAAGGGAGCATGTCAGCCGGGGAGTTGGTCTGTGGGTCGGGTCTGAACTTGATCTTCATGATCCTCTGGTTGGAGAATGAAGGACCTTGGAAGATGTCTATTTTCCTCTTCACAAGGAACAGATGAAGGGGCTTGGGGGCTTGTCGAAGGTCACACAGTACCTGTGACAGATCTTGACCAGGAGCCCAGGCTCCTGGCATCCAGGCAGTGGCTCTGGGCCCTACAGTGGGACCTCGGGCTGGCACTGGAGCCGCCAGGGGAAATACAGGCCACCAGACGGGTTTGGTGGGTCAGCCACTTTGCCTTTGAGCAAGCAAACTCCAAACAAGTAAGTAATGGATTAAGCTGTCCCTGCCACTGGGGAGGAAGGGCCAACACATTCTTGGTAGCACGCCAACTCACTGTTCTCAGAACTCAACATGGGGACCAGACAGGGCCTTCAAATACGGTCAAGCTAGGGACGTGGCAGTTGAGCAAAGGGGCTGGAGGCTTGGGGGCTGGCGGGCTGCAAAGCCCATCTATGCATGTGGTGCTGGAGATGGGGAGAGATTGGGGCAGCCCCCATTTTAGAGAGAGCGGAGCCTGTGGTCACAGAGGGAGCTCCTTCTCTGGCAAGACAGCATCATGTTGCTCTCTGAGATCTTAATCTCTCTTGGCAGGCTTTGCTGGAAAAAGCATCCAGGGGAAACCGGATCTTTCTGAGTGAAGCCAGAGCTGTGTCCCCACTGCTCCTTCGAACCACTGGGTGTGTCCTGCCTGGGAGGAAAAGTGCCTCCTGGCCGTGGCTGCCCAGCCCACAGCCCACAGCCCGCAGCCCCACAGCAGAGAACTCACAAATGCTCCATGTCCTCCTTCCCTTGGGCTCTGCCTGCCCCAGTGCTGGGCTTTGGGTCCTGGGACTTTAGTGAAGTCCCCTCTGCAAGGATGAGGATTTTGGAGAGGAGGGAAGAACTGGGCTTTCAGAGCAGAGGACCTGGGCATGGGACTACTGCCTCACAAAGCTACAGTGAGCACTAAGCGAAAGGAGGTTGGGAAAGCGTTTGGTGAACTGCAGTTAGCCAGCCAGTCAGCAGTCCTGACTGACTGCCTGACCTTGGGAGCACCACTCCCTTCTCTGGGCCCCAGTTCGCTGAAGTGTAAAGTGAGTGCGGCTGGGTTATCAGGCTCAAGCAGGGTCTTTCCAGTGGCCCATGCAATGTGATATGACTTTTCTATCAACTTTATTAAGCTATAACTTAAGCTATAGTTCACATAAATAAAATTCACTTATTCTAAGTATATAATTCAATGAACTATACCACAATCAAGATTCATTTCATTCTCTCCAGAAGTTCTCTTGTGCCTCCTCATAATCATCTGCTTTCTGTACATATAGCTAGAATGTCATTGTAGAACCCCACAGACAAACTCTGTGTCTGGTTTCTTTCTGAAGTCAGCATAATGTCTGTGAGATTCACGCATGCTCTTGGGTGTATCAGTTGTCCATGCCTTTGTAATACGGAGAAGTATTTCATTGCACTGGATGGACCACAATTTGTTCATATGTTCACCTGTGACTGGACATTTGGGCTGTTTTTGGTCCCCTACCCCCAGTTTGTGGGTATTATGAATAAAGCTCCTATGAACATCACGTACAAGTTTTTGTTCTAGGGTAAATACTTGGAAGGGGGCTGCTGAGTCATGTGTTAACTGTGTGTTTATCTTTGTAGGAAGCTGTCAAGCTGTGTTCCAGAGTGGCTGGAACACTTCGCATTCCCACCACAGGTGGATGAGGGTTCCCACATTCTCATCAGCACCTGCCGTTGTCTGTCTAGGTTCCTCCTCCTACTGGTCTGCACTCCGTGTCATTCCCTAAGACCCAAGGCCTGCTGATGCCTCCTACCCAACCAGGACCTCCTACCCTTTCTGCCCCACTTCTCAGTAGGGGTCGGTGGGGGGGGGGGTGCCGGGAGGAAGTCTGGGGAGACAGAAACGTTCAGGCTCAACTCATTCTGGGGACATGGCCTGAGGTAAAATTTTAAATGCAGCCTTTCACTCAGCAAAGCAGATCATTAGGAATCTTTTGAAGAATCCCTAGATTCTGAAGGGGCGGGAATTTTGTTTTGTTCACTTTAATAGTTATTTTCTATTTAGGCCCATTTTCAAATGTCACCTTCTTGGAGAGGCCATTCCTGACCCACCAGGAGGAGAACCAGACTTTGCGGAGCCTGAAGCTTATCTGATTTTTGAGAGCACTCCTTAGAAAAAAGAATCTGTGATTGTGGCTACAAGATTTCATAGGGAAGTATCTAGGATAGGACCCTAAAAAGGGATCTGGTCACGCAAAGAGCCCTGAAGTTTAAGCTCCATCAGCTTTGGGGAAGTCCACTTCTGCTGGCCCCATGAAATGGGATGGGCGCCCTGTTTCCATCTCTAGTCTAGCCTTGTGCCTTATTTTCTTTTCCTCGATGCTGTGCAATGATGTCACACTCAGTCTCTCTTCATTCACTGTCTGCTTGCCCTGTGGGAATGCTGCTGTATCCCCAGACCCAGAACTGTACCCACGATGTGATAAGCACTCAATAAATATTGACTAAACACAGGAATAAATGTTTGCCAAGTGCTGCTGGTTTTCTATTTGCAGAAGTGAGATTGAGTTTTAAAAGTGAGTTAATGTATAGAAAAATATGAGGCTCATATTGGTGGTGTTTGGAAATAAATGGCAAAGGCCACTGTGATGGGAGCATGGGATGCTGCAGGAAGGCAGAACTGGAAACCGACATCTACTGAGCACCTGCTGTGGGTGGGGCACTTTCTATGCATCATCATATTATCAACTCTCACAGCGACCTCTATAGTGGAAACCATTCCCATTTTTCAGGAAACTGAAACATAGCAGGGTAAACTCACTTGACCAAGTGTCCCACTGCTAGTGAATAGGCAACTGGGATGTCTGTCCAGGTTTGTCTTTTCTTTTGCCTCATGGTGCCTCTTGGGAAAACCCCTTTCTGTTTTCTGAGCCCCTCAAAGCTCTTCAGTTCATGGTCCAAAGGGAGAGTGGGGTCTCCCATGGTCAAGTACTCAGAGATGAACCCAAGGCAAGAAGGATAACAAGGCCTGGATAAGAGACTGGGTTGTGTCCTCTGGCCAGGCAGGGGGCAGGGAACAGGGAGGCTCTGTCCACCTCCTAAGCAACAGCCCTGCCTAGGTCGACCTGAACTAGGCCAGCCTGGAATGAAATTGTGTTTGTTGTTAAACAAAGGCACAGGGATTGGGGTCCAGAGAAGGTGAACCTAGGAGGTGCTTCCAGGACTTGATTTAAGAGAGTAGGGAGAGTACCAGAGCCCAGAAAACCTTCTTGGCCCAGATGCCAGAAATTCCACCAGTTCCTGCCCCTGAGAACTTGGGTGAGTGGCCGCACCCATCTGTGTTAATGGTGCCTCCTTTCCTCCTACAGACTTGGGCACAAAACCACCCACTTGACAGGTTGACATGGGGATTAGTTAAAGTCATGACATGTAAAAGTACTGAATGCCTGTGGATTCTCTCTCCACCCTGACTGCTATTAAAAGATCATGAACTTCTTGGCTGATCTTTGCCTGGTAACCCTTCCTTGTCCCTGCTTGGAACACTTACCTTTGTGCCAAGCTCTGCACCAGGTGTTATCTTATTCCCAGTGTCATTCTTTTTGTCACAGCAGCCTATTATTCAACACCCACTATGTGCCAGGCACTGCACATCCATCACCTCACTTCTTTACCACAACTCTGCAAAGTAAAGTTAATATTCCCATTTTGTTGATGGAGAGACTGAGTCCCCACAGATAGTAAGCGTGCAGCTTGGATACAGAGCACAGATCTTGCCCTGTCTCCCAGGTTACTTCTCTTCTTTCCTGTCTTTCCCCTACTCTCTACTACAAGCCCATAATGCTAGTGAGTTTGACTTTTAAATCATTTAATATTTATTAAGTGCCTATTCTGTGTGGAGCAGGGTCCCAGCCTAGAACAGAGAGGGGCCAGCCTTGTCCTCACCTGCAAGGAGCTCGGAGAGCAGCTGAGGAGACAGATAAGCTGGAAGAAATCCTAAACGTGTGTGACCAGAGTAGACTAGTGGGATGGATGCTGTGGTATGGGGGCACCTACTTCTTCTGAGGAGGCAGTGAGCTTAGAAGTGTGACTGACCAACACAGAATGTACTCTGCCAATGTTTTGTGCATGTGCTTGTGTGTGAATATGTGTGCACACACAAGTGTGAAACAGTTGTGACAAAAAATAATCATATGTAGTTGCTTCCTCAACTTATGGTGGGGTTGTGTAGCGTCTCCAAGTGCACTGCTTGCTCAATTTCCAGTTAAAATGAGGCACTTTTAATTTCACCTTTAAAATGAGAGCTTTGGTACAAACACAGATCTACAGAATGAAGCTTCTTGAGGGTAATTTGACATATATATTCATATAGATATTTATTTATTTTACCAGCAGGCAAAATGTTTATGATGGAAGCCCTTACTTCTGACACATTAATGAGGCAGACTTAAAAATTGTACATATAGCTCTGACTATGAGGCTCAGTTGGTTGGGTGTCATCCCACAAAACAAAAGGTCACCTGTTCAATTCCCATTTGGGGCACATGCCCAGGTTGCAGGTTCTGTGCCCAGACAGGGTACGTGTGAGAGGCAGCTGATGGATGTTTCTCTCTCACATGGATGTTTCTCTTCCTCTCTTTCTCCCTCAGTTCTGCTCTCTATAAAAATAAATAATATCTTTAAAAATTGTACATAATAGTTTTAACTTTTTATTATACAATTTTAAAAACAAACATAAAAATAGAAAGAACAGTATAATGAAACTCTCACTTACCCAGAACTCAACTGCAATGCTTATCAACATTTAGTCATTCCTTGAGTAAATGGACTCTTGATGAGTTAAATAAATTAGAAGTTTGCAAAAATTAAAACTCATTTAATGCTTATTATTTTTCTCTGATCAAAGAAGTAAAAATGATTTTAAAATGATTAACAGTGTTTGTTGAAGAAGCTAATGAAGACAAACCTTTTTTAACAAAACAAGTTTACTTATTTAAAAAAACCTTTTATTGTATTTTTCTACCATTTACCCTCCTTATACCCTCTTGCACCTCCACTGCCCCCTCTCCCCTGCAATACCACCCTGTTGTGCATGTCCGTGAGTCCTTTTTCTTTTTTGCTTGATCTCTCCACCCCTAAACACCCTTCCCAAGACCTGTCAGCATGCTTTCTATCTATTAGTCTGTCTTTATTTTGCCTGTTAGTTCAGTTTATTCATTAAGACAAACTTCTCCTTTAAGAAAAATATTAGCAAATTGGATTCAACAATACATTAAAAGTTTTATATACTACAACCAAGTGAGATTTAGCCCAAAGATGCAAGGATGGTTTAATCAATCAATCAATAGATGTGATAAATCACTTTTTAACAAAATGAAAGATAAAAATAATATTATCTCAATGATGCAGAAAGCATTTGACAAAATTCAACATTAAAATAAAAACTCTCAACAAAGTGGGTACAGAAAGAACATACTTCAACATAATAAAGGCTATATATGACAAACCTACAGCTAATATTATATTCAATGTTGCAAGTTTGAAATATTTTGCTCTAAGATCAAGAACAAGACAAGGATGCCCACTCTCATCACTTCTATTCAACATAGTACTAGAAGTTCTGGAAGTACTAGAAGTACTAGAAGTTCTAGTACTAGAAGCTCTAGCCATTGTAATCAGACAAGTAAAATAAGATTTAAAAAAGAGACTTTTGGCCAAGATGGAGGCATAAGTAGAGAAACTGTGCCTCCTCACATAACCAAAAGAAGGACAACAACAATTTAAAAACAAAAAACCAGAACTGACAGAAAACTGAACTGTATGGGAGTCCGACAACCAAGGAGGTAGAGAAGACACATTCTTCTCTAGAATGTGGAGTCGGTGGAGTCGGTTGAGTCGGGCAGCCAGGGTGCAGAGGACTCCTGGCAAGGCGGTAGCTAGTGGACCCAGTGAGGCGGCAGATTGTGGAACAGGGTGCAGTGTGCAAGGCTGCAGCTGGCTGGCAAGTTGGTGGCTGGTGGAACCGTTGGTTCCACATTCCCATGCAGACAAACCAGGTGAAACTCGAGAGCAGGATGGACCGCACAACCCAGGGTCCCAGCTTGGGGAAATAAAGCCTCAAACCACTGATTAAAAACACCTGCGGGGGTTGAGGTGCCGGGAGAAACTCCCAGCCTCACAGGAGAGTTCCTCGGAGAGACCCACAAAGTCCTAGAATGTACACAAGCCCACCCACATGGGAATCAGCACCAGAGGGCCCAATTTGCTTGTGGGTAGTGGGTGAAGTGACTGAAATCTGGCAGTGAGCAGAGCAAGTGCCATTGTTCCCTCTCAGACCCCTTCCCCATATACAGCATTACAAAGCAGTGACGTGGGTTGCCCCACCTGGGTAAACACCTAAGGCTCTGCCCTTCACTACGTAACAGGCATGTCAACACAAAACAAAAAAATGGTCCAAACGAAAGAACAGACCAAAGGTCCAGAAAAAATACAACTAAGCAACGCAGAGGTAGCCAACCTATCAGATGCACAGTTCAAAACACTGGTAATCAGGATGCTCACAGAATTGGTTGAATTTGGTTGCAAATTAGATGAAAAAATGAAGGCTACACTAAGTGAAATAAAGGAAAATGTACAGGGAACCAATAGTGATGGGAAGGAAACTGAAACTCAAATCGATGGTGAGGAGTAGAAGGAAGAAAGAAACAACCAAACAGAAAGGAAGGAAGAAACAAGAATTCAAAAAAAAGGAAAAGAGGCTTAGGAACCTCCAGGACATCTTTTAATGTTCCACATCTGAATTATAGGGGTACCAGAAGGAGAAGAGGAAGAGCAACAAGTGGAAAACTTATTTAAACAAATAAGAAAGGAGAACTTCCCCAATCTGGCAAAGGAAATAGACTTCCAGGAAGTCCAGGAAGCTCAGAGAGTCCCAAAAAAGTTGGGCTCAAGGAGGAACACACCAAGGCACATCATAATTACATTACCCAAGGTGAAAATGAAGGAGAGAATCCTAGAAACAGCAAGGGAAAAGGAGACAGTTACCTACACAGGAGTGCCCCTAAGACTGTCAGCTGATTTCTCAGAAGAGACTTTGCAGGCAAGAAGGGGCTGGAAAGAAGTATTCCAAGTCATGAAAGGCAAGGACCTACATCCCAGATTGCTCTATCCAGCAAAGCTATCATTTAGAATGGAAGGGCAGATAAAGTGCTTCTCAGATAAGGTCAAGTTAAAGGAGTTCACCATCACCAAGCCCTTATTATATGAAATGTTAAAGGGATTTATCTAAGAAAAAGAAGACTAAAAATATGTACAGTGAAATGACAGCAAACTCACAATTATTAACAACCACGCCTAAAACAAAAACAAATTAAGCAAAGAACTAGAACAGGAACAGAACCACAGAAATGGAGATCACATGGAGGGTTATCAACAGGGGAGTGGGAGGAGGAGAGAGGGGAAAAGGTACAGAGAATAAATAGCATAGATGGTGGGTAGAAAATAGACAGGGGGAGGGCACGAATAGTATGGGAAATGTAGAAGCCAAAGAACTTATATGTATGACACATGGACATGAACTAAGGGGGGGGATGTAGGTAGGAGGGGGTGTGCCAGGTGGAGGGGAGTGAAGGGGGGAAATGGGACAACTGTAATATATAATTGATAAAATATATTTAAAAAATAACATTTAAAAAAAGACATCTGAGTTGTAAAGGAGGAAACAAAACTCTTACTGTTTGCAGGTGACATGATACTATATATAGGAAACCCTAAAGACTCCATCAAAAACTATTAGAACTGAAAAATTCAGTAAGGTTGCAGGATACAAAATCAATATGTAGATATATGTTGTGTTTCTATACACCAATAATAAAAATGACATTAAGAAAACAATCCTATTTACAATTGCATCAAAAAGCTTAAAATTCCTAGGAATAAATTTAACCTAAGAGGTAAAAGACTTGTACTCTGAAAACTATAAAACATTAAGGAAAGAAATTGAACAGGCTGCAAATTGAAGGATATACCAATGTTCACATATTGGAAAAATTAATATTGTTAAAATGTCCTTATTACCTTAAGCAATATACAGATTCAATGCAATCCCTATTAAATTACCAATGGCATTCTTCTCTGAATTAGGACAACTAAGCCTAAAATATATATGGAAGCACAAAAGACTGCAAGGAACAAAGAAACCTTAAAAAAAAAAGAACCAAAGTGGGAGGTTTCACACTACCTTATTTCAAACTGTACTACAAGACTACAATAAAGCAGCATGGTACTGGCATAAAAATCATCTATCTATCTATCTATATCTATATCTATATCTATATCTATATCTATCTGTATCTCCATCTCCCAATGAAATAAGAATAGAGAGCCCAGAAATAAATCCTCACATATTTGGTCAATTAGTCCATGACTATGAGGGCAAGGACATACAATGGAGTAAAGACAGTCTCTTCAAAAAGTTGTGTTGGGAAAACTGGACAGATGCATGCAAAAAATTGAAAATGGACCATTTTCTTATACCATGCACTCGAACAAACTCAAAATGGATTAAAGACTTAAAAATGTAAAACCTGAAACCATAAAACTCCTAGAAGCAAACACAGGCAGTCGACTCCTTGACATTGCTGTTTGCAGCATGCTTTCGGATGTGGGTCCTCAGGCAAGGACAACAACAACATCAACAAAGAACCCAAATGGGGCTACATCAAACTACAGCATTTTTCCACAGCAAAAGAAAGCATCAACAAAGTGGAAAGACCACCTAAAAAAGATTTACAAATTATATGAGGGGGGAACAGCCAAAAAATGCAATTTATTTATAAAAAAGTTGTGTGTGTATTCTTACATGTTTAAACTTCAGTCACCATCAGAGTACTCTGCATCTGATGCAGTACCTATTGAGACATTTTTTTCCACTGCTCAAAAACAGTTTTTGAACTCATCAATTTTGATGCCTTTTAGTGCTTCTGCCATTTTTTGTTTCACCTCTTCCACATGGACAAAACATTTCCCTTTTTTCATTGGGGGAAATAACAAAAAAAAGTCACTCAGGGTGATATTGGGTGGATAGGGAGGGTGGGGTATGGGAGTCATGCTGTTTTTGGTCTAAAACTGTTGAATACTCAGTGTGGTATGGGCAGGTGCGCTCGTAAATCACCCATCATGACATGGGCAAACGTGGTGAAAGAGTCTTCCAAAAAATTCACTGAAGCCAAACAGCCTCTCAACAACACCAGCTGGCACACTGACACAGATGGGTTCCTAGAACACTCACCTGGGGAGAGGGAAAGCCTGTACTACAAGGGGCCTGCCCTCTAGAAGATAATTCTTTTTTGGGGGGGTCCCCCTTATATATCTGATAAGGGGTTAGTATCCAAAATATATAAGGAATTCATACAACTTAACACCGAGAAAACAAACAGTCCAATTAAAAAATAGGCAGAGGACCTGAATAGATATTTCTCCAAAGAGGAGATATAGATAGATGGCCAATAGACATGAAAAAATGCTTAACACCACTAATCGTCAGGGAAATGCAAATTAAATTACAATGAGATACACTTCAGACCTGTCAGAATGGCTATCATCAATAAATTAATAAACAAGCAGTGTTGGAGAGGATGTAGAGAAAAGGGAACTCTTTTGCACTGTTGGTGGGATTGTAAATTTGTGCAGCCACTGTGGAAAAAAGAATGGAGGTTTCTCAAAGAATTAAAAATGGAACTGCCTTGTGACCCAGCAATTCCAATTCTGGGTATTTATCTGAAAAACAAAAAACACTAATTTGAAAAGATATATGCAGCCCTGTGTTTGCTGCAGTAATATTTGCAATAGCCAAGATATGGAAGCAACCTGGGTGTTCATCAATAGATGAATGGATAAAGAATATGGCATATAAATACATACACAATGGAATATTACTTAGCAATAAAAAAGAGTGAAGTCTTGCCATTAGTGACAACATGGATGGACCTAGAGGGTATTATGCTAAATGTCAGAGAAAGACAAATATAATAGATTTCACTTGTATGAGGAACCTCAAAAATAAAACAAATGAACAAAACAAAAGAGAAACATACCCACAGATATAGGGAACAAGGTGACGGTTGCCAATGGGGAGGGTGGGGAATGGGTGAAAAAATAAGAATTAGAAATGGGATTCACTCAGATGTTGCAGGAGAGAAAAAAAGACACATCTCTCCTTTGCCTATGGCACTCTCAAGGTGCATGGCAGAGAATTCAGACACTTAGGCTGTCAGGCATCGGGGCAGGGAAACACTTCACCAGCCCATCTTCTGTAGACCTAACATCCTGTGGTTCTTTTACCTATAGAGAGAAATAGCCCATGTTTAAATTTCCTACTCTGTTTTTTTAAGATTTTATTAATTTTTTAGAGAGAGGGGAAGGGAGAGAAAAAGAGGGAGAGAAACATCAATGTTCCAGAGAAGCATTGATCATTTGTGTGTGCCCTGACCAGGAATCAGACCAGTTACCTTTCGGTTTGTGGGACGATGTCCAACCCACTGAGCCACACCAGTCAGGGCTGTTTTCTGGTTCTAAATGTGGTGGTAAAGATTCAGGAATATGTTTGCTTGGAGCTCATAGTCCTGGGACATTCACTTAGAAAACAAGGCCTCCTTGTCTAGTGTTCTGACTCCTAGGACACATTTTAATAAATTGCCTTCAAACCCAAATTGGCTCCAGTCAAACTCGTAAGCAGCTGTGGTACTTTGGGGGAAAAGCCCAAATCTGGGGGCAAAGAAAAGAAGCCTTAGCTGTGTGGTCCATCTTTGGCTCTGAGTGACTGTGGTCTGGCTGGCCAAGCCCAGGGAAGGAAGTTAAACACCACACCTGATGTGGTAGATGTGCACACTTATCCATTTTTTTTTGATTAAATGATATATAGAGGGCTTGGATCTACTTTGGAAAGGTGAATAATTTTTTTAAAGTTTATTAGATATTGTGCAGTTAATAAGAGAGATCCAGATGTCCACTGGAGGTACTTAAGATCTAGATCAGAATGTCCTGAATCCCCATTCTGACGCTCCTTCTACCTCTCTAAATTCTTGGGTCCCTAATCTCTAAGGGATCCCATACTCTCAAGGTGCAGATCCAGGAACCCTCTCTTTCTTTCACCCCCACACAAACCATTGCTCCATCTCCAAACTCAAGAGATCCATGGAAACAAAGATCCTTGAACATGGCCCACACTTCCACCCATCTGGGGAGTGGCCACACTGAGCACTCCCCAGCACATGCAGTCTTTCTTTCAACATACCTTACCCCCCACTGCCCAAACTTCTCCTACTTACTGGTCTCTCCCTCTCCATTACTTTCCTGAAGCTCTCCCCTTCCCTCCCCTGGATGTCTAAATTCTTTTTTTTTTTTTTAAGATTTTATTTACTTATCTTTAGAGAGGGAAGGGAGGGAGATAGAAAGAGAGAGAGAGAAACATCAATGTGCGGTTGCTAGGGGGTTATGGCCTGCAACCCAGGCATGTACCCTGGCTGGGAATTGAACCTGGGACACTTTGGTTCCCAGCCTGTGCTCAATCCACTGAGCTACGCCAGCCAGGGCTAAATTCTTTTTCTTCTATTTGGCTGAGCAATTCAGTACTCAGATGTTCTAATATGCACACATCCAAACCTGGCAAAAAGACTTCCCACTTAATATGATTGACCTCCTACAGAAAGGAAGTGTCCTCATAAAGATTTAAAAAAAAAAAGGTTTTACAAGGCTACTACCCAAGGCAGGATCAGGGGTGATAATACTACTTCTGACTCGTTATCCACAAGACTGGGCCGGTCCTGTCTTTCAGAAAGACCCATCCTATGAGAACATTCAGGAGCATTTGACACTGCTCCTTCTTCCTGCCTGCATCCAGCCTTGCTCTCCTGGTTGTCCTTCCTGTGCAATCCAGGCTCCTTCTCCTCCTCCTTGGCTGGTCCTCTGGGCTGTGTGTGTGGGAAAGTAGAGAAGGACACGAAAGTTTGGCTTTGAGCATCTGCTCAATGGGCTCCTCTTGGAGTGTGGTTGAGTGTGGTTCCCTAGTACTGAAGTTCTCCCTCCATGAAGCCCCCAGTCCCAGTCTGGAGCCTGGATCTTTGGGCTCAATTGGTGAGTCTTCATGCTTGTCTCAGAGTGTGAATTCAATGTAGGGTTGTGGAGGAAGGAAGTAGGGAAACAGTCACTGAAAGTGCTGCAGTTTGACACGGCTGGAAAGGAGCAGTGTCTAGGAGAAAGAACTGGCCTCTCACCCTGTCCAGAGTATCCAGCATGCTCCAGCCTACATGCAAAGCTGGCAGGAATGATCAGTGCTTTTGTGTAGGGTTAGGCATCAGCTCTGAGTGGGAAATAGCTTGCCGTGGTTCCCACTTGGGAAGAGAACCTGGTCTTGTACCTCGGGCTGTGGCCGGAGGGATCACAAGAGGAAGGAAGCAAAGGAACGGGGAGAACAGATTTTGGGTGTGTGTGGGCACTTGGCAGATTCGTGTTTTTGTTTTTTCTAGGCCTTGATGTCCTCAGCTAGAACTCCAGCTTCTTGCCCTCCAGAATGTAGCCTTCTGCTCAGCCATGTTGCCCTGTTCTTGGAGCAAAACTTGAAAGAAGCTTACCCTACTGGAGCTATTCCTCTAGAAGACTGCTGATTTGGCATTCTTTTCCCTTTCATTATATTTCTTTTTAAAAATAGATTTTATTGATTATTCTATTACAATTGTCCCATTCGCCAAGTGCTGCCCCCACTTTATTCCCCTCTGCCCTGTATCCCCTCTCCCACCAACATCCCCCACCTTCCACCATTCATGTCCCTGGGTGGTAAATATAAGTTCTTTGGCTTCTCTATTTGCCAAACTATTCCTAACCCCCCCCCCCCCCGCCCCGTGTATTTTATATACACCATTTATGCTTCTTATTCTCTGTATCTTGTCCCCTGTTCTTCCCCCTCCCCTGCCCCACTGATAACTCTCTGTGTGATCTCCATTTCTGTGATTCTGTTCCTGTTCTAGTTCTTTGCTTAGTTTTTATTTTTGTTGTCTTTTTAGGTTCAGTTATTGATAGCTGTGAGTTTGTTGTCATTTTACTGTTCATAGTTTTGATCATCTTTTTCTTATATAAGTCCCTTTAACATTTCATATAATAAGGGCTTGGTGATGATGAACTCCTTTAACTTGACCTTATCTGAGAAGTACTTTATCTGCCCTTCCATTCTAAATGAAAGTTTTGCTGGATAGAGAAATCTTGGAGGTAGGTCCTTGCCTTTCATGACTTGGAATACTTCTTTCCAGCCCCTTCTTGCCTGCAAGGTTTCTTTTGAGAAATCAGCTGACAGTCTTATGGGCACTCCTTTGTAGGTAACTGTCTTCTTTTCTCTTGCTGCTTTTAAGATTCTCTCCTTATAGTTAATCCTGGGTAAAGTAGTTATTATGTTCCTGTTATGCTGTAAGGGGTGGAGCCTTAGGTATTTGCCCGGGTGGGGCAATCCAGGTCACTGCCTTGTAGCGGAGTATGTGGCGGGGAGGGTCTGAGAGAGAACAATGCTTACTTGGCTCTCTGTGGGCTGTCAGTCACTTTCTCCGCTACCCATAAGCAAATTGGGCCCTTCTGGTGCTGATTCCTGGGTGGGTGGATTTGTGTACATTCTAGGACCCTGTAGATCTCTGCAGTGAACTCTCCTGTGAGGATAGGAGTTTGTCCCACCACTATAACCCCGATGGGTTTTTACAGCCAGAGGTTTTGAGGCTTTATTTCCCCACAGTGGTACCTTGAGTTGCGTGGTCTGTTGCTCTCCAGTTGTTCTTTCTGGTTATCTGCACACAAATGTGGGATTGCTCACTCTGCCAGCTGCTGCCTCACCTGCCCGGTCCTACAGCTGCTGCCTTGCCACAAGTCCTCTCCTCCCTAGCTGCCTGTCTCTGCCCCTCCTACCTGTCTGAATGAATGTTTCTTCTTTAACTCCTTGGTTGTTGGATTTCCATGCAGTTCAATTTTCTGGCAGTTCGGGTTATTTTTGGCTTTTAAATTTGTTGTTGTCTTCCCTTTGGTTGTGCAAGGAAGCAAAGTGTATCTATGTACACCTCCATCTTGGCTGGAAGTCCTTCCATCATATTTCTTCTGAATTTTCTTCAATTTTTTTCTGTTTAAAATCTTTCCTCTTTAGGAATCAGTTTGGCTCTTGTCTTGTGGCCCACAGACACAAGTGGGACTGCCTAGTGGGACTTGTACCACTGTCTGTACTGTGTGCTGTCAATGAGCACAGTGCAGTTTTTTCCTGGGATCTTGGAGCAGACCAGTTTGTTGTTGGGTGCATGGTAGAGAACGTTAATCCTTGTTTTGTGCATACAACACTCAGAGCCCCAGGGGAAAGTGCCCATGTCCAGCCCAAAGGCATGGTACTTCTTGTTGCCTGTGTATATTCAGTGGGGGCCAGTTTTAGTGCTGGCCATAGGGGTCCCAGCTCATATTTTCTCTTCCTGTGGTGGGGCTTTCTCTTGACCTTGGTCTTGTGGTGCTTGTGCCAGTTGTCCTGACAGATGTCCATGGCTCAGCATTGCCTGGAAAGAGTGGCAAATTTTTCACAGAGATTCATGCTGAGCTTTGAGCCTGGACACTTGCAGACTGATCCGGTTTGCCAGGTGGATCAGTGCAGGTAGGAAGGGCCTGAGTAAAGGAAAGTTTACTCTGAACAGAGAAAGCAAATTACATGATCAAGGCATGGTGGCAGAAAGCTGGCATGTCTGTTGAACCATGAACAACCTCATGAGGCTGGATTGGAAGAGCTGGTGGGGCTTTTGTGGGTTCTGCTAAAGCCCTTGGGCTTTATCTGGTAGGCCACAGTCACTGTAGGGCTTTAAGCAGGAAAGTGACAATGTTCGGTGTGTATCTTAGAAAGATGCTGTTGGCTGCTGAGTAGCTCCCAGGGGCCAATATGGAGCAAGGAGGCCAGTTAGGTGTCCGTTACATCATCCAGGCAAAAAAGATGGCAGGGAATCATCAGGGCAGATGGAAAGGAGCATAGATCTATAGACATCAAGGATGTGGAATCTATAAAATGTCATGAGCAAATTTGAGAGGCAATATATATACACACATCTGGTTTGTTTTAACTGCTGTATGATATTTCCTTGGGTGAATAAATCACATATTTTTAGGTGTCTATTTTTCTAATGATGGCTATTTCCACTTTCCTACTATTACAAGCAGGATTGCAATAAACATCTTTGTAACTGTTTCTCTGTGTACCAGAAACTCTCTTTAGAGTGGTTACTTAGAAGTGGTTTTGCTGTTATTGTGAGGTTGCATCATCTTTGAATCTACTAGATATTTTCAAATTTCTCCTCAAAGTGATTGTACCAACACACTCTCCTGTCAATGAGCATAGGAGTTCCCTTTTCACCATTGCTTACAAGTCTGTTATCAAACTTGTAAGATTTTGCCAATCTGATCAGTATAATGGAATCCATCTTTTGTTTCCTTCATTAATAGTGATATTAAGCCATTTTTAAAATCCTCACCTGAGATATGTTGAATTTTGACAGAGAGGCAGGGATTGAGAGAGAGAGGGAGAGGGAGCGACTGAGAGAGAGAAACATCATTGTGAGAGAGAAATATCAATCGGTTGCTTCTTGTACACACCCCAACTGGGGACCAAATCTGCAACCTTGGTGTGTGTCCTCCAGGAGTCAAACCTGTGACCTCTTGGTTTATGGGACAACACTCCAACCAACTGAGCCACACTGGCCAGGGATGACTTATAATTTTAAAGAAAATACATCTGATGTTCCACCACTGAGTACAACATTTCCTGCATATTTTTTAGATACCCAATTTTATTAATTAAGGAAGTGCTTACTATACTAATGCCCTAAGAGTTTTGGTTTTTAACATGAAGCTTTGAATTAAAATAAAAATAGGCTTGAATTATATGAAAATGTTTTTTCATATGGTCTTCTTTATTTTATCTGTTAATATGGTGAATTACATCAGTCATTTTTTTTTCTGAAGTTAAACCTTCCTTGCATTTGTGGGGTAAACATCAGATCGCCAAGATAGATAGATAGATAGATAGATAGATAGATAGATAGATAGATAGATAGAACCATATTTAATCCGCAGGACTCTCTGGGGTGGGGATTGTAAGTGAGAGGGCCCAGTCTTAGAAAACAGGTGAATTTATGAGGGCTGGTGCTCTTTAGGCTTGCAGAAATCTAAAGTTCTTTGTCTTCTTGGCATTTTGTTGATTTCTCCCACCTCCATTCATTTCATTGGGACCTCCAGCTGCAATGCCTATAGCATGGTGATGCCTTGACTCCAGCTGGCTATCTCTTCTTTCTCGTCAGACCCTCTTTGTTTGGTTCTGTCCAGCAAAGGGAGGGCTCCTTTTCCCCGTATCCCCTTCCCTCTTGCTTCCCTTTGGTAAACACATACTTCCTTGCTCACTGTCAACAGAGTGCCATTCCCCTAAGGCAGCCTTACTCTCCACTTCCTACTCTCCACTCTGCAGCTTGGCAGCTTGCTGTGACTTGTCTTTAGATTTTTCAGTTATGTGTAAGCCTTTAAGACCCTCAATCCTGGGGACCCTCAAGCTCTCTGGTCCTCCCCAAGCCCATCTCACTTGGTTGGAGGTAAAGGGGAAGCGCCTGCTTACCCTGACACCTCCAAAGTCATTCTCCTTTCTTCCAGCCCTCTCTAATTTGGACCCTTGTAGCAGCTAGAGCTGGCGAAGGCCAGTGCTGGCAGAGCTGGTGTCACAAAACCTTAGCTTACCTTGTGGAGGAGAGGTGGTTTGGCATCTTGGCAGGGGAGTGGGAGGAGCAGAGAGGGGGAAAAGGTACAGAGAATAAGTAGCATAGATGGTAGGGAAAAAGTAGACAGAGGGAGGGTACGGATAATATGTGAAATATAGAAGCTAAAGAACTTATGACACATGGACATGAACTAAAGCGGGGGAATGTGGGTGGGAGGGGGTGTGCAGGGTGGAGGGGAATGAAGGAGGGGAATGGGACAACTGTCATAGCATAATCAATAAAACATATTTAAAATAAATAAATAAATAAATAAATAAATAAATAGGCAAACATTTGGCAATTGTGTCTTTTTGTTGGTCTGGGGAGCCTCTACTGAAGCTGAGATGAAAAAGTCCCATTTTAATTTCGTGTGTTACATATTTTTCTAGGTCATTTCTTGTTTTAAAATTTATTGGCATAGATTTGGTCAGAGTATTCTCTTAAGAGTTTACAAATCTCTGCTGTATCTAGAGTTGTATCCTCATTTTCGCTTTGAATATATGGGCCTTCTTTCTTTCTTTTTTGATCAGTCTTGCTAGAACTTGGATTATTTATTAGTTTTTAGAGAATACTAAGACTTATTTCTATTGTTTCTTTGTACTCTATTTAATCAGTTTATGCTTCTATTCTTCTCTCTTACTTATTAATTGTGAAAGAAATTACACATACAAAAGAGTGCATATAAAGTATGTGTATGCTTTAGGAATAACAAGAAAATGAATGACCAAGTTTAAGAAACTGAGTGCCAGGATCAGGGAAGCCCAAACACATCCTCCTTCTCACCCCAGAGCAACCACTATCCTCAATGTTGTGTTGATCACCCATTTACTTTTTATAAATGGTCTTCACTTGCCGATGTGTCATTAGTATACATTGTTCAACTCAGCATTTTTTAAAGGACCCAGTGGCCACAACTGGATATATCAAAATCCTTGCTTCAAGACATACTCTCATCTTTGGCACATGTACAGCCCCTTCTCTCCTTGCTTTTGACCTCTATCCCTCCCTTCCTCCTCCCTTCTTCCTCCCTCTTTTCCTTTCTTTCTTCCTCCCTTCTATCTTCTTTTATTTTTAAATATAACAAGCACCTGTGAGACTCCACTCCACAACAAAAGACGGGACCTTAATCATAGCACACATAAAACTATACGGTGACTCTTCCCCAATTCAAGTAACTGTGACTCTGAGTTCTATGTTAATCATTTGCTTGTTTTACTTATTATATAATTTTATTATATTTATATATTTTCTCAAGAAGCATATTTTAAATTTTGGTTGTTTTAACTTTATAAAAAGGACATCATGCTGTGTGTCATCTCTGGAAAAATTTTCTTAATATTATCATAACTAAGTTATATCCATACCAAGTTCACTGTAGTGAAATTTGTGTTCTATTATGGTAAAATATATATAATGTAAAATGTACTACCTTAACCATTTTAAGTGTATACTTCAGGGACATTAAGTACATTCCCACTGTCCTACAATAATCACTGCCTTGCATTCTCAGGACTTTTTTCATCTTCTCCAACTGCAATGCAGTTTAACTTAATTTGACTGTTGTACATTCTGGGAACACACTGAAGGTTATTTGCTTGTCCTCCCGTTGATGAACAAGAGTGAACATTTCCAGGGCCTTGCTATTGTGAGCGGTGCTGTTATGACCATTTTTGCAATGTCTACTGAGGGGCACGTGTTCACTGTTGAGTTTTAGGTGTGTGAATGTTCAACTTTAGCAGATAAAGTCAAAGTGTTTTACAAAGTGAGTAAGAGATACCAGCAATTCCCATCTCCACCAACAGTTGACGTGCCAGCTTGATATGTTAACAACTGGAGGTATGAAAGCTTTGGGAACCAATTGTTATGTTACCAGTTGGGAGGAGGGCTTGCTAGTGCCTGCTCTTGGGGTCTCTTCGAATGCTCAGTTTCTAAGACTCTCTTAGATACTTCATTCTTGCAGATTCCCCAAATGACATTTACTGCCTTTCCCCCAATTATAAAAACCATGCATGTTCTTTGTAGAAAACTTCAAAAGTACAGAAAACAATAAGTAGGTGTGCCTTTAGATCTCGCTCTCTAGAGTTACTGCTTTTAACATTGGTTTATATGATCTTTCTTTTTAATGTACAAATGGGAACTATATGTACTATTTCGTACCCTTTTTTCTCTGCTCAACAATATGCTCAAATAATATTCCTCAGTGTTACTGAATACTCTTCTACAAAGTGATTTTTAGTTGAGTGCATATAATTCCATCATTGAAATGCACCATAACCTGGACCAATTTTTGGACTTAAAAAAACTTGTATCAATAGATAGCCTGGACCATTGCATGCTTTCATAATTATTTCTTAGTAGAAATTCTTAAAAGTAGAATTGCTGGGGATTGCGACTTTTGAAAAAGACCTCCTATCAAATAAACCTCACTTATTTAATAACAGTGAATTAGGGTACATACTTATATTAATCAGAAACATCTGTGTTACCGACCAGAGCTTCTGACTAACATGAGATAATGGGCACTACCATTGTACACTGAAAGAACTTTCTGGTCTGAAGCAAAGAAATTGGTCCTTGAATTTACCTGGGGAAATGTCTTTCATCAGATTGTTTTGAAATCTTGATAATAGCCCAGAGGTACTAGGGCCATGTTTTGTGGGTCCCTGGCAGTGTGGGATCCCATGTTCGGAGGCCTCCGCTGAGATGGCTCCTGACCCTCCCTTTCCCATAAAAATGAGATGGGGTGTCAGGAATGGTGCTGCATAGGATATGACCCAGGTGCTATGGAAAGGCAGTTGTTTTAGGTGGATTTCAGGAGAGGTCAGTGTGGTATTAGGAATGCCACATCAGGAGGTGTGGCTGAGGGTTCTGCTGGAGTGGTTGGAATAATCCTCCATCCCTGGCACCAGAGTGGCTTTCCTGGCTCATTGAAGTGGTCCCAGACTCCATCCTATTTATTCCTCATGGCCTGAGAAACCAGCAGGACAGACTGCATTATCCCATTGTACAGATGAAGAGACTGACAACCAGAGGTTCAGTGACATCTCTGAGGCCACATGCTGGAGTCAAGTCAAAAATAGCTTTTGTATACCAATTCTAGTGCTTTCTAATGCCCCACGATGCCCTATGGGGACAGACTGGCTGCCAAGTCCTAGACCAGGTTCTGCCATCATACCACAAATTCCTGAAGCTGGGGAAAGAACAGGAAAGGGTGCAGAGAGTGCCCTGCCATCCTTTGGAAGAAGGGACTTGAGTCCTTGGACACTTGGCTTAGTGACCTGGGAAAGGACCCAGCTGGCTCTTCAGGGGACATTATGCCAAGGGAGGAGTCAGACAGCAAGTTTACCTACTGTGTGGCCTTTCACAGGTCTATCCGCCTAGAATCTCCAGCCTCTTGTCCTGTGCAATGGGCACTTGAGTGGCAGGTCTCTGAAAGTTCTTTCTTGGACAGAAAGCCCTCAGTCTCTGTACTGCTCACATTGTCCATCTGTAGGAAGGTTGGCACTCTCACGGCATCCAGCAGGAATCTATCTCCATGGCGAGGCTTTCCATCTCATGAGGAGCATTTGTTCTGTGCCCAAGGCCAATGATGAGGTCTTCTGCTGCACTTAGGCTTCCATTTGCAAAGTCTCCAAATTTCCTCCTCCTACCTATCGGGAGGGGGCTTGTTAGGGTCAGCACCTGCTTCTTCTTGTCTCCATTCCCCAGAGGAAGAGGGACCAAATCTCACTGGAAAGGGCCAAGACTCCCATCTCAGAGCTCACCCAGTAAGGATCCCCAGAGTGTCCAGGTGAACAGACAAGGACGCGGCAGCTCCAGGGCTGCACCCAACACTGTCAATCCCAGGGAACCCCCTGAAGACCACAGCAATGGGTGGCAGCTCCTGGAGATGTGCAGCACCATGGCCCTCCTGTGGAACCTGGCTGACTCAGCTTAAAATGATAAGCAGCTGGGATGTCTCTGTTTATTAAGGTGGAGTCAGTGAGAAAGTAAAGCAGCTAGACATTATCCAGTTTCCACTTAATGCCAGTGCCTTGTGCTATGCCCAGTGGATTTCAAAAGGAGTAAAAAGTTTTGTTCAAACAGAATTTAGCCAGGGCAGAAAATGGGTTGGCCCCTGGGGTCCATTCTAGAGCACTTACAGTTCCAAGGGGCACAGCTGGAAAGCCACTGGGCTGCTCCTTGGGCTCCATGCCTTCTCTCTACTTCCTCATGGCCTTTCTGGGAGATCCCCTAGGTCTTTCTTCTTAGGTAGCTGAGGAATGGGGCGTGCCAAAGGCCCATATTTTTGTGTGCAAGTAACAGGATCCTAGTTAAGCCAGCTTAAGCAAAAAGGTGAGTTGATTGGAAGAGAGAGGGGTGCATCACAAAACACAAGAATGAATGGCTTCATAAAGCCTGATGTCAATGGGGACCCAGGTGGACTTTCCCACCCCCTTTGTCCCTCTGTCTCTCTCCTAGTCTCTCTGCATCTGTCTCCCTCTGACTCGGACTTTCTCTCTCTCTCCCATTTGGACCATCTGATTCACCAGCATGTACAGAGGACCTAGGTTCAGACTCAGGTATAGCTGGTTGCTGACAGGCCAAATCCCATACAATCCCATCTCTGAGATGTGTCTTCAAGTTCTGCCTGACTTCTGGGGTCTACATTCCAGACCAGAGTCTTTTGCTATTTTCCTGCTGTGAACCTGTGGCTGAGGAGGGCTGCTCTCCCCTGTGAGAAAAGCACATTCCTGGGGCGCTGCCAACCCCCACTCCTGCCTGTCCCGTGAGGAAGCAGAAGGGAGTGCCTGGGATTAAGAAAGGGATGACACTATAGGTACAACCTTGAATCCTCCCCCAATTCATCCAATTAAATAAACCATTCATAAACTTTGACATGTTATTGTGAGAACAAGTTATTTGCTCCACATGTCACAGGCTGATCGCTGCACAGTGGATGGCCACACACCTGTTCCGAAAATTCTTCTTCCAGGTGACTGAGGATTTAGTACACGATGAAGGATGGGAAGGTGGGCCCAAGCATTGGCCTCTGCATATTGAAGCTTTGTGCATTTTAAATCACACATGGATGGACCCGGTGTCCACCATCCATGTCTGCTCACACGTGCATTTCAGGACTGCCTGGAAGAGTTTTGGTAGATCAGTCGCCCAAACTCTGGCCACTTCTCTGGGTGCAGATGGAGGGTGGGTGATGGGACTTCAGACCAGATGGAACCAATTACAGTTTTTTCCTCCTCTTCTTCCTCCTCCTCGTCCTCCTCCTTTTTCTTCAAGGAAACTTGCTTTTAATTTTCTTTTGATTGCCTTGCTTATTGCTAAATATAAGCTTATGTCTGGTTCCTCTTTGATTTCTCTTTTCCTTGAGGCTCCTTGTCCCCAATCCCTTTCATTTTTATGGTTTTACTCCTGGACAGTTAAGAAAATGTGGAATGTGTGCAGCCATGCAAGGCTCTGCACTTGTGCAGGGTTGATTTCGGGCACTGGGTCAGCATCCCTCAGTCTCTGAGGCAATGGGCCCCTGGGGTTCGAGGGAGCGAGGCTGAAGTATCACCAGGCTTGGCACTCATCTGAGGGCTTGGGGGCAGAGCACACTCAGTGTTTCAAAGTTTGAGTTGAGTCCTTAAGAGTTTAAGGAGTCCTTCTGTTCCTGCCCACCCCAGCCTTACACATTCTGCTACAGTTACTGAAACTGCCATTTGTTTATCTACCCAACAAGTATCTAGTAAGCACCTGCCAGGCCTCATATCTGAGGCTGGTGTTCAGGATTCACTAGTGAACAGGGCAGCCATGGCCCCTGTTCTCCAGCAGTCCACTTCTCTTTTCGTTGTAAAACCTTATAGAGAACTTTGTCTGTGCTTCCTTATGACCAGATTCATTTGCTGGATTTCTGGCTGTCACAGAGCTTCTGCATCAGAGCGGGACCTGAGCTGGGGCAGACACATGGCATTTTAATGATGGGTTCAAGGCTGGGAGGTCTGCATCCCAAGGATGGAGGGCTAGGAAACTGGGAGGGAGCATCAAGTGCAAGGCCCCTGGCAGGGTGCAAGTAACTGTAGTTAGAGAAAATTGAGGAGAAAAGGCCTTTGAGATAATTGAGTTGGTCCCTTTCATCTTCAACATGGGGACCACTGGGCTGAGGCCAGACCTTGCTGGGGAGGAGTAGTAACCCCTTTCCTGCCCTGAGCACTCTAGGTTACATGTTAAAGTCCTTTTCTGTCTCAGGTGGATGGCATCTTTCTTTGTTCACAGAGCTCAATTATGTTCAGTCCGATTTGTTAGAAGAGCTGGGAGTGGAAAGATCAGCCATATCGCACCCTGGCTGGTGCTGACTTGATGGACCTGCCATTCCATCCAAAGGCTCCCTGGGCTCTGGATGAGCAGAGGTGTGGACCTCTACCTGGGTTTCGGGTGCCTGGGTCACTGTGCTCCTAGCTCTTAGATGGCTAAACCTCCAGGGACAAAGGTGGCTCCAGTTAGCACAGAGAATGCCTTGATCTTGGGGCTTGGCCCAGAGCTCCCCTAGAGACTGGTCCCCAGGGGGACTCAGTGGCTCGCCAAGCACAATGGGCTATTTTTAGGGTTCTAGTCTCCTGCTGCAGTCAAACCTGCTGGCTGACCCTTTGCATCTGACTCCGTGAGCTATGGGCCTAACCAGCTTCTCCAGCCCCTTGTCACTTTCTCCAACCCACTGCCCTAGTTCTGTCTGTTACCTCTTCTTTTTTTAATGCCTGTTTTGTCAGCTCTGCTGGCATCCTTTATCTGGGAGCTGGAGAAATAAGGTCTTGGGAAATACTGGGTTGGCCAACAAGTCTGTCTAGTTTTTTCTGTAAAATGAAAGACACATTTTTCATTTTCACCAATAACTTTATTGTGTTGGATATTTTGAGCATGTTGACTATCTCCCACATGGTAGAACATTGATTGTTCTCAATTAATGTCTTGGTTTGATTTTCATCAAATTCAACTGGTCTACAGGACCGTAGAGCATCGTCCAGCAAGAAATCTCCAGCATGAAACTTAGCAAACCACTTTTGACATGTTTGATTAGTCACAGCACCTTCTCCATACACCACACAAACCTTTTTTGTGTGTTTCAGCTGCATTTTTACCTTTCTTGAAATAATAAAGCACAATATGCCAAAATGTTGCATGTTTTTTCCATCTTCAGTATTAAAATGGCTACTCAAAAATTCACCAATTTTTATGTTTTCTTTACATGCATGCTGATACGACAGCTGTCACAATACAATCTAACAAAATTGTTTTGAATGAAGTTAAAGACAACCAAGTGCTACTAGAGCCATGTTATGGAAAAAAAATCAAGTGAATTTTTTGGCCAAGCCAATACCATCTAAGAAGAGGCTTCCTATATGAGTGTGTTAATTTCCTGTGGCTGCTGTAAGAAAGCACCACAAACTAGGATGGCTTAAAACAACAGAAATGTATTCTCTCACAGTTTTGGAGGCCAAGGCTGCAAAATCAAGTTGTTGGTAGTGCTGTACTTTCTCTGAAGATCTAGGCAAGACTCTGTTTCTCTCCTTTCTCTTAGGTTCTGATGTTTGCTGGTGATCCTTGGTGTTCCTTGGCCTGCAGCTACAGCACTTCAGTCTCTGTCTCCATCCTCGATGGCTGCCTTCTCCTCCCATGTGCCTGTCTCTGTGTCTCCTCCCCTCTTCTTGCACGAACATTAGTTGTACTGGACTAAGGGTCCATCCTAATCCAGTATGACCTCGTCTCAGCAATTCAAACATTATGAGGGGAGGCATGCAGGTGTTTGAAAGTCAGAAAGAACTGGTATTTGATGTATGAGAAGGGAATCTAGGCACAGCTGTTTTTCAGGCAAATTGTTAGCCCTGGCTGCCTGGAAGCTAGTTGGGGCAGGTGAGAAGGGCAAAGGCCAGGAGGGAGCTGAATAGATGGAAGTTCAGTTTAGACTCATTCAGTGTTGGAGCTGGAAGGGAGTCTTACTTGCAGGTGAGAAAATGAAGCCCAGAGAAGAAAAGTGACTTGCTTAATGTCATAAGGTTTCTTCTTTTGTGGGGTGGCTCACTTGGGTTTTTACATGGGAATTCTCCCAATGATAGTTTATGTGAGGAGATTAAAGGACTAAAAATAGGTGTCTCCTTGGGTACAGAAAGAGCTTGGGGCTTGGAGTCTTCTCTCATATTCCTTTGGCAAGAACTTGGACACATGGCCACACCTAGAGGAGTCTGGGAAATATGGTCTGTAGCTGGGCGACAATGTTATTACTGTGGAGGAAGGGGCAGGGATTTTGATTGGCAGCTGGCATTCTCTGCCATAAGCTGCAGGAAGGTATGTACAAAATCTTTAAACTTGTGATTGCTAAAAAGCTCTTCTAGGTTTGATTAGATTCAGTGTCAAATTAATGGTGATATACTTCAAGAAACTAAAAAAATGCAATAGGGGCAAGAAAGGGGGAAGACTGAATCCTGTATTTATTAAGCCCCTACTATGTGCCCAGCTCTGTGCTACAGACTAAAGGGCTATCTAAAGAAAAGATGTCATCTTCATCCTTATCCTTCTGGGCCCTTGGATTAGTTATTAATCCAAAACATACCTGGAAAATAACAAGCACTAAGCCATGTGTAGCAGATCAGGAATGCAACAGAAATTCTGGAGTGAAAGGAATCCAGGTGGACCGGAATGGTCAGAGAAAGAAGGCCTCTTGTGAGAGGTGCCTTGAACCGGGTCCTGGGGATTAATGAGTTTGGGACAGATTGAAGGCACCTTGTTTCAATATGGAATGGGAGTAGGGGAGGGAAATGACATCTGTTGGGCACTTTCTGTATGTCATTATCAAGTTGTTTCAATTAATCCTCACAGCAGCCCATGACCTCTTGTCCCCGTTGCTTGATTGGGGAGGTGGGATTTAAACCCCAGCTGAACACCAGGGGCCCCACCCCCTCTCCTAAGGAAAACATTTTGGGTCCAAAACTTCTGAATGCTTTTTAAATCACAGGCACTTTTCTGTTACTGTCAAAGAGAAGGTCTGGCCTCATTGTAGATGTTTCTCAGAGGACATGATCGGGTGACAAAGTTACGTATATATGTGTAGGTATATGTGAAAGAGAGTAACAATTTCATTGACTTCCAGCTGTTTGACTTGGGCCCTGTGAATCATCAGCTTAATGATGCCTGTGTGTGTAGCCAGTGTGTTTGTGAGGGATGCATGAGGTTGGTCAGGAACAACCACTCGCTTTGCTGATCATAAGGTGAATACACATCGCCCTAGCTACAAGTGTGTTGCTTGGCCCCAAAGGATGGTGATATGTTGAGCACCACCTGTGAAGAAATGGAAAGAACATAGAAAACATCACTTCCTAGTGTGCAAAACTCAGGAATGCCTTAGTGCAGTCGGGTGTCACAATCAACTAAAAAGCATGGGCCCAAATAACAGGTTGTGAAGGACAGCTGGGCCGACACCTGGGACCCAGGGCTGCAGCAGGAGGGCTTCCCCAGTGTCCAGGACTGTGATGGAGCAAATTCTCTGGAGAGTGCTCATAGCCCTCGCGTGGCTTCTGACATGGCTGGCCTGGCCTACCCGCCTTGAAGCTTGTGTGGTGGTAATTGTTTGGGACTAAATGGAAGGTCAGTTTTCCATGGCAGGATAAAAATTCCCAGATTTGTACAGTGCATTGTGATTCTATAGTATTCAGCCTTTTTGATTATAAAGGATACAGGCCCTTGAAACTTCCTTCAGTAAAAGAGAGTTGGTGGTGGGAACTGACAAGATTGGAAAGCTCAGGGAATGAAGCTGCTTTTATGTCTGTAATTTCCTTTGATCCTTACAATCCCCCTGTGACCTGGTGTCATTACCCCTATTTTACTGAGAAAGAAACTAAGGCACAGAGACAGGAAGAAAATTCCCCAGGGCTATTTATGTGGTGGAGCACGTAGTTAGCACCTAGGAGATGCCTTTTCGGATTACATTGTGTCTGATCTTTTATGTTCAATGGCGATTTCACACATGAGGAGACTGAGTACGGAAGGGTTCTAGCCTGGCTACCACAGTTCAAGTCAGTGGAGAGAACTCAGCCTGACCTTTGGATGGTCAGTGCTGCTCACAGATCTGCGTTTTCCAGTACAACTCCTGGCCACCAAGCCCCAAGTGACTTAGAAGTTGTCTCTGGAATGCTAAAGGATGCCGTAGTTATCACCGTGATCTTGGCCTCTGGCTGATATGTTTGCTTCATTTCCTGCCTCCCTTTTGAGTGTGAGCACCATACCAATCTTTCTGTTTATCCCTGAAACTTGGAGGCTCAGACAGAGTGTGCCTCCTTCCCACCTCCTTTCAAAGAACTGCATCTTTAGACTCCTGGCTTTTCACCCTTGCCTGACCCACTCCAGATCCAAGGCATCTTGTTAGACTTAATTGGTCAGCAGGCCATATTTCCAGAAAGATCTTTGACTAAAATGAAGGTTGGCATCTGTACTCAATTATGATGGCAGATAAAAGTCAACTGTGTGTTTCTCTTTTTGTTTCTCAATGTAATGAGATATGTATTTTAAAAAAAGAAAGTGTGAGGGCCCATGAAATGAAAGCTTATGTTATAGGCACTTAGTTACTGGCCAGCCCTATCCCCAAGCCTTCTTGTCATCTTTCCAGGCCTTCAGCACAGGTTTTTAAGACAGTCAACCATTCAGCAGGCCTTTATTAAATGTTTAGTGCCATTAGCTGGGGGAATGAAGCCTCCTAAGTTGGGTCCTGGCTGCAAGCAGTCGATACTCTGGGTCCTTGAGAAACAAAGAGCAGAATGATTGACAATACAGTTGAAGTGCTAAGTTGGGTGGAGAAGAGAAGCCTGGCTAGTGCAGACAAAAAAAGACTTAATCTCGGATCCTGAATACTTAAGAGGGGCTCGTGGAATGAGCTTGGTTTGAATCTAGTCAGTTCTGGTTTTGAATTCCACCCTATTTTTTTATCAGCTCTGTGACTATGAATAAGTCACTCAACATCTCTGAGCCTTAGTTTCCTCATCTATTTGGGGATAATTATATCTACCTCATTGGGTTGTAATGTGACTTTAAATGAAATCATCAATGTGACATACCTTACTATATACATTCTTTTTTAAAAAATATATTTTATTAGCCCTGGCTGGCGTAGCTCAGTGGATTGAGCGTGGGCTGGGAACCAAAGTGTCCCAGGTTCGATTCCCAGCCAGGGTACATTCCTGGGTTGCAGGCCATAACCCCCAGCAACCGCACATTGATGTTTCTCTCTCTCTCTCTCTCTCTCTCCCTCCCTTCCCTCTCTAAAAATAAATAAATAAAAAAATCTTTAAAAAATATATTTTATTGATTATGCTATTAGAGTTATCCCAATTTTCCCCCTTGGCCCCCCTCCACCCAATACCCCCATTCCCACCAGCAATACCCTCACGCCCTCCTTAGTTCATGTCCATGGGTTATGCATATAAGTTTTCTGGCTTCTCCATTTTCTATACTGTTCTTAACATCCCCCTATTTTGTACCTACCAATTATGCTTCTTAATCCCTGTACCTTTCCTCCCATTCTCTCCCTTCCCCCAAATGATCTCCATATCTATGATTCTGTTCCTGTTCTGGTTATTTGCTTAATTTTTTTTTAGATTGAGTTGCTGATGGTTGTGAATTCATTACCATTTTAATGTTCATTGTTTTGATCTTCTGTTTCTTAAATAAGTCTCTTTAACATTTCATGTAATAATGGTTTGGTGATGATGAACTCCTTTAGTTTTACCTTATCTGGGAAACACTTTATCTGTCCTTCCATTCTAAATGATAGCTTTGCTGGATAGAGTAATCTTGGATGTAGGTCCTTGCTTTTTATTACTTTGAATACTTCTTGCCAGTCCCTTCTAATCTGCAAAGTTTCCTTGAGAAATCAGCTGAGAGTCTTATGGGCACTCCTTTGTAGGTAACTGTCTCCTTTTCTCTTGCTGCTTTTAAGATTCTCTCTTTATCTTCAACCTTTGACATTTTAATTATGATGTGTCTTGGTATGGTCCTCTTTGGGGCAAACTTGTTTGGGACTCTGTGCTTCCTGGACTTGTATGTCTATTTCTTTCACCAAATCGGGGAACTTTCCTTTCATTATTTTTTTTTCAAATAAATTTTCAATTTCTTGCTCTTCCTCTTCTCCTTCTGGAATCCCTATGATTTGGATGTTGGCCCTTTTGGAGATGTCCCAGAGTCTTGTTATAACTCTCCTCATTTTTTGGAATTCTTGTTTTTTCATTCTGTTCTGATTGAATGTGTATTTCTTCCTTATGTTCTAAGTCATTGATTTGAATCCTTGCTTTCTTCCCTTCACTGTTGTTTCCCTGTGGACTTTTATTTATTTCACTTGCTTAGTCTGGCCTTCATTTCTTCCCTTATGTTTTTACCATACTCAGTGGTTTCTCTGAGCATCCTTATCACCAGTGTTTTGAACTCTGCATCTGATAAGTTGGCTACCTCTGTTTTGCTTAGTTCTCTTTCTGTTTTTGTTTTTGTTTTTCCCTGTTCTTTCATTTGGGCCATATTTCCTTGTCTCCCCAACTTGTCAGCCTCCCCATGTTTGTTTCTGTATATTAGGTAGAACAGCTCTGACTCCCTGTCTTAGTAGTGTGGCCTAGTGTAGAAAAGGCACCTGTAAATTGTGTGGGGCAGAGCCTTAGGTAATCGCCAGGGCAGGGCAACCCACTTCATTGCTTGGTGGCTCTATGTGGGGGGAGGACTCAGAGAGGTAGCAATGCCACTGCCTGGCTTCTGGAGGTTTGCCTGGCACTAGCTCACTTCCAGTCACTTCACCCACTTCCCATATGTGACTGGCACCCTTCCAGCTCTTGCCCTGGTGGTGAATCCTAGAGTGGGTGGGTTTTTGCATGTTCTAAGTCTGTGTGGGCCCTTTAAACTGAGTCTCCTGAAAATTCAGCAGTTTCTTCCACTGCCCCAACCCCTCCTGGTGTTTACAGCCAGAAGTTATGGGAATTTATCTTCTCAGCACTGGAACCCTGGGCTCTGTGGTCTGGCTTGGGGCTGGGATTGCTCACTGCCAAGGTATCCCTCTTGATTTTTATCTACTGTATGTGACTGTGGGATCATCTATTTAGCTACTGCCAATGCCTCTCCCTACAACACTGAGTGTCCTTGCCTCTCTGCCCATCTCTGTGACTCCAGCCCTCCTACCCATCTGGATGAATGTAGCTTCTTTAAATCCTTGGTTTAGGGATGGACAGTTAGGTGAGTCAAGCAGAAAAGAGAGTCCAGAAATAGAGTCATACTTATATAGCTAATTGAGTTTTAGAGGCACCAAGTAATTCAGTAGGTCAACGACAGGCTTTTCAACACATGATGCTGGAATAACTAGAAATCTGTAGGGAAAAAACCTTGATGTCCCTATGTCATATCACACACAAAAATTATTTTAAGATGGGTTATAGACCTGAATGTAAAAACTAAAACTATAAAACTTCACAAGAAAATGTGTATGTGGAGGGGAATCTTCACAACTTTGGGATAAAGGCTACTTAGACAGGACAGAAAAAAAACTAATCATAAAAGAAAAAAATGGACACTTTGGACTCTCTCAAAATTTAAAACTTTAGCTGTTCAAAAGGCATTATTAAGAAAATGAGAGGCAAGATATAGGCAGGGAGAAAATACAGGTATTTGACAAAGAACCTGTACCAAGGTATATGAACAGTACCTCCAACTAAGGAATAAAATTATGAGCAACCTTATTAAAAAACAGTGGGTAAAAAACCTGCACAGATACTTTGCAAACCAAGACATACAAATGGCCAATAAGCACATTAAAAACCATGCATTATCATTGCTAATCAGAGAAATGGAAATTAAAATGATTGAAAGAATGAGTAAAAGATTGACAGCCTTGGTGTTGGAGAAGACGTGGAGGAACTGAAACTCTCATACTTTGCTCTTGTGAGAATGAACCATTTTGGAAAACAGATTGGTATTTTCTTATAAACTTAAACATTCACAAACCTCATGACTCAGCAATTTCACTCTTAGGTATTTATCCAAGAGAAAAGAAAACATTTGTTTATAAAAAGACATATACCAAAATATTCATAGCAGCTTTATTCACAATGGACTGTACTGGGAACAACCCAAATTACCATCAACCAGAGGACAGATTAATAAATTGTGACACATCCATGTTACAGAATACTACTCCAGAAACAAAAAGGAATGAACTATTGACACATGACAACATGTGTGAGTCTTAGAGAAGTTTTGCTGGATGTAAAATGCCAGTCACAAAAGAGTATATACTGAATGCTTTCATTTTATGCAGTATTAGAACAGACATAATTAACCTATAGAGACAGAAATCAGGACAGTGCTTGCTGGGGCCAGTATGGTGGTGAGAGTTGACTAGGAAAGGCCAGGAAAGAACTTTCTAGAGTATTGGAATATTCTTTATTTTGACCGAGGTCATGGTTACATGAGTGAATATATGTGAAAATTCATATACGTGGGTCAAAATTCACCAAACTGCCCCAAATCTGTGCATTTAATTACATATAAATGATGCCTCAGTAAAATATATGTATATAAAGAATTTATTATCAATTGCAACATTTCTCCTACATAGGCTGTTGTGTTCTTGTCACTTAACACAAATCTTGGGTGGTATAACTCATTGATTTATAACAATGGGCTGTTAAGTGAGCCAGAGGAGGTACTGATAGTGTCACAAATTTGATTCTCATGAGTGCAGGCAATTTATATTGTTCTATCTTGAAGGGCCCTATGGTCAGGCTCAGCCCTAGTCTTGGGTGGACGAACATGTGCTATGACTTCCAGGTGAGCAGAAGCTGACCTAAATTTCTTTGCACACTAGAGTCTGAAGCCACTTAAGTTAAACATTGTCATTTCCCTGTTTTCATGATGGGAGTAGCAACACACTGAAACTGCTCTTGGAGGTGTGAGTATATCAGATACTGTCCACCCAGAACTGGCTACATAATTTGTGGGGCCCATCCCAACATAAATATGCAGGACAATTTCTAAGAATTTCATGATGGTGACAGCAGAACATTCAACCAAGCATGGAATCTTCTAAGTGCCAGCTTCTGTGTGACTGTTCAGGTTGCATGCCTGTGTCCTTGGAAAAGAGACTAGAAAAATGTGCAGACAGAGGTGGCATGAGAGCCTCAAAAGGTGGAAATAGCGAAAGCAACTCAGTAGAGTTTCTTGAATGTGATTTGTGGGTCATTTGCATCCAAATTATGGATTAAAATGCAGACTCCTGGATTCACCCCAGAGTTATGCATCAGTATCTAGTGATGCTCGTGGAAATCCTGGGTAAAAGTATTGATGGGAGACACCCAGCCAGTTTCATTGCTATTTTTGGTTGACCTCTGATGTGGCCAGGAGGCTGACATAGATACATGAACCAGGGCAGAGCTTCCTCCTATAGGCTCAGCTTCTGTCCATCTAGGCCTCTTTGCCTACATCAGGCTGGCTCTGTACCTGGCTCTGAGGATAACAGAAGTCATAAACACTACTTTGTAGGAACTCACAGTCTCGTAGGGGAGCACTACTCAGGAGTGTGACAAACTCTAACACTTGGTAGAGAGCCCTCCACACCAACGGGGAGGTCCAGATGGCATCATATCCAGATTGGGGGAGGTGGAAGCAAACACAGAAGGCTTCCTAGAGGAGATGGTATTTGATAGGGTCATTGAAAGGATAATCCAACTGGTTATGAGGAAGTGAGGGAGAGGCATTCTGGATGGGAAAATACAGGAGCAGAATTGGAGTAATGGGAGAACGCCAGATGGGCGGGGATTGTGAAGGAAGTGTTGGTGTGGCTACAGGCAGACAGGGTCTCTGGCTGTCCATGTGGAAGCAAAGAATGTCAGGCTTCCTTCTCCCTGGATGGTGGAGGTAAGTCTACATAGGAAGCCTAGCTCTGTCGGTTGGATACTCCCACTTGGGACTGGATGTTTGGAGGCCAAAGTGCAGAGATGGGGACTTTTAGAGGTTATTCATGGAGGTGATAGGGCTGTTGGATGGTGGTGAGTGGCCAGTGACGGAGGTGCCAGTAGTGGCATCCTGGCTGGACTTCCCCCTGGCATGTATGACTTTATCTCTGCCCTTTGCTGGCCAACTTTTTCGGCCTTCCCATTGATTCTTTAGGTTCCCCAATGTCCTCCTCCTTATAGATTCTTTTTGGCTTAAGTTAGCCATGGTCACTTTCTGTTGTTGGCAACCAAGAAGCCTAAGGCAGAATGGCCAGCTGAGGCCAGATAATGAGAGCCTTTCATCCCAGGGTAAGGAGGAGTACAGACAACGGGGAGCCATGGGAGGTATGTAAGCAAAGGAGTGCCTTCCTCCACAGGGCCAGAAGAGTCATCAGTAGACTGGAATGGGAAGGAACAGGCTATGGGAGGACTGGGGAGCTGAACCAAGGCAATCATCGTGACAAAGGAAGAAATAGCACTGTGACAACGTTTGTAGGAGAGAACTGACAGGATTTTATAACTGGCTGGATATGGCAGGGCTGTGGGGAGAACTTCCCACAGAGAATACACACAGTGGCATATTTCCTCTCTGTGGTCTTCTCAATAACAGGCTCATCTGTTTCAATTTATGGCCTGGGGAGGGGGAAGGTTGTACATCAAGGGGTGCTGGCCTAGCTCTCCAGCCTCCTCTGGGAGGTGACCTCCCCTTGGAGTTGTGCTCTGCATGTGAGCAGACAGGAGGGGTTAGGAATGATTAGCTTCTATAAAGGGAGGGGAAGAGAGAGACCCTTAATTCCTCTTTAATAACATATGTCAGTAGGTAACATTTTCAATATGTCACTGTGTCTACAGCTCCGGTCAGCGGGTCGCTATCATTTTTGAGTAATAAACAAAAGACTGCTTTTAATTACTTCTGTGAAATTGCCCGTCCCATGCATGATTAAATATTCATTATGTAGAATGAGGCATTTTCTTTGTATATAGATCCATATTAAAATTAGCTGGCAACCTGCTGACTGAACAGTACTAATAAATTTCTTGTAATGGCCTGCAGCTTTTCCTGAGTGCTCAATCTCTTCTCTCTCACCTCCTCTCCAGTCCCTTTCTCTGTGTTCATCTAGCTAGCTCTGTCATTTAAAAAAAATGAGGTGAAACTCACAAAATATACAATTAATCATTTTATTTTGTTTTAAAGATTTTATTTATTTACTTTTAGACAGATGGGGAGGGAGGGAGGAAGAGAGAGAGAGAAACATGTGTGGTTGCCTTTCGCATGTTCCGCACTGGGGATCTGGCCCACAACCCAGTCATGTGCCCTGACAGGGAATGAAAGGAGCTAGTAACCTCTTGTTTTGCAGGCTGGCACTCAATCCACTGAGCTACACCAGCCAGGGCCAATTAGTCATTTTAATATGTGAGATTCAGTGGCATTTAGTGCAATCCCCCACCCCTTGCAGAACACCCCATACTCATTAAATAATAACTTCCCATTCCTTCCTCCTCCCACTCCCTGGAATTGTTCAGTTTTCTGTCTCTATGGATTTGCCTATTTTGGATTTTTCATATAAAAGGAATTATATAATATGTGACATTTGTGTCTGGCTTCTTTAGCTTAGCATAATATTTCTGAGGCTCATCCAAGTTACAGGGTGCATCAGTACTTTATTCCTTTTTATTGCTGAATGATATTCCATTGTATGGATATACCACAGTTTGGTTATAAATTTATCTGCTGATAGATACTTGGGTTGTTTCTACCTTTTCGCTGTTATAAATTAACATTGTGTACAAGTTACTATGTGGTCATATGTTTTCATTTCCCTTGGGTATATACCTAGGAGTTGAATTCCTGGGTTATATGTTAATTCTATGTTTCAAGTCTTGATTATCCATCACTAAGTTTAAGGTCATGAAGATTTACATCTGTTTTCTTTTAATAGTTTTATCAAGTTTTTGCTCTTATAAGTTGTTGATCCACTTGAGTTAATTTTTTAATATGGTGTGAGGTAAGGGTCCTACCTGATTCTTTCATGTGTGGTTATGCAGTTGTCCCAGCACCATTGTTGAGGAGACCTTTTATTGATTATGCAATTACAGTGGTCCTTATTTTTCCCTCTTTGCTCCCCTCCACTCCCTCAAGCAATCCCTCAACCCTTGTTCATGTCCATGAGTCATGCATGTAAGTTCTTTGGCTACTCCATTTCCTGGACTGTGCTTTACATTCCTACAGCTACTCTGTAACTACCTATTGGTACTTCTTAATCCCCTCACCTCTTCACACATTCTCCCACACCTCCCTCTCATTTCTTTATCTTCAACCTTTGACATTTTAATTATGATATGTATCTTGGGGTTCACCTCTTTGTGTCCATCTTCTTTGGGACTCTCTGTGCTTCATGGACTTGCATGTCTATTTGCTTTATCAACTCAAGTGAAAGAAAAGAATGAAATAATGAAAGGAATAATGAAAGAAAGGAAGTTTTCTTTCATTATATTTTCAAATAGATTTTCAATTTCTTTCTCTTTCTGTTCTCCTTCTGGCATCCCTATGAAGTGAATGTGGGATTGCTTAAAGTTGTCCCACAGTCTGCTTACACTATCCTCATTTCTTAGATTCTCTTTTCTTGTAGTTCTGATTGGTTGTTTTTGCTTCCTTATGTTCCATATTATTGATTTAAATCTCTGTTTCATCCACTCTACTGTTGTTTCCCTGTAAATTGTTCTTTATTTCAATTAATGTATCTTTTGTTTGTCATTGAATCTTTTTTATGCTTTTAAGGTCCTCACTAAGTTCCTTGAGTATCCTTATCACCAGTGTTTTGAACTCTGAATCTGATAGATTATTTATCTCCATTTTGCTTAGCTCTTTTTCTGGAGTTTTGATCTGTCCTTTCATGTGGGCCATATTTCTTTGTTTCTTTGTTGTGGCAGTCTCCCTGTGTTTGTTTGTATTATTAGATAGAGGTGCTTTGACTCTGTGTCTTATTTGTGTGACCTAATGTAGTAGGTGTATCGTAGGGTCCAGTGGCACAGGCTACCCTATCACCCAAGCTGGGTATTCAAGGTGTGTCCTTTGTGTGGGCTGAGTACACCCTCCTCTTATAGTTGAGCCTTGGTTGCTGTTGGCAGATCAATGGGAGGGATTTACTCAGGCCAGTCATCTGCAAGGATTGGCTGTGACCACTTACCACCAACCTCCACCCTTTGTGGAGGACCAGCTTTGCAAGGGCAGTATGGAGGTGCTCCAACTTGGTTTTTATTCATCCACTGGGTGTGCTGGCCCTATGGTTTCCCAGGTGTTGTGGGCCAACATCAGCCCCTACCTGTTCTTTGCTGGGGGACCCCTTGTCTGGGTTAGAAAGCAATCTGAGATGGTTGCTACTTGTGCTGGGCTTGGAGATTCCCAGGTAAAGCCAAGTTGTGAATGTAGGCTGCTAGTTCCAGCCCTGGGGGTCACTGAGGCTAGCTGTTGCTTATTTGTTCATATGGAAAAGCAGCTTGGGTGGGTCTGTAAGTTAGGTGGCATGGAGTCTCTGGGGACCTCCAAGGCCAGGTTGATGGAACCTTAGATATGGCACCAGTCTGCCACCTCTGTGGGCAGAGCCCAGGAAAGGGACAATGGCCTCTGCTTCTCTTGATGCTGGACACCTCAACCTCCCCTTGCACATGACTGGTATTCCTCAAGCCAACTCCCTGGTGCTGGAGCCCAGAGTCTGAATAGGTGAGTCTGTGTGTGTGTTCTTGAAGAGGAGCTGCTTGGGACTTCAGAAGTTTCTTCCACCAACTCAATCCCACTGGATTTTGCAGCCATAAGTTGTGGGGACTAATCTTCCTGGTACTGGAACCCTGGGCTTGGGGGACCTGGTGTGAGGCTGGGACTCCTCGCTCCCAAGATATCCCTCTCAAATTTTTATCCATCACATGTGGGTCAGGGACAAGCCTGTTTCACATCTGTGCCCTTCCTACCAGTCTTGATGGATGCGGTTTCTTTAATTCCGTAGTTGTCAGACTTTCATTCAACTCGATTTCTGTCAGTTCTGAGCAATGATTATTCTGTATTTTAGTTGTAATTTTGTTGTGGTTGTGTGAAGAGGTGAGCCATGTCTGCCTACTTTGCCATCTCGACTGGAAGTGAGGAGACTATTCTTTCCTCCATTGAATAGTTTTTGACACTCATGTCAGTCTTTAATCTCTTCCTATTTTCCTATCTTTGTCTCTCACTTGATCTCCCTCTGTCTCCACCTTTCTTACATCTTGCAGACTTAAACATACTATACACATTCTTTACCTGATTCTAGCATCCCATATGGAAGGGAAATGATGGAATTGGGGTGAAAAGATGTTATGGAAGGAGTGAGCCTGGAATCACTGGCCAACTAAATGCTCAGACAGACAGGGAAGATTTAGGATTGGAGTAGGAGTGAAGGGTAGAATCAATCTTTCTTTTTATTTTTTATTTTTAAAGTATATTTTATTGATTATGCTATTATAGTTGTCCCACTTACTCTCCCCTTTATTGCCCTCTGCCCTGCATCCCCCTCTCATCAGCATTCCCCCCAACCCTTAGTTCATGTTCATGGGTCATACATATAAGTTCTTTGCTTCTCCATTTCCTATACTATTCTTAACCTCCCCCTGTCTGTTTTGTACCTACTATTTATGCTTCTTATTCCCTGTATCTTTTCCCCTAGTCTCCACCCTGCTCCCTGCTGATAACCCTCCATGTGATCTCCATTTATGTGATTCTGTTCCTGTTCTACTTGTTTGCTTAGTTTGTTTTTATTTTTATTTTATTTTTAATTTCAGTTGTTGATAGTTGTGAGTTTGTTGTTATTTTACTGTTCATAGTTTTGACCATATTCTTTTTCTTAGATAAGTCCCTTTAACATTTCACATAATAATGGCTTGGTGATGATGAACTCCTTTAACTTTACCTTATCTGAGAAGCACTTTATCTGCTCTTCCATTCTAAATGATAGCTTTGCTGGACAGAGCAATTTTGGATGTAGGTCCTTGCTTTTCATGAGTTGGAATACTTCCTTCCAGCCCCTTCTTGCCTGCAAGGTCTCTTTGGAAAAATCAGCTGACAGTCTTATGGGCACTCCTGTGTAGGTAACTGTCTCCTTTTCTCTTGCTGCTTTTAAGATTCTCTCCTTATTTTTAATCTCGGGTAATGTAATTATGTTGTGTCTTGGTGTGTGCTTCCTTGGGTCCAACTTCTTTGGGACTCTCTGAGTTTCCTGGACTTCCTGGAAGTCTACTTCCTTTGACAGATTGGGAAAGTCCTCCTTCATTATGTTTTCAAATAAGTTTTCCATTTCTTGTTTTTCCTCTTCTCCTTTTGGCACCCTTATGATTTGGATGTTGGAACATTTAAAGTTGCCCTAGAGGTTCCTAAGCCTCTTCTCATTTTTCTGAATTCTTGTTTCTTTGTTCTGTTCTGGTTGAAAGTTTGTTTCTTCCTTCTGCTCCAAATCATTGATTTGAGTCCTGGTTTCCTTCCCTTCACTTTGGTTCCCTTTATATTTTTCTTTATTTTACTTTGTATAGCCTTCACCTTTTCCTCTATTTTGCAACCATACTCAATTATTTCTGTAAGCATACTGATTACCAATGTTTTGAATTTTGCCTCTGATAGGTTGCTGATCTCTTCATCACTCAGTTCTATTTTTGCAGCTTTGATCTTTTTTTTTTTCATTAAGACCATATTTCTTTGTTTGGGCGAAGCTGTTACATTGTAAGGGGTGGAGCCTCAGGTATTCGCCAGGGCAGGGCAACCCTCATGGCTGTGTTGTGGCACTGCATGTAGGGAAGGGGCCAGAGAGCAAACAATGCTGCTTGCTCAGCTGTTGGCCAGCTTTCACTCACTTCCCCCACTACCCACAGCAAACTGGGCCCTTCTGGTGCTGATTCCTGGGTGGGTGGGTTTGTGTACATTCGAGGACCCTGTGGGTCTCTCCAACAAACCCTCCTGTGAGCCTAGGAGTTTCTCCTGCTGCTGCAACCCCCACAGGTTTTTTCAGTAAGAGATTTGGAGGCTTTATTTTCCCATGTTGGAACCCTGGATTGCGCAGTCTGTCTTGCTCCCCCATTGTTTCTCCTGGTTTATCTGCATGGAAATGTGGGACCACCCAGTCTGCCAGCTGATACCTCACCCCATGGGTCAACTTGCCACACGTCCTCTCACCCCAGCTGCCCTCTCCAGCCCTCCTACCAGTCTGGAGGAGTGTTTCTTCTTTAACTCCTTGGTTGTTGGACTTGCATACAGTTTGCTTTTCTGGCAGTTCTGGTTATTCTTTGTTTTTAAATTTGTTGTTGTCCTTCTTTTGGTTGTGTGATGAGGCAAAGTATATCTTCCAATGCCTCCATCTTGGCTGGAAGTCCTGTCTTTCTTTTAAAAACCAGATTAGAATTACTATAAATATTTGTACATTCTTTTATTATATTGTGAGTCAAACTCTTGATTTCTCATTTCCATTAAACTTTGAAGAACATTAACTATATTAAATCAATATATGACTCAAGTTTCTTAAGTCTTTTTTCTCTCTTTCATTCTTTCACATTCTTCCTACCCTAACCACCTTATTCTTCAGGGGTGGCCACAGAGCATTTTGGGCAGCTGACTTGGGACTTGTTTAACTCAGACCAGGTAAACTATTTATTAGCCTAGTTCCAGGAAAGTAGCATGACTTCTCTGGGATTTGGTTTCCTCATTCATAGAAAGTATTGTATCAACTTCAGAGGAAGAGGTCATTATAATAATTATAGTACAGGTAATTTATTGTTGTTTTAAATCTACAAGGGTTAAAGAAAGAACTGACAGTTGCAGAAAATCATGGGAGTGTTTTCCTTCAGTGAGTGAGGATGCTGCATAGCAGCAACATAAGTGAGAATGGAGACTAAGAACCTCACCACTGCCGGAACCTGGGGTCTCCAAGCACATCTCCTTGCCTGTCCAACCTCTGACTTCTTTGAAGGGTCCTCAAGGCCACTGAGACCTACCTGCTTATTTTATAGGTGAGGAAACTAAAGCTCAGGACTTGTCCAGGATATTAGTGATGGAGCCTGTCCTCCCACCCTGAGGTCTGACTCTATTCAGGGCACATTCTGTTTCTTCAGATAGATCTCTGGTGATATTGTTCATTCTCAGGCAGCATTTTTGATTTTCTAGGAATTTGACTTCTCCTAAGGCACAGAAAAGAGATGGGGGGAGTCTTATGGGGCCAAGGAGACCAGTAAGAACCTAAATGCTGCCCCTTCTCCAGTAGTAGGTGGAAGGGAAGTACTTTAGTGGGAACACATTTGGGGCTCAGCATATTTATTTTTTAATAAAATATTCCAGACATGCAAAGCCATATACCTACCACTCAGCTTAAGAAATAACACAGGAAAACAAATTTGGCAGGATATAAAATAAATACCCTAAAATCAGTTGCACTTTTATCCACTAACAATGAAAAATTTGAAAAGGAAATTAAAAAACAACTTCATTTACAATAGCTTAAAGAAGAATAAGATACCTAGGAATTAACTTAAACAAGAGGCAAAAGACTTGTACCTTGAGAACTATAAAACCCTGCTGAAAAAAATTAGAGAAGACATACATTAATAGAAAAATATCCCATATTCGTGGACTGGAAGACTTAATATTGTTAAGATGTCAGTACAACCCAAAGTAGTCTACAGATTTGATGTAATCTCTATCAAAATCCCAATGATGTTTTTTAAGAAATAGAACAATTAATCTTAAAATTCATATATCAAGGGATCGGGATCCAGAAGAGCCCAAACAATCTTGAAAAAGAATAAATGGAGGTCACACAATTCCTGATTTCAAAACTTACTACGAAGCATGACAATCAAAACAGTGTGGTGCTGACGTAAAGACAGACACAGAATAGAGAGCCTAGAAATAAATTCTTGCATAGATGGTTAAATGATTTTCAACAAGGATACTAAGAACATTCAATGAGGAAAGCATAGTCTTTGGGAAAGCAATGGGAAACTTGCAAAAAAATAAAGTCGAACCTTTGCCTTATACCATACAAAAATTACTCAAAATAGATTAAAGATTTACTTGTAAAATCTAAAACTATAAAACCTTAGCAGAAAATATAAGAGAAAAGCTTCAAGACATTGGATTTGGCAAGGATTTCTTAGATATGACAACAAAAGCACAGGTAATAAGGGGAAAAAAAGTTGTGGACTTCATCAAAATTAAAGACTTTTGTGAGTCCAAAGGACTCTATCAATTGAGTGAAGGGGAAAACTATGGAAAGGAAGAAAATATTCGCAAATTATATATTTGATAATGATTGATATCAAGATTATATAAAAACTACAACTCAGCCACAACAAAATAAGCCAATTAAAAAATAGGCAAAGAACTTCACAGATGTTTCACAGAGAAGGTATACAAATGACTACCAATAAAAGGAAAAGATATTCAACATTGCTAATTATTAGGGAAATGCAAATCAGAAGCACAATGATATACCATTCCATACCCATTAGGATGGCTATTATTTAAAAAAAAAAAGAAAAGGAGACTTCCGGCTAAGATGGAGGCGTAGATAGACACACTGCGCCTCCTCGCACAACCAAGATAGGGACAATAACAATTTAGAAACAGAATAATAATCAGAACTGACCGAAAATTAAACTGTATGGAAGTCAGACAACCAAGGAGTTAAAATAGACACGTTCATCCAGACTGGTAGGAAGGGTGGAGTCAGGCAGCCTGGGTCACAGCACAAAGAGTGGTGGGACCGGGTGTGTAAGGTATCCCAGGCATGCAAGACCACAGCAGGCAGACCCTGGGCATGGGGTGGCAACTGGCAGACCCAGCAAGGTGGCGATTGTGAAACAAGGCACTGTGCACAACTCAAGGTCCCAGCACTGGGAAATAGAGCCTCAGGGCACTAACTGAAAACACTTGTGGGGGTTGAGGTGCCAGGAGAGGCTCCCAGCCTCACAGGAGAGTTTGTTGGAGAGACCCATGGGGTCCTAGAATGTGTACAAGCCCACCCACACAGGAATCAGCACCAGAAAGGCCCAGTTGGCTTGGGGGAAGAGGTGGAAGGGACTGAAGTCAAACAGACAGCAGAGCAAGCACCATTGTTCCCTCTCAGACCCCTTCCCCACATACAGCATAACAACCCAGCAACTGGGTTGCCCCACCCTGGTGAACACCTAAGGATCCGCCTCTTGTATGTAACAGGCGTGACAAGACAAAAAAAAAGGCCCAAACAGAAGAACAGATCAAAGCTCCACAGCAGATACGACTAAGTGATGAAGAGATAGCCAACCTATCAGATGCACAGTTGAAAGCACTGGTGATCAGGATGCTCACAGAATTGGTTGATTTTGGTTGCAAATTAGATGAAAAAATGAAGGCTACACTAAGTGAAATGAAGGAAAAAACACAGGGAACCAATAGTGATGGGAAGGAAACTGGGACTCAAGTCAATGGAGTGGACCAGAAGTAAGAAAGAAACAACCAAACAGAAAAGAATGCAGAAACAAGAATTCAAAAAAATGAGGAGAGGCTAAGGAACCTTTAAGCATTCCAACATCCAAATCATAGGGGCCCCAGAAGGAGAAGAGGAAGAGCAACAAGTGGAAAAGGTATTTGAACAAATAATAAAGGAGAACTTCTCCAATCTGGCAAAGGAAATAGACTTCTAGGAAGTCCAGGAAGCTCAGAGAGTCTCAAAGAAGTTGGACCCAAGGAGGAACACACCAAGGCACATCATAATCACATTACCCAAGATTAAAGAGAAAGAGATAATTCTAGAAGCAGCAGGAGATAAGGGGACAGTAACTTACAAAGGAGTGCCCATCAGACTGTCAGCTGATTTTTCCAAAGAGACCTTACAGGCAAGAAGGGGCTGGAGAGAAGTATTCCAAGTCATGAAAGGCAAGGACCTACATCTCAGATTGCTCTATCCAGCAAAGCTTTCATTTAGAATGGAAGGGCAGATAAAGTGCTTCTCAGATAAGGTCAAGTTAAAGGAGTTCATCATCACCAAGCCCTTATTATTTGAAATGTTAAAGGGACTTATCTATGAAAAAGAAGATAAAAAACATGTATAGTAAAATGATAGCAAACTTACTATTATTAACAACCACACCTAAAACAAAAAAACAAAAGTAAACTAAGCAAACAACTAGGACAGGAACAGAACCACAGAAATGGAGATCACATGGAGGGTTATCAATAGGGGAGTGGGAGGAGGAGGGAAGGAGAAAAGGTACAGAGAATAAGTAGCATAGATGGTAGGTAGAAAATAAACAGGGAGAGGGCAAGAATCATATGAGAAATGTAGAAGCTAAAGAACTTATGACCCATGGACATGAACCAAAGGGGGGGGAATGTGGATGGGAGAGGGTGTGCAGGGTGGAGGGGAATGAAGGGGGGGGTAATGGGACTACTGTAATAACATAATCAATAAAGTATATTTAAAAAAATGAAAATACCAACAGTTGGCAAGTATGTGGAAAATTGGAAACTTCATGCATTGTTGGTGGGAATGTATATTCCCAAAATAAGTGAAAGCAAGGTCTTGCACAAGTATTTGTACACCAATGTTTGTAGGAGCACTATTCAAAATAGCCAAAGGTGGAAGCAGCCTGTGTCCATGGACAGATAGATAAATGGACAAACAAAATGTAGTCTATACATACAATGGAATATTATTCATTCTTTATTTATTTATTTTTAAAGATTTTATTTATTTATTTTCAGAGAGGGGGAAGGGAGGGAGAAAGAGAGGGAGAGAAACATTGATTTGTGAAGTATAGCAATCAGTTGCCTCTCACACGCCCCCAACCAGGGGCCTGGCCCACAACCCAGGCATGTGCCCTTACTGGGAATTGAGCCCGTGACCTTTCAGTTCACAGGCTGGCACTCAGTCCACTGAGCCACATCAGCCAGGGCCATATTATTTATCCTTTAAAAGGGAGGAAATTCTGATATATTCTACAACATGGATAAACTTTGAAGACATAAGCCAGCCATAAAAGAAGTCATACAAATATTTTATAATTTCATCTATTTGGAATAGGTACCTGGAATAGTAAATTCATAGAAACAGGAAATAGAACTGTGGTTGCCAGGAGCTGGGGAGAGGGGAATGGAGAGTTATTGTTTAACAGGTACAGCGTTTCAGCTGGGGAGATAGAAATGCTGTGGATATGAATGGTGGTGATGGTAGCACCGCAGTGTAGATGTACATAATGCCACGGACCTGTGTGCAAATGATTAGAATGGGAAATTTTGTTATATATATTTGACCACAAATTTTAAAAGATGAAAAAGAGAAAGAGAGAGAGAGAAAGAGAGAGAGAGAGAGAGAGAGAGAGAGAGAGAGAGAGAGAGAGAGAGAGAGAGAGAGAGAAACAAGCAGGGGAGAAGTCCACTCTTCAAAAGTGGAGCTTTTCTACAATATTCTTTAGGTACTGAGGACACCAGGGTTTACCTCTGACCGCAGTACTTGTTGGGGAAACTGTGCCATGGGAAGGCAAGCCCTGGAGTCGCTGCAGAAGGGACCAAAGGCCCCTGAGGCACTGTCTGCGTCCTTGGCCTCAGAAGCACAGGCTCAGCTGGCCCTGCCCGGCCCTGCCCCTAAGCTCAACATATGACTTGAAACTTGGCTGAATTTTCATTTCAATCCTTTCATCCCCATAACAGCTTTCTGGAGCCATCCCACTGCCAGGCCATTACAGGAAGATATTTTGAGAGGATTTCTCTTTTGTGTCATCCAAAGCAATTTTATTTAATGTTAATTTCTATTTAAAAACTGATAGTTAATACGGTTACTGAAAAACTTTTAATCATGTTTGGAACAACTTGGCTTTAATGAATTTACTTCTTTGACTATACGTATGAAATCTAAATACAGATCAGGTATTTTCGATGTAGACTTTGTGTCTGAGTTGAAAGATGTGCTACTCATATTAGGTCCAGCTGCGTATTGAATTCTGAAGACTCAGTTCAAAAGTGTGTGAAATAGTTGATTAACAATTTTTTATATTGATTATGTGTTGCCATAATAACATTTTGACTATAATGGGTTAAAGAAAAATATTACTAATATTGATTTTACCTTTTAACTATTTTGCCTTTTCTTTAATGTGGATAGTTGAAAATTGCAAATTGCATCTGTGGTTCACTCAATATTTCTCTTGGATGGTAGCTGAACCAGGATATCCTGGGGAAGCTCAGATTAGCTGAAAAACTTGCACAGCTAAATAAGCGGCAGAACCAGAATTTCGACCAGGATCCCCAAAGCTGGAACTCTTTCCTTTCTGTTAATTAGAAAACATGGTTGATTTGCTTTAGCAGGGGTGGTCAATCTTTTGGAATCTCTGGGCCACACTGGAAGAAGAAGAGTTGTCTTGGGCCACACATTACACACATTAAATAAAGTGTGACACGTAATCACAAAAAATCTCATAATGCTTCAAGTAAATTTATGATTTTGTGTGGGGCCACATTCATAGCCATCCTGGGCCATGTGTGGCCCTCGGACCATGATTTGGACACCCCTGCTAGGGCCTCCAGCAAAACATGCCTGAGAGGCAAGCAGTGGTTCTTAACCTCAGCTCCACAGGGTCCCCACACCTGTGCTCAAAGGGCTGCCCCAGGACGGGGGAGGGCTGAGAGCTGGGCTGGGTGAGCAGGGCTGGATGAGCCCTTCCCCGACTCTCCACAGAACCAGCAACCAGTTCAACCAAAGAGCCCCACACTTATGATTTCTTTTATATACTGGGCATGAGATTTCATTTGAGAACACAGTTTCTCCTTAAAAAAAAAGGTTGAAGACTACTGGTGAAGAGGAAAGTCTTTGGACTCAAACACACCTCATACTTATGAACTGTGCAACCTTGGGCATGTTAACTACTCAGAGCCTCAGTTTCACCTATAAAATGGGGATTGGTGTTACCTGCCCTGAAAGAGTCAGACAGTCGACCATGAGGTAGCGGAGAACTCAGTGCACAACTCGCAGCAGGTGTGCAATGAACACGACTGTCCCATCTGGCCCTCAAGGCTGTCCTGACCCAGATTCAGTTCTGACTCTGCGTGTGTGCATGTGTGTAGGGACAGTAACCTGGAGTGTATTGAATATGAAGTGGTGATTTTTCCCCCCAGCAGTTTCTTGCCTCATGTTTTCTCTTCCCCCAGAATTATTTGTTTTTGGTGGTAGGTTCACATTCATCTAGACCGCGAGGGATGTGGGAAAATGAGATAAAATGCGGGATGACTGTGCACTCTAAATATTGTACCTGTGACTGCATTTGACTACATGGGCTTTTCTCTGCCTATTCTCTGCCTATGAGAAACAGAGACCTGAAGGGGGCAGCACATGGCCAGTACTTCATCCATGACAGACTGGCTCAGGGCTTTGCAAGAAAGTAGAGCCTTCTTAGGCATTTGGGAACATTGTGGATTTCTGGAAGGAGCCTCAGGTCTGGTATAGAGATGCTCGTTATACCCTGCAAGGTAGTGGCATTGGTAAAATTGGTGTGCTTGGCCTTTCTGGGTTCCCAGGCCCTGTAGTCCAGCCAAACTTTCCCCCAATCCCTCTAGGACCCATTTACAAAATCTCCCAATTTCGAACCTGAGGGCAACCTAAATGAGGATTTAACCCTAACAAATAATTTTACAATGCAGGAGACAACCAACCTTGTAAGATAGGTATGTGTGTATCCCCATCTTACAGAAGAGAAAATTGAGGCTCATAGAGATTAAGTGACATTGCTATGTCTCACAGATAAGAAATGATATATTAGGTAACATTTTTTGTTTGTTTGCGGGTGACAGAGAATGACTTGTTAGCTTAAGCAAAAGGAAGGAGCACGGATTCTGGGACATCTCACAGAATGACAGAAGATTGACTGGCTGGGCCCTGCACGGTAGGGCCCAGAGCCACCCGAGAATCCAGGCACCAGTCTGTAGCCCCTCCCTCCTGGAAGTGCCTGCATGAATGAGCCCCAGTTCCAGCTCCACCCAGGCCCTATATCTCGTGGGTCTAATAAAATTCAGGTTCTTGTGAGAGAGGGTCTGATCAGACTCACTTGGATCATTCAGCATGGTCAGGGGTCAGGATTACTGGTACAGATGTGGAGGAATTGATTTGAGTCCTGGAGTGAAGCCCTGATACATCCACCTCAGGTGTGCACATCAGGTCCATTTTTATCTCCTGATTCTCAGCCAGGGCCTTTGCTCTGTCACACACAGTACTCTCAGGTAGCTGCAGGCCAATCCCAGTGACAGGCCGGCCAGGAAACTAAAGGTGCTAATGGCATTTTTGTAAAGGATGTCTTGAGAGCAAAGGCCTTTGGGTCCTAAAAGACCAATTATTCTAAATGAGGGAAAGTCTACGCACTGTAACAGATGGGGCAAGAGTGATAAGCAGCTCCCATCACACGGCGCAAGGGTGCCTTCAAGTCCGGAAGTTCCCCTGTTTATCTTGCTTCCTCTTTTTCCCCCCAACTCCCTTCCCTCTCCCTCTCCAAGGATTTAGTAATATGTTGTCTAGACACTACTGCTGCTGTTTCTCCTCCATTAATCCATTTTAATTGGAAAGTTATCATAATACAAACTCTCTTTGGTATTATTTGTGGCTCTGCATTATTAGAACTTCACCAACTCGCTTCCCCAGCAAATTAAACTTGCTGTGGAAGCAATGAGATCAGCTGCTCATATTAAATCAGGCTGCGCGTTGTTAAGCGGGCTTGGGAATAAGGTTCCTCAGCGGGGTGGGGTGCCATTGTTGGAGGCGTTCACAATGGCGCCACTGTTTCTATGCTGGGGATTTGCCCTCCATGCCTACTTCTCCCTTTTTGGCTGAGCACTGTGTTGGAAATTAGAGGTGAGGAGAAAGAGGGGATGGAAGCCTCTCTGATAAATGGCATCTCACTCAAAACTCAGGGCAAATGGCAATGATCAGAGTGCACATGGCCCTCCCACTTGGTAGATGACAAAGCACATTCAATCAGCCCTTGGAACCCTGTGAAGGAGGTATTGTCATTGTTGTTCAGAGCTGGAGATCAAGGCTCAGAGAGGGCAATTGAACTGGCTCAGGGCTGCAAGGCAACCTTGCGGTGGAGGATTGTGCAGAGGATGTGGCACAGCAGGGACTCCATGCCACATCCTCTGAGTCCAAAAACACGCCACTCTGAGGGAGAAAACTCAGACCAAAGTAAGCAAACATCTCTCTCAGGACAGGTGCTGGAACTAACTCATCTCAGCTAGATGGTATAAAAAGCAATTATTAAAACGATTGTCCTGTTTGTGGATTATCCACCACCTCGCTGTCTAACTTTTCCCATTTATCCAGTTAATAGAACATGACAGACACTCCTGCCTATCTGCCCAACAACCATTCTCCTCTACTTGCTTGCTACTAGAAACCCAGTTTTGTTAGGCAGAAATGTGCCTAGCCCCAGAGGAAAATTCATGATTGGTCTAGACCGCTCATGGAATTCTGCTTCCCTTTGCCAGTGATGGGTCTAAAGGCCTGTGCCTCACAAAAGGGACAGCCTTCCAGAACATCCTGGGAAAAACTCTTCTCTGTTGACAGAGGGGTGTGGAGAGGAAGACTTTTGCTTCTTTTCCTCTCCTCCAGTATGGACACTAATGTAGTGGTGCTAAAAACATGTCCACTAAGTCTTTGACCTTCCTGAGGTGGAGCCTCATTCACCCCTTGGCTGTGGGCCAGACTTAGTGACTTGATTCTGATGGTGAAAATGTGACAGGAGTGAAGGTGTGTGCCTTTTGAAGATAGGCCCAAAAAACACTGATGCTTCAGCTTTGTTCTCATAGGTTGCCCATTCTGGGGGAAGCCAGCTGCCACATTATAAGGACACTTAAGCAGCCTGTGGAGGGACCCATGTGGGGAGGAATGGAGGCCTCCTCCCAACAACCAGCATCAACTCTCCAGCCTCGTGAGTGAGCCACTCTGGAAGCTCATTCTTCTGGACCAGCCACTGCTTCAGATGGCTGTGGCGCTGGCCAATGTCTTGACTGCCACCTCAGGAGACCTCAAGCCAGAAGCCCCTAACACCCAGGCAAGCTGCTCCAGAGTCCCTAATCTATAGAAACTGTATGAGAGCGTGACTGTTTATTTTTGTTTTAAGCTACTAAGGTTTGGGTCATTTGCTACACAGCCATGAGTGACGAACACGTTGTCATGCAGCCGTCTTGGAGTCATGAGATGACTAGGGGTTGCCTATTTTGAGACTTTTTTTTTTACATGATATAATAGTTCACTGCTAGTCAGGGATTTGGTTTCTTGTAACCAGAAAAGGAAGCCCACCAGCCTCCTCCTGCCTCAACTGGAGGAAATGTGGGACACTTCCAGTCACCTTTCCCTGGAAGCAGAGGCCACATGGCCTCCATCCAGCTAGCTGGGAGGCAGGGAAATGAAGAGAAGGATCTGAAGGCTTCTGGGAGAAGGTGGGAACTGAGTTAGGCATAAAGGACAAGTAGAATTTAGATGTTGGGATAGAGATAGAAGAGGGGGGGGCATTTTAGAGAAACAGGCCAAGGAGAGCAGTGGATCATGGGAGTGGAGCGCGTTCCCCATCCTTTTGGATGGCTCCATTGGAGGGCTGGCCAGCGGTCCCTGATAACCTCACTGAGGGTGACGGTGGGCCCAGCTGAGGTGAATGCCTCCAACTCCTCAGTTCCCAGTGCAGGGGTCTTTGTGGGAGTCTCCATGGCTCTTCCAACCTCAGCCTGTGCTTTGCTGGAATTCATGTTCCTGTGCTGGGTGGGTAGGAGGGGCTGTGGGTCCTGGCTCTGCAGGCCTGTGCAGCCCTGGGAAATGGAACCCAGGAAAGATGTTCCGAGCAGAGCTCAGACCTTACTAAGGGGCTAAAAGGTGTGTGTACATTTATATGTGAGGATAAATGTTTATATTAATAGAATGCTTCCTATGTGCCCGGGCACTGCTTAAGTGCTTTGCATGTACTAACTCAATGAATTCTCACAATTACCCTGTAAGATAGGCACTATCACTATCCCATGGTACATACAGATGAAGAAACTGAGGTACACAGTGAATACTTCAAGTCCATTCAGACTCCTGTCCCTGAAGCCACTGAGTAGGCATTTCCTCTGGGCACTTCTCTGAGCCCTGGTTTTACAGAGAGACACAGCCCAGAGAGAGAAGGGGCAATTGGAGTCACATACTTGTCCATGACACAGCTGGGACCAGGTCCTGGTTCTGGCCTCCCAGCCATGCTGCCTTCCTCAGAAAGGGGCACTTCTGGGCTGTTCTGGCCACAGGGCTCATTACTGATGGTGCAAATTGAATGAAATAGCTGCTTGGTTGCAAATTAATAACAGATTTGTTTGTCATTAAGGCAGCATTGTTTAATAAAATTAGTTCAGCTGAGCATAATTACCTTCATATAAAATTCCCCCTTAAAATTACTTTGATAAATCCAAGCCAATTAGGCAGCGTAAGGATTGGGGTGTGGGGTTTGGCTCTGAGCTTGGGTTGGGTCCCTGCAGTGGTGTCCCCAGGACAAGAGCTCAGTTCCCATAGCTCTTGAAGGCCCAGTGGAAGACGTGTAACTCAGCTTCTCCAGAGCACAACCCAGAGGGTCCTGGGTTGGCCTTTCCCTGAATCCAAAATAATGTTCCTTCTAAGAGGCCCGGCCTGCGTTTGTCTCATCACCCTTTTAGACTTTCACTCTCCTGAACTTCAGGTTTCCAGGTCATTCCTCCACTCAAAGACTTTCGGGGGCTCCCTATTGCCCATAAGGCACTATGCAAAATCCTGATCTTGTTATTCAAGGTATGCAAATCTGGCCTCATGGTAATTTGGGGAAAATGATAACCAAATTGGGGATTAGGAGACTGAGCTCTTACCCACTTCTGCCCCTAACCATGCTGGGGGTTCTCAGACAGGTGGTTCCACCTGTTTCGGCTTCCATTTATACCCCTGGAAAATGGAAACAGAGGTTTCCTTCTCAGGTGGTTGTGAAGATCACAGGAGATGTGATTGTGCCGCTTCATGAGCGGCAGACCCCTGCTGTGGCCTGCCTTCTGCCCTCTGCACCCCTAGAGGCGGGCCTGTTTTCCTGGCCTGGCCACTCAGCTCACCATCATTTCTGGGTCTCTCCGTTGCTGGGGCCACACAGCCTCTTCTAGACCACCCTTCCTCCTCCTCTCTGGTTAGCTGGCTTAGGTTTTAGGGTTCAGTCAACACCCTCTGCCCTATATGCTTCTCCCATTTGCTCTGCCGGGCCCCAGACTTCCGCTGGAGCCCTGAGCCTGGCCTTGAGGGTGTGTCCCCAGCCTGGAGCAGGGATGGGATTACAGCCCACAGGTGGTGAATTTACCAGACCTCCCTTCTGTCTTTTCAGTTGGATTCTAGTTTCACGTCATTGTTGTAGTGACTTCCAGGGAAGATCTGCAGGAGAATGAAGAAATGCCGGTGTGGGCGGGGCCTCAGATCTTTGGTCCCGCCTCTTCATTACAGATGAGCCACTCAGAAGCACTGCCAGGGCTGGTTCCCCACATGCAATTTCCATCCTTTCTTCTCTGCTCCAACCCCTCTTGGCCTCTCTCTGAGCCCGCCAGTCACTTCCTGAATAACACTCTGTTTTTTACTAGGTGCCTGGATGTCAGCCCCCAGGAGGAGAATTTTCAAGCAGAAAAGTTCACATTTTATCCACAAATCTTTCCCACGCAATTTATAGTCCCACGATCTCCCAATGGCTCTGCAGGAAGCCAGTGGAAAGTAAGGATGCTGAGTAGGGCACGGTGCGGTACAACTCCAGGGGGTGCTACTGATAGAAGGTGTCAACCGCCAGCCTTGCACAGCTGTACATTGTGCCCTGGGGCAGAGAATCAGGGGGCACAGGCATATCAGGAAGAGACCCAGGTGACACTTCTGGGAGGTGGTTGAGACAAGCAGGGAGGAAGGACAGGCATGGGGCAGGAGAGAGGACAGCCCTGTATCCCAGGAAGCCCTGCATGGGGCTTCTCACAGAACATTTGGGGCCTGAAGGATGGTGCAAACTCACTCTGGGGCTTTCAGCCTCAGTTTTCTTGTGTAAAATGGTGAAAACGACATGTGCTTTAAAAGGGTGTGTAATGAGAAAATAGATTGAAAGTGTTTCAAAAGTAGAAAGCGAAATCCCAAAGCCCGTGCTGTCATAGCAAATGACCAGCTGTCAGAGCACAGGGAGCCCCTCCCCTCTGCTCAGAGCCCCGAGGCTGAGACAAGGGGGGGCACCCTGTGTCTGGTTGGAATTCCAGCTTCCACCAGGGAGCCACAGGTTTGGTAACAGTGGTGTGTGTGTTGTGGGGTACGCATGGGGGTGGGGCAATGAGGTGAGACACTGGTCTCACTCCCTCTGCACAGAGCGGAGGATATTCCTCTTGACTCGTTTCTCCACATCTCCAGGGCCCAGACTCCTGGGCTGGCCCCTCCTGAAAGGCCTCCCCAGTCGCCCAGCCAGAGGCCTTGGATAGGGGAGGAGTAGGGTGAACAGCAGCTCACAGGGACTGAAAAGTTCTGAAAATGGCCTGAGCACCAGCCCTCCCCAGCCCCCAGATCCCTCCAAAGCCCTTTTTGAAGGGAACCTCGGAGCTCTAATGAGTTGAGAGCTTTTATGGGAGCTCAGGCAAACCAATTAGGTTTGCTTAAAAATATTGTATTCATTAGCATGAAAATAAAGCTGAACTTTTTAGAGATAATTGCATCTTTTAAAATGTGGTAGTCTTTGTCTGGGCTTGTCTCATAAATATGCATGCTGCATAATCCTTTTGGAACCGCGGTGGCAATCATGAGTAACACACAAATGCATCCAGGGTGTTAATATTCTGACGAGAGTGGGGCAGGCGGTGCCACCACCGGCCTATGGAGCCGGCCCTGTAATCCCCAGCTGCAGCCCACACCGCTCACAGGACCAAGCGCAGCAGTCTCCCCGACACCATACACCAAGGCTTCAGTTCTTTCAGTTCTGAATCGCTCCTTTTGTGTTGATGTCTGCCAGGAGGTGGGCTGCAGGATTCTTGGGCTTGGCAGCAGATGCCAAGAAGAGGGGCACAGTGGCTGAGTTTAATTTACAGCTGGGGAAATTGAAGCCCCAGAGGGTTAAGTGGGTTTGCCAAGGGCACCCAGCGTGCATGGGGCCAACATGGAGCCCAGTTTGCCATCTCAGGCTGATGCTCATTATCTGAAATCCAGTGAGGGTCCCTGCCGGGGAAAGGACTGTGCTTACATTCAGGGGGCAGGGGATGCATTTCAGGTTGGTGAGCCTGGTGGCTGGGGGAAGGGTTGGTGGCAATCACCTGCTGCTCCCCAAGCCACCCCAAATAAACATGCCATCTAAGCTGAAACTGTTAGCTTGCTATGTCAGTATGTCTTCAAGACAAGTTCTAAGCAACCCCCTTCCCAGCTGGAAGTGACCCGCAGCCCTGCTGGGTAGAAATTCCTGAGTTGCCTGTAGCCCCTGTCCTACAGGGGTTCATTTGCCCCTGCTCCCCTCCTTCCCTTCTACCCAGGTGGAACAGCTTCATAAGATTAAAATCCCAGTTCTCTGTGGGACATGGGGACTGGCCTCCAGGGAAAACTGTGACTTCAGTGAAGTTTCATGTCAGCAAACAATTTCTAAATTCTTGCTCTGACCTCAGCACCAAACTAAGCCTTACAGGGCTACAGGTAAGGCAGTGAGTCAAGGGGTCCGCCTGCCTGCCCTAGCTGCTCACCATCTATGGGAGGCAGGCACCTTTGTCAGATGGATGCCTGAGACCTGGCCCCTTGCAGAGCAGTGCTGAGGGGGTGTGAGAGTAGGGCGTGCCTTAGTTGTGTGGGCAAGGCTGACTGTGCCGACAAGCCACCTTCTGAAGGCTGGGTGGGGTCTGGGCAGGTTTTGGGGAACAACCTGGACAGAGGGAGGTCTAGGGCTTGGGCAATTTCTGAGCCAGGAAAGTTTTTCTTTTCCTCTTTCCAGTCTCCAGGGACTCCTCTTTCCTGTCCCAGGGCTCCGAGCTGCCTCCTGGCTGTCCCTCTACCCACCCCCGCTTCCCACAAGCCACTGCAAGATGTGCCAGGGTTCCAACGTCACTAACTAGGAAACCATCCAAATGTCCAGCTTTGACTGATGAGGTGAGAAGGGCATCACTTTCATTTACAGCCTACTCACTCTTGTCAAAAAACCTTTTAGGTTAAATGAACCACATGAAATTGCCACATTCAACCATTCTGGAATAAAATGGTGACTTGTATGCTTTCTGAGTACAGGGGCAGCATCTGTGTTGTCCTGCTTAATCCTCAGGAGGAGCCCACGAGAGAGACTGTGACTACCACTCCTATAGTGCAGACAGAGAAACTGAGGCAAAAAGCGCTGAACTTTCCCAGGTCCTGTGGAGATGCAGGCACTGGTGCCACCCGGAGGTGCCTGAAAGACAAGACAACATGCAACTAGAAACTCACAGTGCAGTGGAAAGGCCAAGTGCAGTGAGGTGGTTGGGAGCGGAAGGCCACTTGCCATAACTTGGACTGTGAGGAAGTTTGGCTGTTAAAGACCAAGTTCGGTTCTGAGCCTCCTGACTGAGGAGCAGCGAGTGGGCAAGGGAGACGGGCAGGGGCGCAGCCTGCTCACTGGCTCTAGGGACGGGCCTGCCTGTGCAGTAGGGACAGCTCCAGGACCACAGCACGATTTCCCTACCAGGCACATAGAACAGCATGGGGCACCTTTTGGCTCCTGTTTTTAGAGAAAGAACAGAGGTAATAGTGGTGAAGGCCAAACTGTAATGTTAAGGCCAGAGATGGGCTTGGAGGCAGGGCACCAAAGGCTTGTCCCCAGGAATGCAGCTCCCTGGTGATCTGGCTTGGTGCAGGGGCACCCTCTAGAGCGCAGAGGACAAGCCCGGCCCTACAGTCACATCAGACTTTCAATCCGAGCCTGGTGGGTGGCTCCAGGCCAACTCATTAGTTACAGCATTTCATACCAAGGCCATGTCCCCTGGAGCCCTTTCTTTCTATGTTTAAAAGTTCTGGAAGAATTACCATGGTAATTTTAGGGACTTTTTAAAAAAATGGAAATGGATTGCTAATTTGTGGGAAGCGAGGCCTGGTCCATGGGATGTGGTTGGGCACTCCATCGAGTCCTCTCACGTCACTTTGGTAGAGCTGGTCTCACTTGGTTCTTAGGGTTCAGTGTTAATATGATGGAAGTTGGAATGTGGGGAGAGTGATCAATGAGCAGCACACGCCTCATGCAACAAGCGTATCCTGAGCATTGTTTCATGGCCATACTCACAACACCACCTTACGCTTATAGCGACAGCACAGTATTCTAGGACAGGCATGCACTATATTTGTGTGGAAGCAGTACTTTTTTTGCTATTACCAATAATTCTGTAGTGATCAACATGGTACATATACAGTTGGAAACAATGTTGTGTGCAACACTGTGCATATACGTTTACAGGTGATGTTTTGTATGAGGACTTAGAAAAACTGTTGCATTAAATGTATGTGCACTTAATGTGTTATAGGCACTTTCAAATGACTCTCAAGAAAGAAAAATCAGTTTACAGTTCTAACAAGTATATGAGCATGTCATTTCTCCAAATCCTCCAAATAAGACTGCCTATCACATGCTCATTATTCTACATATTGATTCTTCTTGTTGATTTTAAAGAATTATTTATATATTGTAGATATCAGCCCTTCGTCAGGTAGGCATATTGGTGCAGGTTTTCCTTTGGTCTGTTACTTTTACTTGTCCTTTGTCTCCACTTACCGATTATTTTGTCATACAAACATTTTACATGTTTATGTAATGAAACCTGTAACTCTTCCTTCATGGCTTCTGACTTTAAAGACTGACTTGAATAGGAAGGCACCTTCCTTTTCAAGATTATGAAAAATTTACCTACCCCATATTTTCTTCTGCTTTTTGAAAACATAGTTAAAAATCCTTTTGGGTGAGTAGAGGCGTGAACTTGTACAGGCAGCACATTCTCACTGTGCCCTTCACCACCACGACCTTTTGGTTCTTCTCACCTCACAGCATAGAATGGGATTTTACTTCCTGTGCTCCTGGAGGCTGGGTGGGTGCTGCTACTAGCCTGGCCCCAGGAGTTTTGAGCAGAAGCCGTGGGGTCACGTTACCAGGGAGAGACTCGAGTCAGGGCCCCCCACCAACTAAGCTCTTTTCTCGGTTCTTGCCTCGCTTGCAAGAGACAAATTCAAGCGAGAGACAACACATATAGTGGAAATGAGACAACAAGTTTATTTACGAAATACACAGGGGCCCAAAGTTGCAAGTCTGAATGCAGGCACTGCTAGTCTAAATGCCCCACATATAGAGGAAATAGAGCTGTTAGTTGTTTGTTAGCAAGTTTGTTCTATACACTTGAGCACCTGGCTACAAGTGAGCACTCAGCTAATCTGTGAGCCCTGAATATTGGGGTTCAGGGGTTATGTACCTTAGTCAGCCTCTAGGTTCCTCCTCCTTGTTCCCCTTCTAAACCTTGGGAATAATGCACAGCTACAAAGCCTTGCTTTCTCAGTTAGTAAAGGCTCTTTGTCTTAGTAAAATTGTAACAGAGGCCCCCTTTCCCAGCACAGAGTCTCAAGGACTCCCCTCCTCCTGTGCTATCTCTGCTTGTGATGTTCGGAACACCCGTCAATCTTATCTCACCAGGCTTGGGACTGCTGTGCCAACCGGTGAGACATGTCTCCCTTCTCCTCTCTGCCTTAGTTTACTGGCTATCCTACTTGACAGTCACTTCACTACCAAGCGTTTAATGGCTAATGCAAGACCTTTCAGTTCGTGTCCAGACCTTCCATGAGATGGAGTCTGCTCCATCAGCTAGCTGCTGTGTGATTTCAATGAGCAGAGCCTCGCCCGCCAGCCTGTAGCGGACACGTGGCCTGAGCCGGAGTCAGCCTTCAGTGTGTCTGTCACTGAGACTTGGGGGCGGTTGGTCAGCACAGCACAGGATCCCCTATCTGGGCTGATATCAGACGGGATGGAGCTTTTGCTTTTTCCCCACACGGACAGCTGATTGCTGACTTTCCATTTTTAAAAAATGACTCATCTTTCCTTGCTTCTATAAAATGCCGTTTATCATGTTTCCAATTCTGTTCTATGCACAGGTATTTATCTGGACTCCTTAGTCTGACCATTAACCTATTTGCCTATTCTTCCACCAGAATCAACTTTATAACGTATTTTGATATTTTGCAGAGAAAGCTTTCAAGCTTATCTTGCTTTCTCTTATCAATTTACTCTTTAGACCAACTTTAGAATTAGTAGTTTAAATTTCATAAAAATATTCTTAGGATATGTATTGAAATTGCACTGTATTTATATGTTAACTGAAGGACAACTTCTGACTTTATATATGGAAACTTCTCTCATTATTCATGCATTAATCCAATCACACTTTTGGGAAGCATTTTCTGAGCTCCTACCGTAGGCCAAGCATGTTGCTGGCACGGAGGATAAAAGATGAGCAGGGCCCTCTGTGCCAGCCAGGTCCACAGTCTGGTGGGAGACGGTCAGGACCATGGATGAGGGGCCAGCGGGGGAGACACAGGCTCGGGGAGGGTGGGGGCAGGAAAGCCCAAGGACAGGCTGCAATGAAACTGTCTCTCAGTTTGAGGGGGTGTCAGCGAGGGGAAGGGCTCACCAGTCAGGTGGAAATGCCTGACTAAAGGTTCTAGGCGGGGATGCAGCCAGAGAAGAAGAGGAAGGTGGAACCTGCCTCATGCTGCCTGTGGTGTTAAGGGGTTTGGGCTTGATCCCCAGAACAACAGGGCGCTGCTGACAGGTTCCAACTGGGACTGACCCTGTGGCCTTAGTGTGGCCTATATTTGGGGCATGGTCTGCTCATTTCACCAAGGACAGGAATCCCGTAACTCCTATATTTAATGACTTGGTTAACAGTTTGGAGCACAAGCCAATCCAAAAGATATCACATGGCTAAGAAAAAAGGATCAAGCCCTAGAAATAACTATTATTGAAGACCTACTACATGCTAAGAATTTTCATAGTATAGTATTGAGGTTTTTAGTATACGGCCAGATGTTTACATAATATAAAACCTCATGGTAACCTCAGGTTCTGCAGGTATGATTTCCACTTTACAGATAAGACCAATGAGGTTCAGAGGGCTGAGGCGATTTACCCCACGTTCCAGAGCCAGTTAGCAGTGGAGCTGGAACTGTACGGCAGGACTTCACACTTCCAAATCCAGGAGACTTTCTGCCCTTCCACAGCTGCGTGTCGTTATAAAAAGGAGCTAGTTCTCAGCCTGGGGGTGGGGGCGGGGGACAGGCAGGGCTCCTTCTTCGCCAAGTTTTATTTAATTTTCCATCAGTAGGTGTCAACTGTGAACTAGTCAGAAATGCTAAAATAACAGCTTAAAAACATAGGAACAGAAATGGAAATGTAATTTTAGCGTGCCTCACCACCCCCCTCCTGAAGATAAGTGCTGCTTACGGAGTATCCGTTACAGAAATGTAACACTTAAGGACCCAACTCACAGGAATTGCTGGTGATGTGCAATTTAGCAACTTGGGCTATTAAAGGAGAAGGGGTGGGGGGAAGCTCCACAGGCAGAAAATTGAAAACAAAAGGAAATGGAGAAAAAAGCAAAAGCATTCCTACCTTTGGTTGTAGTTCCTCCTAATGGCCTGGGAAATAGCTTGCTGGATAAAAAAAGTCTTGCTTGGCGGAAACATTAACTCCAATACGGTGCTTTGGATGGAAAAGGGGGCTGGGCTCAGCCAATTCAGGCATCAGGGCCTTTGACAGGTGAATTAGCTAGGGCTCATTCAGCACCTACCATGTGTCTGCAGTGGCACTGCACCCAGGGGCTTCAGGATGGAAGGCTGCATTCCTCTCCCAAGGGATTTGCTGTTTGCATTTGCATGTGACACCCACAGGGACCAGGAAGCGATCACAGAAATGCAGAACAAGAACAGAGATGCAGAGATGTGTGGGAACAGATCTCACGCTGAGGGAAGGAGTGGTACAGCTCCGATCTGGGCCAGCTGAGGAGGGTGGCATGGGGAGGGCACGTGGAGTCATGCCTCAGGAGCAGGCAGATCTAAGTTCCAGCCTCAGCTCTGGCCTGGGTTTTCTGTGTGAATGGGGATGAACTGTTTCACCTTGCTGAGTCCCAGATTCATCACATGCCAAATAGTGGAAGTTAATCACATGGTTTCTAAGGCCCCTGTAGACCTTGATGCCTATGATTCTATGAGTTAGAATTATTAGTAAGATTTTTTTCAATTGCTAGTAACAGAAATCCATCTGCAGCCAGCTTGCCAAAACAGTAGGCATGTATTGGCTTAGGTCATTGTACAGTCCAAGGGTGTGCGAGGACCAGTTATGGATGGATCCAAGAGCTGACAAAGGGTTCCTTTGGCTGGTCTCCCTCCTGTTTCACCCCCTGGGTATGCTCTCTTCTCTCTGTGCCCACTTGTCTTTCTATAAGGAGACAATAATTTTTTATAGATCCAATGGGCAAGCCCTAGGAGCTCAGCCCCACCTAAACCTCAGGGAATGGGTTTCTTCTGGAAAAGAGGGCTTCGGGCACCAGCCCAAAGGGGATAGGGTCGATGGCAGGCACAAATGACCAATGATCTCCACTTGGGCCTTGAATGCATTTCGGGGTTCACAGAGAAGAAGTTCAGGAGGGGAGGAGCCTTCCAGGAGAATTGCAGGGTCAAAGCTATGCCACAGGCCTGGCCAGAACCTTTGGGGGTCCAGGGCAGGAGCCCAAAGGGAGGCCACACACTCATATGCCTAAATATTAAAAAGTCATAATTCACACTAACAAGCTGCTCAGAGATTTTTCTACTTATCTGGATGCATATATTTTCATAAGACCCAAAGGCTATTCAGGATTTTCAGGATCCTTGGAATTTTGAACCAGAAAGAACAACAGAAACAGAGAGAGAGCTGCCTCCTTCCCGGCCCTGACTCCATCCCACTCCAACTGCAGAGCACACATCCAAACTCTGAGCACAGCCTTGCCAGTAGCTGGCCTGGTCGTGTGCACTTTCCCCGTTGCTCTGCAGGGGTCTGGCCTGGGGAAGAGGGGCTGGGGACGTTTGAGCAGGGAATTCTGGGTTCTGAATGCTGGAGTGTGGCAGGGAGGGAGTATGTGGGCTCCAGTGGGCGCTTCCTCGTGGTCCCATAGACTGCTTGCTTTGGGGAGAGGGGTGGTGCCTAGAAGAGGGCCCCATAAAGAGCCAGGTCCAGAGCAGGGAACCCCTTTACCAGTTCTAGGGCTGGTGTTGGTGGGGACCTAGGAATAGATGTGCACGTGGAGGGCCACAGACGAGAGTGGAATTTGGAGGAAAGGGCTGGGAAATGAAACTGAAAATATGTCTGGGCTTGAATGAAGATGGCATTGAACTTTAGGCTGCAGACATTAGACCTGTTCCTATGGACAATGGGGAACCTTGGGGGTCTGAGCAGGAGGGTGGCAGGCCTGGAGGCAGCTCAGAGTGACCCCAGTGATCCCACATCCAGGAATGCTCCCTCTCTCCTGCCCTGGGTACTTGCAGGTTCAGCTTCCTGCGTCTGCAGCATCCTTCACTAGGACTCCTTGAGACGGAGCTTTGCTGTGGGGACAGTCCTGAACTCCCACCCCCACCCAGACTGAGTGGTTTTTGCCTTTGACCCCTGGAGTTTTCCTCATCAGAGTGCACCCCTGTGCACTGGGTCTCATTCCTCCAGCATAGGCTTTTCCCTAAACCAGGCCCCCAAAATATTAGTGAAGGGAAGGAGATTGCTGCAAGAAATATCAGGGAGGTGGGGTTGAAAGAGAGCACTTTGCAGAGTGTATCTTATGTACTTACCTCCTCAGGGCCTTGGTTCCTAGCCCCCAGCCCCCTTTAAGAATACATCTACAATCTGACTGCGTTCACCACCCTGTGATCACCAGCCGGGGCCAGTAGCCACTATTCCTGCTCATTGGATTGTTGAGGCCTCTCCTAACTGACCCCCTCCCATCTTTATCTCTTTTCAATGCAGCAGCCTGGTAAATGTAGAGCAAGTCACCTGTCTGTGATGGTTTCCCATCTCACTCAGCGTAAATGCCAAAGTCCTGACAAAGGTTTGAGAGGGGTGTCCAACCCGTGGCCCGTGGGCTGCATGCAGCCCAGGATGGCTATGAAAATAGCCCAACAGAAAATTGTAAATTTACTTGAAACCTTTTTTTTCGCTCATCAGTTTTTGTTAGTGTTTGTGTATTTAATGTGTGGCCCAAGACAGCTCATCTTCTTCCAGTGTGGCCCAGAGACGCTGAAAAGTTGGACACCCCTGGAAGGAGTTGTATGCACCCAGATCGCCTGAGGACCTTAGGAAAATGCAGATTCCGATCCAGGAGGTCAGGAGGAAGGGAGTGGTACCTGAGACTCTGCGTTTCTAACAAGCCCCAGGTGAGTCCATGCTGCTGGGGAGAGGACCACACTGTGAGTGGTGAGGCCCCAGGATGGTGTCTCCCTCTCTTGGGCTTCTCCACTGCCCTCATCCTCCTTCTAGGACAGGGGTGTCAAACTCATTTTCACCGGGGGCCACATCAGCCTTGCGGTTGCCTTCAAAGGGCCGAAATAATTTTAGGACTGTATAAATGTAATTTCTCCTTAACTGTTAAGGAGTTGCAATTACATTCGGCCCTTTGAAGGCAACTGCGAGGCTGATGTGGTCCCCGGTGAGGATGAGTTAGACACCCCCGTTCTAGGGTGGCCAGCAGTCCCTGTTTGCCTGGGACTGTCCTGATTTTAAAACTGGAGGTGCCATGCCCTAGGAATCCCCTCAGTCCTGGGCAAACTGGGACTGTTGGTCCCTCTCCCCCCACCTACTTCCCTCGGGCTCACCTCCTGGGGGGTGTCCTCACTGCAAAGCTACCTCTGAGGAGGCCCCCTCCCCACCCCAAATCCCCTGCTCTTCTTCTCCACTTGTTTTTCCCTAGGAGTCATCATCCACTGATGTACAATTTTATGCATTTATCTCATTTATTGTCTGTTTCTCTCCATTGGAAAGTAAGCTGCACAAGAACTAGGCTGTTTCTCTTTTGTCCCTGATATAACCCTGGAGCTGGCGACAGTGCCAAGTATATAGTTGACACTCAATAAAAATGATTGAATGATTAAATGAATGCCTGGCCAAACCAGTGTTTCTCCCACTGGGATGTGAGTCTCCCGGGGAAATTGTGAAAATGCAGATTCTGATTAGGGGGTCTGGGGTGGAGACCGAGATTCTGCACTTCTGCAAGCTTCAGGTGACGGGAATTTGGCCAGTCTCTGGGTGGAGGGATCTAAAAGCTGGTCCCTTTCCTTCTCTTTCACATGTCCCCTCCACTGTCTTGGAAGGAGGGCAGTCTGGACTTGGAGGTGAGGTGAGGGCCCCTTGGAAGTGGTGGGAGCAGGTGGAACCACCCAAGTCCCTTTGGTGAGGTGGCCACCCAGCTGGTCCATTCAACTGATTGACCCAATGATGGAAATGGCCCAGACCACAGTCTCCCTGATTTGTGCTGGCTTTCAGAAAGAACTCTTCCCCTCCCACTCCTCTTTACTGTCTCTACAGCTGGCTTGAGCAAGCAAAAGATTTCTCTCCAGAGCCAGTCTCTGTTTGGCTTTGCACCTGCTGCCGGCAGCTGTTGCCCAAGTTCCCGTTAATGGCACAAATGGAGTCTCTAATGGCAGGGCCTAAGCCCCGGTTGGCAGTGGGGCTGGGGTGTGTGGGCTGCGCAGACAGACGGGAATCCTGCCAACTGCCAGATCTAGGCTGCACCGTCAGTCAGACAGACAGCCAGACGGGGGCCAGCCAGGCAGCCAACCAGGCAGCCTACTTAGCGTCTTCACCCAAAGAAGCTGTTTTCAGGGACTCAGGAAGAAGTGTAGACAGGCTCTCAGCTCTCTAGGAGTCCATGGGTTAGTTGAGGCAGGCAGTCCTTGACACAGAAAAGACTCAAAGAAAGAGACAAGACCCAAGTAAAAACCTGGGCCTGAGTTGTGTCTGTGGAACCAGCAGCAAAGGCTGTGAAAATTCTGATAAATGTGACTATTTCTTCATCTAAAGACTTTAATGGAGCCTCGGCTGGTATGGCTCAGTGGACTGCGAACCAAAAGCAAAGTGTCACCGGTTCTTTTCCCAGTCAGGGCACGTGCCTGGGTTGCAGGCCAGGTCCCCAATAAGGGGCATGCGAGAGGCATCCATACGTTGGTATTTCTCTCCGTCTCTTCTTTCCTTCACCTCTCTAAAAATAAATAAATAAAATCTTTAAAAAAATATGTTAGTGGAGTGTTTTAAATGTAAAACTGAGGTATTCTCTGTGATAATGCATGTGCTCGTTAGAAACTTGAGATATGTAAAAGCATTTTAATTTACAGAAACAAAATAAAATCATGGGTGGTTCTGACTTGCCATTAGGTAAAGTTGCTAAGAACTCTTAAGGTTTATATTTACTTGTGCTGATAATTTTTGGAAGTTCTAGCTTTTAAAGACATCAATGTGCTCAAATACTTCCCCAAAAGTTTGTAATGTTGATGCTGACACAGGTGCTGTGATAGCAACAATTACTGAGAATATTCTGTGTGCCAGGCATGTAATCTCACCACTTCCTCCTGACGCTCCATGAGGGCATGTGGTCACTGACCATGAAGCCACTGGGTTTTATTTGCCTTTCATCTGGTCGCTGTGTGCCAATTCCTCTGAGGGGGCCCATCCTCCTCAACTTCCACTCCCTGTGCTTCTGTAGGTGACTCAACCCCAAGGCAGATATGTAACACGTGACTCAGGCCTGGCCAATCAGAGCATTTCCCTGGCCATGGTGGTTGGTTCAGGGATGGTCACATGACCCAAGGAGAACCAATGATGCTTGGGAACAAGATCTTTTCCCTCAGGAATGTGCAACTGAGGGAAAAGAAGTAAGATCAAGTTCCTGCCTTCAGCTTGTGACCACAAGAGGAGAGCCTCTTTGAGAGCCATGGGTAGGTGGTGCCTCCCCACGGCAGAGAGGAGAGCTGAGCCTTGAGATGATCACCAGGGCCTGGTAACACGGTGGCTGGTTTTTGCTTGAACAAGTTTGAGCTGTTTGTATGTTACTTGCAACTCAAAGTGTCTTGGCTGATACAAAGGCAAGTATCACTCATATTGCCCCTTTGCAGACAGTAGACTCTATCTGTTAAGGAGGAGATGATGACAGTTTGAACTGATGTCTACAGGATACCATGTCAGGTGTGGGGCTGAGCCAGGGGCAGAAGGCTGTACAGTGATGCGGTTTCTGAAGGCATGGCCCAGCGGATGGCAGCCATGCCCTGGGAGAGAGCCTACAGTAGAGTTACTATTTGTCTGGCCCCTTCTCATCTTGGTGGTGAGGAGTAGGTGAGTGGATTCCTCTTGGCATAAGGTCCTAGAATGGTGTCCTAGCATTCAGACTCCACGTATGCTATTGGGAGAATATTATCTGTGGCAGGGGCCAGCATTTCCAGAGAAATTCAGAAGATGGTCCCAGGAGACTGTGTATGGTGAGTCAAAGCATCCTAGATCCTGCTTGGGGTGAGCAAGAGCCCCGGGGGGAGCTGACCTGACCAGGCAGAAGTGCCATTGCACTTGGCCAGGCCGTTGAAGAGCTTCAATTTGCAGACTGAAGTGATGGAAGTTCACCTTCTCTTATTTTTCCAATCTTTGTCTGTAAAGCAGATTTCTGCAGTGTCAGAAACTCCGCTCGCTTCAACCTTTGTTAAGGAAACAAACTGCCGGAGTTGAGCGTCTGTTTCATCCAGAGTGCTTTAGCAGTCCCCAGATGCTGGGGCTGCTTTCATGTCCCAGGCTATTGGAAATTGAGCTGCTCCAGCCAGGGAGGTTTCCATTTCAAACTGTGCTTCAGTTTACAGGTTTTATTCACAAGGCACAACAGAGTTCCCATTGAGGACGGAGGAACCAGACAGCCAGCTCCCACATCACAGCAATAATATACTCCCATTGCAATATGCCCTAACGATCCTTGGGTTGAAAATGAAGCTAGGATGTGGCAGGGCCAAGGGCACCCTGGAAGTGAGGGCAGAGTCAGCATTCCACCCTGGGTCTGCGGACACTTAACACTCTCTGCACTCTAACTTGATGCCATCCCTAGCCCTGTTGCCAGAAGACCGTAGGCACTGGACAACGGAGGACTGATGCCCCAGGTGAGACAGAGTGGACAGTGCAGGAGCTCATCACACTACTCTGAACAGTGTGAAATTGGAAACTGATGCATTGTTCATTTCTGAAATTTTCCACTAATTACTTTCAGACTGTGGTTGGCCTTGGGTAACTAAACTTGGGAAAAGCAAAACTGTGGATAAGGGGGGAATACTGCACATCCAATAGAGTTTATTCATCCTCTAAAAAAGGGAAATTCTGACACATGCCAGAATATGGATGAACCTTGAAAACGTATGCTAAGTGAAACAAACAGGCTTAAAAAGACAAATAGTGTATGAGTCCACGTCTGTGAAATACCTAGAATCGTGGAGTACATACAGGCAGAAAACCGAATAGTAGTTACCAGGGCCTGGGAGAGGGGGAATTATCATGTAATGGATACAGAGTTTCGATGTGGGGTGAGGAAAACATCTGGGAATGGTGATGACGGTTGCACAGCGGTGTGAATGTAGTTAATGCAAATGAATTGTACACTTGGAAATGGTTATAACAGTAAATTTTTGTTATGTCTATTAACCACAAAATTTTTAAAAATAAAAATATATCCCTTAGTGCACATTATATTACAGCTTTCTATTCAGGGGAGGTTCCCCTAACTGGTGTCCGTGGGCTTCCTCCCCACAAAGCAAGACCATCTTGTCTTGTTTTTATCTGTGTGTCCTGTGGCTTTTAGTCACCCGCCAACCCCCCCCCCCCGCCCCCGCCAACAAATTTGCCATGTGCTGAAGTGGAGTCTGGACTTCTTCCTTGCATTCAGCTTCCATGGCTAAGGTGTTCAGCTTCATATTTTGCGTACAAACAATGCCTCTTCCATTAACAGCCAAAAGAGCAGGGTTTAGGCCCCCACATACTCAGACTCTCCAGGAGCCGCATCTCCTCTCTCTCATGCCCACGTTTCCCAACTTTACAAGGGGCCGGTCCGGCCTGTTCCCAGAGATGGAATTAAGAGGCAGCTGTCTGAGGCCAGAAGATGTGTTGTGGCTCCATGGGTCTAGAAGCTACAGCCCAGTGGGACTCTTGCCAGGTCAGAGGCAGCTGAAGCCCGGAGTGGGGGCTCAACACACTGCCCTGCTGGCTGCAGCGGCTGGTACGCAAGTGTGGCAACTCTGGTCAAGTCTACAATGCACTGCCTGGGGCTGGACCCATGACCCGAGTGGCTGCCTCTGCACCAGTACACATTCCAGTCTAGAGTGTGGAGATTCTCAGAGAGTCAGCACAAGCAATCCTGTGATCTCATTAATTAATGCCCCACCTGCCCAAGGAAGTTAGTTTTAAGTGTAGATCAGTGAAGAAACTGCTGGTTGGTTGCAAGTTCAAACCAAATTAGTTTGAGGAAGAAGGAAAAAAGCATTTTAGGGTCGAGGGCTTGGCTTCTATGTGGAGGAACCAGGGGTCATTTGAAATGATTGAGACCCAGTCTTTCTCTTCTTCTTGGCTTGTGTGGTCTTTGATTGGCTTTATTCTTCACACAGGTCCATTCCACAGAGAGTCATGGGTGACTGGCAGTTTCAGACCATATTCTCTCAATTCAGCAGTAGCAACTGAGAGAGGTTATCTTCCTCATTAGCTCTGGAGAAAAGTCCCAGGGAAAGCCTCTGATTGGTCACACTAGGATAATTTGTTCCTTCCTGAATTAATTGCTGTAGTCCATTTTAGAAGGGTATTCTGATTGGTTGGGCCCAGGAACCTTTACCTAGGGAAGATAGAATTGCATGATTGACAGGTCTATCAGGACCACCAGGGATGGGGAACAGCATGTCACAGGAAAAGGGGAAGCATTATCAGGGGAGGGTGATAAGAAAGCACAATGAACCCCCAAAGACTTTGGGAACAAGTATCCAGAACCAGCCCCAGATGGGCAAGCTCCCAGTGGGCTCTCCTGCAGACTCATTCCCCAATCTTCCCCAGAGGAAGGTGTGAGCTCCCTCAGAAGTACTGGCTCAGGTTCTGGGGTCCACAGGCACTCTGACCCAGAGCCCTCATTTCTCTTAGAACCACTTGCTTTTGTTCCAGCACAGAAGACATCCTCCCCAGCCTGGACCCATCTCTGTCTCAATGTGGAGAGCCATGTTTTGGAGGAAAAGTCCACCTGGCCAGACCTGCAGTTTGGGTACAGCCCTGGATACATTGAAGATGCTCCAAGAGGACTTGCCTCACCTAATCACCCTCCTGGTCATGTTCTCTTCCCTCCCCATCTCCATGCCCTTCTGCATGGTAGATTTCTAGAAGAGTCAAGCGTGGGGAGAGGATGTGTGGTCCCAAGTGGCACGCCTTAGGCAAATGAATGTGTGAATGAAGCGTGAATGAGTGAGTGACTGTGTGGGTTGACTGACAGACTGTGTTAAACTTCAGAAGGAGATGAAAAAATGAGACACTCTATTCCCAACAGGGATTGGCAAAAGGCATCTCTGGCTAGCTCAAGTCTGAGAGCTATCATATCCCAAATCAATTTTCAGACTTAGAACAAAAATGCCCATCTCTCTCCCTCCGGTTCTCTCTGTCTCCTCTCCCAAAAGAACGCATTTGGCAGGGACAGATGGCCTTGTGTCAGCGTCCCCGTGTGATATTGATGTGAACAGCGAGAAAAGGAGACGTGTCGCGTAGATGTAAAAATAGATGTGCATTAGGAATGCATGAAGTCAGACCCCTCCTCTGGCCACGCAGGCGTGCTATTCTAAACCCAGTACTCACGGGTTTGGTATCCAGCCACCCGGCAAGGCAGAGCAGTGGTCTGGAACTTGACATTTAAAGGGTTTGAAAGAAATAGAAAGAGGCATGCAGGCTTCTTTTTTTAAGTCAGTCTGGCTATTTCTGAATGGGGCATGCCAAGAAAATGGGAGATCGAATTCACAGCATTTTTGAACCATAGTGTCTGGAGATGGAGGGGCTGGAGGAGCTGTCCTGTCTGGTCTCCCTCCCCACACAGGGATTCTTTTCATGAAGGCCCTGACGATGGTCTAGTTTCTGCTTGAATACCTTGAGTGACGGGGCACTCTCTACCTTAAGAGGCAGTGTTTCGTTGCTGGGAAGCTACTGCAAAGTGCTTTTAATAAAATATTGGGTTGACATCTGTCTCTCTGTAATGCCCCTCCACTGACTGTGGGGTTCAGTCCTATTCTATGGTTTTGAAATTTATATCCACTGGTATTTCCTGGGTCCCCATTATCTGCTCAGCCCTGCATAAGGAGCTGTGGAGGCTTAAAGAGAAGACAGGGTTTCCAAAAGCAAGCTAGCACACAATCTGGGGAGATAATGAACATGTGTGGAATAATGAGATAGTGCGTGGCGACAGGATATTATTAAATCCGACACTGTGTGATACTCCCTGTTTCCTTCCCAGTCAAAATCAGTGACAACTTTTGCCACCTCCCATGTTCGTTAGTGACACCTACATTTTAGTAGTGTCTCTGGTTTGGGAACTTGGAATGACCTTGGCTTATTCTTACTTGCCCCCTCCCCATCTGGTCCCTCCCGGAGTCCTGCAGAGTCACTCAAGAGTGCCTCCCTTCCTGCACCTCCTCTCTGCTCATACTGTTGTCGCCATCTTCATCTTGGGGTTTCAGAGTCCCTTGTAGTTTGGCCCACATCACTCCCCTCTGACTTTGCCTCTGCTCACAGCTCCTCCATGAGCCCAGCTCTGGCCACATGGCAGTACCCACCATTGGACTCAGATGCTTTCTGCCTACCCCCTTTCTGCCTTTCTTCCTGCCATTTCTCCCTTCTCTCTTTTTTTTATTCAAATTCCATCACTTCTTTGAGGTGTGGTGGAAACTTGCCTGCTCTGTGGTCCCCACATCTGAGAATAAACAAATCATGTATTTCCCGACAATTGCACTTTTCTCTAGCAAAACTGCCAACTAACCCTTGAGTCCTTTCTTGGTATTTAAGGCTCATGGCCCCATGTGATGGAAACAAAAAAAGGGTGTGGACTCATTAAACTTGGCTTTGAACTGTGACACTGCTGCTTACTAGCGGCGCTCTCAAGCAAGTCACAACTCACACTGGCCCTTGGTTTCCACTGGGGGAGCAAGTCCACCCACCTCGCCGGGCTGCTGAGTAACTGAGTTGGTGAGTGTGGCTGCTGAGGGATTAGGGTTGCGAATGTGGTCCGTCCGCCACATCGAATGCCTTACAGTATCGGTCATGACAGAGTCATGTCTTCTTTGAGAGAGGGGGAAGCTGGGCTTGGGCTTTTTTTATATTCTTGGAATTTATATCAGTGAATATTTATTGGGCATATGCTATTTGTCCAGTGCTGTGCTAGACAAACGTAGGGGGTTAAAAGTGAAGGCATGGGTTCCAGCCAATGAGCTCACACTCTGGGGAGATAATGAACACATGTGGAGTAACGAGGCTGTAGGATTGGACAGGGTATTATTAAATTTGTTGTTGTGTGAGCCTGCCTGAAGATGGAGTAGGGGTTCTGAGAAGGGGGCTGGGAGGGCTAGAATGGCGGAAGAAAGCTTCCTGGAAGAGGCAGCCTAGAGCCAGAGCTTGAAGGGTGGGTAGCTCCCGGGCAGGTGAAGAGGAAGCAGGAGGGTTTTCTTTAGGCAGAGCTGGATGAGGGAGAGAAACCGTTTTCATCAGGAGCTGTGCTGGGTGCTCATTTGCATCTCACCACAGCTGGGGGGCTGCTCTTCAGTTGGTCATTTGCAGATGAGAAACTGAAGCTGGGGCACTATTTGGTCAGGGGGGAAAGAGCAGAGTGCTTGCAGGCGCTAACTGCATTTGACACAGTGAGAAGAGTTGCTTTTTGGATGTAGCATTCTCTGGTTTGACCGCCTCCAGCTTCCCCGGGGGGAGGAGGATTCAGGAGCGTTGTCTCCCCCTGGATGTATACCAGGCATGAGCCGGCAGTGGGGGCTCCAGAGCTTCTCTGGAGAAGGGGCTCAGGGGTGGTGCTGGTCTGGGTGGCACAACTGGCAGGTTGCACTCACAGGTGGATTAGGTATGAATTCGGAGAGGGACTGATAGAGATGGTGCAGGGGCCGCACCCCATAGGCCGTCTCGGTGAGATCTGTTTTTACAATCTCTTGGGCTTGCTGTTACCAGCTCTATCCATTTTACTGGTCGATTAATTTTTGTACCTGCTGTTATTGCCAGGGTGCCATCATTTTCCTGGTTCCCAGTGAACTTAAAGATATACTATCAGGAGTTCTTTTCAGAAAGCGCCTGTCTCCTGTCTAATCTTTATAGTGGGCATCTCAAGCAACCTTGACCCACATCCTGTTAAGGGGATGGGGTACTGAAGGCCTCTCAGCTCACAGACAGCAAAGGCTGGGGTAATGTGCACAGTCTCCTTTGTTCTTTTATTTACCCAGCCTTGAGCAAACAAGTCACAATAAACTACATGGATTTGAATATTGAAAATGCAAAGAGAAAGTGTCTGGAAGAACAATAGAGGAGTTACAAGCCAGGTTGTGCAGGAGGAGATTACATTGTCTAATTCCACCCAAAAGCATCATGGTTCCCCAAACAAGAACCGGTTATCTGAGGCTTGGGGGAGAGAGTCTGGTGTCTGGGTTTCACTTTTAAATTAACCCTATTTGACTGGATGCTGACTCAGAATGGGTAGGCAGGACATATGCGTGCATTTTAGCTAAGCTCCATGAATGGTGCATGACAATGCAGGTGTCAGAAGCTCCAGCCTCACTAGGGACAAAATCAGGTAAGAACAAAGCAACTGGGGAATGACAAAGGCCAAACTAAAAGACAATGGCTCCCTAAGTTTGGATACCTCTTCCAGGAAGCCTCTGTCCTTCCCCTGGTAATCGACTGCTTCTTCCCTCTTCCTCTGCAGTCCAGACACTCGACTAACACTTCTGTAGTTGCAGAGAATTTGGATTCTACTTTCGTATAATAAATACCTTACACCTGTTTCTCTCATTAGTCCAGGGGTCAGCACACTATAACCTATGTCGTTTTTGTAAAAAGTGGTTTATTGCAACATGGTTACACTTTTACTTGTGCATTGTGTTTGGCTGCTTTTGCGCTGGAAGGGCTGAGTTTATTCTTGCAATATAGACGGTCTGCAAAGCCAGAAGTATTTACTATCTGGTCTTTTACAGAAAAAAGGGTGCTAACTCCTTGTTAGACAATAGGTTGGTGGAGGGCAGGGACTGGCTCTTATTCATATCTCAACCCCTAGGCACACTGCTTTGCACATTAATGTTTAATTAAAGGAAGCAGTGGCCAAGCAGGAGAGAATGAAGAGCATCAAGGGGAATAGTTCAATTACTTAAGAGCAAGAGCTGTTTTCAAGGGCTTTAAAAGCCTTTATTTACATATTCAGAGTTGGTAACTAACTGCACAACAATATTGCCCTAACTTCAAGCAGCCCCTGAGGTCTTATTAGATCACACCTTATTAACCTAGTTCAAGGAAACCTGCTGTTTCTTGACAACAGAAAAGTTCAATTTCTATAGTCCAGACTCATTCTCTTCCCACCACTCCAATCTCCCTTTAGTCTGATTAGACACCAGCTAGACAGTTCCTCGGAATGGGAGATGACTGTGAAAATATCTAGCAGAGCGTTTCTCAAACTGGAGGCTGGTGAGTGCAGCGCCGTTTGTCCATCATGCGCTAAAGACCTGGTACCCAGAGCCTCCAAGCTTCCCCCAGGCTAAGAAAATGACTGTGGCATGAAAAATTTTTTTTAAAAATGTTACTTCCAAAATTAACATTCTTTGCAAAGAGAAGGCAAAACCAATATGAGAGAGTGTTTAATTAAAAGTCTGTTCAGCAAATGACATTATGCCACCGTTGTTCTGACTCCTGGAGTTACTTACAAATTATATTAAATAGGGGAGGCGTGTTTGGCACGGTGCATGGGTGGGACCTCCAGAGGTGGAAATGGTGCAGGGGAGGATGCAGATTTTGTGGGGTCCAAGGTTCATGCAATTATAGGGACTCTCTTTAGGAATTCAAATACAGTAACACCTTAATTTTACAAGCATTACACGAACACATGAGTGGGTTTTGTTAGGGCACTTCCGGAGCCTTGGAATGACCTAGGCAGGTAGGGGGCACTGAAGGCCCTCAAAAAAATCCTTTTCTCAAAAAAAAAAAACAAAGTCCGCAGCTCAGAAATCAATGCACGAACACCCTCCTGAGCCGGTGGGTTGTTAGAACAATGCAGTGGAATAAGCCGGGAAAGTGGGGTTAGCCAGGCTCCGAGAGTCACCATTCCCAGGAACTCTTCAAAGGTGCTGAGAAGTCCCGAGGTTCAGAACATTAATTTTACTTAACCCAGAGTTTCCAAACCTGGTTTTTATGTAGAGACTCTCTCAGCAAACATTTTTGTTTTGAACAACTGAGAAGCAGTCTGGGAAAGGCTGATTTTGTCCTCCGGGTCGGCACTCCACCCCTCCCTCGTCCCGCCCCCGCCCCCGCCCCCACTCCCACCCCAACCCCCACCCCCTGTTGCAGATAGGAGGTTAGAAAGGTGCTCTTCTGGTAGAGGCCGGTCATGAGGAGAAGGGTCAGCTTAGAGAAGAGGGTGAGACTTACTCAAAAGGATCTGTAGTGTAATAAAATCCTTTCCTTAAAAAAGAAAAGCAAAGAAGAGGTTCTGCAGCTCAGACTTGTCTTGCTCAGAGTTTTAAAAAAGCGGGGCACTGTGACTCTAATGGGGGCGAAGGGGCTTGACCCATGCTGCACGGATTCCTGTGTCTCACCATCAGCGTCATTTTTTTTTCTTTAAGAGTTTGGTGGAAGGCCGGTGACAAAACTTGCAGGCCCTGTGCAAAACGAAAGTGCTGGGGGCCCCTGTTCACGAGAGAGTGACGGACAGCCGAACATTAAACTACGTGGGTGAGGGGCCCTGAGTAACGGCGCAGGTTGCACAGCTGGGAGGCCAGTCCTGGTTTGGAGATTTGTTTGCTTATTTCAAAGTTCAAAGTTCTGAACACATCTAAAGTCTGTATGGAAAGTCCTGTGTTTTAAGAGAGGACAGTGATTTAAGAGTAATGGCCAAACGGGCACTGGCAAGTGAAGATGCATTTTTTCCAGGGCTGATCATTAATCGAGCATGCTCAGCATCACTCAGCCTTTTCAATGATTCATCCGCGAGGCTGCTGCCGCTGCTCAGGCCACATTATGGTAATTAGCTGGCGTTTCTCAAGTCAAAAGCCCCCTCCAACCTGGGTGATTTCAAAGACGGTGCTGGTGACTATGGTCCGGGTAGATGGACCCTGTGTACAATAACTCCCTCTCTTCCTGGCTTGCAATAATTAACCCCTGGGACTCAGTCTAATTGTCTTTCCTGTAAACAGTTGGTAATTATGAGGAAGCTGTAGGACAAGAAACTAGGAATTCAGGAGGGAACTTCTTTTTTCAGGCCCTGGGTTTTCAGCTGCGGCAGGAATGTGCCATGAAGTAACAGCAGCAGAATCAGGGCTGAACCTTTCCCTACCTCCAGGCATAGGCTTTCAAAGGAAGCGGTCTCTCTGCTGGTTTGGCAAGGAAGATATTTATGAGGCCTTTGTCATTTTGGCCCCCCCTCCCTCCCATCGTGGGCCTATAATGCACTCTGGGCCAAGGAGCTCAAAAACCCCTTTCCCAGTGCAAGCCTGCTGGACCTTTGTTTCCCAGGCTTCCACCTGCGGGGCATGTGGTCCAGTGGCGATGGCACCCACTTTGCGCCCCAAACAGAAGCTCCTCCAAGTATGCAGAGTGGCCGGGCGGGCCTGTTCTCTTCAAAAAAAGGAAGACTTTGCCTGGCAGGAGTAAGAGTAAGCTCTGGAACCTGAGGAGGATCGGGGAAGGGGAGTGGTGTGCATGTGCCTTATTTTCTTACCTCCAGGCCAATGAAGACTTGTGTCCTTGACGCTTGGAAACAGCAGTGGTTGTATTTAACAAGTCATCCCTTTTTACTTTCAACATCTCTGCTTCCTGGCAGTGAGCGGGGGTAGCACTGTCGGCAGAGCTGAAGGAACAGGAGGGAGCGATGGCAAGTGCAGTCCCGCAGGGACCTCTGCTTGTGTTCTGTGGGGCCCTGGAGTGGGGGCCCTCAGACCTGGAGGGTGGGACCGCCGCCTTGGCTAAGAGCCCTCTCCTTTAGGGTGGAGGGGGGAGTGTTCCGTGTTTATCCAGAGGTTATGCCATGTGGATTGGGGGAATCGAGTCATCCCTACTTAACCTGTGCTGTAGGTTACCTGGTGTTTGCGTGTCCTTGTGTTTACTCTCTTGTTCCCAAAGCAAATGGTTTTGAGACAACCTTTGCTGAGATACACATTTCATTGAGGAGGGCAGGTTAATCATTAGGTTGAGAGCAAGAGTGTCAACACATGTACAGATTACTTACTTGTTTCTAATTGCAGTAGAGAAACCCTCATTAATTAGTAACTTTCTGGTGACGGGAGACGAATCAGATCACCTGCCAGGCTAGCTTTAGCTTCTTCCTGATAACCTGTCAGTGGTTTTGGCCTTAGAAGACTTTCCTTATTGTCATAACTGACCTCTGTGGCCATGGGAAAGTGCCCCCTTTCTTGAGGCTTCCGCTGTCCCACCTGTAAGCAGAGGACACTTCGTCTTCACAGCCTCTCTCTGCCTGGAGCCAAGGGCACAGGAGCAGAACTCTGGAGTGGTCTGCCTGCAGGGGAAACAGTCTGAGCAGCTCTCACAGTCCGTGTTGTCAGGGACTTAGTGAATTTCCCCGCTTGCGTGGTGTATCATCTCTGGGCTGACCCCAGTCTGATGGGAGGTTTTCTCACTGGGAACAAGGGGCATGCCCCAAGAGTCACAGATTGGCGCTGACAACCTGTTGTCACTGGAGTCTGTCTGTCCTGCCTCTGTCACAGAAATAATAATAAAAGTCCCCACTATTTCCTGAGGGGTTATCATGGGTGAGGGATGCACTGAGGGGCCAAGATACAGTAGCCCATTTAATCCTTATAATAATCCCCTCAGAAGTGTATTATTATTTCCATTTTATAAGGAGGAGTGTTGAAATTCAGAGAAGTAAGGTAACTTGCCCAAGGCCATACAGCTAGCAAGTGGCAGAGCTGGGATTCAACCCCAGGCACTCAATTCTGAAGTCCAACCACTCTGCCTATATCCTTCAGTTAAATGCCTGTTTAAAGATCCATTAAAATTAGGAATGCCTCCTTCTATGAGACACAGTCTTCTTTGATTCTTCTTATCACCATGAGGCCAGATGTGAAAAGTCAGAGATAGCCAAAATGGTTTATAAGCTTCCTTTATTCTTATAAAATGCAGTGCCAAGTAATGCTCTGGGGTTAGCCACACTGCTCAGAGCCTCCACCGAAAATTGGTGTCAGTCTTCCAAATGGGCCAGGACCCAGCCTGTGTTTGCCTGCTCATTGTTTCGGGTGCACGGCTGAGGCGTGCCTAGCCTCTGGCAGCACAGCCCAGGGGAGCGGGCCAGGCCGGAGAAGGGGCTGGAGGGCAAGGGAGCAGATCTTACTCTTTCTGTGGCTGTTCTCAGGCAGAAATGGTGGGCCAATAGTGAGTGACATCTGCTCACAAACTTCTAACTTCATTTGGGACACAGAGGAGCATGTATTTAGTTTTCACCCTGTTCCTTTACAGAAACATTAAAAGGCAAGAAAACATGATTTTCAGACTTTTCAAGCAATTTTCAAACATCACATATTCCCTTCTTCCATCCGGCTTCTGGGAAAGGACACATAGACCCCAACAGTCACTTGCTTGGAACCACAGGTGATGCCCACAGCCATGGCCCATTCCACTGCCACACGGTAGTGTCAGGGGTCTAGGGCCCTGAGGGGCCATTCTCTGGGGTCTCCCAACAAACAGTCCACCTCCTTACACCAAGGCAGTGTTTTTGTCTACAGAGTGTACTCCCACCCACCCCTGACTTAGCATGAGCCTTTGGCAGGGTCTGCTTCCTCCCAGGGAAGATGCAGAAGCCGAGGCCCAGGGAGGTGATGACGGAAGGCCCAGCCAAGTGGAGGCAGCAGCTGCAGCAAAACCAGGTGTCATGGTGTTCACTCCGGGATTCCTTCCACCGACCAGCGCCCACGCACGGACAGCCCAGGGGTCAGAGAAAGCATCTTCTGGATTTTCTTCTTTCCTGTAGCTTTCTGTCTAATGTTCAGATTTGCCTCTTCCTAGCTTGGAACTTTCACTTAGAAAGTTTCAATGCAAAGCTGCTACCTCTAACAAGAAGTCCCAGTTGGGCTTTTGAAGAATGAAATTGGTCCCAAGCCCTGATCTTTCTGAAAAATTGTTATTAAATTCTGTGCATGGTGCTGACCTGGATTTAAAGATTTGCAGGAAGACAAATTCCAAACAGATGCCCATTAGGGCCCTGACAGCGCAGCTTAAAGATAACATTTACATTCCGCCCGGGTTTGTATCTCTCTGTTCCCTGCTCAGCCCCTCTCCTGCTGCCAGCGGGATCAATACCTCGGTTAAGGTTACGTGGAGGTGGCCACATTCTTTTAAGCTGTTTACTCAGTGCTTGGTTTGCTCTGCTAACACGCCAGGCACTTCTTCTAACAGGCCTGTTTGCCCAGTATTAGGGCTGTTTGCCGAAACACCTACACCAATCCGAGGGGGCTCAGCTTTCCAAACAGTTGGTCCCCACATCTGTCAATCAATAACACCAATCGGGTCCCTGATAGGGACAGCAAGTGTGGCCAAGTCCAATATTTGCCCAAACTCGGCCCCTCCCCCCACACCTGACTCTCCCGGAGCCTGACGAGGCAGACATTTGCCAAGCGCACAGGCTGCCGGGAAGGGAAGAGACAACGCTGCAAACAGGGAGCTGATTCCAAGGAAGAGGGCACACGAGCAAACATGACCGCTCCTTTATGAGAGGTAATTTAGTGAAATACACAGTGATTACCTGCTCATCCAGGCCTGGTGTAATTAAAAATGGCAGGCTCAGGGCTGTGGTTTCCCTAGTGCTGGCAAAGGAACCTGGGCTTTATCTTGCGAAGCTGGAGGTTGGATCCAGGGGTTGGCTTGTAGTCCTGGGAGATCAGAGGGACGTTAGGATATTTTCAAGCCCAGGAAATCAATTCCCGAGAAGGACAAGATGACAGCAAGAGAAAATCTCTCCTAAAAGGAGGGAGGCATTTAATGGGTACAAGCTTTTCATGTTTCAGAGCTTTAGATAGAGGTGTTGGTGGTTCACAGCATTGTGAATGCACTAAATGCTACAGAATTGTTTGCTTTGAAATGGTTAATTTTCACCTCGGTTGGAAAAAAAAAAGGGTGAATCTCAATGAGCCTGGGACGTTTACATTTGAGAGGCTTTAATGCCTAACTCAGGCTTTGGCTCAGAGTAAATGCTTAATAAATGTTTATTGAAAGAACAACCTAACATTTGCACAGTCAACAAAGCTCTTTGTTACACATTAGCTCATTTCATCCTTAAAGAGCCTTATGAGGTGGGCAGGGGGAAGCATTCTTCCCTTGAAAAGGGGAAACTGAGGCTTAGAGAAGAGTGTGGCTTGCACACTATCACACATAGTGGCAGTGCCAGGATTTGAACCCAAAAGTCTCTAGCTCCAAAATCTGTGCCTGTAAAATAACAACACTAGTATTTTGTCTTCCTCATGGCTTTCAGGACAGAAAAGAAATAGGGTCTTGTAAATACCCCTCCCCCACTTCTTTTAGAGTATTTATCACTAAAAATATGTTAAAACTGGCAAAGCTACCCATTCTACCCCAGAGTTCCTAGCACAGTGCTTAATAAATATTTGCCGATTCATTCAGCTGCAGAGACCAACCTCTGGTTGCTGTGGCGACTGTCCAGAGCAAAGCTCAGGCTGCTTAGGGCATCGATGAAGCCAAGGACTCTGGGTCTAAGTATCTAGGAAGAGGAGCTGGGTCTGTGGTATAGACTCCCAGAAGCCTTTGCTGGGGACAAGGTGTCCTCTACACACCAACAGTATGGGAGCCTGATGGGAATATGGGACAGTGACCAAACTGTCTTGCCACTGTCACTTATCAGTCTAGGTGGTGGTGATGTGGTCTCCTATTCAAAAATTACTAAGAATGGTAAGAAAGCAGAGCATTGACCCAGCACACATCCCTCTGAGGACAGGGCCTGAGAGGAGGCTTGCTGTGCAGCGGCCTGGGCCAGCATTGCCTGGCCTCCTGATGGCAGCTCTGTGGGATCTGTGTGTAGAGCCAGGAAACTGTGGGGACAGGAGGAATAGAAAGTTATCTCCTCCCCAGGATATCCTCCACTCCCCTGAGGAAAACTCCACTTCGCTAATTCCCTCACTCCATGGGGGTGGACAGAGCTGGCTCCAGACCAGCCTGGGTTTCCATTTTGGTTCTGCCACCAAGAAGCTGTTGAGTTGAGATGGGGGTACTTAACTCCTGGGAGCCTCAATTTCCCAGTTACAAAATAGTGCCAATACTTTCCCCATTAGGTCATTGAGGGGTTGAAGGAGAAGAAGCAAAGGGACTGACACATTGCCAGATATACAATGTTCCCCTTCCCAGATCCCAACTCCTCTCATATCAGACAAAGGACATGAGTTGGTTTACAAGGATCTATAAGAAAGGAAAAACACAAGTGGCTTGAAAATTGAAGTGTTTTCAGGAGCTAAGGAGAGAGTAGATATGAAAGGACAGGCTGCAGGGCAGTTCTTTGGGAGTAGTGGGGACTCTGGTAAACGGCAGGTGGGGGGATGTGGATTTGTGCCCTTCCCAAAGCCACCTAAATCAAAAGAAAAAATTTAAATGCATGTGAGTTAGGCTAGGGGAGGCCATTTTGGAACCACTGGAAGAATACGATGAAAGCTGGGACAGGGAAGGTATACGTGAGGGTGACAACAAGGGGAGAAATCAAAATGCCCTACGGTGCTACAAGGTGAGCTATACATTTGTCTCTGAACTTCTTGGTGTCAAACCAACAAAGGCAACATGATCAGTCACATGCCTCTCATTGTCTGTGAAGGAAAAGACAGGGCATTTCTCATTTCCTGCTGGCCAGCGCTAAAAGATACCTTTGGGGCATCGGAGTATCTGGACTTGTGTACTAAAGGTGGGGCAATGGGCAGGGTCCTCTAAGTGCTGGCAGTAAGCAGGTGCAAATAAGTTTAAAAAACAATAAAATTGACTGAAATTGGATCTGCTTTTGTTGCCACTGTACACTGACCATTGTAAACAAGGTCAGTGCTAAAATATTCCTCCATGAGTAGTCTTCTTTCGGCTTAAAGTATTGTATAAACAATTGTGGTTTTATAGAGATAATAAGTCTGAGTGTAAGTAAATAAGCTTCACATGAGGACAGCTGTGTTATTTATCCTTTAATACACACATTGTACATGAGAGTTTATTTGAAGAGGTGGCTCCCCAAACTCAGACCTACCATACCATATGCATTTAAAAGTTATTTTGCCAGACGACAGAATTGTTTGCATTTTGGGGGTACAGTCTGTGTGTCCGAGCCCCGGGGTGGCGTGTGGAGAGCAGATTCGAAGTGAACAATGTGCGGTGACCATAGAGATGAAGAGCTGCAGCTTGAGTTCTTTCCTTCATTCTAGGTCACCACTGGAGTTTATTTTCATTTATAATTGTAAATGGTAAAGTTGTGTGAGCTGTCAGGAGTCTTATTTTTGTTTAGTAAGTGCATTGTTTAGTTTATGCTTGACTTATTTTACTAAATTTTTAATATTTTTAAAATGAAAACTTCTTTAGTTCTTTTAAAGTGACAGAACAAATTCTAGAAAACAGATCTATCAAAAGAAATTATACCTTTTATTGACATTTTGGGCTTGTTAAAATCCTCTTATTAGTTAATGGATAATTGTTTACATAAATTATTATTATATCAGACTGTAACCAAAGGATCAAAGTTAAAACTGATAGGAATGCATGTATATCATGGTGTCTTTTTGTCCTGTGGGAAGCTGGAGTAACTTCCTATGTCTTGCTGTTTTGTGAAACTAGTAACTGGTCCATAATTATTCTGAAGTTCTGAAAATTTTCCAGTGGGGTGCCTGTACCAATATGAAATCGCATGAATTCAGTGGAGTTCAGACAAAGAGAAATAAAAAGATGAAAAGAAGAGGCAATCGAAGCAACAGCTGGATGCATTTAACATATGTAGCGCTTTCGAAATCATGTGTAGTTAATGAAAATCCTGAGGAAATGCCAACTGGCATATCTAGTGCATCCATATTATTGTTATTCATTACATTTCATGATTTTTACCAAAAATAATTTTGTTGTATGGAAGAGGAATGAGTTAAAAAAATGGTCTGCCTGGTTTCAAGGAGTCTAGTTATTCCACTGATGCGCCACACAGGTTGGGCCACGTGGGCTGGGTGTTCTGGCTGGGGTCTTATTCAAGAGCCGAAGTGCGGCAAAGTCAGATACCGTCAAACCCCCTTTCCTGACTGGCTCCTGCTCCCTTGAGAAGGGGCCTCTATTTGGGTTCTTACGTTGCAAGGAGCAGACACGCAGTTAGGCTGGCTCAAGTCAGTGGGGTTCAGCTGTTCATCATCCTGTCCACAGCCCTGTCTCATCCTTTTCTGTGGCACTGAGGCTGGCAGGGAGACCCAGGGAATGTCACCAGTCCCTGGGGTTGCTCCCACTCCCAGCAGCTCTTCTGTCTGCTTCTAGACAGCTGTTTTTAGAGTGGGGTCATATAAAAGAGGAAAATAGGAAGTTTCTCCAAAGGCCCTCTGGGAAATTCTTATTAATTCCATCAACACAGGCAACAAGCATGTATTAAGAAGCTTCTTTAGGGCCAGGCCTTGTGCAAGCAACTATGGGTAGGAAACCCAGACAGGATGCAGTGCCTGCCCTCACTGGGGACCTGGGACATTTGTGAGCATGGCTGACATTCAGGGAAGTGGAGCCGCCCTAACAGAAAGAGGCAGGTGCAGAGTCTTTAGCGGAAGGGTGAGAGAATTTTATCTTAGGGGGTCTGTGAAGGGCTGGGAGCCTTACAGAATCCAAGATGGCTGAGAGAGTATATCTTTTGAAGGCTGATATATCCTGATCGTATGCTGTGTTTGTGTCCAAGAGCAACCACTTACCAGCTCCGGGACTTGAGCAAGTCTCCCCTACCTTCTGGGACTCAGCTCCCCACTCTGAGAAGCCGGGGTGGAAGGCAGTAGTCCCACCACTGGCTGGATGTCATGAGGACAAAGTGAGGTGCTTGTAAAGCTCTGGCCCCTCCCCAGAGGGAGTGCCTAATAATGGGTTGGCCAAAAAGTCTGTGTGTTTTTTTTTCTGTAAAATAAAAAACATTTTTCATTGTCACCAATTACTTTGATTTGGATATTTCAAGTATGTCGGCTCTCTCCCACGTGGTGTAATGTTGATTGTTCTCAGTTCATGTCTTCATTTGGTTGCTATTAGCTTCAACTGGTCTACCCCATCGTGGAGCATTGTCCAGTGAGAAATCTCCAGCAGGAAACTTCACAAACAACCTCTGACACATTCCATCAGTTATGGCCATTTCCACTGCACAAATCTTTTTTTGTGTTTCAGTTGTGTTTTTACCTTTTTTGAAATAATAAAGCATAATATTCTGAAAATGTTGCCTATGTTCTTCCATCTTTAATATTAACATGGCTACTCAAAAATTCATCAATGTTGATAAGTTGTTTAAAAATGCACACTGATATGACAGCTGTCACAATACAATCTAATAAAATTGTTTTGAATGAATTTAGAGACAACGGAGCTCTCTTAGAACCATTTTATGGAAAAAAACAACTGAACTTTTTGGCCACCCCAATGAATGGTGGTTGAGGTCACACTCCCAGGGTCTCCCGTGAGACTCCCCTTCAGGTGGTTCTCTAGGCTGACTCACAGTGGAATTAGGGGCTTAACTTGTACCTTCACACAGGGAAGGCCTTTCTGCAGGGGCTGAGCAAATCTGGGGCATGTGCCTCTCTGGTGAGCAAACCCAGTGCAAACTTGGAATGTCTAGAGAAACAGACAAATACCATGGCCCTGGCACACACTTCCTCAAATATAAATTGTCTCAGTGGAGCTTTTGAGAGAAACTGGGTAGTTCTTGTAAGATATAGATTGTCATTTTTGTTGCTAATAAGAATAATGACAGTAATTCCTGAGCTTCTGCCCTGAGATCGTAGTCTGTAGGCAACATTCATCACTCATGCAAGGACTGGCCTAGCATGTAGAATAATAATTTCTGTGTTCCCTACCCTCAGAGCCTTATTAGGACTGTGCTCATGACTTCCTGACTCATCTCTAGGTCTGGCACCTGTACAAGGACTGTTAGTGTGCCAAGGCACAGATCTCAACTACTTTTGATGTATCACCTAATTTAATCTTATAGCAGCCCTGTGAGGCAGGTCACCTTATCTCCACTGTACTGTGCCTTAGAGAAGATAAACACTTGTCCAGGTTCAAGTTTATACAGCTTTCAAAAGCCAGAGCTGGGATTTGAACCAGGGTCTGTCAGAGTCCAGAGCCTAAGCTCCTAAGTCCAGTCTCTTTGTTATTTGACAGAAATGGTTCCATTTTTGGGAGTTATAGACCAAGATGGCCACTCTGAAACAGGCTTCTGAGAAAAGGGAAGAGCTTAAAAATGAAGGTCTTGACCTAATGCCATGAAATGTCTTATACTCAGTCACCACCAAGTCAATTTGTAGCAGTTTGGTCAGTCCTGGGCAGAAGTTTCCTGGAGCCCTCTCAAGTTGGCAAGAAGCTGTTGAATTAATAAAATACATTAGGATGATTGCAGGGGGAACAATCTACAGAGGCATTTTCAAGTACTCAAATGTATCTTTGTCTACACCAATAACTGATAGCCTAACCTCAACTTGTCCTTATTTGTTCACTAATGTAAGTTCCCTGAGGGCTCACTGTGCAACACTTTGTTAGCCTGGTCTGAGTAATATATTTTAAAGCAATAAAACAGCATTATTTTTGAATTATATTATAATGTGGACTTCCCTGCCATGGACTGCCCTCTTTGATAGATCTGAGTTGGTGAGTTTTAATTGTGTGTAAAGAAGCAATAAAATAATCATTACTGAGATGATGGGTGCTTCATTTACAGCAGACACTGGGCTGGGCACATGCGTGGTCCCACTCAGCCTCACACAGATCCCAAGCCGAGGGCACTGTACGCCCCTACTTCAGATATGAAATGCTCTAAGGGATTAGACTTGCCTCGGGTTCCCAGGCGAATGAGTGGTGGAGCCAGGAGTCAAGGAGTCGCTTCTTTCTGCAACACCCTCAAGCGTGGTCCAGGCATCAGCTTTGGTGGTACTGAATGCAGCCAAGTCTTCGGGCCCAGGAGCCTGTGTTAATACACACAGGAAGGGGAGAAATATAAAAGAAGAGAGAAATCAAAGCATGGAATCCGTGGGGCTCCTAGTCGTTTATCTGCTCAGGATTGACCACCCCTGAGTTCCAAGCGGACACCACAGGGTGAGAGACATCCTGTCGGTATGACGGTAATCTGTGTGTCAACCTGATTAGGCTGTGGCGACCAGTTGCTTGGTCAAATACCAGTCTAAATGTTGCTGTGGAGGTATTTATTATGTGTCATTAACAGTTAAATCGGTAGCTTTCAAGTAAAGCGGATTACAGTTCATAATGCGGGTGGAGTCTCATCCAACAACTGAAGACTTAAGAGCAAAGGCTGAGTTTCCCAAAGAAGAGGGAATTCTCCTCAAGACTGAAACAGCCTGATTTTCCAGCCTGCTGCTCTGTGGAACTTGAACTCAAGATTGCAACGCTAACTCTTACCTGAAATTTCAGCCTCCAACCTGCCCTAGAGATTTTGGACTTGCCAGCTCCACGATTGCATGAACAAATTCCTTAAAATAAATCTTTCTCTCTGTCCCTCCCTTAACTCTCTAACTCTCTGTCTTGGCATGTATACACAGACACACATACATATACACATACACATATATATATGTGTATACACATATACATATATATATGTGTACATATATACACATATATATGTGTGTATGTGTATATATGTATAAATACATACAGATGTATATATATGTCTGTCTATACATGTAAGTGGGTATATATATGTATACATATGTATTGTCTGCTTACCCATCTCATTGCCTACTAGTTCTGTTTCTCTAAAGAACTCTAGTGCATGTGGTGGCGTGATCCCTTTTTTCAGGAAGCTCACAGCTTAACACGTTACTGATGGACGACCGGCACAGAAGCAGACGACAGTAGGATGGGGCCTAGCCTTCTCAGTGGTAGGTCATTTTCTTACAAGTGGTGGCAACATTGGGCTACACATTAGGGATTTCCAGAAGAAAGTCAAGAGTGAGAGAAATGGGGCCAGGGGAGGGGCAGTGCAGCCATGCCCACTATCTACCCTATCAAACCTGAAGTCTCTTTCCCCTCGAGTCTTGAAGGATCTGATGTTTGTTTTATTATTCCAAGCAAGTATTAGCTCTACAGGGACCTCATGACAATGAAAAACAACTCTTTCATTTTGCAGATGAGGAGACCATGTCTCTGAGAGTTTTTGTCAAAGTGGCAAAGGAACTAGCTCACAATGACTAAAAATATTTATCCACAGAGTAGCAGTTATTCACACACATTTGATTTCGGTGCACCTTTCTATAGCTGTGACAAAATGAATTGCAGTTCCCACATAACTGGGATTTTTACAGATTTGACGCCCCTTGAGAATGAATGAAAGAAACTAAAAAAAATAAACGACTTTCTGGGATTTATCAGAAATGTCACCCTGAGCCCATCCGGGGGCCAGGTCCACACAGCACCATCTCCTGAGGTTGCCCGGTCCAGCCCTGTGCAGTGCAGCTTGGGAACCCTGCAACCCAGCGGCCTGGCAGGCACACACCAGCAAAATCATCCCAGGCATGGTCCCCCCAGGAGGGGCAGAAGGGTTTGTAGCCACAAGAGTGGAAATCAAAGGGGCCTCTAATTTCCTAGAAAATTCAGTTCTCCAGGCCGTGCCAGAGAATCGGTTTCTCCCCTGGAGTCCTTTTATCAGGTAGCATTGAGGTTACTCCTGCTTTTAGCTTTTATTCAGATATCACCTCTGTAAAGAGACCAAAGTCCCGTAAGAAGCACCAGCTCATGCCTTCTCTTTTTCCCACTACTCTAACAGGAGAGAGATGATAGGAAAATGCAGATCATGTCCATTTCACAGAAAGAGAACCCGAGGTGAAGAGAAGAGTGCCACTGACTTCCGATCCTGGTGGCAGCTGTGGCGAACCAGGACAGGAGCGCTGGGAGGAGGGGCCTGCAGGTGCTGGCCCCGGGGAGTCCTGGTCTGTCACTGTGGGAGGGCGCAGATTAGCCAGGTCTTGCAGATTAGATCTGGCCCAGCTGCTCTGAAGAGATGCAGGCCAGTGGTAGGCGAGCATGTGGGTAGCTTGAAATCATTATTTTTTTCTTCCTTTCCTACAGTTCACTAGGATCTCACTTTGTGCTGATGTTCTGTGAGCCTCTGTGCCCTTTCCCAGGGAAGTGAGGGATGTTACACCCTGTGTCCAGCCTTGCCGACTCTGGCATGTGAGGGGTGCTCTCCCTGGGGAATAGGGCTTTCAGCCATCAGCCAGAGGGTACAGGAGAGACATCACCTGATAAGGTAGAAAATGCTCTTGGTCTGGCTACCTGGATTTTAATTATTTTTTTTTCACTAGCTGTATGACCTTAGACATACAGCTTAACCTCTCTGAGCTTTTGGAGTTTTATTTCACATAAAACTACCCCAGGAGTTATGGGTAGTTTTATGTGAAATAATAAACATGGTCATGTTGTATAGACTCTAAAGCACTATGTCAACACTACCTATCATTATTTTCTTTCTTTTTAAAAAATTTGTGTATTAGTTTTTAGAGAGAGAGAAGAAGGGAGAGAGGGAGAGAAACATTAATTTGTTGTTCCACTTATTGATGCATTCATTGGTTGCTTCTTGTATGTGCCCTGACCAGGATTTGAACCCACAACTTTGATGTATTGGGATGATGCTCTAACCATCTGAGCTACCCGTCCAGGGCCTCATTGTTTTCAATACATCCTATAGAGGATGGTGGAAAGGAGGAATCTAGAATTGGGGAATTTCACATTTTTTAGTCTTCCCATATTACAGTGAGGTCACAGTCCAGAGACTGGAAGCAATCTGCCTCACATCACAGAGGGAGATTTACCTTCTTAGGGCCCAGGGACTGGACCATGATGAGATTCACAAGGATGTGAGGAGGACAGTACTTTGGGCAGTGGCAGCTGGGGTGGAGGGAGGCAGGGTGGGGAGCGGCCCAGTGCCCGGCTGAGAAGTCAGTGCCATCACTTGGGGGAAATGCCAGCTCTGTTTACCACAACCTGTGTAGGGGCCTCTGGGTGCAAGGACAGGAGGGTGGGTGGGTGCAAGTTTCACCTGAGAAGTGACTTCTGTTCCCAAAACAGGGTGAAGTGGACATACCAGCCACCTCTGCTGACCACCATAGAGCAGGGCCTAAACAGGCAGGACAGGAGTGGGGAGCAAAGGCTGAGTTCCTAGGGGAAAAACCAGCACTCATTCCCTCAGGTGGAGAAATGTGGTCCATGATGGTTTTGCCTTCCTCAAAAGTGTGCCTGAGTCACTTTTGGGTAGAATTTAGAAAATATGGGGTGGGGAGCCAAGGTACACACCTGCACAGGTGCTGAGCCCACATAGCTCTCAGAAGCCAGCTTACCACATAAGTGATCTGAGGATTCTGGTAACAAGAATCATTCAAGATTGGCCCTGATTCTTTCCTCCCATAAAGGAGGAAACGGGAAGTCAGCAGCAGAGGGAAGAATCCATGTCTAGGTGGATCTTGATCTGTCTCTCCTGCTTCCTATCAATCAAAATGTTTCCCTTTTTGGTCTCTCTTACTGCCTTACATTTCACTGCTAGAGATCTATTCCTTTGGTCTCCAAGAGTTCTCTACACAAATGCATAAGTTCCTGGGGCAGGCACTGGGTAAGCTTGGAGGGTGACCCACTTCAGACAGTCAGGACCCAGGACTGGTTTCACAGGAGTGCTGAGCGGTCAAAAGGGGAGAGTGAAGGACAGTGGTGAGGACAGAGATCATCATGGCCATTTTACAGAGGAGGAGACTGAAAGTTAGACAAATATTGAAAACAATTAGCAGTCTGAAGTGGGAGAAGGCCAACCCTTACTTTCTCACCCAAAATTGTATGTCTTCTTCAGAGTTATTCAAAGGCAACCCCCATTTGTTTCAGAGAAAGCAATTGTTCATTGCCTCCCCACTCTTACCTCCAGTGTGATGCGGGACACGCCGACAGTATGTGGTCCCTCCTTGAGTGGCCCATTCATGAGCTGGATGGTAAGTATGACTTGTGTGTCTAGTCTTAAGTATTAGTACAGCATTAGTCAGATGAGTCTCTCTTTCCCTCTGGAATTGAGCTGAGACCTAAGGAACATTGCAATGGGTGTCCAGTAGACTCAGGGTGGGGTGGCCATTATAGGGCTACAGACGCACTCAGGTTTGGAGCACGGGAAACTCAGAGTCAGCTAGAGGAGAAGGCAGCAGAGGCACACACCACGAGGACAAAGGGCAGGATTGCACAGCCAGGCCCCTTGTGTTAGGCTGGGGCCAGGAGGACTAATCTGGCCAATGTGCTGTGAGCAGAAGTGTCAGTGGTCTCCTTGTGGCCCTGCAGTCTCTTGCCCTCTCACAGTAGCTGGCAATGTTCAAGATTGTGGCTGCTCCCTTCTCCTGGGTCCTGAAGACAGGAACCATGGAGCGTCACCTTTGTGTTAGAAGCCATTTCACTTTGGTGTTGTACGTTGTGGTGACACACCCCGGTGTGCTCTGACTGCTCTCCCCAGGCTTATGCATGCACTGCTCCTGGGTGCTCATGGAGAGTAGACGGAGGGGCAACCCTGAGCACTGGTGACATTCCTTGGGTCTCCCCTGCCAGCTTCGGTGCCATCCCTCAGGCTGTGGGACAGGAGTGCTGGACAGCAGAGGGCACCAGAGGCCTGTCTCCACTTTCCCTTCATGGCGCCATCACCGGGTGTTGGTAGAGCTGGCACTGCAGGAGGGTGGGGCTCAGGTATTAAGCAGGAGACATCTCAAGGCCTGCTCCTCCATGTGTTGCTGAGGCCATGGGCAAGCGTTTGAAACATGCAGGCTCCCCCAGCCCCCAGTAAGCTTCAGAGAATATTGGGGGCCAGGAGCTGATAGCCCCACCGTGGCCTCTAAAGAGCAGGCCTTACTCTCACTTCCTCTTATGGCCTGGCTCTGACTTCGCTGTCATCGTCAGACCCAGAGTGAGGCTGGTGGGGAAGCCAGGACAGAGCGTCACCAGCACTGCCTACATACAGCTGCCCACTCTGGCCCAGGGCCGTGTGACCTCAGGCCTGGCCCAGCTTCTGCTCGGGATGCCTTGAATTCCACCACCATACTTGTGTCCATTGAGCACACAGCTTTCATCTGTGCTGAAATGTAGCCCAGCCCCATTTTTCTTTTTGGGGCGGGAAGTGGGGGTGTTGGGAGTGGAAGATGGAGGGGCAGGACTACTACAAAACTACTAGCAGCTGGTTTGTAGACTGACACTGCAGTGTGCTTAGAGGATCTGAGAGCTTAGTCAGTACGGTAGGCTTTCTCCTGGGAGTCAGGCAGCTGTGTGCCTGCCTCTTAGTTCCTTTGCCCTCCTGGGCCTCAGTGTCCCCTTCTGTAAAAAGGGTTAGGGACTGGCCAAGCTCTGGGCCCCTTCCACTTTTAGCAACCTATGCTTCTTGGGGCATGGCCCTGGGGGAAGGGTAGGAGGAAGGAAGGAGGAGGCTACCAGGAGAGAAAAGGGTACAAAGGAGGGGAAACTCGGGCCACTGAGAGTCACTAGCTGGATGTGAATTTTTTTTTCACAAATGGCTGGATTACCTGTGTCTACTTGCTTCTCTTTAGAGTTGGCATATGTCTCAGTATTTACACTCTCCCAGATCATATTAAGACCAAGGTCAGATCAAAACCACTATACTTAACCCTGGTTGGCCCAAAGTCAAACAGAAGAGGTTGCCAATAGCACTTGAGTCTCCTGTGCTCCCTCCCTGCCTTCTCTGGGTGCTGTTCCCAGCCCGTTGGCACTGGTCCCCTCCCACTCAGACAGGGGTCTGGCCTGGTGTCTGGAGCCCTAGTCAGGGCTGTTTTCCAGAAAGTCAGGCAGATGGACACTCCAGGTCATCACCCTAGGGGGTGGGGTAAGGAACATCAGCTTTCTACTCAGAATGTCTTTGCTGCCACTCCCACCCTCACCAGCTAGCTAGGTTCCCTGGTGAAAAGGAGGAACCAAGGTTTCCCCAGCAAGAGCCCAGGAGCTCTGGAAGGCATCTTCTGGGTGAGATTTTGCTGAAGGAGCAGCGTCTCCTTTAATCCTCCAACACTGTTGTGCTCAGGGCCTGGAAGGTTGGGGTCGTAGCACCGAGGCAGGCTACTTCCTGACACTTGTCAGCTCTCTCTCCAGTGTCCTGTCCCCCTAAGCTCTAGAGGGGGTCAAGGTGCTGCACAGCTCATTGTAAGCCATTCTCATTTGCTAGGTATTTTGTGAGTCTTGTCTTTCTCAAGCTGGTTGCAAATTTCTCAGGGCCTGGCAGATAGGTTTCTGGTGTTCTTCCTCCTCCTGACTGGTTGGTACTGCCATGTTTAGTCCCTGGTGAATACCTCTTTATTCCATCATGTCCACCCACCTGTACTGTTTTTTCATTCAGTCATTCATTGAGCTCCACAATGGCAGAGCATCCTATGGGCTAGGCATACAAGATAAAGGAGCAGAACATGGCCCTCAAAGGAGCTGAGTTTAGTGAAGTGAGAGACTTGTAAATAAGGTCTTGGAATTCAGCATGGTGAGAGCTGTGATAATGGCCTTCGAGTAGCCTCATGGGTACATTGTGGGAGAACCTGGCACTGCCTGGGAGATGAGGGGAATGCAGCTCTCAGAGAAGGTGAGATCTGAGTTAAGTGTGGAAAGAAAAGCTGTAAGAGTTCCCTAGGTGGGGGTGGAGAGGTGGGAGAGAATTTTCCAGGAGAGGGGAACACCCACACAAAAGGTGTTGTGGGGAGAGAGCAGGGTCCCTCCCGGGGATGCCAGTGTTTGGTGTTTTTGGAGCAAATGCACGTGAACTGAGATGAGGATGAGAAGAAGGTGGGACTTGGGTCCTGGAAGACCTTGGGATCCTGCAGGCCAAAGAAGTCTATCTGCTGCTGCTGTGTGGAGACCAATGAGGAAGTTATTGTCCTAGTTCAGGAAAAGAGGAAGAGGAGGTCAGTTAAGGAGGGCAGGGAGAAAGGAGTAGAGGAATAGCTCTGAGAGATCCTGGATATGTAGCAGCCATCCAACTTGATGACCATTTGGATGTGGTGATGAGGCAGAGGGAAGAGGCAAGGCTGACACACAGGTTCCTGGCTCAGGTGGCTCGAAGCTTGGGTGTAAGTGAAGAGGAGCAGGGTGGATGTGGGCATGAGGGTGGATTCAGGGGTGGATGCGCTGACTTTTGGATGCCCATGGACACCTCGGGAGAGGATATCCAACAAGCATTTGGTGTAGAGTTTAAAGAACTGACTTGGTCATTATCAGCATTCAGATAGTATTTGAATCCCTGTGGTTCAGATGAGATGGTTAAAAGGGAGTGAATAGAGGGAGACCAAAAGAAAACAAAGGTCCAAGAGTGAGCTCTGAGGAATACTTACATTTAATAAGCAGGTGGAGGATGCAGAGAAAGAAGAGGGCATTGGAGTAGGAGAATGGTGTGGTGGAGGTCAAGGAAAGTCTGTGAAGAAGGAGTGGTTAACATTTCTAATGGCTGCACAGACTAAGGAAGACAAGCCTGGGGTTGACCATTGGCAGCAAGGTCATTGGCACACCTGGCCTGAGCGATGACAGTGGAACATCACGAGAGGATGTTGGTTGTGGCGCTGACCCATGAGTGGCAGGTGGCCATCACCCACTCCAACCTCCCAGCTCTGAGCATAGCACTTGGTGCTCAGCAGAGTCCATGGTCAGGAAACATTTAATGACTGAATGACAGTAGGGTTGAAGAAGAGACTTTTGCTTTTGGGACTTTTGCTTTTGGGAGTGATATTTGAGACTCTCATCTCTCCCGCCTCCCTGCCCCCAGAGTGAGTCACAATAAGAAAGGTAACAACAGGGGATTCCCTGTCTTTATTCTGATCTGGAAATTATAAGCTAACCTGAGAAAAATGTGGAGGTCTGTTTGGAAAGTTATGAGTGCTCCTGAGTGAGGTGTGAGAGCTCCTTTTCTCTGGGGGCTTTCCCACGGTTCCAGCCTCGTTGATCTCCTCAATGGTGAGCTGGGTGATCAGGGATCTCTAACTTGCTAGGCTCGTTGGAGGACTGGGCATCTGGAGATCCGAGCCTGGGTCAGCAGCCATCATAGGGAAGGGGCACTGAAGTAGGAGCCCTGGCTTGGATTCTAGTCCAGGCTCTGTCATTATCTCTGGTGAGACAGTCATCTTGCTGGGCCTTAGTTCCCTATCAGTAAAGCAGGCATTCCAATCCTGCATTCACAGGGGTATCCTAAGAATAAGATGGAATAATGGATGCAAAGGTGATGTGAAGTGTAGAAAGTGCCGTACATATGTCCGAATTTTCTTCATTCAATCACTCACTCATGCATTACTTGAACAAAAAATGACAAAGTGCTCACGAGGTGCTATGATTACAAAATACAAAGTGTTAGGGGCAGAACAAGCAGGCAGACCTTGTGATAAGAGCCTGCCTTTGACCACATTTGTCTCTGCCCCCTACTGTCTGAAGAGGAAAGGGAGGGTGGAGCTGGTGGGTGAGTGGACATCAGTGTCCAGGTGGTGGGGTGGACACCAGACCTGACAGTGCACTGGAGCCAGTGGGCTCTGCTGCTTGGGATTCCATGATGCTGTGAGTCCCCTGTCTCTGTCCTGGTGGGACAGAGTTTATACTGAGTAGGATCAAAGGTTGTTTTTCTGCTTTATCATCTGGACCCCAGAACTGCCTCCCCTGCTATTTGGCAGCAACGGCACATCAGCCACTGATGTGGGCAAAGCCACTGCCCTGAAGTGTGTGTGTGAGGGGATCCCTGGGTTCTCTCACAGCAGATGAACGTCAGAGACCAATGGCCACAGCTGGCTCCTGGTTATGAAAGACCCAGGTTCAAACTGAATGGGTGAACTTGCGTGAGATACTTAACCCTGGTGAGATTCAACTTTCCCTCCATAATTTAGGACTCTTCATGCCTGTCCTATGCGCCTTATGAAGATAAAGTGAGAGAATTTTGAAATATTGTAAAGATGCCTCCTCCTCTTCCACTGACACCAACTCACCTTCATCCACATCGTGACCCAGCTATCTCCTGGGCTCCATCCTCCTCTCCCCCTCGTCTGATGGGCTCCTCTGTGATGAGTCTCCTCAGTAGGACAGCCATCAAAGTGTGTCCCTAACTTATCCTTTTGTGGATCTAAATGACCCCTGAGTGTCTGGCTTGCTGGTCAGGATTTACTGATTTCTTGTCATGACTATTCTGTTTCAGCTTATGAAGGTTGTAACTCAGCAGTCCCTAAACTTTTTGGCACCAGGGACCAGTTTTGTGGAAGAAAATTTTTCCAAAGACCAGGGAGGAGGGGGATGGTTTCGGGATTATTCAAGTACATTACGTTCAAGTTCACTTCCTGCTCTGCATCATGGCTCCTAACAGGCCCGGACTGGTACTGGCCCATAGCCTGGGGTCTGGGGATCCCTGTTGTAACACAGAGGGCCCTGGGCCTCAGAACCACAGGACATAAGAGTAAGAGGAATCCTGGAACAGCACGTGATCTGGCTGAAAAGATCAGGTGGATAAAAAAATTGGTTGAATGATGCACCTTAAGTATAAGTGGCTTTTTTAAAAAAAAGATTTTATTTATTTTTACAGAGAGGGAAAGAGGGAGAGAGAAAGAGAGGGACAGAAACATAAATGTGAAGTTGCCTCTCACACATCCCCAACTGGGGACCTGGCCCACAACCCAAGCATGTGCCCTGACTGGGAATCGAACTAGTAACCCTTTGGTTTGCAGGCCAGCTCTCGATCCACTGAGCCACACCAGCCAGGGTGTACCTTAAGTATAAGTGGCTTTTTGATGATCCTGCCAGCCACCTGCCCTGCAGTGAGTCTGGAGGGGCAAGGTGAGTATGGTTCAAGTTCAGGGCCCTACACAGGTGCTACCTGTTCACCATCAGGCATCCACACAGATGTGCAGATTTGGGAAGCCTGGGTAAGGACGTGCAGGGATCGCTGAGTTTCACAGATTAAGCTTTGAGGTTTAACTACCCATAAATGACTTCAAGGTCCATTACATGCTCCCATTTGTAAATTAGCTGAGGCAGAGTGTGAACTGTTGGCACTCAAGGCTCATGGAAGAGAGAGAGATTTGGCCTGGGGATGGTTCTGTTCATTGTCCAGCATCTCGTCTCCGTGTGGATGGGTTGTGCTCTACCTGTGGTCAAACTCTCAGATGTGGGAAGTGATAACAAAGAGGACCAACTGCTGGTGCTGAGGGCAGCGGCCTCAGGAGGTGGCCACAGGGCACACAAAAGTGAAGTTTTCAGCAAGAAAATAGACATATAAAGTAACTTAAAATTTTAAGTTATATTTTATCATAGGGGAAAAGTTATGTTATCCTAGTATTAACAAATTGAGGGATTCATAAAGCCCTGGATATATTCTTTGGAAATGTATACAGAGCTGAAGGCAATAGCAAGATCTAGAAACAAGTGTGATGCCCCTCAGTAGGAGACTGGGACTCTTCCTACGGGATGTAGTGCCAAAGTCAAAAATGGGACTGCTGCTTTAATAAGTGAAAAAAGGAAGGTGTAAAGAAGAATGTGTAAGTATGAATCCATTTATTTCAGTTTTTAGATAGCTTATACACATACAAGTAGATCCCAAGAGAGACCTTGTTTTTTAAAAGTTTTTTTCTTTGGAAGGATCCATAGGCGTCTGTTAGTGAGGTTTCACCTTATGGAAACCTCTCATTTACTCTCTGAGCCTCAATTTCCTTTTCTTGACGGGAGCCTTGGAATCCCATAACCTAGGGTGTGTGAAGCAGCGGCGAGCACCCCTGAGAGCCTAGCCCTTCACCTGCAAGAGAGCCTTATAGAAGCAGGAGTATCGATGTTTGCTGGAGGCAGCCTGATGTGGGGGAAGCGAGGAGACCTCTGGAGTCAGGCAGGTCTTGGCTGCTACTCTCTACTTGTGGGATCATAGGCGAGTTGTCCCTCTCTTCTGAGCCTGTTTTCCTCACCAGTTCTTCAGTGTAAAGACCCCACCACAGCCCTGGGAGTGGAGCCTAGGCTTGTTCCTCGTCTCCAGAGTGGCTGAAGTCCTGCCCTGAAGGTCTGCATTTGGGCAGAACAGGGGCTTCCCATGGACCCAGGCGAAGGGCCGCCTTTAGGAATGCATCCCTGACATTGTGTCTCCTGCCGGGCCATTGCTTTGCCCTGAGGTTTCTCCCCTGGGGGGGAGGGGAGGCCTGTCCCCGAGGAGGAAGCTGTGTTCTCATCCACCAGGCTCCTCACACTCTACTGGCTGGTGGACAGCCTTCCCAGAGCAGGGAGCGGGCTAGGCTCCCCACATCAATTTGCTAAAAGCCAGTTTGCCAAATGATCAATTGGCTAAATCACTAATTTGCCATAGGACTGAGGATTTGTTCTTTAGATTTCAGTTTCCCTGTGGTTTTGAGCAGCAGCTCTGGCATCACGGTTTTTGCAAGAGTGTCAAATTTTGGATGTCGAGCACTCCAAATTGAGTGACTCCAGCACTCAATATTTTATACAGGAAGGCCAGGCTTGCTCACCCCCGGCCAGCCCCTGAATCTGCCTCTGTCCTGCTTTCCAGGTGGGCTTTCTCTTCAAATGCATTTCTGTCTTCTCTCTCTTTGCAGGTTTACCCTGTGTCTGCCCTTGAACATGAGCAATGAGAGTGGGTCCCCCTGGAAGGGAGGTCCAGACCCTTCCCCTGAAGGGGCTCAAGACCTGGTACTGGGGAACTAAAGGAATGGATTTGCATACCTGAGTTGTGATGTAGCAGTCATACCCTTATTATTATTTAGCATTTTAATTGAAGTTGCAATTGACATTGATATAGTGACTATTTCAAAGTGAAGAGATCTAACATTTATTTATTTATTTATTAAATTTTAAAACCTGAAATTGAGTTTAGAATCATCTCGTCGCCAGCACATAGGACCATAAGATTTGCTAATTACCCAAAATAAGCAATTTGAGATCTAGAGTTGTGGGGAAAAAATCAGTTATTCCAACTCTTGATTTTCTATCTCTATTATCTTTCCGTAACTAAATCTGTATCTGCATCTATGTTTGTATTCACATTAGTGCCTATACCTACCAGCAGGCAATTAACAAAAGTAGACTAATTCCAAATCCCATATGCTTTGGAATATGTGATACTTTTTATTGTTAGATTTTCATTCTAAGCAGACTTCGTTTATATTTGCACCTATGTGCATACATGTACCTAATGAATGCGACTTTTTCTTCATTTTACCTTTTCCTCTGGAGGCTATATCTTGAACAGAACACTGGGGAGGTGATTTCTGGGAAAGTTAACTGATTTCACTGAGTCTCAGTGTCTTCATATACAGAGTGGAGCCACAGCGGCCACCAGATGTGCCTTCTGTGAGTGTGGAAAGAGGTTAAGTGGCGCACTGCAATCACTCACGTAGCTATGCAGATGCAGGAAGTTAACATGGCTTGAATTCTGGATGGGAAGAGCAAGTCCTCATGTTTGTTGTCCTTCAGAAGAAAAAAATTTTCATGGCCAAGTTAAAAGCAGAGAGCTGTTTCTTGGTTGAAATTCTTCATGGGCTGCCCCCTGCCCGAGCTGGGTTCTTGCTGGCCTGGGAAGTTCTGCTGCTCCAGGCTCATCACAGCACCCTCTTCCCCTGAATGGCTCTGAGCTCCAACCACACTGACTGTAGATTTCTGGGATGTTCCATGCTCCTTACTGCCTCAGGACCTTTGCACAGGCTGTCCCCACTTTCCCATTTCCTTGCTAAAGGCCCTCTTTAGGTCCTACCTAAATCATCACTTCTTCTGTGAAATTCCTGTGACCTGTCGACAGGTGACCTCCCCCTGACAAGTGTTCTCTCCTAAACTTGCACTTACTTGTTCTTCATAGCATCAGTTATAACAGTAGTTATATACTTCATTGTGCAGTTATTTGTTAATGGCCTGGTCTATAAACATTATGAAAGCAAAAACCATGTCTTGTTCACCGCAGCATCACAGTGGCATTTAACACTGTGCCCGGCACGCAGTGGGTGCTGGGTAAACACTCTATGAGTAAACAAATCAAGCTGGGGCAGCAGGTGAGGGAAGGATGAATGTCTGCTGAGCACTGTCTGTGGGGTTCTGGCACTCCCCAGCAGAGGCTGATTCGCTTTCCCCCTTTGGCCCATCCCAGGCTCAGGTTTTGCCTCTGCTCTGGGGCCTGGAGTCTGTCAGCCAGCAAACGTCCCATGGGGTGGAACAGCGGTCAGCCTGCGTGACACAGAATATAAGGTCTGTTGGGTTCTGTTGGGGCAACACCAGGAAGACTCGGCCAGCACCATCAGCTGTCAGGGCTGTGGCTTGTTCGGACCGGCAGCCGGGGTGAGCCAGCCCCTAGTCCCGGCGGAGTCCGGAGAGCCCTCAGGCAGAAGGGTTGCTTGAACCTGGTTGAGCGCCTGTCAGTGCCTTCTTTTACCTGCTCATCCAGGTGTGGATTCGGGCAGACTGGGGCCACACGGCTCTCTGGCTCCAGGGCCTCAGGCAGGCTGGGTATGAACAAGCCCGAACCTCTGGTTTCTCACTGGTGCCCCACCCCTTTCATCCATTTCCTGGGGGGCAGTGAACTGGTTCTGCACTGGCCCCTATGCTCTGCCCCAATGTCACTGGATAGAAAAATATTAAAAAAATAATAAATGGATAACGTGTGGAATTAGTTGCATTCTCCTCCCCTACCCCTTATTGAACATATTTTATAGAATCAGAGAATGTTAGAGCTAAAGAAAGCTGGTTTAACCTGCTTCTTTCAGGAGGAGGCCAAGACACCAGGAGGTAAACTGAGACCCTCTGACCTCCTATCATGCATTTGTGGAATGAATCTTTGCTTTGGAATGCTGGACACTAATGCCTTAAACTATTGTTAGGTGTCATGTTGCGGGGCTGGAGGTGTTGGTGGGCAAACACCTGAGAGCAGACCCCTGGGAATGGGAAGTGGGACATGGCACCCAAAGCTGGGAGAGTGCCGACGCAAGGACTGAGAGAGCTCATGCTCTTCCTCTCCTGCTACACCTGGCCCACCCTGGCCCACCCCAGCCGGCGCCTCTGAGGAGCTGCCAACCATTTCAGAGTCTCAGCTTCCACCTCTGTTGAATGGGATACTATTCTTGTCTGCTACTCGCCAGGGAGGTTGTTAGGGTTTCATTATGAGATAGAGGTCGGACTTCTTGATTTCTGAAGTCACCCCATAATTTTTAGGAGTGTGTCTTGGAGCCTGGACCTGAAGTAGTGGGATGCTCTTAAAGAGGTAAAGCTGAAAAGTGAGCTGTGTGGGAGGGGTTGTTTCCCAAGCAAAGGGGAAAGACCTCAGTTTCTCTTGTCCCTCTCTGAGGGGCCGCATGTCCCCAGCCTCCCTGGGCCAGGCTGACTGTGGACCCCTCTCTCACACGGACCAACAGGGCCTCCAACCCCTGAGTGCCCAACTTCATCATGTGGCTCCTGTTAAAAAAGCCTATTGGGTGGAAATACACTGAGTTGTGCTTTCTTAAGAAAAAATTAACATTCCCTCTAGCATTTGGCAAGACTCCTACTGAATGTTTCTCAGCACCTTGGGGCCCTCTTGTCTTTGCCTCTGATCTCCTAGAAGTCCTGGCTTTGCAGACCCAGTTGAGGGCCTTCTACAGGAAAGCCGTCTCAGGTCAGCATCACTGAGAGAGAACAGGGCACATCTCCACCCCCCGCCCCCCCCCCCCCCGGGTCCTCAGGAGGAGAGTGTTACTTCTGTGGAGACCCCCTTCATGCCCAGCAGGTAGGACTCTGTCACGTGGCTCCATCATCCTCTCCCTCCCACTTACCCTGGCTCTTTTTTCCCTAAAGCAGAGAAATGTGGTACCAAGGCCTATGTTGTGGCCCATCTTTCTCCTTTCTGTTCCACAGTCTACTTTCCCTTCCTTTTCTCTTCCCAGCCTGCACACTGAGAGATTTGTGAGCTGATCGCTAGGAGAAGCAATGGGAGTTGGAGAGGTGGGAGAGGGTGATGGTGCTGCAGTAGTCAGGGCGGCCTTCCTGGAAGAGGTGACCCCAAGCTGGGCTTTAAAGGATGGCTAGGGATTGGAGAAGCAAGAGAAGGAAGGATAAGCTATAGAAGAGTTCAGGAATGGGTGTGGGGAGGCCAGTTCAAGACAGCAGGTGGCACGGGGGCAGTGGGTGGGGTAGGGTGGATGGGAGGGAGACCAGCTAAGAGAAGGTTGGGAAGCCAAAGCTGGGACATTTTCTTTGATGGAGAATCCAGTGGTCCCCGGCTGTGGTTGCTTTAGCTAAGTAAAGCAGCCACTGTGATTTTGAAACCATAGTGGGCTTGTTCCACTGTGATGGCAACTAAAATTATGGATTATAATTGTTTAAACACAGGGAGGTGTTTTGACCTGAGTAGTAATAAGGTGACAGGCCTCCTTTGGTGTCTTCCTGACGCCAGACCACGAGCCACCGCCCGTCTACACATGCCACCCGTCAGAGAGGGCAGAGGTAATGTCAGGGGCAGCATCCACCTGGGCCAAGGTCATGGCATTCTCTGGGTCTTTGTGAGGCAGACCTCAATGGTGGGGAGGATGAAAGGGATTCCAGTAAAGTCCTTGTGTGTAGCCTAGGGCTCATGCACAGCACCTGGCAGGGCTTTTGGGAGGATGGGACAAGGCACCGGGGGAAGGCAGACACTGGATGCCTGAGAGCCCTGACCGCTCTGGGTAGCAAAGCCAAGTGTCCTCATTTTATGGGTGAGGAAACTGAGCCCCTAGGGGAGGCTTGGCTTGGGGCTTTTAAAGCATCATCAGCATCATCAGCATCATCTTATCAGTGTTTACAATCAGTCTGAATCATCATGTGGAAAAATTACCTCCCTGAACCTCAGCTTTCTCATTTGTGAAAGGGGAATAATATAGATCAGTCTGGGCAGCAATTATGAGGATCGCAAGAGATGATAAAGGCAAAGCTGTGCAGTGACTGGCATGCAGAACGTGCTCCGTAAGTGCTGGCTCTCCCGGTCCCACCCCCACTGACCAGCCCCACTCTGTGGCCTCATCAAGAACCAGGTGCAGGTAGAGGTATCAGTGGTGCTCACACCCCACCCCCACACCTGCAGGGAGAAGCACTGGCTCTGTGGGTACGTCCAGGGTTGATGCGTGGCTGACAGTGCACAGATGTGAACTCCTCTGAACCCTCCGGTGGGGGAGGGCTGGTTCCTTTGCCTGATCCTGGTCTCCCCTTACAGCTTTCAAACTGGATGAGTTTCCTTTGTCCGTCTTGTCTTGAAAGCCCTGAGAGAAGGGCTATGGCATAAAGTGGTGTGCCCTCTTCCTGCCCCAGCATAACCTCGCAGAGGCCTTGATAAATATTTCATCAGATCTGAGTGTGGAGTGCTCACTTTACAGCTGGAGAGGCTTGGAAGGGGCTGTAATGTTCCCGCAGAGCCAGTTGGCGTTAGCCAGGTCTGCTGACCCCATGTCAGCGCTCTCCCCGCGGCCTTGCCGCATTCACAGCAGAGTTGTCCTCCTGGGTTGAGCTTTTGGTTTCCTCTGCCTGGAGTTCTTCCCCTACCTCTTTGCTTATCCAACTCCTATGTATCCTTTAGGCCTCAGCTTAGACATTATGGCTTTGAATTCCCATCTTGACCTAGTTGAATCCTCACGTTGATCTTGTTGAAACCCCTTGTGTTTTGCTCTCACACTGTCATCTGGGACAGAGACTGCTGGTTTCTTCCTGATATACATGATTTCTCTTCCTGATTTCTCTTTTTTCAAATCCCGGTTTGATAGGGAAAACAACACATACAGTTAAAAGACTACTTCTCACAGCTTTCCTGACAGCTAGGAAGTCACTGGCTAACGTTTCTGAGACATTGAGAGAGAGGTGGCTACTTTTTCACTTTGCATTTTGCTCTTTCACCCTTCCCTTCATTTTGCCTGGAACACAAATGTGATGGCTGGAGCTCTGGTCGCTCTGTATTGGGTCTTTATGTTAAGGATACTCAGGAAGCTTTTGAAGCATAGCAAGAATTTGAACACTTGAGGGCTTTGTGGGAGTCATCACTCCAGCCATGGGCAGTCCACTTCCAGACTTGTTTTCTGTAAGAGATAAAACCCTCCTTTGTTTGTATCATTGTTGCTAGATTTCTATTCCTGGCAGCCAAACTCAATCTCAATTGATAGAACATTCTTTGTAGCTCTTATCACAGTTTATGCTAGTTATGTGCAGATCCTTTTAATGCTCAGTTAGGGCTGGGACTCCATCTGCCTTGTTTACTCCTGTACCCTCAGCAACCAGCATAGTGCCGGGCACTCTTAGTGCCAGCAGGTATACATTTCTTGAATGAATGAATTAAAAAATAAAAGAGTAAATGGATCCAAATGAGTATCTGGTGTCTACTGGAGGTCCTACAGGATTATTTGAGAAAAGAGTGACTCTGACAGCGGTCTTTGTAATAATTTTGAGAAGCAACTTCAGCTGACCAGGCTGCTAGGAATTACTTTTCTTTTCCCAGTAAATTGGCCCACCATCACTTTAATTTTCTCCCTAATCTTAAAGTCTCTTTGAGGGGAACCTCCTACAATCCCACTACCTATAATAGTTATTGAAAAATATACAAGAAACAAAACAAATCACACAAGAAAACCAAGTTTTTCTTTTCTGTCTTGGTTTTATGCAGTTGCTTTTCTCACATAAGTAGGCTCATATAAAAGTGTGTATCTTTTCCCTCCCTCCAAAATGATAGCAGAATCTTCCCATTTATTAAAATCTTAACTGCACTATAATTTTTAGTGGATATATAGCAACCTGTTTTCCACCAAGGGAAATCGCTTAGCCTGCCTCCTCTCCTGGCACTTTTAGTTGGAATGATGCAGTGATGAACATCTTTGTGCCTGAAGCTTTTCCTACGTTAAGGATTATTTCCTTAGAGGAGATTCTCAGAAATGGAGTTATTTGATCAAGGGAGATAAATATGTCCCAATGCCATTTGCTAAACAGGAGTCAATGCAAAATTAAAGGGAAAGAGAAACTCAGTTCTTTTACGTTTCTCTGGGCTGGGTTTCTCCAGCTGTAAATTGAGCAGGTCAGATTAGAGGGCTCTAGGTTCCCTCACAGACAGGGAGTTCTGTTGCTGGTTGGGGAATAAGGCCTCTTACATCCTTCAGGGCATGATGTCATGAGGTGAGGGAAGGAGGCAGAGACTGAACTGGGTATGTCAACCGGTGCCTTGGTTTCCCCACCTTGGCCCCAAGCTGACAGTGCCTGTGGAAATGGGTCACTGGAGCCCCTAGGTCTCCTTTCTATGTCTCCTCACCTAAACACTCCTTCCCCCACCCCAGCCACCTTGTACTTTATTGCAACCCTAAACTCTCCAGAGAGAGGAGAGCTTTAGGTCCCCACTGAGTCTGAGGGCCTGTGGAGGTGGGGAGTCACCTTGGAAGGCAGATGTAGTAAGAGAGCAATGCTTGGCCTGAAGGGACGGCTCTGGACCAGAGCATCAGACCCCAGTGCAGGCCCCTGAGGGATGTGATGAAATGCCACTTAGGCTCTATAATGAGAGTCTCCAGCCATCTGCTCCAGGAGGTGGTATCATTGTATTTATTTTCACTCTGTGCCCCCCATGAGCTCCTCAAAGGCAGGATTCTCTCCGATTTGTCTCTTTACATGGGACAGCAGGTGCTCATTCCCATTTGAAGTCAGTGAGGGAAGGAAAATGCCCAAATGTGAGGAGAAAGAGAGCTGGGATAGGAATGAGTGAGAGGTAACTGGCAAGTGTGGGAAAAGTCTTGGGCGGCTCCTTTCTGTCATGACTCCGTGGACTGAACCAGCCCCAAATCCCTGCAGCCTGGTTCTTTGTGAATGCTCAGGTTGCAGATCCCTGGCGTGGGTATTGAGGGAATGAGCCCTCCAAATACATATGTTGACAAGGATGGCAGAGAGTGCTGTGGGTAGAGGGGAAGCAGGTGCAGAGAGAGGAAACCAGGGGCTCTGATAGCTCATTTGTTCATCACAAAACATTAATTTCATTTATTCACTCATTCTTTCACCAGTGTTTTTGGACATCTGCTAGGGGTTATATTTATGTTAGGGACTGGGTGTTGAAGGATGGACAACATGGCCTCTGCAAAGGCCTAGAGCACTCTGTGCAAAATGTTGGTACCTAGGAAGGCAGTGGATGGTGCTGGCAGAGTGGGCAATGAGCATGCAGGCAGGAGTGCTGCTGTGTGGGCAGGAGTGGTGCTGTGCAGCTGGGGGTGTCGTGCCAGGTGAAAGGGTGTCCCTGGCAGGTCGTTGGGCCCTGTGAGCAGCAGCGAGACTCCATCCTGCAGCTCTGCAAGCTGCAGAGGCATCAGCCAAGGGCTGGAGAGGTAGAGGTGGATAAATGGGGACTCCATGTGGTAATAATTGAGTAGAGCTTCGAGTGGGGTTGGAGGTTATACATGGGGAGAGATGAGCCTGGGAAACACTGCTTACACATTGAAAAAGGAGCAAATAAGATCAAACAGCACATTAGAATACTAGCTGTGGAAGGTTATATGAAAAAACAAACAAAAAAGAGTTGATTTTATTAAGGGCAAGGCTGAGTGATCTGTTTACATGGTTTTTGAAGTTTAATCTTACTATATTAGTAGTTAAAATCTCCTTGTTATAATAGTAATAATATAATTGAGAAGTAGAACAATGCTAAAGCTTGCAGGCATGGGCGATGTTTCCTCGAGGTTCCTTGTCACACAGTAGAATGGTACCCAATAAAAACAGGTTGGGATGATGCCCTCCAGGGCTTCTCCTATGGTGGGTCAGGTGGCTTCCAGCCCTTGGGGGATGACCTGGCACTACAGGTGGTCCAGCTACGTATCTACTTCTCTTGGGAAGTAAGGGGCTGATCGGTTTCTCTCCATGAGCAACAATTAGCAAATACTCCTCCACAACCAGCAAAGCAAAACCTGTGACTGGGTTGACATTTCTTTTTCAGAATGGGTGTAACTGGTGGCATCTAGCCACATTGAGGCTGGTGGCACATCAAAATTGTTCCTCTATTGTGACAGGAAAATGGAAAAATGTGTTCCTTGTGATCTTCAAAGTTTTTAAAATGTTTTTGTTTGTTTCTTTCAAAATATCTTTGCTGGGGTTTGGACATAGCTTGATGGATGTTTGTTGAATGACTAATTATTGACTGGTAGGCTAATGGTCTCCAATGAAGTAGACTGAGCAAAGAAACCACTGAGTGGAAGATAGTGTCCAGGCTATGCATCTTACTCATCTCCTGATCACCAGGCCACACTGCTGACACACTAAAAGGAAGCACCAAACATGGAAGACATGGATATACTGGAGAAGAAGGAGGCAAGTTAGTCAAGTTAGGGGTGGGGAACAAGGGGTGAGATCCTCAGTGATGAACAAATGCAGTCCAGAAAACAGATGATTTCTTAGCAGGTGTCTTGGTCAGTAATTGCTTGGTGCAAGAAACAAAATTACAAACTCTGCTTTTAATAATAATCATAATTAGAATAAATTTTCTGGGAGGCTATAAGGAATGTCATTGAACCCAAGGGCAGGGCTGGAAACCAGTTCCTGCAAGAGGCTCAAGGTGGAACTACTAGAAAGTTGTCAGAGACCCAGGCAGCTGCTTGCCTGTGCTCTGGGTCCCTCCCTCTCTGGGGCACTGTGGTCTGTAATCTCAGCCACTCTTATTAGGTCTGTTTCATACTTTTCTCTGCAGACTGTCCTTCTCTGGTCCAAAAGTGTTCACACCAATCAGGACACGATCTCTCAAATCATGGACTCAACATGAAGAGTCTAAATCCAAATTCCCAGAAGAAGGAATCGGATTGGCCAATGGCCAGCCTCCTCTCAGTCCTGCGCCCATCTCTGTTCCAACAGGGTTTGTTCAGGTGTATAAATATGGCTGCAGGGACCATTCCTGCGGATGGGAAGGTGTTCTTCAGAGAGGGGCACGCAGAGTGGCAGGTACATTGGCTAACATGTCTGCTGTTGGGGAAAACTCGAATGACTTGGCTGTTGAATAAAAATATTCAATAATGACTAGAAAATGCCCACCATGTACTTTTAAAAATGAATAGCTTCTGAGTCCAGGCTGTCATAAGGGCCTACATAATAGCTGATTTCTGAGGAGTTCCCCTCTCATTTTCCAAGTCTTTGGAGAGAGCAGTTAGTAGAAAATGTTAATGGCCAATTTCAGCAAATGACCATTTTGGTGCTCCCAGGCCACTAGGACTGTCCAGAGCTAATTTTTTAGAATGTCCCCTTGACGATTCTCTAGCAACTTGTTTAATGTTGACCTAGAGACACACCATGGGCCCTGATCCAAATGCACAGCTCAGCCTAGATTTGCTTTCCTGTGGGCAAGGAAAAGCCGCCCCAGTTACTTCATGGAGCTCTCTCATCTCTGAACAGTCTCTGGCTTGTCTAGGCACCCTGTGCAGCTGCTGGTTGTGGCTGGGCAGGTAGTGCACAACCTTCTGAGGTTGGTATGCTCCTGAATCTCATTAGAATCACTAAGGAGCCTTAGTTCCACCCTGGTTTCACAGTTGTGTTTCTGTGTCTCTGGACTTCCTCTCTGGAAGGCAGGAGATATGCCTCCCTCTGATACCACCTATGCAGCTTGGGCAGGCCAGGCTACTGGTGTCTCTCCCCATTCCCTCTGCTCCTCCAGGGTGGCTCTCAGGAAGGACCTGATATCCATCCTCACACCCAGATATGAATAGAAGTCACTGCAGTTCCTCTCCTGGACTACACTTTGAGTCCTTTCACTGTGCCATATTCAGTGTTGGCTCCTGTGAATGGGCCTTGAGCCCAGAGGGCAGGAGAGTGCTTTTCTGAGGCACAGGCTGTCTCAATTCTGAACTCTTGCCCAGTGGCAACCCCAGTGGGTTGCCCCCTTATAGCAAAAACCAGATCCAAGAGAGAAGCTGTTTTTCTAGGTCTTCATCGTTAAAACATAGTAGCTTCATTAGCTGATCCACAAGGATTCTCCACTCCAAGCTTCCAGTCCTAATTGGCAGTGTTGGCACCTAGTAGGCCCTCACCTTGTAGGTGTTTGGCTAATGGATGGGTTTGCCGTCTCACCGCTTAGTCTCTGTGGTCCTTTCCCTGCAGATCCCAACCACAGGGTTGGGCTTACAGCCAGGGGCTGTCTCACAACCATTTCACTGCCTCCTTCTCCCCAAAGGACAGCTTCCCCATGTAACCTTTTTCGGTCACTCTGGCTTCCCTGGAGTGTTGACTTAGCCGGAGAGCACACTCCCCCCAACCTGTGCGTGTTTGCTCACTGGAGGAGCGGGCAGTAGGTCCGCTTGACTCTGTGAGCACACAGGTTCCTCTGTCTTTACAGGAGCGTCCCACCGAGGGGTGCGCCTGGGGTGAGGGTTTGCGCAGGGGGGAGGCACAACTTCCTGCTTTCCTGCTGGTTATCACAGGCTGTTCTAATGCTGCTCAAACAATATTGAGAATAACCCTGGCTCAATAGCACCAGTGTTAGGCTGCAAAGTCAATATTGGCTGAGCAAACATGGCAAATAAGGAGTTGCTATTTGCGTAGCTATGAGTACTTGTGTGCTCCGGCTGCCTGCCGACAGGGCCCTGGAAAGGAACGGGCAGGGAGGCAGTGTCTGGAGGTGGAGGGGCCCCAGAGGGGGCTAGGCCAGGATTTCTCACCTCGCTGCTGTTGACAACGGGGCCGGATAATGCTTTGTTGGTGGGGTGCAGCTATCCTGTGCATGGAAGCAGCATTCCCTGCCTCCACCCACTAGATGCCAGTAGCACCCCCTCCCCAGGTGTGACAAACTGAAATGTCTCTAGACATTGCCAAATGTCTCTGGGGGCCCACCTCTCCTGGCCGGGACCCACTGACTCTGCCCTGGGCCAGGCCAAGGAGCAGGAGAGTATGAGAGTGAGAAGAGCCTCCTTGACCCTCTTGCTCACCAGTTTGGCCGGCCCGTCTTCTGTGAGTGCTGAGAAAAGCCAGGCTCTTCAAGAAAGAAATGCAGTGTAAAAGTGCCTCTCCAATGGAAGGGCCTTTTCAGAGGCTGGCTGGGTGTCTCTGGCCACCTCTTCACCCTCACCCTGTCTTGGAACCCACTCCTGTTCTCCACCCTGAGAGAGAGAGCTTAAGAGACACTCTGATAATTTACATTTGTCTCTTGTAGAATTCCTGGCATGTTTTGCTCTGGCCGGTGACCTCTGAGTCACACATGCCTATTTATAACAATCTGTCCCTGGCTTTGCGTCCTCTTCTTTGCTACCCGGGGTTGGCCTGTGAGCTCTTGAATCCTGCAAGTAGCCGTGGCTGGGCCTGTGGGAAGACACGTGGCAGGGAGGACAGCAGGGCACATCGCCAGCCACAAGGACCTTCCTGGGGACAAGCTGCACACCCCAAGCTCTGCGGGGCCACATCCAGGCCCCCCTTTGGCCCTCCCTCAGGAGGGGGTGAGAGAGTGTGTTTACAGCCTGTGCAGGGAGGTGGCTGAGAGTCCCGCTGAACAGCTCTGGCCTAGTTCTGATGTCAGAGCTTTCCTTGGGAGGCTGGGCTCTCAAGAAGCCCCGAGCTGGGGTGGATTAGTAATTAAAATGCGGATGTGGCAGCAAATGAGCTTTCAGTACAGTTACCTTCCTGCATGTTGATCCCTTTTCCTATGATGGGAGTGGGAGAGCCCATCGCTGAGGAGCCACGACAATGGGGGTCCTGCCACCATACCCATCAGCTTCGGCTGCAGGAGTAGCAGGTGGAGGAAAGGCTCTTGTATGCTCAGATGTTAGTAAGGAAATGTGTTTATTTTCAGGAAGGAAGGACACAGGCAGTCGGAGCAGAGCTGGGCAGTGTTAGTGTTAGCTGAGCAGCTGCAGAAAGTTTTTTCCCCAAACAACACGTATTTCTCTATGCACCACCCCATTTGGCCTCTCTCCCACCCCCTTCTCTCCTCCTCACGCCTCTGCCCCCTAGACAGGCTTGGGAGAAGGTATGCAGGGAACCTGCCACATGTGCCCGAAGGTGCCTGCCATGTGCTGCCCACAGATGGCTCCCAGACAGCAGAAGGGTTTCAGAACTTTTCAGCTCACCGCCTGATTTCTTTAGGGACTTGGTTGGGGGCTGCTTAGCAGGACTGGACCCACAGCTCAAAGGCCAAAAGCAGGAAAGAAACACTTCTTACAATGCCATCATTTGTGGAGTCACATGGGGAAATGCGACCTGTATCTAGAGCACCTGGGTGGAGAGCCCTGGGGCATAGCCCACCCCAGCAGAGCTCCCTGCTGCGGCCTTATCCTGGCCTCCATGCCCCCAGCCTCCTGCTCCCCACTCCCTGCTGGTGTATTTCACTTCCTGCTGGAAAGTGGTGTGGTGAGGGGCTGTGGCTGTCCTCGAAGCCTCAGCCAAAGCAATGGGGATGCAAAGGCTGGCGCTGTGCCGTCCTTTGTGTGGGCTTCAGCCATAGGCCACTCTGCTCTCTCTTGCACCCTGAGATTCTGCATCAGCTTTCATTTGAATAGAGGCCTGTGCTGTTTAAAAAGAAAATTGCTGTCATAGTAGAAAATGATTTGACCCTCAAGCCAGGGTAACTGAATTTTAATCTGTGTCTGCCACTTGCTGGCCACATTCCTTTAAAGGTAATTGAATTGTTCAATTGTTTCGAGTTTGAGCTGTCCCACCTGCAACGTGGGAACAGTAACATTTAGCTGGCAGGCAATTACGAGGATTGACAGAGACAGCATGTGGGTGTGGTAACAATGTCAGACACTTAGAGAATGTTTGTCCTCGATGCCCTTCACCTTTCACCTACCTGATGCTGCCCAGGTTCACGGCCCAGCCTAAGTTGTTCCCCCACCAGATAGTCTCTGATGACCTCACTTCCCCATAACTCTTTGAGAGATGGACAGCAATAGAACATTGGCAGTAGGATCAAGACCTGGCTTTGAATTCCCACTCAGCAGCTCAGTGGCTGTAAGACATCAGGCCAGTGGCTTAACCTCTCTGTGCTTTTCTTTCCTTATCTGCGTAATGGTACTGATAATACTTTTCTCAGAGGTAACAGGAAGTGAGGGTAAGGCAGTGTATCAGAAATGTTGGTATGTTATGAAGTTCCCTTAGGAATTTGTTTAAAATGCAGATTTTTTTTTTTTTTTGCCTTACTGCCCAAACTTCTGATACAGTTAGTCCAGGCTGGGGCCCAAGAATCTGCATTTTAGATAAGGAGGCAGGTGATTGTGATGTAGACAACCCATTGAGAAGGGGTCCAGTGCATGTGTGTGCCCGGTGTCCAGGGCCCCAGCAGACCGTGTGTAGCTGAGGCCACCACACTGTGGCCACCATGCTGTGGCCACCATGGAGCACAGACACACCCTTCTCTCCAGCTGCTTGCACAGGGCTCCCTGGAAAGTCCTCTCAGGTACTTCTGAGATCACGCCATTTCACGCCGCAGTCACCACTCAGTGCTCGTCCGGTTCTTTCTGTCCTGCCCTGTCTCCCACCTGTCCTTCGCCCCGAGGCTGCTGAGTGGTCCTCCCTGATGCAGCTTTTGTCTGTGATGAGGGCACTGAGTCCTATGTGTCCAAAAGCCCCACGATGCAGCCTCAGTTGGGGGCAAGGTCCAAGGCAGAATGTGGGACTTCAGCTCTGTGCAACTCGGAATCACAGTTGCCTCTGGGCCCTAACACTTTACAGAACGGTACAAAGTGCCTCGTGCTAAAAGCTCCGCAAGTCCTCTGGCCGACACTCTTATCCTGATTGGAGCTGAAAACAGTCCAGGGCTGAGCATGGGCCAGACGCCATCCCTTCCCCACAGGATGTTGAACTCCAGATGCAGCAGACACGTTTCTCCCTTCCTTCAAGTCCTTTGGCAACTCCCAAAAAGCTGGGAGTGGAGTATAAACCTGATAAGTGCTTTTGGAACTGGCTGGTAACTGAGGGAATGGCAGGGGGTGGCGGTGGCTCTATAGCATGGTCTTTGCCTATTTTCCTTTCACATGCACACTGCTGCCCTATGACAGCCGAGGCTCAGGCCTCCACCACACCTCTCATTGCCTCCATCCCCATGAGAATACACCCTTGTATTCATTTAAGGCCTTCACACCTGATCACAGTCTTTCTCCTTCCAAAGGACTGCCATCATCCCAGGGGTCTTCATCATCCTTGTGAAGGACACATCTGTCATCCACACCTCATGGGCCTCCTGAACCTTTTCAGATCTGATGGCCAGCACCACCATTCCATGGTATCTCCCATACTCTCAGTTCTCCCCCACATGCTAGGGATTCCCAAAGCTGGCTGATTATCAGTGCCACGTGGGGAGCATTAAAATATAGATCCCCAGGTCCCAGAAACTCTAGAAATGGGACCCAGAAACTAGATGCAACATGCTGATAACCAGCCAGTTGAGGACCATCTGAATCTTGTCCTCTTCTGTTGTGGAAAAGTTTGTCCTCTTCTGTTCTCTCTGGAATACAACCTGAAGGTGGCCTACGCCCTGCCACAACCAGTCACCTCCAGGCCCTTGACTCGCTGTACTTGGGTCCCCTCAGCAAGGCACCTAGGCTTCTGACCCTTCTCTTCTCTTCCTGTCCATCAGCTTCCTCCTATCTTAGTTTGTGTCCTTGTCAGCCCCGACTGCAGGAGCCACACTTTCACACTGGCGCCATGCCCTCATCCCTTGTCCCTGCCTGCTTCCCACTAAACCCATCTGATAAAACAGAGGTCACTCTTCTCTACTCCTGCCGCCAGGCTGTCCCTGCTAGCCCTGGGATCACTGCCACATGCTGATGCAAGGAGTCTGCACTCCCTTGAGTTCACCGGGATACCTGGGTCCTCTCATGAGTCGTCAGCCCCACCTCCCAGTCCCCGCCATAACCATTTCAATCTTCCACTGCTTTTTCTTCAAACCCCCCCCCCCCAACCCCAGCACCCCACCTTGTGCACCTACTCTATTCTCAGCAAGTTGGACAGGGCCCCTGACCTCCTGGCTCTCACAGCTTAAAGTGGGAAACAGACAAGGAATCATTATCAATGTTCTTGATTGTGAAAAAGGACACGTGCCATGCCCAGCCACCTGCCTCTCAGGGACAATGAAGCCATTGGGTGGAAACTGCCTTCAACAAGGAGTCCTGCAGCGTCTGCACACCTGTGACACCCACAGCCCCGGTCTCCTCCCCTCATTCCCCCCTGGAAGAGGTGTCCTTCCTGCTTCACACACCCCTCCTCCTCTGTGCTCTGGCTCCCCCTCCCCCAAGGACATGAGGGATGGGCTCCCCGCTTAAATGTTTGATTTCTTCTTCTCTAGCACATTGTACCTCAATCCCTTCTATTTTATTATTGATAATAATATTAACTGTTTGCTGAACTATGTGCAGGTAAGTCTCATTGATAAGATTCCTCACAAAGAACTAACCATGAAATATTGGGTTGGCCAAAAAGTTTGTTTAGTTTTTTCTGTAAAATAAAAGACACCTTTTTCTTTCTTTAAAAAAATTATATATTGACTTTTTTTTAAGAGAGAAGAAAGGAGGAAAAGAGAGAGAAGTATTGATTTGTTGACCTACTTTTTTATGCATTAGTTGGTTGATTCTTGTATGTGTCCTGACTGGGGATCAAACCCACAGCCTTGGTACATCAGGATGGTGCTCTAGCCAAGTGAGCTACCCGGCCAGGGCAAAGACACATTTTTCATTTTTACCAATAATTTGATTGATTTGGATATTTTGAGAATGTCAGCTATCTCCCACGTGGTATAATATTGATTGTTCTCAATTAATGTCTCAATTTGATCACTACCAAGTTCAACTGTTCTACCCAACTGTAGAGCATTGTCCAGTGAAAAATCTCCAGCAAGAAACTTCACAAACTACCTTTGACACATTCCATTGGTTACAGCACCTTCTCCATCCACTGCACAAATATTTTTTGTGTGTTTCAGTTGCATTTTTACATTTCTTGAAATAATAAAGCATAGTATATCCAAAATGTTGCTTATTTTCTTCCATCTTCGATATTAAAATGGCTACACAAAAATTTATCAATTTTGATAATTTTTTAAAATGCCCACTGATATGACAGCTATCACAATACAATCTAACAAAATTGTTTTGAATGAAGGTAAAGGCAACTGAGTGCTACTAGAGCCATCTTATGGGAAGAAAAACAAATGAACATTTTGGTCAACCCAATAAAATAGCCATTTGGGATGGGGTGAGCATGTAGAAAAGCAGAGAAACTTGAGGCCTAATAGGGGAGAAGGGGTTAGGCTGGCACTCCCCCTCTGTTCTTTATTTCTCACAACAGCTTCACACGACAGGCATTACCCCATTTTGCCTTTGAGAAGTAAGGTGACTTGTGTAAGGTTGCTGAGCTGCCGTGCCATTCCGTCAGTAGGAAAACTGAGCCCATTCTGGGTATTCCCATATGAAGAATGTTAATTCAGGGAATTAGAGGCCAAGGCCAATGCACAAAGTGGGTGGAATGAAGATCAGGAAGCCATTGCTGAAGGTCAGTCTGCAGGTTCAGCAGTGAATGGTTCTCCAGAGCTCATCAGGAAGCTGTGTGCCACCTCCAGGAATCCCATGCCCACAGCCTGTAGCTGTGAGCAGGTGGAGCGGGCGCTGGCCTGCACTGCTGCAAACCCTGCGTCTGCCTATGGGTCTGCCTCTAACCATCTCTGGAGAAGAATGGTCGTTCCTTCCCTTTGCTTTTCAAATAGCAATGGAATGTCTCGTTGGCAGAATCTAGACTGGGATCCTATGCAGAAGGGGAACCTGGGAACCCCAATTCTCAGATTTGGCCATGGAAGAGGGTGGCGAGGATTCTGAACAATCGACAACAGACAGCCCAGCACAGCTGCTGCTGGGCAAAGCTAGGGACAAAGCTCAGGTCTGTGAGCCTGTCACTCTTCGCTTCATTTCCCAAACCATGCCGACCCTCTCAAACTTACTCATAAAGAACTTTTGTCTTCTCTGCTCCTGCTGCTCTCTACAATGGTCTGAAATCTTTTCAGCCATCAAGTGGGCATGGAAGGTGTGGGCTACTAATTGTGGACTGAACCGTCATGCACTTTCCTTCTTCTGAAGTAGCATTTCTTGCTGTAGAATCAAACCCAAACACTCAAGGAATCAGTTTCCAGTCTGTGGTTCTGAAGTTCTTTTAGAAGCAGAATCCTTCATTCGGATGGTACACAGAACTCCACTCTCCACAAGGGACACTGCGGGACTGCTGGGTGCCACTCTGACCATCCTCTTCTACTTCCCCTGGGGCAGGGGTGGTAACAACCAGGTTCTGGACAACATCAACCAGAAGGAGGCCAAGGAGCTTCCTGTTAGCCCAGAAAATCTTGGCAAGTGGCAGAGGATTCTGGGAGTGGAGTGCTAAGAAAAAGACCTTTATCTTTTTCCTCCCACTCTTGCAGGGGGCTTTTATAGGTCAACCACCAGACTTCTTTGGAAAGGAATGGGACAGCAAGGTTTAATATCTAGGAATGGAGCTATAAAGAAAGTTGTGTCTCTTCAACTACAATTTTCCATGGGCTTTACCATCTTTTCCTGGAATAGCTTTGGCTGGGAGAACTGGGGACTTCTTATTAACAAGCAATGTTCTGGTCTGGGTGGGGCATTCTTTAGGATTCTTTGAGTCCATAGTTTTGTTCTGTCTTTCTTTCCTAGTTCCTGTGGACTCTTGGCCAGCATTTGTGTCTGTGTGTATGTTCATTTAAGTGAGACACTGGATCCTAAATTCTTCTTGGTAAATTGCAAATATTGTGAAATGTATCAACACTCTGGGCCAAGACAAATATAATTTTGGATTATTAAGTCCACATGACAAGAGTACTTATTAATTTTTATTTATCTTGAGTGAATTAACAGGAACTAGCAATGGGAAAAAAATAATTGTCTTTCTTCTCTTTCGTAAGAAACAGATGATTTGGAGAAAGCCCTAAGAAACAGTAGCATAAAATCACAGAATGTTGGACCCTAGCTTGTGTGGCTCAGTTGGTTGGGTGTCATCCCACAGACCGAAAGGTCGCCAGTTTGATTCTTGGTCAGGGAACGTGCCTTGGGTTGTGGGTTTGGTCCCCTGCTGGGGAGCATGAAGGCAGCTCAATATTTCTCATAGAGAAATCAATATTTCTCTCTCACATTAATGTTTCTCTCTCTCCCCTTCTTCCTTCTTTTCCCTCTCTCTAGAACTAATAAAAGAAAACAAATTAAAAAAAAATCATAGAATGTTGAAACTGAGAGAAACTTTTATTTGTTCTAATTCAACAAACATGTATGGGGTATCTCCTGTTCCCAGGGATTCAGAAGCAGACAAGAAGTTGCTCTAGCACTCAAGGAGCTCAGAGTCTAGCAGGGGAAATATCTAGTGAGGAAATGGCAACAGTAGAAATGTAGTGGGAGAATAAAGGTTGTATGAAGTCATGGTGGGGTCTCTCTAACTCTTTGGTGGGGTAAAAGAGAGCCAGGGAAGTCTTCCTTGAGGAAGTTATATCTGAGTTGGGTTTTGTGGCATGAATAGGAGTTCAGCACAAAAAAGTTGGGGAAAGACAGTCTTGTCAGAAAGAATTAGAACAAGGGCTTATTAAACCACAAGCTGAGTTCAGAAATCCAGTCGTCTGAAGACATAAAGTGGAGGGAGATGAGGAGAGAGAGGTGGAAGGGCCCAACCCTGAAAGCTGAGCTGAGGGCTGGTCTGGACTTTTCCTCATAAAATCAAGTAACTTTTTACTGTAAGTACATTGCAAATATAGCCTGCACTTCTGGGTATCCTGAATTTTATCTGTCAGTCCTCTTTAGGGAACTTGCTGAAAAGGCACATTTGTGGGCTCCCTTCCCAGAGATGTTGACTCAGTAAGTCTGCAGAGCAAGGCCTGGATACCTGCACTCGCACTCGTTCCCCAGGAGGGTCTCATGCAGTTAGACCTGTGATACACACTGAAGGAGAGTGATGTCTGGAGAGTCTTCAGGAGTGGCCCTGGGGACCTCAGAGGCCTGAGGAGAGAGGCCTGGGGAGAGAAGAAAGGAGCCAGTACATGAACCCAAGGAGAGACAGCTGGAGCAGAGGATGAGGACTGGCCTGGGTGCCGTCCCTGGGTATCTGGTCATGGGCGGTGAGCAGGCAGCTGCAGTGAATTGAGAAGCTGTAAGGGGTGCACTGAGAGGGGGCTGCTGACTGCCAGCATGGGGTCAGTGGTGAATGCAGCAAGTTCATAGACTCCCTACGGCATCCCCGCTGGGTTCATCGGAGTCGTCCCATGGCCATGACTGTTCCTGGAACACAGTGACAGCACCTGCGTGTCTCAGCTCCTGTGTCCAGGGCTTTCCCCATGTAGCTTGGTTGCAGGCAGGTACCACTCAGGGTAACCCTCACCAGTTGGGATTGCTAGTTGTGGGGTCAGTAACCTAGCTTCCCAGCCTCTGGGAGCTCAGTCCTCTCCAGTCCTCAGAGGGGCCCAGAGGGATGGATCTCCATTGCCCACAGCAGTGACCTGCTTATTAATTGCACTTGGTCAGCTTTTCTCCCTTCCCTGTCTTACTGTATACCCCCACCCACTTACACTATATGTACCAATGTCTTTCTTCAGGTCTGCCCCTGGGAGGACCCAAACCAAGACCATGGAGATAGCTGTTTCCATGGAGTCGGGGGAGGAGCTGAAGGCAATAAGGGGAGGCTTATCTTTGTTAAACTCTGGAGGACCCCTGGTGCACCCCCTCCTCATTTTCAGCATCCAGCCCTTGGTACTTATATCGTGACCCTGAGTTCCCCGCATCCCTCTGCAGAAACTCTTTCTGGGGCCCTTGAATCCTGGTGGGCCATTTTGCTGGGCTAATGAAACTCATGCCTACCCTCTTCCCTGCTCCCACAGGTAATGCTCTCACATTTCCAACAGGCCTCCAATGTCTTAGAGATGGAAGGGAAATCAGCTTTACTGTTACATGTTCAGCTCTGCTGTCTTATTTCATTTTCACAACAACTCCATTATTCCCATCTTTCAGATGAGAAAACTGAGGCTCAGGGTAATTAAATAGTTGAGGCCAGAGGTCTTCAATTCAGCAAGTAGAGGAGCTGTCATGGGGGGACATGGGTCTGTTGCCTCTCCAGATTGACTCAGACACATGGCAGGTATTCAAAGATGGAGCCAAACTCAGCCATGCCTCTTTTTTCTCTGCTTACGCCTGAAATGGAATTTTCTTTAGACAGTTCTTCAAGGGGCAGAGCTCTCTGATCTCTCACTTCTTGGGTGACAGTCTTACCAGCACTCCCAGTGAAATGTGACACCCAGGACTGGTACCTTTCGAAACTAAGTCTGAACCCTGTGCTCTTACCTCGGTTGGCCTGAACTTTACATCTCTGTCTCTGGTCACAGGATCACATTTGCTTTGGAAGCAGCCCCAGCTCTGTGTGAGCTCACATGAAGCTTTGGGGCCTCCTAAGTCCCTGGGTCTTTTCACATGGACTGCTGCCAAGTCTGGGAGCTCCTGGGGCAGTTCAAATCCAGATGCAGGCCTCAATGTTTGTGTTAAGACTGTGGTTTTCATGGTTTGGGGCTAATGTCACCAACAAAATGAAATGCAATAGGTGCTGATATTGCTTCAGGGGTAAGCAAAAGTAGGCTTGCAGTTGTAATACAAATGAATAATACAATAATTAATAAATAATAATGCAAGAATAAACTCTGTATCATGTACTCACAACCGTAAATCTACTTTTGTCCAGCCCAGTATATGGCCATTTGTTTGCAATGAATAGATTCACACTTTGTGTTTCTCATATTCCCAAGTAGACAGAGTTTTTTTTGAAAGCAGAGGACATGCTTTAATGCCCACAAGACCTGGCACAAAGATGTGCAAAGAGTAGGTGCTCCACAAGTACTCCTCCTGCCTGACTGAGGATCAGCGACTTCCCCCTCAGTCTCCACTCTTGTTCCTCTCAGCACAGCCCCTCTTGGCGCACTGGCCCCTGACTCTGGCACCCTGTGAGCCACGCCTGTAGACTGGCTTCTTAGTAGCACTGCAGGCAATAGGGTGGATGAAAGAAAGTCCTGGCCAAACCAAGAGATCTCTATCTGAATCCAGCCCTAGCACTTGATCAGGTGCTGTTTCCTCACCTGTAAATGGGACAATAAAAATAGGCAGTATGTACTAAACCAGCACTGAAACCCTGATCAGTGCTTTATGTCCACAGTCTCAATCCAGTGCATTGGCTGGATGCACCAATGGTGAAGATAATTAGTATCACCATTTTTAGATGGAAAAATTCGAGATTCAGAGTAGTTAAGTAATTTGCTCAAGATAACAATGGTAGAGTGTGGCAGAACTGGCATTAGAACACATTCAGCCTACTCCTCCCTTAGCCTTGACCATAATAAATCTATTACCTCATGGAATATTGTAAGAGTAAATAAAAACACATAGTGCCTCTTACCATGCCTGGCACACAGTAAGTGCTCAATAAATGCTGATTCTCTCCCTGGGCTGCCTCTCACTCTTCTCCCTTGCCTTAGGGCAGAGTCAGGACCAATGAATGAAAGTAGCAGGAGATTTACTTTCAACCCAGGGAAAGAAGGAATTTCTGACAATTGAGTCCTCTGGCAGAGATAACTGATCTTGGAAGAGGAAGACAAAACTTGAATGCATGGCTGTTGGGGGTTGAACTCTTGTTTCTGTTCGGGGAAGTAAGATGAGAGCATTGTCTGGGAACCTTGGAACCCTTGAGCAAAGAATTCGCTCATTCACGGGATCATTCTTGACCCCTCTCTCTCCCTTGTCCTCCCATGTCCTCCTGTCCCTCCACTCAATCTATTATCAAATTGTGTTGACTTCACTCCCAAATACCTGAGCATCCATCCAATTCTCTCTACCCTCATTGCCACCACCTGCTCCTGCCCCTTCCCCATGGACCTGGGCATTGGCCATCTGCAAGTGTGACAGCTCTTGATCCTCTTGTCCACCCATGCAGCACCCCACAGGGTCTTTCCACAACACAGTATAATCATGCCTCATCTCAGTTTAGTACCCCCCAGGGCATTTCTGTCTGTGTAGGAGAAGGCTCATAACTTTTCGGAGGCCATCAAAGTCTCCTCCAGGCTTTTGCACATGCTTTCCTGTCTGCCTGGAACCTCTTCCCATCCCATCTCCTGGCTAACACTTGTCCTCTTTCCTTTCCTACCTGTCCACAACTCCTTCTCTCCTCCATCCTCCCCCAGTTGATGGGGTGAGTCCACTTGTCTCATGTTGTCAGAGTCTCAGCTTAGGGCCTAGCCCTGAGTCATGTACCACATGCCTTTCTTGAGTCTTCCAAGTGCCAAGTCCTTGGCCAGACCCCAAAGACACAGAGATAAATGCATCATGTTCCCAGCCCGGAAGAGCTCACTATGAGAGTGGGAGGTCCAGACCAGGTGGGATGATGATGTGTTGGCCAAGTTAACCCCAGGTGCTCTGGGAAGGAGCACAGGGAAAACACCCCCTGAGAGAATGAGGGAGGGATTTCTGGAGGAAGAAGTGCTTAACTGGTGTTTTAAGGCCTTGGTAAGATATACAAGATTAGTGAGGTAAGGAGGAAAGTGGCTGTCCAACTAGCATCCCGAGTGAGCAAGGTGAACAGGGAACTGTAAGAGGGCTGAGCAAAGGCTGGTGAGCAGGAAGGGGATCCGTGGAGGACTCCCAGGTTTTGGAAGGGTCCTACTGGGATAGAAGTGCCTTCACAGAAATGCACAGAAGGACCAGGTTTGGGGAGGACAATGGGGAGTACAGTTGGTGAGGAGACTGTTTGAATTGGGGTCCTTATGGGACTCCTGAGTGGAAATTGCTTGTGGGAAAAAACCTGGAGGTGGAGAGAGCAGCACAGATTAAGGCCAAGTAACCAGAGTGGATGGGGCTTAGGTAGGTGGAACTGCAAGTACACGTGGCTGGGGTCTGGGGAGAGAGGAAGGAAGAACTGGATAAAGCCACATGGTCAGGCACAAGAGGCTCTTGAAGTCGCCATACTGGAATGTCAGTCAGGAGCCAAATTCTGTGCTAAAGTGCCCTTTGAACACCAATTTTTATTCCAACAATCTTGCACCAGCCTGCTTTACAGGTGAGAACATGGAGGATCTTTGGGGTTAGAGGACTTGTTCGCAATTACAAAGCACTGGACAGAGCCTGATGCACAGTAGGTGACTAGTATATGTGTGTGAAGGAGGCTGACTGACGGACCATGTGTATGAATGAATGGATGGATGAATAGATAGATGAATTGATAAATGATAGCATTCAAGCCAAAGCATGTTGACTCTCAGCTCAAGCTCTGGCTAGTCCTGGACCATGTGGCTTGACTTCCCTCCACCTCAGTAAAAATAACAATGACCCTAACAGTGGGGAGGATGAATAACACAGCTTCCCCTGCTCCTGATGTGCTGGGGGATTGGAGAAAACCCCCACTTCCCTCAGCCCATCCATCCAAGCCAGAAGCTCAGAGGCCACAGGCTTCCCTCTCCCTTTCCAGAATCTTTCTAACTGCTCCTGGGACAGCTCCACGCCAGCTCCACAGCTGTCCTTCTGGAGATGCTGTTTGCTTTTCCTGCTTCAAGTTTTATCATTTTCTCCAAGAAAATATTTGTCTTCCCATTACTTTAATCATGCCTCTCGGGCCCTGGTGGGGAGGCCTTGGAGGGGAATTAGTTCAGGGTTTTGTTTGCTGTGCCAGGAGAACAAACAGGCTTGTTTGACTTACCTGTGTTTTCCCAGTAGGTGGACCCCTCGGAGCAAACACGGAGCAGACCTGCCTTCTGCCCCTTGGACCTTCAGCGTATTTAAACCAAGAGGGCTTCCCTTTAGCACAGCTGGGGTGGGCCATGTTGTTCTCTCTGGTTTACCGCAAAGCACATGCTCCTCTTGTCAGAGGAGGTACCTGCACTGGGCCCAAGGGTCTCCAGAGTCCAGGAAACATTCAGCCTCGCTCAAATAGCAGCCTGGCCCTGTAATGGTCTAATGCACTGATTTTCAACCTTTATCATCTCATAGCACACAGGAGCTATTTCATCTCTGCAGCACACCAAAAAATACACTATATTTTTTGCCAATCTGAAAAAAATAGGTATAATTTTGATTAATTAATAAACAATAATGATAGCAATTACCTACCCTTTTTGCTCCAAAGAGACTTTTAAAAAAATCAGGTGCCTATACTTGTATGTAAGGGTTTCTAGTACCAAGAATGAATCGATCAGACGCAACCTTATTAGGTGACGTGACCAGTAAGATGCAGCTTTATTATATGACCTATATATTCATGGCTCAAGACAGGGCACCGTGCTAGATGGCTATTGCTGTGTTGGCTGTTGTTGTTTTTTCTTTATTGACAATCTAAGGGAAAAGAGGTCAGTGCCCTTGACTAAATAGTCAGGTATTTCATGTTTTAAAAATTCTTGCTGTGCTGTGGTCAAAAATTGCTGCTTTACTAAATTCATCTAAGAGGGAGACTTCAAAATAAAAGGGTTCTAGAGCTGATGGGTGGGATTGGGTGAGAGGCTGTGACTGGAAAGAAACTTGAATTTGTTTGTAGGCAAAGGGACCTACTTTTTGGAGCCAGACAGATCTGGTTCACCTTCAGTTACTGATAAGGTACTTGCTACGTGAGTGTGGCTAAGGGTTCAGCTGGTATTCCAGCCATTCTATAAATGTTCAGTGAGCAATTCCCAGGTATCGACACTGTTTCAGGTGTTGGGATGCATCAGTGGACAGCACAGAGAATGACCTCTGTCCTTTGGAACTACATTCCTGTAGAAGAAGACAGACAAACATAATACATAAGAAAAACATGTGGCATGGTAGAAGGGGAATGTAAAGAATAGGGCAGGATAAGGGTGGTGGGGAAGGTCTTATGGATGAGGATGCAGTGTATATAAGGTGGTCAGGGTACGCCTCATGAAGAAGATGCTACTTGAGTAATGACTTGAAGAAGGAGGTACAGAATTACAGGCACATCTGATTCTAAAGCTCAGACTCATAAGCCTGCATTCCCTTTCTTCCAGTTCAATGAGACTCGAAAGCTGGACAAAAAAATAGTGTCTATAAGGCACTTCCCATCTCTCTCCCTTTTAGATGCTCTGAGGCAGGGTTGTCAAACTCATTTTCACTGGAGGCCACATCAGTCTCGTGGTTGCCTTCAAAGGACCGAATGTAATTTTAGGACTGTATAAATGTAACTACTCCTTAACTGTTAAGTAAGAGCCTGGCACTTCCGCTGAGTAGAAACAAGGTGCTGGGCAGGATAAAACAAGGTGGAGGGCTGGATTCAGCCTGAGGGCCTTGTGTTTGCCACCTGAGCTCTAATGCATTCACCTGTCAGGGGGATAGACACAAGGGCAGCATTGGCAAAGCACGGTATGGGCGTAAAGTGGTGAGAGGAGGCAGTCATCAAAATGACCAAGATTGATCTTCAGGTCAAAGTTAGCTCTGGCTGGGGGGTAGCGTTAGACTGGGGAGGGATGGGCCCAGCTAGCAAAGCTAAGGCTCATTCAGTGATGTCCATTGCATTCCCTAAATTGGCTGTAGAGACTAATAAATTAAAACATGTATTCAGGGCCCTACAAGCAGCTAGGTGTTTCAAGGTGCTGCCAGGTGTTTTCCCACCATGTCATTCTCACAATAGTCCTTTGAGGCAGGGAATAATCTCTCATGTCCATTTTTAGCTGAGGACACTGAAGCTCAAAAGTTGAACAACTTATGTGTTGCTGACTCATTGGAATATAGATATGGATCATCTGATTGCACAGATCTGTCACTTTTTATATCACCATCATCAACTTGCCCATCTGAACAACCACTAACATCTGTCGCCATTACCACCATCATTGACATCACCAATAGCGTCAACATCAACATCGACACTGACTTCACTGTCAACATCAGAGTCACCATCAGCCTCACCTGCAATGGCCCCCTGATCACAGCAGCACAGTCAGAGTCTAACAGGTAACTAGCTAACAGGCAACCTTAGGTTTTGGGTAAGTCAGACCATGTCTCTCAGTTTCAGCTTCCTTATCTACAACATGAGGATAAACATATTTAACTCAGAAGACAGGTGACATGCTGAAATCAGTCTACTGTTTCCTCTACCCCACCGAAACTTCTCGTATCAAGATCATCTATGACCTCCCTATATGTCATCATGATACCTGCCCCCCCAGGAGCATTTGAGGTGTCTGACCACTTCCTCCTGCTTTGCTCCTCCTGGCTTTTGTAATGCTTACATTCTGGTTTTCCTTCTAACTCACTGATCCCTCCTCTGTTGCAGCCTTGGTCTTTTCTACTGGACCCCTCAATATTGGAATGTTCTAGAGCTTGGATTCAGTCCCCTCCAGTCTTCATCCAAGCTCTCTACCTTCTTCTTCCCTAGTCCATGCAACCCTCCCACCCACCCACCGCTGAACTCTATGATAACTTTCATGTCACAGAGGATGGTCAGGGATGTAGACCTCAGAGTGGGCTAAGGAGACCCCTTAAGGAAGGACAGCCCACTGAAAACGATCTTTCAAGGAGAAGGTATAGGGCCAATGTGGAGCAGAAGTTCTGCCAGGTAATTTGAGGGGTCTCTGTGTCTAGAATCTGCATCCCCTTGGCCTTTCAGTTGCTCACTCTATCATCGTTGTCTCGGGCGATCAGAGCCCTTGGCCTCCTTCCACCCTAACCAAGTCCATACTGAAATGTCGGTGACAGAGAACCTCTTGGAGGGTGGCCCCTACCACCTGGGAGGTTTCTGTTTAGCAAAGAACTAAGCAGAGGGATCTCCAGTTAGTGGCTGAGATAGTCACGGGGTGCTTTCCTGGAAACTCTGAAATAGCACTCCGGGGGCTACTGTTTCTGTCTCCACCCTGGGCCCACCCTAAGACAGATGGTCCGCCATTGGACTGTTCTCAGGCACTTGAGCAGAGGTATTCTTTTAGGTCTTCTTGGCCTCGGGAGCATTTTGAATCAGATGCCAGGAAAAACAGATGGCTTACTCTTATTCTGGGGGCCGTGGGTGGACGGCTTTGAGAGGCAATCTCTTCTAAGACTGTATTTTCTCTTACATCTTCAGGATGTGACACACTTCACTCTCTGCTCTTTTGAGCCTGGCTTAAGTTGTGAGATTGCTTTGGGTGTGACACCTGGACTACCTCTGCGCCTACTGCTAGGAGAACTGGGAGGTGGGTGAGCCACTTTGGGGATCATCCTTTGTGCCCTTTCTGGGTTATCCCATTGGTCACACTACAGTTTGCTCCCCACTGCTAGATTAATATTTCTAAAGTAGCGCAGAGTGGTTGGGCCATTATTTCCCTGCTCAAGAATGATCAAAATCTCCTGCTTCTCCTGGAATAAAGTCCCAGGCTTCAGTCTCATCTTCAAGGTCCTTACAATATTTATTGGCTTTTCCAATTCCGGCCCCCATCCCTTCTCTCATGAGCTCTTTTTTCCAGACACACAGGTAGCGTGACTGCCTCTAGACCAGTCTCTTGGTTAAAAGGACCTCTTCCACCCCCTTTTTCCTATATAAACTTCTTGTTCTCCTAGAAGGGCTTGAGTCCAACCCCCTTGCAAAGGCCTGCCTCTTCCCTTGGTAGTCTATCTGGGTCCGTGGGTTCATTTACCCCTGCCCCTAGCCCCACAGGACCACTCACCTGGTCATTTTCCCATGACTGACCACCTATGGCTCCCCCTTTTAAGGAAGGTTCATTTACAAATGATCACTTACTACAGTGTTGTCTGGGAGTGGGAGAATTACAAGGGATAATACAGTCACTTGGGCTATTCATAGTAGTGCTATTACCACCTCTGGGCTTGGAAAAACCAGGGGAAGGAACTGTGAACAAAACCTGTAGGGAGAGAGTCCTGTAGAGAGGACTCATCGCTGAACCTGCCTTACTGTGTGGTTTCAACATAAGTGTGAGCCCCACGGTTCATTAGTAGATTAGTTCTTTGCAGTAGACTACCTAATAAATTATGGAATAGGAATGTGAATTTAAGTCTTACTGGCCATGGTGGCATGCCTGGTAACTGGCGAGATGCCCTAATAGGGGTCAGTTTATAAGGGGTGGTGGACCATCCTCCAGGAAAGAGATTCACACAAAAGGGGGAGGCCACTAGCACACATTTTACCCCATTGTAAGTAAAGTGAAATTAGGAACACAGTAGTAATTTTTTCTCAAGCCTGTTCCTTACCTGGAACCTTGGACACATATTTGAATCTCACGAAGAGCAGTACACATGTGTGTATGTGCGTGTGTATGTTTGTGTTGTGTATTTCTTTTGGGGGCACTCTGTAGTAGCATCTGAAAGAGCTGTTTTACTGAACCCTGAAACACATCGGATGCTAGGCAGCACTCCTGTGGGACCCCTAATAATAGAACACTGTATGAAACAGAGAGAACTGCCCCTCACCCCCACCGACCTCACTGTTTATGCTCTCAGTTTACCTCTGCTCTCTTATAAACAATTAAGGCAATTGTATAGTGTTTTACAGTTTTGAGGCATTCATATTTCTTACTCTTTATGTCTCACATCCAGCCTGTGATTGAGCCACGGCAGGGACTACTACATCCAATTGTCTGATGAGGGAGTGAATTCAGGGAGGTCAAAAAAGTGGGACCAATTCCCACAGGTGGAAGGTGATGAAACCAAACAGTGAGCTTGACTCTGAAGAACAGGCCTTTTTGATTGGATCATATTTGGTCTCCTCCCCCACCAAACTTCCCCTATTCTCTGAATCTTCCCCTATTCTTTCTCTCTTTTTCCTTCAGCTTGTCCTTTTTCTCATCTCCATCTTCCATATCCTCTCTGCTCTGTCTCTCCCTCTCTCCTTTTCCCCCGTCCTCTTTTTCTGAAAAGCCAAAGATACTCTCATCTGATGTGCCCAAAGCAGTCTCAGGAACTTGCTTGCTGGCTTCTCCATACCCAGAGTGGCTGTACATAGAGGTATTTGTTGGGAGAGGCTGCACCTCCATGGGAGAGACACTAACTGGGTGACTTTCTGCTTCTTGTATCAACCAGAGCGTTGTTTGCAGACAGTACATTAAAATTACAAACACCATAAGTCGTTGGGCAATCTTTCCTTGAACCAGTTAGATTCTGACATCTGCTTACTGTTTATCTTCTGACTGAGGAAATGGAAAAGTTGACAAATAGTTTAACTGAACAAGAGTCAGGTTCTTTATTCCCCCCCTTTGTGAGCATGTTTATAGAACACCAATCTGCCAGCACCTCCTAGTCTCTCTGGGGCACTGGCAACAAGCATAGACAAATATTTATATTCCATGAACTCAAGATGGTTTTCATGTTTAACTGATTTCAAATGAATGACAGTGGCCCTTAATGTGGTTACAAGAATTTGCCATTAATTTTCACTTAAAATTGGATCCAGCCTGTATGTATGCCTACACTGTATTTTAGTTCTTAATGATTTGCCTTCTAAAAACATGGGCTGCTTCCCGCTGGTTGACTGGCATAGCAGCTTTGTGGGGGCATCAGTCTCCTATTACATGTGAACAAAAATTAAGTTCAGAAAATCTCTCTTCCTTTGGAGCTCTTTGCACATGGCATTCAAGGCAGGCATCTGGGGCGAAGCCCACAGGAGAGGGCTGGCTCCGCACGACATCCTCTCTTGGTGGCCGGGATGCTGGCTCTGGCTCTAGCAAGAGGCAGGGGTGGGTGGCCTGGGCACACAGGATTGTGGCTCAAGGTCTCAGAACATTTACAGAACTTTCTGGTGTCCATGCACTGTGCCTGTGGAGTGCATTGGGGTGATATCCTAGGTTCTCTGTGAAGTTTCAAGTCTTCCCTCCCTTAGTCTAAAACATTGATGTGGTGGTGGAACAGAGAGGGACTGTGACAAAAGAAAAGAAGAGTGAGCCAGAGGAATAAGATTCTCCGCTTTGGGGACATTCACTCTTGATATTAAGAAGCATTTAACCTTGGTGGCACTTAGTTTCTGTTTAGCTAATGTAAGCATATATTTATTGAATACTTTTGTAGGGGATAAATGTGAAATTGGATGGAAAGATGGGAAAACAGGCTGAAAGTGGAGATAAGGCCCAGCTTTGAATAAAGCCTGCCAGGGGCAGTAAGGTTTCATCCCCCATATGACCCTCACAAGAAAGAGTGTGTTCCTAGAGGGCATGTGAAGGATGCAGCTGCTTCTGAGCTCCCCGAAGAAAAATCTCCTGATTGATTAGCAATGTCTGCCCTGGTCGCTGGGAAGGGAATGGTGCACTGCTGTCATGTATTCACCGCTCTTGTACTGGATGATCTTCCAAGGCCCCTTTGTTTCTATTTTTGTGATGAGAAATAATTGAGAAGCGAATAATGAAGGAGGTTGAAACCTAGACAGCCAGACCTGGAGGCCTAAGGCAGTGCACCTCAAACTTGAATGTGCACACTTGAATCTTGTTAAAAATGCAGATTCTGAATCCGTAGGTCTGGGATACAGCTCGATATCCTGCATTTCTAACAGTCTCCCAGGGGATGCCAGCGTTGTTGGTCTGTGGGCCACACTTTGAAGAGCAAGGATCAAAGGCAGCACTCTGAACCTGGGGCAGTGCCCCTTCCCTTCAGGTTTTGTATTAATAGCTTCTCCATACAGCTGACATTTGCTGGGTGCCTTGTGTGTATGCTCCTTTCCAAGGAGTTTTCACAGATCATTTAATTTATTCCTCTAGACAGCCTTTTGATGTTGAATAGATTATTTCCCACCCCTGCCACCCATTTAAACCATTAAAAAAACCTTTATGCAGGTGCAGTAGGTTTTAGTGCCTAGGCCAAAGTCTATATGTGGCAGAGCTGGGATTAACACCCCAGTCTTGCCCCCGCTCCAGGCTGGCCCTGCTGCAAGTGCTCTCAGCTCCACTGGGGCAGCTCTTGGAGCTGCGCCAAGGTATTGGACGGATGCCAAATGCGCCCTCAGATCATACCAGAAGGCCAACTTCTGTCTGGGTGACTCCAGGCTCCACCATTTGAGAGGGTCATTAGGCAGGCAGAAAACATCCCATGATCCTGGGTTCATGGGAAAGAACGGTCCCTGACCTCAGGAGGGTTTTGGAGCCAGACAGAGTCAGGTTGAAATCTAGCCACATTATTACACCTTGAGCAAGTCACAACTTCCCTGAGTGAAGGTCCTTTCACTTGTAAAAAGAATATGATAAACATTCTTGCTTTTCAAAGTTGTTGGAAGATGAGAATTAATAGTGTAGTAATAATGTAGTATGGTACGCTGCATAGCACAGAGGGATCACTCAATTTCCCCCTTTTGCCTTTCTGAAGAGCTGTGATGGTTTAGTGTTTGCTATTCACTGTACAAATATTACCATTTTAGATTCTCCTTCAATGCAATGGCATAAACGTAAAAACTGGTTCAAAGTTTAACGTGGCACCTTCTCTCTGTGCAATAAAAATAAGAAAGTATTGATTACTAAATATTGTTAACCTTAAAAATGAAACAGCTAGTTACTTTTACCAGCAAAACTAGGTTTATTTGGGAATAGCAGAAAATTGCAATTGAAGATTGGCGTGCTGTAGCAAAAACTATAGGCAAATCCAGCAAACAAGGAGAGGAGTGTCACTCTGTAGAGTAAAAGGAGGAAGTGGGAGGAGGGGCTTTAAATGAAGGTCCATTAGAGGAAAATGAAAGTTCAGGATGGTGATGACTGCTCCCTGGCTGACTTGCAATAGTTCCCACTGGCTGGGCTTGGTGTCGGGCAGGGAGAAAATCTTCCTTCCTCTTCCTGGGGGAGTAAAGTAGACGCTGGTTGTTGGAAATGCAAGGCACTCTCTATCTGTAGGGGCTTGTGTTTCCTTTATTCATTTTCATACTATTGTTTTTTCCTGATATAACAAAAATAATAATAATAACTAAGCAAACTTACAAACTTGAGCTGTAAAGTAAAACATGTCAGCACCAAGAAATATTAGGTCCACACGGACACATTTGAAAACTAGAAGCAAACCTCAATGTCCATGTTGTTATTTGGCATTGGTGAAATGAAATCATCGTAAGTGTTGCAATTTCTGCTGCCTTGTTTCAGCGGTGAGTGGTGTTAATGTTGCTAAATGCTGTTGTCACAGAGTGTTCCTTAAATAGTTTTTAATTGGCTTTAATTTGAATAAAGAATGTTCTGCTTAAGATACAGAGGCAGGAATTGTCAAAAAGAAAATGAACATATAACATTCTAGTGATCAACGTGTAGGCATGCTGTGTCATTCTATCTTCCCTTGGCAAATTTGCAGACGCTTTAAATTTCGTCAGTTTTGCTTGTTGATGATTTCCACAAGGCAGTAGTTTTAATGGATAACGCTCCCATTGGGCTACTGGGACATTTCTGTCTCACCTTCTGTGTGTTCTTCACCGTGGACTTTTCATCCACGTGAATTATTTAAGATGGTGGGAAAAAATGCAAAAAAGTTAGCAATGGCACATAACCCTAAATTTTTAGGTCTGTTCAGGTAATCAATATTATCAATTACCTGTGAAAAAAAGATAAGCAATATAAAATCTTTCTTTTAAAAAATACTGTTGAAGATCAAAGTACTGTTATCCTGGCACTTGGCAAATAAAAAAACTATTTTTGTTACCATAGTATCTCAGCAAAATTTTAGCCAAAGCAATCCTCCTTTCTTTCTTTTCTCCCTCCCTCCCTCCCTCCCTCCCTCCCTTCTTTCCTTCATTCCTTCCTTCCTCTTCCTCTCTCTCTCTTTTTCTGCTGTGAAATATAGCCAGAACTTTCTCACCTGTCTTTTAAGGCATCGCATGGTTCTGGGTATGTGAATGTGGGATTTCATTAAAGAATTCTGTATGCCTTCAGCAAAGGAGCGACAGTTGCTCTGACAGCTCTGCCTGCAAATAGCAGCCAAAGCGCCTACGATCTCTTGGCTCTAAAGGCAGAAGCGGTCTATACATTATATAGCGTTTAGGCATGTCCTACTCTGTTCAAGTGGCATATGGAATAAAATAGGTATTAGATACACTGCCCCTCCCACCACCAACTAAAGCAGATTTGAATCATCAGAGGGAAACTGACAAATACAGTGATTACTATGATATATGTACACTTCTGTACTACGTAATGTGACCTTGGATTTGTTTAGCCAATAAGATACCAAGAGAAAGGATTTGAATGTTTGTGTCTAACAAACAGAAGTATGTATTTATGACTCCATGAGTCATTGGACATAGGTTAGATAAACTTGAAAATGAATGGAAATTCACTCACTTGATTGTCAGGGAAGCCAGTGTGACTTTCACCAGTGGCCACCTGGCTAGTGCAGGAGACTCTTAAGAGCCAATTGTCTATGTGGTGGCCGTAGCTAGTTCCATAGGAACTTTTGATGCACGAGGGCCCCTGACACAGTGCATCATCCTAGTGTGACACGGACCTTTGGTTTCCTACTCTCACAGCCCCAACTGCTGGTGATGAAGGCCTCCAAAGCCTGACCCCAGCTTCAGGTCCAGCTCCCCCTCTCCAGAGGCCCCTTTCCAGCCTGCCAGCCTCATCCTTCTGAGCAGGACACTAGCTCTTCTGCTTGTCCTCTTCTGCCCAGTGTGCTCCTGCTTTGCTGAGTTTTTCATCTTCTCTGCCTCATTCCTACTCATCCTTTGAGACCCAGCAGAGACTCTATTAGTTGAGGTCCTGGCAAAAAACGGATGATGATGCATCAGAGAGTGATTGAATAGTGTCAAGGAAGGGACTGCTTGAGGGAGTGGCTTGGGCACAGGGAAGCAACACAAGATGTCACCGCACTTGGGGCCTACTAACAAGGCAGGGCTGCCACTGTCCCTGCCTGGAGGGGCGAGAGCAATAGGTGGGCACGGCCTGGTAGGAGCTGTGGCCTTCACTAGAAGAGCCAGTCACTGCCAACACTCTGCCTGGCAGAGAGGGATCCAGAGGAGCATGGGACCCTGCTCCCTCCTTCCACCATCCACCCCCAGCACTTGGAGGACAGGATACTGCTCATGCAGGTGGAAGAGGCTGGAGCCTGCACGGGAGGGCAGCCCTCCAGCTGCTCGTGGAGCACCCTGGGGAATCCAGCAGGGACAGGCCTGGGAGCACGTTTGACCTCGAGGAGCTGCAATGCTTCTCTGTGTTGTGCCTGCTGTGAGGGGGTTGTCCCATCTCCAGTCTCTTCGGTGTATGGTGTCCCCACTTACTAAGGTACCTGAAGCAGGAACATAAACTCATTTTCTTTGTGTTTCTCATATGGAAACAACCACATATCCTAGGACTTCTTGGTTGGGTCAGTTTTGAACGTTCTGTTCTCCAGTGCATTTGGATCTGGGGTGCTGGTAGATTCTGGGGCTGTGAACATAAAATAAGGGTGAAGATTCTGAGGGTCCCGGGCCTGGTTTGGAGCGTTTTCACCAGATGCAGTAGGACATGAGAGCACTGGAGTTAGCAGAGAGAAGCTAAAGGCCACAGCCGGAGGAGGGGGGTGAGGGGGACAGAAACTGTCACCAACACCAAGGGGCCAGAGTCAGGGTTGATAGGGGATGGGAGTTGGGAGTACAGGGCCGGGAGACCTGAGCAGGTGAGTCACCATCAGGGAGACATTGGAAGGTGGGGGAGGGTCTGGGGTGCAAGGTAAAATAGGGTGACAGAGCTATAGTTTAGACCTTTGTCATCTAATATGGCAGCCACAGGCCACATGTGCCTACTTATATTTAAATGAACTAAAAGAAATGAAAAATTCAGTCCCTTGGCCACACTAGCCACATTCCAAGTGACGTGCTATAGTGTGTTGGCCGGCATAAATTAGAAAGAACACTTCCACATCCATGAGATGTTCTCGTGCACAGCCTGGTCCGGGACATCCCAGAGATTTTTAGGGTCCCGACAATGCTTAAACAGTTGATTTGATCTGCTCTTATATGACCTAATATCAAACACATTTGGCTTTAAGTCTTCACTTTGCTAGTGAATAATTGTGTGATGAGTCCCCAAACCTCAGTTTTCTCATCTAGAAAATGAAAATGATAACAGAGAATCAACTAGATTGAGGATAGGAATTGTCTTGAATGGTCATGGATGCATAGGAGCTGTATAATAAATATCAACTCCCAGTGTTGGTTGCAACCACAAGGATATTAACTAGCATTTTAGAGCTTGTTTTACTGCCGCAGAGTGGCACAGGTGATTGTGGTTGCCTCATTAATCCTCACAATTGTTCCCATTTTGCAGATGGGGAAATGGAGCCTTACAGAGTTGAAAATGCTTGCCTGATGTCAGGCGTGGTGGAACCAAGCTTCTGTTCACTCGATTAAAGACGATCACACATTGTTCTCTGCTGTGTCCTATGTCTTGTCTAAGCACCAGGCTGAGAAGAACACCATCCTGGACTTCATTTTACTCCTGTATCATGCCCAGCATGGTCCTGAATGATGGTTGGTTGTTAACTGGCACATCAATTTTGATAGACTTTAATAAAAACACTGAAAATTTCTTCAGCCTGAATTATTGACTTTAACATTTGCTCCTCTACAGGGGTCTTGAGAACAAATCCAGCAGTGTCCCAGCCTTGTCTTTAATTAAGTGTGTTGCTGGCAAAGGACTTTAGATCCAGGAGATTTTAGGAGCACCATGATCTTGGGCATAGAGAGGAGAGATTGGTTCTTGTTTGGGGAGACTTTATTCACCTAGACAGAAAGTAGTGGGACCATGGCTTTACATGTAAGCAGCCTTAAGTGGGAGTCTTGTGTGTCCTTGGGTAAGTCATTTGTACTCTTGTAGTTTCAGGTTTTTTGCCTGAAAGAGAAAGAGTCCCACCTCTCCTGTGGATGGTCTCGAGGACTAAATGCACCTAAAGACCCAGGCCTGGGACATGCTGTTCTCAGCCAGCATTCTCTTATCCCTCACCCCAGGAAGCTTCCAGGTCACTCTGACCTCTGTGTTTATTGAAGGAAAGGAAATCCTTAGTGTCTGGACCACACATTTTAAGAGAAACTAAAGTTGCTGTGTCCTGAGAATTGTACAAATTATGTTAATTTTGACCTTGATTGGAAAGTACCTCATTTCCTTGTGCATATATTAAGATAAACCAGCACTGCAGAGGGATGGACTCCAAAATATGACCATATTCCCAGGCTCTCCAGGAGCTGGGCACTGGGGTCCCTGGCTCTCTGCCTAATACAGGTGGCTGCACAGGTGGCCTGCAGTGACCATAGGGCCTGCTAATCAGCTTCCGGCTGATAATATGAGGGAAGCCTGGAGAAATGTCTGCACTGGCACTTAGACGGCTTAAAGGAAAAAACAAAACAAAACATGTGAGAACCCATATAGTGCTTGGAGTGTGGGGAGGCAATGAAGACTGGGAGGCTCCCCGGTAGTGAGTCAAAACAGCTCTGCAGCCGAAAGTTTTTACATGGCGTCAGCCTGAAGAGAAACCTGGGGTTCACTGGTTCCTCGGCACCCCCTTCGTCAATCTCTCAAGAGGGTATTTCCTCTGGTGAGTTCCGGCATGAGCTGGTTTTCCCCCGGGATATTATTTGGGGTCTGCGGGAAATTCTGAGCACCTCTGGGTGGAAGTCACTGCGTTGTCTGAAAAGACCATGTGATAAGTGTTAGACTAAGTGACAAGAGGGTTGGAGTGCAGCAGTTTGATGTGGAAAGTACTGATTTTAGAGTCCGACTTCCCTGGGCTCCAATCTATTGGAGCGTGAGCTGGGCTGTCCCCTTCGCCCCTTTAATGTTTTGGAGGACCAGCTTTGTATTGAGGTTTCCGAGGAAATCATGCCTTCTAATTATCATAGCAAACCCAATGAAGCCGACAGTGTTCCCATTTTACGGATGATAAAACGGAGCCTTTAGGAAGTGCAGTGGCTCCCACTCCCTTCCTCTGACTGCTCCCTTCCTTGATCACTCTCACTCTTTTCCGAACGTGCTTTGGTGCCTGTTAGTTTCACCTACATTATTACCTTTAAAAATACTTTTGAGTTCAAAGGTGCCTACTTGGGCTACTTTCCAGTGGACACCTGGGACATGCTCCCTTGGGCTGCAGGTCAGTGACATTCTCCCGAGGAGGGTGAAGGGGTAGGAGTTTCCTCCTTCCTCCACAGAATCTGACAGTCCATCCTCACTGTTGACTTCGCTCCCACCCAACTTGGACCCCCCAGGGTGGAGACCCGGGGATAAGTCTCCTGCAGAGGAGTGGCCCCCCGGTTTGACAGTTGGTCAACACCAGGCTTGGCCATCACCCAGAGCCCCTTGGACAGGAGATCAAGGCTTTGGGTTCTGGCAAGGACATAAAACAAGGCAATGGAGGGAAACAATGGGGAAAGTTTTCAAAAGCAAGCATTCTTGACCTTTGTCCAGCCTCTGGGGATGTTTTGTTTTGAGAAAAATCTAATTCATGGAGTGGGTTTGGGGCCGAGGCCTGAGGAGGCAGGTCAAGGGGCTCATGAAATGTCAGTGAGCCTTGAATGCGGGGCAAAGGCAGGCCAGCCTGTGGGGAAGCCTCTGTTCCACTGGCTCTGAGGGGGCCGTGGGAACCCCACAGGGGTCGTTTCTTTAAAGCGATCTACTAGCAAAGGGCTGGGATCTCTCTTCCCTCTCCCTGAATTGGGGAAAAGCTGTACACGCTGGTCCTGCTCTGATTTTCGCTCCTGCAGTGTCTCCCAGGCATGTGGGAGGTTCTCTGAGTGGGGTTGGCAAGCACAGAGGATCGTACTTCAGCCCCAGGCTGTGTTGGTGGGAGCTAGAAACCAAAGCCCTGCACCAAGCCCAGTGAAATGCTCACCCCAGCCCACATAGTTTGTTTCTAGAGAAACCACTCTTGGAACTCGCTCCTGCCACAGTCCCATTTCTCAACAGCCCCCAGCATGTTGTCCAACCATTGGGGCCTGCTTCTGGAAGCTCCTGCTCTGCCTGCAGCCCTAACTCTTGCTTATCTCCCTGGATCTCTACTTCTTCTGAAGTAATAATTTCTTATTCTTATAGTGATGGACCTTGCCTCAGCATGGACAGGAAGGTGGCTAACTGAGGAGTGGGCCCAGAGAGGGAGATGGACTTGCCTAGGGTCACACAGCTTGTTGGAGCAGAGCTGGGGCCACAATTCCTCTGACTGTAAAGTTCCTCACCGCTCTGGTAAGTGGTTCTTCTCTGGCTGGTGACTCTAGGCTGCCTTCTTGGCTTAAACATCACCATCTAGAACCACCTTGACTTTTCAGACATCACCAGGGGCAAAAACAGCAAAACAAGAAACCAAAACAGAAAGTGGTGAAACCCTCCACAGTTCCCTAGCGTGATCTGAGAAGCCTTCACTGCACAAGTCCGAGAAAAGTGTTTCCCTCTGGCCTGCTGTGACCAGGGTCATTCTGCAAGGAAAAGCAATATGTTTGGGATTACACCCCACCCTGCTTTGTGGGTGCTTTATGCTGGTATATTCAGGTTAGAATGACTTCAAGAGCACCAGCCTTCTATTTGTTTTTCTTGGGTTGTTTTCATTAAGGCTCTGCCTTCCCCAAGCAGAGCCAGGGACTTAACTGCAGTGTAGGGACGTTATCTTCCCAGAAGTTTCATCTCTTGTCAGGTGGCTGGAGCCCTTCCTGCCAGCAGCTATCTGTAGTACTGCAGTAGCAGACCAGTCCTTTTGCTGGGAGGCAAGGCTGCTGGACTTGCTGTGTAACCCACGCTAATTGCCCACACTGCTTTGTGAGAGGAGGTGTCCTCCATCCGTGTGGCTCCCTTGCTCTTTCTAGAATGATAATATAGGCTTTAGTGATTGAGGGCAGAGATTGCCTTATTCACATCTATGCCCCTAGTATTTAGCCTGTGCCCACGTCACAGTACAGAAAAGCTCTGTTGAGTTAAAATGTATTTCCATATACTTGTATATCATTCAGGTTGGTCAGCCCATTAGCTCTTGAGCCTGTCATTTCCTTCCACACTTTTGCTCAAGCTGCTCCCCTGTCCTGAATGCCCTTCCATCAACTTTTGACTGCTCAGAATCTCATCAACCTTCAAGGACCAATTCCACTGCCTATTAAATGATGCACTCCTTAAAAAAGGTTGAGCTCACTTAGGCTTGTATCCCTGTGCAGAAGGGTCTCAGCACATGTCTGTCCTATGAATGAATGAATGAATGAATAAAATTCAGATCCCCCCTCATTTTGATTCCTTTTTAAGTCCCTCTTAGAAACTCCCCATCCAGAGAGCTCTCTCCCTCCCATTGGGCTGACTTCCTGGGTGTACTTCTTGGTAGTTTCTTCTGTCTGGTAGTTTCTTCTGCTCTAGCATCACAGGCTGTGCTTGGCTCTGTCAGAGAAATCTTTCTCTCTGTTTTACAACACTCAATTAAACTGTGTCCAAGGAAGTATTGGAGAAGGGTAAGGCAAGCTGGTCCAGGTTATTCCAGAGTGGCCAGCTGAGACAGAGAAGGACAAGTGGAGTCATCAGTCCAGGTAGGAAAAGAATCAGGTCCTAGAAAGAGGCTGAGACCTTGGAGATGTGAGAACAAATACATTCCATGGGCATTAGAGGTCAAGTCAAAGAGTTTTTCCATTTAGAAGGCACAGCATTCCAACTGCCAACTGAGGTGCCAAAGACCCTAGTGTTGAACATGTGAGCTCAGATCCCAAGGCTCTTTGCTGATATTGGTTACTCAGAGCTGAGCCTCGGGGCTCTTGACAAATAGGAAGTGGCAGTGGCCAGAGGATGGCCAGAAGCCTGCAGATGAATCCTATTACTAAAGTAGTGAGTGGCATTATAAGCTGCTTGAGGGCTGGGATCATGTCACTATCTCATCTCAGTGTTTGTCAAAGTCCCATTTCTTCTGAATCTATGGAGTGGGGCCTAGGAATCTTTATCTTTAACAATCTCCAAAGTTGTCCCTGTGTAGGCACACTAAAATGTAATGACCACTGCCTCACACTTTTCTAAGTTCCCATAGACCAGAGCTCATGGATTAGATACATAGTAGGTACAACATAAACACTTGATATGATTGAAATCAGCTTATATGTTACATGGGATCTTCTCTGTCTCTTGAGATACAGATAAGAGTGGCTTAGACCCCCTAAATTTCCCTCCTGTGGAGGTCTAGGGACCCCAGGATTTCTGAGACTCTGCAGGAGATATGCATTTTATTGACTCTTGTTGCTTCAGATTCTTGTTTTCACATCTACTATCTGCATCTCCCAGTACATGGACCCAGACGAGGAGCTCAGCCTCTTCTCATTTTCTGTAGAATGACACTCTGGCACAAAGCATTTGTGGGTGAGACAGATTTATCTGAAGATACAGCTTGGGGAGGGGGTGAAAATGAAGGAAGAATTTACATCACAGTAGTGCAAACACCTTCAAGTTCAACCGTAGGTGTTTCCATTCTTAAAATGCCCTTCTGGCCACCCCACTACCAGATGCTTCTCTCTTGCCTTCTATTTCAGGTAGCTACAGCATTGCACCATCTTCTGCTCTCCAATTTTCCCCTTCTCTGATTCTCCCTATCCCTTATTCATTTCCCCATTTTAAGCAATCCTCAGTTCCTTTCCTCTTTTCCTGTAGAACAGGTTGGCCTTTGCTCCCATGGCCTTGGGTCTGGCATATACCTAGGCCTTCAGACCTCATGTTCTGCTTCTTGGGGTACTCCCCAAATAGTGACCTTTGGCTACATAGAGAAAATTTTATACCAGCTGTAGGTAATAAAGCTTCACCTCATTACTTGTATGTGGAGTACTGAAGCTGGATGGGATCCCAGAGATCATGAGTTCAGCTCAAGTCAGGCAGTCACTGGCTGTCTGGCAGGTCTCTGGCAGGAAAGAGAGCAGAAGCTTGAAACTTGGCCTTTGGCTGTCATGCTTCCATTGGTTAATTGATGCCATGATTAACCCAGTATTCCAACACACTCTTATAAGAGTTGAATATCTCTGGATAAACATAGATGCTGAAATTCTCAACAAAGTATTGGCAGTCTGGATCCAGCAATACATTAAAAAGATCATACACCATGATCAAGTGGGATTCATCCCATGGATGCAAGGATGGTAAAACATTCATAAATCAATAAATATAATACACCATATAAATAAAATATAAGACAAAAATTATATCAATAGATGTTGTAAAATGATTTGATAAAATCTAGCACTCATTTATTATAAAAACACTCAGCAAAGTGGGAATAGAAGGAGCATTCCTCAACATAATAAAGGCCATATACAAGAAACCTACAGCCAATATCATATGCAATGGGCAAAAACTAAAAGACTTCCCCTTAAGATCAGGAATAAGACAAAGGTGTCTGCTTTCATGATTCTTTTTTTTTTAAGATTTTATTTATTTATTTTTAGAGAGGGAAGGAATGGAGAGAGAGAGAGAGAGAGAGAGAGAGAGAGAGAGAGAGAGAGAGAGAGAGAGGGAAACATCAATGTGCAGTTGCTGGGGGCCGTGGCCTGCAACCCAGGCATGTGCCCTGACTGGGAATTGAAACTGTGATGCTTTGGTTCACAGCCTGTGCTCAATCCACTGCGTTATGCCAGCCAGGGCTGCTTTCATTATTCTTATTTAACATAGTACTAGAAGTTCTAGCCTCAGTGATCAGACAAGAAAAAGAATGAAAAGATATACAAATTGAAAAGGAGAAAGCAAAACTGTCACTATTTGCAGATGTCATGATAGTGCACGTAGAAAACTCTATAGTTTCTACCAAAAAAACTACTTGATCTAATAAGTAAATTTGACAAAATAGTGGGAAACAAAGTCAATATTCAGAAATCTAGGGCATTTTTGTATGCCAACAATGAAATATCAGAAAGAGAAACTAGGAAAAAAATCCCACTTACTATAGCAATAAGGAAAACAAAGTACCTAGGAATAAATGTAAACAAGGAGGTAAAAGATCTCCACTTGGGAAACTATAGAACACTGAAGAAAGAAATTAAGAAAGATACAAATAAATAGAAGTATATACTGTGGTCATGGATTGAAGGAATTAACATCATTAAAATGTCTATACTACCCAAAGCAATCTATAGATTCAATGCAATTCCTATTAAAATACCAATAGCATATTTCACAGATCTGGAACAAATATTCCAACAATTTATATGGAACCCAAAAAGACTCTGAATAGCATCAACAATCTTGAGAAAGATGAAGAAAGTAGGAGGGGTCACAATACTTGATATCAAACTACACTACAAGGTTACTATAATCAAAACAATCTGGTACTGGCATAAGAACAGACACATAGATTGATGACACACAATACAGAGCCCAGAAATAAACCCATATCTTTGTGGTCAAAGGGGCAGGAGTATACAATAGAGTAAAAATAACCTCCTCAATGAATGGCACTGGTAGAACTGGACTGGTACATGCACAAAAATGAAACTAGACTGCCAACTTACACTATACACCACAATACACTTAACATGGATAAAAGACTTAACATCATGACAATATAAAAGTCATAGAGGAAAATATAGACAGTAAATTTTCAGATATCCACATAGCAATATTTTTGCTGATATGCCTCCCAAGGCAAGGGAAATAAAGGAAAAAATAAACCAATAAACTATATCCAATTAAAAAGCTTCTGCATGGCTAAAGAAGCCATCAACAAAATGAAAAGGGAACCAACTGTATGGGGAAACATATTTGCCAATGATACAAATGATCAGACAAGGGTTTGATCTCCAAAATATATAAAGAACTCATCAGCACTAGGAAGACAAACAATCTAATTAAAAAAAGAGTAAAGGACCTGAATAGACATGTCTCCAAGGAGGACATACAGATGGCACATAGATATATGAAAAGATGCTCAACATCACTAGCCATCAGAGAGATGCAAGTTACAACCACAATGAGATATCATCTTACAGTGGTCAGAATGGTCATTGTTAATAAATCAAAAAACAACAAGTGCTGGTGAGGACGTAGAGAAAAGGAAACCTTAGTACAATGTTGGGGGAAATGCAGACTGGTGCAGCCACTGTGGAAAACAGTATGGAATTTCCTCAGAAAACTAAAAATCAAACTGCCTTTTGATCCAGCAATTCCACTGCTGGGATTATATATCCTAAGAATCCTGGAACACCAATTCAAGAGAATCTGTGCACCCCAATTGTCATAGCAAAACAAATTACAACAGCCAAGTGCTAGAAACAGCCTAAGTGCCCATCAGTAAATGAGTAGATCAAAAAAACTGTGGTACATTTACACAATGGAATACTACGTAGCAGAAAGAAAGAAGGAACTCCTACCTTTTGTGACAGCATGGATGGAACTGGACAATATTATGCTAAGTGAAATAAGTCAGTTGGTAAAAGACATATACCATATGATCTCACCTAGAAGAGGAATCTAATGATCAAAATAAACTAACAAGCAAAATAGAATCAGAGGCATGGAAACATGGAATAGATTGACAATGACCAGAGGGGATAATAGAAAGAAGGGGAAGGGACTAGTCAAAGAACATGATGAATGACCTGTGGACATGGACAACAGTGTGGGGATTGACTGTGGGATCAGAAGGTGGGCTGGACAGAGGAGGGAAAAGGGAAAATTGGGACAACTCTAATAGAATAACAACAAAACAATTTTTTAAAAAGTCGAGATTAGGAGCAAGCTATGGGGTAAGACCACATTGTCCAACAGACTGCCTGATGATGCCTGTTGGTGCTTCTTTACCACCCTTCACTGACTCAGACTGTAGTTCTCATGGTGGGCACAGCCCTTCTGCATCTGCACAGGTCTTGGGTTGGCAGACAGAGCCAGGATTTTGGCTCTACTTTTACCATTATGTTGTTTGATCTTGGCCCAGATATTTCTTCCCTTTGGGTCCCAGTGTACCCAACCTTAAGAAAAAGTCAGTGTTTGGCACTGTTCTAACAATTTGTAGAAATGTCTCAGGTACCTTCAAGTGGTGGCACACTTGAATCCAAGTATGTGGTGGGTGGGGTGTGGAGGAAGGTGGGATTCAGGGACTTTTACCCCTAATCTTCTGGAGGCAGTTCCATTTATATCCAGTCTAATGACAGGTTTCACAAGGGCTTTTAATCAAAGAAAGATTTTCAGTGTGGCTCAGTGGTGGGAGCGTTGTCCCTGTAACTGAAAAGTTGAGAGTTCAATTACCAGTCAGGTCAGGGCACATACCCAGGCTGCATTTTCATCTCTGGTCCAGGTAGGGGCATATGCAAACCCTGGTCTGGATAAGTACAATCCCTGGTCCCAGCGTGAATCCCCGGTCTGCTTCTCTCCCATCGATGTCTCTCTCTCTCTCTCTCTCTCTCTCTCTCTCCCTCTCCAAATAAAATGTCCTCAGGTGAGGATTTAAAAAAAAGTCCTTGAAAATCTCAGGTGTAACACATCTGGGGTCCAAGAAATCTGGGGTTCAAGGCTCTGGTTAAATACCAGCCTTCATGGCTACAGTGATGGGGGCTGTTCCATGCGGTTCCAGTGGCTGCACCTTACACATGGCCACCATTAGCAAACTGAGACATCCGTCACAAGGTACCTGCAGCAGCTGGATGGGTGGGCGAGGCCCCAGTGTGAAGGTTGTTTTGGGGAATTTCTGAATATTGGTAAGTGTGAATCAGGCCCCAAGTTTTCCATTTCCTCTGCCCAGTGCCCTCCTTCAGAAGTGTGTTTCAGCACAATGCAGATGCTGAAAGTTCCACAGTCCGAAGGGAAAGCTGGGCCCAGGTGTGTACCCACCATTTCCACTGTGGGCAGTACGTGGGGGTGAAAAACCCTTCCCACTTGCAGCCCTTCCCAGGAGCAAGTCTCTGGTCAGCCTATGTGCTCCACGCCTCCTGAGTGTCTCTGCTTGTCTGAGCGTCTGCAGTCTGGAGAGCAGCCAAACTGTGACACAGGCAACACCAGTGTGAACTTGGGCTACCCTGGTCACACTGTGGCCCTGGCCCCTGCCCATACCGACAGCCTGGACCCCCATCGACTTCCTTTGATCTCATATTATGATTAAAGGACAGTAAGTTATATATATGTCATACTTTAGAGTTTGCCAAACACTGTCCTTTCCCTGATCTCATTTGATCTCATGCAACACTGAGAGGAGCTCAGGTAGGGACCACTACAATGTTATGTGAGAAGCATGCGTGGCACCTAGCTCAGGTGTTAGGGTTCTAAATCCAGTGTTTTTGCTATTCACTTCAAACCTCCGAACCTCAGGCTGTCCTCAGCCTTGCTTCTGATTTCTCCATCATTATAAAAGGACTCATTACTAAAGACATTTCCTTGGCACTTCTTACCCAGCCTGAGTTATTAAAACAACAGCTTAATGATTTGTTACTACCACCATTCATTTATTCTTCAGTCTCTGAGTCATTCTTTGTTTACACACTTGTCCCACTTATTCAGTTGCTCGCCCCATTCATTTAACCATCATTCATTCATTTATTTATTCATTCACGTCCTTGTTGAGTGTTTACTATGTGTTCAGCTGATGTTGGCCACTTTAGGGAATAAAAAAATGCTCAGTTGTGATTCTTAACTTTGAGAAGCTTATACTTTAACTGAGAAATGATGGGAAAGGGTGTAATACATGATTTCCCAATCACAGAGGATATATTTTTATTTGTTTTTACCACTAAGCATTAACAGATATTACTTGCTTATGTAAGACCTTCCTGAAGTCACAAGAAAGTTCTGGTTGGGTAGATGCAGAGCTAGGTGAGTTTCCTATAGCGCTGAAATTCTGTTTTTATAGTTTAGAGATAGGAACTTTCTGATAACTGGGTGGTCAAGGAAGTCTTCTTGAAAGCAGTGGGGTTTGGACTCAGCTTGGGTGGTTGGGGGGTATTTGTGAAGGTAAAGATGAGAACATAGGCCAAGGATGGGAGGAGAAGGACAAGTGAAGGCTTTTGCATGTACATGGGGATCTGAAAAGGTAGTCAGGTTATGTGGGTGGAGGGGCAGGGAGGGTATGGGGGAGAGGGGGAGAGGCAAGGACTTGGGCAGGGCATGAGGGAGAGGCTGGGAAGGGTGTGGAGGGAGAGGTTCCTGTGCAGAAGACTGTCAGAGCCTGCCTCCGGTCCTTCTGCCCTTGACTGTCTGGCTTTGTGTCTGGTAAACCTGAAGTGTGAGGGGCAGCAACTCTTAGCAATTTTCCCTTCAGCTTTGATGAGAAATGTGGGCTCTTTTTTGTGTGGGTATAAAATGGCCTTTGCCTCTTTCAGCTTTGGGCAATCTAAACATTATCAAATAATTTTTTCTCTCTGTCCTTTTAATTGTTTTTTTGAGAGAGGGGGAGAGAGAGAGATCACGCGTAAACGAGCATTAATGTGAGTAGAAAAAGAGAAAGGGATAGAGAAATGGGAGAGTAAGGATCAGGGAGGAAAGAGGAGAGAATGTTGAAGGAAGATAAGTTGAAAAAGAAAGAAGACAAGAAACTGGGTAGAGAAGCAGTGAAGTTAAAAGGAGCCTGGAAGAGGGAGAGCATGAGAGGAAGGGTGGGGGCGGGGATAGGGGAACAAACAAAGGTGAGGGAGGGGGAGGACCAGGAAGACAGAGGAGGGAAAAAAGGATAAGAAAAGGAGAGGAAGCAGAGGAATAAGGAGAATGAAAAAGCCAATGACACCTGCTTATTCTTCCCTAGAGCTTTGGTGATTTCTTGCCAAAAATACTTGGGATAACTATCTGGATTCCTCAGAACAGAAATGCTGTGGAAGGACTAACTGCCTTTCCAGATGGCTGTTTCTGCTTCTGCAGAGAAACAAAGGAGCCGCGGCCGGGGGTCCTCTCCTTCCTTTCTCCTTCCTTTGGCCCCCAGTCCACTGCGTGGCCATGAGCATGGTCTCCACGTGAGTCCAACCACTCCTGTGCTCAGTCTGCAACAGGCAGAGTCCTAGCTGGTGACTGCAGCAGTTGTCACAGGTAAGCCCCTTTCACCTTCCCACTGAAATGACCATGAAGATACCATTCTTGAGGGAAAAATACCCAGCACACACACAGAACTCAAAAAACTAGGGATAGAAGATATTTCCCTAACCTGGTAATGAAAACCTGTCGTAAAATAGAAGTAAGACAAAGATATCCTCTATCAACAATACCCTTTAAAACATTTTCCTGGAACTTCTAGCCAAGGAAAATTTCATAAACTAGAGGGGAAAAGCAGCTTAACTACTGAAAATAAGAGAAAAATTATTATTGATTTTTGTCATGTAATCAATGGAGAAACTCTTAGAATTTATAATAGAGCTTGCTATAGTGGCTGAAAGGGATGGTTGCCCCAATAATCTCAGAGTCCCATGAGGCTCAGTCTCAGCACAGAGTTATATGGAAAGGAAACCTGACTTTGACTCTAGAAACCTTGAAGAATCATGTGGATTTGTACTGTAGGCATTCTTAAGAGGGATTACCATACGCAGAAGCTTTACACATGAAAGTTGTCCAGAAATTCTCTGTAGACATTCTTTCCTTTCCCCAAGGCTGCACACTCATGGTAGCAGGCACAACTTCATTCAGATGGTTCTTTCACCACCACCATACCCTCTTCCCCTACACTCTGTCCTTCACCTGTGGATCCCACTGCCTGTGTCAGACACTTGAGGACGGCTGGAAGACCAGGCATCCTTGTACCTTCTATTGGTCCCTTGAAGCCTGGAGCATAGCCCTTCCTTTGTGCTCGATTATTTTCTTGTGAATAACTGAGGACATCATTAGTGAGTATATGCTCATCCCTGACACACAGATAAGTATACAAAAATCAATCGAAATCTTTTATACCCAAATACCCAGTTTGAAGATAAAAGCAAAAAAGGTCATGATCTACCTCTGAATGATTCTCAGTGAGAATTGTGTGGGACTTTCATGAAGAAAGCCACAAAACTTTATTAGTTCTCTGTGAGGGAAGATTTGAATAAGTGGAGAAATAGAATGTGTTCTTGGTGAAAAGGAACAATGAAAAAACATTAGTTTTCCCTCAATTAATTTGTAGAGCAAGCAAAAATATAATCAAAATCTCAATGGAAACTTTCAGTAGCTTGACAAGACAATTCTAAAATGAAACTGAAAAAATAACAAGCTAATAATAGCTAAGAAATATGTGAAAAAACAAGAAGATATGATTTGTTTTAATTGTATTAAAATGTCTTTTAAAGCTACAGTGGCTGGTCAGCATAGTACTGGCTCAAAAACCCACCAGTAAAAATAGTACATAGCTGTTCATGGTGGAACCGACCTCACTGTAGGGAAAGAGCAAAGGTGATAAAAAAAAGCAGTGAAAATCACTCGAAAATGAGTTGGATTAACAATTGATGTTGAAAAAATTGACTACTTGGGAGAATCATTTTAGGTTTTTGCATTTTTCTTAAGTAAATTTCATAGAAATCATAGCATTAAATATAAGAAACCTCATAGCAATATAAGAAAACATAAGTGAACATTTAAGTTACATTAGAGTGGGTAACACCTATTTAAGCTGTAAAGCAACTGAAGAAATCCTGAAGGAAATTGTTTATATCAAAGTTCCAAATGTATGTTTAAGAAGAACTACAAAAATCAAACAGCAAATGACAAACGGAAAAACATTTCCGATAGATATGGCAAAAGGTTAATAACTTCCGCCTCTCTTCACTCCCACCGGGTACACCACCACCGCTGCTGCCACTGCCATCATGCCCCGGCCTGATACTGCACTGATCGGGCTGGCTGTCACGGGCCAGAACTTAATTTTGAACATGAATGACCATGGCTCTGGGGTCTGTGCTTTGAAAAGGACAGTTTCCAAATCTGATTATTTCTTGGCCAGTGAGGCAAAGGGAACCAAAGTGGCTGGTGCTCACTCCTTGGAGGATATGGTCTCCAAGCTGAAGAAACCTCAGCGGATATTAATGCTTGTGAAGGCTGGTCCAGCTATTGATAATTTCATTGAAAAATTGGTACCATAGTTGGACACTGGTGATGCCCTCATTGATGGAGGAAATTCTGAATACAGGGACACGATGTCAAGATCTCAAAGCCAAGGGAATCTTGTTTGTGGGGAGTGCCATTGTTGGTGGACAGGAAGGGGCCTGGTACAGCCTTCACTTCTGCCCAGAGGGAACAAAGAAGCCTGGCCCCACATCAAGACAATCTTACACGGCATCACTGCAAAAGTAGAAACCAGAGAGCCCTGCTGTGCCTGGGCGGGACGGGGAGAGCAGGGCATTTTGTGAGGATGGTGCACAGTGGGATTGAGTATGGGGACATGCAGCTGATCTGTGAGGCTTACCACCTGATTAAGGGTGTCCTCCTGGGCATGGAGCACAAGATGGTACAGGCATTGGACAACTGGAATAAGACAGAGCCAGACTCATTCCTGTTTGCAATCACAAACAATATCCCCAAGTTCCAAGACAGCGATGGCACTCCTTTGCTACCAAAGATCAGGGACAGCATGGGGCAGAAGGGCACAGGGAAGTGGACTGCCATCTCAGCCCTGAAGTACCACATGCCTGTCACCCTCATTGGAGGAGCAGTCTTTGTCCAATGCTTGTCATGTCTGAAGGACGAGAGGGTTTAAGCCAACGAAAAGCTGAAGGGGACTCAAAAGATCCAGTTTAAAGGCAAAAAGAAATCATTCCTGGAGGACATTCGAAAAGACCTCTATGCATCCAAGATCATCTCTTATGCTCAAGGCTTTATGCTCCTCATGCAGACAGCCACTGAATTTGGCTGGGCCTGCCACTATGGTGGCATTGCCTTGATGTGAAAGGGTGGGGCTGCATCATCAGAAGTGTATTCCTAGGAAAGATAAAAAATGCACTTCATGGAAACCCAGAACTTCAGAACCTAGAGCTAGATGACTTTTTTAAGTCAGCTGTCAAAGACTGCCAGGACTCCTGGCAGTGGGCAGTCAGCATGGGGGTCAAGGTGGGCATCCCCATGCCCTGCTTCACTGCTCTTTCCTTCCATGATGGTTACAGACACAACATGCTGCCAGCCAACCAGGCTCAGCGAGATTACTTTGGGGCTCACACCTATGAACTCTTAGCCAAACCAAGAAAGTTTATCCATATTAACTGGGCAGGCCATGGGGTTAGTGTGTCATCATTTTCATACAATGCCTAATTAGACTTGGGTGACCTACTGTGATTGCACAAACAGGGACATTCCATTTGCCACACAGCACTGCTGACATGTCTTTTTGCCCTGCTTTCTGCTCAGATCTTTTAAAATAGTGTCATAAGAGACTTCTGAAAAGTCACTGCAAGCTCACTTGGGGAGCAGTTCTGTGAGACAGTCGTGTCCCTTGCCCTTGCCTCCTAGGGCTGATGAGGGATTGTCACATGCTCCATATGAAAAACAGCTCCTTGAAGCAGTCACTGTCTGCATGTCCCATGGTTCAGGGAGATCCCTCGAGTTTGCCTTGATAGATCACAGAGAAGGGAAGGAATCTTGTGGAATCTGCTCAGACTGGATCCTTTGTATCATGCAGCTGAATTTCCTTTCCTCTACTTAATAAAAGCTACATTATATATTTTAAAAAGTCTAAAAAAACCCTAACATCACAGTAGAAAAATTGGCAAAGAACATTCACAAAACAAGACATACAAATGACTAACATATGACAAAAATGTTTAATTTTACTGTTAGCCAAAGTAATGCAAAATAGAACAAGAGCCCACTTTTACCTGTTTGATTGTTAAGGTCAATAATGACGACGATGATGATGATGCTGCTGCTGCTGATGAAATTCACGTTAGTGACCATAGGATGACATTGGGACATGTATTGGCACAATATGTCTAGAAGAATTTCAATTTTTAGTATTTTTTGACTCAAAAGTTCTAGGAACAGAATGTCCATCTCAACAGTATTTATCAGACCTAAATATTGAAAATAATTGAAATATGAAATAACAAAGGATTGATTAAAAAGAGTATATTTATAGAATGTATTGGAGAATACATTTTAAAAAGCATACATCAAAGAATAGTAACATGAGAATATGCTTATAATGAAATGTTAAACATTACAAAATAATCAAAGCCCTGTGTGTGTGTGTGTGTAACGAATCTCAATTATCTACTCTTCAGTAGATACTATGGAGAGGCAGAATTAACATAGTCTGTTACTTAACTTCATGCCCTCTGTCCTCCCACCTGTAAAAGGGGATCATAATGCTTGACTCTTGGGGCTGTGTGAGGATGAATGAGATATCCTATGTGAACATGATGTAAGTTGTCATGTTTAATCCATCTGTACTTTCTCTCTCCCAGGAGGCTGGGTTTTCCAAGGTCAGGAAACAAGTGGCTCCTTTAACTGTCATAGGAGGAATTGGACTGTTGCTCATTAAGATCTAAAGGCAGACTATTTATTTTCAGCTGTGACTCAACCTCATGCTCCTGCAGGACCTTAGACAAGTCACCATCCACCCCTGAACTTCAGCCTCTTGAGATAACGTAGGATAAGCTGTGGTGCCTTTGAGAGCTGTCATGATGAGACTCTCTTTGAATCTTACAGTTCAGTCATCTCACGGTCCATCTGGGTCAGACTTTGGCTCACAGGGACCTCGGGCAGGGCTATTGGCTATAGACAGATGGACTGAGTGATCAAAAGACTCAATAATTATGTTGGCATATGATGGCAGGGTTTTTTATCTGTTTCATTCACTTCTATGTCCTCAGTGCCTAGAACAGGGTCTGGCACCTGCTAGGTACTCAACACCTATTGATGGAATAAAGAATGGGCAGGGAGATGGATTGATGGGAATACCAAAAGACAGGTTGGAGGCTGACTTAGATGAGTGTCTTCAGGACCATCCCCATGGGCCTTGGAGCCATCAGGGAAGGAAGGTGAGAGGTGAAAGTAAAGGTGGTACAGGAGGCTGTAGCCTCCTGGATCTCTGCTGAGAGCCCGGTGCAGGCTGGAGCTTGCAGCTCCTGCTGTGTGCACACTGAACAGGTTGGATTTTGGTCTTAGGACCTGGAGCCTGGCACTGTTCACCTGCATATATTATTTGAGCCTCACTTTAATCCTGGGAGGCTAGCAGTATTATTCCCACCTTACACACGAGACACATTTTTCTCAAGGCGAGAAAAATTTGTCTCAAGGTCAAATAGCTTTTAAGTGGAAGAATCAGGATTTGAGCCCACATGTGTGTGACTTCCAAGCCCTTGACCTTGAAGCTATCCTCTACAAGTGTTTCTTCCCTAAACTTCTCCTTTTTCAATAGCAAGGAAAGAGGCCACATTTGCTGTGTGTGCATCTTGGGAGGGGTCCCGGCTCTGGCCCTAAATCATCTCCTAGATATGAGTTTTGTGCTGGGAATGGGCCATCAGCTGGTGATGGATCTCCTCTGTCCATCATGTCTTATGGCACTCTGACATGCGTTGCTGGAGTGTAATCAGAATGATGGCGTCCTGATCTATGGGACATTCATCTTCCCAGGGCTGGTACCTTGACATAGTACCTTAGCTTGCTGTCAGTAGGACGGCCCCTTAATGTATTTCTGTAATAGATCACCCCCGAAGGTGGCCAAGGAGGCCCACTGATGCCAGTTGGTTAGAGCCTTTCCAATGAGTCTCCCTGAGTTTTCAGTCTCTTATAAATTCATATGTGCTGTGAGTTTGTGTGAGCATAGGGAGAGAGAGCATAACAGAGGAACAGAGAGACAGAGAAATGGAGAGAGGGTGAGAAAAAGAGAAGCAGGAAGAGGGACAAAAGGGAAATGAAAGAGATGGGAAGAGAGAGAGAGGAAAGGAAATAATGAGATAAGAGGGAAAAGAAATGAGGATAAGGGGAGAAGATAAAGGCAGTAGAGAGGAGAGGGTAGAACAGAGGAGAGCGTTCAGGAGAGGTGGAAAGAAATAGGCAGGGTAGTGGCTGAGGTAGGGGTAGAAAGGCACAGAGAAGCAGGAGCGAGTCAGGAAGCAATGTAGGCATATCAGCTTTGGAGCTGGGCACGGATGTGTGAGGAACCTTTTTATTTGCCTTCAGTGAGGATCTTGTTCGACTGGAAGCTGGAGAGGTTGTGGGAGGAGGTGTATTTGCTAGAAGAACCTAGGTTCCAGAGATGGAAACTGCCCTTTCTTCCTCCACAGGCAGCAAGGTGGCTTCCAGGTCTGCCAGGACCTTTCTTATTCTGCCCATTGCTCCAGAAGTCACCTTGGTGGGAAGGATCCCCAAAGCTACCTCTTGGCCCCCAGCACCCCATGTCCACCTACTTCCTGGACAGCTTTACTCACATAGTCCAACAGCACCACAAGCTCCGAGAACCCCAAACTGTGGTCATCTGTGTACCCCTGGTTTTTCTTCTGGTTTTCTTGTTGCAACGAAGGTCTCGCTAGTCTCTAGTGCCTCACATTTCATGGTCATCTTATATTATCATTGCCTCCAAGGACCCCACATGCAGTTCTGTCAGTTTTCCTCTTCTTTCTGTTGCCTTGATTCTAGCCCATATGTGTGGACTCTTGCGACAGACATCAGTCAAATAGTTCCTGAGAATACACTTTGTGCCAGACACTGTGCTAGGGTGACAACTTCTACCAGGTGCCGGGTCTCTCCCCTCACCAACCTAGTCTGAACACAGCTATCCAAATGACCTTCCTACAGTACATTTTTGTCATGCTACTTTTCAATACCCCAAATTTCAAGGACAGACTCCTCACTGCTCATTGGATGTCTGTGTGCCACCCTTAGGAACTGTAAAGAGCTGAATGGGAGCATGATCTAAGTCCAGCCTGGGGGCATGTGGTCCAGGTTGTCCAGAGCTCCTTGGCTTAGCTGTAGTGCAGAGCTGTAGGGAACAGGAAGCATGAATAGTGAAATTCTAATATAAGGGGGACCCCACATTGCCCGGTGTCACCATGACATTACATGCAAGTAGTCCAGAAAACAAAAATAAAAGTAATTCCAATTTATATTGCATCTGTTACAAGGCATTAAAGGAGATCTACTTTATTACCCTTCTTAAAAATCCCATAGCCTCTCCCCATCTAAAAGCATGATTCTCAGTGTCCCACCAACACTCTTTCCAACACTAGGTTTTTCTGCATCTCTCTTTCCAGTCCCTTTAATTTTGTAGAGCAATTTATATATTTGGGCTTCTCTTCATGCTCTGTTTGCTTCACATATTATCTAGATTCTCTAAAAACACAGGAAAGTCTGGAAGCTGGCTCAGCATGTCTATGGATGTCCAGTTGCTTCAGCACCATTTGTTGAAAAGGACATCGTTATTGCATTGAATTGCTTTTACACCTTTGTCAAAATCAGTTGGGCAAACTTTTATGGGTTTCTATTTCTGTATCTGTTTTCTGGATTCTCTGTTCTGTTCTATTGATCTACGCGTTTATCCCTCTGCCATGACATGACCTTGATTACAGTGGCTATATAAGTCTGAAATCTGGTAGACTTGTTCTTCCCACTTTCTTCTCCTTTTTAAAAATTGTTTTAGCTATTTTAGTTCTGTGTCTTTTCTTACAAATTTTAGAATAATCTTGTCTACAAAATATCTTTCTGGGATTTTGACAGAAATTGTGTTAAAACTATGTATCAGCTTGGAAGAATTGACACTTTTACTATGTTGTCTTGCTGTTCACAAATACAGTTATGTTTTGCCATTTATTTGGGTATTTGGTTACTTTCATCAGCATTGTATAGCTTTAATCTTAGAACCACTGTTTAGGTTTTATTAGATTTATACCCTAAGTATCCTTTTTTTTTTGAGCAATTGTAGTTTGTATTTTGTTGTGCATGTGTTCATTGCCAGGATATAGATTTTTGTATGTTTATCTCGTATCCTGTGAAACAAAGTCACCAATTAGTTCTAGTTCTATTGTTTGTTGGTTTTGTAGACTTCTTGTGATTTTCTATGTAGAGAATCATGTTATCTGCACAGAGGGGATTTTTAAAAATTGGTCTTTTTATTTCCTTTTTCTTATCTTATTGCATTAGTTAGAACTTCCACAACTATGTTGAATAAGTTTGGTGAGTACAGATAACCTTCTTGTCTGTTCCCAGTCTTAGAGGAAGAAATCTGGCCTTTAATCATTAAGTATAATGTTAGCTAAATGTATCTTTTAAAATTATTTTAAATTATATTTCACTGATGATGCTATTAGGTTGTCCTGATTTTTACCTCTTTGCCCCTCTCCACCCAGCACTACCTACTCCCTCAGGCAATCCCCCCACCATTGTTCATGTCCATGGGTCATGCATATAAGTTCTTTGGGCACTCCATTTCCTATACTGCACTGTACATCCCCATAGCTATTCTGTGACTACCTATTTGTACTTCTTAATCCCCTCACCTCTTCACCCATTCCACCACACTCCTCCCCATCTGGCAACCAGCAAATGATCTCTGTATCCATGATTCTGTCTCTGTTCTTCTTGTTTGCTTAGTTTGTTTTTTAGATTCAATTGTTGATATATACTTTTTGACATTTTATTGTTCATAGTTTTGATCTTCTTTTTTTTAAATGAGTCCCTTTAACATTTCACATAATAACAGTTTGGTGATGATAAACTCCTTTAATTTTTCCTTGTCTGGGAAGCTCTTTATCTGCCCTTCGATTCTAAGTGTTAGCTTTGCTGGATAGAGCAATCTTGGCTGTAGGTTTCTACTTTTCATATGTCTTGCCAATCCCTTCTAGCCTGCAAAGTTTCTTTTGAGAAATCAGGTGACAGTCTCATGGGAACTCCCCTGAGGTTCTCCAAGGACTGTTCTCTGCTTTCTTTTTCCTGCCTTTCTGTGGGTTACTTGAACACTTTTATAATTCTATTTTAATGTGTCTAGTTTTGAGAATATCTCTTCACATGTCTGCACAACATTTTAGTGGCTATTCTAGGTATTACACTATATGTACATAACTTATCACAAACTACTGGTAGCATCATTTTACTATTCCAAGTAAAGTACAGGAAATTTACCTCCCTTTATGTCTCTTTACTCTCCCCCATTTTAAATTCTCTTAACTGTTTCCCCTACAGACATTTAAAACCACATCAGAAAGTGTTGTAATCGTTTCTTTAACCATAAAACATAATTTAGAGAATTCAATAATGGAAGGAAAATCCTTTTTTTTACTCATGTTTACTTTATGCTTACCAGCTCTTTATTCCTTCCTGATGTTCCAAAGTTCCTTCATTTTGTGTTGTAAACAAATTCTCTAATTTTTCCTGAATCTGTGAATATCATCATTTTCCTTTCATTTCTGGAGGATATTTCTGCTGAGTTCTGGCTTGACACTTCTTTTCCTTCAGGACTTGAAAACTATTGGGCCACTTCTGGCCTCCATGGTTTCTGACAAAAAAGTTTGTTGTTATTTAAACTGTTTTTCTTATATAGATAAGGTGTCATTTTTCTCTGGGTGCTTTCAAGATTTTTCCTTTGTCTTTAGTTTCTAGAAGTCTTGGCATAGATTTCTTTGGCTTCATCCTGTTTGGGATTCACTAAGATTTGGGAAATTTTTAGCCATTATTTATTATAGTACTTTTAAAATCTTGTCATATTGTTCTCCTCTTTTTGGAACTTCAGTGACATAAAGTTATATCTTTTGTTATACTCCCACAGATCTCTGAGAGTGTGTTTAATCATTTATTTTTTTACTTTATTTTCTGGTTGGGTAATTTCTATTATTCTATTTTTCTGTCTTTCAGTTCACTAATTTTTCTCTCTGTCCCTTCCATTCTGCTATTGCACTCATTCACTGAGTTTTAAATTTTTGATTATTGTATTTTTTAGTTCTAAAATTTCCACTTGTTTCTTTTTTATATCTTCCATTTCTTTGCTGAGTTTTTTTTCTTTTTTTCTAGCATGTTTATAGTTTCTTATTGAAACATTTTATCATGGTTGCTTTAAAATCTTTGTCAGATAATTCTCCCATCTTTGTCATCTTAATGTTGTCCTCTATTGCCGTTTTTAAAAATTTAGTTTGAGATCTTCCTTCTTGGTATGATGAGTGATTTTTTAAAATTGAATACGGGATACATTTATATTATCTTATAATACTCTGGATCTTATTTTAAACCCCTTTGGTTTAGTTGGCTTTTTTTTAATACCCTTCCAGCTGGGAATAGGTGGGCAGACACTCCCTTGTTTCTGCAAAGTGGAGGTAGAAGAAATCTGGGTTCTCCACTTAGGCTTCGTTGGTACGTGAGAGGGGCTCCTCATTACCAATGGGTGGGGTGGGGAGTTCTCGCAGCCTCCACTGAAACTGAAGTATGGGGACCTTGTTACCACTGAGCTATGGCAGAGTCCTGCTTCTCTTCTAGGCCTCCTCTAACAACACACCGTAGTGTCTTTTTACGGCCAAGCAGGGTGGAAGTCTTGACTCCCTACTTGACCTTATCTGGCACAGTTTTTTTCTATGGTGTGTGGCTGGAGTTGAGTGGTTTTATTTAAATGTTTTCTGTCTTGCTAGGTTGTTTCTTCACTTGCCCTTGGGCTAGAGAGAGCAGGCTTTTAAAATCTTTGTTGGGGTCTTTATGTCTGTCCTGATGGAGTTTCTGGGTGGTTGGCTTCTTTAGCTCCAAGTCTCGGATGTATGAAACACAAGAAAAATCCAAGGAACATATCAGTGAGTGTGCAGTTCCTTGGGTCCTGAGATCCCTAGCAACTCTTCTTTCTCTCCACATTTCAAAGACTTATGCTGGTCTCATATGTACTGTACAGGGATGTATTTGTACTTGGCAGGAAAATAGGGGAAAGTGTATCTATTCCATCTTTTTAGAAGCAGAAGGAGATCTGACCTTTATTTTTAAACTGTTGAACCTTTCTAAAAATATCGTAAGTGGAAGCCCAATATTTTCAGTAGAAAAAATACACTTGTTCTAGTTGAAGTGGAGGTATCTCCCAGAGTCCTGGGATTCCATGGGAACATAGATTGAAAACCAGAATTCTAAGTGCCCTTTCCTTTCCTACAATCTGGGACACATCCATGGGGAGAGACTCCATGCAAAGGGGAGAATCGAGGACTTCGGGGTATGGGTAGATTTTGGGCAAGTCGAAACTGTCTGACTACTTCCCAAATGAGCTGTGATCATTCACAGCCATCATTTGCCCATTCACCCAGCCTGCACTGGCCACCTTCCCTTCCCTGTCTCGCTTTCTTTTCCTAGCATTTCCTGTGACTACCTCTCAAATGAACTACTTTCCCTCAAATCCTTGTTTCAAAATCTCATGGAAGGAATCAAACTAAGATAGAACACACACAAATTTAATCAGTGTAAACAGTATTGTGCATGTGGATAATGGTGATGAACTGACCCAGAAATAACCAAAAAAAGTGATCTCTCCTGACCCTCTGAATGCATTTCTCATCATTATTTCAGACTTGATTGAGGTGCTGCCCCACGTGCAGTGCCCTAAGGCCCGGGTCCTGGGGGCTAGGGCAGTCTCCCCACCCCACTGCTTGCCTCTGAGATCAGGATAGTTTTGAACAGCCAAAGCCACTGGGTTCTTATGATTTTGTTGCCACTGCTATTCTTGTTTTCATTTACTTTGAAAATGCCTGTTCTTGAAGCTGTGAATGTAGGAAGCTTTTCTAGTCCTGTGCACTGCTTCCCTGCTTGGGCCTCCTCCCCTGCATTAAGCTTGGGCCTGACTTAAGCTTAAGCTTAAGCTTAAGTCACAGTTTTTTTTCTTTGCCATCTGAGGAACTTGCAGGCTTAAAGGACCCCTGCCCACTGTTCTGGTCCTTCTCTGAGGCTAGAGAAGGAATGAGCCTGTGCTGGGGCTGAGGGCCCGCCCCACTCCCTGCCCAGCACCAGGCACAGTGTTTGTCAAACCAAGCCCTGAAGATTTCCATAGATTTCCAGTATTAGCTTGTGGGTTGTCATTTGCGTCTTTGTCCCCTAGGTGAGTAGCAGATAGACTCTTGAATCTTCTGAGGTGTCATCTCAGCTCTTAATCCCAGAGTGATTCTTGTGGTGAAATCTGAGGCACTGGGACCAGTGGTACTTCAGGAAGTGATTCATAATAACTTCAAGTCCTGTCAATGAAAAGCAAATGCAGATTTTTTAAGGAGGGACTTTAGTTAAAGGGGCAGTAAGTAGATGGAGAATGGTTCACCCTGAGGCCAGTCTGTTCTTCAGAGGGGCCTTTACGGAGGAATTGTATGTTGGCTCAGGCTGAGGGTGGGCTGAAATTCAGAGGCCTGGGCAAAGGAGAGAAACTTAACCCATCTGGTTAACTGGCATTGTGTTCCATTCGATTCTTGGGGACCAATTAGTTCAGCTCATCATTTGTAAGACAAAGAATGGGGATTTGGAGGGTGTGTGTCTGCTCTGTCATAGGTTCAGTAGGGGCATGGTGAGTCCTATCTCAGCCACACGAGGAAGGATGGTAATGGACCACAGTGGCAGTAAGCCTTTTCTGGAACGCACTGTATTTTTCATACTATAAGATGCATCTTTCCCCCAAAATTTGGGGGGAGGAATGGTTGGTAATGCTGCTGTTGAGTTCTGTTTACATTTACATTGGTGAAATATTATGTTATTAAATATTTTACCACATTTTTTGCTTCAAAATTGTTTTTCCTATTTTCTTCCTTTAAAACCTAGATGTGTCTTATGGTCCAAAACATACGGGTAAATGGGTGTGTGGGTGGGTGAGTGGTGATTTCCTTGGCCCTCCCTATTTTCCAGGACCACAGGGTAAAATTCAACATTGTCAGTCCTGTCCTGGAAATTGCGTTGAGACCTGCAGGAGACATAGACCAGACACAGCGTTTTTCTGCGAGCTCACCTGGGGCTCCCAGCAGAGTGGGCTGCCCATGTGAGCTGTTCTCAGCCAGCAGAAGCTGTCTTCGAGTTCTGGTGGGCATAGGCTGGGGTGAGGGGCTTCCCAGGCTGCAACAGAGTTCCAGGGCCCTCCTAGCAGAGCTTAGCTTCCCTCCTCCCACTCCCCGATCCTGCCAACTCCTGGCCACCCCCTTCCCCGCCTGCCACACAGCTGTTTTGCCAACATCTCTGCCTGATTATCTTTCAAGTGGCTTCTTGGAGCAGATGTTCTCAGTTCCTTCCTGCATTAAAAACAAACAGGCACTGTGTGTCGTTTGCTCTCCTGGGGAAAATCCCTCTGCCACCCTGGATTCTTCTTGAGAGGTTCAGGGAGGGCTGTGAAGTCTCTCCAGGCTGCCTCTTGCCAGGAATTTGCCTCCAGTTGGATGGCAGAGGCTCCACTGTCTTCTGAGGTGTGTGTGGCCCTTCCAGGCAAGGGGGGAGGAAGCAAATGAAACGGAGTCAGAATTCTGCCTCGGGGAAGGAAGGATGGGCCTCGCTTCTGTCCCTGCCTCCCAGATTATTTAACCTTTTGAAAATGTAAACATCTCACCAATTTTGGTTCTGAAAGATCCTCCAGGGCTTTGTCTCTAGTTGAAAATCTCTTTTTGTTTCCAGTAGCCTCACCAACAAGAAAATGTTGGCTTGCTTTTTGAGGTTAGTGTTATGAAAGCAATAGGTTTTCAGTTTCCGTTTATGACTATGAAAGTCAAATATGAATTTGAATGTGTCTTTTTAAATGTGCCTATTTCATCACCTCACCCCCACTGAGGATCAGGGCTCTGGACCTGGCAGAGCCAAGCAGCTGTCTGGGGAGTGGTCAGGATGATCTATGGGATTCCAGGAAGGAGCTTTTGCCAAAAAGTAGCTGTCCCTCTACCCTGCTGTGTGCATGAAACTGCAGCCTCAGTGATTCATTCCTTGGAAGTGGGACCTGAGGACACAGGTGGCAGTGGATCCTTAGCACCTATATCCCCAGTTGGCTGAAGCCTGCAAAGTGCTCTGGGAGAAGAGGGAAGAGACACAGGCTGGGAGCATGCCTGGGGAGGGAGACAGGCCATCAGGGAAGACCTCAGCAGCATCAGAGAGGGACAGCTGAGAATGCTGACCCCAGCGGTTGGAAGGTGGAAAGGGCAGCCAGCCTGGTCTGTGCAGAGAAACTCCTAACTGCCAGCCTGCTTTCCTCGGCCAGAGGACTGTGGGAACTGGGACCAGAGAGGACAAAATATGTTTGAGGACCTGTTCCCAACTGTTCTACTGATTTGCATAACAGATCTTGCTTGTCATCCATTCTTTTCCCCTACTTTCTTGTCCTCTGACCCACTCAGTCTTGTCCACTTCACTCTGGTGGGGCCCAGCATCCCCCCACCCCAACTCTCCAGAGGTGTACACACTGCCACAACTAACAACACACTCCTGTGCTTGTGCTCACAGTGTCAGGGTCACTTGGTCTTGACACTCCTCCTTTCTTGGCTTCTGAGACACCATCCTCTCCTGATTTTCTTCCTATTTCTCACCCTACACCTCCATCTTCTTTGCTGGTTCTCCTTCCTGAGGTGCAAACACACACGTTTCTCCATGATAGGGCCTTACCCTCCTCCATTCTCTCCCTAGACCAATGTTCCATGCATGTTAAAAGGCATCCAGACACTCTGGAGCAATTGCCAAACATGCAGACTCCTGAACTGTATCCTCAGAGATCCATTTTAGTGGCCTGGAGGCCCAGAAATCTGCATGTTCAACAAGCACCCTGCGGATTCCTACACGCGAAGACCAGGGAACCTGCACTGGTAAAGTTCTGCACTGACTCCTGCATGTACAGTTTCATGCAACCCTAAGGCACCACGTAGTGCTTATACACCGACACCTCCTCTGTTTATGCCTCCAGCTCAGATCCTCCTTGGAGCTCCAAGCTTATAGTTTCAAATCTACTTGACATCTCTATTTGGACATGATCTAAGCTTCTAAACCTTAGGAATTCCAAAAGGAAACTTGGTTTTCCTTCCCAAACCATCTCTCCTTAGCTTCATCTCAGGAAATAAAACCAGCAGCCCCCAGAGGCTCCTTCAGAACTTCTTTTCTGCCAACCCATGTCCAATATCCTGGCAAATCCTTGGTTGCGTTTACAAATATTTCTCCAGGTGGCTGCATCTCTCCCCTCTGGTGCCTTTGCCACTCTGCCCAAGCCACCATAGTCACTACTTGGACAACAGCAGTAGATACCTAAATGTTCTCTTTGCCCTAATTCATTCTTTTATACCAGCTACCCCGTAGTTACTGTTGCTTCCTTAGTGGCTTCTCATTGCACTTAGAATGAAATTCAAACTGCCCCTAGGCCTTGATCTCCTGTCACCTAGGCCTTGATCCTTGAACTCTGCTCACATTGAACTTCTTTGGTTTCCTGAATGGACCAAACTCTTTCCTTCCTCAGGGCCCGTGGACATACTTTTCTTTTTGCCTAGCATGTTCTTCCCTGGTTCTTCACATGTCTCCAACTCCTCCTCATTTTTTAGGTCTCAGCTTTCCTGACTTCTTTCTTATTAATATTATGACTTCCATCTTTAATCATGGCCACCTATTCATTCTTTCATGGTATTTCATGGAAACACATAGTTTGCAATTATATATTTATTAATGCTTATTAGTATCTTTTTTTGTCCCTTTCACCAGTCACTGTGTTTTGTGAGAGCAGGGACTATGTCTATTTTTTTTTATCTAGCACAGATTAGCACTTGATAAATATTTGTTGAATGAATGGACTGAATTTTATTTCATCTTGTCATATAACATTTGGTGATAGCCCTATTATTTTGTTGCACTGTATTCTGCTCAGACCTGTTCAAATTTGTTCCACCCTATCTCACCCTGTTGAATCCTATCCTATCCTATCCTATCCTATCCTATCCTATCCTATCCTATCCTATCCTATCCTTCCTGTTCTAATCTTTTCTACCATGTACAATTATGTTCTGATCTAGTCTATTCTGTTTAATCCTGTTCCATTCTTTTCTATCCTGGTCAGACCTGTTCTAGTCTAGTTCAACCTGTTTAGTCTGTTGCACCCTCTTTTATTCAGTTCCATTCTATTCTATTCTATTCTACTATTTTTTTTCCTTCCTACATTTTTCTAGCACTGCCATACTATTTTTATTGGTTCTATTCTATCACATTGTGTTCTGTTTCTTCTCTCCTGGGAGATTTAATCTCATTTTGCTCTATTACATTCCATTTTACCCGAGTGTTTTCCTCAAAATTTTTGGAATGCTAGCTTTTTGCCCACTCTGTTGAGGAATCCGTGATATTATAAGAGAAGGAATTGTCATTTTGGGCATGAGATAGCCCCTCTGAAGGGTAAAGGAATGGTAGGGAGATTGTCATAGAGGTCTAAGATGACCCATGATGGGAAGGGCATGGTTAGGAAGAGGAAAAGACAACATGAGAGAAAGGGGACTGGGCCTGAGTGTTGGTGATACACTGAGGACATGAGCCTGGGAAACTTCAGACAGACCGTAGTGCTAGGGCAGGCCAAGGCTGCTGAGGAATGGGAAGTGAAGGGACAAGCAGGCTATTCTCTTTCCACTTGTTGACCTGGTTCTTTGCTGTTTACAAACAAGGGAATTCCCATGGTTTGGAGATGACTGCTGGGACCACAGGCTGCTGACATTAGGAGAGGCAGTGTGGTCGAAAGGAATGGGAATTCTTGGGTACAATGCTTAGCCTTTCTGAGCCTCAGTTCTCCCATCTGTGAAATGGGGATAATAGCATCAACCTTAAGTTTTTGTGAAGAAAAATAGCTTAGTATCTTGTGCAGAGGGCTGGACAAGCATTCAGCCCGGTATCTGACCATTTGTAGGTACTCATTCTCTTCCACTTTGCTCCTCTGATTTTACTAGGGTAGCTTTGAGTCTTATTTACTCTAACAATGAGATTGGGATGTGTGAAACAAGCATGAGGTTCTAGCCACTGTACAGTTGTTGTTGCTTAGATGTTGAAGGGATTAGATACATGGTTGATGTTTCACAATGAAATGCTTGATTGTAGTGCCTTTATACCCACCATAACATGTAGTGCAAGGCTGGAAACACAGAAGCTACTTAATAAATACCCATTGATTAGAACCAATGCAACAAGAACCAGAAAGAGTAGAATGTGGGTAACACACTTTCCAATGCAGACCAGGGGCTGAGATGATAAAATTTATACCAGACTTCCAAATATATTCAGAATCAGGGAATTAGGAGACAACGAAGGAGGCTGCCAAAAAGAATTTATCTCGGAAGTGGAGCTTGGGGAATAGCACTAATATTTTCGGAAATTGAAACTCCAACCATGAAATTGCCTATCATTTATCATACATGGTCTCTCAAAGGGGAAACGGAAAAGCATTTAGTCTTATTGCTTTTTAAACACATGATTACTGAGCATAGCCATCCAGACTGTGGTTTTGAGAGGTGATGTGTCTGATAGAGGCTGGCCAGCAAGCCCTTCCAACCTAATGCAAGGCTGCTTTCTGCAGACCTTCCCAAGTCAGGAGCCCAGCACAGCAAGGGGCCATCCCAGGTGGGCTTGGGTGTGGTGCACACGCCAGCATGCATAGATACTTTCAGATTGTCTCAGATCTTCCCCAGCCTCTTCTTAGTGCCCAGCAGTCATCTCACTGTTAAAGTCTTTAATACTTTTAGTTTCAAGCTTCTCTGTGAAAGGGTCCCACTGTTGGCTTCCAGTTCTACTTATATCCTGGTGATGATCAAATTTCAAATTTCTCTTTCTCCCAGATCTACTCGTGGTTTTGGACTTCTATGTGCAACAGACTCCTGGGCCTCCACCTGCAATGTCCTTAGGCTCATCAGATGCTAGAATTGCAGACACCATGTTTCCATCCCCGTGCCCTGTCCCAGGCTCCCAGCTCTGTGAAGGATATCACTGTTGCCTCGATAGCTGGAATGGGCTCTGGGGCACAGTCACAAACACCCATGTATGTCAGAAGTTTTGGGTGGCATTCTGCTGTCATGTGGCTCATCATAGTCAACATCTGAATTAGAGGCAGGTCCTAACTCTTTATGTACGTGGGTCATGGGGGCAGCAAATCAAAGAGGAGTCTCTCTACAAGTGTTGGAAAGGTTGTGGAGAAAAGGGAACCCTAATGCACTGTTGGTGGGATTGTAGACTGTTGCAACCACTATGGAAAACAGTATGGATTTTCCTCAAAAAACTAAAAATGGAACTGCCTTTTGACCCTGCAATTCCACTGCTAGGATTATATCCTAAGAACCTTGAAACACCAATCCAAAAGGGACTATGCACCTCAAAGCTCATAGCAGCACAATTTACAATAGCCAAGTGCTGGGAGCAACCTAAGTGCCTATCAGTAAATGAATGGATCAAAAAACTATGGTACATTTACACAATGGAATTCTATGCAGCAGAAAGAAAGAAGGAGCTCCTACCCTTTGCGACAGCATGGAGGCAACTGGAAAGCATTATGCTAAGCGAAATAAGCCAGGCGGTGAGACAAATACCATATGATCTCACTTTTAACAGGAACCTAACCAACAAAACGAACAAGCAAGCAAAATATAACCAAAGACACTGAAATAGGAACAGGCTGACAATGACCAGAAGGGAGAGGGGAGGGGATTATAGGAGAAATGGGTGAAGGGTTTACAGGAACAATTATAAAGGACACATGGACAATAAAAAGGGGGTGGTAGAAACAGGTGATGGATGTGGGGAGGGCTGGGATGGTGGGGAGGAGTGGGGGGAAAAGGCAGAAAACTGTACTTGAACAACAATAAAAATGTTTTAAAAAAGGAGGCTTTCTGGAGCAGCCTTTGTCTAGGGGCTCCATTGTTTCCCTTTGGACAATCTATTCGAGATGATGAGGAGGAAGAGAGGAGATGGGGTGGACATGGGCTAAAGCTTTCTCAAGCCACCCTCCTGCTGCCAACAACCTCATGAGGAAAACAGGGAAGGGACTGTTAAATTTTTATCATCATTTACAGGTGCAGATCCTGAGGTTGCTAGAGCCTATGTAAGTCGTCCAAGGCCACAATGCTAGAAGTGAGACCATGAGATTCTTGCTCAGGTCTTCCAATGTCTGGCATTGTGTTCTTTCTCCTGGACAGAGAAGTGCCCTGGGACCATGGCATACACTGATAGAGGCAGTAGACATGAGTTCTCACTCCTGCAGTGGCAGCTGTTGCCCATTGCCACAGTGTCTGGGCCCTGGGCTAATGAGGGTGTCTACAAGCCAGCATTCTCTGGGACTCCACACTCCCCTTGGCCTTCACACTCTTGCTTATAGCTTTGGGTCCCATCTCTGTGCAGATGATGCCCAGATCCTCACCTCTAACCTCTTCCATGAGTTTGGGAGCAAGTTGCCAACTGTCTCCTGGATGTCTCCCCCTGGAAATCCTACAGGCACCATTAAGTAGACTTCATTTATTTTTTATTTTTTGATTTCTAAATCACATCCTGGAAATCTTCACATCTAGACCTTATTTACTTCACTTCCATCACAAAGGTTTTTTTTGAGTTAGGTTTTATTGATTTTTCCCTCACCTTTTTCCAAGAATCACTGGCAGACATGGTTATGTAATGAATATGTCTTTATATATCTTTGGAATACTGCATTATCCTTTATGCTATTAATGCCTCTTATAAGAATCTCTAAAGCAAGTGCCCTGGACAGGAATGGGAGTGGGCGGACTTGAGATCTTTTGATAGTAATATTTTTCCATTTATTAAACATCAAGACTCAAATGTTTCCCTTTATATCTTGGTTACTGGGAAGTTCAGAACATAATGAAATGCTCAATCCCAGTAATTATATTAGTCCACACTGTAATATATATTTTTCTTTTCTTTTAATCATTTTTAAGTGTACAGTTCAGTGGCATTAAGTATATTCACATTACTGCACATCCATTACCACCATCCATCTGCAGAATTCTTTTCATCTTCCTGCACTGAAACCCTGTACCCACTAAATAATAATGCCCTGTTCTCCAATACCCCCAGGCCTGGCCAACCCCATTCTACTTTCTGTGTCTATGAATGTGACTATTTTAAGGACCTCATATAAATAGAATCATACAGTGTTTGCTCTTTTGTGACTGGTTTATTTCACTTAGCATAATGTCTTCAAGGTTCATCTATATTGTAACATGTTTTAGATTTTTCTTCCTTTTTAAGGTTGACTAATATTTCACTGTTTGTATAGACTACATTTTGTTTATCCATTCATTTGTCAGTGCATACTTGGTTTGCTTCCATCTTTTGGCTTTCAACTGTAATATTTATTTTACAGTTGAGAAACTGCTTCTTTTTGGAATAAGGTGCAGTAGCAATTATAACAAAGCCATTAACTAACTAATCAAGTGGCCTGTACTTTCTTACCCTTAACTCATTCCTCAGTCTGGAGTACCCAGCTGCATGGAAACTGCTTTGACAAACAAAGGCCACTAGTGAGCTCTATATTGCCTGATCCAGTGGATAACTTTAACCTTTCTCTTACTTTCCACTGATATTGACTCCACTGATGACCAGTCCTTCTGGAACTTTCTTCCCTGGTGTCTGGGATAACATTCTGTTCTGGTTGTCCCTGTTTCCTTTTTCCCTCTGTCTCTTTGTTGGGTCCTTCCCCCCGCTGACCTTCAGTGGTGGGCACTCTCCATGGTTCTGTCCTGGAGCTGCTGCTCTTCTCACTCGACATGACCTATCCAGGTGACTCCCTGATCTTTGTGCCACTGTGGTCACCATTTCTCTTTGCTGGTGGCTCCCGAACCTCTATCTCTAGTCCTGGGCTCCATCCTGAGCATCACCTTCACATATCCAACTGCCAGTCTAGTCCACGTCTTCCCAAATCCTCCACAGTTACCTTAGATTCAACACATCCGAAGTACAGTTTATTACAGCACCCTTTACCGAGTGCCCCATCTTAACAAGCGATGCCATCCACCCAGCTGTCTAAGCCATCAGCCAATTCACTATTCCAGTTTATCATCCTGCCTTGTCAATCTTATTTCCTTGGTATTTCTAACCCTAATCCTTTTCTATTCCTTTTCCTTTTTTCAAGATCAAGGGTTGACTTGCTTTGCCTGGAGTATCAGAACTGATTCTGGACTGGTCCCTCTTCCTCTAGTCTTACCCTATTCAAATTCATCTTCCATGGCTGTCAGATGGATTTACCTCACACACAGAGCTGGCCATGCCACTTCTGTATGTAAAGCCTCTAGTGTCTCCCTGGTAACTGTAGGATAAAACCCAAGTTCTGAGGTCAGCATTACACCCCCACAGCCTGGCCTCTTTGCTCCTCTCCAGCCCATTCTCACCACTGCATCATCCCCCTTTTCTTGAATGTGTGCAGAGTGTCCACCATGCCAGCTATGAAGGGTGGAGTGGTGAGCGGAGAGTGCGGTGCTGAAAAGTCCTTGGCAGAGCAGTGATCACAGCTAGTTGGGGAAAGAGATAGTCAAAGAAATTCAGAAACACCCAGCCTGATCAGTTTCATAGTGGGAAAGCACGTGTTGATAAAAAAAATAGAAAGTATATGGAGAGTGTTCCAGGCAGAGGGAAAGGTCAGTACCTGCTCCTTCCTCACTCTGAAAGTGCTAATTAATCCATTATCAGTCCTGATGGTGATTCTACACTCCCTCACTCTGTCCTCAGAATCTATCCCTTCTCAGTCTCCACTGTCTGGCCTCCTTGATTTATCTATCACTGGATCACTTCTGTGTCCTTCTAATGAGTCTCCTCTCCTGACCTCCACTCCACCCCATCCAGTGCTTCTGGAATATCCTTCTAAAACACAGATTGCAGATGGCTCCTGGAAAAGACCATCTTCTTTGTGTGACCTCTGAGGGTCATTTCTTCTCTCCCTGAGCTGTCCTCCCTTCTCCTCTTGGATTCTGGCCATGCTCCATTGCCCACGGGTTCCCTAGCTAGGGGTGCATATGCATGTCTCTAGCCCTTGGGACAGAATGTCCAAGAAGAAAGTGGAGATAACAGCTACAGCGAAGGGGAGCAGGAAAATAGGACAACAGTGGGGAGAGTGTGGAGATGACTGGGGTTTGCTTATTGCAAGAGAGCCCAGAGCGTGCATGCCTCCTGCCGTGGATGGGTGACTAGTGGAAAGGGAGAAGATAGTGATGCAGAAAGAGAGAGACCCAAGTCCCTGAGCAGGTAAGAGAGTTGGCATCCATGCTCCACATAGAGGGAGTGTCTTAGGCAGAGCAGTGACCTTCACCCATCTGTTGGGCAAGAGGGAAACAGAGAGTGGGTGCAGATATGGGACGGATTCCTGATGGGAAGATAGGGGGAGTTCTTTCTGATTTGTATTCTTTTCTGAACAAAGCATGAGGCCAATGAGGGTGAGGGCAGTGAGGGGTGTGTGGAGAGTAGAAAAGATGAAATGCTTGTTTGGGATAATGGGGAAGTGCTTGTTTGGGATAATGGGGCTGCTAGACCATTGCAGCACTGAGCAGCCAAAGAGCATGAAAAATGGATGTGAGGGCAGCAGAGGGAACTGATCCTAAGATGGTGCTGGTTAGTGGCTGGAGGGCCTCATGAGGCACAGGGAGTGTAACCTGGGAGGATGACAGGGTGGTCACCCACAGGATGCTAGAGTAGATGTTGTGTAGATGACCGAGTGCCCATTATGTGCAGATATTCCAGGGTGCAGTTTTCACGGAGGCAGGCTCAAGTGTGATGCCCAGGGCAGCAGGTGTGGAACAGTGGTTGGGGCTGGCCAGGTGGAGGAACAGGGAAGTCCCAATGCTGAATGGATCCTCCAAGTGGACGTTAAAGTCACCCAAGATGATGACAGCGTAGGGGTGGAGAGCAAGCCAGAGGGTGAGGGTGATGGTTAAGTCTGCAATGAATGAAGGATGCCACCCAGGGCAGCAGTGGGTACCCTGCAACAAGGACAGTGGTGACATGGAGTTCAGAGGAGCTGGTGGTAATTTTGGAGAGGAGGATGGGTAAGTGTTTTGGGAGGGCAATGAGAGGTTAAGAGGTCAGCCACCTCATCTAGAAGCACCAGGGTGTGTGGAATATGGAAGAGAATTTAGTCTCCCATTGAAAGGGAGGGGTAAGTTGTATGTTAGGGGACAGCCAGGTATCCATAAGAGCAAGAAGTTCAAAAAAGACATTGGAAAAACTGGGTGTTTGGGATGACAGATCCTAAATTCCCAGCACTAAGAGAGGTACCCACATAGGCATGACACCTCCATTTCTGTGGGAGGCTTAGATCTCATTCTATGAAAGAATGCATTAGCCCCATGATCCTCTAGCTTTTGGTATCTCAGCAGCAAAACAGCTTCACAGTCACTTGCGAGGAGATGATAAGGATGTTGTGGGATGAGGGAGTGGGCTCAGCCCCAGGTCTGGTCAGGCTGGAGCTCTCTGGTCATGCTTGGGGCTAATGGGTATGAAGTGTCCAGCCTGGCGAGCTCACCAGTTGGTGGTGGGAGGTTGATGGCCCCATTTGTCATGGGAGGCCCCGCCCTCCACACTGTCCAAGTTTTGTGATAAGAAATGAAATGCATTTCGAGGTCGATTGAGCACTGGAAGCACTATGGCTTGGCAGGTTGCACAGCACAGGTGTGTGGGTAATTGTGATACACAGGGAGATGTGTGGAGATGCAAGCCCAGGTCTGGTCTAGGTGAGCAGGAGGGAGCTGGCAAGAGGTGGACAGGCACAGGCCTGCCAGGGGCAATTAGAAACCTCAAGGCACAAGCCCTGGTGGGCAAGAACATTTGCATTTCTTTACATTAAATTAACTCAGACTATGAGTTTGTATCCTATGGAGATGGGGGAATTCAACATAATGGCACTGGTTTCCATGGTGATGTCTATTGGCCTGGCCCTCATAGTCCCTTCACAGTCAGAATTTTACTGGAAGATTTGCCTTAGAATGTGATGCCTGGGGTCACCAAGAGTATCCTACCTTTGCCTGTTCATTTTGCAGATGAGTCAGTGGAAGTCCAGGGAGGCCAAGGTGGCTTAGCTCTTAAATAATGGCTCATCCACCTAGTGCTTTCCATCTGGGGCCAAATCACTAGTGGGTGGATAGTGGACTGCACTTGCAGTCAGGAAGGGTTGTGTGAGGTGTGGACAGGGGAAGGCATCCCTGACTAAGGAGGTAGAAGGGATTTTGGGGAGGAAGTGGGATCGACTAGGAGCTGGGAGTATGAGCTGAAGGGCTGGAGAGGGTGAGAAGGGAAGGGCATTCCTGGGAGAGGGAACAGCCAGGACAAAGGTATGGTACTGGGATGAATTAGCATGTTTTCAGTTTTTTAATTTGGCTGCTTGTGTATAGCTGGACTTAGGTCACCCCTTAAGCTGGTGTCTTTTTACTCTAAGCTTGTTGATTGGAGGGAAAAGGACTCTTCTTTTGGCCAGCCCACCTGCCTCCTGTTTCATGCAATTGGGCCCATCTCATCTTATCATCAGTCCTGAGGGGCAGACACTAAGGGCTCCTGTGGCAAATAAGGAAACTGAGGTTCTGCCAAAGGCCTTAGGACTCAGCCTGTGCTTCCCATCACTCACATAGCTGTGGAGAAATCTGTTGTTGTGCAACCCCAGCTAAGCACTGTGAAGGGGGAGTAGGTGCCCAGTGATTCTAAGGTCAGCCCCCTCACCCTGGGAGACTGATGATTATGTCTCTCTTTTGGTCTGTCCTGTGGAGTAGTGGAAGGAGCTATGAAAGCTGAAGACTGGCTGGGACCCCAACTCATGGGCTAGGCGATCTTGGACCAGTTATTTCCCTTCTGCCTTCTGTTCCCCCATCTCTACCATGAAGGGTTAGACTGAACAATCTCCAGGTTCCTTCATCTCTACAATCTGGGGCCACTGAGCTTCATCTGTTACCTCCAAGCATGTTTAAGGCTGAGAACTTGGTCCATCTCTGCCTCTTTGACCCTCTCCAGCCCTGGAGTAGGTGCTTTTTGAGTTTTCTTCAGCTTAGACATTTCAAGATCTGAGACCCATCTCAAAACAGCCCCATGCAAGTAGAGTTTATCTCAAAGTAGGCCAACCCCTAGTCCCAGGTCCACCCTTTAGGAGCCTTTTGTGCCTGAATTCTTCTTTGAAAACAGACATTCACCAAAAAAACACATATGATGGACCCACTAGGGCTGTGATAATGGGAGCTGCCCTTGACTTAGTGCCTACTATGTGCAGACACGCTGGGAACTCTGTTCATGTACTATTTTGCATTCTTACACTCTCTCTGCCAGGAATGGAATTGTTTCCCCATTGTATGAATGGAGAAGCTGCAGCCTAGAGAAGCTGAGTGACTTGATGAAGCTCTCACAAGCTGTGAGAGGCAGAGCTGGGATTAGAACCCAGAACTCCACAATTTCAATGCCTGGGCCCTGCTGTGAGACATATCTCTGAGATGCCTGACCCTAGCTGGGCCCCAGGAAGCAGACATCATGACTGCCGCTGCCTATGGGGTGCTCCTAACAGCGTCTCCTCCAAGAAGCTAGGGGTCTACAATCCTGAGCCCGACACCACCAGAAGGGACAATCAGACTGATCGGGTGGTCTTTCCACGGTACTCTGGGTGGGAGCCTCCCTTCCTGGCGCAAGCATGCAGACATGCACGGTGGCTGTCTCCAGGCAGCGATCGGATGAATAACCGATGGTGATTAGCTAAATCATAACACTGCTCATGCCATGCATAAGTGATGAACCAACTGGTGCCAGGCCGAGATGAGCGGCGGCGGCGGCAGCGCCCCTGCCCCCCCAGCCTGGAGAAGCCAGCACAGCGCTGCCTCCCTGTGCTCTCTGGCACATCAAGTGCTGCGACAATGAATATAGATTGACCTTATTATAGCAGCCGGCTGCTGGTGCCAGGCGCAGCCAGGCATACTTTGCACAAATTAAAGGTGTCAGCATGTAATTTACGGTTCATGGAGGAAAGGGGTGGTGGGGGGAGGCAGCCAAGCAGGTAGAAAGGAAGGTGGGCTGTCTTGGCTTCAGGGCTTGCACCAGGAGCCGGCGCGCTAATGACGGGAGGTGTAGCCACGGTGTCATTTTCTTCCTGGTTTGCACATTTTTAGCTAGTCCTTGTTCAAAGGGAGCAGCTCCCTCTCCTAGCTCCCCCACCCCACAGTCTGTGTGCATGTGTATGTATTTTTCAGCTAAATTACTGGTTTTACCTGAGGAGCGTAAAGTAGGTGTGCTAATTTACGGCTCGGCAGATAAAGCTGCAGTGCGGGGTGCTGTCTGGGAAGCCTGTAAAACAACATCATTTTACTAACACACAGAGAGCAGCTTGACATCTCAGGCTGGGCCTGTGATTAAAGTTGTAGTCTTCCCCCCTCCTTCTCTCTTCTCCAACGCGGAGAACAGATTAAACTCTAAGTAATAGATCTCGGGTTTTTGCCATCCCACTGCTATTCACAGTACACAATTTGACACAAAGAGTAAGTTATACATCACAAACAACAGCCTCTGCTCTTTACTGCCCAGAATTAATTTTCCATTTGCTAAGCTTCCTTTTCCTGTCGAGTGGGGCTCTCTCCCCTGTAGAAAAGCCAGGGGAGGAAGATCTCAGGTCGGGACTGAACAAGGTAGCCCGGGACGGATAGGTTAGCCCCCACGGTTTATAGATGAGAAGAGTGTGACTGGAGAAGAAGAGTGAGTTTCTAATGTCACTCTGTGAGTGTGTGGCAGAGATGGGGCTGAAACCTAGGACTTCTGAAGGGTGCAGCAGGTGCACTTGCTCCCTGCCCCCACCAGCCTGCAGAGGCCAGGACGTGAGGGTTGTGGAGGAGCTGAGGGATTGCCAGGCTGCCTGCTTAGCTGGCTGCTCTCTGTTTGCCCCCTGAGCCACCTGGCCTACTAACCCGATAAGCAAACTCTCTCTGCCTTGATCTGTACCCCAGGAGGGGACCTCTAAGAGGCTACTGATTCCTCTGGCTGCTGCCTGGGCTTGGCCAACGGGAAGTAGCAGAATGAGATGGGAGGATGTGAGAGAGAGAGGTTGGATCTGGGAGTGGCTATCTCCCTCTGCCGCGGTTGCTCTGCAGGGGTGCAGGGGGGCTCTTCCATGGTTCCAGCTCCTTCAGGGCCCTGACAATGTCTCCTGTCCTGCCCTCTTTAGGTTTGGGTGCTGACAGCCACCTGCCATCACTACTCTTCAGGAGCCTTTTCCCTCTTTTGGGTTCCCTTACCCCTGTCTGCGTGCCTCTGTCAACAGCCTCTCCACTCGTCTCTTGAATTGAACCATCTTGGGGGACCCTAAGTGACCCTAATTTCATTTCCGTTGAAATTCTCTTTCCTGTGGAGACCCTAGATGGCACCTGGGAAGTCTATTCTGCGTTGAGGACCCATGATTGCCGAGTCTTCTGTTTATTGGTGCACACGGCATGGCAGGCATCTGAACTTCCCAGAGCAACCCAGGAGTCAGGGGTCAGCTGGGCATATTCTGCCATTACCAGGGGTCCTGTAAAGGCCCCTTCCTCTCCTACTCCCCACTGGGCAGTGCACTTGGACAGGGGAGCTCAGGGCAGCCCAAAGAGGTAATGTCTGTTTACGCCCATCTAAGACATGTGCAAACGGAGGCCTGGAGAGGTTAGTCACTTCCCCAGAGTCACAAAACTTAGGCAGCAGTGTGCATCTTTGAACTGGGGGCTAGCTGGCTCTACTGCTGAGCACCTTTCTTTATGCTGTATGGAAGATTCATCTTGCTGGATTCCCACAGGACACACACATACACTCATGCACAGATGCACACACAACCCAAAGTGAGCGTGGGAAGAGAGGTGGGGCCAGGGGTGGTAAGGACTACAAGTCGAAGATGGGTAGAAGGTCAAGGAGGGCTTCTTGGAGGAGGTAAATGATTACTGAAGACAAATTACAATCTGAATGTAAACCTGTAGCCCTAAGCTTTCCAAGCCTCAGCAGACCCCATGCACTAGAATCACAGGCTGGATGGGGGTAGGGGAATCTGCTTTAAACATGCAGATTCCCAGGCACTCCTTTGCTTACTGAATCATGGTCTCTGAATCTGCTTTTTTTTTTTTTTTTTTAAATATTCACCTATTTACTGATTTTTAGAGAGAGAAGAAGGGAGACAGAGAGAAACATCGATCAATTGCCTCCTGTAGGTGTCCTGACCCGGGATCAGACCTGCAACCTAGGTATGTGCCTTGGCCGGGGATTGAACCCACAATATTTTGGTGCGGGAATGACACTCCAACCAACTGAGCCACCTGGCCAGGGCTGTGTTTTGTTTTGTTTTGAGGCAATACTAATATGTAGCCAGTTGGGGCATTACAGCCCCTCCCCCAGCCCCATTTTACATTGGGAAGCAAAGAAAGGACCTACAGACAAGCTCAGTGTCCCACAGCAGGCGGTTCCAGAGTCAGGGCTAGCCACCAAGTCTCCTGGCTCCCCACACAGTGCTCATTCAGGGGACAGGGAAGAAATGCAGCCCCTCAGACCATGGTCTTGCAGCTTCCCCCGCCCCCAACTGCATGCCTCCCTGCAGCCAGTCCTCAAGATGGCAAGCAGGGGGTGGATGAAGGTGGCGGCAAAGTGAGAACTCGCCTGGAATAACATGACATTTAGAAATATGAATCAGCTGGCACTTTCTGTTTTTCTCCTCCTCCCCTCTGTACCACAGCCCCACTCCATTCCCGACCAGGCTGTCTCTCTGAGCTGCAGGGACACCAGGTATCGACATCCAGTCAGGGAATGGAACCATCAGGGATCTGCCCACTTGGAAAAATGGTTGGAGTGTGAGATGATTGCAGAGACCTAGGCCCCAGGCCTAGCACTGCCCCTTCTTGCTGGGTGACTTTGGGTAGGGTGCTGCACCTCTCTGGGCCTCAGTCCTGAGATGTTCGCCATTGGTCCTATTGATGCCCTTGGGTTGCCATTTGAAGGATGATCTTCGAGTCTCTATCTTAAACTCCCTCTTCTGCCTTCTTTTTGTGGAGTTCCACTTTTAGTGTCCATTCCTTTGTTCCCTAAATAATTGGAGTGGGGGAGGTGGTGGTTCTAGAGGGTTGGGGGAGGAGGCCAGAGCTGGGAGGGAGCCAGAGAGTGGAAAAGTGAAATCCCAGCAGCTCAGACAAGTGTCTGGGGTCTCCCAGCCTCATTTTTCACACTCTCTCAACTCAGGAGCTGATCATTCAGACGCAGAAGCCAGTCCCCAGCCATCCACCCAAGCTCCCTATCAAGGTGCAGGTGGGGGAGGAAGTGAGGAAATGGTTCCCTGGGCCTTTGTGGCTTGTGCCCCACCTTGGGCTCTCCTCCAGGTTGGCTGGGCAGCCCCTCAGGCAAGAGTGTCTGGGCTTCTCTCTCTTCACCCTTCCCAGACTCTGTAGCAGCCGGTGAGTGAGTCAGCTCTGTGTTTTTGTCCCCTACCCCCAGATCACGCCTGACTCACCACATACCCTCGAAGTATACCACAGTGCTGGATGCACAGCAGATGCCCCAGGGACAACCCCTGGATGGAGTCCATGTGCTTAACCCTGGCAGGCAGGGCGACCTACTTGAGGGTGAGGAGCCTTCTTTGCTTCTACCCACCATAGGTCCCTCTGCTTCAGCAAGAGAGCAGACTGACACTGCCTGCCTTGTTTATCATTGTGTGTGCTGTGGCCCAGATGGGCTAGGCACATAATAGGTGCTCATTTAATGTCTATGGTGGGGGTGGGGAGTAGGGGAAGGAAGGAAGAAAGAGGTGGGGGGCATAGGTGGGGTGAGGGTGGGGTGTGCAACTTCATCAGGTGTCTCTGGCCCCTGGCCTATTCCTCCTGACTCAGGTGGCTGCTACCAATCCCCCTTTGCTTTCCTTCTGAGGCCTTTTTCTTCCTCCTGATGGAGATATTCCTACAAGGGAGGGGCACTGGAGGAAGTTTCCTGTAAACAGAGTGCCGTTCTAGGGGCTAAGGAAATTCTGCCACATTCTTCAGACTGCCTCCTCTGAGAAGCCCTCAGGGCATCAGGAACTAAACAAAGCTGAGTATCCCACCCCAGCTCTGGCAAACCACCCCATCCTATAGCCCCACTGAAGGTGACAGTGTGGGATTGTCAATTCCTGTCTGTCTAAGAAGAACAAGGTTTTGCTGGCCACTAAGTGAGGGTGGTGTGTGAGTGTGCTGTTGAGGATAATGTACCCATGAAAATGGGAAACCCAAAGGTTGGCACCATCTCCTAACCATTGGTCAGAAATAGATCTCTGCTCACCCAATGTATAACAGGCGCATGGTCAGAGCACCCTGCCATGGCTGAGGCAGGTCTCCACCAACGTCCTGGCCAGCCCTGTCCCCAGGCCAAAGTGTTCATGCCTCTGTAGGTGACAGGGCTGGTTTGCCATCAGGGAGCTGGGAGAGTGTGATTTATGTCTGGTAATTTTGCAAGGCAGATTCCTTCCTCCCAACTCTTTGTCCCTCTTCTTGCTTCTGTCACAGGCCATCTGGGAAGAGGATATGGCCCTGAAGCATTTCCTTTCCCACCCTGGACACCAACACTGTTCCCCGCAGGCTGGCATGTTGGGTGGGCAGGGCATGGAGACAGGGTGGGTCCTGTCTTAAAGTGCAGGCTTTTGGGGCTTTAATTCCTGAGGAGGCAGGGATCCCAGAGATGCCATGTGACTCACCCAATGGCTTAATATTCCCATTTTACAGTTGAGGACACAACGGTGATACACTTGGCGAATAATTGCCCCTTCTTTCCTGCTGAGATCAGATAACACAGGTCCCATCTCTTCCAGAAAGTCCACACCGAGTGCTTCCTTCTCCAAAGCCTGAGTGCCCTTGTTAGGAGGGATAGAAAAGAAGAGAAGGGTAAGCAGACAACAAGGAAACCTCAGGAAACAGCCACTCCTTGCTGAGTACTGTGCCCGTGCTCCTGGGATGCTTGCAGAGTGCCTTGTGAAGGGCTCATCGTATAAATGAAGAATCAAAGTTCAGAGGACTCAGATCCAAACCCAGTCCTGTCTGACTCCTAAGTTCAATGCACTTTTCTCCTTTTTTAACCTCATACTCCTTTCTCCTAGAATTGTTTTCTGGATGCTGTCTTTTCTCTGTGATTCAGCTCTAAGTCCATTGGCTATGGGAGCCTCTCTGTGTGCACCGGACAGCTGGCTGGGGGTGTGGCCCAGGTGGACCATCTGCAGACTCGGGCCTTGGGAGGGCAACCTGGGGCAGAGGCAGTGTGGGCCCTTGAGCAGACAGGAGGATTCCAAGTCCTGTAGGAGACCTTTCTGTGTGGCGTGGGGCCAGCTTCTACTCGGAGATGCACAGGACCCACGCCCACAGATGGGTTCTCCCATGGGGAATCAGGCCTGCAATGTGCCTAGGCCCTTTGAGTCTTGCTTTTGCTAAAAAACTCCCTCACCCTGAATTGAGGACATTTACTGCAAAGTAACTTCCTAAAATCCATGCTAAACCTTTTAAGGATGAGTGTAACAGGTTCAACCACTTTTGCCTTTTCATTTGCAAATATCCCTCTTCTGTGATGTGATTAGCAGCATTGGCTCCTTTGTTTTCTGTATAAGGCAACCACCTAAAGCGAGCCTGTGCACAGTAAATGGGGACCATCATGTAATGTGCCAAGAGATAGAAATAAAGGCCTGTCATGGCAGACAGCGTGGCTTTTTGTTCCCCTTGAGAGCGAAACCGCTAGCCCTTTTCCTCCACAGGACGCGGTAGTCCGTGTGAATGTCTCTCCCCCATCCACAATGCTGTGGACCTCATGAGCCGGGGTCCGCATCAAAGTCCCCCAACTGCCACTTTCTAGTGTGGTGACCTTAGGCTCTTAATTGATCTTTCAGAGTCTCAGTGTCCTCACCTATACATGGGGGTGGGACCAATCCTGAGTCTGAGGTCACTGTGTGAAGTTTGGGTGAGGCAACGAATTATGAGTGTGAAGCACCCAGCTTGGAACCTGGCACACAGTGGGGTACACAATACAAAACAGGGGTTGCTCTCAGCAGCTCTCTCGTTCCATCAGGCATCTCCACAGTGCCCCTCCTCCGACCGTGACCTGGCCCTCTGGTCCTGAAGGAAGCCTGCCTCTCCTGGGGCCCGTGTATGCAGGAGCCTGGGTTAGGTAATGAGCACCTAGGGGACTGTTTGCCTCTGTGTCACTAGCTGTGGCTGGCAGTTGTGAAAGCTACGCTCTGAGTGTGTTCCTGCCCGGCCTCCAGCCTAATCGTGAGAGAGGAGGCTGGGTTCCTTGATGTCTCCAGACACCCAGAGGGAGGTGAGGACCTCTGTGAAGGTGCTGGCCTTTTCTGGGCCTGTCCCGAGCTGGGGAGGTGTACTGTGAGGTGAGCTCCTGGCTTCACAGCCGAGGTGGGTGGTTGCTGAGGAGAGTAGAGCACCATTGTGGAGACCTGCTGCGAGCCCCAGCTCAATCACAGAGTGGCAGCTGCCAAGACCGCAGTTACGGTGGAGCAGGAAGCTCGGGGAGGGAGACAGGGAGCCACCCAAGTCAGCCACCAGGAAATGAAATGGGGAGGGCCTGGTGCATAACCTGAGCTTCCATCTAGTTCCCCCAATCTTTGGTCAGAAGGGGTAAGGTTCCCTGGGGCGCTCAAACCAAGCAGACCTCTCAACGGGGAATCTGGGCCTGTGTGAGGTGGGAGTGCTGGTAGCTGTGGGTTTTCTTCTTTGCACGGAATTACCACCAGTGGAGAGGTCAGGAGGAGGGTTGGAGATTCGTCCCCATAATGGACTGTACACTGCTGAACAATCCAGATGTCCGTCTGCTCCTGCCCACTTCCCTGGCCTCTTCTGACACCCTGCCATGCTGTTCCCTCTACTCCAACCACTCTGGGCTTTTTTCTGTCCCAGTGAGTAAACTAAGGGCATTCCCCTCTCTGGGCCTCTGCTGGGCAGGGGACTCTTTTTTATCATGACCACCCAGCTCCTGTGGGTCCTCTTTCCCTGGAGCAGGTGTCCCTGGGAATCATCCTTATTAGATCTTTTCTTGATTTTTTTCTTATCTCTTCCACTATAGTGGTAACTCCCCATGACTGTGGATGTTGAACTTGTGCTGGGACCCCACTGCTCAGTGCCGAAGGTGCTCAGTAAATATCTCCTAAATGAATAAAATCCCTGACTTCCTGCCAAGCTGGATAAATGGTGATAGGAGTGGAAGGACAGGAGGTTCATTTAGAGAGTTCTAACTTTCAAGGGCATTTATGACAACTAGTGCATCAGACCCCCTGGACCCCCTGGATCATCCACAGCAGGACCAAGGTCATCCCCTTCACAGGTGAAGTTTTTGAGACCAAGAGAGTGGAAGTGTCACTGTCAAGGTGATACAGCTGGCTGGAGGGGCAGCAGCAGCAGGAATGTGTCCTATAGTTGGAACAGACTTATAAAATGGGGCACAACAAGGACAAGTTTCCCCTGGGGGTACAGCCTCAGGTTCTCAACTCAGAACCACAACTCCTGCTAATGATAAAACCCTCCGTGCTAAAAGATGAGGAGCGAAGGCCCAGATGTCACATTGCAAATTAGAAATGGTCTTTGGATTCCATCAGTTTCTTTATTTGCCAGACCAGGTGGGCAGGCCAGAGAAGTTAAGCTTGCAGATGTTAGTGTGGTGCCAACAGGGCCTCCGATGAGCATCTCAGAGAGGGCCCGGAGGAGGTTGGACGGGCATGGCGGCTGGAGCCCCTTTCTGCAGCCTCCTGGGCAGGCCCAGGGGGCTGCAGAAAGGAGCCTCCTGGGCAGGAGTCTCCTGGGCAGCTCAAGGAGGAACCAAGAGCAGGAGTCTCTAAACTTTTCAACCTCTGTCTCTCTGTCAAGAAAAGAAATAGATGGCATAGTCATTAGCATATGTATATGTATTTGTTGATTCATATTGCACATTCAATTGTAGTTATATATTATGCATACAATGAAATGTACACATATAGGTGGTTTAAAATGAGATTTTATTTATTTATTTATATTAAAGTATATTTTATTGATTATGCTATTACAGTTTTCCCAATTTCCCCCCTTATCTTCCTTCCACCCTGAACCCCCCCAACCCTCCAGCATTCTCCCCTTCTTAGTTCATGTCTGTGGGTTATACATTTAAGGTTCTTTTTTTGAGTTTTCTGTTTCCTATACCATTTTTGATCTCTCCCTGTCTATTTTATGCCTACCAATTATGCTTCCTTCTCCCTGTACCTTCCCCCATTCCTCCCTTCCCCCTCCCCTCTGAACTCCCGCCATGTGATGCCCATTTCTCTGATTCTGTTCCTGTTCTAGTTGTTTACTTAGTTTATGTTTTCATTGTTTTTATTTTCTTTTAGGTTCATTTGTTGATAGTTCTAAGTTTGTTGTCATTTTACCATTCATATTTTTTATCTTCCTTTTCTTAGATAAGTCCTTTTAACATTTCATATAATAATGACTTGGTGATGATGATCTTCTTTAACTTGACGTTATCTGGGAAGCACTTTGTCTGCCCTTCCATTCTAAATGATAGTTTTGCTGGATAGAATATTCTTGGATGGAGGTCCTTGCCTTTCATGACTTCAAATACTTTTTTCCAGCCCCTTCTCGCCTGCAAGGTTTGTTTTGAGAAATCGGCTGAGAGCCTTGTGGGCACTCCTTTGTAGGTAAGTGTCTCCCTTTCTCTTGCCGCTTTTAGGATTTTCTCTTTATATTTAATCTTGGGTAATTTAGTGATGATGTGCCTTCGTGTGTTCCTCTCTGGGTCCAACTTCTTTGGGGGGCTCTCTGGGCTTCCTGGAAGTCTATTTCCTTTGCCAGATTGGGGAAGTTTTCCTTCATTATTTGTTCAAATAAGTTTTCAATTTCTTGCTGTTGTTCTTCTCTTTCTGACACCCCTATATTTCTAATATTGGAACATTTCAGGTTGTCTCAGAGGTTCGTAAGACTCTCTTCACTTTTTTGAATTCTTGTTTATTCATTCTGTTGTGGTTGGATGTATATTTCTTCCTTTGGTTCCAAATTATTGTTTTGAGTCCTGGTTTCCTTCTCTTCACTGTTGGTTCCCTGAATATTTTGCTTTATTTCATTTTGGGTATCTTTCATTTATTTTTTCATTTTTCTACCAAGCTCCATCAGTTCTGTGAGCATTTTGATTACCAGGACTTTAAATTCTCCATCAGATAGGTTGGCTATCTCTTCATCACTTAGTTCTCTTTCTGAAGCTTTGCTCTGTTCTTCCATTTGGGTCATATTTCTTTGTCTCGGCAAACCTGCCAAATTGTAGGGGGTGGGGCCTTAGGTATTCACCAGGGCTGGGCAACCTCCTTCCTGTGCTGTGGGGGAGGGACCAGAGAGGGAACAATGCAGCTTTCCTTCTTGTCTCTAGCCACTTTTCAAGGAACTCTCATGTGAGACTGAGAGTTTCTCCCACCGGGGCAACCAGCACGGTAGTCCACAGTCAGCTCTGAGTCTCAGTTTCTCTTTCAGCCAGCCCTGCCTGCACAGTCCGCCACCTCACTACGATTTTTCTCGGCCTACCCTGCCTGTGCCCCGGGGTTTTACCAGTCTAGTTGTTTTGGTTCACTTTTTCTTTAATTTCTTGGTTGTCGGAGTTCCATGCAGTTTGATTTCCTGGCACTTCTGGTTGTTTATTGATTTTAGATTTGTTGTTATAGGCGAAGGGTTTCTACCTATGCCTCCATCTTTTAAATCAGAAGACTTTGAATCTGAAATGAGATTTTAAAATGTAAATAACAACCCAGCTATTTTCTATGCTTCAATCACCATATCCAACCCTGGGGGTGAAGCACACCTTTTGGGGATGACTGACTAAGAACGTGAGTTTTGGAGTCCCACAAACCTGTGTTTGAACCCAGACCTTTCTTGTCATGATCTGTGTGGCTTTAGGCCAGACTCTGGGTCACAGTTCAGTGTTATATACAATGGGTTAATGAATTGCCTACTTTTCTGTGCGGCTTAAATGAGGGGCTCAGTCCAAGGCCTGGCAGGCTGGAAGAATTCACACATTGTAACTATGGTGATGATTATCATGCCTGGGCTTGCTCTTTTTTGATGAAATTAATGAAACCCAATGCCAAGTACCATGGGCCCACAGGCTTATCTTCTATCCCCACCCCCATCATGGTGGGTAACAGCCCAGTGTAGGATGGAATCAAGTCTCCCTTCTCTGAACCCTGTGACAGCCCAGTGTGTCTATTCAGATGGATGGGCCTGGGACCTGGCTGAAGGAAGGCCAGCTGGGTGTCCCCACAGGATGGAGCTTAGAGGTGGGTCAGGTTTCAGCTCTCTCTGTGTTGCTTTTAAAATAATGGAAGTGTCAGGTTGGGTTCACGGGTTGGTCACGGTTTCGATCCCTCCCTAACTTCATAAGGCAAGTGCATGAATAATACAGTGCCGGAGCAGACGGCATGAAGTACGGATGCATCAGAACCAGGCTTAATAAGGACACTCCAGCTATTCCTGGAAGGCATTTGCAAGTCAAAAAGATAGCGCATGGGAATATGATGTAGACTTCAAATTCTGAAGATTTCAGTTGGGTCAGCAGTATTTTGTTAAATCCCATGAACAAAAAATAAAGAAATGACGAAGGAGCATCATGCTTTGTTTTGTTTTTAATTTTAATTTTTTGGTGATAACACATATGGTCAAAAGGGCCTGCCTTTTCCCCACAACTTCCCCCTACCACCAAGTAATGTTGGCACACTGCAGACCTCATGGACTCATGGTAGGGATTGAAGATTTCCTTACTGAGGAATTAGACAGGGTTGCTATCAGTATAGTTTTGTGTTAAATAGTGAGACAATGAAAGTTCTTCTATTTTTTTCTTATTCTCACCAACATTTTATATGACTGCTACCTGCTATTCTCTGCAATATGCATGTACCAGTTGTTAGAAACTCAGTCAAGAAAAAGAAAAGGGAAACCATTATTTTATCATTTATTTAAAGATGGGAACTGATATCTACTTAAAAAATTAAATTGCATTGGAGGAGAAGAACCACAGTAAAAGTGAGGAAGCAATTCTCTGATGGGGGGCAATGTTTCATAAAAATGCATATGTAGGGTCCTGGCAATGCACGGCTCCTAACCTGACATCCCTTTGTGTGATCACATGTGAGCTTGTTTACAAACACAGTATTTAAGGGGAAAGGCAACAAGTATCATGTGAAATGGGAGAAACAGAGGCAGGAACATCCCAGAGGCCTCGGCGAACTTCTTTCTCTGGCTACTGACGACAACGAAGGCCCATGGCTTCTCTAAATTGTTTCCTTGGAAACTGGAGAACCAGTAGCATCTTTGTGTACAAAAGGACCAGGTGTATTTTGGGAACCCTCGAGTGTAAACCCATTTGGTAAAGTGCAGGAATAGCCTGTGAGCTGGAAATTTCTGAGGCTAGAAAAAGCCCTGGTGCTCAAAAGCTCAAAAAGTAGTAGACCAGCACTTTTCAAACTTACACATATGTGAACACTCACATATGTGTACACACACAAATCCCCTGGGGATCTTTTAAAATAAAGGCACTGATTGTGGGAAAAGCCTGAGGTATTACATTTGTCACAGTGTCTAGGCAAGGCTGGCTGCTGCTGCTGACCAACAGAGCACAGTTTGGGTAGCAAGGGCATTCATTCTTCCAAGAAGACATAAATTCAGACTCCTGTGTGTGAGCCCTGAGCTCAGGAGCTGAGATGTGGCCCCAGAAATGCGAACAGCTGCCCTAGGGCTTCATGTATACTTCCAGACCAGTACTCTGGATGGTTGGTCTGCTCGGGATGCCGGATCAGGAACAGAGGTCAGGGCACTGGACTATGAGTCAGGAGAAGCACTGGGTTCTTCTTAGACCACATGGCTCCACTGTGCAGCTGTGTGACATTGGGTAGCTTGACCCACTCTCTTTTCTTCATCTGTGTGTGTGCCTGCTGTGGGGTGAAGGGATGTTCCTACAGTGTTCCATACAATGGAGTAGGATTGAGATTCTGGGGCTGGATGATGTATAGCAGATGTATAACTGTAGGTTCCAACCCTGGTTCTGGTACCAGTGTGTTTCCTTAGACAACTTAGCTCATCTCCCTCCCCTTCAGTGATTAGGACATTGGCTAACTGATGGCGATGAGCCCAACCAATCTCCAGAGCAAGAGAGATGTGGGCTCTGCCTTCCTTTTCTTTTGGGATCACAGGGCTGGCTTCCCAAAGCTCAGACTGTGGCAGCTCCAGCACTGACTCAGCCAGGCCTCTTGCCCAAATCTCCCAATCAAATCCTTCCTGTGTGAGGGCCCGGCAGGTTGGCATTAGAGCCCACATTTACGTGGGGTGAGTTAATCCTTAGCTGGCTCATCTTAAAAGGGAAGCCAGCCTATGGAGGAGTGTGACATCTTATCTGGGCCACTCTGTGACATAAAGGCGGTGGTTCCAGGTTCTTGAAGGCAATCAGTGCAACCTCAGTTAAAATCAGACTTTAGTGTGAAAATGTTTGAAAACTGTTTCTTGAATAGCTTAGATGAAAGGAAGGCAGTGAATATTTGTTGGCATCTAAATAAACCATGAAAATCCCAAAAATCATTTTCTCCCTGGGGCTGGGAGAGAAGAGAGATTTTGTAAAACACCAAGCTGAAGAAGAGGAAGAGGTTGGCATGGAGCAGGGCAGGGAGGGAGCAGAGCGGTGGGAAGCCCAGTGTTGGAGCCTCTCAGTGGGAGTTCAGGATGCATGCTGAACTGTCATTACTATTTGTCAATTCACTGTCCTTTCTGTGAGGCTTCTTTCCTATGTGTTGAACTCAGGCAGGGCATGTGAGTTGGTTTGGTCAATGAAATCTGAACAGAGGTGACATCCACTTGCAGGCAGACACTTTTAGAGCTAGTGTGTGTTTTTTTATGTTCCCCATTGTTGTTTCTTAGTTAGCCTGGATCCCAGAATGAGATTACAGTAACAGAGAGTATGACCTGCAATTGTCATGAAGCACAAAAGAGAAGCCAACCTTGGATGTCTTTAAGCACTGCAATTTGAGGGATTGTTTGTTATTGCATGATAACTTATCCTATCCTGACTAATGCACTGTATTTGGGCTGATTTAGAAAGTAACCCTCTGAAACTAGATGTGTACTGTACCTCAGTTTGTCTTCTTTGCCCTTTTGAGTTGGTCAGGACAGGGATCTCTGGGATGTTATAACTGGAGAGAAACAGATGTAGAGTGTACTGGACACCCAATTTGTCCATCTGGTTTCTTAGAGCTTAAGGAGTCAAGAATCATGGTGAGAAGGACCATGGGAAATAAATTAAGGATTCAAAAGAACCCTTCTCATCACTGGTTAAGGTAAATGCCAGCTTTACAGAATGATATAATTATATTTATTTAATTACCATAATTGTCACTATTATCACAGATGACGTTACTTTTAAAGAAAAAAGGAAAAAATATGTCCCATTTCTGTTTTGTGCATATGCTGATTGAGTAAATATTTTATACCAGATGCTGACTTAAAATAAGGACATATAAATATTTGTTTGTGTGTATAGATACATTCTGTATACATGATATGTGTCTGTGTAGATACACAGCACTAGTTCTCAAATGGGGGCCAATTTGACTTCCAAAGGGACATTTGGCAATATCCGGAGATATTTTTGGTTGTCCCAACTGGGAGTTGGAGGGTGCTACTTATGTCCAGTGGGTAGAGGCCAGGGATGCTGGTAAATATCCTACAATATGCCAGACAGCTCAGATTCTTTGGTCCAAATGTCAACAGTGTTGAGGTTGAGAGATCCTGGAATAAGTGTATGTCTGAGGCCAGAGTTTAGGGTATGTGTGAGGACTCAGAGTACAGGCACCTTTTTTCAGAGGATCATTGACACACATCTGCTTAATCCATTTAACATCATCTTGACTGACTCATCTAGAAGAAACCCCAAGTTAAAGCTAGGGAGAGGCCGGCCCCCATGGCCCTTATGAGATAGTCTCTGTATTCCTGAGAACACATGTGGAGTCAGGGGCAGCTATCCTGCTCATGTTTCATGATGACAATTAAGGTGTTGTGTGGTACACCTGGGCTGGAAGCTGCACCTGTGGAAAGATAAAGGGGAGGAGGAGAAGGGGAACTGGAGAGGACAGAGCAAGTCATTTTATAGTCTTATGAAGATCCAAGCATTAGCTCATCATTTAAATCTTGCCCTCAAAGGAACTGCTTAGGCACGTTTTGTCTATATATGAAGACATCAAAATACATGATTTTATAGATATGTGTGAAATATTTATATATGTATATAAATTTGTACACACACATGTAATGAGATGAAACATTTATGGTCCTAATAGCTGGCACCAAAATTCCATATGGGCTAGGCACTGTCTTTGAGAAAGTGCTGATGAGCTGCTGGACTGGGCAGACAGAAAGCAAAGTTTCTAGTTGGTCCCCAAATAACTATCTGGCCTGCTGGTGAAATGGAAAAACTTTAACTTTTGATTCTGAGAAGAGGGAGTATGAAAGAAATACAAAGAAGACAAAAAAACAGAGAAAAAGGAAGAGGGGACAGGGTCACCACAAGATGGCGAGATGCTGGATGCTGTGTGGGGAGGAAGAGCCCACTAGAGACATATGTCTGGTGTGGAGTTGAAAGGATTTTGAGGAATCAGGCTCTGTACGATGCCACCTTCCAACTTAAAAAAATTGTGTCTCTGTATGTTTGTCATGTAGTGTGCTCAGAACCATATTAGGACACCTCTCCAGTCACAGAGGCACCCACAGCAGCCTGGAGCAGAGGAGCTGTGGGGAGGGAGGGCTGCAGGCAGAGGCAGTGCTGGGATTTAAGCCCCAACCTGGGAACCCAGTGAAATCTTGGTGGACACCTTGGACACCCATAAGACAAAGATTAGTGGTTACACCACAAACACTCCACCAAATGATTGGACCAGATGCCATCTTATTTCCAAATCTTGGTGCCAGAGATACCAAGTGCTGGAAAAGCACTTAGATGAAATGAAGTACAGAATCTGAGACAGACAGAATGTCGCTAAGTGGAGATCCCAAATGCAATTGTAGCAATGAGACTAAAAATTTGAGGGAGGCAAGCACCTGAGTTTAATCACATATTTACAATTTCTTTTTCAAGTATATTTTGTTGATTATGTTATTACAGTTGTCCCATTTTTTCTTTCCTTTATCTACCTCTGCCCTGCATAGCCCTCCCTCCAGCATTCCTCTCCCCTTAGTTTATGTCCATGAGTCATACACATAAGTTCTTTGGCTTCTCCATTTCCCATACTATTCTTAACCTCCCTCTATCTATTTTGTACCTACCATTTATGTTTCTTATCCCTGTAGCTTTCCCCCCATTCTCCCCCCCATCCTCCCCACTGATAACCCTCCATGTGATCTCCATTTATGTGATTCTGTTCTTGTTCTAGTTCTTTAGTTTGTTTTTGCTTTTTAGTTTCAGTTGTTGATAGTTGTGAGTTTGTTGTCATTTTATTGTTCATAGTTTTGATCATCTTCTTTTTCTTAGATAAGTCTCTTTAACATTTCATATAATAAGGGCTTGGTGATAATGAACTCCCTTAACTTGACGTTATCTGGGAAGCACTTTATCTGCCCTTCCATTCTAAATGAAAGCTTGGCAGGATAGAGTAATCTTGGATGTAGGTCCTTGCCTTTTATGACTTTGAGTACTTCTTTCTGGACCCTTCTTGCCTGTAAGGTCTCTTTTGAAAAATCAGCTGATAGTCTTAGGGGAACTCCTTCGTAGGTAACTGTCTCCTTTTCTCTTGCTGCTTTTAAGATTCTCTCCTTATCTTTAATTTGGGGTAATTTAATTATGATGTGTCTTGGTGTGTTTCTTCTTGGATCCAACTTGTTTGGAACTCTCTGAGCATCCTGGACTTGCATGTCTATTTCCTTTGCATGTCAATTTCCAGATTGGGGAAGTTCTCCATTATTATGTTTCAAATAAGTTTTCAATTTCTTGCTCTTCCTCTTCTCTTTCTGGCACATACGATTCAGATGTTGGGACATTTAAAGTTGTCCCAGAGGTTCCTAAACCTCTCCTTATTTTTTTTCAATTCTTGTTTATTCATTCTGTTGTGGTTAGATGTTTATTTCTTTCTTTTGTTCCACATCTTTGATTTGAGTCCTGGTTTCCTTACCTTCACTGTTGATTCCCTGTATATTTTTCTTTATTTCACTTTGTATAGCCTTCATTTCTTCCTTTATTTTGTGACCATTCTCAATTGTTTCTGGGAGCATCTCGATTACCAGTGTTTTTAACTCTGCATCTGATAGGTTGGCTATCTCCTCATCGCTTAGTTCTTTTTCTGGAGTTTTGATCTATTATTTCATTTGGGCCATATTTTTTTGTTTCGGTGCTGCTCTTATGATGTAAGGGGCAGAGCCTTAGGTAGGGCAGGGCAAACCATGTTGCTGTGTTTTAGCACTGTTTGTGGGGGAGGGGTCCGAAAGGGAACAATGCTGCTTGCTCGGCTCTTGCTCCACTTTCCATTACTTCCTTCTCTTCCCACAAGACAATTGTGCCTTTTTGGGTGTTGATTACCAGGGGGGTGTGTGTGTGTGTGTGTGTGTGTGTGTGTGTACATTCTAGGAACCTGTGGGCCTCTCCAACAGTCTCTCCAGTGAGGCTGGGAGTTTCTCCTTCTGCCACAATCCCTATAGGTTTTTATAGCCAGAGGTTTTGAGGTTTTATTTCCCCATGCTAGACCCCTGGGTTGTGCACTTTGTCTTGCTTCCTCCATGCTTATCTGCATCCGAATGTGGGGCTGCCCAGTCCACTACCCAGTACTTTGTCTGCCTCAGTTCACCAGCTGCCACCTTGTCATGTGTCCTCTCCACCCTGGCTCCCCATCTCCACCAGTTTGGATGAATGTTTCTTCTTTAACTCCTTGGTTGTTGAACTTCCATACAGTTTGATTTTCTGGCAGTTCTGGTTGTTTTTTAAATTGGCTGTTATCCTTCTTTTTGTTGTGAGGAAAGAAAGCATATCTACCTACGCCTTCATCTTGGCCGGAACTACTCCACATATTTATAGTTTCTGTCCCTTACATTTTGAGAGTCTAGGATAGTCACAGGAAGGTATGACTTAGTCACAACTGCTCTGGGATGCCTAATTCTCCTGTGGTTTCCCAAGTGATTGTCATTGAGAGTCACCTGGGCCTGAGTCAGCAGTATGAGCAGCCAGGCAAAGTCAGAGCTCTAAATAGTAGGTACCTTCCTGAGCTGGTCCGTGGTGAACACTGGGTCCTTCATTCTGATAATTAGGGCAAGTTCTCCTAGTTTCTGTTCACTTGTCTCTGCAGGAACTTTTAACTTGGGACTTGAGTTGGGCATTGTCTGCTAACTCTCAGCACCTATTTTTGCCCTCTTTGGGGTGTCCTCCTGAGACATTGTACAAAGGTTGGAAAGATAAAAATGATATATCTCAGACTCCCTTGCAGCTAGAGTCCTGATAGTAGAATTTAGTTCTGCCAATTACAGGGTCTGATACAAATAACGACCTTTTTTATTATAAAATCTTTTATTACAAAATTATAAGCATGTAATTCTGCATCATAACAATATCATACTCAAGCATACCATATGACATTTTAGGTAAAATGTTCAAATTAAAACTATAATTATTACACTCCTATTATTACCCTATCGACCACACTCAAGCAGGTGTTACCTCTGCCTGATCCTGTTAGAAGCTATCAAGCTGATACTTGCAAGCAGAAGTGAGGCAAAGGGCTCACCTTCCTGTTGCATTTAGCTGGTTTCTATGGGCAAACAAGGTTGGAGGATGTGGGGCTCTTGGACCACAGTGTTTCAGCATCCAAGCTACTACCTTGTTGAAGCTGAGGAAAGCAGTGGTGATGGTTTTGTGACCCTGGCTCCTGATCCTGGACTTCAGGGATGGGTCCGTGTTCTTGAAAACAATGAGTCCCTGATTCTCCACCTTTCTGACTGGTCAGAGGCAGCAGCTCCTCTGGTAGTCACTTCTGTGGTGCTTGGGGAGACATCTCTGGAGGTGCAGCAAGAGCCTGTTGCTTCTCCAGCACTCCCTATTTAATTTTGAACTTCAGTATTAATCTCTTTCTCTTTAAAATAGTTACACTGGTTTCCATTTCTTACTGACGGCCACAGAACTTTACAAAGACACCAAAGGGCTCATTGAGCATGACTGAGCCATACACTAGATTTAGAAAGTCACAAAGGAGTGAGAGTGGGCTCCAGTCTCAGTCAGTACTTCTTTGTCTTTCAGATTCTTGTGGAGGAGGGAACAGTCCCTTTTGCTTTGGGCTCTTCCCTGTCCCTGTCTCCCAGGCAGGCTGAGACAAGGGCAAGGTGAAACAAATTACCTAGGTATAAAATTTAAGGAGGCATTCTCTCTCAAGTTTGTAAAGGTGCAGGTGGTCCCTGAGGGGAGTGCCTCCTTTAACTTTACACCCTAGGTGCCTCACTTGCTTCAGCATTGTCCTGGCCCTGCTCACAGGTTTTACCTTGGAACCTGGTTGTCCTCAATACTGAGTTCAATGAACATGTATAAAGGACCCATGGACAAAGGAAATGACGGGGAGGGGGATTGAATGTGAGAAGTTGGGGTGGATAGGGTGGGGGAGAGTAATGGTAGGAAAATGGGGACAACTGTAATTGAACAACAATAAAAAATAAAAAACAAACAAACAAAAAAGAAAAAATACTGAGTTCAGAGAATTCTTAGCCTCTGCACGCGCTCTGGCTCAAAGAACAATCTCTCTGCTGTGTTATCTTTATCCTGACCAGCTTTGTGATGTGTTTGGCCCCCAAACTGAAAATGAATCCTCTTAGCCATGCCATCATGACATTTCCACATACTATTATTAGACACCCCAGGGGAATGGCACCTTGGGGTGTTTCTCTGTATGCACTTCATGCACAGTGTGCAAAGCAATGGAGGGGAGAGCTCTGCTCAACCTCAGCTGATTACACACATCTGGAGAGGCTGTATGTCTACAGGTCTGGGGTCACAGAAGGGAGAGACATTGGCAGTTGCTGATTAATAAAGACATGTAGAAAAGATGCTCAGCTTGAATAAGAAACAGGGATAGGTCAATTAAAGCAGCAGAATGGAAGTTGCTTTACCACCTATTGGACTGGCAGAAATTAAAACAATGTAATCCTAGTATTTGGTACTAGAGCTGAGTGCTCTCTCCTCCCAGCACCACTGATGCCATTGGCTACAAAAAAGCATGGAGGGCAATGCTCAGAGCATTGTCAGTGCTTTTTAGGAGGGAAATGAAAACAGGTCCTTTTTTTTCTGATTCATAACAGCCACCGAGGCAGATAGTACAGCCAGGGGCTTCCCCTTCCATCTTGTTTACAGCCACCTCTCTGCCTCTAAGGTTCACTGGGAGGTCGAGGGAGCCATTGCTGAGCCAGACCTGTCAGCAGGGGAGAGCCAGGCTGTCTTTGCTCGGAGACATTGGCCTAGAACCTGTTCAGATGAGCACACTGTTCCCACTGCATGGACTCTGATGAGATCCCAACCTTGGCTTCCAGGAAGCCCTGAGAACCGGAAATGCATCTGGAATGGAAACAGAGGAAGCCGGTCTGAAATAGGCATTGTCACTGGTAATGCATTTGCCTTACCTGTTATTACTTAATGGAAGAGTTTTCCCTGGGCACTCGCTGAGGATTTATGTCATGCAGGTCTGTAACAGCCTGATGCAGTATGTGCTGTTTCAGGTCCTTGGTCCCCTATCCCCAGTTCCAAAAATCTAAACACTCTGACAACCAAAAGGTTTTTATGACTCACTTGGTGGCAAGTCCTGGACTAAAGCGATATGAGGTTATTTATGGTCTTAATTACCCCATTTACTATAAATATATGTTTCTCTTCAGAAATATTAAAGTGATTGATTACAGGGTGTTCCTCAGACCCACTGAGTGTTACATAATATACTGTCATATGCCATAAAATTCTTGTAAATCCAAGGTTTCAGAATGTTGAAACATCTAGCCCTAAGATAAACTATAGTGGGCCTATATTATTTTCATTTTATATAAGGAAAACAGAGGTTCTCAGATGAGTTTGTTATCTTGCCAGGCACCACAAAGCCCCTGAGTGAGGGCCAGACTTGAACTCAGGATGCTGTGACTTTCAACCTGCATTCTCAATCCCCTGGAACAGGCCCTCCACTTCCTCAGTGTGTGGGAATTCAGAGGCGAGTTGAGCTACATTTTACAATGGCCCCATGACAAACTTTCAAATCCTCCTTTTTTTGACAAGAATTAAGACACAATACTGAAACTGTAACCCTCCTCCTCAACCACAAGGCCCTGCCTGAATTCAGCGCTCTAAAATCTTTGTAGAGCCCTATTAGTTGTTTTGATTTTATTTTTTAAATTATATTTTATGATTATGCTATTCGACTTGTAGCAATTTTTCCCCCTTTACTCCCTATCACACAGCATTCCCCACTCCCTCTGGCAATCCTCACACCATTGTTTATGTTTATGGATCATGTGTGTAAGTTCTTTGGCTACTCCATTTCCTATACTGTACTTTACACCCACATGCCTATTCTGTAACTACCTATTTGTAATTCTTAATCCCTTTACCTCTTCACTCATTCCCTCACACCCCATCCCATCTGGCAACCAGCAAAATGCTCTCCATAATTCTGTCTCTGTTCTTATTCTTGCTTAGCTTGTTTTTTAGATTCAATAGTTGATAGGTATTCATTGACATTTTATTGTTCATAGTTTTGATCTTTTTCTTAAGGAAGTCCCTTCAACATTTCATATAATAATGGTTTAGTAAAGATGAACTCCTTTAGTTTTTTCTTGTCTGGGAAGCTCTTTATCTGCCCTTTGATTCTAAATAATAGCTTTGCTGGATAGAGCAATTTTGGTTGGAGGTCCCTGATTTTCAGGACTTTGAATATTTCTTGCCAATCCCTTCTAGCATGCAAAGTTTCTTGTGAGAAATCAGCACATAGTCTTATGGGCACTGCCTTGTAGGTAACTAACTGCTTTTCTCTTGATGCCTTTAAGATTCTCTCTTTATCTTTAAGCTTTGGCATTTTAATTATGATGTGTCTTGTAGTGGGCTTTTTTTGCATCCATCTTGTTTGGAATTCTCTGTGCTTCCTGGACTTGCATGTGTATTTCCTTCACCAAATTAAGGAAGTTTTCTTTTATTATTTTTTCAAACAGATCCTCAATTTCTTGCTCTTTCTCTTTTCCTTCTGATACCCCTATGATACAAACATTGGACCTCTTGAAGTTATGCTAGAGGCTGCTTACACTATCCTTGTTCTTTTGGATTCTTTTTTCTTCTTGTTGCTCTGCATGGTTGTTTTTTCTTCCTTATTTTCCAAATCATTGATTTGATTCTTGGCTTCATCCATTCTACTGTTGTTTCCCTGTAAATTGTTCTTTATTTCAATTAGTTTCTGACTGGATATTTTTTATACAGTTGAGGTCCTTACTAAGTTCCTTGAGCATCTCTATAAACAGTGTTTTAAACTCTACATATGACAGATTACTTGTCCAATTTTGTTTGTTTTCTGGAGTTTTGATCTGTTCTTTCACTTAGGCCATGTTTCTTTGTCACCTTGTTTTGGCAGCCTCCCTGTGTTTGTTTCTGTGTATTAGGTAGAGCTGTTATTACTCCCAGTCTTGGTAGCATTAGCTAATCAGTAGGCGTCCTATAGGGTCCAGTGGCACAGCGTCCCCTGTCACCCAAACTGGGTACTTGAAGTGCACCCTTTGTGTGGGCTGAGTACACCCTCCTCTAGTAGTTGAATCTGGATTGCTGTTTGCAGATCAATGGGAGGGATTTACCCTGGCTATTCAGTTGCAAGGACTGACTGTGGCCACTAATCACCAACCTCCGCCCTCTGTGGAGGGAGGATCAGCTGTGCAGGGACAGGGTGGTGGTGTTCCAATGTGGTCTGTAGCTGTCCACTGGGTGCATAGGGTCTGGGGGTTCTCAGGTGGTGCAGATCATGGTCAGCCCCCATCTGTGTTTTGCCAGGGGGCCACCCTGCCTGAGCTATAAAGCAATCTGAGATGGCTGCTACTTGTGCTGGACTTGGAGGTTCCCAGGCAAAGACAAGCTATGAATCTAGGCTGGCTCGTGCCAGACCTGGTGTCACCTAGCAAGGGGTCTGGGGGTTGGAGGCTCACTGAGGCCAGCTGTTGCTTGTTTGAGAGGGCTTAGGAAGTTGTGAAGCATGAACCAAGACCAGCCATTCATATGGAAAAGTCACAGTTAACAGTTTGGTTTGAGGTCAGTTCTGCTCACAGGGCTGCATGAGGAGTGGAAATGATGAGGTTCTGTGGTTGCATGCAGGGGTGCAACCAAAAGTTGGATCTACCAGCTGTAAGATCTCTTTCTGTCAAGCGTTCCTTGCTTCTAGGTTTCTGTCCCATGCATGTGACTTTGCAAGGATACCCTCCTTCTTAATGTTGCCTTGCATTACTCCTTTAGATTATTCAAGTCACACTTTCTGAGAGTCTGAGGGCTACTGCCATTTCCTGGGGATTCTATCTATTAATTTCTAATCTTTTAAGAATATTCCACAGAATCTGTAGCTCAGGAGAAGGAGAAACCCAGATATGGGCACTACTGGCCTAGGGTATCCACCCACACTGAGCAGGAAGAGGGTCTCTGACGACCAAATCTCTGCATTTCTTTAGGGTTTCCCCACTGCCTGGCACCCAGAAGATGCTGAATATGTGAACACTAATCCATTTTTTGAAATATAGGGGCTTGTTTTAAAAATCTCAGAAGGGTATGTGAAAAATATTCTTTTCCATCTAATTCTCCAATTCATAATTCCTAGAGTAAATCTCAGCCATCCACTTGTAGCTCTGTTCTATGCATATCCCAAAATGTACAAACAGTATTTATATATGTGTGTGTATATACCTATAATAAAATCCTTTATAATACACAGGGTGGGGAAAACTAGGTTTATACTTGTTTGTGTGGAAAATAATATAATAGTTAATATATAACAAGACAAGAATAAACTGTGTTCCAAATACTCAATACTGTAAACTTACTTTCCTCCCACTGTGTGTATTACATAGGAATTATAGTATAAACAAGTGTTTGTTAAATGAATGAATGAATACCTAGAGCCACATGGGGTGCTCAGACTGTGAGAGGCTTGAGAGGGATGGAAGTTACTTTTACTAACACTATCTACTACAGTTCATCAGAAAACAGAGCCTGCATAAATTATTTTAACAGAGAGATTTTAATACAGTGAATTGATTTAAAAGATTGAAGGATTGGTAAGGCAAAAAGTGGTGATTGAGGACACACAGAGATAGTATCTGCAAAAAAGCAGCCACCCCCTTAGGGTGTGGAGTGGTGGGGGGACCAAGAAAGAGATCTGGGTTGTTAGAACTCAGAGGCCTGGAGAAGAAACTGCAGAGCTAGGACCTGATACACAGTGGAGGGGGCGTGGCTGTCCAGGCGCTGATATCTCAGACAGGAACATGCTGTGGCTGGTTCTGAGAGTGTGACGAAGGGGGATGAATTGGAATCAGCTGCGGCTGCTGGGTGACATGTATGGCTGGGATGCTACTGGCAGGAACAGTAAGCAAATGGAGTAGATCAAGTCCCTTGTCCTTCCTCTGCCTTCCATTGTCCTCCCAGTGACAAGGGCAGGAGGGAGCCCTGTGAAGGAGGGGCCATGTGGTGATGGGTTTGCAGACTTCCTTCTCCAGCACCACCATGTAAGGAACAGAAGGGTGGGCTTGGTGCTGAGAGACATGTGTGTAATCACCAGGACATCTTGTTTCTGTTTATTTGCATCTTTTGCGCAGATTAGAAGCAAGCACCCTCTCCAGGCAGAGTTGGCCCTGTGTCATGGTGCATCATCTGGTGAGCAAAATTCAGAAATGTTGCCCCGAGGAGGACGTACTCCATATCGGAGTGGAGAGCAGAGCAGAAAAATATGGGCTGGGTTTTAGTCCCTATTTGTTTTCCTATTTCCCTCCCTGCATGGCAGCCAGGGGTTCAGGATGGCTTATTAAGAGGCCTCTGTGATCCCTGAGGTTTATAGCTTACTGGGTACCTGCCTCTCCTCAACATAGGAGCCAGGGCCTGAATTAGCATGTGTACTTCTGAAAAAGGCATAGGGAACATAATGTTTTCTCAGCAAACCTGGGAGAGGAAACTCTTTCTAAGGTACTAGGTGTTAGTGGTGATCAAAGATGAGGGACTTGGGAATCTTCAGATCCTAGGGATTAGAGAAGTTTGAGAGGCTATTTTAGAATTCTTCACAGTAGAGTTTTCAAACTGGATGGGATTCTAGACATTATCTAGTAATAATTACAATGATGATAATAATAGTTGTCTTAGATAAGGTTTCCTGGAACCAGACTCTGAAGCAGATTGTGTGAGAAACTGGGGAGTAAGTATTCACAGGAGACACATACAAAGAGGCATGGAGGCCGGTTGGGCAGAGGGACAAGCTGACCCCCAATGCAGCCATGACTGAGGCCTTGGTCATCCTACAGGGGCTCTGGAGCTGGGGTGGCCCTTCCGAATGATTTCCAACTGAGGTAAGGTAGCTGGGCCTGGGCCATAGCCCCCTTGGGAGGAGGTGTAACCTTGGGAGGGCTTTGCTGTGGTCTAAGGCAGGTTCTGACGGGGATCAGCTCTGAGCCTCCTGTCAGCCAGATAATTGGTGCATTAGCTCTGAAGAAAGCAGAGCACCACAGCACACACTGTAATAGTGATGAGGTGACGGAGGCTAGCACCTGTTGATCTTCAACACTGAGCTGAAAGCTTTGCCTATAAATCTCTGGAGTCTTCCTCAATCCAGTAAGTAACACTGACATCCAACCCCATTGCTCAAGACAAAACCATAGACGTCATCCTTGCTCCTTTCTTTTTTTTTCCCGCCCACATAGCAATATATTAGTAGGATTTATTGGCTGCACTTCTGACATATATCCCAAATCTGTCCACTTCCCTCTATTCCCATCACTCTGGCCCAAGCCATCAAGTCTTCCCTGGGCAACAGTTTCTTAGCAAGTCTTTCTGTTCCCACCCTGGTTGCCCTGCCATCCATTCTCCAGAGAACACTCAGAATTACCTCAAAATAATACTCTCCTAAGTAAAGCCCTTTAATCGCTTCTTGTTGAACTTAAAGTCTGAACTCCTAACTGTGGGATGCAAGACCCCACTCAATCAGTCTCTGTCTCCTCCTCAACTTCACTGGATTTCTCTTGATTCCTTGAATACGTCAAACTCATTCTTGCCCTAGAGCCTTTGCAGTAGCTGCTTCTTCTGCCCGGAATGACTGTCCCCAGAATGTGCCATGGCACAGTCTTGTCATTTAAGCCTCAGCTCAAGTGTCACATCCTTAGTTAGGCCTCCTATGACCATCCTGATTAAATTCTTACTGGAGACATCAGTTCAGCCTTGTTTAAAGGGCCAGATGCCCCTCTTGCAGCCTGGGGGCTGTTTGCAACTGATCAAAGCTTCCTCTGCACATCGCAACCTGGAGGTAGGATGTCTCCCTTGGAAGACAGTTCTCATGTGGTCTATTTTTAGAAATCCAGAGCTGTCTGGGGACTTTGTTGTCCTGCCTACAGCACAGCCAAAGTGAGTGTTGAGTAGGCAGGACTCAGGAGGGTACAACCTGGCCTAGCTCCTCAAGTGTGTCAGCCAGCAAGTGGAAAAGAGAAGCCCCTTCACCACTGAATTTTTAATTGCACTGGAAACCACCCAGCCCTTTCATCCAATGCTGAAGGGAAATTTGATTACTTGGTCTATAGGCTTGGGGCAAGCAGAAACACAGATGAGGTTGGAAACATTCTTAACATGTGTGTTTTCTTGGTCATTAAAGGAGAATAACAAGCTCTTGCAATGTTTGAAGGAAGCCATGATCCAATTTTCAAGTATTGGGTTGGTCAAAAAGTTTATTTGTTTCTGTAAGATGGCTCTAATAGTGCTTAGTTGTCTTTAACTTCATTTGGAACAACTTTGTTAGGTTGTATGTGACAGCTGTCACATCAATGTGCATTACAATAATTTATCAGATGTGGAGAAAGGGGAAACCTTTCGCACTATTAGTGGGGATGCAGGCTGGTACAACCATTGTGCAAAGCAGTATGGAAACACCTCGAAAAATTAAAAATGGCCTGCATTTTGACCCAGTTATCCCACTTCTTGGAATATATCCAAAGGAACCCAAAACACTAATTTGAAAGAACATAAGCACCCCTGTTCATTGCTGGGTTATGTACAATCACCAAATTATGGAAGCAGCCCTAGTGTCCCTCAGTAGATGAGTGGATAAAACAACTGTGGGACATTTACACAATGGAATACTACTTGGCTCTAATAAAGAAGAACATTTTACCCTTCTCAACTTTATGAATGGACCTGGAGAACATTATACTAAGTAAAATGATCCAGTCAAAGAAGAACAAATACCGTATGATTTCACTCATCTGTGCAACCTAATGAACAAACTGAACTAACAAGGAAAATGGGGACAGACTCAGATGGAGAGCAGGATGACAGCTGGGAAGTGGTTATGGGGTAGAGGGATTGAGCAAGAAGGAAAAGGGACGCATAGACATGGACAACAGTGTGGTGATTGCTGGGAAGCGGGGGTGTAAGAGGGCTAAATAGTAATGGAAAAAATACAAAAAGATTAAACTACACAAGAAGGAAGTGAAAAAATTAAAAACTTCTTTTAAAAAAAAATAAATTAAAGAAAATTCCAGGCATTCTCCTCAGAAGCACTCATTTCTGCACCCCAGAGAGGTGGATTCCTCGCGCAGCTGGTCTCAAAGCTGGTGCTTGTGACAGGGCCTGACACAAGGCACATGAGTGTTGAGTGCTGCTATGTGCCTCATGTGGCAACATTTGTACTTGGAGGTAGAAACTACTGGCATGGTGTGAAACAAGTCCTGCTCTCAGGAAGCTGAAAAGACAGCTGGCCCAGAATGTCTCCAGGGCTGGCACAGGTCCTGGAGCTCTGAAGTCTCTCCTCAGGTTAACCACAATGGCAATCAATGACCAGCCCTGATTCATGGACACATGGCAGGGTCAATACAGCTAATAAATGGAAGAGCCAGGATTACAACTCAAGTTTCTTACTCACAGGTGGGGCTTTTTCTTCTATACTATTGAAGGCTCAGAGGCACAGTGAAATGGAGAATTAAAAGGACTGAAACTGGATAATTTCTGTAAGTAGAATAGTAGGGAAGGGACATTAGAGGGGAAGGAGTTAAAGAGGAGTGCAAGCAGAGAGAGAGAAGGGGAGGAGTTATGGAATGTATTAGGGTTTTCAGAAACAGAACATACATGTGTGTGTGTATATGTAAAAGATCTGTCCAGAAAAAGTCCAGCCATTGTTAATGCAACAAAAATGGTTTGCATGACATCAATGTAACCTGGCAGCCAAGGGGCGTGGACTGGAATGCACATGCAGGAACAATGCTGACTTCACTGTACTAGTCAGTGGGTGCAGTAGATGCTGATGAGTGAGCATATGTACTGTGTGGCTGTTGTATTCAGAATGACGGAGAGAGTAGAGCAATGCATCTGCATCAAATTTTGTGTTAAGTTTCAACATTCCTCTACATAAACTATTCAGATGATTCAGAAGGCCTCACCTATAGACAAGTGGTGATTGGCAGCTTTATCACAACAGTGCACCTGCTCATGCATCATGTCTCATGAGGATTTTTTTGTGAAACATCAAATCAGTCAGGTGATTCAGCCCCCTACAGCCCAGATTAGGTGCCCTGCAACTTCTGGCTTTTCCCAAAACTAAAATCACCTTTGGAAGGGAAGAGATTTCAGACTACTGATGATATTCAGGAAAATATGACCAGGCAGCTGATGGCGATTGGAACTGTGTGATGTCCCAAAGTGCCTACTGTGGAGAGGACTGAGGTGTCATTGTCCATTGCACAATGTTTCTTGTATCTTCTTTATAAATGTCTCTATTTTTAATACAAAAATGTATCAACATTGGTGAATTTTTGTGTAGCCATTTTAATACTGAAGATGGAAGAAAATATGTAACATTTTTGGCATATTATGTTTCATTTTTTTAAGAAAGCTAAAAATGCAACCGAAATACAAAAAAGGATTTGTGCAGTATGTGAAGAAGATGCTGTGACTGATTGAACATGTCACAAGTAGTTTGAGAAGTTTTGCGCTGGAGATTTCTCACTGGACGATGCTCCATGATCGGGTAGACCAGTTGAAGTTGATAGTGATCAAATCCAGACATTAACTAAGAACAGCCAACATTATACCATGTGAGAGATAGCCCACATACTCAAACTATCCAATCAATAAAGTTATCAGTTAAAATGAAAAGTGTGTCTTTTATTTTACAGAAAAAACTAAACAAACATTTTGGCCTAACCAATAGTTACTGGTTTCTGACTCTGATTAAACCTTGAGGGACTTGTGCTAGGCACTGAGGCCAGGGGAGTGTGAGGCCTTCCCTTTTTACTCCCAGGAGTCGGGACAGGCCAGCAGAAGTAGGGGTCCACTCACTCATTGAGACTCCGTGCTGTGCCAGGCTGTGTTTGGGGCTCTCAAACACGCAGAGCTGCTGATAAATAGACAGTCGGCTGGAACCAAGGGGTTGGGCAGCTCTCGAGGCTGAATTCTAGGGAGGGGAGGTAATGAGCTTGTGCTGTGGGTCCAAGGCACTGAGAGAAGTCTTCCTATAGGAGGTGGCCTGGGAACTGGCTCCGGAAGAACTGTGGGCTTTAAACAAGCATCTCTAAAATAATAGGCCACCAAATCCACCTGCCCAGCACAATTCTGCCTTTCGCTTTCCTCTTCTCTCCTCCTCATTTGCTTCTCTGGCTGGGGAGCACTCAGAAATGATGTGCTGTGCCCTGGCAGGCCCCTGGAGGCCACCCTACCTGTGTGCATGTATCTCCAGCCACCATACACCAGAGGTGGCCTCTAGTCTGGGAATTCTGCTGGCACCTTGGAAACTCTTCTTGGGAAAAGCAAACTGTTGGTGTCTGAGCCTCCTCATTGATTCCTTTGGGGAAGTGGGGTGCAGAAACTGCTGTCCAGGGGGATGAAGGGGTGACAAGGGAAAACAGGCTGGCTTCAGAGCAGAGCGCAGGGAGGCTGGGGAGAGTCCTGCTTCTTGAACAATGTCAGGCTAAAGGCAGAGAGAGAAGGAATGGGAGCCTCGGCAGGAGGGAGTCAGCTCTTGGTAATTTGGAGTTAATTTTGAATTTCCTTGAAAATCACCATGTAAACATCTAGTTTTGCCTTTGATGGTGAAAAGAAACCACCTGCTTTTATTCCTCTTCAGGACTTCTTTTCCCCTAGCAGTGAAGTAAATTAGGCAAAGCAACGTTGGAAGTTGCAGTTGTTATAATTTCTGAGGAAAATATCAGGCTGATTGTTGGTTCGGGTGAATGGAGACGAGGCCCATTTCTCCTGCCTGCTCCAACCTGCCCCCACCATCTCTCAGTGGCATCTTCGAAGACTGGCTCCACATGAGTCTTCATTCCTAACTGAGGCCCCTCGTTCTGACCGCCAGGTGCCTGCACCATGCTAGGCATTTGGGGACCACAAAGCAGGGGAAACGGGGTCCTTTGCCCAAACCTGGACACAGGAGCAACAAACCTGCACACTCCCACTGAGCTGCCCTAGAAGACAGCTCTTCATTTGCAACATGGACAGTGCAGGGATTGCCAGGGAGTATAGTCTCTTTTTCTTTTTTCTGTTGCCTCATTCCTATTATCAACTCAGCTGTAAAAATTAGGATCATGGAAGCTTCCTTGCAGGATAGTCAGTGCATAGTTGTTTCTGGAAAATCTAAAATGTTCCTTTGCATCACACTGAAGCAGCCATTGGGAAAGCTCGCCTGTGCTGGTTGGGCCACCTGTAGAGGTGTTTCAAACGAGCGGCACACTGGGGGGACGCCAGCCGCCTGTGGGGAGGACAAGGGAGGGGATTGACCCGTGATCGGCAGAAGATGGAAAAACTGTCATATCAAAACCGCAAGTGGTTCCTCTCTCGACAGAGGTGGAGGCTTTCATCTTTAGGGCAGGCTTATCCATCTGCTGCTAAAATGATCAAAATGGACCTTCAGGTCCATAAAGTGAGTTTCCACCCGCTGTTTCAAAGAACCTGGGAAGTAACCTGAATGTAGATGTCGTAGATGGGAATGCAGGAGCTACATCTGCTGCACATGACTGTGCTGGAGCTAGGTCTCTCCTCTGTCCCCCTCCCTCTCTCCTCCCTGCTTTCCTTGCTGGCGGTGCCTCCCTCATCTCCTGCTGGTCTGCACATCTTGGCCAGGCAATTTGTCATTGAATGCTGTGCCCATGAAAGCAGTCATCTGCTCTTGGCTGCTTCCTGAGTAATGAGTGGAAGGGCTGGGATGGGGGGTTATTCAGATCTAGTTTGGAAACTGAGGAGTCCATCCTGACCACTCCTGGCCATTATATATCTTTCCTTCTCAACAGCCAAAGGCTACCTAGGGAATCAAACTTAACTCTGGTTCAGCTGCCTAGACTCCCTTGATGGTGACATCTTGGAGGAGGACATGGCTCAGCAACTCCTCCCACGGTGGCCCATGTGGGCTGAAGTGGTGGACATAATGGGCCTCTGTATGTTGTATGAAAATGCTCTTGTCACTTTTGCACCTGCACCTTCTGGACTAATGGTCTGAGTATGAGTAGGAGATTGTTGAGAAAACAGACCATGTCTATCTACCGGAACATCAGTGGAGGGAGGGTAGCAACCCTGGCCCCTGGGGAGGGAGCCTTCGATTTGTACTCAGAAGTGCTGGAGAGAGAGGGATGTTAATGAGATTTATTGTTCAGAGCCACCCCTGGAGTTTCCCTCACAAAAGAAAATGCCCTGTGCAGTTTCCCCAAACTGGTGAGAACCTTCAGTTTAATGGATTGCTGGGTCTGCCATCCTGTGCTGACCAGCTTTGATCATGATTTGGTCCCTGTTGCCCTTAATTTTACTGAGAAGTCTACAGAAACAGCAGGGGTGGCCCCAGCTCCTGACCCTCCCCACAAAACACCTGTCAGCCACTCCAGATGTCTTCCCTACCCCCGTTCACACAGCTGTGGCTCAGTCATTCCACAGGGCAGGTGAATGTCACCCAAATAGGGCTGTGGACACACAGAACAAGGTGGAGGAGCTACTGTCAGGCAGTCTTTCCAAAACCATGGACTGGACTAGGCTCAATTATCCTGACTGAACTGGGAGCCTCGCACCACTGAGGGGCTGCTGGAAGCACTGTCAGCCTGTGCATCCTGACTAATGCAGGCCCTTCCTGGGGCCCCCAACAATGACAAAGAACACTTTCTTTCTAGAAATTCCATGTGCACCCTTGGGAGTACACCTCTTATGTGGAAGTCAGGCATTAACTTGTCTCCCTTCTGCAAACATGCTGACCTGTGCCTTAGGAGTCATCATAAGACACCTTCAAGTGTTTAAGAAAGCACCACAGGTAGATCACTGAGTGCCCAGAGGATGGCAGCTACCGAAGGGAGCTTCCCAGAGGGATAACTGACTGATTACTTGTACACACTATGACCAATTGTCCCTATAATGGGTGTCTTCCACTTAGAAAAGGTGGCACAAGAAAATCTGTCCCCCACTTTACGTGGGCCCTGGAAGGTACTTATGTTGGCCTCAGCTCACCGACCAGGGCTCTTAGAGACCATGAAATTGCCCTACACTATTTCCTGGCAGACCCAGATGGAGCTGTGCAGTCCCTAATACATCCTCTGCCTGGATCACTGCCTTAGGCCATGTGGAAAGGCCAGTACAAACATGTAAGGCAGAATCCCCTGGCTTTCCCAGGTAGACCCTTCTGCTCGAGGTCGCTGTTGAGATGGCTGGGTCAGGGCTTTGGGGAGAGCACGGCTGAGGTCAGTACTGCAGGCTGGTCTCATTGTACTGCTTGGAGAGTCCTACTGGTAGTTTCCTTAATTAAATGCTCCATGTGAATAACAACAGATTTGGTCCCATTTTTTTTTTTTTGGCAGCCGAATTAATCAGAGTGTCTGGTAGAGTGGTATACTCAAGGGAAAATTTGCCAGAAGCTGTGATGAAAAACGAGGGGTGGGCATTGTCAGGAGACAATCCTCCACGGGCCTTTGGTGTTTCTGGATCTTTAGTGAGCAGAGGCATGGTCTGCTTTTATTCCTGACGATCTTTTTAAGAACATGGTACAGCAAACAGCCTCAGAGGGGAGTGTCCCCCTCTGGAGCAGAGGGCAGGCAGTCTCACTGTTCCTTATAAAAGACTCATCTTCCCTATGCTGGGAGTTTCTCCTCTGTAATGCAACCTACTGTGTGTGCCGGTGTCATCTGACTCTTTCTGTGTTGCCTTGTGGGATTTAGAACTTGGGAAACCAAGGCAAGAAAATGCTGATATTCTGGCTCTTGCTATTTCTGTGAGTAATGAAATCCTTTGTTTCTGACCCAGTTGCCTTGTGTCTTCTGCAGCTGCCATGAGAGCATGGCCAGCCTACTTGTTAGCTTGCAAGTAGAGTAAGCCTCGAACACCCACTGTCTTGACAGCTTGTTTGGTCTGGACCACACCTGGGTGTGGTGAGCATGTGAACACCATCTGTCATGTGTCTCACAGGAGGATAAAAGTCTGAGGGCACCCCATGCTGGCTGGTGTGTGTGATGGTCACCACCCAACACTCCTTTCTCCAGTCTCTGGGGTCAATTCTACATACAGGTCAGGGAGGCTGGCTGGAGAGGTTTAGGAGTGGTCTCTGGGGTCGAACCATGAGGGTTTCTGCCATGATCCTCCACATAGCACAGCTTCGTTTGCCCACCCATCAAGGAGGGAGAGCAGTACCTACTCGGGAGGGGCTCTGTGGGGACCGACGAGGCAGGCTCTGCACAGGGAAACCCTAATGAATGCAGCACTTGCCATTGTTGCCCCTGTTATTCTCACTGATGACATTATTGTGGCGACCTCCATCATTCTGTGTAAGGCTGGCCTCCCCCTTCTAACAGCCTGTCTGTAATCTAAGTTTATCTTTTTTACACTGAAATTGGCCAATTTACATGGCACCCGTCACCACAGTCACTGGTGTGCTTCTAATCTAATTAGACTAATTTCAATTCCCTGGATTTAATTACTTTTAATTTAATTAATTTAGAATGCAGTACACAGGATGATTAATTAGCAAACATTACTGAAGGATTCGGAAGGTGAATTGCAGTATGTAAGTTTTAAACTATTATTGTGGCCATGTCCACCCACTGTCACTTCACACAGGAGGCTGAGGAGAGGCCCTGGGCAGGGGGAGGCAGAGCCTAGCACTGCATGGAGTTGGGATTCAAATGTAAGTCACCTGGCACCAAGCAGTGCTCTCTCATGTCACTGCTGTGGGGAGCAATGGGAAACTCTCATTCAGGGATGCAAGGAAGAGGCCGTTGATTCCAGTGGCCATCAGGTTGGGGCTAAGGCATGAATGGCGTGAGGTGAGGAAAAACTTTTTCCACAGAGCTATATTTCACTGTGTTTCGTGTATATAGTAAAAAAAAATCATAGGGATCCCTCTGATATATCACACACTGCAATTTTTTTCTATATTCATTTGTTACCTGGAATAATTATGATAGTAGTAATAATAATAACAATAATGATACTGATGATGTTAACAAACAGATGCTGCATGCCAAGCACTCTTCTAAGTGCTTTTATATTGATTAACTCCTCTAATTGCCATAGGAGTTAAGCACTGTGAGTGAGGCACTGTTGTTTCTATGGTCTGAGGGAGAAATCTGATGCTCTGAGCTGGCTCTGCTGGTTACATTTATTATTTGTGTTGTACAAGGGGACAGCTCACAGTGAGGTTCAGTCTGTGGCAGGAAGGTAGGGGAGACAATTTAGAGCTGGCCGTTATTTTGAGTACCCTTAAGTCACACAGGTTTGCCTCCTCCATGTCTGAGAGTTAACAATAGGGATAGCCAACCCTTGTGAGCCCTTCCTGTGGGGCAGTATGCCTCTGAGTCAGGGGCGTCAAACTCATTTTCACCGGGGGCCACATCAGCCTCGCCATTGCCTTCAAAGGGCTGAATGTAATTTCAGGACTGTATAAATGTAACTACTCCTTAACAGTTAAGCGAGAGCTCAGTGCTGCTGTCAGGTAGAAACAAGGTGCCAGGCTGGATAAAACAAAGTGGAGGGCTGGATTTGGCCCGTGGGCCTTGTGTTTGCCACCTGTGCTCTAAGTGCTTGTTGTGTGTTTGCTCCAAAACGCCTGGCCCACCCTTGCTCATTAAGGGGAGATTCCCTGGGCATTCCTAATAGCTCAGCTGGAACGTGCACCTGAAAGTTCCAGGTGAGGCACTCTTCCTCACTGCCCCTCTTCCTCTTGGCAATCAACTTGAAGAGGCATGGACTCTGTTTGGCAACTGGGGTTTCAGACTTCAGTGTTGTTGGGCCCTTGTAGGAAGAGCTGAGCCAGACCCTCCACCCCGAGCTGGGCAATCAACCCCTAAGTTCAACTCCAATCCCAAGGTCACTTATTTTCCAGATAGGTTCACTGAGCTTCTCTGGGGCTCTGGCCCCTGTTATCCTGGAATGTTGGGCCATGATAGAGGTAAGGAAAGGAGGTAGCATGGTTCAGACTCTACTCCCTGCACAATCAGTGTCTGATACAAAAGCTGCCTTCACTCTGTGTCCTGAGTGGGGAATAGGGCCAAGCAGGGAAAGCCACAAAGAGACTGTCTATGAAAAAGGACCTTACAGTGGCCTGAGCTGTCTTAGTGAAAATGGGCTCTTTAACAGGCTGTGTGAGTCACTGAAGGGATTCAAGTAGAACACCCATCAAACATCCATCACCGGAGGGGTTCAAACAGAAGCTGATTGGCAATAAGTTGCTCACTTCATTTCCTCTTTTTAGAATGTGCTTCCCTATGCTTTCCTGCTGGTTAACTCCTATTCAATTTTTAACACTCAATTCAGACATCACTTCCTCCAGGAAGCCACTGCACACTGGGCTAGGAAACCTCTGTGTTCCTATAATGCCCTGGACATATCCCAATTGTTGCACTCACTGTACATGGCAATGATCTGCTTCTGAGTTTTGTGCTTCCACAGCCTTTCTGAACTAAAGGTCCTTCCCATGAAGCCGGGACATGGCAGAGATGGTTGGGTCTGGTTGCCAAGCCCAAAGTCTACAATCCTTCTACCAGAGGACACCTTGCTCTCCTAGCAGGGGCCCCCAATTCTGTGATACACAAGGTCATGGGCTTGTATGCAGGCTGTGTAACTGAGGCAGCAGGGCCAATGCCACCAAGGGGAGACACACAGACGGTCTTTGGAGTGATGTCAGTTGCTGATCCTTGTGCACAGCCAAACGAGCACACCTCCCACCTCATCAGCACACTGCTCACTCTCTGGGAACTTCTGAGGTCAGGGAGAGGTCAGGAAGAAAAGAGAACTGGGCAGCCAAAGCCTGTGTCTCTTTTGGACCTATGGGGCTTGTCTGAGCCCAAGCCAGAGCCCCTCTTAGCACCACCATTCCTTTATTTAACAAAGGTGAGGAGAGCCCGCCCTATGCTTTTAAGACTGGATTCCATTTCTATTAAGATTGCTGCTGGCCCCATAAGATAAATTCACAGTCACCCCCGTGAAAGCTGATCCTTTTCCCTCACACCTCAGCAGATTAAGGGAAGCCCTGATGCTGAGTTATGGGGATTTATGGGAATGTGCAGTTGCTGGCTGCTAAACGCTCACTCTTTGGGATGTTGGCAGCCTTACTTCCTATAAATCGTTGCTGGTATTTCTTCATGTTTCCTTGCCAGCAATGCGGAGGCCCGCAACACCTTTTCCGTGCAGTAGCCTGTGAAAATATTGAAGTCGGGCCCAGAAAAACACCAGCATAGAAAGGGGGAAACTTTGATGTTTGCTAGTTATTTTCAGACAACCCTTGCCAAATCTTAATTTTTCTAGTTTACAAGTAAGGGATTCTGACCATCTGTCTGCTGTCAACTGATGTTTGTTTGGAAGACTTTTTTTCTCCCAATCTAGCACTCCTGTTCTTACAAGTAGTTTATTGGACTTCATAAATGTCAGCTTTTTGCAGGCATTTTGTAAGCAGCTTATGATTTAGTATTTAATCAAAATTGAGCAGTCAGTGTCTGTAATCAATCTGAAGCAGGCGTAACAATGAGATGGAAGCTTAAACTCCACGAGGACCACAGCTGATGTCTCCCAGTGATCTCTAAGTTTGCATCTAAAGGTATGGGGGTGGGTAGAATGATGGAGTGAATAAACATGTATTGGGTACTTAGTCTGTGCTGTTTTGTGATTGTGTCTGTCACTGATTGCCAAAATAATACTGCACGACAAACCATCCCAAAGTCAGTGGCTTAAACCAATAAGCATCTCTTAGCTTTTTGATTTAATGAGTTAGCTGGGAGCTCCTTCTGGCCTTGGCCCAGCCCTCTGATGGTCTGGGGATAGGCTAGCTGTTGGTAGATCTTGGCTGACCTCATCTGAAACAACTGGGGCAACCTAGCTTCATTCCACATGCTTCTCATCCTTCACCAGGTTAACCCAGGCATATTCTCATGGTAAAAGCAGAGTGTAAAACCCAGCCTTTCACGTGCTTTCTCAAGCTTCTGCTTGCCTTGCATTTGCTAATATCCCATTAGCCAAATCAAGTGACATGGCCTACCTCTGAATCAAAGAGGAGGTTAGACTCTACCTCTTTATAGTGAGAGGAATTACAAAGTCACAGGCAAAGGCTCTGGGGCTGGAAAGCCCACAAAGGAAGTAATTGTTATAACCCTAATATTCAGATGGTGAAATTCAGAGATTAAGTCATTTTCCCAAGATGTTTCAGCCATTGGCAGTGAAGTTGAGATTCTTTATTAATTTAACTTCTAATTTGCTTTTGACTCCCTGAATCTGCTTTTCCCTAAGAGTAGGTAAAGCGTGGATAGGGGGAAGCTCTTAAGAATCCTTGTTCTACTCTGTCATTTGCATATTGCAGAATGGAAGCCTGAAGAGGGGAGTGGTCTCAGGGCCTCACAGCAGACAGGACAAGAAGAGGTCAAGGCTCTCAGGCAGCCCAGGACAAGCCCTCCTCCCTAACTCCGCACGGGCTCTTCTGCAGGAAGCCTGCTGAGCATTCCAGGTTCCCACCACCAGCCACAAACAGTACTAACCTAATAGGCTCTGCAGAGGCCTGGCTTAGTCATGGCAGCTGTAAGAAAGCAAAACTATTTATCAAGGGGTTTTCAGGTAGAACAAGAAAGGTGATGCCTTTGCTAGGTTTGCTAAAGAGGAATGCTAAATGCTGAAGGCCTTTCATGATGTCATTATTAAATTTCTTTCTTGGTTGTTACTGTGGACTGAATTGTATTCCTCAACAATTGTGTTATATGTGCCTTCAACAATTGTATGTTGAAGCCCTAAGCCTCAGTGGATTGCATCTAGGGAAACTCTCTTTAGGAGGTAATTAAGATTAAGTGACGTCATGAGGTGGGGCCCTAATCCAATAGGTTTGTGGCCTTATAGAAAGAGAACTAGAGAGAGGTGTCTCTCTCCATGCACATGTACCATACCAAGGAAAGGCCATCTGTAAGCCAGGAGGTGCACTCTCACCAGAACCTGATTATGCCGACACCCTGATCTTGGACTTCCAGCATCTAGAACTGTGAGAAAATAAATTTCTGTGGTTTGAGCTACTTAGTCTATGGTATTTTGTTAGAGCAGCCCAAGCTGTCTAACATAATTGGGGAAGCAGGTTATACATTTGCTCAGACGTTCAACCAATGTTTATTGAGCATATACTGCGGGCAAGCTCTGCATGCTACCTGTGTGATTTCTCCTGGAGGAGTGTTTGGAGGGTAGGGGGACAGCCTTCCTTGTGCCCCAGATTTGTTCCCTGTTCTTCATCTCGTCAGCAGGCAAAGCCTCCAACGTGTGGGATTTTCCCTCCTGGATTACAAGACGAGGGGCCCAGGAGGACGACACACAGTTGCCTGGCTAATCGTACTGACGGCTCTGCCCCTGGATCCCAGAGCAGCCAGGGGCCTAGCTGTCACTCCCCAGCGGAATGCCTCAAAGGATCATGTGGACAGCAGACTTTTTTGGTAAATTAAATCTGATACTTCCTAAAGACTTCAGAATCATGGATTCCAATGTCTGGTTAAGAGACCCTGACACCTTAGCTCTACTCTTCCTTGTTCTTCTATTCCCCTGTGAGCATCTTGAAAGTGTTTGTAGCATCTGCAAGGGCATTTTCAGCCAAGAGCAGAGAGCACTGACTATCTAGAACAGCTGGGACGAGCAGCAGCTGGAAACGGATACCTAGAAGAGAAGTTTGCTCAGTTTCTTTCACTATCAGCTTCTCTGACGCCAGGGGTCAATTTCATGTTAAAAAGGGTGATCAAGTTTGTGAGGAGGAAAGTGACTGAGAGTAGCTGGGGTACTCCTAAGAATCTACTCACCAGTTCCCTCTAGCTGACCTGCCTTAGCTTTCCCTGCCTTGTCTTCCATCCCCTCGCCTCCTCTCAGTCCATTTCCTCCACCCCACCTTCTCTGGGGGCAGCATGGTGCCAAGGGAAGAGCCAGTCTGGTGCAAGTTAGACTCCACTCAATGGCTATTTATCCCTGGCAGTCGACCAACCCCTCTGAGCTTGTTTCCTCCTCTGTAAAATGGGAGGATATGGGTTATTGTGAGGTTGCTATAAAAATCATATAGTACACCCAAGAGAATGCCTTGCTCATGGACATTCAATTAATATTCTTTTATAGCCCATCCCCTCCCTACTCTTGTCGACCTGACTCTTCATGGCACTTTCTTATCCTTTCAATAATTTAACATTGATGGTTTATTAAACAGAGGCTTCCTAATGGGCTGTTATGGACCTGGCAAAGAACAGATCTTCCCCTGTGGGGTTGCACGGGCCCCTGAAGGAAGAGTAACAGATGGGGGAAGCTGCTGGAGATGGTGTTCTCTCGCCGGGAGGGAGTGGCTGGGGGGCAGTTGCCGACTCTGTCACCTTCATGCCTTTGGAAACCTCTTGTCCTCTTGAAACCTCAGTTTTTGCCAAATGGCGTTCATATTACCCTTCCCATGAGGTTTCTATGGAAATTGAAACAAAGTAGATGAAACTCTCAGTTCCTCACCACTGAGTAGACCTTGCTCTGTTCTTAGGGCTCAGGCAGTTTCAGATCTGGGTGGCGGTTATTTACCCACTGGTCTGTCTGTGGAGCTGCAATGCCCATGTGTTTCCCCAGAGCTGCTCATATCACTTGAAGCATCAACATCCTCCCTTTAGATGTATTCCTTTGGTGCTACAGAGCAATTTCACCTTCAAGATGTCTCCGTGGTAAAAGACATGCCTTTGGGTTGGGGGATTCCTTGAACTCCTGATGGCTGATGTTTAAGAGGCAGAGAGCTTGAGATCCCTGGTGCTAGTTCTGGCTCTGACACTAGAAGAGTGTCACTATATGACCTGGAATAAGTCACTTCCCATCTCTGGATTTCTGTTTTCTCAAATGTGAACTTAAGTGCTTAGGTTATGTAGAATCTAGGATTTTGATCAGCTCAAAAGATTAACTTTGGGATTTCTAATGGGGTTCCAAAGAAGTGGGACCCCAGATGGATGGGTTTTATGGAGGCTGTGATGAAATGGCACAAGGAGGGGACGTGGATGGAAAAAGGCAGGAGCAGCTTCCTGGGTACAGAACCTGTGCCCACTCAAACCTGTTACGTTTGGTGGTTCAGTTCAAGGCCTACTCATAGACTGAATGATTCATTCTTTTTTATAAGGCTTTCTCCAACCCTATCAGCCCAAAGTTATCTCCCTTTTCTGACCTTCTGTGGCCCTTACCTACTGCTTTCTCTTGGGACCTCTCTCCTGCTACACCTTGCTGCCCATGGCTGTTCCCCAGATAGTTTTATATCCATTCTTTCATGCCCTGGCTTACCTTTGCCCTTTCACTAGAAGGCCTTTCCTTTCTGTCTTCACCTCCCAAAGTCCTGCTATGGCTTAAGGGCCTAATCAAAAGCCACCTCTTCCAGGAAATCTTCCCAGGTATCTAATTCAAAACTCTCTCTGCTTCCTCTCTACCCATTTAGTGCCTTTCAGTGTCTTCCCATTGATATAAGATCAGGTCACAATCTTTTGCTGAGTTTAATCCAAGCCTAATTGCTTGTCATTGTCCTCCCCACCACCCAGCTCCAGGTAGGCAAAGATGTCAGGGACTTAAGTTGCTTCTCCTGCCTGGGAAAGCTGTTCCCTGACCTTAAGAATCTTGGTGAAAATTCTTAAGGACTCTATGACTCAGCTCATGTTCTGTACTGGTAAGATATCAAACTTGTCTGTATGTTCTACTTTATCATGAGCCAGTCTTATGTATGAGTCTGGTGACCCTAGGTCACAGAGGGCCTGGCATGTAGCAGGTCCTCAATAAATGTGGCATTGAAGAGAATTCTCCTGTGTGTGCAACAGCACCCGGAAGAGGCTGAGGCCCAGGTAAGTGTGTCGATGGGATCTTGGTTCAAAGTTCTGTTTGTAGTAGCCCTGGGCTCTGGGATGGAGCCTGGGGGCTGGTGGAGTTGGGGAAATACTTTCTGTAGTGAGGGGATGTGTGTGGGGGGGAGGGGGGCTCTCCATGGGCATGCCTGTTGGGGTCTCTATATCTGCTACACATGGGGGAAGCTTCAGTTCCCCAGGATCTCATACCTCTCCCCTGACATCCTCTCTTCCTGGGCACCAGCCCAGCTCCAGAGGTTCCTGGAGGCCCCCCAGAGTCCCATAGAAAGACAATGTTCTGTAGAGGACCAGTGCCAAACCCTGGGTGCCAGGCCTTGTGTGGAGGTTCTGATTTAATCTTCATAACCATCCTAGTTTGGAGAAGGGAAACTGAGGCACAGAGAGGTTACGTTACTTGTCTTAAATAAAAAAAGCAGCTGAATGGAGAGCAGAGCGATGAGGTGAAGCAGCTTTGGCTCACGACCCATACTCTGGACTGCTACCCTGATCTCTCTCATAAAACAAAGCCTCTTTGGGGGTATGGCAAATACATGACATATGTGATGTGACTGGCACATAGCAGGCATGCAATCAGTGGAGACTGAAATTGCCAATATCTAATTCAGCCCCCTCATTTTAAAGAAACACAGGCATAAACACAGGTTTATGTACGTGACTTGATAGCCTTGTCGAGAGTTGGCTGGACTCAAAGTCAATTCCGATGGCCAACTATTTTCATTTTTCATTTGCTGTGCCCCATGGAGTAATAGCTAGAAAAAAAGAGAATACAACATTTTGGAGGAGTTGGGGAAGAGAGGGAAGTGAGGTGAGAGGGAAGTCGAGGTTATGGGGAGCCAGACCCTTCCCCATAACTTCCTCAGCCACCTATGAGGCAGGTTCTATCATCCCAGTTTTCAGTTCTGCAGATCTGATCTTAGAGGGTGTGTGACTCGCCTGAGGCTGTTAACCTGTGAGAGAGAAAGAGTAGGAATTGAACTCAGGCCTGTCTTATTCCAAGTCTAGTGCTTTTTTTTCCTGCATTGCCAGCCCAGAAGTTGGGCTCAAGATCAAGGTCAGGGTGGCCTGTCAATGATGTGACTGTCAATTATGACTGGGTGGGCAGGCTGCTGATGTTATTCCCTGAGCAGATCAGGAGAGCTCCTGGAGCCGGGGAAGAAGCTAATGTGGGGAGCATTGTGCTTCAGGGAAAGAGGCAGCTCTTGACATTGGAGGTGGCTGGGTTTTTCTTGGCAGTACTGGTAGGGCCAAAAGGAGTCATTTGGTCTCTGTGCATCCAAAAGGGCTCTCAAGCCATTTCGGTCTAATCAGGTGGCTTTTGAAGGACTGAGAGTAACCCACAGGTTGAGGGTCCTATGCAAGTAATAGATAGAAAATGGCTTGGAAATCTTAGGTTTTAGTTTTGAAATTCATAAAGAAGTGACCTTCTTTACCACAGTATATCCACATGTTCAGTGGGAATCAATGAACTGAGATACATTAGCCTAGTCGATCAGCTTGGATGGTGGTATGCTGAGGGACCCTGTCTTTAACCACATCTTTTTCAACAGTTTTGTCAATGGCTAGAATGGGAGTACAGGGGTAGGGAGAAAATCAACATTCATTGAGAGTCTCCTGTGTCAGCAACCACTGCAAGTATTTTATATAGATCGTTTATAGATTATTTCATTTACCCCCACAGCATATCTGTAAGATAGGTTGTATTATCTCTTTGTGGACCAGGAGAGGGAGAGTGACTTGACCAAGGTCCCACAGTCATTGCTGCAATAAGATTTGGAACCTAGATAGGTCTGACTCCAAAGTCTGGGCACTGATCCACCCATGGTACTGAGCTGCCTGGTCACTGAGGGCCACGTGGGGAAGTGGGAAGGGTAGATGACGCAGGGAAGGCAGGATCCAAAATGCCTCAAAAGGACTGAAATTTACAGTGGCTCAAAAATTAACACGTACCTAGATGAAAGGCAGTCGAGACCTTTGCTTGCCCTGGCATTCAGAAAACCCACCAGACACATACAGGATGTGGGATACCTGGGTCAACAGCACAAGTGAAAGATTTGGGGTTTTATTTGACAGGAAGTCTCATATGAGTCAATAGTGGGAGGTAGCAGCCAGCAAAGCTAGCCACCTTAGCCTCCACAGTGGAGGTACTATGAGTGGGGAGGGAGAAGATACTTCCAAGTCAGCTGCACTCAAGAAATAGAATTCAGGCGTGGAAACTCCAGAGGGAAAGGGGCACTGCCAGCCTGCAGGCTTTCAGACATAGCTGCTGGAGTGGGAGGGGGCTCCTCATGCTATTGGGGCTGCATCAATCTCCTCATCCTTTGTCATTACTAAAGTGCACTGATATATTTCTGAGCATTTATAGCCCCTTCTTGCCTCTTGTGCATTTGCCTTACCTGCTTTGGGAATATGCTACTCACTGAGTTTTGATTTTTTTATTAATGTCACTTGACTAAATGTGGAGATTCCTTGTGACCCAGGCTCTGCATTGTCACATTCAAAGAAGCACAATCCAACAAGCAGAAGAAAGTAAGAGATCTTTCTGCAAATCTTTCAAAGAGAGGAAAAAAGATGACGTCCACTTTCACTTCTCTATCTCATTATCTTGATCTTCAACTCTTCTGTAGAATCTTTCACTCTACGAACCCACCCCCCTCCACCCAAGCCCTCCCAACATCCTGTCCACCTGCAATGCCATCTTGCTTTTGTCCTTCCACATCTCCATTAGACGGATAGACTCCATATCTGCATCATGTTTTTATTGTCCCTCCTTATCTTCCCCTCTTCATTTTTCTTTAGGGTTCTTTCCACTTTACTGTTGCCCCAAATTCCTCCCTACAAAGGCGGACCCTGGAACTGATTCAGCAAGCCGGGGTACCCCTACTTTTCCTCCAGTTTCTGCAGTGCTGTCTGTTCCTGTCCCAGGAACTTGAATGGCCAAGATAGAACTCTTCTTCTGGAGCTGGGTGAGGAGAAGAAGAGTAGACAAGGACCATGTTTTTGGTGGTGGTGGTATGGGTGGAAAACATGGTGATGGGAGCAGGGTGAGAGGGAGGCTGGGAACACTCTATTTACAAGCTTGTCCTCACCGTGTTAGCACATGGTCACTGTGGGTGGGAAAGCCTGGCCACACATGCATGCCAGCCCCACCACAGACTGCCATGTGATAAGTGCTTGCAGTGAACGGTAGCAGGCAGAGGCCCTTCTTCACTTGCAAGGCCCCATCACCTTGCACAGTACATTTCCATTACCTTGGCTCCTCCTCTTTATGGAGCTGACTTTCGATTCTTTAATGAATCCCCTGAATGGACTGGGAGAAGGCAGACTGTGGGAGAGACAGCACTCACCACATTGCTCATGTGTTCCACCACACTTCCTGCCTCCTGTGCAGCTAGGTGGGGGCCCTGTGTTTGTTCTAACAATAGGCTAAGCCTGAGGCGGTTAAGAGCTGATATGCCTCCTCCTTCCCTCTTTGCTGCAGTGACTTTGAAGGTCCTGTGTTTCAGATTGCGTGCAAAATGGGCAACAGTCTCCCAACTTGCATTGTGCCTCATGTGAACAAGAAGTAAACTTCTATTATACTAATCCCTTGAGATTTCAATGTTGTTACTACAACATAGCCTGGCCCATTCCAGTGAATACCCAGCATGTCATAATCTCTATAACTGAAAAGTATAACTGAATAATTGCTATTCTTGAGTCCTTTAATGTCATGAAGGAAAAAGCTGTCTCTAGAGCCACCCAGGGCAGCAGATTGATGCTTTCTTTTGCTGTCATCATCTCCTAGCACAGATGGCATTTCCTGTTCGGTAATACCTCACATGGGGTCCTTCGGCCCCATGACTCTGCCAGCCACCATCCTACACAGTCAAGTGTTCACAATATTAGAGGTTTGCCAAGAGTACATCCTTGTGTCTGCCAAGGAGTGTTTGTTGGAGGAAGAACATTCTAACAGAATGTTCAGAGGTGAGCTTGACTCCCTTGGAAAGCCATAAACTCTTTGTCTCTAAGGTGAGTAAAAGGAGATTAGATGTCCCCTGGAGATGTGGGAGAGTGGGGACCGTGGTGATGGGATGGCGGGCCTGAGCAGGGAAGGGTTGGGCTGGGAGGGGCAGAATAGGCCAGATGATTTTTAAGTCCTATTTAGCCCTGAGAGTCCCCAAGATAGTCTAGTAATTTTTTTCAAAGTGGATGAACAGATACATTTTGGTCACTGAGAAAGTAAAGAGCTTATTAAATAAAATAGCCTGGTTTAATGAATAAGTAAGTGTTATAACACTGACATTATTCTTTCTTAAAGGTATAGCATCATGGGATCAAAGTTCTCAGCTCCCCTGAGGTTGACAAATGATGACGAATGGTCACAAAGACAGACACAGCCACAGGAGGCTGAGCCGAGGGAGGAGTCACAGCTCTGAGACAGATGACGTCCTGATAACAGCCCCATGGTAAGAGCCTCCATGCTTTAACATGCACACAGTGTGCCCGCGGATGCCCCAAGCGCTCAGAGATGCCAGGCTAAGAGCCTGGTGTCAACCATCGGACACTGCCATACACCTCTGGATTGATTTTGTAGCCTCAGGGGAGAAGAGCTGCCATTCCCATTGTATAGATGGGCAGGACGATTGTCAGAGATTTTTTTTCCCACCAAGATCACATAGCAAGTAAAGCAGAGACCCACCACTAGAATCCAGACCCTTTGACTCAAAGTGACAGCTTTTAAAATTAAAGAGCACGCGTACTCCTGGCACTAGAAGCTGGAACTGGAGTCAGTTCACACACTACTTGGCTCCTGAGTAACTTTCACTCTCTGCATGTGATACCATGTGAGGGGAACTGCAAGGAGAGGACGGGCAAAAACGGTTTCTCAGGAGAAGCAATGGAGTGGGGCAGTATCCTGGAGTTCAGGACCTGACTTTGACCCACTTCATGTCTGTGGAACCTCAGTTTTCTCATCTGAAAATGGGAGGGAAGACATTGATTCACTTTGAGGAATTTTGGTGAGGACCCAGTAAAAAATATTCTGAAAGCCTTAAAAAGCCAAGGTTTTTGTTTCAAGTAGGAATGCATTTGGCTGCAGATGGCAGAGGAGAAGCTACAGGGGGTTACCAGCTGAAGCCCCATTTTTTCTCAGGACAGAGGGAGTCCAGGGTGGGCCAGGGGCGGTGTAGTCACATCACAGAGGGCCTGGCCTGTCTGTTTTTCTGCTCTAATTTTATCTTCATGAAGCAACCTTAAGAACACAGTTGGCTGCTACATGTTCAGGTTTTGTGTTCAAGTTCCAGGGAGGAAAAAGAAGGGAGAAGGCAGAAGAGTTGGCACCTAGATGAGGAATGTGAAAATTTTATTAGCAATACAATAACTCATTGGCCAGAACTATAAATAAGCAAATGGCCAGGCTTTGGATACATGAAGTGGGGCGGGGGGTGGGGAGGGGGCACTGCACATGTGAGCCACTCTCTACCACCCTGCACACAGCTGGGGTTTGCATGGAAAAGAAGGAGAAGCTGGGACCCATAGTGGGTGGCAGCTGGCAGTGCCTGCTCCCAGTCCATTATTGAGACAGGCACTGAATCACTGGGCTCCTTCACATTCAGTTTCTGGATTTGAGTGAAGTGGCTTGGGTTGCCTCACTCTTCGAAGACGAGATGAAGCCACAGTGTCCTACTGTCAGAATGGGAACCAGAGGCGAGCAGGGGACAAGAGGAAGGTGAGTGCTGTTGTGGGCATGAAGGCCAAGCTGAAAGAAGTTCAGCGGTCTCTCTCTTTCTCCCTACCCCCCTTCCCTCCCTCCCTTCCCAATCCCCTCCCATCCCCTCCGCCTTTCTCGTTTATTCAGTTTCATTAGCCTATTCACTGGGGCTGGGAGAGCTGAATCTGAGTAAGCCCATTTCTAGCCGCGGTGTTTGTATAGTCTCCACCCGAAGATGTCTAACCACAGACTTCCTCCTGACTCCTGGCAACAGAGAGAAAACAAAACCACAGCAGCTTTCATTGCTGAAAAACACAAAACGGACTTGTTTGCCTAATAAGCCTAGATGGAGGAGCTTTACTTCTGGGAGGGAGTGCTAAAGACTCTAGTCCGGATAGAGGAATGAGATATCTAGTGGAGGGAAGCCACTAGCCCAAGGGTCAGGTGACCAACTGAGGGGCAAGAGCCCTGTCACTGAGGAGAGGTATCGTGATGCAGACAGCGGCCCGCAGTGTCTGAGTAATTATGGATGAAATGAGACATTCACACAGACGACTGAGTCTGGTGGAGGAGAAGGAACAGCATGTGTTTTCTCTCAAGGGGAGCAAAAGCCTTGGCCCTTGCTGTGACCGGCCTTTATTGGGTTTCTTGGCACATTACGTGATGGTCCTCATTTACTATGCACAGGTTAGCTTTAGGTGGTTATCTTTTACAGAAAACAAAGGAGCCAATGCTGCTAACCACATCACAGAAGAGGGATATTTGCAAATGAAAAGGCAAAAGTGGTTGAACCTGTTACACTCATCCTTGAAAGGTTTAGCATGGATTTTAGGAAGTTACTTTGCAGTAAATGTCCTCAATTCAGGGTGAGGGAGTTTTTTTTAGCAAGAGCAAGACTCAAAGCGGCTTAGGCACATTGCAGGCCTGATTCCCCACAGGAGAACCTATCCGTGGGCATAGGTCCTGTGCATCTCCTAGTGGGAGCTGGGCCCCCACCACGCAGAACGTCTCCTACACGTATCTGGACACAGGACCCCCTCATGGAACCCAAGGCCTTTGCTGAGCCGGCAGCACCACAAACCTCAGGAGGCAATTCTGGTTTCAAAGAATCTGTGTACTTTTTCCCTTTCTCTTATTTTCTATCTTATTAATTGCAGCTACTGATTATTTCCCATTTCATACTTTCTTTTCTGTTTGCTGGTTTTCTAATTTCTTGTGATGTATATTCAGCTCTTTTATTTTTAGGCTTTCTTCTTTAATAATGAAAGCATTTCAGGCCATACATTTTCCCCCGTGTTGAGCTTTTCTTGGGATCCCATAGGTTTTGAAATAAAATGTTCCCCCTTTCATCTGTTTCTAGATGATTTTTAATTTCAGTTTTAATATTTTCTTTGATCCAGGGGTTATCTAGAAGTATTTATTCATTTCCAAGTGGTTAAGAATACTTTCAGTCACATTTTTTTATTTAAAATTGTAGGATTACAGTAGTAGATTGTGGCCTGTAAAATCTCTAATTTTAAATTAAAAACTTTTTTCTTTATGCCCAAGTATGTGATCAAACTTTATAAATGTTCTCTGGGGAAGGGAAAGCTGAGCTGGTCAGGCTGATGCGGAGAAGAATGGAGTTCTCGAGTGTCCTTGTTCTGCAGACAAATTGCCCAGTTTCAAATCTTGCTTCTGTCTCTTTTTAGCTGTGTACCTGAGCTTCACTTTCCATCTTGAAAACGGGAACAATAATGACATCTACCTCTTAGCACTGCCATGAAGGTTACATGCCTAGGATGGTGCCTGGCACGAATCAAACACTTATTAAATAGAAATATTGCTATTGTTGTTGTTGTTGTTGTTGTTGTTTTTGTTACTTTTGCCAGAAGGGAAGAACTTTAATGTCCATGTCCTAGGCTTATCCCTACACCACCACTGTGCTTTCTGGGTATTGTAGGGACTACAAGAAAAGAGGACGGCATAGGTCAAGGCAGCCATCACCCTCCCTGTGAGGGGGGCACCTGAAGCCCAGACGGATGGGGCCACCTGCCCAAGGAAACACAGTAACCTGGTGGCAAAGCCAGGGGTTAAGCCCAAGTCTAAACTGGCCAGTCCCCCCACCCCCTCCACTGTCATCCACTCTAGTTTCTCTCTTGAAAGAAGAGAAGGTTGACCGAAGGTTAGTCTCTGTGGTGCTGAGAGGGCTGGAAGTTCTGGTGGGGTGTCCACCACTGAGCTTTGTCATGTTACACCTTTGCTATGTAGGAAGGGTGACTCTGAGGTGAGTAAGTTCCGAGAAAAACTATAGGAAGAGGGCTGCACACTTGGAGCTTTGATGTTTCTTTGCTATGGGGAGCAAGGAGACAAGCTGGAATTGATCTAGGGGAGGGGTCCTCCCAGGCACCCCGGAGATGTCTGCACCCCTCTGGGCCTCCGCCCTTCATTCTAGTCTGCCTTGCTTCCCTGGCCCTGAGACTGGCCCTGGCAGAGGCAGGTCCTCCCGGGACCCCATCGTCTCTCTGGCAGGTCTCCTCTGCAGCAGACCTCATGTTACGAATGGGGTGGCTCAGCAGCATAGATAGGCTCATGGAAACTGGAGGGACTGGGGTGATAGCCTGAACCATACTGTGGAGGCCTAATTAAGAAGAAAGGCAAAACGGGATATGGGGCTGGCTATGCCTCTCTGTCCACATCTGAGAGGGGCTGGCACTGTGCCCTGGGGCACAAAGAGCTCCGAAGGCATGAAAACTTCTCTGTGGCCAGAGGCTGGGGAGGGAGGGAATTCCTGGACAGAATTACAAGGGAGAGGGTGGCTATCTGAACTATCTGATCAGGGCCAATGATCTTGGAAACCAGGGACAAGTCCTGGGCCAGGACCCCCCGCACTCTTCCTTATGCGTCATGTGACCATGCTGTGCGTGAACCATGAGTGGACAAGGGTGCCTGTAATGGATACGGCAGCACAGGGTTAAAGCACATGCAGAGGTGTGTCTGGGCAGCAGAGCTCTGGGTGCACAGGTCCATCCTATGGAGTAGGCTGCCACCAGGTAAGGCTTGGGATTAGATGCTGATTCTAGTGTCTCCTCCATGCAAAAATTTTACAAAAACTTCATGGGCACTCATGATTACCATGAAAATTCGGTAAGTCGATGAATGCAAAAGTGCTTTATAAATATAAGCACAAATACAGAGGAAAATTGTGGTATGTAGAATTTGGTTAGAAAATGCTAACTGATTCTTTACTATGGCCCCAGGTCTCTGTTAGAAGCTGCAGAATTAAGTGGAGTTAGGTCTTATTTCCCCCTCGTGGGGCTTGTGTACTTTCTCAATGTGAAATGCTTTACAAACACTATCCTTCCGTCCCTCTCCCTTCTAATACACCTTAATTAAGTACCTATCATTAGCCAGGTTCTGGGTTAGATGCTGAATAATACAATGATCACAGTCTTCTAAGGGAGAGACATGAGCAACAAGGTGGGCACAAAGTCAGCATGGTAGCCAAGGACGGCCACGGAGAAACAGATGGTTCCAGTGGGCATAAAGCAAGGAAGCAATGAGCAACAAGCCCAGGGAAGCTCCTGGAAAGTTCAAATAGAGGGGACACTTGAGGTGGATCTTGATGAAGGAGCCAGTACAAGGAACAGAATCCTCACAGGGAGCCTAAGCGGAAGGAACAGCAGGCACAAAGGCACGGAGGTGGGAAGCCTGCCCACATGAGGGCATCAGTGAACCATGGCAGCCTGAATTCCAAATTTCGATCCCAGGGTGTAGGTTCGGAGTCTTAATGAAGCTCAGGAAAGTCAATGGCCCTAAATGAGATACACACATTTAAGTGAACTCATAACAGTGTCGACACAGAGTGGGGCCAAGGCGGTTTGCCTGCTCCATAGTGGGTGTAGTGGGGAAAACACAGGGTTTGAAGCAGACAGTCTTGGCTTCTAAGTCAGGCTCTGGCTCTTCCTTGTTCTGTGACCTTGGGTCACTATGAACCTCTCTGAGCTCCAGTTTCATCATTTCTAAAATAAGAACAGGTTATCTGAACATTTTCTTGGAAATCTATGTCCTTGGTTGGGATGACTAGCCAGAAAATTAGGCAGGTAGGTAGATAAAGACCAGTTTATATTGAACATGGCACTGGGGAGATCCAGAGAGTTAAACTGTGATCTCAGCCCTTGGAAAGTCCACAGTGCAGTGGAAAGTCAAGAAAGAAGCCAATTGCAATGCAGTCCAGTCTGAGTTATGACAGGCTAAATAAGGCCAGGACACATGGGAGCCCAGAGAAGAAACCTTTTGCCCAGGCTGAGAAGTTAGAGTTTTCCTGGAAGCACTGTATGTAGAACTAGGAATGTTCCTGACAGTTAGCAAGAAAAAGAAGGAAGCAGAGGGAATGGTATGCAGAGGGAACAGAGTGGGCAAATGCATGGAGGTAAAAGCAAAGAGTAGTTCTATCCAACTAAGGCACAAAATCTGAAATGGGAAGCAATGTCCACAGAAGGTAGACAGTGACCTTGAATGCTGTGTTAGGGAACTTGGACTTTAATCCTGTATCCATGGGGAGCCTTTTATAATTCAGAAGCACAAAAGATAGGCATAATCAGGCTCTGACATCAGTAGGGTGGTTGTGAGTGGGCCAAGGAGGCAGGTTGCAGAGGCCTAGATGCCAACATGAAGGTGCTAGTCTGAGGCCAAGCCCATCATACCACAAGTCTTGAGTGCCATTGAGCTTCCCAGGATGGGGAGGGCAACTTTCCCCATGCAGCCCTCCCTGGCCCTAGAGAGCTTGAGACCCAGGCCACGAGAACTCTCCTGCAGATCATGGTCTTCATGGCAGCCCTCTGGGGGATGGCCTCCCCCAGCTGTGGTGGTCTCATTGGGGCTGCTCTAGCAGTCTTGAGGGACAGCGTTTTGCTCAAGCAAACTGATGACCCTGTGTGAAGGATAGGGTGGTATTTCACAAAACCCAAGGGTGAAAAATTCAGCCCCACCTCTGAGGAACTAGAATCAGGAACTGCAAAGTCACGCCTGTGCTCTTCTCCCCTCTCTCACAGCTTTTCTTCCTCTTTCTCCTTTCCACCTTCCAGTCAGTTCTCTCTGTCAGAGGGAGTGCACAACTGCCCTGGCTCCTACTTGTCCACCACCAAATGCGAATCTCCATTCTGCTGCTAACCACTGGGAGGGTGGGGGTGTGGCAGGTGTGGGGAGGAATCTAACTGGCTGAGCCCAGGCCTTCCATCGGCACCCCCAGTACTGTGGCCAAAAAAAGGGTGTCTCCTACAGAGCATGGTGGCAGAGCCTGCCCTGTGGCTATGTTGGGGGTAGTTCTTAGGGAATGGGTGCTGGCACTTGATTGATGCCCAAAGGCTGGCTGTTCTGTGTAGGTCCTGACCATGGAGGAAGGGTGTCAGTCCAAGGGCTTCTGTGTGAACTGGCCCTCAGAATGCACAGTAGCCAGAATCCACAGGGACCTCCATTTACCTCTTCAGGAAAGGAGACCGAAACAGTGAAAGTAAAACTCAGAAAAAAATCTACATGCATGATCTTCAGACTCAGAAAGACTCAGAAGGAGTCTTTGGGCTGGTGATAAGGAGTATTGTGGGGGCCGGGCCACTCTGCCACAGGGCTGGGGAGCAGCGTCAGAGCACAGGGGCAGGCTGGAAGGTAGCAGCTCTTAGAGGAAGCAGCTGAGTCACCAGGCCTGGAGGCCAAGCAGCAGGATCCAGCAGCCCAGCTGAGGGCCCGGGACTTCTGGGTGGGTCTGCCCTGTGCCTGTGTTTCAAATTCCTTTCAGACTTTGCACAGCCCTAGCTCAAAGTACCAGAAAAAGATATTTCATTGTTTTCCCCAAACGTGAAAGAATCTTTCTGTTTTCCCTTCACATGTGCTGTCAAAAGCTGGACTTCATGGGGCTTTTCACGAACTCAGGAGGCCCTGCAATCATTTTCATATAGAATGCCTTCCCTGAATGGCTGAGGAGGGCGGCTGTGGCATTGGCTGGTGGGAGTGCCCGTGGGCTCCTATCCCTTCCTGTGGAAGCCCACCCCCGAGGAGAGGGGGTGTCACAAACTGGTTAAACATTCAACCTCTGCACCACAGAGTTCACCTCCAGCCACTGTTACTCACCAGGCAAGTCTCAGGCAAATTACCCAGATCTTGCCAAGTCTAAGTTTTCCCACCTGTGAAATGGGAGGTTGAGATCCTCGGCATTTAATGAGACACAAGAGAAAGCACTCAGCATGGTGTCTAGATGGGCTCAGTAATATTAACAGTCTCAATTATTACTGTCCCTGCTTTGACACACACCTCAGGGCCTCAGCCCAGTCCCTTGTTAATTTATTAGCTTTAAATAGACAATTATAATGTACCTGATATGCTAGGCGTTCCTGCCTTTCAGTGTTTTCAGAACTCCCCCCTCCCCATGTCACCATCTCTGGGATTTCACTTGGACTTCTCTCTCCTCTATTAACACTCCTTGTTAGAGCTGCCTAGCCAAGACCTCATCATTCCTCAGGGTGCAGCTCAGATCCACCCTCCTTCATTATATCTTGCAGTCAACCTGAGAAGGAATTCACCTCTCCTTCCCCTACTCCAAGGCTCAGAATTTCAGGGCAGCTCTGTTAGAGAGAGACAGCATCTTGCAATGCATAACAGTGCATCCTGGGGTACCAGTTCCATGCACACCTCAAGCTGTGTGACTTTGGCTTGTTTGTGCCTCAGTTTCCTTGTATGTCAAATGAAGATAATATAAAGAGTATTTTCTTCACAGGGCTGTTGTGAGAAGAAATGAACTGAGATGTGTATAGCTCGGATGATGCATCATGGCACCTAGGAAGGGCTCACTAAAGGTTGGATATTTCTATAAAATAATCTTCAAAAACATGACTTTTAGTGGCTGTGTAGTCTCCTATTATGTGGGTACATCATAATTTATTTAACTAGTCCCTTATTGGGTATTGAGGCTATTGCTAATCTTTCACTATTATAAATAATGCTGCAGTGAACATCTTGTATATAAATCTTCCTGTTTATCTCTGATTGCTTCCTTAGAAGGACTTCCCAAATCTTGCTTGTCTTAGAACAAAGTCCTGTCCCTCAGACTTTTCAGTGATGCCCTTTGAAATAACAGTAAAGCCTATTTGCTAGCAGAGAAAGAAACATATGGAACATGTTAACCAAAAGGTGGTTCAGGAGGAAGGTAGAAATCAGTTCAAGATGGGTTTGGATCCATTTCAAGATGTCTGACACTGAGTCGGTTATAAAGCTCCTCTCAAGCCCCCTTCCCCGAAGAGAGGCAGAGAAATCGAGGACCACTGATTTCTCTCTTTGAGGGAATTCCAAGGGTCTTTGGTGTTCTTGGCATTGGAAAGCAGCAATGACAGATCAATAAATGAAGCCAGTGTATATGGTCAATAAAGAACTCTTCCAGCCAGTAGGGGGCGATATCGCCTGTCTCTGTCAGCCGGTTGGGGTTTGGTGGGTTTCCTTGTTTTAGCTTTTCTTAAAATTGAATTTATTGGGATGGTATTGGTTAATAAAATTATATAGATTTCAGGGGTACAATTCTATAATACTACGTCATCTGTATTTTGTATTTTGTGTTCACCATTCCAAGCTTTGTTGTTGTCTTTAAACTTTGGCTTATAGTTTATATATTTCTCCTGCCTGTTTTATTCCCTTCCTCCCACCTTTATACTTTTCAGACTCACTTTGGGTTGCCATTTATTCATCCATTCATTCAGGAGCAATCTATTGCCTGCTTCCCTTAGGCCAGACATAAAGATTGTTTTCAGACTTTCAAAGATTAGCACAATTGCTTTGGAAGCTCCACCTCACACATATTAAACATATTGAAATTCACCCATATCCCAAATTAAGTACATTTTTTTCTGTTGAAAAGGATTATTTTTGTAACTTTGCTTTTGAAATTAGTTGGCTGCAAGTAATTCATTCAATTTATGGTTGGCTTTGATTTCTCAGCAATTATAGGGGTACTCTGGAATTCTTGCAAAGAGGGAAAACCTAACCTGCATGTTGTTTTTAAATATAATAAAAATTTTATGAATTTTTATGAATATTAAATGAAACCATTAATGAGGTTGATGTAATATTTTGTTTTGTAGAGGTTTCATTAAAATTTTATTAATTTCTACTGCAAAGTTTTTCCTTCATGTTTTGAATCCAATAATTTTGTTTGTAGGTCTCAAGTTTTTCATGGGTCTCTGACAAGTTCTCAGGCCCCACGGTGCCTAGTGTCTGACAGAGCCCTAACGGTGCTCTGGAGGTGGAGAGATGGAAGCCTCAGCACAGTTTTTACAGAGTTCCCAGGCTCCTGAGTGACAGAGAGACAAACTGCTGTCGCAAATTACAGTGTTGCTATAATGGAATGTGGTCAGGGCACATGAAACATCATTTCCCCTAAGTCTACTTGGGGCCAGAGGGAGTCAATGAAGATGTTTGAGAGCAGAACTGCCCAAGCCAGAGGTGAACGGGGAAGAGTTTTCTCAGCAGGTCTGAGGGGAAGGGCACTGCGGCAGAGGAGACAGCACATGCACAAGGCTGGCCAGGAAAAGAACCTCCTGGGAAATAAGCAGACCGACCACTCAGTTCTGCCCACATTGATCTTTCGGCCCTTGTTTCCAGGCTGGCAGCACTAGTGTTACCTGGGAGTTTGTCTGAAATGCAGATTTCAGACCCCCCAGACCTTCTGAATCAGAACCTCCATTTTAGCAGAATCCTGGTGACTCACATGCACCCCACATTCTGAGAGGCAGACCAGCTGGGTCAGAGATAGGCCTCTTGCAGGGATTGAGGTTGTGGGAGTTGGAGAGGGTGAGGACGTGGCTGGCAACCTGAGCAGAGCAGCAGTTGATCTGTAAGATGTTTTCAAATTTGGCTTAAAAGTCTGTCTCTGGGGGTCCAGACAGCTCAATCTTTCCTTGGAGTGCTGCGGCTTTTCCATTTAGAGACTCTTCCATCCACTGGACCCATACTGTCCCTTCCACTGGCCTTTGCTCCAGACAGCCTGTATTGCATGCTGGCTCCCTGACCCAGTGCACCGCTGATTACCTAATAGACTGTAGGCTGTATGCATAATTTATTCCTGTGAGTAATTGATCATGTTCGGATGAGCAAGAGGAAGTACCAGGAAGAGAAGGGAGAAGAGGCATCAATATAACCAGGGGAAAGAAACCTGCTACAATCAGCTAATTAGATGTCTCTCTGAGGCAGCTCTTTCCACAGAATGGTACACCTTGCTGTTGTTGGCTGACCAGCTCCTTCCCTGTCTTGTATGTGGTTGGGCTTTCTGATGAGTGAGGGGTAGCGGAAAGAACTCTGGATTGAGCCAGAAAACTTCGTTTATAGGCCCGGTGATCTTAGGCAAATCTGTTCTCTCTGAGCCTCAGTTTTATTGACTGTAGAATGGAGAGGTCTAGATTGGTGGTTTCTAAACAGGGCTGGTATCAGAATCACCAGAAGCGCTTTAAAAAGTGTAGATTCCAGGGTGAGCTCTCCCCAACACTGATACAGTAGGTGCTAACTGAGGCCAGGAACCTACGTTGCAACAAGCTCCTCACATAGCTGACATGCTGGTCTGCTGGGCATCACTGGGTTGGAAAGATAACCTCAGAGCTCCTGCCCGGCTCTGACATTTTCAGATCATCGAAAGGATGGACTTTCACATAACCTCTTTCAAAGCATTAGTGCAGTCCTGTGGGAAAGAAGACAAGAAAGGCAGACCTGTCTTCTACTCTCAGTTCCATTGTTAATTCATTACCTAAAAGTGGTTTCTCCCTGAGCCTTGCCTAACCCACCTATACACATGGTGACAATGTCACAGGGCTTTTATCAGAGCACTTTGTCATTGTGTGCCTTGGGAGATTGAAAAAAAATACAGCTGGCCAGCTCCCATCCACTCAGAGATTTTGCTTCAATATGTCTGTGGTAGCTCAGGATGGGTTTAAAGGCTGCCTGGTAATTCCTAAGATCAGCCAGGTTTGTAAGCCAGTGACCTGTCCAAAGGCATTGCTGAATGGGACAACTGTGCACTATGGCACTGGACAGCACCCAGTTGTGGGAGACCACTGCCATGTGGGCAGGAAGTATGGGCCACAAAGAGACCCAGGCTCACCTTTTGGCTGCCAAATGAGCCCACTCTGTTGCATCCAAATGAACAGAAGACCTGTGTTCAAAGCTGGTGTTCTTACTAACAAGGTAACCTTGGGCAAGTCACAGGAGCAACATGAGTCTGGTTTTTGTGTATGAAATGAGGTCAAAAGTAACTCCATCCTCCCAGCCTGGTTGGGAGGATTGACTGGAACAACTTGGAGCCTATGCTCTTGAGTGGTCACCCTCTATGCAAATTGTTCACCCCCTCCCAGCTGCCCTCCAGCCACCTGCACTGGGACCAGTGGGGACCAGTCTGGCTGAATGTTAACATCTGTCACTGCAATGGGAGTAGGGCTTGGAGACGGTCTGCTGCTGTGTTGCACCAGAGGGCCTGAGGCCCAGCAAGGAAACGCAGCTCCAGCTTTCAGTTCAGCAGTTCAGGTGGTCATTTCTAGAATTATTCCATCTGCCTTGCCCAGAACTTCTGTGTTTTCCCTAATATTTTGGAGACTTACTTTATACCTGAGTTGGTTAGTGGGGGCCTGCATGCTGGCCAGCAAGTGACACTGAAACCAATTCTACGGCATCTAAAAATCTTTTGCCTCTGTTGCTTTCTCCACATCCTCTTTCTTACCACTCTAATCCCAGGTACCTTCAAGGTACCATTATTGCCCTCTGCAGATGTGTTCTCCTCATAGCAGCCAGAGGGCTCCTCTTAAGATATAAATAAGATCATGTCATTAATTATGACTGACTTCCCATTCTCATTGAATAAAATTCAAACTGGTATATAAGGAGTACTCTGGAATGCCTTCTCATTCTCTCTCATGAACCTTATACTGCTTTCCCTGGTTTACATGGCCCTGCACAACCTGGACATCTATTTTTCATGTCATGCCATGTTACCTACCCTTATTCTCTTTGAAGCAGAAAAATTGCTCTAAGATCTCTTGACCTGCTAATTGTCTTCTTTTGCACATAGCTAAACTCCATCTCCCAAGTCTGCGGCAGTTAAGCAGAACCCTGTACTCAAATCCCAGTCAATGGAGTATGAGTGGAAGTGACGTGCACCATCCCCAGGCTTGGCCCAGGGGCTTTTTCCTTTTGCTGTTGGCTGCATGCAGAAGGTGAAATGGACAGCTACATACAGACCTTAGGGGGCAGTAAAGCAGCTTATTAGAAGGAGCTGGGATTTTGATAACTGAGTGAAAGACCACCCACCAAACATCTGATTGGTTTTGACAAGAAGGAGGAATGAATGTTTATTGTCTGAAGTCACTGGGATTTGGGATTTGGGATTTAGTGCTCCCACAGCTAGAATTACCCTGATGAATGGCCTGTTCTCAGTTCCTGGAATAAGTTAATGTTTATCCTGCTTCTCCCATGCTGTTCCCTCTCCTTGGAATGCTTTTCCCAATCATTCCACATGCTTATCTCTTCAGACTCTAGGTCTTCATTTAAAAGACACCACCCAATTGTTACGTTAGCCTATATCTGTGTTCATGTCTATTTTTATAGCAATTTTTTCAACATGCATGTTTTTATAATTTGTTTTTCATTGTACTTCCCTTAGAATGTAAGCTCCCAAGGGCATGAATCAAGTCTGTCTCATTCTCCTTTGTATATCCTATGCCAAACAAGGTAGCTGACAAAAGTAGTTATTTAACAAGTATTAGCTGATGGATTAAATGAATAAATGGACCTATGAGGTATGATTCAGTTCAATTCAATTCAAATATTTACTGGGCATCAACTTTGTGCGAGGCACTTGGCACACATAAAATGCATTCTTAATTCAATTATCATAAAACCCTAGTGGGGAGGTAGGCTTATTATCCCCACTTTACATATAAGGATGAAAAGACAATGCTGGCAACCATAACACAGATCCGGCACACGTGGCACCCTCCAATCACCATCATATGCCTGAAAGGTACGTACTGTCATTTCCCATTTACAAAAGGAAAAACTCATGATCAGACAGATCAAGTCAATTTCCCAAGGTCATGAAGCTAATGAGGTCATGGAGCTGGGATTCAAACCCAGACCCAGGGGAAGGGATGGAGGAGAATGAGGACGCGCCTCTCTTACAATGCTATTCTTCCTAAATTCTGTCAGATTCATTAAAAACCCCCAAAGGACATCCTGAACATGGGTCAAAATGAAGACATGGAATTTCTCCAGAGTCCTATGAGCTTGGTTTGGAGTGGGATTTCACTTTATCGTGAGACCCATTCATTCTCCCCCATGACACCTGGGACAGGGGCATCAGTTACCAGCTTGGGACTGCAGCTCCCACGTGGCAGCTGGCTGGACATCACCATAAGTGGGAGACATGAACGCCCAGGTTCATCTGGGGAGAGCAGCTGGAGCTGTTGATAGGCAGAGAAAATCTGTGATTAATTATGGCAGATGAAAGTATGAAGTAATGAATCCTGTCTGAGGTCTGGGCAAGCTGAAGAGCCTGGCTGTCTGAATGCGTTTGGAGACTGCACAGCCCCTCCTGAAACCAGCAGTAAACTTTAATGGCTGCAAGTTCTGTGACTTGGCAGGCTGCAGATTGGAGGGTGCAGAGAACTCACGAATTCCCTTGGGTGGGAGCTAATTAGGGTGCAATTTTTCAATTATGGAACATTGAGCAAGCCTCTCTCCAGTCCCCCACACCATCCCTCAGTGGATTCACTCCATTTGTCTTTCATTTTTCTTCTTTTCTTTCTTTCTTCCCTTTCCTCCCTCCCTCCTTCCCTCCTTTCCTTCCTTCCCTCCTTTCCTTCCTTCCCTCCTTTCCTTCCTTCCTTCCTTCCTCCCTCCCTCCCATCCTTTTTTTCTTTCTTCTTTCTTTCTCCCTTCACCTTTCTTCCTTTACTTCTTAATCATTTGATGATATGACAGCAATTGTTTGTCAGTTGGAAAAGAAAATCATCCCAGAGCTATTGTTTCCCTCTTGAAGGCCCATTCTTCTGTGGTGATGGTTACATTTGATAAATGTTTTGTATTCCCGCTGCCCCTCCCCCACTCCCAGCCGGGTTGGTGTGGCAACAAGAAAACATGCGCCTGTGATGCTGTGACGCCTGGGACACAGGCCTGCTCTGATTGAAACACCATCTGTAAAAAGGCATGGAAAAGAGCAGGATCAAGTTTAAAAGAGCCATATCCCAGGGCTCCCGGCCCACCCACGTCACCTAGGTTGAGACTGTGGGACATTTGCTTTGGGAAATTTGGTCATTTCTCTGAGCTAATAAGCCAGCCCCAAAATCAGGAATGCAAAACAGAAATGGAGCAAAAAGAAAAAAGGCAAAGAAAAAAGCAGCACTTCATCAGAAATAGGAAAACTTAAATGACTTTGTTTAAATGTCATGGTACTCTCAAAACCCTGTTCTCACATGTATGCAAGTTAATTAAATGGAAAAATGTCAAATTAGTTGCTTAAAATATTAATGGCAGGAATTATCCCAGATTCTAGAGCAGGCAGAATAGAGGAAATGAAACTTTGGGGGCTTAACCCTTTTCTTGGTCATCCTTTTACAAAATAGATCTTTCTTTCATCCATAAAAAGACCACTGACTGCTCATGGAGTTTGTAGGTTTCAGGACCAGAGCTTTCCAGTGGCTTTGCAACCTGTGATTCTGTCTGTGACACGGGACTCACTAGTGGCATTTATTTCTGCAGCATTGGCTTTGTGTGGGGGATTTGAAGTCCCTGTATTAAGAATATATGTAAGGTCTGTTCTGGAGTCTGGGTAATTTGCCATTTTTTTCTTTTGGTTTTTGAAGGGTATTTTGGTTTTAAGAGCCCATTAAAATGCAAAATAGGAAGAGATCGCACAAAAAGAGGTGCCAATGTTCTATTCACCAATGTTTATTCAGTACCAATGGGGTCCAAAGCCTATGCTGAGCAAAACGGTGGGAAAAGCGAGAATCACAGACTCCAGGGTTTCAGATCTGGAAGGGAGAGGCCACAGGGCCCCTCATCTAGCTCCACGTTAGCGCGTGGGAAAATGAAGCCCCCGGAAGACAAGGAACATCCCCAAAGGCAACAGCTATTGAGTGGTGAGTCAGACTCATTCACTCACATGACATAGTTCCTGCCCATCTCCCGTAGGGACTTCCATATATTAGGGGATGGCAGGACAAGTCGACACGAGACAGTGCCTGCTGTACAACCAGTACTGCAGAAGGAAGGGAGAGGGTGGAAAGAGGAGTGATGAGTACCTTACCTCTGTCAGCTGAAAAGCACTTGCCATTTGCCATGACAGCCAACTGCATTAGACAGTTTCTTTCTGTCCTGGCAAAGGCAGGCAAAGGAAGGAAAACACTGTGTATTGAAATGTCACTGCTAGTCACTGCGTACACATGCTCAAAATTATCTCATACGATTTGATCATCAGTTCATCCCAGACAGATAGACGTGAGCCCTATTTTACAGATTAGGAAAGTGGGAGACTATCAAGCAAAAAGAGTGGCTAAACTGAACCTGCAGACATTTGTAATCCTATAGTAGGCAATGGAGTATCTGTATACCAATAGCTGCAGATAAGCAATATAAATGCTAAACAATAGAGGTAGGGCCCAATTTGCAAAAATGGTATCCTCAAAAGAAGGGAGGAGATATTCTGAGATGCTCTGTGGGAAAAAAATTCAAATACTTTGGAAAAACCCTATATATTTTTATACTGTTTTTGTATCAGTTGGTGTGGTAAGCTGAATCATGGATCCCAGATACATCCCCATCCTAACCTCCAGCACATATGGCTGTTACCTTATTTGGCAAAAGAGACTTTGCAGATGTGATTAAGGTGAGCGTGCTCAGATGCAAGACTCTCCTGGATTAGTCAGATGGGCCCAGTGTAATCACAAGGGTCCTTATAAGAGGGAAGCAGAAGGGTCAGAGTGAGGAGTAGGAGATGCCACAACAGAAGCAGAAATTGGGGTGATGCACTGTGGACATGGAGAGAGGGGCCATGAGCCAAAGAAGAAGACAGGTGGCCACTACAAGCTTAAAAAGGCAAGACTTCAGGTTTTCCCTTGGAGCCTCCAGAAGGAGCCATCTCTGTTAACATCTTCACTTTAGCTCATGGACTGATTTTGGCTTTCTGATTTCCAGAACTGTAAGAGAATAAATGTGTATGGATTTAAGCACTCAGTTTGAGGTAATTTGTTATAGCAGCAATAAGAAACTAATATAGCCAGTTATTGCTAAATAACAAACCACCTCAATGCTGCTTCCTCATTCCTGAGCCTACGGGCTGGCTGGGCAGCTCTGCTTCAGAGTATAGGTTGGTGTTAAGTCTCTCCATCTGATGCATTCTGAGACAGTGGCTGCTAGGGGTATGTGTGCTCTTATCATGACAATGGCAAAAATGACAGAGAAAACTAGCAGGCACTTGCTGTGCCTGCTATCATGTCAACTCTGAGCCACTTACCTCTGCCTACCTTCCACTGGACAAGGTACAATAAGTCACATTGCCCAGCTGAACATCAGCGGGAACTGGAAATATACATACCCCAAGCTACTGAGAGGTACCACAAAGTCACTTAGCAAAGGGCAAGGATGTATGGATTAAATATTGGGGAGGGGGTATTAAAAGTTGGGACCTGCCACACTTTTCTTGAAGATTCATAATGCATACTGACATATCAAGATCTCTGAGTTCTGCAGTAAGTAAGTCTAACTCTGCTAACACCATGTTCCTCAAACATGTTTGAGTAGAGGATCCTACTATCATCCTACAGGGGTAATATTTTGAGACATGCTATGTAGGCAGTTTATCTTTGGATGCTCAAGGAAGGAGAAGGCAATGGACCTGACTGGGCCTTGAAGAATGGATTCAACTAAGCAGGTGATAAGGCTTTTACCAATGGTAAATGAAACTGAAGAGTTTTGATATGAGTTAAAGTCTTTTTCTTCAAGGGACTCTTCCATGAGATTCTCATCAAATATTCCATTCCTCATGGGAAAGAAGAAACTGGAATGATATCCATGTTGTCTGAAAGAGCAAACACAACTGTGTTAGAGTCTGGTCTTCACTAGCCCAAGGCTTATTGGAAACTCCTCAGAAGGCAGGCACTCACCTCTCCTCTGAGGACTGAGGACAGGAGCACCTCCAGCTGGTTTGGCTTCCAGCAAACACGTGGGTTAGGCAGTGATGCTGGGCTGGAAACTGATAGACGGAGGTGGGTTGGCAGGTTTCGCACAAGAGTCTGATCATCTCGGGCCCACTACTAGAAGCTCCTCTGGACTGAAGATGGGAACTCTGTCTCCCCTCCTGTGGGGACCAAGTTGAGGAACAGGCAGATGAGCATGAAGCAAGTGCCCTGGCGTGTGTGCTGTCAATCCCAACTCGAGCCAGTGAGCAGAGCTCTTGAGTGTCATCGCAGGCTGACTCTGGGAGGGGCCCAGCATCTGGGGTGAGACCTCTGATACCTGTGGGGCCTCCACTGCATGAGAAATGGGCAACAGGGATAAGGAGGACAAGCCATCACTGCACCCTGCCTGGGGAGGACTGGCCACTCTGCAGGATGGTGACTTATTTGACACACTTAATTAGCCTATTTCCATGTGACACATTTTAACAGAGGCCATTACAGCCTAATAAAAGGAAACAATAGTGTCATAAATCTCAGGATCAATAGAGGGAAAGCAGCAAGGCTGGGAGGGCATCCTTTGAAAGATCCAGAGGGGCTTCAAGAACGAAATTCCCCTTGAAAGTGAAGGACAAGGGAAAAGAATAATTTCAGCTCACTCACTCACTCACTCACTCACTCATTCAGCACATATTTAGAGGGCACAGATCATGGGCCAGGCTCTTCTTTGAATCCCCAGGAGACAGAAAGTAGATACAATCTACTGGGGGAGAAAGACGCAAGAACAGGGATGACCACAGGGATTCAGTGTTGCCAGCTTTAAGAATGAGAACTGAAGGGAAAGATTTCCCTGAGGCAGACTATTTGAATGAGTTTTGAAGGAAAAACAGGAGTTTTCTGGGTGGAGAATGGATGGACTGGGGAAGAACAACGCTAAGAGAAGGGAGAGCACATGGAAAGCTCGGAGGAAGGAAAGGGGCATGGTGAGTCTGGGGAACAAGCAGTATGAGAGAAACAGAGAGTAGGCACGGGAGAGGAGGGGGGTGTGGCTGGAGAGATATGTTGAGGCACAGTGGGAAGAGCCTCGTTTGCCAAGCTGAAGTTTGGATTCTTACGAATTCTAGAGAAAGTGAAGAAGAATGGAAGGCACAGTTATCAGAAACAAGTAGTGCAGAGAAAACTCCTTGTCTTGGTTCACTCGCTACCCCTGGGAACTGGCCTGGCACCCTAGTAGCTTTGCAGGAACCACAGATCCTGTTCTCCCAGGTCACCTTGGTAGGGGCACCATGGCCACCTCTGCTCTGTGCCTGAACAGAAGTGTACCTCCACACAGTGGTAAGCACAGCAGCAGTTCACAGATTTGGAGGCAGGATTGGACAGTGTCAAGGTAGAGAGCAGAGGAGGGACCTGTCCATTCATCTGGAAGGAAGCAGCTTGACTAGAAGCCCTCGGAAGTATTTTGAGGAACATATGAGATGTTCACACTCCCAGTGGCTCCAGAAGACACCGCCAGCTCTTCAGGGTGCACCATGGTAGTGTGGTATGCACACCTGTGACTGATTAATCTAGTAGTAAGAGCCCCATGTGGCATGGTCAAGGCCACCTGCTCAGTTGGCTTCCCCATTAACAACGACAAGAAGTCTCACAAGTCCGTGTGTTGTGTCCAAAGAGAGAGCTGGATTCTTAGCTTTGCTATCAGTAAGCTACTTCACCACAGACCTCATTCATTCTCTCTAAATCTCAATTTCTTTGCGGTAAGTGAATTTTCCTCAGTAACTTTCTCCTTCACCAAAACATTCGATCAGTCACCAAGTCCAGTTGAATTTACAACCCCAAATATATTACTTCCCCCTAGCTGAGGCCAACATCGTAACTCACTGTCAGAGCCCCTGACTAGGGCTTCTGTTTACTTCTCTGCTATCCAGGGGTTCTGCATCAGATCTGTGAGGAGCCAGGTGGTAGATCTGTCGGCTTTGTAAACCATGTATGGCTATGTTTCATGTTCTTCTTTGGTGGCAATAACCCAAATGTCCACCAACTGCTGAATGGATGAACAAAATATAGAATATCATTCATACTTGAAAACGATCCATTCTATACATCGGATGACCCTGAAAACATTATGCTAAATGAAAGAAGCTGATTGGCTTAATATATGGACGAAGGTCCATATATTGTAGGGTTCTATTTATGTAAAATATCAAAAATAGGCAAGTCCACAGAGATAGAAAGCAGATTAGTGATTGGGCCCAAGGCGGTGAGATGGTGGTGGGGTGTGGTGGAGGTTGACAGCTGAAGGTACAGGATTTCTTTCTGAAGTGTTGAAGATGTTCTAAAACTGATAGTGGTAATGGTTGTACAACTCTGTGAGTATGCTAAAAGCTATTGAATTGTATACTTTAAATGAGTGAATTGTATGGTATGTGAATATCATCTCAGTAAAGCCATAGTAAAAAATCATAGAAAATGTTTTTAGCTCACAGGCCATATAAAAACAGGCCATGGGCCAGATCTGGCCCATGGACTATGGTTTTGCTGATCCAGGGGGTCTACACTGCTGCCGAAATGAATGGTTTAAAATGCAGATCTGATCTTGTCACTCCCTTGCTAGGAAATCTTCAATGCTCCCCATTACCCATAGGATAAAGAACTAGTTCCTCGGTTTTCATTCATGATCTTCCACAATCTGTTCCCAGCTTTTCTTCCTATTCTCATGTTCTTCCATTCCTCTTCATGCTATAGCCACATAGGTGAGGATTCAAAGACACAGACACTTTATCTGTGAAGAAAACTTTGATTTACTTTCTGTTGTACCCTCCACCTTCAGTGTTTTGGAAAGTTCTTCCCATGTCTCCAACTCTCACTCAGGTGTCCCTTTCATCTGTGCAATCTTCCCCAGTCTCCCTAGGTACTGGGGCGTCAAACTCATTTTCACAGGGGGCTGTATCAGCCTCGTGGTTGCCTTCAAAGGGCCAAATGTCACTTGAGGGCTATATAAATGTAACTACTCCTTAACAGTTAAGCAAGAGCTTGGTGCTGCCACCAGGTAGAAACAATGTGCTTGGCTGGATAAAACAAGGTGGAGGGCTGGATTCTGCCTGCGGGCCTTGAGTTTGTTGCCACCTATGCCCTGGGAGAGTCAGTTGTGCCTATGGTATGTGTTGTCTTGTATTATATTTATTTGATTAAATCTATGCTTCTCCAGAGACTGGGAACTTTAGCAGCAAAATGGGGACCATATTTTTTCTTCTTGGCTCTACTAATTCTCAATACTAGTGCCTGGCATGCAACCAACATCCCATAAATGCTTTCTTGAAATGAACTGAAGTCCACTGAGAAATAGGTTAGCAAAACTATATCATAGAAAATCAGCAAAATTATACTGTAGAAAAGGTTCTTAGAGCATCTCCAGTAACCCAAGCCCCTCATTTACTATGATAAAAACAAGTCTACAGCCATACCAGCCTCAAAGTGCCCGATCTCATCTATAATAAAAACATGGCCCAGAGAAGGGAAGTCATTGCCTATAGTCACCCAGCAATTTGGATCTGAGGCATATCTAGAATCTGAGTCTCCACCTGCTACCAGAGGCTCTGTGTGCACACCTCTATGTCTTTCTACAATCTCTTCCAACATTAGCACTCTGGGATTCAGGATGTTTTGCCACAGCCAGATTTTCTAGCCATCTCTTTGGCTATGCTAAGCCAAATATTCCAAAGGCCAGCAGCCTGGTTCTCTTCTTTCCCTTCCACTCTCTAGCTCCCTGGAAGGGGTCAGCCACCTCCACAGTGGCCTGAAGAATTCACCTAGAACCACTGGGCACTGCTGGCTGCAGGAACAAGAGTAAGGCTCAGACGGACACAACTGGAGCAGAAGTTTGGACCCTGGCTCAAGTTGTGATCCCACAGTTTGATTTATTGCAACAGATATTTGTTCCACATGTTTTTTCCTATGCCTGGGGGATACCCCAGACTGGTTGTGGTTTTGTCTATTCATATGTGTACGTGTGTGTGTGTGTGTGTGTGTGTGAGAGAGAGAGAGAGAGAGAGAGAGAGAGAGAGAGAGAGAGAGTAGTATTTCTGAGTCAGTTGAACAGGATCAAGGTCCTTACAGGCTGCTAAATAATTAAAGAAGATTCTGAGGCTTCACTAAGACTTATTTACTCCTTTCACGCAGGTGCACATAGGGCCAGCTTCAACCTCCGTGGCTTGTAGCTGAGCCCCTACTATGTGCCAGGCATTTCATCTTTTTAAGCCTCACAACAACTCTGTGAGTAGGAGGGATTCCCTTGTGCTGAGGACCGGGGAACCAAGGATTGGAGGGGTTACATAATGTGCCTAAGGCCCCTGGTGAGCAGTGGTAGGGCTCAGACCCATAGTCTAGGCTTTTTTTCTGCCACGTTAGCCCTTGCACCCTTCCCTCTTTGCGAAGGACAGCCTTTGGCCAGGCATCAGGATTTAGTGATGACAGACAAGTGGTCTTTACCTTCTTAGAATTTCATTCATATTTGCATGGGGCCATTTGCCTACCAGCCTTGTGGATAGCTTTAATAAAACTGATCAAACACTGAGCTACTTTTTGGTCCATTTTATGTTTTCTATCGACTCTCTGATCTTGGGCTTAGGGATCAGCTGTTCCAATGTCTCTCACTTAGCAGCAGAAGAAATTAAGTTCCTGGGAGGTCAAGCAACATGCCCAAGATCAGTTAGCTTGTTGATGACTGGGCTGGGACTTGAATCCTTGTCTCTTATGTCTCAGTTGAAGCTCTTTCTGCCCTGGGTTGCCTTCATGCTACAGGCCCTCTTTCTACATGGAAATGTTAAACCTCATCTCATCTCTTCCACTTCAGCTGTAGGGAGTGGTTCTCCTCATCTCAGGTTGTGTATACATTTTTGTGATGCTCTCTTGCCTGCATGGGTGGAAATGCAGGTTTTGTCTGTGGGTTCTGTGATGCTGGCATTTAGGGGCTTTGAACCCTTACCTAAGATGTCCTGGTCATGAGCACAAGGACAAATCTGGAAGGGGAGTTAGATCTTACTTTAAGCAGTCTTCCCCATCTTACAGATGAGACACTGAGGCCAGAGAAGATAGACCTGCCTAACCCAAGCTTACTCAGGGAATACAGTCAATCTAAGCCTAGAATTTGCTACTTTTGCTGCAAGGCTTGACTGCAGTTTTGAGGAGCCACTTCCCTTTTCCTGTGTGTCCCAAGTGGAAGAATGAGACCCCCAAGTCCTCATCATTTGAGGAGGAAATGCATCCTAATGCTCAGTGTTGTCTGAACTGTGAGAGGGTTACCTGGGAGGTATATGCTCCTAATACAGAGCAGGGGGAGGAAGTGGTTTGATCCCACATCTTGATTTACTGAGTGGGGTAGCGACTCTTCGAAGTTTCTTCCTCAGCTTGGAGCCAGCCCAGATTAAGTGTGGTTTCCTCTCCTTGCATGTGCATGTGAACAAGTGTGCATGGTAGTTAACTGCCTTGCACTGGCACCGAGGAAGCCAGAAGTCTCTCTCAGACTGTCTCAACTTGCCGTGTTCCAAGATGCAGCCATATGTGGGTATACCACAGTGAGTGCTAACAGGGTACATCTCTCATATGGGTGGGAGCAGTGAGGGCATTGCCCTTGAAAAATCATATAATGAAGCAACTCACAGAAAATAAAACAAAATCAAATAAGCAATAGATTTCTCTTCCTTTTAATTTTATTTCCCACAGATTTTCTTAAATCTTTGATGACCCATGCTACCTCCAAGTTAGAGTCTGAATCTAATTTAACATCAAATCAGCTAGTTAGTTATCTTCTTTAATTATCCTAGGTCTTCTCAGAGAGCACCTTCACCCAGGTCATCTGCCCCCAGAAAGATTTGAGAATGACTAAGAGCCACTGCTCCAAAGGCAAAAGTGTTCTTCGGGAGGTGGGAGACTGGGGATCCAGGTGCAGCTCTCTGCCAACCCACCTTTGGCAAGCGGCCTCTACTCTCTGGGCCTCAGTTTCCCGGTTCTGCTTGGACAATAGCAGTGCCTGCCTCATCCTACCTCACAGGTTGATACAAGGCTTGAGGGGGCAGTATGCCAACTCAACCCATTCCTGTTGATTCTTACAAGAGTGAATTCCATGGTGACAGGGTTCAGACTCCATGCAAGTGTTACGCTAACTTCTGGCACCCCAAGATGGCAGGACATACCCTCTGCCCCCATGAGCTCACAGTCTGTTTTTGTTTCTAGAAGTGGACTTCAGTTCTGTGTGCCTTTCATGCATGATTGGCACAAAGCCTGTGTGCCTGTAATTTTCTGCTGATGGACTTCTTACCATGCTTGCCTCCCCTCCACCCTGCAATGCTCTTAGCCTTTCTCACCCCACATGATCACTTTGCAGGACTGAAGCAGCAGGGATTTCTGTACACTCTCTCATCCATATGGCAGTTGAGGACAGTGAGGCTCAGAGAGTGAATGGCCCCCCAAGACTACATAGCAAGTTGGTGGCCCATGAGAGAGCAGGTCTCCTGCCTGCATGTTTTTAAACCTCTCACCAAGATTTAATGTACATTTATTTTTAATACGTGGGACATATGGTATAAAGATTTCATACTGAAGCCCTGGCTGGCATAGCTCAGTGGATTGAGCGCGGGCTGCGAACCAAAATGTCGCAGGTTTGATTCCCAGTCAGGGCACATGCCTGGGTTGCAGGCCATGACCCCCAGCAACTGCACATTGATGTTTCTCTCTTTCTCCCTCCCTTCTCTCTCTAGAAATAAACAAATAAAATCTTTAAAAAAAAGATTTCATACTGAATAAGTGACATTCATTAAACAAAGGAAAGAAGGAATTTGCATTGTTTTGGCTACATTATTTGAAATACAAACATGAAGATTTTACCATTGAAAACATCTGAATTGTGTTTCTTTATCAGAAACTTCAACAGATGTAGAACTTTTTCTACATTAGAAAGAAAACACAACGACAACTGAATAAACTCAGAAAAAATAGACTGCAAGTCCTTTGGCTGCTGACACAGTAAGTACTGTTTCACAGTGTGCCATGAGGTGACATCTCACTTTATGCAGGTCACCAACTCGTTCACTCATGGTGGCTAGGAGGGGACCAAACTGCTGAGACCCAAAGAGTATGTGCCACAGGGGGGTCACATGTATACATGGCAGAGTTCATTTCTTTCCCAGCAATGAGTCGCAACACAGAGATAGTGGAAACCCTGAGAGCCTGAGTGGCTCTGAGCTGTGACCGTGTCACTAAGGGCCAGGAGGCATGGCTGGCCTGACCCTAGAATTTCACTACCTGCTGGGGCTCAGCAATAGTGAAGGAGGGCATTTTAGGGCAGACTCTTCCCAGCTTCTGTGCACCAAACCCCAAGGAGTCAGTGTTCAGAGAGTAACTCCATGTTGCACAGCCTGCACAGGTGGCCGTGAGAGCAGGACCATACTTGGAGTGGCCTTTCTGCCCTTCATCCACAGGAGAGATGGTTCTCACCCCTGGTTTTTCCCAAAGACTTATCTCCTCCACAGAGATTATTGACTAGAAACTTGTGGGCCTTATGTGGACTGCACACAGGATCTATTTGACTTGAGTTTTTTCCAATAATTCCAATTGCTGCCAGCATCAAAGCAGTGGGCATTGTCACATAAAAAAAAAAGACGGCTTTTCTGGGAGAGCTTGGGAACTCTACCCTCATTGAGAAAGGCCACCATGGCTTGAGCTAGTTGAGACCCTGTCACCTTTTAGCCTAAGGCATGTTTGCCTTAATCCCCAGACTCATTTCATGACACGCCTGGCCCCATGGCATTTGTGTTTATGATCCATGCCCCAATCTGAGTTTCTGTTATAGATGAGGAAGCTGAAGACCTGGTTTAAAAATCATGGAACTTGAGGCTCCGAGAGTGCTTTCCCTCTCCCAACCCCCTTTTCAAGCAGCTCTAGCCTCCACTGGCTAAAAGCAGCAGGGCCAACAGGAGATTCTAAGATGTGGGCCTTCACCCCACCCCCATGGTGGAATGCTCCCTCCCTATCCTCCACAACCATTGCATTTTCCAGATTAAAGATTCCAGGCAGGCTGGGGCGTATTTCCCACCCAGTGTCTGGGGCGTATTTTCTCCTTCAAGTCATTACAAGCTTGACATCTCCAGCAACCCCGGGTGTTGAAGGCGGGGCTGCCTTTCCTGACAGCCCCGGGGGTGTTGAGACACTAGCTTTCCTCTGTTCCTTTTCCATATGCCCCACTGTAGCCTTTGGTCTGGGTGTAGCTTGTCAACATTAAATAAGCACTTCTTGCAGTTAGCTCATAACAATTCTTTAGATCTTGGAAGCCAGGCTGTGGAGCTCTGCATATGTATAGATCTCATTTTCACACAACAGGCTGCTTAGCAGATGGGGACCCACACCAATCTCCAACGTTTAGCTGTGAGTTAAGACGTGGGAAACTAGGTGGCTTTTAACCAGTCCATACTGCTGCCAGCATTCAACCTTAGAGAATTTTCACAAGGAAAAGAAAAAAAAACCAAACCCAACAACAACAACACACACACACAAAACCAACAAAACCACAGTTTTCCTTGCTCTCCCCAAGCCAGATGGCAGATGGTATGGAACCAATAAAACACAGATTCAAACACTTGTTTATTTAACTTTGAATGTAATATGGCTTTGTGGTCCCTTGCAAGGAAACACCAACCTTCCAACCAAAGAAGTGACGGATTAGAGTCAAACCTCAGGGCGGCAGTAGGAAGATGTTCCTGGGGAAGCTATGTAAAGAGGGGCCGGGGACAATTAATAACTGGACCCTGAACCTCCTGGCTCATTTGCATATCTGGGTGCAAGCCTAGGAGGTCTTTGTGAGCACTGATTGACGCTTGGTTTCTGTGGCTTGTTTTTTGTCAAGGTTTAGTCCAAAAGGCAGGCAGCCACATGAGGAATGTTTCTGCGTCATTTCTGAAACAGCTGTGGAAGATGTTGCTCTGGGCCACCAATGAGAAAGACCATGAGAAAAAGTCTGACCTTTTTGTCTTTGGCTGACCTTAGGTGCTTTGGGTTTCTGATATCAGAGAATGAGGGCTCTGTGATGCAATATGGTCCCCTTCCTGCTTTGGCTTCCAAGAGACCCAGAGCTAAATTATATGCTCAGTTGAAATAACTATATTAGTTAAGATTCTTTTGGTTACAAGTGTAGAAACCCAACCCAAACTACTTTAAATAAAAAGATAACTTATCAGGTCAAGTAAGTTCAGAAGGCTTCAGAGATGGCTGGATTCAGGAGCTTAATGTTACCAGAGCTCCTTTCTAGACCTCCTGTGGGCTTTCTTCACAAACTTCTCCAAACGCACATCCTAGGAGTTCAGCAACCCCTGCTGAAAGAGAATGTTTTCCATCAGCTCTCTCAGCAAAATTCTGCTGGAGGTCTTCACTGATCCTGTTTGGCACATACACTCCTTTCCGAACCAGTCACAGTGGCCAGAAACTTGGGGTACAATGATTGGTCACACCTGGGCCAGGTGACCATCCTATAGGTAGAAAGAAGGGCAAAATTAGCCCTACCCTAAGCATATAGAATACATTTCTTATAAGAAATATACGGGGAGCAGTAAGAGTAAATATAAGAGTAGACTCCTACCTTAGCCTGGGATTCTGTCATAGATTTCTTCTCCACTTCCCTTATTCATTTTATGGCTCGCTCTCTTAGTTGTGTTAGTACATATGTGTTTTTCATGGCAGGCAATCTAAAAATTGTTGCATGTGGAAGCAACTTATACTGAATGAATGAATGAATGGAAGAACAAATGAAAGACTGAGTATACTCTAAAATATAGAGTTCCTGGAAAAACAGAACCATTGTGGACCCAGAGTGCCAGAACCAGAGGAATCTTTAGAGCTCCAACTATTCACAACATGGGTTATAAATGAGATCATGGAGGCCCAAAGTGGAGCTGCCCAAACTCTAGCAGCACATTATTTGCAGAGCCTGGTACCTAGCCAGGGCCAGGGCTCTTCCTGTTCCTTGTCTGACTATGACTTCTCATCTTCTTAAGTCTCTCCTAGGCCTGAACCCACTTTCACTCCTTGGACCCTTGTTCTGGTGTCTTACTATGAGTTGGCTGGCAATAATTTCTTGCCAATGTGTCAACTAATAAGAGTAAAACTGAATTTCCCCAGGATTATTTGGGTCTTCCAGACTCAAAAGAATGCACCTTTAAGAATAATCTCAGTATCAGTTTGCTAATTACTGAGTAACAAGTTAGCATGAGTGTAGCAACTTAACATACACATTTATTATCTCACAGTTTTGATGATCAGGAGCCCAGGCAGGAATTAGCTGCATCCTCTGCATAAGATCTTACAAAACAATAGTCAAGGTCTTGGCTGATCTGTGTTCTCATCAGGAGACTCAAATGCAGAAGATCCACTTCCAAGGTCACTCAGGTTGTGGCCGAATTCATTTTCTAGTCACCGTATCACTGCGTGCCCAGTGTTTTGATGGGTGTGAACTGCATGTGCCCTTAGGTCCTAGAATCTACCACCCATAGTTTCTTGCTTCCTCAACCGTTAACTTCATCAACCAGTGAGGAGACTTTCACTCCAATCTGCACATGGAGTTTTATATAATGTGACATCATCATGAGACTGATAGTCTGTAACTCTTGCCATATAGTGTCACTTAATCATGGGAGTGACATTCTATCACCTTTATATACTGTAGTATGTTGGTTAGAAGGAAGTCACAGGTTCTGCCAGGGATGCATGTTATTAGGGTGATCTTAGGGTCTTCCTCCACAATCTCTCACACCTTGGTGAACTGTCTCTGTATACCAGGAGGCCCCTATTCCACACCAGGCAGTCCTCTGGTCTCTGCAGACAACCAAGTGGGGACGATTAACCCATAAGTAGATAATGTCTCTATAGTAAGGTACATGCCACAGGCTGCATGTTGGAAGGCCTGGGCTTCACAGAAGGTAAGGTTTCCCTTTGCACTGGGAGGGCAGGGCTGTGGGGGTGTGTCAGAGAAGACTTCCCGAAGGAGTTGACATTGGCATAGCCTTGATGAATGAGTAGAAAGTTGGCAAGAAGACAAAAAAGTGTCAGAGAAGGCCAAGATGTGGAGGCAGGGGGTGAGGCAGGTTTGGGGAGCCACACGTCATCCTGTGTGACTGATACAAATGCATTGGGGTATTGAGGCTGAGACCACAGCACTGAGGGACTTAGAAGTTGGTAATTTTTCTGTGACCCACAGAAGGCCACCACGAGGCCATAATAGGGGAACTGGGGGCAGTGGCATGAGCTAGGGACTCCAGGGATGAGGGACCCAAAGCAGGAGCCTGAGCAGGGAAGTGGCTGCAGGCAAGAGACAAGCCTAGCTTGCCTGTACTGAGGAGGAGCCCCCGCACATCCCCACAAAGGGGCCTGGGGGAAGGTAGACCTTCCCAGACCCACTCAGGCAGCCAGGCTGTCAGAATGATGAGTTCTTCAGCCTAGCAGCTGAACGAAAGAAGAAAAAGTCCCTACAAGCCCTGTTTCAATGCCCTTGACCTTGCAGTAGAGCTCTAAGTGCAAAATCTGTCATCTATTAATCTGTTAGAAGTTGACAAAAGGGACTTTGATCAGAGGTTGTTTTTTCCCCACTTCTTAAGTTTCCTGATGACACATAATAGCCCATTTCAGCCGGAGGGCCGGAAGCACGGCCATCACTCTTGTGCTCACTTCAACCCCAGTGGCCTCCCCCTCCCTGCATGGCTTTCTCTCCGCCCCAGTATTAATTGGGCTGTAAGTGGTTACATGTGTTCCTTTTTATGTGTCAGTTGGAGTCTGCTATTTGAACTTCACAGCTATTTGGGAATACAGAAGTGATGCTCTAGCCCACATTGGGAAATAGAGCCGTCTGGAACATGTCACACTCACTCCTACCCCCTGTCTTTTTCTTCCTCTGCCCCTTGAAGTTTTGATGCCTTTCACCCTCACCCCTCCTTGGGAGGCTCCTCCTTGGTAGGCTCCCCTAACTTTGCAGCTCAGCTCTTGGAAATGAGGAAGTTCACAGCCAAAAAAGACCTTAGAGACCCTTAAGATGTACTTTCTCTTTTAAATAAATTGAAACCTAGAGGGGAAAATGTTTTTTTTTTAATGTAAATAACAGTTGTTGAGGGTTGATTACATTCACAGTTCTCACTTGTGTTCTCTCATTTCATCCTCAAAGTAACTCTGTGAGTTAGGAATCCCACTGCCATTATTCAGGTGGGGAACTGAGGTTAGAGGAGGTTAACTGCAAGGAGATCTAGGGCGGAACTGCCAAGGATCCTATCCCACCTCTGACACGCCCCGGCTGTGTGACCTTGGGCACGCTGTTTAGCTTTTCTGTGTCTCAGAGATGCAGGTCAAATAAACAGGTCAATAAGCGGGTCCAGTAATAAGACCTACTTCAAAGGGTTGTTGTAAGGATTAAATTAATTTAATGTTTTATGGAAAGCTAATGATAACTGTCAGCTGCTGTCCTGCAAGGCAATGTGCACAGTACAGTCAGAACACTGCTTCTGGCATGAGACATCTTTGGTTTGAATGTCAGTCACACCAATTAGCTGTGTGAACTTGGGAAAGTCACTTACTTTCTCAGAGACTGTTCCCTGCTCTACAAAAGGGGGATATTCCTGATGCCTGGGGGACTCACTGAGTGAAATGGTTAGTTCTCCACATGATTACCTAGTAGTGAATTTCACCAACGGACAAGCCCCCTTTAATCCCACAGAGATTTTCAACTGATCTTATTGACCCATTCAAATGTAAATGGGCTTCAAAATTATGAGTAATATCATCAGAGATTTTAGAAGATTTTGCATGCAAAAAGCAAAAACAATGTCAACAATGTTGTAGTGAGGGATCAAACTTAGAATGAAACAGAGGTCTTGAAAATTTAAATTAACAAACCAACTTTTTAAAAACAATACAACATTTGGAATATTTGGAACACAACATATGTCTCAGAAAGTAAAACAAAAGAATAAACAGATAGAAAGTTGAAAAGAAAGATAAGAAAATTGAAGGGTCCATCTAGGATATTCAACATTCAAACAGTAAGACTTCCAAATGGAGAAAACACAGGGGAGGAAATAATATTCAAGGAAATAATACAAAAATAAAGTTCTCAGAACTGAGATCATGAGTTTCCCTGTCAGAATCCACCACATGCTCAACACAGCAACTGACAAATCAAGACCCACATCAAGGCAAACGATTGTGAAATTTCAGAATATCATGAATAAAGAGAAGATATTAAAAGCTCTCAGAAAGGAAAAATAAAAAGCAGAAACAAAACAAAAACATGCCATGTGTAACGGAATAAGGTTCAGGATGGCACCGGATTTCTCAACAACACTTCGGGAAGCAGATTTACACCCTAGAATTCTATACCCAGCCAAACTATTAAGTATGAGCTTCTTAGCAGCAACACTGAAAACTAGAAGCAAAGCATCATCTTCCAAATTCTGAGGAAAAGTGATTTGCAACGTAGAATTGATGCCAGCCAAACAACAATTCAGCAGGGACTGTAAAGACATTCTAAAAATCAAATTCCTTCCAAATTTGCCTACTACCCTACCTGTCTCTGGATGCTAGCATTCTGCTGAAATGAAAGAGTCAACCAAGAAAGAAGTGGCTGTGGGACCCAAGAAGCAGGTGATCCAATGGAGGAGAAAGTGAAGGGATCCCTAAATTGTGTGGAGAGGTGCCAAGCTGTGGCAGCTGTGGCTCCAGGTAGACTTTCATCTCTTCCTGTCCTCCGAGGCCCCACCTTCCTGTAGCTGGCACTGTACATCCTTGGACAGCTGACTGACTTTCATTCAGGCCCCATCTGCAGCTGCTGGGCCAGCCTTCTATCCTTCCCTCCACAGGTCAAAGGAGACTTCTGGAGCCCCCCATGCTCCACAGGAATTGAGGACTCTGGTACTGACATCTGTTGTCTGGGTTTGAACACCCCACCCCAGTTGCTCCATCTTTAAACAGGATAATAATAGCATCCATGCCATGATGTCATAAGGTCATTGTGAGGATTAAATGAGTGCATGTTTACACAGCACTTAGAACGGCATCTGGCACGTAGTAATGCAATATGGGTATGTGTGAAATCAAATACATTACGTAGCAATGTAAAGCTAAATTTGTAGTAGCTTGGAAATACATTGGTTTAAAATTCAGCCACAGCTGAGGGGAATTTGCCAGCTCCCATTGTCCTGTGTACCTAGACACTCCCAAATGTTGTACTAGAAGCATTTCAGCTTTCCATGCTAATACAAGTCTGTCCACATTTGTTCCTGCTGAGTGCACTTCAGCAACTCCCCAAGGCCCTGAGGAAGAAGCTGTAGTCCTCTCGTCAGCCCATGAGGCTTGCTCTGCTCTTCTCTCCAGAATCACCTTGACCTAAGCCATCCTCCAGCTCCTCGTGAACTCTGCTCCCTCCCGCCTTAGGACCTTCAGCCTTGCTGTTCCCTCTGCCTGGACTACTCTTCCTACAGCTAACCCTCCTTCTTTAGCTGTTTTCTACTCACCCCTTGATTCTCAGCTAGGTCATTATTTCTGTGAAGAAGGCTTTCCTGGACCCAAAGGACATTAGAAATCAAAGGACACATTCTCTTGGCCCAGGGTATGTCAATATGACATCTGCAAGTCTTTGTGTCATCCATGCTTTCAACATAAATATACTGAGTGTCTATTACATGCCAGGCACAGTTTCTGGATTTGATGATCCAGCAATGAGCCAAAGAGAGCCTTTTACCCTGGGCGAGTGTACTGTCTACAACTTATTTGATGTTTTTGCTTCACTAACCATCAGCCCCACAAGGGCAGGGATACTGTGTGACTTGCTCACCACTAGATTCCTAGTGGCTAGGGTGTGCCTGGCGGAAAACAGGCTTTAACAGCCATTTGCTGAGGATTAAGCCCCAGGAACAGTGTTGTCTTCACCAAGACAGTGAAGCTGGGGCTGGGGGCACCATTCCCCTCCTATTAAACTTTGCGGATCTCCTAGTAGATCTGGCAGGAAGTGGAGGTGCTGACGAGCAGTTTAGCAAGAGGTTTAAAAAAAAGAGAGAGAGAAAAGCCCCGCCCGGTCAGAAGGTGGCTGCGGTCTCTTTAGTGAACATCCCTGCCTCCTCTGCTCCTCCTCTTCACACCCCCGCCCCTGCCTCTCATCTGTCCTGTTTGTAACCAGGCCAACCACCCAGATTAAGTGGGGCTCTGGGGAGTGGGGGGAGGGGCGTGTGTGACTGAGTAACCCTGTGACTAATCCAGAGAAATAGTCTGGCCCTGGCGGTTTACCCCAGGCTTGTTTGTGTCTAATTTCCTCGGGGAGGTCGACCCCCCCATTTCACTCTGAGGTTTCGGGTTTCCCCTAGAGCTCATGGGAGACATGCCAGGATGTTGTGTGTATGTGTGGGAAATCCTGGCATTGAAAGTAGGGGAGTGAAGATGAGACTGGGTGGGGAGTGCTCAGCTAGCTGACTCTTTCTCTGGAGGACTTCGCCATGATTCTCATGCACTTAACTGTTTCTTCCCAGGCCACGTGGCAGAAGAATCTAACAGTCACACCAAAGGAGACAGAAGGGTTTAGCACTTTATTTTCCCCAAGGGAAAGGTGGGGAGAGGAATAAGAATTAAGAAGCATGCGGTGCTAAATAGGTAATATGTAAGAGGTGCCTTCTTTTGTACCCCATCTGGGCACAGAGTCTGTCATAGCGTGTGCATGCCACAGATGCTTTCTAAGCGACCTGGGAGAACTTGGGGTCTCAGAGCAGATCTCCTGGGTTCGGGGCCCATTCTATCATTTCTGTCCCATAAACATGGATGTTTTTTCCCCCACATATCCACTCTGTGCTGGGCTGCAGAAGGACAGACACAAATGAATCAACTACTGCCCGTTTGTGGTTGAAAAGGACATTTACTGTCCTCAATCCTCATTTTCCCTATATGACAATCTTTCCTGCCTGCCTTAGAGGGTCATGAGGCTTACACAGGACAGTGCTCTGCCTATGACAAAGGGCTGTGGCATATGTGGTTAAATAGCAACCCCCCTCACAAACAATCGCTAATTAAGTAACTTGCCAGCTTGCTGGAGACTCTCCAGGCCCAGGACACACTGAACCCTTGAAACGAACAGGGACTCGCCAATTTTCCCAGGCACGTTTGTTCCCATCCATTGGGCAATATGTGCTTACCACATGTGATTTGTGTTTTTCCTCAACCTGTATCTATTATTCTTATTCAATAGTGCAATGAAATATGAGTGTGAAAAATAGGGCTGTTTCTTTGAGAGTTGAGTGCTTGCACCCAATACACGTGATCACTAAGCAACTTCAGGGGGGAATTGGGTATACATTAAGATAACTGTAAAAGAGAAAAAAGAATGTGAAAATTGTCTTTGGCATTCAGTTCTATGTTCTCAACTCACTTAAAAAAAAAAACAAAAGAAAACAAAACAGAGGCTAGACATTGTCAGTAATACCTTGTGGGTGTGATTTATTTGGAAAAGATAGCCAAGAATTCCAGTCAGGCAACCCAGATGATTCTCCACTTTCTGTGATTGTTTTGGCCAAGTGACCCGATAAAGCTGGATCTCATCAGATTCTGGAGGGCTTACCACCGTGTTCCTTTACTGCCTCTCAGTGAACTGGGAGGGCAATGGGACAGTTCTGACTCAAGCCACACAGCTAGGGAGAAAGCCTTGGAGCTGAGACAGGCTTCGTGGTCGCAGGGCCCAGGCTTTTCCTGGGGCGGACATGTCTGCCACAGCCCTGCTGCCGAGTGGCTGCCCAGGCTCTCTGCGGATGCCCCAGAGATGCCACACCACTGACAGGAGCCTGGCTCCTTGTGAGCTGTGTTCTGGTAAGCACCTCCCCTTTCTGTGTTCCTGGAATTGTCCTGCTTTGCCTCCGGGTGAAAAGGTTCAATCACTCACCTTTAGTTAAGAAGAAAGGTTCAGAAAGAAGCTAACACTGTAGTATAAATTAGCTTAGTGTAGTCACAGGGTATCAATATTTCTAGCAGGAAAAGGTCTTCTTATCCCTTCATATGGTCCTTCATTCTTTCCTGGGGCCTTTCCACCTCTCCCAACCCTAGAATCCAGCCTGCTCTTCCAAAAGCTCTACTGTAGGCCTCCTGAGCCTTATTTCTGCAGGTTTCTTGCAAGATTTCTCCTGACACCTGCTTCAAGTTTATAGGGGAAAATAGTATACCTTGGATCAAGACAAATTCTAATTCTAGTACTTTCTAACTCTGAGATATTAGACCATAACTTACCTTTTTAAAAGCTGTTATGTTTCTCAATTGTGTAATGGAATTAGGCAGCTCACTGTGATGGTTCATTCACTCAAAAATGTTTTCAGTAGCTGTGATATGCCAAGGATTGTGCTGCAAGGAGCTGGGAATGCAGGAGCAGAAACACCAGAGGCCCCAGAATAACAGCAGAAATGCAGCTTTGCTGGTTTATAGATGGTCTAACATGGGGGTAGGCAAACTTTTTCTGTAAAGGGCCAAATAATAAAGATTTTAGGCTTTATTCTGCCATTGTAGCACAACAGCAGCCATACAGAACACCTCAACAAATGGGCGTGGCCATGTTCAATGAAAACTTTACAGAAACAGGCAGTGGGATTTGACCTGTGGCAGTAATTTGCCTACATCTGCACTACAGTGTAAGTGCTTTTGGACAGGAGGCCAGTTGCAAATTGTCTGCTTGTGGATTCATCCTAGATTGGAGAGCATTTTTTGGAGGATCTGCATGTGTCTTTCTCACCCTCTGTGAAGTCTCATGTCTTTTGCTTATGTGGAGCTAGGTGTATCAGATCCCAGGCTAGCTGAATGAACTTTCCCAGCCTGCTTCCCTAATGGCAGTGTCACTTCAATAGCGTCCTGTGGTCCTTCGTAACAGATGCCACAGACGTGTCAAAGAGAAAGCAGATCTGGCACGACTGGGGAGGTGAAGGGGGACAAAGTCTCATCTCTTCTCTGGGCTTCAGTTTGCGTCCCTTAAAATGAAAGTGTTGGACTAGTGGTTTCCCAAAAGTGAATACTTATTGAATCACTCAGGGTGCTTATTAAAATGTAGATCCCTAGGCCCCCACTTTGGAGCCATCAGCTCAAACTCTTGGGGATTCTCAGCCACTAACCAGTGGCCCAGATGATTCTGAAGGAGGGCACTCTGAGGAGCACAGACTTAGGTCTCTTCCAGCCTTGACCTTCAGTGGTGTCAGCAGAATAAAGTTAGCCTGTCTGCCTTCGTTGGGCTGGGCTGGGCTGGGCTGTGGTGGGACAGAGAATGGTAGCGGTGGGATCACTATCTCGTCTGCAGGGACGTGGCAGGATGTGGTTGACCCGAACTTCCTGTGAATGGGGGAACCAGAGAACGGGGGAGAGATTAACACCCCAGCAGTAGGCTTGGCCCACATGCGTAGAATGTGCTCAGTGGGAAAGGAGAGTGTGGCCCCGCCTCCTTCTCTGACCATAGGCAGGCCATCTTGCCTCTCAGAGCCTCAGTTTCTTCGTGTGTAAAATGAGGATAATGAAGGGTCGCTTGCAAGGACACATGAGGAATAAATGATGTAACATTTATAAAATATCTGTCTCAATCAGAAACTTATATGGTAGGAAATTCCCTTTCACTGGCCTGATTTGCCCCTGAAAAGATCCAGGGGCTGGGTTCATCAATGACTTGCTGCCCTATCTTGGAGTGAGGGCTGGCCTTACTTTGCTTGATTGTAGAGTGGGGTGCTAATGCACCTGTGCTTCTCTGCCCCCTTTCTCAGGACTGCCTTGAAGCCTGGATGAGTCCATGAGACGGAAAGTGCACTGGTGCTGACAGGCATCATGGCAAAAGATCTCCAAGACCATTCTTGTCAGTCAGAGGGTTACTGACTTTTATAATGTCCTTGCTTCTCATTCTTTTTCAAATCAAGGCAGTAAGAAAACAGGGTTTCTGAAAGACATCATTGTTTAATACAACCTTCTCCCTTTGTTTTTTCTCTGTGTTGATGAAGAAACAATCATGGGTAAGTAACTGTGTAGTAGCCTTTCCTATGCTAGATGTAGGAGCAGGGTTTCAGGAGTATGCCACTGGGGCCCTAACCACACAAGCCTCCCAGTCCAGTTTGGAAGACACCACGTGTTTGTATGCGTGGGTCGTGAGATGGCGATGTGATAGTGATGGCGATGGTGATGGTAGTGGGGATGGCGCTGGAAATGACAGAGAGAGTGAAGATGATGACAGTGCTGATTGCCCTTCAACATGCATATAATTGTACGATTTGTGAAGCACGTTTCTGACCGTGATCTAATTTGATATTCAAATCTATCAAAACTCAATCCCCTATTTTACCAATGAAGAAACAGAGTAATAACTTCTCTAAGATCAAATAGTAAGAAAGTAGCTGAGTTGCACTCTAGGTTCTTTCTTTTGGCCCCAACAGTACCATTGTACTCAACACACTACAACTTTCTTCCTTTAAATCGCAACAGAACATTGCAAAATGCATGTGATCATTAGATAGTAGCATGAGTAATTGCCACATGGGAAGTGAATGATAAAAGAGCTCAGAGAGCCTGCGGGTCAGGAGACTGGTGGCTGCAGGTTTCAGAAGAGGCTTCGTGCAGAAAGAAGTAAATGGGTTGAGCCCAGAAGGCTGCACGGTGTTTGGATACTCGAGTGGTGGCGTTCTTCGAGAGAGGAAATGTATGGGTACAAAAGGAAGTGAGAGAGTTCACGGTGGGTCAGGAAACAGCCAGCCCCTCTGCTGCCCTGAATGGGGGGTACATACAGTGGATCTGCTGGAGAAAAGGAATGGGGGATGGTTCCTTCCAAAGGCCTGGGGCACTTCTCTTCAATTTGCCATAGGTGGCAGGGTCCCACTATGTTCTCCTTGACATCCTTGTTCCCTTCAACCCAAGTCTACCCATAATCAAATCAATGAGTAATCTATCTAATCAAAGGGCTCTCTGCTGTCTTAGCCCAGAGACAGAGTCTGTCACTTCCGACGTTTTTTTCTTTTAAAAATGTCAGGGTGCTTCTGAAACAGGAACAGCATTGAGGCAACAGCAGCTCTGACTCACAAAGAGCACATCAAAGAACAGCACCGATAAGGGGCTGGCAGTACTTGTGCGTGTGAGCAGAGTTTTCCTGACACTCTTTGAGGCTTGGGGCCCTCTGGGCAGCCTCGTTGTGGAAAGAAGCATGTGGTTTTCAGAAATTGGGTGACTCACCACACAGGCAGAGTTTCAGAACAGAGATATAGAGTCCTGGCCTGCTGTGACTCTTTCACCAAGAGCCCGGGCCTGGGATGCTGGGTCACTGCGCATCTCAGGTCTCCAGTGAGCTCAGAGAATCTGTCAATCCATCCATCCAACAATTCGCCTGTCCACCCGTCCAGCCATCCAATCATTCACTTATTTTTTTAATCCTCATCAGAGAATATGTTTTTATAGATTTTTAGGGGGAAGGAAGAGAGAGAGAGAGAGAGATACATCAATGGGAGGCAGAAGCATCGATCAGTTGCCTCCTGTAGGCACTCCAGCTTGGGATCAAACCCGCAACCTAGGTTGTGCCCTGACTGGGCATCAAATCTAGCAACATTTTTTGGGTGGAATGGGATGATACTCCAACCAATAAAGAGACCAGCCAGGGTCCATTCACATACTTGTTCAACAAGTACTATGAGCACTCACTCTGTGTAGGTCCCGTGCTGGAGCACCGAATGCAGCGGTGACAAAGACAGACCTGTCCCTGCCCCCATGAGCCTTATAGTCTACTGAGGGAGAGACATGGTAAAGAAATAATTACATAGCTCACCAGACTGCTACTGTGTAAGTGCTGAAAGGAAAATACAGGGTACTCTGAGGGCAGGCGTGTAACAGGAGAGATTGACCTGGTCTGGGAATAGTCAGTGAAAGCTGGGGCTAATGCTAAAGGATGGGTGAGACTGATAACTGTATAATCTGCCTTTTAGCACCATCCGCCCTGCCCCAGCAGGGATGGTACAAAGGTAGAACTCAACCTTGTTCTTTCAGATAATTTCTCTTACTCTCTCTTGCTTTCCACACACACACACACACCACATACACACACTGTGGTGAGTCCATGGAACAATCGTAAAGTTTGGGGTCTCGTACACCTGAGTTCAAATGCCATATTCTCAGCTTACTGTCTTTGACTTTGAGTGAATTACTTAATTTTTCTAATCCTCAGTTAATTCTACCATACAGTGAGGACAACAATAATGGCCTTCAAGAGATAGTTTAGAATGTAGGCTGAGATCATTTCTATCAACTTTCAGGCCTGTAGTAGATCCTCAACAACCTGGTCAGACTGTTCATCTACCGTATGAAACTGTGTGTGAGTCTCACAGTAGTTTCATTCTACAGAGGTGGCCAGAGCACCCAGCTGGCTGTGGGGCCCCTCCTGGAGCACACCACTGTCTGCCATGGGGATGGGTAGCTGCTACCCAATTAAGAGTGGAAATTCACCAAAATTCACCAAAATGAATTGCAGTTTACCACCCAGTTCTTCTCCTGGAAGTTACATGCCTTCTAATAGCCCCCAGAGTTTCAAAACAGTTACATCACTCAGATTCTGTCAGTGTGTTTGCTGTCTGCATGGGGGTGGCAGCTTCCCTGTGCTCCCGCTCCACCATCTTCCTAGAGTCCCTCTTGTATAGTGCACTTAAAAAATAGGATATGTGCTGTTTTCCACTTTCTTTCATCTAATTAAGTCAAAGTGATTCGTGTCTTCAACTTTTGATGGGTGAGTGATTTTTTCGTTAAGATTATAGCATAATTTATTTAACTAGCCACCTATTTCTGTACCTTTGAGCCTACTCCCAGTTTTTTATCATTATAAACCACACACACACACACGCACACACACACAGAAGTTTGTACACGTCTTGGCTTCCGTGTCTGATTGTTGCATTAGAAAAGAAGACAAGACTCTGAGGTGCACTGGGAGAGAAGTGGGGCAGGAAGCACACAAAGGAGGCAGGGCTTTTCAGGCACGAGGTGCAAAAGGCATCTCATGTTCAGAAAATGTTGAGAACTGTAAAAAAATCCAGACTCTGCTTTTTTCAAAGTCTTCCACGACCACTCCAGTGCGTGGAGCAATATGTATATTCTTGGATGTTTTGGGCCATGCCTCCCAGGGTTTCTCCTCTTGGGCCCCCCGGTTCCCCCAAGATCCCAGGCTATATCCTATGGGACTGGCAACTCAGACAGGTTCCTCTAAAAACCTAGACAGACATAAAAAGCCAGGGCACGTTTTAAGAACAATTTCCTTATGTCTTAAAACAGTGCCCAGTCAGAGGAAACGTAGTCCATGTGTGTCTAATTTACTGGTGTAACAAAATACAAAGGTTGGAGGTCTTCCTTTCCCTTTTCTTTGTTTGAATTTAAAAGGAGCTATTTGATGCCCGGAAACCCTTTGAGGCTTTTTATTGCCCTTGTGGACCTAACAATAAAAGATTCTTACAGGCAGAGTTGTTGGTGGGTCTGGGTGGAAAACCCAAGAACCAAAGGATGGGTTAGATAGAAGCTGAGGATCTCAGACTTTTGGAAGTGGCTCAGGTCTGGGGTCCATGTTAGTGTTCTGAGAGGGGACAGGTGGCACAGACTTGTAGGGCGTCCAGCCAGCAGCTTCCTGCCTTCCCCACAATGCCAGAAACTCCCTGCCATAGCTTTAGGTGAAGACCAGTAAGGGGGTGCCTGTACCCTCTCCCCACTGAGGCACTGTGCTAGGAAGCACAAGAAACTGTAGCACTATTTCTCAAGTAGAGATAATTGTGACCCCCAGGGGACATTTGGCAAAGTCTGGAGGCATCTTTGGTTGTCATGCCCAGAGTGGGTGATGTTCCTGGCATCTAGCAGGCGGAGGCGGGATGCTGCTAAACATCCTACAGTGCATAGAACAGCCAGCTTTCTAACAAACAAGTGTCCATCCCTAAATATCAATTGTGCCAATGTTGAGAAACTTGTTTTTGTTTGGGGCATCTTAAAGCAGAAGTTAATACTAGAATAAGTACACCCACTAAGGTGTAGTGAGGCAAGACAGGTGTTTTTCCTCCCAGTCCCTCAACCCTACTGTCTTCCCTTAACCCCCGACACACACTCTCTTCCTGGGACCTAAGACACCAAAACCTCATTGGAAGCCTAGCTGAGCTGGCATAAGAAAAAGGCCATTTGTAATCAGAGCAGGCCTAAGGGCACCCTGGAGGGGGAGCAGCAGGAGGATGGGGTGGTCGAGCCAGGGAAGGAGGGCAGCACTATGTGTGAGGGGGAGGAGCAGTGCAGGCTGAGAGGTGAGAATCAGGTAACAGGTGGGTGCTGCTAGGCTGTGTGTGGGACAACAGCAAGTTCTGCTGCTGACAGGAGCAGAGGACCTGTCAGAGACAGGAGAACAAAGGACTCTTAACAGGGCTGATGAAAGTAGAGGGATAATCAATAGACCATGGTTTAAGAAGTAAATATCCACGCAGCCAGAGGCTGAGAATTGTTCCATAAACAACCTAGGAAGCTCGTGGGATGTGATGGGGGTGGGAACAGGGAAAGTCATCCAGACCATGTGGGATGAAAGGCTGCTCAGGGAGTAGACCTCCCTCTGTCCCTACCCCAGGTCTCCCAGCTGCAGCCCACCTGTCTGGCAACTTCGGTGCCTTGGGGTGGTCCAGCTGGTCGGGGTCCTCTCCCTGCTCTCAGTCTCCCTGCCAGTCTTCCGGGTCCTTCTTGTCAAACACCACGCTGTCGCTGCACCCTCTTACTCAGGAGCCACCAGTGGCTCCCTGGCACTTGTCCCGTCTCATCCAAATGCCTCTCTGTGGCTTCCTAGTCCAGTTATCATTTCTATGAGTGTTTATTTAATTTATTTTTCATTTCATGTTGAGATTGAAAATATAGCACATGAGCATGAACATGATCAGATAACCCAACAGTGCAAAAGTATAAACAATAAATATTGACCCTAACTAGATGCTCAGATATCCCATTCTCCCTCCCCAGGGATACCAGAAATCTGTTACACATGTCACAGGGTTTTTGTACATGTTTTTATCTTACAAAAATAAGACATTATATACTTTGCTCTTTGCTTTGACTATTTTGCTTGTAATATACCTCTGAGATCCCTCATATTTAGCACAGTGTTCCATCACCTGAGGGCACCCTGATTTACTGCATTAGACTCCTGCTTAAGACTTAGTTTCCAATCTTTTGCTAAAATAACCAACACTGAAATAAACACACTTGGATACTCCTTTTGCTTGTAAGCAATGCACGACCATATCTGAGGACAAATTCCTACAGGCAGAGTGACCATGTCAAAGGACATTTACATTTTCCTTTTTTTAAGTATATTTTATTGATTACACTATTACAGTTGTCCCATTATTTTCTCCCCTTTGTTCCCCTCTACCTTTCACCCTCCTCCCACCAGCATTCCCCGTCCCCCATTACTTCATGTCCATGGGTCATACGTATAAGTTCTTTGGCTTCTCCACTTCATATACTATTGTTAACCTCCCCCTGTCTATTTTGTACCTACCTATATGCTTCTTATTCCCTGTGCCTTTTCCCCCATTCTCCCCTCTCCCACTCCCCACTGATAACCTTCCATGTGATCTCCATTTCTGTGATTCTGCTCCTATTCTAGTTGTTTGCTTAGTTTGTTTTTGTTTTTGGCTATTTTTTAGGTTCAGTTGTTGATAGTTCTGAGTTTGTTGTCATTTTACTGTTCACAGTTTTGATCATCTTCTTTTTCTTAGAAAAGCCTCTTTAACATTTCATATAATAAGGGCTTGGTGATGATGAACTCCTTTAACTTGATCTTATCTGGGAAGCACTTTATCTGTCCTTCCATTCTAAATGAGAGCTTTGCTGAATAGAGCAATCTTGGATGTTGGTCCTTGCCTTTCATGACTTTGAATATTTCTTGCCAGCCCCTTCTTGCCCGCAAGATTTCTTTTGAGAAATCACCTGATAGTCTGATGGGAACTCCTTTTTAGGTAACTGTCTCCTTTTCTCTTGCTGCTTTTATGATTATCTCCTTATCTTTAATCCTGGCTAATGTAATTATGATGTGCCTTGGTATGTGCTTCCTTGGATCCAACTTCTTTGGGACTCTCTGAGCTCCCTGGACTTCCTGGAAGTCTCTTTCCTTTGCCAGATTGGACAAGTTCTCCTTCACTATGTTTTCAAATAAGTTTTCAATTTCTTGCTCTTCCTCTTCTCCTTCTGGCACCCCTATGATTTGGATGTTGGAAAACTTAAAGTTGTCCCAGAGTTTCCTAAGCCTCTCCTCGTTTTTTTGAATTCTTGTTTCTTCATTCTGTTCTGGTTGAATGCTTATTTCTTCCTTCTGTTCCAAATCATTGATTTGAGTCCTGGTTTCTTTCCCTTCACTGTTGGTTACCTGTATATTTTTCTTTATTTTACTTTGCATAGCCTTCACTTTTTCCTCTATTTTGTGACCATACTCAACCATTTCTGTGAGCATTCTGATTACCAGTGTTTTGAACTCTGCATCTGATAGGTTGGCTATCTCTCCATCGCTTATTCTATTTTTGGAGTTTTGATCTGTTCTTTCATTTGGGCCATATTTCTTTGTCTCGGTGCACCTATTACATTGTAAGGGGCTGAGCCTTAGGTATTCACCAGGGCAGGGCAATCCAGGTTGCTGCGTTGTGGAGCTGTATGCCAGTGCGGGGATCTGAGAGAGAACAACGTCGCTTGCTCAGCTCTCTGTGGGCTTTCAGTCACTTCCCCTGCTATCCATAAGCAAATTGAGTCCTCCTGGTGCTGATTCCCAGGTGGGTGGGCTTCTGTAAGTTCTAGGACCCTGTTGGTCTCTCTGATGAACTCTCTTGTGAGGCTGGGAGTTTCTACTGCTTCAACCCCCACAGGTTTTCACAGCCAGAAGTTGTGAGGCTTTATTTCCCTGTGCTGGAACTCTGGATTGCATGCTCTGTCTTGCTCCCCAGTTGTTCCTCCTGGTTTATCCGCAAGCAAACATGGGACTGCCAGGTCTGCCAGCTGCCACCTTGGCCAGGAATCCTCTTCACCCTGGCTGCCTGTTTCCGCCCCTCCTACTGGTCTGGATGAACGTTCCTTCTTTAACTCCTTGTTTGTTGGACTTCCATACAGTTTAATTTTCTGGCAGTTCTGGTTATTTTTTTGTTTTTAAATTTGTTGTTGTCCTCCTTTTGGTTGTGCAAGTAGGCAAAGTGTGTCTGCCTACACCTCCATCTTGGCTGGAAGTCACATTTTCCATTGTAATAGATATTACAAACCACTCTGCAGGGCAAGGCAGACCCTGCTTCCCTTCTGTCCAGTCACCCTCTGTTCTCATGAAATGCAGTCTTTGCCAGTCTGGTAAGGGAAAAATAGCACTTGTTTTATTTTGCATTTTTTTTTTATGATTGAGGCTGGATATCTTTTAATCTGTTTCAAAGTCATCTGTATTCCTTTTTTGTCAAAATGGTTGCCTTCAAGCCCTTTGAGAATTTCTCTAGAGAGGTGTGGAATACGTATTTATTGACCTCCACTTATGTGCCAGATAGATCAGAGCTGGCCTCTGCCCACCCTCTCTTATCCACTGTTATCCCTTATTCTCCCCTCCCAAAGCCCAGCTCCAAGCCCATGTGTGTGTGGGTGTTTGAGGAATGAGTATATCTTATTTTGTTTATATCATCCTTTAATTTCTAAAACAACTAATTATAACAAGTAATGCATACTCTTAGTAGAACACATCAACAGTATAGAAAAGAATAAACAAGAAAAAAATTAAATTTCATGTGATTCCAGTCGCACCCAGATAAACATTTTTGTGACACATCTTTAATATTACACTCTACATATATGTGCTGTTCTTAGAAAACTGAGATCATACTGCACATGTAGTTTACTTTTTGTTTCCCTTTAATACTATGTTATCACAAATCCTAAAATTATTCAAAAACCTCATTTTTATTGGCCAAAATTGTTTCATATGAATGTTCCAAAGTTTTTTTAACCAACCTCCTGTTCATGGATTTTGTTTCCCTCCCTCCCTCCCTTCAGCTCTATACACAAATGTTTTTTTATATCTCTTATTATTTCCTTCAGATGGATTCCTAGAAAAGCAACTACTAAGTCAAATGTTGCATATTTTTATGGTTCTTAATTTGGTGGCTTGGCTAGTTCAGAAAATATTCTATTCCTTGTATGTCTAGATATCAGACAGTTAATAACCCAGATGCCCTGACAGCATGGGTTCTAGATGTGGTTTTGTCTCAGTTGTGAGTATGACTCAAGCTGAGTTGTGTGGGGGGCAGGCAGGGGCAGGGAGCACCCATTCTGCCTGCGCAGATCAGGGCAGAAGTGGCGTGGATCTGGTGCCATGAGTTAGGGTGGTCACTCCTGTCCTGGAGCTTTCTGATCAAGGCTGAAGCAGCAGCTGACAGCCGGGTCTGGTGGAGGGACTCGTTCCTGGAAGTCCAGCCTAAGCCATGTGTTACTTTCACTTCCCGATGATTCTGTGAGCTGTGAATTCTCCTTAACGAATCCCTTTCTATTTAAACTAGCTAAGGGGATTCTGTTGTCTCTAACTAAAAACACTGACCAACAAAATCCCTGTTTGACAAATTGTCCCTGTTTGTCAAAATGTCGCACCAACTTATGGCCCCACGAAGTTCTAGAGAATGTGATGCTAAGAACATTGCAGGGAAACCCAGTTCTCTCTTTGAGGGAATGCTGGTCAGGGGAGGTGCTGCCAAGAGGAGTGTTAGAGCTGAGATCCTGAGCTGGTGGGAGTAATGACTGAAGTTGGCCAGGCATCTCCTCCCTTGGGCCCAGGCCCAGTGCTGAACTCTCCTTGGATGAGATCTCATTTACTCCAAACCGCCCTGAGAGGGAGGATTCCAACCTTTCTTTCACAGGTTCAGAGAAGTTAGGTAATTTGGCCAAGGCCACACTGCTGGTAAATGCTGAAGTCCAGACGCCACCCAGCTCTGTTTGCCTCTGGAGTCTACGGTTCAAATGGGATCACATTTCCCACAGAACAGAAAAAATGGCCACCGTGCCATGGAGACAGTTTGTGGATACCACCTTCACCCAGAAACAGCCAGTATGAACATCCCTAGCAACAGGTGAATTGACATCACACGTCCTGAGGAGCTACACGGAGAAGGACTCAGCATCTCTTATGTGATTTTCCTGCCCACAGTGCATGACCTGGGTCTAATCATGAGGAAACACAATCAGACAAGGCCTGTACTCATCACCAATGTCAAGGTCATAAAAGACGTAGAAAAGTGAAGGACTATTCCAGACTCAAGAGACCTACCTGATCTTGGACTGAGTCTTGTATCAGAGGGGGAAAAAAGACTAAAGGACATTACAGAGACAATTGGCAAATTTAATATAGACTGCACGTCGGTAATATTACATCCTCGTTAAGTTTCCAAAGTTGGTGATGTGGTCGCATGAAAAAATATGCTTGTTCTTAGAAAATACATGCTGATGTAGTTAAGGGGAAAAGGAATAGTCATAAGAATAGAAACAGTGAGGTGTATAAACAGAGAAAAAGAACAGTGGCAGAGTGTTAAATTGGCAAATCTAGCTGAAAGTGTATGGGAGTTTGCTGTCCGACTCTTGCAATATGTATTTAGACTTGAAAAACTGCAAAATGAAATTTGGAAACAAATATTGACCCTTCCTGGAACCAATGCTTTAAGCTACAGAGCGAGGGGAACAAAAGCGATTTCCACTTTCTGAGGACCTGTGACATGCCAGGCACTGACTGACATGTTTGATGTCCACAGGGCTCCTGAGAAGTAGCTCTGCTTATGCCTGTTGACAGATGAAGAAACTGATGCCCAGAGACCTGCAGTAACAACAAGCCCAGGGAACACAGCAGTTAGTGGCCAGGCAGGCTTTTAAGCCCAAAACTTTCTGATGCCTAAGCCCAGGAGCTCACATCACCTCTGGGTAGAGGGGCAGTGGAGGAAGGGTGTGGGCAGGAATGACATCCTGGACTTCTGGTCCCTGGCTGGCCCCCATAGGCACTGAGGGGCATCCTCCACTTTGGGAGGATGATCAGTAAGAGGGAAAATGCTGGGAGGAGATCCAGGCTTCCCATGCCTGCAGCTTCAGGGCACAGTCCCCATTATAACCACGGCTTCTTCTACAGGGTTGCCAGAAGGAAGGTAGAAGAGCTGTGTCCCAGTCAACAGGAGCTCATAGTAACTCACTCGGACTCTCCTGGGGAGATGACAAAGACAAAGCAGGGCTGCTGGGTCTGAATCCCTCTGCCACCTGCCCTCCACGGACTAAGCCTGCACACTGCTGCTCACTGAAGCAGTAACTGATAAAACGTCATGATAAATAATGGGTGGTTTAGCACCCACCCTGCCAACGTGTGAGTTATATTTCATTATCTTAATCTTTTGAAGCAAGAATCATTTCCAATGTTGTAGAAGTGGGGACTGGGGCTTAGGAAGTTTAGGCAAATTGCTCAAGGCCACACTGCTCAGGAAAGGCAGACTGGGCATTCCTAAGTGGGCCTGGGAGACCCTGAAGTCAGCCCTGGCCCTGAAAGGGCCCTGGGAGACCAGCCTTAGCCCTCTTCTTGTTTGGCAGTGTAGGGAGCTGAGCTTTGCAGGGCGGCATGGCAACACACAAAGGACCCACTGCCTGAGAGTGGTCCAGGAGGGGCCAGCGTGGCTGCTGGGCTCCTAGTTCAGCATCCCCTTGAAAAGGGGAGGTGCTGTGCAGGTGCTGGGCTTTTGGAGCAGGTGGAGCCACCCTAGGCCAAGGTGTGAATCAGATGACAGTGTTTTTGATGGTACACTCATGCCACTTCACCTACATTCTCAGTCTCCTGTATCCTCAGCTCTCTCACCACCCTCCCACCCAAACACACTCTGCCTCCATGTAGCCTTCTAGATGGTCAGAGGTGCCTACAAGGGTGACCAGTGCCCTAGTAACCCCTGCCTCCAGCTCTCTAGGAGAAGGCTCTGCTAAAAGAATTGACAGAGAGTCAACAACTATAATGTTATGTAGCATCCTTTTATTTAACCAATGTCTTCAGGAGATCATAACACCTTACTTACTCCCAGTGAATCAAGTTTCAATAGATGAAGTAGGCTCCTATGGAGAAGTATCAAGATAGAACCAATGGAGAGGATCCTTATTATAAGTCTGAAAAATCTCAGTATCATAATACTCCAAGTGACCGAGTATAGTCTCATTTCCCAACCTGAAAATATCCCCACCAGTGGTCATCTGGCTTGATTACTTCTATTGTCAGGGAGCTCACTACCTAATGAGGCAGTCTATTCCAGCTTGGCCAGCTGCTCAATAGCTTTGTTGTGTAACAGCTAGCATGATCCGCTTTTTTCCAGGACTCCAGCTGGTCTATCTGAGGGCAGCTGGCCAGGGTTGACTGTGTTCCAGCTAGAACAGGTGTGCATTTCTCCCTGTGACAGCATGGAATCAGCCATCCATCCTCACACCCGAGGTCAAATATTTGTCACCTTTCAATGGCGGTGGCAGTCAGCCTGCCTTATTTTTCCACATCGGAAGAATCTGATTATAGCAGGTCCATTCTTAGGTTCAAGTCACAGAGTTCCCTGACATAAGCGTTGTATTTAAAGGCTCAGTGCTGGGACTGTCCCCAGCTATACCCCACCAGCCTTGGTTGGCTTTATTGCCCCATCTTTTGGTAACATGTAAGTCAAGACCTGAGTCTCATTTGCATGATATATGCCATGAATGGTGGTGACAGAAGTCTGTGACCTGGCCACACCCTACAGTGGCATACAACACTGTCTGGAAGGTATATGTCTGCAAAAGACATGCAGAACCAACCACAGGCAAGGTGAGGTCACATACCCCAATTCAATGCCTGTCTTTCCATGCTTCCCAGTGTGTGCCATGCTCTATATTGGAGTAAATATCATTACATAAAACAGAATTTGCGCCCTGCTGGCATAGCTCAGTGGATTGAGTGTGGGCTGCAAGCCAAATCATCGCAGGTTTGATTCCCAGCCAGGGCACATGCCTGGGTTGCAGGCCGTGGCCCCCAGCAACCGCACATTGATGTTTTTCTCTCTCTCTCTTTCTCCCTCCCTTCCCTCTCTAAAAATAAATAAATAAATCTTTAAAAAAAACAAAAACAAAAACAGAATTTGCTACATCAAGGCTTGGTTTAAGCAATACATTCTAGACTAGGAGATGTACATGAGGGATGATATTAGTATAGTCAGAGAATACTTCCTGGGGGAGATGGCCTTCAGGTGAGTTTTAAAGACTAGTTAGAGGTAGCTATGCAGAGTGAAGGGGTTCAGCTGCTGTAAGTAAAGGCTAAACTAGCCCTGGATGGTGTAGCTCCGTGGACTGAGCATGGGCCTGAGAACTAAAGGGTTGCTAGTTCAATTCCCAGTCAGAGCAGTCTGGGTTGTGGGCCAGGTCCCCAGGTGGGGGTAACCACATATTGATGTTTCTTTCCCTCTCTTTCTCTTTCCCTTCCCCTCTCTCTCTCTTTCCCTTCCCCTCTCTCTAAAAAATAAATAAATAAAATCTTTAAAAAGTAAAGGCTAAAATAACAATAGCTCAAACACAATGGAGGTGTGTTTCCCTCATGTAACAGTAATAGTTTAAGTAGTCCTGGGCTACTGGATGACAGTCCTGGATGACAGTTTCGTGGCTTTGGAGCCAGGATCCATCTGTATTATTTTTCTGCCACTCTCATCAGCAACTTCTACCATGTGGTCCAGACAGCTGTTCCAGTGCCTGCCATCATATCCTGAGTTCAGCCTACAGAAAGAGGAGAAGTGGAAGTTGAGGAAATGCCATTTCCATTAGGGACAGTCATGATGCAGAACTTGTGCACACACACAACTTTCCCTCGTGTCTCACTGGTAGAACTTTGTCTCGTAGCCATACCCACAAACCAGCCTGGGAAGTATAATCCTTAGTTCTGCTCCTAAAGGCCACAGGGAGAACAGATCCTTGAGGGGTCCCAGCAGTCTTTGCCATAAGGAGAAGCTAATCCTAAGCAGCTGGAGATGGGCATGACTTGCTCGGGCATGTAGAGATGAGGGAGGGCCTGAGTCTGTGAGGAGCTCACATAGAGAAACTGTGAGAAGGAAAAGCCTAATGGAGAAGTTGAAGGCACCGGGCCATAGTCAGCAGGGAGGGCTTCTTACGCATCTTGTCCCGAGGGCCAGAGACTGTAGAGGGACCTGGATGAGTCCAGGGCTGAATTCACAGAATTACACACTTGAGATTTGTTTTATAAACAGATACATTTCTGATAAGTCAAAATATTTAAAATTGTATCTTATTTTATTTATTAATTTTATTATATATATTTCATTAACTTTATTGGGGTAACATTGATTAATAACATAAATTTCAGGTGTACAACATTATAATTTGTCATCTGTATACTCTGTTGAGGGTTCCCTACCAGAGGTCTAGTTTTCTTTTGTTACCCTATATTATAGGGTATAATATACCCTATACACCCTTTACTCACTTTGCCCTTCCCGCACCCCTCTTGATTGAAAGAAGATGTGGTATATACATATATACACATATATACCACATCTTTTTTCTATCTATCTATCTATCTATCTATCTATCTATATCTATCTATCTATCGTCTCTCTCTTTCTCTATATATGATGGAATACTACTCAGCCATAAAAAGAAGAAATATTGCCATTTGTGACAACATGGATGATATGTCAGGTGGAAAAAGACAAGAACTATATGATTTCACTCATACATGGGATTTAAAACAAATACAAAAATTTCACCCTATTTAAGAAATTAAGAATAGAGTTATCATATGACCCAGCAACTCCTCTTCTGGGTATTTACCCCAAAGATTTGAAAACATTTATTCACAGAGACATATGCATCCCTATGTTTATTACAGCATTATTTGTGGTGACCAAGATATAGGAACAATCAAAGTGTCTTTTGATAGATGATTGAATAAAGGATTTGGGGTAGATACACACAATGGGCCAGTACTCAGCCAAATGAAAGGATGAAGTACTGCCATTGCGACAACATGCATGGACTTTGAGAATATTGTGCTAAGTAAAAAAAGTCAGGCAGAAAAAGCTTAGAACTATTTGATTTCAGTCCTACATAGGACTTAAAACTGAAATCAGCAAGTGAGCAAACAAGAAAACAAACAAACGAAAACTCACAGACACAGACAACAGTAGGGTGGTTACCAGAGGGAAGGGAGGTGGGGGTCATAAAGGGTAAAGGAGGTCAAACACATGGTGACGTAAGATTATTTGACTTTGAATGGTGGTCATATAATGCAATTAGAAGGTCATGTAACATAGAAATGTACACTTGAAACCTATATAATCATATTAACAAATGTCACTCTAATAAATTTAACAAAAAGAAAAAAATTACACCCTATTAAATCAGCCTGAGGGAGAGAAGCTATCAGGTGGTTTGCAATGTAAAAACAAACAAACAAACAAAACCTTGTATGTCATTTTGCAACTCAGAAAAGTTACTTTTCTATTGATCTTTTTATGTAAGTCCCACATCACAGGCCCCATTTTTGGTACAAGTTTATATACCGTGTTATGGCTTTGCCTCAATGGGAAGGCTCTGCCGTGGGCATCTGTTATCTAATTTTATCCTTTCATCAACATAATATAATCAACATACTATTCCTATTTGACAGATGCCGAATTAACAAAGATCACCAACCTTTCATGTGGTGAGGTTAAGCCTTTTGCCTTTGCACCATGCCGCCTCCCAGGAAACAAGTGGGTGTCTGCAGCAGTATTTCCCAAAACATGCAACAGTGAAACACTGCCCCTCACATCGATTGATTAAAAGATCTGTGGTCCAGTAAGTCTGGAAAATGATGTATCTCTCTCCACTTGGAGATTCCCAGAGCGTAGCAGCATAAATTCTGTAGAAAAGAGCCCAACGAGACTTTAAACCATCGCTGTTTCCCAAACTTATGTGAGCAGAGAACAACCTCACGAGTCTGGCCCACGGTGCCTCCTCTCTACTCTTTCCTTCCTCTCCGACAGGGTTCCTCTGTCTGGGAAAAGTAGGAGACTGATTGCTAAGGACCCCAGGCAAAGTGTTGTGTTATCTGAGCAATTTGCTTAACATCTCTGTTGGGGTTTCAGAGAAACAATAAACAACACTCCTTCTCTTCTCCTTCTTGAGTTCAGGACACATTGAGTGATCAGATGGATATAAAAATGTTAGCTTGATTCTGGTAAGTGCTACACTGCAGATGGCTCAGGTCTGCAGACAGATGGGCTGCTCCCATGCCTCCTGAATCAGCCAGCCTTTCCCACCCAAGCACACCCCAGTGGGCTGACTCATTGTCCAGTGGGCAGTAGCAGGACTGAGGGCATCACTACGGGCAGTCAGATCCCCAGAAAGGGGAACCCAGAAGGGCAGAGATGTTGGGCTCAGTTCCTTCACCCAAACTCACCATTCAGGTAAGTTGCTGCTCCCTCTCAATGATCTATGCCTCAGTTTCCTGGTTTGCCAAATGGAATTAATGGAACTCACACTATCTGCCTCCAGGGTTGTTATGAGAATAACACAAATGGTGATGAAAAAATGCTTCGAAAAATTCAATATACTAAATTATCTTATTTGGGTGGCTGTTCTCATTGGGTTACTGTTTATGTTAAATCATTCGATCATTCATTCATTCATTCATTCATTCAAAAAGTGGATATGTTAGGTATCAGCTAGACACTGGGAGAATAAGGCACAGATTTTCAGCTGGGGCCCCTGAACCACCACTCTCCCATCATGTCATGCCCAGTCCCACCTCTGTGCCTGACCCCTTAAAAGTCCTCTCTCTCCTCTCTAGCCATACATATTCTATCTAATCTGTGAGATAGCTCCAAACGCATTTTCTCTGATAAGCCATTGTTTACTTGGCCACCCCTTTCTTGGAGCTCATCAAGCCCTCAGTATCTGCAATGCTCATCTTCACACTTGCTTTTCTCCCACCGTTTTAGGAGGCTGGGAGTCATCTCCTCCCTTGGGTGCCCCATGACCCTGTCTCAGATGCAGGACTGGACATGCAGGAGGGATCAGGGATGGCATGATGACAGACAGACTGCTGATGGATTTAGCCAGCCGGGGAAGGTGGCTGGGTGGCCATGATCTCATTTTCCCCATTCACTGATATGTTCCTAATTCGGCATTATGAGATTTTTCTGGAATGTCAGCTGTGCTGTTTTGAGCTGGGCCACGAAGGGCAGAATGTCCAGAGGCGCAAGGGGAATGGCATGTGGGAAGGGCTTGGCAGAGGGCACAGTGTCTGCAGCCTTTCCCAGCCTCCCGCAGGGTCTCAGAATGTTCTGATCCACTTTAGAGTCTTAAAAGGGAAATGTCAGGGAAAAATACTCAAGGGGACTTGGGGACTGTGGATTACAGGGAGAATAGAGTAGTAGAAGGTCAAGAGTAAGGTTCCCCCAGGCAAATCACATCTGACCGGAGGAGTCGGGGCTGGGGTCCCAGAGCTTGGGGCTGCACGCTCAGAGATGCCATATCTGGGCCAGTGCCCACAGGACTGGTGGCTGGGATGTGCGACTCCCCAGGGCCAACTCAAGTGCACTGGACTTGGGTCTTTCTGTGGCTGCTGACGGGCCACTCTCTGTGCCTTAGTTTCCTCATTGATAAAAAGGGGTGTTTCATTTTTAAACTTGAACTGTTTTTATATTTAAAAGTTAGACTATTTTACATGGAATATTATATTCTGTAAATGTTCTTTTAAAAAGTCGGACTGTCCCCAGATCCTGGGCCTGCAGAACAACAGTTTGTGTGGCAGTCACCCCCACACCCCTCCCTCTGCCCAGGTCCTGGCTCTTCGCTTCCTCTGACATGACCCTATGGCTCCAATAGTGTTTGGGTTCATCCCCAGCCCTCACTCTGACCACATACCTCCTGTGGTTCTTTCAGCGAGGGCACTGCATGATTCAGGGTGGACCTGGGGTAGGAGCTCAGGCGGAGCGGTGTCTCGGAGGCCTGGGCCCTGGGTGGCAGCTGCACTGGCTCTCAGGCCCACCTGGGTTAGCTGCCTCCCTTCTCTACTTTCGTCTCCCTCATCTGTTACAAGAGGGATTTGGTCAAAACCATGGAAACATCCTTTAAGTTCTCACATTCTCACTATGACTATGAAAATGCCATTTACCAGAGTAAAATGGAACTATGATTCAAATGTTGTGGAATTTGGTTGCCCCGGCCCTTCGCCAAACTTCATGTAGGGCTGAGAGGCAGAGAGGGAGGAGGAGAAGGCAAGGAGGGAGTGCTTGGGGGGAACCCTCACTAATGATAGCTGAGCGAGTCTTTGGCCCAGGTCAAAGACTCCCAGACTTCTCTGACTTCCCAGGTCCAGGGGAGTTGAAAGAGGCCGCCTGCCTCTTGGAATTTCTTCCAGGTCAATTGTCTTGGAATTTTCCCAACCCTACCCTTTCCAGAAGCCTGAGGCTCTGGGGTAAAGCTGAGGGTGTACAAAGCAAGCATTCACAAGGGAGGACACACAGCCAAATCCTCTGTAAACTCTGCCAGTGGACACTTCTCGATAAGGCCAAGGGGTCAGGGGAGAGTGCTGGGTGGTGGCGCTTGCTCAGCAGGAACCGGCGCTGGGGTCACTCACACTCCTTTTTAACTGGCTGTTTATTCATCTGGGTCCTGGTTTCTTTATTTGTCAACTGGGATTGAAACAAACAAACAAAAATAAAACTGTTCTATCTGTCTCCTAAGGGGTGAACGTTAGTGAACAGACTGCAAGCTTGGAGAGGAGATAAACGCCCCACCTAGTGGGCTCCTGGGGTTCTGAGAGAGTCTGCAGTTTTCCCATCAGGTCCTCTTTGGACGCTCTCACCTCCCAGGACCATCGGCAGGCTGCCTGGCTATGGCCCTGGCAGTCAGGCGCCTCCCCGTGACCCCCGATCAGAGAGGCCCTCCCGAGCAGCCAGAGCCCTGAAAAAGGACATGCCACCCAGAGGCCCACACACCCACACTGGCTGCCAACTCCATGGCCTTCTTCACAGCATTTTCACTGTGGGGTGAGACGGTCCTCCGTGGCTGGGGGGGCCCCAGAAGGGCCCACGGAGTGCTGGCGGGGTTTGGCTCCAGAGCGCTGATGCAGGCAGTGCCCGGTCCACCAGCCACGGCGCACTGCAGGTGGTTAAGGTTTGTGCAGGCACTTACACATCTGAGCTCACAGGCTGTGCTGTGCCATGCCACAGAGGGACGCTGGATTTGGAGGTCTGGGTCTGCCCCACGCTGTCCTGGATGGCAGCGTGTTGGTAGCCAACCATTTCATTTCTCTGAGCCTCTGTTTCTTTACCTGTAATATGGAAGAACTGGCCTGCCCAGCCCCCTTCACGTGGTTGTGGGAGCGTGGGGCCAAGCGGGCAGGCTTTGGAACAAAGAGCGTGATGGAAACGCCTTGGTGGGAAGTGTGAGGGTGGACGCTGGGGAGAGGGCCCGCCTGAGGATGCGCTCCCATCCCAGGGTGGCCATCTGCTGTGAGTGAGGGCTGAGACTCGGAGCCGGATCACCAGAGTTTGAACCCCGATCCTGCTGCCTAGAAGCTGTGTGGCCCTGGGCAAGCCACTGTGCCTCTTTGAACTTCCATTGCCTCTCTCTAAAATGCAGTCGTTATTCAGACCTTCCAGTGTCATTTAGAAGATTAAAAGGGAAAGTGTTGACATATGGAAAATGTGTAGTGCAGAGTGTGGCATATAGTAGGTGCCTAATACAAGGAGCTGTTAGTATCGTCTACCACTTTTGCTGTATCCCACTTCCTCCAGCCAGGCAGCTCTAGGTTGGCCCCAGCCTGAGAGAGCCCCTGGCCCAGTGAGGAGGGTGTAAGATGCACGCCCCTGGCCGAGCGGAGCAGGGCATCAGTGGCAGGGTCCCCTGGGGCCTGGTGCTTTATGCCACTGCCCTGACCACTCACTTCATGTTGGGGCATCTGTCTTGTCTAGACACCAGCACCAGACACCCCCTTTCCTCCCCAACTCATCCCCCTTGACTCCTGCACCTGGTCAAGACCGGCCCTTTTCTGCCTGCCTTGACCCAGGGTGACAGGGACTTAGGATATGAAGGCCCAAATAATCCGGCCTTGAAGGAATCACAGGAGGCTTGTGGGGCTGTCTGAGGCCAGTCCAGGGCTCCCCCAGGTGGCTCCTGTCCTGCACCTCCTGCCGCCATGGACATGAACCCATAGCTGCCTGAGGCAGCAAATTTCTATCCACCTGGAATTTCTTTCATGGGCAGCCCGACAGGAGCACTTTGAACTCCTGTGAGCTTCTCCTATAGCATCACGCGCAAGGGCACAGATAAGCTCTGGAGCCGAGATTCCAAGACCGCAGTTGTGTAGCTATGTGACCTTAGGTGAGCTGTGTAACCTTCTCACACCGCATTTCACCATGTATAAAAATTCTGCCTCACGGAATGTTCAGGCAACTTTCTTGGCCACTTCTGTTTCTTCTGTGAATTGCTTGTTCATCGAGACTGACCTTGCTGTGTTTGCTTCTGCATTCTCTTGCCTGAAAGGAGCAGGTCCTGGCTGAACCGATGCCTAAAAGTTGAGTTGGGATGTGGGCATCCTGGCTTCCAAAGGTTTTCAGGGTGGCAGGAGGTGAGCCAGCTGGCCTGGAAAGTCTGGGAATGTACCAGCCTCCACTCCCTGCAGGAAGATGGGGGGACAGCTTTTCACAGAGTTGTACATGGAGAATGGACAACAGCTTGCCTTGACAGAGAGGGTGAGCCCAAATATGCTGGTGGTTTCTCTGATCCCTGGATTCATGAGGCTGGGATAGCAGGACTGTGGGTTATTTTTATTTCTATCTTTGTATATTTCATTTCATTTTCCTACATGTTTGTAACAAGTGTGTTTTCGTAAAAAGGGCAAGCATGAAAGGAAAGCCCTCAATAAATGCGATGAAGGGGCCACTGCACATGTCCCTGCCAACTCTGCGGGAGCACAGTCGGGCGCTCCTGGAGGGGTCCCGCCCGCCAGGCCTGTGGCAGGCACTGGCAGGGCTTCCTTTAAAGTTGAAGGAGGATATCTTTCTTTATGCAGAGAGAAGCAGGCTTATGGCAGCTGTTTCTCCAGAGAGGGTACAAGTTGAAAACAGAAACGGCTCCCAGAGGTTTTGAAATGTTCCTGGCTGGCAGTTCTGTTGACGAGGGGATGTGTGTGGTACGTGTGGGGCTATCTCTGGCCTGTCGGTGGGTGTCAGAGAGGCTCTCAAAATCTCTCCAGGGGCCAGGCCAGGGCCCCCGAGCTGCCAGCGCACCGGTGTGTGTGCTTGTTGTTACTCTGGACCTGTGTGTCCTTATGTTCCTCTCCTGTCAGAGTTCAGCAAGGCAGGTGGTGGCGCACGGCCACGCTCCAGCTGAGCACCCAGGGCGGAGGACAGCATGCATGCTTTAGCACTCGCTGTATCTTGAGTGGCACAAAGGGTGAATGAGCTGCCTGGAGCGCAGAAACCCCAGACTCTGAGTTACTGCTGACTGTTGCTGCAGGCATGGAACTCCAGCTGAAGGCACTTAACGCTATTTATATCTGTGCATCAGGAAGCTAAGCGGTGACAAAAAAGAAAACAAGTTAAAATGGAGTCAGTCTGGGCCAGGGGATTCCTCTGTGTGTGTGTGCGCACACGTGTGCATGTGCGTGTGTGTGCACATGTGCGTGAGAGAGAGACAGAGAGAGAGTGAGAAAATGAGAGATTTGGAAGTCATGCAAGATGTCTTTCCTCATGTGACATTTTGTATCACTTTTTCTACAGCGCTGTTTCTCAAAGTGTGTTCCGTTGTAATCTGTTCTTGAAATGGGCAGCAAGGAAATGTGTTTGCAGCAAAATTCATTTGGGAAATAATTTATGCACACTGTAGTCCTGTGTACACTAGCATATAAAGGCTTTGAGAAATCCTGTGGGAAGGGAACCTGGCTGACTGAATGATCAGAGCTCATTGGGTGGGTCACCCACGTGCTGGATGGAATGAGAAGTGAGACTGAATGTACAGAGGGTGACTACTCCCCGATATGTGGACAGGGGCCTCCAGGAGAGCAGTGGAATTTGGGGTGTGGGTGGGTGAACTGGCTGAGTAGATTGTGCAATTCAGCCCCAGAGCATTTAGAGCATCAGGTAGATTGTAAGATTTCAGAGTTCATCTGGTTTAAACACCTCATTTTATAAACAGGGCAAGTGAGGTCCACAGAGGGGCACTGAGTTACTATCACCAGAGTTCTTCGTTATATACAATAGATGCCAATGCTGGATGACCTAGGAGAAAAGAGATTTGCTGGGGGGTTACCAGGGAGCCCACCAACCCCCCTGGAAGCCTGGAGTACCAGGTTCAAGAACAGGTAGAAACTCAGAGGAGGTGGCTGCTGGAGAGCATGGCCAAACTGTGCCACACAATCAAATGGGGTGTTGCAGCAGGGTCACGGTATACAGTGCACGGGCCCAGGGCTCTGGGTCATCCCTGGTGGGGTGGCTGCCTGGCTGAGCACAAGCCATATGCCCCTCCTGAGCTGTCAGGGTCTGGGAGGACAGGGGTCTGGCGGTTGGGCTCCTGCCACTGAAGCCCGGAGCGCGCCTCTCACAGGATCCACATAGGCAGGAAGCTCATCCATTTGGTTGGGAGTGGCATGAGGTTACACATCCTGTCTCCTACCTTCCAGGTCACATGATGCAGTCAAGTGTACTCTCTTCTATAAACGTTGAAAATTCTGATTTCATTAACAACATGGACTTGGGTGAATTTCTACTTATCATGGAAGGACGGAATTTTGAAGTAATTTGGAACACCTACATAGAATGGATCCTCGATGTCTCCCGTGCTGTCCCCAGCCTTTGCTCACGGACCTTGTGTACAGTCATTGCAGCAGAAATGTGTGGGGAGAGAGACAAGGAAGCCTGTAGCATTCGAGTTTCATGGCAGAAGTAATAGTGTCAGAGCCTCAAAATCTTGCCTTTGAGCATCCAAATCCTGAGCATGCAGGATTTAGGAGGACTAGTGTGTGGGTAGCTGAGCCACTTTTCTCCATTTACCCAGATTAGATGACTGCTTTCCTGAGCAGGAAAACAAGGAGGCCTCAGAAGGAAAATGTCTCTGCCAGTGGTCCTGCACGCTCCATGCACCCGCACCCTGAGGTTGAGGGGACAATAGAATACCCAATAATTCAGGGGAACTGAGGGACAAGTGACAGCTGCCCCACTCCCTGAAAGATGCTGGGGTGGGGGCTGGAAGCTCCATAGAAAAGCCCCAGTGTTTAGTGAGGGTCCAGCAGACCAGAAGGGGGGCTGCCTGAGGGCCCAGGCTGTGCTGCAAACCCCCAAGCCCCCGGTGTTGTGTGGAGCAGCAGGATGCTTTTGCTGATGGCCCTGAGATCCAGCGAACCCGGTGGCCCTCAGGCCTGGGCTGGTGGAGTGTGAGAGCAGGTGCAAACACGGACCCACAGCAGGAGGGAGGGCTCTTTACCAGCTCATCGACTCAATGGAGTGTCTGCCACAAGCAGCAGGAGGGATCAAGGGAGAAATAAGTATTTCCGATTTTTTTTCCCATTTGAATTTGTGAGCTATGAAATTCATTCTGATATACAGCCATTCTGATAGGCTCAGCCTAACGGTGAGAATACGTTCTGAGAAGGGTTTCATTAGGAGGCAGTTTCACTATTGCACATCCAGCAGAGCGCACTTACACAACCTGGGCGGGGCAGCCTGCTGTGTGTGCTGTGCTTTACATGACTGGCAGTGCAATAGGCTTGTGTACACCATGTCATCACGAACACACATGAATAATGTGTTGCACTAAAACATTCAATGGCCATGATGCCATTTGGTGACAGGAATTTTTCAGGCCCGTTGTGATCTTATGAGACCACCATTATGTATGCAGTCCGTCGCTGACCAAAACATCATTATGTGGTGCACGACTGTAATGCAGTTAAAACCGATCCACCATATTAAAGAAAAAGGGTCTCAAGCACCTATCTCCTCAAATTATTGTCAGTCTGACTTTGGTTTGCCTTGCCCACATCCTGGGTCAAAGTTAAATGATGGACAGCACATTGGCAATTATTTCCTATCAAATAGGGCTGGCACTGGTGGTCACCTTCTGGGCCCTGCTGCTGGGTTCCACCCACATCCCACAGGCTGAGTGTCCAGGAGCAGGTCAGGCCCCTCAGAGAGCCCGGGCCTCCTGGGCTGTGCCCTCGGCCAGCCACTCTTGTTCCTGGAAGGGTGGTCTTAAACACTGCTGAGAGGATGTTGATGAGAGTCCTTTGGAAACCCCAAATTTCTGTGACCATGTGACTCAAGCCTCACCTGGGGACTCAGTTTCCTCATCTGTAAGAAATGAAGTCATCTTTGCTTTGCTACTCACAGCAGGCCGCTCCCGGGCATCCAGTGTCTGCCCCGAGCAGGCGCCTCCCCATGGCCCCCGGATTCATCTCCACAGCAGTCCTGCCAGGAAGAGCTGTCAGCCTGGTTACCGACGCTGGAATCCAGTCACAGAAGAGAAGGGACTTTCCAAAGGCCAGTCACTTCACCGAATCTAAGACTCCACAGACTGTGGGACATACCACTATTTTATAAACAATAAAGAAAACATAAGAGCTGCCAATTATAACGGCAAGGGGCCACGGATTGTAACGCACGATCTAATTTCAGAGACGTCACCATCTGGGAGAAGTGGACCTTGGAAATGATGGGCTACTGAGCTGAGCAGACAGTGGACTAGGTGCAACCCCTGGTCAGAGGGACTTTGGAGCTGACAACATGAGGTTCAGGCAAGAAGCCGTGTGTGCCACCTGCCGCTGTGAAACTTGAAAGAGCCCCAGGAAGAAAATGACTTCTAAGCATGCAACATGCTGTGCAGACACAAGGAATAATGATGAGGAAGATGTGCCAACAGCTGGAATGGAATAAATCCTTTGCCGACTCTTGTAGAAGCAACCTTAGTTGGACAAGTTTTCAGAGAATTTAAATTTGGGTGGAATTCTGTCACAGCTCAGAAAACTGTCTCCTTGTCTAGGGCATCTGACATAATCTCATAAGCCAAGTCACCCAAGAACTGCCTGGTTTAACCCAGACTCAGTTCACTTACAGAGGATAAACTCCAAGATTGGGGTTGAAGGTTTTGGGAGATCAGAGGAAACTTCCAGTTGATGAAACAGACCAGAACAAAGTCCACAGGAGTGCCTGATTCTCCCATGTCTCTGCTCTGCCCCAAGTCTGGTGCCACAGGAAGCTCTGGGGTCACCTCTCCTTGGTTGTGTCAGGGCCTGCTTCTCTGGGGGTCCATTCTTGACTGGGGACGTGTTCCAGTCAAATAGGGTGTATGGTATCCACAGACTCTGGAAAATGCCTCTATGTGAACCCCTCCCCCAAATCCGATCTGCCCCTCAGATAGATCCTGTCCCCCTGGCTTCAGACACTGGAATTTGGACATTTAATCACCACTTGTGGTGTGCCCACAACTGGTGTGCCCGTCTGGATCCGGGCCTGTCCTTGCCTGGCTCCCTACCTTGTCCACTGTCCTCCCAGATGGCTGGCTGACACCTGTCATCATTGTCACCGCTGGCCAGCACACCTGGCACATTTGGTCCAGCACTGTAGGGGCCTCATTTCATTTTCTCAGTGCTCTCTGAGATAGGAAATTTTTATCCCCATTTTAAAGATGACAAATCTGAGGCTCAGAGAGGCCAAGAAATGATGAGTCCAAGGTCACACAGCCCATAAATAAGAGAGGCCTCTCTGCTGTGGCTAGAATAGCGCCCGAGCCAGTGTGAGTGCTAAATACTTGTTAGATGACAGAATGAGGAGTACCTTATGATGACAATGCTTTAAAAAGCTTGCTGGGGACTAACTGTTATTTAATTTATGTGTCTAAGCATCTGCTTTTGTGCCCAGGGCACCTACAGAGGAAGTGGGTTCCAGGCAATGGAGGCTGTAACACACAAACACACACACACACACACACACACAGCCTCCTTTAATGACCCGCCTGCAATTGATACACTGCTAAGTAGCATTTCTTGTACTGGGGAGATTCTATTTCCACACTAGCAGCAAATTTGACCTTTGTGTCAGCTGCCAGCTGCTTATAATTCTGACAGATGCAAGCACATTTCTGGGAAGCTGTAGCCACTCAGGACCCTGTAGATCAACAGGCAATGCTGGCGGCTTTGGTAAGATTGATCGGCCTGCGAGAATCCCATTTACAGCCCGAACAGAGCCTCAGTTTACCATGTCCCGGGCACTAATGACTTTGACAGCTCCCATCTAAAATCTGTCAGCCAGGGCTGGTGGCGATATTAAAGAACACTCTATTTATACGCAGCAGCAATTAGAGGAATGCCCGCCAATGGGGCACTGCTTCCAAGTAAATCCCTGGCCTTCCAAATGGTGTCATGCTCGTGGTTATTTTAATCCTCTTGGAATTGCAGGGATATTAATGTGACGGGCCATCGTAGAGGATTAGCCAGGTTTATTTCTGCTGACATTTCAGAGAGCACACTCAGGTTCACAAGACATGCCCGTGCCTCCTGGCACAGGGCTGGGGGAGGCGGCGGGCAGCAGAAGCAGCTGCTGGGAGGGTGAAGCTCTGTCCCTCTGGCTCACCTGCCTATCTCCTGCTTCCTCCTCTGCCTCATGCTCGCCTGCCTGTGGCACCAATTTTCTGCTTCCCTCCTTCTGGGCCCCTGCATTCCATTCCCCTCTCTGCTCCATCCTTTCCTTATTCTCCCCAGGAAACAAACCAGTATCTGAGATGGTCTTTCAGACAAAAGTGTAAAGGTCCCTTTTGACAGTTAAAGGGGTTACAGCTGACATGGAATAGGGTTGCCAGATAAGTACAGCATGCTTCGAGTTTCTGATGAGCCACAAAGAGTGTTTCATGTGTATTACATCAACTGAGTGCCTTGAATTTTTATTTGCTAAACCTCACAACCACACATGGGCAGGGTGAGTGTGAAGTAGAGACACCCCCACTAGACCCAGAGTGCCACACCCCACCCCACGGGCCGAGTTCTAGCTGTGTTCCCGCATGGGAGCAGGCAGGGGGAGAGGAGGAGAGAGAGAGGGAGAGAATCTCCTCTTGTAAGGGCACTAATCCCATCATAGGGGCTTCACCCTCAAGATCTCATCTAAACCTAACTACCCACTGAAGACCCTGCCTCCAGGTACCGCCACACTGGAGCTTCAACCCATGAATCTGGGAGAGCACAAACTTTCAGTCCACGACACAGTCCTCACAGCAACCCTATGACATATGTACTCTTGTTATTCCCACTTTACAGATAAGAAATTGAGCCAACCTGAGGTTAAGTTCTTTGGCCAAGGCCATTCAACTAGCATGAAGAGGAGCTAGGACTGAACCCGGTGAAGTGGAGAGCATGCCTTATCTTCTTCACTTCAAGGTGTGAGACCTTGAATGGGCTCATGACCCTCTTTGGGATTGCAGGACCCAGTCCCTCATTCCCCCAGTAAGTGCTTAGAAAGCACTTGTGAGCTGCAAGGCACTGACTGTGGTTGATACCACAAGGGACAGAAAGGGATATGAACCATAGTTCTTGCCCTCACATAACTGAACAGTGGGAGTGAGACCTGTACCCCACTCCTTGCCAAGTACTAGCTCTTTATTCTGCCTCTGCAGTGTCTGTCCACCTCTTTACCTCTCTGCAGCCCCTCACCTTGGTCTGGTTGGGAATTGGGTTGGCTCGCCCATGTTCTGTTACAACAGACTGCTAAGAGTGACCTGGGACCTCTGATACATCTCATACCCTGTCCTCCAAATCAGCTCACAGCAGCATCCTTGCTTGCTCAGAATCTTCTAACACCTTGCTAATTCATCTTTCACAACTTTCAAAGATATCTTTTTTATTTTTATTTATTTATTTATTTTTAATCATTGTTCAAATACAGTTTTCTCCTTTTTACTCCCAATCCATTTCCCCCCTCCTAACCCTCCCCACTTCCCTCCCATTACCACCCTCCCCTTAGTTTATGACCATGTGTCCTTTAAGTTTGTTCCTGTGAACCCTTCCCACTGTCCCCTTAAATTCCCTCTACTCTCCCCTGTGGTCACTGTCAGCCTGTCCTTTATTACAGTGTCTTTGGTTATATTTTGCTTGTTTCTCAAAGATATCTTTTACTTGTTTGTTGCTCCATGTGCCTTGCTCCCTCACTGCCCCACAGTGGGATGTGGCCCAGAACGCTGCAGCCCGCCCCCCCACCCCCGCCCCCAGACCTGCAGACTCTACAGAAGCCCAGCTCTCCAGGATGCAGGTCATATACAGTCAATAACCCAGACGTGCAAGACAGCACTCCACAGCCTGGCACCAAGGCCCTCCCTCCGTGGCTGGACTGGGAGTTCCCCCGATTCACCCTGCAAAGTCCTGTGTTCTAGCCTAGACTAGTTGCTGTGTGTCTTCTGGGCTAGCGTGAGGGTTTCTAACTATGGGGGCTGGATGCTATTTCTCAGAAGCCCAGCTCCCCAGTTAGACTTTTGGCAGGACCTTGGCTTTACTATGGAGAATGCATCCAAGGTTAGAGAGAGGCCTTCTAGTAGGCGAGGGTCCAGGGAGAGAGGTGGAAGCCAGAGACAAAAGCAGTGGTTTTGCGGTGTCAAGAAGGGCCAACATCAGAGGCAGGTAGATTGAAATGATGGATATGAGGAGTGATAAAGAAGTAAGTCCCAAGATGTGGAGATATGTGGGGGTGGGCATTGTTATAAAGTGAGCTAAAATATAAAGTGAGCTGAATTCTGTTAGAAAAATCTTAATTTACCAGGTGGTGGGTAACTTTGGGAGTAAGAAGAATTTGCCTTCCACTTCCCCCAATCACTTTGGCCACAGCCCAGGGGACACGGGCCACCATATGCAAAGCCAGGCCCTGCGGGGTGCGACTCACTGGGCTATCTGTGCCTTGGCCTGAGGCTGCGACCCCATGACAGCTCGTCTGGGCATGTGGATGTGTGATGTCAGAGGGTTTTACTGCTGTTTTTGGAGTCTTCAGACAATTCCTTCTGGAAATAATTTTAGACTGCAGCAAGTGCCCAGGGGTGTCCAAAACTCGCAGGAGACCAAGAAGGATGCAGGCGTGGCCTGCGTGACTAGCTGCTCTGACCACGCATCAGGCCAGGAGGAGGTTTACTAGAGCTCTGGTTCCGCATCCTGGAGACCTGCTCACAATGCTTCCCTCCTTTGCTCCTTGGACAGAGCCCTGTTCCTGGAGAAAGGGCCAGAGAGGGAGTGGTGGACGCTGTGCACTCATGTGAACCCAGCTTGGGTGTGTGTTGTGTGCGTGGCAGGATGGAGAAAGCAGAGGGTGGGTGATGGGCAGTTGGGAAGCAAAGCTGAGGCCCCTGTTCTACACAGGCTTTGAGAAGTGACCCTCAGATGGAAGCACCTTCAGGCAGCCCTGAATCCAGGGTCTCCGTGTCTGTCATCCGCTGCCTCCCTGCCTAGAAGCTCTGCCATGATTATGATGAGCCCGCTGAGAGCCATCTTTACTGTCTCTCAACACTCCCTTATTTTCCATCTACCAGAACAAACAAATGTTTTGGAGGACAGAGAACACCCTCTCCGAGACCTTCTTGGCATCTGGCTTAATTTCCTGATACACTTATGTATTTAATCTTCTCATGAGAGAGAATTGTTGACTCATACTTTTAGAGGTGAGGCTTCCATTCATAAAATGATGGGGTTGGTCTCTCTCCTCCCTACCCTCAACCTTTGCTGCAGACTACATGGTAGGGTCCTTGTGCAGACAGACATGCCGTGCCCAGGGCAGAGTTGGCACGGCTGGCACAGTGTGCTCATGGGCCACAGCTCTGGTGCTGGGCCTCAACTCCTAGGCCTAGGAGAGCTGAGACCTCATGCAGATCATTAGGCTTCTGCACCAAGAGGAGGAGGGTGTGCATTGGTATTTCTCCTTCCTCAGTCTCCCCCTCCCCATTGCCTCCCTCAGCTCCCGACTCTCACAGGAAGTGTTCACTGTAGGGGCCCCCTACGCTCTGAAGGCTGGCTGGAGCAGAGTCACTGGGGACAGGTCCAAGGGGTCCCTGGCTGTAGAGTTGGCTTGCCTTTGAAATTCTTCAGCTGGAGAATGTCCTCAATAAAAGCAGACTGGGATCAGAGTGCAAATCTTAAGTAACACTTAGCTCATGAGTGGAACTAGACAGAGTGTAACACTATTGGTTCCACGTGGGGAATCTGGTTTTTAAATCAGTTTGAAATTTCATTTGGAGAATTTCTTCTGGGTGGAAAGTTGGACTCCACTTTTGAGAGCGTGAGGTCAGATTTGGCCAGAAACGGCTGGGAATGCCAGTTATGACCGAGATGGGAAGCTACTGTAAGGATGGAAAAGGCTCAAAGGAGCTCATAGCAAGTGGGTAAAGTAGACCAAGAACGGACTCCAACTTGGGAGACGGCGTTATGGGACGGGGCCAAACCAGTCAGGGTTCCAATCGCAGCACAAAGACTGGAAAGCAAGTTATTTACTGTCTGTGAGCTCAGCCCCGGGGTGGGGGAAGTGGGAGAGTCTGAAAAAAAATTTTTAAATGTACCCTTTTTGGTTACTACATGTTCTATTTAAAGTTTCATCGTCAATTCCTGGAGGGGTGTGTGTGTGTGTGTGTGTGTGTGTGTGTGTTTGTGTGTGTTTGAGTGTGTGTGTGCTTGTACCTGTGGTCAATCGTCATTCATTTCTATTGCACTCGCCTAAAAAACTTCACTTTGGTCAAACAGCCATTGTCTCAGAACCCTAGAACGGGCCTCTTCACCTGCTGGGCTTCTGTTTCACCATCTGTCAAATGCAGATAATAAAAATAGTTGCTTTTCCTCCAGAGTCCACACAGTGGAAGGGAACGACCTGGGAGGGGCGTCGGAATCTATAGCCACAAATCAAGTTTACTGCTAACACAGACCAGCTGTGTAAACTGTTTCCCCCATCGCTTGACAAATCTTATTTTCCCTTTCTGCATCTCAGTTCGCCCATATGTGGAATAGAGTAGGCCAGAACCGTGAGCCTGCCCTGAGGTGAAGAGGAGTGTGCGTGGCGCTGTGGGTGGAGGTGTGTGGCACAGCCCCGGACAGAGCCTGGCTGACCCGGGCTGGTCTCTCTGAGGCGTGCTCCCCGGGCGCAGAGCAGCCTGTGTCCTCCTCTCTAGGGGTCCGAGACTGGGTTGGTGGGTGAAGGGGACAGTCTGTGGAGTCAAGAATAAGGTTTAAAGTCCCACTCTGCCTCTCGGACTGCTTTGGGCAACCCTACCTGGGCCTCACTTTCCTCATTAATAGAATAGAACTAAGCATCACCTCTACGTCCTTGGAGTGCTTAGAATGGGACCAGTCATGTAAGTTGCCATCACTACTGTTTGTTCAGGCCCCATCTCTCTGAATAACATATTGCCCAAAATTCAGAGTCTCCAAATAAGAGGGGAAAAGGCTGTGTTTCCAGCTTGTTTTAGATTTGGTGACAAGTGATTCACTGCAACACATGACACCATCCCCTGGCACAGTTCAGAGAACACGGTGAAATTTTAAATAAAGTTTGGCTAAAGACAGTGCTTAACTGTTCAGGCAGGTCCTTCTTTCTTTCCTCCTCAAAAGCCACGCAAAATCTAGCCAACTAGGCTAAATTACCATTACGCTGCTTTGACATCCAATGCTGTTCCCGTTAAATGCATTCATTAGCTAGGAAGAGCTCCGTAAAGCCTTTTTTGGTAGCTACCCATTTCCTGCCCCCTCCCTGTGTTCCTACCAAAAAACACCCCCAAGTCTCCATGCCATCGTCAAAGACCTCCAAAAGATCCCCTCAAACCATCACTTATGAGGCTGGAGTGTCTGCAAAATGGAGAAATTGCTTTTAGAAAGATATAAATAGGGCCAATTTAGAGATCTTTATTGCCATGGCTCCACCGAGGACCCAGGGACAAAATAGATTCCTGAGACTTTCTTTAAATGTTACTTCAACTCCTAGCTGTCTCCTCTTTGAGAGCAAATGGATTTCAATTATGCCAAGCCTGTGAGCAGGAAACATGGAATTTATGCCTGAAATTTAGCCTCATTCTCCAGTGATTCAGGTTTGTTTGTGCCGCCAACGCATCTTTGAGCTGGTGATGTTAACGTGCGGTGAGCCACGGTGTGATTTCACACAGAAAAGCTCCGCATTCAGCGTGCCTCTCCAGGTGCGCCACGGCACAAAGGCTTTGATGTTCCGGTGATTTCTCATTGAAGCCCGGAGTCAATCACTCAGATTTTGAGGTCCCCTTCTCCCACTGTGTGGGACCCCACTCTACCTGAACGACTCATTGCTGGAAGGGAAGTGCACGGAGGTCCGATCCAAAACACATGGGCCTGGGGGTTGGTAGCGGTGGCCTTGGACAAGGGGCCTCGGCTGCCCACAGGGTTGTCCCCTGGGGGTGAGGGGAGGGTGAGGTTGTCCTAGGAACTGTGCAGTTCTGCACAGAGGAAAGCTGCCACTCTCTTATCTGGCTGCTCTGTCTGCTCCTGGCTGCTCGCTTCTCTGACATTTCAGTCTGGATCACAGCTGATGTTCACACCAGGCAAGAACTGAGGAACTTCTCGAATGTTCTTTCTAGCTAAAGGATTACATGCTGTTTGTGTTGCCTACATTTTTCCCCATGAGAGTAAACTAAAGAAACTTCTGGCGAGGCTGGTGGCCCCCCAGAGGACCAGGGCACGGGGAAGAAAGCCACTTAGTCTTCTGAGGAAGGGGGAGAGACTCCCAGGTTGGGGGTCAGTATGTTAAAGCTCAGAATTCTGCTGCTCAGGGGACAAGGACAAACACAACTCTTGGTTCTGTCGCAGAAGCGATGATTATATCTGTCGGGCCCTTGGTAATGAGAGCTCCGTGATTCCCCGATAGGACACGGACAGTGAAGCAGGAAGGCCGTACGTGCCGGGATGTGGAGGAAACTCTGACCTTCTGTAGAGGCCAACTGGCAGGCTCACGGGCCTGACTGGCCAGAGCGCTGGTTCCCTCACCAGACCTTTCTGGGGTGAGAATGAGGGTTGTGGGGGGAAAAGATGACTGATGTGAAAAATAGCTAACCGCTTAGGCATTTGGAATACATGAGTCATTTATCTTTATGAAAGCCCTGAGAAATAATAATTTTTAACCTCATTATGACCACCCCGGCAGCTCAGAGCAGTGAAATGACTTTCCCAAGGCCATCTAATCCGGGTCAGACAGGACCCAGAGCTGGACCTTTGCCAGGCATCTACACTGGCCATCTGATCCAGCTGCTTGTCTTTGTGGCCAGAGTGGCTGCAATTTGTTCATCAGGGCACAGCCAGGGGGCAGGGCTGTGGGGTGGGGTGGGATGTCACAAAAAGCCAAGGGAGAGTCCAGCAGACCCTCTCCCCTCCTAACAGGAGGCCTACATTGCACAGAGAAAGAGATAGATGGACTGCTGCCAGGGGTGTGGGGACCTGACTAGACTCCCAGCAGTAAAGGACTGAGCCTCGAGAAATGTATCTTCTTTAATCAAAGGGCCAAGGAGGAGAGTTGGGCTGGGAAGCTAAGAAACAAGTGAGCTTTGTTTGTGTGCACCTGATGCTAAGGTGGCTCAGCAGTGCATCAGTCCGGCTTTTCTGACACCCTGACATGGACCAGAAATCCAACTTTAGCCTTGGGCCTGGGTCACCTGGGAGTGGGACAGAAAGTGGGAAATGGGGTCGACCTAGTAGTGCATCTCAGGGGATCCACATGCTTGCCCTCCCACCAAGGGAGGATAAAGAAGAATCTCCTCCTCTTACAAACCTTCCTAGGTTGTCTGCTGGGTGTGGTAGAAGTCTGTGCATCTTGTCAGTGTTTGAGTTAGCCCCAATTCCTACATTATTCTACCTCTTTGTTTGCGGACATGGAAACTGAGGTCTGGAAAGTGATGTACCAAGAGCTAAAGAGAAGGTACCAGACTGGCCCTGCCTCTAACACAGGGCATTTCCTGTGTTTCTTTATCCACTCCTTGCACTGACCTTCAAGACCCTCATTGACCAAGTCAAGGCCCCTGGCCTTTGGGCTTCCTCAGGGGCTGCGTCCTTGAGTTCCCTGGAGTCTGCATAGCACAGGTGCTACAACTTGGACTCCATAAATACTGAATGAATAAATGGGTTGGACTAGGGGGAGATTTCTCTTCTGGCAGGGGTCCCCTTTTTTGTTAATGGTTCCAGGGACAGGGGTCTTTCCTTTGAGGATATATTCAGGATGGAGCTTCCGGCCAAGGCGGGGCTGGTGGTTACCAAGGACTGTTGGGGAAGGTGGTTAGTAGGGCACTGGGCTGTTTTCCTGCTTATATTAGAGGCTCCTGAGGGCAGGACCAGGTCTTTGCATGCTCCTGAGACACAGATTTCAGAACTCACATCGCAGGGATGCTTCACCATGACCTGGTCATGGAGTTGACTGAGGCCACATTTTAGGGACATCAGCTTTCAGGGAGTCTGAGATTGTTCCATGGTTGTCACAGAGCAAAGCTTTGGTGTTTCCTTTGAATCAGATAGACCCAAATTGAAATTCTGCTGCTTCTGCTTTGTAGGTCTCTGGCCCAGAACAATCACTTGGCTTTGGGAGCCTTAGTTTCCCCATCTGTCTAAGAGGCTGACAGGGTCACCCTGCAGGGCCCTGTATATTCCAGCACAGACCCTAGCATGACCAAATATCTTGTGGGAAGCAGAACCTGGGGCTCCTGCTTTCTGCCTCCAGCCTGGGCTCTTCTGGGTTCTGGGGCTGAGTGAGGACAGGGGCCAGGGACCCCTGCCCCTCATGCTCTTGCCTTTATGTGATAAAAATGCTAAATTCATCAATGAAGGCTCTCCTAGAAATTGTCACTTGCAAGCATTTAAGGAGCAGCTCCAAATCCCTGACACTCAGGGTGCACTGTGGGCATGAGGGGCAACCACGAGGGTCAACATGATGTCCTGCTCTCGGAAATCAGGAGATGAGGAAGACGGACTCTGCTCTACCTGCTCATATGGATCCTGTGAAGGGTGGCAAGTATGACAGCATATCCAAGTGGTGCCAGAGTGGAGACCACGCTAGGATGTTCTGGAAGGCATCACGATGCAGTGGAAACAAAACAGGAACTGGTGTCTGTGCCCAAGAACTGGGTTCCCGTGTTTCTCCTGCATCAGTTCAACTCTGTAACCTTTAAAATGTTGCTTAAAACTCCTCTGCACTCAGCTTTCCTGTCCGTATGTGATAGGGTTCAATAAGAACAGTGGTTTCCGAAGGCGAGTTGCATTCAACTGTAGAGTGCCTTGACACTTGCCAGAAGCAGAAATGTCTACCAGCTGATAGCATCTGAATGGAGCAGGGCTGCAATGTTCTCATGAAAGCAGCTTCTGGGAGCTCAGTCTGCAAACCTGTGGGTAGAGGTTCTTTGAAAGATGGTCAGCTCCTCCAGATTCCTGCAGCAGAGATGATATAATCAGCCCTACCTGAAGTGTCAACCAGCCTTCCACTCTGCCTTGTTTGGCTGTTTCTCTTGCCTTGGGTATCGGTTAAGGATTGTGGGGCTGTAATTAATGGAAACTGACTCTGGGTGACTTAAGGCAAAAGGAAGATTTGGGGAAAGGATCCTGGGGCATCCACAGAATTGAAGGATGTGCAGAATCTCTTGGCCTCAGTAGCTTTGGATATCTCAGAAGAGAAAGTTGGTGGAGCATTTCTCTAGAGTACTGTCCTCAGTGTACCCGGACTCCAAACGCCAGCAATCCTTGTGGCTCTCATTCAGTTTCAGATCCCCAGAAGAGAGAATGTGATTGGCCCAGCTGGGGTCAGGTGTCCATCCCTGGCCCAATCACCGTTAGCCAGGGCTGAGGGTGTGAACTTGTGTATCTTGGGAGGATTCAGAGAAAGGGAAGTAAGTCATGGTATCACGGCAACGTCATTAATGTCTAGGACATTGTGCCTGCCAATGACAGTGTCCATTCCTGGAAGAGAAAAATCTGTGGCCAATGTGCCTCTCCCATAGCAAAGTAAATTGCTCCAACCCCAAGACACAAGCACAGGGACTCTAGAAATTTGTTCAGGGGATGTGAGAGCATTTCTTTCTCTGTTTCCACAACTGCAAAAGCCTATAACTTAATGCATGATGTAGGCAGAGCAATTGTATCCATTTTACAGGTGGACCAGTCAAGACATAATCTCACTGGTTGTGGCAGAGAGTGTAAAAATCCTGAGTTTGACTTTGAATGAGGAAAAAATGGTATATGTGTGTCTGACCTCTACAGAATCCGTAAGCACGTCCAGACAGCACAAAGGGATTCACACTTATTATTTGAGTATATGCCACTTTAAATCTTCTTTATTATTAATAATAATTAATAAATAAATGGTTCAGAGAGTTCTAATTTTCTCTTGCTACCAAAAATCAGTATTTTCCCCCTATTTCCCTAGATTGCTACCCTTTTGATAATGTGTATGTAATTACTGATCACTCCCTGATTCCACCCAAACTCGCTCTTTGTTAGGCTGCCTGACTTTGCCTGAATGCTGTCAGATGCTGGTGAGATTTAAACTGTTATGATTGATGCAATTAAATCGAGACAGGCTGACATTTTGCCTTTTCTTCTCTTTTCTTTTCTTCTTCCCTCCCCATCACAGCCGAGCTGAGAGAGAGTATTAGTTATCTTTGATTTGTTGAAACTGCTTTACCAGAATGCGCAGTATCTGCATTTTGCTCAAAGAACTTAATAAAACACCCAGAGCAAACTTCAGGCTGAATTGTTCTCGTCAATTACTGGTGCGGCCTTGGGTTTCTCCCTGTTAATTGCTCCGAGCAGGGAAGCTTTACTCAGTGCGCAGTGTACCCAAGCATGTATGGAGTTTAATGAATCATACTAACTCTGCACTCCAAGCAATTAGGTAAATCTAGCTGTTAGTTAGTGAGGCATAAAATAAATTTAATCTCTCTTCTAAAAAATCAATTATAGTGCTGTAATGTATAATTCAATTTGGGTCATGCTACATAAATTTTCTGTTTTTAGTATGTTTTTAAACTGGTTGTTATTAGATTTTGCAAGCTCTGTGTGTGTGTGCACGTAGACTGGAGGACGACAGAAGGAGACAACTCAGAGAGAGTCTGGCTTTATTAATGAAATGATATCTCACAATATCTTCGTCTTTCGAGTCAATGTCTTACCCGAACACCTACTGTGTGCTAAGTCTCATGGAAGACAGATAGAAGGTATAATAAATGTCTGCCCTCAGGGAGCTTACAATCTAATTGCTAGTATAAGACCAAACCAAATAGAAAATTAGAAAATAGTCAGTGAAACTGGATGGGACAGACACAGGTAAGGGGGATTGAAAAAAGAATTTGAGAGTCAAATCTGGATATCTGGACTCCATTTGTAACTCTGGTACTGACTAGGTGTGTGGCCTAAGGCCAGTGAGAGCCTGCCTCTGCCTCAGTTTCATCATCTGTACAACGGACATGATAGCCCTCGTCCCAGGGTTTTTGAGGTAGATCCGTATGGTACTGGCTGGGAGCACACTGCAGTATCTTCACCCTGCCACCAGGCTGGAGAGGAATGGAGGTAACCGTCTGGCCTCCTCAGCTACCTGTAAGCACCAGGAGGGCAGGGACATGTCCTATCTGCTCCAGCACTGTCCTTGGCACCCAGCACTGGGCCAGCATGCAGAGAGATCGCTACAGATATAGCAACTGAAGCATGAGAGGTGGATGGTGCAGATCTGGGTGGGCTAGGAGTGACATTTGGAGCCTTAACCAATGGCAGGCATGCATCCACTTTGCATCAGGTGCTGTGCTCGTCATCTCTGATCCTCAGAACAGCCCAGCATGGTTATCCCTAGTTTTAGGGGAGGAAGCTGGTGCTCAGACAGGTTAAGCCACTTACCTAAGCCTGCACAGTGAGAAAGGAGGAGCCCAGAGATTTGGGCCCTGTCTCCCTGTTCTCTTTATTCTGCATTGTCTACCCCACATGAATGATAGGCAGGGGTAGGAAAGACGTGAGAAGGCTGGAGGGAACCAGGAATTCACACCCCAGAGCTTTTGCTGAGGTCCTAAGCTTGGAAACTCTCCCAACGAAGCTTCCAGAAAGCTCTCCATTCCTCCTACTCTCACCTCGGTCTGCCCATCTGATTTTGTTAATGGAATTCTTAGGAAAAATTGCACACCGTTACATCTCCTTGCTAATCTCCTGGCAACAGCCATGGTATCCAACATTATTAAAATAGTTCAGACTTCGTCCCAGCTGTCTCTTTCCAATTTTCTTGCTTCCAGGGGGTGCTCAGCAAGGCGGTGAGCAGGCTTACCTACTGAGCGCTCCTCCATTATGCACAAACACAACAAAGGAACGCAGGGCTCCAGAGACAGCCAGGAGCCCGTGGGCGTGTGCAGTGCGTGGGCGAGTGCAGTGCGTGGGCAAGGAGGAGCAGGGAAGGGAGCTTCTCAGACTGGGTTCCACCCATCTGTTGGGAGCCTCTGGGCAATCCCCTTCCCCTCCTGGGCCTCAGTCACCTCAGATGCTGCTCCGAGGATCCCTGCGTGTGTTCTTTGTGACTCTGAGAACACACCCGCCACTGGCTGCCCTAGCAAATGGGGCTCTGCAGCTCACACGGTGTTACTGTCTAATAAGCCGTGAGCTGCTCAGCGCCATCGGTTGACTCACTTTGCTGAGCTTTAGGGTCATTAAAAAAAAATCTAAACCAGTACATGAGAAGCAGCTTCCACAAAATGATTCCCATCACAAAATAAGCCTTTAATTAGCAGAACATCTCACCCAGCTGAAACACAAGTTTCACAGACCTATACCCAGTGATGTTAATTATGAAATGAATTTGCACAGGCATGATTTATAGGTCTTTGACTTTAAAGAGAAAAGAAGTCAGCTGCCTACTTTATTTAGGCTTTCTGCCCTCTGAGAGAATTCACGTGGACTGTTCCAGTGTTTCTTGGAAGCTTAACGTTCCTTTCACTGACTTTTATGCTTTGCTTACATCAATCAGCTAAATATTTATTGAATTTTCAATTGCCCAGCACAGAGCCAGAGGCGGGGAGGTGAAGGGGTACAGGGATTCAGGGTGAGTCACAGCTCTGGTGCTGTGTTTGGATGAATTACATATCCTGAGGGGCCTTGCAGAACATAGGGTCTACCTTCGTAATTTTACAGACTGGAAAGCGGCCAGGAAGGGGGACTAACTCCCCCAGAACTGCACAGTGAGCCAGGGTTGGTGACTCCTGATCTCCTGGCTGGGTACTTCCATCACAGCCCAGCACTGACAGCACTCTACCAGGCACTGGGCCAACTGGGGAGCATCGTACCCACAGTCTAGTGGAGTAGATAAGACACAAGTTTACACAAACACAATCGTGTGCACTTCAGGCATCCTGGTGGACCACAAAATGGCAAGGTGAATGGACTGCAGACTGGTACCTGTAGAAGATACCAGGAGCTCTGAAGAGGGATCCTAAGAGTAAGTGGGAACATCTGGAGGAGGCAGCCCCTGGCCTGGCCCGGGGCAAGTGGGTTGGGTAGAGAAGAAAGGGCTGCTCCCACCAGAGGCCAGCACAGATTAGGAATATTTTGCAGGCAAGTGGAGAGCTGATTTTGCAAAGTTTTGGTCCGTATGTGTTTCCTACTTTTCCTTTTGTCTGTGTGTTGTTTTCCTTTGGGGCAGCCAGGCCACTGCTGTGGCCTTTTGGCTGCAGAGCCAGTGAGTGGCAGGAATAGGCTCCTGGCTTTTGAACTTCAAAAGCTATAAACAGTTAAGTTCGGAGGGGATGCTTGCTGAGCTGTGTCAATCCCCACCTGAAGGGAAATGGAGTCTCCAGATGTAGGACTGGAAGGGGAGGAGTCCTGGGTGTGGAGCGGAAGATGAGAGGCAGCTGAGCTGGCTGCTGGTATCAGTTCTCAGGGGAAGATGAGCCCTGTGACCTGCTGCTCTAACCCGCTCTTTACTAAAGAGCAGTGGTAAAGGTAGACCCAACCTCTTGGAAGGCGTAGGGAAATGCACCCTGCCCCAGGCTACAGCCACATAGCACTCACAGTGGCACTGGGCAAAGGGAACAGAGGAATAGGCTTTTGAGTGTGGTGTGTAAACAGATAGCACCAGGTATTCCCTATGCCCCCCAGGGTCCCAGAAGAGCCCACATTACCTGTATCTGGGGAACTTTAGGCTGGTGGCCTGGGGGGGGGGGGTCTCATGGCAGGGAGAGAGACCAACAGAGGGTGGCAGGCCTTTGGCTACAAAGCACCCCTGACAGCCACCATCTTCATAAATCTTAGATGAACTCTGGGGAAGGGGGAGTGGGGAAGGCAAGAATAACCCTTACACGACAGAAAACAGTGGAATAATTGAGAAGACTTAGTGACCAGCTAATACTTCTGCAAAAGTATTTTCCAAATTGATTTAAGGAAGTTGATCTAAGGGAAACTGAGCAGAGATAGTTGAGATGTAAGCACCTAAGTCTGTGGGCTGAAAGCTCCATCCCAGCTATTTGCTTGGAGGGCAGTGAGCTGGAGAAGGAGGAGGGAGGCTGATGGCAGACGGCTTTAATGTTTGGGGAGTCTCATGTGGCCCCAGGCCTTCACAGCCTGGACTGGTCTTCCTTCAGGGTAGAAGGATACACAGCCCTGGACATTCTGGGGGCAGAGCACATGGCTTCTTGCTTAGCTTCACCACACCTTGGCTATGTGACCTTGTGTAAGGTGCTCAGTCTCTCTGTGCCCCACTTGCCCCAGCTTAAAATAAAGAGGGTTTGCTTCATAATCTCTGCAACACTGGTTCTCAGACTTTAGGGTGCCTGACATTCCAGGGGGAATTGGGTTAAAATGTAGCTTCCTGGACTGACACTCAGATTTTGGGACATGAGGGTCTGGAGTTCCTGGGAGAACCTCTATTCCCAGGACCCACTGTGATGACCATTGCATCTAAAGTCTGGGTGGACCCTGAGATCCTACACTTCTGTACCTGGGGTTAGTCTCCCTCCATTGTCCCTGGCCTGATTTCCTTCATGCCCTCAAGATGTCTTCCCTTCTCTGTTATGTGATTCTGTGCTAGGAATGTCTTCCCAGTTGTAAAACTCTAAGCTTCAAGAGATCCCTTCTGGTCCAGATTCGTCTTCCTAGTGGGGGACTGCCTCCCTCACCCCTGCCTCGTTCTGTGAGAGCAGCTCCCCTCTCACCGCTCCCTACCACTCCCTCCCCCCTGCAGAGAGCAGTGCAGACCACGTGTGAGGGAGGCAGCTTCTATGAGGCACGGCCCTAGGTGCTGGGGGTGCGGGCGGGGGAACTGAACCCCTCAGCGATGCCTCACGCAAGCCCTTTCCCCACCGTCTCCAGACTCGGGTGTCCCCCTGGCCCCAGCCTTCACCAGGCTCTTCTTCCTGCTCAGGATGTTCTCCCCTAATCTCTGGCTTCACAGATTCTGCTTTTCTTTTTAAGTTTGAGATTTATTTATTAACCACATTTTTCTTCTGCTTACAAATCTAAAAGAAGGCATGACAAAATTTTCAAACAGAGCATCATAAAAGGCAGATAACTCCTTACACCTGTGACTTACCTCCAAGATAACAAAAGTTAATGGCCTGATATGCTTAAGATCTGATTTTTTCCTTATTTTTTAAGGTGATGAACAGTGTTTTTTAAAGATTTTATTTATTTATTTTTAGAGAGGGAAGGGAGGGAGATAGAGAGAGAGAGAGAAACATCAATGTGTGGTTGCTGGGGGTCATGGCCTGCAACCCAGGCATGTGCCCTGACTGGGAATCGAACCTGCGACACTTTGGTTCACAGCCTGAGCTCAATCCACTGAGCTACGCCAGCCAGGAAAGATCAGATTTTTGAAATCAGCATGTAACAACTCTGGGGCATTTACACAATGGGATACTACTCGGCTGTAAAAAAGAAAATTTTACCCTTTGTGACACTATGGATGGACCTGGAGATCATTATGCTAAGTGAAATAAGCCAGTCAGAGAAAGAAAAATATCGTATGATCTCACTCATATGTGGAATCCAATGAACGAATGGAACTAACCAGGAAAATGTGGACAGACTTGTAGATGGAAAGCAGGATAACAGCTCTGGGGAGGGTCAGGGGGTAGAGGGACTGAGCAAACAGGAAAAAGGACTCATGGGCATGGACAACAGTGTGGTGTTTGCTGAGGGGAGAAGGGAATAAGGGGACTAAATGGTAATGGAAAAATCACAGTAAAAATTAAAAAGAAATAAAATAAAATTGAAATAAAAAATAAATATATATTTTGAAGCATAAGTATAGTTATTTCACACACATTATTTTCTGTCATCTTTCCCCAATGAGAAGTTATATGCTTTTATTCATATATACCCTGTTACATGGCATTGTAGGAGAGATATACCACATTCTTTTTCATAGCTATTTATTACTCCTTAGAGTTAATTTGACAAATTCCCCCTTAATAAATGTTCAGGCATTGCCTTAACTTTTCATGGTCAAAAATGCAACTAACTGCACATTATTGCCACTGACATCTTTGTACAGATGCCTCAGTGCATTTGAACAGCTGTAGGTTACCGACAAGAGCAGAATTGCTGGATAAGTATTTTACATCTAGTTGATGTTGCTAATTTGGCCCTCAAAACAGGTGACTACTAACTTACTCTTGCACCAATATTTTGTAAGTGGCTACTTCTCCATACACAACCCCCCTGCCAACTCTGGGCATTATCTGTCTTTTACTTTGTTGCCAAACAGATAGGAAAAAACATCTTTTTAATTATTTCCTTTCCCTTAATTATTAATGAGCTCGATCAGTTTGAAGTGTTGCATCATGGCCTTTGTCCCTTCTTTCATTAAGTAGTTAAAAAATAAAAAAGAAACACACAAGGAAGGCATTTACAAGGCTTACAAATGCAGCAGTGTGATCGGGCAAAAATGAGGATGAGAGCCTGACCCCAGGTCCCAAGCTGGCCATCTCTCAGGTTATGGCCAACTGGCATCGAGTGCCAGGCTCAGAAGAGCCCTTGCAGCCCTGAGCAGAGACCCTCCTACAGGGGCCTGTCTCTCCCACTGCACAGAAAGCAGGGCCAGAGGCTGCATTTAACGGGGCACGGTCCTCTCCTTGGGCACCCCACTGCCAGGCTGTGACTGTAGCCAGAGCTTCATTAAGGGATGACAATGTGGTCCCAGCTGGGAATGCTGCCCTGCCCCTACAGGGAGTATGGAACCACAGGCCAGCCATCTGGATCCACAGGCAGGGCCCTGGGCGACAGGCAGACAGCTGGGGGTCAAGTCACAAGTTCACAGCTAACTGTCTTTGAGACTCTGTTTAAGTAGCTGTGGCTCTCGGCTTCCCTACTTGTGAAATGGAAAGAGTGATGTCAGCTTCAAGGTCTCTTGTGAGGCTCAAACAAACTGTGAACAATTAATACCAGCACCTTCCCAAAGTGAGGCCTGAATGCTGATGCTCACATTTGACTGATAGGTCACATCCCTCACAGCCAAATGCAGGCTCCTTCATGCAGGGGCTGCGCTCTTGTCAGCGGTGCCACCTGGAGTGCAGTGGTTCAGAGGCGGGCTTTGGAATGCAGAAGGTGCTTCCTGGCTGTGTGGTTCTGGACAGGTTACTGAACCTCTCGGAGACATAATGTCTGTCTGCATAAAGTAGACATCACTATTTCTTGGTATACTGAGAGCAGTTAATGAGCTGTGTTGAGAGGCTGGTGCGGGGTAAGAGTTCAATCAATGTTAACTATATTATTTTTATCCTTAATAATTATAAATTATTAATAACACTATTCTTAACCACAATGGCATTCTCTCTTTCTCTCCCCCTCTCTCCCTCTCTCTCTCCCTGAGTCTGAGCTTGTAGAGAGTGGCTCGCAGAGGGCTGATTCCTGCTGACTCTTCCCCACCCTCCCGTTCTGTCTAGGTGAATGGAGCTGGCGCCTCCAGTATCACCAACCGCATGGTCCTGTAAGTGTCTCTCCCGCTTCCTTGTTTTCACTCCAGGTGCTGGACGCCCTGTGAGCTGCTCCAGACCTGCCTGTGAAGGAGGAAGGGGTTCCTTCCATGTGAAGGGTTCTGAGAAATTCTTCTCCTGTCTCTTCATCTGCCGTCCACAGTGGTGAAGAAATCCCACCATCCGTGGAAAGCCTTACACCAGGGCTGACATTTGGTTTTGATATTAGGGATCTGCTTCAGGGCTCTCAACTATAAAATATGGCCCGTGGTGCCCAACTCTGCCCATTCTCTAGAAGACCCTGGGCAAGGTATTTAATCTCTGTGCATCTTAGTTTCCTTATCAGGGAAATGGGGACAAAACGGCACTGACCTCAGGGGTGGGGTTAATGAGATGGAGGAGCCAGCATGGGTGGTGCACAGTACGTGTCCATGAAGTACCAGCAGTGATGATACCTCCCAGGACAGTGGTCTCCACCTTCCATGGAAGGTGCTCAGTCTTTCTGAGTTCCTTCTTCGGACTTCTGATGCCTCACAGCTACTTCCTTCCTCGAGCTCTTGAGTGAATCAGGTGGCCTTAAGGGTCCCTGTGAGAACAGTTGGTGGGGGGTGAGGGGGTTCAGTCTGGATGCAGCTCTTCAGCTGGCAGGGCTGCCTGGGAGGTGGAGAAGCCAGAGGCAGGGAGCAGTGTTGGGGAGGAGGTGTTCCGAAGGGAGGGAGAGAAGAGACAACTGGAAAAATCCTAGCCGTGGAGTCACGACAGCTTCTCACTTGGCTCTCCCACCAAATCTGCAGCGTTTGGTCTCATCATTTTCTGGACCTCAGTTTCCCAGTCTGTAGACTGGGAGTGCTGGTATTAGGGAGGCACAAGTAGAAGCTGCAAGACTCCTTCTGACCCAGACCCAGAACATCACTTCTGCCTCATTGTATTGGTCAAACAAGGCACTAAGGTCAGCCTGGATTCAGTGGTCATAGAGTTTACCTCTCAATGGTAGTCATGTCGAAGAACTTGTGGCCATCTTAAATAGACCAAAACATGCTTCCTGAAGGGACTGTCTTTAGAGTATTTTGTTCACTGCTATAATCCAAGTGCATATAATAAGTGCTCAATAAACAGGTACACACTGAGTGAGTGAGTGAATACTCTTAGTAGTACATGCCGAGCCTGCCTCAGCCAAGAAGGCCCGGACACCTAGCCTGGCCATGGGACCCTCTGCCTCCTTGCCTCCATCTCCTGCCTGCCCTGCCTTCCCTCTGGGCCTTGCGGTCCTTCCTCCCCAGCAGACAACCCTGGAAACCAGGCCTTCAGCTCCTCGAGGGAAAGCCTGGGCTCTGTCCCGCACAGAGGAATCAGACAGGACTTCCCAATTGTGTGCATGGTGCAGGCCCAGGGTGTGTGCAGCAGGTTATTGAATAACATCACTTTGTTATAAAAATGAGAAAATACCCATTCCTGGCTGGAGCCACTGTCTGTGTTTGTACCTTCTCCCCATGTCCGCGTGGGTTTCCTCTCACATCCCGAAGATGTGCACATTAAGGGAACTGTTGTATCTGTGTTGTCCTAGTCTGAATGGGCAGGGAAGGAGGTTCTCTCTAGGGTGGGGCCCACCTTGTGTTTAGAGCTGCCAGGGATAAGCTCTGGCCATCTGTGACCCTGAACCGGAATAAATGGGTTGGAAAAGAATTCTCTTAGTTGTTTTTATTCATCTTCCCTAAATGTATGTATAGCCCACATTTATTTCAATGTTTGATATTAGAAGTGTTTGGGTCTTTCTTCAGAAGGTTGGTAATGTTTTGTGACCAGAAATGTGACAATGGAACTTAACTCTTGTTGATATCAATCAGCCTGCGGTTGAATTGGTTTTGTTATGCATCATTTCACTTGAAGTTGCAGTTTGCAAGAACCAATCAATGACATCAGTGAGGAGTTACTGTCCCACAACCACTGCTGCGGTAGATACCCATTTTACAGATGAGGACACTGAGGCCCAGGGAAGCTGAAGCACTGGCCTCAGGATGCACAAGCCAGTCTCACCTGAGCCTAGCCAGGTGTCTCCTCAGAAGAAGGTACTCCATGTCTCTGTGGACTGACCATTCCAACCACCTGCTTCATACACAGAAAACGAGGTGGCCAGGGTGGAGTGTCCTCCTGAGGGTCCAGGGCCCAGTGAAGTGAGGGTTCTGGAGTCCCCACTCTCCTCTGCCCTGGAGGCCCTGTTTTTCCACCACAGAGGTGCTCTGCTCTGTGGTGCTCTGCTCTGGCAAGGGAGCTGGGTTTAATGTTTATGAACCAGCCAGCCATGAGTGATTAGCTGACTGTGTGGAGGAGGAGGAGGAATAATTGAATAAGGTATTTACATAACAAGTTAATGCTGTTGCCTTCAGGCTCCTCACAGGTCCCCACTCCACCCCCACCTCTGCTTTCTTCCCCAGGGCTATCCCTCCCTTGGCCATCCAGGGTGGCAACGCTGTGGCTCTGCACCCTTAGCAGCTGGGGCTGACATCTAAATTATAAATATTATTAAAGCAAGAGAATTAGGGTGTCTGGGGGAGGCCTGCAATGGGCTGGTTGGTGGTTTACGTGGAGGACCAGACTCCCAAACAAACAAAACCCTCTACAGATTCTGAGAGCTGATACCAGAAAACTGAGAGGTCCACAGATGGGGAGACTGGGTTTTCCACATGGCCCACGTACTGCAAACCCTCAGGGGAGCATGGGCGAATGCTGCCGTGTCTCAGGGCTTGTCCTCTCTTCTGAGACATACAGGCCCCCAGCAAGATCCTCTGTGGTCTAGGATGCTCTTTCAGCTGCCCCACAATGACAACAGGGAAGGAGAGGAGTCAGGGCACAATGCCATTGAAAAGAAAACTCCTCTTCTGTGGCTGCAGAGGCGAGCTAAATCAGTGCTCCCACGCCTGCCCAAGAGCTGCCTTCCGGGTGAGCCGTGGTCAGAGCTCACTTGGGGTTCTGGAACCAAAGGTTATTAGCTTGTAATTGCCTGCTCACAGCTGGCTGGGAGGTGTGCAATGCGTCTGACCCCGGGCAAGGGGAATAGAGCCAAGTTCTCTGGCTGCAGTTAAAAGGGTTCACCAGCCTCTTCCTGAATGAAGGGGAGTAGGAGGCGTTAACTTTTGGGTGCCAGCCCCACCACCCCACTGCAAATGCAATAAGCCAGCATTATCCAAGTTTGTCCCTGGAATGGTGACCAGAGCCCTTTGTAGGCCAGAACAGTCTGGTTCTTGCCCTGCAAGCAGACAGGCAGGCATGGGCAAGCTGTCCATCCTGTGGGTCCCATGCACATGGGCAATTTGCATGACTCTCTAAGGCTCAGGCCCCTCATCTGCAGGAAGGGGAGGAAAACGGTGCTCCCTCTGCAGGGCTTGGAGAAGGGCTGAGTTGCTGCGAGAACCATTTCTGGATTGTAACCCAAGCTGCCTGATGGTCAGACAGCATTAGTGAGCGTTAGGGCCCAGAGCCAAGACTGAGGGAGATGTCCTAGGGGCTCCAGGAACTGCAAGGAGTGGGCCTGCTGGGTGATCTGTGAGGTTCCTGCTGTGATATATGATTATGCATTAGGAGGGAGTGCCCTCCTGGGACCCCAGTCGGGAGCATGTGCAGTGGGGTCCCAGTTCCTTTTACCTGGGATGCTGGGGAAGGGGCAGGGAGTAAGTTGGCTCTGACAGGCTCAGGCTCAGCTGTGACACAGAGGCAAAGAGGACCTGCAGGAACTCCGCCATCCTGACCCCCGGACTCCGCCGACAAAAAGGGAAGAGGGAGTTCAGCCGGAGACTGGGCTGGGGCGTGGGCCCCAGGATCCTCACTCTCCCATCCCCGCCCCCGAGGTGCTCCCTGCTGGGGTGCAGGCCCTGTGGAGGGGCCAGTCAGGGGTGTGCAGTGAGTGCAGGCAGGGCAGACACCAGGAAGCGGAATCTCCCTGGCTAGCTCTGTGCCAGGCTGCACACAGCCTTCTGGACTCACACAGAGCATCTAATTTAACAACAGCTCCCCACCTGACTCCGGCTTCTGAGGGAGGGATGGGTATTCATTCCCTTTGTACAGATAAGGAAACTGAGGCTTAGAGAGGAGCAGGCGCTCAGACCATAGGGCACAGCCGGGCCTGAACCCAGACCTGCACCTCTCTCCAAGCCACACTCTCTCCACTCTCCCACTCCTGCTCTCTCACACTGCCTGTGCATTTGAGTCCCCTCCCCACCCCAGCTCAGTGGCCCCAAACTGTCACTTCCACCTTTTCCCTCCCTCTTAACTTTCCCAAAATAAATGCCATTATTAATATTATTTGCCTAATTAACATGTTGGCCGAATGACAGAAAACATGCAAACAGGTTTTGCCAAGGAAACTCTGTCTGATTAAAACTGCAGCCTGCCTAATTAGATGGAGATTTCTTCATTAGTCTCCCCACTTTAGAAAGCCTTCTCCCTCCCTCAGCTCCCTCCCCTTTGCTCTAACCATCCTGGGGAGGTCCTCTCCCCAGGGAGACCTTCTCCCCTCACGGTTCTGCTGCCACTCCCAGCCTGCTGGCTCCCTCTTTCCTGCTGAGGCACCTGACGGCAGGGTGAGCTGCTTCAGTGTGAAGCTGACCAGAGGACACTGCCCCGAGGGGCAGGCGCTCCTACTGCAGGCCCAGGCCTCGGAGCGCAGGGGGCTGAGAGCCCCTCTGTGGTGGGGGTGGTCAGTGGGTCAGGGGTGCCTGAGGTCTGGTCTGAGGCCAGGGCTCCTGGGGGTTCTAAAAGTCTCTTAAAAAATTCCTCCTGGGTAACACACAAACAAAACCAAACCAGGCAAAGACCCCAGGTTCCCTCAATCTGATGTCATGGGTAGTAAAATGCACATTTAAAAGCAATAAGAGTAATACCACATAGCACTGGTGAACTGCCTACTATGTGTTTGACACTTGCAAATGGTAACTCACTGTATCTCCATAGCAGCCCTTTGAATGAAGAGTTGTCACCACTTTACTGAGGAGAAAACTGAGGCTCCGAGGAGGGTGGCACGGAGCAGAGACGTGACTGGAACCCGGTCAGTCCAGCCCAGGCCCACACTCCGGTGTCTCCTCCTCCAAGGCTCCCCTGCTGGGCATCTGTAGAAGCCCTTCACCCTTTTCTAGGGGTCACTGTGTACAGTGACCAGCGAGGTCGATCACAAAGAAGGGCTGGGAGTGTTTGGGATGTTCGGCCTGTGGGGAGCTGGCAGGTGCAGGATTACCCAAAGCAGATGGGATGATCCATTGCCTTCCAGTCTACTCTGTGCCAGGAAGCTGTATGTACACGTGTCTCCTTTGTACAGCAAGCTGTTGTCATCTCCACACTTTATAGGTGAGGAAACTGAAGCTCAAAATGTGGTCAGGATCACACAGCTAGGATGTGACTATGGTATCTCCCATGGAAATGGGGGCACACAGGCTCTGGTGACTGCAGGGGCTCAGGTGCATGGCGGGCAGAGGCTGGAGGGGTAGGCTTCAGCTGAAGTCCAGAGGAGAGGTCTGAGCCACTGGGTGGGTAGCTCCAGGAAGCCATGAGCTCTTTGTCCTTGGAGGGATGCTAGCAGGGGGTGGACCTGAGCAGCTCTAGGGGCAGGAGCCTGTCTGAAGTCTGCTTTCCTTCGACAGCCTGCTCATCCCACTGGTATTCTCCGGGCACTCCTTGTGTGCTGGGCGCTGTGCCAGGTGCTGGGTCCTCAGGCGAACAGGGCAGGCCTGGTCCTTCCTCGTGAAGATGGCTGGCTAAGCTTGGCAAGTTTCAGCCTCTCATCTGCTTTGGGTGGGGCTTTTCTCCCCTCGATCCAGAGTGCCTAGCTACCCAGTTGCCCTACACCATCCCTTAAGGCTCTCCACCCAGTCCCTCGGGATGCAGGACTCCCGACACTGCCTGCCAGAGCCTGCCCAACTGCACCTTAATTTTTATACTGGGGCAGAAGGGAGGAGGTGTAGGTGGGAGGAGCTGCTCCTCCTTGCCTTCTTTTCCCCACCCCTATCAGCCCTCAAAGGATGATCCAGATGAATCAATCCCCTAGGAGACTCTGGGAAGCACCGTCCAGGGCACGGCCAGTGGGAGAGCAGGGAGCCTGGTGGCCCAGTGGAGGAACACGTGGCACAGCTGGTTAGTTAGCACAGAAGCCTGGCTGGTGACCCCGGTCCTCATGAAGCATTCCGGGATTTAGGGTTTGAGCCTGTGTCTCAGGAGTTTGTGAGGAAGACCTGGCCTGCCATCCTCTAAGTGGGACACAGCCCAGTGCCCCCGCAGTCCTCCCACCTCTGCCTCCCCACTTCTGTGAGAAGAACCTTGGCCTTGGGTTTGAATTCCAGCTCTGCCACTTATTATCTCAGTGACCTCAGGTGTATTTCTTAACCTCTCTGAACCTCTGTTTCTTCATCAGTGAAATGTAGAAACAAAAAGTGCTTCACAAGATGGTTGCAAAGATTAAATAACTTCATGAGAACAAAGCACCTTGTGCAGTCCCTGGCACGTGGGCCGACTCCATGCCAGTGCTCCTCCAGTGGGTGAGTCAAAGTTCACAGACACTGTCAGAACTCAGGGCACCATCCTTATCACTGTGGGTGGGAGAGGGTGCTGATGACCTGTGATGGCTGAAGTCCCTTCCTGGAATCCCAGCTGCCTGCCAGCTCTAACACATTCTGGTTCTCCCACTGACAGGCCTTCCGATGCTCTGAGGGGCAGACTCGTCCTGTGGGCCTGACACCTGATGGCTTCCCTGAGCCTCCATGTGCTCTTCCGACAACTGGGCGCAGGCCGAGCACTACCCAAGGTGGTTTGAGTCCTGTTGGCCCATTTTGCCAGGAAGGCTGAGACCCAGAGGGAGAGCGATCAGAGGTCGGGAGACGCGCCTCACTAGACAGCTCCAGTGCCCCGGGCTCTGTCACCATGGCAGCCAGCCTTCCGCAGACCAGGTGGTTTTTATTACTGAACTTGGAAAACTTGACCGAGGCGCCAACAATGAATCTTTATTCTGTTGTTAATAGCATGTCTCTTATTAGCATGTATCTTTTCCTCTTCTTAATAACCTTTGCATTTCCAAGCCGCATTTATAATTAAGTCATTAATCCCTTACTGGAATTTCTTGTTTTTCTGAAGCTGCAAACCAGAGGCCCTGTCTGCCTGGCGTGAATGGAAGGGCAAATGCTCTACCAAATTGCTCTGGGAATGTCATTTTAATTATTGGATCCTGACCCAGCAGCACGCTGATAAGCTCTGGTTTGAAGCTGCCCTATCTCAGAGGAGCTCAAAGCCTGCCCAAGGCCTCTTTTCTCCCCCTGTGGCATCTCTGCCAAGCAATTAGCCTCTGAGACAGCCTGAGAGCTGGCAGCGAGAGGAGCAGGTCCCGTGAAGGGCTGTAGAGAGGAGGGCCAACGGGCCAAGAGCCTCCTCCACTTGTGTTCCCACAAAGGCAGCTCCGGCTCATCTGGGTTTCCCTCACCCCCTTGCCTTCAGTGCCAGAATTGGGTTCCAGCCTACATGATGGGGAGCATGGGTGGGAAGGGCATGGGTGGGGGGGTTCTACATGTTGATCCCCGACTTTTGCGATGGGCTGACTTGTGGTCCCCGAAATCCATATGTTGAAGTCCTAACTCCCAGGACCTCAGAATGTGATCATATTTGAAGGTAGGGTTGTGTTTTTTTTAAAGAGGCAATTAAGTTAAAATAGATTTATTATGGTGAGTCCTAACCCAAGGTGACTGGTGCCCTTACAAGAAGAGCTTGGGACACAGACATATACACACACACAAAAGGTAAAGGTACAGGGAGAAGAACACCTACCAGAAAGGAAAAAGATCTCAAAAGAAACCAATACTGGCAACACCTTGATCTCAGACTCACAGCCTCCAGAACTGGGAGAAAATATATTTCTCCTGTTGAAGCCACCTGCTCTGTGGTGCTTTGTTACGGCAGCCCTAACAGTCTAATACAGTGACCTGCCAACTGCACGGTGTTCTGGTTCTCCCACTGATGGGCCTTCAAGTGCTCTGAGGGTCCAGGTGGGAGAAAGCCAGTCCTCTCAGCTCCTGGCCTCAGGTGGTGTTCAAAGGTGAGCGTAGCAAGATTTCTCTTCTACAATTTTCCCTAGCTCCTGGCCTCCGGGGTTGGCTGCTAGAGGTAGGCACTTGGCCAGGGCGTTCACCCAAGACCTTGAGAGCGAGTCTGGGCCAGGACCCTGCAGGCAGAACCAGGAACCCTGTGCCAGCTTCCCAAGGGCATCAGAGGCCAACACAGAGTCAGGAGCTGGACACTGGTGCAGGGCTGGAAAGGGCCTGACAGCCTTAGGGGTGTGCAGTGGCCCAGCTTTAGTCACAGGTGTCCTGGCTGGACGGGCCAGCTTGAAGGTCTAGAGGACTGACAGACACCAAGAGACTTGTGGTCCTGTCTCCTTCCTCCTGTCCCTTTGTTACCACCTTCTCTCTGCTCTAACCTGAAACTAACCCCCTTAATCTCTTCCCTGAGACCTTTGGTGACTCTGCATTGCTCTCAGCATGACTTATTGCTACTGTTTAGTTTGGCTCCTACTTACCCTCCAGGGTCATTCAGGTACTTTTCCCTCCTGTCATGCTAACCTTCTCACTGTCCCTATCATAATAACATGCTCTTTCATAGATCATTTATCCATCCATCCATCCTTCCAATAAATATCTACTCTGTGCCTGACACAAGTATCCTGTGCTAGGCTCTGAAGATAATGCTAAGCCAACATTCTCAGCCCTTCCCCTTTTAAGATAACAGTCTAGCGGGAAGCTAGACATCCAAATCATCAAATGACTTGAATCCAAAATCATAAACTGAGAAGCACCATGAAGGGAAAAATCAGGGAGCAAGGGGTGCATGGGACTGTGGACCAGGGACTGATTGGGCTGGTGTTGAGATGAACTCTGAAACCTGGAGCACGAGTTGGAGTGAATTAGGAGGAGGAAAAGGAAGAGTGTTTTCGTGAAAAGGAAGAGCACAGGTGAAGTCCCTGATGTGGCAGGATGGGCAGGGCTGAGAGGGAGGGGCTTGGCACTGAGGTAGGAGCTCCTGGAAGGTCAGGGGTGGCCAATATACATCTTCTTGTTCCCAGGACAGTATCTGGTTCGAGTGAGGGTCTAAGCATCTGAGGGATGCATGAGGCTGTTACTAGTCATCCCTTATATGCAGGGGGCAGTAAATTCAAGAACTTCTGTAGCATACAACCAGCCCCACCAGGTGCTATCTCTGAAGGGTGCTGTTGAGGTCTTCTGTGTGCTCTGGGCTCCAGAATCCTTCTATTTTTCCTCTTCACTGTTGGTGTTATGATAGGCTTTCCTCCAGACTTCTGGGTACGGGTCACTCAGATTTCTGCAGTGCAGCCCAGCCCAACTAGTTACTCTGTTTATCTGGCTCTGTCCCACCTGTTAAATCATACACTCATGCATGGGCACACACAAAACACTTCTTAAAGTTGCATGGACTCACAAAGCAGGCCAGCCTGATACCATGTAGCATTTGTCAAATTCTAGTGCTGCCATTGGTGACACTCACGTTTGAGACCTCTGCAGGGGGAGAGTGCCTCACCACCACCTTCAACACCTCAGGGCACTAGAGGGACTGCAGTCAGCCAGCCAGCGATGAAGGCAGACAGTGTGCTTGTTCTTCACTCCACATGACACTGGTCACCTGGGCACCTTGTGAAACAGCACCTACTGTCCTCCGAAGCTCTTTCTCTTGGGGCTTAGTCTGTGCGGCTGAGCCAGGCAACGGTGTGCTGAAATTAGACTATGGTGGTTTCCCAGTGCCCTGGCCCTCTGGGACTCATGCAGCCCCAGACCTTGGTGCTGCCCCCAAACCTTGATGCAAATCAGCCCTTGCAAAGCTGACCCTGGGAGCCCACACTGCAGGCATGCTTAGAAATACCTGGATCCACACAGGCTCTGACTTCACTGCAGTATACAGGGTTATTGCTTTTTCTAGATTATAATCACGGTGCATTCCATTTTGAGTGCTTTTCTTCACCCTTCCTCATAAGCATGTCCATGCTATCACAGTCTTTATAAGCATAATTTCTAATAGCTCCCCAGTAGTCCCTTAAGTAGATGTCCCACTTTACATAAGTACTTCCTGCTGCTGGGCGTTTCGCTTGTTTCCAGATTGTAGCTGTTACAATTGATGTGCATGGAGCATAAAGATTTACTGGATGATTGGAAGGTATTTTCAGAAGGACAATGACCAGATCAGGAAGTATGAGAGATTTCGATCCTCGGAGTTCAACTGCAATCCAACTGGCTTGTAGCAACTGGCATGTCCACCAACACTTCATGTGGGTAGGCACCAGATTGTTAACTCTAATTACCATAGGAAGGGTCTGCCTGCTTGATTACCTCTCCTTAATAACACCAGTAATAATTCTCGAAGCTCAGGGGCTTTATAAAGAGCAAAAGGAATTGGCTAAGGATTGAATGCAGACCAAAGAATCAACTGTATAGTTTTCAATCAAACACTTAAGCATAAGTATGAGTCTGAGACAACAAATACAGCAATAGCTACGTGGGGGTCTTGTGATAGTGGCCATCTCTCCTGCAGGCTGTACGAGTGAGGAGGAAACCCCCGACTCAGGTTGGGAAGGCAAGGCCCTGCCACTACTCTGTGGTCTGCTGCCTTCCGTGGTCTGTGGGGAAATCGTCTGCTTCTCCACGCCTGCCCTGGCCCCAGTACTGACAGTCCACATGTACCAGGCACTCACTTACCTGCATCAGAGCTGGCCTGACAGAAGCAGAAGAGTTCTCACTCTAAAGTTATGCAGAACTGACATGTCAAGGCCAGGGTCTTCATCAGCTGCATCTCTGAGGCTTTGCCTATTTTTGCTCCTAGTTGCTGCTATTCAAACCTGCTGCAGAAGCTGGACGTGTGACACTCTTCCAAATTGGCAATTATGTCTCCAGCAGGTGTCTGATATACAACGGTCATCTCCAACTCTTTGCATTTGGTGGTAGGAGGGGTCTGTGGACCTTCATACAAGAAGAGAAAATCTACTTCATATACATCATCCCTGAATTTATACTCAGGCATTTCCTGGGTTGCATAAGTAAGTACGCCCCCCACCAGTACCCCAGGAAGCAGCTATGGTTGAAATTTCTACTTGTGCCTTTGTATACGTGTGAAGTGGAATATCGAATTCTTCTTTGCTATGCTCTCTCCATCTGTTAACTGAGGTGGAGTTAATGAGAGGACCCTTCTCAGGGGTCTTTTGTCTTTTTGAACAGCAATTATGATTAATCTTTTCACACAACAAAAAGCAAAGCTCTAGTGGGACAATGACAGGCAGACAGAAATCAAGGTCCAGATCATTCCATCTGGGGCCACTTTTAGGTCATCCTTGAAGGTGATGGGAAAGGTGTAATTTCCTGTTCAGTAGGTTGTATCAGAGAAAAGAGCTACCTGTCAAAGACCCATGAAACAGGTGGGCAACTGATTATAGTGACCAAATCAGACAGGAGCCAGCCTGCTTGGGCTCAAGTCATGGCTCCTCTGTGTGAAATGTGACTTTGGTAGATATGTGACTTTGGTAGAAGTACTTAGCCATTCTAGGCTTTACTTGTCTCCTATGTAAATCTGAGACAACAACAGTATTTACTCAGTAACACCGTAAGAATTAAATGAGATAATCCATGCAAAGTGCTTAATGCAGTGCCTGACACACAGTAGGGGCCTAACAACTGCTTGCTGTTATTGTAATTATGAGCATCTCATTTTCAAAATCCCACTGCTCCCGTGATAATTGCATACTGTGTGCAGTGTCTCACAACTCACTGATGCCTTCATTCCATTAACCCTTTCAATTCTCACCATAGCAAGGGAGAAGAGTCAATTTTCCTGCATTCGACATATCACCCTCATCTCTGAAATGTGAGCACTTACATCTCCCACCCTTCTTACGGGCTGCAGTAAGAGTCCCACAGGAGGTCTGTGTTCAAGTTCCTTGTAAGTGCCACAGCACCGTACAAATGGGGCCCGCCATTTGAGCCTTCACTTCTGCAAAGCTAAGTCTATTATCTAACAGCATAATAAGTTTCACAGACACACACCACAGCCCTGGCTTTGTGTACAGTCTTGTACTTGAAAGCCTTGGGCAGACTGTAACAAGGAGTGGTCAGACAGACTTGAATGTATTCCTCTGTGACTTTGGGCAAGTTACTTAACCTCTCTGAGATTCAGGTTCCTCTTCTTTAAAATCAGGTGGTTCTACTTACCTCAGAGAGTTGTTTTACAAATTCAGTGAAATAATTTATGTAACATACCCACTTATTCAACAAATGCTTCCTGAGCTTCTATTCTGTACTAGACAGGGCTCTGGGTCAGGAATAGGGGGCTAAGTGGACATGAAGTCCCTGACCTCCTGGAGTGGAGCAAACAGGCCAGAACCATGTATAACCAGGGTGTTTTCTGATGCCAGCAACACAAATTTTGACGAAATTGTGCCCCAGTCAGCTTCAACAAGCCAGTTATTTAACATCTCATGTAGTACATCTAAAGCCAGGACTGCCCGGGGGCCGGCTGAGTCATAGCTCCTCTATGCACTCAAAGCTAATTCTTTCAATTTTTCTGCTCTACCATCCTCAGCATACTGCTGTTCATCTCCAAAATGGTACCCTCATGGTCACAAGGTGGCTGCTGAAGCTCCGGGCTGGCCTCCTCACACGGCATTAGGAAAAGACCAGGGAAAGCAAAGAATTTCTCAGTGTCCATTTTTGTTTTTTTTCTTGAGGTGAAAAATCACATAACATCAAATTAATCATTGTAAGGTGTACAATTCATTGGCATTTAGTACAGTAACGATGTTGTCTTACATCAAGTTCCAAAACATTTTCATCACTCCAAAAGAAAATCCATGAGTCCATTTTTGAGAAACTTTCTCAGAAGGTAATTCTGAGAAAAGACGTGCCCTCAAGTCTCTTCAGCCCCAAGGGGATCACTTTATCATTTTTAAACGAATCATCGTCCTGGAGAGTGGAATTACTGGCCAATCAAAAGTCCCTCCCACTCAGCAACTCCTGCAGCACATGTCTATGACTCTGAGGTTCCTGAACTAGTGCCTGAATAAAGAAACGAATAAAATTGTCGGCATAGGTGGAGCACATAATAGATGTCCAGTGTGTGCCCCTTCCCCATATTGATGAATGTTGGACGAATGGGCAGAGCTTACTCCAGACTTTCCAATTTGTCAAAATGAAAATAACAAAATAAATGTAACAAAACCGGCCCCTCCAAGGAATGCCCATTAATTCCCGGAACCCGGGGAAGGCGTCTTTGCAATCAAAGGGCAGCCCACACTGTTTCAGAGCCGGCAGAGGAGCCGGCAGCACCTGGAGCTTGGATGCCTCACCGGCTTCTCATGAATTACCCAATTATGCCGCTTTTCTGATTTTTTTCATTACCCCAAACTGACTGCTCTTCTATTCTTTTTTTAAATGTTACTGAGAAACAGTAGACCATATTATGCATTTTTGAGACACCTGTTTGCAATCACATTGCCTTTTATAGAACTATTTTGAAGCTTGTTTTCAGGAGCTACCTAGAAAGCCAAATGGTACAGCTAACACCTGCACAAAACATTCACGCTTCCTGCTGGAGGGTGTGCTTCCCTTTCCTCCTTGTGCTATGATGACTGGTGAGAGTGGTGCATTGCCTTGACAGCACCTCAGGTGCAAGGAACATTCCAGATCACTCGTGAGGCTCCCACCAGGATTCATGGCTAATTAAATTGACACCTTCCCTCAGTCTCTCCCAGGGTCAGGCCATGCCAGACTGTTCCAGGTGACAGGGCAGGCCAGAGATTCTAATCACCATAGAGCGAAGACAATACCCTGGTGAGGCAGGGGTTGGTGATGCCTCCTCCACTTCAAAAAGTCGGTCATCTCTGTGTTTAAGAAACACTGATGGAGCCCTGGCTGGTGTGGCTCAGTGGATTGAGCACCAGCCGGCAAACCAAAGGATCATCGGTTCAATTCCCAGTCAGGACACATGCCTGGGTTGCAGGCCAGGTCCTGGTAGGGGGCACACGAGAAGCAACCACACACTGATGTTTCTCTCCCTCTCTTTCTCCCTCCCTTCCCCTCTGCCAAACAAACAAACAAACAAACAAAAACCCCACAAAAACTTATGGAGGTCGCATACGGCCCAGTGTGAGGCAGGGGGCAGACATAAAACAGTGCTGCGTGGACCCTGCTTAACGTCCACACTAGTTAAGTACCCCTGAAATACGTAATGATTACATGCTGTGAGCTCGCCTTAGGTTTGCAATATTGGGACTGGCCTGTGCATTACCAGGGGGAAAAAACAAGTGCAGGGGTGACAGTCGTACTGTCAGACATTTCCAAATGCACAGGGAGCCCAGGCGAAGGGGCTGACTGGCCCTTCACTCTGTGTCCAGACCCTGCCCGCATCCCATGGAAGCCTGCTCCAGGGAAGTCCAGACTCTCTTTCTCAACGTATTCTGGATATTAATATTTCACTGTTTTCTGATTTGCAAATATATCTCTTCATAGCTGGATGGACATGTAATAAAGCACAAGCAGTAAAATGTTAATTGTGGCATCTAAGTCAGGGGTTAACAAGTTTTTTCTTACAGAGCCACACAGCAGATACTCTCTGCATGGCAGGCCGCTGGGTCTTGATGGCACGACCTAGCCCTGCGTCTGTATCAGCGAAGCAGCCACAGAGGATTTCTAAATAAATGGGCCTGTTTCCAGGGACATTTTACATGCAGGTATTAGAATCTGAATTTCATATAATTTTTACGTGTCACAAAATATCACTCTTCTTTGGAACTTTTCCTTTATCCTTTTAAACACACAAAACCCATTCTTCTCTGTAGGCCATATAAAACCAGGAGACTCACCCACACCTCATCTAGGTGGTAGGAAGGGACATGGGTGTTCTTTTAACTTTTGAAGATACTTGAAATTTTCCACATAAAATGTTGGGAAATTATTTTTTCTAAGTTAATGGAATTATCTTTTTCTCTATGCTTTGGTGTTTAGTTATTTAAAATAATTTTGGAGGGGGCCATACCGAAGTGCTTAATTTGTAACTAGTTACATTTGTCAACCTTTCCTTCCTTGGTGCTTTGTGATTATGCACTTTGCAGGAACCTTTCCCTACCCTGTTAGCGCATAGATACTCACATGTATTTTCTATAATCCAGCTGGACTTACCTGTGCGTGACAGGAGCTCGGGACACAACGGTACTGTCTCCAAGAGGAAGCTCAGCACCTGGTGCCCTTGGTTGCTGGTCCATCCCTTCCAGCTGACTGGAAGGTCTTCTCAGCCACCTGCCAAGGTCCTCTCATTGTAGGTCTGTTTCTGGTTGTTGCCATGGTCCCTTTGTCTATACTTGGGAAACTTCTGTTTCTGCTTGTTTCCCCTCCCCATGCCCTCTCCCAGGCTCCCCCTCCCTCTCTGGCAGGTCCACGAGGGGTAAGAACAGCCTTCCCAGCTCTGGGCGGCCGTCCTCACAGTCCGTCCTGAGACGGGCTCAGGCCTCCAGGTCTCAGATTCATTTCAGGGAAGGCTCTGGCCACTCACACCTTTGTCTTCTAATGGCTCAGTTGCTTTATTAAGCTGATGAAGTGTCTTTTTACTTTGCTTTACCCAGGACCCCTCCCTACCAGGGCAAGAGGAGAAAATGAAAGGCAGCTGAGGTGGAGGGAGAAAGTTCCAGTCAGTCCCCAGAAGGAAGCATGCAGGAGGCCCCGCGCCTCTGGCAGGCCTCCTGAAAGCTGGCATATAGCCCTGTGTCTGCCTCTCCCACAGAGGGTCCCACACAGGTTTTTCTAGAGCCCTAGGGTCCTCATCTGTGAAGGAGAATGGTGGGCCTGGGCTTCTAAATCTTGAGTGCACCAGCACTTGCCCTTGACTCGTTGAAAACACCCCCTTCCAGCCACTGACCTCACTCCATGGCCTCCCCTGGGTTTCTCAGCCCTCAGCCTGCTCCTGAGGGCTCCAAGCCAAGCGTGACAGACCCCTCCTGCGGTAACGGCCTTGTCTCTGGTTTTCTGGACTCTGCCACCCCTCTGCCTTTTGAGTTCAAAGCCCCCTCCCCGAATTCTGTCCTGCCTCCTCGGTCTCTCCAGCGGCACTCACACTGTTTTTAGCTTATGCCAATGCCCTTCTCCCCACCACCACTGATTAGAGGCCCTCAGGGGACACAGGCATCAAAGGGTCCTATGACCTTGGCCAAGACCCTTTCCCTCTGTGGTCCTCTGTTTCTCTGTTCCTTGTTTCTCTGGGCCAGGGGAACCCAGCTCCTTATCCTGTGCTCTTGGCCCTTCCATGTAATCATGGGGTGGAGTCCATGCCAGACTCACTGACACTCTGCTTTTTAACCATGGAGAGAATGCAGAAAAGAGAATGACTCACTACCTGGGAGCTCACAGGAACCGCCCCCTGCTTCCCCTGGGGCATGGCCCCCAGCCCCCCTCTCAGGGTGTCCCTGGAGGCCAGGTGGGGCAGGTTCCTGGGGAGTGGTTTTCCTGTGTGAGTAGGGACTGGGCCAAGCCGACCCTCTTCTGCAGTGAAATCGGAGGAATGGAGCCTTTCACCCTATTCTTTCTCAGGGGCTGGAGGAAGGCTTGGCAGCTGGGCAGGACAGGAGCTGGCTCAGATAGGGACCCCAAGAGGCAGCACTGGTGGGAGTCCCCACCAGAGTGGGGAAGAGGGAAACCTGCTCCTGGCGTTTCGTTTTCAGCAGTAGATTGAATATTTGTAAGACAGACCTGATTCAACTCTTGCTCTGCCCTTAACAAATTGTGAGGCTTTGGGTAAGTCATTGAACAGTTTTAAGCCTCAGCTTCCTCATCTGTGAAATGGGGACAAGAAGAACACCACCTCACAGAGGTCTGGGGGGGCTAAAAATGAGATAATGCCTAGAAAGCCACATTATTTATAATGACGTTGATTTTGATCTGTTCTTTCATGGTTCGTTTTTCCAGTCTGAGGTAGGTAGCCTTTAAGAGACAACGAAAAGCAGATGATTTTAAGATGAGCAAGAGGAAAAAAGTAGAGTTGCCTCATTCAGAGATATGATTGCAGTGGGTAGGTCCCCAGGTTGTGGACATTCTCACTGGTCCTGAGAGGCAAGGCCCGGGGGAAGGCCCTGGGCAGACACAGGAGGTCAGGCCCTGGCTCAGGGCTGCCTGCCTGGCACAGAGGCAGAGAGTGTTTGGGAGCCAAGGGTGGTCGGAGCTCACCCAGTGCAGAGTTTGGGATACCCGCAGTGGCCTGGCCTCCAAGGGCCCTGGGCACCACACAAGCTCCAGCAACGTAACAATCCCTGGTGGGGTGAGAGTGGGGTAGAGTAGGAAGGACAGCTGCCTAGAACCTGCCAGCTCCTCCGATGGAGCTAATGAAGTGCAGTATCTCATGTGCATGCACACTTATTGTCAGCCCCGGAGACAGGTTGTTAGTGCTGAGCCTGGTGTGAAGTCAACTTTTGGTGAACAGGAGCTGTTCTCAGTTTCCCCTCTGTAAACTGGGCATTATCACAGGCTTGTTGGGAGGATGGAGGAGGCAGTTGATTTATTTTCAAGACTTAGAAGGGTCTGGTGCATCAGTAAGGACTGTGGAATTATTTGCAATACTGTTTGTTTAATTCAAGTTTGCTTCCTCCAGAGTAGGAAGGCTTGCTGTGCTGAGGTCAATGGCATGTGCTGAGGGACCTATAGTGCCATATTGCCAAACCCTTGTCCCAGGTTAGTTCATGGAGTGGCACTTGTGACGGTTAGCAAGCATCTTTGAGCAGCTGCCCATATACCTGAAGGGCAGAGGGAATTAAGTAAAACTAAGGATGATTTAAAACAGCCTGAATTTGTCTTCTCAGATGGCCTAGGTAGCCCTCCTATTGGATGAAGGAAGGAGTTCAAAGGCGTTGCCTATTGCTGTAGAGGGTTTCCTATGCATTTGGCACACAGTTCCATCTGTCAGCACACGGAGGGCACAAGTGGCCTGGCCCAGGTGGTGCCATGAGTCAGCATCAGTGGGGGAGACCGGGGATGACAGAGACCCAGGGTAGGAAGTAGACCACCTTGCGTGTGTGCAAAGAGGCCGAGAAGCATGGAAAAGCACATGGAGACACAACCTGAAAAACTGAAGCCCTGGAGTGTTTGAGCCCCACCCAGCTTGGAGGCCGGAGAGGGGTGAGTATGAAAGTGGGGTCAGGGCTGCTGGGGAGACACCAGGCTGGGGGGCGTAAGGGATGGGACCACGGAGGTAGACAGGGCCAGCCCTTGGGAAACAGCCCTTACTCTCTCCCAGCTCTCTGCTGCTCTGGGCCTCTCCATGCCTCCGTCTGTATCTCTTCTTTAAGCCATCCCTTCCCTTGGCCTCTCCTGTCCAAGGGCACGTCTGTGGGACCCATTCCCAGGGAGTCCTGCTCAGTCATTTCATTGGTCAGCTTTGACTTGAAATTTCACAGGTTTACATTTCAAAATGAAAATATAATGGGGAGTCAGCACAGGGGGCCAGCTCTTCCCTTTGCCAAGTAAGGTCCTTTAAAACCCGGTTAGTCTCATTATTTTATAAAATAAGGAGGACTTTTTTTTTTCCTGAGCATTGGAAAGCCATAACCTTGGAGCCACCCCTGACCACCTTCTCTCGCACCCACATCCAGCTTGCCTGCAGGTCCCAGCTGCTCTGCCCAGACTGGACGCAGGTTTGGTTAGGTGTTTGTTAAGAAAATAAATGCCAAAATACCATATTCAAGATTAAGTATGGCAGTAAGTATTGTTTGGAATGAGAATTACAATAAATTACAAATCACGTGTTTAAAAAGCTGACAAACAGTTGTTCACCACATAACATTTGGGTCAATGATGAACAGCCTATGCAATGATGGTCTCAGATTACAACCAAGCTGAAATATTCCTGTTGCCTAGTGATGCTGTAGTCATCTTGAGGTTGTAGCACCACACATTCCTCTTGTGTTTGTGGTGATGCTGGTGTAAACAAACCTACTGTGCTAACAGTTGTATTGAAGTACAGCACATACAATTGCATGCAGTATATCATACTTGATGATGATAATAAACTACTGTTGTATTGATTATGTATTTATTATACTATACTTTTGTCATTGTTTTAGAGTGTACTCTTCCTACTTATTAAAAAAACTGTTTTCTGTAAAACATGTGCCATGTTTCCCTGACAGCATCTTTGTAAACCTTCTGTTTACTGTGTGTCTTGGCTGTATCATTTCCCTTGTGCTTGATTTAATCTTGTTTTGTTTTGTACAGTCACACGCTGGAGAGGCTGGTAGCTCCTATAGGCTACACCACACAGCGTAGGTGTGCAGCAGTGACACCATCTAGGTTTGTGTACATGCGCTCTATGATGTTTGCACAGCGACGAAATCATCTAAGGACACATTTCTCAGAACATCTCCCCCTCGAGTGGCATGTGATTGCACCACACACACAACAAAATCCAGAATAGAAGTAACGCTGTATGTAATAGTTAAATTCCTGGCATGCTTTAAGATAGTTTTTCCCTATTTTTTTGACATACTCTTGATCCTCTCTTTATATGTCAATAGTTCTGTGTTAGCATTTTCCATAGGGAGACTAAAAGGACAATTCTGTGTTCCTTTTGGTATTGTCTATTGAATTTTGTTTTTTTATTATTGATCATTTACAGAGGTTTCTTTCAACTTTGTAACTTATTGCTAATAGGCCATTTAAAGTGGAAGACTTTTGTCAAATTGGGAAAACGTCTATCAAATTTTCTTCATAGATGAGCTATCAACGTATTGCATGCTCGTAATTGTATACCCAGGATTTTCAAATTTATTTCAGATCAAAAAGAACTTCCATTTTGGCCTGACACAAATAGAACCAGGTTCACAACTTAGAAGTGTACACAGCTGCTGACCAGAAGAATTTTCCTTACACGAGCTTCTGGCATCACATATTCAAACTTCTTTCTTCTCCATGATTCACAGAATCTGGTGTTATCACTTTGCATGTTCTTATTTCTCTCACTCGGCTGCAGGCTGCAGCTAAGCGTCTTCACTTGGCTGGGGGAGCCGAGTACCAGGGAATGTCCCTGAGACCCTGCTTGGCGGATCTGGCCAGCAGACCATCTCTCGAGACAGTGGCCTTTCCACAAGGGAGAGACAAACCCTCCCTGCAGAATGTCAGGCACAGCAAGACTGGCCGAGGGTAGCGTTCTCGGACAGGGGGCTCTTGCCACGTCGTGTCCACCAGCGTCCTGGCCTGCCTGTGCCCCTGACTTGCCCAGAGTAGCTCTGCCCACTCCAGCCAGAAGTGGCCACGAAGACTGTCCCAAGGAGAATGACCCCCCACCAGGCAGCCGTGGACCCATCGCCTGACACACCCCCGCCCTCTACCTCCAAATTTTGGAGATTGATTTCTGGCTTGTTCCCTTCTCTAAAAAAGCAATAATAAGGCATTCTCTCTTGGGGGGAAGATGATTAAATTTCAAATTACTCTGCCTGCCAGATAAGATTGGAATCTCTGGATCCAGGCAGGCCAGAGACCCGCTCTGCGCACAGGCAGCTCTCGCAGCAGCTTACTCGCCACGCTGTGGAGTGTCTGAGCTGGAGCGACGTGTTTAACGTGACATGAAGGGGCAGCAAACTCGGTCGTGAGGGCGTTTGTTATACTGTTCGAAGCTTTCCAGAACATGGAAATCACAAACATCGTGGTCATGACTGTGAATTCCATGAGGGAAATCAAACCCATCCACCCCCTCGCCCCCCTTTCCTCCAGTTAAAAGACAGAGGTGAAGGAAGGAGGAACAAGAGGCCTTTCAGGGTCTTTAGGAGGGAAGAGCTGTGGAAAGTTAACAAACACTTTAATAACTCGAGGACTTGTGGCTTCAGCTCAGGTTTGTGGAGGCTTTGATCGAGCCCAGCTCCGAGGCAGGGCCTGTTTCCCAGGGGAGATGGGAGGGAAACCATGGAGGTCGGGCAGGGCTGGGAGCCCAGCCTCAGATTTCAAAGCTACGAGAAGATGCGCATAACAGGCTGGGGTTCTGTTCTCTTCTGAATGCCTTGAAGGTAGGGCCCAGGCGGATCTTTCCCCTTCAGGCTGATCACCAAACTCAGACTGGTTTGTCCATGTGCGTGCGGACACATGAATGTCTGGTGTGCTGAAATCTAATAACTAATAACTAAGCTAATAAATCTAATAGTGGGTGTAAATTTTGAGAGGTATGTAAAGATAGGCTGGTGTGTGGTGTCGCTGCATACTTAAAGGTGAGAACTTGGCCACAAAGTGTGGCCACAAGGGCATTGAGCCCAGAGTTAGAATATCTGGCATTTAATTATGACAACCACTTGAGCTTAATACGCTTAGCATCTTTGAGTCTCAATTTCCTCATCTGTAACCTTATACCCCTTCCTCAGGGAAGCCTTCTGACCACCCACACTACTTGAGAGCTCTGCTTAGAAGCCTGTGCTTCCCTTTAAACAGCATTTACCTCTCCCGTCCTAACTTGCTTATTGGCTGTCTACTGCAAGCAGCTCCAAGCTCCAGGAGGCCAGCACCCACAAGACCAGCCTTTATTAGGCCCTCAGTGAATATTTGAGTGTGTCTCTGATCTCCAAAATCTATTCTACTTTAGGCTCCAGTATTTAGAAAGTCAGATTTAATGAATTGATAAAAATAGTAAGGGATTAGTACATTGACTGTCAGCACCGACGTTTATGGCAACTTTCGTCATACCCCTGTCCTTTGTATCAGGGCTGCAGGCCTCTAACATTTGCAGAACCCAACGCGGCCATCCCAGACCACAGCCTGAGTCTTTTCTAGTCCCGCCCTGCTCCGCCTTCACTAAGAGGTCTGGCATTCATGCCTGTAGGCACTCCACCTACAGTCTGCCCTCCTCCTCCTCAGATAGATGCCAGGTCACCCCTTGGGCCCAGGGCTGCACATATTAATGATATGGTCAGACCTTGAGCGGACGGACCCCACAAAAAACTTGCATAGGCCCCAGCAGCAAAATCAAGACAATTTGGAGGAGGGGGTGGATTTTGAGATCCTGGGTTCCAGGATGCCTTTTAGAAGAGGGAGCCCCAGCTTGGAATCGTCATGGTCTCTTTGTCTCCTCACCCCTCAGCTGGAGCAGGTCAGGGTGGCTCAGGCCCTGGTGCCCAGGCTGAAGGACGTGCAGATTTGAGTGCAGGGAAGGACACCTCCCCCAACCCCCGCATCCCTCAGCCCCCAAACCGGCTGCGGAGCCTGTCACCCTCCTGTTGGCCGGTGGTCCCTTTGGGTTCAGCTTCACCTCACAAAGGTTCTCTTTGCAAATGCAGCTGTCCCTCCTCCTTGCCCCTCCCCACACCACCCTTGTCATCAGGGCAGGACCCCATTCCCAACCCCACAGTGGAATGAGACCCAGGCCCATTTCTTATCTGTCATTGAAGATGGAAGCAGGGGAGATGGGAGGGGAGGTAAAAGACAAAATATGTTTTTTGTTTAACACTGACCTTTGCTCTGAACAGTGTTTCAAGAGTGGCTTCAAGGGGGAGGGGGGTAGTAGTCTGGTGAAGCACTCCAGAGCTTACAGCCTATGAACCTGAGGTCACAGAATTTTGGAGCTGGAAGGCTGCTGGCTGCTCCTGGGTGACATGGTGTTGCAAACCAGGTAGGAGCCATGGCTTTGCAGCTTCACTCGGAGCTGGGTCCTCCCAGAGCCTGGTGTCATGGAGGTTGTGAGGCTGCATTTGTTTTAGAGTGGCCAGCACTTGACCTGGCATGGAGGAGGGGCTCAGCAGGGCCTACTAAACAGAGAAGGGCGTAAATGTGGATGGCAGGCCTGAGGCCACTACCAGAGCTCCTGACCACAATCCAATGTGTGTTTCTTCTTCTTTCTGCTGGTTGATGTTGCAAGCCAGCCTGGCATCTACACACGAGGGACCCTTGGTCACACCCACCTTCCTGTTGTAAAGATAAAAGGCTATTTAAAATTTCTGTAAATTGCACTTTGACTGCAGATCAAAGGGTCCCATTGAGACCGCTACTTTAAACCTCAGTTCTCTTAGAAGCTGTAGTTCCCCAGGCCATGATGGGCAATGCTGACGGGGAGAAGCCACAGAGCCTCCCTCTGCTGAGTGTGGCTGACACAATGGGCAGCCTCCACCCCCCAGAAGCTGGCACTGACCTTGGCATGTGGTAGGAGCTCTATAAATGTGTGTTAATGGTCTGTGTAGCTGATTACATGAGGGCTTTCCAGGCCTTGCTTAAATCCTGTGAATTCTTACTTAGCACATGTCTCCAATGAACTAGTTGGGGGGCTTGTCCATCCCAGGGCCCATCAGGAGTGCAGGTCTGGCGAGATGGGTTTCTGAAGACCAGCACATCGGTGGCTGGGAGAGATGGTGCCAGGACAGCTGACAGCACAGGAGGATCAGGAACATTAGTTGCAAACCACAGAAGAGCTCTGGACCACTAGGAGAGGCAGAGTCCTTGCTCTCAGGATGGCAGGAAACTCACAGAAGGGGAAATAAGCTGAGAGCTGAGCCAGTGTGTCCTTGGTCTCCATGCTGTAGCAGCCATGGGCAAGGATGCTCTTAGACCTTCCCTCCCCACCACCTTCTCATTCTGCTTCAGCAGCAAAGCCCCAGGAGGGGCGGTGGCCTGGCTCAGCTTGGGGCTTGGACCTGCTCCCAGCTGGAGTGGGCAGCTCCTCTCTTGAGAGCCCCTCCAAGGCTGCACCCAGAGAGAGGGCTTGGGGTGCATCAGGCAAGGGGGTGTTTGTTGGGCAGCTAGAAAATCAAGGTCTTGGGGAGGGACTGTCACTGGGAGCTTGGGGCTTGTTGGTTAGCTGCAAACAGAATAAAAGCATAGGCACCTTCCCTGTTTGTTTTCTGTGGGCAGGTGATGTGCAACTGCACTAATGGCCCCTTTGGGATTGTTCAAAGGCTGCTCACAGATGAGCTAACACGTCCAAGTCAGTGAGGGGCCCGAAGGTCAATACAAGTTTCATTACTTCTCCCTCTCCAATTTTTTTTTTTGCCTTCTCATTTCTTGGAAAATGGGAATAAATCAAGCAGCTAGATCATGGATTTTGCCCACCAAAGTATCCTCAAATCAAAAACTCTAAAGGCCAGCAGCTTTAAAGCACAAGCTGCCTCCTTTAGTATACACTAGCACTTTCCACCTTTTCCATCTGATGGCACACATGAACTAATTAAAACTCTGTGGCACACCAAATATTCATTGTGTTTGTTGCTGATCTGACCAAAAAATAGGTGCAATTTTGATTGATTTACAAAAAAATTAATAAGGGTAATTACCTATCCTTTTTGCTCCAGGGGAGCTTTAAAAAAATAAGGTGTCTATACTTGAATATAAGGATTTTTGGTACCAAGAATTAACCAATCAGATGGAACTTTATTATGCAACATGAACAATAAGATGCGACTCTAGTATATGACCTATATAGTTATGGTTTAAGACAGGGCATTCACATCGGATGGCTATTGTTGTGTTGGCTGTTGTCATTTTCTAAATTGACGATCTAAGGGAAGAGAGGTCAGCACCCCTGACTAAATAGTCAGTATTGCATGTTTTTAACAATTCTTGTGGCACAGACTAAGACCATGGGTCCTTTAGGGACCACTTGTCAGAGCGAGAAAGAATGATGTGTTAGAATGATTTCTATACAAAGTGGTTATTCATCGTAAAAAAAAAATGTGACCCTGAAACTGAGATCTTTCAGATCACTGGAAAATGACTTTCGGAGCCCCTCCTGATGTCCAGGCCAATGGCCAGTCTCATTTACTTCTGGAACTGAGACCCCAAACTGGGGCCTGGTGAGACGGACACAGACCCCCCTCTTTGTTCTTTCCAATAGCAATAGAGGCAGGAAGTCAAGCAGATCTGAAAGCTGGTGTCAGCCCTACCACTACACACCATGGGACCTCGGTCAAGTTCCTTCAGCAATGTGAGCCTTCGGTTTCCAGACAGGGTGAGGGGTTTGAGCGGCTGTGGCCAGCCTGAGTGCAGTGGACAGAAAGAACATGCAGTTAGTTCTGAGACTGCTTAGAGAATTAAATAAGATACAGTGTGTGAGGCCCCTGCCGTCAAGGCCTGGTGGAGAGAAGGCACCAGTGAGGTGCATCAAATGGAAAGGTGGGGGAGAAGGCAGCGGGGAGACTGGCCGCATCTCTGCGTGGTGTGAGAGCAGCCCGGGTCCTGCTGGACTTGCCAGCTGCTGCCTGAAATTTCACCATTAAAGCATCTTTACTTTAGCCTGAAGCATTGATCCCAATTAAAATGCTAATTATCTCCAAGGAGTCTACTTCAAAAATTTTTTAATAATCTGTCATTGACCCCAGAGTGTAAATGAGGGCTCTTAGGGCTGCATTTCATGGATAGAGGAAAGAAAAGACGGCCCCTTGCCCCAACACACCCATCTCTGTGGACTTACCTCCATCATTTCCCATTGGGTATCTGCTTTAGTCGCATGCTTCACTGCCGCCTGCATCCCTGCCTTTGGTCTGGCCCTTCTCCCTGCCTAGAACTCCATCCTTGCTCCTTTTTGCCACACCCTCTAAGGCCCAGCTCAAATCCTATCTTCTCCAGCTCACACCATTTTCTCTTTCCTCTTCTGTTCCAAAGATCCTCACTGCCACGCACCGTAGCCCTCAATACAGGATGACAGTGTGTGGTGGGATGGAGGTCTGGAAAAGGCTTACCAGTGGGCCACACTTCCTGGTTCCACAGACAGTGCGTTTAGCAGAGACAGTGCGATACGGAAGAGAGAACACAGTCCTTGCTACTGGGCAGACTTGGGCTCACATCCCAGTTCCACCGGCATGGGACGGTCAGCATTCATCATCTCTGAGCCTCAGCTTCTCCCTTCATGGAATGGAGGCACTAGCATGAAGAATAGTGCGATGATGTATGTAAAGGGCCCCAGGAATATTAGAGGTGCCCTCTGTCTCATTCTTCCCTTCTTCCATGGATTTTATAAAAAGTCTATGAGGTGAAATGGCTGACAGTGACCACAGGGGAGAGAAGAGGGAATTTCAGGAGACAGTGGGAAAGGTTCACAGGAACAAATTTAAAGGACACATGGATAAAAATTAGGGGGAGGGTGGTAATGGGAGGAAAGTGGGGAGGGTTGGGAGGGTGGGCTGGATTGGGAGTAAAAGGGAGAAAACTGTATTTGAACAATGATTAAAATAAAATTAAAAAAAAAGTCTATGAGGTAACCTGAGCATTATCCCTAATGCACAGATGAATAAACTGAGGCACAGATAGGTAAGAAGTCTTGTCCAAGGTCGCATAGTTGTAAGGCCATCTTAGTCTGTGGATCCCCCAGTTCCCGAGCTGACACCCCTGCCAGCCCATAGCCAGCTCTTGCCACAGGGGCTCCAGCTCCCATCTCGCCCAGGAGGAGCTGCCTGGGGCAAATCAGCAAGCATGGGCAGATTGTGGTGACAAGAAAGGAGAAGCAGTGAGAAGGGTACACATCAACAGCCCCAGAGAGAAGGCTCTTCTCTGGGAATTAATTAAACTGTAATTAAATAAGCATTATCTAACAAGGTCCTCTGTCTCCCAGGGTCTTTCTGGAGTGGAGTTAATCTTGGTTTCTTTCCACACTTCAGCTGTTGACACTGAGGTCAATTATGGAGTGGGCAGCTATCACCTCAGAGGGCAGGGAGCTGAGAGCAGAGTGAGGTATGTCTGTGCTCCTTCTTTTATAGGTGGGGAAACTGAGGTTGAAAGGGGCCAGCTGGAGGCCTCTGTGGAAAGGATCCTCTGTGCAAAATTTTAAATAATCTGTCATTGACAGATTCCACATGTCCACATGTCTACCAACTAAGAACTAATGTGGGCAGGTAAAAGAAAGACCAAGATGGAAATGGAAGAATACATGAATGACTCTACTCATTCCTATGGTCCCTCATCAAAGCCCTGTGGTTCACTCTCCCCTGGGAAGCAGACAGGGCTCCTAGCATGGCCAGGGAAGTCAAGGGAAGCTTTCTCCAGCAAGCACTGTTCCTGGCTGAGTTTTGGAGGGCAAGTATCCATTACCTAGAAATTCTCTACCTGGACATCACTGACGTTTGCACGGGATACTTCTTTGTTGTGGCACTGTCCTGTGCATTGTAGGATGCTTAGCAGCATCCCTGGCCTCTTTTGTATAGATGTCAATAGCAGCCACCCCCCACTGTGACCACCAAAGATGTCTCCAGACATTACCAGATGTCCCTGGGAAGCAAAATCGCCCCCCTTCCCACTGAGAACCACTACAGGAAGGAAGGCGGCATCCTAGCTAAAGAGAGTCTGCTCCATATAGAGTCTCCCCTGGCATGTCTGGAGAGCCTGGCAGCTTGTCAAACAGGAGGAGGCACCCCTCTGAGGCCTGCTAGGGGTTACATGAGGCTGCAGACATGGGAAGACCCTACTGAAAGGTGTATGCCAAACTCAAGCTTCTGAAGATTGTTCTGGAAATTACTGTTCTGGCCATCTGAGCCCATTGGCAGCAGGTTCCTTGCCTTATCTACCTCTGTGTGAAGCCTGGGCAGGTGCTCTGGGGCAGAGCTTTAGCAGGAACCCTGTGACCGTGTTGTTTCTGTGGGGGCTGCACAGATCCTCCCAGATAACATGGTGTCCCTTTCTGGACGTGGGCAGTGTGAACTGAAAGTTGATTTGTTCGAGGGGTGAAGGAAGGTGGAGCGTGGACCAGACAGGTGTAAAGGCATTAACAACCATCCAGGCTTGAGGCAGCAGACTGACTCTGGCTAAATGGGAACCGGAGATTCTATCTTTAATCAAAATGTCCATTAGAAAGTCACCTGTAAAAGATGGATAAAGGAGATGGATGTTTTTAAACCTCAACAAAAGACTAGCCAGCGGAGTTCTTTAATTGATGCCTGTCTGAGTGTGTGTAAAATATCCACTTTACCCGTTTGCCCACAGTGTTTCCAGGCTGAGTCCTTGCATTAGGCAGGTTACCTCATGTTTATCTGTACCTAATTCCCAGCCCAAATGCGCTGGACTATTTTGGTCCAGCCCACACTTGATTATTGCAAACAGCCATCAAATCCCTCTCCCCTTCTATTTACCCTGGAAGCAGCTTCTGTATTTGCATGCCTGTTCCCTAATATAAACACAGCTCTGATTCCCTAACTTTCTTTGGGGAATTCCTCCCCTGTGCCTATGTTTATTTGTGAAGCCAGTTTGGGAATATAGTGGGCAGCACTACAATTTCTGGGGCTTTAGTTGAGGTCAGCTGGGGAGAGCTGGCATTACCTGGTCAGGTGGAGTGAGAGTGAGGTTGCAGGCCCATCCCACGGGTCCTACCTGAGGCATCAAGCCTGGCCCCACCTCCAGGAAAGGGTCAGATTTCCTTTTACAAGGGTCCCCAAGTTACCAGTTTGTTTCTCTGGTTACTTCATTTTGCTTTGGCTGTCAGGAGGCTTAGAGATAAATCATATCTTATTCCAGGCTTCTGAAGAGTTTTTCCCGATTTTCTAAATGGTTCAGGAAACCTCTTTTTGGTCTTACGTTTGGCTACTTTTTATATGTTTTAATATTGCAAACTGCCTCAAATATATTCAGGAAGAGGTGAGGGGTAGGTCATAATGAAATATACCTCAAATGTAACAGACATATCCTCCCATTTCCATTAAAATGCAGCTACCCCGTGGCTTGTTTGCTGGAGGATTGCCTCTGTATTAGAGAGCTGATAAAATAAGCCCCAGCAAGGTTGAGACTGGGAGTGTTGAGTTGGAATGGACCACGGGTCACAGGAAAAGGAAGAGATTGATTTTATTAACTACTCCACCCAAGTCCTTCACCAATGTTTGCAACCCAGGGATGAGAACATCCACATCCAGGAAAAAGGATAAGGCTTCCTTAAGCTGAGACAAGAGCCTGCCTCTCCCAGCCCTGCCCAGCCTGGTACTCCCTGCATGACTGTCCAGCTGTGTCCTTGGGGCTGATGAAGCCATGCCAGCCGACTAACAGAGGTCTTCTCAGGCCAGCATCTTGTTCCAAATAGGAAATTCTACTGGTGGTAATGTCAAAGGGAAATCTGAGATCCTAGTGGCCCAGGTCACTGTCCAGGTTCTGGGCTCAAGGTAAAGCCTCCACAGTGGTACTTGGACAGCTTGTTGCCAGCCTGTGTCACACAGGTCCTGGGCTACGATGGGCAGAGCAGACTGGGAAGGAACAGGCTCATGCGTTTAGGTACTTAACCCAGCAAGAGGGTGAGAATGAAGCCCAAAGAGTATAATCATGGCTTCTCAGGCTGAGATCCCTGGCCTTACCTTCTGTATATTGCAGCCCTGTGTTTGTCAGCCTCACCTTGAACATCTCCAGGGATGCAGGATCCATTACCTGTAGAGTCTTGAGTCAGGTAAGACAGGGATGAGCAGGCAGGTGCTAAAAGTCCAGACTCATAGTGTCCTGAAATTCTAGCATGATGGGTTTATCATGCTAGAATGAAGGGAGCTCCCTCAGCTGTCTTCTGGACCTTTCAGACCCCACAGGACCTGGCGGGAGCTGGAGGGATGCCCAGAGGCAAGTGAATGGGCCCTCTGCCAACAGCAGTGGTGGGCAGTTGAGTTACCTCACTTGGGAGTCCTGTGGCCTGCCTCAAGTGGAATGCCAAGGGCTGTAGCCATGGAGATCTATGAAAGGCAGGAGGAAAAAATGCTGATTTGCCCCCTAGACAACTTCTCTGTGAAGTTGGAATTAGGTTAGGGGCATGGTGAGGTGCAGTGTCCTGATTTGCTGTGTCTGCTGATTGCTGTGGCATAAATACTCCCACCACAGTCTACCTCAAGCTGTTAACGAGAGGTCACTGAATAGGAGTTGGGAGAGATGCTGGTCCGAGCTGGCTCTGCATCTCACTGCAAGAGAGCATGCCCGGGCCTGGTTGCTGCTTGGATTCTAACCTGCTCTATAACTGCAGGCCTCGGTTTCCTCATCTATACAATGGGGTGAAGAATGGCCATCTCCATGTGCCCCATAGGGTCATTAGGAAGAAACTAAGTGAAAGGACTTTGCCATTTTTGAGAACTCTTTAAAAAGAACAAAAGGGCTTTAAATTATCATTAATTTTGATCGTCTGAGGTGAAAGAGAGAGAGAGCAAAATGTACAACGAGTAGGACCAACATGAGAGAACAGAGAGGTCTGGGTTTTGAACCCAAAACCCCAGGCTTGAGTCTGAGCCTGTGGCCTGTGTCCCCACCTGTGAAGTGTGGGTCCCACCACACACCCTGACTATCTCTGCAGTGTGCTAAAACCTAGGGGAATAAAAAATACGTATTTCCAAGCGCTGCACACATGGGAGAAGGAGACAGTGTATTGCTCTGACAGGAACGACAAAAAAGAGGAGCAGCCCAACCATCAAAGGGATGGTTTGTGCTCCAGAAAGCTAATCCCTAATTATTCCTTTCAGTTCTAAAGAGACAGGAGCCCAGAAGAGAAGCCAGCAGCTCATCCTTCATGTGACTATCTAAGCCTGAACCAGGAAGAAGAACAACTGTAAATACACGGGCTAGAATTTGAATATCTAATTTGATGAGGCATATAAATTGGCAGTTATTCAAATCACTACATTTGCATATATAGGGTTTAAGGCTACATGATAATTTCTTAGTATTTTTTCCATAGTGCAGAATAAGGACTTTAGATCACTTTCCTTCTCTTCAAGGGCGTTATGAAGGAACTGAAAGGCAGCTGAATGGGGCCCAGGACTGACCTCTGGATGTGCCAGGATTTGGGTGTGGGGTGAGCACCCAGGGGTGTTGAGCAACCCTCCCTGGGGTGGATGAGGTGGTGTTGCAGTCACTTTCTTCGGCATCTAACTGTGGCTTCCTGACTTGGCAGTGCTGGCCAGGGCACCTCGAAGGCAGAGGGCTCCAAGCTGGTTCCCCTAGGTCCCAGTAGATCAGAGCTCCCTGCTGCATTCTAATACCTGGGAGTGTGTCAGAAATGCATGTTCTCTGGCTTACCTCAGAGCCTATGAATCAGAAACAGTTCGTGCTAAAAAGCCCATCAAGTGATTCTGATTCTGTGGCCCATAATGAAGGCTGCCAGTGCTCCACCTATTATGCCCAAGTTCCCAGCAGAAAGATCCTGAGAGGAAGGAAGGAAGGAAGGAAGGAAGGAAGGAAGGAAGGAAGGAAGGAAGGAAGGAAGGAAGGAAGGAAGGAAGGAAGGAAGGAAGATAGGAGGAAGGAGGAAGGAAGGAAGGAGGAAGGAAGAAGGAAGGAAGAAGAAAGGAAGGAAGACAGAAGGAAGGAGGAGGGAAGGAAGGAAGGAAGGAAGGAAGGAAGGAAGGAAGGAAGGAAGGAGGGAGGAAGGAGGAAGGAAGGGAGGAGGAAGGGAGGAGGAAGGAAGGAAGGAAGGAAGAAGGAAGGAAGAAGGAAGGAAGGAAGGAGGAAGGAAGATGGAAGGAAGGAAGGAGGAAGGAAGGAAGGAGGGCGGAAGGAAGGAGGGAGGAAGGAAGAAGGAAGGAAGGAGGAAGGAAGGAAGGAGGGAGGGAGGGAGGAAGGAAGGAAGGAAGGAAGAAGGAAGGAGGAAGGAAGGAGGAAGGAAGGAAGGAAGACAGAAGGAAGGAAGGAGGAAGGAAGGAAGGAAGACAGAAGGAAGGAAGGAGGAAGGAAGGAAAGAGGAAGGAAGGAAGGAAGGTAGGCCATCTGCCCATGAGACAGACCCTTTTAAGGGGCTTTCCTGGAGGTCCCACCCAATGACTTCTACTTTCAGCCCCTTCGGCCACCAATAGCTACAAGATAGCTTGGGATATGTAGCTTTTTAGCTAGGATGATTACTATCCCCCCAATATAAGGATTCTGCTATAAAAAGAAGAGCATGGATACTGGGTAAGCAACTAGAAATCCCTGTTGCAGAAGGAATAAATGGGAGAAACTAACATCTTTTCTGCATTAAATTTTACTTTTTAAAAATTAAAAAAATATTGTACACATTAGCAAATGAGGTCAAGTTATTAAGAAAACCATGAGAGTCTGAGGCAGAAATAATTTAGCTGCAAGGAACAGAAAACCACCTGACTGCTGTAAGTAAAACCGGATTTATTGTAAGACTTCACAGTAACACCCCAGGTCCCAAAGGCAGGACACTGGTGGGCCTGGCAGGGAACCCGACCCACGGTTTTCCCTTTCATTGTCCCTTCTCTGATCCAAATGGTCTGCTGGCTCCACCTCCCGCTGACCTCACCTGCTTCAGTTCTCTCTCCCCCTCTTCCTTATGTACAGAGCAGAAACTGTCACCTTTCCCTTCCAGCACAAATGCCAATGGGGATGACCCAAAGTCTCCATGAGCCAATTCCAAAATCCCAGGGATAGAACACGTAGAGAAAACTTCTTTCTCACTCCCTCCAGTCTGGGCCCTTTCCAGAAAGGCTCTGAGGTTCTGGGGCAGACAACATAGGAACTATTCTTGACACCTGTTTATACATTTCTTCTCTTCTCCCAAGGACTTCAATGTCAAAGACAAGTAGAACTGTCCCTGGACCTAGTGTCTCATCATCTGTCTCCCTGGGAAAGCAGACTGCGGTTTGGCATCCGCGTCATTTTCCCGGGGGGGAACGGGAGCATGTTAAACGCTCCAGGGAGTGAGAGGACTGTGGATGCACAGGATGTGAGCAAGAGCAAAAGTGAGAACTGCTGGCACCAGCCGAGCAGAAAGAACCAGAACTGATAAAGTTAAGGAAACTGACGGAGATGCAAGGGATTCCAGCAAATGACAGAATTCATGTAAAAAACAATAGCACTTGGACTTTAATTTTCCAACAGCTGAGAGTAAGCAAGATTTCATAGTAAAAAAGCCAAGAAGAAGCCTGAGGCCCCTACACATAGCTGGATAAACCAAGCCAAGCTTAAAAAGTGAATTTCATTTCATTGAAGTGCCACTGTACGCTCTTTGCCCATAGAAGGATTTTAAAAAAATAATTTGATTTGCATAGTAGTAACATGTACAAATTACTTAAAACTATTTAAAAATATAATTAATTTCTGGTTTATTTTTCCAAACCAATTTCTTTACAATAATTTCTCATGAGTGTATATATATCCCTGATGACACTTTTATTTTTCCGTAGAAAATAGAAAAGAACTCTGTTCACCTCTTATGTTACCATACTGAAGCATCACTAACAGTGCCAGGACCAACACCACCGGCAGGGACCAGAAGGCAGAGCAAGAACTCCCAGCCTCCTATCTGCCACAACAATGATGTGAACTCAAAGAGAGAATGGTGTCCCCTTGCACACACACTGAAGTTGTAACACACAGAGCTGGTGAATGTGTGCTAAAACACATATCCTATCCAACTAGGTAGCTCCATCATTAACTCCTTTGGAAAGGAATTTAACGATGCATTACAAGAACCATAAGAATGCTTTCCCCCTCACCCTAGGAATTTATCCTAAGGAAGTGATACCCCACCACCACCATAAAGAGAAAAGCTAAAATGGTATGTGTTATAAACAAACACCTTTATTAAAATGAAGTATTGGAAGCATGTGTTTTCTTACTTTACAGTTTAGACTAAGCAGGAGGCATTAGTTCCCCTCCACTGGGTAGAAGGATCGGCATGTAGGAAGCAGAAGTTCATGGAACTCGTATTAAATGAATGCCAGTGACGCCCCACCTGTAGGTGGGTAGCATCGCCCCTTATAGCAAAGGCTCAGTCACAGATGGAGGCTCACTATCCAAGTTACTGGGAGTGGCAGGTTTGATTTCCAGTCCAGTGTTTTTCAAAGAGCTGCAATGTATTCTATCATTCTTGGAAAACTCTGCCCTTGGCATTGAGGCATCCCATCTGGGGTTCTATTCAGTTTTGAAAGGCGAGAATATCACATCATTCCATACCTTACCAAAGTGAACTTTCCTAAGGAAAAAAAATCCCAGGTTCAAACACATGGAGTCTTTTCCCTTCTTTCCCCCATCCTTTTATTATGCACTTTATATTCTCTAAGAAGTTTGGACTCATTAATTACAGTGGTGGTAATTATAACCCACTTGTGCTTCTGCAGAGCCCTTCTGAGGAGCTGAGAGTCTTTCATAAATATGACCTCATTAATTGTCCCAGCAGCCCTTCAGGTAAAAGGCAGCTACTGTCCTCAGAGGCTGGGGCTCCAGGGCTACCTGGGCTGGGACTGCAGGTGCTCTGGCGCCAGGCGCCTGGGTTGCCTGGAACCCTTTGTGAGACAGCCATTGCCTGAGGCTATGAAGGCCAAAGGTGTCCTGGTCCCCAAGGCATCAAACTTTGTTGGACTTCCGAAATCAGAGCCCTCAGCCTCCAGGCCATACCCATAGGGCTGAGGCTCTTCCAAGTTCTTCAAAGTCTTTCCCTCCTTGACCTCAACCAAAATGTAGAGTCTGAACTGTATGTTTTCAGGTAACTTGAGCAGCATGGCCTCTCCTGGGTTGCTGTCTTGTCTTGCAAGTGATTTTCTGTATCGTTTATTCCTTAAAAGCATAGTCTGGTCTTCTCCCAACTGAGAGTCTCTTGAGGGAGGGGACTCTCTTCCTCACACTCCTAGGACATTCAGTGACTAGCACAGGGTTTGGTATACAGTTGGGAGTCAAGAAACGCTGACTGCTGGGCAGATGGGGTCCTGAGTGGCTGTCCTTCAGGGAGCACCAACAGGGGAGGCAGATGCCACCGCTGCCTCCCCCACTCCCATCTCACTCCTTGGGCTGACCCTGAGCTAGAAGCACATCTGCTACCCTCCAGGTGCCTGGTTTTCACATCCCCAGGTCTTACATGGCCAGACCCTTATCTCTCTTGCCAGGCTTGCCTGTAATACCCAACCGTGCTCTCCTTCTCCCCTCTGCTCAAATGCTACCTTTCTAATGAAATCTTCCCAAGTCTGTCCCCCTTTGTGAAAAATCACTGCCCTTTGCTCTGGGCCTCCACAACATACTGCATACAAAATGCTCCAAATTGTGGCTTTTCCACTCCTGGACTCAAGGCCTTCGATAGATCCCTACCTCTCCAAGCCTCTGTGTCCTTGTCCTTCAATAATAATGACATACCAACTGGTCAGCGGGCTGAGTGTGTCGTGAACACTAAAAGAGAACACTAAGTGCTCGGGGCTTAATGCTGTTCATATTTCTGTCTTGTCTGCTGCATGGAGGGTGAGGTGGCACCTAATTTTTTATTGCAATGGAATGACCCCAAATATCTTTTCTTTTTTTAAAAAAGTTTTTATTTATTTATTTTTAGAGAGAGAAGGGAGGGAGAGAGAGAGAGAGAGAGAGAGAGAGAGAAACATCAATGTGTGGTTGCTGGGGGTTATGGCCTGCAACCCAGGAATGTACCCTGGCTGGGAATTGAACCTGCAACACTTCGGTTCGCAGCCCTCACTCAATCTACTGAGCTATGCCAGCCAGAGCCCCAAATATCTTTTCTTAAAAAGCTTACCAAGTGACTCTGATGTTCAACTACATTTAGGGACCACAAGCCTAATAAACTACATTCTCCTATGAGAGGTGAAATTGGGTTCTAGGAAGTGGAGCAAAGGGAGGGTGCTACGTCTGAGGTTAGCACCATGAATAAGGGTTGACGCAAAGGTGAGATACATGGAGCCCAGGGTTGGAACGGGCCTTCCACGTCACCCAACCAATGACATACCTGATACTCAAATCCCACCAAGTATTTGATATGCCTGACCACTCTTCTTAATTTTTCTTTCTGTGATTCTACTCACACAAATAAAGTATGCTTGCCTTCTCATTGTAAAACAATCACTGCAAAGAGAGTAGAATTTCCCAGGAGCGTAGCTCAGCGGCCTCAGGAGACGCTACAAAGCTCAGGGCAGCCTGGGTTTTTTGACCTCCTCCCTCTATCCCAGCTGCACGGCCAGCCCCTAGCACTATTTCCTGTCCAGCTGGAAGCTCACTGTCTTGGTATGAGGAGAAATCAGTAGTAGAAAATATTCATTTCTTTTTCATCCCCTGACATCAATGGAAGGCATAATGGAAAGGCCATCGGCCTCAGGAATCAGACAGACCATTGTTCAAACCTAGCTCCACCATGGGTCAGCTCTAAGACCTGGGGGAAGTTGTTAAACTTTGCTAATTCTTGCTTTCTATTTCTTTAAAATGGCAGAATTGATTAAGATTAGGAACATAGTTTAGAATATACTTGCAGAGGAACTATAGTCACAATTAGTATTATAATCATTTCAAGTGGCTCAGCAACCATCTCCTGGAACCAAGAAGGAAACTTTTTTCCCAAGTTCAGCTACTTACCAAAACAATCAGCCATTGCCTGCCTAGGGTCTCAGCCACCATGAGTTCTTTGCTATGCGACCGATGGAAAACAGAGATGGGGTCTTTGCTGTCACCAGTCAGTCAAATTCCTTTACAGGTGAGGAAACTCAGTCTCAGAGAGGGAATGCAATTTGATCAAGGGACTCCAAAAATTTGGTTTTAAAGCTAAAGCTACTACCTAGGAAATTTTTGGCACCATCTCTTCTGGGTTCTTTCCCTTCTGATCCAGTCTTTTCGTAACTGATAGGAAGCTTTCCTTATTAAGCTCAAAGACTTCATGCAAAGCAGTTTATAACCACCCCTGCTCCTCCTCCTTCATGCCTCTTCTTCGTGTGCTGGGAGGCTAGATTATGCATCAAGAATCCTGTCTCTGTTGTGTGACCTTGGGCAAGCCACTGTCTATCTTTGGGCCTTTGTTCAATGAGGAGGTTGGAATACCTGATCTCCAGAGTCATTTTCACTCCGACAGTCTCAGACTCTGTGCAGGTAGAGCCATATCTGTCGCTCTCCAACCTCAGGGTTGGACCATTCCCAGGTTTACTCCAGCCCATGGTGACAGGGGAGCAGTCCCTTCCACTGATGCAAGCAGGCTTCATATCCTAGTCACTGAGCTCAAGAGATATAGGGCAGGCATGAGGGCGCCTTAATGCCATGTCAGGTGCACCACGAGTTTATGCCACAGACAACTAACCATGCTCTCACCAATACAGAGTTAGCTGGAAAGACTACAGTCTTGCTGTTGGTCTGGAATGCAACCCCCCTCCAATTTCTCTCAAATCCACATGGGTTCCTACTGGGACCCTCAGGAAAATCACTGTATAGTTGAGGCTCCCCTGGCATGTCCAGTATTGGGTCAGTAGCTATTAAGAGCCAACTCTGGAGGCAGCCTAACCCCCCCATGCCTCCCCCCACTGCTTTGGGTAACTTCCAGACCCCTACCTCCCACCCCACCTGAATCAGCATTTGGAAAAGAACAGAGGCAGCTCCTAGTGGGGCCCAAGTGACTTCCTGCCCAGGCAGCCACATCCTTCCAGCACTCCACGCTCCCATGGGGCCACACCTGCAGAAGGATGATAAGGGGATCGGATTCTCTAAACACACCAGAGGCGCAGTCCAAAGATCCAGAATGTTTAGCTGTGTTTACCCACAATAATCAGCTTCTCAAAGACATGTCACTGGGCAGCTCCTGCTACATTGATTATGTCGCCTTGTATTTTTGGTCTCTGGGGGGAAACAGCTCTGATTAATATTTCACAACACAGTTGTGTGTGTGTGTGTGTGTGTGTGTGTGTACGCATGTGCACGCGCACACACACATATATTCCTTTCTTCATGTTGTTGCTTTTCTCTCTTTTAATATTTTTCTCTTCCTGAGCCCCTGAGAGCCTGATGGAGAGACACGGAATATTTTACTGTCTCTTGTGTCTGCCTGCTCCAGTAATCAGCGGACTCAATCACGCTTGCAGTGTTTTTATGAATTAATAACAGGCACTTTGGAGAGCTGGCGGGGGAGGCAGGAAATGCAATCTATAGAAGCTTAATGAGCGCTGTGGGGAACAGCTACCTCGCTGTCTCCAACCTGCCGTGCTGCGCTCTAAATCATCATGTCTGAAATTACCTGCTTCCAGACAAGCCTGGACAGCTTGTGTGGGGCTCCTGAGTGCCCTCTGTCCCTGCCCGGTTCTCCCAGGAAGAGGGGTCTGAGAGAGGCAGCCACAGAACACCTCCATTTTAATTGGAAAAGAAAAGGAGACAGAGGATTTGGCTTGGCTGGAGAAATGGTCCTGACCCTGCAAGTTCTTTGCATCTGTCATTTTAGACTAGATGGGTGAGAAGGGGTAAGAGTAGGTCAGGAAGTGTCCACAGTGACCCCATCCATAGGGAGACCTGCAGCTGAGAGTAGGGTTCTAGCCTGAGGATATTACTCAGTCACTGTAGAGATTTGTTCTTATTTGGGTACTCCAGGACAAGATTCTAAAGGAATGAGGCAACCGAAAGTCCCAAGGACTCAAACTATATAAAATACCACTTTCTAAAAAATACTTTCTATCCATCATGGTTTGATACTTGGTCCTAGTGCATGAATGGCCAACTCCCAGTTTACACCACATGACACTCACCATTTCAGTTCTGCAACCCCAAGCGCTGTTCACAAGACCCATCCACCAATCACGTCTTTGGATGTTAGGGCAGCGCCAATGGCTACAAGAATTTCTAAACATTTACTCTCAGTTTCTTTGTATTCTGGTAACAAATGGTTCACAAACAGGCTCTGATCCTTATACCACACTTTGAGCAGTGTTGATTCAATTTCAAATGCCACACACTTAATTCACGCAGGGAAATATAATAACCAAATAAACCAAGACCCTGTAGCCAGGGTCAGAGTAGTCTTTATCAGCAGGATGGTGGGTAGTCAGATTGTAACCAGAAAATTGTACTGGAAGTAAGACATATGTCGGCCTGCCTTCCTTCCTTCCTTCCTTCCTTCCTTCCAGCTTTCCTTTGTCTTTTTTTTTTTAATTTTGCAAGTGTCAAAATTATACTGTTCTCTCTACACAAAAGCAGACAGAACAGTATAATGAGACCTCCTCATGCACCCATTACTAACCTTCAATCATTAAGTTCAATATTTATGACCTTACCTTCCCTGCAAGGACAGGTCTCTCCCCATCAGGTGCCATGTGCCCAAAATGCTGGGAGATCAATGTGTTTGTCTGACCACCCCCTTTAGAGGTGCTGTACAGCTCACTCCTTTCTGATGGTCCAGGCTTCTCCCAGGAATTACCTTCCTCCCTAGTCTTTCTCACAGAGGGACAACCTGGCCATACAGGTGGGAGAGGTCCTTCAATTACACATTCACAAATAATCCTCGGGTTCCCATTGTGGTATATGTCTAGTCTCATTCATATATATATTGAGTCTTCCTCATTCATTCTCATGGGGTAACTTCCAGAACCCGGGGAAACAGGAAGGCACGAGCCTGAGGAGCAGTGTATGCTTTCTCTGGGGCTCAGAGGCAAAACTGCCAAATTACTTCGTTCACACTTGGTACCAGGTACTGTGTTGGGCAGTAGAGCTACGAACAGGAAAGCACCTGTGTCTGCCCACCTTGGCCCATCTTCCAGTGAGAAAATGCCCAGAATGTAGGAGGAGAGTAAACACTGATCACCTGGTGAGTTGGGGAATTACCCATTGACAAAGATGACGTCAGGGGGAGAAGGAGACAGAGAGTGAGAGAGGGATGTACAGGTAGAAAGATGAGGGTAGATACATAGATGGAAAGGAATATGTGTGTAGACAAACAACCCCCCCACACACACACACATACATACATACACCACTTGACAAGCAGAGGCAGGTTAGAGAGCGAGAGGCTCGAAGAAAACCTGAGCTGGTAGCAGATGACAAAGCAAGGGGAAGGCAAAATGGGGCAGGGGATGCAGGTGGGGAGATCTAGGGTCTCACTGAGCTGTCAGGGTGGGTCTAGCAAGGTGTCAAGGACACATCTTACATGCGCATCCTAAGTTCTTAAGAGCACAGTTCACTAAACAGGTTTATAGAAAACTATAGATCCCAACTTACAAACAGCATCCTTGTGTAGCAGTCCCCTCTTCTCATGAGGAAGTACTGCTTTTTGCCAGAATTTCTCCCAAACCATCACCTATTGTGCTAAGGACTTCTCCCAAAGCCAGGTGTTCTTGGGAGAGATGGACTTGCTGTCACCACTCACTTTGTTCCCAAAATGTGGTCCCCAGACTGTCAGTCTTGGCATTACCTGGGAGTTGCTGAGAAAGGCAGATTGCCAAACTCCTTCCAGAACCCCAGAGTCATCAGTGAGCACATTCAAGGGTGAGAAGTGCTGGCCTATCACATTCTTGGGGACCCTCCTGAATACCTGTTTCTTTTTATGATCTCCCCTCTCTCCTGAGCCTGGGTATGGCTAGTTTGCTACCAGCCTGGAGAAGTCAATCTCTTTGGCCAGGCTCTCAGGGGCCCAGAGGTAATGGCTTCATATTGATGTCTCCCAAATGCATTTTAGTGAAAATACCTTAAAGATATAAAAGTCTTGAACATGCCAGAGAACAAATTTCTAATGATACAATTTCAGGCTCCTTGACAAGCTTTGGCAACAGTATTTCTAGATAGGAAAGGTAGCAATATTCTTGATATTGCTTAAATTCTATTGTGTAATAATAACTTGTATTTGTGGAGTATCTTAATTTTACATGTGTTTATTTCTTGCTTCTTTATTGCTCCTGTCACCTGAGAGGTAAGCAAGGCAGCTTTGGGGACCCATATTTTATGGTGAAGAACTGGATCTCAGAGAAGTTAGGAGATATGCCAGCAGCCACTCAGCTGCAGAGGAGAAGAGGTAGGCACCTCCCACCAACATCGGGCTCCATTTGTGTAGAGGATCAAATTACAGGGGAATCTTTCCAGAAACAACTGTGTGCAAACTGAAGTTTATTTTTAGTTTTTCATTAGAATCTTAGCTGAAGACCTTCATCCAAGATGGAGGCAGAGGTAAACATGACTCGCCTCTTTGCACAGCCACATCAGAATTACAACTGAACTACAGAACAACCATCACTCAGAACCACCAGAAATAGAGCTGAATGGAAGTCCTACAACTACAGAATTGAAGAAGAAACCACATCAAGACTGGTACAAGGGGTGGAAACATAGAACAGACTGGTCCCACATCCATATACAGAAGATAAAAATTGGGAGGGATGTCTTTAGAGTGGGGGGTCATAAGCCCACGCCAGGATACCCAGCCCAGGGTTCCAGTGCCAGGAAGATAAAACACTATAACTTCTGGCCATAAAAGCCAGAGGGGATTGGGGCTATAGAAGACAAACTTCTAGAGTCCCAGGCAGTTCCTCTTAAAGGGCCTTGCACAGACTTACTCCCTCTGAGCTCCAGCATGGGAGAAGCAGACTGAAAGGTACCAGAGGCATATGGGGAGGAACTGAAGTATCTGGCATCAGGACAAGAGCTGGGGGACAGCTTTCTCCCAGGCAGAAGTGCTAGCAGAGGCCATTTTTCTTTTTCTGAGCCCTCCCCACACAGAGCCACAAAGCCAGCTGGCAAGCACCATATCTGAGACTTCATCAACCTGGCTCACACTGTTTGCCCCACCCTGGTGATTCCCTGAGGCTCTGCTCCACCCAAAATTCAGGGCCACCCAAGCTGTTTTCAAAGGCTTTTCCATATAAATGGCTTGTCTTGGCTCATGCTTCTTATTTTCCTCTTACATGGTAGCATCTGGCCTCAGCCCCATGCCTATTTCTAAGCAGCCCCAGGCCTGGCACTAGCAGCAGCTGGCCTTGGTTCACAGCTTGGACTCGCATGGGCACCTATAAACCCAGCACAAGTAGCAGCCAAGTGAAGACTGTTTTGTAGCTTTTGCCAGGTGGCTCTGGTCAGAACACAGGTGGTGGCTGATCTTGGCCTACACCTCCCAGGAGGTGACAAAGTAGATAGTCAGAGCTTGTACACCCTGTGGACAGCTACAGACCACATTGGAGCACTACCATCCAACCACCCTCACAGCAACACACTCAAGGTGTGGACTCAGCAGGCACCAAAGCCCTGCTGAAGTAAGTCTTGCTTTGTGGAGTGGGCCCCTGTACAGCTGATCCTCCATGGTAGTTGGAGGTCAGTGGTCAGTGGTCACAGCCAGCCCTTAGTCTTTGCAGCTGATCAACCTGGATAAATTCCTCCCATTGACCTGCCAACAGCAATCAAAGCTCAACTGCAAAAGGAAGGTATACACAGCCTGCACAATGGGCACACCTTGAGTACACAGTTTGGGTCACAGGGGAAGCTGTGCCACTGGACCCTACAGGATACTTAATACATTAGGCTCTCTTCCAAGACATGGAATTGTAGCAGTTCTGCCTAATACATAGAACCAAACACAGGGAGGCTGCCAAAATGAGGAGACAAAGAAACATGGCCCAAATGAAAGAACAGAACAAAACACTAGAAAATGAACTAAACAAAATGGAGACAAGCAATCTACTAGATGCTGAGTTCAAAACACTGGGTATAAGGGTGCTCAGTGAACTTAGTGAGAAATTCAACAGCATAAAAAGGGGCATGGAAACCATAGAAAAGAACGAGTCAGAAATGAAGGATACGCTAACTGAAATGAAGAACAATTTACAGGGAATCAACAGTAGAGTGGATGATGCCAAGTATGAAATCAATGATTTGGGACATAAGAAAGAAAAAAAACAACCAATCAGAACAAGAAGGAAAAAAAGAATCCCCCCCAAATGAGGGTAGTATAAGGAGCCTCTGGGACAACTTCAAGCATACTAGCATTTGCATCATGGGAGTGCCGAAGGAGAAGATAGAGAGCAAGAAATTAAAAACCTATTTGAAAAAATAATGACAGAAACTTCCCTAACTTGATAAGGAAATAAACATATAAGTGCAGAAATTACAGAGAGTCCCAAACGAGATGAACATAAAGAGGCCAAGGCACATCATAATTAAAATGCCAAAGTTAAAGACAAAGAGAGGATCTTAAAAGCAGCAAGACAAAAGCAGTTAGTTACCTACAAGAGAGCCCCTGTAAGACTGTCAGCTGATTCCTCAAAAGAAACTTTGTAGGCTAGAAGGTGCTGGCAAGAAATATTCAAAGTCATGAAAACCAAGGAACTACAACTAAGATTACCCAGCAAAGCTATCACTTAGAATTGAAGGACAGATAAAGAGCTTCCCAGACAAGAAAAAGCAAAAATAGTTTATGATCATCAAACCATTATTATATGAAATGTTAAAGGGTCTTCTTTAAGAAGAAGATAAAAAATATGAACAACAAAATGGCAATAAATTAATAACTATCAATAATTGAATCTAAAAAACAAAATAAGTGAACAAGCAGAACAAAAACAGACTCATAGATACAGAGAATGGTTAGATGGTTGACGGATGGGAGGAGGGTCGGGGTGATGGGTGAAACAGGTGAAGGGCTAAGAAGTACAAATTGGGGATCTGTCGCACAATGGATAATGGGTAGCACATTGGACTTCTAAGATGTACAAATTGGTTGCCACAAATAGTCATGGGATGTAAAGTACAGTAGAGGGAATATAGTAGCAAAAGAATATATATACATGACCCATGAATATGGACAACAGTGTGGGGATTGTCTGAGGGAGTATGGGGGAGTCTAACTGGAGGGAAGCAAAGGGAAAAAATTGGGACAACTGTAATAACAAAACAATAAAATATAATTTAAGTTTTTAAAAAAGAATCCCCTTTAAAAGCATAAGAGAGAAATGTATGGTTCAGCACAAACATTCTTTTAGGTGTAAACTAGGGGTAGGGCACCAGATATGACATACTCAGACCTTACCTTTGGGAGCTCTCATGTTAGGGCTTCATGTTTTAAAACCCTCTGATGAAGCAGAAATATGTACTTACATCACACCATTACCATAAGAAAGGAGAAATTTCCCTCTTAAAAATTAAGTAAAAAAAAATCTCAACTCCCAGACCTAATCTCCATCCTTAGCCAACAGGTTTTTCCCATGATGCTTCTGGCCCTGAGTCACTAGAACCTGGCATAGGCACCTTTCACAACTCAGCTCAGCCTAAGAGCTCCTGGTGCAAAATCTAACTTCTACAAAACACGAAACCTCTTTTGTTTTGTTGCAGCAACACATTTAAATTACGTAGCTTTTCTCAAATTGGATTTAAGGTGGTTTCGTTTCCCTTTGCTCTTCTAAACAAAAATTACCTTTCCTGTTTCCCATTTCCTCAGAGCCTTCCGAGTGATTTAAAGCTAATCAATTAAACCACTTTGCATTTAGGAGGATTTTACAATATTATTGTAGTATTTTACTCGTCCCCAGGAAAACATGCCTTTCTAAATTCATCACTGCCCCAATTTAGCATTTCACAAAATTTGTGTGTGTGGAGTATTAATAAGGGTTTCGTGAAAATTTCTCCTGGTCACTGATGTTGGGAAATCCTGGATGCTACTATTATGGGTATTTGCATCTTCCGCATATTCAAGGCTCTGAGAAGTCATGCAGGGTAGAAAACTCTTTACAGTTAAGTCAGCATTTACCAAACTTCTTTGGGCACAGAGCCCTTACCTTACAAATCCGAGAATCTAATGCTGGAAATTTGGTCAAAACCTGGTAATTGACTCTTCCCCAGGATAATTTCAGGTCCGCAAACAGGTGGGTCAAGACTTCCTCTGTTCCTCAAGTCACCCCACACTCAAATCATTCTCCTAGGCCTCTTCTCGGGGTCTGCTGCAGAAGCAGCGGAAGGCCCCAGAGTTCCTTCCTACCTTCATGTGCTGTGTGACCTATCTAGACACTCAGCCTTCTCCATTCTCACCTGTGAAATAGGAAGACAGTTTCTGCCTGTTGTGTCTCGTGAGGCTGTGGGGAGGCCCAGGAACAAGCTGTGTTTCTAGAGTACCAGCACACACATCGCCCTGCCTTCCACGGAGACCCGAGAACAGGTGGTTTCTCTTTTTAATTTCATTTTTCAATTACAGTCTGCATGCAATATTATTTTGTATTAGTTTCAGGTGTACAGCATAGTGGTTAGACAATCATATACTTTACAAAGTGTTTTCCCCAATACTTCTACTACCCACCTGGCACCATATGTAGTTATTACTGTATGATTGACTACATTTCCTATGCTGTACTTTACATCCGCATGACTGTGCTGTAACTACCAATTTGTACTTCAAATTCCCTCACCTCTTTCACCCAGTCCCCCCAACCTCCTCCCCTCTGGCAACCATGAGTCTGTTTTCTGTATCTTTGAGTCTGTTTCTGTTTTTTAATTTATTTTTTTATTAGATTGCACATTTAAGTGAAATCATATAGTATTGGTCTCTCTCTGACTGACTTATGTTACTTACCATATTACCCTCTAGGTCAGCAATTTTCAACTGGTGTGTAGCAAGAATTTTTAAAACATAAAGTACCTGATTATTTAGTCAGGGGCACTGACCTCTTTTCTCTTAGCTGTCAAATTTAAAAAATGACAACAGCCAACACAACAACAGCCATCTGGTGTGAATGAATCAAAATTATACCTACTTTATTTTTGTCAGATTGGCAAAAAATGCATTTTTTGGTATGCCACAGAATTTTAGTAGTTTATGTGTGCCATGAGATGAAAAAGGTAGAAAATTGCTGCCTTTGGTTGTCAAATTAAAAAATGACAATGGCCAAGACAATAACCTTTAGGTGTGAATGCCCTGTCTTGATCCATAAATATATAGGTCATATAATAGAGTTGCATCTTAGTGGTCATGTCACGTAGTAAGGTTGCATCTAATTGGCTAATTCTCAGTACCAGAAATCCTTATATACAAATATAGGCACTTGATTTTTCAATAAATCACTATGGAGCAAAAAGGGAAGGTAATTACTATTTTTATTTTTTAACTCAATCAAAATTTTGTGTTCCATGAGATGAAAAAGGTTGAAAATTGCTGCTCTAAATCTATCCATGCTGTTGCAAATGGTAAGATTTCATTCTTTTTTTATGGCAACCAATATTCTATTGTATATATGTACCAATTCTTTTTAGCTACTCATCTATTAATGGGCACTTGGGTTACTTCCATATCTTGGCTATTGTAAATAACACTGAAATAACTATAGGAGTGCATATATTCTTTTGAATTAGTGTTTTGGGTTCCTTTGGATATATACCCACAAATAGAATTGCTAAGTCATAAGACAATTTCATTTTTAATTATTTGAGGAAATTCCATACTGCTTTCCACAGTGGCTGCATCAGTCTGCATTCCCACCGACATGGCACAAGGGTTCCCTTTTCTCTACATCCTCATCAGCACTTGTTTGTTGATTTATTGACGATGGCCATTCTGACAGGTGTGAGGTGATATCTCATTATGATTTTAATTTGAATTTTTCTGATGATTAGCGACACTGAGCATCCTTTCATATGCCTATTGGTCATCTGTATGTCCTGGTTGAAGAAGTGTCTGTTCAGGTCCTCTGCCCATTTGTTAATGGGATTTTGTGTGCATGTGTATGTGTGTGTGTGTGTGTGTGTGTGTTGAGTTGTATGATTTCTTTGTAAATTTTGGATATTAACCCCTTATCAGATCTATCATTGGCAATTATCTTCGTCCATTCAGTAGGTTGTCTTTTCATTTTGTTGATGGTTTCCTTTTCTGTGGAAAAACTTTTTAGTTTCATGTAGTCCCATTTGTTTATTTTTTCTTTTGTTTCCCTTGCCTGAAGAGATATATCAGGAAAAAATATTACTGAGAGAAATGCCAGAGATGTTACTGCGTATGTTTTCTTCTTTGAGTTTTAAGTTTTCAACTGTTATGTTTAAGGTTTTAATCCATTCTGACTTTAGTCTTGTATATGGTATTAAAAGGTAGTCTACTTTCATTTTTTGCATACATCTGTCCAATTTTCCCAGTGCTATTTATTGAATTGACTGTATTTGCAGCATTGTGTGTTTCTGCCTCCTTTGTCGAATACTAATTGACCATGTCGGAGTGGGTTTATTTCTGGGCTCTTTGTTCTAAGAACAGGTGGTTTTGCACCATGGGACAGTGAGGGGCAATTCTGGCCTTTCCTCAGAATGGCTACTCTAGCTCCTGAAACTGGAGGTGACATTTATGACCACTTACTTCTCCTACAGAGGCCAGTCTTGGCCATAAAACCAGTGATCATGCCTCGTACTTGGTCTAGAAGTGGGGCTAGGGCAGGCTGTCGGAGGGAAAGGCAATGTGACCCTTCTGCCAGCTTTCCACCACCTTCCCCACAGTCCTCCCACCTGTCCTTTGTTGTGTCCTCTCCTGAGCCACACCTGTTGAAAGTCCGTGCTGCCCTGTTGTGTCTGCGCGCACAAAAGCCTGGCTGTAGACATCCCGGGGAATTTATTTTGGTTGCATGCACATATACCTCGTGTGCAGTCAGAAGGGGGTGGTGTTTATGTCTCAGTTCTCTTCTGCAAAATGGAAAAAATACAGTGGAGCTATAAATGTGTGCATTTTAAACAGCCACCCTTATGCACTGTGTATATAACTCAGCTGCAAGAAATTTAAACATAAACTGAGTTTTCTGAGATTGGATGGAAGAAAATTTGGCTATTGGCATCTCAATTATTTTTCTGTAGCAAGTGCCAAAATCAGGCATTAAAATGCAACACCTCCACCCCCAGGAAAAAAGAAAACACATACATATAGATACAGCCTAATTTTCCCTGGGGAAAAGGTTGCTGTTATTGCTATGACATGTTTTTGTAGCACAAATGTTGGCTCACCACCCCGTTTTGCTCTTTTATATACACTCAAAGGGAAGCATCGGATTGAACACACACTGAAAGTTCACAGCACTCTCCCCAGCCTTACTGTGAGTTTTCCTTGCAGGAGAATCTGCTCCAGACTCCAAGGCAAACCCACAGGAGCTGAGACTGCACAGTAGGGTTTTATTAATCGACACAAAAGAAGAAGGTTCTCCTGTCCCAATCAGAGTCTAAGAGCATAGCTGGGAGTAATTGTAAAAGATGAAGGTATGAATGAGGCAGAGTAAGGGGGGTTGGGGAAGACAGTGGGGATGAAGGGAGTGTGGCCGCTGGAGAAATGAACAGAGCTAAGGTGATGTCCACAGGGGTCAGGAGCTATCTTGTGTATGCTGGAAAGGGAGCTGGGATGGATGGATAGATGGAGTGTGCAGGCTCTGGAAACAGGTGGACCAGACCCTGAATTCAGACCCAGGAAAAGTGCTGGGGGAGAGGGCTCCTTTCCCTGGGAGCCAGTGCAGATGTCCATAGCAGCCCAGCCCTAAGTCCAGGTAACCCCCTCATGGTGGCCCAGGGGCTGGACCTTGCTGCCCTCAGCTGACATTTCTGATTCCCCTCTCCTTCATACATGGCTCAAAGGCCCTGGTATTCCAAAATTCCTCTGTTTACACTTGCCCTTTTGAAAAGCTCTGTCTTCTCTACCATCCTGGCTACACATTTATAATGAACCCTGTTAGGGCTGGGGCACTAACAGGGTGCCACGGGAAACAGGACAGGGTCGGCCACAGTCCCCAACCGCAACCCAGGAGAGGAGGCAGGTGAGCAAATGACCCACTGAGACACAGCCTAGTGGCCTGTGTCCTCGGGGTCTGAGAGTTAAACGGGGCTTGCATTTCTGCAATCTTGGATGCTGCTGGCTCCTGTGCCCTTATCCATGAGGCAGCACGGCTACTCTCCGGGAAGTCTGCACTGCCGAGCATTCCCAGAAGGTCAGGGCTGTTTTGCAAGCACACCTACAATCAAGGCTGGTGGAGCCTACACGTAGTTGAAGGGACCCCCTCCTGGGCCCCACAGCATCCTCCAAGTCATGTTGTCTTTGTCTTCTGTCCTTGTCAATTCCTACCCAGGCCGGAGATCCTCTGCTGCTCTGTCTGTGCCCAGCGCCATGGCTGAGTCCTGGGAACCTCAGAATGCAAGGATTCCTCACTGGTGAGAGAGAGAGGGTGCTTTTCCATTACAGTCTGTGGAGGGCCCTGGGGTGGGGCTTCTTGGACCTAGGGTCTCACTCGGCTTGGCCAAACGGATTTACCGGCAGCCTCTCTGTGCCTCATGTGTGAGTTCTCAAGGGGTCAGGCCAGCTGGCAGATGGACAGTTTCCCTTTTGACAGGGGCATCTACCAGCAGCCCCTGAACTCACAGAGCAACAACACTTGCCAGTCATAAGACTGGCCTGCTGTGTGGCCCTACTGGGTGCCCAGTGCTCAGATTCTCAAGAATTGTGTGTTCATTGGGCTCCAGAGTATCTCTATCAGATCTTAAGTGGGAGGGTGAATATGTTGAGAATGGTAATTTTTTTAAAGGTCTGTCAACGTTTATAATATACATTTTTTAAAATTTGGAAATTACCAAAAAGTAGGAAAAACTTTTAAAACTTAAAACAACCCACTATAATCCCATGGACCAAAGGCAAATATTATTAGTGTTTTTCTGTGTTTCCTTTTGGTCCTCAGGAATGTTTTTTGGGTTTTGTTTTTCTCCTGGAAGCTCCTTCTACAACAGCAGCAGCAGGGGCTACACTGAGCCATGTAAACACACAGGAGGTATAAGGAGGAAACGTTTGAACAGAATCTGACAGGTTTTGGAACAGAGAGTAAGGAAGGCCTGAGTCCAGGCTTCCTCCCTCTAGTCCTCAAAGACAGACGGAGGGAGGTACTGAGCTTTCTGGAGGAAGAAAGATCAAAAGGAAGAGAAGGGACTCTTCCCAGAGTGCCAAAGCGGAGTTTGGATTCAGGCTGTGGGTCACAGATGTGGGACCCGACAATCACATCCCTGCTCTCTTGGAGCCAGGATGGCTGGCCAGGAACATGGGAAGCTGCTAGCTGACGGTGTGGAAAGAACAGCGAAGAGATCCTGCTAAGCACTTGCCTGCTTTTTGCCTTTCTCACCCTCTCCGCATGGTGCTCCCCTCTGTCCCTGTTCCACATCTCTGAGTGGACCCCGTTATGCAGAGAGGCCTCCGGAGGTTTCCCATGCTCTCTCAGGGATGGCCACAGTGGCATCATCTTGATGTGCCAGACCTTCGGGACCAGGCGCTAACCATGTTGTGACCTGAGAGAAGGTTTGACTTGAGGCACATCAAGGGTCTCCATTCTTGCCCCACGCCGTCCTGCCTGTGCCGCCACCATGCAGGCACCAAGAAGGGATAGAACACCCAGGGCCTAGTCCAGGATCCATTTTTGACCCTCTGAATTATGACTTGGAGAAGTCATTTCCCACCTTAGGTTTGCATTTTTCATTTGGTTACAATCAATAAGAAGGTTGGTATTAGGCGAACCAGCAAAGCAGAATCAAAGATGTAGTCCAGGAGTCAGAGGCAAGGCGATGCTGCAAGACACCAAGGGGCCGAGGTCCCCTTGGGGGTCAGCATTGCCCCGTCTCCTCTCTGGGTTTGTTGGGCCACCGGGAGTGGCTGTTCTCAGACCCGCGTGTGGAGGAGTGTATCAGACCCTGCCTCAGAGCCCAGGAGCCCGGGGGAAGGGAAAGGGGTGCTCAGAACCAGGCTGAACTCAGGAATGGAAAAAAAGATGGGCAACCTGGGGGTGGGGGATGCCTCAGTGCCAGGAGGGGGACAGACCCAGGCCCTGGGCTTTAGATCAGACTTACTGCTTCAATGTCACACCTAACCCTCAAAACAATCCTGCAAATATTATTATCCCTATTTCACTCATGAAGCCCTTCCAAGGCTCAGAGAGAGGAAGTGACCTACCCAAGGTCACCCAGCTGAAGGCACCCAGTCTTCAAGTAAGTTTTACCTGCCTCTAAATACAGGTGCCTCCCAGATCTCTGCGCGGTGGGGCTAGGGGAGAAGTCTAGGACGTTTGGGTGTGCACATGGCCCCCATCCTTCTCCCTCCTTTCTTATGTCAGCAGCATGGTCACCCCAAAGCTCTCACCAGGAGGGAGAATTGATCTGAAATTGCCATCTGTGGACGAGCTTCAAGGAAAGCTCGGGGCAGAGGAGACACTCCTCACAGGCAGGGGCAAGGGAAGCTGACTGCGGGTAGATGACAGCCAGACATAGTGGCTGTGGGAGAGGAGCAGGGCTGTCTGGGTCCCTTCCCACACCACCTCCCACCCTGTCGCCCTCTGCAACTGAAAGCTGAGGCTCGGGACCCCTGCCCCGACTTGGCATTGGGACTTCAGGTTCACCTCTTGTCACGCCATCCTTCCTACCTCCTCCTCCAGCTCCCCCAACATTCTTCAACACCCCTTTAAAAATTAAGGGTGCAGCAAAGGTGGGGGCAGCTCCTGAAACAGATAAGAGGTAATTGCCTGCCTGTGACTCCTCTGGATGTGAAAATGGGATTGGAATGACTCACTCTGGTTGAAAGGTTAGTTGAAGGTTATTACAGGAAAATTGTTATTCATACATTTTTTCTGTGGGCTGGATAGCCTAAAAGATTAAATTCACAGAGTGCATAATGACCCATCAGGGCAGACAATGGTAGGGGCGTCCCCAGGGAGGGGAGATAAGGGAACAGAGACTTCTCTGAATAATTCATGCTCCGGCAGACGTGGCACTAACAGATTACATGAGGCTTTTCATTAGAAAGGAGAGGAGAGAAGGTGCTTTGAAAGCAGCCTGGTGTTTCTCAGCATTGCCAGCAGTGCTGGCCCAGCCTGCTGTGGCTTCAGTCAGTGCCTGTCCCCATACCTTGGGGGCCCTGAGAAGGGGGTCAAGAGAGATGAGGAGCACCATTGTCACAAGGTGGTCTGAGTTATGGGGCTTCCTCCTCAGTCTTGATGCTCCCGAGAGGCTGAGGCCAGGTTCACTGAGTGGGGCTCTGGATGTGTTTAAATGAAGATATACATGGTTATGGGAAATGCCGATTGAGAGTGCTGTGACAGATGTTTTCTTCCCGTCCCATCCATACCTCTGTGCACAGCGTCGTCTGGTGATGGAGCTGAAAGACAGAACTACAGGCTTTTGGGAAACAGGGCAGAGCCAGAATGTCGTCTCTCTGGGAAGGCCCCAAATTCTGTCCTGTGACCCTGACTGCCAGGGTAACCTGGAGTGAGTCCACGCCCTCGCTTGCACAGACCAATCAGAACATAAGCTGATTGCCTGTTGCCCGCAGAGAGCTCTTGGGCTGGTGAGCCTGTGGCCATCCCCACTCCTCACCTGTGCAGCCCGGTGCCTGCCCCGGGGGCAATGCGCTTGGTCTCCCCGGCCTCCGACATTCCCACATAAAGTCTCACAGGTAAATTGCGACCTTTTTAAAGCTGGTGAATCTATTCTCTCTCCCACATGAAGGCTAACGTGTACACTCAGTAGAAGCAGGATGCAGCGGGAGGAGCAGGGCTGGGACTGGGAGCCCGCTTTGAATGTTCCAGTGCTCTCTCGGGCTGCCCCTTTTTTGACCTCTGAGAGTCCAGGGCCCACTCCAGGTCAGAGTGTCCCCTCTGAGGCGACCAGGGGGCTGGGCACAGCATTCTGAAGCTCATCTCACCTAGAACTCTCCCCTCCCAACCCTCAGATGCCAGGCAGAGAGGATCAGGCCCATGTCCCTGGGACCCCACCAGACTTGGTCTATGACTGCTCACTAAATTTCACCCATTGCTTTGCCTCTGGGCATTTCCTCACAGTCACCACTCAGGGAGACCAGCAGTTACACTGACTTTACCAAGTGCCGTATGGCCTCACTTCCCCACATCGAGGCCCCCAGGTGGTGCCTTCGCCTGAGTGGGTGATATGCAGAGCTGAGGGCCTCAGACCAGGGCGCTCGTGTCACTCTGAGTCAAGATATTCACAGCACAGGGCAGTGGAAATGCAGGACCCCTCAAACAGAGAAAGGTCTTCAGGAAGGTGTCCAGCCTTGGGCTTCCAGTGTCGAGCCCATTACAAACTGTGTGATCCCGGGCTTGTCCTTTCCCCACTGTGGCCACAAGTGTACATGGGTGTCTAATGGCACTTGTTCCCAGGAAAAGGCTGTCTGCGGTTTGGACTCCTTTTCCGCAGTGTCATAATCACTTTCCTGTTCCTTTGCTCACTTGTTCATTCATCCACTCATTCATCCCCTTTCCTGAGAGGCCCACTTCCTGGTGACTCTCAGGTGGGCATGTGGACAAACCCCATGTGGGCTTGTCCTCCTGGAGCTCTGAGCACAAGGCAGAAGCCAGCATGGCAGCCAACCTTGACCTCTCTCTCCTCCATCCATAAAATCCAGAATGGCGGAAGAGAGACTGGGAAGGATAAAGAGACCCTGCAAAGACCACGTTGGGATGCACATGAGGAATCTGACAGCATGTGTTCTTTTTAAATCTCAGGCAAAACACTGAAAGCACACATAGTCATGGCTGGCACGGCTTTCTGGCTGGAAGAGATTTAGACCATCATTTCTCGGATGAGGCCGTGGAGGATGTGCCAGGGGTCTGGGCTCAAAGCCACAGGTGAACAACTCACCAGGACCCAGTCCCCAGTCTTCTGCTTTATTATCAGTCGCCAGCCCTGTCCAGAGGCCTGAGATAGTAGCAATCTGTTACTTAAGGGTTTGCATAAATTGCTTCTGCCATTTAAATGTACCTCATGGTTTGCCTTCAGTTTATGGAAGCTTAAGTGGGCACAGTATCTCAGGTAGGCGACTGCAGATCACGTGATGTCGTGTGCAGTTGGTGTTCAAGATAAAACAGCTGTTGTTGTAAGCCCTAATTAAATCCTAACTCAAGCAATTAATTTTGTGCCCTAACGCTTATGATTTGAGTATATGGATTCAGATTATCTTTTTCTCCTCCTCCCTCCCTCTTCCACAGCTACATTGGGAGCAGCCACTTTTTGTCGGCCACTGTGCAGGCACATGTATGGATCCAAAACCAGTCACAATTCTTGTCCAAAACAACCATATTTATCTGGTAGAGAAGATAAGCAGGGCAGGCACATGTCCCCCCAGAGCGGGAGCAGACGATGGAGACCCGCAGACCTGGACAGGGCCCCACCGCCAGCCCTGGCAGTCCTGTGTCCTCGGCCACAATGCGGCTTCTCCTAGCCTGTCCCTATTCTGCATCTTAGCAGGTAGCAAGGGACTTGGGGACTCACCTGATGCATCCCCCTCATTTCAAGCAGGATCTCCTGGAAATCTCCCTAGATAGTTGAAAAGACATAACATATAAGAATTTTATAAAATAAAATAGAGAACTTTAGGTAGGTTGATTCTTTCCAACTCACTCTTATCTTTTGCCAAATTGAGCCAAGCCCAGAGATAAGATCATTTGTGCTTTGAAGAGACAATTCCACTTGGACGTTCTATCAGTTCCTGGAAATGTGGGACTCAAAAACAAAGCTCGTCTACATGCAACATGGGGTCTTGGATTGTGTCCTGGGCAGATTGGTGGATCTGCCCAGGACACACACACACACACACACACACACACACACCCAAGTGCAAGGTCCTTTCCATTCTGTAACTCCCGGTGTGTCCCCATTTCTTAATTTTGCAGCTTCACCTCAATCCTTTGATGTAATTCATCTCACATACCCTTTAGCTGCCTAGGTGTCTCCCTCCCTCCAGTTTCTCTCCTTCCCAAGTCACCTACACTCAGTTGCAAGGTGCAGAAGTACTGCCCATGTGTCTCCAATGTCTACTGAGTACAGCCCAAGTTCCTCAACTGAGAATCCAAAACTTTCTGTAATTTACAAATATGAACAGTCTATTTATATTTAGTCTTATAGATGTCTCCACTCTCCCTCCAAGGTGTGACCTTAGTAGATCCCCGAGTATTATAGGAAGGCATCTGGATACAGAGACTCAAAGAAGTAAGTTTGAGAAAAACTTGCAGATACTAAAAACCCAGTCTTCAAATGGTGAACGAGATCCGTGAGTTCTGTCAGTGTTAACTTCCTGGTGCTGATGCCGTATTATAGTTATGCAGGCTGTCACCTTTGGGGAAGCTGGGTGAAGGTTAGAAAGATCTCTTTGGATTATTTCTTACAATGGCCTGTGAAGCTACAATTATCTTAATATAAAAAGTTCAAAAACAACCCAGCAAACAAAAAAATCTTCCCCTTGAAACTTTACCTCTATTAGTCCCCTCTTTTCTATTTTTCCATCATCATAACAAACCAGATCCCACTATAAAAGGTCATGATATTTTCAAGAGAGACCAGAGGAAAGAGCCTGTAATGGTGATATGAACCCTCACCTTGGAGGTTTACTATCAGAAAATCCATTTAGTAATCCCACACGCTTCTGAGCTCTTAGCATCTTATGGCAGGATGCCAAGAGCCCATGGGCATGGAAGCATTGCCAGACGGATCCTGGGAGTCCCAGCATCTTGGCATCAAAGCTATTTATTGGCACTATATGTGCCCTGTCAGTGTCTGACATTAATACACATATAAGAATGTGGTCGGATATTGTCTGTGTTCACACAGCCCTTCCTTTGGGGGAATCATCACCGTCACACATCATGTCCAGGAAGTGCCACAGAATGGTGCCGCGGACCCTCCCACTCCACGGGCATAGACTCTGACCCAGGCTACCCTGCTGCAGTGATAGGTTTAGGACGTGCACATGGCTCAAGCTCAGCCAATCAGCGTCTTGCAAGGGCTTGTCTGCTGGAGTGTCTTTTTGCCTGAGTGTTGGTGCCAGGGCTGAGTTTGAAGGTGAGGCTGCCAGCAGTCATCTTCCTTGAGCAGAGAGAGGGGAAAAGATAAATCTCAGGAGGAGTGAATGGAGCTGAAACACAGGGAGAGTCAGTTGAGAGCAGGAGGGTGAAACAGAGCTGTATCAAGACTTTTGATTTCCTCAAATGCAGCTGAGCCTGCCTTGACCCTCCAAAGCACTCCACGCTGCAGTGCTCCACGGCATGTCCTTTTATGTTTTAAAGCCAGCCTGAGTTAGTTCCTATCACACGTAACTCAGAGAGTTGTGACTTCTACAACACCCCACTTAAATAACTCCTTCATAACAAATAAAAAAGAGAAAAGAATCTAGTTCTCCTAAACGTTTTTCATCAAAGGGTTATGTAGATTGTCCAGAAAAGGAAAGTCAGGAGGCTAGAGAACAATGAAGCTCCTCCTCTCCTGGAGAATAACGGAGGGGCAGTGCAGTCTGGGGCAGCTTGCCAGCCACCACCCACTTCTGCCTCCTGCTCTCCATGCTCTCTCTAAATGAGTTGGCATAATTAGGACTAAGTATCCCCCAACATTTTAATTAGTTAAAAAATAAATTATGACCTTTATAGTACAACCTTTTTGGACACCTCCCCTGCTTACATCCTAGAGCCCCTGACTGCCCCAGCACACACAACCATCTCGTCCACAGAGAGGGAGGACCCAGAAAACTGAAACTAATTTATAAAAAATTGTGTATGAATTCTTAGATGTTTAAACTTCGGTCACCTTCAAAGCACGCTCTATTTGATGCAATACACCTATGGAGATGTTTTTCCCACTGCTCAAAACAGTTTTTTAACTTGTCGATTTTGATGCCTTTTAGTGCTTCTGCTGTTTTTTGTTTCACCTCTTCCATGTGGGCAAAATGTTTCCTTTTGAGGACCTTTTCTATCCAGGGAAACAAACAAAAAAAAGTTGCTTGGGGCAAGACTGGGTAAATAGAGAGGGTGGGGCACAAGGGTCACGTCGTTTTTGGTCAAAAACTGCTGAACACTTAGCATGGGGGGGAAGGTGTGCTCATAAATCACCCATCATGGAATAAATGTGTAAAATGTGTTAAAAGCATCTTCAAAAAAATTCACTGAAGCTGAACACAACTTCTCACAACAATGCCAGCTAGTACACTGATACAGATGGATTCCAAGAGCACTCACGTAGTGGGGGAACCCTGTACTACTACAAGGGGCCTGTCCTTCAGAAGATAATTCCATTTTTGAGGGGAGTCCCCCCTTGTATTCCTTCTTTTACAATCCCAATAACTTCTCTGCAGAAAATTAAGTGGTATTATATGATTTCACTCATAAATCATCAGACTTTAAGCCTTAAGATAGGGTTTTTGAAAATGAGGTGGATGGGCACCTAACTTCGGCTAGACCAATCCAAACCCTTGTCCAGGACTTGGGCATAAATGAGGCACTCTTCATGTGGTCAGAACTTTAACATTAGCCTGGTTCCTGGGGCTCAGGGTTGCTTGTCACCATGTGGAACAGAGAGGAAGAGAGTCCGTTCATATCAAGAGGAAAATAAAGTTCTTATAAGGGATGAGAGATGGAGGGAGAGCAAGTGGCTTCTCATTTTGACCGGTTCCCAAGGTCAGGAAGCCACTTTCCTTTGAGTTCTTTAGACATCCTATGTCCTAAAAATAAATCTGCCCTTTTTCCTTTGAAGTTAAATCCAGATGGTTTCTGCTCCTCTACAACCAAAGAACCCTCTGTAATACATTCATTCTTGCTAGACTGTAAAATACTTCCTCCATCCTTGCTTCCTTTTCCTCTTTCCCCCTTCTCAATCAAATGTGTGATCGCTGACACATGTATATTATGCAGAATATCAAATATAGGTCAATGGATGTCACCATGCTAAAACAAGCAAAAGAAAAGCTCACACTTCTCTATGCTTGTTGGTAAAAGAATACAATTGCTTCTTCCCTCTGCTGGTGGGGGGTCACGGAGGTCAGCCCATGCTTTGGCATGTGAAATTCTCATTCCCACTGAATCAGTCCGTTGACGTGAGAGTGTTTTATTCAAGCAGACGCGTGAGCCTCGGTTAGAAACAAAGACACTCTGCCAGCAGGCACTGTCACAAGAGCAGGCTGGGTGAGACGTCTTTGCTAGGGCACTGATGTTTGTCTAGTGCCAGGCACCATTTTGGAAAGTTGCTCTGGGAGGTTGGGCTGCACTTTAATGGCGCTGGAGACACATTCAAGGCTGATGCTTTTAAGAAACAGAGCTCCAGGAAGGGAAGGCTTCAGGATGGGGAGTGGTGAGATCAAATGACCCACTGAGGCTAAATTACCAGCCTCACAGCGTTTTTAGAAACGCCATTCTGCTTCGGCCTGGGGCCACCATTCTTTCGCTTGCTCTTCCAATTAATTATTGTGTTTTACCACTATCTCCAAAGATAATTGCCTGTCAGTGTATCAGTGTGTAACACCTCGGGTGAGCGATGCTCCACACTGCACTCAGGTCCGTCTGTCAGTGCTAATAAACACAGGGCGGGAGAACCCACCTGCTTCCCTCCCCACCAGCCAGGATCCCGAGCATCCATCCTTTTCTTCTGCAGATCTGCTGCCTCCCTCCCTCTCGTCCTCACCCCGGTGGGGGGCGGGCAGGGCAGAGGGGCTGAGAGCAGAAACCTGTGCTCCGTCACAGAAGAGTGCCTGATTCTGAGGATGGCTTCTTTCCAACAGATCTGTGCTTGTTAATTTAATTTTGAGGACTATAGGATAGATAGCAAAAGGGATTTTTTTTGCCACCTATCCTATCACACTATTGAAAGAAAAGGTATAGATGAAAAGGCTTTGTAATTACAGAGTTGGTAAAAGAAATTTTTAAGCGAATCATGCCTGGAGGGGTCTTTTGTATTCTTTAAAGCAACATGGAAGAGTGATAGAATGCTAGGATTGAAGCCGTTTAGCTTTAAAGCCTGCAGCATTAAATATTTCAATAGGGGAAAGAAAAAAAATCCTCATTTCAAATTAAATCGAGCCCATTTGGTGAATGTATGAGCATCATACCGAGTAAGTGTCAATTAAAGTGATAAGTAGTGGGCCTGGCATCGAGTTCTGGGCTGTTCTGAGGTCTGCCTCCCAGGTGTGGCCATTCAGTGGTTTGGGGGGAAATTGAAACTAATCCACCAAGTGCGACCTGGGATTCTTCTGAGAAACAGGTTCTCATCCAACACCTCTGAGTTAATTGGCATTTTATTCTCATTTAAATCCCTGTCACAACGTTTTATTTTACCTTATTTTTGTGTTTCAGAGGAAACTGCAATTCTGATGTCTTCCCTGTAGCTTTCAGGGAGCACAGAACCAGTTTGGTGGTCTCACCCACAGATCTCGGCTTCTGCCAGGATTTGGGGGGTTGAGGTCTCCTGCCAGTAGTGTGCTCTCAGGAGAAGCATGGACAGGAAGTAGAGTTGTTAATGGCACTCCAGTTTTCCTCTGAAGCCCAGTTTGCTTCCTGTCTCCGGGGTGAGTGGCTCCCTTGGCACAAAGGACCTTCCCTACAAGTGCAGGGAGGAGCCACCCGAGGTGGGAGACGGGGAGTCTGGAAGAAACAATATAAGGTTATGCACAGTCAGAAACTGTGATGCTGGTGCTGGGCAACAGGGCCCCTGCTAGGCTGTGCTGCTGTGCTTGGCCTGGAGTGAGCACCCATTACCTGTGAGGAGCCCTGGTTTTTGGTGAGGGAAGGCCAGCAGCTCTTGGTTCCATCTTTGAGGGAGCCCTCCCCAGGGAAGTGCCTGGGTTCTTGGCCTTGATTTCCCTGTCTTCACCTCCAGATGATATCTGTGGTCAGCTTCCCAGGAGGGTCCAGCCTGTGCCAGTGCATTGCACAAGCAATATGATGGGAGCCAGTGGTTTCCACCTGTGCCCCACACACTCTGGTCTCCCCTGGTGTCTCCTACTTCCTATGGATGTTCAGACCTTCAAATAACCAAAGAACATTTCTCTAGGAACCACTGTGTGGATGGAGACTGCTATTTTCATCATTCTTGACAATGTACATTCCCACAAACACAAGCCCGCACAGGCATCTTTGCTCACTCTTAACCTGCCTCTCAGCTCCCACAGTGTTCTAGTCCTTTTGCAGCACATGCTTTTCCTGGCTTCACCAGTTTGTTGAAAGACCTCAGCACTGAACAATGTTAACTCAGACGCTACTGGATCGTCACACTCACCTGCTGTTGCAGGGCCCTTACATCAGGCATCTCCTCCAAGGAACCCACAAGGAAGGTCTCACGTGGATCCCCTAGAAGTCTTTTCTGATGTCGCTGGAATATATCAGCCATGACCAGCAAACATTGGTTCTCTGCCCTAGTTTTCATTGGGAATTACATCCAGAGCCTGGCATTGAGGCTCCTCGGCTCTTGCCCACCACTCACAGGCAGCTGCTATGATGCTCCAGAGTTCCCAGGACCCAAGCAGGGGAGAAATGCATGCTTCTTCCACTGCAGGCCACTTTGTGACCTGGGATCCCAGACAACGCTGCTTGAACCCCAGTGAAACCAGTTGTCCCTGCTCCCTCCTGCAGCCTTCTCTTCATAGTGTGCAGACAGTGTGGGCCAGGGACAGAGGTCATGCTCTCTTCCTCCATGGCCCCTCATATCTGCTCCTGACATCTACGCACAGACGTCCTCCCAATGCCCTCCCCGCACCCAGCAGCAAGTTCTTCTGGAGATGGTACCAGCCACCAGGTCGGCAGACACAGTGAGACGCTGACTCCCCTGCAGGCCCTGCTGGAATCCTTGCTTTGGGTCTGCTCCGCATTTTGTAATTCTTTTAATGACAGAGACTGGCACAAGCCCTCCTATGATCTCATAGTCCTTCCGGTGTGTAGCACCCACTGGGTCCTCAGCAACATTGCCTAGTGAGAGCCATATTTTATTGCTTTGAATTCACTCATGACGCTGTAATTTGTCTTTCACTTTTCCCGTGTCTTAGACAGTTTTGTACTCCCTGCTTCCCACATCCCAGGATACAGCCCATCCCTGGCGAGAGCAGGTACTCAGTGGTTTTCAAGGACTGAACAGGGTCAACATGGGCCACCCAGGGTGACAGGGAACTCAACCTGGAAGCTTCCAGAGGCCCTTATAAAATCATATTTTATTAGATTCTGATTCGGAAGGTCTGAAGGAGGTGCTTAGGGGGCATATATTTAATAGGTACCACAGTTCTGATAAACACCATCAGCTGGAACCACCAGCCTAGAACTCAGCCACTGCTCCTAGTTGTCACAAGTGTTCACCAGGTCTGGGATATGCAGGTTGCCTGGTTGGAGTGGGGACACTCTCTTCCCAGCTGTATTCCAAGAGAAATCCCTGGATGTCTCCTCCTCCATGGTTCCTGCTTTGACACCCCAATATTAGTACCCATCATGCACCACATCTGACATGTACTTCCCCAGCCCCATCGAATTCTGGTATGAGAACCTCCTTGGTTAAGTCAGTGTCTCCCTTGTTTTCCCGACCTTGAGAAATGCCAACTTTTCCTTTTCAGGGACTATTATTCTGGAATGTCAAACTATTCATGGTCGAGTCTGGCTTTGGTTTCAGGTCTGTGTGACTCCAAAAACTCAGATACAGAGACTGAGACAAAGGAGAAGAGGCTACCACCCACTGCACTGAGTCATGATTTTTCTCGTGATTCACCATCCCACTTTGCCATCTTGTCTCTCGTTTCCTTGGACTGTGGTAGGTAACTGGCTAATTTCACACTGTCCAACCCAGGGACTTCAAAGTTAAGTGTTCTGAGCTTGTCTCTTTTCCTCTCCTTCCATCCTCTGAAAGCATACCAGGACTTTTTGGAATTTCATAGTTAACAGTCCCCTGAAAGATGCTAGCATGTTCCCAGGGAGATCTGTGGCACGGTCACAAATGAAAACTATTATGGATGTATCTTGAGCTTGACTTAAATCTGTATGCTAGTTTTGTGTCTTACTCTTGAATATAGTTGTTCTTTTACCATTAAAAACATATTTCAATTAGAAAACAATGAGGAAAACTGATGCTCTAATAAGATGCACGATAATTATTTTGCAGTGATGTATACTCCCTGATATACTTTGTATACTTCATGTACTTCGTTCTACTTCATGTAACCCTTGTCCCAGTGTGAGAAGCCTGGCCTGAAACTAACAGAGCTACAAGATCTACAGGAGACAGGATGGATCTCAGGGTCGGGGGAGATGTGCATCACCGGCCTCATCCAAATGCCGGACCCCTGAGGACTGGGGTACGAAGATGGTGGTGCCCCATGGAGCAGAGAGAGAACATCAGTGGGAGCTGTGATGTCTGGGATGCTGCACCTGCGGGGGAGAAAGTGGTGGTACCCATGGACTGATTGAGGCATCCTGGCCAATGTCTTTGAAAATGTCAATGCTGAATTAAGACATTAAATAACGATAACGATAACTCTACTTTTCTTAATATAACTTCTTTTCTATACAGTCATTTATCCTCCAACGATTCTACAAGATAGATTTAGTAATCCCATTTTTTAAAAGATTTAATTTATTTATTTAATTTTAGAGAGAGGGAAAGGGAGGGAGGAAGAGTGGAAGAGAAACATCAATGTGTGGTTGCCTCTCGAATGCCCCTCACTGGGGACATGGCCCGCAACCCAGGTATGTGCCCTGACTGGGAATCGAAGCAGTGACCCTTTGTTTCCCAGGCCGGTGCTCAGTCCACTGAGCCACACCAGCCAGAGCCTTTAGCAATCCCATTTTACAGTTTAGGAAATTGAGGGTCAGAGAGATAAACTTGCCTAATGCTCCATAACTGGGAAATGACTGAGCCAACCAAGTTTGGCCAACTCACGTCTTGCATTCCCTTACCTCCCCACTCATTGCTATGCCAGCCAAATAGAAGAGAGAGAATGAAGCGCCAATGGAGCAGACAGATCTGGGTTTATCATTCTTTAGACAAGTCCAGCTTGGAAGAATTCCTTCAGAGGCTGAGGTCATCCCAGGAGATGCCAATATGAATTGCTCTTTGCAGCCTGGCTCCCCACTCAAGCATGAAGACCTCATTCCCGGAACTACCAGGACAGAGTCTTCTAGCAACCCCCACCCCAGGTCATCCTCCTCCAGCCCCTCCCCGCACACACACCTTTCCACCCTGAAACATTTCCCATTCCTCACATCTTGGCTAGCTGGTCTACTCAACTTCCATTTTCTCTCATCCTCTAAGAATATGTATAGTCAATAGGGATCTGAAGACCAATTTTTGCATTTTAATCAGAACAATGGACTTGGAGGCCAAAGGGCTCTGTGCTGACAAGACAAAGACCACATTGAGGCCCACAGGCCGCCAACAGAAAGGAGCTGTGACTGCATCCAACCTAATGGCCACCAGCATACAAAGAGGTTATTTAACCAAAAGAAGGTTTAAACATTCTGTAGTGTGTCATTTGGACCACAAGAGTTGTTTTGTCTATTTCGGTGGATGCTGGCCCACCCCCGCCCTTGGCAGAGCCAAGAGTGCCTCCATAGCTTACTTGCAGATGTCCCAAAGTACCATCCCACTTCTGGATTTTATGCTTATTAGCAGACACAACTGGAAATTCCTGAGCTGTTGCAAAATGGGTCATTTGGAACCAAAATCCCACCTTTGAGTATGTTCAGATGGTGCATAGTTGGAGGCCCCTTGGCTGGAGGAGATGTGGATGTTGTCATCATGCCTCCAGTGCTGAAAAGGCCCAGCTATAGACAGGTGGCATGCTCTTAGATCACTGCAGCTGGAGCAGGTCTTAGGCAATGTCTAGTCCATTCTCACTTGAGAAACTGCAGCCCTAAGAAGGGGGGTCACAAAACCATGATGGCAAACCTCCGTGGGCATATTCACAAAGCTCAGCATTGAAGATTCTTTCGTCCCTGAAGATACTGTGATTACATTGGCTATGGCAGTGGACCATTTTGTAGGCAGGAAAGGCCATTGTGGACCTTGACATTTAGCCTTTGTTTGATTCTGTTTGATGCTTTTTAAGTTTGTGTACTTGGCAACCTCAATCTTTAGTTCAATAAACATAATGGGCACCTACCACTTCTACATTTGTGGGGCATTCTCTCAACAATAACAGTGACCATCACAGAGCATTTGCTGAGCAACAGGCACTGCTGTATGAACTTTATCCACCAAAGCTAATGAATCGTCACCACAGCCCCAGGAGCAGATGAGCTAGTGATAACATGTAAGAAAAGAAGTCTGAAAATCAATGAAAACCAGATGCTAAGTTCCCTGGTTTCCCCAAGGTTGCCTCATTGACATCCATAAAAAGTTAACCATGAATGGAACCATTTCCATTTATAAACTCAAGCTGATTATCCAGGAAACATCCCCAAACTCTTCCACTTTGCAAGTGCCCCCATCCCCACACTCTTCCCATTTTTGGGGACTAAACATCCTTCTAAGGGGGAGAAACATCCTCTGGCTCACAAGGTTAAGAAATGTCATGAGGACGGGAGTATGGGATAGGGTGGTACTAATCTTCTAAATATGAGCTGCCCCCAAAGAGGCCCACCTGAGCATTCTGGGCAGACCCTCTGTTCCCAGTGAGTGGGTAGCACCTCTCTTCATCACCATCAGTCCTGGCTCTCAGTGCTGATGCACGTGTGAGTGAGTGAACAGATGGATGAATGAATAAATGAGTTTTATAAATTTTAAAGACCTTGAGAAATTCCTGCCTATAAGAATCCCCTTGTGTACTCTAACATGCCACCTCTCCAATACGTATACATTTTGCTCTTGAATTTTATCATTTTAGGCCTCATGGTCCAACATGGTAGCCACCAGACACATGAGGCTATTTAAATCTAAATGAACTAATATAAACAAAACTAAAAATTCAGTTCCTCACTTGCACACTCTATATATGTCAAGTGCTCAATAGCCACAGGTGGTTAGTGATTACCGACCACAGTGGACAGCACAGATGTAGGATGTTTCCTTCATCACAGAAAGTCCTGCTGCTCTAGGAACCATTTCTTAAATCATGTTTTAGCCACAGACCAGTGACAAAGCTGATTTCTCCCCAGGGAAAGTAGTGCGAGAACATCAACTGGACCCATACTCAGACCTTTAGTGAACCCAGGTCAGGAACATCTGCTCTAAGTTTAAACCTTTCTTAGAATAAAAATACCCCCTTGGAGAAACGACATGTGAAGTGGTCACCAGTTATCCACGCCCGAGTGTGCGTGCATGTATCAGATACTCTCTGGAGCTCTATCTATCTGGTTTAGACCAAGAGGAAGAACTGAAGTTCTCAGACCCTTGGTGGCTGGGAGGCAGAGAGAAAAGAAGCTGGAGGAGAAAAGAAGTCATGCTGCCCTGAAGACTCTTGTGTACCATGTGATGATTTGGGACCAGTTTTTCCTGCACCCTGCAGTTCATCACCAGCAAGGTCCTGATGATAGTCTGGCATGATGTAAGCTCCTAACACATGCTTATTACACAAAAGTTGAATTTCTTTTTTTTTAAGATTTTATTTATTTATTTTTAGAGAGGGAAGGGAGGGAGAAAGAGAGAGAGAGAGAAACATCAATGTGCGGTTGCTGGGGGCTGTGGCCTGCAACCCAGGCATGTGCCCTGGCTGGGAACCTGCGACACTGTGGTTCGCAGTCCGTGCTCAATGCCAGCCAGGGTTAAAAAGTTGAATTTCTATAAGAGGTATTGTGTTGGAAATCTGGAGGAATACCACAATGAATTAAATATTGTTTCTGTCCTCAAAGAACTTAGAGTCTCCCCTGGAAGATACAGTTATATAAACAAAAACTACAAAGAGTGCTGATATGCTCAGCACTCAGCTATGATTAACTGAGCATATACAAGGTATCTTGTTATATATGATACAGAGGTTATATGTTTTTTCACATTTAATTATCCCATCAAACCTCTGGGACAGGAGCTATTGTTATTCTCATTTTGTAGATGATGAAACTGAGCTTCATAAGGGAGCAACTTGCCCAGGGATGGGACCGAGTTCAGATCAGCTCTCCCTGCCCCCAGGGCCAGGGTTTGCTTCATGGAATTGGGTTGTGATCACTCTGGGCACACACAGGCCCAGGTCAGGTAGCATATGTCTCAGGACAGTGGGGCAACTCCAGGCAGGGCTGTTTAAAGGGATGCAAGCATGGGAGGGCAGTGGGTATGGCAGGCTGGTAAGGAGCAGTCTGACCTGGCCTTGCACAAGACCTGTGCTAGTCTGTGTGTGGGCTCTGCCTGGGAGGGAGGCCTCACACAGCTGCCTGCCAGGTGACAGTGCACGGGCAGGGCCACCTGGATGTCTAGGACTGCCTGTGCTGCCGGTGACCATTGACCTTCACCAGCCACACAGCTTCTCTTTCCTTCAAGGTCCCATTTCAGGCAGGTCTCTGGACACACTATTGTCAGGATGGAAAAATGATCAATTTGAAAGCACAGGCTCACCTTTCCCAGAATTCCCCAGGCCCAGAATCCTCTTGGCAGAACTAATCTCCTTGCATTATTGGGACAGGTTTGCCACACACACCATCTCCGAAGCCACACAGCCTGTGTAGCACCGACACCTCGCCTCATGTTCCAGATGAGAACAGCCAGGTCCCGAGACTTAGTCCACCTGCTGTGCCAGACAGAGGCTAAGAAGGGGGAGGACCAGGATGCCTGCTGTTGTGCTCTGCTGGACACTGAGGTTTCCATGGTCCATCTGGTGTTTTCTGGGTGACCTGGAGGACAAGGGGTGTGGGAACAGAGGAAGGCAGTGCTCAACGCAAACATCCTCAAGATGCCAGATCTTTAAATCTAGAGTCGCCTCTGCTGCATCTCCCATGGCTCCTCCAACTCTCATAGGGGCCCATCAGTCTCCTTGCATGTCTGTTTCTCCCTGTCTCTATCTCTATCTCACACACACACACACACATACACACACACTGTACCAGTACCCACAATGTCACCCCAGGGCCTCCTGTCCCTTCCCCAGGGTCACCCTAGTGCACAGCAGGACCCTGACTCACAGCCCTGTTTGCACCCTCTCCCACCTTCCTACTCACACCAGGGCCACCCATCCTTGCACATGATGGGTCCAAACCCCACCTGCATCCTCTGGTTTGCCCTGTGGGCAAGAAAGCCTGCCCAGAGGCTCTTTGACTCACGACATGGTGAGGGAGGCAGCAAAAAAATGCCAGAGAAGCATATGCACCTTCCTGCCCTTCTCCGGCTGGCAGCACTCAGACTTCTGTGCAGCAGGGGTGGGAGGTGGAGCTCTCAACAACGCCCACCTTCTGCCAGGAAAGGGGACTGTACCACACAACCAGGCTTGTTCTCTCCTGAGGGTAGGTTGGTGAGAGGTAGCTAGTCTGGATTAAGAGGCCACTACTTCAGCAAGTTGCTTAGCCTCTCTGAGCCTATTTTTTTTACCTGCTCTTGCTTCACTTGGTAGGGCAGGCATGAAGATCAAAGGAGGCCATCAGTTAGAAAGTACTCTGGAAAGCATGGCATTGTAAATAGAATACGTGCTCTTTCTCAAAGAGGAATATTGAAATGTGTCCTTGCTCTCAGGCATGCACATGCACACGTACACTTTTGCTTTCAGGTCATGTAAGAGTTTTTTAAATGCCCAGTTGTGTCCCAGTACAGCACTGTGGCTCCAGAGAAATCCCAGGCATGGCTGCCCCTCCATGCAAAAGTCTGGGCTTGTTGGAAGAACAGAGTACTTCTCACAGAGGGTGGAGACAAGTTCAGAGCCAGTTGTCACCCAGGCTGGAAGGAGACTGTCTCATGGCCTCAGAGTGATTGTCTGAGAGCAGGTGAGACCATGGAAGCTGCTCTCCTGTCCATTTCAAAGCCAGCAACATGCAGACCTGGAAGAATTCAGTGAAGTGACTGAAGACAGACAAACAGAAAGTTAGGGCAAGTTCCTGCCTCACCTGAAAGGCCCACCCAGCACCTCATCTCTTACTCTTGAGATGGAAGGTATACACATGCACACACACGCCCCTCTGGTCTGTACAGAATGGGCTCTAGAAAAGCACGGCAAACACTGGGCCACGCTCCGTGGTGCCTATTGGCACATGAAGTACGGTAATTTGTAATTTGGAATGCTGCTCTGGAGTCCCACGTGTCGGGGTGGGATCCCTGCTGCCATGTACTAGCTGTGCCCACCTTGAGCAACTTACAGTCTAAGCTTCTGTGTGGTAAAGTGAACTTAGTCATAGTACTCGCTTCTGGTGGCCATGAAATAAGATAGTGCTTGCCTAAGCACCAGCCCTTGCCTGGCTTGTAGCTCAAGCTATTGTTACTGTTCCCCTGGAGGGGAGAGAACAGAGAATTCACTCCGTGCAGACCCTACTTCTTCTGCGAGGATAAAGCACAGCTTTGGCCTTGAGAGTGCTGGGCTAAGTGCTTTTAATACCTGTCTCATCTCATTTAACAATAATTCCATGCAGTGGTTTTGCCATCCTCATGAAAGGTCAGAGAGGTTAAGTCATTTGCCCTAGGTCCCAAAGCCAATGACTGGCAGTGCAGAGAGTTGAGCCCAGGTCTGTCTGCCTCTCAAGTACAAAGGCCCCTTCTACTCCACCCTGCATCTCCAAGACATTTCACCTTGCCTTCTGGCAGGGAGGTAACTCGTGGAACAGGCCTCAGGTCACAGATCTGACCTCTCCAGCTGGGCAAGACTGACTCGGTGCTGGGCTGGGTTCGTCGGCCTGGGGGACTGGCACAGTGGCTGCCTCAGCCATGAGCTGACCAATGACCTAGTGTCACTGTCTGCCAGACCAGGCCCACCTCCAGGGTGGCCTGAACCTGAGACCATGAGGACAGTGAGGACTCTGCATGCCTGGCGCCCTGGAGACTCTCAGGGTTGTCCTGTGGTCTGTGATTAGGGGCTCTGGCTTGCACTCCCTCAACCAGCCCCAGACTGTGCTGGTCTAGCTATTTACAAAAGCCACACACCTGTTTGTGTCCAGTCAGCACTCTTTCCTTATTTTCTAAGGCCTGCTTGGACTAAGGCTTCCTCTTAATCCAGAGAAACAGGTTTTTGGTATGGCAGGAAAGGGAGGGGCTAATTTCAATTGTCCACACTCCTGAGCCCAGAGACAAATCTCCCCCAGTAGTGGTGACAGGTGTGGGAAGGAGCAAGAACTGTATCATCAGACAGACTGAGGTTTGCCTCTTGGCAGTGCTACTCTCAGCAAAGTAACCTGAGGAAGTCGGGGAGTTCTTCTGGGCTCTAGTCTTACCACCTGTAAAATGGGAGTGATGGGACCCGCCTCACACTCTCCTCCTGAGAGAGGAGACGATGCACATGGTGGTGCCCAGGACAGGGCCACTGCATGGTAGGTGCCCAGAAACCTTGGGTCCTGCTCTCCTGCCTGCTTGGATGAGGAAGTCCAGCCTTGGCTGGTTGCCTTCTTCAAAGATACAGAGGTGATCCCATCACCATGGCTCCCTCCCCATCCTTGCCTTGTTCTCTGTCCCAAAATGAGCTGCCCCCACCACACACACACACACACACACACACACACACAAATCCACAAGAACCACTCCATGGAGATTCAGAACTGAAGAATGCTGTGTAATCTCAGCCAATGATCTAAGCCTCAATATATTTTCCTTTCTTTTTTATTATTATTTTTTTATTTTAATTTCATTTAGCCTGGCTTTCATACTAAGAACACCAGTCCTTGAGATAAAAGCATGTGCATTATGATTTTGCCTCATTCAACCTTCTACAATACAGGGAGTGCCTGGATAATGGAAAGGAAAAACCAGGGGCTTCGTGCGGTGCTCCAGGCCAACTAGAGCTCTGTCTGCTGCAGCAAAGTCTTTGTGAAGAAACTGATCATTTTCTCCAGAGTGATTGTGCTGGAATTAGGGAAGGGCTGCAGGAAGACACAGGTCAGCTCCTTTCCCTTCTCTGAATACAAGGAAACTTTATTCCAGACGACATCTTGCTGTGGTCCCATAAATCATGACCCCTGAGAGACTGCATGCGTCTGAAACAGGAAGAACAAACACTCTCTCCCACCCAGGAGGCTGCAATGTGCAGGGAGGCCATAAATCCTCATTTGTCTGCCTTCTGCTTTCAGAGGCTAGTGTGAGGACACCTGGCCAGGGAAAATCAGGGGTTTCAATGCTTCTGCTACCTCCTGTGGAACCGAAGGGCCCACCAGGGATGGTGCCTCTGCTGTTGGAAGGCAGCAAAGGTAACAAGAGTGTTTCCTGTGCTGTGGCTGTTCCCCTAGGATGGCTGGCTGGCATATAGATGAAAACGAGGGAACTGGATCTGGCGCTCTGCTTGCTCCCCAGATGGCAGGTAACCTAATTAGACAAAGGTTTTCCTACCTTTCAATGGGTCTGAGCCCTGATGTCCCTGAAGATTACTGTTACTCCTCGGAAGTGGTGTGTTTATATGTTTGGTTAGGAAAATGGGGAGACTGAGCCCTAGAGCAGAGCCTGCTTTGGAGCACTAGGACCTCCCTGGGCTATCATACTCTTCCCAAACTCCAGAGTCAACTTCAGTTTAGTGTCATTTTAAATGGGAAGCCTCAGGCTTTGGGAAAGGTAAGGCTGGGGAATGATAATGTCCTCCAGCTGTGTACTGGGGAAGGGGCTTTGTCCTAATGTGATTCTGGCCCCTGTGGGTAAGACAAAGTTTCTCCTAAACAATGATGGAGAGCCACCCTGTGGACCAGAGGCAAGGGAGGATGCTGGGGCTCAGGTGAATGGAGCAGGATGGGACCAGGCAGCCACACAGGAGCTCCTGCAGAGAGAGAACTGCTCTATCACTGGGCTGTTTTCTCTTGACAGGAAGTGTGATATTTACCCTGTGGCTTTGGTTTTTCCCTGAGCTACAGTTCCTTTCAGATGTCCACAGCTTCCCCTTACTGCCCTGGCAGAGCTAAGGGGTGGAGAGGTGGCAGGAAGTGTGGCTCCCCTCTCGCTCCTCCATGGATGCCGGGGTAGTGGCAGAATCCCATGGAAAAGAACAGAAGTTCTGGGTTGTCAGTAGTGGCTCCCACAGGCGAGGGGGAAACAGCCTCCCTGCAGGCACCTGGAGAGCAGATCCACGGTGACACCCTTCCCGGAATGCATTGTAGGAGGGCAGCTCACCAAGGGATGAGGGTGGCTTTAAGTTGTGACTCCAAAGGGTTTTCAGTGCATAGCAACATCAATGGCCTTTATCTGAAAGATACAGACAAGTCTTTAGATAGTTTCCAATCTAAATTCTCTGTTCTTTCTTTTGGTTGGATCAAAATGGAATGTGGTATCTAAGTTGTGTATTCATTCATTCATTTATTCATTCATTCATTCCGCAGAGATGTTCTGAGCATGTACTACGAGCCTCGCACTGTTATGAGCCTCCCACCTCAGGCCTCCTGCCTCCTGTCTCCCGCCTCAGCCCTCCAGCCACCGGTCCCCACTTGGCCCTCCAGCTGCCGGTCCTTTGCCCAGGCCCTCCGACCACCCCTCTCCCGGCTCTACCATCTGGCTGTGCTTCTCCCGGCTCGGCCCTCCGGCCAAGGTTCTCCCAGCTCGGCCATCTGGCCTCACTTTTCCTGCCTCTGCTGTCTGGCCACCTTTATCCAGGCTTGACCCCCTGGCCTCCCTTCTCCCGGCCTGGTCCTCCGGCCATAGTTCCCCTGGCACAGGCCTTCAGCTGCCCTTCACCCGGCTTGGCCTTCCGAACTCAGTTCTCCCTGCTCATCCCTCCGGTGGCCCTTCTCCCCTCACAGCCCTACGTTTGAGGTTCTCCCTCCTCATCCCTTTGGCCAAGCTTCCCCCGTGTCCCTCCTCCAGCCTCCGGCCACCCAAAATATAGAAGACATCAGAAATTCTAGCCCAAGTGCCAACTTTTGGTGGGTGCCTCCTCTAGTTTTTCCTAGAATTACATCATTTAATTAAATATTAGCTAGTTCAAACACAGATGGCCACCTGTGGTGGTTATTTTTATGTGTCAATTGACTGGGTTAAGGAATGCTAACACAGCTGGTGACACATTCTTTCTGGGTGTGTCCGTGTGGGTGTGTCTGGAAGACATTAGCATTATCTATCTGTGGTCCCTGCAACTCCAATACAGTTAACTGGCAAAGGCAAGTCACAGAGCAATTCATGTGACTTTTACAACACAGTTAAAGGGACAACAAGAACAGCACCCAAGCAAGCGTTGGCTGCCCTGCCTGGGGACACTGTGCTGCGATCCCCACTTGCTGAGCTGAGAGTGTGCGTGTGGGGAAGACAGTTACAACAGCAGTTACAGCCCTGGGTGGGGTATTATGGGAGCCCAGAGCAAGAGGGCTAACTCTTGTCAGACTTTGCTGAGTGACCCTGAAAGATGAGCAGCATCACCTAGGCAAAAGGGGTGTGTGGGTGAGAGAGGGAAGAAAGGTGGGAAGAATTCCAGGCAGAGGCTGGGGCCTGTGAGAACACCCGGGGGTAAGAAGAGGCATGGCAAGTTCAAAGACTTAAGGGCAGCTCTTTAGGGTGCACCTGAAGAATGTGGGGAGGTGGGAGGCTGCAGCAGATGCTTGTCTGCAAACTGTTGCTAAAGAGAGTGGACTTTATTCTGGGGCCAGTGAGATGCTGCTGAAGTTCTAAGTAGAGGAGGGGAGCAGTCGGGTTCACATTTTAGAAGGACCATTCTTGCTGTGCTGGGACGTCAGAGTCGAGGGAGCGAGAGAGGCAGGTAGCTGAGACCTGCTGTGGATCTGGCTTGGGTGCTGGTGCCTGAGGGGGAAGGACAGGAGAGGTATTAGGATCTTGGGGATGAGTCAGAGCTGGTCAGGGGAAGGGAGGAGTCCAGGTGACTCCTAGAGCTTGGATAGCTAAGTCGTGGAGGTGCTATTGCTGCCCTTTGTCAGGCCTCATCTGCCTGGGCCTGTTTCTGAATCTGTAAAATAAGGAAACTGGGTATTCCGGGGTCCTTCATGCTACTTCCTAATGTAGCAATGTCCTTGGAGTTGTGAAGGAAGCACCCAGGTCAGCTGGAGGAGTTGGAAAGAACTTCATGAACAGGCTAGACCTGAGTAGCATTCAGGTGGAGAGACTGCACAAGGGATGGGAGAATGGGTAGAGATCCAAGTGCAGGTGAGGGTGTGTCGATGGGAAAGAGCAGGGAAGACTCATGACCAGCCCTGAAACTCACCATGTGGGACAGGGAGGGTCTGTGGTGGGCACGATCCAAGTTGGACTGGATGCTACTCTCTCATGTGAGTGGTAAGTAATCATGGTGGTTAGAGATGTAGGACACGTGGAAGTCTGGAACAGCGCCCATGACCTGCCAGTCTTCCCCATGTCACTATAGATGAAGCCTAGTGCTCCCTCTTCTGTGTGCCCGTCATAACCTGAGCAGACTCCCGCTTAGTTAGTGCCCATCTGATTGTGCTACGATTGTTTAACTGCAGCTCTATGTCACTCTAAAGAACATTTATCATCTGAGTACAGAGCATGCCATATTAATGTCAGTTATAGTAATAACATAGTTGCCATTTACTGAGCATTTATTATGTGTCAGACTGTTCTAAGTATTCATCAGCTATTCTCTCTTTATGTAAGTTCTACACGGCTGGTTTCACTATTTTCCCATTTTACAGGCGAGAAAACCAAGGCCCAGACAAGTTACATAAAAATTTGCTCCAGACGACACAGAGGAATGCACACCTATGTCAGTTTTGTTCACCTCTGTGTCCTCAATGCCTTGTGCACCCTTGGGACACAGGGGGTTTACCAGTGTCCACTGGGTGAAAAGGCAGGTGGACAAATGCAGCCTGATGCCCCCAGACACACGTTTCAAAGCTGGCTGGTGGGTCACTGTAAACGTTTGTATCTTGGTTCACCCTTCACTCAAAAATGGCCTCGATCCTAGACATGTCCCAGACAAAATGCTACCATGTGACTTTTAAATAAGCAAACAGAAAGCCTGTGGCTGCTGAAGCAATCCATCACTAATCAGTTGAAGGGAGGATGATGGCTGTTTTTAGGGGTAGGGTGATGAGCAAGTGATTTTTAAAGGAATGATAGGCAGAAGTGGCCTGTCATTTGACCCAAGAAGACCCAGCACAACCAACCAGACGTGCTCTGTGTGCCTAAGAATCCAGACTTTTCCAAACTTTACATGGAAAATTCAAGCTTTGAAAATTGTGATGAACCTCATTCAAGACCCCTGTGTCTAAAACAAATGTTGGAATTTGCTGGGAGATTATATAGGGAAATAAGATTACATCCTTGTTTAAAGACTTATAATTATTTCCGTTGTTTAAAAAAATACCACAACATGGAAGAACCTCAAAAATATGATACTAAGTAAAAGACATCAGGTGTAAAGTCTCACATATTCATATAAAATTTTCAGAAGAGGCAAATCTGTAGAGACAAGAAGAAGATTAATCATTGTTTGGGGTTGGGGGTAGGAATAGGGATTGGCTGTAAATAGATACAACAAACTTTTTAAGGCAATGAAAATGTTCTAAAACTGGATTGTGGTGATGATTATATGGTTCTGTAAATTTATTAAAAATCAGTGAATTATATACTGAAAATTGATGAATGTTATGCTATGTAAAATTATACTTCAATAAAATGTTTTTTAAAAGTATAAATCTTTAGAACAACAAAGAGACTGATATTTTATAAAATTCCTATGTAAAAGACCTTAGAGATTACTGAATCCAGTTTTACAGAAGGCCCGGAGAAAGGCTACGGTCAGCAGAGCTAATAAAGGAGTGAAGAATTGCATGAGGCAGAATCCAGACTCTTAGATGTCCATGTAGAGCCATCACCTTGGTCTTCACAGAGTTTGTTAGGGGTGTCTAATTAGAGGGGATGTTTTCCTTTGCTTGCCCACAGACACTCTCAGTGTGCACAACAGCCGCTCCCTGCCTGGACCTGTGAGAGGAGCCTGGCAGTCCTTCCAGGTAAGTTCAAAGGACAGGCCAGGAGAAGGCAACACTGGGCTAGAGGAGACCCCACCCATTCCTCTCATCCCCAGGTGGTGACAGGTGCTGGGAGGAAGATGCACTTCTGGTTCCTAGGCTCCAGCCACGTAGTATCGCAATTTCTACCTCACCTTTCTCTAGGTTCAAGGGTGCCAAAACACAGCTGCCTTTTAAATCAACCCCCACTGAGCCTCTTGTATAGTCAGTATTTACTTAAGAAAGACTATTAGTCCAATCGGGAGGTAGTTAAGTCTCTCACTTCTTGCAGTGAATGATACTTATATGGTATTGGTATCCGAAGCACATGCAGTCTGTCATCCATACAATCCCCATCAACCCATCATCCATCCATCTGCCCACCCATTCATACTTCCTGCACTCTTCCATCCCCGAATCTACCCACCCAGCCTCTTGTCCACCCAGCCACCCACCCAGTCATCTAGCCCACTCTGAGCCAGTCTCCAGGCTGAGCCCAGCTTCTGCCCTCCAAAATGTAACAGCCTAGAGGCAATATTTGGCTGTTTTAACTTTCTTTTTCATATAGATTTTATTTATTTATTTTTAAAGAGAGGAGAAGGGAGGGAGAAAGAGGAAGAGAAACATCAATGTGTGGTTGCCTCTCACATGGCCCCCACTAGGGATATGGCCTATAACCCAGGTATGTGCCTTGACTGGGAATCAAACCAGCGACCTAATTTTTTTGAGACTTCTGGCCAAGATGGAGGCATAGGTGGACACGCTGTGCCTCCTCACACAACCAAAATTAAAGACAACAACAATTTAGAAACAAAAAAACAACCAGAACAGACAAAAAATTGAACTGTATGGAAGTCCGACAACCATTCATCCAGACCATTCATCATAGATAGAAGGAGGGGCGGAGTCAGAAGCCAGTGGAGAAGGGTTGTGGCAGGAAAAAGTAGTGGTTGGCAGACCCCAGGTACACAGGTGGAGGCTAGCAGACCCCGGGCATAGGGAGGCAACGAGCAGACCCAGTGAGGTGTGCAAGGCAGCTGGCTGTCCACAGTCACACATTCATGAGCAGATAAACCAGGTGAAAACAGGCAGTGAGATAGACCTCGAAACCCAGGAACCAAGCGCTGGGAAATAAAGCCTAAAGGCACTGATTGAAAACACTTGTGGGGGTTGAGGTGATGGGAGAGACTCCCAGCCTCACAGGAGAGTTCATTGGAGAGACCCACAGGATCCTAGAATGCACACAAGCCCACCCACACAGGAACCAGCACCAGAAGGGCCCAATTTGCTTATGAGAAGCGACAGAGGGGACTGAAATCCGACAGACAGCAGAGCAAGCGCCATTGTTCCCTCTTTGACTCTGCCCCCACATAAACATCACAACCCACTGACTGGGTTGCCCCACCCTGGTGAACACCTAAGGCTCTGCCCCTCATATGTAACAGGCGCGACCAGACCAAAAAAAAAAAAAAAAGGTGACTCAGATGGAAGAACAAATGAAAGCTCCAGAGCCAATACTTTTAAGCGACTAAGAGATAACCAACCTATCAGATACACAGTTCAAAGTACTGGTGATCAGGATGCTCACAGAATTGGTTGATTTTGGTTGCAAATTAGATGAAAAATTGAAGGCTACATTAAGTGAAATGAAGAAAAATGCACAGGGAACCAATAGTGATGGAAAGGAAACTGGGTCTCACATCAATGGAGTAGAACAGAAGGAAGAAAAAATATGCAATCAGAAAAGAATGAAGAAACAAGAATTCAAAAAAATGAGGAAAGGCTTAGGAACCTCCAGGACATCTTTAAACATTCCAGCATCTGAATTATAGGGGTACCAGAAGGAGAAAAGGAAGAGCAACAAATGGAAAATTTATTTGAACAAATAACAAAGGAGAACTTCCCCACTCTGGCAAAGGAAATAGACTTCCAGGAAGTCCAGGAAGCTCAGAGAGTCCCAAAGAAGTTGGACCCAAGGAGGAACACACCAAGGCACATCATAATTACATTAGCCAAGATTAAAATGAAGGAGAGAATCCTAGAAGCAGCAAGAGATAAGGGGACAGTAACCTACAAAGGAGTTCCCATCAGACTGTCAGCTGATTTCTCAAAAGAGACCTTGCAGGCAAGAAGGGGCTGGAAAGAAGTATTCCAAGTCATGAAAGGCAAGGACCTACATCCCAGATTGCTCCATTCAGCAAAGCTTTCATTTAGAAAAGCAGGGCAGATAAAGTGCTTCTCAGATAAGGTCAAGTTAAAGGAGTTCATTGTCACCAAGCCCTTATTATATGGAATGTTAAAGGAACTTATTTAAGAAAAAGAAGATAAAAATATTAACAGTAAAAAGACAGCAAACTCAAAGTTATTAACAACCACACCTAAAACAAAAGCAAACTAAGCAAACAACTAGAACAGGAACAAAACCACAGAAATGGAGATCACATGGAGGGTTAGCAACAGGGGAGTGGTAGGAGGAGACAGAGGGAAAAGGTACAGAGAATAAGTAGCATAGATGGTAGGTAGAAAATAGACAGAGGGAGGGCACGAATAGTATAGGAAATATAGAAGCTAAAGAACTTAGGACACATGGACATGAACTAAAGGGGGGGAATGTGGGTGGGAGGGGGTGTGCAAGGTGGAGGAGAATGAAGGAGGGGAAATAGGGCAACTGTAATAGCATAGTCAATAAAATATATTTTAAAAAACCCCAGCAACACTTTGGTTCACAGCCCATACTCAATCCACTGAGCTACACCAGCCAGGGCTGTTTTAACTTTCTAAAACTTGTTTTCACTGGTACACATAGATGCACCATGCACCAAACTTATTATTACCCTAGTCTTTATCATCTCAGGAAATATCTCATTTCTCATTCTTTTCCCTTCTACATCCAGTATACCAATAACTCCTATGGGCTCTCTGACCAAGGTACATGCAGTATCTGACCTCTTATCTTGAAGTCCTCCACCTACCATGATCCAAGCCACCATCTCTCATTCAACTGCAATATTCCATTAGCCTCCTCACTGGCTCCCAGCTTCTAGTGCTGCTTCCCTATGGGCCCTCCTCAGAACAGCCAGGCCTGATCCGATCACTTTGCTCCCCAGTGACATCCATCCTGGGAGAAAATCTGAACTCCCCATCTTCTTTCTTAAGACCTTCCAAGCCCTGAGTCTCTGTCTAGTTCTGTCAATTTTGTCTTTGCTCATTTGGCTGCAGTCACAGTGGCTTCATTTGTGCCTCAATAGTTTGAGCTCCTTCTGTCCTCAGAGACTTTGCCCTTGCAGATGCCTCCGCCTAGAATGCCATTCTTTGGATCTTCCCATGGCTGGCTCCTTTCTGCCACCCAGAGAGGTCTCTCTCTGCTTATATTTTAAGGAAGTCCGCCCCCTCCCACCTCAGGTGTATATCACTCATTTTCACCATAGTACTTAACGGTTATTTTTGAAACCAGGGTCTGAGTAAATCACACTGACTATTCACTCTCTGTGTTAGTCAAGTTTCTTTCTATTACAAATCATTGGTATTAATTTTAAAAAAGATAGGAAGGAAGGAGGAAGTGTAGGAGGGAGGGATAAAGATAGTGGGGAGGGGGAGAGAAGGAGAGGGAAGCAGAGAGAGAAGGAGAGAGAGTGAGCAGGCAGGGAAGAGACTTCGTTGGTTGATAATACTAGGAAATACAAGAAGCAAGCTGGCTTCAAGCACTGCTGAATCACAGGTTCCATCAAGACACCAGGCATGGGTCTCTTGCTCCATCTCCTCATACTGCTCCCCATACTGGCAAAACTAGTCACTGACTGCCTTGAATCATCCTCATCATTGGCTCTTCCTGAGTGCCTCTTTCTTCAGTAGTCCTGTAAAATCCTGAGAGGGCTCTGATTGGCCCAGTTCCCTAGCTCTGAACCAATCACTGGACACAGAGGAGTACAGAACTCTGATTGGTCAGGCTCAGTCACATGAACATTCAGGTGCATCACTTGCCCACCTGAAATACAGACCCTCAGAATGAGAAAAGTGGGTTATCCAAGGAAAAGGTAGACAGACAAACATGTCTCTCCACGCTTCATGCATTTTTCTCCCCACTTGCTTTCTTCCTCCACCCCCATCCAAACACAATCACCAGACAGAAGGAGTGAAATGTGGGTTACCTATCCCTTCAATGTTGGGACACCTGGCTCAAACACCTGGCTCTACTCTTTCCCTCCTTAACCAGTCTATACTAACTACCTTCTGGGCACCAACCCCTTTGCAAAGAGCTGCAGGGGGTGCATTAACAGCTAAACTATGTTCCTAGCTTGGGGGCTTGCAGCCCATCAGATGAGAAGTGGCCCACAAATATTTACCACGAAAATAAGTAGTCATTTGGTTGTGTGGTCAGAGGAAGGGAAGTCAAGGAATCACAGAAGGCTTGGGTGAGGGGATAGAAATCAGCCTTGATGCTTCGGTGTGCTTGAAGGCACAGAGGGGTCTCTTGCATGCCATTAAACCTTTGCTCTGGCAGTTGTATGTGTGTTGAAGGGTAAGTGGAGACTGTGTCTTCACATAGGCAAGCATCCTGCCCCATGGTGAACTAATTTCAAGGGTCTCTGAGGGCAGAACTCTGTTTTCTCCTTCCTACACACTCTATAAAACCTCCCAAGGTCATGTGCATCTTGTTCTTGATCATTTGGGACCAAGCCTACTTTTCTCATTTCTTTCCATAGATTTGTGTCTTGTGTCTGTCTCCACCCTTCGTCTATCTAACAGTCTCTGCCTTTGTCTCTGCCACTGTGAGTATGTATCAATAAACTCTGTCTCCTGTTTCTCTCAAGAATATGCTCCCCACTCAGGATGGAGACCCAATTGTCTTTACCAAGAACAATTCACCCCAACTCCCAAGAACCGTGCTGACCTCTGTTTCCACCACCCACTGTGGATTAGATCTGCTAGTACTTCAAGGCCAAGTAAGATCCCATGGTCACCATCCGCTGGCATTCAATCATTCACTCAATAAAAGTAAAAAGTAGACATATGCAGAAGACATATGTAACCATTTTAAGAAAATCAGCTATTCTCAAGCACGTGCACCCCCTTTCCTGCCCTACACATACACAAACACAGGTGGTGTGCTCACCATGGCTGGTTTGCACCCACTGGCTGGGCTGCTGGCCAATTCTGCTTCCATTGGTGCTATAGACAGTGACCTGGCATTTCTCCCCCTGTTTAGAGTTGAGGCTTTTTGCTACTTTTGGCAGACCTGTGCTAAGCGCCAGATCATAGTTGAGTCAGGGAATGACTGAGGGAGCTGAATGGGTGGAAATCAGAAAACAAACATTTCTGAAACAGTGACATATGCTCTGAAACAAAAGTAGACTTTGGGGGATGCTCTGGAAGGGATGAGATGTGAGCTGGCTTTTAAGGATTAGTATCCTGAATTGGTGATGGTCCATATAAAAAACAAAAATGTCACTAAACAGAGTACCTGCCTAGAAATATAGTTCTTTTTCTGGTGTCCAGACAGGGCCCAAATCTAGTCACTCAGCTAGTAGTTAACATGGCTGACTTTGCAGAAAGCCCAGAGAAAAAAATAAAAGTACCCACAATTTCTCTCCCAATGTTATGTGGGTGATAGTTCTTGCACTGGATATGCTGACAATCCAGGGAGACTCTAGCAGTAAATGTTTTCAGGGTGCAGAGCAGCAGATGGCCCTCAGCTCTGGGGCAGGGAAGGAGTATGTCAGGAGAAGGGGACCCCCCCCCATTAACTGTCCTTGCCACAAGGCACTGAGAGGACAAGGTTGTTCCTTATAACCACCATGGAGTAGAACCCTCCCTTTTTTTGCAGAGGAGACACTAGAGGCTCAGAGAGGTTAATTGACTTGCCAAAGATCACATAGCCAGTAAGTAATAAAGTAGGACTCAGTCCAGGTCTTTCTGGATTTGGTTATTTCAGGAGGCTTTAAGTTTCATTTAGCAGATATGTTGGTAAGGAACTATGTATCAAAGGCATAGAACACAGAAGGATAAGTTTTGGGGAAATTCAGAGGTCAGAAAAAGTCCAGAACATGAGTACCCTTCAGAAAGGGAACTATAACAGAGGAAACTGAGCAACTAGAGGTAGCTGGTATGCCGAAGCACATAGTAGATGCTCAGTGTGTTAATTTGGCCAACAGACCATCACAAAGACAAACGGAGGACACAGAGGTAAACTGCTCCTCTCCTACTGGGGAAGCTGGGCCTGTCTTGGTGTGGAGGGTGAGTGAGGTGGGAGGCCTTCCCTATCCTTGCTGCTGCTGTATCCAGGGGTCCGCAGTGGCTGAGCTGGTCACACATCTGGGGTCATGCCTCTTCACACATGTGCCAGGGGCGTGGGGAAGCTTTCCCTTCCAAGCAGATGGAGGAGTTCCTTGACCTTGTCTGCCCCCTTTCATTTGGGTACATGGGGAATCAGGGAGTTTTTTCTCCTCTGGTGGTTCCTGAGAACCTTACAGGTGAGGAGGACTGGCCCCACATTTAAGGTTCAGTGCTGGGGAACCTGGCATTCCCAGGCCTGCAGACCTGTTCCTTCGCTTTCTAGCCTGGGAACTTTTGACCTTCAACCTTCAGGATGGCAGTCAGTCCCCATGAGTTTCAACTCCCTTACCTGTATACTGATGACAGCAACTCCTCCCAGGCTGGAGAGAATTAAGTAGCCATATAAAACCCCTAGGTGGGGTTGCACAAAGCTGTCTTGTTCAACACAGCTTTCCTGAAGTCAAAGCATTAATTATGGCCTGGCATGGTGTGCAGTTTATCCTTATTAGGTCTTCGCTTTCCCTTCTGTAAAGTGGACTTCCTGCTCTCCCTGCTTCACGGAGATGTCAGGATCTGCAAGGGGATGGCTGCTAAGCCAGGTTTTGAGAACTAACCCCCCAGTCTCCAAATGCAAGGTGCTATTCTGTTTCATTTCAATGAAAGACTTAAAAATTACATTTTCCAACTCATTAACAGCAAACCATTCGTTCATAGACCTTACTCCCTGTTCACATTAGGGAGGGAGCATTAACAACCTGGGGAATATTTACACTGTCACCCAGCAGAAGCTATGAAAGTAGGGGCAGGGGACGGTAAAGTTAAAATCCACCCTAGTTTATGAAACACTCCAACTCTAAGTAAACCACCATGGAGTCACATGGTTTGGGGGGGTAAAAAAGGACCAGGAGACAATAAATCCTCCCCTCTCAGTAGTTAGAATCAATTACTATGCTATGGAACAAAACATTAGCCATGCAAAGGCTGCTGATCTGCAAGAAGACCCCTGATAGCTGGAGAAGGCGGCAGGAAGTGGCTGAATGTGTGGGCCTGGTGCTTGCATGGCTGCCTTCTCTGCACGAATAACAGACCCCTCACCCGGCTCCTACCAGCCCCGTCAGCACGCATCCCCACTAAACAAATGGAAGAAAAACAGCTCATGGAGACAACCGCTTAAAATGAGATTGCATCCTGTTTTCAGGTCGTCAGTTCCTTTATCTGCAAAATAGGTTGAACTAGATGGATTTTTTCCTTTGCATTAATTTATTTCGCACATGTGGTAAAACCTTGATATTATACAACACAGAAAATGAAAACAGAATTTATCTGACTGACATCAAAGTGAGGTGGGACCAGAGCCACAGTTACCTTCCTGCCCCCGCCACCTCCCCAACAAGCTGCTGCCCCCGAGCCCCAGGGCCCTAAGCAGTGCAGGGCCACACTGCTCTGCAGATGGTCTTTGCAGACCCTTTAAAATGTGTTTTTCTGCGACTTCACAATTCTTTTGACATTCTTTGATCCTTCCAGCCTCCTTTGGTCCTCTGTGGCAGGTGGCCTTGTTCCCTGAGGCTGTGTGTGCCAGATGAGCTCCGTGTCGGATGGAGAGTGCCTCTGATGACATGGGTCATGTAGGTCGGTGCACCTGGCACAGGGCCCGGCATCCAGCAGGGGCTCCGGGGCAGCCTCCTCTCTTTCTGGACCCCAACCTGGCCAGGGGTGCTGACCTCTGACCTCCAGCCCTGGCCAACAGTTCAGATCAACCCCTTTCCATGGAGATCCTAATAGCTGTGCACCGCGCACTCTCTCTGCGTGTGGGGGTGTGGCTGGGGGGCCCGTCCCCATTGCCACTATGCTGGGGCCATGCCCCCAGCCCCTGTAGACTAGTCTGCACACCCTGGCTTCTCCTACCAGGGCCCGAGGGGGAGTGTGTACAGTGTTTTCAAATAACCTGGATGATTTTTTTTAATAAAACTGTTTTTTTATTGCTGTTCCCAGCCCACCCAGCACCAGCTGTGATGAGAATCACTTGTTCGGTAAAGTGCTGTTGATAAAATTGCTCCCCCCGGAACTCAGCCGCGCACTTGTGTGTGCGGTTGGCTCAGCCCTGCTGGGCCCTCGCAGCCTGCTCGTCCTGACCCTCCCACCCTTCCCTGCGGCTTCCCCTCGTCTCCTGGCCTTCCCCCACCTCTCTCTCTGCCTTCCACCCCTCCTTCTTGCTCACTCTCTGTCTCCCCGCCCCCCCCCCCCCGCCCCGTGTCCCTTTTCTTTCTACCCTCTCTGGTTTTCTCCACCTTTCCTTCTAACACCCTTTAGCTATCTCCCTGCTTGTCTCCTTCCCTCTTCTCACCCCAGGCCTGTCTGCATCTCTCCGTTCCTCTCCCCTGCTCCACGTCTCTCTGCCCCCTCACTGCCTGTCTCTCCAGTGGGTGCACATTTGGGGCCTGGTCTGTTCAGGGAGGCCCCGTGGGAGATCCCAGGCTTCTCTGCAGACAAAGGCAGACCCAGCCCAGTTCCAATAAGCAGGCCTTGCTCTGGGCAGCTGCCTGCGCTTTCAGGATCCCACCGTCTCCAGACATGCCCCTTGCACAGAAGGGACAGGCAAAGGAAGGCAGATGAGAAAAGCCATGGCAGGTTCAGGAAACAGTGAGTGATCTGAAGGAACAGAGTGATGAGGAATTATTAATGGAGCTGCTAAACCACCTCAATTTGAGGAGGCGGGTAGGGAGCTGTGTATTGAAGGCTGAAAAAGCTGGCTAAGCAGCTTAACTTTGGTCTGTTGTTTTTTCCAGTTGTTAGAGTGCTCTCTGCTTCAGGAACAAACCCAAGTTACTTTATGTTGAATCACACAACTGTGTGAGCTTCAGGTCCACGCAGTTCTGCTTAGTTCTGATGAGAAAAACTGGTCTTCAAGCTGCAGTCAGGACAAAGGGTTTCCTTGTCATGTCCAGCAAGAGAGAAAGAGAGCACAGCTTCCCATAACTCTCTTGAGAGCAAAGAGGGGCTTCCTGAGAAACCTCTCGCCTAATGTCTTGACCATTGACCAAAACTGGATCACATGCCCCTCCCTGAACCGACCATTGGCAAGGACAAATGGTATACCTTACACCAGCCCGGCACTCCCTCTGGGCTGACAAGCCCTCAAATTCAAGCTGGTATCCAAGCAGATAGAGTGGGCGAGATGTTGGAGAGTGAACCACAGCACCCTCTGCCCCCAGGGGAACCTGGTGACAGAGCCGAGGGAACATGAAGCTCTGCGCCAGCCAAGAGCATCTTTTCCTGCCAGTAACATTTGCTGAAGTGTTTGGGGGGATTATGCTACAGTAAAATGATCACTGATACATTATTGGCTAGTACAGGAAATGCACGGGCTGCCTTGAATTAAATCACAACACTGAAGAAATGTATTTCTTAACTAAGCTGCCTGAGGGTCAGTTCACACTTGTTTCGATTATTACTGCATTTCTAACACATGGGAAACACACACTAAATACTTGCCGAGTAAGTGAGTGGATGAGGAAATGACTGAGACAGGCCATTTCAGGGTTCTTTTCTGCTTTGGCAGAAAAGTTTGAAAAACATTGCAATAAACAGAGGTGGTGCCCAGGACGTTTTTCTTTTCTTTTTATTTTAATAGCTGCCTTATTGAGATATACTTCATATACTATAAAATTCACCTTTTAAATGGTACAATTTAGTAGCTTTTAGTGTATTGACAGCACTATGTGACCATCACAACTACTGGAAAGCTTTGGAGCCGGCTGTGGGGACAGTCAAGCCCGAAGAGTGAGAGCTCATTGCTGTGAGTGGCTAGGGGCAGACAGGGCCTGGTTGGAGGAATGTGGGTCTGGTAGAAGCTGAGAACCACTAGAAACTGTTGCAATGCTAAAGGGAACTGGATGAAGCCTTGGTTTCAAAGTGGTAACGGCAAGATCACAAAAGAAAGGGCTCATGTAAGAGAAGTTACATGAAAGGGCTCGACAAAGGTTGCAAACGTAGGTTTGGGGCTGCCTGTAGTGGGCAGAGAGACTGCAGGGTTAAAACACTGCCCATTTTCAAGCTGTCAGAAAGGTTCCTGTTGCTCATATCCACGCTGCACAGTTACGCCACGCTGCAGCCAAGAGCGGTCGTGTATGTCCGTCTCTGCTGCCTGGGCAGGAATGCCAGGAACACGGGTCCCAGGTGCAGGCTGTGTGGAGATGCAGAGCTGGCACTGCCCACCCAACTGCACAGAGAACAGCACCCCAGGTGCCGTCTGCCTTGCACAGCTACTCATAAGTCACATTTCAAGGATGGAGTCGATCCAGCTAGGGGGAAACAAAAATGAATTTATGTTCCACTCTGGTGGATCCCCTCAGGAGTTCTGGAACTTCCTGCAACTGGGCCTGCGGGAGAGCCGGGCGACAATATCCAGCTCCATTTATCAGGGTGTGCCAAGAGGCCCTGAGTCCAGGAGAGAGACTTTTTGAAAGCTCTCTGCAAAGTGGGCTTTGGCTAGAGCAGACTAAGCAGTCTTCAGTACAGAGCAGGGAGGCAGCATAGAAAGCTGGGCGTGAGAGCAAAGACCCAAGGCCTGGCCCCATCTCTGCCCCCACAAGCTACCTCGGCTTTAGACACTTCAATTCTAAATAGAGAAAGGAGACCAGCTCAGAATTGCCCAAAATGTTTTTCTCTGAACACGAAGCCCTTTGAAAAAAGTTGGGGATCTGCTGAATACTGTCTCAGCCTCCTGGAGATAGGAAGGCTCTGCGTCTTTGCAATAAAGAAAACCGTTAACCTTTTCTCAGTTTAGAATCTCCCCAAGTATTGGTGGGTGGGTTGGAGTAGAGAGCTCAGAACGTCACTTTCTAACCCCATCTAAAAACAGCGCCTGCCCTACTCCCAGGTGCCACATTATTCGAAACCTTATCTTTACAAGTTCACTGTGGCTTTTGGTCTTCCAGGTTCCCATTAAAACATAAGTACTGTTAGATGAGTAACATTACACCATCATGGGCTGGAATTTTGGCTGGGATTTAACTAGCAGTTGGCTGGGCACAAAACTAGGTCTGGGGCGAAGGGCAGGATAGGGTGCAAGGACCTGGAAGATGGGTTCATAAGGGAAGAAGGAGACCTGTATATGTCTATTGGCAACTCAGAGTATTTTTAAGGAGCGAGATTTCACATAGACTCATTTGGAGACTTATATCCAGGATGGGATTTTTCAGATGAGGAAAAATCTCAACAAAGCCCAGAGAGTAGGGTGACCTGCCCCAGGTCCCACAGAGAGTAAGCAGCAGGCAGGAAGGCCTGCAGGCGCCCAGGGCAGTGTTCTCTGGGCAGCGCCAGGCTAGCTGGAGTCTGTGGCTGCTGCCTTGCCTGCACAATGCCTGGCTCCCCAGCCCCATGTCGATTCTGTTTCCAAGAATGATTTCTCTTGACAGAGAATGGAGGTAAAAGGGCAAGGGGATATTTCCAAATGGTTGATCTGACATCTGCAAATTTCATTTCATGTTGCATGTTGACCTCTGATTGTTCCCCAGGTAGCCTGGGACTGAGAGATCGATAAACCCCATAGATAGTTAATATCCCCTCTGGCATCCTCAGCTTTGGTTAGAAAACAGTCAAATTCATATCTCTCTGTAGATTTTTCATTTTCTGCGGAGTCCCATGAACTATAATTCAGCCAAGGGCCTGGTTAAGAAATTCCTGGTGACCTGGAGGGATGGAGCTGGGAGGGAACTCACAGAGCTGCTGGGCTGACCTCCTCTTTTCCAAGTGGGAGGACCGAGGACCAGGGGCCCACAGTGGCCAGGAAGGGAGTGGGGACGCCAGCCCCATCTTCCTGTTGATCTCCTCACTCGGCCAAGCTGCCTTCATTACGTTATTAATAGAACAAGGAATTGTGGTCATTTGGTTAAACCTGTGCCCAGAGATCTTTTTAAAAGATAGCTTTGATGTAGTAGAGGAAGCAACGGATTAGTAATTATAAAAGCTACTTTCCTCATTCCCCTTCCTCTGCCCTCAAAAACCGGCTGACCTTAGTCATGGCACTTTTCCTTCTTGCTGAGCCTCCATTTTCTCAGATGCGCAATGGGAATGACAATTACCCCTGTCTGCAGGAATTACCATGAGAATAAAATGAGTTGTAACTGAAAGTCCTCACTCAGAGTCTGCAGAAAATTGGTGGGAATCTCCCCGAACCTGAGTGAGGCTCAGGGCTAGACAACGAACACTCGCTGCGTTCAGTCTGGAGCCCGGACGCTTGAGTCAGGAATACACTGACCACAGGGTGAACCTGAAGTTGCGACCAAGACCTGTGAGGACTGCCCTGGCCAGAGCATGTCAGACGTGTGTCGGAGCCCACTGACTACAGGGCCCGGTGGCGGGGACGGAACTGGGAACTCGCAGGAGTCCCACCCAGGGTGCCAAGCTGCACGCAGGTGCCCGTGAGCAGTTGCTGAGTGCATGCATGGATGAGGCGGTGTCCAGTTAACATGGCTAGGCGATGTTTGCTCCACAGGACGCCGTTTCGTGAGAGCACTGGCCAGGGGACCGCCTTAGTGTCTGTCCATCTCTCTCTCTCTCTCTCTCTCTCTCTCTCTCTCTCACACACACACACACACACACACACACACACACACACACAGAGTTGCCCCAACAGCCAAGGTCCATGTTGGCCTCCCAGTCTGCATCCAGTGGCTGACCAAATCTGAGTACCCCAAAGTCTGACCTTCTTATGCCTATGTCACGTGTGGTTGGAATCAGCGGAGGCCCAGGTCTTCTCCCTCTCCCTGCCCTGCCACTATTACAGGGCACTGCAGTGGGAAACTCTCAATGAGCATCTGCAGGCTGCAGTTTGTTCTCAGCAGGACGCCAACCAGCTGTGTGACTCTGAGGAACTCACTTCACCCTCTGTGCTTCGGTGTTACCATCACTGAAGTGGAGAGGTGGAACCAGCGGAGTTTGTCTCTCTACGACGTCTCCATAAGGCAAACCACAGCCGACGAAAGATGAGAAGGCTCTGCAGATCATCGCATCTAATGCCTTTCAAATATTTATGTTAGCCAATGGATCTTTAAATTGTTTTTAAATCAGAACCCCAACTTACAAGGCAGACAAGAACTGGGCTGCTCAGACTGATTGGAAGTGAGGGCTGGCCTTTAGGCCTCCTTCTCCTCCTTGGCAAAACACTGCCTGAAGATCAAATGCCTCATTTTAGAGGAGTGGACACTGAGGCCCAGAGAAGGCCCCCTGCTCAAGGTCATGTGCTCTCCACAGAACCCCAAATCCTTGGGAAGCAGACCCAGCAGACCTCACTCCTATGGTGCGGAGTTTGGCGGGCCCATCTGCCACCTGAGGCTTCTGAGAGCTGCCACAGTTGCCAGGCAACCAGTGTGTTGCCCAGAGCTCCCCATCAGCCCCCTTGCAGCTGTCCACACAGCAAACTGGTTCAGAAAAGGCTGCTGGGCTGGCAGGTAAGAACAAAGGGATTAGGCCCCCTTTGACAGACAGTGTCCCTCCCATTTGCATGTCATTAAGCTGCAGGCCAGTTAGCGGAGGGGAACACATAGCTTCAGATTCCCTGCCAAGCTGGGGCACAGAGGCTCTGGGGCTTCATTTGCATTTTGGACACCTGCCCTGAGCCATAGCAGTAGATACAAAAAGAAGGGTTTTCTTGAAGAGATGACTAGGGGTCTGGGGTGGACTGGGGAATGCCCTTATCTTGGTGGTGACCCCAGCTTTTCCCTGTCTCCTCTCAAACTATGACACTAGCTGAAACAGATCTTTTTTGGTGGGGGAGGGCAGAGGAGCATTATTGCTCTGAGAGTTCCAGCTTGGCACCACAGAATGGCTTGAGAGAAGACAAGTACATTCTAACAACCCAGGCTTATCTGGGCTCCCCTTGGCCAGAGCGCACGTGCGCGCACGCGCGCACACACACACACACACACACACACACACCTGCCCAAAAAAAACAACAAAGAAAGGCACACAGGCCACATTTTCTCCACACACCCCTTCTGAGGTCTCCTGGGTTGCTCGTGATTGACAGGACGCTAAATGCAAGAGGTTTCCTGTGATAGAGAAAGAGATTTTCTTGAAGCATTCAACTCCTGACCTTTAAAAGCCCCGGGAGCAAAATGATTTTCAGTCACTTGGGTCTGAGTGAAAGGTATGCGAATTGATCGACTGCAAGCCTCAGGCCTCCTGAGGTCTCAATGTTGTGTCATTAAAATCTCACAATCGAGTTATCCTAATGTATTCCAGCAGCCACCATCTCAGAGACGATTAGTAAATAGACTCAGAGTTGCATGGTACAAAATGCTTTCTCCAGCTCTGGGAAGGCCTGTAGTGGCTTAGGGACCTGGGGCCAAAATCCGGCCTTGACCATTTGTGGTTTTCTTTTGTGACACTCCATTAACTATGGTAACTATTGTTGCCTTCTCTCACACTTCTTCCTCTACCTCCCTTTATGTTATAAAGACACCTACCTCTCTGACCAAACGGTGGCAGTGTAGATGGGCCTGGCTAGTGGTGTGCCCTGTTCCCTGGCAGCAGTGTCTGGTCTGGGGATCACCTGACCCAGCTGAGCCAGTCAGAATCTTCCCTGGGATTGTGCTCTTTTGCTGAAGAGCCTGAATTGGGAGAGTGAGTGTGGGTTGAGGGCAGCTATTTTCCCTGTTTTGTGTGGTCTGTCTGCAGAAGTGGTCTAGCACAACAAGCATAGGGGAGAGAAAACAGAGCAAGAGGTCTGATTCCTAAAGCTCCTTCAGTTCCATGGAGTTGCCCTCACAGCTTCCCCAGCTCCATGAGCCTTACTCTTCTTTTGCTTGTGTCACCCAAGGTTCAGTTCTGTTACTTGCCACCCAAATCCTGCCATGGGGGAAGATGGTGTTCCCAAAGTATAATTGTCTGGGGCTTGGGGGCCATGGGTATGATAGGAATAGCTGTGCAGGCCAGAGATGCCAGCCATAGCAGCACTTCAGGGACAGTCCATTAAAACATAGTTACATGGAGAGACAGACACCTGCTTCTTTCGCACCTTCTAGAACAATGTCTGGCACATAGCTCCTCTGACCAGCTCCCTGTGGGCTAGCTCCTGACTTCTATCCGCTGGCTATGAGACTCTCCGCCCCCTCCTAACTTCAGTGTGTAAGTAGCCACCACGGCCCAGCTCTCCCTCATAGCCTCCACCATTCAGTGCTTCGTCCTGTCCATGTTTCTTGGTACCAAGACCAAGTATAGTTCCAGGGTCAGAGAGAAACATAATCCAATCAGCTCACACATCTTTTTGTGCCAGGCCACCTCATGGGTCAGTCTAGAGTCTTTGAGCTGGTGTTTATGCCAGAGCCAATCAGCTGAGGTGATGGGGCAGGGAGCCACATGGGTCCCTGGGCAGCAGAGGTCATAGGCCAACCACTTCTCCCTGGTAGGGCCCACACCACTGCTAGCACAGAGCCTCTGGTTTCCACTAGGCTGGGGAAGCCAAAGACTATCTACACTTCCCCCTTCCCTGTTCCAGAAACTTCATCTGGAGGCACAAGATTTTTTGTTGGCGGTGAAAACCCTTCCCCCATTCCAGGGAGCTTGCTCCCAGGTGCCTCTCTGGTGTGTTTCTTGCTTGAATTGCAAATGGAATCACTGCATAAACCCTACATAACTCAGAGCCCCATGTTGGCAGTATCTTATTTTTCAATTTCTTTTTTTTTTAATTGAATGAACATATTTTATGCAAGCCGTTCTACCTTGGTGAAGGCTGTTCCCCTGTGATTCATCAGAGTAATAACTAGAAACACCATTATTTGGCTCCATCCTCCTGCTGAGAACATCACATAACTGAGAAATGTTCATGCGTCTCACAGAGTTATGGGGAGAGGAGAGGAGGGCAGCCAGAGCAGGAGAACAGGGAGGAAGGAACAAACAAGTGATTGTGTACACACGCACAGGGAGGCGTCTGGAGCCCTGGGAGGTGCTGAGAGGAAAACAAACCACTCAGGCTGTTGACCACACACACACACACACACACACACACACACACACACCACACACACACACACACACACACACACACACTTGGAGGATCACAAAGAACCACACGCACTCCTCTATTTGGGTATCCCATGCTCGAAAAAAATATTTTTAAAGATAAACACAGCATTTCAAAGTGAAAAGAAATGTCAGAGTGCCGATCCAATTGCCTTATTTGATATATAAGAAAAATCAAGCTCGGAGAGGTAGTGGATATACCTACCCCTATGTGTCACATTTGCAGGCACCCACGTTCCTGGGTTTCTGCTTAGAAATATCTAAATCACCCAGTCTCAGATGCAGCACAAATCTTTATTTATGTTTATTGAGCTCTTGTTCCTGAGTTAGTGATTTTCAGACTTCCTTATCACTTCCATCTAAGGTGTGGCTGAAATACGTTTGTTATCGTTTGGGTGTTTTTTCATGACCTTTGTTAGGATGGCTGAGCACCTCTTAGTGTTTCAGAAGGCTCTCCTCAGGACAGAGAAGCCTCTCGATCAGTGTCCTACAAACTCTAGCATGCTCTCTAGGGCTGTGTGAATGAAGACTTTCAAGGTTAAATTAAGTCAAACTTTCAACTCAGATTTCTTTTTGAGTTTTAACCGGCACTTTCTTCATCTAGCCCCCCCACCCCCAGCATCTCCTGCATTGTCTGCTGGTATTTTCAATCTCTTCCCTCTCCAGTCCTCTCTCCCTCTCACCACAAGACTAAGTTCTTCTAACATATGACTCTCCTCTGGCCCTTCTCAGAGTAATCAGGATCCCAAGCTGCATGCATCCACTCCTGCATGGATTAGTCATTTTCTGGCTGCCAGTGAAAACATCCAACTCAAACAAGTGTACAGAATGGCGGGAGGAATGGGACATTTGCAAGTTTTGTAACTGCTTGTCCATGGGGTGGAGGCCGGGTCCTCAGGCCGTCAAGGACGTCTCCTCTCCTTTATCTCTCCTGTCTGCTTTCTTTCATGACAACAATTTCCATTTTGTTATTTTCAACTTTTCAGTGTCCTTGTGAATTACACGTCTTATAAACAATATAGAGCTGAATATTTTTGTAATCCAGTATGATGATCTCTGTGTTTTAACCAGAAATTGTAATTCATTAAAATATATTGTGATTACCAATCTATTTGGATGTATTTGTTCCATTTTATCTTTTGTACTTTTTACTCTGCTTTTTTCTACTCTTCTTTTTCTCCCTTCTACTTCATTGATCGTTTTTCTTTCTTCCTTTATTTTTCTTTTACTGTTTTGTAGTTTATACATTGTTTTATAGTTTTCTTAATTTTTTTAACATGCACACTTGACTTAGTGAAATCTGAAGTTAATAGAGAGCCATATCATCAAACAATATAAGACCTTAGAATACTGCAACAACTATCAGCCTCATCGCATCCTATATGTTGTTCTTATTTAGTACTTTAGAGCTGCATTGTTTTATATCCCATAATTATTTAATGTGACCACAATACCGTCATGAATTGCTTAATGACAGAGATATGTTCTGAGAAGTGCATGGCAGGTGATGTCACTGTGCAAACACCAGAGAGCACGCTCACAAACCTAGCGGGTGTGGAGACTGCTACACACCTGGATGCTATGGTACAGGCCAGCAGTTTTCAACTTTTTTCATCTCATGGCACATGTAAACTAATTACTAAAATTCAGTGGCACACCAAAAAATATATATTTTTGCCAAAAAATAGGTATAATTTTTACTCATTCACACTGGATGACTATTGTTGTGTTGGCTGTTCTCATTTTTTAATTTGACAATCTGAGGAAAAAAAGGTCAGAGCTCCTGACTAAATAGCCATGTATTATACACTTAAAAAATTTTTGTGGCACACTGGTTGAAAATCGCTGGTATACAATTCAAAAGAACCTATGCATCCCAATGTTCATAGCAGCGCTATTTACAACAGCCAAGTGCTGGAAACAGCCTAGGTGCCCATCGGTAAATGAGTGGATCAAAAAACTGTGGTATATTTACACAATGGAATACTACACAGCAGAAAGAAAGAAGGAGCTCCTGCCCTTTGCTGCAGCATGGATGGAACTGGAGACTATTATGCTAAGCGAAATAAGCCAGGCAGTGAAGGACTCACCTATATGTGGGACCTAATTAACAAAACAAACAACAGAGCAAAATAGAACCAGAGGCATGGAAACAAGGAACAGACTGACAGTGACCAGAGGGGAGGGGATAAGGGAGGAAAGAAGGGGAAGGGCCTGGTTAAAGAACATGTATAAAAAACATATGCACATGGACAACGGGGTGAGGATTGACTGTGGGAGTGGAGGGTGAGCAGGGTAGGGAAAAGTGGGACACTGTAATAGAGAAACAATAAAAATAAATAAATATATAGACATTGAAAATATTTTAAAAAAGGAAGAAAATCACTGGTATAGCCTATTGTTCCTAGTCTATAAGCCTGTATACATAGCATGTCACTCTACTAAGTACTGTAGGCAATTGTAACACAATGGTAAGTATTCGTGTACATGTCTGAATATAGAAGAGATACAATAAAAATATGGTAAGAGAAGATAAAAATTGGTATATCTCTATAAGGCACTTACTGTGAATGGAGCTTGCAGGACTAGAAGCTGGTCTGGGTGAGTCAGTGAATAGTGGTGAGTATGTGAAGGCCTAGGAATTCCTAGACCACAATGGTGGTATCATGACATACCTCAACCCCCCACAAGACATGGGCTCGCATTATAACTTATTTATAATAATTTATTACTGGAGTGCACAGTAATGTCTTAGGTTTTCATATTCACTCACCACTTACTCACTGACTCACCTGGAGCAACTTCCAGTCCTGCAAGCTCCATTCATAATTAACACTGTACATTTAAGCTACACTAATTTATTTAAAAAATGTTATTCTTCAATAATAAATTAACATTAGTTTACTATAGCATTTTTACTTTATAAACTATTTAATTTTTAACTTTTCAAGTCTTTTGTTATAACACTTACTTTAAAACACAAAGACATTGTATAACTGTACAAAATATTTTGTTCTTTATTTTCTTATTTTATATTAATAGCTGTGGGTAATACATTTTGCTATGACATGACATGTCTAGGTGGTATGAAATTTTCAGCTTCATTATAATCTTACAGGACACCATCATATGTGTGGTTCATCATTGATTGAAGCATTGTTTTGTGGTGCATGACTGTATTCTATATAGGAAATGTCTTATTGGATTTGTCCACATATTTATCATTTTCTTTGCTTACCAATTCTTCTTGCATCTCAGTCCTTGTTTCTAGGTAAAATTTTATTTTTCCTAAAATAATCCTGCCATGGCTCTTTCAAAGAGGATCTGTTAATAGGAGACCCTGTTGGTCTCTGTCTGAAATGCCTTTACCTTTCCTTTCTATCAGACACTTAATTAGAATTCTACCTTGGCAGGGCTTTTTCTCATCTCTTTGAAGACATTCCATTTTTTCCTTGTTTCTCATGTTGCTACTGAAAGTTGCTTTTGTTTCTGTAGTTGCTAATTATCATTCCTTTATAATTATCTTTTTTCTATTATCTCTCTTAATATTTCCTCTTCATCTTCAATGATCTGCAATTTTAGTGCAAGGTGTGATGTTCAAGGGGTGGGTTTATTTTTACTCATTTTGATTGGGACGCCTGAGATTCCTGAGTTTGAGAATTAATGCTTATCAGTAATTCTGAAACATTCTTATCCATTATATTATGTAATATTGCCCCTCTTGTTTTCTGTATTCTTCTTCTGTAATTCCCATTAGGTGTGTGGGGGACTTTTTAATCCCATTCTCTATATGTCTTAATCACTTTTTCATATCTCTTTCTCTTTAACTCTCTGCAGGCAAAGTATTTTCTTAGAAACATTTTCAAGTTCACCAATCCTCTCTTCAATTGTGTCTAATCTAGTCTTTAACTCATCCACTTTTTTTTATATCAGTGATTATATTTTTTTGTGGTTAACACTCTACACTTTGGCTAGATTAAATTTATTAAAAATATACTTTTATCATTCTTCAATAATAAATTCCATCAGGTTTTTTTGCAAGATGTAAGCTATATTCTCATTTTTTATGTTATTGATTCTTCCTTTTATATATATATTCATTTCAAGCCTAGTAGCTCTGCTGCTTGGAGTTTTTGTGAGTGAAATGTGTTAGGGTCTAATATTGCTCTTTGTTGAGTCTCCTCACTGCCACTCCAGGTAGGTAGATTCCTTGTGTATTTCATTATATAGGATTATAATGCTATTTTCAATGGAGCTTTATCTATGGAGTACCCTTTGGTTTGATGATATGTTGCCAAAAAGTCTGGGTTTCCTTTCATCTAATCCCTTATCCATCCTAGCATCATTTTTATGTTTATCTATGGACTTAGGGATTCCCAGACCATGGAGGTAGTAGCATCGGCTCTTCACAAGACAGAGGCTTGCATTATAAACTATCAGGGAGAGTCTTCCCCATCTCCAGAGCTCAAGCCAAGACCAAGAGCCTGTGTGTATTCTCCCTGTAGAAGATGATTTTCTAGTTTTTCTTAAGCAGCCTCTTGCTCTAAGAACAGTGCTTAAGGACCCCACCTTTATGCAGGGTCATTATTTCAAACTCAGCACAGAATCAAAGCCTTGTCTTCTGCTCCATGTGAGGATCCAATCTCCAGTCCAAGTTACAGAAATGACAGTGCCAACTCCCAACCTAAGATAGTTACAGTCTTAATTTATACATCAAATGCTCTGATTTTTGTCTCATCTTCATTTTGAATTCTTTAAGATTTCTCATATTTATTGCAAGTTCAGTTAGGCATCTTCTACATATTTTTTATTATTTATTCATAATTTTAAAGAAATTTTCTGAGGGAGGAATTTCAGATTACGGAGGTAAATGTTGCCAGGACCAGGATTCTCTGCTTTCCTCCCTGTTGACTTCATTCCCAGAACAGCTTGCTCTGTGTGGTGGCCATCAATGGCCCCTAGAAATTCCAGGCTTACACTGGGCCTTAGAGACAGAGAGACCAGAAGCAGAGAGTGGCTCATTTCTGGAACAGGGATAACTACCATTGGCTTGATTGGGTCACATGCCCATCTCTAGACCAACCATAATGACTCAGCCACCCTTGAGGGGGAAGGATGGCATAGGCATACCCAAACCACATGAATGTCAATATCAGGAAAGGGGAAAATAGGAGCTTGAGAAACAAAAACAATTGTTAACAACAGTCACTTTAAAATATACAAAGTGTTATCTCATATAGCCTTTACCTTGAGAGGTAAGGTATATAATCACGTCTCCCATTCACACAGCTGCTGAGGGGTAGACCTGACACTGGAACGTTGGTCACCTGACTCAAATCTTGGATGTTTTCAATCAAGGCTAAACATCTTGGCTTAGCACTTAAGATCAAGTATTTCTTAGTCCTGCTTTATCTATCGTGCCTCATCTCTCACTACTCTACTAGCTCAATTGTTCAGTCTCACCTTTGTGCTTCATTCATGCCAGCCCTGCACCTGTGATGGCCCCATATGGCCTTCTAGCCAAGCCAAGAAGAGGGCAAGACCTGGAGCCCAAGTGAGCAATAGGTTTCCGTCTTGTGCCAACTCTGACCAGAGGCTGGATCTGTATAAGACACAATGTTAAGGGTGTGTTCATTGACAGAAGGAGTGGTCTCCAGAGAAACCTGTAAGAAAGCGAGAAATACAGAAGAAACTAAACATGGTTTCAGCTGCAGCCTATCTGGAACCTGATCTACGTGGAGTTCTGAAGTGTGAATGATATCGTGAAGCTGTCCGTCAGTGAGGTAAGGCTTTTGTATCTCAGTCACTGGCTGTGGCCAAACCCTGAGGGTAGGTGGGAGGAGACTGTGACCTGCTAGGTATCTCTTGGAGAAGAGACTTCTATCTGCTGGGGCAGACAATCCAGAGAAGAGGGCAGCAGTGAGCTGTTGGCATCAGACACTCACAACAGCTTGGGAGTGGAATAGCTGGCCAGGCCAAGAGGATCTGGGTTGGACATTATTGCATCTAGAACATTGGGAAAGTGTTGTAATTTATTAAAAACAACAACAAATTATGAAAGCTGTCCTTTGTTAAGCACATATGTGGCAGACACTATCCTTAGCACTTTATATGTTTAATCCTGATAATAGCCATATAACTAAGTACTAAACTGAGCGAAGCACAGACAGTCTAATTATTCAAGGTCTCACAATAGACAGGGTTCACACTAGAATCTGGACGTATCACCACTTAATGATGCCTGGTGTGAGTGAGAGAGGCAGGAGTGGCCACACAGGTGACAGAAATGTATCATTTTGAAGATGTTGGACTGCCTTGTGCAGAAGTCTTCTCCTTCCAGATGCCTCTTGGCTCTTACCTGGATGATCTATAGCTCATCAGCTCACACTGTTCAAGACACATCTGGAGGATGATGTCTCCTTCCAGAGGCTTCCATTTGATAGAAAACTGCATAGAGTCTGCTTGGTGAGGTATTTGGAAATCATGACATATGAAGAATGGGCAAATGGGCTGGGGGTGTTGAACCTAGAAAGACCTTGACTCTGAGAGGAGTTACAGGGTTTCTTAAATCAGAAAAAGGACTATTGAGTTCACAAATTCAGATGGACAGAGGCAGAGAGCCAGAGAGGAAGGATGACTTATCCAAGCAGTAGTGTCTGATGGCTTTAACCCTAGGTCTCTGATTAAGTGCTGTGTCAGTAAGTGTTTAACAGTCAGCTCTCCAGGAATATGGAATGCTGATTTGTAGCATTTGCCAGTTTCTGTGATGTAGACACTCCCACTGTGTCTGAGTTCAGCTTCCCAGTGTGCCATCACTGAGTGCAGAGTTGAGAACAGATGTGCACACCTGGCTGTTGTGAGTCGGTAGGAGCTGGCTCCTGCACACAGTGGTTCCCAATACAGAGCTCGTTCTGCAGGACCGGTCATTCCCCACCACTAATCCCATAAGACACCCACTGAAGGAGCGGTCTAAGGTTACACTACTTTGGAAAGCATAGCATTTACATCCCATTCTCAGAGCATGGTTTGGTGCATTAGCTTATTAAAGGCCCCCTTAAATCCTTCAGTAAAGAAACCTGAGTAACTTCAATTAGCTCAGCATTCTCCAAACCTGTTTGCCTATCCAACCATTTCATCACATACCTCTTAGCCGCATCCCTTGGAGCTGGTGTCCAATGGGACACCCTTTGGGAAATGCCAACCAAAGCAATGTTTTCACATAAACTATGAGCCATCACTGAGGAGGAGGCTCCCCTTTCTGTTCTCTTTGGTTTCAGAGAGTGAAAATGGGAGCAATGAGTTAAAATTAGAGGAGACATATTATAAGAGGAAGTCTTTTCTAATAATAAGACCACCTCACAGTAATACGGGTCTTGAAGGAAGAAGGTGGCCATTGACATAGAGGGCGGATGATCGTGTCAAGGCTTGCACAGGAAGACAGTTAGAGAAGATTCCTTCCAAGCACTATCTGTGAAGTCCCAGGATTCTATTAACTTGAAGTGCATAGACTCTGTCTGGGGCCTCAGAGCAGAGCCCATCAGGGGGGCTGTCTGTGTGTGAAAACAGAGATTCCAACTTTATTTATGTGTATGATATAATTTTAGAAGGACTAGGATGTCTCACTTCCCAAAATATACTTTATATTTTAGTATTCTTTAAGGTCTAGTTTCCGCATTAATTCACCATTAGAGCTTTATTTCTTGAGCTTATACTTTATTCCATGTTTAAATGCATATTCTCTTGGGAAAGGGGTAATTTGACATAAGCTGGCATTGGCCGACTATAACCCTGCAGTGTGTTTAGGTTCTTAGTTTCCCTCAGAGAGCAGCTTTTGATTGGAAAAGGAGGGTTAGGGGAGGGGAAACAAGGACTGGGTACTGGGTAGCAGGCATGGAGGCAAGAGAGGCTTCAGGCCAGTGGGGAGTGGGTGTGGCAAAGAAAGTCTTGGCTGCCTTCATGAATGTGTTTGGGGCTGGGCCTGTCCTAGAGACATCCCAAAACTAGCTTAGAAGGCAGCAAATTTAACTGGTGGCTGGTTTGCAAATCATCCAGATCCATTAGTATTTCTGATGAGTCGATCTGTCACAAAATGAGGCATTTAAAGTCTTTACAACCAAAAGGGATTTGCCTTTTTAGACACTTCCATCCAGCAAGCCCGACTGCGGCAGCCTATTCTGCTGGCCGGATCCAGCAGCAGGTTAAATGTGTGCAGCGCTACTAGCTCCACTTGTACGGAGATGTCCAGGTGAAACCTTGCTTTCATGTTTGCAGCATGACAGAATTCTCAGAACAGTCTGAAAACACAAGCAGTCTGGTCTTTATTCTGTAAACGAGGAAACTGAGGCATTTACCTAAGGTTACCTAGGAAGTGGAGAGCAGAGCTTAGATTCAGCCCATGGTTCACATTTCAAATGCCTCTGTAATTACTTTTTAAATTGATTTGCATTTTAACGAGGTAGTACAAGTATCATAATTTAGACTGTCAAATGGCTGCACGAGGCTTCTAGTGACAAGTAGCAGCCCCTGCCCCACAGCCCCAGGCCTGACTCCCGGGACCTAAGGGCAGTCTCAACTTACTTTTTAGCTCCTTCTTCTTGTATTTACTTTTGCATTTCTAAGTAAAATGTTTACAGTTCTAGTTCTTGATTTAAAAAAAATCTAAAATCATCCTTATGGAAGATGAAGATACAATTTTTTATTCTCCCATTCACACACACAAACAGACATCCTCACAGTCACACACACGCACTTTCCCCTCTAAAAGTCGTGATGTTACATCACAGTTTTTATTTCTGCTATGTTCATTTCAATTTCCAAGATCTCCCTGACTCCTCCTGTGGTATCTAACATCCTGTTTTTGTTGCATTAACAATATGTCACTTATCTCTCCGAAATTTACTTTTTTATTCGAAGTATTTTTTTCTGCATACATTGTTTCTCTTTCTCTTGAGTCCTTTTTCCATTGGCTCATATTGACATCAGTCTTTCAAGTTAAAGATTGTCCTTAAAAATCTGATAATCCTTATCTTTCCTGGCATGTTGACTCACAAGGCCCTAAAAGCTATTGGATGCTCTCAGTGCCTGGGTAGGTGGCTTCATGTAGGATGACGAGATGGAGACCAGCCAATGTGGTACTTACTCCACCTGGGAAGGAGAATTTTCCTCAGCTCCGTGGTCTGACCTCCTAAGAGGAGTGGAATGTGTGACTTATTTCCATGTTGTACTGAAATAACCCCCTGAGGCTCCAAACTCCTATATCGGGAGGTGGGGCCTGGTTTCCCCTGTCCACAGTCTCACGGCTCTCCTCCCTCACGTGAAAAGTCTTTTTTCCCTGTTGTGTCCAGCCTGGGGCTCCTGCCTCCTGGCCCCAAAATGATGCAGACTGGTCAGTCCCAAGATCTTTGCTTCGCAAAGAGGAGTGCAGTGCATCTTTGAGGGTGTGCCATTGTTGCAGGGGAAACAAAGCCACAGGAAAAATATGGGAAATGATCTTGGGGTGTCAACATTTCCCCGTTGGAATAAGTAGAATCACTTGTGTATGTTTTTCCATCCAACAAACACACACTACACCCCAGTGTTGTGAGCAGTGGGAGACAGGAGCTCTCATTCAAAATGGAGCTCTGAAAACCTTTTCCCTGGAAGAAGTGATTATACATGCTGGGCAGATTTAAATATTCACTAGTTCAGCAAAGACTCCCTGCGTGCCCCATGTGTGCCCAGCACCATGGCAGGATAGAGAAAAACGGGAAGCAAGACTGACGAGGTCCCTGCCCTCATGGACCTTCCATTCTAGTGGACATCAGTAGTGGCCAGACTGCATAAATGTTTCTTTGAATGAGTACAGTGAAAAACTAATTAAAAATAAGAAAGGTTTCATTAAGGATCACATCTTTTCTCATGAAGGGAATGAGAAGCTGAGGTAGAAAATTCTGAAAGCCCATTAGGAGGCTGAAACCAGGAAACATAACCCCATAGATTAGAGATTCAAAATGGGCTTAGGAAACATAAAATCAGGACTCTCCTGGGAAATGGTTAAGTCACAGCCAAAGGCATTAGCACTGAATTAAGAGGAATATGAGCTAATGAGAAGGGGGCAGAGTGTGGAGGAGCCTGGGGAGGGAGGGTGACTAGGGATCAAGTGCTGGACTGAGAAGAGGGAGGGAGGGAGGGAGGAGGCAGACAGCACTGATCTGCTGAGCAGGCTCCCCTCCAGCAGGAGGGGCAAGGGCTGCTGGGGAGTGAGTGAGGGGTTCGGAAGCGAAGCAGGGACCTGCGAATGGCCCCTCCTCACACACTCCGGAGTTCCGACCAGGTGGCAGGGACCCAGCCAGCGTGTGGGCGTGGCCCGGAGCGAGGCCAGCCAGAGTTAGAGTGATACAGGTTTGCATGGCAGGACAGGTCATTTGTTCCCTGCCTCCCCTCCTGTCCTTGCTGTCTCCGCTCCATCTACAAGGCTCTGACCAGGGCCACCATCTTGATCTAGGCTGTGTTTTCTTCTTTTGGAGGAGAACAAGGCAGCCAAAGCTGGTCTCTGAATGTGCAGAACAAGTCGTCTTCATTCCCTGGTAAAGGAATGGCAGGTAGGAGGGAGCAGGGCAGACATGGACCTGAGGACAGAAGCGAGGCATGGGTGGGGGCGGGGAATCCTCCCAGGATTCCAAACCCGCTCTGCACGAAGTGTGACCTCTTGCAGCTCCGAGCAAGACGTGGCTTAGACTTCACCTCTTTTGCAAACAAGTAGTAGTAATCACAAGTAGTTAGTAGTACAAGCAGTCCTGGGCGGGGCTGCAGCACAGCTCAGCAAAGACATAGAGGCTCCCATCTCTTCCAGCCAACTCATCCTGTGGGCCTGCTGAGCACCAGCCCCTGCCCAGGCACAGAGTACACAGAGCATACCCGGCACTCACAAACTAGCCAGGGCCACACACAGTCACCCTGCTTGGTGACACTTTACCCCTGTCTCTGTTGCTTTTGACACACCACAGATGAAGCCCTCTCAGGGTGAACTGGAGAACCTCACACAGAGAGGATTCTGGGGCTCAGAGCCAGCACCCCTAAACCTCTCCCTGCTCCCAACACCCAAAGCAGGTGCTTCCTAATGCGACAAGGACAGTGGTGATGCAGGTGGGGGCGCATGAATGATGGTGTGCGGGTGCCTGACAAGCAAGCGTGGTGCCCGCCTGTCTCCATAAATCGCCGCCGCGCCTCATCTTTCATTAGAACATTCAGCAGTAATTGCTGGCAAAATGCCACTTGCCTTTTTCTCATTTTAACAAAACATTTATGCATGAAAGATTTAATGCCAGGTATCAAGCATATCATTGTAAATTTACCACTAATTAAGCCTAATTAAAATAATTAAATGGCTGTGGAGTCACCACGTGAATTAAAATCACTTCTCTTCCGCCCGGCTGTTTCTCAGTAGCCAGGCCCTTCGTTTCGGGGACAAATATTATGTCCCTCTCTCAATTTGTTTCCGTCGGCGCCCTGCTCAGCTTCACACAGGCTATTTGCACGGCCAAGGAGATTTGATAATTAAGATAATGCTGTGATTTGACGTTGCGGTTTTTCAATTTCGGGACCTCAGGAGATTTTCCTTTATCTCGGTGAAGTATAGACAATTTGACAAATCTGTTGCTCGGAGCAGTCGCCGGCGTTTGCATATTCATTACTCATTGGATTTTTAATCAAAGTAGCTGATGGACCCCTTGCACCACAAATAACTCGGTCATGAATAATTTATCCGAGCTCACTGGCTGGGCCGGCGCCCTGGGTGCCCCGGGGCCCGCGGTTGGCTCGCCAGGGCTGGCCTGCCCCGAGCAGCACATGGCCGCTCCAGATGTTTGGGTATCCATATGTGCACAGCTCATCAAAACCGGCAACCACCCGCACCCAGGGGCCTTGGCCGTCCCCAGATAGGCCATCTGGAGTTGGAGGGGAAAATAAACCATGGTGAATTGTGGGATGCGTGTTTATCTTCACAGGCGCCGGCTGCGGTTGTGAAGGGCGCGCAGGAGGCGCTGGAAGGCCTTGGGTGCTCCGATCCAGGGCGGCAGGAAACATGGGTCTAGTGAGGTCGTCTCGGGCAGGGCCATTCCAGACCTTCTTGTGGGTTCCCTGCCTCTCCTGCTTCTTCAGCCCCTTTCTGTACAACCCACTCACCCCACATACAGGCACGCCTTTCCCCCAGGACCTACCCCAGACAGGGTGTGCTGCACCGCCCCCCACCCCTGGTTTCCCACAGGCTCACTTGGCAGGTGCTGCTCCTTTAATCTGCGGTTCCCCTTCTTCTCTGGCCCACCCAGCACGGCTGCTTTAGAATGCCCACCCCCTGCCTCAGGCACTCCTCGGACACCTCGCCCCAATCATGTCAACCCCGTTCGATGTCCCCAGGGGCCACCCGGTATGTTCTATGCGTGAGTGTGGAAGACGGAGGGTGTGCCATTGACTGGCTGATATCATAACGTGTTTTGTACCCTTTAACAGACACTTTGCTCATTTTGATTTTGCCCTTTTTGCTTTCCTTTGGAGTGGTATTGATTGGCTCCCCTGGTCTCAGGGACTTCTACAGGCTTGTGACCCACATGGCCTTGGGCTTCCAGTGCCTAAGGGCCCTTGTCCACACATTAGCCCTTACCAGTTCATTAAGATTCAACCTGTGGCACCTTGGCTGGGAACCCTCCATGGTCCCTACCACCCAAGGCTGGGGTGGTCCCCTACCCTGAGCTTCTGGAGCACCCCCGCCATGTCCATCACCCATGAGGCCAGTTGATACTTGACAGTGAGCCCAAGAGGACAGCATGGTGCTTTGTTCATCCCTGTCATGTTTGATGAGTAAATAAATCCTAGATTTTATGTTTCAAAGAACAGGTACAACGACCTGGGAAGGGAACCTAGCCAGAAGAGCAACCTGAAAGTGTGTATGGAAGGCAGACAGGTCTGGCCCTTCTTGCCCAGCTGGGGGTGCCTTGGGCCACAGACCGTTGTGCAGGGCGGGAAGAAGGTAGGCACTTCTTCCTCCCCCTCCAGCTGCTTCCCTGGACACTTCTCAGCAACAGGCTCATCCATGACGGTGGGGGGAGAGTGCCCTGGGGGCTCAGATCTGCTGTGTTGCACAGGGGTCTCTCCCACCCCGAGGACTCTCAGATCAAAGGAACAGACTCGGCCCAGGAGACTGGTCCCACTAAAGTAAACCTCAGCCACACATGCCTTTTCAAAATCGGGGTGTAGGCAGAACAACATGTTCCCTTGTGCTATGGCAGGTGAGGCAGTATCACTGTAATTGCTTCCCCCACAATCCAGCCCAGCCCCCAGCGCGCTGTGGGAGCTGGAGAAGACTGCACCCGGGTCGTCGGGAAGGCATGAAAAGCAGCAGGTCACGTTCTGCCTGTGATAGTTAAAGGGGAAGTATTTCCTGGGGTTTTTTTTTTCCTAGTTTTTTCAAGGTGTGAGGGACGGTATGATTATACAATGTGCGTGTTTTGTGGGGAGGGAGTGAAGAAACAGTCTGAGCCCTAAGCAGGTACTTCCCTGAGCCTGTCAAGGATGAAACAGGCCCCTCCCACCCCGAGTGGCGGCCAGAAGACCCACCACGTGAGAGGAGGCTGCTGGCAGCACACTATGCCTTCCCACGGGCAGGCGGGAACTCCCTGCGGAAGCCCACTCGAGACCACATCACTGGAGAGAGCTGAGATTCAGAAATCCTCAGGCAGCCGCCCACTGTTAGAGACACCAGCCCAAATTCCAGGGGGAGACAGACAGAGGTGGCCAGAAGCAGAGGCGCTGTCGGGGCAGGCAGCAGCTTCTCTCCTCCAGAGAGTGACGGTGGGAACAGTGCAGAGTGTTTGCCCTCACAGGGCACGCGGGCCCCAGGGAGCCGGAGAAAGACCAGCAGAGTCCCCACACCAGAACCTTCCTCCTTCCACTCGTGGCCCTCCCACCCGTCCATTCTCCTCTAGGAGCCCACCCACCAGTCATGCTATTAGCCTGCCCTGCTCCACGCCCTCTTTAGGGACTCTGCCTCCAACCGTCACCCCTCCTGAGGGAAGCAGAGACCAGACTGCAGCGGAAGCAAGAACCTGCTCCCAACTGAACCTTGAGGACTAGAGGAAGGGGCAGGAGGACCCCTGACCAAGGGGCTCCAGATGGGCACAGCAGGGGGAAAATCAGGATTGGGTCAGTCAATCAGACTTTCCCATCTGGAATTTGAATGGGGACACGTTGGATTAACTGCCAGGTGAAAATGACAGAAAGATATTGAGACCCAGAGAAAGAAGCAGGCGCCTTACTGGTGAAGCCTGGAGTAAAACTTGACCACTATTCTTCTGAGGGAGGAGATAAAATTAGCCGGTCCCTAGAGATGACTGGGCTGCTGGAGATGATTGTTCCGGGAGTGGAGAGTTCCTCAGCTTCTTCACCATGGTGCGTGCAAGTGTCCTTCAGGTCAGCCCCGAGACTGGGGTCTATTCCTTGCCTTGTATAGCAAGGAGCCCTGCTTATCACCACCTGCTCCAGGAGGCCTCCCCAGGGCCTCCCTCCAGTCCTTGCCCATCTGCTTCCCACCACTGGCCAGCAGCATGCATTGGAGCACAGGGGTGCAGCAGCAGTGCAAGTAGGTGCAACAGTGTTGCAGTTATGGACCTCGCTGAGGACTCCCAGTCAGCCACCTGCAGCCCTGACTGTTCTTGGAATCCCTTTTAGATCCTAGAATTAGCAGTCTTGTTTGTTAGTGTCATAGCCAGAGCAGTCATGTATGCTTCCAGGTCCTTGACAACTCATTTTATTTTCATTGTCTTGTGTTGTATTGTGGAACTCACAAAATCTATGTTTAATAGCATTATTACAATTTTAAACTCCAAATACAAGTAATATTTTTCCTTATGTTTCTGAGTCAACAAACATTTAATTGAAGGCCTTCTGAGTGAAAGGCATGATGCTAGATACTGAGGACACAACTTGATGATAAGAATAATAATGACTCTTGTCGAATGTTTCTTCACTGAATTCTCCTAATAGCCATATTGATTGGTGTTGCTGCGGTCCTGGTTTTTACCAATTTACCAATGAGGAAACTGAAGTCACGCAGCTGGTACATGGTAGAGCGAGGATTTGAACCTCGGAAATCTGGTTCCAGGATACATGCTCATAATTACTATTAGAAAAAGAAAATAAAAATCCATCAAAAGCTTCCTATCCTATAGCAGATGAATACCCATAAACAGATCATTTAAGTTCTTATGTTAAGTGCTAAAAGTATGCACTGAACACTTAAAACCTGTAAGTTTTATAAAACTTATTTCTATTAATTTTTCATGACTTAAACTAACAAATGTAGTAACAAAGGCTACTAAGCATAGAAATGCCTGTCTCTTGAGCTCTTGGGGTTTTTGTGATGGGACCTAGTTTCTGTGACAGAGGGGCTGGTAAAGGGTGAAACAGGAAAGCTAACTGAGCCTCGCTGGCATCTGGCATCCTGGCTGATGATATACGAGTCAGCAACGGATCTAATAGAGCTCATATTGTTTTGTTTCATATCCCCAGGGAAACTTGAAGCCCCTGGAAGGCAGAATCTGTGGCTTTTCATTCATTAATTCCTTTAACCATGAAAGAAAACAAAAACATCCCCTTGAGCACCTATCAGGAGCCACGCATAAGCTACCAGTCAGAGGTGCAGGGATGAGGAGGGGCTTTCACTCTAAGGAAGGAGACGGATGGGCCAAGAACTAACAGGTAACAGTACTGCCAGGGCTGTAGCAGAGGAGGGAGCAACCAGCTCTGCCTGGGAGGTGGAGGGTGTTTCTGTTGCTACGGGATAAAAAAGGAGAACGATGAAGAGTGGCCCAGCTGCCGAATGGCAACAATATCCTGAGCCTTTGGAGGACTTTACGTGGTTGTGTTGCCACAATTGTGACTTGTGGACACAGTTCAGCACACACGAGGTCCTGCGCACACACGAGGTCCTGCGCACACACAGTCTTCCTCCTATCCACCCCTTCTCCCTCCTCTGCTCTCTGTCTTCAGTGACCCTTTCTCTGCTCAGCTTTCCCTCTCCTCTCCATCTTTCTCCCCTCTCCTCTAATGACCCTCTTAGGCGCCATCTTTCTCCTTACTTTCTTAACTGTGGTTAACGGGACAGGATAGAAAACTCAGACTCTGAAACGAACAAGAACGTAGCAGGGCTGCTCCGTGTACCAGCCTGGTCCTAATCATGTTCCACCATCTCCTGGGAGATTTCTGATGCTTGCCAGGAAAGTGCCAGGGCACTGGCCTTGGGTTCCACCCTCTTTCACCGGGCAAGCTTTGGTGAGTAGCGCTCAGCGTGTCCATGCCAGTATTCAGTCACCCATATCTACCCATTTACCCAGCAAACAGGATGTTCTAGATCCCTGAGGTAATTACTGGGAGGCTGAAATGAACACAGTGCACTGGCAGAGCCAAACACACAGCACATGATGACGATACGATGTAATGTAAACCAGGTGTGAAAGCACTGGCCTGCAGAAAAAAAGCCTACAGAAGAGATTAGAGACTGATCTGAGAGGTAGAAAGAGGATCAGTAGAGAATGGTGTCATCAAAGCCAAGAGAAGGTTTCAGCACAGGGGTGGCACCCACAGGGTCGAAAGCGGCTGAGTGGCCGTGGGAACGAGAACAGAACAGCTTGCAGGGATCCGACCACAGGAAGGCATTGTGACCATGTGGGTGCCGTGTGGGTAGGTGAGGAGGGAAGCCAGGTAGGTGGTGGTGCATCGAGGAGGGGACGGGGGAGTGGAAATGGCGCACTTGAGTGCACACAGGTCTACAGAAGTTTGACTACAAAGGAAAGAGAGAAATGGTATAGTTGCTGAAAAGACACATGAAGATAGAGACTTTGGGGATTTTTTTTTAGGTTGGAAGAGATTTGAGCATCACGGCAGATTCCACTGCCTCCACTTGGGAGAGGAAAAAGAGCATCTATCCGTTTTCCTTTATCCTTCCTCACAGAGGGTCCCAGTGCTTTAACCAGCATCTGTTGTGAGGAGAGTAGGCGGGCAGCCTCTGCTGCCCTGGGTTCTGCTGGAGGATTTGGAGCCAGCAGATGACTTTTAGAGAAGTGTCCAGCTGCTGGATTCAGTGAGTGTATGTGACAGTTGATTCCAAAGGGCACCCAGTCCCCAGAAACAAGTTATCTAGGGAGCCAGGCAGCCCCTCTCCATGCTGGATGACTCTCAGACACACATCTCAGCTACCAAGAAGGGGTGAGCCCTTCGAAGGAGGGGGACTTGCAGAACACTTTCTCCTCAGACCTGTGAATTTGGCTGCTTGGTTCATTTCAAGCAGACCTGGCTATCTCCAGGGGGAAACTTCTTTTCCGGGTCCCTGTCTCCCTGTAGCTCCCTAAGCAAAGGCCCAGAGAATCCCTGGAGCCACCAGAGTCCTGCCTCTCTGAGCCACAGACTCCGTACGTGCTTGGCTGAAGCAGTGAGGGCGAGGAGTAGGGAGAGGCCACAGGATTCCTAGCGACAGTCAAATATGGATGTGTGAGGCATGTGTGTGAGTGTTGTTATTTAACACGGAACCCAAAAAATATGGAATTGAAGTCCATCTACACGTTTACCGGGTCTAAGTATCCTTTTTTCACAGATGAGGAAACAGGCTGAGAGAGAGGAAGGAACTTGGGCGAAGCAGAACTGGGTCTAGCCCACACCCTTGACTATGGGCCTCTCATACCATCCCCTCCGATTACTCCCACCCTGAATTGCAGGGCTGGGCATGACAGTACGTTTGAATTCAGAATAATTTTCCTGGAAAAACAATGGGCTCAATGTGGTTGCGTGTAACTCTCCAGCGGGCCGTGTTGGATGCCAGTGACAGCATTCAGGTGGCCTCGGGGAAACCCACGCCGAGCCCGAGCACAGGTCCCTGTCGTTCGAGCCAGAGCGACCTGCCCGTCTCTGTGGTTGGGGGCCTCGCAGCTTCTGCTCCGTAGTGGCCGACCGCGCTAGACCGCAACTCTGTGGGGGCCTGGACTTGTCTTCTTCACCGCGCTGGCCTCCCACTTAGCCCACAAACGGCTCAGGGTGCAGTTCCATGAGTATCTGTTGAAATAATTAATTAGTTAATTAATTCTGTTTTGTAGAACCAGCTCTCCAGGTGGAAAGTGTCCAGATTTCTGACCTCGAACCTGGGGAAAGTGTCTCTCTCCAAGGCGGCTCTTGCAGCAGAAACAGACCTCCTCTCCTGCTCTGTTTCCCATCAGGCAGGCACGGGGCTCCAGATGTCTCCGGATGGCGCACACACACACACACACACGCTTCCCTGCTTCCATGTTTGGATGTGTGTGTTTTTAAGATTTTATTTATTTATTTTTAGAGAGAGGGGAAGAAAGGGAGAAAGAGAGGGAGATAAAAATCAAAATGCGAGAGAACGGTTGCCTCTCACACACCCCCAACTGGGGACCTGGCCCACAACCCAGGCATGTGCCCTGACTGGGAATGGAACCAGTGACCTTTTGGTTTGCAGCCTGGCACTCAATCCACTGAGCCACACCAGCTAGGGCAAGGATGCTGTGTTTTTTTTAATGCTACCCTGCTACACCCGCTCTGTTCTTAGCTATACTTTGTGCTAAGCTAACTGCTACCTCCTAACTGTTATCCCTGCTAACAGCTGACTTACTTTTACCCCCATCCCTATCACTTATTCTGAATGTGCAGCCAGGATTTGTGTAGTTGGCTTTGGGGCCCCAAATATAGGTCTTAATGTTTACCCTTATGAAATTTTATCTTTCTGGACTTGCCCCTTCAGTCTAGACTGTCAAGATGTGCACACATGCTACTTCTCCTCATTCAGGCCATCGGAGAATGTGGCAAGCAGTTGTTCTGTCTTCATCCACTTGATTGAAACTTAAACTGGTCTGCATGTGAGATGGAGTCCTGAGGCATATCACTAGAGCCCCATCGGGGTGACAATGCTCTTTTTAATTGACCCTAATCAAGCACTCTTCTCGGTAAGGGTCAATTAAAAGGTGTATTTAACTATACCACCATGCAAGCTTCAGCCAGTTCTGAATTTTTTCCCAAACCTTTGTCCAATGACTAGATAGACAAGATTATATGACCTTTTGCAATTTTCTCTACCTGGCCTCCTTTATGTTTTATTTTCTCTTCAACCTCCCCACCTTCTCCTTTTGCTCACTACTGCAGTTTTTATAAGAAAATATATATAGCTTTTAGGTCCACAGTGTAAGTTTTGAGACACCTTAATCCAGCCTAAATTTCCCCTTGGGTTTTCTTATGATTTCACAGAATATAATATAAAAACAACATGTAGTAAGTTTGTGAAAGTAAAGAAAGACATTGTGAATCAAATTCCTTGTTGGAATTCAAATCAACGTGTTATAATTTCCTCCTGGAATGTGGATGTTTTCTTACCCCAGTGTCCCTGGAAAGGACAGCCTGAGAGTGAGCTTGCATGCAGTGGCTTCACTGGGAGGAAGTACGATCCCAGGGCAACAAGAGTGAGGGCAAAGAGGAAACTAGGAAGGAAGGAAGTGCTATTAGGTAGAATCATGTCCTCAGAATTCATGTTCATCCAGAACCCCAGAATGTAACATAATTTGGAAATGGGGTCTTAGTTAAGGTAAGGTCACACTGGATTGGGGTGGGTCTTAAATAACTGGTGTCCTTACAGGAGGGGAGAGACAGGGACACACAGATGCACACAGGGAAGAGGGCCATGGGAAGAGAGAGGCAGAAATTAAAGTGATGCATCTACAAGACAAGGAATGTCAAGTATTGTCAGCTGCCACTAGAAACTAGAAGAGGCAAAGACTCATTCTATCCTAGAAAGTTCAGAGAGGACATGGCCTTGCTGACACTTCAATTTTAGACTTACAGCCTCCAAAATTGTGGTAGAATTCATTTCTGGTGTTTCAAGCCCCCTCTTTGTGGTATATGGTTACAGCTGCACTAGGAAACCAGAGGGGAGAGAAAGTAAATACAAGGTTATACATTCTGAGATGGGCACCTTTACACAAAAAGAGATTGAACAATAAATCTTATGACATGTGTATTTTTGCACCATTTTTAAGTTGAGGAACAACAAGAGGCTGGATACAGGTAGAGAGGCTGTTTGGAACCTCAGCTGGAATATTTTGGAATATTTGGAATACTTCGGAATATTTTGTCAACAGGAAAGAAATAAAAAGGGGTTCTCCTTCCCACCTTCTCTTTCCCACACAAGGTGTAAAATTCTCAGAATGTCCAGACTGTGTTATCTCCGAGCAGCTGTAAAAACTATGCCTGTCTCTGGGCACCTCCACGGAGCCCGGACATGGTGCTACGAACCAGAGCCTCTGATCCGAGCACATCAGCTTGGTGGCCAGAGCCAGGTCACAGGGAGCCTGGCCCTCAGACCATGAGAGGCTGAGGCAGTTGGCAGTGTGAGGACATGAGGCCTGGGTGGCATTGAGGGTACCCTGTGCGCAAGCAGCTCAGGGACCAGACAGAAGTGAGGCAGGTGGACCTGGAGAGGCGCATGCTGTGAACCTCACAATGATGCATGCGTGAGAGAGAGTGGAGAAGTTGACAAATCAGGGTTCCAGATCTACCACCTGTAAGGGCCAGGCAGGACATGAGAGGCGAGCCAGGTGCACAGCCACCTCTATGATCTGGGAGCACACGTTCCCTGTGACAGGTGAGCCCCTGTCAAGTGGGCAATCGGTTGCTGCCAAGCAGGGCACAGGCTCAGTATTGCCAGGTCCTCCTACTTTTCATAAGAAATGAAACAATTTTTTTAAAAAAGATTCCCTCAGTTTTTCAATGTTGTTCAGTATTGGAGAAAGATGTCTAAATGCTATGGGAGTGTGAGAACTAAATTAAGAAACTTAAATTGCTCCTGCAGGACAAAGCAGATGACTTGAACACATGGAAAGATGCACCGTGTTCTCAGGTGGGAAGACGCATCATAGGGTGCTGGTGCTCTCTGGGTTCATCTGTATTTTTAAAGTAATAATCAGTAGCAACTTGGAGGAGATAGACATGTGCATCTGAAGTGCATATAGCAAAACAAAACAAAATAGTACGCCCCCCCCCAAAAAAAACAAGCAACAATACTTAGGGAAACTCTGAAAAGAAGAGTGGTGAGCGAGGAGACTAGCTTTGTCAGACAGACAGACAAGGTGTAAGGTTCAGTGGCTAAAACAGCCGTGCTGGTACTAAGTAGACAGACAGATGGAACCAAAAGGAAAGTCTAGAAACAGAGGCAAAAATTAACTTACAATATGATAAAGATAAAATCTGAAGATTGGGGCATGGACTACATCAATAAATGATGGGTAATAACTTAGTAGACATCTAGGGAAAAAGTTAGATATATGCCTCCATGTCAAAACAAAGTTCCCATCTAATTTAATATAACATCTATTTTACTCACTCGGACCGTTTATTTTCTGCTTTTCCCTCCAGAACGTAAGTCCCATGTCACCCGAGGGTTTTGACTGCTTTGGTTGCTGCCATTTGGTGCCCAGAACAGTGTGCACGGCCAATAAATATTTCATAAATGAATTGAATAAGTGAATCAAAGTTTAAGTGTTAATAATAAAACCTTTAAAGTTATGGGGAAATCAATGGAGAATACTTTTGTAACCTAACAGTAGATAATACTTTCTAAGAATTAAAAGAACTCAAAAGCCTAAAAGAAAAAAATGATGAATTTGGTCATAGAAAGAATCTCTTCAAGGCAAAGCCATCATAATTTTAAAAGATAAGTGACAATCTGGTGGGGGAAAAACTGCTTCTTTAGAAAAAAGACAACATAAGAGAAAAACTGGGAAAGAACATGAACAGAAATTTACTAAAAGATATTCATCCTTCCTAATAAAATAAAAATGCAAATTAAAGCTCCAACAAGATGCTGGTTTTCACCTGTTCGATTTGCCATTGTGCTTCCTCACAGTGCTGGTGAGGGTGTGAGAGACAGACCCCCTCATAGCTCAGGCGCTGGCCCTCCCGGACCACTGAGGCAGGCAGTGTAATACTGCTTCCCAATTTATAAACCCTCATACCTTTGACCCAGAATTCCACCTCTAGGAACTTACCCTACAAATACACTTGAACACTCGCAAAACAGGTCACACAAGTTAGTGCAGCACTGTTTGTAGTAGAAAAAGACTGGAAACAACCCAGATGTTTATCAGTAGGGGACCGATTAGACATGCCGGCATCTCCCAACGGCGGAGTGCACGCGGCACTGGAATGCCACGCAGCCTTCGAACAGCGAGGAAGTTCTCTGTGTACCAACACGGAGAGGCCTCCAAAATGTGTTTAATTGAAAAGGCAAAGCACAGAATGTGTGTATAGTGGGCTGGTATTTGTGTGCTCAGTTGAAAAAATACACACACACACAGGCATATGTAACTGTTTGTAAACTCCTGGAGTATTTTTAGGAATGTTCACGAGAGACCAGTAACACCAGTTGTTTCTAGGGAGGAAAACCACAGGGCTGCACCCATGGGGAGGAGAGGGACATTCCACTGAGAACCTGCATTAATAAGAATAGACTGAATTGCTGTAAAAAGCGGACTTCTCTATCTTCTGGCTCAGTCATAATAGAAGGTGTTTTCTTGTTCATCTAGTAGTCCAGGGTGGACATTTTATACAAGCAGGATTACTTGGGGACCCCAGCTGATGGTGACTCTCATCTTTAACACAAGACTTGAAGCATAGTCATCATTGTTCCAGCCCCTGGGAAAGGGAACCCAGATGGACATTTGTGCAGAGAAGGCCTCCAGGGGCCAGGCTTGGAGGGGGCACCGGTCTGCGTTCACGTTCAGTGGGCCTGGGCCGCAGCTTGGTCACATGACCGCAGTCACCAGAGAAGCCGGAAATGCTGGATGGGAAAAGAAGAGCAGACTTGGGCCACCGAGTCTGCTGGACTAGCTTTCTGTACCTTTTAAATTTTGAAACACATAATTGTATTATTCAAAATAATGAAAACAACTTAATGTAGAAAAATTAGAGTTAGATCTGGCCTGGGAGCTCTCAATCCACATATATATGGTGTTTGATTTTACTACAGAGGTGGCAAATTGTATCAGTGAAAAAATATAGACTGTTCAGTAAATAGTGTTGAAAAAAACAGAGTAAACATTGGGGTAAAAACAGTAAAATTGGCTTTCTTGCTGCATACAATGTCCCACAAAAATTTCCAGTTGGGTTGATATGAAACAAAGTATTAGAAAAAATCTAATCTTGAGGGAAGAATGTATCTTTAAAATACCCAGAACTCAGCAGCAACTGACACATCTGACCACTTTTACAAAAGTGTCATGAAAATGATGGAGGACAAAATAAAGTTGAAAGACAAGAGACAGGCTAGGAGAAAATATTTGCCGCATGAAACAAAGACAAAGAAATAATTATCCCATATGTATAAATCTCATATGCAGAGCAATTAGAAAATAGACAAACAATTCAGTAGAAACGGGATCAAAGAATGTGAAGGGGATGTTCACAGAAGAAGCACTACTAAGCCCTGAGAAGATGTTCACACTTACAAGTGGCCAGGAAAATGTGAGTTAACATAGCAATGCAGAGTGCTGGTCACCCACCAGGTGCGTGGGACTGGGGGAAGTGGGAGGGACACAGGGGTGAAGGTGGGTAGAAGAAATAGTCATATGTGTTGCTGGACAATGTATAAATTGGAATATCATTGTTGTAGAGCAACTTGGCATTATATATCATATTTTAAATGTTCCTAACCTTCAACCAAGACATTTTTGAATAGTCATCCTGGATAAATACTTGCACATATATACAAAGCAATATATCTAAGATGTTTATTGCTGTATTGCCATAATAAGAAAAGAAAAAAGGACCAAACTTAATGTTCCTCAGCAGAGGAAGGTTAAACTGATACAATGTAGAAAACTTCACAGCAGTTTGGTTTTTCTTAAAGGAATAGATAGATCTATGTAAAAAATGAAGATATGTGTGGAAACATTGTTAAAGGAAAAAAGCAGATTGTAGAAAAATACATGTACTATTTGTAAGCCAAACAAACCATGAATTTGTATATTAACACAGATATACAGGGTGGGGCAAAAGTGTGTTCACACGTGGAACCGTCTGACAGCTGTAGGAGGGGAGGGGCCAACGGTGGAGGAAGGAAGGGACTAGTCAGAGAACAGGCATGAGTGACCCTTGGACGTGGGCAATGGACAGGGAGTGACTGAGCTAGAAAGGTGGGCTGGGTGGAAGGGGCAAAGGGGAAAAAACTGGGACAACTGTAATAGAATAAACAATACAAAAAGAGAAAAATTAAATTTTTAGCGCTAAGAAAAGTATGATTACAGTTGTATGTGAATAAAAATACAGTTTATTCTTGTATTATTACTTATTGATTATTATATTATTTTTCATGTGACCAACTATAAACCCACTTTGTCCCCACCCTGTATTTAAATGTTTATAGGATAGTCAAGAATTAAAACTCTTAAGAGCTAGCACTTGTGGAGAGGACTGGGATGGGGGAGGGTGAAAGCAGACTGCTTTTGCTGGGTCCCTTTATGATCTGTCACAATTTGTGGCATGCTGTTGTAAACCCATATTCACGGATTTGTCCACATATACATATGTATTCACATCCACATAATTAAACATTATACAGAACATTTACTGAAGAGTTACCGCACTGTGCGAAGTACTTGACTCGCATGATCTCATTTAATCCTCACAACAACCTTGTAATTTAGGCACTGTTATTAGCCCATTTACAGGTGAGAAAGCTGAGGCAATGACAGTTTAAATCAAGGGCCTGATGGCACCCAGACAGGAAGTGGCAGAGCTGGAATTCAAATTCGATAGTGTCTGATTTCAGAGGCCACACTCTCAGTCTTGACTTCTTAAGTGCACCTAACACATTTCAGCTTGTGACTCCTGACATCCAATCTCTTCTAGCTCTGTAGCTCTGCAAGGTACCTGGGTGCACTGCAAACACAGGAGAGTGTGTTGGGAGTGCTGGGGACACAGCTTTCCTCGGCAGGTGGGTCCCCTGGAAGTGCAGCTCCAAGCCCATCAGCCTGGGGACTCGGAGCTGTCTGCCTTCCAGCTGATCTTGGTAATCCCTGGCTCATCGGCCAGACATAGACTCTGCAGAGCTCTGGCTTAACCTCTTCCTGGTACAGGTAGGGAAACTGAGGCTCAGAGAAGGAGAGGTTCCATTGCTTGTGCAGGTAAGGCCCGAACTGGGATGAGATCCCAAGTAGCCTCACCCGCAGCCCTAAGGCTGCCAAAGCCTGTTGTGATTCCTTCCCTGGTATAGGTAGAGGTGGAGCCATTCTGCACCAGGGAAGGCCAACCAGGGCAGGGCACAAGCTCTTCTCATTTCTCTGTAAACCAGCCAGGCCTGAGGGTGACTTCTGTGTCCCAAAGCCACTTTGAAATCAACAGGCTCATTCATTCCTGAGAAAAATCCACAAATACCTCTTGTCAACTGATGGTCACTGGTGCCAATTCCACACCAACAGGAAGCCCCCATTAGGAGCACGGTATAGAGGGAAATTCTATTCAATGCAGAACAGTTCAATCTTGATACAGCACAGCTGTGAGGCAGCTCTGGGGCCAGGCCACCCTCTGGCTAGACGGCTGTGCTCTACCAGTCACTGGTCTGCTCTGCTCTGCTCCTTGCTGCCTGCTCTGCTCTGCTCTGCCCCATTCTGTGCCAGTCTGCTCTGGCCTGGACTGGTCTGCTCTGCTACTTTGAGATATCTTCAGTGTTTCAGCTCAGCAGAAGAAACAGGTGCTTCCGTCTTTGGTGGGAATGGAAAGTGTGCTCCTGGAGCCAGAGGGGAGCTGGCTCATATAGACAGAAATCCCCACCTCTGGTCCTTGATTGGTCCATCCTCATTCAAATTAAGACTTCAAATGCTCAAAATTTAATTGGTCTAAAAGGCACTGTCCTGATTGGTCAGAAAGGAGCAACAATAATTGGTCAGTGAAGAAGCTAATGGGGGAAATATAGCTGTGCAGTTCTGATCACATGGGGAAAGCCTCAGTCCTACTGGTGGAAATAGGACTCCCAGAACTCCTCTACAAGGGCCGGTTCAGATGGCAGAAACACAGTGCAGGCAGGCAGCTCAGTGCAGGCTTGTCTCCGAGTTTGTGTGAGAGGCCCCTGGGTAGAAATGGCTGCTAGGCTCTGTTTTTTAAAATTTGAGCCCAGTTAACCACCAGAAGTCTTTATAGTAGCTATCTTCTTCCTCGGGGCCCACACTCTGGTGTCTGAACAAGTATCAGATGGCAAGGACTAACCTAACACTGTGAGGGCGATGGGAGAGTATCAGCCTCTCTGTCTCTCTGTCTCTCTCTCCCTGTCCCCACCCCTCCTTTCTCTCTCTCTCATTTTAAATCACCTGACTGCTCCTGGGCTGGGATGAACAATTATGGTCAGTTGATCTGAACCCATCTTTAGGCCACAAGGACCTCCTTCTGGGTTCATTAAAGTGGCCACTGCTGTGCCTGGCAGGTGGACCGTCTCTGGCAGACTAAGGTGACAGCGCCAGGCTCCCTGGGTTGGGAATTCTCATGAGTATTAAAGGATTGTCCCCTAAAAACCAGCCCCCCAGGGGGACCCTCACCTCCTTCATTTCGGGACCCTTTGTCCTCTGTTTCTCACTGTCCCCTGTTTCTCCCTCCACTGCCTCTCTCGGTCTCTGTCTCTGTCTCTGTGTCATTGCCCGGACCTCCTGTGTCGCTGTGATAACGTGTCTCTGTCTCTGACTGATTCCCCCTCCAACTCCCCTCCCCTGTTGTTGTGGACTCTGGTAACGTCTGGATTCCAATCGCCTCCCCTGCTATTTCCCTCTCAGCTTTCTTCCCTTTCCTCCTGTTCCCTCCCCCAGCCGACTGTGTGTGCAGGAGACGGGTGGCCCGTGTCCTTCGGCTGAGAGGAATCCAGGCTCTGGAGACCTGCATGTGGCTAGTGACCTGCTTACGAAGCAGCACTGCGTTCACGTGGACCCTGCTGGGGCTGTGAGTTCCGTCGCTCTCTCCACGGTGTGTGTTAGTCCGTGTCAACATGGTGCACCGCAGTACATTCGCCACACTTCCCTTTTCAATGTGTTGACAGGCTTAATTTAAACCTCCAAGCCTAGAGCTAGGATGGTGATGTTGGTGGTGCAAAGCAGCCCAGGAGGAGGTGCAAGGTCTCAGATCTTCACCAGCAGAGTGTGGTTTCACCCAGGCAGTCACATGGTGTGCCTCGTGGGGTTTGTGAGTCACAAAGCACCCTGGCACTCTCTATGGTGAGGAGAAGCTTAAGTCCTGCCGAGCCTTCTGGCGTGCTCTGACAGGTATGCTTGCTTTCTACACGAGCTGAAGGCCTGGGACATGTGCTAAGCCAAGCGCCCATCACCCTGGCAGTGACATCTGACTCAGACAGGTGGCCCCAGCCATAGCCCCAGCACCATGCAGCACCCACTGGCATGTCAGGGACTCATCTGTCCGGTCAGTCTACAGTGGCATAGGGACCTCTCCTGGCGGGAGGTTACCTCTTCCCCTGGCCATGTAAAGGCTGCTCTTCAAGAGAACCTTTTAAGTAGGCTGCCCTTGGCACCAAGGGCTTGGCTAATGAACAATGAATGTGGAGAAAACACACTGTGCTTGGGGGCAGGAGACCTGAGTTCTGCCCAGCTCACCAGGAGAACACAGGTGGATCATTACCTTACCTGAGCATCAGTGTTCTCATTTATACACCTGAAGATCTACTAATAGGAAAATGATGGAAGAAATGAAGATAAGTCCCATAGTGGAAGAGGTTATCATTGTGAGCTGATGTCCATCATCCCTTTCTTTTAATAACAGTGGGGCTCATGAACCTGCACTACAAACTACATTTCCCAGCCTCCCTTGCAGTCAAGGACTAAAGCTGTAAGACAGAAGCAGCCAAGGAGTTGTGAGAAGAGTGATGTGTACTTTCCCTAGATCACACCCTTAAAAGGGAGCTACTCCATTTCCACTTTCCTCTTCCTGGACTCTTTTTCTGAGGGTGGTAAGATAGCTTCTGCCACACAGATGGGGATGACATCTTGGGAAAAAACAGAGAAACCAAACAGGAGTGTCCAGGTGCCCACACGGAGTGCTGGATCTGAGCTGCCCACCCCGGATCACCACCTGTTGAAACTCTCTCATGAAAAAGGTGCCTCCTACCATGTTAAACTTCTGCTACTTGGTCTGTGCTAAAGCTGCCAAACCAACATCCAAACCCAGACTAGTCTTCGTGCTGTGGAATACTTTGGGAACATTAAAAAGGACCAGGTAGCTCTGTCAGTACCTCTAAGAAATGATCTCCAGGATCTAGTGTTGGATAGATGAAAAAGGCAAGCTGCAGAAAAACACACAGAGCAGGATTTCACTCAGGTTACAGCACACACAAAACCCCCCACACAGAGAAACACACAGGTTTCAACACGTCCATGTTCATTTATGGAAAAGCACAGGGAGAGAACTGAAAGGACGCATGCCAACTGATGAGTGGTAACTTCTCGAGAGAGCTCTAGGGTTGGGTCCTAGAGGGTCAAGTAAGATCAAGTAAGAAATTATATTGTTTCTTCAAAGCACTCATAATGAGACTGTAGTATCTTATTTCTCCTTCCAGCTGTGACATATTATGGTCCTAAATACACAGGGTCTGGATTCGACGCTGTCACTCTCTACCACAACCCCCCATTCTTGACGGGTTCCCAGGACATCTGAGTGAATCAGGTTGATCTCTGCCTCATCCCACCAAAGCTTCCCTCTCTCCTGCCTAATGCTCCAGGTCTTTCTTCCTCCACTTCCTGTGTTAAATTTAATCTTCCCTTCATTGGATTTTTAAATCTTTACCTGAAGATAAGTTTATTGATTTGAGAGAGAGAGGAAGGGGGAGAGAAAGAGAGAGATGAAGAAACATCTGTGTCAGGGAAAAACTTAGAACAGTTGCCTCCCATATGTGCCCTGACCAGGAACCAAACCCACAACCCAAGTATGTGCCCTGACTGGGAACTGAACCCATAACCTTTTGTTATATGGGGCCGTGTTCCAACCCACTGAGCCACCTAGCCAGGGGTAATCTTTCCTTTATTTATGCCCCTCTCTGATCATCATGAGCTTGGAAATTATATAATAGGCTAATGCTTGTTATGGGCTTAATGACTGATGTCTCAGCTGATGGCGTTTACTTGCTCCATGTCACATCTCATCTGTACACCCAAGCCCAGGGGTGAAACTGGCACAGAGCAGGTGCACAGTAAATACTCAGGGAAATAGAAACAAGCCTTGAAGACATCAGGCTAAGTGAAATAAGCCAGAAGGCTCTATATTGTATGGTTCCATCTATATGAGGTACCTGGAATAGTCCAAATCATAGAAACAGAAAGCAGAACAGCAGTTGCCAGAGGCAGGGGAAAAGGAAAATGGGAGAAATTGTTGATGGACAGAAGACTTCAGTCTGAGAAGATGAAAACACCGCAACGAGTCTGGAGATGGAGGGTGGTGATGGCTGCACAGTAGTGTGAGTGTACTTAATGCCACTCACCTGTGCATTCAGAATAGTTAGAATGGTAAGTCATATGCATGTTTTGCCACAATAAAAAAATCAGTCAAAAAAAAGAGAATAGACTGGAGAAAAAAAGAAGGCAGCAAGCCTGTGATGGATGAATCTGTAAGGGTAGAGGTGACATCCTAGTGCCCTTTGGAAAAATACCCAAAATGCTTTATTGTCATTCCTAAAATTCTTAGCATGGCAAACTTCCTTCCAAGCCACATCGATCTAAAAATAAGTGCTAAATCATAGTGGCTTTGAATTTATATTAAGTGAAAATGTTGCCTTCCCAAACCAAATTCGACACCACCAAATTATTGCTGAAATAAAAGAAAGGAGGGAAAGAAAATGGTAGTATGGAAACCTAGGACAGAACCCACTTTGAGAGGCATTTCAAGGGTGCTGGAGGTCAAGTAAATGAGGACTGGAAAGTGGCAATGGATTTAGAGATTGGGAGGCCCGGAGTGACCTTTCCTGTATAGACGCCTGGTGTGGCGGGAGCAGAAGCCTGACTCAATGGGTTAAAGCTGTCAGTGGTGTCTCACACACACACACACTTTCCAAAAATTATGGTATAAGATGTGTGATACCTTGTTAATTGGACAAAGCTCTTACAGAATTATGTATATATATAATATGATTTTCATCGATGTTCAACTTAAAACAGCAACAAAAAAACGAAGGAAACATCAAAGTAGCAACTATCATGTTTTGGTATCTTCTATTTTCCGTTTATAAATTTGATTTAATGGGCATATGTTACTTTCATAATAGCAGGTAAAAATCTGTGCCTTTGTGGACTACATTACAATGGTGAGGACCAGACCATAAACAAATAAGCCATACGCCAAGTGATAATAACCTAGGAGAAAAACAAAGCAGGGAGGAGGTCAGAGAGAGACAGGTAGAGAGGTTATTTAGTAGCGAGTGCCCAGGCAGGTGACATGCAGCAGAGACCTGAAGAAATTGAGGGGGCAAGACTTGTACATGTAGCAGAGAAAGAGAAAACAGAATCAACCATGTAAATAACCTACGTACAAGGCATTCGATGCAACATTAGTGATGATGGTGAAAAATTAGAAACAACTAGATGACTAACAAAAAGGGAATAGTTAAATAAAATATGGCATGTCCATATCATGGGTTACCAGGCAACACTTAGAGAATGCAAACTAAAACTACTGCAAATAAACCCACAAAATGCCATGCCCACCTTCCACTGATGTGAGGATGGCACTGATGTGAGGATGGCATCAGGCCAGCCAATCACCTGGGGCAGGTGTGCTCACACAGTGGCCGGGCAGAACAGCAATTTCTCAATAACTATGTGTGTGTCAAGAGTCTTACAGATGTCTATATTTGTTTAAAAAATAATTCTCTTTTAGAAATCTATCCTAAGGTGGTCTAAAAATGGACAAAATAAACCACACTGTTCCTTATGATAGTGAAAAATTGGAAATGATGTAAATGTCCAATGTTTAGGTAGTGGTTAAGTCAAATATGATACATCTATAAGGTGAAATACTATGAGTCCATTAAAAGTATGTTTTGAAGAGTTTTTCTAATACTATAGAATAATTTTTGTGATGTACTATTAAGCAAAAAAAAGTCCATACTCAAAAACTGTGTCCAAGATCACATATGAAAAAAAATCCTTAAGTAAAACAGAAAATAAATGTGTTCAATATGTTATTCATAGCTGCCTCTGGGTAAGAAGGTTGTTGCTATTGGGGTTGGTTTTTGTTTTTTGGTTTTTGTTTTTTACTTTTTCCCTCTTTCCTGAACTTACAAGTTTTATACCAAGAGCACATATTATTTTGATAACTATAAATTCATAAAATTTAAAACTTTAAATAATACTTGTTGGGGAAAAAACAGAATAAACGTGGAAAAGTAGAGATAAGTATAGAATATTCTTTGAATAAAACTATCAAGACCTTTCTTTGTAAATGAATGGCATAATGGAGGGTAAAATTCTAATTTTTTAACAGTCATTTTTCATTTGTGTGTGTGTTTTAGGTGATGGGAAAGACAACCCTGGTTCACACGCTGTGAGGAGACCACGAGTAGAGAGAATGGTTGGCTGTGCAGGATGGAGGCACTGCGAGCGAAGCTAACAGCAGGCTAGCATGGCCCAACAGTGCCCTGTCACCTCACAATTGAAATGTCCCAACTGATAAAGAAGTGTCACCCTGTGCACTAAAAAAAGGAGTAGCCACACACCCAAGTGTGGAGAGTTAGTCCTGGCTGTGAAGTCTACAAGGCTGAACTAAGAAACCAAATGGGTTTGTTTGCACTCCACCCTTGAATCAAAATAGCTTGGAGACTCAGAGAGAAAGTCAGGAAAGCATTTGGCCTGCCCCAGAAATGGCATCTGTCTCAAGGCACTGGGCTGCACTGGCCAGAGTAGCAAAGAACCCTCTACTCCCCCACCCTGCCTCACTCTTTCTCCATTTAGAAACCAGACTCCCAGAGCAGATGGTGACACTGGACACAGTGGGAGGACAGAGCTAACAGGACGGGGTGAAGAGGGTTGGTGGAGGCAGGGGAAGGAGACACCTGCAGCACTGAGGGGGAAGGGCAGATCCGAGATGAAAATGATGAAATGAATGTCCACGAGACCCAGAAAACCAAGCAAGGTGGAATGGATGAACAAGTTCTGGTGCCCCCAAACCATGGAATGTTACTCAGCAGTGAAATGACCAAGTTATTTACAGATGCAACAATCTGGAACAATCTGAAAGACATTATGGGAAGGAGAGAAGCCAGTCATAAAAGGTTACCTGCTGCATGGTTCCATTGATTTGACATTCTCCAAGAGACAAAACTATGGTGACAGAAGAGATTGGTCAGGTGTGGTCGCCAGGGTTATACGGGGAGTCAGGGTGAGCAACCATATGAGGAGCCTTTTCAGGGTGATAGAACTGCTTGTGCTGGAGGTTATAAGGACCTGTACCTGTGCTAAAACTCATAGAACTGCACACTGAAAGAAACAGGAATTTTAGTGTATGATTTTTAAAATAAAATAATAATAATAATAATAAACCTGATTGACAAAGAAAGATCAAGGTTGTCAGGAGTTGATATTGAAGTTTACTACAAAGGATTGGCATGAGGGAATAGGGGGATGGGAGTAACAAAATTTTTTTTTTTTGTATCTTGCTCTGCTGGTGTGGCTCAGTGGATGGAGTGCTGGCCTACAAACCAAAGGATTGCTGGTTCTATTCCCAGTCAGGGCACATGCCTGGGTTGCGGGCCAAACCCCCTGGTAGGGGGCATAAGAGAGGTAACCACACACTGATGTTTCTCTCTCTTTCTCACTCCCTTCCCTTCTCTCTAAAAAGAAATAAATAAAATCATTTTATAAAGTACTTGAAAAAAACTGTCAAAAATTTTTAAAAAGTTTTTAAAAATATTTTTAAAAAGTACTTGAAAATAACTTGAAATCTTGATCATGGTGTAGTTACATAACTAAGCATTTGTCAAAATTCATAGAACTATATACCAAAGAATGAATTTTACTGTATGTAAATTAAAAGCAAACAAGTATATTTTAAAACTATAATGAAAAAAAATTGAAATTTGGGGCCAGGGGCAATGCACATCTATTTATGCCTCCAGACCTAGATGTTACCTGTGGGTTTTACCTTGAAGAAGAAAGCTAAGTGAATGAAGTCAAGTTAGTAACCAAATTCAAAATAGAAGAAGCCTTTGTTTTTCATTGTGTTACAACAACATCTAATGAACAAAGACTTATCCTACAGTTTTTGAAATTTCAAAATTTAAAACATGTCTTATGACTATTTAGTATTTAAAAAAAAATCAGGTTCATCTCAAATTTCTTGGTAGCAGCAGACACCAGCAGAAAGTGGAGCCGTGTGCCCTGTCAGAGGGAAGGGCGAGGCCCCAGGCACCCACTCGCACAACCTGGTTTTCATCTGAAAGGTCAACATAAAGTCAGTGTAAGCCTCAGAAAGTGTGTCACCCACACGTCCCTCCTAGAAATAAAAATACATTTGGAAACTTGCTTTAGTCATCTTGGAGGCAAACCAAAATGAAAATCTCAAACAAGGAAAAGTAACAGTACAAAGGGATTATGGTAGATAAACATTAAAATCAATTAAACATGAAAATACAATTAAAATTAATGGAAAGCGAAGAAATGTTTATGAAATACAAGATACATATGCTTTTAAAACAACTGAAAAAAGTGGCAATTATTAAGCTCTAACGCACAAATTTGTAAAGTAAATATAGACATAAAAATCTGAGGGACGATACAAGCCACTGCACTTGACAGTCTTTGAGAAGGACCATTTTCCTAGACTTACTAGGGTCGGCACCAGGCACACGGGAATCATTGGTATGAGGAGGTTCAGTGATGTAATCTAGCATTTCAATGTTAAATTTCTAAGAAATAAATGTAGAATTTGTTAATAGTTATTCTATGGTTTAAACATATTCTTCATTTAAACTCTTTGAGAAAATTAAGAACAGAAGAACATGTTTCTAACACAACGAAGACTTCTCTCTCAAACCACAGCCAAACCATTAAAATCAGCTCTAGGATACAACACGGACAAACCTGGAAGATGTGATGTTAAGTGAAAGGAGCCAGTCACAAAAGGATAAGTACGGTAGATTCCACTCTTGTGAGGTACGTAGTGTAGTCACATTCACAGAGACAGAAAGTAGACAGGAGCTGGAGCAGGAAGGGAGCTGGAGAAGAGGAGAATGGGAAATTCTCTGTTTAACGGGTATAAGAGTTTCAGTTTTATGATACAAAAAGGGTTACAGAGACAGACAGTAATGATGGTTGTACAAAGTCATGAGTATGTTTAATAGCACTGAACTGTCACTTAAAAATAGGTAATGTGGGAGATTTTGTGTTGTATGTATTTTACCACAATAAAACAAAACCTTTTAAAGGCTGGAAGAAATTAACAAAAATAATGTGTTACAGATTATAAGTGATTATTTCCCTTTATCTTTATCTCTCAAACTGTCCATAATACCATGTGTCTTTTATGATTTAAAAAATAAGTGGAAAACCTAATCAGAACTAAAAATGTGCTTTATGAGTGGAAATAGCAGCTTGCATTGAATTAGCCCCTGTGTGCCGTTGCTGTGTTATCTAATCCTGCCACTATTCTGCTGAGTTGATACGTTGGACACAAAGTGTAACTGGGACTTAGGAGGGCCATGTGAAAAATTCACGAATCTTTTTTAAGAGGCAAACATAGTTCCTAGGAAGATCTTTAGTTGAGTTCCTCCCATGTGCCCATCTGAGCTGGTTGGTGCAGGCATTCCAGGCAGAGAGAAGAACAACAAAGACAGCAGGGGAAGGGCTTTTAGGTGGAGAGCTGGGACCACCCTGGAAGAACCGTGCCAGTGAGGTAGTGGCGCTGATGAGGGTTTATGAGCTGGGGCGGGGGGGGCGGGGTTGGGGGCGGTGGCAGCGATGTATTTTTGAATACTTAAATCTAGGAAATGAGTGAACAGTACTAGCGACATTTTAAAATCTCTAGTTAAACAATAATGTGTGTTGCGGGGTGGGGGCAGGGTGCGGGGTGCTGGGAGGAGAGGCTTGTAGGACCAAGGCCATCAGTGAGGCTGGCACAGTCAGCTATCAGCAGAGGAAGGGCTCCCAGAGCAGGTAAGACACAGGCTGTCCCTGGGAAGGTGAGCCAGAGGGACAGGTGAAGACATGCAGGAGGGTCTTGCATCACAGTGGTGCTCTCCAGTGTTTGTAAAACCAGCCACCTGTAGAGACTTTCACATCAGAAAACTGCCTGTCATATGACACTCTGCAGATGTCTGAAAGAATGCAGCAGCAAATGTAGAACCATGTCTTAAGTTGAACTGTATAAAATGTAGAACCACGTCTTAAGTTGAACTGTATAAAATTGCCGTTTTGTACACTATAAAGCAGCCACATGACAACAATTTCATAGGGTTCAATCCAATCCATAGTGTGATCTCTCATTCTTGTTTAAAAAGAAAAGAAAAAGCAAGTGCATGTGGTCAACTTCACTGGGGTAACAGGAAAACACTGGAATGGAATGGAACTGGGGTGTGTAGGTAAGTTGAAGCTTTTAGTTTTACTTTAACAAAACACTTCTCTATGGCTTACATTCATCACAGTGTGGTGATTGTGTTTTTTTTTAAATAAAGGAAAATTCAGGAAATATGGAAGTTGCATTACGTGTGTTTTAACCCTCAAGGCTGATCGGATTCTGATCTTAGTTCTGTCACCGACTCAAAGTATGGCCTCGCTCACTTAGCTCCTCTTTTGTTAAGTGGGGGGTTGGTTTAGATCGGTGCATCTGGAACCTGGACACACATGGAAGTCTCCTAGGGGCCCTTGAAAAAAGTGGGGAGAGAATCAGCAGGTCTGGGAAGCTGCATCTTGAACAGCCCCTCCCCAGATGACTACTAATCAGTGAGGTATGGGAACCCCTGGTCCCAAGGTTGCATAGGTTTCCTTCCAGCTTTAAAATTACTTTATTCCATATCTGTTGTTGCTTTTATCTTCCCTCTTTAACTGAGTTTAGCCCCAACCCAATAAGACATCCAACTCCATATCACAGAAACGTCTTAAGCAATGCTTCTAGGACCCAACCCATTCAGCAAGGAAAGACTGTAGCCAGTGTAGAATACATATATGAATGCTTAAATGCTTTGAATGGATTAAGCATTTTGTTTTACTCAGATTATTATTTTTTGCATGAATATCAACCATTTTGCATTTGGAATCCTTCTGCAAACAGAGCAGTTTGTCTTTGTGTTTGCTCATTTAAAAACAAATATTTGCCTGCCAAGCAAATACTGTCTCTTAGGATGTGCTATTAATAGGATAATTAGGCAGCCGGTAATGAAAAGGATTGCTGGTAATTATGGCAAGATTTGTTTTGGCATTTGAAGGCAGCGATGGAGGCTGGAGTGCTAAAATCTACCTTAGAGTTAATTAGTACAATTAGAACACACCTGAAAAAATAGCCCAGCTAATGAACACTTCACTCTACGTTTAAAGTGACAGTACTCAGTGGGTCCCAGGCTGCCTGGGCAACCCCAGCCCTGGTGTTTCTACTGTGACAGAGGGTCATGCACAAGACAGAGAATTTTCATGACTCAAAAGTGCCTAGCCTCATTTTTCAAGACATCATTGTCTTTGAGCCCTTTCCTCTCAACATAACCCCTATTCATCCCACAAATTGTTTGAAAGTAAGTTCTGTATTTTCATATTTGAGCTTCATGATAGCCCTTTGAGGCAGATAAGCAAGGTTTAGGGTTTGGGGATTTCGATGGCATTTTTCAAATAAAGAAATTGAGGACAAGAGATGCCTGAGGGTTTCCCAATGTGGGGTTAATACACGGCTCTCCCACCACCCATGAAGAGGGCTGGCCAGGTGGCCCCTGGCCAGAAGGAATGTGCATTGTTTTGGGAATGCATTGTAACTCCCTCCTTATCTCCTTTTGGGACCAGCTTCTTGTACTTTGACTGCCTCTTGACCTTTTCCTTCTGCACGTGCACACTGATATAACATAGCTCTGGGACGCATGTAGGTTTGTGCAGCATGGACCCAAGCTGTCTTCGTCTGGGACCCTTATAATGTGACTCAGACTGGAGGGGGTGGGGTCTCTCTTGCACTGACCCACCCCTATCTGTGCACTCCCCTGTAATATGAGTAATAAACAGCATGCCATGCTCGTTTCAGTAGCACATATACTAGAATAAACAGCATGCCCACATCAGCTAGTCTACCAGGTGGATGTTTTTTTCGGAATCTTATAAACATTTAAGCAGCTTCCCAGTTTGCTGCTCCTGTGCTACACCCAAGGTCACAGATGAGGTGAAAAGTCACAGCCTAGAGCTGAGAAAAATCAGAGAATGATGTGGACATATCTGCACAAAATGCTGAACTTGCAGAAGATTCAGGGCCCTCTAACCTGTGGCCCTGGCTAACATCTCGTTATGAGATGGGTCTCATAGCTACATTCATTCAGCTTAGAAAATATTCTCAAAGTTATCCTTTTCCCTCTTTACTCTGGCCTCTCCTCCCTGTTACTCATTCTCAGTGAGGTTTCCCTCCATGAGCAAGCAGGCATGGGGGCAGGTGGGCATTGGTGGGCCAGTGTGTGTGTAGCTGAATGAGCACTTGGGTAGGAGGAGTGTGCATGAGAATTTGAGTAGTTACACACACACACACACACACACACACACACACACACACACCATGGGGAAAAGCATTATAGCAGCAAATAGAGGAGGAAAATGGCAGTCAGTCTAAGGAATGTTCTGCAATAGAAAACGTTACTCAACAGCTTAAAGTCTTAGTTTCCTCATGTAAAACATGCAAACAGAATTGATATCCACCACATAGGTTTATCTTTAAGGGTGTAGTGAAACTGTTCCTAGCATGCCCTGCCCATTATCATCACCATAATTATTACCACAATTGATGCTGTTGTGAACTGTGCTTTCTTGTTAACCTGTGCATGATCAAACACCGGGGTTTGCTTATTCAGACCTTGAGCAGTTCAGGGACAATGAGGAAAGGAGGCTAGAAAGTCCAGGGAGACCACACTCTTCCCAGATCCATGAGCCCAGTTCTCTACCTAGGACCAAAATTAACCTGCAGAATTCTGCCAGAAAAAGAATAAAGACTCAGACCTGAGACTTTTGGCTGTCTGCTCCTGCATTGCACTCTCTAGAATCTTTGTCTTCAAAGGCAAAGAACTACAGCAGCTAGAGATTCACGAGGAATATACTACATACCTTTTCTTTTAATAAAAAAAAAAGACCTGTACTCAGAAAACTATAGGACATTGAAGAAAGAAATTGAAGAAAATACAAATAAATGAAAGCGTATACCATGTTCATGGATTGGAAGAATTAACATAATTAAAATGTTCGTGCTACCGAAAGCAATTCATAGATTCAACACAATTCCTATTAAAATACCCATGACATATTTCACAGATCTAGAACAGACATTCCAAAAATATATATGGAACCAAAACATACCCCAAATAGCCTCAGAGTTGAAGGTATCACAATACCTGATATCAAAATATACTACAAGTCCATTGTAATCAAAACAGTCTGGTACTGGCCTAAGAACAGGCATATAAATCATTGGAAAAGAAGAGAGACCCCAGAAATTAACCCATGTCTCTATGGTCAATTAATATTTGACAAAGGAGGCAAGAGCATACAATTGAGTAAAGACAGTCTCTTCAATAAATGGTGCTGAGAAAACTGGACTGGTACATGTAAAAATGAAACTAGACCACTAACTTACACCATGTACTGGAACAAACTCAAAATGGATGAAAGACTTACATGTAAGTTGTGAAACCATAAAAATCCTAGAAGAAAACATAGGCGGTAAAATCTCAGACATCTCTTAGAGCAATAGTTTTGCTGATATGTCTCCTAGGGCAATGGAAATAAAGGAAAAATAAACAAATGTGATTACATAAAACTAAAAAGCTTCTGCACAGCAAAAGAGCCTATCAACAAAATGAAAAGGAAACCCACTGTATGGGACACCATATTTACCAATGATACATCTGATAAGGGGTTAATATCCAAAATATATAAAGTTTACACAACTTATAGTGAAATCTAATGAACAAAATGGAAACAGAGGCATGGACACATGGAATAGACACATGTCAGAGGAGAGGGAGGAAGCAGGAGGGAGGGACTGGATGAAAGGAAGTGAAGGGATTGGCCAAAGAACATACGTACATGACCCATAGACACAGACAACAGTGTGCTGATGGCCAGCGGGAAGGGGAGAGGGAACTTGCAGGAGGGGGGACACAGCAGGGATGGGATAACTGCAGTAGTGTCAACAATAGAAATAAAGAAATATTAAAGATAAAAATTTATTTTTTAATTACATTGACTAGATTGTCTTTATCCCATTATATGTTTTTTCCTCCTTTGTCATATATTAATCAACCATATAGGTATGGGTTTATTTCTGGGCTCTGTATTCTGTTCCTCTGATCTGTATGTCTGTTTTTATGCCAGTACCAGGCTGTTTTGATTACTAGACATCTAGTATAGTTTGGTGTCAGGTCACGTGATACCTCTGTCTTTATTCTGCTTTCTCACGATTGCTATGGCTATTCGGGGTCCTTTGAGGTTCCACATAAATTTTTGGATTATTTGTTCTAGTTCTGTGAAAAATGCCATCAGCATTTTGATAGAAATTGCACTGAATCTTTGCTTTGGGTAGTATGGACATTTTAATTATGTTACTTCTCCTATCCATGTACACATTATATGCTTCCATTTATTTGTATCTTCTTCAATTCCTTCATTTAGCGTCTTATAATTTTTGAATACAGGTCTTTTACCACCTTTGTTAAATTTATTCCTAGGTATTTTTGATGCAACTGTAAAAGGATTGTTTCCTTAGTTTTCCTTTCTGATAGTTCATTATTAGTAAATAAAAATGTAATTGATTTCTGAATATTTATTTTTTATCCTGCACTTATTTATCATTTCTAGTAGATTCTTGGCAGAATCTTTAGGGTTCTCTATATACAGTGTCATGTCAACTAAGTGCAAATAATGACAATTTTACTTCTTCTCTTCTAATTTGGATGTCTTTAATTCTTCTTGTCTGATTGCTGTGGCTTGGACTTCCATGACCATGTTAAATAACAGTGGTAGAAATGAACTTCTCTGTCTTGTTCCTGATTTTTTAAAAAAATGTTTTTAGTTTTTCCCCATTGAGTATGATGTTAGCTGTGGGTGTTTCCTATATGGCCTTTATTATTTTGAATATGTTCCTCCTGTTCCTACATTTCTGAGAGTTTTTATCATAAATGGGTGGTGTATTTTCAACAAATGCTTTTAGTGCACTTGTTGATATGACTGTGTGATTTTTATTAATAATTTTGTTTACATGGTGTGCCATATTAATTGATTTGTGGATATTGGGCCAACCTTGCATCCCAGGAATAAGTCCTACTGCATCATGGTATATAATCTTTTTAATGTATATATATATATTGTTAAATTTGGTTTGCTAATATTTTGTTGAGGATTTTTACATCTATGTTCATCAGTGATATTGGCCTATAATTTTATTTCTTTGTAGTGTCTTTATCTGGTTTTGGAATTATAATAATGCTGTCCTTGTAAAATGAGCTTGGGAGCCTTCCCTCCTTTTAAACTTTTTTTTGAATAGTTTGAAAAGGACATGCTAGGATTGTGGGTTTTTTGTTTGTTTGTTTAATGCTTGGTAAAATTCTTCTGTGAGGCTATTTGGTACAAGATTTTGTTAGGAGTTTTTTGATTATTGTTTTGATATTGTTGGTTGTAATTGATATGTTTACATTTTCTGCTGCTTTTTGATTCAGTCTTGGAAAATTGTATGTTTCTAGAAATTTATCCATTTCTTCCCATTTGTCCAATTTGTTGGCATATAGTTGTTTGTAATATTTTAATGTAATCCTTTGTATTTCTGTGGTGTCATTTGTTAATTCCCTTTAATTTCTGATTTAACTTATTTGGGTTCTCTCTGTTTTTTGATGAGTCTGGTTAAAGGTTTATCAATCTAGTTTATGTTTTCAAGGAATCAATTCTTGGTTTTATTGATCTTTTTGTATTGTGTTATTTTAGACTGTTTATTTTTACTCTGATCTTCATTGTTTCCTTTCTTCTACTCATTCTGGGCTTTGTTTGTTTTTATTTTTCTAGGTCCTTAAGGTGTAAGTTTAGATTGTTTATTTGAGAATTTTCTTGTTTCTTGAGGTAGGCCTGTAATGCTATGAATTTACCTCTTAGGACTGCTTTTACTATGTCTCATAAATTTGGGGTTGTTGTGTTTTCATTTTTATTTGTCTCAAGACACCTTTTGACCTCTTCTTTGATCTCACTGTTAATCCATTCATTTTTTACAAACATGTTATTTTGTGTTATTAAATGTGTTTGTGTGTTTTTCAGTTTTTTTCTTGTAATTGTGGTTGGAGAAGATGCTTCATATGATATCAATCTTTTTAAATTTATTGAGACTTGTTTTGTGGCCTGACATGTGGTCTATCCTAGAAAACATTTCATGTGCACTTGAAAAGAATGTGTATTCTGATGCATTGGGGTGAAATGCTCTGAAGATATCAGCTAAATCCTTCTGGTCTAGTGTGTCATTTAAGACCCCTGTTTTCTTTTTTATTTTCTGCCTGGAAGCTCTATCCATTGATTTTAATGGGGTATTAAGTCCCCTACTAAGACTGCATTACTGTTGATCTCTCTCTTTATGTCCATTGATATTTGCTTTATATATTTAGGTGCTCTTATATTGGGTGCATAAATGTTTGCAAAGGTTATATCCTCTTGTTACATTGATTCTTCTATTAGTATGTAATGTTTTTCTTTGTCTTATTATATAGCCTTTTTAAAAAAAATCCATATTGTCTAATATAAGTATTGCTACCCCAGCTTTTTTTCCCATTTCTATTTGATTGAAATATCTTTTCCCATCTTTTTACTTTCAGTCTGTGTATGTCTTTCTATTTGAAGTGGGTCTCTTGGAGACAGCATATATATGGGCCTTTTTTTCTTACCCACTCAGTTACCCTGTGTTTTTAGATTGGAGCATTTAATTCATTTATATTTAAAGTAATTATTGGTATGTATGTATTTATTACCATTATACATTTTATGTGTCTCTTTTTTTCTTTCTTCTTCTTAAAAATTCCATTTAACATTTCTTGTGGTTCTAGGTTGGTGGTAGTAAACTCCTTCAGCTTTTTCTTGTCTGGGAAGTTTTTTATTTCTCCTTTAATTTTAAATGATGACCTTGCTGGGTTGAGTAGTCTTAGCTATAGTTCCTTGCTTTTCATCACTTCAAATCTTTCATGCCAATCCCTTCTGCACACCACACAATTTCAAACATGGTCTTTAATCTGTAGAACACCCCTGGAGCCAGGTCTCATCATCTTCTTAAAAATGAAGAAAGTGTGGCTCAGAAAGGTTAGATAACGTGTCCTAGGCCACACAGCCAGTCAAGCACCAGGCCAGAATTGAAACTGAAATGACTGGCCCCGAGCCCAGGCTCTTTTCACCCCATGCAGAGTTGTGTATTGTCTGTGGCTCAAAGTCTCCTGGTGAGAACTTGAGGACTTGGGGCCACTGTGGGCACATTCCTGGGAACTGTGGGACCCCTCAGCCACCCCATGGCCATTAGCATTAGAAATCACAAGAACAGGACTTGCATTTTGTAAAAGGAACTCAAAGAAGAAAATCCCTCACATAAAAGCTGAAATCTATGTCCTGCAGTAGCTGGATTTGCACTGATTAATAGAAAATTGTATTTATATAACCCTTTAATCTGTATTTATGTGTTGCTAAGGGTGAAGCTAGCTGGTAGGGGAATTACATCTAGATTAGCTTTGGTCCATAAGCAGCCTGGATTGGAGCTGCTTTCTGTGCTGAAAAGAGAGAATCAAAAGGATTTGAAGCAGGAATTCCCAATGAGGCCTCCATCCCTCTCTTTCGCCTTGGAACCGATGAGTCTGGGTCATTCAAGGGCTACACTTTAAAGCTTCATGGCCTCCCTGGTCAGAACAAGAGGCAAGATTACCCAAATAGCTAATTTCCAGCTGAGTTCAGCTCTTAGTTTCCTAAACAAAATTGGTTTTATTCTTCTCAACATGTGTTTGGCAAGATTAAAGATCCGCCAACCTGTGCAGCTTAATATGTGCTGCATTGGAAGCAGCCCATGTCCTCCTGTACTGAGGAAGGGAAGTGGGAGGGGCAGAGCCTGAAATCTTGTTTATTGAGTTGGAAAAACCCTTAATGGCTAAAGGGTATTGATGCAGGAATCTTAATCATTTGTTGTGTTTGTGGGAAGTCATTTGATCTCAAAATCATTTTAAAGTGTTTTAGCTCTTGTTATTTTTTTCTTTTGGAAGTTGAATCAACAGATGGGCATGGATGGAGGAGATTCTGTTGCAAAGGTCAGTTCTATTCTCCTGGGGTGGGGGCAGCCTGACCCTGGGGCCATTTTTGGGGGTGTGAGACTCAATGAACACTGTATCCAGGATGTCAGATGGGGCAGGTATGGCCAGGTGAGGCTGAGAGGTACTGTGGGGAGGGAGACAAGAAGGCTGGAGTTTGACTCCAGGGCAAGGAGCCTACCACTGTTCCCACTTTTGCCAGGAAGCTGAATTCCACTGAGTCCAGTGTGGCCAGAAGTTGTTGACCTTGGTCAGACTGATGTCCTACCCGAGCCTGTTCTTTATCAGTTATAATGAAAAAAGTGGACTAAATGACTGATGAGATTTATTCCGGCTCTAATGTCATTAATCCATGAAGCATCTCCATGGATTTTATAGACAATCAGAGAAGCATTTCCCAACACCTTCAAATCCTCCATAGCCGTGGTAGAGCATTGTGGTTTAAAAGTGCAGGCTCTGCAGTCAGCTGCCTGCTGGGGAGAAATCCATTCTGGCCCTCCCACTTATAAGTCCTACAACCCTGGCCTAGCTCCTTAGTCTTTCCTTGCTTTATTTTCATCCTAATATTGCAATGATAATAACAGCACCTACATCACAGAGCTAAAGTGAGAAATAGATGGTTAAATATGTGCAAAGCTGCTATAGCCATCTGTGGAGCCCATTGGGTGCTCAATACTAGTAGCTGCAATCATTCTTGCCCTCCTGATTGCAAACCACTCTGCCCTTACCACTAGCACTACTCGCGTGGGCCTAAGAACATACACCTTGTATAGCTCCTGGGTTGCTTCTTGACTTGTCATGGGCCATTTGAGCTATGTTTCCTGGAGGATATGCCAGGCTGTCACTAAGTAGTTGTTGAACAAACAACCACTTGTAACCTATGACCCATGAGCAGAACCCAGCTTCTATCCTGAGGTTTTCTTACTTTACTTCCTCTTGTCTGGTCCTCAGTAAAGATGCAAATCAAATGGTCTCCCACACCCAGCATTCCTGACCATACTCAAACACACACTCCCTCTTATCTTAGGTATTTTACCAAGGAAGTATAATTCTCTGCTTTCCAAGGACCTCCAAACTTGAAATCAACCCAGATGCTCTTGGAATCAGAGAGAGTTCCTTGGGGTGGATGTGAGTGGGGTGGTGCTGGGGAAGGAGCCCAAGAGCAAGTGAAAAGGGCAAGGTCTTTGCTGGTCTTGTCTGGTCTTCCCTGTCCCCACCTGTAAAATCAGGGTATGACACTGGATCACTCTTTCTCAAAGTGTGTTCAGCACAACACAAGTCCCAAAAATACTGTCAGAGTGAAAAAGTCTGCCAAAAAAAAAAGACGAAGAAAAAGACACATGTGGCTGCTATATCCCCTTCTTGATGATGTGCAAAATTCATTAGCAGATTAAAGGCTCTGAGAGGTCCTGCGGTATAAAAGTAAAACAGTTTAGTTTAGTTTCACTTTACCCAGGGGTCCCTAAGAATTTCTGCCAATAGAATCTTCTTTTCATGTGATTCCCCTCGTGGCCTCTCATGGAATCAGACTGTGCTTCCTCCCCCAGGAAATGAACAGACATGCAAGATGCAGTGGTCCCAAGAAAAAGAGTTCAGTGTCTGTTTCTTGGCTTGAGGGAGAAAAAAATAAAAGAGGAAGCATGAACCATGTGGCCAGCCTTGCACAGTTTCATAAAAAGAACCTGGCCTCTGACCCAGGGCAACAGGGAGAGAGGTGAGAGGGAGTTCAAGAAAGAGTCAAGAAGCCAAGCTTGGGTTGCTCACTATAAATAAATAAATCAGGGAGCCACTCTGCAAAGCAGGTTGCATTGCATTATTTGAGCAAGGCTGTTAGACATCTGGACATTGCTGTTAGCCCTCATCCCACCTGTTGCCATAAATTTAAGCTAATCCTGTGGGGCTCAGGATCATAAGAATAATCCTCACATCTGTGTGGGCTTTTCAGCTTTTGAAGAGCTCATTCACAGAATTATCTCATTAGTTCCCTTTGGTGCCTATGGGAAGGACTCAGGGATGATCATCTCTATTTGGCAGAGAAGATGGTGAAACCCAGAGAAGGAAAGGGACTTTTTCAAGGTCACCCAGCAAGGCAGTGGAGAGCTAAACCAATGCACATGTCTCCTGATCCCCAGCCCAGAACTCTCCCAGAAGCACAGTGGTGCCTTACTAAGAACCCCCTCAGACACAGATGTGTCCCCACACCTGCCACAGTCCCATGCTGGGTCTGGCTCAAAGAAGTATGTGTTCCATACTCCTGCCACCATATGTGAGAATGAAATATAGGTAGGAAGTTACATTGGAAAGATCATAGGCTTTAGAATCAGTCTGTCCAGTTCAAATTCCAGCTCCAACTTCCTGATCATCAAACCTCAGACCCTATGGTTGAGCTCTCTGCATCTGCTCCTCACCCTTAAGGTGGGGAAGAAAGCCCTGCAGTGAGTGCCACCTACTTTATCTGCTCTCCATCTCTCTTCTCCTGATAATGACTCCCCATTTTGGGGGAACTATTCCTACCCCAACTCTAGCCATGTAGCTCTGGAGGATGCTTTCCATCACACCATTCTCACTGGTATGGCTGTAGGAGTTGGTATTTTCAAATTGAAATAAGTAAAGAGCCCATTCCTTTCTGGGGGTAAAGCCTTATGGAAAGTGCTGGCTCAGGAGACTGAAGCTGTTGTGTAGAGGAAAGTGGAGCAGAGATGGGGAGAGAGGCCTGGGGGCATCTGAGGCCTGGGATGCAATCAACTCTGAGGCCCTGCCCTTCCCATGGGTGGGTTGCATGAGCCTATGAATCACCTGGTCAGCACCCGCTGCCCCACTCCCCATCCAGCCCATAGGACCCAGACTGCCCTGAATGTGTAGCAAATGGGAATTACCACCTGTGTTCACTCTGAAAGGTCCCACCAGCACAAACCCCAGGGAAGCAGGCACCAGTTTAGGGAGGATTCCTGAATAGCAGTCCATACAGTGAGCAAAGGACCTTACTCTCCTCGGCCTTTACAGATTTCTAGAAATTCAGAGCTTACAAGATTTAAAGACTGGAGTCCTAACCTCTCATTTTAACAAAAGGGTGAGACAATCCATTTCATGTCCTGTGAATCCTAAGGGCGTTTGACTAGTTAGAAAGAGTTTCAGGATATAGGGAATCCAGAATTCTGGACTCTGGTCTCTGCTCTTTTGGCTGCCTTTCTCTACTTTGGCTCACACAGTTAGAGAATAAAATGGGAGGAAATGACTGGATAATGGGAATGTATTTGTATCCTCTGCTTTTCTTCAATAGGGTTGTGAGGATTGAGCTGGATCACATAATATGTGGCTGTGAAAAGACTTAAGAAAGTATAAGCAGTTACAAAACAAGAGATTATTGTTGTTACGAAGTGACAGACCCAAGTTTCCCTTGACACAAAGCCTGACTTCCCTCAGGGTAATAATGGTAAGCTAGGCTGTGAGCAAAGGCTGGAGAAGGCAGTTAGGAAATTGAGTGAAAATTATCTCCTAGAAAGTCTTAGCCAGGCAGCCATCAGCTCAGTCCCCTGCCTTCCCTGTCCTCTTCCTCCAGCCTTCCATTTGCCTGAACTTAGGAAGGCAGGTGACAGGCCAACATTCCTGGTTTGTCTGAGACTGAGGGCTGTCCTCAGACATGGGACTAGCCTTGCACATGCTCCCTCATACTGCTTTGCATCACACAGTAGGTGACAGAAACACCTGAGGGCCAGGTTCTGACAACTGCGGTGTAGCCTTTCACATGTCCTCATAGAGTAAGCAACCATGCAGTATGTCTGGGAATGAGAAGGACTTCTTGAGTTAATAGGTGTCTGGCAAGACTCACTAGCACCCATACCAGGGGTATGTTCTTTAATACTTCTGTTTCTCCCTGTGTCCTGAGCCACTGTTCTCATCACATTCCAGGGCTTGGCACATGCATAGCTTGGCTCAAAGACATCAGCGATCCTGCGCCTCTGTCCATGGTGCTGATACATTTTTTTGTACACTACAGCAAGGGTGTTTTTTCTAACCCTAGGATACTAGTTGGTTCATCCTGATATTCATTCAATAAATACCTTCATCAGTTACCTTGGGCTGTATAATAAGTAATCACCAAATGTAATGGCTTTAAATGAGCACATTAATCATTTCTTATAATTCTGTAGGTTGCCTAGATTATTTTGGCTTAGGCCATTTTGGCTGATCTGTGGTCAGCTGATGGTTTGGCTGATGCTGGGTGAGCCTCACCCATGCACCTGGTGATTTTTTGGCTGGGGAAGCTCAGTTATCTTCCCTGCAGTCTCTTTAACAATGTGAGCTCAGGCTTATTTGTATGGTGGACTCAGTGCTCTATGACTACAGGGGAAGACAATCTCCAATGCTCCAGTTCTTTTCAGATCTCTGTCACCTTTGCTAAAGTTCCCTTATCCAAACAAAGTCACGTGAACAAGTTCTGAGCCAATGTGGGAATGGAGTCCCCAAAGTCCCACACACAGTGAGGAGAATGATTGTGGCCATTTTTCAGAAATAATCTGTTACTTCTCATATTACCCTGTACCCCAAAGCACTATAAGGCTACAAATAATAGGATGACCCACTGGTGAACCCACAGAGAAATGAGTTTGCCCCTAGAGCTGTTGTAAGCTGAGAGTCCACTTAGCCTCTGCTAAAATCACTTTCATAAGTATATCAAAAACAATTCAAAGTTTCTTCGAGCTTTCCCTTGAACATTCAGGACCACACTTCTGGTTATTGCTGCATCAGAAAAGAACTCTTTTTCTAACTTCTAAACAAATACAAAACCTTCCAAAATTCTAGCTTTTCAACACATTCAGCACTGATTTTTTAGTACAGTAGAATCTAGAGTGCAGTAGAATCCTCAGTCTGCAACTCCTCCCCAGAAGGGAGGACATGTTAGAGAACACTTTCTAGGGGGCAGACCCTTACATACATTCTCACTTCATCCTCACAACAGACCCTCCTTGACAGTGTTGCCATCTTCATTTCATAGAGAAAGAAACTGAAGTTTGGAAGATTAAGTATCTTGGGCAAAGTCACAGAAATGGCATGTTGCATGGCAAGAATTTGAACTCAGCAGTTCTGACCTCAAAGTCAGAGTTCTTTCCACCACAACCATTATGCCAGGGCTGCAGAGCATTTGGAATCAGGGTCTGAGGCCTGGGGCTTTGATTCTAGCACTGCCCCCAGCTCCAGTGTGACACTGAGACACTCACCGGGGTTCTGTTGTCTCATGTGAAATGTGAGCCTTAGAACACCTGAATGTGCTACCCAGGCTCAAATGGAGAAATGCAAATGTTCTCAGGCTGCTCACTGGCACTGTGAACAGGGAGGTCAACTGACTCTTCAGAGAGTGGCTTGGCACATCTTTCAAAGTTTTAAGTGTGTGTGTTGCCTGGTCTGGCAGATCTAATTCTACAAATGTGTGTTAAAGAAATTTGTCCACACATTAGGAGATATGTACACAGGTGTTTATTTCAGCATTGTTTATAATATCAAAAATAGAAGTAATTTAAGTGCTCAAATGAATTAATTATGCTTGTTCATGCTATGAAAACTATAATTTTAAAGGAGGAGAAAGATCTACTGATGAGGAAGTATGTCCAAGTATATCATTAAAAATAAAGCATATCTGTATTGTAGCATGGGAAGATCACTAAAACATTTTAAGTGAAAAGATAAATTGTAGAATAATAAACCTATGTATGCTTATTTGTGGAGAGAGAGAGAGCAAGAGTGAGTGCAAAATTTGGAAGGAAATGCCAAACTATTAACAACTGTTGTCTCAACAAGTAAGAAGATGATGAACTAGCTTTTTATTCATTTGTTTTTACTCTTTACATTTCTGTATTATTTAGCATGTTCACAATAGATATGCATTATATTTTTAATGAAAGAAAGACCAGAATTCTAATGCTGGAGGAAACTTTGAAGGTGAACGCTGCCCATAGAGAGAAGCTGGCTAGTCATTGTCACATAAGGCAACTACTGGTAAAGTCATGCTGAGACCCTGGCCTGTCAATGCCCCATCTAGGTTAGTTTCAATCATAAGGACAAGCCCTTTGGAAAGCATATAAATCATGGACTTTTGAAAATTACTGATGAAGTACAAGGGGAAATCCTGGTCAGATGTAGAGAATGGCATTTGGTCTTTACTGAGTCACTCACCTACTAGACAAAGTCACTTCACTTCTCCAAGTTCTGTTTTCAGCATCTGTAAAATGGGACTAATGATGTCCACCTCCTAGGATTGTCCTAAACCTCAAATAAAACAGACAGCAAGTCCTGGCAGCAAAAACAGGAACTTGAGCCCTAAACATGTCTGGGTTTATTTATTCAGTCTGCTTCTCTGAACACTGAAATTAGCAAAACCCACCTCACTGGGTTGTCGGAAAACTAAGGTGATAAAATGCATGTCAAGTACTCAGCATGGTCTAGGGACTCAGTGTGGAAGCCATCACTGTGATATGAATGTTCTGTGAAGATGGAGGGGCTCACATTGGACAGTCAGCCGTAGGGGCTTGTGATTCCTGGGCTGGTTTCCCCTCCTGTACCCCTTCCCATCTCCCCTGCCTCCCTGAAGCAGAATGCTTCAGACACTTCAGATACTGCAGGGATCCAGCCTTATGGGAGAACTGATCTTCCGACACAGCTGTTCCATTGGCCAAGCACAGAAAGCAGTCATACATTTTTTATGTAAATACATTTTTGCTTCTCACAGATATAGGAGCCTCACCCATGGGGTCAGGGACACACTTGGGGTCTGGAATCGAACAAGGACAGATTCAAATCCTGAATCAGTCCCCATAGGCTTTATGACATTTTTACTTCATTGTGCAACAATAGGGAGCCCAGGCAAGTTGTTAAGAGAATGACCTGGCTTGAGAGAACATTATGTTCTTTTCTCCTAAAGATTGGAGTTTCTCTGTACATGAACTCTTGTCATCTCTGCTCACAGAGTGAAAGAAAGGCAATTCTTGCCTGTGTATTTTAGGATGGATGGAATTCTGCTGTGTCTCTCCTCTGCTCAGTGCAGGACGGGATGAGAGAGAGCATGAGGTAGGAGCCTGGCAGGAAGATCCCAGTCAGGCCTCTGCTCGGCACATAAAATTCGTGTTCCTCTAGCAATTGTCCCTGATTCCTCTCAGCCCTGGCTTCCCTCTCCTTCCCTAGAGCACCTGGGCCTAACAGGTGTACAGTGCAGATTGCACTGGATGTTGTCAAACAGACCAAGACTTCCTGGGAGGCAGGCCCTCAGTGACCTGCTAACAGCTGGACATGGAGGGAGGTCATCTGGGCTCTGGGAATGACTCTGAAGGGGACATGCCTTTGCATTCAACTGGAGCCTATTTTCTTCAGAAAAGGAGTGCAAGGGTGATTCACCAAACCCCCACAGAGCCACCACAAACAGCCCCCTTCACACCTCCTACAAAGTCAACTCTGCCTGTCCTGGATTCAGATAACACTTGGTCACGGGTCCCTGGTGTCCTCATCCCTGAGGAGCAGCCTCACTCCCCTCCCCCTCCAGGCATCCCCACCATCTACAACTAGAGCTATGACAATCTGGGGAACATGACATGAACACACAGAGCCACAGTGAGTCAGTGGCTGGTGTGTGGTTCTGACTGTGAGTGTGGCTGTGGGGCAGAGGGAGCAGAGGAGGCAGAGCCCTGAACAGCCTCGCTTGCCAGAGCCCTGGCTCTGTCTCCCGACAAGAGCCTGGCCTGGGCTGTGAGGGAGGCTGAAGGATTTATGATCAAGATCCCAGCTGGAATTTTTTTTATGCTCAAGTCTTTGAATTAAATGTTTGTGGGAGGGGGGCTTTGAGGATAGTCACAGTTGTGAGGCTGTGAGCAGAGTCAACAAAAATTTTAATTGCATAAAAATGAAGTAAATATATATTTTGGATAAAAGAAATAACATCTCTCTAGTTTTCCCCTTATATTAAGCCTTTGTTTCTAAGTTTGGATGTGGGTCTCTGCATCTCACTCCAAATGTTTTCCGGAGGAGTTGCTGCTGTGTTTCTGTTGACTTTCTTGCTCTACCCCAGAGAATAGAATAAGGGCCAGAAAACCCTATGAACTTGTTCCCCAAAGTGTGGACTCTGGACCAGCAGCACCTCTGGGGAGCTTGTTAAGAATGCAGAGTCTCAGGCCATGCCCCAGACCTCCAGAATCAGAATCTGCACTTCAGTATGCTCCCCAGGTGTTTCCAGTGCACGTGGTGTTCGAGGAGCTGCCACATAGCGTGTTCATGGCCCTGGAGGGCGCCAGCATTGATCTTCAGTGGTATATTTACTCTTGTAATAGCAGACTTCAATGTGCATTTATAGCAAATGATGTGTCACTTATAGAAATGGTAAAATGACATCAGTTGGTATGTTTTTAAAAGTGAGTCATTTCAAAGGAAATATTTACTGACTAATAGCAAGGGTGCTCAGATACGATAAGACCTTTGAAGTGGGAACAGGAATGGCTGTTTCTGGAAGTCCGGAGCCAGGGCAGTCCCTCACAGGTCATGGTGAGGAGACAGTTGCACAGACAGAGAAAGGGGCTGGCCAAGGTCACACAGTGAGTGTGATGACAGAGGGAAGAGTGCAGCCCAAGGCCCCCTCCCAGTCCGCAGCCTCCCCTCTCCACCACCGCCCTGGCCGAGTGGCTGAAGCAATGGCCCAGCTGCAAACCTGATTCGGGAGCTCGAGCTGAGGCCACAGCAGCATCAGGAATTAGGACATTTGCAGGTGATACTAGGCAAATCAGCAGTGTCAATGACTATTACTGAAAATGAAGGGATCATGTGGCCGGTGGAGGCCAAGACTGAATCATTTCAAGATGAGCTGTCTCCCTCCACCCAGAAACCTTGGGGCACCTGACTCTTTGTTCATGAACAAACATTTTAAGTTGGTCAGTGTGGGCTCAGAAACTGTCTTGTTGGTGGAATTTGGGGAGTTTTTGCAAGTAGGAAGTCTGAGCAAGTTAGAAAGGAGTTGGTCATTTATTTTTCCAACCTGGCTTATAGAGCTCTGCTCACATCTCTGGCCTAGGCATATGCAGCTCCTTAACAGAAACAGAACAAAAAAAACTTCAGAATACTTTAGGTTTCCTCAGTCTTATCTGAACAACTATGGTTAGGTATTGTCAGTATCTGTCGCTGTTTCCAATTTTTCCACAGCACAGAATAAAGTTCCAAACTTGTTACCATTGTTTGCTGACTCTGCTCACAGCCTCACAACTGTAGCTGTGCCCTTTCTGCTGCCCGGTTCCTGGCTCCTTCTCCTGACACTCAATTCTATCATCACTGTGGCCTCAATCTAGCGTTCCAGCCTGTCTCCCACCAGTCTCCTCTTCACACCACATTTCAACCAAAACGCACCATGAAACATGTGCAGCCAAACAACACCTGCCTTCTGCGACCTTCCCGCCTAGCATTCCACACAGGCCAGGCTGTCTGCCTAGAATTCCTCTCTGCCATTGAAATCCTTCTCCTTCATGGTCTATTTTAAATGCCTGCTTCTCCAGGAAGCCTCTTTGGATTACCCCCGAGCCCTGTTTGAAACTCCGATAGCTGTCTATTGCTACTTAGTTATGATGGTTAGAATAGGCCTTGAATGACAATCTCTAGGGTTGTGGATGGGTTTTCCCTCACCCCTGTGCTCCAGGCTTCCTAGCCCAGAGCCTGAGCCGTGGAAATCCCACCAGGATTAAAGACCCTGACCCATATCCTGAGTCTGATCCCTCGCTCTGCTAGCAGTACTAATTAGGGCATAACACCAGGCAAGTTACTTAACCTGTAAACTGTAAAATGGAAATAGTAATTACTGCTTCATAGGGAAGGTATGAAAATAAAATGAGGCCATGTATACAAGGCTTAGCACACTGCCTGGCACCTGCTAGTGATTAACACATCATAGCTAGCATTAGTATCATGGATCATAATAAAAGCTGGCACTATTTGGATGGGAAGATACATTCCCAACGCATAGACCTGGATGTCCCCAGAAGAGGCTGGGCCTGGCATGTCGCCCACCTCCCAACTGCCCCCTCTGCCAGGTTGCACCTCCCGGGCCTGCTCCATGCCCTGCCCTTTCCTTCACAAATTTGAGGGGACTGCAGTCTTACCTGCACTAAGACACAGTGACTGGGCCCTGGCGCTCCTCTCCTGGGGGAAGGAAGCCAGGTCCAAGGGAGGAGGTGCTTGCTCGGGGTCTCACCTGCCCAGAGGGCCGGGGGCCGTGGCGCTCAGACCTGTGGGGCCTGAGGAATGCACAGAGGTGTTTCATCCCCCAGATCTGGCGCAGGTGTGGCCGCTGAGATGCCGCTGAGCTTCTTCCTCTCTGTTTTCAAAGAACAATGTCTCTTTCCAAGTCCTCATTTTCCTCAACAAATACAAATACATTTGTATGAGAGAAACATGACTTGCAGGTCTTTCTCTCCTGAACTAGGAGATACCTCAGGGCGAGGAATCTTTCCAAGGGCCCACCCTGGGGTCAAGTCTAGAATAGAGCATGGAGCAGGTGGTCAAACCTGCCCAGGACAGTGCATGGTGATCCAATGGGAATGAGTGAGGCACTTCCCCTCCCAGGTGTGAGGAGGCCATGCAGGCAGGAGGGAGCGGCCAGGGGCAGCTAAGACCCCAGACCTGTGTGTGGTGCTGGAGTTCAGCCCCAAGGGCAGAAGTGGTGGGACAGCCTGAGCCAGATGCCAGGGGGCAAAGCACAAGAGAGGCGTGAAGCTGAGCCAGCCTCCTCAGAGAGCAGCAGGGAGGAGCCAGGACAAGTCAGCTGGCAGCCAGTTGCCGAAGGAATAAAACAGGAGGTCGGACTTCTCAAGGGCTCACAATGAGCGTCAGTTCTCTGACCCTCGCAGCACCCTGTGCAGGAAGCTCTTTATCACCCCCACTTCACTGTTGGGGTCAAGGCAGCAGACACAGTCTCCTTCCAAACATCATCAGCCCCACTCAGTCTAAAAGGAGGAAAACGCTCCCGAGTGTTCAGTTGAGGGTGGGATGGGGGAGCGAGCTTGAGAGACCAGGAATGTCTGCACGAGACTCACCTGAAGTGCTCACTGTTAAAGTACTGAGTAGCCCTGGGAGAACTCCGGAGGTGAAAGGAAGGGCTGATATGTGCCTGCCCTCTAGCAGAGTTCAGGGCCCTGGGTTACATCCAGATAAAAAAAAAGGCAGGTTCTGGCTCAGGCGTATGGAGACCCTATGAGAAAAACCCAAAAGGCTCCCCTATGGGAAGGACCAGGGTAGGTTTTCTTTTAATCCAGTCAATAATCTGGATTTTTAACAAGCCCAAGGCATCCCCTTGATGATACCAGGATCCACAGGCAAGCTGAAGGTCAGAGCTGTCAGCTTACTCTGTCCCTGCAGTACTCTACCATGTATTATATTATTCCAGTGGTATCAGACACAGGCAAAGGTTCACGAGAAATCAGATGATAAGGTCAAGTGACCCATTACATTGTAAGAGCAGATTTCACCTGGAGAATTCCTGATTCAGGTGGTATCGTAGAGCGACACATAAACACACGCACGCACACCCCTATTCACAGCCATTGCCTCCTGACTTTGCCGTTCCCCTCACCAGAGACCTAGAGAGCATGTCCTCATCTTTAGGTTGGCTGGCCTTGCTTGGGACTGCACGGCCAGTGGAATTCAGCAGAAACAACAAATTGTTATTTTTGAGTCGGAGCTTCAAGAAGCCTGTGCTTCTGTCACAGGCGCGAGCAGATGCCTACTCTAGCCTGCTGGAGGATGACAGACATGAGGACCAGAACCCAGTTACCCCAGTTACCAAGTGGAGGCCATTCCGGGTCAGCCAACAGCCAGCCAGCCCCAGGCCTCTGAGAAAACCCGGCCCAGCACAGCACCGCCTCCTGGCCGCCTTGCAGCTGGACTCACGCTGAACCCTGGAGCAGTTATTGGATGCCTCTGAGGCTTCGTGGGGGTTTACAATACAGCACTACTGTAGTAACAGATGACTGATATGTTAGGTTTGTTAGTTTTCATCTGATAGCTGGCCATGAAGAGATGTGGTCCCTAATGCTTTTCACCCCAAGTATGGATCTCTAAGAAGAGTAAGAAAACTTGGAAGAGAAAAGCTACCTTTTGGCTCCTGAATTTTAAATTAAGGCTAAGACAATTCTTCCTTGTTCAGAATACCACCTAAAGAATCAATACTTATACTCAACAAACATTCTTAAAATAAATCAGTTTGTACTTCCAGCTCATCTTGGCTTCTTCTCAAAAACATCACTAAAATTATACTAACAAGGTTTTTAAAGGATAAGTACACAAAAATGGGGAAAATAAAAGAGGAGACAGCAAACAAGAGGTTTCAAGGAAACTTTGGAAAAGAAAAAACAGATGGACAACTGGTGAAATGACTTAGATTTCAGCTTTCTCCCTCTCCAAGCATCTGTAAGGGCTCAGCCAGAAGAAGCCGGATGATTTACATACTGGAGCCCTGGAAAAGTCTCAGTGATCAAATCCACCGGTCCCTCTGAAAGGCATGGCTGCTGGAAAGAACTGAGATCATAGACCCGATGGGAAGCTGTGTTCAACCACAATAGAAGAGTAGAAAGAGAGGAAAGCTGCTGTCCAAGAAGTGAGAGCCAGCAGAGGACAGAGGTTCCAGAACAAACAAACAAACACCCGGATGATGCCGGGGTGGGGGGGAGGTGCAGACCTTAGTGACACAAGGAACCCCATCTGGAGCGCAGCAGGAGAGGGAGCCCCGGAAGGATGGCTCCTCGGACAGAACACAGCTGGTCTGCTGTCCTTCCCCATATTGGGGGGTGTTACAGCTCCTTTGGAGACCTGAGAGAAGAATTAGTGATAAGAACATAGAAAACTAAGCAAATAAAATAAGAGGTAATTTTTAAGTACAAGAAAAATTAAAGTTGTAGAAGAAAGGAAATGTAATCATAGTATATTACATGGCCCAACTGTGAACAATATTCAAATTGTCACAGTTGTTTAAACATGAAATATTGATATATTACCAAAACTTGTGATAGGACTGTATTGGGAGGGTGGGTGAAGAAATGTGTGCATGTGTGTATATCAGAAAGTTAAATCTATCACGCAATGCCAATAGATAATGTTTAAAATGGAAAAAGTCAGAAAATAGAGATATAATCATCTTACTTAAAAACATGGAGTTCAAAAGTACAGAGAAAAGAGTTAAAAATGATTTTCTCAAGCAAGCAGGCCTGGGGTTGGGGCAGAGTAGCTCAGTGGACAGCTGTCTTCAGCTAGAAGCCTTGAAATGCCACTTAGCTTTTCTAAATTTATATAAAACTGTGATAATAATTTTAATTTAATTTAAAAATTAATTGAGGGCCACACGTATTGAAGTGACGGAGTGTCATACATATTCATCGAGCAAACATTTGTTAATCACCTACGAGAACGACAGAGCACAGCACAGGCCCCCCCACACCCCAGAGAGCCGCCTGCTGGGGAAAACGGGCCGCGGTGTCTGTCAGTGACCCCGCGGTGCCGTGAGGACGAAGTGTCGCAGTGGCATCTTGCCAGAAAGCTTTGCAGACAGAGGCGATGCTAATTCCGGGTTTATTGCCTCTATTCACCTGCTTCTTAACAACAAAGAACTTAAAGTCTTTCTAAGCTATATCACCTTCTTAACACATTTTGTCCCAAAATAAGGGATGTATGTCATCACTGTCACAGTTTATCAGCATCAACAGGCCGAATGGCTATCTCTAAGACTGTTCAAAAGTCAGGAGGTAGTGAGCTCCCAGGCATGGAAGTGCCCAAGGTGAACCTCAGAGGTCAGTGGATGTTTATCAGGAAGCCTAGGAAAAGGTGGGAGGGGGACAGTGCCCGATGAGGGGCTGGCCCACGGGTCCCAGGGGCCTCCTGCAGACTGCGGGGATGCCACACGGCACACGAAACTGACTGCTCTCCGCCGTCCCTGACAGCCACAGCAAGACCAGGGTGTGAGGCAGCAGCTCCTGACTACCAGCCCTGACCTGGAACCATAACAGGTGCAGCGTCCCAGAGCGGTCCTCCAGTTCATTTCAAAATCAGACGTCCTCCGATCGATCCCTCCTGGAGAGCTGTCAAGCCGGCTGCTTCCTGGTGTCAGCCAAGAGGAGGGAAGCAATTTATTTACTGGCTCTGACTGTGGCTAAATGAAATCAAGACAGAGCGGGCACCTTCTGCCAAGGAGAGAAACCATTCACTGGGGGCAGCCACCAAGAACCACAGACAAGGTAATGGGGAGAAAAGGTGGTGCAAGAAGGGGAACTGGAAACCCTCGTGGCTACTCCTTCTTACTTCAGAGATGGGGAAACCAAGGCACAGAGAGAGCAATCAATTTGCTCAAGGTCACATCTCAGTTTAGACTTAGAATAATGAAACTCAGCATTTATAGAGTGCTTACAGTATGCTAAGCCTTTAATATATATATATTCTCCAAAACCTGTTAGGTAAGGATCTTTGTGTATTACATGAGAATCTCCATTTTACAGATGAGCAAACGGAGGCTCAGAGGTTTAATTAAGTAGTTCAATATCATAAACCTCCAGTATGTGGGGAGGGTGAAACTTGAACTCTATCTGGTCATTGCAACCTAATTCCTAAGCTGTGGACTACACTATCTCTTGGGCTTAGAATCAAGGCCTCCTATTTCAAACCAGGCGCAGCACAATGCCTCCCACTGTGCAATGGCGCCCAAACCCTGCTCGTTGGTGCCAGTGCCCTCCAGCCACAGGGTGTGTCTGTTTCTCCTTCATCTCTGTCCCTCTGTCTCCCTCTGTTATTCCCTTCTCCATGAGAGTCTATGTCTCTACCTCTTTATGTTTATTACTATATCTCTGTGTATTTGTCAGTGTATTTGTGTGTGCACGTTTCTGGGTGTGTAAGTGCATTTATCTGTCTCTATCTCCCTCTGAATAGCTGAGAAAATGAGTTCCATAATAGACAGGGTGGGCGGATGAATGGATACGCAGATGATGAATGGATGGATACATGGATAAATGGGGGACCGCCTCCATCTACAAACAGCAGACATGGTAACGAGCAAGCATATCCCGACCCAAGCATCACTGGCAGCCAAGTCTCCCGGAGCCATTGATCAGTATCCTCGTCTAATGCTCTCCCTCCCCAAGGCCTGCACATTCGATTTTCGTCTTAACCTGAAGCTGCTTCCTCACGGCTTGGTGGCTTGTATCCAGTTTTATTGTTGATACAGATCTTTATCTGCCTTGGGCTTATAACTGACATTTAAATTACTCTGCAAACAATGAATCAATATTTATGGATTCTTGGACTGATGCATTTGTCAAACTTGGTATCCTGAGTTTCTCCAAGGCCAAAAGGGGACATGAGTCAAGGTCAAGGCTTTATCTAATTAGAAATGGGGAAGTGGGTCTGCCTCTAAACCAAGGTCTCAAACAGGAACACAGTTCTGTACCCCTAGGCTATCTACCTAGGCCAAGGCAGTTCCCCATTGGAAATACAATTCGCTTCATGAACTGTGGGTATTTCTTGTGTGTGCAAAGCACCATGTTAACCCTACATGAGAGACAAAAATGAATAAAATCAGTCCACATTCTTTAGGGGTTCCCACACTAGGAGGAGACAGAGGCACGCTTAGGTAGCTATGAGCAGATTGCACCGAAGATTGCCACAGGGATCCAAACACAGGTCATGGGGAGAAAGAAAGGAAAAAGTACCTCTAATAAGTGAAACTTCTTGAAAGGGCCCCTGGAGGAGGAAGGGCATTTCAGGAGGGGAAAACAGCCAGGACCAATAAAACTTGGAGGTACAGAACAGGTTTCAGGACTGAAAGGAAAGGTCTGTGGGGAAGTGCCCTAAAAAGGTAAACTGAAACTGGACCCCAGAGAGCTCTGGACACCAGACTGAGGTGTGTGGACTTCCTTCTGCTGCTGAAGGGAAGCCAGCAAAGGTTTTCAGCTAGGGAGACTCCTCCGTAGAGCTGTGCTTTCACAGGCTCTCTGGGAGAAGCAGGAAGTGGGGCCCTATGCTGGCAAGGACGGAAGGTGAGACCACTGGGATGCTGTTAACAGGGAATCCCACCATCCCTGGGCTTCACTTCGCAGGGTGCAGCGGAATGACTGGGCCATTTTTTCTCCATCTTTTAAGCCTGGCCCTTGCCTGCCTTGAGAAAAACTCACAGACATGAAACTGATGTTTCTGGGGCCTCTTTGGCATTGTAAGTTATGGAGGTGGCCTTGGTCATCAAGGCCAAACCGTTTATCACCCTGGAGAACTTAAGCTGTGGTTCCAGGAAGAAAGCCGAGTGAGCTCTCATCCCTGCACCAGCCCCGACACGCTTTCCCAGGCTGCAGCTTCTGCATGCAGCCACCCTTCCTGCTGAGCTGGGGCTGCAGAGACCCCCGAGGTGAGGCTTCTCTCCTGGCCTCTCTCTCTGTGCATAGCACAGTCTGAATATTTCGGGGTTGGGGAGTGAGCTCCTGGAGTTTGGGCAGGTGGTCGGGGATCTGGAGGAGGTGCAGGCACCTGGGGGGGCAAGGGGGCTGCTTCCCCTTCTCCTTCAGGCACACTTGGCCTGTGCCCTGGGCCCACAATGCATCTGGGGATCCACAAGAACCTTAGAGATCCTCTAAAATTCAAAAGGAGAACATGAATATATTTGTCTTTACATCAACACAATCATAAAATATAATTTTTAATATTTTTAATGAAGAAATGGGGCTGAGTCACGATGTGGCCCTGCTGCCCAGACGGAGATCGCTTTCCCTCTCCTCTCTGCAAGAGTGGAAACAGCCGGGCGGAGCTGGGGTCAGATCCCATTGACGCCGCTCAGGGGCTCTCACTGTCTCTCCGCATCTCAGCTTCCTCACGCATGCAGTGGGCTAATGGCCTGAACCTTACTGGTGGGGAGTAGGCTGGAGATATGCACAGGGTCTAGCAGAAAGACACGGGTACCTACAACTGTTGCCCATCTTGCCAGGCTCAGCTTAAGTTGCATCTTCCCTGAGAAGTTCGCCGACCATGCCAAGCCTCCATGGTGCCTCCTCTGAATGTCGGGTTGGTGGCCGAGGCCCGGGAGCCTCATCTTATCGCTGTGGTCCTCAGCTGGGCTGGACCCAGGCCGCACTCAGCAGGTGCTTGGTGTGGGGAGGCCGTCCACGACAGAGCGGCTGACTGGCTCGAGGGCAGGGACCGCATTTTACACACATTCTTTTCCCCACAACCTTAGGCACAGGGCTGTACCCAGTAGGTGTTCTGTGACCTTTAGGTGGTTGAGGATCTCTAAGGTTTTGTGTGGAGCATCTTCGTAGTTTTCTCTGGTGAGTTATGCCTTAGGTTTAAAGCACTGAGGGGTGCCCAACCTGGAATGCGCAGGCTGCATGCGGCTCACGATGGCTATGAATGCAGCCCAACACAAAATCGTAAATTTGCTTAAAACACCATGAGATTTTTTGTGATTACAGGTCACAATGTATTTAATGTTGGCCCAAGACAACTCTTCCTCTAGTGTGGCCCAGGGACACCAACACACCGGACACCCAACAACTGATGTCCATCAGTTCTTGCGAACCCCTGATGGCCGCACGCTCAGGCTTGTCCAAGGTGCTAAGCCTGCCTTGCGCCCCCTTCCACATCCCCTGGCTCCATCTGCACGTGAACCTCAGGCCCTTGCACATGCCGTCCCCGTCTCCAGGATTGCCCTCTGCCCGCAGTCACTTCGACACCACCTCTGCAGGGAGGCCTTCCCTGACCACCTTCCTAAAATAGCTCTTTCCATTATTTCTTTTAGCTCTAAACCTGACGAATTTGTTCATGGCATGTAACATGTTTCTTGTGTGTCTTTCTCTCCCCTCACCCCCACCACCCACAAGTAATTTCCTTGATAGGAGAAATTTGACCAAGGTGAATGACTACTACTGTGTGACACAATACCTAGCACAGGGCCAGACTTTGAAAACTACTTGTCAAATAATGAGTGAAGGAGTAAGTTAATTATCTTACTAAAAATGATTGAGTGCTTACTGTATCTTGGGCCACCAGAGGTTTCTGTGCCCAGTTCATCCTGTGCCTTGGCAAGGTGACTTCTGCAGCCTGTGCAGTGGCCTCCAGTGGCCGGGTATGTGGAGAAGGGCAGGGACCTCATTGCGCAAGTCAAAGCTCCCCTGGGGAAGGCTCAAATAGCACTAAAAGATCCAGACCCAGACAGCTCACTGAAGGAGCCGATCCCCCGGGAAGGACACAAGACCTTCTGAGGCTCTCACGTGGGCCCTTTGTGCACGGAATGCAACACTGGGATTTTCACCCAGCTTCATGGCCCCTCAGTCTGAGCTGATGATCATATACTTGTTTGAAAGAGTTTGGTTTCATTCGTTCAATCAACAAATGTGCACTAAGCTCCTCCTTTGAGCCAGACACTGCACAGGGGTGGCACGTTCAATGATGAACAAACGCATCTGCTGTCTACGGTGAGTAAAGAATAATGTACAAAACAGTGGGGCAAAGTATCTGGAACTTCAGACACACACCTGGTGTGCATCAGAACCCCTGGAGGGCCCAGGCCCCTCCTCTGAGTTACTGCTCGCCCAGGCCTTGCCCCCGAGACTGCTGGGCCAGGGTGAGGGCGAGGGGCACTGCATAGGGGCCTGCGTGCCTGCCTGAGGAAGGGCTGTTCTTTGGGTGAGGGTGATACCTTGGGAGCCAGGGGTTCTCTCCATCCTCCCACCTAGCCAAGTATCCTGTGGGGAGGCGGGAGGGGGGGTGGGAGCTTCAGTACACCCAGGCCCCATGTCCCCAACCTCGATGCACATGTCAGAGGTCAGGCAGAGAGCACCCCGTGTGTGCCCCACAGCTTCGTCCAGCCCCTTGGAGGAAAACGACACCACAGTCACCTGCACCTCCTGCCCAAAGGGGCTGCAGACCAGTGTGTGCCAAACTGTGTGTGTGCACACATGCACGTGACAGTGAATGTGTCTACAGACACTACATGTGAGTGCAAGTGTGTGTCTGGGGCTATGAATGTGTATGTGAATGTCTGCGTGACTGTGGGTATGTGCACATGCAATTGTGAGTGTGCCAATGCATGTGAATGAAAGCACATGAATGTGGCTAGATGTGTGAGTGCATGTGAAAGAATGTATGTGACCGTGTGCTAGTGTGATTGCATGCACATGTGACAGAGTGAGTGTGTGACAGTGAGTGTGGTGTGTGCGGTGTGTGCACTGGCTGTCGGCCCCAGCGGGCCCTCCTGGTGTTCCCTCCTCCCAGGAAGGAAGCTTCGGGAAGGGGCCAGATGGTCTCCTCTGACCCGCTATTTATCATCCCAGCAAAAGCTTATTCAGTTTAATGCTCTTCGGCAATTCATTTAAGGGCTCTGTTTGTTTCTGCTGATGAGGACTGTTAATTTGCACAGCGGTCTCATTAGGCCTAAACCACCAATTAATTCCTTTTGTTCTCATTAAATGGCTGATTCCTAAACATTTCCCAGACAACAATGGGCCGCCCAGCCAGGCCGCCAGCACAGGGGTAGTGTGGAGCAGGTACAAACGGAGGGGGGCAGTTGGGGGCGCTCCTGGTCCCGAGTCCCTGGCGTCCACACCCAGGCCGAGCTCTGTAAGCACTTGCGTCCTGCTGGCCACAGCTGGGCCCAAAGTCAGGGCCTCAAGACCATTAACTGGCTGGGGAGGGCAAAGCGAGCAGAGGTGATGGAGGATGCCCCCAGAGAAGGTGAGCCAGCGGAGGCCTGGGCCCGCTCTCCCCAGCCAGTGCCTGTGTCAGGCAGGTCCTCCAGGGAGCCTCTGAGCACCTTTCAGCAGCGTTGAGCCGGGAACCTTTGTCTGCCAGGCCCACTCCTTGACCTCCTAGGCCACACACCCCTGGTGACCAGGGGGCATAGGGGAAGGTGGGGACGGGAGACTGGTCTTGAGGCCGCACCTGGATATGCTCTGGGGAGCCTGCTGCCCTGAGGGGGGTCATCCCCACACCCTCCCCTCTGGGGCATCAGCTTCCTGCTCTGGAAACTGCTGGAAAAGAAGGTGTTGGGGACCAGCATCACGTTTAGTTTGGAAGCCGCTGGGCCATCTTTTTCCTTTTTTTTCAAGTGCAGCCTCACATAAATGCCCGATACACACGGGGCATGGGTAAAAGCAGATGTGCTGCAGTTGGAGCCCCACCCCACCCTCAGCCTGTCCTCTGCAAGGCTCTCCCCACCCTCCTGCTTCCCCATCTCCACTTCTCCTCTCCACTCCAAAAAGGGGCATTCGGAGGTCCCTCCTCACTACCCTGAGGGGCTCCTAGGTGCCAGGTGCAGAAACCCCTGGACTGGCTGTTCTCTGAGAGTCCCAGGGCCCTGTTTTAAGGAGCTTAAACTGCCTGGGCCTCCCCTCATTTTCTCCCCTGTTAGGGCAGCTATGTGATTGCCCAGGAAGCCCTACTAAGAGGAAGGCAGGATAACAAGAAGCTGAGTGCATGACATCATGCACAGCAAGTGCCGTGGCAAATCCCACGAGGTACAACTGGATGTGCAGCTGTGTGTGAGTGCCCACTCCACCTTTCCTGCCTGTTACTTAACCTTCGGGTTTCCTCAGCTGTAAATGGGAGTAATGCAAGTACCTCCCTGCTGGAGTGTTGGGGTGAGGATTAAATGAGTCAATACCAAAGTGCTTGGCAGAGTTCCTGGCACGTATGTAGGGATTGCTCCAGTAAATGTTACATAATACATACTCCTAATTCCCATTGGCTGGACAGTGACCTACCCAGCTTCCTTTTCCAGCCTCACCCCATCCCCCAACACACACACGCTCCTTCACACATCTCCTCACTCAAGGCAGCCTGCCACCCTCACCGGACCTGGACTGCCTTCAACTCCATAGAGAGTTGCCAGATTTAGCAAATAAAGATGCAGAATGCTAGTTAAATCTGAATTTTAGATGAAAAGCAAATAATTTTTGTGTTTCAAATATCACATGAGCTATACTCATCCTAGAATTACTTGTTTTTACCTAAAATTAAACTTTAATCTGTATTTTATCTGGCAGCCTTATCCCTCACTCATGCCTGGTAAACTTCTGCTTATTCTTCCGGACTCAGATCAAGTGTCACCTCCTCCAGGAAGCCCACTCTGATTTCCCGATTAACATAGCTTCCTCCTGTTAGTACCATCTGGCTTCCTGGGCTGAATCACCTCTATCTAGCTCTGATCACAACTTTCCACAGTTCTTTGTAATCAGTAATCCACAAGTCCATACTTCCTATCTTTTAAGTTTCTTGGGCTGGTGAGGAGGGTATTTTATCTAGTATACCTTTTTCCAAATCTGCCCCGCCCCCCCTGCTCTGCCATTCTCAATGCACACTGTAGTTGAATGGGGAACTCCTTCCTGTCCCTACCACCAGACTAGGGAGAGCAGGCAGGAGGTGGGACCTGGGACAGAGAATATTAGTTGCCACTCAATGCATTCATTCTCCTTCTTCCTTAGTCACGAAGCCCTGCTGGGGCAGCAATGCACCCAGCTTAAAGACATTTCTCAGTCTCCCTTGCAGCTAGGTAAGGCCATGTGATTAACTAATGGCCATTGAGTATTATGCAGGAATTCCAGGAGGGCTGGGAGGTGGTGACTTCCCTTTCCTCTTTTCTACTGGAATACAAATGTGCTGACTGGAGCTGCAGCAGCCATCATGGACCATGAAGTGACCTTGCGGCTGATGGAGCAGAAAGATAAAAGGAGCTTGGCCCAGAATACTTTGTGGAGTCACCATTCCAGCCCTTCAGTGTATACCTCAAGACCTGTGAATGATCTGAAATTTTGCCCTATGTATAAGCTAACAAGTTAGCCTGTCAGTTTTATGCATACTAGCAGAGAACAGTAGGCTCCTGGTTCAGAAAGAAAGGACTCAATTATTCCTGACACAGCAGGCAGCATGAACTTCATGTTCAAGTCAGTTTGCATTAGTTCCTCCTGTCCCCCAGTCCCATGGGGTGATGCAGAGCAATCCAGACAGATGCTGCAGATGTGGGTTTGTGTCACAGGTGAGGAACCTCAAACTTGGGAACCCTCAATCCTTTGTAATGGGGCTGCTAGCAAACCTGCCCAACCTTTGCCCTGAGCAGCATGATATCTTTACTGTATTGGACATCAAACAGGTCTGCCCTTTTACAGAGAGAGAGTGGCAAAATATCTCTCCTAATTCTGTTCACTATAAAGCATCCTTGAAACCGAGGTCTGAAACAAAAGATACCCATGGATTTTCTTACAAGGATATGAGAATAAGGGAGACCTAGAGAGCATTGTCACTCTATGTACCCCAGACTTCTTTTGGGTGAAAGAGAACCCCTGTGTGCTAAAGCCACTGTTATTTAGTTCTTATATGCAGCTGAACCAAATCCTAAGTGACACAATAAGCAAATTTGTTCCGTGTTCCTCTTATCTGCTAAGCACGTGTTCACTGTGCAAGGGAGGGAGCTCTTAGAGGGAGAGACCACTGCCCCAAGCTTTGTCCCTATAACTAAAATACTTGTCTTTAACCAGTTTACCATAAAAAACTAACTGCATTCGTTAAGTAAAGATTAATTCTTTTCCTATAAGTTTAGTGATCAAAGACCTTGAATGACTGGGATGGAATTCAGAGCATCAACAGGACACCAAGATATGCGTGTGGTCCGGAGTGATCCTTCAGTGTGGATAACCTGCCCACGGGTAAATACATGCTTCCTGGGGGCTTTAGGGAAATAGTAGGAATAACTCAAGAAAGACTTGTTACAACTCTATTGGCCCCATAGCATAACTCCCATGTTGTCTCTCCAGCGCTCCCCTCTTTTTGATAACAGCATTCTCACTTCTGTTGGGAGCTGTCCCTTCCCCTCCCCTATCTATCAGTGAGGTCATGGAGGAGACTGCCAACCTGAGCACCCACCCCCAGCCACAGGGCAGCACTGGACATAGGACTCAAGCTGGCCCAGCAGAGGTCTTCCCAGGGATTTTGCATCTGAGACCATGGCTGGAACCCTATGGGTGGGAGTTTTGGGCAGTCAGGGCACTCAGTCTTGTAGAGGAAACCAACCTCAGAGACTAACATGGTTGAGACGAGAGATGACGAGAGAGGATGAGACTGCTGTTGGCAGTGGTGCTCAGGTGCCTGGCCCACTGCCCTGCTTTTTCCATAGGCCAGTCCCATAAATCAGTGAAGCCCCTCTTCTGTCCAGCTGGTTGGAAAGGGATTGCTATGAATTGTAACTTAGAATCCTAATGACTACCTTCCCAGTTGGGTCTGGGGACCTTAGTCAGAGAATGATTGGCCTTCTATCTGGCCGCTCTGTGTCAGCCTCTGGGGGAGGGCAAAGAAACACACAACCAGACCACCAGTGGACAATCCGTACAAAAGGGCACAGAGAACACACCCATGGACCATGTGCTTGGAGTGCTTGGTTAAGGGAAGATTAAGAAGTTCTCTGCCCATCTGCATACTGCCATGTGGACTGAACCTTGCAGTGAGTGAGGGAGGGAGTCCTCAGCCAACGTTTGTTACCTGCTGGTGCGAACACAATCTCACCAAGCTCCATCAAAGCCCGCCCTGGGAAGGCAGGTGCTGCCGCAGTCTCCACGTTATTAGACTTCATTTCCATATGTTTCTTTCGTCTTCTCTCCAGGATAATTGTTCTTCTGGGGATCAAGGCACAGGAGGGCAGGAGGTGTGCACTCCTGTTTATCAACTCACTAAATGCTTGTTTTAAATTAAATCCATACCACATGCTGGCTCACACAGGAATAATGTTAAGACCGACCATTTGCCTGCCTTCTGCTATCAATGCCAGTCTGATTTAAACCTGCTTTTCCTTCTCACCTGGGATGCCCATTCTGGAAACATGTACCAATATCCTAGTTCCTACAGCTCCCAGTCCTTCTTCTTCTTCTTTTTCTTTTCGTTAAATTTTGGAGGCCCTGCTCAATTTAAGAGGACACACAGACTAGATGGTCCCTTTGTACCATTTACTCTGTCAGCCAAACCTGTTTCAAACAGTGGGCCTGTTTTCTCAGCCAACAAAGTGATTGTTGTGCCTTCTTTATGCCAGGCTCAATATTGTGTCCTTCACATACATTGCCTCACTAATCTGATATAACACTCCCAGTACACCTGGGAGATGTGTGACCATCCCTTTTCAGAGGAGGAAGCAGAGGTTGGGAGACGAAGTAGAGTGACCTTTTCAAGGCCCCGCAGCTGGCAGGCAGTGGAGCTGGCATTCCTGCGCACAGCTGCCTCACTTTAAAGCCACTCCCTCCACACAGCCATTTACCATCAACCTCACCTCGGTTATGCAGCTGCTCTGCCACCCGACCTGTGGTCAGTAAAGCAGGATGGTAGTTGTTCAGTGCGTGCACTGAACCCAGCCTTACATGTAGACCAGACTAGTGACCACTCATCTAGCGGGGTTTGATCAACAGGGAGAACGGTTCTGCCGCCACCCCAGATCTGAGCCGCAGTTGCCTCCCATTGACTGCAGTGTGCCCGTTAGTCCTTTGGGCTACATTGTGAGATCTCTGGACATCCCCTTTAAAATACACTCACTCTCAGAGTATCGGTTATCTACTGCTATAAAACCAACGGTCTCAAAACTCAGTGGTTTCACATCGCCATTCTGCTTCCTCACTGTTCTGTGGCAGCAAATGGGCTGGGCTGCTCTGGATAGGTCTTCCGCTGGTCTCCTTCAGGGGCACACACTCAGCTGCACTCATCTGGAGCTGTCTAGAGCTAAGTGATTTAAGATTACCTTGGAGGGTTTTCTGGTCCTTGTCGTTGGCTGGGGCCCTAAGTTGGTGACAGTGGAAGCTGTAGAATCTCTTGAGTCCATGGCTCAGAAACCCCATACATCACTTCCATTGCATTCCATTGGTCAAAGCAAGTCACTAGGGGCAGAGAAATAGACTCCACCTCTTGATGGGGTAAAGGGTCAGACATTCAGAGATGGGAGGAATTTGTGGCTTTTTTTTTCCCTCTGCTTGCCACATTTGGGAAACTTAGTGACTTAATGTGCCTCTTCACCAGGTTTTCTCAACCTCAGTACTGCTGACATGTTTGAACAGATAATTCAGAGGATTCTTTGCTATATCGGCTGCCCTGTGCTAGAACAAGATGTTTAGCAGCATCTTTGGCTTCTGCCCACTAGAAGCCAAGAGGACCACCTGCACCCAGTGTGGCAACCCAGAATGTCTGCAGACATTGTCTAATGTTTCCTTAGGCACTGCCCTGTTTGAGGACTGCTGGTCCAAACTGAAGGCCCCAGGAGCTGTTCCCTAAGTCCCTCTTAGTGGGTCCCCTTGGGCCCTGTGATGTGCACTACTCTGCTGACCAGCGAGACAGAGGACTTTGTTGATGGGAAGCAGGAGGTACAATATGGAAACCCAGCCCCACCCTTGCCATCTCTACTCAGTGTGGGCACTCATGGCCAGGACAGGGTCAGCATAGGGCTGGCTCAGCCCTGTTGGCCCGTGGCAAAGGAAGGAGCCCTGCTGTGGTGGATCTTACTCCAGGGTGTGTTCTAGGTTCCAGGCATTCACGGACCTGTGGTCTTTCCTCGAGCTACACAACTGGCTCACTGGGTTGGGCCATGAGCAAGTCCAGTCTGGATGGCCTGGCCTACCCATTTGCCTGGCTCTGGCCAGTTCTCTCTTCAGGCAGGCTGAGGATGTTCTAAGTGGCCTGACCCCTGGAACCACAGACCTGCAGCCAACCTGAGCAGCATCACCGCCTGAAATTCTCATCACTGACCTTCCAGTAAATGTGGCCAGCTCTGCCATCAAACTGCACCCAGAATCTGAGCACCTTGCACCCCTCCAATGACTGGCACTCTGGAACCAGCCATTGGCACTTCCAACCACATGGGCCTTTCCCTCTGTTCTCCTAATTCCACCTTTGTCCCAGTAGTCCAGGCTCTACCTGGAGCTGTGTGATCCTGTCCTGACACATCTCTGCTCAGATCTCCAGTGGTCCCCATACTCTCAGATGCAAACCCACATTTGCACAGTGTACAGCTGGCCAGATCTTATAGATTCTGGGCCCTGCTGCTTCCTAGCCTTACCTCCTGCTGTCTCCACCTTGCTCACACTGCTTAGTCACATTTTTCATGCTCTAATTCAGACATGCTCCTCCTTTAAGGCCTTTGCACTTGCCTCTTTGTCTAGAATGCTCTTCCCCACACACCACAGGCTCCCCCTTGGCATTAGTCAGGTCTTTTCCCAACGTCATCATTTCCAAGGGGCGTCCCCCGGTTATTCTTTCAAAAATGTCAACCCATCACTCATATTCTTGCTCTTTATTCTCTCGGTAGCACTCAGCATATGCTAACATGTTATGTGTCTTACATTATCTTGTTTTCTTCTGTTTCCCCTACTAGAATGTGCTCCATAGGACAGGGGCTTTATTTCTTCATTCACTGCTGTATCCCCCATGGCTAGAACAGTGCTGGGCACATAAAAGGGGCTCAATAAGAATTTTCTGAATGAAAAATAGATTGAATGATTAAATGACTAAATAAATCCTCTGCAGGATAGGAAACACACAGGATCTGGAATCAGCCTGAATTCTTCAAGCCCCCCGTGCCTGTTGTTTGGAGGTCATGGAGGACCCACTTTCAGCCTCAGCACCCCACCCAGGCCTTTTAGAATTTAGCCTCCTCCTCCTCTCTCCCCTCTTCTTTAGGCCTTCCTTCCCCAGCCTCTCCCTTGCACCCTGCTAGGAGCTCCACAGGCCCAGTTGTGATGCCTGTTAGTTCTGCCTGCCCTGAGACAGCGGGCCATGGTGGGGTTCCATCTGGGGACTCTAAGCCATCTGGTTCTGAGAGGGGACTAACCAGGTTGGAGGGGTAATGCTAGAGAGCAGAGGTGGGGGATAGAATGCCTCACCACCTAACCATGGTGGGGGCTGGTCTTGACACCTGCATCTCCAGCCACATTTTTACGTGTGGAAACACATGCACATTCACCCACCCAGCATCATCCCCTCCTTCCCTTTCTCGTGTCTCCTACTCTCTTGCTAGAATGAGAAGCTTCTCAGGGTGCCAGCCACTTGACCCCGAACAGGGTGTAAGTGGACAGTGGAGTGACACCTCATCTCCCAGCCCTTGCTAGAGGGTGATTTTATCCATTTCATGGGCAAGAAAACTGGCACTCAGAAGTACTTTCTTGCTTTTATATCTTAACCTCATCCACCCCATTTGAAAATGTTCAGAGACTTCTGGCCTAGATGGAGGCATAGGTAGATACACTTTGCCTCATCCCACAACCAAAAGTAGGACAACAGTAAATTTAAAAATAAAAAATAACCAGAACTTCCAGAACATCAAACTGTATGGAAGTCTTACAACCAAGGAGTTAAAGAGGAAACATTCATCCAGACTGGTAGGAGGGGCGGAGATGGGCAGCCAGGGTAGAGAGGATACATGTGTAAGGCGGTGGCTGGTGGACCAGCTGGTCTCACATTTGTGTGTGGATAAATCAGGAGGAATAACTGAGGAGCAAAACAAAACATGTAACCCAGGATTCCAGTGCAGGAAAAGAAAGCTTCAAAATATCTGACTGTAAAAACCTATGGGGGTTGCAGCAGTGAGAGAAACTCCCAGCCTCACAGGAAAGTTCACTGGAGAGACCCACAGGGTCCTAGATCATACACAAGCCCACACACCCAGGAATCAGCACCAAAAGGGCCCAAAATGCTTGCAGGTAGCTGGGGAAGTGACTGAAAGCCAGCAAGAGCTGAGCAAGCAGCATTGATGTCTCCCTGACCCCTCCTTCACATACAGTGCCACAATACAGAGAAGTGGGTTGCCCCACACTGGTGAATACCTAAGGCTCCACCCCTTACTATGTAATAGGCCTGCCAAGACAAAAAAAAAATATGGCCCAAATGAAAGAACAGATCAAAGCTCCAAAAATAAAACTAAGCAATGAAGAGATAGCCAACCTATCAGATGCACAATTCAAAACACTGGTAATCAGGATACTCACAGAAATGGTTGAGTATGGTCACAAAATAGAAGAAGTGAAGGCTATGAAAAGTGAAATAAAGGAAAATATAGAGGGAACAAACAGTGAAAGGAAACTGGGAGTCATATCAATGATTTGGACCAGAAGGAAGAAATAAACATTCAACCAGAACAGGATGAAGAAACAAGACTTCAAAAAAATAGGAGGGGCTTAGGAACCTCCAGGACAACTTTCAATGTTCCACCATCCAAATCATAGGGGTTCCAAAAGGAGAAGAAGAAGAGCAAGAAATGGAAAACTTATTTGGAAACATAATGAAGGAGAACTTCCCTAATCTGGCAAAGCAAATAGACTTCCACAAAGCCCACAAAGCTCAGAGTCCCAAAGAAGTTGGATCCAAGGAAGCACACACCAAGGCACATCATAATTACATTAGCCAAGATTAAAGAGAAGGAGAGAATCTTAAAAGCAGCAAGAGAAAAGGAGACAGTTACCTACAAAGGAGTGCCCATAAGACCATTAGCTGATTGCTCAAAAACAAAACAAAACAAAACAAAACAAAACAACCTTGCAGGCAAGAAGGGGCTGGAAAGAAGTATTTGAAGTTATGAAGGGCAGGTACCTACATCCAAGATTACTCTATTCAGCAAAGTTCTTCTTTAGAATGGAAGAGCAGATAAAATGCTTCCCAGATAAAGTCAAGTTAAAGGAATTCATCATCACAAAGCCCTTATTATATGAAATGTTAAAGGGACTTATTATGAAAAAGAAGATGATCAAAACTATGAACAGTAAAATGACAAAAAGCTCACAACTATCAACAATTGAACCTAAAAAATAACAAAAACGAAAACAAACTAAGCAAACAACTAGAACAGGAACAGAATCACAGAAATGGAGATCACATGGAGGGTTATCAGGGTTATCAGCAGGGAAGGGGAGAGGAAAGAATGGAGGAAAATATACGGGAAATAAGAAGCATAAATGGTAGGTACAAAATAGACAAGGGGGAGGTTAAGAAGAGTATAGGAAGTGGAGAAGGCAAAGATCTTATATGTATGACCCATGGACATGAGATGCAGCACAGAGGAGAATACAGGGGAGAAAAAAATGGGACAACTCTAATATAAAATATATTTTTTAAAAAGAAAATATTCACATATGCATTTATTCACTTTTATAGTTAAAAAGAAATTTAGTTACATATTGCAGGTAAATTAAATGATTGTGGGATAAAATAATAACTGAAAGTAAAAGAGACAGACATAAAAACAGAGAAATGAGACAGAGAGAGGAAAGGAGGAAGAAAGGGAAAGAGGGAGGGAGAGGGGGAGGGCCTGGCTTCCATTCCTGTAGGAGAGCAGGGCGAGATGCCTCGCACCCTTACCATGGATCACATGTGAAGACTGAAAACTATTACTTCTTTCGCACTGCTATATTTATACTCACTGATGTGACAAACCAAAAATATGTATAACATATGATGACTATAGCTAACAATGCTATGTGATATATAGGAAAAGCTGAAAAGAGAGTAAATTCTAAGAGTTCTCATCACAAGAAATTTTTTCTTTTCTTTTCTTTTATTGTATCTATATGAAAAGATGGATGTTAGCTGAAACAATTGTGTTGATCATTTTGCAGTATATGTAAATCAAACTATCATACTGTATGCCATAAACTTACACAGTGATGTATGTCATTTATTTCTCAATAAAATTAGAAAAGAATGCATTAAGGTAAGTATATTGACCAACCTCCCCCAACCCCAGCCAGTTCCCCAAACACTCCTCATTCTCCACTCAGGTGCTGCCTTGTCCCTGCTCCTGAATAGGGTGGCTTCTTTGGGAAGGAAAGAGGCTAACCTGACCTGTAAGTAATACAGTGCAGAGGGAGATGACAGAGAAAAGAAGGTGCCTAGACTGGAGGCAGAGGGAGATTTAGGGTTTGGGGGGAACTGGCAAGCCTAGTGGACCACAAGGGAACTGGATGGGAGAAAAAAGGGGGTTTAATAAGTGTTGCTTATTTAATAAGTGTTGCTGTGGACTGTGTGTTTAAATTTCTTTTAATATCCTTTGGGAAACTTGAGTAAAGAATGATTTTTTTTTAATTACTGGAGATTGCTGTACTCTGCTTTCTAAATGTCATTCTCACTGAGCCTCCTAAGGGCTACACAGGTGTTTAAACAGCACCTTCTAGTTGACAGAGGCTTCTCATATGTTATTTCAGAGCTCCAACAAACCCTGGAAGCAAATTATATTATTACCCCCAATTTTCAGGTCAGGAAACTGAACCTCATAGCAAGACAACTAGAATCAAAAGGTTGGAAGAGACTAAGAGGTAAAGCTGTACTGTGACAGCAAGTCCTGTGTACCTTCCATGACCCACACTTGACCTGTATGCTTGCTCAGAGCAGTGGCCCTCAGTCTTGGGCACCAGAGTCACGTGGAGAGTGCATAAAATGCACATTTTCTGGTTCTACCTCCTAGGGATTCAGATTCAGGAGGTCTAGAGCAGAGCCTGGGCAACAGAATTTTTACCAGGTAAAAATCTAATGTTGAGCTAAAGTAATCTTGAGCAAAGAGAACTAAGCTGGAGACATCACACTTCTTGGTTTTAAATTATATTAGAAAGCTATAGTCATCAAAACAGTATGGTCCTGGCATAAAAGCAGACATAAAGATCAATGGAACTGAATAGAGATCCCAGAAGTAAACCCACGGATATATAGTTAACAAACTTGCAACAAAGGAACCAAGAATATTCAATGGGGAAAGAAAATCTCTTTAATAAATGATGTTGAGAACACTTGCATGAAATTGGGCCCTTATCTTACATCATACACAAAAATGGATTTAAAATGGATTAAACACTTCAATGTAAGATTTGAAACCATAAGAGTCCCAGAAGAAAATATAGGGAAAATCTCCTTGATATTGGTCTTGGCAATAATTTTGGGGGTTTTACATCAAAAGCACAGGAAGCAAAAGCAAATATAAATAAGTAGAACTATATCAAAGAAAAAGTTTGCAGAGGAAACAGTCAGCAAAAGAAAAAGGCAACCTACAAAATGGGAGGAAATGTCTGTGAACCACATGTCTGATAAGGAATTCATACAACTCAACAGCTTAATTAATTAATTTAATTAATTAAAAAATGCACAAAATAGACATTTTGCCCAGGACCTGACTAGACATTTTTCAAAAGAAAATATACAGATGGCCAACAATTACATGAAAATGTTCTTGGCATCACTAATTACCAGGGAAATGCAAATTAAAACCACAATAAGATATCACGCCATACCTGTCACACCAACTATTATTTTTAAAAATCAAAAAATGAAAAGCAATGGCAAGGATGCAGAGAAGAGTGAACCACTGTGCACAGTTGGTGAGAATGTAAATTGGTGCAGCCTCTCTGGAAACAACATGGGAGTTCCTCAAAAATTTAAAAATACAACTGCCGTATGATCCAGCAATCCCACCTCAGAATATACACCCGAAGGGGCAAAGCCAGTGTCTGGAGGAGACGTGTGCGCTCCCATGTTTGCTGCAGCGTTACTCAGCAGCCAAGACGAGAACACTGTCCACCGACAGGTGAGTAGAGAAGGGAGGCGTGGCATATGTAGACAATGGAATATTATTCAGCCTTAAAAAAACAAAAGAAAACCTGCCATTCACAACAACACAGATGGACTGGGAAGACATTATGCTAAGTAAAATAAACCACAGAAAGACAAATATCAGATGATCTCACTTATGCATGGAATTAAAAAAAAATGGTATCATTATGGCAGAGTGGTGGTTACCAGAGGCTGGGAGATGGGAGAAAAGGGGAGCTATTAATCAATGGGTACAAGCTTTCAGTTATAGGATGATTACGTTTTTAAGACCTATTGTATAACATAGTGACTATAGTTAATAATAATGCATTGTGTACTTGAAATTTGCTAAGAGAGTAGATCTCTAGTGTTTTTAACATGCACACGCACACACACACACACACAAACACACAAATGTTAAGTATGTGAGGTGATGGACAAGTTAACTAGCTTGGTTATAGAAATTATTTCACAATGTATACATATACCAAAGCATCAGATTATATACTTTAAATGTTTGCAATTTTTATTTGTCAATCATACCTCAGTAAAGCTGGGGGTGGGGAATCTAATATTGGTTGGCCCCTGGACCAAACTTCATTAAACACTGAGATAAGTTGTGGGGATAATGTGGCTATATAGTGGGCTGAGTCACTCTCTGATCATGGAACTGGGTTCATACCAGAAAGGGCCTGTATGGAGCCCTGTAGAGAGCTGGTCATTCATGATGCCCACCACACTGTCTGTCTAGGGAGCTCAGGTCAAATGGGTGGGCCCCAGGACACCTATACCATTTGGAACAAGGGTTTTGGCACTGTGGCCTGAGGAGAGGTAGAGATCACCAGGGTGTGTTGGGAACAGAGTGATGACTACCATGCGACCTGAGGACTGGGAAGAGGGAGAGCACAGCCACATCTCAGTGGTTGTGGTAGGTTTATGTGCTTTTGAGAATGGGGGCTGTTGTCATCAGAGGGCTCATATATGGCCCCAACATTTACTTTTACAATCAGTTTCCCCTTGTTTCTTGCCAAGGGTTTAGTCAAGTTTCTTCTGACAATTTTCTCTGCATTTTCTGCAAGGAACTTACCACAGGTATTTAATTAACAAATTGTTCAGTCAATTGTTGTGTTGAAAGCATGGGTTTACTCATTCACAATCCATTCCCATCTCCTTTGTCCAAGTGGTGCTTCCTGGGGAGATAAAGCCTGCATGCACAGACTCCCTTTCCTCTGGGGTTCTATTGATGTGGGTTCCTCCAATCAATGGGCTCGTGACTTGAATTCAGAACTGAGCCAACAGGAAAGAGAGGCTAGCATGAGGCTTCCATTTTGTCCAGAGGCATCAGGGTTCTAGAACATACAACTGTGGTGCAGCTGCCCCATGTGACCCGAATGGAGCATTCTCAGCAGCCTGGTTCTTAAAAGTCACTCCTGGGATCTCAGCCTAATGCCCATTTCTCCAGACCTCCCAGCAGTTCTTAAGGCCATTTAATACACTTTCTGCGTAAATAGCCAGAGTGGATTTAGTACTTGGCAGCTGAATACTGATTCAGTCACTCAGTGCCAGTGTCTCAGTAAGGATAGAAGCCAGAGCTATTTTGTTCACCATGAATCCCCCGTTATCTCCATCCAAAGCCCACAACCTAATAGGCGCTCAGGAAATATTTGTGATGTATTGACTGGATGAATGAATTTCCAGGCTACCTTACTGCTGCTGAGGGAAATCCTAAAATACCTAGCTGTTTCTACTCTGAGTCAAACTTTCCATCAAGGAGACAGCCTCTGGAAGCTGGAGGGCACAGTAGGGCAGCAGCCCTTTCCACCTCCTACTTTTCCCCTATGCACAGGGCACTGACCCAGCACGCTTGAGCTGGAGGGCAAGGAGAAAGAAAGAAACCAGCTTCCTCTTCATTTCTGGCCCCAGCTCCTCCTGCCACCCAAAAGGGATGGCGTGAAAAACATATGATTTTACCTCACCTAAGTCCTCCTGGCCTACAGAGTCCTTCAGGGCTCCCAGTCACTTCACAACAAAACGACCCAGCCAGGGAGCAAATTAGTCCTATTGATTTGCAATTAGAAGAGTCAATTAAGAAAAATATTACAGCAGTTTCTAATCACTACCATTAAAAAATCACTCCACTTGAAATGTTCAGAGTGGCCAGCTCCCTCCCTGGGCTTCAGAACTGCTCTGTCCCCTCTGCAGCCATCGTACTCAGAGACCACCGAGACTCGAGACTCGGAGAAATGGTGTCGGGCCTGGGAAAGGGGCAGGGTCCCCTCTGGAGCACCCCAGGCTCACCTCCTCTGGGCCCATGAGGAATGATAATCATAAGCCTGACTAGCTCTTACTCTCACCTGCTAAGACAAAACCCCAGCCCTCCCTGATGTCCCCAGGTGGACCTGGACATCCCCGGGGGCAGCTCCCGCATGTTCGAGAACGAGCCCTGCCGAGTATGCACCACAGCAAACCCCCCCGGTGTGCATGTCAGGTCCACTCTGAGGTCAGCCCAGCTGAGCAACGCTCAGTGTGCAGACTCCCCCTGGTCTGTGGGAGCCAGTGGATGAAAGCTCCCGCCCGCTGTGCCCAGGGCCAGTCGGAGGGCTCCTTGACACTGCTACCAGGGCTCAGAGTACTCAGGGAGCTCAGCCCCCACTGCTCACAGCAGGAGCCTCGTGATACTCCTTGGCCCTAGCTTCCTCTTTCCTGTCTCCACCTTCATTCCTGCCTCTGGGGATCCCCTCCCAAACAAGGCACCTACCTCCAACTCTGAATCTCAGGGTCTGCTCTCTGGGGAACCAGAACTAAGACCACCACTCTGTCAACCGGCCCCCCACCTCCCCGCTGCCCTGGCACCTTCACTGTTGCCCTGACGTCTGGCAGGCTCTGTCAGGGCGCTGTAAGAACCCCGGCATTCGCTGAGCAGGACTCTCCCCTGTCCTGGGCCGGGCTGCTGGCCCTGGCTCCCGAGCAGCAGCGGTGCTGAGCTGTTTGTGCAGAGGGAGGGGAAGATGGCTCTGATGGAAGGCTCCCAAAGTGGGACTCCTGGGGCACCAGGGTTTTTGGGTTGTGCATCTTCCTATTCACCCTGTGGGACCCAGACAGGAGTCCCTGGAAACTGAGCCAACAGAGGAGCCAATGGCCGACCTGGCACATTCAGCGTGAGACTGATCATTGCAAAGACATGGTCATTAGGCGGGGCTCCTGCTTCCTTGAAGTGAGGTTCTTCCAGGAGGCATCTGCCCACCCGTAAGTGCACTTCTGGTTTGCCCCACCAGCGCATCACTGGTGTCTCTGGACTCCAGGATCAACACAAGTTAGGTTCAAACTCAGGTCCTTAAAAGAATTACAATGGGGGTATAAGGAGATAAAATGGTAATTAAAAATATAATAAAGATTAAACAAAATAAATAAAAAATAAAAATCACAGAATTACATCAATGCTCACATCAGTCATCACTGTCCCACTCATGAGGAATTCCTGCTGCGTAGGTCCCTCGGGGACACTTTGGCCACATGTCCCTACAGGGCCCAGTTAAAGAGTAACGGAGGAGGTCGGGAAGGGAGGTGAGCAGGTCCAGGCTTGGTTAATTCAGCTACTTGTGAAGCCATCAGGGACCCGGGTTCTGTCAGTGTTCCTCTCTGCCATCCTCAGCGCTGGCTGTGGTCCTCAGGCATGTCCCTTCACGCGTGCATGCCGACCGCAGCAGCTCCAAGCTGTCAGAGACATCCCATGCACAGCTGAGAGGGCTCAGAGCATGCGAGGCAGTGACCAGGGGAGGGAGGCAAGAAGTTCCTTCTTGGTGTAACTTTTGACAAGCAAGGGATGGCTTTTCCAGAAGCCCTGGAAAGGTCCCTTCTAGCCAGAACTGCATCGTGTGGCCTCTCCTGACCCACCACTGACATGTTGGCTTGGACTAAGTACTCCCTATTACCTTGGCTGGAGAGGGGCCCACACCGCCCTATACAGCTCGATACTCCCACTTGGGGACTGGCAGCCAGGATGGAGCAGAGGAGATGGGTATGGATAGGCAAGCAGAGGGGACAGCCTCTGGCCTCAAAGTGCCCTGGTGGGGCAGGGTGTATGATGATGCTCATTTCATGGATGCCAGAAGTTATTCAGGGAAGCCCAAGGTCACAGCCACAGGCAGTCCTGAGTCCTCTCTTGGTCTCTGCCTCGATCTCCTGCTCTCCCCCTGACGGCAGGGCAGGGGCAGGGGCAAGAAGCAAGGTCCCCACACTGCCACCCAGGGGCAGGACTCACAAAACAGAGAGCGTTGTACAAGAAAGGAGCGGAAATTACTACTGTTGGAATAAATCTCTGCCTGCCCACCTCACACCATGCCTCTCCCTCCTTGCACCCCTGCCCCACCTGCCCTCCTGCAGCCTTTCCCTGCTCTGGCTGCAGGAAGCAGGACAGCATAAACTGTCCCCTGGTACATTAACATCTGACCAAGCAGTCATTAACAGAGTCACAATCAATTTCTGAGGATGATTGGACAGGGAACTTCATGAAATCATACAGTCATTTTTCATCTGGAAAAAGGAAATGGTGGTGGGGGCTGGTAGCAAAAGGAAGGCAAGAATGCCCGCCGCCAGCACAGTCACCTCCAGTGAGTATGGCGCAGAGCCTGTGATGGGAGCACATGGTGTTCTCACTGGTTAATCACCCAGCAGATCAGAGACCGGGGCTTATAAGGAAAATGAAGAATGATGGATGTTTTATTTCAACAGTGGAATTGGGAGAAGACGGGAAACAGGGAAGGGTATGCAGCAACAGCTGGATTAGGCTGGTCAGGAGGGGCCAGGTACTCCGGGCAAGGGCCGAGGCGCTGGGGACCCTAGCAGGTAGGGCGACCAGACTAAGGAGGTGTAAGCAACAGGAATAGTCTTCTGAACTTAAGAGTGATGGTTTTCCTCTATTGAACAGGAAACTTTCAAATGATACCTGGTGTCCAAGGGCATACTTGACCCAGGTGGTAAAACTTAAAGCAGACTGGGGACACCATGCATTTTGTGTGTCCCTAGGGAAACCTCCTCATGGGGCCATTTCCTCCCCAGGAGGCAGCCCTGCCTGGCGGGAGTGTCCTCCTCTTCAGGAGCAGGGACAGCTGGGGCTGCAGTGAGCTGAGGGCCAGCCGGTCCCCTGTCCCCGCAGTCCAGAGGAGAGCCGTGCCTCTGAGGTTCTGCAGAGAGGAGCCTGCCATGGGAGCTAGTGGTGGCTCGTTCTGGGCTTTGGGGCTCCCTCACAGGTGGCTGGAGGAGCCCATTTCTCAAGGTCTTGGGAGAGGCTTGTGGGATGACTCCTGGGGGGAAACTGGTCCATTTGGCTCCAGCTAACGTTGTTAACTTTCCAATGAGCCCCAACCCCCTGCTGAGAACCTGTTACTCTTTCCAGGCCTCAGCGGGCTGAAATCACTCACCAGGCTTGATAAAGAAGAAGCTGTGATTTAAACCCAGACCTTCTGACTCCAGGTCTAGGGCCCTGGGGCCTGCCTCCCTTCACCTCAGTCTTCGTGCTGATGGTCAGGCGGAAGGCATGCTGCTCAGCTCAGGAAGCCGGGAGACTCTGCTGCCCAGTGATGTCCTCTCACAGCCTCTTTGATCCTTGCGGGAAGGGCAGGGGGCTGATGAGGGCGTGAGGTGAGGGGTCACACAGGGGAGAGAAGAGGCAGAAATAGGCTGGTGCTGAGGATGTCCTGCTGGCCGTCCTTACACCTCAGTCTGGTGAACAGTGCTGTAGGTGGGTGCTGGGGAGGTGGACGCTGGAGGGGTGGGGTGTGCAAGTGAGTGTGTGTGTGTGTGTGTGTGAGAGAGAGAGAGAGAGAGGCACACGGGATCAGGAGTATGGAAACTTAGCCTGATGGAAAGAGGACAGAAGACCTTGGAAGTTACTTTCTCTCTCGGTGCCCATCTGTCTGTCACTCAGGAAGATGGGTGGGGGCCCTGAGGCCCTGTCAGCATCTTCACCACCTCTCTCAGTTTCAAACCTGAGCAAAGATACAGATGTCGAAGCCTGGCTGCCTACGTCCAATCTTGGCTCTACCATTAGCCACTGTGTGCTTGTGGGCAAGTGAATTAACCTCTCTAGTCTCCCAGCCATAACTACGAAACAAGGGTAATCACTGCCCTTGATCTCAGGGAGTTGATATAAGAATTCAGTGAGTTCGCATGCAAATCAGCTACTGCTCAGTAAACAGTAAGTATTACTATCATTACTATCCAGGTCCTTCATCCAAAATCCTGAGGTCCCAAATGCTCAGAACACTTGAGTTTTTAAAAAATTTGCTTGGCATCTATTTTTAGTCCTTATTTACCCCATTAGCTATAAATACTCATTAGTTTTTCTACAAAAATGTTGATCTGTCTGATTACAGGGCCCTGCCCCAGATCATGCTGGAGTAATGCAAAATATGTGGTATTTCCATCATTTTTATGTTTAAAATAAAAAAAATAAAGTATTTTTAATCTCAAAATATACCCGGCCCCAAGGAATTCAGGTGAGTGTGGACCTGAACTCCCTTTGAATTCTTCCAATAATCCTGAAAAGTAGATGAACTTTATTCCCATTGTACGGATAGAGAAACTGAGGCTTGAAGGAGTGAAAGCACTTGTCCTAGATGCCAGGGCTGGTAAGAGGTGGAGCCAAGTCTCGTGTCCTGGTCCCTGATTGCAGACCTGACATGGGTCCCCTCTGCAGCCCTCCTGGGCTCTCAGACCCCAAAGGCCCTGAGGGCCCTCGTCTGGGCCAGCTCTAAGCACACTGCCAGGCGTGTAGGGTTTGGCCAGTGAAGGTCTCCTGAACGAACAAACCTGTGCAGGGGCAGAAGGCTGGGGTTCTACTGGATGGAGGAACACCTCCCAAAGTGGCAGGAGGAAATAGATGAACGCTTGCACATGAGGTGCCTGCCGTCTGTGCCCAACTTAAAGTCAGACCCATCTTTGGCTCTGCCAGACTCACTTGCAAAGGGCCCCTGAACAATTTGCTTGACCTGTCTGAGCTGTGGTTTCTTTATCTACTCAATGAGGTTAACAAGAATTTTACCTAAGATGACCATGGTAGCTGACAGGGCACCGGGGTGCACTCACTGAGGTGACACTGCCCCTGATCAGTGTTCCAGGACACCTTGCACTGACTGGTTTCCCCCCAGGAGTCATCCCACAAGCCTCTCCCAAGACCTTGAGAAATGGGCTCCTCCAGCCACCTGTGAGGGAGCCCCAAAGCCCAGAACGAGCCACCACTAGCTCCCGTGGCAGGCTCCTCTCTGCAGAACCTCAGAGGCACGGCTCTCCTCTGGACTGCGGGGACAGGGGACCGGCTGGCCCTCAGCTCACTGCAGCCCCAGCTGTCCCTGCTCCTGAAGAGGAGGGCACTCCCGCCAGGCAGGGCTGCCTCCTGGGGAGGAAATGGCCCCATGAGGAGGTTTCCCTAGGGACACACAAAATGCATGGTGTCCCCAGTCTGCTTTAAGTTTTACCACCTGGGTCACATAGGCAGTGGGCAGAGTAGTCCCCCTAGTCCCCAAGCTGTTATACTAAGGCCTCTTGGGCAATTGCCCCGTTAGTGCTACTCAGAAAGCTGTGGGGCTGAGGACTGTCCACCACCCTCTCCCAAGTAGAGGGGAGGGCTCAGGGCTGCAAGCAGGAGCCCTGGTCACAGCTTTTTCTGCCTGTGGAGCGGAAACAGTTCTCTCTGACAGCGGGGGGTCAGGTTTCACAGCACAGATCTGTGAGTCAGGAACCTGAGCTTGAATTCCAGTTCCACTACTCGTGACCTGTGTAGCCTTGCTCACCTTTCTGAACCTTTGTTTCTTCATCTGTAAAATGGGAATGATAGCATCTCTTAGGAGGGCTGTGGAGAGGATTAAACAAGGCCACTGATTCAGCAGTGAGGTGTGCTTGCCCTGCCGTGTCAGACGGGTTGCTGAGTGCTGTGGGCAGGGCCCTGAGAGCACAGAAGTGGCTCTGGCCTCATGGAGCTCGTAGTCTGGTGGGTGAGTGGACAAAGTGCCAAATAAAACAATCCGTGATGAAAAGAACTTGGCTTCACAAACAATGGCTCTTACTAGCTTCCTCTGAGTGTGGCTTGAGCTTGGTTAATGTTAATTTATTAAAGCATTACTATGTTTCAGTACTTATTAGTTACTTATGGGCTATTAGGGGAGTTAAGTGAGATGTTATGTATACATACATAATATAGTCATATATGTGTATATATGTGTAATCTCAATTAACCCTCATAAAAACCTTATGCATTACGTATTTGACGTATATTCCCCATGTGTCAGGCAAGGAAACTAAGGCTCACAGAGGTGAAGTGACTTGTCCAAGGTCACGTAGCTTGTAAAGGTGGAGCAGGGACCCCAGCCCAAGTCAGCGCACCAGGGAGCATGTTCTTGTCTGCAGGGTCACTGCCCCGTTTCGGCTCAGAGGCCGTGGCATTTGTCACAGGGCTCTCCTCAGATCACATGGCCCTGGGTGAGTGTGAGGGTTTACTGGGGCTCTGCTTGCTGCGTCAGATCTGGTCCCCTGAACACCAGGCTGAGTGAGCCCAGGGAAAGCCAGGGAGCAGCCCCGAGGGGACTCCAGAGGAGGACTTAGCTCTTCTCGCCAGGTGAGGATGCTGGCACTCGAAGCGGCATCCTCCCGGTTGATGCCTCTTTGGGGTTCACGGAGCTGCTCAGTGCCAGAGGGCAACCACCCCTGGAAAACTCATAGTGTCACAGGACAACCTTTAGCTTGTCACTTCCTCTATCATGGCAAGGTGAGTGCCACCCCAGAGAACTGCCTAAGCCCTGGAACTGCCACCTGAAAGGAGTCACAGGCTTCAGTGACAAGTGCACCTGGCTTTGAATCCTTGCTCACTGTGTCCTAGCTGTGTGATCTCTGTGAGCTTCAGCTTCCTCCTCTGCAGAAGTAGGGGGAGGTCCTGTCTGCAGATGGCAGGAGAGCAGGGAAAGCGGCTTGGGTGGGTGGGTGCCGGCAGACGGGGGGGGGGGGGTGCTGTGTGTCTCTCTGTTGTGCATGCTCGAAAGAAGCAGGGATGACACTGAATTTAGCCAGTTAGGAGAACTTCCCATAAAATTATAATTCTTCAATAAAACGGTGCAAGATGAAATAAGTGAAGCATTTTTAAACTGTAAATTAATGATCCCTAGTAATAATAATAATAACAATAGCTACCAATACAGAGCACAGAAGGTCAAATCTGGGCTGGGAGCTACAACACAGTGCCCAGCTCCTGCCTCTGAGAATCAGACACTGCAGCCTTTTGCAGCCAGGACACCAGGGGCCAGCCAGGTCCGGGGCTTGCCTGCCGTCTCACAGACACCATGTGGCAAAGCCGCAGCTTCTCCCTCCCGTGTCCTTCTCTCTCCAACATCCTGGCCTTTTCAGGTACACTTAGAGCAAAGTGTAAAGAAAAACAAACAAGAACAACTTTCTCTCACTCCGTTTAACAGTCTCCAGTCCCAGTTTACACAGAATTGAGTCTCAATAACACTTGCTTATTTTCCATATCTTAAATGTTCACTTTTCACCCATGGCCATGACTTCCTGCCTGTAATAAAGGTGAGGGCCAGGACGGCTCCCTGGTACAAGGCCAGCTCTTGAAGAGTGCCAGCTCCTGAAGGCACCGAGAACGGTGACTCGCACATCGCAGGTGCCCAGGAGAGGCCAGGGTCTCTGAGCACCCACCTCCCTTCCACACTTAGTTAACTGAAAACTTTTTCCCTTTGTTTAAAGTTTTAAACCATAATTCAATTAGAAGCAAATATATTTTGATGGCCCTCAACATTGTATTTCCTAAAGAAAACAAAACTTGATTTTTCTTCTGTACATTTTTAAGTGGACAAAATCATTTTACAAGTTACCCAATGATTGCTCCCCGCAGTGGTACCCTGAGTCACCTTTCTCTGAGGTACCCTGTTCACCCAGACCCCACTGCTCTCACATTCTGTATCCAGGAAGCCCCCAAATCCCGTTGATTTCCCTTTACCTGTCTCATTCCCAGACCTGTTCCTGGCTTCTGCCCCGTCTTCCCCTCACTGGGACAAGGCCCCCATCCCCAGCCCTCCCTGCCACAATGGGCCCCACATAATCGGTCTCCCCTTCCTGAGGGTCAGTTCCCTCTGCAGACCCCCCCCCCCCCCGCCCCGAGGCTGCTCTGCTTCCCCCACTCCACTCCTGGTCCTCCCAGGCCTTCTTTCTCCCACACCCTCATCTGGACAGATTTTCTCGCTTCCCAGCTCAGTGGAAGCTCCCAGAGGTGGCACTGCATTTTAGGTGCGGGGTGGGGGTGGGAGTGGGGGTTAGGGTTAGGGTTAGGTTAGGGTTCAGGCTCCCCGACGTCTAACACAGTGTGAGTACAAGAGACCCGCAGCACAGACCCTTTCCAGAGGCCAGGCTTTTAAATCCAGGTCAGCAGCTCTCTTGTTGGTCTAAGAAATATTCTTGGGCCTGATATGCCCATCTGAAGAACTAGGCGTGGTACAAAAGGTCAGCAGCTAATTACTTTAACCATTAATAATAAGTCTGCTCTAATTACCCCCCTTCCACCCAGTGTGACTTTATAGCTGTGAAGACCAATGAAGAGGGAGGAGTGAAGGGCTGTGCTCCAAGCCACAGGTGAGTGGGCGTCAGGACGGGGGCTGGGGCCCTCAGCAGGGCCTCCCCCATGGAGGGGGTGGGGTGGAGATGGCCGCACTTGCACTTGGCCTGCAGGGCTGGGCAGATGGAGCGACTCTCTGGCCTCTCTCCTCTCGCTCTCCTAGAATGCAATCTACTGAAACCCCTTATTAAAAGTATTCTGGAGGTGATAAAAGTGTCACCAAAGATTTGTTCATTTTCTAAACTGTCATTTAAACATAATTTATGATCAGGGAAATATAGCAGGGGAAGAGGGAAGGTAGGCAGAGAGAGAAGGAAGATGACTTAAAATCAGTTCCTTAATAAATTAAAGATGCTGGCTCACAAGAGGGGGCTTGGAGAGGGAAACTGCTGAAGGTCACTGATTGCTCTGTGCCAGCTGGCCGGCCGCACAGGCTGTCTCACAGCCTGCAGTCCTCACCCCGGTCTGCACTGCCCTCCCTCCCCCACCCGCCTCCTAACCCACCCCTTCAGGCCTGCCCTCCCCTCGCCCTCCTCCAGGGGCCTCTGCAGCCACCTCACCGTGGCTCCACTGTCTGATCGTGGAGTGGAACCCAAGCCTAACAGAGGGTTAGGTGGCTGTTTCCGGCCCCCTGGACTGAAAGGTCTTTGAAGGCAGGGGTCCTACCTCTAACTCTTGCCTGAATCTGAATCCTCATGATACCTTCAAGGGGTGGGGGAGGGGTGGTCTAATTTCCTTATAATTAAAATATATCAACTGAGAAAAGGAGCATAGACCCAAGGAGTTGGAGTCCTCAGCATATACAGGTGGCTGGGGGCGGGTGGGGGGGAAGTGGGTCTCTCTCCCAGTCACACAGGGGAGCCGCCAGAGCCCATTGCTCTGTCCTCCGGCTCAGGGTCCGCAGGGTGCATGAGGCTCGGGCTCGACTTACAGTCCATCCAAGTTCAACTGGGGCCCTCTTTGCTCACTAACTGTGTGACCTTGAGCACGCCACTGGCCGCTGTGTTCCAGGCCCCATCTCAGTTGTCGCAGGTGCCCACTGTGACAAGGTAAGTGTTCTGCTCAGTGGTATTGTCATTTATCATCATCACTGTTGTCATCACATCTTGACAGGAGGGGGGGCAGTGCAGATCAAAGTTGTCAGGGCTTCCACCTGGTGTCTGGGGCCACGGTCACCTGCTCTCCCATGACCCCAGCACCCACTACATGCCAAACCCCATGTTAGGCCTAGAGGATGTGAAGACTAGCATGGCCCAAGCCGTCCAGACACTTCAGCCTGGCAGAGACCCTGCTCTGAAGGTGCAGTCGCATTGCTGCACCCGCTGGAAGTCAAGTGCCATGTGTCTTGCCTTGGCCGAGCAAGACCAGCCCAGAAAGAGGTCTCTGGGGAAAGGAATAGGGTGTGCCTGGCAGGGGTGGGAGCAAGGGTGTGGGGCACTCAGCAGGTGCTGACCCACTGAGAAAAGGAAGTGAGAGAGCAGGTCGGAAGCAAGGTTGCAGGCTGGGCCCTTGGGGATGCGTTCTTAGCTCTGAGCCAGGCCAGCAAGGTGCAGTGACCCAGTTCCTTCCCTGTCCCCGCCCTGCCACACACACAGGTGCTGGGCTCTGGTCCTGAGTGAGGTTCAGGAAGAGGGGCTGGGGCGGGGGCCGTCTGCCTAACAGCTGGGCTCTAGGACTGAGTGTGCACAGATCAGCTCAGGGGGCTTCATGCTCTCCTCAGGCCACAGGCGCCAGGTGTCCTCTGCCGCATGCTCTCCAGGCTGCCGACCCAGTGCCGGCATGAGGGGGTGAACTTGGGGAAAGTAGCAGGCACATGAGAGCCAGCCGCACATCTCAGAACCTGGGAGACCCTCTCTGTGTGCATGCTGTGAGGCCCGGGGGGTGGGGGTAGGGGCAGAAGATAAACATGAAGAAACCTTTACATCCAGATGGAGAGATGAGAAGGGAGAGTTTATATGCATGATACCTGGGAGACAAATACTGTGTCACTGAACGTGGCCCAGCATGGCAGGTAAAAATAAGTCCGGAGAAAGCTATCATCAAAAACAAACAAACAGTAAGTGTTGGAGAGGATGTGGAGAAAAGTGAACCCTCCCGCACTGTTGGTGGGATAATAAATCAGTGAGGCCTCTGTGGAAAACAGCATGAGAGTCTTCAAAAATTAAAAATAGAACAATGATATGATCCAGCAATTCCTGTTCCTGGCGTTCATTTAAAGAAAATAAAAGCGCTGATTTGAAAAGATGTCTGTGCTCCATGTACATCGCAGCGTTGTTTACGAGAGCCAAAGCCTGGCACGAAGTTGCTGCTCAGTGCAGGCAAAGGGACAGAGCAGCAGTGGCTGGGCGTGCAGTGGAGTAGTACTCAGCAATAAAAAGGAATGAGATCTCGCCATTTGTGACAGCATGAATGGACGTAAAGGGAATATGCAAAGTAAGCTAGTCAGACAGAGAAAGACAGATACCACATGATTTCACTTCTATGTGGAATCTAAAAAACACAAAACAAATGAACAACAAAGAAAGGCAGAAACAGACCCACAGATACAGAGAACAAGTAGATGGTTATATAGGGGAGGAAGATGAGGGGATGGGTGGGGAAGAAGGAAGTCCAGAAAAATCCCTGGGGGCCCATGGTCCCGGCCAGCCCATTGGAGGAGGAGAGGCCTGGGATGGGCTTTGAAGGCACAGAGTGCACAGGTGAGGTTGAGAAAGGACGGCCAGGTGGCATGATGGGCCTGGGAACGTGGGGGTGGATGGGGGCTGTGGCCGCCACCAGCCTGAGTGTGCCCTGTGGGTGGGGAGCAGCTCTCACCTCTCAGGGCCCTAGGAACCAGGACCTGCAGGCCCCCCAGTCTAGGGGACTCCCTCCCAAACTGGGAGGAAGGTTAGTTCCCAGACTCTGGAGAAGTCATTGTCCTCTGACAACCCATCTGTGGAAATGGCAGCAGCCACCCGGCTTGTCCCCCTCACATGGAAAGCAAGCAGCCTCCGAGGGAGGAAAGGAAGCAAGCCCAAAGTCAGCCTGGCGGGGGGGCAGGGGCTCCCAAGGGGAAGGCCTGCCAGCAGCTGCGCTGACCGCCCCTCGGCACCTGAACTCACCTGCATCAGGCTCCCCTCTCTACTCCGCGCCCCTCTGGTGTGCCCTTCCCACCTCACTGCCTCGTCCTGTCTGCAGATCTCCTTCTCTCTCTCTCTGTTTTGCTTTCTATCATTTTCTTTCTTTCTGCTGCTCTCCCCCTCCCCTCCTGTCTCTCTGTGCTTCTCTGTCTTCTCTTTCTCTCTCAGTACCTGTTTCTCTCTTCCTCTCTCCATATCTACTCCTCCTCTCTCCTCTCTCTCTCAGGCCCCCCTTCCCTGCTCCGTGTCCCTGTCCATCGGCCCACAGCCCTCCCGAGTAGACAGGAGGGGTCTCCCAGCTGGCAGTCCCAGTACTCAGGCCATGGGAGCTGGCTCCTTTGCTTTACTTTACCCTGATGTCACCCGACTTTGCTTTTTTTGCTCTCCTGGGCATTTGATCGTTCTCTCTCTTTGAAACCCTATGTTGTTAGAAACCTCTTGACTTCAGATGTTCTCATCCTTCCTGGGCAGCAGCCAAGGTAAGGCTGGGCTCGGAGGTCTGGTGGGATTGCCCCTGGAAACAGAAGGGCACTGATCCTGCAAGAGTTTGGGTTGCATCTGATGCCTCCACCAGTGAAGTGAGAGGCACCTCATAGTCCTGTAATCCTGGCATGTGGAGGGGACCAGGTGGCACAGGGAGACAGGGTCACCTGGGGAGGGAGGACAGGATGCTGCCTGAGTGCCTTTGGACCAGTCATAACTGGAGTCTCTGTTTTCTCCCCTGGCATTTTCATCTTCTCCTCTCTGGAGGATAATACTGGGTATGGGAATTTCATGCAATAATATGTGCGAGATGCCTAGTGGATTCCTTGCACATAGCAAGGGCTCAGAAATGTTCAGCTTCCTCTGCCTCGCTCTTCCCGCACTAGGGCCCCGCAACAGGCTGGGCTCTCGGGAGCCACTGGATGTCTCAATCGCAATGACAGGGCCTCATGGTCACCCTGCTGAACAGATGAGAGGGCGGGGTGCAGGGACGGCTTTTGACGAACAGCACTTGTCCCACACTCCTTCCCTGTGGCGATGACCCCAAGACTGTCCTTGCAGGGTTCCAGAGCTCCCAGATGGCCAGGTTCACTCACAGAGGTGCCAGACCAGGGCAGGCCCAGCAGAATGGAAACAGTAAGTACAAGCCAACACTAATAATAAAGCAATCAACCCCTGCTGTGCCTTTGAGTCTGCAACGTCTTTCCCCAGATGTCCCTTTATTTCCTTCTCATGAGACCCTCTAAGGTGGAAAGGTCACAGATGAGCCCCGACACACCCACGTGACCCAGCAGGTCAGGGCCAGCGCTAGACTCCACCCTGGTCTTTGGGCCCTGAAACCTGCCGTTGCATGAAGCCCGGAGGCCCCAACACAGCCCTCGGAGACTGGAACCCAGCCCGCGGGGCTGTGGCCTGAGAACCTGCATGTCAGAAAGCTTGGGGGAATTCTGGTGAAACGGGCCCCAGCCTTTGAAACACCCTACCCAGCGCGGCATGGAAGGTGTCAGTCTCGCTTGGCTCTCTCCCAGGTGTGGCAGGGGAGACTTGGCTCCCGGTCCTGGCCCCTTGCCCTGCCTCTTCCTGGGGGTCAAGGGTTTATTAGACGAGCTGGAGGGAGACCAGCTGGGCCTGGAAATGTGGGTGCTATATGTGACGTTAGGTGGCCTTCTGCACTTCCCTTTATGGGGTTTCTTGCTGGGTGAGGAAATGAATTGAGGGTCACTGGTTCTCAACCCTGGCTGCACGATAGCCACCTGGGGGCCTTTAGAAAAAGGGTGCCTGGAGCTGGCCCCCAGACGCTGGTGTGATTCACTGGGGGTGTGGTTGGGCCATATGGCATTTTTAGGAGGTCCCCAGAGGGTTCTAATGTGCAGCCAAGTTTGAGAACCACTGAACCAAGCCCCTAGGGTCAGTTCTGTGATGTCAGAGCCTGTACTGAGTGGAGAGTGGATGTACCCCAAGAAGTATTGTCTGTGTGTGAGTGTGAGTGTGAGTCTGTGTGTCTGTCTGTTTATGATGTGGATCTGTGCTGGTATGCATCGTCTCTGTGTGTTTGCAGTCTGGGTGCTTGTGTGCATGGCTGTGCACATCTGTGTGCACCTGTGTATCAATGTGTGTGTCTATGTATCTGTGTGTCTGTGTGCCACTGTGTGTGTGGAGGGACAGGCCGAGAGGGCAGCTCATGAGTGGAGGAGATGTGGAGATGAGGAAGGGCCCAGGCCACAGGACCAAGGCTTCACACTCCCCGTCATACCCCAAGGCCTAAGGAAAACGTCACGAAAGGAAACGAGATAGTTCATGGCTCCAGGTCTTGTTGGACAAAGCAAACTCATGGTTTGCTTTTTCATCTGCTGCAGAATTCTGGGCTCAGCCCAATTCAGCCTGTTTTGCTAGCAGGCCAGCCTTTCTGAGAACTGTGGCTCCAGGAAGCTGCTCACCAGCTGATGAACGTGGCTCCTGCCGCCCGATCGAGGTGGCTCCAGGCTCAAAGGGCCCCTCCTCTGCTGGTCTCCATCTGGGAAGGACTCCAGCCTAAGGAGGGGCCTAGTACAGCCCTCTCAACTCCCAGGCGACCCTCCAGCGTCTTGGGGCTGAGGTTTTGTATCCAGAGCTGGCCTCACGGTTACCTAGAAAGAGGCGCCGGGGCGATGACAGTGGTCCAGGTGAGGCCTAGGGGCTCTGCCTCTCACCAGCTGTGTGAGTGCTGGTTTCCTCATCTGGGAATGGGCCTGCGAGACCTGCCCAGCATCCTACATGGGGTAGTTGGAGGCACAGAGAGGGAATGCGGGTGAAGGAACTCAGCCAACAGCGGTGTCCCCGCACAGACCGGAGGCTGCTCCCAGGCTGAGGAAGGCCAACCACCCTCTGGCCCAATGTCTTCTCCACTCACTTTCCTGCTGTCCCCACCGTAGACTTAGCCCTCTGGGGTAAGAGAGTCAGAAGGCTCTGCTAACTTACAGCCAAGGTTTCTGCCAGCAGAGAAGGTGGGGCAGTGACATACCCCAGGGGCCCTCCTCCATGCCAGTGTCACCTGTAGTCAGCTCAGCGTCAGGAGGGGACACAAGCCAGGAGGCAGGAGGCCCCCACTGGGGCAGGACCTGGGGCCCTGAGGCAAAAGCCCCAGGACGGGGCAGCAGGAGGATTCGTCGCTGAGTGCCCTGGAGCACTGGGAGTGACCGTGGGGAAAGGAGTTGCAGGGGGCCACCAGGACCCAGAGAGTCCCTGGCCAGCGAGACCTGCTGCCCAGTGGGAAGGACACAGGGTCTGGGGCCTGACAGGCTGGGACCTCAGTGCAACTCAGAGACACATTCTTAAACTGGCTGCACATCATGCTGTCGTTAATAAAATGGAGATAGAACAACTCCACGTTGAAGTCATTTAATGATAAAAATAATACATGTGAGAGCAGAACGGTTATTCTTGTCATTTACGCTCGATGGAGGCCTTCGCACTGGCAGACCATGCACCTTTCCCATGTCCCAGTGATCACCGCCCCCCGCTACACTATCTCCCCAAGACTGGATGGAGCGCAGCAGGTGGGTCCTGGGGTTTGTGGTCAAAAGTCCTGGGTTCTAATTCTGCCCTTGCTCTTACTGCCTGAAGGACCTGGGACAAGTCCCCTCCCCACTCAGAGTAGTGGGCGGGATAGTAATCGCTAAACTCATGAGGTGCTGCGACGATGACATAATATGTCAACAGTAGCTCCCATCTGCCCAGCACGTCCCAGTGTGCAGGCATTGTGAAGGACTTCATGAGCGTTATTTCCAGGGATCCCCCACCCCCGTACAACTTTATAATTATTCCCACTTCCGTAGATGAGAAAACTGAGGCCCAGAGAGGTGAGCAGCACTGCCGAAGTTCACACAGCCTGCAAGTAGGGGAGCTTTTGTGTAAACCCAGCAGCCACACTGCAGTTTTACGGGGTCAGGACCCAAGCACATCACAGCTGGAGGGAGCCTGAAAATACACCTGGTCCAGCCAGCTGTTTACCGCTAAGGAATCACCCCTCACCTTGACCTGTGTCAGAACTTCCCAGATGGGTTCCTGTGTCTGACAAGTTTTTACCAGACACACGGCATCCACAGAGCAAGTGTTGTTCCCTTCATAGGAGGGCAGTGAGACCGAGAGAAGCCAAGTGACCTGCCCAGGGCCGCATGGCAAGTCTGAGGCCACGCTGGGACTCCAGCCCCTCCTGCAGGCTCTTTACTGCAAAGCCTGTGCCCTTCAGTTTTGGTGGGCCTGGGGGCCTTTGATGCTGGGTGAGGGGTGGCTAGCATTCCTGAGACTTATCTATCTAAAAGCATCCAGATAGGGACCCTCGACACTCTGTGGTCCAGGCTCCGATGAGACATGGGCAATACTTTCTCCTCCTCTCCCTAGACCCGGCCCGGTGTGCACCCAGTTGCAGCTGCGTTCCCGCTGGGCCCGTCTCAGCGCTGAGCACCGCCTGCACAACTCAAGGAGGCACTACACACTCCTTGGTTGTCTGCTTGACATTCCTTCAAATTTGTGCTTAGATATTTATATGCCCAGCCTCACATGACAAACGTGATTGGTCTAAATCATTCATGGTCATCCTTTTCCTTTGCCACAGACCAAATGACCCACTTTCCACCAACACAAGGGATGGAGAATTCCCCCAGGAACCTCTGGGGAAAATTTCTCTCCCAAATAAATAGGCATATGAGAAAAGAGCCCTTTGGCTCTGACTCTCTCACCTCTACCTTCCAGCCTGCTGAAAATACTCTTGGGTGAAGATATGATGCCTGGAAAATGGCAACTCTCTTGTGACTGTGAGGCACCATCTGCTGAGGATGACAGAGCAGGAAGATAGAGAAAACCTGGACACTCACTGACATTGTTGAGTTGCTGCACCATCCTTGGAAACATCCTTCTTGTCATGTAAGATTATACGTGTATGTATTGGTCATACTATTTTCTGATAGTTTGTTACTTGCAGCCAGGATAGTCCTAACTGATAATGGGGATAATACTAGTAATAATAATATCTATTTTATGAAGTAGATGCTCTAACATCTGTTTTATATAGATATGCTATTTGATTTACAATGGGGTTACTTCCTGATAAGCCCATTGTTACAATAAAAATATTATAAGTCAAAATGCATTTAATCCACCTAGCCTACTGAACATCGTAGCTCAGCCTACCCTACCTTAAATGGCTCAGAACACTTAACGTTAACCTGCAGTTAGGCAATTATCTTGAGTACCATCTCTGGAGGAAATTACCTTCCTCTTCTCATCAGAAACGAGAGACACAGATAGGTGCTTCATAGACACGATGGAATGCAGAAACACAGAACACAGTATTCAAACACACGGGTGGTACAGTGCACTTCGGAGCACAGGCTGTTCACCCAGGGGTCACCTCAGACTGGGAGATGCAGCTTGATGCTGCTGCCCAGCTTCACGATGGAACATCATACGGGATGTGGTCAGCCAGGAAAAGATCAAAATTCCGAACGCTAAGTACAGTTTCTACTGAATGCCTATCAATTTTGCACCACCATAAAGTTGAAAAATCATTAGGTCGTACCATCGTAAGTCTGAGACCATCCCCAGAAGACAGCTGAGGTTTAGAAAAGGTACTGAATTGACCATTTACACCCCTCCCCCAGCAGCAGAGAACACAGGCTTTGGACCCAGGTCCATCTGACCCCCACACCTGTGCACCCATAGCACCGCCTCAGAGCTGGGCTCCACTGCAGGTGCGCTGGAAGAGAGAGTGCTTTGCTCCTCTCCCAGCCCCTTCTCCAAGTATTCTGTGAACTCCCATGAAGAAATGTGTCCTGTCGGATGATGTGGTTTGGAATTGAAAACAAAAACCAAAAACCAAAACAAAACAAAACAAAAACCAGAGATAACGGGACTGAGCCTGCACAGGATGATGTCAGTCCTGTCCTTCAAGGACCGCCTTCAGTGGCCCTGGGTGCTCACTCAGGGAGCAGTGAGTGACACCAGAGAGAGCACATCTGCTGTTTCCTCTGGTCTGAGTCCTTCAAGTGGAAGTTCAAGTGTCCCTTCCTCCAGGCAGCCTGCTCTGACTGTTCCAAGTGGACCCGACGCCCCACAGCATACGTTCACCCACTTCTTATCATGGATGAGTCTTCTTAGCTAATTATGTGCTTGCATACTGCTCCTCCCGAACGCATGTCAGAGCCTGGAGGGCCCACTGTCTCTGACACGCAGGTGCCCCCCAGGGCCCAGCACCGCTCTGAGGGCCAAGTGGGAGTTGAGGAAATCCTGCTGGTTTGACATGATGTCACTTTGCGCCAAACACACATTCTTTAAAGGACAGCTGCCCCAAGTCTCTTTCATCCCTTTGCCACACACACCCAGTGCTCAGAGTAAATCCTTGACCGCCAAAGGGTCTCCCTCCTCCCACCACATTCGAGGCATTGGTTACAGGGCAGTGGTCACGTGAACCACAGGGTAATCCCTGACATCAAAGACTCACCACAAAAGACTGCCTGTAGGTGGGAGAGGGAGTGCAGGGAGGGGTCCCCTGAGGGGGCCAGCATGAACACAGGCAGGGAGGAGGCCCTGTAACGCAGTGGCAAGGGAGAGTCGGCTCTGGCTTCAGAGAACCAGTGGCACCCCAGAAATGGCAGCTTTTTTCCCTCTCAGTCCAGGTGACACCACCTTGACCCAGGCCTGACGAACGTTCCAGCAGCTGGCCAGGTCCTCTCCCTCCTGCCTTGCTATTCCCCGGAACATGATGGCTTGGGGTTTGCAGTGAGCTTCTGGGGCTGCCCTGAAGCGGCTCCTCCTCCTGAGTATTTTTAGTCACGTTGATTTGGCAGCACTGGGCACTTTTGATTTCACAGTGATTAGTTAGAGCTTGTGTGCACACTGTTTTTCTTCTTCCCTCCTGCCTGTCTCCCCCAAGGGGTCTGGGTGTTGTTCTGACTTTCATGCACTACAATAAAAACTTTCATTGTAGCAAAATGTTTGCTCGTCAAAATTAGCTTGGTTAATTCCAAAGAATTGTTTCATCTTGGCTCCATGGGCACCCAGGATCTTTTTTACAAGACAAATTGGCCACCAGCCAGCTATCTCCGGGACAATTCCTCTGTAGTGCTCTTCCCCCTGGAATTTACCTTTAAAGAAGAAAGACCAGCCTCAGCTTTCCATTGGCTCCTCTGAACTGGCTGCTCGGTCCACGTGCTCCACGCCAGGGTAGGCAGAGCCACAGCGGGCCGGCAGTGTGGGTTTGGTTGTGTTGACTTTGGAGCCTCACACAGACACAGACGCTCATGGGCGCCATCCAGGTGTTCAGGCACACAAAGGCACACTCACACAGGCTGGGCCCAAACCTGCACTAAGAGATGTTACACTGCTGGGCACACATCGACACGCACTCACAAATGTTCAGACATACCAGGCGCAGGCACCACAGACAAGCAAACCAGCCTGAGGGCACCCAGAAAGACAGAGACACAAAGGCACCTGCAGACCTGCTCCGCCAGCCTGGGTGCCAGTTTGAGCTGCCTTCCCACACACCTGCAGGGGTCAGAGGCAGAGCAACAGTCCAAAGCTCACCAGGGCTCAAAGGGGAGACGGACGACAATGGACTAAACAGTAACATCCAGCGATGATGACAGTGCCGAGAAGAAACACAAAGCTCATGGGGTGATGGGAGTGGGAGGAGGGTGGGCCATTGTGCAGGGAGGGCTGGAAGGGACCAGGGTTGCAGAGACAGGAGGGCTGCAAGCAGTGAGCCAAGAGGGTATCTGGGAAGGGCAATTCCAGACCGAGTGCTCAGAGCAGACAAAGACTCCAAGGCTAGAGCAGGCTCAGTGTCTTCAGAAAGACAGTGTGGCGGAGCTGAGTGAGCAGAGAAGAGTGGGGGAAATGAGGCTGGGGAAGTAACCAGAGGCCAGGTCCGTAGGGCTTCGTGGGACCTGGACAGGGCTCTGAGTTCCGTCGTCATCTGTGAGCACCAGGGCCTGCTGGGCAGGAGGTTAACAGCACCCTGCAGAGCATCGAGACTGCTCTCCAGCTGCTGGTGCTCTTCAATAAATAGAGTGTCTGTGGCCAGAACGTTTGGTTCCCTGGCTTGGAGACTCAGCCCTCCTGCTCAGTCCCCATCAGGGAAAGGGCTTACAGAAACTGCTGGAAAACCCTTCCTACACTTCTGTGAGCCAGCCAGGGCTGAGGACCTGGACAGGTCCTGGCCTGGCTGTGTGGCCTTAAGCAAATTGCTTGCCCTCTCTGAGCCCTAGTTTCCTTCACTGTCAAATAGAGAGGTTCCACCACAATCACAAGGATCAAATGAGTGCCGAGAGTGAAGTGCATTGTAAAGTGTAAGAACTCTGAACACCTGAAAGTTTTTCCTTAAAACTGTTTCTTCCTTGTGGAAGGGTGGGGAGAGAAGGCTTCTCTGGGAGGGGCCTGTGCCTCCCACCTGCCTCTGCTCTCTCCTCCCCACTCTCTGGTCAGGTATCCCCCCGGGCCCTTCATCCTGAACAACTGAGACGCTTTCACCTAGATGTTGAGGCCCAGCCAGCTGGTGCCCAATGTCCCAACCAAGGTTTCTGCACATGTTCAGGGTTGAGAACCATAGCCCAAGGAGCAAACCAACTGTGTTCTACAAGTGGCACCAGGAAGGGACCCTGGGAGCCCAGGCCCTGCCGCTGGCCAGAATTCAGAGACAGGGAGGGTCTGCTGGGGCTGACAGGACCCATGGGGATCTCCCCATTCCCCCAACAGCCCCCACCTCCAACCCACACCCCAATTCCAGCTTCGGTCAGTCTCCCTCCGTGCATTCATTAATGACTTTCTATAAAGACAAATGATTTTTTAAATTGATAGTGCAAATTCACCTCAGTTTTAGATCCTAAGGATGCATGTCTTTGGGTAAATGGGGAAAATATGAGAAAATATGAAGAGTATGGCGGCCAGAATAACCAATCTAGGACATCAAGGAGTTCCAAGGGCCTAAAATTTATTACCCTCCAATAAGACGAAAAGGCTGCTGGTGAGGGAGCCAGAGTGTGGGGTCAGTCGCACCGGAGGGTGCAGGGCTGGGCCCCCACAGCAGGCCTCTGCTGCCAACAGAGAGCCCTTGCGGGGAGTCAGGAGCCTGCCAGGCTCTGGAGGCCCCCACTTGGCACCTGGCAACCTCCTGCCTCCACCTGGCCCCACCTGAGCTCCAGCAGGTGCCTCCTCACTGCATCACCGCTCCACCAGCCGTTCCGGGAAGCACTGGCCGCTGCTGCCAAATGAGGGAGGCTGGAGGCTCCTGGGCCGTCGGGTCCGGAGGCTGCACTCGGCCACCACAGTTGTGGCACCTCTGTGTCCAGCACAGGCCGTCACAAAGCAAGAGCAGGCTCAGCGGCCCTCCTGACAAGCTGGTTGCCCTGTTTCATGTTTGAGAAGTTAAGTCACTGAAGTAATAACAACTAATATGCATTGATTAGTTAGTAGGAGCCAGGAACTCTTCTAAGTACTTTCTAGGTTTTAACTAACTTATTCCTCATGCTGTCATGACCCCTATTTTGCACAGGAGTAAACTGGGGCACGAGGAGCTTACCAGAGGTCCCCCAAGTGATCATTGGCAAGGCGCCCCTTGAACCCGGGCAGTGTGGCCATTGGGTCTGTGCTCATAACCACTCCATCACACTGCCCGTAAGTGTAAAGGGCTGAGGCTCAAAGCCGGGTGTGTGGCCATCTGTGCCTGAGTGCTGGCCCTCCCCTGTGTGGCCCGTCTGTGGCGCTGGTTCCACACTGACCTTCCAAGCAGAGCCCAGGCCTGTGGCTCACCACCTGCCTTCCTTCCTGGGCCGTCCTCCCTCCACATGGGCCGAGTGGCTCACCTGGGCTGCACCTGTCCTGAAGCTCACCTGCCCTCCAAGCCTTCTGGTCAGATGTGAGCTAGGACCCTGATTAGCCAAATCTCTGGACATCTACCCTTCATTCCAGGGAACCTCCGGGCCCTTCTCATGGGTGCTCATGGTGGGGTCAAGGATCTCTTTCTCAGGCTGCGTTTGCACCCTGCCTTTCTAAAATCAGGGGCCCATCTCTGCCAGACCTTGTTCTCCTCCTCTTCTGAAGCTTCTGGGGCACATTTCCCTGGACACATGCCCACTTCCCTTCACCTCCAATATCTCCTTCAGGGTCACCGTCATGGTGTCCCAGGCTCCCCACCCCACTGCACGAGGCCATCAGTGGTGCCACCCTGGCCCCGAGAGGCTGTGTGGGATGGCAGCCATCGCGGCTGTCTCCTGGGCCTGCTCCCACACAGCAGGGCTGAGCACTGCCAGCCCAGGCTGCACAGCTGGCCCCGGTGAGATGAGCTTCCCAGCATCCTCCAAAGGCAGCACCAAGGAGGGCCAGACAAGCTCCAGACTCGGGACCACCCTCAGATCCCTGGCACTCATGCATGGTCCTCTCTAGGTGTCCATCTCTTTTTACAAGAACAGGTTTCTAGCTGAGCGTCCTCTCTTACAAAGGCCGCTACACAGCATCACGGTCTCTGTGTGTCGGGGGAGGCACAGGGCTGAGAGCCAGGATGAGGCACAGGAGACAGGCCAACCTCAAGTCTAGAAGACAGACTCACCAACCACACGGCTGGCTGAGGGTCGTCAGCTTGGAGTGGCCACACACCTTGGCATGGTAACAGTTCCTCATCCTCACACAGGCAGCGCTAGGCTATTCACAAAGCACATTTTTACATGAGCTTCTCTCGAACCTCATAACCCAGGGAGATAGGTCTATTTGGATGCAGTTCACAAATGAGGAAACAAAGGACCAGGGAGATGGACTCCTCCAATGTCACCCGCATATCAGGGGCAGAGCCAGGGAAGAGCCAGTTCAGACCCAGCCCAGTGCTCCGCCCACCGCACGGCCACCTGTCCCCCTGGGAGAAGCCGTGGCCAGCGGCTCGCCCCAGGCAGGCCACTGCATTCCCACGTGGGAAAAAACTTAAGGCCCTTGAAGACTTGAGGCCTGCAACTATTTGGCTAAGTCTAAAGTAGTTAGGCTTCTCCAGGTCCAGTGAAGAGCCTGCGTCCCTAGAGGAAATTCTGGATGTCAAAAGGGGCGGTGTCTCCCTGGTGTGGGGGCTGAGGGAGGGCAGGTAGGCCTCTGTGGAGCAGAACCTCTCCCCGGCCCTGGAGAAAGCAGCAGAGAGGCAGAGGGCAGGCCCCACACTGGGACGGAAGAGGTGGCTGGTCGAGCACATGGACTGCAGGGACCTGTGCCAGGCCCCACTTAGAAGAAGCTTCTGAGCATCTACGGGGGGGCGGGTGTGGGCATCAGTGGCCCCTGGGAGCCGCCTGCACCTTGTGGGAGTGTCTTAGTCTCTGGGAGTCCCACAGCTTGGGAACTCCACCCCTTCAGCTCACATGGTTTCCAGTGTGGCCTCGATGGGCAAGTCTGGCAGCTCAGGCCATGGGCTCATGTGGGGGTGTTTGTGGGTGTGACTCACAGGAGACCATAGCTGTCATGAGAGCCCTGAGGTGTGTCTCAACCTGGGCCTGAGGCTTTTCCCAGAGGACGGGGCCATGAGTGTCTCACTCACCCCTCAGTGCCCAGCACACTGCACTATCACCTAGCTCTGTGGCCCTGGGCAAGTCACCTACCTCTCTGTGCTTCAGATTCCCATCCCCCAAATGGAGCTGGGACGGGGTTGTGGGAGGTCTCTGAGGAGACAGTGAAAGCGCCAGGGCTGCCCTCTGTGCTGGCGTCCCTGTGCCCCAGAGCATCCAGAAACATGAGGGCTGGCACCTGGGCTTCTCCTGGCTCACAGTCAGCAGGTAAAGGGACTTTTCATCCCAGAAACTGGAACCGTCATCAAAGCAGAAGGTGAAAGTAGCTGGAAAACCTGAAACCTGGGGAATGTTGTTTACTGAGAACACTTGGCAAAAGCAATCCTTGTTTTTTCTGAGAAGCGGTTCTCCAAAGGCCACTTGAAACACCTCACCAAGAAACACTCCAAGAAGAACAATCGCTGTGACTTGTTTTGATGGCTGCCTCAGACAAGGAGACTCACGAACCTTGCTCCATCCAGATCCAGAGAGGTGAGCCTGGGTCCAAGGCCAAGGACAGGGCCAACTCCTCCCACAGAGCTCAGCTTTAAAGCCCAGGGGGTAAGGCCCCGAAGCATTGACCTGTGGATGGATCTCAATATGCGGGTGTGGAAAAGGACCACTCTCTGTCACAAGAGAAAAGACACAGCACAGAGGCATAGTGCTTAGCACATACTGTCTCAAGAGATGTCAGCTATAATAATAGTTATTACTTACATGTGAATATTATTCTTATAAATATGTAATAATGCTATCACACTATAAAAATGAATAACATGGCCTGGAAGAGTGGAAGAGGCAATCAGGTGCCCCCCACCCAATTCATCAGTTGGGACAAGTTCAGAGGAAGTTTGGCAGGGTGAGGCCGGTGGAAGTTATGCAGAAAGTCAGGAATGGAGCTGGGATACGCCCCAGCTCCTGGCTGCCATGGTCCTGTCCATCAAACTCCAGCCCTTCCCCCTCACTGCCCTGTCAGAGCCCTGGCCCAGTGGAGGGACCAGCAGCCCCCAGCCAGGGCCTATGCTGTGTCCAGGCAAAGGCGACCCTGTCCGTTGCCCCAGCGCCTCCCTCTGCCCTCACTCAGGGAGGTCTACCCACATCGGCTCAGTGACAGAGCCGGGAGAGACCAGGGCCACACCAGCTGCCCGCCTACCCTGCACAGAGGGGCCCTGAAATGGCCAGAACAGGCAGAACACCCCTGGGAAGTCTCCCTTCACCCCTCACTCACACGTGGAGGGCAGCAGCTTACCTAGGGCCTCCAATTCAGAAGGGGCAGCGGCCAGCAGGGCTGTGTGGATCAGGGAGGTTCCCTGGTCCCAAGAGTCCCCACAGGGGGCTGGCTGGGTGGCTGCTTTCCCAGAAGAGGGCCATCCAGCACTCACTCCCCTCAGATAAACACTAGCACTTTGGAATGAGAAAGAATTCTGAAGTTCTGAAGCCAGCTTTGCTTCTCCTGCTCACCAGAGGCTGGGGAGAGCTGGGGGCGGGGGGGGGTGGGGGGAGGTATAGAATCCATTTATTTTATTTGCATCCTTAGCAGGGGTGCACAGGCTCAGACACCGGGTTTGAAACAGGCAGCCCCCTTTCCAGCTGCTTGAACTTGGGGAGTCCTTTCAGCTCCCTGAGCCTCAGGTGCCTCCTCCGCACAATAGGGCCACTGGGTGCCGGCTCCTGGAGCTGCTGGTGGCAGGGAGTGAGGCACACCGGACGACGCACTTAGCCCCACCTCTGGTGTCAGCCACAGTGATGCGTGGGGGGTGCTGTGTGGCAGCAGCTGTAACTATTCGCCTAGTGAAAAGTCTGAAAATGTTCACCAGAATGTTAGTGGGCAGGGGTGGTTATCGCTAAGGGGCCACTCCAATTTCATTTCTTCTTTCCCTGTTCCTGAATTCATTGTCATTTCAAAATGATAAAGTGAAGAAGAAACGGGCCGCTGTGGTGGGTGGCAACCTCCACACAGAGACAGGAGCCTCGGGGGCAAGGACGACGCCCCTCCCGGGGCGGAGAGGACCCCCTAGCCAGGAGAGGCGGCTGCGCCTGGCTCGCTCTGGTTGCGCCCGGCTCAGACAATGCGAACACACAATCATTCATTATAACTCAATTACAGTGATTAAAGCTGGTGGCATGCAGAGGCAGGAGGGAGTGTTGCCAACAAAATTTACACTCCGTGTCGTCAAGGAGAGATAACAGCAGCTGACGCTGACGCGTGCCTCCCCTGCCATCTGCTCAGCACAGGGCCACCTGAGGGTTCAGCAATGGAGGACCACACAGCAGAGAGCCACCGCAACAGGGTTGCCCAATCTGGGACCACAGAGCCCAGTGCGGGCTGGGGAGTTGCGCCTGTACCCCTCTCTGCAGATGTGGCTGCCCAGAAGCCCAACATCTGGAAGAAGGGGGATCTGGAGAGGCCACAGTACTACTGTTCTTGGGTTTAGCCAATGGAGGTGAGGGCGGGACTCTGAGATCTGTTTTTCTACCTCTATCTTCCAGATGAGAAAACTGAGGCACAGACCCAGGAGGACCACACACAGTAAGCCTGTGGCAGGGCCTGGCCTCACACCTGCTCTAGTTCTCCTGAGGACATGCAGAGAGGGACCACTCTGGACTGCCTGGAGTTGGGAGGGCCAGGCTGAGACCTGAGACCCTAGGGGCCCCAAAATGAGTCCAGGGTGGTGACAGGAGGGCCCATGGGAGCAATGCAGGGGACACTAGGCATAGGGCAGGGCTGCTGGGGGAGTGAGGGTACAGGAGATGGTCGCTGATTAACGGGCATCAGTTTCAGACAAGGCAGCTTCTGGGCCAGTGGCCAAGACGGACTAGGGGGGAGAGAGGAAGGCAAAGTCCGCGGCTGGGGTCTGCACTGCTGTGACGGAGGGACAGGGCAGGTGGAGCTGCCCTTCCAAGGACAGCAATGACCCCAGCCTTCCCAGAACACCAGGCCTCCAGGAAGCAGGACGCCTGGGTGCCAGGCCAGCTCGTGTGGCCCTATCAACTGGAGCCCCTATCGACTGGAGGTGGTGTGGGGGACAGAGTGGGTGTGGGGGACTGAGGTTCACCCCACGCATTTTTCAGGCCGTTCCAGGCTCTGGAGCCGGTCACCATGGTCCTGGTCAGGTTGCTGGCCACCCAGCCCTGCAGCCCTGCCCAGCACCACAGCTGTAGCTCGTGTTCCAACTCCCAAATTCTGACGCAAACTGCCAGTGGCTCCCTGGTTCCCAGGATACACCCGACTCCTCAGGTGTTCTCCGGGGAGTATTATCTCTTCTTGCCTTTTCACCAGGGCCTTTACACGTGCTAACTTTGCACACGCACAGGCTGAAGCACTGCCACTCCTCCTTTGGCCTTCTTCATGCCACTTGGCCCTTAGAGCCCCGCTTAGGCCTCCCTCCTCCGGGAAGCCATGCCGACGTCCAGGCCAGGTGGGTGCCCCTCTTCTCGGTTCCCACATTCTCTGGCCAGTTCCCTTGGACCACTGGCCAAGGAATATTGGGGTCATGAGGACAGTTCTGTCTCCCATGTCCAACCCTGGCAGGAACTTGAGGGGAAGGGCTGGGCCCTCTTTATCTCTGAAGTCTCAGGACAACTGGATCGATGCTGACTCTGGGTGGGTAGGAGTGTGGCCCAGGCCAGAGCTGACGAAATGGCTGCTCCAGAGGACCAGCCTAGGAGAGCACAGAACCGAGCCCACAGGTGGGGCAAGATCAGCGTCCTCGGAGTGAAGAGTAATGGAGGGAAGGTGAAGGGACAGGAGCCACCAGCCCAGCCCAGGCCTCTCCCACGCCCGTGGGGCCCCTCGGTCCAGCCCAGCGGGCCCTCTGTGTGCTCCTCCCTCCTGCCCCCAGACAGGCCAGATGGGACCGGGCCTCAGAGCCTCTGAGGGAGCCAAGACAGGGCCGCTGCCCTTTCTCCCCTGCACATCGCACTTCAGGCCACCGGAGACCGGCTGCGACCACAGGGGACACCTGGAGGCAGGGCAGCAGAGCGGGGTCCAGGCAGGACCGCACCGCCCTGCTCAAGACACACAGTCCCTGGAATTCCCCAAGAAGAACTGAAAGAGGAAGCTGAGGAGAGGTGTCGGAGGCCTGGGGTGGGGTGGGGGAGTCTGCGATGCAAACATCGCTCGGGGTCAAGAAATCCGGGTTTTAGTTTCAGTCCTGACTCACAGCTATAGGAGATTACACACTTGTCCACTCCGCCAGCCAGCGGAGTTAGGGACGCAGAGAGACCGAGGCTGACAGGGGTCTTGCCTCCATGGAACTCCGATCCAAGTCACTTGTGCTCTGTGGGCCTCAGTTTCCCCATCTGTAATGGGGGCATTGGACTGGATCTGATTTTCAGAAGTGAGGTAAGATGGAAGACTTTTAAGTAAGACGAACGGGCATTGAACACCATGGACCCACAGAGCAGAAAAGTTACTCCCTTTCTGCTTCTCAATCACTCTGATCAGCTCAAGGAGCACATTCTGAGCGGGCGCGAAGGGCCCTCAGCACCTCAAACACTGCCCGTCTCCTCCCCACCTCTTTCTCCTAACGAGCAGGGAGTGAGGAGGCCTGGAGGCAGGGGCCCTCCAGTTTGCTTTCCTTGCGGTTACTAGCATAGTTTTCTTTTTTTTTAGGTGAGTGAGATTTATTTAGGAAAACAATATAAAGTTAAAAATACTTATTTTTAGGCTTAAAAATGAATTTGTCTAAAGAAATACTATTAAGTTACTCCTGGGCAGTAAGGTTTGGCAAACCAGGGAAAATGTCGCTGGATGGTGTTTCAGAGACGAAGGCAGCTCTCTGATCCGCGGCCCCAGCCGCTCTGCAGTGCGAGGCGGCTCTGTCCACGTGGAGGGCCACGCACGAGGAGGCCTGGCGGCTGTGGCTCCTGGAAGCAGGCCTGCCTGGCCCACGGAGGGTGCCTCCCCTGATGAAAAGGTGATGGTGAGTCAACTGGTGGAGACTTGGGACTCCCCAGGGACTCAGGAGTGTGTCCCCAAACAAGCTGGAATGCAAATTACTTTGGCTGAGGAACAGGCTGATTTACATCCTGCGTGCACAGCCCTTGAGGGTAGTTCCTGAACAGCGCTCTGGGCAGCGGGGGCACCTGTCTGTGTTCCCAAAAGTGACTGGGGCCTGGGGCTCCCTCTCCCTTCCTCCCTCCCTCACTCCAACACTTCCTGCAGCTCTCTCAGGGGAGACACTAGGGATCCTCCAAGGAGTAGCCCCGGCCCCAACTCAAGGGATCTGCAAAGCTTCAGCCATCAGCAGCAAACTAGCTCAGCACTACCGAGGGGCAGGCAACTCAGGGACTAGCGCGTCTAAAATGCCTTTCCTTCTCCCAACTGAAACCCCTCTTCATCCTTAAACACCCAGGATGAGTGTGATCTCTGCAAAGCCTTCGTGGATATCCCTCTTTCTGACCCTTCTAAAACGTGCCAGGCTCTCCTCCTCAGGCCCCACCAGATGCTGTCCAGACCACTATTTATGAATAACACTGTTTTATAATTGCTCCAACTGTTGGAGCTTGTTTTCCCCACTCAGCACATTGCTGGAGGGCACTGACCCTTCATCTCTTTACCCTGTGTTCTTAGTCTCCAATACTGGGTGTGTTCTGTATGCATCTATTAAGTTAACAGGTGGGTGGGTAGATAGCTAGTTTTCAGATTCCAGCACCCTACTTCTCTATTTAAGAAGAGGAAACTTTTCATTGAAAACATTCTTTCAGGCATTCAGTAACTACTTATTAAGCACCTACGATGCAGCAGGTACTCTGTCAGGAGCCAGGAATACAGCATGATCCAAACTTTGCCTTCGCCCTCGTGAAGTTCATGGTTAGCTGGAGAGTGTGGTAAGCCGTAAATGGATTAACAACCAAAGAATGATTTGAACTTCACCATCACTTAGGTGTAAACTACTCAGAATTTAATTTCCTTTGATAGGAAATTCAAATAGAAGATCAATGAGTTTAAGTAAAAACCTGCAACCCTGAATTTGAGCTAGAAGTATCAATAGATGTCATGATGTGTTTTGTGTTTAACAAATACATAAACACAAATGCACATATTTCTCAGCTCTGCTACTAAAAGGATCTATAAACATTGACCAATCCTTAGCATTAAGCACACCTAGCTCCCAGATTATGGTCTCTAACTCCACCTCCCACTAAAAGGAACTAGGACTCCTTGGAGAAATGGCTGGCGCCAGATCTAGGACAGAAAATGTTTGAGGTGAGCCAGGAACATTGTCTTACATTGGAAAGCAATGGGGCTGTCGACTATTAGAGTCCTATCAAAAAGACTCAGAAGGCATCTTCAAGAGGTTTCCTAAAATAGGATGATTTGAGAAGCAAAAAATGGTTTCTCCTGACTGAAACATTCAATATGTTTAAAACCACAAGTTCATAATAAGATTTAAAAATTAGTTAGCTTTTGAGGATACTAAGAAACTAACATATTACTTTGAAAAACTGCAAATAAAGCAAATGAATCAAGCACTTATTCTGCATTTAAACTAAGCTTCATGATTGCCAAATGGTTGATGAGGGGCAGTTTCTCTTTATAGTAGTATTCAAGCAAATAGATGGAGCAATAGATTAAAATATCACCATTTTAGCCCCTAATAAATTTGTGACTTTAGACAATAATCATCTGTGACAACTAACACAAAAGGAGAAGCTTCTAGATAGTATGTGTTTCCTGATGGATCCGTGAGGTATTCTTGCCTCCCCCCACCCCCGACCCCCGCCCCGCTAGCCTGGATCTAATCAATCTCCAATACCAAGTATAATTCAGCAATTGGCAAAATTCAGATTGTGAGAGGCTCTAAGGACAAATAATTTTGTTTCTTTAAGGAATAAATGCGTGTGTGTGTGTGTGCATACGAGAGAGAGATGGAAGGGGGGAGAGAGAAAGCAATATGAAAGAGGAATCTAAAAGACATATCAATTATAGTTGCTTTGTGTGGACCTTATTTGGGTCCCAATTTAAATAAACAGTTTTTTTAAAAAATTATAAGACAATTGAGGAAGTTGAAATACAGATGGGATGTTTGATGACACTGGAGATAATTGGTCATTTTTAGGTGGGTTACTAGCATTATGGCTATATTTTTTAAAACTTTTTACATCTATTTGTCAATTACATTTGACACAAATATTATATTAGCTTCAGGTACATCTGAACATCGCAATCATCCGTAAGTCTCATACCCATCTGACACCATACATACTTATTATAATATTATTGAGTATATTCCCTTGGCTGTATATTTTTAAAATAGATCTTGCCTTTGGAGATAATGAAATATTTACTAATTAAATGGTGAGATGTCTGTGACTTGCTGCCTGACACTCCAGTGACGGTGGCTGGTGGAACGGGTAGGCACAGAGAAAACCAGGTCAACCCTGAGCTGCCGTTGAAGCTGGGCAATGGACATGTGGAGGTTCATAACAGTGTTCGCTATTTGGTGACCCTCCAGCACGTTTTACAATGAGCAGCTAAGCAAACTTAACCTATGTTGTCCCTGCATGACAGCTGCGCCTGCACACCTGCAAAATCATTAGAGTCATAAAATACCTAGGCTGGAGGGGTCACAAAAATTGCTCATCCAGCCTTCAAGCCTCACTCTGTGGATGAGAAGAGACAGGACGGGAGAGGTCCGGCGGCCGAGGTGAGGTGACACAGTGGGCTTGGGGCCCCAGTCCCATGCCGCTGGGCACGGAGCCGCACCCCGGCCTGTGCCCGCCACGCCCAAAGCCGGCTTTTAGTCCCCAGAAACTGTGACAGGGATGATTTATTATCAAAACCTGATTTTTGTGGCTTTTTAATCTTCAATTGTGAAACATATCAAACTTGTAGAAAGGAACAGAGAATGTGACGCTACTAAAGCTACCACACAGGTTTCTAAAATGTGAACATTGGATTATGTTCTTCAAATCTTTTTACAGGCAACACAACGGGATGGGCGCAGCAGAGCCCCCACCTGAGCCTGGTCCCCCTTCCTCTCCCGCAGGTGACCTTTATCCCGGTGCAGGGCTGCGTTCTTCCCGTTCATGTGTGTTCAAATTTACGATTGTTTAATGTGGACTTACACGTGACATAAATAGTACCATCTCATGTATTCCTTTTCACAACTTGCTCTTTTCACACATTGTTTTTGAGATTTATCCAGGTTGATGCATAAATATCTAACTCATGCATCTTAATGTGGATGTGTGTATGTATGTGTGTATAATTTCATTATACAAAAATGCACAGATAATTTTCTTTACTGATTCCCCCATAATGGACAGGTTATTTCCAGTTACTTTTGCGATTTCAAATAATGAGGCAATGAAAATCTCCATGCACATCCCTGTGTACTTGTGTTAAGAGTTTCCTTAGGGTACGTGCCTAGAAGTTGGAGGATCAGGTGATAGGTTGTGTTTCTTCTACTTGACTCGTGTCAGATGCTCCACAAAGTGGGCTCAGGTTTGCTCCCACAAGCAGCCTTGACGTATTAATCAAGCCTCATCCTCTTGGAAGCCTCATATTATTAAACTCAAAATTTTTCCAACCAAATGGGAATGAGTTGTACTTCCTCGCTGTTTTTAATTTGAATTTCCCTGGTAACTGGTGAGGTGTGGCACTTCCACGTTTACTGGCCATTCTCCTGTGAGTTGCCCACTTCTGTCATCCACTCATCTTTTCTGGGTTGTATGCTTTCACAGACGGATGTGGAAGAATTCGATATGTGTGCCAGGCGCCCCTTTTCCTGTCAGTGAGAGGGCTGCATTTATAGGGCTCACGCTGTGTAACTTTATGGCATGTCTTGCTGTACAGGTGTTTTAAATTTTAACATAGTCAAATTGATCCATTTTAATTTTTTCATTATAGCTTTTGTTTTCTGTGTTGTGTTCGATAATTGTTTCCCTCCTCAGTTGTTCTCCAATATTTTATCCTGAAAGTGGAAAGACTTTAATCCTGCTAGAATTTATTTTTGTGCAATGTGGGAGGTAGAGCTCCATCTTCTCCCCGTAAAGATGACCTTTGTCCCACAACTGTTTGCTGAATAATGCTTTTCTTTACTGACACGTAACACCACCTAGGTCGTAGTCAGATCCTCCTCTGTACGGAGGTCTTCTTATGGATTCCATTCTGTTCCGCTGGTCTTTTTGTCTATATGTGCACCAAGAGCAGTTTCCTGCTGACTGTACCTTTATAACAAGTCTAATATCTGAAGGACAAGTCCTCCTTTCTTATTCTTCTTCAAAATTATATTTGTGCCCTGGCTGGTGTGGCTCAGTGGATAGAGTGCTGGCTTGCAAACTGAAGGGTCGCTGGTTCAATTCCTGGTCAGGGCACATGCCTGGGTCGAGGGACAGATTCCCAGTTGGGGGCACGTGAGAGGCAACCATGCATTGAGGTTTCTCTCCCTCTATTTCTCCCTTCCTTCACCTCTCTCTAAAAAATAAACAATATTTAAAAATATATATATTTGTTCTTCTTGGTCCTTTACTCTTTGGATAAATTTAAGTATTAGCTTATCAACACCCTACTTGGAATTTGTTTAGCATTGCAATATAGATTAGTGGCAAAGACAGGTTTTTTTTAAATAAAGTTGAATTTTCTCATCAATACATATGGCATAGCTTATGATCCATATAGGTCTTCTAAAAATTATTTCCCTCAATAAAATTTTATCTTTTTCTCCCTAAGGTTCTTGTGTAGGTTTACTTAATTTATTCATGGACAGTTTTTGTTGCTATTGTATATGTTTTATTTCTTTATATTACATTTTCCAATTGGTTACTGCTTATCGATGAGTGCTTTTTAATAAATGTTGATCTTAAGTCCAGCAACTAAACTTTTGTTTCGTTTGTATATTTTCTCTGTATACAGTAATATCATCTGCAAATAATTATAACTTCCTTTCATTTTAATCATTTTACCTTGTTTATTCTTTATTTTGTTGTATTGCATTGGCTAGAGCCTCTAGCAATATATTGAATAGAAGCAGTAATAGTAAGTATTCTGTTGCTGACTTTAAAACAACATTTCTAAAATTTAACCTTCGGCTAGTATTAGGCCTGTGGTCTGGTTTAGCTACCCAGTGTCAGACTATTTTCTTTTATTTCTAGCTTGGTACTTTAAGAAAAGTGAATGGGTATTAAACTTTGTTATGTGCCTTACCTACTTCTTTTGATTGGTAACAACTAAGTCTTTCAGGTCTGCTGGAAAATAATTTGTGCTCTTCTGTAGCTGGTCATAGGGTTCTATGTCTCGAGTTTATGAATTATGTTGTTCAAATCTTCTATACCCTTGTAAATTTCTTTTAGCTCAATCTACAGATTTCTGTCAGTGGTACGTTAAGACCTCCCATTCCTCCTCATAATTCCATAATTTTTTGCTTTATGGGGTTTTTACATACTGTTCTGAGCTTGAGAGTTCCTCACTCTGCCTTTAAAGTCTTTTATTTATGACATTAAAGGATTCCTTTTCTTTCAAGTTAGGCTAGTAAAATTGTTTTAATTTTGTCCAACACGTCAGTCTGTCCACATGGTTAAAGGGAATCCTTATTAGTTTGCTATTTCATTGGCCAGAATTGGAGACTCCAGACAGGCTTTTTTCAAGTTTCATCACCTATGACCAGCAATACCTGCACAGGGAGGCTTTCATTGGTGACGTCCAGGAGAGACAGGGCCATGGCCCCGTCCCACTCCTTCATCTCACCTCAGCAGGCCAGGAGGTCCCAAGGGCCCACCCCTGCGCCACCAGCCATGACCTGTGATCTGCCTAAGAGGTCAGCTCAGGGTCAGGGAGAGCACGCTGTGGAGTTGTCTGGTCAATGACAGAGATTCCCTAAAGACATGAGGAAAGCCTAAGCTGGTCATGAGGCATACCCGTGTTCCTTCCTACGTTCTTCATCTCAAGGTCACTCATCTCCTCCTCCACCTGTGAGATCAGTTCTTTCCAAACTTCTGAGCCAGTCCTAGGGATGCAGCCAGTCCACCATTCATTTACCCGTTCATCCAGCCAGCCAGCTAGCCAGCAGCAGCATCATAGAAACGCTACTTGCTGTATGACCTTGGGCTAGTTGAACTTCAGTTCCCTCATGTATAAAATGAGTATAATAACCTGACCAGTGTGGCTCAGTTGGTTGGGCGTCATCCAGCAGAGTGAAAGGTTGCCAGTTCGATTCCTGGTCAGGGCACATGACTGGTTTGTGGGTTTGGTCCCCAGTCAGGGGGCATGTGAGGGTCGGGGTGCATGGGAGAGGTAACCAATCAAGGTTTCTCTTTCACATTGACATTTCCCTCCCTCTCTTTCTTCCTCCCTTCCTTCCTCCTCTAACAAATAAATAAAATCTTAAAATGAGCATAATAGCATTGACTTTGAAGGGCAGTTATAAGGATGGAATTAGACAATGTTTACAAAGCACTGACATATACTACCCACTCTATTAATATTAGCTATTATCTTCATCACACACTCTTCAACTAACATTTCCTGAGCACCTACTATGTGCCAAGTCCTGGAGATACAAGATACAGACCCTGCTTTCAGAGCTCACTGTCTGGTGGGAGAGTCAAGTGGACATCCGATGAAAGGATGATGTCACGAAACTGACAGTCACAGCACACTGGTTGGTATGCACCGTGGAGCTGGCAGAGTATGCTCCGAGAGCACGGAGGAGACACGCCCGACCCAGACCAGAGGGGCAGAGAAGGCTTCCTGGAAGAGGTACCACTGAAGCTGAGTCCTCGAGTATGAGTAGGTGTTCAAAGAAGGATACAGGACATTCCTGGCTGAAGCCTAAAATCAGAGTGCTGTTTTTTAGGGCACTGGAGGTGTGTGGACTGGTGTGCACAGTGAAGCAAGCAGTCTGGCAATGAGTTAAGGAGTGTAGACAGTGCTGTGCAGAGGGCCAGTGAGGTGCTCCAGAAAGGGCAGGTGCACGGTCTGTGAAGGTGCTGCATGAATGGGTTGAGCTTCGATGGCTGGACTCCCAGAGAAGGGAGTCACCATGTACAACAACGCAGTGCACAGAGCCCATTGTTGTTGTTGTTGTTTTTATTACCCTCATCTGAGGGCATACTTACTGATTTTAGAGAGAGGAGAAGGGAGGGGGAAAGGGAGAGAAACATCAACGTAAGAAACATCGAGAGGATTGGGTTGCCTCATGTAGGCACCCCGACTGGGGACCAAACCCACAACCTAGGCATGTGCCCTGACTGGGGATCAAACCCATGACCTTTGGGTTATGGGACAATATTCCAACCGGGCCACGGCAGGCCAAGGCCAGATCTCTAGGGTTTTTGAATGCCAATTATGTTGAGGACTTAGAGCCCTGAGGGTCAGTACAGCATTCTCTGGGCCCCCAAAGTGCAGCCCAGCCCCTTCATTTCCTCCCCAAGCTCCTGCCTCTCCTGGCTCTGCCCATCTCCCTCCTGAGTTTCACTATCCTGCTCGGTGCAGAATCTTGGCCTGGCTCCTGCACTGCAGGAGGCTGGCCAGGGTAACATCCCAGAACTGGGACCTGAGCAAACTGGATTGGAGCTGGAGCAGGGGAGGAGCAAAAACCACATGGAGTGGGGTAGGAGAGGGGCAGAGGGCTCCCTCTTACCCAGGCCTTAGCACATGCTGCTCCTTCTTCCCCCACCTCCCTTTGGCTCAGTAGCTCTCCAATATTCAAGTCTCAGTCTAGCTCATACCTATCAGGAACCCTTGCTTAGACGGTCCCCACCCGGGGTAATGTCTCCACTGTGTGCTGGGCCAGCTTCTGGTTTGTGCTACATATCTCATGGAGTGACAATTAGCTGACAGTCGATGTGACTGTTTCTGTCAGCTGGCTGAGAGCTGTGAGGGCAAGCACTGTCTCCCATTGATCTTTGCATCCCAGTAGCGAGATCCATGCCTGACACGTTAGATTTTCACCCCATAAATGCTGGCTGGCTGGATGGGTGGATAAGATGGCTAGAGGCATGGACAGATAGATGGGCAGGTGATGGATGGATGGATGAATGGATGGACAGATGGAAGCATGGGCAAGATGGGTGAATGAGTGTTTGGATATTCTCGAAATGGAAGGCTGGTTTCCATGACTTTTCTTGGCCATAGGCCTTCAGGGAGGAACTTCCTCACCAGCCCTGCTGGACAAGGAGCAGGAGGCCTCATTCCCTGGATTCCAGTCCTCCTAACACCATGCAGTCCTGCCCCCTGGGCAGCTCCTCCCTACCCTCCCCTGCTCCCAAGTATGCTAGGGGCTTAGGGAGGTTGAGGTGTGATCTGTAATCTCAGCTCAGACTATGTGACTCATGTAAGTCACCTGTCCTTTCTGAGCCTCAATTGTCCCACACAAAAAAATCAGAGGCTCAGAATAGACATGTCTTCAAATCTCAAAGGCCCAATTTTGGGTAATGTCTAAAAATGTTTCATGGGTACCAGAATACAGGACCACATGCAAAAAGATCAAGTGGTGCCTAACCATGCAAATAAAAAAAATGTCAATCACATTTATTTGCTGTGCTTCGTATTAAAAATACTCATTTTCAAATTTGCTCTTGGAAAAAAAATTCACACCACACCATCACGGGGTACTGGATGGCCAGCCCACAATACCCAGCGTCCCAGCTGTGTCTCTGTGCCTTCCTGCAGACCCTACAGACTAGGGCAGTCACTGCCTGTGCTGGCTGGGGTGGGGCCAAGGGAAGGCGACAGCGATGGATGGGCAGGGACAGGAAGGCCAGCAGAGATGCCTGCTCAGCTGTTGCTAGGGATGACCTAGACACTTACACACAACCCGATATGAACTAACACCATGACACCTCCATCCTCTTTGTCTAATCCAATCTCCTTACTTGGAGCAAAGGCAGCACAAGAGAGCACGCAGAACTGCAGCCATCTCCCTTCCCTGGGCTTCAGCTCCCAGCACCGTGACGCCCTCCTCACCTGAGGACCAGAAGGATCGTCTCACCATTCACTAGGACTGCCCAGAGCTGGTTAAGTCCTGGGCACTGTCCTCCAGGGGAACTAGTCTAGCTGGGCAGACAGACAAGCAAACAGACGTGGTGCAATTGCTAACTGGTCCAAGCCTGGGTTTTTGCGTGAAAGGAGGAGGTTGGGGGGTAACTTTAAAAGGCTAGACAAATGGTGACAAGGCCTTCTGCCATTTGGGATGGGGGCATGGGGCACCTGGACAGATTAAGGATTGTACTGGATTGTTTTTCCATGAGCGTGGCCCTCCCCACAGGGTTAAAGTGTGGAGGAAGCACCCCATCAAATCAATCAATCAATCAATCAATCAATCATTAAAATACCAATTCACTTCTGTGGAACTGACAAGATTCTCGGTCTCCAACAAGCCGAGTGGAAAGCCTTGGAGTGGTGGGTGGGGTGAGGCAGCCAGGACGTGGCACACCGTGCAGTGAGAATCCGTGCAGAGGCTGGGGAGCTCCTGAGGACGGTGACAGTGTGAACAGGCGCGAGTCGGGTGCCAGCAGCTGGAGCTGAAGCGGTGTCCCCACTTCCTTGCACAAGTCAAATAAAGAGGCTGTGTTGTCTCTCCCCACCCTCCACTGTGAGCTTCTATGGCCAGGACTGAACCTTGGTCATCTTGTCATCCTGGATGGTGACCAGGAAATCTTGCTAGAACAGCCTTTCAGAGAATGCCTCCCCTTCTCGGAAATGGGAGTAACACTGGCTTCGCTCTGAATAAGCATTCGCCCATAGCGGTCTCCCTCTTCCACTCACCGGGTTCTGTGCGCTCCGACTCCACCGCTAGCATGGCAGCGGTGGGCAACCCGTAGGCAAGTCCTAGGCACACACAGAATTTCCTGGCTAAGCCTACCATCTGACCCTACCATCTGACCCTCTAGGCAATGTATGGACCTGGACACATGAGCAGTGTGGCCCAAAGAGGTGCCGTTTTACTCCACACATATGACCTTTCTTGTGGAGTCTGAAAAACAAACTGATGAACAAGATAGAAACAAGGGCACAGCCACCACATGCAACAGACTAACAGCTGTCGGGAGTGGGGGAAGTGCTGGATGAACGGTGAGTGGAGAGGCCAAAGAACACAAATACATAGTCACAGACGGCAGTGTGGTGATGGCCAGAGGGCAAGGGGCGCGAGGGTGGGGCGAGGTGGGCCGGGGGGAAATGGGATATCCGTAACAGTGCCAACAGTGAAGGGGAAAAGTCGACCGATAAAGCTAGGAGCTGCACTGCACCTGGAGCCTCTCCACCAGCCCCAGGGACCGCCTCTCTGGCTAAAGGGTCCTGTGTGAGGCCAGCTGTCCTTTCTAGGCTTAGAATTTAACACTGTGCTTCATTCTGTCACTCTTTTTAAACAAAAGGTTTTCTTGTATGAAATGACAGCAGGCAATTATTTGTGACTTATGACTTTGACCCAATAAGGAGCTGGAAACCTTTAGTCTGCAGTTCTGGAAGACTTCTGTAGTGGAGGCGTGAAACCCAGAGGCTGGGAGCAGCCGGCCCCGTGCCCAGCGGGCCCTGACCCGCAGTCTTTCCCTTTCTGCACATCTCCCCTACGCCTTGAAACACACCTCAGTGACCTAGGGATGGAAGGTCGCCCCTCCTCCCCACCATAACATCTAAATTTGTTACGCTTTAAAAAAAATGATCCAGGTTTTCAGCATCCAGATGTTCGTGGACACTTTGCAATTGCACTTGTAGTTCACATTTTTCCAGTTTGCACCGACAGCTGGGTAAGACTTTAGTGTTAAGCTACTGCAGCCTTCCCTGGGGAACTTGGTTCTGCTCGCCTCCTGGAGGAAGTCACAGCTCCCCACCCATTCCCTGGGGCTTAGACTGGCCAAGGGAAGCCAGGAGAGGCAGGGATAAACAGTGAAAACACTGCCCTTCAGCATCCTGCACAATTAGATGGGGGGGGGGGGGGGGGCATGGGAAGTACTTTGAAATGAGAAGAGCTTTTGTTTTGAAATGACAAAGGCCATTGCTCAGAATTCAGGACTTGAGGGTGACAGTGGCCCAGACCCTCTTCTGACCAACTGGAGGGAGGCAATTAAAACGCAACAATCAAGCCAACCTTTAAATAGTAACTTTTAAAAATATAAAAACAGCTCATTACAATGACTTTTCATTTTCTCTTTTCTTCAGGAATCAACGTCTACCCTCGCCCTCCCTCGTGGCTACAGCCTTAACAGTGGCAGATGAACATCTGAGACAGAGACAGAGACAAGAAAGAGAGGGAGACGGACTCCAGCCAGCCTCTCCCCCAGCCTCAGAAAGGTACCCAGCACCTGACCAGTCTCGGTGCCCCCCCCCCCACTGCAGTCGGGGGGCTGCTGGCACAGGAACACGATCGCTGAATACAGGCAATTTTCAATGGAGCCCTCCTTCCTTCTCACCAGACAGAATCACACATTATAAAATAAGCCATAAAAATGCAGTATAAAAATTATCTTCCATATGCTACATCCATGGAGAGCCCATCACCAGGACTCAAACGGCCTTTAGCTTTTCCTTAGAAGAAAAAAAAAGACCAGAAAAACAAACAAACAAACAAAAAACCCGAATGCTAACTCCTCAAAACACACTGGTAGCAAAAAAACGGTACCTGCAGGAGAGGACATTCCACTTGCCACCTGTTTGGGCTCAAGAGAGACTGAGAGCGGCATGAAGCCGCCAGAGTGCCAGGGTCGGCGCCTGGCCCCCAGCGCCTGCAGCCCACCTGGGTGCTGTGTGTGTGTGTGGGTGGGGGGTAATCCTCTCAGACTCAATCCTGCAGGCTAAATACTCTCTCCCCTGGGGTCGCGGGGGGCGGGGGGGGGAGGTGGGGGAGGAAGGGATAACAAGCAGGAAAGGGGCAAAGGCATTTTATAAAAGGACATCATTTCTAATTCTTTATTCAAATTAAAACAAAAAAAAAAAAGCACCCACATCAGTTGCTATTTTTCTCTGGTAGCTCCCTGAGCTGAGTTGCTATGCTTTCTTCTAACTTTCTGTCCGGTTTAGGTTCTGTCCGCAGATGGAGAAGGGACGAAGAGGGAGCGCCTCTGGACTCCATTTCTCAACGCGACCAAGTGCGCAGCCAAGACAGACGGAGGCGAGGAGGGGAGGGTGGGTGAGCAAGAGTCAGAGCCCTGAGAGAGAGTGACAGAGAGCGAGGGACAGACGAAGTGCAGAAGGCCACAGAAACGTCTGACCATCTCTGTTGCCCGTAGGCCAGGCCGGCCCCCGACTCAAGTGCTGGTCGGGGCACAGTGTCGATCTCGGTCTCCGCCCTCCTGGGACGCCGCCCAAGCCCACGCACGAGGAGGCACGCTCGCCCCAGGGTCCCCGGCTGGCCAGACTGGGCACCAGCTGCAGCGACCCTCCTCCACCCGGGACCTCTCTCCCCGATCCTCCCCTCCCTCTGCAGGAATTTCTGTTTAAAACAAAAAAACAAAACAAAACAAAACAAAAAAACACCACCACCATGAGTGGATTACAAATACAGCAGGCGAATACATGGCTAGCGTTTCTGGTGAGAAGGAGCTTCCTCCCCCGCTGCCCAGTCCGAGTCATGAGTCTGTTATTTACATTTTCACAGATCTTGTGCACCGCACAAGCGGGAAAATAAGACCCCCCTCCCCTGGCACAGATGTGGTCCTCTCCAGCGTCCCCAGCCCAAGGCATGGGGACAGATCAAAAGAAAGGGGAAGGAAAGACAGAGTCAGGTGTCTGTGGGGAGCTGGAGCCACGAGTTTCCAAATAAATCTATTGGTAGCATCTGCCAGGACGGTGAAGGGGAGGAGGAGAGAAATCCATCGGAGTCTGTGAAACGCATCAACCCGGCGTGCAGTCGGACGTGTAGGTGTGCCCTCCCAGCCCGCCGCCACAGCGCAGCCCCGGAACGCTGGGCTGCTGGCTGGCCTCGCCATCCTCAGGGCCCCTCGCCAGGATCTCCTTGTCACAGCCGAGTCCTTTCCTCCCAGAGTCTGACAGCCCTGTTACAGTCCTTGTTTAGTAGATGACCTCGTAAACTGTGGCCTTCTTGTCACCAGAGCCTGTTACAATGTATTTGTCATCTGCTGAAATGTCACAACTCAAGACAGACGAGGATTCCTTAGACTGGAGGTTAGGCAGCAAGGTGCAGGAAGGAAAAAAAGGCAGCAGTCACTTTCTCTCCACACCACTTCAATGCTCTGAATGAAACCCTGCCCGCACCCCCCGCCCCGCCCCTGGCTCCCACCTGGAGTGCATGCAGCGTGGCCTCTGACACAGCCCGGCAGGCCCCTTCCCTCACGGACGTCCCTTCCCTGGGCTTCTCCACAGGGACCGGGCCCACTGCTGCCTTCAGTGTCAGGCCCCAGATGGTAAAGAAATCGTAAAAAGCTTCCTCCCTCTCTCACCTCTTTCTAGACCCTTTTGCTTTCACCCCGGCTCTGTTTCCACTGATGAAACACAAACTTACTCAAACACTAGGCAGCACCGCTCTGAAAAAAGCTGCCCTGTGCGCTCCACTGCCGACGCACCCCCTCGGAGTGCTCAGCGCACAGGCCTGAGCCAGGGGCCTGTCTTCACTCCCGTCGGGTCTGGACACCCTACAAACGCCCCTGCCTAAAAGCCCTTGCCCTGAGCGGTCAGATGCCATCAGCAGCAGAGCGTGTCCTGCTGATGTGCCCAAGCTCTCCTTCTGGAGACCCATACTGGACCCATCAGGTAGGGGCTGGAAGGGCCACAGCAGGTCCCGCTTTGCCTCCCATTCTCCCCACAGCCATCACCACAGCTTGGCCCTGACTCAGGGCAGAACCAGGAGGGGCACCCGGATGGCAGGTGGTACCTGGAATATGCTGGCTCCATAGGGTGTCCTCCAGGCGTTGAGAAGGTTATCTTTCCCAGTGCTCACAAACCACTTGCCTGTAGGCGAGAAGCAAGGAAAGGTCTGGTTGTGACCGGCTGTCCTCTAAAGTAAGACCTACCCCAGACCTGGCCAGCTGCCATGGAAACGCAGTGTGAACCACTAACCAGTGCTTAGCCGACTCCACTTTCAAGAGCCATTTTGTAAGCAAGACACATAACAGATACACGGACACCTGGAAAACACCTCTCTCTGCAATCAGGGGAGAGAAGTGAGTGGGGCTGAGATGGAAAAAGGTAGGTTTTGCACTTAATCACAGCAATTACATGTTTCAAAAACATTCTTTTAAAGCCACAACAGTGGACTGATCCTTCTCGTTTCTACTGGAAGAAAGCAGGAATTGTTGGAAAACAGCAAAGCAAGCCCTGCATCTGCAGGTCCGGCCAAGGCTGGCGGTCAGAAGGCACCTGTACTCTGTCAGGGCGCCCCCAGTGGTAAGGCACAGTGCTCCCCAAAGCCACATGGTGGGCGCTGTGCTACTCCCAGGCAACAGAGTAAGACCCATTGGAGTCAGAGAAGATGAGATGTGTCCCAGGCTGCACACTTAGTCAGCAGAGGAGCAGACTGTCCAATCCAGGGCTCTCAGCCAAAGGCTGCAGTCGTAACTGCCTGAAGGAACCGGCTAGAGGGACTGCCTGCAGTTCAACTGCCCTAGGCTAGCAGCGACTGGCTCTGGCCTGGTGTCAAGGGAGCTCAGTACCCTGTGGCAGTATCTGCATTCGAGGGATAAGGATGGGACACACCCGTTAGGGCCAGGAGGCTCTGCTCCTACTGTAAGCGTGGGGCCCCTCATCTGTACACAGAGGCCAGGCCAGGCCGCCAGGGCCCCCGCTCCCCCGGCTCACCGCAGTAGGCAAACTTGAGGGAGAGCACGCAGCTCTCGTGCAGGTGCAGCTGGTACTTGTCCGGCTTGGTGTGGTGCAGCACCTCCACGTTGCTGCTCTCCATGCCCACCGCCAGCCACTCTCCGGTGGGGCAGTAACCCAGGGAGAAGATCTGCGAGGGGGGAGATGAGCTCAGCCTCCTCTGCCTTCCAGGCCCCGCCCCTCCTTCCCCATCACCTCCCACCCGCCCTCTGCAAAGCCAAGCCCTCCTCCCCCTCAGCCCAATAGCCCAAGGGTATGGGGTGCCACTCCCCCCACCCCTCACTTTACAGGAGAGGAGGCTGAGGCTCAGAGAGGTTGCTGATTCGAGAAAGTAAGCGTGAGAGCCAGGATTCACACTCAGAGTGACACAGATCTTTTCCTTTCAAGGTTACTCCCTGTCTGTGAGTTTTGTCTTACCTTAAGAAAAAATATGAGTGACTAAAAGACTAAAATATTAAATATGTATGACTAAACATTAAAATGAGCAATAAAAACAACAAAAAAGTCATAATACCTAGCATTTACAGAATGTTTCCTATGAGCCAGGGTAATGGCTACAGCTTCTAGTGGAACCATTTCAGGTGCTTACACCAGACCTGGGAGGTGCTGTAGCTACCTACTGTAATTCCCATCTCAGAAAGGAGGAAACTGAGGCCAAAGTGCTCAACAGTGGAGGAACTGGGAATTAAAGCTAAGCAGTTGGGTCAAGTGTGTCCAATTCCAAGGCCTTGTTGAGTCTATTTCATTGCTGCTTCCTCCAGGAAGCCTTCCCAGATGGCCCAGGTTGGTCTCAAATCCCTTGGCAATGATCACCTATAAGGGCCCCCTGGTCCCCTGACCCAGCACAGTGGGTCTCAGGAGGAAACACACTGCTCTGGGGGTGGGGGATGAAGAAGAGCCTTGGCAGCCCACCTGGGAGGTGAAGTCATGCTGCTGCAGCTGCCGGCCCTCCCGCAGGTCCCAGGAGCGCACAGTGTTGTCCAGGCCCCCGGTCCACAGCTTGGTGCCGTCGTGGGAGATGTCTATGCAGCTGGCCCCATCTGTGTGGCCCTGGAACTGCCTGTGAGGGCCGAGTGGGGAGGAGGGGTGAGCTGAGGAACCACTGGATGCCCAGCAGGCATTCTGAACAGAAGAGAAAACTGAGGCCCAGAAGGGGGTTCACCATGTGCCCACGTCCCCTCAGTGAGCTTGCAGCAGAGCCAGGCCTGGCCCCTCTCCCATCTACTCAGGGGTCCTGTCCAGGGGCCGGTTCATAAAAAAGGAATCTCCGTAGGCAGACACTCGGTGCCTCCTCTTAAGAATGTGCATTCTTAATCCCTCTCCTTACCCTGTACAACTAAGGGCTGATTACACAAGCTGAACAGTAATGTGATGAGCAAAGACGGCCAAGGTACACTGAGAGCCGACCGGGGCCAGCCCCGCCGCTGCTGCACTAGCTCTCATTCTGAGGAAGGTGCTGCGCTGGGCCCATCCCGCATGGGGCTGGCTGATCTGCACAGGCCCCTCCCATGGCCTCACCGGACCAGCGTCTGGTTGTGCAGGTCCCACACGGCGATGTTCCCATCGCTGCAGCAGGAAAAGCAGACTTTGGCATCAGGGCTGATGGCCAGGGCATAGCAGGCAGGGGCAGAAGACGTCAGCTCAGCCTTGATGCGGGGTGTGGGAGAGGCCAGGTCCCAGATGGTGAGCGTGCTGGCCTCACCACCCACGATGAGCGTGCGCCCATCGGGGAGCAGCTTGCAGGAGCGGATGTAGTTGTCCCTGTTCTGGAGAAAGAAGGACAGTGTGGAGAGTTGCCCACCTCCCTTCCCAGGGACCAGGAGAGTCCCATGCAGCAATTCTGAACACCCTCACCACCCCTGCTCACATCCTGCCCAGCCATCTCCCCTGCTCATTCCCAACCCTTCAGTCTTCCACGCATTTTTTCACAAACCCCAGAAAGTCAGTATCATCTCCACTTAGTAAAACCAGGGTTCAGGGAGGTTAGCCGGCTTGCCCGAAGTCACCCAGCCAATTATGCAGGGCTGAGCCAGACCAGGTCGACAGGGCTCTCCCCCGGCCCCAGCTGCTCTGCTCCCCCGTGCCCATCAGAGGTGCCCACAGCCCTGGAATCCTCACCAGGCAGTCCAGCTGGGAGATGGGGCTCTTGCTGCCTGGCTGGCTGATGTCCCAGATTTTCACGCAACCCTTGCCACCTGTGTAGACGTGCCGCGTGGGGTTGCTGATGGTCACGGCACACACCACCTCACCGTGACTGAGTGTGTTGATCTGCCGGGCATGTCTTGGGATGCCGGGGCCTGCCAGGGCGTCGTGGGGGAAGGGCACAGGCTGCATCTGCCCGTCGGCACTCACGTGGAAAGAGTATGCTCTGGAAGGGCGAGACCCGTCACTTCTGCTGTCCCCAGTCCTTTCCAGTTGCTCCATGTCCTACCTGGTTCCACCGGCACCACCCCGACTGGCCTCCCAGCCTCCAGCTTCCCTCCAAATCTTAGGAAACCCCGTAACCCCAACTCCCTTGGCTAGGCTCCACCAGAGTGGGAAATGATTAATATTCCTGCCTTGACTTCTGCTCCTGCTTACACATCCTTGCTCCGAGAGCCAGGTCACTAGCCCCACCTGTGCCTTGGAGTGGCCTCCCCCACTACCTACGATAAGAGTTATCTACGACATCCCTAACACACTGACCACCCCTGGGAAGGACCCGGCAGGATGCCACCTCCTCCTTCAGGAGCCAGTGATACTGGGTTGGGGACCTGTTTACGTCCCCAAATAAACCATAAAGTACACATCAGAGCCAGGAGGCGAGTAGGCGTGCTCTGCCTACTGTTGCATGCTACAGTGGGTGTCAGCTGGGGGCGTTCCAAACAGGTAGAACCCAAAGGAACCCCTGGGTCAACTGTGTCATTTGATTGGGAGGCCCTAACATCTGCGGTATTCCTTCCCTTCCAGAACCCACTGACCATACCCTCGAACCCCTCTCAGTTCCCCTTTCAGAAAGAACCGCGGGCTGATCAGGAGTATGGACAGAGGCTACAGCCTGGCCTATAAGAACCTCTCAAGGCAGGAGGCCCACCAGGGCAGGGGATGGGGAGGGGCGTGTGCCCTCCTCTGCCCTCCCCAAGAAGCATGCAAGAAGACAGCCAGGACTTACGGTTTTCCACCAGGAATGGAGGTGAGGCTCGAGGGCAGGCCCGCAGCCCGCATGGGGGGGTGAGGGTCAAAACCAACCTGTAAGGCAAGACAAGGCCAGCCCTTCGTGAGAGATACACCATATATCCCCCCACCCCGGCCCCTCCTCTCCTCTACTTCCTGGGCCCTGCCTGTGCAGCACTGCTTCTCCGGGCCCCGGAGACAGACAAGCAGAGCGGACCCCGCTGATTCAGCGGAGACAGGCCCAGGAGGGCCAAGAGCTGTGCCCAGGACGAGGGCAGGGATGGTGTGACAGTCCGGACCTCCCAACTCTGAACCAGCACCCTCTGCCTCCCCTTTCCCCCACCCACTTCAGTCCCTCCGCAGTGTCCCAGCGGGCTCGTCACATGAAGAGGAAGCCACACCAGGTACAGGAGATGAAAGAAATTGTCTCCTGAAAATCACTCCTCTCTCTCCCAGCCCAGCCTGAACTGCTCATCAACACTAACAGATGAGCCCTGGTGTAATATGCAGCCGTGCTTGCTGAACCCCTGCTCCCTGGGAGTCACCTGACTCATCTTGGGACCCCATCCCAGGGGGGCCCAGAGAGACAGGGGTCAGCTCTACTACCCAGACAGACAGGGGCAGCCAGGGAGGCCGCATCCTGAGAGGGAACGACGGGCAGGCCGGGGTGGGGCCCAGGTCTACTGATCCCCAAGTCGTTTCTAAGGAGCACTTTACCCCAAAGGCAGCTGGTTGCCGGGTTGTGAGACCCTGGGGTCCCCTTTAGTGTACATGAAGTGCCCCTTAAGCCTCACCAGCTCCCTACTCCTTGCCAGTCCCCCAAAAAGGAGCCAAAAAGTCTACGTACAGCTCCAAAGCTCACCATTGGCGATCGGCCATAGGCAGCGGCGGCGGCAGCGGCGGCCGCGCTCATCTGGGGCGGGATGTTGTGGAGGCCGGCATAGGCACTGGGGCTGGTGAGGGAGCCGTTCATCTCGTGGTGGCTCATCATGGCAAAGGGCGCCGCGTAGGAGCTGGTGATGGAGATGGGCGTGCGCAGGGCTGAAGCTGCAAGGAGGCGGGCATCAGCGGGAGGGGGCCATCAAGGGGAGCGGCCCCCCCTTCCTTCTAGGACAGAATCCAGGCCACCAGACCACCTAGCAGCAATCCTCTCAGGGTGAGTCCTTCTAACAGGGACCCCCGTCTCCACAGCTTAAGAAGGTTTGAGATGAGAGAAGTGTTCATCTTTTTTTACGGGGCAGGTCATGGAAGTTCAAAGAACAGGGTTGTGTATAGCCTCACAGAACTGACAACGGGAGGCAGGAACAAACAGTGGGTATCCTGACCTGTCCGCGGCTCCTGGCACACGCCTAGCCCAGCGGTGGCCCCACTAAGCCCTACCATCAGGGCTGAAAGACCAGTTCCTCTCCTCCTGAAACCTGCCCATGAAGCCCCCCGAAGGCAGGCCTGGGGAGAGCCGAGCCCATCCGTGTAGCTGCAGCTCTGGCCTGGGCAGCACCACCACCCCCCGCCCCGCCCCAACCACGGTGCCCCAGCCCCATCATGCCTACCCATTATACCTATCGGGTCCATGCCCGGAGGTTTGCCTGGCATCGACCGGAGCCCTGGGGTCGTGCTGGTGCCTGGAGTCGGGGCATCGTTCCTCGGGGTTGGGGTGTTGGACTTGAGCCCAGGGGTAGAGGATTTGTCGTTCTGAGAGGAGAAGACACAGAGACCAAGGGGAGCCATGAAGCTCATTATCCAAGTGCCAGGCACTCGGAGCTGGCCACACTCCCAGTGCTGGTCACCACACTGAGCGTGGGGCCAGCCCCAACCCCAGTTTTGAATCTTCTGCCCAAAAGCCACTCAATTCTTGCCCAACCTTGTTGAGCAGAGACTACGGTGACCATTCCCACTTTATAGATGCAGCAACCAAGGCTCAGAAATGGCAACTAGTTAGCACAGGGCCCAGCCAAGAAGTGGTAGAGCCAGCACTTGAACCTGGGTCAAACCCCAAGCCATGTTCATCCTACTCTACCCTTCTGTCCTCCAGTCAGCACCACCCCAGCTCCTGAGTCTCTTCCAGAACCTCTTCCCTCCACCCGACCCTCCCCAGCCCTCTCCCAGGCTCGCAGCACTGGGGCAGACCCCACATACATGACCAAGGTCTTTGGTCTTGGAGGAAGGTGTGCTACTGGAGGAGGCCACTGAGGCGGGGCTGGTGGGGGCATCTTTTTTCAGGCCACGGGCTTTGTCCAGACCATTTTCAGGAGGGGAGTGTGCAGGGCTGACCCGGGGAGTTGCTGGGTCCTAGAAACACAAGCGATGCAGAACTGTACTCAAAGCAACCACCAGCCTAGACTCCTTCCAGCCCTGGGATGGGAAGGGAGTAGGAACGGGTGACAGAGAAAAAAGCTTGGCTGCCACAGACTGGGGACCCCGAAGTCAGGGTGACTACTTCTTAATGATCTAGTCTGAGTACTTAGACCCCCAGATGGGAAGACTGAGGCCTGGGTGGGGATGGGGTGACCAGTCCAAAATCACACACAGTTCAGGACTCAAATCTGGGCCACTGGGCCTCTGGCAGATCTGCTTCAGCCCCTCCTTGTCTGCAGAGGCTGCCCCAGGGGCTCACAACCCCCTCCTCCAGAGCCCAGGGTGCTGGGCGGAACACAGCTGACCTAGAGGAACACAAGGAACCGGCGCTGGCCCTGCTCTGGGGTCTCTGAGCGTCTCCTTCTGGGGACCTGTCCTGGGAAGCCCTCACTTGCCCATGCTTGCCCAGCCACCATGCAGCAAAGCCCTGCCCTGCTCTTCCCCGTCAGCCTGACGGCCCAGCTTCAGAGGCCTCACCGCCCTGCTCAGGCTGCCAGTAATGTCAGCACAGCAGCTAAGACACAGCTCCTACCCAGGGAAGCAGCACTCTCAAACCTCCTAGACCAAGGGGCCCTCTGCAGCCCGGGTCTGCCCTTACCTCATTGGAAACATCCACCACCAGATCGTCACTCTTGTCCCCATCACTGTCCTGCAAACGAGAGAGAAGCCAGTAAGAGGCCACACCCTCCCCACCCCACAGTGAGCATGAACCATCCTCACCCTGCTTCCTCCAGCCAGGATCTGGTCCAGGCCAAACCCCAAGGCTCACCAAAGTCAGCCCCCCTCCTCAGCAGATTCCTAGCTCTGAGGTCCCTCTGCCCCCACACGCACCGGCAGCCTCACCAACATCTGCCCCATTATAGTTCTCAGCCCCTTACCTGTCTCTCTGGAGCCAGACACCACTTCCCAGTGGGTTTCATATCTGCTATCATTTACAAGGAAGTGAACTAGTTTCACTTCACCATTTCCACACTCTGTGTGGGAGGGAAGATGAGCCTCGTCGCCCAGAAATGCAGCTGAGACCAGCTGTGCAACGTTCCCAAAGCCATAGAGCGGCCGAGTGGCTGAACAGCGCTCCGCGTGAGACCACCGGGTCCCAAAACAGCATCTCCCTTCCCTTTGTCCCAGCTCTCCTCCCTGCACACTGCACGACCACGCTGTAGGGTCAAAGTGCGAGGTGCCAGGGACGGCTTTCTGAAGCAGGCTGGGCATTCCGGGAGGGCCGCAATAGTAGCTGGGGTTGCTGGCCTGTCCATAGGAGGTGCCCTCAGTTCCCCCCAGACCCCTCCCTCCGCCGCTCCACCACTCCTATCCCTGCCCCCACCTATCTCTGTGACTCGGGTCCTGTGGGTTCTCCCACGCCCCCGCCTGCCCAACGCAGCCCCAGCAGAGCCCACCACACCCAGACGCACGTATCGACTCAGGCTGTCCTTCTCCTCGGCCTTCCGCTTCTTGGCTTCCATGCTGTAGTCTGCAGAGCCTCGGTGCTTCTCACTGGCCCGCAGGCTTTCTGAGGGTGACACTGAGTTATTCTGGAAGTGGGAAGGAGATTCAGTGTAAATATTTCACACACATAGTCACAGCTAAGCACGGTGACTCAGGAGGTTACTGGAGGTGTCCTTCGTGTTTGCAGGTCGTGGCTGCATCGGTGCCTCATCAGGAAAGCCTTCGTGACTCCCCAGACTACGTCCCCCTGAGAGAGGCTCTGGCAGCAGCACAGAGCCACTGCTATGCTACACCGAGCAATTAACCTTGCGGTGAGCCTGTGCCTTCTCGACTATGAGGCTGCATGCTCCACTCCATCAGGGCGGGAGTCACACCTGCTCCCCTCACCTCATCTTGCGCCTTTCACACTTACGCGTTCTAAGAAGGAATAAGCCAAATTTGCACTGAGTCTTGAAAGATGGATCGGGGCTGACAGACTGGGGCCACGTGTGAGAAACTACTTCATCTACTGACCTCTCTAGGAACAGTGGTGGCCAACAGGCTTTCTCAGTGGTGGTGCAACTTTAGAGAAATGCCAGGACTACAGAGAGACAGAAAACACAGCACCGTTTTCCCTCCAAAGATGCGGAAGAGCATAAAGGAGGTGACAAGCCCCCCTGTTCCTCTGTCACAATGGGAAAGAGGCCGGGAAGTGTGCCCGAGGCCCACCAGCAGGAGGCAACATGAAGGAAAGCCGAGTTCCAGAAGGCCTGGCAGAGCCTAATGAGTTCTCCCTTCAAACAGGAAGCAAGTAAGGATGAGAACACTTCGGAACTCGAGGCCTGGGGAGAGGAAAGATGGGCTAACAGCTGAGGCAGCAGAGCGTCGCAAGCGGCCTAGGAACAATGCTGCTCCCAGGTGAGGGAGCCACCCGCAGAGGACCCGCAGGCACTCGGTCGTGTCCGCGGCCAGGAACGGCCCTACGTGGCTGTCAGCACCAGGCTGGGGAGAAGGGGTGGCACCTGCCAGCAAACCTCTGTGCCCAGACAACCAAGTCAGAATCCGTGCCCCCCAGGGGGGCTGTTGTGGTTTACTCTGGTCTGAGGGCCAAATCCCTAACCTTTCCTCACTTCCTCACCACCAACCCCTGCTCTGAGCACCCACCCTACATCGGGTCTGGGAGGAGGAGGCCCAGCGTGGAGGAAGCAGCGGGCACAACACTGCCCTCCCGGAGCTTCCGGTCCAGGGAGGGAGGGACAGGACCGGGCCATCGACACCCCACACAGGGCGGAGGGACACGTGTCCAGGAGAGGGCATCTGGAGGCAGGTGGGATGAATGTGCACCTCTCTCCCCCTACTTTCTGGGGGCTAGTGCCAGCGTTTGGGGAACCAGCCACAGAACTTAATTTCCTTTGCTAAGCCGGTTTCTGGGTAGCCCTTCCCTGCCAAGTTTCTGCCTGAAGCAAAATTAAAATGGCAGAGTTATCAAGCCTTGAAGAAAAAAATGGAGGTTATAATGGAACTGCAGCTCAACCTTCCCCACAGCCGAGTGAGTGGCGGCGATGTGCGCACGGCCGCAATTCAATTAGCTGCTGCAAGCCTGGCAGAAAAATCACCGTCATTTCATTTCCTTTCCTCCGATGGTGGCCGCCCCGTGCTAAGCAGAAATGCTTCCAGGCCCTGTCCTCGCGGGCGGGCAGAGAGGAGGGGGCGTGCAGCAGCTCGTGTTTCTCCTTGCGACCCAGAGCGCGGCTCGGAGAACAGCGAGCTCTTTCTTCTCATGCAGTCAGGCTGAAAACCCTCGCTGCTACCGGAGAGTCATGTCAGGCATTTAGCGGCATCGATCCAGCCCGCCTCTGGCTGGCAGGCAGCCAAAAAACTAAGTATTTTTTATTGCTTCAGCTAGGCAAGGAAATATGAATGAAGCTACCTCTAATTGGACTCCAGACTAACCCCTCTGGGACAGCTTCCAGCCCGTCCAGCCGTCCCCCCTCCCATCTGGGCACAGGCCTGTCCTCCCAGCCGTGGGCCACATCTGTTGACAACCTGGTTTCCAAAGGGCTGATTACTTCAGTCTACACCCCCTGAAACACCATCCCCACATGCGCACAGCCTACTGCCTCTCCCCAGCCGCCCAGCTGGCCTCAGGATGGCATCCTGACTCGTTCCCTCCGGACTCCCCAGGGGCCCGAGCCTGAGCCCCTCCCCGCCCCGCTCTGTGAGGCTCAGGTGCACGGATATGCGAGTGTCACAGAGTGAGGAGCTCAGTTCTTGGGGGGGTTCCCCGTGGGTTTCTTTCAGCAGAAAGCTTTCATAAACTAGAGCACAAAACCAAGAGCAAACAGCAGCGAGGATGAGGATGACGTGAAGACAGGGAGGGTGCTGGGCTTCAATGACCCATTTCACTCTGCAGCAGGTCCATTAACCAGGTCATCTCCAGACCTTATGTCCTGTTCTGGGCGGGGCTGGGGGGGTGTCTTCCTCACTAAGCTCAGAGGCTGGCTGGGCAGGAAGATGCCTATGTCAGAGATGAAGAAACTGAGCCCGAGAGAGCCATCCAGTGTCCCATGCAGCTAGAACCAAACCTAAGCCATGAGGCGTCCAGTGTGGGCCCTCTCTGAGGCAAGCCACCTCTCCAAAAATGCCACTTTCTGAGGACCAACACTAAAGCCATCAAAATGGATTTTCGCCTTCAGTGACTCCTTATGTACCTAACCACCCCTAGGCCCAAGCGTGCACCTGGATTCCAAAGCAGATAGGCAAGTCCAGAGGGAACAGGAGCACCGCTGCTCAGGGGAGGTTTAAAGCTAGCCTGGGCAGCAGGCTGCGAAGGCGAGCTGGGGAGGATGGTTGGTTAAGTGCCTGACCTTCCAAGCCCTACTTAACACGAGGTAATAACCAAGGCCATCCTAACAGATTAGATGGCCCCAGATACAAGGACAGCGATGAGGAATAAAATAGCTTTGCTAATCGCTAGAGGATTTTTTTTTTTATCCAGACTCCACTGTGCTTATTCAGAAGGCTTATTCACTTGAAACAGAACCTCTGAGCCTCAGTGTGACCGGAAAGATTTACGGCAAATCTCAGAGCTGGCAGACACACTGGCAGCCTGGCCTTAATGCCCACTTGCTAGCACTTCCTTAGACCCAGAACAGGAAGAAACCTCAGGTGTTCAGAGGAAACAGGGATACAGGATTGTATGGGGCGGCCAATCCAGGGAATGGGGAAGTACCCCCTGCCAGGGGGCGGGGTACCCGGGTCCTCAGCCCTGGGTGCAGCCCAGACACTCCGCAGACCCCCGCAGAGGACCCAGGGCCAGCCAGCCGACCTCTCCGGTTAGTCACCCGTCCTATAAAGGGCGTAAGAGCCCATTTAGCCCAAGCTCTTCATCTGACAAACAACAGGCCAAAGCCTGGGGAGGCGAAGGCGTCCACAACTGAAGGTCATCCTCTCAACAGGCGACAACTCCTAGTTCATGACAACACTCCCCCCTCCCACCAAAAGGTCACATGGTCCCTTACTCCCAGCACCGCAAACGCCCCCTATTGGTTCCAGGGTGCTGGCACTTACCGCACTGGATTCTCTCTCTTTGGGGACCGAAGGTCAGGACAGGAGGAAGGTCAGGGCCCCCAAGACAAAAAGACAAAAAACAAAAAGAAACAGAAAAAAAGTCAGTCTCATCCAGCCAGTTTTTATTCTTTGCTAGTTGATGGGTTTTCGAACGAGCAGCAGGCCTGGTTCACTGCGGGTGAGCCAAGGCAGGGAACTCGGCGAGGTTCCTCGGTTTGGAAGTCAACTGCCCCGATTCCCATGCTTCCCCGGGCCACCAGTTCGGCCTGTGGCCTGGCTCTCCTGGACATGCCAAGAAAGACACCAAGACTACTGGTCAGCAGTTTTTAAGCCATTAACTTGGGAAGGGTCATGCTATGCAAAATATCCATGGGATGTGGGATTGAGAACATTATTGCTTTTTAAAAGAAACTGTGAGACTGGCATTTGTTATTAAGGAGCACCATTCTGTTTTTTTGCCAGAAACCCCCAGAAGCTGAAGCCTTTATCTGCCGGTCGGCACTGACAACAGACTCTTCTGTCTGCCATGGGAAGGGCCTCTCCCTCTGCAGGGAGGACCACCTGCTGCAGGGACAGAAATGTAAATCTCTGGTCCTGCGTCCTGCTACCACCCCGGGGCCCGGCCAGGGCAGGATGGTGACACGCCAGGCCCCCAGTGCCCAAGCGTGCACTGCCAGGGGCCTCGGAAGGTGCTGCCCTAGTGAATACCTAAATGCAAATCAAATCATCACGCTGCATACTTTATAGTTACATGATCTGTATATCTCAATAAAGCTACAAAAAATACTGAAGGGCAGACCACACAAGGTGGCAGGATTTGAAAGGGTCTCCCAGGAAGCCAGGCCCTTCCCTTTCCCAAACTGAGTCCTCCACTTGGGCCGACTCTGTGCAGCCTCCTGGATCCTCACAGGGAGGGCAGGGTGGGGGCAAGCCCGCATTCCAAGTCTCTCCGAGCACCTCCCTGCAGTAGCATGACTGCTGCCTCTCCTTAAAGACAGTCAGCTGACAAGTCTTTACTGGGTGCCGACTGTGTACCTTTTCCAAGGTACCTGTGTTGGTGAGACATATATGCTAAGTTCGACACCCAGGAATTTGGCCCCTGTCCTCAGAGGAATAATGATCTTGGTAAGGACAAAACATTTTCCAGGGACAGGATATAAGAGGACAGTAACCAAGGGCTTAGTCTTGTGTTTCCACCTCTTAAGCTCTTAGAGCAATTTGTAAAAGACCCCAGCCTGGCCAGGAAGGCATCCGGAGGGCATGGGACGGGGGCTGGCCCTTAAGGACAGGCAGGGTACAGCCAGGACGATGGGAGGATGCTCCAGGTTGAATGGACAAGGTGTCTTCCAGGGCAGAGTCCAGGGCACATCAGGGATTGGGAGCTCTGGTTTCCGCACACCAGGAATTTAAGAGATGGCTCCAAATCTTTTGCTAACTCCTGTCCTAGGGACAGAGCATTTTCTCTGTCCACTCACAGTGGAGCCTACAGGACCCCTGCCCCCCACCCCCCGCCCCTGCCCCCCAGCCCCCAGCTCCAGGCCGCACCTCTGTGGTCCAGCTCATGATGGTTCTTCTCGTCCTTAACCGTCAGGTGGGCCTGGCTGCCCAGGGCTCCAAGTGCCAGCAGCCCCGAGCTGCTCCCCGTCACCGGGGGGATCCCTGGAGGCTGGAGGCCTGATGGGTGGGGTGGCAACTGGACTGGGGGGCCGTGCGTGGCGTGGGAGAGGTGCTGCGCCTGGAGCTGCTGTTGCTGCAATGAAGTTGGTGGTGAGCACAGCTATGCAGAAGAGGGCAGGGGAAGCCACAGGCCATCCCTCTTGCTCCTTCATGTGGCAGCAGGGAAAAAAACGCCCCCCAAAACCTTTGTCCCCATCTCAGTCCACATGCTGTCATACTGAAGGAAGTCTGTTGATGGACTGCAATTTAGATCAAGATTTATGTCTTCAAACACTCTACCCGTCCCTCCACCCAATTCAGACAGAATTTCTCCGCATATGTTTAGAAGTCCAAGATAAAATCATGCATTTAAAAACCAGAGTCATCAGGGCTCTCTCCCAATGGAGGGCATCCTTTTCTAAGCTCCTACACCCCACGTTCGTTCATGCTTACATGGCTTCATTGTTAGCAGCCAGTGCCCCGTACCCAGCCCAGATCCCAAGGAAGGCTCCCTAATGCTGAGGAACTTGCCTTAGAGAGCGAAGGCTGGCTACAGCCGCCAAGTCCCAAGGTCAAAAGGAGGCTGGGACCAGTGAAATGACACCTAATGTCCCTGGACATGGGAATGAACAAGAAAAGCTGACTTTTTGGAAGCAGATAGTTCAGGACTCAAACCCCAGCTTTGGGCACCTACCAGCTGTGTGACCTCAGGCAGGTTACTCAAAACAGCAGCTAACATTTAGCAGAGAGTTTACAATGCCCCGCCTTCTCTCTAAAACCTTGACCTGACTAACACAGTACTACCATCAATAGCAAAGAGGACCATGCTAGTCAAGGACCATGGCCCCTGCTCCACGCACGCCACCCCAGCCAGCACTGGCCTCAGGGTCCTCTCTTTCCCCCTCCTTGCCTCCACCCAAGGCACTGGCTTAGGCAGGCTTAGGTCTATCCCCAGCAACCAGAACTACAGGCCCTTTATCGTAACATTCCTAAGATTACGCCAAATCCTTCCCAGGATCAAAATATTTCTTAGGAGTGGCTGGGGCCTTGAATATGCTGTGCATACATCTTTCTTCTCAAGTAGCACGAGAAGGGAACCAACACTTATGAATGCTGGGCATTTCCAAATATTATCTCTGCCCCTTCCAACCACCCGACAAAGGAGGGGTGTGCCCAAATTACAGATAGCAAACACACTCAGGAGAATGGAGCGGGGGTGGCCAGTAACCACCCAAGTCCCATCTCGAGTAAGTGGGGTCTGGACTCAACTCAATCAACCACTATCCTCATCCAGAGAATATTCCTAAGGAGACCCCCAAAACAAGAAGAGTTCTATGGGGGGACAAAGAGCAGAAGTCTGACAAGCTTGCCTGTCAATGTTAACTGTGGCCTTTGGGCCACTGCGGACAGATGGCAGAACAAAGTAAAGGCCCACAGTTCTGGTTGAAGGTGGGGCTCCACAAGGCAGCATCTGGGGTCAGAGGTCACCCCGTTCTCCCCCAGCTGAGAGGTAAACTGCCAAACTGGCCCACCTCAAAGCTGGCGGCAACTGCAGCTACCGGTGAGCTCCTGACCCAGAGGGCTCGTTTCTCAGCTGCGGGGGGAAAGGCTAGGACCTGCTGCCCAGGCCCAGGCTGTCTGTTGCGGGGCAGTTTACAGAAGCTGTTGGTGGGCACTGGTCCCAGTGCAGCCAACCCCAGATCTGCCCCAGACCGCCCAGGCTGGGACCAAGCCCAGGGCCGAGGCGGCTGGAGTCCCAGGGACCCAGCGCTCAGGCTCTGGTGGGCCTGGGGCCTAAAGGAAATGTGATGTTTGTGTCATCACAAAAATAGCACCTGCTCACTGTCAGGTACAAATAAGCAAATTAAGAAAATTTTTCAAAAAAACTTACCCTTTAGATACACACTATTCATCTGTCTAGACTTCCTTCATGGAAACCCACAAATTTTAAATGTATTTCTATACAAATGGGCTCTTGTTAACCTTACTGCTATATAATTGGACTTCTTTTAACCCTCATCCAAGGACATTTTTTTTCACTGCTTTTGAGAGAGAGAAGAAACACTGGTGTGAGAGAGAAACATGGACTGGCAGCCTCCCACACGCGCCCCGACAGGGAATCCAACCCGAGGCCTGGGCGCGTGCCGTGACTGGGAATGGAACCTGCAGGCCCTCGGTGTATGGGATGACGCTCCAGCCAACTGAGCCACACTGGCTCGGGCCAACTGGGTCTTAATTTACAGTGTTATGAAGAAGTCAAGTTTCCTTTTTAATGGCCGCAGAGTATTCCCTGGTGTGGTTGGACCATTCCACTTTATCTAAATACCCAGTTTTAAAATGAGTCTCTACTGGGGGCCCTGTGATTTTAGACCACGTGCTAGTAGGCACTCTAAATCTACCAAGGTTAACTACGTAGTAAAATCCTAGAAAGCAAGAATGGAGGTATTTAATCTGTTCTTTACGGTGTATGGCCAATAAGACCACTGGAGGGCGAAAGGAAAGAGGAAGGAGAATGGCTTCATAGGCGCAGCTCTGCTTCCTGGGAACAAGGCTACTGCCTCCATCGGCAATTCCGACTCTCCTGACAGAGCTTGCTAAACACTCGTGCCCATGGAAAGACTCTGCTGAATAATTCCAAACACCCTGCTTCTTACCTTACCAGGCAAGACCTGCCCTCTGACCTGACCTTCGAGGCTCATCTTTCCTCAGTTCAAATGCCGCTTCCTCTGGAAGCCGCCATCATCCCGGTCAGTTTCTCCCTTCTAAGACTTCTGACAGCTCAGACTCTGGAGCCAGACAGACTAAGGCGGACGTCCAGCTGTCCCGTAACAGCTGAGACCTTAGATGAGTCAGAGGACCTCTCTGGGCCTCAGTTTCCTCATCCACAAAATGGGAATCAGAGTACAGCCCATTTCTTTGGGACGTGCAAGAATCACATGCTTTACTGTGCCCAAAGGCAAAGGAGGTGCTCAATTCACATCAGCAAAAACTATGACTGGATCACAAATATAACTAGTTCTTTCATCTTTATGTGCATGCTGCTTGGCAACTAGTGGCTTCCAGAAAAACAGGGACCTGGTTGATACATCCTAGCACCTCAAACATGGCACCTGGCATGTTTGCTCAGCAAAGGTACACACGGACAGGCTGGGAAGGAAGTCCGCAGAGCGGCTCAGCCCAAAAGTGGCCCCCACCTCCCAGATCCATGCCTCCTCTCCAAGGCCCATGGGCGAGCAGCTGAAAGTTACTTGGCACAAGGAGCGTCAGTGGGGCTTCCTACTTCCCTAAAACATGAATAAGTGAAACAGCATCAGAAACTTGGGAAACAGTGGCTTTCGAAGATGCTGCGCTTCCAAGACTGAGAGTGGCTTCTGCCATTAGCGTGTAAAGCACAAGTGTCTTCTTTGCAACAAAAGCAAGAAACTGCCATGGTTCCATGTACTTTTCATCTTCTAGTACAAGAGCACCCCTGCCCAGCCAGGTCTCCCCTGAGCAGTTTGAAGGCACAGTTAAGAGTGGCTCGACAGCCTCCAGGAATCAGGAATGGAAGGGCCAGCCTCCGAGGCTTCCCTCTCAGGGTGGGAGCAGATCCCAGGGCTGGTTGGGCGGGGCCTACTTACTGACAACAGTCTTGGTTACAACAGACAGTGAAACACAGTTTTCTCCCCAGTGGGCAGGGGGAGCCAGCTGGCGATGGGCAATGACCCTCTCGTCTCACCATCCCCACATCTCAGCCCCAGCCCCTGTGCAGGCAGGCAGGCAGGCAGGCCCACGGCCATGCTCCGGCTGCATTTCTACCCCCTGACATATCCCTGACCTCAGAAGACAATGTGCTGAAACAGAGCATCTCAGTGACAGGGTGACTATGTTTTCAACTGGGGAGAAAGAGAACAGAGTCCACAGTCCGAGGAGGGGCCTGAGCTGACCATGTGGCAGCAGCCTGCCTCATTTCTACTGTTCCGTCTAGTACTGGGACGTCTCCATCCGTGATGTGAAAGCCAGTCAGCCAACCCCTGCCACCTCCAATCCCAAAAGTGGGGACAGGAAACTGGACCCAAGCCCACCCCTGAGTGCACGTCTTCCTTTAACATTTCAGACCAGAACACAGGCATGTCCGAGGACGTGTCCTGCGGGGCACTCATGTATCCCCATCCTCCCTCCACCCGTGTGCCGAGTGCCCTGGGCTCAGAAGGCATGGCTGCCTGCAGGAGACGCTGAGGGCAAACCCCCGTTTGCAGGGTATGTGTGATCGGATTACATACATCATGCCTTTCTGAGCTGGTTTAATGCCTCACTTCTCAGGTGCGTGACTTGGGTTAAACCTAGTGAAGTTCTCTAAGCATTTCCAGAGCCACAATGCACTGAGGATGCCCACCAAAGGAAGCAGAGTCCTCAAGGCACGGAATGAACACCTCCTGCCCTCCAAGGAGAGGGAGGGCAGGCCCAGGCCTCCGCTCGTTCCTTTGTGTCTCACGGCTGGTGGGCCCACAGCGTTTAGGGCTGACAACCACCTTCTGATTCCAGTTCAGAAATGGGTCAGGCTCAGAGAGGCTAAGGGACAACTCTTGCAGAAGCAACCAGAGCCAAGTCTCAACCCTAGCATTACTTCTCTCCACCACAGCCGCCTAGCTGAAAGACACGGATGCGTTCTAGGAAACATTCGCCATCCTTCTCCCTCACGTGAAATTCAATCAACTGATCCAACTCATCAACATCCTGGAGTGACGGCAAGAATCTTAGGCAGGGCTTCAAAACGCTCCAGTCCGTGACAAGACGGACACAATCTCCTGCTTCCTCCTCCTCACCCCCAGCTTAAAAAATGTCTACACTGTATAACATCTCCTCCACTAGTAACTTCCAAGGAAATGCAAACCAAATTGTCAGTGGGCAGGTGGGGTGAGAGCCCCTGCACTCTCCAGAGTCAGTGACCTTGGACCAGCACAGAGCGCCGTTAAGCAAGAGTTTGTAAATGGTTGCTGTAACATTGGCTCAGAGTCTTCAATGCACCTGAGGATGCCTTCTGCAAGTTGCCTCCACAGGACCAAATTTCCCTGCTCATGCTCAGTAATCCTGACCTTCCAAGGATCCCCCAATAATTTGGATCCACGAATTAAGGGCATGTAACAGTAAGGGCCCAGCAGCAACTGGGCCTTGCCAGGCTCCAGCCAGCAGAGACATCTTGGGGCCTGTCTTCCTTAGATGGACACCTGCGTTCCCTGCGGCCCCACAGGGGAGTAGGTGGGCCGGGCCAGGACGCCTGAGCTCCCTTGCTCTGCCCCCTTCCCTCTCATGCCAGCCTGATGCTGGATCCTGGCCTTTCTTACTGGGAAGGGGGGAACCCTAGAAACCCCTCACTCCACGCAATAACTATGCCGCTAGCTACAGGGATGCCCACACCAGACACTACCTAACTCAGCTCTCTGAGCTGAGCCAAGACGCAGCCTCAGAATCCTTTAACTTCATGCCCAAGAGAGCCCTAAATGACAGACTGAAGCAGGCATATCATATGAAACCTGTTTATCTCTTTGCAGGCTTTTCCCAAATGGGGAAACTGAGGCCTAGAGGGATCAAGCAACTTGCCCTAAGCCTCCTAACTCCAAGACCAGGGGCCTGGCTACTACCCTTCTAGAGCTGCTAATCCAACAGCACCGTGGGCATTGCCACTAGTTGCTGCTAAGAGCCCCCTAGGCCCTTCGCATCACTGCCCTTTACAGCTGGGTCCCAGATACCTACACTTTGGCTGCCAGCCCATGGCCCTCCGGCCTCCTGCCTTCCTTCTCGAGCCCATCTCCCCAGTCCTCCCTGAGGAGACCAGCCACCGCCTCCCCGCTGGTGTGCAGACCAGCCCGGCTCCCCGCGCAGCGGGCCTCAGCCGTCCGTAATTCCTGCCTGTGAGGCTCTGTCAGGCTCGGCGATTAGACGGTTGCCTGCTTAATGACAGGGCGACGGCTGCATTCACTCAGAGCCGCAGAAGCAATTACCTTGAAAATGGGGGTCACAGGCCCTACTCGTTGGCTTTAATTGAATTCCAATATCTGCCTGGAGCTGCCTTGACCTAACTTGTAGCTTCCTAAATACTACTTAAAGGAAGTGGAGCTAATCCAAGCAGTGCTTCTTCCCCAGTTTCACTCTTTTCTTAGAACTTAAAAAAAATTATTTTCATAAGAGGATTTTCATCCAAGGAAGGAGACAGAGGGGGAGAGGGGACTCTACTGTGGCCACTGCCCGGAGGGGAGGGCTCGTCCCAGAAAGGGGATGGAGGTGAGGAGCTGGGAGAGGAGAAACCTCACATGACAGAACGCACAGCATGCTCGCGCCCCTGCGGCCCCTCCTGCCGCTGTCGCTGTTGGCAGAGCCACTGACACAGGAAGGAGCCACTGAGACAAAGGACACAGGACAGGGCCAAGCCCTGGGCTGGGAGTCGCCCTGGGCCTCTCCCAGGCTTTGTCCCTAAAACAGTATGTGACAGTCCACGAATCACTTTTCCTCTCTTAAAAGCGAGGGTGTTGTATGTCAGGGTGTCCAACCTGTGGCCCAGGATGGCTCCGAATGAGGCCCAATACAAAATTGTAAATTTACTTAAAACATTATGAGTTTTTTTTTGTTTGTTCCCGTTAGTGTTTGTGTGTTTAATGTGTGGCCCATGACAACTCCTCTTCTTCCAGTGTGGCCCAGAGACCAAAAGGTTGGACACCCCTGGAGAGACAGCAGAGGCTCTCCACCAGGAGACACTGCTGGGTGTTGCGGTGCAGGTGGGGGCTGCTGGCGTCCAGGGGCAGGGAGAGGCCATGACCACTGCTGAACACCCTGCAACGCAAAAGACAGCCCTGCCTCCACCAAAGCATCTGGCCCCGACACTGGGCTAGATGATCTTAAGGAAACATCAAACTTTACAATATCACAATTCTCCCCCTGGGGGTGCTGCCTACCAAAACTCAATGGCTAAAAACACTGACCACTTGCTCACAGGCCCCTTTCCAAAGACCCCTCCATCCCTCCCACATAACAGTTGAGGGTCTGTTCCTCCACCAATGTTACCAGGGGCAGCCCAGTGCTCCACACCTGCCTCCAGCAGCGTTCAGCAGCTGCCATGGGGCACCGGAAGTTCGGGACCATGGAACCATCACGAGTCCCAGTGGTGTGATAGGCAGTCAGGACCAGCATCGCTCTGTCACCCTGACCTCAGGCTCGGGGCACTCCTGGCCCAGAGAGATGAGCTGCCCCCCCCCCACCCGCACTTTTACAGATGCAGAACCTGAGGCTGGAGAAAGATATGGGCCTGCCCAGGTCACATGGGAAAGGACACAACTAGAACGTAAGTCTCCAACTTTCTGCCACGAAATGGGAGAAACCAAGGGTTTACCTTCCACCCCTCAAGGTGGCCTGCAGTCCCACCTTGAAATGATGATCTCACGTACAAAAAAAGGAATGAAGACCAACCAGGATCCCAGAATGTTCAGGCTGACGGGGGGCTTCAGCCAATCAAGTCCACTGTTTCCCAAGCCTGACTATCCTTTGGAATGATCTGGAAAACTTCAGAAAAACAGACTGCACTCCAGCCTCCAGACCTAAGGGGAAAAACTCTGCGGCCACCCCCCTGGAATCCACATTGTCCGGAGCCCCTCAGGGACCCGACCCACCTGTCTGTGGATGGGAAGTGGTGATCTCACCCACCCCTGAATTTTATCATCTTTAGGGACAGTACGTAAACAGGCATACCCCAAAGTGAAAACCGTGTCCAAAGTCACACCGAAGAGCTGTTTTTCCTCAGACGTTTATCTTAAACATCCGCAGTCTCAACCAAAGTGGGAAACAAGAGAAAGATGCCATTTGCATCCAAGAAATACTTTACAGATACAAGCCAGGCAGGGGCTGGGGAAGGATCTGGCTTTTTCCTTTCACAAAGGGGCCAGACTGGAAGTGGGCCCCACAAAGAGCTCTGGGATATTTTTTCCTGTTCGCTTGACCTAGAAGGTCAGGACGACCTGTCTAGGCACCCCAGCTGGAATTCACGAGGGCACGTAAGGAATGCTCAGGCAGGAGCTGAGGCCCAACCCCAAATTCCACAGCACGTTTCACATCGACAGCTCAGCAGAGACAGTTCTGATCCCAGGTGGCCAAAGAAGGGCAGACCTTTGCCAGGGAGGGGGCCCAGAGCAGACAGGCTACTGGGGAGGCATGAGGAGGAGGCTGGGGACCCACACCAGTCAGCCTGGTCTTGAAAGTGATCTCAGAGCCCATTCCCCTCAGTGGTGGGAACACCAGAAGTTGAGGGAGGACAGGGATGATGAGTTTAGAGGTAGATGAGACATATCTAGCACCCCTTTAACTTGGGGACTGGGAGGCAACTGGGGACCCAGTGGGGAGAGAGCCCCAAATGGATCCAAGCCCACGAAATGCTTTAGGAGCTGGAGTCCTGGGGCCGCCGTTCTTTGAGGCCAGCTAAGATCAAAATCGACCTCTGGTTATGATAAATAAGAGGAATAAAAGGGCTATACACACGGTGAGAGGCAGATTGGGGAGTCCACGTACCCCGATGATGGCATTCAGCTCTGTCATGGTGACCTGCTTGGCTCGTTCCACAGCCTGCGCCACCTGCTGCTGGTGCTGGAGGAAACAGGGCGGGGTTAGCAGCGGCCACTGGGGGTGGGTGGCCGCCGAGGGAGCGCCAGCAGAAGGCGGAGGAGGCCCACTGTGCTGGCCCGGGAGACAGGTGGGATGGGGACAGGGCGCCTCTCCTTTCTTCTCTAACCCTCATCAATGAGCATGTGTTACTTCTGTCATCAGAACTCACCATAAATTGCTTTAAGTTAAAATATAAATGAGCCAAAAGATGGGAACTAGTCAATCACCTTCCCTCCAGCACACATGCAAAGAAACTTCCTCCCATGCGTGTGAGTATGAGCTGGACGCGGAACACACTACTGAGGGATTATTAACGCTCTGAGTGCGGTAACGGTGTCACAGTCACGCGGGAGCCTGCCCACACTGTTGGGGTGCCTGTGGCTGCCGTTCAAAGGTTCAGAAGAAAAGTACATGTATCTAAGTAGAGTCAAGTCTGTATCTCAATAGAGAGAAAACAAGAACATATGTCTAGGTAGGAAGAGAAAGAGAAGCGGCAAAACGAGCCCGAAGTAAACGGAGTCGACTCCGGGTGACAGAGACGTGTCCAGGGTACATTCGTCAGCTGCAGCGGATGCCCCACTCTGGCAGGGCGGCTGTGGGAATCTCTGTGCTTTCCACTCAGTTTTGCTATGAGTTTAAACTACTCTAAAAAAAAGTCTTAAAAAAAAAAAGCATTTTTCCAGTGCATTCATTCCTTTCAGCCTTGAGGCAACACCCCCTTCGTCTGCAGCCCTCTCTCTTACTGGGCTGCGAGCTCTGAGGACACAGCATTACCCTGAATTCAATCATTGATGGTCACTCCTCTGACTCGGACCCAGGACTTCGGGGGCAGCTGAGAAGGCCCCTGCCCCAGAGGGGCGAGGCGGGCAGGGCCTGCCTCAGCTGGAGCAGGCTCTGCTGGATGGAAACGGGCCTCTCAGGCAGCCTGCCTGTCTGCCCTGTGCCAAGAAGCCTCCCTGGAGACGTTTCCACTAGCTCAGGCCCTGGGTCAGGTAGGGGGCCCCTTGGAAAGTGGCCTAGAAAGTGATATGACCAAGAAAGCCATGCCTTTGCCAAGTATACTCTGTCCTGAAGGGTGGGCTTCCTTTTGGGTATTGGCTCCCCTCTTGGCACTGACTGGCCAGGTTTCCTGGCTCCTAGGCAGCTCCAGGTGTGGAATTTGGGGCATATGGAAGCGGAGGCTGGCTTAGATAGTCCATGGGGGGCACAGAGGCACCCACTGACCATTGCTACCCCGGCCGCAGGCCAGAACCCTCCTCTCTCGACTCAGGCAGTGGCAGAGAACTAGTTCTACCAGAAGAATAAGCAAATTTTCTCTCTGGTATGGCTCCCTGTCCCTGAACTGGCTGGAGAAGGCTCTGTAAACCCCTAGGTTGTGCACTTCAACTTCAGTCGGTATAAGTGAACAGGGGCGGGGGCTCCGGTGAGACACAACCAGCCAGTGGGCTGTTTTGGAAATTAAAGGAAGACACAGCAAAAGGAGGTCTTACCTCTTGTGACAGGAAAGGCATGATCTGTGCTAAAATTGTGTTCAACCTCTTGGCAATCTCTGTCTGCAAAAGAAAAGAGATCTCATAAAGCTCAGGCAAATAAATCAAGTCGCCGAAATGGCAGACAGTACAAGTGCAAAGTCCCCCAACCACAGACCCTCCCAGCAGCTCCATCTTTTCCACTCTCCTCAGGAGCCTCTTGGCTAAATTGTGGCACAAAGAAATCTTCCAGCTCACCCCAGCCAGGCTGCCTGCATTTGGGGGAGCTCCGATTTCCTATCAGGTCTGTGTGGGTCAGAGTATAGTTTGTCTCCTCTGGATAGAAGCCCTCGTGAAAAACAGAGCAACACGAACAAGAACAACCGCGCACACTGCACACCCCGGTACACCTGTTACAAGACGCAAGGGCAGTGCGGGGAGGACGGGGCTGCCAGGCCCAGGGCCCCCACGGCAACAGCAGGACTGGCTCCCAGACAAATCAGGAGGTGACGGGAAGCCCCTGGGTTCCCTGGGGCCAGACTCACACAAGTTGTTATGTGGCTTGCGAGGTCTCCTGCACCCCCATTTTTCATTTCTGCCTCTCCCATCTATGTGCTACCCCAGCTTGAAATCTCTCAGTTAACACTGTCATTTTTTTAGGGTAAAGCGTTGCCTCCCCTAAAAAGCAGCTCAGGAGGTAACTCTTTAGGTCCCTAGGCCTTCATGGAAGTTCATCATAGGAGACAGATCAATTCTCTGCCCCTCACCCCCTGCAACACCCCAGATATCACCACAGTTAGAAAAACACCAACTGTTTCTGCCACCAGTGTCCTGTGACCCTCAGATCAGGAGCGGCTGCAAGAGAGTGGTGCTGAACGGCGACTGAGCAGACAGGAAAGGCCTAGGCCCAGCACAGACAAGTCTCACGACTGCTTTTCTTGTCTCGTTCTGAATCCTGAGGCCACCAGGACTGAGGTCCCAGAGCTGGCTGCAAAGCTCTCATCAGCACACAGCAATCTTCCAGAGACAAAACCATGACAACAGCCTTTACACATGTGATCATCTGCACATCAAATTATTCTGGATGAGAGATCCTTGTGCACTTAAAGTAAAAACAACGCTGTCTGTCGGCTTCCAAACAGACCCTGGACCCCTGGACCTGGGCGGAGTACGTGTGTGGAGACTTCCTGGGGCCAGCACTTGGGAGGATGCCTGTGCTTTGTGAAGAGACCGGCCATCCACTGGGAACCTGAGAGGCCTCTGCAACCATGTCTTGGGGGTGCCGGCCACCGCGGCAGGGTCTACCACAGGGAGTGTGTCCCCGTATCAGGGCCTCTTGGATGGGGACAAACGATCGCCACTCTCTCCGGGAACTCTCAGATTCTCAGGAACAGGTTCTCCTGAAGGGTGAACAGGGCCCAGGTTTCTCGCTGTGGGCATCTGGAGCAGAACAATTCTTTGTTGTGAAGGACTGTCCCTTGTGTCCCAGAGCAACTGAGTGTCGATAGTGGTTTCCACTTCCAGGGGGGTGGGGGAGTGACACGGGGCCCATAGCCTCATCTGCACATTTGGGGCACACTCTAGCAAGGACATTGACCTCAGGGCTTCTCCACCTCGGTGCCGCTGACATTTGGGGCTGAATACTTCTTTGCTGGGTGGGGGCTGTTCTGTGCATTGTACGGCTTTTAGCAGCATCCCTGGACTCCACCCACTACACGCCTGTCATTCATACTGTAAGGAACCTGGGAAGCTTACTAAGTATTTATTGTATAAATTATTAATCTAGGTAGGTGGGAAGAGTCAACTCCAAAATAAGAGTCCTTTCTCATTTCTGTTCCTTTTAACCTCCCCTATTAACTGACAGTGGGGAAGGAGAATGACGTATAAATGTCAGGGTCGTGCCCTAACTGGTGTGGCTCAGTGGGTTGGGCATCGTCCTGCAAACCGAAAGGTCACCGGTTCAATTTCCGGCAGGGCACGTGCTCGGGTTGTGGGCTGGGTCCCTGGTTAGGGGCCTGAGAGGCAACCAATTGATGTTTCTCTCCCTCTCTTCCCCTCTCTCTAAAAATAAAATAAATAAAATCTTAAAAAAGAAAAGTCAGCGTCCTATGTGGCAGGAGTTCTAGAAACAATCAGCTATCTTGCAGCACCTCAGTCCAACGCTGCAGAGTGCAACACAATCACTGAACTGTCACACGTTTATGTGCCAAATAGGAAGAGAAAGATACATCAAAAACAAAAAAAACAAATGAGGTTCAGTGCTCAGGAAGCTCCCTGGTCCAAGGCCTCTTACCTCAAATAACTACCATAGCAATGCCTAGCACGGAGTAGGTGCTCAATAAATGTTTAGCCAGAAGAATCTCACTGGCCTCCCTGCATTTAGTTTTCATAGTGCAGAGTGTCCCCCAGCCACTGACCCTGGCCCGCCCCAGTGTGGACATCATCTGCGAGAGAGGCCATGGTGGATGAAGTGCTGACACACTACTGGGCCGTGGGGTGGGCAGCAGTCAAGCCCTCCACCAACAGAGTGAGGCAGTGCCGTCCAGCCAGACCAAGCACGAGCCACCTCGGCGGTCTCTGGCTGCGGGCCCCTTCCCCCTCCCCACAGCCAGCAGGGCAGGCAGCAGGCTCAAATCTTCCTGCTCACTCCAGGGTTGGTGGTTATGAAAGGGTTCCCAACTATCGCCTACTTCCTTTAGCAGACAGGCCAGCTGTCAGGGTCTTGGTAGTTACAGGAAAAAGGAGCTTACCTTCCCCTCCCCCTTCCCCACACCCGGTGGCAAACACACAGCCACAGGCGTCCCCTGAGTGCACGGATCTTCCCTCGAGGCCTGGCAGGAGCCCAGCGCCCTCTCGTTGTGAGGAAAGGGACCTGCCAGGATTTCACGTAGCCGTACCTGACTCAAGGCTTGGCGTCCGGGCCACCAGGTGACCGCGCAGCACCAGTAGAGCAAGTTCCCTCTCAGACTCACCCTTGCACCGCTCTGAAGGCAGTTTCTGCCCCCTCCACCTGCCTCCCGGCACCACAGACACCAACTGAGGCCCCCAGGACAGCTCCACACAGGTATGAAATGTTCTGGGGGCCTGGGCTGGGCATTCAGGCTCTCTCCTGGGCTTGCCCTCCATGACGAGAGGCCCCCCTGGGTGGCAGTTAGAACTCGGGTTTACCATGAGGAGAGACTGTACAGAGTTGGGGGGCTGGCAGAGAAAGGGGGGTGGTCTTACACTTGGAGATCTATTATAATAAAGCACAGGTCCCCTGTCCTTGAGTGTGGGGGCTTCTCGGGGTTGTGGGGAGGGTGGTCGGGGTGGAGAAAGTATGCGAACTGCACCCCTCTGCCACTGTGCCATCACCTGCTGCTGAGCGGCACTCCCCTCCCCACGCCCCTAAAAAATGGAAGCAGATGAGCCTTGCCCATCTCTACACGGGCCACCCAACCCTGAGAATGGCTCCGGTGAGTCAGCGAATGAACAGGAAAACTGTTCACCGAACGATCTCTTTCACGATGATTTCTCGGAGGGTGGCGACGGCAAGAGGGGAAGCTCCTGAAAATAGAAAGTTGGCCGGACAGAGTCACTCTTAACAACAATGCCAATAATAATAGCCAACATCCGCAGCCCCAGCTGTTCCAAGCATTTTACGTGTGAACACACAATCGTCCTACACGGAAGGCGCTTATTAAAATCTCCATCTTTCAGATGAGGAAACTGATATTCGGCAGTTAAGCAACATCACTAAATGACTTCCTACCAAGAAGCCAAATTTCCACATTTTGAGAGCACTTAGAGAAGTATTTTTGAAAGAAAAACTACCATCAGGATTAATGATCAACAGCATTTCTGATTAGAGCAGCTGTTGAAACAGCGTTTTATCCAACTCGAACACCAGTTCCAAGAGGGGGAGAACACCAAGCCATGTGGCTTCCACAATCGGGGCAGTCGCCACCCACAAACTGGGGGGCCATCATCGGCTGGAAACCCCTCCTGGCAGCTCAGGGCGCTCTGTTATCGCCAAGGCCACCCTCCGTCCTTCCCTCCGTCTCAGTCCCACCAAACCACCGCCTTTAAGCCAGAGCCTCAGCCCCAAAGTGGCCGGTGTCCATGGCAGAGAAACTGCTTCCTGTGGAAAAAGGTGTTTGGGGAGACTGATGCTGCCTTTGAAAGTTCCCTTTCAAGTGTGCTTCAAAGGAGGCGGTGTTGCTGGTGGAAAAACACTGTTGCTCAGAAGAAACTAATCTACTAGACAGAGGCACTTCAGAGACCCAGCGAAACTCAGACTCTGCACTCCCAACTGGGCGTTGGAGTAACATCTGCCCCATGTCTCTGTCGAGATTGTTAGGCAGATGAATGAGGGGAACAAGATAGTGGGGGGCAAGTGTAATTTCCCAAAGAGCAATCTGCTCAACATGCCTTAGGAGCTCCCACTGGCCCCATCATCTCCTTATTAAAGCAGGACCCCTAAACATCTCACTGTAAACTGAGGGTACTTGAGCATTCTAAAAGCATTTCTCCCCCACCCAGCATGCCAGCGTCCACTTTGCTGCTGCTTACCACCCTCAGGCCTTTGACCCAGCACACTACATTAACAGAGAGGGAACCTGCTCATGGTCCCCCCGCCCCTCAGCACCCAGCCTGGCTTTGGACCTGCCCCCTCATCCCCACTCCCGCCCCCGTGGAGTTGACTGCTCCAGGCACAGCTGACAGCCACTTCCATCAGAGGGTCTCTCCACTACTCAGTTTTAAACTGCCCAAGCGGCTATACCAGTTGGCTCTTGAAAATGTTCACTTCTTTTTAACCTCAGCCAAATAAAAACAAGGAGAGGGAGAAACCTGCCATTTTAAAGAGTAAGTTATGACCCAAAGCCACACAGAAATGACCTGGCCTCTACTCCCAGCCCTGCCTCCATCTAGTTGTAAGGCTTTGGGCAAATCACTCCCCTCCGCTGGGCTTCAGCTTTGTCGTCTGCAAAACAGAGGGAACTGGATAGCTTCCACTTAGATTCTAATATGTTCAACATTTCTGAATTGTTCTGCGACTTTTCACTTCCTCCGTAGACTCCGTAGAGCTCAGTAAGAGTGCATGGGTTGAGTTTGGAGGCTGAGCAGAGAAGCAAGCCACCTCGAGATGAGGAGTGACGCTGGGCTGGGCTCAGCCCCACGACCAGTCTTCAGAGCAGGAGCCATTTGAATGTGACCGTCGCAAAACTGCATACAACTGTCACAGAGCACTGATGTCCTAGATCGGTGCATGTCAGGTAACTGTCTGGGTTCTCTGATTCACGAAGGAAGACTGCTTGTGAGCTAAAGACGGCCAGGCAAGGCCTCTTCAAGATACACCATTTAGTGGCAAGCATCAGCAACTTCCGCGTCTGTGAGACGCCAAGGGTCCACCACGAGGCTCCTGGTTTCACTTCTACAACCAGCACTCCTTCCTGGGACAACGAGGGTGGCGTGCTGTGAATCAGGACTCCCGTGTATGCGTGTGAGAAAAATGAGATGAGGGAAAGACACCTGTCTACGTGAGCACAGGTTACACTCCCCAGCCAGGTGGAAATGGTTTTCAACTCTGCCCTGAGCCTGGCATGCCAAGTGACCTCTAAGAAGACACTTCTGGGGGCTGGGCCTCCGGTTACGCTTCTTGAGGCATGTGCGTTTGGGAGGGAGACTCGGTCCGCTCCGGGGTTCTTGAATTTGAATCAGATTTTCCCAGGTTCTCTGACTCAAGTCCTGCAGTGCTCAAAGTCAATCTGCTTCGTCTTGAATTAAAATCACAGGAGCACAGGGAGGGCTGGGGGGCTGTGCAAAAGGGGGAGGCTCCAGCAGCCGGGTGCCACAGTCATCCAGCAATCACATGCTGGAAGACTGCAGAACAATGTGTCTGGGCAACTTGAACTTAAAACACCCCACTGCGTTTCCAAGGCAATTTCTAAAGCGATAGGCCCTCAGTCACTGAACTACAAGATGACATTCCTTGCCAGGCAGTTTCTCCTCAGACTAAGCTGAAATAAAGCAAGTGGGTATTTTATTGCTGATGGGAGGGAAGTCCAGGGACAGGGAGGGGCGAGACCTCCAGCAAAAGCTGGCCCGGCATTCCCAGGCCCCTCCCTCAGGCTCTAGAGGAAAGGAGCGCCGGTGACTGTAAGAAGGGGGCAAACACACACATGATCCACTCAGCGACGGAGGGAGATAATGACCCCTGTTGGGGGGGCCGGCTGGGAGGTTTACATCACAGATCACTCAATGATAGGGGAGCCTCCTTAAAGGCCCTTTTAGCACTGACATATTGATCAAATTATATATAACTACAACACCATTAAATATTTATGTTTCCGAAGAAGCCTGCTGAATTCTTTATGCTGGGAGGGCTTCGCACAAGAAAAGGCCCGGCCCTGGTGTGACCCTGAGAATCTGTCTCCCGTGGGAGGGAGAGGGTTGCTGGCTGTGGCCAGGCTGGGACGGACGCCGTGCGCACCAGACCCCGGGTCCTTCACACAGGGCAAGAGTGGCAGAGAGGGCACGACACGACACCCTCAGCCAGCTACGACATCAGAAAGGCAAGGGGGTGCCAGGTGCGGAGTTCGTGACACGACCTTTCCACATGCTTCCCTGGAAAGGATGTGCCTTCCCTTTCTCTCCCCACCAGAAATCTCAGGTATTTTCTGCCAAGAGTCTAGGGGAAAAGCAAATTGGAAATAGTAAGGCCAGGTGAGGAAGTGGGAAATGGGGGGCAGAGAGGAAGATTCCAGGCCACTGACCTTGGAAAGAGTTGGCAATGCAAAATCCAGAGACCTGCACTCCAGTCCCAGCTGTGACCCGCACGAGGGCCTCAGTGTCTGTTAAGTGCAGTCGTCCAGTATGATCATCTCAAAACTGAATTAAGTGCTGTGCACAGAGTGCGTGCCCATCCTCAGGCGCATGGGCTGCACACCACTCCTGGCCCAGATGATGGCTAAGTCCCTCCCTGGCTCTAAGACTCCAAGACTTTCATTTCTCAGGCTCTCAGTTACCATCCACAGGGCTTCCTGTTAACAAGATCCAGTAATCTTTAAATATTTGTTCACTTTAATTTCTCAGTTCCCAAACACATAAAACTCTGCTTGCCTCCCACCCCTCCCTACTCCGGCGGATGGCCTCAAAGAGCTTGTCTGTGTAGACAGAATGGGAAAGTCTTTTCAGATTACACCTTCCAACACTGCCCATTCATCCCAGGCGCCAGCACCCCCACCCTCTCCCTTGCCCCCATAACCTGCTGCCCCTCCCCCACCTCCCCAGATTCCATTGGCCTACTCCCAAGTGGAGGAAAAATTCTCAACTCATCCCTCAGGTTGCCACAGCAAACCCCTACCTAATCCTCCCCCCAACATTATGCAAACCTCCCCTTGTCCCCGGGGAGGCTGTAAAAATCACACTGCCCTTGCAGAGGCAGTGGCTTCTTAAATTTGGGGGGTCTCCCCATAAGGACAGTACCACAAATGAAACATTGGCCATGACCTTTAAGAGACAAGGGCTCTCTGGGAAAGCTGGGTGGCAGGGGAGGGAAAGTGAGGTGTAGAGGAGGGGACAGCCTGTGGACAGAAACAGAGCCCGTTTTATCCACCTACCCCTCGGTTCACAACCGAAGAGCACGCCCGTCCCTTACAGGGTCAGAGTGTCCTCTCATCCCAAACGAGGACGACAAGAGTGGTGGCACTTCATAGGCCATCATAATCACAATCAGTCATTTAGAGCCTGTTCATACCATGCGCTTCCTCTCAAACCCACCACCCCACCCGCTAGCAGAGTTTTCCCTCAGAATAAAAAACACACAGTTGAAAAGCTGTGAACAATGCTTATCAAGGATTTAGAAGGGCAATGAGATAAGGCCAAAACACTTTGAACTCCAGCCTAGAGACAGTCAAGGCTGACAAGCACGATTTACTGCTGCACCTCCCGGCCACAGACCTGAGGGGGTCCCCGCTGCTCAGTCCCTCCTGGAATCACGATTCAGCCAGTCATTGTCTTTCCCCACCCCTCACTCCCCCGGCTGGGCTCCCGGCTCCGGGCTCCAGGCTCCGGGCTCCGTCACCTCTCCTCCAAGCCACTTCTCTGCTCACGCCCCTTCCCTCCCCTCACACTTCAACTATCCATAATGAGAGATGAAAAAAAAAAATGCTTAACCTACATTAAAGATACTTTAAAATAAAGGTTTATGACACATTTCTTTCTAGAATCACAATTTTTACAGCCAACAGGCTTCTCTCAGGAGCCTGAGAAAGGCTTCTTTCCCTTCCAGAAAGCCCATAATGCCACACAGGGTTAGGGAGAACCCCAGTCTGGACATAACCCCACTCAAGTCAGGTATGGGGCCGAGCAGCGTGCAGAGTTTGCCGGGCTTCTGTGAACACCAGCAGGCCTGCCCCCCCAGGGAACTCACAGCCTTGTCAGTCCACACTCCTCTGCTCACCCTGCCCCCGCCACCCCCAATTTAAGAGCACAGCCCTCTGGGGCCCGGGAAGATGCAGGTCATCTTCCAGGCCCAGGCCTTTCACACCGCACTCTGAGGCTTCCATACCCGGTGTTTGCTTGTCTGGACCAAATGCCTATTGTTTTAGGTTCCTAAGATGAAAATGTCTCATCTGTTTTATAAACAATCAAGTGCTACTTAGGGTTATATTATAACCCATGATATCTGGAAGATCAAAACTTCCAAACTGTTTATCCTCAACAAAAGCCCTCTTTCTGGGCTTACTTTGTGGTGATGGTGGTGGGGGTCCCTGCTCCAGGACCCCCAAGCAGCTGTCCTCGGGAGAGAGCAGGCCAAAGCTAGGTTCCAGACCCAAAGGGCTTGCCGCCCACTGCCCCCCCCCCGCCCCCGCCCCGGCTGTCCTGATGCTGGGAACAAGCTCTTCCCACACCCGTCAATGGATACAACTGGTAAAGGGAGGCTTTGGTGACAGTGGGTGGAGAGAGCCTCTTCCCAAAAACGTCACTGCATCTTTAACAAATGAAGCTGGCTGGGGTGAAGGGGAGGGAGGTATTGTTCTCAGGCAAAATCTTCAGGGCTGAATAAATGGGGCCCCTGGGTAAACCCCTAAGCCTGGATGAGCCTCCACTTGAGAAGATAAATCTCTGCCCCACCCACCCTCACATTTCCAAAGGGGCCCCTGCACAAGAGCAGCCACCTAGAACATCTGATTTGAAAGGGGCTTAGAGGTCCCTGATCTGACTCTCCAAACGGAGAAGCCTTCCCCTACAACCCCCACAAAGATGACTTCTGCCTAAACACCCAAGATGGCTAGGAAGCCTGCCTGCCTACTGTGCCGTGCTGACTGTGCAACTTCCTTAGCAAACAAAAGAATTCAAAATCAATCTCAGTGAGAAACGCCAGGTCCTAAGAACCCTCAAGCAGGCGGCGCAGCCCTCCCCTGCGCGTGCGGTCTGCCAGGGATGACTCGCAGCAACAAATCCAGGGAATCATCCTTACTTACTGGATGGCAGGAAAAGCCCCTTCCCTAAGTTTCTCCCTAGCCCCAACTTAAAAAAAAAAAAACACAAAAAACAACAACATTCACTTTGGAAGGCAAAAGTAGCAACGGTAAAGAGAGAAGGGAAGGAAGCATCTTGGCTGTGAGTCTCAGAGAGCATTTGCTGAAAACAAGATATTGTCCCTTTAAGCATATAAAAACAAGGCCCTTGAGCATGCAGTTCTCACTCTGGTACACAATTATGGGTGCTTTCAGCTGTCTAGCACTACTTCAAGTGCGCTCTTAAACCAGACTGTCAATGGCATGTTGAAAGCTATTTTGCTGGCTGCTATCATTAATAGCAAAGTGGAGAGCTGGGCTGATGAGAATTAAATATGGGGGAGGGGGCAGGTCACAACCAGTCATTACGGAATTATCAATATGAGAAAGGAGACAATGCCACATTAGGAAATAAAGTTCAAAACAGCATATTCCGGTGGGGACGGAGACAGGGGAGGTGAGGCGGCAGAAGCAGTGTCCCCCACCCCCACCCCAGGCAGATGGACTCAGGCCAGCCCTGGAGAGCCATATGGGGAGGCAGGAGCCACAGAGTCGGGAGTGTGAGAGCAGAGAGGCCTCGGACATCACCGCTGCAAAATGTCACCACCTCACCTCACTCCCTCCACACTACTCCTAAGACTTGTGGACTTGTGGCTTCCGGAGTACACTGCCTGCCTTTCCATGGAGTTGTTGCCATCCCTGGAGGAGTCTCTGATGCTGCTGTAGCCTGTAAGCCCCTGCCCTCCCTGACACACGGCTTAAGCAACAGCCCTCAGGGGCAGCCTTCTACCAGACTCCCCTCGCCCAGGAAGAATAAGCTGTTCTGTCCCCAGTGCTCCTCCTGTGTCACTCGGCCATGTTAGCACTTACCTCACTGCATCGCAATGACTTATTTAGATGCCCAACTCTCCAGTAGAGGGAAGGGTGTCTCTTTCACCAGCATCAGCCCACACCAGGCACATCCCGGGCCCCTAATCACCATTTTGGGAATGAAGCCAACCCCCTCATTTGACTGATGAAGAAACTGAATGCTGAGCAGTAGGAGGAAGCCTGCAGAGCCAGCAGCCAGCCCACAATTAAAACCTTCACTTCCTACTCACAGGGCACAGGCAATCAGAATTCTACCCTGGGTAAAGAAAAACAAACACTGTTTACTGAGCAACTACTATGTGCTAAGTGCACATAAGACACCTCAGCAGAGGGCCTTCCTTCATAACCACAAAAATGAGACAATGAAGCGGGGGAAAGGACATCACCATTGCCAGATCGCAGGGTACACCCCACTGAGATTTGGCCTGGATCACCTTTTTGTTCCTGGTGTCCCAGGATCTTGTAGAGCAGATGGGACAAGAAAACATTTTTCTATGCAGGAACAAAACGGAAATGAACTCTGACACAGACTAGACCCTTCCTATATGAGGTGAGGAGGAAGGGATCCAGAGAGAGAGAGCTCTGTGCAATCTGGAGCCTCCTTGTCCAGACGGTCCATGCAAAGAGTCTTAAATTAGGAGCCAGGTTCCCTCCCAGTATAGTTTCCTTAATGGGCAAAGTGAGGACAAGGGAGCATCTGCCCGTCTCCCAGGTCATTTAGTGATCAAACATGTGAGAAGAAAAAGACCCAGAGAAGCACCACACCCCCACTCCGTACAACACCATCAGCAACAACGGGGGCTGGAGAAGGCTGGAAGTCTTGAAGGGTGGGGGCAGGCTTCCTCTGAGAGGACAGGACAAAGTGAAGACAGCGCTGAGCTCAGCAGAGCCCAAAGTCAAGTGAGGTGGGAACTCAGGACAGTGACAGGAGCTGTGTGACTAGAGGGGACTGTTCCAGGGAAGAGTGGCAAGGCAGGAAAAGTCAGATGGAAACCACGGTGCAGAGGGTTTCTTAGATGCCAGCACTGTGACCAGAAATGACACCGGGATCTCTTCTTAGTTCAACAAAGGTGCCACACAAACAGGTGTCCCCGTCAACTTTCTCTCCACCAAGTGGTGGAGAGAAAGAGTGGTCACCTTCTCTCCAACAAGGCAGACCACTCCTGGGCAGGTCTTGGTAACTTTGCCACCTGCTGGCTCCCTCTGGCCACCCACACCTTCACAGTGGTCACAGAACTTCAAGCTGTCATACATAGAGATCTTCTAGCCCAAGCCCCTCATGACTTATGGGAGATAACACAGAGAGGGGCAGTGACTAGTGGAGGTTTCCCATCTCTCCCTCAGCCCTGTGTTCAGGGCCACCCCCATGGGTTTCGGTATCCTCAAGTAAAAAGTTCACAGGCTTGACCACTATACCTCCCTCATGAACCTTTTCTGGGACCTTTTCTACTTACACATCCCATGTATTATCCGCACCTCACATCACTAATTGTGCAAGCAGCTAGTAATTCAGAAGAGGACCACAGACAAGAGGGTTCAGCTGACATGGTTGGTTATACAACCCAAAGTGGGGTACTTTGGACTTTGGTGTAGCCAGGTTTGTAGCCTTAGGCTCTTGAGATAACAGCACAAAAAGAAGCAACCATAATTAAAGGCACAGAGTGCTATTAGTTAGTTCACGGGGACTCTTCCTGTCCTGAGTCTGGCTGAAGAGACCTGGGGTCAGGAGGAAAGGCTGAGGTGGCAGCTCTGCTGCTAACCAGGGACTGGAAGATTCTGGACGCATCGACTCCCGGCTGGGCCTCAGCTTCCTCATCTGTGTCTTGAAAGGTCTGGGTGAGAAGCCACAGGGCTTTCCCAGCTCCGGCACGGCAAAAGGAAATTAGAGGAAGAGTCACTCAGTTTGTAGAAAAAGGTGACCTTACAGTGCTGGCATGAGGTTTCCCCCAAATCAAAGCCCTCAAGTCCTCTTTCAAACCCTCAGCACTCACGGACAGAGGACGCAGAGCGGCCTGATGACGCGTTTGTTTCTAAGTGGCTTTGTGATTTGTGGCTGACACTGCAAAGCCTGCGCAGGAACAAGATGGGAACTGATGAGCTGGTGAGCTATCCTCGCCTCCCCGGCCTCGCTGAATCACCCTTGACATTCTGCCTGGAAGCAAGGGCTTAGAGGAGGTGAGTGACCTCTTCAAGTCTTTAGGCCAGGCCTGTGATTCTGTAATCTTCACTTTACCATAATTAGGGACGGAGGCAGAGGAGTGGGAGGAGAAACCATTTATTACTTCTCTGGGGTTTGACAGCTTGGAAAAAGAACAAGAGGCAGACAGAGACACAGCCAGGAGAGGAGCCAGCCACAATGAATTTAACCTCTCAGTAAAATAAAAATGGGCTGGATGCACCGTATCAGCTGCCCTCTGTCAATACAGGGCCCATTTGACAGAACCTGTGGTTCCCAACTAATAGGCATTTCCCATGGTGGTGGTGGTAAGAGGATGTGCGTGCGAGAAAGCAGACTAAGGACTGCCACACTTCCCAAGGTGCTAACTCTAGAGATCATCTATTATATAAAAAGTACAGACAGTCCTTACCCCCCGCCCTGAGCTGAAAGATGAAGAATCCAGCCTGTTTGTTCCAGGCAGATGTAATCACACGAACAGTCAAGTCTAGAGGGCAGGACACTGCATGAATAATTCAAGCACTCCAGTCACTTGATTGTGTGTGCAGATAAAACACCAGTCAACCGCTAAACAGGTCAGCTGATAAACTTGTTTGCTCAGGCCTAACCACCATCCGCCAAATGCACCCAAGCCCCACACTACAATTAGTGGCCCGGTTTTCTTCTGCAGCAGAAAGCTCGCAAGCCCAGGGAGTGGCCAGCCCCATCAGGTCAGGGTTGCACTTCTCAGCAGAGGTTTCTTCACCTCCTCGTCTCTTTGTTCCTACACAGCCACAGGGTGATTTCACCCAACTCAGAGATTGCCATAAGCCCTGCAAAGGCACAGCATTCAGAACACACACATTCGTGCTGGGAAGCAGATGGGAACTGAGGCTGGAAGGCAAAGGTGAGGAGAGAAGGGTGAAGCACCAGACTGGGAATCTAGAGGCACAGATCTGAGTCCCAGCTCTGCCCACTTGGCGTCCCTGAAGCCTCCTTTCCTGGCCTATAAAAGGGGACAGAGAATCCATCTATCTGCCTCTGGCAGCTGACAGGATTAAATGAGCCGATGCAGCCAAACCTCAGGCATTCTCCCCCTAAGAACCCTGCTTGGGGAATGGCCAGAAGCCCCAGATGCACACAGCTGCTCTTTATGAAAACCCCACCACCAAATGTGTTAAGGTGGTTAACTCTTCCCGAGTTCAGTGTCCTCAGGACCCTGGGAACAGCTGTGCTCCACCAGCCAAGATGGATTTCCTCTGCCAAAGAACCATTCACTCCCAGACACAGGGAGGAACACCTCAACATGCAACAACATATTACACCTTAATTATGAAGCTCTTAGAATAACTGCTGCTATAAATTTTAAACCTAGGTACAATTACTCTCTTTAAACACACCCAAGATATTAAGCGCTTATGGGGGTGGGAGGGGGAAGAGGTGGAAAAAGGGAGGATATGGCACCTTGCATAACACCCCAAGGTACACGAACACCTGGGACCCCAGTTCTACTTCAAGCAATCTTATCGCACCAGCCAGAACTGGTTAGTTCCACCTCAGGTTGGGCTGAACCATTCTGCCCAGAAGAAACACCTTTACATACAACGTGGTATCTGTTTATGATTTCTGTGTGCCTTCCTAAAGAGCTAATCCCTCAGGAAGCCACAAACTGGCTTCCCACGTTGCTCAGTAAACTCAGGCCCCTTTCTGGCTGCCCTTCACCCAACACTGGGGCTCCCTCCAGGAGGAGAAAGGAAACTACAGATTGACAAGGCTCTACACAAGCCACTGGAGCAGGCAGGAATCTCTGAGCATTCCAGAGGTCACCTGCCCTTCTCACCTGCCCTGGGTCTTGCCCCCTGAAACAGCAAAATTGAAACCTTGTAAACGACTGTTAATTTATAGCAGAAAATCCATTCAAGTCACAGTCACCAAAGGCTAGCATGAGTCAACAGCCTTCTGAGATTTCAAGAACAGCAATTGTTAAAAAGAACAACAGGCCTGTGCCATTTATACGTGCCAACACTAATCGCTGGCCAAGCCAAATTATAGGCAGCCTCTCCTTGGAGCACAAATACACAAACAGGCTTCTTCTAAGCCCAGCCTAGCACCAGGGACTACTTACTGATATGCACCCAGATAAAGGGTGTTTGTATTTGCTCAGTTTGAGGTATACTGTTATTAGAAGAGTGACAATAAGAGGTAGTTTACATATCCGTCAAGCAGCACCACACTAGCTAAACTGGTTTGACTTCAGGATTTCAAAGGTGAGCTCAACTCCCAGCCATCTCAAAAGTCCTGGCCAGGCTGCCCCTGGGCAAGTTACTTCACCTCTCCTCTTCACCTTCCTTCTCTGTAAAATGGGAAGGAGGCTGCCTTCAATTAAGAAGAGATGAGAAAGCTCCCTCATAAACACAGGGCATTAGGGTTTTATATCACTCCAGTTATATTTTTAAGCAGTTAGTGACTTGTTCCATTTGAGTTTTGACAGCTCAGCTTAGCTTTTAAGACTCTTGAAGTTTAATCTTATCAAGGCAGAAAGAACATCACATTTTTGCTCCGGCAGGCAAGCAGAGCACGCAAGCAAAAACACACACACTCACACACACACACACACACACACACACCCTCTCCTGCATTTCCTCTTGAGTATTTTACATTAAAACAGATAAAAGCAGCCAGCCACTTCTGGGTTTCAGGAGTTCTAAAGAAGATCCTGAAAGTACAACTTTCCTATTGCTCCTTTATCCTCCCCAAAATCTGAGACAAGGACAAATTTCACAAGCTTGAAAGCTCAATGTTCAAGAAATCAGCAAAGCCTCAGACCCTGTATTTCAAGGACTGGATCCATTCACTCTTCAAGGAGAAGTAGGAGGCAGAGAAAAACTAGGCTCGTTTTCAAACAGGAGGGGCCATGACAAACCATGCATTATATAACTTTTAAAAAATTGAATATAGATATTTTAAAGGAGAAAAGTACTTACCTGCTTGTGCATTTCAATGTTCAAACCATAGGACATCTCATAGTACTAAAAGTGAAAACAACTGCTATTAACAGACAACACAGAAATCTCTTCATTTTCCTAAATCAGCTTTTGGGAAGGTTTTGGTCAAATTGTACTTTCAGGATACATTTGCTAAAGCACTTTAAATCAAACCCCAAAGCCAGTACTAGAATAGTTTAAGGGCTGAATAGTTTAACAGCACTCACACCAGTGAGTGCTGTTCTCGACAGAACATTATACATCCAGTAGCCAGAGAAGCTGGGCCCGCCCCCCCTCCCTCCCACAAGCACCGCATGTGCCATATATCCTGTTTATACAAGGTTCAGGTTCAACAGGGAATCGTGTGTACACTGGGACCCTCTTGTCCTCTGAGAGTTATTTAGCAATGTGTCGAAGGCCTCTTATGTGGAAAGCAGTGCAGGGAGTCGCTTAAGTGCCTTCCATGCCCTTTCACAGAGGAATGATGTAAACTGGCTGGAACAGACACTGGGAAAAGGGGAGAATGGCCATCTACTGCCCAGGGGGCTGATAAGATTCTCAGTTGGGAAATCCCTAAGAAGGCAGTGGAGGCTCTTCCTCCACTCTCAGAAATGTCTGGGGAAGGAAGGAGGTAGCGGGGAGGGCTTATGGCCCACTCTGGCTACATCCCTAGGGTGGCAAAGTTTCCAAACACTCCCAGGAGGGTTCTAAGGGAGATTTTCATCCAACCCTTGATGTCGACTAACTGAGCCCTGTTCTACTTGCCAAGATAGGGCAACCAGCCCTCTGGGAAACCTTCAAAATATGAACTAAAGGGGCACAAAGGTATCGCAGAAGTGCGGGCAAGGGGTTTGGGTTTCTCTTTCTGCCCCTCCTTCAACCACCCTCCTCCAGCAGGCCCTGGGGTGGGGTGGGGGGGCGGTGGCGGGAATCGACTCCAGCCAGCCTTCCTGCCTGCGTGCCCGCCCGCCAGCCCAGCCCTCACAGCCTCTCACCATCACATAATGGCGTTGCATCTCCGTCTTCTCGTTCGCCAGCTTGTCGTACTCCACTTTGAGGCTGCAAGGGCAGGAAGCAGCAGGTTCAGGCCTGGGGCGTGCCAGGTCTCCCCAAGGATCCAACCGAAGGCCTCTGAGAGCCACTTTCCCACTTCCCTGACACCCCCCAAGGTATCCCATTGCCCCACAGCCTCAGGGCGGAGGGGAGTTAAACAACTAAAACTTCCCGCGGCAGAGTGAGGAGACTGATGCCGGCCACAGGGAGGCAGGACCCTGACGCTCGCTCTCGACCTCCAGAACCCGGAGCAAGCCCACCCAAGACCCAGACCCACAACCCAGACACCCGGCAGGCGGCACAGGGAGCCCAGAGACTGCGGGCAGCCAAGGGTTAAGGCGCCGCGCCTGGAAAGGGGAAACAAAAGGCGGAGGCCTGTCTGCCCCGCTGCCCCGAGGTCGGGAGCCCCCACCGTCTCCTCGGGGGTTGGCAAAAGCCAAGTGGAGACGCCCCCTCCCCACCAGCCCCGAGGCGGCCCCCAGCGGCCTTACCTGTGATACTGAGCTTGCAAGAACTGGAATTCGTCTTTGATCCTGTCACAAGACTCAGCCACCGTGAATTTAAATCCCGGCTGCCCGGGTTGATGGGGAGCCTGGAGCCCAAGAGGACAAGACAAGGAGGGGGAAGGGAAGAGGAGGCTCAGACGGGGCTCCAACCGCCCGCGCCCCTCGGCGGCTGCCCCTAGGTACCCTACCCCTAGCCTCCGCCCCACCGGAGAAGACACCGTCTCAGCCCTCGAGAACCTTCCCAGCAAGTTTCTCATCTCCCGGACGGGGCAGGAGGGGGGCGCCCCAACCCCTCCCTATTGGCTGCAGGGCTCCCATTCCTTTCAGGAAGAGCCCCCCACATTCCCAAGTAAGATGGGGGCGGGGGAGACACGCGGCTGAGTTGGGAGACTTAGGGGAGGAAGCAGGGACGGCATGAAAACAAACAGGTCCCTGGGAACACAGGCAGCCCCCAGTGCCACTCGGGTGGAATGAACCTCCTCTCTCAACGGCGCCCCCCGCCCGACCCCTTTGTGTGAACGCGCGCGCGCACACACACACACACACACACACACACACACACAGAAAGGTAGCAACAAGCAAAATGGAGGTGCCCGATAAACTGCCTCGTTTACCCAGCCATGATAGATGCTTAAATAAACCGAATTGCAATTACTCACCGGATGTCTGCCTTGAGGATACATGGCAGGGAGGGGTCGTGATTCTGAGAGCGTGGATGCGCCGAGAGCCCGGGCCGGGGAGGTGCAGGGGAGAGGGGAACCAAGCCCGAAAGGGGGGCGGCGGGCAAACCGAGAGCTCGCCCCCGGCCCCCCCAGCGCGCTCTCGCAGCGAAATCCCAGAGTCGGGCGCCCACCCCAAACGAAAACAAAGAGCCTCGGAGCGGGCGGCAAAGTCGTCGGCGGGCGCCGAGGCCGGGTGGCGGGCGCGGGCTTTGTGAGCCTAGGGCTCGGCGGTCTGCGGCCAGCAGCCTTCCCCAGGCTGCGTGGAGCGCGTCAGAACCGGGAGCTGAGCGGACATCGTCTCCTCCCCGGCGGGTACGGCGCGGTGTCCCGAGGCCAGAGCCTCTTCTGGGGCGAGTGCAGGCCCCCTCCAATCACTCAGGTGGGAGGGGGACGCGCCGGGGCAGCCGCAGCATTCGCGGCGTGCGGGTCCAAGCCCAGAGGTGGCTGTCGGCTTGAAGAGGAAGAAGGTCGGCTCCGAGGTAGCGGCTAGGGGCCGCAGAAGCTCTGGCGGGTGAGGGCGGGAACGGGGCTCCTGACGCCCCCCCTCGGAAAGGAGAGCCTGCTGTTCCGTCTGCTACTGCTGCTGCCGCTGCCGCCGCCGCCGCAGTCGCCAACCCTTCCCAGGGCCGAGGAGGAAACTCCGGCTCAGTGCGTGCAAATCGGCCGACTTGCCATTCTAACTCCAGCGGGCACAGGAAGCCTTCTCAAAGGGGTCCTAGCTGTTCCCAGCTCAAGCGCCGCGTCTCCAACGAGGAGCACTCGACGCCGCCTCCGCCACCTCGGAGCGCTCTGGCAGTAGAAAGAACGCCGGAGGGGAGACGCAGCCCGACACTCGGGAGCTCTACGGCTTCCTTCCCCTCGGCTCCGCTCAGCTCTCCAGTCCGCACCCCGACAAACCCCTCAAACACCACGCCACACACACACACACACACACACACACACACACACACACACACACCCCCAAGAGTGCCCCGGACCTGCGGATACCACACACAGACAGACAAGGGGGGACGAGCACGAGGTCTGAACTGCCGCGAGAGCAGTTCCAAATAGGGACTGAAAAGTAACAAAATAATGTGGCAGCTTCACCCGCGCTGGCCAATGAGAACGCAGGGCCCCCACGTGGGGCCACTGGGCTCGGCCTGCGACTGGGCGCCGCCAGGCGCAACGTCACAATGCCCTCTTGTGTCTAAAACTATGCATGAAAAACTAGCAATCAGGCCCTACCCGCTGGTGACTTTCGCATGAGAGTGAAAAACAGCGCTCCTCAGATCAGGAATTAACCGAAAGGCATATAATAAATAGATATATATTATAGTCCTGGGCTGCTAGAGTTTTTTCCACTTCTTATCCCCCCACGATCTACTAGCAAATAACTATTTGGCGGGAGGAGAAAGAGAGAAGACAGGAATAATAACAAAAGGGGGAAAAAGACAAGCTGTACAATCCTCAAAACCTGTGGCTGGTGTTATGTATCAGTTTATTCTGCAGTGGCGGCAAACGATTCCTCCCTTTAATCTCATTAGGTCTGCAGAGCGGTCCAATTAGATACTATATAAAACAAACAAAATCACTTCGTCACTTTAATGTTTTCACTTCACAGGATTTAGGACGAAGAAAATGGTGGCTCCCAAAGTTGTAACCCACCTTTAAAAATTTGCTCGTAACTGAGGGTGTCCCTTTCTTAGCTCCTTCTCCTCAGCACCCCTACTCCCTATAGCCCCCAACTATTCTTTGTTCATTCGTCCTTCTTTTCGGAAAGCCAAATAAACACGTCTTTGATGTGCGGCGGATGCCTGCGAAAAGAAGTCTGGGGAACTCTTGCTCCGAGGGCAGTGCAGAAGGGCGGGCCCGGCCGCCCGCGGACAACCGGCTCAGTTTTCGCTGTCCCCACTCGGGGTTCTTTCCTGGGGGGATAAGCGACGCCCTGACCGCAGCTCCTCACTGTGCGCCGAGGCCGAGGGAGAGAAGTAGGGAATGGGGTGGCGTACCTGCCCCGCCCCGACCTGGGTGCCCCGAGTTCCGATCCGGTTTTCTCAGCCTGTAACGCCAGTGTCACAGCGTCGGCGGAGGGCCTGTGCAGGGGCCCGCGAGCTTGCCTGTGGGCCATCAACCTCCACGCCCCGGGGGGCACAGATGCTCACCCACCCCCGTGCGCGACTCCAGGACTCCCCGCGAGGTCTTAGAGACCTCAACAGACCACTCAACTCCCGGGCCAGTTTGCCCGCAAACGGATAACCTAGCTTTCAAGGGCTCGGGGTTACGTCAGGGCAGACCAGCCATGGGGAAGTAACTCCCAAACAGCTCCGAGGTCGAAGTGGCCGCACCTTTCACCCCAGGGGCGTCTCCGCGTGGGCGGGCCCAGGTGGTCCCCGGGTCTCCCTCCTGCATCTCCACCAACCCGCACGTACCCCAGGTCGGTGGCTGCCGCCCCCACCCCAGGATCTATACTTTCCCCTCATTAGAAGCCGAGTTCGCTTATGCATCTTAATGAGGAGCTGCTAGTGAGCTTGTGCTCGGAGGCCGGCGCGTAGGGAGTTACACGTGAGCGCCTGCCTCGGAGCTGAACTTCTCCGCGCCCGCTCTGGCCGCCCTCCCCAGCAGCTCTCCTCTCTTCATTTATTTATTTTCCTAAATAAAAACATAAATCGTGTGCGGCGCGCACCGAAGGGAAGGGTGGGGAGAAACACAGCTCGACAGATGCAAGAATCTGGCCGCAGCATTCATTAGACACAAAATGGCTCCTCTTTGGAGCTTCCTTTTTCCCCTCCCCCCTTTCTGCCCTCCCCCTTACGTCACGGGTGGGCGCTCCCGCTTCCTACCAGCCCCCCCTTTCTCGCTCCTGCCCCCACGTGGGGGCCGCCAGCCCCGCCCCCAAGCCAGGCTCGAAAGACCAATCAGAGGCCACTGAGAGGAATGTCAATTACTGATTGGTGGAGCTACTGGGAGCTGTCAGTCCGCGACGGAGCTGTCAGTCAAAACCACGCGGGGTGGGGGAGCGCTGACAAACGCGGAGGCTTCTGAGCCTCCCGCTTGCAAATAGTGCTTGGAATGGCTGCTTAATTAGCTTTGAATGGCTTTTCCTTCCAGCTCAAACAATCTGTCACTACCATGTGGTATAAAGGAGCCATGCATAAAAAAGTAAGCAGAGGCTAAATATCAATTTGATTTTGTGTATCAAAGGAATATTTTATTTTTCTCCCTAGTAATGAAACGTATCAATTTAAATAATAAAAGGTAAAAAACACACACACACAAACCAAAAAAAAAAAAAAAGAGAGAGCGAGAGAGAGAGAGAGAGAGAAAGGAAAAACACCCAAACTCCACGGTTCCCCGACTCCTGCGCACGCCTGAAACAGGTAATTTCTACGGCCAGTGTGCAAGAAGGAAGCCCGAAGATCGCCTCCGCTCTTAAACTCGCATTAAGTGTTTTGTTGTCCAGAAGCCTAGAAGGAGTGGGTGGGGGAGAGGGGTGGCTTGTAAAAAAGGAGTGGGGGATGGGAGGAGGAGAACTTTAAAGCGATTTCTTTGAAGCCGCTAATCAAAGTAGAAGGGGTTTTAAGACCCCATAAACTGGGGATCCCACAGCAGGTCTCGATTTGGGAGCCTAGAGCAGAGGGGGGTGAGCGGGTATACGTCTCGCCCGGATTTATTAAACACAATGCCTTCAAGATGCTGGGACTCGGCGCTTCGTCAGGCCTCTCAGTCTCGGCCTCACTCTGGACTGGCTCAGACGGCGCACGCCCACAGTTGGCCTACGAGCTCCGGCCCGCAGGTCAGGTCTACGCGGACTGTGGACAGAAAACGACGGCAGCTTTGTCTTGGATTCGTGCATCACTCCTGTCCCGACGTCCTTAATACTGGGGACCCCAAGATCCAGGGCGCTCCTGCAGGACAGACTCCTGTAGAGTTCACCTGTGAACCTCAGCGCCAGCGCTGGGTCGGGCCCCTCAGGAGCCCGTGGTAGCTTGTGAGGGACTTGGCCTGGTAGTTGGGAATGAGAACTGCGCTGGAGCGCTTAAATGTACAAGCCAGGGCACTGTTACCCAGGAGAGAACTCTCTCCTCACCTTTCTCCCTACCTGGTAGCGCCATTTTACAGAGTGGGGCGGGGGGGTGGGGGGAGCCCGAGAAAACTCAGTAATTTGCCCCAAGCTGGGCAGAAATGTCAGCATTCGAATCCAGAGCAGCCGACTCCGGAGGCAACCTCAGCTCCCACTTTGCTTGCTGGAGCTGGATCCGTGCGAAGATTTACTGAAGGAAAGGCATGAGTTCATATTTATTCACTCATTCATCCACTACCAGCTCCTTTTGTACGGTCACAGGCCCAGCTGCCCGCAGCTGGCTCCCAGTCATTCCGCACCCAGAGTCAATTCCAGCTCTCGAGCTCTGCCTGAGCCGGAACAGCAGGAGGAGGAGCAGGGAGGTAACTAACTAGGCCAGCACCCCTTTAAGCTTACCACCGCTCTACCCCCACCCCCATGCCACCCCACAAATCAAGAAAAACAAGGAGAAAAATAAATTTATTTTATGCTCGAGAAAGAGAAAATAAAAAACATGTATACAACACACTGTCTAAAGCGCTTGACAATTATTTTTGAAGGAGGGGAGTGGAGAGAAAGAGTTCAAACGTCTCTGTCTCCAGTTCTAATTGGAAACGTTTCAACTGTTTATGTTACAAGAAGTGTCAGGGTCATTTGCTACCGGAGAGCTGACTTTTCATTGGCTGCTTAATTGAGTACCTCGGAGTTCACCCCACGTGGGAGAGGAATTCCTGGCACAATAAAAAAGAAGAGAAAAAAGTCATCTGGGTGAGACAGAAAGTCTGGCCTGGATTTCCAGAATGAAGACTTCCAGCACCTTTTGGGGTGCAGGGTCGATTGGTGGGCAGCTGCTTGCTAGCTCCAAGAGCTGCTCCTCTGATTCTGTAAAAATCATTGTCAAACAATTTAGATAGATGTTAATAAATGTTTTCTTCCTTTCTTGGGAATTGAAGGATCTGGCTCAGGTCGGTCATCAGGCTGTGGCCTCCTGTTTGAGGAACTGATCCCAGTGCCTTGGGAGGGGTTGCATCCCTTCCCTTACAGCCTCTTCTAGCTTTAGTTTTTGGGAGGTCTCTGGTAGGGACTGCCCAAAGAGAGGGTAAATCTCCCTTGACCACCCCCTTTTTTGACTCTAAGACTCCTGTGATTGTTGGCTGTTGACTCCATTGCTAGGACAGTTCTATTCCCCCACCTTCACTCCCACTACCCACCAGTCATCCTATGCCTTCCTCCACAAGCAAGCACCTCACCATACAGTGAGAGGAAAGGGAATTTCTATTTATTTAACCAACTCTTATATAGTGCTTACTCTGTGCCAGACACTGTTCTAAGCACTCAACAGATGTTAACACACTGAATCCTCTCACAGCGAATGAAGTAGCTGCTATCAGTATCATCCCTGTTTTGTAGAAGGGGCAATTGACACGCAGTGGTACAATGACTTGCCCAGGGTCACTTCAGTGGCTTATGGAATTGAACCCAGGCAATTCAGCTCTAGAATATTCATCACCACTCCCCACTGTCTCTACAAACTTGGCTTTCCTGAAAATGCAGATCAGGTTTTCAAGGCAGACCATAGGATGCTGGAGGGCCCCAGGAAATCCCAAAGGGAGCCACTATAGAGCTCCCCCTGAAGCCACCTCATTTCAGGGAAGGCCACTGAGCTCTGAGAAGTCACAGGACCTCCCAGGGTTCCCCAACCTTGCTTCCAATTTTCTGGCTGGTCTAAACTATGCAATCTTGGGGGACTTATTTAATCTCGCTAAACCTCTATTTCCTCATCTGTAAAGTGGACATAACAATCCAGTTGGCCTCAGAGGATTGTTCTGAGGATCGAAGAAGATCATGCATGTGATGATGTTAGTGGAGAACCTGGCACATTAGGTGATTAAGAACAGTTAATGGCTATGATGATGATGTGGAACAAGTGAGTGATTCAACTCCTCATACATTTTCTGGATGCTTGCAGAGAGAGGAAGGTCTAAAGTCCCAGCCCTTGTGGGGAATAAACCAAGCAGAAGCCCCAAACTTCTTCTACACATTTATAAACACCCAGATCCCCCTCCCCCCACACACACACCTTACCCACCCCATCCAGCTGAGTTCATCAGGCCTTCCCCTCTCTTCTGGAATTCCCAGTTTTTATCATGGTCCTCAGATGACCTGGGCAATCCCTGCTACCCAAGGGCTCTTGAGGTGTGTGGGGAGTGGTAAGGAAAGAATGAGGGGACAACAGCCCTGTGGAAATGGAGGTGCAGGAATGAGGCAGAGGTAGAGAAATCAGAAGACTTGGACAGCAGTGGAGCCCATAGCATCTCTGAGAAGATAGACTGCAACAACGAAGTATATGAGTATAAAGCAGTCTGGCCCTGAGGGAGAACAGGAGTCAGGAAGGAGGTTTCCCAGAGGATTTCCTGGAAGAGCAGAACTTGAGCTCAGCCCAGAAGGATGGACAGAAGTTGCAGTGGGCAGTGGGGCCAGGATGAGCAAAACTTCTCTTGGAAACACTTTCCTCCCCCTCAGCCTGCCTTCTTGGATTCTGTCTGTATTTTGCCATCTGACAAGGCATCTTTGCTCCCTGAGGAAGGAAGCTAAGAGCTTGCTTCCCTCATTCCCACTTCCATTTCAGGGCTGCGATGAAATCTGTCTCTGAAGACTCCTAACGTTAGAAGAGAGGAATCCACTCAGCAGTGTTGTGTGGCAGCTCCAGCATGTGCGTCAGGAGGCCCGAGGACCTCCTTCCTCAGGTTCTTGGTGTCCATACCTGCAAAATGGGAATAGTGGCACTTGACTGTTTACCTGGTAGGACTTTACACAAAGCCCACTCTACGTAAGACCAATTGGTAGGTACCAAAATCTAAGTGAAGCCCTTGCCTTTGTGACATATACAAGGCCAGACAGCTCCTGATTCCAGCCTGTGTGTAGGCTCTGAAGAGCTAAACAGAGTCTACGCAGGGAAGCAGATAGGGTAGAATGGTGGGTTGGTCAGGAAAGCTGCCTGTGGAGGGTGGCCCTAGGTGTGCCCATGTAGAGAGGAAGGGAGAGAGTTCCAGAAAGGGCCCAGGTGCCCAGCCAGGACACTCAGAGAACGTTGACGATAGTTTGGGTTGTTTGGTGGCCCAGCTGGCAGAGAAAGCCACCACTTCTCTCCAGAAAGCTAAGGAAGCCACGCAGTGATTTACATGGAGGCCCGGGTGTCCACCTGGGGCTTAGTGGGGGACGGGTATGCAGAGTAGGCACAAAATGTGTTTGTTCACCTGTCTTTAGCAGGAGCATGACTGGAAACATCCTTCCAACACACCATCCAAAGCCAAGCTGAGCTGCACCCCGCGGTTCCTGAGGCGCCCTGCGCTGACCTCTATTGACTAATGGCGCAGGGTGTCCGTGCCTCATGTCCAACCGGGTAAATATTTACTGAAGTGATTGGGCATCCTAATTAAAAGATTTGTGCCCTTTCTTTCTTTCCTTTTTAAGGATTCAAAGCACAGGCTTAGGAGATTAAGAAATATTTTGCTGGCATTAATACATCTAATTTTACAAGGGTGAGGCCCATGCTGTAAGAATGATCCAGGCCAGTGGAGGGGAGTGCTCTGGGTCTACCTGGGCGATTGCATTAGAGCTCGCACCGAGCCCACCTGATCTTTTATGGTGGGTGGGGGGGGGGGGGAGAGAGGAGAGGAGATTTGACTGAGCTTTGATTTTCACTTGTAAATCTGCTCTCAACTTTCTGTCCTTTCAGTAAATGACTTGATAACTCTGTGTTTGTCACATACATACAATAATAGTGACATTCACATACACAGGTGGTTCTCAACAGGAAATGATTTTGCTCCCAAGGGGACATCGGACAATATATTTGGTTGTCACAACTCAGAGTAGGGGTGCTACTGGCATCTAGTGGGTAGAGGCTGGGGATGCCTATAAACATCCTACACGGCACAAAACAGCCCTGCAGCAAAGTACCTGGTCCCCAATACCAATAGCACTGAGGCTGGGAAATGCTGACAAATACTACCTTATTCAATCTTAACAAAGAGGGTCGTTCTCTACATCCCTACTTTGCAGATGAGCAAACTGAGATACAGGAAGGAAAATATGTGTGCAGGTAGGGAAGGAGTGATTATTGAACTCAGACCCTCTGTCTTCACATTCTTTACCAGGGTTGTCAGACCCCTTTTCTTCTCTTTTCTCTAATCTCAGTGCTCTCTACACACCCCCGCCCCCCTAAAAAAAAGTGTCGGTAAAACCAACTGGCTCTGGGATCTGACCTTGTGTACAGATTAAGCAATTTAAAGGTAGCCCTATAAATTAGCAATTGTGTATCCATTCAAATGAAGTCTGTCTGTGAAGACTTGGCTCTAGATGAGGTTCTGAGATCCCTTGGTAGCTCCTATACCACTGGGCCCTCTGGGTATCTGTGTTACACTGGAAAATAGTCAGACAAGTAGCTGTTGGCTTAGCTCTGAGAGATATCAAGGTGGAAGGCTAGAGAGGTCAAGGTCATGTGCAGTTGGGGGTTGGAGGGAGACGAGAAGTGGCCAGGAATGGTGTATACTTTGCCTTCTTTGGGGGGTGCTCTTCTTGGAATTGAGGTTTTGTAGAAGGGAGTCTGAAGCAACCACAGAAGGGTGGGCAGGACAGGGCTTAGAGGGCAGAAAGGAGAGGGCAGTGAAGGCTCTAAAACTCCAGCCTGCAGGTAGACGACAGAATTCTGGGAAGATGGAAAGATAGGGACAGGAAAAGAGGGCAGGGGCTTCAGTTGTAAGAAAGGAGGAAATAAGGCAGATAGGCCATGTCAGATTTTGATGTTAGGATAAAGTTGCAAAACGAGACTCATTTTGAAAGTCTGGAGGTTTAACTTATCATTTGACCACTAACCCACTGCAAAACATCTGCAGAATAAAGCAAGGTACAAACAACCAACACCATTTTCTTCTGTGTTTTCATCTTAAAGCACTGTTATATCTATGGGCTCATGCAAGACACAACATATAGAGCAGGAAAAATTATCCCCATTTAAGGATCAGGTAAGGGAAGGCAGGAAAGAGTAAAGGGGGGATAAATGGGGCTGGAAGGGCACATGACTCGGGGTGGTGAGCACACAATACAACAATTTTACCTTTGAAATTAGTATAATTTTATTCACCAGTGTCACCTCAATAAATTCAATTAAAATATTTTTTAAAAAGAGATAAAAAAAACTGAGGACCAGAGAGAGTTAATTGTTCACCACCACACAAGTTGATAACAACAAATTCTGCCAGAATTGGGCCTTCTGGCATTGAAATGAACTCTTTACATAAAACTGCCTGGTTTTCAAATTGTCCTCCAAGGATATGCTGGGATCTGCAGCAGTTGATGGGGTGGAGGGAGGTGGGGACTCGGAGAGAGTGGCTGCAGGGAGCCCTGCCTCCACTTCCCTCGAAAACGTTCCAATTTTCATCTGTTTTATAGGTAGGGTCTACAAAATATTTTGTTTGGGGAGAAAATGGGGAGGTTCTGGGGTAAAAAAGAAATATTAGAACCACTATTAAACTGTTCACACCTTTTCAGCTGTAAAGACAGAATTCTTTCCTGCTTACAGAGAAGGGCTATAGAAAGTCCATGTGCCGGGAGGGGTCCTGATGACGCCTTGGAGCAGAACCCTCTTGTGTCGGCTCACGCCTAGGGAGCCCTTTAGCTCTCATTTCAGCCTCCCCTTAGCTCCTGTGAAATCGCCTAAGAGGAAAGGGAGACTGAGAGGCTGAGGGCCATGCTTACGCACCCCCAGAGCAGGTGGGATGGCCAGGCAGCCAAGAAAGAAGAGAGCTGCCGGTTATTCAGGGCCACCTCTCTCTCTCTGCCACCCCCACCCCTGCTATTTTTTTTATAGAGGAGAAAAGAAAGACCCAGAGAGGCCCAGTGACCTGCTCAAGGCACATGGCTCATGCACTATAGACCTGGGATTCCATGCCAGCCCTGCCCAGCTGCAGTCGGTGCCCATAATCATTGCACCACTCTCCCCAGTACCATCCTGCCTCATCAATCCCCCATTCCTTTATGCCCGGGAGGTCACAGTTTATAATAATGCTCTGCTCTGGGCTAAGCAGGGGCCTGGCACTTTCTGATACATCATCTAGTTCATTACCTTGGCCCCCCAGCACTCTTCATCTGTTCCAACCTCCTTACTGGGCACTTCCTTGCACTGCTGGGGCTGACAGCTGAACATCACACTTCCTCACTGCTAGGGCCCTCAATGAAAATATGTTTCCACAATTAGCTGCTCCTGAGCAAGACTAGAAAGCAGCAGTATGGCAGAGATCATCTTGGGCTCCCCTAGTCACTTCTGATGGTGACATATTTGCGGAGATGGTGGTCCACTCTGCGCCCATGTTCCAGTGTCTAGTCACTGGCTTCAGAAATGTCAAGGGGAAGTTGTGGCGGGGGTTTGGGGGTGGTGACAGCTTGAAGTTAGAGGTCTGAGAGGTGGCCATTTATTGCCCCGTCTCCCTGACTGTGTGAGACGAGGCAGCTTTCCCCACGGCTCCTAGAGGAAAGCAGGGGAAAACACCAGCAACAAAAGTAAAAGTAAACAAATTTAAGTACATCAAACTTAAGAAGTTCTGTGCATCAAAGGAAACAATCAACCTATAGACAGGAATAAAATATTTGTAAATCATATATCTAATAAGGGGCTAATACTCAGAATATATAAAGATCTATTACTTAATGAAAGAAATTAATTTTTTAATTGTAGCCAATTATAAAATGAACAAAAGATTTGAATACACATTCTCCAAAGAAGGTATACAAGTAGCCAAGAAGCATATGAAAACATGCTCCACTTCATTAATCATTAGGGAAATGAAATAAAAACTGTAATGAGATATCACCTCAACTCTATTCGGATAGCCACTTTACATACAGAAAATAACGTGCTGGTGATGATATACGAAAACTCAAACCTGTCTTGCAACCGTTGCTGGGAAAGTAAACTGGTGTAGCCACTATTGAAAACAGTATGGGATTTTCTCAAAAAATTAAAAATAGAACTATCTTAAGATCCAGCATTGTACTTCTAGGGATATATCCCAAAACATCAGAAGCAGGATCTTGAAGAGAGATTTGCAGACCTATGTTCACTGAAGCATTATTCCCAATAGCCAAGAAGAGGAAGCAATTTAAATGTTTATGCACAGATAAATGGGCAAATAAAAGTAACTCTTGTCACACGCTACAATATGGATAAATCTTGAAGATATTACGCTAAGGGAAATAACCTAGCCACCAAAAAAAGGCAAATATTGTATGATTCCACTTGTATGAGGAATCCAGAGTAGTCAGACTCATATAGAAACAGAAAGTAGAATGGTGGTTGCCAGGAGCTGGGGGAGGGGAAAATTGCTGTTTAATGGGTACAGAGTTTCAGTTTTGCAAGCTGAAAAAGTTCTAGAGGTTTGTTGCACAACAACTTGAACATAGTTAACACCACTGAACTGTACACTTGAAACCAGGTAAGGTGGTAAAGTGTGTGTGTGTGTGTGTGTGTGACCACAATTAAAGAAAGAGGCAGCCCTTCTGGCAGTTGAGTTCTTCGGAGTTCTGGGGAAGGGTTCCTGGAGGCCCGCCCCGCCTTCCTCCGGCCTCTCCAGTGCTGCCTCAGATGCTGATTCCTTCCCGAATGTCCTCTGTGTCACAAAGCTAGAGCGGCCCCTGCTCCCTGCACCTGAGTCCTGGCTGGTACGCTCCTGCTTGTTCCAGCAAACTTCTGACTGTGCCAATCTCAGCCTGACTTGTGCTTTTGGTGTGTTTTGTCTTTCCTTACTGTTTAGCTGTTTTACGGGAATAGCGATGGAAAATAACAGTGACTCAAGGCCATCAAGCCTGAGCATACATAGATGAATCGTGCCACCTAGCAGAGGGCACGCCTCTACCAGTCAGAGCTCAAGTGCCCCTGGTAGACAGGTGGATGGTAATGCTATGGGACTTTGGGCAAGTCACTTGTTTTGCTAAGTCTCAGTTTCCTAATCTGTAAAATGGGGTATTAATAGTGCCTTCCTGACAGGGTGGTTGTGAGAATTAAGCAGGATAACCCAGCAGGCAGCAAGCTTCCAAAGACTGTTAGTGACTCTGAGTGATTGAGGGCACATCAACCGCTTTGTCTCCATGTGTTCAGCCCCTCAGCTTCTTGATCGACATCCAAACTTAGACACTTTTCTACTAGACCCAGATCTCTTCTCCCAGAACTTACATATGTCTCATGTTTGTGGAAAAAAGAGAAACTTCAGACTCAGAAGACCAGATGCTGGAGGTCAGTGTTAATCGGAGGGTCCCTGGAGTCTTTGAAAAGGCAAAATGCAGGGTGGGGGGTAGGTGGGTGAGTTTTCAGTGGGTCACAGGTAAGGGATGTGGGGGTGGGGGGTGAGGTTGTAAACTTGCTCATCCAGAGCTAGCAAGGGCCTGATAGAGGTAGCCCCTGCCCACCCGCCTGCAGCCTCCTACTCTATGAAGGCTAAACCCAGGGACACGGGGAACCAGAGCCAAGCTGCCCCCACAACTGGTAATGCAGGTATCCCCTTTTAGCCAATGACTAGTATGTCTTCTCCAAACCAATTCACTGCAGCCTTGTAGATCCTAACTAAGAGAAGAATGAGGTCAGACCCAGACAGAGGAAGACCAAAGTCCCCACAACTGTGACAGGGGTCTGGGCTTGAGACGGAATCTTTAGGAGAAGACCTGCATTATGCTTTTGATTGGAATCTGCAAAAGTGAAGGCTGAGCAGAGTTGATCACCAATGCACAGGGGGGGACTGTGACCATGCCCTCTCTCCCCCCCACCAGATGTTAAGTCAACAGGCCTGATTTTGGAAAGGGCTTCCAAAAAGAAGCTGAGGGAGACTGGAAGAGACAACTTGGACTTGACAGCTGATGGCCTTGAAGGCCAGGTTAAATGACCTGACCTTTACTGGGGGATGCTGAAACCACTGACTACTGACTACTAAACCAAGCTGTTTACACAACTGTCTCATCCAACTGTATAGCGCTGGGTCCAGGTTGCTGTGGTGGGCTGCTGCCCACACTCTCCTCAAGACTGAAGTCTCCATGCCCCAGATGAAAAGAGTATTGGGAGTTGACAGTGCTGAGCAGTTCCCTCTCCTAGAACTGCTCTCAGCATAGCCACCTTGCCCAGGTCACACCTTCTTCAAGAAAGCCAGAATCCAATGACAAGCAGGATGTGGGAGTATAAAGGCCGAGAGCCCTAGCTTCAGTTTGGGGCAGCTCTTAAAGGCCAGCCCAGCTCCAGAGACCCCTCCACCTCCAGGTCAGGTTGGCTGAGACCTTTGTGAGACAGCATCGCAGCCCTGCTCCTCCCTCTTCTGTGCTCCGCTGCCCTGGCTTTGTGGCAGCTACTGACACTGAGAGGCGCCTCAATGAACCTCCTGCATGCGGACAGTCTCCACCCTACAGGTGTTGCATTAAGCAAATACAAATATGGGACGCCCATTTAAATTAGAATTTTGGTTAAACAATGAATATTTTTAAGAGATAAGCATGTCCAAATATTACATGGGACATACTTATACCAAAACAAATTCTTCATTGTTGATCTGAAATTCAGATTTTACTGGGTGGGTGCCCTATATTTTATACAGCAACCCCACTCGGAGTCCATTCTTTGGGGCATCTGACCTATAATAAACCCTGTGAAGTGGCAATATTGTTGCCTTGTTTTAGAAACAAAACAGCCTCAAAGAAGTTACAGTCATCTAAGTGACCCTGGTTATTGGTGGGGGGCAAGAAACAACGAAAGCAGTGTACTGAGGAGCTGGATCAGCTGGACTGGGTGGGGGTGCGGAAAATCCCCAGTCATTTTCAAAGCCCCACCTCTTACTGGCTGGCCTGCAGCTCTGGAGGAGAGGGTTCCTCCCCGGGTTTTCCAGCTAGCCTTCCCAGGGCAGGGCTGAGCAACCCAGGGGAAGAACATTTTAATCAGCCACCTTGTCTCTGCCTCCCCTGGCCTTTGCTTTCATTGTCAGAGGCTGTGTCAATAGCTGGAAATCCAGGCAGCGGCACAAGTAGACATTTCGCTCCTACCCCAGCAGAAATCTTACAAAGGGCAGGGCTCCACTCTGTACAAGGAAAACAAACAGGCCTCTAGGCTCCCAGGGGCTGGGGGTGGGCTGGGATGGTTGGGGGATTGTGTGGGCAACCAGCTGGCTTGCCTGGCCCAGGCTCTGCTCTCACTAGCTCCTCACTTCCATCTGCCTTTCCCTGTGCACATCTGGACTGCAGGGGGAACCCCGGCAGGTTTCCTCTCTCCTCTGGTGAGGGGTGCTGGCCCAGGCCTTTGGACCACTCAGCTGGGCCATAGCAATTTTACTCTATGCCTCCCTAGGAGCCAGTGTGACCTCTAAGGCAAATCTGGTTCTGCTGCTGCTCTGCTCCAAACCCTTCCATAGCTCCCTATTGCCATTTGCAGTGTACATTCACACCTCCACCTTTGCCTGCATATTCCTGATGCCTGGAATGCCCATTCTTCTCCATTTAAGCTAATAGAATCCCACTCACTCTTCAAGGTGCTTTCTCCTATAAAGTCTTCACTGTTCCCCTTGGTCAGAATGAGTCATGCCCCATCTGGTATCCTGGGGCATCCTTTCTGGTGTCTGATGTCCTCCCTCCAGTGGTTAGCTGGGTATGTTAGAGTCCCTCCCCCAGGCTGGGAGCATTCACCTGATCTTCCATCGGCATTTTTTATTTTATAAAGTCGCTTTTACATTTATGCTCCCTTGGATAGATACCACTCTCCCCATTTTGAAAATGATGCAATACAGGCTTGGATGGTTTCCTGGTATGTCCACAGTCATGTAGCTACTCACTGCAGAACAACTACCCAGATCTTCTTAGTCAAGCACAGTGCTCTTTCTGCCAAAGGCTGAACTTAGTATCTTATATGCAAACAGTACCTAGTTCAATGGGGAGGCACACAGTAGTAGCTTATAAAATGCTAAATTAATTGCAGTGAAGCAGAGATTTTGTGGGAAAAAAAGTGTCTAATGGCTTTCAATAATTCTAAGAGGAACACCTTACTCTGCTTCCCCCACCCCCACCCCCAGGCCTGCCTCAGCAGCCAGGAGGGTATGGGGATGCTAGGGTAGGAGTTCCACTTCCGGTTCCGCTTCCTCTTTAACTGGAATGCCCGCCCGGGTGACTGGGAGGTCAGCATTTGGGGAGTGCAATAGGAAGCTACTATCATTGTGCCATCGATGGTAACGCCAAGCGGAACTGGGATTGAGGCCCATGCTGTTGGGAAAGGGGAGGTATAAGAGGTGCTTTCCACTCTGGGTGGGCGAGGGGTTTGCATCAACCAGCCTACCTGAGAAAGCAGTGGACTTGGAATCTTCCCCATGGGGCAGTCCCTTAGTACAGGTCCGGGGTAGGGCCTTCTATCTCAAATCTCTCATGTGAACAAGAGTTTCCTCAGAGAATCATGACGGCTCCCACCTTCCAGGTAGGTCCCAAATCCCACCTCTTGTCACTCCTTGCACTGCCAGCAGCAGGTCCTGGCCTCCACGTGTCTCTGCTGGATGGCGGTAGCAGCCCCCAGCGGGCTTCTGTGTTGCCACCCTGTCATACTGCCCCGCAGTCGCCTCTTAACAGAGAAGTCAAGATTATCAGGTCACTCTGTTGCTCAAAACCCAGCCTGGCTCTCCATTTTCCTCCAGGAAAAGCAAAGGTCCTCACAGTGTGGCCCACCAGACCCTCCGTGAGCAGCCCCATTGCCCCTCTGCCCCACTCACTCCACTGACCTCTTCCTCTGACACATTGCTGCCTCTGGACTTCACTCTGGCTATCCCCTCGATCTGGAAGGTTCTTTCCCCAGAAAGCCACTTGGCTAACTTTCTCTCAGATTGTGGCTGAGAACCCCACCTTCTCAACAAGGCCCACCCTGCCTACTCTCTTCAATATAAGCTGACCCCACACTGCTCCCACTGCTCCTGACCCCCTTTCTTACTCTACTTTTTCTGGGGTAGGACTGTCACCTTCTAACAAAACATAAAGTTCCCTTGTGTTGATTGTCTGTCACCTGTCCTGGAATGTCAACCCCGTGAGGTCAGGGACTCTGCCGTGCTCTCTGTTGCAGACCTAAAGCAGCACCTTATATGTGGCATGTACTCAGTATATGTTTGTGGATTGGATAGACTCTGTAAACGTGGATAATAACAGTCCCTATAGAACTGGCCTATGCTCAATTAAATCAGTCTATTAAAAAGACTTAGCCTAATGCCCAGCAAGTGATAAGTGGTCAGTGAATGTTCTTATAATGAATATGGTAAAATGAATAGTTTAGAAAGATAATAAGTGCAAAGGGGCATCTCTGGTGAAAGGGGAAAGGGTGCTCCTACCCTCCTCCTTCCTGTTGCTGGGGCCTGGGGACCCTTTCTGGGACCTCAGCTGACAGAGACCTGGCCTTCCCCCAACAGCTGCCTTCTCAGCCCATCTTCCCTAGGAGGGAGAGGGGAGGGGGCTCATCTGCTGGGGATCCTCACAGCCTAACTTGAAGAGACTCAGGTCAGCTAGTCCCAGCTCTGTGTGTGTGTCGCTGGAGAACACCAAACCTGGCTCAGGTTAGGGACTAGACCGAGGTTCGAGAGAACACGACTGACAGCTTCTAGGCCCCTCTCGTTATTCCTCCAGCAACTGTGTAATTGACAAAGGACTTTTTTTAAAAGGTTGTGAAATGTTTTAACATGGAAAGCTTACATAGGCATTTTCAATCTTCATTTGGTTGCAAGGAAAAAAATGATAGGGAATTTAAAGTGTCCCAGAAAATCTGAGCTATACAATCGTCTCTTCACGGTTTTCCTATTTCAATTGACATTCATTGAGGACCTCTTAAGTGTAAATCTTGGAGACAGAGAAGTACAAGATACATTCTTTGCCTTCCAAGAGGTCTCCAGCTGGGATAGGGAGGGAGTCAGGGACACCGTGTAAAAGAGCATCGTGATGATTCAGTAACTATTCTCCTTGGTATTGACTGACAACTTACATCCATGCAAAAACCTGCACACAAATGTTTATGTGGTAGTTTCCCCTTATCCACAGGGGATACATTTCAAGACCTTGAGTGGATGCCTGAAACTGCAAATAGTATTGAACCCTGTATACACTATGTTTTTTTCCCATACATACATACCTATGATAATGTTTAATTTGTAAATTAGGCACAGTAAGAGATCAACAATAATAACTAATAATAAAATAGAATGATTATAATATACTGCCTTAAAAGTTATATGAGTATGGTCTCTCAAAATATCTCGTTGTGCTCTGTGTCAACCCTTCTCATGATGCTGTGAGATGATGCAATATCTCTGTGATGCAATGAGGTGGGTAAATGATGTAAGCACTGTGACGTGCTGTGAGGCTGTCACAAGGGTTTCCAGAACACCAGCACTGTGATGCCACAGCACTCAGTTGATAACTAAGTTGGCAACCAAGTGACTAACAGGAGGATAGCATGTAAAACGTGGGTATGCTGGGCATGTGGATGATTCACATCCTGGGTGTGATGCAGTCGTACAGTGTGAGAGTTCATCACGCTACTCAGAACAGTGTGCAATTTAAAATTAATGAATTGTTTATTCTGGAATTTACCATATAATATTTTTGGACTGAGACTGAGACTGACTGTGGGTAATTAAAACCATGGAAAGTGACACCGTGGATAAGGAGGGACTTCTTTTTTAAAAATACATATTTTATTGATTTTGCTGTTGCTGTTGTTCCAGTTTTCTCCCCTTTCCCCCCTCTGCCTGATGTACCCTTTCCCTCCAACAATCCCCCCCCCCACCTTAGTTCATGTCCATGGGTCATGCATATAAGTTCTTTTGATTCTCCAATTCCTATACCATTCTTAACCTCCCCTTGTATATTTTGTACCTACCATTTATGCTTCTTATTCCCTGCACTTTCCCCCCATTCTCTCCCCTTTTCCCTCCCAACTGATAACCCTCAGAATGATCTCCATCTCTATGATTCTGTTCCTGTTCTGGTTGTTTACTTAGTTTGTTTTTTAGATTCAGTTGTTGATTGTTGTGAATTTGTTGCCAATTTTAATGTTCACAGTTTTGATCTTCTTTTTCTTACATATTACCCTTTAACATTTCACATAATAATGGCTTGATGATGATGAACTCCTTTAGCTTTACCTTGTCAGGGATGCATGTCATCTGGCCTATGATTCTAAATGGTAGCTTTGCTGGGTAGAGTAATCTAGGTTGTAGGTCCTTGCTTTTCATCACTTTGAATACTTCTTGCTAGTCCCTTCTTGCCTGCAAAGTATCTTTTGAGAAATCAGCTGACAGCCTAATGGGAACTCCTTTGTGGGTAATTTTCTGGTTTTGCTGCTTTTAAGATTCTCTTTTTACCTTTAACCTTTGGCATTTTAATTATGATGTGTCTTGGTGTGGTCCTCTCTGGGTCCAACTTGTTTGGGACTCTCTGTGCTTTCTGGACTTGTATGTCTATTTCCTTCACCAAATTAGGGAAGTTTTCTTTCATTATTTTTCAAATAAGTTTTCAATTTCTCGTTCTTCCTCTTCTCATTATGTCACCCTTATGATCTGGAGATGGCCCAGAGGCTCCTTATTCTATTTTTTTTTAATTCTTTTTTTTTCTTGCTGTTCTGATTGAATGCTTTTTTCTTTCTTATGTTCCAACTCATTGATTTGAATCCCAGCTTCATCCCCTCCACTGTTGGTGGGTTTTTCTTTATTTCACTAAATGCAACCTTCATTTCTGCCTGGGTCTCTTTTGCTGCAGTTCCAGTGATTTCTTTGAACATCCTGATAACCAGTGTTTTGAACTCTGCATCTTCATTGGTCATCTTCAGTGAAGATAGGTTGGTCATCTTCATTTCATTTAGCTCTTTTCCTGGAGTTTCATTCTGTTCTTTCATTTGGGCCATATTTCTTTGTCTCCTCATTTTTGCAGCCTCCATGTGCTTGTTTCTGTGTATTAGGTAGAGCTGCTTTGACTCCCTGTCTTAGTAGTGTGGCCTATTGTAGAAAAGGCACCCGTCTGGATGAATGTGGCTTCTTTAAATCCTTCGTTGTTGGACCTCCATACAGCTCAATTTTCTGATGAATCTGGGTGATGTCTGTTTTGTACTTTAGTTGTATGCAGAGGTGAACTGTGTTTACCTACATTTCCATCTTGGCTGGAAGTCTCTTAATCTGCCTGTGGCCAACTGCCTGATCCAGGTGATGGCCCCTTGCCATCAGGAGGGACTTCTACAGCAGCTTTATTTATACTTTCCAGAACTCAGAAATAAGGTGAACTTCAGCAGGTGAATGGATAAAGGAACTGTGGTATATCCATATAATGGGATATTATTCTGTGATAAAAAGGAATGAACTATTAAGCTATGAAAAGACATGGAGGAAACATAAATGCATGTTGTTGAGTGAAAGTAGCCAATCTGAAAAGGTACACACTATATGATTCCACCTATGTAACGTTCTGTAAAAGGGAAAACTATACAGACAATGAAAAGATCAGTGGTTGCCAGCAGCTGGGGAAAGGCAGGATGAATAAGTGGAGCACAGAGGATTTTTAGAACAGTGGCACTCTTCTGTACAACACTACAATGGTGAATACAAGTCAAATACACTGAATGTACACCAAGAGTGAACCTAAGGTATATTGTGGGCTTTAGTTAATAATGTATCAATATTGGCTCATTACTCATAAAAAATGTAGTTCATTAATGCAAAGTGTTAATAATGGGGAAGCTGGGAGGGGAATGAGGGGTGTGTAGAAACTTTATGTATTCTCTGCTCAACTTATCTGAAAACCTAAAACTGATTTTAAAAAGTCTATAGAAAATTAAAGAGCACAACGCCATAAAAGCAGGTTGGGGTAGGGGATGGGAAGGGTTTGGGAGGGTAGGAATCAGTGATGGGGTCAAGACTCTTGCATGTGAAGTTAAATAGTGTTTCAAATCCTGCTTCTGCCACATACCTACTCTGTGGCCTTAGCCAAGTTATTTAGTGTCTCTTAAGCCTCAGTCTACTCCTCTGCAAAATGGGGCTAGTGATGCCTACCACAGAATTGTTGAGATTTAAATAAAATTTGAATGAAGCACTTGGCATTGCCCTAGATGAGAGTCAGTGCTCCTCCCTGTACCACTGGAGGAGAGGGACCACCTCCACCCCTTCCAGGGTCTGGTGGAGTCAGTGGGTAATGCAGGAGGGAGACGAGTGCCAGGCAGAGAAGCAATGTGGATAGAGTCCTGCAAGCTCAAGAAAAAGCAGATGCAGGAAGTCTGACTCAGTGGAGAAGGCATGTGTGGAGGGTGGGGGTGAGCCTGCAGAGGCAGAAGAGATAGGATGCTGGTTCCCTGGGGCACTATGCCAGGAAGTTCTGGGATCCTCCCGAGGACAGATGGAGGACACAGGAGGACCATCACTGGGGAAGGCTATGATTGGGCCAACAGTTTAGAATGATCTTTTTAGTAGCCACAGAACAATAAGTGGGGGAAGAGGGTAGGAAAGCAAGACAGGAGATGACAGAGCAATCCAGTCCAGGGGAGATTTTGGAGGGCCACCTAAAACAGTGGGAAGAACTGGACTGTGGTTTCTGACAGTACAGGGTGGGGATGCTTGAAAAGTGGCTTGTCTGAGGTCAAACACTGGCTGATTTTGTGACTTTGGGCAAGTCACCTAACCTTCCAGAATCTCAATTTGTTCTTCAAAAGCCTTTCTCCCAGGTCAATCCTCAAGTTGAAAAACTATGATAAAAATTAAGAGGGTCTGGGGGCAGGAGAGACATGAACTGTACTTAAACCTCCCAGTGGGGAAAGATAGATGAAAACAGCACACTCAAATTGCTTGGTTTCGAACTAGGACTGTGGAGCTGACCATGCTGGGTTTGAAAACCGGCTCTGCTCCTTACTCATGTGCAGTCTGAGCCTCTTCTTTAGCATCTATAAAGTGGGAATGATGATACCCACCCCTGCAAGGTTTGTTGGTGGGATGACTTGAGGCAACTGCCGAGCACCCAGGTCACAGCAAGTTACAAAGATGGGAACGGTTGTCACTATAGTCATCATTATTATCATCCCTAGAGGGTATTTTTTCTTTTATTTCTATCTTTTTTTTATCAATATGCTATATGCACAGTAAGACTCAAGGGTGTCCAATCTGAGGCCCACAGGCCACAGTTAGCCCAGGACAGCTATGAATGCAGCCCAACACAAAATCATAAATTTACTTAAAACATTATGAGATTTTTTGTGTGTGTGATTAGGTGTAGCAATGTATTTAACATGTGGCCCAAGACAATCATTCTTCTTCAGTGTGGCCCAGAGAAACCGAAAGTTTGGACACCGCTGCTAGTTATTTGTGTTTTCTTTTTTCTTTTGTTGTTTCCCTTTTTCTTTTTTTTATCATCATCAAGTAATCATTTAAAGAGTAATTGTTTTAATAATGAAAAATTTAACTCATCAAGAGAATGAGAATATAAGCCACAGACTAGAAGAAAATATTTGCAAAAGACATATCTGATAAAGGAATGTTATCCAAAATACACAAAGATTTCTTGAAATTCAACAATAAGAAAATGAATAACCCAATTGAAAAAGCAGACAAAAGATATACAGGTGGCAAGTAAGCACATAAAAAAGATATTCTATGTCGCATGTCATCAAAGAAATGCAAACCCCACAACAAGACGACACCACTCACCACTCACCCATGAGAACGGCCCAAATCTAGAACACTGACAGCACCAGCTGCTGGCACGGGTGTGGAGAAACAGGAACTCTCATTCACTGGTGGAAATGCAAACTAATTCAGCCACTTTGCAAAACTAAGCATATTCTTAGCATATAATTCAGCAATTGTACTCCTTGGTATTTACCCAAAGGAGTTTAAAACTTATGTCCACACAAAAACCTGCACATGGATGTTTATAGCAGCTTTATTCATAATTGCCAAAACTTGAAAACAACCAAGATGTCCTTGGGTAGGGGAACGGATAAAGAAACTGATACATTTAGGCAATGGAATATTTTTCAGCATTAAAAGGAAATGAATTATCAACATAGGAAAAGACATGGAGGAAACTTAAATGCATATTACTAAGTGAAAGGAGCCAATTTGAAAAGGCTACAGACTATATAATTCCAAAGATATGACATTCTGGAAAAGGCAGAACTATGGAAACTGTAAAATGATTAGTGGTTGCTAGGAGTGGGGGAGAGGGATGAACAAGTAGAGCACAGGGAATTTTTTAGGGCAGGTCTGGACTGGGAAGACTAGGAGGGCCCAGGTGTAGGATACCAGATACAACGTGAGGGGCAGGGTGGGAAAGCAAAGGTGTCCTGTCCTCAAGGTCCCAGCACTGAGTCCTGCCTTTTCTAAGCACCACCTCCTTCCTGTGAGTGGCTGATCTTTCCATGCACCTGGGGCTGCAGCTGCAGCTGTGGCAGCTCTCTGCCTATCTGTCATCACCTGGTCCTCCTCTGCCTAGCTCGAACCTTCTCTGAACTGGGAACAGAGAGATGCCCCACAGCCTGAGAGCTTTGGGGCCAGGCCTTTGCAGGAACACAGGGATCGTTATCTTACCTTTCACCACCCCCCAGGCCCAGCCTGCTACACAGCTGGACCTCTTCCAGCAGAAGGGCTGGTGAACCAATAGCTTGATCTCGACTTGAGTCCTGCCATTGAGAGGTAGTCGGAGGCACTTCCAGGGATGTCCCATCCATGGTTACAGAACGCCTGCCCTCCTTTCACCAGACAAAAAGTCGGCAACTGTTCCTGTGAGGATCTAATTAATTCTCTCCTCATTACTTAACACTAGGAACGCTGGGCCCAGGATGTAACCTGGCAGAGCTCTGAGGGGAACAGGGAGATGAAACAGAGACCTGTGGTCACAATCTACACATGCTACTTGCAGGCTAAAGCCCACACCCCCTCCAAAGCCAGTGACCTCCTCTAGTGGCCCTGGCTGGGCTTCCGTCCCAGCAACCATCCAAGTGCCTGCCCACGTCAGGCCTGCTGCCCCAGTGACAGGCTGGAGCCAGCGCCCACCAGCTGATGATTGCCCCTGCCAGTGATGTCCTGCCCCAGCAAGAGTACTCACACCACAGAAGTCAGCAAACACAGCCAACCAGCTGCCCTTTCACCCCAGGGCCAGTTATGAATTTACCAGCACATCATGGCACATGCTGTTCCTTTCGCCAGGAACACGCTTCCCTCCCTGTTTATTCCTCAGGCCTCAGTGCAAATGGACTTCCTCAGAGAGGCCTCCTCTCCCTCTGGGGCCCGACTACCTCCGCAGTCACAGGCTTATTTCTCTTGTCTCTCCTCAGAGCTAAGTACAGTGTGGGATGCATAGTGGGGACACTTCAGGGTGTGGGGGTGCACGGGACAACTATGAGAATGGGAGAGGTAGTGTCCTCCCTCTCGGGGGACCTGCAGGCAGCACTGCCTCTGCCTGTTCTGGTTAGAAATGATGCCATATTCCTGCATCCTCCTCACAGTAGCAAGTGATTTTCATCTCTCTGCCTCCCTCACCTTGGATTGCTGTCTATCTCTGGGACAGAGAGGACTCAGGCACATGTCTTTCCTTCTCACCAATGGGAGTTCCTCCCCAAGCCACCAAGCTTGGCTTTTTGTTCTGCCCAAAGCCCTGTAAAGCTGCAGTTCCCGTCCTAAGCTCTGAAAGACTCCACCGCCTTTCTAAGCCCTCTCCTTCTCTAGCACCATCCTTCCCTTCCTCCCTTAGGGACTCCACACTGCTGTTTCCCTGTTCCCTCCTGGTTACTAATCTCGCATCCAGGCTCAAACCTACAGTTAACCATTTACACTTTAGTGAGAGCTGGCGGTGAGGTGGTCAGGAGCAATGGGAAGGCACTGGCTTCCGTTCACCCTTCATCGTCCTGGGCTCAGCCTCGATCTCATCAGAGATGTCTTCTCTGAATAACTTCCTCATTAGTTTTGATTTGTTTATTTTCTTCTGAGCTTAGATTATAAGCTGTGATGTTTATTTATTTACTCACCTGTTTTTCTGTCTCATTATCTGTCTATCAGAATGTTATGTCTAGGAGTGCAAGGAACATGTCTGTCTTCTTTATCCTCACACCTCTGGTGCCCGGCCTGGCAGTGCTCAGTGTACATTGCTTGACTGTACAAACAATTTCTCACCCAAGCTCAGGTCCACGCTCAGGCCTGTCCAGCTGAGTCACCACAGACTACTCCCTTGCTCTTCGTGCCTCAGTGATCTCCTCTGTAAATGGGGGGAATAGTACCCACCTTTCTAGATTTCAAGCTTGTCTTAAGGGTCAGATATAATGCTGATCAGGAGTTCTGAGCACCTGCAGTGTGCTGTGGGGTGCTGGGGCTTACGTGCAATGGCATCTCCGTCCCTGTCTCCCTTCCCCATGCAGAGAGCATGAAAGAATAGTAACTAGCTAACCATAAGTACTAATAATAACTAGGTTAACTGACTAAATACTTACTATATGTCACAAGCTGTTCTCAGTTCTTTATAGGAATTAACTCATATAATCTTAGAATGGCTTAATGAGGTAGGTCCTATCACTATCCCTACTTTACAGGTGAGGAAACTGAAACACAGCTTATGGGATTTGTCCAAATAGTGGAGTTGGGATCAAGTTTTAATTTTTGATGAGAATTTTCCAAAATCTTTTTTACCAGTTCAATTTCATGATTGTTCATTGGATTGAGAACACCCAGAGTTTATGTCTGAGTGCAACTTTGCCTCTGTAGCCAGCACGGGGATCCTGCCTTCAGGGAGCCCACTGCCCACAAGGGGGGCAGCTGGGACTGCAGGCTCCAAGTGCATGCTCCTGAGAGGGGGCTGGCTTCTTCCAGGGCCCAGCCTTGCCCATGGCATTGTCAGTCAGGAAACTCCGGGAGGGTTCGGGATGGCATCTCCTTCCCAGTCCGGTAACCTGGGACTGACTAAACACAGGAAGTCCAAGAACCTCAGAAAGCAAGTGCCGGGAGGGCCCCCAGACGCCTGGCCTTGTGCTGGCACTGGGTTCCACAATGCGGGGCTTACATTGCCCGGCCTCAAGGAGCTTTCCATGTGTGGGAGTGGGGTAGGGGGCATGCAAGTCAATTCCCAAAGCAAAGAGCCCAGAGAGGGCAGGACCTGTCCACAGTCAGAAACTGAGTCAGTGCAGAGCCAGGACCAGAGTTCAGGGCTCCCCACTCCTCACCCAGACCCTCCAAGACTACCATCTGCCTCGGGGTCCTCAGATCTTGGCTACCCCAGGCCAGGGGCCCCTCAAGGGAGGCCCAGTTCTCCTTCCTCCAGGGTCTCAGGTTGCTGGCAGGGACAGCAGCCAAAGATGAAAAAGGCATCCCAGCCTAAGGCTGACCCAGGTCACAGGCTTTTAGCCCCAAACAGCTGGGGTCTGCACACTGGAGGTGCCAGTAAACCGCCCTCCTGCCCTCCACCCGGCTCCTTGTCTGCCTCCCTTTATCTCCTTGTTGAAGGATTTTTACTCTCCATTTGGAACCCAGAATTTCATTACTCCCCGTGAAGCTTAGGGATAATAGGCTGCCACTTAAAGGCTACTTTTCATCTTCAAAACCCTCAGAAGACTGTTAATTAGCCCTTTTCCCCTGCACCCCAGGATGGAGGTAAGTGTTCCTGGGCCTGGGAGGGAAACCTAAGGCAGGCCAAGGGACTCCCCTGAGGGGTACAGGGTTGAGCAAGAAGTCTGAGGAGGAAAAGGAGGAGGCCCGAATTCTGGAGCCTTCTCCTAATGCACTCCAGCTCTCAGGATCCTCCCCACTGTAAGGACAGCAGTTATCTGAGGGCAGGAAGGGGACAGAGGCTCCCACAGGACTGGCTCCAAGAAGCTGCAGAGCCAGACAGCCCACGTTGGAATCCCAGCCCCTATCAACTACATGACCTTGGCTCACTGAGCCACTACACCTCTGTGTTCTTCCCTGCAAAAGGGGAGAAGAGTTGAGCTGGAGCTGTCCTCGGCTGTCAGAGATTGAGTGAGGTAGGTATCTGGCACCGAGTGCTCACTGGGGGTGAGTGAATGAACAAGTGTGGATGTTGGTGGTTTGGAAGGGAGAAAGATGAGAGGCAACAGAGAGACAGGTTGGGGCCCAAATGGGAGAAAAGGACTCTTTTCTTCCCTTTGGCCCCCCTTATCCTTACCCCCATGGCTGGGCCTCTGCCCAGAGGGCAGCCACCATCCCTGGCATTGCATAGCTGGCCAAAGATGCAATTGCTTTTGTCCATTTTTGTGGGCCCTTGACACCCCCTGGCAAATGGTGATGTGATCTAATTTCTAAGCATGGAGAGCAGCTGAAGGGTTGCCAGCTGAGGATAGTCCCATCTGCTCGGCCTCCCCAGCCCATCACTATGGAAGCCAAACCAGACAACCGATGCTGCAGCCCTGGCTTCAGGGTCTCTGGGCCTGAACTCAAATCACTGCTGTACTCAGCTGGACAAACGCTCAAGTGAAAATGGAGAAATCATCCCCACCTCTCAGGATGGTTTAGTGAGGTTCCGGGGGCTGTGCGTGGGTGCCAGGCGGCTCAGTGTCGGGTAAGTGGTTGCCAAAGGCACCAGTCACAGTGTGGGAACCTGGGTCGTGAAGTATGAGAGATGCATCAGCAGGTGGTGGCCACATGGGACAGGGAATGAGGCTGCCTCCGGCCAACTAGTTACCTGTGCCACCTTCCCCATAAATTGGCACGGCGTTAGAGGAGAAGACTGAGAAATACACGCAGCCTTTAAAAACCATTCTTTCATGTCTTGGTACCCTCTCACGTTCAGTGCCAGAGACCCCCGGGCATCTATTGCTCATCCTGCTTATGGCTCCTGTGGAAGTTACTTAATGACAGATTTATCCTTCACGTCCTCTCTCCAAACCTGTCAAAGGCAGAGACCACACTTGGGGCACGTCTGTGCTCCCAGTGGCTGGCCCACTGTAGGCACGCAGTTAATAGTTGTCGGTGGTGATAATGTAAAGAGTGGGCTCTAAACAGAGGGGTCTCATGAGGAATCAGAGACACTGACCTTGCTTCCTGTCTGGAGTCAGAGGGTAAAGAAACATTGAAAGAGAGAACCAAGAAAAACACCCACAAAATAAGTAGGTACAACCTGGCTGATACTTCCACCATTGCCCAGTCCTCTTGACTGGGGAGAGGGGTGCAGAGAATCATCCAGACTGATAGACTGTGACTGGAAAGGCATGCCTGTCCCAGAATCAAAATCCCCTCTGGTTCCTCAGTGCCTGTGCCAGGAATGTCTGCTTTGGTTGCTGTGACAATAGTTACGTGGGTAGTCTGTAGGTTCTTTCCATTCTTTCGGGAAGCTTGGTGGGTGTGAAAGGTACCTTTTGCCATGACATGGCTCCTGGGTCAGCCTGAAATGACACATCACATTCACTCGGTCACTCACGGCTTGCTCTTACTCAACCTTTATTGAGAGCCACTGTGTTCCAGAGTGCTGGCTGCTGGGACTGGATGTGGAGTCCCTGCCCAGGTGCTCACGGTCTCCTGAAGAAGCAGACAAGGAACGGGAGCATGCCCACAGAGTGTGATCAGAGCTCAGCACCTACCCTAGATCTGGGGTCCAGCAATGTTGCCTATAAGAAACATTAAAGTTTGAGCCCAGAGAAGTGAGGAAATATGGAGGTGGAAAAGAATGAGAGGCTTCCATGCAGAGGGGTAGCATTCTCAGAAGTCTGAAGGGGGAAATACGCAGGTCTAAAGAAGCACAGGGAGTTTGGCAAGGCCCATTAGAGAGGTACAAGACCAGAAGGCCAATGACCTTACATGCTGGACTTTATTTATCCTGAGGGCAATGGGGAGCCATTGAAGAGTCTGGAGCACCAGAGTGACATGTTCATAAAATTTTCTTTTTCCTTTGGCTAGAATAATTTCAACTGAGCCAGCATTAGCTATACCATGGGAAAACACATGGATTATTGTTTAACAGATGGAAAGTATTCATTCAGTAGAGAAAGCCTGCTAAACAATGGGATCCTTAGAGAAAAGGAAACACAAGTTCTTGGGTGGTGATGATTTTGGTGGCTTCAGGCCATCAGGGTCACGTGTAATATCACCCCACTGCAGCTGGCTTTGCCCCCACTGCTTCACAGACCCACGACCCAGTTGGGATGTGCGTGTGTGTGGTTGTCCCTATGACTTGGCTCTGTGGCCACCCTGACTTTTTGTGCACAGCCCCTCTTCTCCCACCACTCCATCGCTCCAAAAACCCAGTTCTGCCACCTCCTCTAGGAAGCTTCCCTGTGATCTGCCAGTCCTTGGGACTAGTTCACTCTCCCCGCATGGAAGACTTGCAGTAGGGCTTTCTAAGGCACTGTGTGGCGGAGCTGACTGCACCCAAGCCTGAGTCTTGGTGACCAGACGGTGAGCGTTCTGAGAGCAGGGACTATGTCTCATTCCTCCTTGGATCCCCGGGCATCTAGCTCTGCGCCTGGCAAACACAGGTCGATGTGAAAACATCTGCTCAGTGGAATCATGTCTTACTGCATGCATCCCAAATTTGTCCAGAAATATAGTGGAGTCAGTTCAGGAACCCGCAAGTTTTTGCGGGTCCATTTTCTTCAGTGCCCGGTGGCCTTGGTTGCCCCTTTCTGAGCCTTGTTGATTTGCCCAGGTGCAATTTGCCACCCCTGCAGGGCTCCCAGGGTCTTTTGTGCCTACCTCTGTTGTGCTGCTTATTATATCGGGTCATTTTCACAGATGCCTTCTCTCCCTGCCTCCCCCTTCTCCACTCAGCCCAGTGCTGAGTGCACAGTAGGAGATCAATACATGTTTGGTGAATGAAAAAAAAAAAAAAAGCCCTGGCAAGAGTACAAGAGTGTTTTCAGGCATATTAAAGGGAACACAATCATTAATTGAATTTGTTTCCTTCAAAAGAACCATATATCCCGGAAGCTCTTTTCTAGATACCCAGATGGCAAGGCCTGGGAGAATTCAGAGTTATTCCTATTGAAACCGTTTCCTCCAGAAGGTCCAGTGTTAAAAAGGGAGGCATTTGCCCCAGACAATTGGGTCAGTGTGAGAGGATGTGGGTGGCACGCTTCCAAGTTCTTGGTGGGCCTTGGAGCAGTTACCAATGTGAATACCAGAGAAAGACTTCTCCGGGGCAAATGCGGTCGCCCAGAACTGGAGCCTCTGGCAATGAGAAGGAGAAGAAACCAGGTCAGCCACCACACCTTTCGGGCTGTGGAGAGGCCGCTGGACCTGCAGCCAGCAGGCCTAGGTTCTCAGCTGGGATCTGAGTTTCAGATCAAGGTTTCTGATAATCAAACCCCAACCTTATTTCCCAGTGACAGTTTCCAGGCCAGGAATTAGATGCAGGGCACATCAAAGGAATTTTTCTGATTTGTGGCTTGTTACTGTTAACGCATGCTTCAGAATGAAGCTCTTTCCCTGTTCTTTGAGGAGACATCCCTATTGCATGTAGGACTGCCAGTGGAAAGCCCTGCTCCTGGGACGTTCATCTCGTTTCCCCTGTGCATACCCTCTTTTCCAGCTCAGGGTCTGTGCTCATGCCTTCATCCTCTTGGAGAGCGTCCTCTCCCGACACTGCCACCTCCCTCAAACTGGGTTCGGTCGTTACCTTTTCTTTGAAGACTTTCCCTGATCACCACAACTTACAGGGACCCAGAGAGAGAGAGAGAACTGGCTGTGACTACAGAGGGTCACCCTAGAATGTTCGTCCAACAAGTGCACACTGGGCACCTGTCAGCAGCTGAACTGACTGAACACCCACTGGGTGCCAGGCACTGTGCTCGGCTATCTGCAAGCGTGATCACGCTCAGCTCTCACAACAACCCTATGAGGGAAAGCACTCTACAGTTTTCAAATCTGCATTTATGGTAGTCGTTAGTGTCGTCCTCATACATTTCTGTTTCTCCTGCTGAGTATACCGAGGAGAATGTCACTTCCTGAGCCCCTCGTTGCTGTGTGTGCCCATGTGAATGGCTCTGACGGATGACTTCTGAGAGGAAGCACCGGAACACTCCACATGGGGGGACATGTCGCTTTCCCTCCAACACAGCGGCAGGCCACCATGTCTGAGAAGGTGATGGCATCATCAGTCTGGTTTTTTTATTAAAAAAAAAAGAAAAACTTTATTTTTCACCCAAACTGCATACCCCCACCTCTTTGGGAACTCAGTGTGTTCTCTATATCTATGAGTTCATTTCTATTTTGTATTGTTTATGTATTTATTTGTTTTTTTTAGGTTCCTCATGTAAGTGAAACCATGAGATACTTTCTTTATCTGACTTATTTCATGTCCCATAATACCCTCTAGGTCCATTTATGTTGTTGCAAAAGGTAAGACTTCATTCTTACCATTTGATTTTAGAGAGAGAGAGGAAGGGGAGGTACAGGAAACATTGAGCAATTGCCTCCCATATGTGCTCTGACTGGGAATCGAACCCAAAATCCAGGGATGTGCTCTGACTGGAGATGGAACCCACAACCTTTTGGTTTATGGGATGATGCTCCAACCAACTGAGCCACCCAGCCAGGGCAGAGTTCATTCTTTTTTAATCTCTGTGCTATTCATTGGCCTACTTTTTATTGAGTGAATACAATGAGCAGATACTCAGGCTGACCCATGATGGACATGTAAGATGAGCAAAATATAAGTTTTGATAGTTTTAAGCCACTGAAAATTTGGACTTGCTTGTTATTGCTGCATAGCCTAGCCTACACTGACCAATATACCTTTTTATAAATGAAGAAATCAAGGCTGCATCCATGGGAGGCATGGATGATCCTGGGGTAGAGGTAGCTGGAACTCTCACTGTGCCTAGTGCCCTGACTGACTGACTGTGATAGGCTTTGAGAACCAAATGGCTGGATCTTTATGCTGTTATCTCTGGGGTGCAAGGGAAGAGTTTGAAAACAGAGGAGCAGCACAGTCATATTTGGGCTTCAGAAGGATCATTCTGGCAGCTGCTCTTGGCTGAGAGGTCACTCTATCTGCTCGTGTGGAAGGATCAGTGAGTGGTGAACCCCACTGAAGGCCCAGCTCCCAGCATATGTAGAGACTTCCAGGGCAAGTCTACGGAGTGCCCGTGCTTCTGTAGCACCCAGCATGGAGCATTCAGGCCCCCACAGAACAACAGGCAGGCTGGCTGGAAGAGGAACTCCTGGGAGAGCCTTCTCCTCACTAGGGAGGCCTGGCAGCTCCACTGTCTCTTTAAATGACCATAACACAGCACAGAGAGGAATGCCAACTAACAAGGTTAAAGGATCCTTAACAACAAATGATGCCATTTTTCCCCCAACTTACTGCTGAGTAAAAATTTGTCACTTCAGTAAGCATTTTATTGGTAATTACAGACTTACTTTATTTGCATATTACAGAGTTGCTATCGACCCTGGTGAAAATGCTTAATGTCTTTGAGCATCTTGGAAGGAATAACGCAACCCAGGGAGTGAGAATTCAGTAATTATTTCCTTAAAGCTGGAATTTGCTAATAACTTTGCAGTAGATCACTTCGTGCTCCCCAATACAGCAATGAAATAATAAGCAATCAGGTGCTAGAGTGACTCAGGCATAGAACCTACTACCCCAAATAAGGGGAGAGAGTTTAAGTTAACCCTTTGCCTCCTGAACCAAAGGCAGAAGCGATTCTTCTTGGAGCCAGTGAGAAAAGGCGAGGGCCCCATACCATCTGCTCTTCTTCAGAGTGGGAAGCCAAGGAAAGGCCTGGGGCACGGCCTGCAGCAAGGACGGGGCTCCTTCCCCAGCAGCTGGGATGGGGGGTCAGATGTGAAGTGTGAAGATTCTAAAATCAAACTGACTATGTTTGTAAGTTGAGCCCAGCGCTTACCATCCAGGTGGTTTGGGGAAATTACTCACCCTCGTTAGGTCTCAGTTTCCTCCTCGGTGAAGGGGTCATAAAGGTGTCTTCTTCACTTGTGGTTGTGACGATTAAATGACGTGAGGAACAGAACAGTGTGAAATCAGGACACGGTAAATTCTCAGTAAATATGAGTTGCTCTGTCTGTCCCGGAGCCCAGGTCTCCACCAGCTACATGAGGAGAAGGGGATTTCTCTCCCTGCGTTCATGAGCTGTGGCAGTGAGGTGGGGTGACACTGGCTGCTGACCGTCTGGAGTCAGTTTGCCGGAGGAGAGCCTGGTGCGCACTCCAGTGCGCACTCAGTAGCGGCCTTGGGCCTTTGGGGCACTCCCACGTTCCACACTCCAAGAGCCTCGCCTGTGCACTGCGGAGACCGACACTCATGGGAAAGGCAAGGTCACTGGGTGTCCTGTGTTTAACTACGTGCTTTAGTTTTTTAGCTTCCTGCCAGGCAAATTAAAAAACAAACAAACAACAACAACGAAAACAATCAACAGGACAGGGGCCTGTCCTTAAAAAGGATCATTACAATTTCAGACTTACTCTGTCTTAATTTCTGATTGATATTTAATCAGCAGTGGCTTGGAGCACCTCGGCTTTTAGCCTCTCCCTCCGTTAAGTATTTAATGATCTGAAACCTAACACTGGAGAAGACACTACCTCCAGAGGCCCTGGATCATTCTACGGCCCAAGGGACCTTCCGTGATGGGGCCGGGCTTACCCTTTATTTCATCTGTCTACAAGATCTGCTCAGGTGTGCTGTTCTGTTGAATAATGTAAAATGCTATTCCGTAGAGGATGGAGTACAGAAATGTATATTTTAAGAGACTCATCTTCCCACTTCCACACCAGGCCTGACTCTGCCAACAGGTAGGTTTATGGGGAATAGCTGTTGGTGTTCTGAGCAGTGATGTTAAACAAGATAGCAAAGGTCCAGCCCCAGCATGGGACTTGACACTGAGGGTAATTCCTAGTTCCATGTCCATCTTGGCAGTGCCTGAAATTACAGCTGGTAAGTTTTCTCTTTACCTTAAGGCAATGGTCCAGGTTAACACCCCTTTCTAGCCCTAGATGCTGAGAGGGTCTCACTACTTTGGTCATGAACAGGTCAACAGGCGTTTTTGAGACCAGCTACATGGCTGTCCTGCATCTCAAGGCTGGGAAGAAGAAGTGTGGTTAGATTCTAACATCAGGGAGATAAACACGTAGGAAGCGGGCCTTTAACCCTCGTGGGCTGTAGCAGCATGGGGGCTGAGGGCGCTGCCCCATGTGTTGGCTGCGGTGGTTTTAAAAGGCGGCTCTTTTTGACCAGCTTCCAGCATGTGGAGACCAGTCTGACCCTTGCTTTTGCCAGCTTCAGAGGTCTGTGCAGGCAGCAGGCTGGATAGCTCTAGGCACCAGAGCACCCCCTGAAATTGAGCTGTGTTGCCTCGTGGATACCCCTCCTCTGGTCAAGTTCTGCCTTCCTCCACCACACAGAAGATAAATCCACATCCATGTGGTGGCTGTGTCAGCTTCCCAGGTAAGTTCCTGGGGTCAGATTCTGTCTATACCTGATGATGCTGAGTCCCCAGGCTTTACCCTTTCTCCTGTGACCTGGTTTTTGGTGGAGAGCTTCATTACCTGCTCCTGGACCCTGCCTAATTTATGAATGCCACCTCTAAAAATTGGGCCAATCTTTATTACTCCTGGGCAGGTGCTTTAAATGGATCTGCATGGAAGCCAGCTGGAGCAGACGGCTGAGCTCATCTGCCATTGCCCAAGGGTTTGCAAGGAGAGAGGATTCCTGACCAAAGCTGCACGTGGTGGAGACGGTGGGGGGAGATTTGGGAAGGGTTGGGCAGGGGCTCATCAGAGGCTCTTCAAGGATCCTGGATCTCTGCTGCGACCATGTCCCAGAGGGTCCAGCAGGGACTTCTAGCAGGCACCCTGAGGAAATGCCAAAATGGCTCAGAGAATGAGAGGGACACCTCCATGTGGGAATGTCTTTAGAGCAATAAAATACCGTGAAGCCCCTTTCTCCCCTTGTGAGATGACCATGGATAACCGAGCCACTGCCACCTTCCTACCCAGGGGCCCATGCTAAACTGCCCAGCCCTTGGCCAGGCCCACCCCTTCTTCAGGCTCATCCATCTGACAGTGTGGGCTGTGAGAGTCTCTCACTTCTCACTTAATCTGTCACCCACATCCTCCTGGTCCTTCAGCTCCTTGTCCTTGATGTTTCTTCAGTGAGATGAAATCTCCAGGGCCTGGGGCCCCTTCTATAATCCCTGTGGCCCCTCCAGTGCCACACAGAGCAGAGGCCAGCCCCTGTTGCCCGCTGGGTGCTGCTGAGGGCAGCAGGGGCTGGAGGCAGGGAAGCTGTTCAGATGGAAGGAGAGAAAAGCCCTGGACAGAGGGCACAGAAGACACATTTCCAGTCTGGAAATTAGGAGCCCTTGGGAGGGAATCTGCCCTGGAATGGAGAGTACATGAATTAAAATTGACTTCAGACAGAGACCAAAGCTACGGATAGTAGCATGCTGATAAATATTTAACAATTGGCTCAGGGGTAGGGGATGGATGGGTAGGGATTGTTTGTACCCTGATTGGTAGCCTTTGCCCATTTCCATGGTATCCATCTTCTCACGATGGTAGATTTCAAGCTGAAAATGGGAATCTGCTGAGCACAGAGCTGGAAGAAATGTATCCAAGTGGCCCTGAGGAGCCGATGGGAGCTGGCTCTGGCATGTCGCTCCCTGATGTCCCCTTTGTGCAGAGCTCTCTGACCTCCCCTTGGTACTTGACCCCATTCCTGGGCTTTCGGGGCCTCTGGGTCTCCTGGTCTTCCTTCTTGCCTGCTCCCCTTCACTCGTCCATGGGTCCTCAGAGCAATGGTTCTCACCCTGAACTACGTGGCACACTCCCTTGGGGAACATTGAAAACTCCTGATGCCCAGGCCTTTCCTCAGACCAATTAAAGAGGTATCTTTGGGCATGTGACCCAGGCCCCAGTAATTTCTGAAGCTCTCTGGGTGACCCCAACGTGCAGCCAAGACTGAGAACTGTTGTTTTAAAAAATATCAGTGCCGGTTCGCACTCGCGTGCAGTTGAATCAGGCTTCTCTGGAACGGGCCCTGGCTTTCCTGTATGACCGCCAGTCTCTCCAGGTGGAGCCCACATGTAGCCACCACTGACACTCACCATCACGGAGGCTCCTGGGCCTGGGCCTCCCCCCTTCCCCACCCCTTCCCTCCAGTTGTCCACCATTCTCCCTCAGGTGACCTCATCTCCTGTGATGTCTGCTTCTCCCGTCTCAATTTCTAGCCCTGATCTCCCTTCTGAACGCTTTCTGCCTCGTCAAACCCACCTGCAGAGCCCCAGCCTCAGCTCACCTCCTCCACCGCCTGAACGGGGGCTCTGAAGCCTCCGTTCATTCCGAGTCTTCTCTGTTCACACCCCTGACTTCAGACGTGGAGCTCCCGCTATGCCCAATGCCCCCCTCTTCTTTACTGTCCAGCCGTCCTGGCTCCCATCTGGGGAAGACTGGAGTCCACAGACCTTTCCGTTTCTACTCCAGCAACCCCAACAGTTCTGGCCTGGGCTTTCCGGAAGTTGCTCTCTGCACTCCTCCTCCTGTACTGGAGGTGTGATCCTCCTGAATCACTCCCCTCCTCAACCACATGCCTTGGCTGCCCTTGGCCGACAGCAAATACATGTGTGAGCCTCCCACACCTGACCTCATTACAGGCATCACTCTTACTTCCTGCCTTCATGTTGTTTACATTCCAGCCTCACCAAACTGTCCAAATGCCCAGCACCCTCCCGCCTTCCTTCCTGTCTGCCATCAGCCTTCCTCCCTCTTCCGCCTGGGGACACCATGTATCTCGCAAGGCTCGTCTTGAATGTCACCTCCTCCATGCAGACCACTAGGTCCCCTCCATGGAATGAATTGCACCCCGTGGTAGAGCCACAAGCCACGCTGTGAGCCATGCTCTGACGGTCCTCTGCTCCTTGGGGGATTTCAAGTTCTATTCCTGTCGCTTTCTCTATATCATTTTTATAGCTCCCCAGGCCTTAACAAAGCACCTAGCAGCTAGAAGGTGCCTGTTATGTATTGCAATATTTATTTAATTAATGATTAATCAGCAGAAGTTATGGGTTAAGCCCTGTCCCCCTCCCAGATTCTTATGTTAAAGTCATTGGTCCCTTAGAACATGATTTATTTGGAGACAGGGTTTTTATTGAGTAATTAAGCTAAAATAAGGTCATCAGTATGCATACTAACTCTATATGACTACTGTCCTTACAAAAGGGGACTTGAACACAGACATGGGCACAAGAACAGTGCCTCATTAAGTTGAAGCCCCAAATTGGTGATGCTTCTACAAGCCAAGCAACACCAAAGGTTGCCAGAAAACTTCCGGAAGCTAGAAGGAAGGCAGAAACAGGTTCTCCTTCACAGCCCTTAGAAGGGACCGACCCTGCCAACATCCTGATTTCAGATATCTAGCTTCCAAAACAAATTTCTCTTAAGAGCAACTCGATTTGCACTGCTGTGTTACAGCAGCCTTAGCAAACTACTACAACAGGTACTACTGTCTCCCAGAACTTTGATTCAAAACTTACAAAAACCAGGATCTGTTCAAGGATCATCTTATTCCACAACTGTTTATGACACGCTGCTACTGACCGGCAAGGCAGTCCTGAAGGTACAGCGATAAACCAAAGGGACAAACCCTTCTCTCCTTGAGCTTCTTTTCAAGTGGGAAAAGACAAGCATTAAACGAAGATGTAAATATCTAATGGCCACAGATGTCAAGACTCCTGGGATACAGACCCTTCTTTCCATTCTGTTTCCCTTATTTGGGTCATGAAAACTCACTGATAAATGTTCTGTGTCTGCATTTTGTTTGCATGGGTCCACAGGAACAAAATGAGATTTGAATAATGAAAGCACCTTTTGTTTTTTTCTTCTCACCCCTCTAGTTAAAGATGGGCTAATAAAACAAATGAAAAAGATCCTTTATTTTTATTCTTTATAAAAGAAACTATTCAAAATATTCTCATGGAGCTATTGCTCTGCACAGTGCATGCTGAGAGCAATTCTCCCAGTGGCTCAGGATGTGGTTGTTGGATGTGGGAGAAGAGAATACTTGCTGTTTCATGAGGAAACGGGTGAAATGGCCCCGGGAACCAAGGCAACAGAGGAGCGGGCACGTCGCTTTGGCTGGCTGGGGCGTGAACAAAAAAATCTGACAACGAAGCCAGGAAGCCCTTTCCTAAGACAAGTCTTAACCAGAGCCCAGCTGGCTAAGGAGCCAGGGCAGTGAGGGTGTGCTTCAAATCCAAGCCTCTGGATAATTTTTTTTTCTGGGTGAAGAATCACAAAGACTCTAATTTGAGAATCTATAGAATGGTAACACCTCATTTAGCTAGCATCATTAGGGAGTGAGGAGTTCCACGTAAGTGAGTTTTCCAGATAATTGAACTTTATTCCCCTAAGTGCCAAGGCTTAAAAGAAATTAACCACTTTGACAGAAAGCTTTCTAAAATATGTTCTTCTGCTTTCACAAGCTGTACCCAGATAGAGATTTAGCCCCTTCTCAGCAACTCGGATGGTTAGGACCCTCCACATCTGTTTCTGGGTTGGGCTGCGTTGTAACCGCTTCCAGGGCTGGGGTTCTCAGCCGTGACTGCACATTAGAATCATCCGGAGAGCTGAAAAGTCCTGACGCCCAGGCCCAGCCCCAGGCCATTTAATTCAGAATCTCTGGGCGGGAGAGCCAGGCGCGAGTGCTTATTAAAGCTCCCAGATGATTCCAATGTGTAGACAGGTTTGAGAACTACCGCTCTAAGATGTGCTGAGCTTCCTCCAATCATAAAAAATGACGTGAAGCATAGCAATCATGATACAAGTGATAGCTCCTGAGTCAGACACTCATCTGCTGACCCACATACTTCATGTCCTTTAGTTCCCATGGGTGAGGCTCTAAGTTCTGGTTTTTAGATGTGAAAACTGAGCCTCAGAGTACCAGGAATTTTCCCGCCCTCACTTAGCTCAACAGCATTGTCAAAACACCCAGCTCTGCCTCGGCCAAAACCCTCCTCTGTGAGAGGGCCTTCTCCTGCTCTGCATGTGAAGCACTTTCATCCACCAGGCAGTGGTTGTCCCATCCCCCTCTTCACACTGAGTTTCCAGGAACAGCATTCTGAACCTGAGCTTCTAATCAGTCTGGGACCGGGACTCCAGGTCACTCAGCTCGGAGGGACTACGTGCAAGCTACAAGTAAACAGGCTTCCAGCGGAGGCCGAAAAATAGGGCCCTTTCTATGAAAAATGCATGTGAACTCTGGGATGCAGCTTTGGAAAACCTGTTTTTCTTTTTATTTTTTTAAAAGATTTTATTTATTTAATTTTAGAGAGAGGGGAAGCAAGTGAGAAGGAGAGGGAAGGAAACATCCATGCAAAAGAGAAACTGATCGGTTGCTTCTTGTGCACCTCCAACTGGGGACCTGGACTGCAACCCAGGCATGGGCCCTGACTGGGAATAGAGCCAGTGGTCTTTCCATTTGCAGGATGATGCCCAGCCCACTGAGCTACACTGGTCAGGGCTGGGAATCTGTTTTTCTTGTGGAGGACCTGTGACAGGTGTGTAAATAAATCAATTCGCTTCTCTGCTTTTTGTCTGTTCCTTGAGGGATCCCCACGCACTGGGCACATGCAAGGTGCTCAGTCAGTATTTGCCGAATCCATTCAGGAGACGGCCCCTGGCTAGGCACTTGTACCACCTGGGAGACAGGATGGAGGTCCTTCTTTGGTTAGCTCCTGCCTCTGTCTGCCTTTATGAACCCAGTCTCCTTTCTGTCCTGCCAAATATGTCCTGTTCTGGGCTGCTCACCAGACACTGAACTTGTCCCAAATATCTCACCTCGATGCTCTTGTGCCAACTTCCTCCACATTCCCTTCCCTGAGCCCTGCAGAGTCTCTGGATATAGGGGAGGTCACTGGGCCCTGTCCTAGGAGCTTCCATCAGGGTCTTGGCCCTTGGGTGAGAAGCCCACTCTGTTCTAGAGTCAATTTCTGCATCTGTAAAATGGGGTTGGTACCACCCATCTCAAGGAGTTTGAAGAAAATAAGGCCTGTAAAATACCAGACCCAAAGGACCACTGAAGGCATGGGTGCTGATCCTCTTGAGGGATGAGCTGAAACCCACGGGTCTCTACCAAGTCCTCCCTGCCACCCTCTCTGGCCACTCTAGCTTGGACCCCAGTTACTGGGCTTGATAAAAATCCTTGGAGTCACACAGCTCAAATCAATGTCCATTTCTCTCGAATTGGCTCTTGGCGGTTGAGGAGTTTACACATCCCCGTGAGTAGAGAGGTGGGTGCTGGTGACTGGAGGAGAGAGGCCTGGAAGAACCCGGGCGGTGTTTCTGCAGACGGCAGCACAGGAGGCTCGGCTTGCGCTCCGGCCCCTGGTCTGCGCCTCGGGCTGAACCTGTCCGCGCACGTGGGCCTCACTGCTGCCTCGGCCTGTATCTTTGTGCCTGCGTCTGCTCTCTCCAGGCTCCGCAGACCCGGCCCAAGAGCAGAAGGCTGTTGCATCCCCCCACTGGGGCCTAATTCCGTAACCACACAGAGCCTCCAACCTCTCTGAACACAGGCCTTGTGAGACCTGAGCTTGTATGGGCTTCCGAATGCAAACAAGCAATGAAGTATTTCAAAACCTGGTATTTCACCAGAAACGGCTCTTCAGAGGGGCCCAAAATACACAGCCCAGTGTTTGCACTTAGAGTGGGAGGCCCAGCCCGAGGCCCAGCAGCCAGGTCTTCCCTGTGTCAACAAGGGAAGGAAAGCAGTTTGGCTGTGTTTGGGGAGACCTGACAAGGGGTTTTCCGACTGGGGCTGGAGAAGGGAGGGCAGGGAAGGCGGTTGCCAGCTCTTCTGGCTGCTTCCTGCAAATGGCGTGGAGACCCTGGGGCTTTCTCGTGAGCCCAGGGAAGGACCTCACAGGGAATTCCCCCAATAATAATAACAGCAGTTCCTGTTGCTGTGTGAGGTGTGCTGAACTGTTTCCATTGTTTGTTCCCTATAAACCAGATGAGGGCTGTCCGATCATTGCCCCCATTTTGTAGATTAGAGAACTGAGGCTTGGAGAGGCTTGGCTCAGGTATTGATCAACAGTGGGGCTGACTTTAGTGTGAATGGGCCTGGTCGCTCCTACCGGTAAGCAAATTTGGCGTGGGCGCTGCCAGGGCCGCCCTCCCTTCAGGTCTGGGCGCTGAAGACCCTGAGAAGAATGCAGTGCACCTCACAGAGCGGCCAGTTGAAGGGAGGGGAGCCCCGTGGGCCCAAGATGCCGTGTGCAAGCACTTAGGCTCTTGCCTAAGGTTTATTCAAAGTGCCGTGGGAGTGGGGAAAGGAAGCTCTCCCCGCTCCAGAGCTGCATCTGGAAGAAGGCCCACTGAGCCAAGTCCCGAGAGGACAGTTGGCACTTTCCAGGCAGACAGGAAGGAGGGGACACTGCAGGCCATGGCTACAGGTACATCCAGGGCTGGCTGAACCCTGCATGTACGCTGTGTTCCCAGTGACAGAGGTGGGTGTGGGGAGGAAAGTAGGCTGGGACTGGGCCTCAGCAGAAATTGGAGGACTTAGGGGAGCCCAAAGGGTGAGCTGGGCTGTGGCTGACCTGCACGGCCAGGGAGACACTGAGGGGTGACAGGGCAGCAACGATCCTGTCCTGGGGTCTCTTGGCACATCAGTCCCCAAGAGGACCCTAGTTCCAATTTCTTGAGGCCCCACGCAGACAGCGTGGGCAGTGATGGCACAGTGGTGGTGTCCCAGATGTGCCCAGGACTTGCCAGTGTCTCCTTTTTGGCAGACCCATTCTTAGCACAGGTCTGAGATGCAGGTATTCTTGGCCTTGTGGTACTGATGAGGAGGATGGGAGGGGTGGGACGGCTCTGCGTTCTGTGTCAGGAGATGGGGGATCTTTGTGGTGTGATTGCGGGAAGGTCTTTTCACTTCCCTCCACGGGTCTCAGTTGTTTAGCAGAAAATGAGGAGGGTGAGATGGTCGCTGAATTCTGGCTTGAAGAGAAGCTTCTACGAGGAGATGAAGGGGCAGAGGTTTGGACCACAGAGTCTGCCCCACCTGCCCCAAGGGTGGGACAAGCCTGGACCGGGAGACCAGCCCACGAAGGAAGCTCACCCCCATGTCATGCAGGATGTATAACCATGGGCAAGTCATTTCACTGCTACAAATGGAGATAATTATCCCCCTCTTGGCACACACATGGGGTTATTGTGAACATCAGATGAAGTAACGAGCGCAGAAGTGCTCTGTGTAAGCTGTAAGGTATGGTAAAGAGTTGAATTACCTTCCGGTTTAAGGACCGTAGGGACCATTTAACCCACTTTTCTCATATTTCAGAAGAGGAAACAGAAGTTCAGAGTGGCTGTGACTTGTCCAAGCTTCTCTGGTCAGAACTGAGACCAGCTCCTAGAGGAAATACCTTCCCTTTAACCACGGCTGTTGTTGCTATGATTCATTTTGTCATAAAAAAATTTAACCACCACCCAGCTGACCCTTGGTAGGAGCATCTCTTTGCCTTCAAAAGAAAAGAAAAAAAAAACTCCAAACCTCAGTGACCACAGAGCAGTGCTTCTCAAGAAAAACCGCGGCCCGCTGCCACTGGGAATGCAGCACGACAGGGCCGGCCTCGCCGCCGGCCGTCGGACAGACGTGGCCTGTTCTGACAGCTCCGTGGCCAATGTCTTGCTGTCACCAAGCTCCTCCAAATCACTGGGGGAGGTTGTTTTGATATTTGATTAACCACAGAGAGTAACTTGTGAGTGCTTGAGCCAGGCAACTTCAAAGCCGTGGCAGCGCTGAGTGCTTCAGCCTGTTAGAGATACCCCTGCATCAGGAAAGTGGTGGTGGGCAAGGCTCCAAGAGGGAAGATAAGTGGGCTGTTGGGAGAAATTAATATGAAGAAAGGAAGTGGTGAATGAAGTCGAATGAAAACAGGTCCCTACGATATCCACGACTCATAAATTTCATTGATATGCGGGATGTGAGTTCCCTGCTCTCCCTTGAGTTAGTACACGGCTTGTCCTCAGAGCGACCCTTCCAGAAGATTCATAGGTGAGGGCGCTGAGAGCAGATGAGGCGGGGGTGGGGTGGGGGGGTGGGGGGAGTGGGGGAGGGCTGGAAATCCTGTGTAACTTTTCGGCAGAGCTCACATAAAGTCCCGCCTCTCCTGTGGGAAGCATCCTATGAAGATCAGCCCTGAGATCAGCCAGGCGCCTGCCTAGAGCAGGTCCAGGGAGACAGGTGCAGGCAGAGGCATGCAGGCAGCTGATGATGGCGGGATGGGAATGGAGGTGGGAAGGACCCAAGGCAGGAGGAAAAACTGAGTCCTAATTTCTTAGCAAGGTTGCTCAGGTTAATCTACTGCAACCCATTTATCGCCAATAGCCCCCTTTATTATTTGTAACCACCATGAACCCCCTGATATGAGAGATTATATCTGCCAAATGAATTCATGTTTCCATCTTATTATTTTTATTTTTAAATTAGAAATCTCTGTAAGCTCTTGTTTAGAGATCTAACTCTCCTGGGGAGCCAAACAGGGTCTCCTGGCACTGCCACTGTTGAAAATGAGGGTTCTGTCTCTAGTTGTCCCCTAAGATGAGGAGGTGCTGCCGGAGCTGCAGAGTCCACACACAGTTGTCCAGCCTCTGCTTGATCCCCCTCCCAGCACCGGGCAGGGCTCCCGGGCTGCATGCAACAAAAGGCTAAGTGGGCTAACTTCAAAAAAGAAGGGAGCTTGAAGGAAGGGTGTGGGGAAGTCCACAGGATGGGAAGAAGGATGAAAACAGCCAGGAGCTAACTGACAGGAAGCAGGGTGGCCCTGGAGTTCCTGGAAGCAGCCCTTCTCATCCCCCCTGGCCTCTTCTGGCCGACTGCATGAACTCCAGCCCTGTCTGCTTCCTTGCTTCTGCTCAGGACCTAGGGTCCCAGGGAAGTCTCACTGGCCAGGCGGCCACCCCCTGGCAGAGGGTGTTTCCAGCAAAGGGGCCCGGGGTCATGGGAAGGGGGTTGTCCTCATTTTCCAAGGAAACTCAGGCCTCCACTATTTACTACAAACTGAGACTGCGTGTTATGAGGGGAGGTACCCCCAGAAGAAATTGGGGTTCTTGTGGGAGGAGAACAGATGCTAAAGCCCCCTCCAAATCAAATGTGTGCTCCTCACTGGCTTTCCTCACTCAGAGTCTAGGGAGATGGGCTGGGTTGGTTTTTACTTAAGATGTTTTTGGTTGTACTTGGCAGAAACCAGCTGAAGCTAGCTGCATCAAAAAAAGGGGCCTTCTCCTAGGGGACCATGGAGAGTTCTAGGCTTCAGGGAGGGCCGTCCAAGGACCCCGCCTCTCTGTTGGCCTGTCTTTCTACTGGAGACTACAGGGTCTCTAGAGTGGGGTCTCCTCTGCTCATCTGGGCCTCTCTCTCTGTCCCTTTCCCTCTCCTTTCCCTCTCCCTCTCTCTCTCCCTCTAGACTGCCCTTTGCCCACAGCCCCACATTTACATTTCCACCATTCAAGAAAGCAGTCCAGCTGTCTGATTGCCACTTGGCCTCAATTATGATTTTCCCAGAGTAAACAGGGTTGTCTCTGCTTGGTTCAGACAGTCATCCTTGCTCCAATCAGCTGTGGCCAGTGGGCAGAGTTGCGCGGTGCAGACTGCCTGCCGGGAGCCTCACCCCAGGCAGTGGGAACTGAGGGAGGCAATGAAGGGAAACCCTTAGCAGAAGCACTGAGTCCAGCAAACCAAGAGCATCTCTAATTCCACAGAAAGTCAGAGGCAAAGAAGAAGGGTCCTATGTGGAGGTGGGGGTCACTGCGAGGGGCAGAAAGTGGGAGCTATGTTGAGAGTAAACAGGAGTCATAGCCTTGGGAACTGCCTGAAGTTACCTAAGGTCTTTGCCGCTCACTTTCAGGAGCTGCTCTGGGGCATGATAAGGAGGGAGTCAGCTTGGCTTCAAGAACCACGCATGGAGCCAACAGTTGTGCAAAACTGGGCCACAGTTTTGAAAAAGTAATTTTTACTTTTGCCAAATATACCCACATGGTTCTAAGAAACTGAGTAACACCAAAGGCTTCGGGTGCAAAGCAGCCGTCCCTGCGCACTGCTCCCCACCCCTCCCCACTCCTGAGAGGAAGCGGTCTCAGCTCCCCAGGACAGCATCTCTTCCTTATCTCCGTACACTTCCACATAACCTGCTGTGCCGTTCCCCGCCCCCCCGCCCCCCCTCCCATTACCTATTGACCTCTTATTCTGGTAATTGAGGGCTTAACTACTTTACAAGCTTATCTCCCACATTTTTCCTTCTCTCATGATCCAACTATGTTATATCTCAGTTTGGGCCTGTGTTTATGTTATCGCAGCTAGGAAATACTGTTTCTGCATGACTCAAGTCAGGTACTATGATTACATCCACCCTTTTATACATCGTTTTGTTTTTCTTTCTTTCTGTTTTTTAATCTTTACTCGAGAACATTTTTTCACTGCTTTTTTTTTTAAACAGAGAAAGGAAGGGAGATAGAGAAACAACAATGTGAGAGAGAAACATTGATCGGTAGCCTCCTGCATGCACCCAGACTGGGGATTACATGCACCTGGACTGGGGATCGAATCCACAGTGCTGGCATGTGCCCTGACCAGAAATTAAACCCACAAACTTTCAGTTATGGGGCGATGCACCAACCAACTGAGCCAAACTGGCCAGGGCATTTTGTTTCTCTTGATATTACTTTCCTTGCTTTTTTATTTGTTCAGATCTCTAAGCTCCAAAAGCACTACTGAATGACTATCAATGTTGTTTTCTGAAAGTCTGGAACAGCAGTTTCGTCTCCATGGCTCTCCCACTGCACCGCTCATTTGGACCAGCTCATCTGGGCTGCTCGGGGCTCCGGGCTGCTGTGCGGTAGTCATCTGAAATTGTGCCACTTTCTCCAGTGGGATCCTTGTTTCTTATAATTCCATTTGTTCCCACTTTTTGGTTTATTCTCTTCTTTGGCTGAAGCACATGCTATAGTAATTTCCTAAGAAAAGGTGCAAGGGAGCTTAATTTTTTGCATCTGAATGTATTTATCCCAACAGCACACTTGATTTATAATCAGGCTGAACACAGAATTCTGTGTTGGATATCATGTTCCTGACTGCATTTTGTGGACATGTTTCCATGGAGTTGTACTTCCTCAAGCTCCCGCTGAGCTCTGATACCAGGCAGATGCTGTAGAGGGTAGGGACGGCTCTGGGAGCACAGCTGCTCTGGATGTGGACTTTCAACCACTGCGCGTCCTTCAGCTCCGCGCCACCCCATGGGCGTTCACAGAGGGAAACGTGCAAGCGCCAAGCCTCTCAGCAATTCTTTGAGGCAAATCAATTTGTTTCCTATTGGTCTCCCTTCTGCAAGTGCTTGAGTCGATAGCTCTCTCCATCCTGCTGAGTCACTATTGCCCTTAATGACTTTCCAGAGTCCATATTAATGTTGAAATCTCCTATCTCCTGATGTCATAAGACCGCTTTGGAGTTGGGATTTTATATGTCTCTCCTATTACTGTCAATTTAATGAGATGTTGAGAGTAAGGGAAGGTCAAGGTGTATTAAATCCACCACATTTAACTGGATTAGAATCTTGATTTTTTTTCTCCTACCATTAAAACAGAAACATTTCCCATGTTGCTATAGGTTTTATGGACTTCTTTTGTCATTGATGTAGAGTATTTTCTATTACATCAAGAAGATGTGGGATGGTTTACTTTACCCAGTCTCTTATTACTGGATGTTTAATTTGCTCTAATTTTTCACATAATGAACACCTTTATGCATATGGCTCTCTCTGTACTTTGAATTATTTCCTTAGGATATATTCCAAAGGATACAAATCTTTTAAAAATCCTCATGAGTTTTGCCAAACTGCTCATAATGTTCGTACTGGTTTTCCCTGTGGGCAAGAGAAAGGGGCAGGCTGTTGTAACCACCTGGCTAGTCTCTGTGCGTGTCTTGTCGAAACTCCAGCTCTCCCGCAGTGAACGTGTGGGGGCTGACAAAGGCATTCATTCTTGCTAAGAAATGTCCACATGCTTGTCTCGACCAGTTTAAAACAAAATGCCTGTGAAGGAAGAAAGGAACGTAGATTCCTTTATTTTCTTCCATAGTCTTACCTCTGTATGGGAGGAGGGGGGATACAGGGAAAGGAAAACTGATTTTTAAGAGGTTATTGAAAAAAAATAGCGTATGTTGAAACCAGTCTGGATGATCAGTAACTGTAAACAGGAGAGAGAATCTTATACTTCACTTCATTTCTCTTGGAAGGAACAAAAGCATTTTAGTGCACCAGTAGGGGCGCTGTCTCAAATCTGCTTGTGAAGACTTGTAGACCTTCAGTGATGGAGGAACTAGCAAGGCTCTTAATCCAGGGCCCAATTTTGCAGATGAGAAGACAGAGCCCAGAGACGGAAAGGGCTGGTGTATGGCTGCAGATCAAAGCCTGAATGAGAGCCCTGGGCTCCCCAGATTAGGATGTTCCCCTCGAAATCAGGCACACCTGGATCAAGGCTGGTTTTTGTCAGCATCTTGTCTGTTAATGAATACAGTCTCAACGTGGCACACGGTGGATCGTGGGCTTCTCCCCAGCCCAGGACTCTAGGGAAAACCACAGTAGCAACAGTTGAATCAATACTGCACTTTGCAGGGAGCCTATTGGCAGCTGGATGTATGCCAAATTGTGTCTGTTGGGTCATGGCAGTTTAGGGCCTCCCAGTGGAAAAGCTATCTGTGAGGCTGGCTAGGCATGGGAGTGTGATGTTTGGGTTCTGGTGACCCCAAAAAGCCTAGAAGCCCTCAGGACTTGCTGTACAGAGTCTAAGTGCCTAGCCAGTCCCCGCCCCCCCGCCCCCGCACACCAGAGCCTCACTTGGGCCCTTACAATGGGTTTTTCCAGAACTCTGACTGGGTCCTATCAAGTGTTTCCAGTGCCAACAGCTGGAATTGGGGATCATCCTGTGAAAACAGGCCCAGTGGTGGTTGTCCTTCATTCCCAGAGCCAGGAGGCTTCCCATGGATCCTCTGTGCTTCCCCTTCGAGCCTGACTAAGCTGACGGGCTCCAGCGTCAACGGCCAGGAGCCCACCTTGTCTCCACCACCGGCTGGTGGGCCTGGGCTGAGCACATCAACATCCCTGAGCCCAACTGCCTCAGTGGCAGAACGGAAGACATCAGGTTGAATATATGAAATTGCTGATACTCATCCATTTCTGACTTACAAAACCAACAAATTCCACGTGGCTCAATCTTCTAACAGAACCTCACAGCAATTTGAAGATTGACATTTCTATCCAACCCTTAGCGCAAATCCACAGTGCACTACCCACCAATGTCAGTGCTTATTTTCTAGGCGAAGAAGAAGAAGCAAGAGAACACATATTAAGTGTTTACTCTTAGCTAGGTATTGCGCTTTAGATGTCATGTCATTTCATCCTCTTAACAAGTCTAGGGAGGATTGTTGAGAGCATGACGTGAGGCTCCCCACCAATCCCCCACAATGCAAATTCTCCTTTGCTGTAACAGATGAGGAAACTGAGGCACAGAAGGTGAATAAACTGCCCCAAATCACATGTCCAGTTGGTGGCTGAGCTGGGACCGCAGCCCAGATGTTTCTAACTCTGGAGACCACATGTGTTCCCTGCAGTGCCTTCTCTGCTGCTTCTGGGGTCTCGCTAAAGAAATCTGGAGTGTTGGGGACTTAATGGTCTCTTTCCCCAAATTTTAAATCAGGGAAATAAAAGGTTATTACAAGTTATCTCCAGTGAGTTAAAAAGTCTCACATGTATAATGTTTTGTTTGAATTCATAAAATAGTACCAATCATCATTGGTACATCAAAAATAGGACCAATCAAAAAGCAACTCCTATCTTCATTCTTCAGCTAAGAAAACTGAGTCTCAGAGAAATTATAGGACTTGCCTAAAGTCACACAGCAGGAATATACCTCCTAGTCTGCTGGACTCCAAAACCGTTGCTTTCTCTGTGTGGGGGCGAGAAGCATGGCTTCTCATGTCCTGCAGAAAGGGCCACAGCCTGTCTGGTTGCTAGAATATTCCCTCCAGGGCTGAGCTGGTCCTCCTCCCATTCTCACCATCCTGGCTACACATCACCCACCTGCAACGGTGCAAGGCCCAGAAGGCAAGGCCCCGTCACATCGCTGGGATCACGGTGAAGGGCAGTCTCCTGGCAGTAGCCCCCCTTCTCCCAGCACACACGCACCAGAGCTCTGGGGGGAGCAGAGGGCCCTCCTGGCTCAAAATAGCTCTGTGTTATTAGCAGCATTTAATTGAAGGTGTTTCGAGGGCAGCCTCCACCGGGCCCAAACCAAATGGAAAATGACACACTGTCAAATTAATGTCCCCAGACCATGATAAATGGCTGGGGTGGTGAGTAATGCTTCCATTTCTTGTTTTAAAAGAGAAGGATGAAGCCAGGCCCTGTGTGTCTGTCCCTGTTGCGTGGGGAAAGGTCGGGGCATCCTAGGGATAAATAGCATCCCTCCCTGGCCCGCCCACCCGGGATGGGCTTCTCCAGCTTCTGCTGAGCTGTGCTTTCTCTCCCTTCCTGTCTCTGGTGGCTGGTGGGCGACACTGCTGAAGAGCCGAAGAGCTTGCAAGCCTCCAGACCAATGTCCAGGGAGGAAGGAGCAGGAGATAAGGCTAATCCTTCACCATCCACCAGTACTTTATACCTTCCAGAGCGCAGTCACCTTGGTTATCTCACTTGATTAGTTGGCATTTGAGGTCCGTTTCTGACCTGCAGCTGCACCTCTTCATGTCCTTGGCGTCACCCTTGTGGATTCCTTAAACTCACTCTGCATTTCCAACCTCTTGTACCACCTAAACGTGATTGCTAAGTGTCTGCTCTGTGCCAGGCCAGGACGGAGTAACAGTGGGTCCCCTCCCTGGAGGACGCAGATGACCCCGGATGGCCAGAGCTGGCCTGACACCCCAGCGGGGCTGCAGTGGTCTCCTGTTGAACATAAACAATTTCCCAGAACAAAAACTTCAGACGAGGCCACAAGCAAGACAAAAACAAGACCACTCTGTAATCGTGTCTGAACACAGACAAAAATGGGAACATTGTCCAAACCACAGAAATCACCGAACAGCCTCCTGTCCTGGCTGATATCAGCAACTGCTGCCCGCCTCGTTAGCAATTATAACTTAGCTTTGCCCTTTCCTTCCCTCCTTCTAGCTAAGATTCATTAAGACAGTCACAAAATTACTCCCTCCCAACTTCCTGGAAGCCTTCACTACAGAACAAAGCTCTGCTTCCTTCAGTCCCTCCCCAAATCACCACCTCCCATCAGCCCGAGTCCTCGAACCATTTCCAGCACTCTCTCACTGAGGCTCCCCACTGTCCCCCACAGTGTGAGCCCTCCTTTGTTACAGCAGGTAATACATGCACCTTCATTCAAATACAGTTATGTTCCCCACGGTCTTTGGCTGGTGGCATTGGCACCGTCAATTTTGGGCCAAGGACAGGGCAGAGTTATGGAAGAGCTACACTGTCTCACAAATAGCCTGTTACAAGTGTAGGAGTGCTGGGCCCATTCATGCTGGATGGGAGCCTTTATGGAGAAGATGGCATGGGCCGGTTGTGGAAGGAGCAGAAAAGTGAGCCAGTGAGGCACGGGGAGAGCGTGCCAGGTTCTGTCATGTGACAGGACCCTGAGCAAAGGCCCAGAGGTGCACACTGGCATGAGGCAATGTAGCATTTCCTCTCTGCTCTCTTTGCCTCTCAATACAAGGGAAATTCCTCTTATCCTTCAAGACTCAGTGCACATGTCACCTCCTCTCAGCAGTCCTCCTAGGCTGCCTTGCAGTCATTTTGCCACTCTGAGCTCCAGTTTCCCTGTTAGTAAAATAAGAAGATTGACTAAATCAGTAATTTGCAAACTTTTTTTTTAAAGGAATACAACCCTTTGCGCAAAGGTGATCTTACACAGGAGCCCAATAATAAAGAGCACAAACAAATAAACGGGTCTTCTGTGGTTGAAATGGGAGCCGGGAGCCTGCTCCTCAGGTTTTTGGCGATGCCTAGTGGGCTCCTGGAGACCCTAAGGGCTTCCTCAGTGCCAGCTGGAAGGCATGAGAGGAGAGGGCATATGTGGTCCCCCTCCAACCCTTTAATCCAGTGTCCCCCACTCTCCTGAAAGCTCCCCAAGGTCGAGCCATGTCCTGATTGGTTCCCTTTCTCCATGCCCTGTACACGGAGGATGCTGAGCAGACGCTGTTTCAGTCCACACAGTCCTCACGTCAGCCCTGCCAGGTTCTTGCTCTCCCATTCTTCCCACGCGGCTGCTGAGGACCCCAGGGAGGCCCGGGTTAGGCAGGGGCAGTGGTTCAGGCCAAACAGGGTGTGAGTAGCCAGCCAGAGATTGCCTGATCTACCCCCTCGGCCCAGCACTTCCCCACTGTGTGGAGTCTGGGGTGAAAGGCTCACTCGGCACGTCCGTCTGTCTGCCTCTATGGGCCCAGGCTCCTTTCCTCCCCCGTGACAGCCTGACCCACTATTGAGGGCAGAGGGTGGCTCTCCCAGCTCCATTACTGCCAACTCTCTTGCTGCCGCAAACAGACCATCAGTCCCTGATGATACATTGTAGAAAATTGGTTGTCAGGCCAATAAATGTATCCGATTGGATTTTTGACATCCGGGCAAACCCATTTGTAAGGCATTTGATTAAAGTGCTAAAAGGTAGCACAGCAATAGCTGGGCAGAGCTGCCCTCAGTCTGGCCTAAAAAGGGTGCTGTCCTCCCTCTGGGCGACACGCTCCCTCCTTCCCCATCTGCTCCTCTCCCTCCTTTCCCATTTTCATCCCTCACTGCTCTGCAAGTGCAGCACTCAATCAGGGCTCTGGGTGGTAGGAAGGACAGCCTGGCCAAGCAGGAGGGGATTGCCTTCCCTTGGTTGCCTGCTTCACAGGCTCAGGCCCCCAGGATCTGGCCTAGGTCCCCAGCCAAGCCCCACCTGCACCTGCCCTTCCTCCTGGATCATCAGCAGGCATCAGGCACCAAGTCCCGGTCATTCCTTTTCCTGGGGCTTAGAGAGCAGAAATAGTTCCTTTTGGACAGGCTGGTTCCCATCTCCACTCAGCCTCTCCTGGGCTTTGTGACCCTGGTGAGTTCATATCCACGGGCCTATTTTCCCACCTGAGAAGTGGGGATAATAACACAGACACTGCTTCACGCACACGTTTCTACATCTTGCATTGGAAATGGCATGCCAGTTAGTTAGGGAACATGATACATGTTACTGGACTGCGACTGGTGATGACATTATCTTGGTGGGAAACCCCACATGTGCGAAACGTGCTGTCTCATTATTTTTAGTTGGCAATCGCAAACTGCACGTTTAAGCGTAAGACTGTAATTATTGGAATCATCACAGGGAAAATAACTTTTTAGAGTTCCTTCTTTTCTTTCATTCTGTGATCTCTTCTTTTTCTATTGACTAAGTTTCTTCTGCAATACTGGGACCACATGTTTCTTAGGAACCCAGTCGTCCCATTGCAGCAGCAGCTGAGAAAAGGACATGGGGTGGAGGATGAGAGGTCGTGCATGCGGTATTTGGTGCAGGGTGGATGTTCATCAGTTCCTCCTCCTTCCTCCCCTCCCTTCCTCCTTCTTACAGCCTTCCCTCTTCAGCCTCAGACCCACCACCCTGTGCAAACTCTCATTACCCTTCTAAGGTCTGGACAATAGCCTTCCAACTAGTCTCTTTGTCCTGTTCTCTCTTGCCCTGCATCCCCAGTCCACCTTACATGGGGCCTCTGCATTGATCTTCCTGAAATCCAACCCCATACTGGCACTTACCCCCAAGCTGCAAGAGTGAGCGGTTCCTGGGTCCCTAGAACACCTGCTTCCAGCCGTATATCCCAAAGCTGATCTCCCTGCACAAACCTCTTTCCAGTTTCCCCCAAGCAGCTAATCCCCCTACACAAACTTCTTTCCAGGTGTTCCCCAGCACCTAGAATGCTTTCTTGCCCACACCACTGTCCCCTGATCTCCACCGTCCAGGCCACACTCTGCTGGTTCTCTTTGTGTGCACAGTTTGTCCTCAGTCTGCAGCTCCTTGAACCCTGGGGCAGTGTCCCATGCATTTCTTCCTCCACATTGTCCCTTTCAGAACCAGGCCACAGCACTCTGGAAACTAGCTAATTGGCCAAGAGCTCATCTCTAATAGTCTGAAGCTAGAAGGGCCTTATATACTCACATATTTTCAAGACCCCAGATCTGAAGGCATGCTTGGCACAGGCCCTGATAATGACATAACATGCCCTAAATGAGGACAGATCTGGCAAACCTGGGCTCTCGAGCCTGCCTGAGCCGGGAGGGAAAGGTAGGGCCCCTGGAGTGCACTTAAGCTGCGCTAGGATGTTCTGCGGTGCATCGTGCTGCTGTGCCTGAGCCCCCCTGCTGGGCCTCCACCTGGTTCACCTTGCTGTGCCTTCCCTGTCCCTGTGTGTGAAAGGAAGTGGTGTGACTGGCCTATGTCCCCTTCAGGCCTGGTCATTCTGGTAGATGGAGTTGAATTAGTAGGCTCATGTGTCTCTGAGCTGGAAGACAGGCTTGCAGGCAGCTGTGGCCTCCCCAGAACTGGAGGGACCTTTGCAGCAAAGCCTCCCTCCCTCCCAGGAGTGAGCATCTCTGCCCTCAGCCTCCTGCCTCAGCTGTACCTCACTTGGGACTCCCTGCCCAGCTGGGCGGAGCTGTCAGAAGCCTCCTAGATGCCTGGAGCCAGTGAGTGTGGAGCCCCAAGCTCAAGCCCACGCAAGATGCTGCTATAGTGGGTTGAATGGTGACCCCCTAAACAGATGTCCACACCCTAATTCCCAGAACCTGGGAATATTTTCTTATATGGAAAGAGGGTTTGTGCAGATTTTATTAAGTTAAGGATCTTGAGATGAAGAGGTCCTCCTGGATTATCCAAGTGGGTGCTAAATCCAATGGCAAGTGTCCTCATAAAAGACACACAAGATGTTTGACAGAGAGGAGGAAGCAATGTGACCATGGAAGCAGGAAATGGAGTGATACAGCCTCAAGTCAAGGAATGTCTGGGGCCACCAGCAGTTGGAAGAGACAAGGAATGAAATTTCCCCTACAGTCCCCAGAGGCTGACAACTTGATTTTGGACTTCTGGTCTCCAGACTGTAAGAGAAGAAATTTTTGTTGCTTTAAGACACCCAGTTTGTGGTGCTTTGTTACAGTAGCCATGGGACCCTAACGCACCTGTCCTCGGGCAGCTGCCTGCTCCACACCCTCTCGGGCAGCTGCCTTTCGCAGGCCAGCTTCAAGGGCTGTTTGCCTCGCAACTGTCTGCGCTCCTACTGCTCAGCCAGCACCTTCCCGGGGGAGGAAGAGGGGCAACTTTTCTTCAGGCCGTCTTACTTACTCAGGCAGCCTCTCATACTCACCCCTGTTCCCCATCCTGGGCCCAGGGCCCCTAAGTGCTCCCCTCACTTCCGGATGCTATAGACCTCTAGCCGTTTTCCTTGTGGGTTCCAACATGATCACTTTGTCATTGGTGTCCCTTTGTTTCTCCAATGGAATGGCAGGTCTTATCTATCACTTTACAGAGCTAAATGGAAACTTGAGAGACCACCTCATTACCCTCCGCCCTTCTAGAGATGGGAAGGAGGCCCAGAGAAGTCAAGGACCTCAGCCCCCACTGCCAAGGCCCCACAGGGAGTCAGAAGGACAGGGCCCTGGGTTCCTGGCTTCTAGTGCCAGCTCTCACCACTGCACCACACTTCCTGCCCTGGGCCCAGTGGGACCTTCCGCCGACTTGGTTTCTGATGAAATGCTTGATTCTCTGTGTTTGAAAATGTGTGTCCCATTCTGATGCTGGAGTTTCTTAGCCTCTCTCTGGGCGGGGACCCTGCCCAGGGTCTCTGGGCTCCTGTGAGATCAAGTGCAGAAGGCTAAGAGGACATCTGACCTGTGACTGTATCCTGGACTGCTCGGGCTCAGGGCCAAGGGCGTCTGTCTAAGGCTGAGACAGCTAAGGGCAGCTGAGAGGCAGGCAGACGTAGGTGCTCTGTCTTGCCTTTGTCTCTCACTGTACAACAGACAGAAAGTTCTGTCCCTTCTCTGGGCTTTGCTTTCTCATCTGCAAAATGGGCAGAGTTACATGACTGGTACCTGCCCCAAGTTCAATATAAGATTAGGGATAAGGGTTTTGATCCAGAGGGGATCTTTAGGCTCTCTTCAGCCCCTTAGCATTCCTGTGCTAAGACTGCACAGGAACGAGGCAGCAAACATTCGAACAGCTGCTGCCACTGTGACAGGGGTGGACCCACAGGACTTTAAAGCCCTGGCTGACTGAGAGTTAATCTCTTCAGCCCTTATTTTCTTTATCTGTAAAATGGAAATAACAGCACTACTGCCCAGGGTCATCCTGAAGATTAAATAGAAGAACAGAGGTACAACTCAGAGCACAGAGATCTAAGGGTATTAAGTGGCCCAGTGATTAATCCCAATGGGATTTGTGTGCCTGGTATATAGATGATAATAAATGCTCATTACCCACAGTGAGAGCTGTGGGCTAGGGCTCATCCAACCAGAAGTCTCCAAGGCTCATAGAAGGTCAGGCCTGAAGGTCACAAGGAGAAAAGAAGGCCAGAGAGGCTCATCTAGAAATTGGGGAGGGGACATGTTTCCAAGAGCCATTGTGGAATGGGAAGGGGTCAGGGTTTGGCATTGGGCAGCCCTGGGTTTAAATGCTAGCTTTGCCATTTGCAAACTGTGTGACCCTGAGCAAGTTACTTACCTTCTCTGATTGTCAGTTTTCTCCTCTGTGAAACAAGAATAAGTAATGCCCCCATCTCAGTCCTGGGAGGAGTACATGAGGGGATCTGTGCAAGGTGCCTAGCACGGAGAAGTCATTCAACATGGTAACTTCCTTGTCATCTCCAGCTTCCCTGTCTATGAAATTGAGAACAAGGGGCCACTGGAAAATTGCAGGAACCAAGGAAGGCTCCCTGGATGAGGTGGCTTTGCCCAGGCCCTGGCAAGGCCAGGAGAGGCTGTGTTGGATTGCAAGCTGCTCTCCTTCTTCAGAGGGCATCTCCATGTCACTGTGAAGTGGGACAGACGGCTACCCCATCAGGCTGCCTCTAAAAATAACCTCCCATCTTGCTCCCAGTGTTGGCACAAGCTGCAGGCTTCCTCCTGGCATTGTCCCTGCCCTGGCAGGGTTCTCCTTATGGCTCTGTCACAGCACAGAGCTTCTGCAGGGCAGGGCCAGCAGGATAATGGGCCTGGGGAAGGCATGGGCGCTCCTCGGAGCAGCACATCCCTGGGCCTGGAGAGCACAGGTTAAGGTGGGATCTAGAGCAAGCCCCAGGTCCTCTGTTAATTTAATCTTCATCCTGCACCTGGGTGTCAGAGAAGATTGGAGAAGGAAACTCCTGGGTAGTCTGCTGGTCCAATAGGGATCTGCCATTAACTTCTGGCCTCTGTCTACCCAGGTCCCTCTGTGTGGCTAAGCAGGGGAAGGTCTTGTGGGAGAAAGGTGGGCATGCACTGTCTTTCGTTATTTATAAATGCTTTCCTACTCACGGCCTCCTCTGGTTCTTGAGACCCCCCCCCAGTCACCTGTCAGGGGAGGGCTGTCCCTTAAAATGTCTTGCTGATTCTCTTTCTGGCGAGGTGCCAGGCACAGAGCAGAGCTCGGAGAGTACGCGAGAGCACTGAATGGGCAGATGGACACAGACTGCACTGGGATAGCGCTGGCTTGAACTTGGACCCGAATTCTAACTAGCCTTGGGGCATTTAAGCAAGTGACTTCACCTCTTCTTTTTCATTTAAAAAGTGGGTACAGTCCATGTGTCCACTCCTGGGTGAACCCTTTTCCAGTGCTGTCTTGACTCAGGTCCATTTGGCAGACTGCAAGGGTGACTAGGCAGAGAGATTCCTCAGGAGCCCCAGGTGCAGAGTGGGCACCCCAAATGTTAGCTGGCTCCTCCTCTACCCCAGGACCCTGAATGGCTGAGGGGCTTCTTAGTGATTTGTCCAAGGTCACCCAGCTGTTGAGTGGGGACCCGACATTGGGCCCTGAGCCTTGTGACCCAAAGCGTGTGTCCCTCCATTTCTGGATGAGGAAGAGGAAAGTTGAGAAAGAGGGAAGGCAAAGGAAGGTGGCGGGTGGGGTTGGGCCATGAGGCAGTGAGAGAGGAGAAGGCATGAGAGAGAGTGGAAGGTTTCTGGTTACAGCCTTGACCAGAGAGGCAGAGATTTCACCAACATCCCACAGGCCTTGAGATGGGCCATGGTGGTCCAGGAAGTGGGGAGACCTGAGGACAGGCAGGGGTGAGCAGGATCAGCCCCGGTGAGATCCAGGTCGCACTGAGAGCCACACTCAGAACAGTGCTGCCCAGCGAGCTCCTCTGTCTGGAGAGTCAGATGTCTCCCTTGCCCTCGACATCAGTGGGAGCACATGCTTTAAGGGCACTGCCTCAGGGGCCAAAGGGACCTGGGCTTAAGCTCTGTCATAGCCACCTGCTAACAGGAAGGTCATTTAGCCTTGTTGGGCATCAGAGTCCACATCCAGGGTTTGGACAATGCAGTCAGGCACAGGCCTCCTGGAAGCTCTCTCTGGAGGTTTGAGGGAGTGACAGGTGACAACCCACACTGAATGCAGTCAGCCCAGTGAGGGCATGCAGTGAGGATTATCAGTGATGATGGCAGTGTGATGTTTGCAAGGATTATGTGAGATACAGACGTGAACATCAGAGCATGCGATGGTGTCAATTTATTAACCCTCATCGAGGACCATGGATTCAGCCATGCATGGAGCCCACAGGGGTCCTTGCCTCCCGGAGTGGCCTCCCAGGCAGCTTCCCGGGGCCTAGGGGCTGTGAGAGGGACCTGCAGGCTCCTTCTCAGCACCTGCCCCCAGCCCTCCCAGCTCCAAGGCAGGGCCGTGCCCTGCAGGCTGAGTGTGGAGCACAGATGAGGGCATAGGAAAGATCCAAGCAGGGAAAGGAAAAAGTGAAGCTGGTAATTAGCTGCTGAGGAGGCTGGGAACATCTCTCCCCCGGGCTCAGCTGATGAGGAAGCAGCCCTGGGGGCCCAGCCCGGCTCACTCTCTCCTTTCATTAGCACAGTTTCCACTTGGCTGTTTCCATACTGGAGTTTCCATGCCGAGCTCCCAGCTTCCCTGGGGGACGCAGGTGGGTGGTGGAAATGGCTACGGCTCTGAGGTCAGAGGGTCTGCATTCAAATCCCAGCTGTGACACCTACTAGAGGCCTCTTCTTGGGCAAGTCTCTTGGGGCCCCTGTTCCTGTATTGCGACAGTGGGGTAACACCACATCCTTTGTGAATTTGTTGTGTTAGTTAAAAGAGGGGAATGTTCGTATGGTACCAGACACATATTCAGTATTCAGTGAATCTTAGGTTTTGTTTCCACCCTGCCTGGTGCTGAGCCCACTGAAACAGGGAAGAGAGAAGGTCGTCCTTGTGGAGATCAAAGGAGAGAGGATGCTGGATGACCGGGAACAAAGGACGAAGGAGAGTGGAATGTGGAGATGGAGAGAGCCTAAGAGCTGGCAGAAACCCCATTTTAAAGATGTGCCTACTGGCTCTGCTAGTTGCAGAATGCGGCCCACCCTCCTTCCCATGGCTTCTGGTGACAGGATGCCTCAGAGAGAGGCTGGCCTTCCCCGCCGCTCTCCCTTACTGCCCTGAGGAGGGCTGGATTACTGAATCCCGGAGAACCTGCTTGTTTCCCAGTCTGGAGGCTGGGGAGTGGACCTCACGGAGGACCCCCTACCCCTGCATCAGCACCAGGACGAAAGGCCTGGTGGGTTGGAGGATGAGCCCTGGATCAGGAATTAGGAAGCTGGCTGAGGGCTAGCTTTTTCTCTGGTCCTTGGTTTTCTCATCCGAGAAAATAGAACCAATAGCGTTTACCTCCAGGGCCTCCATGCAAATCTGCATGTCATGTAAGATTAGAGGAAATTCTTCAATGTCCCATTGGGGACTTCTGGCTCAGTCTCTCTTGAGGAACTGAGGATTTAAGAGACAGGATTTTTGCCACAGCCCCCCAAAACCCTCACTGGACAAGTGACACTGACTACCCATGAGTCTGGGAATTTCCTTTCTTTAGGAAGAACATATGAGAACACACTGTGCTGGGCACTCTTCTAGGCACTTTATATATATTTCTGGAGATTCATTAAATCATCACAACAGCCCAATAAGATAATTATACTATCATCAGCTCCGTCCTACAGAGGGAGAGAGTGAGGCACGAAGAGGGAGAGTGACCTGCCCGAGTCCACAGCTAGTAAAAGGTAGAGCTGGAATTTGAGGCCAGGCTGCCTGGCTCCATGCTCGTCCTCTGTATTACTTCTTGTGAAGTACGCCAATAATATTTAGAGTATACAATATTCACTGTGTATCTGTTAGCTTTTGCTGCATAACAAGCTACTCTCAAAACTAAGTGGTTTTACTTTTCACAGTCCTATAAGCTGGCTGGCTATGCCTCTGCTGGTTTCTCTGGGGCTTGCTCAGTCAAGTGCATTCAGCTGGGCAGTCGGCTTCAGGAGCTGCAGGACTGCAAGGTCCACTGCGGCATTACTTGCATGCCCCGTGCTGGCTGTGCCTCAGTTCTCCAGTTGTCCTGTTATCCCCCATTATGCCAAGCAGCCAGCTCAGGGCAGCATTCCCAAGGTCAAGAGTGGAAGCTATGAGGTCTTGTGGAACCCAGGCAACAGAGCTTCCACAATATCCCTCTGCCTCATTCTATTGGTGTGGAAAGTCCGGACTCAGGGGGTGGGGAAACAGATTCCCCCTCTTGATAGGAGGAGACTCAAAAACTTTATGGACACACGATGCCAGGGTTCACTGTTGGGACACTTACTAGTTGTGAACTTAGTCTTTTTTACTTTGTCTGAACCTCAATACCTTCCTTTATACAATGGCACAATACGAATCCCCTTGTCAGGTATTATGATGACTAAGTGAGAAAAGGCCATAAGGAGCTTTGCACGAGGCTAATACATAGATGCCCACTGATATCACAATTAACAGACTGTTCTTATTCACCTATGAACTCAAGGTAGAAAAGGACTTCAAGGAAACTCTAAGAGGCTTGGTACTCTACCCGAGTGAGCTGCCTACAGAGTCACGAGTTATCCAGGTCTCTGCACGCGTGCGCGCACACACACACACACACACACACACACACACACACACATACATACACCCCTGCAAACTGTACCAGCTACCACTCTTAGACTAAAACAGAAAAAGCAAATATTCCAGTCTGGGGGTGGCAAATTGCTTTCTCATGCTTGCTGGCTGTGAGAGGGTGGTGCTGGCTGCCTGGGTCCTGCACAGAGAGGGCCATGAGGCTGGGCCTGGCTCAGCGGCCAGGAGAGCCAGGGTTGACCGACGGCATTTGCCCCAGGGGCAGGAGGGGCAGTGGGCCACACGTGCCATTTCCTTCCCACCCTGTTCTGGCCTTAGCTTTGATCTCACCAGCTGCAACATGGAGTGCCAAGTGAATTGTGTGCTCTAGGCCTCTCATTTCATGGAGGAGAACACAGGTCCAGAGTGGTCAGGACACTGGCCCAAGGTCACACAGCAAGATCATCCCCTGGTCAGTGACTTTCTTGTGTTTTCATTCTTCCCCAATACTTGGGGTGTCTGGACAGGTTTGCATTTGACTGTTGCTGCCTGAGTTTCCAATCTCCAACCACGAAGGCTGGTGACCCAGAACTTCCTGGTCGAGCTCAGGCCTCAGGGTCACACCAGACACGAGGCAGGCGGCGTGGGGGAGAAGGCTTCCCAGCTCATTGCTTGGATTCAGAAAAGGGCATTTTCAAGTTTCTTGAGATCACCATGGAGGCCAGCCAGCTAATTCTATTTTCACCCGAGGATCAATCATTTCCCCCTGGTCCGTGCGCAGGCCAGCTGCATGCACTCAGCCCGGCGGGCACACGATCCGCAGTAAAGGAGGGGTGATTATTTAGGCCCGTGGGGCCAGCGGGTGTGGAGCTCCCTTTCCGAGGCAAAGACGTGACACAAATCTTCCCACTGCCCCGCCAGCTCCTCCTCTGTATCTGCCGAGGGTGACACTCAGACAGCGTCTGCCCACAAGGCCCCACCATTAAGGAATTCATTAATCAGAGTCCTGTTTACAGCTCTCTGGCAAGCGATCATAATTTACTGGCTCAAGCCAGACCCTGGGCCTTCCTGCAAACTGCTGTGACATTTGGTAAAAATATCAACTGGGGACCGGGCCAGGCCGGGAGGTGCGTGTGCAATTCACGCTGACTTGTGAAACAGAGGCACAGTGTGGGTCACAGGCAACAGGGAAGACAGCCTGTCACTGGTTCAAGGTGTCACCTTGGACAAGTCACTCCTCTGTCATCTCACACGTGTATTGTGTGGAGGACATGGCAACATCTGCCATCCCACAGCCTTGTCCTGTGAGGTCTGCACAGGACACGCCTGTATTGTATTTTAAAAAGAAAAAAAAGAAGAAGAGGAATCCATCGGAAACATTTATAAACTGCCAATCTCAGTTCAAGTCCAGGTTTCCAATGTGACACTGGATGTGCACTCCTACGTGGCCGGGGCCTCCATGCAAGGCCAAGCAGGTGTTTGCTGCACAAAGCATCCCGCTGTGGGGCCGAGCGCGGGCTGAATTCCTGCTGACGGCCCTTCGTGCCATGGGGTGTGTGCTGGTGTGGGGCTGTATGGTCAGAGAAGGGGTAGGTACTTTTTGTAATTCTCAAAAGGCATTTTTGTGCCAGTGGTGGCCCTGCCTGGGCCCACAGAGGTCCTGTGGTTTGCATTTGGCAGAGACTGAGGGTGTGGCTTCAGAGGTAGGGACACAGGCAGGGCACAGGCTGGCAGTCAGGACAGCTACCTGTGAAAACTTGGGGAAGTGCCTTCCCTCCCTGGGCCACAGTTTCCTCATTTGAAAAAATGAGAGGGTTAGCTAGCTCATCTCAAAGGTCCTCTGGCTATGGAAGAATATGACGCATAAAAGGGCAATAAGCAGACTCAGCCAGGGGCCCTGGATGGGTGAACTGAATTGCATGCCTTAGCACTGGGGAAAAGTTGGGGGGCCGGCACAAGGGCGGGATGGGGCATGCACAGACTGAGCACAGCCCTCCTGTCCCCACACTTGCCTTGTGGAGCCCTTTAAAGCAAATTCCGGCTGATAGGGAAGACCCCATGGCTGTAGCCATCTCAGTGACCACAGCGAGGAGGTCACACAGGAAGTTCACAGCAGAGGTGGGTCTAGAACCTTGGTTCCGATTCAGCTTTTGGACAATAGTATTTCTATCAAACATGTTACGTTCAGACAGTCTACCCTGATCCTTACCCTCCTCAAGGGTGTGGATGGGTTGGGAGAGGCCCTTACAAGTTGGAACCTGGAAGAAGGAGAGGCATTCTAGGCTGGGGGATGACAAGAGACAACCAGCATGGTGTAGGGAGAGCTCACCGGTCCTTTTGCCTCCTCAATTTTCTTTTCAAGTGCTCAGAACTTTTTCTTTCCTCCTCTGTTGGTTGTGCTCTGTCTGTTCTTACTGCCATCTCCCTGTTCTGTCCTTGACATTTTCTACACCAGGGGTCAGCAATCAATAGCCTGCAGGCCAAATCCAACTAACTACCTATTTTTTTTTAAGTTTTACTGGAATGCAGTCACATTCATTTGTGTACATGTTGTGTATGGCCACTCTGCACTGCAACAGCCGAATCGAATGGTTGTGGCAGAGACTGCATGTATGGCTCTTGATGCTAAAAATATTGTTGTCTGGCCTTTTACAGAAAAAATTGGCCACCCCCTGCCCTAGACCCACCAGAGCTCAGGAAACTGGAATCTTGATAAAGTTATTGTCCTGTTTTCCTTATTTTATAAGTAAGGGAAATGAGGCACAGAAAAGCTAAGCAACTCGCCCGAAGTCACACCGCTAATGGCAGAGCCAATATCTGAAGCCAGAGAGTCTGACTGTGGAGCTGGTGCTCTGCTCCTGAGGAAGGTCCCTCTTCCCAGGTCCTGGGACTTCCAAACACAGAGTAGTGCCCAGGGTACAGGCCAGAACACGAGCATCTTATGGCCTCTGCCTCGGCCATTTTCTTCCAAAGCAACTCCCTTTCCTAGAGTATAATGGACTAGATGTCTTTGATTGACCATGAGAAGAAGGCTTGTGTGGTATACTATGTGTCTAATTGGTCTTTTTTTTCAAAACTTTAAAATGAGACTATGAGCTAGTACTTGTGTGCCTGGCTTACGTGGAACGTGGCCATTTGCGCGTGGTGGCACTAACGCCCGCTGTTGCAATAGCCAAGGAAAGGAGGGTGCCGCGAACGGCCGGCCGCCTCCAGAGGTCTCGGGAGGAACCCACCGAGGAGGGTGGGCGGGCTGCAAGCCCATTCGAAGCAGAGGTCTGTGTTGCCGCCCTCAGTACGCAATGGTGTTTGTTTCCTGTGGAATGATCAACTGATTTTTATGTACTGAAAAACAAAAATCAATTCCTTGAAATGGGTCCTGAAGGAGTACCTGAAGGAGTACCAGGCAAACTCACTTAAAATTTGTATATACCTAATGATTTTTCAAATTTTATGTAAAATAAACTTTTTACATAACAGTATGTAAGCATTTCTATCATGAATCAAATTTTTTCAGAGTAGCTCATTGTTAGTGTAAAATGGGCCTGTGGAATGGATTGCTGTAAGTTGTTTTATATACATGTACTTTTTTCCTCTCGTGAATTCTGGGGCTCCTTCGTTTTGAATAATATGGAAAGATGTTTGAAAGAAGAAAATGCTGTGTAGAGTGGTAAATACCACCACACCAAGCTAACCTTTAAAAGGGGCAACGAATAGCTGAATAAATGGGCGCCTTTTCCAGGAAGTCGCTCCTTCTGATTCCGAGGACAAAGGCGCCCCGGGATTGAGCACCGACAGGAAACGCAGCTCTGTTGGGGACAATCAGTTCAGTTCACTTGCTGAACCAAACAGGTTTCTGTCAGTGACAACAGATTTAATTACTGTCAAATGGCATGTCGAATGCTAGGCAGGCAAAGATTTGAAATATGAAACAAAGTTGTAACTTGATAAATACTCTTTGAGTATTCTGAAGTCTTCTGGAGACATCTGGCTTTCTGCACAGTTTTCTCCAGTTCGTCCAGAACTCGCTCCTGTTAGTTCACAATTCCTGCTCGAAGCAGGTGTGGCGAGCACTGGCAGCCCCGCCTCGCAGCTTCGGAGCCTGAGGCCTGGGAGTCGGACGGCTTCGCCCAGCAGAGCTGCCCCAGCCAGCTCCCCCACCCCTCAGCTCTGGACTCCTCGGACGTGCTGCCTCTGCAGTGAAATGTAACACAATTACACTGTTTTTCACTTTGTCTCCACTTGTCATTAATTTTGAGGGCTCCTTCCAATAGATCCCAAGGAATAAGTCTGGAAAGGACAGTCCATGGGTCACAGGCCACATGGGGACTTCTTTTTAGGGGACAGGACAGGGGGCAGGAAGGGCCTTTCTCAGTAAGGCAAGGAGACAAGGAAAGATGCTTTGTTGGGAGCCAGAGTGAGACTCCTCTTCCAAATCCTAGCTCTGCCACTGGCTGGCCAAGTAACCTTGGAATTATCAGATTTCTTTGTGCCTCAGTTTCCTCACCCATAAAACGAATATACCGATGCCCCTACCATCACTCTATTAGGGGCTTGTGGCTTTGGGAAGGTTAAAATGACAAAATATATGAAGAGCTCCTGTCACTTAACCAGCTGCTCAGGGATGGCGATTATTATTATCTAGGGCAGTTCATTTGCCCCTCTGCTCTGAGGCCAGAATCACACACCCAGCCCTTTGCTGTATAACTAAAATTTGTTTTTGAATAGTCTGCTGTAAAATGAAAGGCCATTAAATGAAAACCCATTCAATAAATTTTAATGAGAAAAATTGATGTCTTCCATCCCAGGCACTGTTTTGAGGCTGCCTCTTGGGCAGACTCCCTGAGGTTGGTCACCGTGTTCCGCAGGTGATGCTGACGCACGCCAAGGTCTGAGAATTGCCACCTAGCCTTACACCTTCCTTTCACCTGGGAAAACCCCAAGACATTCCTCCTCCCCTCAGGACTGGGTATGTGCTCGGGTTAGGGGTTTTACACTGAAATGCAGCTTTACACATTCGCTTCCTGAGCCCCATTTTACAGGTGGAGAAACTGAGCTGGATACCTGCAGAAGGCCACCCAAGCAAGACATGACAGCGCTCTGGGACGAATCCCAGGCTGGTCCATCCCCAGGCCCTGTGCTCTATGACCTACCTGTGGGAAGAGAGCAGCTTTGCTAATCCAAGCTTTCCTGAAATTACACTGGTGGGTGGGAGGGCTCAGATAATCATCCCACAGGGTAAATTCTCCTGGCAGGGGCTAGGCCGGTGGGGTGGCTTGTATATACAGAGCCAAGGGTCCTAGGCACATTGACTTGGGGCCCAGCTCACAGGTTCCTCTAAGACTTCCCAGCATAAATGGGGAGAGAATCCTAGCAAGGGCACTCAGCTGGTGCCCCTGGGGTCTCCGCACACCTTACTCATCAACACAGGTGCCCCAGGAGCACTAGGGTGGTGAGGCGGGGGGATGACTCAGGACAGCTGCATCGAAGCTGGGTCTCCTCCCAACCTGTGGCCCCTCCCTAGCCAGCTGGGTCTCTGCCTGGACACCAGAGGTAACGAGAGCTCCTCCTGTCTGGGAGACAGCGAGTACAGGGCTGTGCCAGATCTTGTGTGTGCAGACACAAGAGACACCCCTTCCCCACAGGTTTTGCAGTCTCCCTGGGAAGTAGAACATGCCATGGAAAAGAGCGTAGGCTGTGTGTGTGGGTGTGTGTACAGAAAGTGCACCAAGGAGTGAAGCTGTGAGCTAGGAGAGGCAAGATTAGTGGGGAGAAGAAAGGGGAAGAGGAGGAAGGGGAGGAGGAGCAGGAGGAGGTAGAAAGCTCAGGGAGTAGTAAATGGAACAAGACTTTTCTTGTCTTGATTCTCCAACGTCTACCCACAGTTGGATACAGAGGCAGAACTATCCCCCAGGCGGGGGTCACAGGCACAGCAGAGCCTGGAGGGGCCCAACTGGTTTTCAGGGGCACTGGGCCAGTTGCCACGTGGGAAAGGAACCTGGCTGACTAGGGGCTTGACCAAAGGGGACCTCATGAGGCCGCAGATCATTGTCGCCACAGAACAAGACCCATGTTGACAGATTTCCCAACTTTCCAATCCAGAAGCTGAATTTCTGTAACAATTTCCAATTTTTGAAGACTTACTCAGACCCAGTGACATATGAAGTCAGTCCAGAAAGTATCCAGCCACATACTACGAAAGAGACATTTACTGAAGAAGATACAAGACACAAGGAACATTGCACATAAGACGATGACACCTCAGTCCTCTTCAAAGTAGGCACCTTGGGACCTCACACAGATCTCTCAGTTGCCATTAGCTGCCCTGTTGTATTTTCCTGAATCTCACCAACTATTCAAAATCTCTTCCCTTTCAAAGGTGATTTTAGTTTTGGGAAAAGCCAGAAGTCACAGGGTACCAAATCTGAGCTGTAGGGGGCTGAGTCACCTGGGTGACTTGATGTTTTGTCAAAAAACTCTGCACAAGATGTGTTGCATGAGCGGGTGGTTGTTGTGATGAAGTTGCCAATCTTCACCAGTTGCCCATAGTTGCAGCCTTCTGAGTCATCCAAATAGTTTCAGCAGAGGAATGTTCAAGCTTAATGCAAAATTGGATGCAAATTCATTGCTTTACTCGCTCAGTTATTTTGAAAGCGATAACCACATAGTAACATGCTCACTCAACGGCATCTACTTCCCCCACTGACTAGTGCAGTGAAGTCGTCATTGGTCACTCATGCACAGTCCAGTCCACTCTCCTTGGTTGCTGGGTTATGTTGATGTTGTGCAAACTTGTCTCAATGCATTAGCAATGGTTGGGCTTTTTCTAGACAGACCTTGTATATATGTCAGTGGGCCAGATTCAGCTTGGTGAGTGTCTGACCTGGTCTATTTGCTCAGAAAAGAGCATGAACTTTGGGGTCAGATGAACTGAGTTTGCAACTCACCTGCCACTTTCTGCCTGTGGGGTTCTGGGCAAGTAATTTCATCTCAAAATCTCTGTTTCCATATCTGAAACATGTGGATAAGAATGACTGTCCCCAGGGTCATGGTGGGATTAAAAATAATACTTGCCAGGATCCTTCCACAAGAAACCAGTAACTAGCACATGTAAGTGATCAACAATTATCAGGTCCTTTTATCTTCAGCCTGTTCTTCTCAGGCAATGCTTCTTAGAAATACCCTCTTTGGCATCTTTCCTCTTAGAAACCATCTCCCTTGGTTTAGGTTGAAGGTGTGGATAATTGCTCTGACTGGTGTGGTTCAGGGGGTTGGGCATTGTCTTGCAGAGCAGAAGGTTGCCACTTCAATTCCTGGTTGGGGCACATGCCTGTGTTGCGGGCCAGACCCCCAGCTGGGGGTGTGTGAGAGGCGACTGATCTATGTTTCTCTCTCACATCCATGTTTCCCTCCCTCTCTTTCTTCCTCCCTTCCCCTGCCTCTGAAAATAAATAGTCTGTTACTTTGGATCTGAGCCCTATTTCTTTGAGGATAAAGTTCTCTTCCCCAAAGGGAAGGGCAAAAAGTATTAGACAAGTACATGTGAGTATGCCCCCGTGCCCCATTCTGTAAGAAACTGGTGCTCAGAGGGAGGGAAAGGCTGCCAAGGCCACCTAGTATGTATGATGGTAGCAAAGCTAAGGCTAGAAGTTCAGCTTCATGGCTCCCAGCCTGGTGCTTTCTGCACCCCTTCTCTCAGCTTCGGATGGTTCTGCAGAATTGGGGAGGGGGTTCATGGAGGGTTGGCTTTCTCTCCCAGATAGTGCAGTCAGGACACATTTTGGTGAGCTGGAGCCTGGGAAGCTGACCCCTTTGGAGAAGATCAGGGCTGTGGATTGGGCAGGCACTCATGAGTTCTCTGGAGCCTTGGAGCCCCGAGCGGGGGAGGGGAGCTCGGCCTGAGCCACTTCTGGGCCCTGGGCTCCCAGCCTTGACTGTTCTTATCCTGACACTTTGCATTGTTATGTCTCCCAGGTGCATTTGTCCCTTGGGTTTTGTCAGCTACAGTGCATGCAAGTTCAGAGTGAGGACCCTGACCTTATCATCTCAGCACTTCCTGGGACAAATTGATTGCCTGAGACTTAGTGGCGCTTCTTGAAAGCTTGCTTATTGGAATACAAGGAGAGATAGAAGAGTTGGCTTTCTGTCTACCAAACAAGCAAAAGCAATCTTAAAATATTACCACGAAATGCTGGCAAGGTAGTGGTAAGACTGGCATAGTCAGTCAGTGCTGGTGGATTCTCTTAATCATTTCACTGTTTTACAAAACACTGCGCAACACGTAAGGCGTACTGTACAGATGCTTCCACTTTTTGACCTAGTAATTCCATTACTAGAAACTTGCAAATGACCTCTATTTTCTTTAGTTGCCCTTTTCTTCCCCAGTGCTCCACCCATTATTTGAACTAGTTTTCCTTTTTTTCCTCTCTTTCCTTATTGCCCAGAGAGTTCTTAAAGCACTTCTGCTGTTTTTGTTTAAGCTACCTTGAAAGGAACATTAACTCATGAGCAAAGCTGGCACTTTCAAGCCCATTAATGTAAGAAACACATGAGACTGCAGCCCTGGCAGTCTTGGAGGCCACACTTGCCAGCAGGGCTGGTTCTGCCTTACTTTCCTTGGGCTTCCGTTGTGTGCATAGAGGAGTCAGTTGTATTTGCCTTTGTTGCTCCCTGGACACCGCATAGCCCCCTCTCCCCTTCCCCTTGGAAAATCTCCTGAGAGCCTTAACAGTCTCAGCCTAGGGGTCTGTGTCCATAGGGAGCTGGTCTCATGGGATGGCTCTCCAGGGATGGAGAAGGGAAGGCATGCTGTGTGGGGCAGGAGGCCAGGGGAGCTGGAAGGACAAGAAGTACATCTCCAAACAGTTTCACAGGGAGCTCGGGGAAAGTTTGCTGTGAAGCAGAGGAGCCCGGGCAGATAAGACCCCATGGTGAGATTCATACAATAGTTCAAAAGGTTTCTGTCTGGCGGTATCATGTTGTCCCTTCAGATTCTCTTGTTGAACCCCAGACAGCTTCTTATCAGACTTGTGTCTTGCAAACAAACAAACAAACAAACAAACAAGCTGCTAAGACCCAGAGGAGTGACTCTGAAACAGGACTTTACAGTGAAGCAGTCTGGTCCCTGCCACCTGCGCCATGAGAGCCTTTGCCTTCTTTCCACACAGACACAGCTCAGTGCATCTACACATGGGCTATTGATTTCACTCTGTTTCTTACTCTTTTTTTAAAAATAAAATACTATGTATTTTTACAATTGCTACAGTCTTTTAAAACATGCACCTAGCACACTCTCTTCATCTTTTCTCCAAGTGAGTCCAGGTCACCTAACATCTCATACCACAGACATCAGTATGACAGACACTTTTGGATTTTTATTTCTGTGGGTACCTTGTCCAGCTCTCAGGGAGAGCCAGATACTGCCCTCCTCTGAGGAACTGCTCCTATTAACATGTTAGTGTTGGAGGGAGCCTCAGAGATGGTTTCTTCCAGCTGGTCCATCATCCAGATGGGAATTCTGAGGATCTGAGAGGGAGTGTGACTGGCCTCTGGTCACCCACGGAAGTGATAACAGAACCAAAGCTGCAACCTTGGTCTCCCCCTTCTTTGTTTGGAAATTACAGAGGTGGCAGGTAAAGGGTGGGGCATTGAGTGTATAAAACAAGGCAGTGACCCACAGATTGGAGGGCAGGGCAAGGCGCTCGGTGTGCGGTCAGGCGAGGGTGGAGAAAGAAGGTCACTTGACATCCTGCGCCATCTCTCTTATCAGGGAAATGGGAGTCGGGCTGGTACTGCTGTTCAATGAAGTCCAGGAAGGGTGTGTGTGTGTGTGTGTGTGTGTGTGTGTGTGTGTGTGTGTGTCCCTCTGTGTTTCCTCCCTAAGACAGTGGTAGCAGCAGTGACTGTTACCTCTACAGAGAAGAGCAAATGAGCTCGGAGCAGGGGCAGAAGGAAGACAGTGAGGAGCAGCCAAGTGAAGCCAGCTGTCCTCCCAGCAGTGAGCGAGGCTTCCGGTCCGCGTGCTGCATGCAGCAGGATCCTGAAGCCAGGGCTGATCGTGTGTGAGTGACAGCTCAGAAGGGTCTCTCCCAGACACTTGTTATGTCACCAGGAAATTGGTAGTAAAAACAGCAACACAAACCATAGAGGACCTTGGGCTTGTCAAAGGCTCGTCTTACCACACAATTGCAGGTCAGGGTATAATCTATATGCTTTAAAAAATTGTGTGTGCTTATTATTAAAAATATGAGAAATATAGACAGGAATGACAATAATAAAAAACAATTCATAATCCTCAAAGTATTTGTTTTATACTATTCAAAAATTTGAGTCCTACTGTATATATGAATGTATTTTTTTGCCAAATAATTTATTGCCACATTTTCTCTTTACATATCATTAAATCTTCTTCAAAGGCATTGTTTAAAAAGACTATATCTTATTCTATTGTGTGACTATACTATATGTTATTAAACCAATCCCCTACAATGCTATCTTGTTGGACACTTTTGTGGTTTCCAAAGTTTGGCTATTATAAATAGTTCTCTGACAAGCATAGTTTTACATATACAAATTTGTGCCACAAATTCTGAGAATTAGGTTCTTAAAAGGGAATTTGCTGTGTTAAAGAACTTTTTATAGGGTTCTTAAAACATAGCACCGAATTGCTTTCCAGTGTCTGAAGGTACTTTTGATTCATATCCATGTCTACATAGAACATAGCATTTTTAAAAGTCTTTGCTAATTTAAAAGTTTAAGCATGGTTTTAAAATTATTTATGGTACTTTAAAAATTATTTATTTATTTACTTGACAAGAAAGACATTTTTAATTGTTTGCATTTTTCTAGTCACTAATTTGTATTTCTTCTGTGAGTTTTCCATGTATGTTTTGTTCATTTTTCCATTAGTATTTGAATTTTTTCTTATTGATTAAATCTTTGTATAATAAGATTGATTTTTTTATTTATTTATTACAAGTGTTTTTAAATTTGTGATGAGCCTTTTTCATCTTGTTTATAGTGTTTCAGAGAGTTTGGATGATTTCAATTTTCTTTTAGTGAGATGTGTTAATTTTTCTTATCTTTTTGCTTTCATATTTTTATGCTTCTAGAACTTTTTTGTTCCCATTACAAAAACTGATAAACATTTATTTTTGTTTTCTTCTAGATCTTTATGGCTTTGCTTTTTATGTGTTACTCTTTTATCCTCTGTACTGTGTTTTGGCATCAAGGCTGATGTGAAGATCTGAATTTTTTTCATTCTGTAACTCACTAGCCCAGTGCCTCAGCCGAGGTCGGTCAGCATGGCTCCTTCCCCACCTCACCGTCCAGGGACTCCTTGCGCAGCCGGCACTTACACCCTGAGTGCTGCTGTTGAGGTTGTTTTTACTTGTCTGGATCTATTGAGTAATTCTTGTACTATAATCATACTGTTTTATAATGATTATAACTTTGGATTATATTGCTTTATTTTTTTGTGGGGAAAAAAATTCCTTCATTGAACTTAATTCCCAAAATCTTCTTGGAAAGCCTTGCCTCTTCATTTTCCCAGATGAACTTTACCATAATTTAGAGATTTAGAATAACTTGATCAAGGCCTTGATACCATAGTTTTCAGAAAATGCACTGAATATAATCAATTTGGGGAAGAATGAGCATTGTTATACTATTTAAAAGTCTTCTGCTTTGGGAGTATGCTGTATCTCTCATTTACTGAAGGCTCTGTGTCTCTGAAACACATCCTCGTTTCTTCATGGTGTCCGATACGTTCACTGCTGAGGTAACTCACATTTACAGTGCTTGTGGGTGTTGTGAATGGGATCTTATTTTTTTTCAAATGTTATATTCTCTGGTTCTTGTGGGTACACACAAAAAGTAATGTTTAAAATATGTACTTGTTATGCATGTAGTCATTTGAGTAATTATTAGTTCTATCAGGTTTTCTTCTTTTGAGAATGAAAAAAAATAAGCAATTACAACAGGTCCTTAAATAGTGTTGTTCGTTCAACACTAATGAGGAAAAACAATGGAATCTTGGCCACGACCGTGTCTGGGAGGAGTTCGCATGTTCTCACCATGTCTGTGTGGATTTTCTCTAGGACTCTGGTTTCCTTCCCATCCCAAAGCAATTCTGTGTGTGTGAGGTGGCAATTCTGAGTGAGTGTGGGTGGGAGCGGCCCGGCGATGGAAGGGTGCTCTGTCCAGAGTGGGTCCCACCTGTTGGCCTGAGCTCCTGGGAGAGATTCTGACCACTGGTCACTGACTGACCTGGCGTTGGGAAATCTTTCCCCTGTTTTTATTAATCTTTCTTAAATGTACATAAAGCTCATATTTATTTTAATGTTTCATATTAGAAGTGTTTTAGATGTGTCTTTGATATTTTTGTGACCGGAAATATGGCATAGAAATTAATCTGTGTTTCCATCAATTAACCAGTTGTAAAATTGGTTTCCTTCTACATTGCTTTGTTAATGTAGCAGTCCCCAGGAACCTCCTGAGACAGCGAGGGCTCACTGTGTACCACCTGATGACGGACTCTCCTCCCTCCCAATAGTGACACCTCTTTTTCTCTGTTCCTGTCTTTATTGTATCTGCTAGGGCTCACAAAATAGTGATAGCTAATGGGAGTGCTTTAGGGATCATTGATTTTTCCCCAGTTTTGATGAAATACTTCTGGTTTTTGCCAATAGGTATTATGTTCATTATTTAATGTGAGAAAGTTTTTCTTTTTAAATCAAAGTAGAAAAGTATCTTATTTTTAGTTTACTTAAAACATTTAAGTGAGATCTTTCTGCAGCATTTTATTAAATTTTCTTTTCTATTTCTTTTAAAATAATCCTATGATTTTTCTTTTCTAACTTACTGACACAATGTTTTGTATTAACAGATTTCCTAATATTGAATCATGTCCACATTCCTGGAATAAAAATTACTTGATCATGGCCCATAAACATTTTCATTCAAAGCTGGTTTTGCTTTGCTAATATTTATTTAGAAATTTTGTGTTAACATCCAGGTTGTTAAGAAACCAGGAACTGAAATGAAACTGCCTGTCTTTGAACCCTGTGTCTGCCACTTCTGGCTGTGCACTTTGGGCAAGTGTCTTCCCTCTCTGATCCTCTGAAAAAAATGGGAATGGCTTGCATCCAGCTCAGATCAAAGGGTTGTAAGGATGAAATGAAACTAACATTTGTAAAGTCCTTCCACATTTACCTCATCTGAATCTAACAACCCTATGACTTCAGTATTATCATTTTATTTAACAAAATAGAAAACCGAGGTTCAGAAAGGTCAAGTAACTTGCTCAACATCACAGAGCTGGTAAAGTGCTGAAGAGATAGGGCTTATCCATTTGTCTGTAGCTGAGATGCATTTGTAGTTCCTCTAGGGCCAGTTGCTTGACATCTGCCTGCCTTAGCTATGCAACTCCTTTTGTTCTGATAGACTTTCTTTTCTTTGGAAAATTGTTTATTCTCTAAAACCAGATCAAATATGTCCTCCTCTATGAAGTCTTTTTGCCTCAACCAGAAGGTCCAGGTACTTTTAGGTCGCCACTGCATTTACCACTGTTATGCACTTGCCGCCGGTTCTACAGGGTGCCGTGTTCACCCTTCACCCTGGTCCGAGTGCACAGCACGTGCTGCCTCCCAAGGAGGGTTCAGCCCATCCTGTTGGGGGACCCCACATGAGAAGCAGCGTGGCATGGCAGAAAGGGCCCATTTGGAGTCTAAATCTTAGCTTTACCAATAGTGGCAACTTGTCTGTCTCCCCAGAGCCTCATTGTCGTCTTCTGTAAATTGGAATAATATCCCCAGCCTCACCAGGCAGTTGTGGAAATTACATGAGGGTAAAGCCCTCAGCCCTGTGCCCAACAGGCAGGTGCTCCATCAACACTGCCCCGCCCCCTTTCCCTGGGGGAAGAGCTACAGCTTCCAGGGTGGGGAAGGGGTGGCGTTTCCCGTACTTGTCTCCCTCCCCACTAGCACCCAGCACAAGCTGGACAAGAAACGCTTCTCGACTGAGTCTCCCCACAACCCTGTAAGAGAGGGAGCAATTGGTGTGCTCACTTGCAGATGGAGAAACTGAGGTTCTGAGGAGAAGATGGCCTGCTCAAGATCAGAGAGGCACATAGCGAAAGAGCCAGCCCCAGAACCCAAATTCCCTGGGCTATTTCAGTTCAACAGCATTGCTTCTCTGGCCCCACGGAGGACGCCCAGAGTGTCCTCAACCTGCACCTTCTGGAACCACGTTAATAGGCAGATTTTGAAAGAAGTTTCTGAGGTTAAAAAACAACAGGCTGAACAAAACTCTACCACTGTTTTGGTGTTTAATTATTTATATGCTACCCTTTCATACCACGGGGGCTTCAGCATCTGGACCTCCGTCAGCCAGGCCTGGCATTGAATCTCAGCTCTGCCGCTTGTTAGCTGGGTGATGAATGTGATAAGTGACAGAGTCGGGAGCATTTATTAAATGCTTTTGTGACCAACTGTTTATACCCTTAGCAACATAACCAACAAGGATGAGAACAATGGCAACACTGACAAGAATGCTAGTTTAAGAGCTCGATGTGAAGTATTTCTATTCCTGTTTTATAGAGAGGAAACCGAGGCACAAGCAACCAGCCCAGATTCACAGCTGGGGCAAAGGCAGGCTGCCTGCTGCAGAAGCTGTCTTGATTTTTATTGAGGGGTGAGCTAGAGTTCTGAGGAGGGTGTGTGGGAAGCCCTCACTTGAGGAACACTGCCCTGCTCTGAGCGGAGTGAACACCTTCTTCAAAGGTGCAACAGTCAAAGCCACACTCAGGAGCGACCATGGCCATAGGTGTCTGACATTCCTGGAGGCTGTGTCCCTGATGGTGACTTGAAAACAGCAAGCTCCGGCCTGGCAGGCCTGGGTTTTGATCCCAGATCTTGGATTAGCTGTGAGACCTGGCCTAGGGCTAGCTACTTAACTCGCAGGCCTCAGTTTCTTTGTCAGTGAAATGGGAATACTATTAAGGCACGGGAGCCAGGTTTGGCCTCCTCTGTATTGCATGGCTCACACACAGTCATGATGCAGTCTTGGCAATTTGCATTAGGAGGATATAACCTCTGCCCTAGGGCCTCTTCCTCTCTAAGCTCTCTGTCACCCGCCTTATTCTTGCCAGCATCTTCCCAGCACTCCTTCCTCCTGTGCTTCCTCTCCCAGGTCCCTCCCTCTACTGGCCATTCCCCAGCTCAGGAAGTCAGCAATTCCCCACCTCAACCCCTGCCTTGATACCGTACCTACATGTACGCACATGCACACAGGAAGGATCTTGGTTTGGGTTTTTGCAGAAGCAGAGCCAAGGACTTCAGTGGCAGTTCTTGCTTTGGGAAATGTCCCAGAAAACACCAATGGGGACGGAGGGAAGGCATCCCATCACGGGATACCTGACAGGGGCTGTTACCATCACGACCACAATGACTGCTGTGGGCCCTGCAGCTCCATCCTGCCAGCAGCATAGAACCTCATCACAGCCACGCTGTCTGAGGAGCCGAGGAGCTGGGGCATTACTGCACCAGCTCCTGTCAACCATTGGCTGACAGCTGCTTCCCAGGGATGCTAACTGCTGACAAGCCCAGTCTTTTTGTGTCTGGGCAGGGAAGGTTCCAGCGGCCTTAGAACTCACAGTTGAAGCGATTCCTGTGGTGGCAGATGGAAGCTGGCAGGGCTTGGGAGGGTGGGGGTAGGGCACGGAGGTGACAGCATCTGCTTCACCAGTGGTCCTCACACTTGACTGGCTGTCAGGATCCCCTGGAGAGCTTGATAAAACCCAGGTTTCTGGGCTCATCCCCAGAGTTTCTGCTTCAGTGGGCCTGGGTGGGGCCTGACAATTTGCATTGCTAACAAGTTCTCAAGTGTAGCTGCAGCTGCTGGTCCAAGGACCACACGGAGGACTACTGCTGCTTCTACTACTACTATACACAATCCCCTCCCCCTACCAAATCAAGTCAAGTGCCTCTGCCTAGTGGCACTCTGGGGAGGTGCTCTGTCTCCTCCCCAGATACACTTGCAATGTTATCTCTCACAGCCCCTACAAATACTGTACTAGCATGTGTACTGTCTCTGGAAATTGTCTTGTTATTTCTGGCCTCTGTACCTTTGCTTACTCCATTCTCTGCTGAATGTCCGCTGCCATTTCTGCCTGTTGGGATTGTACCCATCCCATCATTTCAGTGCCTCCCCTCTTCTCTTTAGTCTCCCCCACTGTCTCAGCTGTGTTCGTTCTCTCCCTCTCTCCATCCCCCTTCTCCCCTACCTTTGTCTCAGAGCCCCTTATCTGGACCTCTCGAACAGATCTTATGACTGCCTACATTGTGCCCAAGGAATTAAGTGCTGTTTTATCTTCTTAACAACCCACAAACCACTTTGTCACAGAAAGTATCTTTTGATTTTCCAAACCACCCTGGGAGATAGGGAAGGTGAGTGGTATTATTAGCTCCGTTTTGAAAATGAAGCTCAGAGAGGCCTATTGACTAGTCCAAGGCCGCACAGCTGCAAAATGTTGCCTCAGGCCCTGATTTCAGATCTTCTAGGTAGAAATTCTGCATTCTGCTCTCCTGCTGTCTTCTCCCTCCTCTTGAGGATGGGGATAGCGAGTACATTTGACCAGTATTTGTTGGATGAGTGAATGGGAAGGATTGGGATTGACTGGAATTCTTTTCTTTGAATTGTTCCTACAATAGGCTCTTGTAGAAAAGCTCAGCCCCTGGCTGACAAAATGCCCTAAGCTTTTGGTGTTGTCTCAGAGAACAGTCAGCCCATCTTCCCCTCCAGAACCCAGAAATCACTAAGAACCTACACTCATGTTTGGGCCCAGACTAGCCTTACCCAGGCTATGCTTGCTTGATCTTGGGCCAGCATCTCTGATTCCAACACAGTTTAGATGTGAGGGGTTTCCCCCCAGCAAGCAATTCTCCAACAGTAGCGGGGAGCCTGCAATCCAACTCAATCCTGACATTGTCTGCTTGGAGATAGCATCGGATCCCAGAGGTATGTGCTCAGTCCTACAAAATTGCCCACCCCCACCCTACTTTTGATGTCAATCACAAATCCAGATTGTCACCTGGACTTCTGACCAAATGGCTAAAGATCAGACGTTCTAATGACCCCTCCTTGGGTTTGGTTAATTTGCTAGGGCCTCTCACACAACTCAGAGAAACATCTTACTTACTAGATTATATACATCAGGGACAGCCAGATGGAAGAGATGCACAGGATCAGGTGTGAGGGAAGGGACACAGAGCTTCCATGCTCTCTCTGAACCCTGGCTGGTTGCGTTTTTGTGGAGGCTTCATTACATAGTCATGGTTGATTAAATCATTGGCCAGTGGTAATTGATTCAACCTCCAGACTCTCCCCTCCCTAAGGGGGTGGGGGTGGAAATGAAAGTTCCAAACCTCTAACCTCAAGGTTGGGTCCCCCGGTAACTAGCCTCCATTCTTGGTTTACCTTGGTGCTTTGCAAAGGTCACTTCATTAACATAACTAAAGACACCTTTACAGCTCTCCTCACTAGCAATTCTAATGATTTTAGGGGCAGTGCCAGAAATGGAACCAAGACCAAATATATATTTCTTTTTATAAATGACAATATCACAACATCCTGGGGCTGTCCCCTACTTCTGTCAGTGAGGTTAAGAAACTTCGATGCCACATTATCCCTCAAAGTGGCCTCCAATCACCTTTTCACTGTCCCAGACCCACCAGCCAAATTCCAGGACACAGGCGGTCAGTTCCAGTGAGCAAGAAACACATAAAGCTCATTAACATCGGGCTGCCTGTTGCCTACGGAAGAAACAAAGGGGGCAGTAAATAGGGCCAGTGGAAATGTATGGGAGAAACAAAACTTCCTCTACCCTCAAGATTTGTAGGCATGAACAGACTAGCAAGAGAAAATAACCAAGTGTAAAGCAGACGTGTGTATGGGAACCCCAAGTACATGGGAGAGTCAGAGATCCTGCATACGTGAGAGGTTCAGAGACAGAAAGGGGCATCTAGAGATAGACAACATCTCGAGCAAGGAATGAGGTATGTACCTGGGGGCCTCAAAGGGTTATTGCAGGATGGTAAGAGGAGCAGATATTTAGCAAATAAAAGTTTGTCTTGCCATACAGGTTTGTCAAAAAGGATCACTAATAATTTTTTATGGGCAAAGCCTCTGAAATTCAAATTCTTCTAGGTAGTTAAGGGTGGGGGCAGAAGTTTCTCCTGAGCCCGCGGCTAAAGTTGTCTCTGGCGCAAAATAATCTTCATACACTGAGGCAGGTCATGGGGTGACTAGTTCTGGACCCTCACAGAAAGAAAGGGTGGCCCATGATTGCTGCAGCCAGGGGTTGTTAGTCTCCGGCTACCTTGTCCAGGGAGGGAGTTTGGTGAGATGGGTACCTGACCTTGGCGCCAGAGGACCTAGACTCAGACTTGCTCCGGTAAATTGCATCATTTCTTTGCACCTTACCTGTGTACCCTGCCTTCCTCAAAGGGACACCTTAAGAGCCAGGTGAGATGACTGTTATAAAGGTGGTTTGTAAGTTGGAAAGCCCCATACAATAATAGTCAACGCTCATTTTTATGCTATAAGTGGGGAAACTGGGTTGCACAGAAGTGACCAGAGCTGCACAGGTGACTGCTATCCCAGCATGCACTGGGAGCCCCACCTTACACTCTCAGGCTCCTCCTCCTCTGTGATGAACAGAGATGGAGCCCTGGAATCAGAGGAAAGAGTTCTGAGGTCTAGCTCCCCCTCTGACACTAACATGCTACATGACCTTGGGCAATTACATGGTCTCTCTGGAAGCTAGTGCCTTCATCTTTACTTTGCAAAGAGCAGTCTTCTCTTATTCTTTTGTCTGACTCTCTTCCCCCAGCAACCTCCTCTACCAGCCAGACTTCAACTGCCATCTTTCCCTATCACCTCCAATTTACACCTCCAGCCCCATCCTTTTCCCTGGCCCCAGACCTATTCTATGTCTATAAAATGCACCACCAACAGGTCCCAAATGGAACTCAAGTCTTTGCTCACAAGCTTCATCCTCCTTCTATAGTCTTTGTTTTAATGAATGACACCATTTCATCTAACCCTACCACATGACAGATGATAATGAAACTGAGGCCCAGAGAAATTAAGAGACTTGCCCAATTTATAACAGCGATTAGTTCACAGAGTTAGATAGAACTTGAGTTCAAGTGTCCTGACCTGGAATGAGATGTGGCATCTCACTGGATGTAACTTGAAAACATTTTCATTAGTCTCCCAGTGATAGATTTGTATTAGTCAAGACAGGCTGGGCTATGGTGCATTAACAAATAAACCCTGGCTCCTTAGTGGCGTAACACAATGGTGAATGGTTTTACACTCTTGGAAGGCTCAGCATGGGTTGGGTTGTCTTATTCATTCTGTAGGTATACCAGTTGAAATACATGTAATCTAAGATCACCAGGACAGGGGAAGACAAAGTGGAGAAGAAATGCTCCTTCTTCATTTTGACCAAGAAGTCACACCCTATTGCCTAGAGTGAGTTCCATGGCCCTGCTCTGCCACAGAGGAGGCTGGGAAACAGGGGAGCAGAAAGGTCATCAGTGAGCACAATGGCCCCAGCTATAGGAATCAGCTTACATGTGCCAGGGGAGACCAAAATCATTTAAAGATAAAAATCTCTGCTCTCAGGAATGTCAACTCATCTCATGATGGGGCCAGAGCTGCTGGTGGGGTGTGACTTAGAAGAGACCACCTCTGGGAGAGCCCTGAGGGACCCCTGCCTGAGGGAGTGTAGGCCCACTGCTTCTAGCCAGGGCTGTGGATTAAGTCTGCGTTGCTGGGGTAGCAGGGAGAGTGGCTGGCAGAGATGAGGCACAGAGGGGATATGAAGGGGAGGAGTGGAGAGGGGAAGCCCTGTAAGCCTGTCGTGGTGGGATGGTCAGGGAATGGGTGGTGCTGGAAGGCAGATCCTACCCTTGCTCCTTGCTCTGCAAAAAGACTCCAGGCTCTGCGGTGTCTCAAGTGATGGGCTTGGGAGGCAGAACCTGACTGGGCCTGTGAGATAGTTACAGGCCCAGTGTGGGGAGCCATTTTGATTAAATTTGGGAGCATAATTACAGGGTTTGTGCTGTGGTCTTATTCTGGCTTTTTTAATCTTGTTAACTTTTCCCCATCGCCCAACTCCCCCACCCCTTGCTTCCTTCCACAACCACAGGCTGTGGCCTTAGAACAATACCGGGATCATTTTCCCTCTCTCTGTCACGGCTTTCTCCTACTCCTCCACGTGGGATTCTTGAGGCAGATGGCGGAGAGAAAGAAGGGAAGACGTGGCAGTCGGGGATGCTAAGTAGCTCAGTCACTCATAGCACCTCAGCACAACACTTCATCCTCTGAGGGACACAAAGGGCACCCAGGCCCTACTGTAGCTCACAGGAGCTTGCCTGCCAGCTGGGGCGCTGGGAAGGCCAGGAGAGTTGGCAGTGTGAATGAGTGTAGGCAGGGCTTCTGGAATTCGAGGGAGGAAAGAAAAGGGAAGCTTGGAAGGGATGGGGGAGGGGTGTCGGTGTGGATGACTGGAGGAAATGGAGAACAAGTGGTGAGCTTGGCCCGGGGACTGCGTTAGTCAGGACAGGCTGGGCCACGGTGATACGGGATGTAGAGCGGGGTCCAGAAAAACGCAATATTCCCCACTTATCTGGCTTGGGAGATTGGAGAAGCAGAGGACACCTGCTTGGTAAGATGGATTGCGGGAGTCCAGTTCTCCCTAATGCAGGCCAGTGTGGCAGGGGGCATCCTCTTCTTCCAGTTAGTAGGTAGTAGACTGACCTTTCAACTTTTGTCAGGATTGGCTGGGATAGGATGGAGCTGTTGGGGGTGACTGTGGATTAGGAGGAGCTGGATAGTGCTGCACACACTGAATGTAAATCTAACTCTACCTCCATCCATCTTGCATCCACCCCGAGGGATCACGAAGGCAGAAAAACTGAGACTAACATTCAGTGGAACACCTGTATGTCCAGCCATGATGGCACTTTTGTTCACTTCTCCAGTGCTGGCCCAGATGAAGAAACTGAGGTTCGAAAGGCCCAAAGTCTCCCAGAGAGTGGGGGGCTGGAGCCTGTTTCCTTCCTCCTGCCATAGGCCGCCTCTCCATGACTGAGGAGGGGCTCAAGCTCTCCACCTCCTTCTTTCTTATTTAAACTCAGCCCATCTACATGTAAAGATGACTGTACACATATCCTTGGGCATGTTTCCCATGTCGTCACCTATTGCCTGGCAGGCCGTGCACAGTTGCAGAGGTTACTCATTCAGGACTTGGCTCCTCATCTTCACGCTGCTTCCTCTGGGGCAGAGGCTGGGTCTCATTCCTGGCGCAGCACAGCCCTCCACACTGGGCATGGCCTCTTCCAAGAATGGTGCTGGCAGTTAGAGCCAGTGGTGGGTGGAATGACCCCATAGGCTATATTTCTGACAAAGACTGGAGGGAAGGGCGAGGGACCTCCCTGAACTAGAAGTGCTCCTAATGGGTTGAATTCTCAGCTGGCAAGAGGGATGTTCAACAGAAACCTAGGAAGGAAGGCAATAGATGCAGAACAGAGTGAGTAATTAGACGCTTATTCATTTGCATTTCACAAGGGAGTCAGGGATGTTGGGGGAAAATGCTTCAAAGATTAAAGGCCTTGCCCTGGCTGATGTGGCTCAGTGGACTGAACGCCGGCCTACGAGCCTAAAGATCACCAGCATTTGACCAGGTTGCGGGCAAGGTCCCCAGTGGGGGGTGTGTGTGAGAGGCAACTGATTGACGCATCTCTCGCACATCGATGTTTCTTTCCCTCTCTTCTCCCTCCCTTCCCATCTCTTCTCCCTCCCTTCCCCCTCTCTAAAATAAATAAATAAATACATAAAATCTTAAAAAAAAAGATTAAAGGCCTTGTGGAGAGGGAAAGCTGGGGGCAAGGAGAGAGTGCAGAGCAGACAGAGCTTTGAAGAGAATGCTGGGAGCTGTGGGCCTTAACGGAGCAAGTGTGGACGTGGCAAGACTGAGGATGGCAGGGTCTGGGGCTGCCGGCGGCGCCCAGATGGCTCCCAGCAGCAGCAGAGCTCACTGCCTGGGTGTGGCGTGAGGACACTCTCGTTCTGTAGTGACTGTGGGGGAGGGACAGAGGATGAGACAGACAGAGATGTGCAGACGCAAAGGAAGTCTCAGATATGGAGTTTGAGGTGCACAAGTTACAACAGAGGGAAGACTGAGGGAGGGAGGAGGGAAAAGGCAGACGGGGAGAGAAGGAAATCAAAGGAGAAAGTGGGGGAAGAGGAGGGGACAAAGAAGAAACAAGTCGGGAACCAATAGGAGGGATCTTCTGGGAAAGATCTGTACCCACCTCACCCTTTGTTCCTAGGACTCCTTTGCTCCTAAGCCCTGATGTAGAGCTTGCTTCTCATTTGGAATGTAGGGCCCAAAGAAGAGTTTGCAGGCTAATGGCCCACAGACCCTACTTTGAGTGTGTAGGGTTTGGGCTACTCTCTAGGGTAAGGCTGCTGTTTGGCAAACCATCCAGGCCTCAGTGAGATAGTCCCTGTTTGCAGAACATGTGGTCATGCGGGCTGTGGTCCCCTCGTGCCCAGGCCCTCTTTCCAGGAAAGCCGTGTTGCCCAGCTGCAGGGGCTATGGTCAGCAGGTCGCCTCCAGCCATCAGCTTCTTCGGGGTCTGCCTCTGCAGAGATCCAGCTCTCTGGAGATCATGCCTCCCTGACCTGGTGACTGAGCAAGTTGGAGGTGGCAGGTCTGAACTACCCCAGCTGGACACAGAGAGCTCTGCCAGACGACTTCCTCCCCCTCGTTCACTGGTGTAGATTATTCATAAACAGCTGGCACCCCACTCTCTCTTACAACCTGCTCTCAAAGAACACAACCTGTGACACAGGTGACAGGTGGACATGCAGGCTGGGGGCAGCGGTGATCATGGGGACAATGTTTGGTACCAGCTGTTCTCACCTGAGAGCAGTGGTAAGTAAAGATAAAGTCACTGTTGCAAACCAGGGGTCTCTCAGGGCAGGGATAAGGCCTCGAAGGGGTCCCCACGTGGCCAGGAGGGCAGATGGAATATGGAGCACAGTGGTGCAGGGGTCCGGAGACGTGGGCCTGGCCTTGGCTTTGGGTAGGTGCTGCTGCTCTCTGAGTCTACGTGAACTTGTGAGTAAAAAAGGCTATAATCTATGATATTGATGAATTAGCTTCCTATGGATGCTGTAACAAATAAACTCAGTGGCTTAAAACAACAGAAATCTGTCCTATCACAATTCTGGAGGCCAGAAGTCCAAAATCAGTCTCATGGAACCAAAATCAAAGTCTGAGCATGGCCACACTCCCTCAGGATGCTCTAGGAAAGAGTTTGATCCTTGCCGTTTCCAGCTTTTGGTGGCTGCCAACATTCCTTGACTTGCGACTACATCACTCCATTCTTCAAGGCCAGCATCTTCGAATCTCTCTGATCTGTCTTCACATCATCTTCTCCTGTCTGTGTATTATTAACTCTCCTTCTGCCTGCCTCCTAAAAGGACACTATCATTGCATATAGGACCCACCCTGATAATCCAGTGTAATCACATCTGTAACCCACTCCCCACCACCCCCAAATAAGGTGACATTGATAGGCTCCAGGGCTTAGGACCTGTCTTTTGGGGGGCCACCATCTAGTCCACTGTACCTGTCACTTGTCCCCCAGTAGGCTTCAGCTCTGTCAAGTTCTCCCCTCCTGAGCTGCAGTTCGCAGTTGCTGGCCCATACCATTCGCTTCCACAGCTGAGATGATAAGATTACCAGTATTTTTACCGTGTGTTAATATAGCCAGCCTGCTATAAACACAGGTGGTTTCATTAGCAACCATCACCACAAGTATTACTTACTGAGCACATACTAGATGCTCATTTGCATTACATCATTTACTACAACCCAGTGAGGCGAGTCCGTTATACCCCCACTGTGCAGTTGACACCAAGAATGGGAAAGGTAAGCAGTCTGGTCCACAAAGATGACTCTGGGATCCCCCCAGCTGGTCTGACTTATAGGCCCTCTCTTCTCCTACCATATATTGCCTCCCACCATAAATAGTGCTTTTCTTTGAAACTACTTAGAATGTTCCGTCTCTTTTGAACTTGGAAGCAAGTCTCTTATCAGATCCTACAAATTGCAGACATAACATAGGAAGCCTCTGTTCTAGAAAGTTGAAAATCCAGTTGGGAGAGCTGGGAATGTGGCCCGTTCAGGCTGCAGGGGTGGGGGGCGGGCCCTATGCGCCCATCTGCCCAATGGACAGCGCATCTCAGTTGTGCTTTGTGATTCCTCCCGCTCCGAACTGTCCGGGACGCTGAATATCAGTCCTTGTTCCTGCTGAATTTATAGATTGGACTTCTTGATTAAGTTATTTATTCAGCAAACGGGCCAATGCACACTGCTATATTGGCCTCCTAATTCCAGGCCCTAGAAATACTATACATAAAAAGTTGTGTCCATCTGCATAAGGAAACTACTGTGGAAGGATGTTTACAAATGATTCTCTTGAACATAAGGGGTTTTCAGAAGTCCAGAAGTGGAAAAACAAGATAGGGCCCTTTGCAAAAATTTCTGTTAAGAGGGAACTGACTTTGGGAAGCAAGTATTCCAGCAAACCTGGAGGCCCACGAGTACTCAGCTGGCCCAAGCTCATTTTAGTCCTCTGGATAGAAAGACTAGTGGGACGAGATGGTCCAGCAGGGGCGGCCAACACGTAGCCCATGGGCCACATGTGGCACAGGATGGCTGTGAATGCGGCCCAACAGAAAATCATAAATTTACTTAAAAGCTTTCTTTTGCTCATCAGTTTTCATTAGTGTTTGTGTATTTAATGTGTGGCCCAAGACTCTTCTTCCAGTGTGGTCCAGAGATGCCAAAAGATCGGACACCCCTGGAGAGGCTGTGGGGCATGTGGAACATTTGCCCAGCTGGTGCCAACATGGGAATGGGAGTGAGGCAGGAGGGGACTCAGCCAGCAGAGGGTGTCAGCTGTGTGGGTGTTTGTAGACCCCACCAAGAGCTTGAACTTAATTTAGAAGGCCACAGGGGACCTCTGCAAGATTTTCAGTGGAAAAGCGACATGTTCGTATGCCTTAGAAATATTTTTCTGGCTGTGGTAACAGTCCCAGTGTGGGGTGAGGAGGGCCTGGGCTCTTGGCTATAAAGAGAAAAGGCTGGATTTGAGTGAGGGTCAAAGCCAGACAGCGGTTGGCTATGAAAGGTGAGCAGGAGCAGGAGGGGAGGAGGATGCCCATGGATGATTTGGGAGGGGCTCGATGTTGGGGGCCTGCCACAGAGGTAGGCCACCAGGCGGCAGAGAACCAGCAGGACTATGCTTGGGAGACTAGAGTGAGAAGGTGGCATTTTCCAAAAGAGAAGTCACAGACTGGGCATGATAGAGAACACCCACCCTTTCCCTCCATCACGAGGCAGGACCCTAAGTGTGGCAGCTGGCCAGGGACACGTGTTGAGGAGGTGGCAGCCGCAGGGTGCCCACGGGAGAAGCCTGAGTCAGAAGCCAGGGCTCTAGGTCTGGTTCTTCCGTGATGCATGTGGACCTCTGACAAGTCACATTCTATCTCTGCCTCAGCTTCCTTACCCGCAAAATGCAGGAGTTGGACGATATTGGGGATCCTCAGTGGAGATGAGCTAGGGGAACATCCTTGAGCCCCCAGAACTGGTGTACAAGCTGTGTATGCCTCTCTATTCATGGAGGTAACATCAGACCTCACAGGCTCCTCCCACCAGTAGAGCCCTGCTGGGGAGTGTGCTCTCTCACTATGCAGGAGCGAGTCTTGTCTCGCTCAACCAATTCCTGCAAGGCAGAGGCCCAGGTCACACACAGGGTGAGCACATGACCCTCCGTGTATGTGTCTCAGTGTCTCACGGGGACCTCCCAGCACCTGTGATGTCACAGGCAGGTAGCAGAGAGGTTCCTCACTGCACCTGGATGCTCCAGAAGAGCTCCTAGCCTGCTGGTCAGCCCAGGTATGGGGGCGTTCTCTCCCTATTCTACCCTGCAAACTTCTGCTCATCCTTCAGAGCCCCAAATCCATCCCCCGTGAAGCCTCTAGGATCCTCCTAAACAGCACTGATTCCTCACTGAAACAATCCTGTAGGTGAGGTGTCCACACCTCACACACAGTCTCTTACTTTCTGCCTGTCTGGGAGGAAGGTTTTGGCACTGCTCTCCCTTCCCTCTTCTGCCCCATGAGCCTTATTTGGCAAAACAAGGTTCTATGCACCGCAGTGTCCCCAAGTGCCACCCCAGGAGCTGGCACATACTTACTACTCAACAAAGTTAGTTTTTTTAGTCATCCTAAGCTGTGGATTAATTGTCAGCAGTGGCCAGCGACTGCAGTGCACGGTGACATCTGCAAAGTGCCTCAGCGTTCCTTTCCCACAGGATCCCAGGATGATGGGTATGAAATGAGAGCGATGAAATTTTGCACAAATCCTGCTGGACTCACACCCGGGATGGCAAACATACCCATGTAGGAGTACCTTGGAGCAGGTTGTCTGCCAGCCAGGCCCTTAAGAAAAAGGCTTGTGTGTGTTGTGTGCTATGCGCTGGCCAGCAGGCGTGGTCATGCCCACCTCACATTCAGACTCAGCACCAGAGAGCTGCGGGCCTCACTCGGGCCTCACGGTGCTCCCTCACTCCCACATGCCACTCCTGAGTGAGAGCCAGAACCTGTGGTGTGCTGTTGCTCGTGGACTTCAGCAGATAGATACCCTCGAACCCTACCTGCATGGCCTAACTGTATCTTGCCTTCCCACACATCTCATGTGAAAGTCCAGCCAAGATCCACTTCCCTCCCTGGTTTCATGCCCCTTCTCTTTGCACAACACAGGACCTGCTCTAAACAAGCCCGGGGCCCTCAGGCCTGGCAGGCACGCTGTATGCCCTGGGAGATGAGCTCCTTAGAGGGGCCGCGCAGGGGTTCTGGGACTGACACCAAGGAAATCACCACAGTCTGGCCAGGGTGAGGTGGAGGTGGCCAGAGGAATTTAGAAGTGGCCTTCCAATCTCAGGGGAGAGGCCAGTGGGCTGAGAAAGCGGCCAAACCCTGTGACGGAGCTGTGGGAAGGCTGGTCCGAGGCCTGGGGCCTCAAGGACGGGAGGCTGGCTGCCACGACACCCCCAGATGGGCTGGCAGAGCCAAACCGACACCCTGGGGAGAGTGGCTCACCCTCCCGATATGTGGGAACAAGAGCTGCTGAGTCACCCACCCAGCTGAACACAGCTACCACCGAGGGCTGGAGGATGGGAGAGGAGTCCCAGCCAGGGCCAGCAGCCTCAGGGTGCCCCGAGCTTAGCTGGGCTCTCTCCTAGACTCGGCCGTCCTCACACCCCTGAGCCCAAGCACACCAGCGCACCGTCAGCTCTTAAGGGTTATTCAGGCAGGGCACACAGACCCGTGGACAGGACGCTGGACCAGAGGTCAGAGTGCTGGACTCTGGAAAAAGGCAAGTGTGGGCTCTCAGTTACATGGTGGGAGTGGAGGGGAATATGGAAAACTCTCAAACTGGAGGGCACATAGGGCTTCGCGTTCATGAGCTGCCCTGCTCCAGGCCTTCCCCTGAGGAGGGGACAACAGTCGGGTTTAGATCAGTGGCAACCCGGCTTCGGGCCATTCAGAGCAGCCACCCCAACCCCCACAAGAGGGCCAGGGTCATGTTCCAAGCGCTTGCTGACCTTCCAGGAATCCTCCACCTCAGGGAGTGGGCACGGTGCTGGGAAGGCCTCTCCTGCCCTTTGGCACCCGGCGCTCCTGCCGAGACCCAGCTTGCTCCAGGTGTTGTGCAGCCTGAGAAGCTAAGCCAAGGACCATCTCTCTGGGACAAGTGTCAACAGGAAACCTCACCACTCATCTAGTTCACATTCCTGGGGTGCCGAGTCCAGCTCAGAGATAGGGTAACAAGACGCCGCTCTGGCTGGACTTGCCGGAGAAACAGCAGATCTTACTATCTGCCATCTAAGCCTCCCGGTGTGCAACGCAGTGACGCAGTTTCTACCACAGGTTGCTCTCCAAGCCTTCTAGGGAGGACGGCCCTGCAGAGCACACAGGGATGAGTGATCCTTGAGACAAAGGGACATGGCTTGTTGGGCACTGGCCCGGCAGGGGAGGAACCTCTTTGCAGGAAATTGGATCACAGCAGAGGGCCAGCAGCCAGTGCATGCCCGAGGCAGAGCTCAGGGGCTCACGGATCAGGTCGCAACTCTGGGGGTCAAAGGAAAGAATACAAAGCGGAGTCTGGTGACATGAGCCCAATCTGTGCTTGGAACGACCACTTGTGTGTGTGTGTGTGTGTGTGTGCATACAGACACGCACACCTCTAAACCACTTTAATGTGTGAGACCTAGCTGTGGAAAGAGACTTGCTCAAAGTCACAGTGTGTGAATAACAGGATGTTGATTTTTACTATCTTTTTTTCCCCAGGTCATTTCACTGGACAGTTGTCCTCTTTTCCCAAACGTGTTCCTGCACCTGCCATACCAGCTACTAGTTCACGGGGTTGGGTTTGAAATGCTTCCTGGGAGGGAGGATGTGTCATCAGCCCGAGACAATGAGGAGAGTGCCCCCCGGGTGGGGAGTGGGAGTTGCTAGGGGTTGGAATAAGATTTTAGCTTTTTGAGATTTCTCGATGTGTCTGGCCAGGGTATCTGAGGCAACTTGTCCTCAGGCAGGTAAGCCTCAATCCCATGTGACCACAGAAGATACCATGGTCCCGAGGCACCACGAATATGAGCTTTCTGGGGAGCAGAAAGGGCATATGTGATGGAACCCACCTCTCCTGCCTTCTGGAGAGGGTCCCCCTGGGTGGGGCCTGGAGGAAACCAGGCTGCTACAGGCAGGCCTCCAGGGTACTTCAGGGACGACCTGCCCAGACCGCTTGGCCACCTTGCACAGCAAGGCAGAGCGTGGGAGCCCTGGACAAGCTTTTTGGGCTGGGTCAGGAGTGCCACAGGAGGTCACACCGCAGGCTCTTCCTGGGCTGAGCTAAGCTGCCACCAGGGATGACTAATGTGTTAGGTCCAAGCCTGAAGAGTCTCAATAGGGTGCTCTTGGCCGCAGGCAGGAGTAGGTGGGCACTGGAGGAAGCCAGGGGAGGAGAGGTGACCTTGGGGTCAGCCCTCAGGAGTCCTGCTGGTTGGAAAATAATGAAGTCTCCTTGTGGGTCTAGAATAATCATTGAATTTGCCGCAAAGCCTAGTCCTTGGGGGCCTAGTGGTCAGTGCAGTTGGAGTTGAGTGCCCGTATGCATTGTGTGCCTACTGTGTGCCAGGCGTCACCGGGCGCTGTGGAACCCACAGATGGAATGTAAGGAGCGCTATTTTTTCAAGTGTTACAGAAGACCTGAGGTGGGGGGAAGGAACTCTGCTTGAGGAAGGTGAGGGCGAGCTATGACTGTAATGTTTGAGTTGGGTCTGAACCTTCAGGGTGGGGTGAGCCTCAAGGACTCTCCAGCTGGGAAGCAGCTCCGGGGATGGGCTGGATCTGGACCTACAGTTCTCAGGTTCAGGTGAGCACTGAAACACCCAAGGCCCTGTTGGAACACAGTGCCTCCTCCTGACGATGGACTGTGATGCGGCCTGCAGATTTGCACTTCAAACGAGTCCCCAGCTGATGCTGATGCTGCTGTGGGTCTGTGGGCCTCACTGGAGTAGCGCTGACCCAGTTTGCTTCCTGCCATGCCTTGGGCAGGGGCCTGCTGAGAGGCCATCCCACTTAGCCAAGTCACTTCTGGATGTGTCTTTGGTGCTCAGGGCCGTTGTGTGGAAGAAGTGAAGGGGTGCATTGCCCTCATCTCCACTGGCCTGGCCAGGCTGTGACATACAGAGATAAAAGTGGGGCTCACAGTGGGTTACTCGTGGGTCTGGGGCCATGATAGTGTCATGTGAGAACTCAGTTTTCTGACTTCTTGGGGCATGGGGATGCTATGGGGACAGTGCTGACGAGAAGAACACTGGTCCCCAATTTCTTGCCTAAAACTCTGTCAAGGAAAAGGAGCTTGGGGACCTAGTTCATGACTGTAGAGGTGTGAGTGTGGGAGGAGGTGTGTGTGCGTGCATATGTATGGGTGTGTGTGTACATTCGTGCAGCTCAAAACACCGCAAGAACTCAAGATGTATTTATACCTTGGGCAAATCCCTTCTCCTTTCTTAGTGTCAGTTTTCTCATCTGGAAAAATCAAAAGAGTGGGATTCCATGGTTCCTTCTGAGAGAAAGAGAGGGAGGGAGGGAGACCTGAGGGAGCATCTTGGTAACAGGCCGTCATATGATTAGCACTCAATTTAAAGCAGCTAATAGACATCTGAAACTTTGCAAGGCTACGCAATTACGGGCACAGCCGGAGCCGGGTTGGTCTGCGGGGACCAGTCCATCTATCAGGGTGTCATCAGCCTCCTCTCCCCTCCAGAGACCTTGAGCATCAATAACATTGTGCAGAGGAACTTGTAATGCAAAACAAAAGGAGTCCTTTCCCAGCAGCTCCCTGGGGGTCTTCAGAGGCAATTTCCTTGAGCCCCAGCCAGGCTTGGGACAGAGCTGTCCCCAGGGAGGTTCTGGGGAAAATGGCAGAAGGAGGGTCCTCCTCCCCTTCCTCTTTCTGCCATGGACTGTCTCACTGGCACCAGTCCAACTGCGGCATCCTTCTGAGATGCAGCAGGAAAACAGGCTCTGAAAGAGGAGGCAAGGACCCCAGTTGTCCCCTGGGCCACAGAGTCTTCCAGAGAGCACACACAGGTTTGGGAGTCACCCTGGGCTCAAATCCCAGGTCTGCCTACACAAGCTGTGTGACCCTGGACAGTGCACTTAACCTCTTGGAGTCTCAGAATTTTGTTGCCTATAAGGACCTCTTCTGCCACTTCTGGGGATTAGCTAAAGTAAAATGATGAAGAGGAAAGCATTTTGGAGGAACAAGAAAAGGAATACACTGACACCTTCAACTGTGTCCTGTAATAGATGAAAGCTGCTTAACTGGGAGTGAAGTGCAATCTCACACTTGCACTTGAGTCTCAGCTACTTGCTGTGTGACCCTTGGAAATTAACCTTTCTGAGCGCCGATGTCATCCTCTGTAAAATGGGAATGTTGATGGCATTTTCCCTGACAAGGTGAATAGAAAGAAAATTAAAAGAGCATGTGCAAAGTGCCTGGCTTCAGGAATTTGTGCCTCCCGTATTCCCCAGGCATCCTCATCTCAGAGCGAAGGTGGCACTGCCATTACCCACAGCCAAGTGCCTGCCTCAGGTGTGTGTCGCTATGCAGCCCAGGCCCGGCCGAGGGCCACGGCCAAGCTCTGGACAGCCGAAAGCAGCTTACCCCGCCCAGCGGTTAGCTCAGGAAAGCCTCAAATTATACAATTTATGAAACCCAATCCAGTTTTCCGACTGGAACGTGTGATTAGAGAGATTACACATTCACTGTTGCAATTATGGTAATGTTGATGTGTGGACAGATAACTGGCAGCGGGGTTGTTCTGAACCGTCTATTTATAGGTTGAAGATTCTTGCTATCTCAAGGCAGACATATGGGCCACAAAGACAGGCGACAAAAACAAGGGGGGAGCAAACCTCCCTCGGAATGAAAAGACACCAAAGGAAGCCGTAATTAGGGCTGGGACCGGCTTATGTAAATCAGGTAATACTTTCAAAACAGAGATGAGATCTGGTTTTAATAAAGAGCATTGGAACAAATGGTGGAATAATGACTTAATAAATCTAAATACAAATATTTTGTTCCATCTCCAAAATGAACAGCCCTGGCATCTGCGAGCCCAAGCCTGGGTGAGGGGGCGGGTGCTGCAGTGTTACTGTATTCTTTCGCTCCCTCAGCAGGCTCGAAGATTTTAATTTTTAGCCTTCTGCTAAATTACACGGGCTGTCAGTCAACTGTGGGAGATATTTTGAGTAGGGAGATTTATACAAACACACAGAGCACAGTCGGAAGGCTCAGCACAATATCTTTTACACCGGCCGGGATGTAAATCATAGGTTGTTTGGAGCTGGAATTACAGCTCTTCCGGAAATAGACTGTGAAGAAATTATCCACCAGGAGGAGGAACCCAGTGACTTTTTATGTGTGTTGCTCCCCCCCGCCCGCCCCCTGCCACTGCCCCTGCCCGCCCCAAGTATTAACCAGAACAGCTCTTTGGTTGTCCTTTTTGGTGTCTTTTCCCCCAATCACTTCCTACTCCAAACACAATATCTAAAGCAGCGGTTGCAAACCTGCGGCCTGCAGGCCAAACCTGATCCACAGGTGCACATGCTTTCATTGGCTTAGGTATGTTGGCTTGAACACAAGTCGATTTTAAGAACTTAATTGCAAATACTTTTAAATTAAGAGATTCATCATAAAATTTGTATGTCCAGTTTTTCTCAGTGAATCAGAAAATCTGGCCATCAGTACTGGGTTTTCCTTCCTGCATGGTGACAGCCAGCTGGAGCTAAGAATGCATGGCCTTCCCCAGGTGAGTGCGGCTTCTCCAGGTTTTCACCGTCCAGTCCCCATTGTCCCCATGCTCCCCTGCGTCATTTATGCTACTGCTTGTCTCAAAAACAATGGAATTTTCGATGCCTGGTATAAATTCATACCTTCTTAAGGTCATTAGAGTCTGTGGCTCAGAAAATGTAGTTGAAAATAACATGACTAATGTATGTACAAACTACTAATTCTCAAACATGCATATATTAAATAAGAAAAATGAGGACAATGTAAAAATATTGATGTAAAATGAGTGACACACACACAGAGATTCTCAGTGATCCTTGTTTGGAAGGACTGGTATTCATTCCATTTTGGTCTGTTTCTTCTGTTTCACTAGATGGTGGTTGTTATACTGCTGTTCTTGACAAAATTAAAAACTCGTAACTTTACATCAATATACCATATTTTACTGGTGTCTGATATCCCAAAGACTAGGTATTTCTTGCCCAAATTATCATGTAATTGTAGATTCTCAGTATTGGAGAGCATCTCTGAAGGCATCCATCACATCCTTATATATACCTGTTCGCGTCCATAAATTTACATATATTTGACCTTCTGTCAATTGTTCAACTATCCTTATAACATGCACACATCTGCTTGTCCACCCACCCACCCATCCATCCACCCACCCGACTATGCAATCCACAGAGCCCCCCACTTTTGCTGGTCTGTGCTCTCCAAATGGATGCCCTGCAAGGCTTCCTGTGTTTTGGTCAGGTCTGGCTGTCGGAGAGTTCTCCCTGTGAAAAGCTGTCTTCATTAAAATGCTTGTCCCTGTGACTTCCGTCGATCAGTCTCTAGGAGGACTCTGCAAATATTTGAACCTTACTCTCCTGCCAACTCCTAACAAAACTCTATCCTCCCTCCCAAGCTTTGTCTCTAGCTGAAGACCACCAGTCCTTCCTTCTGGACAAATTCCCTGGACTCCTTTCATGAATCTGCCTACAGTAGGAACTGCAGACCTTCTTTTTTTGGCCAGGTTCCCTCTTCTGCCTCACTCTGGTGCTTCTCCATGAGTGCTGAGCAGCTCGGAGTTAGTGGGAATCCCTGCTCTCACTGTGGCTGCTGTTCCTGTGGCTTCATTGGGGATCTCACAGCCTCATCTCATTGGGGATACTGTGGATTGCCAAGTCCCTGAAAGCTGCCAGTTATTTTCACACATGCTACTCATTTCCCATCTGAACATCAACAGTGACCATGGATCCAGCTGAAAAAGTGCTTTTGGAGGGTTTTTTGCTGCTAGGAAGAATTAAGTGTCTCCGGTTGATTGTTCTAATCACTCACCGTCAATGTTAATGTCTCATACAGAACCAGATCCAGCTTTACACAAGTTGAAGTGGTCGAACTCCCTAGCTGGGGGATTTCTGGGTCTAAGCAGGCCTCCTTCCATCCTGCAATACCTCTCTTATCTGCAGGATGATGCCTCGTAGTACCATTAGCATATTACTGATTTTGTACTATGGTGGTCCTGGGTAGAATAGTCATGTCCCTGGGCATGGAGGGTAGAGAATGTCACATCTTGCTCTCTTTGTTTTGGTCATTTATGTCATATATGGCAAAATAAGGTTTTTAAGATTAAGGCTTGATAGGAGATAAAAGGCATCAACTGGGAAGGTCCCAGTCCTGAGCTGGGGTGAGAAAATGGACAAAATAGAGTCACAGAGTTAAACTTTGGTCTTTTGCCTCGAATGAGCTCCAGCCCAGCTCTCTCGGTGCTCGGTAAGTCATGTGCCTTGCAGTGCCTGCTGCACAGCTTGATGCCTTCCTGTGGGTTTTGCCTTTCTTAAGACTCTAGGCCCCTCAGCTCCTCTGGCATTCCTCTCTGAGCCTCACTCAGGCCCCAGCACACAGGCACTTCTTTCCCAAGTATTCCCTGTCTGAGGCCAGATGTGCCATGGAGCTCATTACACAGGCTCAGCCTTGTGCTGTCAGAGGCTGCATTCTGAGATCAGATGACGTGTGGCAATAATGGTGGGAAGGGAGAGCCAACTGGAAGTTACTAGAAGGGCATGTTCAGACACCCAAGGGTGTGTGTGCCTGGGCCAGCAATATGAGTACTTCCTTTTCTAGGAGATAGGAAGTGTTGGTGAGGAGCCAGAATGTCACAGAGGAGGAAGTGTCAGAGCATTCCAGGCACAGGCATGGGATGTGACCATGCCCTGAGCGGACGGAATTCATCGACAGGAGTGAGGAAGATGGTCAGGTGGAGGAGGCGACGGTGGGAAGGGTGGCTGTGTGGCGGCAGCAGTGGGATAAATCTGCAGGCAAAAACCGGTCAGCAAAACCAGCAACAGTAATGGCTCTCATATCTCAAGCACCTCTTACATGTCAGACACCGGGCTGACTGCTCAGTACAAATGATCTAATTTCACCCTCCCACAGTCACTTAGGAGTGACAGAACAAAACTTATTTGCTTATTTACTTGGAAAGATTCACAGCTCCCACCCCTACCCCACCCCATCTGCTCCTGGTGGAGAAAATAGTCTCTTCTCTCCAAGTTTTCTTCCTCCGAATCTCTTCCAAAAAGGATATACTCTTACTGGAAGGGAGGGGTGGTAGGAAAGAGGAGGAAAAAGTCCTGTGTCGCCGAGACCGGCAAGAACATCATGGCTGTGCTATGCAAGATGCTCTCGAGCTACTAGGGAGGTGGAAAGAGGATTGAGGAGTGAAAAGGGGGTAGTTTGAAAAACAATTATTGTGCATTACTTGAGAGTTTCTCATACAGATGGATTTCTTTCTAACAACATTTTTAATGTCCAATGATCTTTGAACTTTTTATTGGCTTTTTGCCCCTTCTTTAACACCTGAGAACTTGGGTGTGTTGGCCTCAGACACCTTCTCCTGCCCACAGTCCTGCGGGAGGTGGTATTCTGGATGCAGTGTATGGAGTGGCTACTGTCCAGGGTGTCACCAGGATGCAAGTCCTCCCCTTTTTCCAGCAAGTGGAGGTAGGTGGCAGTCTCAGCCTCCAGCTTGACCTTGATGTTCAGCAGGGTCTCGTACCCCTGGGCCTGGCGCTGCCCCTCTGCCTGAGTCTCGGCCAGCTCTGCCTCTAGGTGCAGCAGGACCCCTCTGAGCTGCTCCATCTGCATGGCGTAGTGCATCTCCACCTACCTCGGGCTCTTCTCTAAACTGGCCTTCAGATTCCTTACGGAGTCCAGGTCAGGCTCCAAGGACTGGACTGTATGTCTCAGCTCTATGAGTGTCGTCTCAGCAGCTCCTATCTCAGCAGTCTGCGAAGTGACCACTTCTCCTCAGTCTGCTGGGATCAGTTCTTGTCTAGCTCTTCTCAGTCAACCCAGAGTTGGCCATCATAGACCATTTACTTCCTCGTCGGGGTTCTTCTTCATGAAGTGCAGCTTCTCCTTGAGTGCCTCGATCTCTCTCTCCACTTCTAGCCAAATGATATTAGTGTCATCAGGGATCTTTTGAAGCCCATTGATGTCACTCTTCACAGAATGGCTCATGGCCAGCTCTGTCTCATACTTGACTCTGAAATCATCATCAGCAAGACAGACATCGTCAATCTGCAAAATGATGCAGGCATTATCCAGAGAACTTGTGAAGATCTGAGCCCTCAGGTCCTTGATAGTCTTGAAATAATGCCCCAGCCTCTGACCTGGTGTTCCCAGATTTTCATCTCCAGTCTCCATTTATCAGCCTCCAGTCTCCTCACCCTCTCCAGGTAAGAGGCCAGGTGGTCATTCAGGTGTTGCATAGTCTCCTTTTTGCTCTGGGTGCCCCCTATGCTTGCCAGACCCCTTGCCATCCCAGTAGCCAGGGGCCTGGATCCCCAGTTGCCCCATATGCTGGTGGAGTGGGACATAGAGATCCTAAGCTCCCGGCACCTACACAGATGCTGGCTGCACTGCTGGCCTGCCAGGCCCAGTTGCTGGATGACTGCACAGAGCCTGGGTTCCAGTAGCTTGTGGAGAAACTGGAGCATGTGCTGAAGCTCCTGTTGTTCAGGGAGGAAAGTGAGAAGCTGAGACTCAGGTTTAAGCAGCAGTCTCTCATAATTTTTGGCTGCTAAATAGGACTGGATCACATGGGCCCCTGGATTCACAAAGGCTATAAAAGTATTATGTTCTTTCCCAGATGAGGCAACTACAGCTAAGAAAACTTAAATGATTTGCTCAAGGCCACAGTGCTAGAACTGATAGCACTAGGATTTGCACCTGGGCTGCCTGCCTCTGAACAACACCCTTGTTCCCTGTGCCATGTACTCCCCGGGCCTGATTCATAGATATTTAGAAGTGGAAGGAACAAGGAAGCATCTTGCTCAGTTGGCTGTTTAGAACAACTGAGGAACAGGGAAGGTGGATAGCCTAAAATGAGACATGGAGGAGCCATTGGGTGGGGCCACCCTCCTGCCGCCCACCAATGTCATCTGATTTCTTTACTGGGCACTTAGTAGGAGGCCGGCACTGTGCTCAGGGCTTTCTGAACAGCATCTCATAAATCCCTAACAATCCCCAGAGGCAGATATTACTATGCCCATTTCATAGAGGAAGTAACCCAGTGACTTACTGATGCTCAGACGCCTTAGAAAGAACACAGCTGGAATTTGAAACCAGGCTGTTTGACTCACGCCCATACTCTTAGCAGCTTTTTCCCCACAATTTGCTTTCATACTTTTGGTTGCTAATATAATAGACTGCTTTTGGTTCTCTAATTTCGATTTCTAGAACAAAATAGTACTCTATTTATATAGTTGGGCTAAACATCTAGGCACAAGTGAAACACTTTCATGCAAAATTTGACATCGTGTAAGTCGGTGTCAGAGAGGCGGGGGATGGGGGAGGCTGGTGTACACATGAGGTGAGGGACTCACCTTCCGAGTGAGGTTTCTGAACAGACTGTGCAGAACTGAACAGAGAATGGCCTCCAGGGGTGTGCATGTTTCTTCTCCTACTAGAATTGCACTGACAAATACATTCCCCATTTGAGGTAGGTGAGGTGGGCTATTTACTGCTGTTTTGCCCTTGGGACACTGGGCATCAATGCTCAGCCACTCACGTTCACCTGCATACACACAAACACACATCTTTTATTTATTGAACAGTAAGTACTATGTGCAAAATACTATACAAGCATATGCCTACTGTGCGTAGGCCATTCGCACAGTAGAACAGTTTGCCTCACCTCTGAAATCCAGTAGAACAAACAGGACAAGGTTAGCAGGAGCTCTGAGTTAAGGTGGAAATATCATGTGCCTTCAGGGAAGGGAAGATGCATAGAAAGAGGGCTCAGAGGACCGAGTCAGGCTTTCTGGTTCAGAAATCTGGGGGGCTTCCTGGAAGAAGTGAGGTTTCACCAGGGGGTTAGAAGTACAGGCATTTCTTGCCTGTCAGAGTTGGGAGGAAGTGAATAGTCTAGATCTAGGGATTGTACGCCTATGTGTTTATTCCTTCCTTCAAAATATTTCCTTTTCTGTCTTCTGGTTAAAAAACCCATCACACAAATTCGTGCAAGTGCGTTTGTCATCCTAAATTTTCTGATCTTTCCCCCTGTGCATAAATTTGTTGTTGATTGTTTGTGAAATAAATCGTGATTGCCTAGTGTCACAACACGAGAACCGCTTGACAGGCATCTACCCTGACGTGCCACCAGTGCCTGTCAGCCTGCTGGCTCTAGGGCTGGGGGAGGGGAGGGAAGAGCTCAGCAGCCAAGCTTAGGGTCCCAGGGCCTCAGGTCATTCTGGTAACCAAGCAGGAGGACCCTTTCCCCTGTATGCTCAGCAGCAGAAGACACATGTGCCACAATTGGGCATCTAAGAACTTCTGCTCCTTAAAAAAAACATTTGAACAGCCCCAATTCTCATTCTCCTTCTGGGCAATTGGCAGTTTGTAAGTCGCCATCGCCAGATGACAAATTATTAGAGGGAATGATCGATACATTGCTCAGTAGAGTCAGCATTTGGAAAAAACAAACTGATACACAAAGAAAGTCTCGGAAGCTTAATGTGCAGAGGCTACCGATCATCAATCAGTAAGTAAATATTTTTCGAGTGCTTATATGGATGAAAGGTAGCGCAGTGCAGCGACGAAGAGGGCTGGCTATGGAGTCCGATGACACTGCGTTTGCCCTTTGGTCCCGGGCTGGAGAGCTGCGGCCCGGGCTGGAGAGCTGGTGGGTTCCTTAACCACCGCGCACCTCAGTTTCCTGGTTTGTAATGCGGAGATGACATGGGGCCCGCTCTGTGGTCTCACTGTTGGGATTAAAGGAGGTGATGTGCTTAACGTGCTTCCGACGGTTCCCGGAGTGTGGGCTGTGCTCAGGAAATGCTGCTGCTGTGGCTCCTGTCGCTGTACACAGGCTCCATGGGGACAGCAGCAGAGGACAATGTTCCTGGCCTGCCTGGAGCCTCCTGCCTGAGTCCAAAACTGAGCTGAAGAGGCCAAACACCAACATCACAGAAAATGGCTGACAGCTTCAAGTTAGAAGTGGATTGATCTTTGTTGTGGATGCAACAGAAAGTTTGAAAGCAGTCAGTCGTCCTTTGTGGCCGGGTTGATCAGAAGAAGGTTCCAGAGAAAGTGGAGACTGAGCAGGTGGACCTTAAAGAGAGACAGCCCCTGAGCACCTACTGTAGGTTGGGTGTTTCTAGATTATCTTCAAGGGAGGTATTTTTTATCTCTATTTCACCCATGCAATTTCTGAGATTAGAAAGGTCAAGTTGGATGGTCAGGAAAGAGTGGGGCTCTGGTCAGCAAGGTCACTGGCCCTCCATGGTGCCCGGGCGGTATGCGGAGAATGTGGTGCAATGGAAGGCACTCAGATCAACAGCCTTGGTGTCATCCCGGAGCCTTCTCTTTCCCTCGTGCTACTGCCTGGGGGCAAGACACTGCCCTCTCCCCAGCCTGGGTTCTAACTCCAGCCTTCCAGCCTTCCCGATTTTCCCACTCTGAACAAAGCAGCTAGAGAAAGTGTACTGTTGGGTCCAGGAGCACTCGGGAGAGTGACTGAGGAGAGGCTGGTCAAAGCACCATTTGCACAGATGCCAACAAGGGACGGTCCAGCTCGTCGTGGGGCAACTGGGACTCAAGAGGAGCTGGACATAGCACTACCAAGTGAACAGACCCCTGGCCCTGCTCTCCTCCTGCGCTCTGCTCTGCTGCTGCCCCCACTGGCTGACCTCACCAGGCAGCCGGAGGGCGAAGGAGTGCCTGTGACTGGGTCAAAGGCAAATTTCGTATGAGGTGGAGGAAGTATGAGCCTGAGGTCTTTCACTTCCAGGGACCTTCCCAGGTCTCGTATTTGTAACCATGTGTTCTTTTTCTTGAAGAAGGCCTCCCAGTTGATTAAGCTCTAGGCCCTGCAAAATCTGGATTTGCCTGTGCGGTTGCTCCTTAACAGCCAGTCTCCTGGGACTGGGACTCAGAGGGAGGGGGAGGGGAATGGAGGCTTTCCAACCCAGTCATTCTTTTAAAATGCCGAGTAATAGCTTGTTACTTCTCTGATTAAAACTTTCTCATCATTGCCCAGAACGATCTAAGGCTCTCACCATGACTACCAGGTCCTACACAGTGTGGCTGCATCCCCAAGCTCTCATTTGCCCTGATTTCCCCTGGCTAACATGGCCCCAGCCTGCCCGGCCTCCGCTCTGTTCCGTGAATGACCCAGACATGCTCCTCGGCCCCTGCTCCGCCCGCCCATGGTGCAGACCTCTGTGCCCCAGCTGTGCTCTCAGCTCCTTCAGCTCCTGGTTCCAGCGCCATCTTCCCTGGGGGGCCTTCCCTGACCTTCTATTTAAGTTGTGATGTCCCTTCCCTGCTGTGTTTTTCTCCACAACACTTATTCTCTTCTAATTATTCTACATAGTTTATTTGTTGGATTTCTTATTGCCCTCCCCCTCGCACGAAGGCAGGGATTTGTCCTTTTCGGTTACTGCTTCATCTGCCTGGAAGAGTCCCTGGCGCATAGCAGGTGCTCAGCGCACAGCTGTGGAATCAGTGGGTGCTCAGTGGGCTAGCCGAATAAATGGGTGGGTGAAGGAAGGGCAATTAGGAAAAGTTCTGACTCTGCTGGGGGAGACAGATGCACTCGAGCAGCATTGTGATGCGAGAGGGCCCGTGCTGCGCCGGAGAGAGCCGCGGAGGTGGGCCGCGGCAGCCTGGGTGGCAGGGCTGCAGCAGGCGCTTCCACACCGAAGCCCAGGCCCTCTGCCATGCCCACGTCTTCCGGGCTCTGTTCTGTTTCTGAGGTAGTACCTCAGGGACTAAGAAGGTGCCCGCATGCTCCAGGCAAAACAGATCTGTTTGTATTTGTTTGTACATATGCTCTCTGAGAACTGTCTCATCTGAAGAAAGAGCTCTTGGTCTAAAAAAGACTGAACCCTCTAGAAGGCCTGGCCATTTCTTGAAAAGGGAATTCAGCATGGACAAGCCTGGGTGGAAAGAAGCAGAGTGGGTACAGACGCCCCTGCCTTCCTGTGGCTGAGCCTGGGAAAACCCCTCTGGTTAGGATGCAGGCTGCGCAAGGGCCTCGGATGCCGAGGAGTCATGTCAGCTCTGGAGATGAGGGAGGTGATGACAACAGCTGTTTGCAAGCTGTGACCCAGCCTGGATGTCAAGGAGGGGCTGGGGCGGAAAGGTCAGGGAGCGGCTGCTGGAGGCAAGGGGGGAGTAGGACAGCTGCGATGATGGAGGGAAGGGCCCTGGGCAGCATCTCCCAGGACTCCCCTGCATGGACTGTGGGCCCGCAGCTCAAGCTTGTGCTGGGACCACATCTTCTGGACTCTCACTTGGCCTTCCCAGTTTCTGACTCTGGAGCCAGAGGTAAGAGCGGGCTGAGACTTGGGACACTCACCTCAGGCACAACACTGAAAGGGCACCAAAGAACTCAGTAATCAAGATAAAATTTTAATGCAATATTTTTTTAAATCCACAATGAGCAAAATTTCAAATAAAGACTAATTGAAAGCAACTACAATGTCCTTCAGTGAGTAAATGAATAAACTGTGGTACCCCATACACTCAAATAGTATTCAGAGATAAGAAGAAATGAGCTCTCCAGCCAGAAAAAGACACAAAGGAACCCGAAATGCATCTTACTAGGTGAAAGAAGGCAATCTGAAAAGGCTACACTATGCATGATTCCAACTATGTAATGTTCTGGAAAAGGCGACGCTGTGGAGACAGTGAGGATCAGTGGTTGCCAGGGGTCAGGGGGAGGAGGGATGAACAGGGCATGGAGGATTTCTAGGGGTGGGCAGTGAGACTACTCTCTATGGACACTGCAATGTCAAACACATGTCACTATCCGTTTGTCACAACCCGTAGAATGTACCACAACAACAGGGAACTAGTGGAAACTATGGACTTTAGTTAATACTGATGTACTCACATTAACACTGGTTCACGATTGAAACATACATACCACATTAATGTAAGATTAATGTAAAACTAGGGGAAACTGTGCAGAGGGAGAAGGGAGAGTGTGGGAACTCTCTGTACTTTCCACTCAATTTTCATTGAAATCTAAAACTGTTCTAAAAGGTGATCTATTAATTTTTTAAAAATCAAAATTAAAGCAAAAACCTATGATGAACAAAATATCAGAAGTATCAAATAAAGACAATGAGGCACCTTTTTCAGGGCTGTGTGAGTTCAGGGTCAGATAGTGCACTGTGTGAGCTGGAACAGTCTTTTGGAACTAGTGCGATCCTTGTATTTTACTGGTGGGGAGACTAAGGCTCAGATAAAGGAGGAGATTGGGTAAAGTCACCAGGCGAGGTGGCGGGGGGTCTGGGAGCAGCAGAGACATCCAGCCCAGCCTATCAGGAACCGTGCTGCCTGCTGCAGGGGGTGACTCTGTCTCTGCATACAATATTGTGTGTGCGGGGGAAGGGGTGGGGAGGAAGTGGCTGAAGCCTAAAGGACTCTTTGGTCATGTGTGAAGTGACCTTTGGATCTCACCAAGAGTTCTGAGTTGGTTTGTGAGAAGGCCTTCTTTGCATCCTTCTCAGATTATCACGTCATTAATGAAGAAGTGGGCCCAGTCCCCACGTGCACATGCTCTGGGGGGTTCCTGACACTTTTCTGGGCTCGGCCCAGGCCAGATGTTCCACACTCCTAGGAAGAGCACCAGCTCCTTCTCCTCGGATGGGAGCGATCCATGTCCGGCTCAGCCAGAGCCCTCCTCCTCTGGACTGGCTGGGCACACGTACAGAGGACACGCTCTCCCACTTGAAGCTCACTTAGGGTGCTCTTAAAGCTAATGCTTCACTCAAAGGGACCTTTGACTTTCCCTGGACTCACTCAGGTTTCCTTCCCCCTGGGCCTGCCAGAGCTGGCCTTCAGTGCCAGGACACTTTGCATTCTTCACACACAGGAAGTGGCCTGAAGTTGACTTCTGCAGGTCAGGAAGCTGAGACAGGAGTTCACATGGGGGAGCCCTTCAGCCCGCGCCTTGCCCAGAATCCTCCAGGAGCTGGTGGAGTTGGGCCTGGTGTTGAGGGCTGGTTCAGCCTGACAGGCCTCTCTGATACAAAGTTAAATTACAGGGGATTACAGGAGGGTCCAGGTATGTCACAGCTGCTGAGTGCCGGAAAGCTCAGGGACAGTGCTGCAGCCAGATGTAGAGAGCACATTTAGGTTGGGAGAAGTCCAATTTGGAGTGGAAGACATACAATCTACAAAGGCAGTGTGGATTCTGAGGCTCACAGGGATGTCAAAGGAGGTGAGGGCCCAGAGGCAAGGGAGGGGCAGAGGTGCAAGGGACTTCTCTGGAGAGAGCCACAGAACTCTGGCAAGAAAGAGCCAAATCCGCAAATGAATGTGCGACTAGAGGTGGGAGGGGCAGAGGAGTTAGGGCTCTGAAGGCATTTCTCTGTGGGTTGGTGTGGTAGGCACTGGCGTTGCCAGAGACCCAGCTCTCAGCTGCCCGTGTTTCCCACCTGTGAGACTTACGCTGCTCGGTTAGTGCTGTGTCCCTCAATCCTCTTTCTTAATAGTAGCTCAAGTCAGCCTTCTCACTGGCTCTGGGGACAGGGGATGGCCCAGCCATCGGAGGTGTTTGTTCAGCAGCTCCTCACATGGGTATCCCCATAATGGCCATGAAGGGGGCTTGGAATTTGTGGGATGTATAACCATCCCCTTTGTAAGAGCAGAGAAGCAAAGGCAGGGGGGTGTGGTGAGGGGGTGGGCTTGGGGTCAGAGAGGTCTGGGGTGAAGTGCCAGCTCGCCTCTGCGTGGTCTGAGCCCCTGTCTGGGTTTCCCATTGTGCATGAAGAGGTTGAAGTAGATTTTGTTTTAAACTGTAACATCTACAGAGGATGTTATTGAGAATGCCACGAACAGCCAGGCCTGTCCACATTTGGCCATATCTGCCCCAGCGTTCTCTCTTCTGCCCCTCTTCCAGAGGGGGTTGAAGGCCTCTGTGCACGCCCTCCCACCTCCCCCCATCCAAGTCTCTGCCTCCCTTCTGCTGTTAGGCTCTGACAGCCACAGGTCCTCTAAAGACCACTGTCTGTCTCTTCAACATCCCTTTGGAGGCCATGGGCATGGGGGTTCCCTGGAAAGCCTCTAGTGTGGGGATTCTTCCGTTGTCCCTGGGCTGCCTCCTCAGGATGGAAACCAGTCCTCTGGGTCAGGTAGCCTCCACACTGCTCCAGGGAGGCCCACCAAGCGCACAGCACACTCTGTGCTTCAGGGATGGCAGCTGAGTTATTTTGGCTGAGGGCCCCTGCAGTGGGCCCTCCTCCCTCCCATCCCCCAGAGCCTGCCCCTGGGCCGGCTGCAGAGGGGAAAACAGTGCATAAATCAGTCTCCATTCCCGTGCTAACAGGTAGCGGCTCCTGAATGCCAGCTGCTGCTCCCAGTCTTACCTCAGGACTCCCAGATGTGTGACAATAGAGGGGCCACCCTCCAGGTTTATCCTCCCTTCCCAGAGGGGGTGTGGCTTTACTCTCCTAGAGCGCTCAGATGTCTTAATACAGTTTATGACATGTAAAATTCATACAGAGTGACCTACGCATTTGGAACCTGCCTTTCAACCCAGTCGTGGCCTGGAGTGGTGGGGCCCACGTGTGAGGTCTTAGTCAAGGCTGGGAAAGCTGAGGTGGCCTGAGGCAGGGCAGCACGGAGGGATTCAGGGTCCTTGTCAAGAAGAGCCAAGTTCTGGGCGCCTCCTCAGAGGGGGAGAGTGAGGTTCAGAGAGACTGGCATGTCGATTACAGCTTTGCTTACATAGTAAGTCGGGGTGGATTTCCCCCCAAACCATCAATCTCCAGGCCACCTTTCTTTCTCTTATTGCTTGTCTTTGGGCCACGAGGACAGGCATTCCTGAGGCAGGAGGGTGGGGGCTGAAGCCTGCCGCCCTGCCTGGCTGTGCCACCCAGGGCAATGGCCAAGCCGTCCTTTGCTCTCTGACGTGAGAGAACAATGACCCTGGCCCTGCCTGGTCCTGCCTGGGGTGGCTGAGAGGCTCTCAGGTTTGTCACTCCAAAAGAGCTATCCAGGCAAGAGGGAATTAGGATGACTGCCATCAGGGCACTAGAGACAGAATCTTGGGGAAGAAGGGTGTGAGCACACGGGGCATGGAGACCAGGACAGCCCGACCACAGCGGGCCATGCCTGGGAGCCTCACACCAGGGTGGTTTCTTGGGTGCCGCCTGGGGACGGCATGGAGGCTGAGGCCTGAGCAGGGCTGGCATCGCTCAAGTTCCCAGGGACCTGTCAGAAGCCATGATGGGCCGCACTGGGAGCTCTGGACTTTCCAAGCCCAGGGCAGTCTGTTCCAACAGCCCACCTAGACTACCCTCAGAGGGCTGGTAATCTCTGTGCAGGAAACCCTCTGGTGAAAGCTGGTTCCTGTGGGGTGGGGGAAGGTGTTCTTAGAAAGTTAGGGGACCGCTCTGTGTTGCTCAGGATGCTAAAACTGAGGCAGTCCTAGGCAAACTGGAATGGTAAGTCACCCTAGGACCACGGCTGCCTGGCCATTGTTTCCTAGGAGGGGGGCATTTGTCCACTGGGGGGTTGGGGAGGGAAATGTGCATACCCCGCTGGCCCCTCCCATCCTGGCCCCTGGCCTCCAGCCCAATCGGCTGTAGGGAGGGGTGTTGTGACCATCTTTGGATCCTGATTTGACCCACTCGGCTCAGCTGGGGCCTTCTCTGCTGGGGGCGGGGGGAGGACTGCAGTTTTCTAAGGGCCAGTGCAGGAGGACGTGTTAGGAAACTCACTGTGGCTGCCTGTCTAAGCCTTATCCTCTGAGTCTGCTGGGGTCCTAGGCTAACATTTCAACCTCCATCATCTGCCTCCTGGGCTCTTCCTTATGGGTTCCAGACTCGGAAAAGGTAGGTGAGTAATATTTATTGGCCTTCGTGACCTCCCAAAGAGACACTGAGTGGTAGGGATGTGAAACAAAGCACTAAGGCTGCTGTGTCAAAAAGTAGTTGTGGGAGGCAGTGGGCCCGAGTCACACTTTAGAGAGCTCCAGTGCAGGCTGGGGCAGGCACACAGGAAGTGTCTAATACATGCCAGGCATCTTCATTGTTCTTGCCTTTGTTACTAGACCATGCAACTTTTAAAGCACCACCATGCTGTTGTCTCATGGCCCTCAAACAACCCCAGGGAGCAAGTGGGATGGGATTTCTTTTGTGCCATTTGGCAGGTGAAGGAACAGGACCAGAGAGGGCAGAGAAGTGCTGAAAGGGCACATACAGAATCAGGGGTGGCCCTGGGCCACAGCTTGGGCTCCTGACTCCCAGGCCATGACGCCTTACGGTGTGTCTGGGTTCCTACTGGCTGGGGGGAGTCAGGGTGGTAGGGATAGAGAGAGAGAGAGAGAGAGAGAGAGAGAGAGAGAGAGAGAGTGTGTGTGTGTGTGTGTGTGTGTGTGTAGGAGTTGGGAGGAGGGGGAAAGAGGAGGGAGGGAGGTTGCTTTATGAATTCACACTTACAATATTGAACTGAGAATGACACCACACCCTTCCTCGTAAGGGGCGTGGCCAACCTGAGAGCTGGAGGGGCACCTGAGAAAGAGGCTGTGTATTGACCTGTGCAGTGAGCAACCTTGAGACCTCTTTCCAAGAAAGCTTGTGAGAGAAACAGAAAACAGAGAACGGGCTTTGGTGTCAGAGAGACCTGAGTTTGAATCCTAGACTCAGTCACTGAGTAACTCTGTGATCTTGAACAACTGACTTCATCCCTTTGGGCCTTAAGTTTCCTCACCTATGAAGCAGGAGTAGAGTCCTACCTTTTAGAGTTGTTGTGAATATTAAAGTTTCTGGCACATAGTAGGTAGGCAACAAAATGGCTCCCTATGCACCGCCTCAGGTGTCCCTTTGTGGGCTGACACGGGCCCTGCTGGCTCTGGGAAGATAACAGGATCTGAACCGTGCACTGCGGAAGTGTACAGCTTTAACAGGCTGCTCAGCACAGAGCACACCCTTCCATCGGGCCTTCATAATGCAGGGAAGTCCCCATAAATCCTCTGGTCTTCACTCTGCTCAGCCAAGGTGAATCAAGGGAGAGGATATGAATGCTCTTTGAGTTAAACATTAAAAGAAAAAGTTGCCATAGTCTATTTCTGGGTCCAGGCTGAGTGTTCTCAGCAGAAAGGACAGCCACTATCCCTTGTTCCTTCCTGCGGGACTCTGGGTTTGTTTGGTGAAGTGATGTACAGTAGATTCTTCTTTTCCACTGCCTGCTCCCTTGACCTGACACATAGTCCTTCTCCCAAAAAGGAAGAAGGTTGGATTCTGAAGAAATAAAGTCCAGCTGGAGAGATGATCTATCAGGCAGATGAAAAGACATTTCTCTCCGCTGCTATTCCACCGCCTGCCCCAGACAACACACTCATTAGAGTTATATCTCATTCCTCTCACCTAGAGAATAAAATTAGAAATCAAGTCAACTCCCGAGAGTCTTGTTATATCAATCTGACTTACACAAAACAGGCCAGACAGAGTGTGAGGTTTCCATAAAATTAGGCTGTGTCCCCAGGGGCTGCCTTGAAGCTACGCAACATTGCAGAAAACTGCCAGGCGCCCTTTTTGCATAATTTATCAATTACACACAATTCAATTCATTGCAGGCAAGAGGCAGGAGGCAATGGTTTAGGACAGAAGGGGACCCTGGGAGCAGCATGTGTAAGGGAGAGGAAATCCAGATTTTCCTCTTCTGCCCACTGCTGAGAGGATGAATGAGCTCATACAAGTCCTTCATCCTCATGGGACCCCACTTTCCCCGACCACTTAGACTAGGGGAGCTAAATGTCTTTGATGCAATTCTAGGATTTGTTTAAATGCTGAGATTCTGCATTGGTGGAATCTGAACACTGTGGTGGGTGGAGAAAGATGTGTTCAGAACTTGGGCCCACCTAGCGGCCTGGTGGTGTTGGACTACTGAGTGGCCAAGGTTGGCATGGGGGGCTGTGGGTGCCCAGATGGCCAGACAGAGGTGGCTTTTATAATTTGCCCAGGAGCTATCTTACTTACAATACCACCCATTGCATCAGTCTATTATGCCAATGTCACCTACACTGCGTCTCAGGGAACACTTCCAGCTCCCTAGGGCAGAGGGCGGGGTTGCTATAAGCAATCCTGCTTCACTGCTGGGCACACACGCAGGTGCCTGGGGAGTGAGAGTGACGTGCCACCAGCCCAGTGCCCTCTCCTCACTTCCATGACTTTATCACTCCCTCCTCTGGGTCCCCACTGCCCCTGGAGCACACTTTCTTATGGTATTACCAATACTTGTTCTGTTTGCCGACCTGCCTACCTGAAGGCAGAGAACAAGGCTATTTCTGTCAGTTTCCCAGGCCCTCAGTCAAGGGCCTGCACCCACTGTGGATGCTCAGGTAGTGCTGCTGGATGAAGGAGTAAATAAGTGTTGACAACCAGGAAGAGACAGCTCAGTAATGACTCCTATCCAGTGCTCTTGGCTCCAGGGTCTCACATCATTTACTTGCCCCCGATGCCTATACTGTGACTGAAGGTCCATCTGTGGGCTCAGCTGAAACCCACTCGTGAGCCACTGCAGAAGCGGCATGATGTCTGGTGTCACCACTTCTTTTTTTTTTAAGATTTTATTTATTTATTTTTAGAGAGGGAAGGGAGATAGAGAGAGAGAAACATCAATGTGCGGTTGTTGGGGGTCATGGCCTGCAACCCAGGCATGTACCCTGACTGGGAATCAAACCTGCGACACTTTGGTTTGCAGTCCGCACTCAATCCACTGAGCTACGCCAGCCAGGGCTTGGTGTCACCATTTCAATAGCAATAGGACTATCACCCTTCTCCAAGGGGTGTCCTGTCTTGAAGAAACTGATCAAAATCCCCAGATGGGGCAGATACTCTTATTCTAGTTTAAAGAGAGAGACTTGAGGCTCAAGATAGGCCTCTCGCCTGGTCTCAGGTTCCCAGGTTTGGCAGGAGAGCTGGGCTTGAAACCTCCCGGTGTCCAACCCACAGCCTGCGGGCCACATGCAGCCCAGGATGGCTATAAATGCAGCCCAACACAAAATCATAAATTTACTTAAAACCTTTTCCTTGCTCATCAATTTTTGTTAGTGTTTATATATTTAATGTGTGGCCCAAGACAACTCTTCTTCCAGTGTGGCCCAGAGACACCGAAAGGTTGGACGCGCCTAAACCATGCTTTTGTGATGTCCTATGGTTTCCAAAGTGCTGTTTCACCTCTAACCTCACCATCACCCCACAGGACTGTAGGCATAAAGGTAGGCAGTACAGACATTGTCAGCCCACTTTAAGGATGAGGCGATTTATGCTCAGAAAAGCAGACTGATTCACCCAAGCCCACGCAGCTGGTGGCAGAGCTGGGCCCCAGCCACGCTACAGATGAGGGGCAGAGGTCCGGGCAGGATCAGCCATTTGCCCATGGCACAGAGTTAGTGAGCTTTAGGGCAGAGCTCACACCCATGCAGATGCTCAATACCCCAAAAGTTTTTGTTTTTCTAAAAAGGACTGAAAGGAATATGTGGATGTGAGCCACAGTGTGGCATTCCCCACAGCAAAGGCATCACTGAGGTGAGATTTCCTAGCAGAGCAGGGGACCACGGGGCCACTAAGGCTGAACCAAAGGCAGTTTTACTCTGCGGAAATACTAAATTATCTTCCTGGCAAATATTGGCTCAAATAGTGAAACCTAATACATTCTCATTATCTTCCTGGAGGAGAGCTCCAGGGTTGCAGAGAGGATCAAGTCGCAGAGGTCTGTCATTTGTCCCCAAACAGGGGTGTCAGAAAGGTGGAGCAGGGGTATGGAGGGGAAGAAGCTGGGAGAGGCCCAGCCTTTTGCCGAGATGCCTTTCTGAGAAGGCTCTGGAAACCCCCGCAGGGCTGCTTTTGTTCCTGGGTCTCTGAACGTGTGGGCAGGTTTTGGGCAGTGCACCCAGGCCCCCTAGGTCCGCGTGTCCTGGAGCTGAAAGGCTGAACTGGCTGGGGCAGTGAGATGTCTTCAGGGTGCATGTTTGCTGTTTTTGTTTGGAATCAAAGCCCTTAGCCACTGTTTTCTCCAGCCTCCATGGAAATTAAAGCCAGGAAGCTAAGCAGTGGGTGATTATGGGGTTCGACTTGCTTATTAACAGCCCACAAATGATTATCATGGGGCTTCTAGGCGAAGCCCACAGAGGCTTGGAAGCAGGCTGCTTCCTGGCTCTGGTCACAATTTTCTGCAGGCAGAGGGGCTCCGCCTGGCTGCCTGGGTGTCCCCGGCCCCCTAACCCACTGGACGGTCACAGGAGCCAATGAGGACAAGGGTGACTGTGCCTGCAGGCGGGCTGGGGTGAGGAGGGAGAACAAAATGCCTGTCCCTATGGTAGAGAGTTCGGATGTTTGCAAAGGTCTCCTGGGAGAAGGAGAAGGAGCGCATTTAGCTAAGTCATTAGACCAGTGAGGACAGGGCTCAGCACACTACCTGTTGCCTGTTTTTATGAAGTTTTATTGGACACAACCACACCATTCCTTTACGGATTGCCTGGGGCTACTTTCAGCTACACCAAGAGAATTGAATGTTGTCTGGCCCACAAACACTAAAATATTTCCTATCTGGATCTTTACAGGCAAAGTTTGCCTTCCCCTAGGTAGAGGAAAGAGTATGAATTTCAGAGTTGAGTAGATGTGAGTTCCTACGCCACCCTCACTTTTGTTCTGTTTTATTGTAGGCATGTTGCTTCCCTCTGAACCTCACTCTTTCTATTTGTGGAACAGGGACAGTCATCTAGCCAACACATGCTTATAATACATTATCTGTCCTGTATCAGATCCTGTTCTAAGAGCTTTGCAAGCTTTAACTCATTTAATCCTCACAAGAACTCTTTGAGGTTAATGCTATTGCGATCATACCCACTCTGCAGAGGGGAAAGTGGACACCTAGAGGTCAGGTCACCTACCCAGGATCACTCAGCACTGGGATTTTGAACACAGGTGACGCGACTCCAGAGTCTATGTTCTCCAGCCATTGTGAGCGTGTAGGCAAAACAGATGAGCAGAGCTGAGCCACGGGGGCTGGAATGCAGTAGGAACTTGACACATGTTAGCGTACTCTTCCCCTGACCCTCCTTACCAAATATTCTGGCTTCAAGTAAATGCCCAGAATAAGGGTCCTGGCCCCTTTGAATTTCAGTGTCTTAGGTCACCACATCCCCTCCTGCTTTTGCCAGAGCCAAGCCCAATATCATGAATGTCGTTTTGGTTTCCTCAGCACGCTCTCCCTCTCCCTGCCTGCCGTCTTCTCTCTCCCACTGTTTAGTTAATAATAACATATCATGTTCTGTCTCAGATGCATATCAGTTGTGTGTAATTATTTATGGAGAAACAGACAGATGATTCCCTGTTTGGACCATTTTCACAGGCAGCCATACCTATCACGTAGCATCCTGCTCTCCCCTCATCTAATAACACTGTCCACTTTAGATCCTGGAGCCTTGATTTATTAGGTAATTTGTTTCTTCTCTGTGGCTTGGGTCTGCCTGTCATCAATATAATAGAATGATGGAAGTGCAAGCTATAGACGCCAGACATTAAAAACTAGGCAAATGTTATCCATTTCAACTTCTTGTCCAGCCACAGCCAGTCCAAAGCAATCCTTAAGCCTCTGCTTGTCAGGGAAGAGGAAAAGATTACAGAAGGACACCCAGGGCCTGACTTCTCACAAAACACCTCCTTGAAAATGGGGCTGTTGCTCTGCTGGTGGATGCTTTGGGGAAAATGCCTAGGAGAAAACACAGACACACACACCAATATATATGGACAACACACATGTGTGTGCATGCTCACACACAGCAAAAGAATCTAAGCTCCCTTCCAAAGAGACTGAATCTGCTGAGAAGGCAAAAGGACTGACCTAGGAGCCAGGAGGCCTGGTTCTCCATCCAAGTCTGCCACACTAACCAGCTGGGGGCTGGGGCAACCCTTCATCTCTCTGGGCCTGAGGCAACCCCCTCATCTCTCTGGGCCTGAGGTGCCTCATTTGTTGGGGGAGGGAGTGGATAGGATGAGCTCCCAGTGGCCTTCTAGCCTTAACATGCTGTGATATGGCCAAGGTTGCATAGGATGCAAGAGGCAGAGGCAGAAATCCAATCATTGCTGTTCAATTCCAGGATTCATGCTTTTAACACTCCACCATGCTGTTCCCATTGATCTTAATTGTAATCAGAATGATCAGTCTCTTCACCATCAATCTTTGCACCACAATCACTGAAATAATACTACCAATAAGTGACCTTTAATTGCACCATGAAGAGCATCATCAGTGCCATTCTTTCCAAGAGCATCTCCCCACCACCACCACCACCACCACACTGATTTCACTGACTGTTTTCTGCACACCAGCCTTCACATGCAGGGTGCTACCTAATCCTCGCATAGTTCTAGAAACTAGGTGTCATTACAGTTATCCTCATTTAATCAGTGAGGCCACTGAGGCTCGGAGTGGCACACAGCACAAAAGGCCAGACTTTGGATTGGAACTTGGGTCTGTTTGGCTCCAAAACAAGCTCTCAACCACCACACATTGTTGTCGCAAGTATTGTCGTCAGCGTCAGCATAGCCGTCATCCTCTATATCCGCATCACCAATTTCGCCAGCATCATCTTTTGATCACTCCCAATATCAACACCAGAATCAACATCATTGCTATTGTTGACATCACCAATATCAGAATCAATATCACCAATATCATTTTGCTGATGTTGTTTCAGGATAAACATCATCATTAATCAGTAGCAATATTGGCATTGTCATGATCATTAATATCATCCATACCAATGTCATAATTGTTACATATCTGTTCTATTAAAATTACCTTTAGTCATTGCTAATACTGACATCATTCTATAAACATCTTTATTGTTACCAGCAATATAATGGTCACTGTCACCAAACAAGCCCATGCCAACATTATGATCAATATTATAAAAAGCAGAATCATTAGGGCCATCATTAACCTTACCCTCCACATGTCATTACCAGTATTGTCAACAATATGATCAACATTTTCAATAACATTGTCACCAGTATCATCATTCTCCATTCACTATCACTGTCCCAGTACAACCAAAATAAACGACACACATCTCCAATTAAATGGACACCATAGATATCAACCTACTTATAACCAAAATCTACTGCATTCCTACTAGGTGCATTGTGCTGTGTTAGGTCTTCTCCCATGGTGCTACTTAGATCTCCTTTGAGAAATGCAGAATGCATAAGAACTTGATTTCTTGACCAGGAACCTGAAACCTCTGCTTCTCCACAGTCAGCTGATTCCTGTTTCAGAAATTTTAGCCCATCAATTATTTTTAAATCCCACCCATCCTTAGAGTCAAATTACTTACAAGTTCCCCAATGGGATTCCAACTCCTGCCTCCTTGTGCTTCTACTGCACACTGTTTTAATCTCTATTATAGCACATATAGTCCATCTTCTGTCCAAGTGTGTGTGTGTGTGTCTGTCTCCCTCCCTAAGGGGTAAGTTCCTGGAGGTGGGGCTCGGATTTCTCCATACCCCTTACACGCTTTCCACAGAATGTTCTCAATGCAGTTGTTTGGGGAATTGAAGGCAGTGGAATGTCAGCTGGTCTATAAGAATCACATGATGAGAGTAAAGAACATTGGCCAGAGAACTGAGATGTCTGGATTGCTCCTAACTATGTAACGTTGGCTCATGCATTTCCCCTCCTTCAGTCCCTCTTTCCCTCCTTCCCTCCCTCACTCCCTTTCTCTGTCTCCAAACCTGAGTCATTCTTTTTCCATACCCAAGCCATCACCAAGTTCTGTAGCCCACCTTCCAAACACACCCGAAGCCGCCCGGTTCTCACTCCCCTCTGCTGCCCCCGATGCAGGCCCCACATCTCTCCCTAGAACCGCTGCAATGATCTCTTAACTGGTCTTGCTGATTCCACTCTACTCCCCTAAACCCCGTTCCCCAAGTGAGGACCAGAGTGCTCTTTAAAAAGTACACAACAGTTCACATGAGTCCCCTATTCAAACCCCAACATATGGCTTTGTTTCTCACTTAAAATAGCATCCAGACAGCCTCTATGGTCTGCAGTGCACACAGCATGGCCCCACCTTCCTCTTCTCCCTCACCTCATACATCAGTTCCCCTTGTACTCAGACACACACCGTTCTCCTTGTAGCATCCTGAAAATCCCGAGTTTGATTCCGCTGTGAGGCCTCCACACTTGCTGGCCATTCTGCCTGGAGAGTTTTTCCCCCTGAATCCACACATGGTTGCTTCATTGCATCACTCAGTTCTACAATCACGTGCCTCTTCTCCAGAGGCCCTGCATGGCCACTGTCTGTGAAATAGAGCCGCTCCAGCAGGCATTCTCTTCTCATTAAATCCTCCCACTCAACCAATATTTATTAACTATCCGCTACAGGGGTTCTCAGCCTCAGCACTGTTGACATTTTGGACTGGGTCATTTGGACTGGGGCGGGGCTGGGACTGTAACTGTAAGATGTTTAGCAGCATCCCTGGCCTCTATTCTCTAGATGTCAGTAGCACTCCCTTCCCACTAGTGACAACTTGAAAGTGTCTCCAGACACCATAAAACATCCCCCGGGGCAAAATCACCCTAGTTGCAGACCATGATTTTCTAAGAGCTTGGGATACACCAGTAAGTAAGATAGAAGCCATGATTGGCGCCCCACTTCCCCTACCCCCAGACTTCTATGGAGTATACTCTAGTGGGAGGAGACAGACAATAAATATAATAAATGGGCAATTATGTATACTCCAGAAACTGACTAGTGCTATGGGAAAAAACACAGCAGGTTAAAGGGTGATCGGGGTGCTGGAGAGGGTTGCAATTTTACATAGGATAGTTAGGGTAAGCCTCATTGGAAGGTACTTTATATTTGTTGTTATTTTTTGTTTAATTATTACATATATCACAACATGAAATTACATTATGATCTCGTGTACTAGTTAATAGTCTGCCCCTCCAGAAAGTAAACTATGAGGGCGTAAAATGTTTTGTCTTGTTCAACACCTCGTATCTCAGATGCTGGAACAGCACCTGACCCTGGGTTGTCTCGGTAAACATGCAGGTTGCCCTGAGTGGTGTGGCCTAGTGAGTTGGGCGTCACCCTTTATACTGAAAGGTCACCAGTTCAACTGGTTGGGTTGTGAGCCACGTCCTCAGTTGGGTGTGCGAGAGGCAACTGATCAGTGTTTCTCTCCCTCTCTTTTTCCCTTCCTTCCTTCCCCTCTCTCTAAAAATAAATAAATAAAATCTTAAACAACAGCAGCAACAACAAAAAACATGCAGGTTATTTTTAGGAGTAAGTGTCATAGAGATAAATAAGAGCTAAGTAGACAGTGTTTTGACTTACCCCTGATGTTTAGATACCTCTCACCTCCCATTCCACCCGCAGTCAATACTGAGATGTCCCTAGGACTAACTCATTTCACAGGTAATTAAGAAGTTCCATAATTTATTTAGTTTATACTCACAGGTAATTTCAAACACCTAATTCTCTTGGTGGAGTATTAGTTTTCTTCTGATCGGGGCCAATCTGACCACATGGCATCTTGTCAGGGGAAGGGCTTTCCATCCTGATAAATCACTAATCGCCTTGACAGTTTTCTCCGCCCACTGTGGCCAGCTGTTCACACTGAGACCCCAGCTTGGTGGGGGGAAGGCTGCTCCCTGTCACTGGATGTGCTATGGTGCACTCACGGCCACTGTGCAGGATGCTGCAAAGGCGACTCAAGCCCTGGAGGGTGGTGACGCAAGGCCAGTGATTCAAAGTTATAGTGAGCACCTGAGTCTCCTGAAAGGCTTGTTAAACAGAGAGCTGGGCCCCACCCTGATGTTCTGACTTCGTAGCCTGGAGAGGGGACAGGAGAGGGTGGCAGGGTCCAGGCGGTGCCTGGTGCTGCTGGTCCAGGGACCAGAGGGACTTCTGCACTACCCTGCCTGAGGTCCTGAGTTCTGTGATGTTGTTTTTTCCAGCCGTACAGTGCAGCTTTCTGATTCCAGCCCATCCCTTATGTCCTGTCAATTTCAAACTTCTCTTCTCCAGACACTTTCTGTGGTCTTGCCTGGGATCTTAAACATTTCATTCTTTCCCTGATATACCTCCTCCTCCACCCAAACATTTAAAAAATCCCAGTTTTATCCACTAAGTGATTCTTTTCAGAGCCAAAGGTTGATAGTCTCTTGTGAGAGGCTGGATTCTCTTTGCTCCCCTGGAGGGTATGGGGAGAATAGCATATGGACTGGGGACCCTAGAGAAAGATGGGAGATATCCCTTAAGGAATTGACAAGCACAGGAAGAAGTGCCCGGCTCCCTCCAGGGCAGGGGAGCTCTTTGTGGCCTGGGGATTCATGGAGGAGTCAAGGAGGAGGTGTAATGTGAGCACTGCAGGATAAAAATCAAAGGGGGGATTATTAGGCTGAGCCAATGAAATTCCTTCTATTCAAGCACCATTGGCCTATAAAACCGGAAACTTCATAGGGCTCCATCCACGAGTATTATTTTCATTTCTGCAGTGCACTGGCTGTTACTGTCCTCATTGAATAGATAAGAAACTGAAGCCCAGAGAGATTAAACAATTTGTCCAACGACACAGAGTCAGAGGCGGAACCAGGCCCCAGGACCTGTAGGACTCCATACCCTGGCTTCAGGAGTTTTCTCACTCAGTGGGTCTCAGGCTCTGCGGAGAGGATCTGACCCTTGGATTTCCTGGTCCCATCCCACAGAGACCCAATTCAGTAGTTGGTTGGGCAAAGCAGAGTGGGTAGTGGTGAGAATCTGTACATCCACCAAGCCCCCCGGGGGGCAGATGTGGCTGATCTGTGGCCCACGCTTGGTATCTCACTGGTTTAGGTAGACAAGATGCAACAGGATGAAGGAAGGCAGCAAGGATGAGTGTGGAGCCCCAGAAGTCGGAGTGGGCATGGTGAGTGCCAGACTTAGGGTGGTGGGGGAAGGGCAGGCAGGGGCAGAGGAGAAAATGAACAGGCTGGCGGAGGGTAGCGAGAATGGGCTGTTTCCATCCGTCCTGTCCCAGTCTCCCTCCCTCCTGTCTGGTCCCCTCCAAGGAGGCAGCACCAGGCAGCATCAACCTCCCCCTCAGGGGCTCGTAGATAATTTCTCCAGCGACACGCAGATCCCTTCTGCCGAGCATGATAAACCCCATTTCGTAAAGAAGACATCAATGGCTGTAATCAGATACAATGTTTGCTGTGCCGAACAAAATGAGCAAAAGAAAAAAATATGCAGTCAGGCTATAATTATGGGTATAATATTTCAGCCCATTAGCAAAAAATATCTCAGAAACCCACTGCTCCGCCCTCTCAGCTAAAAAATTGGATGCTAAGCTGGTGAAGGCAAAGAGAGCAGAGCACTGAAGCAGAGGCCTAATTAATTGCATATACAATTTTTCTCTTTTTCTGGCTGGCAGTGGTTCTGACAATTCTGGGTCTTCCGCGGCACCGTGTAAAAAGAGAGGCTGTCATTCTCCAGCAGGGCCGCTCTGACTGTGTCTGTAGACACTTGTCACTTTTCCTCAGCCCGGTCCAGCCTGGCCCTGTGCTACTCAAGGGCCTTCCACTTACTAAGCACTTGGTAACTTCAAGAGATTTTGCACAACAATAGCTCCTTTTTGTGGCTTGCTATGTGCCTGGCACAGCGATAAAGCTATACAAATTTTGTCTCGATTTTCTTTCAGGGAGCACTGTGAGATGAAGTGATAGATGTTGTTAATGTCCTTTAAGTCACTTTTTGCTGTTGGTTTTTTGTCTGTTTTATTTTGTGCTTTGAGCCCCAGCATCTGTACTATTTTGGGAGGACTGCCGTGAGCTACTGGAGTCACTTTGCCTGGGTACAGAGAGCTACTGGCACTGGGGAGTTCCCGAGGGGCCTGGCAGGTGAGCGACAGAAGTGGGAGTAGAAAGCCAACCCTTGCCCTGAGACAGGGTGACTGAGTGTAGCTGACACTCCTGCTGCTCAGAGGTCAGTCCTGGCTCAGGGGTCACCCCCTGCCTGCCCTCCTCCCTCACCAGCGCTGACCTCCTACTGCCTGTGGTCTTCCTTGGAGTGCGTCAGCTCCTGTGTGCTCTGGGGACCTGACCTCAGGAGGGTGGATTAATTACAACCTTTATACAAGAGAGGAAACTGAAGTTCAGAGGGGACGGTAATTCAGCTCCGGGACCTCAGCAAGAACTTGGGGACGGGGATTAGGCTCCACGCCGTCTGATCCCAGAGCCTCTTCTCTCCATCCCCATGCGCCTCTTACTAGCAGCAGCATCAAGCTGCACCTGGCCCGCTCCTTCCCTTTGCCACCCTGGCAGGCCTCTTCCTCCAGAGGGTTTTTTCAGGAAGCCCCCTCACCATAGCCTTTTGACACTTAAATGGGCCCCAGCCCCATCTGTACTCTGTTCTTCAGTGTGCTGATATTTGTCCAGTTTTCTGCAGCAATCTGGCTACTCTCCTACCCCATTTCCGGGAGTTCTTGGAGGGCGGTGATTCTGAATTATTCACTGGTGAATCCCTAGGGCCCCACACAGGGGTAAGGGCCAAGCAGACTCTCAGGAAATACGTACGAAGTAAATGAATTAATGAAGTAGTCAGGTGGAGCCATTTGGCCTTCCACATGTACATGTGGTGCCCCGCCCCCACTCCCTTCAAGCCCTTCCTAGTGTCTAGGATTTGGATGAAACTGGGCAGGTTTGTGCTTCAGCAGCCACCATGTTATGTTCTGCTCAATATCCTGTGTTCTGGAAATTGGTATTGTTGGGGCAATTCTAATAATTAGATCCATGCCTTTTCCCCTGGCCTTTCTAGTTAGCTGCCTTTTACCTCAGGCTCATCAAGTCCTGCTCCTGCTTGGTCTGACCAGCTCCTGTGCATATATTTATTCACCAAGTCATTCATTCACTCTTGCAGTCACCTACCCATTAGCCCCATCCATTCATCCGTCCTACCCATCCATCCATCCATCTACCCAACCACCCATCCTCCCATCCATCCACCCATCCATCCATCCACTCATCTAGTGACAGATAGGATGTATTAAGATGTCAGTCACCATATAGTGTTATCTGTGCACAAGGGGGCAATGTATAGGGTACTGCAGGCCCATAAGAAGGTCCCTTGACCCTTCCAAGCTTTCTAAGACACCTGAACCAAGATCTGCTAGCTGAATAATGATGAGAAGTGAGGAATGAGATAGATTGTCTCTGGCTAGAAAGCAGCAAGTATGATATGATACAAAGGCCAGAGACATGTACGGAAGGTTCAAAGGAATAAAAGACATTCAACCTGGCTGATCTCATGTGAAGGGAGGAGGTAAGGGATGGCTGATTTCAGCCAATGTATTTTTCATTCTGAGAACTTTCTTATTCTCTGCTTGTCCAATTTCTTTCATAGCAAGCTACTTTTGTTTCATGGATGCAACATCCTCGCAATGAACTGGCATGAGTTGTTTGCTGTATCATCTGTTTTTCTTTTTCAGTCGCTTTGTTCACCTTGATGCTTCTCTTTTATGTGGTTTGTTTTCCTCAAAACTTGGTATCCTTAATTTGGCATCAAATATCCTTAAAACATGTGAATTGACAACGAGATGGGTTAGTACTGGCTAGGATGGGCATTTTTCCTTTGCTGGGTTGTGCAGGTCTTCTAAAACAGGCCTGTCCTGATTTGCACAGAGGTCCCGGCAGTGTCTGGGTGAGGCTTGTTGACAGGGAGCATAAACTAAAGCTCAGGACCCGCCACCATTTCTGAAGTCAGGAAGGCTTCCTCCTGAGTGAGGTGAGAGAGCTTAGTTAGGGATTCCAAAACACAAGATTCTGAAAATCTTTAAATCTTTAAAACTACATATTAAAAATAATAGGACTAATGGGGAAAATAGGGTTAAGGACTCAAAATTCATGCAATGTTGTAATCAGATCATTAACAAAAAAGTAACTGCCCTGATTTAAAAAATAAATGCTTTAAAATATGTGTTAAATTTCTAATAAATAAAATAATTACAGTAACTGTAGGGCTTTACCTTTTAAAAAGTGAGACTACTTTGACAGAAGGTGGTGGGAGGTAGGGTGCAGGCTTCTGAGTTATGAAAAGGAGCACGAAATGCACACAAGTGAGGAGTGCCCTGTGAAAAGCCCTCTGTGACACTGCAAGTGGCACAAAGGGTGTGGGTGGTGGGGACTGTGCCTGGTGCTGTGTACACCTGGGCTCGGCTTGCTTTGCTTCATTGGCTTTTACTTGGTGGCACAAAACACAGCATGCAGCAAAAAATGTGTGTAAACCAGTGTGACGTCCACATTGTGCTGACATCATGCTCCCATGTATCGATCATGGACCAGCCAAGCTGATGGTAGGGGCATGCTGTGGGAGGACAGACTACGTTTCATCCCCTTGGGGAGGCCCTGTCTTTCACTGTCTTTTTTTTTTCTGAGTCTGTCAAGGTCAGGAAAAGGAAGTCTACAAAAATGTCTGCAGAATCCCCATTTTGAGAGCTGTTCTTATGACTTCTTTCTGGGGCTGAATGCCAAGGCCAGCTCTTCTGTGCATTCAAGAAGGGGCACAACTGGCTCAGCTTTGCTTCATGCACTTTCAGCTACCCACCCGCTCCAGCTCCTTCCCTTTGTTGGCATTTCCATGAGACTCTGGCTTCAGTGACAAGTCTCTTCTCAGTCTTTGCTGGATAGTGGTGTCCTTGCTCTGATTTCTCAATCAATTGGATCCCACATTCCTACTAACTTCCAGCAATTCTTCTACCTTTCTGGCCCACTGATAGCATCCCTCCTTATTTTCTATATGGATTTACTCTTTCTCTCACTATCTTTTCTGACTTCTTTTTAATAGGATTGTGGTACAGAGAGAAGTTAAGTTCTACGCACTCAGTCTACATTCCAAATTGGAAATTCTCTTTACTAGATTTTGTCCTTTTCATGTTGGCCATGGTTTTTCCCAATTCTGAGCTTCAGTTTATTACATAGATAATGGGAATGACAGTAATAGTGGTCCGGTCTACCGCGTGGGGACCAGAAAAGGCTGGAGGAATGTGGAAGTTCTCTATGAACAAAGAGAGCAGCATAAATTTAAGTTGTTATTAGCTCATGGCAGAGGACCCCCTAATTTGTCAGATGAAAAATTAAAGCCAAGAGATGAGGAGCAATTTTTGCCCAAGGTTACCCAGAAATCTCCAGCCTCTTAACTCCTGGGTCCATTTCTCTTTCCAGGCCCTGTTAGTCTGTAGCCTGCAAACGGCCAGGGCTGCAGCGCTGGGGGCAGAGCAATTGACGATTCGGAAGAGGCAGTGAGGGCATAAATAATTCAGTGATTGCCGACCATGGGCCATTAAATTTTCCATGATCTGTTTTATTGTATCTGCTATGCAGCGTTACTCACTTTCAGTTCAGATGCAAACCGGGCGTTTCGCTCTGCCTACAGGAGCTGGCCACTGTGCCCTCTCAGGGATCTGAGACTGTGGAAGCATTGGCCTTGGACCCAGCAGGGCCTCCATCTCAAAGGCGGTCAGACAGAGGTTTGCATCAGACGCCTGAGCACCAAGGTGCTTTCCTCCTGTTCCTGTTGGTCACTGACCCACCAGTAGAAGGTGACTCTCACAATCAGCTCAGATAAACTCACAAACGACCTCAACTTAAGACTCTTGTTTTCACTGGTGATCAGCAAAAGTAAAATGTATTGGGTGCAGATGAAAGGTTTAAAGGGTTAATTTTGCCAGTGTAAGCATTAAAAGTTACCTTTTTTGCAACTCTGTTTTGGCATTTTTACATTTCTGTATATACTGGAAGCCTCAAAATCTGGCGGTGGTCCTGGACTCACCTAACTTCTGGGAAACTTTATCGATCTTCCACTCCAGGATCATGCTATTCAGAATCCTAACAGTGGTGAGGACTCCCTTATGGATGGAAAAACAGACACTCAGAGGAGATGGCTTTAGTCAAACACACAGCTAGATAATGTCAGGGCAGGCCCAGGGCCAGGTGTGGGGACATCAGACCAGAATCCTCCCCAGAGACAATGTCTCCCTTCCCAGGGAGAATGTCCTCTACTCCTGGATCATCATCCCAGGTTCACAGGATCACTGTGACTTTGTTCATAGAACTGGATGCTTTCCCTACTGTCCAGAGGACCACACATTTTCTGGAGACCACATTTCCAAGCATGTCTCTCAACTACATAAAAGCAGAGTGCAAAAGGGAAGAACCAGGGATTCCTGGCCAAGATGGAGGCAAAGGTAAATACACTTTGCCTCCTTGCAAACCAAAAGAAGGACAATAACAAATTTAAAAATAAAAAAAATAACCAGAACTGCCAGAAAACTGAATGTATGGAAGTTCAACAACCAAGGAGTTACAGAAGAAACATTCATCCACACTGGTAGGAGGGGTGGAGACAGGCAGCCAGGGTGGAGAGGACTCCTTGTAAGGTAGCGGCTGGTGGACTGGGTGGTCCTACATTTGTGTATGGATAAACCAGGAGGAATAACTGGGGAGTGAGACAGACCATACAACCCAGGGTTCCAGAGCAAGAAAATAAAGCCTTAAAACCTCTGACTGTAAAAACCAGTGGGGGTTACAGTGGTGGGAGAAACTCCCGGCCTCACAGGAGAGTTCATTGGAGAGACCCACAGGGTCCTAGAATGTACACAAGCTCACCAACCTGGGAGACAGTACCAGAAGGGCCTAATTTGGTTGTGGGTAGTGGGGGAAGTGACTGAAAGCCCACAGAGAGCCGAGCAAGCAGCATTGTTCTCTTTCATACCCCCACCCCCCAACACACATACAGTGAGTGCCACAATGCAGTGAGGTCGGTTGCTCTGCCTTGGCAAATACCTAACAGTCTACCCCTTACTACAATGTTCGCAGAAAGAAAAAAAATATGACCCAAATGAAAGAATAGATCAAAGCTCCCAAAATAGAATTAAGTGATGAAAGATAGCCAATCTATTAGGTGTGGGTTGTGAGCATCCTGAATATCAGTACACTGGTAATCAGGATGCTCACAGAAATGGTTGAGTATGGTCACAAAATAGAGGAAGAAGTGAAGGCTATAAAAAGTGAAATGAAGGGAGGTGAACAGGGAACCAACAGTGACAGGAAGAAAACTGGGATTCAAATCAACAATTTGGAGAAGGAAGAAATAAACATTCAACCAGAATGGAATGAACAAAAAGAATTTTAAAAATGAGGGAGGACTTAGGAACCTCCAGGACAACTTTAAATGTTACAACATCTGAATCATAGGGATGCCAGAAAGAGAAGAGGAAGGGCAGGAAATTGAAAACTTATTTGAAAACATGAGGAAGGAGAACTTCCTTAATCTGGCAAAAGAAACAGACTTTCAGGAAGTCCAGGAATCTCAGAGAGTTCCAAAGAAGTTGGACCCCAGGAAGCACACACCAAGGCACATCATAATTACATTACCCAAGATTAAAGATAAGGAGAAGATCTTAAAAGCAGCAAGAGAGAAGGAGACAGTTGCCTACAAACGAGGTCCCATAAGACTATCAGTTGATTTCTCAAAAGAAATCTTACAGGCAAGAAGGGATTGGAAAGAAGTATTCAAAGTCATGAAAGGCTAGGACCTACATCCAAGATTGCTCTATCCAGCAAAGCTTTCATTTAGAATGGAAGGGCAGATAAAGTGCTTCCCAGATAAGGTCAAGTTAAAGGAGTTCATCATCACCAAGCCCTTATTATATGAAATGTTAAAGGGACTTGTCTAGGAAAAAGAAAATGATCAAAAATATGAGCAGTAAAATGACAAAAAACTCAGAACTATCAACAACTGAACTTCAAAAACAGACAAACAAAAACAAACTAAGCAAACAATTAGAACAGGAACAGAATCACAGAAATGAAGATCACATGGAGGGTTATCAGTGGGGAGGGGGAGGGGTAGAATGGGGAAAAGGTATAAGGAATAAGAAGCATAAGTAGTAGGTACAAATAGACAGCGGGAGGTTAAATGTAGTATGGGAAAAGGAGAAGCCAAATAACTTACATGTATGACCCATGGACATCAACTAAGGTGGGCAAATGCTGGTGGGAGGGGAGATGCAGGGTGGAGGGTAATAAATGGGAGAAAAAAAATGGGACAACTATAATAGCATAATCAATAAAATACATTTTAAAAAGGGAAAGAATGAGGTGCTACAAGTGAGATTCACTTTAATGTGCATATGCAGTCTCAATGGACAAAGGCTTGGCCAATGGACATGGCCTTGTCTTCCCTGTTCTTCTCATGGACAGAATACCAAGGGACAGGACAGTATGAGAAGCCAGACAAAGACGAGAAGGAAGAGTCTTTGAATCACTTAAGAACTCCCAATGGGCGGTGAAGTAGAAGAAGGAATGCAGGTATGTGTCAGATGGGCTGGCTCCAAATTCCAGACTTATCTGTTGCGTATAAAGTAAACCACATCCCCTCTCTGGGCCTAAGTTTCCTTACATGTGAAGCGGTGATAACAAATCTGAATCCATGGGATTTTTGTGAGGCTGTATGGTAATGACAGTTGTGAAATGCCAAAGTCCTTTGACACCTTATCAGTTAATTATTGCTACATAACCAACCACTCCAAAACTTGTTGGCTTAAAACGATGACTTATTATTGCTCAAGATTCTACAAGCTCATGGGCACTCCTCTGACCTCTTCTGTGGTCTGCTGCTGTTGGATAGGCAGCTCTGCTGGGCATGCCCACGTGCATGGGGCCACCTGGTACGAGCCACAGCTCTCGTCCTCCAGCAGGCCAGCTTGGGCTTCTTCCTGTGGCAGATGAGAGCTCCAAGAGAAAGCACAGAAGCACACAATGACTGTTGAGGGTTGGACCTGGAACCAGCATACTGTCACTTCTGCCATATCATGTTGTCCAAGGACAGTCTGAAGGCCAGCCTCAATTCAAGTGGGGATGGAGGGTGGATCCACTTCTAGAGGGGTGGAGCTGCAAAGGATGCAGAGACAGGGAAGGATGCAGGATTGTGGCCATTTGTGCAATCAGACCTTCATAATCCTCAGGGTCACATGCTCCTTAAATGAATTCAACATGTACTGAGTCAGGCCAGAAAGACAGTATTGGGAATGACTTTTGAGTCAGGGGAAGTGGCTTGTCCAAGGCCACACAGCACAGTTGGTGTGAGAACCCAGCACTTCTGAAGTCAAGCACCATATGTCACAGCCAGCCTCAATGGTGTTTCTTCCACTGAATTGGCTCTGGGGAGAATCCAGTAGGTAGTAATTTGGGGTGTTTACACTCACGTTCTTCTTTCTTCACATCACAATTTCAAAGGTCGAGAAAGGCCTGACATTAGATTTCCTGGCCCCCCCTTTTGGAAGGAAACCCTAAAGAAGAAGGATGGGACCCAGGATGAGAACAAGATTCAGAGTCCATGGCTTAAAGAACTTTGCTTCTGTGATGTTCTTTTTCCTTTTTGAAAAGCACGTGGTGCAGGAATTTTTACTCAGCCTTGTCCTGGGCTTCTCAAGCCTGCCATCTCAGCCTAGTGAAGAAAGACACTCATCCCCTGTTGCCAGGGCAATTGCAACAGTTTCCTAACTGGCCTTCTTACCTTCAAACTCACCTCCCACACCACTGCCCCAAATCCATCTTGCCGGAGGTGCCAGAGTGATCTTTCGAATACCCAGATCTGATTGTGACATCTCGCTGGGGAGATTGTCTGTCGGGAGCTCGTGGTCTTAGGCATGAGCTTGAGAGCCAAACCGGTCCAGGGTTGAATCTAGGCTCTGACACAGACTAGGGCTGGGTGAACTGGGACAAACTATGTAAATTCTCTGAGCCTGTTTTCTCCTCTGTAATATGGGCCTTTCAAAATCTCCCTGGGTTTTATAATCATTAAATATGATAAATGAATGTAAAGGCTTAGCAAAGTCATCGGTACATAGCCTAAGAAATGTTAGCCGATTTTACTACTCCTGTCATTATTTGATGGCTCCCTGTGGCCATGAAATTCAGAAGGGTAGCCTGACACCCAAGCCTCCCCATGAGGTCCCAGGTGCCTCTCCAAGCTCACATTTCACTGTTGCGTGAGCCCCAGGTGAACTCTCTGCTCTAGTTTACTGATTTCCTCATTGTATCCTGAAGCTGACCTCTGTCTTCCTCCTTCCACAGCTTTGTTCACACCACTTGACCTCCTTCAGAGGCTTTCTTGCTTTTCCTCTTGATTGTATCCTGTTGTCTTTCCAGGTTCAGTACAAGCCCTCCTCCTCCAGGAAGTCTTCCCAGACCACCTAGCCTCCATGGGCACTCTCTTCTCTCACTTTCACCTAATAACTCTCTGTGCTCTTGCTCCTTTTGCTATGGAGTCTATGCTGGTTTGCTAGCTGCACCAGCCACTATTGCTGCATTTTGTTATTGTACAGTTTTGCTGAGTCAGAAACTCAGGAAGGGCTCGTCTGGGTGGCTTTGGCTCTGGAGGTCTCCTGTGGTTTTGTCACGTGGCAACTGAAACTGCAGCAGCAGAGGCTGGAGGAGCTGGAGGCAGGCCAGGTGTCTCTCATTTCATGAGGTTTCGGGACCTTTCCAAGTGCACTCTGGACTAGTGTGGGCGGCCTCAGGTCAGTCTGCGCCCGCAAAGCTTGGAGTGTTGTGCGAGCAAGGCAGAGACTTTTTCCCTCTTCTGACCCACATCAGAAGTGACAGAGTCACTTCTGCTGTGCTCTGTTACTCAAATAGTCACCGAAGTCTGTGCAGTTTCAAAGAGGAGGAAATATAGACTCCACCTCTCAGTGGGAGGAGTGTCCGTGTCCTCCAGTAAGAATAACAAGGAGGATGGGAGATTGTCCTGTCTCTGGAAATATCACTCAGCCACACCAGTCCAGTGTAGGGTTCTACAGCCAAGAAACACGGAAAAGCGGGTGTGTGAACCTGGACTCTGGAGCCATGCTGCCTGAGACCCAATCCTGGACCCTTCACTGACTTGCCATGTAGTGGGGCAAGCTCATTAACTGTGCTGTGCCTCAGTTTCCTTCTCTGTAAAATGAGGCCTGCAGCAGTCCCTACTGTGAGTTACTGCAGAAACACCTGGACCAGCACACAATGTCATAGCAGTGTCACTGTTGTTGTTATTGGTATTATTAGTGTTTTGGGATTGATTAGACGAAGCTTTCACAGTGAAGAAGAGTAAAGAATTGCTGTTATGCTGTTGTGAACAATTGGGCGTTGTTCAGTGTTCTATGGCAAAGACAGACTTCCTACTGACAGATTGAGTTCCTTTTTTAAAATATTTATTTATTTATTTATTTATTTATTTATTTATTTATTTATAGAGAGACGGAAAGAGAAGAAGAAAGACAGGGAGAGAAACATCACTGTGTGGTTGCCTCTCATGCGGCTCTCACTGGGGACCTGGCCCGAAATCCAGGCATGTACCCTGACTGGGGATTGAACAGGCAACCCTTTGTTTTGCAGCCCATGCTCATTCTACTGAGCTACACCAGCCAGGGTGAGTTCCTTGCTTACAGCCCGAGCTGCAGAATCAAGAAAGCCTGAGTCAGGACATCACATCAGAAACTTGAGACACCGAGCGTGTTTAAAACCAACTAGTTGCAGCAGTAGCAGCAGCAAACCTGCAGAGTTTTAAGCCCCAGAAAGTATTTTTATTATTTACCAAAGCCAGGTGATTTCCAGACCCTCAACAGAATATGCCACATACAGCCCTGTGCACTCCCAAACCGACCCTTGACTTCTGAGAACACAGCTTCCACTGTCTGTACTTGAACAGACTGGCACCTCCTTTTCCCCAGAGCAGTGCACTGGGGATGCGCTGTAGCATAGCAGGATGCCTGGGCTTCCCTCGGACCCCAGGGCCCTTTTTCTCACCTCTGGTATGCCTTTGCTTTTATCACCTCGCAGCTCTTGTTTTCAGAGGTTTGCAGAGAGCCAGAAGTGCTTGGGAATTTAAGTTCCCCATTAGTGGCTCTTGACTGATGATTGATGGTGGGGACTATGGAAGCCAAGCTCCCTTGACAGGGGTCAGAATGACTCTGGGGAGTAACTTACCCTGCAGAGTTTGCTGCGGGATCAGGCTGAGCTGCCCCCTGCCAATGTCATGCCCCACCTGTCTGGGCTTCCTGCGCACCCTGTCCTGCTCCCCCTAATCCTTTACTGGTCTCTCCTGGAGGCACTTCCTTAGTAAATCGCCTCCCCATGAATCCTCATCTCAGGGGCTTCTGGGCAACACCCCTGAGAAAGACAGGACGCCCTGAGGGAGGGAGACGATTGTGGCTGCACATGGTGCAGGAGGCTGCTCAGCCATGACCCCAGTCTCTGTAGGGCTCAAGTAGCCTCTGTATTTCCTGGAAATGATGCCTCCCCAGGTACTGAGGGATCACCTGTTTTCCTCACACCAGATCTAGCTGATGCTTCTCAGAGCCACTCAGCCCTGCCCAGCTTCTGAGCCTCAGTGCTTGCTCAGTGGAGTGTCCCAGTACCTCATTCTTCAAACTGCCTGCCGTCTCAGCCTTCCCTGGGGTGAGGACCCCACTTTGGCACAAACTTGATCATGCCCACTGTGGAGGGAGCCACAGTGGCTCTGAGTGCATCCACAGAGGTCTTCCCACTGCTCCAGGTTCGAATGAAGTGCTCTGATGGGGTGCAGGATTTGCCTTTCCGGAGGCTTCCTGGAAGGCCCCCGTTCACCCCAAATTTGCAGGGGAGTCTTATTAATTCTCTATGAAGCCAACCTTGACCTATGAGAGACAGGAGACAGTAGGAGCCAGAAGATAAGTTCCTCTCTTCTTCTCCCTAATGGCCTGTTCCCAGGCTTCATGATTCCACATGCCTGTCTGGGAGACATCCCAAGGGGCTGAGAAACTGTGAGGCTGTGGTCAGCTCAGTAACAGCCCACCCTGAATTTGCCTTCCCTGGCTCGTTCCCATGCTTTCTTCTTCATTCCTGCTACCCAGGGATTGCACTTCTCAAGAAAGCCTTAGCACATATATAAGCTGCCCTCAGACTGGAAACCCTGGCTAGCCGTTTCCTGGTGGTCGAAGGACGGTGGTGCCAGTGGCAGAGGTCAGGATGGACAGGTGGTGGGTGACCAGAGAAGAGTTTGTGTGTGTGTGTGTGTGTGTGTGTGTGTGTGTGTGTGTGTGTAGAGGGCAGGAGTGATATGGGACCCCCAAATCTGTTGCCCGGGTTTAAGACTCCATCATCCATTGCAACAGCTTCCCACCTGAGCTCCCTGCTGCAACTCCCCCCCCCCTCGCCAGGACACCACTGCCCACTGGTCAGAGTGGTCTTTCTAAAGCACAGACCTGCTCTCACCACTTCCCCGATTCAAACCCTTTCATGGCTTCCTGTTGCTGGGTGGGAGGCTAAATGTCTCGGCCCAGCAGTGAATGCCTGCACTCTAGCTTTAGGAGCTGCCAATTTCCTAAAGCCTCACACTCCTTCTTCCCCATCTCCATATCTCTGCACGTTGTGTTTCCTCCTTCTCTATGTGGTGATTTTGTCCACATTCCTCCAAGTTCTACTTCAATGTCACCTTCGCATAAGGCTTCTTGGACCATCCTCAACTACCTGGCAGAACAAGAGTCCCTCCTTCTTCTCTCAAAGTGTCCCAAGTCCCTCACAGACCTTGAGTGCCCCTGCATGATCTCCTGTGGTTCTTGGTTTGCTCGTGCCTCTCCCACCCTAGACTGGGTGGTCCCTGGGGTGCTACACATGGTGAACTCAGGAGACAGATCTGAATGAATGAACACATCTTCACACTTTTCTCACAGGGTATATCCTGCCCCAGGGCCAGACAACCCACCCCCAGTATGGGTCCAGGCATGCAACCCCGATGTCACTGATCATAACCCTCAGCCCCCTACAAAACTTGGTTCAGAAGTATGAGCAGGGAGATGGGGGTCAGGTTGTGGGGCATTGATATAGCAGCACCTGTGTGGCAGAGGTACCAGTGCTTTGGCTCGTGGGGGCACCGGTACAGAGCTCCAGACATGCACCCTGTGTTCTTAGGCCTTGGTGGAGGCACGTTCAATGGAGGCCCCAGGTGTGGGCAGTTATTTCAGGTTGTCTACCATCAGTCTGGCTCTCTGGCTCTCCCAGAAGTTCTGTGCACCCTCTCCTACCCTCTTCTGTTTAAACCAGCTACAGTGGATTTGGTTGTTTGCCATCTGGATCCCAATTAATTTAATGGGAGAGAGCAAGAAAGAGTTTAGTGGGTTGGTTAATCCTAGATCAGCCATGTGCCTAGCTGTGCAACCTTGAGTGAGTGATGTAGCTTCCCTGTACCTAGGTTTCCTCATTTGTAAACTGGGAATAGACAATAGGAGTTTCTGAGAGGATGGATGAGTCTTGAAATGATCTATTACTGTGTAGCAATGCACTACAACCCTTAATGACTTAAAATAAAACAAGACTTCATTATTATCATTCGTGGCTCTGTGGATTGACTGCTCAGCCACGCGGGTGTTGCTCGGAGTCTGCTATGTGAGTGCAGTCAGATGGCAGCTGCGGCTGCCATCATAAGAAGGCTCATCTGTTTGGGGCGTCTGAGGTGGCTGTCACTGGAGGCTGGCTATTTGCTGAGAGCTCAGCAGGGGCTGTCAACCTGAGTGGTCACACATGACCTCCCGTGCATTTGGGCTTCTCACAGCATGGGGTTCTGAGAGGGCGCACCTGAGACCAAGCATTCCAAGGACCCCAGGCGGGAGCTGCAAGGCTTAGCCTTAGACACCACTTCCATTGCACAATATGGATCTATTATTTGGTCAAGCAAGTCACTATGGCCAGCCCAGATTTAAGGATGACACTTCATCTTTTGTTGGAAGGAGAAGCAAAAAATGATAACTTCTTTAATCTGCTGCAATGAGATCCTGCGTAAAAAGGATAGTCTCAGCCACCTGATGTATATTCAATAAATATTAGTTGTTGGCTTGCCCCCTTCCTGAATTCACTCAACCAGTTTCAGAGTCAGGAGGGGCCAGCCCCATCTGTCCACCAGTCTCCCCTCGGCCTCACTGGGGGATAATCAGTGTGCAGAAGGGACAGGCAGACAGTGTGTGAGTTCTGAGCCACCCAAATAGGGACGTAGCTTGATGCTGCAGGAAAAGCCAGGAGACTGGGTTTCTAGCTCTAATTACTCTACTAAGTTATTTAGTTTCCTTGATCAAGTCCATTGCTCTCTCTGAACTCAGTTTCCCCTTTTCTCAAACGGGGAATTGAACTGGATGAGCTCTATGGCTCTTCCTGGCCCTGCTACTCAGAGATTCTACTGACGTGCTGGAATGTTCCTCAGAACCACCCAGGGGCTCTGGGGACTCATAAACTCATGGCCAGGATGTGGGACCTGATGTTTCTCTATCCTCACTGCAGGGACTGTCCCTACTGGTGTTACACCTGGGCCCTAAACCTTGCCTGAGTTCTCAGAGGCTTCAGAGATGCCTGACTTCTAACTCAGTCCCTGACTGACTTCCCCTTATGGGCTCTGAAAGTCTCTTTTGAAAATAAGGTGTTGGTAGCATTAAGGTGATGGGACATCCCCATCACTGCTGCTCCTCTGGGGAACCTCTAGGGCCTTGCCTAGGTCAGATCCCAAAGCAGCCACCCTGGCCCCTAGCTGGGGCCCAGCCCCACTGTTCAAGCTTGAAGAGTTTTCCAGTCAGTTTCCTGGGAGCTTTTTGCTAAAGCAGGGCTGACAGCATATGGAGATTTCCTAGACCTCAACCCCCTGCAAATGGGACAGTTTCTGCCTCAGGAAATATGACTGCAGCATATACATTTATTATTCAGCTCTGTCTACCAGGAACCACCACCAGACCATGGAGAATTTAGTATAATTTCAGTATGGGGTAGAAAAGAGTTTCAATACACAGCGTCCCCTCCCAGCCATCCTCCTGGTGACTGTCTGATGATGGTTTCCTGGAATTTAACATGAGCTGAGTTTTGAGCAGAGTGAATTAGCTAGAGGCTGAGAAGCTGGAGGATTACAGGATAGAAGAAGGAGGTCCTGAGTAAAAAGAGCCCAGGAGGTGGGACTAAGGAGGCTGTCTCAGGGGCTAGTAAGGAGGCTAGCCTGGTGACTGCAGAGGCCACCTCTCATTGGTGAAAGGAACACAAGTGTTCAGACATAGGACCTCTTCACTTGCTTGCATTCATTTATTCATTTATTCATTCATTCACTCATTCATTCATTCATTCATTCATTCATTCATCATTAAGGTCTTGCTATGTAAGGCTCAGGGCTGGCTCCTGGGAATAGGGTGCTGAACAAAAGCAGCAACCTTGCCTGCCTTACAGTCTAGAGGTGGAGACAGGTGCTGGGCAAAAGGTCACGACAACAAATGCATGATTTCAGCCTAGGCTAATCACATGAACAACAGCATGACGAGGCCTTTACTAGAAGGGCCTGACCTGACCGGAGAGGTCAAGCAGGCTTCCCTGATGTCAGAGGCATGACCTGAATGATAAATAGAAGCTAACTACAGGAAGGGAGGAGGGGAGAGCATTCCAGGTAGAGGAGAGCTTGTACAAAGGTCTTAGGGCAGAAGGGGGCATGGCAGGCACTAGGGTCCCAGAGGGGGCCAGTTGGGGAAGGTGAGACTTCTTCCCTCTTTATCATTGAGCTGGGCCTTCAACCCCAAAACAGTGGGAAACAACTGTTGGCTTTTAAGGCCACGGACGGTTGATACGGTCTGATCTGAAGTTTGGCAACATCACTCAGGCAGCATTGTGAGGATGGGCTGGCAGTGGTACAGTGGATGCAGGAGAGCAGTTAAGAAGCAACTATTGTATTTGTCCAGGCCAGGGATGATTCAGGTGCTGAGATGAAGATGACTGGGGGGTCTGACAGATTTTTAGAAGTTAGAATAAGCATGGTTTGGGGGTGGGCTGGCTATGGAGGGGACAGGGAAGGAGGTATCAAGGCTAAAGCCCCATCTCTGACTTGGGCATCTGGCTAGATGCTGTTGCTTCCTACTGAGGTGGGGAGGGTGGCAGAGGACTTAGCCAGTGGACTCGCTTTGGGAAATTTAAAGCACATGGCTGGGAAGTTAAGGAGGTGGATGGCTCTCTGGGTCTGTGTCTTGGGTGGCTGTGAATCCCAGAGTGCTCTATGAGATGTTGGGTGTTCGGGGGTCACTGAGACATTGTGATGAGAACAATTAAATGCAGGGCCTGCCTTTCCCCACCTGGGAGGAAGTGAACAGGATTAACCCAGAGGAGTGGGGTGGGGGTGTCCCAGCCCTGGAGGGAGGTCAGCATTCACCACCCAGGGGGCCTAGACTGCAAAGGATTGAGAAGAAAACACCCCAAAGCTAGGTGGGTTACTGTCTACTGGGAGGAAGTACTCACGGCTGCCAGGTTCTGCAAGGTCAAGGTAGTGGACACCAAAAATGTCTCAGCTTTGCGTAATGATCGCCTGGGATGGCCTGTCAGCTGGCCCACTGTCATAAACTCACCCTCTCTTCCAGTCCCACCCAAATGTTCTCCCGTGGGCCCCTATCTGTACCTGATCTAGGGTTAGCCATTGGTACCACCAATACTCACAGATGACACCTGTAAGCAAAACAAAGGGCCTGCAAAAATTTCGGTTTAGCTGCTGGGAACAAACCTTTTGGCATTTTAAGTTGAGTTGGAAAGTGCGTGTGGGAGGCGGTTGCTGGGAGGTGGTGTTTGACAAAGGAAGCCATCATTGAACCCCATTGTCTTTTATTCCCCCTTTTCTCCTCCTACCCACTCCGCCCAAGAAGGAAATGGAAAGAAAGCGTCAAACTGGCCTTTCTGATCTGTGGACTATCCTGACCAAAACCAGATGCATGCGGTCTGATGAAGCCTGTAACTTGGCATCCAATTCAATTCACTTCAATTAGATCCAAGTCAATTTAATTCAAGTTAATCCAAGAAACTTATGAGAATCTGTTGTGCTGGAGAAGGTGGGAAAGAGGGTGACCTCAACGTTTCAGAGGCTAAAGTGATCAGGTGTCTTAGAGGAGCCCATTGGGCTGAGGGCACCAGGCCAGGTCTTGGGGGGCAAAGAGGCTTCCCCCAGGACTAGGATGGAATTCCGCCAAGGCCAGCATTTCAGAGACATGGAGATGCAAGAGATGACCCAGCCTAGCCTGCCATCTGCCTTGTTCTCAGCAAATTAGCCTACTGCTCACATCCCCAAGGAAAAGCGATTGGCTAGTTTTCATCAAAAAAAAAAAAAAAGCCTCTTTGGAGAAATGAGAACAGTAGACAGCTTGCTGCAGGATAGCATGAGCAAAACAGCCTGCAGGACAACCCCTTGTGACTGCTTCTCCAGACAGTCAGCTCCAGAGCGCCCCCCCCCCCCCCACCCCGCTCCCTCGGATCTGCGCCTTCACCGCCAGGCCCCAGGCTGGAACACCACCAGCCCCCAGCATTTCCTGGTTTCTGAAGGAGCAGAGGCGCTAACCTGTGCCACAGAGTCGGGCAGCTGAGGCCCAGGGAAGCAAAGGGATCTCAGAGTTTTTCTGGTCAGCCATGTGCTCACTGAGGGCAGACCTGTGTCCTTATGTATTGTCCTGAGCCCTAGCCCATCCTGCCCCAAGCCAGCATTACTTAGAGAATTATTGAATTAGTGAGGAAGAAATTTGCTTGTGGCCACAAACCAAGAAGGGAAAAATCAGGCTCTAACCTGTTACCTTCCTTCACCTCCCTTAGGGGCACGTCTGTGGGCCCCTGGGGTACAGACAAGGCAGCCAGAAACAAGGTGCTTCCACCGACCAGGCCTACTTAGCAGAAAGGGCAGGGAAACCAGCTAAGCCGTGTGACAGATGAACTAACTAAGGCTCAAGAGACCAAATGACTCACCAGTCACATGGAGCATTTAGTGGCAGGGAGAGAACAGCCCCATGGACAGGGTATACTTTTCTGAGATGGCAAACTTGGGGTCTGCCTCACCTCTGCCTTTTGCCAGCTAAGTGACTTTGGGTAAATGACTCAGCTTCCCTGAGCCCGTGTCTTTTGATCTGGGAGCCTGGGATAACGACCCCGTCTCCTGGAGCTGGTAGAGAGTCCCTGGGGCAGCAACGCAAAATGGCTTGCGGGCCCTGTCACAGTGTAGGCATCTGGTCCGTGTAGAGACAGGCAATGCCAGAGAAAGCCAAGACTAAGACCAATATATCACACTGATCCAGCTCTTACCCTGTGTGGGCACTGTGCTGAGTGTTTCACATGTATTCACTCATCTGTGAAATGGAAACTACTGTGGTCACCCCCATTTTACATGAAGAAATAGAGCCACTGAGGTTAAGTCATGTGCCCAAGGCCACTCAGCCTGGAAGCATCAGAGCCGGGCCTCCCGGTGCTGTCTGGCTCCTGAGACCAGTGCCGTCTGCTGCCTCTCAGGCTGCTTTCTAGGCCATTTCATTTCTCCTCTTCTAACCCTTCTTTCCCAGCAGACACAAGATGAAGGAAACCCACCAGGAAGGTCCACCAGTCCACCGGTCAGTGGACTCTGAAAAGCCAGGACCGGGCATGGGAATTGAGGCCTGCTACTCCTCCTCCCCCGTCCCCTGCTAGGAGCCGGCCTAGGGCAAATGAGGGCCTGCCCCAGCCCACCCAGCCTCCTGCAGTTAGGAGGGTTAATCCAGGAGGTGATTCCTGCCCTGCTGGGTAACCTTGTGGGTACAAGCAGGTGGTGCTGGCTTTGCAGACACAGGGCATCTGCTTGCTCTGGTTGTCACTGGGTGAAAAAGGCACCTGGCTCAGAGGCCTAAGCTTTGGGGGAGGGAGAAGACATGGGAGCTATTCCCCGACCCACCACAACATTGAACCTTGGCCTCCCTCCAGGGCCTGAAGTGTAAGTGCCCCTGCTCAGTGTGCCTGGAGCAGTGTGGCCTTTGCTCTAGGGAAGGGCATCCGTAAACCTGGTTGTTTTCCTTACAGGATGCGCAGATGGCCCGTGGCAAAGCAGTGAAGTTCGTCTTCCTCCCTGAGCCCTCCTCCCTTCTCTAGGCCCTCTGACCCCTCACAGAGGGGACAACCTATACTACCCCCTCACATGTTATGAGGGGGCATTTGGGTCACAGCAGGTGATTTCAGCAGTGTGCCACTCACGCTCACTCATTCATTCAACAAACATCTCTGTGTGTCTGCTGGGTGATGGGAAACAGCTGAGCATCACCCACCTGGTCCCTGTCCTCCTGGACCTCACAGAGAAATGGACGCTGGAGAGTCCACGTGTGAGGGGGCCTGCAAGGAGGCCTGGCAGGGGTTTCACTTCCAGAATATGGTGCCGCCCTCAGTGACAAAGGACCACATGTACAATGTGGCCCAACTCCTTCCTTGGGGCAGCCGAGACCAGAAGGAGGAAGGGTTGTCCAAGGAGCCACGGCAAGTCCCAACCCAGAGTTCTCCCTGCTTCTGGGGATCTGGCCACTCTCTCCATGTTTCCTGGGCCTGAAAACTTTTCTCTGGTTCATGTGATGGGGAACAGAGCAGTGGCCAGGCCAGGCCCTAGGCTGGGTTTATTTAAGGATGCATTAGGGAGGCTCAAGGCCCTTCAGGCCCCCTGGGGAGGGGAGGAGGCTGTAATCTTCTGCTCAGCCTTTAAGGGAGCCTGCTGCCCAGCAGTGCCCTGCTGTGGCCCCCAGGGCTCAGACTGGATTTCTCTGCTGAGCAGCCCACACTGTTTTCTCCCAGCCTGCCCCCGCCTTCTGGGTGTGTCTCTATAGAACTCCCTCAGTTCCCTGATCAGTTAGAGAGCAGTGCAGTGGAGCTCCCCCAGGAGCTGCTGGGGAGAGTGCCGCGGGTGTACGGGTGGTGGCCAAGTGCTCATGCAGAGCTAGGCATGTGAGAGAGCTCCGTAAATGTGAGCTCTTATTATTACTGACAGGCATGCTGCCTTTTTTTTTTTTAAGAGCCATCCAGGAACTGGCACATGTGCGAAACAGTGCTCAGAGACCTGGGAACCTGGGTTCATGTGTTGCCACTGCCTCTTTCTTGTCAATGGCTCTAGGCTAACCCCTTGGGCCTCTGGACCTTGTCCATCTTTGGTGATAATGCCTGGGCCTGGGACCCTGGAGCTTGGCCAGGCCAGAGTGGGTTCTCCCAAGTTGCTGGCCAGAAGCAGGGGCTCCCCTCCACCGTCACAGCCTGAGCCTGAAGCTCAGAGGCAGAGTCCTCCATAGTCATAGCACAGACATCCAGCCCCCTCTGAACACTGGCCGAGTGCTCTGGCCACTTCTGTACCCCTGTTCCCTGGGAGGAGCTGGCGGCTGGGGCCCTGCCCACAGCAGTGCTGAAGACAGCAGTGTGCCTCCCGTTTTCTCACTTGGTCTTGCTGACTGCTGTGTGTGTTCTCCCTGTTCCCACACTCCCAGCACTCAGAGCCCCTTGGTCCTGAGTCCGATCTTTCGGGGCGTTAGACCCCAGGCTCAGATGGGTGGGACCACGAGGGACTGCAGAGATCCCTGGAGCCCCACCCCCTTACCGAAGAGGACAAAAGCCTGGTCAGGCCCCAGCTCCCAGCCTGCAGTCATACTGGGGATTAGGAACTGAACTTGTTTCCCCTCCCAACGGCCTTTGAACTTCAAAGGAGGACACAAATGATAGGTAGTGTGGGACCCCAACATAATGACACGTGATCAACTGAGAAATAAAACTGCAACTCACGTTGTGGAAACAGGACTGCCTTCGTTAGTGCACAAAGAGCTCCTGCCCGCCAGTGAGAAAGTGCCAACAACCCAGTTTTTAAAAATGGGTGAAATATAGGAAAACAGTTTTTGAAAGAATTTATACACGGCTCTTAAATGTATAAAAAGTTAGTCTTCCTCATAAGAGAAATGCAAATGAAAACTTCAGGAAGAGACTTCCAACCATCAGATTGGAAAAGATCAGAAGTGTGGCTGTCCCCTGCTGCTAGGGGACAGGGGACAGGCACTGGCAGAGTGGACTGGCAGGGATGTGGATCAGTGCCACCTCTTGGGACAGGCAACTCGTCCCAGCTGCACATGCTCTTCCCTTTGACCCAGTGACCCAACCCCAGGACCGTGTCATTTAGTTAGATGTGCGAAGTGTGCACTTGGCCACTCATCAGGGCATGTTTTATAAAAGGAAAAGACTGAAACCCAGCTGACTGTGAATTAGCAGGGGACTTATTAAACAAACAGTGGTGCCCAACAGTGGGATTCTGCACAGCTGTTCGGCAGAGCCAACCATTTGAATGACGATGGCCACACCACACGGAACAGGGGACCTCCCACAGAACCACACAACATAACACAAATAATGCCATCCTTCAAGACTATTAAAAAAAGAGTGGTCTCTGTGTTCTTTTTGTTGTATTTCTTTTCATTACCATTTCCTCCCCTTCTGTGTATTTTTATGAGAAAAGGGCTTCAAGCTATATAGATCTGTTACCATTTTTTCGAAAAGGGAGTAAAGAACACAGATGTATACCCGCACACACCTACACAGATGAGTGTGCGCATTTGCAAATGATGTAGTGTCTGGATGGTTTTAAAGAAATCCGTGAGCCTGGGAGCCTCGGAGGAGCAGAGCTGGGGGCAGAGGCCTGGGGGATGCAAGGAGACTTGCTTTTCCCGTCAGATCCTTTTCTACATTTGACTTTTCCCCAAATGCCTGTGTTTTCTGTCGTAAAAATAGACACACTTACACTAATTAATGGATCAAATGACGTCTTGGCGCACCCGCTAAAGGTAAGGCGGAGGATTCCAGGTGCAAACTCCCGGCTGCAGCCCTCCCTTTGTGGTGTCTTGGGGTCTGGGCCCTGGGAGGGTTCCCACCCAGCACCCAGCCTGCTCACACAGGGGAGTTTCGGTTCCGTCTGGCCTCCTCCCTGGGGAACACCAACCTCTCTGACTGATCAGCACCCCACCAGGCCTGCCCCAGCATCAGCTAGGTGTCTTGAGATCCTGCCTCTGGCCTGACTCGAGAGCTCAGACCCTTAGACGGACAAAGCAGAGAGAGGCAGCTCCTCTCTCAAGCGCTGCTGTTTGTCCTCAGTGTCTGGCCACCACAGTCCTGTTGCCCCTGCCACAGACACTGACCTCAAAGGGCCAGAGTTGCGGTGGCTGCTCAGAGCAGACCCCGCTGGCTTTGACTTGATGCCAGAAGGAAGGAGGGGCCAAGTGGGAAGCCTGGGCAACCACGCCATTTCCTGTCTTCCTATCAGCCCTGGGGATGGACAGTTGGCTCTGTGGCCAGCTTTGGGCTGGAGTCTCTGCCCTTCTTCCCCTCCTTGGCCAGGTACAGGATGGGCATTCCACAGGGGAGCCAACCGAGCCTGGAGATGTTCAGCCTGTTAGGTGCGGTGGAAGGTGCTCAGGGAGACCTACTCTCCTAAGCCCGTGCCTCAGCTGAGGGACACTGGGCAAGTCACAGCACCATTCTGAGCTTTGGTCTTCTCATCTGTGAAGTGGAAACAATATCTTGTTTCAGAATCACTGGCTCACGAAGGCCCTGGAAGAAAGGTCGCTCTTTATGGATTCCTGCCAGGGGTCCACATTCCTCACCAAGGAAGCAGCAGTGTGAACGTGGGCCAGTCAGACCCACTGGAAAAGCAGGTGAGCGGGTTGGTTTGTGGGCACCAGGGAGCGTGAAAAACCACTTCCTTGCCCACCTCCTTCCTTTGTAATTTATTTTGACTCAGGCCCAATCCTTACATACCACCAACTTAGCCCAGACCTAACTGCAGAGATCCCTGGGAAAAGACAGGGTGCTAGGGCTGACCTCTCTCCAGGGGCCTGTCTGAATAAAAATCACCAACTTACCACGTCATCGGGTCCTGTTTGGGTACCATCTGAGTGCTTCTGCGTAAGAGGAGAACTGATTTTCTCCTCTTACGCATCCTATGAGGAGGAACACTCAGTAACCCATTTCTTAGATGAGGAAGCTGAGGCATAGAGACATTGACAGCTGGAGGTCACACAGCTTGCAAAGATGGAGCTAGAATTTGAAAGCAGGCAGCCTGGCTCAGAGTGAAGAGGAAAGAAATGATGTCAGCTGGAAGGTGGAGACACCAGAAAACGGAGAGGAGGCTCAAGGCAGTGAGGAAACACAGGGTGGGTGGCTGTCTCCAGTGACCAGAGCTGGGTCCTCACCAGCCATGCTCTTTCCTTCCTGGCTTGCTTCAGCCAGATGGGGAAAGCAAGCAGAGTTGGGAAGAGTGTCCTGTCTGCTCAGGGCTTTGATCTTTGCGAAGCTTCCAGATTGTCCTCTGATCGTACCAGGATGTGGGCTGGGGCTCTGCAGGCAGCCTAGGGCTGGTATATGCCAGAGCTCAGTGTGTTTGGGCCACACGGGGTTTTACTTTTTATTTATTTTATTTTATTTTATTTTATTTTATTTTATTTTATTTTTTACTTTTTATTGAACTAATTGGGGTGACATTGGTTAATAACAGTATATAGGTTTCAGGTGTACAGTTCTATAATACACCATCTGTGTACTGCATTGTGTGTTCACCACCCCAAGTCAGGTCTTCAGTCACCATGTATTGCCCCCAACCCCTCTTCTACAATACCTCCCCCACCCTGCTTTCTCTCTGGTAATCATTATAATGTTGTTGGTTTCTACAGGGGGATTTTTTTGCTTAATCCCTTCACTTTTTCCACTCAGCCCCCCACCTCCCTCCCCTCTGATATCTGTCAGTCTGTTCTATGAGTCTGTTTCTAGTTTGTTTGTTAGTTCATTAGATTCCATGTATGAGTGAAATCATATGATATTTGTCTTTCTCTGACTGGCTTATTTCACTTAATCATAACCTCTCCAGGTCCATCCATACTATCACAGAGGGTAAGATTCCCTTCTTTTTTATGGCCAAGTAGTATTCCATTGTGCAAATGTACCAAACTTTTTTCTCTACTCATCCACTGATGGGCACTTGGGCTGCTTTCAAATTTTGGCTATTGTAAATAATGCTGCGATGAACATAGGGGTGCATATATTCTTTCAAATTAGTGTTTTGGATTTCTTCAGGTATATCCCCAGAAGTGGAATTGCTGGGCAACAAGGCAGGTCCATTTTTAATTTTTTGAGTAAACTCCATACTGTTTTCCATAGTAGCTGTACCAGTCTGCATTCCCACCAATAGTGCATTAGGGTCCTCTTTTCTCCACATCCTCGCCAACACTTGTTATTTGTTGGTTTATCGATGATATCCATTCTGACAGGTGTGACTCGATATCTTATTGTGGTTTTAATTTGCACTTCCCTGATGATTAGTGATGTTGAGCATCTTTTCATACATCTATTGGCCATCTGTGTGTCTTCTTGGATAAGTGTCTATTCAGGTTCTTTATAAATTATGGATATTAACCCCTAATCAGATGTGTCATTAGGGAATATATTCTCCCACTCAGTGGGTTGTCTTTTCATTTTGTTGATGGTTTCCTTTGCTGTGCAAAAGCTTTGTAGTTTGAGGTAGACAGAAATATATTTTTTCTTTTGTTTCCCCTGCCCAAGGGAATATATAGGAAAGAATATTGCTAAGAGTAATGTCCAAGATTTTACAGCCTATGTTTTTTTCTAGGATTCTTATGTTTTCAAGTCTAACATTTAAGTTTTTAATCCATTTTGAGTTTATTCTTGTATATGATGTAAGAAGGTGGTCTAATTTCTTTTTGTTGTTGTTGTTGCATATATCTGCACAATTTCCCCAACACCATTTATTGAACAGACTATCTTTACCTCACTGCATAATGTTTTGGCCACTTTATCAAATATTAATTGACCATAAAGGTGTGGATTTATTTATGGCCCTGTATTCTATTCCATTGATCTATATGTCTATTTTTATGCCAATACCATGCTGTTTTGATAACTATGGGCTTGTAGTATATTTTCATATTGGGTACTATGATTCCTCCAACTTTGTTCTTCTTTCTCAAGATTGTTGTGGCTATTTAGGGTCTTTTGTGGCTCCTTATAAATTTTGGAATATTTGTTCTAGTGTTCTCTATGTGAATTGCATTAAATTTATAAATTGCTTTGTGTAGTATGGACATTTTAATGATGTTAATTCTTCCTATCCATGAGCACTGTATATACTTCCACTTATTTGTATCATCTTCAATTTCTTTCTTCAGTGTCTTATAATTTTTCAAGTACAAGTCTTTTTCATCTTTAATTAAATTTATCCCTACGTATTTTTTTATGCAATTGTAAATGAGATTGTTTTCTTAGTTTTCCTTTCTGATAGTTCATTGTTGGTGTATAAAAATGCAACTGATTTCTTTCTTTTTAAAGATTTTACTTAATTATTTTTAGAGAGAAGGGAAGGGAGGGAGAAAGAGAGGAAGAAAAACATCAGTGTGTGGTTGCCCCCCATGCATCCCCTACTGGGGGCATGGCCTGCGACCCAGGCATGTGCCCTGACTGGGAATCGAACCTGCGAACCTTTGCTTCTCAGGCCCATGCTCAATCCATTAAGATATACCAGCCAGGGCTGATTTCTGGATATTTATTTTGTCTCCTGCTACTTTGCTGAATTCATTTATCAGTTCTAGTAGCTTTTTGGTGGAATCTTTAGGGCTCTCTATGTACAGTATCTTGTCATCTGCATCAAGGGCTTTTAGAAGTCAGAGGAACCAGGCTAAGTCAGTCTTCCTCTTCACATCAGGTGGCCTCATGCCCATTTTTCTGTGTATGCTACATTGCTTGCCGGGACCAGGGGCATTGAAGCTCATCACCCCTCTAGGTGAATGTCAGATCTCTTGGCTCACAAAGGAGAAAGCCAGTAAAATGCATGTAAAGGATGTGGTAAGCCAGGCCTTGCACTTTTTCTCTATAGGTTTTGAGGAAACCAGGGTTCAGGGAGAAGTAACTTGCCCAGATCACCTGCTTGGGAGAAAGACCCAGAACTGCGATCTAGGCTATAAAGAACCTTTGCTTCTTTCGATGCAGGATGTGAGAAAGCTGAACTCAGTCACATTCAAAATAACCTCCAGCCTCTGTTCACCTTTCACCGCCACCCACCCCCTGACTAGGGGCCTGGGAAAAGAAAGCTTTCCACTCAGGTGCCCTTGTCACTGTTTCCATGCTCATTTGCATGCGCCTCTCTCTGTGCTGAAGCCACCTTCACTCAGGGTCATTGTGGGGTGACCTTGAGTGGGACTGAGTGTGGCTTGCTCTGTCTTCTGCTGAAAGGCCAACCACAAAAGCTACACCTGGTGGGCATGGACAGGGTCACATTGCTGCTTCTGTGGCCTGCAGCATCTGGGGTTGTGGCAGAGGATAGGCTCTGAGGAACACTTTACTCAAGAATAAAGAGCAGTTGCAGGGGGCGGGACAGACAGGACCCCTGCACTTGCCCCTCCTCTGCCTGAGAGCCTGCAGGTGGACCCTCGCTTCTTCCCGTAGCCAGCCGAAGTTTGCCTTGATTTCTAATCACATGACCTGCCATCTCCCTGTGACCATTTAGGCCAAGCCTGTTCCTCTCTGCCTCATTCCTACCTTCCCACCTTTGTCTTAGACTTGGTTCCTGCCTGCAATTCCTGTCCCTACCTTCTCTCCCATCTGCTCAAGTCAGCACTTCCAAGATTTCTTTAAGCAAAGGGCTGGCTTCAGTAACAGCCTGACCCTCTGCAACCAACAATTTCTCCTCTGTCGGTCTCCTCCCACACCCACTGCCTCTGTGTGTGCCACACTCCCCAGCCTGGTGAGGTCCAAAGGCTTCAGGAAAGGTCTGAGTGTGAGTCTACCCAGGATGGAGCAGGTCTGGGCTGTAAACACTTCCCACAAACTCCCAGAGAGAGTGGGGGCAGGTCACAGGCAGTCATGGCAGAGTAGGGAGGACCATGAAGTTTGTGGGCCCCACACACTACATCAGGCACCTCCCTGAGGTCTGGAAGTGGCCTCCAGCGACCCCAGTGCCCTGGCCTACCAAAGTACAGCCCTGTCTGAAGCAGGGAGTCATTTCAGTGACCTTTATACTACTTCAGTGACTGGTTTATTATTTATAATAATTGTGATTGCCATGTACAACTTTAGATGCAGTTTTAAGACCTAAGTTAATCCTCACAACAGCCAGAGAGGCCGAGTAGATGCTGTGACCATTCTTCCCTCCTCGTGACAGGGGGTCAGTCTCACCTGGTAGAATGGCTCCAGGCTGGTCTACAGGCCGGATCCTCACCTGCTAACCCCATAGAGCCTTAACATCATAGGGCAGTGATCCCTGGAGCAGACAGACCTCCGTAGAAGTCCCTCTCTTGACTGTCAGCAAGTCCTTTAACCTCTCAGCATCTCGGATAGCTCATTTGAAAAGGGATAGAAGGAAAGCCATCTTGAAGAGTTAGGAAGAGTACACAGAATGAAGTGACACCCTCTGCACAATCTGCACCGGCAGTGCTCTGTTAATGCTGGCGGTGAGCATGGCCTTTCTGTTAAAACACCCCTTCTTGCAGGAATAAATCCTGGCCTCTTCTCCAAGGCCAGACTCACCCTGCCTGGGGTGTGTGTCAGCAATGCAGCCTCTCTGTTGTGGGGCTGATTGTTGTCTGATTGTTTTGGTGTGCTGAATCTTCCCTCATCCCCTGGGGAAAGTGGTACAGTGGGATTATTTTCTGCACTTGACAGATAAGGGGGACGGAGAAGCTAGGCGATGGCACAAAGTCACTTGGCAAAAAAAGGGCCAGAGGACTGAGCCAGAGCTTTAGGCCCCAGCTCCAGGGGGCAGTTCCTGTGATACTTCCCTGGTTTCTTGTTCATGCTTCGCTTAAGTTCTTTCCAAAAATTGAAATCCAGTTTCTAAAATCTCTCAAAACCCACACCAAATGGGCAATTGCCCACCTGCCTGGGCCTGGGCTGATGGCCCAGGATGCCAGCACGGAGTGTTTATTTAAGGCATCGCCGCCTGCTGGTGCTGCGTGTCTTTCCCGCTCTGCTGTGGTCTGTGCCTTCTCTCTCACTCGCCGACCCAGTGCAGCCTCCGACTGTAATCTAATGCACATTTCCTTTCCCTGGGCCCTGCGTTCTCCCAGTTCTAGAAGGTCTCCAAGGTCTCGGCAGCTTTGCTCTTCCATGGTACCCAGAGTGGAAGGTTGTCCCCAGGGAGCAGCTTCATCATTTCCATAGCCTGCCGACCTCCCCAAGGGGAGCCTGAACTGAGGCCAGCTTGCTCCGAGCCCCTGGGGAAACCGCTTTCCTCTCGTTGGGGCCCAGTTGGCTGGAACCAGCCTCTAATCAGAGAACACCCCTGAGGATTCCACTTTGCTCCTCCCGGCCCTCCCTGAAGAGCAGGAAGAAGGAGAGAGATGGGGAGCTGGGCAGGGCAGGACAGAGAAGTGCCCCTCCGAGTTCCAGGGCTGCCCTTTAAGCCACAGTTTATCACAGGCAAGAGAACCAGGCCCACCTGGGGCCACACCCCCCAATGTGCTTCCCAGAACTCTTGAGAAGCAGGGCCATGAACACCTGCTCCTCTGTGACTTGCCCCAGGAGAGGGAGCTGGAAACGGCTGCCCATACCTTCCTCAGGGGGCTCCCTCAGCCTCCTGCTCTGCTGGAAAAATGAATCACCCTAATTAAGCCCCGAGAGTCCCAGATAGGGCTGGGTGGGAGAGCCCTGGCAGAGTCTCCTTGGGCCGGCTTCCTGTCATAGGGGCAGTGCTGCCCCCTGGCTCCTGGCATTTGACTCCTGGCTTCTCTCTCTCAAACACAGCTCAGATCCCCGAATTCAGGTTGGGAGTTTCTAGTTCTAGAAGATCCTGCTCTGCAACTTGATGTGTGACATTGGGCAAGTTGCTCAACTGCCCTGAGCCTATGGTTTTTTGCCTGAAAAATAAGGTAGTGAGGATAAAATGAGACAAAGAAGCCCAGAGCTCTGCACATGGTGAGCCCCATAACTAGCAGCTGCCGTGTCACCTTCATTTCACAGGTGGGGCACTTGGGGCCAGGATCTGTGCTCTATAAGCTTCCTCCCCTAGCTTGTTCACAGAGAGCTTCTTTAGTCCCGTGGGCGAGCCCATGGCCACCCCAAGGAGGGTTGGGGCAGCCATCTGGCCATGGTGCTGGCAGGGAGAGCCTGCCTGCTCTCAGTAGGTAGACAGTCTCACATGAGAGGCTCAGTTAAGACCAGAAGCTATGAACCGACTAGTCAGAGAGAAGTGTCTAGGGTCCCCAGGGCTCCAAAGAAATGCATGCAGGTGTCAGAGAGAGGAGGTCCCAAGGCTCATCTGAGGGCTTGTAGATACCTCCTGGATGCTGCCTGCCTGGCTTGGGGGTCAGGACATCCTTCAGGGACTGGAGGGAGAGGGGCGTTCAGGGGGTGGAGATAGCACAAGTGAAGATTTGTGTTAGATACATCGAACAGAGAAAGGTGGAGCTAAGCGACAGCCAGGACCCCATAGTTCTTGCCCTGGATCCTCATCTTCTCTGGGCTTCAGAGAGAATAGGCTTTAAAAGACATAGCTTAAATTTACTGTGTTCTTCTTTTATGTGGGCATGGACCTCTGCATTTTACCTTATTGAACCCTCATCACATATACTTTACAGGTAAGGCCTAAGGATGGGAGAGGTGGGCATCTTGCCAGAGAGCACACAGCTTTCAAGGGGCCTTGGGAGAATCAGGATGCAGGAGCTGGGAAGTAATGCTCTGCCCACAGCTGGGGGCCCTCTGGGGTGACAACCAGTGTGCGGGGTGGGGTGGAGGGGGCAGCAACCTGCTCCGCAGGAGTGGACTGCTTGCAGCAGGGCTCCAGGCCCTGGAATCAGCGCTACGGCCTGCACAGAACCTCCATTAGCTCTGTTAAATGACTGCGTCTCCGTGGCAACCTGCTGGGTCTGCCCTTGAGACTTGGCTGGCAGGCAGCTCCCTCAGGTTGCACAGCTACCTCCTCCTCCACACAGGTGTGCAGGAGACAGCAGGATTTGGGGAGGCCAAGTCTTCTGTCCAGTGTCCAAGGGAACTGGTGTCACTCAGCCTCTTGGGCTTCAAACGTCTCCGTCTGCAAAGGGACATCGAATGCCTCTCCACCAACGATGCAGGCGGGGAAATGTTGCAGTGGACAGAAGGGCCCAGAGAAGTGGAGCGGCCAGGAAATATCTGCACTGGGCAGGCACTGGGACCATGGTCAGCACAGATATGACTCAATGTGGAGTCAAAAACATCGGCACCCCGAGGCCCCTCATAGCATAGCTGGACTTGCTCCCAGAATGCTGTTCTCCCCAGCCGCCTCCCCAGGAGGACTGTCCTCAGCTTCAGTCTTCAGGAAGCCACTCGGGCTTTGAGCTCAGATTCTGCTTTCCAGTCATCTGTGGAGTCCCAGGGGCCCCACTCTAGCTTCCGTGAAGGGAGCTGGTGGGGGTCTGAGGGGCTGGCATGTCCCGGAGGAGGGCCTACTCAGCAGGAAGTCCTGGGCTAGGCATTTCTGTTAGGTAATTAATTAGTTTCACTCTCATACAAAGTGGAAAACAAACTTAGCAGCTGGCCCTGGAGTTCCTTGAAGGAAGAGAACAGTTTCTGCTGAGGAAAACCTGTGACTGAACCTTTGGCGTAGGAGGGACCCCTTCAGAGGAGCTGAAGCTGCTCCCGTTGCGGAGAGGGGGGTTTGGAGCTGTGGAAGCAAGCAGTAAGGCAGCGAGAGAGACAGCTGGGAAGAGGGCGTTAAGTGCCAAGACAATACCCAGAGGCCCGTGGTCTGCAGCCATGTCTGCTGTGCGGCCTGAAGGAGGGACCCTGACCTTGAGAAGCCAGAGGCAGGGGGCCTGGACCACTGGGCCCCCAGCAGGCCCCAGGAGTCATCCCAGACTTGGAGGCAGGCCCTGGGCTCCTCTGGTCCTGCTTTTGGGTATAAGACCTGAATCTCACAGGACAGGGAGGCAGGTTATACTTCACACCACTCTGCAGGTGGGTCTGCCTGAGGCCACCTCCCTGGTGGTTGGCAGTGGAGTCTGGAGTTAAATCCAGGCTTCCCTGACTCTAAATGCAGTCAGGCATGGTTTAGCCAATGGCCAATGGTGGCACTGTCCCCGTTTTTTTTCAGATCCACCTGCTCTCTTCTTCTTCTAACTCCTTAATGATTCCCTCCCCTTAGTCCCCCTGCCTCCCACTCAGAGAGGAAGGGGTACTATAGACATTCCCACAAGGCCTTGGTGACCTCCCCGCACCCTCAGAGGGCTCTACTTCAAAACTGGCCCCTGGGTGAGGCAATGCTGAGCTGTGGGCCCCTGGAGGAAGAGAAGGAGGCCTGGGTGGCCATTCTGATGCCGAGAAGAGAAGCCCAAGGCAGGCTAGGGTGCCAGGAAACTCACTCTAGCACAGCGAAGTGGCAAAAAGGAAGGATAAAACACCCGTCTATTTAAACGGGTAACGACAGGGAAAAATACATTTTCATCAGCTCGTCTTCTTGTGGCTGAGTCCTCGCAGCAAGCTCCAAGTTCTAATGTTAGGAAATAAATCAAAATAATTTTGCTGTTTGGCCTCATTTTGCTGCATGGCTCAGCTCTGAGTTAAAAAGCAACAGGTACCGTGATGTCTCTCCCAGAAACACAGGAATGGTTTTAAAATTCAATTATGGGGGCTGGTGGAAGGGAAGGGGAAAATGTTTTTCTTCGATTGATGTATGATTGCCCCCATGCTGTTTGGAATCGTATTTTCGCTGAGCTCTGCTAAGAAATGCTATTTGCAGGGAGCCTGACAAACGGAAGCGATTGGGTTTGGCAGGTCTAAATGTATTATTTTAGCAGGTCTCTGAGGGAAGCTTCCGGGAGGGGCGCTGGCCTTTTAAAGTGCAGAGGACAAGGGGCTGCTCAGCCTCCATCCTGCTTGTCAAGACCAATCAACCAGCCTGGAAACAGCCCTGAGCTTTCTGGAGAGGCCTGCCTCCTGGCCCCTGCTCCACAGACTCTCCTCTCCTCCCCCGCAGCCCTTGGCTCCCACTTGACAAGTCCCATCAGTCATTCCTTCACCCAGCAAAAACCTCCCGAGTAAATCTAAGAGGCCTGGCTCTCTGCTAGGCACTGTGGGGCTTACAAGGGGACTTGAGTCAGGTGGGGGACAAGGGAGGCTGGGCTTGTAGGAGCCCAGGGGCAGAGAAGGGGGTTGACTCAGCCAAGAATCATTTAAATGTTCAGGAAGACATCAGTGGCAGGAACTAGGTAGCAGCTGTAGTGGAAGGCAGTCATGGTTCCCAGCTATAAATGTCCACGAAGCAATGAGATAACCAGGGCACACCCAAAGCAGCAGTATGATGTGACTAGGAAAACCCTATTGGATATTTAGCACTAACTGTGTTTGAGCCCCTCCTGTGTATCAGGCACCACTTGACATATATTAGCTTATTTAATCATAATCATCATGTGGTAGATTTGATCATTATCCTTATCTAAAGAAGGGACTGAGACACAGGCGTGGTGAGCATCTGGCCCAAGGTCACACAGCCTGTGAGGAGTGGAGGCTGGATGTAAGCTCACCTTCCGAGCGACTCTGCTGGGGGGAGTCTGCCAAGGACCGACTCTGGGACCAGGCCCGGGCAGGACCCGCCCAGCAGCCCAGCAGTCTCCCTTGCTGGGCCCTTCGAGTGCACCACAGTGTGCTCAACTAGGAGTAGGAAATGAATGAACCCCAGTCCCTGTGTTTAAGAAGCTAATGGCCGCATGAAGGAAGTGATCACTGAAATAAGTTTTAAAAAATACAATGTAGGATGATGGTGCAATAGCAAAGGGTTTTGCAAGATATAGAAGTAGCACAGAGGTGTAACTGATCACCCTAATCCTCTTGGAGGGTGAGGCAGGAAGGTCTTCCTGGAGGAGGTGGTGTCTAATCTGAGTGTTAAAGGATGAACAGAAGTCTGCTTGGGTAGAAGCTTGTTTGTATGGATAGAAGAAGAAATAATAAGCAGAAACACTTGGGTGAAAGATGAGGTCTGGGGTTGAAGGAGATCCTAATAGGATTTGTGAGCCAAGGTGAGGGGTGGGGTTGGGTCAGGGATGGGGGATGTTGTGAAGAAGAGACAGAGGTTAATTGCAACTTGGAAGGTTAGGAGTGCTGGGGTAGAGAGCTCAACAGATTATTCTAGCAGAGGCAAAAAACAGTGTACCCTAGACCTGGGTTTCTCCACGTCAGCAGTATGGACAGTGGGACCAGACAACTCTCTGGCAGGTTGCTGTCCCCTCGGCATTGCAGAATGCCTGACAATGTCCCTGGTCCCTGCCCGAGAGACACTGGTCTCACCCACCCTGTCCCCCTTCTCCTTTTCCTCCCAAAATGTCTTCACACATTGCCAAGTGTCTTCTGGGAGGCAAAACCGGCCCTGGCTGAGAACACTGTTCTAGACTCCCGTCGTTTCGGAGAGGAGAGGAATGCACGAGAAACAAAGCAGCTGTGCAGCGGTTGGGGGCCGTGGGAGGGTTCTGTTTGGAGGGTGCTTCAGACGACAGGCCCCTCGTCCCAGGGACTTGCAGGGAGTGGAGACTGAGCGGAAGAGAATGGGTTCGGGGTCTCATGGGCAGGCATTTAGATCCAGATTGGCAAATACATACTGTGGCCTTAGCCAACACCAAAGCAGACATCACTAATCAGTGTTCTTTCCCACCAGGGCAGGACGCAAGTCCAGAGTCCTGGCAGCCACCCCAGCTCACTGGGGTCACCCAAGACAAAAGTCTGCTGCCCTCCCAGAGTAACCTTCTCCTCTGAGAAGAATTTTTTTCTCTGACCCTAGGGAACTTCCCTGTTCACAGTGCTCTCTTCCCTCGCTTAAACACCCTTGATTCCAACAGGAGACAGGCGTGTTTTTCTTGGTGAGGTTAACTAAGCTTTGCCTTCTTCCATCTTCCTCTCTTCAAAGGAAAAGCTGGTACTGAGGACCATGGGACCAGAGTGGGGAGGGCTTTTGACTGCTCCCTCGGAAAAGGAAGGACCTGGGTCATGAGGGGGACAGGGTGCGTGGGCGCACATATAGGTGGTTTCAGGGGGGCCAGGGAGGGTGACTGGCATAGCGCCTGAGTCTGCGGAAGAGGAGACTGGGCCCCATTATCCCCTACCCCACTCTGGGTGTCTGCAGTTCACTGAGGTATTGGTGGGGCACAGGGCTTTTTTTTTTTATCCTGGGGGCCATCTGAGGGACTCAGGCAGGGGAGTCCAAACTTTTGGTGTCTCTGGGCCACACTGGAAGAAAAAGAGTTGTCTTGGGCCACGCATTAAATATATAAACACTAACAAAAATTTTAAAATCTCATAATGTTTTAAATTTTTGATTTTGTGTTGGGCCACATTCATAGCCTTCCTCGGCCACATGCAGCCTGTGGGCCGTGGGTTGGACAGCCTTGGCTCGGGCTTGAACGTCCTTGGTCCTACATTTCCTGAGCCCCTGACAAGCACCGGGCACCTAGCACATGCCACTACTGCTCCCACCGACTCCTGCAGAGAGACCTCATTGCCCCATATTGCAGGGAAGAAAACTAAGGCTCAGAGACATGAAGTAATTGCCCAAGGTCACACAGCCAACAAAAGCAGAGCCTTTGTCCAAATCTAATGTCACCAACTATGAGCTGGTTCCTCTATGGCACCATGTGCCTTGAGCCTTGGGGACCACCTCTCAGAGGCAGAAGTAGAGCTGCAGAGAGGATCAGCAATGTGAGAGGCCACATAACAGAGTGGTGGAGGGCTCTGGGTTCAAGTGCTGGTTCTGCCACTCAGTAGCTGTGGGGCTCCAGGTGAGTCATTTAACCTCTCCTTCCCTCAGTTTTCTCATTGGTCCCACGCTGGTAACAGCTCTAATTCATAAAGCTGTTGCATGGATTTTAAGAACTGAGGGTGTGATGCAGGGCCTGGCATGTAGCAAGTGCTCATGAAGCGTGAGCTGCAGCCACTGCTGTGCTTGGCAGACAGAAAGTGTCCCCTTTCTCTGTCCCGGACCCTCTGCTGCTCCAGGAGCCTCCTCTCACAGCTGTCCTTAAAGAAGCTTGTTCAGCATGTGTGTTCTCTCCCTGTGTCTGAAGTGTCATGAGGGCGCAACTCAGCCCCAGCCTGACTGAATTGCCACCAGAAAGGCACAGCGGTTTGCTGACATCTTCACAAGCCCTGGAAAACTGCAGGGCACACGAGGGCCCCAAGGCAGAGGGCCTCCTGGGGCGTATGACTCGGGGACAGGGGCTCGGAAACAAGGAGGGGAGGGGGCAGGGAAGTAGCAGGATGGGGTCCTCATTGAGGGGCTGGAGGGGCTCTGGCTGGCAGAGCAGGGCGGTGGGAGTGGCCCAGGCCTGGTGCAGGCTGGAGTGTTGGGCTATTTGTCCATCTTTGTGGTTACCGGTGTCTTTCCTAGGGCATCTCAGCTCAAGGCCCCGCCTGCCTGGGAAGACATGGTAGTTTCCCTGCCTCCTCTGCAGCCAGGGTGTGCCCATGGGCCAGGCTCAGCTTAGCAGGTGTTCCCATGTGATACACAAATCTGAAGTGAGGCATTCACAGAGGTGGGTGTGGCGAGGTCTCACTTGGCAGGGGTGCCGGCTTCCAGGTCCCTTTTCAAGGGGTGGCTATGGGCAGGGTGCAGGGGTGGTGCGCTATAGCAGGCATCCACGGCAGAGTGTGCAGGCTGAGAGGACTGCAGGGACCTCATGGCCAGGCCTGCAGGGGCTGTCAGATTTGACCCTGGCTGTGTAACCTCCACAGTTGGACTTCTGGTTCCCCTAGAGATTGATTTGGGGATCAATCTAAAATACTTTAACAAATTCCTTTCCCCCTTAAACAGACTGGATTTCTATCCTTTCCTCCACCCTCTGTGCTCCCACCCCAACCTGTGACACTCGATGGCTTTTCCTCAGGGAAAAGCATTCTGCGGCCAGCTCGGTACTGGGCTGTGGTGCCTGGCATTTGTACAGATGAATTCAAGCAGGACAAACGCAGAGAGCTCCCTTGCCCAGCGTGTGTGCGGCCACAGAATGATGTGTAGCTTGAGGATGGGGTGCGGGAAGGTGAGGGCAGTCCCACTGACTGGTCTTGGGGGCAGGTGGGTTTGGGGCTAAATATATGAAGCCATCTTCTTCCTGCTCACCTGCTACCTCCCCGCTGCGTCCTGGTATGGGGTCATGGCCTTGTCCCGCCCCACCACCTGTCAGGACTGGAACAGCTCCAACCATGAGAGGACACAGACAGACAGACAGACCTGGAGCTCAGAGACTCAGGCTTCTGGCCATCTGCAGGCCCTCTCTGGCTGGCCCACCCATTGTGCCCAGGCCTGTATCAGCACTGTGGGGGGAGCAAGAAAAACGACCACCCGGCCTCATCCCGCTGCAAAACTCCAGGGATAGAGGGGCCTCCGAGGTCACATGCCATTTCAGCCGCAGTGCTCTGCTCTCCAGGAAAACCTCCTGCAGCCCAGCCAAAGCCGGGCTGCTCAGGGGCATCCCCAGCCCTCCCCAGGGCCCTGTGCATGGGACCAGACACCGAGAAGGGAGCTGCAGGCCTCACACACATGTGCACATGCGCACAGGGACAGGTCTGTGCATGCTCAGACATGGATTGTGCAGAGGGCTCTGTCCTTCATCACCTATAAAGCGTGCAGTGACCTCTCCCAGCTTGGGGACTGATTTACTCATCCTGCTGCTGAGTGCCAGGCCCCAGGTCTTGAGGGCTTTCACAGCAGGTCCCAGTATCAGCGAAGAAAAGAATGTTCTGGAAGTTTTGCATGGCAGTCCTCAGGTGGGGGTTTCACGTGGGTCAGAATTTCATGTGGGTTGGAATGTGAGGTTCTAGCCCAGGAGGAGGCTGAAGGAAGCAAACAGGAAATATCCAAGAAAGGGAGGAACAGACATGGAACCAGGGGCAGAGTTGAAGACAAGAGTGCAGCAGGCAGGCAGGGCCAAGAATGAGTGCGGCGGGGTGGGTGAGGTGGGAGACAGAAAAAGAAGTCCCAGTACCAGGCACTCCCAGGCTCTCATCCCCTGCAGAGATGACAGGGACAAGGCGGTTCAGGCCACGTTGCAGTATTGGCACCATGCCCCTCATCAAACGCAGCCTGGCATTCATGGCCCCAACCAGGACCCAGCCCTGACCTCTCCAAGGTGTGAAAGGGAAAGGGACCTGGTGGCCCTCGGGTTCCGAATGCCCCTGAAGCGGCTGGTCCAGGCCCCGCACCTTCACTCTGGTCTGCAGACTGTATCTTTCCTGACTCTCACTGGTGCTAATGACAGTCCTCACCCCTGACACTGCACAGGGCAGGCACCTCAAAGTCCTTCTAAGGTCCCAAACCCACCAGCAGTAGCCATCCAAAGTGCTCTGGGGGGGAGGTGCATGTGAGCATGCCAAAGTGTAGTTTGTGACCATGTGTTCACTCCTATGTTCGGGTGTGGATGCATGTGCATGTGAGTGTGCAGGCCCGTTAGCCCTTGTCACCCCTCTGGAAGCTTGTTCTGTGGTAAACACAGGTGGAGGTCCTGAGCACACAGGTGGAGGTCCTGGGCTGGGGCTGGGCCTGGGGCACATGAGGCTGGAGCGGGGAGGAGGCTCACAGGCTCTCTTCCTCTCAGACTGCAGAGCATTCATGGAGTGGGACACCTGGAGACACCTGTGCAGAGCTGCAGAGCCGGGGCGGGCAAGGTGCAGGACAGAAGTAGGACTTCAATCTTAAACTTCCCATGGTCAACTAAACACCTCTTCCTGGTGACTCGCCTGCACACAAACTGAACAGGTCGACATCTAAGCATGGGGCCTGCTCACGCCTTTCACTCCCTCCTCTGCCCTCTGCACCCAAGTACCTGCACTCCCAGGCTCTCAGGCTGGGCGGGAGGCAGCTTCTATGGGGGCCTTACCCTGGCATCCAAGCCTCACCCCCACTCTTCTAGCACCCTGTGCTGTCCATGTAACTATTTATATTTTCACTTAAAGTGGAATAAAATAAAAAACCCTATTCCTCAGTTGCAATGACCACATTTTAAGTCCTCAACAGCCACTTGTGGCTGATGGCTAACACATCGGAGGTTGCAGGTACAGAATACTCCCACAATGGCGGAATGCCCCACCGGGCACTGTGGCATCTAGGCTCTCTCAGTCCCCAGAGTTGGCCCTCACACCTCAGGACCTTTGCTTGTGCTGGGACACTACTACCAGGGTGCCCATCGCCCTTTGTCTGCGTGTGGAGACCCCACCCATGCATACAGGCTTAGCTTCCCCAGAAAGCCCCGAAGCTGCAGCCAGCCTGCACCGCCCCACAGGTGCCTTCCCACCATGGTCTGGGTTCCTTCTCAACCCTAGGCCACCAGCCCCTCCAGGACAGCGGCGGGGCCGATTGATTTATTTTTCTTTGCCACATCCCTGTCTTCTCTCTAGCCATCCTCACCCTGCTCCTTGCCCACCCACTCTTGTTTGCTCTCCCCCAGCCCCTGGGTTTCTTCCTCACAGCCTCTGGTCTGTCTTCAGGCTCCTGCAGTTCCTGTCTTGATTTCCCTCTTTCCCTCTGTCTCTTCTCACTCTCAATCTGCTTTGCTACAGAGATGCTAATTGCACCTGCAATTACCTAATTGCTATGGCAATTAGCCAGTTGCACTCTATTTTGAAGGTGCAAATGGCAAATTGCAGGCATAAGGAGGTAATTTTAGGAACAAAACTGTGCCCAGAGAACTTGGCCTCAGCCTTGGTGGCCAAGGGGAGACCAGCAGGGAGAGCTGGAGACAGCAGAGTCTGGAAGGCTCTCTCAGCTGAGGGAGGGTCCCCAGGCCAAGGACTGAGGTGGGGGTGGGGCTAGAGAGCAGAACTTCCCTCTAGGCAAATCACCTAACCTGTGGCACAGAGCAAGGCCAACCTGCCAGCTTTAATTGTAGTGATTTTCATATTATCACTAGTGCTGATGAGGACTAATCATCCGTACTCAGCAAGATAGTTCAAGGAGCTGAGAGGGCAGATATCTGACCCCCTCTCCAGGCTGGCACAGAAGGCTGGACCACAAGCCTGTCCTGGGGGCCCACTTCCGGGTTATGGAATAGAGGGTGACCTGAAGCTCACAGGTGTGCGCACTCAACAGAGCTGCGACAGCTCAGCCTGAAGAGTAAATGCTGCCAGATTTCATGGGTGGGAACCCAGCCCAGCCCCCTTCAATGCCCTTCCTCTAGGAGTTAGCACCTCTGGGGGAAGAAAGAAGCAAGGTGTCCATCTTCCATGGGAGACATGTGTCCCAAGAGCAGCCGCTCCTGTGTGACCAGCGTCCAAGTTAGCCACCTGCTTAGAGATCAGGTGGTTGGTTGTAAATCTGGAGAGTGGGAGTCTGGGGCCTTGGGCTCATGAGCAGCTTGTTAGAGGTGACAGGAGCTTCTTTTGTGCCCTTGTTTGGAAGCCTGCACTGGGGCCCAGACACGGTGTGGCTGGGGTCGGGGACCCGGTGATACAAGAGTGTCCGTCAAAGGAGAGGAGAGTGGGGTCACTTAGGGGACAGGCATCGATGCTCATGGACAAGGCCAGGAGCTCTTTCTACATAATTTGTGTATGGGGGGGGGGGTGGCCCTGGGGGTGCAGGTGGGTACAGGAGGGGAGATGGCTGTGGCAGTGCTTGTAATCTTGCCTCTCCCAGTAACCTTGGACAAGAAAGTCCCCCAAATGATTATGGAACCCTGCATGGGCCATAATGTAGCCTGGTGGACCCTGTCCTCAGGGCTGATACTGACTCCCAGTTAGACAGGGTGCAGACCAAGGAGGTATTGTGGGCTCTGCAGGACGGCACAGGTCAGCACCCCTCCCCCAGCTGGGGAATTAGACAATGTGCACTGAAGGAAGGAAGAAGATGCCGCCCCTCCCTGGGCCTCATCGCCTCCCCATCTGTGACGTGGGAGGCCAGGCTGGAGAAGTCCGTCCCTGCGGGGTCCCTCACGCATTCCTGGGCAGCTCTTCTCCCCACCTTTGCTGCCGGGGTCCTTGCAGGGGTGCCCTCCACTCTGCGCTCCATTGCTGAATCCCTGTGCTCCCAGGCACCACTGCCCGTGCGGATGGCCCTCATTCAGGTGCTGCTCTAGGCCCAGAGGACTTTGTAGCCTTATGTCCGGACCTCTCACTTCCCTGCTGAGGGGAGGGGATGTATTTCAGATTTGTTTTTTCTAGTACGTTGTTGAACTCTACAAATGCGGGCAGATTAGCAGACTTTTAAAACCACAAACCTCACAAGCCTCTGAAGAGTGAAGCTGGAGTACAAGAGACCTTCTCAATCCCATTTTGCTGGGAATGGGGTGGTTTGGGGGCGGGCACAGAGCTGGAGGAGGGAGGTGGCCCAGCTGGGCAATAGCCAAGGGCCCCACCTTCCCGCCAGTCCCAGTCCTTCTACACGCTCCGTGTTGGCCTCAAAGGGACACCAAATAAACACAACAGCCAGTGTCCAAGGCCAGGAGTACAAGTTAATTAATTCACCAGGGGGAAGGAAAGCTATAAATAACCGGTGGGAGCAGAGCGGGTGGGTGGGGACCGGTTGATTCTCCAGCCGGTTTTGCAGAGTCTCTGCTCTGGCAGTACAGGTTAATGAGCACAGGCCTCCTTGCCAACATAATAGCGACTAAAAATAAAAAAAGAGGAACAAGGAACCCTCCCTGGTGAATCAGATGCCTCCCATTATAATTTCAATGCTGATTCTGTAAGTTCCCTGTTTCTCTTGCTCCCCTGGGGCTGATGGAAACTGAACCCCCTCCCCCCAAAAGAGAGACCGGTCCTGTTCTGGTTCATTCTCCTCAGGAAGCAGAGGCAGGTGGGCGGGGACAGGGAGGCCAGCTGGAACCCCAGCCCAGGCCAGTAGATCCAGGTTGCCAGAAGGTTCTTGTCGCATACCTGGGTCCCTGGCCCACCTGGCTGGGGACAGGTGTAGCAAGCTTCTCTGGGGGATTCAGCTAGCCTATAAGGCTGCTTAGTGTGAATTGAAAAAAGGTGCCGCCTCTCTTCAGACACAGCCCATGCCACGACATTGGACTTGGCTAGTAGCCCCAGGGTGAGCGCAAGTCCCACCTGGCCCATCCCCTGCCAGGGTGCCTCCGAGAAGTGCACACCCCACACAACCTTCTCCAGTGGCCCCATTTGCTCCTCTTTCTGGAGGCCAGCCAAGCCTCCCAAGCTCTCCAAAAGAGTAGAACTTTCATGACAACTAAACGAGGCTCCCTGGCTCCACCCTCCCCAACCTCAGCCCCTTCCCCCCAGCACACATTGGGGAAGGAAAAGGACTGAAGTAAACTGTAGTTCCTTGTGCAAATCCCAGCAACCCTTTCCTAGAGGACTCAGCCCCTGGGTGGCTGAGAAACCCCTCCTGGGGGGGGTGAACACAGAAAGACAGGCAGCCCTCTGCCAGACTGGTGATGCAGGCTGGCCTGCCCCTGCACTTGGGTGTTTGTCTTGTCTCAGTGGGCCTGTGTGTTGGTAGCATCTGTGGGAGGAGAGAGGCCTCGTTGCAGGCGATGGAGAAGGGAAGTGAGCAGGCATAGGGGTCTGTACCTGCCTGCCGGGATGGTGGGGTGAGGCTTTGGCGCTCCATGTCAGGCCACTGCAAGACCAGGCCCACCCGGGCGCCTGTTCCGCCACACTGTGATTCCATGGCTTTTTGCATGTCGGATGTCAAGTACAGATTAAAAACCAGTCTGTCTTGCTATTATTCCTAATTATCCACTCACTAGCTGAAGGTCTCTGCAGAGGAAATTGGCTTTGTCTCAGACACTGGCCCCACGACTCATGGAGAAATTCCTTTTTCTGTGTTTTTTTTTGAAACCTCCACAGTAAAACTGCTCCCTCTAACCCAGCCCAGCATCCTGTGCACACACTCCCCGGGCCCCGCCCCTGGGCTCCCGGTGCCCTCTGCCTCCCCCAGTCCACCCCGGCTCTCAGGACAGGGGTCGGCACTGGGCCCTGCTGCATCCACACAGACTACCTCGGTTCCCACCCTTTCATCTGGGACATCGATCCTCTCAGGGGCTTCCTTGCTGCTCCTCCCGATGTCTGCTGTCCTTACCAGCATGGCAGGGCCAATGGCCAGGGGGTGGCTGCCCCTCCACGTTCCCTTTCCTGTCTGGGGTGAAGGGCAGCAGGCAGGTCTCAAGGTGTAGGAGGGGCGTGAGGGCTGCACTGAGAGAGGACGGAGGAACAGGCCAGCACTGTGTGGCCCACTGGGAGTTCAGACACAGGCCCTGGTGGCCCAGACTCAGCATCCCTGCACAGCGGTACCACACCCCACCTCGAGTCCTCACCGCCCCAGCTGCAGATAGATGGGTACCCACGCCATCCCTTCTTTCTGCCTCTCCGTCTCCACCTCTGAGCTTCCCCTGCCAGCTCTGGACCTGCCGTGCACCTCCTCAGACACCCGGTCAACCCTTTAGCCCCTTATCTGCTGCTCCTCAGCCTCTCCCTCTTCTGGATCCTGGCCAGCAGCCTCTTCTGTCTTGAAAACATCCCTTTCTTGACCTGTTGGCCCCTTCCAGCCATTGCCCCATCCTGCCTTTCTTTCAGAGCCAAACCTCTTAGCCAGGGGTGTCTGCACATGCTTTTCCCACTTCCTCACCTCCCACCTCCCTCAGTCTGGCTTTGGCCTCTCCAGACCCTCGAGGCTAGCTTCTCACAACCCCCTCTGACTTCCTTGTTGCTAAATCTAGTGGACACTTTGAATCCCACATGGTCTGTGGACAGGGCCTGACCCTGCCAACCACTTCCTCTTTCTGACATGCTTCTCGCCTTGGCTGCTGGACACTGCAGTCTCTCTGCTCTCCCCTGCTGCTGCTCTGTCTCAATCACACACACAGCATCCTCCTCCTCCTAACACGGCATTGCCTGCTGCTGGCCTTCGTGCATATGCACGTCTTTGTGGGCTATGTTTGAATGGACGACTCCCACATCTTTATCACCTGGGCCTCTCTCCTGGCCCTCAGGTCAGCATCCCGCCACCCTCCAGACGTCTCACCAGACACTTCAAACCCATCGGCTTCAAAACGGAGCCTATCATGCTTCCTCCCAAACCAACAACTCTTTCCCTCCAGTCTGGGCCAGGAATGGGTTTCACTTCCTCCCAAACGTTAACGCCAGAAACCAGAACACCATTCTGGACACTCTCCCCGATTTACATCCAGATTAGTGGTCACCTCTGACCCTCTCCCCACCGGGAGGACTTCCTCCACTCCAGGCAGGACACCCCCCTCCCCCTTGATGGCTCCAGCCGCCTTGCCTCATCAGTCCCTCTCCCTCCAGGTTCTGCTCCCCATAGCATAGCGGGAGCGAGCTTTTAAAAATGCCTACTCAATTCAAACACTCTACTGCCTGAAGGCTTTCAATAGCTCCCTGTGGCCCTCAAAAATAAATTCAACATTCTTATCATGTCCTGCCAGGGCTCTGGGACAAGTGACTCCCTCCTCTGTCCTGCACACAGAAATATTAGCCCTCCCTTGGGGCTCCTTGGTCTCTCATGACCCCATCCCCCTTACCTTTCCTCCAGGACACCTGGGACACTTCCCCGCTTCTTCGCCTGTGCTCCAGCCACCTTCACCTCCTAGGGCAGCTGTCACTCCCCAGGGAATCCTCCTGGAGCTCCTGCCTTCCCCAGTGCTCCCAGGTCAGGCACTCCCACAGCCCCCTGCGGCTCCCTCCTAACCCTTTCCAACCTGGATGGTGAAATGCCCTCTGGTCTTGGCCATCTCACTAGAAACTGCCCCAGAGCCCAGAGCCCAGAAGTTGCACACATGTGCTGAAGGGACACAGGCTGGGAGCTGCAGTCTACAAACTCTCAGTGCTGGAGGCTGAGTGGCCATGGTCTGAGACCTGAGACTGAGACCCTGCCTTACCCATTTTACTGTCCCGAGTTACTGGGGGCATTTATTCTGAATGATCTTCCTGAGCTCTTGCTGCATTTGGCCACAGCATGACCCTGAGGGCCACAGCTCTGCCCTCAGGAGCACCCTGGCTACCTGGGGGAGCTGCCCACACAGCCCCAAGCCCAAGCCAGGTAGGGGCTGAGCCATCCTTGCTACAGAGTCCTGTCTATGCCCATGGGGCCACCTTACCCTTCTGTATCTGCACTGCATGTCGGGTGTCTAGACCTTCTCTTCTCCCACGGCTGTGGGGAGGCCCCGAGGGAAGACGCCATATCCTCTTTCCTTCTAGTCCCTCAGAGGGCCCGGAAGAGTGGGGGCAGAGCAACAGGCCCTGCTCTGCTGGAAAGACAGGTCGAATCCAAAGTAAAGCAGCGCCAGTGTCAGGGACTGACCAGGGGCACATTTTCCAGTCAGGTAAGGTCCCCTCAGACAACCATGGCACGTCACCTTATTGAAGCCTACCTGTTATGCAGTGGGTGCATCCTCATCTACAAATTGGAAGGAAGAGTGATGACGCCATGGGAAAGCTGCCAGAAGCCTTCCTGACAGCAAGCACAACACCCGGCACGCCCTGACCTTCAGCAGACATCAGCTCTTGGAGCCGTTGTCAGTCAGTAGGGATATTCCCATTAAGAGGACAGACAAGATGAGGCTCTGGGAGCATCTGGACAGCCCATTTGGGGGAGAAGCACATTTTTTCCCTCAGGGCACTTCTTTCTCCTTCCAAGCTCAGGGCCACGTGCTGTTCAGGTAATGAAAACCCAAATAAACGCCCTGAGGGGCCGGGAGCACCACCCCTGCTCTCTGCTCCCTCCTGGACCAGGCACCGAGACCCCCACCTTCTCTGGCATTTCTCCCTCTACCATAAGCCTGTATGAACCAGAGAGAGCTGAACACTGCCTTGTAAATGTGTACAGAGAGACGGCCGGGCTCTGAGACCTGCCGCCCCCTCAATCAATGTCCCTCCCCACCCTCGAGAGATCAATACAGCTAACGCAGCGATCTGGAGCCTGAGCAGTGTAGCTTGGGAGCCTGCTGTTTATTTTCCTCCCAATTTCTGTCTGTGCCTCCAGCCCTCGCTGGCAACCTACAACCCCCACCCCGAGTGGCAGCTGGCATGATGGCTGGCCTCCCTGGAGTGGCGACCCTGGCGGGTGAGTGGGGGGAGGCAGAGTTGGATGCTGTCACCCCTCAGCCGGCTGCTGTGGCGCTCTTAATGAATATGAATCTCCTCCTCCTCCTCCATGGAACCGGCCCCATCAGATTCCTTCACACCTCGCCGAGCCCACAAAGGTTACTCAGAATTAAATGTAAATCACATATTTACTGGTATGAATCAGATCACAGTGTCACTTTCTCACAACAGAGAGTTTAATCACACTGCAGCCCCGAGGGTTTCGGCTCTCCTGTGGCCGCACCTGGGCTCACAGGTGATCAGTCCCCAGCCCTCCAACGTGGGGTTGAGGGTGGCGGCACTCAAAGCCTGGGAAAGGGCAGTGGGCACAGCGGGAGACCTGCTGCTGGTTTGCCCAGCCCTTTAGTGCCCAAGTCACGGCTGCCTTTTAATATCACGTCAGTCGACAGCAGTCACCATGGGGTAGGCAGTGCCTTACGTGCTGTGGCTATTTAATAAATATTGAATAATCACAGGAACATCTCTGCTAAAAGGCTGCTGGCAGTGACCTTCCTTCCCAGGCTCATGTGTTTCAGGAGCCGGTGAGAGACAGCAGAGGGGCACATGAAGGGGTTTCATTAATGTTGTTCTGTGTCAGGAGACCTCGGAGAGGGGGGACCACTGGTTTTGGAGCCATGAGACCTGGCTCAGAGCCAGGCTCTGCCACTTGCTCAGCAGCGAGACTGTGAGGGCACCTTGGGCAAGTCCTGCTGCTCCACTGGCATGCTGTGTGGGGATGCACTTGCCCACAGTGAAGTACTCTGCAAAGGTAAGGAGCAATGACCACAAGCTCAGTGCAAAGGCCACCAAAAAGGAATGAAGGGACCCGGGCCTGGCCTCAGCCCTTTAACCTCATGGCTATGTGGTCCTTAGAAGAGCCTCCAGCTCCTCGAGCTTCAGGTCCACATGAGCACCACGGATATAATGAGGCCTTTCCTTATGGAAAAAGGGCTCAAAGAAATGAAAGAAAGACATCTCTGTGCAAAGTATAAAGTGCTGAACACGGGTAGGGAGCTCTGTGTGGGTCATTCCCCTCAGCCATGGCAGGATGCTGGGGACAGCTGCTTTCTCAGGATGTCACGGTCCCTCCCCTGCCCTTCCTACTCACTGACAGGCTGGTCTCCAGGCTGACATCTGTACATTGGAGAGCGCTTTGCAGTTTGCCAAACTGTGTGCAAGGCAGGCGCTTGCAGATTCCTTGGGAGGACACATCGGGGCTGGGGTTCCTTGGTGGCCCCAGCTCCTCACAAGGAGGTGTGCTGGAAGAGTTGGTTCTGCTGCCAAAGTCTGTTGCCAGAGCGCCCTCCCCAGAGCTGAATGGCCCGACTGGGCTTTCTCCACTGGAGAATTTCCTAATTGGTTAACTATTTCCCGGAAAACTGAGCCCACATTGTCTGCACAGGAAGCTAGTCCACATTGTGTGTGTGTGTATGTGTGTGTGAGAGAGAGTTTAACCCAAGAAACAGATGTCATTTCTTCATGTATCAGGAAGCCTCTTTTCACCAATTTTAAGGAACAAAGCTCTCTTGGGCTTACAGTCAGAGAACGTTCTTTTTATAGCCAGTCCCAGTCTTGGAAAAGCTCTGCCTTTGTTTATGGGCTCAAGTTAAGAATACATCCACTGGATTTAGAATTCATCTGTTAACCCTTAGCTGGACATGAATAGGAAGTGAAGTCATGTTTTTAGGGGAAAGAAAGTTGTTTCTAGTTATCTATTTCAGTTACTTACTCTGTAACAAATTAACCTAAAACCTAGTGAGGTAAAACAAACCCTGACGTTTAAACTCTTCTGGAGCCAGGAGTTTGGACAGGGCCCCATGGAGATGCTCATCTCTGCTCCACCAGGTCCGGGGGCTCAGCCAGGGAGATTCATGTCTTTGAGAGTGACTTGAACTGTTGAGGGCTGGAGGCAGCTGGAGCCTTCTTCACTCACCTCACTGACACCTGGACTGCAGTGTCTCAAAGTCTGGGCTCAACTGAGCTGATCATGACAGCACCCCCCATGCGGCCTCTTCATGTGAATCGGGCTCCTCACAGCTGGGGGCTGGGGTTTGGGGGAAGGGTGGAACATCTGGAGACAGTGTTCCAAGAGACCAAGCAAAAGCCTCAAGGTTCCTTAAGATCCAACCTCAGAAGTCATGCAGTATCATTTCTGTCACATTCTGTTAGTTACAAGGAGTTACTAAGTCCAGGCCAAATTAAAGGGAGATGAATTAGATTCCATCTTCTGGTGGGCGAGTGGCAAGATCTCACTGCAGAATGGCATGTGGAGTTACTGTTGTCGCCATCTTGGAAAACATTCTGCTACAAGAGCTGTTGTTGCTTTGAATTAAGCCTCTGAAAAATCAACTAGCCAATCCTAAAATTGCCAAACATGTACTGACTACCTCCCAAGTATGAGGCACTGAGCCAGCAGACATAGTAGGGAGAGAACTTGGACTCTACTGCTCACAGCCACAGATCCCACATTTATAAAATGGAATCCAATAGGGGGTCAATTGATGGCAAGAAACAGAGACCCAATTCAGGCAACTCCAGTAAAGAAATATTTATTGTCAGGTCACTCAGGGGTCCTGTAGAAATTGAAGGACAGAATCCTAAAGTCATTTCCAGAAGTCATGAGGCTCAGCTGGGAAACCATCAGCAATGGAGACAGCTCTCCCTTTGTCTTCCGGGAGCACATGAGGGAATTCTCTTCTCTGAGCAATCTCTTTGTGGCCTTCCCCTCTGCTCTCCACCTTCCAGAGCCTCCCTGGTGCTCTCTCACAGCTCTTAGTGTGCTGCACCCAGTCCTGACTGGCCCAGCCATTTCTTGTAGATCATAGGTTGTTGACCAGTCTATAAATGAGATGCTTTTGCATCAGATGCCTACTTCTTGGTTCCATCAGGTAAGGGACACAGGGAGTTCCATGGGATGAAACACAGGAACATGGTCATGGCCTTTCAGTAGGGTCTATGGGTGAAACACTCTCTCTCAATAAGACTTCATACAAAGTATGCTGTTATAAATGTCTCTAGTGCACTCTCACTGGATTTTGGGGAGGATGAAAATAATCTATAAACTGTGGAAGAGAGGGGACCAATATTACACTCAATTCATTTATTTATTCATAAATTTTTATTGAACACCCACTAGGTACCAGAAATCATTCTTGGAACAAAGGAGAGAGACACAAACAAGTCAGACCTTATTCTTGCTCTGCTCCTCATTTCTGTGGCTATATATAAATGTAGAAGACACAGATTCTGTGAAAACTCAAGTGGCTTTAACCCTGACCGGTGACACTAGGCACAGACACACTGGAATTTAATAAAATAGCCTACAAGCAGATTAAAGTACACTGAAGTAACATTTGTTTACTGAGCCAATTGGCAAAGATTAAATACACAATGAGAGTGGTGTTCACAAACGTGAGCACATTTCCACGTTATTCCTGGAGTCAGTACTGATAGGAACTTTAAGTGGGGCTATTTGAAAATATCCTCTAAGATTACAAATGTACCCCCACCCTAGGAAGCTGTAATTCTATGTGTAGGGAGTTATTTGTTGTGGTCCTCTCTGTGATTTCAAATGACTGGAAACCACCTAAAGGTCTATCAATAAGAGAATGGTTAAATAGATTTGAACACATCCATTAAACGGACTTGTAGATGGCTATTAACTATCATGGGGAACCTCTTTACGTGTTTCTATGTGAAGACGGTGTGCATGTACTGTTGGGTTAAACACGTGCGGGACGGAACCACAGACTACCAGTTGTGTTAAAAAATGATGGGAGGTGGGAAGATACACATCCACACACGTATTTGCTTGTATGAAGATAGAGTGTCTCTAGAAGAATTCACAAGAAATCAAACACAGTGGTTTTCTGCTGGAAAGGAAATTAGTGGTAGAAGGAGGGCTGTTCACTATATACTTTTAATGTATTTTTAATTTTGGAAATATTTTAATGTTTTATTTATTCAAAAAGTTAAATTTAAAAAGTGACAAAAATAAAATGTAACGTTCTACTAGATCCTTTAAGTTGCACATGATTGAGATAGGGTGACTCTCTGAGACCGGGAGAGGGCTCTGCAGCACATCTGGGTTGTGATCTGAGCTGCCCGTCGCTGGGCCCATCGGACCCAGAAGGTCCAGTGGTGTTAGAGGGTTCCTCGGCAGACAAGGGTGTGGGCTGGGGCCCCTGGCCAGCAGCCGCAGGGGAGTTGTAAGACAGACCTCTGGGGTTCCAGAGCGAAGACATTTTTCTCATGGCAGAGACCTCTTGCTCTGGGTGCCCCTGGAAATTGGCACGGGACACTGAGTGACTATGGGACTGAACCCCCCTATCAATATCTGAGTACTAGATGCACCAAGTTATGAGGTTGAGTAGTTCAGTTATGATGGAAATGGCACATCTGGGGTCAAGCCTGAATGTATACAAAGGCATGAGTGAAAAAGACTGTACTTTCAGGGATCATTTTTATGGTTCCATACTAGAGAAGTTCCTCTGAACATACAGAGTACCCCAAAACCATGAGGAGGAGGTGCCATAGACGAAAAACCAAAGATGAGACTTGAGTAACTTGCACAAACATGTGCCCCATGGAGTATGTCTATTTCTGTCAATGAACACCTATGGTTTTACGGGTAGAGACTCTCTCTGATCATCTGATGGAGACGGAGGAAACTGGGCCCGGCTCACTGATGGGTCAACATGACACATCATCATGACTTCAAGACGGACTGTGCTGTGTTACGCACCCAATCCTGATGGCCCGAAGGGACATCAGTGCAAAGAAGTCCCCTGGGTGAGCAGAGCTGCAAGGAAAAGTGCCTTGAGAAAAGCATATACAAACTGTGGTTCTAGAACGTCTCCATCTTCAACAATTCGGTTCTCGACCAAGTTGTTCAATGCCTCCATTGTTGAACAAAACTTCAGTTCTTGTCCCAACATCCTTCTCATGCTGATAGAGCATGATTACTTTTTCAAACAAATCAATTTTCTAACAAATCGCCCTTTGAACAGCCTTGCAGAATGAATTAAGTTCAAGAACCAAGGACCCAGTGGTAATGGTAATGGTCTGGCCGTTTGGTCAAGGGCCAGAAAGGAAGAAAATAAGATCACGGTGACAATGTCTGAGGAAAAGGTATATGAAAGGACTTATGATAATAGGCACACAGCAGGCAGTTCTTGGGGGCTCACGTTCATGTCTGCTCCTAGGGAGACATTGAACAACCAGGAAGGCAGGACAATGCAGCCTGTGGGTGTCAGCCAGCTCTCTCCATGGCCACTGGTGGCAAGGATGGGAGCCCTGAGTAGCCCTTCTCACCAAGGCTCAGTCTCATTACTTGATTAACTGGAATCCAGCACTGCCCAAACTAATTAGAACATGTGACCTTTCAAAAAAGGTTTTTTTCTAAATAACAAATATTTACATCTTATGGCATGCTCTGTTTTACAGAGTGGTTTATAGTATAGTGTTTGGAAAAATACTGAATAACTCCTTCCCTGCATTTGACTGTGGAGGGGAAACCACAGACCAGAGAGGTGGCTCAGCTTGTCCAGAGACACACAGCAGGAGCCAGGAGACATCCTGACATCCCGGCCTCAGCTCTTTTTTCAACTTGGGAAAAATTTCCACTGCATGATTGTTGTTGAGCAGTGAATGAAAATGAGACCTGAATTAGCCTCAGAAAATGAGGATTTAGCAGTGGAAAGTTTTTGACTATTGAAATTAGGAAAGCAAGTGAGTATATGTGCTAGAAATCAACTAGCAAGTAAGAAAGAAGCCCCACAAATTCCAGTCATTATAACCCCTGATGCCTCTTGGGCCTCGGTTTCCCCTTTTGTGAAAGAAGGGGGAGGGGCCAAGCTACCCAACTGATGATTCTGTGATTTCAGGGTCAAGAGTCAAATGGCAGAGAGGGCTGGGGACTGCAGTGGGAGAACCTCTGAAGGAGGGGGACTCGCTCGGGCCAGCATTCGGCCCCTGGCAGGCTTCTCAGCTGCCTGCTGAAGAAGGCCCTTGTCCCCAGATGCAAAGTGCACATTTCACATTAGCTTGCGAGGCAGCACTGATTAGTAATTAAATGGCTTAAAAAAATAAACCCATTAGAGCTAATGCCATCAAAATCAGAACTCAGACGCTGCCTCATAATTACGAGCATACTTCGGGACCCACAGGAGAGGACATTTACATTTTAAGACGCACACGGCACAGGCATTAATATCTCCCCACCCGCCCCTGTTCCCACCATGAGGGGCCCTGCTGCCGAATTCATTCATTTTCCAGTTTTACTCTAATCCTGGAAAAAGCAGGCCATCCTGCAAGAAGGCAACGGAGAAGAGGGAAAAGAGGTTCTGCCTTAAATTGGCTACCCTTGCCATGCCTAGCAGTATTACTAAGGGCAAGTTCCTTAATCCTCTTAGCAAAGCTCTTTTTGCTCATCTTTGAAATGGGGATAGCAATGCTCAGCCTGCAGTGTCGTACTGAGGATAAAATGAGTGAGTGCATTTCTGAGTATAACAGAGTCACTGCCTGATTGCTGGTAGCTGTCATTACAGCTGGCACCAGGCACTTAGTAGGTGCTTACTCAGTATGTCTTCAATTGTCACCTGCAGTGTGGCTGGCCCTGTGCTGGACACTGCTGGGGACCAAGGAGGAGACTGTGGGGCTCTGGAGAAGGGTCATTCTCCCCTGGAGATGAGATGAATTAACATAAAGTCGACGGACACATCCAAACCACTGAGTGGGTCTCAGGGAGGGGCAGTCCCAGAGCAGGGTGTGGACTGGCGAGGGAGAGCTTGCCGGCCTGGGAGGACATTCGGGAGTCACAGCACCTGGTTCCTGTCTGACCTCATCCTAGGTGATCTACACACATTACCTCATTCCCATTTGACAGATGAGGACGTGGAGGCTAAGAGAAGCTTGTTCGGCACCACAGAGCTGAGAAGGGCAGTTGGGGTCTGTGAGGCCCCACAGCCTGTTGTCATCACCAGGCTGTCACACCAGGTTGCTCGTCCGGCAGGAGTGATGACACTAACCCTCCAGCATCAGGCTGCCGAAGGAGAAGGAGGTGCCAGGGCCTGAATGCCGGGCTGAGATGCAGACTGGCCCGGGAGGCCTAACTGAGAAAAGCCCAGGCAACTGCCCTTACCCAGAGCTCGGGCCACCACTGGAGGCACACCTCCTGTCAGTCACCCCGAAAGATTTTGGGGACTCCAGAATCGGGAATCCTCTGCCTCTGTCTTCAGCCTCTTGAAAGAAAGAGCCAGCCAACAGCCTGGTGAATCGGACAGGCCTGCATTCAAGACTTCCAGAATGGAGTTCACTGCTGTGGGACTTTGGGTCAGTCCTCTTGCCTTTCTGCAGAGTGAGAAGGTGGGACGAGCTCAGCGGCCCCTCCCAGCCCTCACTCTCTGATTCCGTGTGAGCCTTTGCATTTTCTGGGATTTTGTGAAAATAAAGTGCCTGCCTTTCGTACATGGGCTCACTATGCCTTTCAACTCTCATTATTTCCCCTGGAGACTCAACTCTCCAAGGACTGGGAAACAAAAGTCTGGAGGCCTTTTTAAAGAAACATAAAATATCAGGACCAGACAGGCCATTTTCAGCTAGTCCCTGGGGCCGAGTCAGCTATTAAAGATGGAAATTATATATTCATAACACAGGAGATTGCTGCTTGCTTATTTATAACTTGCTCCATTTCAAGAATATTTATTTTAGACGAGAAGGCTTGATAATTTCCATCCAATCTACTCCTCATAGCTTAGGGCAAAAGAAGGAAACAGCTCAATGGAAGGAACGGCTTTCTATTATCGGCAGGTAAGAAGGAACACTGCTCCCGTGCCTTCGGGCCAGGAACACGCCAGATAGGTGCCGCCCCCTCCCCCGGGACACAGCCAGGCCCTCAACCCCCTGGGCAGAATCTTCTCACACAAGGCAAAACTTAATAAGGAAACTCAGCCTGCTCCTTTGACCTGGGAAGAAGCTGAGGTCTGGAAAAAGGGTATGGGTTTGTTCAAGGTCATAGGAGCAGCGACACACACAGCTGGGCTGTGATCCCCTTCCCCTGTGTCTCAGGTCAGCAGTGCATCCAGGAGGGAAAAGGAACGATTAAGTTCCTAGTATGTGCCAGTCTCTGGGCCAGGTGTCAAATCAAGTCAACTAGATTTCATTAAGCGCCGACCATATGCCAGGCCCTGTGCTGGGCAGTGCTGGGTGAACAAGAGGAGGAGACAGATGTTCGAGGAAAGATTTCTTTTGAAAAGGTGAGAGCAAAGCACCCTGCATCACCAGCCAGTCCTACCAATCAGCACCCCGAGGTGGCTGGTCATCTGTCAGAAGAGGACAGTAAGGTTCTAGTCCAAGGTCCAAGCTGGTGAGGAAAAAGCAGGGCCTGGATTTGAACCCACGCCAGAGCTATGCTCCTTTCTACTACCCCTAAACCCTTCTCTGGTCAAACCCCAGGCAACTGAGGTGCCTTTGTCCCCATACCCTGGGCACTCAGGCTCTGAGTTCTCATACCCTGTGGCACCTGGAGGAGGCCCATGCTCTAGGGTGAACACCTAACTCCCAGAGGCCATTGCGTGATTGTCAGGTAAAGGCCATGGGCCAGGATGGGGACTCTGAGTTCAACCTAACTGCAGCCTCTAATCACCACATACACGTCTGTATACATCCACACGTGTGCACACCCACAGGCACCCCCCCCCACACACACGCAGGATGTAGCTGCCGTGCTGCATTTTCACAGCAACCTCAATCATACATTCCCTGCCTGCTTGCTCCATGAGTCTGGAAAACCTATTCCAGGTAAAAATCACTGAGACCGAAGAAGTGTGTGTTTATATTATGTCATTTATTCATTCTGCAAGTATTTATTGAGCACCTCTTACAGGGCAGGCCCTGGGCAGACATGGGATTATTATGGAGAGTGGTGAGCACAACTGGTCCAGTCGCTGCCCTCTTGAAGGGTGTGGTTTGGCAGAGGACCCAGGACTCATGCCTGGGCTCTAGGAGCTCTGGGAGGGGTAACTGGTGACTTGGACCAATCTGAGGTCAGGAGACCTCTGAGCCTTGAGTGGGAGTGTTAGCCCAGCCAGGTGGGGAAATAGGCAAGATTGCGCTGAGCAGAGAGACATGCACAGATAGAGGCTTGACAGCCATGGGGGGCTCAAGATGAGGACCCAGCTGGGTGCCCCAGGTCTCCACAGGCTGCACGAGGGATCAGGGTGTCATCTTCACAGCCCCTGAACCAAGGCAGGAACAGAATTAGACTGGCTTTGGAGAATGTCTGAAAGTTGAGGAGGAGGGGGCAGCAGCAAGCTAGGGATTCCTACCACTGGGGGTATTCATTCTAAAGCAGCTTGTGACACTCGCACTGTGGCATTCTTACAAGCTCCACCATGGAAGCCTCCCACTGCAGGGTTGGAGGACTCAGGGCCACCTGCCTCAGCACCAGGGGCCTCGGAGTGGACTTCCCAGGTCCAGGCCAGACCACTGGAATTAGAAACATTTGGGGCAGTCACGAAATTTGTATTTTATGAACTCAACAGGAAAGTCAGAAGCAAAGTTATGGCTGGAGACCTTCAATGTGGTCTCGGTGAGGCTGAATCTGTTGAGAGTGCCTGGAGAGGCTCGGGCCACTAGGGCAGCCGTTCTCAGCCTTCACTGTGTGTTAGAGTGATCTGGGAACATGGAAGATGCAGGTGGCTGGACCTCTGCTCAGAGATTCTGATTCATGCGGCCTGAGAAGGCCTAGGAGCCATTGCCTCTAAATGCTCCCAGGTGGCTCTGTGGTGCAGGCAAGGTGAGGAAGAAAGAGAGTCAGATTGAGCGAGCGCGTGTGCGCATGTGAGGGGGAGAGAGAAAGAGAGAGAGAGAGAGAGAGAGAGAGAGAGAGATCTCTAAGTCCTAAATCTGGGGCATGGAGGTTGCAGGGTGGGGAGGCTCTAGAGGTGCTGGTTTGGCTAATTCAGCCTTGCCTCTTCCTACTCGCCCTGCCACACCCCGCGCAGGGGCAAGCCCTGTGCTGGCGCTGGGACACTGACATGCTTGTCCCTGCCCTAGAGGACTGTGCAGTCTGAATGGGAGAGGAGTGTGTGTGACGTTCTCTGGACCATGTCCCAGCTCCCACCTGCTCACCGGGGGCAAGAAGCCCGCATATTGAGAATGTCAAAGCCAGAGGTGTTTCTCACCACCTCATTTTCCTGCCTGCAGTTCAGTGAAGCAGGGGGAGCTTTCCAAGGTCACCCAGGGTAAAGGCAAGAGGTGGCTGAGCTTGCAACAGAAACAAAGGGCTAAGTCCTCCGCGGTGGCTGGGACAGTGTGTGGACATGCGAAGGACTGTACAGGCATTTGGGAGCAGGGAGGGTGACAGGCCATTAGGTGAGTTTCCAGAGGAGGAGGAGGAAGATTGGTTCCCTCAGAGCTCCAACAGGAGAGCTGGGCAGACAGTGCCCACCAGAAACCCAGAGTTTGTGTTGCCCTCGTGCCTCAAATTGTAACTATGGGAACTGCAGTCCAGGCACAGGGGGCGGGTATATCTAAGGTCACACACACTCACTCAGCTACACACATGAACATAGAGACATACATTTACTACACATATTCATAGACACACAGGGAAACATACAACACACACAGACACACATGAACACATAAACACATTTATTGTGCATATTCATATACATACAGGGAAACGTGTAACATATACAGACATGCGTGAACACACAAACACATTTACTGTACACACTCATGGACATACAGAGAAACACAACACACATACATGTACAGACAGACATGGACACAGAGATACACAAAAATGCACAGACCATGCTCTCACACAGAGACACACATACACACATACATCCACAGAGACCAATATGACATGTGTACACATAACACACACATGCACACATATGTATATGCAGACACACACACGATGTACACACATACATAGGCTGCACAGACAAGACAGTCACACATATAAAGATACACAGCACACACAGGCTCACAGGCAATATGCATGCATACACACTCACACACACACACATATACACAGAGCTCCTCAGACCTCCAAGACCTCCAAGTTGCTTTGTTGTAGTGTAGTTTGTTGATTCTTTGGTATTGAAATGTTTATTTCTACATTGTTAAGCCATAATTCTTTCTCAGGATACCCTAAACCTTAGTAGCAGGTAAATCACAGTGACGTGAGGTTTTAGGGGGTAGTTTTCTTTTCCATCCCATTCAATTAATAAATCATTTGTAAATGCCTTCAATAGAGATATCTGAAAACCACCCTTTACCTTATTATAAAGTTGGTATTTTCAGCCTTTAAATATGTGGTTTGTCAGTACAGGAGTCCATAGGTTCTATAAAATATAGGAAGTTCCCCTTTCAGGAATCTAGGATTGTTTCAAACTCCTTATTGACCAGAGGAGCAGGCTCCGAAACACCTGACCCCAGGGCTGAGCAGGCCCGGCCTTGCCCACGGGTGTCAGTGCCCCCACACCCCCGACATGGCAGCGTGGGCCCTGATAGCCCTCTTCCCCACAGACACACTCCCAGATGCTGGGAGCACACGTCTGCACTGACTCACAGGTGTGGGGAAGCCTTCATTTACATCACCCATTTATAGAGATGTGTACACACAAGATGTGTACATCACCCACACAGATACATGTGTAAAGAGACATATGTTCATACACTTCCACCACATGCACATGGAACCTGCCTGGACACTCATTCCAAGTTGCTTATTACCTATAGCTAAGAGGGGTGTGTGTGTGTACGTGTGTGTGTGTGAGAGAGAGAGAGAGAGGGAGAGAGAGAGGATTTATTTTATAAAAAAGTAAAGGAACACTTATTCTGGACTCTATATTTTTAACTCTAAGGCTTAAGTTTTAATACAACCTATTCTCACATTCTTTCCTCTCCCACCTGATCCCTTTGTTTTAGTTCCCAGGAAACCAGCAGGTGAGATGCTAAGGTCCTGGGGTCACATTAACAGGTGACACAGAGCAGGGACTTCCTCTGTCATTGCCTTTCAGAAAGGAGCTGCCAGGGATCCTCAAGCCAAAGAACCTGTCTGAGCTCCCAGACATTGGGTGGGGCTTCAATAAAGACCTTGCTGCTCTCTGCAAAGCCCCCTGTGAATGTCTCCTCCAAGGCCAAGAGCAATTCTGAAGCAGGAAGGTGCAGAGGCTTCCCAAGAAAGGCTCCTAGAAGATGACCCCGCATGTGGCTTCTCACAGGAGTGCTTAGCAGAAACACCACCGGGCAGGAGGTGAAGGGCACAGGCTTCAGGCCCTGGGCTGGGCACAGGATGGCCCTTTGCTGTGAGTCACACTGCTGCACAAACTCAGCTTTGCTCCTCACCTGGCACGTCGCTCCACCCCACAGCCACCAAGGGGTCACACTCACTCTCCTTTACATCTAGAAGAAAACATGCTCATTTCTGACCCCCTCCTGGTGAGCAGAACCCCCAAAAGATCTGAACCAAGAGCAGGCACTCACTTTTCTGGCATGGCCAGTAGAGTTGGGCAAGCCCTGGATCACAGCATGAGCATCTGAGTCACCGTGCCGCCTCAGCCTGGAGAGCCACCTGGGCTGCAGCCGCTTCCCTCCGGGGGTGCCTATCACGTGGGCACACAGGAGGCCTCAGGGGTCCCAGAAAGGTGTGTGCCAGGACAAGTCTAAAACACATAAGGAAGCTTTTAAAGGTTATTCTAATCTGAGACTTGCTGACCACCTCAAAAGAGAGATCTTTTCCTCAAACACAGTGCGAGTAGATTTATTGCTTGGTATTTGCCTAGAACATTGAAGTCTACCAAGCTCCCTAAGACAAGAATCCCCTTTGTGCTCCCAACCCCCTGAGAAAACACTTTACCCCAGCTCTGTGGATGAGGAGATGGAGGCCCCGGAGAGAGAGAATGCGCTGCCCACAGTCACACCGGCAGTGAGTGCCCGGGGCCAAGAGTCTGACCCAACGCAGGGTCTGTGACCTCACGGCCAGAGCACTGCAAAGGCTGTCAAAACTGAGGTGCTATCTTCACAAAGTGAAGGGTGGTGTCCTCACACCACCCTTCCCAGGTGGTGTGAGGACACTGACCCTCAGCCTAAATGTGGCCATCAGCCTTGGCCAAGGGTGCCTCTGCCCACTCAGCATGCTGAGAAGGTGCGTCCAGGGCTGTCATCGCTCCGATCTTGGCACCTGGCCCTGTGCCTGGCAAGGGAGGGACAGACGACCTGGTGATATTTGAAAGGTGAACAAGAATAATGGTTGATGGCTGGCCGGCTGGCTGGACCAATGAACATGTCAGCTGAGAAAGGGTGGTTAAGAGCTTTCATGTTATACAACCTTATATTTTAATCCTGTCTCCATCCTCCTCAGTGTGTGCCTTGGGACAAACTACTTAACCCCTCTGGCCCCTGTCTGGCAATGGGTTAATGGCATCTGCCTTATAGGTGTGGTGAAGATGATACTGGTAAACCATGCAAAGCCCACAGCACAACACCTAGCATGAAGACATGTTTTGCTGCCACCACTTCTACTCCTGCCCATTCTTGCTCTCCCCCAGAGCAAGGGATATCTGGCCAAGCTTGACAACTGGCTGGTCATTACTCAGGCCCTGTCCAACCTAAGAAGCTCCCTGGGGCCCGGCTTCCTCTCCCTGGTCCCCCAGCATAGTCACCTGTGTTGCCAGACCCCTAGGGCCAGAACAAGTGCAGGTATTGGGTTCAGTCTCCCAGGACCCAGGCACCTGGGAACATGTGTGCTTTAGGGCGCCCCTTACCCTGTGACTGGTGTCAGGCTTTGAACCAGAAGGGGAAGGAAGATTCTTCCTTGTGTCCTCACTTCTATACCTTCACCCCACTAGGGAGCTGGTAAGTGATGAAAAGGACCCATCTGATCAGTCAGGATGCTTTCTGTTGCTTGAAACCGGGAACTCTACCCACTGGCTCAATAAGAAAGCTAGGATGTAGTGAAAGTCCCAGAGGTAGGGCACTCAGTGAGGTCCCCACATAATCACAAGGTGGCTGCTGAGGTGCCAAGCATCGTCGGTGGACACAACAGTCAAGCAGAGGGGAAGCTATTCCATCTGTGAGAGAGAACTTCTGCAGCAGAGATATCCTCCTCCACTCACAAACTCAAACTCACAGAACCCCAGGCTGGCTGGCTGGATTTGGAGTCTCCATGCTTTGAAGTGTCCATGGCTGCAGCTTGACCTGGGCAGTGGCCCTTAGGTGAGGGAGCCAGAGCCTTACTCTCTGCCATAAAGGTGATGAAGCCACTTTATTATCCGCTCAATATGTCCTTTGATGGGGACGGACCTGCTGGGCTGGCCCGGAATATTAGCTGGGTTAATTGACCCTTCAGATGAACAGCCAGTTTAATCAAGGACTTAATGCCCTTAGCCACTCAATTGTGCCTGCCTCTGGACGTGTGGGCCTGTTGCCGCCCCAGCGCCTGGCGTGCAGAGAGAATGAGGTTGGCTGGTGAGTGTGTGTGCGTGTGTGCATGTGTGTGTGTGTGTGTGTGATTGCCCACAGGCATTTGTTAAGTGTAAATGGGCTCAGAGCCCAAGCTGGCACACAACACCTGAATTTGTTCTTGGTCTCACGGCCTCATCAGGTAGCTCTGGTCTGGGGGGCTGCACAGCCACAGCTCACCTGCAAATGGGCTGTGTGTGTGTGTGTGTGTGTGAGAGAGAGAGAGAGAGAGAGACAGAGAGAGAGAGAGAGAGAGAGAGAGGTTGATAAATTCTCTGTGGGGTCAATATTCTTTAAATTAATTAATCAAATGCAACCCATGAAGGCCCAGATTTACACACATACTCTCATATCCTTATACCCTGATTTAACCACTGTTCACTCTATAAAAACAAAACAAACACAAAACTTAACTCCAGAGTTTTCATAAAGCTATGTTAGAATATTCTTTTCCAACACAATGAGAACAAGATGTGTTAGGAACAACACACATGCCCATTGAGGACTACACAGCCATTGCAAGACTGGTGGGGTCTCTGTTCATTGACATGATCATGACAGATTAATTTGAAAACAAGAAGGTTGCAGAAGTACGTGTGTGCGGCATTACCCACGGGGGACAAATGATGCTTACTCAGGTCCGAGTGAATGTTTGTGGACAGAGACTTGTCTGAAAGAACAGGCCCCGAGTTTCCCGCTGTTTACATCCAGGGAGTGAGATATCAGGTTATTTTGCTTTATTTTTACTTTTATGCATTTTTCTGGTTATTCTGCAAAAACATATGTAATCAAATTAAAACAATGGAAGAATTTTGACTTTGGGACATTTCCTCATGCCTTTCTAGAGCCTCCTCTTACAGGTAAAGATCATCCTGGCTTCACCTCCTGAGAGGCCTCAAGCACTGTACGGGGCTTGGGTGACAGGTGTGGCCCCAATTCTGTCACTTTGGGTGCCCTTGACCCCAGTTTGCTCCTCTAGAAAATGTCAATGCTATTCACTTCAACTTGAAAGGACTTGTATTTGCTTGAGATTATTAGCATAATACATGCTGACTTGAAAATTGCAGAAACGTATATGGAAGAAAACATTACCCATAACATTTTGCTGTACTTCCTTCTAGTCTTTTCTCTAGACATAATGGGAGTCAGGACTTGCAGGCAGGCGGGGGCATGTGTGGGCTCAGGGCTGCCACTGACCAGCTGGGTGGCCCAGGAGGCACTGCACCCCTCAGACGGTAGCCACTGAGATGAGGACTGTGAGGCTCTAGCACTGCTCCTGGCAGGGGGACAGCGTTACTGCTTTACTAGAGATACCAGTTCACAACCCCTTCCCCAGCACCTTAGCAGTTTCTTCCATTTCAGAGGATGATATCTGACAGTGCTTCTTGGCCCTGGCTCCACACTGGAATTATCTGAGGAGCTTATAAAATACCAATGCCTCAGCTGCACCCAGGATAATTATCATAGGGCTAGGGCCCTGGCACTGGTATTTCTGGAAAGTTCCCCAGAATATCCTATAAGCCAGGGCCAAGAACCCACTGGTGCCAGTCAAAGTGCTCCAGAGAGGCCAGAACTCTGTGAGTGGAGGGTTATTGTCATTAACTCAAGAGCTTTCCCTGGGGGTAGAAATGGGTTCCCCGACTCCTCACTCTCACCTGATCCTTCTAGCGAGGCACACTGGCAAATCATAACCTCTTGCTCTGAGTAGAGCTTTAGGGCTCACGAAACATTCTCCTATGACTTCTGGAGTTGGGGGCTGCCCAGGCGTAAGGCGTGTGGACTCTGCGCCGGACCCTGCGCTGAGCTGAACACTTCCATGCAGGACAAGAGAATGGGCCCTCCACAGCACTGTGCCCATCTCAGTGGGGGCAATTTGGCAACATGCAGCAAAATTTAGAATGTACACACCAGTTCCAGTCCGAGGCATATAACCAATGGACATGAATTTTATAACGTCCTTCAGAAAATTGTATATAGCAGCATTATTAATAATAGCCAATACTGAAAGCAGCCCACATGCCCATCGGTAGTGGAATGGATACATTATTGTGATGTATTCATAAAGTGGAGGACAATCAGAAATGAAAAGGAAAGAGCTACAGCTGAGCACAATGACATGATACCGTGTCCCACAAAAGAAACGAGGCACAAGAGTGCATCCTTTATAATTCCACGTACACAAAACTGAGAGATAGAAAATGCCAATCCTTGGTGATAGAGGTCAGATGAGCACATGACCTTGGTGGGTGGCTATTGACAGACGCGGCATGAGAGGTGGGGCTGGAAGTGCCCCACCAGAACCAATACTGCATCTGGGTGCAGGTTGCACACATGTATAACTGTGAACAACTTATTCCATTGTACACTTTACTTTTTGTAAGTTAAATTTCAATTTTAAACAATTTAATGCAAATAAAAATGTGTATCTCTTTTGCCTCAGAGATTCCACTTCTGACATATTTTTCTATAGATGTATTTACACAGGGAAGTTATTATAAACATACAAGATTATTTACTGTAAGAGATAAAGATTAGAGAAAAACAAAATGTCTGCCAACAGAGGCTGGTTAAATAAAATACAACTCCTCTTAGCCATGCAACGTGACACAGCCATGCAAAAGAGATGACCAAGATACAGTCTTAAAGTGAAAAAAACCAAGGTGCAGAGATGAATAAAGAGTGTGCTGTCTTTGGGGTTAGAATGTAAAGAGAGGAGAGAAAGGATGGGCAGAGATCAGTTCATAAAGGCACAGAATGAAGCACCGCCGGAAGGGCACAGAAGGGACCTGGGTGGCTGGAGGGGCTGAAGGAAACTTTTCACTGTATACTTTCATGCTTTTTGAACTTCAAACCTATTACAATTTTTTAGTGAAAACATTTAAAGCAGCCAGGCCCTCACCTCCTTCAAGGCCTGTCTCTCTGGGATAGAATTTGAACGCTCACCTTGGCCTACAGTACACTTCCAAATGCAATCCCCTGTCCTTTCTCTGCGACACCAGACACACTCCACCTCCTGGGCCTCTCAGATGCGACAGGACTCGCATGCCCATGCTGGGTCCTTGCACCTGCCATTTTTACTTTGGGAAATACCTCTTCACTGCCTGGTGACACCCACTCTAGGAAGCCTTCCCAGACTTCCCCATAGTTCTGGGCTCCTCCTAGGGGCCACACCCCTCTGGCCCTCCATGCCCAACCCCCACTGCAGGCCCCTCTGTGTCTTCTGTCATGTGGTGAGTAAGCAACAGGATGTGCTCAAATAGGTGGGAGGGAATTGACATACGGGGAAAGGAGCAGGAGATGCATTTTGAATGAAAATCTGGAGTCAGCACAGAGCACGATTTTAATGGCTGACTCGGAAACTTGTATTTCAACCTCCAAACCTGATGATCGGTGGGAAATTGGGGGCAAAGGCCTCTCTTCACCTATCTTCAAGCCACCTCCCATAAATCACCACCTGAAATGAGTCCAGGAGACATCTTAACCTTGTTAACGTCCAGTTTCCTCATTTGCCAAGTGTGGATAATTTCTATAAGGAAGGCAGGAGATGATAATTCAATGAAAGCACATAGAAAAGAGCTTTGGAACCTGTAATGGGTTAGCAGAAGCTGGCAGTCAGCCCAAGAGGGCCAGAACGTATTTTCCCTTGAATTTCATTAGGCAAAGTCAGGACTCTCCAGTGCCCCAGGCCCCACCACTCTCTCTTGATCACTTCAGGCTGAGCATACTCTCGCTGAGTTTGCTGGCCCCTGACAGCATGTGACTGCTGCCCCTGCAACAGAATTTTAGTTACCAAGGTGCCTGCTCCTCTGCCAACTGTCGGCACGGAGAGCCTGCCAGCAGGGGAGAGAAGGCATGACTCCTCGAATGCCTGGGACCTCTCTGCTCAGCCCAAGTCATCGGGCTCCAGTGAGGGCCCGGCCAAAGCCCATCCACCAGGCCCAGGAGTTTTCCATGGGCTGAGAAGAAGCTATAACTGCATGCTGCCAAGAAGACGTGCCTTCTTTATTAGCCTTTAGGTACAGAGAATAAATCTACAGCCTCCTAAACATGCCAAACTCCTGGCCTGCTACAGCCCTTCAAGGCCAGATGCTGCTTACAAGTCTGACTCCAGATGTCTGAAATTCCAACATTATCAACACATTCCTCCATGTTAAGTGTTGTCCTGTGAAGTTGAAAGATCTGCTGAGAAGGGTAGGAGAGTGAGTCCAAATGAGGCTGCTGTAGATCTTTAAAGATAATCCTGGTGGGAAGGCAGATTCCGTGTAGCCCTTGGTGGGGGAAGATAATTCTGGAAAGCTGAAGACTAAGCAAGTACAGGGTTGAGGGGTGGGGAGAAGAAGAGGGAGAGAGGGGCAGAGAGGTGCTTGAAGATGAAGTTCCCAATCTTTTAGAGGTCAAGGGTGAGTGAGAAAGGGAGGAGGGGAGGAGAGCCGGGAAGCAAGGTGGACACACAGGCAGCGGTGGCCCCAGAAAGCAGGTGTGGACAGGCAACTCCATGGTAGGAGGCAGCAGCATCTGCTCTGGACAAACCTACAGGAACAGAGGGTGCCTCAAATGGCTCCCAAACTACTCGCCCAACCCTGCAACCCATAAACAGAAACAAACTGTCAACTCTTCCCCTGCTGGGAGGATTCTGCTCACTAGGGTAGGAGCAAGGATGAACCAGAAAATACGGTCTGGTTCCTACCTCTTGTCAAAGGCAGGGGACGAGTACAAGGGCCCAGGGGACCACCCCAGAACCTCCACCCTCAGAAGGAGCCGCCTCCTTTAGTCACTTCCAGAGGGATTATTGGGGAATGGGGCAGAGAGACTCAGATACCTCCAGTTCCCAGCTTTACTGTATGACTCCAAGAAACTTAACATCCACCCTCAGTTTTCTCATCTGTAATATGGGGACAGGTATAGAACCTGCTTCATAGGGCTTCCGAAAGGATGAAATGAAGGGACTCCAGGGTCAGGTTTGGCACTGAACAGGCTCATCAGACTTCGACAGGCCTTCCAGGCAGGGAGCAGATTCTGGGGCAGGGAGTGGAGAACACAGGCACACGTGGGCACTATTAAAGAAGCTGGGGCGTAGCCTGGGGTGGGGGAGGATCATTCTGGAAAGACAGGCAGTATCGTAATCACAGAGGCCTTCAGTGTCCTGGTAAGGGCCTTGGCTTTGTCCTATGAGCTGTGAAGAGTGACTGAGGGATCCTTGCATTCAGAAGAGGCCTTCAATAGCCAAAGGAGTGACTTGTCCCAGGCCCCAGGGGCCTCCTGTGTTGAAGTTCATCTGGCTAAACCACGCTCAGAGGGATTCAGCTCCTTAACAGCTGATCCGACCTCTTCCCTCTTCCTTTAGACCCTTTCTCTTTCTAGCCTGTGCGAGGACTTGACCTTGAGTGAGATAACCTGGTCTCAAACACCAGTTGCTTCTCTCCTTGCTGGATGCCTGGGCAAGAGCTTTAACTACACAAACCTCAGTTTCCTCATCTGAAATATGGGGAGAAAACACTGATATCCCAGGGCTGAGGGGGCTTGGAGCCCTGATGGCCCCTGGCTGGTACTGCTGCGCAGGCAGGTGCTCTGCAGGCTGTGCCCACACAGCGTCTGTTTCCCTCTGTTCAACATCCTCCTCTGTGACCCTGAGAGCAGCGAGGGAGAGAGTGACCTGCGACTGAAACCTCAAGGCCAGGCTTAGGCCTATTGGGAAAGTACAAAACCGTTATGAACAGTGAGGAAACTCAGTCTGTTTGCTTTGACCGAGAGTTGAAGAGGTACCTGGAGGCTGGACTTGAGGTGAGAGGAAGACAAGATGGGGAGGAAGCTACTGGGTGTGCCCAGTGTCCTGGGAAAGAACTCATGTTTTCTGTGGAGCCACCAAGTGCTAGGCACGGTGCAGATACCTGCAGCCACACGAGAGCGGGTCACCCAGTGCCTTCTCTGTGCAGCATGGGTGTCGGAGCAGGACACGGCCGAGAACAGACAGGCGACATCCTTGCCCTGGCGGGGCATGCAGGCAGATAGGAGGAAGTAAAAACAAACACATAAATGATCTCATGGACGAGTGCTACCACGAGGTAAAGCGGGTCAAAGGTGGGAGGGGAGGGCCGTGCTCACAGAGGCCTCTGAATGAGGAGAAAACGCCTGTCAGGCAAAGGGCGGCAGGAACTCTGCCAGAGTGCTACCCACATCCTGTCCTCTCAGCCTCACCACAAGTCTGCCTTCTGAAAGTTGTCTTCGTGGGACAGGTAAAGAGACCGAGCGAGGCAGGGAGAGAGGACATGTCTCACCAAAGAACTGGACGACAGGAGGCTTCATGCCAGCCCTGGGAAGCCCACACTCCGCCCTGCGTTCTGGTTCTCCTGCCCTACATAGAGGCCAAGGGACTGGTGTTTCCCACATCAATTCTCTCCAGGCTCAGTGAGGTGCAAAAGTGAGCACACTTTTCTCCAGATCTCCCTCAGGACAGGCCCACAGGGAACGGAGCCTGGCACACTGCCATAATGCACAAAGTTGCTGCCCCAGGAGTGGAGGCTGCTGATGTATACCAGCTCAGAGTTCCCCTAAAAGTTATTCTGCCAGGTTCCCCTGCAAGCCTGTGTGGCTGAAAGTCAGCTGGGGTGAGTGAAGGCAGGTGCCCTCGAGCCCTAGCTGCAGAGCCTGGGACGCTTCCCAGGGCACAGCCCTATCTACAGAGGGGCTCCCAGGATACCCTCCTGCAATCTGTCTCTGACAATCCATCTCCAACTGGCGGGAACATTGGGGCAGCAGTGAGTGGGCTGCCATCCCTGCAGCAGGAAGTGACCAAGCCCAGCCTGAGCAGGAAAGTTGTTTGGGCTAATAGCTGCCCTCACCCCACTCCTCCAGCCCCGTTCACAGGGTTGGTCCAGAACTGGAAGCACGTGAGATAAAAATGTGTGCATCGTTAGTTTTCATCTCTACCATAGGCATGGTCAGAGTCCAGAGCGCTAACCATCGCTCTACGGAACCCTCCTCACAGGCAGGTCAGTTGCACCAATCGGAAAGTCATCTTCAGGGGCAGAGACTGCAAACAACTTCCCTTACTTGTGATCATGCACAGAAGGCCCTGCACACCTGTGGGGTTCACTTTGTGGGTGAGATGGTGAAACTCTGGGAAAGTGCTGGGACCCAGGGCCAGGAGCAGGCCAGCTTCTGATACCTTATTACTGCAGATACAGTGGGTCCTATTCCACCAGAATTGCATGCAGACCTATAAGAAAAAAAGAAAAGAAAATCTCTAACATTCCCTATGCTGACTAACCAAAATGAGGTTTAGATAATAATTAACTTATTCACATACCCATTCTCTCACTGGGGTGTTTGAAAGTGAATCATCACAAGAGCAGTTTAATATTTTGGTGGCATCCATGGAGCACAGCAGGGGTGCCCCTGGGAGCATGTCACAAATGCAGACCCCCGGGCCCCCCAGACCTGGAATCTGAATCTGCACTCTGGCAAGATCTCCAGGTGATTTGTATGCACATATGGAAATTTAAAAGCAGGTACAATCATGACTTTCATACAGATAGAAAATGAATCTGGGTCAAAGATTTTGTAACTCATTAATTAATGAGGAAACCACTAAGATTTTACAATTATTTCAAAGGAAAATGCAAAAATTAGATACATATATAGGTCATCAAGAATATGAATTAAATTTACAAATAGATGCAAACCTGACACAAACATCCACAGGGCAGTAACCAACTGCATGGGCTGGACCTGATTTGCTGTTTGGGGGGGTCTGGAGATTTGCATTGCCAAGGGCAAGAATCACTTACTCACTATCAGTTTTCTACGACCAGAGCTATAACATAACTCAGATAATAAAAGTCTGAGGAAAAAAACAACAACTCAGGGTATACTGGACAGGAAACCCAGTTATCTTGCTCTTTTTTTCCCTTTCTTTCTCTCTTCTCACCCCATTTTAGTCTTTCAGAATTTCCTGTCATTCAGACACGAGACCACGTCTGCTCTCCAGCAGGCCTGGGCCCAGATAGCTTCTCCAGATCTTGATGAGCTGACTTCTGGGTAGTCCAGTGCCGTCAGTGCTCTGCTTGGGAATTAGCAGGTGGGCCCCACCAGGCCTCAGGGCGGTGCCGGCCCAAATGGCAGAGCAGAAATTCAGAAGCCTACAGAATCTGAGTTGCCTTGGCTGCTGATGGGGTTAATTATGAATTCTAAAATACTTCATTTGGGGCAGAAAGATAAAAAACATGTCCATTGATTAGTTTTAATCTCTACACTAGGCATGATCAGTTGCTTCAGTTGGAAATTCATCTTCAGAGGCAGTGACTTTAAGTGACAACATCCCTTACCTTTATCTCTGATCAATAATAAAGTTTTGTTAATTAGTGCAATAGGTGTTCCAAAGGGGCTTCGATTGGTACATTGGTACTGGCGACACGTGAGTTAGCTAGAATGTATTCGGGACGTTTCCAACCCAAAGGCAGTTCAAGAATGCGGTCAGCCCAGGAAAGGCTCCCTAGACTTAGCTCTGAAGGGGTCCTGTGAGTAGCTCCTGATCCGGCAGATTCTTGCTATGCTGTCTGTGACTGGAAGCACAGCAGATCGTTACTAATGCCACCTTTGACTCAGGTGGAACTTTCATTGGTGATGCTATCAGAGCACCTACAAGGACACAGTGCCAGGCCTGCGCTGAGCTCACGGGGCTGTCTGGCTCTCTGGAGGTCTGGGACTTGACTCTGCCTGTGCCTCGCTATCACTGTGTTTGGTCTGAGGCCGTGGAAGAAGAGTCAGGCTCTCTCCTGCCCTCTTGTTGTTTGCAGTCAGTATTTATCAAAGAGAACTTCTAGTTGTGTGTAAGCAGAGCGGCTTAGGGGTCTGAAGAATGGAGCAAATGGCTAGGATTCCCATGTCTGTCAGGTTGTTGCTCTTCTGGGGCACTTGGTCACAGAGAAGCAGATGGACATCAGGGAGGTCTGGAGTTGAACACTGGCCCTGTCGTTGGGCTGCTTGTCTAACCCCTGCTGAGCACCAGGCATGGGGCTGGGGGCTGTAACCAGCCCAGTGGACACCTGGGACACAGTTCATAGCAACAGGGAGGAGTCGTTAAACCAAGTGCCACACACATTATGCTGAAAGTTCTCACTGTGGTAGCACCATGGGGGAAATTCTGTCATGCAAAGGAATGAACAGGGGAAGACCTTTCCCTGTCCAAAGAAGCAAAAAGATTTCACAGAAGAAGCTTACACTTCAGAGTGCATTGGAGATGGAGGCTGCTAATGAGGCAGAAAAAAGAGCAGGGGCAAAGGTCCTGAGAGGGACGCATTTGGCCCTCTCTGCATGCAACGAGGGCTCCTGTGAACAGCAGCTCTCAGTTCTCTGTGGGCTTAACAACCACTGGGGCACGGGCTGAAGCATGCCTTCCTGCATCCACCTCCAGAAACTCTGATTCCACAGGTCTAGGGTTGGGGCTTAACATCTGCATTTTTAAAAAACATCCCAGGAAATTTAGAGAATTTGGGGGGGCCACCCTTTGAGAAATACTATGTCAGAGCCTAGTGAGAGTGACATGAGATACAGGTGAGTCCTTCCAATTCTCTGAGCAGCTCCTAGTTACAGTCCAATGTGGGAGATGTAGGATGGCAGGACGATCAAAGGGTAGAAGAGTAAAGGAGCGAGCACACCCAGTGCCTAGCAGAGAGCCTGGCCTGCCACTGGGGCCCAGCAGACTGCTGTAGGTTCAACGCTGTTCTTCTCACATTGAGCCCATGGGCCCTGACTGTGGAGGAGTAAGCACAAGGCTAGGAGGTGGATGATGCATATTCTTGACTCAGCTAGGCACTAAGTTGGCACCCCATCTTCAGCAAGACCCTCTCTTTCAAAGCCAGGGGATCACGGTTTCTCACCTGCAAAGGAGAGTGTGATTAGGTGATTCACCCCTCAGCCAAGCTGCAGTTCAGGCACCATCTGCCATCTTGAATTTCTCCCTGCTTGGAGCCCAGGGCTCCCTCACCAAATTCATGCTCTGTGGACTGGCTGCCCATTAGAACCACCAAGGAGGCTTTTAAGATAACAATTAAATCAGAATCCCTTGGGAGTGAGTCCCAGGCTTGGTAACTTTTCAGCTCCCCAGGGAAATCTAATGAGAATCAGCAAACTAATTCCCCCATCCCCCTTTTGTCCAGGACAGTAAAGAGGGCCTCAACGGAAACACCCTGCTCCTTTTTTCTGGTCTAAACCCTCAGGGAGCCCAAGCCAGTAACAGCTGTAGGCATCATCTAGCAACCCCACTCCAAACTCTATTTATTAAAATAACTTTTGACATCAATTTTTAAGAATCCTCTTATAGTGAAAATGCATACTTTTAAAAATATATTTGATTATGCTATTATAATTGTCTCATTTTTTCTCCCATTTGTTCCCCTCCACCCTGCATCTCCCCTCCCATCAGCATTAGCCCACCTTAGTTCATGTCCATGGGTCATACATATAAGTTCTTTGGCTTCTCCATTTCCCATACTATTCTTAACCTCCCCTTATTTTGTATGTACCATTTATGCTTCTTATTCCCTGTATCTTTTCCCTCATTCTCTCGCTCTACCTCCTTGCTGGTAACCCTCCATGTGATCTTCATTTCTGTGATTCTGTTCCTGTTCTAGTTGTTTGCTTAGTTTGTTGTTTAGGTTCAGCAGTTGATAGTTGTGAGTTTGTTGTCATTTTATTGTTCATAGTTTTTGATCTTCTATTTCTTAGATAAATCCCTTTAACATGTCATATAATAAGGGCTTGGTAATGATGAACTCCTCCAACTTGACCTTCTCTGGGAAGCACTTTATCCACGCTTCCATTCTAAATGAGAGCTTTGCTGGATAGAGTAATCTTGGATGTAGGTCCTTGCCTTTCATGACTTTAAATACTTCTTTCCAGCCCCTTCTTGCCTGTAAGGTTTCTTTTGATAAATCAACTGATAGTGTTGTGGGAACTCCTTTGTAGGCAACTGTCTCCTTTTCTCTTACTGCTTTTAAGATTCTCTCTTCATCTTTAATCTTGGGTAATGTAATTATGATGTGCATTGGTGTGTGCTTCCTCGGGTCCAACTTCTTTGGGCTACTCTGAGCTTCCTGAACTTCCTAGAAGTCTGTTTCTTTTGCCAGATTAGGGAAGTTCTCCATTATATTTTCAATTTCTTGCTCTTCCTGTTCTTCTTCTGGTGCCTCTATGATTCAGAAGTTGTAATGTCTAAAGTTTTCCCAGATGTTCCTAAGCCCCTCCTCATTTTTTTGAATTCTTGTTTCTTCATTCTGTTCTGGTTGAATGTTTATTTCTTCCTTCTGCTCCAAACTATTGATTTCAGTCCCAGTTTCCTTCCCTTCATTGTCAGTTCCCTATTCATTTTCCTTTATTTCACTTTTCATAGCCTTCACTTTTTCCTCTATTTTGTGGCCATACTCAACCATTTCTGTGAGGATCCTGATTACCAGTGTTTTGAACTCTGCATCTAATATGTTGGCTATCTCTTCATCATTTAGTTGTATTTTTTCTGGAGCTTTGATTTGTTCCTTCATTTGGGCCATATTTCTTTTTGTCTTGGCACCTGTTACATAGTAAGGAGTGGAGTCTTAGGTATTCGACAGGGCGGAGCAAACCACATTGCTGTGTTGTGGCGCTGAATGTGGGGGAGGCACTGAGAGGGAGCAATGCCACTTGCTCAGCTCTCTGTCAGCTTTTGGTTACTTCCCGCACTACCCACAAGCAAACTGAGCCCCTCTGGTGCTGATTCCCAAGAGGGTGCTTTTGTGTACGTTCTAAGACCCTATGGGTCTGTCCAATGGACTCTCCTGTGAGGCTTGGAGTTTCTCCTGCTGCCTTAACCCCTACAGGTGTTTTCAGTCAGAGGTCTTGAGGCTTTATTTCCCCATGCTGGAACCCTGGGTTGTGTGGTCTGTCTCACTCCCCAGTTGTTCCTCCTGGTTTATCTGCATGAAAATGTGGGACCGCCTGCCTTGCTAGCTGGTGCCTTGATGTGAGTCTTCTCCACCTGGCTGCCCATCTCCACCCCTCCTACCAGTCTGGATGAATGTTTCTTCTTTAACACCTTGGTTGTTAAACTTCCATACTGTTCAATTTTCTGGCAGTTCTAGTTATTTTTTTTGTTTTTAAATGTATTGTCCTTCTTTTGGTTGTGCGAGGAGGCACAGTGTATCTACCTAAGCCTCCATCTCAGCCAGAAGTCAAAATGCATACTGTTTTAACAAAATCAAATAATACAAGATGGCTTCCCACTCACCTGCACCACTCCCAAAGGTCACTGTGTCAGGTTCACTAAACTTTATGATGTGTGATTTGCATATATAAGATGCAATATTAAAATGTATGATTGGATGAATTTTGACAAATGTATTTTGCCTCCCCCAACCCTCATGAAACAACACTTCTAACAGTTTTCATTGTACTCTCTTTGGTGGTTTCTCCATGCCATGTGTTTATACTGATACTTCGTGATTTATCAGCTTTAGATAAAGTGGCATGTCATTAATCCTCTAAACAGGAGACTCTTGAGAGTGAAAAGGAACAGAACTAATCACTACACAGGACAAAGATGTGCAACGGGGCTGTCCCGGGCAGTGTCTGGTCAAGCGAAGTCTCTGTTAATGCCTGGCCCTGCTGGATGAGGGTTCCCGCACACACCCACCCTCAGCTCTCTCCTCTTCCCGAGTGTGGCCAGCCCCGTCCCTGTTTCTGTATCTCTGTTTGTAACCCCTGTTGCTTGGATCATTTGGTAAGATGAGGATATTTCTATCCCTATTTTTTTCTCTGTTTTCTACCTCCCAGTTTTCATCTCTTTTATCTTTTCAAAGTTGATAGCATTTGCTTGTTTTGTAGGCATTATTAAAGCTTTTCCATTTAGTCTATAAAAAAACCAAGGCTCAGTGTTTACATTATATTGATGATGCAACTCTGTTCCCCGTGAGCCAAGCAGTGGGCCATGTGGGATCCCAGCTCCTTCTCTATGGCTACGATGTTATTTTCCTTGTTCCTCACACAGGAAAACACTGCTAACATCAGCATTCAGTGAATTTGCCTTTCTTACTCTCTACTAAGTCTTCCAAATTCTGTTAAAATTTACTTTGCTTCCTATTTGAACAACAAATTGTTGGAGTTTTTTCTTTATCCCTACCACTTGTTGTTTCCTATTGTTTTGTTTGTTTCAGTAAGAGAAACACATGCTTCTTCATCATACTCCTAAACTTTTCTAGCCTCCTTTCATATATTGCTTGGAACCTAGTCCTTTCTTCTTTCTGGTTTCCTTCTACATGGAGGAGAGAGAACCCCTGATTCTCTGCAGGTTTGTTCGGAGAGTTTCCTAGGCCAGCTGCATGCCAGACATCCTGGACTTCCTTCACGTTAGATGTCTGGATTAGTTCTACCACTTTTGATCCCAAAATTTTATGCTTCAAAAGTTTCCAAGTTGTTTTGCTGGGATACATATTTAAGTAACTTTTATCCCAGAAGTAACTTCTCAGAAAGGCCAATGGGAGGGGATTTCTGAGTCCTTGCATGTCTGCAAATGAGGCATTTCTTGCCTTCACTCTTGACTGATAGTTTGGGTGTAAATAGAATTCCAGGTTCAAAACCATTTACGGTTAGCACTTACAGAGGGAATGTAGTGAAGAGGCTAAAATCCCAGTCTCCGGCATGAGACTGTCAGGGTCAAATACTGCACTTCACCATTTTGGGTTTCTAGCGAGTCACTTGACTGCTCTATCCTTTTTTGTCTCTGGGGATTTTTTAAAGTGATTTCTCTGATAATTCTCTCTCCCCCACCTTCTTTCTTTCCTTGCTCTGGAACTCCTACTGGTAGGTGAATGTTAAACTCTCTGAATTGATCCTGTTTAAATATTTTTCTCTCATATTTTATGTGATTTTGCTCAGTGTTCTAGAAGATTTCCTTCATTTTGCATTCCAACCTTTCTACTAATTTTTACAACTTTTGGCAATAGTCATTTGATTTTCCAGGACCTCTTTCTCATTCACTGATTCCTCCTTCATAACACCTTGTTTTGACTTTTGGCACTCCACCCACTGAGCTCTCTCATTGGCCTGGTGGTGCACCCAGAGATATCTCTGTGGAATTCTTGGACATTTGGAAACATGGTCTGAGTATCTCTTCCATATGCATTTGATCAATTAACTTTTCCTGAACACTTGTTCAGTGCTAGGTACTGATCTGGGTGCTGTGGACATTACAAAGGTGAATGAGGTATGGTCCCCATCCTCGACAGCCCAGTTGGTGCAGGGACCAATATGGAAGCGAATACTGATAATAAGACAGATGCATAAGAGGTCCCCCTGGGGAGGGAGTGACAAACAGCCTGCTGGAGATCAAGGAAGACCTCACAAGGGAGGTGGCCCTTGATTGCTTTCTAAAGGATGGGTAGATGTTTTCCAGACAGAGGATGTTGAAGAGCATTCCAGGCAGAGGAGACAGCTGGGCAAGGTCAGGGAGCATGAGAGCCCTGGAGGGGGAGAGCACACGCATCTAGGGCCAAGGTTGCGGGGTTGTCGGGAACAAGATCACGAAGGGCCTGTGTCCTACAAGGGGTCTGGAGTTGGTTCTTGGGCAGTAGGAAGTGAGCAGAGGGTCATTAGCAAAGAAATGACATGAGTGGAGTAGTACGTTAGAAAGATCCCTCTGGATGTCCGGGGACAGGTGGATCAGAAGGCCATGTCCTTGTCTGGACACCTCACAATCTCCACCCACTACTGCCCGACGATAGCATCTTCATCACTGAGCAACACTCCTTACACTTAAATGAATTATATCATTTACATCATTATCAATTATATCATTCATACCAAGCTAATGAATACTAAAAACTCATTATTTCCTATTTGCCTTATTACAGTTTACAATTGTCTGTGCCTTTGAGGTCATTCCCATGAACTGTCTGTGCATAGAAATACTATGTGCTAGTGTGCTAGTGCAAACCTTCTTCAGGAACTGCTGCTGGTAGCTTGGAATCAGCCATGGTGGAAATATTTACACCACAGAAACTGGCAAATGCTGCCTAATAAGGCTTGTCTATTGTTTTGGTGATTTTTTAGACTTAAGAAAATGATGGTGAAAATGTTAATAATGTAGATTAAATTTTAAAATGTGTTATATCTATAGCTATTACATTATGAATAGCACCAAAAATGTGGACATATTCTTTTAGTATTCAAATGCTATTATTCAATTCAGCAAAAAGTTGTTCATTTCATTGCTGAACAAATGAAATTCACCAAATATCTTCATTGTTTCACTTGAATCTAACTTATTAATATAAATGGGAATATAAACTAGCATTCATGTATGAACTACACTCATTTGTCAATTATAACAATTTGGCTATGGATAAAAAATGAGGAAATATCAATGAAAGTGTTCTGTAAGAATCAATTGACAAGATAGAATTTATAATAAGGAGTATTGTATATTTTATTATTATTTATAAATCATGTTACAAATCTTCAAAATAATAAAATTCATAATAAAACCTGTGTATGCAGATACAGATGAGTGCTTTTGTCTCTGTGGAGCCAGTTGTGAATCACTTAGCAGCATACCACTGAGCACAGAGGCCAGTGCACTCGAATCTGACGGACCTGAGCTGCAATTTCAGCACATCTGTTTATCAGCTGTGTGACCTTGGGAGACTTACCTAACCTTTCTGAGTCTCTTCAGTAAAATGGGTCTACGAATGCAGTGTGCTAATATCAGTAGAATAGTATGATCTAGAGGTTAAGAGGCCATGTTCAAAATTGGGCTGCCTACATTTGCACCCAGGCTCCCCCTACTTACCCGTTGTGTGACATTGGCCCAGTTGCCACTGGACACTGTCTAGTCAGGGCTCTACCACAGAAATAGACCCAGTGGAGATTCTGTGTAAAGGAATTGGCTTACACGGCTGCCAGGCATTGGTGAATCTGCAATCTGCAAGACAGGCTAGAAACTCCTGGGCAGGTGTGGACGCTGCAGTCCAGAGGCAGGACATCTTCCTCTGGGAAACCTCCGTTGCTCTTAAGGAGGTTTCAACTCATTGAACTGGGCCCTCCCAGATCTGGAGGGGAATCTCCTTTAGAGTCACTGACTGTAGATGTTAATCACATCTATAAAATGCCTTCACAGCAACACCTGGATTAGTGTGGAACTGAGTAACTGAGTACTGCAGCCTGGCCAGGTTAACACATAATACTAACCGTCAGGAATAACGAACACGGGTTGGACAGAGCAAAAGTACCTGGGAAAGACTCAGACGCTGGGTGGCCAGAGTAAGTGCTCACAGAGTCTCAGTAACCACAAACCACCGTTGTTGCTGTGACTACGGCTGGCTTCCCAGGAATGGGGCAGCTGCGACACAGGAAGGGTCAGGGCCCACGTGCCGGGGAAGATCTGGTCAGAGTCCCTGCTGTCACTGGCTGTCTGTGGAGGTGATCGCCTGAGGCCTTGCCTGGAGAAAGCTGGAAAAGAAAATAGATGGGAGGAAGCCCACAGCTCTGGACCCTATAGGAAGCTCCAGAGGGCACATTCAAATAGAAACCAGCTATAATTGGGTGGTACCTCTCGGAGTCCCTTGCCAGGTGGCTGGCTCAGCCGTGAGAGCTCATAGCCAGAAGATGAAGTGGTTATGAGGTGAGAGACAGGAGGCTTTGCAGGTGGGTGGACAGGTGGGTGGCAGTGATGAATGTTTCATTAGCTACTGACGGAGGATTTGTGTAACTTTCGTTTGCCACCTCAGCCCATAGCTAGGTTTAAAATAAATTCCAAGAGATTAAGCTGAAATCTGCAAACCCATGTTCCTAGGCCCCCAGGCAGAACAACTATGTGATCAACAATGTGTGTCTCTGGCAGTCTCACCGCCAACGTCCTTCCTTCCTCCCTCAGAGTGCTCACCTCTCAGAGTGCAGGCACTTCCTTATGTGCCCCAGGAGCTTCTGTCCCAGCCAACCCCAGTGTCCCGGTCTGCTCAGCTCCTCACTCCACACCTGCAGGGTGCTGGGGAGCAAGAGCTGCAGAAGGGCCACATACAAAACGGACCTGGCGGGCCGTGGCTCAAGGCTGAAGATACCACCATTCCCCAGATCTGAGGGCCCAGGAGGGAAGCACGAAACAAGAAAAGGTGTCAAGATACTTAATGGTGAGATATTCAGCCTCTGGGCCATCTGTGCAGGAAACCCTGGGGGCACAAATTATGCCTGCCTGTGAGGGTGAGCCCAGAGATGGAGAATTTCAGAGCAGGGACAAGCCTGGAGGCTGCTTCGTTGCAGTCATTTCGTTTCAGAGATGGGGAACCAAGGCTGGGGAAGTGAAATGACTTGCCTCTCTCACACAGCTAGAAAGCCAGTGAGAAACTGAGCCAACACCCAGTTTCCTGGGGCGTGGGCCCCGCCCGGCCACAGCCATCAAACTGAGCAGGGATAGGGAACCACCAAGAATTCCAAGCAGGCCACCCGGAATCCTGGGCACCGCCCTCCCTGGCCAGCCCCATCTCAACCCTGACCTGGTGGCCTTGGCAGCTTCCCTGCCAACCCTACTTTCCCACTTGGAGCTGAGCGGTCTGGGCCTCCAATCCCTCAGACACCACAGGCTGAGCAGTTTTACTCTGGATTGCCATGGGGGGTTTGGAGCCAAGCTCTGCTCCTCCAGGGCCAGAAGGCTGACTTGGGCTAGCACTGCTGGGGACGGTCAGGCACATGCTGTCTTTGGCAGTCCCTACGGTCCTGCCTGCTCCACCTCTGGCTGCTTCACCAGCTGTACCACCCCCTTCACAGTCTGCTCTCCAACTGGACCTACCCCACCCCCACCCAGGCCACACTGTTGCTTTAAATGCACAGAGGCTGCCTCTTGGTCTGTAACATGTTCTTTTACTATCCTATCCAGCTTTCCTTTTTTTTTTTTTTTGGTGACTACGTTTAATAGTGCTGCCCCCACCATTCCAAACCCCTTCTTCAAGTTCCAATTGCACTTTGTCTATTCGTCACAGATACTCTTAGTACATTGTTTCAGGTTACACACTCTGCTCTCCTAGACTGTGAGCTGTCACTGTGAATTTGTTTCATTCATCATTTAATCCTCAGAATGTAGCCCAGTGTCTGGCTCCAACTAGTGCTCCACGTAATGTTTAGTGAATGAGCAAAAGGATGGATAACAAATGATGGATGGATGGATGTTGGCTAACTCTCTGGCTAGCTGGATAAAAAATGACAGAATGAACAGATAAATGAATGGATGTGGAATAGATGGATGCATGATAGATGGGAAGGAAGGAAGGAAGGAAGGAGGGAAGGAAGGAAGGAAGGAAGGAAGGAAGGAAGGAAGGAAGGAAGGAAGGAAGGAAGGAAGGAAGGAGAAATCAGAATGGAAAGATGGCTGCACGAGTGGATAAATAGATGGTTTGTCCATCTGAGAGGACAGCCAAAGTGATCTCCTACACCTGCGGAACTTTTGTGTTCCCAGCCCAGAGCCCTGACCACTCAAAGTCCAAAATACAATTTCATTTTATGTTTCCAGAGAATCAGTCCCTCTATTCTTCAGGTGTTTCTAGGCCAGCTCCGAGAGAAGCAAGTCAGGAGAGATTGACCCACTTGACGGGCCAGGAGAGTGAGACCTAGAGCTACCAAGAGATTTGTTCATGGATGCCCAGCTAGTCGAAGCAGAGTGGAAATCAGACTTTTTACTCCTGAGCTGTGTGTTACACAGAACACAGGCCTGGGAGGCGGAGAGCCTGGTCCATCTCAGGGCTCTGTGGGCTCCCTCTGAGGAGCAGAACTAAAGGTGGTCCCACACACCTGTCCCAGCTCTTGCCCAGGCCCCCCATGGCACCCCAGAGAGGGCCCTTACTTCCTCCAGGAAGAAAGTGGCATTAAGAGAAAATTTAGGAGAGATCAGGCTTCCCAGAAAGATCTCCTTCACCCACTCCTGAGGAACCGGGGCCGGCCTTGCAAGTCCATGGCCGCACTGAGGAGGCAGGTGGGGCGCACCACTGCGCTGCCTCCTCTGATCCCCAACCCCAGCTGGCAATGCCCAGGAGCACCCCAATACAGGGAAGGGCCGCCTGAATGTGATCTTCTTGAGGAAATAAAAATGCAGTCACTATGAATTACCAATTAGATGAGTAACAGCAATTTTTTATATGTGAAAAGTCCTACTATTTTTTTAACCTTCATAAAAATACTTTTGGATTTTTAAAAACATTGAAAAAATGATACGAAGAAATTCCCAACATTAACATTTCACCACATTTATTTATTTCCTTTATAATTTCCTTTAAAAGTATCTTTCTCTACACATATGCATGTATATGAACTATACACATATATACATATGTGCATGTACACATATATGTGCATATATATCAAATGATTTTTTGAATGATTTGAGGGTAAATTTAGAGATCTTTGTCTCTGAACACTTTAGCATGTCTTTGCTTAAGAAGACATTCTCTTCTATAGCCACAGCACAGTTGTCAAGTCAGGAAACTAACATTTCCACAATAGCATCTAACCTAGAGACTTTATTCAGTTCCATCAATCATCTCACTAACATCCATTTTCAGAGTCAGGGGCCAATCCAGGATCCCACATGCATTTGGTTGCTGAGTCTCTTTAGTCTCCTTTAGTTGGGAACAGTTTTTTGGCCTTTCTTCGTTTTTCATGACCTTCACATTTTTGAAGAGAATCAGCCAATTGTTTTGCAGGTGCCCCTCAATATGGGTTTGCCCCATGAGCTTCATCTAGATTAGATTCGGGCTATGCGGTGCTGGCAGGCTGCCACCGGTGTGATGCTGTCCTTCCCAGTGGGTCAGGTCAGGAAGGACGAGATGATGATGGGTCCCCTCCCCGGTGCTGTTGACCTTGATCACTGGTTAAGGTGGGGTCTGCCAGGTTCCTTCACTGCGGGGTCACTCTCCTTCCCTTTGTAACATGGTAAGTACCATGTGAGAAGACAGTTTGAGACTACATGAATATTTTGTTTCTCATGATACTTGTGCCTGCCAATTTTAGCATCCACTCTTGGCTGTTGCCAGAAACAGTTATTGACATGGTGTTTGTCAAAAGGTGGTTTTCTAATTTCAGCATTCCTTCTACACTTGTTAGTTGGAATCCTTCTGTAAGCAAGATCTTTCCCATTTGTTCATTCATTCATTCATTCATTCATTCATTCATCTATTTATATTAGTACAGATTCAGGGATTGTTCCTTTACTGTGGGTTATAATCTGTGACTATAATTAATTAGCTCATTTATTATAAGAATTTATTTTGAGCCCCGGCTGGTGTGTCTCGAGGGATTGAGTGCTGGCCTGTGAACCTAGGGGTTGCCAGTTAGGTTCCCAGTCAGGGCACATGCCTGGGTTGCAGGCCAGGGCTCCAGCAGGGGGCACGCAGGAGGCAGCCGTAAGTTGATGTTTCTCTCCCTCTCCCTCCCTTCCCCCGCTCTAAGAATAAATACATAATTTTTTAAAAAAGAATTTACTTTGAAATAAGTATAGATTCCCAGGAGGTTGCAAAGACACTACAGAGAGGTTCCATGTACCCTTCACTGTTTCTCTCAGTGGTTACTAGTATATCTCACAAAACTATCGTGCAATGTCAAAGGCAGGACAATGACATTGGTGCAATGTTTGTGTGTAGTTCTGTCATCTGATCACATGTGTAAATTCGTGTAACCACCACCATCAAGATTCAGAACTACTTCAACACCACAAAGATCTCTCTTGTGTTACTTTTTTATAGTCTCACCTCCCCTTCCTGCCAACCACCCCTGATCCCTGGCAACCACTCACTTGTTCTCTGTACTTTTGTCATTTCAAGAATGTTATACCAATGGAATAATACAGTGTGTGACTTTTGAGGTTGGATCTATCTATCTATCTATCTATCTATCTATCTATCTATCTATCTATTTATCTATTTTGGTTAATGTCCTGGAGATTCATCCAATTTGTACGTATCTCAATATTTTGTTTACTTTTATTGCTGAATATTATTCCATTGTATGGATGTCCCAAGTTTGTTTAACCATTCATCTGTTAACTATTCATCTATTTTGGTTGCTTCCAGTTCTTGGCTACTACAAATAACCTTCTAAAAACAGTCACATACAGGTTTTTGAGTGGACATGTCTTCATTTCTCTGGGCCAAGTGCCCAGGAGTGTGATTGTTGGCTCACAAGGTAAGGGCATGTTTGTACTTTCAAGGAACTACTGCACTTTTCCAGAGCGGCTGTACCACTCAGCGTTCCCCTCGGCAGTGTCCAAGTGACCCAGTCTCTCTGCATCCTCACCAGCACCTGCTTTGTCAGTACTTTTCTTTTAGCCATTCCGATTAGCATAGTGACAGCTCTTGGTGGCTGTAATTTGTATTTCCTTGGTGGCTAATGACGTTAGACATATTTTCATGTGCTTATCTGCCATCCATACATCTTTGTTGGTGAAATGCCCCTTTGTGGTTTTTGCTCACTTTCTAATTGGATTGTTTTCTTTCTTACTGTTGAGTCGGGAGAGTTCATTATACATTCTAGATACAAGTCCTTTGTCAGGTATATGATTGCAATATTCCTTCCTCATAATTTACTATAATGCTTAATTTGTCCTTATTGACTTTAAAATCAAGTTTTCATTTACTCATTTGACAGATTGTTTTCAAGGCCCTACTATGTCCTGGGCAGTTGTCTAGGAGCTGGAAATAGAGAAGACAGATAAGGCAGAGTCCTTACCCAGGAGGTACTCACAGTGCAGTGTTGGAGGCAGGAATGGAGTAGAGAAAAAAAAGGATCATTTCAACCCAACACAGTCAATGGCATAAAGAGGCATGGACAGGTGTGGGAACACGGGGCAAGGAAGCTTGGCCAGGGAAGATGGGAAGGTCTGAAGGTTGAGTCTGCTTCTGTGGGGCAGGCAAGGGACCTCAGCATTCGGAGCAGAAGCAAGAGTTCATGCAGCTGTACTTGACTAATTCAAAGTTCATGGTAGCAGAGGGTTGTGGGGGGCAAGTGCTTTGGGGAATTCCGCTGAGTTGAGTTAGCAACTTGGAAGGCACTCCCTGGTCATGTGACCATGGACTTGATACTTTACTTCTCTCTGGCTCAGCTTTCTCACGGGTGAAATGAATGTAGCGGTCCTGACTTCCCAGAGACCCCCAGAGTATTAGAAATGTGCATAAAGCATCTAGAGCAGTGCCAGCAAGGTAGCTTTAGGTTCCTGATAAACACTAGCCTTGGGAAATTCATTTAAAGATTGGCCTGCCACAGGGAAGCCCACCGAGTCCTGCCCCTTCCCAGGGGCCTGTCTGTACCTTGGTTCACCCTGTCTGCCTCAGCTCCCTCTTCCTGTGCCCGGGCCCACACCCACACACCTCCCTGGGATCAGAGACGGTCTCCACCAGCTCAGACTCACTTCTTCTGGCTCCTCCCAGAGGCCTCTAAACCTCCCCGGGCCACCAGACTGTCACTCTTCTGTCCTTCTCAGCCAGCTTTCTTGGAAGAGTTATTTATTTTCACTGTCTCCACTTCCTCGCCTCCCTCTCACTCTTTCACTCAGTGTGGTCTGGCGCCCCACCACCACCCCAGGGACTTCCCTCGTCAAGGCCATCGTGGCCTCCATGACACCATCATGATTCACTCCCTATCTCACCTGATCTGCCTGCAGCACTCAAGATGGTTGACCACTTCCCCCTTCTCAAGATGCTTTTTCTGGTTTGGCTCTCGAGGCTGCGTGTGCCCTTACAGGATGTTTCCTGCTGTCCCTGTCTGCGGGAGCCTCTTCGGAGCTCCTCGGTGGGTTCCTCTTCCTGTGTCCGGCTCTAACGTGAGGTGTCCCCAGGGTTCACGCCTCAGCACTCTGTCCTCCCTCACCGTGCTCGCAGTCCATCCTGCTGCACCGTCTGCTCCCCATCCAAGCCTTCTCTTAGTTTCTTCGTCTGAAGACTTTCAGGTCTCCCCCCTGCCGCCCTCGGGCCTCTCTCCTGATGTCCAGACCATTGGGCCCAACTGTCTGTCAGGTATCTATCTGCACTCAAACTCAATATGAGTAAGCTCAAGTTCACCCTCCTCCCTGGTATTTCATCTTTCCCTGAACAGCACCATGATCTTCCAGTTGTCAAGAACAGGATGCAAAATCACAGGGTAAGGAGTGGTTGGAGAGGTGAGTGATGAGCTCAGTGTCCACTTACGCACCAGGGGAAATCAAGGTAGAGATGCCGGAAAGTAACTGTCAATGTGTGGCCAAAATTTGGGAAAGGGATGGGGCAGGAGACTTGATATGATGCAGTTTCAGCTGAGCCAGGGGCAGACCTGAAGGTCCAGGTGGAAACCACAGCCCTTTTCCCAGGACCCCTCAGCCAGGGTGCACTTGCTGGCTCAGGCCTCCACCTTTAGGCTTGTGGGTTGAGAGTGTAATGATCTCCAAGGGCAGAGAAGGAAGGGGGCTCTGCTGGGGGAAGGAGATCACCAGAGGATATCACCGGAGGAGAGGGAGCTGTGAGACTGGCAATGAAAGTGGCTATGGGGGAGGGGGGTTGGGGAGCCGCAGGGTTAGAGGCTGAAACAAGATGTAAACTTGATGATGTGTTTATGAGGTTTGAAGGGGAAAGACTGAGTTTCCCTCTGCTTTACTCGTCACTATGATTGTGTGAATTTCCACTTCCTGCATTCATCTCAGAAAAGGGTGAGGTTAACAGTATGCTAAACAACAACAAAGTAACAAGTGAAAACTACCCCTGGTTATTACGCAAAAAAGAGGAAACAGACATTGTCCTGCATTGATTGATACTAAACAAACATCTGTTGAGGGCACATTAATGCCTTGGACTTTAGATATTATAGACATTTTAGCTTCTCAGCCATCATGTGCAGTATATACTTTTATTCCCATTTTACAGATGATAAAACTGAGGCTCAGGGAGATTATTCAACTTTTCTGTGGCCTCACAGTTAAGAGGCGATGATGTCAGATTCTGATCCCCATGTTCCTTTTTTTTTTAATTTAATTGAGTTTATTAGGGTAATGTTGGTTAATAAAATTATATAGGGTTTCAGGGGTACAATCCTCTAATACATCATCTGTATATTGTACTGTATGTTCACCACCCCAAGTCAAGCTTCCTTCCCACCTCTGTTGTTTTTCTTTTGTTAAGTATTTCCTTTACCATTTAAAAAAATATTAAAGTGATAAAATCATGTAGTTTAAAAAGTCACCCAGTTCTACAAAGTTTGTTAAGGAAAACAGCATTCACCAGCCTACCTTCCTCGTAGAAAAGTACTTGCAGCTTTTAAAATGGACTCATCTAATACTCACCTCCATTTCTCTATACAACATGCTTGGGTTGCTACTTTTTGATAGTTCTGCATTAGGCATGGTTTACTGACTCCATTTGGGACAGTGGGTCCTGGCTCTTCCTCTCACACACATGCCCTGATACACACGTGCTCATGCCCCCGTCTCCATCCTCCCAGGACAGTCACATAGTCAGTTTGCTTAGTTCAGTAGCCGTGCTGACATTGTTATGACCTACCTACCGCTACTGCTTAGAGCTGGCTCACATAGTAAACTAGGATCCCTTCCCTTTTCCTGACACCTTTCTCTTTCTTTGGAGTTGATAATTGCTTTTGTTTTTTCTATTGTTTGTTTAATTTCCTATTAATTTATTAACTCGATATTCAAAATGGCCAACAGCTATCTAACAAGAGTTATCTAATGAACACCCATTTTCTGTCTGCTTCACTTCTGTGAACAAGTGCTTCATGAGTTTTCTGTTTTCCTCTGACTGGGACTGGCCACCAGCTCTGCCTAGCTCATGACTGTCATCCTGAGTGCTTCCATAATCAGCATTTGGAGGATTCTCTTTGCTTTTGCCTGTTCCATGTCTTCCTCTCTCTCAGTTCACCCCCTCATTTTCGTTGGTATCTATAACCTTCATGAGTTTTGTGACCAACATGTGTGGGAGTAAATTTTTGAATCCTGTGGGTCTTTCTTCCTGGCCTACTCATTTTCCCCCAGAGAAAAGGCTTCCAGCATCTTCTCTGGAAGCTGTAAATCCAGATGCAACTTCCTGGAAGCAGTTGGGAGAAGACGGCTACGGAACCCCAGCGCTGAGCACAAACATGTTCTCTTCTTCCCTGTATTCAGTGCAGACCTCCACCCTCCGTGGCACCTCATACCCCTCTTCCTGATACACAGATTCCCGTTTATCTACAGGTTTTGGTCCTGGAAAGAAATGGACAGTCGCCACACCATGAGGAACAGAGGCACGGATTTGGGGTTCTAAGTGCCTCTGAGTAAGTGCTTCAATTCAATAATCCTTATTTTTGCCCCTTCCCTTTATTTGCTTCCAGAAGTTCCTGATGCTGATAGTTCCCAAGGCTTTTAAAAAATATATTTATTTTTATTATTTATTTATTATTATTTTATTAACTATATTTTATTTATTATGCTATTAGAGTTGTCCCAAGTTTTCTCCCTTTGCCCCTTCCTCCTGGTACCCCCATTCCCTCCAGCAGTCCTCTCCTTTTGTTCATGTGAACAAAGTGAGACAGAAGCACTTTATCTGTCCTTCCATTCTAAATCATAGCTGTGCTGGATAGAGTGATTTAGGTTGTAGATCCTTGCTTATCATCACCTTGAATACTTCATGTCAGTCCCTTCTAGCTTGCAAAGTTTCTTTTGAGAGATCGGCTGACAGTCTTACAGAAACTCCTTGGCAGGAAATTGTCTCCTTTTCTCTCGCTGCTCTTAAGATTTTCTCTTTATCTTTAACCTTTGGCATTTTAATTATGATGTGTCTTGGTGTGGTCCTCTTTGAGTCCAACTTGTTTAGGACTCTCTGTCCTTCCTGGACCTGTATGTCTATTTCCTTCAACAAATTAGGAAAGTTTTCTTTTGTTATTTTTTTCAAATAAGTTTTCAATTTCTTGCTCTCCCTCTTCTCCTTCTGGCATCCCTATGATTTGGATGTTGATGAGTTTTGAGATGTCCCAGAGGCTCCTTAGTTTATCCTTTTTTCAAAATTCTCGTTTCTTCTTGTTGTTCTGATTGAATGCTTAATTCTTCCTTATATTCCAAATCATTGATTTGAATCTCAGCTTCATCCCCTCCACTGTTGGTTCCTTATAGATTTTTATTTATTTCACTGAATGTAAGGTTCATTTCTGCCTGAGTCTTTTTTATGCTGTTGTCATACTCAATGAGTTATTTGAGCATTCTGATGACCAGTGTTTTGAACTCTCCATTTCGTTTAGTTATTTTTCTGGGGTTTTGTTCTGTTCGTTCATTTGGGCCATATTTCTTTGTCTCCTTAACTTGGCAGCCTTCCTGTGTTTGTTTTTGTGTTTTAGGTAGAGATTCTTTGACTCCCTATATTAGTAGCATGGCCTATTATAGAAAAGGCACCTGTAAATTGTGTGGGGTGGAGCCTCAGGTAATCTCCAGGACAGGGCAAACCACTTCACCGCTTTGTGGTTCCATGTGGGGGAGGGCTAGGAAAGGGACAATGCCTCTGCCCGGCACTCACCTTGTTTCCAATCTCTTCACTTTCTCCCTGTATGCAACTGATGCCCTTCCAGCTGTTGCTCTGTTGCTGAATCCCAGATGGGGTAGGTCTGCATAAGTTCTAAGTCCATTCAGATCCTTTAAGAGGAGTCTTCTGAAAATCCAGCAGTTTCTTCTGCCACTCTGACTCCCACTGGTTTTTACAGCCAGAAGTTATGGGTATTTATCTTCCTGGCATGGAACCATGGGCTGTGTGGTCTGGCCTGGGGCTGGGATCCTTCACTCCCAAGTATCCCTCCTGATTTTTATCCACCACACATGAATGTGGGGACCACCTGTTCCGCTCCCGCCACCTCTCTGCACCACACTGCATCTCTGTGCCTCTCCACCCATCTCTGCCCATCTCCATATCCCCGCTCCTCCTGTCCATCTGGATAGATGTGGCTTCTTTGAACCCTTGGTTGTCAGACTTCCATACAGCTCAATTTTCTGATGGTTCTGAGTGATATTTGTTTTGAAGTCTAGTTGTAATTTTCTCTGTAGTTGTGTGAGGAGGTGAAGTGTGTTTACCTATGCCTCCATCTTGACCTAAAGTCAATTCCCAAGGCTTTTGATGGTTCTGCTGTGTAAATCAAGTTGGTTCTCAGTTTTCCCAATAGCAGCTTAGGAGTCCTTAATTTATTTCCTGCTCTATTGGTTACTACTTTTCCATTTGCTTTCCAGATTCCAAAATTTTATGACTCCTGTCTCTTTTCTTCAATCTCTGTCTTTACCTGGAAATCCAAAATTGTTGTTCCCTCCCAGACATGGGTGCCCTGTGCTGAGAGTGGGCAGGTATTGAATTCTTGAGTCACTTCTCAGCCACAAGAGTCTCTTAGAGAGAAAGGAAATGAACATCTTGGTGTGAAATCAACACAGTTTCCATGCAGGAGTCAAGACAATGAGACCTAGACCACTGGTCACTATCTTCCTGAGCAACCATGAACAAGTCACTTCACCTTTTATGCTGGATCTCAGCATCTCATCATTAAAAACAATGTAAATGTCACCTGCAACCCTGCATGAAGATAATGAGAACCAAATGAGAAGATGGGAGATACAGTTCTCTACATAGTTTTAGATACCACACAGGTATCTAATTCAGGAAGTACCTTGTATTTACCTGTGCTAAATCCTCAGGATTCAGAGATGGGAAAAGCAGCTCCCTTTCCCTGGAGAAGCTCGTAGCATAGTAGAGGTGGCAGATGAATAAACAAAGGGTTGCAGGACAGTGGGACAAGCAAGACTGCAGGTTATAGCTGAGTGCACAACAGAGGAAAAGATCAATTCTGACCACTGAGGTGAGGGAAAGAGGAGGGCTTCATAGGAGCTGGGAAGGACTGCAGCTATCAGAGAAGAAAAGAAAGACAAAAGGACTAGTATGAGCCAAGGAAAAGAGGCATGAATCTGCAAGGCAGAAGCAGAAAGCTGCGGCATCATGGGGCTGGAGCCATGTAGCTGGATAGGGCCTGGCTTGTGTCTGCCATCAATGCCATGCTCTTTCTGCAAGCCAGAGATGGGGTTTAGCCTCAGCATTGTTGAATCTGTCCCAGGGAAGGTTGCCTTTGGCAGTGAGATGAAAGGTAGCCTAGAGAAGGGCCAGATGGTGCTCAGAGGTCTGTCAGTATGTTCTTCCCATAGTCCACAGGAAAGACTGATGTGGCATCAAGTAGAGCAGGAGCAGGGGAGTTGGAGAGGAGCTGGTGGGCTTCAAGAGAGATTTAAGAGGCCAAATGATCAGGACTTGGCCATCAGCTGAATGGAGGGGACGTTGAGGAGTCCTGACTGACTCTTGGGCATCCAGAACAGATGGCTGGCTGGCTGCCCTGTGGGGCTGCTCCCCAAGTCAGGGGTTACAGCAAGGAGGAACAGGTTGGCAGAGGGAAATGAGAGAAGGAAAAGGGTTTCGATGTGGACATTTAGAGTGTGAGAGGCCTGAGAGACACACATGGGGATGACAGTGAGGGACCGAAAGCATGAGTCAGGAGAAAAGCTGGAAATACAGCCATCTGGGCATCAGTCATTCAAGCATAACCACCACTGTCACCACCACCATCACCCGCACCTCTACTACCTCCACCATCCTGATCTTTGAAGATTAGTTCCATTCCCTTAACTTCCCAGAAATGATCTCTTCTGGGATGGAGAGAAATCACCTGGGTTCATGCTTGCCCATAGTAAATGTTCAGAAACTATGAATATTACAGCCAACTGGTGACAAATGGACATAAGTGTCAGAAAAACAGAGTCCCTGGTTCCTCACCCAATTCATGCAGTCTGCCCAGGGTATCACTGAGTGATTTGGGCATGCACCCTCAGCCAGGCCCTGTGTCTGCAGAGACTGTAGTCTGCCATCACCTAAGCCAAATATGCTGGGAGAGGATCCACCTTCTTAAAGTGGCCAGACTCTCATGCTCCCCTGCCCATTTTCCTCTGTTAGTGCTGATCTGAAGTCTCCCACTCTGCTATCTGTCCCCTACTTCGCCCCTGGGGAAGCCCTTCTCCTTCCTCTTCCCCACGAGCCTGGCCTTGGTCTTCTGCACCTCTCCAGCCTCAACTGGAACATGCTGTCCCCTGATGCTGCCTCCTCTTGTGTGGCCCTTCTATGCGAGTCGCCTTAGTGATGGTGTGTTTGTGACTTCCTGGGTCCTCCTTCAGGCTCTCTGAGATCCCCCTGGCTGGAATCATTTCCCACCCTCTCGCAGAACCACGTTCTCACTTCCCTGTTAGAGTCAGACTTCAACACACACTGGTTGTGTGACAATGAGCAAGCCACTAACTTCTCTGAGTCTCAGTTTCTTTATCTGTCAAATGGGAGTAATACCTTCACCTTTTTAGGGTTGTCATCAACCTTGAATGACATAATGTAGATAAGTCAACTGGGACCAAGTGTTGGGATACATTTTCTTTACCTCTCTTTCCCTATACCATAGCCCATCACCTCTAGGTTTTGTTTCGTTATTGTCATATATGGTCTTGTCTAAACTATTCTTATTAGGCACTAGTTAGATGAGAGCAGAGTCTGCATCATATAAGCCTTTGACTCTCCCATAACTCTTTGCCTGTAACAGGTGCCCCATAAATGCTGGCTAATGACTGAGTGAATTGATTCAGTGGTATTCAGCTACATCGTATTCTTGCTTGTATGGGAGCTGAGCTTAAAGAAATGAGAAGGTACATTTTATATCCCTTTGTGCATTTCCTAACCAAGGGACACTGATTTGGGGTTTCTGCTCCCATCCAACTATGCAGATATAGCAGGGCTGGCCAAACTGTAAAAGATATCCATAAGCTGTTTCTATTGCACCTTCATGAGCCTAAACTAATCAGGGGAGGCTTCCCAGAAAAACAAAGACTAGGCCTCCAGTTCTTCCTCGAGCTGCACATCAGAATCACTGGGGTGTAGGGGGTGCAGATTTAAAAACCCAAAGTCCACAGGCCACACCCTGGGCCAATTACAGAAAGGTGTCTGGGCACAGGGCCCGACAGCAGCAGTGTTTGTGGGCCCCCAGTGCTCTTGTTTTGCTGAGCTGGACAACCTCTGGGGCAGGTGCTGGTGTGAGACACTGGGGCAAGGGGAGGGCCAAGGAGAGGGGCAGGCCTCTGAGGCACAATGGAGAAACCTGCCTTTCCCTCCCTCCGCCTGTGTTCTCTCTTTCATTTATTTATTTATTTATTGTTCACTCCGGCTCACTTTTCCTGTTGATGAGACAGCATTTTCCACCCAGCACCTGCATTAATAACACTGTGTGTCCCCGGAGAAGACTGTAAGCCTTTCTCTGTTTAGAGGCCCCCCATTCATGAAAGGCCGAAGGTGCAGGGAGAAGCCGAGCTGGATTTACACAGGGAACTCTGATGAAGACAAATGTCAGCTCCCTCCCTGCAGGCTGCTGGTGCTCACACCTAGTCATGGAGTTGAGCCGGGTGTAGGAGAATAAGAACGTTTTGCTGTAACTGTCAGGAGGGCTCATAACACTCACCCCCCTTAGCACCTTCCCTTAAGGAGCTGCTTGGGGAACACAGTGGGACCCAAAGACCCTTCCCATGGGGTGACAGCTTGAAGCTGCCTTCAAGGCTCCAGCAACACCTTATCCCAGGGGCCCCAGGACTAGCTGCTTGTTCCGTTGAGGCTGCTCTGGGGCCCCCTACCAGCTGAAGGAATAGCCCCTCCTTTTCAAAATGAGGTACTTGGTTCAGCAGCATCCACATCACTTGGAGAATTGCAGAAAATGCAGAGTCCTGGGCCTGCCTGAGAGAGCACCTGTAGGTTAACAAGACCCCCATGACTGAGACACATATTCAAGTTTGAGAAGTGCCAGAGAGGTGGATCTGGACTTTAAGACAAGGAGCTGCAGTAAGACGGGGCCAGGAAGCTGCCATGATGTCAGAGGCTCGAGGCCTGGCTCTGCCCACTACCTCCCAGGTCACCTTGGCCAGGTCCCTTCAGCACCCAGCTTCTCCGTCTGTGCAGTGAGGACAAGGATGCCTCCGTGCGGGATGAGTGACTCAGGGGAACACTGACAAATGTAGGCCATTCTAGTGATGGAGGTGAAAAAACAATACTGATAATAGCAGGAATACATCAGGCACTTAACATGTCCCTGGACTGTGCTAATGGCTTTATGTAAATTGTCTCACTAAACTCACCTGTTTCACTGAAGCACTGTTATCCCCATTTAGAAACGGGGAAATGGTGGCTCGGGAAGGCATGATAAATAACCTACTCCAGTTTAACAGGTAATGAAGTCTGGAGCCACCACACTGGAGCCTGTATGCTTAGCCATTGTGCATCCACTAAGCTTTCTCCTTCAGACCACCCTGTGCCCCCACTTTTCCCAGAGTAATGAAGAAGGCTTCCCTAGCCTGGGCATCACTAGGCTGTCCCCAAACCCTAGCATAATGCTATAGGAATGACTGAGCTCACACTACCCTAAGCAAAGAGTAGGGTCCCAGGCTTGCTGGCCCCAGCAGTGTGGGATCTGGTCACCAAACTTGCACAGTGACGGGCAAGTGTTCTATAAGTGTATCCTTCTCTCTTCCTCATACGATAACTTGGCTCAAAAGAGAAGAGTATGAGTTCTTTGAAAACTACAGGAGAAACAGAGCCATGAGTACAGTGAACTTTGGAATCAGGGAGACCAGGATTCAAATTTCAATCTTCCATTTTTATGGCCACAGGCAATTTACTCTATCTCTGTGGGCCTGAATTTATTCCTCTGTAAAGAAAAAATAATAAAGATCTGCTTCCTAAGTTTGTTGAAAACATGACCGATAGTTTGTTTAGAGGCTCTAGGCTAACGCCAAGCACACAGTAGGTGCTCAGTAAGAGGTAACTGCACTTCTTTCATTGTCCTCGTCATCATCATCATCATCATAATGATCAGACTCTTCCCTGTGGGTAAGACAGGAAGGTTCTGGTACCAAGGACATCAAAGCAGGATAGGCTTGAGTTCGTCGAGTCCAAAGGCTGTCCTGGGGCTTGAAGGCACCCAGCCAGGTGCCCACAGCTGGTCTCCGGGTGTGGAGTGGGCATGGGTTTGCAAGGCCCTGCAACCAGTGGCCACCTGGTTTGCACAATACCAGAGAGTTGCCAAATTACCAGGAGAAAAAGAAATTGTTGTGGTTTTGGTTATTTTAAATCAATTTTGATTGAAATGGCTTGTAGAATTTTTTTTCACCCTTTTCTGCCATCCTGAGCAGAGAGCCCTGAACCTTTGCACAGTGAGTTGCAGTCACAGCTTTGGGCAGCTGCCCGGCCGCCCCTCGCTGTGATGTGGGATGCCCTCGGGCCCTGGGCTGAGCTCGGAGCCAACAACAGATGCACCACTGCTCTGACCTTGCGGTTCAGACACTGACGGCCCCTGTTAAAAAGGAAACATCTGAGCGAGCAGCACATTAAGACATTGTGGTCCATGACCTTTGAGCGAGAATTGATTTCTTGGATTAACAGCAGGTATTTGGCAAGGCCCTGAGGTGGGATGGTCTGAGTTTGAGAAGCAATGAGAAGGGAGAAGGGACTTGGCCTTGGGGCTGTATCTGGTGCAGACAGGAAGGGATTCAGACCATCCCTGTGGATTTGGTAGTTTAGAAGAGGCCACAGTGAGGGTGGCTAAGGGGTGCACTCCCCTTGTCATCACTGAGAATGTTCTGGGATCCAGGAGCAAGATACAAGCACATATATGAGGGTATACAGAGCAAAGTCTTAAATGCTGGTTAAGGGCCATGAGCCCCCACTTCCCATAAGATAACATCCCCAGGTTCAGCCTCACACACACGGTCCTCTCTTGATCTGCATAGCAGCCTTTATCTCCATCTCTATTTTTATCTATATAAATGGCTCTTTTAAGCCAACAATTTGGATGAAGACATGGAAAGCATGTGCATCAAATTTGCAGATGACTCAAAGCTGGAGGGAATGAGAGAATTAAGGTTCAAGATGATCTCGACAGTCGAGAATGCTGGGTCAAAAGCAACCAGATGAAATTTAACATCAATAAATCTAATGTCTTGAATTCAGGTTCCAAAACTCAATTGCACAAGAACAGGATGAGGGAGACCTGGCTTGACTGCAATTCACATAAAAAAGATCAGGAGGTTTTCGTCTGCCTCAAGTTCAACATGAGCCAGCTGAGTGATGAGTCGCCTGGAGGAGGGAAAGGAAATATACAATAACATCCTGACCCTCATGCTGCATTAACCCTTGGTGATGGGGCTGGGGGCGGGCACTGAGGGACTTTATCAGATAGTCCCCCACCCAGAGGGATGGCAACAAGAGCTAATGCATCCCTACCTACTGAGCACGCGGGACACAGCAGGGTGGGATAGCTGGCCCAAGGTCACACTACCGGTGGCTGGTGGATTCACGCTCTTGACTGCTCCACTCTGATGCATCTCCGTTAGACCTTGTCTACTTTCTCTTCCCCATTTTACAGATGAGGAGGCAGGGCTGGAACCGTGAGCACAATTTGTTCACAGTCACCCATGAGTGAACTGCAGATTCAGGCTCTCCTGGGACCCTGTCGGTGCCCCTTCCCTCTGCCCTACGGACTGAGTGTTTTCTCTTGAAGAGCCAAAGACTCTTGTCAGATTTTGTGTGGCGTTTATCCCACAATGCACTCCACCCTACCCTGCCTTATCAGACAGCATAAAACTTAGCTTTGTCTTTTGTTAGCCCCAGTCACATTCAAGGGTAACATTTCCATGCCTACTTGAACCACAGGGGGATATTTACATGGCAGAGAACCCGAGACCCTCTATTGAGGGTCCCTGTTTAGTTCCTATTTAAAAAAAATGTTGTTCAGTTAAACTACTTAGTTCAATTAAACTACTTATGGTCATGCCTCAGGCCTCTGCTTCTTTCTAGTTTGCCATAGTTAACCAGGCTTTCATTTAAACAAGACATAAACTGAGTATCTGATATGTGCCAGGAATACAAGAGGGGACCCCCCAAAACTGGAATTATCTTCTGAAGGGTGGGACCCTTGTAGTACAGGCTTCTCCTCTAATACATGAGTGTTCTAGGAACTCATCTGTATCAGTGTACCAGCTGGCATTGTTGTGAGAGGCTGCATTTGGCTTCAATGAATTTACAAGTACACCTGCCCAAACGGCACTGAGTGTCCAGCAGTTTTTGACCAAAACTGCATGACTCCCTTGCCCCACCCTCCCTCTTCACCTGAGATTTCCCTGAGCAACATTTTCTGTGTTTCCTAGAATGAAAAAAGTCCTCAAAGGGAAACATTTTGCTGATGTGGAAGAGGTAAAATTAAAAAAAAAAAACAGCAGAAGCACTAAAAGGCATCAAAATTGACGAGTTCAAAAACTATTTTGAGTAGTGGGAAAAAAGTATCAGAAGGTATACTGCATCATATGGACAGTACTTTGAAGGTGACTGAAGTTTAAGCATGTAAGAATAAATACACAGTTTTTTTTACAAATAAATTCCAGTTTTGGGGGGTTCCCTCTTGTAGTGCTGGGTCTTTCACATGTATTATCTCAGTTAATTGTCATGACAACACTGAGGGTAAGTTATCATTCCTATCTCAACAATCAGAAAAGTGGCATCATAGGATGTCCAACCACACCAGTTTGCTTGGGATTGAGTGGTTCCCCAGGACCTGGAACTTGGCATTGTAAAACCAGGACAGTCCCAGACAAACCAGGATGATTGGTCAGCCCAGGCTTAGAGAAGTTAAATAACTAGCCCAAGGTCACACAGCCAGAAAGTGGCTGAGCCAGGCTTTAAAATCAGTTCTCCTGATACCAAATGAATCTTGCAGCAAAAAATGCAAAGTAAGAGTCAATAAAACTCTGGCCAACTCTCTGACCTTTGCTTCAAGCTCCTGGAAGCCTTGTTTTGCTTATTTCCTTATTTTCAGTTCTATGTCAGAAAACCGAGTTTCTATACCGGTGCAACAAGAAGAGTACCTACTCCCCAGGACTGTTCTGGGTGTTGAGAAAGAACTAGAACAGCGCCCAGAGTGGCAGGGCTCAGGTCACAGAAGGTGTAGTGCTCAGCTGTAGTGCTGTGATGGGTTGGGGGAGGGGCCGCATGGAAGATGGACATTGATCAGCCTGGATGTGCGGGCGTGACGGGGGGAGGTGAGCTCAATGGTGAGGGACTCACAAATGAGATCCTTCAAGGAATAAATAAAGGAGTGGAGGAAGAAGAGATAGTGGAAGGCAGGCAGGGAGACTGAGTTCCAGCCTTCCAAAGGCTGTCTTGGGAAATAAGAGCCTCAAGCTGTGAGGCTCTGGAGGCCCATCCAAAACCAGAAGGCAAAGCAACTGGGAGGCAATTCTGTTCCATATCAGAACTTCCCAGTGGTCAGATCCATGGAAGGAGTTTTTTTCAGAGGAGCTTTCTCTTCCTTCCCGTCCCTGGAGGCATGCAAGGAGAGGCTGGTGACCATGTGCCGGGATTCTACAGAGGATACTCCTGTCGCGAGTATGAGGCTGGGAAGATAACTCTCAGCTCTCTTCCGACTCCGCAACCCTCCGGCAGGCAGGCGTTGGCTCTCTTCCCTCCCACTGTAAATATTTGTGCATTCCCAAGTTCTGCAGAGGAGCTTACAAAGGTCAGGACGCCAGACAGGCTCGTTTGGGGAAGAGTTTGCTTAGTGTTTCTTTAGGCTGTGTTTCCAAGACTTCTTGTCATCTGTGTCTGGAGTGGACACAAGCTGCAGGGTGTGTGTGTGTGTGTGTGTGTACGATTGTTCAAGAGGAAGAGATATAAATGAAGATCATTCAAGAATGTGGAAGCAACAAACCCCCACCCCCACCAGGCAATGACACTTCCTCTACGTGGCCACAGTGAGTCGGAGTAGCAGACGCCTTCCCACACTGCCTCTCCTGGTGTCAGGTCAGGGCTACGTGGGGTCTTTCATCCCACGGCATAGGGCTTTCTGGTGGGAAATGGAAGGGTGGTTCCACTCACAGCACTGAGACAAATCCCTTGGGTTTGATCCATCACCTGCTCATGCAGATGGGCGTGGATGAGGAAGGGGAGTCCTGTTTTGATGCTCTCAGCTGGATGGACTGTTCAGCTCCTTCTGCAGGAGCCAGTACCAGGTGGGGTGGGGAGATGCTAAGATCACATGGTGGGTGAAATTTGGAGGAGAGTCTTATTTTTTGTGAGAATCACAGCATGTTTTTATCACCGGTCTCTGGTTCTGCACACTCTGACTCCTCTGCCATGTTGTCATTCTCCTAAGCCAGTCTGAGCTGGTCACTTCCCCACACCTCTCAAAGGAACTCCTCCCCACTGTCCGCAAACGTGCCCCACTGTTTCACAGGTGTGCTTTCCCGTATGCTGTTCCCTTGTCCAGGGATGGTATTCCTCTCTCTGGGCTTTTTACCGCATCTAAAACTGGGGGTAAAAATAGCATCTGCCTCAGGAAATTCTCGTGGGGACTCAATAAGTTCATACATGTAGGGCCCTTAGAATAGCACCTGGCATTTTGAGGAGACTGTGTTTGTCATCACTCTATTATGACGGTTGACTCCAACTCATTCTGCACAACCCCAGGTCACCTGCTCTGTGCAGCCTTCCTTGTCCTCTTCAGACAAAGTTTTGTTTCTCTTTGGTTTTTGCTGTTTACTTTGGGTTTTATGACATCAACACTACTTTTGGGACATTTGGTCGTAATTATTAACGTACGTGTTTATCTCTCCCACTGGACTGAGGGGCTCCCCGGAGCAGGCAGGGACAGGCTGCGCTCAGCTCTGTGCCTGGCGGCCAGCACAGTGTCTGGCATCTGGAAAGGGCTTCAGAATTGCTGCCCCCCAAATGAGTGGAAGGAGGGATATATTAGAACCGCTGCCCGGGGTTCCCGAGTGCCGCCCGTGCTGGGTCAGCCTCAGAGACCCCCAGTCCTTTCTGCATCCCCACCCATGACCCGCCTCTCCTCTCCACCCTGTGGAAACGATATCTCATTTCCCCACTTCCCTAAAACGTTTTGGATTTGGAAAATAGCAATGGTTTAGGAAAATGGGTAATTACCGAATGCTCAATCACGGAAAACATGTAATCCTGGAGTCTTAGTGAAATGTCAAGGACTTGATTACAGCAAGCCCAGTCCCTGGTGACCTGAAGGAAATATGGCTTGTTTGTCCTAGAGGGGATGAAGGATCACTTTTTATTTACACAGCAGCCCGACTAATCCCTTCTGACAATAAGGGAAGTCATTCTGCTGGGCTGAAGCGTTATTTCAGGGCTCCCTTAAGGAAGAACTATCTTCTACTCAATTAAAGCCAAACCTGAACTTGCTCTGACCCCATCATTCCATGGCCAGGGAAGCAGGCTTGGCTTCTTCCAGCAGGGTGGCTGCCCGGGCTCCAGGCCGAGCTCTTTCTCATCAGGACGTCTCAAACATTTATTGGGGGTGAGGAACAGAGGATAGAAACCATCGCTGCCAGTCTCCTCCAGCCTGGCCGGGCCTGGCTGCTGGGAAAGAAAGGGGGCACAGAAGAGGGACATGGACAAAGCCTCCCAGCACTGCATGTCCCTCGGGACCACCTCTGCCTCCAGCTCTGGGTGGGGGATCAGCAGTCAAAATGGATGAGCGGCAACCTGATCATAGGTGGGGACTTGAAAAAACCCAAAACTCGGCTTCCCTTCGCTGTTCTATGTAGATCAGTGCCCCCAGCTCTGGACCTACCTGCCAAGCCCCTCCTCTGTCTGCAGGAATGAGCGGCACCGTGATGCATGACCTCACTGGGAAAGCTCACAGGAGTCTCGCCTCTCCCCTCCCTCAGCCCCACTCACCCCCGGGGGGTCTGGAAGGAGAGAGCTTACCCCTCCGACTGCTGTAGAAAGGGGTATGTTAGCTGAGAGGATCATCTATGTAGGAAAGTGTAATTTTCTTCCTGCTCTTCTCAATTACAAAATAATAAGATTGTTAAAAATCCAATAACGTGAATGTCAATATTGGCAGGGACAGCCGCAGGAAATTTAATTGCACAATGGGTGCCAGTTAAAAATGGTGTGTGCTCTTCTCGGCTTTTCTTCATTCTAATTAGGATAAAATTTACTGATCCGACAAACTCACAAACACAGGCTTGTCACTGGGCCAGGAATGGGTCCTAACGACATTGGCTGCCTTCTCTCAGTCCCTGGCCTTTTCTTCCTCCCTAAACATCATCTTGATTGGGACTTTTAGCTGGTTGTGAACATCAGCTCTCCAGTCTCTCTGCCATGTCAGACGACCAGATGTTTTTTATTTGAGAGCAAATTGACACATTAAATTACACTGTGCAAACATTAAAGCCAGCCCCGGGTAAACAGGCAGAGATTCATTGAATTTTATGGGTCACAATAATGTTTATGTAATTTAACAAATTCCTGTCCTGCTGCTGAATCTCTCCAAGAAGTATTAATTTAAGAAAGATGGGCCTGCCCAGAGGCTCCCCGTGGCCTCCACCCCATCTCTGCCTCTCAGAACTCTTGCTGAGGCCCAGCAGGCTTAGATCGGGCATCAGAATTTCCAGCCTGAGTGAGGAATCGCTGTTAGGTCTCACTTGGTCTTGAAGACATCTCCTATCTGTCCACGTGGGGCCTTATGAAACACTCCTGGCCTGGACACCCGTGGGGTGTGCCTGACCAGGATCTATCCATTCCTTCTCTTGACAACAGCATTGTGATTTTTTTCTAGGAACAAGTTTTTCTGTCTCCTTATCAGTTTCCAAGTTCCCTTTGGGACAGAATCCACTCCATAGCCTTAGAGATGGGCATGTGATCTAGGCCTGGCCAGTCAGAGTATTCCATCCAGCCCCTGGCTGGTGATTGGTTCAGTGAGGGGAATGTGATCAAATCCAGACCAAGGAGCAACAACCTTAGCACTTCTCCAGAAACTGACAGAATAAGGAGCTCCCCTCCCACTGGTCTGGTTAGGTGGCAAAAGGTAAACTGGGAGCTTCTGGGCACTGCTTGCCACCAGTTCGAAAAAGCCTGCCCAGGAAGGAGGCCAAAGCAGAAGAAAGTAAAAAGTGGAAAAGTGCAAAATCCCGAGGAGCTTTTTGAGCCTCAGGATTCAGCTGTGGTTGAAGTCCGAACTTGGGCTATTTGGTTACATGAGTTAACAAATCAGCTCTTTTCAGTTAAGTCAGGATGAGTTGAATTTGTGTCACTTGCACCGAAGTGTGTCGCTCAGTGAAGTGAGATTAGCCTGGACCTCTCTGTGGGGACCACTATAAAGGCTAGGCCCCACCCCACACTTCCCACAACACTGGTGTCAGCCCCATGGACTCCATTCTCATCTCTGGCTCTCTAGCGCTTTCCTAGGACTCCCGCCACCCTCTACTCCAGCCAGGTTGGGCTGTTTCTAAATATGCCCTGCACTTCTCTCCCTGCCTTCTCTTACTTTCCTCTTATTGCATGTCATGACATTCCCTCCATCTACCTACCCATCCTTCAAGGCCCAGTTTAATTCTCTTTTCCACAAGAAAGCCGCCTTCCCTATTTGGAAACCACTCCTCTGAAATGCCACACTTCTTGGCCCTTAATTACACAAATAAAAGACCAACTTCTTGTATTACATGACTGTTTATTTTCTTTTGTTTCTTTATAGCCAAAAAATTCTTGGTACAATGTAGGTCACATGAAACCATAGATTATTAGTATTTGAAAGTATCTTAGAGACCATGAAGACCACCTTGTCCTCACAATTTACAGTTGAAGAATGGAGGCTCAGAGAGGTGAACTGACTTGCCCAAGGTCACACAGCTAGTTTATGGTCAGGCCAAAGGTAAAATTTCAGCTGAATGCTCTTTCTGCATCATCAAGCTCCATCATCAATTTGGTTGATTTATTTTTCTGTTGAGTATGTATATGGCTTGAAGAGGATTGGCATCTTACCATCTGTTAATGGCACTGAGTCAGCACATACAGAGGCAAAGAATGGTGGACTTGACCAAATCAAAAGGTCTGGTTTCAACTTCTGGCTGGGCTATGTGACCTTGGAAAGGTCCTCTCACCTCTCTTTTCCATTTCACAGCTACAAAATGAGAGTCTTGACCTAGGTCTGAGGGCAAGTAAGCTTGACTTGTGACCCTTCTCCTACGGATCACGGGGACCGTCCACAGAGCCGTGTGGCAAGGATCTGAGGGAGCGCCTGGGCTCAGGAGGAAAGAGGGCTGCCACCTATTGGCACGGGCTCCCTTGAGTCTGATAGAGTGGCTGGGGGCTGGTCAGCGGGCATACCGGATGTTTTCCCTGCCTGGGCTAGAGGATTTTCCTATTCTGCCATTTTAGGTTAAGTCCCAATGAGAATGCAAACAGAGCTCATATCCACTGCAGAACCCCTGTCAGGCTCTGTCAGCTGTGGGCTGCTCTCTGTGTATAGCTTTCCAATGCATATGGACCACAACACATCTGGACCCCAGAACCCATACTTCTACCCAGCAAAAGTTCACTTGGCCCCTGCGTTAGATCCACTCAGCAGATGAAATCTGCGGTGTGAACTTGGGGGTTCAGTCTGGATGTGTCAAGTGGCTGAGAAGAGGCATTAGGTGTTGGGGGAAAGCTGACGGTGGGGGAACTCTGGAGTCTGAGAGACACATTTCTACTTCTGCAGTGCTCATTATCTGGCAATATACATCCTCCTGACACCCAAGGGGAGACAGGGACCTGGAACAAAGGACCTACAATTGTGGTTCCCCTCGAGGGCCAGGGGCCAGGAGACAGGGGTTGCCTGGGGGTTCTAGTCTGTCAGTCTGCTCCTGTGGGTCCACCTCCTGAGGTGTCAGAGAAGTTCCCAGATTGAGGCATATGCTCTGTCCTGAGTCTAGGAGCCCTTTCTTCCTCACTTTGCCCATTGTCTAAGTGGAGATAATAGTCCTAATACTGCAAGGTTGTGATGAAATTACCCACAGAAATAATTTGTTTAAAGTGCTGTAGGTCCTGGGCTATGGACTCTCCTCCCCTATCCCAACTCCATTTTCTTCCAGTCTAAGGAAGTTCAGACATTCATTTCACAGGCCTGCCCCTGTATGCTGGGTGTTAGAGAAGCAAAGATGAGCAAGAAACAGATTACTTGGCTTTTGTTCAGTTGCAGGTCACAGGAATAGAATACAAAGTCATTATAGAAAAAAAGCAGGTAGGGGAATCTATTGGGTCATAGAAGTAACTGCCTTCAGGCACAGCTGCATCTAGAAAACCAAATGATGGCATTGGCTCACTCTCTCTCTTTCTCTGTCTCTCTCTCTTTCTGTCTCTCTCTCCCAGATGGGTTCTCTTCACATCACAGGCAAATGGATATTGGAAACCCCTGGCAGTTTAGCAAACCCAGAGCTGATGGCGAAGAGACTTCTGATTGGCCTGGCTTGAGTCGTGTGCCCTGAGGGATCCAATCACCGTGGTTACCCAGGGGTATTCTGATTGGTTAGGCCTGGGTCATGTGGCCAAGGAAAAGGCATGATCGGCCCCAGTCACTCCTCATGGAAAGAGTCCCTCTAGGAAGGCAAGTTCTACTGTCGGGAGAAACGAGTAAGGGCAGGTTGCTGGATGAGCTAAAACCACAGGTGCCTTTACAGCATGGCTTCTGGAGAGGAGGCGTGTCCTCTCTTAGGGAAAAGATTGGGAGGCACAATGGAGTCCCTCTGGCCTTCCCATGGGATTTCAGATACAGTGGGCCCTCCTGTCCCCCTGGCTAAGCAGGGCTGACCACAGCTCGTTGGCATGGAGTCCCCGCCTGCGGCCCCGTCCAGAGGCAGGGAGCCAGTGGCAGTGTAACCAGAGGTCCCTGGGTCTCTACTTTTCTCCAGAGAACATAATGACACGATGCTGACCACACAGGCCTTGGACCCGGGCCCAGTGGCAGAGGCTTCTGAGGATTGTGGTTTAGTTCTTGCCAATGTCAACTCCTTTCTGTCTAACTTTAGAATCCCAGGGTTGGCTTCCCTTGCATCAAAGCAGTCAAAGTATTCAACTCCAGAGGGTGTGTATTTTTTAAACAACAACAACAACAACAACAAAATCAAAACAAAACCAGAAAGAGAAAAAAAAATCCAAAGATCTTTCAGAGTCAAAGAGACTCAGCACACAGAACCCTGAACTTCACGGAAATGCCCAGTGACTGTGGTCAGCCCAAATTAAACATATCTACTCTGTTTTTAAAGCTAAAAAAAATTCTAAATAACCTTTAATTAGTAGACCCACTTCTTTCCTTCCCATCAAAGCCGAGTGTTTCATGAGAGCTACATTTCCTAAAACGGCCTGGGGCTGGAAGCTGGGCCCCCTCACCTTGCAGACTGCAGTGCCCCGCGAGCAGCGTTCCCATCTGGATTCCGGGGAGCGGGCGCTGGGGAGAGCGTGCCCAGCAGATGGAACTGAGGTGAGGAGGCCTGTGGGGCCCCAAACCGGTCCGTCCCCACTCTGCTCTTTTTTACTACTTGAGCAAACTTGAACAAGCGCCCTAATCTTTCCGGGCTCAGTTTTCCCAGCCATGAAAGGAGGGTGCCCATGCCCAGCCAGCCCACCTCATGCTGAAAGATGTGGACATTTAAAAACACCCCAGACTCTCTACAAAACAAAGAAATTGTTGCTAATCTATGAAATGCCTCAATCACCACCCCCCATTTTTTCTGTTTATTTAAAGATCCCTTCCCCTTATTTTCTGTCTTGGTCCATGTCCTCGGTTCTCCCCTTCCTTCTCGGTCCCCTCCTCTCTTGTCCTGTGGGCGCGTCATCCGTGATGTGTGAGCAACAGCAAGCTCAAAGGGAGGCTGTGCAAAGGTGTGGCTGGTCCTAGGGAGGACAAGGGTTTCCTGAAAGGGCTGAACTGGGTTTGCGTAGCCGTCTCACTTGGTGACTCTGTTTGTTTATCCTGCCCAGGTCCTCAGCCTCCTCCCGCCCCTTGGACAGAAGGGCTGTAAGAACACATTAGTCCTTTTAAACCTGACTGGTGGCGCAGCCCTCCAGGAAACTTTCCTCTCCCGGCTGCCCAGGTTGGCCAGACAATTAACCCTCTAACAGGGTGGAGGGGTCACACATCATCCCAGGGGAGTTGTTATTCTTTCTGAAGGCCATGGCAGCAGAGGGAGAGGGAGGAAACTTAAAATAAAACATGCGCACGCATGCATGTACTCAGACACACGACCAGCATGTAACGCTGATGGGCTCACACAGACTTCGGGATTAATTAATAGATGCTTCTTGAGCTCCAGTGACTCACTCTGGCAGCTAGAGACAGGTTCATGCCCTGGGCTCCCAGTCCGCTGAGCCTTTGCTTCCTCTGCCCCAGCTCAGCAGAGGGAAAAGCCCTGACACGGCTGCAGGCCTGGGGAGGCCTGGCCGAGGCCCATGCAGTCAAGGCCTGGAATGTCGGTGTCCTAATGACGTTTTTAACTTCCTTTGTTGTTTTGGGGGTTTTGTTTAGTTTTGTTTTTAACTGAAGCAAAATTTACGTACATACAGTGACATGCACCTATCTTTAGTATGTAACCCAGTGACTTCTGGTAAACATATATACCATGTCAACCAAGATACAAACTTTCCACTGCCCCAGGAAGTTCTTTTGTGTACCCACCCAACGACACTGCTCTGCTGATGCCTGTCAGCAACTGGAGTGTGGCCTCTTCTAGAATTTCATAGAAAAGAAATCATACTATATTTGTTCTTTTGTGCACTGTTTTCATGTAACATAATGTCTGTGAAATGCATCCAGTTCTTGCTGACTCCCATTCCAGCATATAAACATTTCGCCATTTTTTCTTTTTTTTTTCAGTTTTAACTTTATTTATTTATTTTTTTAAAAGATTTTATTTATTTATTTTTAGAGAGGGGAGGGAGATAGAGAGAGAGAAACATCAATGTGTGGGTGCTGGCCTGCAACCCAGGCATGTACCCTGGCTGGGAATCGAACCTGGGACACTTTGGTTCCCAGCCCGTGTTCAATCCACTGAGCTACACCAGCCAGGGCTGCCATTTTTTCATCTAGAGTCTCTGTTCATGGGTATTTCCGCTTCCAGTTTGGGGCTGGTGTAAAGAAAGCTGCAGCGAGCATTCACGGGCAAGTCATTGTGTGCACAGGTGCTTTCGTTTCTCTTGGGTGAACACCTAGGAGTGGAATTGCTGGGTCAAAAGAAGGCAAACATTTAAATTGACAAGAAATTGATAATTAGAGGGTTGCGCCATTTTATGCTCTCCCCAGCGATGTGTGAGGGTTCCAGCTGCTCCTCGTCCCCACCAACACTTCTCATTGCCTGCCTTTTCCATTTAGTCCATTCTGGTGTGTGTGGTAGCAGCTCACTGGGGTCCCTGGTGACCCATGATGTTAAGCATAGTTTTCTGTGATTATTTGTTAGTCATCTACCCTAAGGTCACAAACATTTTCTCCTATATTTTCTTTTAAAAACGGTGTAGTTTTAAATTTTACTTTTACTTTTATGACCATAATATATCTCAAATTAATGTTTGTGTGTGGAGAGAGTTAGAGCTGTAAGTTTATTTTTACCATATACTTATACAGTTGTTTAATATTTGTTCTAAAGACTTTCTTTGCTCCATGAAATTGCTTTGGCACTGGGGTTAAAAAATAATTCAGTATATATTAGGTCTATTTCTGGTCTTTCTAGTCTCTTCTATTTATCTGTCTTTTCTTTTGCCAGTACCATACTGTCTTGATTTAGCTTCATAGAAACTCTAGAATGGGGTGGCCCTAAGTTCTCTAAACTTGCCTTACTCTAGCAACAACATTTTTACTATTCTATATCTTTGCTTTTTCATAATAACACTTAATATCACATTTTTGTCATTTTCTACAAAAACCTTTGGTGAGATTCTGATTGGGTTGCTCTGATGTATAGATAAATTTGAGAAGAACTGACATCTTAATGATATTAAGTTTCATTAACATGGAATATCTCATCATTTATCTTATCTTTTTAAATGTCTTTCAGCAAAGTTTTGTCATTTTTATGACAAATATTGTTCATATTTTGTTAAATTTATTCCTAAGTATTTTGTGCTTTTGGATATTAATGTAAAAAAACTTTTGAAAATTTTATTTTCCATTTTTCTGCTAATATATAAAAATGCAATAAATTTTTGTATAAAGATCTTGTATCCTATGGTCTTGCTAAATTCACATATTAGTTCTAGGAGCTGCTTTGTAAATTACTTAGGATGTTCTACCTAAAAATTCACATTGTCTATAAAGACAGTTTTGTTCACGTTTTTATGGCATTTATTTATTTATTTCTACCTTATTGCACGGTCTGTAAATGCTAATACAATGCTGAATACAAGTGGCAAGAACAGATAGAAAACATGCCTTATTTTCATCTGAAGAGGGATGTACTTAACATTTTACATTACTTACATTTTTCAGAGTGAGTTTTTTATAGATATTCTTTATGAAATTAAAAAAGTTATCCTCTATTCCTAGTTTTCTGAGATTTTTTTAAAATTGTGAATGAATGTTGAAGTCTGCCAAGTGCTCATTTGGATTTATGGAGATGATCATATAGTTTTTCTCCTTTATTCTCTGAATACTGTGTAAATTACATTGTTTGTTTTTCCCAATGTTAAGCCGACCTTGCATTTCTGGGACAAACCCCAACTGGCCATGAGTATTATGTTGCTAGATTCGTTTTGTGAATATTTTGCCAAAGTTTTGTATCTGTGTTCATGAAAAATACTCATCTGTGTCTTAATCCATTAAGATGGCTGTAAAAAAAACCAGCAGAGACCGGGTAGCTTAAACAGCGAACATTTACTTCTCGTAGCTCTGGACTCCGGGGAGTTCACGAGTAGGCCCTGGCCCGTGCACTGTCTGGTGAGAACCCGCTTCCTGGTCCACAGACAGCAGCCACCTTCTCACAGGGCAGGAGAGCACTCTCTGTGTCCCCGTTGTAAGGGCACTAACCCCATTCATTGGGGCTCCACCCTCATGAGCTAGTCATCTTCCAAGTTCTCACCCCCTAATGTCATCACATTAGGGTTAGGATTTCAACGCCTGAATTTTGAGGGGATGCAAACTTTCAGTCTATAACAATCTGTCATTTTCCCTTCTCTGTCTTTGTCAGTTTGGGGAGCAGAATTATGTTAGGCACATAAAATGAGAGTATTTCCTCTTCCTCTATTTTCTGAATTTGTGTAAGATTGAATTATTTTTTCCTAAAACTTATAATGCAATTAGTGAGTGAGACCATCAGAGACTGGAGTTTTCTCTGTCATATTTTTTATAATAAAGTAAATCTCTTCAGCAAATATAGAGCTGTTCAATTTTTTTTGTCTCTTTTTGTGTTGGTTATGGTTAAGTTGTATCAATCAAATAATTTGTCCATTTTACTTAGGTGGTCAAATTTGATAGCATAATGCTATTCATAATATCCTCTTATTTTCCCTCAATTTATACTGGACATAATACATGACAGAGACTCTAGATTCTGTTATCTTCTTCTGAAGAATGTTGATTGTTTTTTTCTGGCTGGCAGGTATATTACTGGATGATCATTTTGAACTCATCAAGGTTGAACTTGGTGCTTTCTTAAGGCATGCAATATTTGGTTTATCTTAGCCTATGTAAGTCCTTTAGTTCTGGGACATAGATATTATTCTGCTAACTTTGTGGGACTCAGATTCCAAATTCTGTATCTGCAGCTGTATGTGGCCCACACCTGAAATCTCTGCTCATCTTCTGTAGGCTTCTAGTTGATGCTTCCACTAGTTGATGCTTCCACCGGGCTTCTTGCTGTCACCCCCATCAGCGCACGGTTTGGGGGTCAGTCAGGGTTTGAAAGTAGCTTACATGCAGATTTGGGGCTCTCCTCTCAGAGTCCTCTCCCATCCAGGATTTCTCTCCTGGGCCCTAGCTCCCCTGGCAGACTTGAGGTGCAACCTCAGACACCCAAGATCGGCCATACTGCTTTCCTACTTGAGTTCTGACTACCTCATACCGTGCAGACAGGGTGCAGCATACTCGGGGGAAAGTCATGTAAACATGAATCACATCTTATACCCGATGAGGTTATCCTCTTCCAAGGGTCAGTCCCACTGCATTTTCTCCCTGATATTGTCAGCTCTCCCATGCTTTCAAAACTTAGGGTTTTTTCAAGAATATTTTGTTCTTATATTAAAACTATTTTGGGGGGGAGAGTTATTCAACACAAGCTACTCTGACACTACCAGCATCAGAACTTAGCCACTTTACTATTAAAGTTTGGGGAAAGTGATCCTCAGAGAGGAGTAGTGGTCTGCCCAATGTCACATAGTACTTATTGGCTGAGCCAAGTTCAGCAACCACATTTTCTGGCTTCTCTCACTGTATCTTTGATGCTTCACAAGGGGCTATTGAGTGAGCTTCACGCAGCCTCAGGGAGTCTCTCTGCAGGCGTAAGGTAGAAGGCAAAGAGAACATGAAAAATGAGGAGGGCAAGTAGTCTAGGTCATTGGAGACCACTGCAGAGCCAGGTAGCGAGTCCCAGAGGCAGAGGCCCAGCCCACCAGCAGGCTGAGGGGACCAGGATCTCACAGTGGCCTCAAGACCCACCGAGAGGCCGCCATCTGCCCAGTGTCATATCTGTTGTCCGGACCCACCAGCACCTGAGTCTCAATCCATTCAGAACTAAACCATCATGGTTTTCTTCATTTATGATGTATTTTTTCTTGATGTGTTTCTTACCATCCATCTCCCTGCATAAACCAACACAGATCTCACATCCTGAAGTCTGTCTCCCACTTCTGACCTCTCTGACTTCTGCTTTTATTTAAGGTTTACTCCCTTCTCCTGGGTCATTGCTGTTGAGTCCTGCTGTCGAGTCCTGACAGGTTGCCGCTCTGGTGAATTCCCACCTCACCCTCCCTTCAGCCTCACTATGGCCAGAGTCTTGTTTTCCCTCCTAAAATCCAAAATATGGCTCTTTTCCTTCCTGTTGACACAGGGTTTACAGCCTAATGGGGAAAACAGACAAATTAACCATGGCTACAAGATGATAGAGCACATAGTAATCGTGAACTTGGAGCACACTGGGTCCCCTGCGTGGGCCACCCCACCCTCTGCTGAAGAGGTCTTCTGCAGACACACTGCAAAGGGGGGCGAGCTCCCTCCACCCCTCCTGGCCCCACCCCACCCAGCCCCACGCCTCACCTGCACGCAGCCTCACCTGCACGCCTCACCTGCACGTGGTCTAAAACTTCACATTTTGGCTTCAAAGGGAAAAAAATCCTAAACTTACATTTTCAGAAACACAGAGAATGAAGAATAAAAGAGGCAATAAATATTTAAACATTGGAAACAATTACTACTTTATAATAAAGTTCACACGTTAAAAATAGGGATAAGACTTCCTCCCAGCCCTCCTCTCCAAGATTCTCATTTTAAAAGTAAGGGCAAAGATTGAGCTAATGGCTTTCAAACTTCAGAGAGTGAGCAGGGCAGAAAGCAAGATGTTGGACAAGACACAGAGCTGCTCTGCACCTGTTTCCTCCTCTTTAAGGAAGAAGCTGCTCATTTTCATTCTCGACAGCTCACGGGGTTGCTGCTCGTTGCAAATTAGACAACAAATGCAAAAGCCCTTTGAGAAATTTGAAGTGCTATGACAAAAGGAATTACTATACCAGACACACTGATGTTCATTGCACCTCTCCTAAGAGAAATCTCTTGCTTCAGTCCTCCCGGGCTGATTAATATTCCAGAGACACAAAATAATTTGAAGAACTGAGGAAGAGACAGGCCCGGAAGGTGGAAATCGTCACTGTTTCCAGGAGACAATGGGAGTCACCAGTATTTCTAGGAGGCAACAGAGCAGCAGGGAGATCCTCTTAACCTCATCTGAGTGTCCACGGTGGCAAGTGCCAGGCAGGCCGTGAACGGGGACCGGAGACCTGGGCCACAGCTGGTCCAAGTACTGAGGCCCTGGCAACGACCACATGCCCACACTGAAGGGAAGCATGGTGGGTCCCCGCCCCGCACTGCGGCACCTTGGGCAGTTTCTGATCCCTCTCCGTTTCTCCCTCTGTCCCAGAATTGTTGAGAGGGCGAGATGAGATCGAGGACACAAAAGCTTTTATCAACTATAAAAGCTGCGGACATTTATAGTGTTGTCATCGTCACCTGTGAGGCTCGTGCTTTAGTGGAGTAAGTGCATCTGTGCACGAAAGGCCTTTGAAGGTGTGCGAAGTCCTGCAGGCCTTTGTTGGGCCTCAACCTGAGCCGAGCTGGAGTGTGGTGTTCATCAGGAAGGCTGGCGGGAGACCAGGCACCACGCAGCTGGTGGAGCCTCAGAACACAGCCCCAGCCCCAGCCCCAGCCCTGCGGGGACAACCTGCTGCTGAGACCTCCTGACTCCTGTCCTTGCCCTTCCAGTCCCGTTTCCACCTGGCACTTGGCCTTGGGGTGGCCTCTGGGAGGAGCACTTTCCCCCCTCTTTTTCATTGGAGACTGTTAGGAAAGGCAGACGGGATTCAGATTCCTAACTGGAACTCCAGGCTGCCTCCTTAATTGATTTCTTTTGTTTCCTCCAGTCCTCAAAAATGTGTCGACATCCATTTGGAGCTGCCTTCCGCCAGGCGCACACTAGCTAGCCAACTTCTTCAATTAATGAGCTGAGACTGAAATCGAAAGCCTCACTTTTCACAGCCACGGCAGGGGGTTGACCCTGCTGTGCTGATAAGAAAAAAAATGTTGTCAGTGCTATGTCTGTGCAATATAAATGATTAAAAAGTGGGCATGTCAGCTTGTGTTATCACTGGCGACTATTGTTTTGGCGGTGGCCAGACTTCCCCCTTCACTCACCTCTGAACTTGGCTTGCTTGCTGCTTGTGCCTTTGCTCAAGCCGTGTCCCCCCACCCGCCCCCCCAGCCCCCCACAACCACCTAGCATGCCTATCAAAACCCAGCCAGGCTTCAAGGCCCAATTCTTGGGCTTTCTCATTCAATCACCAAACACTTATTGAATGCCTACTGTGCACTGGACTCGTTTTTTTAGGTATTCATTCTATAAAAACTTATTAGGCAACTTGGCCCTTCCCCAGCATATATAGAGGACCCCTGGACAAAGACAACCAGGTGTGGGGAGGGAGGGAGGATTGAATCGGGAGGCAGGAGGTGGGTAGGCCAGGGGAGAGTAATGGGGGAAAGTGAGGACACCTCACTTTTAACAAAATGCTGAAAACAAAAACAAACAACACAAACAAATTTTAACCAAAAATGTTAAACACAAAAACAAACAATCCAAACATCCAACAAAAAACTTGTTAGGTGAATAAGAGAGACTCTGCTCTTATCCTGATGGCGCTCAAGGTCTTTGAGGACCACAGACGATGTAACAGGTAACTCTCACGTGACGTAGTGGCTGCTAGGCAGTGACAGACGTGTGCCAGAGTGTCATGGGGGTACTGGGAAGGGCAACCGACTTCTGGAGTAAGTGCTAGAATTTTTAAACGTTTTCATAAAGAAAAATTTCAAATATAGACAAAAATTGTATAATGAACCTTTATGCACCTACACATTGCCCAGCTCTTACACCTATCATCTCACCACCTGTCTTTTCACCTGTACTCCTGTTTCCCCACCACACTCCTGTGACATTGTGAAGGAACTCTCAGGCAGTGTGGTGTTTTATTCATGAGTTCACAGTTCTTATCTGCATCCCTCATTGGCTTTACTCCAGGATTATGTCGATGAGGGAGCCATCAAAGTGTCAAAGGAGCTTGAAATTGACTGCCTTTGACATCAGACAAAGCTGAGTTTAAATCCTGCCTCCTACAACCACACACTGTGTGGCATTGGTCAAGTTACTTAACCTCTCTGGGTTTCACCTCCTTCATTTACAAAATAAGGATAATAAGACTTATCAGAGTTGCTCTGATAATTACATGAGATAAAGTATGTGAAGTGCCTAGCGTGATACCAGACACTTGGTAGGTGTTCTGTGAATATCTGCCCTGGTCCTGGCTTTCCTGAAGCAGCTGAGCACGTTCGACCCAGAGCCTCCACCTCTGACTTCTAAGATGTGACCAGAAGTTCCCGGAGAGCAGACACCTGAGTGGCACAGCATAGGTGCAGCCTAGACAGAGGCCGCAGTAAGCGCTCTTTGAGGTCAGCCTCACTCCCCTATTTTTTCTGCAACGCGGGCCATTCACTAGCACTTTCCCGCCAGCATGTGGTTTCATGAAGATAGGTGTCAATTAGGTTTTGCAAAGTTCAAGTCATGTAGTTAGCTGTTACTTTCACATCTCAGAGAGCATCGGGGAGGAGGGTGCACTTGGCAGAGAGGAAGGTGCGCCCGCAAAGCGAGTCCCCTCAAGCTTGCTTTTAAAAGTCTTGACCTGCTTCTGGTGACTGTCGCAAAGCACCAGGCTCCCCCCACTCTGGGTGGCAGCCGGCAATCAAACCCCAGTAACGCAGACAAATGTGGCTGACGCCGGAGAGGAGTCAAGGGCCTGGCTGCGACGTCTGGGCCGGCATGGTCTTGGACCTTGCTGTGTGTTTACAAGTTTCCCTTTGACGATTCAGTTTTGAAGATGGGCTTCATTAAAGGGCAATTATAGGTTAAGTAACTCGTTGGCTCACTGCCTAATGTGGAAAACTCGACTGTAACAATCAGATAATTCTGAGATTAAGCAAGACAGCAATTGCTACTGAAAGAAAAAGCTTAGCAAGAGGATAAAAGACTCTCCCCAGTCATGACCTCATCCCAGCTGCCCCGTCTGGGCAGGAAGTCTGAATCCAAGGGGCCAGCAGGCTCTGGGAACCTCCGGCATCGGGGGCGACCTCTTCTGGGAAAGAGGACCATGCAAGACAAAGTGCCTTCTCATCAGGGCGACGAAATGCCCTCTTCCAAATGGGCTCAAGTTCTGGAGGCTTCCCTCTGAGTACCGAGGGCCAGCCTGCTGGTCTCTGCCTGGGCCTCCGGACTTGGCCCTTTCCAGCACACCTTTGCTCATGTCCTCCACTCTCCCCACCATACCTCTAGAATAGAATGCCTTCTCCTTTCACTTCGCTATCAGAAGCTTCTCTAAAGCTTCCCTGACCCAGAAAGAATGACCCACCTCAAATTCCTGGAGCTCTTTATCACAAATGGGAAGCTTTTTATTATGTGTCAGAAAACCCCACCCCAAAACATGACTTATGCAGAAAAGGGGATTTAGTGGCTCACGTCACTGACATGCCCAAGGATGTCAGGCCCCTGGCGTGACTGGCTCCACAGGCCTCACACAATGCCTCCGCTCTGCTTGTCTCTCACAGACTCCGTTTCCGGAGGCTCTTTCCTCACTGCGACAAAAGGGCCACAAGCTATTCTGGTCCAGGAAAAAAAAAAAAAAAAAAGTCTTGCTTCTTACAGGTTCCAGCAAAAGTCCTAGGATTTGACTTGAGTGGACGTGTAAGTCACATGACTGGTTGGACCCAGTTCCCTGATTGGGTGTTCTTGTGATACACACTTGCTCTACCTGGAGCTTGATGGGAGCCTTATCAGGAGCACATGGCTTAAGGACAAAGGAGGCATAGATCCTCAAAAGGAAATCAGGGTATTGTTATCAAATGAAGGAAAAGTAGATGCTGAGGAGCCAGAACACCTCAGTAACATACTTCTGTTCTCTGCCATGCATTTAAATAGTAACTCTGAGAAGATCCTGCCCCCAGAGAGGTTTTTAGTTCCTGTAGGGCAGTGGCTCTGAAAGTGTGGTCCCCAACCCCAGCAAGGCAGCCTCATCGGCATCGCCTAGGAACCTGTTAGACAGTAGCAGCTGGGGCCCCAGCCCAGAGTGTGGGGGAAGCGGCAAACTGGGCTCTAGTGAGCCCTCCAGGCACCTCTGATGCCCTAAAGTTTGGGAAGCACTGCTGTAGGGCAAAGACTGTATTTGTATTCCCCTTGTCATTAGCATTCAATATTCATGATGTGAAATAAGCAAATAAGTGAGCACAGGAGAGAGGCCCTGAGCTACTCCTCAGAAGAAAGGCATTCATTACTCAAGGTCCATTTGGTTGGCAGCAACAGAAACTTACTCTGGCTAATTTAAGCATGCATTTAGTCTTCTTTCCCTGTCTACTGGCATATGGTAAGTGCTTTTAAAAAAATTGAGCTATTGTGCTTCCTATGTGCCAGGCGGTGTGCGAAATTCTGGCCATGGGTGGCGAAACAGACATGGTCTCTGCCTGGAGCCACAGACTGGCCATCACCAAAAACTTGGATGAATGAACAAAAAGGGGGAATTCTGGGAAATGCCAAAAATGAGAGATGCTGGTATACTACCAGGATGTATCAGGGATTACTCAATTTGGGGAGGTAGGAAGGACAGAAACCAGCCTTGTTGGAAGCCTCTGGAATGGCTGAAGAATCCAAGGAGACCTGAGCTCCAGACCTCACAAAGGCCATACCCAGAGCTGCCTGAAGACCTCAGCAGCCAGGGCTGGTGGACTCCTTGTCCTGTGCTCTGCCTGTAAAGGGACTCGTTTCCCATGTTGTTTTTTCTCAAGTTCTCCACTCATGTGTCAGATTCTGGGGAGGAAGACAGCACTTGCCCACCTCGAGCCCGGTTTGCTGTAGCTGTGACTCGCTCAGCTACAGCTGGGCTGGCAGGAGAGGAGCCGGCCAAGGCTGTTGGGCTGTTATCCAGAAATGTCATCGTCAGACCACCTACTCATCCTGCCTTTTGAAGGACTTTTTCCGTTTTAGCACTGAAATTCCCTTGTCCCAGAATCCCCTCCTTCCTGACTCGATCTGGCTCTACCCAAGCCCTGGAGTCCCCAGGCTGGAGGCTGCTTGACCAAGGCCTCTGTGCCCCTGCGCCCATGTCAGGGCCCTCCTGCCTCCACCCAGCCAATTTTTATGGGGCGATGGGGTGGGGGGGTGGGGGGCAGAAAGAGCAGTGGACCACGCATGATCAGAACCCGGCTCCCGAACTCACTGGGGCCCCACGTGGCTCAGTGACACTTCGTGGGCCTCACTTTCACCTGCTCTAAATGCTCAGCCAAGGAGTCTGGATTCTGGAATCCCTCGCTTGTGTGACATTCTATAGTTCTTTGCTTGGCCCTGGGCTGGGGCTGGGTGTCAGTGTGGAAAAAAGAAAGGGTGGCTCCTCCCCTCTCTGACTTTACGTCCAGTTACGTGGTCCAGAGCAGCGATTTTACTGAGGTGACAAGAAAACAAGGCTGCTGCTCACATTTCCTGGTCCAAGCGCCAGCTAAAAACATGATGGCCTTGTAAGCATCAGGATACCACGTAGACTTCCTGGAGGAGGTGAGCCCTGAACGTGGTCAACATTGGAGAGCACGTGTTTGAGGCTCTCCCTTGTTTCCTTCCCTACACCTTATAATATCTTGCTTTTTCCGCCCCAGACAGCTATAAGCCTGTTTTGTCAGAGTGTGTGCTTAGAATTACATCTGAGTGAGCACAGAAACTGGATGGAAGGCTGGTGAGTGTGGTGCTGTGATTTAATCCACCTTCGAGACTGGACCATCCTCCCCACAGCTCAAATCCCAGGCAGCAGCCCTGTACATGGTACTGAAGGGGAATTAGGAATGTGGGCCCTGGGCTGTTGAGTGGGAGGAAGAGTGTTATCATTGGCCAGGGCAAGGAGGTGGGGAAGGGGAGCCATTTATCATTGATTTGTTCATTCATTCATTCAATATCCAAATCTTTGCTGAGCTCCTGCTCTGGGTCAAGGTCCATTCTGGGTACTGGGAGTACAGGGGTTTCGTATGTTCTGGAATCAATGCTAAACATTAGAGTGTTGGTGAAACCCCTCATTCAACAGATGAGAAAACTGAGACCTAGACCCAAGGTGCCCAGGGGGTCAGTGGTCTGGCCAAGATGTATCAAACCCAGGCACATTCTCACCAGCAAAAGTGCAATGACTCTGAGAGAATGGGCCCTGAGTGGACCCAGGCCTCAGCTAGCAAGAGAAAATGGTAGGGACCGGTAGGGTCGGGTAGATTGGGTGCAGCTTCGGAGACTGAGAGGGGCTGAATGGTCAGAACACAGTTTCCTCAGAGTGGAAAAATCTCCAACAGGTAAAATGCTGACAATTAACCACAGGGCAAGTTCAGCAAGCGGCCCTCAGGGCAGAGGCCTCTGGGAGTCCGGCCAGAAGCAGGAGGAGCAAGGAGGGCACTTCACCAGAAGACAGGACATTGTGATCAAGTCCTGGAGGGGCCACAGTTGCAGCCTTGGGAAGAATGAAGTGCTAGGCCTAGTCCCGAGCAACAAACGGAGGGTTGTGTCATAACAGTATCCGTGACGACAACGAGACAAGAGAAAGCTTCCCACGTACCTGGCACTATGCTAAAACCTACGTGCTTTGTCAGTAAATCCTCGCAGCAAGTGGAACTCCATGTCACGGGTGGGAAAACAAGACACAGAAAGGGTTTATTTAGGTCCTTGCCCAACGCCACACAGCCAGCAAGTGGCCACGCGGGACCTGAGCAGAGTCCGCTGGACTGTAAAGCCCACGTCTTGCTAGCGCCCCCACCCGCTTCCTGTCTGTGTTCTAACCTTCCTCTTATGCACATTTTCAAACATCCAAGAAAATGGAAAACATAGTTACATTGCTCCCCAAAGGGTGATGAAGTACCCATCACCCATCCAGCTTCAGTGTGGACTCACAGTTTTCCATCTTAGTTAATCCACAGACCCCCCACTGTGTTTAGGAGGTCTGGGTGCTTTAAAGCAAATTGCAGACATCATCTCCTTTCAGCCCTAAACACTTCGGTATGTGGATCTAACAGACGAGAATATTTCTCTTTCATGTCACACCATGCCATTACACATCCAACAAAATCACCAATGACTTCTGAAGGTCATCTACTATACAGTCCAGGGTCAAATTTCTCTATTATCTCAAAGATGTCTTTTTACAACTGGCTTGTTCCAGTCAGGATCCAAGCAAGACCCACACACTGCATTTACTTGTTAAGTCCCTCGAGTCTCCCTGATGCTAAGTTCCCCTCCCCCTCCCCATTTCCCATGCCAATGATTTGTCCCTCCTTTCATTGATGGAAAAGTGAGGAGGGTTCAAGGTCTCTGTTAGTGAGGGGAAAAGCCAGGACTGGAGGCCGGCAGGCTCAGGATCATCAGGGCTCCCCGCTGACAGGCCAGACCCCCTCTCTTGTTTAGTCTCTTCTGGTTTTGAACTAGCAGAGAAGTTAGCAAGAACGGGCATCCTTAAGCGCTGTGAGTTCTCAGGATATAATTCACTTTAATCTTTTAAGCATTTGACAGTATTTGCTCGAAAGACAGAGCAACAAGTACATAATTATTTCACTAATTAAGCTGCCAAAAACACAAGCGTGCGGCAAGAGCACCTTTGAAACGGGGGCCCACGACGCATTAGCATCTGCTGTAAGCTTATTAATCACCTAACAGGCAATTAGCAAGCTGTTACTGTTTGAGGCTGCTATGTAAATAAATTCTTGGGTTAATTTCTTCCTCTGATAATAAAGAAAACATTATGAAAATTAGCTAAGCGACAATGTAAATGATCTTCACTGTTAATTATATGACGTCCTTACACATGCAAGGACCCCAGTGCTGATAAGGGCCTGGTTTCTCCCTCCCCATCAACCACCCCCAGCCTTCACCTTGGTTCTGCTGCTTTAAAAATAAGGGTGTTGACACAGGTAATGGGGGTGTGGAGCCTTGGGGACTGGAGTCACAGCTGTTTGCTTGCAGCTTGCCCAGAGCGTCAGCCAGGGCTGCAAACCGAGACCCGGCTGTTTTCTCACCTAAACCTCAAGCGGCTCTGGGCTGGGCCTGTGACCCCAGCTAGCAGCAGGGGAGGAGGGAAGGGGCAGAAGACCAGACCTGGGGTCCTCCCCAACCCAAGGTTGCCTGTTCCCACAGGCCTCCTTACAGAGCTGAGTTGCAGCTTCCTGGGCCTGTGTCATTGTCACCATGAAGCATTTCCTATGTGTGTGGGCCCCCTGGCTCACCCATCTGGTCAGGTGTGTATGGTGAGGCATGTACGAGCCCCAGCTTTAGAGTTCAAATCCTGCCCTCACCACTCAGCCACTGTGTGGCCTTAGACCAATGACCAAACTTCCCTCAGCCTCAGTTTCTTCATTTGCAAAATGGGGGTGATGGTGACAGTACCTTGATAGGGTTGCTCTGGACAGTGATATGGAATGATCCTCAAAAAATCCTTAGCACAGAGCCTGCCTGTGGCCATCACCATCCTTGCCCTTGTCATTGGTTGTGTGCCGTGTGCCCGGAGCCCAGAGGGGAAAGGCCCGGAACGGCCATCCCTGGTCATGAGAGAGCCAGGGCACACATGTCAAAAAAGCCAGCCCAGACCACGAGCCAGAGGGGAGAGACAGACTGGGACAAATGGCTGTGGCCAGAGGGACCAGGGACAAGGCTGGTGCACAGCTTACTGGAGAGCTGGGTCTTGGGCGTCGGCTATAAACAAGTCCAGAGGATATTGTGTAATGGGGTAAGGATGGGCTTTGGAATGAGATGGCTGCTGGTCTTCCCTTGAGAAAGGTCTCTGCTCTCAGCTTGGATGCAGGTTATGGGGTGAAGAGAGGAGGGATCAAGTTCTCACAGACCTCACTTGTGGTGAGTGCACAGTCAGGATGGGCCCATCTACTGTGGGCTGGAGGGCACTCTGCCCCTCAGAGCCTCAAGGTCTCCTGGGCAGAGGAGAGGGGGCCCTTGGTCATGCTGTTGAAAGTTGCCCAGATGTCAGCATCTTGTTTGACCAGGCCCCCAAGTAGTGGCTTTACACCGCATTTCCCAAGCAGTCCTAGGAGACAGTCCATGGGGAAAGAGGGCTTACGGTCAATTTAGTTTGGGAAATGCTCAGTTACACAGGTTTTATTTACTGAGGGACTTTTCTGAGCATTTAAACTCTAATATGCCCTTAGCAGACACGGTACTAATTTCTTCCATGCTTAAAGACCCCCTACAATGAATAATGAAATCAGCAATCCATTTTTTAAATAGGCAAAGTAGTACTTGCTTGTATTCTAAAAATGCATATGCCCCATGACCCAGCAATTCCGGCCCTGGGCACACGTTTCAGTTTAGGTACTCTCTGCCCCTGTGCACTGGGAAATGTGTACCAGAATGATCCTAGCAACAGTAATAACCAAGTTTTGAAGACAGGAGAAAGGGTAAATAAATTGTGGTATATTCATATAATAACATATTTTATAGCCATAAAAATGAATAAACCACAGCTATTTACAACATGGACCATGTTCATAAACCATGCTGAAGACTGCCAAAGATGTTAAATAAAATACTATCAGTTATAGAGTCCATGTACAGCTCAGTATAATTAATAAAAATGCATATATATTTTATGAATTTATATATGTACCTCATTATTCATGAGGGGGTTGGTTCCAGGACCCCCTTGTTTACCAAAATCCTCAGATGCTCAAGCCCCTTGTATAAAATGGCATGGTATTTGCCTACAAACTATGCATGTCTTCTCCTGTACTTTAAATCATTTCTAGATTACTTATAATACCTCAGACAATGTAAATGCGTGTAAATAGTTGGGAAACTGTATTATTTAGGGAATGGTGACAGGAAAAGAAGTCGGTGCATGTTCGGTACAGACACAGCCATTGTCCTCTACACTATGTGCTATACAGGCCAAACCATTTACATAGTGCCTATCAGCCACAACGTCACTGTCCCCCCAGATACTGTCTACCACAGTTGGCTAATCTGTGCATGAGGAACCCATGGACACAGAGGGCTGACTGTGCCTAAATACACACACGTATGTGCCTATATACAAATAAAATATATACATGTGTATATACACTGAATATACACGTATATCTTTTTGTATATGTATGAACCATTTTATATTAAACATTTAAATCAAGAAAAATGTACAAAAGATATAGACAGTTCACGGAAAATAAAATGTAAATGGCTTTTGAATATGTGAAAAGTTCAATCTCAGTTATAAACTTAAAACATGAAAATTAAAACAACACTGCACGCCACCTCCTGCCCACCATACTGGCGAGATCACACCGCGATGGTGCATGGAGTCATTGCAGTGGACAGAGGCGAGCCCGCTCCTGACTGCCACTGGGAGTGACCCTGGCACAACGTCCAGGGAAGGCAGTGTGGCAACATCCATCAAACGACAGTGCATGTCCGCTTTGACCCAACCGCCCCTTATAGTCAAAACCCCAGGGCTGCAGAATTAGTCCCTGTACAAGGACAGTCACTGCCACATTGATGTTAATAGCAAGAGATTAGAAACATTGTAAAAGCCCATTAATAGGATCCTAATTAAGGAGATTCTGGAACGTCAACAAGAGGAAGCACTATGCAGTCATTCAAACGTACTGAAAAGGGAAGAGCTCCAAGATATATCATTATGTGAAAAAGGGCCTGGTGTAACCCTACGCTCCCATCCGCATGAGAATATGTGCATGTGTGCATTACCTTCACTGTACATACATATGCATGCATGCTTGCTCATGCGTAGAATGTCTCTTGAAGGCTTCCCAAGAAAACAGTGTTCACTCTGATGGGGGACCTGGGAGGTGGGAAGGAGAGGGAGGCAGACTGACTTTCCACTGTGGGAACATCGCCCCCGTATCACAGCCATCACATCCTTTCTGCCTTACCTGTCTGTGTTCCAGCCTCAGGGAGCCACCAGCTCTGTGCAGGCACCAGCCTGTTACACAGAGGCGCCCCTCTGCCTCCCGCTCATGATGTTGCCTCTTGCCCCCCACCCCAGGGGCATCCCTGCTGACGTTATCACCATGGGCCATACCTAGTGCCCACGAATGCCCAATGCAGACACGCAGGAGGATTAACCTCTGTGGAGCAAATCTTCAGCCAGTCAGAGATAAGACCTGATGGAGAGTTTCTTCCCCATTGTCCCTGAAACAGTCGAATTTGATCTCTCAGGGATGGTCCCTTGGGATCCAGCCATCAGCTGCACTCAGCTAGGCCAGCTCAAGAATGCCCCCTCACCCAGGCTCTTCTCTGCACACCCCAGCCCTCTCCCGGGGCTGCGCTTCCTGATGAAGTCAGAGCATGGGAACTCTCTGCCCCCAGGCTCTGCTTTCCTGGGGCTCAGGCAAAGTCAGGCACTTTGGTCCCTTTGGTCCCATTGGACTATGGCCATGTGACGTACAATACATAGAGATGTGTCTAAATGTTAAGATGTACTTTGAATCTCCAAAAGGGGGCTCAATATTTTAGATAGATACATAGATAGATATAAAGTCTGTCCAGAAAATATCCAGCCATGTACTATGAAAAATAGAGACATTTACTGAAAAAGATACAAGATACAAGAAGCATTGTACATAGAACAATGACGCCTCAGTCCTCTTCAAAGTAGGCACCTTGGGACCTCACACAGTCCCCATCAGCTCCCCCGTCGTATTTTCCTGAATCTCATCAACAACAGTCTGAAATCTTTTCCCTTTCAAAGGTGATTTTAGTTTTGGGAAAAGCCAGAAGTTGCAGGGCACCAAATCTGGGCTGCAGGGGGGCTGAGTCACCTGGGTGATTTGATGTTTCACCAAAAAACTCTGAACAAGATGCAATGCATGAGTGGGCGCATTGCTGTGATGAAGCTGTGCATAGCTGTGGCCTTCTGAATCACCCAAATAGTTTCCACAGAGAAATGTTGAAGCTTAATGCAAAATTGGATGCAGATTAGTTGTTCTACTCAGTCATTTTGAATGCAATGACCACACAGTACACACGTTCACTCACAGTCATCTACTGCTCCCACTGACCAGTACAGTGAAGTCATCATTGTTCACACATGCGCATTCCAGTCCACTCCCCTTGGCTGCAAGGTTACATCAATGTTGTGCAAACTGTTCTCATTGTATTAATGAGGACTGGACTTCTTCTGGACAGACTGCGTATATTTCTCCTCTCATTTGCCTCCAGACCCCTTCTCTTCAGGGAATTACCCCTTATCCTCCTGGCATTCCATGGGACACAGCTGGTGAACCATGGCACACCCTGTGCTGCTCTGAGCTCCAGTTCTGCCCTCTGGGGCCACTCTGGACCTGCCTCTGCTTCACCCTGTGACAACCCCCTTGTAAACAGAAGTTCCACTCATGTCCCTTCTTCTTCCCCCTTTTTCCAGTGAAGGACCTTCTACTCCTTTAACAAGTTCTCTGACAAGCTCCCCCAGACCCTTTGCCAGCTCAGCCTTTCTCTCCATAGTCTTCAAACCTCGATATGCTGTTTAATCGGTTATACCTAGGAATAAATAAACCTCAGGAAGCAACCGAATAGCACTGAGGAGAGTGAGGCTGTGATTCCCTGGGTTTTGCCCAGGCTGTCAGTGCATGAGGTGAGGCTTCCCTGCTTAGAGGCTGAGTTACACTGCAGGCCCCTATTGATCTTATGATCAACAGACCCTCCCCTGCCTTCCTCCCAGGCCCTTTACACAAGACCGGTTGCAAGCCAACCTCCCACATTCTATACTTAGGCAATCGATTTTTCTGAACCTGAAACTTAAGGTGCAGCACATCCCTGTTACACTCTGCTGTGCTGGAATCAGCAGCTGGCCCCGGCCTGCCAGGATCACATGAGTCCTAAACTGGTCAGCACAGCATGGCACAGGGAGGTGGAGAACAGAGCCTTCAGGCTGGCTTTGGTCAAGTTCTAGCTGTTCCCTGGATGAGAAGGAGGGGCTCTGAGACACCTGGGGTGTCTATGCCTCTCCCAGCTGTGTAACAGGCCTGCTTTCCTCGTCTGTGTTCATCCAGCGGCGGGCACACACATGCTGATGAGTTCAGGGCCAAGGAGAGACCTTGAAGTCAGGCCACTAGTGATCTCCTCTAGGTGGAATTGGAACCATCCATCAACCCATGGGGGTTAGGTGTGCTCAGTGGGCTATGAAAGCCCTAACTGATTTATCGTCCAGCCTACAATTGTGTCCATTGTCTGTTTACTGCCCTGCCTTTTCTCCTCCTCTGGGTCCTACGTGTAAAAACATGCAGCACAGTGTCTGGCCTACAGTCCAAGCAAGGTTCGGGCTTGTTCCTGTTTCCTTCCCTCTCCACCTTGCTGTGTCTGTGGTGTCAGCCTCCTATCCCCAGGCTTCTTCTCTACGGGACAACCGTGTGACTCCACAGCTCTGAGAAATGCAGTGAGCTCTGTGGCAACTGTGTTTTCCCAGCTACCCACTAGGGGCCCTCCGTGGTCCCTGGTGGTCCCTAGGGGCCGATCTCAGGAAACCTCCATGTTAACTCCCATTGATCTTGGAGCAAGGAAAGAAATCATCAAACACATTTGCCTCAGTCTTGTGCTGGCAAGCACACTTTGTTTCCACCCTCTGTGTTTCTGAATTCTAACCCCATCTGCAACACCATCCTGAGAACCTCCAGCAGCTTCTTTTCCAGAGACACAGGAAACGCAGATCCAGGAGCAATGAACTTTTCATGAAATAAAACTAAAATGGAAATGTATTCTCTACTAGATTTATCTAATAGGTGAACAAATAATACTAGTACAACTAAAGAAAAAGATAAAAACACTAATCTTTATCCATGAACGGGACAAAATTCTCTCACTGGAAAGATTGAACACATTAGAGGTATTTAATCTTTTGCTTTTTATTTTGTATGGCAGGGATATTGGTTCAAATGATTCTAGCATTAAAGCTGGAAGGGGGCTTTAAAGATACGCTAATGACCCTTTTGTTTCCCCAGGGAAGAAGGGGATGGTGCTCAGTTAACTGGCCACTCTCTGCCAGGGGCCTTCCACTTCCATAGGTAACAATGACAGCACACCCTGAGTGCTTACCACGTCCTGCCACTTAATTCCCACAACAACCACCTTATGAGGAGGTAACATTTTTTTTAACATTGGAAGGGGGGAAGCAGAGGCACAGAGAGGTTAAGAGACTTGCCTGAGGTCACAGAGCTAGAAGTGGCAGAGCAGGGCTTCACACCCGGAGGCTGCAGCCCCTCTGGGACCCAGAGCGCGGAAACAGTGACTAGGAGACAGTGCTGTGCCCCTGCTCCTCCTCTCACCCTGCAAGTTACTGTCCACACAGCTGCTGGCACTGTCCTTGTCAACCGTAAGTGAGTCGACTAATGTGTCAGTGCCACCCTTCTGCTCACATCCCCAAAGTGTCCCGCCAGGTGGGAACAAAGCCATCCCCTTTCCTCCTGCCCCACAGGTGCCTCGGCCGGCCCCTCCTAGCTCCTGCACTCCACTCCAGTCACACAGGTTTTCTTGCTCTTCCTTAAACTTCAAGGAGGTTGGCTATTCAGAGACCACACAACTACTGTTCCTTCTGCCTGGAATGCTCTTCTCCCGAGTTTCATTCAGGTCTCTGAACAAAGGCCACCTCCTCCAAAAAGCTTTCCATGAGCCATCTGATGTTGCTTCCTTTCCCCTCCGCACTGTTCTCACCCCATCCCGCTTGTTTCTCTTCACCACCTGGCGCAGCTGTGTGACCTGTTCATTCCTCTTATTGTTTGTTTCTGCCTAGAAGGTGGAAGGCCCTGAGCGCATGGATGCATCGCTAACACCTAGCACGGTGCCTGACACACAGCAAGCCTCTGATCTGCCTTTGATCACAGGAGGCCCTGATGAAACTGCCAGCTCTTCTGTTTGAACAGTGTCAGTGGCAGGAGGCAGCTACCATCCGTCTGAAATAACCACTGCCTATTCCTATGGGGTCAGTCCTGGAGAGCAGACTGGGAAGCTGGGTTTCTAGGTATGCAGCTGGGCAGGTTAGCCTAAGGACTCCATTGTTGGGTTATAAAGGGCAGAGAGGAACAGAACTAGGGTTGAACTAAGGCCAAGGCCAGGCTGTGAGACCACTGTCTGGGGGGCTATCCAGACCCAGAGTAGCACCATTTCCAGCGGTCCCTTCCTCGTGAGCCCCTCCACATGGGTAGCCAGGGCTAAAGCACAGACTCCAGCCAGACCACCACCTGCTGGCCACAAGCCCTTGGGCAGCTGCTTCCCCTCACTGAGCTAGCCTCCTTTGCTGCAAACCAGGAGTTTCAGGATGCAGTTGGATGAAACCCTGTGTGCCAAGTGCCTAGTCTGGGATCTGGCCGCACAGGCCCATCACGTGTCCATTTCTTCCTTCCTTAGGATGGGGTCCCCTCCCGTACCCCCTTCCACTTTGACTCAAATGCCTTTGCCATCTCCCCTTTCCTGCCAGCTCGAGGTCCCTGCAGAAGCCCCCCAAACATACAGGTGCTTTTAGTCAAGGTCTTCTGGAGTCAGTGCCTAATAGCCCTGCACACTTTGTTCCTAGGCTCAGGGAGCTGCCAGGACAGGGCACCTTGGTAACAGGCAACAGTAGGAGAAAGGGGGCCAAGCAGGGCTTCTTTTCATTCGTTTGAGGTAAAATTCACATTACATAAAATTAACCATTTTAAGTGTGCAAATCAGTGGCATTTAGTGCATTCACGCTATTGTGCAACCATCACCTCTATCTAGTGCTAGAACATTTTTATTAACCCCAAAGGGAACCTCATACCTACTAAGCAGTCACTCCGCATTCCTTCTTCTCCCAGCCCCTGGCGACCACTAATCTTTCTGCCTCTATGGATTTCCTGTTCTGGACGTTTCATTTGGGTGAAATCATGAAATGTGTGACCTCAGTGGCTGGCTCCCTTCACTCAGCATGATGCTTGTGGGGTTTATCCATGTGTCTGTTCCTTATCCCTTTTCAAGCCGGAATAATACTCCCCAGCAGCACTTCTCAGTCAAAACAGAAGCAAGGCCCCATTCCGCCTGTGAGCAGGGCTCTGCCTGGAGCCGGGCAGGTGGCGCAGGCACATGTGGAAAGAATTCGAAGAACGGAGAGAGTGTGAGGAACGGCGGGAGGAAGGGAGGAAGGGAGGAAAAGAGGAAGGAATGGAGGGAGTGGGTAGGAAGGGAGACCACATTTGAACAACAGTGAATCCAAGTAGCCAGACTCTAAGCCATGAGGACACATTTTGGAGCCACTCAAGAATCAGAAAAGTGTGGAAATTGGAGTTAGGTGGCTGGGCTGGGCCCAAGGCCTCAGGAATCACACATTTTATAACGTACTTCCCACCCACCCACTGTTCTCACAGCTTCTTTCACACGGGCTGTTTGGCAAGGCTGGCATGCTTGCAGGCCTGTGAAGACGTCGGGAGTGCCCCTGTCTTCTGACTCTGCCCCACCTTTGGAGATGCCTTCCTCCTTCCCTCTGCTGTGGAGGCTTGGTGCAGATCAGCGTCGCTGCAGGTGCCGGCTTGACTGCCTGGGACACCATTGCCGGGGTCACAGAGAGGTCTGGGACCCTAGTGCTTAGCTGCCAGCCAGGGCTGAGGCCCCACAGTTTGCTCCAGAGAGAGGCCAGGGCAAGTGCACCTCCTGGGCTGGGCCAGGAGGCGGGGTGGGATGGGGGCAGCACAGCCTCCTTCACCGCCTGATGGGGCTTCCTGGGAACCACTCGACTCCATACAGAAAGCCCTGCTCTCCCCGGGTCTCAGAGCACCATTTCTCTGCCCGAACCTTGGGCTTCACTTATGTTAAGATGGGATGCTGGAACAACAGAAATGTTGACTCATGTTAAGGTCGGAGGCCTTTGAAGTCCCAGGGTTGTTTGAGTTTAAGGTTTGGGGAATTACATATTCTCTTCCGATTTAAACAGGTTTGTTAAGGGTCTTCCATTCCCCTCCCTGTTTTGTTTTAAACATAGGTTTGGTAAGTGGCTCACAAGAGAAATTCATATCTGGGTTTGGTTCAAGGGTTAACAAATGTGTGAAGTCAGCTCTGGCCTGGGGTAGAGGCTTTGGTTCAGAGGGAGCACAGAGCTTGTTGTTCCAGGAGCCGGGGTGGGGGGAGGGAGGGGACACAGACATCGCCGCCTGCCCCTGGGGCCACCCTGAGGCCCCATGCGGGCCTGGGCCCAGCCTGTGCTGCCTTTAGACCAAGTCCTGGCCCTAGAACCCCAGTGAGTCCCCTGAGGGCAACACTGTTTGATTGATTTTGAAACCATGACAGTAAAACAGTTAATAAAAACCCGATAGATCTGTACAGAGGTGCTTTCCACACTGCGAGGCTGCTGCTCAAATGAGGGCTATTCATCACGGCCGCGCACAGTCGCCCGCAGCTCTCTGCGCCAGGGCGGGGGCTGTGAGACCACAGCCGGCTCCTGCAGGGGCCCCACCTCCCCCGTCTGTTTCTGGCCTTCAGCTAAGACGGAACCGTCTGCCCCTGCCGACCCAGCGAGCCCTTTCTCTAGGCCAACAGTTCTCAAAGTGGGGCCCCCAAGCCAGCCTCACAGCCCTCACCACCTGGAACATGGTAGAAATGTAAATTCTCAAGCCGCACCCTTGCTTACTGACCCCCAAACTCCAGGGGCAGGGCCCAGCTCTCGTTTCAGCAAGTCCTCCAGGAGCCGTCTGATACAAACCCCAGTCTGAGCAACCCTGCTCTGCACAGCGCCCTCACCCTCCAGCCTTCGGACTCCCTGAATTATTAGCCTTGTATTTCCTCTCTGTCGGATTCACATAAGACTGCAGCTGAGGGATCCACCCTCTGTGTTGAGGGTTTCCATTTGCACAGAGGATAAAATACTGAATCTCCAATGCTGGAGGATCACGTGTCAGCTGACGAGAGGGAGGCCCGTTTGGGGGTGGGGGGTGAGAAGGAGCTCTGTTTGGCTCAGTGTCTCCGACCAGTCCAGAGACCTGGGCTGTGCCAGGCAGAACACCAGAGAGGTTGGGAGTGTGTCTTCTGGAGCCAGAGCGCCTGTGTTCAGGTCCCAACCAGGCCCGGTGCTGGCTGTGTGACCGTGGGCAGGTCAAGTCACCTCTCTACTTCTCAGTCCCCTCTCCCTGGAACTGGGATAATGACAGGGCCTGCTTCACAGGGCTGTGGCGAGGATGTGGAATGTGTACAGCCCTTAGCACAGGGCCCTGCCCCTCTACCAGGGACCACAGTTGCTCTCACATGTGGCCCCTCCCTGGGGGCCCAGGGCTCCAAGCCTCTGCAGGTGGCCGCATCCCAGGGCCCCTGTCCCTGGAGAAGCTGAAAGCCCAAAGCATAGGCTTGAGGGAGGTGAACCCATCACTGCCACGCTCAACCTGAACGGGCCAGAAGGTCCCGGCAGTTGGTGTCCCTGTGGGACCGTGGTTGCCAAGGATGGTGGCCCCAGCAAGCTGGCCTGGTCCTATCTCTCAGGTCTCCAGAGGAGACGAGGAAGAAGGGAGCAGCAGAAAAGCAAGGGAAGACATGAAGAAGGAAACATGTGGCGACAGAGAGAAGGGACTCAAGAGGGAGAAAACAGGGGGACCGGAAGAAGAGAGACACACAAAGACAGGGAGAGAAGAAAAGGAGACAACTGGGGGGTGACGAAAAGGCCACCGCAGAGAAGATGTGTCTTTTGTGTTTTCACCTGTCCCTCTGAAGCCTGTTATTTAGCCGGATTATGCCTGAGAGCAAAAGCCCAGCCTCTCAGAGCACCCAGCTTCAGAAAGACGGGTGGATTCCTTGATCCTGCTCTGAAAGCCTGCCACGCCCGCCTCAGGCCTGACCGGGGAGCCGGGTAGGGCTGGCTGCCTGCCACCCGCATGCATGCCCAGACCTGAGTCTCGGTGAGTCTCGTTGAGGAAGCGGTGCTGTGCGCGCTGAGCCAAGGCTGGCTTCTCGGCCGGGAGCACGGCTCCCAGAAACTGGGAGCCTCAGGGTGGTCTCTCTTTTGGCACCTGCATCAGCATGGACAGCACTGCCTCCTGTCCCTGGCTGTCCTGGCTGTGACCAGCTGCAGGGAGTGAAGAGGAGCCTGGCCGCCACACCTCTGGGCTCCACCTGGTGCCTACAGTGACGCAGGTTCCCCACATCTCCGCCAGTGGCTCTGAGACACACAGCCTGGGGCTGCCACAAGCCAAGTTTACTTCAGTTTTGTTTTGTTTTTTGGTTTGTTTGTTTGTTTTTTGACTTTAGGTTTTGCCTGCAGTTAGCAGGTAGGAGGCTGTGTCCTTTGAATAGGAGAAGGTCACAAGTACCTGACTGGGAGTTCCAGGAGTCAGGCCTGGCCAGCGGCACACTTGCCTTGCTGTGCACACAGGGCTCCAGCGCGGAGATCTGTGGGGGCTGAACTGCGGCCATGTTCTACTCACCAAGCCAAGAATCCTGGCTCAGTCTGCATCCCCTCAAAGGAAGGGACCCTTTCTCTATTTGCGCAAAGTCACCTGATGGTGTGGAGGGACCCTGGATTCCAAGGGGACAGACACATAGCCACCGTGGGTGTTGTAGTGGCTTTCTAAAGAGAGCCCAGCCTTTGCTCTGACTCCCCACCACTCAGCATTTTACAAAACACCTATGTCCTCGAGGCTGGAGTCACACATTGGCTAGATCTGGCCCACAGAAGCGTTTTCTTTCACACGCTCTGGTTCTATTTCTTTCACTTAGTTCCAGCACCGTCAGAGGGAATGTGCCCTCTTGTGGGCCACAGCCCCCACCTGGCCCTCCTGTCTTGCCCTCCTGGCACCTTCAGGCCCTGGAGTTTGACTCACAGCTAGGAGGAACATGATGGTCTCAGGTAGGCCACTTGGTCTCTGCAGAAATGGGGAGGTTCACAAGCATTTGGTTGCTCCCCAGTATATGTCTGCTCAGGCTGGCCACTCCTAGCTCCACATGTGGTCCCAGCCGGGGGCCCCCAAATCTAAGCTGCCTTCACCCTCTGAGACCAGGCCTCTGAGAAAAGCAGGTTTGCAGAGAACAGGGGAAGGGGAGGAGCTAGGGGGAGGGAGGTGAACCCGGGAGGCCTGATTAGCTCCTCACTGGGACGTGAAACTCTCTAGAAGCCGGGAGGAATTTTAGGCAGGAATCCCAGACATTCAGATTTCTGGGATATTTGTGCCTCTGAGTCCCTGCTCCCCAGTTTGTTCTGTCTGTCCCCTCAGGCCATTTCCCTGTGGAGATCAGCAATACAAGCCCTCAAAACACAAAGGCCTGCTTGTCTTCCCAGGTCTGAGCTGTAAGGGGGAGGCTGGGCTCCACTCTGAGCAGAAGTTGGGAGTGGGTGAGTGGATGGGAGATGGCTTTAGTTCAGTAAGAAAGCAGATAACAGCTCCAGAAAGACAAAAGAGATCAGTGGGGGTGGGGGCCTCAGACACTGAGGTTGCCCAAGTCACAGGACCCTGGGATGGGTGGGGCCCTGCAGACGTGGTGACACACTGCCCCCCCCCCACCGCCCCCACCAGGCCTTTGCTCACAGGGCCCATGAAAACCCAGAGTCAGGTGGCCCATCTTGAGGGCCTTACGCTCTGCTGATCCAGGCCAGGCTGATTTTCCCAGGGGTGAGGTGGCCCAGGTGGATGACACATTGTCCCTTCCCGGTTCACCTCTGCTCTGCCACCGAGCACCTCACCCAGGCTCACAGATGCTCGTTGCTTACCAGGTGGTTCTCACTGTGACCTGGATGCACACGTTTTTTATTTGAATTGTACTTTTACTTTTAGTGTGAATTAGAAAAACAGAATAAATACATCATACAGTGGCTTAATGCATTTATTGCCTCAGATGGGGCAAAGTTAAAAACGTGAGTTGATTTAAGAAAGTACCTCAAGTAAGTAACAGTACAGGTGGTATCTAGATAAAGATAGAAATCATGGTAGAATGCAAAAGGCTGACGTTCAGGAACCCCTATGTTATCCTAGACAAGGATGGGTCTCCTCAGCTGGACCCTGGGTTGTTCTGACCCACGCTGTGCAGCACCTGGCACGGGCTCAGCGCAAGAGACACAGAATAGGCTGGCATTCAGTGCACACGTGGTAACGTGAGGGGCGCAGGCGGAGGAGCCCCGGGGTGCCTGGTCGTGGGGCTTCAGTCCACATTTCTCCTCTAGCAGCCTGCACCCAGTGATTCTCCCCTGCAAGGGTGCAGTGGGGAGCTGGTTTCTCGAAGCGGTGCTGCCATCCTGCTCCCTGAAAAGCACAGCTGGGAAGAGTAGGACTGTCAATGAAAAAAAGCTTCAGAGATGTACTCGCTCTGGCTGTTTCACTCCTTAGGAGCCAGGTGGCCTATAATTGAGAGGGAGCCCCTGCAGTGGCCTGAACTTCTCCGAGGGTCACTATCCTCCTCCCCTAAATGGGGGTCACACTGATCATTTTGCACTGAGGAGGGGATGCCACGTTGCAGGAAATGCTGTGGTAAATCCACGATGCCAGGGCAGGGGGCTGGTAACCTCCTTCCCCCTGCAGCCCGCATGTCAGCCTCACCCATGCCCCTAGAACCCTGGGAAAAGCCAAAGAAGGTGACGGAGGATGAGGACACAGCCTCTGCAGCACTTCTCAGCAAGCTTAGCGCTATAAAGGTTGGCTGCCCACAGTGCCACGGAGGCTTTGTCAGGGAAATGACTTCAGCTCGGGATCATTTTTTATGTGCCTGTTCAATAAAATAATTATTGATGGCCTCATCCATTTAAGTCATAATCAAAATAGCAGCCAGGATGGGGCGGCCCTATAGTATATCACCAGAGCCAGAACTATTTTCTATCAATTCGCAAATACATTCACATTTAGGTGAAAAATTATGCTATCTAGGATCAAATATATCAGAGGCTGGGAGCTAACAGGAAAGGGCTTGAGTGTGAGGGTTCTTTCATTATTCATTAGTGCGGCGTTTGGGAGAGCGGGAGAGCGGCTCTCTGCCTGCAAGCGGGCATCTCAGGAGGGCGGAGGAGCGAGGCCCATCCCCAGCGGACGTGACTGATGCGGCCCCATCCAGGAGCCAAGTGGGCAAAGGGATCAGCTTTCCCAAGGAAGGAGAACGGAAAACGTGGGAGAGACATGAGATAGGCACACAGTTCTCCAGGTGTTACCATGTACCAATTACCCAGCAATTATCAGCATCCAAGATGATGGGACAGATGGGGGCAGAGCAGAAAGATGGGTTCTGAGCCAGAGAGAGACACCGCTGTCCGCTGGGTGCTATGCTGGCTGCTTGGCTCCGACCTGAATCCTCTCACCGAATCCTCTGATAACCTGTGAGGCAGGCAGTGGTATCTCCACTGCCGGTCGAGGTGAGGACAGGAGCCTCAGAGAGAGAAATTCATTCCTCCAGAGGTGCACAGCTGGTCAGAGACAGAATTTAATTTTCCCATCAGATCTGCCAGAACCCAATTTGGTTTCTGGAATGACATGCAATAACTGATTGGCATGTGCACGTGTCTATGCCTGTGTGTTCAGGGGGAGTAGAATCAGAATAGTTTGCTTGTTTATTAGGGTTTTTTTGTGTGTGTTTTAGAAGGGATGTATTTGGCCTAGGCATCAATATTGTTTTTTTTGAGAATTTAAGAGAATTGTAAGAGATAAAGGAAAAACTCCTTTCTGGGTGGTGCAGGTGATGTGGGCCTGGCTGGGCACCATGGCCTGGGGTCAGCCACGTTTATCAGCAAGGCTTTTCTCAGACTTCCATCCACTTGAGGGTGGGTCCAGCAAATATGGCTTCTAAGTGGGCCTCCTGCCACCCCTCCGTAGCCCCTCCCCCAGAGGAGGCCTGTTCCCAGTGCTCACTTAATGCCTGAGGGCTTGGGCTCTCTCCCCAGGAGTTTGCACTTTAAGCCTTCTTTCTTTCTTTCTTTTTTAAATTATATTTTATTGATTATGCAGTTTCAGTTGTTCTGATTTTTCCCCCTTGGTACCGTCCACACACGACCCCCTACTCCCTTAAGCAATCCCCAGACCTTTGTTCATGTCCATGGATCATGTGCATAAGTTCTTCAGCTGCTCCATTTCCTACACTGTACTTTACATCCCCATGGCTATTCTGTGACCACCTATTTGTACTTCTTAATCCCCTCACCTCTTCACCCATTCCCCCACACACCCCTCCCATCTGGAAACCATCAAAATGCTCTCCATATCCAAGATTCTGTCTCTGTTTTTCTGTTCTTGTTTGCTTAGTTTGTTTTTTAGATTCAATTGTTGATAGATATGTATTTATTGACATTTTATTGTTGATAATTTTTATCTCCTTTTTCTTAGAAAGTCCCTTTAACATTTCATATAATAATGGTTTGGTGATCATGAAATCCTTTGTTTTTTTTCTTGTCTGGAAAGCTCTTCATCTGCCCCTCAATTCTAAATGATAGCTTTGCTGGATAGAGCAGTCTTGTCTGGAGGTCTCTGCTCTTCATGACTTTGAACATTTCTTGCTAATCTCTTCTAGCGTGCAAAGTTTCTTTTGAAGAATCAGCTGACAGCCTTTTGGGACACCCCTTTAGGTAACTCACTTCTTTTCTCTTGCTGCTTTTAAGATTCTCCCTTCATCTTTAACCTTTGGCATTTTAGCTATGATGTGTGTTGGAGTGGGCCTCTTTGCATCCATCTTGTTTGGGAACTCTCTGTGCTTCCTGGATTTGCATATCTATTTCCTTCACCAAATTAGGGAAGTTTTTGTCATTATTTTTTCAAAGACATTTCCAATTTTTTGCCCTTTCTCTTCTCCTTCTGGCACCCCTGTGATGTGAATGTTGTTATGCTTGAAGTTGTCACAGAGGCTGCTTACACTATTCTCATTTTTTTTTCTTTTTTTTTCTTTTTGTTGTTCTGATTAGTTGTTTTTTTTTTGCTTCCTTATGTTCCAAATCATTGATTTGATTCTCAAACTTTACTGTTGTCTTCTTATAAATTGTTCTTTATTTCAATCAGTGTATCCTTCATTTCTGACTGGATCTTTTATATGCTGTTGAGGTCCTCACTGAGTTAGTTCCTTGAGCATCCTTGTAACAAGTGTTTTGAATTCTGCATCTAATAGATTGCTTCGCTCCCTTTTTTTTTAATTCTTTTTCTGGAATTTTGATCTGTTCTTTCATTTAGGCCATGCTTCTTTGTCTCCTTGTTTTGGCCACCTCGCTGTGTTTATTTCTCTGTATTAGGTAGAGCTGCTGTGACACCCTGTCTTGGTAGTGTCTCCTAACATAGTAAGCATCCTGTAGGGTTCAGTGGCACGGCCTGCCCTATCACCCAAGCTGGGTACTGAAGGTGTGCCCATCATGTGGGCTGAGTACACCCTCCTCTTCTAGTTGAGTCTTGGTTGCTGTTGGCAGGTCAATGGGAGAGATTTGTCCAGGCCAGACAGCTGCAAGGACTGTCTCTGACAACTGACCACCAACCTTTGCACCCATGGAGGATTGGCTGTGCAGGGGCAGGGTGGGGGTGTTCCGATGTGGTCTGTAGCTGTCCACTGGTTGTGCAGGCCTTGTGGTTTCCCAGTGGTACAGGCTAAAGTCAGCCCTCACCTATGTTTTGCCCAGGGCCACCGTGCCTGAGCTGTAAAGCAATTTGAGATGGCTGTTACTTTTGTTGGGCTTGGAGATTTCCAGGCAAAGCCAAGCTGTGAATCTAGGCTCTCTGCTGTTAGTGCCGGTCCTGGGGCCACTTAGCAAGAGGGACTCACTGAGGCCAGCTGTTGCTTATTTGAGAAGATTTAGGAAGTTGTGAAGCATGAGCCAAGACCAGCCACTCTTATAGAAAAGCCACTGTTAACAGCTCTAAGTTGGGTGTGTCCCCTGGGAGCCTGAGGGGATGTCCAGGGCATAGCAAATAGTGTTACCCAGGTTGATGGAATCTCAGATGTGGCACCTGCCTGCTGGCTCTGTGGCTCTGCTGTGGAAGGGCTCAGAAAAAGGACAATGGCCTCTGCTTGCCTTCCTGTCTGGCAGAAAGCTGCCCACCAGCTCTTGCTTTCATTCCAAATACTTCAGGTCCTCTCTGTATGCCACTGGTTCCATTCAAGCTGCTACCCTAGTGCTGAAGTTCAGAGGGAGTAAGTCCATGTATGGGGTTTTTAACAGGAAATTCTTGGGACTGTAGAAGTCTCTTCCACTAGCTCAATCCCCGCTGGTTTTTGCAGTCAGAAGTCATGGGGACTTATCTTCCTGGCACTGGAACCCTGGGCTGCAGGACCTGGTCTGGGGCTGGGACTTCTAGTTCCCAAGATATCCCCCCCAGATTTTTGTCTACCCCATGTGGATGTGGGACTAGCCCATTCTATATCTCTGCCCCTCCTACAAGGCTGGATGGGTGTGGTTTCTTTAATTTCATAGTTGTCAGACTTCCACTCAACTCAATTTCTGACAGTTCTGAGTGATGGTTGTTCTATAATTTAGTTGTAATTTTGATGTGGTTGTGAGAGGTGACAAGCTGTGTTCACCTGTGCCGCCACCTTGACCAGAAGTCTTTGAGCTTTATTCTAATTATAGCTTGAAAGGCTGTTCCCATGCAGATAAAGTTTCAGAGACAGGCAAAGGGCATTTGAGGATATTGGAATATCTCCCCAAAGCCCCCAGATTCATACTTTAAGAGCATTCTCTCCTCATATCTGTTCAGGGCCACCCTGAGCCTGTGCTTACATAGAAAAGACTAAGGCACCCTATGTTGGAGGCTTGGATAAGAAACACCTGCAAAGAAATACCTGGAAGTGCTTAAATCTTCCTTCTCACTATTTGACCCTCCTATTGCCTACCTTAATTAACAGGAAGTCTCTTCATGTGTATGACTATACCTGTTGAAGCACTTCACTTGCAGTGTTTATTTTGAAAAATTCTGGCCTAATCAGGACTATCTGGTCATTTTGGAAAGCAGCCTGGATCTTCCATGAAGGTTAGCCATACAGTTACTACATGACCCAGAAGTTCTATGCCTACGTATCTACCCAAGAGAAATGAAATCATACATCCACACAAAAACCAGTATGTGAAGCTTCACAGCAGCATTATCCATAGCAGCCCCACTGGCCAGTGCCTGATGAATAGATTAAAAAAAGGGATGTATTCATGTCCCGGAATACTATACAGCCATAAAAAGGAATGAAGTACTGATACATGGTCCCACATGGATGCACCTTGAAATCACTGTACTGAGTCAAAGAAGCCAGTCACAAAAGTCACACAATGCACAGTGCATTCATATAAACATCCGGAACAGGCAAATCCATATAGACAAAGTAGATGTGTGGTTGCCTCGGGCCAGGTTGGCAGGGTGGGGCTGGGGAAGAATTGGGAGTGACATAATAGGTGTGGGGTTTCTTTCCCGAGTGATGAAATGTTCTACAGGTTCTTGTGGTGATTGTTGCATAATGCTGAATATACTAAAACCACTGGACTGCCCCCTTTAAAGAGGTTGATTGTATGATACATACATTATATCTCACTAAGGCACTTGGCTTGGCCATGAAGGCTTCTGACACCATGCATATCCCTCCTGATGGCAGCTTTTTTTGTCTGCCTTTTTACCCCTTTACACAAATCTATCACTTGGTTTCCAACTTTTCAATCACCCCGCTTTTCCTAGGTGCAGGGCTAGGTGGCCTGTCCCACCCTGGGCTGCCCACTCAGGGTATCTGTGATTTGTACCACTGGTCTCCTCAGCCACCCAAGCTGGAACCTCCTCCAGCAGGTGCTGAAGCAGGAGTGCTGCTGTTCCTGGGCCCTGAGAGCTGAGAGCAACCCCCAGGGAGCTCTCTGCCTAGGATCAGGGTCACTACTGTAGCCAGAGCCACTCATATCAACCTGCTCACCCCTTCCTGGTCATGCTAAGTTCATGGTGTTCTAGCCCAGAGTGTGGCCCTGGGACAGGAGCCTGGGTCTGAATCTTGACTCTGCCACTTACCAGCTGTTTTGGCTAAATTTTATCACCCTCAAAGTTCACATGTTAAAGCCCTAACCCCTAATGTCCAGAATGTGACTACATATGGAGATAGGGTGTTTCAAAAGATAATAAAGCCCTGACCTATGTGGCTCAGCTGGCTGAGCATCAACCTGACAACTGAAAGATCACTGGTTTGATTCCTGGTCAGGGCACTTGCCTGGATTGTGGGTTTGGTACCCTGTTAGGATGTGTATGGAAGGCAACCAATCAATATTTCTCCTTCATATTGATGCTTCTCTCCCTCTCTTTCTCCCTCCATTCCCCACTCTCTAAAAAATAAATAAATATTTTAAAGGTAAAATTAGGTCACTAGGGTGGGCCCTGATCTGACAGGACTGGTGCTCTTGTAAGAAGAGAAGATTAGGACATGGGCATGAAGGGAAGTGCCTGTGAAGACATGAGGCGAGGCGGCCATCTGCAAGGACAGAGGTTCAGAGGAGCAACCCGCTGACACTTTGACCTCGGACTTCTAGCCTCACAGCTGTAGGAAAATACATTTCTGTTGTGTAAGCCACCAGTCTGTGGTCCTTTGCCACATCAGCCCAAGCAGACTGCTGCCCCGGCTGTGTGACTTTGGCAAGCCCTTTCACTTTGCCACGTCGCAGTTTCCTTATCTGTCACAGAAGGAGAACACTAGTACCTACTTCCTAAGGCTGCTGTGAACATTAAATGAGTTCTGTGTGGAAGGGCCTAGATGGTGTGTTGCACATAGTAAGTGCTATATGTGTTAATATTATTGATATAATAATAATTATTATTATACATCAGAAACACAGCTCAGTAAACAGTTTCCAGCATCAACAACTTCAATACAAGGTAGAACTTTAATAGTTACTCCTTTAGACTCACAAAAGTGTGCCAAGATATGTGCATAGAGGTATCAGGATATTTTCACTGACTTATTTGACAGAGGAAAAGCTGGGAACAACTTCTCAGCAATGGACCAGTCAATAACATACAGAACACCATACAAAGGACTACTACACAGCTGTTAATGAAAGAGGTGGCTCTGAATGCTGGGATATGGTTAAATACAAGTAAAAGTATGGGAATCACAGGCATATGAAGATCGCAACACGTAGCACAATGGGTACCGGATGACCCTTTCAGTGTTAAGTAAATAAGTATTGTATGTCATGCATACACAAAAATACCACCACTAGCGTGTATACTTTATTATTTTCTAGGGAAAAAAACCCTGTTGATAGGTTACCTAAGAGAGAGAGACTGGAGTAGCAGCAAGGAGACTTTTCATTTTATTTTGTACCTTCCTAAAACAAATGTTTTACTTTGCTTAAAAAATATCACAGGGATTGTCTGGGGAGGGGATTGTCTGGGGAGGGGATTATGGATTATTTTTGCTTTCTTTCCTCTGTTTTGTTCTTTTTAACAATAACAACAACAACAACAACCCTAGAGGGTTTTGTAAAATGACTCCTGACTCCCAACGACCCTGCACTACCCGGGTCCAGACCTGGATTTGCACATCACCGTTCCCTCCTAGGAAAAGGTCACAGGCTGGGCTCCAGCCCCAGCCCTGCCAGCGCTGAGGGTCCTGGAGAAGCCCTTCCTTTGTCAGAGCCTCACCTCTTCATCTGTGAGATGCAAACCCACAGGGGCAGCCACCCTGATGACCTCTCGGATCAACGGTGGCGAGAACCGGGCTGTCGCTGCTTTGCGTTCCTCCCCTTGGGTCAGTTCTAGAGCCTTCAAGATGCTCAGTTAAACTGCAGAGTCCAAGAAACTCCAGAGGGAAGCTACTCTGTGCCTTCTGCTTAAGTGACAGTCCTATCACCAACATTTTCTCATTGGGGCATCAAGAAATTGTTAAGTGCCTGCTACATACAGGCAGAGCTGTGGACTCGGGAGGGACATGAACTGAGACAGAGACTCCGGCCCAGGGACTCCCAGCCTGGCCCACACAGTTCAAGGGCCAGGTTCAGCTCTGCAAGGAAGGAGAAAAAGAGGGAGAGGTTCTTTCCAGCTGGAGGATCCATCCAGGAAAGGTGGAAAGCGGTGAAAGAGGGTAGTATTTGCACCTATGCTTTTGTTGGGGAGGGTATTCCAGAAGGAGACAATGGCATGAGAAGAGGCTCAAGTCCGAGGAAAGAGCGAGAAAGACCCCCCTCTGGGGTCCTCAGAGGGCTAGGTCAGGGATTAGTCCGAAGAACAGCACCCACAGCCAAGGCAGGCTCCCAGACCCTGCTGGGCACCACTGCTTTCCCAGTGCTGGTGAGCTCCTGGGACTTGCTTTCTGCCCCCACTCCTGGCTCCCTTGGCCTCTGTTCTCTGATATTCAGGGATCTGTCACTCACCCAAGAGCCACTGCATCTCTCACAATTGCACCTTTTAGGGAAAGCATGTTTGGGGACTTGCTCCAAGTCTCAGCCCACTTGGGCCGAAGGCTGGTGTCCTTGATCCTCACCTGCTGGAGGACACCTCATCTGTGAATGAGGAGTGGGTCACAGGAGGCCAGCAGTAGCCTTCCTCTGCAGGCACCACCTCAGAACCACAGGGCCCGGAAGGGAAGACCTGCCCAGGGTCACATGGCTGGTCAGAGGACACACCAGGGCTGGATCTCAGTCCTTGTTTCCCTAATCCTCCAGAGGAAGACGTATAAATCCCTTCACCCTTCGCTGCAGGGAGAGGATCCTCACTGCCCTCAACTCCCTGCACCTCACCCATCAGCAACATCCTCCTACAGGTAAGGGGTGAGCGCCCTGCTGAGATACAGCTGGAGGCTGCAGTGAGGAGAGCAGGGCCCCTGCAGGCGCGCTGCTCACACCCCTGCACCACAGTAACACCTGTCTAACTGTGCAGCTGCTGCTAACAGAGCACTCTCCCACCTTTAGCCTGTGCCTTTAAGAGATGAGCAAATGCCAGCTCATCTTGAGGGTGGGTGGTTGGACCTGAGGCCCAAGCCCCAGGTGCAGGGTCCCCAGCAGGCAGGTGCAGCAGCAGAGAGAAGGTGGCACTGGAGCTGAGAGTTATGGTTTCTCTGTAAACACCCCAAACTTGAACAGATGGATGAAGTGGGAACACCGCTGGGGCCAAGCCTCTACACCTCTTTCAGGGTCAAGTGTCAAATACCAGGGTCACTTGGCCGACTTCCTCCAGGCGTCCCACCCTTTTGAGACACCAGCAGAGGGGAGAGCCCCACCTGTCCAGAAGGACTTGAGGCCGGCTGCATTCGGAGGGCACACTGGTAAATCAGCAGCCGCCTGAAGCCTGGAGACCCTGAGAGGGAGCCCGGGGCGGGAGGTCAGTTGGCGCAGTGACTGAACACAGGGCTGTCTACGGAACATGCTCCGTGTGGGCCAGAGCCTCCAGCAACAGGCACTGCAAAGGCAAAAAAATCAGTTGCTTGTAACTGCCCGGGGTTAAGGGCCTTTTCCTTCCAGGTGTGGACACTAGGCTGCAGCAGTGTGTGGCATGACTGTGGGGGTGCTCCTCAAACCATGTGGCAATGATGGGGAGAGGTGGGGGTAAGGGGCTCCTCCCCCTGAGAAGGGGAAGGGCCCCAGGTGAGTCCCAAATGATGCCTGCTGAAGATGATCCTCCTACAATGGGCTTGGGAAGACACTGCAGAACCAAAGGCAAGTTTGGAAAGGAGTCTACCCTGCCGGTGTCTGTGGCCTTTAAGGGAAAAACCCACAGACAGGGTGGCTCACGATGGCAAGAGATGCAGCAGCAAGTCACAGGCTGGAAAAAGGAGGAGGAGGAAGGGGATCTTCCCCCACCATGTGGCCGCACTGGGCTGCTGCACCTGCCTGCCCACCAGCTGGGCGGTACAGGGCCAGGGACCCAGCTTCCAGGGGGCAGAGGGCGCATGGGCACAGGCCCCAGCAGTAGCGGCAGAATGGCTGGGACCCAGGCACACCTGGGGCACCCTCTGCCCTCAGTGGGGCTGGCTCTCTCTGTGAGCACAGGCGTGCATCCACATGCACACACACAGACACACCCGTTCAGGACACAGCGAACACAGGTGCACAGTGCAGGCCCCAGGTGTTGAGAACACAGCAGTGGAAGACAAAGCTGGCCCTCACAGAGCTTGCATTCTTGCCAGAAAGAATGGCAGTTAGAAGGGAGACCCTGTCTTGTCACTTACTGTTCACAATTTAAATTCAGTTCCACAGGACACTCATGTCCTGTCTTGCTCTTCTTTTGGCCCAGAACACCTTTGAGCCTCGAAAGCCATGACTGACAGTCCCCACCCCGCCCTCCCTACTCCCTCCCTACCCAGTTACCCTTGCCTTTAACTCTTTTCTTCCTTCCCTTCATGCCCCTCCTTGCTCTCTACAAATCCGTGTCCTCCTCATGTTCTCCACCTACACCTCCCAGTCTCAGCGGTGGAGGCTGACCAAGGGGATGCTGGGAGACAGGCGTGAGCTGGCCTTTGGGGCTCACACCTGTTCAGAGACCTCAGGAAGGAACTCTGCCCACTGCAGCACAGCGGCAAGGGATGGCCCACCTGTGACCCCAAATAATAGTACCCACCACTTCCTTAGTGAGTGTTTCCTCTGGGCCAGGCTCTGGCCAGACCCACACAAACATCGCCTCATTTAACGCCCCGCAACCGTGTGTGGTGGTATGTCACCACACCTTTGCTTCCCGGGGAATACACAGAGCACGGGGGGCTTTCTGAGGGCGCAGGACAGGAAACTCCCAAGGCTGAGAGGGAACCAGGCTCTGCCCGGTACCCGAGCCCATGCTGTTGCCTCTGTCCCGCTGCTGTCCCCAGACCTTTCCCCCAGGGGAACTTCCTTCATCCGCGATTAGTGACCAGTGAAACCCAGGGAGTTTGTTGCCCAGGGGTATTTGTATTTCCTGTACTTTAAATAGGATATCTGTCTAGACCTGGATAATGCTCTGTGTGGTGGGTTTTCAGGCAGACAGGGGGCAAAGCAGACCGTGTTCATTCAGGAACGGGGCCATCCCAGAGGCCCCAAAGCACCCACACTGGAGGTGGTCCCCTCTGTCTCTCACAAAACTGCCCTCTTCCCTGCTGCGGAGTTGAGCAATCAGACCCCTCTGTCCCTCATTCACTGCTCACCTAGCTTGGCTCCAAGGCAAATGTCCTAAACCTATTAATTATCCCAGGATAACCAGGGATGGGGAAATACAGGCATAGATAAAATCAGTGCCTCCCCCATCAGTCCCCACGTTCCCCTCTTGTTGCTCCCTCCAGACTCCCTGAAATCTGCAATGTGTGTTTCCCTGTCATCTCTACCCGCCCAGTGTGGCACCAGGAGCCCAGAGGGGAGACCATGGCAACCTGGAAGTCGTGACAGATAGGACTAGAGGACTCGTGCCAGCATGGCACAAGTGTGATGCTGCTGCCAGTGCCAAGGAGAGGCTGAGACTCCTCCAGAGGTCAGTGGAAGGCAGGCTGCTTCAGGGAGGAAGGGGGGTGGGGGTGGGGAGTGATGGAGAGAGGAGGAAAAGCAGAGAGGGAGAGGGAGAGGGAGAGGCGGGGAGAGGGAGAGGGAGGGAGGAAGGAGGGAGAGGGAGGAGGGAAGGAGGGGGAGGGAAGGGTTGAGGGAAGGAAAGAGGAGGGAGGAGGAAAGTAGGGAAAGAGGGAGGGAGGAAAGAGGAGGGGGAGAGAGGGAGGGAAGGTGGGAGGAGGGGGAGAGGGTTGGGGAGGAGAAAAGAGAGGAGGGGGGAGGCCCTTCAAGCCTTCTCATCCCTCCCTCTTGCAGGCAAAATATTCTTTCTCTAAAAAATACAGTAACAATCCCCCCTCATTCTCTTCCTTTCCCAACAAGAGCTTTGTAACACTAGATGGCTGATCCGAAAATAACTATTTGCCCTTAGACAGAGTCGTTTTTGAACAGGAGAAGCTGAGATATTTTGAAAGCCACCCCTGAGGCGAGAAGGTTGTGCATAAGGCACTAATTGTCAGCACTCCCCAAGGACAGCCGTGTTCCTGGGAAGACGGGAAGCTGGGCTGTCAGCCGGTTCCTGGGGGAATCCGCCTCCCCGAGCTCAGCCAGCCAGGCCAGGCACAGGAGATAAAACACAGGAACACAGATGATCTTACATAACCGAAGAGGGACTGAACATTTTCAGCAAATTACCTCTGTTATGAGCTCTGCCATAAAATCGCCTCACAAGTGAATTTAGTTTTTCTTCCCTCCGTGCCCAATCAATTAGCACATGAGTAATACCAAGCCCATTAGGACAAACCGATGCCGGGGGAGTTATGTCAGCTGCTATAGAAATGATTGCTTAATATACCAGTTGGCTCCGAGGAGCTCTTAGCCACACACAATCTTGCCATAATCAATAGCAACAGTCGGACGACGCTGTTTCAATGAGAACACTGCCAGGCAGCGCGGGCGCCGGCCCAGTGTGGGGCGGAGGGCCGAGTGGGCCCCCATGTCAGTGCCCCCCACCCCTGCCTCCCTTCAAAGCAAACAGGAGAAGCCCATGATGACTAAGAGAAATGGAACCATGGAGGGAGAAACACAGGAAAGGCACAGGGGAGGGCCTCGTAGGGATCTGTATCCCAGAGGGGAAGGGAAGGGACCAGCCTCCTGCCTGCTCGGTATCTCCTACCAACCACAGAACAGAACGGGCTTTTCCAGGGGCACCCAGAGGCTCCCATGAGGGTGCAGTCCCTATGGAGTTGAACACGTGGGACGATAACCCGTGTGTGTGCGCACATTGGCCCACGTGGCCTAGAGAAGGACAAGACGCCTTTATATGTGTGCGCATGCATATGTGTTTGTGTGCACACTGGTGTGCACGTGAGGGCATGCATCTGTGTGTCCGTGTGCCCCTCCCCCGTTGCGGTGGCGAGCCTGCAGGACTAGACAGCCTGCCACGTCAGTGTGCTCTGTCACAACCCTCTGCTGAGGGCACCAAAGGTAGAAGCTGAGAGCCTTTCCAGAGCTGACGGAGAAGGGCGGCAGCAGACCCTGCAGTCATTGACCTGGGCACGGAGGCCCGGGCCCCGCCCCACCACCAGGAAGGGGGTGGGCGCTGGACCTATCCCTGGGCCTTGGTTGCCTCATCTGCGTGGCGAGATCAGCGTGTCCCAGAGGCTGGGAGGAGAGTTTGCGCACAGAAAGCACTTAGTGTGCCTGCCAAAGGGCATCGACCAGAGCAAAGCTGTTGTTAAACCCTGCGCTCCTGACATATCCTTGGCTGCCAAGTCCCTGAACTCTGACCTCAGGAACCACTTGGGAACCAGGCCTCCTGGAAACCATTCCTCTTGCCTCCTGCTCCTCAGGGAAGATAGGAGATTTTCTGTATTACAAAGAACAGGCAAATCCCAAGGGGACTGAGGGTTTACAGTCTCAGCCCCAACCCCTGCTCCCCCAGACTCACCCCCTTCCCCCCAGCTAGGGCTCCCCTCCTACTTTATACACAAAGAAACTGAGGTCTCCAAAGTCAGCCAATGATTTAGAGCTAGACCCACACTAGACCCAGAGAGGTGGGTCCTATAGTGGGATTTTGTTCCTGTGGCAAGGGGGAAGCGGGGGGCCACAAAGCATGTTGGGAGGATAAGAGGAGGGGCTAATTAATAACAGTGTAGGAGAGCAGGGAAGTGGGTGCAGAAATGAGTGCCCAGTCACCTGAAATGCTGCACTTTTGGAAGGACACTTCCTAGCCTCTTGTCCTCTCTGCCCTCAGTTTACCCATCCATAAACTGGAAGAATGGACTCTGTGAGCCCATTGTCCCTCTCAACTCTGATGCTATGAGATTGGCCTGGGAGTCCCTAGGGCGTGATTGACATAAACAATCATCTTCTGGGCAGGTGGGGATGGAGAGGAGGAAGTGGAGAGATTCTGGGGGGCGGGGGGCTCTGTCCCTAAGGCCAGGAGGCACTCCTGGACCCTCACCCCCACCCCACTGTGAGTGAGGGGGGAAAGGCTCCCTCTTCCTTTCCCAGTCACACACAGGTCACTCAGGAGAGGCAGCTTGGCGGAGAGGTGGGACGTGCCTTCAGGCTGCCTACTGGCTGTGACCTTGAGTGGGTCTGTGGTCTCCGAATGTGTTTCCTCACCGGTGAGCTGGCAGCACTGGTAGAGGTCCCCGCCTCTGCCCCCACCACCAGCAAGTAGGAGGAGTCAGTGAGTATGCTATGAGGGTCCCCTGAGTGCCAGACCCCGCAGCGAACAAATAAAACAAATGCCTCTGCCCTCCCAAACCTACATCTGAGATTGGGCAGGGAGACACGTTAATGAGGAAAAACAGAATGTCAGGAGTACTAAGCATTATGGGAAAAACCAGACAGGGAAAGGAGGTGTTCTGGAGGCTGTGTGGGGAAAGTGCCTGAAGAAAAGGGACCTGTCTCTGGATCTCTCCGTGTCCTCATTTGTAAACTAGGTAGGAGGTGACCCACCTGGCCTCCCTCCCAGGTTTTTATGAGGGAATAATTATGGTCCCCAGGGCTTTATGGGATTTAAAGCCTGAAAAGTGAAAGAGGACCTGGGGTGGTGGCTTGAAAGGGACAAAGCCCTGTTAGCTGCGGGTCAGGGCAGGGATGCCCCCACCCTGTCCTAGCCCCTCCCTACTTAGCCAGTCCCTGTCTCTCCACCCACTCTTCATGACACAGGAAGGACCGGCTTCCCCTCCCCACCAGAGCTCTAGAGAGAGTGCTGGGGAGGCTCAGCCTACAGACAATGCACTAAGAGGCAGCCTTTTTGGTGGGTGGAACATTAGACTCAAAGGCAGGAGTGTTGAATTGTGGTGCCAGCCCTGCACTGGCTGCTTGCCACTAAATTCTTGGGGCCTCAGTTTCTTCATCTCTGAAATGGGCATAATACCACCACCCCAGCTCTATCACAGAATTCTTGTTAAGGAAGAATCAACCCTTAACTCAAAGTAAGAAGTTTAGTAGAAAAGAAAGGGCGTGAACTTTGAAAAAAGACAGTCTTGCATGCTTCTGAGCAAGCCCTTTTCTGAGCTTTCTTCTGCTGGGAAGTATAACCTGCTCTTGGGCTGATGTGAAGACTAAACAAGCCAGGTGGGTGCCGACAAAGTCCCGCCCCCTTTACTGAGCGCCTGCTGTGAGTGAGGACCTATAGAAGATGTGGTTCATCAGATGTCATGGCAGTCAGCCTCCACAATGGTCCCAGTGCCTGCTGGGACCTGTGCTCTCGTGCAGTTGCCTCACCCTCTGGATAGTCTGACCTTTGTGAACTATGGCTTTCTTGCAAAAGATGGAGCGTGACTTCTGAGGCTAGGTCGGACAAGACAGTGCTGCTCCAGGAATACACATTGTGGGAAATGCTATCAGCATGTTGTGAGGACACTCGGGCAACCTCATGGAGTAGCGAGGAACTGAGGCCTCTGCCAACAGCCAGCATCAACTTGCCAGGGGTGCAAGAGAGTCAGCCACCTTGGAAATGAATCCATCCCTGGCTGATGTCTTGACTGCCCCTTCCTGGGAGACCCTAAGCCAGGCCCACCCAGCTAAGCTGCTCCTGAATATCACTGTGTGGAGCGAGTCACACACCTAACTCAGTTAAGCACCGGTTCAGCATTTATCACTAAAGACACTCCTCCACACCCCACACAGGTAAACACAGAGAGGCCACTCTACTGACCCACTTACGACCTGCTCCGTTAACCACAGAGTTCCAGGACTGCTGATCCACAGAAACTGCAAGACGATAAACATTTGCTGTTGCTTTCCGCTGCCATGTGTCGGGTCATTTGTTCTACAGCAGTAGATAGCTAATGCAGATATGGCCTCTGCCGTCTTTAACCTGGTTTCAGAGGAAAGAAAAGTGCATGGAGAGGCGGCAACAAGAGGTAGTGTGTGGTCAGAAACCAGCCCACGGCGGCATTGGGCTTCTGTGTGTGAGGCCCGGGGGACGGATAATGTGTGCTATTATTCCACTCAAAGGCCTGCAAGATGATGGATGAGAAATTATCCTGAAAAGCAGACCACATTTTCTGTCTGATGTGAAGGGTTGTTATAAAAAGCAGGGGAAACGAACGTCATAGGCTTGGAAGTTTGATCCCATGCCCTGCTCCTGGGGGGAGAGTGAGCCCCGCCGCCCTCGCTCTGCCTGGTTTGATGGGCGCTACGTAATCTAGCCTCTTACATTGGTGCACTTCACTCTCTCCTTGTGCTTGGATTCACAAAAGCCCAGCATCCTATAGGCAGGGTTACTTCACCATGTTTGAGAAGAGGGGGAATGGGCTCCTTTGCTCCCTAAGGCCCAGCTGCCCTCTGATTTTCACAGCTAATGGGGCAGGAAATTGCCTGTGGCGAATGAGCAGGACCTGTTACCTGTGGGTGGAAATGGGTAATGAGAGCTTAAATTCAGGAGCATCGCTGGATCCCATTAGGGTGTCAGCCTGCAAAAATGATTAGGAGGGTTATAATATCCACCGATTGGATGGATACCCATCTCCTGCAGACCTCAGACTCATTAACCTAGTGGGCCTGCCTGGCCATCAATCTCTTGTGCTGGTGGAATGGCCTCCATCCCAGACCTCTCGCAGGGCCTCCCAGAACCCAGAGATTTGAAATAATTAAAATGCTATGTGATATTCCTGCAGAGCTTACCTGAGTGAAGAGCTTTAAGCCTTCCCACCCCTAATAGTGAAGTGAGTTGAAGGACAGGCCACAGGGACAGCATGCAACTTCCTTCTCTCTCCATTGAGTGGAGATGCTACCATGAGGCAGTGCAGCCCCCTGGAAGGAGCACCAGAAACCCAGGGCTGACTCGACTGCTGACAACCCTGTTGTCAAGTCACATCCCCTGCCCCCTCAGACCCTGCGTGTGGGCACAAGAGGTCCCACCTGGCTAAGCTCACTTCTGTCCTCAGTTATTGACTATCCACAGGACTTACTGACTGTCCACTATCCTGCATGGCCCAGAGTAAGCTCCTCACATTTCCCCACCCAAAAACAAGTCTTCTTCTTCTTTCTGTACTCTTGTTGGTGCTTCCTTCTCCTTTGTATTTCTTTAGCAAGTCCTATCGTCTCATCTCTGAAAATATTTAATTCATCCCTATGCCCTGGTCAGCTTCCTCATCTTAGATTTCCTACCTCAGCTCTTCATTCCAATCAGTCTCCCTTAGACACGGCCCTCAACAATCCTCCTTCGGCTCCAAGACCAGCAGGGGCTCCACGGAACACGAGGCTGTCCAGGAGTCCCCCAGTGTGGCCGCTCCTTCGCCACTACCCCCGCACCTCCAGCCCGTTTTCCCCGTGACTTCCATCCCCTTTCTGCCCATCTCAGTGCATCTTCCTCCCAGAAGCTGGACCTACCTGCTTTGTCCATCTGCGGCAGTCCCTCCTGATAGGGACGCCGACCGCATTTCACTCGTGCTGAGCACTCACAACTACGGGCTTGGAGTCGTCTGCTTATTTTACCTTAATATTTTTGTTTGAACGTTTTGTTTCTATACACTGACCAGATCTTCGTAAATCCTGTCACCTGTGCCCCTCACAAGGCCTGGAGCATGCCTCGTCTGGGTTAAGGACACAGCAAATGTCTTCTCTTTTAATGGTTGGGTTTCTGCCCCTGAGAGTGTTCCTGGAGAAATATTTTACTAAATTCGTATTTACAGAACTTAGTACTCAAAGGGACCTAGGAGATACCTGTCCAGACAAAGAACTAAGCCCATCCCTCATCCCACCTGCATGAGATGCTAGATCGTAAGATGAGAAGCAACATTCACTGTATCCTGCATCTCAAACATTAGATAGAAAACACAGCTAAAAAAGCATCAGCAGGGTGTCAGGAGAGCTTGGTTTGGGTCTAAGCTCTATCATTTACTTGCTGTGTGACTTTGGGCAAGTCATTAGGCTTCTCAGCACCTCAGTGAGGAAGCTGCACAAAATGCACTGCAAAGTGTGCATTTTGCTTTAGAGTGTGGATATGGGAACATCTGCATGAATATCTCACAGACACACACACAGCCCATTTGTTTTGCCTGCAGAGCTTCTATAGGTCATTGGCTCTGGGCTGAGTAGGGTGAAGACTGTCTTCTGTAAGCTCCCTGCTCAGAAGTGGCACTGATTCCACCTGAGGCTTCAAGTTTCCCCATACCATTGCTGCTAGCTGCTCTTTGCTCCCCACACTGCCCCTGAGTCAAACAGGTCAACCCTCTCCGTTGCCAGGCCAGGATCCTCCACAAGCCCAGGCTATTCCAGACTTTTCCTGAAACCTGGTGGAGAACAACCCTGGGCTGACAGCCTGGAGGTTTTGCAAACATCTGGAGAGGCAGCAGCCAGACAGAGGTCAAGCACACCTGTCTGGGCCCCTCACCTGGTGTGGCCTCGGTGCTTCCACCCCACCACTGTGGGAAGCTGCAGGACATCCAGGCCAGGACCCTTCCTAGAGATCCAACAGCCCTATTTTCTGAGGCCACATTCTCCTGAACCAGTCCTGGGGCTGGAGGTTTGGTGGGGAGGGCGCCCTACCTGCGGTTCCCTGTGAAGGCACAGTAAAAGGGCAGTTTGAGGAATGCAGCCAGAAGCAAGTCTCTCACCCAACAGCTCTCAGGGGCATTGCTAGCCCAGTCTGCAGGACTGGGCAGGGAGTACCTTCTGGTCCAGAAGTGGATGAGAGTTTTCTCTTCCCTCATTCTTTTTTTTTTATGGACATGGCCACTCATGGTTAATGCACAGGTGTTGTTGAGGAGGACACTGGATAATTTTTGAAACAGTGCCCAACTTCCAGAAACATGGAAGGCCAACAATTGTGGATCCTCAGTCCAGAGATTTGCCTCCCTAGGAACACGCAGCTCTGAGCTGCTTTCTTACATAGAGCTGAGCTGCATAACTCCCTGGGAAAGCAAATTATGTGGATAAGAAGGAGCTGCATTCAGGTAGGGCTGTCCTGATGGAGCAGAGGCACAGACCACCAAAGCCAACATGGTATTATATTAGTACTGTTATCTTTTAAAGAGAGCCCCCTGCAAGGCAGCCCACCTTTCCAGCCAGGAGCTCTGTTAAACTCCCACTGCCAGCAGGGCCAGGACTCGGAGATCAAGCGGCACTGGGTGCTGAGAAGGAAACAGACACCGCCTCGCGCTGATTTATGACACAGAGCGTCTTGCATATATGAGAGCCGGCCGTAATTTGCTTATAAATAATTGACTTCCCCCAGATTAAAATCTCTGGAGGGACTCTCAGTTTATTCACAACAAGGCGCTTCTGCCTACAGTGCAAATTAGGCCCTTTCAAACCTGTCTTATCTCAACCCTGAATGTTATAAAGAGTGATTTTTCCCCCTTCATCCCCTGTAATAACCTTCAACTAACCTTTAAACCGGAGTGAATAATTTAAATCTTATTTTCATATCAATGGAGGAGTCAAGCCAAGCAATTATCTTTTATCTGTATACTCTGTCGTCAGAGCGGCAGGCATAATCAAGTTTTCCCCAGCGAGCCAGATGAGAGAGAGGAAGAGTGAGGAAGTGAGAGATGGTATCCGAAGACATTAACGAAACAATGAATTATTCAATAATGAGTACAAGATCTGTCATAACACACACACACACACACACACACACACACAGCTTGACATCTGCCCGTTGTTCCAGGCGAGCCAGGGCCGGGGGAGGGGCCGGGGAAGGGGGACTGGGCTAAGCATGACAAATCGGCAGATCATCTGCTCAATTAGGACAGAGAGCAGGTGCGCAGGGCACATTTGGGGCCCTGGCTGGCAGCGTTGTGGGCCAAACAACAGGCTGAGGAAAAACACCTAATTTGCGTGACAGCGATTTAGAGCAACTCCAGCTATGATTTTGCTAAAGGTGGGGGGTGGGGGGCCACAGTGGGAAGGTGGGCAAGAACAATTTTCAGGGAGGGGTGTGGAAGAGAGAAGGGAAGATAGGAAAAAAAAATCAAGAAAGGGTGGAAATTCCCCACGGTGCTCATTAAAATTCTACTGCGCACATTTCTTCTCTAGGTCCCCCTGGACTGCCCGCGATCATTTTTATTAATTCATAAAATATCGCACCAGTGATTGAGGCTGATGATTAGTGGAGCCGACAAACACAAGAGCTGGTGAAATATTGCAGCAGCTCCTATCAAGTCCCTTGGAGTGAAAACACAGACGTCACATGAAAATTCATCCTTCAACTGGGCCTCAGACAGCCCGGCTGGCTGGGGGAGCAGGCCAAGGGCCCTGCATGTCTGCTGCTGCTCCTGCTGCCCGCAGACTCGCTGCTTTAGACAGTTCCCAGCCCATCTCTTGGTTTATGGGAAATGCCTGCTTAAGACAGAAGTGCCTTTAACCTCCCATGTGAGATGAACTGTCAGGCATTGGCAACAGGCAGCTGGGAGATTTCCATCAGAAGCTCACCTCCCGGCTTGGCAGGCGTGATGACTTGTGTGATGATGGCAGCACGCACAAAAGAGGGGGCCCCGACACCCACCCCTGGCTCTTTTAGAAATGGCCAGCCCTCCACCCCTCCCCCTTCAGTGGCTATGGAGGAACACCGTTCTGTGCACCATGGATTACCATCCCATTTCCCAGGGGAGGGACGTTGTGGCTGGCAAAGTTCTGTAGTATTGTAAGAATGATGTCTCAGGGTAGCAGGGATGGAGGAGATGGTTGCAGAAGAAACAAAGTCAAAATTTGTGTTCAGTTATGATTGTCCTCTCAGGTTTCTACTACATTTTTTTTCTCTAGTTTCTGATGCCATTTCTACGAACTGCTCTATTGTTCATTTATTCCACATGCTAAGACACATCATATACTCTGTGATACTAGGTGGGGAGAGACACCAGCTCAGTTTTTTGTTAACGCTGGCTTCACTTTAGAGGCTTACTAAATTAGGGAGGGGTGAAGCCCAGGAATCTGCATCTAACTAGCTTGCCGGCTGGGTTTCATGCATTCAGGTGGGAGAACCATTGGCCCAAAGGGATCAGAGCTCAAAGCCCCGGCTGCACTTTAGAATTACCAGATCTTTTGAACAAAATAATTCTCTTGACCACACCCCAGAGATTCAAAATTCAGCTGAGACCCAGACACTGGCATTTGTGAACAAATCTCCAGGTATTTCCATTGAGCAGCCAGGATTAGAAACAGGAAGAATGACAACACTGGAATATCCTCCCTGTTCTGTCCTCACTTCCCAGTCACTAACCATGATTCCTGTCCCCCACTTTTATACCGTGCCACTAAACTAGGCAGGAAAAAAGCAAAAGAAATTGAGTTATTTTCAAAATATATTAATGATCCCATTTATTTTAGACTTTGGACAGAGAGTCCAGGATAATTTGTATATACAGATGAAATATTTCAGTTTTCACTTAGAAAACACCAGTGCTATCTGTGAAGGAAGGAAGGATGTCCTAAGTCACTGTATACTATGTTGAAAATCCTGTCTCCTCTCAGCCAGCTTGAATACACGTCAAGCTTCCTATGCACACATTTTGCACTGAGTATATTTGTACAGCTTCTTCTGGGGTCATTTTAGGGTTCTGAGCTCCCACATCGAGGGGAAGCATAGAAAGGCAGTCTTCATCTCATGAGCTTGATTTTGAAGTAAACCTTTGTTTCTCTAGCAAATAGTTAATTCTAGACTCATTGACAATCTGAACTGTAAAATCGGTTGGGTTGCCTTCTTTGATTCAGCCACTGTGAAGCTCAGGACCAAAGCTGCCACTCACCATGAACTGCAAATAATGCTACGTGTCGTGTATACTTACCTTCGTCTCCCTTTTTTGGTCTTAGGGTGTAAGTACATAAACATGAATAAACAAAGATAAAGTATGAAGAAACTTGTTTTGGCATCTGTGGGACACCCCTCTACCATCTCCTGGACCAGAAGGTCACGAACTCAAATGCCTGCAGGGAGCAGGCAGGCAACATAAATGAGTGAAGCAGACCTAGGTACCCTAGAGAGACAGGCTGAGAAAACTGTGGAAAACTGGAAGCACATGTCCCAGTTAAAGGCTCAGAAATTTAAACACTAAAAATAAAAAGTTGCCACTGTGTTGGTCAGTCAGACACAGACTCAGGCTCACCTGCCCCGCCAGCGGCCAGTCTGCCTCACCCAGGGCAGTGCCCAGGAACTCGGCCTCCAGGACACGGGTACAAGGGACACTTCCTCCGTTTCAGAGGTTGTTTACACCAGCAGCCAAAACTCCCAACTCTTGATTTTCTCTTTGGAATCACAATTCCAGCCTGAATAAGAGGGAAAGTGTTAAATCTCTGGTGAAAGGGAAGTTAGTGCTCAGCAAATGTAGAGTAAATGAGCTATTGAATGAGGTTCCTCCTCTCTGCTCCCAGAACTCTGCCTGAGTGTTGGGAGTTATTACAAAAGCACGATATGCTCATTGTAGACAAAGGAGAAATATAGAAGCATACCAAAAAGGAAACATGTGTAGGAGAGATAACCACTTAGCATCTCCGTGTGTATACTCCAGTCATGTGTATGTGCTTGTGTGAGTGTAGCACACGTATCTACTTTTATTTCCAACTTACATTCTTTGGAGAACTTCTTTCTTCCGGGGAAGAATTTATTCTTTTTCCAAATCATTTTCTTAGCCTCCAAAAGGATATGGCAGAGTAGATAAGAGAAACACAAAATCTTTTCTAAAACTTTATAATTAAGTTTTAAAAAAGGCTTATTCTTGAAATAAAAATAAAGAAGATAGTTTTCAAAATATTAGAAGAAAATTTTCCTGAAATTAAAAATTATAATTCTATACCTTAAAGGGGAGAAATGAAGAAAAAATAATACCATGATATATCTTGATGAAGCTATTGGACATTTAAGAATAATACAAAAATCTTAAGATCATTCTGGTTGAAAATATAAATCATCTTTAAGAAGTAAAATCAGGATGATTTCAAGATTCTTCACAGAAAAAAAAAGATTCTTCACAGAAATATTCTATGACAGAAAACATAGTAAAAATATCTACAGAGTTTGCCAATGGGAAAGTAATCTGTAAATTGTATACCCAGCAAAATTTTTATTTATGTATAAAGACAAAAAAAGAAACATGCTCAAACAAAAATTTAACACACAGTAGATCATGGACCTAAATATAAGACTGTAAACTACAGAAGTCCTAGAAGAAAATATAGGAGAAAATTTTTTCAACATTGCAGTTTTCTTAGATAAACATGAGTGAAGGTTTATTAGATGAGACACAAAAACACAAACCATTAAGAAAAAATTAATTAAGTGAATTTTATCAAAATTTAAAATTTCCACTCCTCAAAAGTCATCACTTAAAAAATGAAAAGGAGCAACCAGAGTGGAAGAAAATATTCACAATATGAATATATGACAAAGGATTTATATCTAAAATATAAAAAGAAAAATATGACTCAATAATAAGAGACAACCAAGTTTCAAATGATCAAAAGATTTGAAGAGATCATTTAACAAAGAAGATATATGAAAAATCAATAAGCACATGAAGAATGCTCATTCTCATTAGTTTAGGCAAGTGGAAATTAAAACTACAATGAAATAGCACTCTACGTCCCTAGAATGTCTAAAATTAAAAGACTGACAATACCAAGTGTTTGCAAGAATATGGACCAAGTCAAAGTTTCATACACCATTGGTGGGAATGTGCAAGGACACAAGCCCTTTAGGAAACACTAGTGGTAGTTTCTTATAAAGCTAAACATACATCTATCATATGATCCAGCCATTCTACCACTAGAGAACTGAAAACGTATGTCCATATGAAAACTTTGTACAAGGATGTTCATAGCAGTCTTATTCATAATAGTCCTAAAATGGAAACAACCCAACTGTCCACTAACAAGTTATAAAACATTTCCATCACCCTCAAAGTTTCTCTGTACACCTTTACTGCCAATGTGCCCTCACTCCTTACCCCTGTTGTGGTTTCTACCACAATAATTAGTTGAGTCTTTTCTAAAAGATCATATGTAAAGACAATTAAAGACTGTATTCTTTTGTATATAATCCCTTTGTTCAAGTTCATTTTGTCTTCCTCTTCCTTGAGTTCCCCTCATTGCTAAATACCCTCTCTAGCTTCCACAGTCTTCAGGACCTCTAATTATGGAACTAGGCATCACCTGTTTCACCTCCCTTTAAATACAAGGAACTACCAGAACTTATTTTTCTCTGTTCCAAAGACTGGTACCAATTTGGAGTCTAGGAGGGAAGTTGTTAACTTAGACACATTGTTACTAGGGGAATGAGCCTCCACTGGCAGTAGTGGGGAGTGGTGGGTAGGATCTTTGCATAAGGCGAGGCCCCTTGCTTCTGTATTCTCATGGACCACAGCAGCTCACCCCACTGAGCACCAGCATTTAATCAGCTGAATGGTTTGCTGGACAGCCAGCAGCCCCACCTCTCTGAACACTGAGCTCAAAGTCTGATGGAAGAGGGAAAACTTCAGAGGGTGGAGGCCCTGTTTGCAGTTAAGTCTGTGAGTTCCCTGGGCAGCTCCACTAAGCATGCCACTGTGGTGATGCCCACAGCCCAATAGTACACTGCAGGGCCCCATCTGGGAACAGTATCCCGAGGAGGATGGCTGCCAGCTTCTCCCACAGTCTTCCAAACCAGCTTGGGCAGCTCCTCTGGGAATGCAAAAGAAAGAAGGAGAGAAGGAAAGAAAGAGAGGAAGGAAGGAAGGGAGGGAGGGAGGAAGGAAGAAAGAAAGAGAGAGAGAGAGAGAAGGAGGGAGGGGAAGGGAAGGGAAGGGAAGGGAAGGGAAGGGAAGGGAAGGGAAGGGAAGGGAAGGGAAGGGAAGGGAAGGGAAGGGAAAGGGAAAGGAAAGGAAAGAAAAGGAAAGGAAAGGAAAGGAAAGGAGCACAGGGAAGTTCCCAGATAGCTAGGCAGGAGTGGAAAAGTAGCTTCGGGAATTGGTTGTACGTGAACACTGAACTCTAGGAGCCCAGGAGGAAGCCTTTTCATGAAATGATCATGAAAAGGTAGGTGGGATGGCGGGGAGTAGGCAACATTCCTGAGAGTTATAGTACTACATTGCCGCTTGGGCATTGCCTAGACTCTCAGAGCAAACAAGCCTAAAGGGAAGAAACCCTCCTCTCATCCTTGAGAATATCCATCTCCCAGACCTTCCCAATTGCTTAAAGAATAGTCTTGGTGCCAATTTAAATGTTGCATTGTTTGGGAGAGGAGGAACTGTAAGCCCAGAATTGGAGTCCAAGTATTCCACAAATACGCCTTATTTAAATAACATTTTTAAAAATATATCATGTTCAATAGTGAAGAACTGCTAAATTATTGAATTCCCTGAAGCATCCTATAGGCTATAAAGTGGATCATGAAGCCCCATAAAAGAATGCAATAAACAGTCGAGAAGGAACTCAGGCTCCACGTCAGAATGCCTGAAGGAGCCAATGCTAAACATCTTCATGTAATCTTTCCACTTAAACCAATGATTAAACAGATTAAACAGATGATTAAACAAATAAAGATTAATGAAACAAGTAAAGTAATCAAATCTGTATGGGTGTGTAAACGAATGATTCCAGACAATATTAGAACAAATTGTCTAAAACTAATAGCGAATGCGTCAGTTCAGTCCCAACAGCTTTTGTTGGGCTCTCACTTGGATGTAATCAAAACATTTGTTTAAACTAAGATGGATATGAGGTGCTAAGATGTCAGTTTCTTGAAAGAGAAAATAAAACAAAAGCAATGTCTTCGGTGAGGAGATTGGCACCGCCAATGGGGCTGCATTGCTGAGGAATCTGTGAGCGCTGCCGTAGACACACGGGACGTCTAGTGTTGCCCTGGCTGCTCAGTAAAACCGGCTCGCCCAAACAATAATGCAAGCACGCCAAACGAACATGGAGATATCTAAACTATGTGAGAATTTGCAAGGGAGCGAAAAAACTGCTCAAACATCCTCCAGCTCTTTAGAAACCCCTTTTTAATTATTGGTCATTGATATGCTAATTACAATGTGTGCTTATCTATTCTTTCCTTGCTAGGCCAATTATTCCCCATGCACTATTGCAAGAAATAAAATGGTATTTTTTTTTTAGCAAGGATGTGCTATTCAGATCTTTTTTTTTTTTCATTAATTAAAAGTAGTGAGTTTTTTGCCCCTGCTTAGGATATTTACTTGGTTTCAACCCTGCTGGCCAATTTGGGGTTCTAACAGGCCACTCATTTGTAATTCCTGATGGGGGAGCCTAAATCCTTGCTGGTCCAAGAGTAGCTCCTAGACCTGCAGCACCCTGGTCAGGTGGTAGCCCCAACCTGCTGCAGTAGGATCTTCATTTTAAACATTGATCTCAGGTCGAGTTTGGGAAACACTGATTTGTCTATTTGAGGCCTGCAAAGTTTCCTAGGCGTGTTGGCCATGACCCTTCACTAAGGTAAGGCTCTGAAAGAAATGCTTTGAAATAACTGGTTTGGGAAGAGTGGCTGGGAGTCAGCTGCGAGGCTCCAAAAGGGACCACAGGGCATTTCCCTGATAAACGGAGCACACTGACGGTGTCTGTCCCACTTGCTGTGGCCTACCTGCTGCTGCCAGCTCTGACCGAGTGTTCAATATAATCCTTATATTGGGATTATATTCCAGGGATTGTAATCCTTGGTTGGGACTGTTGGATTATAAGCAACAGAAGTTAGGCTAGTCGTAGCAAAAAAAGTCGTGTTTGTGTTTTGTAAAGATACAGAGTGCCCCCCAGAACCCAGAGACAGGGTGCTGCTTCAGGAAGGTGCTGGAGCGGGTCTGACAGCGCTCAAGATCCACACCCCAGCCCCATTCTTCCACTTTGTCTGCGTCTCTGCTTCATGCTCTCTGCAGATCAGCTCTTTCTCCACTTCTAGTTGCTGCACAAATCACAGCTGCCTGCCAACTACACTCACCAACACATGACTTCCAGCCCCTAAGAGACTTTGTCTCTTAGACTGAATTCCAGATGCAAGAGGAGAGACCCTGGATGGCTCTGCTTGGGTAGTGGCCGCTGGTCCAATCAGCTATGGGAGCGAGAGTGTGTGGAGCAGTCATGCAAGGCCACGCATGTGTGGAAGCCACCCCAGCGCATGGCAGGATGAGCGAGATGGAGACAGGGAGACGGAAGGGCACACACACATGGAGAGGCGTCTTTAAAGGAAGAGAAGCACAGTGATTTGCCCAGGGTCACCAAGTGCTGACAGCAGGACTTGAACCCAGAGACATCCACTACGGCCCTTGCCTCCTCTGCTTCTTCACTGTTACCTGCCTGGATCCGTGCTCACCTTTGGGCTGTGTAAGGTAAGTGAACTTTGTCATCAGCCCCTTCTCCCCGCTGCACTCTGGCACCTCCTCTTCAGCACCCAGACTCTGGTCTTCAGTGCCCAACAGCCGCCCCCTTGCTGCTCAGTTAACACCCTACCCACTGGGCTGCTTGGTGCTAATGCCTTCATCTCTGCCGGTGGTTTGCTCCCTGTCATGGTAAAGCAGAACCAGTCTGCTAGAACCAGGATAGCCCCTGTCACTGACTCAGAGACCAGCCCTACACTCTCCCCACTCATTGGGCACTGTGGCAAGGAAAAGGTCAAACACTGTGGAGCCAAAGTCATCCAGGTCGAGGCCTTTGTTCTGTGCTTTGTGTGATCTGAGGACAAGCTCCTTAATGTCTCCGAGGCCCAGTTCCTGTCTGAGCCTCAGTCCCTCAACCCCCAAAGCAGAGCCCAAGAAACAGGTCATTTATTTTGCAAGGGATCCAGAGAACAGGAGTGAAGGACCAGCCAGTGGAACGTGCAAGATGGGACTCGTATAATTCCATATTATCGAATAGGCCACTGCTGGGTGGCCTTCTGAGAGCCTATGAACTATATCACGGAACTGTTCACCTGGGAGAGGAACAGAGAGAACATTCTTCCACTGGCTCCTGTTACTCACTGCTTGTGGGTGGCTCCACGGCTGCCTTCTGGCACACTGGCTTCCCCAGATGCCTCATGCTTTGGAATCACAGAAGCCCCAGGGTAGGAAGTAAGAGCTACAGGGCAAAGCTGGTAAAGACTGCTCAGAACTGGTCATCACAGGGACTGGGGCAAGACAGCCCTGAAATTTTCAGTGACACCGAAAAGTATTGATATAGTTCCCCAGAGAGTCATTGTAAAGTAAAGCTCAGAATCTGAGCTGAAGCAACAGAAACCAGCTCTGGTCACCACAAGCAGAAAGGACTCTCAGAGTCAGCAGGAGTCTGAACAATAAGGCTTGGAAAGTGGGAAAATTAAGGGAGCTACAGACAGCCAAGCAGCAGACAACACAACCAGGTTTTAGTAAGAACAAGCCAGCTAGGGTCCTTGCCCTATGTCCACTGCCGCCGAACTGTCGTGAGTCTGTTCAAATTGCTTATGATTCAGAGTCTAGACAGCAGCGACTGATGGGGCCTGAGCCACGTGTCCACGCCCCAAGTCCTCCAGCAGAGCTAGGGAGAAAGCATCTCACCCTTCTGTAATGCTTTGCCTCCCACCAAGACCCACCATAGAAAGTGGGTTTGGATTTTGGCAACCCAAGGAATGAGAACCAGAGGCTGATATTTGGTTAGGTGCCCAGTTAATAGCAGTTTGTGATGAAGTTGTCACTCTGACTTTCTCTAGACCAGTCTGTTTTAGAACCACACACTGTGATTGACCAGTGAATTCTGTAAAAAACAGCAGCCCTCATTAAAACAGAATTCAAAGCCCCCCAGGGAAGACTGCTATTTAATGATTTCTCATCTGTTCTCACTCAGTCGTGCCTCTCTGAAGGATGCACTCTGATTTCTGCTGCCCAGGGAGATGTTTGTGCTTCCTGCAGAAACCTTTGCTCCTCTCGAGCCCTGGAAAGTTCAAGGTTTTATTTGTTTTAATGAGGGAGGCACTGCCTTACACGATCATGGTGTGGTAGCATGTGAGACTAGAAGGGATTCTAGAGAGAATCTTCTCATTGGAAGAGGACGCTGAGTACAGAAAAAGTTATCCAAGATCACACTGCTAGTGAACAGCGGGGCAAGAACAAGTTTCGGTCTCAGAATGCTGTCCGAGCACCCCTTTGGATGGGCCAGCTACCTATACCCACCTCCCCACACGTGATGCTTTAACCTAGCTGCATCTCTAGAACTTGCTTTAAAAAGAGGCTCATTGGACACAGGACCAGTAGCACCCTACCTTGACCCTCCTGAGCAGTAGCCACTTTCTCTATGTGCGTATAAAGTTGGCAACGACAGTGCTTCGTGGCCACTGCAGTGAGCCGGTTTGAAGCCCATGCAGAGCTGCACGTGTGCTGAGACGAGGAAATCTCAGCTGGACCACAAAACCATGTCTTCTTGAAACTGGGAAGAATTTTGAAAATTGTTTAGTCCAACTGTTTTACCAATGAAGGAAACCCCAGAGATGGACAGTGACTTTTTCAAGGTCATACAGCCAGTCAGTGGCAGATCCTGGCCTAGAATTTAAATCTGATTCTCCAAGTTTAGTATTGCTCCTGTGCCAAATTGCTCAGCAGTTAGGTCATCTCTGGCAAAGCCCTTTGGCAAACTATCACCTTCCCTTTGTCTTCAAAAACAGCATCTTTGTGCTCTACTCTGCAATCATCCATTTGCTGTCCTAAAATTACAGCAGCCTCATTTGCTTATTTTAGCTGCAATGGGTCTGAAATTTACACTCAGCTTTTGTGAGCTTCTCAAAGCCAGAATCAATCCCCAGACAGGGCTGTCTCTGAGGGTAGACCATGAAGTGCAAATCAGTTATGGTCAAAAAATCAAAGAGGAAAGGATTTAGAGAGCTTCGGCCCTCTCCACATTTCCTGGGTCACTAAAGAAGTTACTTCCATTAAGAATTCTCATTGGTCTGGAACCTAAGAAATAAATCAGGTGCTCAGCTGAACCGCACTTCCAGGGTGGCCTCCCCATCAAGCATGAGGGAGTTGGCACTGCGGGCACCAATATTTATAGATCAGGTCAGGCAATGACACATTAAACATTTCTAAGAAACAGAGGCCTTTGCATGCTTGACAGCAACAAGGAGTGCGGTGGAAACGGAGCATTGGAAACCCGCCGAATGCTTCAAGCAGCCTTCAAGGAGGCAGCATGGGCAGTGGGTAGGAACCCCCAGAGGATTGTTAACATCCACGCCGTTACCCAGCAGTCCCTCCAACTCGAGGCAGTTGTTTGAATTGCGGGTGTTTCAGCAAACATCATGCCTTCCAGCTTCAGTCCATCTTTGTATTTCTACAGTGCCCAGCACAGTACCTGGCACACAGCAGGGACCCGGTAACTACCTGCTGCAGGAATTAATTAATGGTGTTAATGGTACAAGGCACTTCACAAAATAAAGTGATCCAAGTTTTGCTCACAGAACAAAGCTCTGCCGAGCCAGGGAGCAGTCACTGAGTGACAGCTCAGCAAGGGCATTGCCCTGGGTGCTGCGTGAGGTGCCGTGTGGCTCCTGCCTCCAGGAGCAGGCAATCTGGAGGAGGAAACGCATGGCTGATGTTTTCAATTTTTAATGTGCTTTCTCTTTTGCCTTCTTGGAGGGCAATCTCCTTGGTCCATCTCAGGGAACTATCTGCCTGAAAGGAATGCAGAAAACAAGAGGTAATATTTGGTTATTGACACACAAAACAGGATTATGCATCAATAGTTTTGTAAGTCAAGCTATTGTCTCAAAGAGGATTTCTAAATTTCTTTATGTCTTCATTAGCCTATCAACTGCCCCAGTTTGTAAAATCTTCCTAATGAGTGGACAAATCACATGCCTTGCTTGCCCTTAACATTCAGTAAAGATTTGGAGATAGAAAGGGGAGATGTGTTGAGTGTAAACCTCTACTCTCCTCCCTACCATATGGTCTACTGCCTCAGCGAGGCTAGGAGTGGACTGAAGGCCAGTAGGCTGGACACAGAACTGGCTGGACCCCCTGCAGGAATGCGTCTGGAGGGAGTTGAGGGGAGGCTGAGTCAGCCCACGGTACTGGTGGGCTTTTTCCCAGAACACACAACATTCAGATGGACAGGGTGGGGGCAGAAAGAAATTCAGGTACTGAGGGGCTCATCCCCCCGTCACATGGTTTAACAAAGATTTATGAGCCCCTCTCTATATACACACACACTTGGACCCTCATCTTAGCAAATTCAACACATGAGTATTGTTAGTCAAATGAGTAAAAACAACTTTCCTAATGGGAGTGTTTAAAATGATCAGAGCTAGCTATATTAGATCATAGTAGACAATTAGTTAACTTTTTTCTCCTGCTCACAAAATTAGGAGGAAAATCTGGTTAGGTATGAAAAAACAACATTATATTTTCTCTGCATATATAAATTGTTGTATAATTGATAAAATCAGCCACAGAGCTTCTCCTGCACTGGGTAGTGTGTGATTATGGGGTGGGGGGGGGGCGAGGAAAGATGGTAAGCTCTTGGAAATCCTGAGCAGGACAAGGTGAGGACAGGACTGACATTTCTTGTTTCTGTCTCACCAGCCCCACTTTTTCACTTTTCTCAGTCGTTCTGCTTTTCCTCGGAGGACTGCGCCTCCCTCAGTCCACAGGACCAGAGTGAGTCATCAGCCCTAGCTTCCATTCCCCCACCAAAGCTTAGGCAGGTACTCCTCTGAGCAATCAGAGAAGTGCATCTATTTGAACAGTAATTGGTTCAGGACATGCTCTGACCAATCAAAGAAGTAAGTATCTACCAACTTGAATGCAATGGTTGGTTCAGTACCCTCCTGATCAATCAGAGTGTGGTCTATCTACTTGCAAATGTTCTTCTCTGATCTTTACTATAGAGATCCTAAGGGAGAAAGATACATACATCTAGCTTTTAAATTACAAGCCGTAAGGAATCCCCATATTAGGAAGAGCCTTGGCTGACAGAGGGAAACGATGAAAAGAGATGGATAGGGAGAGGCAAAGTTTCAAATACAAACTGTGTTGCCCGGGATCCATCTGAGCTTAAAGTTAACCTTAGGTTCTGCAGTTACATGAATCTCTGGTCCCCGTTTTTTCTCCACAAGCTAGTTTGAGATGAGTTGCTTATGATCACCAAAGGAGTGCCTTGTTCATACAGAAGTGCAAGGAAGGCTGCCTAGAACAGGTAGGTCTAGAGCTAAATTAGAAAATGGGAAGTTCATTTGCTTAATTTTGTGGTTAACAGAGGTGGAACACGTAGGAAATAGAGGAGAGAGGAGGAACACAGTTACTGATCTGTGGTCTGTGGATGGAACACAGGAGTGCAGAGGGGAGCAAGGGGCCTAGGACTAGAAGTTAGGACAAACCCAAATTATGTAGACCCTGAATAGCAAAGAGAGGAGGGTCTTCTTTCTTCCTAGAGTCAATCGAGATCCCTGAAAGGCGTTTGAGCAGAATACGGCCTTACGGGAATAGCCTCAGGGGAGGACTGCTCTGACCTTGAAACCACAGAGCTTGTGCTTCCAGGGGGCCACACCCACGAGTTTTATTCGTCAGTGTCTACAGCCGCAATTGCAGTGAGCACGCTCCAAGGGGCTGTAAGGAACCTGGAAGCCATTCCTGTCTTTACAGAAGAGAATACTGAAACCCAGAGAGGGGAAATGACTTGCTTGAGATCACTGAACAAGCCAGTGGCAAAATCTGGACGGGGGGCCCAGTCCCCATGTGCTTAGATTATAAAAGAAATGGCGGTCTCTTCACAAAACTTTTCTAACAGGCCACATGGGAGGTTTAACACCTGTACTGGTTTCCTGTTGTTGCATAACAAATTAGCACAAACACGGTGGCTTCCCAGAGCACCCGTTTATTACCTCAGTTTCTGTAGGTCAGCAGTCTAGCACAGTTGGCTGGGTATGACACAATAAAACCGAGGTGTTGGCCAAGCTGTGTCCTCACGTAGGTGCTCTGAGCAAAAGTACACGTTCAAGCTCAGTCTTCTTGGTACAGTTCAGTTCTTGTGGTTATAAGACTGAGAACCATGTGTACTGGCTGGCTGCCGCTGGAAGAATGCTCTGAAGGCCATTGCAATTTCTTGTGATGTGACCCCTCTCCATCTTCAAGCCGGAAAATGTGTATCGAACCCTTCCCATGCTTCCAGTCTCCGGCTTTCTCCTCTACAACCAGCCAAGAAAACTCTGCCTTTAAAGGGCCCACATGATTAGGTCAGCCCCACCCAATAATCTTTCTACTGAAGGCTGACTGATTAGGGATCTGACCTGCATCTTCCAAATCCCTTCACAACAGGACCGGGATTAGGGGCTGACTGAGAGGAGGAAGTAGGTGTACCGGGGGTCTGGTAATCTTGGGAAGCAGCACAGGATTCTGCCTTCCGCAGCACCACGCTGCCCCCTGGGACAGGCCACTCATGGGAGGAGTCTGACAGCTGATCTCACTGAGCAAGTGTGTGGTGCGTGTTGGGAGGGAGCGCAAATACACAAGAGGCAAGCTCGTCACCTCCAGCCAGAAAATAGAACTTAGAGCAAGGGCCCCTGGGGCCAGCACGGCTATCCAAGCAGAGCAGCCCGCACTATGTCTGCCTATATCTGTTTTTGTTCAATGGACTCTTCCCACGATTGACAACACTGTCTGTGACCCACAAGTGTGCCCAAAAGATTCCGTCTGGTCACTAGCCTTTCCTTCGTAGTTCCTTCAATTGCCATCCCTGGACCTGAGTCACCCTACCATCGGCTGGCCTGGCCCGTTCCACCTCTCCCCTGCAATTAGCCTATGGACATCAAAAGAAGCTGCACCATCCCCCAACCTCCTGGGCCAGCCTGGGTGCAGCCTGGAGAAGCCCCCTGAGAGGTGGTCTGTGCACTTGGCTGAGTGATCACGCTGCAGAACTGGGGGGCTCAACACCTCCTGGGTTGCCGGCCTGGGTCATCTGCCCAGGCAAGCACCTTTATGTCAGCAGGTTTGTCTGCAAGCAATGGGGTCAGTCCTTTACAGAGAGCTTTGAAGCACTGAAGGGAAAATCTGCTCAAAAAGAAAAACCCAGAGAGAAACAAGGCAGAAAGGAGAACACACTGCTATCCTAATCCTGGCCTCTGGCCTCCCTGCTTTCCACAAGGAGTGCTCACCTTGTGGAGCACCCCGCGTCCCGCCACCCTGGAAGTTCGGAGCCCCCCATGGGCCCAGCTAGCAGAAGCCTCCAGGCCAGCAGAAGTGACAACTGCCGCATTGCCTCGCACTCCAGGCAGGGCCGGCTCTGACTCTCCCAGGCTCCAGCAGGTCGGCTCAGCTCCGAGCAGTTTGTGTTTTGAAAGTCTCATAAATTTCCAAGAAACTTCTCCAGACAACTGTCACGAGGCTGCACCTGCCAAACAAACACAAACAGAGCTCTCCTCCACCAGATTAGTTACTTAATTAAGAAGAGAAAGAGACAAGGCACATAATGTGGAGATAATTACCCATCTTGCCAAGTCTCCAAGTGTAGCGTGGCACACGCCGGCAAATTGCAGCACTGCCGCTAATGCATATTCATCCAAAGTTGTAACTGCTGTGAACATTTTCTACACAGACAGCAATATGTTCCACCAACAATCTGAGCTCTTCTCAAATTCCAGCATCTCCCGCACCCCCACCCTGCCTTCCCAGGCTCTTTCCCTCTCTGTGAAGGAATTTGCTAAACAAAGCAAGTAGCAAACAAGTTACAAGTGAATATGACCAAAACGCACTGCTGGCGATGCTATTGGCAACAATTAATTTTGGACCCCAAATTGAGGTGTTTGGGGTTTTTCCCTAACCTATTAACTCATTCAATTTGATCTCAATCAAATTGCAACGTTCGTTGAATGTTAACTGTTCGAGACCCAGTGCCCACCAGGTGCTCTTGAGGTATGAGTATAATGGTGTCACAGCCCCAGGTGCTCACCGACCATGGAGAGAGGTGCTCTCCGCTGAGAGCGAGGCAGGGTGGGTATTACTGTGATCTTCTTGGATGAAGAAATAAGGCCAGAGAGGGTGAGTCAGCTCTAACAAAATAGGTGATGTGGGCTTTGAACCTGCATCACCTGACCCCGAGTCCTGTGTAAAAGACAGGCGAGGGGAAATTCTGCCCTGGAGACAGAGGAGGATGGAGTGAAAAGCAGAATCCGGGAAGGGAAGGCACAGGAGACATGGGTCTGCTCCCAGCTCAGGTGCTTGCTAGCTCCACTGCCTCAGGCAGATGTCTGAACTGTGAAGGTGACCAATTTTCTCATAAATAACATGTAGATAGTGAGATCTAAGAAATAGAAATGCTGATAAGATTTAAATAAAGTCAGAGTCCCCAAACTGCTGCCTAGATTAGTGGGCCTGGCACTTGGTAGATGCCTAAGAAATGGCCATACCCTCCCTTTGGCTACAACGGAAGGACAAACTGAGCAAAACGAACCTGAGCGCAGAAGTGCTGGAAATCCTGTGAGATGGAGCTTCACGCAGGAGGTGCCGAGCTGGTCTCAACACAGAGGAGATCTGAGCAGACAGAAATGGAAGCAAGGACATTTCAGGTGCAGGCGAAACCTGAGGACCAGACACATTCAGGAGGGAGTCAGTGATGGTGTGGCCAGACCTGGGGTGGGGGAGAGGCAGCTGGAAGGTTGGTTGGGGCCAGGGGTATGAGACCTTGAATGCCAGGGTAAGAAGAACAAGCAGGAGCATTTGGAATACAATTTGAAAGGCGGAGCCAAGGTTAGCAATTTGGCCGTCTGGCCTTTGAAGGGAAAAGACCAGGGGAATCTCAGGACTCCAGAGAAGCAGGAATTTGTCTTTGTTATTTCTAGAACAGGCTCCTGTGACTGAGAACTTGACAGTGTTGTCAACTTTGTATAAAAACACACCAATGCCGTCCTTATCTGATGCCCTTCTCTCTGTTCAGCTTTCCTTGCCCTAGGCCAGCTGACAGAGCCAGCAAGAGACCACACCCAGCTCCTAAGAGAGATGAATAACCTAACTCATTTCAAAGAAACTCAGAATTAGCTGTCTTTCTCATTTCAGGTTAGGTCCCGAGTACCTCAGAGGACTTTAAGGGGAAGACCAACGCCTACCATCCCTGCTTCTGCACACTGCCTCTCCGAACCGAGGAAAACAAACAGGTTCCCACGAGGATGCTGGTCCCTTTGATCCAAGCTGCCTTGACCTCCAGGCAGCGAAACCCTGGGGACACCCCTGGTTTGGAGGGGAAGTGTGCCACGATTGCTTAGCAGTGCCTGTCGGGAGCGTGGCGTGGAGTCACATCAATTTTCCATCTCTGACCGTTGTCCCAGGGTCCTTGGCTGCTTTGAGTCTTCAGCGAGTCTCAGGTTAGTTTCCCACGTTCCTAAAGGAGCAGACATCAACAAGAACAATAGTAGGAACCACACAGGGAAGTCATAATATGAGAACGCAGGGGAAGCGGCACTGCTTTCTAACTGCTCTTCGGGGCTAAGGGTGAGGAGCAGCCGACTGCAGTGGGTCTCAGCCTTCACGGTGCATCAGGATAACCCGGGGCTTCTCAATGACTTGCTTTCCCCTCAGAGGTCTGGTTGAGTTGATCGGGGTGGGCTCAGCCTTCAACGTCCTTTAAAACTCCCTGGACTGTTCTGATGTGCATCCAGGGCGCTTTCTTCTGTGCTGACGGGAAGCCCAGCTGAGGAAGCAGTGCGGAGCCCACGATTTAGGCCCCTTCGTGAGGCTCCTGTTTCCCCAAAGGCCACCTGCAGGCTCCAATCCCTGCCCTGGAGGTGCAGGAAGCTCAACTGGGCTGAGCTTCGGGAGAGGGAGTGCATCCTGCTGCCGCTGTCAGGGAAGGCCCCACAGAGGCAGGATCTGAGCTGGGCCTGGCAGGACAGACAGAATTTAGACAGACCGGGTAACTTTCATAAATCAAGGTAGGGAAGGCATCAGGAGACCTGGGCAGCAGTGGGAGGCTGGCTGGAGCAGAAGTCCCAGAGAGGAAGGGTGGGAGAGGAAACCAGAGAGGGCCTGGGGCACAAGTGGCCCAAAGAGACTTTGCTAAGAACTGAGGTTGTGAACCAGGTGAGGGAGCAGGGGGGAGGGAGTCCTGCCAGGTGTGAGCCCTCTCGGATTTACCTGCCAGCCAAGTCCTCTGAGCCCCCATATCTAGCCAGCTGCTGGCTTCTCCTGTTGAGTTTCCTATTCAAATGAGTTATTCAAAACCAACTGTTCCTTCTGACCACAACTTCTTTCAATAAAGTTTAATTCCAAAATCAGCATCCTGGGCAGACCTTCAATGACCTACCCTTGAGAGTTCATTAGGGCCTCCCCTCTGCCAGAGGGAACAGCGGGCTCCCTCGCCAGCACCCTGAGGCCCCCGCCCCGAGGCCCCCTCCCCCCTTCAGTGTGCACTCCCAGACTGCCAAGAGCCTGTTGTTTCGGCTTGGCACCTGCCCATGTTGCTTCTCTTGTTCCTTCCTGTCTCCCACCTGTTCTCAGAGACTTCTAAATTAGTCATCTGTTGTCAAGGCAATGCTCTGCTTCCTCCAAGGTGAGAAACCTGAGTGAGGGATTCAATTGCTGGAGGGGGGAAGTGATTTCCGGGCTAGCTTGGTTCATATGTGTGTACAATAATCAATGCCTGGATGACAAAGGCTAGAGTGACCTCAAAAGGTGTGGCTCCTGACCCCAGCATTAGCATCACCAAGGAGTTGTGTTCGAATGCAGATTCCTGGCCCACGCCGATGCCGAGTCAGCACCGCTGAGGATGGGTCTGAGGAATGCTCATGGTGCTGGGAGACTCGGGGACGGTGGGCAGAGTTCTGGAGGTCGGAGAAAGTCCATCTCAGGCTTCAACGGCATGCAGCATACAGTTCAGGAGGAGTGTGGCGTCTCCTCTAACTTGACCGTGTAGGGGTGTTTCTAAGTTATGTCTTCACCACGTGCCATTTGTAGGGATGTGTGTGCATCCCAGAGCTGGAGAAACAGAGACACAAGGATTAAATAATACAGAAAGCCAGAATTGTGCTTGCAAATATTTTGTGGGCCCTATCAGTGACTTCCTATTTCCTGGCAAGTCTCTTTGAGCTCTCCCGGTGAAAAGGGCATTTCAGAGTTGTTAAAGACAAGTCAGCACATAATTACACCTCCATTCCTGATGGAACCGGAACTGAAAGGATGGCAGTGGTCCACATCGCTTTGTGCTGAAATCAGACACATACTGTTTTGCCTGTCCCCTGGAAGTCCACAGAATGTATTCCCCATGGTTGGTGGGCCAAGGGCTCACTTTCTCTTTATGAATCTGGTCATCATTGACACTCAGCCCTGCAGTGTGTTTGAAACTGCTTTGAAAACTGGGAAGTTTTGTTCAGATACAGGAGGTGGCAACTACAGGTATTCATCCCCTCTGCTGATTCTGCCCCAGCACCTGCCCCAAGCCAGCACCTCTACCACGCCTTGTCTTGTAAGGGAGACTCCAGATGCTCATCCCATTTCCCAGATGAGGAAACAAATGTGAGGGACTCACCCGGTGTCACGCAGTGAGAGACGGGGCTCTGTGTGCCTCTGAGAGACGTCCTCTTTCCGCTACCCATCTCCTCCTGTTCAGTCTTTCCTTCTTTAACCAAAGCCAGGATTCTGCACACAATTGGTGACATCATGCCTGACCCTCATGGTACCCAAAAGGGCAGTGACATTTTCAAACCAATTCATTTGATTTCTTCTGAGTACAGATGCCTGCCGGTGCATCAGCTACAGAGGCTGTTAGGAGGAGGAAGGCAGTGGTATGAAAAGCAGCAAACCCAGGAAGGTCAGGCAGAGAGGCCCCTGTTAGAGGAGCTACTGGCCCCTCCCCTTCCTCTAACACGTGATCGCTGGACATCTGCTCAACGAGGGCTTCAGGGGACACAAAGGACGAACAGAATGGACATGGCCTGCCACTCGGGAACTCATATTCTGACAGCTTCATTTTGTGCAGAATCCAGCCAAGTCGCTCCTTCACAAGGTGGTTAATAGACAAGGACCCGTGGGTTTAAAGAGGGGTACTAGGGTGAGGATGGTGGATGCCCATCCCAAAGTGGTGGCCCCCCAGGCGGACACAGCTCCAGTACAGACAGGCCTTTTCTTCTGCTTCTTCTTCTTCTTTTTAAATAGCTTATTTATGTATTTTTAGAGGGAAGGTAAGTGAGGGAGAAAGAAAGGGGGAGACACATTGATATGAGAGAGAAACATCGATTGGTTGCCTCTTATCAGCATCCCAACTGGGAACTCAAGCACACAACCGAGGCATGTGCTCTGACTGGAAATTGAACCAGTGACTTTTGTTTCGAGGAATGATGCTCAACCCACGGAGCCATCCCCGTTCAGGGCGACAGTCCTCTTATTCACGCGGTGACCAGCTGTTCTCCGAGCCCCTTTCCTACCTGAGGTGGAGCACAGTGGAGGCCAGAGCCTCTCCAAGGCACGCCCAGTCCGGTGGGCCCGACCATCCAGGCTCCAGGGCTGGGCAGGCCCTGCTACTCCTCCGACAGGAAGGTGCGCCCCAGGATGCCCATTTTACACAGCCCTGCACGGCACTGAAGATAGGAGGAGTCTGCTTCCTTTCATGGCAATGGCAGCAATGAAAGTATGGGGCAACCATGATGGCAATTGTTCCTTTGCAAAGTGGTTTGAGAAAACAGAGTGCAAAAATCACAAGACTCAGCCCCTGTACTCTGCCTCCTGGCTGGTTGTGATGGCTGTATGGCTGCTGTGAAAACACTGTAGAGTCAGCTGCCTGGGGCACAGGGCAGAGAGACTGGGACTCTACAACGATGAACGCTGACACCTGAGGACACTACCCAGGTGAGCGGTTTGCCTTGCCGCCAAGGACATCCTGACGAGAAATGGTGGGTCCCACCATATAATGGGCTGTCCTCTTCCCCCGTGTCAGAAACAGAGCCCACCTGCCCACCCCTAGGCTGGGAGGCCTGCAGAGTTGTGTCTGCTTCCTTTTGCTTTGCCCTTCAACATTCAGCCCACCATTTCCCATTTTCTCTCCTTCCTTGGTTTGCACTCAACCAGTTCTTCTCCTGCCTCATCTGGGGTCTTCTCCTCCTTTCCTTGGGAGCTGAGGCTCCCCCACCCTGAGCGGTGACTCAGCTCCAAGCTTGTGCTGGGTGCTTTGCCTGTCTTCTTACTTAATCCTCATAACCGTCCTAATCATCCACAATTACTGCTCCGTCTCTGTCAGCTCCACACTCAGACCTCATTTAATCCTTGCCTTCACCACTTGCAAGCAGTGGGGACATGGACAATTTTCCTAATTCCTGAGCCTTTATCATTGCATCCATAAAATGGAGCTGTTAAAAACACCAGCCTCTTTTTGGGTAACTGTGAGGATTGAAAGAGATGATGCCAAGCACAGAACGTGACACAATTCCTGGCTCACGCCCGCTGCCCTTGCACCATCGTGAGAGTCGTTACGATGAGCTCAGAGAGTTCTGAATGGTTTGTCTGTGGTTACACACTGATAAAGAGTAGAGCTAGATCTGAACTCAGTTCTAAATCCAGAGCTCTTCTTCCAGAAGACCTTGGGACGGTGGTTTTCAAGACATGGTCATCACAAGCGTATGTTCGTTCGTGATGCAGTCTTTCCTGTAAGTCAGCAGGACAACTGCTTGGCTAGCTGCATGCTGAGCAGCCTGGCACCAAGAAACAGACAAAGGTCCCACACAGTACTATGCTTGCCACTCAGCTTTTATTGAATGCAGGCTCACTCAACGTAGAACATGAACATACATTAATATCCTACTCATACTCTAGCAATCTAATAGAAACATAACATACACATATAGCAATCAATCGGGGATAATAAACCTGAGTCCCAGAGTCTCAGTCTGTAGATCCAGGAGACAGCACAGTGGGCAAGGGAGCCGTCAGCATCTTGCCAGGATCTCCAGAGCCAGCTGGGCGGCAGGGCAGATGAAGTCCAGCAGGGCAGAGCCTCCAGCTGCCGAAGCCAAGGGAGATCAGCATGGTGTGGAGCAGCACTCTGGAGTGTGGAGCTCGGCTGTCTCAGCAGTGGTCTGGAGCCTGCCTCAGTTATACCTTGAAAGTGGTGTGCTCCACCCTTCTGGGTCTTTTGATAAGTATCTTGGAGCCCCTGATGGCAAGCGGGGGATCTGTCCAGGAGCCTATCCATGGATGGTCCTGCTCTGCAGACATGGCTGTTCTGATCATGTGCACATATATCTTAGATGTGTCTCCTTGCCAGATGTGTCTGCTCTGACTTAGGTAGTTTCCCTCTTTTTTTAAAAAAATGTTATTTATTTATTTTTAGAAAGAGGGGAAGGGAGGAAGAAAGAGGGAGAGAAACACCAGTGTGTAGTTGCCTCTTGCTTTCCCCCTACTGGGGATCTGGCCTGCAACCTAGGCATGTGCTCTGATTGTGAATTGAACCTGCGACCCTTTGGTTTGCAGGCCGGCGCTCAATCTACTGAGCCATACCAGCCAGAGCTGAGGTAGTTTCCCTCTTGAACCGAAGTGTCATGGCTGGCTTGCAGCCATCTTGGCTGACATGAGTGACTCCACTTTGTTTTATATACTTTATGCTGTCTTGATCAGGCCACTGCCATTTTATTTGTCCTGCTCTCTGCAATGGTCCCTGGACCAGCAGTATCAGCATCATTGGAAATGTGACTTCTCCAGCCCCACCCAGGCCTGCTGAGTCAGAATGCCCTTCCAGGGATCCTGGTATGTGCCCACGTGTGAGAATACCTTTTCTGAGAAGATAGAGTAGGACACTCCCTCGGCCTCCTCACTGTCCCTACCTGCCCCCACCTCAGATAAACTTCGCAACTTTTTAACTACTCATGCAGAAAAGTACCAGGCAAAGCAAACAAAAGAGCCATTAGAATCAGGGAAGAAGTTAGCATCAACAGATTGATAGTTATTTTGAGCAAATTTTTTTAAAAAACAACATAAGGTGAGTTATCTCCTCATAAGTTCTCTTTGCACCCCTCTTGATTCCCAGTCCTGAGAAGGATCACAGTCTGTGAGCCCCAGCCACGGCATTTCCCCAGCCTGTGAAACCTGGCATCAGGAAAAGAGGGGTGGTTGGGGGTCGCCAGCTGCCACGGTGAGATCTAGAAAAGGGAAAGAAAAAGGCTGGCCACTTTCCCAAGTGAGACCGGGCCACAGAGCTCCCAAGGCCCCATGAGCTCGTCTGGGGAAGGAACAACAAAGACAGGCCAGGCTGGGGGGAGGCCAGCCAGCGGCCTGAGATGGATGCCCGACTCTGAGAGTGTGTGCCTCCTAATGGCTCCACTCCAGGAGCCTCATTCATCTCACTCTGGCCCCAGCCTTGCATGAAGGTCAACCCGTACCATGGCAGTCAAACTTTGGTTTCCTCCAAATAGCCACCTATTTGACCCAATGAGTCAGGGCTGTTATTTCATTCTTTGATTAGAAAGAGACCCCTGCAGAACAGATATAGCAGAGGAGAGCCCAGGAACCCCTGGAGAACACCTGCTCGCTCATGGGCCTCTCCACGGGGAGTGCAAGCAGGCAGGATCCGTGCTCACAGTACAGTGCTGGGACCCCTGCCTGCGTCCTCCCAGCTGCCAGGAGGCGGTGGCTGCCCATGCCAGCTGCAAGGCCAGCCTCCCTGCGCTTGGAAGTTGCACAGAATCGGAAGGCAGACGGCAGGTGGGAGCCCCACTGGGGAAGGCAGTGAAACTCACAGCTGTAAACCAGTTTATTATTGTTGTTAACTTGGGAAATAAACATCTTGAGCACACATAAAACATTGTGTTTTCTGCCTTTATGTCTCAGAGCCCAGGTTTTTCCCAACACAGTGGTGGCTTGGAACCAGGGTGGCCCAAGGTGACAGGGGCAGGGCCTGGGAGCTGGGGCCCCAGGCAGCCCCTGCTCCATCAGCCCCAGCCCTCACTCTCACTCAAGGGGTATCAGGAGAGGGAGGCACAGCAGGGAGGAAGGACTGTGTAGAAGAAAACACACACAGGCCTGGAGATGCATAAAGAAACATTATCACTTCCCCTGTGCTCCCTTGTGGTGTGTGCGACACGTGCTTGCCTGAGTGTGTGTGTGTTTCCATACAAGTGTGTGTGTTTGCGTGGTGATGCCCTCCTGCCTTTGCGCTATGAGCACTGAACAGGAAATCCTGCTGACAGGCAGGTTGCTACCGTCTGTCAACCATGACAGAGATTCCATGTAGGCCCTCGTGGTGCTGACGTTTTATGGAGATGTGACAAGGGGTCTCCTTGCACAGGTGTGCCCCAGGCAAATGCAGGTGAAGACAAATCTTTCAGGGACCTTGGGCTCTTCATTGGCCATGGGTCGTGTTTTGCTCAGGCCAATGCTAGTCACTGTATTAAAGAAACTTGAAATCACCAGGGTCTTGACACAGGATACTTCTTTCTCGATGAGGGTCAAGCGTTTCAGGTTGATGGGCAACTCTCCTGCACACAGCAGTTCTGGCATCCAGGCTCCACCCATCCTGTGGCTCGTCCCCCTCTAGGGCCTCTGAGTCTGCTGGACCCACCGGCAGCTGTGATAGGCTTACTCCCCACTGCTGAGAACCAGTCACATAGCCCCAGGGCATCACAGGGGAGCCTGGGAGATGTTGTGCCTGGCTGGACGGCCGCCCTGCCTATGGGCTGGGAGTATGAATTTCTAACAGACAGCCGGTTGTGCCTGCCAGGGGTCGTGGGGCTCAGCCTGCTGGAGGGCTGAACAAAGACACCAAAGTTGCAGTTCCCCATCTCACACAGTTGAGTCTCACCGCTGCTAAGGGCCTCATTGTCAGTAGAAAGTCTGATGGAAGAATGATGGGTGACTGCACATTGATGCTCTCAGCCACCTCAGTTTCTCTAACTGGAAAATGGGGTGACTAAAAGTACCCACTTTCCGAAAGTAAGTGAAGTTTACATGAGCCCCCAGCACATGATACCTGCCCGGATAAAGCCAATTAACAGTGGTGGGGAGGGGTGTCTCCCTTAGGGCTAATGAAGCCAGAAAAAAGACTGTTGGTGTGCTCTGCCCTCTACCCTAACAGACACCCCCAAACCCAGGTTCATGGTCTTCATGTCTGAGCCCAGCCATGGCCTTGAAGTCAGAACTGCGTGTGTGTGCTTGGTTGAAAAGCACTCAAGTAAAACCAAACTATCAGCAGACACCTCCCCACAGACAGCGAATGTGTACACACCATCACACAGAGAGGAGAGAGGAACAAATACAGATTTTTTTTCCAGGGGAAAAAAAATGCAGTTTTAGCTGCAGGTGCCACATGTTCTATTTAGTGTAGTTTCAGCGCAGTCATACACTGTCTAGCGTTAGAGAGGGTTGGAGTAAGCGCATGAATTTCAGAAACAGTGACTTCACTGGGAGTTGAGAGAGAGAGAGAGAGAGAGAGAGAGAGAGAGAGGCATGAGATGGGAGGCCCAGCCCTCACAGAGCTGGTGCTGGTGGGGGGGCGGGGGGGGTGGTGAGGAGGGTCAGCCTGGCATGGGCCATGCAAATCGGGAGCCCTGTGCCTGTGACAAGCCTGGCACTGCAGCTGAGGACAACTCCAGGGGAGGGCAGAGGGCGCTGCACTGGTCCCTACAGGGTAAGGAAGCCCACCTTCCTCCGTGGCCCCTTTGCTTGGCGGGGGCACAGGTCATGGGGCGGGGGGGCCATGTGAAAAGAGCCTGGTGCCCAGTAAGGCGGCTGGCTTTCCAGTCCTTCCTGAACTGCTTGAAAACTGTGTGACCTCAGCTGCTGTGAAAATTAAAGTGAAACTGTGCAAAGGGTACGTGCAAGGGTCAGCGTCCAGGAGCTGCATGAAGCTCGAAACTGATGCCAAGGGAACAAAGTGCTCTGTCAACCCTCGGGAGCGGCCCTCGCGGTCCGGCGACGTCGTGGGCACACCGGACTCACAGCACACGGGCCAGTCAAATCAGGGGTGCTGCCGGCTCGTTGCCTTCTCCTCCACCCGCCTCCTTCACTTCCTCCCCCCTCTCCCTACCAGGTAGCTGAGACAATAAACATGCAAAGAACATTCTTCGTTTTACTTAACTTTCCTGCCCTGATCTGAGGGAACGAACCCACCAGGAGCCGGAGTGGTGTGTGCATCATTTCCTTGCCCTCACAGGGTAGAAAACAACCTGACGCGGGAGTCGAACTGACCCGGTTTCCAGCCCAACTCTGCCAATGACTCTGGGGGTTCGGGCACGTTGTGTGAGTGGCCGAGTCTCACATTCCCCGTGTGCAAAGCGGAGGCCACACCCACCAGAAGAACAGATACAGTGCTGAAAATCGCTGTCTCTAGGATTTTGTAGCTATTCCACAGCTATTAGTTTCCTTTTCATACATGCTATTATTTCCATGCAGCCCTGCTTCAGTACTCCACTCTCGAATCTCCACCATCTGGTAAGCCTTTGATCCTTACAAAAATACAGTGCCCATTAGGAGAAAACCTGGGAGCTGTTCATGGTGGAAGGAGTGTCGCGTAAGGGGGACTGAAAGATGCTAATGGCAAATACATATATACACACACATACATATATGTATGTATGTATATAATATATTATATTAAATATGTATACACACAAACTCTGAGGGTAGTAGATTCTAATTCCAGTTCTAACTCCTGTGAATCTGTGAAGAAGAACTCAGAAGTCCTGGGTCTTATGTGGCAGAAGGATTGACAGCAGCCTCAATGCTTGTGTTCTGGAGTGCTCAGCACTCCTGGGGTGTCTGCCACCGCCACCACCAGGCTTCCCTTCCAGCAGGTCCTCCTAATTGCTCTTCCCGTGCACATGCTGCCCTTCGCTTTCCTTCCTCAGGACCGTGCAGCCTCCCTGGCTGCCGGGCATTGATATTCTTCCCTGGAAGCCCAGCTGCTTGCAGCCAGAGCGGGCTCTTGCAGCCGGAGGGGCAGTTTTGAGCATGCAGCACCATGCCTCAGCATCTTTCTCCCTGAGCCTCATTACGATATTGTCGATATTCCCCACGAAAGGGCATCTCTCCCGACACCTTCGCTTTTTCATTAATGTGTGCGAAGGCAAGTCAAGCCTGCTTATCATGAAGACAATTGTTGAAACCCCTCCTGGAGAAGGTTTATCCGACTGTGTAGGCGGTTTAATTTCAGAGACCCATTAATTGGCAAAATTGCTTAAGCAGCTACTCCTGGTGTCATTTCAGGGCTACTTTGTGAAAAGAAGAGAGGAGAGGGAGGGAAGGGAAGGAGGGACAGACAGAGGGAGAGGGCTTCCTGGCGGCCAGCCCGTGGTGCAGGCCAGCAGCCCAGCAGCCCCCAGGTGGGCAGGTCCCAGCGCTGTAGTGCCGTGGCTCTGGGCTCCTGCTCCCTCCTGCCCCGTGCTCACCAGGGCTCTCAGGTTCCAAACCCACATGCACACAGCACCACTTTCTCTGCTTCCTCCTTCTTCTCCAACCACTTCCAGCCAACAGCAAATTCCATTTATTTTCAACCTCCTGTTCAGGGTGTCAACTTCTCCAGGAAGCCTTCCAGGTTTGCTCCCATAAGATCAATCTCCTTTTCCTCCCTTCTCTCTCTTCCCCCACCACTCCATGGACTCCAAGATAAGACAGCATTATAGACAGGACTCGCCATGTCTTTTCCTCTCTGCCCATAGCACACAGAGCCTGTGGTCACAAACGGGCCGATGAAAGATTTGGTACAGGGAATGTGCAATGCTTGGGTGGTGGGTCCTGAAGTTGTCTATTTATTGAACAAACATGGCCCGGGCATTATGCTAGTAAGGAGTGTGAAGCTCATTCCAGGCGGAGAGAAAGTCAGACACGCCCTCAGGGGATGTAAAAGTGGGGACCCAAGGAAGATGCAGCACCCCCAGTTCAGGGGACTGCAGGGAGCCGGAGCTGGGACTTTAGAGGGGGTGTGGCAAAGCTGGTGATAGTTCTGACACTAAAGCCTTCCAGGAAGCAAATATATATATAAATGCCCTGGCTAATTCCAGTAGACAGATAAATCCTGGAATGAATATGCTGTTCAAAATATTTTCTCTGGCTGGTGTGGCTCGGTGGGTGGAATGCCAGCCTGTGAACCCAAAGGTCGCCGGTTCACTTTCCGGTCAGACCACAGGCCTGGGCTGCAGGCCAGGTGCCCAGTTGGGGGCGTGCGAGAGACAACCGGCTGATGTTTCACACATCTGTTTCTCTCCCTCTCTTCTTCTCTCCCTTCCCCTCTCTCTAAAAAATAAGACAAAATCTTTTAAAAAATATTGAAACACTACGTGTATGCAATAAAGAGCGGAAGCAGATGCTTCACCAGGTCTTACATTAGTCAGTCTCAGCCTCACAACTACCACTCGGAATAGGAACTGAAACACTGTATTATTCCACGCATAATGTGTACCCATGCTTTTGGCACAAACTTTCAGGAAAAACTTTTGTTTTAATTCAATTTTTATTTATATTTAGATACTTGTTTTTGTATTATAAAAGAACATTAGCATTTAGTTTTTAACATATTATGGTACAAGAAATTTTATGTAACAAATAATTACAAAACACAAGAACAGGTACAAGACATAAGAAATTTTATTTACTGGTAACAAAACTTACAATATTTATGTGTCATAAAAAGCCAAGAACTCTTCATCACTGCCAACATCAGAAGTATTATCTTTTTCAATTTCTACATTACCAGTGTCTTCTGAAGAGTCACTGTCCTCATCCCGGTAAATTTCATCGGCCTCAGTTCCACCCATAGCGTTGCTGAAGCTGTATTTTTTAAACGACTTCACAACCACTTCTTTCTTGACACCGTTCCACGATCTTAGGATCCAATCACAAATCTGGGCAATGGATGCTTCCTTGATCCTGCCTGTAGGTGTTAAATCGTCACCAGCTGACAGCATCCATGACGTCCACTCTTTTTTCATTAGGGCCTTAAAGGGCTTGTTTACTGATACGTCGTGAGGTGGCAGTTGGCTGGTTAGCCCACCAGGTATCACAGCAGGTTGGGTTTTCAAGTCCACTGCGGTTGCTTTTACACTTTGTGTAACATGGGCTTTGAAGTGATCAAAAAGAAGCAAAGCTGGTTTTTAAGTAATCCTCCAGGCCTCTGTGACCAGACTCTGTTAAACCCGATTTTCATGCCGTCTTCACTCATCCATCCTTCTTCATGCACGTGGACAATGATTCCCGTTGGAATCTTTTCTTTTGGAAATGTTTTCCTTTTAAAGATGATCACAGGTGGTAGCTTTGTCTCATCTTCACAACCAGCTAGAACAACAGTGAAATGCATTTTCTCAGGACCACTGATTCTGACAGCCATGGTCCTTGCTCCTTTGACACCCATAGTCCTGTTGGATGGTACATCAATGTGAGTGCAGCCTCATCCATATCGGAGATTTGGGACAGCTCAGAGTTGTCAATCTTTTGAAGACTGATAACATACGAATGAAATTCCAAAACTTGATTCTCATAGACTGCTGGAAGTTTGGGGGCAAGTTTTGTGCCCGTCCTCATGCTCAAAACTTCTCCTCATAAAGTTGAAACACCATTTAGGCATCCTTGAGAAATCATCAATGTTTTTTCTTGTGCTATTTTCCTTCTTCTCATGTCATCTTGGTCAAAACAGAGATCCCAGGAGATGCTGCTCCAGAATCTAGGTCTTCACCTGCTGCTCCCCCTCCGGCCACTTTGGAGGCCTCCCTCACATTGCCTGCTTCTGTCTTGGCGTCTGAGGAAGCTTTTCTTCCTGTCGCCTTCACAATCTGCTGACACCCTCTGTGGGAGGAGGTCCAAAGTGTCTCTCAGCAGCTCTGTTGCCATGCTTTTTGGCATATTTAATAACTTTTAGCTTAAAGCTTGCAGTGTACAAAAACTGTTTCAACATTTTCCAACATTTATATAGATACGGAATTAGTACTACCCATGTATAAGGCGCATCCTTATTTTCCCTCAAAAATTTGGGCAAAAAAGCACATATTATACACGGCAAAATATGGCACTTCCAGCTCCTCAGAAAGCTCTCTAACACCTCCTCCCAGTCACTGATGCCCAAAAGTGATGCCTGTTTTTACCAACCACGTATTAGTTTTGCCTGGAACCATAGACAGAAATCTTTCAGCTCTGGCTTCATTCACTCAACCTTATGTCTGCAAGACTCATCCATGTGTGTAGCTATTGGAACAAATAGGCTTTTAATGAGTGCCTCCTGTGAATTTAGTTCTGGCAAAGACTTCTTTATTACCTATCACACACCCACTTTCCCCTTCTTTCTTACTAGCAGAACTCCAATTTACATAGGGTGGCAATGTGCACAGCTAAGAGACTGCATTTCCCAGGATTCCCTAGCCAAGCGGAGTCGAGGTCAGTGGAAGCCACTCAACAGGACTTCTGGGAAGCTCTTTACAGGGGTCTGAGTCAGCCCCCCACCCCTCCTCCTTGTATCTGGGATGCAGATGTGACTGGAGCCCCAGCAGCCAGCTAGGCCTGTGAAGAGAACGAGAGTAGGCCGTGTGGTAAGGATGGCGGAGCAGAAAGCTGACAGAACCTGGATCTCTGGCGGCATCCTAGAGTCCCCGTGGGAGCCGTGGCCTGCCTTCTCTCAGGGCTGTTGAAGCCAGGGTTGTATTTACAGGTGGGAGAACCTGATCCTAATGATTATACCATATTGGTGCATGAAAGCTCCTTATGGAACATGAAATAAAACCTAGATTGTTTGCCATGGTCCACATAGCACTGTGTGACCTGGCTCCAGGCTTCCAGCCGATCTCTCCTCCCTTTCTCTTTCCTGCTTTTCCTTCACTGGGACCTTCCTTCATCTCCTCAAATACCTGAAGCTCTTTTTATGCCTCAGGGCCTTTGTATACACTACTCCTCCAGCAGTACCACTCTTTAGATAACACCTACCTGGTTTCTCTTCACTTTTCAATCTCACCTTAAGCATTGCCTCTTCAAAAAGGCCTCTCCTAAGCCCCTGGTCTAAACTAGATGACCCTGGTAGTTTCCATTTTGGCATTTATCACATTTTGTGATTATATAGTTGTTTATTTCTTTAAAGCCTGTTCACTGCCACTAAACCTTCAGTTCCATTATGACAAGGACTGTGATTTTGTTATGTTCACCTTTATGTCTCCAGAGCCTACCTCCCACAGAACCTGGCATATGGTAAGCACTCCATAAATATTTTTGAATGAATGAATGAATGCACAGATGCATGAATGAATGAATGAATCTGAGAGAAAATACAAAGGAGACTATAGGTCCTAGCTCTACAATAAAGGAAACTATAGATATCAGCTCTACAATAAAATAAAAGCAACAACATATAAGATACCATGATGAACACAACAAACAGAGAACCACGAGACCAAGGCCAGACTGGTGGGTGGCTGTCAGGTGTTCACACGAACAGGTGGTGTGCTGAGAATCCAGGGGAGAGGATAGTGGGGTCAGAAAAGGCTTTGCAGGATGGGGATGATTATAATAAACAGAAGGAAGGTTAAAAGCAATCAGCATATAGAGGAAAGTCTATTAATTAGGATTGGGTTTGATCATGAGTAACAAAAATGTCAAAATAACAATGGCTTAGCAAAGACACAACTTTGTTTTACTCTCACAAGCCGCCAGTGTCCTAAGTGCTTCCTGTCTTGCTTCTCTGACATTTTCAGTATATCACCTGGTAGTCTAACATGGCTGCTCCTTGTCCAACCATTGCATCCAGAATCCATGCAGCATAAAGAAAAAAGAGAAAGAGAAAGGGGCAAAGGATTTGCCAGGTTCTTTTACCATCTCATTGGCCAGGATCTAATAGTTGTATAGTCTATCCTAGCTTCAGGAAAGTCTGGGACATGTAGTCATGATTTTGGGCCCAGATAAATGTCAGCATTCTAGTACGTGAAGGAAGATGGGCAGAGTGGATACTGGGGCAAGCCACTGCAGCATCCACCCTAGGACAGGGAAGGCATTACATTTGTGGAGGTGTGGCAGATTGCAAAGAAGGCCACAATACACCGCAGCTCTTCCCATCAAGAGGTGGAGTCTATTTCACCATGTTTTGCATTTGGGCTGGCTTGCCACTTGCTTCCACCAAGAGCATGCAGAAGAAGAGACAGTGAGCCAATTCCAAGCTGAAGCCTCAAGAGGTTTTGCAGTTTTCATCCCTGCTACTCTTCAAACACTGCTGCCTCTGGGCTAGCCTGCTGGAGAATAAGAAACCATGTACAAAAAAACCCGAGGCATTCTAGCTGACTAGGGATCATCAGACCAGCAAGACCATCCAGGACCAGCCAGTCCTCGGCCAGCCTGCCAAAGGACAACAGATGTGTGAGAAGTGCAGACCAGCAGACATGTGAGCTGAATTAACTGTTGTTCGAGTCACTAAGTTTTGGCATGGGGTCCCACCCAGGAAGACAGCTGATACAGGTGGAAAGGCTGCAGATAAGGTGAGGACATACTGGACACATGTTTGGGGCTGAGTGGAGAGGAGAATTCTTGGAGGCTGATGTCAAGCCTGGTTCTCCCAAATATACCTGCAGATGTTTGTCCAGTGCTCCAATCCTAAAAGAAGAGTCTTCCTAGGATACAAAGGTCTTCCCAGATGCTTCTGGTTGGGGGAGCACTATAAGAGGGAATAGAAGTCCCAGGCTCCGAAACTCCATCTATCTCAATTGTGTGGCCTGAAACGAGTCCCATTCCCTTCCTGTCCCCAGGCTTTTTGTCTGCCAACAATGGTGTGCGCTGAAGCCCCAAGGCCCCTTCAGTGATTAAAATAAGATCAAGTCAGCAGTTGAGGAAGCAGAGGAGGCCAAGCTGGGACTTAGAGAAACAAGATGCAGAAATGGATCATTGATTAGAAAAGCTGCCAGGATCCAGAACGGAAACACTGGATCATCCTAGGAGGAGGAAAGGGGACTGAGTGTCACCCCCAAGTGGCCATGGCCTTCCTCTGAGGATTTTTCTTCCAACTACTCCTTGTCCTTCTCTGGCTGAATCACAGAGGCCCAAAGCAAAGGGACTTGGATGTACCCGAGCTTGCTCGGCAAGGAGATGACGGAGCTCTATTCCAGCCCAGATCTCTGGATTTGAGTCCACCTCCCTTGCTTCCACACTGATTGCCCCACCACCCTGCAAGCCAAAGTAAAGATTAGTGTAGGACCCTGGCCCCAACTCTGGGGTGCCACACACCAGGTCATTCCTTCCATCCAGGTGGGTCTGGGCCCTGGACCTCTACACCTCCTCCAGTCACAGGGGCAAACAGCCAACGGGTACCCTGTGCCCCAGTGACCCATGGCTGCACTGGAGTGCTCCCACGGCCACCGAGCTCCCCTCTCAAGTGAGGGTGGTGGTCAGTCCCATCTGCCCCAGCCCCATTTTAGGCAATGAGACACCAGGCCAAGAGGGTGGTAGCACCGCTTTCCCATCCCCAGGAGGAGAGTGGGCACATCTGCTGCTCCCCTGCCTGGCAGCTTGCTGGTGAACTTAGCCCCTGGGGGCCACACTGGCTTCAGACACCCCCACCTGATGAGGCTCATCTTCCAGGCTTCCACTTAAATCCCTGGTTCCTGCTGCACTGGCTTCCTGTTTAAAATGCTGTCTCAGCCCGTGCTGAGACCAGTGTGGTCCTGTTGGTTGGGAATCATCCTGCAAACAAAAGTCACAGGTTTGATTCCCAGTCAGGGCACATGCTTGGGTTGAAGGTTCAGTCCCTGGTTGGGTGTGTACAAGAGGTGATCGATTGATGTTTCTCTCCCTCTCTTTCTCCCTCCCTTCCCCACTCTCTAAAAACAAGTAAGTAAAATCATAAAATCATAAACAAAACCGTGCCTCGGCTGAACCCTGCGACCACTAGTCTCTGTTAACTTGCTAGCTCTGTGATCCTGGGCACTTTAGTTAACTTCTCTGAGCCTCATGCGTAAAACAGACATGATACTATCTCCATTCAAGAGGTTGTTGGATCAGAATTAACCTTTAAGTCTGATTACCTCTGGCTGTTCGAGAACAAAGGAGGTACACGCGTCCAACCGTGCGTGTAGGCTCTCAGCGCCCTGCTCTCTGGTCTTGACTCCCCAGAATTATACCTAAAGACTACATTTCCCAGGCTCTCCTGCCGCTGGCTTCCCATTAGGTTCAGCCAATGGGAGACACTGGTGGGAGACTGAAAGAGGGAAAAGGCATTTGTCTGCTCCTGGCACTGCCTTCAGCAGAGGCAGGGGCCCTGTGCCTGAGGGCAGCTGCTGCCCTGGGGGCTCGAGCAGCAGCAGAGGAGGTTCCAGCAGCACGTGCAGGAGATGAACCCAAGGTCCCCCCTGGGGGTCAGGGCCCCAGCAGGGCACCTGTGCTGCACAAGGACACCCAGGACAAAGGCAGCTTCCTGGTCAAGAGCTAAGAACCTTCACTTCCTTTTGCTCTCTGAGTCTTTGAGCCCCCTTGTAACCAATTTCTTGCATTAAATCCACTTGAAATATCTAGGGCAGTTCCAGTCTCCTGCCTAGGTGGGCAGTCAGCAAGTGGTTTACCCCTGGAGGGTCTAGCACTATAAGCATCTTCCTTCACCGAACCTTAGCCCAAGCCTGCAGAGGTGCCAGAACCACCTCGGCATCCCACTCTCCTGACATACACACACTGCCCGACACGCAGATCAGAACCCAGACTTGGGCCTCAGTTTGCCCACCAGATCAACTGCATGAAAACTTGGCCCTCCAAGGTTTGTGAAGGAGCCCTCCCTTCTGTTCTAGTCACTCTCCAGGCCCTGAGTTGGCCCCAATGTCCACAGCTCACTGCTTCCCCACCCCTGCCTGGGGCTCGCAGCCTCCCCAGTGAGACCGAATTCTAAAGTGTGTACAGCTTCCCACCCACCCTTTTGCCAAAGCGGGGAAGGGAATGACTTCTGCTGCCGGCACAACTCAGGGGTGACTCTGGGGCTGGAGTGGCCCGGCAGGGATCTTCCAGTCTAGCCTGTGCTCTTCAGAGCAGCAAGGCACTGTTATACCCATTGGACAGATGAAAACAGCGAGTTTTGAAGAGACAAAGTGACTTGCTCACAGCTCTCTTCTGGGAAACACTTGCAGCTGTCTGACTTCAGAGCTCACCACTCCCTGTTGTTGATTCTTCCAACCCCTCTTCCCTGTGTCGGTGCTTGTGAGGCCAACGCACCCTTCAGCTCTGCAGAGCCCTCGGCTCAGGCTGAGTCCCACGTTCTACACTTTCAATCCTCAGACCCCAAAACTTACGATGTCTCCGATTTCATCTCTGACAGCTGCTTTTTTCTGCCAAGGAGGACGCTCAGGCGCGCTAAAGCGGGCCGGTGTGCCTCTTCCTAGAAACACATTCCTTCTGAGCGGAGGCCGTCAGCTAGCCCCGAGGTCTAGACGTGCAGTTGTGTGCTCACTCTCCTGAAGGGGGCCCCCCACCACGTCTTCCATGTGAGTAGCGCCCCACCCGAGAGCTGGGGTCTGCAGTCTGCGTGACCCACCACCGGTCCCTGTCTTTTCAGAGACAATGCATAACCCAAAAGAACACATGACTAGGGATCAGGAGACCTGGGTCCGACCTGGGATCTCCCTTGAGCCACTGACTCTCTCTCTCTGTGGAAGTGCGTTTCCTCTCTAGAAAAATCAGGGTGTATTTGTGCAAAGCTTACCACCTACAGGTGTACTTTCTCATTCAATCGTAGCAAGTAGGGCAGGCCTCCCCATTGCAGAAACGGGAGATGGGGGCCAGAGAGCTGAGGATCTGCCAGGCGTCCCGCAGATCAGGAGGGCAGAGCCTGGCCTCGGACCCTGATCTTCAGGCTCTGCCTCTAGCCCAGCCACAGCGACTTGGGCAGCTTTCTGGGCTGTGAAGTCACAAGAAAGTTTGTGCCTGAGTGCCTACGCAATAGCTGATCTTGCGGAGGGTTCAGACGGGGCCATAGGTGGCCCAAGTCCATCAGCTTCTTCCTGGGGAGACCTTTCTCCAGATTAAGCTCAGCGCTGGCTCCTCAAGGTGCCAGGTGGAATCCCGACATTTCCCCGCCTCCCCAGGCCTGGCAAGCGGAGCCTGGAACAGATGCCGAACACCTTGTTCCTGGCAAGAATGATGGATTTGCAGGTCCCCTCCAGGAGCCATGCTCGGTCCCCTAGCGCACGCTGTGTCAGCCCATCCTGAGCCAGCGAAAACAAACAGTGTTATCCCCCCTCTGCTGACTGCCACGCAGTCTATTTATACCACTTAAGACCCAGGATGAATGGCCCCTCCATTTCATAATGAAAGGAATGTTTCATTTTGCAGAGCTAAGGAACTGTTTATCGAGCATAAAGACAACATTTATACTGTGCTTTGGTAATAAAGTGATCTGCAAGTTGGTTCACTGAGGTGGTGGCTTACCTCCGACCCAGTCGTCTCCCCTCAGGTCGGTGTGGGAGGGATGGGGGAGCGGAGCAGGGAGACTGTTGTACGGGGAGTCTCGGGCGGGGGGCCCTGAAGTGCCCTTCCAATGACTGCATCACCTCACGGAGCCCTTGTGGCACTCCAGTGTTCAGTGACTGCCATCATTAGCCCCCGTTCACGGGTGGGGAAACTGAGGTGCAGAGAAGCGCGGCAGCTTTCCCAGGTCACAGAGTCAGTAAGTCGTAGAGTTTGAATCCAGTGCAAGCAGACCGGCTCCAGGGCCCGCTTGCTGTGCGGATCTGTTCTCGGCCCACGAAAGTCTAGAAGGTAGAAGGGATGCACCAAGAGGTGGTGCATGAGAAAAGAATTTTGCAGTTCTGAGGCGAGCCCAGCGCTGGGTCCCTGCCCCAGGGTCGCGTTGGCACCTGACTGCAGTGTCCTGAGATTGAGGCCCACAGGGACCTCGCTCTCTAAGCACCCCCTGTCACGTTCCTCGCTGTCACTGCCTTGCCAAAAGGGCTTCCCCTTCAAAGGTTCTGCCTGCACAGCTCTGTTCTGTCACAGCCAAGCAGTGTGGGGAAGTGGCCTGTCCTTACTGCCTCCATGACCTGCTGATGTGGGTGCCCCACCCGGGTGCCAGCATCGCCTCCATCGGCACTCTCATTCTCCACGGCGATGGCCTGAGTGTTTGCAGCCCCCACCCCGATCCATGTGGGGAGGCCTATCCCCGGTGCTACGGTACTGAGAGGTCGGCCCTTGGGAGGTGATAATGTTAGGTGAGGTCGTGAGGTCAGGGCCCCCATGACTGGATCGATGCCCTTAAAAGGAAGACAGACCGGAGCACTCTCTCCGCCGTGTCAGGCCACAACAAGGAGGCAGCTGTCTACACATCAGAAAGAGAGCCTTGCCAAGAACTGGACGTGCCGGCACCTTGACCTTGGACTCCTCAGCCCCCAGAACTGTGAGGAATCAATGTCTGTAGGTTAAGCCACCCATCTCTGATATCTTGTTATAGCAGCCTGCACTCTAAGACACCCCCAGAGGTGCCAGGAGGGAGTTCATGGTAACACCCGCAGTTACCATGCGGTGCTATGTGCCAAGCACAGTGCCACACACGTCAGAGGTCACTGCCGATCGTTACAGTAGCTATGGCAGTGAGCTATCACTTTCTCTGGCTTAAAAATAAGGGCACAGATGCAGGAATGTCAGTTAACTTGCCCAAGACCACACAGCAGGTGGTGGGCAGAGCAGAAAGACAAGCCCAGTGTTGGTCACCCCCAAAGCCCCGTGGCCTCCGGCTTCCTGGGTGAAGACGGTGCTGGTTCCCTGCCTCCTGCCCTCTACCCCACAAAAGCACCAGTCTGTCTCTGAAGTAGACTGAATAGTCTCCCCAAAATGTCCACATCCTAATCCCTGTAATCTGTGAATGTCACCTTATATGCAAAGGAGACTGTCAATGTGATGAAATGAAGGGTTTTGAGCTGGGGAGATTATCCTGGACTTCCTGGGTAGGCCTCAAAGGCCATCAGCAGCGTCCTTGCGAGAGGGAGACAACTGCAGAAGAGAGGGAGGCGTGTGATGGCAAAAGCAGGGACTGCAGAGACGCCCCTGAGCCGAGGGGTGCTGCAGCCTTGGCAGCTGGAGGAGGCAAGGAGCAGACTCTCTCCTGGAGCCCTCAGGAGGAACCAGCCATGTGACCACTTGATTTACCCTGCAACACTCATTTCTAAATTCTGACCTTCAGAACTGTATGAGAACACATTTGAGTTACTCTAAGCCACTAAACGTGGGGTAATTTGTTAGAGTGTCAATAGGCAACTGACACAGACCTCCGCAGCTCAGTCTCCCAGCCAGGTCCTGATTTCAGAACTGTCGTCCCGGAGATGCCACAAGTGTGCCGGCCTGGTCAGGGTGCCAGTATGGGGCTGGGGGCTCCGCCACTGTGTACGTAGTGTTGCCGCTGGTGGGAATCCTGAAGTTCCCAGACAAAATGCGACTTGCTTGAAATCGGAAGTGAACAGTGGGGAAAGTGAAACTTGAACCCAGGGACTCTGGCTTCCAGATGACTTCTTTGTCCTCTCCTTCCTCTTTTGGGCAAGCTGTGCCTTTAAGGAGCGATTGATTTCCTGTATGAGCAAGTGTGTGTGTGTGTGTGTGTGTGTGTGTGTGTGTGTGCGTGTGCTCCTTTTTGTGTGGTTTGTGCTGGTGTTGTACTGGTTATTTATTTTGCCCCCACAGCAGATTACAGACCTGGAGCACAATAAAGAAGAGAGTGTCATTCTAAGTTTGCATCATCATTCCACTCGCCAGCTGCAGGTTTTATCGGTGAGAAAGCTGTAACAGGAAGTGCTCACCCAAACCATCTGTGCTCCTCCTGGGCACGGCCTTGGCCTTGCTCGGGCGGTCCTCGGGACTGGCTCTGCACCGCGGCTGTGGTGGGAGTGAGCTCGGCCACTCACAGGTCTGCGAGCTCCAGGGAGGCACACTCGGGAGACAGCGAGGGCTTGGGGCCAGGCCACCCCAGTAAAGGGAGTCATCGTCTTATTGCTGGTGGAAGGTCTTGCCTTCAATTTGTAAAAGCAAAAGGCAACATCTGTGAAGTGAAGTGAAGCAGGGCACAACCAAACGAGGCCCCTTTACTGGGCCGCCTCTGGGTCGGTGGGGAAAGTGGTCGGGACAGGCTGACACACCACAGGCAGTCGGTGGACAGTTGTTGAATTCACTAACTAGAGTTTAGTACCAATGAGTGATATTTAAATTTCTTTTTTCTTTTTTTTCTTTTCTGTTTTATTTCTTCCCCCCTTTTCCCCCTATTTCTTTCTCATTTTCTCCTAATCCCTAACATCATAGGGATGAATGGGAGAAACTCCCCAAAATTTTAAATATTCAAGAAACTTCTCAGCCTTTCCTTCAAGTCTACCTCCTTCCCGTACCCCAGCCCTTCTCTACAAAATATGAGTAATTTTAATAACTACCACCCAAATACGGACATTTTTAATGTGTCAGGTCCAATGCTCAGTACTTGCCTCACTTTGTCAAGCACTGTGCTAACACTTCTCTTAAAACTCTTAACTCACCCTGCCTTGATTTTCAGTCGCTTGTTTACTTGTGAAGCTTAAGGCAGGGATTAGGTCTTTAACTCTCTTTTAGCCCTCTCCTCAATCACCTGTGGCTAAAACTAGCATTTATCGGGTACCGCGTGGTTGGGTAGATGAAGGGATGATGGATGGGGATGAGTGGATGGAGAGCTGAATGAAACAATTTACATATTTTTTCACTCCTAAGTCCCTGGGAAATCGGGGCAAACCGAGGCTCCCTTTGATAGCAGAGAGCTCTAGGACACCGAGGTGCAGGTGGATGGTGCAATGCACAGCCAGCTCATTCAATACTGCAAATAGGTAAAAAGGATAAAGTTCCCCCAAAGTCCAGAAATCCATATGGGTGTCTGGCCCCGGCCAAATGCACATGATATATTCTCATTAATAAAGCCAGACCAGCGTCCTCAAATTATCTAAGGAATACATTTGCCCACCCACAGCGACGGGGGAAGCCATTACTTATTAATAAAGCAATAGCTAAATCTAATTATATCCCCATCAGAGGCAGCTGGTAATAAAACCGAGCTGGTCTTCCAGAGCTCCGTGACCTCACTGACCTCAAATCAAAGTTTAAACCATCCGTCAGCTTCCAATACATTCCCAGCACACCTACCAATTATGAGCACCCTGGTGCCGCTGTCTGCCGGAGGTCAGAGGTCACTGCATGCACTAGATAGCTGGGAGCTGGAATGGGGCTTTAGAAATCTCATTATCCTGTTAACCATACATTTATCTGACAAGATAAAAGAGACTAGGTGACCAAGCTATCATTAAAGATTAATAGAAAGTATAAAAAATTCAGCTGCAACCAGCATTGCTGTTTAGAGCTTGTGATCGGCATGACAGGGTTATTAATCAGGGAGCCAAAAAGATTTAGGTCTCTGCTCTTGATAGTTTCTATTTTTATTTTTAGTTTTGTTTTTTTCTTCCCTCTGTCTCCAGTCATTACCTTGTCTCCTGCAACCCCAGACGGGAGGTCAGAGGAGATTCCTGCTAATTGGATCTTCTGGTTTCCAATCATAGCCCATCAGGCCAATTAGAGATCGCCAGGACTCGGAGGTGACGCAGGAGGCAGCAGGGGAACCCTGGTGGGCTGGGAGGCCATTCAAGCTGCTGCCTGACCTGCCCACCCTTCTTCATACGCGGGGCCTGTTAATCACCAGGGAAATCAATAAGTTTTTAATTCAGTTCTGCCCTGCAAGGCACACCCAAGCTCAAGATGATTTCTGCTCATTTGATTTCATTTCTCAGTCCACTTCTACCCAGGAGTCAGAGAGGAGGCCGTCTAAGGCTTAGGGGTTCTTTTTATTCTTTTTGGTTCTACCTCTTACTGCCCTCCCCACCCCTGCATTCTCCTTCTCCTTTTTGATCATAAATCAATGTCCTTTCCCCACGAGACCCTGGAAGGCATTTGCGCAGAGAACTGAGCAGCTCCCCTTCGCCCCAGGCCAAGGCAGACAGGCAGGAAGGTGATGCAGTGAGGGGGGAAGTCGTGTGGGAGCCGTGGCCCCACAGTCCTCAGAAGGCTCTCGGGTGTGAGTCAACCGCAGATGCCCTGAGGTTGGCGCAGCATCAGCAGTGAGCACGCGATGGCTGGCAGGGCCCTCAGGACTCAGGTCTGCACCCTCTCGGCCACCTGCTGGGTGCTGGGTGCTGGGTGACCCCCGAATAGTCAGCCAGCCTCTCCGAGCCTGCTTGCCAGGCTGGGAAACGGAAACAACCCCTCCTGTCAGGGTTGTTTGAAGATCAAAGGGAATCCTGGAGTGTGATTTCTTCTATTGTAATCACTTCCTGGCTCACTCCAGCTTCCTCTGGATTCCATTAAAGCTAATCTGATAAATCAATTAAGGATGAAATGTCATCGTTGACTAGCCTCTGGTTATTTGCCAGAGTTCAAGGGCAACATTTTATTCCTCTGTGTAACTTGACTGTTCCCTGAACAGCCACCCAACCACCCACACACAAGAAGTGAGTCCTCAGTGGACTGTGTCTGGGCTCCCTCCCCCAGGTCACAGACGCTGCCCAGGCCTCCTGAGCACAGCCCGCGCAGGCTCCCAGTCGGGGCTCCACGAAGGAGCCCATGCCTGGCTGGGTGAAAAGTCCAACCACCTGCTAGGAGAAAAGTCAAGGTCAAAGATGGTCAAGCAGGGTTGAAGATCCAGCCCAAGAAGCCAAGGAAGGTGAAGTGGAAAGAAAAATCAGGAAAGGAAGGGAACAGGTTGGGAAAAGGAGCAAAAAGTGGATCGGAGAGAGGAACTTAAGACCGAGGTCATACACAGACGTGGTGTCTAAAGATGAGGCTCTGGCTGTGTGGCGGGGGCCGACTTGGCGGTTCCTAGGGTGCCGCTGCTCAGAAGGGCATGGAAACCGTGCTGTCAGCTGCGTGTTTGCGGTACAGAGCCAAATGCTTATCCTGATCCGCAGGACAGCCAGGCAGGCAAAGTAAGACAGGCAGGGTGGAAGCAGGGACGTCTTCAAGCAGGAGCATGACCTGAGAAGAGAGGTGTCAGGAGACATGCTTCGAGCCATGTTACACAGAACAGGTCCAAGGAGGAGGCCTGGGACTGGGGAATGAAGGAGAGGCCCACAGCAATGGTCCCAGGAGGCCAATGTAGGGCAGCAATGCTGGGATCGCACACGAAAGGAAGCTGGCAAGTGTATTCACTATCGCCCACACGGAGTTCCAACCAGTCCCCTCGGCCTGCTTTTCACTTTTTCTGCACCTCCTGTCCCAGGCTGTCCCAGCCAAAGCCTGCCCAGCAGTGGCGCAGCCCCGGCCCTGGGGCAGGTAAGTGGAAAGTAAGTCCTCGGCTTCTTGTTTTCTTTCCCTCTCCTGACCCCTGCACTGCCCGACTCTGTCCTGCCCATCTGCAGAACTGGGGCGTTTGGTATTCAAAGCAGCACATGTCCAACTATTTACTAGATGTATATCGAATAAGTAATGACACTTTCAAGTATTTGTCCCCAGAAAATACTTTTCCTTTTAACAGCAATGCCCATTGTTTGGAGGTCTCACATCTGAGAAGCAAATTCAGAGAAAGACAAAGAATTTACAACAGGAATCAAATGGCCTTACCGGCAGACACGGGCATTTTCCACAAACCCATATCCTCATAAAAAGTTTCCTAAAAGATGAAAGGTTCTGAGGCTAAGAAAGGTGTGGCAGGGAACAGAGGTGGGGGAGGAGAGAGAGAGAGAGAGAGAGAGAATACCTGTGTGTTGTGGAGAAGAAGAAGAGAAAGAAGAAAACTAGTGTTGGGCATTGCTCTTATTTAATCCTCCATTTATCATGCCCATGTTCCAGCTAAGGAAACTGATACTCAGAGACATGAAAAACTTGTTCAGAATTACTCTGCCTGTGTCAGAGCTGGAACTCCACAGCTCAGAGCTGGCTCGGTCTTGCTGGAAGGACTGGAGATCCCCACCCAGTGGCATGCCTAATATTTTCTCAGATCTCTTTGTGTTTGTCGCAATCATTTTCTGAGTGCCTTCTGTCTCGGGCATTGTAGCAGAAACTTTGTACATGTTATCTAATGTAATGCTCACAACATTTCTGCAAGCAAGTTAATTATTCCTATTTCAGAGATGAGAAAATTGAGCCACTACAAGATTAAGCAAATCTCCCCTAAGCAGCTGTAATTCAAATATGGGTTTGTTTGATCCAAAGCCCAACTCTTGAACACTACATCACACTTACTTGGTTTAACATGACCCGGTTTGAGCCTTGAGAATTCAGAGTTTAGGTAGATAGGGAAGCCATAAACATATGAGAATCATTCTATATGATAGTCTATATGTAAAGGACAGCAGCTACCCTACATCACCAAAGCTCATATTCTCTCCATCTTCCCACTCCATCATCGTCAGTATGTCCACTGTAGGCTAGCTTCCCTCATGATTACAATAGGGCTGCCACAGCACCAAATATCACATATAGTTCTAACAACACTCAATGTAAGAAGAGAGATCAGTTAATTCCTGTCTCTGTTTATTCTCTACTTTTATTTTTATTTATTTCATATATTCCTATTATATTTGTCTAACCTTTTGTCTGCGCATATTTGTGAAGACCTGTTGAGAAGATGGTCACCTAATATTAAAAAGGCATGCATGGGTCAATTTGTTTTTGAAATGAACACACAATTTTTTAGGTGAAATAAGAAAGTCAGGATTCAAAAAACACAACAAAATGTATCTTATGATGTCACTTTCTTAAGATGCCTCAATGCCTCCCCCACGCTGTCTCCTGATAAGATAAAGGACAAAGTCCTGAGCGAAGTTTGGAAGGCCCGCTGTGATCTGGTCTCTGTGGTCTTGCCACAGGGCAGCCGTCCTCCAACGTGCCAGGCGGGTCTGCGTTTCCTCCGCTTGGGCTGCTCTCTGTGGCTGGAGGACCTCCCTGCACAACTCCCCCAGAGAAAGCCCTAGGCTTCCTCCAGCCCAATCCAAATACCACGTGCTCCTCGAAGCTTCCCCAGGAAGCTCAGTCAGAAGGAATCACTCCCCTGTTCAGGGATTATAGAACTGCATTTATTCTTCTACTTTAGGACATGTTTCAAACTTCCTTGCCATGTGCTATGCTGGAGCCAGGTTCTGCTTGTTCTCAAGACCTGATTCTGTGCATCTCTTCTGTGCATCTCTTCCAAAGATGTCCTATCAGTCCCTTGAAATCAGCCACAATGGAACTATTTATACCATAGGAATTTTCAAATGCTATAACTGAGTATATTTTCCCCTGGGGAAAGCTGGTGGTTAACCATTTACCAGCACATCCTCCTTCCGCCTCAATCAGTTCACTGAGGTCAGTCTGACTACCGCCCCCAAGCCCCTCGCACAGTGCTTTGCTCAGGACAGGAGCTCACTTGCAGATAACCACCTTCTGGAAATGCAGTGTAAGCAGAAGGGCAATCCAGGAATTGCCTGTCGTCCCCAACCTGTGGGCATCTGCCAGCCCGGACTGAGTGTGAGAACTGCTGTCGAGCAGGTTCCAGCTGTCTTCCTGGAGAAATCCAGTCCCGCCTGTGCGAGAGGAAACGCCAGGGCTTAGCAGGAATGAGGGAGATATAAAATAGCCCCAGGCCTCCCCATTCCCTAAATCTTACACAATGGAGAGGCTTAAGTGAGTCAGCAAATGAGCCTAGCACTTCGTACTTGGAAAATGCAAGGAGGAGGGTTAAACCAGCCCAAGTAGCATCAATCACGGGTTTACCAGTGGGGTCAGAGGGGTCAATCCAGTTTCCTAAAGCACTGTCTGTGCTTCTCAGGAGAGACTGCAGATGACAGAGAGGAGAGCAAAAGGCAGGCCTGGGCGGTGCTCCCAGGCAACCCCCAAGTCCCCGGTTTTCGGCTGTGACCTGCGGCACGCCTAGGGCTGTGTGGGACATCGAGCAGGCAGGCTCCCTGGATGGCCAGACTCAGCCGTGAGGCCAAGCTGCTCATTGGCCAGGCTCTGGTTGTCCAGACTCCTGCCTCCATGTGCCCTAGAAGCCCAAACGGGAGGAGAACTGGAACACTGTCCCTCCAGCCAGCGGGCGGGCGGGGCCTGGGTCTCTGTCATCCATGTACCCCACCACAGTACCTGGTCTGTGGGTGGTTCTGAACAGTGTTTGTTGAAGAAATGAATCTGAGCTTTGGTCCTCTGCGCTGTGTGACTCTGGGCCTCAGTGTCCCCATACAAACAATGAGATGCCTCAACGTTACAAACTCAGTGATACCCCCCTCACCCCATCAGCTTTGTCACCTTATGTTTCTAGGTATGTTTGGGCCATGTCCCCAGACAAGCACTCAGGGGAGACTGGGGGCTGCAGGGCTGGGCTTTAACACGCCTTAGCAGAGACCTGGGCCCCAGCTTGGGGGTCCTCCTCCTTGGCTCAGCCCCCTGCAAACCGGGCTCTCTTCCCATTGTCCTGACTGTGCCTAGAGCCCACCCAGCGTCTGCCTGCGGGAGCTGGCGAGTGACGACAGGAGACGAGAAGGCCGCTCAGCTCAGGTCCTGTGCCGCCGTCTGTGGGTGGCTTCCCTGAGTAGGAGGATGTCAGAGACACGTCAGCACTTCCCTGGCTGCTGTTCCAGGCAGGCGAGGTGGGGAGAGTGCCTGGGGATGCCCCGGCCCTGCAGAGCCAGCCTGCCACGGCTGGGAACTGGCACTCGAGAGGGGCCCAAGTTGCCCTGCACCCCACCCACAGCCACCAGGGGTCTGAGGATAAGGGGACAAGAAAGATGTTCCTGCACTTCCTGCCAACCAGACACTGTAATTTGCCTCATTTCTTCCCTTCCACAGCTCTGCAAAGCAGAGACCATTGCCCCAGGTTCCAGACAGAGTCAGCGAGATGGTGCGCCGTGCCCGGGGCCACTCTGGCTCCAGGGCAGAGGCCTTCGGGAATGATGGCGGAGGTACGGGGCACCACACTTGGCTGAAACGTGGGAAGAGTGTGCCACCAGGACATATGCTCACTGCTTCGGCGTCCACATGTGCATGGCAGGTGTGTCCCTTCCACCCCAACTGGGGACACACCGGAGCACCATGGCCCCTGGGCTGGCCAACGTCCAGAGCATCTTTTGGGGAGGTGTCCACGGGGGACAGCTGAGCAGTTTAGTCCTGGCCTTGCCTGCCTTCCCTGCCTTGAGGTAGGCGGGGTGGTGTTCCCATTCATGTGACTTCTGGGGCAGGTGAGGGATGGGCAGTAGGATGTGACCACCCCCCAGGGGAAGCCAGTCTGGGACCCAGATTTTGGGCCTACCTTCCCTGGGGCCACAGCCCCACTAGGGACCCAGCCAGAGAGACGGGCTGGGGGTCTTTGACTCTGCACCCTCTGGCCTTTCTGGATGCCCAGCCTGCCCCTCCCCATCCCTGCTTCTCTGTCCAGGCCTCCCACTCGCCGCTTTAACTCTGCACAGGAAAAGTCCCCAGCCTCCTTCTTCCCCCAATAAGTTTCAGAAGCCCAGGAGATGTAGCTTTAAAGGCCCATTAGACCAGAGCCCCAATGTCAGCAAAGTAAAAACAAGCTTTTCCTTCCTGGAAAGCAGCACCCACCCACACCTGCATGTGGCCCTTCCCCGGGAGGGCTTCTGTGGAAGGCAGAGGGACAGGGTCACAAATGAGCCAACACAATTCTGTGTTGCTGTCCCTCATAGGAGGAGTAGGAGCTCCAAGAGGGTGACTAACTCACCCAAAGGCACTGGTGTAAAGGCAGGAGTCTGAGCCATGTCGGCCCGCAGAGCTTGTGTTTGCAGGTCCTTCCACTGACGCCACTATCTAGCCAGACTCCAGCCTCAAGGGCCACCTCTGTGGGACAGCTCTCCTCCCAGACCTGGCGACCCCAGCCCTCTGCTCAGTGAGCAACTGCCCCGCCTCCGGCGTGACCCAGGGACCCCACCCAGGGCTGACCCAGGGACAGCCTCCTGGCACATCTCTTGTCTTTCCTTGTCCCCCACCCTCCACCTGTATTGCTACTTGTCATTTACTAGAGTCTATGACGAGCCAGAGAGTCTGCTTGGCACCGAGGTGAGCAAGCAAGACAAGTGAGAGCTCCGGCTCTCAGAGTAGACATTCTTCTTGGGGGAGGCAAGACAATGACAGTGAGATCATCTCTGCTGCTGCTAGGTGTGCTGGGAAGGCGCCGAAGCCAGGCGGGCCCAGCCAGCCGCCCCTTGCTGTCCTGTGCCGGCCTCACCTCACTGGTCCCCTCACTTGACCTTGGAGAACAATAATGGGAGGAGTAGAGGCAGGAAGAGACCAGGCGAGGCCCTCTTGAGTGTGACAGTGTCCTAGACTTTCACGCTCACATGGAAGGCAGAAATTATCCCCAGCTACAGATGACAAACCGAGGCTCTGAGAGGCAGCTCAGAGACACAGGCGCCGGTGTGGAGACCCAGCTGTCCTGCCCGCGTGCCCGCCTGGTGCTGTTCCCCAGTGACACCGTCTCCCAGGCCAACCACGACACTGGGTCTCTGTTCCTCACATCGCCGCAGCCCACACTCCCCGAACCTGTGACGGCCTGCCTCCACACCTCCCTCCCCACCCTGCTCCTGCACCGCATCTGACGTGCCGGCAGGGGCACCAAGCAGGGCTCCAGAGGCACTCCCTGTGACGCAGGGCTCAGGAGCTGCCCCGTGCACCACGAGGAAGTGGTGTGGAGTTTAACCAATCTACATGCCTCCCTTGACTCACGCCATTGCTGTCTACATAGTCACATGCCTGCATCAAGCACTGACTACGTGCCGTTTACCGTGTGAGGTGCTGGGTGCTCAGTGGAGAGTGAGACAGATACGACGTCTGACCGCATGAAGTATACTAGCTGCTGGTAGAGGATACAGGCAGCGATGAAACAATCACAAAATGGACACAGGAGCACAGACTGTGAGAAGCACTGTGGGAGACAAGAAAGGGGTGACAAGGAAGCTTTTGATAAGGGGGCAGAACTGCCTCATTCTGGAGGGTCCCTGAGGAGGGAACAGTGATCTGGCATTCAACAGGCAGACGGTGTGGGGAGAGGACACAACAGAAGGAAACACCCATAGGGAGGTACTTGGTGAATTCTAGGACCTGGAGAAAGACCCGTGTGGCCAGTGTGACATTAAAGCAGAGGAGAAACGGGACACCCAGGTGACAGAGTTGTCGCAGGGGCCACACCATGTGGCGAGCTGTAAGACATGATAAAACATTTGGCCTTGATCCTGAGGCAACGAGGAGCCCTTGGAGCTTTCAAATGCATCTTCGTGGGGAGCGGGTGTTCAAGTTTTAAAAAGCTGCTCTGGCAGGCAGGTGGGAGAAGGGCTCGGCAGGGGCAGAGACGGCAGCGGGAGACCTTTGGGGCTGTTGCCATCGTGCACATGAGAGATGGTGCCGCTCTAGAGGATGTGGGAACGGGAAGAGGAAGAGGAGCAGTGTCTCCCAGAGACACGAAATCAACAAGGTTGTGGGTGCACTGCAGGTGTGAACAAGGGTGAGGGGAGTCAGGACGGCTCCAGGTCTCACTCTGTGGGGGAATGTGGGTGGGCAAGATCTGACCTTGGAGTCTGAGGCCCAGATTGATAAGATGTGCCCCAGACCTCACAAGCAGGCTTGACCCTGGACTCCGGGTCTGTTTCTCAACATGCAGCTCAAGCTGAGCAGGGCAGGGTCCTGGGGGTACCACTGTCTCATCCCCCCTAGACTGTGAGACCCTGGACAAAACCTGGGTCATCTTGGTGTGCCCCACCCACACCCCATAGCATCTCACAGCGTCCCTGGTACCCAGGGCTTAGGATGGTCAGCCAGGGGTGCAGAGAACATTTCTGAAGTCTCATCTGGCTGTAGGAAGTCACATCTACTGGGAACACATACTCCATCTCTGCTTCAAATACTGTTACTGACGATAAAATGATAGCAGCTATGCCAAAGCTCTTCGGCGAGTAGCCAGCAAGAAGGGGATGGGAACCATCTTCATCACACGGCATGATGGCACTGAGGTGCGGACTGAGGAGGAAGGGCGTCCCCGGCCGACGCACGGCCCGGCCCGAGCGAAGGCCTGAGGAGGCTCCCTCTGGCAGAGACGGTGGGTGGAGCAGCTCAGTGCTTTCTCCTGTGATCTTCCTGCTCAATCTTCACAGCAAGCCCATTAAGGTAAAGATTATTTTCTTGGGTTTTTTTTTTTAGATGAGGAAAAGGAGGTGGGCCGAGGTGTCCACACTCCTCAGTTTCTACGTGCCAGCCCAGCCCTTCTCTCCCACGGGAAGGTGAGCCCTTAAGAGATGAGGAAGGGCTCACCGGGGAAGAGTTAGGAGTGGCTTTTGGATGATGACAGTCTTCTGGGAACCAGTTAAGGGAAGAAACTCTTAGTGGCTAGGACCTCTGTAGGTCTTCAAGTTTAATAATCCAGAGCAATTCTGAGGAAGAAATTAATTGGCCTTTCTTGAGATGGGCCCAAGGAAATCAGTGTGCTCTTTTCCATCTCAAAAGCCAGTGCCTGGAAGAGGCAGTAGGCGAGGGGCTGGGGAGGGGCGGCTTGGCCGGCCAGCCGGGCCCGAGAGCCTCTGTCCCCTGGCCACCCTGCAGAGGGAGACGTCTCCAGGGCGACTTGGGCAGAACCTTAATTGCTTCTCTGAACTTGAGAAATATCAAACTGCATAAATAAATGTGCTTTAAATTATTAATAGAGGCATTTACACCTAGAGTTGGAGCATGAAAATTAATTTGGTTTCTTATGCTAAACTGGCTGGTGTGGCACAAGATTCGAAGGTGCAGAGACAAAGGGCAGGGGAGAAAGTGGAGATAGGAGGAGCAGTCTCCTGGGCATTTCCCATCCTAGACTCAGAACAGGATAAGGAGAAGGAATGGGAGGACGGAAGCGGCAGGAGGGAGTTCTCCTGCAAACCAGATTAACGCCACCTGGTCACTGAGAAGCAAGAACAGGAAGTCCACCGAAACCTTGGCTGCCTCTGGGGTTCTGTGGAAGGCAAATCACTTGACTTTCTCAAGGACAGGAATAATGAATCCCACAGTTGGGGTGGGCCCACCTGAGGGCTTGCGAAGCAGGCTGGGGTGCACCAGCCAATGCCTGCATGGCCGGGGGAAGGACGCAGAAGACCCCACCACCCGCCCGCAGCCCACCCTGACCATCAGGCCTTCTGCAGCCCTTGGCTTCCAGGAGCAGGGTGGCACCTAACAGTCCAGCATCTGACACACACCGTGGCTACTCACTGGGTGACATCCTGGGTCCAGCTGTTCCTCTCTGAGCCTCAACGTCTTCATCCGTAACCCAGGGTGATACTATCTATCTCCCAGCGTCTCTGTAGGGACGTAGCACAGAGGTGGGGGACTGCCGAGCCTGAGTCCCCACACTGTTCGGACAGATGATGCCCCCACCCGTGTTCTCCTGGATCCTTGATATCCACTGACATGCCAGACACTTTTGTTGTGTAAAAAGGGGAGGAAAGGTACTGGGCTGGGGGCTTGGTGTGGGGGGAGAGCAGAGGAAGAGAGAGGATCTGGGTCCTCTTCTCATCTGGCTCCTGAGACTGGGTTGAGCTCTGACATCAAGAAACTTCAAAGTTCAGAAGTTCAAAGCGTCAAAGCTTTTGTAGGGCTGTGGACAGAAGCAGAGCGGCCGTGGGGCCGAGAGGCAGCCTGTGGCATGCGGTGGAGAGAGGCACACCCTCCCCTCCTCTGCCTGGAGTGTTCTGTGTCCCGACATCCCCACCCTGGCAGAAGAAGGCGGCCTCCTCTCACAACAGGGGTCACGCTGTGGACACAGCTCAGAAGAGAGCGGGAGAGGAAGGGCAGGTGAGTGCCATGAGTGACTGCAGCTTAGGTCCCCAGATACCCAGGGGACACTCGTTTCCATCAGTGGGGGGTCGGGGGCTGGGCGCAGTCAAACAAATAGGCCGAGGTTTCTAGTCACAGTCTTGGGGCCTGGGGTCTCTGAAATGCATCCTGAGGCTAGGCACACAGCGAGTGTCAACACCTGTCACTCCCCGTCCCCCCAACTCTTGCGAGTATGTGGGGCCTTGGTCCTTTCCTTGATCTGCTTTCCCAGGGAGTCAAGGGTTCTCTATTTTAAATCCCAAAGTGAACACTGACTTGTCCCAACACACAGACCAACAATACCTTAAACCCTAGCTAGCACTTAACCCTGCCTATTACTTTTCATAACTTCGTAAGTGTTTTCACTTCTCGTAATCCACTTGAGTCTCATAACCACCTTGTAAAGAAATAGCCCTGCTTTACAATAAAGGGAACTGAGGCCCGAGGAGAGTGGCTTGTCCCAGGTCACGCAGCTTGTGCATCGATGACTGGAGAATCAGGCTGACCTGGGACACGTCCCAGCCCTCCCCCTCACCAGCGGCCATCGCTGGCGTTGTCCAGCCCCACATGCCTGCACGGCACTCGGAGCTTTGCAAGCTTCCCATGCACGTCTGCAGAAGCGCCGTCAGAGAGGCACTCTTGTCACCCCTGTTGTGCAGAGAGAACACTGCACTTGGGGAGACTAAGTTCCCTTTCTTCTAATCTAATGAGCAAAAAGTCAGCATTCCAGCAGCTCAGGCTAGAGGCCATGCTTCCATCTGCAAGCCCCACTGCCTCTCCCCTTCGCAAACTCAGCTTCCCCATTAGTCCCACAGACCTGCTAACAGAACTCACAGAGCTGTGTGAGCACCAAAGGCAGCCGCAGAGCACATGATACAGAGTGGGCTTTCAAAGGACATGAGTTGCCTTTCCTGAGCCACACGGCTCCCCAGACCCAGGCTGGGACCAGAGGGCTGAAATGGAAAGACAGGCCAGAGATGGTGACTGAGCAAAGAGACCCACTGCTCCTCGATGGGGCCCGTATGGCTTCCCAGTCTGGTGCACACCCTGACACCTGGGCGTGTGCCTTAGTGCTGCCCTGCATCTCCCTGCCCACCAGGGGGTCAAAACACACACACTCTTACACACACACACAAACCAACACACGCACACATTTATAACCCCACACATACACACTCATACTCCGCACACACTCACGCACCTCACTCCCCACTCTCCTGAGAGGCCCCTAGGCTGCAGGTACTGTCTGGAAGCCAGAGGAAACCCAGTGGGAAGAATAGGTCACTCCAGCAGGCAGACTACCTGGTCTCCCACGCCCCCTCACCTCTCTCCTCCTCCCCACTCAGCCTTCTTCCCGAGTCCCTCAGGCCCTCTCTGACTCCGTCCCCCTTGCTGGACCAGCCTCAACGGCTCTCCCTTGTTCCACCCCTCACCCCCACACACCCTCCACATCTGCCACCCCCATCCCTCCCACACCCCACATCTTCCACATCTCCAAACCCTGCACCCCCACCTCCCATCCCCTGAACCCCGCCTCCAGGGCCTTGCAGTGCTTCACCTCAGTTTCTAAAATTTAGAATAAGAAAAAGAAAGAGAGAAGGGGAAGTGTGGGGAGCCCAGCTCAGGCAGGGGGAGCAGAGGGGAAGGGGCGCTGGTTGGGCGCAGAGCAGAAGTCTCTGAGGCGCTGCGGTTGCCTTGTGGTTCAGGCACAGAGGTTCACGCAGGCGGTTGTGGTGAGTATAACTGGCAAGACAATTCGCAGAATTTCTGAAGGTTTTGTAATAAAAGGTGACAGCCCAAAGCCTGAGATAGGGAGGCGCCAGGGCTCCGCACCGAGAAGCTGGGCAGCTGTGATGGTAGAGGGCAGGCCAGAAAAGGAGGCCGCTCCTCCTCTGGCAGGGGACACAGATGCATCTGCTCTGAGTAGCTACAATGAACGCACTTGGAAGAACTCACTGGTTCAAGGCCGGGGCGATGAGAACAGAGATGACAGGCAGCAGGCCAGCCCCTTCCTGCCCAGATGGGCCTGCTCCTGGAGCCCACACAGGTCTCAGGCCACAGGCTGCCTGCCAGGAGGGTCAGCTCTTGGATGCCTTGGCAGCCATCTCCTCACCTACGGGAGCCTACGGGAGCTGAGGCCAGGTGGCTCAGAAACCCTCAAAGTGCAGACACATCCACTGACACAGGGACCCATTCACATTCCAAGGATACGGGGCCGTGTCTTCCTGCCTAGCAGCCATTCACGGCTGCCCCACTCTGGACCGGCCCAGTCGTTTAGCATCACCTGCTTCCACCTGCCCCACGGACTGGCTGTCCCACCAGACTGCCAGGCGCACCACACGGCCACCCTTTGATGCCTCTGTGACTTTGCACTTGCCAGTGCGTCTACCCAGATGCTCGTCCCCTTCCCCCCTGCCTGACTAATCGGGAACCTACTCAAATGTTTTTTTCTTCTGTGAAGAATTCCCTCGGCCCCCAAAGCAGGACGCACCCCCAGGCCTTACACGGTTTTACCGTGCAGCCGCCTGCTCCGCACATCCTTCCCCTATGACTTGTTTTCTGTCTGTCTCCCTCCCGGGCCATGAGGAGAGGAGCCATGTCTTCATTTATCTGTTGTCCTCCAAGCCCAGGTCAGAGTCGAGCATATAACTGACACTTGATAGTGGTGGGTTCATGGAGGTGTGGATGGACGGGAAGGGTGAAGGGGGCATCCAGGCAGGTGAGGATTCCTCCCATGGGTCTGGCTGACCTGGTGGGGCAGGTACTTGACAATCTACCATCTCCAATTCCGCTCAGTCCTAGGACCCGCACTTCTTCCCCGGCTACAGCCTGAAGCCCTGCCTTCGGCCAGAAGGCCTTCTGTGTTACCTCTCATGTCAGAGGCCCTGGCCGAGGCCCTCTCCTCCTCCACCCTCAGGCTCTCATACCTCAGATACCAAGGAAGGGCTTGATCCCTGCGAGGCGGTCTGGACCCCAATGCCTAGCGGGGTCATGGGAACCCAGCTTTCCCTTAGAAGTCCACCAGGGGATGACAGATGCTTCCCTCCCCTCGGCATGCCCCAGCCTGCTCTACATGAAGAAATAAGCCAGGAAAACAGATCAGGCGCAGGTCAGCACCACTCACTGCTCCCCACTCAGCTCTTGTTGTGTTTCCTGTCTTCCACCCCCACTTAAAGGGCCCCTACCTGGGACAGGAATCCTCAGGCCCCCTCCCACAACCTGGTGACACCAGTGCTCAGCCCCAGGAAGAGGCTTCACCTCCAGGAGGACAGGCCCCAGCCACTCAGAAGAGTTGCCGGCCATGCCCAAAGCAGATGGGCAGGGGCAAGGAGGGGAGCAGAGGCCTCCAGGAACTGGTTTCAACCAGACTTAGCCAGTTTTGCTTTGTAAGAGCAGCGGAGGAAGTGAGTGGTTCACACCTGGTGAGTCGGAGCGGCCGAGGGCGTCTGGAAGCCTGGGCGTTTTCTAGAGCTCGACCTGCTGCTGAGCACACGGGAGGGGCTGCCCCCACCTCCCTGTGGCTCTTCTCGGGACAGGACCCAACGCGGGCCCACAGAGTCTCAAAGACACGGAGGCTATGACTTCCTGTCCTCTCGGTCCTGAGTCCTGACCCGGCCCCGTTTGGCAGGGCTCCAGAGGACAGGGGAGCTCTAGCAACTTTCTTGCCTGGACACATAAGGGCCTCCAAAGAACCCTGTCCACATCTGGGGCCTCAGAGGCCCTCAGAGAACTACTGTGCTCCTGGTCTGTGAGCAGCCCGAACACCGTGTGTGTCCTCCTCCATCCTCCATGGAGCACCAAAGCCAGGCCACCGGTGCTCCGAGGAGGAGATGCCATTGGCAGCCCTGGATCCGAAGTCCTCGCCCACTTTGCCTCGGAGGCTCGTGCTGTAAAGACATGATGGGACCCGTGCTCTGAGGCCCCAGCGGTGATGCTCCGCCCTCTTATTTTTCCAAATGGACGCCAGCCTTTCCTGTTCCTCTCACCTCACGAGGTTGAAGTGCTCCTCAGACCAGCAAATGAGAGAGGGCACACAGAAAAATAAAAACACCTACAGGGACTGTCACCTCTGGGAAGAAAGGGGTCAGCAGTGGGACTTCGGCAGAGCCCACTTGCATCCTGGCCTCTGGCTGTGTGAGGCTGGGTGGTGGTTTCTCTGGGCCTCAGCTCCCTCCTCTGTGGAAACGTTGTGCCCAGAATGCCCGCTGCATGGGGTCATTGGTGAGCATTTAGTGAGAAGATCTGGATTCTGAGCTTAATGAGCATGGTGCACAGTAGGTGTGTAACAGACAGCAACACCTGCCTGCCCATTCAGTGCCACAGTGGAACTAGGGGGTCCTCCGTGGAGACCCAGGCCCCACCATGCCAGCTGGGTATGTATGCCTTGAGGAACTAACCTACCCTGTCTGATCATCCCTCTATTTTTGGTGATATGGGCCCAATAACAGTGGCCATGTCCCAGTGTCATTAGGGAGACTGAGAGAACCCTTGCTCAGCATTTAACACAGTGACTAGCACATCAGTAAGTGCTGGCAAACGTCGACAGTTCTGTCCTTTCCACTTCACACACCCAAACATGAGCATGCAGCTCTCTCTCATTCCCCAGTCACGGGCACCGCAGCTCCCCACCCCGGGGCCCCAGCACAGCCAGGTGGAGAGGGGGGCCCAGCCAGAGCCTTCAGAAGCTATTTCATCAACCACACCTCCCGACTGAATCAACGCCACCTGTGGGACACTTGGCACCTCCCTGTCACCCACAGGAGCCCTGTTCCCGGGGGCAGGCCAGGAAAGGGGCCAGTGAGTTCCTAGAACAGGAGCACATTTCCCTGTAACTGGACCACCTAGGGGCCAGGTTCACTGGGAGGGGAGGGGAGAGGAGGGGGGCCCAAGCCTGCTGTGCCCAGCCTGCCTGTGGCCCAGTTACCCAGTGGGAGGGGATGGTTCCGAGCCACAGAGACACAGCCGTGAGGGTGGGCAAGCCCAGGTTCAGGCTCCAAAGGGAAGTGTGCGCACCGGGGTCGCTGGGCAGTCAGTGCCCGCCCGCACACCTGCTCCTGTCACTGCTCTCACCACCTCTCCACGGGCTGGGCATCCAGGGGATCTTCCTTTGTACCCACATAGGCATAGTTTCAATCATTTTTGAAAATGCATCATTTTTACTCCCGATTTCTTAACAGTTTGTCCCTTAACTTTTTGTTGCAATCAGCATCTTCAAGGTGAAATTCACATAACACACAGCCATTTTGAAGTCTGCAATTCAGTGCACTCACAATGCTGTGCGATCGCCAGCTCTCTCCGCTTTCAGAACGTTTCATCACCCGTACAAACACCCCATACCCATTCATACCCATAGTCACTCCCGTTGCCACCTTCTCACTAACCCCTGCTAACCTTTAATCTGTTTCTATGGACACACCTGTTCTGAATATATTATATAAAAGCAGTCATACAATAAGCAGCCTATTGTGTCTGGCTTCTTGCTCTTAGAACACTGTTTTTGAGGTTCATCCACTAGTAGTATGCGTCAGGGTTCCATTCCTTCTATGGTCCAATCATATTCCATTGTATAGATACACCATTCAGCCATTGATGGACATTTGAACTGTTTCACCACTTTAAAACACACAGAAAAATGAAAAGACTAACATAATGAGCATCCATTGTCCTTTCAGCAACAAAATTGGGGCCAGATGAGGCCTGCTAGGTGTTTCAGATAGCAGGCAGCTTTGAAGGAGGCGCCACTCCTGGGGTCTGCAGGTGCGAGGTGAACCCTAAGGGTGATGTATCTGCATTTTTGCTCCCCCGGCGCCTCACTGGCCTCGCCCCAGTCCTGGCCCCAGTCCTGGCCCTGTTGCAGAATTTTGATCTGCAGCACATTTGCTTTACCCCACTCCATAAATCTTTGTTTTTGCAGAGCAGCTTGCAGATAGGTTAGGGACCGCCCGACACTTTGCTCCTCCGTTGCTCAGCTCACATCTCCTCAGAAGGGTGTCTACGTAGTGGCACATCCATTCCCACTCTGTGACCCCGTGGAGCCCCACCTCCAGCACAGTCACATTTCCCAACTGCCCCAGACGTTTTCAAAATTTTTTTGTTTGTTTGGCTGATGGTTCTATCTGTTTTTAGTGGGATCTTAAGAAGTTTCCCACATCACATGTGCATATTAGGACTCTTGTGCCAAAATGGCCTTGGCTTTGGCCCTTTGAATAGCCCACACCTCAGAGTGGGCCACATTGTGGATTTGCCTGATTATTTTCTCTGGCTGTCATTTACTTGTCCCTTTGGCCCTGGTAAGTCCATCCTGCATGCTGGGAGTCAGGGCTGAAGGATAAACACTCTGGCAAGGACACTCCAGAGTGTCCTTGACCCCTTTCATCCGTGCCTGGGATGGCAGGCTGCCCTGCTAACTTATGCTAGGTTTGATCAGTTGGATAAATTCTGGACAACCACATCTCTGTGTACAGTGCACTTCCCCCCTTTTAATTAGTAAGTGCTCTGGAGGAATGGCACAGATATCCTGCTCATCAACACCCTCCACCCAGTGGTTTCTAGCAGTGTTGATGTTCCCCGCCTGAATTACATGGGAGGCTGCAAAATGATGACTTTCTAACTCTATCATTTCTTCTACATTTCTCAGCTGGCATTCTTGTAAAGAAGATCTTCCCTTTCTTCTCTCTCTTTCTGTCTGTCTCTCTCTTGAGTGTGCATTCTCCCATCCCACACACACACACACACGCACAAACACGCAGAGTCAGAGAGACAGAGAGACAGAGAAACACATGGATTTTTCTACTTGTTTAATGTGAAATTTTAAACAAATTCTTTATTTGTTTAATTAATTGTAGTCATTATTCTTTTTGATATTTAGTATTCCAAAATGTAGCCAGAAGGGGCCCTTCAAGTCTGCTTCTGTGCCTTTTGGACACAACCCGACAGGTCCTTCATCACGTCCTTACTTCCTGGAACAATAAGGTGTCCCAGACTTAAATGGTTCCTTCTTTCCTCAGACCTGGAGTCCATCATCTCCAGGAAGACCTAGTCCCTTTTGGTGGACATTGGCCTCAGAAGTCAAGATCTGGATACTTGGCAGCCTCATTGCCGCTGGGGTCCTTGCTTCCGGGTCTTTTAGTCACAGAGGTGGGAAAAAGTAAGATGAGTTCCCAGTGTTATCCATTCAAACTTAACATTCATGGTGCGTTTTCTTAACTCTATTTTTGTTAATTTAATATTTAAATCTTTTCTGTTACACAGAAAATCTCAGTTTCTAAAAGCATTAATATACTTACTTATTTGTTTTATATTACAAGATGCCTAAAGTACTTTCAAAATTACCATATTATTAGTACTACTAACAATAAACCTACTAAAAAGCTTAAGTCTTCTTTGTAGTTTTATTTGTCCTTGAAATATATCCCATTATAAATGTATGGTCGGGATTTTTTTTTCAAGTTATTTAAAACAACTTCTTTTGGTGTATAGTTAGGTTCTCTAATTCACAGTTACATTCATTTGTTTATGTTTGTGCACAATTTGGGGTTTTATTTTCCCCATTTTATTCAGTTTGATGAATTTATTGAACAAATAAATTATGTATATAGTTAAAAACATAAAACTATATCTGCATTCATGTTTGAAAAAGTTCTACCCCATGCCTGTGTTCTCCACTCTGTTTCCACCCTCCTCCATTAGTTTCTGGTTTACTCTTCCAGGGTTTCTTTATATATGAAAGTGCATCCACACACGTGAGTGGGCGAGTGTGGGTATACATGCACACATACTGCTATTTTCTCTTCTTTCCTAAAGAATATATGTTAAGGGTAGAGATAGGGGCCTAGAGTCCTGGGGGGAAAAAAGTAATTTCAAGGGAATCCAATTTGGTTTTGAATCTGAGATCTCTCCTTGTTAGCTGTGTGGCTTGAGTTAGCCTCATAGCCTCTCTGAACCTCAACCTCCTTATCTATGAAATGGGGTAACAATTCCTACCTTGTATGGTTTGGACTAAAGTTAAGGGTGTTTTCTCCTATTATATAAAAAATAGATTCTAGATAGAATAAGAAGCAAAAGGTTAAAAACAAACTAAAAGGACATTTATAAAATATTTTTAAAAAGAAGTTTAAAACTCCCTGTGGAAGACCCAAACCCCAGGACACATAAAGAAAGACTGGCGTGGCTTCTTAAAAACACAGAACAGCCCTATGGCCACGGAGGCCACCCTAGCCAAGAAATAGGCAAAGCGAAAGTGTTTGCAATATATTTTAAACACATCAGGTACACTTCCTTTGAAAAATTGCTTGACAATTTCTAATAAAGCTTAAACATACACTCACCCTATGATGCAGCTATTCCACTGCTAGATATTTACCCAAGAAAAATGAGAACGTATGTCTACAAAAAGACTTATGTGAAAATGTTCACAACAGCTTTATTCATAATAGCCCAAACTGGAAACAACCAACATGTCAATCAATAGAAGAGTGGATGACCAATGTGACAGTGGAATACTACTCAGGATTAAAAAGAACCAACTCAGATACAGTATATGTAACAACACAGATGACTATCGGAAACAATATGGTAAGCATAAGAAGCCAGATGTAAAAGTGATTATTTATATAAGCCCATTATAGGAAATTCAGGAAGAGACAAATCTAATCACTAGTGTCAGAAATCAGAACAATGATTGCCCTTGGGGTGTTGACTGGGAAAGGGCCTGAGGGAACTTTTGGAAATGATGGAGACATTCTATATTGTCTTTGGCAATGATTACATAAGGGTACACATTTGTCAGAACTCTTCAAACTCTACACTTAAGATCCCATATTTTGCCCTGGCTGGTATGGCTCAGTGGATGGAGTGCCAGCCTGCAAACCAAAGGGTCACTGGTTCAATTCCCAGTCAGAGCACATGCTGGGTTGCGGGTCAGGTCCCCAGTGTGGGGACACATGAAAGGCAACCAGACATTGATTTTCTCTTCCTCTCTTTCTCCCTTCCTTTTCCTCTCTCTAAAAATAAATAAATAAAATATTTTTTAAAAATTAAAAAAAATCCCATATTTTACTCTATATAGTGTATACCTCTAATAAAAAGACAATGAATTAGAGACTTCCAGCCAAGATGGAGGCATAGGTAGACACACTGTGCCTCCTCACACACCAAAAGAAGGACAACAACAAATTTAAAAACAAAAAACAATCAGAACTGACAGAAAATTGAACTGTATGGCAGTCCAACAACCAAGGAGTTAAAGTAGACACATTCATCCAGACTGGTAGGAGGGGCAGAGACAGACAGCTGGGCAGAGAGGACTCGCAGCAAGTCCATGGCTGATGGACCCCGTAAGGTGGTGGATTGTGGACTAGGCAATCCAACATTCGAATGCAGATAAACCAGGAGGAACAAATGGGGAGCGAGACAGACCACACAACCCAGAGTTCTAGTGCGGGGAAATAAAGCCTCAAAGCTCTGACTGCAAACACCTGTGGGGGTTGAGGTGGCAGCGGGAGAAACTCCCAGCCTCACAGGAGAGTTTGTTGGAGAGACAAATAGGGTCCTAGAATGTACACAAACCCACCCACCCGGGAATCAGCACGAGAAGGTCCCAATTTGATTGTGGGTAGTGGCGGAAGTGACTGCAAGCTGGCAGAGAGTGGAGCAAGACACATTGTTCCCTCTCTGACCCCTTCCCCACATACAGTGTCACAACGCAGAGATCTGGGTTGTCCCACCCTGGTGAACACCTAAGGCTCTGCCCCTTACTACCTTACAATGTAACAGGCATGCCAAGACAAAAAAAAAATGGCCCAAATGAAAGAACAGATCAAAGCTCCAGAAAAAATACAACTAAGTGATGGAGAGGTGGCCAGCCTATCAGATGCACAGTTCAAAACAGTAGTAATCAGGATGCTCAAAGGATTAGGTGAATATGGTCACAAATTAGATGAAAAAATGAAGGCTATACTAAGTGAAATAAAGGAAAATGTATAGGGAACCAACAGTGATAGGAAGGAAACCAGGACTCAAATCCTGGTTTGAATTTGGACCATTGTGGACCAGAAGGAAAAAAGAAACATTCAGCTGGAACAAAATGAAGAAACAAGAATTCAAAAAAGTGAAGAGAGCCTTACAAACCTCTGAGACAACCTGAAATGTTCCAATATTAGAAATATAGGGGTGTCAGAAGGAGAAGAGGAAGAGCAAGAAATTGAAAACTTATTTGAACAAATCATGAAGGAGAACTTCCCCAATCTGGCAAAGGAAATAGACTTCCAGGAAGTCCAGGAAGCTCAGAGAGTCCAAAGAAGTTGGACCCAAGGAAGCACACACCAAAGCACATCATAATTACATTAGCCAAGATTAAAGATAAGGGGAGAATCTTAAAAGCAGCAAGAGAAAAGGAGACAGTTACCCTCAGAGAAGTGCCCATAAGACTATCAGCTGACTTCTCAAAAGAAACCTTACAGGCAAGAAGGGGCTGGAAAGAAGTATTCCAAGTCACGAAAGGCAAGGACCTACATCCAAGATTACTCTATCCAGCAAAACTATCATTTAGAATGGAAGGGCAGATAAAGTACATCTCAGATAAGGTCAAGTTAAAGGAGTTCATCATCACCCAGCCCTTATTATATGAAATGTTAAAGGGACTTATCTAAGAAAAAGGAGATCAAAAATATGAACAGTAAAATGACAGCAAACTCAGTTATTAATAACCATACCTAAAACAAAAACAAAAACAAACTAAGCAAACAACTGGAACAGGAACAGAACCACAGAAATGGAGATTACATGGAGGGTTATCAGTGGGGGAGTGGGAGGGGGAGAGAGGGGGAAAAGGTACAGAGAATAAGTAGCATAAATGGTAGGTAGAAAATAGACAGGGGGAGGTTAAGAATACTACAGGAAATGTAGAAACTAAAGAACTTATATGTATGACCCATGGACATGAACTAAATTGGGGAATGCGGATGGGAGAGGGTGTGCAGGGTGGAGGGGAATAAGGGGGGGATGGGACAACTGTAATAGCATAATCAATAAAATTTTTAAAAAGACAATGAATTAAATAGAGCATAAAGAGACTAAAAAGCATGAAAAAAGGGTAAGTATAATAGAAAAACGGGCAAAGACTATAAAAAATCTTATTCTTAAAGACATGTATGTTCAATAAAGAAAGATGTTCAGTTTCACAAGCTAAGAAATTCATGTTAAAACAATTAAGGTTTTATTTTGCTCATTAGCAAAAGTTGAAAAGATTAATGATAGCAAATGTCAAGAAAAAAATCAAGAAAACAATCACTCTTATGTGTTATAAATCAGTGAAGGTTATTAAAAGAAGTGCCTATCAAAATTTAAGAAGCACATGCCCTTGAACTAGCACTATGACTTCTGGAAACCTGTACGGAAGAGGAATTATTTCACATAGTATTTCTGTACCATGGATTGGAAAGACATATAACTAAGTGGGAAAAAAAGCCAAATGCAGAATACTATATAGTATAGTATGATCCCATTCATCTAAAAAAATACCCGTGTGGATAACTACACGCATGTGTATGTGAATGTCCAGGGAGGGGACAGAAACAGTTCACTCTAGGTGCTGACAGGGTTAGTTCCAGGGAGGGAGCAGAAGTATTTGGCGAGGAGAAGTTTCCTGTATTGCTCTGTATGTTTTTAGTGTTATGTTTTGTAGTAAAAGTATATTCCTGAATTCTTGGTGTAATTTTAAAAACAAAAGGGTTTCGACAAACTGTCTGATGCTAAGTAAGGATTTATTAAGGAATCACATGTACTCAGCACTTAATAGAGGTCCAGCATGGGGCAAGGGGGGAGAGGCGCCCCCACATGCCTCCCACTGAAAGCCCTAGACAGGGACCTCGCGGCACACACGATGCTCACCACACGGAGTGCAGCCCCTGCTGCCATCCGACACACACTCAGACACGTTTGGCAGCTGGAGTGCGTGAGTGTTCAAACGTTTCTTACATGTGTGGTGGGCATGAGGATGAGATGGGGGGAATCCTTTCCCTGGAACTTAATAATATAGGTTAACAGCCCTTTACTCAAAACCCTGGGAACCAGATGTGTTTGAAAATCGGAAATTTCCTGACTTTAGTAGGTGCTAGCGTACAAAATCTGTGTGTTGTACAGTGCTCTTAGCAGAGTCTAGAGCAGCACCTTATAGCCAGACACACAATAATTCATGCAATAACCATTCAAGAGCATGAGTAGTCGTGCTGAACACAAAGGCTACATAGTCACAGGTCAGTTCAAGTCAGATTCTGCTGCCAAGTGAGTTTGTGTTAAATGAACAAAATCAACTTTTGGCATTCGAAGTCTTTCTGGATTTTGGAATTGTGGATAGGGATTGTATTGCAAAATGCTCCCTAATGAAGCCTTATTCTGTAAAAACCACTTCTGTGACACAGTGTCGGGTGCTGTGCCTGCTCTGTAATTCTGTCCTGTCCCCTCACAGCGCAGCGCACGGCGGATGCCACTGACTGAGGGCGGGTTGGCCCCTCAAAGGCTGGCTTTGGCCCTGCCAATAATTTCCATCTTTGGCCGAGCTGTGTTAAAATTAGGTAAACCTACTGTCCCCATACCAGCTTTTGCATTTTTCCATTTTCTACTCACTTCTGAGAGATGATATAGGGCCAAACACTGCAGTATAGTCATATGCTTGCACACACAAATTAGGGCAGACACTTTTGTGTACAGTTCAAATCTGTGTTAGCTGGTAGGGGAAATTGGTCAGCACATGAATGTCAGCTCCAGGTCATCCAGGGCTAATGCACAAAATTTCCTGTTGCTACTTCCCATGGGCGCCTGGGGTTTGAATCTGTGCTACCCATGTGATGAGGGAACCTCCAAGTTGGAAAAGTGAAGTGGGCCCAGGTTGGTGGTGCCCCCTGGTGGCTGGAAAGAGCAAACACAAATCCTCTGGAGAAAATGTTCTCAGTCTGATTTATTAAAGAGAAACTACAAAAATCACACTCAAAGTAGTGAGTCACCATGAGCAAGGGTCAGCAGAGACAACAAGCAATAGAGTTCAACCAGAGCTTCTCAATCTCAACACTATTAACATTTTAGACCATATAATTCTTAATCTGTGGGGACCATCCTGTGCCTGTTCAGCAGCATGCATAGTCTCTCTCCACTCGACGCCAGTCTCTCTCCTCTCGCACCACACAGCACACAGCACACACCACACACACTGGTTTCGACAACCAAAAATGTCTCTAGACCTTCCCAATGTCCCCAGAGGGAATAATTGTCCCCACTTGAAGACACTGATTTAGATCTTCAAAGACTTCAAATATTAGAATAATGAGATAGGTCAAAACTGTGTATGAAATGCTTAAAGATGTAAAAGGTAGAATGAAAAAAAATGACAAAGGACTAAGAAACAACCAAAAGTTACAGGCATACAACAGCTTGAGTAGAATTTCCAGAAATGAAAAAATATAATCTTTGGAATTAAAGTCTCTGTGGACATTAGACACAGATAAAGAAAGAATTAATGAATTAGAAGAGAGATTTAAAGAAAGTTCCCCAACTGCAACAGAAGAGCCACACACAGACAAAAAGAAACTGTGATAGAGAGGTTAAGCTACAACTAATTGGAGCTCCAGAAAGAAAGAATAAAGAGAATGAGAGAGATGCAAACTTTTCAGAGATAATGCCTATGACTTTTCCGTATCCACACATGCAGGAAGTCGCAAAGATACCATGTAGGTTGAAAGCACCGGTTGTCATGAGTTGGATGGAGAAAATCTGAGGACTGAGCCTCAGGGACTCACCATTAAAACTGGGACACCAGTCCAACCCAGGGGTTGGTGCTCACATCAGTGGCATGAATGTGGGAGCCCTATCAATGGAATAACCCTGTGCACAGGTGACCTGAGCTTGGCCTTGAAGGATGTTGAAGGATATGGATTCAATGATGAATCAAGAAACTTTGAGCTGAGCCCTTCATTTTATAGGCAATTATGGGAGATTAACTAGAGGTGGGATGTGGAAGGGCTGAGAGAGAATAGTATGGTTTTCTAAACAGCGGGAGGAGCATGAGCAAAGGAAGGGAGACAAGACTAAACACTTCATGAGCAAAGACCAAGGGAGTCCTGCTTGATCGGATTGGGGAACATTTAAGAGAACAATTACACACCTGACTGGAAGGACAAGGTAAAACCAGCCTAGGAAGTCCCTGAAGAGATAAGCAGGTGTGTTTGGACTTGAAACTTTAGGCCAAAGATTGACAAACTACAGCCTGTGAGCCATATCTGGCCCACTGCCTTTTTTTGTAAATAAAGTTTTATTGGAACACAATCACATTCATTCATTTACATATCATCTATGGCTATTTTTGCACTGCAACAGCAGAGATGAGCAGTTGCAAAAGACACTATATAGTCTTTAAAGCCTAAAATATTTCCTCTCTAGCCCTTTACAGAAGAAAAAATAATGTACTGATCCTTGATCGAGGAGGGCAGCCAGCCTCTCAGTCAACGACCCAGGTAAAGAGGACAAACTGGAAGTGGCTGGAGGATGGTGTGCATTGTAAGAGGAGAGAGAAATGTGCCTGACTTGAACTGATTTCTGACTGTGTGCTGTGCCCCTACCCACATTATCATTATTACTTCTCACAGCCATTCTACTGAGAAGCTGCCACTAATTTTTTTTTTCAGAGATGAGGAAAGGAGGATCCAGAGAGGTTAAGTAACTTACTTCAGGTCAGCCAGTGTGTTAGGCAGAGCTCAGATTCAATTCCAAGTTGGTCAGTCTCCAAAACCAATGTTTTTCCCACCATACCTAACCTCTCTTCAAAGCATTGCGCATTCCAGGCAGGAGGGGATGGCCCCAGGCTGATGAATTGGCTACTCTGTGTCACAGCCAGCAATAGTGCAAATTGGCGATGTGGTAAATGTTTCCTCCTCTCTTGAAGAAAGATCCTGGGACCCACTCTGACCTGGAGGGGGAACCTCTACTCTAAAAATTGCTTCCAACTTGTCCAAACATCAACTTTACCCGGCCTCTTGTCACCACAAGCCTCCAGAGCCACAGGCTGGGCCAAGGATGCCTATCACACTTCTTCCCTCAAGCCTCATCTCACAGCCCGATGCTCAAAGCAGTTGGCCGATACCATCTCCACATCTATGAAAAAAAAATGAGGGCTGGCAGCCCTGAGTAGCGCCACCCGCAAGAGATGACCCAGTTGATTTGCAGTGAAGTTGCGACACAGCCTCTGCTCCTGCCCCAGCTGGATCCTGAGCCCTGCAGCGAAGCTGATCAGGCCTGCTTCCACCCTGAGCCTGGCTCCTGTTCCTCCTGTGACTAATTTGAATCCTCCTCTGACAGCTACCATGACCACTCTGTCCAGATAGGGCCCAACAGACCTGCTTCATGGTTTTTGCGGTCAAACTGGTTCTTGAAACTTCCCCAGGGTATCAGTAGGGTTGAGTCTGTCTGTGGGGAACTGGAACTGGGATTGAGCTGGTTGAAATTGTGAGAAGCCAAGAGAAAGAGGTTAAGAAAGTACAAACGCTCTCTAAGGCCTTGGTTGTCTACATTGGTGTGAGACACAGTGAAGTCCCCCCAGTGGACTGCAAAGGCCATGCCACATAACCTCCGACCTCCAGTGTGTCCACGAGGAGATGGATACAGACAACCTTCCCAGAGTAAATGGGAGGAACCCTGTGACCCCAGGCCTCCTGACAGCCTCCCATGAGCGATTGCTATAGCCTCCTACTCTCTTGCCTGGGGAAACAGTCAGAGGTCTATGGTGGTTTGAGGGAACACTGCCCACACCTGCTTGTGTGCTGGGGTGCTGGCTGCCCCAGGAGCCCTCCTTGGACATGGCCTGCTGGCTCCTTGGCTGTAACTACAGGGGATGCTCACGTGGAGGACTAGAAGGAAAGGGATGGTTGGGGTAGGGGGCAGGAGAGGAGACGGTAGAAGAGATTTAATGAGCATCTATTATATGCCAAGCTCAGCACTGGGCACACACAAATATCCCATTTATTCCTTACCTAGCAGAAGTCGGTGTGATTTATTCGACTTACATGTGCACTTCTGAGACCCAGCAGAGCATCGATGTTAAGGGCTGTAGAGCTACTCCTCCTGGACCCCAGCTCTGCTGCCAACAACCATGTGATCTCAGTCTACTCATCGCAAACGTGGGGATTAAAAACTGTGAATCATTTCCTATGGTGTTACAATCCTTAAATGAGATAATTTATATAAAGGACTTAGAATAACGCTTGATAATAGACAGTAAAACACTAGTCTTAACTAACTGTGACTTTTAAAATCATTATCATCCTTTTACTGTTCAGAAAACTGAGGTTCCAGAGATAGGCAATGAGCCACCCAAGGTCACACAATGAGAGAATGGCAATGCTTGGGTTCACTTCCAGGTCTATCTGATGCCAATACCCCACAGCTGAAGATTCTGAGTCCACCAGAGTTGAGAAAGAAGGAGAACCTTGGATGTCACGGAGCCCCAGGGAAAGGTCACTGCAAGGGCAGCTACTTGAGGCTGTGTCTGTCCCCTAAGAAGGGAGTGAGTCAACCTCAAAAGACCTCGGAATAAGGTACCCTAGAGAGGCACAGGGCTTCCCTGCAGCCCCAGGGCCTGAGGGGAACCCAGGAGGAGAAGCAGCCCAGGGGAACAGGAGTCTGCAGAAATGATTATGCAGAAAAGTCAGGAAGAAAGCTCCACCCCCCCAGAGGCCAGGGCCAGTGGTAGTGAAAGAGCCTTGGCAGCAGATAAACAACAATGGCCAGCACCCACACCGTACTGTGGCACTGAAGCATCACACACCAGCCCAAGATCAAAGTGACAGAAACCCTTCCTCAGCAAGCCCACACCCAGCCTCGAAGTGGGCCAGGAGGAAGGTACCCAGGCACCCTGGGCATCCATTTACCCAGCGATGAAATGTGGGCAATCAGACCCAGCTCCCAGCGCAGTTCTAAGGATGGAGGTTAGATTACAGAGTAGGGTACAGAGTGTGAGCACCCTCCCCCATTCAGAGCAAGGATGAGGGGTTCGCCCTCATGACCCTCTGCTCCCCACTGTGCCTCTGAAACTTCTGCCCAAACTGTCTCCTGCTCTCTCAGAGAGCTGGGCTCGAGATGGGTTTCCATAGGGCTGCTTGGACCTAGGTGCCTGGAGGGCAGAACCAAGCCTTTTCATACATAGATGCATCCTCCCCTCCCTAGCATTGCTTGCTGGCCCCTGCCTGATGGAGGGTAATAGTGCCACTTAAATCCTCCTGGGTAGGTGCAGCTGCTGGCTTTGTCATCATGTCCTGGGGACCAATGGACAGTCTGAACTACTTAGACACAAAATCACTGGCTGCCTCCAAAGGCAGTGAGTTCTCCATCATCAGTGGCTAGAGGCCAAAACCACTAGGAGAGGAGGTTGCGAAGGGAAATCGGTCCTCGAAAAGAAGCCAGCACCTGCAGGCTCTGAAACCCTCACAGGCCAGCCAGAGCCTCTGATTCTGCATTGTTGGACTTCACGGCTACTCCGCAGGCAGAGCTCAAAGCCTCCTTGATAAAAAATGCTATCTGCTTAATGAATGCATTAGGGCATTCGAGTTCAAAGCCAGTACAATACTGGCATGTAGGAAGGAGAGGAGAATGGGGAAATAGTGTGGGAACTGGGGGCCCCCTGAGGCCAGCAGACTTTTCTACTAATAAACCTCCTCACTTCCTGGGATCCCTGAGACCCACCCTCAGCCAGAGGAGGCTGGCTGGGGTCCATTCTAGCCCCTCCCGATGCCTGAGGCACATCCCTCCTAAGGAAGAGGGCTAAACACACACTCACTCCCAGAAGGGCTGGATTCCGTAATTGTTGTTCTCAAAAACCTGTCAGAGGCTCTGAGGGCACCGAAGCAGCTCTGGGAAACAAGCAGCAGCGAAGGGAACCAAAGCCTCAATTACTGGGGACTGGAGACTTTGAAGAGATGGTTTAATGAAAAGGTGCTGTCAAGAGCTAACTGTGTGGAGGGTGGCCTGTCCTCATCCGCTTTTCTCTGTGTTCCCTCCCTTCCCACTTAGTCAGGAGCAGCTGCCCAGCCTGTGGGCCCCGGGGCCTCAGGGCCTGAGTAGTCACTGCTGCAGGGCGGAGAGCAAGGAGCCGCAGCAGCACTAGGTGTGCAGGCCAGTTTCTGAGAGCCCCTGCTTGTCGCCCTGAGTCTGTCCCCGAACCCAGGCCGTGACCCTGGGCTCTGGACCCATGCTCCCCATGGACACACTGTCCCCTCTTCCAGACGGGATGGCGATCATGCAGCCACAGTATTTTTCTATCATTCATTGTTTGACCAAGGGGACTTTTAGCACAGAATTAATATTTAGTAAGTACTTACTTGTACTTACCTTGACAAGTAACTTTCGGATTGAATCTTCAAATGACCCTGTGATATGGGTACTGTCATGGTTCTCACTGTACGCACGAGGTAACCGAGACACAGAGGTGAAGTGGTGCCCTGGGTCGCACAGCTGCTGAGTACCACAAGGACTTGCACCAGGCAGGCTGGCTTTGGAGGCAGACGCTCACACTTCCCTCCTTGCCTGGCCCTCGCTAATGCTGACACACTGTCTGGCCAGCCTTCCAGACTATTCTCCTGATGCCTAACCACTGCCTCCACCTTGAACCTCAGGTGCTTCCCCATCAGGCCCGCTCCCAGGCTCAGCCTCCCCCTCTGCAACCAGTGGTCCCTAGCCCTGACCTTTTTCCTGGATTCTGGAGCTGCCGCCACCTACAGGCCTCATGGCAAAGACGCTTGTGCTCTCACAGGATCTTGGGGCAGAAGGGTGGCCTGCGGCTCAGCACCTGGTGTGCTCTCCCGTGTGGCAAAGCAACGGCAAAGGGCTAGAAGTTTCTGCTCTGGAGAGGTTTGCATCTGGGGTATTTTGCAGTGATAATCTGGACCCCACGGGATAAACACAGGGGTGGCAGGTTCGAACGGGAAGAGCACACAGGCGGTGGGAGGCACAGAGAAGCGCTCCAGGAGGGACCTTACCTCCTGGGATGAGCCAGTCGCCTGGTACATTCCCGCCTAAGGAGGAGAATTAACTGAGCTCAGAAAGAATACCTCCTGTTTCTGTACTGCCTTTCTTTTCCAGCCCAGCAAAGATTTAATGACCATACCATAATACAGCTGGAGGAAATCTGGGAAGCCACGAACACCCTGTGCTCTCCAGCTGTGATGGACTCTCCTCCTCCAAGTAATAGGGGCTCTCAGTATGGATCAGTGAGGGGCTGAGACAGCCGCAGCCTCTGGGGACAGACGGATTTAGAATCTCCAGCCGAAATTCAGACTGAGCTGCAAAGCTGGGTGTTGTCTGCCAAGGGGCCGGTTGGGACTGAGGAAAAAGACAAGTCCCAAACTCTGGTTTGATTTCTAGACTCGCCACATCCCCTGGGCCTCAGTGCCTGGGGATGTGTGTAGAGGGAGGGGGAGGAGGGTATGAGAGAATGGGGTTCACTGTGCACCTACTGAGAGAAAGGCACTGTGCGCGGTGCTGCTCCTGAGGTGCTCCCACGCTCTAGGCGGCCAGTTATGTTCTTACCTTGTAAAGGAGGAGAAGTGCCCAGAAAGGGGAACCCAGAGTCACCATCACACAGCCGGGTGCAAAGCAGTGATAAAGACACCAACGTGACCATGTGCTCGCCCAGAACTCAAACCTCACCAAAAGACCATCGGGGAGGTGTTGCTATCCCTGTGTCACAGGTGAGGAAGCCGTAATCTGTAACTCCCACCCAGTGCCAGTGGCACCACCATCTTTTCTCGTCACTTGGCCTCTTTTGATGAACTGAGAGCCCAGGAGCTCATGCAGCTTAGTAGGCCTGTTTCTGTGTCCCCAGAAAGCTGTCATCGGTGTTTCCAGAGGTGCAGAGCTCAGCTGAGAAAATCCTGGGGTGGCGGATAGTGGGTGGAGACTGGTTTAGCTGTGAACAGGGAGTGGATACATGAGCGGGAGAATAAAGAACAGATGAATGATTGAGGGAGGGAGAGACAGATAGACAGGAAGACTCAGAGATAGGGATGGAGAGAGAAACTGAGGCAGAGAGACAGCAGAAGGAAAGGAGAGCACCAGGGAAGCAGTCTCCCGCTGGCAGTGCAGCTGGCAGCAGGGCTGGCCCGGGGAACCCGTGAGAGCTTTGCTGCTACTGGCCCAAGAGGTCCCCACGGAAAGGCTGTTAGCAGGGCCCTGCAGAATGGCCCCCAGCGTGTATCCACATGGTGGCCGGGTCCCCAGCCGTACTTCACGGTGCCAACAGCAGCACAGCAGCCCCTCTGCACATCCACATGCACTGCCCCAGTTCTTCTTCACACCTCCTAAAGTAAGTGGGTTAGAGACAGGAAACTTAACCCAGAGGATGAGGTCCCCCGGAAGTGGGTGCCTCGTGGAGCCTGGAGCCCCAGCTCGGGAGGGTTCCTCCATTTGAGCCAGGGGGACTCTTGAGGCCAATGAAGGAACAGAGGACCTGGACTCGAAGAAAGCATTGGGTACAGAAGCCTTGTCCCCCCGGCCGAGAATTCTGACCGAATGAGATATGAGGGCCTGGGCTGCCATCACCTCCATCTGGGTGGCCACACGCCATGGGCCTCTCATCTTCCCCACAGTCCGCTTGGGTCTTGTCCCTGCTCACAGGGGCCTGCTGCCCACCAGCCTTGCCGTCCCCCACACCTGCTCACCCCCATGCAGGTCCTGCCTCCTCCCAGCAGGGCTGGGAGTTTGGGCACCGTGTGGGTGGGGAATCAGGCCCTTCACCGCATCAGAGTTGCTCCCACGTGGTCACTGCATCACTTGTTCACAAATGACACAGTGATGGCCCTGCCCTCACAGAGCCCACCATCCAGCAGGGGATGAACACATGTAGGAGTTGGCCTGACCGTGGCTGCAGGAAACTGCCAGCAAGCCCGCCTCCTAGATCTAAAGCCTCTGAGCGCCCCAGGCGATCCCTCCGCAATATGCAAACACTCTGCAGTGGTCCCTGGCCCCTCGCAGCGTGCCCCAGGGCCCCTGTGTGTGCCTGCCTGCCTGCCGTCTCCTGGGGTTTGACTTGAGTGAAGAAAGGGCAGAGCTGCCAGCTGAGGAGGCTTGGTGAGTCCGGTTGGTGAGTCCAAATATGTAAGAAATTTTGCCCTTTCAATGTTTTCCCCTGGCCTGGGACTCAGACACCGCCTCCACCCCTCACCCAGGCCCAGCAGCTGGTCAGGGAGCCCTGCACTGCCACCACCCCAGGCCCTGCCCTCCTCTCTGCCCTCTTGGGGGCCGGGCCCCGTAGGCCTCATCAGCCTGTGCACAGGAGACACCAGAAGTGGGAGTCAGGAAGACTGAAATCTGAGACCCGCCTCTCACTCCCATGACTATGTGGCCCTGGATGAGGTGCTGAAGCTCTCTGGCCTTACCCTCTTTCCTAACCTGTAGAAGGAAGACTCCTCCTTTCCTTAGAGGGACGAGGTGCGGACTGAGCAAGGTCATGTGCAGACAGTCCCACGTACAGCAGTGACCGGTCCCCAGCACAGCTCAGTCAGCGGCAGCTCCAATTATAAGCTGTTATAAAGCACTTGGCATAGAGTAAATACTCCACAAACAAGCACCATACAAGTGTAAATAATTATTAATTATTATGATGATTAATCATCATTATTGTCGATAATAAACATTAAGAACTGCTATCCAAACACCAGCTCCCCCACTCAATCTATCTGTACATAGCTGTCACTCCTCAACCACAAACAGATGTTCCCTAACCCAGAGAGAACGCTGGTCCCAAGCAGGCAGACAGGGAGCACTGCCCTCCCCCCACTGCCCCCTCCCCCCCGCCCCCCCCGCGCCCCCCGCCACCACCTGAGCAGCACTGCTGGGCTGGTTTCATCCATGCAGGTGGCAATAGCTCAAACACACCCATCCCATCTGGCTGTTTAGGCTGATTAGGTCTGGGTCTGCTTGGCCGCCCTGCCTTTGGGGTGTTAAGTATTTTGGATATCACCTAAACAAGAGCCCCCGCTTTGAAATTCTTTGACTCTTGACTCACATGCAACATGGTAAACCTGAGTGAGAAAGGGACCTGGGGAAAACCCGGTACAGGTCCCGGAACCGTGCCTGCGGGCGAGGGCAGACGGTAAGGAGCAGGCTCTGCAGAGCATGTAAATCTCAGCACCACCCTGCAAAAGGAATCAGGGCAAGGACTGCAGAGAGTCCAGGGCCTAGCTCAGCCCCATAATTGTGGGAGCTCAGTAAATACATAGATGGATGCAGGGATGGATGGGGGGGAGGGAGGATATTAATCATGCCTTTTTAATTTTCTGTACTTCTGATGCTTTGACCTCTGGGGCTTTGCAGACTCTAGAGAAACTGCACCTCCTACGTCTAGTCAATTTCTAGAGCTAGTAAGCAACTTGCTGGTGAGTATGCATTTCAAATGCAAACCAACCCATCCAGAGCCCACAATGACACCCTCCCCCACCTCCTTTATCAGGCTCTCACACTCCAGGCAATGACCCACCTGCCCCATCACCCATGGCCAGGTACTAGATGACTAGGGGCAGCCCCTGTGCCACAGAGCCTGCTGAACTTACTCAGACCAGCTCATCCTGAACCTGCTCACCCTGCCCTACCCGTTCTTTGCCTTGGAAACCACAATAAAGATTCTTGCCCACGTTTCCCCCTTACTCCCTTTGCTTCCTGCCTGATGCTGGTATTTCCCCACATGGCCCTGCCATGGTGTGACATGCCCCTCCTTTTCAGCACCCTGAGTGATAAACTACCTTTGCCATGGCAGGCATCTGCTGGTGGGAGGGTCCAGGGCATCTCTGGGAGGGTTTGAGCAGGACATGCTGAATGGATGGGGCTCTGGGATGTGGTCCACACTTCCACCGGGTGGTGCTGCTTCCTGCACTGAGATTCCATGTAAAACTTTAAAACAGGGAGGGGTAGAGGGAGGGAGGGAAGGAAGGGGGGAAAGGTAGGAGGAAGGAAGGAAGGAAGGAAGGAAGGAAGGGAGGGAGGGAGGAAGGAAGGAAGGAATTAACCTGGGTCTTAAGTTTCCATAGGGATAACCTAACCCACCATTTTGCTCTATCTTTGTAAAGAAGTAGCTTCCTCCAAGCAGATTCTGATGTGTTTGGGAGATGTCCCTTCAAAGTGCCATAGGCCAGCAATTACCAGGACATGTCCTCAGTACTTCTGGGGACAGACAGACTAGAATCTGAACCGTGACCCTTCCCTTCACTAACTGTGAGACCTTGGACAAGCCTGACTCAACCTCTCGACTCTTTTCCTCAACTATTATATACGTATACCTGCCTTCCGAGATCTCTGATGCCAGAAAGAGATGATGCGTGTATCACAGTGCCCAGCTCAATACATGCACTCCACAAATAACCAATATTATTACTTGGTTCTTCCGCAGTCCTGCACCTGAGTACCGTCTGGTAGAAAGACTGTGGTATTTGGTCCAAATGTCACCCTCACCCAGAAGCCACTGTTTGGGTCTCTCGGTCTACAGCTTCCCAGAAAGCTGTCCCAACCCTCTGCCAGTCCCTGGCTTGGAGTTTGGGCTCAGTGGGCGGAACACACACCATCCTGTGTAAAGGAGCGAGCAGGGGCCCTGCCTGTCCTCCGGCCCGGAGTCACCCTGGCCCCTTCCTGCTGCGGTGCTGCTTAGTTTTCCCTGCTGATTTTAAAGTGAGGAGGGGATGGACCTTTACACTGGAATAGCAGTTTAATTTCCCCATCTCCCCCATATGCCATCACTCAGTAAAAAAAAAAAAAAAAAAAAAGTAAGCCAATTTTAAAATGGCTGCTCTTATGACGGACGAGATTAATGGATCTTGACGAGCAGCCAGCATACCGACTGCTCCTGCAGCCATGATGAAAGCTAATAATGTAGAAAATTCTGCCAATTCTTTTAATTCATGAATATTTAAGTCTGTGAAAAATCTGTCAGATTATATCATTTTTTTCTGGTGATTTTCCGCCTAAGTACGTCCGTGGCGGCCTGCCAGTTGCTCAAGAAACTTCAACGGGAGCAAAGTCATTTCTGTTGTTGTTGTTCCCGTGGGCTGCCGCCTTCTGGCCGCGTGTGGGTCCCCATCCAGGGCAGAGTGGGGTCCTCTCGATCACCAAAGGCGCCCTTGGGACTGCCTTTGGCTACCTCAAGAGAATTAGGGGTTTTACTTGGGATTTTTCCTCAGCAGACGTAGATGCTCCTCCTAACCTGAAGGCTGGCAGGGCCTTTGAGATCAGAGCCTACGGTTTTCAAATGGTGTTCCATGGTACCCAAGGGTTCCTCCAGGGTCCAGGGCATCTCTGGGAGGGTTTGGGCAGGACATGCTGAATGGATGGGGCTCTGGGAGGTGGTCCTCACTTCCACTGGGCGGTTCTGCTTTCTGCACTGAGGGTCTATGTAAAATTTCCTTGGAAAGAAGTGTTGCCCCAAATTTAAAAAATTAAAAAAGAGGTAAGTATGGAAACCATGGAGTTAGCCCACCCCTGAAATAACAAATGGAGAAACTGAACCTCCACAAGAGTAAGCAGCTTGTCCACGTCACAGAGAGCGTTAGTGGCAGCCCCTGGGCTGCAGCCAGGGCCCTCAGCTCCAAGCCAGCGCTCTCTCCTCTCCAGCACACTCTGGCCGACCTCCTGCTGTCCCCATGGCCTGTCTGGGGAAGCAGGAAGTGAGGCTCAGATGGCCGCAGCTCCCCGCCACCGCCACCTCCTCCCGCCTTGGATGGGCCTCTCTGAAGCCAAGATGTTTCCTTGCACAGACAAGAGAGAGACAATGAGAAGGGTTAGTGAGCGACTTGGGAGGGAGGGGCGGCCAGCTTCAGAGATGATTATCATTCGCACACTTGGCTAGAGGAAGGAGCAAGCTGCTTTTTATAGGAACTTTAGTTCCTTGTTTTGTTCTCCCCGGGTTATTCTCCAAAGAAAGCCGGCTCAAGTCAGCTGGCAGGAATGCGAAACAGAGGGGGGGTTCTGGCCGCCATGGCCCGGGTTCAGCACTCGCTCCAGCTGGTCACGTCCTCACCAGGGCGGCCGCCGCCTTCCCACACTGTGCCCGGGCCAGGTCACCCCGCCCCTCCGCCGGACTGCAGCCAAAATCAACAAGTCTTTGTGCTTCTCCTTTAGACACTGTATAATTACAGCAAACATGCACTGGCGGCAAGCACGATCGAGAGGCAGTTGCTGAAGGAGCTCGGATGCACTTGGCAGTTGGTCCTGGACAGCAGCGCACGGAAACCCAGCTCCAGCTGCTCCGGCCCAGCGCGGAGATCCCAGGAGTCGGGAGCGGTGTACTGGCCCAGCACCAGGGCCTGTCACCCATCAGCTCTGTCCTTGATAGTGGGTTCCTTTTTCCACCAGCCAACCCACGGACTCACAAGCCAGTTACTTAAAAAATAAATAAATACCCGAGGCCGAAGGCGCCTGAAGTGGCAAAACAGGCCCTTGCTGCTCTCTGGCTGGTTTCATTTTTCCTCTCTTTGTCTTCTAGTTTAAAAACCATGAAAGTGAAACCGCACACCTCGCCCTTCAGCTGCTCTCTTTCCGCAGGGCAGGGGGCAGAGGTGAGAGAGAATGGGGGCCAGGATCTCTGGGCAACGCGGCCCCTCAGCAGCTTCACGTTTCCGTGAACTGGCAGGAACCACGTGCCCAGCGTGCCCGCCCTGAGCCAGGCCCTGTGGAGGGAAGTGGCCAAGAGCTGATGTTGAGCGACCACATAACACAGCCCGGAACCCACCTAAGTGTCGCTGAGTTCATCGTCTCAACAACCTTATGAGAAAAATAGCTTATAGGTGAGGAAAGAAAGCCTTCTCAGTTTAAGATTCATACACATGTCCCAGAGTGGGGGTTTGACCCCAGATTTGTCTGATTCTAAAACTCTTCTCATTAGAAGAGCATTCAGCATTCCACAAATAACATTCTGAGTGTACCAGGTGGCTAGGTGGGCTATGGGGTGATTAATACCCACATGGTGCTTGCCCTCCAACATTGACATTCAAGCCTGGGAAGCACAGTCAAGGATGAATTAGACAACTGGTCATTTCACAGCAATTTGGTTTACTGCCCTCCAGGAGAAGCCCACGGTGGTTACAGCACAGGACAGAGGGCCTGGCCCAGCCTGAAAGGCCTGCGGGATGAGTACGAATTAAGTGGGCGAAGCCTTCCTGGCAGAGGGAACAGCAGGAGCAAAGACTCTGAGGCCAGGAGGATGGGACACTGGGAGCTGACGAAGGTCGGGGAGGCTGGAGCACATGGAGGGAGTGTGGGGGCCACTGGGGCAGAGAACTCAGCAAGGAAATAATTGAGGCTTTACCCTAACAGCAAGGGGCAGCCATTGATGAGCTTTAAGCTGCAGCATGATCAGATCTGGGTTTGTTTGTTTGTTTGTTTGTTTGTTTGTTTGTTTGTTTGTTTTAAGGACCCCTGGGTTGTTTATGGACTGGGAACCAGAGGGGCAGGATGGGTGTGGGGAGAGTTACTGAGACACTAGAGACAGAGGTAGGTCTGGTTTAGGGTCTAGCTGAGGGAGCAGGCTGCTGAGACCTTCACTCCCAATTTCCTCACCTCGCCTCAGAGAAGTTTCCAAGGGTCTAAGAGCTAATTAAGGTAACTTCATGATTGGGGCTAATTTTATAGATGTGGAACTCATGCTCAAAAGGGCAGAATGACTAGCCCGTGGCCTCCAAGCACACGGATGGCCGTGGTCTCAACCTGGAGCTCCATCCCGTCGCCAGCACCTCTGCCAGCCAGGGAGAGCTCAGAGCTGCTGAGGCCACACCGGGATGACTGCAAGATTGACGCCTCTTTCCTCTCTGCCCTCCTGTCTTCACACTGTTTGAGGCATTCTTCTGAGCAGTTCTGTGTGTCCCCCTCTAGTTGGACTTTTGAAATCTGCTTAACCAGATTCCATCAACACTGAAAAAGGTACAGGGCATACCCACCCTCACCCCCCAGTCTTTGCGCTTGCCTCCTCTCCCCCAGCAGGGCTCTCCCGTCCTGGTCCCGTGATCTGGGGATTTCCTGCCAGGGGGAAATCAGTGACCGATCAGAGCACAGGCACCCTGCCCCCAACTCCCGCCCCTACCCCACTCTGCCTCACACCTCACTCCTTCCCATGGCTGAGGAGTCAAGGGCAAAAAGGGAGCTTTTCAGAGTTTCGTAGGGGTGGAGCTACTGGCCCTCCTCTCCCCTTCCATGGCAACGGGGCCAACCCTCCGATCTGGCTGGGGCACTAGGTTTGCGGTCTGGCCTTTCCTCCACCCCTTCGCAGGACAGAGCAAGACTTGCTCTGGGCCTCATGTAGGTTAGGGGCAGCAGCACCTTCCAGAACCCTGCACTGTGCCCAGGCGCCGGTGCCAGTTCTGCAGCAGGTCACTGCAGCCGTTCCGCTCCTGTGCCAGGAGGAGCCCTCCAGAAACTCATGGGGAAGGGTGGCATCCAGGGACCCCTGGGGCATTTCAGCTCACCCCATCCTCAGAGCACTAGGTCTTGCCACAATTTCTGACCCCTGTTCTACAGATGAGGAAGTGGAGGCTCAGAGCGGCTAAGTAACTCACTCACTGCTAACTGGGAACCAGCGGATGAAGCTGAGCCTGTTCCTTATATTGCTTCCTGAATTGGTGAGGAGGAGGGAAAGAGGAACCTGCAGGGCTGTCCCCATCAGCCAGCCTGTGTGACACCCCGGGCCTGAGCAGCACCAGCCCTGCAGAGGTCTGGCACATGGAAATGAGTCTGTTTGCCTGGAACCACACTCCTTACAGCCAGCGTGGGGCCAGGTCCTGGGGACCTGCGGCTGTGCAGAGAGCCACTGCCCAGCCCCCAGCCATGGGCCTTGCCATCTGCTCTGGCTCCGCAGACCCAGGATCACAGAGAGCATCAGCTTGAGAAGATGATTAGCGATTAGGATTTCGTTGCTCACGCTCTCCTTGGCAGAGTTTTCAGAATCTTTCCTCTCAGCTCCAGACAGGAGCACCCGGGACCCCTTTCCTACTCATCTGTCACGCCCCTCCCCTTCCTCAGCCTCCCTTCTCCCCCAGCCCCTCACCACCTCTTGGACTGGCCCCTCTCTGCCTCCCCACCACCAGGGCAGAGTTATTTATAAGAGTGTGGTGGGAGAGATGACAAGCGGATTCATGCAGCAGCGGGCCCTGGCGGGCAGCCTGCTCGCTCACCAAACGCATCATGAAAACATATTACTCAGAAAACCCTGTGAACTTCACTAACACATAACTATTTATTGCCCCCACCGAGGAGCAGCCCTGGTTACCAAAAGGCAGTCAACTGCCTGCAGGACAGAGGAGGCCAAGTTGTCTTCAAGGCCAGGAGGCCTCTCTCTGCTCCCACCCAGCACCCCCGCCAGCCAGCCCGCACTCACTCGGTGCTGAGCAGGTGGTTTCACTTCCTGCCGCTGGGCTGCCGCTGCCGCCGGGTGAGGATGCCTCCCCCCCGGGGCCTGTGCGGCCCAGCCCTAGAAGGCTGCGCTCAGGCTGCGCTCAGGCTGGCTCAGGCTGGCTCAGGCTGTCTAGTCAGACACCCAAAGTCAGAAAGGAGAAGGGACCTGAAGGAGGGGACAGAGAGGAGCCAGGGAGAAACCACAGGGGACAGACACATGGGCTGTCAACCCCAGGTGCGAGGGAAGAGGGGAAGGAAAGGAAGGGGGAGGGAGAGAGAGAAGGGGGGCTAAGAAGCACCCCAGGGAGGGCGGGGAGGCCCATCCCAGCCCTGGGCTCTCCCAGTGTGCAGCTGCTGCCGTGTGCCCCTGCCCTGGGGAAACACCAGTCTAGGATCGCACACCGGAATAGCCTGCAGGAGCCCCTGGGGGCAGACACTGTCAGGACCTGGGGCAGAAGACTGCCCTCCCCCCCCACCTGTCCCTCTTGTTTGGGGTTGGCAGGAACAAAAGGAGAGAGTGCACTAGGACTCACTCCCAGCCTGTGCCCAGTACCCCCCTCCCACCGGCACCCACCACCAGGTCTTCCTCTGCACAGCGCCAACCCTTCTCCCTGGGGTCTCCAGGTCTCTGTGGGGACAAGTCTCCACCTGTCACTCTCCCCAACCCCTGACTTTGTCCCCAGGGACTGGCCTCTAGGACTGCATCCTCCCCAGGCTCCTTTCACCGCTGATTTCTGGTGGGGAGTCAGCCATGGGGAGGCACAGCAGAGATGAGCAATGGGGAGGAAACACCTGGGTGTGTTGCTGGTGGTCCCTGCACCCTCCATGACCACAGAGCCTCCTTGGGGGTCTAGTTCTCCCCAACCCCCCAGCCCCATCAGGCAAGAATGGTAACAGTCTCCACTTTGCTACTCTCTAACTGCCTCAGCACCCCTCATCCTTCCCCTCCAACCTGCCCACCCCTCACCCCTCACCCCTCAGTGAGAAGCCTCTGCACTCAGCCCTCTCACTTGACCCATTGAGGCAAATCCTTTTCCTGCCGGGAAGCTGACAGGCAGCTGACTCCTGCCCACCCCTCACTTCCTCTTCTTCTTGGCCCCTCAGAGAAGAGGAAGAGCTGCCCTCTCCAGAGGGAGTGGTGTGGGATGAGGAAAAGGAGAGGCTTTGGGGACCAGGCAGACCCAGCACAGGCGTGGGAACCTGGACGGGTCCCTGAAGTTCTCCAAGCCCTGGTTTCCTCTCCTGCAAGATAGAGGGAACGGGAGCCGCAGCTTCCTCGGGAATTTCAGAAGGTGATGCCAGTCCCTCCGCACACTTGGAGTCCTCACTCTTTCTAGAGGCGTGCAGGGGGCTCAACCCCTCCCCCATGGGCTCCCCAGAGTCCCTTCCCTGGGTCTCAACATGTCTGACTCTTTCTATAGCAGTCCCAGGGGTCTCTGGATATCACACCCTCTGTTCCCAGACCTCAAAGCCACAAGAAGACAAATAACTGTCGTGGTCCCTGATGATGGCCTCAGACTACAGGGAGGCAGCTGCCTCACCCCCAGCTCCAGAAATAGAGAGTGCCTCTGAGCCTACCCTGGAGGGACTCCCACCCCAGCCCGGAATTCATGGGATGAAGGAAGGCAGCCAGAGTGTGTCTGCCCCAGCTAGCAGCCTTCCTCCCCACCTGTGCTATGCCCCGTCCCCAGGCAGTCTAAAAGTGATACACCTCCTCTGTGACAGGCGCAGTGAGCAGGCAGGAGAGCAAAGACACCAAGAGCTAGGCTCTCAGCTCAGACGGCCTGTGTTCCAGTCCTGGACAGAGGCTACATCAAAGGCTCATCCCATGCACTGCCAGGCCCTGCACCACTGCGCTGAGCTCAGCAGTGGCCCCACCTCAGTGCCTGTTGGCCCTGCCAGGGGACCCTGCACCAGTCTTAGCGTCTGGGAAAGTCATCCAGGCTACCTCTGCTGCTTTTTAATAGTGAAAATAGTCTGACTAATGCCATAGCACGGATTGCCTATTTCTCTTATACCACATGTTTGTTCATTCAAAAAATGGTTACCAAATGCTTACTCTGTGCAGGCACTAGAACAGCTATAAGACAAGACAAGACACAAGCAGAAAGCCGGCCACACACACTGCTGGGTTTGCTCGAGAGTTATCCATTCTAAAAGAAACAGCCGCTTATTAAAGTGTTTGGGGGAGAGAGGTGTGTAATCAAACTTGCATTTTTAAAGCATCCCTCTGGTTGCAGCAGGAGGAACATATGGGCAGGAATGGGCATGGAGGCCATTGGGAACTTATTTATAGAAGTCAGGCAGAACGCTGTGGGGGCCGTGTGGACTGGTGGTGGACACATGACAGAAGAAGAAATGGAGTTGGTGATGGAAAAGGAGGGGGTGAATGGCATGGAGGATATTGAAGAAGTAAAGTTGCTAGAGTCCATTTAAGGATTTAAACATGAAAGAATGTGGGAGGGCGAAGAAAGGACCACAGATGGCTCTTGGGTTTCTGGATGATGCAAGTTGGTGGACTGTGTTGCCCTGTAGTGAGCTGACAGACCCTGGAGGCAGGGCTGGATCTAGGGACCGGGGTGGAGGAAGAAAGGCCATGGTTCTGGTTTTCAACATATCAGATTTGAGGTGATGCTGGAATGTTCATGGAAAGGTCTCAGCAGACAGTGAGATACATGGGCATGGAGCTCACAAGGAAGGCAAGTCTGGTGTCAGTTGAGGGGATAGTTCAAGCCAAGGCGGTGGATGAAATGTGCTGCAAAAAGAGTTCAGTGAGGAGAAAAGAGGTGCGTGCCCTGCGACAGCCTAAGATGGAAGGCCGGGGAGAAGAAGGGAAAGTTGAGAAGCAGCAGGGAAGCAGTAGCCCAAGATGTAGCAATTAAATCTGGTGAGCATTGCATCCTGAAGCCAAGAGACGTATGTTAAGAAGGAAAGGGCTGTGCTACGGGCAAGGTCAAGGGAGGTAAGGGCTGAGAAGTATCCACCAGATGTAGCAACATAGAGGTCATTGGTGCCTTAGCAAGAGTCATTTTGGAAAGACTAATTGAACTGGAAAATATTTCATCGAAATTCGCTCATCATCTACTCCTTCCCAGGCTCTGTGAGCACTGGCTGTACTGTGGTACCCAACAGATCTGCTCACCACATCCTCTTGGCTCCTCCCCTTCCAGGGACTTGATAGGCTCATGAGACCAAGTGACTAGTTCTGGCCAGTAAGTCATGAGCAGAACTAATGGAAGTCACTTTCAGGCTGAGCAGGTGACTCTCCAGGGCTCTCCTTTCCTGCTGGTGTGGGACTGGCAAGGTTCCCGATGGTGGCTGCTCTCTCAGCCTGAGCCCCAAATTACCCCGAGGAGCAGAACTTCCCTGCCATCTTCCTTGGGTATTACCTTGATATTCTGTTACAGTGTCCCACATTCAGCTCAACATTCTATCTGCAGACATCCTGCTAATAGTTGCACCAAAAACATAAATAAGCTTTACCTGTTGACTGAGGTTTGACCTTACAGCTGAGAAGGGTTCCTGCACACGGGCGAGCCACAGCCCTCCAGCTGGGAACCCCTGCTTGAGTGGGGCATGGCAGGTCCAGCTCAGGAGGCAATGGGGCTGTGCACGAGGGAGGAATCAATCAGAGAAAGGAAGAGGTGAGAGCAAGAGGCAGCCGAAAGGAAGATCATCAGCCTAACTAACTGGGACCCTCCACATGGAAACACGCTTTCACTGGATGAGAAAGAAATTGTTCTCTCAGAAGGCAGGGAAGTTTTAAGGATGCAGGCTTTGTTTTCAGACACACTGGTTCAAATCATGTCTCTTCCACTTATTTGCTCCTTGATGTTAAGTAGCAATGATCTACCTAATCTGATGTGCAAGCATCATTGCTTTCCTCCTCAAAATCTTCCCATAATTTCACACAGCTCCTGAGTGAGGCTGAGAAATGCATGACACACTGACTGTCCCTGCCAGCTTCCCGGCCTATTCAAGACATCCCCAACTGGTCACAGCTTTCATTCCAGAAACACTGGATGAAACACTGGATGCAGCCTCAGAATCCTCGTTAACACAGTGCTCTGAGCAGCTACCACCAATCCATCACAGTCGACTTTCAAGATGAATGTTCTGGCTATCTTTAGCTTCCTAAATGTCTTTAAATGTCACAGTTTAGGCCCTACCTGATCTTCCTCCCATTCCTCCCAGCAGTCTTCCTTACTCATTTTATGTTGCAGTCATACTGAGTTAGTTGCTGTTCCCTAAGGAGACCAGGTTCTCTTACTCTTCTCTGCGTTTCCTCCATTCCATCCCTCTCTTCACCCTACTTCCAACCTTGTCCTCCTAGAGATACCTTCCAAGTCCAAGCTCAAGGGTCCGATGTGTGCATTGCACCTTGTGTGTATTTCAGGGGAGCACCTCACCGGTGGCATCTGTCTGCCGACACGAGAGCCAGCCCCATCAGACCAAGGTTCATGCTCCCTCTCTCTAGCACTGTCTACTGGCCACCAGTAGGGGCCCAATAAAGATGAAAAGAATGGAGAAAGGATGCAAATGAAGGGCAAGGGAAAGGCTCTGGGTCTCGAACTTCTCACCTGGCAAATCAGGTACGTACCTCTCTATCAAGATTAGTGCAAAAGGGAGGTAACGTGCAAAGCACAGTGTGGGGCACATAGCAGACACCTTGTAAATGTCTGTGGTCAAATGAAGACATGGAGGAGGGAACAAATGGTGTCCACAGGAAGAATAAATTGGCGGGTCAGGAAACTAGAGGTCAAAGGGAACAAAACATTCTTATGAGCCCCAATCATGTACCAAGCACTTTTCTAGGCCCCAGGTGTACTCGATGGTGAAAACACCAAACCTATTGCAGCAGCCATGAACTTACAGTCTCGAGGAGAGATAGATGCCCTTCTTAACCTCAGTGTGGGGTATAGGCACTGCCATTCTACAACTGTATATACTTCCCATGGCTTTTAGGATGAAGACCAGTTTCCTTGTGGTCAAAGTCAGGATAGGTAGATTGTGCTGTGGTAACATAACCCGCCCCCCCCCACAAATTCCCGAGATTTACACGAGCGTGTCGCTCAGGCAGATCTGCATGGGTCTGGGACGCTGCAGGCACGAGCTCACCTGCACTGGCCCTGTGGTCTAGGCCACTGTGTTCCACGCCTCCAATATCATTGCCCATTTCTCTTCTGCTTGAGTTGGTGAGCTTCAACCCTTGCTGAGGGCTGTGGCACATATGTTCCCCCTGCAGAGGAGACACCACCGCCCACCCTCTCCTGACCTCGTCCGGTGTGCAGGGGCCAGGAGCCAGGCTGTGCTGAGGGGCTCAGAAAGGAGGGGAGGAAGCACGGCACTCACTAAGTGCCTCTCAGGCCTCATCCTCTCCACCTAGAAAACAGACAGAATAGCTCTTGCTGCTTTGTTGGAGGAGGAGGATTCCTCTTTCTGCTTCTGGGAAGAATAATAAAAACCCAACCCAAGTTGGTTTCTTCACCTCCTGAAGGTAGTTTCTGCCCAAGACAGCTATAGGCTAGGCCTGTGAAGCAGAGAGAGGGAAGAAATTGGTCTTGAGGTTGGAAGCCCTCAGCCCCTACCACTACCTGTCAGCTGAAGGAGAAGCTAGCCAAAGAGTTCAAATCAGAGAAGAAGAAACAAAATGAACTCATCTCCTAGGTTCCCCCCAGGCCACTGCAATATGTTAGAAGATGAGTCAGCTCCTTCCTTTCTTTTCCTCCTGGTGGTAGTGGCAGGCTGAGGGTGAGTAAGCCTTATGGTTCCCAGTGTGGTCATGGTCAAGGTTGCTGGACACTGGCTTCAGTCCCCTCCCCTGCCTGTGTGGATGAGTTCCACATCATCTCATACCTACCCACACACATACTCACACACAAACCCCTGGCATTTCCCTCCTGGATTTCCCTCCCTCTTCCAGGTCCAAGTTCAAGCACGGTCAGCCCCAACCCCGACCCGGGTCCGGCCCCGCCAGCTCCTAACCAGAGCACAGGGCACATCTGTAACCACATCTTTCAACGTGATTCACTCCAACTGTGGAAAGACTGATGCAATTTGTGGGTGAGGAGTCATTTCTGCTGATGAGGAAACCGCAGCAACCCAGCAGGGGTAAGAGGGCACTCCGCTGGGGCTGCCGGGGCCCACCCTGAGAAAAGACGCAACCGAGAGCACTCAGGCTCCCCGAGGCAGCACAGCCACACCACGCTGCGCTGAGAGCAGAAGCCAGTCATGGCTATCCACCTGTAGCAGGGCTAAGCTGGGCCAAGGCAGGTCTATTAGCAAACGTGGGCCTAGTTAAAGATCCAGCTCCTCCAGGGACCCCCAGGGCAACCTGCCATTCTCCCTGCCGAATAGACAGGTGGATGTGTGAAGTTCTTGAAGGAGGCCAGGCAGCTGTGGGCAGGAAAAGCCTTCTCTGGGTGCTGGATCTGGCGCTTGGACCAAAGGCTGGAGCCACCTTGCTGCTCACCACACCGCACTGGAAGTGTCTGTGCCTGCCTCTGGAATAAACTCCCACAGTTAGAGCAGGTGCCTAGGAAATAGACTAAACTGGATCTGAGTCCAATGGCCCAACAGCCTACATGCTGTGGCCTGGCTCATCAGCAACCCTCACCTATTGCCCAATGCCAGGGCACAAATGCCACAAAACCCAGCTCAGCTCCCTGCCTGGTGAATCCAGTTAGGTTACCTGCCCGGGGAGGTAACCTCAGCTCAGCTACCAACCCAAGGAGCCCTGAGCTTGTCCTCTAGGCTATGAGGGATCAAGCCAGCAAACTCCCCTTCTGGTCTATGGCACCCCTCCCTCCTTGGAGTTCTGTGCTTGCTTCCAGGACTTGGTGAGGGTGGTGCCCTTGTATCCACTTCTTTTCCTGTGTTTCTACCACATCACCACCTCTACATAAGCCATTCTAGACAAGGGCTGATCTGGCCTAAAGGTGTCAGCCTTGCCTAAAAGCCATCCCTCAACTCACCGGATCTTAACATACCCTTTTCAGGCAAGGCATCACTGTCCCATTCCACCAAAGAAGAGACTGAGCCTAGGAGGCAACATAAACCCCAAGAACGGTAGTGAGAGGCAGACTTGGAATGGGGACCCAAACTGCCTTCAAACTCCCTGCCCAGAATTCTCTCCAGGCCCCAGCCACCTGCCCCAGCTTCCTTCTCCTGATGAGGGCTGAAGAGATGGAGCCCTCCAGGAGGAACCAAGCAGGATGTAAATACAAGAAAGAGTAACAGTTGACCTTCCAGATCTGCAGGTCCAAACCCACAGCTCCAGGAGCCACATAAAGCCAGTCCCACACCCCATTCTCAAAGTCCCTCTTGCTTTTGGACTGGAGGCCCGAGTATCATAAAGACAGAGCTTAGCCATCAAGGGGCAAGCCTGACCCCTGGTGATCATAACCTTGAACTGCAATGGCCAGCCAAGCAGGCCCAAGAGGCCAAGCTGCTTAGCACACAGGGCCAAACCACAGACGTTGGCAAGTTCTGACTGCACCGCCCAGCTCTCCACTCCAGATGATGACCCTGGGACCCCAGACAGCAGGACTTTATGAACAAACCCTCTCCCAGGGCTCGCTCTCGAGATGTGCTCCTGAGTCACAAATCCCACGGCCCCCTGGGAGGCAGACAGAGCCTTAGCCCCTTTCTACGGATGAATAAACTACAGCCAGAGCAATGAAAGAAACTCCCCAAGTCCGGTCAGGGAATTCCTGACAGATCCTACACTCGAACTTAGAGTTTCTGACTTAAAAGGCCAGCCCCCAATTTTCCTAAAATCTCTACCCTCTGGATCATGAAAAGCAGGAAAGTGAAAGGGAAGCATGAACTTTAGGACACCCCACTTAAATGGATTTATTTAAAATTAAAGAATTTATTTATTTAGAATAAATATACCTAAATAAATTTATTTAAAAGAAAATACCTACAAGATAGCATTCTACCTCTCCCAAAAGACCATTAGTAAAGGACAGTTGACCTAATACACACCAGGTCTAGAGTGGATGGATGGGACTAGGACTGCTGGGTTTAGCAAACAAAAACACAGGATCCAGTGACCAGCTCGGCTCAGAGCAGGATGCCGCCGGTTCGGTTCCAGGTCAGGGCACATGCCTGTGTTTCAGGTTAGGTTCCTGGTCAGGGTACAAGAGGAAACCTATTAATATTTCTCTCTCATATCAATGTTTTTCTTTCTCCCTTTCTCCCTCCCTTCCCCTCTCTCTAAAAATAAATAAATAAAATATTTAAAAAATTAAAAAATAAAAATAATACAGGATATGCAGTTACCTTTGAATTTTAGATAAACAAAGAATACACCGTTTGGGACATACCTATACTAAAAAGGTATTTGTCATTTATCTGAAATTCAGAGTCAACAGAATGTGCTGTATTTCGTCTGGCAATTCCAGACTTGGTGGCATTTGGGGATGGGAGAGAATGGCAGGTAGGTTAGGGGGTCCCAGAAGCAGCCCGGAGGCCTGTGAACCAGTTGCAAAGGGCTGAAGAGGGGAGATGACGCACGCCCAGTCGGGGGGGAGGGAGCCACGCAGTCTTCAAGCCGGGAGTGCGAGGAGAATCTTCCGGGAGTGCGAGGTTCTGTGTTTCTTTTCTGAGGGATTATCTGACAAGCGGGTGGGGCCAAAGCAGAAGGGGAAGCAGCAGTGGGTAGGGCCTGGGGAGGGGTGCTCCACCTTCACACCGGGACCCCTCTGAGGCTTGTTTCTGCTCACCTTAGTTCTTCCCAATTCTGCCTTCTCAAACGCTCGCCTGGGTTTCTGCTCCCGGTTCTGATTTCCCTCTCTCCCTTCACCACACCCCATTACCATCGGATTGGCTGTCTCCATGCCTTTCTGCAGCCAGGTCGACAAAGGCAAGGGAAAGGGAAGTCACCTAGTATGCCTTGTTGCCCCTCTGCAAGGCCTCTGTGCCCCCAGAGGACCCAGGCAAGAGGCCAACGCCAGCTTTCCTAAGAGAAGCCTCCGCTTAGACACAGGACCAAGGAGCTGGGCAGGAGAGGCTTCCTGCCAGCCCTCAGCAGGCTGGGGTTCCCTCCCCGCTCCTCAGGCACAATGAAGACACGCTCTCTGGCTCCTCCAGACGCTGCGCCCACCAAGCCTGCTGCTGGGAAAGGCTCCCTGACATCTAACCCTACTTCTCCTGCTGCATTTTAAACTAATTTCCCTTGAGCTGAAGCCCAGGAGGAGGTGGAAAAAGCTGATCTTCCTGCTCTAGGTCAATGGTTTTCAAACTTATTCCCAAATTAGGCCGCCGTAGGGTGTGAAGAAGGGGAGCCTTCAGCAACTCCAGGAGCCTGTCCTCAATTTTAGCCACACAAGCTCCATTTATCCATGTTTTATAAACAGGGGCTCCCTGTGAAATTCTTCTTTATTAAGGGATTCACTGCTGAAAATATTGCCCTATCTTTATTTGAACCCCATGGATGGATTTGCGTAGTGATCTCTGTGTAAAGAATCCAAGTCCAGCTTTGCAGCTCGGTGTTATCTGACCCTTGCCCCCAGAGCTTTTACTCCCATCCTGTCTCTCCCCTGGGACGTTCAGTCCTGGTGCTGACTGACCGTGCCTCCGAAGGTCACCTTACCAGCACCCCCACAGCAGCTCCCTAACAATGCACAGGCTTGGATTACATGGCCCATTTTATGGATGAGGTCACTAAAGCCCAGAGGCAGCAGAACCTGAACAGGATTCTGGGAATCTAACTTTGGATGCTGACCCTTGGTAGTCTCCTACTGCACCCCCAACCCAAGCCGCCCTCAACCCAAGATGCCCTCCAGCTGGGGGCCGTGCTCTAATCAGTGTGGCCCAGACTGCCCTGTGGGGAGAAGAATGGGCGTTCAGGGTCTCAGTTCTGGAGACCCATCCCCAGGGGGTCTCCTCTCTGCAAGCTCCCAGGAGCCCACTGCTTGTCACTTGTGACACAGCAGGAGAGAGCTGTCTGCTCAGCTTCTGGCAGAGAGGGACGTGCAGTCAGTGCTGTCTCTCTGCCACACTCATGCTTAGAGGAGAAGCGAGGCCCTGCTCACAGCAGCCGACCAAGAGCCTATGCAACTGTCCTGGCTGTGAGCGCAGGCACCCCGGACCACCCTGCCCAGTGGCTCACAGCCATCACTGGGCATCAGTTGACCTGGGGTGAGGCTTGGGCTGCAGAATGGTTTGGAAGTTGCCAACGAGACTTGCTAGACACTCAGGGTAAGTGAGAGCCACCATCTGATCCAACGTCTCCCCTTCACAGGGAAGGAAACTGAGACCCAGAGGAAGGGCTGGTGACATAGCCCTTCCTCTGGGTCCTAACTAGGACCCAGAGCCACTGCTCTGGAGCTAGGGGTCTTTGTGCCCCCAAGCCAGCATGTCACCCCCTAGTTAGCCCCAGGTTGTGAAAGGTGCAAAAGTGAGGGAAGAATGCTTACCCTGGTTTGTGCCATGGGGAGGGAACCCTTGCCTTCCCTCCTGGCCTCAGCCACGTCCTCTGCGAGTGAGGCCAGTGGCAGGTGACTCCATGCAGGCAAACACAGCTGTTTCAGCCACAGCTTGCAGGACTGAGTCCCTACTGTAGGCAGACACTCTTAGTAACTGCTTCGCTGGTGTTATCTCATCTAGAAGATTTGCTGTTTCTGGCCAGAACTGCTTTACTTTTCCCAAAGAAAAATGCAAGCTGGTGTCTATTGATGAATACACGGATAAAGAAAATGTGGTTTGTCTATATAATGGAACATTATTCAGCCATAAAAAGGAAGGAAATCTTGCCATTTACAGCAACATGGATGGACCCTGAGGGCATTATGCTGACTGAAATAAGTCAGACAGAGCAAGATAATCGATCTCACTCATATGTGGTATCTAAAACCATCAGACTCACAGAAACAGAGAGTTGATTGATGGTTACCAGGGGCTGGAGGTGGGGCGGGGAGGGAAAGGGAAGAGTTGGTCAAAAGATACAAACTTTCAGTTATGAGATGAATTCAACCCCGGGGGTGTGATGTACAGCAGGGCGGCTGTCACAGCTGTACTGTGTACTTGAAAGTTGCCAAAGAGATCTTAAATGTTCTCACCATAACAACAGCAACAACAAAACGGTAACTATGTGAGGTGATGAGTGCTCACTAACCCTATTCTGGTAAACATTTCAGTCAGTTATGTGTATCAAATCATCTTGTTGTGCTCCTTGTACTTACACCGTGCTACATGTCATTTATATCTCCATGAAGTGGGGTGTGGGGTGCAAGCTGGGCCTCACCTAATTTAGTAGCCATTCACTACTTCACACAATCCAAACCGTCTTGCTTGGAGTCTCTGGGTGACAGCCAAAGAGCGTCCATCTTGCTCAGAGCAGCAGCTCCTCTCCTGGCTCCATGCCCGGGCAGAACTCAAGAAGGTGCAGAGCACCGAGCTGAGAGGTGGCAAATCTGAGCTCTCGTCCTAGCTTCTGACATCCAGTGTGTGTGAGCAAGAGATTTCCTTTCTCTGGGCCTCAGTTTCACCACCCGTTAAACGGGAGGGTTAAACTTCCCCGGGGACATCAACGCCCATTTTGTGCAGGACAGCACTGTCCTTTACATACAACTGTGTGCAGAACACATAGATGATCGCGGACCTGGCCAAAGCGGCAGCCGGGCTCTCAGAGTTGAGCATGTGCAGCCCTTCCACCCCACTCACTCCTGGAGGAAGCGTCCCAGAACCCCAAAACTCTATCCCGCTTGGTCAATAAGGTTCCCTCTGGTCCTCTCATGCTGGGATTTGGCAGGGGTTCGGGGGAGAGGTGGAGTGGTGGTAAGGTGAGAGATACCTCAGAAAACAGCAAAACATCCGTGTGGCAGGGTCTAGGGCTCCTCTTTCAGAGAAAGGGAAGGACATTTCTTCTTATCCATGTGGCATGACTAATGGCTAAGGGGGTAGCGTGAGAAGGTGTTGGCAATGCAGGGGCACGAGGCTAAGGGGAGGGGCGTGGGGTGGCGAGGCCTCCCAGCCAGGTCACCCTGTTTGGAGGATGCAGCCTCGGTTGTTTCCCGATCTGTGAAATGGGCACAGCTGGGCTGTCAGAAGATGTTAGAAGCCCTTCCAAGGGCTCAGAGCAGGCCCAGCAGCACACCTCCAGCAGTTACTACTTGCTAGCTGTGGTTTTCCGTGTTGTTATTTTGCTCCCTTGTGGTTTGTATGAGTATGTGCCTCTGATTGGGTGGGGGCAGGGGAGAGTCATCTAATTCTTAGAGCTGGTGGAAACCTCATTTTAGAGATAAAGAAAGTGAGGCCCGGAGGGAAAAAAAATCTTGCCCAGGTTCACACAGTGAGTCAGAACCAGGCTGGGCCTCAGACCAAGGGGAGCCCTCCCCTCGGGCAGAGCTCACAGACCTCCGGGTTCCTCTGCTCCACAGTGCAGCGGCCTGCTGGACTCGCCTCCCACAGGGCCTCCCCCCACCCCGGCCGTGGTGAAACCGCTGACCCGCCGCCCTCCCCCTTCCCTGCCAGACCAGGGCTATAATTGCACTAACTGGCCCCTGGGGAAGTGCAGGGGGGCCTGGTCTTTGTCCACATGAGTCAGGTTTCCAGAGCAGAAACCTCAGGCAGAGCCACATCGCATCCCCTCAGCCTCGTCACTGCTCCCACAAACCACTTCCTGCCCTCTTCCTGGCACCACCGGCCTGAGGCTCGTGGCAGCTGCACAGGCCTGCACTGGTGGTGCTGCTCTGGTGGTGCTGCTCCACCGGTCCCAGCCCACCCCCAGCCCGCTGCCAACCCACCCTGTCATCCACAGGCAGGGGCAGGAATCTACCTGTCCAGGGGGAGGGGCCACCGGCTGGGTCCGCAAGGCTCTGAAAACCACACCAGGGAAACCCAGGCCTGGCAGTTCATCAGTCCTCAGTCGCTGTCTGTACTCTGATTGTCCAAGACTGCCCACAACAGAGAGGATGGAAATGCCCGGTGGCCGCCCCCTGCCTGCCCGTCAAGGGCAGGAAGAACGGGAAGAGTGCAGGCTTCAGAGTCAGACAGATCTGAGTTTGAATTCCAGCTTCATCATCACCTGCTGTGTCTTGATCAGGTACTGCACCTTTCTTAGCCTGTTTCCCCCCTGTACAACAGGGAAGCGTGTATCTCCTCTTCCAGATGTATTGGGAGGAATATCTGAGCTAATACACATGAAAACATACACAGTGCCTGCCACATAGTAGATGTTCCGTAAATACTAGTGTCCTTCTTCCTCCATAATGCCATGACAGTGGTTCTGGTAAAACTATGACAGGCAGCAGTGACCAGAAGAGCCCACCAGGGGGTTCAGAGACAGAATCTGATCCTAATGCTGCCTTCAACTTGCTGTGTGGCCTTAGGTGACTGGATAACCTCTCTGGTCCTCAGTTTTCTCAGACCTAAATACAGGGATGGTTTCAGATGGTTTCTAAGGTCTCCCCCAGCTCTGGCACTCTAGAACAGGGGCTTGGTGCTGACAGTATGCTGACACTTGGACAATCAGTGGGACATGGTTCTCCACATCATCAGGACACTGATGCAGCTTATCTGTGATGGTGGCTCAGAGCTGGGGAGGCAAGCTTGCTCAGACAGGGCACAGGAGGTGGCCCGCAGGAACACGAGAGCACTGGGTGGGGAGATCGGGGCAGATGGGCTTGGGCACTTCCCTCCACCTGGTACACCTCACCTGTGCTCTCTTGGCGTCAGGTGCAATGGGTCCTGGGAAAACTAAGACCTAGGATCAATAACAATGTTAAAGTAACAATAATAACAATACATTATGACATTTGCTCACTGCTCACTCCTGGTCACGCCTGATAAGCCCTTAAAGAGCATTATCTCATTTAATCCCCTGACAACCCCGATGAGGTCATTAGTGCCACCATTCTATTCTACCATTGAAGGAATTGAAATACGGAGAGGTTGTGCTCGCTCCCTGGCTCAGAGCTGAGCGGAGAAGGATGAGGGCAGCGGCTCAGGGCAGGGCCCCAGGAGAGCAGGGTGTGAGCAAAGTGCAGAGGAGGCCAGAGGAGAGGGCTGTCTTTCTGTCGGGCTGGGGGGTTGGAATGTTGTCCCAGAGGTGGGGCATTTGAGTCAGGTGACAACACTGGCTCCCATTTATCAAGCAGCTTTGAATGTCAAACACTTCTGAATCTTCGGGGGGACGGGGGTGGGGGTGGGAGTCCTTATTTAGACCCCACTTCCCGCCATCCTGTTCGATGAAGGCACAGAGAGCTCGAGGCCTTGCCCACGGCAGGCGCATGGGAGGCCAGGCCAGGGGAACAGCTCAGAGCTCACTAAGCTAGGGAAAGAAGCGTGGCTGGACAGGCTGGAGCCTTGAGGGCTGAGGACTGGCTAGACAGGTGGGCGGGGCCAGGTCCTGATTCCCAAACACAGAAACACCCTGGGAAGAAGGGCCCAGGTCCTCACCTCAGCGTTTGGTGTTCAAGTTCCAGGGTCTGCCTGCCGCTCCCACATTTTTCAAGGAGGTGGCTGTTGGTCATCCTTTCTGTGACTGACACACTTAGACTTCCAGTAAGCAAACAGGTAATGGGCTCCTGACCCCCACACATCCAGAAGGCTGGGGAGAAGCTGGGGGTCCGGCCTAGAACCTGTGCCTTCCGGGAGAGACGGGAAACCTCACTCCACCCTCCTTCCTAAACGGGTGGGGCAAAATGCCAGTGCAGTTCATTGTTTTGAAGACACAGAATAAGAGATTAGGTCTTTGTTACCACTACCAACCCCCTACACCCAACTAAAGACTTTGGAGAAGCAGGGTGGAAAATGCTGAAAGCAAGCATCAGCAAACAGAAAGTTAGTGGCAGGTTAATTTCATTGTCTCACTGGGGAATGGAATCCTGTGCAGTAAGTACGGGATTAAAGGGAAACCAATTTCTCATTGTAGCAGGTTGAAGGGAGTCGCCCACAGGGAATTCACAGGAATGCCATGTCTTTGGGGAGCAGGGAAGCCAGTTTCACTGGAGGAGAAGCAAGGTTTCTCCCAGGGGTAATGTGCAGGGCAGGGCAGGCTGGGGGCTCCCAGACCTCCCACAACCAGGAGGGAAGCACTGAGCTTTCCACAAGCTGGGGCCATAATGACCACGACCCACGAATATATGTTCAGATTCACTCATTCCGTTCACAAGCCCTTTGTATAACCATTCACTCCTTCCTTCCTTACAATAATGAATTCTTGTATAGTAATGACTAAGTGCCAGCACTTTCTTTAGAATCATTCAGTTAATACTTGCAACAAGTCCAGGAGAAAGTACTATTATTATCTCCATTTTACAGATGAGCAAACTGAGGCCCAGAGAAGTAGTAGAGCAGGTCAGTAGCAGAGCCAGGATTTAACCACAGGCAGTCTGGAGACCAAGTCTGAGTTCTCCATGCCGGCCTCTCCAAACACAGGGCTTGCTTCCATGGAGCATGTCTGCAACTACTAGAAGTTGTCTGGGCTATTCCCGGCCTCTGCTACGAGGACCAGTCTGGAGGGGAGCCCTGCCATGCCCACATCTCTCACTCACACATGCACCCAGACTCAAAGCATCTTGGGCAAACTTTGAAATTGTCACTAGGCTCAATGTGGTGGCCCGGGCTGCAGCTGCTACAGGTGGAGGGTGAGCCAACTCCAGCAGAGGGGTCTGCCCACCCATGTAGTCAGTGCTGCCTGGGGCGGATGGTGCTGTGGGGAGGGTGGGGTGGTACTGCTGAGGGCCAGCCAAACCTCAAACAGCGGACTGCTCCAGCTGTCTCCCAGCCCTGTGGTTAGGACGCAGACCCAGAGAAGCCTAGCCCAAGAGAAGGAAGGCTACAGCATGCCAGCCCACTGCAGCCCAAACCACAGTGTGGCGAAGACAGGAAAAGCTCAGTAAGACTCCCAGCTGGGAGCAGAGGTGTGTGAGTGGGTTCTGGAAGGACCGAGTCCTCTTTCCATGATTGCAAATAGGCGGCAACTTATTGGTCAATGCCAATTATTTGGTAGTAGTTGCCTAGAGAATTCAACCATGATGCCAAAGTCATATCCTGACTCAGCAGAGAAGAGTTCTGTGTTCGATTAGCAATGTCTCGTATGGAGAAAGCACCAGAGAGCAGCCCTACTGTGTGATGACAGTGGACCCTCCCCAAGAGGGCCACAGCTCCACCTCCCACTCCTCTCCCATCCTTTCTACCTCCATCCCTTTGAAGCTCCCGGAGTGGTCAAGGTTCTCTGACCACATCCCTAGAGACGATATATTATCGCTCGCTTCGGGAAGCCCTTGTGTGTCATGTTCCCACTGACTCCAAAGCCCCTCTGTCGTTGCCTGCCTGCTGAACTCACTTGCATCCTTCAAACTCTGTCCTGGCCTCACTGCCCCGATCCTCACCTTGACGGAGTTCATCACTTTCTTCCGTACATTATAGCCAGCACAGTGAAGGTTGCTCTGTGATTCCCAGCATGGATCCAAATTCATTACATGTATCATCCTCGTAACTCTGTAAAAGGCTCTGCACTGTTAGAAAACTATCCCATTTAACAGATGAGGACCCAACAGTGAGTGATATTAGGAACTTATCCCAGGTTCCCAAGCTGGGCCGTGATGGGACCGACATCTGAACCCACCTTGCCTAACTCCAGATCCCAGGTTTCAGTCCTGATGCTGTGACCTGACTACTGCCTTCTCTCACTGTATCACACAGAGGTGTGCCTTTTTATTTACATACCTGCCTCCCTTTCTAAACAGTTACTTCCCAGATGCAGAGACCATTTCTCTTGGCAGATAGCCCAGGGCCCGCCCACACAGGAGGCACACAGTGTCTTTGGTTGAACTGGGTTTGATGAAGTGGTAGAGAGCTTACTGGCCCTGCCCTGCTGCCTCACAGCTGTCCCAATGCTCCTCCAGGACTCTGTCAGCCCTGCCTGTCTGATCCAGGCAGTGTCCTGTGGGGGCCCAACTTTGCAGGCTCTCTCAGGCTAGGCAAGGGCATTGGTCTTTTCTGTGTATAATCTGCCCCCCCCCCAAATTATATACTCACAGGCTAAGGCACAAAGTATACAACTTTCCTTTTCTTTTTAGTTTTATTTTCTTCCTTGCTTTTGCTTCTTATTCAGTGCTTCCATTCAGGGCAAGTCCGGGGGAACATTCTCCCTCCGAATGCAGCGTATCAAAGTGGGCTCTGTGGACAATCCACTGGTTTAAAAGACAGGTTCCCTGACTCTACCCCAGCCATCCAGGTCTGATTCTGCAGGACCGCATGAAGCAATGGATGGCCCGGCTTCACCCAGACATTTCTGGTGCAAAGCCAGCAATAGCCTCCATGCTGCAGAAATCCTCAGGTTGGCGTCCAAGCCATCAGCTGAGTAACTAACTGAAGGTCTGGTTGTGGGGAAGGGGATGTACTGGGTGTCCTGGTCTTCCCACTCACAACAAGTGGCGGGGAAGCCCAGCCAAGCCCCCAGGCTGCACAGTAGGATATGCGCACAGGCATGCTCTGGTCTGAAATGCAGCCCTCAAAGCTGCCCAGAGACTCCTCATCTGACCCTCAGAGAGGGCAGCACCTGCCATGGTCTTCTCTCCCAATGGAAGTGCCTTTGTCCACCCAGAGTTCTGTTGAATCATTACTTGGTTTATCTCCCTTTATTACTGAGAGATGACCTAATGAGTCATCCAAACAGCAGGCAGAGCTGGCACTACCAGTGATGCCCAGATCTTGGCAGAGCAGTGGCAACAGCCCAGGCTTTGGCACCAGCTAGATCAGACTTCCCCTCCAGCGTCTCACTACCAGCTGTGTGACTTTCAGTACATAATGTGCCTCTCTGGGCCATGTTTCCCTCACTCGTATGTAAGTAACTATACCTATGCCTGACCAGGCTGTGGGGAGAAATCGATGGTAAGACAACACTATAGGGCCTGGGATGTCTCCTTCTCTGCCCACCATGACTGTGTCCCACCTCTTGTCCTAGGGTCTTCCCACCGCCCTTTGCCTGCCTGAATGGCCTCTTGATTAGGCTACCCTGCCACTACCAGGCCCTGGTTAGGGAAGAGGTTTTCTGTCCACACTTCTAGATGACCCGTACTTTTCTCCAAGTCTGGGGAAGCACAGGGTGTGATTCCCCAAGAGGTCCTGAGCTCCATGGGCATGCGCCAGGCTCACTGGCAGCTCTGCAGCCTGGTCATATGCCCAGGATGGCCCTCCCCTATGGGCTTCGGGAGAAAGATGTCTCTTTTTAGCATTCCTAAGGGCAGGAGAGCCTTCGTACTAGAGTGCTCGCCAGGATAATTGGCACCTGGGTTGGGGAGGCACCTTCCACTGCTGACTCACACATCTGAGGACCCCATCCCCCCTCAGCAGTGGCAAGCAGGCCCCTCCCTTCCCCAGAGCAGCAGTAGGCACCGCAGACCGTGGAGTACACGTAGCCCTGGAAAGGAGTCACCCAGGGGACTGCTGTGCCTGCCTCCCGCAGGCCAGGCACTGGGCAGAGGCTGTTTCCAGGAGTGGTTGATCTTGTGATCCTCACACGGACACCAAGAGATAAATGCCGCCACTAGCCCCATTCTGCGAACAAGGCACTGAGGTGTTGAGAATGTGAGTTACTTGAACCTAGTACAAGATAAGTTAGCAAACATCCAGGATCCAAACCTCCCAGGTTTGATTCCAAAGCTCTAACTCCTTCTTCCCCAAAAGCACAAACCAAGGGACCCCATTCTCATGGACTGGAACCCCATTTTCCAGCCTCTCCCTAGGTAAGCTGCATCCCACCCTCTCCTGAGCAGGTGTTCACCCAGACCCAGCTCAGGGAAGTCTGAGTCCCCGAGCTAGCAGGCCTGGAGCCAGCATGTCCCTAACTTGCTGTTGTCACCAGAGGCTGTTGGCAGCTGCCGCTCCTACAGGAAGCCATGTGACATGGTGCTTGCAGCCCAGGCCTGTGTGGCACACGGCCCCAGGTTTGAGTCCCAGCTCTGCCAGAGTCCAGCTGTGTGACATTAGGTGAGGTGCGTTACCTCCCTGAGCACCAGTTTCCCTACCTCTGACATTGGGAAAAGAACCCTTAGTTCACAGGGCTGTTGTACAAATCCAGCGGAATGTAGAATATATGAGGTGCCTGGCACACGGCGAGTGCTCAGTTGGTGCAGGTTGCTGACATGGGTTCCCATGAGGCAGCACACCTCCAGACAGAATGAACCGTTCCCCCATCATGTGCTTCTGCGTCCTCTCAGTGCCCGGTCTCTGACCAGGAAGGGAGAGGACTGGATATGTCCAGGCAGGGAAGAGGAATAACTAGGTAGGTCCCGGCTGCCTCTGCATACGAGTTTAAATTTTTATGAAACAAGAAAATTCTCTCTCCTACTTCCAAGCTCTTGGGCTTAATAAACCCAGTCAAGATGAAAACAGTTGCTGTTACCTTCTTAGGTGTGCACGTGGGCAAGAAGAGCAGGTGGTCCCTGTCGCCCTCTGCTCCCAAGTCTGCTGGAGAAGAGGGAGTTTCCTCTTCTTGATGCTAGGAGGTAAGAGGCTAAGAGACCCTGGGTTTTCTTGTGGTGGTGCTCACATTCAGATGCACATCTAGGTTCTGGAAACACCTAGGATTTTAAAGCCAAATGTACAGAGCAATCCTACCAGGGGACAGGGAGGTGCCAGCCCGGTTTAAGGCAGAGGGCCCAAGAGTATGTCTATAAATGTCTGGAGATCCCCAGACGTCAGAGGCCAGGAACCTCACTCAGATATCCCGATGGCCCAGGCTGGGTGGCTCAGTTGGTTGGAGCATTGTCCCCCACACCAAACTCTTACAGGTTCCATCTCCCGTCAGGGCACGTACCTAAGTCGGGGGCTCGATCCTCAGTTGGGGCACATATGGGAGGCAACTGACTGATGTTCCTCTCTCACTTGTGCTCAGGTTCTCTCTCTCTAAAATCAATGAGCATGTCTTCAGGATTTAAATAAATAAATAAATAAATAAATAAATAAATAAATAAATAAATCTCCTCATGGCCATTTGCAGGCCAGATACCCTGACATCGTGCACTGGAGCCTCTTGAATCTCACAGGCACTGCCTCTGCAGACATGGCTTCTGAGACCAAACAGCCTTTTATAGACAGGGACTTGCAAAAAATGGCTCCTCACCCAGGGGCAGCACAGGATGGGCCTGCTGAGAGGACAGCCAGGTGCTCCACTGCAGGCTTTCTTGGCCAAGACCCGCCTCTCATCAGGATAGGCCAATCAGAGTCACTGTGGTAACCAGGGTGTGGGCAGGGGGAGGAGAAAGAGCCATATCACCTGCTGGTACTTCGAGAGCTTTAGTTCCACACACAAATAGCTCAGAGTCACCCCAAGGTCCATAGGGTGGCGGGCCTAGCTCTCAAACCAGACTGCTTTCAGATACCAGCTCTGCCACTGGCTGTGTGACCTCAGGCAAGTCACTTAACCTCTCTGAGCCTTAGACTCCTTTTCAGAAAAATGAGGACACTAAAGCTACCTCACTAGTTGTCAAAGGGATTAACTCATAATGAATGTGCCTGAGATCAGTATCTAGAATCTATTATTATCTATGATAATGTTTCTGATTGAGGAAGGTTTTGGGCTGCCCTGCCTCTGCCTCCCCCAATATCCACAGTGGCTAGCAGTGTTTCTCTTACGGGCTTCTTCCCTTGTCTCAGCTTGCCCTGTCCTCAAGGTCCACTTTATCTGGATGCCACCCACATCCTACACCATCCCTCGGCCTGCCCTCACCTTCAGAAAGCATGTCAAATGTCACAGCATGAGCTGATATACAGGATGAAAGGTGCAGGTATCTGAGCGGAGAGCAAGGGGGGCTTCATGAGAAATTACTGCTGCACTGGAAAGGATTTGGTTGGTTGGGGAAGAAGGGGGCTTAGGCTGGCGCACGGGTTTCTGTCCCAGCTCTGCCATCAACCTACTGTCTGACCTTGAGCAAACTCCTGTCCATCTGGTTCTTCTTTGTATGAAACAAGGCGTTGAACCAGAGCTGTGGATCTCACACTGCCCTGTCTAGAGCCACCTCTGTACCTGTCTGTGGGCTGGGGGAAAGGCCAGATGGTGCAGTCCTTTCTGTTTTTACACTGGGGCTCCAGGGGTCTTCACTTGAAAAAAACAAAATAAAACAAACTTGCAAAACACTCAAGCAACCGTCCTGAGCATCCACCTGCCTGGATCCTGGGCCCAGTAAGAGGAAGTGGGCAGTGAAGTTCCTGAATGAATGAAGGGAGAGAGAGGGCCACAGAGAGGGAAGGGTGAGCCACGATAGAAGAGCAGGACAAAAAGGAAAAGAAGAAACACCGGTAAGCAGAAGCAGGTGCTTAGGAGAGGAGACTAAAGGAGGGTACAGGCTTCTAGGGCCCCATACAGCACTCACATGAACCTCACAAAGGGCTGGCTAACCTGGGGACCAGGTGGAGCTGCACTCTGGTCCCCAGCAGCCCCACCATCTTCTGCTCTGAATATCTGATATTCCTCGCAGGAAGAAGAGTGCTTCCTAGGTCAGGAGCAGGGAGTGCTGGAGGCAGAGCCAGTAATGAGTCCCCCTGGGTCCCTGACATGGGTCCCCAGTCCCAACACTACCTCCTCCATCCAAGGCTGCTTGTTTATTCCAATGCAAGCTCATAACACAGCAGCTGCAGACCTCTCATGGCTAACGGCCGGGGCTGGGGTGCCAGGTCATGTTCCAACGATGAGTTAGTCTGGCCTTCAGCCCACCTGTGTTCAAGCCAGACCTTCAGGTAGGAAAATGGCAAAACCATTTTGCAGATGAGGAAAATCAGGTCCAGAGAGAGCACTTGCCCAAGTCCCCTCAGCCACTTGAGATAGAAGCAGCGCTTGAGCCCTAGTTTTCTGATTCTAAAACCAGTGCTTTTTCCAACCACCACCAGCACTTCGTATCAGTCAGGTCAGGTCAGTCTTCTTGTCACTCATTTGCAGCACAAGGAATAAGCCAGGAGGCTTAAGACATTGATTCTCACAGTGTCATGTCAAGGGGGAGAAAGGGCTGTTCATTTTTCACCACTTTCTGTCCTTCAGAGTTGGCCACTTATGTCCTCAGTTTACAGATGAGGAAACTGAGCCTGGAGGAGGTTAAATAACTTGCCTCCCAGCAGGGTTCTGGCAATGTGCTCATTCCACTATCCATGAGGTCATCCACGGCCTCACAGAGCAGAGCGCCGCTGGGGAGCCCACTGTGCCCTTGGCTGAGGAGATGACAGGGGGATGGGTCAGGAGCTGGTGGCATTAAGGACAGGAGAATAATGTCACTTTCTGCAGGAAGGTTCCCTGAGCTGCCCAGCCTGGGCCAGGACTTGGTGACACATTCTCCTAGCACTCTGTGCTTTTTCTTCATGGCACGAATCACAGACCTCATTGTATGCTGGCATGATGATCCGTCTGAAGCCCGTCCCTTTCCTAGAGGGCCCTGGGACCAGGTCTGCTGGGCCCAGAATGGAACCCAACACACAGAGATGCCCCCAAACCCTCACTCAGTGAATGAGCGTGCAGATGGATGGACGGATGCTCAGAAGGAAGGGTGCACAGATGGATAGACAAATAGCTGTTGAACCAGGCAGTGAAATGGGAGGGCAGAGAATAGAGAGAAAGGAGTACAGACTCAGAAGCCGGAGGGAAAACATAAAAGGAAAAGTTTCCATGTGTTCCTGTCGGGTGGGAAGCAGGAGCACAGCCACCGCCTCTGGAGCAGAGCTTCCTGAAGAGCGAGGAGCCCAGGCCGCACAGAAACAACAGTCAGGGGACCAGGGCACTTTCCACCCTGCTCCCAACTGGCTGGCGACCTCGCCCAGGTCCCTGATACCTGTGGGCTCCTCATTTCTGCTGCAAACCCAGGGAGCAGGGTTAACTTTGCTGACCTCCAGGGCCCCTTCTCTCTCTCAAACCCCTGACTAGGCCCAGCCAGCAGCTCTCAGGGTTTCTTTCCTCAGACCGGAAGTCCCAGCCATGGAGCCTTGAGCCCAGGGCCCAGCTGACCCTGAGATAGCCACATGCTGCAGAAACCTGCACAACTTCCCCTAAATTACCTCAATCCCACATGGAGCCTCTGGGTGCGGCTGTGCTGTGCTCTCAGACACGGGCCTGGCTCTGCTGAGTCTTGGCTCTGTGACTTTGGGCACGTCACCGTGAGCCTCGAGCTCCCATCTGTGGCCTCCCACCCCCACTCCCGAGTTCCTGTGAGCTCCAGTAGGGCCAGGTTTGAGTCCGCACTCAGTTAGTGTCAGGGAAGTTCTACCTGCAAAGACAAGACATTAGGGGGAGGATTTCTCTCTGAGCTGTCCCACCCTCCCTGGCTTCCTCATGCTCCCATAAAGGCCCTGGGTCCTGAGGGCCCTCTTCTTCAGTAAGCTCGGTGTTAGCAACAGCAGCGGAAGTGTTACTGCTGTCCCTGGAGTGGTGGCGGAATCCTCTGAAAGCCAAATGCAGGCTCTCTGATGGAGGGTTCCCTGGCTACTAATGAAGGGGGCAGGCGAGACAAGGAGCTGCCCAGCGGCCTGCTCCTGAGGGAGGCCCTGGGCCCCAACCTCTTGCATGACCTACAGGAACCCCCTCCTCAAAGGCCAGTTCCTGAATCCTGGTGGGGCTGCTTGGGTCCTACAAAGGGCAAAGCCACGGCACCAGAATGTCCCTCAGAGCATTTCTCATCGGTCCCTCTCTGCACAGACAGGGCCTTAAGAGGGACCATATGCTTCCCAGTGTTACCCAGCGAGTCCTAGACTTCACACATGTGCTCGCTGCCTTCCCGAGGGGCTTCCCCACAGCTCCCCTGGTCTCGCTCACATGTGATGGGGCTGTGGCAGAGGTACGCAGCACAGCTGGGTTCACCCACCTGTGGTGTGGGGGCACCTGAGAAGCCGGAGGGCCACTGAGTTTGACTGGGCACACACTCCAGCCTTAGGGGGCTCAGGGAATCCCACATCTCCATGAAGAGGGCTCCGATTTGAGAACGAAATTCAAGTTCATCTGCTACCTGTCTGCAAAAGAATGCCCTGCCAGAGACAACATCCCATCCCTAATGAAGTGTCGTTTCCATCACTGCCCACCTCCCAAACCCGGAAGCAGCCCTCTAGTTCAGCAATTTTTAACCCATGTGCCACAAGAATTTTTAAAACATGCAATACCTGACTATTTAGTCAGGGACACTGACCTCTTTGCCCTTAGATTGTCAAAAAAAAAGACAACAGCCAACACAAATATAGCCATCCAGTATGAATCAATCAGAATTATACCTATTTTTTGGTCAAATCAGCTAAAAATATGTGTTTTGGTGTGCCACAGAATTGTAGTAATCACTTTATGTGTGCCATGAGATTAAAAGAAGGTTGAAAATCGCTGCTCTAGTCTGTCCTTGAGTTCCAAAGCAGCACCCCCTGCTGGCAGGCAGATGCTAGTGTCGCCAGGTTCTGGGCATTCACCCTTAGGGCAGACTGGACAGCAAGACAGCAGTGGGCACAGGCACAGGTGATGACCAAGGTAGCGAAGTCCCAGAGGGAGACCCCCCTGTCCCCAGCCTTCTGGGGTTCTCCCAGAGCAGCCCAGACCTGCCCTCCCCTCAGCACTGTCGTCTGCTCACGCAAGGCCTTTGATTCCAATGGCAGGTTTCTCTGAAGCCATCACATTCTGCTGTGTGTGCAGATGACCTGAAGCCCAGTAATTCTGAAAGGCTGAGCCTGCCAGGGCTGTGTGAGTAACTTAGGAACTCACTCTCCTTCTAGCAAAATCTCTTTCCCTTGGCGATGTTAAAGGGAAAGCAATCTGATTAAAGTAATTCCTGCTCAAGTGTGGCTGACTAATAGTACTAGGTGAAGGGACGAGAAAAGGTGTTTTGCTAACCCCAAACAGAGGGAGACATCTTAGGCAGTGGACTGGCAGCTGGAAGGAAGAGCCAGGGGATTTGTGGGAGGTCCCTGACCTCCCTGTGTGGGAGAGGACCTCCACATCCATTCTGTGTTTGGGGGATTCAACACAGAAGCTCAGCCCTCTGGGTCAGAAGGACCTTACGGAGCAAGCGGCCCCTGGGGTCTGTAAGTGCGTGCAGACCGCAGGTGGACATCCATCACGTTTTTGTCAGAGCGCTGTGGAAATCTGAGGAGCAGAGCTGTGCTCCTGGCTGAGCCCACAGTGTCATCCTACCATCTCCTACCGGAAATACCCAGAGGGACTTGAAGAAACTCCAGACAGCCAGAGGGGTTGGCCTGCTGGATGCCGCCTTGGTGGGCGAGCTGATGCACCACAGCCAGCGAAGCAACACCCGCACCGCGGGGAGGGCTCCGCCCAGCCCGGCTAGAGGCGCATGTACAGTCGCCCACGGCAGTCGGAGCCTGTGGGTTTTGGTTAAAGGTGACTCATGCAAAGATGATATGAAGCAAATTGCAGAGGAAAGGCCACAAAATAAGTCGCCCTCTCCCCACCTGGTCATGGTCCTACCACCCTGAGGGAGGCCAAGTCAGGGGTGAAGGGCTGGCATTCCCACCATACCCGAACGTCCGCTGCCATCCTACGAGGGCCCGTGGGTGGTTTTGCCTTGTGGCACTCACCTGGAAAACCCTGCCTCACCAGACTTTGAGAAGTGGGTTTGAGTGGAGGGGAAGGAGAACTGATACTTATTTGGCGTGTCCTATGAGTTAGGTACAATAGCCTTAAGGTGAAGGTATCAGCATCTCCAATTTACTATTGAAGAGTTAAGATTCAGAGAGGTTACCCACCTCACCAAAGCCACACAGCTGGAAATTGGATGACCTCAAAACCCAGGGAGAAAAGAAGGGAAATGGAGGGGTTGAGGTGAGAGTGGGTGGTATCAGGGGCAGCACAGATTTCAAGCTGCCCCTCCCCTAGCCTCAGCTGGGCTCCACCCACTCAGCTTGCACACATTCTCACCACCACACCCCCAGCCCCCCACATACACACACAAGGTCACTGTGCAGAGCACAGCCAGGCCCACGGGGCATGGGGCAGGTTCGGACTCCCCCTGGAAGGGGGAGGAGGGGGAAACTGGGCCTTCAGAGGCCCCTCCCCCAGCCTTCCCTCCCCTCCCCACTCCTCCCTCCCCTCTGCCACTCCTCCCTCTCCCACCCCAGTCCTCTACAGCATCTGCTTCTCCAGTGTCAACATCAAAGATTCATCAAAGTTGAGGCCGAGCAAAGTGTACGCTTCACATCTCTAAGTGTGCTTCTTTCCGATGAAAAATTTAGTGGAAAACTCAGGGTGTTAAAGGGAGGAGGGAACAGGCAGATTCAGGAAGGAAGCAGGGAGGGAAGGAAAGGGAAAGAGAGTATCTCTGAGTTGTAGTTCCTGAGTCCACCCACATTACTAAGCAGCTGCCTCACTGAGCGCCCCGAGCTGGACACCAAGGTGGCGCTGGGGAAGGCTGAGAAATGCAGTCTGCGAGCCGCACAGCTCCAGGGAACCCACCGCCTGTCGGAGACCACAGAGGTGGTTCTGCAGGGGAAGCAGGCTGGCTGCTGTCCTAACGGTGTGGGAGTTAGGAGCCCAGGGGAGCGTCTGCTCTGCCACTCGTTAGTCATCAAATACCCTGGAGACTTAGATTTCTCACGTCCAATCTGGGGGTGTGAGGGTTAAAATACTCACCCTTCTCACCTACCTTTTTTCCAGGAAAGATGTGCACGTTATAAACTACTATGATAAAGAAAGAGAAAGCGGTGAACTGGTGCTACAAAAAAGCCCAAATAATGAGGTCAGAAGTAAAGAGGAGGAAGGGATGTTTCCAGGTGGGGAGACCCGGGAGGTTTCCTGAGGAGGCGATATCTGATCCAGGTTGTAAAGGGTAAAGAGGAGTTTAACGGGCAAGCCAACGGGATAACTGAGCAGCCACTTCGAGGTCAGCCAGAGGGACAGTGGGAGCAAAGGCCTGGGGGTGGGGAAGACCATCTCCGGCAATAAAAGGGAAGGTCTGGTGTGGCCTAGGAGGAGCTGGGGTAGAGGGTGGAGAGGGCGCAGGATGGACTTAAACTGCAGTGAGGTGGGAAGAGACCCAGGACCGCTGCAGGAAAGGCCTCTGCGGCCTGCAGGCATGATGAGGAGCCTGGTGCCGGTTCACCTCTGCCCCTCATTGATTTGATCACTTTAGATGCACCAGAGCTGCCCTCAAGCCTCAGTTTCCTCATCTGTAAGATGAGGCTATCAGACAAAGTGATCGGCAAGTTCCTCTTTCAGCTCATTTTGTCTGTACTTCTAAGAAGTTGGTTCTGTTGGCCAAGGGGTGCCACAGGAAGTTCAGATCGACAAGACCTGCCCCAGGCTTCCCCATTCCCCAGAGGCCACTCCCATCCCTACCCACACCCTCATTTCAAAACAGCCTCCTGCTCTCGAGCCCTTCGGACAGGAGCCTCAGGGTGTGCGGATGTGAGCTTTCTGGGGCGATGCTGCACCTTCCTCCTCATCGTGACTCCCACCCCACCTGGGAGACGAGCCAGGAACACCCAAGGCTGGAGTGGCACCCGAGAACCTTCAGGGTGAGCAGTCACACCTCACACACCCACACCACGCCCTGCACACCAGCACCCCCAGTAAGATCTGACCTGAAGATAAGTCTCCACTTCCTGGTCAGGCCTGATAACCTTCTGCAGAAAGCAGAGCAGCACCTGTGAAATGGCAGGTCTATGAGCAACTGACATGCGTGCAAGACTAGTGGGCCTCCTGCTGCTGTGACCAAAGGTTTTCTTTCCTCCTCTTGGGGAGAACGGTGCTGTCTCAGCCCAGCTCCGGGGCAACACAGGGAAGTGGCTTGTGGCTTGGGCTTTGGGGTCAGTGGTGTGAGTTGAGATTCTCAGCTCCAGTCCTTACCAGCTGGATGAGTTTGACTTCGAACAACTTTCCTACCCTTCGAAGCCTCAATTTGCTACCCCCTATAAAATAGAAATAATAGCGTCTCTCCTAAAGGGTTATTGTGAAGATTAAATGTAATTATGTTTTTAAGGCACTCTACTCAGGTGGCTTAAACTCCTGCACATAATAAAGTTTCAACAGATGGTAGAGTTTGCTGGTGGGCACCCTTGGGATCAAGAGGAGGTTTGAAGCAAACCAGGTGTGTCTTCCAAGGTAAATCCTTCAAGGTGTGATTATCAGGGCCCAAAGTTACAACGCTGGGTGCTTGGCCCCACAGCGCCCTCTTTCTGCCAAGTCTGGCCACTACCATTGCCTGCGCAGGCCAGAGACTTGACTGCTGCCCCAGTGACTGCACCTCTGCTCTCCTGGCACCATGTGAAGGGTGGCCACAGTACAATGAAGGCTTGTCCTGGACACAGTGGCAGGTGGCCCTCTGCTGAGGCACACAAAGACAAAGCTGCCCATTTGCTGCTATGCCTCCCAGGCTTCTGCAAGCTTATAGTTCCCCAAATTAAAAGACATTGTTTCTATAGAGGGCATATATGTCATATTAGAAAAACAAGAAACAAGAGAAAATTGCACCCCCACAAAAAAAAGAACTTTGTGGGGGTGGAGAGTGGGGGAAGTTATGGTGGAAAAAGAGGAAAAAATGATATTTTCCACAAGCGGCATTGCACGAATGAAGCGAAGTAAAGTAAAACAGGGGAACTGCCGTTCCCAGAATCACCCCTGTGTACTTCATGTTGACAGGAGAGAGCCCAGATGGGACAGGGAACTGCAGGCCCCGATGTGGGCAGAGGGGTCCCAGGTGGGAGCACCCCGAATCCAGCCCTTGCCCCATGGGGGACACCCACACCCCCGCTGCTGTGGCCCGCTCAGTCAGTTGGTTTCGACTGGCTCAGGCCCTTCCTGCAGCCAACTCAACACCTTCCAGTCCAGGGTTTTTGACAGTCAAGAGAGAATGACCGAGCGCTCGCTGTGAAATGAGAACTGACAGATGCACTCTACCTAAGCATTCTTACAGGTAAACCAAACGCCTCCCATCCTCCAGATTTCAGGGCCACCTTTTCTTTAATAGCCCAGTGAGAGCTGCCCAAGCACCCATCTCCTGTGGCAGCAGGGGGCCAGTGTTTCTGGGTACTCCCCTTCAAGGATTTCTGAGCCTCCCGTGGAATCCGAACACATCCAGTGGCACACTCCCTGAGAGAGACTCCATGGTCTCTCATTACCTGCCTGCTCAGCCGTTCCACCTGGCTGCGGCTCCACAGCATAGGGCACTGCCTGCCTGCCATCTCCTCATTTGGATCTCCCTACCACTGCATACCTGCATCGCCACCCCTCCTGTTTCATCTCAGTCCCAGGAGCAAGCCAGTGTCTCCAGCCTCAAACTCAGCAAAGACACAGCTCACATTTTAACACAATGTGACTAAAGGTTTCAAGTAAATATGTACAACATGGTAGTAAATTTACAACTGCTACTAGAAGTTGCTGGTGTTCAAGCTCATAGCCCAAATATGGCCTCTCACTGTCTGCCCGGCCCCTAGCAGGATCCCATGTGGGGGCACAGCTCTGTCTCCAGGAGCCCCAGGAATCTGCAGGAGGCTCCACACATTACAGTGCAGTCCTTTTGGTCCCAGAGGAACCAGAAAATCCTCCCATCCCAAGTGCACGTGTCTCCTGTCCTTCAGGAGAGTTGCCAGGCCTCACAGGTGTGGTCTGATCACCAGGGCCCAGACCTGACACTCAAATGACCCCCACCCTCAGGTGCCATCCTGTCTGGTGAGCAGAGTACAGCACCACCCACACTAAGTTCATCACACAGCCACACACACACACACACACACACTGCTCAGCTATACTGAGGGGAGAAGGGAGTCTATCTATGCAGCTCGCACACCTCATTCAGTCTTGGCTGCTGATGTCCCAGGGGGAAATTCGAGAAAAAAAAGGCCATGAACAACCCAGTGCTAGAGTACTGTAAATCCAGTTGTTGAGCCAGGGAATGGGGTGCAGGTAGGACTCTGACTCCATAGGGTCAGGCTCCTGTAACACGCCAGATGCCTTCTAAACAAGACACTGAGCTCTGCCGGCTGCAGCTTTTGCTTCTGTTGCACTTCACCTAAGTTTCAGAGGTTCCTTGGGGAAACCAGGCAGGTACTTGCTGTCAGGACTAAAAGGCCACAGCAAAGGGGTCGCTCCCAGGACTGCCCAAAAGATGTATTCAGATCTCCATCATGGACAGCTGCAAATGTTTACAGGCCCCAGAAACAATTTTCCAGCTCCAACTTTATTTTAAAGTCCACTCTCTACTAGATACTCCACTAAATACATGGAGAATTGAAAATCCCTTTGTTTAAATGGAGGGAGGGAAGAAGTGTTCCCATTAAAATTCTTTTGTTCTTCATTTTATCTTCTGGCTCCTTTCCATCCAAGATTCTCCTCTGGATTTATTTATTTATTTAATTTTATTTCTTCTTTCTTTCTTTCTTTCCTCTTATCATCTATATATCTATCATCTTTCTATGCGTTTATCTAGCAAGCATCTATTACCTATCAATCTGTCTATCTCATACCACTCTTTGCTGAAATGGTCATGTTTTGCGTCAAAGAAATCACGGGCTGTGTCTGCAACGGCTCCAGGTTAAGACGTCAGATTCTCATCTCAGCCAGCAGACTCCTGCAGTGCCAGACAGCTCTGCTGCAATCGCTTGCACTCGCTCAGTCAACACCCCAAATTAGGGTACTCTGCGTTCCTTCAAAGTGTGCTTTACTCAAAATGCCTGCTTAGTCCTCTTTATCTGTGTCACCCTATTAAATTTAGAATTTTTGTTATTATAAAATGTTAAAAAACATAGAAAAAGATACAAGCTAAAGAGAAACACATTCTTGACAATACCATGAATTAAAACACTGTAAACTCCTTGGCATAATTATTTTCAGGTTTTCTGCTTTATAACAACAAATAGTAAAAGTCACTGTAAGGCTATTATTTAAAAGGATATGTATGTTCATTATAAAGAACTTAAGCAATGCGGAGAAGTACAAACTCAAAGTTAACTGTTACCAGAAATAACGATTACTAACATCAGATAGCCATCATTGCAGATAACCTTCTCCGCATTTATATGAAGAGAGTCAGATAATTGAATACACATGTAGAAGAAAGTCAGAAATACTTTAATAAAAATGGAATAATACCAAATATGCTAGTTTAATAAAAAGTATAAATTTATTTTTCATGAATTTTATCAGAAGAAAAACAAACAAATGAAACAGAAGGAATTGTTGAGCTTCAAACAAGTGGGGTTTTTTTTTTTACCACAAAAAGATTCCTACAAGGTTAAATAAAAAGATTGCAAAAAGCATAATCTATGTGATTATTGTTTTCTTAAAAGTGCATGTTCATGTTATAAACAATGTCAACTTGTCCTCCCACTCTATATGAGAACAGTAGTATTTTCATATCTCCTCCTATTTTCTACTTTTAATAGTTATATTATTTTAACAAGGTTGACAATACTTATATCTGATAGCCGTAACTCCCACAATGGCTTAAAATCCTGCGTTTAAGTGGATTCTGTGATCACTATCGACCCTCCTGACCTCCTGTGCTCTTTGCCCTCAGCCGCAGCTCACGCAGCTGCACTTCCTTACCGAGCGGCCCGTATCCAAGGGCTCGCGGCTGACTGCTCGCCGGTTCTTTTACACTGGAGAAGACCTGTCTGCCCAGTCTTTATTCTTAAGTGACAGCATGTCTTTGTGTACTTTCCTTGGGTGACGCTCTACTCCCCCCCGGGGCTTTGGAGACTTTATCTTATTGTCTTCGGGAACTGATGATTGCTATGGAGAAAGCTGGCCCTCAGCCGGATCACCCCGAACCCCTCACCTGCTGCCCTCAGGGCCTTTCTTTATCCTGGAGTTCCCAGGCCCATCTAGGCCACGCCCACCATGAACTTGTACAATCGCATTTTCCTGGAACCCTCCGCTCTTTCTAGCTGCACAATTATTTTTTCTTCATTTCAAGGCAGATTGTCTGGAACACCTCTGGGTGCACCTTCTTTATCCCTAGTCAGGTCCTTGAGTTCAGGCAGCTCCTTTTACATGCTCACACGAGAGCGTCTGTCCCACTCTGTGGTCTAGTGGTTTCTCTCTCTCTACCTACCTCAGCAGGACTTGTCTCTATGCCAGTAATTCAATTTCATATGGCTCAACTATCGTGTCTTTCGTGGCACTTTCTAATGTGTTTAGCATGGTGAAGATCTCGGGCCTCAGTTTGCTGCTTTATCTCTGCAATCTCTATCCCATTCTGGTCGTTTGTCAGTGGTAGTGAGGAATCACCTTCTGTTCCATGAGTGTCTTTTCTTCTGGGTTGGGTGCTTTCTTCTTTTGGCTGTAGGACGCTTGTAGAGTCGTGTGATTTCTGTTTATTTTTCTCTAGTTTGAGTAGTTCTGGACTTCCTGTTTGCACTGATAATTGTGCTTCTCCACAACTTTTGCCACACCTGAAACCAGTTTATTTAGGCTTTGAACTCCTGACTGAGGGCTGATCCTGCATTTCTGTCCACTTTTCTTCAGCCTAAGAGATGGGGGTTGGGTTAGTGTGAGGGAAGGAGCTCAACTAAGGCAGGGCATACTCCTGGTTAGGGTAACGGGCTCTGCTTTCTCCCCCTAAGCTTGTTAAGTGGCCTGTCCCAGGGTTATTCCACCTGCTCTGAGGATATATTTCATCACCATGGGAGATGCCCTAAGCTAGGAACAATTCCAAACACAACCCTGAAGTCTTCATTTCCTGTCAGAGGGGAGCAGCCTCACTCTCCCCCATTCACACTCTCTGCAGCCTCTGCACGCCTCCCTTGACAGCAGAGGGAAAAGGGAATAAAACCCAGTTGCTTTGCATTTCTCCAGGTTTGGGAGTATTCTTGAAAAAAAATATCTCCAGCTTTTACCTACTTGAAGAGGAGCCTATCATGCTGAATCTCTCCACCTCACCCCAGAATCTTCATTTTCTCAGCCATCAATGTTAGCATTCATTTTCTTTTTTTTAAATGATTGGAGAGAATGTTTTTTTTTAAAGATTTTATTTATTTATTTTTAGAGAGGGAAGGGGGGGGAGAGAGAGAGAGAGGGAAACATCAATGTGCAGTTGCTGGGGGCCATGGCCTGCAACCTAGGCATGTGCCCTGACTGGGAATCGAACCTGTGATGCCTGGTTCGCAGCCCACGCTCAATCCACTGAGCTACGCCAGCCAGGGCAGCATTCATTTTCTTAACAATTACAGAGGGAAATTCTGAGATTTCATTTCCATTTGCATATTCCCAATCTTTCTAACAGTTTGGTAGCTTTATTAATTTCAGTAATAATAGCAAATATTTACTGAGTGTGTGTCATGTTCTGGAACATCACACTAAGACCTTTGAAGGTCATAACCTCACCAAATTCTCCAAACAGTGCTTTAAGGAAAGTATTATTAATTAGTCCCATTTTAAAGACGAGAAAACTGAGGCCTAAAAAATTTAAATAATTTCCCCAAAGCCACGAGCTGGTGTGTAAAGCATGTACTGGTCAGCAGCCAGCAGAGAGGTTACAAGGAATAACCTGTAGCCAGAACCCCAGATGCCCACACTGGGGCAGAGAGAGGCAGCTGGCAGCCCGGCTTTCGCAGAAGGAAAAGAACAGCTCGCAGGCCGATGAGGACCTGCGGCAGCCCTACCTCTTCCTGAGTGACAGTAGAGCCCATGATTTCTAGACACTTCCTGTGTCGCATTACAAAGTGTCCTTCGGATGGATGCAGCAGCTGGAGGTCACCAAGTCACGGCCTCAGGCCGTGTGCGTCTCCTTCCTGGTTTTCCAGCAGGAGTCGGGACCTCAGAGGCAGAGCAGTCACTCAGCTTCGCCCTGGGAGCAGCCCCCAGGCCCTGCAGAGACCGCGGAATCCGGGAGGCCACACCTGGCGTTTCCACCCCAGCAGCCCCATTACCCTGACTTTTCCAAGGAAAAAAGTCTTGGATGGAATGAATGTGTACTTCCCTGGCCTGCCATATAACCGAAGGGCCCCTGCTAGTGGTGACAGCTTTCCAGATTTTCAACTGAAAAATTCATGGGAATTTTGCTTTTTTATATGTTTGATTTAATATTAAAATCTTTCAAGAAAATTACCTTTCCAGGAAGGTATACTATGTTCATCCTGTGAGTTTTCTTTCCTGGCACTTTGCTTTTGCGGAAGGGTGAAAATAAGCATTCCTCTTTACAACCATCCCAGCACCCGTAGGTCTTTATCATTTCGCAGTTTGGAATGGCAGAAAACAAACCGGTCCCAGCCAGCTTGTGGGAGTAAACAGGAAAGGGCCCCGCCTGGACCATCCCCCTCTCCTCGCTCAGCAGCCTGGGTCTCTGCCCCCACACGCTAGCCAGGCCACCTTTCCTAAATGAATCTCCGTGCAGTGGCCTCAGAGCAAAGAGGGATTTCACAACACAGCCCTGCCTCCTAAGAGACGTTCTTCTCGCCCAAAGGAGCCAACAGCCATGGGGCCCAGACACAGGGCTCCCCAAGGACTCCCCAATTACTCACAGTTCCTTCAAACTCCTCCACACTCCAGGGCCACAGCCACTAGCACTGTCTTAAAGTCACTTCTATTTATAGAGCAGCGATGATAGGCTACGTGTCATGGGAGGTGCTTTGAATTCAGCACCTTTAATCTTCTCAACCGCCCTTGCACAGTGGCTGTTTTTAGTGCCCATTTTCCTGAGTGGAAAATGGAGGTGAAAAGGCCTGCTTTTAGCCACACAGTCAGTAAGGGGCAGGGCGAGATTTGGTTGTTTCACGGATGGTGTTTCTCCCCAGTGGGGACCATACAGGGCATAGATGTGGCTTGTCCTTCTCTGAGTATGCACAGCGGACACTGAGAAGCACACTGAAAATGCCCCTCTCTGGGGGGGCGGGGCTCAGACCTGTGCACCCACCAGCTACTTCCCGTAGGGTGAGATCTTTGCCAGGAGGCCCGTCCTGAGACGGCACTTCTGCGAGCCAACCCCCTTTCTGTGATCCCAACATCTGTACTGTGCTATTGCTTGGAAGACCAAGAAGTCACCCTGGACTCCTAATGACCCCTTGACACCACTAAGCATGTGCTGGCGCTAGAACAACTACAGAGGACCGATGCGGCCCAGGAGCCCCACAGGGAAGGTGACTAAGGCCCCTGCGACGCCAGCCAGGGGAGGTCAGGCCTGCATCCAGGCGGCTCCACTTCTCCGCATGTCCTGTTCCTCCGCGTGCCCTGCCCCCCACCAGCCACGAAGGGACAGTTTACTGGGCACCTGTGGGAGAACGGTGTCAGGACTCTCATTCTCAGGAAACAGCCCTTGACAGATGCAGGAGTGGGCCGCCAGGGTCGGAAGGGCACTCCAAGACCCTGCCCTGGGCAAGGAAGGCACCACCCCCCACCCCCAAGTGGGCCAATCAGACTCTCTCCCCCTCGGGTAGATCAAAAAAGGAACTGGGAGACACAAGGTGGTCAGGGGGCAGTCAGGACAGAGGAGAGCTTGAGGCTGAGGAGGAGGGGGTGCTGGGGAGCAGCCAGGTGCCTGGTCTGCTTAAGGCCATGCACCTTTGATTTCTGGAATACCCTGGGGCTCTCCCAATGAAGTTTATTTCCCTTGAGTCCACTGACATTGGTTTCTGTTGCTTTCACTAAAAACAACCTTGGCTGACACAGAAGGGAAAATGGACACTTTTCTCACGGAGCACCCACATGTGCTGGGACACTAACCATGTTGTCTCTGTGTCCTCCTGGTAGCCGCCTGAAGGGAGGTGTTATTATTCCTGTTTCACAGATGAGGAAGCTGAGGCCGGGCTTCCGAGACCAGGCTTAGTGAGCCCAGGTGCACCTGGCCAGGCAGGAGTGGCGTGCAGGACAACCTGGCCCCGCCCCTCTCTTTCCTTTCTTCTTCCCTCCCTCATTGCTCCACATCCCATTACTCCAGGCCTGATGGTGATATTACCTTGGAGTTAAAGCCATTTCCCTTTGGGGAAACCGATGTTTTTTTTATTCGTGTTAACTGTGGTGAAATACACAAAGCAAGATCATCATTACTGACATGCAGCACATCTACAGTGTTGTTCCGGGTCACTTTCATCAGACGAAGAGGCAAGCCTGTGTCCTTTAAGTGGTCACTCTCTACTCTCACCCGCACCTGGCCCAGCGTGGCAACCACCACTCTACTGTCTGTCTCCGCAGGTTTGCTGACCCTGGACATTTCACATAAGTGGAATTATACAATATGCGGCCTTTTGTGTCCGGCTTCTTTCTCTTAGGATAACATTTTCGAGGTCCATCTACATTGTAATATGTTTCAGTACTTTATTCCTTTTCGTGGCTAAATAATATTCCATTGCACAGATACACCACATTTGTTTATCCATTCCTCAGTCAGTGGACAAAAGGGTTGTTCCCACCTTTGGCTACTGTAAATAATGCTGCTCTGAACATTCATGTACAGTTTTTTGTTTAAATGCCTGTTTTCAATTCTTTGGACTATGTACCAGGAGTGGTATTACTGGGTCATATGGCAATTTTCTATTTAACTTCATGAGGAATGAGTATTGTTTTATGTATTTCTTCTCTTGAAAATTCCCACAGCTTTCTCACCACCATCAAGACATGATGGCAAAGGACAAAGAAAAACACTGTTCGGAGACAAGCAAAATTATCCTTACAAAAGTTTGAAAAACGATCTACAACTGGGCAGGCATTATGTGCCCTTTATAAACCTTCTTGAGGGCACAGGACCTGCAGGAACAGAGTACACCCTCCCTGACCACCTCCAAGCCCTAGCAGGGCTGGGCAGGCACTCTGGCCAGGGCCACAGCCCCCAGCCCAGTGGCAGGTGGGCGGGGGGTGTTGTGGGTGATTGCAAATTTGCAATTTAATTCCCAAATACAAATTCAATCCAAAATTGCCATCAAAGAAAAGATGAGGATCAAAGTGATTCCGCACTCCCGGAAAGGAAGAGATTAAAGAAAATGAATTGAACACAATTTTAAAGAGGTTTTAAAAGGTGTTAATGCAGGCTAATGCAGTTAATGAAGGTTAAAAAAATCGGTGGCTGCTCAATTAGCATTTCCAGCTAGAAGAAGGAGAGCTTTCTGCACCTTCCCTCATATCAAAGCCTGATTCTTCCTCACATGAAAAGACAGCCTCGATTATTTTAAAAGGAAGAAGAGATTAAAAATAGATTTATGGTAATTGCTTCATCCATAATAGTAACAATTCATTTCTCTGCTCCCCAAACTCAGCCTTATAACATATGATATATCCGGCTGCCCCCAGGCAGGGTTTGAGCCCAGGCAGTGGGGCTGGGGGATGGGGACAGGGGCTCTTTGTAAAGCCAAGAATTAAGATCAAGGCTCTGACTTTCAGTCAGACTCACCTCTTCTTTTGACATGGCGGAAAGAAAAGGAAGTCCAGGTGGACCCAGATAGTCCTGGGTTGGGCTCTCTTGTCTAGCTTCCAGTGTTGACCATCCGGGTACATGGAATAAATAAGAACGAGGCAACTGGCCCTCTGGCATCGCTGGGGGTCAGGGACCCTGCGTGGCGATTTCCAGGGGACAGCAAGGCAGGAAGGGCACGGATAGTCTCCTGGAAGTTCCTCCCAAGGCAAATGAGTCTGTGGCAGTAAAAGGCAGCAACGTGCACCCAGGTGGGTGATGTTTTCTTGGAGTGGGAGGGTAGGCATGGAGGCATGGTCCCCCAAGAGTACCAGGTATCTAGAAATGGGACAAGATGCCTGGAACGGGGGCAGTGAGCCAGGCAGGTGGAGCTCTGGGTCGGGGTGGCGGCAGGAGCCTGGGGCTGTGTGAGTCGAGTCAGGGAGGTGCCGGGGCTGGGTCTCAGCACTAGGGGCAGGATTCCGGGATCCCAGAAGACAGCTTGGAGGAGGGGAAACAGCAGGTGTTGGGGACTCAGGAAGGATACCAGTCCCTGCAGGGGAATCTCAGGAGCCAGGCAGGCCCTGGTCTCAGAGGAGCTGTTACCATGCAGGTTGGCAAGGCACAGGGTGTGCCACAGACTTCTTTTCTTCATCACCACCACCACTACCACTGTCATTGTGGTAGCTAACACTTATTGAACACAACTTATATGCCAGGTGATATTCCAAGTAACTTACAAAAATGTCATTTAATCCTCCTGACAACTGTCTAAGCTGGCACTGTTATTATTCTCATTGCGCAAAGGAGAAGCTGAGGCTCAGAGACGTGCAGTAACCAGCCCTTGGTGACCTGGTGAGGAGCCTGCACATACTCCAGGCCACTGCCTTTCATCAACCCAAGCCCCAGCACAAGGTCACGGCAGGCCCTGGCTCCCATGGAGGAACAGGGTGGGTGCTGGGCCTGGAGGCTCGAGCGAGCAAATAGGGGACAAAAAGAAGGTCTTCCAAGAAATGAAGGCAGTGCCTTCTCAAGGCCCCTTCATCCCCTGTGTTCACCGTGCTCACGTGCAGGAGCCTCTGTGGGTGTCCCCCGGGGACAAGAGAGGCGGGAAAGCACAGGGAGACCCTTGTGACATCTTAGCAGAATGTGCTCCCTACATACTTATTGTGCATGTGACTTCAGATAACTCCACATTCATTCAAGTGTTCAACAAACAGTCACTGCGCATCAGTAAAACACAGTTCCTGCCCTTGACTGCTCTCAGTCCAGGAGGGGAGGACACTCTGGAGCAGAGAAGGATAGCATTTATAAAGCAAACACCGGACCAACAGGGGAGGGAATGTTCTGGGAAGGCTTTCTGAGGGAGGCATTGCTGGGGTAACGTGCACGGTGGGGTCCGCTGTGGGACCCTCGGCAGCACGCACAGGCCGCAGACCTAAACAGGCCTGGACTGTCCGCTGGGGACCAACTGTGGGAAGTGCAGTAACTCCCACCACAAAGGGGCCTCCGACCTGCTCTGGCATCAGACACATGGGCATCGACCGCAAGCGAGTTCTCCTGACTGGGCACCTGTCTCCAGAGATTTATTCATTCTGTTGATGTAAGACCAAGAGAGTTTTTTAATAAAAATTTATTTGAGCCAAATAGACGATAGCCTAGGGACCAGACCTCAATAGACTAAGAAAATGCTTCTGAGAATGACAGTTTGCATCTTCTTTTGTGCACTTGGAATTAAGAAGGGAACATAAGGAAGATGACATGGAGGTGGGGATTACAAGGTGGGGAATGCATGACGGGAGAGGTAAGATGATGCGCTCGCCTGAGGGAGGCTTTGCTTCTGAGGAGTCTGAAAAGAAGCCTTTCAAAGGTGTATTAACATAGATGCACACACAAAAATGGATGGGGCAGTGTTTAAGGTAAAGACAAACCTTTCACTAAAGAAGTTGTATGCCTGTGGGGTGACTGCCCCCATGATCTGCCCGGTTAGGCATTCATGGTCAGATCGCCTCGTGAGGTGACTTTCTGTAGAACCCCGTTCATCCACATCCCACTCGATAACGTGTCCTGAGCACCAACAAGAGGGCGGAGACAAGGCACACCAGTCACCACCCTCGTGGACCTTACAGCCCACGGCTCCTGTGTTACCTCTGCCTTAGGCTTTGGGGCAGGCAGCGCTGAGAGTTTGGGTGAGTGATCTTATACAGAAAAGCAGAAAATGTTCAGAAGTGACAAAATCCATGGCGGTAATCAGCCTTGGTTTACCCGTAGGAACAGCCAGCCTTTGAAAGCTGGTTTAGCAAGCAGGCAAATGACATTCAGGGTGCTGGTTATTGGAGGGGGCCGCTGGGCTAGACGGGGGTTAGACAGCGCTTCTCAGAGTGTGATCCCGAGGACTCACTAGCAATGCGGGTTCCCGGCCTGACCCCACCCCAGCCAAACTGAACCAGGAACCCTGTGGGTGGGGCCCAGCTGTCTGTGTTTAAAGAGCACCCAGCTGATTCTGCCACATGCTCAAGTCTAGGACACACTAAGCCAGAGAAAAGCATGGTTCCGACTCGGCCACATTGTCCGTGCTGGGGTGAAAATCCAGGGGCCAAGGAGGCCCTGGGAAGACTGCTGGGGCCCAGCCATCCCTGAGCCTTCGGAAGTGAATGGTGGTGGTGGTGGTGGTGGTGGTGGTGGTAAAGATGAAGATGGAGACCAATAATGAGATCCTGCTGGTGAGAATCATCTATGGAGCAATTGCTATTTGTACTTCTCATGCATTCCTTACCCATGAGGTTAGCATTATCGTTATGCTCATTCTACAAATGAGCAGGAGGAGATTATGGTTCGTGCTCAGTTCACACATTTTGCCAGGTGCAGAGCTCGGATTTTTATGCAGGTCTGCCTCCCTCCAGAGTGACCAAGTTACCCAGTCAGGTATGTGCAGAGCAAAAACAATGACCCCATACAAAACAATGTCATTATTCTCTGAGTATCCACAGTGTGTGAGGGTCTGTCCGCAGATGAAAAGAAAACTCTCCTCTCCTTCCCACCCCGAGAAACTTACCACACCACGTCCCTGTGTCCCACAGCAGCCACGCCCTTCAGATAATTGACCCCTGACATTTGCAGATGTGCTGTTCTTGATTTTGGTGGTTGGCTGGCAACCCTGAATCCCCAGGTCTGTAATCAGTTGCCTTTCTCTGAGTCACACATTTAAATCCCAGGCCCTGCAAGGCTGGCAGGGGGAGGAGACCGTTGAGGGGCACGAGCAAGGGGCTTGGTTTCTTATTCTCTTCTCATCAGGGGCAAGGACTAAAGTAGTTGAGAGTTTGCTTCCTTTGGGAAAATCACCCAGGAAAAAAAGCCCAGAGCTGGAGCTATGGAGAGAGTGATGACCCTGGGGCTTTGCACAGATCTCGGGACGAACCCCTCCTGGGAAGGACAGGGCCTGCTGCGTTCTGTCCAGAGGTCCTTATCCCAGTAACAGTGTGTTTGGACTGACGCTTCTCTTCAGCTGTCCCCAGGCATGGAAAGCTGCCTGCATCTTCCGCCCCTGCCTCCAACTCCCTGCCCTGACTTCTCCATCCTCTGTCACCCCATTTGGGCGGGTCCCACAGACCACACCATCCCACATGCTCGCTGGCCTCCCACATGAGGCTGCAAGCCAATCCAGGCAAGCCCAGCTGTCTTTGTTTCCTGGCACCGAACACAGTGGCATCAAGGTGCCATAAAAAGTTTTGAATGGAAACATGCATTAATTACTTAGTTAGTTGACTGATTAATTAATTCACATCTTTGTGGAGGTGTAAGGGGAGGCATTATTTCCAAGTGACTGAAAAGGAAACTAAAGGCCAAAGAAGGTAAGTGACTTGCCCAAGGTCATAACTCACTGAATCCCTGACTCCGAGTCCACAGTTGTTAGGCAAAGCCTCTAGCCTGATACCTGGAATACAGTATGCTGTCAGTACACTCTAGTTTCCCACCACTGCCCCTCTGCCTGTGTGACTGGGCAGCAGAGCTGAGGCAAATTCCCTCTTTAGCAGTCACTCCTACGCTTGACAAATTTGAGTTAAGATCTTGCCTCTTTGGGCGTCCAGCCCACCTGAAAAGAGAAGTCAAATAGAAGTCCTTCTCTTTTATCGTCATAAATGGACATTCAGTCTGCACCTAAGACATCAGTGAAAGCTGGGCAGTGGCAGGCAGGTCAGCGAATGAGTGACCGTGCTCCGCACACCTACAGTGACAGGATTCTTCGTTCCATTTTTAGATAACACCAATGGTGAGCAAAGTCCCCCCACTTGTTCTGCTTACATCCTCCCCTCCTGGGTCCCAGGGAGGCCTCTGAGACCGCAGAGAAACAGCTCACTTCCTCTGCCCACAGGGCCTGCCTTGATGTGAAGGTACCACTTTCAATGCAACCGTATTCCTACAGAACGCATGTTCTTTCTGTTGTTATGATCAGTCGTACTGAGCAGGAAACTCTTAGGACAGCGGCAGGGAGTCACATTTATGTTCTTTATTCATTTCCCAGGCTGGACTCAGAACTGTTACTTTATGTCGTGGCCACGTCTCCTTTCAGGTTCGGGCTCCCCGGGGCCAAGGTCTCTGCCTTCCCTGTAATGAAGCCCTTGCACACTCAGGCCTCCGTGGAGCCCAGTGAGGGACCTGTGCCAGGCCCAGGGCACATGCGGGGGGCCGAGGCATCACAGGGTGGGGGGCGGGCCAGCTCTCCCTGTGCCATCCAGACTTGGAAAATCATCCAAATAACTCTCTGTCCAAGAGCCATGTCTTTGCTGGGGGAAGGGAGGTTTAAATTGGTAGCTTCTGAACATAACAAGCTCAAGACCAGACAAAGGCGGCTGAAGAGCCCCCGTGGGAACCAGCGGCTTTATGAGCCCGTCATATTTACTATTATCCAATGAGTCATCGGCAGCACGTTTTCATTTTGAGGCTGCCGGACGAATGAGAGCCGCTCGTAATCCATTATTTATGCCCGCTCTTTGTCCTCGCAATTGCGCCTTTGCAGAGGGGAGCCCCGTCTCCTTCCACCGGCAGCGTTTGCCGGGCTGATGCACACCCTTCATTTCCAGCAAAGCCTGTGGTGCTTAAAAATAGCAAACCAGGCAAACATTCTGATTATGAAATTTCTAGCTGATATTTCCCTTGTCCTTCATTAGGAAGAAAGCTAGCATTAAATGAACCCACAAGTCCAATGGGTAGAAATTAAGAACACTGTGTTTATGACTTCTGCTCAGACCAGTTAGCAGGAAGCCTACGCTGATATTGTAACAACTGAGATCAACAATTTTAATGTATGTGTTGTGTCTAAAGATCACTTGGCTAATGCCCAACAAGGAGAAACAATTAGCTAATTAGTAAATTGTTCTCAAGTTGGCACTTATGTTGTAAGAACAAATCATTTGTGAGTTTTCAGAATTGGCCTTTATATTTCATGCAAAGGGAAAGAAAATATAAGGCTTGTGAAATTTAAAGTGACTCATTGAATCCAAATTTGCTTTATGTCATTGGCCACAAATGACCCGTCATCTTGGCTAAACAAGGAAATGCTTTCTTTTCTAAAATGATGGGTAAGCTTGAGGACAGTTCCCCTGGTAGGTAACAGTCCTGTTGTTGCTGTGTCACTGCTCTGAGGGTTGTGTCAACTGGCAGCTGGGGAGGCGGCTCTGGAAAGCCCCTGTGGAACAAATGCACGGGCCTGGGTGGGGGACGAGGGATGGGGACCTGTTAGGGACGGGCTGGTAACCAGGAAACAGTCAGGAGGCAGGCAGTGGATGGAGAAATAGAAGCATGATCTAGGTCCAACTGGGTTCTTCCTGGAGTTTGAATCTGGACCAGACAGCATCCCATCAAGCAGATGACACTATTGCCAGCAACTTAGAACACTGAACAGTAACCTGGGAGGCACTCCCAACCTTGAGTCCTAATGATGCCTGATATAGTGACAGCTCAGGTCTGAATCCGCAGTGCTTATTCTAATGTGCTTATTCTAATTTGGCCAGTGGTGAGGGGTAATGTTGAAGAGGTAAACATGCTTTCTGCCTAGGATGATGTGAGTGTCATTGTAGGAAAGCAGGGTGTTGAATTAGAATTATGTATTTATTCACTAGACAAACACTTGTTTGAGCTCCTATTCCCTGCAAATGTCTTCTCTGGGCACTGGAAAGACCAAGGTGACTAAGTCACAGGCCCTGCTTATGCACTGGAGGAGAGAGCATGCACACAGTGCATGACATGTGCCAAAGGCTGGAACAGACTCGGAGCTCAGGAGCACAGAGATCCTTTGCATGGAGAGGAGGGTGCAAGATGACGGGCAGCAGCTGGCTCTGCAGCTGCTCCTTGAAGGGGAAAGAAGGCTTCACTGACAGTGAGTCCAGACATAGGGGCCAAAAAATAGAAAAAAGGCAAATGATCTGATTCAGTTATAAGCCTTCAGTCCCAGGCAGGATGGGGAAGGTAGCTGATGTCAACTTGCGAAAGGCCAGACTAAGAAGTCTGGATTTTACCTGTTCTCAGTAGGGAGTCCTTAGGACTTGCAGCCAGAGCACACAATCAAAGCAGTGATCTGCAGAGACTCTCCTGGCAAAACCTACAGAGCCAATGGGAGATGGAGGGTGTCTGCGCATAATTCAACCTGCTTGGAGGCTACTGCAATGGTCCGTGCAAGGCCCATCACCTGAGACTAACAGAGAGAATACAAAAGAAGACAAGGATAAAACACCCTGACAGTAGAGCAGTTGCAAGACTGGCATTGATAAGTAGGTGGGTATGGAGGGAAAGGGGGAGCCAAGGGGATCTCCAGGGTCTGGGCCAAGATAGATGCTCAGTTCTATTCAAATAGCACATGTTTCCTGAGCACCTGCCATGCTCACAGCATGGGTTAGGGGCAAAGAAGCAGAGGGAGTGGGGAGGAGGCATTAGGGTGGTAGAAGGAAAAACTGGAAGGCGCAGGGCTTAGAGGGCCTGGAATGCCAAGCTAAGGAACTGGGGCTGTCTCAAGACCAAAGCTCGTAAAAATGTGCTCCGTGTATCCGAATCTCCCCTTTAGCACGCTGTGCCTCCCAGTTCCCCCATTGCTGGCTTACTTGAGTGAAGGCTTGGGGGTAAGCAAAGGAAGTTGCAACCCAGGGGAGAATGTATGACTGTTATTAGAAGTGTCTAGACCCTAAGCCCAATGGTGCAAACCCAACCCAATGCCAAGGCTGTCAGTGGGGTGTTCCCTGGCCTGATTTCTAGGCTGCTTCTGACTTCAGTCCCAGGACTAACTTCATCCCAAGACAATGGACAGTTCCAACATATATTTGTTTCAGAGGGAAATGTATACCCGGTAGGATTTTAGCCCAGATGTTTACCCAGTAGGAGTCTAGGTCATAGGAGTGCACAGCACATTATCCCAAATCATGTCCACCTAACATGTCTTGCAAGAAGCCAGAAACCCAGGCAAGGCTGAGCTGCACCAAGCCAAGAGTATCCCTTTTCACCATCTCCAGCCCAAAGGGCCAAAACCAGGCCCATACATTCCTTTGGTGCAGTCTTTACTTTCTATCACCAGAGAGCAAAAGTTCAGACAAGAACACACAAATGAGAGACAAACACACACATTCTCTGTACATACATATATATGCACAAATACCAGCAAGCACATCCTAGGAGAAATGATTTATAGGAAGGGAATGTGCTTCCTGCAAACTTAGAGGTGAACAGTTTTCTTTAACTCCATGGGGAGCTCTTCTGTCCCTATGCCCCGTCAAAGTGCAAAAGGGAACATTAGCACCAGCTTACGGCATCCTTCACAGGGGCTTCCAGGAGAACGCAGAGTGCCCGCGTCCTAGGCTTACAGCAGTCCCTCCCAGACGCTGCTCTGGGAGACAGAACTACTTAGAGTCTCTAAAATGCTATTCTTCCATCCTACACGGGCTTCCATGCAGTCCCCACTGGATCCCTTGTGATACACAGATGAAGACACCAGGGCTCAAAAAACCTGAATAACTAGCAAAGGGTCAGATAGTAGAACAGGGATTCAAACTCAAGTCCATTCATTCTCTCAAGCAGCAGGCATTTGGCCTTCCCTGTGAAGCACTGATTGGCAAATGGTGAACACCAATGATGACCTTGAACTTGGAAAAGACATAGCTAATGTGGGAAGCTCAATCAGTAATGAGATAAAGTAGGCAGAAATGTGTTTTTACTTGTCCCTGCAACTTGGTTTCTAAGTTTTTCAGGTTCAATATGTGGCCTACCCTGGGCCTTGTAGCCGCAGAACCTGGCTCTCCTGACCTTGTGCAATGCAGCACAAATGAAACGGGCAGCTTCACCCAGGTTTGAGTGCTGCTGCCACCGTGATAGCCAGCGTCAAAGGCTTACATTGGCTCTCTCGTCTTGAGCATATTCCACTTTGCTTTTTGTTGGAGGGAAATTAGAAAGTAAGACATAGAGTAGAAATGTGATGCCCCTCATGATCTCAAAGGAAAAAATTAACGTGAGCAAGTCCTGGCTGCTGTGGCTCAGTGTGTCGAGTACCAGCCTGTGAACCAAAAGGTCTCTAGTTCAATTCCAGGTTAGGGCATATGCCTGGGTTGTGGGCCAGGTCCACGAGAGGCAACCAATTGATATTTCTCTCGTACATTGATGTTTCCCTTCCTCCTTCTCCCTCCCTTCTCCTCTCTCTAAAAATAATAAATAAAGAAAATCCTTTTTAAAATATTAGAGAAGCAATGATTTTTGCTTTTTTCTGGGATTATGCGAGAGTGGGAGGGGAGGAGTCTGTGTCGGAGAAAGGTCAGACTTTAACACACGGTCAATCTTTTACACATGGTTCCTGGACTCCAGGAGCTCCCGCTTTGGTCAGGGGACACTGCCCTATTTTGGGATGACAGCATTCCCTGTCCTTGGGAAACTCTCAAATTTCTTGAAGACACAGTCCTTCCGGAGCTCCTGGCTGGGCAGAGAAGACAGCACTGAGCCCGTGGGAAGGCCAACCACCTGCAGGAGGGAGGGAAGGGAGAGACAGCGCCTGCCCCCAGGGCCCTCCGGACTGATGGGAGAACGGAGGCCCTGCTGGGCACGGGGAGGGAGTGCTCTGGGTCCCATGGGAGAGACCGTCCTTGGAGTCCCCACTCTCACAGGGAGTCCGGCCCCCGGAAGTGATGCCAGCACAAGTGTGCACCTCTCCTACACTTTGCCTGGAAGAGTCTCTTATATCAATGGCTGTTACTATTAATGATTTCCTAAAAAGTGTATAACCCAGCCCAGAACACCCCCTTTTGCCTACATGTCTCCGTCTGTACCTGGCACCTGATAAGGTCCAGCCCCATGGGGACTTCATTCCCTGGAGGGCAGGGTGCTGGGGCTTCATGCACAGATGCTGCACACACTGCTTCACCCAGGCAAGTGGCCCCAGGACCCAGAGTCCAAGAGAGGGTGGGCCACCATCAATTTCTCAAAGGCAGCTAAAGAGATGGACATCCCGCCCTCATCTCAAGAGGCACAGGAGACAGTGGGGAGAAGCCTGGGGTACAAATGAAATCCACTTCTGCTTCTTCACACCCCTCTCTTACGTGACTCCTGCTCCCACGCCTCCCCATCAGGGGTCGGGGATGACTTAACAGAGAACCACAGAGGTTCCTGGACTTGAGCCCCGCCTCACCCAGTTCCCTTCCTGGGTTCCAGTCCCAGGACCTGCTCTCCTCACGGGCCCAGGGGCCTGTTGCCACCCACAACATGATAGGGATTCCTGTTTCTCTTGCTCGTGTCATGGACTTTGACTCTGGTCTACTTCAAGTTCAAGTCCCAGCCTTCAGGGGACCTGATAACCTTCTTGCAGCCCACAGGACATATTGGAGTTTTGTTTGAGATTCTCAGTTCCAGTGTAGACACAGCTGCTGCTGTTTACCAGCATTTCTGAGAGGTGGTTTCCAGATTATACCCCACACCATGACCATAGTAGTTCATTTACATTACTAAGAAATTTACTTTATACCCCAACTGGTGTGACTCAGTGGGTTGGGTGCCACCCTGCCAACCAGAAAGGTCACTGGTTCGATTCCTGGTTGGGGCACATGCTTGGGTTGCAGGCCAGGTTCCTGGTTGGGAGCATGCATGAGAGGCAACTAATCAATGTTTCTCTTGCACATCAATATTATTCTCCCTCTCCTTCTCTTTCTCTTTCCCTCTCTCTAAAAATAAATAAAGTCTTTTAAAAAAGAAACTTGCTTTAGCCTTGGCCATGTGACTCAGTTGGTTGGAGCACTGCCCTGAGCACTGAAAGGTTGTCCATTAGATTCCCAGCTGGGGCACATGCCTAGGTTGCAGGTTTGGTCTCTGGTTGGGACACATTTGGGAGGCAACTAATTGATGTTTCTCTTCTCTCTCTCTCTCAGAATCAATGGAAACATACCCTCAGGTAAAGATTTAAAAATTTTTACTTTATACTGCCAGACAGTGTAGTTGAATTATCATGAGTTAAGGTTTACTGGGGAAAGAAAGTCATTCTGACTTGTTGAATAATTTACATTCTCGAATAGCTGTGAACAAACACAGATTTGTAGCTGATGAGAACACCCTGGCCGTCCCTGCTGCCCGGCAGCTCCTCAGGGCCGAGTGGGCCAGCTCCCGCAGAACATGCAGTTCTGTGTTGCCCTTTGCACTCAGACACACACTGGCTGCTGATTTGAAGCCAGCACGTTAAATGGCCTCTCTGGGATTTTAGAAAGGTGGGATGAAAAAAAAAGAGAATGAAATTAGAGTCAGAAGACCTGATTCCAAGCTGTTCCCTAGTCACTGTCAACTTCAAGGAAGTTATTTAATCTCTTTCAGGTTCTTCATCCATAAAACAAGAGAAATGATATTCATCTTGTGAGTATTCTAAGGATTGTGAAAATAGACACAGAAGGATCTAGCCAAAAGGCAAGTCAGATTGAACACAGCCATGTCCTTCCCTTCTGACTAAAGTCTCTTGCAATTCCTGAAATCATGCATTTTGAGGAAGAAGGGGAAGGTGAGAAGGAGGAGAAGGAGGGGTCTATCCACACCAGTCTGAAAACACAAAGGAAGGGAGACAAGGAGGGAGGGAAGGAGGGTGAAGTTAGCAGACTGGAATTTTGGGGGATTCCTGAAAGATGGAAAGCAGAAGGGACTGAGTTGACAGAGAAACAAGTGCAGAGAAAAATCACAGTCCAAGGCAAGAGGACTGCCAAGGGGAACAAGTCGGGATCCTCACGTGCAAATGGGAGCAGACAGCCAGGAAGCACCAGAGAGCGGAGGAAAACGGATGATGCGAAAGGAGGCCCTGCCTGACTCGCTGGTGCAGGTGCTGTGTGTCCTTCCGCAAGGAGAAGGTCCCAGTCGGGGTGCAAGATATATCTCGCATCGCTGTTTCTCTCCCTCTCTTTCTCCCTCTCCTCCCCTTTCTCTAAAAAAACATACATACATACATACATATATATATAAAGAAAAGCTCTGACCTCACAGAGAGAAGTAACTCTCGAGGGAGTGGCATCGACGGGGGAAACAGGAGGCAAATTTAAAATAATAATTCATATTCTGGAAAGATTCAAGATGATGGCTCACTGATGGAAGATAACAAGTTGTGATGAGAAGCCACAATTCTTGAATATTAATATACTAAAGTCATAATCAGTGGACTGAATAAATGAATGAACACGGTGAATCTCCAATCACTAAGTGGGGTGGTGAAACTGGAGACGTCTCCCAGCACATCCGGGGAGAGGCCGGAGACCACTGGGGGAGAGCAGGGGGCCTGCAGGAAGCAGCGGCTCCGCCATGAGGGTGGACTCTGAAAGAGATTTAGTGAGAGGCCTCGGGGTGCAATGGAAATGGTTCTTCCATCATCACAGCAACTCTGTTCACAAGTGAATCGAGCCCTTTCCCGTGTGAGTTATGCAAGAGTAGCCTTCAGCCTAGTCTAAGTCCAAATCAGAATCGGTAAGGTCTGAGTTAGGCACGTTTGAGAGCACAGACCTCTCCAGGCGCGCGCGCGCACACGCACACGCACACACACACGCACAGGCGCACCTGTGGTGAAACTGCTGCGCTCCCTGAGCAGAAGCGTTTGCTGGGATTACGTAGCCCAGTGCTCTCTTTGCACAGATGAGAAAATGGAGGCTCGGGGGGCAGAGCTGGACTGTTCTGGCTCCTCTCCATCTCCCGTGCCACAGCCATCCTTTCAGAAGGATCCTCGGTGTCCCAGTCCATTGGCTATGCCTTCATCTCCCTGGTGGCTGCTGACCACAGCCTCTCCTTCCCTTTGCACCAGAGCAAGTCCAGGTCCTCAGGCAGCGGTCTGGTCCAGCCTGCAGTTCTGGGGAGAAGACGCCACGAGGAGTCTGAGGAGTCTGCAAGCTGCCTTCAGACTGGTTGAGTGGCGCAGGGGAAAGGAAGGCAGCGCTGGTGTGTCTGCTAGGCACCAGCTCCCTGCAGGCCCCCAGACAGAGGCTCTGTGTGTCCGTCAGGCAGCACTCTGCGTCCAGCTGGCTCTTATCACAAAACCCCTCATTTTTTTCAGTAAATACGCTTTTCCTTCAGTCTTTAGTCTCCCTAGAGCATAATCCAAGGCCTGTGGCCTGTTTGCTCTCCTTCATGCTATGGGCTCTTCCACAGGAAGGAAGGAATCTAAAATGTGTCAACCCCTCCTGTGTTCAAGAGGTTGATGAGGCACACAACACACCTGACCTCCTTTTCTTCTTCTTTTTTTATTGTGGTAAAACACACAACATAAAGTTTACCATCTCCACCGCTTTTAAGTGTGCAGTTTGGTGGCATTAAACACATTTGCACTGTTGAGTACCCATCACCACTCTCTGTCCCCATTACTCTGGCAACTCCCCTTCCACTCTCTGCCTCCACGAATGTGACTGCTCTGGGGACCTCATCTAAGTGGCATCACACAGTATTTGTGCTTTTGTGACAGGCTCATTTCACTTAACATAATGTCCCCCTGGTCCGTCCATGTTGTAGCATACTGAAGAATGTCCTTCCTTTTTAAGGCTGAGTGGTATTTCATTGTATGGCTGGACCACATTTTGCTTATCAGGTTACCATTTGGTGAACACTTGGTTTGCGTCCGCCATGCGGCATTGTGAATACTGCCTCTGTGAACATGGGAGTGCAAACAGTCTCTTCAAAATGCTGCTTTCAGTTCTTCTGCATATATACCTGGAAATGAAATTGCTGGATAATATGGTAATTTCATTTGATTTATTTTTAAAGATTTTATTTATTTATTTTTAGAGAGAGGGAGCAAGAATGAGAGGGAGAAAAATGTCAATGTGAGAGAGAAACATGGATGGGTTGCCTCTCATGCATGCCCCAGCCGGGGACTGAACCCATCACCCAGGCATGTGCCCAACAGAGGATCGAACCCACGCCCTTTCTGTTTGTGGGACAATGCTCCAACCAACTGGGCCACACCAATCAGGGCCTTTTTTGCTTTTTATTTTTTTGAGGAACTGCTTTTACTATTTTCCATAGAGGCTACCCTGCTCTACATTCCCACCAACATGCACGGAGCTCCCTTCCTGCTACATCCTCGCCCAGACGCGTCATATTCTGTGTTTTGTTTGTTTTTATAGCACCAGCCTCTTCATTCTCACAGCCACTGTGCGACAGCACTCTTTCCCCCTGTGGTAGATGGGAGGGCTACTCTCAGAGAGGATAAGTCAACGGTGAGGGCCACACAGCAGCAGACAGAAAGTTAGGATTAAACTCAGGCCTCTCCAACTCCCTGCCCCTCCCGTTACCAGGCTACCTTCCAGTGAACTTTAAGGATCTCCTGAGGCTTCTGAGAAAGGGCATTCTAATTGGGGCAACAAGTCACACAGGCTTGGGACTTCTCTTATCTTAATTCCAGGTAGGCGGTAAGGAATGGCCAAATGAGTTCTTGTCATGAGATTCAAAGCCACGTGATCAGGGAGGCTTCATGGAGGAGGCAGCCTCTGAGCTCATTCTTAAAGGGCAGACAGGCAGAAGTTAGAGAGCCAGGGAGAAGGAAGGAAGACATTCCAGGCTTACCCGGCAAAATGTTGAATTGCTTTAAAAAGTAAAAGACAGTAACTCCACCTGCCTTTAAAGGGATGCAGGAGTGCAGAATAACTTATATCAGGGAAAAGACTGCATCGTGGCCTGGACTCCGTTACTGACAGAGTCTGATGGGCGGGGAGCCGCATGGAGAAACTGGCCGAGGTGGAGGGAAGGTGACATGTCACAGCCCCTGTGCTTCCTGCCTGTGTCCGAGGTACAGAAACAGGTCCCAGCCCATGCAGTGGGTGGAAGGCCGAACACTGTGCTTCTTAGTAAAGCGAAGGACTTCTGAATCCCTGGGGGCAGCCCAAGGGAGAGGGTGAAAGGGCACAGAAAACAAGGAGAGGAGAATACGAGGAGGGTCCCAAAAGAATGGAGCCAGGGAAACCAGGGGCAGATGGAGGGCTTGGGGAGAATTTCCCAGGGAAGGACCTTCAGAGCAGCCAGGAGTGACAATGAGTTTGAAGTTGAGAGTGCTGTGCTATCACACAAACACATACCCCCAACCCCCAGCAAAACATGCAACAGCCTGCAGTTGTGGATGCTTTCCAGAAGTAATAGTGGAAAATCTGCGGACACTCACTCCATAAAACTTTAAACTTGTCCTGGGTCAACCTGAAGGGTAAAATCAAGATCACTGAAAGGAAGAAATAAGGAAATAGATTCCAGCTTAGTAGAAGAAAGTCTTTGCCAACAGCTGAGCCACCCACACAAATGCATGGCCCATGAAGCAGTAGTGAGCTCCCTGTCACCAGAGGGATGCAAGTAGAAACTTCCCAACTTTAGATGCATGCTTAACTAAGGGAATTTAAAAAATTTTTTTAAAGATTTTATTTATTTATTTTTAGAAAGGGAAGGGAGGGAGATAGAGAGACAGAGAGAAACATCAATGTGCAGTTGCTGGGGGTTATGGCCTGCAACCCAAGCATGTACCCTGGCTGGGACTTTAGCCTGCAACACTTTGGTTCGCAGCCCGTGCTCAATCCACTAAGCTACACCAGAGGGCTAGGGACTTTTTAAGGTTCTCTTCAACTTGAGATTCTATGACTCCAGGAAATTTTCTTGATCTAGAAAAAAATCACTCATGAAGAGTCAGACACCGAGGATCACAAAAATTTGTGGGCTTCCAGTAATCCTAAATTTGTTGTTTTGGCCATTCATGAAACCCCCTGCTTCTCTCCTCGTCCACTGGGTTCATTCCTACCCATTCTTCAGGGACCAACACGAATAACACCTCCTCTGGGAAGTCTTCCCTCCTCACTCAGTTTCTACTAGGTGTAGGGGTCACCCAGGCCCTCTCCTCTCTGCTCCCTGTCTTGCTTCTCTCAATTATTATATCTTTCCGAGTACAGGTCAGTGAACACCCCAGAGCAGAAACCTATGCATGTCTCCAACTCCATAGCATTCAGCACAGGGAGGACAGTCGGTGGGATCCAGTCAGGTCGGCACATATGTCTTTGCTACCAGTTCGTTGTGTTCCACTCTGGTTACCTGTGTGTTCAGGCAGGCTGTCTCCCTGGCACTGGCTCACTACCCCCTGAGCACCCTAGACCCTTCCGTCTGACCTACTCACGTTCTGTCCATGACTCACAGATGAACAAGGTGGGGGTGCCCTTCTGGCTTCATCCTCCAGGGAATGTGGCCTGATCCTGAGGCAGCCAGACCCCCAACAGCGGAGCCCTTCAGTGTCCCACAGCCACAGGGCAGGGAGTGTGCCTCTCATTCCCTGTCATAAACTCTGGTTGTGAATACACCTGTATGTGAATCGTTGAACCTGGGGACCCCCGCACAGAGTATAAAAGGCCATTTTTGCTTTGGAGCTCCCCGAGGGTCAGGTGACACTCCAGCAGGCCTCAGCTCAGAGTGCAACCTCTCCCTGTGCCCACGGCTCCTTTTCCTTCCATAGCTGCTGACCCCAAGGGCACTGCCTAATTAGAAGCTGAGTGCCCTCCTCTGTCTCAGAGTTTGCTTGCCTGGGAACTTTCCCTTCACCAGATCAAAAGGCTGAACTGCTGTTCAGGACCACAGGTCATGGGGCATTTGCTGCATTTCACAGTCATGGCACTCCTCTCCGAGACTTTGCAGAGGAGGAAGTGGGTGCTGAAGGAAATGGACTCACTTGCCCAAGGCCACACAGTGGGCGTCAGAGCTGCAGCTGGATCCAGGTCATGATGCTTCTGAAGTCCGTGGCCTGGCTCCCGAACCAAGCCGATGGCTACCTGTGGTCCTGAAGGTCCAGAATGGTTCTAGGCCTGGGAAGGAGTGATCGTGCTCCCCCCACTGAGATATTTCAAGCAGCATCTGAGGACCAGGTCTGGGCAGCCCTGAGTGGGAAAGAATTCCAGTACCAGCAAAGCAGGTAGAATAGTGAGTTGTTTTTTATTTATTTTTTTGTCCCTGCAAGATTCTAAGGAGAGGAGAAATAAACAGCATTCCCAAGAGACACCTGTAATGCTCACACACACCTGCACACAGACCTGCATACTCTGGCTGGGACCTCTGTCCTCCTCCATCTCAGTCCCTGGCCCTGAAGTCCATGCAGACGCCTGTCCCTCTGTGCAAGAGACAGGAGTTCTCTGGGGTCTCATTAACCATCCAGCATTAACTGTGGCTGCAACCACAGGAACTCGCCCAGGAGTGACGGCACTGAGAGGAACTTGGCTTCAGGAGGGAGAGGGCCTGCCACTCCACATGGGCACTGGGCCAGCTGTCGGCCCGAGGAAGTCAGGGCTGCAGGAGGATGTGAGAGGGGGAGTCAGGGAGCTGGTGACCTCCATCTGCCCACAGACTGATGAGAGGAGAGACCACATCCCAGATGAGGCACAGGTGACAAAGCTAACCTTGTAAAGCTCCACAGGGACCAGTTGTGCAAGTCTGTTCCACAGAGGATGGAGGTTCCGAGGAGGCATTTGGGGGCACCGCAGGGCAGTGAGGCTGGCAGCCACACTCCTTCCTCCTGCCCATAGGTCACAGAGCAGCTCCACGAGTGTGTCATCTGTCACTGAGAGGCCAGTGGCAGCTGCCTCAACCACACCATCCAGCAAAGATTTCCCCAGCCCTCCGGGGCACGGCCCCTGAAGCCAGAAGTTCTTCCCAGGCTTGGGGAATTCCTAGCATCTTCTCCCTCACCAACCCTCACCGCCCGGGCTCCTACCTCCAGGGGTCTGTCTCCATTTCACAGAGTCAGCAGGAATGATGGAATTAGCCCCTGCCCCTATTCCACAGATAAATAAGTAAATAAGCAAATAAATACTCAAATACCTAGGTAAACACTCCTGCCCACTTAGTCACACCCACACTGAATTTACTAAAGACCTTGGGGGTCCCGCAAAGGGACTATGTGTTATGCCTACTGCCAGCAACATGAAAAGCCCTCTTCTCGCTGCTGTTCCCTCTGTCCCCTCTGACCACCTGTGTTGCTTAGTCTGTGCCCGCCACTCAGTGCTTCCTGGGGGCTCTGTGGGCTTCTCTCTCACACAGTGTCCGCCTTCCTCCTCTCCTCACTCTGCCCTGCTCCCCTCAGGAGCAGGAGAGATCATCCCCTGGCTGCATTCAAGCCACGTTCCTGCCCATTTGAATAGGACCATGTTCCTTGAACCACCTTGGGATTGCTTCTTCCTCCCCAGTCTCTTCATCAACACATTTCCCATCTTTCTTACATGTGTGTGCACATCTGAGCATGTATGAAGTCTATAGAAGATTTCATCTAAAGTCTGAAAGTCACTGCCTTTTTAGCAGTCAGCACAGGTGAGCCTGACAGGGGACACTTTTATCCAGTTTTAGAGACGAGGCTCCAGCAGCTCAGAGAGGTAAAGAACCCTCCCCAACAACACACAGGCAGGGTCAGCGACGGCGCCGGGACTCCCACGTGGCAGCTGCTGGCGTTTAGCCTGAGACCACACCAGTGAGCCCCCGCCCAGGCCCCCTCGCCCTCCTGAAACAGAGTTGGCAGTTATCCAGACAGTTTGTTCTCTAAAGAAAACACCCGTGCATGGACGTCAGTTTCTGCCCTGCTGCCTCTTGGACAGCAGAGACAGAAATACCCTGCTGCTTGCTGACATTCTTACCTGGCTTCTAGGCCTCCTTGGGGCTAAACTTTGCGCAGACTGGGTTAGGGACAAATGACACTGCTCTGCACCTGCAGTTTCTAGGTGGTAACAGAGGTCAGAGGCCAGGAAAGCCACAGCTCCAGACGGCCAGATCTGGGCCAGGCCTCGGGAACCTCTCGCCCAGAGCTCATGCAGGGCGGGGATCATCTGTCATTCCGCTGCCCAGAGTGAGAAGACCTGCTGATACCCAGGGAAGTAGGGAAATATCTCAGATAAGTGTTGCCTCAGTAGTGAGGTCAAATTAGCTTTTAGACCAAAGAAAGGCTGCCCTGGACCCATATCAAGGGAGCTCATAAGCAAGTTTTGAAGTGATTGAACTGATTTCAGGTAACTTAACTGCAATCCCAGGATGGAGCCCAACAATATTTAAATGAATGTAACAAAATTCATCACTCAAAAAGGTAAAGTGCAAGATGTTCTGTATACAGCCAGAAATCCTAGACACATCTGCTCTCTCCACTTCTCTTTAACACAATAATGGAAGTCCTAGCATGAGAAACTTAGGCAAGAAAAAGAAATAAAAGGTGTTCAGATTAGAAAGAAAGAGGTAAAACTGTCTCTATTTGTGGACAACATGGTATTATGTAGAAAGGCCTTAAAGAATCTACAAAAAGTGCTATTAGAGTGAATAAACAAGCTCAGCAAAGTTACAGGGTAAAACATCAATATACAAAAGCCATGTAGAAATACTGTAGCAGTGAACAATCATAAGATATAATTAAGAAGACAATTCCACTTGCAGTAACATCAAAAAAAAATAGGAATAAGTTTAGCCAAACAAATGCAAGATTTATACATTAAAAACTACAAAACATTGTCAAAAGAAACTTTAAAAGATAAGTAGAGAGAAATCTTGTCTTCATGGATTGGAAAACTTATTATTGTTAAGACTCAATGCTCTCCGAATTGATCTAGAGATTTGATGCAATCCCTATTCAAGTTCCAACTGCCTTTTTTTTTTTTTTTGCAGAAATGGACAAGCTGATCCTAAAATTTGTATGGACATGCAAGGAACCCAGAATAGCCAAAACAACTTTAAAAAAGAATAAACAAAGTTGAAGACTTACACCTCCAGGTTTCAAATCTTATTACAGGGTGGAGGGAGCTGGGGGAGCTGGGAGCTGCTGGTCAAAGAGCACAGAACCCCAACTGGAAGATGAATGAGTTCTGGGGCCTAGCATCCAACACGGTGACTGTTGTTCACGAAACTAGATCATATACTTACAAGTTGCTAAGAGAATAGATGTCAAATATTCTCACACCACACACACACACACACACACACACACACATGCACACACACAACCCCAGTAATTGTGTGAGTTGTTAGAGGCATTAAACAAGCCCGTGGTGGTAATCATTTCATAATATGTATGTGTATCACATCCACACACTGTACATCTTAAACTTGCAAAGCATTGCATGTCAATTGCATATCAATGGAGTTGAGAAATCTCTTATTTCTCATTTTTAAATATCTTACCACAATACTATAGTGATTTACACAGTTGGGACTGGAATAAGAGTGGACATTTAGATCAATGGGACAGGACTGAGAGTCCATGAATTAAGTCCATATACCTATGGTCAATGTATTTCCAATAAGGATGCCAAACAGTCATTTCTGCACAGGGTTGCTGGAACACCTGGGTACCTACATGCAAAAGAATGAATGTGGACCTTTGCGTGACACCATGTACAAAAATTAACTCAAACTGGATCAAAGATCTAAGTGTAAGAGCTGAAACTATGCATTTCATATGTGTAAATGTTTGTAGTCTTGAGTTAAGCCATAGGCAATTTCTTAGACATGACTCCTAAAGCATAAGGAACAAAAGAAAAAAGATAAGTTGGACTTCTTTAAAATTAACAGCCTTTTTGTATCAAAGGGTACTATTAAAAAGTGAAAAGACATTCCACAGAATGAAAAAAAATATTTGCAAGTTATATATTTGAAAAGGGCTTATTCTCCAGATCATACAGAGAACTCTTACAACTAACCATAGAAAGACAACCCAGTTAGAAATGAACTAAGAATTTGAATAGACATTTCCCTGGAGAAAATACGCAAATGACCAATAAGCACATGAAAGAAAAGATGCTCTGTGCCCTTTTTCACCAGGGGAATGCAACCACAGCCAGGACACACCCTCCACACCCACTAGGATGGCTGCACTGAAAAGACAAACAAGTGCTGATGAGGATATAGAGACATTGGAACCCTTGTGCATTGTTGGTGGGAATGTAAAATGGCATAGCCACTGTAGAAAATAACTTTTACATCCTCAAAATATTAGATATAAAACTACCATATTCAGGGATCAACATATGGAGACATGATGCTGTGGCCCGGAAGTGGACAGAGAAAGAAATGGCACTGGACACAGGCCAAGGACTGGCGCCCGGCTCACCCCGTGGTGAGCTCTGCAGCGGAGGAGACCCATCAGCATTGCCTGCGTCAGACCAAATAGCAACCTTTGTGCTCCCACATGGTTCAGTCACCAGACGTGGCACGCCCCTGGAAGGGCATGACTTCGGGCAGTGCAGCCCTCTGCAGTGAAGACCATCCCCCAAGAGGCTGACAGACACCTGACGGTGATCTACTGACAGCAAAGCCTTCCTTAACGAGGGTCTGGGTGCTGCATCTGTGTGTCCATCCTGCTGGGAGTAGAGGAATCTGTTGTTTGTGGAGCAGAAGCACCCAAGCTCAGTGGAAAGGTGTGAGGCTCAGGGGGGAGAAGAGCTGTGGGTGGGCAGGGAACGAGGCAGTGATGGAGTGAGACAGGGTGGCAAGTGACAGATGCCTGGAGGTGGTGCTGGGGGAAGAGATGGGAGGCATGCTGTTGACCCAGTAGTAGCTGCTGTGAGCGAGAGGGAAAGTCCCCCAGCTGGGCACAGTTTACCCTGGTCAGCTGGTGTGAGGGTGGACACTGAGTGGTGTTAGCACCTAAGCAAGGCTGGTGGGAGTTCTGCCTCTGGCTAGAGCCCTGAGACCCCCAAGGCAGCGGTGAGATTGCTAGGTGTCCTGGTTGGTAGTGTGGGGTGAGGAGGGGTTTGGCTGACCGTTCCAGGGAGGCTCTGAGCTGCTTCCTGAGTAAAGCACTCCTGGACATTATGGACCTAAAGGCAGTCCAGGTGCACAAGTGAATGTGAATGCCTTTCAGAGCTCCTTCAGCAGCGCAGTCTCACAGGGAATGCTGGCACAGCAGGAGCTAGCCCAGTGCTCAGCAGGCGGGAAGGGCTGCAGCCTGGATCCCACCGCTGATGAACTGCGTGACTTCGGGCAAGTCCCTTGACCTATGTTGCCTAGCCCCTTCAACAGTTAAATGAGAGAGATAATGCTCCTAGATTATTATCGCTATGGCACACACAGAGCTCATCTATAGAACCCTGTCAACTCAGAAGGAAACCAGTCAGGGTGAGGAAGGCCCTGAGGCCTGTGCTCCCTGCTCAAAAATTCACCCAGGGCTGCCCCAGGCGGTCACTGAATCCGAGCTGCCCCGCTCCCAGGCTCTGAGGTACTAGCTGCGAACTGGATTACGTGGGGAGCACGAGCTGCCCAAATCCCTCACAGGAAGGCTTGAGAAAAAGCAATTAAATGCTTTCTTAATTGTAGGATAGCAAGAGGTTAATGAGTTACTATAAAAACCAGTCCCTGCCATCTGGTGGCTGTCACCAAAGCCTGCATGCAGGGAGTGATCCCAATTTGTAAGGCAGGATGAGGAGATCACTCCAAGTAGGGAACAGCAGTGGGGGCTCAGGGTGCCAAGCTGGGGCCCGGAGCCCCAGGGCCCAGAGCATCCCAGCTGGCCTCCTGACGTCCCAGGGCTGCAAGGAAGGTTCAAAACCAACTTGGGAGAACTTGGGATCAGACAGGAAGCCAAAATCGCTCATCAGTTCCAACACTGATTTCCCTGAGACTCAGCTCTAGTGAGGGATGGCCTGATCACCACACTGCTCCGCACGAGCCAGGAGAGGAAAAGGGAAAAGTGGCAGGCCCAGCGAGCATCAGCCAAGGCGGAGGGAAGGACAGACAGAGGCAGGGTCTGCAGGCCCTGGAAAGACACAGAAACAGATCAACCCAGACAGACGGAGAGACAAAAGACAAAGGGTGAGAACTGAAGTGCAGGAGATGGAAGATGGCTGGGACGTGGACAGGCGTGTGTGTGAGGAGCAGACGAAAGGGCGGGTAATTTTCTGGGATCAGAGACAGGAAAGAACCTTTGAGGGTCTTGCTTTGTTCTGGGCAAACATGTCCTCTCAGATCCCACAGCTCCCAGGAGTGGTCAGGAGGAGTGGCCCTCCTCCCTCGATGGCTGGGAAGAGGGGGCCGTCAGCAGGCATGGCCTCTGCTCTGCGTTTGGCCACCACAGTCTCATACACCCACACACATGTTCATGAATACACATGACAAGCACACATACACACACATTCACATATGTGTAGATACACGCCCATGCAAATATACACCACCTCACGCACAGACAGTTCTCACCATCCGAGAGCCAGATCTCATGTAAAGGAGGCCACAGGTTTCGGGCTGTCTCCCCCACCCCAGCTCCCGTCTCAGGTCCCGTTTTCAGCCCTAAAACTGGCACGGGCAGGTCTGGTTTTCTGGTGCAAAAAGGAAGAAACCCAGAAAGCCCACACATTCCCAAGGGCTATACAGCCTGTGGTTTCCATGAGGCCAAACTCACTGGCTGGCCAATTCTGTCACCCTGAAAGAACCAGCTGGGAGATAGAGGCCACTGCTCATCTGTTCTTCCAGGGTTTAACTCTTTTCCAGCGTGGGGCCTTGAGAGACTCACTTTGCAGGATTCTGTCAGTTTCCCCTCATAGAACCTCTTTGCTTTCTTCTACCTCTCCTCATCCCCCTTCTGACCGGCAATCAGCATGCTGTTGTCAGTGTCTGTGAGGTTTCATTTTCTTAATCTCTTCACCTTTTCAACCATAATTGTCTCTCTTATTTCTAACAATAAGCCAGAATACCAAGGCTGTATCTAGCTGGCCACACCTAGCCAGCTGGGTTTTCTGGGGACTCGTGTCACCTCTAAGACTCCCAGCAGAGGCATGCTGGGTCTTTGCAAAGTTTCCCAGGTTCTGGTGCCGGGTCCAGCATCTGCACAGCCACAGTGCCCGCGGGCAGCATCCAGGGGCCAGTAGGCCGTCAGCAGTGCTGTCCTCACAGGCCTAGTTCTGGGCCGTGCTTTCGTTTCTATGCCTTTGGAAGGTCTGAGTGGTCCTTTCCCTGGTGGTTCCAGGCATCACCCAATAGCGTTTCTGCTTCAGAATAAAGAGCATGCAGGCACACAAGTTCGAGAGAGACAGGCACAGAGAGTCATCCTTCAACTCCTGGCCTGCCTGTGTTCAGTCGTCCTCGCCCAAGGCCGCCAGTGGGAAGGGAGGAGCCCCGGGTGCTGGGTGGCAAGGGTGGGGAGCAGAGCTGGTCAGCTCCCAGGGTCTGGGCTGCTGCATGGAGACAAATCGGATGCCCCAGGAGACATTTACTCCACAATGTTAAATGATATAAACTAACACCTCAGACTTTGGACCAGGGATTTTTCTTTAGCTTATTACTCTTGAGGAGTAATTTTTGCCCAAGGGCGGTAGATGCCCAGCCAGGTGGCACTGCCAGGCCACTCGATGTCCCTGAGTTCCTTTGTGCCACCACCTGGTTTCCTTTTCACTGAGAGCTGGGTGCTGCCGTGTTAAAGTGGACGACTCAGGTGTCACTCTCAGGGAAAAGATCAGAGGAACGAGTGCGGCTTAGACCCTGATAGGGAGCATTTCCGTGAATTCTAATGAGCTCAGTCCTGCGAGAAAACACACAAAGAGAACAACCCATCAGAGGATAACTTGAAAGCAAATATAAGCAAATACAAGATCCAGGGAAGATTCTGTGTACACTCAGGACGTCGGGGAACTCCGTGTTGGGAGGCGATGTCAAGGTGTGTGTGCCCCCAGGTCCACCCCCCAGTGACTTGCTTTGGGCCGCTGCTCCCACCCCCCTCACAGCGCTGGCCCCGACCAGCCAAGCACAAATGCCTGGTCCCTCTGAAAGCCGGTCAGCGGCCCGATATCCAGCGCTGGCTGCTAGTGACGTGGCCCCTCCCCGTGACCCTCTGGTGTAGCTGCTGAGACCCTGGACCCTCAAGGAAGAAGGCTTCAGGTCTGAGTCCCAGCTCCATTGCTGGTTGGCATGGCTTGCCTCCCTGGGCCTCAGGTTAAAGTGGGAATAATTACGGTAACTATCAGTGTTCCTGAGAGGGTTAGAAAAATTGATCCACATGCAGGTACATCCATCTGGGTTCAACCAAAGGAACAGAGCCAGCAGGAGATACATATTAAGAGGGTTGTTGTAAGGAATTGACTTGTACAATCGTGGGGCTGGCAGGCAAGTCTGACGTCCATAGGTCAGGAGGTCGGGAAGGGCAGGCTGGGGCTCTCAGGCACCAGCTGAAGCTGCAGTCCACTGAGGAATTTCTTCTTCTTCAGGAAACCTCAGCTCTGCCCTTAATGTTTTTCAACAGACTGGCTCAAAACCAGGTTGTTTAAGATAATCTTTACGCAAAGTCACTGGTTTTGGATGTTAATGGCATCTATTAAAACCTTCATGGCAACACCTAGGTTAGCATTTCATTGAATAACTGGGATCATAGCCTTGACAAAGGGACATATAAAACTGCCATTCACAGACGGGTTGGCACAATGGCTGGCTCAGGAATCCATCACTCAACAAATTTCAGCTATTATTGTTTAGGATTCTAAAGCATTTACTAGTGAGGTTGAAGCAATGAGTCAAGCTTCCCCCCTTCCAGCCTCCATCTCACATGATCAATAGCATCCTCTCCCTTTCTTCCAAATCGTCTTCCAGAAAAGGCTGGGGACTCACCCCAAGGAGCCAAAAGGAAGGCGACCCTCTTCTACTCGGCCCTCAGCAAACAATTCTGGGCACGCCCTGTGTCTGCCCAGGGCCAGGGCAGGGACTTGTTGGTCCCTGCCCTCCTGGAGAACTGGGCCAGGATCCCACCCTCCTCGACCTCTCTTCCCTGGCCATGCACCTCCCTGCCAGGCCCACTGCAGAACACAGGCCTCCTCTACAGCTGATCTACAAGGGCAACCGGCCAAAGGGGCGAAATGCAGCCTGTACTCCGCGCTCTGCACCTGCTTAGAATGATGCCTTTTACCAATTCACTCAGAGGAGCCAAGAAGCCAGTGGCACCCCGGTAGTGCACTTAACCACAGACCACTCACTCACCAGCAGAAAGGGAATGAGTGCCTCAGGGGCCACATGCTGTTGAACACGGGACGTCTCATTTCCTCAGTCAGGGCTGTGCTCATGCTGCAGTGGAAGCACTTCTCAGTCCCTCTGTGCTATCTCCACTCTTCCTCCGGTCTGCAGGCTTCTGAGCACCCATCCTGGAGGCCTCTCTCAATGATTTTCAGTTCCCTCTCCCCCCGTGTCCTCCAGCCAGCAGAGGGGTGGTTCTGCGTCCAGTGGCCACACTCATCCCACCCTGTCGCCCCAGCCTGAAGCTGCCCAGTCACCCAGGATCAACCTGCCCCGGGTCCTCGGTTCCCCTGCCAGCCTGCCCCCCTGCAGCTCCCCTTTGCCCTTGCTGAAGTCATGATGCCCCAGAGAGCCCCACACGCCCTTGCCAGGGGTTGAACTTCCCAGGTACCTGAGCTTGGCCAAGCTAAGTAACCTCTCAGAGCTTGAATTCCTCCTCTGAAAAGTGGGAATGACCACAAAACCCATTTCAAGGTGTCATGAGAAACAAGGGAAAGAACGTGTGCGAAGTGCCCGGCACAGGGCACAGAGTCCACGTCTCGGGTCCCCAGACTCCCTGGCCTACCGTTGCCCACCTTCCTCCAAGCTTCCACTTGTCAAGGTGCATGAAACCTGTGTTTCACCCACCTGATCTCACGGCACCCAACATCCAGCCGAACTCACCAGTCACAGACCCCATGCCCTTAGAGGAGAAGCATGTTCTCCCTGACGCATGCTGAGACGTCCACAAGGGAAGGTCCTGTTATCAGCCTCTCACTGTGCCTAACTCATAAACTGAACTCTGTCATACGTGTGTGTGTGTGTGTGTGTGTGGCAAAAACCATGGAAAACACAGGGTCCAGCACCATCTGTAGTCTCTGGCACCCACTGGGGGTCTTTAAATGTGTCTCCTGCGGATAAGCAGGGACTACTGTCCTTCCAAACTGGGGTTTATTTCCAGCATGAACTGGATATTAGTTTTCAAGGCCACAATTTTGTTAGCAGACAGGGCCATTTCTTCTTCATTCAAGTCAAGTGGGCATGGGGAGTAAAAAAAAAATGAGCAGCTCACTTATTCTTTAATTCTACCACCTTTTCAGAGAAAATTAAAAAAGTCAACCTACTCCCACTACCCCTTTTGTTGTTCCCACCAAATTAACCTTTCTATAATCATAGTAATGCAAACACACACATCAGTAATGTATATTATATGCATTGTGATAAATTTTCACCAAAAGGCAGTTATGCTGTATCTTCTGTAATTTGCTTCTTAATCACTTAACACTTAACTTTAAAAATTTTTTAATACTCACCCAAGCATATGTTTATCAATTTTAGAGAGAGTGGAAGTGGGAGAGAGAGAGAAACAATGATGAGAGAGAGATGCCCATCGGTGCCTCCTGTGCGCGCCCCGACCAGGGATCAAACGCGCAGCCTTTGGGTGCACAGGACGGCACCCCAGCCAACTGAGCTACGCAACCAGGGCAACACCTAACTTTTGTTGGTGACCCCTTCCTAGTCAGTGCCTTGGGAACCTCATTGCCAGGTTCAAATACAGCTCTGACTTCTCACAGCTGTGTGATCTAGTGGTGGGTAATAACTTCTCTGTGCCTCTTCCAAAACATATGGATGATTACCACATTGTCTGCTTTATAAAGTGTTGAGAGGGTTAGGTGAGGTCACATAAATAAAGCACTCAGAACGGTGCCTAGCCCATGGCAAATGCTCAGAAAAATGTTATTTCAATTACATAGATCTACCTTGGTTTCTTTTTAAACAGTGAATAGAATTCCATTACATAGATATTCCATGCTCTGTGATGTAAATTTTAACTTTTACAAATTTTGCTCTTATAAGCCACAGTACAGTTACATCCTCACATGTGTATGTTTGCTTATTACTGCTGTGATTTGGGGAGGATACATTTCTGGAGGAGAGATCGCTGCTTACTCCACAGTGCGTTTTAAGTCTGTGCATCTCCTGACACACAGCCCTCTGAACGGCCACAGGGACCTGCTTCCTCCAGCAGCGCGCGCTCAGTCCCTCACGCTCACCAGTTCAGAGGTCACAAACCTTCTTAACTGGGCGGGCAAACATAACAACACTGCCACATTGTTTCTTTCATTTAAATATCTTTACTTACAGTGAGGTTGGATATTTTAAATTTTTTTCTCTTTAATGGGTCGTTTGTGGGGGTGTGTGTGTGAGAGAGAGAGAGAGACTTGCTTGATTGTTCTTTTTTGTTGTTCCTGATTGATTTGAAGAAATAGTTTCTCTAGTACGAATATTCACAATTTTCTGCTAGAATGTGTAGCCAGACTTAGAAAAAGGCCTTCCCCATCATGTAGATATGTGATAGATACAGGTATAGATGATATAGAGATCAAGACGAAGGCAGAGATAGAGCTAGAGAAGATATGATGTATGCCCTCTACCTGGCCTTGGGGATCAATACACAGGTAGATAGGTAGATTGATTGATAGACAGTCTTATATATAACATTATATATGTAGCATTACATTGTCTTCTATTCTGTTAATATTTTATATTTAATTTACAAATCTTTAATCCATGTGGAATTCATTATTACACATGGCATGAGGTAGGTACCTGATTGTATTCTTTTGCAAATAAATAGCAATTTGTGTCAGAGTTCAAAGTGTCTTTGACCTCCAAGTGGTGTGCCTGAAGGACTAAGACTCTCTGGACTTGAGACCTTCTAGCCTGGGGAGAAGAGCAGGCTGGGAAGGGAAGCAGCCTTCCCTCCCCGTTCTCACCCCTCCCTTGAACTGATCACGTCCACTAGCTACAGCAGGGGCCAGTGAAGCTTTCCTACTCAGAGAGCTGGGCGAGGTGGGCCGGCTGCTGTGGGGGCCGTGAACACTATATCACTTGAACACAGTAGTACAGGAATGGTCAGAGCCTGAGCTATAGTTACTCTGGGACTGTAGTAACTTATGTGCCCAGAGAAGTCATTTTCCTGGAAGATGCATTTTAGGCATCGCGGAGGCTCAGGTGACCCTTATATCATCTGGTCCCAGGTTTCCATGGACTTACACATGCTGGCTTCCCTCAATACAAATAAATCTAATTACTGATGGAATAACTGACAGGTGAGGGGGCCTCCGGCGTGCACCCAACCCGTGTACATCCTCTGAGCTAGATCCCGAAGACAGGGAATGGTGCTCAGACCAGGACCACTCGCAGCTCAAACAGCAGGCATCTCTCCTCACCCAGGTATGGGCAGAAGAGCAGGCTGGCTGTAGAGGAACTGTGGTATTCCGGGCCCAGACAATGGGAGGAACATGGGACTGGGCATCCAAATGCCTGGATTTTGTTCCTCAACTAGCCACCAGCATGACTTTAGCCTCTTGTTTACCATTTTTCCTTAGATCCCCCATCCAAAACCACTGGTTAACACATGTCAAGCCATATCCCAGGGACCATGCTGGGTGTTTTAAAGACAAATCTCCAATTTGCACAACAATTCTGACAGTGAGAATGAGTACTCCCGTATTACACATGTCGAAACCAGGTCTAAGCGGTTGGGGAAATTTGTTGTGACATTGCCCAAAAGTGGCAGAGCTAGAATTCAAATCCTCGCACCCCATTTCAAAGCCTGAATGCTGTATCAGCACCCGCGTGCCCAGCATGGCATGAAGGGGCCACAGGTTGCAAGTGGAGAAGACTTTTCTGGGCTTCCCACCAAGGTTACTGGGGAGGCTTCCAGGGCTTTTCTGTCCCTTGGCCTTTGTGACCGTAGTGACACTCACACTCGGAGGGAGTCAGTTGTGGCCCAGCCCACACAGCAGCCCAGCGGCCTGCCCCGGGGGCTCAGTTGCACCCGGCCACGCCCTTCCGAAGCAGCACCGAAGGAGGCCTGGCGGACACCCAGAGGGTCAGGGCTGGAGACACGCCCACCTCCACGAGTCTGCAAATTTCACATCAATACGAGGTGCTGTGCTCCATCCTTGATGAAAATATCTTCCTAACAACGAAATGTAAAAAATAATGAAGTTGCAGTCTCTATATGACTGAAAGTCTTGTATCAACGACAACTGAATTCAATTAGTATTGTGTACGTCGGAATGGACTGTTAATGGGCTGGTGATGTTTGGATGAGTAGTAAAATAGAGGCATAATTTGTGTATTATTTTATATTTATTTCATAAAATTTTTACCTTCATTTCAGCAAAATCCCCAAGTATGTTAATTTTCACATAATTATATTCTATTGATAATACTCACCTAAGAATTTTAAATGTGTAATTATATACAAATTGTGCATGTATTTTCATTTTTAAGTATCTTAAAATATATGTGAAATTGAAAAAATTATATTCCCATGATTCAGTAAAAGTTATTGTCTTCTAAAATATTAAAAATTGCTACAAAATTAAAAGGCAAAATATAAATTACAACTAACAGATGTAAAACATTTTAATCAAAGGTACAAATAAAGCTGAAAGTTTTAAATTTAATTTCTTGAAAATGCAGATATTATTAAATATTTTATTATTAAACATTTATAACTCATGATTTAGTGTCCTTCCAGCTGCCAGTGTACGGAATCAATGTCACACTTCACACATATTATGTCTTGAGCTTCATATACATACAAACTTGGGAGTAATTGAAATTGTTTACTGCAGTTCAATATGCCTCGACACCCATATGCAAGCATTGTGAATGCTGTGTTAATTCTTATCTCCAGAACCAGAAATTGGAACATGAAGAGAAGTACAGAAGTGAATGCTGGGCACTGTTGAGAAACAATAATTTGTTCCTATTGGAATCTATTGCATTCAAGCTGGGAGGAAGGACCTGACAAGTTAACTAATTGGCTCTTTCTCTTACCCAGGCACTTCTCCGAAGCTCCTCCCTGCTCTCTGAAGCCAGGTCTTCCTCTGACGTTGTTGGAACTGTCTGGTTCACAACGCTCATGGTATTCAATGCTGTTTCCCGAGACAAAGAGCAAGACGTGCAGGAGGGTTTCACTGGGACCCGAAAGGTGATACTTCTGACTGCAGGTCTTTAGGGTCACGTGTGCTGGGCCCGACCTAGAGTCCAGAATCCAAGTGCCAGATGAGCAGGTGTGCGTGTGTGTGCATGCACACCTGAGACATGCAGGGCCCTCCAAAGCATAATCTCAGAGGAGAGGCCTCTCTATTCAGAGCCTCAGGGTGGAGTAAAAAAAATTTTGGATGAGTGACAGGGCCCCCAAGACCACCCTCAGTGGGATGCATAGGACTCAGAGCATAGTGGTACACACAGCTGTGACTTACTACAAGAAAGAATACAAAGCAAAATCAACAGCGTAAAAGGCACATGGGGACAAGTTCAAAGGAAAGCAGCCACCAGCGTCCATTCTGAGAGTCCTCTCCCAGGGGAGTCGCACAGGACGCCCTTCATTCCTCAGCAGCGACTTGTGACAATGAATGTGTGGAGTGTCGTCTACCAGGGAAGCTGGTCAGAGGCTCCGTGCTTGCGGCTTTGAATATTTTATTTATTTATTTTTAGAGAGAGGGGAAGGGCAGGGGGAAAGAGAGGGAGAGAAACATCCACATGCAAGAGAAACATCAATCAGTTGCCTCTCGCACACCCCCGACCGGGGACCTGGCCACAACCTAGACACATGCCCCAATGGGGAATCGGGAATTGAACCAGAGACCTTTTGGTCTGCAGGATGACGTACAACCCACTGAGCCACACCAATCAGGGTAAAAGGCAGTAACTCTTAATAACTCACAATGTCACGCTTATTTTAAAGCCCCAGCGCTTCTCTTATTTCAGTTTGCTTTAAGCCCCTGCAGGCACTGGCACTGAGCCTCACCAGTAACTAACTGTTTCCTCACCTGCGACACCATGAATTGCTTTTCCAGGTGGGAACTCTCTAAGAAGGAAGAAATAAGAAATCTCTCTCTCTTCTCTCTCTCTCTCTCTCTCTCTCTCTCTCTCTCTCTCTCTCTCACACACACACACACACACACACACACACACGTCCCTGTGACTCTCTGGCTCCCACAGAACCTAACAAAGTAGAACCTAGGTGACAAATATTTGGATTTTAATTAGTTGCACCGTGCTTTCCAAGCAGATTCATGTACTTACTTAAGTGACTTTTGTCACATCTCTTTACCTCTTGTGCTATCATTTTATTAACATTTACATTTTAATTTATTTCAAATTTTAGTTTGTCTAAACTTATTTTAAAAGAAAACATTGCATCTTTACCATACACAGAAAACCAGCAACATTTATCATAACTAGAGTGGAACTGTAAAAATAAATATCCCCAAAACAAAATAATGTTTCTCACCTAAAAGTTGAAATAATGAATTCAGAGCAATATAAGTTGATTAACAAAATCTAATTGATTCACAAAAATGAAATCATCAGTGGAGAAAAAAATAGAATGCTTATCACCTAGTAATATAAAGAATTATTAGCTTGATGTCATTTGATTTATGATGATCATCATTTTCTCCATCAATTAAATTACAATATTTTTCAGTTTTGATTATAACCAATGCTGAGAATCCCAGCTCACACCAGTCCAGAGTAAGAAAGGGCCCCTCACCATTGTCCAGACGATAAATTTTAAACAATTGCATTGCTTTAATATGTATTTTTGGTACATGTAAGAGAGTGTATGTATTCATAACCTACTTCATGTGAAGTTATGAGCCATAATCACACAACAAAACTGTGAACCTGTAAACCCACCTCCTGCCTTAAGAACTATGCGTTCTGCTCTGATTTCAGTTTCTGCCTCTGTCTCGTCCACTCCTCAGGTAAAAATGGTCCTGAATGCCTTTGTTTTTAAAAATAGTTGATCACCTATGACATTTCTGAACAGCATGTTATTTAGATTTGTTTGAATATAGGCTTTATAAAACTGCTGTTGGTATCTTCTAGGAGACTGAATATTACCTTATGGCGTATGCATGCAAGGCGATGTTATTCCAGGTGAAAGTGAACACATTCAGACTGCATGTGACCACTCGGATGAATCTGTGAGGCAGAAACCAACTCCCGTTCCGATGAGGCCAGCCCGGACTTTCATCTTCACCCTGAGAAATAAAATTTAAGAGGGATGAAGTGAAGAGGACTCCTCTTCTTCCACCCTTCACAACCCAGTCCTATGGAGAAAAGAGTCACCAGAGCCCCTTAGACTGTTCTCCTTAGAAAGGGCTGCTTGAAAGGCTGGCCCTTGGCTGGTGTCCAGGAACTTGGATTTGGGAAGGGCCCCACCATTCCCAGGTAAGAGTGGCTCACTGAGCCTAAACTTTCCAAACAATATGATTTGTGCTGAGCACTGGCTTTCCCCTGGAAGTCTAGAATTCTGGTGCAAGGCGAGCAGAGGGTGCCTACCTGAGCAGTACCCTCTTCCCACCTTCACCTGATTGGGTGACTGCCTTTTAAAACACTTCCTAGACATTAGGCTACCACCAAGCCCAGCACTTGTAAGGACTGCATGCAAATCCATGGGACTGCAGTGAGCATCACCAGTTTATTGGATTATGTCTGTTTTCCTGAGGCAGGGACACAAATGTAAGTCTCAGAAGAATAAACCAACGCCCAAGGTGGTAGGTAACGGTCTGTGCCCCTCCCACGCCCTGTGTGTGTCAGGACTCACACAGCATCTGTCCCACCTGCTCATGGGTCTGGAAAGCACTTTGTGTCAGATCTGGACTGACCGTGACGACGTATCAGACGTGCCGGGAGGGGTGGGCCATGCTAGGACAGCACCAACGGGAAAGCCCTCGTGAAAAGTGACCTAGGCATCTGCGGTCTCCCAATATCCTTACTGTCTCCTCCTGCACTGCCTCCAAAGCCAGTGGGCAGTAGAAATGGGTAATGGGAAGCATTAAACAAATAACTGTATGTGACACTGTTGGGGATGAGGCAAAGCGGGGTGGCAAGTGCCCACTATGGCTATACCCCAAGTCACCCAGACCCAAGGAGATGACCACCAAAAAGGCCAGACTCTAAACATTTAATTCAGAGGCAGAAGTGAATTATCATAGTCTTCTTTGTACATAAATTATAAATATATCTAGGAAGAATGAAGAAGGGAAGAGACTTGTTCATTGATCTAACACAGCTTCATTGAGTCCAATCTAGGTATCCAATCTAGCATTAAGCATAGGTATAAATAAGTTAGCCTAACCTTCAAGAGGCTCACATAAATGGAGGAGGAGGCATATACAGCAGTAATCAGTGTTATACATTGTGAAGCTCATGCTATGGAATAATGCTGTAGGAGGGAAAGAGTCCAGAGAAGGTCCAGTTCACTCAATCTGAAAAGCCTCATTCGTCTAATGACTCTTATTATCTAGAACAGAGCCTCACACATACTTGGTGCCCAATAGATATTTCTTGAAGTGTTGAACTGCTAGGAAACCTGTGATAGGCTAAGTAATGGTCCCCAAAGATATCCACATATTAATCCCTGGCACCTGTGGATATCACTTTACATGGCAAAATGGACTTTGTGGATGTGATGAAGTTAAGGATTTTGAGATGCAGAGCTTATCCCAGATTGCCCTAAATGTAATCACAAGTATCTTTATAAGGGAGAGATCTGACACAGAGAGAAAACAGGAAAAGGCAATATGACCAAAGGCAGGAAGACTGAGCAGAGGCAGAGATTGGAGTGATGCGGCCACAAGCCAAGGAATGCCAGCAGTCACCAGCAGCTGGAAGAGGCAAGGAAACGGATTCCCCCTTGGAGCCTCTCAAGGAAATATGATCCTGCTGACCCCTTGATTTAGGCCTGTAAGACTCAGTTCAAATTTCTGGACACCAAACTACCATAGAATAAGTTTCTATTGTTTTAAGCCACTGAGTTTGTGCAATTTGTTATAGCACCCCCATTAACTAATGTAGCCACCACTCTGGAAAGAAATTATAGGCAGAGGAAGCTACAAATGCTGTCTGGGCGATGCCAAGTACTCTGCAGAGCCCAGGGATTTGGGGCTGAGGCATCCTAAGATGCAAAAAGAGCTTTGGAAAGATGGGTCTGGCTTGGTTGTGCAAGACGGATAGAAGACGGAGACACCAGAGGAAGGGAGCTCTGCCAAGATGTCCCTGAGGCAGCTCAGGCGTGCAAAGGGGATGAGAGCCAGGCCTCAGGGATTAGCAGTGGGAATGAGAGACGGGCTGGTACAAAAGAAATTTCAAAGGCAAAATTGATGGTGCTTAGTGAAAGACTGAATAGATGAAGGAGAAATTTTTTCCAGCTGTTAGAGCTAAGACTGCAGAGAGGGGGAAATTGGAGCAAAGGGGAAACATTTGTAAATATTTCTAACAATAGCCAGTTAGCCTCAAAACTGTGCCAGTGCCATTTGAGCTGCTCTAAGAGTTAAAGAAACAGCCTGTGGATCAACACTCTGCATGGCTGGAGGAAAATGCTATTGCCAGAACTCCTGTTAAAAGTATAGAAGAATTCTTTCCAGCTTCCCTCCTGATCTTCCCTCAGCCAAATGTCCCCCAAGGCCTAGATTTTCAGGGTGGGAATGGGTAGGGGAATGGGGTGGACGAGAAGGAGGGAAGAGGAGACAAACAGAGGAGCTGGGAAAGGAGAAGAGCAAACAGGGGCATGAATCCAGCACACGATAGACATGTTCCAACTGCCCTCCTGCTGGGGGCACCCAGTTGGGGTCCAAACAAGCCCATCACAACGCACGTAAGCCCTCGCAGTGCCGTTAAACAGGACCCTGTTTCTGGCTTGCTGCTACTTCCATCCTGGGGGACTATGGACAGAAACAACATTCCTGCCAGAAATGCAAGTGGATTCTGACGTGGTGGGAGCCTGCAAGCATGGAGAAGTCAGTGGACTGGCAAGACCTGGACTTCTGATTGAGAATGTGCCCTCATATCAACCGGAGCAGGGAGTGGGGTCCCAGAAAAGACAGTGGTCAACCCAAGAAGCACATCTCAAGAGATCTTGGCTCCAGCCTAGGAGAATATGGATAATAGCGCTCTGCCCCAGGCTGTCAGTCCCCACCCTGACCCTGGGGTCACCACTGGGGAGTCCTGCTCACCCCAACCAACTGTACTATCAAGTTCCATCTGCAAGGCCACGGCTCCAATGCCCCCTTTGTCCAGAAACTGCCAGGGCTCAGTGCTCACCTCAGCAGGGAAGGAGGGAAGAAAGAGAGGTTTCTGCATTTACTTATTAGTTATTGAGCATGTCCTGTGTGTCAGGCACCTGTTAGATGTTTAGAATACTCAGTGAAAAAGCCAGGCCCTCTCCTCACAATGCTTATAAATATTACCAAAAGCAGACTTTGAAAAAGCCTGAGCAGAAGCTTGAATCAGAACCAAGTCTCCATATTTTCCAAAAGGACTGGACTGGCAAGCCTGCCAATGTTCTCCAGACGAAACCAAGATTCCATCCCGTTCAAGCCTCTCTTCTTCTGAGGCGTCAAACAACCTGCCGAACAAGACACACTCCCGTGGCCTGTCTCTCCCGACAAAGTCCCCAGAGGAATGTGCTGCGGTTACCGAGAAGTCAATTTAACGGCATCCTTTTCCTGCAGCATTACCTTTGCCCCGGCACAGGCGCCTTTACACATTCATTCCCTCATTTGACAATGATTGATCAGGAGCCCAGCCTGTGCCAGGTGTGGACAAAGGGCTGGCAGCCCGGCAGGTGCACACCACTCATTAGCTCTTCCTGCCAGCTGTGGCCCGTGAGCAGAGCAGGAACGGCTGCCCTGATCAGATAGGCAGAAAGCTGAGGGTCAGACCTTGGAGGAACTGGCCCCAAAGCCCAGGGCTGGCAAGGGACAGAGATGGGAAACAGGCCCAAGGTGCCAAGTTCCTATTCTAACCCCTTCCTCCACACACACTGTGCCACATTCAACCACTGAGAACGCGCACCCCCCCCCCCGCCCCCGCCCCGCCAGAACCACAGCTGGGCCTTCAGCATTTACCCAGAGCGTTCACACCCCCGTCTCACCTTAGTCCCTTGGCAAGTCTGTAAGGTTGGCTGTTTCACCCCTATTTTACAGACAAGGAAACGGAGGGACAAAAACTGTCAGAATTTGTCTCAAGTTACACAGCCCGCAGGCGCAAGCCCAGACCTCAGGCCCTCAGGGTCTTCTTTTCTCTCTAATTGAACTGCTTGTCTTTGTTCCTAGCATCTTGCCTCCCCCGCCCCCACCCAAAAAATCACACACACCACAACCAAAACCAAAAAAATAATTAAGTTAAATTAAAAACAGAAATGTCTTTTCTCCTCTTTAGAATCTGGCAGCGGGCAGTAGCCAAGCCTCCTGAGAACACAGTGATTTCCAGGGGAAATCTGACCGTCACCAGCTTCCAAAGACGCTGCAGTGTTCTCACTCAGGGAGCGAACGCTCTGGCTTGGGCAGGGGACAGCGGTGACGGCCCCCGGGACAGAAGGACTGACCTCTCTCAGAATCCCCTCTGTTCCCGGCTAATATGTCAATAGCCTCTTAAACGGAACGTTATGTGTCTGGGATTTTACTGTCAGACTCATCCCTTTTGGGTAGAGTTTAGGTTTTTTTTTTTAATCTAAAGTTGATTGCCTCTCTCATTATCAAAGCCACCATCCATCTGTTTCCACTTTCTTAAGGGCTGCAGCAAGGAATTGAGCTGGAAATGTGTTTTTACTTGCGGTTTCAGGATTCCCCTCCTCCGCCTTGTTGAGGGCTGTTCAAGTTTTAATGTTGTCACTGCAACAGGGTCTGCCAGCAGTGGGTGGCCCGGCTGCGCCATTTGAAAGTAATTTACAGCTTCATCTGGGACTATCGTCACTTTAAATTAATTAACCAAAAAGTATATGATGCGGGGAAGAGGCGAGGACGGAGATGGGGGCCTGTTAAGGCGTAAGAAAGGACCCTTGGCTAAATCCTGCCCTTGGGTACGTTGGGCGATCTTTCCTTTCCTTCCCACCCACCTTTTGAAACCAAATCACGCACATAAACCATAAAAAATTCAGTACGTTGTTTTTTGAAAGGTTTCTTTGGGAAGATAAGAACTCCGTGTAGGTTTCCAGTAAGCAAGCCAAAGCTGTGAGTAGGAGGAGAGGTGGGCAGCCCTGCTGCTGGCTGACGGGACCTCAGCAGCACTCACTGGATGCTGGAGAGGAAATGATGGCGGGCATCTCGGGGTGGGGGTGCGCCTGGCTGGCTGGGGAGAGTAGGGCGGGCAGGGAGGAGGCCTCCTCACCCGCCGGGAAGCACTTCCTTCCCAGGCTGCATGGGGAGGCCATTTGTCCCTCTCACCTTCAATCCACATGACTTAACCCTCACCACTGGCCAGCACTGTGAGGGAAGAGGCAGGCTCCAAGAGGCTTACGTATGTCATCAGAACGACAACCAAGTCTTGTACCACTCTTGGAGTGTCATATGTTCTCACCTAAACCTTGCCACACCCCTGAGAAGCACACAGCATCAGCAGTGCATTTTATGAGGGAAAGAGCCAAGGCTCAGAGAGGCCAAGAGGCTTGCCCCTGACCACACAGCTGTGAAACTATGAAGCAGAAATCCCAACAAGCTCTGTCATTAAAACCTTTAGTTGGGGTCATAAGCTCAAAAACAGTGAGGACAGAAAGGCTTTAAATCTTTGAAGGCCTCCACACAGCTAGGACGGGGAGTCTGTGGACGCCTTATTTTCCCAAGATGGTGCTCTAGCTCCACCATCTTGAGACTCAAGCTGATTGGTGATGTGGCCAAAAGAGGCAGCTCTGTGACCAGCCTCAAGGAGTTCTGGGCCCTCGACACAGCATCCATCTGCCGGTGACAAAGTCATGCCCATCATCTCTGGGCGCGATTTGCCTTTCCAAAGCAGAAACATGCAGAGTGGGCAACAGATTATCATCTATCTGCTCTTCCAGGCTAACGGGCATCTGTAAGTAATCTGAGAGCCATGACCAAAGCTTGCACAATGCCTGGCTCGAACGGAACACCCCCAAAACAGTAGCTAGTATCATCAGTCCCGAAATCGTCCCCCTCCCCGGCCTTGAATCTCAGAGTTGGAAGGAACAGACCGTAGATACAAAGACTGGTCCTTGAGCCAAACAAAAAATAGAGATCTGTTACAGAATTATGTAATCAATAGTAACACTGAGCACCTAGTGTGTGGTGAGTGCCGTCACAGTAATCTAAGTAAACTAACCCTCCACACAACCCGGGAGGCACTGAATGACCCCATGGGACGGAGGAGGAACCTGCAATCAGGATCAGTGAGACCTCCTCTCCCCCCACCAGGGCTCAAACCCAGGCAGCTCACCTCCCAGCGGGGACAGTTCACCCCCACGCCACTGATCCTACCCTCGTATTCTCTGCCACTCCTAACCAGTGCTTGTCTGGTGCTGGCTCAGACAACTCCCTGTGCTCACTACCTGCTGCACGAGAAGGCAGCTCTGCTTGGCAAAAATTACATCTTATGTTGAAATGGAATTTCTCTTCCTGCCAATTCTACCCTTGGTCTTGCTCCTAACTGGAGCCTTCCAGAACAACTTTAAACTCTTTCTTCAAACTTCAATAGGTGTGGGAGATCTATTAAAACCCAGATCTGTTTCCATAGATCTCGACTGGGGCCTGAGGTTCTGCATTTCTCACAGGAACCGGTTTTAGTGGAAGACAATTTTTCCACAAATGGGGGAGGAGGGGCGGGGAAGCGGTGGGGGATTAGGGGGGCTGTTGGGGAGACAGGAGGTGGAACTCAGGTGGTAATGCGAGTGAAGCTGCACTTGCCTGCTGCTAACCTTCTGTGATGCACCCAGTTCCTAATAGGCTATGGACCGGTATTGGTCCGTGGCCCAGGTGTTGGGAACCCCTGACTTAAGAATTGAGGTTCAGTTCAGGGGAATTTCAGGGGAAAGGGGGAAGGGTTTACAGGAACAAGTATAAAGGACACATGGATTAAAAACTAGGGGCGGGTGGAAATGGGAGGGAGGAGGGGAGGGCTGGGTGGGTGGGCTGGGACACGAGTAAAAGATAGAATATTGTACTTCAACAACAATTAAAATAAAATTTAAAAAAGAATAAAAAAAACAGCAAAAAAAAAGAATTGAGGTTCAGGATCAGAATTAGGATCGAATCCAGCCTGCCGCCAGTTTCCATAAAGGACATGTTACTGGAATACGTCCATCGCATCTGTTTACACATCGCCTACAGCTGCTTCCATGCAGCAGCAGAGGTGAATGGTTGCAGCAGAATGTCAGGCCCACAAAGCCTAAAATTGTGACCCTTCACAGACAGGACTTGCTGATCCCTGCTCTGGACGACCACCTGCAGATTTGGAAGCACTGCCCTGCCCTCTACCCACACCCTCTGAGCCATCCGCCTCTCCCACCCGGCTGGCTGAGTCTCAGGTCCCATCAGCATCCTGGTGTCTAACTCTTGAATACACTCAGGTTTGCCAGAAGCCCTCTTAAGGGAGGAGGGTCACCCCCAAATACTCACTCCTGACCCTGAGGTTACACTCTCTGCAGGGGCAGGTCGGCAGTGCAGCCCGCTGCCTAGCACCTCCACCCTGACATCCTCAGCCCCTCCCCAGCCGTATCTCCCCTCCTGCCCCCCCTCCTCCCACATTCTCCCCTGCTCCACACACTCTCCTTGGGCTGTCTGCTTTTAATAATTGATACCAAGTGCTACAGAATGTTGACTGCAAATGCATTAGGAATTCCCCTCCCAGGTTGCAGTGGCCCCCTGGCCTGGAGGCTATGAGAGCTCTGCTTCTGAGTGGGGTTCTCTGCCCCCAGAGGCACATCCAGAGACAGAGGACAGGGACCCAGGCCTGCCCTGACACCTGCAGTTACACCCCGAGGCCACTGCTTCTGTGACCCCGAGGCCACTGCTTCTGTGACCTCAAGGCCTGTGTTCACTGCAGAGGCTTCTCTAGTGCCTGGGTATGGCTCAGAGGGGTCTCCCTTCAGCTCAACGGGAAGCCTGAAAGACCTAGCTGTTCTCTTAGGCACGGCAAGACTCTCCAAACCGGGGTGACTCGGGATGAAAAGGAAGCTCATGACACACCCTACACCTGCTTTTTAAAAATGCTTTTCCTTCTCTCATAATTGTCCAGTATAACTTTCTGTGATGATGGAAATATATCTGTGCAGGCCAACACTGTGGCTACTGAGCACCTGAAATAAATGTGGCTACCATAGCCAAAGAACAACATTTTTGTTTTCATCAATCAAAGCAACTGTGCATAGCTAGTGGCTACTGTATCAGACGCTGAGGAGTCTGGCTCAGGCAGCAGATGTATTTGATCCTTTTAACTCTTTGGGGCCTGGTCAAAAATAGGAAGAAATCATACTCAGGGCTACTCTGAGTCACTGATTCCTTAGTATGATACTGAGGTACTGAGAGTAGAGATTAATTTGGGGGGGCCAGAGAAGGGGACACTAGAGATCACTGGGACCGAAGAAGAATGAGAAAGAGCAAGAGCAGGCTAGTTGGGCATCAAAATATTTATATACTTACTAACTTTGCCAAGCTGGGGCCCAGACAGAGCTTTAAAGGGGACCCATCAGTTTGTAAGAAGGTCCTATCAGTTTCTGCTGGCAAATCTGATACCTGAAAAATAGAAGGAAGGGAGAAGGAAAAGGAAAGAAGAAATGGTGGAGAGGGAACTGATTCATCACTGACCTGAGCCTCCAGAAATTTGTAAACTAGCTTAAGAAACAACGGGAAGCAATGAGCTGCTGAATGATAGCAATATTCCTATACAAAACAGAAGTTCCATGAGTGGGACACCACAGGGCTGGAAAGAATCCTGGAAGAAGCGGGAGTTGGCATGGGCCAGGCAGTGGGCATATTCAGTTCAGACTGAAGGATTAGAAAAGGAGCTCCAGGTGGGAGGGTGGTTTGAGCGGATGTGCAAAGGTGGGGATCAGGAGGCTGCTTGGCTCAGCAGGCAACAGACCCCATCCACCTGAGTGGGCTACCGGGCCGGTGCGGCAGAGAGAACTAAGGGGGGATGGCTGTAGAGAGCTGGACTTGGGGCCTGGACAGCTCGAAGGCAGGAGTTAGGGCTTCAGTAGTTTTTGCACTGTTTGAAAAAGGATAAGAAACTGTCCAGGGTTCCTACGGCGGCTGCCTGAAAAACTCTCAGAAGCAATGCACAGTCACAGGTCAGAAGGAGCCAGTGACTGAGTGTGGTGGGCACTGGGCCACCCACGTGAAATGCAGGCTCCTCCAACCAGCGAGCAGCCTCGCTGACACCCCCTGCCCAGCTCTGCTCCTCCCCTCTCGCCTTTCCGGTCAGACTCCGGCCTGCTCTGCCCCTTAACCCTTCACAGGGGCTTCCCCCAATAAATTCTTCACACATCTAATTATATCTACAGCGTTGTTTTTCTTTTTTTTTTTTTTAGATTTTATTTGTTTTAGGGGAGGGAGAGAGAAAGAGAGGGAGAGAAATATTTATTGGCTGCCTCTGGGACCTGGCCCGCAACCCAGGCATGTGCCCTGACTGGGAATTGAACCAGTGACCTTTCGCTTTGCATGCTGGCACTCAACCCACCGAGCAAGACCAGCCAGGGCTGAGCTTTGTTTTTCGTAGGACCTAAAATAACATAGTAAGGGATAGATAATTCTATAGAATATCTATAGAGATAGAATTCTATTCTCACCTAAGAGATTATATATATCTATGTTCTTCAAGGGTTGAGGCTTCCCCATGCACAAACCAGCCCCTGACAACGTCTCTGGAACATGGGAAGCACTCAGAGTGCATTTATCGCATGGATGTGCATAGGCACAAAGAAGGGATCAGGCCATCAAGATCGTGGGAAAGGCAAGCGTCACACGTTGCCTGAGCAAATCTCAACGTTGGCCCTCAACCGCCTCTCCCACCACATTCTAAGCCCGCCCCCTCTGGGCGTGGCCAGCTAAGTCCTGAGCAGTGTGAGCCGCGTGCAGTCTCCTGCCGTGGAGTCCTCAGGAAGAAGCCGGCCAAGTCTGCTCACATCTGAGACCCACCCACCACTCTTTTCTCAAATATGGAACGCAAATGTTTCCAACCTTTGATCTTGAAGTGATAACAGAACTGTGAGGAATGGAGAGGAGGAAAGGGAAACCACAGGGAGGGGCCGAGTCCCTGGTGTGTTTTCCAGAGTGGGGGAGCAGAGAAGGCATCCGTCCCCTCCAGTCCCTCCTCTGTCATAGGCTATATCATTAAAGAAGAGTCAGAGGCCACCAGAAAAGGCACTTTCACAGACATTGCTTACTCCCCAGGTTCACCTGTTCCATTGTTTAAATCGGGGCTTCTCAACCTTGGCAAGAACCGCATTTTGGGTCTGATAATTCTTTATGGGGGTTGGGGGGGGGCTGTCTTGTAGACTGTAGGGTGTTTAGTGGCACCACCCCCAGTTGTGACAACCAAAAATGTCTGCAGATATTGCCAAATGTCTCCTGAAGGGCGAAATCATCCTGACTGAGAACCATTAATTTAAATTAGCAGAAATCCCACTTTGGACAGAATAAAACAAATTCAAATCCTATGGACTCTCTCCCCATCTTTCTTCCCACATTAGTGCTGTTTTCAGGTCTTATCAGGTATCTGCTAACCTGAAACTCCCCGGATGGTCCTTGCCAACCTGGTGCTGGGGGTTCCTAGCCCTGCCCCACACTCCGGGCCTTCCTTGGCGGACGGCCTGGCTGGGGATCCTCCCGAGTGCCTGACTTGTGCACCCGTGGTTTCTGGCATGGATCGATAATGTAGCTCTTCTTCTGCTCACTGCATTTAAAGGGAACGAGCCCCAGCAGGGATTACATTTGCTGCCCATCACCCAACACCTCTTGATTTATTCATTCATTCAACAAATAGCTATTGAGTTCCTTCTCAGTGGCTGGTGCTGCACTCAGAGCTGTGGATATAATCCTGAATCAGACAGACACAGCCCTGCCCTTCCCACTGGGGCAAGGTATGGGCTCGGAAGTCAGCCTGCTGGGCTCTGAATCCACCGTCTACTGGCTCTGTGGCCACGGCGCATATTTGACCTCTCTAAGACCATTTCTCATCTGTAAAATGGAAATAACAATGGCTCCCACCTCAAAGACAGGTGGGAATTACATGGTAGAAGGTGTAAAACACGCTTAGCATGGTGCCTGGCACGCACTAAGGAAAGTTCACCCTGCTGTGGGGTCGTCATCGTTATTATTGAAGACATATGATCTGGTGGGAGAAACTGGCAAATTTAACATGCACTTGAGTAAAGCGTGATAAGTGGCCTGAGACATGCACACTCAGCACTCCTTAGGGGCAGGAGTAGGGGCACAAGGGTCAGGAATGTTTCTTCCAGAGAGAGATGCTACCTAAGTTCAGACCCAAAGCTTAACGAGAAACTAGCGGCGGTGGGGGGTGGATGAGGTAGTGAGGGTGAGTGTTGCAGGTGGATGGAAAGGCCCGTGTTAAGGCTCAGAAGCCAGAGCCTATGTGGCTGGAGCATGGATGCTGGAGACATAAGCTGGGGCCTCACCAGTCAGTCCTACAGCCCCATCAAGGCATTTGACTGGACCCTACAGCAGCAGGAAACCATGGAGAGTTCTCAGCAAAGAAGAAGCAAGATCAGATTTGATTTAGAAAGCTTACTTTGGCTGGAGAGGGGAGGAATAACTGAAGGGAAAAAGTTGGACACTGCTGCAGTCTCCCAGCAAGAGGTGATTGTGGCCCAGTCTAAGGAGTGACGGCAGGAATGGGAAGAAGTGATGGGCTCCAAGTCCACAGAGCAGTAGACTGTGATTAGCATGGCTCCAAGCACATTGTCGAACGGTAAATATCTGAAGAATGAGCAAGGGAATGGGCTGTAACAGTCAGGTCCCTGGGGGCTGGGTTCCAGCCTCTGAGGGCCTCTGGGCAAATTCCTGTAGCATCCAGCCCTGGAGCAGTTTCAGGAAACTGACTTGAAACAAAACAGAAAATGCCTTGCTCTCTATGTGGTGCTCCCCTAGGAACAAGGGTGGCCTGTGGGGACAGAGAGAGGGAGACAGAGGCAGGGAGAAAGAGAGGGGATGAACCTGGGCAGAACAACAAGCACACTGGGGCTGCGGGGCTGCCATCTGCAGAGAGGCTAAGGAAGTCAGGTCCAGAGTCTGGAAAGGCAGGACGACCAGATCAAAGGCTCCGCAGTCAGGCTACAGGCACCTGAGGCCTGCGACAGCCATGCACCGGTGCAGGGAAGGTGCCTGGTGTGTAAGGTGTTCTGCACAGGTTTAGGGCCCAGGACTGACGCAGTGCAGCACGCTCCCCACGGCCCAGAGCTTGAAATAAGTAGTTCGGGACAACTACAAGACAGAGCAACGTATTTTAAACATTAATTTTTAATTAGACAACTAATTCTCATGAAAAATTAAAACATTACAGATAAGGCTTGAAGACCCTTTGCACCAACCTCTAGTTCTAGTCCCTTCCTCCGCTGTCCCCAGCGGCAACCGCCCTCAGATTCCTGAGTAGCTTCCAAGCCATTCACTCTTTATGTGGGCACATAATGTTTCCTCAGGAGGCACGTAATATTGTTTTGTGGGAGTTCTGTTCGCTTGCCTATTGTTGTTGCTGTGCATGGCTGTGTCCTCTGTCTACCACTGGCTTTCCTCATTCACATAGGTCTGCAGACCTGCCCCCCAGGGCCACGGAGGTCTGCCACCTCTGTCCTAATCGGAGCACAGCATTCATATTACTATGGTGCACTTGGTCATTCTTGATACAGAAAACTTTATACCGTGGGTAGAAAATCCAAAGCACCTTATGTTTTAAGATAGTACGGGCCCCCAAATAGAAGTATCTTCAAAAAGTTCAGGATAGGGTCCAGAGTGGTAGAATCAGGAGGGGTCCTGAGGCTTAGGAGGGATCTGAAGTAAGTGTCCTCCTCAGCAGTGAGGGCCACCTTTGGGGAGAAGTTCGCATGAGTGATTGAAGAGTCGCAGCAGGTGAGAAGCTGGGTAGAGAAAGTGCTTGTAGCCTTGTTCATGCTTGGTTTAACCCATCCCACACCCAGCTGAGGTGGTAAAGGGAGGTTTTCCTAGCCTTCCTCCATTAACCAGAGAGAGACCTCCTTCTGACATGATGGCAGATGGAAGTGAGGAGGAAGAGCCTGTGGCTTCTACACATGTCTGCGGGCAGACCACGGATGACCTGCCCTGGCCCAGGAACACACGTCGCACTTGCTTCTTGCAGGGACAGGGGGCTGGTTTGATAGTTGCAGCTTCTAAATTGGGTCCCTTCAAATCATGCCTGAGTTTGGATGACTCAGCCCAGGCTAGATTCTAGAGCACATGAGCCAGGTCAGGGGGTACAAACAAGGCAAGGCCAAGGTTGTGTGGTGGGGCTGCAGGGGGTCTCGACTGGCCCTCTGTGTGTGTGTGGGGGGGAGTCATCATGCTGTCACCCTGACGATGACTGATGTTCTGCACTACAGTTCCAGGGCTTGCTCCAGTCCCTCTCCTTCATCCTCTTTTTCAGAACTAAAGTTCCTTGCAATCCCGACACTCTGGGAGGTAGGCAGGGCACCTCTGGGCTCCCATCTATGTAACTAGGAAAGTGGCTCCTGAGAGGATGGTGCTGAGTGGCTTACTCCTTCCAGGCTGTCTCCAGCTTCGCATGAGCTGTGGGTGTGCGTCCAGATGGGCGTGGGACGCTCAGCCTCCCATAAAATGGGAATAACACAGCCCCTACCTCATAGACTGTCATGAAGATTGATGTACATGCTGCAGGAGGCACCCAATAAAAGGAAGGTACTAAAAATCGAAACTGAAATGATAACGACACATAATGAAGACTGAGAACATTAGCGTCTGGGATGTGTCCCTGGTGTCACAGTGAGGACAGCCTCCAGCTGAAGTGAAGGGCAGCTGACCCTGACGAGATTCCAGGTTCTCGACTCAGCTCCTCCTATAAGAGGCGCCCCACCCTGTTGCTGGCTCTCCAGGCCTCCACCACTGACTATCTCAGTCTCCTCAAAGTCGCCTGACTTTATGTGACTAGGGCCAGTCACAGGCCACGCTCAGGGCAACTCAGTCACCTCCACCCTGGACCTCAGCAAACTGTGGGAGGACACGGGCTGGCCCCACCTCACAGGTCACACTTCAGGGCAGTGCCTAACATTTGCTGTGACAGTGTTGGGTGACTGCCTCAGGTGGCTCAGGGGCTTGCAGCTGGGTGTTCCAAGGAAACCTGAGGACGGCGGGCCGAACAGGAGGGCTAGAGCCTTTGTGGTCTCTCCTTTGACTGTATTTCTGGTGTTCCTGACCCTCACCCAAGGTACCACATCCCGCCCCCCCTTCCGCCTCCATGAGGCCTCACACCATGCTAGGTGTAAAAATTGTGTTGTCTCCACTAAAGCCTGACATCAGAGCCTTCTCTACCTCTCTCACATGAGGCTGGAAAAACCTCCGGAGCAACTCAGAAGTACCCCAAGTATTCTGCTGAATCAACTGGGCCTCAACTCAACAGTGTGCGAGGGGAAGGGGGCAGGGTGCAGCGGGTTGTGATCAAGTCTCTTGGAGAATTTCAGAAGGTCAGTGTTCAAAGGCCAGATTCCTCCCATTCACTTAAAAAGGAGTCCCAAAGGAGGAGGAATGTGCCAAAACCCAAGCTACCAAGGGACCAGGAGCCTCTTGACCCTTGAGCCCCAGCAAAATAAATAAATTCCACCTGAATACTTGCGTCATGCTTTTCAGCTAAACCTGGCCATAACCCCCTTCACAATTTCTTCCTGAGAGAAATCCCTTGAGGCTAAGGCCTTTGCTGCAGCCTTTGATGAAAATCATCTGAGCAGATTCTTTGTGAATCAGGACTTTACTCTCCAGGACATGCGGGGTGGCTCAGGTCAATGGGAGGTGGCGCCTGGCAGGGCCCGGAGGCCCCCCATCACGGATCCTGGAAAGCTGGGAGAGATGCCCCTCAGACTGCACGTGCCCTGGCCACACGCTCCAGGCTGCTCTGCCCTCCAGGCTCCTGCCCTGGCGCCTGGGTATCCACTGCAGACCTGAAAGCACGCGCCCCTGGTCCTCGGCACTCTTGAAATTCTGTGAATTTCCTTTGAAGTCTGGAAGCCCTTTCCCAGTAATTCCTGCCGAGCGGGTCCCTGGCGAACTAGAGAGCCCCACACCCAGAATTTGCAGCCCTGGCGCGCCTTTGCTCGGGTGCACAGCGCCACCTGCGGACCGATCATGGGTCCCCTTACAGCAGAGGGGTCTGGTCTGTTTGCAAGCAGGAGAGGCCCAGTTGGTGAGGACCTGGATATTAGCAAGTTCAAGCAACACAAGGTTCAGTGTCAAGGAGTTCCGGGTTCGAGGCCAGCCTGGACAATTGAACCTAGGCGGCTGGGATACTGGCCCCCTGTAAGCGCCCCTCGGTCCACAGCTGGAGGACCACGCCCCACCCACACCCCCACCCCTGCCCGCAACCTCTGCGGAGCTGCTAGGAGGACCTGCTAGGAGGATCGGACTGCAAGCAATTAAAGTAACATCTTTGATAGTGCCTCCCCCACCACCTCCCACACACCACCCTCATCCCTCCACACCCCTCTGCCTCCAGCTCTAACCCTTTCCCAGCCCCCTCCCCCAAACCCTGAACTGTGCAAGTCGCAGCTAAGCCTCATAGCCTCCTCCCTCCTAGAAAGCCATCTTCCCAGGGCAAGCTTTCCCATTTCTCTTCTAGGTGACAGCCAACAAGCGATCTGGAAGTCAGGAGACTGGACTCCAGACAGTCAGTTCGACTACATCGAGTAATTTCACTTGCCCCTGTGAGGGCCTTTTCCTCGACTTTTAAAAAGGAGAGGGTCTGTGTAGATCTGCTTCTGGATTAAAGTTCTCTTTCCTAAATCAATATGTTTTGGGAGGAACTCATTTTGACTCACTCCTGCAATGCTGCTGCCACCTCCCTGTTCCTATTCTGGGTTGAATTAATGAGCACCAGCGAATACTCATCACCCAGACTACACACCCGTGAGGGGGCGGCCTCGAGTCTCCCTACATCTGAGAGTCTTCAGAGACCTTCTCTCCTCCAGGACAGCCCTCGACTCCTCTCAGTCCTCCCTGCCTCTGCCTCCTGCTTGAGAAAAGCCACAGCCACGTGCCACCCAAAACACAGTCCTGACTGAGACACTCCTCGGCTTAACACTCTCCAGTGGCTCCCCAGTACCCTAATAGAGAGAGGCCTTGACACTGCTCCAAGGTCATATCCTGTCCCTTCCCATCTTAGACTTGAGAGTTTCCATATACAAACCTGCATGTGACTCAACACACACCACACCAACTGGCACCCCTGTGTGTCACTTACAGAAGAGACCCCCACCCCACCCCACACCCACAGAACGTTATCATGTGACTAACTTCTGCTCTGGTGCCTCTCTCTCTCCTCAGCCAGCTGTCTTGCCTCTGTGCTTCTGAGCCCCCTCTGCTTACCTCTATTGCCTCCCCTAACCACATTATATTAAAATGTAATTCAGGGTTCTTGTTATTTCAATTAGATGTCTGTCTTCCCCTCTAAATTGTGAACTCCTCAAGGGCTGTCTTACTCATTTCCAAATAACCCAGATGGCTCCTGGGATCTCTCAGCCCACTTAGCTCTAGTTTAGATGAGCTTCATGGCAGACACAGCTAATTGCCTACCCAACAGCCATTCTACAAGTCCTCCTTATTGAAAGAACCCAAATTTTGTTCAAGAAGGCACTAAGTCCAGCTAAACTTATCTCCTTCCCAGACTCTCTTGCAGCTAAGTGTGACCATGTGACCCACACCTGGCAGAAGTCACTGGATGGGGCTTCTGGGAAAGCTTTTCAAAAGAAGACAGATTCATGCAACTGTGCTTTTTTTCTCCCCTTTTTTCTTTTCCTCAAATATGGGCAAGATGTCTAGAGGAGCAGCAGCCATCATGCCACCAGGGGGGGCAAAAGTCACATAGAGTTAGAGCAGCAAGATAGAAGGAACCTGGGTTTCCCCTGACAACCTTGAAACACTGCACCAACCTCTGGTTTATTTAAACCACTTTTGGAGGTTTTTCTCTTTCTTGAAGCCCCATGTAATCATAACTAATACAAACACAACTTCCACACCCAGGAGAAATTCAAAGTCCTCCTTTACAAGATATCTGCCAGTTGCCAGTGGCCCCCCTGCTCATGGTCACCACTGACAGTCAACTCCTGCTTGTTTTTCTCTTTCATCCTGGAGCATGATGTGACAAAATTCCAGCCTTCCATTTCCACAACTCACAGTGGGAAGTAGATGAACTGAAAATACTTTACAGTGAAGACATAGACATGATACATTGCAACATCTCATTTATCCAGATTAAAGAGTAGTAAGCCTTATTCTCAGAAGTCCTTCAGCCACTCTCCTGTCCTTGGGGGAATATATTCAGACCACAAGAGTCCATGAGGACTCCCTGTTTTCTCTCTCTTCTGTTTTCTCTCTCTTCTTTCCCTCTCCTCTGATTTTCCCTCCCCAATCCTCAAAAGAGCAAAAAATAAAATTCTTCTCGTGTTCTCACTCAGTGTTTTTTTAGTACCTCTACTATATATTAACTATCATGTCCGTGGCTTGGACTCCTCTGAGCACCCTCACCTTGTGTTCCAGTGGCTTGCCATGCTATCATTCTTCTTTATGAGGAATTACTAGAGGTTAAGTTCGTTAATTTTTCACTTTCACTACATATATCTTTCCACCAGATTCCACACATAAGGGCTCAATGAAGGTAAGTTAAATGACTGGGCCAATAGGGAATACTGAGACATACACATCCCTGATATTCACCCACCTGCTTTAAGAGCTGCCATGGCCTCTGACTCAAAGAATGGATTCTCCTATCAGAAACATCAGGCCGACAAAGAGGAAAGATCAGTGCTAAGGTCAGACAAGTGCAAGATAACAGGCAGATAAGCCCATGGCAGTCTGTGTCCAACTCCCATTTAATACCTGGGACCAGGTTTCACATGAAGAACTTAGACTGGACTTAGAAGGAATTTTAAATCTCATCTTGAAAAAAACTAAGAAAGAGACAAGATCCCTTTGTAAATTTTTGCATTCCATAAACCATAGCTTTTTTTCTTGATCAATCTGGGAAATGTTTATTTTATTAGTCTTTCTAAAACACTCACTTTTGGTTCTATTTTATTACTCCTCTTTTTTGTTATCTTTATTACCACTTTTCCTCACTTGATACATTTATTCTAACTTCCAAAGTTTGATACTTGGCGCACTAATGTTTAGGCTTTCTTCGTTTCCAACATAGCTATTTAAGGCTAAAAACTCTCCTCTACATAATGCTTTGGCTGCATCGTCATTTTTGGTGTGTAATATTTTCATTGGGGTTTAATTCTAAATATTTTCTAACTTCTATTATGATTTCTTTGACCCATGAGTTGTTGAGAAGCAATTCTTTTTTCAGCTTCCAAAATAAAGGGCATAGAGATCATATTTTCTTGCTGTTAATTGATAACTTAATTGCATTGAAGTTAGATAAAATAGTCTATATGACAGTAATCCTTTGGAAAATTTTCAGGCTTGGCTTCATGGCCATTCTCAGGATCAATTTTCATTGATGTTCCATGAGTGCTTGAAAAGAATGTGTGTTCTCTATTTCTGTGCAAAATCTGTAAATTTCTATTAGGTCAGACATTGTGTTGTTCAAATATCCTGTATCATTGTTAATTTCTTCTTACAAAAGTCAATTAGTAAAAGAAGAATGTTAAAATCTAATTTGATCATTAATTTACTGATTTCCCCTTATAATTCTATCATATATATATAACTGTTACAGAACAAACAAGGGGGGCCTGGGACGATATACTGTTACTGAAAGAAGCCCCCAGGTCCGTTATGTCTGCCGCCAGAGGAAAGACGTCTCTCAATGCCAGAGATTTGTGAAAAGGAAAGGAAACGTGTATTTAATGCTGTACAAAGTTAAAGTAGGGACCTAATGTCTTCACCAAAAATCCTAAAGTCCCTTAAAGCACCCGCAAACAGACACAGTCCTTCCTTCCTTCCCCCTTTGGCCAGTCCAGAGTACCGTATCTCCTAAAGCTGCGGGGGTCCCTACTCTGGCAAAGGCACGTGGTCCTCTCTCCCCGCACCACGGGAGTCCCCACTCTGCCAGAGCCACGTGGTTCTCCCTCTCAGGGCTGCGGGAGTCTCCACTCCTCCAAGCTGTGTGGTTCTCTCCCTCAGGGCCGCGAGAGAGCCTTCACTCTGCTAAAGCTGTGTGGTTCTCTCTCGCAGGGCTGCGCATAGTTCTCCCCCTCAAATGGCTGCCGCGTCTCGGCTTAAATCCCAGCGCCAATCTTCCTCTGAAGCCCCATTTCCGGCTCCTCTCACAATTGGCTACAGCTGCCAGATTCTGGGCAGGTGTGGCCCTGTGGTGTGGAGCCAATTATCTCCAGGCTCTTCTGGGCCTTATTACAGATCCCTATTTGAGGCCCCCCTCTTGGCTGCACCCTGTTACGTGGCCATATTTTTAGGTTCATGCCAGTTCAAAATTGTTACGTCCTTTTTCAGAAAAATGTTCTATCATTAGGTAATGATACTCTGTTTCTGCAGTTACAGTTTTTCCTTGAAGACTAGTTTGTCTAAAATTTATATTATCACACAATTTGTCTTCTTTTGCTTAGTATTTTCCTGGCATATATTTTTTGAAGGTCTGACATTTAGCTTTTGTGTATCCTTATGTTTTAGGTATGTCTGCTGTACTCAGCATATAAGCTAAGTTTTGCTCATTTAAAAATAATCAACTCTGAACCTCTTTGACTTTTTTTTAAAGATTTTATTTATTTATTTTAGAGATGGGAAGGGAGGGAGAAAGAGAGGGAAAGAAACATCAATGTGTGATTGCCTCTCACATGCCCCTAACTTGGGACCTCGCTTGCAACCCAGGCATGTGCCCTGACTGGGAATCAAACCAGCGACCCTTTGGTTCGCAGGCTATCACTCAATCCACTGAACCACATCAGCCAGGGCAGGAACCTCTTTGTCTTTTCCCAAGAGATTTTAGCTATTTTCCACTTATTGTGATTATTGACATATTTTAATTTATTTTTGATAGCCCACATTTTTTTCTTCCTCTAGTTTTTCTTTACACTTCATTTTTTAAGAGGAAGGGGGTTGATTGACTTTTTTAGTATACTTTATTGATTATGCTATTACAGTTGTCCCTTTTTTTCTCTGCCCTTTATACCTCACTTCCCTATACTACCCCACTCTCCAGTATCCCCCCGCCCTCCTCCTAAGCTCATGTCCATGGGTCATACATGTTAGTTCGTTGGCTTCTTCATTTTCTATACTATTCTTAACTCCCCCTGTCTATTTGGTACCTCCGATTCATGCTTCTTACTTCTTGAAACTTTTTCCTTCATTCTCCTCCTCCCCCTCCCCACTTATAACCCGCCATGTGCTCTCAGTTCTGTTCATTCTATTCCTGTTCTAGTGGTTTGCTTAGTTTGTTTTTGTTTTTTAGGTTCAGTTGATAGTGTGAGTTTGTTGTCATTTTACTGTTCTTCGTTTTGATCTTCTTTTTCTTAGATAAGTCCCTTTAACATTTCATATAATAAGGGCTGGGTAATGATGAACTCCTTTAATTTGACCTTATCTGGGAAGCACTTTTTATGCCTTTCCATTCTAAATGAGAGCTTTGCTGTATAGAGTAATCTGGGATGTAGATACTTGACCTTCATGACTTCAAATACTCCTTTCCAGCCCCTTCTTGCCTGCAAGATTTATTTTGAGAAATCAACTGATAGTCCTATGGGGACCTTTTTGTAGGTAACCCTCTGCTTTTCTCTTGTGTCTTTTAAGATTCTCTCCTTATCTTTAATCTTGAGTAGTGTAATTATGATGTGCCTTGGTGTATGCTTTTTTGGGTCCAACTTCTTTGGGACTCTCTAAGCTTCATGGACTTCCTGGAAGTCTATTTGCTGTGCCAGAGTGGGGAAGTTCTTCATTATGTTTTCAAATAAGTTTTCAATTTGTTGGTCTTCCTCTTCTCCTTCTGGCACCCCTATAATTCAGATGTTGGAACATTTAAAGTTGTCCTGGAGGTTCCTAAGCCTCTCCTCATTTTTTTGAATTTTTGTTTCTTCATTCTATTCCGGTTGAATGTGTATTTCTTCCTTCTGGTCCAAACCATTGATTTGAGTCCTGGATTCCTTCCCTTCACTGTTGGTTCCCTGTACATTTCTCTTCATTTCACTTTTCATAGCCTTCACTTTTTCTTCCATTTTGCAACCACACTTAACCACTTCTGTGAGCATCCTTATTACCAGTGTTTTGAACTCTGCATTTGATAAGTTGGCTATATCCATAACCACTTAGTTCTTTTCCAGGAGTTTCAATCTGTTCTTTATTTGGGCCTTTTTTTTTTGTTGTCTCAGCACAGCTGTTGTGTTGTAAGGGGCACAACCTTAGGTATTTCCCAGGGTGAGGCAACCTACTTCGCCATGTTGTGGTGCTATACATGGGGGAGGGGTCATAGTGGGAATGATGCCATTCGCTTGTCTCTTCCCCAGCTTTCAGTCACTTCTATCACTTCCCACAAGCAGATTGTGCCCTTTCAGGTGCTGATTCCTGGGTGTGTGGGCTTGTATATGTTCTAGGATTCTGTGGGCCCCTCCAACAGACTTTCCTGTGAGACTGGGAGTTTCTCCTGCTGCAGCAACCCCACAGATTTTTATAGCCAGAGATTTCGAGACTTTAGTTTCCTGCACTGGAACCCTGTGTTGTACGATCTGTCTCACTCTCCAGTTTTTCCTCCCGGCTTATCCGCATGCGAATGTAAGATCTCCTGGTTTGCCACCACCTTGTCGAGTGTCTTCACTGCCCAGCCTTCCTCTTTCTGCCCCTCCTACCAGTCTGGATGAATGTTTCTTTAACTCCTTGGTTGTCAGACTTCCATATAGTTTGATTTTCTGGCAGTTCTGGTTATTTTTTGTTTTTAATTGGTTGTTATCCTTCTTTTGGTTGTGCAAGGAAGCAAAGTGCTCCTACCTTACCTCCATCTTGCCAGAACTCCCCTGATTGACTTTTTTCTCATTTAGTGTTTTATCTCTATTATTTAGTAATTACTCTAGAAACTTTAATGTACCTATTTTTAGAGCTGGTCATCATTCTTACCTTTTTCTGAACAATCTATTGACTTTAAAATATTTAACTTTGATCACTCCTTTCTACTTGCAAGATATTGGAACCTATTTTTATCCAGCCTTTTCTTTAATTAAAAAATAGGCATTTTCTTATTTTATACAGTCAACATTTATTTATTGTTACCACTTTCTTGGCTCTTAATTCCTTTTAGTGTATAATATCTGGTACCTGGATCACATCAGAGATCACATTCTTTTTTTGAGAAGTACATGATTTCAGAATGTCCTTTAATGAAAATTTGTTGGTTTCCACTCTCTCATTTTGTTTATAAAAAAATGACTCTAATTTGCTCTTCCATTTAAAATACACTTTTACTGAGTATTCAATTTTAAGCTAATAGTTATTTTCTCTCAGCACATTTTTCTACTGCCTTCTGGCTTCTATTCTGCTCATAAGTGTAATTACTTTGTAGGTAATCTACTTTCTAGCTTTTGTAATCATTTTTTAATCTTTAGCATTTTACATTTCCACTATGATTTCTCTATGCATGAGGTTTTTTTATTGTTTGATATTCAGAGTATTCTAGTTCTAAGGTTTAGTATTATTCAATAATTCTGGAAAATTCTCAGACACCATTTCTCTGCCTTCTCATTCTGCAACTCTGATTAGAGATGCCTGTGTGCTACATGTTGCCTAACTTTTCCTTCATATTTTTCTATTGCTTTTTCTCTCCAGTTAACATTCTACTTAATTACCTCACACCTACTGTTTAATTCATGATTCTTTCTTCAACTGCCTCTGATCTACTATATTCATCATATACTGACTTTAGGTTTCAGTTGCTATGCTTTTTGTTCTTAGAAGTTTTATTTAGTTCTTTTATAATTCCTCTTGGTTGTTTCATTTTAATACTCTTTTCTTCTTTGCTTATTTTCAAGTATCTCTTAAGTTCTTTTAAATGTATTAAATATACTCTTGACTATGCTATGTTTATTAAGCCCAACATTAAAGTCTTTTCAGTTCTAATTCTACAGTCTTCTTTTTCTGCTGGTTCTTCCTTGTGGTGTCTTTTTTGTGCCTCTTTTGTAATTTTTTACTATGAGCACAAATTCTTTAGAATTTTATTGGTGGGAATTCTTTGAGTCGTGGGATGAAGTTGTATTTCTCTAGATAATTTATATTTGCTTCTGCCAGTGTCTGGGGCACTATAAAACTAAAGAATTTAAGTTAAATTCTTTAAAGTTTTTTTTTTCAGATTATATAAGCAGAATGAATTTGGGCTAGAGATTTACATTAGGGACAGCTAGTAATTATGATTTCTCAAAAGATATTTTTTTCTCTGAGTGGAGAAAAAAGAAGTGCAATGTCTAGTCAGGCAAGGACAAGTTTGCTTGTTGTCCCCTGACCTGATAGGTTCATTTCCCACATTCCTTAGACTAGGAATTCATCCCTGTTGAGTCCCAGCTCTATGTGAAAGCCTGGATTAGCTTTACCAGCCTGGGTGAGCCCCCGACTTTATCTCCCCACATCACATTCATCTTTCAAAAACAGCTCATGGTCATCAGTTCTCAGCAAATAACCTTCAGGGGAGCAGGCTTCTGTGTTAGCTTACTGACCTGGCTCCCCTGTTATTGTTACTGTGGTTGTTACTCTCCTTCTCCTCCTCTTCTTTTTCTTTTTTCCCCTGAATATTCATTATTTTCTTGTCATCTCGGCTTTTCATTTAAAACCCTTTTTAAAACATAATTCACCCACAACACAGCAACTCTTCTTCTGGGTATCTTCCCTAAAAACTCAAAAACATTTATTTGCAAGGACGTATGCACCCCTATGTTCACTGCAGCATTATTCATGGTGGCCAAGACATGGAGACAACCACAGTGTCTTTCAGCAGATGACTGGATAAAGAAGATGTAGTACCTATATACTATGGAGTACTACTCAGCCATAAGAAAAGATGAAATACTGCCATTTGTGACAACATGGATTGATCTTGAGAATACCATGCTAAATTAAATAAGTCAGTCAGACAAAGCGAAGGACCATGTAATTTCATGGTCCTTCATGGGTGGGATACAAAACTGAAACTCATAGGCACAGACAACAGTATGGTGGTTACCAAAGAGAAGGGGACAGGGGATAATAAAGGGTAAAGGGGGCAAATATATGGTGACAGAAGATAATTTGACTTTGATTAGTGGGCACACAATGCAATAAACAAACCATGTATCATAGAAATGTACACTTGAAACCTATATAATCTTATTAACCAACATCACCACAATCGATGTAATAAAAGATAAAAATAATAAAAATAACTTACCCAGTTTAAAAAAATAATTTTCTTGCAGAATCTAATTCAGGGTGTCCAGTTCATCAAACTCCCTTAAACAAAGTCTTAAAGCATCTTTGGATTGTGGCTCCTGATGGATCTGTCATCATACTGTCTGCACACCCGAGTCCCACAAGTACTGCAGTGATTTCACATCCTTGCGCAAGCCCCTTCACCTCCCCCAGTACCAGACCTTGTGGATGATGCCAGGGGACTTTTATTTTTGTTTATGGGGAGCCCAGAACAGTGCTGAAATTACAGAAACAATGGCTGTTCTTCAGATCGTCTTCTAATGTGATAACGAACACAGCTTACTTTTTAGTGCACTTACTGCATGCCAGCCATCATGCTGAACGCATACTCCTACTTTATCTCCACAATAGCCTGGTGAAGTAATACAATTATGATCACATTCATTTAAGGTATGAAGAAACTGAAGTCTAAGTAATTAAGTAAATCACCCAAGACCACCAGCCAAGCAGGATTGAAGTTTGAACCCCAGGTTGTATCTGGCTCAGAATCAGAGCTACTGACCACTGCACTATACTGTCTGAGTAATGGCTCCTTGGCTATGATGACCAGCAGCCATGGAAAGCACTGAACGGTACAGGCAGGAATGCATGTCTGGCAGGGCTTAAAACCTTATCCAACCCAGAGCACTTTCAGCCTTCAGAAGCCCTTAAAGCTAGAGATCTGTCCTTTTACATGAACACATTGTGTTTTTAACCCTTTACTTCTGGGAATGGCAGCACAGAATGGCTGGCAATACAAGAGGGAAAGAAACTATCATTTATGTAGCACCTATTATGTTCCAGACTCTGAGCTGGGTGCTTTCACATTAACCCTGTAAAATGGATATTCTTGCCACATTTGCAGATGGAGCAACTGAAGCTCTGAGAAGTTTAAAGGACTTACCCTGCATGAGCATGGGGTTCAGACCAGGACTGTCTGATTTCAGGTCCCTCTGTCTTCCATGTAATACTGAAGATGACAAAACAATGGAATGAGACACTAGCCTTAAGGTTGTGTGGGAGAAAAGTGGGGAGACCAGCCAGCCCAGTCAGAGAACATCAGCCAGTGTCCCCAAGGCACATACTGACAGGGAAAGACAGCTGGCAATAAGAAAATTGGCACTCAGACCCCCTTGAATGGGATTTTGGAGCTTAAACCCTTCCCAGTTCTACAGCAATCAAGACCTGGTGGTGGTGATGATGGAGGTATTGATAACCACTAGAAATCAGTATATAACAGTTTATAAGACCCTCACCTATAGTGGAGAGTAAAGTGCTGGGTTATGCAGTAACTCTGATGCTTGAACAGTATGGGGACAATGGTAAGTATATAGATTGTGTTAAATATATAACTGTTGTTAACTGCTTTGGAAGTCTTAAAAAGACAATCATCTACAAAACTCTGATGAAAGAAATTATCATCAAAACTCTGATGAAAGGAAAACGAAATAAATACAGCAATATTCCATGTTAATGGATAGAGAAACTCAGCATTTTCAAGAAATCAATTCTTCTAATTTGATCTATTTAATGCAATTTCCAATCAAAATCCCAGCAAGTTATATCATGCATATTGACAAACTGGTTCTGAAGTTTATATGGAGAGGCAAAGACTCAGAATAGTCAACACAACATTGAAGAAGAACAAAGTCAAAAGACTGACACTACTCAGCTTCACGATTTACTGTGAGCCCTGAAGGCTCGATGGGTTGAGCATTGTCCTCAAAGCAAAAGGCCGTAGGTTCAATTCCTGGTCAGGGCACAACCAGGTTCCTGGTTGGAGGTGTGAGAGGCAACCAATCAATGTTTCTCTTACACATTGTTGTTTCTCTCCTTCTCTGTCTCCCCTGCCTCCCCTGTTTCTAAAAATATATAAGTAAATTATTATTTTTTATTGTTGTTCAAGTACAGTTCTCTGCCTTTTCCCCCCACCCCAGCCCAACCCCCAAATAAATTATTTTTTAAAAGATTTACTGTGATGCTACAGTAATCAAGACAGTGAGGTACTGGCAAAAGAAAAGACAGGTAGATCAGTGAAACAGAACAGAAAGGCCAGAAAGAGAACCACACAAACACAGTGGTACCTCAGTACTTGTTAATTCATTCTGGAACTCAGGACGAGTACTAAAACTGATGAGCACTGAGCAAGCGATGAATAATGAAACATTTTTTTTCTTCTCAAAATGTGATGGGTATGTGGTTTGACAAGTTCTGAAGCAGACAAGTACCAAGATATGACTGTATAGTCAACTGATCTTTGACAAAGGAGCAAAGGCCACACAGTGAAGCAAGACAGCCTTTTCAGCAAATGGTGCTTGGAAAACTGGACATCTACAGCCAAAACTGTACCTAGACACAGACCTTCCATCTTTCACTAAAATTAACTTAAAATGGATTATAAAGCTAAATGTAAAACACAAAAACTATAAAATTTCTAAAAGATAGCATAAGGAAAAAATGTGATGGCCTCAAGTTTGACAATGACTTTTTAGTTGCAACACCAGAGACGTGATCCATGAAAGAAATAATTGATATACTGGACTATATTAAATTTACAACTTCTGTGAAAGATACTGTCAAGAAAATGAGAAGACAAACCACAACTGGGAGAAAATATTTACAAAAAACATATCTGATAAAGGACTGTTACCCAAAACTATAAAGAACTCTTAAAACTCATCAATGAGAAAATGAACAACCTGATTAAAAAATGGGCCAAAGAACTTAACAGACACCTCACCAAAGAAGATATATAGATGGCAGATAAGCCTATGAAAATATGCTTCATATCATATGTCATCAGGGAAATGAAAATTAAAACAATGAGATACCCCAGACACCTATTGGAATGGCCAATACTCAGAACGCTGACAATATTAAATTACGACAAGGATGTGGAGCAACAGAAACTCTGATCCGTTACTGATGGGAATGCAGAGTTGGCTCAGCCACTGCGGAAGACAGCTTGGCAGTCTCTTACAAGACTAAATACACTCTTACCCTATGGTCCAACAATCACACCCCTTGGTATTTACCCAGAGTAGTTGAAAACTTATGTCCACACAAAAATTTGTACACCTCTTTTTATAGCAGCTTTATTTGTAATTGTCAAAACTTAGAATCGACCAAGATGCTCTTTAGTAGGCAAATGGATAATAAACTGTTACATCCAGACAAGGAAATGTTAGTCAGTGGCAAAAAGAAATGGCCTTTCAAACCAGGAAAAGACATGGAGGAAACTTAAACGCATATTACTAAGTGAAAGAAGCCAATCTGAAAAGTCTCCATACTGTATGATTCCCACAATATGACACTCTGGAAAAGGCAACATTGTGGAGACAGTGAAAAATACCTGGGGTGGGGGAAGCAATGAGTAGGCAGAGCACAGAGGATATTTAGGGCAGTGAGACTACTCTGTGTGATATCATCACAGTGCATACATGTCACTGCACATTTGTTAGAACCCATAAAAATATAACACCAAAAGTGAATCCCAATGTACACTATGGACTTTGGGTGACAATATGTTTCAACATAGGTTCATTGGTTATGACAAACGTGCCACTTTAGTGCTGTGTGTTGACAGTGGGGGAGGCTGTGTGTGAGTGGGGTATGGAGAGTATCTGGGAACTCTACTTACTGGTCAGTTTGGCTGTGACTCAGACTGCTCTAGAATTCGTCTATTTAAAAAAAGAAAGGAAGTAAAATGTCAGGCCCAGGCTAGATAGTGATCAGTTCAAGGTTCCCTGTGAAAGCCAGGGGGCCTCTGTGGAGACTCTCATCTCTTATACCGCCAGGGCTCCCGGGCTAATAGGCCCCACATAAAGGTAGCAATGCTGACAGGACAAGTCTCCCACAGTGAAGTCAAAGTTCATAGAAGGACTGAGATCCTGAGATGTGGAGCAGAGATACTAGACTACCAAACATGAGAATCTGGAACTCGAAGATGCCCTGAGTCCTCGGGGCTAGAGGAAGCTCCCTCCTATTTTTTAGACAAGAGTGGCCTCCCCAGGTTTAGAGACTACACGCAAAGCTCACCTGAGACAGGCACCTCCCAGAATGATTTCGACCTTCTCACGATCTTTCCCCGCAATCACTGGCTGCCTTAGGCTGATAACCAGGGTGAGGACTCAGCACAGCCCAAGCAGAGAAACACAGTCCCTTCTCTGGGAGGAGACAACTCACACGTCTTACAAACGAATGCCTGCAAGACCCATGGGAACACATGTGGGAGTAGATCTGGAGTTTGGGCTCACTACAGTTGGTTAAAGATGAAGCTGAATATCCTTTATACTTATTGACATGGGAGGATGTCATAACGCAGGGCTCAGTGTCTTGGCAAGGACCTTTGGAGCCAGCCCTAACACACTGGTAACTCCTTTCAAGGTTGGATTCAGTGGAGGCCTACAGTCAGGAGGTAGAGATGCAGGGATGTTAGTATGATATTGAGGAAGGGGTAGGATTCTCAGGAAGGTGAGAATGTTAGAATGGATGCATTATGTGAGAACCACAGACCTCACTTTGTTTCCTCCACAGCCCATTCCCATTAGGAGGCATAAAGGTAGCACGGGAAAGGGGACCACCGGCATCTATTAGAAGCTCAGTAGTGGTGGCTCTTCTCTGCAGGACAGGGATGAAAGTAGGAGATGCAGCCATGAAACTGAGATCCCCAGAATCCCTCAGGGGGATAATGGGATTCCAGAAAGGCTGATGCTAAGGAGAGCATTTAATCAGCAACAGTGAGGTAGATAATTGCTGTAACAGGCAGCAAGGCTAGAGTGGCAATCAGACCACCCTGACCTGCGGGGATCATCATAATTGCTAATTGATCATGCTGTTCCCGGGGGCATGATAGGCAGCCAAAAATAAATAAATAAAAAACACGGAGCGCTAACGAGCAGAGGCTGTTCTCAGCTGCTGCACTAGAATATGATGTGTCTGCCTGCACTTTCCAGATCTGAGTCAGTTCCCAAGCCTGGGGCCCGTCATCAAAGAGGAGGCCCGATCTCCTCAAGAAATGACCGTGTGATGCACAAGTATATTCAGTAAATGATTTCCTGATCCCTTCACTAAGAGTCCTGCATCCAGTTACTATGGTAACTGTGCACCAGGAAGGAGAACACCCAGGCTCTTCAAGGGAGTCTGGACAAGGGGTCTGAGCCAGCACTGGTACAAGGGGAGCTGAAATGCCCCTATGGTTGCCCAGGTGGCATGGGGACTTCTGGAGAGGAGCGACCACGGGGTGGTAGTAGGCGTGGGCCCTTGAAGACTGTGCCCTTGGCCTTCTCTGCAGAGGGGATCGTGATAGTGCCGGCCTCAGACTGGTGACAGCTAAGTGGGATGCCCATGGGAGAAGACTACGTGGTTACCTTGGCCAGGGAGAAGTGTCCATTTACTTTATAGGTTAGGAATAAGATAGCTGGTCCCTTAACCAATTAAAACAAAACAAAACAAAACAAACAAACAAAAAACAAAATAAGAAATATTGAGGAAACATCTCTGGGGCCCCAGCAGATCTGAGAAACTCTACCTAGTTCTGTCATCTCACAAAGACCTTCGAAGTGACTCCCTTTACCTAACACAAATGCTCAATGTGTTTCTGCTGACAGGTGTGTTCCGAGCTCCCAGGTACACACAGCCCAGCACCAAGCAGCCCTATGAGACTCTTGCCTTGGGACAATCCACGGACTATCCCTTCCCCCACACACTGGTCTCCTCTCGTGTGGTCTGCCTTCCACCGTCCCCAGATGTGCCTGCTGTGTCCTGCGGGCCAGGCAGGCAGGGAGAAGGAGGACCAGAGAGCCAGGCTGTCGGTCCAGGCTGCAGGCTCCGTTCGGGCAGAGCCCGGCCAGGGCCCAGTTGGGCCCAGAATGCGTCCTGCAGGCAGATGTCTGCTGCCGCTTTCTCTTCCCCAGTTTTTGGCAGAACCCACACCGTTTCTTCATACTAATAATGAAAAAAGAAAAACCCTCAATGAATATGCAGTGAAATGAATCTGCAATTAATTTTAAATAAGCTTAAAATCCCATCGAAATGCCCTCCCTTGGTATTTTTATGGGAAATGGTTTTTGCTAGATATGCATACCATAAAGATCCCGAAACATATGACAGAGAAAATCCTCTTAGGCATGCTAAAGGATAATTTGGTTTTTCTGAAAGCATTAAAAAGAAGGGATAGAAATAAGCCAGCTTTTAAGGAAATATTAACCACTAACCTATAAACTATCCCAAAAAGCAATCTCCCTACTCAGGAAATTTAGCATATGGTTCTCTGAGCTTAACCCTTTAGCTTTTTTGCATCTTTATGCATCTCTCACGTAGGCCAAATCACTTTAAATCCCTCATCACAAGGAGCCTCAGAAGGCCTCTTCCCCTGGATCTAAAACCAGCAATGACCTGAAGGCCAGAAGCTCCATCCCTCACCCGGTTGGTCTGGCTGCAGGTCGCCAAGGAACAGGAGGGGCAGCCATTCCAAGGCTATCTCCTAACCCCCCACCTTTCTGGGACAGTTTCCAGATCCAGTTCCCCACCCCCAGGCCCCTCTCTGATCCAGGGCCAAACTGTGGCTCCAGCAATAACAAAGAGGCCCAGAAGATGAAAAGCTGAAGTCCTTCCCCTTCCAGCTGAAACCAGGTGTGATGTTGGCCCAGGGGGGGTGGGGAGGTTCCAAGCTCCAGCGGCCAGATGAAGGCTCTCGAAAGCAATTACCGGAAAACATGCCCCACGTGGGGCCAGATGCCCAGACCTTTCACTTATTTTGCTATAAATGAGCATCCTGGGGCAAAATAATTTCTTCTTTTAAAGAAAATCATAGTCAAAGGCCAAAGAAGGGAAGGATGAGGAGAGAGGGAGGAAGTGAAGGAGAGGCGGGAGAGGAACAGAAGGAGGTGCCTCTCGGAGGACAGGCCAGGGCTCCCCAGGAGCTCAACCAGCCCTGAGGGAACTCTCCGCTTGTGAACTCCCACTTTGATCTTTGCATGCAGAGCAGCCCTGGAAGCTTTGCCTAGACTTTGGCTGGTAGCAGTGTCCTCAGCAGGGAGGCAGCCAAAGTGGTGGTTTGCTGGCCTCTTAGTGGGCTGGAAGGCTCCAAGCGAGGTGTCCCAATCACAGAGTAAGGTCTGGGGGGTAGGTGCAGACTGCAGGCTGAATTTAAAGATTGCACCTACTTCCTCCTGCCTCAGTGGTGGCCCAGGGACAGAGATCGGAGAAGGCAGCCATCAGCCGTGCCTGCAGGAAACCTTCGATCTTATTCTTGTGATCTCAGAGTCACATATATTTGGAGCTTCTGGACTCAACTTCAAAACGAAAGCCAGATGCCCTGCCAAGCTGCTTCTGCCTGGTCAGTTCAAGTGGATAGCGCCACAGGTTGAGCCAGGCGTGTGGCCATCAGCCCTGAAAGGGGTGTTTTCTGCAGTGATCAGAAATGGCAACAAAGAGGACAGCAGAGGATCTTTCTTCCTTGCCTTGGTAACAGCTCGTTTCGGTAGGCAAAGGTGGTCCGGCTGGTGGCTGCTACTCTTCTCAAGGCCCCCGCAGTCTCCTGGATGCGGAGCCCCTACCTGGAGCCCAGCACATTCAGCACCAGAGCAAAGCTTGCCCCATCACACCCACCCTTCCAAGATGAAGAGAGTGGTTGGGGGACTCATTTGTTCAACTGGCATTTATTGAACACTTACTACGTACCTAACATGGTTGTAAGCACTGGGAATATAGCTAAGAAAGAAGAGGTTTTTCTCTTCTTGTAGTCCCAGGGCAGGAATCTGCAGTCTTCAAAAAATCACCCAGTCTAAATCTAACTCAGTCTAAAGATGAGAGACTTAGGCAGGGGTGTCCAACCTATGGCCCACGGACGCATGCATCCCAGGATGGCTATGAATGTGGCCCAACACAAAATCGTAAATTTACTTAAAACATTATGAGATTTTTTGGTGAGTATAGGCCACAGTGTATTTAGTGAGTGGCCTGAGACAACTCTCCTTCTTCCAGGGTGGCCCAGAGATGCCGAACGACTGGACACCTCAGCACCAGAGTGTCACCTGCTGAAGGGACCCTGTGGAAAGAGGGAGGTTACTGGGGAGAAAAGAGAGGTTTACTGAAGTAAGAAAACAATACTTAAGGTGAGGACTCAGGATCCTGAGTGGGTAAAAGGGTTTGCCTTCAACACAATGAGAGAAACTTCCTCTGTAATGACACCCTCTTGACGTTTAAAGGCAGCAAAACTCCTGGGCCACAGCACTTGTGTCAGGGAGCTGGGAGAGAGCGAACAAGAGGAAGCCAAACTGCTTAGAGCTTTGAATGCCAACCCAAGAGGATAAGACCTCCTCTTGCAAGCACTGGCTCTCAGGGCCAAATGCTTCCAGCCAGAAGATCACACAAGAGCAAATATCTGAGGGAGGCCCAGATCACGTGCTCAAGAAGGAGTGCTGCTGCCAGCACAGTGACCAGGGCACACCTGGGTGTCTGGCTGGCATCAGAACTGGCATCAGAGCCTTGGACTAAAGAAAGAGGAGATGAGAGATAGAGCCCCACTATTGGATTCAGATGGATCTGGGTTGAAATCCTGCAGATAAATAGCTGTGAGACTTAGGGAAAATCATTCAACTTTCTGAGTTTTCTCTGTAAAGTGGGAAGAATAATTGTTCCCCTAGGAATGGATGTTGAAAAAATTAGATGAGATTACATACTTTGTCTAGTACATAGTAAGTACTAATTAGTAGTAACTACTAAATTATAATTTCTGCAAGAGGGGGCCTGGACCCACATTTCTGATGGACTCTGGGAGGTGATTGAAGTGTTGGTTCCTGGGGCTTTTAAAAATACTTGTCTTGGGATTTTCCTGTGACCTGGCAGACAGTGGGCACTCCGTGAGTTTTTATTGAATAGACAGATAGATGATAGATAGATAGATAGATAAAAGAAAAAGACAAAAAGGAGGAGAAGAAGGAAAGGAAAGATAGTGTTTGAGTTCATTCAGCCTGCTATAACAAAATACCACAGACTGGTGCATAAGGGACAACAGAAATTTATTTCTCACAGTTCCAGGGGCTGGGGGTCCAAGATCAAGGCACCAGCATGGTTTGGTGGGAGCCCTCTTTGGGGTTCATAGCTGGTGCCTTTTTGCTGTGTCCTTACATGGTCCAAGGGGCTAGGGATCTCTCTGGGGTCTCTTTCATAGGGGCACTAATCCCATTCATAATGGCTCCATCCTCATGACCTACACTTCCCAGGGACCTCACATCCTAATACTGTCTCCTTTGGGGATTAGGATTTCAATGTAAGAATTTTCAGGGGGTGGGTGCGGGACAAGCATTGATACCATGATAGGTAAATGAAAGAGAAGGGAGAGAAGGAGAGAGGGAGAGAGACCACATTGATGCGTAGGTAGAACTCACTGCAAAATTTTACAGTTTCAGTTTGGAACATTAAAATTTAGAGCCTTCTATATGAGACCTAGCCATGCTTCTATAAATAACAATGCCATAGTGAATGAATCATTTCCCTCTTTGGGAGGAAGAAAAAAACAAAAACAAAAAGCAAGGCCAGGCCCATAATCACAGAGCCCAGCACCAGGCAAAGCCAAATGAGCCACAGACTCATTGCATGCAGGCTTGTTCTCTCCTAATAGGACAGTTGGGGTTTTCAGCAACACACTTGCAAAACCGATCAGCTTGAAACAAACATTTCATCTGCAAGCAGAACAATTCTGTTGGGCCTAATTTTGTGGAATCCACTTCAGGATCAGTTTCATGTCTCCATCCCAAGCTCTGCCAACCACAGAGCCCGCAGACCCCAAGAGTCCTACCATGATCCCACACCCCGCCAAGGCCAGTGCTGACCCAGGCAGGAAGAACCACTTTAAAGTAGGCCCTTTGCGGGTTTTCACCAATGCCTTATCTTTCACCTAATTTATTAATGTCTGAAAACCAAGGCTTTGGAACGGTCCTGATTTCACTTCTTTCTGCCTAACTGGCAACTCCCCAGAAGTTTAAATAAGCCAAAATTTAAGTAGACGGGGAGGGGGTGGTTAGAGGAGTTGGGAGATGATGAGGAAAGAAGTCCAAGAAAAAAAAACCCAGCCTGCCTGACATTTTGTTTCAGGAGAGTTGTTTGTTATGCTATTAAAGCTCCCTGCCTCATCATTCTTGGTGAAGGTCAGTTTGAATATTCGACTTTTCATCAACCCAGATCTCTAGTTGACACCCGCCTCCCTGCAGAGCAGGGATTTTGAAAGGTTAGTGGCAAACAGCCTCAACATCACAGCCCCTTAGGGGTTTGGAAACCCGGCTGCCTCTCCTGCTTCATCTCTCTGGGCGTTTGGTGTTTCCCGGGAAGCTGAGCCTCTGCCCTGTTCTGTATGGGCCCTGGGGGCTACAAGGGACTTTTTCTTTTTTTCCATTTTTCAGGGAACGAGACATTTTGAACCTAAAGCTGGGGTATTAATAAAGTCTGAATACAAATGGAGATCTGCCTGAAATTTATAGACTCAATTTGGAAGAGTAATTGTTCCCGCAGATGTCTTCTGCTGACCGTGTTACACTGCCAAAGCATCTTAAAGTGGGTTGGGGCACTTTTAAGAGATCAAACTAGTTGGAGCCCTGCTGAAGCCTGGCATAAAGTTTCAAAATACTTTTCAGTTTTCGTTTGAGTGTAGCAGCCCCGGGTGGTAGAAAACCCACCTGGGCTTGGAATGCTAGTGTGCCGACAAAATAGCTGTGTGACCTCTGGACCTCAGAGTGCTGGTCTGTGAGCTGGCCTGGGAGGATGCCCGATGCTTGAGGGTGCGTAAGAAAAAGACAGAACAGACCGTGTGGGGTGCCTGGCCCGGCACCTGACACAAGGTGGCGCTCAACCCAAGTGGGCTCCTCCCTCCCACCTCTGCCTTCTTCCTAGGAGCTTGGAGGGGTCAGAACAGGTTCTTCTGAGAAGATGCTCACCCGTTCAGAAGAGCTCTCCTCCCAAAGTTTTGTCCTTGCATAAATTCAACAAGCAAAGACTCCTCTGAGACTCAACGGAGAAAATTTTTCTGTGTCCTCGCCCTTGGCCATAGCAGTTTCAGTATCAGCCTCTTGCTTTACATCAAGAGAGACTGAGGCATTGGCATTTAAGTTCCTGTGAAGGCTAGCAGGTAATGGTCAATACCTGCAAAAAGGACTGATACATTAACTTTTAAAAACTTGAGGGATTTTTCCTGCAGAGTAAACGAACACATATATTTTTCTTCCCTGGAAGGACCTTCACATACACTGTTCAGTCCTTGCTGGCATCCATTCCAACAGTGGGTATTTATTTTTAGGACACAATTATATTTTTTCTCTTAAGAAAAAGAAGTTCCAGGATTTATGAAAATCTTTTTAGACCAGGCATAAGATCTCCTACATGGCGCCATGGATTCCCCACTTTCCCACCGCCGCGCAGAAACCTCCCCTGTTAGACCGTCCTCTGCCTGCAGTTCTTCCACCGTGGGCCCAGTGCTTTGGGTTAAGCGTACTCTTTCACTCGCTCCTGGGGAGTTAGAGGGCCTAATAGCTGCTAATGACACGGTAGTAGGAGTAAATCTCTACATGTAACAGGCAAAAATTATAATTGTATTTCTTTTCCTGAAAGAATTCAGGGTTCATTCTAGACCTCTGAGTCCTGAATCCTTCCAGAATTTCCTCCTATTCTCCTGATTCCTGCTCCACTCTCTGGGGTCTAGGTGAAGTTCTGGCTCCTTATTCTCGTAAGACTTGGGTGGGAAGTGGACCCCATTGTTGGGTGTCTACCTCATTGGCCTGCTCCAGTCCTCTGGTGATCCAATCCTAGGTGGCTTCACATCTTCCCTAAGATAAGCAACACTGTGGTGACCATCTCCATGCCTGGATCCCAGGAAGTAGTGTCTCTGGCGTTGGACAGTAGACGGCTACATCCCAGGGTACGCGTATGCCCAGCTTCTCTCCACAATGCCGCGTTGCTCTCCTGGACCGCTGGACCCGCACACCCATGGTTCCTGTGCCTCCTGGCCTCCCCAGCACGTGGCATTATCCAGTTTCTTAATCTTTGTCAACGTGACAGGCGTGATGTGTCTCTGTCTCATTTTTGCTTTAGTTTTTCCTTTCTGTGATTGCCCTAGACTTTCGGCATGTCTTCATGTACTAGATATAATCAGGTTGCCTTCTGTGAATTGCCTATTCCTGTCCTTTGCCCATTTTTCTAAATTGTTCTTGATCCTTTTATTGTTGATTTTCAAGAATTCTTTCTATATTCTGAATATCACTTTATTGCTATTTTCTCCAACTTTTTATTTTTAGTTTTTAAACTAACAAAAAACTAATGTGAATATCATAGTAGATTTACCAGTTGTTAATATTGTTTCATGTCTGCTTTATTTATCTCTATGATATAAGTATATAGATACATAAATATATTTTGATGAAACTTTTGAAAGTAAGTTGCTGACATTCAGACACTTCACCACTAAACATGTCCATATGAATCTCCTAAGAATGAGGATATTCTCCTCCATAAGCCATAATACAAAACCCCAACTCAATAAATTTAACATTTATACAACACTAATGTCAAATTTAAGGTTTATATTCAATTTTCCCACTTCTCCCAATAATTTTTGACATTGTAAAAAATACTTCCCTACCTGTCATAGGTTTATAAATGTCATCTATGAAGGTGATTTAACAAAATCTTTAATTTTGATATCAACAAATACATTAATTTTTCTTCCTAATGAGAGGGGTTTGAGGGTCTCATTTAAGATTTTGTGATCCCCAAATAGTGAGGATGTCTTCTAAAAAAATTTTCCTGTTAGTTCCACAGTTTCACCTTTCAAATTTAGATCTTAAATCTAAGTGGGGTTCACCTTTGCATAGGGTAAGAGTAGAATTCAACCTTTTCTTCCCAGAGTGAGCAAGGTTGTCCAGGGCCACCCAATAAACATGCAGTTGCCCCAGGCGACCGGCGCTCTGCTCTTATCAGGCGCCTGCGCACAGGGGGACGTTTTCAGGCTCCCTTTTCTTCTCCTGTGCGCCTGTGCCTCACTCTTTCCCTTCTTTCCCGTCTGATCAGTCAGGCTCTCTCTCTGCTCTTATTTTCAAACTTGACAACTATTTGGGGCCTTTTATTAGATTTAAGTTTCTCGTTCTGTCCATAGCCAGCCCCTGTAGTGATAGCTGGCTTGTGACACTAAGCAGCAAAGTCACAAATATGGGTTCAGTTTCTGAAAACTCATTTCAGATACCACAAAAATGCCAAAATGTATCCTGAAAATAGACAAATTAAAGCAAATACTTATGAAGAGATTGAGAATCCCACTTCACAAGTTCAACATGCAAAGGAGAATACTTTTTCTACTATCTCAGAACTGAATGGTGGGGGAGGTGTTAGAGTCCTAAAGGACTTGCAGAGAACCAAGGCTTCAAAGGAACTGGGAGATCTATTACGTCCTTGATATTATTAGGACAGACAGGTATTGTAACAGGGTGCAGCCAAGAGGGGGTCCCCAAATAGGGATTTGGAATGGGGCAGAGAACTCAGGGTGTTCAGGAAATACCAGGATGTCTTCACCCCCCTGTCCCCACAGGTGTGGGTTGGGGGAAGGGATAAATGGAGCAGGGCCATTGAGAGCTGTCTTGCATACTAACAGCTTTTCAGCTACCTTCTGGTGTGGTCATTTAACATATCTATAACCTTTAATTGGTTACATAGATATGTTAAATAGCTGTGGTCATGCTCTGAGCCAGGGGAATGGAAGCAACTTCCCCACCAAGATGTAACTGGGGGCAGGTCCACTGAGTTACAGTGCCTGCTTACAACGCCTGCGCCTGCGTGGGAGCTTGGAGAAGATTGGCTCCGTGATATGGGGCTATGCCTGCCCAGACTCAGGATGGTAGCCCAGTAAAGCTGGAAGGATATGAGTGCTGGCAGGTGTAACTGATTGTAGGAGGAGTCAGAAATGGGGCTGCAAAGGAAGATTGGCGTGGGGATTTAAACCCAGACACAGCAGCCATTGAGGGGAGAATCACATGGTTTTGGCTGAGTGGGGACTCCCGTGGCCCTGGGAGAGAGAACCACGTGGTTTTGCCAGAGTGAGGACTCCCGAGGCCCTTGTGCAGAGAGGACCACACAGCTGGGGCAGTGGAGAGAGAACCTCGAGGCTTTGCCAGAATAGGGGCCCCCGCAGCTTTAGAAGGGGGAACCACCACTTGGCTTTAGCAGAGATCCTGGTGACACAGCTGATGGTGCTGGGAACCGAAGGAGGCCTACCAGCCGAGATGGATTACTGGGAAGAACCAGGGGTTGCCTGAGCCACGAACTTCTATTTCTTTTCCTGAGATACAGTACCCCAGATTGGGCAAAGGGGGAAGGAAGGACTGTGTGTGTTTGTGGGTGTTTTAAGGGACTTTGGGATTTTGATGAAGACATTAGGTCACTACTTTAAGTTTGTATAGCATTAAATAAATATTTCCTTTCCTTTTCACACATCTCTGGCATTGAGAGATGTCTTTCCTCCGGTGGTGGACATAATGAACCTGGGGGGTTCCTTTCAGGTAATAATATATCACCCTTAGCCCCCCCCTTGTTGCTCTGTAACACTATCATTAGGTGTCCATTGTCCCATCTAGTTCTTAGTCGATGACTCCCAAAGGTGTTTCTCTGTTCCTCTCCTGGGCTCCTGGCATTCAGTCTGTGGTCGCATGAAGGGGAGGGAGAAGTACTGTGAGACTCCATCTGCCCAGATGCTCCACACAACCATCGATTCTCTGGGATCTTGCTGCCTCTCAAAACTCTACCAGGAAAACCGGGCACAGGTGCTACACATCCCACAGACCTGCCAGGGTCCGAACAGGGTTAATTCTCCTCTCCTGGCACCACCAAAGCTCCTTCTGTGTTAGTCATTCAGTGTTCCCCAGAGAAACAGAGCCCCAGGATGTGTGTGTAGTATGTGCACATGTGTATTTATTTATTTAAGGAATTGGCTCGCATAGTTATGGAAGCTGGAAAGTCTAAAATTTGCAGGGTGGGATGGTGAGCTGAAGACCCAAGAGAGCTGATGTTCCAGTTCAAGTCTGAGAGAAATCTTCTGCAGATGTTACTAGTGAAAACCAAAAGCAGTTTACTAGAGAATTTTCTCTTGCTCGGGGAGACCACTCTTCTCATTCTATTCAGGCTTTCAACTGACTGAAACCCACACGTATTACGGAGGGCAATCTGCCCACCAACTTAAATGCTCATCTCAGCCAAAGCAGCCTTACAGAAACACCGGAATAATGTCTGACCACGTATCTGGGCACACGTATATGGTGGCCCAGCCGAGATGACACGTGAAGCGAACCACCACTCTCTCCTTGGTTAATGCTGCATCAATCAGGAGCCAGTCAAGTAATTTAACAGAGGATTGATTTAATGAGATATAATTCACAGATCATTAAATTTACCCTTTTGGAATGTACTATTCAGTGGTTTTTAGTAAATTCAGAGGTTGTACAACCACCACCACTGTCTGGGGCCAGAACATTCTCCTCACCCCAAATAAGAAATCCTATAGCCATTAGCAGTTGACCAGAGGATTTAACACAGGGAACTGGCTGCACAGAATAGGTGATAAAGGGCTGAAAAGGCAGAAGAGGAACAATAATGGTACACAAACATGTAACTGCAGAAAACAGCTCCCACTTCTAGGGCTGGGGAATAAAGGGAAGAAGTTGGGGTTATCGGAGCTGAGGCCCTGAAGGAGGGGTCTCACGGACCTGGGGCTCGGATCTCTGAGGAGGGGTATGAGCTAAATGCTGTTGTACCACAGAAGCTCAGAGGACAGGCCTCTCGAAGTTACCCTAATATGGAGAGATGGGCTGGTTGATCGTGGGAACATCAAGAAACTCTGGAAACCAGCTCTGCTGCCAGAATAAAGCTGGGAAGACCTGCAAGCTCACAGAAGGGGTATGTACCTCCATCCTCCATTTCCCTGCAGTTCTCGCTATCAGCAGCACCTCATGGGGGATCAGAGGCAACAAGCAAAGTCACAAAGTTACAGCTTCGCCATTGTGTAGCAGACTGCGGAAGAGTTGTTAGGAGCTGAGACATGGTAACTTAATAACCCCACATCTCCCAGCACTCTGTGCAGAACCCCAGCCCGGGGCGAAGTTTTATCTGGAGGTTGGAGGACAGGGATGACAGAAGTCTTGCTCTACCCACGATGTTTCTTCCAAATAATTTGTATCTGCTGCAAGTAGTTTTGTAAGATGTCCTCTACTTGGTCCTAGTACCTATTACTATGATCCCCAGAGACACCTAGGCATGGAGACTGGGCGGTCGTGGGATGGAGAGGGGAGGCAAAGGATAGCAAAGGAGGACTCTGTCAGAGCCCAAGTGGACCACACCACACTGCCCATTGCACACCCCTGAAACGGATGAAGTCTCAGCTCAGATGAGCTGGGCCCTGGGACCTAATCACACTCACCCACATGCAGCACTGTGCCAGCTTTAAACCCAGAGGTGCCTTCCTTGATTGAATAAAGACCCCAGCACCAGCCTTAGTGGATAGAACTGTGCTCCTTTCAGTACATAAAGCTTGTTCAAATGGGGGTGGTCGAGCTTCAGAAAATTTGACATGCCCCTCACTCAGGCATTATCACTCACAAGTGAGAGTTGATCGTGTGGGACCCTGGCCAGCCCGAACAATGCCGCTCCTCCCTCTGCCCCATGTCTTGACTACATGGTTTGTGCACTTCGGTAAGTAAGCACCAACCTGCCCAAGTAGTGTCTGTGAGGGGTTTCCCTCAAATCCAAGTCCACTGCTGACATTTGTCTCTGCAGTATAGTGAGTGTGGTTTCCAGTAGCCAAAAGGCTTAAGTTTTGAAATGCAGAGAGCTGGAGGGAGGAAGAATTCTTTCTTTCTTTGCATTTGTGGGCTCATCCCCTCCACTGAGAGACCCTGCACAGAACAGCCTAGTTGCTTTGGAGTAGAAGGTGGGGTGGGAAAGAGAGGGTTACAGTGGCTTGTTTTAGCCTTTTGACTTTGTAATATCACATACGTTCAGTTCTCGAAAAGAGGGTGTGCAGCTACAAAGCGAGCATCCTTGTAGCCACCACCGAGGTCAAGAAATAGGACGTCACCAGCCTCCCAGAGGTTTCCCTGTGGCCCTCTGCGTCACCAACGTCACCCTGCTCACTGGAATTGGGCTCCCTGGGCTCCCTGAGTTATGTGTACAATAACTCAAAAATTTCCCTCCCACCCTCCAATTTTTTTTGCAAGATTTGGAAGACAGGACTGAAATAGCAGAAAGTAATGACTTTCTGAAGGTCATCATAGATGTGGTGGCAGACAAATGCAGAGATCCCTATGGACCCCAACTTGTCCTCTTTTCCCTACCTGCTGAACCGCGACTCCAGCTCACAACCAGACATTCAGCTGCAAACCCAAACTCGGCAGCTGTTCAGACACGCTAGCCTTCTGAAGGCTACAGACTCCTGCCTTCACCAGCCCCAAGCCAGCAGCTGGTGTGCCTGTTGCCTGGATCTCCAGGAAAGCTCTGGCAAACAGCACTTCATGGGCTTGGCTAGTAGCTCTTCTGTCCCCTTCGACTCCCCGTTCTGGAGCTCTACTACCCCAGCTTCTCCCACAACCACATAAGGTCTAATTAATCCTGCATCACACGATATTCATAGGATCCCACTCCCCTGATGGAACTCTGACTGACCCACAAACTTCCACATAAGCACTTCCTTGTTTTTCTTTACAGAGTTCATATCAGCTAAGCACACATCCCTGAACACTGTGTTTTGGTTTCGCCTGTTTTCTTTGAACAATATATGAGTGGAATCATTCGGTGTTTTATTTTGTGTTCAGTTTTGTTTACACACTGTGTCTGCAAGATTCGCTCACATTGAAACTGTAGCCTACTAGTTTTCTTCACTGTGAGAATTTCTGAGTCTGAATAGCTTACAGTTTATTTACTGCGTTGTTTGTAAACATTTGTGGTGTCCCTTGCACTATCATGCATTTTGCTACTGTAGATATTCTTGCATGTGTCTCATGTGCACATGGATTTGCATTTTGGTTGTGTACACATTTATGGACAGAATTTCTGAGTCAGTGAGTATGTGCGTTTTCAAGTTTAGTAAATAAAATCAAATTGTTTTTCAAAGTGGTTTTGCCATTTCACATTTCCACCAGCATCCTAATTAGTATAATCAATCTTTGCATTTTTTAATCCTCACCTGAGGATATACCATATTTTGCCGTATATAATGCACACTCACATTTTTGACCCAAATTTTCAGGGGGAAAAATCTTTCATTCTAATTTTTAATTAAATTATTTATTGATTTATATTTAGATACTTGTTTTTTGTACTATAAAAAATTTTAGCATTTATTTTTGAACATACAGATATCGTTATTGCTTTCTAGAGTTAGACTTTTTAACACATAAGCCTAAATAAAAGAATTTATATAGATATGGAATTAGTACTACCCACATATAATGTGCATCCTTATTTTTCCCTAAAAAATTTGGGCAAAAAGGTGCACATTATACATGGCAAAATAAGGCAGTTATTGATTTTAGAGAGGGAGGAGGGGGTGAGGGACGCGGTTCAGCTGCCTGCTATGGGTGCCCCGACTGAGAACGGAGCCCACAGCCTTTCGGTGTATGGGACAGTGCTCCAACCCACTGGGCCACCCCGCCTGGGCAGCCTTTCCTTGTATCCATTCTGGTGGATTAGTAGGGGAAGCTCATTTGGGTTTTAAATCACACTGTCTTGGTAATGAGGTTCAGCACATCTGCAGGTATTTGCTGGCCATTTTTTAAATGTCTGCTGTAGTCTCCTGCTCATTTTTCCATTAGAGGTTGTCTGCTTGTTTATCTTTTCACTGATTTGTAAGAATATTTTATAGTTTTAAGTATAAGAGCCCATTTGAAGTGTATAGTTGAATGAGTGTCAACATATATATACACCAAGTGTTGAAATCCTTTCTCTATCATCTTTGTCAAAAATCATGTGCTCATACATGAACGGGGCCATTTCTAGGCTCTCCTCTGTTCTGCTGATCTGTGTGTGTACATGCTACACTGCCTTGTTTGTTACAGCTTGTATAGTTTTGCAGTCAGATATTTGAATTCCAACTTTTTTCTTCTTTTTAAAATCATATTTGCTATTAATGGTTCTTTGCAAATTCAAATTTGAAAAATCAGATTGTCAATTTCTGGTTTTGAAAAGACTGTTTTGATTTAGATTGATCTATGGATTCAATATCCCAATTTGGAGAGAATTGACACATTTAACAATGCTGAGTCTTATGATCCATGAACATAGTATATATATTTATTAATTAGATGTTTAATTTCTCTTGGCAATGTTCTTTAATTTTCAGTGGGTGTGTTTTTATTTTACTTAATCCCAAGTGTTTTATGTTTTTGACTTTGCATTAAATGAAGGTATTTTATTTTCCAATGTTCACCACTAGTACATAAAATTACAATAAATTTTTATATAATTACCTACAGCTTTTCTAAATTCACTTTTGACTTCTATTATCTTACTAACTTTTTAATGTCTGTAGTATTTTTAGTAATAACATCTTTTTTAATTTAGGTTTATCAGGGTGGCATTAGTTAATGACCTTATATAAATTTCAAGTGTACAGTTCTGTAATACGTTGTTTGTGTATTGCCTCACGTGCTCATCATCAAAGTCCAGTCTTTCTCTGCCGCCATAAATTTGACCCTCTTCACCCCCTTTATCCCCCGCCAACCTCCTCTGATAATCATCCTTCTGGTGTCTGTGTCTATGAGTGTTTCATTTATTTGTTTGTCACTTTCTATGTTACATCCCCATGGAAGAAATCATATGGTTCTTGTTCTTTTCCACCTAATTTTGCTTAACATGATGCTCTCAAGATCCTTTCATGATGTTGTGAATGTCAATATTTCATCCTTTTTTTGGCTCAGTAGTATTTCCGTGTATATATATATACCATTTCTTCTTTAACTAATCATCCATCAAAGGACACTTAGGTTGTCTACATGTCTTGGTTACCTTGTATAATGCTTCAGTGAACATAAGGGTACATATATTCTTATGAATAAATGTTTTCAAATTTTCAGGTAGATACCCAGAAGAGAAATTACTGGGTCACATGGTAGCTCTATTCTTAATTTTTTGAGGAATCTCCATATTGTTTTCCATAGTGGCTATACGAGTAACCCACCAGCAGTGTAGGAGGGTTCCTTTTTCTCCACAACGTCACTATCACTTACCAGGAAAATGGTTGAAAATCGCTGGTATACTTAGATTTTGCAGTTCTTCATGATTCAGTCTAGGACAGTTATATGTTTCTAAGAATCTGTCCATTTCTTCTACTTATCGACTTTGGTCGTGTAGCCTTTCACAGTACTCTTGTATGGTTCTTTGTATTTCTGTGGTGGTCATCATAACTTCTCTTGTATTTCTGATTTTGTTTACTAGAGTCTTTTCTCTTTTTTCCTTAGTGAGTATAACTAGGGGTTTGTCCATGTTATTAGTCTTTCCAAAGAACCACCTCTTTGTTGATTAATTTTTTTCTGTTGTCTTTTTTCTCTATTTTATTCACTTCTGCCTAATTTGTATTATTTTCTTCTTTAATAACTTTGGGCTTAATTTGTTCTTCTTTTTGTAGTTCTTTAAGATGAATGTTAGGTTGTTTATTCAAGATTTTTCTTGTTCCTTGAGGTAGAGCATTTTCTGTTATTACCACTTTTTGCTTCATACAAAAATTTTTGATATGTTGTTATCACTGTTCTCATTTGTCTCTATGCATCTTTTAATGTCTTTTTTTATTTTTTCTTTGGCTCAGTCATTGTTTAATAGCATATTATTTAGTCTCCACATATTTATGGATTTTCCAGCCTTTCTTGTTGCAATTGCTTTCTAGTTTCAATGGTTAGGAGAATGTGCTTGGTATGATTTCAGTCTTCTTAAATTGCTGAGGCTAGTTTTTGCCCCAACAAATTGTCTATCCTTGAGAATGTTCCATGTGCACTAGACAAGAACATATATTCTTGTGTTCTGAGATTGAACACTTATCCCTGCAGAATCTCTAGTCTAATGCTGGCTAGCTGTGGAAGCTGCAAGTCTTCGCACAGCTTCTCTGCTCCTGACCTTGGGCCCTGCCTCCACATGTGTCAGCCACCCAGTCCTGGTTCTATCTCTGCTCCTTCAGTTTTCCCTGTGGGGGTTGCCCCTAGACCCTTCATTGTTATTGCATCCCCTGGGGTCATGGGGAGTACCAGACTGTGCAAGTCTTCCATGTCTGTCCTTTCCTTCCATCCCATCTGCCCTGCTCACTCCTGTGCACCTTCTCATGTCTCAACGTGCAGATCTCTCAAATGTGGATATGTGCTAGCTGTCCAACTGTTGTAACTCCAACGGGAGAGACCTGGAGGTTTTCTCACTCTGCCATGCTGCTGGTGTCTGTCCATTGAGTCTCGATACTGGTCTCTTCTTTTCTGTCTATAATTTTATAATCAGCCTAGATAATGATTAACCAATTGTGTTCTTTTTTTAAGAAAACAACTTTTGGCCTGGTTGATATTTGTATTATTTGATCTTTTCTATACTGATGTGTGCTTTTGTTATCATTTTTTTATTCTACTTACTTTGTGCTTTCTTTTTTGTTTTTCCCTAGCTGTTTAAATGGTCATATTGGGCATTATTTTGGATCTTTCATCTTTTCTAATGTAAGGCATTTAAGGTTATGCCATTCCCTCTAAACACTGGTTTAGCTAAATCCACAAATTAAGATGTTACATTTTCATGCCCTACAGTCTAAAACATTTTCTAATTTTCTTAGTACTTCTTCTTTGACCCATAGAATATATAGAACTGTGTTGTTTAATTTCAAATGTGTGGAATTTTTTCTTGATGCTTTATCATTATTGATTTCTAATGTATTTCAATTTTAGTTAAAGAACATACTCTGAAAGGCCCAAATTCTGAATTTACCTCTACAGATTTCTGTTCTCTATCAAGACTGTTCACCATTATATCAGCTGATTAGAGTCTTTAAGCAGAACTTTTAAAATAATATTTTATCTGTTCTTTTTTCACTGTGCTAAGTGGAAGAACTAATCCAAAGTACCCAGTTCATCATTACCAGATGTCATTATAGCTGCTTTTACAAACACTCAGACAAAAATCAATCATTTAGCATAAAAGCTATTCCATAAATTCTCTTAGTTGAATTTTTCTGTATGGGGTAGACTGGCTCACCACTTGAAACAAGAGTCAAATGAAGTTTGGGTCAAAGGTGTTTTCTCCTTTTTCTAGTACAGCATTCAGAATCAAGCCTAGGCTTTCTTTTTACAAGGACTTCCAAGAGGAGTTCAAAATTGGCATCTTTTGTCTCAACCATTTTTCATTGCCTGTTCAGTCTTTGACATTTATTAAATGGTAATTTCTGAGGAAGGTGAAATACTTTGTCTACTCTTCTTCTTCTATCCCTTGATTCCTGTTTTATCATGCTAAGAGAGTCATTTTAGACTGCCTTCCTCTTCAACAATTAATATTTTCTAGAAAATTCCACGATGCTCTAGCTAGTCTTATAGTTTTTTTCTCAAGACCCATTGTTAGGAGCAAAAGCTTATTCCCCACTCAGATCTCATTCTACATGGAGGGACACCACTTTTGGTAACGCGTTTGCCTCACTCAGGTTGGTGAGTTAGGAAGGAGGAGAGAGAAACTTGCTATGTGCAGTCCAGCCTCCTTCCTTTTCTCCCGGGGAACAGGCCACCCTGCAGAAGCACACCTCTGTTACACTCCTCCCAGAGCAAAAACGCCCAAGCCAATATTTCTGGATGGATACATCTATCAAGGTCTGAGTTTCAGGATTAAAAATACCAAATATCTAGGTCACAATTAATAAAGGAGCTGTTTGGGTATTTATTTGCCTTAGTCTCCTGCGAGGTAGGAGGGTGCTACTTGCTAGTTTCCCTTGAGCCCAGGAGATATGCAAACCTATTGTCTTCCTGACATGATCAATCCAACATTTGCTTAAAAAGAAAACGTTCTCATATTCTCCCACATTCCACACAGAGACTGTGTTTCTCCCACGTGGTTCTGTGGTGCAGAGAAGCATGGGCGTAACACATTACAGGAAAGCTTTACCGCCTCATGAACCAGCTCATCATATTTCTGTTACCATTGATTGCTCAGACTGCCAATAACTTCATATGACACTTGAATTCATAAGTTAATCATAACTAAAGGAATATCAATTGTGATAAGAAAGGTCAAAATGGGGAAGGAGTAGCAAAAATGTGAGAAGTTGAGAGTACCCCTGATGGGAAGAAAACGGTGGTCTTGAGTCTCTTGTGTGGTGTGATAGACAGGCCTACACTCAGCTCCTGCTCTGTGATGTTGAGCAGACGCTGGGCCCCAGTCTCCTCCTTCATGAAAACAGAGACAAATGACACTCGTCTTAAAAGGCTGTTAAATGAGCTAGTGTATTGGAAAGCCTAAAATATCATGAGTACTCAATACTGGGTTTTTTTCTTTCCTTCCGAAAAACCAACTGGCCCAAATTTTCTTGGTTGTTTTAGGAAGTGTTGGAGAAAATTCTCTATAATACTGAAAACCAGAGAATAGGAAGATTGGCAAATGAACAAACAAACAAACAAACCTCACAAACAACAGAGTTAAGAAAAGAAGTGATTCTGTAAAGTATCCTACATTTGTACAACTTAATGCTTTGCCTAAGGGCTCCCCCAACTATTGTTTGGTTTGAGTCTCACAATAGTTATGTGAAATTGATGGGGAAGACTCTACCGACTCTATTGGAAACATGCGGAATAAAGGTAAGAAATCATGTTTGATTGCTCGTGGCACTTCAGTGCCCAATCTAGTGCACCTCTCCTAGGGCACCCCTGACATGTTATGGTTACTTTGAAATAATGACCTCGGTGATCCCACCAGTGTGTATATATGGTACTTTCTGGTGTGCAAATCTCACATTCATTTTCTCATTCAGTTGTCACAACAAGGATTTCTGGACATTTCACAGATGAGAAGCCCAAATCTCCAGAGAGGCCAAGCAGCCAGCCTAATATCACACAGCTAATACAGAGGCTGAACCCAGGCCTTCTGACAAGTCCAGGGTCCTGTGCTCATGGATTTTAATCCTGCTAAGGATATCAAGGGCAGTGGGGAGGCAGATCCATGTCCAGGATGACAGCAGGCCACGTGTTCTTCAGCCCTAGAGGAGCACTGCTCACAAGTGGCCCTGGCCCTTGCAGTCATAGCAGCTGGTACAGCCAGCACTCTGCCCAGGTCACTCAGTGTATCTGCAGCAACTGTGTGATTTATTGACAACTTTTATTTCCCACTGGGATGTCCTGAACATAATCAGATGAATAAGGAGTCTGTGATGCTGGAGTGTGCTGAGCCAGCTCTCACAAGGAAGTCATACGCTAGGAGTCTGCTCAGAATAGAACACCACGATGATGTCTCTGCAGAAGGCTGGCCTCATTTGCACCTTTGACAGCACATCATTTCTCTCTACGGGCACACACTTAAGAGGCAGTAGCACTGGAAGTCTCTGTTCTAGGAATAGAGATCAATTGACATTGAAGGGATCGGGGAAGACAGAACAGAACCTCATCGTGGTAGACAAGGGCTGTATTTAATCCTGTGGTAGTTGGCAGAAGGCCATCCCCTCCGAGTTGTCCAATGCACAGGCAGCCACCCTACCGTCCACAAGCCATGGCACTTCCCTGGTGGTGCGGCCATGCTGTTTTACTGATCTACTGCTGAGTCCCAAACTACCCTGAAACCTAGGGCCTTCAAACAATAGTCACTTCATTACCCATCATTCTGTGGGACAGAATTTGGGTTGCCAAGAGGAAAAAGCATGGCTCCACTCCCCATGTGTTGGCTGGGGTGGCCCAGCTGGGAGTAGAGGGTCTAAGGTGGCCTCATTCACCTTATGGGGCCAGGGTGCTGGCTGGCAGCTGGGTGCCTCAGTTTCCCCACCCATCCTTCCTCCATCTCCCTCCCTGCCCGTCCCTGGTGCAGCTTTTACCTGGGTGAGCAAGACAGGCTCCTGACCAGGTTTCCTCTTTCCACCCTTTCCCTCTGAAAACCAGTGTGTCCATAGCAGCCCCACCTCTTTCTAAAACAGAAATCTCCTGAGACTCCTGTGTAACACCCTTCCCTGATTCCCATCACCTCAACACCAAACCTGAGCCTCTTGACATGGCTTCCCAGGCCAAGCACAGCTTTGCCCCAGCACATGGCCCGGCCATGACTCCAGCAACTTACCCCATCGCTTTCCCCCACCCTTGGGAGCTTTGTGTGGCTCTCTTGCCTCTGCACTGATGCACAAGCTGTTCCATCTGCATGTACACTCTGTCCCATGTATCCCCCTCTCCTCCTCTCTCAGCCCCCTCTGCTCACTCTTCAGTTAACCATTGGTTCCTGGAGCCTTCCACACCTCCAGAGCCCACCTTGGTGTGTCAAGTGGCTCTCTTGTGTCCCCATGGCACCTCTGCTCCCTCACCCCCGGGCTGTGCACATCAGCATAGGTGGCTGTTTGTCTGCCACCAGGCTGGGCCCATAGCAGCTGAGTCGCATGTTCTCTGGGCTATGCTGCTGAACTGACAGCCGGAGGGGTGACAAGAGGAAGGAAAAAGAGGGCTGCAGGCTGAGGTCTTCAAGGAGACGAGCCTCAGAAAATGAGTGCTCTCAGGGGAAGGGAGAGCAGCCCTGGGCCTGCCCAGCCACAGCCTGGAGTGATGAAATGCCTTGCCTCAGGTGTGAGGACGACCCAGGGCTGTGGGAGCCTGGGGGACACCCAGCAGGAGTGGATAGCTGTCGAGGGCACCACTTCCTTTTAAGACAATATCCAGCTCTCTCCTCTTTACTGAGCTCCTCCACATTGGCTAAGCCCCCAACGTTCCTACCATTGGATAAAATGCTTTCTCCTGTCCCAGAAAAATGTGGCGTACCCTCAGAGTGAGAGAATTGCCCATCGTTTCTTGAGCTCTTGCTGTGAGCCAAGCCTTCCCAATGCACTCTATGAAGCTTATTATCCTTGTTTCTCAGATTGGTTAACTGAGGTGCAGGGAAGTTAGGTGGCGCGTCCAAGGTCTCCACAATCAGCAAATGGCAAATCTGGGGTTTCAAATCCAGTTCTGTCTGCTCTGAGCAGCTGAAACTTTGCATGAGGCTGTGCAGGGCAGCCTGGTAGAGTCTGAGCTCACCCATTGGAAGCCTCTCTCGGCCCCTGGAGGACAGAGAGGGAACCTGGAGACTAACCTCATCTAACTGCCTCCACTTGTGTTTAATTTTATTTTGCAGGCCCACAAGGTTGTGGTTTTAAGACCCACCATATTTCTAAGTGAACATCTGGTCCATGGCTTTTAAGTGCTCCTATTGCTGCATCGACCCTGGTTTACTGCCCACGGCTGCTGGGATGAATGCCCTGAGTACAGCTTCCTCCACAAACTGCACTGCGATCACCCACAGTCATTGCTTTGCATTGAAAGGGCCAAGAACAGGGGCCAAGGGAAGAGGCTGGCAGCCACATTCATCTGTCAAAGGTATCTCTAGTTATCGCTCAGCAAACCCGGGGGCAAAAGCATTTTTCTCTCTCCAAATTTCTGCATGTCCATTCAGGAAAGAACTCTGAGTGATGTTGCCTTTGTGTTCACACCTGCAACTAATCCTTGGGGTAGGGCATTTTGATAGGTTGAGCCTGGTCATGTGATCACCCTGGTTTGGGACTGATGGAGCCATTCTGTACCTCCCTACAGGAGACAGATGGAATGGAGAAGAAACACTTAGTTCCACAAAAAAAGAGTCTTTGCAAAGAAAAACAGCAGGTGTCCACTTAGGGCCTCATAGTCTTCCCAGGCTGTGACACCAGCTCTTGTCATAGGGGCAGGGCCCTTGTTGGGGGTGAGACATGGTGGAACTTCTAAGGGGTAGGAGGGGATGAGTGCAGGTGGGCCAACACCGCCCGTGGGGAGGCGGGCGTTTCCTGCAGCGCGCTTCCCCACAGGGCAAAGGAGCCCAAATGCCTCTGCTTGCCTTGTAGTGATGAGCAGGGAGCAGCAGGACTCCCATGTTCACCACATACCCCTCTCCTCACCCTGGCCTAGCCCACAGGGAAGGGATGGTGAGTGCTTGCTAACAGGCACCACCATATGTGCGCAGAAGCAGGCACAGGGCCAATGAGAGTCCCCAGACACCTGAGGAGCGTCATCCTCCATTCTCCTAAGTGCAGAGTCTGATTCTGTTGACAATGTAATCAAACAGAAAGTGGAAGAAAAAGAGTAACTCTTTCTACGGACTTAATGGTGGTCAAAAAAGAACTGGCTGTAAAAATGGGAGAGAAAGAAAAGTGAGAACATGACCATCAACTCAGAATATGGATGTGGACTAGGCGAGTGCCCATATCCTCCTGTGTCCCTGAGCACCAGAGACTGTACACCACTCCTGGAGAGGCAGACTGGTGCCCTGGGCAGCAGCCCTCACCACCAGGGAGGAGGAGTTTGGTGAAGAGATCCCAACTACCTTGGCTTCTGTGGTGTGCTCTCTAGTGCCCCCTGGGCTCTCCACTGGGTTCAGCTTCTGTTGCGGAAGGGTGACTCAAATGATAACACGCCCCCCACCCTGAGTGTCCTTTCTTTCTTGCCTCGCTTGTCCACTCCCCTATCAATGTTTCCTGGAATCACTTTCCTAAATAAGCACTGATACTCAAATCCTTCTCCCAGGCTCTGTGTCTGGAGGGACTCAAACTAAGACAATGCAATAACCAAGAATATAAATCTGGGAAACTGGAGACATGGTAGTAGAGTGGATAAACCTACAGGCTTTGGAGTTGGACAGTCTGTGTTTGAATCTGTCTATACTACTATATAAATATTTAATATTAAAATGAGTGTTATTTATAGCCATTAGGACATAGATTTCAGGACAGGCACAGCTGGAAACTCTAAGAACAGTAAGATGGCTCAGAACAGATGGGAAGCTTTTAAAACCCTTAGACTATACAAGTAATTCCCCAGAAGCAACTACAGAAACCCTGTGGTTTTCCAGGATGCACTCCTCAGTGGGGGAGGGGAGCAAGTATTTAAAGCAACAGGCAGAGGAGTAGCCATGGCAAGACAGAGAACAAAGGTTCCACGCACCCCAGCCTGTAAGGCAGGTGTTAGGAGGTCAAACCCCAGAACAAACAGAAGCTTGTGACTGTCCGAAGGACAACATGAGGCAGGAGATGGAACAGGAAGTCCTGAGACACTGCAGCTGTCGTGAGTCAGCTCCTGATTTCCGAGACTCGCCTTTTGTCACCTGATAATAATCCTCCCCAAGTGGGTAGTCAAGGAGGATTGTGGGAATTGCATGTGTAGGAGCTTAAGTAAAAGCCTTATACAGCCTATAACTGTTCAATAGAAAGAAGCCATTCCCTGGCCAACGATGAGCTGCTCTCCTGTCCTGGGAAGTGTAGTTTCCTTAATACATTTCCATTTGCTTCACTTTACAATATCTGTGTGGTCAGTTCAATTCTTTGTTTGCAACTGCCAAGAACCTGGCCCCCACCTCCATCTGAAAGAGCTTTGTTAATGGAAGGGAGAAGTGGGAGAAGACAAGCCAGAGCCTGTGGACTATTCCCAAGTGGCAGAAGAAAGCAGAACTGCTGGACTCCCGTTTTACTCCTGCCGTTGCTGTCAGGCAAAGGGTTCAGAACATAAAAGGTGAAGACACATAGAGTTAAGAGAAATCAACACTCATTGAAAGGCCTGGTGGGCTTTGGGGCTTGACAGGGATCCTAGGCTAGTAGATGCCTGTGAGTCAGTGGGGCTGGGTTTGGGCTCTGCCCTGGAACAGCAACCTCAGTCATGATGGCAGCTGGGCAAGTAGTAGCTAGGAGTGGGCTGCAGGGCTGTGCCCTTGGTCCCAGCATGTTTTCCAAGGAGCACAACAGAGATCCTAAGCACTGAGAAAGCTCTACACCCATGCTTCTCTCCACAGGACATTTGGCAAGATCTGGAGATCATTTTTGGTTCTCACAATTGGGTTATGTGTGGGGGTGCCACTGATATGTGGCAGGTAGAGGACAAGGATGCTGCTTAACCTTCTATGATGCACAGGACATCCCACGACACAACAAAGCTCTACGTGGTCCAGTATGTCAATGGCGCCAAGGTTGAGAAGCGCAGTTCTGGATGGACTGCTTTGAATGAATGAGGCCACTATTAAGTACCCACTGTGTGCCCTGGGAATGCACAGATGAAAAAGACAGTCTCTCCACTCAAGAGCTCATACTCTAGTATGAGAGAGATAAGACAAGTGGCTGCAATACAATGTGAAATGTGCTCTAATGGAGGGGATGCAAGAACACAGATAAAAGGATCACCAGCACTGGCCAGTGTGGCTCAGTTGGTCAGTGTCATCCCGTGGACCAAAAGGTTTCGAGGTTGCAGGTCAGGGTACATATGAGAAGGCAGTTGATGTCTCTCTCTCTCTCTCTCTCTCTCTCTCTCTCTCTCTCTCTGTCTCCCTGCTTTCCTCTCTCTAAAAGCAATGAAAAAATGTCCTCAGGTGAGGATAAAAAGATAACAGTACCACCAATCCCACTAAGCCACATGAGCTGGGCTTTGAAAGATGAGTGGAACTTTGTCCAGGACACAAGGTGGAGATGAAGGATGAATGGAGGCATTAAGCATGTGACTCCAGTGTGACCAGAGTGCCAGGTTCTTAAGAAATGACTGGAGACAGGGTGGGAAGGCACCAAATGCCACGGAAGGGCCCCTCAACAATGTCAGACAACCACAGAGTTCAAGAAAGTTGTCAGCAGATAGTAGCAACCTCTTTAAAATAAGAATATGTTTATATCTCTTTAGTTAAAAAATTCTTCTCTCATGGAAAGAATCAGTATAATATTCATCTCATTAATAAGCCTACCACGATGACCTCACACAAAAACACAGTGGAATACCCTAGAGCCTTCCAGAGCACACCACAACACTCTGCACATCCACACTCATCAGTCCCTCCTTTGCCCCAATAAGTGCCAAATTTTAAGTGTGCTACACAGCAATTCATAGTAAATTTGCAGAGTTGTGTCGCCATTACCATAATCCAGCTTTAGAACTTTTCTGTCACCCCAAATCACCCCACATGCACACTAGTAGTCAACCCCCATTCCTACCCTGGGCCCCAGGCAACACTGATCTGCTTTCTGCCTCTGTGTGTTTGCCATTTCTGGACAGTTCCTCTAAATGGAATCATACAATGTGTACTCTTTTGCTTCTGGCTTCTTTCACCCAGCACTGTTTTGATTCATGTGGGAGCATGAATCAGCAGTTTGTTCCTTTTTATTGCTGAACCATATTCCAGTCAGAGGTCCATTTAAAAGACAATGCTGGATCTAGAATGGAAGATGGGTAGGAGGAGGAAGACACTAGAAGCCAGGGGACTGGCGAGGAGACCTCAGTGGCTGTTCAGGCTGGAGACAAGGCCTGAGCTGGTGGTGGAGTGGCAGGTGAGGAGAGGGAAGGCATGACAGGTCACAGGGTCCGGGGGCAATTCGCTCACAGGGGCTGTATGGGGAAGGGGAGAAGCCATCCATCCCAAGGACCCTTCTGGTAGCCTTCTCCTTGGACCATTGGGATGAAGACACTGAGGACATTTGTCAGCTGTGACAATGACACAAAGCTGTGAAGGACAGCAAATTTGGGACGACAAAATTCTAGAACTCTTAGTAGGTTCAAATGATGAGCCATGGCAGAATCTTGCCAGTTCTATACTGATAAGACCTGAAATGCCAGTGGAGTGTGCTTTTCTGGATACTTGTCTGTCTCCCTAGGATGCTGTGAGCTTTGTGAGAACAAGGACGGGGCTGGGGCATGGGATATAAGGAGGATCATGTGGAAACAACCCCGGTAGCTTTCTCTGGGTTGTCAGGATCCCTCTCCTCCCTCCCTTATGGGACCAGGCACTCCTCTGCTCAGCAGGAGGGTCTGTGCCTGCCTGAAACTCCCACAGACACCCCTGGTCCCCAGGTGTATGGTGACTGCTTTCTGGACCACTCGTCTGGCTTCCCTCCAACGGACACCAAGTCCAGCATGCCTCTCCATGGGCTGTTGAAAGATGAGGACCTCATGTCTCTCCTTGCTGATCTTTACTTTGTGTGCTTCTCCCAGTGAAGTGTGTTCCTTACCCCTTACTGCGTATTGTGCAGGAATTATCCCGAGCCCTGGTACACCACATGCGGCCATCGTAGCCGTGATAACAGCACACTGTCCCTCCATGCCAGCAGAGTGCCTGGCCCGTGCTAAGTGTCTGATAAGTAGCTGAAGGACCAATGAGTGCACAACCCACCTGGAGGAGGGATACCTGCCTTACAAGGAGTCAGCTCAGACGTGTAAGTATTAAGCAGGAATCCTACCACTCACTGTACTCCTTCATTGTGCCCCAGTTCTTTGCAGCTGTAAATTCTGGTAAGAGTCACCATAGTTTCTAATTATAGAAGAAGCAGGTGATCTCCAAGGCAGATTGCCTCTCACACGCCCCCAACTGGGGCCCTGGCCTGCAACCCAGGCACGTGCCCTGACCTGAATTGAACCTGTGACCTTCTGGTTTACAGGCTGGTGCTCAGTCCACTGAGCCACACCAGCCAGGGCCAATGTTTACTTTTTAATCAATTCTTTTCTGTCTCAGTACAGAATGTATGCTCAGAATATTCATTCGTTCATTCATATACACAGAACACACACACACACACCATAGATGTTTACTACATATTTAAGATCAACAGTAGGATTTTCAGTTTCAACTTAAAAAAGAAAGATGTCATTAAAACTCTTGGGAAACCCCCTTTATCATCAGGGCAAGATATTCCATCACAGGTGGATTACATGATTTATTTCCCCATTCCCATCTCGTCTCCCCCTTAGGCTGTTTCTGGGTCTGGGACTGGCTTTGTGCTGCCTTCACCTGCATTTCCCAGCTGGGGCTTAGGCGTGGTCCCCCAGCTGCCTGGCTCTGCTTCCCCAGTTAGCCCACCTGTGCTCAGTGCCTGCAAACTCTCCTCTTCTGCGCACTCTGCTCCAGTTTATGTGCAACCTCACAGCCTCCCTGCTCCTCGCCCCAAGGCTAGTTCGGCCCCAGTTCCCTGTCTCCTCCCCACTTTCCAGGATTCCACATCTTCACCTTCCTGGAGGACACCACAGTGGTTCCTGGCTCTTTCCGGGCAGGGGGCGGGGGGGCCCACCCCGGCCCACCCCGGCCCACCCCGGCCCACTTGCAACATCTCCAGAGCCCTGGTCTAACTCTCACAATGCTGGAACAAACTAGGAGGACAGACATAAAACAACATAACAACATTTCATAGGTTACTTGTCAAGTCCTGTACTTACCTTTTTCTCAGTTATCTGTATATTAACACTACGAGAGGCCTGATTTAATCACATCTGAAAATAGTCCTAGAGGCTTTATTTGGTAATAAGCCCGATAAAAATCGGTAATGGAATGTGGCTGCCCCCCCAAAAAGTTAATGTCATTTCCAGCCACCTATATTTTTAGGCTCAAAACCAATAGAAGGAAGTCAGGTCAAAATAAGGAAAGAGCTTCACAGACTGGCAGCGAGTTGCCCACCACTGGCAATGTTCGAAAAGATGGAGTCCCTTATGCCTCGAAGATTCTATTGCTACCCACGCAAAAGTATTGCACTTCTTAATGACCTCAGAGAGAGAGAAAACCCACACTGTCCATGGGAAGTGTGAGCTCTGGCTTCACTGGTGAGCTTTCATTATGTAGCCTGTTCCCTGGAGTAATCGGAGCCCAGAGGCCTTCAAAGGGCAAGTGAGGTGTGTGGCTGCTCCTGACGTGGGCCCTGAACAGGCCCCAAGGCAGGCTTTTCACCAGTGGCTGGGCCTGGGTGGAGAGAGGCAGCACCGGGATCTCACTCACTCGGACACTCTCTCTGAGCCCCCACCCCCCTCCTCCCTGGCCCCATGATGCTCTGCTGCGGTCGCTGCACTGGCTGCTCTCAACCCACAGCAGCTCCCACAGACACCTGCTTGTTATTCATGCAACACACGTTCCCTCCCTCAGGCCTGTGGTACAGGATGGTCTACAAGGGTGCCTGAGGGAAAGTTTCCGTTTCCCTCAGGCAGAGGGGTCAAGAGACCACGGGTCTTACAGGACCAAAGCAGAGGACATCTGAAAGGCTGTGTCTGCAGACAAAAGAGATGCAGTGCCAAAGCACAGCAGTGGGGTAGGGGCAGGCACTGGAAAAGACAGCAGTCAGCATGCTGAGTGGCTTGGTCTGGCTGGGGATGAAGTGCTACAAAAAATGGGGGTGGGACATGAGGCTGGAGTGGCAGATGGGGCTCCGAATAACAGCCATACCAAGGAACCTGGCTTTCAATCCAAAGGCCTGGGGGAGCCACTGAAGAACAACAGGGAAAACCTGACAAATTCAAGGACTATGGGGTGGGTGGTTCCTCTTAAGGGCAATGACCAGGTGAAAGAAAGAATGAAAAGCTCTGATCCTTAAATTCTTGACCCCATACCAGCAGAGACCGACATGAGACCTCTCATAGCACCATGCGGAGTTGGAGCTTCATTCTCACTGACACGCATTTGACTTTGCTTTCCATGCCCGGCTGCCTCTGCCCGCGTGATCCTCCACAGACTCGCCTTCTACACAGACTCAGTGTTGACGACAACCTTGCTTCTGAGGAACCCATTTTTCTGCAATGTTAGAAAATTTGTTGATTGTCTTCCTTCATTAGTTTTTACCATGTTCCAAATCACCTGGAGGCAGCCAGAAGGGTGCAGTCACCTATTGAAAATTCAAGTGACAGCATCACTGGGGAGACAGCACCTCTGAGGTCAGCGTGCTGAGCTACAGTGTACAGCATATGCCTTGAACCAGCAACCAGAACACAGGCCAGGACCCAGCGGTGGACGCTAATGTCAGCACGCTAATGACCCTCTTGCAGCATTTTTGCTTCCCATTCCCATGATGCAGGGTTTTAATATTTGGTTTAAATATTTCTGTCTTGAGAGAACACTTCCATCAGAAGACAAAACCATGGTTTCAAGCTCTTGGCCATTTCAGAAACTTGGCTGTTTCACCTCTGTATAACCGCAGTGCTGTCACACGGCCACTACATGTGGCAGGAAGACAGGCTGGAACCTAGCAGGGTTCCTGGGACTGCTCCTGGCACCGTGAGTGGTAAAGGGGAATGGAAGCTGTGGCCATGGTGCTCGAGCTAGTGTGTGCTGGTTTCCTTGGAGTGCAGACCCCAGTTACAGCCGGTTTCACGCTCCAGCAGCACCTCCCTGCATTATGGAAAACAGTTGGGCAGCATGAATGGTGGCATGCAATTATGCCATAATTTTACCACAGGTTTAAAAATATAAATAACCCCCAAAGGACTAATAATAGTCAAAAAATCAGAAAGTGATATGTTTGAGGGTATTTATTACATTGTTTTTAATATACTTATTTAATCATGAATTTATATAATTTGATTTTTAATAATGGCTGTTTTGAACAAATGGCCCACAGCATTGCTGAAAATGTACTAATCTATTCTCACATGTCAGTACAAGACAGATTCAGCACATCACTGAGGAGAATTCCATAGAAAAAGGGCTCAGATCCCTCAGAAATGCAGGTTTGGGTCACCTTTCCTGGTTAAGTAATCCAGTTGAGGTTCTGGCTGCAGGCAAAGGGAAGCTCCAGGATTGTGGGGGAGAAACGTCACCAGTTCCTTTTCTGGTCTGGGGTCCAGTTGCAAAACGGAAGACGAGGGCAGTTACCCACAGTTCCTTTCACTGCATGTGTACCCCTATGGGCTTTTACCGATTTTCCTTGTCTTTCCTGCCATTATCCCTCACTCTTGGCATAGTTAACTTTACAATTTAGTCTCTAGGTCAGATCACAGAATTTTGAAAAAGAAAGTGACAAAACTAGAGGAGGAGGATGCCCCAGAGACCCTGGACTTGAACCCAAAACTGGTGACAGTTCTTAAGAGACAGTGGGTTGTCTCCCCTTGAAAAATGGGTGAACACATTTTTTTTTATTACATGAGGGTTGGAACAGAGGGAGTTATGTTTGTTTTGTTTTAAAGAAGGGGTATTACTGATATGGTAAAATCTCACAGTAACATACTACCTCCTAATGCAAACCCAGACACAGCACAACAATAACTGCCTCGGTCCTCTGCCAACCTCTGTCCTCAAACGGAGGTAGGCTCAGTTTGTCTTCTGCTTCTGCAACGGGATCAAGGGAGCTGGAAGGAGGATGAAGCTGAGCAAGGAAACAGCAGGCAACCCGTATTGTGAAGTAGAGAAACGGACAGTGTAATCACTGGCATTGTCCCCATATCCGGACAACGTCATGAGAACCAGCCACGTAGGAGAGTCTTAGAATCACTGCAGCTGTTCTAGAATCCCTTCCCACCGCAGGACTCAGAACCATTCTCCTGATATTTGAGCTGGAGCTGACCCCAAATGACACCATATGTGAGCTGAGACCTAGACCCAGTTGAATCACGCAGTGGGATTCTCAGTGGGCCATCCAGCCAGCTGTGCTGTCTTGCCCAGTTATTAAATTTGGTCACAATAATACAGCCCACAGTTAAGGAGACTTGAATACTGGAGGGGACTTACTCATAGCACAACAACATGGTTTTATGGTGTTGGATAGTAAAGGGAAACTGGTAGATATTTGTATTTTATTTGTTTGATCTTTGACTTTGGATTTAAGTCCATTTCCATCATTGAGAAATTCCCACCTTATGAGTCTCAGTATGAGGCAGTGCTGATGATGCCCAATGCTCACCTTCCCAGCATCCCTCGGAGTCGGCACAGTTAGGTGCCCAGGACCTGGCACTGGACCAGTTCTCAGACATGGTTTGGCTGCGTAGCCTTGAGACATCTTCCCAGTGACTCCATGAGCTTCCTAATATTTTTTTCAATAAACGACCTTACTTCTTAAATCAGACAACTATTCTTGTAGCTGAACTCTTTGGTTAATATTATATAAATAATTTCCAAGGGGAAGTAGCCAAGTTTCATTCTAACTTTTGGAAGAGTGACCCCAGAAGCAGGGCCACCCACTGAGAGTTCTGGGCACAGAGTGGGTTGAAGTGAAATGAACAATCACTGTGCGCAGCTATGAAATGCTCTTGAATGAGTCTGCTTCTGGTATCAATTTGCCGCCTCCTTGGTGAGCTCTTTGAATCCTCTGCCTTTAATCTCGCCTTTCAAATGGCCTGTCTTCCAGTCACTATTGTAGAGGCAGGAGAGGAGCTCTGATATCCGCAGCAGCCCCATTCTCCCCTGTGTTTTTTGCCAGCTTTGTTCATGCACATAAGCGAGAGCTGACTGCATCTCAGCAAAGGGGAGGGGTGAATGGACATGCATGTGAGCACACGTATATCTCAACCAAACTTAGTGTCAACAAAAGCAACCCCGAAATTCACAATTCAGAGAAAACAGCAGGAACCTGATGGGTCCATATGCCAAAACAGACAACGACCACCCCACAAACGGAACCTCATAAAACTTTGGTGCTCAGAAGTAATTTTGTAATAATCGAAGCCTCTCTCTTTCTTATCAGGTCTAGATACTAGAATTCAGTTATTTATCTGAGGTCACACCCATTCTCAGGAACATGCCCAGGTGCCAGGACCAAATCTTGCTCACAGCTATACATTTCACAAAACCTTATAAATTCTCATCATTAAAGATGTCCTGGAGGGTCCATAGATATTACCAAATGTGATCTCACATGCACATTCATTCCCATTCTCATTCTTTCTTTCCCTCTCTCTGTCTCAGTCTCCAGCAAGACAAAGAGACTTTCTACAGAAAGAAAAATCCCGACTTCCAATGAAGTGCATTCATCACTAAAGACCCTTCACTTGATTTAAAGTTAATTCCCCCTCCCCCAGGACATGAACTTCTTCTCTGGAACAGGGCCATTTTAGAATGCTCCCAGTAAGCTTTGAACTGTAGAAATTCACTGTGCTAGTTTTTCCAGCATAGGCCCTGGCTTTCCCTGCTAACCGTCACAGCCGAGGCATAAGGACAGACCAACCTCTTGAACACACCCGGCTACGAATGCAGAAGGGAGAGGACTGGCATGCGCTGCTGCTCAATGTTTTCATTGTAAAGTAGTGACAGAAAAAGCTGTCTGTTCCACACAGGTCCTAAAGGTGCCCTCCTCTGGTGTAGAGAAGTGACTCAGTGGCAAACACAAACGACTTTACAGACTTATGTTTTTCTTTGGCCTTTAGGAAGGTCAGAGCTGACTTTGCAGCCCAAGTGTAGTTATGATATGGGGAGTTTCTCCTACTTTATCTTACCCCTCAATTTTCTAATATAACTACTTTTACCTTGTGTATATATTTCTGTAAGTTATTGCTTATTTTTATAGAGTCATTGAAAGTTTTAAAGGTATTACAGAGAGGACCTGCTTACTATGTGCCTAGTTTCCCCCATTGGTTACACTACATAAATACAAGGAATTATCAGAACCAGAAACTTGATTTTGGTACAGAGGGTATGCGTAATTCTAGGTCATGTGATCACCTGAATAGATTCATATAACTATGTAACCTCACCTGCAGCCAAGATACAGAGCTCTTCCACCACCATGAAGTTCTCCTCGTGATGTTGCTTCCCGCTCATACCCACTCCCCCTAACCCTGGCAACCACTGATCTGCTCTTCACTGTCATTTTGTCATTTTGAGGATGTTAGATGTTCTTTTTTAAAAAAAGATTTTATTTATTTATTTTTAGAGAGGGAAGGGAGGGAGATAGAGATAGAGAGAGAGAGAGAGAGAGAGAGAGAGAGAGAGAGAGAAACATCAATGTGCGGTTGCTGGGGGTTCTGGCCTGCAACTCAGGAATGTACCCTGGCTGGGAATCGAACCTGGGACACTTTGGTTCCCAGCCCGCGCTCAATCCATTGAGCTACGCCAGCCAGGAGATGTTCTTGAAGTACATTTACTTGCCCACTCAACTCTCTTCTTTAGATCGTTTTCATCTGCTGTTTTTTTGTACATTCGCTTTTTCACGTGGAAGTCTCTGGGCTAGGGCAGCCAGTTCCGGAGAGAGCCAAAGTTTTCTAAGCACCCCTACAGTCAGTAGCTTTTAATTTGGCTTAGGAGATTTAGAAACAAAACCAAGTAAAACAGATTTTGGAGTTCTGGCTTCCAGAACAGTGACAGAATAAATTCTATTGCTTCAAGCCACCATATTTGTGGTAGTTTGTTACAGCAACCATAGGAAACTAATACAGTCCCCAACAATCAGGACACGCCTTTCTGATACAAGGTATCTTTTGCAAACTTCTCTGAGTTCAGAATAAAAGTAAAACTCTCCCAAAAGAGAATCTCTTGCCACATGGCTGTGCTTTGATTTTGAAAACTGACCTGTTGTCATCAATAGTAAAATATTAATGAGTAAAGAAGGCTGCACAGAAGTAGAATTTGAGTTGTTCCTTGAAGAATTAGGTGAACTGTGGTAGGAAGGAATGGGGTGAGAGATGGCTTCAGGTGGTGGGAATAAAGGGGTCTAAGCAAGGAGGCTGGAAAGCCTCGGACTGTGAGGTCATGACACGGGTCCAGTGTGGCTGGGAGAGAAGAGGGTCCTTATCGGGAAAAGCGGGAAAAGCACTTAGTACAAATGCCTTGGCTCCCTCCTTTATCAGTCCAGGCATGGGTTTTCACTAGCTTCCCTCCTATACGAGTGACCCCAGCAGTGTTGGAAACTCCTACACATTATTTTTCTAAGATCTGAGCCTAAAGAGTGGTGTTCTGTGGTTTGCTGTAAATCCCACCTAAGTGAGTCCTGTCGACTCCCGTGCCAGGAAGCTATTTGGATCCTAGTAGGATAGAAGCTTTCTCCTCCTCTGGGAAATGGCTCCGTGAATTACTGACCACCTGTTTATCACTGTCTTAGTTATCACTCTGTGATAGTTCTCACAGTCCAGTTTGGGGTGGGTGCGATAATTCACAAAGCAAGCTGATGGACTTGTCATCTGTCTCCAAGGACCCTGCCACTCACTTCAGTCCCATGAGCCAAGAAGAAAAATATGGTGAAGTCTGTTTTACCCAGTATTCTGCTCAAGCCGTTAATGAGCACATCCGCAGCATGACGATGGTATCCGCGGTGTTGATGAAGACCCTGCAATGACATGTGGTCTTGACAGGACTTGTGAATTCTCAAAGGCAAAGTAAATTGCTTTAATACAGTTGCTTATTTACAAAAAATCTGCATTAGCCAGAATGTTGAATTCCCTGCCCACAATAAAGAAAAAACTCGGTTCTTCACAATCAATCCCCAATGGGCAAGTTCCCCCCAAATCCCTGCCTATTTATCCAAGACTGTCATTTGTTTTCTTACAAGAAATTGCAGGAAGATTTGGAATTTGAAAGACTACGTAGGTTTTGAAGCAGAGGGAGGAGCTGCGTAGACCCATGGAACACAGTGAAGAGTCAAAAACCAGCCTGGGACACATACAGGAGTTTAGTACATCTCAATGTGGCATTACACATCAGTGGAGAAAACAAAGACTTTTGATTTAAAGATAAAGGATAATTGATTAATTAGACAATCTGGCTAACAATGTGGACAGTAATCAGACTGAACCTGCACCTTACATGATACCATAAAAACAAATTCCAAATGGATTATTTGTTTAATATAAGTAATAAGATAATAAAAGCACTAGTAAAATATAGATACACATGTTGGGGAAAATGTGTATGGTATGACACCAATGCACAAACCACAAAGGTCTGACAAATTTTATTCTCTACAACATTGAACCTTCTGAATTAAAGAAAAAATGAAGTTAAAGGACAAATAAGAAAATCAGAGGGAAACACTTGCCACTTATATGGCAAAGAGTTAACATCCTTTATAGCTGATTCTTAAATTAGCTACAAGGGTTAAGAGCAATTCTTGCCCACAGAGTCCAATTCAATCAAGCACTCAACTCTCTTTAAAAAGAAAAAAAAGGTAGGAAGCCTATTTATTGGATTTCCTGAACAGAGAAGGAAGTGGCCCAACATCCTGTGCCATAACCTTCTAAGGACAGGCTTCCTTGGAAGGGATGCATGCAGTGTTATTGAAAAATACACACCAAGCATTAACAGCTATATGTAGGTTTGGGGTAAATTATTTTTTTTCTTTTTCCCATCTATATTTTCTAAAAGTTTCTAAATTGAATATTCTTTGCTTCGAAGTAAAGGGAAATACGTATATCAGCCCATGTTCTTAATTGCAAGTGAGAAACTTCTGGCTGTTTAAGCAAACAGAGGGTGTGTTAAGAAAACACTGGGTAGCTCACTGAATCACAGAGAAGCTGGGAAACCAGGTGTAGACCTCAGTAGACAGGAAAGGCTTCCAAATGCTACTTGAAAGTCTCTCTTTTCGGAAACAGCAGCTGCCCCATCAAACATTAGATGCTAACCTTTGGGCCACCTCCATTTTTTCAGCAGGAACTTGGTTTTGGAGCACATCCAAGCGCCCCTGTTTTGGGAGAGAAAGGTCAGTACCACGTCTGTGTGGGCCCTGAGAAAGAAGATACCTACTAAGAAGGGTTCCTGGTGGCTAACTGGGCCCAAATTTTTAAAAACCAAGCCTGGCAGCTACTTCTACACAGGGGCCTCTCGCACAAACTTCACCTCAAGGACAAGCCTGCACTGAGCTGCCTGCCTGCCTGCACTGTGTTTCTGCCATCTGAACCAGCCCTTGTAGAGGAGTTCCTGGAGTCCTATTTCAACCAATAGGACTGAGACTTTCCCCCTCCAGTCAGAGCTGTGCAGCTATATCCCCCATCAACATCTTCATGGAACAATCAGCAGCTCCATTCTGACCACACAAGACAATGCTTTTTGGACCAATCAACTGTGAAGATTTGGAGCTCTCATTTGCATGAAGAGGGACCAACTGGAGACCAGGGGTGGGGATTTCTGTCTATATAAGCCAGTTCCCCACGGGCTCTAGGAGTACACTTTCTCTTTCCACATGAAGACTGAAGATTGTGTTTTCCTGGCTGCACTGAAACAGCAAAGGTGTGTCACTGGAACAGAGCGGAGCCAGCACATCAGAGCGGAGCAGAGTCCAGGGCAAAGCAGACCAGCACGGAGCAGAGCAGAGCTATCCAACTCTAGGGGCCTGGCCCCAGGGCTGCCTCACCAACGTGCTGTATCACAGCTGAGCTGTTTTGCACTGAATACAGTTTTCTTCTTCACCACACCTCAAACTGGAGATTTGTGTTGGCTTTGAATTGGCACCAACAACCACTGGTTGACATCTGCCTCTTACTGTCACTTCTTCCCCTAGTCAAAGTCAAGGGCACTGATGGCAAAATGACCACCTCTGGGTCATGTGCTCACATCCCCGGATATCGGGAAAGCAAACATTGGGCATTTTCAGCCTCTATAGAGGGCAGGTGTCTGTTCCTCTCACTAACACTCATAAGGCAGAGACAGCGCTTGCAGGGAAGCCCCACGGCCGGCTAGAGTCCAAGAGCAGGAGCGTGCAGGTCCCGCTGCCGTAGCCACGCCCTCATGCCGCGGGTGCCAGCGGTCTGCTCCAGCTACCAGAACCAGAGCGCAGAGGGGCACAACATCCTCAGCAAATGGAAATTCAGCTTCTGGTCCTTCGAAACAGTAACTCACGCGAAGCTTCCAGGACCCAACCCAAGCCAGACAAGCCCAATGTTTGTTTTCCAAGCCACATATGATCATATATACAATGATCTCTTTAAGAAAGACAAAGAACTGTATCCCAGCAGGTGGCCCCTTTAAAGTCCCCAGCGTGGTTGTCTCCGGTAGGTGTGACCTGTGGAGCAGGCATCACACTGACCCCAGGTCCGGGTGTCTGTGTAAGGCGGGCGCATATGCTGAGTGTTGTGCTGAGCCTGGCACGTGCGATGCAAACATCCCCTCCTCTTACTTAAGGGAAAGTTTGTGTCCCTGATGCTGCTTGGACAGTGGAAGGGCTGGAGCCATTTGGGGCAGCGAGCAGGCTTGTAGGTCGTACAGACGTAAACATGATGTCCACATTGACAAAGTCAGGGGAAGGTTCTGACAGGATACCACACAGCTTAGAAGGGGGCGTGGCGGAATGCGCAGAATTCCATTTCTTTTCACACTGTGGGGCTGCCTACTTTCCTTTGCAGGCAGGTGTGTGCCTGGATGTGTGGTATGGTGTGCACTGATACACACGTGGGCCGGTTGCCTCACACACCTCTGGGGATATGTTGGATCTGCTACTTAAGACTCCTGAAAGGAAAGGTACTTTTAAACAGATTTTTAGCAAAGTGACACCAGGTTGTATAAGGTTAAGATAATCATTGCCCGGGTTTTGCCCATGCACTTGATCACTGGGTGCTGCTTCGAAACTCCCAGGCTTGCCATTGTTACCGTGAGGGACCACGGTCCTCAGGGTGGGGCTTGATCATACTCAGGTGAATGACGCCAAATGGAAAACTTGGTCTTCACGTTGTCACACTTGCAATTTTTTTTTTTAAAGATTTTATTTATTTATTTTTCGAGAGGGGAGGGAGGGAGAGAGAGAGAAAGAGAAACATCAATGTGCGGTTGCTGGGGGTTATGGCCTGCAACCCAGGAATGTACCCTGGCTGGGAATCGAACCTGGGACACTTTGGTTCCCAGCCCGCGCTCAATCCACTGAGCTACGCCAGCCAGGGCTACACTTGCAATTTTTAATAAACTACTAAGTTTTCTGTAAAAAAAGGATTCATAGGCAGAGAATTCCCTAAACATAGAGAGGTGGTTGATATGTTGTGTGGTTATGGCTCACGGCATAACACTTTTTTTAAAAAAAGAGAGTTCTATCAAAAATACAGAGGGAAGGGGAAATCTGTGAAAAGCAACAATAGTTTAGAGGGAATTGTGAATTCAGGGTGGGCGGATATAATTCATGCAGAATTGATGCCTCCACTTGTTGCAAATTATCATCCCCTGAAAATACGGTTTTAACTCTTGATTAATACATCATTGGGGGTTAACATGCTTTTTTTAAATGAAAATTCATTCGTAATAGTTAACATGCTATAATTTACAACTGTTATAAATTAACCTGGTGAACTGTTTTCTAATTCCTGTCTCGGGAAACTACAGCGTTTTCTGTCCTGGAATGGAGGCGAGGGCAGTGCGAGCACCCGCAGGCCCAGACTCGGAGGTGCGCGGGGCGGAGGGGGCGGGGCCCTGAGGTGCGGTGAGAGCACTGGAGGCCTGCAGGGACACAGGAAACAGAACGCAACAGAGAGGAAGGAAGGCAGAAACTACCCAAGATAAACATGTGCCTTTTAACAACCTGTTTGAAACATCTATACACCAAGAATAAGGCAGGAGAAAAAAAAAAAGTTCTTCATGGACCCAAAGGACTCAAAATGTGGACTACCATTAGTCTGAGTTCAATGATCTCATAGGCTACAAATTAGTCCAAAATAAAATTATTTAAAAACTAGCTTAAGCCTCTTGCCATCAAGTCTGACAGAAGTGTTTGGGAAGATGCCCCTGTTCTTGCACGGCCCACGTCCTGGAGGGCGTGCACGCTCCAGCAAGAAGTGTCCTGACTGCTGGGCTGGGGCCACAGGCCATGTTGGCCGCCTCGGAACCAGGGTCCCTGTGCTCTTACTAACGGATGCTGGGCTTCGAGTGTGGGATGCCCTCTGCCTGGCACTGGCTGCTGGGAAATTGAGTCAAATTGAGGTCAGCTGCAGAAAAGTAACCAGAATACTTGATGTTCACGGTATGTTTTCTGCATCCCCAGCTGCTGCTTGTTTTTCCTGTCCTTTTAGTATTTACCATCTCCCTCCCCCCGCCTTATTAATGAAAAATTGCATGTCGCCTTAATTTACAATCCTTTCTGCAATGAGGTAAGGTGAAAACACTAAATATGCATATTGACATTCACTTGGGAACCTAGAATATAAGTTCCAGGCGCTAGCTCCTTTTTCTCATTAGCATCAGATCACAATTGAAATTACCTCAAATTCTCTGTTGTCCTGGTAACTGCTCTCTACTTAGAGAACACAGAGGCCGAAATTGCCTGAAAGGGTCTGGAAGAAAGCAAGGGCTTATTAAGGAATGCTTCCTGATGTTCATAAGCAACGCAGCAAGCTGAGCCAGATGGTGGCACGCAGTCAGAGAAAAGCCCTCCTCACGGTCATCCCAGTTGCTGTGATGTATTGGGCTTTGCCACTGTTAAGAGGCTATGCACATTATAATAACAAGATTGGCTATGGCACAGCAAAAATATTGACAATGAATAGTATTTTGGATCATCACAGATTGCAAATCCTCTTAAACACTTTCAACTCTAACAGATATATTTAGGCTTCGAGGAACAGTAGCTGGGGGAATTTCTTAAAGTGTCAATTGGTGTGAATGAATAGAGATGGTTTTAGAAGAACTATATTGCTTAGGGATTAGGGCCAACTGGAATAATTCACTTTAAAAAAAAAATAAGAGCCTCAGAGCTCCAGGGAGCAGCTCCCCTCCATGTGACTGAGGCAGGCACACTTCTGTCCTCAGGGCTGTGCTTGCAAGCCCTTCGGTGCTTTGCCGGCCGGTCCCCCCTCCATCCCACAGAGAACAGTCTGTAGTGATGCATTGTGCATACATGGCAGCTTGAAACTCCTGTAAGTGAGACAATGTTTCTAGCAACAACAGAGAGGAAAAAATTTAGGTAGCAGTCATTTTTATTTTGGCTCAACGGATTTTTAGCAGGAATACTCTGCATATGAATTGGCTTCATTTTTAAATCCTGAAGAGAATTTCTGAAGAAGCCCATAAGGTGCCACTTTACTCAGAGGCAATTTTTAAAAAGCCTAGAATAGCCAGAAAGAAAATCACAAAATTTGTTTGGACATTGTAGGGGAAAAGTTACAAATTATAACACTATTCCTTCCCACATGCTCCGGGTCTATGTGCCTTTATCCTCCTACGTAACACTGGCCCCCCAGTTTCTGGAGGTGGGAATGGGATGGGAGGCATAATGAAAACAGCAAGAAAAGTCTATGTTAAGGTGTTGCTCGTCATGTTTTAACTGCAACTATGAAAAGTGTGTTACCAGCACTTAATAAGCAGCACGGTGCATACGTTCCCCCCACAGGTGAGTGGCTGTTCTGCGCGTGGAATTCCAGTCCTTTCTGGATTGTTGGGGTATCACTAGTAAAAGCAACACTCATTAGAAGTAACTTCTCTTCAGGTCTTTCCCCACCATGGTCTTTAAAGACCACTGGAGTAGGCATTTTCAAACTCAAATTCTTTACAATATAGAGTGATCTGATGAAAACTAAGAGACATGTGGTGTCTCAAAATGAAGTATCAACAGAGGGGTCCCGGCTGCTTGGATCTCCTGCAGGCACCACTTTTAAAGGGGCCTTCGCCACATTCTTCTAGCCTGTAAGAAAGCAACTTAATGATGCATAAAACTAGTTATTATAAAATAACTAGTGAATCTGCACAGTAGCTATTCACAATGTGGACAATGACACTCCTTCACGGCCTATTTTCTTTTACACGCATGCCCCCTCCCCACCCTTAATGCAGTCTGTATACGTAAAGCAAATACTCCGTGCAGCGGGGCCTGGGCCTTAAAACCACATAAAAGAGTCCTGTAGTTTAATGGTCCTTAAATGCTCAACATCTTTTTCACTTAATGTAAAATCCATCTGATCTAATAGCCGTGACTGAATTATAGATATATAATTTTTTTCTATTAAATGTTAATCTTCTGACTTGGCAGAGCAATAGAAGTCTTCTAAATTATTAAGAAGGCAATAACCTCTCTACACTCCTTCCCGATTTCAGAATATTCCCAGGACTGTTATCTCAAAAAAATTGCAAACCTGTTTAAAATATAAAATTCAGGCCCAGTAAGTACAAGTTGATGCTAAATATCAATTATAAGGGGCACGTTTTCACTGATGCCTCATGTCACTGAATGGGACACACACACACACACACACACACACACACACACACACACACGATGGGGAAGGCAGCCCTCACAGCCTTGGCTCCATCTCACCTACATATGACACTTTTGTAACCTTCCCTTTGGTTGAATTCATTCATCATCAGTGTTTGTTCATGCAGATGTAAATAATGAAAATGCCCTCTAATGAGTAAGTGATGCCACATGCCCAATTATGTTACATACAAGTGCGCTCACTGCTGAGGGGGTCTTACTGGAATGCCATCTCTGCTGCTTCATCTTAAAAAGAAATCTCTGCATTCATGACTCTTGCCAGCCAAAGGCCCCCATGTGCTATAAGAAACAGAGGTGATGCTAAGAAGCAGATTAGTATGTACCTGGAGAGGTCGGTCTAGAAGGCCTTGTTTCAAATAGCCAAGGCCCAAAACACAGGCAAGAATTTCCAACAATGAAGTGTCAGCTCCAGTTCGGGGGGAACAGTGGAGCAAGAGCAGGACTGCCTAGTGTCCATTCTGTATTGTGTGCACGATGCATTCTGAGCATGATGCATTCTATGGTGCCATTCCTATTTTTCTTTCTGAAAATTATTCACAACATTTAGCAGCCAGGAGTAAGGTCCACGTTCTTTTTTTCTGCCAGATGTGAGCAGCCACACTCTGCATGCTCATCACAGGCAGTCTTCTTTCAACCCTCATTTTAGCACCAGAGGTATGTCATTACTTAGATGAACAGAATGTGCAAGAGGAAAAAAGATCATCACAAGGCTGAAGAATCCAGTGATGAGGAAAACACAGAGGCAGTGAGAAGTCATTTTCCTCCACCGTGGTGAAGCAGACATAACCACTGCTGGCTAACGGCTGGCATCCGTGTAAGCAGTCACCATGGACACCAACAGCTCATCTGAACCTCTGCCCTATTCTATCTTGAAACAAGTGAACCAAGAGCACGCCCTTCAGACAGGTAAGAAGCGTGTGTATACGAGAACAGCACTTACATCCCCGTTAACAGACAGCTGGGACCACTCGGGAAATAGGGGATCACCTTCTAAAGCTGCAAGATTTTTAAAGCAGCAATAATCCCATGCCTTTAGAATAACAGAAAATTTTAAACTACAACATTTGGTTGGGAACAAGAGAAAAGGTTAAAATAAAAACCAAGCCATCAGAAAGATTAAACTAATTTAATCTGTAGTTTTAGAACAACACAGGTATAGTGAAAGATTAGTCACTGTAATGTGAAAACTTAAGATGTTCATCGGATGAATGTTTGATTTTATGTGAATAGTTCTTTACAACACTGATGCTCTGTGGAAAGGAACAAGCTTTTCTGATGAACCAGGAGCGACAATAAAGACTAAACAATGGAAGTGTAATAGAGCTTTCCACAGACGGGACCGCACTCCACAGGAGCTCGGCAGTCCTTCCAGAGAGCACTCACGTCTTAGACAGCAACACTTCTTCTCTCTCTTGGCCAGGAATTCAGACCTCACAGTCCTTCTGAGCACAGGGCAGCAGAGATCAGCATCACCCGTTTTGTATGTTCCACTCACTTACTGTCTAAAAACATCAGCTGTCAGTGTTGTAAATGCAGTCTCTGCCTTTGATATCACAAGATGAGCGAATGAGTGGTTGGGACGAGTTCAAGAGTACCTGGTGCTTCCTTCACTCTACACAGCAGCTGCAAATGGGTATCACCAGCTGTACTTTGAACCCCATGGATCTCTACACCAAATTCTCCAAAGATAGTAAATAGACTTTGGTTCCTCACAAGGATGCTGAAAACAATATTCCACAGAAAACACTTTATTGATGGTTGAAGACAAAATAAAATACAAATAAAGTTCCCTTTCCAGCCCTAATACGAACAACACAGCACCGAGATGTGACTATTCAGTTAGGAACTTACTCCACTGTGGGGCTTCGGCAGGAGACCTGACACTCGTGAGACAGAACCCAGGCTGTACAACGGGGTCCCCAACCTCCGGGCCCGTTAGGAACAGGCCACACAGCAGGAGGTGAGCTGGAATGTAACATGCTTGAATCATCCCGAAACCATCCACCCCCTACCCCAGGTCCATGGAAAAATTGTCTTTCACAAAACCGGTCCCTGGTGCCAGAAAGGTTGGGACATTAAATATAAAAATTAAAGAATCCAAATATTGCTTATGTAAACCCTGCACTTCCACCTAAAGAGCTAAGAGTAAATCCTGTCCTGACCTTTCACTGTTGTCTCCACACGGAAGAACCTCGATGACTCCTTTGGTGGGAAAAGCTACCCCGACGGTCCTGTGCCCTCGTTATCACACCAGAGTGGGGCCTGACATTCCAAGATGATTGCTAATGTACGTTTTGCAATTGAAAAAACTGGCAGAAATAATTCATTTGTTCAGTTTATTTGCTAATAGTCAAATTAGTAATTTTCAATGTGAATGGTAAACAAAATTCATAAAAATATCAAAACATATAAACTTTAATGAGATGTAGTTAATAAAAATGGTTGGTTACAACAGAGTATTTACTATAAACATGTCCAATTTTATTTATTATTTTCTTGCTAACTACATTCTTAAAGTTTACTATATTATTGCACTTTTGTCTAAAATCTTAAAGATCTATTTTCATGCTCTTTTGCAAAAAAGTTGCATTTCACATTATTAATTTCATTAGTGCAATTTTCCTATAAATAAGCACAAACATTTGGTGGATGCATGTGTAACGAATGCTTGGTTATTACAGTTGCAAATATCAACATAAATGAGCTAAAATTTTTGACTCTGAAATATCTAGCATACCACTTATACTTCTCTAAATACTGCAGCAAGAACAGTCACCACAAGTGAAAATCAAGGTACTGTTGTGGAGATTACGAGGCAATTTTATTATAAATTCCTGATATATTCCACCCTGGCCTGTTCTTAATCTAAATGTAATTTAGCACTGCAAACCATTATGAAAAGAAATTTATTTTAAAAGGCATAAAAGTTACTTGTGTAAGAAAAAAATCTGTAATTCCAAAAGAAGTCAAAGGCACTCAAGTTACTTCAGTAAAAATGAACTTGGCCAGCCAAGTTACAACGCATTCCTTGAAACTGCATCAGTCTCATGGCTCAGACTGAAAATCTGAGAGATCTTTTGATCCACTTGAAAGTGGCCACCGACCAAATTAATTTCTCTGAGAGAAATCTTTAAGCAATTTTTTCAGCCTAACCCCTCTTCAACCCCACTCAGACGGCTCATGTTTTATCAGGGATGCAAGGTTTGAACGTACATGGCCAGTCCAGGGCAAAGCGTTATACTGTTTGCCTAACTGTAAAACTAACACATGTGGAAGATAAGATTGGAACTGATATTAAAAAAACTCAATAACATACTCATCTAATTTTTAAAAACCTATTGATGGAATAAAATATATTTTATTTCAATTATACTAGTACAGAAAGGCTCAGAAAGGCCACGCAGCTGCAAGAGAACACTCAGCACCAGAGGGTGAGGCGGACGCCGTGGGTCAGCGCTGACCCTAGCACACGAGCCCCTGCCGCATCTGTATGATCTGGAGCAAGGCTGCCTGCACATCCGCGTCCATGTGACCCTTGAGACAAAGAAGAAAGGGGAGAAATAGTTCGTGTCATCTTCATTTACACAAGAGTTCGAATGAAAGACTAAGGCTTTATAATAGGGCGCAACTGGCTGTGATTTACCAAATGCCAAAACCTTACCACCTTGGTTATATTCTAAAGGATTTACTGGAAAATGGAGTAGAGCTCTATCATGGAAACAAAGAAACTCATTTAAAAGTTGTGCACACCAGTTGCTCTTAACATCTATTATCAGAAAACAGACACACTTTTCTTTTATAACAGCTTGGATAATAAGGCACAGCGTGAGTTATAAATGAGCAAAGTAAACTGCAAGGAAATTTTTATTCTTGCTCCTGCTGAGAGGTTTTTATTTTAATTAGAAAGGTTATTAATGAAAAAATCCCCATATTTATATATTTTACATAAATAGAATCATACATGTAATTTTGCAACTTGCTTTTCAGCTGGTGTCATAGAAATCTATCCCAAGTTATTCCCCTAATTACTTCAAAATATTGTATAACATACCAGTATATGGCTATATCATAACTTCTTTACCCATTCCCCCAGTGATGGGTATTTTAAGATGTTTGCAATATTTATGAGCAGATTCCTAGAAAACAAATTGATGGGTCAAAAAGCAAGCTCAGCCCTGGCCGGGTGGCTCAGTTATTTGGAGCACTGTCCTGTGCACCAAAAGGTTGTGGGTTCAACCCCTGGTCAGGACACATACCTAGATTGGGGGTTCAACCCCTGGTTGGGGTGCATATGGGAGACAACCAACTGATGTCTCTCTCTCTCTCTCTCTCTCTCTCTCTCTCAAATCAATAAGCAGGTCCTCAGGTGAGAACTTTTTTTAAAAAAGCAAGCTCAATTTTTAATTTTGCTAAGTACTACAAAGTTTCCTTCTATAGAGATTGTAACAGTTTACACTCCCACCAACAGGGAATAAATGCCTACCTCTCACAAAGCCCTGCCCAACAAACACTACAGCCCGGCACCTTGTTTAACATTTACCAATCCCGTAAGAGAGAAATGACACCTCCTTGTTTATTTCCATTTCCCCCATTACTGGTGAGGTTGAGATCCTCTTAGGCATTTACTCACATATTTAGAAACACTTTAAACTTAAAAAGATGGCAAGCAGGTTGATTAAATGCAAGTCAGTATGTGAGTTTATTACAGTTCCCCCTCCTTTTACTTGCTGGAGTACTTGAATAGGTTTCAGCATAATGCTTCCTATTAATATAAAAAGTTTTGCTTCCAAAATCTGTTTCTATAACAGCAGGGTGTTTAAATTTCAAACATTAGCCATAGTTGACTAAACTGAATTTCTTAGTTAACTTTATGATGCCAGAAGGTAAGACTATTTCAGATGCCAGCTGCTTTTGTTATGTTTCATTAGGAGTCAGTGGAACAGTTTCAGAAGCTTGTTAGTTTGCAGCGTCTCTTGGGAGAGCATGCTCTTCCTCCCTCTCTAATACAGATCTATACACTTTCCTGCTATTTCCCCTCCTAAACTTCCCGTCCTGGTCCCTCAACAGCCTTCTCCAGTAACTGTAGCACACTTTCCAATTCCAGCTTACCTTCTACCCACTCAAGAGAAGGCAGCCCGAGGCATTTTCTTTTATCATCGCAGTCATTCTCTCCCATTGGTTTCCCATTCACCTCTTATAGGACCAGCCAGCCTTTTTCTTTTAAGAATTCTATGTCGTGGTTTCTTCCTTTTTATTATTTTATCCAGTTCTTTTTTAAAAATGACTTTTCTTTGACCTTTGCTCTGAATCCATGCTTTTGTTTCTTTTAACAGTGTGGCCTGACACACTTCAAATCCTAAACAATCCACTTATGTCTCACCTGCTATTCTAACATAGTCTCTTTTAGTACATATTCCTGAAAAACCTATCATGAGAATCTTGGAGATGCTGATCATAGGGTTTCTCCAGAGCATTAAGGATAGTATCTTTCATGTGTTAAACAATTTCTTAGTGAGATTTATTTTTTTAAATAGAGCTTTCTCATGAACCCAAAGAAGGGAATTCTTAATCGTATGCTTCACTGAGTTTAAGACTCAATACATAAGTATTATTGATAATCTCCTAACAGAATCAAATTTTTTCCTTAAATTATTATAATTCTGGGCACATCTTACTTGTCATTTTTTACTCTTATAGTGCTCTCTACATTTCAGAGAAATGCTCCCGCGCTACCAAGAGACAAGGAAGTCTGTCCCACTCTCCTCGTTACGCCACGTGTGGCCGTCAAGGCACCATCTCTGGCCAGCAACACCAGTAGCGTGTGCTGCTGTCGTGTGCTGCAAAACTGTGTAGAACACGGGTGATGAGCAGATGGTGATAACACTAAATTTAAGACGCTGTGTTGCCATATAGCTTTGTAAATTTCCCTGGGAGATGTGCAAGCCATGGTTAAAAGAAACACAATTATTTTTAACTAAGCATATGGGGCACAACTACTTTAAACATGACTTTCACATACATTTACTTGAACATAAAAAATTATTTTCTCTAAAATAATATCCTTTGAAAAGGAGAAACTGCTCTTTACCTGTGCAGCACTAAGAAGGTGTGTCCGATAAATTGCAATTACTTCTTGGTGCTGTCTGTCAGCATCCTAGAAATGTGGAAAGACAGGCAGATCAGAATTATCAGCATTCATGTTTTCAGACACATGGAGGCTTGTGACACTGCTGCCCTTGGGCCTGAGGCTACAAAACAGCAGTATTATTAAAGTGCTGCTGCTGCTGCTTGTAACAAACCACCTAGGACCCACCATACACAACTCCACAGCATAACAATAGTGTGAACTTTTCTCATGGCTCTATGGGAACATCCATAGTGAAAGCAACACTATTTATCCCAAGTCACATGAAATTACTGCTTTAGTTCATGCCTAATGCCGCTAAATAATATGAATGCTTAACAACTTATGCTTTAGATTACTGCAAAGTTTCTCTTGTCCCCATCTCTAGACTTTACTCCCTATCATGCTTTAGAGATAGAGGCAGATCTTTCCTCATATCATGTTTGGCTTAAAAACCTTGGGTGATACCTCATTACATATAAGAGAGAATCTAAAATCATCAGCTTAGTTCTCAATAGGCTCCATGATTTGGCTGCAAATACAGCTCCTGGTACTGGCCAGGCCCATCGGCCTTTTACTGCTCCGGGCCATGCCACTAGCATTCCACCTCCATGCCTTGCTTCACACTACTGCCTTTGCCTGGAAGGTTCTGTTTCCCTTGCACCTACCAAAACACCATCTGTCTTACAAGTTCAGCCCTTCCTCTTTGAAACTAGCTCCTGCCATACCAGTAATCATTCCTTCCTGGGACTTGATTATCACTTAGAATCTGGGACTGTATTCACAATTCTATATTTGGTATTTTTTGTCATTACTTTACTTTTGTTGGATCTATATTTTGCCCCTAAAACTACCCAGAACTCCTTGGGGATCAGACTGTATACTCTTTTTCCCTGACAGTGTTTAGCACAATGTCATCATGAACATAATAAATAACAAGCACATATTTCCAGTTATTGAAGGGACTACCATATCATATCCCTTTGATAAGACCCAAATCAGCAATTTTAACAAGGTGCTATAGGCCTACAGTGTTATAAAGTGAACACTTAAAAAATAACTTTTTTCTATTAAAAAATAATTCAGTCAATTCCTATAGAGTAGGAAAATATTAGCAACAATTTACATTTGATTGGACTATGTTTCACTTAGTGCTTCCATGCATATAATTTCATTCCATTAAAAAGCAAACAAACAAACAAGCAACCAATTCTTCTTGTCCTATTTTTATGGATGAAGAAGCCAAGTGCAAAGGGTAATGTCCCATGTCACTTGCTTTTAAAAGGTAAGGCTTAGAACTGAGCTCCCATCTTCAGCTCTAAATCCAGATGTTTCCTTTAATATATAAAGGAGATATATATCCTTATAGATATTTATATGGATATAGGTACCTATATGAATATATATATCCAGATATTTTCTTTTAATATATAACGATATAAGGTATAACACCACAGGAATGCCTATCTTTACTCATAAAGATAAAAGGGTGTAAGAAAACTTCCTTTTAGTTGAGTGGACTGATACTTTAGAGAGTGTGCCGCAGCTGGAAAAACACCAGATTTGGAGTCAGTGCGTCCCAGGATCGAATCCTAGCCATAAGGCTCCAGGCATTAAGTATCTTCATCTTTGTTTTCTTAACATGGAATGTTAAATGAGGGGAATAAAGCCTTGTAAGGCTGTGATGAGGATAAAGTTTAAAGTATGTAAAATGTGTAGTGTAGTGCCTGGCAGATAGTAGGCACCAAATAAAGTATATTATACCACTAGTGTAAGTAACTTTTAGCAAAAACGATTACATTCTTGGATCTGAACATAGCCACAAGTCCATCTGATTTCTCAATTGGCTCTTATAAACCAACAAGCTACTGTGACCTGCGCTGGCAGCCCGAGGCCCTGCGGGTCTGGTACTCACAGCCAGCTGCTGCTGCAGGGACCGCACTTGCTGCTGCAGAGTGTCAATCAGTTGGCTCTGTCTCTTGCTCGGACTTCCGCTCGTGTAGGTAAGTTGTGAGAGGCCATTCAGTGCCTGTTTTAGTCTTTCTACATCATTAAGCAGCTCAGTTATCTTATTAAAAAAAGAAAACAAGTTGTGGGAGAAATATATATTACTCATTTACAATGAACATCTTTACGTAGTATATACAAACATATTTAATTTCTTGAATTATACTCATCAGGAATTCCTTACAAAAGCATTACAAAATTAATAACGAATATGGTATATGCCCTGAGATTTGAGTGTGACCCCAGTGTTCTTATTTTTAGATAACACACAAGTACCTGTGAATTTATACAGACTATCTTCCAGGTTGTTTGAAATAAAGGAAGGTAGAGGTTTTCCCCAACAATGTTTGAAAGTAAAAAACCTGGCTCATGTACCTCCAGCACTAACTTATGTGCCTTGTTCCTCTCAAGAATGTAGGGTTTTACGCTGCTTTGTCTTAAAGAGGGAAAAATCAGGGAGGCTGTTTAGAATAGTACAGAGTATAGGCTTTAAGGCTTTAAATTAGGCAGATCTGATGTTTATCAGCTGTGTGAACTCAGTTGATTGATTTTCTTTCTTTTTCTAAGCCTTAATTTCATTATCAGTGAAACAGGGAAAATTTGTTATAATTAAGAAAATCAAACATTATCATAAAGATATGCATGTCTGGTACATAATACACACTCAATTAATGGCAACGATTCTAAGTAGAAATTAATAACTTGCTGTTATAATGATATATTATTATATTCATAACTGCCTTCCAAACAAACAGGGAGCATCAAATTCTGGGCCGTCGGTGCAGCTGTGTCGGGCTAGTACTTGCACCTACCCAAGGGCTGGGGCTGTGTCTGCTCTCCTCAGGGCTGCGTCCCCAGCACTGAGCACGGCACCTAGCATGTAGAAGGCATTTAACAATTATCTGCCAAACTGATAAAACTGCACTCAGTCTCCCTGAATTCTCATCTTCACTGTACATCCTTTATGCAACTACCACTTCTGAAAATACTGTTGAGCACTTATTCTGTAAACTATACCATGAGAATGGATGATAAAAAGAAAAGGTAAGTTATATTTTTCTCTTAGCTGGTTGGGAAGATTGACCACATAATTCTGACACTGTAAAATGTATGTTTTAAGTGGACGGCATAGCCAAAAGAAAACATGCATTTTGGAAGAGGGACGGTTTACTGTGGACTAGACTGGACAGTGAAGGCTTCAGGAAGGAGGACAAGTACTGACATGAGCACTAAGGAGAAATGAACAGAATCTGTACAAAGGAAGGGCAGCACATTCTGGATAATGGGACCAGTCTGTGGAAAGAGGTGGGGAGAGAATGTACAGTGGAGAGCTTGGTGTGCTGGTATGGGTGAGTGCCAAGATTATGTGTGGGTGCTCCCCAGCGTCCTTGGTTTCTTGCAGCCCAGAAACATAGTTTTTTCCTTTTTGTCCTTCACTGTTCTTCAGGTACCCTGAAACCCACTGGACCCACTATGAGGTACATGACCCCTGCATCTCCTCATCTTTCCTCAATTCCTGGCTGTACCAGCTGAGGAAACAAAACTCAAAATGCTTTTGATTTTCCTGTGACTATGCTTTTTTATTCAATTCCAAATTTTCTTGCATACCAGTAGTTAAATAGGAGGATGGCATTTAATGGTCACTACGTTAGTGCTTTTGTTAACCTGCCTGCAGGATGCTGAAAAAGTCCCTGTCTGCTCTGCGGTTTCTAATGCAAAGGCACACAGACTACACAGAGCCTACCTTATTATCTTTCGCTTCGATCTGCTTAGCAGATTCATGTATTCTTCTCTGTAACTCTGTGATAGTTGACAGTGATTTATCGCACCGCTCCTGCTGATCCTTGATTTCTTGCTCAATGCTGAAATGGAGTAATTCTTTCTCATCCTTTGCAGATAGTTCCTTCTTTTTTGCATGCGAAACCTCCTCACACACTTCCTCATACTTTCTATTCAGATTGGCCAGTTTTTCATTTAAGTTGGAAATCTGTGTCTCCAAATCACTTTTCGTTGCTTTATATTTAGACAAATCAACCACCTCTCTGGTCTCTAATTTTTTTAGTGCTTGTTTACTATTCTGAACCTCTGACTGGAGTTTGGAGACTTCTTCAGTTTTCTGTTGGTTTTCTTCTTCCTTGGCTCTCAAGCTAGCTTTCAGGATCCCAAGCTCTTTCTCAAAGGCTTCCTTCACCTGCAAGTGCTCTGCCAGTGGCACAGAGGCGCTCCTTTGGTTCTCAAGCAACTGATGCAGGGTGGTCACTGTCTGCTGCTCCTTCTCATAACACTGCTGCTTATTCTTCAGTTCTTCCTTTAGCTTCTCAATTGTACCATTGAGAGACTTTTTCAGGGCCTCCACCTGTTCTGATGGAACATACTGCTTTTGCAAAAGTGTCTGTGCTGTAAGCATGTCAGAAGTCTGTTTGGCATTTTCTTCTACTAGTCTCTCCTTCTCGTTCTTCACCTCCATGTATTTCTGTGACAGGTCTTTTAACTGTCTGTTCAGCTCTTCTGTCTTTCTGCTTAATGCTCTTTCTGCTTCGTGAGAATTCTCAATGAGAGCATTCTTATCCTTCAACTCCTTCTGAAGAGTGCAGATCTCCTTCTTTAACTTGTCATTCTCCTGTTTGCACCTCTTGTTCTCCCCGTCCCTGACATTACACTTTTGTGTCTGCTCTGATAACTGTTCTTTTAGTTCTTTCTCTATTGCCTTAAATTTCCTCTCACACTCTTCAAAGCTGACAATTGGAGCATATTTTAGTTTAATGCATTCCTGTATCGTGTCGAGTTCTTTTTTCTGGGCTTCAATTTCACTCTGCAGTGTCACAATCTCTTCTTGGCCTTTCCGGTAGCTGGCCAGGATTTCAGCACTGTCATCCAGCGCCTTCCTCGCACTCTCACTGACCACGCGCACCTCTTCCTCGTGCTCTCGAAGGCTGATGTACTCAGCTTTTATTTGGTTCTGAGTGTTCTCCAGGTTTCTTTTTAATATTTCATTCTCATCTTTCAGTTTCATAAATTCTTGATTTACGTGTTCAAATTTTTTCTTCATGTCTAATAATTCTCTGTTAGTTTTATCTAATGTGCTACTCAGTGCAGTTTTAATCTCTTCATGGGTTTTAACTGGCACATACTGATTACTCATAGTCTTTTTCAATGCAGTGTTTTCAGACATGAGTGAATATACTTTCTCTTGGTCTTCACCACATTTCCTATTAAGTTCAGACAGCTGTTTGTTAAGTTCACTGATACTGGATTTCAGAGCCATTATCTCTTTTTCATGTTTCTCAGGAGGTATGAACACAGTTTCCAGGCGGCTAACATTTTTACTTAAACTGTCATTTTCCATCAGCAATTTCTCCATCTCCAACTTCTTCTCTGTGTATTTTTGTGTTACCTCTAAAAGCTTTTTATTCAAATCACCAACAATTATATCATGTGACTTTTTCATTTCTTCACTCACTTTTAAAGGAACATAATGATTTTTCATTTCAGTTGTTAAGTTATGCACTTGCTGGTTGAGGAGTTTATTATCCAGATAAGTCTTTTCAATTTCCTTTTGTAAGGCTTGATTTTTCGACGTTAACTCAGTGACCTTCTTCCCAAGTTCTCCTGATCTTTGTTCCAACCTGCTCTTGAGCTGCTCATGTTCCTCTGGCTTGACATGATGAGAAAGCTTGGCCTTACTATTCTCAAGTTCTCTCTTTAACTGTCTAATTTCACTGAGTGACTTTTCATATTCTCTTTCCATATCAATTAACTTTTTTGTCTTCTCATTTACTTCGTTCGATAATAAGCTCTTCATGCTTTCAAATTTTTCTGCTGGCACGGAAAGGGCCAACTTTGCTAGCAATTCTTTTAACTGGACTTCCATCTCTGTGACCTTCTTACCTTTCTTCTCTCGCTCCATTTCACACATACTGAATTCCTTCTGCAGTCTCTTATTTTCGTCTTTCAACTTGCCTTCATCCCGCTTAAACTCTTCGACTAACATCTCATTTTGTTTGATTTGGTTTCTTAATTTTCCCACTTCTGCTGAAGCACCTTCATATTTCGCTTTCATGTCTTTCAGCTGATCCTTCAGTTCCTCTGTTAGCCTGTGATTCCCTGTAGCTGCTTCACTTGTAAGATGCTCTTTAAGGGCAAGAAAATGCGTCTGCATTTGTTTCACTTTCCCTTCTGACTCATACATTCTCTTCTGCACATCTTTTAAAGCATCTTCTAGCTGCTTTATCTGTTCATCCGAGTCCTCCTTGACCCTCTCGCATTCGAGTGCTAGCGCTTTGCACTCAGCCACCTTGTGTGCCAGTTCGTTTTGGAGCTTGAGTCGGTCCTGTTTTGCTGAATCGCAGAAAGTTCTCATTGCTTCTAACTCTTTCTTTAAAATTTCATTTTCAGAATATGAGGTTTGATTGGGTAAGGACAGCTCCAACGGTCTTAACATAGATCTACTTTGCATATGAGCTGGCATACCTGTGGAAGTACACTGAAAAGGGCGGGAAAGGTATCAATCACAAAAGCCAAAGACACTTACTTATTTGCCAAACTTACACAGTATCCAGAACATCAGTAGTCAAAAGGTTTTCAGACAAGTATTTTGGAAAAATATAGTACTGATGTTTGAGGTAAGAAAAACAGTTTTGGGTATGATTTCCTTAATACACACTTAAGCAGTGACATTCTGGAAGTCTGTTCACTTACGTGTATTTCTAACAGAACAAAGAAACCAGTTGTGGGCTCTGGAAACTGTCGTAACTTTCCCCATTCACAATACCTGCCCCACACATGACTATTAGCTCAATCAATACACATTCATTACCTCTATATTTTACGACATATAATGTGCTTAGAACTTCCAATTCTGAAGCCATCAGAACCCTTGAAAAAAAGTTAAAAATTATTTAATTTCTAAAACAAATCTGACTTCTGACTATCCTCATTGTTAACTCCAAGACAATGTTAAGTTATAAAAATAACACCAAAGTAAACCTAGCTAGTATGAGAGTAGTCAAGAGAATGATGTTAATCAACCTGTAAAAAATCAACAAGTTTTCTCCTCTCAAATAGAAAGATAAATTAGAACTTTGCATTCAATCTTACTACAATATTTGATTGATATCTTGTTCCCTTCTAGTAAATGCTGAAGTATAATTAAACTTGTCAGTGAAACTTATAATCATGAAAGACTAAATTTAACAATTTATATTTTTTCCCACATAGCCTATTACAATAAGGGCTCTTTACAAGTACCAATTCATTGATAAAAGCCATGTGTTATGCGTACATTCCACTATTTTATTTTATTTCTGTTATGTGAAATACAACTTTATTCAGATTCTAAATGAAAAGGAATGAGAATGACAGGAACAAACAAGGTTTCACCACTAAATATTGTGATACACCTGCAGCAGTCTTATATTTGAAACTCAATAAGGAAGCAACTGCATTCCAAAACAGCTAAATATGCAGGTCCAAAAAATGAAGGTATTTTTAAACTGCCACATTCAGTCCAAAGTCCGTTCATTTCCTTCAGCATCCCGAAGATCAAGCACAGGTTCTGCTTAGCAATATAATAAAGTGGCAAATACGCTGCACCACTGACATCACAGAACAGCTGCCTATAAAACTAAACTTCTGATGCTGGGCTCCGGCTTCCCTTTCTCACAAGGTGTCATCCTCATCTGGGGGAGCAGTGGTCTGAGTAACCTCAAGGTCATGTCATACTCAGACTCTACTACCAAAGCTGGGTCCATGACAAGCAAGAGCAGGCATGGAGACAAATTTCAAGTTAGGGTCTCTAATTAGTTTCTTTCTTTAAAATATTTTATTTATTTCTTTGTGGAGAGGGGGAAGGGAGGGAGAAAGAGAGGAAAAGAAACATCAGTGTGTGGTTGCCTCTCACATGCACCCAACTGGGTGCGTGGCCTGCAACCCAAGCATGTGCCCTGACTGGGAATGGAACCCACAACACTTAGGTTCACAGGCTGGCACTCAATCCACTGAGGCACCAGCCAGGGCTCCAATTAGTTTTCTAATGAGCCAGAGGGAGGGCTTTTCAAAGTTGTAGTTACTTCTGGCAGAAATGTTGTAGTACTGAAAATTATTCTTTCAGTGGAAGACAATTGATTTTGCCTTAACTTTCCTGTCCTTAACATCCACTTTGTTGTCACACAAGATGATGGGGATGCTTTCACACACTCGTACCAGATCTCCATGCCAGGTAGACACATTCTTGAAGTGACATCAAACATTATAATGGCACACTGGGTTTGGATGTTAGTAGTCATCTCTCAGCCTGCCAACTTCTCCTGGCCCACTGTGTCTCATGCGTTGAACTTGATGGACCCTCTGTTGGTGTGGAACACCAGAGAGGCAGACCTCCACGCTCAGGGTGGCTACATACTTCTCAAATTCACCTGTCAGACTGACATTGCACAATGTGGTTTTCCCAGTCCCACCATCGCCAACCAATAAAAGTTTGAACTGAACTTCGGGTTCTCTTTGGGCGGCCATGGGGATGTGACTTTCAGAATGCCTTCCAGTCCATATGACAGAGAGCTGGAAAGATGGCAGAACTGCAATTCAATCACCTGGAGACGCAGCTGACCCATTCTACTATTTTAGCATCGTGTGCAGTTCAAGCTACACTACCCTTCCCTGGATTAAGAAGAAAATTTACAACATGGGATAATTTCCCAGCCTCAGTCTGCTTCTAATTACCTTTCAACCTATCGATTATCTTTAGATTAAGACTACTATAATTTACCAACAAGTTACTTACACAGCTTCCGAATTTCCATACTTGTTTTACTATGATCAAATATTATCTAATCTTCTTATATATCATTCAGTTGATTGATATCCATTTTCTCACCTTAGTAGTTTCCAGCTTCAAGTGATTTTAGACATCATGTACACTAATTCACTGTGTCTACAGATGAAGGCACATAAAAAGGCCCCTAAAGCCCAAATATTTGTCAGTTCTGAAGTCCATAAGAGGCATTAGGAATGTAAACCTTGTTACTACTGGAAACTAAAAGTGAGGAACAGATAAACAAGTAAGAAAATCAGACACCACTACCTTCTTGGAAGCTTTATTTATTTTGAGGTGAATTTCTAAAACACAGTATATTTGAAAGCAAGGAAATATACATATATATTTCAAGGTCAAAACAAATGGCTCTTTAATTATTCATACATGTTTTCCTCTTTTTATGGGAAAATATGAAGAGTTAACCACTGCTGTAATAGAGGCTTACTATAAAGACCATGCAATTGTTCATTCAAATCTCTTCTTTAAGCCACTGTCATCACACACACACTAGGGGGCACCAGAGACAGCAGTATCTGCTAAAGAATGCAAGACCAACTTCATTTTTTATCACGAAAGCTGTATTCAGCATATATAATTTTGATAAACACAAAAATTATTCTTTTTAAAGACAGATATATTTTTTATAATTTTTGTATTAAAAAGTAGTATTACCTGTGAGTCTGTCATGTACATTTGACCTTGTTTAAGAAGCATATCTTCTTTTCCTAAATAAATCCAAATAAATGGTATTAACTTCAATATCCATACCAAAGTAGGCTAAATATTAATTTGGTTGTTATTATCTCTCCTTTACTTTTCAAACAAAAGAGAAGCATGAGTTATAGTATAAAATTCTCTGTTCTAAGATATCCATTCTTTTCCTTTTTTCTTTGTATATAAGGAAAGTATATTCTTCTGAATAGATTTTAAGTTTGCTTTTAGAAATATATAACACTGTTAAATTAAATAAGCTCCACAATTATTATATATGTACCTTGTAATCAGTCAAAATAAAAATGGTGTTATTGCAATTTACTGGATAAATATTAATACTCAATGAGAAGCAAAAGATGTTCTAGAGAAATTGTTTAAAATTGAAAAACAAGAAACAAAAGTGAAGATTAATTATGTATACTCTAAAATAAATGTTTATGGAGCTTGTAAACTAATTTTAAAATCATTACCTGAATTTAGACTATATCCATAGATTTCTCCAAATCAGAAAACCATGTATATTTCCACAAAAAACAAGCCCCAAATATCACAAGATAAATGTCTACTAACCAACAAGGCAAACTTGGTAATGCATACCATATACAATTTTTAAAATATGTGCTATGGAGAGCCAGAGTCTCAGTGATGACCAGATTTTACGTTAGAGGCTACACAGTTCCATGTGTTGAGGTAGGTAACATACAAGCAGTTGGATGAAGTTCAGCAACAGGAGTAACACATACAGTTACACAAAAAATACGCATAAACATTCTTTGCTTAAACTGGGTGAACTGTAATGATAATCTACATTTTTACACTTACGGTTACTGAAATGACTTCCTGATCCAACATGATCACTCTGAAATCAAAAGTATAAATTTAAACATTTTAGGTGAATACTGGTTCCTTTTGTTATATTTTGTATCTAATTTATCTCCAAACGATCCAGTCATTAAAGCCACATTTTAAACATTCCTTGTTTCTCCTGAGTATTATTATTCTGCTAGAACCCACGAAGACCCAGCACCAGCAACAATCAGCAGGGAATAAATTACTTCACTAAGCATTTTAATAACAGCAGCCAAGTGTTCAAGGAAAAACTTTATTGTGCAACAGAAAAAAAAAGAGCTCCAAATGAACTGAAATAATTTTCAATGCATATTCTTTGCTGCTTCTTTTCCTCAAAAGGAAGGAAATGTCACATTTGCACCATATTACTTTAAGTTCCCACTGCCAGGAGTGGGAACCCTGCCTCACCAACTGTGAAATATTAGTATTAACCTCTTCTTTCAGAATTTATAGACCCATTATTTTTGAAGGCACAAGGAGACAGAGAACAGGAAATGAAATTGAGGCAAAAACCGACACTCATTAATACACCTATCAGTGCATCAGGAAAAGGAGAAGAGAGAAACTTTACTCTGAATAAAATATATTTGGGTTGCTCCTTTTTTCAAGTAAGCCAAATACAAAGAATCTAACATGTAAGTTTAAAACATTATACCTTCAAGAGGGAAGATATGGATATGTAAGTTAATGTTTGTGTATTTGTGTGTATTAGAACTCTGATGTAGGTAACCACAATAAAAAAGGGTCTATGGTTCTCTAACTAAATTAATGCTACCTCCACCAATTCTTATTGCCCCAAAGGTATGGAAATATGCCTGCGAACTTAGTTAAGCTCTTTGTTCTATGTAATATTTAATAGTAGAGTTTGAAAAAGCTACCAAATGGAGTTATAAATGTGTAGGTGGGGGAGGCCTATGAACATAAGTGTTTCAAAAAACTTAGTTTGGGTTTATTACCTTTCCTTAATTATGCAAATGAAACAAATGCTTTTATCATAACAAAATTAGCCTCATTCTAAAATATTCATATTTTCTCATATTTTTCTATAAACATAAGAGAAATACCTACATATTAAATATTACACATGATACAGCAATTGTTTGAAGTTTATGAAGATTTTTATCCATGTGAGATAATACAGTAGAGATGAATTCTTAGTTGTAAATGGCTGCTTTATAAATACTAAGTCACATACAAAGTGGACTCTATAATTTTCTTTTTGAAAGTAAAAAATCTTTTCTAGTGTAAAAATTGACCATAATGAATATGTATTAACTGGACAGAATGACACCCACAAAAGAGAATGCACAATATTCCCACGACTAAATATGTGTGAGGCACAGGAGGAGGTCTGAGAGGGCGCCAGCCAGGTGCTAAGAGCGCCAGATGGCAGGAATGCTTACTTTCCGCTTTTAGTTTAACTACATTTTCTAATTTTTCTAAAATAAGTATGTATTTTATAAGAAAAAATGTTATTTTTGTATATTTTATTATAACCTCATTGAAAGTTACAGACTTGCTTTAATTTCATCTAAAATTACATAAAACCATTTTATTCTCAACACATGAGGGGCTGCTATTAGAAAAAAAGTAATACATAAACGGTACCCAATTATAGGTGCCAAACTTTGATGGACACTTCAAAGGGCCCATATGCACATCTGTATTTTCTTATCCAAGCTCTTCCGAGTGTGGCACTGGTATAGTAGTTAAGAGCACAGAGGAGCCATTCTACCTGGGGTCAAGTTCTGGCTCTGCCACTCCCTCTTTGTGAAACCCCTCATGATAGATCACTCTGCGCCTCAATAGCCTCACTTATGAAGTGGGGATAATAATAACACCTACCACATCTATTCCATGTCTTTATTAAATGCAAGTAAAGTGCACAGAGAGGCTTCTGGCACCTTGCTGGAATTATGAAATGTTAGGTACTAATAGGTTCACTACTAACATTAAACTATCTTCAAATGTGGAAAAGATAGAGGCCATCATACTAGATAATTCTTTAGCTTATAAAACTGTGTTTCTAAATAATCTTCAGAATTCAGTCACATAAATAAAATTACAATTTTTATTTTTTTAAATGTATCAAGGCATAGCTCACTTGCAATAAAGTACACAAATACTCAGCGTACAGTGCAATGAAGTGTTGCGTATCTCTACTTTGTGCAATCCCAACCCTGATCAAGATGTCCATTTCCAGCACCATCACAACTTCTTCCTGCACATACTCGTCAGTAACCCCTTGCCAGAGACAGCCTCTATTCTAATGGCCATTACCATGGATTAGTTTTGTCTAATTCTGAACTTCACAAAAGTATAATCATGTATTGTATACTCTTTGTGTCTGATTTCTTCCATGCGACATTATGTCTGTGAGATTCATCCATGTTTTTACATTCTTTTTCAAAGCTATACACTTATTTTTTTTTATATTTACAAAGAAAAAAATTATTGATTAGTCATGGAGGAATCCAAGAAGGGAGTAGGTGGAAGTTGCACTTAGCTCCTCCCATGACCATATCAAAATTACAATTAAATTATGGAACAATAAACCTGAATAACCATTGCAAGACTATCTGAACAGAAGACCTATAACTAAGCATTTGCCAAAGAAACTACATAGAGATTGGTGGGGGGCTGGAGACATGAAATGGGCTGGCCCTGTACCTAGCCCATTGGGTGTGGTGGTGGTGAATCAGGAGGGATGTCTCAGCTGCAAAGGTTCCCCCTGAAGAGCAAGAGGCCTCCCCAGCCGGGACCACCAGTGCCAGGAAGAGGAGCCCACAAAACATCTGGCTGTGAAAATCAGTGAAGTTCCATCCACCAGGGTGAGATGGAAGGCTGCTGGAAACCCAGGCATCTCTTGCAGGGCCAGTGCACAAATGCTCACTTCCAGGCACTCACCTTGGGCTCCAGCAGTCATACAGAGAGAGACTAATTTGTGTGGCTTCAGGGTAAGGGCTGGAGGGACTGCCACCCATGTCTTTAGTGTTGAGTTCTCCTCCTGCCCAGCCCAAGGCTGCTACCTTTCCTGGGTTGGACCCCCCCCAAACATGGCATCAGCCTGGTGAGCTAATGCCATGTTTGGGGACTCCTCTAGCTCCATCTTGACGACTCCCTCCGGCCCCACCCTGCCCAGCTTGCCTACCACCTAAGGCTCTGTCTGCTGCAACCAGCCTGGGCTTGCATGCAATCTGTCAAAAAACTCTCAAGAAATTTCAATCAAGCTCTGGGAGTGCTGAGACACAGAGGGAGAAACTGAGTCACATCACTTCAAGGCAAAGGCCACCTTTCTTTTGTTGAGCCCTCCTTCTACCCAGCCAAATCTTAATCTGCATTTGCCTGTGAACTCTACTAGCGCCAACCTATCAACACCTTGAGATCCCACTGCAAAGGTCCACAGGTCCCAGGCAGGTGATGGCTGGCCTTGATGTGCCCTGAGACTTATATTGAGTGGCCTCAGATCCAGCAAACTGCAAAATCTGAATCTGTTTCAATCTGGTGAATACTACTTGCACCACCCAGGTGACTCACTGAGAAATGCCTCACCCAACTTGAGTACCACCCTAGGCTCTTTCAGTGGTTGGGCCTTGCAGATAGCCAACAGGCGGCAGAAGGTCTTAGAGTACCAGTACCTTGTGCCTTTTGCTGACCTGATCCAGGCCTGGTACTGGTGGCAGCTAGCCTCAGTTCACAGCTCAGCACCTTCCACATGCACCCAGGCCCAGCATAAGCAGCTACCAACCGTGGACCACTTTGTAACTCCTAACAAGTAGCCCCAGGCTTGGTCACAGACAGCATCTGATATTAATCTGCACTGGAGTTCTTCCCCAAAGGCCCCCAGGACCAACACACCACGTGATGACTCCAGACACTGCTGTGGCAAACTCCATTCCGTGGGGTCAGCCCCATGTAACAGCTCGTACACTGTCGTCATGACCAATTCTCATAGCCAGCCAGCCCTCAGGAGGGTCAACCACCACCCACGAATGTGCCAACAGCAACCAATACTCAGCTACACAGTAGGAAACACATGACCAGCGTACCTCAAGCACCTGGATCAGGTGATCAGAAAGACTAGGTCACCGGAGCCCACAGCATACCTACTACATAAGGCCAACCTGCCAAGACTGGGAACCATAACAGATCTACCTGATACATAGAAACAAACACAGAGAGGCAGGAAAAATGGGGAGGCAAATAAACATGTCCCAAATGGAAAACAAGAAATCTCCAAAGGAAGAACTAAATAAAATGGAGGCAGGGCTACCAGACAGAGAGTTCAAAACAATGGTTATAAGGATGGTCAAAAAACTCAGAGAAAACTTCAACAAAAAGATAGATAACAGGCATAAAAAAGGGCACAGAAACCATAAAAAAAGAACCAGTTGGAATGGAGAATACAATAACCAAAATAAAGACGACACTAGAAGGAATCAACAGCAGAACAGATTAAGCAGAGGATTTAAAATACATGGGAGTGGAAAACACCCACTCGGAGCAGTAAAACAGTAAAACAAAAAGTTTTAAAAATGAGAGAAATAAAGACAGTTTAAGGGCTCTTGGGACAACATCGAGCACAACAGCATCTGCATCACAGGGATACCAGAAAGAAAAGAGAGAGAACAAGGGATTAAGAACTTATTTGAAGAAATAATGATTCAAAATTTCCCAAACCTGGTGGAAAAAAACACACGCACACAAGAACAAGAAAGCACACAGGATCCCAAACAAGATGAACTAAAAGAGGACCACAGCAACACACACCATAATTAAAATGACAAAGGTTAAAAACAAAGAGAGAATCTTAAAAGCAACAATAGAAAGACAGTTAGTTATCTACAAGAGAGCACCCATAAGACTGTCAGCTGGTTTCTCAACAAAAAATTTTCAGGCTAGAAGAAATGGGCACAAAATTCAAAGTGATGAAAAGCAGGGACCTACAGCCAAGTCTACTTTAACCAAGGCTATGATTTAAAATTGAAGGTAAGATAAAGTGTTTCACAGACAAGAAGAGCTAAAGGAGTTCATAATCACCAAAACAGCATTAGAAGAAATGTTAAAAGTACTTAAGAATAAAAAGGAAAAAATAACATAAATATGGATAATAAAATGTCAACAACTACATACCTAACAATAATCACTTTAAATGCAAATGGCTAAATCCTCCAATCAAGTAACATAGGACAGCTGAACTGATACAAAAGCAAGACCCATATATATGCTGTCTATAAGAAACCCACTCCAAATCAAAAGACACACACAGAATGAAAGTAAAGGATAGAAAAAGATATTTCATGCAAATAGAAACAAAGAAAGTGGGGGTCACAATACTTATATCAGACAAAATAGACTTTAAACAAAGGCAATAGTAAGAGACAAAGATGGATATTACATAAACAATAAAGGAATCAATCCAACGAGAATAAACTCTTGTAAACATTCATGCATACAACAAAGGAGCACCTAAATGTGTAAAGCAAATCTTCATGAACATAAAGGGAGAGACTGACAGTAGTACAGTTATAGTAGGGGACTTTCATACCCCATTGACATCAATGCATAGTTCTTCCTGACAAAAAATATCAACAAGAAAACAGCAGCCTTAAATGACACATTAGAACAGATGGATTTAATTGATATTTTTGGAGCATTTCATTCCCTTGCAGCAGAGTACACATTCTTTTCAAGTGCACATAGAACATTTTTCAGGATAAACCAGAAACTAGGCCACAATACAAGTCTCAATAAATTAAGAAGAATAAAATCAAATCAAGCATCTTCTCTGACCACAATGGTATGAAGCTAGAAATCAATTAAAAGAAAAAACTGAAAACACACAAACACACGGAGACTAAGTAACATGTTACCGAATAATGAATGGGTCAACAATGAAATCAAAGAAGTCAAAAGATACTTTGAAAAACAAATGAAAATGAACACACAACACAAAATCTATGGGACACAGTGAAAGCAGTCCTGAGAGGGGAGTTCATTGCAATGTAGGTCTACCTCAAGAAACAAAAAAAATGTCAAATTAACAATTTACTCTTACATCTAAAGAAACTAGGAAAAGAACAACAAACAAAGCCAAAGGGAGTAGAAGCAAGAAAATAATAAAGATCAAAGTGGAAATAAAATAGAGTCTAAAAAAAAACACAAGAGATTAATGAAACCAGGAACTGGTTTTTGAAAAGATAAACAAGACTGATAAACCTTTAGCAAGACTCATCAAGAAAAAAGGATGGAGAACCCAAATAAATAAAATCAGAAATAAGAACAAGTTACAACTGATACCACAGAAATATAAAGGATTATAAGAAGATACTATGAATAACTATATGCCCACAAACTGGACAATCTGGAAGAAATGGATAAATTCTAAGAAACATACAATCTTTCAAGATTGAATCAAGAAGAAACAGAAAATCTGAACAGACTAATTACAGCAAACACAATCAAAGCAGTAATCAAAAAACTCCCAACAAGCAAAAGTCCTGGACTGAATGTAAACTTCACAGGTGAGTTTACCAAACATAAAAAGGAACTCACACCTACCCTTCTTAAACTATTAAAAAACTTCAAGAGAAAGAAAAGCTCCTGAGCTCATTTTATGAGGCCAATATTATCCTGATTCTAAAACAAAACAAACACATTATAAAAAATCATTATAAGCCAACATCCCTTATGAACATTGATGCAAAAATCCTCAACAATATATTAGCAAACTGAAACCAGCAATACATTAAAAAGATCATACACCACGATCAAGTGAGATTTATTTGTGGGATGCACAGATGATTCAATAACTGTAAATCAATTGTGATATACCACATTACCAAAATAATGAAAATCATGGTATCAATAAATGCAGAAAAAGAATTTGACAAAATCTAGCATGTATTTATGACAAAAGTGCTCAACAAAGTGGGATAAGAGGGACTATACCTCAACATAAGACCATATATGACAAACACACAGTTAACATCATACTCAATGGGGAAAAGCTAAAAATATTTTCCTTAAGATCAGGAACAAGAGATGTCCACTTTCACCACTTTTATTCAACATAGTATTGAAAGTCCTCACCACAGCAATCAGACAAGAAAAAGAAATAAAAGACACCCAATTGGGAAAACAGAAGTAAAACTGTCATTATTTGCACATGACATTATACTATATAGAGAGAACCCTAAAGATTCCACCAGAAAACTACTAAAACTGATAAATTATTTAGTAAAGTAGCAAGATACAAAATAAACATTTAGAAGTTGACTGCACTTTTATTCACCGATAATGATCAGAAAGAAAAAATAAAAAACAATCCCATTTATGGTTGAATCAAAAAAAAACCTAGGAGTAAAGTTAACCAAAGATGTAAAAGACATGTACTTGAACATTACAAGCCACTGAAGAAAGAAACTGAATAAAATACAAGTAAATGGATGTATATACCATGTTCATGATAGGAAGAATTAACATCATTAAAATGGACTATTCAAAGCAATCTGTAGATTTAACGCAATCCCTATCAAAATACCAATGGCATTTTTCACAGAACTAGGACAGCTCAAAATTTTATATGAAACCAGAGAAGATCCTAAATAGCCACAGAACCTTGAAAAAGAATAACACCTGGCTGGCGTAGCTCAGTGGATTGAGCACAGGCTGCGAACCAAAGTGTCGCAGGTTTGATTCCCAGTCAGGGTACATGCCTGGGTTGCAGGCCACGGCCCCCAGCAACTGCACATTGATGTTTCTCTCTCTCTCTTTCTCCCTCCCTTCCCTCTCTAAAAATAAATAAATAAAATCTTAAAAAAAAAAGAATAACAAAGTAGAAGGTGTCATGCAACCTAATATCAAACTACACTACAAGGCCACAGTAATCAAAACAGCATGGTACTGGCATAAAAAGGGACACATAGATCAATGGAACAGAATAGAGAGCCCAGAAATAAACCCACATGCACGTGGTCAATTAATATATGGCAAAAAAGACAAGAACACACAATGGGTAAAGACAGTCTTATTCAATAAGTGGTGTTCAGAATATTGGACAGATACATGCCAAAAAAAGAAAAAAACAAAAAAAGAAACTAGACTATCTTCATACACCACACGCAAGAATAAACTCAAATGGATTAAAGACTTAAATGCAAGACTCAAAAGCATAAAACTCCTAGAAGAAAACACAGGCAATAAACTCTCTGACATTTCTCTTAGCAGTATTTTTTTCTGATATATCTTCCCAGGCAAGGGAAACCAAAAAAATAATAATAGTAAAGAAATGGGACTACATTACACTAAAAAGGTTTTACCCAGCAAAGGAAACTATCGATAAAATAAAAAGACAACCAACTGAATGGAAGAAAATATTTGCCAATGATATATCAGGTAAGGGGTTAATATCGAAAATTGATAAAGAATTCATACAACTCAGCCCTGGCTGGCGTAGCTCAGTGGATTGAGCACAGGCTGCGAACCAAAGTGTCACAGGTTCGATTCCCAGTCAGGGTACATGCCTGGGTTGCAGGTCATGACACCCAGCAACCGCACATTGATGTTTCTCTCTCTTTCTACCTCCCTCCCTTCCCTGTCTAAAAGTAAATAAATAAATAAATAAATCTTTAAAAAAAAAGAATTCATACAACTCAACACCAAAGACATACACAATCCAATTAAAAAATGGGCAGAGGACCTGAATAGACATTTCTCCAAAGAGGACACACAGATGGCCAATAGACATATGAAAAGGACAGCAACATCAGTAGAGAAATGCACAAACTAAAACTATGAGATACTACTTTATGACTGTCAGAATGCTTATCATCAATAATTCAACAAACAAGTGTTGGCAAGGATACAAAGAAAAGGGAATCTTCATGCACTGTTGGTGAGAATGACGACTGGTACAGCCACTATGGAAAACAGCATGCAGAAATTAAAAACAGAACTATTTTATGACCCAGTGACTCCACTTCTGAGTATATGTCCAAAGGCACCCCAAACACTAATTTGAAAAGATATATGCACCCCTATGTTCATTGTGTGTTATTTACAATAGCCATGATATGGAAGCAACCAATCAGTAGATGAGCGGATCAAGAAGATGTAGTACATACGTACAATGGAATATAACTAATAATGTAACAAAGAATAAAATTTCACCATCTGTAACAATGTGGATGGAACCAGAGGGTATTGTGCTAAGTGAACTATGTCAGAGAAAGACAAATACCAAATCATTTCACTTATCTGTGGAATCTAAAGAGCAAAATAAAAGAACATGAACTAGAAATAGAGTCACAGATACAGAGAACAAACTCATTGTTCCAGAGAGGAAGGGGGTTGGGACGCTGAGGGGAAAGGCAAAGAGATAAGAACCAACTGGTAGTAACAAAACAGTCATGGGGATATAAAGCACAGCATAGGGAATACAGTCAGTAATACTGTAAAAACCGTGTATGGTGCCAGGTGGGTACTTAAATTATCATAGGGACCACTTCGTAAATTATACAATTGTCTAACAACTATGCTATATACCTGAAACTGATATAAAGTAATATTGAGTGTGAACTGTAACTGAAAATCAAAATTTAAAAAATTACTTTTGTTATGTACTTTAGAGGAACTGTATTTTTCAGACCATAAGACACACCTAGGTTTTAGAGGAGGAAAATAGGAAAAAAAATTTTGAAGCAAAAAATGTGGTAAAACATTTAATAACATAAATAACATAATATTTCACCAATGTAAATATAAACACAACTCAACAGCAACATTTATGACCATTATTCGTCCCAAATGGGGGGGAGGTATGTCTTATGGTCCGAATAATACGGTATATTCCCCAATAAGGATAAAGAATGACACTGAATAATCCACCCTCTTCAGTGATCCCCAGTGATGAATGACATTTATAAAACACATATTATGTCCTTGCACAATGAATCTATGCAGTTAAAAGTCAGGAGAGTGGTCACCCTTGGCACAGAGAGCATGAGTACTGACAGGAGACAAGTGTGAGGAGCTTTGGATACTGATAGTGCTGTTTCTTGACTGGGTATGTTCAATTTGTGAAAATTTTTCAACTAATACTCTTGAGCATGTGTACTTTTTAATATTTCAATGCAATTTTTTTTAGAAAAACATAGCCTTGGAGAAACTAGAAGTTAATTGATCCAAACAAAGATGAGTATATGATCTGAGCCTTCTTAACACCCTATTCTTCATCAAACCATGTGTTCTACTTAATCTAGGTAGGTACGAAATTTCTCCTGAGACAATCCTGGAAATACCACTATTCATTGATATAATGCCTTGTTATTACTGCCATCATAATCATTGCAAATTTACAGGTAAAAAAAACTTTTTTAAATGGTAAGAATGGACAATGAGGAAGGTTGGGGATGAGAAACTGGAACTAAACTAAATGTCAGTTACATGCTAGTCAATATCAATTATCTCCTTTATCCTTTACAACAACTTGGGGGAAAGGCACAATAACTCCGATTTTGCAAAAGGTAACAAGCTCAGAAATTTTAAATAAAAAACTGCCCAAGGTCAATGTACTTAAACTAAAGAAAAGAATGATAACACAAATTCACATCTGACTCCAAGCCCTTTAACACTACCCATTATGAGTTATATGAAATAATTTATGTAAGCTTTCTATACCTCAAAATATTTATATCTATTTTTCAGAGCCTCAATAGTTCTCAAACTTTCTTCATGTTGCTTTTCTTTAGCCGCCAAAAGGGACTTCAGCTTTTCTTTCTGAAGTAGAAAGGAATAAATACAGAACAAAATCACACTGTGCTTAAAATTGAGTTCAAAATGTTTTAGGAAACGAGAGTTCGAATTACTTTGAGGGCTGCAGTTAACAAAATCTCTAGCATAGTGGATTTTTAACTATTAGCAGAGTTAAAAATTTCTTTAAATATACTAATAAAATATATAATATATACAAACAATATTATGAAAAACTCAAAATTTCTGTTTGTCTTAAATATTTTCATATATTTTATTTAAAATGTTTAGAATTGTACATCTTTTCATGAAAAACATCACAGAAACTGAGATATTCTCAGAGGTGATAACAACAAAATATCAACGGTAATCCATGCCACTATATTCAAAATGCTCTTTTACAGTCACATGTAAGTTTTTTTTCCCTTTGAGCGATAACCAGAAATAGAATCCTGGTCTCCATCTCAATTCAAGATTTAAACCTCTACTGAAATATCATCAATTTGCATAACATTTCACAGCTTTAAAGTAGAACTTATCATCCTACCTCATTTTCCAGATCATCAGCAACCATTACTTCCTAAATTGAAAAAAAGAAAAAAGACATGCATTTTCATTCCTGGAAGTTCATTTTAAAAGTCTTAAGCATGGCAAATATCCTTTAAAAAGACCAGCAAGTATCTTTAAGAGTGGGAACCAGAATGCCCCACTCTTCATGTCCACCCGATTCTGCTGAGTTGTCATTCCTTCTTCTCACTCTCCAGGTTCAGAAGCACCTTTGATTCTTCTGGAAACCCATCAATTATCACCCCCTACCTGCTCTTCCTCCTCACATTTCTGTCTGCCCCTTCCTCCTAATCCTACAGTCCCAACTATAATTAAGTCCTTTGTTACTGCTACATACCAACATTATTTTCTGTTCTTGTGAAGGGGTGATCCCCCTCCAAACAGAATTTATTTATAAAAAATTGTGTATTTATTCTTACATGTTTAAACTTCCATCACCTTCAAAGTACTCTTCATTTTATGCAATACACCTATCGAGACTTTTTTCCATTGCTCAAAACAGGTTTTGAACTCATCAATTTTGATGCCTTTTTAGTGCTTCTGCTGTTTTTTTGTTTAATCTCTTCCATATCAGCAAAACGTTTCCCTTTAAGGACTTTTTTCATCCGGGGAAACAACAAAAAAAATTGCTTGGGCAATCAGGTGAACAGAGAGGATGGGGCATGGGGGTCATGCTGTTTTTGGTCAAAAACTGCTGAACACTCAGTGAGGTGTGGGCAGGTTCTTGTAAATCACTCATCATGAAATAGGAAAATGTGTTGAAAGAGTCTTCAAAAAAATTGACTCAAGCTAAACGCAGCCTATCACAACAACACCAGCTGGCACACTGGTACAGATGGGTTCCTAGAACACTCACCTAGTGGGAGAAGCCTGTACTACAAGGGGCCCATCCTCCGAAGATAATTCTGCTTTTATTGGGTTCCCCCTCATATATCAAACATTAAAAGCTTCATGTAAAGGTCTCAGTGAGACAGAACTTCCCTCAGAGCAATGACCAAATTTTAGCTTTTTAAGCACATAGTATCTGACTTGATTTGACAGGTGGTTATTAACAATTTATTATTAATGGTAATTACTGATAGCAAAATAGTTTGGATTTTTTAATATGCAGATTATTTACCTCATTTAGCTGTAGTTGTAAACCATTGACTTTATCCAATAATATTCTCTGTTCTTGCTGAATTTTTCTCAACCTGTCTTTCAAATCTCCGTTTTCAAGCTCCAATTCCTTAAATAGTAAAGATAACAAGTGCTAGGTAGACCAACCTTAAAAGACCAATTCTTATAAAAGAAAATTTTTTAAAGTTTGCAATCATATAATGATATATATGTATATAAAAGAGCTTTAACATAAAGATATAATTTCAATGACTTTCAAATGATATAAATCCATAGATTGGAAATAAAAAAGAAAATTATAGTCTTATGATATCAGTGAATACAAGTACATACAAGACAGCAAACCATCATGATTCTAATAAAAAGTAAAAGGATCATCTATCTAGAAATGGAAAATAGCAGAAGAATATGCCATTTTAACTTAACACCTCTCAAATTTACAAGACTATTCTAATTCTTTTGTTAAACTAATCATCACTTCAGTGCTATGAAAAAAAATGTTTAAGTCTCCAATTTAAGGCTATATATTTCAGTTTCTTAATACTACACAGTACACTATAAAACTCAAATAAAATACTTTTGCTTTAGCATATGGAAAACAGCTATTCAATTTATATTTTAATGGTACTTCAGTCATAAGATAAACTATTTAATTATGGGATCTTCTTCTAATATAACCCACATAACAATTACTTTTTGAACCCTTTCACAAATATAAAAGGTAAAAAGTGCTGTGTGTTTAACAAAATTATTTTTCTGAATCAAAATAAAACTACTCTCAGAAAAAGTTCAGATTTTATTTTACTTACATTAACAAGCATCGTTTTATCATTATAATTAATTATGTACAATGAATAGCAATTTATTATTTATGGCCCAAAGGGATACTTTTAAATGAACAAAAAGTCGTGTAAAGTTGTTAAATTATTTGCTTCCTAATATGCACTAAAACAACACTTTGTGTAAGATAATACTGACCCAAACATGCATATCGAAAGTAAATTCTTTCTGAAGGGACTGGATAAGAAAACGGAGGCACAAAACGCAACAAGCCACCTTTGCTTCCCCTGCTCATTTCCTCCACAGTTTTGCTCCCTCTCTTTTCCCCCTACCCCACTACCAAAAAACAAAAACAAAAACAAAAAACACTGGAATTCTTTGCAAAAAAGATGATAATATTTTTTTTACCTGAATGCTTTGATGTTCCCTCTGATTTGACTTCATATTTACATCATCTAGCATGTGTGTCAAATTTCGCTTTGGTAAAACAAAAGAGAGCAGAGGTTAGCAAGTATGAGAATACAGAAATATACATTGTCCTCAACAGGCAATAAACCCAATTAGTGATTTTTCAGTTTATCCAACATTAACTTTTGGTGTACATAACACAAGGTAGCAATGTTTGTTTCCATTTAAAACTCCAAATGGAAATCATATTTAAGGATATTGATTTTAAATAATCAAGTATAACTTATTTCAAAATGCTAAAAAGAAACGCAACTTAAAATACTTATTGTTAAGGATTTGTTTTAACCAAAGTAACCAAATTCTGAAAGACAGAATTTGTACTAGACAGAAAACTAAAGTTGTGCCATAAGGCATCATCAACCATTCCCAAAGGAAGAATTTAGTCTTTAAAACAAGGAGGAGGGGAGATACATGTTGAAAGAAAAATATGGAAATTATTTCTTTCTTTGAGCACTGATGAAATAAAATACCAAGGGGTTGCGGTAAGGGACAGACAATCCTCTGACCAGAGCTATATAAAGGATCTCTCAAGACTTGGTTGGGTATGTGTTGTCTAGTACACTTACTGCTTTGGAACCTTATTCCAGCTTAGAGATCTGCTTTAATAAAAACAGAATTATTAAACAAGAGAGCAAACAACCTTTTTTCACCCAGACTGACCTTTAAATCTACACAATAATTTAGAAAGCTATTTCTTTCTTCCTATTTGAAAGCAAAAAAAAAAAAAGAAAGAAAGAAAAAGCAGCTACTGTTTTAATTCTCCAAGATAATAATTTTTTAGGTTTTGTATTATTTGTCAAGTTTCATTTAACCAAGTGTTTAACGAGTTTGAATTTAGAATTCGAGGGGCAAGTTCCCATTAAGAAGATATTCTGTATCTACAATATGGCCCAAACTATATTTCTAGCCTCTCTCCTTCTACCAAAGGATTGTTCTTATGTGGAATCTGACCAGTCTCACACTACTTTCACACCTCTTCCTTTTTTGCAGAGGGTCCCTCATAATCTGGCACTGGGTTACCAGTCCCATCACTTCTCCTGCCCCACGAAGTGCATCTCTCTCCTGCCACTGTGGCCTTGTTAAACATGCTCCCTCACAGGAGCGTGCACTTCCCTTTCCTCTCTCATAAGGCATCTCCCACAGATGCCCGTGGCTTCCTTCTCACTTCCTTCAGATCTCTGCTCCAATGTCACACCCTGGGAGAGGCCTTTGCTGACCACACAATCTAGAACAACTTCTTGTCCTCTCCCTCTTCATTTCCTAATCCTGTTCACTGTTCTTCAAAGATTCTGCTATAATCTTAATTAAGTATTCATCTACCTGCTGAACATCTCTCTCACTAGTTTGGGAGTTAGTTCCATCACTTCAATGACTCAGAAACTTTGAACACTAAGATCTCCCCAGTAGCTAGAACAGTAATTGGCATATAATAGGTGCTCTACAGATATCTGTGAAGCAAACTGAGTAAGCTTTATTTTTTAAACTATAATGTAGTCTTCTTAACAGGAATTATATGTCCTTTAGTACTAGAAAATATCCTAGTTACAGAATATATTTTAATGTTTTTAATAAATAATGGAAACAAGTGAGTTTTACAGTTTCTAGCAGAATATTAACTCCATGTATTCTTTTAAATAACACTAAGCAGAATACCATTCCCATATTGATATTCAATAATAGTTCCTTAAATATCTATATGTTTTAGAAATTATTTTTCTCTGACTCCATGTGAGATGGCTGGTATAGACACAATAGTGTCTGTTTTATTTCACTCCACCCCCCACTTAAATTATCTGAGGAACGAGAGAGGAGGTTCAAACAGTTGCTCCGGATGGAAAAGCAAAATGACAGCAGATATGATCCATGCATAAATGTATTACTTAATTCTGACAGATTAAAATGGAAAATATGCTTTAATATAGCTTTCAGGTGTAAGGTGAAAGGTGGAGAAATGATGCAGAATGATGATCAGAACTGCTCAGAAAGTACCTGATTACTTTCTCTTCAGGGTTTGGAAGTGCTCAGATTCCTTTTGCTAGAGAAAAGCTGAAAGCCTGGAAGGAAACAGCCACAGAAGAGGAAGCTGCCTACACTAGCTTGTGGCAAGATGGACAGAGTGCAGTAAACCAACCCCTGTAACTTGAAGAAATTGGGGAATATAAGACATTTACTGAGACTAGATCACAAAATCTGGGTTAAATGGTGACTTGATAATAAAATTAGTGCAAGGCATAAACTATTTCATGTATTGTGGGTTTTTTTTTTTTGTAAAGAAAGTCCTCATTAAATTAAACACACACAGAAAAAAAAGGGAATCAAAACATTAACAGTGGTATTGAAATCACAATACATAATCAATTTTGAGTTCTGTTTTCTTCATTTCTTATTGTGTAGGAATAATTTTCCCATAACAGTAAATATCTGATCTGTTATTAAGGAAGAATAGGAAAACCAGTCCATGACTTGCCAGGCCAAAATTCATTATTCAAGAATCTCAACAAGGTGCAATATCTCATACTGGAAAGGGCTGGATGTTCAAGGTTGGCAATCAGGAGGCTATTTCTCATTGGATACATTCACTGCAGTAAAAATCCATTGGCTTAGGCTGAGCAACAGCATTTAGATAAAGCCTCCAGATCTTAATACCTAGGTTCTACATGGGCACAATTAACTGAGCAGAGAGAGGAGCATTCATTTAAACTCAGTTATGTATAATCATTAACCACATTTATTAAGTACTTTACTTAAATTGAATAATACGAAGGTCTGTCCAGAAAAAAGGTCCAGCCATTGTTAATATAATGAGAATGGTTTGTACGACATGGATGTAACCTGGCAGCCAAGGAGAGTGGACTGGGATGCACATGTGTGAACAATGATGACTTCACTGTACTAGTCAGTGGGGGCAGTAGACGCCAATGAGTGAGCATGTGTACTGTGTGGTCATCCCATTCAAAATGACTGAGCAAGTAGAGCAATTAATCTGCATCAAATTTTATGTTAAAATTGAACATTCCTCCATGGAAACTATTAGGATGATTCAGAAGGTCATAGCTATGGGTAACTGATGACTGGCAGCTTCATCATGACAACACATCTGCTCATACACCACGTCTTGTTCAGAAATTTTTGGCAAAACATCAAATCATCCAGGTGACTCAGTCCCCCGACAGCCCAAGTTTGGCACCCTGTGACTTCTGGCTTTTCCCAAAACTAAAATCACCTTTGAAAGGGAAGAGATTTCAGACCAGCAATAAGATTCAGGAAAATACAACAGGGCAGCTGATGGCAATTGAGAGAATGGTATGAGGTCCCAAGCTGCCTACTTTGAAGGCGGCTGTGGCATCATTGCCCTATGTTCAATGTTTCTTGTATCTTGTATGTTCTTCAATAAATGTCTATTTTTCAAATTACATGGCTGGATACCTTCTGGGCAGACCTTAAACATATAATTTTTCAAATTAAAATTAATATCTACCTGTTGTAATGATGGTCCTTTCTTCCAAAGTTCTCTCCCTGAAGATTTAAAGAGATAAGGAAGAAGACTAGTGAAACAGCTGGTTAACTTGAGTAGCTATGAACTTCCTAACTACACAATTGAGTCAATATAAAAAAAATAAATTTTAAAGTTGCCTCTCAATCTTACTACTTTAAAGTTAAAATAACAGTAAAATATCATTTTTGCATTTCTAATTGGCAATATTTTTTTGCTATGATAATATCCAGGTAGATAATATTCAATGGTAAGGAGAAGACAGGTGAAAATTCAATATTTAAAACACTCCTAAATTGAAAGGTAACTTATCAATAATATACAGGATCTGGAAGAAATAATGCCTGCTTCAGTATGGTTGGCAGGGTAATAATATGGGCATAATAATTTACAGTTTTAATTTGAACATTTCACCTAAAATGTCACATGGTATGCTTGAATGTGATATTGTTATGTTACAAAAGTACATCCTTGTGATTTTATAATAAAAGATCTTGTAATAAAAGGGGCACTATTTGTGCCAGACCCTGTATATTGAAAGCTTAAAGATATATGCATACCCTGAAACTCCATGATTCCACTTCTAAGAACTAATCCTAAGGGTATAATAAAAATATGCTGAAATAGTTATGTATAAGGACAGTCACTAAATTGCTATTTATATTAGTAAAAACTATAAACAAATTGACACTTATAGAAAATTGCTTAATTAAACTTAAATAGTTGGAATTTTAAGCATCAATAAAAATATCATAAAAAAACATTTATTTATAATGGAAAGGCCTACAAAATCTATTACACAAAAAGTAATCTACAGCTCATTCCAGGTAACCTAGATTTCATACATAGGGAGAAGACTGGAAGGATATTTCTCAAAATGTTAACAGAGGCTCATCAGTAGTCAGATGACTGACAAATTTTATTTGTTGTACTTTTCTATATTCTCCAATTTCTCTTTAAAAAACATAGCAAAATACTTGGCACATATACTCAATAAATATTGAATATTATATGCGCAGGTTTGAACAATGATTCTTTAAAACTGTAAATATAAAAGTTAAGAGTTTCACCCCTGCCATCAAAAAATATACTACTAAAATGCTTGATCTGACTCCTTCTACTCAGTTCTTAAATTACTCCACAGTACAGTAGGGTTTACTGATAAATTAGACAATATATGCTACACTCACTTCCTCAAAACAAGTGGCAATGGGAGTTCCGGCCAAGATGGAGGCTTCGCTTCCTCGCACAACCAAAAGGAGGACAACAACCAATCTAAAATCAATAAACAACCAGAAGTGCCAGAAAATCAAACTGCATAGAACTCCGATAACCATGGAATTAAAGAAAAAATCAACCAGACCAATCAGACTGGTAAGACGGACCATGCAGGAAAACGGTGGCAAGGCGGCTGAGGGGTGAGGCTGACTTCCAAGCTCTGGGGGCTGCTCAGGGAGACACTGACATAAGGGGAAAACTGAGACCTAGAGCTGACTGTGGGCTAAAGCTGGGTTGCCACAAGGGGAGATACTTCTGGTCTAACACGAGAGTCTATTGGAAGTTAGCTAGAGACAAACAAGCAAGCTGCACTGTTCCCTCTCTGGCCCCTCCCACACAGGCAACACAGCAAGGAGGGTTGCCCTGCCTGGGTGAATAATTAAGGCCCCACCCCTTACAACTTACCAGCTGTGCCAAGACAAAGAAATATGGCCCCAAGAAAAGAATAGAGCAAAACCTCAGAACTAACCCATGAGGAGATTGCCAACCTATCTGATGGAGAATTTAAAGCCCTGGTAATCAAAATGTTCACAGATCTGATTGATCTTGGTCAAAAAATAAGAAGAACAAATGGAAGATACCCAATATGAATAAAAGCAAAATACACAGGAAGCCAACAGTGACAAGACGGAAACAAGGATTCAAAGCAATGATTTGGAACAAAAGGAAGAAATAAACATCCAACTGGATCAGAATGAAGAAACAAGAATCCAAAAAACTGAAGAAAGGCTGAGGATTCTCTGGGACAACCTGAAACATTCCAATATCCGAATTATAGGGCTGACAGAAGGAGAAGAACAACAGAAAGAAATTGAAAACTTATTTGAACAAATAATGAAGGAAAACTTCCCAATATGGTGAAGGAAATAGACTTCCAGGAAGTCCAGGAAGCCCAGAGAATCCCAAAGAAGTTGGACCCAAAGAGGAACACACCAAGAAACATCATCATTAAGTTACCCAAGATGAAAGGCAAAGAGAAAATCCTAAAAGCAGCAAGAGAAAAGGAGACAATTACTTACAAAGGAGTTCCCATAAGGCTATCAGCTGATTTCTCAAAAGAAACCTTATAGGCAAGAAGAGGCTGGAAAGGAGTATTTGAAGTCATGAAAGGCAAGGACCTACATCCAAGATTACTCTATCCAGCAAAGCTTTCCTTTAGAATGGAAGGGCAGATAAAGTGCTTCCCAGATAAGGTCAAGTTAAAGGAGTTCATCATCACCAAGCCATTATTATATGAAATATTAAAGGAACTTATCTAAGAAAAAGAAGATAAAAAATATGAACAATAAAATGACAACAAACTCACAACTATTAACAAATGAACCTAAAAGAAAAGAAAAACAATGAAAACAAAAACTAAGCAAACAGCCAGAACAGGAACAGAATCAGAGGAATGGACATCACACAGAGGGAGTTCAGTGGGGAGGGCGAAGAGGGGAATATGGGGGAAAAGGTACAGGGAATAAGAAGCATAATTAGTAGGCATAAAATAGATGGGGAAAGATAAAAATGGTATAGGAAACAGAGGACTCAAAGAACTTATATGTACAACCCATGGATATGAACTAAGGAGGAAGAATGCTGGAGGGTTGGGGGGCAGGGCGGAGGGGGGATAAAGGGGAAAAATTAGGAAAACTGTAATAGCATAATCAATAACAAATAATTAAAAAAAACAGGTGACAATTTAAATACACAAATCCATGGTATAAAGGAAGATAAACCAACACTGTTCATCAGTAACAAGTATTTTGCTTTTTAAAAACTGTAGTTCTGCCCTGGCTGGCGTAGTTCAGTGGATTGAGCACGGGCTGCGAACCAAAGCATTGCAGGTTTGATTCCCAGTCAGGGCACATACCTGGGTTGCAGGCCACAGCCCCCAGCAACCGCACATTGATGTTTCTCTCTCTCTCTCTCTCTCTCTCTCTCTCTCTCTCTCTCTCTCTCTTTCCCCCCCTCCCTTCCCTCTCTAAAAATAAATAAATAAAATCTTTAAAAAAAAAAAACTGTAGTCCTACCATCTAAATCTTTAAAAACTGTTCCTTATTAACCTAGACTTCTCTAGTTACAGAAAACTTCTGGTACCTCTGTTGGTATTTTCCGATGCAGTCTTCAATAAAGCTAGAATGTCCAGGTTGTCACCAATTCTTGCATAGTAAGAACTATCATGTCCAAGAGCATCCAGCAAGCTTACATCAGCACCATTTTTAATTAGGACTTCTACGGCATCTTTGCAACCATACTCGCAACCTAGCATGAGAGCAGTTCTAAAAGGGAAGACAGAAGAATAAAAGACCTTGAGAAATATCCAAGAAAATACTTCAGAAATCTTCCAGAACCCCCATTTTTAAAGAACAAATATTACTTTAAAAAGTCATACTGATTACAGATTCAAATTTTACTCTAAGTTTTAATCTCGTATTTTAACATCAAAGCATTTATAAAAACATTTGCTTTGTTTCTTAGTTTGCAGAGCTAAAATCTTTTATCACTTTATATGCATTATTTACTTCTAATACCAAACTAACTCCCTTTATTCGGGTCCTACTATGTCCGACAAGCAAATGGCCAGAAATCTTCCACAACTGACACTGTCACCCCACCTGCTCAAAGCCTACAAACCCGAACTACCCAAGCCCCTTCGTGAGCTCAATCACAGCATGCAAACCTCCCCAATGAGTCCCTTCCACTCTAAACAAAACAAGAATTAAATTCCTGTTTATATCAACAAGTAGTAATAATGCAGCAAAACAATGAAATCATTATGAAAATTCAGAAGGATCCTGGTGATCATTTTGCCCAATTCTCTATTTTTATTGCTGAGGAAACTAATACCTCATGAAATAAAGTGACTTATCCTGTATCTAACTCTGTCTTCAAATGTGTACATTAGATTTTATAAGGAAACTGATTCCTGATTTACTCTGCTATGTATGTTCTATTTTTCTTTTATACTCTGCAATAGTTACTGGCATATAATTTTATATAAAACAGGAATTAACAAAGTTTTTAATATTGGGGAAAATGCTATATATAGGTAGAACAGGGAACAAAAAGAAACAAATACAGTATTAGAACCTAAGATTTTATTTATTTTTTTTTTCAAGTTTAAGATGTTTTTTTTTAAAGATTTTTTATTTATTTATTTTTAGGGAGGGAAGGGAGGGAGACAGATACAGAGCGAGAGAGAGAGAGAGAAACATCAATGTGCGGTTGCTGGGGGTTATGGCCTGCAACCCAGGAATGTACCCTGGCTGGGAATCGAACTTGGGACACTTTGGGAACCTAAGATTTTACTTTTAAAACCATCTGCTATCTACTCTATATAATACACATTGCACTACCTCACTGATTTTTTTGTTTAATTCCAGTGGGAAAAAAACATGCTTGAAAAAAATATAAGATCAGTTTTCAAAAATGAGGCATGATACATGGATCAACCAGCTCATTGCCCTCTGATACTGATATTTATTTTTAAATCAAATTCATCAGTAATGCTTGGAACCAGATTATATCTGCAAAAACAAAGTAATACAAAAAGCCACTTTCTTAATACATCAATGATTTAACTGCTTAAGAATTTCTTCCTTTGAAATGCCTGAACAATAAAAGCAATTAGAGCCATAAAAATCTAACACCTAAAGACTATTATACTTCCTACTTCCAATGAATTACAAAAAATAGGATACATTTTAAAAAATAAAAGAAATCAACTTCACTCATAATCATCTATAAAACTCTAGAAATTTGTTATAAATTACTGCAATGCTTCAACTAGTGGAGGGGCTATATTTCAGATACTTTGTTGTCAGATTCCTTCTGACTATAAATACTAGAATTATAATATAGCAAGTGCCATGATACACTAGACCTAGAAAAAGGGAAAGGAAAAATCATAGATAGAAATTATAAGTGCAACCAATTTATAATTGGCATGAAGTAGAAAAGCAAAAATAAATGAACAGAAACCTAGGACGGGGAATGAACCCGGTTTCAGAGCAGGAGGCAGCATGGTGCCTGGGCAGGGTGAGGAGAGGAAACACCTTAAGAAAATCTGGACTGAAACCTGTGAGTCGCCAGGACAGCCAAGGACCAAAGGACTCACTAACGAAGAAGTGAACTGCAGGTGTAATTTTTTATTCTTCTTCCTTATACCTTATTTGAGCCCATTTCATTAAACATTCTCTTATAGCTTATAAATAACTGGGACTCCCTTTCTTTAATTCTTCAACTCCAACACAGGCCCTAATCATTGTGTGTATTTTGCATTTACCCGCCACCTTCCCCTGTGTGCCTCTCTCCATCCTTCTTCAGCCAACTCTGAGGAAAAATACGAAGTGCTAATTCCAAGGAAGGGGAGAACCAAAGGGGATGGAAAGACCAAGTCACAGCAGCAGTTTCAGAACCACTGTGCCTCCAGCTGGTGTGGGGAGCTGTGATTTAAAAAAAAAAAACAACACATTTACCTGTTTTGTTTGTCCCTGGAATTAATATCCGCTCCTCTATCTATCAGCAGTTGACATATCGCTGGCCTACACATCTGAGTGGCCAGAACAAGTGGTGTCCGCCCATCCTAAGCAATGAGAAAAATAAAGCAGCATAAGACAACAAATCTCCCAAAACAAAAAAGTCTGAACACATGAGTTGAAATGAGAATAAACATAAGTTGACTTACTACATCTTTGGCATTCACTGAGGCCCCGTGATCACAAAGCAGCTGTATGCTAGAAGGACAGTCTGCCATAGCTTTGGGGACAAAAGGAAAATGATAAATGGTGAACACCTGTTGGTAAGACATGTGGTATTTTGCTAGGTCCATTTAAGTGATAAATTCTTCATTTTCTAAACTACCAAGCTTCGCATCATTCACTCTCAGGTTAGCATTATAAGCGTCAATTTTCTATCAGAAAATGGAATAGACAAGACCATCTTATAAATCTCCCTATAATTTTTAAGCAACAACAAATTTTATTACCCTACAGAAGGCAAGAATATACTGCTCTTCTAAGGATAAACACAGATAATAAAAATCCAGTTTAAATTTTCTTTTATAGTATATTTTTAAACATGGCTATAACTGGCTTGATCCCTGAAGTATTAGCTGAGTTTTTTATTAAAGAACCATATTCACTTTCTTATAAAAGAGCCACAGGAGATAAAGTATGACTCATACAATTCATATTACCTTTCCAAAGCAGAGATTGCAATGTCTGCCCTTAATGACACAAAGCATGGTCATTTTGCTAAAAACCATAAAATTGCACGATGTGTCTTCTCTGACCAACACTAGAATACATATTTGTATTATGAAAAAACATTGTTAAATTCATAAAACAGAATTGTGTTTATACTGCCATGAACTATTTAAAGCCTATGCATTAATCCTAGATTATCAGCACAAAAAGTACTAACAAAGTCAACATCCTTTTGTCTGTGGTGTATAATTCAATAGAACAAAACCAAGCATACATGAGATCAAGTAAATGTTCATTTCTGGATGTCTTTAATTCAGCAAGTCTTTTATATAAAATATATAAACTTAAAAAAAAGGTAAACTGAAACTGAATACATTAATTCAAAAATAAAATTAAAAACCATGAGGCCCAATTAAAAATAAAAATTAAAAATGTAAAGCATGATAAATTTCAGAGTGATGAGACAGTGAACAAGTACAGTCACTATTAAAGGTGCTACAGTGGAGAGTGGCATCTGATCACCAAACTCTGGTCGTCTTTCTTCTAGGGCAGTGAAGTTGTGCTGGGGACATGGTGGCTCGCCTAGAGACCACAGTTCCCAGTGTCCCTTGCGTGTATGTATGACCACATGAGTTAGATCATGCCTATGAACCCTGACAAGAGTGATGTGTGCCACTTTCTAGTCTAGGGCTCAAAGCAGTGGTTTTACATTTCTGGACGATCTTTCTCCTTCCTGTTAGAAGGAAAACAGAGGTGCTGCCACCAGCTCCAGTCTTAAAGATGTGGACAAGGCCCTGGGCAATGGTAAAAGTGCAAAATGGGAGAAATCTGGATCCCTGGATGACCATATAGAGCAGAGGTACAAGCCAATGTGAAAACCAGGACTCTAACATGAAAGAAATTAATTCTGGAGTACTGTCCATGCCCTGCTAAAGAAGCTAAGGCCATCATCAGATTGGGAATATTTAAGTGAACAGAAAACTGTTTCAGCAATGCAGACAATTAAATGAGTTTTGGGCTATGGTACCATTGGTAAAATATGTCTCCTGATACCCTACATATCAAACACATTTCCATCTGAGTACGTACTGTTTCCAGTAACTATGCTGTCACAGTTATGATTGGTGGAGAGCCATATACTCTTGGACTTTGTGATACTGCAGGGGAAGAGGAGTATGACTACCACCATGGAGTTATATACAAATAGATGTATTTCTAGTTTGCTTTTCAGTGGTCTCTCCACTCTGCTTTGAAAATGTGAAAGAAAAGTAGGTACCTGAGATAACTCACCACTGTCTGAAGACTCCTTTCTTGCTGTTGGGACCCAAACTGATATGAGAGATGACCCCTCTCCTATTGAGAAACTTTTCAAGAATAAACAGAACACTATCGCTCCAGAGACTGCTGAACAGCTGGCCCGTGACCTGAAGGCCATCAAGTATGTGGAGTGTTCCGTGCTCACACAGACAGGCTTAAAGAATGCATTTGACAAAGCAGTACTGGCTACCCTGGAGCCTCCAGAAATGAAGAGCCACAGGTGGACATTGCTCCAGCATCCTTCTGCACAGCTGGTATCAGCATCATATTAAAAGCAATGTTTAAATCAAACAAAAAATTAAAAATTATAATTTGTTTTTGCAATAATGAGACATGTTCTACACTCAGCCACATGCACTCATGTGAGACAAAGCCCATAGGTAGGTATGGCCCTTTCCCCTGCTCACTGTTCGTTAACTCTGAGTAACTGCGCATTGTCAGAAAAGTGATCAGTACTAGTTTTTGTTCTGTTGTTTCAAAAAATTTTATATTATTTTTGTTTAAAAGCAAGACATACTTGTGATGCCTCTGCAACAGTCTAATTCAAGTTGTTAAAGCTGTTCCCAGGTTCCACTCTGGAGAGTGAGCTGGGATATCTAGATTTTTATCTTTTTGTGGGAGGGTAGGGTCTGTGTGGAAGGGACTTGTTTTTGTTGAGTCATTTTTTAAAAAAATTCATTAACCATGGGTCAGCACTTAAGGAGGATGGAGTGATTCCACAATCACTTCCAAATTCAGTTTAGAAAACATGTTCCCCACCTGGTGCTCTTAAGAAGGTATATGGTAAATGCCTCATTTAATAACATACTCCTTTTTGGAAGTTGCCTTTTCTCTCCACCCTTGAGCAGGTCCAGTGTTCAATGAAACCCATGATAGCAAGAAGGACCTGTCTCGTCCCTCCTCTTTTCCAGATGCACTACATATGTGACTGTGACTTTCAAGGAAATTTGTTAGCCATTTGCTGATTTTTTGAAATTAATGTCTAACTTCTTTCACAGACAAATGAAGAAAAGTACTGTACCTTCTGAAATACACCAAATGTATTGTGTACATAACTTTTAAAAAAACAAACCTTTCCCCCATCAGTCATTATCTTACATGCTTAGCACAGACATGTAGCTCAATGTGTACAACATGGTGACCCTAGAACATAGCTGAAAACCTGGTATACATGAGGGGTGGTACTGGGAGACAGATGTCTATGGAACAATTCACATCCTCTTTTGTGCTATGAGGGTGGAAACGTGCTTCATTAAGAAGCTAGGGGTGGGGTGGAGTGGGGAGAACATTTAACAATCTGGAGACCAGCCAGGGGACCCCCCTTGTTTATGTTTTACATGAGGAACCCTAGAGCAGCTGATTGAGGATCTCTTGTTTAATAAAAAATCACAAAGAAAGTCTAATGAAGACTCTTTATAAGTGTTAATAGAGACTTTATCAGCTTATTTTGATTGCAGATTACAGTTTTTAAAAATGTTCAGATAATCTCCACCTCTCCTAAATCCTAATTCTTGTAGATTCACTAGTGTTGAACCAATGCTTTCTGTCTCAATTCTGTGTTGTATATGCATTCTGTTTAGATGTATTAAACAAACAAACAATGCTTCACAAGCCAAAACAAGAAAAAGAAATAAGTTAATTCTGTGGGGTGTTTTTTAAAGCCAATGTTACTTTACAGTGCCTTGGTCACAGCAGCCTAGTCTTACCCCTGATTCAAACAGACAATGTCGCTATCTGAAAACAGGTGCTGCCGTAGCAAACACCCAAACTGCAGGCACTAGTTTAGTGGTTGGGTACTAGGTGGAAAGTAAATATGTTTCAGGCTAGAAACCTTGTGGTTTTTCTTATGCTGTGGGAAAACATTTCATAGAACTACCATCTATGATCATTTAGAAGGTACCCCATGTGACTATAGAGGCTTTCTAGATAAAACAATAGAAAGAGCCAAAATTTTAGTGCATATGGGCATCTGCTTACTGCTTTAATAAGGTATTTAGAAGAGATGAGGTCAAGCAAGAATTAGCCAATTTACGAACACAGATGGAAGGAAACAGAGAATGTCCAGATATTTGGACCTTCACAGCTGTGGACAGACAATTGTTTCTCTATATCAAACAACAGGTTGTAAAACTATTCTAGGTCACAAATTTCCTCAAAGAACTCCCAATAAAGAAAAAAGAAAAAAAGATCCAGTTCTGGATAAACATTAGATTAAGGATATTATATTCCCGTTCAAGACTATTATTTCAGACAGCTTTGAGGTAGCAGCCATTAAAAGTACGACTCATGAGTCTAGAAATAAAAAAAAAACAAGGAATAGAGGAGGGTTAAGAACTGTATGTCCAGAAAATAACTTTGGAGATGGTTCTGGACATAATGAAGTGGCTGGCAACAAAGAGACTAGAAATGTACCAAAGTCTGGGGGAATTATACTACCTGAGGCCCCAGAAGCCCAGCTGGCTACAACTCATGATTGCTCCAGCTCTTGAGCTGCCTCTACAGAGGGCGTACCCTTCAACATCAATTTATCTGTGGTCTTGGAGGGCAATGGACAAATAAGAACCTCCTACAAAGCACAGCTAGGGCCCACAGAAGATGATGGACACAGGATTTCCACCAGAAAACAGAACCAAGGGGGCACCCAGAGGAGCGAACCAAGAAATTTACTCCAAGACCTCGGTAGGAAGTTTGCAAGCTTTGCTCAGCAGCATCTGATATCTGCTATTGACTAGTAACTGCAATGTGTTTTTGGGTTCTCCCTTTTCTGAAAGAGACTTTGTCTTTCATTTATCCTGTTCTTGCTCCATAACTACATATTGTGGGGAGCAGACCTCTTCTCTTTGAGTTTACAGATTGCTGAACCATGAAGAGCCACATCAGAACAACAATAAAAAAAAGTCCACTGCCCAGGAATCCTAGAATTTGAGCAAGCAGCAATAACTGGGTTGGCTTGTGTATCCTCTCCCTTGGGGAGGAGGTAAAGAGTTCTGTGTGGGGAAAGTAGGGGCTGCAGCAATATCTAGAAGGCCAGAGGGTTGGACTGTGGCAGAAAATGCAATTTGCTACCAAAATCTTTTCTTCCCTTCTACAGTATAGCAGCTCAGCCATGACTGGCGACCTAGAAACTACATTACTGAGCCTTCCTTGAAGATAGATGCAGCTTATTCCCTTTGCTTTTATTGATGGAATATCAATAGACGGCTATCATAGACTTCCAAATCTGGGCCGTAGAATTTAGGCATGTGCTTCTTCATGCTCTCTTTCCCCTTCCTACTCACTGGAACACAGATATGACTGCAACTCTGCTTCAACCATGTAGCTGAGGAAGACACTCAGAGGAAGTAGAGCAATAAGATGGAAAGAATTCAGTTCATGAATGACCTTGAGCCATCTGCCAACCTCTACCACTTAACAATTTTTTTATAAGCAGCTGAATTGAAGTTCTTTTATCACATCAACTTCATTCTAGCTTCATCCGTACCACTACTGAACAAATGTTAAGATTTCAATTGGTTAAGTTGGACCAGTTTTAAATAACAGGGGTAATAAAATCTATAGCACACAAAAAAATCACACATGTTTAACATATACATTTTGATGAGTTTGGATATATGCATACATGGTGAAACTATTACCACACTCAGGTACTAAACAAATATCCTCATCACATCCAAAAATGTCGTCATCATGTGTGTGTGTTTTGTTTTTGGTTGTTTTTACTCTTTGTATGGTAAAAACACAACCTGAGATCCAACCCCTTATTATATTTTAAAGAGCATGTTAATTACGTATTAATTATGTGCAATTTTTTCATATAATTACACCTCAAAAGGCACTAAAAAATAAAAACAACTGGAGAAAACAGAACATTGACTTGACAACATTGAAAACATTTTCAAATGCATTAAGTATAATAATGGTATTATACTTAGCTTACAAAATAAAATCATTATCTTTCAGAGATACAAACTAAATTATTTATGGATAAAGTTATATCATGTCTTGAATTTAATATAAAATAAGCCAGCGGAGAGGAAGAATAATGTGTGGTGGTATAGATAAACCCAAATTGGCCATATGTTAACAACTGTCTAAGCTGAGTGAAGAGTATAGGTATTTTAATATAATATTCTAACTTTATGTGTGTTTAAAATTATCCATAATAAGTAGTTAAAAACAAATTTTTAAAAGTGATTATTAATAATGTGGGATTTTTAAAACTGGGAAAAAGTGGTAGGAGAACAGAAATATCATGTGTCACATATTTATACTTCAGTAAGAGGCAAAATCATTTTCAAAATTCCATCGAACACTGCAAATTAGTATTATAAATATAAACTGTATTTTTAATGGTTTTAAATTTAATTTGTAAACATGTCTTGATGATTCCATAACTGTAGAAGCTTGATAAGCACATCACTTATAAATCTAGGCTTACATTTTATTTAAGTAGCAATACAAAACTATCATCAAAAATAAAATCTCACAGGGGCACTGTGAGACTGAAGTTATAATGTATGTTAAAATACTTTGAAAATAATATTATTCTATACAAATATAAAAGAAAAATGCATTGTGTAAAAAATTAAACTATCATAAAAGCACATAAAATATAAAAAGAAAATTAAAGTATACGAAGTTTGAAGAAAATTTGTAGTACAATCCATGTCTAACACAAACAGCTTTAATCTATTACAGACAGTCCACATATGTGAGAAGAGAGGATAAGTGATTTTTTTTCTTTCCTTTGGCCTTCTAATAAACTGAAGGATGGTCAGGCCTAGAAGAGTCAGGCCACTGGTCAGATATTACATTCCAAAAATATTTAACATCCAACTTTTTTCTGAGTATTTTAAGACACCTAAGGAATAATACAGGTAAGTTTAAATATGTAGCCCTGAGTAATAAAGTCTGTGAAATTATTAGTATAAATCTTTTTTAAAATCTAGCACATTACAGTGATATGAAATTCAGCACTGACACCTCTAACTAAACAGCCACCACCACCCTTAATTAAGAAATTACTACATGCCAGGCACTGCTTATGATTTAATTGTAAACACTTATTGCAGTAGTATTAACTTCATTTTGAAGATGAGAAAAATGAAGTTCAGACATGTTAAATAGGTAAATGTAGTTTTCAAGAAAGAAAAGTCTTCCTCCCTCCCATTTCTCCTGCCAATTCCCAAACTAACTCACTAACTTACTAAATCTCTCTCGGCCTTTCCCTTCCTCCATCCCTCCCTCCCTCCTTCCTTGCAAGCTCTTGAGAGCAGGTTACAGTTTATTCATTTTTGGATTTTCAGTATCTAGCAAACTGGAAAGTAAATATTGGCTGAACAAACCTTTTTAAGCTGTACAATCTAAAAAAAATTCAAATTCAAGAAATTTGTAATACTGTATTTCTCCATGAATCATATAAATACATGCATGTTAAAACTTTAAAATGAATGTAAGTGCCTAGCCACTTAACAAGTATTTGTTTCTGTCCAAGTGCAACCTGAGCTTACCAGCGTCGTGGAGTGCGGTTCTCCCCTGCAGGTCTGCGTGTTCAGTGGGGCAGCTGTACTGTTAAAACACAGAAACCTAGTCATCTGAGAGTTTCATTTTATAATTAAACATCTAAATTACAATGAATAGCTGCCATTTAATCTTTAAATATTCCATTTATTGAAAAACAAGGACTACTAGACAGGCCACTAAAATATTTTGACATGAAACAAATATAATAACTTTATGCTGTAAATTTAACAATATTTCATCAAACAGGAAACATATGGTGCATTACAATTGCCTGGGATATAGAAACTATGTTATTGTTTGGTTGTATTTTTTTCCCCCATCATAGGTTAAAACTTGAACAACTGAATCAGAAAAACCAATGAGTCCTACTGTTAAACTTAGTTGTGAAAATGTTTATGGTAATAGATGACTGGACCCTTTAACTGAAAATTCAGCCCACTAAATCATAGAATTTTGTGGCTGCCTGATTACATGCTTAAGTAATGGTTAATATTATTTAGTGTAGGTTTTACTGATGTTTATTAGACATGCACAGATTCTATGCTGCCTCGCTTTATCTTATGTCATGTGCCAGACAACAGAGAATTCCAATCTCCAGCTAATGTCAACAGGAAGGTCACATCTTTGTTATTTATTTTTAATACACCGAGTTATGCAATTCACTTCCCTCAGAGTTTGTGCTCTTTATTGTTCACAGTCTTTCACAAACTATGAAAAAATATTATGTAAACTATTAGAGTTAGCCTATTATTTTCTTTTATCTCAAATTCTGAAAACATATTAAAAACACATCTATTATTTTGCAGTCAAAATAATAAAGCCAAATATTAACCACTTTTACTACCTGTAGAAGTTTTTGTAGGCACAATGCATGTCCATACTTTGCAGCCAGGTGAAGAGCATTTCTCCCTATAAGAGTTTAAAATATATGTGAATTTTCCATAGAAATGTGATTAATTTTTTCAAAATGAATTGACAGGCTACTTAATTTGTAAGCATGTTTTCTAAGATATTTCTAAGATATAGAAAGAGTTTCTAAGATATTTCACCTGGATGGATATTTTAATAAGATATAATTGCACACATCAAAACAACAAAGGCGGGAAGAAAAATTATGCACGTGAATACACAGACAGCAAGCACTTTGTCTCATTTGATCTGTACCTACAATACCTATAGCAGAGCCTCAGACAGTGAGTAATTACACACCAGCACAGCAAAGAAGGCAGGGAGAGAGGGAGAGAAGAGAGAAGGAAAAAGAAAATGAGGAAGAGAGAAAAGGAAAGATACCTAGATTTCTCATAACATTTCCAAGTCAGCAGCATGTATACTAAAATGAAGTAAATTAAGAGGTATGTCAAAGAAAAGGTATTCTCTAATTTCTATATTCCAACTAAAATTCAAAGTTCATTAAGAAACTGTCTTGGCCCTGGCTGGCATAGCTCAGTGGATTGAGCATGGACTGAGAACCAAAGTGTCACAGGTTCGATTCCCAGTCAGGGAACATACCTGGGTTGCAGGCCACGGCCCCCAGCAACCGCACATTGATGTTTCTCTCTCTCTTTCTCCCTCCCTTCCCTCTCTAAAAATAAATAAATAAAATCTTAAAAAAAAAAGAAATTGTCTCTTAAAATCAGTCTTGTTCACCTATGAGGAGAGGGGAGGAGAGAGGGGAGGGGGGAAGAGGGGAGGGGAGGGTATAAAGTGGAATGGTGGAATAATCCCTGGTGTTCAACAAAATGTCACAGACACTCGGTCACGTAAAAATGTCAAGTCAGGTATTTTGTTGGCCAAATTCAGATCCAGCCACTTAAGACAGGGCACTAAAAGTCAAGAAAATATCAGATTTATAGTGGTTTACCACTATAAATTATAGTAAACGTTCATACCTGGTAAGACCCAAGTCACAAATACACCAAAACCACACTAACTTGAAATCTAGTTATTTTCAATATACTTTCATATTGCTTGCAAATAAAGAAATTAAGATCAAATAAAGTTTTTTAATCCAACTTTATCAAATATCCACATTTGGATTATAACAAATAATACAACAAGTGAAACAAGGTCCTTGTCCTCAGAAAAGACAACTCTAAGGACAAACATAATAAAACAGAGAAAATAAAAGTATGACTAAACAACAGCAAAAACAAAAGACCAGGTTAAGCAGGTATGCTGAAACAGAGTATATGAAATGATTTCTTCTGAGCTTGAGGAAGCTGGGCAAAAGTTACTGATTGGCCACTAGGCAAAAACATCCAGATCAGAAAGGACACAGACAAAACCAAGAAAGATACTTGAATCAGTAATAAATTTTAAAAGTCTTAAGAGTTCTAAAAAGGTATAGTTAGTTCAAATTTCTAAAAATAAATATTCCCCTGCATCAATGGAAGGCATATATAATAGACCCATTCTTTTGTTCTTTCAAAGGTGGCAGATAGTTTGGTCTTCAACTTAGAATTTGATACACATTTAGGTAAAGATTTTCCTCATTAACTCAATTGTGATCCCTCTTCCTCTCCCTCCTTCCATTTCTAAACAAAGAGCTAGTTAACAGTAATGTATTTATTTGTCCACACATGGCCTCGTAGAACAAAACATTGAAGCTGGTAAGAAAATTCTCTGTTCTAGGTTACCTCCTATTTAATTGAATAACAAAGTAGAACCGCAGAGAAACAAACTGTCAAGAGTCCCAGAGAACTGAGAATGGTTATCCTGATGAACAGAAAACTAACACACTCATTGAAGTAAAGCAATAGTTGTGTTCAAATACTTAAAGGTTGACCTTGTGACATGCACTCAGGCTTATGTTGAAAGATTTTAAAAGACAGACAGAGGTACAACTAAATGTAAGCAGAAAACATAGTAATGGATAGACCCTAACTATCTATAATAATTTTTTAAAATTTAGTTAACCAAACACAGAACAGATTTCCTTGTGAGGCACAATAATTAAGAACACAGACTCTGCCAGTGACGCATCCACGGAAGGACCCAGTGCCTCATGGCCTCATCGGGGTGATGTAGCAATGAAAGGAGTCAGCAAGTATGTAGCACTCAGATGTCATGGAAGTGTCAGCTATTCTTGTTGTGACCATTACTGGTAGTGTTGTTGTCACAAGGCTGTTAGTTTCCTATCACAAGGTATGTCCAACCAAATGCCAAATGACCTTACAACATAAAGGATCCATATACTGAACAGAATATGAGTATAAACTAAATGGCCCCTAATAGTTCTTCAAAATCTGAGATTTTAGGATCCTGTAACACCACTATGACCACCACTAGACTTGAGACCCTCAACTGATCATCAGTTCAGTAATCCTTTCTACTAAGTTTCCTATTCCTGACCTCTCCCTGACAAAACCTCAGAAATAAACCTTTCTCAACTACTTAAAAACAGAAAATTAAGGATTTCTCTTTTTAAATCACATTTATATCTGCATAAGAACATTAATAGTGGATATGTTTGTATCTCCTTTTGGTTTTGTAATTGACTGTTGAGGCAAACATACCTGCAGTGTCACTGGTTGTAATATCAACTCCATGTATAAGGATGGCATTCAAACATTCAAGATTCCCCTTTGAGGCCACCACATGGAAGCTGAACAAAAAGAAAATATTTGTTATGCCATGGAAACTACCAAAGGTCAACTGAAATGCTACAGTAACATCACTCTTTATTCAATAGACACACACATTTTAAAAGCTGGCATATCTATGCATTTAGTAGAAGAAAAAAGAAATCTGTCCCATGTTACTGAAAAACTCATTTAAACCCAAACATACATAAGGGGCCAATTCTTTCTAGAAATACCTCCTTAGAACCAATGGAATATTCCAATAATCAATAGTCACTGGTAGAAATTTTATACTATAAGAGGTCTGTCCGGAAAAAGTCTAACCATCATTAACATAACAAGAACAGTTTGTACCACATCGATGTTACCCGGCAGCCAAGGAGAGTGGACTGGGATGTACATGTGTGAACAATGATGACTTCACTGTACTGGTCAGTGGGGGTGGTAGATGCTGTTGAGTGAGCATGTGTGCTGTGAGGACATCACAATCAAAATGACTGAGCAAGTAGAGCAATGAATCTGCACCAAATTTTGCATTAAGCTTGAACATTCCTCTGCAGAAACTATTCAGATGATTCAGAAGGCTGCAACTATGGATAACTGATCAACTATCCCAACTGAAGGGATAGTATCAAAATACTATCCCTTCTTTTTTAGATTTATCAAATTAAACCTAACATAGATAAGTCTTCAAAAACAACCAACTAAACTACACCTGAAAGCCATAAAAGAACTGGCATCAACTTCTCTAAAAGTAAAAATGATTACCACCTAATTCTTCCTTTCACTCATGGACTGGTACAACTGGTTGAAATTTCACATAAACAGACATAATTGAACAATTTTCCATAAGGCAAGTAAAGCCTACTTAAAAAGTAGTTTTAAACCATCAAGTATTCCAGACATGAAATGAAAAACCCCATTGTTTCTTTGATCATCAAACACTTTATTAATCAACAAGTATTTACAGAAACTTTTTGCGTGCAGTAAGAACTGACACTGACTATACTCCATCAAATCCAAACAGGTAAGTACAGAAGGACTTGTTGGCAAAGGATGTAGAACTCAGGTTGAGACAGAACTGAGGCCCTAAACAAGTACAATAACCACTGTGAGGATGGAGGGAGATAAAGGGTGTGCATGTGCTCAGCAAGGTGCCTGGACGCTGATGCACTCTGTATCACATTGGCAGAAGGGGTCCTTCCTGACCCCTTCACGTAAACGTTTGACATTTCCCCATTCCCCAAAACCTCAGTAGTCCAGTTCCCATCCTTGCCTTTATTATTCTACATAGAATTGTGCATTTCCTAACATAATATGTAAATTCAGGATTTATTTTCTTCATAGCCTATCAATCCCTTCCCACTCAACTATAAATTCATAAAAGCAAGGATTTTTGTCCATTTGGCTTCCTATTATGTTCCCAGAACCAATCTAAATACTAGTCAGATGATGGACCCTAAGATATTTGAATAACTGAATGCTTAAGGACAAAATCTGGAGATACCTTACAAATTCATTCTCACATATTACAAAATTCAGCCATGCATCTCTATGAAGGACATAAGTGCAAACTAGAGACAAAGCACTACTAATTGAAGTTAAACAGACTTGGTATAATTTGAATTAGAAAGAAAGAGACATTTCTGATAAAAGGAATATAGTGTTCTTAAAAGTTAGATAAATTCTACTTATAGTAGAATTAAAATAGTGTAAGATTGAGGGTATCAGTCTCTCTGCAACAGTGAAGTGGAGAATTATACCATGCAAGGTGTATCTTTACACCATTAGAATCTTTGGAGGAATGGTAGTTTCCTTTGAGCACAGGGTTTATTCTCCCAGCAATCTTAGAGCTATTTCTTGTTTGCTTGTTTTCATTTCTTAGCTCACAAAATTTGGAAGACTTCTTTCTTGAAAATAAATCATCATTATATACTAATGATGTACTAAAGGGCGGAAATCACAACAATATTCAATGCATTATTAATGCTGGTGTGCTATAAATAGATGTGCTTCAGAAACAAGATATAGCAATCATTAAATTGTATGCTAAGAGTTGTAAAGGAAATTTGAACAACTGCATTATAGAAATACTCATTTGCAATTAAAAAATCAATACATTTTGTTTTTTTAATACATTTTCTTTTTTAAACAAGACATGTACTACTACTTCCATAACAGAAATGCAAATAATTTGGACAATACCTACCCTGTAAGAACAATCCCAGTCCCTGAAGAACAACTAGAAAAGCTGCATAAAATATAAGACATATATTTGGCCCTGGCTGGGTAGCTCAGTTACTTAGAGCATCATCCCAATAGGCCAAAGTTGTGGGTTTGATCTCTGATCAGGGCACATACAAGAATCAATCAGTGAATGCATACATAAATGGAACAACAAATTGATGTTTCTCTCTCTGATTTATTTAGCAATAAAATATTTTAAAAATATATAAGGCATATGTTTGAAATCATCAGTGAGCTAACAAGATAGTGAAAAATTAAAAAGGCAAGATGCAAGAAAAGACAGAGGTCCAGAGAGGTGAGCTTGGTGTTTGAGGCCATTTTTGTCTAGGAGCAATTATTGATTCCAGAGAAAATAGCTGGGAAGTTGAACCTCTGACAGCTTTAGGGATGGGAGATGGGAATTGGAATCCACAATTCTCCAAGAGGTAGGGGGATTTCTTGATGGATCTGCCCCATTTTGCATTGGCAAAAAAGACTGCAACCTAAGAGAGAGGTGAACAGGAAGAAAATAGATCCTTGCAGTGACTACAGCCAAGATCCAAATATTTCATTTTTGAAATTGGGATTGAACTCAAGGACCACTTGTTACTTTTGTCTTAAATTTCCAAATTAACCACCCCCCATCTTCAAAAATAAATTTATTCTTATAATTATAGATAATACAGAAAATATATTTGTAACAGGTTATGTATTTGATGAATTATAAAATGCTTTAGTTAAGGGAGAATACAGCTTGTGTGTAACAAAATGAAAATATTTTATCTTATAAATCCCAGAAAGAATTCTGCCTCCTATAATGAACACCTCAAAGACTAGTTACACTCAAATATTTCACAAAATAAAGTTCATAGTTCATCAAATTACATTATATTTTTACAACTCTGACCATTAACACAAATAATTTCACTCAAAATTGAACCCTAGCTCAAAAGAATCTAAACAAAAACTCAGCAACCATTCATTCAAAACATTCAAAACATGGATGGGCAGAACTGAAGAAAGAAGGGTTTCAATGAAGATTTTCAATCCTGAAGAAGATTCCTTTATATCTTTTTAATATTTTAGTGTTTGGGAGAAAAGAAACATGAGAAGCAAAGTCACTTCTAGATATTAAATTTTCACTATTTATGCTATGAGTCCTATTAATAGCTTAAAATTTACCTAAAATAGGAGCAGGACTCAAAATAACCAATGTGTCTGTAGCTATCAAATTTCCAACTTGATAAAATTAAAATAGTATAGAAAAACTGGAACTTTTTAAACTTTATTGCTCCTAAAAACTATTTAATTTATAAGTTTTATTTTGTTATTTTTACTATTCTTAAATATCGAAGCATCCTAAGGTAGTCAAACATTTACTATTCACTTCTTAATATTCATCTCTATATTTAGTATCTGGTTTCCAGTTATGATAGTCTAAATAAATTCACGCTAGTATAATACTGAGAGGAATTTCAGGAAATGAGACTTTTCACCTCTAACTTTGGAAGGTTTCCCAGATGTGGTTTTAACTGCTATAATTATAGATGATAGTAACAGAACCTAGATCTTACCCTTTAACTCAACAGATCCCCATCCTGAACTGGAAGGGAAGTGATGGCTGGGGAAGGTGGGAGAAAAGATAAATGTGTAAACAAGCCAGAGGCCTCAGTGACACAAAAACTAAAGGGAAGGATCACTATCGATGACTCCCTGAGCCACACAAGTTATTCTGCCTCCCTTTCTGCTAAAAACATTCTCATTTAAACTAAACATGTCTCATTTACCCAAATATACAAATGAATTGGGGGTAGAGAGGAAAACACAGTGCAATTTACAGAACTGGAGACATAGAACTTGAGTTCCTATCCTAGCTCCATAACTTTTGGTGAGATTAGAACAAATTATTTAACCTCTGTAAATTTTTCCTATTTCTTTTAGAGGGCCACTGCAAGGATTAAATAGGAGAAGGAATATGAAGAAGCTTCTAAAGGAAACGCACCAAATAACGCAGTCTGTGGCGTGCCATAGGACGTGAAGAACTAGATCACTGCTGGTACTTGAACATTCTCTCTCTAGCTTGGAAATCTTTCAAGTTAGGTACAATTATTAGTCCAGAATGTTTAAAAGTAATGTTTGAAACATTTTAAATGTGAGTTTTGATAAAGATTTTCCCTTTTAAAAGATGATAAGCACAATTCACAAGCTACATTTGTATCCCAAGGGTCTTCCCAAATTCCCCTTAGGATATCATCAGTAATACTTACGCAGATCTGCCTTCCACATCTAGCTTGCCTGGATTGACCCCTTTTTTGGCAAGGATTGAGGACACTTTTTCTACATCTCCCCTTTCTGCTGCTTTCATCAATCGGTCATCATATTTGTTCCAATCTGCAGCATGCTACAAAAGTGGAAAAAAAGTAAACATAGCATATTATATATACTATACTAGCAAGACTTTCTAAAGAAGAAAGGAAAAACATTATTGCATACCATATCATTCCATTTCCAATTACATCCCAAATTTCCTTCTTCCTGTTGTGCTAATTTCACAAAGAGAACCTTTCAAAAACACATGATATGCAGGAAATATTTCAAATCGTACTTTTGAGAAAAAGCATGCTTCCCATGTTCTCTGCTCTGTTTTCTTTGCTTTCAGAACAAAGAAAGTAAATTAATAATTGTTGAACACCTACCCTGTGCCAGGCATGAATTACTCAAACAACCCTAGTATGCTAAAATTATTATCCCCAATTAACAGATGAGAAAAGTCAAGGCTCCAAAAACATTAAATGATTGAAGTGGCCAAGCCCAACCATAACTTCTCATGATTTCCAAAATCAGTGTGCTTCTCCTATCCTCTAACTCATGCTTTGAGACTTGGCTCTGGTTACATATCTCTAAACACCTTTAGATGCAGTGAAATTCTGCACACATTTTTTAAAAACCGCTCTCTCCTGCGCTTGGAAATATACTTATGGAGGCAAATCACACACACACACACACACACACACACACACACACCCACACACACACCTAAATAGAGAAAGCAATTCATTATACGTATATTAGGATAAAAAGAAACTTCTACAGAGAAAACATTTTAAAAAGGACTCTGAAGTATTAACTACTTAAAAATCCTAAGATAACAGGACTATAAGTGATGTTCATTTTCTTCATTTTTACATTCAACATATATTGTTTTTATTAAAAAGACTTTTAATTTTAACAAAAGCTCAGTGCACATGTATTTAAAAGAGCAAAGGCAATTTTTAAAGTATGTTTTAACTGTATCAAGGCTATCTTTTAGCTTCGAATGGAGAAAATACAGTCTCAATATTCTGAAGCCAATAACTTGGATCTTAGTAAGCAGAAATGTAGAACCCAGAACTGAAATATATATTATTTTAGCCTTTTAAAATATTATATAGTAAGCTTATTGCTAAATTTTGTGTTAAGTCCAGTATTATTTCTAGAGCAAAAAAAGATTTACATAATTTTGAATTAACTGACAAAGCAATTCCTACGTTCACAAATACCATAACAAATTTCTGGGGGGAAAATGAATCACTTACATGAAGCATATCCTCTAAATGTTTGACCAGTATGATTATTTTATATACTATCCCCTCCAAACCAAAAGAAAAAAATTGCCATTTTTCTAGCTATATAAGCAATGTATTTATTAAATACTTGAAGTAAAAAATAAATATGAAAGTTCAATATGAAAATTCAATATGAAAAAAGATGAATACATTAAAATTTTGACCCACTGCTGAAATGTAGTATTTCAGTGGAATCTAGTTCAGGTATCTACACAGGCTTCAGAATTGTTGTCTCTAAAGTCATCAAATTTGGAGATAACCCCCTTCCTTCTGACTTCAACAATTCAAACTGACCACCATGAGTAGAGACAGCCCTACTTATTGGCTCAGTCTACCCTACTTATTGGCTCAGTCTAAACTACATGTTAGGTACCCCCTTTCTTTAGCTTTAAAGCAAAACAAAGGGTTTAGCAACTTAGAGAGTGGTAGGAGATGCAGGTTTAGGAGACTGTTTTCAAATGCCTAAGGGATTAAGTCACACAAATACTAGATCTAAATTGATTAACTTATTCTTGCAGTTAAAACAATCTTAACTTTAAATCCAAGTAAATTTGCTGGGGGAGAAAGAAGCTATTTAAAACACTAAAAAAGGTAAAATCCAAAAGTAAGGCTGTTTAAAAAATAATTAGAGGTGACTGTAGTCTCTTATTATCACGTGGTTTTCACTTCTACTCTACCAAGCAGGTTTTCCACACTGCTCCACTGTCCGTTAACAGAAATACGGCTGAATTATTAAGATTCTATCATAAGCTTTTTAAACCTAGAAAAAGAAAGAAGAAATTTTGTTTTCTAATATGAACACCAATCTGTTAATCGGATAAATCAAAAACAATATCGTAAGACAAAGAAACCAAAGTTAATAAAACAGTAGTACGCTTTAAACAAATACAATTCAGAAAGCCTAAAAGAGAAATCTTGTTAGACTGGATGGCACGGATACCCACTCTGTTCTTAGGAGCACAAGAAAACCAGCAGTTCATCATAGACAGGATTTAGTTTCTTTTGCTAACACTAAACGACTTCGCATTAAGTTACAAATCTCCGTGGCTCACAAAGCAAGCCTGCAAACTCCTAACTAGTGCCTCGTCCCTCTCTTTACGACTCTTCCTGTTCTACACTCCTCATGCTGTGCTGTACTTAGCTTGGATCTCTAACGATATTTTCTTCATCTTCAGGATCCTTCTCCGCCTTCATAATGCTTGAAAACTATCTTCTTCACTGAGCAGAACTTGAATAAGAGCAGCCCCAAGTCAGGTACTGTAACTCCTCCTATTTCTTATTCTTCAGAGGCTGTCTTTCAAAGCTGTTCCCTTTCAGGGACTCCGGTGGAAAATTTGAAGTGCACTCTACATCCTGCTGCCTCAAAACTGCAGCACCGACGCTGTGGTGCATGATAAAACAGTCCACATCCGAATCATCAGTAAACAGTGTGGAGACTGTCTCCCATTGGTCAGGTTCTATTTCAGATTCCATAGGACTTGGCAGCTGAGTGACAGAAAGCAGCAGCTAAGAATATACTGTAAATGCATGCTTCTCCTCTGAGTAATACATTTCAGGTCTACTGGGGGACCAATGATTCAAACATATTATAAAATATGCTTATTGTATCAAAACAACAATGTGTGTGACATTATGACAATATTTTTAAGAGTCAAATTTGGTTATTCCACAAAATGATATTTAAAACCAGTTTCAGCCTTAGGACCATCCATAGTGAACTTATAATAGCCTTGATACACAGAATATAAAATTCTATTTTAAGCAAATGTGTCACACTTTAATTTAAGAAAACACACACACGGTAACACTTTCAAATTTTCGCCATTTTCCTTCCTAGCCCATCAGTCTCCCACACACAACCAGGTTCAGTTTACAACTGCTGCCAGTCTGTCTCCTGACACGTTAAATGAGAAGAGCCGGAGGTGCTGCCAAGACATTAAATAGACTGCATTATGATGAATATGCTTCAACAAATTTTATATTTAACTCAGTACTCTTAATTTCCAAGTTTAGCATCCTGCCTGATATGACAAGTAAATATTTTATCAGTGGACAATGAAATTATCAGGATTCAAGGATTAAAAAACAAACTGATTAAATAGTAAAAGAGACCAATGTATATTAAACACTGAGCTGGACTGTAAATAAAACTCCACTTGGAGACAAAGCAGATAACTCCTCCACATTCTCGATGATGTTTAGAATACTCGTACCAACATTCCTTGTATTATCAGGGACCGGAACGAACACCTGCAAGCTCCAGGGTGTTTTTACCTTTTAATTGCCACAACACATGAGAATAATTTATACTTCCTCCAAAAAGACAGATTTTGGAAAAATGTTTCACAGGAATGCAAAACTTTCCAACACAACAGTACAGGAAGAAGCTAACTGCTATGCTAGAGATCATGCTGCTAGTTAAAACTGTTACAAACTTCATCAAGAAATCCATTTCACACTATTTAAATTTAAAGTATTGGGTATATATTCTAATTATAAAATATATATAAGGTCATACACATAATGTATTATTTCTGAAACAATGATTTTTTTTCTCAAATCCCATTAGACATCAAAATGAATTCTTGGCTGGACCCAGAGACTCCACCCACTGTGTTTCACCCTTCTTCAAAGGAAATCTGGAATAGAACTCAGGCTCTGTCCTTCTGTTAACAAAGCAAGCACATTCTTTCTACAAATAGGACAGCAACGGCAAAGGAAACAAGAAAAGGGGAAACCTGTAACAAGTATTCAAAACCATATAAGGAGCTGTCCGTGCTAAGGTGACAATTTTCATGCTCTCCTATACTGCAGATGTCCTGACCTCCCCAGCCTCTGTGACTTAATCTCCTACTCCTACTCTCACAACCTCCTTCCCAGATATGTCCCAAAAACTCTAGGTAAACTCCCACCTTTGCTGTCTCCAGTACCCGTGAGGTTCTTCCTTCACCTTTATTCAGGCTCTTCCCAAACGTCACTTCCTTAGAAGGCTTCTCAAGTCTCTGTATCAAAACAGTCCCAGCCCATTCTACCCCTGCCACTCTTTATCTTCCTGCACTGCTTTACTTTTCTTCATAATACTTACCAGTATCTGCCATTGTAGCATATGTTTGCCTGTTCATTAGCTCACTGCCCATGTCTAATTCTTGCTTCAAAATAATGAATTCAACAGCACATTAAAAGCATTATACACCATGACCAAATGAGATTTTATTTACATACGAAAATCGCAATGCAATATACCACACTAACAGAATTAAGGATGAAAATCATATGATTATCTCAATTAATATAGGAAAAGTATTATACAAGATTTAACAAAAAAAACACTCAACAAACAAGAAATAGAAGAAAATTATCTCAACAAAATGAATGCCATATATGAGAAGCACACAGCTAAAATCATGTTCAATAGTGAGAAACTGGAATTTTTTCTCTAAGGTCAGAAACAAGGCAAGGAAGCTTGACTCTCACTTCTTTTATTCAGCATAGTATTGGAAGTCCTAACCTGAGCAATTAGGCAAGAAAAGTAAATAAAGGCATCCAAAGTAAAACTATCTGTTTGTGGATGATCTGATCTTATGTGTATACAGAAAACCCTAAAAATTCCACAAGAAAAAAAACTGTTAAAACAAATAAATGAATTCAGCAAAGTTGTAGCACACAAAATCAACTCACAAAAATCAACTGTTTCCATGTGCTTACAATAAATACTCCAAAAACAAAATTAAGAAAACAATTTAACTTACAGTAGCATCAAAAAAATATAATTGGGACTATAACTAACCAAGTAGATGAAAGGCTGTACACCAAAACTAAAAAACATTGTTGAAAGAAATTAGAAAAGACACAAATAAATGAAAAGACATTGTGTTCATAAATTGGCAGACTTAATATTGTTAATATTTCAATACTACCTAAAGTGATCACATAGATTCAACAGTCCTTATCAAAATTCCAATTTTCATTTTTTTGCTGAAATAGAAAAATCTATCCTAAAATTCATATTGAATCTCAAGGGGATCCAAACAGCCAAATACCCTAGAAAAACAAAAGCAAAGTCGAATGACTTCAAAATCACTTCTTTTTTTAAAAAAGATTTTATTTATTTATTTTTAGAGAGGGAAGGGAGGGAGAAAGAGAGAGAGAGAGAAACATCAATGTGCGGTTGCTGGGGGCTGTGGCCTGCAACCCAGGCATGTGCCCTGACTGGGAATCGAACCTGCGATGCTTTGGTTCACAGCCCGCGCTCAATCCACTGAGCTACGCCAGCCAGGGCCAAAATCACTTCTTGATTTCAAAACATCTTACAAAGGCATAGTAATTAAAACAGTGTGGCACTAGCATAAAGAAGCTACATGAATCTGTGAAAAAAAAATAGAGAGCCCAAAGATAAACCCTCATATATATGGTCAAATGATCTTCAACAGAAGTGCTAAAGCCACTCAATGGGGGAAGGATAGTCTCTTCAACATATGGTGCTGGGAAACTGTATATTCACACACACAAGAGTGAAGCTGTCTTATACCATACACAAAATAATTCAAAATGATTAAAGACCTAAATTTATTATTTTTTAAACTGATTTTATTTCCTTTGTTTTAAAGATTTTATTTATTTATTTTTAGACAGAGGAGAAGGAAGGAAGAAAGAGAGGAAGAGAAACATTAATGTGTGGTTACCTCTCACATGCCCCCCACAGGGGACCTGACCTGCAACCCAGGCATGTGCCCTGATTGGGAATCAAATCAGTGACCCTTTGCTCCACAGGCCAGAACTCAATTCACTGAGCTACACCAGCCAGGGCAAGACCTAAATTTAAGATCCAATTATAAAACTCCTAAAAGAAAATATAGGGAAAAGCTTCATGACATTGGATTTGACAGTGATTTCTTAGATGTAACACCAAAAGCAAAAGCAAAAATGGACACATGGAACATCATCAAGGTAATCAAAAGATGTAACTAACATAGTGAAAAGGCAACTTATGTAATGGGAGAAAATATCTCTCCCATTACATAAGGGCTAGTATGCAGAATATATAAAGGACTCTAACAACTGAATAACAGAGAAACAACCCAATTTAAAAATGGACAAAGGCCTTGAATAGACATTTCTTCAAAGATGACATCCAAGTGGCCAACAAGCATATAAAAAGATGATTAACATCATTAATTATAAGAAAAATGCAAATCAAAATCATAACAAGTTATCACTTTACACTCATTAGGATGGCTACTATAACAAAAAAAAAAACAAAAAACAGAAAATATTAAGGGTTGCTAAGGATGTGGAGAAAATTGGAACCCTTGTGCACTGTTGGCAGGAATAAAATATGGTACAGCTACTATAAAAAACAGGATGGCAGTTCCTTAAAAAGTTAAAAATAGAATCATCATATGATCCAGCAATCCCTCTTTGGGGTATATATCTGAAAGAACTGAAAGCAGGGTCTTAAACAGGCACTTGCATACTCAGGTCCACAGCAACATATTTACAATAACCAAGAACTGGCAGCAATCTAAGTGTGTCAGTTGATAGATGACGAGATAAACAAAATGTGGTATATACATCTAATGGAATAGTATTGAGCTATAAAAAAGAAAGGAAATTCTGTTACGTGCTACAACATGAGTGTATGTTGAGGACAGTGAAATGCACTAGTCCCAAAATCACAAATAGTGTATGGTTCCACCTATATGATATATCTGAATGTCAAATTCATAGAAACAAAAGGGAGAATGGTGGTTACCAGGCACTCGGGTAAGAGGGAAATGGTGAGTTGTTGTTTAACGGGTATAGCATTTCAGGTTTGCAAGATCAAAAAAACCTGGTGATCAACTGTACAATATGAACATGCTGTAGTTAACACTACTGAACTGTACAACTAAAAATGGTTAAAATGGTAACCTGTATGTTTTTACCACAATTAAAAATAAAAATAATGAGTCCTAGCTGGAGTAGCTCAGTGGGTTGATCACTGACCTGTGAACCAAAAGGTCACTGGTTCAATTCCCAGTCAGGACAAACACCTGAGTTGCAAGCCAGGTCCCTAGTTGGGGGTGTGCGAGAGACAACCAATTGATGTTTCTCTTGCACACTGATGGTTCTCTCCCTTTCTCCCTTTCCCCTCTCTCTAAGAATGGGTAAATAAAATCCTTTAAAAAATGAAACAAAAGAAATATAATCTCTCATAGTATCGTTAGCGTAATTAATATGAGTTAACAATTTTTAAACACAATCAAGTAGGTCAGGGTATACATGAAATAAGGTTAGCCATAGGTTAATAATTGTTAAAGCTGAGTTACAGGTTCATCAGGGATCATTTACTAAATTACTCTCTCCCCTTCTGTATATTTCATGCACTTTTGATATGTGGTCCAATAAATCTGGTTGATGTATAAAATGTTAAACTACATTACATGCTTATCACCAAGGCCCGTCACTGACTCATTTATATAGCAGGAAATGCAACAGGATGTGCTCAATTCTCTCTGGATTAGAATGAAGCTAATGACATTTCAACATATCTTGGTGAGTCCACAATCATGTACTTGTAAGATAAGCCCATGGTAGCTAGTGAAAACATTCTAAAAAGAAGCAGTAAGATTTTTAAGGAGCATTAATGTATACTATTTATTATAATGAATATACTTCTATACTAGGACATTGCATTAGTTTGAAAAGGAGATATTCATCAAACTCAGAATGCAGCAAGCCAAAGTACCTTTGGTAAGACTCAAAATACAGCCCTAGTTGATGTGGCTCAAGTGAGCTGAGCACCGGCCTGTAAACTGAAAGGCTGCTGGTTCACTTCCCAAGCAGAGCACATGCCTGGGTGGTACGCTGCACCCCAACTGGCTGGGCCCCCAGTTGGGGACATGCGACAAGCAACCAACTGATGTTTCTCTCATATATCAGTGTTTCTCTCCCTCTCTTTCTCCCTCCCTTCCCATCACTCTAATAAATAAACAAAATATTTCTTTAAAAGAGAGTCAAAATATAGATTTTTCTAGAGAATAAATATAACATTCTAACATAAAGTAATTATTTCACTAGGTAGAGACCTAACTGGATGTTAACTTTAAACACTAAATCAACATAAAGGAAATACTTAAAAAATTTAACAGTGATAACTCATATTAACATCAATTATAAATTCATAACTTTTTCAGAAAAAAGGAAATTTAAAAAATTCAAAAGTAATTCATGTTCAGTGCAGAAAAACTGCAATGTATTTAAATTTATACATGAAAAGAGATGAACTATAGTTCCACCATGCAGAAGACTATTATTAAAAATTTTGTGTATTAACCTCTAATCTCTTTTCTGTTAAAAGGTCTAATCAAGATTTTTTTTAAACCTAAATGAGTCCAACAGTTGCTTCACTTATTCAATATTTAGATTAGGTTTCATGAGGAGAAATTTATTGATGCAAAAAACAGGCAGACTTTAAAAATACATGCAAATACATATAAAACACTATGTTTAAAGGATGGACTCAACAGATCACAGCTAAAATGATTTGATGACCAGTTTTAGCCCAAAGTCAACTTTTGATACATTATCTATCTATCTATATCTATATCTATATATATATATGTATATATACACACGCACACAAGATGACAGCAAAAATTTCACAGAAAACTGTTTAAAACCAAAAGGAATCATGCTGAACAAAAGTATCTGACTCACAGATCTTAATAATTTTGGTACCATGGGCCCCATCAAGAATCTGATGAAAACAATGGACCCTCTTTTTAAAATTATATATGAGTACAAATATTATGACAAATTTACATTTATTTTTAGGGTGTTCAGTGATCTCTCTCAAATATAAAGTCCATGAATGAACACCAAGATAAAAGACCCTTAATATAGCTAAAGAGAAGCAGCAAGAGACCTTTGTCTTTTACATAATGTTAATAAAATAAGTAATAAACAACAGCGAGACAATTGGAAAATTTGTTCAATAAATATAAAAATTCACTGAACATCTATGTGTAAAGGGATAGAAATACTTCACTCAACATTCATATACGCACAATCTTTTGGTATGGGTGTGTCACATGTTGGGTATCACATGTTGGGTGTGGATATACCACAGGAAACAAAGCAGACATGAGACCTGGCCTAAGGCAGCTCACAGGAATAAAACCCAGCCACCTTCTTCCAACTGAGCTCGCAGTTTAAAAAGACAGACAGATGTACACAAACATGCACATAATCATAATACACTGCGATAATACCATGATCATTACATGTAAGGGATGGAAGTAGTTCAAAAAAGAGAAAATCAGAAAAGTTTTATAGAAAAAAATGAGTAAAACATCTAAGAGATGAGTAGAAAATCACCAAGTTTGAAATAGCACCAAAAATTATGAAACTACAAACACAAGCCACAGCCCTTTATGATTTACAAAGCACTTCACATTCATGTTCATGCATGTCCGTTAAAAATCTATACACGAATGACTCACATACATCTGCAACCCAGACTTCTCTGAGGTCCAGGCCCATGTGTTCAATTACCTTATTGACAATTCATCTTTAGTGTCCTAAAAGTATCTCCATGTCCCAAAACAAAAACATGTTCTTCCTCCTGAAATCTGATCCTTTTCCAAATTTCACCAACATAGCAAATGACACCATGATCCATCTAGTTGTACAAGACAGAAACCTGGAAATCAGTCTTCTTGGTCTTCTGTCACTGAGTCCTGGTGATTCCACCTCCCCATTATTACTCAAATCCATCTGCTCAGCTCCACCCCCATCCACATTACTCTGTTTCAAGTTAGCACCATCCCTCATCAGGATGACTGCATTAATCTACTGAAGTTCCTGTCCATATACCTTCCAGCCCCTTGCCCTATGTTCTCCACAAAGCAGCCAGAGTGATTTGTCCAAAATGGGAACCCAATCACACCGCCACCACTACCACTCGCTTCCTGTCCCACCTCACTTAAAATCTTTTGGTAGTTTTTCTTGCAGGATAAAGAGTAATTGCTTAACAGGGTCTACAGTCTCTGAACAGTGTTGCCCCACTATCGCACAAACATTAACATCATTTCTCATGCACTATAGGCTGAAACTTAATCGCTAGGAGATTATGGAACTTGGTCCACTATAAGGCAATTAGAGTTAGTGGCAGAATAATTAGAGAATGCTGTTGTTATGATTTCTTGTCCAGTGCCTTGCACTAATTAAGCTGTTTCCCACTAATCAAGCCATTTCCATTTTTCTAATCATCTGAAAATAAATCTTTACTATAAAAATGCACATATCTTTAAAATATTTAAACACCATAAACAGATGTCCTTTACATCAAAAGAAAAAAAAAAGAATGAAAACTTACACATTTGCATATGCAAACTTTTATGAAGCACCTACTACGTGTCTTGTATGTCACTGGGGATATAGTAATGAACAAGACAGCCAAAGTCTCTTTTCATAAACAACTTCACTGAGACGGGTTTGACATGTAAAAAGCTGTACTTACATTGATACAGTGAGTTTGGGGATGAGTACATACCAGTGAAACCATCACCACCATCAAGGCCATATACAAACATAATGGAATTTGGTGTTCTGATGGGGAAATGATAGGGTGAAGACTAAGAAAAACTATCAGGTGAGACTAGGGGAGACATTGTGGGAAGACTGGGGATAAACTGTTAGGTTGCATAACCTGGAAAGCTCTAAGAGAGTGATACTGATCATTGTATTTGCTTAAAAAGGAAGAGCCAGCCAGTGAAAATTTACATTGCAGAGGGAACTAGTGAAAAGAGGCTGGCATGCTTGAGAGAAGGTCAGCACAGCTGACACATAAGGAGTCTGAAGGACCACAAAATATGATGAGGGTGTGGAGAGGCTGGCACTAAACTGTGGGATTTCCCAGTTTTCTCATAAAAACATTTCAAAAGGTACTTCTTCGGGAACTAAGGCAGCTTTTCCTCATAAGGTTCTTTTGGCCACTTTAGAATTAAGTCTAAAAAAAGTATTCATCTCAACATACTATTCTGCTTTTGTTTCTAAAAATTTACATTGAGCCCCAGCTGGTGTGGCTCAGTAGATTGAGCACTGACCTGCGAACCAAAGGGTCACCAGTTCAATTCCCAGTCGGGGCACACGCCTGGGTTGCAGGCCAGGTTCCCTGGTGGTATGGGGCGTGTAAGAAGCAACCAAATATTGATGTTTGTCTCCCTCTCTTCCCCTCTGTCTAAAAATAAATAAATAAAATATTTTAAAAATTTACATTGAATAATAAGTACTAAATCTTAACTTGCCTTGAAATATTTATAAAATTAATTTTACCATAATATATATCATAATCTCCATCACATTCCTCAGACCTAAAGATCTGAGCAAACTTTGCAATGAACTACACTTAAAAATCTACCTTAAAAGAAAAATAGCACTCCAAGAAGAACAGAATTTCACAATTACATCCTCAAGATAAGCCTCTTCAAGAAAAAGAATGAATCTTTTCCAAGGGGAAAAAAATCCTAAATAAAAACTAAACAACATGTATGTTTAGGCAAATTCCTTGAACACCTAATTGAAACAAAGTATTACAACAGGCTTCTACAGTACCCTACAATTATCAACATCCCCCATTATTAAACAAGAGACAAGCTCTACCACAACTGAAAACTGGGCAAAGAGCAGAAAGCAAAGCTCACCAAGCATACACATTCCTTGAAGATTAGGCTCCACAATTAAGAACTGTTCAACAGTTCACTGGATTGTTGGTAATTAGAAATAGTTGCCCCATTCCACTTCGTCCAAAGGTTATTTATTCCTCCCTCTTATATAACAGCAAATTTGAACTTACGTAATAGAAAAAGAAAAATGTTAAAATAAACCAGGAAAACAAAAGCTGTTCAACCAGCTTCTTTCTCACCAACATTTGACTTTTCCCTGTTTTTTCCTTATCCTTTTTAATTTTGCCCCATCCACTCCTCTTATCCTCTCAAGCCTTCCACTTTATGATCAGAAGGCATGTAGTTAGCATCCAATGGACAAATAGAGGAAAGGGCAAATTATATTGCATCAATCATCTTTCTGACCAAAACAGTAAAAGGCTTCATCCCATTTTACTGTATTTCTCTCTATAAAAATGTCAAGGACAAAAAGATAATAATGATGATGATGATGATGATGATGATGATGATGATTTAAATAATTAATCTAACATCTTCAGGACAGAAGGTAGCTATGAAATCTGAAAAAAAAAACTTCATAAAGAACTGGGGTCGGAAAGACTCAGAAAGCACTGTTTTACTAAGACTTCCTAGCCATCCAATCTGCTGCTATTCTAGTCTGTTGTAGAATACCAGACTGTCTGACCTCCCTAGTGCAGGTATTTGTTCCTTTATTAGATCTGTCTAGACACCAAAGGAGTTTATTAAAAATATAGACAGGAAATGGTCTCTCCAATTTTAATGTCTCATTTTTCTGTAATATTACTAATTTCACCTTCCTCGCTAGAAGCAGCAGTAAATTCCAAAGTGAATATACACATGGGTCTTAAACACAACAAATTATAATGTGTATCACACAAGAACAGCCCTCTCAGGCTGGATAAGTAAGATTTCATTTAATATCCCCTTTAAAATGTTAAGCAATCAGTTATTTGGGAAAAAATAAATATAAGATTTATCCTTAGAATATTTTATAGAAAAAAAGTATTCAAATTAGAGTTCTTAAAATACCTAAATGTCAGCAGTAAAATTTTTAAAATACAAAGGTAAAAATGAAGGCGGGTCTGTTACATTTGTACCCCACCCGACATCATACACCAATGAACAGAATACTTTTCATGAATTTTAACAAACATTTTTGCCAATGTCTGACACACACATACCTCAATACAGAACAGATTTAGGAAGCCTTCCATGTTCCCGACAATGCAAAAACAGATACGCTTATAAATGACCACAATAAAAAAGTAAGAGATATTTTTGTTCCTTTGACTTTCTATTTTTTCTTGGCTTTGAAAAAAACTAACTAAACAAAAATATGTTTGCTAGGACTCAAAAGACTCTTCAAGAATTAAACTGATAACAAACCTTACACTACAAGCTAATAATCTTTACATTTTTAAATGGAAAATATAAAGATATGTGTATAAAAACAGAGGGTTATAGGAAAATGTACATTTCTATAAAGACATTAAAAGTTAATTGCTGCTCTTCTTTGTACTTATTACATGAAGAATAGGTGTGCACAGATGTATGACTCTTCTCACACAGCCGTTCTACACATTTCCTTCCAGTCAGTCTTAATAAGTTAAAACTACTTGGCCAAATTAATAAGAAGAAAAAATTCATACTCTTATGCTACTTAGGTGTATAACAAACAGAAATTAAAATCAGAATTCAATTTCAGAATTAAGAAATGCTTCTAAGTACTTTATATACATAATTGTTAAACGATAAGAAGAACTCTTTAAGTCATATTGCTATTTCTACTTTCCAACGGGGCATAAAGAAACTGAGCAATTTATGGAGGTGCGCTGCACAGCTGCTATTAATTCTTTTCACTCCTGTAAGTCCATCACTTTGCAATGTGACTGCCGCGCCTGCTACCAAAAGACGGCGTTTATTTCCTCATCCGTTAAATCTGGGATGGCCCTGTAACTTATTTTGACAAAGAGAATACAGGAGTGTTATTGTAGGACTTCTGAGGATAGGTGTGAGCATCCTCTTGGGACAGTGTTGCACAGCATGAACAAGCTAGCTAACTAGACATTAGAGATCTTGAAAGAGAAAGAGCTCAGCCAGTAGGCTGCGCCAGCGAGCATAAAGTGCCAGATATAAGAGTGTGGCCACCTGAAACCACCCAACCCTAGAGGAGCTACCAGCTGACAGAGACATAGGAGTAACCTCAAACAAGACCAGAGGAACAACCAACAACAGAGCCCAGACCAAACTGCTAACCCATGAAGGTAGCACCAAATAAAATAGCTGTTGTTTTAAGCCACTAAATTAAAACCTAGGACTGTCTGAATCCACAGCCTAGACTCCCTCCATTAACTAAACCTGCAATTTATTCTTTGGTTAGAAAACAAATACATTTTATAGTCTAATTCAATTTTATAGACATACAAGAGCAATCAAATTGAGAAATAAGTTTACATATTTTATTCATTATCTAAAAAGTGAAATATACTTTTTATTGCCTCAAAGGACAATAGACACATACATTGAAATCTGTAATTGTAACAACTGAAAGCTGATAAAACATTATAGAAAAAGTACTCTCTTCATTCCCAAAGATATATAAGTATTCATTTAAAAATTAATAATATTCATATATATTTTATCCACCACAAAGACAATGAAATAGACAACAGGCTGACAGTGTCTAGAAGGGAGAGGGGAGGGAATTTCAGGGGAATTTCAGGGGAAAAGGGGAAGAGTTTACAGGAACAAGTGTAAAGGACACATGGACAAAAACTAGGGGTGGATAGAAATGGGAGGAAGGTGGGGAGGGCTGGGTGGGTGGGCTGGGATGGGAGTAAAAATTAGAAAATTGTACTTGAACAACAATTAAAAATAAAATTTTAAAAAAAGAAAAGTATTTTATCCACCAAAACAGAACGCACGGTGACTAAAAGAAAATCTGAATAGCTACGCAATAAAAAAATGAAGACATTATTAATTTTTATGAATCTAATACAATTTATGGCTTTAAACAATAAAACATTGCTATTGTAATATTTAATGAGTATACATCCATATTTAAATGGAAACACTAAGCCAGAACAATGACAGAGTAAGAACCACAAGTGCCTTTTCTATGTATTCTTTGAGGGCTGGCAAACAGTCTCTGAAAAGGGTTAGAAAAATAAATATTTTAGGATTTGCAGGTCATGTGATCTCTATTTCAGCTACTCAACTCTGTTGTAACTATTCTGCCACTGTAGAATGAAAACTGCTGTAAACAAAAAATATAAAAAGTAAGCAAGGCTATGTTCCAATACAGTTATATCTATAAAAACAGGCAGTGGGTCATAGTTTGCCAATCCTTGTTTTAGATGCTTAATTATCTGTAGCCAAAATATACCTAGTTTAGTAGTTGTGATCAAGCAAATTTTCTGCCTCACTATGACACTTATTAGAAAGTACTCTCTGTATTTACAGCCTACTATCTGCAAAATAATGCTATGTATACATGATGGAAAATTTTATGTCAACTTAACTCAGCTATGCAACCCAGTTTTTTGGTCAAACATGAGCTAGATGTTGCTATGAAAACATTTTGTAGATATGATTAACATATAAAATCATATGACTTTAAATAAAGGAGATTACCCTTGATAAAGTGAGTAGGACTCATCAAATCACTTGAAGACTTTAAGAGCAAAACCTGAAGTTTCCCAAAGAAGAAACAATTCTGCCTCATGACTGTAACAATCTGCCTTACAAATTTCAGGTTTGCCAGGCCCCAAAATACGTACGGTAAGCAATTCCTTAAAGTATATATCTTTTTCACAGGTGCAGCTATATAGGCCTATTAATATGTACTTTAATGTAATATGTCCTTAAATTTAAAAAGGACATACTTTGACTTTTTTATGCATTATCCGAAACTATGTGAGAAAGTTGTGGTAGGCTGTATTATTATTTGACATCATTCATTCCCTCACTTCCTTGCAAGATAACGAATATATGTATGTGTGTGTCCATGCAGTCTGCCCAGAAAGTATCCAGCCATGCACTATGAAAAATAGAGATATTTACTGAGAAGCTACAAGATACAAGAAACACTCTACATAGGACAATGATGCCTCAGTCCCCTTCAAAGTTGGCACCTGGGCACCTCACACAGTTCTCCCAACCATCATCAGCTGCCCCAACGTATTCTCTTGAATCTCATCACCTGCCTGAAATCTCTTCCCTTTTAAAGGTGATTTCAGTTTTGGGAAAAGCCAGGAGTTCCAGGGTGCCAAATCTGGGCTTTAGAGGGGCTGAGTCACCTGGGTGATTTGATGTTTTGCTGAAAACCTCTGCACTAGGCATGATGCATGAGCAGCCATGTTGTTGTGATGAAGCTGCCAATCACCAGTTGCCCATAGCTGCACCCTTCTGATTCATCCAAATAGCTTCTGTGGAGGAATGTCTAAGCTTAACACAAATTTCGATGCAGATTCATTGCTCTTCTCACTCAGTCATTTTGAATGTGAAGGCCACACAGTACACATGCTCACTCAGCTGCCATCTACCACCCCGATTCTCCAGTACAGTGAAGTTATCATTGTTCATGCATGTGCATTCCAGTCTACCCTCCTTGGCTGCCAGGTTACGTCTATGTCGGGCAAACCATATTATATTAACAATGGCTGAACTTTTTCTGGACAGACCTCGTATATCCATATGTAAACACATGACTCGTGTATATCTCACAGGGAAAGAATGGACATCCCTAAGTTATCAATTTTGGGGTCACTCTTGTGATATGCTTTGGCCGACAGAATGTGAGCAGATGTGATATATTGTTCATCACATCTGAGCAAAAACTTGTGGCAGCGATCTGAATTTGGGCCAGTCTTTCTTGCTTCAGTACTTTATCAAGAGATTGGCATACTTCATAGAAGGGCTGTTCCTTCACCCTCGGTTCTGAAGGGGAGCCACAGTCTGTTTCTACAGGGCTGACCCACGGTCTATGACATAAAGTTATTAGGAAATATAACTTTCTTATTTTAAGAAGCCACTGAAATGCACAAGCAATTACTACAACAAAGCTGAACACCACAGAAATTGGTACATAAGAGGAGGACAATGTTAACAACCACCACCTCCAAAAATAAAAAATTTTTGTGATAAAAGCTTTGGAACCAGCTGGCAGACAGCAAAGAAACTGTTATTGGAAATTGGAAAAATGGTAAACCACATATTGTAGTGGTAACTAAAACTGTTAGGTGTAAAAAATTAGATAACTTGGTAAATACCAAGACTGACTTGTGAGTGGCGTCTGAGGTGGGAGAGAGGCAGTCTTGTGGGACTGAGCTATGAACCTATGGTGTCTGAGCTAACTCTGGGTAGTGTCAGAACTGAGTTAAATTGTAGGACACCCAGTCTGTGCCAACAGAGAATTGTTTGGTGTGGAAAACCAACCCCCCACACTTGCAGTACGAAAGTACTCAGTGAGTACTGAGCAAAGGAAACGAGTGTTTTCCCTTCACCCACTGAGCCCTTTCCGGTGAAACAAAATGACTTGGAGGGGGATTCCCCACAGGAAAAGACTAAGGATGTGGTCCCACAGAAGCCCAACAAGCTCAAGATAACTGTATACAAGTCTAGAGAAAAATGCATACCCCAGAGAGTTGAGAATATAACTATAAGCAAGTGGATCTGACTGACATCAGATAGACAAAAGACAAAAGACAACTTACAAAACTACGCCTAGCTTAAGGGTCTGCTATTCTTCTAGATCACCCTTGGCCCCAGATTTCTACTGGCAAGAGGCAGGCCAGGAAAGCTGCTCAACCCTTAACCTCATTCCTCAGCCAAGGGAATATCCTCCAATCCTCTTTTCAAATATGGAAAAGGATGATATATTATAGGAAACACGCCATGGAGGGCACAGCCAAGAGTCACGGAACACAATGGACTGGGAGTTAAACACAGGAGCAAAACCAGGGCCTCCTTAAGGAACGTCCCCCTAATGCCAAAAAAATGAACCCTCGTTACATTTACGCAGCAGGATTCTCACAAGTACCAGGAACCAGTGATTGCTGTGTGCCTCCATCCTTCTCCTTTCTTAACAGGCACTGTTACTGTGGATATTCTATCTCTGCTCCATTACTGTATGTTGTAGAGAGGGAAGGTATAAGATAACTTGTCTTTGGATCACAGAAAATCTACATGTATAAAGGTGGAAATTCTAATGAGGTTCTAGACTTTAAGCCTGTGACTGAAATTCTTGAGGTATTTTCCTTGAGGAAATGCATTTTGTATGCAGAAGGGAGAAAAAGTTAATAGTTTTGATCAAAAGGACAGATTGTGGTAGATTATACTATTGTTCACTATTTACCACCCCCATCCTCAGAAGAGGTTTATACATCCCCACCCACTGATTTATAACTTGGCTATACCTCCAGTGTGAAGAGTATTTCCCCCTGTGCCTTACTAACTTTGAGCCTAGCCATGTCACATGCCTTGGAAGTCATGAAGCATTCCACACCTGAGGAGAAGCTTTCAGAGGTACCACAAATTTCAGCCAGCCCTGAGTCCTCAATATTATGCAAATAGCAGGTCCAGATAAAGGCTGCTCCTTGAGTCTGGGTCTCAGAAAAAACAACAACACGTGGAGCCCTGACTGCTCTGGCTCAGTTGGTTGGGCACTGTCCCACAAAGCAAAAGGTCACCAGTTCGATTCCCAGTCAGGGCACATCCCAGTCAGGATTCATATGCATGAGCAGCCATGTTGTTGTGATGAAGCTGCCAATCACCAGTTGCCCATAGCTGTGGCCTTCTGAACCATCTGGATAGTTTCCACAGAGGAATGTCCAAGCTTAATGCAAAATTGGATGCAAATCATTGCTCTTCACACTCAGTCATTTTGAATGTGATGGCCACACAATACACATGCTCACTCACCAGCATCTACCTCCCTCATTGACTAGTTTCATTGTTCACACATGTGCATTCCAGTCCACTCTCCTTAGCTGCCAGGTTACACTGATGTTGGGCAAACCATTCTCATTATATTAACGACGGCTAGACTTTTTCTGGACAGACCTTGTATACAATATGTGCCATATCTTCTTTATCTAGTCCTCTTCCAAAACACTTTGCCTGTCCATGTCTTGGCCACTGTGAATGATGCTGCAATGAACATAGGGTGCATATATCTTTGCAAATAAATGTTTTCAAATTTTTCAGGTAGATAACCAGAAAAGGGATTGCTGGGTCATATGATAACCCTATTCTTAATTTTTTGAGGAGCCTCCATGCTGTTTTTCAAAGTGGCTATACCAGTTTACATTCCCACCAGCAGTAAATGAGGACTTCTTTTTCTCCACACCTCTCCAACACTTGTTATTAACTGTCTTGTTGATAACAGCCATTCTAACAGGTGTGAGGTGTTACCACACTGTAGTTTTGATTTGCATTCCCCTAAAGCTAGTTAAATTGAAGACTAATTTTTCAACTGTTTTTCTGTATCATGCTGTCAACCAAAGTACAGATTATTTAGTAACAGTTCTATAAAAGTAATAATTTAACTGTATACTATTTACCAATTCTACAAGACAGATGCAAGAACATGCTGATACCATGAACTCAGTTCTAAGTCTGAATCCTATTAAATATATTGTTCATAATGAATTTTTCTCATACTCTAAAATGTTCTTATTAATGTAACAAGAATCTAAAACAATTTTATTTCTAAATGTTCTTAAATTTCAACTATACTGATTGAGAATTTTAAAGATTCAGATAAGTGATGACCTAAATTTACCTTGTCAATATGAAAAAGACTTCCTAAGCAAGTTAGTTATTTCCTGATGCATTAATTATTAATATTAATGCATTTTAGACTATAACAACAAATATTTTAAACAGTTTATAAACCATTTACTAGCCCTTACATGGCTCATGTAGACTACAAATAAAAATTATTTTTATTACATAATAAATATTAATAGAAAAATTAGGCAAGACTAACAAATACTCAAAAAAGTAGGAAAAGACAACCTCGTAAAACCACCGTTAAGTGGTAACAGTAACTTCATCTTTTGTTACATGTCTTTCTAGACTTCTTTTCAACACCTAGATACACATGTACTTTATATCAAAATAACATATTACAAGGTACATACATATTTCATTTAATGATTATGCTTAACATGAGTTCAACAGAATTACTTAAGAAAGAAGATTCCCAACTTAGAAAATTCCAAAGCTTATTAATCTTTCTGGCTCCCTCTGCTGGTAACTAAGAGAAGCTTTTTTTAAATTCAATTTGGTTTGAAAAACCAAACTCAGGCACTAATTTATCACTAAAAACCTCTTTAGGTACAATTGTACATCTAAAATTGTACAAGATGCACAATTTTGCCAGAAAGTGTACAGTGGACAATTCTTTAGTGAATTCCTATTAGCCAGCAAAGATTTGGCATCAGAAAAACCTGGACTGAGTTCCCAGCTTCATCACTTATTTGCTAAGGACCTGGGTGGGTCAAATTACTTAATCCTTCTGAGCTTCATTTTCCTTATCTGTAAAATAAAGCTAATCTCAACTTCCTCACGAGTTGTAAGAGTAGAGTTAATGTATTTATACTTGGGTATACTCTAAAGCACTGATACAGAGTAAGTACAAAATAAACCCCTACAAAGATGCTGAGTTGTGGTTAGAAGGCATAACTACTAAAGAATTACTATAGAGCTACTAAATTCAAATAGGTTAACTTCTAGAATATAAACTTACTGTACTTAATACTCTTTTAATAACTTCCTATTGCTCAAGATCAAGATCGTTAATATGACTTCTAAAATTCTTCACAGTCTAGCCCTTACTGACCTCTGAAGTGTTGTCTTTAAGTTGGTCACCCTCCCTCCAGCTCTCCAATCATTTTTCATAGTGAAGTTCTTCAAAAGTACCAAGTTCCCTCACAGGGTGCCTAGGAACAGCATGCCTTTCCCCTATGCTATTTAACAATAACTTTTTTTTTAGAACTTAGCTCAATTTTTTCAGGGAAATGTTCTCTGACTTCCCAGACCAAGTCAGCCCTTCTCTATGACATATTCTGGTATCCCTTCCCTTCACACAGCTTATTACATAGAGCTGCAGCTTCATCTTTAAATGTGTTAGCATGGTAATACTCTCTCCTCCATTTGGCTGTCCACAAATTGCTCAAGAGCAGGGAAGTACTGAAAACACTGTATCCTCATAATCTAGCCACTTGTCTGCATGGAGTAGGCACTTAAGCATCTGTTCAGTAGCTGAACAAACTGAAATTAACACATATGAAATTAAAGAATTCTTTCTAAACATGACTACTTCACTTCAAGGTGGCCTATAAAATATAAAATAACATTACAAATATTTTGCTTTGTACTCTTTATTAGGCTAGCTGGTGTTCATAAAGTCTGATAAAAAATCATACACAGAAATATCTTTAACATTAACTCACTGAAAAAGTTGTGCTCTTCAAAAAAAAAAAAAAAAAACACCCTTAAGAGGACAGAAACCTAAATATATGGTAGTCCACTTAACACTTCTGATTTAAACTTTAAAAAATTTTATCGTGTGTGTGGTTTGGTTTTGTAACAAATATTCAAACGAAAATTTGTCTGACACTGAGTGTTTTATACTGTAGTAGAGTTCTATTTTTCCAGGAAATCTGTGGTAAATAAATTAGCAGAGCTAATGATGACCAGCTAAAAGGTATGCCTCATGGTTTCTTTGGGAAGTATGCAACCTGCATTTCTTTAAACCAAAGCATACCTATGATTGCCTTAAAGCATGTGCACTTGAAGAGCATAAACTCATTTTTATATAGTAAGCATTCCCAAGTACATAGTAAGTTTTGGCCTCAATAGCTTTTCCTCTACTCACTTATACCAAACCAAAAAAAAGCACCAAAGTTTACAACACATCTCTTAGAATCAAATCTTTATTTGCTAGGATATCTAAAGACTTTTGATAGATTTTTAGTTATTGGCAGATTTGTAACAAATCCTATGATTTTAAAAAAGCAACTGTCATTTTCCCCAAAAGCTGCATGCTGCATTAAAAAATTAAAATTTTATTTTTCCTTTGTTATTTTAAAGGAAATTAAATTTTAAACTACATCTTCTATAGAATAGAAACAAGCCCTTTGAGGATCATCCTGTCCAGGAATGGGAAATACTTAGCATTATATGTGTCCACTCCCATAGTGAATATGGATAAATCAATCTTAGCGTTTTCCTTTTCACCAAGGAGAATGTTCACAGATCTCCTGGTTCCTAAGGACGAGGCAGTAATGTAAGAAACTCAGGGTCATTTTCATTGCCACAGGGAACTTTATGCAAGGGAGTAGCCACAACTGGTAAACATCCTCCTCCCTGACGGAAATGGAAATCTGTCCATTTTTACAATGTCGTTCCAACCTTAAGGAGGATCTCTGGTGACAGATCTCTTAAATTCCACCACAGTCCACAGAGTCAGATGGGCTGTGACCTGACTAACCAATATATTTCCTACTTTATCATTTAACCACCAAGTAGGAGCCACGAGTGAAGTACCTATAGCTGTTCCTGAAAGAGAGCAGAGGTGCATTTCAGGAGTTCTGACACTGACCATACAGGAACAATCCAAGGAAGAGGATCGGGGCACCCACTCATCAAACCACCATGGCTTGAAACATCTGAGTGCTGTCATTCACTCCCACTGATCTGATGCTAACTCCCTCATCATACATTAATAAGATGACATTTAATACCTCAGTGAACTTTCAGTGTAACTCAGCATCTTTGAATCCAATCAAGGCTGTTTCATCTTAAACAAGCCTGAAGTGAATTTATCAAGGTGACAAAAGCCCTCTCCCTGGCAACAGAGAATTGGATCTCCCCTAACAAAACTTTTAACTCTAACTTTTACAAGATATGTAATACATGAACAGCACAGAGGAAACTGTAAATACAAAGTGTAAACACCATTGATTTTCTCACTAGCTTAGAAGCATATTCTTTGCTGTTCTTTTCATGATATTAAATCTCTCCAAAATTTAAGTTTTAAAAGTACATACCCACTAAATAGTTTCTCCAATTAATCTCCTTTCACTTAGCTTTAATTTTCATCTGAACTAGAAATAAGATGACAGAGCTCAGTACAATGAAAATGCATGCAAATATTAATCATGACAATTTTAAGAAATAAACATTCGGAAAAATAATGGGAGAAAATAAAAAGTTGACAACTTACGGAATGTGGGATTACAGAAGACTTCAATTCTTCATATTTTCAAATTTTCTACAATGAATATTGTTTTGGTCAGACTTCCTTACTTGCATTCTTTGAGTTGCCTTAAAAAACATTTATCATAAAGCTATACAATGGGGTACTATGGGAATCTCACAGAAATCAAGTAATGGGACCACAGTTGAGCTGAGCCCTACAAAGTCTGGAGCTAGCAGGTGGCACTGGAGTGGATTCCGTTGTAGGAACCTCATGAAGAGCTCAGAAGCAGAGCTGCCCACCAGTGCTCCGCCTAACGCACTGCTCACCTCTCATCCATCTACATCCTTCCACTCTCCTACTCGGCTGTGAATGTTCTTTTTGCTTCCATCTTAAACTCCAAATTTCTTCCATTTTAAGTATAAGGCTGTGGTTCAGATAGAAGAAGGTTAGGAAAACAGGCAGCTTTTGCTTAAGGACTGAATTTTATTTTTTAGATTATGAATTGAATATATATGCATGGTTTTTAGAAAGATCCAACAGTATAGAGAAGGGTAAAAAAGGAAAGTCTCCCTCCTCTTTCCTGACATTTTTTGGGGGGAAGTAATCTATAAAAGAAAAATATTTATGTTTCTAGAAATCAGAAATATATTACTTAACAAAGCACAATAGCTATAAAGTTTTTCCTTCATTTTATTATTAAAAAATTATTGTATAAAACTACAAAATGTACATAATCAAAACAAATAGGACACTTTAAAATTATCTGATATCATATCACATAGAAATAATATGAAGCACTCTGGTTGGTTCTATTTTATGTTTTTAAATATATTTTATTGATTATGCTATTAGAGTTGTCCCGATTTTTCCCCTTTTGCCCCCCTCTGCTCAGTACCTCCACTCCCTCCAGCAAGCCCCACCCTTAGTTCATGTCCATGGGTCATGCATATAAGTTCTTTGGATTCTCCATTTCCTATACTATTCTTAACATCCCCTGTATGTTTGGTACTTACAAATTTGCACTTCTTAATCCCTGCACCTTTCCCCCAAATTCTCCCCCTCCTTCCTCTCCCAGATGATAACCTTCCAAGTGATCTCCATATCTGTGATTGTTTCTGTTCTGCTTGTTTGCTTACTGCACTTTTTGGACCATAAGACACACCTAGGCCCTGGCTGATGTAGCTCAATGGATTGAGCGGGGGCTGTGAACCAAAGTGTCACAGGTTTGATTCCCAGTCAGGCCACATACCTGGGTTGCAGGCCACGGCCCCCAGCAACCGCACATTGATGTTTCTCTATCTCCTTCTCCCTCTCTTCCCTCTCTAAAAATAAATAAATAAAATCTTTAAAAAAAAAAAGACACACCTAGATTTTAGAGGAAGAAAACAGGAAAAAAATTTTGAAGCAAAAAATGTGGTAAAATATTTAATAACATATATAACATATTTCACCAATGTAAATGTAAACAGAACTCAATAATGACATTAACAACCATTATTCCTCCCAAATTTGGGGGGGGGGTGCATCTTATAGTCCAAAAAATGTGGGTAGTTTGCTTTTTAAATTCAGTTGTTGATAGTTGTGAATTTATTGCCATTTTAATGTACATAGTTTTGATCTTTTTCTTATAGAATTCCCTTTAACATTTCATATAATAATGGCTTGATGATAATGAACTCCTTTAGTTTTACCACATCTGGGAAGCCCTTTGATTCTAAATGGTAGCTTTGCTGGATAGAGTAGTCTAGGTTGTAGGTCCTTGCTTTTCATCACTTTGATTACTTCTTGCCAGTCCCTTCTTACCTGCAAGGTTTCTTTGAGAAATCAGCTGATAGTATTGTGGGAACTCCTTTGTGGGTATATATCTGCTTTCCTCTTGTTGCTTTTAAGGTTCTCTCTTCATCTTTAACCTTTGGCATTTTAATTACGATGTGTCTTGATGTCATCCTCTTTAGGTCCAACTTCTATAGGATTCTCTGTGCTTCCTGAACTTGTATGTCTATTTCCTTCAGCAAATTAGGGAAGTTTTCTTTCATTATTTTTTCAAATAAGTTTTCAATTTCTTGGTCTTCCCCTTCCCCTTCTGGTACCCCTATGATTCGATGTTGGTACATTTGAAGATGTCCCTGAGGCTCTTTAGTCTGTCCTTGTTTTTTTTTTTTAATTCTTTTTTCTTCTTGCTGTTCTGATTGAATGCATATTTCTTATGCTCCAAATCATTGACTTGACTCTCAGTTTCATCCCCTCCATTGTTGGTTCCCTGTAGATTATTCAGTATTTCACTTAATGTAACCTTCATTTCTGCCTAGGTTTTTTTTAATGCTGTTGCATAAAATAATTTCTTTGAGCATCCTGATAAGCAGTGTTTTGAACTCTGCATCTGATAAGTTATCTCCATTTCATTTAGTTCTTTTTCTGGAGTTCTGTTTCACTTGGGCCATATTTCTTTGTCTCCTCAATCTGGCAATTCCCTGTGTTTGTTTCTGTCTATTAGGTAGACCTGCTCTGACCCCGTCTTAGTAGTGTAGCCTACTACACTACTTGTAGAAAAGTGCACCTGTAAGTTGGATGGGACAGAGCCTCAGGTAATCGCCAGGGCAACCCATGTCACAGCTCTGGGCTCTGTGTGGGGAAGGGCTCAGGGAGGGGACAATGCTGCTGCCTGGCCTCTGGAGATTTGTCCAGGAGGAAGCTGTCTCCCGGCACTCATCCTGTTCCCAGTCACTTCACTTTCTCCCCAAATGCCACTGGTGCCCTTCCACCTATTGCCCTGGTGCTGAATCCCGGAGGCGGCAGGTCTGCTTAAGTCCTAAAACTATTGTGGGCCCCTTAGGAGGAATATCCTGAGAATCCTTCAGTTTCTTCTGCCACTCCAACCCCTACTAGCTTTTACAGCCAGAAGTTATGGAGACTTATCTTACTGGTGCTGGAACCCTGGCCTGGGTGGTCTGATCTGGGGCTGGGATCCCTCACTCCCAAGGTAACCCTTCTGATTTTTATCCACCTCACATTAATGTGGCTACCTGTTCAGCATCTCCATGCCTCTCCATGCCACCTCAAGTCTCTGCCCCTCCCAGCCATCTGGATGAATGTGGCTTCTTCAAATCCTTGGTTGTTGGACTTCCATATAGTTCAATTTTCTGACAGATCTGGGTGATATTTGTTTTGTAGTCTAGCTGTAATTGTTGCTGTAGGTGTGTTAGGAGGCAAATAATGTTTACCTGTGCCTCCATCTTGACCAGAAGGTTGGTTCTATCTTAAATAGACATTTTTTTTCTGAACTTTACCATCCAAAGAGCAGAAAAATTTAGATGGGCAACCTATTTATAAATTATTTGAAATATTCTATCATGGTGGAAATTTTTTAATTCCTACTATACACTTTTCATTTGTCCTGCTCACAGGAGAGCAGGAAAGCATTTGTCCTGTGAGCAGGACAATGACAATTGGCTAAAATAAAAACAATGGAGAAATTGTTCTCAAAAACTAAAACCACCAAATATACATAAGTTATTGATGTTTAAAATTTTACTTACTGTACACCCTCAAACTGCCCTAGAACTTCTACTTGCTAGGACAGTTATCACAGATTTTCAAATCTTTTTAATTTCAAAATTTTTCTTCAAGAAGTTCTCTGTTTGAAGGGGACTATAGCAGGAAATTGTACCATGTATAATAGCAGGGAACAATTTACATCAAAATGACCTGGTGCATGTGTTTATTCAAAACATAGACTGACACTACCCTCAAGCTTCTAAATCCATCTTGGAAAGTATGGTTCACAAATGTTTGAGAACCCCATATTTCTGCATCCCTTCAACATAGGAAACTATTTTTAACAGTTTGGTGAAGAATTTGGTGTAAATTTTCCCAATTAAAAAAAAAATCTCCACTAACAAACTGGACTAATAAACTGTCCTCCAACTTGCTTTTTCACATTACAGATATTTCTTGGATATCTTGACATGTCACATATATGTAAATATGGAAAATTTTTACATTATAAATGATAATTTCTAAAGATTTCTAATTTTCTATAATCAGAGGAAATAAATTTAAGGAATGGATAACAAATATTTTAGTTTTGCTATTTTTGTTATTTCCAGTACTTTGAATTGAATTTAGAATTAAATTTAGAATTTAATGTCAGAGATAATAATATGAATATCATACTCATAGATACCTTTATGAGAGACACCCTTGGTCTGAAGTTTGGAAGTTAACTGCTAGATTTCTAAACTAGTTAATTAAATTAGTGTTCATGTTTTAGAAATATTTAATAATTTTTAAAAGCAAATTTAGCCCTGGCTGGCGTAGCTCAGTGGATTGAGCGCGGGCTGTGAACCAAAGTGTGGCAGGTTCAATTCCCAGTCAGGGTACATGTCTGGGTTGCAGGCCATGACCCCCAGCAACCACACAGTGATGTTTCTCTCTATCTCTCTCCCTTCCCTCTCTAAAAAAATAAATAAATAAAATCTTTAAAAAAAGCAAATTTAAATGTTTTACATTATATTTTACATCAGTCAAGTAGCTGTATATGAAAAAAACTGAATTTGGTATGAATAAGTAGTTTCCATATTAATTAGTATTCTCTAAGTATTGTATTTTTATAGTCAAATTCCTATTTATAGCAAACTTCTAAAAATTATATTTTACTACACAATTGAAATTAAAATATTTTGTATTGATTTTAATAGAATGCTGACATATTCAACATGCTTTCAAATAATACTTTCTCTACTTGAGGAAAGATGGAGCTCAGTTAAAGTTCAATATCTTTATCATCACCTTATTACCTTAACAGAGGAGAGTATTGAGATGATTACTCAAATCACAGTTAATAAATGTTTATGCTTGCAACCACCTGGCTGACAGCAACAGAGCTCATACTTTTGCTAGTGGAAGCCCCAGGCTTTGTGTGTAACACATTCCAACTCACTGGTTTTCAAATGTTGACTAGTGATATTCTTAGGTACTATGATAGGTATGGGGTGTCTCTTATCCATCATATTATTTTTCTGAATTTTAAGGATGAGGAAAATGTTTAGTAATGAGCAGACGTGAAATCCAGAACAGTTGTGGTACTTTAAAATCATTACTGGCCCTGACAGGTGGCTCAATTAGTTGGAGCATCATCCAGTACATCAAAATGTTGTAGGTTCGATTCCCAGACATGTCATGTATAGGAGGAAACCAGTCAATGTTTCTTCTTCTCTCACATCAATGTGTCTTTCTCTCTGTCTCTTTCTCTCTCTCAAATCAGTAAACATGTCCTCAGGTAAGGATTAATAAGTACAATAAATGTGAAACACACCTCGCAAAGCCTCTGTAATAAATTACAAAAGTAGAAAGCATTAATTTTTTTTAAAAAAAGAGGAAAACAACAAATGAGAATATTCTCTGGACAATTAAGAAAACTAGGAAACAGCCCTGGCTGGCGTAGCTCAGTGGATTGAGCGCGAGCTGCGAACCGAAGTGTCGCAGGTTCGATTCCCAGTCAGGGTACATGCCTGGGTTGCAGGCCATGACCCCCAGCAACCGCACATTGATGTTTCTCTCTCTCTCTCTCTCTCTCTCTCTCTCTGTCTCTCTCTCCCTCCCTCCCTTCCCTCTCTAAAAATAAATAAATAAAAATATTTAAAAAAAAACAACTAGGAAACATATTGGAAAACCTAGGAGACATAGTCATGAAATACTGATTGATCTAAACTGTTTCTACAATATTTATGTTCTTGAAATGCTATATATAAATTACCGAAATCACTTCAGATGCATAAGAAATCTTGAGAATCTTTGTAAACTAAATATTTCCTACATTACAATAACTTACAAATCTGTGATAATATCAGCCAAGGACTCTCATTATGGATTCTCTGGGTGAAAAATAATAGTTTCTCCTTCAGAGAAGAGAAAATGGGGTACCGTATTTTGCTGTGTATAATGTGTACCCATGTTTTTGTGTGCATTATACATGGGTTTATTATACCCATAGTATGAAATCATTATACCCACATACAATGTGTATCCTTATTTTTCCCTAAAAAATTTACACAAAAAAGTGCACATTATACACAGCAAAATATGGTGATTTGCTAACCCAGTGATGCACCAATGTGCACAGCTGGGACCAGGGTAAGAAGAGTAAAGTGCTTAGGTCACCAAATTTAGGGAAAGACTCACTCTCAGGGCCAGGCACTGAACCAGGACATGAGGCAAGAGCCAGCTGCTTTCATCCCACTTCCAGTCCAGCAGGAAATGTACTTCACAGCAGAAAACAGCACCTAGATTTTCACATCCCCAAAGTCTGTCCTATACTAAGCCTCGACACTTACAACTTCCTCATCATCATCTGTGTCCCCTCAAAGAACCATAGGGCCTATCTGGCCTGCTAAAGTGATGGCACCAAACAGGGAATGAGGAGTCCAACAGAAAGGAAGGGTCACTACACATATACAACCAGACCACTTGCAAGTTTTTAAATTGTGACAGTGGAGAAGATGGGCATTCTAGGAACTCCACAACCCTGTCCTTTATAAAGTTGGCCTTGTGTTTAAAAATGGTTTACAAGTTTTAAATGGGCGTATTCACACTTTCAGTGGAAATGTTTTATTTTAGTCAACCTTTCCAATTATTGCTATTTAACTGAATCAGTGTTATCACCCAGGAACACTGAATAGCAAGAGTATACTATATGGTTAGGAATGTTAATTTTAATAATTCAGTTTCATATAAAAATGACTATAGGATAGGGTTTCCTCTTCATAGCACAATACTATTCCTTCCCTACTTATGGTCCTCTTTAAGGCATATGCTAAGCAGTCAGGAGCAGACACAAGGAAAGTTTATCTTACAGGTTAATACCAACAACAAACCCTACCCTACATGATAGCATTAATGAGACACTTCATTGGTCTTCAGAGTACACTCTAACATACCACCACACCCAAAAGTGTTTAGAATGGGTCCTGAATGTAATTCCTTCCTCCTTTGTGACTCAGCCTTTCCCAAGCTATCAAAACACTTCCACAGCAGGAATGTAATTAGATCTAAGCAATTAGGAAGTCTGCTGTTCTATTTCCTCGCTGTGATTAATAAAACTTACAGGACCCCTTGCAATAAGCTCTTTAAGAAGGCTAAATTACTTAAAGTGTCTTGAAAACAAGTAATAATAGGCACAAGTCCTTTAACATCTTTATTTTAAAGGCCATACATACATAAGCAACTTCCAATCTATCTTTCAAACAGCCATTCCTGGACCTCTACACAGAACCTCTTTTCAAAAAACATGCAGGCCTGAGCACTCTCCTCAACGCAGGACGGCGAAAGCTATTTCCTCAGCAAATCAGTGAAATGGTGAGTGTTAAGGAATATAGGGTTTTTCATTGATTACCTACAGATTCTTAATACCAATTATCTTAATAATATATTCAGTAATTAAGCAATTTTAGGGAAAACATTTGTTTTCTCATGTGTAACACTCGCCAGCAATAGTCTTTCAGGAGTATGAATATGCATGCTTCCAGGAATAAATTCCCACATAAAATTAAGTTCTTAGTTTAAATTAAATTTCTAGTGTTATAAATTATATTAATATAAATCTATTTTAACTATAAAAAGTAACAACATAACAAAGAAATGAAAAATAAAAATTTCATAATCCACAACTGTGATCATCTTTGTATATCCCCTATTGGTCTTTCCCTATGCATATGAATATTTTACATGGCTATATAAATACAGGTTATTTTTCATTCTGACTTTTTCATTTGTAAGAGTTCCATTTTTTTCTACAGAATTTCTTCATATGGATGTAAAATAGTCTTGCATATTAATATTCTATTACTGTGTAAAATATTACCACAAACTTAGAGGCTTAAAACAATACTTAGTTCACAGTTTTGCAGGTCATTAGTCCAGATGGAGTGGTACGGGTCCTTTTTATTTAATTTTATTTATTTATTTATTTTAGAGAGAGGAGAAGGGAGGGAGAAAAGAGAGGGAGAGAAACATCAATGTGTGGTTGCCTCTCACATGCCCCCAACTGGGGACCCAGCCAGCAACCCAGACATGTGCCCTGACTGGGAATCGAACTGGTGACACTTTGATTCACAGGCTGGTGCTCAATCCACTAAGCCACACCAGCCACAGCAGTGGGTTCTTTATTTAGGGTCTGTCAAGGCCAAAACCAAGATGCCAGCCAGGCTGGATTCTTACTTGGGAAGAATTCACTTCCAGGCTCATTCAGGTGCTTGGTAGAATTCAGTTCCCTGGAGCTATAGGGCTGAGATCTTGTCCCTGTTTTCTTTGTGGCTATTGGCACACAGCCTCTCTCTCAGCTCCTTAAGGCCAGTCACATTCCTTCTCACATGGCCCCATCCACCCTCAAGCGAGCAACAACATCCCAAGTCTTTCTTCCTTCAAACCTCTCGGGCTTTTCCCATCGTCCACTGCAAGCCAGAGAAAACTCTATTTATAAAGGGTCCGTGCACTTAGAATAGGTCCACCTGGACAATCTCCCTTTTCAGGATAACTCAAGTGACTTGTAACCTTAATTACACCCACAAAATCTCATTTACCAGGTAACATAACATAATCATGGGCATATTTTCTCATCATATTCAAAGTCCTAGGGATTAGAGTGGAAAATCACATGGGGGCGGGGCAGGGCAGGTCACACTTTTAGAATTCTGCCTATCACACCTCTACATCACAGTAGAAACTGTACATTTTTAACTGTGGGTGGTAGTCACAAAGTTCAAAGGCCATCTAGCCACTGGCCTAAAAAATTTTAAGGTCCTTTCCAATCCTAAAATGCTAAAAATTGAATAAACACATTACAGAAATAAAATGTACAATTATTTCAAAACTTGAAAAAAATATAAAACTATATGAATTTAAAGTTAGCTAAATCAAAAAGGGAACTGCTCTGACTGGTATGGCTTAGTGATTTGGGCATCGTCCAGCAACCCGAAAGTTTGCCAGTTCGATTCCTGGTCAGGGCACATGGGCACATGCCTGAGTTGTGGGCCATCTCTGGTTGGGGGCACACCAGATGCAACCAATTGGTTTCTCTACATTTCCTTCTCCCTCCCTTACCCTCTCTCTAAATATAAATAAACGAAATCTTTTTTTTTAAAAGGAAATGAACTTTCTCCTAAAGAAAAAAAGATATGTTTTTGCAAAATTGTCACCTTTTGGGGACCCAATTTTCTAGTCATAAATATTCAATAAATAAATGTTGTCGAATAAGTATAAGAGATTGTAAATGTTTGTTAGTCTTGGACTTTTACCCCCTAGACAAAGAAGATAACTCTTTCTAAATCTCAGCTACTAATGAACTAAAAACTACCAACAACCTGCCGATACACAATATGCTGACACTGGATCCAAGGTGGGGCACTCTGCAAGGGGACTGGGTAACAGTTCCTAGGAGTCACAGAAGAAAATGAAGAGAAGCACCAGGAGTGTAAGACAAAATAAAACCTGCTATATATTAGTGATCTGAATTTTGCTGAAATTGTTAGTCTCGAAGTAATTGTAACTCATACAATGGCAGATACAAAAGTAGGCACACTGTCGCTCAACAGAACTCTAAAGATAAATAAGCAAGGATTCTGCCTATTGGTATTAATCAGTAGGTAGCAAGAGCACATTAAGCAATGAATGATGCCATGAAATGAGAAGCTCATAAAAGCCGCAACTATAAAACACTAACCACAGCTTCAACTCTTCATCAAATGCACAAGCGTAATGTTTTCCACAGCTTGCAAAACACTCTTCCTCATTCATTGCTTTCTTCTGTGATAAAAATTCATTGGGGAAAAAAACATGTATTTTGTCACCTTACAAAGGATTTTTCCATCCCAACTGTGCTATATTTAGCTAATCAACTCAAAATTCCTTTGTAAAAAACAAAAGTTGTACTCTTCTTGTTCCCCATTCATGCAATCAATATCAAAAGCAATTCAAATTACAATTCAGAATATTTTTTCATTCTACATATAAACAATAAACTTTATTCTTCACCTCATAAAAATGGAAACATTTTCTATATTTTCAGAACTGGATCAGTGCAATTTTAGGCACACCTAAAAAATGTAATGGTTTAAGCAATGACAACCATCATTGCTTCGATTACTATTCATACTGTTCTACAGCTTCTAAAATGTTTTCATTCTTTTTAGTACCTAAAATCTCTGGTAGGATTGAAAGGCAAGTGGTATTATCCTCATCTTCCGAGAAGAAAAAATGAAACTCACTGAGGTAGAGTGATCTGCACAAAGTCACAGTTTTTCAGGAGAAAATGTCTGAATGCAAACCAGATTTTCTGACATCTTGTCACTCCTGATCTTTTTGCCTATTTTGCCCACTTCAATGGTACTGACACAAAGATAAAAGGTGTTACTTTTAAAATTGCAACATGATTTTCCTTTTATTTATACAGTGAAAAATAAAATAATACTTAAATGTTAAAGAAAATCACCAACTTTATAAAGAAATAAACCAATAAAGGAAAACAAAAATGGCCATGCATCGAATATTCTAAACTAGAATATTTATTTAGTAGTCAAATTAAAATATTGGACACAATCATTTCTACATTCAGATAAGCTATTCTGAATATTTAACAACTTATATGCTATTCAGAAATAGTACTGTTATTTTCTTTAGTGTAATTCCAGGTGATTTTTAAAATTTAGAGAAAAGGAATGAAAGAAAAATGAACTTCAAATAATCTTCAGTATACACTGAATAGTTTGTTTACATTACTAGGCAACACAGTACCCGGCAAACAGTACTGAAAGAATATGTGCTGACTTGTAAAAATGTACATTCTCCAATTTAAATGACTGAATAAATAATTATTTAATTAAGAACTTCAACAAATTAGCTATAAAGCAAAGTTTTAAAAACTCGATCGATCCATACACAGAAAATATTTACATAGTAGCAGAATGTTGCAATGGAACTTTTCTCAAGAGTGTGGTACATACACCACTATGCCGATGTGTAGGCCTCACTGGCACAGGCACAAACGTGGGTGACACTGTCTACTAGCAGCCCCTTCTAAGGTTCCAGACCATTTAATTTCAGCCTGCAGCAGGAATATGTGCAGCAGTGGGGCCAGGAACATGAAGTGAGAAATGTAAGAAAAAGGCCCAACAGGAGCCAACACCAAAGTCCTGGCCCCTGGCTCAACCTAGTGACAGGACCAGCAGAATGTAAGTCCTCACACACAGGCTGCAGCCATAGGCCTGCACCCAGCCTCTTGCCTCCTGCCTGCCCCACCCTTTACTACTGCCCCTTCCCTAGAGATGCTCACCTCAAAGAGATCATTTCTGCAGCTCAGACAACAACTTTTCTTCCTCTTCTTCATACAGTTCCCTTTCTAAATAAATATTGATATTTATGTATTTTTAAGTCATTTTTTAACTCTTGAGAATCTTCCTTCAAAAAAAAGGGACCTTATTTACATATTTTTAGAGAGAAAGGGAGGCAGGGGGAAAGAGAGAGAGAGACACTGATCAGTTGCCTGTCATACTACACGCCTCTACCAGGGACCAACATGCAACCTAGGCATGTGCCCTGAAGGGGAATGGAGCCCTCAACCTACCACTTCGAGGGACAATGACCAAACCACTGAGCCACACCAGTTGGGGCTTAAGTAAGTCATTTTAAAAGAATATTAACAAGCCCTGGCTGGCATAGCTCAGTGGATTGAGCACGGGCTGCAAACCAAAGTGTCACAGGTTCGATTCCCAGCCAGGGCACATGCCTGGGTTGCAGGCTATAACCCCCAGCGACCGCACACTGATGTTTCTCTCTCTCTCTATCTCCCTCCCTTCCCTCTCTAAAAATAAATAAATAAAATCTTTAAAAAAAAGAATATTAACAATTAGTACAGTGTTCCATGAATGAGACAAAAATCATGAAGATAATATATTAATATTACTGAAGTAATATTTGAAAGATAGTATTATCATGTACAGTATAAGTCACAGCAGTCTGAGGAACTAGAAAATATTATTTCTTCCAACTGTTTCATCCTCATAAATTAAATAAGACTTAAGTTTCCTCACCAATAAATACAAGTTACAGTGTAAAACATCACTATTGTATTATAGAAAGTAAAAAGATGTCTTATTCTTAAGTGAAGGATGCTATAGTATTTAAAGGTAAAATGCAGTGTCTGCCACTTCCAAAAGGTTCATTCAAAATGTGTGCACATGTATGTAGAGCAGCTACAGCAGAGTGTCAACTTTGAGATCTAAGTAGTGAGCAGGCGGATCTCAGTTCATTGTGCTATTTTTTCTCATTTTATGGATAGTTCAATTTTTCACAATAAAAAGTTGGAGAAAATAACTTAGGTATCTGCTCAAAATCTAAATCTGTGATTGTAATGATCATTAGCATAGTTAGTTAAACTTTCAAAAGTATTTTCAACCACCATTATCAGGACAATCAGGGGTTCATCCAAATTGATTACAGGTACACTTTACAACAACACAAAGTTGCTAGCCTACAAGAAGATGGAGACAGTGTTCTCTCACTTAGAACACAATGACCTCGAGTCAGGGACTGGGAGTTCCATACACTACATCAAGCCCAGGGGGCTTAGTGGGAATCACTCAGGGCTGGCAGGCAAGGGCTCTGACAACTTGTCTGTCAACTGTGTGACTTTAGCAAGTCACAACATCTCTGGGTCTCAGGTAACTCCTGCCTCTCTAACACGTGCCCTCCTCTCCATCCTTCCAACACTGCAGTGATTCAGACTCTCAATAATTTTTGCCCCTACTATTGCAGCAGCATCTCACCCCAAACAGAGCTACTGCAATAGCCTGTCTGAAAAACACACCTAACCACGCTATTCCCCATTTCTGTGTATACAGGACAAAGTCCAACACTCTTAAAACAAGGAAAACTGTAAGCCACCCCAAAATTTAGCCCCACACTCTCCTCTCCTGCCTATCTCCCATCCAAATCCCTTGCCTATTCTAGAATTCACCAGAGCTAAACTGATAATCCAACTATTCCCTCCCCACAACTCCATGACATTTCTCAACTGCAAGTCTTTGATCTTACTGTTCCCTCTAAAAGGAACTTCATCCTTTTCTGGATCACTCCAACCCACTTCTTTTTAGACCCAGATTAAGGAAGGCACCCTGCAGATCGGTGGCTGCCAGGGGCTAGAGGAAGGCGGGATGAGAAGCAACTGCTTAACAGACATAGAATTTCCTTTGGGGTGATGAAAATGTTTTGGAACTAGGTAGAGATGGTGGTTTTACAACATTATCAATATACTGTATGCTGCTGAATTACTCATTTTAAAATGATTAATTTTATGTTGTATGAATCTCACTTCAATTTTTCAAAAGAGGCTGCAGTAGCAGCTCATCCTGCAAAAATACCTGCACTGACTCCTCAGCAGCAGACTGAACTAGCACCTTATCCACTGACCTGTCACAGCAGGTCTTACTGTCTATGATGCTTATAGAGTGCCCCATAATACTTTTCATACTCTTCTCTTCCTTATCTTCTCATCCTCCAGTACTTAGGCTAAGCCCTCAAGAAATGTTTGGGTTTCTCTTAATAAATGAAAAATAGAACTACTACTTACTTCCCTTGGGGCAGGAGGCTAGAGCAGATGATACTGTGAAAATCTAGGGTATACAAAAGCCAAGGGCTTGTATCAATTGGAAAGGGAAAGATCATCAGGAAAGACTGCAGTTCATCTGGTTATAAATGACTTCTGGGGAGGTTTTTCAGTTAATAATAATAAGAACACTTATTGAGTTCTTCAATACTTTCCCATTTTCAAATGCAGAAACAAATATATTTAAGTAATTTGCCTAGAGTCACAAAGCTGGTTACTGGGAGCAGCGAGATTCAAACCCAAGTCACCTATACTGCAGAGCTTGATCCTATAACACTAAGACATCACCCTGCCCCTTCATACTGCTTAAAAGCTGTGAATGGATATTCTTTGGCCTACAATTTGCCTTTTGTAAAGCTGAGAAAACATTCCTTTTTCCGTATTTGTCTACTTATCCATCATCATGAATGCTGTTTATATATCATAAAGTACTTTCTTAAAATATGAAAAGTTAATTTTTAAAAAAAGAGATGAATCAGGCCTGGCTGGTGTAGCTCAGTGGATTGAGCACAGGCCTGTGAACCAAAGGGTCTCCGGTCTGATTCCCAGCCAGGGCACATGCCTGGGTTGCAGGCCCAGTTGGGGGCACAGAAGAGGCAAACACACATTAATGTTTCTCTCCCTGTCCCTCCTCCCTTTCCCTCTCTCTAAAAATAAATAAAATCTTTATTTAAAAAAAGAGATGAATCATAAACAAGATCTCCCATTTAAAAAAAAACCTCTCATTAAAAAGATCTCCCATTAAAACACTAAATCGGCGAGTGTTTGTGACCTATTCTCACGCACAGCTGAAAAGCTCAGAATGTGCTGGCCTTGCTAGAGCCACACCCACCTGGCTTCCCCACTGGAGACTCATTTTCATAGCACCCCAACCCCTGCACAGGGTAAACACCCTGCAGGTGAGAAAACCTGGAGCAACAACAAGCCATAGGAAATACTACACGCACACATTTTTAGTTTAGTAAGCATGATGTATATGTCCTCCCCCAACCCCATTCCTTCTTCTCTCTTAATGTCACAATCTGGAAAGAAAATAATTAACCAAAAGTCTCTAAGATGAAAAATATATATATTTGTGCACCTAGAAAGGAAAAACTTACTACAGAGGTAATGTCAAACTTTGAAAACATTATCAATAAGGTCAATTTTAAAGCATATGCCCCCCCTAAAGAAGTACGTGTATCCTTTTAGACAGACACCTAGTAAGCTGATAATTTTTAGTTTGGATTCTCAGGACCTACTTCACCTAAATGTCCTCCTAAATATCTAAAACCAAACATAATAGGGTAATATACTGGACAAACATACATATGCACACAAAAGCAAATAGGCTCCTACTTGACCAATGATGGGACAAATTTGATCACCAGTAAGATAATATATACAGCAATAGACAGAAATGTTTAAATCCATGAGTTCATAATGAGAAAGAAAGAAAGTCTAAAGAAAAAAAGAAAGAGAGAAAAAGAAAGATCACTTTTAGAAAATGCCGGGGAAACCCGACATTTATATATTCAGAAAATTAAAGTTCTGTTAATAGTCAGAAAATCAAGAGCAAGAATGAAACATCATGCTTTTTCTCAGGGTAACCAAATATTCAATGAAGGGGAGTTTTTCCTTTATAAAAGCTATTGTATCCCAGCTAAGAGATGAAGATGGGATGGTAGAATGACATGCCTCTAGATCTAACAACCATTTTACAGAAAATACAGGAGAGAGAAGAAGGGGGCATGCAATGAACAAAATTCTGACCTTGGGAAACTCTAAAGAACAAATAGCCTAGTTTCTTCAAAAATAAACTGTAAGAAGGAGAAAAAAAGGAAAACCTACAGATTAAAAGAGATTTAGGAGATATTAACCAATTGTAATGGTAGACTTCGTTTAGACCCTGATTAAATAATTGTAAAAAATAAAAGTTTATAAGACAATTGAGGAAATGGAAACACTAACTGGATACACTGTGATATTATAGAATTATTATTATAAAAGATTTAAATGTGACAATGGTATTGATGTCAGTATGTTTATAGAATGTTTTGTCTTTCAGAAAAACATTTACAAGTACACTATTTACAGATGAAATGATATGAAGTCTGGGATTTACTTCAGAATAATCTGTGATAATTTACTTCAGGTAAATTACAGGGCATATAGTTGAAATAGGATTGGTCCTGAGTTAACAATTGTTGTAACTATTGTGTTTACTTTTGTGATACTATTGTATTTTGTAAATGTTCTAAAGTTTCTATAATAAAAAAATCAAGGTTTAGTCTTCAAGAATTTATTTTTAAAGATTTTATTTTTATTTATTTTTAAAGAGGGAGGGGAGGGAGATACAGAGAGAGAGAGAGAGAGACATCAATGTGCGGTTGCTGGGGGTCATGGCCTGCAACCCAGGCATGTGTCCTGACTGGGAATCAAACCTGCAACACTTTGGTTTGCAGCTCGCGCTCAATCCACTGAGCTACGCCAGCCAGGGCGAGTCTTCAACAATTTTAAGGTTAACATCCTTCACCTCGGTCAAGTAAATCAGTTTTTAATTGGAAAAAAAAAAACTTTAGGAGAGCTAGGCATAAAATAACAGTACAATATGTTCAGAGGCATAATAGTAGTGTGCATAAATTGCCCTGGGAGCATGGGTGGGTAGGGCAGGGTCAGGGGAAAGGTAGAAAGGTAAGGCTTGATTGAGCCCGAACCAAAAGGCAGTTTGCAGGGCTTTCCAAGCAAAAGCACAGCAAGTGTAACGGTGCGGAGCTGTGAAATTACACAGCCCAGGGAGGGAGCAGAGAGGGTAGCAGCGGGGGGGGATAGTCAAAAAAAGGTTTTTCTTTCTTTCTTTCCTTCTTTTTTGTTTTTTAAATCTGAATTAAAATTGTGAATTCTGTTACAAGTTTAAACTATTGTTTAGGGAGACTGCTGACTGGCGCTGTAAAGTTGCATCTTCAGAAATCATCCTGTTAGTGAGTTAACAAGTCCATTCTTCTTTTCCCTTTCCTGCCAGAATTAGCTAACAGCCAGCAAAATTTTGTTCTCAATGCTTGGTTTGGTTCTATTCATCATCACACTCATTTATTTTCACTTAATACTTTACAAAACTTATTCTAATATTTAACTTAAACTGAGATGTGTTCACTTTTTCTAATCAGATAGGTTCTGTTTTTTTAAACCATGTATTTCTCTTTATTTTAGTGTTGTTATTTTAAGAAAAATAAAATGCTCAATTTAGCACTGCTAAAGATTTAAGTTCAAAGAGATGCTTCATGTTCCAAGTGTACAAAATGCAAACTGGCATACTGGAAGTACCAATAACTACTCTGCATCTCTAGAAGAAAAAAAAAGATTAAATTAATGAATATTAACCTCCAAGTGGGATGTGATTCTTTAGTGCAAACTAAGTGGAAAAAGTACAGGAATAAAGCTAGAAAAGTGTATCTTTTTTTCTTTTTCATTGTATTTTTTCCATTACCATTTATCCCCTTTTCATGGGAAAAGTGTATCTTTAAAGCTGAAAACATCATCTGTACCACAAATAAGTTAGTGACCTGTGCCATCACTAAATGCCATTTCTTCCAATTATTTTGAAAAATAATGTGAAACAGCCCTGGCTGATGTGGCTCAGTGGATTGAGCACCTGTGTGCAAACCAAGAGGTTGCTGGTTCAATTACCTGACAGGGTACATGCTTGGGTTGCTGGCCAGGTCCCCAGCTAGGGGCATATAAGAAGCAACCAACCCATGTTTCTCTAGGAAACATCCTTGATGTTTCTCTCTCCCTCCCTTCCTCTCTCTTTGAAAATAAATAAATATTTTTAAATGTGAAACAAAGTAATCTCTCCTTCTATGTGCTTATATTAATAAAACAAAATCGTGCTTTAATAAACATCATCAAATTATCAAACACACAACCTGAAGCTACCCCGCCCCCTTTTTTAAAAAAAAATTGGGAATGAAAGAGCCTAATTTCACGACAATTTCCTTTAAGTCCTAGCAAAATCATCCTAAAAATAGGTGGAGAGAAAGGTACAATTCTGATTTAACTCCAAAGCAGGTTAATTAGTATTCTCATAAAAAGCATACAATCATTTGGTAAAATCTATGTAAAGTATAAAGGTCCGTTTTAATTGCTCCAAATGGGCAACAGGGCAGTTCGAGCACATATCCTTTATGTTTCTGACTCTTCCAGACTTTAAAATAATGTTTATTTCAGTAATATAAAATTTTGATGATATAGCCATTCTTCTAACTTACTAAATTATCTAAATCCCAACATCTGCAGTCAGGCTGTTTCTCAAGATTTCTGTTCTCCTGCCAACTAAAAAGGGGCCCTAGTACTTCCTAGTGTGCACACTGAGGGCAGGCTCCACGTCAACACCGAATGGAGGTCTGTCCCACCGGTGAGACACGGCGCAGCAGGATAACCACCCTCCCAATTTAACCCCCACTTCCAGAGTTACCACCCATTTGGGGCTCTGTGTTTCCTACTACACCCGATTCCTTCTGCTTTGCTCAGAAATCAAACTTTCCCAGTGACAGGCAACAGAGGCCAGAACAAAACATCCACCCAGCCGCGCGGCACTCAAAACTCCGTCTCTGACTCACAGAAGGTCCGGAGTCCGGGCGGAGTCCGGGCGGGGAGGGCGGGGGCGGGTCCGCTACCCTGACCACCAGGGTACCCGATGCAAATCTCCCTCTCCGCCCGCATCCCCGGAGACTGAGGGGCGCCCTCCAGGGACCCCGCGGAGCCGGGCAGGGACCGAGAGTGCGTGGGGAGCGGGGCAAGCCCCCGGGTCGCAGGAAAAGGGCCGGAATGAAGGACAACTCAGAAACACTGGATTGAGGAGGAGCGGGCGATTCGATCCCGAAGCGCCAGGAGCTCTCTGACTTGGGGTAGAGGGGCGGGGGAGGGGCCCCGCAAGGCCCGAGGGAGGTGGGTGGGGAGGGTCTCCGATCTAACGCGGAGCCCAAACCTGAAGGGGGTGGAGTCACCGGGACGGCAGGAGCAGGGAGCTCAGAGGGAAAGCCGAGAGGAGCCGCGCTTCGGAGTAGGGGGAGGACTCCCAGGGAGGGAAGCCCGGGAGCGAGGGACGCGGGAGGGCTGCGGGACTCACCGCACAGGTGGCGGCGCCGGAGGACTGGGGGCCGGGCGCGTCCTGCCTCCTCAGGCGGGACTTGAGGCTCTTCATGGCCAAGTCAAAGCAGACCCACTCCCAGCGAGCGCAGCGCGCCTGGTTCCGTTCCACAGGCGAACCTTAAAGTCGTCGAGAAGCTGGCGCTCGCTGAGGAGCAGGCGTCCCGACCCCACCTACCGTCTGGGGGCCCCCAGGCAGCCGAGGGCACCCGGCCTGCGGTGGCGCTCCGAGTCCCCGCAGCCAATCCGCCCACAGCCCTCGGGGGGTAGGGTTGGCTACAGCCAATCGGAATTCTGGAAGAGGGAGGGACTTCCCTTCCTAACTTAATAACACCCTTCCTCTCCCTGCCGGAGGAAAAGTTTGGAACTCCAGTTAGGGGAGCGGCTGAGGTGGGTAGCTAGTAGCGGGTAGAAACGCTAGAGCCGGGCTGCAGACCTCTGGCACCTACCCATCTGGGAGGTGGAGCCTCAGGTCTGCAGAAAGCACGCGGTCCATGCAATGCCAGCTCTCCTCTTACAGGACCACCCTTTTCCCACCCGCGTGCTACTTCCCAAGTAAATTTAGTCAAGTTCCCTTCCTGCTATCTAGTCCCAGAAAGGACTTCAGGTTACCTGCACACACATACACCCTGGCTTTCCAGAGCAACTTCCCTTCCATCTGCTGATGTTTTACTACACACATCCCGGTACCTGGAAACAACTATAGGTATCCAAGACTCCACAAAAAACCTCTAAGAATAAGGTGCCAGTTGTATAGAAGGGCAAACAGTTAAGGAAAGACTTTATAGCAAATCAAAGTACAGACTGAGTGCTCAATAATAATTTGTTCAGTCAAGAACCCACTGCTTTGGAGGGAGAGATGGAATGCTAAGGCTGGGGTTGCCTTTAATAAAAAATGACCCACATAGCCAAAGTGATATAAGAGGACGTCAAAGAATAAATATTGTGGCCTTTATTTCCAAAAAAAAATTTTTTTGCTTCCTGTAAAAACACATTACAGGTAAAAGTATACAATGAAAGTATACTATCCAGAAATCTGGATGCGAATAATTTAAAGGAAGAAAGAACAAACAGGTGAGCAACACTCAACAGTTTTTTTTTCTGTTAACTTGACATCTTCAAAAGTGTTCCTTAGAGTCATTTTGCCCACCAAAATGTTTATTCTAGCATGCACCCATATGAAAAGACAAACAATCCCCATTTCTGACTAACAAAGAACTCTGTGTGGGAAAGGTCAGTGGCTTTCTTTGGAGTCTCCTTAGAGTAACTCGAGGTTTTATTCAACTACTGTAAGAAAGTTTTTAGAATTCTCTTGGACAGATAGTATCCAAAGGCTGTGTTATCACTTGACAAAATAGTAAACAATTTTCTTTTGATTAGTTCTATAGAAGGAAATTTTCTTGGACTTCTACTCCTTCCTCAAGATTCACAGCTATTCAATTTTTGTTGGCTCATTATAGTGTCTGTGAGTGGTTACTCTCTGTCCCCACCTGCCACTGCTGAGCCAAAATTGTCTCATACCTAGATATTATTGAAGCTTCCCAACCAGCCACCCAACCTCCAGTCTCACCTCTCACATTACCGATAAATTACCAACCATCATCAAATATCTTATTCCTCTTTTGTTCAGACCTTCAATGGCTGATGAACAAAATCTAACTTTTTTACCTGGCATTTACCTGGCTACAATATGGATGCAACCCCATCTGCCAGCTGACACTCCAAATTACTCTTCAGCCCATTCTTCAAGCACAGCTCTTGTCTTTTAATGTCCACATCTTTATGCATGCTGATCCCTCCTCCAGTAATTTTCTTTCTGTCTACATTCTTCTAACAAAACTCTCCTCTTCCCAAGAATGGCAGGAAGAAGCACAAGGGGGCTTCTGGAGTATTGTACTATTCTATGTGGTTACATAAACAGTGTGTTCGGTTTGTGAAAATTCAGTTAGCTTGCAGTCTTTATGATACATACACTTTTATGTGTGAATAATACTTTAATAAAATGTTTTTTTTCTAATTGTGTGTTCATTTCAAGTGCCCTCCTCTCTAACAGAGCCTTCTCTGACCAGTCAACTGCAAGTGAGTTCCCCAAGCCCCTGAAGATTTAAATGGTACCTCTTATATGATATTAACACATCTGTTCTGAACAAGCATTATTTTCCTACTAGACTTCGGACTCCTTAAAACCAGGGAAAACTGATAATATTTGAATTCTCTAGCATTCTTAACATATGTTAGGTGCTCAATAAATACTTCTGAATAGATCCATGAGTTCTTTTTGGTTATTGGAGTGAATTCTCATTGTTTATTCTCATGAAACGATTAATACTTCTCCTATTGTGAATACTGGGTGTCTGCTGTAGCATCCAAGTTCTTACAGCCGGGGTAACTGGCCCTTTTCAGTTGTTACTGGATAAAGCAAAAGCAACAGACAGAGCCACAAATACAGCTTTCATCAGTTTCCAAAAATGTTAGACAAGTTATTTTTATGAACTGTCTGCATGATGTCCCCATGGTGTCTGTGTCCAGTGGCCTTGATGAATTTTTCCAGGCTAGAAACTTGATAGCTAATGTCTACTTATTCCCATTTGAGAGCAGCTAAGTAAATAGCACTGGTTTGAATGCACAGCAAGGCTTTTTTTTTCATGTTGATCTGGAAGCCCCCTACATGAAGTAAAGTCACTATTATTAGCATTCAGCCAGACAGGTTTTTATTTTGTTGACTATTATCACTATTATTTATATTTGTCTTCCCTTTAGAACAAAAGGCACTCTTCAAACCTATATAGGTTTTTATTTGTTACCGTTCTGAATCTATATAAATTTTTTTTGTTTAAGTCTAATGTTTTACAATATAAAACCAGGAAGGGAAATACAATTTTAAAAATTGTTTTGATAAGTTACACTCTTACAATGTAAACAAACTTCAAATAATACAAAAGGTAAGAGTTAGTCTCCTTATCAGCTCTATCCTCTGGCTCCCGCTGTCAAGGAACTTGTGTTCTAGCTGGGGAAAAAAGCTAACGTATAGCTCGAGTGGAGAACAATGCTTACTGAACTGTATGGTAGGATAGTAAAAGTGGCTAGTATTCGAGAAAGAAAAAGATTAGGAAATTAGTTTGCATGAAGGGCAGGATTGGGTGGGGAGCTTCAGTGAGTGCACAGCGATGAGAAGGAACACCAAGGAGGCAGAGGTGGTCCTGGAGACCAGCCAGAGCAGATAAGAAAGCACCCTTGGGAGATATTCATAGATAACATTGTTCAATTTAACTATTCAGATCTTCAATGTGATGATAATGGCAACAAGGTGACAAAAGCATTCTTTAGGAGGAGAACAAAGAATTAACACACAAAATTATAAATTATCCCTTTCAAACAGAAAGCTCTTCCAGACCAGTTTCAGGTATGAATTCCATATCCAAAGACTTCTGTCTTCATTTTCCGAGCGTCCTACTATTCCTGGTAACTCCAATTAATCTGACCATCAAAGCCAGTCAATAATTCCATGGAGGAGCTCAAGACATCAGTCATCCTCTCCCAGCTCAGATGCCAAGGCAGATGGCTGGCAGAGCCACAAGTAGCCACGAGGTCATGAGCAAGGGCACCCACACCCACAACTCATATGGCAGCCCCCGGAATGAGAGACCTGAGAGAGTTCTCACACCCTCTTCTCTTGCCACAGTCAAAACTAAAACACATTGCATAAGAAAGCTTTTTTAAAAAATGGGTCATTTTTGACACTAAATGTGACACCATCTGCATTTCTAGTAAGGTCTCTAAGGACTCCATCCTTGAAAACTAGAGTGGGAGGAAGAAAGGTGGGAAGAGGAGATGGTTTCTGCTCCATATAACCACAGACACTTGTGTGAGTTTTCTTGGCTACTTGGCACTAAAACCTCTAGAGAGGCCAATTCCCTCTTACAGAAACTTCTTCAATCTCCCCCACTGAGAGTTGTTTTAAGCCCTGCTGTTTCCATCTTGATAACTCTATCAGTTATCTCCCAAGGAGTTCTCCTTTGCTTCTGTCTGTCCCTCTATCTTTGACCCTTTACAGACAGCCATTCACACTAAGTGTGCCATTAGTTTCAATACTGAAAGAGGAAGCAAAACAGCTGGGATGTGGTCAGGAACAAAACTAGACTTTGCTTGCAAAATTGATCTTACACATAATAGTATTTGAGATACCCACAATTATTTCTTTGAATTCAGGTTTAATGTCAAGCAAACCTAACTCATACCATTTGGTGAAAATAAAGCTTTGTTATCAAGTCTTGCTTACCCAAAGCTCCAGAAAGACCATTGGCCTTTCTTTAATGAGAAAAAGGAAAGTCCTGAGTCAGTGTGGTTCAAAGGCAGAAGCTCATGGTTGCCTCTTTTAAAACAGGCAGCTTATCCAGGAGCCCAGATAAATGCAGAGAATTTGGTTCAGGGTTCAGTAACTCTCTGACTCTGTAACAAACTTTCCTGGACTTTGGAGTTTTCTTATCTTAGGCAAAACACCAGGATATGCACCACCGAGGAGCAAAAAGACTTTCAAGACGAGCCCTGTTGGATAATTCGAGTAGAAAAGTCTCTTGCTTTTGAATTGAAATGTGGAAAATAAAGACTATCTCTATAGATTTTGAATAGTAGTTTTACTTGTGCTCCTTATCATTTTTTCCTTGCAGACCTCCAGGGGCCTTTTAAAATTCAGGCAAGGTATTAGTAAATACTCTTGATATAATAATTAAATTACCAGTAAATTATGGGACTATTATACCACCTGTTACTCCATGCCAGTCTTTGCTGTTATCCTAATGAAAAACAGTGCAGACAGAATAAGTCAAGGTAAATCTAGTGCTCAAATGCAGTAGGTAAATGACCCAAGCTTTATTATGATGCACATTCAACAATAACCTTACAGTCACTTAGGTTAAAATTACTACTATGTGGCTTAGTTATACTGAAAGGAAGGTCATAGGCCAAAAATTGGATATGTAAATGTTCTAATAAAGTTATATGCAAAAAACACAGTTTATTATGTATATTATTATATTGGATATCATATAAGATTATATATGTTTTAATGTAGTATTTGGAATTTTTTCATATATCTTTATGAATTATTACATCTTTACATAAGTCCTGATTTTTAGATTAAAAAAATCAAACCCCTGTATGGGATTGCCACACTTGTATGTGTGGGAAAAATGTATATTTTTTAAGGTTAATCTTAAAAATTATTTCCTTGCATAGCATCATAGAGGGTGTGTGTGTATGATGTGTGTATGATTGGGTTTGGTTACCAAAAGACTCAGACTTTTGCTTCCTGGAAGAGATTGCTTATAAAAGAATTTATACAAGCCCCTTCTTCAAAACTACTTGCACTAATGTTTAAATTATCATTAAAAGTTAAAATATAATCGTATCAAATTGCTAAGTAATCCTCAATTACAATGCTTATTTGAGAGAAAAATTTTAATTAAGATACAATTCCTGCATACAGTGGCATTATTCCACATTGCGGATAAGCCTTCAGGGCTATTTTGGGCTATTAAAATTCTGATCATACAGATCAAAGAGATGTGTTCACTATTATGTCCTTATGGATTAACCACATATATATTTTTGCATCATCCATATCAATTTTGTGCAAGTATCAAAAGATATGCAATAATAAAGGATCAATGTGTGCTTTTCCTGTTGCTATTTTATGAACGTTGTTGCCACAAACAAAACATATTTAAAAATTAGTAAGTTAAAATACCAACATATCCTGGACTTCTAAAGAGTTACATTTTTATTTTGCTATGCCAGGGAGAAGCATTATGTGTTATGCTCCATAAACTTCAAAAATGTTCCTAAACTTAAACATCAATGAAGAACTGTTCATTTAAATCTTAGAAGAGTATAGTCCATGAATTTGCCTAAGATCAAGGTGTAGCATTTTAAGACTAAACTAGAAGGCGTGTTTCTTCTACTACTGAGACATGGAACTCTGAAAGAATCATAAACTCTCATGAGCTAGCAACTTTTCAGCTCATAACTCTGAAGTGACATGTCAACAAAATAAGCTGGAAAACCCTAACACCCAGAAGCTTGGACTCTCATTAGGCAACTAAATCCTACCCAGAGTAACCTCTGGGGATCCCTAATATGAAGCACAGCCCATCACCTGCAGCAATAAAGGCTGCTCATGCTACTGCATAAACACAGCCAGAAAGCTCCCATCACACATCACACCGCTCCAGGTCAACACTGTCCAGCCTAGGCCAGAATATGAACACTGTAAATGCTTTTATTTAAATCACACTTCTCTCCAAAAATGAAATTGAAGTAACCTACAACAAATTTCACTGCCATAATTCTGATAACAAAAGTAAGAAACAAACCTGAGCAAGGGAGGATTTTTGTTTACTGTTAGAACAATGATTGCCCTCCTTGAATTTGAAATTTGGCTCTCAGCTTCCAAACAGCCAAAAGTAAAACAAAAATGGAAACAATCAGTGATAACTTTAACACTGGAAAAGGACAGACACAGCAAGTTCTCAAGGGAGGTAAAGTTTTCCTGACGCTGCATTCTAAATTAAATTTCTCATGTGGTGCAGCTTTATCTGTAAGACAGGGAGCAGTGTAGTAGACAATCTCCTCAACTACATTCACTGTTGTAATATTTAGAAATATCTTTGTTATATGTCTGCAATGTTCATTCATTCATGCAGCAATTGTTGTTTAGTCACAAATTATTGGGAGACATAGGTAATATATGCTATAAGTCAATATTTTCTATGCAAATATATATGTAAATACATTTGTATATAATTTATGTGTAAATGCTGGGAAAACAGCAGGGAACAAGATAGACAAAGGGTCTGCTCTCCAGGAATTTAATTCTAGCAAGAGTAGTGAGAGGTGGGAGACAAAGCACACAAAAAAATAAGTGACAAATGAAATCAAATTAGTTTATTTTGGGAGAGCAATAAATAAATAAATTCAGATAGTGAACATGAGGAAAATAAAAGGAGTAATTTTCTAAAGAACAAGAGGGAGGGGGTTACTGTAGTTTGGGTGGTCAAGCAAGGTATTCTGGAGAAAAGACTTTGAACTTGGTTCAGAATGGCAGAAAGGAGGGTGCCTGCCAAGTACCAATGTGGTGGCAGAACACTCCAGGCGGACCAAACAGCACATGCAGAGGCCCTGAGGGGAGGGTCAGCTTGCTTGTCTCAGGAAAATACTGAAGGCCAGTGTGGCTGGAGCAGAGCAAGAGAAGAATATGAGCTACATGAGTTCAGAGAGGTAGGCTGGAGCCAGCACAAGTAGGGTCTGTGGGCCAAAGGAAGGATTTTGGATCATGTTCCAATAGGAAGTTAGTTAAGTTTTTCTAATGGGAACCTAATTAAGCAGGGCACAAATGGGATCTTATTGATATAAAAAAATATCTTTCTGCTTCTGGGGAGAGAATTGATCATAAATGACAAAGGGGGAGTAGGAGGGCATGAAGAACATTGGGATGTTGTCTAGAAATAGGACTGACTTGCTGGTAGATTGGACACAGATTGAGACATTAAGCAACGAAATGTATGGTAGTACCATTTATTGACCAGGAATGACTACAGCAGCTATGTTTTGAAGGGAAAGTCAAGAGTTTTACTGTGGTCATTCTGGTTTGAACTTCCCATTGAGCGCCCAAGTAGGGATATGTTAATTAAGAAGATGGCCTAAACAGCAAGAGTAAAACTCACTGGAGATGTGGGGCTAGAGACACACATTTGGGACTCAAGGGCAAATAAGTGGAATTTAAGGCCCTGGGACAAAATGAGATCCAATATGGAAGCAGAGGGCCAAGGGCCCAGATGTGGGTACCACAACTTTTAGAAAACAAACAGAGATGTGGAACCAGCAAAGGAGACTGAGAGGAAATGGCTAGAGAGCAGGCAGAAACCAGACTGTGGTGCCACAGCTGCCAAGGGAAGATGGATTTTTTAAGCTCAGCCCTGCCAAATACTGTGGAAGGATGGAGAAGCACAAAGACAGATGAGTGACTATGGGTGGGGCACCATAATGCTACTAATAGCCTTAGCAAAACAGTTCCCATCCATCTGGGGGAAAGATGTCTGGCTAAAGTAGGTTCAAGAGAGAATGGAAGGAAATGGGACGGAAACTCTGACCAGTGTGGTGTGAAGGGGAGCAGAGAAATGCAGATAGTAGCTGGAGGGTGGCAAGAGGTCAGAAACCTTTTTATTTTAGACTGTGTGCTACTAACGTTTGTTGTAAGCTAGGAGGAGTATGATCCAGCAGAGGGAGAAGGACTGATGAAGCAGAGAAGGGGAACAGCTAAAAGAGTTAAGTACCATATTTTTCAGACTATAAGACGTAACCCCCCCCCCCCATTTGGGAGGAAAGGGGATGCATCTTATAGTCCAAATGTAGCTTGCCTGGCTCACTGTGGCGGGGAGGGGCAGTGGCCTATGTTATTTATGTTATTAAATATTTTACCACATTTTTTTGCTTCAAATTTTTTTTTCCTATTTTCCTCCTCTAAAACCTAGGTGGGTCTTATGGTCTAGTGCATCTTATAGTCCTAAAAATACGGTTACTTGAGCAGATGAAAGGGTTGTGATTCTTGAGATAAGAGCTGGGCTCTTATCATCTTAGTAACAGGAAGGAAGGCAAAAAGTACAGGTGCAGGTACACATAGGTTGGTGTATTTAATGAAAAGAAAAGAAGCTCTTATATGGATTGCTTCCATTTTCTCAGGAATCATGATTATCAGTTAAAAGTAAGATGCACAGTGAGGAAACAAGGCTTTTGAAAGTTTCAGGAGAAACAAGAAGGTAATAACTGGCCAATGTTTTTCAGTCTTTCAACTCTAAAATATTTATTTGGTGTACCTGATCTAGTAAATCCCCAGTGTTATTTTGACAGCATGAAGATAATTTCTTATTTATATCTTTCTACCCACAAAGGGATCAGCTCAGATAAGGACCCCCAAGAACTAAACACCAAGCATTGGTTAATTTGTGTTTCTAAACTATATAGGGACCAGTCAAAATAGTTATATACCAAAGCACTGTGTCTCACACTTTTGCTGTGTGTAGCCCATAGTACAAAGTGCTAATATTACTATACAATAACTAAAATTTATTGAGATACTGCCATATGCCAAGCACTGTGCTAAGTTCTTTACATGTCTAATTTCTTTTAATACTTACTTCCAGCAACTAAATGAGAAGCATGTACTATTATTATCCCAGTTTCATAAATGATGAAGCTGAAGCTTATGAAGGCTAAATTACAGCAACATTAGAGACCATGAAGTTGTTATGAGGTGGAAGGACAGAGTCAGCATGTAGTTATGAATGGAGTTGTGTAAATAAATGTAAAGCCAGGTTTAATAAGGTATTCATGCTTATAAATAATTTGTCCATAGGAAAATAAAACTATAAAGCCAAAACTTAAATAAAATGATATATACTTGTAAATGATTCACACAGAAAGCTAAAGTACTTCAGATAGAAAATCTAAAAGTAAAAAATGGGAATTTAGAAACCCCTGTTGACATAACAAAGTTTGTTGAAGGAGAGACTCCATCACTGGGTACCGGGAAAGTGTTCAAAAGCTGGCTTTTGGGGGTATTGGGGAATGCCTGGTTTGTGGTAATTGCTAATTTCTGTGGTGTAAATACTTCCACCACAGAGTTCAAGTTAACAATGTGATGTCAACCAGCTCACAAAAATTCTTTACAAACTACCAATTCACTCTTGTTGATGAGCTCCAGCACGCCACAGGAATAAGCCAGAATGACTGCTTCTGGTGCCACCAGACCTCTTGTTCCCTTAGGTACATCCACCAAGGACAACTTTGAAATCGTAGAACTTCAGCGGGTCTGAGATCATAGCCCCTTTCCTATGGGCCAAGAGACTAAAATAAAAAGGGAACTCTAGCCATGAATTCTACTGGTTCTAATGTATTTTTGATATTAAGGTTAAGAATAGGTGTCTGTATTTTCTCCCTTTTCCCCCAAATTATTGAAAAAATTAAGTGAATAAGATAAAATCACATACAGAGATTCAGAGAGGTCACTTCCCATGTTTCAACACGTCTATGCAATTCCAGGCCTTATGTTCTTAAGCAGTAGTTACACAGCTTGAGACTCAAGTAAGTGGCTGAGAAGTTGGTGTTGATTTATTGGATAATGTAAATGACTTTGTTTCCTGTATGAAAACAATTCACACACAGAGATTTAGCTTAATGCCATCTTAAACAAAGGATTCATTGACCTTCTAGTTTCAAGTTTAAGATTATGAGTACTCACCAAAGTAGTGCATTTACAAAGTCATGGTTGATTGTCATGTGAACTTTCAGAACTATGCCTTTCCAGTTCCATTTCTGATTCATGTATGGCTTATAGTCTAGGGTTGAAACGGAACTTTAGGGTGGAATCAAGTTTTCTTTTCCATGTGATTGCTAGATTTTTTTAATGTCAATGTTCCTGGTATTATAGGAACACTAAATTATTTTGTCATTTTAAATAAACATTTATTTGAAATTGGGATTCTAGATAAATTTCTCAAAAAAACAAGAGAAGTAACAAACAATATTATTTGGAAAGGGAGAATTACGCAACATGTGATCCTGTGACTGACAAAATGTATTCATTCATTCATTAAATTTTTATTGAGTACCCATTAAGTTCCAGGCATTGTTCAGACTTGCTGAGATTAATCACTGTTCCTAAAGTACAAAGATCAGAAACTAAGTGCCCATGTGGTGGGAACAAAGTGAGAAAGGGCAAGAGATGGTGGACATGACCTGACAGATGTAAGGGGAGCAGAGATCCAGATCACGTGTTGCCTGGTAGGATATCGTAAGGGCTCAAGACTGTTCTCTGGGGCACATGGGAAAAATATATCAGGGTTTCTTAGTAGCCCAGGCAAGAATCACTGGTGACCAGACCAGGATAGTAGCAATAGAGAAGTGGTCAGATTCTGGATATATTTTGAAGGTTGAGCCAATAAAAAATTCCTGATGGGCTGATGTGAAATGTCAGAGAGTCAATTATGAATCAAGTTCCTGGAAGGATACAGTTGTCATCCACTGAGGTGAGGAAGGCTTTGGGAAGGGCTTAGGGAAGATCAGAAGTTCAGTATGGGATGTGGTTAGTACAGGATGTCTATTATTGTGCACATTTAAGTGGTGATGGCAAGTAGGAGGCTGGATGGATGCAACTGGAGTCCAAGAGAGAAGTCTGGAATGGAGAGATACACTTGGGGGTCATCAGCAGACAGCTGATACAAGACTGTATGACATCACCAAAAGAGGAAATATAAAGAAAAGGGGACCAAAGCCCGAGCTCTGGGACACTCTATTGTTAACATGCTGGGAGAAGTGGCATGCAGGGAAAGAGGAAAGCCCAGAGTGTGGAGTCCCGGGAATCAAACAAAGGGATTGTATCAAGGAGGAGGACATGGCTGGCTGTGCCAGTGCTGCTCACTAGTTGTACCTGTGAGGACCAAAAATCACCACTGGGTTAAGTATCATGGAGGTTATTGGTGACCTGGACCGCAGGCAAAGCAATATGAAGTACTGGGTACAATGGCCTGACTGCAGTGGCTTTAAGAGGAAATGGGAGGAGGAGATTGGAAACTACAACAAATGTAATTCCGTCTAGCAGTTTTGGTGCAAAGGGGAGTGAGAAAATGGGGCATTAGCTGGTGGAGAAAATAAAATCAAGAAAAGCTTTTCTTAGATGGCAGAGATTAATAGGACATCTCCAAATTAATTGTATACACATAGCTCCACGTACACACTCTAATCTTTGCACTTTTATTATACTATTTACATATCTCCCTCCCCCAATAAGTTGTGAGTTTCATGAGGCCAGGGACCTTGTTTTATTCAACTTTAATGCACATAGGCTAACAGGGTATATTGGTTTTCTATCGCTGCTGTAACAAATTACCACAACTTTAGTGGCTTAAAACAACACAGCTCTCTAAATTAGAAATCTGACGCAAGCCACTGGGCTAAAATGAAGGTGTCAGCAGAGTGTCTGTTTCTTTGCTTTTCCCAGCTTCTAGAAGCTGCCTGCATTTCTTGGCTCACAGCCCCTCCTCCATTTCAACACCAGCATGTCTGCACCTTCCTGATGCCGTCCCCATAGTCACCTCTCCCTCTGACTCAGAAATCAACTGCAAACGGTTCTCTCTGACTGTAAGGAGGCATGTAATTAGATTGGGCCTACCAGGCTATCCCAGACAACATCTCCATTTCAGAGTCCTTAGTTTAATCGCATCTGCAAGATCCTTCTACTATGTAAAGTAATGTATTCACAGGCTCTGAGGACTAAGACATGGGCATCTACCCATGTCATTATTCTGCCTAGCACACCCAGTGACTGACATGTAGATAAATAAGCATTAAGAATGTAAAACATTCGTTTTTCCTTTTGACATTGGTCATACTGCATTATAAAGGCCTGAATTCCCTAAAAGACTACAATCTTTCTGAGAGCAGAAACTGCTTCACTTTTGTTCTTCACCCTATTCTGGGCCCTTAGCCCAGGGCATGAAGTAGGTGTTGAAGAAATAGTTGTTGAACAACGGAATGAATAAATAGATTTGAGCACTCCAGTTCTTTCTTGGAAGCTGCTTTAGGAGAATTCCCTTCTTTGGGCACAACAGATGACATCTAATCCCTTCAAGCGAGGTGGAACACCCTCTCAGGGAGCAGGGTCAGGTCCTCTTCCTCACCCCTCCTTCGGTCTAATCTAACAGGATTATGCAAGATCTAACTTTACACAGACACAACTCTTTTACATGAGAATGGGAGCATCCCAAGACAAACTTCTACTCCTTCTATTTTTCGACAATGCCAATCTTTCCAACAGCTGCTTAGTGTGTTATTAAGTAGAGCTTCACCAACTTATTAAACCTTTAGATACAGGGCCCTAAAGTGGCAACTCAAAAGTGTGGTAGAATTTCAGGCCTTCAAGGAAGAGCGAATGCGACTGGTCCTGTGTGGAAAAAAATGGTGGGAACCATGGTGTGTAGATTAGGCATCCAGAAGCCCAGACATGTGTCACAACAAATCTTAAGGAAAGCAATGTAGACAGGGCTGCAACAGCCAGAAGGCCACTGAACAAATTCAGTTGCCGGAAGAGGGAAGCCCAAGAGAGCAGAAGGAATGGGCGTTCAGGGCCGTTCGCAGACCATGCCCACCCAACCCATCCAGGTGCATCTTCCTCTACTTCCCTCAGTGCCACATCCCTCAGAGCAGGTGTGAGTGCTCCTCCAGCTCCCCTCCCTCCCAAGCACATTCCCGCAGCTTTGCTCACATCCTCCTGCTTGCCTGGATGCATTGAACCCATTGCCCGCGCTCTCCTTCCTGAGCTCTCACCTGCCCAGTGTCCTGAGTCACCTTGCCCTACTGGTATTCCTGCTACCTCTCTGAACTTGCTTTGATTTTCTCTGGATCCCATTTTCTATTAGTTGCCTAGGGCTGCTGCAACAAGTACCACAAACTTTGTGTCTGGAAACAACAGAAACATATTGCATCACAATTCTGGAGGCTGGAAGTTCGAAATCAATAGGGACACAATTCAACCTGTACCACTGTCCTATAAAGCAGGTATCTACAAAGTGGAGTGAGAACCCCACAGAGTACACAAGATAATCCTTAGAAAAGGAAAGAAAGTACTGAAATTTTTATTTCTACTTATTTTTTTCTAAAAAAAATAAGAGAGAAATTAAGTGTTACCAGCATTTACTAGGTGGACCGACGCAGGTGACATCCCTTGTAGTCCCTCTGTCAGAGCCCATGTCACACGCCGTGAGTGCCAGATCCCGAGGGAATGGCAGACTCTCCTTAGTGCAGGGGGCCGAGGGAGATGCCCTGCTTCTTATTGGACTTCCATGTACTTCTGCATAACTCATTTGTGTGCTTTAAGATACCGTCAATGTAGCTGCTTTTGTGTGAACAGGACCTTTAACTAGTATAATCATTACAACACTTTGTACTAAGGCAGAGCATGACTGTGGAAAGATCTAAATTCTAACCAAAAGATGAGATTGCACTTTATTTTACAACATTACAAGTTTTCCAGTTTTGCTAAAATTTTGATGATGACAAATAACAATAAGTAGTATGTCATCTACCAGATATACTGGGGAGAAAATGAAAGAGTAGGAGCTGAAACTGGGGAACCCTCTTAAAGCTGGGTCTTCCGTGGAAGGGTGCACTGGAAGATCTCCATTCTCCAGCACAGAAACCCCTGGGGACATGTGTCAGAGTCAGCCTGGTCTTCAGGTGTGGGCAAGGAAGTCTCCACATGGATTTTTAAGCCTGCGTCTGGCCTCATGTCATTTGAGGGGGTTCGAACTGTACTAATTACATGGAGTAGGTAGCTTGAAGCCAAGAAATCTGCATTAAAAATTATTCTTAAGCCACTGACACCCGTGGCAGAAGCAAACCAAAACCAATTCGGAGGACCCTCCCTCAGCCTAGATCTGGCAGGATTCTTCTTAACATATTTTTTAGTAAGTAAACTATTTGCATGATTAAAACCCATTTAAAAGGCTGTGGTAGTACAGGTTAGAGGTTCCAGCATTATGAACTAGAGGGGAGTGGAAGAGATAATTGGTAGGCTTTGATGACTGATTTAGAGGTGATAGGTGAAGGAATGGAAAGTTAAGGATGACTCCCTGGTCTCTAACTTGCAAACCTGAGTGAAATAATGTTGCCCTTTACTAAAACGGCACAGAGGAGCAACAACAGGTTTGTAGGGTAAGGAAGTTTGCTCAGCTTGGCTTGTGTGGAGCTAGAGTCACCTATAATGCATCCACATCCATCAGCAGGGAGGCTGTTCCAGCCTGGAGCTGAAGATAAAAACTCCAATGCTGTCAGCATATGTAAATGGAATTTTAGCCACAGCAATGGATTAAAAAGCCCAGGAAGTGTACAGAGTGACGCAAGCCTAGGACAGAGCCTGAAGAACAACAGCTTTAAGAGGATGGGTGGAGAAACAAGCCAGCCAAGTCTAGGGTCACAGAGGCTAAATGTTAGTAAATATCAAGTGCAAGTGATATTGACAGGGGTCAACAGCCAGTTTCCTTTAGTCATCCTCACACAAAGCACAGCTTGTCCAAACACTCAGAACACTTCTGAGCCACACCTCTGCTCAATCTTCATTCATGAGAGAATAAATAAACTTAAGGCACCCAACACAGCAATGCTGTATTTGCCCAGTTGATCACATTTACTTGGGACATTTGTTTGTCTTCTTTCTTGGTATTGTATTTCACTATTTCAATAAAACAATATGCAGAGCTGAAGTTGCGTATAACAGCAATAAATCCTCTACACTAGGAAATTCTCTGATACGATCTCCTATCAACCCACTAATGTGAGAACCACGGGTTTATTTAAATGGTAAATTGTATAATGCTGTTTCCTTGAAGGAGGCTGTCAGGGATCCAGTGACTCAGAGGCCCTCCTCTGCTGGTCTCACTGGTATCTGTCTGAGATGCATTACACATTCTTTGCCACTGACTGGCTTCGTTCGAATGCTGGGCTAGCAAAATTTGGGGTCACGAGACCAGTTAGTCCATTTCTCATTCTGTAGCCATATCTTGGCTACTTCCCTTTGTACTTGATGTATGACTTCTGCCTGTTACTCAACATTCCCCTCAGATTTGGCTGCTATCACAAATCTTTCCTTGAACATTTCAGCCTATGGGTCTTTTTCCTTCCTATGAACTTTTATCACATTTTCTGTCACTCACCTGGTTCTTGATAATTTCTGGTTTGAAATTAACTTCACTAGATCTTATTTTTCCTCTGAGTTTATTTGCTGTCATTAGGAAAGGTATTGAAAGACTTGACATATTTTATTCATTCCCTTGGAAGCTCAGACCCTCCTTTATCCTTGGCATAGGTATTACTAATAACTAATTACTGATTATATATAAAATATGGACATATTTATAATCACATATAAACTGATTATGGCACGGTTCATTCTGAAATGATTCATTCCTTACTGAGGACCAGAGGTGAAGGAGGCATAGAAGAATAGGCTAAGATCATATCTAGGCTAGGTACAATACAAGTGATTCATTTATTTCATATTTACTTATTTTAATTTTAATGTTAAAATTGAGTGAATTGAAAAACCATATGTTATAGAATGGTAATGTGTCAGTTACTGATCTGTTGCTTCTCATCTCGAAATCTGCCCTTCATTGCCAGTGTGTGGTACTAGAACTAGAGCTGGATCTGTAACCATCCTCTTACCTGGTAGCATTCCTAAGCTTTGTCTGGAGGGTACTGCAGGACAGCAGGAGAAAGGGAGTTATCTCCCAGTTCTGGTGTGCTTTGTTTGCTTCTTACCCCTGTGGCTTTTCTGTGGCAGAGGACAAGGTGGGGGGCACACTCACCTTGAGCTTCAGCAGCGCCCCACAGGCAGCCTCTGTGGGGTCAGTGCACATGCACCCGTGCTGGCTTCCAGTGAGACCAGCAGCACTCCCGCGGGCAGCTTCTCAACAACTCTTTCCAGCGCCCCAGTGGATGACTCCAGCCTGCCAGCCCCAGCCTGCAACCCCTCCAAGAATTTTTGTGCCATTCATTGAGTCATGGTTGTAAGATCTTTATTTCAGTCTTGGGGGTGGGGACTCTTTGAATTTGTCCCTCCCTTGAGTCTTCTGCCTCAGCCCTAGCGTAGGCCCTAGGCTGCTCTGTCTGCTATTCCAATATTCTTCAGAGTTCATGCTACCCCTGAGTAGTTAGTTCTCTGTTATTAGTTCCAAGTACTGTGTGGTTTCTCCTATCTGGACCCTGAATAATACAGATGGAATGAAATGGGATCATTTCATTCAACTTCCTTACTTTACAGTTGAGGAGATTGGATCAGAGAGACCAGGAAAGGAAATGCCTTTTCCAAGTCACAGCTAGTGAGCAGTGGAATTAGAGATGGAAGCCACATCACCTACTGGTCATTTTAAGTAGTGATGGCACTACATTAACCCTGGATGATACATAGGTGTTGAGTGAAGGAGTTAATGACTAAAGGCTCTGAGAGCAAGGCTTCACTGGGCAAGGCCCAGGAGTCTTTGATAGTGGTGATGAAAGTTATCACTATGTGCTAGAAAAGCACCTACTAGGCGAGGCCAAGACCTCTTAGCAAAGAAATTGCCAATTACACCACAATGGAACGGGCTAAACCAATAGCTCTACTTCAGCCCACAGATGGCCAGGGGGGTGGGTGTGGGGTAACTTCTAGGGACATTTGCTTGCCACGATCCTGAGCCTTGAGCAACTTTGGCCAGAAAACATGTCTGTGTATCCCAGTGCCCACCCACCAACTCTTCAGATCACCCAGGCTGCCCAAATATTCACCAGATGGTGGCAGCTTCTCTGGAAGGGTCCCAACCTAATTGTAGCATCCAGAGGAGGTAGCCCTTTGTTGTGGCTGAAAACTAATGGCAGTGGAGAGGATGCCTCCTAAACAACCGCCATCACCCACCCACGTTCATGAGAGTCCCACAACCCACAAAGCAGTGGTTTGGATTTTGTAATTAATAGTTTTTCTTTTACTAGGATGGTTTTGGCACATGGGGGGGCCAATATACAGTCTCTTTGAAGCATTGGCCTGGGCCCAGCAATTGCTTCTGATTTCTAATTAGGGCATGTTTACATAGCAAGAGAAGAAAGGCCAGTCTAGCAGCAGTGATTAGAATTAGGAAGGTTGTGGGAAGGGTTAGCCTCAGGCAAACTCACTTCAGACAAGTTCATTAAAGGAGAGGGAATTCCAGCCGAAGAACATAGAGTAGAAAGAATATTAGGCTTGAAGTTCAGCACCCAGAGGTCAAGTCCCAGCTCTGCTACTAGTAGTTGTTATGATTCTGGACCCCAGTAATAGCATTCCAAGAATTGGGGAAGGAATTAGGAAAGCACCTCTTCTTTTCACCCACTGCTCCCCTCAATAAATTGACTCCTGTGTGTTTCAGAAAAAATACTATTCTTTAAAAGAATGAGGGTTTCACTTTGTACCTGTCTGGGGCCAAATGGCCCAACGTGCATTTCTTATGCATGCATCCATCCAGGTACCCTCTGCACACCTTCCGGGTCTTTCAGGTTCACACTCAGAGCCCTCCTCTACAGAGCTTCCCTGCTCGCTGGCACACTTGAAGGCCTTTCAACTAATTTCACAATTAATCCTATAACCTGTAGACCTTAGCCAATAAATTGTTACTTTATTTGTCAAGACTTACTCTCAGAAATTTAATTCATCAATCCATTAACCCATTTCTTGCCCATAGACTTGTAGACAAATCCACCAATTTGCTGTGTCTCTATAACCAGGCTGTGGGCTCTCAAGGGTACGAACTGGCCCTTACACTTTGTAACTTCCACAGATTCAAGCACAGTGTCCTGCATACTGTGTTAGTGTTCAATTAATGATCCTTAATCGATTGGTCCATTAGCACCGTGGTTGTACAAAGGCATGTAAGTAAAAGTTCTTGTCGCAGGAAGGATTCAGTCTGACTGAGGGATGTAGTCCAACCCGAGGAGGTAAGGGACAACATAAGAAGCAGCCCTGGCCTGTGACTCACTGTAAGTAAACGCAATAGGCCAGTGGGTCCCAAACTTCCGGCCTTGGATCATTTCTTGTCCATGAGTTGTTCTAAGTACCACAAATCCTTACATTTATAAGAAACTCAGCCAATCCCAGAAGATGCATATACTTATTTTTGAAATGTATATTGTGATTGGAAAAGTATAGAGCCACTTAAAAGCCTAGGAGTTCATGCTTTGCTTTGGTCATCACGAAATTTTAAAATAGTATTAAAAGATAATTATTGTCATGTGGGTTCTGTGAACATTTTTTGAAGTTAAAAATTATCATAATCAAATAGGGTTATTCAAACCACTGGCATAGACAGCTGAAATATACAAAAGAAAGTGGACACTTTAGCCTAGATAAGTCAAAGGATCAAAGAATTTTTTTTTCCTTAAGGAGATCGGATTTGAATTGAGCTTTGAGTAATAAGTTCTTAACAGCGGGTCATAGCTGCAGTTCAACTCATTTCAGGTGTTTCAATGTATTTGCCAGGATAAAGGCCACAAGACTCATACCTTCATGCCACCATTCTCTCTGCAAAGTGTCATGATACTTCAAAAGCAGAAGGTACGCCGATGAATTGGAGCACAGGTGGAAGGAATCCTCAGGTTAATTAACTTCCTTTACAAGCATCCAGGTTATTCACAAAGACTTAAGAAACCATTCACCCTACGAATGTACACCAATCAGTCAAGAGACTCTGAAACTTATTTGATCAGGTTTTTTTTTTATTTCTTCTAAGCACTACATCAACTGTGAACATCTGTCACACCCTCAAAACTAAACAAACAAAACGTTGTATGAGTATGCCTGTGTACGAGGAATCATGTATATGAGGACCGTGCATTCAGATGAGGTGCAATGGTTTTTATTTGTCATGTGATGTGGAGATGTGGACATTAGTCCAAGATGGACCACAGACTCCCCCTGTACAGTTTCTTGGGCAAGTCACTTTATTTTTTTTCTAGCCTTTGATCAGAAAATAAGGGGTAGTAGCAAAGAACCTGTAAGGTCTCCTCTACTGGCATGTTTCTGCTTTTTGGATGGTTGCTGTGGTGGGACAAGCCCCACCTCTGTCCCCAGGGGATCTGGCTGGTACCACTGCTCAGCCCTCTGACTCAGAAGACATGCACAGGGAGTTGCTCAGGGGGAGAGCAGAGAGAAGGCAGATGACTTCCCCATTCCATCTAGAAAAAGTCCCAGTAGGCTCTCATTCCTATAAAGCTTTCTGCAAAAGTAACAACTCTGCAGAGAAGTAACACTTTACCGTCTCTGGTTCTGACATTTCTCTTTAGGCTAAAATTTGTCAGTGAATCCAATTTTTGTCTTCCTTTGAACTTGATTTCAGTAACATAAAAATGATGCCTATTCACTCCACCGCACTGCCTGGGGGAGATCATGTAAGACACAGGTGGCAAACACAAGGCCTGCGGGCCAAATCCGGCCCTCCACCTTGTTTTATCCGGCCTAGCACCTTGTTTCTACCTGGTGGCAGTGCCGAGCTCCTTGCCCCTAGTTAAGGAGTACTTATATTTATACAGTCCTAAAATTACATTCGGCCCTTTGAAGGCAACCGCGAGGCTGATGTGGACCCCGGTTAAAGTGAGTTTGACACCCCTGATAAGATGACACAGCTCCTTTGCATAAACATTTCAGCAGGAAGGATCACAATGCTTCAAAATATTCATACCCTTTTATCTTATAATTCCTTCCAGAAATCTACCTTAAGGAAGTAATTCTAAGCATTTAAAATCCAGTCATAAAGATGTTCACCATCAAATTATATAATTTACAATTGAAAAAAATGGAAGCAAACTAAATGCCTGGGATAAGGGAATGGTTAAGTAAGTCATAGTTTACGAAAACAGTGAAATGTTGTGTTAATAAATTGTCTTAAAGAGTTTGAAATAACAAGTTGGAGACTGCTTAGTTTACAAAATGATAGAGAGTGATACAAAACTGGCTGAGAAAATATAAATGGAAAAATATTGAAAAGTGCCCTGGCTGGCGTAGCTCAGTGGATTGAGCGCGGGCTGCGAACCAAAGTGTCGCAGGTTCGATTCCCAGTCAGGGTACATGCCTGGGTTGCAGGCCATGACCCCCAGCAACCGCACATTGATGTTTCTCTCTCTCTCTCCCCCTCCCTTCCCTCTCTAAAAAATAAATAAATAAAATCTTTAAAAAAAAGAAAAATATTGAAAAGCAATACAGCAAAATGTTAACTGATATTTCTGAATGCTGGGATCCTTTGTTGATCATGCTCATCTATTTTTATTGATAAGCTTTTATTATTATCAAAATAAAAATATGGTTCAAATAAAAAGGAACACACCTGAACAAAATATTAACAATAAAACTTCTCAGTGAAGGAATACAAATATTATTTTCTTCTTTATATTTTTCTTCATTTTTCAAATTATATACTATTTATATAACCAAAGCAAAAAAATTCAGAAAGCCCACAGTTCAGGAGATCATACCAGGACAATTATCACAGGGCTCCCACGCACCCCCAACCCCCAGGGTAGCCCTGATGAGTTGGTGCAGCTCAGTAGCCTGCCAACGTGACCCAGTCAAAAGGTGCTCTACTGTGCTTGTCACTACATTTAGACTACAGGTGGCAGGAGGAAGGAGAATGATCCAAGGGGCAGCTGCCTAGGATGTCTTAGGAACCCCAATCTGGGTTGTACTATTGAATGGTAACACCACTTTCAAAAGTCCCAAACAGCCATCGATGTCCTGTTTGTCCTGAGAACTCAGGGCACACTCACTTGTCCCCACAAATGCGCAGCCCGTGCACCGCCAGCAGGAGATAGTCAGGGCAGGGAGCCAACTGAACAGGGGACTCCACTAGAGACTTTAGGGTGTGCTCCACTGCTTCCCTCTGTTGCCCTAAAGGCTGGCAGACTCCAGCTGCTGGGAGGTCAGATTCCAGCAGATTACAGGCTGGAAAAATCCCGGGAAACAACTAGGAGTTCTTCCCTTCATTTCAAACATTTGGCATCAAGACGAACTATGAGAGTCACATTGTTTTCCAGCTCTTCCACTCACTAGCTGAGGAACCGTGGATAAGCTGCTTGACCTGTGCCTCAGTTTCCCCATTTAGCATTGCTCATAGGACATGGATGCTGGATACACGGTGATGAATGAAGGACAAAGAGTGAGATAGGGAGGGTTTCATGAAGCATGCCCAGGAAGGCTCACAGGGATTTCTCCCCTTTGGGAAGAAGCAAGTAGTTCTCCCTCCCCTTCCACGCCCCGCTTATCTCAGACAAATTCCCTTCTGCCCAGCACAGGCTTTTCCTGGCTTTCCTCTTGGTTGGGGACACAAATCTACAATCCAGTCCGTGACTAGGTGTTACTCAGTCTCATCTCCAGTGTCACCCAGGACAAGTTCATTCAACATCTATTTAAATGCTTGTTAAAGAAATGGGTAATATCTGCTCTTCCATTCTAAATGAGAGCTTTGCTGGGTAGAGCAATCTTGGATTTAGGTCCTTGCCTTTCATGATTTTGAATACTTCTTTCCAGTCCCTTCTTCCCTGTAAGGTTTCCCCATTACATGAAATGTTCAATGGACTTATCTAAGAAAAAGAAGATCAAACCTATGAACAGTAAAATGACAACAAACTTACAGCTATTAACAACTGTACCTAAAAATAACAAAACAAAAACAAACTAAGCAAACAACTAGAACAGGAACAGAATCACGGAAATGGAGATCACATGGAGGGTTATCAGTAGCAGAGTGGGAGGGGGAGAGGAGGAAAAGTTATAGAGAATAAGGAGCATAAATAGTTGGTACAAAATAGACAGGGGGAGGTTTAGAATAGTGTAGGAAATGGAGAAGCCAAAGAACTTATATGTATGACCCATACTAAAGGGGGGGGAATGCAGGGTGTGCAGGGCAGAGAGGAATAAAGAGGGGGAAATGGGACAACTGTAATAGCATAATCAATAAAATATATTAAGAAAAGAAATAAGTAAGAAGTGGAGCTAGAAACAGACATTGAAGACCATGTTCTGGCCCTCACCAAGTTCACTGTTTAGCCATGGGAGAGAGAACTGGTTGTGGTTCACAATGTTAGCTGTAAAGTAGAAGTCTATATCAAGTGCTTCCTGGGCTCTCATATTAGGGAGCCCAGGAAAAAGATGGGGAGGGTGAGGCAAATCTTCACCTTCGAACTGATGTTGAGGAGGAACAACTTGCCTGAAGGATGGTAGGTGTTCAGAGTTGAATGAGAGCTGAAGAGAGAAGGATGGTGCCCAGGCTTCAGAGGAAGGGGTGAGTCTGCTGCATATAAGAAACGGGAAAGTGAAAAGATGTGGGGGCAGAAACAGAGGGTCCTCAAAGTCAGCAGGAGAGTGTGTGGTGGGTGGGAAGGGGAATCCTGGGAACAGTGCTTGCCCAGGAGATCCGCACAGGAGCTACCTAGCTCCTTATTGCAGAGATGCTGTTTGGAATGATGGAGGGCAGAGGTTAGCCTCTGTGTTGTCGTGGGTTAAACTGAGACACAAGACAAGAAGGATTGCAGGTGCTGGGAACAGAAGCAATCTGTGGGAAATCAGCCCCTGGACTCAGGAAATCACAGAGGGAGCGTTGTCACAGGCAAGGGATGGTTAAGGGCTAAGCCAGGGAGTGCCTAGTGGCCGGGTTGGGCACAGCAGAGTTCCACCATTGGCTGGTGGGGCAGTGGGAGCCACTGTTTTCCATCTGTCTCACAATTGAGCTTCCTCTGACATATTTCTATATTAGTCTTAGCCATGATTGTATATTATCTTTAAAAACATGGAAAAGCCCCCAACCCCCATTTCCCACCACCCCTACCCGGCTGCACTGCTGTGGTCACACACAGTGGAGTCCAGGCTGGAGCCCAGTATAACCAGCCCACAAGGGTCAAGGGCGCCCCAGGGGATCTTAAACATAAAAGGGAAAATAACAGCACATCAAGGCAGTCCCAAAGGGCCAGCCAAGTGAATGTTGAAGCCCACGCACACTCCTCTTAATGTTGGCACTGCAGGAAGAGCTTCCCGTGGGTGGGTCCCGGGGGAAAGATAAACAAAGGAAAATGAGCATTCAGAGGAGAGGGAGAGAAGAGAGGCCCCCAAATGCAGCTAGTGTGAGTACGTGCGTAACGTGGTTTGATCGGCCCAACTGCTGCTCCCACAGTTGGGGATTTGGGGTGTCCTCTGAGAGGCCAGTGGAGCTAATTTAAGTCATCTGTCTGCTGGAATTTAGTTGAAATGAGGTTTTAGTAGGATTCTTCCTGTGGATACTGTGGTTAAACAGAAATTCCTTTTAAATGATGTCTGAAGAGTGAGTCAAAGTGAAGCCAGGAAGCTCGAGATGAGTAACTCCGCCCCGGCAGCGCAGGAGCGCACAGGGGAGAAGCCTTCGGAGGGAGGAGCTGCTTCCCCTCACGCGGGGCGTGGCCTTTCCACTCCTCCCACCTCACCTGGGTTTTAGAAGGAGCAGCTTTTCCTTACAGAATTCTTTTAGCATGATTGAACTTCAATAATCATAGTCAACACCACCTGATTTTATCAAAATAAAGTTTCTTTTATTGCTTTCTCTTATTAAAAAGTACCACTGTTCATTACAGGAAAACTAGTATATATAGGTAAGTACAAAGAACAAATAGCAAAATATTCATAATCTCATCTACTTCATAGAATCACTAATAACACCATGGTAGATAATTAAAATACCCTCCTAAGTAAATATATATTTGTGATAAACAGAATATATTATACATAATATAATACACATGATACATATAATATATATTACATACACACAAATGTACCTTTCTTCAAACAAAAATGGGTTAATCCTGTATATATTTTGTGATTTCTTTCCTTCTTTTACCTGACATTTTCTGTGGCTTTAGATACATTTCTCAACATCATTTTGAGGCCTTCATACCATCCTATTACCTGAAGTACTAAGTTTATTTAACCAGTCCCCTCCTGCTGAACACTTAGGTTATTACAACTTTTTCTCTGTTAATAATAGTGCTATAATGAACATCTATGCAGCTAAATATTTGCATGAATTCTTAGTGCTTTTTTGGCGAGGATACATTCCCAGAAGCCAAATTGCTTACAGTTCCTTGATTTTCATGTGTTAGGAAAATGAACTTCAGAGACGGGCCCAAAGACTGCACAAACAGTAGAAGCTGGCGGGGCAGGAGAATGGACAGCCCGGAGCCAGAGCCCAGGCCCACTGGCTCAGGTGCAGTGCTCTTTGCACTGTGCAAGGTGAGGAAGGGACTCACCAGATTCCTCTTACCATTGGAAACACCAGCTGTGAATATGGGAGCCACAATTATAATACGACTTCTTGTAAAAGCCAGGACTCTTAGGTCAAAGTCGTCTGTGAGAGCTCCTCATGTCCTGGAGCCTCAGGTCTGGGGTATAGCTGGAACCCGTGCTGCATGCATCAGCCCTGTTGGTGAGCACCTGTCTTCAGCATGCTTGGGCATTGCATGTCTATACCTCTTTCTCCTCTAGGCCACAGGCGAATTGGTATGTAAATGTTTTTTGAAGTTCTATAAGAATGTCCTGGACCATTATTACACAGTGCTTACTTCTCACTTAACATCTCTGCCCTGAGTGCTTTTGGAGAACATTCCAAAAGCCTTGGAACAGAAACACAAATTGCTGTATTTATTATAAAGCAGGGCAAGACTCCTCTCACCCACCATGCCCCACCGTGCCCTGTAGTACCATTTAAATTCAGCCACCTAGTAGCTGAATCTACTTACTCATAGTCTGCACCCAAGGAGGTAGTATCGGGATGGGGAAGGGGTGCTGGGACAGGCAGTAGATTTATAGAGGAATACAAGTTGGGGGTGTGGAAATAAGGGGAGGGTGTGCAGTGAAGTTCAAGGCATGTTGGCCTGGGAGTGAGGAAACTGGGCTCCAGCTCTGCCAGTGTGCTCTGTGGTTTTGAGGAAGCTGCTTTCCTACTCTGGTCCTGTTTCTTCATCAGTTAACCAGGGGCCCCAAATCAGATGAGCTCCACTGTCCCTTTCTGCTTTCTCTGCTCTGTTTTCCTCGCTCATTTGATAAGTTTGTTTTGTAACATGGTTCAGAGAATTCTTTTTGTGACTTTTGATACTCTTTTTTGCTTTTTTGAGTATTATAAATAAGTTGCCCATAACTGATGCTATGTTAATGCTTTCAAAAAAAAAAAAAAAAACCTCTAATGCAAGTTTTGAAGTGCTGATGGCCAGTGTCAAAGGCTCTCAGTCACCTCTCCCATAGCAACAAGCTCTCATTTATAGTTGTCCATGCCACTTGTGTTTTTTTAAGCCTTCTATTTTCTAAAAGAATTTTTAAAATTATAGTTAATGTACAATACTATATTAGCTTCAGGTGTCCAACCCAGTGATTAGGCATTACATAACTTACAAAGTGATCACCCGAAAAATCTGGTACCCATATGGCACCAGACATAGTTATTACAATATTATTGACTATATTCCCTATGCTGAACTTTACGTCCCCAAGACTGTTCTGAAACTACCAACTTAATCCCTCCACTTTTTTCAACCATCCTTCCCAACCTTCCTCCCATCTGGCAACCATCAATAAGTTCTCTGTATCTATGAGTCTGTTCCTGTTTTGCTTGTTTATTTTATGCTTTAGATTTCACATATAAGTGAATCATATGGTATTTATCTTTCTTCATCTGACTTGTTTCATTCAGCATCCACTAGGTCCTTCCATGTTGCTGCCAATGGCAAGATTTCATTCTTCTTATGGCTGAGTCATATTCCATTGTACATTTGTACCACTTCTTCTTTATCTATTTGTCTACTGATGGACACTTAAATTACTTCAATGTCTTGGCTATTGTAAATAATGCTGAAATGAACATATGGATGCATATGCCTTTTTGGTTCAATGTTCTGATTTCTTCAAATAAATACCCTGAAGTGGAATTGTTATGTTATTTTGTGTCTTTTGCTACAGGCTTTGTTTTAAAGTATTGCTACCCCAGCTTTCTTTGTTATTTTGATTTTAATGAAGTATATTTTTCCATTCCTTTACTTTTAATTTGTGTGTGTCTTTCAGTCTAAAGTGAGTCCCTTGTAGACAACAAATATATATGGGTCTTGTTTTTGTTTTTTTTTTAATCCATACAGCCACTCTGTGTCTTTTGACTGGAGCATTTAATCCATTTATATTTAAATTAATTTTTGATAGAGATGTATTTATTGCCATTTCATTATTTATATCTTTTATCTTTTTTCTTATTCTTAAAGATGACCCTTTAACATTTTTCATAATTCTAATTTAGTGATAATAAACTCCTTTAGTTTTTTGTTATATGGGAAGTTCCTTATCTCTCCTTTGATTCTAAATAATAGCTTTGCTGGAGAGTAATCTTGGTTGTAGGTCATTGCTTTTCATCACTTCGAATATTTCATGCCAATCCTTTCTGGCCTGCAAAGTTTCTGTTGAGAAATCAGTTAGTAGTCTTATGGGAGCTCCCTTGTAGATAACTAACTGCTTTCCTCTTCCTGCTTTTAGGATTCTGTCTTTGTCTTTAACCTTGGCATTTTAATTGTGATGTGTGTCAGTGTGAGCCCCTTTGGATTCATCTTGTTTGGGATGCTGAGCTTCCTGGACTTGTGTGTTTATTTCTTTTGCCAAGTTGGAAGTTTTCTGACATTATTTTTTTCAGATAAATTTTCAATTCCTTGCTCCCTCTCTTCTTCTTCTGGCACCCCACTGATGTGAATGTTGGCACATTTGGTGCTATCCCAGGCGCCACTTAAACTATCCCCATTTTTATGGATTCTATTTTCTTTTTGCTGTTCTGATTGAGTATTTTCTGCTACCGTCTAAATCACTGATTTGATCCTCTGCTTCACCTAATCTACTGTTGATTTAATCTAGTGTATTCTTCATTTCAGTTATTCATTTCTGACTGGTCCCATTTTTTTAAGGTTTCTGTCTCTATTTTTATGTTTCCTATCTCTTTATTGAAGTTCTCACTGAGTTGATCTGTTCCTTTTCTAAGTTTATTGAGCATCCTTAAAACCAGTGTTTTAAACTCTTATAGATAACTTATTTCCATTTTGTTTAAGTTCTTTTTTCAGTTGGGACATATTTTTTATCTCCTTATTTTGGCTGTTTCCCTGTGCTTGTTTCCATGTATTAGGTAGAGCTCCTACATCTCCCAGTCTTGGTAGAGCATCCTTATGTAGTAGGTGTCTTGTGGGGCCCAGTGGCACAGCCTCCCTAGACACCGAAGAGGGATGATCCAGGTGCATTGTTCCCCCCACACACTGGTGTGGGCTGTGTGCATACTCCTGCTATAGTTGAGCGTTGACTGCTGTTGGCATATCAATGAAAAAGATAAACCCCCAGACCCATCAGCTCTGAGGACTAGCTGAAACAATAGTAGAGGAGCTGCAGGGGCCCACCTCATGGAGCAGGACTCACTTCATTGAGGCTCTGGTGCTTACTGAGTCTACCTCGTGAGTGTGCTACTCATGGAGAAGGTTGAGTGGTGCTTCCACATGGTCTGAAGCTGTCCAAGCTGGTGCTCTGGGGCCTTCTGGGAGGTGCAGGAAAAGTAAGCTGCTGCCTGTGCCCTGCCCAAGGCCACGCAGTATGAGCTACAGAGCTACCTGCAGATGGTTGCCTCTTGTCCTTGGCTTGGAGATGCCCAGGAGGGCACGCTGAGTCCAGGTGCTATTTATTTGTAGTTTTGGGGCCTTTGAGAAATTATTAGGGAAGTCCAAAGCAGGAGCCAAGACAGGCCTTTTGTATGGAAATGGTACTGGAAGTGGCTTGGAAGGGCTTGAAATTTGGGTGGAGCAGGGTCTCAGAGAATCACTAAGGCTGGGTGAATGGTGTTAGCCAGGTGGATGGAGACTCAGATATGGTGTCCACCTGTGCCAGAAGTGGGAGGGCTCATCAATGGAACAATGGCCTCTGTCAACACTTCTTTCTGGGAGAAGGCTGCCTCCCAGCTCTCATCCTGATGCCAGACAATTCAGTTTCTCCCCATATGTCCCTGGTGACTTTCAAGCTGCTGCCCCAGTGCTGAAGCTCAGGGCAAGTGAGTCTCAGTAAGCCTGTGCATGGGCCCTTTAAGAGGAATGCCTGGGACTCCAGAAGCTCTTTGTCTCAGTTAGCCACATTCCTGGTTGGTTTTCACAATCAGAAGTTATGGGAACTTCTCTTCCTAATATTGGAACCCTGGGCTGGGGAGCTGGTGTGGGGTTGGGACCGCTCACTGCTCAAGGGAGACCTCTGCAGCCCAGATATTCCTCTTGATTTTTAACCACTGCATGTGGGTGTGGGACCAACTTATTCCCATCTCTGCCCCTCCTACCAGTCACCACATGGCTCCTTCTGTTATATCCTTAGTTATAGGACTTCTGTTCAGCTACACCTCATGTGGTTCTCATGATGGCTGCTTTCTAATTTAGTTGTAATTTTCATGTGGTTATAGGAAGAGGTGAGTAGTGCATTTACCTTCTCTGTCATCTGATCAGAAGCCCATGCCTCATTGTATTTAAAGCCTAGAAGATGGAGGCCTCCAGGAACCAGGAATGCCCAGCTCATACATGCCTGGAACATTCTGCATTTCTGCCTACTCTCCATAGGCCTTTGGGTCAGCAGGGACTACAGAGTGGGCAGGGAGATTTTGTCCAGCATGCTAGCCCAGTCAAGTGGTGGTAGCTGCCTCAAGGGTTATAGTAAAAAGGACTCTAAGCCACTGCAATTCTCGATGAGAAAGATTGTCATGTCTACCACAAGCAAGGAATGTGGGACAGCATCACCATTTCTCACTCTCTGTAACCTACACTATGAGAATCAAGATGTTTACTCTAGTTCCAGCTTTCCAATGGGTTCTTATGCTCCAGGATAGTGATACAGAAAATCATCTCTCTCAAGGAAGATGAGTCAGGGTAGAAGGAGGTGACTGCATCTCACCTCAAACCTTCCAGCTGCGTGGAGGCAGGGCGTCTCCTGTCATTCATACACAGGACTTCCTCAGATTGCATTTTTCTCTCAGGTGGTACCTTATCCTCTCCAAGACTTTTCTCTACATTAACTTTAAATTTTCTCCTGTAACACATTTCGTTTGGAGGAAGTCCATTGGGTACTTACAGGGAAATTAGCTCTGGGCCTTGTGCTGACCGGTGGCTCAGTTGGTTGGAGTGTCATCCCATACACCAAAAGGATGAAGGTTCAATTCCCGGTCAGGGTACATACCTAGGTTGTGGGTTCAATCCCTGGTCAAGGTGCATGCAGGAGGCAACCAATCAATGTTTTTCTCTTACATTGCTGTTTTTCTCCCTCTCTTCCTCTTTCTCTAAAACTAATAAGCATATCCTCTGGTGAGGACTAAAAAATCAGCTCTGGGCCTCTGTTTTCCATCAGGAGGATGCTGACTGGCTCATTTATGGGCTGGAAGTGAGAACTTCAAAGAGAATCCACTATCTTCTAGCAACAAAAGACTTAGAAACCAACACCCAGGGAAATATTTGATGTTTCCCCTCATTCTTTTCAAGTGAATGCAAAATAGAGCAAGTTTAAAATGGTTATTCATGGAACTGTAAGGTGGGGAATAGCAAACCCCAGAAGAGTTTTAAAAGCAGGCTTCCTAGAACTGGGGACAGCACACAACTCTGTCTATGGCAATGTGGTCTACTGGACGAGCCAGGATCTGAAATCAGGAAGCTGGAGCTCTGCTTTCAGCCTTATCACTCACTGGGAAGTCACTTGTCCTTGCTGGGCCTCAGTTTCCCCATCTGTTACCTTCCCTACCCACCTCAAAGGGTTTGGGGATAATCCAATGAGAGAAAGATGTGAATATACTTTGAAAAGAAGTCTTAAGAGCTGTATAAATGGAAGGAATGATTGTTTGTTTTTATAAGTGGAGTTGTCTCTTTGCCATCACTGTTGGAGAGGCTATTTGGACCATAAGTATTTGCCCTCTGAACTTTCACTCTGGACTGGAGCAGCTGTGGGTGGCAGGAATGTAGGGAGGGAGGAAATAATCAGCTAGCAAGCATGAGCCTGAGTCTCAGAGTTGGCCAGGTTTCCAGGGGGAAAAAAGTCTCAAGTAGCTCTTTGTGGTCACAAAGAATACACTTATGTGATTATTTTGAATGTTTCAGAGTCTGGAGAAAAGCTTTAAGGGACATATCACAATGGATAACAATAGAGTTACTCGTTCAACTTAGGCTGCACAAATCTACAAGAAATGGAGAATAAATAATTCAACATCCTTCTTCCTTTCTCACATATATACACACACATACACACTGAATCATCCAGTGATTCAGATACTGGTTTCAATTCTTCCCTCTTTGTACCTAAGTAGAGCACTTACAATCTTCAAAGTTCTTCCCAGTTCTTTTGTCATTTTATACTCAGTGCTGGCTATAGTATCTGGATCCTAATAGATACTCAGGAAGGTTCTGATCAATGAAACACCACCTAATCTAGAGTATATTGTTATAGAAATGGCTGCAAACGAATCATGCCTTTGTGCATCCATGTCCTTGTATAGCCCCTTTCACGTTGACTCTGGGCTTATCCCATTTGCTTTGGTTAATAGGACCTTAGCAAGGACTTGAAAAGCACTTCAGAACATGCACTTCATATGTAGATGCCTGGGCCAGCCTTCTGAAGACTGTGGTATAGTCAACAGCCAACTCCACCTACCAGTCAACTGAATGAGGTCATTTCAGCCTTTCCAGCCCCATCAAGCCACCGGATGACTACAGCCAGCCAAAGTCAGCAGAATTGTCCAGCCTAGCTCAGCCCAAGCTATTGGCCCACAGAATCATGAGAAAATATAATTGTAGTTTGAAGCCACTGAATTTTGGCTTGGCATGTTATACAGTAATAGATAATTGAGATACTACTTCATTTTTAAAAAATGTATAGACTCCTTTAGTCCAGGAATGGCAAATATGTTACATTTTGCCTGTCAACTTTAATTGATTGGTAGGGTCTTCATGGGGGGCTGTGTTGAAAAGAATTTGAAAGTCACATTAATGGAAAAGAAAGACATAATTTGTCAATACTGTATGCAGAGAACATGGGCAGGAATAGTAGCAGTATGTTGCCTTATATTTGCCATCCTTCTTCCATATTATCAATTAGAGGTCAATGAATAAGAAAAGCAGAATCATTAAATGTTAAATGGGCCAGTTGGTGAGAGGATTTTCCCAAGAGTTAGGTGACATTTCCCAGGAAAAGCGATAGTAAGGGCAGAACTCCTTCGGTGAACTCAGCCAGACATTATTTGTGTCCCTGGGGAGCACAGTTCTGTGACTGAGGAGTCCCACAACTTAGAACTCCAGTTGGCTCCCCAGGCTCATGCGGGGCAGTGCCCGGTGGGCTTGCTGTGGTCTGGTCTTCAGCTTCACAGGCCGAGAGGCTCAGTGTCGTTGGTGCACCCAGAGCCAACTGGGCTCTTGGGAACAGACGTACAGGAATCACATTCATGAGATACTGACAGTAAAATTAAATCTGAGGACTTTCCCAGGATACAACCAGTCTTACTTGCTCCCTAGACTAACTTAGTCATTAAGAAGCCTCGGTCCCATGAAGAGGATGGAATAAAAAGAAAGGAAGTAGGAAGGTTCAGAAAGAATATTTTACATGAATCAGAAAAGGCCGATAAAAACTCTCTGTCAGACAACAGTGCCCTCTCTCCAGTAACCCCTGACCTCAGGCCCAGCACGTGTCTCCCTTGGGAAGAACTTGAGGCTCACCGACCACTAATGGACATTGATTCTTCTTCTAACATCTCTGCCAAACCCATTTCTTCTGGGAGACATGCTTCCTTGGATACATTAATATAATTGATTAGGCCATTGTTACTTTTCTGTTCAGAAGCACTTCTGGGGATTTTACCTTAATAAGAGTTTGTTTCCCCCAAGTTCCTGACTGTCCATTACCACTTGATTTACATGGCATTTTATCCTTTCAAAGATTTCTACATAACGTATTGATGTCCATCCACCCATCCACCACCCACCTACCCACCCATCCATCATTTCTCCTATTTATTCTGTGAATAAGTATTCACTCAGTTGGTGCTAGAGGACACAAAGAGAAATAAGGCATGGGTTCTGCCCTTAGGGAGGCCCAAAAGTGAGAAAGGAGACAAGATTCAGGTGGGAAACTGGTCCTAGACAAGTCTAGGGAAGAAATAAGAGTGCTCAGACTAAGGATGAACAGAGGTGTTAGGGAAGAAAGGGCAGACATCAGAGCAAGAGAATATTAAAGAAATAAAATGGACTGTGATTGCCTATTGGTTGGGCAGTCGGGGAGAAGGAGGAGACCTGGATAAGAAAATGACTGTTAACTAAAATTCATTAGTGTCATCATCATTATTACTAATAGTTGGCGTTTACTAAGCATACCCACCATGTCAGTATTATTCCAAGCCCTTTGTATACCTGAATTTGTTTAGTCCTCAAAACCCAGAATGTCTGGTACTGCCATTTCACTAATATTTCAGGTGAGGAAGTGAAGGCACAGAGAGAGAAGTAATGTCCAAGGTGACACAGCTAGGGAGTGATAAGAATGGATGATCCTCAGGTGTCCAGTTCAGTGTCTAAGTTGGTGCCTCCCACAGAGATGGGAAATGTAGAAGATACACAGCACAGTTATTTTAGAACTGTACAATTTGGGATGCCTGGGACCACCCCAGGGGACTACCCCAGTGGGAGCTTCAGGAGGGAGCTACAGGTATGGGATGGAGGCCAAGGAGAACGCCTGTGCTGGAAACATCAGCTTAGACCCCACAGTGTCCATAGGTGGTGGTGAAAGCCACAGGCCTGGTGTGAAATGTCAAGGGCAGGACCAAGGGCAGGACCTGGGAGAAGGCCCAAGAGTGAGAGGCATTTGGAGAAAGAGGAGCCAGGTAAGGGGTAAAGAGTATGGAGATGAGTGATTTGGAGAGTTAGGAGCTGAGAACAAGTGTCACAGAGGGTTTCTGGAAAGGGGGCTGCTCCGGTGGGAGCATCCCACATAGCACCAAAGGGAGCAAACGAGTCAGACCTAAAAGCAGCCACTAAAGTAGACATTCGGGAAGTTTGACAACCAGAAACTTTGACAAGCAGTGTTGGTGGTGTGAACTTCCACTCCCAAAGTGCCTGGGTCAGTGGTTCTCCAACTCTGGTGCAGAAGAATCTCTGATAATTTACTAAAATATAGGTTCCTGCAACTGCCTCCAGGGACTGGCTTGATAAAGCTTGAGTTGGGGCCCAGAAGCCTGAATTTTTACAAGCCCCCTCTTCGCTCAGGTGATTCTGATGCAGGTGGCTGGCAAACTATATTTTGATAAGCAATGCCCTGAAGACACGAGCATTCCCCCTCCCACTTGCCCCAGGTTCTGGTTGCCTGTTAAGTGATCCACAACCTCCTGTGGGAAATCAGCACTGTGAGTGACCAACCTTTCCAGTCCGCCCTCCTGCCTCCAGCCCTGGTGACTCAATCATATTTTAATACAATTAGTAAGACATTCATACAGGCCACACACACACACACACACACACACGTGTATACACACACACTCCATGCACACACAGAATAGGAGAGAAAGCCATTCATCCCAGAGATAAACCCCAGAGGAAAAGTAGAGAAATATAAATGCACATGACTAATCCAGCAAGGGAAAAGGAGGCTAGAACAATACAAAAAAAGGCAATGCACAAAGTGAGTCAAATAGCACCAGAGAGAGCATGTAAGAGGTTCTGAACCATTAAGAGTAAATATAAACACACTGTATTTACCCTAAGGGAAAAAGTACAAAGGAATACAAAGGAAGGAATAACAAATTCAGGTCTGAGGCACTGGTGAAGGCATCCCCAAGAAAGTGATGTCTGAGATACTCATGTAAGATTTCCCTGGGGCAGAGACAGGAAAAAGAGGAACTGCAGTGTCAGAGGGCAGAGGCACAGGCTCCCAATGTTTCCAAGACAGACAAGAAGTGTAGCAGGGCTGGAATAGAGGACGTGGGGTGGAGGGAGGTGGCAGCAGATGGAATAACAATGAGCAAGGCTGGAAAGCTACCTTGGGGAGCCTCTGATGCGTGTGGAGGGAATTGGACTTCTTCCTGAAGAAGTGGAGAGCTCGGGTGGGCTGTTAAGTGTGGGCTGCGGCGTCTTCTGTTTCAGGGAGCCTAGCATGTGACAGTGGGGAAGCTGGCAGGTCGCTGCCCCTCAGTGACACAGCACCCAGGAGACAGGGAACCTCCAGCAGAGACAGACCCTGAATATACTCGGTGTTTGCAGACACAGCTTTTCAGATTTTCTTCTAAGCTGTGGAATCTGAAGACTATCGTTTGGTAAATAAACCACGGGGAATGACGGGGGAGAGAACAAGGGAGAGAAATAACACTCAAATGAACAGAGGGAGTATAACATCTCCCTGTCTCAACATGGATTTAAAATAAGTACAAAAAATCAAGTTTTGGTTTTGCAGGGTGGACTAGGGGAAGAGAACCAAAACTGACTAAAGAACAACAAGGGAGAGAAAACAGTATTGGAGAAAAGAATATAAAAACAGGAAATCAGCAGGCAGCAATTCCCCATGAGGTCACGGGCAAATGCCCTAGGGGCCGATTCTTTGCAGGTCATGGGGGTAGGGGAGGGAAAGCTGGGGTACAGCCCTGGGCACTAGCAGGAGGTCAATGCCAGGAAATTCAGAAATGGTTTCTATCCGGGATGAGGAGGGGCAGTCTCTTGGCTGCCCAGCTGGGCCCTGGGGGCGAAGTAGAGAGCAGCAGCTAATTCTGAGGCCCGCGTCTGGGTCTGTGTGACTCTGACCGAAGGCCTCTGCCTCTCTGGGCCTGTTTGCTCACGTGGGGTTTAGTGTGGTTGGCCGGCCTCCGTGCCTGCGTGGCCAAGGGGAACATCAACATGCAGCTGTGCACTCTGGCACAAGTGGTGACCAGGAAGAAAGAATGCTTTATTTTTCAAATTTTCACCAGAACATTTTTCTGCCAGCCAAACCCAGAGCCCACAAGGCTGTGACCTCTTAGAGAGGTGCATTTCTCTTATCTGTACACAGGAGCTCCATGGGCTAATGGGGGCCTTGTAGGGGGACCATGGCGGTGCAGTGGACTAGGTTGAAAAAATAGGCTGAGTCTCCACCCTATGAGGCGTCTTGGATGCCAAGTTAAGGAACTTGGACTTGCCCTTGAAGGAAATGGAAAGTCAGACACACTTGAGCCCACTTGCTTCCCCCCATGCTCTTGTCCTGGCCCCGCTCAATGGAGAGCCTCCGAGGCCCTGCCACCCACCTCCTGACACAGCAGGCTGTCTCAGCCACCCTGGGCAGAGTGCTGACTTTGGCATGACCTTTATTATGCCCCTGTGGTCGGAGCGACTGAAACAGCTCTAGCACCTGTGTCCAACCCGACCTGGACCCACTGAGGCCGGTCCCATTGCTGCCCAGAGGGCCCAGGTACACCCAGAAGTATGGGGGAGTACATGCCCCATGGGGTGAATTTTGACCAACTTCACTTCCCCTTTCTCTCATGGTCACTGCCCTGGGATTGACTCCACTTCCCATCAGCTTCCCCTCTTGTTTTTAGGGAGGTGGGGCTTAGACAGAGTGTTCTCAGTAATAACTGACTCTGGCCATCCTGCTGACCCCAGCAAATGAGGGCTCACCACATTGGTAAAAGGACTTTTCTTGCCCTGGCCAGAGTGACTCTGTTTGTTTGGTGTTGTCCTGCAGACCAAAAGATCACAGATTCCATTCCTGGTCAGGACACATGCCTGGTTTGCAGGTTCGGTTCCCAGTTGGTGCACGTGCAGGAGGCAACTGATCAATGGCTCTCTCTCACATTGATGTTTTTCTCCCTTTCCTTTTCCTTCCCTTCCTTTCTCTCTAGAATCAATATTTTTTTTAATTAAAAAGGGTTTTATTTGCTCCTGAGTATGTTGGAACAAACTTATCCTTTCCAGAGACATTTGGGCAGTAGGATCAGGAGGGCATGGAGTCACACAGGCCAGAGCTCAGATCATGACCCCCATCACTCTCTGGCTGTGGGAACTTGGCCAATGACTTGACTTTTCTAAATCTTGGTTTCTACTGTGAGATGGAGATAGTAAAGCTTACTTTGTGGAGTTGGCGATGATTGAATGAAATGAGATGATGTGTGCAGAAGAGTTAGCAGATTTCTGGACACATACGATGAACTCAGACAATGGTGTTTTGTTGTGATGATTAGAAGAAATGAAGAGTAGGCACCTGGGAGGCCTTTGAGTCAGCGCCTTGTAACAGCATCTGCAGAGAGGAGACATCAGCGGCCGGCCTGCGGGAGGGGCTGGTCTGGAAAATTTCCTAGGCTAGACTGTGAGCACAGAGAGGGCCGTGGACATTAACCCAGCCCCTGCCCTACACCCCAGTCACTCATTCCACCCCCAGGCTATGTGGACTCACACCCAAGCAGACCCCCAGTCTGATCTCAGCCCAGAACTGCCCACCACTCACTCACGGGCGCTCTGTCCACTGTTGCTCCTGCCCCCATTTCATCGGGAGCAAGGACAGGCTTCCTGCCTGGCTCATTTCCACTCTGGCCTTGTCTTGAAGACTGAAGGTGAGATCTGGCAGGAGGTGAGGCCCAGGGCAAAGTAGAACAGAGGCTATCACTGCCCACAGCCACAGCAGCCTGCGGAAGACTCTGATGCCAGCTCGGATGTCAGCCACCTGACCTCAAAGCCATTGTCGCATTCCCACCTCAGGCTGCCACTGGGGCCCTGGGGTTACTTCCACTGCTCCACTTTGGAGTGATAACAGACCACTGGCGGGGCAGGCTGGGGAGAATGGGGAAAGGGGCTTCTGACTCTTGCTCATCCCCTGGGTTTCTGTACCTGCCCCATATCTGAAGCTGAGCCCTTAGGTATGAGGCAACTGAATCAGGCTTGAAAACATGCTACTGTAGATCTCACAGAGGCTTAAGTTTGTTCTGTTTCACTTTTGATGATGAGGAAGTTTGTACATGGAAAAAGCCAGGGGGAAGAGAGAGAGAGAGACAAAAACTGGTAGAACGAAGACCCAGAGCAAAGCTGGGTGGGAGGTGGAAGGCTGTGGAATCCAGGACACAGGTGAGGAGATTCTGGTCTCTCTATGGCTGGGACACCTCCACCCTCAGACATGAGTGAGAAGGTTTGGTGGCAGCAGACATAAGTTTGTAGAGGGGAGCCTGGAAGTTGAGGGATTTCATGACGGGAGCTCTCAGTGTCCTCTGGGACCTAGGAGGCACAGCCGCCTGCCGAGAGGGGAGTTGAACTAAGGATGGTATTAGAGAGCAGTGGTGAAGGTAGCCACCATGGGGAAGGGACAAGATGCTCTCTAGAGATATGGCAAAGGATGGCCCAGAGGCACCGAGGTCTGTGGCTTTATGATTTCCTCTGCAGCAGCATCCAGCTCTAAAGACCCAGGGCCCAAGAGAGCAGCGGTGGCTTAGTCCAGAGTTACTCCCTATGAATGGGACTAAAGCACATCATTACAGGAAGCATCTTGCCCAACACATGGAGTCCAAATAGTTATTAAGCCCAGATCTGCTGTGTCTCTCTCCTGAGATGGGTCAAAAGATGAGTGGCTCAGAGATGCTTTGGTCGTCATCAGACCATCCTATCCTCACACTGTGTGTCCTCTCCTCCTCACCTCCGGGGTCAAGTGACCAGCCTTAGGGACGGCCCAGGTGCTATGGGGCAGATGGCCAGGTAGATACCCTGTCTCTCTGGCAATGATTGTCTCCCCGTGCCCAGTGTTTCAGGGACAGCACACAGATAAGACAGGGTAGGATCTCTGATTCCCAGGGTACACTGGGGCCATAGGCCTAGATCTCAGCCCATCAATCAAAAACTGCTCATCAGCTGTCACTCTGCCTTTTCTCCTAGGACCCAATGTACGGACAAGAAATCCCTCCCGCCTTTCCTGGTGCCCAGGCCTTTTTTTTTTTTAAAGAGGCTGTTCTCAGGTCTCACTATAACTGACTCTGTGTTTCCGTGGATTAGTTGCTTCCCTAAATTCCCCATTGTGCGTAGGAAGAGCCAGAGACCAGTGTGGCTTAGAAATATGTTTCCTGGCAGAGGATTTATTGGCAGAGCAACCAAATTGGCACCACCTATTGTCCTTACATATAAAATAGCTTAGTGCTGAGCCCTGGCCTATCTCCCCTAGAGGCACACAGATATCAGCCGAATGGCTTAGCCTTCCAGGAGAGAGCTGAGCCAAGTATCTGATTTTTTTTTAAACCACTCTCAGTTTTGTTGATCCATTTTCATAAAAGGATAGAGGACCAAAAAGCAACAACCAAACAACAACAACAACAACAACAACAACAACAACAACAATAAACTTCCACCAGTGCTACATCTTTTATCTCTCTATTCAAGTTCTCATCCCTTTTCACTTCGGCAGTCAAGATTTTGTTCTGTAGTGATGCTTGGTATGTCGCCATCGCGTGGTAGAAGAGGGTAACTGCCTATTTACGCACGGGGATTGTATTCATTATTTCAGTAAGCACTGTTTTGTTGAGGGTCCGCTACTGCATGGTCATTGTAGTCATCTGTGATAGGAGTCTGCCCCTGGGAATGGTGGTAACTGCCACTCCAGACCTTCCATAGAAGCCCCATCATAGGAATCCAATTGCCTCACTCCCCACTCTGTTTGAGGTTGCACCCAGAATCGTGGGTGCTGAGGGAGCCTGATGGAATATGGATGCCTGGGGCTGCAGAATTCACTTTGGGCACAACAAAATGTGACCCTTTCCAGCTGTGGTAATTCCCCATCCTTCTCATCAATGGCTCTGGGCACTAGCTGCGCATTGTAGTCACCTAGCAGGGCTGTCCAGCCTTTTGACCTCCCTGGGCCACACTGGAAGAAGAAGAGTTGTCTTCGGCCAACATTAAATACATTGCAACATGTATTTCATAATGTTTTAAGTAAATTTACTCTTTTGTGTTGGGCCACATTCATAGCCATTCTGGGCTGGATGCAGCCCCTGGGCCAGAGGTTGGACACCCCTGAATCCTACAGGCTTTTAAAAACAGCGATGCCAGATCTCACCTCCAGAGAGTCTGATTTAATAGTTCAGAGATGAGGCATTGCAAACTGTAAAGCTCTCCAGGAGATTCCAATGTGTGGTCAGGACTGGGAGATGCTGTAAAAACTGGCAAGGATGGGTCAGACATTGCCCTCTGTATTGCTATTTTAATACTGGAAGAATTTCTCCCTCACATTCACACACACCTCTCCCCATGTCCCACACTCAGACAGAAACTGGGGAGCAGCACGGCCCCATCATCTAAGAACTCCATCTGTCTCTCACGTTACAAGGAATATTTTCCAAGTTTCCAGGGGTCTTTGAGAAACTCCACAGGCTACTGTTAAAGGGTGTATAACCGATAGACTCCTTCCTGGTTCTTGTCCAGACTGTGGGAGCACAATCAAAGTAGATCGGGTGGGGGAAGGGCTGAGCAAAGGAACATGTTCTGGTCAGAATGTAAAGTAAAACTCCAAGGAGCAGCCTTACGAAGTATGGGAAGTTAGAGGTGAATGAGTTTGTTTTGTTTTCTTCTTAAGGTCTGTGCTATCTCTGGGAATTAAAGTTTGTCACTGACAAATTAAAGTGTGTCAACTCCTAGTCCATGGGTATCCGGAAGAATAAAGAGATCCCTTTTCAATTCACAGAGGTGGGACACTTGAAACAAGACCGGATCCGGGGCCCCCACATTCCCCACAGCTCATCTGGCTCAGAAGGACTTGGACAGCCCAAATCCATCTCGGATCATTCATAGAGGCATTCTGGGAGGAATAATTAAGACTTGGCTGAATGAATGTCTGGGGAGTTGGTGGGGGTAGGGGATTCTCGTGTGGCAGACCAGTGTCTATGGGTGGGAGATGGAGTTTCTCAAACACAGCAGGGGTGTCTGTCCCAGAGCTGTGGGGTGGGAGGGGGGTGGGGGGCGGGTTGAAGGCTGCTATCCAAGAGGAAGCAAGGGAACATGATTAGGTTCGGGAGAGCACCCACCTGAAGAGGCTCCTGCTGTGCAACTTAATTTCTTGGGTATTTTCCCACATCTTGGATGTTTTCCAAGGAAAATGATACCTGGTGGCCCTTTAAATTTTTCTCTCTTGCATGTTGTAACTTTAATTTTTCAGTCTTTAGTAAAATCTGATACATTTATTTGCATTTGGTTGACAGCTTTGTGAGGAGGAAGACAAGCAGTCGCTCGCCTTCCCCTGCACAGAGCCCGAGACTCAGGAAGAGCGATTCTGGGCAGCCCGCCCTGGTCGACCTGAGTGGCGGCCATGGAGCCGAGAGCCACCAGGAGGAGAACAAAGCTCAGAGGGACGGAAGCCAGGAAAACCCAGACATGAGGGAGGGTGACAAGCCCCACTTCTCTCCCAAATTTAGAGGGAGGGGACCCTTAAGAAGGAGGGGGATGCTGTCATTTGGATTACTCCAAATATCCTCCCTTTTTTTAAATGACAAAACTTGAATTTTAATGGACTCTCCAGTCTACCACCCCGCAATCACACTCACTGTTTTCCTTCTGTAACTGTGAGAATACTGACTCTGACCCCCGCCTTTTTCTGTGCATTTTCCCCATTACCTTTATCCCCCGACATCCTCTTCCAACTCCATCCACCTCCTCCCCACCCCACAGTCACCACACTGCTGTCTGTGTCCATGAGCTCTTTCTCTTTTTTCTTTTTTCGCTCAATCCCTCCACCTCCAACCCCCGCCCCCAGAGCTGTCAGTGTGCTGTCTGTGAGTCTGTCTCTATTTTCCCTGTTAGTCCAGTTTATTTGTTACATTCCACTTACAAGAGAAATCATATGGTAATTGTGTTTCTCTTACTGGCTTATTTCATTTAGCATAATATTCTCCAGGTCCATCCATACTGTTGCAAAGGGTTAAATTTTTTTCTTGCTTTTTACGGCCAAGTAGTATTCTAATGCGTAAATGTCCCATAGTTGTTTCATCTACTCATCTACTGATGGACACTTGGGCTGCTTCCAAGTCTTGGGTTACGCCATATACCTCTTCATTGCTGAGATGAAGGGGAAAGAGAAAGGTGGGTGACTGAGAGGGCTGACCTAGAGATGGAATTGTTACTTCATTAGTCTGGGGTAGCAGTGGGCTACTCAGACTAATGGGGACCTCCCATAGGCATGGGGACGTATGTGGTAAAGACAAAGTGAAAATTTTAAGACTGGGGTGAAAATTGGGAATTCTAAGCACTATGATAACTGTCCAGGTGTAACAGGTTTTGCAGCCATAGAGAAGTCTTAACCCTTTACTTCCCACATGAGGAGACTGAGACCCTGAGAGAGGCGAGGGTTGCCGATGTGCCCACAGCTACGGAGCTCTTTGGCTCCGCCTCCCCTGACTCCCATTTAGGGCTCCTTTTTGTTTTCTCGTTTGCCAGGTGTCATCGTGACCCTGGTCGTCTGAACCTCAACGACACCAGACACGCAAAGGCACGGGTGGGATGTTGTGGGGAACTCACCAACCTGTTCTCTTTCATTGGGTTTTGTGGTGCTGATTGAAGGTGAATTTAATTTCAGTTTTCTAGAAATCTATTTTTGTTGTGTTTTGTTTTTAGTAGAATAATTACCAAAGTTTGTGTAGGCAGGGAATTAAATATCTGAGCCAGAGCCAGCACTCTCCCTTTTGTTTTCAGGATACTCAGACTTTAGAACTGCATGGGCCAAGTGTACCAAATGGTTTTCATTTACAAGGGAACTTGAAATCGAGCCACAGAGTTTGGCTGCAGTTCCCATGCTAAGTGGTTCCAATGAGGGCAGGCCTAACTCTTTTGGTGAGGAGACATTTGCCCGTGACCAGGACTCTGAAGAGAAAACAGGAAAGAGGTACAGAAACACCTTAGGAACCAAATGAGTTTAGGAACTCTTTGCATGAGAATTGGCTACCCTGGGATAGCGAAGAGGGAGATGTCAATGATTCGTAGAACTCAGACTTAAAAAATTCTCTCTCTCTCTCTCTCACTCCTGTGTGTACACACACACACACACACACACAGAATTAATGTCCATATAGCATTTTGTCACCTAGACTTGGGGGTTTGGGTTGGGATTTTTATTCCCGGTTAGAGGGTCCAGCAAACAGAGACCTATGTTAGCACTCAAGTATCTTTTTTTCCTGCATTAAATGAGAAACCACCTCAAGTGGTGACTCACAGGCCTCCCAACAGCCTTGACTACCCTCGTTTTCTGAGGTCTGAGGTGCTAGCCCTTCCCATGACGGTCTGTTCTCCGTGGTTGTGCCCCCTTGTCCTGGAGGCATTGGGATGGCACAGAAAGTAGTTCCGGGGCCTGTTCAAACTTGCCCAGGCCTCCTGAGTGCCATGTTTATAGCAACAGGACCCAGGCCATGAGCTGGAGGAAGCTGACCCTAAAGTGTGTGTGATCTGGATCAGGTCATTCTCTGCCTAGGACCCTCTGAAAAGCCTGGAGACACCACATTTGTTTACTCTGAGGCAGAAGGCCAACAAAATACTTTGGAAGAAGCCCTGCCCCTTCATCACTGAAGCTGGCCAGACAAGGAAATTCTCTCTAACCACAAGACCACACCGCATTTTCAAAGCGAACTGATTTCTTGTTCCTATCCATCCTCAGTTTCAGTAAAATGTTCTAATTGTTTGGACCTCTCTTCTCAAGGCATGATTACTCTTCTCTTTAAGTAATCATTTTTTAAAAACTGCAAAAGCCCTTTTCCATAATTCATTGTTGTGCATCCATTCTCCACCTGACAGCCAGGGTGATTGTGAAGAAGAACAGAATCCTTCCCACTGTTTCTGTGGCTCTACCTGGGCTGCCTGCCCTCCTCCCCAACTTCCTCGTGCCTCGCCCGGCTCTCAGCTCCCAATACATGGCCTTGGGTTACTCACCAAGCACGTCGCCTGTGGGAGACTGAGAAGGATGAACCAGGCTGCAGACACAGGTGAAACCACTTATCAATCATTTTTACTACTTTTTAAAAGTTTTCGCACAATTGACTTCACTTTTGTTGCTGTGTAGTCCTATGAGGTTTAATAGATTCCTGCAATCACTACCGTAAACAGGACACCAAACGACTCCAATGTCCAAAAGAATTCCCTCCTGCCACCCAGTTTAATCAGCTCCTGTCCCCATGCCTGGCCCCCATGGATCTGTTCCTGTAGTTTTGCCTTTTGTAGACAGTCACGTGAAGTGAATCATACAGTAGCTAATCTTTTGAAATTGGCTTCTTTTACTTTGCATGATGCTTTTCAGAGTCATCCACGTTGTTCTATGTGACAATAACCCATTCCTTTTTGAGTAGTGCCCCATTGTGTGGATGTCACACAGCTTTTTAAATCCATGTACTCATGGAAGAATATTTTTAAACTTTATATTTGGAGAAATTGTGAATAATGCTGCTAATAAACATTAACATATAGGTTTTTGTGTGAACTATGTTTTCACTTCTCAATAATACGTACAGATGAGATTGCAGGGTCAAACAGTAATTATACGTTTAACTTTGTGAGGAAATATCAAGCTGTTCTCTGGAGTGCCTATCCTATACCGTACTGCACTCCCACCAGTTGTGTGCGAGGTTCCAGCTGCCCCATATCCTTGTCAACACTTCATATTAGCAGAATTTTTTAAACTCCAAGTTTATCACTTTAGCACGTGAAAGTGTGTAGATAAGCGGCGCAAGGCTGGTATGGTAGACTTGGCTCCACATAGTCCTCAGGGATCCAGTCATTTCTCTTTGTTCTCTTCTTTAAAAGGTCACCTCATAGCCTCACGTGGCAGTTCTCACTCTGGCCATCATGCCTCCTTATCAGTCATTAGAACAGAAAAGGAAACTAAAGGTGTGTGTGCCAAGGCTTCTTAAAGGAAGTTCCTAGAAGCTGTCATTCATCATTTCTGCTTTCATTCCATTGGCTGGACCTTGATCACAAGCCCTACCTTACAGCAAGGGAAAGGGAGCATGTAAGCTGTGTTCTGGTTAGCTGTTAGACCAGCTGGGACTTGGAGATTCTATGGCAAATAGTGGACAGACACAGAATGGGTATTGGTGACCATTTTTGCCTGGGGCCAATCATCTAAATGTCTCTCCTGCCTCCTGGTCTCTCCTCTTATCTTTCTCATGGCCCCACTTTCTTTTTTATTAAATTATATTGTTTTGATCATGCTATTACAGCTGTCCCAATTTTCTCCTATTTGCCCCCCTCCACCCAGCACCGCCCATTCCCTCAGGCAATTCCCGTACCATTGTTCATGTCCATAGGTCATGTGTAGAAGTTCTTTGGCTACTCCACTTCCTACATTGTACTTTGCATCCCCATGTCTTTTCTGTAACTACCTAATTGTACTTAATCCCCTCACCTCTTCACCCATTCCCTGCCCCAACACTCCTCCTATCTGGCCACCATCGAAACTCTCTATATATCCATGGTTCTGTCTCTGTTTTTCTTGTTTGCTTTGTTCTTTAGATTCAATTGTTGATAGATGTTTTTATTGCCATTTTATTGTTCATGGTTTTGATCTTTTTATTGAATAAGCCCCTTTAACATTTCATGTAATAATGCCTTGGTGATGATGAACTCCTTTACCTTTACCTTTAGCAAAGCACTTTATCTGCCCTTTGACTCTAAATGGCATCTCTGCTGGATAGAGCAACCTTGGCTGTAGGTCCCTGCTTTTCTTATTTCTTGCCAATCCCTTCTAGCGTGCAGTTTCTTTTGAGAAATCAGCTGGAAGTCTTATAGGAACGCCCCCGTAGGTAACTCACTGCTTTTCTCTTGATGATTTTAAGGTCCCCTCTTTGTCCTGGCTTCTGTAGCTCAGAGGATTGAGTGTGGGCCTGCAAACCAAAGGGTCACTGGTTTGATTCCCAGTTAGGGCACATGCCTGGGTTGCAGGCCAGGTCCCCAGTTGGGGGCACACAAGAGGCAACCACACATTGATGTTTCATTCCCTCTCTTTCTCCTTCCTTTCTGCTCTCTCTAATAAATAAATAAATAAATAAATAAATAAATAAATAAATAAATAAATAAAATCTATTTAAAAAATATTCCCTCTTTATCTTTAAGTGTTAAGCATTTTAATTATGATGTGTCTTAGAGTGGGCTTCTTTGCATCAGTCTTAAAGGGGACTCTCTGTGCTTCCTGGAATTGCATGTCTATTTCCTTCAATAAATCAGCGAATTTTTCTTTCATCATTTTTTCCAGTAGATTTGCAACTTTTTACTCTTTCTCTTCCCTTCTTGCACCCCTATGATGCAAGTGTTGGAATGCTTGAAGTTGTCCCAGAGGCTGCTTACACTATCCCCCCCTTTTTTTTAAGATTCTTTTTTCTTTTTGTTGTTCTGATGGGTTGATTTTTTGCTTCCTTGTGTTCCAAATTATTGATTTGATTCTTGGCTTCATCCACTCTACTGTTCTTTCCCTATAAATTGTTATTTCCCTATAAATTGTTCTTTATTTCAATGAGTGTATCCTTTGTTTTTAACTGGATCTTTTTTGTGCTGTTGAGGTCCTCACTATGTCCCTTGAATATCCTTATTGCTAGTGTTTTAAACTCTGCATCTCATAGATTGATCATCTCCATTTTGTTTAGGTCTTTTTCTGGAGTTTTGATCTGTTTTTTCATTTGGGCCATTGTAGGGTAAGTGAAGGCAGTCTGGCTTCCTCACCCAGGTATCTGGGTAGCTAAGGGTAGCAGTGTTCCCATAACCTTGGAGGGGCCTGATAAATAGTGTTCTCATAGCCTTGAGACTGTGTCCAATAAACTGTCCCCATAACACGAAGTGGGCTTGCATATACAGAATTCTGTTAATGTTATGTAATGTTCTGGCATCTTGCTGGGTTTCTTGCCCTCTAGTACTTAAACAAGGAGGGACTCCTGCTGGGGACAATGATGGAAGATGTGCAAGGGGACAGGTGCCACGATGGGTGACACACTGGGGAGCAAGGGCCATGATGTGTGACATGCAGGGAGACATGCAGCTTGTAGTGCATGGGGTTCACCAACCCATGAATAAAGGTATGCCAGACATCCCAATGGCTCCGTGAATATTATTCTGTCTGCAAGAATACCATGGACCAGCCCAGTCTTGAAAGGCCACAACACAGCCATATTTCCTTGTCTCCTCATTTTGGCAGTTTCCCTGTGTTTGTTTCTATGTATTAGGTACAGCTGCTATGATCCCCTGTCTTGGTAGTGTGGCCTAATATAGTAGGTAACTTGTAGGGTCCAGTGGCACAGCCTCCCCTATCACCCAAGCTGGGTACTGGAGGTGTGCCCTTTGTGTGGGCTGAGTACATACTCCTCTTGTAATTGAGTCTTGGTTGCTGTTGAGAGATCAATGGGAGGGATTTACCCAGGCCAATCAACTGGAAGGACTGGCTGTGACCACTCACCATAAACCTCCATCTTCCATGGAAGATCAGCTGTGTGGGGGCAGGCTGGTGATGTCCGACATGGTCTATAGCTATCCATTGGGTGCACAGACCTTGGGGTTTCCTGGGTGGTGCAAGCCAAGTTCAGCCTCCACCTGTGTTCTGCCCAGGGCCACCCTGCATGAGCTATAAAGCAATCTGAGATGCTGCTACTTGTACTTGGCTTGGAGATTCCCAGGCAGAGACAAGCTGTGAATCTAGGCTGGCTGCTGCTAGTGTTGGGCCTGGGGACACTTAGCAAGAGGTATGAGAGGTTGAGTGCTTACTCTGGCCTGCAGTTGCTTGTTTCATAGAATTTAGGAAGTTGTGAATCATGAACCAAAACTAGCCATTCACATGGAAAAGGAGCTTAGGTGCACCCAGAAGTTGGGTGGAACAGAGTTTCTGGGAATCTCCAGGTTGACAAAGAGTGTTAGCCAGGTTGATAGAGTCTCAGATATGGCACCAGCCTGACAGCCCGGTGTTCTGTGGGGGAAGAGTTCATAAAAGGGACAATAGCATCTGCTTGCCTTTCTGTCTGGGAGAAAGCTCTCCCTCAGTTCTCACCTTGATGCCAGACACTTCAGTTCCTCCCTGTATGCCACTGATGCATTTCAAGATGCTATCTCACTTCTGGAGCTCAGAGGGAGTGAGTCTGAGTAAGTCTGTGTGTGGATTCTTTAAACTGCTTGAGACTCCAGAAGTTTCTTCCATCAACTCAATCCTTGCTGGGCTTTGTAGGCAGGACTTATGGGAACTTATCTTCTTGGCACTAGAACCCTGGGCTGGGGGCCTGGTCTGGAGCTGGGACTCCTCACATCTGAGATATCCCTTTCAAATTATTATTCACCACATGTGGATGTGGGACCAGCCCATTCCACATCTCCGCCCCTCCTACCAATCTGGATGGATATAGTTTCATTAATTCTGTAGTTGTCAGACTTCCATTCAACTCAATTTCTGATGATTCTGAGTGATGGTTGTTTTATATTTTAGTTGTAATTTTGATGTGGTTGTGTGAGGGGGCAAGCAGTGTTTACCTGTGCTGCCGTCTTGACCAGAAGTCAGAATTTTTTATATTAGCTATTCTAGTAGGTATGTAATGATATGTTATTCTGACTTTTAATTTGCATTTCCCTGATGACTAATAATGTGAACAGCTGTTCATATGTGTATTTGCTGTCTGTATATTTTCTTTGGGAGGTATGTGTTCAAGTCTTTTGTCCATTAAAAAAATATCAAGTTGGTTGCTTTCTTATTGTGAGTTGTGTATATTTACATATTCTGGATTCAAGTCCTTTGTTGTATATGTGATGTGAAAATATTTTCTTCCAGTCTGTGGTTTATTTTTTCATTCTCTTAGTGTCTTTCACAGAGAAAAAGTTCTTAATGAAGTGGATTCCAATTTATCAGTTTTTTAAAAGATTTTGTTTTGTGATCCAATAGCACAAGATTTTTCTCATATTTTTAATCTGAATGTTATTTTTAAAGATTTCACAATTAGGTCTGTGAATGATTTTTATTTAGTTTTTGCATTTGATGTGAGGTTCAAACTTTGTATATGAATATTCAATTGTTCCTCCACCATCTGTTGAAAGACAATCTATCAAATTGCTCTCATACCTTTGTCAAAACTTTGAACAGATACTTCTTAAAAGACATTATATGAATGGCATATATGCCCATGAAAGCATCTTCAACTATAGAAAAGATCTTCAGTGTTAGACAAATGCAAATTAAAACCATAGTGAGTTATCCTTACACATCTTTTAAACTGGCTAAAACTAAGAGTGGCTGAAGGTGTGTCAAAGGTGGAATTCCCAGACACTGCTGATGGGAACGTAAAATGGTACAAACAGTGTGAAAACAGTTTGTCAGTTTCTTTAAAATTAAACATACAATTACCACTTCATCCAGCCATTCTACTCCTAAAAATTTACCAAAGAGCAATGGAAGCATATGTCCATACATGTGTCTAAAAACTCATGCATGAATGTTCATGGTACCTTTGTGTGTAATAGCCAAAGCATGATACAACCTTAATTATAAATTATAAAAGAATTACCAAATATTATAAAGACAACATTAAAAATAAAGTTATATAAACAGGCAAAACCTAATCACCTGAACTAACTGTTTTAATGTAGGTGCTTTTTCTTTCATCTTTTAGAAAACATTTTTATTATACTAGAACAGTTAAAAAGAATATGGCTTGGTGAAGTATCATAAAGTGAACATATCTGTGAACTTACCACTCTGGCACTCCAGGGTTTTTTCTTATTTTCACATCTATCATCAAGTGAATAGATAAGCAAAATGGATACAGTAGAGTACTACACAGCAATAAAAAAGAATAAACTATTGATACATGCTATAACATGGATCATTCTCAAAATAATTGTGTCAAGCTCAGGAAGCAAGACAACAAAGTACCTCTGTATGGTTCTATGAATATTAAATTTCAAGAAATGTAAACTAACATAAATGATAGAAAGTATATCAGTGATTGCCAGGAGATAAAATAGGTAGGTGGAGAGGAGTAGGAAGACAGGATTACCAAACAACAAAAGGAAACTTTGGCGATAGTGGATATATTTACTATCTTGATTTAGGTGTTGGTTTTATAGGTGTATACTTATGCCAAAAATTATCATCTGTACACTTTCAATATGTGCAGTTTGTTGTAAGTCAGCTATTTGTGTGGGATTGGCTTTAATCTACAGATCAATTGGGTAAGTTTGATATTTTAACTATAGAGAGAATATTCTAATACATGAGCAGAATATGTCTCCTCATTTATTTAGATTTTCTTTGATTTCTTTTATCAGTGATTTGTAGCTCTCACCATTTACATCCTCACATATTTCATTAAAGTTATAGCTAAGTATATCATATTCTTTTTGGAGCTATTATAAACAGTAACATTTTTTGACTTTCAGTTTCCAATCTATTGATCATTTTTAAGTTTAGAAAAATGATTGATTTTTGGATGTTGACCTATTCCATGACCTTGTTTACCACACTTGGTTCTAGAAGCTTTTTTTGGCAGCTTCCTAGGGATTTTCTACATGTCATCCATGATGGAGGCATTTTATTTCTTCCTATTCTTTGAAGCCTTTTCTATCTTCTCTAATTATACTTGCTAAGACATCTACTATAATTTTGAACAGTAATGGTCAGAGTCAACATCCTCCACAGACCACTCTTTTTTTAAAGTATATTTTATTGATTATGCTATTACAGTTGTCCCATTTTTTTCTCCCCTTTATCTCCCTCTGCCAGATACCCCCATTCCCTCTAGCACTTCCCCCACTTCATGTCCATGGTTCGTACATATAAGTTGTTTGGCTTCTCCATTTCCTATACCATTCTTAACCTCCCCCTGTCTATTTTGTACCTACCAATTACACTTCTTATTCCTTGTACATTTTCCCCCATTCTCCCCTAACCCCCTCTCTGCTGATAACCCTCCATGTGATCTCCATTTTTGTGATTCTGTTCCTGTTTTAGTTGTTTGCTTAGTTTGTTTTTGTTTAGGTTCAGTTGTTGATAGTTGTGAGTTTGTTGTCATTTTACTGTTCATAGTTTTGATCGCTTTTTCTTAGGTAAGTCTCTTTAACATTTCATATAGTAAAGGCTTGGTGATGATGAACTCCTTTAACTTTACCTTATTTGGGAAGCACTTAATCTGTCCTTCCATTCTAAATGATAGCTTTGATGAATAGAGTAATCTTGGGTGTAGGTCCTTGCCTTTTGTGACTTTGAACACTTCTTTCCAGCTCCTTCTTGCCTATAAGATTTCTTTTGAGAAATCAGCTGATAATGTTGTGGGAACTTTTTTGTAGGTAACTGTCTCCTTTTCTCTTGATGCTTTTAAGATTCTCTCTATCTTTAATCTTAGGTAATTTAATTATGATGTGTCTTGGTGTGTTCCTCCTTTGGTCCAATTTCTTAAGGAGTCTCTGAGCTTTCTGGACTTCCTGGAAGTCTATTTCTTGCTCTTCCTCTTTTCTTTCTGGTACCCCTATGATTCAGATGTTGTAATGTTTAAAGTTATCCCAGAGGTTTCTAAGTCTCTCCTATTTTTAAAAAAATTCTTTTTGTTCATTCTGTTCTGGTTGAAAGTTTATTTCTTCCTTTTGTTCCAAATCATTGATTTAAGTCCTGGTTTCCTTCCCATCACTGTTGGTTCCCTGTATATCTTTCTTTATTTCACTTTCCATAGCCTTCACTTCTCCCTTTGTTTCATGGCCATACTCAATCATTTCTGTGAGCATCCTGATTACCAGTGTTTTGAATTTTGCATCTGATAGGTTGGCTATCTCCTTATTGCTTAGTTATTTCCCTGGAGTTTTGATCTGTTCTTTCATTTAAGTCATATTTCTTTGCCTCAGCACACCTTTTACATTGTAAGCGGCAGAGCCTTAGGTTTCTGCCAGGGTGGGGCAACCACCTCGCAGCATTGTAGTTCTGTATGTGGGGCAGGGGTCAGAGAGGGAACAATGCCTCTTATTCCCCTTTCAGTCACTTCCTCTGCTTCTTACCAGCAAATTGTGCCCTTTCACATGCTACTCTGGTGCTGATTCCCAGATGGGTGGGTTTGTGTACATTCTAGGATCCCATGGACCACTCCAAAGGACTCTCTTGTGAGACTGGCAGTTTTTCCCACTGCCACAACCCCCACAGGTTTTTACAGCCAGAGGTTTTCAGGCATTATTTTCTTGCACTGGAACCCTGGGTTGCGTGGCCTGTCTCCCTACACAGTCGTTCCTCCTGGCTTATGTGCATATGAATGTGGGATTGCCCCTTCCACCAGCCACTGCTTTGCCACAGAAAAATAACATTTCAATACAGTATTTTTAAAAATCAAAATCAATGGAAAATTTCATGATAAATTAAATATCAACATTTTAAGTAATGGCAGGATCACTATTACTGGTTTTCCCTTTGCTTCAGGCTCCATAGTGGCTGTGCACTATTCCTGAACTTGACCTTGTGCAGAGTCTAGATCAAATGATCATTTTACAGAAAACATAGGGATAGAAGAAATGTTGAATGGACCCAGTATGTGAGAAACCACAGGGCAATGATTAGCTTCTTCAGTAAATAAGAAAAACCCCTGGAGTGCCAGAGTGGTAAGTTCACAGATGTGCTCCCTTTATGGTGCTTTAGCAAGCCACACCCTTTTCAACTGTTCTAGTGTAATAAAAATGTTTTCTAAAAGATGGAAGAAAAAGCACCTAAATTAAAACAATTAATTGCTTCAGGTGATTAGGTTTTGGCTGTTTATATAACTTTATTTTTAATGTGGTCTTTATAATATTTGGTAATTCTTTTATAATTTATACTTTTATAACAATGTGTTATATAATTTATAGAACTATAATTACTATTAAGTGTCTAGTTATATTGTTATATAATTTATAAATTTATAATTTATACAATATAACTTAATGAATCATAAATTTAAGCAAAAATTTTAGAAATACTGCTCTGGTCCAAAATTGTTAGAGATGCACACTGATGTATGTAGGGGTGAACTGAATAAACGATAGGGTCTGTTTTTAAATATTTTAGCAATTAAATCCAGAAAATTTGCCCTAAAATTTACCAAAAAGACCAGCCCAAGTCAGTGTAGCTCAGCTGGTTGGGCATTGTCCCCCAAATTGAAAGGTTGCCGGTTCAATTCCCAGTCAGGGCACATATCTGGCTTGCAGATTGAATCTCCACTAAAGGCACATACAGTCAGGGCATGCACAAGAGGCAACTAATTGATGTTTCTCTCTCTTATAGTGTTTCCCCCATCTCTCTTTTCCCCCCTTCCTTTCTCTCTCGAAGCAATGAAAAAAATTTCCTCCAGTAAGGGAGAAAGAAAACGAAAGGAGGGAAGGAAGGAAGAAAGGAAGGAAGGAAGGAAGGAAGGAAGGGAGGGAGGGAGGGAGGGAGGGAGGGAGGGAGGAAGGAAGGAAGGAAGGAAGGAAGGAAGGAAGGAAGGAAGGAAGGAAGGAAGGAAGGGTTGGTTCTAATGAAGTAAATGTGGGAAAAATGGATAATTGTTGAATCTGGGGAACATATTAGAGTTTCTTACTCTCTACTTTTGTGTTTGCTTGAAATTTTTTATCATAAAATTTAAAATAAGTAAAATAACCTTTCAGCCTCACCTGCTGTCACTTTCTACCTTATTACATTGTTTTATTTCTTTTAAACTATTATGTGATATTGTCTTGCTTATGGGTGTGTTGCAGGCTTCCTCCACAAGAATAGGATGTACCTGAGTCTTGTTCATTTCTTTATACCCAGCAAGGAAAAGAGTTAAAACAATGAAATTTACCAGTATCTTACATCTAACATGATTTCTCAAACAGGTAATGTGTTTTAGTTGATGGATATTTTATTTTTATGTAATTTAAAGAATCAAATCTCAGTATGGCCTCACTTTTTCTCTGAAAGGGATCCCAGTCCCTCACATGGGTTCCCCAGCTTCTTTTTCTTTGGATGAGCAGTAAGATTTTGATGGATGCAGAATTAAATTCCTTCCAAGAGTTCTTCACAATTATTTCACAGCCCTGAAATCTGGTTATTTGCCATCTGTAAAGACTACAAAGCCCAACACTTTCATTTGACCTACTGTTAAGTTCTGCTGTGAAGCTATTAATTTCAAAGTACTCTGAGGTTTTATAGAACCCATATTCCTTAAATTATTGCAGTTACCAGTTTTTAGTAAGGTTTCAATGTCAAAGTCAGCTTCCCCATCTTTGAAGAGACTGTACATCTCTGAATAAGCAAGTTTCTGTTCTAAAATTTAGCCTCTTAAAGGTAAAAACAGTTGAAATTTCTAACATGATGTTTCTTGAATTTAAAAACAGAACAAATCTACCTGTCTTTCTCATTTCTTTTCTGTTCTTCGTTGTGAGTTTGTAGACTTAAGGTATAAGTAGAATCACTTTAGGATAATAAAATAAATAAATAAAATATTTGTTTATGTTTGTTCTTCCTCTGAAGTCTACCCTATGGCCATTTGAGATGACATTTTGCAGGGGTGTCCAGCATTTTGGCGTCTCTGGGCCACACTGGAAGAAGGGTTATCTTGGGCCACACATTAAATACACAAACACTAACAAAAACTGATGAGAAGAAAAAAAGAGGTTTTAAGTAAATTTGTGATTTTGCATTGGGCCACATTCATAGACATCCTGGGCCACATGTGGTCTGTGGGTGGTGAATTGGACACCTCCACTAGAGCCTCAAGTACATTTGTGTAATTGAATTCATCTGGGTACCTGTTAATTGAGTTGACCCTTCAGAGCAAGGGTGTCAAATTCATTTTCACCGGGGGCCACATCAGCCTTGTGGTTGCCTTCAAAGGGCTGAAATAATTTTAGGGCTATATAAATGTAACTACTCCTTAACTGTTAAGGAGTTGAAATTACATTTGGTCCTTTGAAGGCAACCTCAAGGCTGATGTGGCCCCCGGTGAAAATGAGTTTGACACCCCTGCTTCAGAGCATATTCCAAGTGCTTCAGGATGGGACTATTATAGGACAGGGACTGGGCCTGGAGTGGGTCTGCTTCCAAGTGGCCTATAGTGTGTGAGCTCTTGACTTCCTGCAGGAAAGATCTCACAACCTGAGCCCAGGTGATTTTTAGAGCATGTTTGTTAAAGCTAGGGACAGTGTAACAAGGAAGGGGTTAGGATAGAAAAAGCCATAGAAGAGAGCCTAGGTGGGGCTGCTTTGCCTCACTGAGAAATTGGAGTCACAGAAAAAGAAGTGCACTCACTGGGAAGTGAGAAAAAAAAAGGCCTTGGAGACAAGTTCAGAGGTGAACCCAGCACGAGCTGCCACTGCCCACTGCTTCCCTGGTTGCAAGTTGCACAGGTTCTCTTAGAGTTCAGGAGAAAGAGAGCAGAGACACAAGGTGCAGGTGTGTTCTAGCAAGAGTGCATCATGGGTCCATTGTCTTGAGGCTTTTCATCTTTTCTTAAGCTGGTGGGAATCCTAGGGGAGTTCTCAGGGGAGGTCTTAACAGAATATGCATTACCTTTAGAGGTATGTCCTTCAATATGCTGACTCATCAAAATGTGTGTATGGAGGGATCAGGGTTATTTTCTGCTTAGTTTCATTTTTTAAAGAATATTATCAGAGAGAAACTGGGACCAAGGCTGTTCTGTCTCAGAACATTCTGGAATATGTAAATCATTTGCTCCAAAGTGTCCTTGGTTAGGGAAGATACAACCTTGTGATTGATTGGTTGGCTGTAAATTGCTCAAATTATTTGGCCTTGTTAAGCTTCTTACTGTACTGCCTCAGGACCATCAGTGGCCTCTCAATGCAGACATGGGCTCCATCCCTTCATTCCTCCCATCTCCCCTTGGTTCTCACACTCCTTTTCAGATTCCTCGGGGACCAGAGTTCAGGAGTCCCCCTCCCAGGCTTAATCACGCAGAATATACTTTTCCATACATTACAATGGGAAGTTGCACATGCTCCAAGGTGCATTCCGGGGCCAGATTGTTTCAGACAAGAGTTGTCATGAAGCTATTGCAATATGTGTGGCCTCTGAGAGGGTCTGCTTACCTGTTTGGAATCACTGAATATATAGTACACTGTACAAAGTACACTGCATAGTGTAGTATGCTGTTCAGTGTAATGCACTGTATAGTGTAGTGCCCTGTATAATGTACTGCATAGTACAGAATAGGGTGCTGTATAGTGCAGTGTGCTATATAATGTACTATGCTGTATAGCATACTGCACTGTATAGTGTACTGGGTTATTTAGTGTAGTGTGCTGCATAGTGTAGTGCGCTGTATAGTGTAGTGCACCTTATAGTGTAGTGCACTGTATAGTGTAGTGCACTGTATAGTGCATTGCCCTGTATAGTATAGTGTAGTGCGATGTATAGTGCAGTTTGCAGTATAGCGTAGTGCACTGTATAGTATAGCATAGTGCTCTGTATAGTATAGTGTAGTGTGTTGTATAGTGTAGAGCATTGTATAGTGTAGTGCATTGTATAGTATAGTGTAGTGCGCTATATATTGTAGAGTGCTGTATAGTGTAGTGCATTGTATACTATAGTGTAGTGCACTGTATAGTATAGCATGGTGCAGTGTATAGTATAGTGCAGTGTAGTGCGATGTATAGTGCAGTGCACTGTATAGTGTAGTGTGATGTATAGTATAGCATAGTGCACTGTGTTTTTAAGGATGAGGAAGACAAGTTTTTATTCCGTATTCATGCAACACATGGTCCCTGATCTCCAGCCACGTGGAAGACTTAGTTAGATGGGTTGAGATACATAGTCTTTACCGCGTATCTCATAATCCAGCAAAGAAGTGGTGCAGGAGTAATTGACTACAATGTGAAGTGATTTGTACACTAAATAAGTCTTTCCCGCACTTCTCAGGATGACTTTGTGAATGAAAGTTTTAATGATGACATGTGTTTTTTGTTTTTTTGTTTTTTTGTTTTTTTGAGCAATTTCTTTAAGATAGTATTGTGTGAAGTATTTTCCATATATTACCCCCTTTAAAACTTACAAGAACACTGATGTGTAGGTATGTACCATCATTTTACAGCTTTGAGAAGTGAGACAGGACTCATAGTCTGACAAGTAGCGAGGCTGGAATTTAGACTGTTTCTTATTCCCCAACCTTGAAAGTGTAAATTAGACTCCATGCAGGTGTAGGATTGTAATCCGTTTAGATAGTGTTAAGTCAGAGGTTGGACACTAGAGGGCGCAAAGAGAGCAAACCAATGAGAGGAATTTGCCTCCAGGGTCTACCGTTCTGAAAAGCTCTAACAAATTGACTTTCTCAAATTCATCTTTGAAGGTGAGTCAATTTTAAGCTCATTGTTGAGAAAGCAGGTCTGAACCTACTGCACATTCCAGTTACAGATAAGGGCAAGGACTATTCAGGCTACATCTTTCATCCAAAGCACTTCAGCATGCTGTTTTTTTTTTCCCCTGTAGCACAGAATGCCTACAGATTTTAATTAGATGCCTGTGCACAGTAACAAGACGCAGGTCTCGCTTGCTTCTGCTCTTCCCATAGCTGATTTCAAATCAGGAGTGTTGTGCTAACAGCTGCTCAACTAGAAACTGGTCCAGGTGAAAGTCGCTCAGCTTTCCCCGTTGGGCAGCACGCACACCCGAGACATGACCCCACCGCACTTGTTTCTGCTCCCAGAGCAACAAGGGCTGAGCCTGACTCCTGCTGCACTGGTAGTGTCACAAAGGACTGACCCATTGATATGCCCATGCCCATCTTTGTGAGGGGTGCTTCCTGTGGTGAAGTACTCAGGCTGTGGCCTACAGAATCACATTTCTGTTAGGGAGTGGGCACTCACCAGGGTCGAAGGTGGTGCTGGGAGCTGGAAGTCCGCATTCCGTAGTGTTCTCTCCTTTCTTCCTAGAACATTGCTGTTAGTTCTGGGTGTTTTGCCATCTTCTTTACCACTTACCAGGTTAGACTGTGCAGCTGAATACTATTGGGAAAAGTGAGTTCGCATTTTGGGGGAAGTAGTCAAAAATAATCGGTGACCAATGTATCTTCAAAGAGTCCTTTCTCATGTGTTTCAGCCTGTGTGGTGAAAGCAAACAGAGCCCTTTTCAGCCCGGGCACACCCTGGAGTGATGCAATGGCAAAGGAAATGCAGGCAGGGACATGCTCCTGGATCAGCTGAGCTCATGTTCAGAGGGCCTTCCCTGAAGATGCGCAGCAGTGGGGACTGGGGCAGTTTGGCCCTTATTCTGTGTTTAGGGAAGGGGCAGCCCGCACCTTTTTTTTATGCGAACAAAATGTAAGATGGCTTTGGGAGCATTATGAGGGAAGTTAAAGGGGACAAGAAACTGGAAGGTCTTGGGAAAAGGGTATAAGGACTTGGGGAGGAGGGAGCATGTAAGAAATATTCCAAAGCTAGAATCAATAGCTGAGTTGTCGACTGAACTTGGAAAATGGTGAAGAAAGAGATATACATATGAGACCCTCACATTCTCTGAGTGTCTGCCATGTGCAAGTCATTAAGTATTTTAGATAGTAACTCACTGAATTCTCACAAATCATGAAGTGGGAGTATCATCATCCACCTTGTAGGGGAGAGGAAATGGAGGCACAGAAAGGCTAAGTCACTTGCCAAAGGTTGCTAGGACTTGAACTCTGGCAATCAACCCCCTAAACCTGCATTCTTCACACAGTCTCTTACACGCCATACAGTCTCTTTTCCAGTCTGGGGACATGGAGGACGGTGACTCCCTGGTTGCAACGGGAAGTCAGGAGGTGCAGGTGTGTGTGGGCGGCGGGGGGGAGACGAGGTTGGAAGAGGGCATCGGGACGTGTGTGTGGAGTTTGAATGTTCTGCCAGCACCTCAAGGGGAGATGTCCAGCAAGTTTTGGGTCCCGATATGGAGAAAAAGCTGGTTTTAATTAAAAACAATGAAACATCTGTAAAAATACTGTTGGCTGAGTTTCTCAGTGAAGTTATTCAAGAAAGTCCTGCTCTGCTAATAAACAGGAAGCCCATGGCCTGCTGAAGGGTTGACCAGGGCTTTGGAAAGATCAGGTTCTTCAGCAAGGTGCTCAGAGTCCCTGGGTGCAAAGGTCTGCAAGGTCTCCTAAGGCCGAGCCTTGAAGGAGGAGCAGGGGATGGATGTGTCTAAGGCCCTTCAATAGTTCAGAGTGTCCTCCTCACTCTAACGGGTCAGTGCTTCTCCCATTGCCTGCCCATTAGATCCTCCCAGGGAGGTTTAAAAAACACTGATTCCCAGGCCTCACTCAGAACTAATTGAATCAGATTGTCTCAGGGTAGACGCAGGCAGTTTTGAAAAGCTCTAGGTGGTTCTAATGTGAGGCTGCAGGTGAGCACAAGAGCACTAGAAGAGCAGAGGGCGACAACTAACATCTCCAAAGGACTTCTCAGTTCACAAAGCACTTGTACATGCATGGCCTTAACAATGAGCATCTTATTATTATCCGCTGGTTGGATGGGAAACTCTAAATCACAAAGAGAAGTGACTTGCTCAAGGTCAAACAGTTACTTATTGGAAAAGCTAGAGCCCATATCTGCTGGGTTAATTCAGGGGTTACTTCATAAGGTCATACAGGGCAATGTTACAAACAGAAGGCCAAGTTCATCTGTATTCACATAGAAAGGTGAGAGAAGAAATTATGGCCCACAGGATTGAACCTAAAAATAGAGCTGTAGCTTGTGTACATAAAGGAGTGGACGATTCTGAAGGTTGCCAGGCCAGGAGCTAGTGAAGCCCAGAGGACCGTGGCCAGGAGCAGGCAGGCGAGTGGAAGCAGAGTCAGGGAGGGAAACTCAGAGAGGCCTGAGCACACCGGGCACTGCCCAAGGTCGGGTGACCGCTGTGCCACCTACAGCTGGCAGCGGTGGAAATGGCAGATCTGAGTAATTCCTGGAGGCATTTACCAATTAATAGGAATTCTTCTGGGTCTTCAAAGGGACAAGCTATCTTACTAACCAGTTAAGAATCGCAAGCCCTGGCTGGCGTAGCTCAGTGGATTGAGCGCAGGCTGGGAACCAAAGTGTCCCAGGTTCAATTCCCAGCCAGGGTACATTCCTGGGTTGCAGGCCATAACCCCCAGCAACCGCACATTGATGTTTCTCTCTCTCTCTCTCTCTCTCTCTCTCTCTCTCTCTCTCTCTCCCCTCCCTCCCTTCCCTCCCCAAAAATAAATAAATAAAATCTTTAAAAAAAAAGAATCGCCAGTAACTGGTGTAGAGCTGTGTAATTTAAAAGGCATTGTCTTCTTCCACTTTCACAACGGGTGCCGCACGACCCCGCCCCGGCAGCTCCCTGGGTAAAATGGGCATAATAACATCTCATGGGCTACTGAGAGGAAAACCCAAAAAATGTTTCTAGCAAAATTTCTAGCATATAGGAGGTGCTGAATAAATATGCACACCTTTTGTGGGTTTTATTTTTAATGTGGGTAGTGAGGTTTGGAGATGCTAGATCCGGTCGAACAGTGAGAGGGTGGGCTCTGGAGGCACACTGCTGGGCTCAAGCCAGCTCCACCCGCCTGAACGGGTTAGTTACTTCCCCACATAATGTGTTTCTACCAGTGTATAACAGAGATGACACCTGAACCTTTCTTGTGCAACTGTTGGGAAAATTAAATGAGATGATGCATGGAAAACTCTTAGCATAGTTCCTGGCACCTAACCAGTATTCAATAATCATTAATAAAACTCATGAAGTGACTTGCCCCAAATCTCTCCAACTAGCAAAGGGAGAAGCCAACACTGAAATCTTGGCCAGTGCTCTTTCTGTGACACCAAAGTGGCTCCTGGTGATAATGGACATTAACCCCAGGAAAAGGAGCTACCACTTATGGAGGGCCAACTGCATTTCGGACACTGACAGTAAGACAAAGCACCTTGCCGGGATACAATGAGGCTGGGTGGGGCTATGAACTGTCCTAAGGTCACAGAACTAGGCAGTGGGGTCTGGGACGTGGAAGTTGCTCTGTGTGACATCTAGTCCCACAGCTTTGTTCTCAGAATCACCAGGTAGGCTTGTTAAAATCCAGATTCCAAGCCTTTCTCCCACAGTTTCTGATTCAGTGGGCCCGAGCATTTGCATTTCTAGCAGGTCCCCAGGTGATGTCACAGGCTGTGGGTCCAGGTCGGCGCTGAGCTCTCTTGCTCTGTGACTCACTGTGATGAGAGGTGTGGCGCTGCAACATCTGCCCAAATTCTGCCCGCCTCAGGCTGCTGGGAGCCCCAGGGAGAGCCCCAGGGTTGCCTTGGGGCACATTCAAGAAATGTCTCAGTTAAGCTCCCCAGGGCCTCATGACACGCTAACCACAGCGTGTTGGACAGGCAGACTTTTGTCAGGCGCAGTCTATGACTTCAGAGCCAGCACTCCCAGTCGAGTGTTTTATTATTTATTCACTTGACAGGAAACATACATTAGGTCCTGGGAGACACCATGCTACGGGTTTAAAGTAGTCGCCACTACATGAGAAAATTCCTCTGCACGCGGAGGAAGCCCCAGCACAGCCAACTGGGGACCGCGCGGTTACCGCAGAGAAGAGCCCGGCTGCGCGCCTGGCCTTCCCTGGGGAGCCCCGCCCCACAGCGGAACAGGGAGGTGACTTTCACACAGGCTGGGGGGCAGGGCGGGGGGGGGGGGGTCGGAGCAGCAGGCAGGCCGGGAGGAGGGGCGTCCTGAACTAGAAGATGGTCCTAAAACCAGAGCGTACCAGACAGTTCATATACATTACAAATATATAAATTAAGAGGTTTACATGTATACAAATATCTTTGAAAGGGGACTTCATTTCATTCTACGTCATGCCAGGTATTTGTCAGAACCTTGAAGACAAAGGCAGTTTGTAATGGAGCTGGTATCAAAAATAGAAGGCATTTATTTATACATGGGCCCTGCTCCTCTCATGTCCAGCATGGAATCCTCTGGTGTTGTCAGGGCCTCTGGGCAACCTCAGCACACCCACAGGCAACCCATCTGCAGTCTGCATCTTCCGAGACAGCAGGGGACTCGCTCGGGGGCTCCTCTCCTGGGTCCCCATCTCGGCTTGGCGGCGCCTCCGGACCCAGGGGCTGCCGGAGGGAGTGACACTGCTGTCAGAGGAGTAGTCCATGCACTTGCGAAAGACCTCGGGGCTGGTGCTCGAGTTCAGCCTGCCTTCCTCGGCCAGTGGGGATTTTCTGGAAATGCCTTTGCGTTGAGCCAAGGGGCTGCTCCAAGGACTTGAGCACGGGGAGGCATTCGGGCTCAGGAAGAGATTCTGGTGGCCAGAAGGGCTGAGCTTGCTGGTGACCGCATGCCGCCGGCCAGCCATAGGGGATGTGGGATTGCTCTCCGGGTCGGAGGAGCTGTTAGCAGAAGACTCATCGCCCATGTACTGAAGCTCCTCAACTCTCTTGTTCAGGGACTTGCTCCAAGGGATGCTAGCAGTGTGCTCCTCGTCCTGGTTCTTGTCTTTGGGAGGTTTCTTTTTGGGTGGCTTCATACCAATCAGGACAGCTTTCATGTTCTCCTTGCCCTGAGATTCCGTGATCATGAACTCATGGGCTTTGATGGCCGCTTCCACCTCCTCGAATTCCACGATGGCACATTCTTGGGTCCCCACCTGGCTGTACCGGCTACTGATCCTCCGGATATCAGGGGGCAGCTCTCTCCCGGGTTTGAGGATCCGTACTGAGGAGATGACGCCAAAGGTCCCAAAGAGCTTGAGCAGGTGTTCCATCACCTTCTCCTGCACCCTCCCGTTCTTCTGGGGGCTGCCCAGGGCCCACAGCCTGGGGGACAGGTAGAGATCATAGACCAGGAGCATCTTGCTGGGGAGGTTCTCATTGGGGAAGAGTGGGACAGGGGTGGTCCTCCTCACTTTCCGGTGGTCCTCATTCAACTCCAGGGTCACTGAGTACTTCAAGGCATGTGCTGTGGTTCTCCAGTCCCGTGTAAGGTGTTTCACCTGAAGAAAACAAAGCAAATCTGAAATGGTACCTCATGTCTCTGTCCACCCGTGTTCCTGTAATCTCCCTCCCACCTTTCCTTACCCTGGAACACTGGTATCTAGAATCATACTTGCTGTGGAAAGGCACTCAAAAGCCTAGTGAATGAGTGAGTGAACAAACACACTTCATACAATGTCAAGGGAGGCAGCACAATTTAAAGCCATGCGGTCCCACAGAACTTTCCATGGTACAGCAGATACTCTATCCTGCATAAGTTTAGAGGTCAAGCCTGCAAGCTCCGGGCCAAGGCCCTATTCAGCTGCTCAGTGCCTCAATTTCCTCGTCTGTGAAGTGGAGATGTTAATATGCCTACCCCACAGGGCTGGCCCGAGTATTAAATGAAATAAATACATATGTACATACATATCTACATCCAGACACACACATACATACACAAAACTTAAAACAGTGCCTGGCTCCCAGTGACTACTCAATAAATATTAGATGCTGTCATTATTTCAAATGTTACATTCTATCATTTTGATAGGACTCAGAGATTTTAACATTCCAACACCTCTCCAAAGTTGTATTTCTGCATTTATGTATTTGCTACACAGGAGGCTCCAAAGGTGTTTCATGTTTCGCTGCAATATCTCCTGGAAATAATGTGTCCTGTTTCAATGTGGAATTAAATCCCACTTGGGCCTCATGGAGCATGAGGAAATAGATCCCTCCTCACTTAGTGGAAATTGTGTGTATCAAGGTTGCTGTATGTGAAAGCTATATTTATATCGTAAAGCAGTAATTTTCATGAGGCCCACTTCCACTGAAGGGAATGCCAGGGAGAATGAGTCATCCCGAAGAGGTGGGGGAGGTGGGTGGGGTGGGTGGCCTGATCCAACAATGGCGAGATCACTCCGAGATCACCCCGAGTTCTCCAAGGCCAGGCCCGGGCAGTTGCTCTGCAGAGGAACCCTGAGACCAAACCAGGTGCTCCCCAGGACTCAAGAAGGGAGCGTTCCCCGCCAGGGCAGCTTGGGAAGAACCTGGGCAGAGCCATCAGTCGTACAGGCCGCTCTGGGAGAGAGGACACTGTCCACTCTAGCCTGCAGCCTCTGGATGATATGGCCCAAATGTAGGCTTTGAGCGTGGGAGCCACAGCCCCACACGGAGACTCAACGTGCTGATCACCACGACACAGACTAAGGGCAGAGAGCAGTGGGTGCAGGGAAAGGGCTGGACTTCGGCTGCACTGACACAGTTCGGAATCCAGAAAGGGTGCAGACTGCAGATCAGTGCCAGGCTGTGGGAGGGCCAAGCAGAAGTTCTCCTGGGGGCAGAACATGGGGCCTTCTCCAAGCCCTGTCAGGGAGGGAGCACTCAGGAGAAAGGCCTATCCACTGCCTGAGCCTGAAGGTCGAGCAAAGAGTGCCTGGGCGGGGGCGGGGGGGGGGGGGGGGTGCTGCCTTTCTCAGAGGGCTGCAGAGGCTGAGGGGGTGGGGCACATCCAGTCAAGAGAAAAGTGGGCTCTGGCAAGGACCCAGCAGCCCTCCAGCAGCCCCCCTCCTCCAGGAGCCAGGGGCCAGGCTGGCTGAGGGTTCTCAGTCTGAGCGTGGAGGCCTGTGTCTGCAAGCCTCAGAAAGAGGGCACAGGCACCAGCTAAGAGGAGCCAGGGAGCTGTGGGCTTTGTTATACTACAAGAACTTTGTGAGGTTTTCAGAAACTGTCACTTCCCTGTTTGTTACCTTTATCATACAGGTTTCCTATTGCGATTACCAGGAAACCCTTTAAAAAGAAAGGGTCTCTGCTGTCATTCTGGAGGGACTGGGGAGTCTGCGTCCACTCTGAAGCCAGTGTGCAACAGAGAAGACCCCTCCTAAATAGACCCGTAAATGACAACTTGAAAAGGAAAGAAAATCAGGGTGACTCCTAGGGTCCCTGGGGAGGAAAGAGAAGTGTGTAAGATGACTCCCCGAGCTGCAACATTTTGGGGTCCCCCACAAACACTTTGCCTGTGAGGGCTTGCTCATTGTCCTCTGCACATGTACGGCATTGTGACTTATAAGAATATATACATTTGGTCTTCGTCCCCATTTCTGGCACTGAGCTCCCAAAACCTCTGTAAATTCCTCGGGGACAAGAGCACTAGGGGCAGCTTTTGTTCTGATGAGGTGGCTCTGGGTGGCCTCCGAAGGCTCCTGGAATGGCGCTGGTCACCAGAAAGACCGAGCCGTGGTGGGCGGCTTGAACTTTCACCAGCCCCCACATCCTCAATGAGGGGAAAGAGGGTGGAAATGAAGTTAATAATTGGTCATGGCTATGTGAAAAAGCCTCCAAAAAATCCCAGTAGTAGGGGTCTCGGAAAGCTGTCAGGTGGGTGAACACACCCACCCACCTGGCGGACGGTGCACCCCCAACTCCACTGGAACAGAAGCTCCTGTGCCGAGAACCCTTCCAGTCCTTGCTCCATGTACCTCTTCATCTGGCTGTCCATCTGTACCCTTTATTATGCCCTTTAATGAACCGGTAAATGTGTTTCCTTGAGTTCTATGAGCTACTTTAGCAAATAATTGAATCCAAGAGGAACAGGTCATGAGAGCCTCTAACTTGCAGCCAAGTCAGATAGAAACTGTGGGTAACCTGGGACCTACTATTTATGACTGGCATCTGAAGTGGGGGCAGTCTCATGGGGTGGAGCCCTAACCCCCTGAGGTCTGATGCTGTCTCCAGGTAGACAGTGTCAGGGCTGAGTCAGACTGTAGGGCACCCAGCTGGTGTCAGAAATGCCTGGTGAGGGGGTCCCCACTCACACCTGGCAGCAGCAGTGTGACTGAGGCAACAGCATGACATAAAGGAGACACACAGAGGAAGAGCAGGGTTTTCCTTTGTAACATGAAATGCCCTCCCCACTCCTGTGTCTTGAAAACTCCTACGCATCATCCTCCAAGATCCAACCTGAGCGTCATCACTTCTGGGAAGACCCTAGCTCTCCAGGTAGGGTTAGTTGCTCTGATCAACTCACCCCCGGCAGTGCTTTGTTCTCTTTCGTGGTGCTGCCGATGGTCACACTGTAATCCTTCACTGATCTCTCTCCTTCAGTAGACTTGGGGAAGGCAGGGGGATGCCCAATTCCTTTGCATTCCTGGGCTAACACAGCACTTGGCATAGAGGATGAATACGTTTGATGAATGAATAAGGGAAAGAGAGCAACAGGAGAAGGCAGAGTGCCCCTGGAGGTGAGGCTGGGAAGAGCTCTGGGGCAAAGCTCTCCTCGTGCTCCCTGACAGCGTGGCCACAACCCACTCATCACACACCTCATTATGCAACAGGCGTGTCATGCTTTCCATTCTACAAACATACTTCCCCTGAGACACACACAGTTCTTAGGCCAACTGGTCTGCAGGCCCTTCGAGAAGCAGGCAAACGGTCCGGCTACCAAATGTGCACATAGCAGGGTCGCCCGGTCTGCTGCCCAGGCAGCAGTCACAGGTAGGTATCCCACACCCCACCCCAGACAAAGATGTTGGCATTGCACAGCCATGGCTGCTGACGTCCTGGAGGAGGCCCATCTCCCAGAGTTCTGAGTGCTCCTTCCTCCTTTTGTTTACTCAACTTGGCAAACAAAACACTGGAATTTCATATAACTCTAGGCCTAGTGGGCGTCTCACAAGACTATTGCTGAGATATGTCCCAACACCCAGGACCTTTTACAAGTGTGGGACAATATTTCTAGTAACAATTCTAAATCCCTTCTCTTGATCCTTTTTCTCTTTTCACCCCTGAGAGGAAGTAAAAAAATCACTAGTCATTTGGTTTCCAAAGGGTAAAAAATATTTAGACCTATAACCCAAAACACCCTTGAAATCCTGGAGGCAGCTCTGACAAGGAAGCCTCACCTTTTTGAAGGACGTAAGTAGTTTGACGCTCACATATCCCAGTTTGTTCCTCCTCACGTGCTTCAGCAGGAAGGCGTCCTTCTCCAGATTTTCATCAGAAAAGTAGAATTCGATCTGATCCACCAGCTTCTTGATTAACTCCTCATCTGGGGGCTTCCACTCCTGCTCCAGGTCCTCACGCTCATTCTCGCCCCCACTGGTCGTGGCGCCGCTGAGACCAGAAGGACACACTGAGTGTTACGAGCTGAACTATTTCCCCTCACCCTGAACTCTCAAGTTCAAGTCCCAGAATGCGAGCTTATTTGGAAAGGGCATTATAGATTTCATTAGTTGAAGATGGGGCTGCGCTCGAGTAGGAAGGTCCCTGATCTAATACGGCCGGTGTCTTGGAAAGGGGATCTGGACGCATGCGCACAGGGAGACTGCCTTGTGAAGGTGAAGGCAGAGGGTGTGGAAGGCGGGGAACAACAGAGACTGCCAGCAAACCGCCAGAAATGAGGGGAGGACCACAGCAGATTCTTCCACCGCATCTTGAGAAGGAGCAGACCCCTTGACACCCGGACTGTGGGCGTCTGGCCTCCAGAGCTGCGAGGCCATCAATTTTTGCTGCCCTGGGACCTCTGGTTTGTGTTGCTTGTTTACAGCAGCCCCTGGAAACTGCACTGGGTCACACCCGAGCTGGACTCCCCAGAGGTGCTGGTCACACGGCCACACGGAAGTAGATTTTGCTTCCAAAAAACTAAGAAAGCACACTTTTGTTTTTAAAAAGGAGGGAGAATCATTAAAACACCCTCGACGAACCTTTATGTGCTGCTCTGCTGTCCCATGGTTTTCACCAACACTTTCTATTCTTCCCTCCTCACTTCCACCCCACAAATCCAATTTCCACAGGACAGTTTAGAGGAGTAGCTAAGAGTTCCAGTTCTAGAGTTAGACTGCCTGAGTTTGAAGCCTGACACCACCATTTATTAACTGTGTCCACTATGGCCAGGAGCCCCACGGCCACACCACCGTCTGCTGTCCCTGAGTCGGGAGTCCTGATCATCACTCTCCTGCCAGGCTTGTTGAGCAGATTAAATGAATTAAGACATGCAATATCCAGAAAAGTTCCCGGCGTACCCTTAGAGCTCAGTGACAGACACACTCATTTGCACACACAAAAGAGGCAGATCTAGGATTCAAGCTCAAACTTTGTGTATCCAAAGCCAGCACACATGCTACCTTCCAGGTTTTGTTGAGTGGGACCCTGTCATCAAATCTGGAAAATAATTCCGTTCACCGGGGCCTCCTAAATGAAGCAAACCCACAACCAGCTCTGCCTGGATGGACTTCCCCCTCCTGAGAATATTGGGACATGAGAACAAGCCAAAGAAATCCTGGGGAACGCTTCTTTAGGAAGGCCAACCTTTCACAAAGAGATTGTTAAAAACTTCAAAGCCATATGTAATTAGGGAACCTGTGATTATCTACATCACAGTGAACACCATTATTAGAAGCTATCAAAGGTGATTCTCTTTTGTATACGTATTACCAAATTATGTATTGCAAATTATACAATGAAAAGAATTAGTTAAAAATTACTTCCAGAAAAAAATAACTGCTTTCCTCTATAGTAGCTTGATGTCTAATAACATGGCCAGCAGACCCAGAGCCGGCACGGACACGTCCTGAGCAGACAGCGCTCCTCCTGGCAGATGCACACACCTCGGCAACCCATAACCACAGCTACAGCACTCTCTGCTCTGCGGGGAGGACTCGCCTGGCTCCCAAAAGGGCTCAGAAAGTGCATAGCGAAAAGGTGAAGCAACTCAAGAGTCCACTGATGGATACATGGATTAACGAGATGCAGTATGTATATACAGTGAAATATATTTCAGCCTCGAAAAGAACATTCTGATACCTGTTACAACATGGATGAACCTTGAGGACATTATGCTAAGTGAAATAGGCCCATCACAAATACTGTATGATATCACTTACATGAGATCCCCAGGATAATCAAACTCATAGAGACAGAAAGTAGAGTGGTGGTGAACAGGGGGAGGGGGATGGGTTGGTGGGAGATACTGTTTAATGAACACAGTTTCTGGTGGAAAAGAAAAAAGTTCTGGAGATGGAAGGTGGTGACGATTGCACAATGTGAATGCATTTAATTCCACTTAAAAAGGGTTAAAATGATAAATTTTGTTATTTGTGTTTTACAGTTAATTTTTTTTAAAGAGGCCTTCAACACAAAGAAGCATGAGTGTTTACATGCACATTATATTGCTTTCACAAGGAAGCAAACAGTTAACATTTCCCTTGGATCAGGATTAAGTTCTTAAATAACCAACCCATGAAAAAAGAGGGGTGGGACCGTAAAAGAACTGTAACACACTACTGCGACCCTTTAAAGCTGTCCTTCAACTCTAAGTTTTCACTGGCTCTCATGATGAAAGCAACCGTGAAAGAGTCAAAATGAGAATAAAAATGGAATGTTCTGTCAGGAGAAGAAAAACTAAATCCATTTCACAATTTTTCAAATTCAGAAATTAAAATTAGCATAAAAATAGGCATTGGTTCATTTTTAAAATGAAGAGTTTAGTTATTTGCCTGTAGAAAGTCTGGAAGTGGTTCTCTAAAATACCTTCCTATGTCCCAAGACAAATGTGTATGAAGAAAAAAAAACTGCCTGGCAGACTAACCTTAAAAATATCCTTTTTAAAAAGTGTCTTTTAAAAATGGAATGATAAACAAGGAAATATATTAAGGCAACTCCTAGGTATAACAGGTCAAAAGCAACTTACACTAGATGAGCTGACTATTCTAGAAGTCTGTAAGGGGCAGCTGTGACAGACCTGAGTTGGCTCACCCAGCATCTAACAGCAGAATCTTCCCCACTTGCTTTCCGTTGCAGTGCAGGGGTGTCCAACCTTCTGGTGTCTCTGAGCCACACCAGAAGGAGAAGAGTTGTCTTGGACCACACATCAAATACACAAACACTAATGAAAACAAAGAAATCTCATAATGTTTTAAGTAAAGTTATGATTTTGGGTTGGGCCGCATTCATAGCCGTCCTGGGCTGCATGTGGCTGCAGGGCCACGGGTGGGACACCCAGAGGTTATTAAAAAGCAAATATACACTTTCCCAGCTTCTCTTACAGGTAGCAGCCATTTGTCACGTTATGGCCAATGACACACAAGTGCATATTTTTTTGGCCCTGCCCCTTCCCCTTTTCTCTGTTTGATGCACGGATGTGGCAATTGGAGTTTAGTACCCATTTTACTGCCATAAGGAGAAGACCAAAAGAGTCGGCTTCATCTGACTTATTGATGTTACTGAGTTGCTGAACCAATTCCTATAACTACCTACCTAAATATTTCTAATTACATGAGAAAGACAATATCCTATTTATTTATTCACTTGTGAGTTGGGCTTTCTATTGCTTACAGCCAAATTTTAGGGCAGTAACACTGCAATGACAAAGGAGGTCTTCCAAACGCGCCGAAGAAAAATGGCAGTGGGACAGTCAGCAGGATGAAAAAGGAGACACAAGATGGACAGAGCAAATTTTCACTTTATTAGAGAAAATGTATGTACCAAGCAGTAGTTAAAACAGATAGGCTACTTATACAAGATGAAATAACTACAAATGCACAGGGAATTCTAAGCACCACTGACACAGGATGAGGTGAGATGTGTGATGAGGACCAACAAAGAGTTCTGGGTAGACTCAGGGGTACCAGCAAATGGTCTAAGTTACTCTAAGTGGCTAGTATACCAGAGGTGCCCAGACCATTGAGGGGACCTACAAACCAATAAATCCTACTCCCACACTAGAGCAGTTGATGCTCTTATAGAAACTGTGCTGGTAAACAAAACATAATGGGAGAAAGGTGATTCAGGTTTTCAATCTCTCCAGTGGCCATTCTAGAGCCTCCTGTCCTTCCCCAGGTCTCCCATGGGAAGACCTTACTCGCTGTGGATGAGCTTTTGGGGCCTTGGCTGAGAAAATAGAGTTCATCCAATCAGACGTGCCCAGACCTCCCTTGAGCCTTCCTTTCCCACGCCCAAGCCTGTTCTGAGCCTGGACATCCACCAGGAAGCCCATCTGCCATGTCCAGGTGGCCTTTCTCTACCCCGGCCCTCTTGCTCTGTGGCAGGATGGTGGACTGCTGAGCACCTTCTTGCTACTCTTCCCCTTGGGCTTAAATGACTTGTTCTTTTCTAATTCTTCTCATCCCTTTAATTGGCCCCTCAGTCTTCTCCTTCTTCTCCCATTCCTGAATGTATATATTCCCTAAGGATCTCTCCTTGACTCTTTATCCCTTGGCAGCCTCTACACTTCTGCCCCTGGTTGCTCATCCCATTCAAATCGGCCTTTCCCCGCATGCCTCTGTCCTCCTCCCACTCCTGAGCCCCAGTCCTCAATTCCTACATGCTTAACAGTTCCACTTATACAGCCTGATATTGCTTCCAATGTAGTAAGTCCAGGATCGAACTATCACCTTTTACAGAACTCAGCCTCAGGTAGGGTTGATTGAAGCCTGGACCTATCATGAGAATTCTGTCTGGGAAGCTCACCTTCCTTTCACAGTCTCACAGTACACAATCCATACTGTGTTTGGGGGTAACTGCATCAGTTACTTGCACCCAGGGAGAGGATGGGCAGGTAGGCAGGATTCTAAATAGGTGGGCGGTCCTGGGGAGGTGTATAAAACACCTGTGCTGGTGCAGAGGTGAGCGTCTTGCAAACAGGAGCCCTCCCTCTGCATGCGTGCTCTCAGCAGCAACTGTGTTTCTCCAGAGGGGCATCTTGGAAGAACAGGATGGCCTGTTTTATACCTGGAAGCACACTGCACTGTTTCCTGGTTCATGCAACCACCTTTAAACAAAAAAGACCCTGGCACTGACTGGTGTGGCTCAGTTGGCTGGAGCATCATCCCATACATGGGAAGGTCACGGGTTTGATTCCCGGTCAGGGCACGTGCCTAGATTGCGAGTTCTGTCCCTGGTTGGGTGGGTACTGGAGGCAACTGATGGATGTTTCTCTTGCATCGGTGTTTCTCTTCCCCACTCTCTCTTCCTCTCTCCCTTCCTCTTTCTCTAGAATCAATAAATATGTCCTCAGATGAGGATTAAAAGGTAAAAAAAATAAAGAGAACCTATATCTTTTATGAACATTAAAAACATTTATATCCTTCAAATATGAACACTGGCAACTTTTTGTCAATTACAATAGCCTTGTAAAAACCATATATTGTCCCTCCCAAGAAGTCCCACCTTTGCCTACTCACTGTTATCTGCACTTCCGCTCAAAACCCAAGATGTATCTTCTGCCCCCACATCAAGTCAGTTGTCAAGTGTCAGTTTTGTTCTGCAGCGCCTCCCACCCATTCTCTTTTCCATTCCAACTGTCCTTCAAGAATATTAATAGCTTTTCAAAAATAAATCTTAAAAATTAGAAAAATACACATGCATAGTGAAAACGAAAATAAAACAGTAGAGAATTTATACAATCAACAGTTTCCTGCTCCACTTCTTCTCCTTAGAGGCAATCTCTCTCAATAAAATCATTTAGTTCTGTGACAGTTCCCTTATAAGTCAGTAAAATGCTCACAGCTCTATTTCTCACCTGTCAATTACAGACATTCTCTTTTCACGACCTATTATATAAGATGAGGATTTGGGGTTGCTCACCTCCCAAAGCCTCTTCTTCCAATTTTAAAAAAAATTATATTATTTTTATTTTTTCCTAGTTGTGTTTTTAAATTATGCACCTAAAATTCTGTTTCTTACTCTATTGACCTTAAATAATATTTCTCAATTCCTCACTGCATGATGTGCATGTTACCCTATCTTTCCCTCCCCTCTCCTTCCATTTCCAGCCATCCCAATTCTGTCCGATGTACCTTTATTTTATTTTGTCCTGGTTCATACTATTTACATTCTATTCTGTAACTGCTTTCCCATGTTTTGTCTATAGATGGATGAAGGTGAAAGCCAATCAGTTATGCGTCTTCTGTGCCCATGTAAGTGTGGCTCACTGCAGGGCAAGGCGTTTGCTGAGGTCACTTCTGTTTTTGGAAGTCCTGGTGGCTGGCCGGTCACCTTGGTTGACCCTCTGCCTCTCTCCTCTCTCATGCCATCTGTCTGTACCTTCGTCTTTGCTTTACACAGTAAGACATCTCTTTGCCTTTATCTTCCAACCTTTCCTAGTAAGTGTTTTAATTTTAGTAATTACTTATTTATTCTCCCAGAACTCTTCTACATCTTCAGATTTTTCCTTTTTAAGAGCATATCATTCTTGTTTTGGGGGTGCATTATTTTAAATTCCCTCTCAGGGCACTACCTGGAGTATATATTTTTAGTCTTTTTGTTTCCAAAAATGTCACCTCTGTATCCTCTGCAGTCTGTTTTTCTATTTAACTTTCATGTTACTGATTTTCTTCATGTGATTGGTAAACCAGTCATCTTTTTCTTTATAAACACTTTAAAAATAAACTTATTTTGGAATAGTTTTAGATTTATAGAAAAATTGTGAAAATAGTAGAGTCCCCATATACCCCACAGTAGGCTGCTTCTATTATTAATAGCTTACATTACTAATGTACACTTCATGAATATTGATACATTATTATTAACTAAGGTTTATACTTCATTCAGACTGCCTTGGTTTTGACCTAATGTCCTTTTTCTGTGGCAGGATCCCCTCTGGGACACCATGTTACATTTAGTCGTCATGTCTCCCCAGGCACCTCTTGGCTGTGACAGTTTCTCAGACTCTCCTTGTTTGTGATGACTTTGACAGTGTTGAAGAGGGCTGTTCAGGTAAGTTGGGGAGTGTCCTTCTTTGAGACTTGTCTGGTATTTTTCTTGTGATTAGACTGGGAGTGTGTATTTGGGGAGGACCGCAGCAGTAATTTCCATTCTCAGCACCTCACATCAAGGGTGCGTATTGTCAGCGTGACTGGTCACTATGGAGGTTGACCCTGATCACCTGGCTGAGGTAGTTTGTCTCCACTGCAAAGTGACTCCTTTCCCCCCTTCCCATACTATACACTGTGGAAGGTAGTCACTGAACACAGCCCACACTTGAGGGGTGGAGAGTTAGGCTGCATCGCTATTCACTTGGAAGAATGAAGGTCTGGATTGCTTTTTGTTGGTGGGTTGTGTGGATTCCCCCTACAGATGCGCACTCTTAAAAAATTACTTACTTATTTTTAGAGAGAGAGGAAGGGAGGGAGAAAGAGAGGGAGAGAAACATCAACGTGCGGTGTGGTTGCCTCTCTTCCACCCCCTACTGGGGATCTGGGCCACAACCCAGATATGTGCCCTGACTGGGAATCGAACCAGTGACCGTTTGGTTAGCAGTCTGGCATTCAATCTACTGAGCCACATCAGCCAGGGTGAGCTGTATACTCTTTTTGTTTTTCTTCCTAGGTGGCTGTATATGCATGGGTGGGGCATGCCAACTTTACTTTAGGGGGAACAGGCAGGGAATCATTACTTAAGGGCTTTCTATGGTGAAAGCTTTACACTGCAGGTACTGGCTTTACTGCAGCAGCTCTAGATCACCAGTCAGTTAATCTGATTTCCTTTAGAAAATAATCTTGTTTCTTCTTTTCCCCCTTGGAAATAAATAGTATGCTGCCCTCTACTTTTCAGTGTCAGCAGAGGGACTGGGCAATTGTTCTACAGGAAGAATTTAAATGACCTCTCAGATATTAGCATCCTTCACATATTTCCCAACCACAGCCTTCCCAGGGTCCTGTCTTCCCACCTCCTGCCACCTGCCCTGGCCCCTTTCCCACGCCAGCTGTATTTTGGGTTAAGCCTCTTCCACTCTGTGCCTTATAACGTGTTTAGAAGAACAGCTATGTCACTGGTCTAATGATGATGTAAAAATAACAATGATGTTTTCTACTTTACATTAAATAAAACCTGAAGTCCTTAGCTTTTTATTGAGATTCATTTAGAATCTGGCTGTAACCAGCTTTCAAACTTATTTCTGTATATTTCTTTCCAGATCCTTTGCTCCAAGCAAATAAAAGACTTATAGTTCCTTGTAAGGGTCACAGGTTTCTGGACTCTGTGCCTTTCAGCATGCTATTCCCACCTCCTAACTACACCTGGATGTCCATCTCAAATGCAATTCTCCCAAGAAGGAAATCACTTCAACTTTCAACTAACTTGAAAGTACTTGAAAGTACTAACTTTGTCTGTACTTGTATCAGAACTTCTCATGTGCACATCTCTTGATGCCCTGAACCGTAAGTGCCCGGAAAGTAGGATTCATATTGGTTTCATATTGGTTTCACTCTACCATCAACCCAGAGCCTTGTACACAGTAGGAATTTTAAAGGGTACCACCAATGTAAAGCGAATCATTTCTGTGAGGGCAAATGACGCCTATCAGGATTCTTTGAGACAAAAAGTATGGTTACTGGTGAATATCTTGTTAGTGGCCTTTCAAGAGGACTTCAAAAAAGTTTTATGTTTCCATTAGTATTTAATTTTAAATAAAGGATTGCACTTGGAAATGGTGGTACATTTTTTTGTTGCAGCTGTAAACCTGCTGGAAATGGAAACAAGGTGGAAATAAGGGGGCACGTTTCAAAATAGATGACTGGGCTCCATAAGCCAGTATTGAAATTTTTATCATATTTTTAAATAATCTGGAGAAACAAGTGCAGCATAAAATCTCTAAGGCTTCTATCATAAAATCTCAAGCTAACTTGGATATGTTAATTGAGTGATTAATCAAATGATACCTTATAGAAGGAAACTATCCAAACTAAAATGGTGGAGTAATGAGCTCCCTCACTGTGGCTTTGCACACAGGAAAGATTTCCTGGACTCATCTATCCTTGCAGATGGTCTAATATGGCACTTTGGCCACCAGGACCAGGAAAATGCTGGACAGCAACAAGAAGGATATTGAGAAAATATCATTTATGAAAAACACTAGGGTTTAGTCCCATCTGTGTGAAGTTTCTTTTGCTCTGCCTCCAGAGAAAAGATAATGAATCCAAAAAGGCAACCAAATGGATGATGCACTATAAAAACTTGAGGACACCCCTGGCTAGGTGGCTCAGTTGGTTGGAATGTCATCCCATACACGAAAAGGTTGCAGGTTCAATTTCTAGTCAGGGCGGGTATGGGACGCAACTGATTGGTGTTTCTCTCTCCAATTGACTCTGACTCTCTCTCTCTCTCTCTCTCTCTCTCTCTCTCTCTCTCTCTCTCTCTCTCTCTCTCTTTCCCTCTCTCCTTCTCTCCCCCGCCCCCCACCTCTCTCTCTAAAATAAAAAAAACACATCCTCGGGTGAGGATAAAAAAAAACATGAGAGCAAAATCAAAAGATGAAGGTTCTTCCTGGAGACAGATTGAAAATATACAAGTACGGTTCCAACGTTGGAAAAGGCATCTTGGGAAGAACTTTACTATATTGGATGCCACTAGCAGAGGCCACATCCTGTGTTTGTATGGCCACACGTTCTTACATATTTATTACAGCTCATGATCTGTCTCCTGACATGATGTTCTGATATGTTTCTCAGTGCCTGGGAAAAGGGTACAATTAGTGAATGCCTCTGCAGACTAAATAATACTTTGTGATGTGGAGCAGAGATGAGGTGTAGTACTTAGCTCCATGTCTGGCACAAGTTGGCACTGATAAATGGAGGCTTTCGTTATCACCATCAGGACAGGCACACGACAGCTGGAGCGATGTCCCTAAACATCATGGACAGAAGGAAACCTAGCTGCTTCTTTGGCTAAATGAAAAGCAGTTGTGCTTGGTGGTTTATTATTTATACTAATAATATTCAGTATTATGATTTTAAGTCATGTTATACATTGTAAGACAAAACAAACAAGTAAATAGGTCAATGTTATTGGAAATCAAGATTTTCAGTATAAAAAAATAAAAGAAGTAGAGCAAAACCTGTAATATTAAATTTGAATTAGCAATATAATTTTTTAAAAAATACCTTTCCTAATTCTGTCCATTGAAAGGACCTAACAGCAATAATGCCCCAGTAGAAATCAGCAGTCTTAACCCAAGTCTTGGTCTCTAAATACCTTTCCACTAGTAGTTGAAAAACCCAGGATTCCTGTGGAAATATCTGGGTCCCATGACCAAAATAAGAAACACACAAATTAAGCCGAGAATATCTAGTATCAGAAAACAAGGAAGTACTCAAAGAAAGGGGAAATAATTAACTATTTCTGCTTGCCTCTTGGTGGGGAATTCTTGTTCAATCCCAGGTGATGAAGCAAAACTCTCTTTTACAGAAGAATGCTAGCTAATAAATGTACTACAGTTGATAAAATTATGAAATCACCAATTTGTAATGTCCAATAAATTGACTAAAGTAAGGACCATCAATGAATGCTAAAACCATTAGGGGAAAATCTTTGGTGGAAGAATACCCACAGGAAGGTCACTTATTACTTGTTCATTGCAACGAAGAGACCACCCTAACCAAGAGGTTATATTTAGCATTGCTAATGGTGGATGCTGTTTAAGGTGATGCAATGAAAATTCCATAGCATTGCTTATGAAGTATTCTTGCCAAAATGTTTAATCTGAATCTAATCAAGCCTTTAGCCCTAACTTCCCATTTACAGGAAACACATGGTACAAAGGAGAAAGTTAAACTAGATGATGAGAACATAACCAGAACAATTCGAACTGTTAAACATTCAATAAGACATCTGGCCTCTTAGTTCCAAAACAGAAAAGCATTAAAAAAGAAAAAAATGGTAATGTTCTAAATTAAAATATTCTCAAGAGAAATTACAGGCAAATGCCTCAAACTGGATTGGATTCTGGTTAAGGGGAAAAATAAACAGCTATAAAAGACAATATGGACCAATTGGAGGAATCCTGAATATGGAATGCAACTATTGGAGTATTTTAGGGATTATATTAGGAAATTGTTCCTTTTCTGAGTTGCAATAATAGTATTAGGGTTTTATAAGAGAGTGGCATTATTAAGAGCTGTAAAACAACATACATAGGGTGCAGGTCTTATGTACCAGATATTTTCAAATGCTTCAGGAAAAAACCATTTACACTGTAGAGCCATCAAATAAATATGGCAAAATATTTACAACTGTCCTATTCGTTCACATTTATGTTTGAAATTTTTATGTTAAAATAAAATAGTGATCAAGCTGTGAAGAGAAGGCTAATGAATATTTGGAGGTTACAAAGATTTTTCCTTTCTTCCACTTTTCCCTCGTCCCCCAGGGATAAGCCAGGTACTGGGCTAGGTACAGGAGATATGGAGAGGCCTCAGGCAAGATCACAGCCTGCAAGGGTCTCACTGTCTAGTGGAGGAGACACACAAACATTTCAGCTCCACAGGGTGAGTGTGATGACAGAGGCATGCATTCATTCAGCAAATATTTAGAAAGCACTCCGTATATGCCAGGTGCTGAGCATACAATGAGAACAGGGCAGGCAAGTGTGTCCCCTGAATTCACGGAGCTCGTATTCTGGTCAGGGAGATAGAACCTAGAATTATAATTGTGGGTAAGTGCATGAAACAGACAGCGGGGTACAGCAACACAAAGGAGAGGAAACAAATCCAGGGATGGGGTGGTTGGGAAAGAGGCAGTGAAGTTTTCCGGCTGACTAGAAATCAACCAATCAGAGGCACCTTGAGGTATGATTTCGAAGGCATGTGGGCTAAAACTACACCCTGTGTTCTGGGACCAGAGGGGTTGGTTCTGTAGGAGCATGAACTGCTGGACAGGCAGGAAAGGAGGCAATGGGCTAAGGAAAGATGTGGGTGGGTGCCACACCTCCCCGAGCAGATTTAGGAATGGGGCTGTCTCCTGCAGGTTCTGGGAGCCCAGAGTGCTCTCTCAGTGTGGCAGCTGCTCCTGTGCCAGGTGGGGCCCAAACCAGGGACAGTGTGGATCTTGTTCTTGGCTACATCTCCTTGTGCTCTGGATGTCTGCCTGCTGGGCTCTGTTGGCTCCACTATCCTGAGGAGCCCCAGTGGGCAGCAGGAAACGCTTCTGACTGAATGCTCCATGAGACTCAAGCCCCTGGAGCTGGGAGAAAAGGGTGGCTCTGAAGAGACAGTGTTGAGGATGAGGGCAGGAAGCCTACCAGAACCGAGGATCGTGTTCTCCGAAGTCTAATAGGGGATCTTTTCAGGCCCAAGAAATAAGTAGGGCTTTAATCTCTGCTAATGGTATTATCTCAAAACTTAGCCCCGGGCCCTGGCCTGTGTGGCTTAGTTGGTGGGAGCATCCTCCTGCAGCTGAAAGGTCACCAGTTTGATTCGAAGTCAGAGCACTTGTCTAGGTTGAGGCTCAGTCCCCAGCTGGGGCATGCAGGAGGCAGCCAACTGGTATTTCTCTCTTTCTCTCTCTTCCTACCTCCCTCTCTCTCTAATGAGAATAAATTGAAACTTAAAAAAAAAAAAACTTAGCCCCAGGATTGGGGACAGCTTTTTGCCAGTCACAGGCAAAAAATTCAGAAGAATAAACCACTCTAGGCTATTATACATGGTCTCTGAAATAATTTGACTAGGTGACTGCCTTCTCCTCAAGGCTGTGAAATGCCAGTGATGATGGAGTCATTATTTTTATATTCCCAGTACTCAGCACAGCTGAATGAATGAATCAGACTTTACAGTATACAGTGCTGATGGGTCTACTGTGCCATCTGCTGTGACCCAAGCTCTCCTGATCTATATTGTTGGGCTGGACTTTCCTCCTCAAATTCGTCCATCTCCACTGAACTATTCTGAATCTCTGGGCCCCTAAATCCAGACTTTCTCCACTAGGAAAGGGTCAGCCAGTGATAGGGAATGGGTTTGGCCTCAGCTTTCTTATGCCCTTGAGTTGACTATTCTCTCAATGAAGGAGATATATGCCTGCCACAGAATAACCCTACAGAGCCCTGACGGCTAAAAGCATGTGCACAGAGTCCCAGAAGAGGGTTCTTAGTAAGTGCATGTTGGTATTTCCCAGATTGCGTAAGTTCTGCCATTGCCCTATTCTCATTTCTGTGGGTACTCCATATTGTATCTCCTTTCAACAGCAAGAACAACAACAACAACAACAACAACAAAACAGTCCTCAAAGGCCTAGGCATTTGTTGGACACAAGACTAAGATCATCCGCTGATGACAAAGCTCAGGGCCCAAGGCAAGGTTAGACAGGTGATTTGTGCCACACCACCTCCAGACCACCCATCAGCCAGAACCCAACACCAAGGCACAAGATGATGATGGGGCATAGATGGCAGGTGGGGAAGGCTGCGTGAAAACGGGAATCCCCCAGCAAGGGAGGATGCTGGCAGCAAGCCCTAAACTGATCCCGATTCAGGGCAAGCGAGCTCTCCACACCATTACATCACCCCTCCTGGGATCCCATGGCAGCAAGTGTCAGCTGCGCCTGGCCGGCCCGCACCCAGAGATTGAGGGAAGCCATTTGGACGGATAAGCAGGGAGGGCAGGGAGGGCTTGCTGGAACCACTGGGAAACGGTCGGGGAGGGTGGTGAGACTCTAGGGTTAGGGCCCAGCTGGGCTTAGCTTTCTAGAGGGTCTTTGGGCGAGCTCAGGGAGGGAGAAGCTCCTGGAGCAGGCAGGGCGCGACTGCCCGGGAGGGACTTTCTCCAGGACCTCAGAGCACGGCCAAGAGCAGACCCCTCAGACCCCCGCCGCCAGCCCCGGGAGGGAGCCTTGGTGCGGTTTACAGAGCCGCGGACCAGGGCTCCAACAACCGCCACAGCCTGTTCTGACATCCTGCGACGGCCCGGAGCACCTCCGTCTCCGGGGGCAGCGCTGATTCAAACCCCTGTGCCCGCCGAGTTGTCGCCAAACTCCCGTGCGCCCGGACCCTGGTCCGCAGCTCCCACTTCGACCTGGCACGCCGCCGCGCCTACCTGTGCCCGCGACTCGGCTCCTCCTCGCTGGCACTACCCCATCCCGGGCTGAGATACCGAGCTGGATCCCCCGCACCCCGCGCCTCTACGCTCTCCTCCTCGTCCTCCAGCTCCTCGGCGTCCTCGGCCTCCTGGATGGCTACGCGGATCTGCACCGCGGTCTCGGGCCCGGGCAGAGCCTCCTCGCCGGGTTGAGCCATGGCGCACGGCCGGCCGGGACGCGCCGCCGCCGGATCCCCGCACCTCAAGGCCGAGCCTGCCGGGAGACAGCTTCTGCGACCTAGGGGGCAGGGGCGGCCTGGGAGGGGAGAGGGTCGCGGCGCCCCGCCCCGCGCCGCAGCCGCCACCGCCCCGGACGCAGACTGGAGGCCAGTGCAGGCGGGCGGAGAAGAGGGAGGGCGACTTCCTCTGCCCTCCTCCCAAGGAGGCCTGTCCGGGAACGAATGCCTGGACCCCCGAGGCTTCCAGCGCTCGCCCTCTGCTCGCGGGCTACAAACCCGAGAGGAGGAGCCTGGGCTCCGGGTTCTAGCCGGTTCCTTTCAGGGCTGCCCCGGGGAGGGGCGCAGTGCGTCTGACTTCTCAGTTTGTAGATGACGCTAGGGGTGGCAGGCACTAACAGCAGTCTCCTGCGTGTCTCCGCCACTGACCTGCCCAGAGGACTGCAGCCTCCACCGCTGGGCCCTTTGGCACGACCGCCCTAAACTGCGCATCCTGCGAGGTCAGCGGCTTGGTGCCCACCATGACCTATGCCAGTGGTTCTCAGAGTGTGGCCCCTAGACCAGCAGCGCCAGCTTTACGTGGGAACTGGTTAGAAATGCAAATTCTCAGGGCCCATCCAGACCTGAATCAGAATCTATGATTCAGAGTCTATGATACAGAATATATTGCCTACTAATATAGGCAAATATTAGTATATTTGCCTATACTAATTCAGCATGACTTCTAAGTCATGCTGAAGTTCACTCAAGTTTGAAAGCCACTGTTTCTTAGAATATGTCCTGCATATAGTCAGCATTCAAATATTTGTTGAATGAATAAAGGGAGCTATTGAAATGGCAGCGAGTTCGAAAACCCTGCCACCTTTCCACATTTAACTTTAAATGTGTTCCATCTCAACCCCTCAAATGTGACCCAGAAACTAGGGACAAAGGCATAGAAATGAATAAAACCTAAATCTGCTTTCAGGAAGCTCTTAATATAGTGCCTTAAATATAATTTATCACATCAATTTGCCAAACTAGGACTCCAAAAGAACAGCACCCGTAACCAGTACATTTTGATATAGGGAATCAAGTCAGGAGAGGTTCAAGAAATGGGGCCCCTTGGAAAGCAGTGTGACCTTGTAAAAGAACAACATGCATGGACCCTGGGTGTCTGGCCTGGGGCCAGGAGAGATGCAGGAAGAACAGCCCTTATTTTTAAGGTTTGACTGCACCCTGTGTCCCTTTCTTTGTCAGCTGTCTCTCTTGATAAAAGAGGCCTTGGAATGAATAAGTGAGGGAAGAGAGAAACCTTGGGAGCTCCACACTAGCACAGCTCAGGGCCCAGGTTCTGAGCTACTGAGAGGCAAAAAGTGGAGAGGATAGGACACTTTTCTGCATCAGCTGGGCCTTTCTCCAGGGCTGTAGAGCTTATAGAACCGCTACCCACTCGGTCCCCTTCCTGCTGTGAGGATCAAGAAGAGAGAGACTTGTAGCCCCTTCCGTGCCTCCAGATCCAGTAACTTTAGTTTGTGAATTTCACAAAGCAGTGCATATCCTTTCGTGGAAACCATCCTGTGTGGCAAACACAGCAAGGCTCACTGCCCTTGCCCACAACAATGACTCACACATGCACCGATTTCACAGTTTATGAAGAGTTCAAACGTACCTTATCTCAGGGTTTCCAATTGCCTGGTAACAAGTCCTCTGAGCACTTTTCTGAAAATGCAGACTCCTAGGCCCCCGTAGTTTGAGAACTTGCTGTTGGTGAATGAATCTGATTGCAGAAGTATTTTATTTGGTTGGAGTTTTGAAAAATAAATTGAATTTATATGCCTTTAAGTTCAAATATATTTGCCTATACTAATTCCAGTGTTATTTACTCCTGACTCTTCATGAAAGAATTTTGGATTAGAAAGGATATCAGATATCATTGAACCCTAAGGTCTTCCTATGAGGGAATGAGTAACCCCAAGAGTGCAAAGCCCCTTTATTGCAGGGCTCCACTGAGAGGAAAGATTATATAGATAGAGATAGAGATACATAGATAGAGATATAGTAGATAGAGAAGTAGGGAGTTGGATATAGAGATAGAGATACATAGAGATATATAGATATACACACACAATTTGGAGTATACTGTGGAATCAAATGCAAAATTTGATGGAATTTTTAAGGCAACTTCACATTTGATTTGAGTAGTCCTACCCACACACCCCATCATTGGTGTCACTGGCGAAGGAACCAGTCCTTTTAAAGGACCCCTTCTGGTTTCCAGCTCCTTTCTTCACAGAGCTGTGTGCGGAGAATGAGGCCAGTCCCACCCGGGCCTGTGTCAAGCATCATTGCAGGGAGTTTGCATCGGCATTGAAATGACTAGCAAAGCTTCTTTCAACAAAATTATGACCTCAGTCTGGATCTGGCACCAGTCCCTTTCCCTGGAAGCCTGAGAGCTCATTTTTATACTAAACTCAACATAGGAAATGGCTTTTTTCATTGCTTCTGAGAATGAAACGAAAGGAAACATGTTGACAAGGCATCAGGATAGACTGAAGTCAGGTTGTTTTGGACTCAACTGAAAATACGTTTAAGTGTCCCTGGTACTAGAGCGGGAAACTAAGAACTTAAAATAAGATGGTAGTGTAGTGAAAATGAGGGCGGGCTAAGTGTTGAAGGCAAGAACTGACAATACAGTAACATGGGGTAGGGGCTCAGGAAAGGGTCTGGTTTTAACTGTAGGTGAAGGGAAAATTTTATTTACTCATTTAATCACTGTTTAAGCATGTAGCAAATACTGGGCCAGGTTTTGTAAAGCGACGAAGACACACATGGTCCATAAATACTGGGAGGTGGAGGGAGGCCGGGAGAGACAGCCTTCCACAGTAACACCTGCAACAAACGCTGCAGCAGAAATCTGCACTAAGAGGCGCAGCCAGTAAACAGATGACCAAGGACATCTCGAAGCTTACAAGAAAAGCTCCCACATCAGCAGCAGAGTATAGTGAGAAAAGCACTCTATCTAGAATCAAATGGACTGGATTCGGACACCAGCCTCACCACATCTTAGCTACGTAAGCTCTCTGCTGTTTTTCCTACCTAAGATTGTCCAAATGGTCTTTACCGCATCAAGCTGGGGATGTAGATCAAACCAGATCATTTGTGGAGAATGTCTAGCACAGCCTCTGGCCCAGATTAGATGCTCAGTAAATGCTAGTATATGCTGTGATGTGGTCTTCCAAGGGCTGCATGCCGGGAAACTCTTGAATGGGGAACACAAACATACTTGTTACTGATAAGTATTTTCTTCCATTGGAAATTAAGAAATTGTGTTTTTTTTGTTTTTTTTTTTTGGTCTATATGCCAAACTCCTATAAGTTAAGGTAGCTTTCAGAGCCCATTTAATTCTGAACACATTGACAAAACAGAGGACCTCTCCAGGCAGGAATCTGTATCTTTAGTTCAAGCCTGCCTAAGATAGAGGCAAAGGAAGAATACACAACCATCTGCATCAAAATTACCTGGGATCTTATTAAAATATAGGTTCCTGGGCCCTCACCTCAAACCTAATGAATCTGATCTCTGGGGACAGGACCTAAAAATCTGTGCTTCAACAATATCTCAAGTGGTTTCCATCAAGCTGAAGTTTGGTGACCATTGGCCTAGGGTATGGGATGGTCTTTCAAATGAAAATAAATTGAGCACCTCTTACATGAAGGCCCATGCTATCTTTCAGGGAATAAGAGTGAATAAGACCCCATCCCTTCCTCAAGCATCCTGAGCTAGTGGGAGATACAGATAAACAGTGCGGTCCCAGGAGCCCAAGCTCTGACCCCTCCTAGGTTCAGATGTGTGTGGCACATGCAGAGAGCCAGCGAACAGACTGAAGCCCCTCCCAGGAGAGGAGTCCTCTCAGGGAAGTAGGAGCCAGGCACCACAAGCCTGACCCACTAACAAAGCCTCCACTGTTAGAAAGGAGGAATGATTTGGGCGACAGCTCCATGTCTGACACGCGTTTGTTTGTGGGCCAAAGCCCCAAGACCCAACCCCTGTTTTCATCCTGTGGTTCTATATCTGAGTCCCTGGGAAAGCTGGGGGGTGTACACTGAATGGTGTTTCCCTGGAACCCATATAAACCATCTGGGCAGAAAGAACGTGACTTTGGGACACCATTAATTGAGTGTACATGCAAAGGGGAGGCACAAAACAACAGCTTACAATTTTGGCACGTCCTGCACTCTTCCTCAGTTGCACCAGGGGCCTGTGGTGCCCAATGGACACAACTGCGCCCAGGGGAGAGGACACTGTCTAACAGAGAGTTGCTGGAGCAGCAAGCCAAGGACAACCTGCAGGCACCATGTGGGGACTAGCTAGGCTTGTCTGGGAACACATGTGAGACACCTTAGGATACACCCACAGATACTTGAACAGTGTTTGGAAGTGGCTAGGATCAGATACGAATGGCATTAGTGGGTGAGAGGGGGCCTGTGGCAGGAGCCCTAACAACATGGGTAATAGACCTAGAAGACTCGACTTCTCTTCATTCATCATCCTTGTTGCAGAAAGAACTTGGTGCCTAAGCAGAATAACTTCTGATTTGTTGCCCAGACCAGCCCAGACCAAGCACTAGGAGAGACCCTGAGGCATGGGCACTGGGATGGGGCAGGGTGTTGTGAGGAAAGGACCCTGGAGTTTTTGAGGGGTAGAAGTGAGAGTCATTTTCTCTGCTTGGTTTAGAAGGTCTAGCACGTTCTGGTCCCTGCCTACCTTTCTCCCTCAGCTCACGTCACCTTCACTCTCTCTGCACCAGCCATGTGGACCTTCTCTCAGTTTACTCTAAGGCACTCTTCTCTTTAGCTTCCTTCCCTTTGAATACACTGTTTGGAATGCTTGAAATTCTCCACTTTCACCTGGCCAACTCTCACTCATCTTTCAGTTTGCAGCCAAAGTGTCACTCACTTGAGTGGACCTTTCTGATGGACCAGTTTAGTGTGTAGGACATTAAATGCAGTCCATAAACTCAGATGAGGAGAAAATGTAACTCGTTGAGGTGATGGAAATTGAACCCCACTTTAGTTTAGCCTCAACCGGTAACTTGGACTTGGAGCGAAATTCCAGGTGTCTGATGACCAGTCATCTGTTCACCCAGGAATCTCTCTGCTGAGATGTCAGGGGCTCTCTTGGCCAGTCCAATGCCAAGTATGGGGCAAGGGGATCTTTGCTAGGCTCTCTGTGATCCCACATGCCTGGAACCATCACCACTGACATGCAATCACTTTCCTCCTTTTTACTCTTGCTTCCATTCTGGAGGAACCAGTTTCTGGTTCAGGGAGAAGCTGCCATCATCTCAAATCCTATTCTGCTCAGTGGTTGTTGATTTCTGTCTTAAATTTTTATTATTTTCATGGGTACAGAAATAATAAAATGAGCATCCTTGTAAACTCTACTGGATTAAAAATTGTTAAAATTTTGCCATCACTGTTTTCTCACCTCTAAGTCTTTTCAAATAAGGGTTTTCACCTACTTAACCACAACACCATAGCCACATCTAACAAAGTTATCTGTAGTTCCACAAAATCACCTAATATCTAGTTTACATTTGAATTCCCCAAATGTTCCATTCCAGTCATTTTTTTTTGCTTAGAAATAAAAACCAGGATTCAATCAAGCATCACACATTGCACTCCACCTTTTTATGTCATTGTCATTGCTGCTTCATGACGTTGGCATTTTTTTAAGGATTTGTGTCAGTTATCTTAAAACTCAGGGTTTGGAAACGAAAGTCAAAGAACTCTGTTTCTGACTTTCCCTCAGGCAAAAAGTTTAACCAGTCCATTCCTGGTCTCCTCAGGATTGAAGGTTTTCTCTGACCAGGGAAAATTTAGTGCCGGAATCAAGAAAGTCCTGGGTAAACCATGACACGCTGGTTACCCTCAGAAATGGAGGCACAGAATGGGATATTTGCTTGAGTGGTTGCAAGGCATAGGGCAGGGGTGGCAAACTCATTCTCACCGGGGGCCACATCAGCCTCACGGTTGCCTTCAAAGGACCGAACATAATTTCAGTTCCTTAACAGTGAAGGAGTAGTTACATTTAAATAGTCCTAACATTACATTCGGCCCTCTGAAGGCAACTGCAAGGCTGATGTGGTCCCTGGAGAAAATGAGTTTGATACCCTTGACATAGGGTGAAACCCTAAAAATGATAGTTACCCAACATCACAGGGCTGTACTTGACTGAGAGGTACTGTCATAGCATTCTGTGGTTACACTTTTGCAACACTCATCATATTTTTGACTCTGCTTATTGTCTATGTTTCCTAGTAGATAGTAAACTCCATGAAGACAGGGATGTGTGTCTTTTTGAATTCTCTAATCCCACTGTATCTCCATAGTGCTCCCACATATCAAATGTTTATTAAATATTTATTGATTAAAGAAATAATTGAATGATGGCAAAGTATTTCAGAATTTAATGCATAAAGTAGAATTTAGCACTTATTTTCTGAATGCTGAGCTAAAAAAAATTTAAACAGTGACACTGCAGACCTAGTTGGTAATCTTCATACCTCTACTCAATGAATATTAATAGGTTATACTGCCGGCATGTAAATCTTAATAAGTATCCTGCGCAATTGTCCTGGCCATGCAGGTGAGACCTGGAAGTTTAAATGATCTTCAAGATCAAATTTAGAGCTTCGCTTTTAAGTCCTCAGAGGCTTCATGCAATGAGGGGATAGATCAGGGTAAGGTGTAACTGGGAATCTGGAGACAGCCCATTGGCTAAGCAGCCCTGGCCCATGTACCAGGCTCCTAAGGAAATCAGTTACACTGTAAGAAAATTCAATTAAATCAGGTAGAAATCAACATAATAATTCTACATTATTTTAAGCTTAAAATTATAATTCTATCTTGTCCCATTCTCCAGATTTCAACCCCTCAGGGCTATTAAATAACTGGTTTCTGAAAGGCCAAAAAGGAGCGGGGCTGGGCTGGGGTTGGGGAGGCAGTTGATATGCGGTGTAATTCTGGACCTGGCCTGAGCTTCGGGTTGGCTCAAGGTCAAGTCTGGCTTTTGGGAAGTCTTCTGGACTGGGGATTTGGTGACAGACTTGAACTAGTATTGGGTGCCTCATTGTAGATAATTCATTTGGAAGCTGATCCCTCCTGGAGTCTCAAAGGGCCCAGTGCCCAGCACTGGTAAGGTCTGAGAGGCAGACACCATGTCTCAGTGTTTGCTCTCCCATTATTTCCTCCCTCCTTAGAGGAAGACCTGGTTGGGACCCAGACTAAGTCAAAAAGGGTTGGTTTTGTGGCAGATGTACCTTGTTCAGATGCTCACCAAAGACAGGTGTTCAGGTCACTATGAAGTACCAAAGAAAGACTTGATTTACAAGACCATTTAGGGAAGACCAGAATTTTTTAACTGTGAAGAAATTTTGAAATACACAATGAGATTTTGGTTTTTTTAATCCTGAGCATCAAGAAAGTACTTTTTATGTGTCCCTCACACTGGGGGCGGGGGCAGAGGTACTGGGAAGACAACAAAGTATTGTAAAGGGGATAAAAGGGATGACCACTCATGATGCAATCACTGTTTGCTACCCACGTGACTTCATGTCACCCTAGCAGCAGTCCCAATGAAGTATTGTTTGGGGAAACTGAGGTTTAGCAAAATTAAATGACTTGCTAAAGGCTATATGGCTGGGATGTGGCAGAGCATGAACATTTATTATACCTGTGCTGTCTGACTCCACATCTACAGCCTCCCCACGATAGCACACCATTCTTCTAGAGATGCAATGGAACGAGACCTAAATTGCCTCAGAAGTGGGGGTGTTATTACTCCAGGTGAAGAACACAGTCATTGCTGCCATGCTATTGAAGGACCCTGGAAATACATGCTGGTTACCCCATCTTCACTGCAGCACCTACCTCACTGTCCGAAGTCCTGGCAAGCCTTGCTTTCAGACGAATATTGGGGTCATGCCTCTCAGAGCCTTTCTAATTGGGGCAAGGTCCTCTGTACTCTTCCTCTCTGTTACCTCCATTCTGATGCATTCCAGATGCTCCAGCAGCTTTACTTCTCAGTATTAGCCATGAACTTGAGAGTACTGTGTGTCTCTTTGGCTTATTTTTCATTCCTGGTGGAGGAGGAAGAGTGCAAATAGGCTGGAGGGTGGCCAGATTTTTCATTTTGCAATTTCCAGCCACAGCTGCTTATAATGTGTTTTATTCAGTGGAGAAAACATGTTTTGCTTTGCACTCTTGCATAACCATGAGACATCTGGGGAAAATTAGCTTAAAACTTCCCTCTAGTGTCACATTTGGGCTAAGTGACAAAGAAAAATGTTCACCTTGACTGTCGCATGTTTGGATACACACCCTGCAGGGAGTCATCTAGGAGTTACAGTTGGGACCCAATGCCGTTATCCTATATCACATTGTTCCTTGTGAATGGTCAGAGCCCAGAAAATGGTATTTGGACCATCCAAGTAGGGAAATACTTGGGGGAGCGCTTTAAAAAGACTCTTCAATGCTTTCATTTGGGGGCTCTCCAACTTTAGAGGGCTTAGAAGCACCTGGGAGACTTTTTAAACTCAGACTTGCTCCTATCCCCACAGTTTCTGATTCACTAGGTCTAGGACAAAGTACAAGATTTTGCATTTCTAGTAAGTTCCCAAGTAATGCTGATGCTTCTGGTTGAGGGTGGGGCATATTTTGAAAATCTCATCTTTAAACTTTGGACAACCAAAGTGAGAAAATGAACATGATGCATGGGATTGGCAGAAACTACACAGCTGTGTATAGTGACAGTGTTCAGTCTTACACCTTGTTTTGTTACTAAACAGGAAAGAATGGGTGCTAAAATTAGTTAACCATATTTAGTCATAGCTGGTAGAAGGATATTTTGGTACAAACTTTCTAGAAAACTTAGTGGCAGTCAATAAATATTTATAGACATTAGCCCAGTAATCCCACCATCTATGTATCTCTAAGGGAATAATTAGAAATATGCACAAAGATTAAGATACACAAATATTTCTTGATGCTTTATTTAAAATGGTAGACACTTGGAAATCAATAAATATCCAATAGTTCATAAATTGTAATAAAACCCATACAATGGAATAATATGTTACCATCAAAGAACTTAGAGAAAAATTTTAGTGATAATAGGAAATGCACATGCTACACTAGTATATGAAAAGCCCAAGGCACAGAGCTACTATGAACCTTGGGGTCGGGGGGGAAGACACCTACTAAGAAGGGCTCCTAGTGGCTAACAGGGCTCAAATTTAAAAAGCAGAAGCCTAGCAGCCATTTCTGCACAGGGGCCTCTCACACAAACTGCACTGCAGGGAGTAGCCTCTGTGCTAAACTGCCTGCCTGCACTGTGTTTCTGCCACTGAGCCAGCCCTTATAAAGGTTTCCTGGAATCCTATTTTAACCAATAGAATTGAGGCTTTCCTCATCCAATCAGAGCTGCACAGCTGTGATCAATCAGAGTAGCTCTATTCTGACCAATCAGGAGAGTGCCTTTGGACCAATCAAATTGTGAGGATTTGGAGTCTTAATTTGCATGAGGATGGAACAATCAGGGATTAGGGGCAGAGACTTCTGTTCATATAAGCCAGCTCTCCTCTGGTTCAAAGATTGCACTTTCCTTTTCCACTGAAGGAAGAAGACTGCATCTCCCTGGCGGAGCTGAAACAGTGATGTCTGCATGCCTTGCCCGAGCAAAGTGAAGCAGACCCATGAGGAGCAGAGCTACCTGGACAGGGGCTGGGTCCTAAGGACACCTGGCCCCACAACTCTTCCACAGCTGTACTCTTTTCACAGCTGGACTGTAGTACTATTGAGCTATTTGCACTGAATAAAGTTTTCTTCTTCATCACACCCAAATTGGCTATTCCTTTTGGTGTTGAATTGGTGCCAATGGCCATTGGTTGACACTACTTATATAGTACATCAAACAAATTATATATACAAGGTCTGTCCAGAAATAGTCCAGCAATTGTTAATAAAATGAGAACAATATGCACCACATTGACATAACCTAGAAGCCAAGGAGAGTGGACTGGAATGTGTATGTATGAACAAAGATGACTTCACTGTACTAGTCAGTGGGGGTGGTAGATGCCATTTTGTGAGCATGTGTACTGTGTAGCTGATGTATTTAAAATGACTAAGCAAGTACAGCAATGAATCTGCATCAGATTTTTTATTAAGCTGAATTCCGGCCAAGATGAAGGTGTATGTAGAAACACTTTGCTTCCCCACATAAGCAAAAGAAGGATAACACCAATTTAAAAATAATAAACAACCAGAAGTGCCAGAAAATCAAACTGCATGGAACTCTGACAACCAAGGAGTTAAGGAAACATTCACCCAGACCAGTAGGTGGGGCAGAGATGGGCAGCTGGGGTAGAGGACATGCAGCAAGGTGATGGACCATGAGGGTGAGGCAGGCCTGGCTGAACAGGAAACTAAAGACACAGAGCTAGTTGTAAACTACTGTGGGGGTTGCCATGGTGGGAGAAACTCCCAGTCTCGCACTACAGAGTTCATTGGAAAGTGGGACTAGAGCAGAGCAAGCTTTGTTCCCTTTCTGACCCCTCCCTCACAGACAGCTACACAATGCAGTAAAGAGGGTTGCCTCACCTCAGTGAATACCTAAGGCTTTTCCTCCTTGCAACATAGCAGGAACACTGAGACAGAGAAATATGGCCCGAATGAAAGAATAGATCAAAACTCCAGAAAGAGGGCTAAGTGATGAGGAGATAGCCAACCTATCTGATGCAGAGTTCAAAACACTGGTAATCAGCCCACAGAACTGATTGAGCTTGGTTGCAAAATGAAGGAACAAAGGCAGGCTATACAAAGTGAAATAAAGGAAAATATACAGGGAACCAACAGTGAAGGGAAGGAAACCAGGACTGAAATCAATGATTTGAAACAAAAGGAAGAAATAAACATGCAACTGGAACAGAATAAAGAAATAAGATTTCAAAGAAATGAGGAGAAGCTTAGGAAACTCTGGGACAACTTTAAATGCTTTAACATCAGAATCACAGGGGTGCCAGGAGGAGAAGAACAAGAGCAAGAAGTTGAATAGTTATTTAAACAAATAATAAAGGAAAACTCCCCCAATCTGGCAAAGGAAATAGACTTCCAGGAAGTCCAGGAAGCCCAGAGAATCCCAAAGAAATCGGACCCAAATAGGAACACACCAAGGCACATCATCGTTAAGTTACCCAAGATTAAAGATAAAGAGAGAATCTTAAAAGCAGCAAGAGGAAAAGAGACACTTATGTACAAAGGAGTGCCCATAAGGCTATCAGCTGAGTTCTCAAAATAAACCTTACAGGCAAGAAGGGGCTGGAAAGAAGTATTCCAAGTCATGAAAGGCAAGGACGTACATCCAAGATTACTCTACCCAGCAAAGCTATCATTTAGAATGGAAGGACAGATAAAGTGTTTCTCAGATAAGGTAAAGTTAAAGGAGTTCATCATTACCAAGCCCTTATTATATGAAATGTTAAAGGGACTTATCTCAGAGATACAATATAAAAAATATGAATAGTAAAATGACAACAAACTCACAGCTATCAAAATTGAGCCTAAAAAAACCAAAAACTAAGCAAACAACTAGAACAGGAACAGAATCAGAGAAATGGACATCCACATGGAGGGTTTTCAGTGAGGTGGGGGAGAAAGGAGGGAGGTAGTTACAGGGAAGAAGCAGCATAATTGGTAGGCATAAAATAGATAGGGAGAGGTAAAGAATGGCATAGGAAACAGAGAAGCCAAAGAACTTACATGTACAACCGATGGACATGAATTAAGAGGGGGAATGCTGGGGGGTTGGAGGTGCAGGGCAGAGGGAGGTAAATGGGTAAAATTGGAAAAACTGTATCATCATCAATAGCATCATCAATAAATTATACTTAATTTTTTTTCATTAAGCTTGTGCATTCCTCTGTGGAAACTATTCATTCGGATGATTCAGAGGGCTGTAGCTATGGGCAACTGGTGATTGCCAGCTTCATCATGACAACTGGTCCACTCACGCAAAAACTCTCATGGAGAGTTTTTTGGTGAAACATCAAGTCACCAGGTAACTCAGCCCCCTTGTAGCCCAGATTTGGTGTCCTACAACTTCTGGCTTTTCCCAAAATGAAAATTACCTTTGAAAGGGGATAGATTTCAGAACATTGATGTTCTGATGAGAACATTCAGAAATGTTCTGATAGATTCAGAACATTTCCCTGATTTCAGGGAAATATGATGGGGATGGCAATTGGGAGAACTGTGTGACATCCCAAGGTGCCTATTTTGAAGAAGACTGAAGCATCATTGTCCTATGTCCAATGTTTCTTGAATCTACTTCAATAAATGTCTCTATTTTTTCATAGTACATGGCTGGATACATTCTGGACAGACCTCATATATACTTCTATAAAGAGTATATTATCCAAGGAAACACCAAAATAATAGCAGTGATGGATTCTTAGTGGCATTACATTTGTATTACAGACGTCAGTCATTTCCCTTTACTTGATATTCAAAAATAACGTATCACACGCATAGTCCCATCATTCCAAATTCAAAGGAGAGTTTTAGGCTGACACATTTACAACAAGTGATGTACCCTCCCAGTGATGGGTGATTGGATCACCTGCACCAATGTAACCTATGAGAGACTCCAGCACAAAATTGGACTACTAAAGTCAGAAACTGTGGTTGGACAACTGTGGAATACGTGTAGACTTAGGGCTGGTGACCACGTTGGGTTGTATGCACGCAGAGGAGCCTGGTGCAGATCTGAGGCTCTGTTGGTTATCACAGCTTCAGTAGCTAAGCAGCACCTGCAGGTGCGCAGGCACACACAAACATTCCCTAGAAAGCATGGTGAGGAAATGCTGTAAATATCAAACTGCAATCCTTTTGTCTCTGCTATGTTTCCAACAATCACCTTTTTTGCCTCGAGATATTATAGTTGGAGAGGCTTTCTCTTCCTTGCAATTGTGTCTTAAATTAGCAAGTGACTTTTATTTGTTTATTCACTTGTTTGTTTTTTCTTAATCTCCAACACTAAAGGCATTGTTGCTTTTATTAACAGGAAAATAACACTAAAATTAAAACACTGAGCTGCAGCTGAAAAAATAATTATTTACTGGAAAGTTTCCTGGTTAATTACTGGCTCTTACCCCCAAAACTTCCTATTTTTTACATTCTTTTAAAAATGTATTTTATTGATTATGCTATTACAGTTGTTTCAGTTTTTCCCCCTTTGCTCCCCTCCACCTGACACCCCCCATTCTGTCCGTCGATCCCCACCCCCCCCTTAGTTCATGTCCATGGGTCATGAATATAAGTTCTTTGGCTACTCCATTTCCTGTACTGTTCTTAACATCCCCCTGTCTATTTTGTACCTACCAATTTGTACTCTTCGTCACTGCACTTTTTCCACCACTCTTCTACTTCCCTCTCCCAACTGATAACCCTCCCAAAGATCTCCATGTCTATGATTCTATTTCTGTTCTGCTTGTTTGCTTAGTTTGTTTTTTAGATTCAATTGTTGATAGTTGTGAATTTATTGCCACTTTAATGTTCATAATTTTGATATTTTTTCTTAAATAAGTCCCTTTAACATTTCATGTAATAATGGCTTGGTGATGACAAACTCCTTTAGCTTTACCTTGTCTGAGAAGCACTTTATCTGCCCTTCGATTGTCAGTGATACCTTTGATGAACAGAGTAATCTAGGCTGTAGTTTCTTGCTTTTCAACACTTTGAATACTTCTTTCTTGCCAGCCCCACCTAGCCTTCAAGGTTTCTTTTTTTAAAAAAAATTATTTTAATTGTTGTTCAAGTACAGTTTTCTGTCTTTTACTTCCATCCCAGCCCACCCTGCCCCAGTCCTCCCCACCTCCCTCCCATTTCCACCCCCTGCCCTAGTTTTTGTCCTTGTGTCCTTTATACTTGTTCCTCAAAGTTTCTTTTGAGAAATTAGCTGTCAGACTTATGCGATCTTCCCTGTGGGTAGCTCTCTGCTTTTCTGTTGCTGCCTTTAAGATTTCTCTCTATGGCATTTTAATTATGATATGTCTTGGAGTGGTCCTCTTTTTGTCCATCTTGTTTGATTCTCTGTCCTTCCTGGACTTGTATGTTTATTTCCTTCACCAACTTGGGGAAGTTTTCTTTCATTATTGTTTCAAATAAGTTTTTGATTTCTTGCTCTTTTTCTTCTCCTTCCTGCACCCATATGATTGAATGTTGGTATGTTTGAAGTTGTCCCATCCTTGTTTTTTGCATTCTTTTTTTCTTCTTGTTGTTCTGATTGAATTTTTTTCCTTTATGTTCCACATTATTGATTTGATTCTTGGCTTCATCCACTCCATTATTCGTTCCCTGCAAATTTTTATTTATTTCACTTAGTGTAACTTTCATTGCTGCCTGGAAAATTGAAGTACCCAATGAGTTCCTTGAGTATCCTGATAACCAGTATTTTGAACTTTGCATCTGATAGTCTGATAGATTGTTTATCTCCATTTTGTTTAGTTCTTTTTCTGAAATTTTGTTCTGTTTTTTTTTTCCTCATTTGGGCCATATTTCTTTGTCTCCTTAATTGGGCAGCTTCCCTGCATTTGTTTCTATGTACCCGGTAGAGTTGCTTTGACTCCCTATATTAGTAGCGTGGCTTATTGTAGAAAACAGGTAAGTTAGATGTGACAGAACCTTAGGTAATCACCAGGGCTGGGGCACCTGTGTGAACCAGATTGATGGAGTCTCTGATATGGTGTTACTGCTCTGTGGCTGTGTGGCAGAGGGCTCAGAAAGGGGACAATGCTGTTGCATGGCCTCTGGAGTTTCATCTGGAAGATATTCACCAGCACTCATCCCAATGCTAGAACCTTCAGTTTCTCCCAGTATGTGACTGGGGCCCTTCCAGCTGCTTCCCTGGTGCTGGAGCCCAGAGGAAATGAGTCTGTGTATGTCCCAAGTCCATTGCTGACCCATGAGATACCTGAGAATCCCATGTTTCTTCTGCTTCCCGAACTCTCACTGGTTTTTACAGCCAGAAGTTATGGGGACTTATCTTCCTGGCACTGGCACCCTGGACTGGGTGATCTGGTGTGGGGCTGGGTTCCCTCACTCTCAAAGTATCCTTCTTGATTTTTATCCATCACATGTGGATGTGGGACTTCCGAGTCCATGTCTCCAGGTCTTCACCCCCCCTGCCCATCTGGATGAATGTGACCTTTTTCATTCCTTGGTTGTTGGGCTTTCACACAGCTCGATTTTCTGACAGTTCTGGGTGACAGTTATTTTGTAGTTTAGTTGTAATTTTTGCTGTGGTAGTGAGAGAAGACAAACCATGTTTACCTAAATCTCCATCTTGACCAGAAGTCCTACATGTGTTCTATATTTTACATTCTGAGTTTCAGTTTGGTTGAGAATCTGGAAGAGAGTTTGAGTTTGGAAAGTGTCCATGCAAAAGTCTTGTCATGTAATAAGCCAAGCCTTATCATTTCCCACAGCAACTCTTTATGGGCTCCAGCAGCAAAGACTGATAGCAAATAAAATGCAGAATTTTTGCCATTGATTTATAGACTGGAAAATTGGAATGGTGAGTCATCAGCAACATAAATTCAGAAAGACTGCTGAGAGCAGGCCACTTTGTATAAAAATTCTGCTTCAATCACACTAGCTCAACTGTGGCTTTTTATTTTTAGAAATATGAATAAATGACATATTTTTTATGATATGTCTAATTCAAGTAAAGTTGCATCAACTCCAAAGAGTAATACAATTCAGGACAGGATTATTTGGAAAAGCCTATTATGTAATCTTATCCTGCTCAAGGTCATCATCTCATCCTCTTCCCTTTTGGGAACCAAATTCTAACTAAAGAAAGATTGGAATTGGTTTTGAGAATTTTAAAATATGCCATAAGATCTTTATGGGAAATACTGGTTCTGTCATGTTTGATTTTCTACTCAGTTTCTTGAATGAGTAAAAAACATTCATATTCTGCAAAGAAATGAAACTGGGGGATGAGTACTTGGAAGTAACTTTCTGAGAGGTTCAATTTGAGGGACCAGATTTGTGGTGTAGAAGCCTGGGATGATGTTGGGAATAAAATGGTGATACAATTTAGTGGATACAGTTTCTCCAAAAATTTGTTTTCTAAAAGGATTTAAAAAATTCCAAGAGGGAGAAAATTATTGCCACTTCAATAAGAGAGGAATTTAGGCCAGAAAATTCCCTAAGCAGAATCTAGGACAGCTGTCACATCCATGAGGAGTGTGATTTGGGTCTGAAAGCATGCAGTGGATCTGTATATAGAATAAAAGGGGACCTTATTTCCCAAGAGATTCCAAAACCTGTGAGAGAAATGACTCAAAGTGACTTCTCTCAATTATGAAGTCAAGCAGAGGTAACTTAAGTCTAAACCTGCAGTTGACTCAATTTTATTAACTGTGTTCTGCTATGCGATCACAGATAAAATATCGTGTGCAGTTAAAATGGCTGACTAAACCTACCTTGATAAAATAAAAGGATGAGGGTGAAATAGGGAAGGAAACACGAAAATACTAATTGCTTCCCATTCTGTTCCATTGATCTGTTTTTATGCCAGTACCATGCTCTTTTGATTACTATGGCCTTATAATATAGTTTCATATTAGGTAGTGTGACTCCTCCTACTTTATTTTTCTTTCTCAGGATCACTGTTGCTATATGGGGCCTTTTGTGGTTCCATATAAATTTTTGAAATATTTGTTCTATTTCTGTTAAATACATCATTGGAATCTTGATAAGAATTGCATTGAATCTTTAGATTGCTTTGGGTAGCATGGACATTTTAATGATGTTAATTCTTCTTATCCATGAACATGTTATGTGCTTCCACTTATTTGTATGTTCTTCCATTTCTTTCTTTAGGGTCTCATAACTTTCCTAGTACAGGTCTTTCACATCTTTAGTTAGGTTTATTCCTAGGTATTATATTCTTTTTGTAGCAATGTGAATGGGATTATTTTATCAATTTCCCTTTCTGTTATTTCATTATTGGCATATAAAAATGTAACTGATTTCTGGATATTAATTTTGTGTACTGCTGCTTTATTGAACTCATTTACCAGTTCTTGTAGTTTTTTGGTGAAATCTTTGGGGTTTTCTATGTACAGTATCATGTCATCTGCAAATAATGACAGTTTTACTTCCTCCTTTCCAATTGGGATGTTTTTTAATTCTTCTTGTCTGATTGCTGTGGCTAGGACTTTCAGTATTATGTTGAATAAGAATAATGAAAGCAGACATCCTTCTTTTATTCCTGATCTTAAGGGACATGCTTTTAGTTTTTTCCCATTGAATATGATGTTGGCAGTGGGTTTGTCATGTATGGGCTTTTTAATGTTTAGGTGTGTTCCCTCTATTCCCACTTTGCTGAGAGTTTTCCAAGAATAGCAAGAGGACAAGCCCAGTGCTCCAGCACTTTCAAAGCCTCAGCCAGCATCATCTTTGCTAATGTCCCATTGGTGAAAGTGAGGCATCTGGCCAAACCAGATTCAAACAGTGAACAGATTTCACCTCTTGGTGGGAGTGGAATTTATGGGCATTTTAAAAACCACTAGAACTAGATAGTAAGGTTGGTAAGTAAATAAACCAATAAGTCCTCAGAACTAGAGAGAAATGGATGGGATATCAAGGAGACAGTCCTTGGCTCTAAAAATTATTCATTTCCTAGGTGGTGTTAGCAAAACAGTGCCTGATGTTATTTAGTGCAGCCAGGGAATGCTCTATTTAGGGACTGCTGTGGGTTATCTTATCTCAAAGTCACTTTTGAGAATCTGAGTAGAACACCAAGCACCATCTTGGAATAATCTTGGTGTCCTAGACATGGGGATCTGTCTGTTCTGAAACTAAGCAGACAGGGACAATATGTGAACATCTGAAAACCTACCTCTGCTGTTCAAGGGAAAGAGAACCTACCTCTTCTTTTAGAGGGAAGGGACTAAGAGCTAGGAGGTGCAAAGTGTAAGATGAATGAGTAGCAAAGGGTAGGTTAGTTGTTTGAGCTGGAATAAGGAAAAAAATATGGAGATGGACTTCTGGCCAAGGTGGAGGCATAGGGAGACACACTGTGCCTCCTTGCACAACCAAAATAAGGACAACAATAATTCAGAAACAACAACAACAAAAAAACCAGAACTGACAGAAAATTGAACTATACAGAAGTCTGAAAACCAAAGAGTTAAAATAGACCATTCACCCAGAATGGTAGGAGGGGCGGAGTCGGGCAACCAGGCAGATAGGGGTCTCAGCAAAAAAAAGTAGTGGCTTATGGACCCTGGGCATGCAAGGCAGCAGCTGACGGACCGTGGGCATGCAAGACAGCAGTGGGCAGACCCTGGGCTCACAGGTGGTGGCTGGCAGACCCTGGGCATGGGACGGCAGCAGGCACACCCAGCGAGGCGCACAACGTGGCTGACTGACTGGGCAGTCCCACATTTGCACACAGATAAACCAGACGAAACTGGGGAGCGAGACAGACCGTTCAACCCAGGGCTCCAGCATGGAGAAATAAAGCCTCAAACTGCTGATTGAAAACACCTGTGCAGGCTGAGGTGGCAGCAGTAGAAACTCCCAGCCTCACAGAAGAGTTCGATGGAGAGACCCACAGGGTCCTAGAACATACACAAGCCCACTTACATGGAAATCAGCACCAAAAGGGCCCAGTTTGCTTGGGGGAAGTGTCAGAAGGTACTGAAGTCCAGCAGAGAGCGGAGCGAGAGCCATTGTTCCTTCTCTGACCCCTGCCCCGCATACAGTGTCACAACCCAATGACTGGGTTGCCCCACCCTGGTGAACACCTAAGGCTCTGACCCTCATATGTAACAGGAGGGACAAGACAAAAAAAATGGCCCAAATGACAGAACAGATCAAAGCTCCAAAACAAATACAACTAAGCAACGAGGAGCTAGCCAACCTATCAGATGCACAGTTCAAAGCACTGGTGATCAGGATGCTCACGGAATTGGTTGAGTTTGGTTGCAAATTAGATGAAAAAATAAAGGCTACACTAAGTGAAATAAAGGAAAATGTACAGGGAACCAATAGTGATGGGAAGGAAACTGGGACTCAAGTCAATGGGATGGACTGGAAGGAAGAAAGAAACATCCAATCAGAAAACAATGAAGAAGTGAGAATTCAAAAAAATGAGGAGAGGCTTAGGGACCTCCAGGACATCTTTAAACGTTCCAACATCTGAATTATAGGGGTACCAGAAGGAGAAGAGGAAGAGGAAGTAATTGAAAGCTTATTTGAACAAATAATGAAGGAGAACTTCCCCAGTCTGGCAAAGGGAATAGACTTCCAGGAAGTCCAGGAAGCTCAGAGTCCCAAAGAAGTTGGACGCAAGAAGGAACACACCAAGGCACATCATAATTTCATTACCTAAGATTAAAATTAAGGAGAGAATCCTAGAAACAGCAAGAGATAAAGAGATAGTTACCTACAAAGGAGTTCCCATCAGACTGATTTCTCAAAAGAAACCTTGCAGGCAAGAAGGGGCTGGAAAGAAGTATTCCAAGTCATGAAAGGCAAGGACCTACATCCAAGGTTGCTCTATCCAGCAAAGCTTTCATTTAGAATGGAAGGACAGATAAAGTGCTTCTCAGATAAGGTCAAGTTAAAGGAGTTCATCATCACCAAGCCTTTATTACATGAAATGTTAAAGGGACTTATCTAAGAAAAAGATTAAAAAATCATGTATAGTAAAATGACAGCAAACTCACAATTAACAACCACACGTAAAACAAAGAAAAACAAAATAAGCAAACAACTAGAACAGGAACAGAACCACAGAAATAGAGATCACATGGAGAGTTAGCAACAGGGGAGTGGGAGGAAGAGAGAGGGGGAAAAGGTACAGAGAATAAGTAGCATAGATGATAGGTAGAAAATAGACAGGGGGAGGGTAAGAATAGTATGGGAAATGTAGAAGCTGAAGAACTTATGACACATGGACATGAACTAAAGTGGGGGAATGTGGGTGGGAGAGGGTATGCAGGGTGGAGGGGAATGAAGAGGGGAAAATGGGACAACTGTAATAGCATAATCAATAAAATATATTAAAAATATGGAGGTGGATGGTAAGTTTGCTCCCAGAAATAAGGCATCAACATTAATAATAAGCCGGAGACTATGACCTGGAGAGAAGGTTAGGGAACATCTAAAGGACAGGTGAAAGACATGTGATGGTCTCCTGAAGCAGTTTGAATGTTTTATAAAGATGATGAGCCAGCTCTGCCTCTAACCAGGTTTTATTCACGATAGAGAAATTTTACAAATACAGTTTTTAAAAATTATGTGTTTATCAATTATGTCTTCTATAACATTAAAAATTTATATATAGTTGGAGATGGCAGAATGTATTCATACACAAATCAAAACCAATCATTGTGGACAAATTGCCTCTTTCAGTTTTCTCTGACAAAATGAGAGATTTTGACTGGGTAATTTTCCCAAAGTTCTTTCCAGCTCTAACATCTTTGTGGAAGCTGGAAAAAGAAGTAAAGGATTGGCATATGTGTGAAAGGAATGAGGCTATGTTAGGAGGAATCCTCTTCAGAGAGCATTAGAACCAGCACTGAGGAAGACGTGAAATCTCTAGAGCAGGGGTGTCAAACTCATTTTTACCAGGGGCCACATCAGCCTTGTGGTTGCCTTTAAAGGCCGAATGTTAATTCCAACTCCTTAACTGTTAAGTAGTAGTTAAGTTTATACAGTCCTAAAATTACATTCAGTTCTTTGAAGGCAACCGCGAGGCTGATGTGGCCCCTGGTGAAAATGAGTTTGACACCCCTGCTCTAGAGTTTTACGAACATGATAGATCACTACCATACATTCAACAAATATTAACTGACTAGCTACTAGATGCTGACAGAGGAGTCAGTGAATGGCAGCAGCTTGCTCCAGCACCAATGACAGTTACAGAATCATTTGGGTTTGTTCAAATAATTTTAGAGAAAAGTAGAATTTGTAAGCTCATGCAGCTTTATTACTGTTTGCCATAAAAGGGGAGACTGGATTGCTGAGACAATTGCAGGCCGAGATTACCTCAGATAACTTCTCTGATCTTCAGTTTCTTTACATGCAAAATAAAAGGGCAAGATTAGATCATCCCTAAAGTTTCATTTGGCTCCAAAATTGTGGTTTGGCTGCCCTGCAGTTCTTAGTACTTTAGCTCAGCAACCCCCTCTAGTGTCTCTATGAAGTTAGGAAACCTCCAATAGTCAGTCTCCTATGACTGATGAGAGCCCCTGGAGACTGGGTGTAACTGAAGACAGGCCTGAGATTCGAGAGAGAGCAGAGCAGGGGGTTGGTCGGGATTACAACTCACATTGACATAATGATGCCTGTGTGTCAGGCACTATCCTTAGTGACTAATACTCATTTAATTTCTGCAACAAACTTATGATAAAAGGTACTAATAATACCCTTAACTTTGCAGAAGAGGAAATGGCACAGAAAGTAACTTGCCTACTAAGTGGCAGAGACAGAAATCAAACCCACCTAGTGGCCTACAAAATCCATCCTCTTAAACCACCGCCCTGTTCAGAGATTTCTACATGTGGTACTTCACTTAATCCTCACAGCAAAAATATGATCATATGACCTAGTTACTAAAATCACAATTTTTCAGATGAGAAGACTTAGGCCCAGAGAGATGAAGTAACTTGCCTAAGCTCATGTAGTTGATAAACGGTGGAGACTGGATTCAAACTTCAGCATTCAGCCAGGGTGAAGGGAGAAAACCAAAAGATGTATCCAAGATACTTTCAACTCTCTCTATTTTTGTCTCCTACTTTCTCAAATGTCATCGCTTTCATTATTCTTGGTACAGAAAGGGATGATGCAGCATAAAATGCCAGACAGAGTTTTTGGTTGGTTGAGGGGTTTTTTTGTGTGTGTGTGTTTTTTTTTTGCCAATTATCTGAATTTGTTAATTCAACTAATGGATAATGCACCCTTGTATGCATTTTTCTTGGTCCCTTTTGCTTCTCATTTTGGAGCAATGTTGCCAGGTAAGTAATGAAGACCTGAAGTGCTGCAGGAGGTTTACAAGCTCTCCCTCAGGGAATTTACATTGTGGTTTCAACTATCACTTTTATGGAATGCCTCCCAGACTACATTGCCATGTTTCACCACCCTAACTGCCTGAGAGAGGCGTCTGCTTTGCTGTTCCATTACCCTGTCAACCCAAATTCAGCATTCATTTAGCAAATACTTATAAGCACTTACTATGTGCCAAGCACATATGTAAAACCCTTAGGCCCTTCAAACTGTGCTTGGCATACATGAGCACAATTGAAAGACAGTTCTTACTTTCAAGTTTTACAAGAGTCTAGTGGGGGAGATTGGTAAACAGCTCCTTATAACACACAGTGATAAATGCTATGATGGGCTAAGTGTGACAGCTTTGGTATATGCAGTGACATTTAATCCAATCCTAAAAGAGAGGTAAGAATAAGGTCAGGGTAGGCTCTGTAGACAAATGACTCCTTTCTTCCTCCCCAAATTGGCTTCTTCTTAATTTTACTAATTGTACTGTTATTTTTAGTTACCCAGGCTTAAAAACTCAGTCACTGTGTACTCTTTTGAAATTAATCATCATGTTCAGTCAATTGTTCCTCTTCAATACCTCGTGTATTCTTCATGTTTCCCTACTCTAGTTCAATGTTTTATCTTGTCAAGTCAGGACTATTGCAAAAGTCTATGATCTGAACTCTAACGAGCCTCTCTTTTCCAGTTCTTCCTGCAGCATATACCAGATTCATTTGTCTAGCATATGTCCCTGCCCCCAAATCTCAAAAGCTCATTTAGTGCCCCAAAACAAAAGACCAATCTCCTGGCTCTGGCAGCATTCTGCCTCTAGATTTCTCCTCCTCCTCCATCTAAAACACCCACAATTCCCTTGTAAGAATCTCTGCCTTCGCTCTAATGATACCACCATCCCTCTAACCCACTCACACTCAATCTCTGCTCTTTCTGCATTCATGCCTGTGTTGACACTTCCTTTGCTTCAGTTCCTTTTTTAAAAAAAATTTAGCATATCTATATCCTATCTCTCCTTAAAGAGCAATTACAACTTTGCTTCTTCTGTGAAGCTTACCTTAAAAATCTGTAGAATTTATCATTTGTAGTGGTCATTTGACAATCAGTATGTATTGCCTTTTGTTTTACTCAGCTGTATAAACGTGTAATTTACATGCAACTACAACTGTATGCACAAATGTAACCACCACTACATCTGGACATAAAATATTCCCATCGCCTGCAACATTTTCTTCTGCCCTTATACACACCGTGTTCCCTGCCCCAGCCCAAGGCAGCCACTGATTTTCTTTGTTACTATAGATTAGTTTTCTCTTTTCTAGAATTTTATGCAAATGAAAATATGGGGAAAAATATGGAGTATGTATTCCTATTTGAGTCTGGATTTTTTCACTCAGCATAATGGATTAAAGACTCATTCATGTTGTTTCATAAATATTTGTTCTGTTTTATTGCTGAGAGGGTTGCATTGTTTTTTTAATTGTTTTTCTAAATTTGGTATTATTTTCAACTGCATGTCTACAATATTACTTGCTTATTCATTCACATGTTGATGAACATTTGGGTTGTTTTCAGGTTTTGGCTCTTATGAACATTTGTGTAAAAGTCTTTGTGTAGACATTGAGATCTGTCCAGAAGGTATGGAGCCATGTACTATGAAAAATTGAGACATTTATTGAAAAAGATACAAGATATAAGAAACATTGTACATAAGACAATGACACCTCAATCCCCTTCCAAGTAGGTACCTTGGGACCTCACACAGTTCCAATCACCATCTGCTGCTCCATTGTATTTTCCTGAATCTCATCCATTGTCTGAAATCTTTTTTTTTTAAAGATGATTTTAGTTTTGGGGAAAGCCAGAAGTCGCAGGGTACCAAAGGGCTGTAGAGGGACTCAGTCACCTGGGTGATTTAATGTTTTGCCAAAAAACTCTGTACAAGACATGATACATGAGCAGGATATTGTCATGATGAAGCTGCCAGTCACCAGTTGCCCATAGCTGTGGCCTTCTGAATCATCTGAATAGTTTCCACAGAGAAACTATCAAGCTTAATGCAAAATTTAGTGAAGATTCGTTGTTCTACTCAGTCAGTCATTTTGAATGCAATAGCCACACAGTACATATGTTCACTCAATGGCATCTACCACCCCCACTGACTAGCACAGTGAAGTCGTCATTGTTCACACATGTGCATCTTAGTCCACTCTCCTTGGCTGCCAGGTTACATCAATGTGGTACAAACCGTTCTTGTTATATTAACAATGGCTGGACTTTTTCCAGATAGATCTTTTATATTTTAATTTCTTTTGGATAAGTACCTAAGAGTAGAATTGCTTGGTTGAATGATGTGAGTCTCCTATTTTCACACAATTTTCCAAACTGTTTTCCAAAGTGGTTATCCCATATCACATTCCCATCAACCATGTGTAAGTTCCAGTTGTTCTTTCTTTCTCTAACACTTCGTTATTCTAAATCCTTTGCATTTCTTTATTGTAAATGGTATTGCTTTTTATTTCACTTTCCAATTATTCCTTTCTAGTAATAAAAATACAGTTGATTTTTCTACATTGACTTTACTAAGCCTCCTTATTGGTTCTAGGAGATTTTGTAGATTCCATAGGCATTCTGTGTACATGATCATGTTATCTATAAAAAAATGACAGTTTTATATCTTCCTTTTAAACTTCTATGCACTTTTTGTCTTTATTACACTTATTAGGATTCCCAGTGCAATGTTGAACAGAAGTATGGAAGAATGGACACCCTTACTTTGTTCTTAATCTTAGATAGAAAGCTTTCAGCCCTTGAATATTAACTATGATATAGTTGGAATATACTTTACGGTTGCAATTTATCAGGTTGAGAAAGTAAGTCCCCTTCTATATCTACTTTGCTGAGAATTCTTATCATGAATGGACATTGATTTTTGTCAACTGTTCTGTCTAAATCTAATGAAATGATCGTAAGATTTGTCTCCTTTCTGCTTTTAATGTGGTGAAATGCATTCATTGATTTTTGGATTTAAAATCAACCTTGCATTACTGAGTGAAACTATACTTCAACATGATGTATTATTCTTCTAATATATTGCAGAATATGTTGCTAATAGTTTGTTAAGGATATTTGCATCTACTTTCACAAGGGATATTGGTTTGTAATTTCTTTTCTCATAATGTGTTTGCATAGTTTTAGTAATAGGATAATGCTCAACTCATAACATGATATGGAAAATGTTCCCTAGTCCTTTTGTCTTAAAACAGCTGTGTATCATTGCCATTTTTAAATGTGCTTGATACAATTTGTAAGTGAAGTTATTTGAGCCTAGAATTTTCTTTGTGAAAGAATAATTACAAATTCAATTTCTAATGAATATAGAACTATGTATTCAGATTTTCTGTGCTTTTTTGTGTCAGTTTTGATAGCTTGTCTTTTTTTTCAGTTCTAGAATTTCCATTTGGCTAATTTTTAGTTTCCTTTTATTTTTTATATTTTTTGCTGAGATTCTTCACCTCTTCATTCCTTATTGGTGCATTTTCCATTTTGAACATACTTATAATAGCTCCTTTGAAGCTCCTTCCTGCTAACTCCAATTTCTGATCACCTTGAGGTTGGTTTGTCTTGATTCCTTTTTGTCTTGTTTATGGGTCATATTTTTAAATTTCCCTACATAACTAGTAATTTTTAATTTTATACTGGACATTTTGGAAGATGAATTCTGCTATCTTCTTCCAAAGAGTGATGGATTTTGTTTTAACAGCCAGTTAGCTTGGCTGGATTCAAACTCTAATTCTATTTCCACTATGATGGGTAGCAGCTAAGCTAAGGATTCCAACTGCTGCTTCTGCTGGGCCTCTTAACATCTCTTCACACAACACATGTGTAGTGTGGTGATTAGTCAAAGTTTTGGGTGGAGTTTATAAACAGATTTTGGAGTTCCTCTAAAGTGTTTTCCACTTTTCCATGATTTGCCCCATCACTTTTCATTCTTGCAGCCTTATTTTCACCTCTGGCTTCACAGGCCAGTAAAAATTCAGCTCTCTGCTTGAGCTCTAGCTGTCTTCATGACATGGAATGGGGGTGCATCCAGGTGGAAAGGTGCAGAAAGGCCCAGTCATCTACCGCAGCCATGGCTTTCAAGGTTGACCTTCTGTTTTTGATGCTCCCTCAAAGTTGTTCAGTATATTTTTTCCCCAGTTTGTATGTGTTAACCATGGGAGTGATAACATTATATAAGTTTTCTTACCACTAACAAAATAGGAACTTCTGTTTTCTTGGGGACATTAAAAAAGAAAAAAGATATCTCCCAAACCAGAAAAAGCTAGCTGAGTTCAACACCACTAAACCAGTATTACAAGAAAAGTTAAAGATACTTTTTTAAAAGGAAAAAAATGAAATATAAATATGAATAATAAAATGGCAATAAGTACATAACTATCAATAATCACTCTAAATGTAAATGGATTAAATGTTCAATCAAAAGACACAGCATAGCTCAATGAATAAGAAAAAGATCCATACACTGTCTACAAGAGAACCACTTCAAATTGAAAGACACATACACTGAAAGTAAAGGGATGGAAAAAGTATTTCATGCAAATAGAAAGCAAAAAAAGGTGGGGTAGCAATGCTTATATCAGACAAAATAGACTTTAAAACAAAGGCTATAATATGAGACAAAGAAGGGCATTACGTAATGATTAAGGGATCAATCCAACAAGAGTATATAATCTTTGTAAACATTTAAGCACCCAACATAGGAGCACCTAAACATACAAAGCAAATCTTGATGGACATAAAAGGAGAGATCAACAGTAATACAGTCATAGAAGAGGATTTTAACACCCTATTGACATCAATGGATAGATCTTCCAGACAAAAAATCAAGAAAGAAACAGCAATCTTAAGGGACACATCACACCAGATGTCTTTAATTAACATTTTTTGACATTAGCATTTTACTCAAAAGCAGCAGAATATATATTCTTTTCAAGTGCACTTTTCTGATATATATCCTAAAGCAAGGAAAATAAAAGAAAGAACAAATGACACTACATCAAACTAAAAAGTTTTTGCACAGCAAAGGAAAAAAATCAACAAAACAAAAAGACAACTTACTGACTGGAAAAAGATATTTGCCAATGATACATCCAATAAGGGATTAATAACCAAAATTTATAAATTCATACAACTCAACACCAAAACAACTAGTAATCAAAATAAAAAATGAGCAAAGGACCTGAATAGAAAATTCTTCAAAAAGGACATATGGATGGACAAGAGACATATAAAAAGATGTTCAATGTCACTAATCATCAAATAAAAACTACAAAGGCTATAAGAGACAAAGAAGATATCACCTCATACCTGTCAGAATGGCTATCATCAATAAATCAAAAAACAAGTGTTAGTGAGAATGTGGAGAAAAGAGACCCCTCATGCACTATTGGTGGGAATGCAGATTGGTGCAGCCACTATGGAAAACAGTATGAAGGTTCCTCAAAAAATTAAAAATAGAGCTACCTCACCCTGTCTGGGTAACTCAGTTGGTTGGAGCATCATCCCAAACACCAAAAAGTTGCAGATTCGATTTCCAGTCAGGGCACATACCTAGGTTGTGGCTTCAGTCCCTGGTCAGGGTGCATATGGGAGGCAAGCATTTGATGTTTCTTTCTCTGTCCCCCTCTTTCCTCTCTAAAATCAATAAATATACTCTCAGGTGAAGATTTAGAAAATAGAACTACCACATGACACAGCAATCCCACTTTTAGGTATTTATCCAGAGAATTTCAAAATACTAATTCAAAAAGATATACCCACCACTATGTTTACTGCAGCATTATTTACAATAGCCAAGAAATGGAAGGAACTTAAGTCTCCATCAATAGATGAGTGGGTAAAGAAGATGTGCTACATATACAATGGAATATGACTCAGTCATTTAAAAAAAGAATGAAATCTTACCATTTGCAAAAACATGGCTGGAAATAAAGAGTATTACGCTAAGTGAAATAAGTCAGAGAAAGAGAAGTAACATGTTATTTCACTTATATGTGGAATCTAAAGAACAAAATAAACACACAAAATTGAAACAGACTCATAGATACAGAAAACGGAATGATGGTTGCCAGAGGGGAGGGAGATTAGGGTGCTGGGCTAAAAAAGTGAAGGCATTAAGAAGTACAAATTGGCAGTTACAAAATAGTCACAAGGATGTAAAGTACAGTATATTACAATAATATTGTAATAATTATATATGGTGCCAGGTGGATGGTAGACATATGGTGGATGGATCACTCCATAAATTATACAGATGCTTAAACACTATGCTGTGCACCTGAAACCAATGTAAAGTAATATTGAATGTTAGCTGTAATTGAAGAAGAAAAAGAAGAAAATGACACTATTACCACATCATCTCTCCAGAATTTCCAGAGAATATTGTTAATGGAACAAGCTTTATATTCACATACTCTTTTTTAAATTGTTGTTCTAGCACGGTTGTCTCCATTCCCCCCGACTCCCCCCCACTCCAGCCACCCCACCTCCAACCCTTGATCCTACCTCTTTTTGGTTTTGTCCATGTGTCCTTTATACATGTTCCTAAAGACCCTTCCCCCTTTACTGCCATTATCCCCTCCCACCTCCCCTCTGGTTACTGTTAGTTTGTTCTTAATTTCCAAGTCTCTGGTTATATTTTGCTTGCTTATTTGTTTTGTTGATTATGTTCCAATTATAGGTGTGATCATATGGTATTTGTCTTTCACCACCTGGCTTATTTCACTTAGCATAATGCTGTCCAGGTCTATCCATGCTGTTGCAAAAGATAGGAGCTCCTTCTTTCTTTCTGCTCATAGTATTGCATCATGTAAATGTATATTCACATACTCTTAAGATGTCTGTTTTCTTTCACCTAAAGCCCAATGGTATCCAATTAAGTTTAAGTATAAAAAATAAATACCAGCAGATAAGCCATCCATATGATACATTTAAATACAATTTAAACCTAGAGTAAAATAAATATTCTTGATTGGACCTCAAATGCCTTACATGGTTTAGTTCTATAAGCCACTCCAATGTCATCTCTTATCATTCTCTGCCTAGTTCATTATCTTCAGCTACCCTAAGTTTATGCTCTTCCTAAATACCGGAGCACCTGCTGTTCCTAACATCTGGAGCCCTTCCCTCTGATAATTACATGGTTGGTCCTTCTGACCATTCAGGTCTCTGATCACATATCACCTCCTCAGAGAGGCCTTTTCTGATTAACCTATGTGAAAGAGCAAACCCTCTTACCCACCCCAATTATGCTCTAACATCTTACTCTGCTTTGCTTTCTTTAGACCACTAATCACTATCTCAAATTACTCATTCAATGTCTAGATCCACACTAAAAGGTAAGTGTCAAAAGGACAGAATCTTTCTCTGCCTTATTTGCCAATGTAGCCAAGTGTCTTGCATAGTTAGTTGTCTGGCACAGAGTAAGTTTAATAATAATAAATAAATGAAGAACGACATGAGAGGTATTGAGGTAAATCCAACTTCCCCCATTAAACATGTGTGGCAATAAAATAAATTAATTTAAAGTATTTATGCAGTAGGTAGATATACTTTGCCTCCCCACACAACCAGAAGAAGGACAATGACAAATTAAAAAACAAAAAATAACCAGAACTGCCAGAAAATCAAACTGTAGGGAAGTCCTACAACCAAGGAGTTAAAGAAGAAACATTCATCCAGACTGGTAGGAGGGGTGGAAATGGGCAGCCAGGGTGAAGAGGACTTGCAACAAGGTGGCAGGTGGTAGAGCAGGTGGTCCCACATTTGAAAGCACATAAACTGGGAGGAACAACTGGGGAGCGAGACAGACCATGCAACTGAGGGTTCCAGGTTGGCGAAATAAAGCCTCAAAATCTCTAACTGAAAAAAACCTGTGGGGGTTGAGGCAGCAGGAGAAACTCCCAGGCTCAGAGGAGAGCTCATTGGAGAGACCCACATGGTCCTAGAGCGTACACAAGCCCACCCACCCAGGAATCAGCACCAGAAGAGCTCAGTTTGCTTGTGGGTAGTGGGAGAAGTGACTGAAAGCTGAGTAAGTGGCATTGTTCCCGCTCAAGATCCCTCCCCCACATACCGCTCCACCATGCAGTGAAGAGAGAGGCTCCGCCCTGGCAAATACCTAAGGCTCAGAATGTATCAGGCCTGCTGAGACAAAAAAATGTGGTCCAAATGAAAGAACAGATCACAGCTCCAAAAATAGAACTAAGTGGTGAAGAGATAGCCAACCTATCAAATGCAGAGTTCAAAACACTGGTAATCAGGATGCTCACAGAAATGGTTAAGTATGGTCTGAAAATAGAGGAAGAAGTGAAGGCTGTGTGTGTTGTGACTGCTTAAGGCCAGGCAGGTTCACATAATTAGGGAAGATGGAAGAATATGCACTGAGCTGTTGAAATGTCTGACATGCCTTTATTCAAGGGTGGGCAAACCACCCATGCAACAAGCTGCATGCCACCCTGCATGTCTCTGCATGGCACACTGCATGCCATCTGTCCCCTTGAGTAGCACATGTCATGGCACCCAGCGGGGAGTCCCTACCTTCTTAAGTACTAGAGACAAACGAAGCCAGAAGAGTGCCAACAGATCTTATGCAACAGAACTTCATACTACCCATGGGAGCCCACTCAAGGCTATGGGGACAGTTTATTGGACCCAGACTCAAGGCTATGAGAACACTACTTATCAGGCCCATTCAAGGTTATGGAACAACTGTTTCCCTTAGTTACCAAGACACCTGGGTGAGGTAGCCAGATTGCCTCCATTTAACCTACACTATGAAAAGTGAAATGAAGGAAAATGTACAGAGAACCAACAGTGATGGGAAGGAAACTGGGACTCAAATCAACGATTTGGACCAGAAGGAAGAAATAAGCACTCAATCAGAACAGAATGAAGAAACAAGAATTCAAAAAAATGAGGACAGTCTTAGGAACTAATGGGGCAACTTTAAACATACCAACATCTGAATCAAAGGAGTGCCAGAAGGGAAGAGGAAGAGCAAGACATTGAAAACTTATTTGAATAAATAATGTAGAACTTCCCAAATCTGTCAAAAGAAATAGACTTCCAGGAAGTCCAAGAAGCTCAGAGTGTCCCAAGAATTTGGACATACCAAGGCACATCATAGTTACATTATGCAATGTGTTGTGACCATTCAAGGCCAGGCAGGTCCATGGTATTCACAGAGACAGAATAATATTCACAAAGCTATTGGGACGTCTGGCATGCTTTTATTCATGGGTGGGGAAGTTATGCATGCTGCAAGCTGCATGTCTCCCTGCGTGTCACAGATTGTGGCCCTTGCTCCCCAGCATGGCACCTGTCCCCTTGCAAGTGTCTCCACTGCACCCAGCAGGAGGTCCCTACTTATTTCAGTACTAGAGGAGAACAAAGCCGGCAAGATGCCAGAATATTACATAGCATAACATAATTCTGCGCATGCAAGCCCACTTGATGTTATAAGAACAGTTTATTGGACCCAGTCTTAAGGCTATGAGAACACTACTTATCAGGCCCCTCCAAGGCTATGGGAACACAGCTTCCTTTAGTTACCCAGATACCTGGGTGAGGAAGCTAGACTGCCTCCACTCACCCTGCACCCAAGATTAAAGATAAGGAGAGAATCTTAAAAGCAGCAAGAGAAAAGGGGACAGTTACCTATAGAGGAGTGCCCATAAAACCATCAGCTGATTTCTCAAAAGAAACCTTACAGACAAGAAGGGGCTGGAAAGAGGTATTCAAAGTCATGAAAGGCAAGGACCTACATCCAAGACTACTCGATCTAGTAAAGCTATCATTTAGAATGGAAGAGCAGATAAAGTGCTTCCCCAAAAAGGTCAAGTTAAAGGAGTTCATCATCACCCCGCCCTTGTTATATGAAATGTTAAGGGACTTACCTAAGAAAAAGAAGATGATCAAAAACATGAACAGTAAAATGCCAACAAACACAACTATCAACTGAAGCTAAAACAAAGACAAAATAAGGAAACAACTTGAACAGGAACAGATTCACAGAAATGGAGATCACATGGAGGGTTATCAGTGGGGAGGGAATGGGGGGAGAATGAGGGAAAAGGTACAGGGAATAAGAAGCATAAGATAGAGAGGGGAAGGTTAAGAATAGTATGGGAAATGGTGAAGCCAAAGAATTTACATGTACGACCCATGGACATGAACTAAGGGCTGGAGGCGGGACGGGGGGTGGTAGTGTGGGAATGGGGGAATGCTGGTGGGAGGGACTGTGCAGGGTTGAGGCGGAAAAGGGGAGAAAAAAATGGGACAACTATAATAGCATAATCAAAAAATATATTTAAAAAATTAAAAATATGCAAAAAGTAAACAGTATTACATAAAAAATAAGTTACTTTAAATATAGCCAGTATTTTGTTTTACTTTACTGCAGTGAAACATTACACAACATATTATGAAATCATGTGAATCAACATACTAAATATATATTCTCTATTTGTATGAAGAAAAAAAAACCCTATTTGAATAGTAAAAGAAAGAAATAAAGTCCTGTCATGGCTGTCAAAGTTGTCTAACATGTAGGAATGAAGCAAACTCATGACAGTGAAATCTGGCAGTGAATGGGCCTACAACGATTTTTGTGGTTTGAATTAAGGAAAAAGGTTATTTAAAAGCTTAAGGCACATGGGTACTTACTGATAGTATTTAGCTTCAGAAGAGTTACATGCTTAATTTGTAAAACATAAGGCTCTCTTAAAATATAAAATAGTTGTCTTAAGTTCAAGCCAAAACAACAATAATTATAATGCTATGTTATTACATAATAGTTGGTCAGGCTCACAATTTCTATTATTTTTTATCTTGTTACTTTTTATTGAAATTAAAATTAATCAGATATGAAATTAGCTTTGGAAGAAAATCACTTGGTGTATTATTTATACTTTAGAGAATAAAATACAGGCAGGTTCTTCCAATCATTGCAGATCTAAGAAGACATGTGAGGTGTAAAATGGACATTTACTTTTACTTTAAAAAAAATCAGAGTTACAATAAGTTTCTCAGAAACCATGGTAACAAATTACTTCATGATACAAAATCGCCACAGAAACTTTCCCACTGAATAGCAGATGGGCAGCCTAGTTTCACATTTGTATTTCCCAAATGTAGAATTCAGTAGAGTGGGACTGATAGAGGAAAACCTAGTTCCTAAAATGTGGATATGTTATAAACATAAAACTTTTTTTGCATGATGTTAGTAATTTCATTCTAAGTTAATCAAGCTAATTTGTTGTAATAGGAACTAATGCAAATCGATTTCATTCACAAGGTAATCTAAGTATATGAAACTCTATCTCTATTTAAATTGATTCCCTTAGAAAATTTTCTGTAAGCGCCATTCAACAGAAATGCTCACAGGGACTATCCATAGATCTAATGGTGTTACAAATGGGCAAAGAAATAAATAACATAGACAATAATAATCAAGGGTAAATGCCCTGGCTTTAGCCCAAATCATTTAACAGTATCAGACTTGATTGTGTTCATCATCATTGTTCTTCATTTAGAATAGTGGCATTGTAACTCATGAATGTCAAAGAAGCCCTGTATGAGTTTTGCTTCTGCACTAAACTTAAATATCCAATGCTTAAGTTTGATCTGGAAATGTTGCTATTGTGGTTTTATTTTATATCCCAATTTCCACCAAAAAAATTAAAAGAAAAAGAAGGTGAAAGAGGGATGGAGATTGTGGGGAGGATTATCTTCATTACCTTGGAAAGCAGGTAAAATTTTGCTGAGAGCTAAGCAAATTTTTCTGATAATTCAACTGTCAAATTATCTGGAAGTGGAAGATTTACAAGAGCTAAGATGATTATGGGAGCAAAGATTTGAAAACCATTTGTTGTGTTTTTAACAGGTCTCTTCTTTCAGTTGCACAGCTATGTAAGACAACTCACTCTGTTCACTCTTTTCTTCTTAAAGATTTTATTTATTTATGTTCAGAGAGAGGAGAAGGGTGGGAGAAAGAAAGTGAGAGAAACATGGATGTGTGAGAGAAATATCAATTGGTTGCTTCTCCTGTGCACCCTCGTGGGGGCCGAACCCGCAACCCAGGCGTGTGTCCTGACCCAGAATCCAACCCACGATCTTTCACTTTGCAGGAAGACACCCAACCAAGCCACACTGGTCAGGGCACACACACACTCTGTTTACTCTTGATGTGCCAATCTGAATCTGTTTCTGAGTCAATGAAGTAAATGTCAAAGACAGAGGAAGTTCTAGACCATAACTCATCAGCCTGAGTAACTGCAATACCCTGTAGTCTCACAAATACTTTTACTGTGGCCTGAATACCTGGAAGAAAATAATCACTATTACCTATGAGTTAGACTTTGCTTTTCATGAATCTTTGATCAATCAATCGAAGAGTTAAAACAAACCCACACGACCATAAAGGTGCCTTTACAGAGAAATTTGAGTACTTTTATGCACTTGGGTTTCTTTGCAGTGAGTAGGTACTGAAGTGACATCATTAGATAGATTATCAGCATAGACTTGTATTTGCGTAACGTCATTTTCAAATGTAATCTAAAAATGTAAGTCATGTGAGAATTGTATCAAAAGGAAACCTACCTTATACAGTTCTATCTCTCCAAAAGTTACAAATAGTAAAAGACTATAGGTAACAGAGAAATACTACAGAGAAATACTCAATAAGATAATAAGACTAACTTTAGTGTTTTCATACTTCCCTGAGGAAAATTATGATGTGAAATGGAAATTTTGATTTGTGAGGGAAGAGATGGAAAGAAGGAAGTTTTAGATACTTAGAAAATAACATAAGAATGAGTATCTAGAAATTATGTGGAAGTGGCTAAAAAATAATATGTTAAAAATGTAAGAGGGCCTGAAAGAAGAAAAAATAAGATGTTACAGGAAAATAAAAACAAAATTATAGTGCTTTTGTAATTTTACTTACAGTCCTGGTAATAGAAACTGCCTCCAGACAACGGAAAAAATATTTCCGCAAACATCTTTTGCCGTTGTAGCACAGGCTATTAATACCCAAGTTAAAGAAACTTTGTGAAGAGACTTTTGTGAAGAATTCTTTGTAACATGAATAATAACATCGGATATTATTGAAGACTTAAAAATTTGTCTCATCTTTTTTTGTGTTTATAAAATCATGACTAATTTCCACTGGCTGCATCTATGTTTAAGCCAAGCATTTTAAAGTCTAGAATATGTACATACGAGGTATGTCCAGAAAAAGCCCAGCCATTGTTAATATAACGAGAATGGTTTGTGCTGCATTGATGCAACCTGGCAGCCAAGGAGAGTGGACTAGAATGCACATGTGTGAACAATGACCACTTCACTGTTCTAGAAATCGGGGGCAGTAGACACTGTTTAGTGAGCATGTGTACTGTGAGGCCATCACATTCAAAATGACTGGGCCAGTAGAGCAATGAATATGTTTCAATTTTTGTGTTAAGCTTGAACATTCCTCCATTGCAGGTGTGTCCAATCTGTGGCCCATGGGCTGCATGTAGTGCAGGGTGGCTATGAATGCAGCCCAAGACAAAATCATAAATTTACTTAAAACAGTTTTTGTGCCCATCAGTTTTCACTAGTGTTTTTGTATTTAATGTGTGGCCCAAGACAACTCTTCTTTATCCAGTGTGGCCCAGAGACACCGAAAGGCTGGACAACCCTGCTCCATGGGAACTATTCAGATGATTCAGAAGACCACAGCTATGGGCAACTGGTGATTGGCAGCTTCATGACGACAACGCACCTGCTCATGCATCGCATCTCATGCAGTGTTTTTTGGCAAAATGTCGAATTATCCAGGTGAGTTAGCCCCCCTTATTCCCCAAAATTGGTGCCCTGCTACTTCTGGCTTTCCCCCAAACTAAAATCACCTTTGAAAGGTAAGAGATTTCAGACTGTTGAGATTCAGGAAAATATTACAGGGCAGCAGATGGCGATTGGGAGAACTGTGAGGTCCCAAGGTGCCTACTTGGAAGGGGACTGGGGTATCATTGTCCTGTGTACAATGTTTCTTGTATTTTATATCTTCTTCAATAAATGTCTTTATTTCCTCATAGTACATGGCTGGATACTTTCTGGACAGACCTCGTATATCTTTACAAAACAGATATATACCTGATAAAATGGAATTTTGGTAATTTAATCAGATTTTGAAAATAACTTTTGTTCAAAATGTAACAACACATTTTATCACTGAGAAAATTCACACCATACTGAGAAGCAAAAAAACCTTAAAAATTGGCCATAATCTCATCATGCATAGTTAACAACTTTAAATTTTGGTATACTTTTTCTTTTTTATGCGTTTAGAAAATGTGGGATCATATGTTTTATGATCTATTATACTTTCCCCTTTAATTCATCATGTTGCTATGTTGTTAAATATTCTACCTCATAATTTTATGGCTGCAAACATTTTATTGTACAAATATACTGTAATTTATTAAAACCATGTTATTGGAAATCTTTAAACATAAATCTTTGTTTATATATTTCATTACTTCTTCATATTAAAAGGTTAAGAAGCAGAATTTCTAGGAATGTATTACCTAACTAGGACATGAGTCAAAAGAAAATATTTAGAGTGAGACAGAGAGAGACAAAAGGATGGAAAATATAAGAAAGATCCTGAAAGAAATAACAGATAAGATGAAAATGTATAATATATAATACTAATTGTAGTCCCAGAGAAAATGGCACAGAAGCAATATTTAAACTGCATAACAAAATTTACCAAAATTCTCAGATGATATTTATTAAAATGAAATTTATCAAAATAAAAACAAAAAATCATAACTATGCGTGTTTTATAAAACCAAAAACCAAAAAGAAAAACTTAGGGCCAGCCAGATGAAAAAAGATACATTTCCTTCAAAGGGGCACCATAAGACAGAGTAATGCCTAAACCCTTAAGGATACAGAAAAATTGAAAGTAAAAAGATGCGAAAATATGTACTATGCCAACACCAACCCAAAGAAAGCTGGAGTCACTACATTCATGCTCTATAACTAATAACATAGCTTCAAAATACATAACACAAAATTGTTAGAATTATGAGACAAAATAGTGTAAATTCAGAATCACAGTGGAATATTTTTAATATACATCTCTCAGTAACTAATACAATAAGTAGACAAAAATTCCATGAGCATATAGGGTATTCAAACATGATTGATAGACATATGGAACACTGTACCCAACATACATACCTGTCAAGTGCATGTGGAACATTCATAAAAGCTGACCTATGTTAGCCTAACACAAATTTCATGAATTTCAAAGATTAAATTCATATGTGGTATATTCTCTGGTCACAATGTAATTGGTCTAAAAATCTATAACAAAATATAACTACAAAATGCCTGTATGTTTGGAAATTTTTAAATATACTTCTAAATAACCCATGAGCAAAAGATAAAATTATGGTGGAAATTAGAGAAGATACTTTACATTAAATAACAGTAAGAATATTCTATGTCTAAAACTTGTAAGATTAAGTGCCTGATTAGAAGGAAATTTATAGTCTTAGCTGCACATAATGGCATAGAAAATTGTCTAGCTTGACTAATTTAGATTAGAATCATTGACATCATGCAAAAATATGTTACCCCAAATTTTTCTAACATGTCCTTATTTCAGGGTCAGTTTTTCTTTATCAATCCCCCTCTTCTGAATTCTGCATCTGGGAAGTAAGCATGTGAGACAACTGCACCATCTGCAATTCACTATGAAAATTAGGAAAATGATCTACTTTAATTTCTCAATAAGTTAAGGCAGAACAGTAAATAAACATTTAAAAAGTAGAGGGACCAAGGGTGAACTATGATACAAAGTATGGGCTTTGCATGATGATGTGTTTATGTGGGTTCACCAACTGTTACAAATGCACTGCTGTGGGCCGGGCGTTGGTGATGGGGGAGGCGGTGCATGTGTGAGGCTGTGTATGTGTGAGAGCAGGGGCTATGTGGGAAGTCTCCTTACTTCCCCTCAGTTTTGCTGTGACCCTAAATTATTTTTAAAAATTAGTTTTACAAGTAACTTTAAAATACTGGAAGTATTTTTTTTTAAATGTAAGCGGTTGGGCAAAATTGGAAATATTTGGTAATTTAATGTCTTGTCTTCACATAAACAGATTAGTTATCCTTAAGTCATTCTTTGTGTGAAATACCTCATCCTAATATGTAAAGATATGCTAGTGTTTAAGTTTTCTCTTTTTAACAAGCTTGATCAATGAAAAAACAGATATGAAAAGGTCTGTTAATCATTTAGCTCAGTAATACATAAATGTAACCAATCAATTAAAAATTGAAAGGTAAAATAAATTAGTGGGAAGGAAATAATAGAAATAAATGAAAAAGAAAAAAACAGGAAAAACTAACAAAGCAAAGTTCATTCTTTGAAAAGACTAATAAAAATGGGTAAACACCTGGTGAAGCAGATCAAGGGAAAAAAACAGAATGACAAAGCAAAATTTACTATAGATCATAATTTTAAAGATAAGAGATTATCATGAACAATTTTGTCAACATATTTGAAAATTTAAACTGACAAATTTCTAGACAAATATAATTTCTTGAAATATAAAAACAAACAAAAAACTCTGAAAATTGAATCCATCATTAAAAATCTTCCCACAAGGAAACTCTAGGACTACATATCATTATCAGTGAATTCTATCAATTAGTACTAAATTTCTTAGTGAATGCATGATGCCAATTTATAGAAACTTTTCCAGACAATGATAAAAGGGGGAACAATTCCAAATTAACATAATTTTGATACTGTAACCTATTTTGCTCATGAATACAGGTGCAGAAACCCTAAATAAAATATTAGCAAATCAAATTTAACAATATATAAAAAGAGTAATAAACCTTGGCCAAATTGGAGTTACTTCAGCCATGCAAGTTTGATTGTGTATTTCCAAACTAGATAATTTAATTTCACCACATTAACAGAATATCAGCCCATGGTCATTGGCACCGATTCAAATGCCAGCAGGAATCCCCAGTTTGCAGTGTGGTGAAGAAGGACACTATTTAGTGCTAAGAACTCAGCGGCAATACAGCACTGCTGTGGAACAGCTTCATAAGGCTACAGCATAGCTGTGAAAACAACATAGCCCTGAGGCTGCCCTGGGGCCAGGTCCCTCTTCAGCTAGGCAGCCCCTTGATGGTGCCCTAGCTCTGCCCAGCTTCCAGGCTCCACCAGAACTGTTCTCTTCTACCCCTGTCTGCTCCAGGGAGAAGTCCCCTAGCAAAGACAATCTTCAGTTTTAGGTAGAAAGTGTCATCTGGGGGTCTGGTTTATAAAGACAGATATCCCGCCCAAGGTACCTGGCGGTCAGAGCTGCGCAGCTCCAGTCCATGGGGAAAGCCTCACTCCTATTGGTTGAAATAGGACTTCAGGAACTCCTTTATAAGGGCTGGCTCCAAAGGCAGAAACAAAGCTCGGGCAGGCGGTCCAGAGCAGAGGCTTCAGTGAGTAGTGCAGTTTGCCATGAGAGGCCCCTGTGCAGAATGGGACCCCTTGGTTCTGTTTCATTTAATTTTAATTTTTATTTGAGCCCAATTAGTCACCAGCAGACTTACTGGTAGGTGTTTTTTTTTTCAGGGTTCACAAGAATAATAAAATATATGATTATTAATAGATTTAGAAAAAGCATCTGATAAAATTCAACATCATTTATGATTTAAATCTGTATAAGAACTAGGAATAGAACATATTTTTTTATGATAAAGAAAGCTAACAAGGAAACTACAGAAAAATCTTATTAAATAGTAAAATAGTAAAGGCTTATGCTCTGAAAATAGGAACAAGGAATCCACATCACCTTGTCTTTCCCATACACTGTAGTAATGGAGGTTCTAGTGCAACAGGAATAATAATAAATAAAAGCACAAACATCATAAACTATTTGCAGATATTTTTATACATGTAGAAGATACAAAAGAATCAGCAAATTATTGAATAATAATTTAATAATAAATGAGTTTAACAAGATTTCTGGATACAAGGTCAACAAAAATCAACTTATCTACACACATTTGGAGAAAAATTTTAAATACTATTTAAAATAACAAAATCAACTAGAATAAATCTAATGAAAAGTATATGAGACCTCTGTAAAATGCCATTAAATGTTTTTTAAAGGAAATGTAAAAACCTAAATAGATGGAGGGATATACCATGTTCATGGATTGGAAGAATCATTATTGTCATCATGCCCTTCCTCTCCACATTCATTTATAAATTCAATGCAGTCCCTATCCAACTTCCAGTACATACCTTGTGGAAACTGATGAACCGATTCTTTTTTTTTTTTTACTTTTTTTTTGCTCTTTTATTTTTTAATTTTTTAAAAAGATTTTATTTATTTTTAGAGAGGGAAGGGAGGGAGAGAGAGAGAGAAACATCAATGTGTGGTTGCTGGGGGCCGTGGCCTGCAACCCAGGCATGTGACTTGACTGGGAATCGAACCTGCGATGCTTTGGTTCACAGCCTGCACTCAATCCACTGAGCTACGCCAGCCAGGACTTGATGAACCAATTCTTAAATATATATGGAAACTTAAAGGGCTCCAAATAGCCAAGATGTCCATGAAGATGAACAAAGTAAGAATTAATCAATTGAATATTAATTCTTACTATAAGCTATAGTATTTATGGCACTGTGATAATGGTACAATTACAAGCAAATTGATACATGGGACAGAATTTTAAAATGTGGAAATAGACTTACATGTATAAACTTGATTTATGACAAAGTTGACAGTGCAGAGCAATGAGGAAATGCTGGTCTTTTCAATAAATGATGCTAAGTCTACATGTGGAAAAAATGAATCTTAAACCCTACCTTACATTATACACAAAAATCAATTCTGAATGGGTTACAAATCTGCATATAAAAAGTAAAAACAACACATATATATATAAAACATCATGGTAAAACGTTTTAAACATTAAGCATACAGAAAAAGATTGGTAAGTTGATATATATTAAAATTAAAACCATAGTACATCAAAAGACACTATTAAGAGTAAAAAGGCAAGCCACAGTGGGAGAAGATATTTAAAACATATTTAATTGATGAAGGCTTTGAAGCCAAAATTTATTAAGAACTCTAAATCAACGAGAAAAGATAATCCAAAAGAAAAATGGTCATATCATTAAGAGGGTATCTAAGTGTTCACCTAACATTCCAAAAGGTGATTCCTTCCTAATTTCATTTACAAAATGGGAAATGCAATGTAAACCACTACCAAACCCAGCAAAAGGACTCAAATGTGAAAGACTGACAACCCAAGTGTAGACATGTGGAACAATGTAAACTTTCATATGCTGCTGGTAGAGCATAAACTGGCACAAGTATTTTAGAAAACTGTTTGGTATTACATACTACAATTTAATATATTACCATGTCCCAGCAATTCTAGTTATGTAACATCAGAAATGTGTATGCGTATGAAACATGCCTAAGAATGTTTACAGTAATATTATTCCCAGTAGCCTCAATATGGTAACGACCCAAATGTCCAACAATAGTAGAACAGATAAAAAATTTTTGGCATATTCTTTCATTGGACTGCTATATATTGATGAAAAACAAATTACTGCTATATGCAACAGTATGGATAAATCTCGCAGATATAATGTTGAACAAAGAAGCCAGACACAAGAAATGCCTATGGTATGATTCCATTTATGTGAAGTTCAACAACAACTACAACAACAAAAGCAAACTTGGTTCCTCTGAGTAATGGGGAGGGGCTGGGATTGCTACTAATGTTCTCTTTCTTTGACCTAGGTAGTGGTTACACATGTTAAGTTTATAATAATTTAATCACTTAAGATTTGTGCACTTACCTGTGTATTTGATACACTTCAATTAAACAATGAAAAAATATTGTTGGATAAAAAAACCAAGATGCAAAATTAACAATTAAGGAGAAACAATAATCACAGCTTTGTGCAGCAAAATATCACACATTGTGTAGTGCTCCTCAGAGACTCTTTTCTCCCTTTTCTCAAGCTTCCTAAAGAGACAACATTGGTACCTATATTTCCCTACCTTTAGCACCAAGAACCCAGAACAGTGTCTACAATAGCTCTTCAGTCACTGCTATGGGATGGTGGTCAGCTGGTTCTGGAATCGGCAAGTCAAACAGTGAGTGGGGGTGAAGTCAGAAGTGGCACAAGCAAACTTCCTTAGCAATGTTTCTGAGGTTCTCAACCCAGACCAACCTAAAAATTTATTACTATCAACTCTAAATAAACCTTTTTAAAAACCTTATATACTTTAAAGTAATTATTATTAAAATCTATACATAGTTTCCTAATAACTCTGTAAGTATATTAATGTAATATGGATTGTTAGAAATGTTGGCTGGGCATACTTATTAATTGAAAAATAATTATGGTATCTCCTTTGGATTTCTCAATAGTTAGCCTTTGTTATATTAAAAAATATTTGGTTGTTTCACTAGCTTGGCTTTCTCTCCCAACTTTTGACTACGTGGTATTATTATGGGGAAGAAAAATGGTGTAAGAGTGTGTGACACAGGCTTCATATTTATCTCTTTTAGTATATATTTATATTTATCTATACACATATGTACATAAATGTGCTTGGGTAAAGTGCCAGGTAAGGACAGATGTCTTGCGTGGCATATAGCTCGGTGAGAAGGGAAGCTGGCAGAGAATTGAAAATTCTATTATAGTACACAAATTGTTCTTATAGTCACATAATCATTCTATAAATATTTATTGAATTTCTTAAATTTGCAAAATATTGTTCTAGGTACTTGCAATACCATAATGAACAAATCAGATAAGATCCCTGTTCTCACAAACTTACAGTTAATGCAAGAGACAAACATTAAGCAAGCTACACAATTATTTCATGACAATTGTGATGAGTGCTATTGAAGCATATAACATATAAAGAATGGGAGCCTGTAATTAGGGAATCAAAGGGGAAGGATGCTTGAGCTAGTTTTTAAATAAAAGGACCTAACTGATAATTTTTTTTAAATAGAAGACCTCCTTAATAAGAGGACTCCCCTCTGTTTTTACAGCACCCAGGCAGCACTTGGATTCCATTAACGACCTTTTTGGTAGACAGTCACTTTTGACACAGCTTGGGGTGTGTCCCATTCCTTCCTGTCCCCCTTAGCCCTTCCCCATGATGGAGAACTATCCTGTAGGATGAGCACACAGAATCAGGTAGCCAGATGTCCCCGACTTTAAGTCCAGGTGCCTGTGCCTGTTAGTTTTCCATCTTACTGCTACTGTGCTCAGTGCTATCTGTCATCTTGCCCCTATCCCCAAGTAGCTGGAGTCCAGCCCCTGTGCTGTCCCCTTCCCAGTGCCTGGACCCCCATGTCAACCCGGGGACATCCTGACACCCCCTCACCTGAAAGGGCTTCCTTCATGAGGTGGCAGACTGTGCACAGTGAGGGACAGAGGACACCTGAGGTCAGAGACAGAGGGGCATTGTAAACGAGTCATCCTTCAACCCTGATGGGGAATGGGAGGTGCCTAATTCCAAGGAATTACATGAAACAATTGAGATCAGCAAGAGTGGTGTGGTGAGCAACAAGGGCAGTGGCCTTGGATGGAACTGGTGTGGTAAGCAGGGACAAAAAAGCATGCAAGACTTACAGATTGGGTTAATAATTTTGTTCTTTATCCTAATATTGTGTTGATCAAGAAGTCCATGTGTTTTTTTTCATAAGACATTTTTCATTTTCACCAATAACTTTATTGATTTGGACATTTTGAGTATGTCAGCTATCTCTCACATTGATTGTTCTCAATTAATATCTCCATTTGATCACTATCAACTTCAACTGGTCTACCAAACTGGGGAGCATCATCCAGTGAGAAATCTCCAGTATGAAACTTCGCAAACCACTTTGATATGTTTGATCAGTCATAACACCTTCTCCATATGTTGAACAGTTTTTTTGTGTTTCAGTTGCATTTTTACCTTTCTTGAAATGAATAAAGCATAATATGCCAAAAATGTGTATTTTTTCCATCTTTAGTATTAAAATGGATACACAAAAATTCACCAATTTTGATTTTTTTAATGCACATTGATATGACAGCTGTCACAATACAATCTAACAAAATTATTTCAAATGAAGTTAAAGACAACTAAGAGCTATTATAGCCATTTTATGGAAAAAAACCAAACAAATTTTGGCCAACCCAACAATTACAGGATGTCATTAAAGGGTCTTAAGCAACCACTCCAATGTAGGAGCAGGTTGGTATTGCATAGAGTTTTGGTCTGGTAATCAAACCTACAGCAAGGATCATAGGCCTTTGAGGAAATCATTAGCCTCCTGGAATGGCTTCCTCATGCAAATTGTGAATTTGGACTAGATGAGCACTAAGGTTTCCTTCAGCTCTAAAATTCTGTGAATACTTCTGTATATTCAAAGCCAAGTGTCACTTACAGGTGACCTTGTTAAAAAAATTAAAATTATACTTGACATACAATGTTATATTGCTTTCAGTTGTACAATATAGTAATGCCACATCTTTATAATTAACGAAGTGGTCACCCCTTAAGTCTAGTACCCATCAGACCCAAAAGACAGATTTGGGTGAACTTTTCCCATTTGTAGAAATGAATGACATTTAGATCCAATTGAGTCATAGATCTACCTAAGTAATGGTGACAGGGCTGAAGTTTATTCTGAAAGGCTGGGAAATCTTCTTTAAGGTGGGAAATGGGGAAGATGGTAGGGACCAGATGCAAAGTGAGTGTAATCAATGCTTGTGAGGATAGACAGCAAACAGATGAAGGCAAGATGGGGAAAATTCAGCTTACTAGGATCATTTAACTTAAAGACAGTGGCAAAGGAAAGTTTAACAGTGGGAAGGGATTAGTTATCAGCAATTCCCTTTTCCCAATTATACATTTTGGCATCTATAATTGACATTTCCTCAAACTTGTGTCTTGCGTACCGTTTTGCAAAAAGAGTTTCAAGCATCCCATTCCTTGAGATTTGCTCAAATAAAACTCCGATTTAAAAACTCTCAAGCGGAGGTGAGAGCAACTTTATAATCTGAAGGACAATTGTGTGGGTTTTGGGGGAGGAGTAGGTATAAGGAACTGGAATTCCAAAGTGTTGATGTTAATAGGATTTTGGTGATCACTTATGAAACACATTCCCAATTTAACAGCGGAAACCTTTGGGGTGGCTTTTACAAGGTATCAGTAAAAAGAGCCGCAGCCCTCTTCCCGGTCTAGGGGAGCATACCGGAGGCTGGATGCCGGGCGGCCTCTGAATGCCTTACTGCCTGGGGCTCTCTTCCTTTTTTGAGGGTCGCCCGTTTGGTCTCCCTCTCGTTCCCCCCCAGGTGCTGGGGAGGACAAAGGGTGCAAAGTGGGCATGGTGCCCGCCATGAGCCTCAAAAAGCGCAGGTTCTACTGGATCACCGAAGAGACTTCAAAATTGCCCAGAGCCGATCACCAAGCGGTCACTGCGCCCGTACCAGTCCGCGCGGCGGCCCCACACGAAGCTGTCCCACAGCAGCCACAGAGCATGGTCCTTGGGGAAGAGCAACAGCGACTTGCCCAACTTGGTGGTGAGGCTGCGGTGGGCCGCCACGCCGCAGGCTAGCTTCGAACCGACCTTTGTTGAGGGGGAGGCGGGGCCTGCTGCTCTCCGCGCGCCGGTAGAAGCGGCGTCTGGCCTGCCCGTTTCCTTCTCGTTATCTCCGGCCACCGGAAAGGCTGAATTGGAGCCCCAAGTCGGGGGCGTACATGGTTCTTGGATATCTTCCTCCTCCTCCCGGCAGTCCTCCACCGAAAGCAGCCAGCCACCCGCAGAGGGATACAAATTTCGCGGGGACAGAGCTAAGGTGGGCGGTAAAAACGCACGGACCGGAAGTGGTGGTTGTCATAGTTACAGACGTGGCCAGCCAGGTCCCAGCTCCCACAAACAAAACTAGACTCTCTAAAGGCTGTTTTAGCCAGTTGATTTGGGAGAGGACCAGACCGGAAATCGCTGTTTCCATGGTGACCCTTTAGCGGGTTGCCTGGTACTTGACCCATTTTGGTCTGTTTGAATCTCTGCTGTAGCGTCATTTCTAACAGATTCTGGATTGTCTGCGGCCATGATTCCTGGGAAATACCGCTCAGTTTCTGGCCGGGCTGCGAACAACGTAGGTTGCGTCTTTTACTTGCCCTTTCTTTCCATTCGTATCGTCCTTTCTGGCTGGCGTCTTTGTCCTAGGTGATGTATTGTTGGGCCCACGACTGCTGAGTCTGCTTAAGCTATTGTGTGACGGAGGCTTGAGATTCGTGGAATGGACCAAGGCACTTTGAGGGCATTAATTTTGTGTGATGGTTATTTGAAGTCTTGTCCCAGATCTGGGTTTCCCAGAAGGTGGAGCTGGGCTCCTGTGAAAGGCTAAGGTTAATTTACATTTCTTTAACTAGTCAGTTTTTTTTAAATTAAGAAAATAATTTATTATTAACAGACACCCCCATCTTCTTCACCTGTTCCATTAATATATTTACTTAAGCCTGAAATGTCAGGTGTCAAAATCCTGCGGTGCTAAATAGAGGGTTAAATTGCTGCAGACATTTTAGAAAATAAATCACAGTGAAAGCTTTAATTTTTAATTGTGATTATATTGTTTTCAGCAAATTCTCAGAACATAATCAAATGCCAGAAACAAAAAGCAAACACTCTGTTAATTCTTTATTTGCACTGTTTTGGGGAGGAGTATGTGTGTATGTTTAAGTTGAGAATATATTTTATGGTTTAATTTTTACATTGCAGGTGAACTGTGGGCTTCATCTGGTTATTCAAACATCGTCTCTTCCTGAAAAAAACAAAGTAAGAAATAGCATGATTTATAGTGTAGACTCTGAACTGGAAATTTTAAGTACATTTATTTTAGTCCCAAATTTAAACGTAATTTTTATTTTCTTCCTACATAAAGTAAAACAAAACAAAAACGAACCTCTTTTAAAAACTGAATCTTATTTCACCAATTGCAAGAGTAAGATTATTTTTAAACATTTAGACATTTTTAAAAGATATTTATTTATTTATTTATTTTTCTTTTAGAGAGGGGAAGGGAGGGAGAAAGAGAGAGAGAGAAACATTAATGTGTGGTTGCCTCTCATGTGGCCCCCATTAGGGACCTGGCCTGCAACCCAGGCATGTGCCCTGACTGGGAATCGAACCTGCGACCCTTTGATTCACAGCCCGTGCTCAATCCACTGAGCCAGCCAGGGCACATTTAGACATTTCTTAAATCAGAATCCTTCATAAAATTGATGACACATTGTCATTGTCATTCATTTGGGAAAGTATTTTCTTTCTAAGTAATGGGTAAAATGGTGGTGTGTCCTGCTACTAATGGAATCTTGTCCTGGATAAAGTGTAATAATTTAGGGTAACATATGTGTACATTTCAGTTAAAATAAGGGGAGAAAAATAGATTAGTAGTGGAAATAAATTAGGCTTAATGCTATTTAGAAGTTAAGATATGAAGAGGAGATTCTTGTTTTTCCCAAATAATTTCTCCATATCTCTGGTATTTCCATAATCTCTGGCTTCTCATTTGATTTTTGAGGTACATCTGTTTTTCTTTCCTTCTTGTCACACTTCAGCACTCAAACATACTCACTTCCCACACAATTGTCTCAAGACACAATACAATTTTTCTCCTTTAACAAAGTTGTACATCTCAGACCATCCCAATTCACTTTTTAAAGAATGAATAAAATGTTTAGTGTATGTCAGTGGAGGAACTCTAAAGTGAAGGGCAGACTTTACAGAAAACAGCAAGAGAAGGGTGAGTAGGGGCATGAGGAGGATGGGGAGAAGGATACAAGTCAAGGAGGCAGCATTTCACCCCGTTCTGAATATGAAAACGAACACTTGTGAACTAGAGCATTTGATCATCTTGAATAAATAGCAGTTAGCTAAATTAAATGAAAATATTCTTTATTATAATTGGTCACAGTAGATCCCCTCCAAAGCTTTGTTAATTGATTTCACTGGACAAATCCTATTCTAGCATTACAGTGTGTTTCTAGGAATGATGCACCTTATCCATATTCTTTCTAAACAATTTATTTTCCCTTGTGTGGACATAGGTTTTGAGAAAATACCTTTAGTTCATATATTTCATAAGACAATGCAAATGCCATTATGATGGTTGTAGTATGGATGAATCAAAAGCATCATAATTTTCAAAAACACTCATGTAGGTTTTTTGTGGCTAATCATGAGAAGTTGATTTTATTTTTTTCTATTCTGTCAAATAATTTAAAAGAGAAATCCTTTCATAGAAGGTTTAGGTATACAATCTTTTTATGTTATAATTGGACTCAAAGGAATTCCAATGATAAAACTGATTTTTCCAACAATTTAGTTTTTGTATGTTTTTGCTTCTGTTTCTGAGAAAATGATTCTTTTAATCCTTGTATTTGTGGTGAGGGTATGGAGGAATTGGAAGTGCCTCAGACTAAAGTCTAGTTTCATCTTATCTCATGAAATTGACTCTGATTCTGCGCGTGTGTTAAAATACACATAACATAAAATTTATCATTTTAATCACTTTAAATTGTATAGATCAGCAGTGTTAAATACATTGACAATGTTGTGCAGCCATCACTACTATCTACTTCCAGAATTCAGTATACCCATTAAGCAGGCACTCCCCAGGTCTTCTACCCCAACCAACTAGAAGCCACAAATCTGCTTTCTGTCTCTATAGGTTTTTTACTCTTGATGTTTCATAAATGGAATTATGCAATGTGTGGCATTTTGTGTCTGTATTCTTTCACTTAGCATGATGTTTTGAAGGTTTATCTGTATGTTGTAGAATGTGCCAGGTATTGTGTGTTATTTTATGATTATCTTTATTACTTATTGTTATGTTCTTATCTAATTTTTTTTAATCATTTTTTTTAGGTTGAATTAAGGCTAAATAAAGAAACAGCATCCTTCTCTGGCCGGCTCTTACAACATGACCTTGAAAGAAACTACTCAAGTAGGCAAGGTATTATCAGTGAGTAGAGATCAGATATGGTTTAATCTTCTTTGAATATTGTTTAATAATATTGACTTTATAGATCCAAATAGACTTGAATTAAAAATGAAATGGTAAATTGGTTACCAAATTGGTTTGGTATTTGCTTAAGTCAGAATTTATTTTATGTCCACAGCATAGTAGATTATTTCCAACACAGCAAAGATACTGTATTTTAGTTTGGGGGTGGGCCATGTATAAGAGAATCAGAAAGAATCTTCTAAATACTGTATTAGAACTAGGAAAAATGGCTAATTAGTGAAGGTAAGAGTATGGGCACACAGATCTTTAGGAAATAAAACAATAGCAAGAGTAGAAAGTTAGGAGTGGAAAAGAAATAACCTCCCTTAAAATTCATATAATTATAGATATTTTATATCAAGGGCCTTAAACTTTAGAGTGCATCACCCGAGATCTTGTTAGAAATGCAGATTTTTAGTGCTCCCCTCACCCTTTTTCCGTTCCCCATCCTGATTTATTTAAACGAAATTTTAATAAATGATTCAAGGGATTCTGAAGGATGTGGTTTATGGATCACACTTTGAAAAATACTGTCTTATATGATCTGGTTGTATTTCTGAAATGCATTTTTCAATTTAGGAGAAATTTCCTTTAGTACAATACAGTTGGGTTTTTAGTTGGTCGTTGACAACTGTTAGCCATTGGTAATGTGCACTACCGGATCCTTCTGTACAGCACCATGCCCACCTCCTAGGATTCTGTATGAGAGGGCTGATTGGTATAGGCCTCTTTTTGTTCCTCTCATTGCTGCATGAATATTTGATTAGTTTCCTTTTTTGTTTCATTACTTTTGGGGCTTACTCATGGGTCTTTCTAATCTGACATGATTTTTCTCTATCCTTTTCCTACACTCCTGCCTTGGCTGACTGCTGGGCATGCCATCAACCTAACCACAGTTCCGCGGTGCAGGAAACATCTGTCTTGTTTTCTTTGGTTCAGTTGAATACATGTTTACTGAGTGTGCTATGTGCCAGACAATGAATTAGGCACAAAGTTATAGCTATAAAGAACCTGGAAGATCTCAAGTAGGGTTTTTTATGTTAGCATTGTGAATTTCCTTCACATTTTTCACAACACTATCTTAAATTATTTTTCAAATTATGAGTCAAAATTAAATACTTTTCCCAAGCTATTCTCAAGTTAGAGGAGGAAGTTGGTATACAGATTTGTGAATGCCTGGCCACGTAAATTTATCTAAATCATAAAGTATTCCTAGATGTTTGCTAATGAGGAAACAGTATGAAGGCACTGAATTTTGCGAGCCTGAGAGATGAATAAAGTCTTACGTGTAAATAATGACCCATAAAACACAAATTAATTCTTTAGGATAAATAAACCTACTTATTTTTTTACTAAAAGGTTTCATTCAAAATCATTTTCTGTGACAAACCACTCATTTGTACCTGTTTTTTTTTTCAAAATGTGCCTTCTCCATAGTGTCAGGCAGTTTCATGCAAAGAAATCCACATAGTATGTAGCTGTCTTCTTGACTTCTGCTCACAATTCTACCTCCAAAAGCATAAAACTTTGGAAAAATTATTAGTAGCACTGTATCAGGAAAAGTTTGGGGATTTCTATTTAATAAACTATATCCTGATACCTAATTGTATTAACTGATTTCACCTCATTTTTTCTCTATTTTTCAAAATTAATTGAACTTATGTATAGTTGGCCCTTGAACAATACTGGTTTGAACTGTGTGGATCCACTTATACATAGATTTTTTTCAATAAATATGCAGTGGGCACATTGTATCCCTGGGTTGTGCATTCATGGATTCAGCCAACCCTGGATGAAAACCAGTGTTTTCCATCCGTGGTGAGGAGTCTGCTGATGCTGAGGGTCAGCTGTGTACATTGTTCTGTGCCATGTTATATAAGGGATTGGAGCATCCATGCATTCTGCTATCTGCAGGGGTGGGCTCCTGAACCAATCCCCCATGGACACCAAGGGATGATTGAAGGTTTGGGGCAGTCAAAAGTTCTATTTTCAACTGCATGGGGGTTGATGGTGCCCGTTACCTTCATGTTGTTCAGCATAAATTAACCAAATGTACTCTCAGTCCTAAGTAAAGAAACTATGTTTTAGTTAGGCTGGTTTTTCAAATACTTGGTATATGATTTCTTTTAGACTTTTTAGAATACTATTAAGAGTTAACCCCTGTATCCTTGAAATTTTGTAAGAGATATTTCAGGGACAACTATACAGTAAAATCTCAAATAAACCTTAATTGATCAAGTCCCTTAATTAAGAATTCTAAAGTGTGTATATAGAGAGGAAGAGGCAATGCTTAACTTTTAAGATCATGGTAAATCACTGGAAAATCTAGAATCAGGATTCTGGCTAGTAAACACTCACAAAGATAAGGCTGAATGGACACATATATATGACCATGTACTTTATTGTTCAGCCAGTCAGCCAGCAGCAACCCACCCATATATCATCCATCCATCCATCCATCCATCCATCCATCCATCCGTCCGTCCATCCATGTATTTAGGGTGAAATGAAGTGAAGATTCTTACCAATGTTGACCTTATGCCTCTAAACAACTGTGAGATCCTAATTATGAAAGAATTCATTCAACAATTTTACACTAAAATATAAGAACTTCTTATTTTAACAGTAATACTATATACAAAATAGATTTCCTATTAACTCTTAGTAAATTGGAAAATTAGTTAATTTACTGATTTCCTACTGAATTTAGATTCTTAAATGAGTATAAAGAATATAAAATGAGGTCTGTCTCTCAAGTAGCTTGTACATTTAACTGGGAATAGAAAGGCTACATATCTGGTAAATTAAGTAGTGATATATGAAATAAACAATAACAGAAAGTATTTCAATTAAAATTTTGTCACTTAGTAATGCAGTTTATTTGTAGGATGAAACATCCCACATATATATGTGGATTTTTGATACACATATATACATATATTGGTATTTATATATCCATATATTTAAGTGGACACTTCAATTACAGATCACTCTGATTCCCAATCATTTAGAGGGTCTTGTTTGTGGATTTTAAGGCTTTGCTATTCCATCATTCTCATCTCTTGCTATTTATTGTAAGAAACATATCACACTGATGGTGATAGTCAGTTTGTGTGAATAGTGATTATCATAGGAGTGGAACAGTATGAAGATGTCACAATTCTTACAAAGTTTAAATCTGTATCTTAAATTGAGGATTGGCTTGAAGTCTTTACAAAAGAACTTTAAAAATCTAATTCTGATGCTAATAAGAGAAATCAAGGTTGGCTATTGTCTGGAGTTTTTCCTTTGTCTGACCAGTTAATCCTTAATCAGTTAATTCTTAGACTAATTTTAGTTTGTTTTTATTTCCAAATCACTTTACTAAATGATGGTTGCTTGAGTACTCTGCTAGTAGCTGGTCATGTCACCAGACCATTTCATTGATGAACATGATGTCAATTCTGAATGCCTGTGATATTTCATGATATTCAGAAAAGTGGGGTGTGAGCACTGATTATTTTGTTCAAGAAGCTAGGTGCATGATTCTTTGGTTTATACCTTTCATACCTGAAGAAGCTAGCAAATACCATTGCTTTCTAGCTCTTTAATACAGTCTATATGGAACTTAATTTTAAGCTGCCATCATGTTGTCTGATGGCCTCCCAAAGAGTATATTAACTTCCTACACGTGGCTTTATCTTTTCTTCTTATTGGTCAGTTTAAGCAGCAGAATTTTGTGGTAATCCTAGCTTCTATTTTACTGCTTATCGCTCCCCTCAACATCAATTGCTGCTTTCAGGAAATTTTCTTTTCATAGAAGAATATACAGTAGAATTGCTCTGGTGTCATACTGTCACCTTTGATCCATTACTCAAATCTTACCTCATTTCTGTTACTTCTCAGCATCTCTTCTGGACTATCCTACATTCTTCTAGGGCTTTAATATCCACCTCCCCCCAACCCCATCTGTAACTACCTTGTTTAAGTGAAAAATAACAAGACACATTTATGTGTGAGTGTATCATTAGGTATTATTTTTTATTCTGCATTTCGTGCATGTTTTATATAGTTTGTTAATTTCATATGGGTTTGTCCATGAGATTGAAATCTACCTAATGGAAGAGACAACATCTAACTAAGAACCTATAAATGTCATGGGGTGTCATCTACCCTCAGTCTCATCACTGTAAGTGTGTAGGATTTGTTGACATCCACTTTGGTCCTGCAGTATTCTGTATGATAGTAGCTGAGCATACCAAAAAAAGTGATGATGTGAGGTTTACATTTGCTATTGAAACTACTTTTTCTGTATTTTTTGTCGCAAAGTCATGTATTGTGTAGCTTTGTGATAAACTTTTTGATATTTTGAAGGAGATGGAAGAGTAATAAGCCCTTCGCCTCGTAATAAATCATCATGCATCTCATCCACAACAAACGTGACAGAACTATATGGGCTGGACATGAAAACTGCCATGAGCTCCTTTTCAGCATTTGGAGATTCTTCCATTCAGATACCTTCCAAGTCCAGAATCCGGCAGGGCTGTCATAGTGCTGGCCCCAATGTACCTGGTAATGAGGGACTATCGTCTCAGTTATAAGAGAGTTCAAATTTAGTACTAGGTGTCAGCATTATAAAGGGATAAAGATAGCACTAGATTATTTGGCATACACAGTACACATAGTTTAGGTTTGAGGAGGAAAGAAACAAACTCAAATTTAGTAGTTAATTTCAAATATGGGGAGCTATGGAAACTATACTTTCTAGAAAAGATATTTGTAGGTACCAAAGTTCTCCAAATATAAGGTGACTTTAGTTTTAAGATTTTAAAGGTTTTTCTTAATCAGGTAATTTGTCATTTTCAATAGGTGATCATATTAATTTGGTGAGCTCATCAATGCCATCATTTCCCATTCTCCAGCGCTCTTCTGAAGAGAAAATTCTTTACTCAGACAGGTTGACCCTAGAAAGGTGAGGACAATTTATTTTATTTTAATTCATTGACTAGATAATATATAGGCTTGGTATAAGATTTGAAAGGTACAGAAGTCTCCCTCGTCTTGTTCTCCAGCTATCTAGCTCTCCTACCACTGTTACCAATTTTATATTTATCCTTTGAGGAATATGGGGAGGAATTTTATATCTGCATAATGTGAAAAGCTTGACTATACTCTAAAAGAGTACTAAGTAACTCTAGAAGATGACCAGTGAAAATGGATTTTAGGATAGAAAAAGCTTTGCAATATAGTCCTCACGTAGGCTTCTGGGCCCTGTTCAGTGGAATTCCCTGTCACCTCACTAGGTTCACCACCTCCTGACCTCTCCTTCACTCACTCTGCCTCCTTGAATACACCAAGCTTACATTTCAGGGCTTTTGCACTTACTGTCCCCACATGTCTGTGGGCTCATTTCCTTTCCTCCTTTAGGTTTTTACTCACATGTCTTTAACTCAGGGATGACCTTCCCTGGCCACCCTCTCCGAAGTTGCAACCCTTTTTACCCTGGCAGCTCCCTTCTCTGCTTAATTTTTCTTCTTAGCACTTATCACCTTCTAACATATTAAATATTTTTCTTACCAAGTTTATTATTTGTCTTCTCTTACTAAAATATAAGTTCCACAAACACCTGGAGTTTTTTTCAGTTCTGTATCCTCAGCATCTAGAACAGAGCTTGGGACAAAAGGCCCTCTCAATAAGACTTTTTTGAATGAGTAAATATATTGAGGACTTGATCCCTATCTTTAAGTCCAGGAAGTTATCTGCAGGAGGAGGGTGGGTGAAGGATCCCAGCCCTGCCTTAGCAGTGCATGTCTGACCGCAGATTGTTAAGCAGACTTCTTAGCTTAGCAGTGCACACCTGACAGGGGAAGTCACAGAGCATTTGTATTTGGGAGAAAGCTGTCTAGAGAGTGTGGCCTGTTGTTTTGTAGCAAAGTAACATTTGAAGGCAGTTACTCCTATGACATCTTTGTGGTATTGTTGCTTTTTGAAATTCTAATGCTATCTAACACAACTTTCATAATATCATTTAATGTTTTGATGGATTTTGTGGTAATTTTTAATGTCAGTCTTTAAAAATCCAGACAAAAATAGTGCCCCAGCCCTTTAGTTTCATGTTACTTGAGACTGACAGGAGCCAGTATTTTTAAGGTAGTGACTTAAGTTAGGCACTTGTGTTGTAGCTTGGGGTGACTCGGCAGTTGCGAAGCTGGTCTTCGGCACGTGGGCCTCTGGGGTAAAGAAGCAAACTTTGATCAGGTGGAGACTTGTTTACTTAGGAAAGTCAGGCCCAAGGGAATTGACTCAGCTTCAAAAGCTGGTTATGAAATGGCAGGATCACAAAGATGTCATAGGCCTAATTAGTACCAGGCCTGATCAGTACCAGGATGTGCAGTCACAAAAGCTGGGCTAGCAGCAAGGTACTTGGGGATCATTATTTGAGAGCCATGGGTAACAGCAGTGATTTTTAAAGGGAGATCTGCACTACTGTGCTGTTTCTTAGTCCAGAGACTAAGGGATTAAGAGTAGAATCCAGCCCCGAGAAGAAATGCATGGAAGAGCTGGGCTCTGACTGTTCTGGAAGTTAGGGTAGGCCTGGAGTACCAGGCATGCAGCTCAGCAGCACCAAGTAGAAAATCAGAGGCAAAAGCGTAATCCAATAGACACCTCAGTGATGGGGTAGGAGGTGTAGCAACTCAGCGATTTTGTAGGCATAACAGGCTCTCCTGGACACCACTGGGTAATAACCCAGTGTGTGTGTGTGTTTGCTTGTTGCTGGATGACAGGGACTTAGAGGGTTACGGGGCATGCAGGTGAGTCTTGGAGTTGGGACTTAGTCACTGGATTTAAAATCTGAGAAAGTGATATTTCAAGTTGCAGAGGCTTATGTAAGAGGTGGGTGAAAGTTTGTGTGTGTGATTCTATTTTAGTGATACTGACTCAAGAATTAGGATGAACTAGAAGCTGGATTATCAGTAAATTTAACTATGAGAAACAAAGGGAGACTGAAGCAGGAAAAATGAGACAATATATGCTTTTTGCTAAACTGGTGCACAAAGTTATAAATTTTAAACTAGAATACTTATAATTTATAAAACAGAAGTACCAAATGAAGTAGTATAATTGAGTGCATGAAATGAATTCTAAATACTAAACACATTAAAAGAATTAAACTACTACCTAATTTTTTTTCTTTTCTTTAATTTAAAACCAATTTCTTCAGGGTCTATATTTTTATTTATTTATTTGTAATATATTTTAGTGATTATGCTATTACAGCGGTCCCAGTTTTTTCTCCCCTATATTCCCCTCTAGCCTGCACCACCCCTCCCACCAGCATTCTTCCACCTTAATTCATGTCCATGGGTCATACATATAAATTCTTTGGCTTCTCCATTTCCTATACTGTTCTCAATCTCCCCCTCAGGGTCTGTATTTTTGAACACCATGTCTTTGTCAACCATTACCATTCAGTTATTACTTGGTGTTAACCAATTTTTTCTTTTTATGTGGAGGATTCCAATCACTCGTAGAGTTTCACTTACGCTTATAGAACTCTGATTTATTTGCTTTAAAGGTTCCATTAACTTGGTTTTTACCGAAATGAAATATTTCTAATTGATTTTCCTATTAGAATTGTTCACACTTTGATCAATAGAACTACACTTTCCTTGAAGACTGTTGAAAATCTCAGAGTAAAATCATTTCTCTCTGGTCATTTAACTACCTTAGTAGAATTCTTTATTTTTTATTTATTTATTTATTTTATTTTTATTTATTTGTTTTTTATTGTTGTTCAGGTACAGTTGTCTCCATTTTCCTGCCATGACTTTCCCCTGCCTCACCCATCCCACCTCCCACTCTCAGTCCTACCCTCCTTTGGCTTTGTCCATGGGTACTGTATACATGTTCCTTGACAACTCTTCCCCTTCTTTCCCCATTATCTCCCTCCCCCTCCCCTCTAGTCCCTGTCATTTTGTTCTTTATTTCCATGTCTCTGGTTATATTTTGCCTGCTTATTTGTTTTGTTCATTAGGTTCCACTTAAAGGTGAGATCATAAGGTATTTGTCTTTTACCGCCTGGCTTATTTCACTAAACATAATGCTCTCCAGTTACATCCATGCTGTCGAATTCTTAAAGGGCCCTGCACATAATAACTTCACATGTAGTACATTATAACTCTTTGTATAATGGAGGTTTACTGTCTTAAATATAGCTTAAGACATATATTGGTACGGTTTCACCCTACCCAATAGCATTTTAAATATTCTGCAAAGTTCAGAGTTAGCGTTGAACATGTAAACATATATTTAAAATCTTATGTGTCTGCAGAAATGTGCAACAAAGGATGAAATTGCTTTATCAAAGTGAACTGTAGATGACTGAATTTCTTGCTCTTCCTAGTATCATCCAGCTCAAGAGTCTATAATTCTGAGACACCCTTTTTTATGTTTTTCTTTTTTTCCTGATGACTTAGTTACCTGGGCAGTCTTTCTATCAGTCGATTGATGGATGGCATGGGCATTTCTCTGGTTATGTGACGTGGTTCTTTAAACCATCATAAACCTCTGTTGCATAAGGCATTTACATTGAGTCGTGTTCTGATATTAAGTCAATTTTATGTGAAACAATTTATGTTGGCAATTTTAAAATATAATGAAAGCTTAGACTTCATTTTAATAATTACCGTTGTCAAAGTATATTGGCTTTTATAGGAATGGTTTACAATTTGATCTAAGATGCTTAGTTCATGGAGGCAAGAAGTGGTTCTAGTTGTCTTTTTCTCCGTATAACATGGGAGCACAAAGATACTAATAATATTTATAAGAGAAGGCAGGTTGCCAATTCAGAATCTTATTAACCTTTTAAATGTTTCTTAGGCAAAAGCTGACTGTATGTCCTATTATCGATGGAGAAGAACACCTTCGTTTGTTGAACTTTCAACACAATTTAATAACTCGAATCCAAAACATTTCTAATCTACGGAGGCTAATATTCTTGGACTTATATGATAACCAGATTGAAGAAATTAGTGGGCTTTCTACTCTAAGATCCCTCCGTGTCCTCTTGTTGGGGAAAAACAGGTAATCTTTGCGGAGCAGTTTTTGTTTATTTCGGGCTAATGTTGAGTCCTGTGGTGTTTAGATGGCAATTCAGAATTAAAAAATAGTTAAAAACATAGTAGACTAAATGTTTTGAAAGATTTTAAAAATATATTTTATTGATTATGCTATCACAGTTATCCCATTTTCCCTTTAGTCACCTCCCCGGCCGCCCCGCACAGCCCCTCCCACCTTTATTCCCTCCCTACCCTGCTTAGTTCATGTCCATGGGTCACACATTTAAGTTCTTTGGCTTCTACATTTCCTATACTAGTCTTAACTTCCCCATGTCTATTTTCTATCTACCATCTATGCTACTTATTCCCTGTACCTTTTCCCCCATTCCCTCCTCCCCTTCCCTGCTGATAACCTTCCATGTGATCCCCATTTTTGTGATTCTGTTCCTGTTCTAGTTGTTTGCATAGTTTCTTTTTAGGTTCAGTTGTTGATAGTTGTGAGTTTGTTGTCATTTTACTGTTCATATTTTTTTTCTTAGTTAAGTCCCTTTAACATTTCATATAATAAGGGCTTGGTGATGATGGACACCTTTAACTTGACCTTCTCTGGGAAGCACTTTTTCTGCCCTTCTATTATAAATGAAAGCTTTGCTGGATAGAGTAATCTTGGATGTAGGTCCTTGCCTTTTATGACTTGGAATACTTCTTTCCAGCCCCTTCTTGCCTATAAGGTTTCTTTTGTGAAATCAGCTGATAGTCTTATGGGCACTCCTTTGTAGGTAATTGTCTCCTTTTCTCTTGCTGCTTTTAAAATTCTCTCCTTATCTTTAGTCTTGGGTAATGTAATTATGATGTGCATTGGTGTGTGCTTCCTTGGGTCCAACTTCTTTGGGATACTCTAAGCTTCCTGGACTTCCTGAAAGTCTGTTTCCTTTGCCAGATTGGGGAAATTCATCTTCATTATGTTTTCAAATAAGTTTTCAATTTCTTGTTCTTCCTCTTCTCCTTCTGGCACCCCTATGATTTGGATATTGGAATGTTTAAGGTTGTCCTATAGGTTCCTAAGCCTCTCCTCATTTTTTTTGAATTCTTGTTTCTTCATTATGCCCTGGTTGAATGTTTCTTTCTTCTTTCTGGTCCAAACTGTTGTTTGAGTCCCGGTTTCCTTCCTGTCACTGTTGGTTTTTGTACATTTTTCTTTATTTCACTTTTCATAGCCTTCACTTTCTCCTCTATTTTGCAACCATAGTCAACCAATTCTGTGAGCATCCTAATTACCAGCGTTTTGAACTATACAACTGATAGGCTGGCTAGCTCTTTGTAACTTAGTTGTATTTTTTCTGGGGATTTCATCTGTTCTTTCATTTGGACCATATTTTTTTTTTCTCAGCATGCCTATTATGTAGTAAGGGTGGAGCCCTAGGTATTTGCTGGGGTGAGGCAACCTACTTCACCATGTTGTGCTGTATGTGGGGGAGGGGTCTGAGAGGGAACAGTGCCTCTTGCTCAGCTCTTTGCTGGTTTTCAGTCACTTCCCCTGCTACCCACAAGCAAATTGGGCCCTTCTGGTGCTGATTCCCAGGTGGGTGGGTTTGTAACATTCTAGTACCCTGTGGGTCTCTCCAATGAACTCTCCTGTGAGGCTGGTGTTTTCTCCTGCCACCTCAGCTTTCATAGATTTTTTTCAGTCAAGAGGTTTTGAGGCTTTATTTCTCCTGCACTGAAACTCTGGGTCCCGTGGTCTGTCTCGCTCCCCAGTTGTTCCTCCCGGTTTATCTACACACAGATGTGGGACTGGCCACTCCGTCAGCTGCCGCCTTGCCACAAGTTTTCTTTGCTGGTCTGTCCATCTCCACCCGTCCTACCCATCTGGATGAATGTTTCTTTTTTAACTCCTTGGTTGTAGGACTTCCATATAGTTTGATTTTCTGTCAGTTCTAGTTCTTTTTGTTTTTAAATTGGTTGTTATCCTTCTTTGGTTGTGTGAGGAGGCACAGTGTGCCTACCTATGCTTCCATCTTGGCCGGGAGTCCTCTTGAAAGATTTTTTGAATGGATTAAGATTCAGTTATAATTTGTTTTGTGAGATTCAGTCTGACAGATAGTTAAAGCAAGTAACATTTATTGAGTGTGCATTGCTTTCCAGTGCCATAGCTTATGTGGAAGTAGATAGTAGATTTGGCCTTTATGTTTTCTTAAGCCATATTTTAAGCATGTGTATTCACTTTAAGCATATGTATTTCACTAGTGATTCTTCTTAGTGCTTAACTGAGGGTAGACACTTGATATTCTATGATTGTCAAATTACCGATTGATTATTGTTCAGGTTGTGTTTTCAGTATCCATTTAAGATCACATGCTGTGTGAATGTCCCCAGTTCTTATGAGGGTATATTACGTGGTGCAGATACACAATTCATGACTGATTTCCTTGAGATTCATTTATGACTTTTCTTATATTCTGCTTCACTGGATAGCTTTTGCAATGCCTAGAAAGAAGAGCTGTTTGGCAAAATTCAAAATGGTTTTTATATTATCAAATGATAAAGTTTAGATACAGCATTATACCCAAGCTTGGTTCTGTTCCCCCCATCTTTTTTACCCCACAACATGGATCTTGAATTACCTCTTTATTTTTACTACCCAATTGTAATATAAGATAATTTTTCCAAGATCATGTTCCAGACTTCCAGTCTAATCTGTTCTCTGTGGTTTCTTGAAAGTTCCCATTGGTGTAGTCTGTCACTTACTATTGGGTCAAGTGTCGATCTAAGCATTATAGTACCATTAGGGAATTTGGGAGAATTATAGGATTATAGACTATTAGCGCTTGAAGGGACCTCAGAGATTAGCTGTCTTATTTCACAGTTGGAGAAATGGAGATGAAAGGTAGTTTTTGCAAGGTTGGAGATGTACAGTCTATATACAGTAGGAGTATGCCACCAGAGCAGTTCACTGAGGAAAGTGAGGAGTAAATTTTTCATATGTTTAAGCCATTCCCTTCTAAAGGTGCTCTGTTATCTTTACTATTTCTCAACCTTGGATTTACTTGATTTCTTTACTATTTCTCAACCTTGGATTTACTTGATTTCTTTCTCTGGCTTCCATTTATTCTTTAGTACCATTGCCTTTAGGTGTTCCTTGTAGTCCTTCAGTAAGGTGTTTTCCAGTGACATTTTAAATCTCCTTTTTTAGTTTTAAACATAGTATCTAGAGTACTCCTAGCTCCTAATGTTTTAAATCATTTCTCAGTCTACTCTTTTCTCGTGCCTCAAAGACACCAGTGTGTTGGACATTTTTACCTTTTTAACGGTCTCTCTGTTGTCTGGGGCCTGCTGCCCTTTTCTGTAACCTTGCTCTTGTCAAGTCAGAGCAGTCTAATGCAGCCTCTTCTTCCTTTTTCTGCTCCTCCAGCCTTTCGTTTGGATGCTTTGGGTCATGTTTTACTTAAATTTTTCCCCATAAAGAAAATAGCGGTTATTCAAGTTCTAGAACTGTGAGTGTTCTTGAGTAAAAAAGAAAATGAGTCATAAGACAACTTTCCACACTCTCCCAAATTACATTATTTCAGAAGTATCAGTACAATGAAAATCTGATCCCTAAAACGTATGCCTAATCCTCTTTAGCCAAATGACTTTGTCACAGCAAGGAACCTCTGAGTCTTAAAGATGCAAATCTAAGAACAACAGTAAAAACATTAAAAAAAATACAAATCTATCCTGAGGCAGTTCTTTAGGGATCATTAGGCAGACCTGGCCGAGGACTGCTGGAGAAGAGAGATGTACCTCTGCCGCTCTGTGTCCTCATGTTCGTCTTGGGTGACTTGTTGCCCCTTGTTGCTCAAAAGTCCATAAAGTTTTCTCTCTCCACATTGTGAAGCACTGCACAGTCGTTTAGTCCAAGGCAGTGGAACCATATATGAAAATCTATGACAACCAGATGCCTCAAAGTTCAAGCAGCTCCAACAAATATTTCTTCTGGTAAGCCAGAAAGACTCTGCTCAGATGCTGTATGTGAAGTTTACATTGCTAGTAACGAACTCGCCACCTCTCTGTGTGATTTCGCTATTGAAATTCTTGCTGGCTTACTCTTCTGCTTTCTGAATCCCCTGTTTATCCTTATGAGATTTTCTGGTGCTGTCATGATCACAGGCTAATGAATAGAACTTCCCTGCATTTTCTTCTCATCAGCAAGGACTATATATAAAACTTTCTGCCAGATCCTGGGGTTCCATATGCCTTTCCCTTTGATTATTTGAAGGTTCCCACATGCAGATTTGTCCCTGACACCCGAAAAGCCTAGCCTTCATACAGATCCTGCCATCAGTAACATAATGTAGCCTTCAGAGACAGGCTGTCATATATCTTTAGAAGTCTGTAGCAACTGAAGTGGTAGGTGAACCTTGTCCTTTTCTAGTTTCAGTTTTATTTAATGGGAGAAGTTAAAAAAATAACCTTTAGTTCACATTGTGTTAATGTAAAAATCTTTAGCTATTTGGGAACTGACTACAATTCTTTAAATTCTTCATCAGTACCTAATCTAACATTGGCTTCCTAAGCTAACTGATACCTTCATCCACCTGAATTCTTCAGAATTTGGTTTTAATGTCATTTCAGGTCCTGGGGGTAGGGAGAGAGTCTATGGCAAAGATAATTCGTGAGAACAAGACAGCAAGATGTTTAGTTGTTTTTGAGTTTAATTGACTGACTTGCCTATTTTTCTTCCTATTCACCTGGGCAGTCAGAATCTGAAGTCAGGGTTACAATGTCACTAGGTGTCAAAGCTGAGAGAATGCTTGAAATCACAACAGATAGGGAGTGTTTTATTGGATAGTTTAACAGTATGTGAGGCCTTGGTAGAGTTCTGTGGGAAGATGGAAGACGTGTTGTACATTTAGGTTTCTGTGACAGAAATGCTTTAAATGTGCCCAGAGTTTCTGGTTAACACAGAAGCAGATTACATTAATCCTCCAAATCAGAGAAATTTGGGCTGGGACAATCTCCATCCCTTGTGTATAGTTTCCAAAATGTTAAAAAGTATAATTCTCAGACAAAGAGATATTAACTCCAGGCCAATTTTTAATTAAATCATTAAGGAGGAAACCAGTAGGATAACAAAGGTGGTTCAAAGGAGGATAAGAGAAACTAATGAAAATGGAGAATGCTGGAATAAGATTGTTAAGTCATAAAACACGTTAATGTTCTACAAACCAATAGAAACATTGCATCATCAGTTTCCTACAAGTTAGTATATAACTTTACAGAATTTGGGCTCTGATCCGGAGTAAACAGTCAGATGATTTTTAGGTAGGATTTTTAAATAAATTATTTTATTGTTGTTCAAGTACAGTTGTCTGCATTTACCCCCCATCCCTCCCCCTACCCCACCCATCCGCCTTCTCTCCCCTGATTCCATCCCCCCCTTGGTTTTGTCCATTTGTCCTTTATCATTGTTCCTGAAAACCCTTTCCCTCATTATCCCACCCCCCCTCTGATTACTGTCAGTTTGTTCTTTATTTCCATGTCTCTGGCTATATTTTGCTTGCTTATTTGTTTTGTTGATTAGGTTCCACTTAAAGGTAAGGTCATATGGTATTTGTCTTTCACTGCCTGGCTTATTTCACCTAGTGTAGTGCTCTCCAGTTCCATCCATGCTGTCGCAGAGGGTAAGAGCTTTAGGTGGGCTTGTTGACAGTGCTCTGAAGTGACATTCAAAAGATATGCAGTCATCCCTTTGCCTTCTTTTCAAGATATGGTTAGCAGCACCGAGTGGTGCCCTTTTTCTACATTCACATATCATAGTTTCACAAAATTGCTTTTATGTTGTACTGTGTTTTTCACTTGCATATTTATATTTTATTGCTTATATTTTCCCATGTCATTAAATATTCTTTGAAAATATAATTTTAAGAGCTTCATAATCTATATATATGTAATAATTTAATATTTTCCTTTTTGTTAGACATTTACATTGTATACTTTTTTCTGTGATAACGCTGTGATGAATATTCTCATCCATTCATCTTTGTCTGTATCTCAGATTATTTCCTTTAGAATAGGCTTTAATATTTTCAATTAGGTAGGTGAGTTCACCCTCACAAAGCTCATATGAGGGGGAGTTGAGATTTGATAAGAAGAAGGCCTGTATTTTAGGACATTACTTCTCAAAATGTGATCCCTAGACCAGCAGCATCAGCATGGCCCAAGAACTTATTAGAAATGCAAATTTTTGGGTCCTAACCTGGAAACTCTGCAGGTGGGGCTCAGCAAGCTATATTTTTATCAAGATGTCCCAGATGATTCTGATGCACACAGAGGTTGGGGTATTTTAGAGATAAAATTCTGTGCATTTTATTTTATTTTATTTTATTTTTTAGAGATTTTATTTATTTACTTTTAGACAGAGAGGAAAGGAGGGAAAAAGAAAGGGAGGGAAACATCAATGTGTGGTTGCCGCTTGCATGACCCTCTACTGGGGACCTGGCCCGCAACCCAGGCATGTGCCCTGACTGGGAATCAAACCAGTGATCCTTTGGTTCATAGGCCCATGCTCAATCCACTGAGCCACACCAGCCAGGTTGTGCTTTTTAATTTATAGCAACATTTCAGTTTTTCAAAAGATGGCAAGTCAAAACTTCCAAATAAATATTCAGAAACTGAGTCCAGTAGAAAGCATTTAGGTGGTGGTCATTTTGTCTCTGTGGTAAAGAATCCTGTTACAAATACCCCTGTACATAACACTCATCCTTTTAGTTCTGTCTTCATTCATTCATTCAACAAATACTTTCTGTGTGCCTACTTGGTGGCAGGTACTGTCATGAGTCCTGGAGATAGAGTAGAGAACATATCAAAGTTTATGACCTCTTGAAATGCACATTTTGGTTAGAAGGAGAGTGTAAAAAAGGAAATACATGAATAATATAAATTTAGGCAAGGATAAGCACATTGTAGTCAATTAAAGCAGGCAAAGGAAAGAGTAGTGAGGATGGGAAGGGGGAGCTGTTTTTACAGGGTCATCTGGAAAGGCCATTCTGAGAAGATATTTGAGGCGAGACCTGGATTATATAAAGGTGTGAACCATGTGAGATCCTGGGGAGAAAACATTAAGGAAGAAGCAATAGCAAGGGTGAATACCCCAAGCAGAAATGAATTTGTGAGGCTAGAGATGGCAAGAAAGTTCCCTGAGGCTGGAGCAGAATGAACAGATAAGCCTAAGCTAGGGAGGAGATAAGGCTGGAGGAAGTCAACAGCCAGATGGGTTAGGACTTTGAGGACTGAGGTAAGAAGTTTTGGTCATATTCTGAGGTGAAGGGAAGTGCTTTGAATAAGTGCCTTGCCTAAGATTCTTAGAAGAAGAATTGCTGTCTTCTAAAGATATGACTTTTAAATGAAAGGATATGTCCTCCAGTAGGACTAATTATTTAACAATATAATTAAAGGGAATATGTTTTTATTTAATATAGATAGTTATATATAATTTATATATTTATATAGACAGATATAGCTATTTCTGTGTCTATATTTAATTTATAGACAATAAATTAAAATTAATTGTGCCTTAACATATTTTGTTTTACAGTACTTATGATACAACTACCATATCTGTTCTTATTCTGATTTTCAGAATCAAGAAAATCTCAAATCTGGAGAATCTAAAAAATTTAGATGTCTTGGACCTTCATGGAAATCAGGTATTATAAAAACCTTTTATTTCTTTCTTCTTTGAACAAAAGTCCAGAAATTTTGACATTGCAAAAGTTTTAAGACTTACGCTGAATTTTTTAAGAGTTACTTTACCCTTTAACTGAAATATTAAGCCTATTTATATAAGATTTGGTGACTTCTCACAGTAAATGATACATAAAGCATTCAAAGTTCTTATAATTATGATAATTTTGTTCCTTATTTTGTTTTTTATTAACTTATTTTTAGAATACACATTATCCAATCCCCACCCAAAAACTAGAACATGACTACTGCTTTTCTTCTACTTAGGTGTTCCTCCTTTATTTTGAAATAACCACTATTTTGGATTTCACATTTATCATTCCTTTATGAGTTATTTTCAGTTGGTTTTATTACATATATGTATGCCTGAATAATACATCATTTAGTAGCATTGTCTTTTAATTTAAAAAAAGGTATCCATGTTGTCATCTAGTTTTTGCTTTTCAAATACAATGTTATATTACTGGAATTCATCTTATTTTTTAAAGATTTAATTAATTTATTTATTTTAGATGGAGGGGATGGGAGGGAGAAAAAGAGGGAGAGAAACATCAGTGTGTGGTTGCCTCTTGTGCACCCCACACTGGGGACCTAGCCTGCAGTCCAGGCATGTGCCCTGACTGGGAATCGAACCAGCGACCCTTTGTTTTGCAGGTCAGCACTGAATCTACTGAGCCACACCAGCCAGGGCTGGAATTCATTTCTTTGATTGAGTAGCTGTAATTCATTCATTTTCACTGTTGTATGTTCTATGATGTGGTTAAACAAAACTTGTTTATCCAGTTTATTATTAGTAGACCTTTGGGTCATTTCCTTTTTTTTTTTTCCCTGCTTTGTTTCCTATTGGGAATAGTACTTTTGAGAATGTTCATGTACATGCTTCTTCCATATACCATATGTGCTCTACAGTATAGCTCTAGAAGTGAAATTGATGGGTTAGGTTATTTAAATATCTAACTTTAAAAGATAATGCCAAACTGATTTCCAAAGTGGTTGTGCCAGGTTATACTCCCAGTAGTACTACATAAATATCCTGTTACTTCACATCCTTTTCAACATTTGGAATTGTCAGGCTTCTTAATTTTTGCCCATTAAATTTTTATAGTGTCTCCTTGTTTCAATTTACATTTTCCTGGTAACTGTGTGATCTAGGCTCATTATTCTTGTATTCAGTCAGTCAGTTGTCTACCCCCATGTCTGTGTAATTTCTCTATCTGGTTTGCTTTGTCCCCCTCCCTGTTCTCATCTCCCAGAGCATCTGGGCCTTGTGTGAAGCATTTGCTCTTCCATTTAAATTTTAATCTTTGAAATGTGAGTATTTATTTAGGAATAGGTACCTGAGCAGAAGGTAAAGCTTTTCTTGAGCTGGTAAGCATACGTTCTGGGATGATCCAGGAGAACCTGCCTGTTCATGAACAAGATCTGCCACTGCCATTTGTAGTCAAGCAAGCGCAAGCAATCATACCTCAGTATGATCTCTCTAGGCTTTCTGACAGCTCTTAGTCCCAATCATTTTGGTAAAAAGCTAATGTGATTTTTAAAAACCTTCATAGATGTAGACTATTCCCATCTACCAGGTTCTGATCTTGTACAGCCACATCGGGGTGTCTGTCTGAGTGTGCACCTTACAGCACGGTGCTGGTACCCTGCTCTGCAGGCTGGTTAGTGTTCCTCTGGTAGAGGGGAAGTTACCCAGTTAGATGGTGGGGAAGGGGCAGAGGAATTAAAGAGTTTTGTGATGAGAAGAAAATAATATGTAAAAGAACTGAGACTAAAAGCAAATGGTTTTTTTTTTTTTTTACTGTTTGAGATTATAGCAGGTGTTGAGGAACTTTGAAAGATAAGGTAAGGTAAGAGAGGTAGGTAGAGGCCAGAGCTCTTTTATCTTGTGCCCAGGGGTCCCCATCGCCTGGGCCATGGACCCTTACCAGTTCAGTCTGGGCTTGCCAGTAGGAGGTGAATGGTGCACCAGCAAAAGAAGCTTCATTTGTATTTGCAGCCACTCCCCACGCCCACCTCCTGTGAGATCAGGCGGCAATAGATTCTCACAGGAGCACAAACTCAGCTGTGAACTGCGCATGCGAGGGAGCTGGGTTACATGCTCCTTAAGAGAATTGAATGCCTAATGGTCTGAGGTGGAGCTGAGGCGGTTATGCTAGCACTGAGAAGTGGCTGCAAATAGAGATTATCATTAGCAGAGAGGTTTGACTTCACAGAGACCATAATAAATCAGATGCTTGCAGACTCACATCAAAGCCCTATTGGTGAGTGGCAAGTGACAATTAGGCTACATCTGGTGACAGACTATAAAGCTGTCCTCCCCACACCCCCATGTGTGGAAAAATGTCTTTCATGAAACCAGTTTTGGTGCCAGAAAAGTTGGGGACTGCTGTTGTACCCACTATTTTAAAAACTATCCGTGGCTATAAGGGAAACATTTTATTGTAGAAATATTTTGTTAAGTTTATTTAAAAATGTATATATGAGAAATAAATATGTGGTTTTAACAATTCATAGGCATTGCCCAAGATCTGTAAGAGCACCTGATAAATGAGTAATGTATCATTTCACCTGTACATTATGTCTAGGAGTTATTTACCAGCCATTATGTGGGTGAAAGGTTCTCTGTTCCTTGTTAGATGACTTGTGTTATGTTTCTTACAATTTCAGCATATGTTTAGGATAGTCTGTGTATTAATATTAAACATCCAAACCACACAAATTATTTCTCAAGGATCTGTAATAAGAAGAAGGAAGTTTTAAATGAAAATCTGTGTTTTGTTTCGAAATATCTAAATCCAGTAAATAAAAATTTTGAGTATTTTGAAGCAAAAAACAGTCTTGGTGACCTTAGGTTTTTAAAAAGTCGGAAGATAAACTATTCAAGATGAAACAATGTCCAGCTCTATAAAAAATAGCATCAGGTAGTTAAACTAAAAGAAAATGACATGTATAATTTTTTTCTTTTGAAAATTCTGTTGGAAATAAAAATGATACCCAGTATACTTGTGGAAATGTATTTGATTTATGGATGTGAAAATGATCTGAGAAGAACTAGACTGGGGAATGGGACAAGATGGAAGGAGCTGAAACTGGAGACAGAACAGTTGACAGTCTTATCTAGTAATCTTGGTGAGAAGTAATAATGGCTTGATCTAAAGTAGTAGCGATAGGGACATGATAAGGGGGCAGACTGATAAATATTTAAAAGGTAGAAACATCAAGAGTTAGCATTGATTATATCTGAGAAGTGAAGAATGCAAAGGGATTGAGAGTTTGACTCTCAATTTCTGACCTAGATTTTGTCTGTTCTACTGGAATTTGTTCTCTTGGTAGACGTCTTCTTTAACAGGGATGCGGATGTGCTTCAGGAAGAATCCCTTCTTTCAGTGACATCTTTTCCTTCAGGGAAAGCTTGCCATTTCTGTGCTTGCTTGCCTGGAAGCATTTTACCCTTTTGGTATTGCTGAGTAGGTGGTTTTTATACAGACAGAGCAGTCTGGGTTACTCTTATTCAAAAACAAAGACTGGAGTGTTGAGCTCTTGGAAGGGCAGATAAAGTGCTTCCCAGCTAAGGTCAAGTTAAAGGAGTTCATCATCACCAAGGCCTTATTTGAAATGTTAAAGGGACTTACCTAAGAAAAAGAAGATCAAAACTATGAACAGTAAAATGACAAACTCACAACTATCGATGACTGAACCTAAAAAACAAAAACAAACTAAGCAAACAAGTAGAACAGAACAGAATCACATAAATGGAGATCACAGGGAGGGTTATCAGTGGGGAGGAGAAAGGGAGAGAATGGGGGAAAGGTACAGGGAATAAGAAATATAATTGGTAGGTACAAAATAGACAGGGGGTAGTTAAGAATACTATGGGAAATGGAGAAGCCAAAGAACTTATATGGACATGAACTAGGGAGAGGGGAATGCTAGAGGGAATGGGGGTACCAGGCAGAGGGGGATACTTGGAGAAAAAAGGAATGGGACTACTGTAATAGCATAGTCAATAAAATATGCTTAAAAAAAAGAAGCTCTATAGTCTGTCTGAGGACCCTCTCTCTGATCAGTGTGACCCATAATTCCTATCATCTCTTCTTGCTGTGGAGTTTATTAACTAATGAAGAACTATGCTCCGACCATATAAACACCCTTTGCCTGAAGTTTCAGTCATTGACTCTATGCTTATGACTTTGTGCATGACTAATGAGTAACAGACTGAAAGGAGCACCTAGGATTATTAGCAGAAGGGGGAAGGCACCCTATGCAGGTCACACAACAGCTACACCCCTTCATTCGCTGTATGTGTATCTCTCTTGAACTCAGAATAGTTTTATTTTACACATTTAAATACTGCTTTCTCAATTATGTTTGTTACATCTATGTTGTCTGTCTTCTATATTTTCATCTTATCTTTTATTCTTCCTATCTGTATTTTTTTCTTAGCATCTTAGAATAATATCTCCAGCTTATGCTGACATTAATTGGTTTTTTACAGTGTCTATTTTGCTTTTTGCTGATTTTATTCATTCCTAATTCTGTTACCTATTTATTTTTGAAATATTTTTATCTAAGTTTTATTATTTGGTTTTGGTTCTGTCATCTGCAATTACTGTAATACCTTTGTTTCTTCTTTTATAATTTTGTCTATTTTCATTTTACGTTAGCTATACCAACAATCTTAGACAAATTTTAAAGCATGATTGAATGTTACCTTTAATTATTGAATTTAACATAAGCATATATGGCTTTCTCCTCAAACCTATATGGAATCTAGATTATATTTCTTGAATGTAAGAGAAATAACAACATAGAAATTGCATTATAAATTGAAAAAGTTTTTTAGCTAACATCTGCTTTGAAGTATTAAATAAAAATTTTTAATAATACTGTGATGGCAGTACAGATGAGAAAATTAATCTCTAGTGATTGTGAAATTTGTTTTTTAATGTTCTGAAGAAAAGTGTTACGTACAGGACTCATTATTTTTTAACTATGTTACATTTAAAGATTGATAAAGTCCCCACAAGGACCCCTGCTTATTTCTGTGTCATGCCCTGCTTCAGCCCATTGTGCTGTGCTTGTGATAGAATCTACTGTAGAGTGGCTTCAAATCATGTTGCGCTCTCACCACCTCATGGATGTAGTTTTTATTTACCTCACCTTACTTGGTAGCTCGAATGCCTCTGCAGCAGTTCCGTACTTATGTGCACGTGCATACTCTGTGATTCTGACCCTTTTGTTCTAATCTAAACAGTTAGTGTCTGCTGATTTCATCCTGGCTAAACATTGTTTCCCCTCCTAAGCACTTCCACTAATAAAGAATATCTGCCCTCACCCTCTACTGGGGATCCTACTTAGTTGAATCCTTTCCAGACTCTTGACTGCTCTCAGGATGCTTCAGTATCAATGAAATTAGCAAGGGAACTTGGTATCATTTTTTTTCTTGCTTTCTCTTTCAGAGGACGGTCTTCCTGGGTCAAAACATTGTGAGCTAATGCCTTGGGCTCACAGTAAGTTTCTATTTGGCGGGTAGTACGTATACTTCTTGTCACCTTTGTGGGACCAGGCACAGTGTTAGGCACTTAGAGATGCCCCAAATGATGGACTTATTATTTGATAAAATTGACTTCAACTATTTTCTGTGTTCCTTTAGTTTTCTCAAGTTAAATGACTTCATATTATCTACAACAGAAGAAATTAGAAATAGATTTTAATTTTTTTAACTGAAGCCAGCTTTATTTTTTTAATTAAATTTATTGGGATGAGATTGGATAATAAGATTATGTAGGCTTCAGGTCTACATTTCTATGAAACATGATCTGTATATTTCACTGTGTGCCCTCCACCTAAAGTCACGTCATCTTCTGTCACCCTGTATTTGGCTTCCTTTACCCTTTAGTAGCAACCCCTCACCTCTCTTCTCTCTGGTAACCACCCTACTGTTGTCTGTGTCTGTGAGTTTCTGTTTTATATCCCACATATGAGTGAAATCATGTGGTTCTTAGCTTTTCCTGACTAATTTTCCTTAACATAATATTCTCAAGGTCCATTTATATTGTTGCAAATGGCAGTATTTCATCTTTTCTTATGGCTGAGTAGTACTCCATAGTATGTATGTATCCCATCTTCTTTATCTGATCATCTATCACAGGAGCCTTTGGTTGTCTCCATGTCTTGGTTGCCTTGTATAATGCTGCAGCGGACATGGGAGTACATATATCTTTGCAAGTAAATATTTTCAGTTTTGGGGGTAGATACCCAGAAGAAAGATTGTTGGGTCGTATGGTAACTCTATTCTTAATTTTTGGAAGAAACTCCATACTGTTTTCCATAGTGGCTGTACCAGTTTACACATTCCCACTAGCAGTGAAGGAGGGTTCCCTTTCCTCCACAACACCTTCCACAGTTGTTATTACTTGTCTTGTTGATATTGGCCATTCTAACAGGTATGAGGTGGTATTTCATTGTATTTTTGACTTGCATTTCCCTACTAGCTAGCAAAGTTGAGCATCTTTGCCTACATCTGTTGGTTGGTTGTGTATCTTCTTGGGAGAGGTGTCCATGTTCTCTATCCATTTTTTAATTGGGTTGTTTGTTTCGTGTTAAGATTTTTAAAAATGTATTTTGGATATTAACCCCTTGTCAGAGCCATTGTTTGCAAATATCTTCTCCCATTGGTTTGGTTGCCTTTTTGTCTTGTTGGCAGTTTCTTTTGTTGTGCAGAAGCTTTTACTTTGATATAGTCCCATTCATTTATTCTTGCCTTTACTTCCCTTGTCTTTAGGGTCAAATTCATAAAATGTTTTCTACGACCGTGTTCCATAAGTTTAGTATGTATGTTTTCTTCTATACATTTTATTGTTTCAGATCTTATATTTAGTTCTTTGATTTATTTTAAATTAATTTTTGTACATGGGGACAAATTGTAGTCTAGTTTTATTCTTTTGCATGTAGCCTTCTAATTTTCCCAGCACTATTTATTGAAGAGGCTTTCTTTTCTTCATTGTATGTTTTTGGCTCCATTGTTAAAAATTATTTGCCCATATATATGTGGGTTTATTTCTAGGCTCTCAATTTTGTTTCTTTTGTCTGTGGCCTGTTTTTCTGCCAGTAACATGCTGTTTTGATTATCATTGTTCTGTAGCATATTTGAAGTCAGGTAGTGTGATACCATCAGCTTTGTTATTTTTTTCTGAGGATTGCTTTGGCTATTTGGGGTCTTTCGTGGTTCCATATAAGTCTTGTGATTTTTTTCTATTTCTTTTTAAAATGCCATTGGGATTTTGATGGAATTTGCATTAAATCTGTATATTGCTTTGGGCAATATGGACATTTTAACTGTGTTGATCCTTCCAAGCCATGAATGTGGACTATGTTCCCATTCCACTGTGCCTTTTTCAACCTCTTTTAGTAATGCTTTGTAGTTTCCTGTATACAGATCCTTCACATCCTTTGTTAAGTTTATTCCTAGGTATTTTATTTTTGTTGCAATTGCAGAAGGCATTTTTTTCATTTCTTTTTCTGAAGTCTCATTGTTAGTATACAGGAATGCAGTGGATTTTTGTACACTGATTTTGTACAAATCCTGCAACTTCACCATATTTGTTTACTTTTTCTAGTTTTTTGGTGCAGCCTTTAGGGTGTGTGCTATATAAAATATCAAGTCAACTGTAAAAAGTGACACTTTTACTTCTTCATTCTCAATTTGGATGCCTTTTATTTGTTTCTCTTGCCTGACTGCTCTGGCTAGGACTTCCAGAACTATGTGGAGTAAGAGTGGAAAGAGTGGACAGATTTGTCTTGTTCCTGATTTTAGAGGAAAAGCTTCCGGTTTTTGACCATTGAGTATGATATTGGCTGAGGTTTAGTAATATATGACCTTTATTATGTTAAGATACTTTTCTTTCTGTAACTATTTTTATTGAGTGTTTTAATCATAAGTGGATGTTGTATCTTATCAGATGCTTTTTCTGCATCTGTTGATAAGATCATGTGATTTTTATCTTTTGTTTTGTTAATGTGTGATTACATTTATTGATTTGCATATGTTGAACCATCCTTATGCCCCTGGAATAAACCCCACTTGATTGTGATGTATTATTTTTTAATGTATTGTTGTATTTCATTTGCTAGCATTTAGCTAGGATTTTTGCATCAGTATTCATCAGAGATACTGGTTTGTAGTTTTCTTTTTTACCTTCATCATTGCCAGGTTTGGTATCAGGGTTATGTTTGTCACATAAAAAGCATTAGGACACATTACCTCTTCTTCAGCTTTTTGGAAGAGTTTGAGAAGGATGGGTATCAAACATTCATTCAGTGTTTGGTAGAATTTACTAGTGAAGCCATCTGTTCCTGGACTTTTATTTTTGGGGAAGGTTTTTGATGGTTGTTTCAATGTCCTTACTGTTTATCAGTCTATTTAGATTTTCCATTTCTTCATAATTCAGTTTAGGAAGGTTATATATTTCTAGAGACTCTTCCATTTCTTTTAGGTTATTGAATTTCGTGGCATATAATCCTTCATAGTACTCCAGTATTATCCTTTGTACATCTGTGATGTCTGTGGGAACTTAACCTCTTTCATTTCTGATTTTATGTTAGGCTTTTCTCATTTTTCCTTAGTCAGTCTAGTCAGGGGCTTGTCAATTTTATTAATCTTTTCAAAGAGCCAACTCTTTGTTGTATTAAATTTTTGTATAGTCTTTTTGTTCTCTTTTCATTCAGTTCTCTAAATTTTATTTTTCCTTTACTCTGCTGACTTTGGGTTGCTTCTGTTCTTCATATTCTAGTTCTTTAAGATGTAATGTTAGATTGTTTTGTTGAAATTTCTCTTGTTTCCTGAGCTAGGTCTGTGATGGTATAAACTTCCCTCTTATTACTGCTTTCACTGAATCCCAGAAGTTTTGATACTTTATATTGTCATTCTCATTTGTCTCTGTATATCTTTGATCTCAACTTTTATTTCTCCTTTGATCCAGTCCTTTTTTAGTAGTATGTTGTTTAATCACCACATATTTGTGTTTTTTAATTTCCTTTTTGTATTTGACTTCTAATTTCAAAGCATTGTTGTCAGAGAATATTCTTGGTATGATTTCAGTCTTGAATTTGTTGAGGCTAGTTTTGTGACTACACATATGGTCTATCCTTGCAAATATTCCATGTGCACTGGAGAAGAAATTATAATCTAATGTTCTGGGAAGAAGGGCTCTGTAAATGTCAGCTGTGTCCATGTGGTCTAATGTGTCATCTGAGGCCAATACTTCTTTATTGATTTTCTGTTTGGATGGTCTGTCTAGAGCTGTCAATGGAGTATTTATTTCCCCTACTCTGGTTGTGTTTTTGTCAGTTTCTCCTTTCAGTTCTGTTAGTAGTTGCTTTATATATTTTGGTGCTCCCTGATTGGGTGCATATATATTGAGAAGTGTCAGGTCTTCTTGATGTAGTGTCTCCTTTATCCTTATAAAATGTCCATCTTTTTCTCTTGTTACCTGTGTTATCTTGAAATTTATTCTGTCAAATATAAGCATGGCTTTACCTGCTTTTCTGCAGATACTATTTGCTTGGAGAATCATTTCTCACCCTTTTACTTTTAGTCTATCTTTGTCTTTGTGGTTTAAATGTGTCTCCTGAAGGCAGAATATGGTTTGTGTGTGTTTTTTTTAAACCCAGTCTGCTACTCTGTGCTTCTTTAGAGGTGAGTTTGGTCCATTTATATTTAAGGCAATTATTGATGTATGAGGATTTCCTGTAGCCATTTTATCCTTTGTTTTCTGGTAGTTCTGTGCCTCCATTGGTTCTTTATCTCTGTGTTTCTGTCTGTTGCTTTTATTTGTTGAAACTTCCTCTGTTTCATTTTTTTGAAGTTACATGTCTCAGTTTTTAGTTTTTTGTATGTGGTTACCATTAGGTTTATAAAAAAGAAAGTTTTATATGGGTATATACAGTATTCCTTTTTCTTTTGAATGCATCTAATCCCCATCCTCCTTTGCAAATTCAGACCTTTTCTCTCCTCTTCTTTTATGTTTTATTGCCACAAATTATCTCCGTTATGCTGTAAGTTTGTTGGTGATCTTACTTATAGTTTTGTGACTTTTTGTTCTTTGTTTCAAGTAGAATAACCCTCGAGTATTTTCTGCAATGGAAATTTTCTGGTGATGAATTCCCTCAGTTTCTGTATGTCCAGGAAAGTCTTTATTTCTCCTTCATATTTAAAGGATAACTTTGCTGGATATGTTATTCTTGGCTGGTAATTTCTCTCTCCCAACTTACAGAATTTCTGCTGAGAAGTCCAATAATAACCTAGTATACTCCCTTTCCTTTATAGATTACTTTCTTCTTTTCCCTGGCTGCCTTGAGAATTCTTTCTTTGTCATTAATTTTTGGCCATTCTAATATAGTGTGCCTTGGAGAAGGTTGTTTTGGATTGAGGTAATTAGGTGTTCTTTTTGCTTCTTGGATTCAAGGATCTAGCTATTTCCATATGTTTGGGAAGTTCTCATCAACTATTTGTTTAAACAAGCTGTTTCCTTCTCCCTTTCTTCTTCTTCTGGTATGCCTGTTATCCTTACATTGTGCTTTCTGATGGAGTCAGATAGTTCTTGTAGAGTTCTTTAATTTTTTGGTGCTCAAGTGTTTCTCTTTTTCCCTCTGTGTCATTTCTAGATTTCTTTCTTCTACCTGGTCAGCTATATTTCCTGTGCTCACTAGTTCATTCTTGATCTCTTTTATTGAGTTCTTCACCTCTAGAATTTCTATTTGGTTCTTTATTAAAGTTTCAGTTTTTTTGTAAAGTATTCTTTTTACTCATTGATTTGGTTCCAGAGTTCATGAAACTGCCTCTGTGTTTTCTTGCATCTCAGGTTGAGGTTTTCAGAACTGCAGTCTTGAATCCTTTGTCATTTAAATCACATATTTCTATGTCTTTAAGTTTATTTTCTGGAAAATTTTCCTTTTCTTTCTGAGCTGCCTTATTACCTTGGGTTAAGTCATGGTATTTGATGGATTCTTTTTCTGTCTAGGCATCTATGTGGGAGTGGAACTTCTCTAATAGATTGATGAGAGGTCTTTCTATTGTTTTCCAGTAGGTAGCACTGAATCAGAAGGTTTTGCTTATTTGTTTTTTTAGCTCTCTTGCACTTCTCTGGCATTTCAGATCTCTGCAGATTGGTAGAAAGTGGCTTGTGTTCCTTGGGAAGATGGAAGCCTCCCCTGTGAAGTGGTCATCTAGTCCCAGGGGACCAACCCAGGAGGGGAACCTGGTAGGTGATAGGGCTTCAAATCTGTGACATCCCACTGCTGTCCCCTGCAGCCATACACTGTCAGCAATGCAGCTTTGATGTGTGGTGGTAGGGTGAGCTGGGGGAACCTGGATGCCTCCTTTGTTGCTTTGTCCTTCCATCAAGGATGACCTAGACCTCTGTGGCACACCCAGGTGCCTCCACTAGATCCTGGGATTAGTCGCCGAGTTTTCCTGTGGCTCAGGGAAAGTGTTTCTGTAGCACTTGTTCTCAGGTTTGCAGATAATGTATTGTACTCTGCAATTGGACATGAGGGAAGGTGAGCTCTGGGAGGTTAAACGAAGTTAGCTGGATTTTGTGACCAACCATGAACCATGACTGCATCTCTGTGCTTTGTTACTGCAGGTCACTGGAGTAACATACTGCCCATTTCATACTGCCCATTTCTTCAGGAATGCTCTCTAAATCTCTTTTTTCCTTCCGGCTGAAGGAAATGCCATCCACAACCCTATTCCTCTTCTTTCCAGGCTGAGCCCCCCAGTGAGCTCTGGTATGCAGGGCTGTGTCTATGGCTCCTTCCAGCTGTTTTTCTTTCTTATCTCCCCAGTTTGGTTCACTCCCACTTGCCCACTTTTAGATGTTTCAATGCATGGATCTCTTAGACTTGTTTGTACTTTGAGCAGGGAATCCTTTGTTGAATTATAGCTGTTCGGACTGTTGATACTTAAAGGGGAGAGACCAAGGGGATCTCTAACACCACCATTCCTCTGACATCACTGAGTTGAGAAATAGGTTTTTCAGTGTCTTCATATAAACTTGTCCCTTAGTCCAATGGCTACATATTTTATTTTTGGGTTATTGTAACATACATGTCTGAGATTTGTGCCTACTAATCATCCCTTCCTCATTTTTAACAGATTACCAAAATCGAAAATGTCAATCATTTATGTGATTTGAGAGTTTTAAACCTTGCCAGGAACCTTTTAAGTCATGTTGATAACCTCAATGGGCTAAATTCACTAACTGAACTTAACCTGCGACACAATCAAATCACTTCTGTGGTGAGTATTGAAATGGAATCGATGTGTGTTTCCTGGCTTTTCTTTTAAGGAAATGAAATAAATGTTATAGCATTGCTTTATGCAAAGTAAGCAGTTGGGTAATTCTGATTTTTTTCCTGAATTTAAATTGTGGATATAATCATTAAGTTTTATAATTTTTTGATATGCGAAGTATTAGAGTGTTTTCCATTTAAAAAGGTAAATATAAAATTAAAAACAGAATAGATATATTATCAGTAAATGAATTAGCTTGTGTAAATGTATACTAAATCATTTCCTGTTTTGTCCTGAGTATAGAATTAATAAGAAGAAGGTTATAAATGATTGAAAGTTGTTGAATTATTATGCCAAGGAGGAAAAACTTAGGAGATTTAGGACTATGCAGACATGCATAAATATCATACCCTTTGCAGTTTTTAAAGAGGCAGCTTGGTGTAGTAGAAAGAATGTTGCCTAGGATATCAGAGGCCTAGTTCTAGTCTCAGCTTCATCTCTCATTACCTGTATGACCTTGGGTAAATCACTTTAACTGTGTAAGCCTCAGAGTACTTTTCTCTAAAATACAGATGTTGGGCTAGATTATTTCTGGGGTCCTTTTTGGCTTGCTGACTCTGAAAAAAGACCTAAAGATGGAAGAGAACTGGCTTATGAGCAGGAGGAAAAGGTTAGCACTGTTGGGACAAAAACTACAGAAAGGTGAGCTTGGAACTCTGAAGATAAACTTTGTCAGATTTATAGTTTTATTCAGGTTCAGCAACTAAGTAACAGCTCACACTCAGGTATTTTGTATTGGGCATACATGGGAAGAGCCCTAGAAATATGGCTTTCAGCTGTATGATGTGGTGCAGGCCAAGCAGACCTCTAATGATTAATAAAAATATCTTTTGTCCTTTTAACAAGTTTCCTTTGTTTACATGCAATAGAAAAACTATGTTAGGTTCTCTGTGGATACCATTTAAGCTCTTTCAAAGGTACAATCTAACTTAACTTTTTCAAGACATTGAGTTTCTTCATAAATAATTAAGCATTCCATAAGTGGTACACTTGAAAAAGCTGGGGACAGATGAAGTCTTACATCTAGGCCTCATTGTACAGACTGATTTCATTTTAAAGTTTTTACAGAAGATCTGAGCCACATAATGCTCATATCCCTTGAAATAATTTCAGGGGGCATTCTCCAGAGCATGGATTCTGTTCTCCCCAGATTGTATTTAAATACTGGGAATGGCTCATCTTCCAAGACAGGCAGATTGAGTTTGTCTGTTACATTGCTGAGTCTCTAGGAACTGCTCAGGCTGGACTTACTCTGTCCTCAAGATATTGGCTATGCATGGGAAGAGTCCAAAAAGTTTTGGTATAGTAGGTTACAGAAACCTATTGGCCCTGGCATTTTCCAGGCTGTATTTTGTCTTTCTCTTGGAAAGTGCATTATGCATATCCAGGAAATTGCTTACTAAGTTTCTTACTGAATGTCATGTCTAATCATTACTGTTACAGCCTAGGCAGCAGTGAATATCTTAGTGAAAGTGAAATTATAGTAATTTCTAAAAGTTGAAAACGCTATGTGTATGGCATCATTGTCATCATAATGAGTACTATGCATATTAATTTATAGGAAATTGTGAGTATACATGTAAGGATAAGTGAACCTTATCCAACTTTTATTTTTTCTTTTTCAAAGCATTATTTTTCTAATCTAAAAAAACCAAGAGACCTTTAAGTCTTAGGATTTCTTTCTTTCTTTTTCATTATCTCTTCTTTTCTCCAGGGTTGGTTATCACACCTAATTATTTTTGCTCTTTTATTTTCTTTCACGGTTTTTATTTTTCTCAGTGGCTGGTAATTCTTAAATGAAGATCATGTTAAGTAGTGGCTTGGTCTTTTTTTGCAGCTGAATAGGTCTTTTTAACATAACATCTCTCCCTAGAATGATCACTAGATTTGTGAGTTGCTGAATCTCACATACTGGCAGACTTTTCTTTTGAGTGAGTAGAAGAGAAAAGGCAATCTTACTCTGGATTAGAAAGACTCTTGCTGTTGGTAGAAGGACTTTGGTATCTTTTGTGCCAGGAGAACTGCCATTCCTTTTTCCCTCTGCTCCCACTGTAACAGTTATTAACCATCTCCGCAGACAAAACACCCACACACTCCATCCTTCCCGGACAGATTCTCTGTTTCGTTTAGACACAGCTCCTGAGTCTCCAGCTGAGGGTTTCCTCAGCCAGTTGCTCTGTATGTGGCTGTGTGTGTGTACCGCAGGGGTAGGGGTGGCCTGGGGGTGGAATGGGTGTCTTGGTATTCCAGGAATAGCTGTTGAGTAGACAGACCTTTAATTACACATCCATTTGACTAGTCACAATCAACCACAGGTCACACCTGCGCTTTACTGCCTCCAAGCATGGAGTAGAATGGCATTGTGCCCCAAAGGATTGCTGTCTTTGCAATGCATTATCTCTCTTTTGAGTTCTGAGCTGCAGTTTTCTCTGTTCAGGGTTATCTCTGAATTCATCCTGTCCGCTTTCTGGCTCCCTGAAATTTATCAAATGTTGCTCTTTTATTATAACTCTTGTTTTTATCATTTCCATGGATTTACTCATTTTGTGGTTATTTTGTTTTGTTTTGTGTTTGCTTCACCCATTGAATCTTGGAAAGGACATGAAACAAATATACTACCTTTTTCACCATCTGATAAGAAACATTCTCATTTTTTGATGTAGAAAAGTTATTCTTTGTTTATTGTAGTTAAATTCATTGATCTTGGAAATTTTATGAAATTTAAAACACGTGTCTTTTTAGACACCTTTTGGTGTCTTTTCCCTTATAAAAAGATCATAAAACATTTCAGGCATTCCCAAAAGAATCCACAAATCTACCCATCAACTTAATAAATAAAAATGTTTCACTATAATTGAGGCCTTCTCTGTAACCCTCCCCTAACACATTCCCTCCCTCCTTTGCAGAAGTACCACAGTTCTGAATTTGGTATGTATTCCCAGGCATATCTGTTTTTTCCCCATATATGTTTGCATCCCTAAGCAATATGAAGTAATTGTTTTGCATGCTTTTAAATGTTCTCTTAATGGTATCATCATACTGTATATATCTTCTTTTTAACATTTAATCTCCTTATATCCTCTTCAGCCCCTTAATCACTACACTGTTGCCCAAGTCCATGTTTCCTTTTTGCCCAATCCCTCCACCCCTTCACTTCCCCTCAAAGAGCGGTCATCCTGTTCTCTATATAGGAGTCTGTCCCTATTTTGCTTGTTAGTTCAGTTTGTTCATTAGATTCTATGTGTAAGTGCAGTTGTATGGTATCTGTCTTTCTCTGACCGGCTTATTTCACCTAGCATAATGTTATCCAGGTCCATCCATGCTGTCGCAAAGGGTAAAATTTTCCTGTTTTTTACAGTCAAGTAGTGTTTTTTGTGTAATGTCCCATAATTGTTTTACCCACCCATCTGCTTGGGCTGTGTCCATATCTTGGCAATTTTAAGTAACACTGCAATGAACATAGGGGTGCTTATTTTCTTTCGAATTAGTGTTTTGGGTTCCTTCATATGTGTTCCTAGAAGTGGAATCACTGGATCAAAAGACTGTCCATTTTTAATTTTATCAGGTATCTCCACACTGCTTTCCACAGTGGCTGCACCAGCCTGCATTCCCACCAACAGTGCAAAAGGTTCCCCTTTCTCCACGGCCTCGCCAGCACTTGTTGTTTGTTGATTTATTGACGATGGCCATTCTGGCAGGTGTGAGGTGATATGTCACTATGGTTTTAATTTGCATTTTTCTGATGATTAGTGATGTTGAGCATCTTTTTATATGTCTATTGGCCATCTATCTGTATGTCCTCTTTGAAGAAATGTCTGTTCAGGTCCTTTGCCCATTTTTTAACTGGGTTGTTTGTTTTTTTTGTGTTGAGTTTTGTAAGTTCTTTGTGAATTTTGAATATTAACCCCTTAAGAGATGTATTGGCAAATATGTTTTCCCATTCTATGGGTTATCTTTTTATTTTTTTGATGATTTCCTTTGCTGTGTAAAAACTTTGTAGTTTGATATAGCCCCATTTATTTATTTTTTCTTTTGTTTCCCTTGCCTGGGAAGATACATCTGATAAAATACTTATATAAGCATTGTCTGAGATTTTGCTGCCTATGTTTTCTTATAGGATTTTAATGGTTTAGTGTCTAACATTTAAGTCTTTAATCCATTTAAAATTTATTCTTTTGTGCGGTATAAGAACATGGTCTAATTCCAATTTTCTGCACCAGTTTTCCCAACACTGTTCATTGAATAAAGAGTCTTTAGGCTATTGTATGTGCTTGCTTACTCTGTTGAATATTAATTGACTGTACAGGTGTGGGTTTATTTCTGGGCTCTGTATTCTGCTCCATTGATCTTTGTGTCTGTTTTGATGCCAATACCATGGTGTTTTGATTACCATGGCCTTATAGTATAGTTTGATATTAGGTAGTCTGATTCCTCTAACTTTCTTCTTCTTTCTCAGGATTGCTATTGCTATGCAGGGCCTTTTGTGGTTCCAAATAAATTTCTGAAATATTTGTTCTAGTTCCGTGAAATATGACATTAGAATCTTGATAAGCATTGCATTGAATCTATAGATTGCTTTGGGTAGCATGGACATTTTAATGATGTTAATTCTTCCTATTCATGAACACAGTATGTTTTTCCACTTATTTGCATCTTCTTCAGTGTCTTACAGTTTTTTGGGTACAGGTCTTTTAATCCCTGGTTAGGTTTATTCCTAAGTATTTTATTCTTTTTGAAACAACTGTGAATGGGATTGTCTCCTTAATTTCCTTTTCTGTTAGTTCATTGTTGGCATATAAAAATGCAACTGATTTCTGGATACTAATTTTGTATCCTGCTATTTCCCTGAATTCATTTATCAGTTCTAGTGGTTTCTTGGTAGAATCTTTGGGTTTTTTTTATGTACAGTATCATGTCATCTGCAAATAAAGACAGTTTTACCTCTTGCTTTCCAAATTGGATGTCTTTTATTTCTTCTTCTTGTCTGATTGCTATGGCTAGGACTTTCACTACTACTATGTTGAATAAGAGAGGTGAAAGCAAACATCCCTGTCTTGTTCCCAACTTTAAGGGGAACACTTGTAGTTTTTATCTGTTGAGTATGATGCTAGCAGTGGGTTTGTCATATATGGTCTTTCTTATGTTTGGGTATCTTCTTCGTATTCCCACTTTGCTGAGAGGCGCTTTTTTTTTGTCATAAATGGGTGCTCGATTTTATCAAATGCTTTTTCTACATCTATTGATATTGTCATGTGGTTTTTATCCTTCATTTTATTAATGTTGAATCACATTTATTGATTTATGAATGTTGTTCCAAACTTGTATTACCAGGATAAATCCCACTTAATCATGGCATATGATCTTTTAAATGCACTTCTGTATTAAGTTTGCTAAAATTTTGTTGAGGATTTTAGCATCTATGTTCATCAGGGATGTTGGCCTATAATATTCTGTCTTTGTAGCGTCTTTTTCTGGTTTTGGATTAGAGTAACTCTGACCTTGTAAAATGAGCTTGAGAGCCTTCCCTCCTCTGTAACTTTTTTGAAATAGATTGAGAAGGAGAGGGGTTAGTTCTGCTTGGAATGTTTGGTAAAATTTGTTTGTTGGGAGTTTTTTGATTACTGCCTCAATTTCACTAGGTGTAATCTGCCTATTCAGAATCTCTGATTCTTCCTGATTTAGTTTTGGAAGATTGTATGTTTCTAGGAATTTATCCATTTCATCCATGCTGTCCAGTTCTTTGGCATATAGTTTTTCACAATATTTTCTTACAATCCTTTGTATTTCTTTGGTGTCAGTTATTTCTCCTCTTTCATTTCTGATTTTATTTATTTGGGTCCTCTCTTTTTTTTCTTAATGAATCTGGCTAGAGGTTTGTCAATATTGTTTATCTTTCAAAGAACCAGCTGTTAATACTCATTGATCTTTTGTATGGTTTTTTTTTTTTTAGACTCTGTTTCATTTCTGCTCTTGTCTTTTATTATTTCCTTCCTTCTACTCACTTTGGGCTTTGTTTTTTGTTCTTTTTCAGGGTCCTTTAAGTGTGAGATTAGATTGTTTATTTGAACTTTTTCTTGTTTTTAGAGATAGGCCTGTAATGCTATGAATTTCCCTCTTAGGATTGATTTCTCAGTGCCCCGAGATTTTGATTATTGTATCCTCATTTTCATTTGTTTCAAGGTATCTTTTGATTATTTCCTTGATATCATTGTTGATCCATTCATTATTTAATAAAATTTTTTTTTAGCTTCCATGTCTTTGTGTGCTTTTCAGTGTTTTTGTGATTGATTTCTAGTTTCATAGTATTATGGTCAGAGAAGATGCTTAATTTGGTTTCAAACTTCTTAAATTTTGGGGGACTTGTTTTGTGTTCTAACATGTCTATCCTAGAAAATGTTCCATGTGTACTTGAAAAGTTTGTATATTCTGCTGCTGGGGTGAAATGCTCTGAAGATATCAATTAGATCCATTACTCTAGTGTGTCATTTAAGGCCATTGTCTCCTTGTTGATTTTCTGTTGGGAAGATCTATCCATTGATGTCAGTGGTTTGTTAAAATCCCTGAGTATGACTGTATTTCTGTAAATTTCTCCCTTTATGTTCTTCAGGATTTGCTTCACGTATTTAGGAGCTCCTGTGTTGGGTGTGTAAATGCTTACTAGACTTATATCCTCTTGTTGGATTATTCCCTTTTTTATTATGTTATGTCCTCGTTTGTCTCGTAAACAATTTACATTTAAGGGGATTTTGATAGATGCATACTTAATGCTGTTTTATTGTTAGGTAAAATGTTTTCCTGTTTTTTTTCTTTCTCTTTTTCTTCTTAAATTAAACCCTTTAACATGTGTTACAGTACTGGTTTGGTGTTAACAAACACTTTTCACTTTTTCCTATCTAGGAAGCTCCTTATTTCTCTTTGGATTTTAAATAGTAGCCCTCCTAGGTAAAGTAGCCTTGGTTATAGTTCCTTGCTTTTCATCATCTTGACTATTTCACACCACTTCCTTATGGCCTGAAATATTTCTGTTAAGAAATCAGATGACAGTCTGATTGGTGCTCCCTTGTATGTAACTATGTTCTTTTTTTCTTGTGTCTTTTAGGATTCTCTCCTTGTCTATAAGCCTTGTCATTTTAATTATGATGTGTCTTGGTGTAGGCATCTTTGGGCTAACTTGTTTGGGAGTCTCTGTGCTTCCTGGACTTGTGTGTCTTTTTCTTTCATTAGATTAGGGAAGTTTTTGGTCATTATATCTTCAAATAGATTCTCAATACCTTGCTTACTCCTTCTTCTGGTATTCCCATGATGCAGATGTTGTTATGATTCATGTTGTCCAAAATGTTTCTTAAGCTCTCCTCATTTATTAAAATTCTTTTTTTCTTTTTCATGTTCTGCCTGGGTGTTTTTTTCTACATTGTCTTCCAAATCACTGATTTGATCCTTTGCTTCATCTAACCCACTGTTTATTCCTTGCAGTGTATAATTTATTTCAGTTATTGCATTCTTTATTTCTTGTCTTTTTTTGTGGATTCTATGTCTCCTTTCATGCTATTGAATATCCTTATAATTATTACTTTAAATTATCCGATAAGTTGCTTGCCTCCATTTCATCTAGTTCTTCTGCAGAATTCTCTTGTTCTTTAATTTGGGGTCTGTTTCTTTGTCTTCCGATTTTGGCTACCTTTTTGTGTTTGTTTCTGTGTATTAGGTAGATCTGCAAAGACTCTGGTGCAGACCTTTGTCAGATGCTGATTGTAACTAGCCCTGGACAACCTGTTTGGAGCTATCAGCAATGCACAGCTTGTGGCTGCCTCTGATGGGCCTGTGTGCAGAAAGAATCAGGCTGCACACCAAGGCCAGATTTTATCAGCTCCGGGCTTAAGGGAGGGTGAGCTACAGCCTTGAAGCTTCCAGAGATCTGCCTTGGTTGTTAGTGATATAGCCTCAAGCTGTACTCAGCAGCCTAGCTTAAGCTCTACAGGTTGGGGCAGAGTAATTCCTGTGGGCAGGGCTGTTGCTTTCCCTCAGGCTGATGCCTCTTGGAGGGGAGTGCTCTGCCTCAGAAAGTTGGCTCCTACAGTATGGGGAGTGACTCAGCACAGAGACCCTGGCAGTTCTGTCTCCAGAGCCACTGGCCCCAGACTCTTCTCATGTGTCTCTAGTCCACTCTGCCCTTCTTTTACCAGAGCCCAGGGTAAGTGGCTGCAAACAGGATTTTGTGCATTGGCCCTTTTTGAAGTTCTCTGTGTCTCCAGCCATTTCTCCTCAGCAGAGAGAAACTTGAGGGCTTTTCACAGGTGGATGTTATCTGGGTTCCTTTCCCAGCTCTGGTGCTTTCGGCTAGGGAGCCCAACTTATGGTTTAGACCCCGCACTTCTCAAGGGGAACCACCCAGCTTGTGCAATATTTCTCTGGAATTCTAACTGCCCACTGTGGGAGCCCAGCCAGCCCTGTCATGACTCTACTCTCCCTGACAGTCATATTGTGGTAAAGTGGCTTGTTCTATTTGTCAGTAGTTACAAGGCTTCTTTTCAGCTAGTGTCCAGTTGGTTATTCAGGATAATTTCTTTACACTTTAGTTCTAATTCCAGATTGGTCCTAGGAGAAGGTTAGTGTAGCTTCCACTTATTCCTCTGCCATCTTGTGTCCTGCACATATCTTCTGTAAGTTGCTTTTATTAACATTACACTTTGAGATTTATGTATGTTGATACCTGTAGATCTGGTTCACTATTATAACTAAATATTCATTCTCCTATTTACAGACAGTAATATTTCTTATTTTTTATTATTAAGAGTGGCATGAATAACTTTCTTACATGTCTTTTTAACATATATATAATAATTTCTCTAGTCAGTGACTTTCAGACATTTTTTAGTCATAATCTATGGTAATAAATAAGATTTATACAGAAACCCAATTATTAAATACATATTTATATGAGTACATTATAAATAATATAAACAGGAATTCTTTTGAAACTATACCTACCCTTAATGTAATTTGTTCTGGTATAGCCTATTTGATTCTATTGTATCTGATTAAAAAATATTGGTCTCAAAAAAGGATGTTGGTGTCAACCTACTGAATTGATTTCTCGAACAATGAAAAATTGGTTGCAACCTGCATTTGAACAACAATGCTCAATGGTGGATACTTGGGAGAAGCTCACTGTGTGCCAGGATTGTGCACGTTATTTCTCTTTATCAGATATCTCCAAGTTTTTCCCAAGGTGGTGATACCAAATTACAATCCCATCAGCATAACCTGAGAATTCCTTTAACTTCACATCTTTGGTGACACTTGATGCTGTTAGACCTTTTTATTTTTGCCAGTCTTTTAACTATGACATTGTATTGCATTGAGGTTTTATTTTGAATTTCCAGTGAGGTTGAATGCCTTCCATTTTATTTTCTTTTTTGATATTGAGATTGCCTCTATTCTGAATAGCTCTATTCTTTGACCATTGTAAAAATGCTTTTTTTCCTTTCCCAGTTGGTAAAGAAACATTTCTTTTGGTTTTGTCTTTTGAGGAACAGTAGTAAAAATCATCAAAAATTTTCTTTATTGTTTTGGATTTTGTTTGTTTGTTTGTTTGAAAAATTCTCCTTTATAAGCTGCAGACATAAAGACATTTTTCTATATTGTCTAACAAAAGTTTGAAAGTTGTTTTTCATATGCAGGTGTTTCATCTATTTGGAATTGATTTTTAGCTGTAATGTGAAGTTGAAATCCAATTTCATTTTTTTTCTCATTTATTTAAAAGTGAATTTTTTCTGTCTTTCCCTCTTTCCTTGGTAGTGTTTCCCTTTAACAAAATAAATATCTACATGTGAATGGTTGGTGCCTGACCTCCCTGGCCTGTTTAACTGATATATATCCATGTTTCAGTATAACAACACTCTCTTAATAATTGTAACTTTCTATTATGTTCTAGGAGCTAGTAAAACAAGGCCCCCAATCTTCCTTTTTCTTCCCTTTCCTTCCTTTCCCAAGCTAACTTCCTTTCTTCCTTATTTTCAAAAATCATCTTGGTCCTTTTATCTTCTGTATACATTCTAGAAATAGCAGGAAAAGTTTCATGCATAATCCTACTGGTCTGTTTAGAATATCTTTGAATTTGAAAACAGTTACTTTTTTATGATGTTGAGCCTTCAATATCATAATATGAACATGTCATTAATATGAATGACAATGTTAAGACAGCACATCTCTCAGTTCATTTATGTCTCATTATGGTTTTATGCTTTTCTCCATAGAAAACTTGTTTTTTGTTTCATTTTGTTTAGACTTCCTTTTTATTTATGTATTTTATTGATGATGTTATTACACTTGTCCCATTTCCCCCCTTTATTCTCCTCCACACCCCCTCCCACCCACATTTCCCCCCTTTAGTTTATGTCCATGGGCCATATATATAAGTTCTTTGGCTTCTACACTTTCTATACTATTCTTAACCTACCCCTGTCTATTTTCTACCTACCATTTATGCTACTTATTCTCTGTACCTTTTCCCCTCTCTCTCCCACTCTGACTCCCCTCTGATAACCCTCCATGTGGTCTTCATTTCTGTAATTCTGATCCTGTTCTAGTTGTTTGCTTAGTTTGTTTTTATTTTAGGTGTGGTTGTTAATAACTGTGAGTTTGTTGCCATTTTACTGTTCATAGTTTTGATCTTCTTTTTCTTAGATAAGTTCCTTTAACATTTCATATAATAAGGGCTGGGTGATGATGAACTCCTTTAACTTGACCTTATCTGGGAAGCCTTTATCTGCCCTTCATTCTAAATGATAGCTTTGCTGAATAGAATAATCTTGGATGTAGGTCCTTGCCTTTCATGACTTGGAATACTTCTTTGCAGCCCCTTCTTGCCCTCAAGGTTTCTTTTGAGAAATCAGCTGACAGTCTGATGGGAACTCCTTTGTAGGTAACTGTCTCCTTTCCTCTTGCTGCTTCTAACATTCTCTCCTTATCTTTATTCTTGGGTAATGTAATTCTGATGTGCCTTGTTGTGTGCTTCCTTGGGTCCAACTTCTTTGGGATTCTCTGAGCTACGTGGACTTCCTGGAAGTCTTTCCTTTGTCAGATTGGGGAAGTTTTCCTTCATTATTTGTTCAAATAAGTTTTCAATCTGTTGGTCTTCCTCTTCTCCTTCTGGCACCCTTGTGATTCAGATGTTGGAACATTTAAAGATGTCCTGGAAGTTCCTAAGCCTCTCCTCATTTTTTCGAATTGTTTCCTCATTCTTTTCTGGTTGAATGTTTCTTTCTTCCTTGTGGTCCATGCTGTTGATTTGAGTTCCAGTTTCCTTCCCATCACTGTTGGTTCCCTGTACATTTTCTTTTATTTCACTTAGCATAGCCTTCATTTTTTCATCTAATTTGTGACCATATTCAATCAATTCTGTGAGCACCCAGATAACTAGTGTTTTGAACTGTCCATCTGATAGGTTGGCAATCCTTCGTCGCTTAGTTATATTTTTTCTGGTGCTTTGATCTGTTCTTTCATTTGGGCCATATATTTTTCTCTTGGTGTGCCTGTTATGTAGTAAGGGGCGGAGCCTTAGGTGTTACCAGGGCAGGACAAACTACATTGCATTGTGACGTTGTATATGGGGTAGGAGTCCAAGAGGGAACAATGGTGCTTGCTCCACTACCTGCCTGTTTTTAGTCACTTCCCCCGCTACCCACAATCAAATTGGGCCCTTCTGGTGCTGATTCCTGGGTGGGTGGGCTTATGTACATTCTAAGACCCTGTGGGTCTCTCCAGTGAACTCTCCTGTGAGCCTGGGAGTTCCTCCCACTGCCACCTCAACCCCCACAGCTGTTTCAATCAGACGTTTGAGGCTTTATTTCCCTGCAGTGAAACTCTGGGTCCTGAGGTCTGTCTCATTCCCTAGTTGTCCCTCCCAGTTTATCTGCATCCAGTCTGCAATCTGCCACCTCCCCAGATCCACCAGCTGCAGCCTTGCCCTCACCATCCACCAGCCGTCACTTTGTCACCAGTCCTCTCCACCTGTCTGCTCATCTCTGCTCCTCCTACCGGTCTGAATGAATATTTCTTCTTTTCCTCTCCGGTTATTGGACTTCCATACAGTTTGATTTTCTGTCAGTTCTGGTTGATTTTTGTTTTTAAATTTGTTGTTGTCCTTCTTTTGGTTGTGCGAGGAAGAACAGTATGTCTGTGTACACCTCCATTTTGGCTGGAAGTTGGGACCATTTTGTTTAGATTTCTTCCCAGATATCTTATAGTTTTTGTTTTTGTTGTTATTGTAATTTTCTTTAGGTCAGAAATAGATTTCTTACTAATACTAGTATATGGAACCACAGTTGATTTTGGTTCATTGATCTAATATCTAGCAACCTTGCTCTAACACTTAGTAATTCTAATACTATATCTGCAGATTATCTTAGGTTTTTTATTTAGACAATTATATTTTTTTGCAAACAATTATAATTTTTCCCTAATCATTGTAGATTTTGTTTCTTGTTTGGCTGAATTTTTAGTTTGACTGAACCTCTAATACAAAGTTGGGTAAAGAAGTAAAGTGTCGTTTTTTAATTTATTTTTTAAAAAATCTTTTAAAGATTTTATTTATTTACTTCTAAACAGAGGGAAGGGAGGGAAAAAGAGAGGGAAAGAAGCATCAATGTACGGTTGCCTCTCGAGCGCCCCCTACTGGGGAACCTGGCCCACAACCTAGACATGTGCCCTAGACTCGGAATTGAATTGGCACCCCTTGGGTTCACAGGGTGGCACTCAATCCACTGAGCCACACCAGCCAAGTTCTGTTTTTCATTTTGAAGAGAGTACATCAATACCTATATTTGGTAAATGCCATTTATTAGTCTGGAAAAAATTATTTTCTATTTTTAGTTTGCTTAGAGTTTATATTATGAATGTTTGTTGGGTTTTATTAAATGATTGTTCAGTACTTCTTAGATTGATCATATGGATTCTTATTTGACAATTAAGTTTGTAAATTATAAGATTTTATAATGATAAGTTATTCTAGCATTTTGGCCATTATGCATATTATAGGGTATGGTTTATATACATTCCTGATTTTGCTTGTTAATATTTTATTTACAATATTTATTTATTTATTTATTTATTTATTTATTTTTGGATACTGGTCACTTTATTTTTTTATCCATAACATAGCACCTAATACATTTCAGTAAGTATTTGTTGACTATTTTTGTTCCATACATTTGGCTTTAAAGGAAATTGTATGCCATTGTTATATATTTACAATGCTTATTTTTCCTTTTTTATTTATTTTTAAAATTACTTTATTGTTCAATTATAGTTGTCTGTGTTTTCTCCCCACCACTCACTCCCCAACCCCAGCCTCCCTCCCTTGCTTCCACCTTTCCCCTATATTTATATCCATGTTAATAAAAGAGATTGGCCTGTAATTTCTTTTTACTGCTCTTTTCTGGTATGAAGTTCATACTAGCCTCATAAAATACATTGTGGGTGCTTCTTCGATATTTTATGATTCCTTATTTTGATTTCTTATTTATTATAGATCTCAATTTATATGAAGTAAAGAAGATCTGTTTCTTCAATATGTATAGAACATATCTGTTAAGTAATCTGTGTAGTTTTAAATTATTGAACTCAGTAGTAACAGTGGACATTGGTTTTGATATGTTTTCTCTCATCAAATTTCATTTTCTTTTTCTAGCTGCTCTATTTGTAGTCTTATCCTCCATCACTTCTAATAATGTATTTATACACTCTTTTTTCTGGATCAGCGTTACCTGAAGGTTGTTTATTTTACTAGTAGTTTTAAAGAACCAGCTTTTGGCTTTATCGAACCTCTCTCGTAGCTTATTATTCTGTGGATTTTTGTTCTTATCTCTTATTTCCTCTATTTCTTTCTAGTTTTGTGTTGGATACTTTATACATTAGTTTTCAGTCTTTTTTATTTTCTAATACAAGCTCTTAAGGCTATAAATTTCCCTCTAAGAACCACTATAGTTTCTTCCCACAGGTTTTAAAATTTAGTGTTTTTATTATCAGTTAGTTCTAATACTTTCTGGGTTACATTATGATTTCTTCTCTGACCCATGTGCTGTTAAGTATATTTAAAGTTTTGATTTCTTTTTTTTTGCCATTCTTTTCTCATTTATTGCATTGTGGCCAGTCAATGTGTATTAATGTAATTGGTTCTTTGATGGTTGTTGAACTTTGCTTTATTGCCTTGTTAATATTTATAGGCAATACTTACTATTTGCCTAGTATGTGGCCAGCATTGGAAGCTATTTTTTAGGTGTACATAAACATAAAATTGATGTGTCTTCTTGGTAAATTGCTCCTTTCATCATTGTGTATTATGTATCTCTATTGCTCACTCCTCCATTGAGCAAGTGTTTTGTGAGCCGGGGCTATATACCGGGCACTGTTCTAGGTATGTGGGTATGTATCAGGAAGCTAATAATAGTTCTTGCCTTAACATTTACTTAGTATATTGTTAATACCAGCTTTCTTTTGGTTTCTTTTCCCTGGTATATCTCTTTTATTCCTTAACCTTTTACAATTTTTAAATTTTTACATAATTGCAGAAAATGTTGCCATGGTATAAAGAATTCCCACTACCTGTTAGTCAGATTTCCTAAATGATATAACAAGACATTGTTAAAAAAATGAAGATGTGACTCCTTGTCTAACTTTGAATCTGAGAATATAATTTCTAAGCAGAGAATTTGGTCTATTATACTAATTGTGATTACTGATATGTTTAGATTTATCACTTCAGTATTGCTCATGCTTTCTATTTGTCCTGCTTTTCCTCTGCTTATTTGCTCTTATGCCTTATTTCAGGTTAATGACATTTTCACTATTCTTTCTTACTCACTTTAGTGGTTATTCTTAACATTTTAAAATATACCCTTGACTTAAATTATACAAGTTAGTTAATACACATCCATACCATTCTCTCAAATAAGGACCCCAGGATCATTTAATCCAGTAAACCCATCCCACTTTACATGTTTTTGTTGCCTAGTATTTTCCTTTTATGTTTTTACTCTCAAAATTAGATGTTTCAGTTGCTGGTATTTTCAGTCAATACTTATTTGGACTTACCCACATGTTGGTTTGAGCCTACCACTTCTCCCAAAATATATACTTTAGATAAAGGTCCTTTAAGATGACTGGTGGTAATAAACTCCCTCAGTTTTTGTCTAATAATGTGTTTATTTTGCTTTTAATCATGATTTGTGGTTTGACGTGGTTGACAGTTATTTTTCTTCCAGATGTTTAAAGCTCTTATTCCATTGTTTTTGGTCTTCTATTATTGTAATTAAACTGTCTGTTTTCATTATTGTAGACAGTCTTCTTTGTCTTCCTTTAGTTGCTTTTAAGAGTACAGGATTTCTTTTTTAATTCCTTCAGACTCACTATGTTGTGTATAGATGTGGAACTACATTATTTCACCAATTTAAGACACATTTTGCCCATATTTCAACAACTCTGAAATCTGGGTATGTCTTACCATCTACAGCATCTTTTTTTTAATCCTCCCCTGAGGATATGTTTATTGATTTTTAGGGAGAGAGGAAGGGAGGGAGAGAGGTAGAAAACTTGATGTGAGAGAGAAATATCGATCGGCTGCCTCTTGCACATGCCCCGACTTGGGATCGAATAGAAAACTGAGGTATGTGCCCTGACTGGGGATGGAACCTGCAACCTTTTGGTGCACAGTACAGTGTTTCCAGGCCAAGGCCAATCTGTGGCATATTAAAACCACTATTGGATAGGTTACAGTAATTTCATTGCTTACAAGTATGTGTGAATTTGGTTATAACTGTTTATACTATTGTCATTTCAATTGTTAGTACATGTTTTGAATTTAACCATGGTTCAAAATGTATTTAAAGGATTACATCATGATTTGGCATTAAAATGAAACTTTAATCCATTAAAAATGACATGAAACTAGAGTAGCAAAGTTATAAATTTGATATTATTAGAGACTTTTTATTGGAGGAATGACTGCAATTTCACATTTTCTTGCTAATTAGTAATGAAATACTTTCAAAGGAAGATAACCAAGTTTGGTGAGACTGTTACATTCTGTTGCTGAGATAGGCTCAGATAATTTGTTTATCACATACCAAATAATGCAGCTGAAGGCAGGAGAAATTGAGCAAACTCCTTGGAATAGATTAAGAAATTTCAAAGTAACAGGAGGCTGTCTGAATAACTCATGGTGGTGTGTTAGCACATTCATGTTGCTATAACAAAATACTACTGACTGGGTAGCTTATAAACAACAGAAATTTATTTCTCACAGTTCTGGAGTCTAAGAAGTCCAAGATTAAGGTGGTAGTATGATTGCATTCTGGTAAGAACCCTCTTCCTGGCCCATAACTGGTACCTTTTAACTGTCTTCACCTAGTGGAAGAGGCTAGAGGTCTCTGCAGGGTCTTTTTTATAAGGCACTAATCCTATTCATGAGGCTCCATTTCATGACTTAAGCATGTCTTAAAGTCCCCACCTCCTAATACCACCATCTTTGGGGGTTTGGATTTCAACATATGAACTTGGGGAGACACAAACATTTAGACCACAGTACTGGTGTTTCTTGATCAATATCAAAACATACAGAATGGGATCAGCTTGGAAGAAATCCTGTAGACAGTAATAGAGCACACTTTTAGTATATGCTGAGTCACCAATGCATTTGATGGCACAGAAGACAATACTGTCTGAACATCATGGACATTATTGGTTACATAGTGTTTCAGAAGGTGGACTCTAAATGTGCAGATTTTTTCTCCACAATTTATTGAGGTATAATTGAGATACAGTAAAAATGAACAAATTTTAACTGTACAGTTTATTTTTAAATATGTAAATATTTTCATGTCACTATCACCCAGATCAAGAGAGAAAACTTTGTATCACTCCAGAAAGTTCTCCCGTGCCTCTTTCCACTCACACTGTCTTCTCCTGCCCCAGAACCTTCCTGACTTGTATTTTCATGGATTAGTTGTGCCTGTTTTTGAACTCTTTATATGTATGTGTATATGTGTGTACTCGATTGTGTACTAAACAAGTGTTTTGATATTCATCCATTTTATTGTATTTATCAGTAGTTTTTTTAATTGCTGAATTGTATTTACTGTCTAAGTATAATACAATTTGCTTTTTAATTCTTCTGTTTACAGGCATCTTGGTTATTTCCAATTTTTGATTCTTACAAATAAAACTGCTATAACTATTTTTATAGTATTTTATTTATATATTTGTTTTGCTGAACATATACCCTCATTTCTCTTAGGTAAATACATAGGAGTGTCATTACTGAGCCATAAGGGATGGATGTCTAAATTTAATAGAAAATGCCAGTCACGTGAAGTGATTATTACACTCCCACTAATAGCAAATGAGAGTTCTAATTGCTCTGCATCCTTGCCAATGTTTCACATTGACAGTCTTTATAATTTCAGTGATTCTGTGATTCTCATTATGGTTTTAGTTTGTGGTTTCTTGATGACTAATGTTATTGAGTATCTTTCATGTATTTATTAGCTATTCTGACATACCCTTTTGTGAAGTATCAGTGCAAGTCTTTTTCCATTAAAAAAGTTGGATTACTTATCATTTTTTCATTGAGTTGTAGTAGATCTTTAGTCTAGATTCAGGTTCTTTATTTGATAATTGTATTGAGTGTATTTTCTGCATGGCTTATCTTTTTGCTTTCTTAACAGTGTTTTTGCTAGGTCAAAGCTTTAAATTTTTGTGAAGTATAATCTGTCAATTTGTTTCCTTTCATCCTTAGTGCCTTTTGTCTTGTCCAAAAAATCTTTGCCTTATCCCTGTATCACAATATGTTCTGTTTTCTTCCAAATGTTTCATAGTTTTACCTTTCACTTTAGGTCTGTGATTCATCTTTAATTAAATTTTAGGTACAGTGTGAGGGAGAAGTAATGGTTCATTTTTCCCACGTAGGGATATCTATATCTGCCATCAACTTTTATTGCAAACATATTGCTTTCCCCATTGAATTAAATGGATATTTTTGTTGAAATTGAGTTATAATCAAATGAGTCTTTTTATGGACCTTCTTTTCTATTCCATCTATTTGTCTACCCTTTTGCCAAACTATACTGCCTTACAGTAAGTTGAGATACTTTGGGAGTTCATTTATTTAATGAATTTATTTTGCTTAATTTTTATAATATGCATAAGAATGATATTTGGTTAAAAACATACGGTTCAGTAAATCTATAAGAACTCTTTCAATAATAATAATATATAAATTCTGAGTCATAGGTTATTTTATTACTGGTTAATTATGAGTTAATTTTCATCAAATGTTACGTAAAATAATTATAAGATGGTATCTTAGATATGATTTTCTAAAGTATATTTTATTAACTGTGCTATTACAGTTGCCTCATTTTTTTCTCGTCTTTATTTCTTCTGCCCTGTATCCTACCTTCCACCAGGACTCCTCCCCCTTAGTTCATGTTCATGGGTCATACATATAAGTTCTTTGGCTTCTCCACTTCCTATACTATTCTTAACCTCCCCCTGTGTCTTTTGTACCTACCATTTATGCTTCTTGTTCCCTGTACCCTTTCCCCCATTCTACTCCCTCCTCCTTCCCCGCTGATATCCTCCATGTGACCTCCAGTTTTGTGATTCTGTTCCTGTTTCAGTTGTTTGCTTAGTTTGTTTTTGTTTTTTAGTTTCAGTTGTTGATAGTTATGAGTTTGTTGTCATTTACCGTTCATAGTTTTGATCATCTTCTTTTTCTTAGATAAGCCGCTTTAACATTTCATGTAATAAGGGCTGGGCGATGATGAACTCCTTTAACTTTACCTATCTGGGAAGCACTTTATCTGCCTTTCCATTCTAAATGATAGCTTTGCTGGATAGAGCAATCTTGGATGTAGGTCCTTGCCTTTCATGACTTGGAATACTTCTTTGCAGCCCCTTCTTGCCCTCAAGATTTCTTTTGAGAAATCAGCTGACAGTCTTATGGGAACTCCTTTGTAGGTAACTGTCTCCTTTCCTCTTTCTGCTTCTAACATTCTCTCCTTATCTTTAATCTTGGGTAATGTAATTCTGATGTGTGCTTTCTTGGGTCCAGCTTCTTTTGGACTCTCTGAGTTTCCTGGACTTCCTGGAAGTCTATTTCCTTTGCCAGATTGGGGAAGTTTTCCTGCATTTTTTTTCCAAATAAGTTTTCAATCTGTTGGTCTTCCTCCTCTTCTTCTGGCACCCCTATGATTCAGATGTTGGAATGTTTAGGGTTGTCCTATAGGTTTCTAAGCTTCTCTTCATGTTTTTGAATTCTTCATTCTTTTCTGGTTGAATGTTCATTTCTTCCTTCTATCCAAATTGTTGATTTGAGTTCCGGTTTCCTTCCCTTCCCTGTTGGTTCCCTGCATATTTTTTTTTTTTTAATTTCACTTTGTATAACCTTCACTTCTTTCTCTATTTTGTGTCCATACTCAGCAATTTCGGTGAGCATCCTGATTACCAGTATTTTGAACTTTGCATCTGATAGGTTGTCTATCTTCTCATTGTTTAGTTGTTTTTCTGGAGTTTTGATCTTTCATTTGGGCCATATTTTTTTGTCTTGGAGTACCAGTATGGCAAACGTTTCTTCCTTAACTCCTTGTGGGACTCCCATGCAGTTTGAGTTTCTGGCAATTCTTTTTTTTTGTTGTTTTTTTTTTTAATTTGTTGTGTCCTTCTTTTGGTTTTGAGGAAACAAAGCTTATCCACCTGTACCTCTATCTTGACCAAAGCCTCCAATTGATATGATTAAGTATGGTAATTTTATTGGCATACCTAATATTTGTGTTTCCTGAATCTGCAGATTCATATCTTCTATTAATTATGGGAAAATTTGAGGCTTTTGTATTTTCAAATATTACTTCCTTCTATTTTCTCTTTCTACATTTTAAACATCTATAAGCATAGTGTGGATCATCTTGTTCTATTCTTTGTTTCTTAAAATTTCCATCATTCCCATTTCTCTGTGCTACTTTTTTGCATTTTTTACTACTACTTTTAAAACTTTTTATTTATTTATTTTTAGGGAAAGGGGAAGGGAAAGAGAAGGAGAGGGGGAGAAACATCATTGTGTAAGAGAAATATCAGTCTGCTGCCTCTCACAAGCCCCTAACTGGGGAGCTGGCCTACAACCCAGGCATGTGCTCTGACCAGTCTTGGCTCACAGACCGGTGCTCAATCCACTGAGCTACCCCAGCCAGGGCTTTACTACTTCTTTAGTGCTATTTTTTAGGTCATTAACTGTTTCCTCAGTTTTGTGTAATCCGATTTTCAGTTCATCTATTGAATTTTCAGTCATAACCATTATTTTTTGTTTCTAGAAGTTCAGCTTGGGTTTTTTTTTAATGAACATTCAGATTGCTTTATTTATAGTAATCATATTTTGTCATGTTTTGATTTTTTATTTCTATAGTAGTTTTTCTTTTTATATATTTGTAAGATTTTATTTATGTATTTTTAGAGATGGGGAAGGGAAGGAGACAGAGAGGGAGAAACATGTATGGTTGCCTCTTGCAGCCCACATTCCAGGAATCGAACTGGTGGCTTTTCACTTTGCAGAACAATGTCCAACTGAGTCACAATGGTCTGGGCTCTGTAATTACTTTAAACATAGATATTCCGGTTCTACATTTGCTTCCTGAAGTTTCTGCTGACTCTTGCTCATGATAATTTTTTTTCACAGGTTAAGTAGTTTGGGATAGTCAGGATGTTGCAAAGTTTGAGTTGAGTTTGTGCCTTTTCAGAGAGTTTTTCCAAGAGTGCTAGGGGCACTAATGCTAGGGACCACTTTTTATGAAGAGTCTTGTTAGGTCATGCATGGGGTGTAACTTTGAGCTACAAATTTAAGTGAGGAAGGGCCTGTGGTTATGAAGGTGAAGCTTCTTTTTTTTTCATAACTAGTGTATCTCTCTCTTCTAGATTATTAATACTACAGATCTCTGTAATTGGAGTCTCAGTGCCTACTTATTGGTCTCATTTCTAATTCCCTTTTATTCTTTCTTTGTGTGGGGAAATTCCAGCAGTGCATAGAAGAAAACCAGACTGGAAGAGTAACTTGCAGTTAGATGGCCTGAGATTTATTGCCATGTAATGGGCAGTAAACCAATATTAAAAGCAGATGTGCATATTAATGCCTTTGGGTAACAGAGCGAGATAACGGACTTTTTTCATTGGCATTTAAATATATGATTCAAGTTATTGATATGATCACTTACACAGATTATTCCTCATATATGTGTCTGTATCACAAAGTGATGGCTGAAGCATTTAGACATTTTGGAATTAATTTAATAAATTTTTATGAAAATACTACTTTTTTTTTGTTTTTCAGACTTATTCAATGCTTTGCTAATATATATATGTTTCCAGTTCTCAAAATTAAAATAAGTACCCTTATATGATTTTACTCTGACTTCTTTTATATGAGAGAATAAGTAACAAGGTGAGAGTAGCTGTGATTTTATTATAGTCATCTTTGTCCTATGTGATGCATGCCAAAGCCTTGTCTCCTTGCCTTTCTTCTTCCTTATTCCTCTGCAGGAGGCCATTCTAAAAATAGTTCCAGTAATAGATGTCATGTACATGGTGAGATTGCTGAATCACTTAGTCCTTTTTTGGAGTTTAGGGATGTGGGAAACAGTGAGCAGAGTAGGGTAACATATTTATCAAATGGCAAGTTACTATACTTTTGAAAAATAAAGAATACAATTCTCTTAATAATCTTGTAGTAATTTTATTTAAATATATCTTAAAAGGATTATATTTTTAAATATGTAAAATGATTTTAAATCTTCAAAAAAGCCTCAAATGTGATTCTCAGATTTGTGTTTTGTTAAATATAATAAATTTGAGACTATGCACTCATCAGTTATTGCTTCTTGGCAGTAGTTTTCTTCCTGTGATATTATCTCCAGAAAAGAATGGTTGGGAGGGTTTAATGCTTGCCAGTGAAATAAATATACTGACTTTTTCTCAAAGCTGTGAGGATGTAGCTTTCCTACATTATCCTTAACCCCATTTCTCCTTTCCCTGTCACTCCAAAATAGTAGTACTTGTTGGGTAAGCTGATTGCTGAATGCTGACTCCCCCAAAATACCACCAGGATAGCATGTCTATTAGAATGCTAGGGATTCATTACACAGTATACTTCAGAATTGCTAGAAAAATTAAAGAAAAGTTATAGTTTTCTTTGAAAAATGAAATTTGGAATAACAAAAATAATTGTATAATTATTTTGCTTTTTAAATTTCTGGAAAGACTGTCTATTAAAGTGGTTATAAGGATATATGTAATTAAATTCTGGTTTTTAGGTTTTTTATTTGTTGTGAATATTTTTCATAACTCTATGAGGTCATGACAGTTAATGATTTTGAAAATTCGATACAGACTTCTGTTAAAATTTTGTTTTATAAATGAAGATAAATATAAAACATTATAATTTAATCAAATGAATGTTAAAAAGACCTTTCTCACAAATTATCTCCTGATGTAATTTGACTTTATACTTATAACTAGCAAAAATACATGTCTCGAATGGTGTCTATAGTCTCTGAAGGTGGTAGGATGGACCTCAAAGAGACACATGTATTTTTTTAAGGTTCCTCGATTCAGAGGAGAATCAGTTTCTCCCAGTCAGATGCCAGCAAACAGGGCTTTTGTCCAGAAATATCTCAGGTAGATTCCAGGAAGAATCTGGGAGAAGAGATTCCCCAAGATTGAGAGGCCTTTCAATTGGGTGTGACTCCATACTTCTAGAAAGCAGATAGGAAGCAAGCTGCCATTTCCGTTGGAAAACAGGGCCCTGGAATAAAATGAGCCCTCCCACTAACCTATCGCTCTTCCCACCCCACTCACCTCTTGTTTCTGGGAATATCAGAGACCTAGCTGGTAGAGTTGATTCAAGAACTTTGTTAAATGTGGAGCCTATCACCCACTGAGGGGACTTTGGCTGCCTTCTTGTTTTATGCAAAGTTATTCCTTGCCCATGGTTGATAAACCCTAAAAAATCACTCACAGCTATGTAACAGACTTTTCAGGGCTGGGTCTCAATGGTAATGCCACATGAATGGTATACACAGCCAGTGAATTGGTCACTGCAATTATGTTCATTTCATACTGGTTGAGAGAAGGTTGGATTTGATTTGGCCTAAATACTGGTCACAATAATATGTAACATATATACATTTATATTAGCATTCTTCAAACTTATGTAACTAGAAATTATTGTAATTATGTTGCCCTTAAAAATAACAACCATTTTATGGGAGAAATGCCAGTGTGCAGTGTTTTAAAGAGCAGAGTGATAGAAGCCACGATAAATGGAACCTTGTCCTGCCTCGGACTCTAGGATAGTTTATAACCCTGGGCCACCTTCCTCCCCACTCCACCCTGCCCCTGCAACAACCTCAGCTGTCTGCTTTTCTCGTGTGAGTGGTGAGGCTGTAGATGATGCTTCCTCTTAAGATTCTCTTACTCCAGTGTGTCATTCTCCTCAGAAGGTTTGTGTCTTTTCACTTCATGAAACTAGGTAGCTTTATTTGTATTTTGTGATTTAAAAAAATCATATGGCCAAAGATTTCAAAATTTGCTGAGTATAACTACTTTTAAATAAATGGTAGAGGTTTGCTTTGGCTTGCTGTACCTAAACAGAACAGGGGAGCTTTCCATGACAAGAACCTTCCAGTTCTTGCTTAGGTTGGAAATTGTCCTTAAGGCGCCTTTCAGTGACATTTACTATGATTTGCTTTTAGTTTTACGGGGGGATTGTTTGTGTTTTGGTTCATTTGTAACCGAGTGGCATATTTCCATGGGGTTGAGAATAGTGAGGTAAATTGGCTTTGAAATTCTCAGTACTGTTTGGAAAGCTAATTGCATAAATTTAAAATTTAAAGCATTTGAGCAGCTCTCTTTTAAAAATGATTTTTAACAAACGTTTGATCATACTACATTTGTGCTACAGTTCAAATGCTGAAGAAGCATTTTGGCTTCTTTCCCAAAAGAGGCTAGCAGCAGCATCTCCCTGTTCTCTTCCGAGCTTTTTACCTTGTGAGTGGTGCAGCTTGTTCTGCGGATGTACTGAAACCCTCCCATTTAATCTGCAGTGGAGAAGAATGGAGCTCACCATCCAGTAGAAATCAATGGTCTAGCAAGGTTGCAGTAAATAGAAATGACTGTGTATTTCAACAGCTGAGCAAGAAGACATGTATAATATTTCTTTTGCTGTCAGCTGATAAATTTTTGCTTTCTGTTTCCTTTTAGAGGGATGTGGATAATTTGCCCTGCCTCCAGCGTCTCTTTCTCAGCTTCAACAACATAGCTAAGTAAGTGGAAACTCCCAACTTGTCATTTACTAATAGCTTGATTGTGTGGGTTTAGTGCTTTAAAATAAGATTGTAAGTGCCTTGGAGAATTTATTGACATGTGAGATTTTAAAGTGGAAGATGATAGGGCTGTCTGTGACAGAGTTCTTGGTGGAAAAAGCAAAGCTCTGATGTGTATTAGTGCTTCTAATACTAAAATAATGAAATTAGTATAACATGCTTTTTATTTAATTATACTTTAGAGATGCCGTGTTGAAAAACATGGAAATTTCAGTATACATTTTACTGTCCTTTGTTTGACATTTACTGCACTAGTCAGTCAAATTAGAATTTCTTTCATAAATTATCTGCAATCTGTGTAGCTACTAAACAGTTTTGATGTAGCAGGCTCAGAGACACTTGCTAATTAGGCTATAACTTCCAACTTGGTATCCCAACTTAGAACTAATGCTGTTAAGAGATGGAATATTAAATATATCAATGTATAAATGTTGTTACAAAGATTTGAAGCAAATTGTCCTTTGTGTCATGATAAAGTCTTACTCAGTGTCAATGTGGCAGATTTCGGAACTGGAGCTGAGACATGCTGTCGGACTTTTCAGTGTGTGGGGGACCTCTATTCCTTCCCTAATTTCTTCCTTCTCTTTCCCCCTAGCCACTTAGTTTGAACTCAGCTTTTAGTTTGAACTCACCTTTATGACAAACTACCCCTAAGCTTTTTAGTTTTCCTTCCAGGCTGTGCTTTAAACCTGAATCTCTCTCTTTTTCTTCTGTGGAAAAAGCATTAAAATTTTCTGGAGTCTTTTTCTCTTTTTTTTTTTTTCATTTTATGTTGAATGCTCTTCTAGCTACCTTTTTGCTGAGGAGGTAGGATTTATTTTTCAATGGCAGTGTAAGGGATACTCAGTTTTCTTTAGGGAATTTCTACCTAAAGACCATTAACAACTGTTTTGAGAGGATAATTTCTCATTCTCACAATATGTTGTTTCTCATGTCTCACAATAATAACTGTTTAAGGTGCTATAAACCCTTACATTCCCCCAACCTGTGGTGGAACTCATTACTGTGTTTTTTGTCTGGTTTATGGGGAGTAATTTAAAGAGAGATATAAATTCGGGAGTAGAGGTTATGATGTTTCAGGTCCCCAGGGTCCCTGAACTCCTGGTGTCACTGCAAAAGCAGCTCAAAATAGTGCTATCCTGTTTTTAGAAAGACCTGGAACCAAAGTTTACAAGTAACGCTTGTGAAGACCACTCACAAGTAACACTTGTGCACCTTCAACTGCTCCCCCCATGGAACCAAAAGACTGGGACAGGCTCAGAACCTGAACACTTAGAACCCTTTCAGAAGTGAAGGGCCTGTTGTCCAGGAACGTCTCGTGCTGACACCACCAAATCTGGCCCCAAACCCTGGATTGGGAAGGCAGATTGGATCCTGCCTCCTGTCTCCTAGGAGGAGTCAGTTGACTTGCAAATAAAAGCCTATTTTCTCAAAAGCCAGTGAAAGTGACTTAGTGTTGGCTTCTGTGTGTCTTGGTAACAGGCCCCTGCTTATAACAATGGGTCTCTGGGGAGTTGTTTTTTTTTTAAAGATTTTATTTATTTATTTATTATTTTTAGAGAGGGAAGGGAGGGAGGGAGAGAGAGAGAGAAACATCAATGTGTGGTTGCTGGGGGCCATGGCCTGCAACCCAGGTATGTGCCCTGACTGGGAATCGAACCTGCAATTCCTGGTTCACAGCCCACGCTCAATCCATTGAGCTACGCTGGAGTTGGTTTTAATTGTTTGTATTTAGGGTAATTTTCTTACCAACCTATAAATGAGTTTCACCCACCCATATCTATATTGAAATAAAGATATGATTAATGGGATGAATATTTATAACTTTATTTAAAAATTTCTTGCATGATTTTGCAAGAAATTGCAATAGAAGTGAGTCAACAATTTCAGGACTTTCATTTTCTTCCTAATTGCTTTCTCTGTGTTTCAGCATGGGCCTAGCCCTTTGCTCTCCTCTGCTGCTTTCAGCTGATGTACTTTGAGGCTCAGTACATTTTCTGCTTTGTTCCTGTTAATACACATGGCCCAGGAGGTGGAATGTAGTGAATATAGTGGGTCTGAGGGGAAAAAATAAGAGTTGAAACGTTGAAAACATTTCTGTAAAGTTTACTTAGGACACAGATATTTCAGATAGCTGGGCCATTAGATGATCTGTAGTGATACCTCTAGTATCTTTTCAGGGCCCAAGTGCCCAGCTGTAGTCCTGGCACAATAGACTTGCCTGCTTTTACAAAGGGGGACCCCCCAAAAAAACCCTGGAATTATCTTCTAGAGGGCGGGCCCCTTGTAGTACAGGCTTTCCCTCTCCCCAGGTGAGTGTTCTAGGAACCCATCTGTGTCAGTGGAAAAAACATCTGGATAGGTGTATTGCATCAAATGGAGAGTACTTTGAAGGTGACTGAAGTTTAAACATGTAAGAATTAATACATTCCATTTTATAAATAAATTTCACTTTGGGGGGTCCCCCCTCATACAGTGCAGCAGCCCAGAGGTATCAGGGGTCCAGAAGAGTAGAAACAGCAGGGTAAAGCTGCAAGTCAGCACCTTTTGGGTCTCTTGGAAAAGTCTCGGGTAGTGTTTCACAAATTGAAAATATCCAAACATATCTCCATTTTGGGGAGATGAAAATGCTTTGAATTTCATATACTAGTGCTTCTTGGTTTTAACCAAGTTACTGGATTCTTAAATGACCACTTGCATAAATTATTAGGTAATCATAGTTACCTAATAATTATCTTTCAGGTGGCAATTCAGGAAGTCCCAAAATGTGATGGTACTCTGTTGAATTCAGGGAATTACAACATTGGTTGAATGGTGAGCTTTATGGACAGAACACTTTTTGTGTGTTTGCTTGAAGATATTAGAATAGTGCATTTAGTTCTACTGTGAAAAATACAAGATATACTTAGAGAATGAATGACGAATGTTCATGTCTGTGTATCTGAATAGAATTAGTGCTTCTGGTTAACTTATCCCTCATATCATGAGGAATATAGAGACACAAATAGGTAATTATAATTCAGTGAGTTAAACTTAGTTGTGGTGACATGCAGGGATATTAGAAAATGTAAATCAGCCTGGAAGTGAAGGAAGCCTTCCCAGAGGTAGATGGTACCTGAGCTGAGCTCTAAGTACAGAGCTGGCCTTAGTAAAGTAAAGGGTACACCTGGGCAGAGTTGATGGAGAGGCTCAGGGTGGACTCGCTAGGTCTGCTTTCTGGGGGGAACTGCAGTGAGATCCTTGCCATCCCCTGTTAACGTCCCCCCACCCCCCCTCATGCTAACCCTGAACCTTCCTGCAGCCCGAAGAATGCTGCAGGGGCCTGCCTAAGTACATTTTATAATGCTCACCTCTAGAGAGATATTTTGTGGTTAATCAAGATAATCTGTTAAATTCCATTATTCACCTCTTCTTCTTGGGTATTGGTTGTCCGGTTGATTCATCTTGTTTTTCTTGGCTCTCATGCTTTTAATTTCCAAGTAGTGATTGTATTTTTTCTAGTGGTTTGCCCTTATTTTATGAATGAAAGTTTTCTTTGATTTTTAGAATTTACTTTTTTTTCCCTTGGAGTTTAATACCTGTAGTAGTTTTCTAAACAAAACAAAATGCTCCTTCTTTTTTTGATTTTTTACATCCATGATTTTTGGATCGTAGTTTTATTTATAAATGAGAGTCTAGATGGAGTTGCTTCCTCAGCTTAAATTTTAAAAAATCACTATGAATGCAAGTTGTCAGTACAGGATCTGTGTCTGCAGAGAATGTAGGGTGGGGAAGAGGGGTTATCTACCCCATTGGATTTCCCTTTAGGATGTTCACAGAAACTTGCCTTCTGGGAATGGGGGTTCCCCTTTCATCGCTGCCACCAGAACTTGCCCAGAACACTGCCCTTGTTCTCTCTTCATTTTCAGGCCACTCTGAGAATGAAAGGCTAGCTGATTGTTTCCAAACCCTTCAGTAATTACTGGGCAGCTGACCCGTCTCTGCTGCCAACACTTACTGCCTGTGATTTGGGGACTAGTATGAGGCTCTGCTGGCAACACCTACCAACTTACAATGTAATGATCCTGGTCAGTTGAGGATCTTTAGCAATTTTGGGTTTTACTAATTCCACCTGCTTTATATCTTCCAGAAATTCCTTAGTGTTCTGGTCTGCTGGTGGAACTCTTCCTGATTTTTTATACTGCTATGGATATTTCATACTTTTATATTCAGTCATTTCAAAGATATTGGAGAGGGTGAGAGAATCAGGGGTGTCCAGCCTTTTGGCCTCTCTGGGCCACACTGGAAGAAGAGTTGTCTTGGGCCACGCATTAAATACATTGCAACACCTAATCACACACACACAAAAATATCATAATGTTTTAAGTAAATTTACAACGTTGTGTTGGGCCACATTCATAGCCATCCTGGCCTGCATGTGGCCCGCGGGCCACAGGTTGGACACCCCTGTAGGGTAGGTGTTCAGGCAGCCTTTCTTGCAACTGCCCCTCCTTTGAGTAATTTCCCCAAATAGGATACATATGAAGATATCTTTGGAAGGTTTGAAGATAAATGGTAGACACTGGTTCACTGCTGGATAATCTGCCCCAGGAGATTTGTAGTGGGCCAGGGATCTGGACTTTTCTAAGGCTTTTCAGAGGATTCTAATGGGCAATTGAATGCTGGATTTGGGAACCATTGAGTTGTGATGCCCCAAAATGAGAATACTTGCTAACTTACAGATTACTGTTTTATGTAAGAGTTCCCTTCATCTTTTTGTTTAAAAAGGAATAGCTTTTTGAACAAAAATATTTGTCAAGGACATATTACATGCTACCCTCTGGAGGCAGTTTATGCCCTGCAGCCAAAAACTGGGGTACTTCGTCTGTTTCATCTCTCTTTCCCCTGAGACAGTTGCAGAGTTATAGGGTTGAGTGGTAATTGATTCTTCTCTTCAGCCTCTCTCTACTTTCATTCTCCAAATGTAGACAGTGTTTATAAGCTTTTTTTAAAACAGAAAAACAGAAGGAAGTAGGGTTTATAATTCTAGTGTCTTGATTGCCTAAAAGGGAGTGGTTATTGCCTGTAGAACTAACGGGCATTCAGTATCATTGGAGAGGAGTCAAGTACTAGTCAAGCTCAGGACTCTTGGTCTCATGTAGTCTTTTTTTAAGTTGTGGTAAAATACATACAAAATGCACCATCTTAACCATTTTAAAATATATAGTGCAGTAGTGCTAAGTACATTCACATTGTTCTGCAGCGAATCTCTAGAATTTTCATCTTGAAATACTACAATTCTCCATTCCTCCCTCCCCCAAGCCCCTGGCAGCCACCATTCCACTTTTTGTTTTGATGAGCTGGACTACACAAGGTACCTCATCTAGTGTAAGCGTACACTATTTGTCTTCTTGTGGCAGGCTCATTTTGCTTATTAGCATAATGTCCTCAAATTTATCCATGCTATAACATGTAAAAATTCCCTTCCTTATAAGGCTGAAGACTCACATATTCTTGAGGTAGTGTGAAAGAGACTAGAAGAGGGAGCTTGCGGAAGGAGCCATGTCTACCTCTCCATCCTCACTGCCTTCCCATTATGCCGTGGACTCCTCTGGCACTGAACTTCTTAAACATATCTGTCATGCTCCCCATTGCCCACTCAGTGCATCTCCTGTGGCTTCTGGCAGTAACATTTTTCTAACCTCTCTCTCTCTGAGGAGCTCCTGAGCTTCCTCTAGATTTCGGAATAAATAACACCAAGGGTTCTCAAACTTTAACACACCCAAGACTCGTCCGGACATCCTGCTTTCTGGGACCCATCTTTCAGGGATTTTGATTCAGTAAATTTAAGTGGGGTTCAGGAATTTGTATCTTTAGCAAGTGATGCAGCTGACTTAAAATACCACTGGCCTCTGTTTTTCAGACTTCAAGTGAAAACCTGTATGGGGATCCTAAGGTCACTTTAGTGGATCAAGACCAGAAAACTAACACCAAATAGAAAATATCAGAGTTAGTCACATATTTAAGGGCAAATATTGTTTCGTGAAAGATTTTCCATTTTAATTATGTGTGGGTGTATTATACATGCACTTGTGTGTATTATTTTACTATAGATATGTGGGAACTAGGTGATAATGTAAATGTATTTCTCACTATGGATTGTGTTTTAAAAGTTTGAAAATACTGTGGGGTCTTGGTATATGCTTTCATAACTTCCTGTATCTCCACTATTATTGCAGTGTTCATAGTTTGTTGTATTTTAAATTGTTCTCCCTGCTAGACCATGAATTTGACAAAGGCAGGGGAGTATGTCTGCTTTATGCACTACGGTCTCTTCCAGCATCCAGCATGTATGAGCTCTCAGTAAAAATTACTATCATATCAACACAATTTTCAAAAAGAATTGAATCCCTCAGATGGAAAGGTTATTCTGTGTGATCTAAGAAGCTGCTTTAGTGGGTCTCCTATGTCAATACTAAGTCATTTGGACAATGTTTAATACCTACACATGTGAAGTTTAAGGATAAACAATCAATTCCCCTGACAATGGCTTCTGGCTTTGTAACTGGAAAAGACCTCGGCATTCAGGCTGCCTGTCACTACGAAATCCAATAAGCAATGACAATGATTGAATCTTTTATAGGCACTTTATTCAGATGGCCGGTGATCTGAGGAGATGGCAGGTTCATACCCTAACAAACCATCTTCCTCTTTCTTTCCTGGCCAGATCTTTTATAAGGGGGTTGGGGGAGGAAAAACAGGGGTCGGCTTTGAAGTTCGCAGCTGCAGCACTTCTATCCTGGGCAATTAGCTGTTTGCAAGTGGGAGGGTAGTCACCTGCTTCTCTAGCCAGTGCCCCAGGAGGTCAGCTGCTTTTCCCAGGTGCCAGGATGGGCCTTATCTGTAGTTTCTGAAACAAAAAGCTTAACATACATTACCTGCTAGATTTATGGCTATTTACCTTAAGCTAAAATTTTCCAAGTCTTGAGACCCCTATCAGCTTCCAGGTAAATCTCCTGATTTGTCAATAACCATCTCGCTCAGAACTTCCAGAGATAAGAAAAACCTGTGGAAGCTGATTAGGGGACTCATAGGAACCATAGGAACCTTCCTATGATTGCGGTGTGCCCCAGGGTCCAGGCAGTAAGGAGTTACACTATCTGTAGGACCTTTAAAAACAATAACAGAACTGCCAAATAGAAGTTTCCTTTTTATGCACTGGAAATTCTAAACAATGTCAGGGATCAAGTATTCCTCCCTGACAGTGTGGACCCCTCGTATCTCCTTCCTTCACTTAGTGAGACAATGCTTTTTGGACTCTGCTTTCTCTTTTGATATCATGAAAGTTTTAAATGAGGTTTTAATTTTCTTTTTTGAGGAAGGAATGCTGTTACAAGCTCTCCAGTGACCTCTCTTATTAATTATGGTATGCCTAAAGGTCACTAGACTCCAAGCTTTGGGGTTTGACTTTTCTTTCATTATAAGGAAATATTATCCTCCAGGCCCTTTTCAAAATTCACTGAAAATGGCTCACTGAAAGTGAGAAAATTCACTGAAAGTGCCTTTATCAGGAAGTATTTCTCTTTGCATTTTTCTCAAGCCATATTCCAGCTGGAGAAACAAAAGCCCGCTGTATGAATTATGTTATCCAGAGAAGAACCCATTTCTATTTCAGGACATTGGAGAAACTGTGGCTGCCCTGCAGTTGTCTCTTGTACTTTCTAGTACTAGTTGCTATTTTAAGGGGGCAATTATTTTCCTGACCTTCTGGATGTCTTGATATTTGTCGTGAACGCAGGTGGTTTCATGAAGTGTTCCTGCGGTTGAACTGCAGGGCTTTACTGTCCTACTTCCTGGGACTGGGAGTGTCGCTGCTGTCCTGGCTGGAAGGAAATTAATTTTCCTTAGTTCTAGTATCCACAAACTGTTCAAATGGCGTTACTTCCCCCCAGCCCCCCTTTGTGGCTCAAGTTAACATTAGCCAACAATATGCTAATCTTCTTACTAACTGAATAAAACAGAGGAACTCAACTATTGCCAGATCTTTTCTGATCACCTACTAAGAAAAGTTTTATTTAATTTATTTAATTCTCACCCCAGGACATTTTTTTCATTGCTCTTAGAGAGGAGGAAGAGGCGGGAGGGAGAGTGACATTGGTCAATTGCCTCTCCCCATCAGTTGCTGCGCACTCTTTCCCTGACCCGTGGCAACCACAATCTGGATGTGTGCCCTGACCTGCAATCAAACTTGCAACATTTCGTTCTTCAGGATGACACCAGCCAGGCCTACTGAGAAAAGTTTTAAAATTTAAGAAATGATTACTGCACTTGTGGAGGAAATTTCATCATTAGTACCCATTTAGTACTTAATTCCTTTTGAGGTCTTTGCCTACTAGCTGATGTGTGATTCACCTTCAGACAAACATTTAATTGCCTTTTTAAAAAGGCCAACAAAAACAAGTTCTAAAAATAGGGCTCCCCTCTCCATCCATTGTTGTTTTACTCCTTTGCAGTGAGCAAAAGCCTGTGTATGCTCAGGCGTAGTCCCTTAGGCCTGACAGTTAATCCTAGCTGCAGCTTTTCAATTGTATTAGGAGGAAAATAGGCAAAAAGATATGCCTACAACCAATGATAGATTTGTTATACCACTTCAGACAAGTAGACTTTGAGGTAAGATAAATTTGTTTTATCATGCTCAAAGTTGACTTTTATGAGATCTACATTTATTGAAAACACAGATTTCTAATATAAAATAAAAATTTTAAAAATTATATAATTTTCTGCTGTATACCTTATTTCAATATTACTCTATTATAGGTGACTTATCCTTTTAGAAACCAAAGATAGAAATTATTTTAAAATGTTATAAAATATAAAAATGGCTAAAATGGACCAAACTAATTTTCTTCATTGTTTTTAGGATATTCAGTTTTGTAGATGACTGTGCTGCTTATAATACATGGCATTCTAATATATAGGTTTGTTTGAATTTTTCTACACTAAACTAAGGACTATACAGCTTAGTTAATTTTCTGTGTTTTATTTTGTGTTGTAGTAAAAATGAGTTTTTAAAATTTTCTGTTAGTCTTTTTTTTTTTTTCACATTTTCTGTTAGTCTTTTTTTTTTCACAAAGTAGTATTTTTTCCATTACCATTTAACACCCTATACCCCACTCCCTCTTCAGTCACCACACTGTTGTCCATGCTGGTCAGCCCTTTTTCCTTTTTGCTCCATCCATGCACCCCTTCACCTCCCCCCAATAGCTGTCATCCTGTTCTCTACATGTGAATCTGTCTCTATTTTGCTTGTTAGTTCAGTTTGTTCGTTAGATTCTCTATATAAATGCAATTGTATGGTATCTGTCCTTCTCTAATGGGCTTATTTTACCTAGCATAATTTATCCAGGTCCATCCATGCTGTTGCAAAGGGTAAAATTTTCCTCTTTTTTTACAGTAGAGTAGCATTCTTTTGTGTAAATGTCCCATAATTGTTTTATCCACTCATCTACTGATGGACACTTGGGCTGTGTCCATGTCTTGGCGATTGTAAATAATGCTGCAATGAAATAAGGGTGCTTATGTTCTTTCAAATTAGTTTCAAATATATTCTTCGAATATCTTTCCAGAAGTAGAGTCACTGGGTCCAAAGGCAGGCCCATTTTTAATTTTTTTGAAGTATCGCCATACTGCTTTCCATGGTGGCTGCACCAATCTGCATTCCAACCAACAGTGCAAAAGGTTCCCCCTTCTCCACAGCCTCGCCAGCACTTGTTTATTGATTTATTGATGATAGCCATTCTGACAGCTGTGAGATGACATCTCATTGTGGCTTTATTTGCATTTCTCTGAGGATTAGTGATGTTGAGCATCTTTTCATATGTCTATTGCCATCTGTATATCCTCTTTGGAGAAGTGTCTATGTCCATTGAAGTGTCTATGATCCCTTGCCCATGTTTTAATTGGATTGTTTGGGGTTTTTTTGGTGTCGAGTGTAAGTACTTTATAAATTTTGGATATTAACCCCTAATTAGATGTATTGGCAAATACGTTCTCCTGTTCTGTGGATTGTCTTTTTATTTTGTTGATGTTTTCCTGTGCAAAAACTTTTTACTTTGATGTAGATCCATTTGCTATTTTTTCTTTTGTTTCCATTGCCTGGGCAGTTATATCACATAAAATATTTCTATGAGCAGTGTCCAAGATTCTGCTGCTTATGTTTTCTTCTAGGATTTTTATGGTTTAAGGTCTAACATTTAAGTCTTTAATCCATTTAAAATTCATTCTTGTGTGTGGTATAAAAAGGTGGTCTAATTTCATTTTTCTGCACGTATCTGTCCAGTTTTCCCAACACTGTTAATTGACTAAAGGATTTTTAGCCTATTGTATGTGCTTGCTTCCTCTGTCGAATATTAATTAATTGACTATACAGGTATGGGTTTATTTCTGGGATTTCTATTCTGTTCCATCTGTGTGTCTATTTTTATGCCAGTACCATGCCAATTTGATTTCTATGCCTTTATTATATAGTTTAATATAAGGTAGCATGATTCCTCTAACTTTGTTCTTTTTCAGGATCACTGTTGCTATGTGGGCCTTTTGTAGTTCCAAATACATTTTTGAAATGTTTGTTCTAGTTTTGTGAAATACAACATTGGAATCTTGATAGGAATTGAATTGAATCTATAGATTGCTTTGGGTAGCATGGACATTGTAATGATGTTAATTCTTTCTGTCCATGAACACGGTATGTGCACCACTTATTTGTACCTTCTTCAATTCTTTCTTCAGTGTCTTAAAATTTTCTGAGTACAGGTCTTTTACATCCTTGATTAGGTTTATTCCTAGGTATTTTATTCTTTTTGACGTAATTGTAAATGGGATTGTTTTCTCAATTTCTCTTTCTGTTAATTCATTATTGGCATATAAAAATGCAACTGATTTCTAGATATTAATTTTGCATTCTGCTACTTCTCTGAATTCATTTTTCCATTCTTGTAGTTTCTTGGAATATTGGGGTTCTCTCTATATAATACCATGTCACCTGCAAATAATGACAGTTTTACTTCTTCTTTTCCAATTTGTATGCCTTTTATTTCTTCTTGTCTGATTGCTGTGGCTAGGACTTCCAGTGCTATGTGAATAAGAGAGGTGAAAGCAGGCATTTTGTTCCTAGTCTTAAGGGGAATACTTGTAGTTTTGGCCCATTGAGTATGATGCTGGCAATGGGTTTGTCATATATGGCCTTTCTTATGATTGGATGTATTCCCTCTATTTGCACTTTGCTGAGAATTTTTGTATCATAAATGGGTACTGGATTTTATCAAATGCTTTTTCTGCATCTATAAGATATGATCATGTGGTTTTTATCCTTCATTATGTTTGTGTGTGTTAGTTTTAATTATTTGTTGAGCTCATGCTAGACAGATTACTGACTACAGAGACAGGTAGAATATGACTACCATGATGACACGTACTGTCAAGTGGCAGTGTTAGTGGAGACCTTGGAGATCTGCTTCTGATTTAAGGGAACTAGCATTGCTGCCATTCACATAGTAGAACTTTGAAATTATAACTCTATCCTATTAATTTCTGTAGATAAGGAGCATTAGAAACCAGCTTCTTTATACTGTTAACATTAAACATCTTTATGGTGTTTTGTAGTTATAAATTCTATAAAATTTTGCTTTAAACTAGGATTTTAAGGTGAACGAGTACATTTGCTTTCTATCTTCTAATTTACTAAGTTGTGTATAGAATTTACTGCTAAGAGAAAATTATTTAAGTGACACAAATAGAAGTTGAAAACATAATTTAAATGTGTTCTCAGGGAGCACCTGAAAAGCAGATGGTGACTCTCCAGTTGAAGCAGGGCCAGGTCTTTTATAGGAGATTGGAAAGTTGAGTATGTGACCTTGCGGTTTGGCCATATGAAATTTTCAAATTTAACCTCCAGTCACAGCTAGGTGTTATTTCTTTTTCATTCCTCTTGCTTGAGGACTCAAAAACCAATCAGAAGGGTATTTTCTGAGAACTGTTTTTGCAAGCCTTGTGGCTTACTGAAGAGTCAGAGTTCATAGGGCAGGGGTGGTAGATAGTAAAGAACAAGGGAAGAGGGCAAAGGTACAAGGCAGTGGGGGAAATTGGGGAACCTCTGTTGTGTTTGTTTTATTTTTTTTTTGCGTTACCTTTGGAGGAGAGCAAGTCAGAAGAAAATCTGTCAGGTAGCAGTTACTTTTTTTTATTATATGACTTATTTTATTATCCTCCTTTCTAAGAGCATGTGTAGTCATTTAAAACATCAATTCTGTAGATACAAAAATACATACAAATGCTGTCATGGCCTTGATTTATAACATTGTGAAGGAACTTCCCAGGAGTTTTCCCAGATACTTTTACTGGTTCAGTTTTGTTAGTGTAAGGGTAATTTATTCTTACATGTATGTGTGAGTTTTTACAGGGCCTTTGTTAAAATTAAACAAAGGCCCTGTGAGCAGGCTGTTCACACACCTTGTCTCAGACTGGGTTCACACACACGTGGTTGACAGGCCGATAGCTATTTGTGGAAGTGAGTTAACATTTCTAAAAGCATTGCCTTATCTAAAGCCCTTTTGGGTTTTGCTGATGTGAAGGTTTTAGAAGTTGCAGGAAAATTTTTGGTGCATATTACTAAGGGAAATTTTGAGTCTTAAAATTACTCTTGACTACATATCATATTGGGTGTAGTCGTTTCTAGGTTCAGAAACGAACAAGTGTGGTAATCGAGACCAAACCGTGTTCTATGAGTTTCTTTTTCTACATGTACAAGGAAATCCAAAATGTATTCATAAACAAACTTAAGGTATAAGTAGATTAAACCCAAAATACATATAAAAATAAACTTAAGGTATGTAAGTAGCTTCTCTAGTGCTATTCCTTATACTTACATTATAGAAAATACTTCCAAAAGGGGTTTGAAGTAGTTTACAATAAAAATACCCAATGCATAAACATTTAAGCATGAACATTTAAAACAAAGGTAAATGAACAGATATTGAAAAGACTGCACAAACTGTTCAGTTAATTTCAAGGAGAAAAGTAAACAAGCTCAAAACCAATCATACCTGGAACCCAAATGTGTGCTTCCACCTGCGGAACTTTCAGGCTTGATCAGTTAGAGGAAGTTTTGTTCATCCTTTAGGATGTAATCCAAACCCAAGGAAAGTAAGATTATTTCCTTTTTCCAAGACCTCTACAGTATTTCTTAGAATACTCTAATACCTGTTTTTATATATGTCTAGTTAAGTTGTGTTTAACTTACAGAATCTGTCACATTTGGCACATAGTGAACACATTAATTATTACTGTTTCAGTTCATGAGTAGATAAAGCCAACCTTTAAAGCTGATATTTTTCAGTAGTCATAGATAAGTCTTTTTTAAAAAAATTACTTTACTAGCCCTGGCTGGCATAGCTCAGTGGTTTGAATGCGGGCTGTGAACCAAAGTGTCTCAGGTTCGATTCCCAGTCAGGTTGCATGCCTGGGTTGCAGGCCATGACCCCCAGCAACCACACATTGATGTTTCTCTCCCCCTCTCTCTCTCTCTCTCTCCCCCCCTCCCTCCCTCCCTCCATTCCCTCTCTAAAAATAAATAAATAAAATCCTTTAAAAAATTACTGTACTGTTGTTCAAGTACAGTTGTCTACATTTACTCCCCACCACTCCCTCCCACCCCAGCCATCCCCACCTCCCTCCCCTGCTTCCACACCTCCACCGTTTATTTTGTCCACGTGTCCTTTATAGTTGTCACCTAAAACCCTTCTCTCCCATTATCCCCTCCCCACTCCCGTCTGGTTTACTGTCAGATTGTTCTTAATTTCAGTGTCTCTGGTTATATTCTGCTTGGTTAATTCTTAACAGTCTTATTCAACATGTTATCATATTTAATTGCCTGAGGATTCAGTTTGCAGGTAATTCATCACAGCTGTTCCTGGTATAAACTGCTAAAAAGTAAATAAGGCAAAGCCAAATTCAGATTCTTTTATGGTAGAGTTGGATTATTAGTGACACCTGTCACAAGACCTTCCAGAGCAAAGGCTGTCTTCCGTGATTGAAAATTTCAGAGGGTACTTTTTTAACATTTGAGTGGATTTAAAGTTGCCTCTTGGAGAAAAACTTGAGACTTTGCTCTAGGTAGCTCCTAAATCATAGGGCATGGATAAGATAGTCCTCTACTTGAGTAGAAATATCTGACTGATTGTCTGCTAATTTCAACATCCATGTCATCTCTGGGACTGCTTCTATTCACTTTTTTCTCTTTGATAGTACTTTTTTGTTTGTTTCACTTGTAATGCAATTTTTATTGTATTCTGAGCATTATGAACATTATATTGTTGAGAATATGGGTTTTCTTGCCTTTTATTCAGATAATAAGAGTTTATTTTTTTTAAGATTTTATTTATTTATTTTTAGAGAGGGAAGGGAGGGGGGAGAGAGAGGGAGAGGGAGAGGGAGAGAGGGAGAGAAACATCAATGTGCGGTTGCTGGGGGTCATGGTCTGCAACCCAGGAATGTACCCTGGCTGGGAATTGAACCTGGGACACTTCGGTTCCCAGCCCGCGTTCAATCCACTGAGCTACGCCAGCCAGGAAGAGTTTATTTTTTTAATTCTTGTTTTTTTTTTTTTTTTAATTAAGCTCATCAGGATAACATTGGTTAATAAGATTATGTCAGTTTCAAGTGTCCATTTCTGTGGTACAGGACCTATACATTGCATTGTGTGCCCACCACCTGAAGTCAAGAATCATCCTTGGTCACCCTGTGTTTGGCCTCCTTTACCCTTTATTACCCCCACCTCCCTTCCTGGTAACCACCTTACTGTTGTCTGTGTCTGTGAGTTTCTGTTTTACATTCTCTAGAGTCTATTGAGTTTTGTTCTGTAAGATAGTTAACCTACTAGAGAAGCAGCTTAATCATGTTGAGGCTCATTTTTAGACTTTTTAAGGGCAGGTCTAAGTGAATGCTTATTCTATAACTAGAATAATAAGTTTTTATAGCTATATCCATTTTTTCCTGACAGTAAACATGAGGTTCCTGGGTCAGAGGCTGACTGACTCTTTGCAGATCTGGCATTGGCTTTCCTTGCTTCATTTTCCCCAGGGGGTTATATGATGAGGGCAGATGTCCCCCTGCATGGACAGGGTGGGGCATTTGTAGTACATGAGAGGAATTCAAAATTACTAATCTTGGAGCTTAAAAGGGAGCTACTTGCACAGTTGAACATCTGCCCCTCTAGAGAAGAAGAAAGGAGGGGAGAAATGGGGAGGTGTGGAGAGAGATGAAACTATCCTTTGGAATGTAAACAAATGGCTCCAGGTTTTGTTACCTTTTGACATGCAAACACATAGCTCTGGGAGATAAATGTCTGTATCATTCCAGAAGACTCTGTATAATCACCATTTAATCAGATACCATTTTTCCTTGCTTAGAAAGCCTGGATCATGCAGAAACATGAATATCTTCACATTGTTTGCAGACACAGAGTAGCCCTACCCCTAGGGCATAACCTTTCTTGGGTCCTCAGCTGTGTAGCCTGAGAGAGTTCAGTGAGGTCTCTTCACTGTATCTAGTTGGAACTCCAATGTCTCCCAGCTCCAGTGGACTACAGGGTCTCTTTCATCCTACAGCCCCTAAGTAGTTATATTTCGCTAGGCTTCCTGGGGTCTCACCCTGTGTTGGTGCATCCTAACATTCAGCCAAATACGTATGAGACCCAAGTGCAGATTTCTAGAGTTTCTCGTCTGTACAGCGCCCTTGGCAGACCTCAGTTTGGACTTTTGTTTCCTCCACACAGTGAGAGCCCTGCTCTCTTTCAGACTCCACCCCGTGCTGTGATCTGGAGAGAGCCGGTTCAGAACTGTTCTGTTTGGGAGAGTGAATCTGATACACTTTCATAACCGAAGGTGCAAATTCCTTCTACTAGCTTTCCAAATTATTATTATACATCACCTCTGCCATCTACTTGTCTGGTACTAAAGATTATGAATTTCCTTTAAATCAACAATACTGTATTCCCGTATCTGAGAGCCAGCAATTTAAACTAACCCTGAATTGGTAAATGTACAGTTTCTGTCCACATCCATCCTAATATTTAAAATAAACAGTTTAGAAATGTGCTGACGCCTGTTATTTAGAGTCTGTAAACTTTACTCCAGTATTATATTTTTTATCCAGAAAACTTTATGCTCTGTCTTTATCTCTTATAGAAATACCTTCAGAACTATGATTTAATACGTTCTAATCTTTATTGAAGAGGTTGAACAAAGAATTAATTAAACTGGAAAACTCTAGCTACTAAAAGATACTATAGTTGAGCATATATTTGTCAGAGTAAAAAGGATTAAATTATCAGTATCCTTTTTCATATTCACACAATAAATATGTCTGCACAGATTCATTTTAAGTCCATGGACAAGATTGAAGGATTGTATTATTCTCAAAAGGAAAATACTTTTTTCTGTTTGTGGTGGAAAAATACCTGTAATCTAAAAGCTGTGTTAAATAATTTAGGAATAATTATATAAGGATTATATGTCTATAGAAACCGCTAATTTTTGATGTTTGAGGTGGTGATTGATAATCATACCCTTTCTCTCCTCTGCTCCAATTTTTTATTCAACTGAAAGATACAGAAATCAGACAAATGGAATACAGAGTAGAACACAGTTTAGAAATGCATCTACAATCAGGCTTTCTAATACATCTCTCCTGAACTGGACTTCAAGAAGCTCACTGGCAGAGGAACTGGAAGACAGAGCCACCTCTCTGGGAGGAGTGGAGTTGATGAGAACACTCCCATCCTGGGCACTGGGTGGCCTGAAAGAGAAACAGCATCTAGGATCATTATGCATGCGTTCCTCCTTTTGGGAGTTTCTTGTCCAGGAACTGTGTGCATGTGTGTAAATAGGTCATTAGATGGGTTGAATTAGTTACTTTCTCCATATTAATTTTTAGTATTAAAGATGACATTTTTAAAGGGATAAAACTTAGCTCGGTGAAGAAGGAAAATTACTGCCCGATCTTAAAAGTCACTAGACTTTTATTCAGGATTTGGTTGAAAGAAGAGGCTTTTACCCCTTTAAAAAATCTTGCTTAAATCCAGGTGAGGAAGTTAGGAGTTGGGATGTTCTGTCAGTCAGGAGGATACTTCTGGATTATTGTCTAAAAGGGAAGTGAATCAGGGAGGCTTTCTTGTCGTGGGCACGTGGAAAGATATTACAGTGACTTAATGATACACTTCCAAAATATTTTCCAGTGTAGTTCAAACTGTTCCCTAGTCTCTGGAAATTGTGTTTTTTGTTTTTTTTTTTAATAAAATTTCCTTCTTTTGTCTTTAAAAGAAATTGATGATGTCGTTTGTAGTTGCTGTGTTAGAGACCATAGTGTGTAGGTTAGGACTATCCTGGGAAGCACTGAATAAATCTGTAAACCAGATTAATAATATTTTTCTGTAGTTCCTTTAATCTTATATTTGGGGTTTGTTTTTTGCACTTAAGGGGCATTGGCTTGTGATTCTCCATAATGACCAGCATTAGGGATTGTGAGAGTGACGCCAGTGTGTCCTAGCTACGTGAGGTCAACATGAAGGGCTGTCTCTGGGATATTCGGAGGGTGGTAGCGAGTCACTGATCCTCGTCCTTCACATCCCTGACCACTTCATTAAAATTCTTTCTCCACCCCCTTCATGGGAAGGATTAAATATTTCTTTCCAATTGGTTGTAGGAGAACATTGATTATGCATCTTTGTATGTAAAACACCAATGACACCATGTGGGAGTGATAAATAAACAGCCTCTGTTTTCTTTGAGTGTATAATCTAATGACACACAAAGACATGAGTGACAGAAACATAGAACAAGCCAAACTGTAGCTTGTAGAAAAGCCACCAGCCCCTAGAATCACAGTCTGTTGGTTTAGCTACCCTGAAAGAAGAGCACTTCCTCTCTGCTGATGCTACCGGCAGAAAGTTCCTGAAGAGCATTGATATTTGAAATTGTGACACTGGACCAGCAACGTCAGCATCATTGGAGACCTTATTAGAAATCCAGAATCTTGAGCCTACCCTCTCCCTACTAGGTCAGAGTTTCCATTTTTAGAAGATCCCTGGGCAAGGCAAATGTACATCGCAGGCTGGCAGGCACTGCTGTGGAGGATGCTGACCGCATGTATTTAGGTCAGGTACCCACCCAGCTGGAACCAGTCATCAGGCCAGGGGCATATAGGGCACACTGAATGTGCAAGCCTGGGACATATGTTCCCTACCCCCTAGGACAGTGGGGGTGGGATCTGTTTGCGGATTGGGTTTGCTGCAGAAAAGAAGTCTTCTGTTACCAGGGGAAGGTAGCCGAGCAAGAAGATAATGATGGATATCCAATAAACTGACTTCCTCTTTCATGTCTTAGCTCACATTCATGTTAGGGCTGCCTGTTGTTCACCAGTCCTTTCACTTTGGGTTATTTCATCCTGTCTCCTGGTGTGTGTGTTTGTGTGTCCTCCTCCCAGTCTCCCTCACCTCACAATGCCATCTGTCTGCTTGACCTGGATATCAGAAGTTCTTGCTTCTTCCACAGCACAGTTCTTCTGTTGCTTTTCCGAGAGTTATCTTTCTTGAATGATAAAAGGATAAGCACGCGTGTTCCTGTGTCTAAGTCTGACTTCACTTCCTTGCACTCTCAGTAGAGCAGCTGTGCCTCACCCACTGCTTTTATTCTGCTGCAAAGGCATTAATCCTTGGAGTCATGCCTCTTCAAGCTGTGAACTGCTAAAAATGCATCTGCGTATACTAGAGGGAGTCATATTTTAGCCCTCAGTAATTATAACTCCTAGTGACTACACACTTTTATGTACAGAGAAAGAGGTTGTAATCCTTTACTATTATTTATTTTGATGCACAAATTTTCCTGGATTTGTCAAACTGGCTCACATGGCCTTCCTTGTCATTCCTTGAGCACTTCCTCATTTTCTGGCACAAGATGTTCCAGGATGATTTTTTTTATTGTTGTTCAAGTACAGTTGTCTCCATTATCCCTCCACCAATCTCTGCCACGCCACTCTTGTTCTTATCCCCTTTTGGCTCCGTCCATGTGTCCTTTATACATGTTTCTTGACAACTCTTCCTCTTTTTCCCATGTTATCCCATTCCTCCTCCCCTGTGGTTACTGTCAGTTTGTTCTTTATTTCAGTGTCTCTGGTTATATTTTGCTTGCTTGTTTGTTTTGTTGATTATGTTCCACTTATAGGTGAGATCATATGGTATTTGCCTTTCACCACCTGGCTTATTTCACCTAGTGTAATGCTCTCCAGTTCCATCCATGCTGTCACAAAGGTTAGGAGCTCCTTCTTTCTTTTTGCTGTGTAGTATTCCATTGTGTAAATGTACCATAGTGTCTTGATCCACTCATTTACTGATGGGCACTTAGGTTGCTTCCAACCCTTGGCTATTATAAATAGGCTGCTATGAACATTGGGGTGCATAGGTTCTTTTGAATTGGTGTTTCAGGATTCTTAGGGTAAATCCCAACAGTGGAATTGCTGGGTCAAAAGGCAGTTCCATTTTTAGTTTTCTGAGGAAATTCCATACTGCTTTCCACAGTGGCAGCACCAGTCTGCATTCTCACCAACAGTGCACTAGGGTTCCCTTTTCTCCACATCCTCACAGCACTGTATATTTTATGTATGATATGGCCATTCTGACTGGTGTGGAGTGGTAACTCATAATCCCAGAATCATCTTTTGCAGTTCTGATCTTTTTAGTGAAAAATGATGTGTAGAAACCAAGATTCTAGTGCTGAGTAGGCTGGGGTATCATTGATTCTTGGCCTTCTCAATGGATAAAATTAGGAAATTTGTGTGTATTACACCCCTTTATGTATATGTCTGTCTGTATATACTAAAAACCTTCATGAATTAAATCATGAAACTACCAATTACAACGCAGCACTACATGGCTTTATTTTAGGCATTCTCCACAATCCATTTTTATATTTATAATTATTTTTACTGACATTGACTCACCCTTACATGAAATATATTTACTCAGTCCTTAAATATAAAGAAAATAGTTTTAGAATTGCTGACTTATCCTTGTGTGGAAAAGAAAAAAACTACTAACCCAGGTTAAATATTTATTTACACTCTGTTTCATCCTTAGCCTAAGGTATATTATCAAAGAAGTGTATTCAAAAGTTGCTTGGGTCAGTTTCTCCACTATTTTCAGTGTGATTACATTATTCATTTGAACAGTAAGATATATTTGTTTATATTTGTATTTCATTTTTTATTTTTCCCCTTGCTGCTATTTGATATATTTACTTTTCAGTCTGTATAGCAATAACATGGGTCTAAAACTCAGAACCACACAAAAAGATATTCCTCAGAGATTGATCACTTTCCCATTCCTTCTACCCCATTCCCAACCCCACTCCTTTCCATTCTGTTTTCACCTGTCCCTCTACATAGCCAGCCTTGTAAGTTTCTGGTTTATCCTCCTTGTGTATTTTTGTTTTGTTTTATTTTGTTGCACATATCAGAAGATAACATATACTAGAGAAAAATTCACACGTTTTTGCATGGCTTCAGTTTTTACATTAGGACCCTACTTGGAAGAATTTTCTTTTTTTTTGCTTAGAATAGATAGCATTTGGTCAAAGTCTATAATTTTCTTAATGTGGTATTGAATTTTGTTTCCTAACATTTTACTTAAAACTTTGGAAATAATATCTACAAGTGACTTTCATCTGTCATTTTCTCTTTTTTAAAAGTATCATTTTTATCAAGTTTAAGTGTCAGTATTGTACTTGCTCCATAAAAAGATCAGCAAGTTTTCCTTAATTTTCAGAGCTATGGAACAATTTGTGAAGCATTGCCACTATTCTGGTCTTTGCAGGTTTGGTACAATTTCCCTGTGAGCCCCTGTGTGTGTTCAGATTGGTATTATATCCCTGATTCTTTGCAGACCAAGTGGGCTCTGTTTCAACTACTTCACTCTGCTTTTGTAGCTTTTAGCAGACAAAATCAATACATAAATGAATGAGGTGGGTTGTATTCCACAAAATTTCATTAATGGACGCTGAAATACGGATTTTATATAATTTTTACATGTCATGGTGTTATTCTTTAGAGGTTTTACAACCATTTAAAAACATAGAGCCTGTTTTTAGCTTATGGGCCATACAAAACATGTAATAGATTATATATGGCTGATGGGCTATAGTTTGCCAACAACTGGTCTTTCTGAACACTTTATTTTAGGCATCTCTCTTCAATACAGCATACCATTGGGTCTTGCTTTGTCAGCCAAACTGAAAATCTTTTAGACTTCCAGCCAAGATGGAGGTATTGGTAGATAACACCCTGCCTCCTCACACAACCAAAAGAAGGGCAACAAAAAATTTAAAAACAAAAAACCCAGAACCGACAGAAAATCAAATTGTATGGAAGTCTGTCAACCAAGGAGTTAAAGAAGAAACATTCATCCAGACCAGTAGGAGGGGTGGAGATGAGCAGGCGCTATGGAGAGGACTCATGGCAAGGTGGTGGTGTGGCAAGGAGGTGGCTGGAGGACTGGGGTGGGCGAGGCAGTGGCTGGGAACCAGGAGGTCCCATGTTTGCGTGCAGATAAACTGGGAGGAACATCTAGGGAGCAAGACACACTGCACAACCCAGGGTTCCAATGGAAATAAAGTCTCAAAATCTCTGACTGTAAAAATCTTTGGGGGTTGCTGCAGTGGGAGAAACTTCCAGCCTCACAAGAGAGTTCGCTGGAGAGACCCAGAAGGTCCTAGAACATACACATACCCACCCAGAAATCAGCACCAGAATGGACCAATTTGCTTTTGGATAGTCGGGGAAGTGACTGAAAGTCAGCTGAGAAGCATTGTTCCCTCTTGGCCCCTCTACCACATACAGCACCGAAGCAGGGACCTGGGTTGCCTTACCCTGGCAAATACCCGAAGCTCCAAAGCAGGCCACTGGAGACAGCAAAAAAAATGGCCCAAAGGAAAGAACTGATTAAAGCTCCAGGAAAAATAGGACTAAGCAATGAAGAGCTAGCTAACCTATCAGAGCAGAGCTCAAATCACTGGTAATCAGGATGCTCACAGAAGTGGTCGAGTATGGTAGCACACCATAGAGGAAAGAGGGGAGGCTATGCAAAGTGAAATAAGGAAAAATGTACAGGGAACCAACAGTGGAGGGAAGGAAACCAGGATTCAAAGCAACAATTTGAAGGTGCAGAGCAGAGGGGGGTAAAGGGAGGAAAAAATGGGACAACTATAATAGCACAATCAATAAAATGTATTTAAAAAATCTTTTGAATAGCCAAGTTAAGCAAACATATTTATTCATATGACCTCAACTCTGTCATATAATCTTATAATTCTAATGTGTATTTTATTTATACTTGCTACATTTTTTTATTTGACATGTTTGCTTTGCTTTTTGAGGTTTCTTTGGGTATTTGGGAAGTTCTGTATTTTTGTTCTATTGGTTACTTTTTACTTAACATCACCTCAGTGCCCTTAATCCTCTATTTTCTTTTTTCATTTGAGTCAGTTGACATATAATACTGTATCAAATTTAAGGTACACAATGTTTTTATTAGACACACTTAGGTATTGCAAAACAATGACCATAATAACATTAGCCATCACATCACATAATTATCATTTTTTTGTGGTTGAGAACAATTAAAACCTAGTCTCTTTAGCATTTTGAAGTTTATATGTTGCTATAATCACTATGTTTTACATTGGATCTCCAGTCCTATTTTCTTGTTTTCTCCTCTACTATCATGTCAGTTGTAATGGGATGTTTTAACTCTATGTATTGCCTACACAACAACCATGAGCTAATATACTCTCCTCTTTCCTTCTCTCACCTTCCACTTTTTCGCTGTATGATTTCTATTTTCCTGCACATAAAACACATTATATATAACACATAACATGTTGTTCCTCCACTTAGGTTCCTGCCGTTTAGTCATATATCTACAATGAATCATTGAATGCTCATCAGTAGTCGTTTTGCTCCAGTTTCCTCAGTCGTCTCTTAGTGGATGGAGCTCATCCAGTATGTTCTTCAGTTGGGATCATGGGTACAGAATATTCTGATCCCTTGCATGTTTAAAAGTTTTTCTATACCTTGATAGTTGAAGAACAGCTTGTTTAAATAGAAAATTCCAAGTTTACTTATTCTCTCCTTGAGTTGTTGTCATTGTTGTTGGTTTTTTGGTGATACAGCTCCATTGTTACTGCATTATCAGCTGTGTGTAGGGCACCTGATGCCAGTCTCAATTTCAGTTTTGATGTTTGTGATTACAGGTCTTGAGGGGTTTTTCATTTCTTCTCTTTTCTTTTCTTTTCTTTTTTTCTTTTCTCTTCAGTCTAATAGTTTTATTAGGATATGTTTTCAAATGAATTACTCTGGTTAAAATTTGCAGTTACCTCTTAGACCTTTTCAATATGTACACCTTAATCTTATTTACAGAAAATTTTCTTGGGGTATAATTTTAAAGTATTCTGTTTGATTGTTTTTGTCTTCAGGACCTCTTATGCATACTAGCTTTCTTGTTTGGCCTTCTTTTATTTTTGGCGACTTTACTTTTGATCCATTTTATTTCTTTGCCTCATTTTCGTCCTCTTGGTGCTTCTCTGGCTTTCTTCAGTGTTTCTTAGTGAAATTTTATTGGATCTATTTCCCCTGCAGCTTTGTAATTTCATCTTTGAATCTGCAATGGTTTTGCCTTTTTCTTGCACATCTTTCCTATGTTCAATCTACTGTTTTTATTTCTCCCTGTTTGTTGTCATTTTCTGCCATTCATTTATGGATTTCTTATTCAAGGTGGTTTTTATACCTCCAGATGCTGACTTGAGGATATTTAATTCAGTGTGGAATGTTCTGTTACAGTTTTCTTGTTCACGTTTCTTTCTGAGGGGGGAATTTTCATCAGCTTGATTGGGTTTGATTTTCTATCCTTGAAATAGTTTGTATAAATTTAATCTGTTTTTGCCAATTTATTTTGTGGGTTTGGGTGGTTTACAAGAATCTTAGGTCAAGGGTGCCTTCTCTTGTCAGTGTAGCCAAGTACTGTGTGTGTGTGTGTGTGTGTGTGTGTGTTGGGAAGAAAGGGTTGTCTCTATCTTTTTAGTCTTTATTTTTTTAGTTCTCTTCTATTTCACAAGACTCTTTTCCCTCTTTTGCCTCTTTGCACATTTTTATCCTCACCATCCAAACTCCTGAAAAGTCTTGTACCTTCCTTTCAACTTCTCAAAAGCCATAACTTTTTGAAGACTGCCTCCTGCACCATGTGCTCTTAAAAGCACCTTCCTTGTGGGACATGCTCTGATCTGTTGGTGCTCTCCCAGTATTTTCATATGTAGTATGTACTTTCTCTTTCGGGTGGTGATTTTAGTTTGGTTTTATACCTACCAATAGTTCTCCTTTTCTCTCTTCCACACAGTCTTTTTTTTTTTTTTCATATTGCCCCTCTATACCACCTGCTTATAGATAATTTAATACTTGGGCATTCTCTGTCTTTTAGTTATATTGTTGGCGCTGATTTTATGTAAGTTATTTGTTCTTATAGTTCTATATTGTTTTTTTTTGGAAGAGTGGTTGGGAAATTCAGTTTATGCCTCTGCATTTACCTCAGAGATATGTGTAGGCATGCCATTAGTGTGTATTATACATGCACATGTGTATATATATATATATATATATATATATATATATACACACACATACATATACACATAACCTCTCTTCTATCAGAATGTGATTTCCTTAAGAGTAGTAATTGAATTTTACTCATCTTCCTGTCTTTAGTAATAATTTAGTGCCTATCATATGCAGTGTCCTTTAAACATTCCTTTTTTCCATTAATGATTAAAACAAAGTTGCAATGCAACATGTTACTCTGTTAGCAAAGTATTTCTTTTCAAAAAGCTACAGATAGCTAAAGGATTGTAACATCAAGTTAAACTCTCCTAACTATGCAGCTATGCCCATATAGGCTAGATACCTAGCACTTGGAGTTATTACTTGAGAACTTGAATGTATAGAAATTGCCATGTTGCTCATGAGTGCAGGAACATGATGTATATATGAGCATCAAAACGTGATGCCATACAACTGACTGAGAACAGCCATGTGAAGATAGAGAAAATAGCCATCTGCAAGCCAAGGACTGAGGCCTCAGAAGAAATCAACCCTGCTGAGACCTTCATCTTGGAATTTGGCCTCCAAAACTATGAAAAAAAATCAGATTTTTGTTTAAATTACTCAGTTTGTGGTACTTTGTTGACAACCCTAGCAAACTAATACTACAGGGGTATTCATCACAGAATTTTTAAATAGCAGTTCAAAGTAGAAGCAGCGTAAGTGTCCAGTAATGGGGGCATACTTATATTCACATCTACCTATCCTACCTGCTCTGGCAGTCTCTTTGATGGCAGCAAAGAACAAGAGTAGTTAAGGATACAGGCTGCCACCATTGTAACTAACATGAACCAACTCGTAAAACTTACCAGTTGAATGAGTTCCATTGTCTTTCAGTCTATGGTTTCCTCTCTGCAGTAGGTGAAATAGCAAGGTACCATGGATTAAGGTATTACACCAATCAAGAACATCCAGAGAGAAAAAGAAGACAAGCACTGTGTCAGGCTCAGTTATATCTCTTTTCTTCAAAATGATTTCATTCTTTTTTTTCTATACAGATTCCCTCCAGAGCCTCATTTGAAATAGTATTGAAACAGCTCAGTTCATTCTTCTGTATTATCTCTAATTACTATGCCAGTACCAAGATATGCTTGTTTACATCTTATTAAATATTTGTGGTTTTGCCAACCAAATTTTACCGTATAGTCTCCAAACTCCATTACTACAAACAAAACTTCTTCAAGGTTTAGTTGTCATATATATTAATTATTATACCTTTTCCACATTTTAATGTAGTAAATTTCTTCCATAAATGACTAGAATTCAATAGATTAAATAAATTTGAATATTTACAAAACATTGAAATAAGATGCAATCATTAAAATAATTTACAAATAATGACATGGAAAAGTGTTGGTGGAATGTGAAGGAAGCAGTAAACAAAGCTATTTCATGTAACATGATCTATATTTTGTTAAAATACATATAAACAGGTATATCTTTAGGAGAAGAGATTTCACATGGCTTTATTTTTTTTCAAAAATTTTCCACATTTCCATTTTCCCTTTCCAAATTTTCTTAATGATTATGTATTAACTTTTATAATCAGGGGATGGGAGAGGAAGACACAAAGGACCAACTATGGGGAAGGCCACTGGTACAATTTCACTCCACATTTAACAGTTTTGTTGCATAATTTTAGAGTAAGAAGAGGTTGCACAAAATACTATTATTTTAATTCCATGCTAATTGTGAAGGTAAGGTGAAAAGTGAATGTGCTACTCCACGGCCCCCAGTCTCAGTCGTAAAAGTAGAATTGTGTCGAGAGTTTTATATTTTTTAATAAGCCTCACAAATGCTTCTGTTGCCTAGCCAGTATTAGAATCCACTGAAATATAGAAAAATTAATATTTTAAAAGAATAAGATTGTATGATTTGTCAAAATCAGACATATATGGTAAGTATTAATGAAGACATAGAGCTAATGGAACTCCCACACCTGCTAGTGGGAATGTAGATCAGCAGAATCATTTTGTGAAACTCGGGCAGTATCTATTCAGTTGAACTTAATAGCATATTTTATAACTCAGCAATTCCACTCTTAGGGGGGGTGTGTGTGTGTGTGTGTGTGCACACTCCACAGAAGTGCTCCATAGAAATGCTTAATGTGTTCATCTGAATGCTCTCAACTGCACTATTAAAATCAAACAGCTAAATGTGCTCCAATAGTAGAGTAAAACAAATTTAGTGTAATTTTTATATAACAGAATACTACCAAGCAACAAGAGTCATGAAACTGCAACTATTGCAATATGAATGAATCTCAAGAAACAAAATATGGGTTCTGGCCAAATGGATGCATAGACAGAAACACTTTGCTTCCATGCACAACCAAAAGAAGGATAACAACCAATTTAAAAGCAAAATACAACCAGAACTTCCAAACTCCTTGGCAGTCCAATAATCAAGGAGTTAAAGAAACATTCATCCAGACTGGTAGGAGGGGCAGAGAGGACCTGTGGCAAGTCAAAGCGGCAGACCAGGGGACTCAGGTATTTACCACACTGGAGCACTGGGAGGAACAATGGGGGAGTGAGACAGACCACTGAAACTTTCAGCACAGGCCACTGAAGACTCAAAACCTCTGGCTGTAAAAATCTGTGAGGGTTGTGGCAGTGGGAGAAACTGTCAGTCTCATAGGAGAGTCCATTGGAGAGGCCCACAGGATCCCAGAGTGTATGCAAACCCAACCACTTGAGAATCAGCACCTGAAAGGGCACAATCTGCTTGTAGGAAGCAAGGGAAGTGATGGAAAGAGGGGCAAGAACCTAGTAAGCAGCCTTGTTCCCTCTCTGATGCCTTCCCCACAGACAGCACCACAACACAGCAAAGAGGGTTGCCCTGCCCTGGCAAATAACTAAGGCTCCACCCCTTACAACATAATAGGTACACCGAGACAAAGAAATATGACCCAAATGAAAGAACAGATTAAAACTCCAGAAAAAAACTAAGCGACAGAGACAGGCAACCTATCTGATGCAGAGTTCAAAACACTGGTAATCAGGATGCTCACAGAATTGGTTGAGCGTGGTTGCAAAATGAAGAAATGAAGGCAACACAAAGTGCAATAAAGGAAAATACACAGGGAACCAACAGTGGAGGGAAGAAAGCAGGACTCAAATCAACAATTTGGAAGAGAAAGAAGAAATGTCCAACCGGAACAGAATGAAGAAACAAGAATTCAAAAAAATTGAGAGGCTTAGGAACCTCTGGGACAACTTTAAACATTCCAACATCCAAATTATAGGGGTGCCAGAAGGGGAAGAGGAAGAAAAAGAAATCAAATACTTATTTGAACAAATAATGAAGGAGAACTTCCCCAATGTGGTGAAGGAAATAGACTTCCAGGAAGTCCAGGAAGCTCAGAGAGTCCCAAAGAAGTTGGACCCAAGGAGGAACACACCAAGACACATCATAATTACGTTACCCAAGATGAAAGATAAGGAGAGAATCTTCAAAGCAGCAAGAGAAAAGGAGGCAGTTACCTACAAAGGAGTTCCCATAATACTTATCATCTGATTTCTCAAAAGCAACCTTACAGACAAGAAGAGGCTGACAAGAAGTATTCCAAGTCATGAAAGGCAAGGACCTACATCCAAGATTACTCTATCCAGCAATCTATCATTTAGAATGGAAGGGTAAATAAGATGCTTCCCAGATAAGGTCAAGTTAAAGGAGTTCATCATCACCAAACCCTTAGTATATGAAATGTTAAAGGGACTTATCTAAGAAATAGAAGAAAATAAAAAACTATGAACAGTATAATGACAACAAGCTCACAGCTATCAACAACTGAACCTAAAAAACAAAAATTAAGCAAACAACTAGAATAGGAACAGAATCACAGAAACAGAGATCACATGGAGGTTTATCAGTGGGGAGGGAGAGGGGGAGAATGAGGGGAAAGGTCCAGGGTATAAGAAGCATAAATGGTAGGTACATAATAGACTGGGGGAGTTAAAAATAGTATAGAAATGGAGAAGCCGAAGAACTTACACGTACGACCCATGGACATAAACGGAGCGAGGGGATACTGGAGGGTGAGGGGGTGCATGGAGGAGGCAGATAAAGGGGAGGAATAAAGATAGGGGCAACTGTAATAGCATAATCAATAAAATATACTTTTTAAAATAGGTTAAATAAATTATGATTTATCTGTAAAAATAAAAAGAAACAAAATATGGAGCAAAAGAAGCCAGATTCGAATGATAGCATTATGATTTCATTTACATAAAGTTCAAAAACAGGCAAAAGTTACCTGTCATGTTAGAATTAGGAGAGTGGTTACTTTGGAGAGGAGTAATGGCTGTAAGGGGACACCAGGTGGTAGTATTGGGGTACAATAATGTTTGGTTTTCTTAATCTGCTGTTGGTTACCTGGGTGTGTTCAATTTGTGCAAAGTGTAGCTGTGCACTTAATGATTTGTTCACTTTTCTGTATAGGCTATGTTGATTAAAAGTTCAGATAAAACTGTAAAACCATCAATAGGAGGAAGTTCCTCCAAATAACAAAATTGTTTCAAGACAGACTGTCCTTCCATTAACTGTAAAAGAGGAATTTGGCCTGTAGTTGTGTGTGGAGCCTGCTTGTACTGACTAGACCAGTTCAGTGCAGGGGCCTCTGGTGGTTTGAGACGACCAAGTTGGGAATATTTATGCTATGGAAATGGTTGTTTTCCCAGAGAGCAGCTTACCCTGGATCATACTGAATTTAGATCTCTTTGCTCACAGGATATTTGGCTTGCTTCATAGCCAGTGTATTTATTAAATAATATAAAGTTGAAAGTGTCTACAGTGAGCATGCTTTTTAGAGTTATCCTTATCACAGTTTGAGACTGCAAAGAATCCTTTTTTGTTTCTGTAAATTTAAGGAGGCTTATTTGCATTCACATATCAATTTAGGAAGAGAAAATATGTCATTATGAACTTTCTGTATCACTTCATATTTGGTTTTAATGTCACAAATTAGCATTACAAGAACATTATACCACATCTTAAAATCTACCTTTAGTAATTAGAGTCATTGCAAATCACCAGAGACTGAAGCTATCTTGCTTTTTTCTTTTTTACTGCTAGAAAAAGATCATTGTAACTTTCAGTAAGCTAGTAGAATTATCACCTACATTTCTGAGACACCCAACTCTGCTGGTGTCTTCTGTCAGCCAGATTCATACAGGCATCACAGATGTTTAATCGTTGTGAGGGACATTGTTGTAACAAAAGGTGCCTAAATGGATGGTGTAACGTTTTTCTTTATTTTATCTGTTTAACTCTTATATCTCTATCTCCTCCTTTTCACTTTTTGTTTCTATTGGTGTCTTCAGTCTTCTGTTTATTTCTCTCTGTATCACTTTAGCTTTTCGGATATTAAGATCTTTTAAACATTGTGATGGATGGATTAAACTATTTTACTAGTTTCTTTTTAAGTATAACACAACAGGCCTAGCCCTGGCGGGGGTGGCACAGTTGGTTGTAGCATCATCTTGTAGACTGAAAAGGTGTGGGTTTGATCTCCAGTCAGGGTGCATACCCAGATTGTGGGTTAGCTCCCTGGTCGGGGTGCATATGAGAAGGCAGCCAATCCTGTTTCTCACATTGATGATGTTTTCCTTTCTCTCTCTCTCTGAAAGCAATGAAAAAATGTCCTTGGGTGAGAATAGATATTTAAAAAAAAAAAAAAAGAACAACAGGCCCAAGTGGAGTTACTAATGCTAAGCTCCACATCACCAAACCGAGACTTAATTACAGTCTTTGGACTTAACTACAGTTTATAAACTTAATGTACAGTTTTACAGCTCTCCCAGAGATGGAATCTTAAATCTTAAATCAGGAATCACCTGATCAGAAGCACTAGTTAGGTAATCTGCCTGATAAACTCCTGCCATTCCCTAAAGGAAAGTAACTTTGCAGTAACCAACTCGCTTGTTTGCCAAGTATAACTTAACATTTTCTTGCTCCCTTCTCGCTATGAAAGTCTTTCATTTTGTAGAGCTCCATGGAGCCCTTATCTGCTAAATTGGATGCTGCCTGACTCAAATTGATTTTTTGCTCAAATAAACTTAAATTTTTAATATGCCTGTTTCTCTTTTAACATTCCCCAGAGGAAGTTTGGAGATCATTCTTATTCATGTGAAAAAAATTTATTTTCTCAACCATATTTTTCCTTTGTGACAAGAAATGACTTATTATTAGGTGTCATTAAAATTTTTTAATTTTTTTTATTTTCTAAGAACTCCCACTACTATCATGCACTAAAAAGAATTATAGTGATTAACAGTGATTAAAAATGTATCATTATAGCCCTGGTCAGGTGGCTCCATTGGTGGAACATCATCCCATACACCAAAAGGTCAGGGGTTCAATTTCCTGCTCAGGGCACATACCTGGGTTGCAGTTTGATCCCCGGTCAGGGAACGTATGGGAGGCAACCAATAGATGTGTCTCTCACATCGATGTTTCTCTCTCTCTCTACCCCCCCACCTCTCTCCCCCTTTATCTCTCTCTAAAATCAATGAACATATCCTTGGGTGAGGATTAAAAAAATGTATCAATATAGATGATTACTTGTTGTGGAGCACTGAAAGGAAAGAAACAGGAAAGTGAAAGAAAATGTAAAAGGGAGGGAAATATATGTATGTATAGAGAGAGAGACAGATAGACAGATAGAGAAAATATGTTTTGCTTGCTATAATGTTAAAACTGGTTATTGGGTTCAGCTATTGTTAACTAGTTCCTTTTTTTTTTTTTTAAATCCTCACTCAAGGATATGTTCATTGATTTTAGGGAGAGAGGAAGGGAGAGAGAAACATTGGTGTGAAAGAAACATTGATTAGTTGCTCCCAGGCCAGGGATGGAACCCGCAGCCTAAGTATGTGTCCTGACCAGGAATCAAACCCACAGCCTTTGGTCTACCAGACGGTGCTCCAACCACCTGAGCAACCTGGCCAGGGCTGTTCCATTTTTTAATAAAGCTCCCCATCTTTTCTCCAACATATTACAAAATGGTGATATTCTATGATTTTTCAAGTTTTTTTTTAAATTGTGATTCTTCTATAAAGAAAACCTTTATTATCTTTTTTAGTTACTCCAAGGAACAGTTTGTACAGGAAAGATGGGCTTGATTTCCTTTCTCTCCATGTATTGCCTTTAACTTTTTAATTTTAATAGATTTTTTTACCTCTAGAAGTTGTCTTTTAGAATATTGATTTTTACTCATATTTTCAAACTCCTTTTATTTATTGAAATATGCTGTAGTACTTTTTATATTCTGTGTTTGATAATCCCATTATATAAAGAAATTTGAGCTAATCTGACCACGTCATCTGTTGTTTCTGCTGTGGATCAGAGTACTTTATTTCCTTTTGAACTTTAGAGTACTAGAGATCAGAGTACTTTATTTCCTTTTTTTTTCTTGGTGTCTTACCTTTGGAAATTCTTTGTAGCTTTTATAAAGGTAAATTCCTCCATAGAGGAGTTTCACGTGTTTCTATCATGTGTCTGTAGGAATAACGGGCCTGAGAGCTCTTTAAAAAAAGTCAATTTTCCTATTGAAATATTTTAGATCATCTATTTAGTGTGGATTTAGGCTTCAAACTGTGTTTTGTGATTATAAATAATCAAGGAAGAATTTTCTTCCTCTTGTATTTAGCCCCAGATTTTGAGATAGGCAATGTTTTGGGGGTAGTAAGAAAGTTTTAAACTAATTCATCCGATGTTGAGAGTCTAGCCATTGGTATCTCAGAGTTATGGACAACTCTCCAACTTGGGTGGCCCCGGAAGTTGCCTTTGGTCCCTTGGCCTTGAAGGTCACTTAAGCTGAAGGAAGCTCCATTCCTTAGGTTCAGTAAATGCCTTCAAAGCAAAAAGGTCAGTTTCCACATTTTGCTTACCTCTCTGACCTCCCGCATTTACTTTTTTTATGGCCTATGTATTTCTCATCTTTTAACAGGTTATTAATGCATTTAATTTTAAAAATATATTTTATCTACCATTTTTACTTGTTTTTAGCAAGGACCTCAGTTCACAAACTCAGCTTATTTTATCAAAAATACAAACACCATTCACCATTACGTGCTCTTTCTTTAACTGTGCTTCATTCTTTAATACTGAAGTACATATTTTGTAGTTCTTTCTAATTATTTTGTGCTTGTCATTTGTGTATATTCCAGTCCTGTTGAGCACACCGGATTCTGTTTCATTTCATTTCACTTACTAACTATTCAGTAAAATTCTCACTGATCTGTATAAAAATGTGAACTTTTTATTAAGATTATTTCAGAGTACATGGTAGTTTATTGATATGAAGGAATGAAACCCCATTTTCTTTTTTTTCCCTTTTTTCTTTTTTTCTTTTTTTTGAAACCCCATTTTCTGAAGTACCTAACTTACTTTTGAGGGAGGACTTCCCAAATAGAGAAACTTGGCTAATATTTGGGAATCGTTAGTTAAATATCTGTGTCATATACATACATATATGGGAATTTTATCTTTTCTCTGTGCTTTATCAAGTAAGCATAAAATGGTCTAAAAACACTTCCTTTTCCTTTTGAGATGTGAGTTTGGTCAGGAGGGACAGATTGTCCCTCTGTAGGTTCTGCAGCAGATCGGAAGCAGATGTGGCCTTGGGAGGAGACTGCTAGGGGGAGAACAAATGTATGAGTAATCTGGAAAAAGATTAAAGGCAAATTATGAGTTAAATGTCAGCCTTTGGCCCAAAACTTTTCCATTCTTGGTACCCTGAAGAGGCAAGCAACTGAGTGTTCTTAAAAAGAGAGAGGCTGTTCTTAAAAGTAATACTACTTCTCTATGATTACTGCTCTACTTCCAGGGGGTTGGGGTTTTTTTATTTTTAAATAATTTGATTTTGATTTTGTTTGGTTAGGCTATAACCCTTCATTTGGCTGTATTTGTACTTTAAAAGCATTGTTTTGTTTGATTAGAGAATGTTTTTAAAATCATATGCATTTGTCAGTGCGTTTCTAGGAATGTCTGGCATGTTCATTGGTCAAATGTCTTGCAGGTGGAAATAAAATTTTGTGAGGAATCTCATGGATCAAATACAGATCTATTTTTACTTTAATGAAACTATTCAAAACATAAAGACTTCAGTTGGGGTGTCAGTATTAGCAGCTGGTCCGGGAAGAGTTGCCGGGATAGCGCCCGCTGAGGACTGCCATGACTTTCCCATTCCCGGTGCCTCCTGTGGTTGAGCTTGAATGATGCAGTAGATATGCACCAGCTGGGCATCCACAGGTGTTTTAGCTCTCTGAAGCGCTTCGTAGTTCACTGGGCATGCTGTTTTACTCTATATCCACAAATGCGCCTTTATTAGAATTCAGTGAAGATACTTTTTAGATTTGTTTTTACCCCACCCAATTGGTAATTATTAGACTAATTCCACTCCCCAAAGGAATGCTTGAGACGTAGGGTTAGGAACAGTTATAACCAATTCAAAGTTATACTTAGGAATAAGAAACAAATCATAGGTTGTAGTCCATCTTGTAAATAAATAGTAAATAACAATAAAATTGGAATCTACTTACAATACAATGAAATTTTCCAGCTTCGCTTTCTTTCTTTATGGACATGTTATTTACACTTTTAAAATGCACCTACCTGATTTGGGACAGTTATCAGGTCGTAATGATTCTTAAATAGCACGATATCTTTTCAGTAACAATTCTAAGAATAGTGTAAGAAAATTCATTTATTATTTTTTAAATCAAGGATAAGCCCTTTGGAATCATTTCAGTAAATCATATTCTTCTATTCACTCACCAAGCTTTACTGAACAAGCTGTTCAGTGCTAGCTACTAAGTTGAGGCACTGGTGACAGCACATTTCTAGCCCTCAAGAACCTTCTGTTTAATTCTGTTCAGATATGCCAAGCCACTGAAGAAAAACGTTCTTTCTCATAGACCATTGATTTTCTCTGTTGCCTGTGCTGCTCACGTTAGTTAATATCTTATGGTTGAAATTAGTTATCCCATCCTGTGGTTGTTGGAGGCCACCAGAATAAAATAGGTGAAAAGGTGATCTGTCCAATATGCATTTTTTATATTTTAAATTTCTTTATAAATCCATTTATTTAGATATAATTTACATGTAATAAAATGCACCTATTTTAAATGTGAAGTTAAATGAATTTTGACAAAGTATACACTGTAACCACCACCTCATTCTCCTGAGACAGAAACCTGGTTGTTATTCTAGATTCCTCACTTGCTCATGTTCAGATGACTACTAATTTCTGTCTGTGCTACACTCTGAAATCCCACAGAACGTACCCCTTTCTCTTGACTCTCATAGCTGCTGCCTTAGTTTTTGACATGCTCTTACTGTTTTTCACCTCTATTACTGCAGTCTGTCGATACTTTATAACTGGTTTTTGACTCATGTCTTTCATATCCTCCATAATGCTACTAGGTTCTGATTATTTTAATCACGGTATCCCCAACTCACTTAAAAACCTTTGGAGAGTCTTGGCAGTTCCCATTACAAATCGTCAATTTCTGAGTAAGAGATTGATTGGTTCACAGTGGCAACCGACTTGATGATAATAATCATATATCACTTCGCAGATAGAAAATATGCATGGAGTAGCAGATTTGTGGAGGGAAGATGATGAGTTAGTTCACTTAACATTTGTCTTGTGTTTTAGTTTGGAAATGATCAGAGTCATTTTTATTTGATTTAAGCTTTATGTTAACAACTATAGGGCAGGAAAGAAGCATCTTTTAAACATCTATCTCAAACACCAGGAACTCTTCTGAGATGTTTGATATTGATGAAAAGAATAATTTTGTTAATGCTAGGTGGGAAAAACTACAATGTTCATTGTATTTACATTTGAAGAGATTAAGTTTAATGCATGAACTCTAATTTTTGTCTACATGCACCAGCCTTTCAAAAATATATTCCTATAATTATTTAAGCATGTCTCAGAAACCACAATACACATATAAATAATGAGATTTACCTTTTAGATTGGTAACGGTAACCTCTGAGGTAAAATGCTTGATTGCAGAATATTCCTTTACCTTGAATGGGAGCACGACACACTAGAAATATTTAAAAATGACAATAAAAAACTTACTTCTTGTTAAAGACCTTGCCTCAACCTTAATTGTCAACACATAGGGTGTTTTCACTGGTAGGTAGGACATTTTTTTTAAAGATTTTATTTATTTATTTTTAGAGAGGGAAGGGAGAAAGAGAGAGAGAGAGAAACATCAATGTGCAGTTGCTGGGGGTCATGGCCTGCAACCCAGGCATGTACCCTGACTGGGAATCAAACCTGCGACACTTTGGTTCGCAGCCCGCGCTCAATCCACTAAGCTACGCCAGCCAGGTCGTAGGACATTTTTTACACATACGTAGGAAATCCTATATAGGATAGGTAGGAAATCTTAACACAGGAAGAAGAATTATTAAATATAGTGCCTGGTAAAGTACTTTTAGGCCTAAGTGTTACATTAGTTATTTGAATAGTCACTGAATGGATTACTCTAATAGAAGTGAGTTTTACCAACCTGCTCTGGGGTATTAGTTAGAAAAGGAATTATTCCCTTCTCTAAAAAACAGTGAATGTCTCAATCAGAATTTCAGCAAGTTACTTTGTTGATATCAGCAATTGGATGCTAAAGTTTATATGGAAAAGCTAAGACCCAAATTAGCAACGCAAAGAACAAAGTTGGAGGACTCACACTAACTTATTTCAAGACTTGGCATAAAGGCACGGTAATCAGGACAGTGTGGTATTATTGAAAGAATAGACACATACATCAATGGAACAGAATAGAGGGCCCAGAAATAGACTCACACAAATATAGTCAAGTGATCTTTGACAGAAGAGCAAAGTCAATTCAATAGAGAAAGAGTAGTCTTTTCAATAAATGGTACCAGAACAATTGAATAGTCTTATAAAAAATGAACCTAGACACATCTTATACCTTTCACATAATTAACTCAAATTCTATCATAGACCTAAATGTAAAACACAAAATAGACAACTTCTAAAAGAAAGTCTAGAAAACCTTGGATTTGGCAAAGTATTTATAGTACAACACCTTGTGATCCAAGAAAGAGAGAGTTGGTTAGTTCGACTCAGGAAAATTAAAATCTGCCCTTTGAAAGACACTATTTAAAAAATGAAAAAGGCCCTGGATGGCATGGCTTAGTTGGTTGTGCATTGTCCCACAAAGCCAAAGATGGCCAGTTCAATTCCTACCCTGTCAGGGCACATGCCTGGGTTGTGGGTCAGTCCCTGCTTGGGATACATGAGAGGCAACTGATCAGTGTTTCTCTCCCTCTCTTTTTCCCTCCCTTCCCCTCTCTCTAAAAATAAATAAATAAAATAATTTTTAAAAGAATGAAAAGAAAAGTCACAGACTGGGAGAAATATTTACACATCATATGTGATAGGAATCACATCCATTATATATTACAAAACTCTTAAAATTCAACAATAAAAAACAAAGAAACCCATTAAAAATGGGCACAAGACCTGAAATACAGAAGGAAGAGGCACACATGGGAGTATGCAGATCTTCGTCTCAAACACTGTCTCCAGTAAAAGGAACCTGGCTCCGTGGGGAGATGGCTGATTCTAGGCCTGGGGTAGGAAATACGAGTCTAGAGAACTTTGTGTGCCAGAAAGTAAGGACGCACTGAAAACAAACCTCCACACCCACATCAGTGGTGGAAGTATGTTCAAGGGACACATTGAAAAAGCTTCCAGTACTGAAGGTGGAACAATTTAAGTAAAGTGGTATTAGATTATAACCCAAAGTATAAAATAAATATTCATGCATCCAAACTGATAATAAATAAATAAGTGGCAGGAAAAAAACCCCTCCTAGGATGGAGAATTTCAAGTAATTTATGTAGACACTGCCCTCAAGGAGGGGAAACTGAACTTTCCACCCCCTAAGTATGGGCTGCCCATAATGACTTCCTTCCAAAGAATTCAGGGGAAGGAAGAGCAACTTTACATTGGAGAAGCCTGAAAAACAGCCTCAGCCAGGGATCAGGTTCAACATCAACAGTGATGTTATGTTAGTTATTAGTACGTATCTTAACCCTAGTCTAGTCACTGGGAAAACATCAGACCAATCCCAGTAGAAGGGCGTCCTAAAAATAACTGATGAGTAAGCCTGAAAACTGTCCAGGTCATCAATAACAAGGGAAGTCGGAGAAGCTGTCACAGCTAAAAGGAGCCCAAGGAGATGTAACAAGTAAATATAATGTGGTGCTCTGGATGGGGTCCAGGAGCAGAATGAGGAGAGTAGATAAAAACTAAGGAAATCTGGATAAAACATGGACCTGAGTTAGTGAGAATGTAGTGATATTCATTATTGTAAAAATGTGCTGTATTAATGTAAGATGTTAGAAATAGGGGGAACTGGGTGGAGAGTATGTGGGAACTGTACTATCATCTATTTTTCTATAAATCTAAACTGTTCTGTTAAACAAATCAAAGTACTATTTGAAGGTCTCACAATAACCCAGTGTTTTCTGTCTCTCTGCAGTTTTGAGAGTGTTTGCTGCCTTGCTGACTCTACTTCTCTCTCAGACATCACTTTTGATGGCAATCCTATAGCTCAAGAGTCATGGTACAAGCACACCGTCCTTCAGAACATGCAGCAGCTGCGCCAGCTGGATATGAAGAGAGTCACGGTGAGAACGCTGCCGAGGTGCTCGCTAGGCTCCCGTCCTCACGGTGGACTGGGAAACTGGGATGCATCTGCTCTGCTTGATAGTGAGCTAGGGATTATCATAAATGTCATTACGGTATATTTCATAATTATAATTATAGATTATTTTTACCACCCTTGAATGTCATTGAATAGGGCTCTTTAAATTCCTAGCCTTCTATTTAAATTAATCACTGTGCTTGTATTTTTATTCTTGCTTAATACCTAACTAATAATTTACTTTGGAATAGGTAGGAATTGCATTGATAATGGCTAAGAACATGGGTCCTGGAGCCAGAATGTATATGTCTGAATCCTGGCCTGACTATTTTCTAAGTCATGTGTCCTTCAGCAGTTTACTTAACTGTTCTATACCTCATTTTCTCAAAGTGAAATGGGGCTCATAATTGTATTACATCATAGGGTTGTTGTCAAGGTGAAATGAAGTACTAAACCTTAGAACATGACTCTGCCAATTTCAATATGAATGCTGAATGATCAGCTGGGTTTATTTAGTTGCCAGTTAACTCACGGCTGGTACCCCACTTCACGATGTGTGCAGTTTGCATCTCTCCCTTGGCAACATTGTAGGCAGCTAAGGGGGCTAGCAGGTAGTTAAGTGTTGATTCATTCATGAATACCAGGGTCTGGTAGAGTTCTGCCTCTGTCTTTGTTCCTGCTCGGAGGCACGGCTCTTTGTCCTCTACATTTGCTCAGCCTGCACCATCAGCACTGTTCGTACTTCTCCCCTGGTCTCCATGCCTTTCTTAGGTGAGCACCTCGGGCACTTCTCATTGCTCTTGCTGATAAGGTTGAGGTTGAGGTGAGGTGAGGTTAAGGTTGAGGTGGTTAAGGTTGAGGGTAAGAGGTGAAGCTAACCTATTTATATAAATTAGTACTTTATATATTGTTTCTTACAGTGAATTTATATGTCATACTTGTCTACCTAACTAATGTCCTAACGGGCAGAAGCTGTTCTTGTTCCTCTCCTAACACTTACAGATGTTCTGTGCACTTTTCTTCTGTCTCATCAGTGTTGACAGTGTAGTGATGTTCAATAGAGACTTGTTGGTTGAATGAGATTTACCTACTTCTATGCCTTATGTAAAGGAGAATTATACTGTATATAGTCATTGTCCTTGTGCAGTTGATAGACTGTGTTTGCCTGGTTAGGAAATGAGGGCAAGCCCCACCCTGGGCAGGGAGCGGGGCCAGCTGTCCTGCTGAATGCAGAGCAATGTCCTTCACATCTGTCCTGCACTGTTTTCAACACTTAAAAAAACTCAATGGAAGCAATCTCAATGTTACAGAAAAGTTGTGCATTCAGTATAAAAAGCTTTTTTCTTGAACCATTTGAGAGTGAGCTGCCGACTCAATTCCCTAACAACGCTGAACACTTTAGTGTATATTTCTTATAAGCAAAGACATTCTCCTGTGCAAACACAATATAACCAGTGAAATCAGGAAGTGAATATTGAGTAATTACTGGTGTTGAATTTCTCACACCACATTCAATTTTACCTATCACATCAACAATATTTTGTATAGCAAGATGATCCCATTTGAAATTACACATTTGTGGGGCCTAATAAAATATTAATACTTTTCTTCCCACCTTTTAAGTTCTTCTGGCTGAGCTAAAAAGCCAAATTGAAAAGATACAGATTAACAGGAGAAAATCAAAGTTTAATATACGTGCATGGGGAATTCACATAGGCATGATAGATAATTCCATGAAAATCCCAAAGACAGTGAGGCAGCATTGGGGATGTAAGCTATTTTTGGATAAAGGAGAAGGTGAGGAGATGGGGTATTAGATTTCAGAAATGGAAATGGGCAATTTACATTTGTGTGTAATTTGAAAAAGAGCAGAACACACTTGGCAGACAAGTCCTTGTGAGGTGACTCAGACGGCAGGGCATGGAGCGTCTGCCTGGCTGAGGCCTCTTGTTTCCAGCACTGAACTCAAGCTAAGCAAAGGCGATGTCCTCAGGTCTCCTTCCTGCAGCAGGTTTCTCTCTCTGAATCTCTTGGGTGGGAAATAGGTGAGGGTCAAAGGTTCTTTCTGAGTCTTTTGTTTTTTAATAAACAGCTTGAAGTAAATATTCAAAAAAGCAGCTTCTTGGTGGCAGAAGTCTGGGCCCTCCGCATTGCATACAGATGTGTTTTGTTGCCACATCTCTGTTGCCGCCATTTTCCGGGCACAGTCCCTCAGTTTTCCTTAACCTGCATGACTTTGGTGTTTAGGAAGATTACACATCAGTTACTTTGTGGAATGACCTCAATCCAGGTTTTTTTATGTTTCCGCAAGGTTAATTTTTAGCCATAGATCTTTGGTATAAATGTCACAGAAGTGATTTTGTATTCTTCTTATTGCATCTGATGGTCAAGTGAGGTGTAATTGATATTTATCCCTTTATTGATGTTGTTCAATGAAGATGAAGCCAGGGCTCTCCATGTGAAGTTCCTGCTTTCTCTTTGTAATCCCATTCCTCATAAAAATTTCAATTCATTCATTTATTCATGTTAGAGTTGTTGCCTGTGGAAATGAGGCTCCTCCATGGCATCACAAGGAAAGCATTCCAAGGACCCACCCATGGGAGATCATGGTGTGGCAAGGATTATTCAGGTGCAAATCTGCCACTTAGTTTCCAGTGTCCCATATCTGTCTGTTCTGCCATGGAAAAAGTCCAGCTGTGTCCTCAGCAAGGCTAAAACAAAGGCCAGAGTCCAGAGTTTCTGTTTCATATTAAAGCTTAGTCCTTTGGAGCCCACACGGTCTGCATGGCTGCTAGACCCACATGGTTATGCATTCCCAGGCAAGGGAGGAACACACGAACGAATGGATGCGTGTGGGTCACTGAGTGAGAGAGAGGGAGAGCTTCTTTGTTCCCCTGGGGTTATTATAACCAGGAGCCTTTTCAAAGTAACCAATCAACTTCCCAAGCTTTTGCAGGCTTTTGATGTGTCCACACCCCCTTTAGACTGACAGGCCTCTGTACTACCTCCCTCTGCACGCCCCCAACAACCTGGTACTGTAGGGCAGACAGTGCTCCTGGGGAGATTTCCTGTGCTCCAGGGATTCGGTGTCCTTGGTGGCAGTCCCCTGGGGTGTGTGAATGAGCCTGTAAAGGCTATAACTTTCTGGCTAAGCAAGTGGGCTTATGCTCCCCAGTTTATTAAAGTCAATCTCTAATTCCCTTTGTGCCCTGTCTTCTTAATATATAGTTAACTACTTACAGTAACAGTATGGACCATCATATTTAGTTTCAGTTTTTGTTTATAAATTTTTAGCAATTTTAGTGTGAAACATTATACCTTTTTATAGATTGTAACTGGATTGGCAAAAAAGTTATATTGGAACACAGTCATCTTCATCCATTTATGTATTATCTATGTCTGTTCTGATTAGTAGAACTGAGTAGTTGCTCAAGAAACTATATGGCCTACAAGCATAAAATACTTTCCATCTTGCTAGAAAGTTTGTTGACTGACACCTGTTCTATAAGATTTTTTCTGTTTAAAAGACTATCTCAGTTAAATATGTAATTTACCCTGTAAACCTTCTAGCTAGAGTAGATTACACAAATATTTAGTGATCTTCTATGAACCAGGGCTGTGATTCCCAAACTGTGTGCCAAAGATGCTGTACTTAACTCACAGGGGCACTGTGGAAAACTTTCTATTTTTAAGGGAAATGCAGTGATATTTGGTATCTGTGAGATACTGAAAAACTTCTAGTTCCAGGTATTTTACCATTCAACATTAGATCACACTGTATTTCTCTCTCTGGCATCATATCTTTGCAAAGTTGAGTTTTCAGTGTATTGTGATAAAAACAAAAACCATTCCAATCAGTATGGAACAGGAAACAATGGTGGCAGTGTCTGGTTGTTAAAATCAGCAGCTAGTCAGATATTAACAAAAGATAAGGGAGCCAGGCATCTAATTAAACTGGATTTACTAAGAAGTTACAGCTTCACAGACACCCCAGGGGACAGCCACGTCCACTATCAAAGGGACTTAATCCTGGAACAGGCAGGAAAGATCAGCTTTCCAGTTCTCCCCAAGGAAACACCCATCTGTTCCCATAGACTAATGGGGGGTTGGGGCGGGGAGAATCAGCAAGGGAAAATTTCCTCTGCTGGGGCATGTGCAGTAGAAGCCAGGTGATGACCATAAAGGGGAGGAATCTAGCCTGGGAAAATCTGGGGAAAAGACTGGACAGGATAAGGTCGGTCATGGAACCCAAAAGATCCAGGAAAGGGATTGGATAGGAGAAGGGTCCAGCACAAGCTCACAAAAGATTAGGAAGATTGGTTAGTTTAAATGAAAGCTCCCTCTCTCCCAAGCCCAAGGTAATATAATCAAAGACCAACAAAAGCCCAGGTGCGTTCTCTTTCAGCAGCAACCACATGGGCCTGGGTGATGCAGCTCTGGGTGGAGAGGGCTAGATGGGAACAGAGACTGTGCTGGACTACTAGAGTCTTGGATGATAGGCTAATGCCACAGCAGCTTCGGGTCCTGGTCCTCCTCCTAGGTTTGGGAAGGCCCCAGAGGCTGGACTTGTGCAGTGAGACAGAGCTGAGCCACATGGTAATGGATGAGGCAGTGCAGCAGCCTCTATAGGGGCATTGCTGCCCAACGTGCCCTTTCATTAAATGTTGCCACTGTTGCTCAAGTTCTCCTATGTGTGAGCCCCTGAAATTCTTTCCTCGCAACTTTGGAAACCCATTTCCAGACTAGTCCAGCAGACCCACCTTGGTCCTGGTTCACATCCAACAGCACAATCTAATCACAATGTGTGTGAAGTAATTTAATGCCGTACAGGTACACATGTTCCATTGGTAAGTAATTGTGGTTATTTAGGAGTGGTATATTTTTTCTTTCAATTTATATGTATTATATTTTCAAATGGCTACAAAGTTGCTAGAGCATGAATATTTATTAAGTCATTTCTTAACTACAGTAAACAGAGCTGTAGCACATTTCTTTTGACCTAGAGGTACTTTGGAAAAATTCCTGAAACATTCATTCTTAGTCACGTTGAACTGAAAAGTTTCTATACTAGGGTCTGTATTAGATACTAGAGATGATAAGATCAGGATTTTAATTACAGTGTAGTGCAGAGTCAGTCATGCAGCCAGATTATAACCCAAAATGACTAGGTAGATAGATCAATTGATAGATATGTGTGTGTACACATACTCACACACATAGCCCAGTTATATCAAAGAGCAAAGCACTCCTATGCTTACTGGAGAAACAGGCAGAGTTCCAAAGGAGAAAATACTTGACTTGAGTCTTAACAAATGGCAAAGAAGGAGGAGGCTATACCTCCAAAGAATGGTCTAGGGAGAGAGAGAGTGTGCAAAATGCAGAGGGGTGCCGGGAGAATATAGCAATTGATAGCAGTTCAGCATGGCCGAGCAATGAGCATGCATGGGGGGACTAGTAGGAGGAAGGGTGTTTGGCAGGCAAGGACCAGGCCATGAAAGGCACTGTATGTCACAATAAAGAGGTTGGATTTTTGTTATGAACATAATAAGAAGCCCTTGAAGAATTTAACCTAGTTAAATTGGAATTGCTTATGAGAAGGATTGTCTCTCTGTGTAGCAGCCCAGGGGATGAATTGGAGAGGAAGGGATGAGGATGAGGGGAAAGGCAGGGACATTAGTCAGATCAGGGTGAGAGCTTCTGCGGTCCAAGCCAGAGGGATGGCAAGAGATAATGGGGTACTCAGAGAGAATATGAGTTGCTGGCTTCAATACCTATTTAGCTTTTATTATCTCTGTTAAGAAGAATGGATTTTAGTCTGTAAAGTGTAGAAGTAAATATTAATAAGGTAAAAGTGAAGCCTAGAATAGGTGAATTAGTTAGTTTGAATTCAGACCCATCTAGATCAGGGCCTAGCATACTTTTTCTGTAAAAGGGCCTGATTGTAACTATTTTAGGCTTTGGGAACTATACAGGCTCCACTGAAAACTACTCGGCTCTGTCACTGTAGTGTGAAAGCAGGTATGTACAATTCATAAATGAATGAGCATGGCTGTGTTCTGATAAAACTTTATTTACAAGAGCAGGTAGCAGACTGGATTTGGCCTGTGGGCTGATCTAGAGCACTGAATAAACAGCAAATGAATTGCTACACCACTGAAGCTGTTTCTGAGAAGCCGTGTTTAGTAATAGAGTAGCTGAAAGGTAAGCAATCTAACCTGTCACAGGAAGAAAGAATATATATTCCACAAATTGTAACGATAAACTTAATATCAATTATGAAAGAAAACTGAATTAGATGATCAAAAGATGGGTTGTGAGTATTTAAGGAATTGATCACTAGGAGGCAGCATGAGTTCACTAAAAGCAATTCACACCAGTTATTTTTCCGATTTAGATGTTACAAATAGCCCCTCTCAGAAGGGTGCTATGGATAGTGTTTTGGTACTTAAGCAAAGCATTTGACAAAGTCTTTTGTGAGATTGCTTCAAGTAAATTGGGTGACAACATGGCTAAGTGGATTTGTGGTTTAGATCAAATGGATTAGATCAACCAGTTGATGCGGGAACTGATTGATGGCGGCTGCAGAGGAGCCTGTGCTGGCGTGCCGAGAGGCTTTTCCTCGGGCCCCTCCTGTTCTGCATTTTTGTTCAATGACTAGATGACAATATTTATTTTATTCTGATAAAGTATGTGAATGACAGAACCCGGAGAAGATGGAGATCCTGATATATTGGTTGATCAAATCAGAATCTAAAAGTAGCTCAGTGATCTAGAACGGGTTTAGCAAACTAGAGCCTGTGGGCCACATCCATTCTGCAGTCTGCGTGTGTGTGGCTTTCAAGTGAAGAATGGTTTTTATATTTTAAAGCATTGTTTTTAAAAAGAAAAGAAAAACAGAATATGTAATAGACATCTTATATAGTTCATAAAGCCTCAAATATTCGTTATCTAGCCCTTACAGAAAAAGTTTGCTAGCCTCTAGTCTAGTAAAATAAGACGAATTTAGCAAGATAAAAAACAGATAAATTAAACATTCTGAACTTGACTCCACAACATCAAATAAAACAATTCTCACCCCAAATGCAGAGAGATAAGAAAGAAAGAAAAACTAGCCTTGGAATTGATATGTTCAAATTCAGTTGTGAGATGTGATTGTTAGAAGTTAACATGGTTTGAAAAAAAATTCATTTATAAAAATGGAAGATCCCCCCAAAAATGGAGATAATAGTCTTTAATGATCAGACAAACTGGAGTTTTCCAGAAAAGCTGGCATGACTTATTGACAAAGGAAGAAACATAAGGAAGATATTGCAGATCTTCAGATATTTTCATGACTGTCCAGTAAGAGAAAAGACACATTTTGAAAGGCTAACACAAAGACTGTTGTATAGAAAATTCTGGGAGGTGGAATTTTCTCCTATTTATTTCTAAGGCAGTATTTTGTGAATATAGGCAGTATGTCCACAATTCTGAAACAGATACAATGTCTAAAGTTTTCATGTGGAACGCACATTTAGTTGGCTTAATATGAACTTATAATTTGCTCTCTAAAAAGTGGAATAGCCTATCTGAGACAGAAGTGATGATGTGGTCACTATCACTAATGCTTACCAATGCATTCTGATTCTTGTCCTCTTTCGGACATGTGGAAAGATGATATTTCCTTTCCTCTTGCAGTTAGGTGTGTTCATGCAACTTGCTTTTGCCAATGAAATGTGAGCAGAGGTAATGTATATAATTTCCAGGGGGAAGCATTTAAAAGCCAGTGTGTGATTCCCATGCCTTTCTCCCATGGTCGTTGTGGAACATGTGATGGTTTGGAGATGCCATCAGATCACGACACGTGGGAGCACTGAGCCACGGTATGCAGGACAGGTGTAGTGCCCTCTGCGTGACCAAGAAGTGAACTTTCCTTACTGTAAGCCGGTATGAGTTGTGAAGTTGTCACAGCAGAACCTAGCCATCCTGGCTTCAACCTCTTGGGAGTTAACAGCTGGTTTCACTGGGCCAATAGCAGTCAGGCGACAGGGCTGCCAGTGCTCATGCACTCTGCCATGAACTATGACCCCAGGAAAATCAGCTTTCTCTGTAAAACAGGATTGTTTGAATGAAAAATATGGGCCATCTTTTCTAGACAAAAATTGATTTTAAAGTTTGTTTTAATACTTGACATAGTCAAAGAAAACAATGTATTTTTCTAACTGTCTGTTCTATTATTTTTAACTCTGTGGTTGAAAGCCTACAATACCATTTACTTTCTTAATTCCACAGAAATTGCTGCGTATATTAGGATCATTTTGTTTAGTTTGGAATAAGATTTCTCATATAATATATGCATTGTTTTAAGGCCTTAATAATCTGCTAACAGATCATCCAGGTTATCAAAACACTATTAAATCACTATACTTCTTAATTAATTTGAAATCATTCCTGTACTAGGTCTTCATAACAACCAAAATATGGAAAAAAATGGACTTTTTTGGGTCCCAGCTACATCTTTCATTTGCTATATAAAGGATGTGGCTCTTATCCCAGAAATTGAACTATTAACATGAAGATGCCAGAATTTCTGTTTTTTACTCTTACCAACAGATTTATAGCTTATCTTTAAAATTAGAGGTATATTATTGTTTCTAAGTTTAGTTACTCTATAATTATTTGGGCTGAAATACAGTCATCAGATACATAAATTCCTTAAAACACTCAGTATTTGAATTGATGTGGCATATATCCAGTTTTCCTAGGTTGAGCTTTCCTTTTAAAGTCCTACTGCCTTCAATAGAAGCTCAAATTCTTTTAGAAAATCTGATGGAATCACCTCCTAAGTATGTGTAGTACGTGATCCATACAGTTTCCAGTACTGTTTGAAATTGGCTCTTTAAATAACCAGCCTGTTTCTAGTTCACATTTTATAGATGAGTCAACAATTGAACATCAGTATAATTTGCTTTTTAAAAAGTTTGTTCTGAAATAGATTATACTTAATAGGTACCAAATCAGTATTTACTAAACAGAAGAATTTAATTATTAATCCAGCTACTTTGTGAAGCTGGGAATAAAGGTTCTGAATTTTTTATTTAGTTTATTTTTCCTCATTACCTCTATTCAGCCTCACATTAAGAAAAACTAATTCTGTATTGTAAAAGACCTTTAAATTCACCGAAAGTCACATTAAATTTCTGTTCCCTTTTAAACAACTAAATCATATGGCATATTACTACTGAATTTTAACCTCAACCTTTTCATCTCTCTAAAATCAGTAAAACACATTTAGATATACCCTTATTATAAAAGAGACAACAAATTCCATTTCTTACAAGATGTGGTTGCTGGTCCTAATTCTAGTTTTGTGACTAGCCATGTGACCTTGTATAAATTGCTAAACTTCTCAGAGCATCCATTTCCCTATCCCTAAAATTGGAGACTGCCAGTGGATGCATTTCTGGCTCCCTTTTTTAACTCTTGTAATAGTTTCTCTTTGTGCATGTTCCATATATTTCTTTAGTCTAGGTCTTTCTTTGTCTTCAGAAGCATTTATAATGGCTTATCCTCTAGAATACATTTGACCTGCTTTAATTCTAATGTAACAGATAATCACAGATGCACTGGTCAAGATAGGACAGATTATGCTGCAGTAACGACTTCTCTAACCTCAGTGGAGTAAAGTACCAAAGTTTAGTTCATGTTCATACTAACTGTCTGCCCATAGAATGCAGCCTGGGAACCTCGCTGTGTGTTGTCCTTATTCTAGGACCAAGGCCTTCCAAGTGCCCACCGTCAAGAGCTTCACAGAGTCTGTGGCAGAGGCCTGAGAGAGAACAGCTGTATCATACATTGTCTTTGAAAGCTTCCACCTAGAAATTAACACGTCACTTTTGTTCATATGGCATTGGCCGAAGCACGTCAGTGACCACACCTGGCTTCAAGAGGGCACAAAGTACTGTCTTACAATGTGGCCTGGATGTGGAGAGATAGCTCTTATGACTATTTATCATGTTTTAAATGAAATGATGACTTCTGGTAGGAGTATTAGTACTACCTTTATGGAGGGAAATTTGCAGACATATCAAAAGTCCTAGAAATATGTCTATCATTTTATTTAGCAGTTCCAGTTTTAGGTAATTAATGAACAAATATATAAAGAAGTATATACAATAATTCGTTCCTTAAATATATAATTATTAAATATCTGCTGTGTGCTTGGAGTTGACATGGTCCGTACCTTGATGGAACATTTTGGGGTAGGAGAGGGGAGTAGTAGTGCCAGAGATAATTCAAGTGAAACTGGTTAAGCGTTGTGAAAGGGAAATACAGGGTGCTTTGAAAGCATGCAGGGAAATTTTTTCCGACCTACTTTTCAGTCATTTGATTTTCTCTTCAGCAGTGTAAAATCTACTCTGCAACACCCCCTGCATTGAATTTTTCATTTCAGTTTTTGTAAATTTTTATTCTTAAGAGTTCTCCTTCAAATGTGTTAAATTATTTTTATAGTTTACTATCTCTGAAGATATTTTCAAGTTTATCTTTTATGATAAAATTGGTTTTTCAAATTGTGACATAATTTCGAGTGCCTTCAAATTTTTTGATAATAATTAAAAGTTACATAGTTATAATTTACTCTGCTAAAATTTAATAGTCTTCAGGGGGAAAGCGTGATCAAAATTATGTATACAGATTGCAACTTTTAAAAATTTGTTTATAGTGAATATTTTAATATTATTTAGTTTCTTTCTCCTCATTACCTTTATTCAGCCTTACATAAGAATAACTATGTTCCATACAGAAATGATAAGATTAGATTTGTTCAGATTAGGACTGATTTTTAAAAATTTTCTGAACTGTCGGCACTGGCTGGTGTGACTCAGTGGATTGAGCACTGGCCTGCTAACCAAAGGTCACCAGTTTGGTTTCTAGTCAGGGCACATGCCTGAGTTGTGGGCCAGGTCCCCAGGAGGGGGCACTCGACAGGCAACCACACACATTGATGTTTCTCTCCCTCTCTTTCTCCCTCCCTTCCCCTCTGTCTCAAAATAAATAAAGTCTTAAAAATTTTTTTTTCTAAACTACCTATAATGTTATTTCACAGTGTTTAGAATTTAAGAAATTAGACTGGCCAAATCAGTTTAAAAACAAATTAATGCTATTAACATTATCAATATCAACGGAGAGTGTTTAAGAGGCTTTCATTCTTGTTTTATCATTTAAACACTCTAATTTGCAATCATAAATCAAATCAAAATTGTTAGAGTGTTATTTTGATCCTTTTGATCATCATCATAGAAAGTTTAAATCTTTCTGTGTGGCCCTGTTGTGCTCAGAGCACAAAGAAAAATCACACAAGCCTGCTTCTCTCTTTTCTCTTCCCATTTTTTCTCTCTCTTGTATTAGGTAGATTTATCTCACATCCAGAGTTAGGAGTGGAGTTAAGAATGCAGATTGTTTAGAATTAGGAGGAAAGAAGAAAATAAAGAAGAACATACTAATTTTTTTTGATGGCATAGTTTCTATTGGCTAAGTAGTATGTCTGTCACAAAGAAAACCACACGTGTAGAACCGAAGATACTTAGCATAAGAAAAGGTTAAATACTTAATTCTTTTTAAAAATTTCTTTAGGAAGAAGAAAGGCGTATGGCATCTGTTGTAGCAAAAAAGGAGGAAGAGAAGAAGCGGGAAAGTCATAAGCAATCCTTGCTTAAGGTATTCCCCTGAGGTCCACATGCATGTGCGAGTCCACTCTCGTGTTCACCAAAGCTGGCCAGTCAGCTGGAGCAGTGGTTTCTGTCTCTGCAGCTTTCATTCTTGTCAACAGAACAGTTTTTATAAACACCCCTAAAACTTTTATAAGTTTACAACCTATAAAGAAACTTATACTTCTGAAATACAATATAATATACATCATAAAATACATGCAAAAGCTATTTTAAAAGAAAGATAAAATAAATATAACAAGTTATAATTTGTTTCCACACAAGTGCATCAACTGTATTTCCTCATGGCATTTAAAGTTCTGAATTTGAAAACTTTCAGTTGGCTTTTCTGATACAGAGGTGGTAAAGATTTTGAGAAGTTTATGGGTTGAAATTTGTTTTAAACTGGTTTTAAGTGATTTAGCATATCAGATATTTCTTTCTTTAGATGTTTTATTTTAAAATATTTTACATTAATAGAGTATAGTAAAGATAACTCAAAGCTTATATCTTGTGCTTCATGCTGTGTTCTGAAACTAAGTATATCACCCTGATGATCATACTCATTTCTTGTCTTATGTAGGTGCTTTTCTTTTTAAAATTAAAATTAAAATGGTGTTTGGAATTCAAAAATGACTAGTAGGGATACAAGGTTGTGTGTAATGGACGTGAGGAACCAGGAAGCTCAGCGGGGTGATGGGATGTTGCCCCGCTGTTGCCGTCTTGATGGGATGACCCGGTTACACAGGGATGTGCACTTGACCAGAGAGTACTCATTAATCTGTGGGTTTCACTCTGAAGACTACTCTTAAATTAACAAAGAAGAAAAGCACCTCGGCCCCACGCCCTCTCAGCTCAGGCTACTACTTCAAAAGTAATTAGAACCATTACTCAGGGTGCTACAGTTTTCTCACCTGCTGACTCCTCCCCACTCTTTGTTTCCCCTCCTTCCTTTAATTAGGTGTGTCTGAGCCCCCTCTTGGCATCTCTACCTTTTAATGATTTAGCCAACAAGATTTTAGTTTTCCTAGTAATGGCATATCCCTAAGGGTTGGCCAAAAACATATTGGCTTATAGGAAATCTAGTTGTAGGCAGATTTTTAAAAATTTATAGGAACAGGATTTACCATTGCCAGACAATAGCCTGGTAAACTTCCCAAGTGGTTCACTTAGACAAAGCAGTATTTCTCACCATGCCAATGCTGCTGTTAGATGCATAAGTGAATGAGTAAATACATGAGCAAAAAACACATAAATAAATAAGTAGACTAAAACTCTTAGACCTAAAGAACACTCATGTGAGCCCTGGAACATGGAAAGGAAGAATAAGCAAAGAAACTCCATGCACAGTTGAGCTCCGAGCTGCTGTGAGTAGAGCCCACTACAGGCAACAGATTGCATGTGACTCCACTTCGAACTGAAACTTCCTTGTTGTATACCCAATTCACCGCTTATTATCATCGGCATTTTTGAAAATGTGCCATTAGGCCCCGGCTGGCGTAGCTCAGTGGATTGAGTGCGGGCTGAGAACCAAAGTGTCGCAGGTTCGATTCCCAGTCAGGGTACATGCCTGGGTTACAGGACATGACCGCCAGCAACCGCATATTGATGTTTCTCTCTCTCTCTCTCTCTATCTCCCTCCCTTCCCTCTCTAAAAATAAATAAATAAAATCTTAAAAAAAAAAGAAAAAGAAAACGTGCCATTAAATTTTCAGCACACCTGTTTTTTAAGTATTTGGAAAATTTATATGAAAACTTCAAGAATAGTGAATGCTTCTCTTGCAGTCACTAAGTAGGACTTTTTAATTATGAGGATAACTTAGTTTTTAAAAATTTTAATAAGAGAGAAAGCGTGGGAAATCAGAAGACCTGGGTTCTAGCCCAGGTCAGATTGGGAGTCCTGACACCAGAGACCCTCAGTGTTTTCTTGGGACTCTCTCACATGGCAGCACATGTGATTCACTGAGAAAATGGGTGGCTGGTTGTGGAGGGACAGGGAGAGCACGTAGACATATCTCCTGCCTTGTTGCCTTTTATCTGCCTCCCTTCCAAGCTTGGGAATGAATGGAAGTGAGAGTCATGGCGTACACTGGTGTGGCATTGCTTGGACTGTGAAGACTTAACTCAAGTGGCAGAACTGAAGTTTGGCATCCTCTGAAATAATTGTCACTCTCACAGAGTCGACAGTGTGTTGCCATCTAGCTTTGGAAACATGATTGAAACTGATATGCCAGGTGCATCTATGATAACTGAGCATAAAATTTTCTTTTGGGTACCTTTACCCCTTTTGCTTTGCATAATCCCCGTCTTTTCTTTTGCTTGTTTCCTGCTCCATAGATATCTAGAGCCCTGTGTGGCCCCTGGCAGCCAGTGATTCCCCCCCGATCCCAGGCTGCACTCCTGTTTTAAAATATGTCTTCCCTGTTCCTGGGCCCAACTTTAAAAAAGTCATTCTGTTAGTCAGCCTGCTGTGTCTGACTTTAATAACCCAAGTAAAGGGTGCTTAACTGTGGGGTGGGTATTCGAAAGTGTTTACAGCTTTAGAGCACCTTGTTATAAGTTTAACATACTCAGTGGTGTAAAGGTATTTTGCGTCTTTTTTCTAAACACTGCTGTATCTACCTCATTAAAGATATTTCTTTCTGCCAACCTCCAGTCAGCCAGACGGCCAAGTGCATGGAACCAGCATGATAGCCATCCTTCATTAACTCGCTGTCCTTGCCTCTTCAAAGTGGCCTTACTAATAAATAAAAACAATGGTATTGCTTAAGTTAAGAATTGGATTGTCACAGTCTTCTGCAAATAACTGAAATAGAATTTTTTAGGGTAAGGTGCCTTTTTATTATAGATTTAGGGAAAATTACAGTAAAATAGCAGATCTCTACTTGCTTTAGCTAAGGAGGACATACATAAAATGTCAAAAAGTCTCAGAAGTATATACATATCAAGTATAACCCACTTCACTATGTAGACAAATTTGAAATACCAAGTAAGACAAAAAAATGCTAAAAACATTTCTAAAAACTGAAATAGAACTTCTTAAAAGTTTAGTTTTAATTAGTTTTGTCATCACTTTTTATTCCTATCCAGTGCCATTTCTACATGCTAAAACTTCAGACAACCAGATATAGGCAAGGAGGAGGAACTAAAAATAACTGTTTACATGTATATGTACACTGAGCAAGTGGGCTGAGCGTCTTCCTAACCGCCCTCACTGGCTCCAGAGGGAGCAGGTGAGGAGGGGTCCATATCACACACTGATTTTTCATTGGATGATTGTGGTCTCAGTTAAACAGGATAGGAAAAATTTTCAGCCTCTGCTCTTATTGACAGAACATATAATAATACTAACTTTTGATAAGGTGGAATAGATTAGAATAGTGATTATTTTCCCCAATCCATTCATATATAAGTCAACTAGAAACATTTCAACCTAGCACAGTTTCTTTCAGTAGTTTCTTTCTAGATCTGCTTTTTCAACAGGTTTCTGTGAGGGAATGCCCTAGGTAGTGCTTCTGAAAGTGAGGTTGGTTAGCAACACCTGGGAGTTTGTTAGAAATGCAGATTTTGGAGCCCTGCCTGAAACATACTAAATCAGAATGGGGTAAGAACAAGCAATTAGTGTTCTGAGCTCTCCCTGTGATTTGAGGTACTCTTAAGTTTGAGAACCACTCCCCTAAGGCATCCATTCCATATAATGAACTAAATTATTTTATATTTATCTAAGATGGTACTAGTTGCCTAGAAACACTTCAACCTATTACAGTTCTTTTTAGTAGTCTATATGTAATTATTAATTTTAAGACATTGTAATTTATACTGTGAAGCTTGGAACATTAATCAGTCCCTTTCCTTCTCTCCACCTTGCCAAGATTATTTCATCATATTAGTTCTAATTGGGTAGGAAAATTAAAATATTACTCATTTTTTCTTTCTATGTTTAAACACAAAGACATGTACATTTCTTTCAGATTAAATTTTCAGATGACACTTAAGTATACAAATTTCTGTTGAACTTCCAGGTAGTGAATTTTCATATCTTCAGTGGGGAGTAATCATTGTTTGTATATATATTTTTTTTTCTTTAAGGTTGATAGACCATTATTAAGATGTTTGAATGCAGAAGGGAAATAAAGGCCAGTTGTAGTTTTTTTTGGAATACAACTTTGTAGCTACTTCTAAGGAATAGACTCCTTTTTAAAGTGTGAATATAGTAGTACAAACCATATGCTGTTCGGATACTCTCCTGCTACAAAAATTGCCTTATGATCTTATTATAATAAACTTTTTCACAGGAGAAGAAAAGGTTAACAATTAACAACATAGCCCGGCAGTGGGACTTGCAACAACATCGAGTACCCAATATTGCTACAAGTCAAGACAGAAAAGATTCTGACTCTCCTTCTCAGGACCCCTGTCAGATGGACAGAAGCACCATCTCTGCATTTCCAGAGGAAACAGGGTATGCAATGGTATTCTTCCCAGATCCTAGTCTTTGCAGAACTGAATTTGAAGCAGAAATGGGAAGCCATCTCACATATAATTATTTAACAATAGTGTTTTTAGGAAAACCTACTGAAATGAGAAGTTTAAATTTAAAAGTTGAGATGAAATTGTTGACAAAATAAACTGACGCCTAGTTTTAAAATGCTTCAGTGGTTTTCTATTTGTCATAGGAAAAATGTAGACTAATTAATATAACCTATGAGACCCACCCCCTACCCGTCCCAACTGTTTTACCTGTTCTCCTGCTGCAGCCTCAGAGACCTACAGTTCAGTTACTTCCAGGCTTGCTCCTGCAAACAGTTGCACTCTCCCCTGACACCACTTCCCACTCTGGTTCCTGTACCTCCCCTGGCTTTACCTCCATCTCAGCCAGGAGGCCTTAAATTTAGACTTCATATCCCTTGAAAACTACTTCTCTAAGGCCCCTTCTCTAACTATTTCTCAGAGACCACAGTAGATGTGATACCCCTTTTATCTCTCAGTACTCTGCACTTTGCCTTCTTAGCACTTACCATTAGCATAATTAAATAAGTAGTGGGTAACTGTTTGAGATCTGTTTTCCCCAATAGTATCTAAGTTTCAAGAAGAAAAGAGAATCCTGATTCTCTTGACCTATATCATATCCCCAGCAGCCAGCACAAAACCTTACTCCTTAACTAGTATTGTTAAGCAATTCAGCATAAAATAGGAATAGTTATTTTACTTATGTTCTAGCAGGGGTGTCAAAGCTGCGGCCCATGGAGTACATGTGGCCCAACACAAAATCTTAAATTTACTTAAAACATTATGAGATTTTGTTTAGATTACATGTCACAATATAGCTAATGTGTGACCCAAAACAACTCCTCTTTTTCCAATGTGTCCCAGAGAGGCCAAAAGGTAGGACACCCCTACTGAGGATCTGTCCATTACCATGGCTCAAAACCTCATTTCTTCTATGACACATGTGTCACATAACTCATATTTCCTGGTTTATGAGGAAATTCTAATGTACTATCTAGACTTCGAATATTTTCCTCTCAAAAAAGCACATGGGAGTCAAGTAAATAAGAGGAATATATGTATAGTCTATCTAGAAGATATCCAGCCATGTCATATGCAAAATAGAGACATTTACTGAAGAAGATACAAGATGCAAGAAACATTGCACATAAGACAATGATGCCCCAGTCCCCTTCAAAGTATGCATTTTGGGACCTCACTCAGTTTCTCCCAGTTACCTTCAGCTGCCCCGTCATAATTTCTTGAATCTCATTGATGGAATGAAATCTCTCCCCCTTCAAAGGTGATATTTACATAGAGGGAAAGCCAGAAGTTGCAGGGTGCCAAATCTGGACTGTTAGAGGGGCTGCTGAGTCCCTGGGTGATTTGATGTTTCACCAAAAAACTCTGTACGAGATGTGATGCGTGAGTGCGTGCATTGTCATGTTGAAGCTGCCAAGCGCCAATTGCCCATAGCTATGGCCTTCTGAATCATTTGAATAGTTTTTGCAGAGGAGTGTTCAATCTTAATGCAAAATTTGATGCAGATTCATTGCTCTACTCATTCAGTCATTTTGAATGCAATGGCCACACAGTACACATGCTCACTCAACAATATCTACCTGCCCCACTGGCTAGTACAGTGAAGTTGTCATTGTTCACTCATGCATATTCCAGTCTACTCTCCTTGGCTGGTAGATTACATTGTTATCATGCAAACATTTCTCATTATATTAATAATGGTTTGACTTTTTCTGAACAGACTAAATATTTATAGTATATTTATAATTTAAAATATATGTGTATAATTTTATTTTTTAATTATATTTTATGCTTTGATTATGCTATTATGCTATTTTTCATTATATTTTATGCTATGTTTATGCTGTGATTGTGATTATGCTATTACAGTTGTCCGGATATTTTCCCCCTTTGCCCCCTGCCACAGAACACTGCCACTCCCTCAGGCTGTCCCCATACCACTGTTCATGTCCATGGGCAATGCATATAAGTTCTTCGGCTACTCCATTTCCTATATTGTACTTTACATCCCCATGACTATTCTGTCACTACCTGTTTGTACTTCTTAATCCCCTCACCTCTTCACCAATTCCCCCATATCCCCCTCCCACCTGGCAACCATCAAAATGCTCTCCGTATTTATGATTCTGTCTGTATTCTTCTTGTTTGCTTAGTTTATTTTTTAGATTCAGTTGTTGGTAGATATGCATTTATTTCCATTTTATTGTTCATAGTTTTGATCTTTTTGTTAAATAAGTCCCTTTAACATATGTGCTAATGGTTTGGTGATGATGAACTCCTTTAGTTTTTTTCTTGTCTGGGAAGCTCTTTATTGGTCCTTCGATTGTAAATAATACTTTCCTGGGTATCTTGGCTGTAGGTTTCTGGTTTTTTATGACTTTGAATATTTCTTGTCAATCCCTTCTAGTCTGCAAAGTTTCTTTTGAGAAATCAGCTGACAGTCTTAGGGGAACTCCCCTGTAGGTAACTAACTGCTTTTAACTTACGGTCAAAATAGCAGCATAGATAAACACAGCTCACTTTCCCACACAACCACATCTAAATTATAACTACAATATACAACAGCCATCACTCAGAACTGTCAGAAATTGAATTGAATGGAAGTCTGACAACTATGGATTTAAAGAAACCATATCCATCCAGACTGGTAGAAGGGGTGGAAACGTGGACTGGGCTGGTCTCACATCCACATATGGTGGATAAAAATTTGGGAGCGATAGCTCATGATTGAGGAGTCCCAGCCCCAACCCAGGTTCCCCAGCCAGGGTTCCAGTGCCAAGAAAGTAAGTACCATAACTTCTTGCTGCAAAAACCAGTAGGGGTTGAGTCAGTGGAAGAAACTGTTCAAGTCCCAAGCCAGTTCCCCTTAAAGATCCCACATGCAGACTTACTCAGGTTCACACTCTCTGAGCTCTGGCACTAGGTAGCAGCTAAAAAGGCACCAGTGGCGTACAGGGAGGAATTGAAGTGTTTGGCATCAAGGCAGGAACTGGAGGACAGTTTTCACTCAGAAAGATGAGCAGAAGCCCCTGTCTCCTTTCTGAGCTCTCCCTCAACAGAGCCACAGAACCACTGGTGGGTGCCATATCTGAGACTCCATCAACCTGGCTAACATTGTTTGACTATCCCAGACATTCTCTGACGCTCCATGCCACCCAATTTATGGGCCCACCCAAACTGTTAAATGAGACTTTTCCATATGCATGGCTGGTCTTGGCTCATGCTTCACAACTTCCTAAATCCTATCAGACAAGCAACAGTTGGCCTCAGAAAGCCCTCCGTCCACATGCCTCTTGCTAAGTGACCCCGGGCTGAGCACTAGCAGCATCCAGCCTAGAATCACAGCTTGGCTTCACCTTCAACTCCAAGCCAAACACAAGTAGCAACCATCTCAAACTGCTTTATAACTCATGCAGGGTGGCCCTAGGCAGAACCTGACCTTGGCCTGCACCACCCATAAACCCCAGAGCCTGTGCACCCAGTGCACAGCTACAGACCATGTTGGAGTACCACTATCCTGCCCCTGTACAGGCTGATCTTCCACAGAGGGCAGAGGTTGGTGGTCAGTGGTCATAGCCAGCCCTTGCAGATAACTGGCCTGGATAAATCCCTCCTATTGACTTGCCAACAGCAATCAAGGCTCAACTACAAGAGGAGAGTGTACTCAGCCCACATGAAGAGTGCACCTCAAGTACCCTTCTGGGTGATAGGGGAGGCTGTTACATTGGACCCTACAGTACACCTATTACATTAGGCCATGCTAACCAAGTCAGGGAATCATAGCAGCTCTACCTAATACATAGAAACAAACACAGGGAGGCTGCCAGAATGAGAAGATAAAGACACATGGCCCAAATGAAAGACAGAACAAAACTCCAGAAAAAGAACTAAACAAAATGGAGGTGAGCAATGTATCAGATGCAGAGTTCAAAACACTGTTTATAAGGATGCTCAAGGAACTTAATGAGGACCTCAGCAGCATAAAAAAGGTCTAGCCAGAAACTAAGGACACACTAATTGAAATAATGAACAGTTTACAGGGAAACAACAGTAGAATGGATGAAGCCAAGAATCAATGATTGGGAACATAAGGAAGGAAAAAACAATCAGAACAATAAGAAGAAGACTTCTGGACAAGATGGAGGCGTAGTTGTATTTTGCCTCCTTGTACAACCAAAAGAACAACAACAACAAATTTAAAAACAAAAAATAACCAGAACTGCCAGAAAATCAAACTGTATGGAAGTCTGACAACCAAGGAGTTGAAGATGAAACATTCATCCAGACTGATAGGAGGGGCAGAGATGGGCAGCTGAGGTAGAGAGGACTCACAGTGGCTGGAGGACCGGGGCAGGCAAGATGGTAGCTGGTGGACTGGGAAAGGCTGGGCAGCTGGTCGAGTGGACTGTCCCACATTTGCATGCAGATAAACCAGGAGAAACAAATGGGGAGAGAGAGACACCTCACAACCCTGGGTTCCAGTGCGGGGAAATAAAGCGTCAAAGCCACGGACTGAAAAGACCTGTGAGGGGTGAGGCAGCAGGAGGAACTTCCAGTCTCACAGGAGAGTTTGTTGGAAGACCACAGGGTCCTAGAACATACACAAACCCACTCACTTGGAATCAGCAGCAGAAGGGCCCAAGTTGCTTGTGGGTAGCAGAGGAAGTGACTGAAAGCTGTCTGAGAGCTAAGCAAGTGGCATTTTTCCCTCTCCTACCCCTTTCTCACAAACAGCACCACAAAGCAATGATGTGGGTGGTCCCACCCTGGCAAATACCTAAGGTTCCACTCCATAGAACGTAACAGACATGCCCAGACAAAAAATATGGCCAAAATGAAAGAACAGATCAAAACTCCAGAAAAATACAACTAAGCAATGAAGAGATAGCTCAAAACACTGGTATTCAGGGTGCTCACAGAAGAGGCTGAGTATAGTCACAAAATAGAGGAAAAAGTGAAGGCTATGAAAAATGAAATAAAGGAAAATGTACAGGAAAGGTTTAGGGAAGGAAACTGGGATTCAAATCAATGGTTTGGTGCAGAAGGAAGAAATAGCCAGAACAGAATAAAGAAATAAAAATTCAAAAAAATTCCCCCAGCTGGCATAGCTCAGTGGATTGAGCGTGGGCTGCGAACCAAAGTGTCTCAGGTTCGATTCCCAGTCAGGGTACATGCCTGGGTTGCAGGCCATGACCCCCAGCAACCGCACATTGATGTTTCTCTCTCTCTCTCTCTTTCTCCCTTCCTTCCCTCTCTAAAAATAAATAAATAAAATCTTAAAAAAAAAGAATTCAAAAAAATGAGGAGAGGCTTAGGAATCTTCAGGACAACTTTAAATGTTCCAACATCTGGATCATAGAGGTGCTAGAAGGAGAAGAGGAAGAGCAAGAAATTGAAAACTTATTTGAAAACATAATGAAGGAGAACTTTCCCAGTCTGGCAAAGAAAATAGACTTCCAGGAACTCTAGGAAGCTCAGTGGCCCAAAGAAGTTGGACCCAAGGAAGCACACACCAAGGCACATCATAATTAAGTTACCCAAGATTAAAAATAAGGAGAGAATCTTAAAAGCAGCAAGAGAAAAGGAGACAGTTACTTACAAAGGAGTTCCCATAAGACTATCAGCTGATTTCTCAAAGAAACCTTGCAGGCTAGAAGGGGCTGGAAAGAAGTATTCCAAGTCATGAAAGGCAAGGACCTACATCCCAGATTACTTTATCCAGCAAAGCTTTCATTTAGAATGGAAGGGCAGATAAAGTGCTTCCCAGCTAAGGTGAAGTTAAAGGAGTTCATCATCACTAAGCCCTTATTATGTGAAATGTTAAAGGGACTTACCAAAGAAATACAAGAAAATCAAAATCTATGAACAGTAAAATGACAGCAAAGTCACAATTATCAACATTGAACCTAAAAGCAAACTAAGCAAACAGCTGAAACAGGAACAGAATCACAGAAATAGAGGTCACATGGAGGGTTATTAGCAGGGAGGAGGAAGGGGGAGAATGGAGGAAAAGGTACAGGGAATAAGAACCATAAATGGTAGGTATAAAACAGACAGGGGGAGGTTATGAATACTGTGGGAAATGGAGAAGCCAAAAAACTTACAAGTACAATCCATGGACATGAACTAAGGGCAGGGGAAAAGGGCTGGAGGGAGGGGTTGCAAGGTGGAGGGGGAGAAAGGGGAGAAAAAAGAACGGCACAACTGTAAGAGCATAATCAATAAAATATACTTAAATTTGGAAAAAATAAAGGATAAATGTTTGCCCTAAAAAATAAGTCAGTGGCAAGTGACAAGCTGCATCTGGTGGCAGGATATAAAGCCATTCCCCCACCCCCATCTGTGGAAAAATTGTCTTCCATGAAACCAGTCCCTGGTGCCAGAAAACTTGGGAATCGCTGTTCTAAATCACCAATATGGGCATCTCAGAAGATGCAGTTTAGATCAAGCATTTGTTAAAGTCCAATTCATATTAGAGATAAAGCATTCTTAGAAAAACTTAGAAGGCACTTCCTGAAACTGTAAATGGTTATCATTACCTACCTGCAGAAAACATCACTCTCAGAAGAGAAAATTGAGACACATTCCCTCTATGGTCTGGAAAAAGATGAAGATGCTCACAATTATTGCTTCTCTCCAGTAAGATATGGAGGTCTTGGCCAGTGCAATAACACATGCAAAGAGAATAAGAAATATATGGACTGGTAAAGATGAAACGAGATTGCCATTGTTTATAGATACTGTGTTTATCTGCATAGAAAACCCAAGAAATGAACTAAGCTAACAACTAAACAGGAACAGATTCACAGAAAGAGATCACATGGAGGGTTATCAGCGGGGACAGGGAGTGGAGAGAATGGGGGTAAGGTACAGGGAATAAGAAGCATAATTGGTAGGTACAAAATAGACAGGGAAAGGTTAAGAATAGTATGGGAAGCCCTGGCTGGTGTGGATCAATGGATTGAGCGCTGGCCTGCGGACCAAAGGGTCGCCAGTTTAATTCCCAGTCAGGGCACATGCCTGGGTTGTGGGTCAGGTCCCCAGTAGGGTTTGCACAAGAGGCAACCACACATTGATGTTGCCCTCTTTGTCTTTCTCCCTTCCTTCCCCTCGATGTCTAAAAATAAATAAATAAAATCTTTTTTTAAAAAAAGAATAGTATGGGAAATGAAGAAGCCAAAGAACTAATATGTATGACCCATGGGCATGAACTAAGGTGGAGGAACAATGGTGGGAGAGGATACAAGGTAGAGGGGAATAAAGGAGAAAAAACTGGGACAACTGTAACAACAACTGTAAAATGTATTTTTTTAAAATACATTTTAAAAAAACAAAAAGAAGAAAAAATTTTTAAAATGCGGGGCATGGATTGCATAAGCAGCCTCTGGGATAACTGGAAGATTCCAACATTTGCATCATAGGGGTGCCAGAAGAAGAGAAAGAACAAGAAATTGGAAATATATTTGAAAAAATAATGAAAGAAAATTACCCTGATCTGGTGAAGGAAACAGACATGCAAATCCAGGAAGCACAGAGTACGCCAAACAAGATGGATATGAAGAGGCCCACACCAAGACATATCATAATTAAAATGCCAAAGGTTAAAAATAGAGAATCTTAAATATATAAATAATTTTAAAATAAACCTAAAAATCAGATAGAATTTCGATTTTTGTTTCAGATGATGAAGCACAGTTATCTAGTTATCTTAACCAAATTCTGAATCACATTTCATACCAAATATGATATGGCTTTTTTACACTAAATTTTTAGCTACTATTCTTTAAGCTTTTAAAATACAAAGTATGTAATAAAGAAAGTAATTTAAGAAGCATTAGAATAATATTTTGAAAGTCTTCTAGAGTTAAAGAGTGACATATTTAGACAAAGTTTAAAATTTTTAGTTACAGGATCAGTGTATATTCTTTAGGTTTCTTGGGTATTCACATGTAGAGCTTAGCTCTTTCAGCTCAAAAAAAATCAGTCAACAAGAATATAAATTCTAATTAAGTGATAACTTATATAACAAGTATATCATTTTTATATTGCCCTAGATTTTTTATTTACTATCATTTAAATGTCAAAATATAATTTTACTTGGTAAGAACTATAATACTTTATAAAGTTAAAACTTTATATTATTGGTCTTCAGATTTATGAATTACTACATGGTATCTGTTTTTAAAAATATGTTTTAATCTTCCTTAAGAGGTCTTAGTTCCAAGTTTATTCAAATAATCTCACAAATTTGTTTTCTAACATTTTAATAAGGTTTTAAAAATTAGTCCTATAATACATCAAATGTATTTTAATATGGCATTAAGTAAGTCTAACTTGATTTTATTTCAGTTGACTAGTCAGTTTGCTAGTAATAGCAGCCATTAATTCTAATTCCTATTCTTTTTAAAAAGGAGAATGCTACTTCCATCTTATATTAAATTCCCCTATATATGTGGGTATATATCTGGACTTTCTGTTCCATTTCACTATTCTACTTAATTTGTTTTAATGTCAATACCAGGCTATTTTGATTACAGTAATTTTGTAGGAAGTTTTAATATCTGGGAAATCTACTTTCACTATTCATTTCAATGTTTTGATTTTCACACACTTTTTCTTGCATATGAACTTTAAAATTAGTTAATTGAAATAGAAATGTTAGAATCTTATTCAAATGGCATTTAAGTTATTCATTTCAGAAGGATTGACATTCTTCAGATAATAAATCATCACTTTAAAAATCATGATGTATCTCTTCATTTTGTTAGGTTTTGTTTGGTATTCGGAGGGAGCTAACTGGCAGAGTGTAGCAATTGCAGTTTGAATTATTAAGTGAGTATTCCAGGAACACATTGCAGCTAGGTGTCACCATAGTGAAGCTAAATGTCTGATAAAGAATAGAGAAATCAAAGATCAAAGGTAAGGAGTAAAAAACTTAAGTACAATGACAAAAGAAAAAAATTATATACCATATGTCCTAAGCTGGATTTTTAAGGAACTAAATATAGAAGGTTGCCAACAGACTAGAAGAAAATTTAGAATTGCTGGGACTGGAAGTCAATAATGAGAAGTACATGAAGCAACAAGGTTCACAGTGAGCTGGAGCGGGAGGAATTTATGGTCAGTAGGTTTTTGAATTTGAAGATTTCAGGGGTGGAAGGTATATAAGTTGAAGAGTAGAGGTGAAGATCATCAGAGGGGAAAATATCATTGAAGCTGTTATTATAGACACTGAAGTTACTGATGGTAGAGCTAGGTGTAGAACTGGGGTCACAGTGTTCAACAGTGACAAGTCACCGCAGCCTCAGCATGCATTCTGTGCCCTTGCTACAGGGCTGCTTACGATTCAGATTTTACATGTGTGGGAAGCTGCAGGGATGCAAGAGTGTCTTTGTTCATTAATTGCCTCTTTTACCTGGCAAAATTATCTCTGATAGGTGAATTCCAGACTATTAATGTGACTTTCCCGACACTGAACTTTTTAAGCAGCTTATGGCCAAAAAATTATGTGACCCTCTAAAAAAACATAAAATTACAGTCTTCACTTTTATGGCCTCAAAAACAAGCAGTCAATTTCAAGAGGAAGTACCTGTTGTGAAAATTGTGCCCTATAGTTACTGCCAAGAGTTTCAGAATTTTTATTAGAGGCTTCACAAAGTCAGAGGCTTTTTAAGCAAGGAGCATAACAGAAGAGTTTGGGAACTGGGGGCAGGGAGTGATGTATGGGCTCAATGAAGAGGATATGGGGAGCAGTAATGAATCATTAGGAGAGGAAACCACAGTTTCTGGTAAAAGATTTATTTTCTCCTGATGTAAATTCATAGTGCCATGGAGACAGCATTACATTATCTTGGCCTGACCCTTTTTAATGTCCTAAAATCCATTAAATCAAGGACACAGATAATGTTTATATATGAAGCCACAAAATAAAACCTTAGAGATAATGAATTATTGGTGGAGATTATAATGCAAAATCAGTTGCTAGATTTATAATTATTATTTTATGCATTTGTCTATTAAATCATATTTTGAAAGTTGCTAACCAAAAAACAGTAATACTGACTTTTAGGTTTGCCTGTGCAATGATCCTTTCCAGTATTCTTTATTTTTTCACATGGCGTTGAGTTACTGTCTCGTGCCCTCTCATCTTAGTTTAAAGTGCATTTCCTGCATGGCAGGTGTACTTACAATTCTCACAGCTTTTGTTTACCTATGCATATATTGATTTCTCCTTTATTTTTCAAGTATAGTTTTGCTAGATATAGAATTCTTGATTGACAGATTTTTCCTTTCAGCATTCGATTGACAGCCATTCTGCCTTTGTGGTTGCTGATGAGAAATTGACTGTTAACCTTATTGAGTATGCCCTATAAATAACCAGTTATTTCCCTCTTGCTGATTTCAAGAATCTTTTTCTTTGTTTTTTCAGCAGTTGGAGGTGATTTGCCTAGGGTCTTCTCAGATCTTTAAATGCTCTCTAAATGTTCTTTAGAGTTCTCTAAGAACTCTCTTAGTAAAATTCAGCATTTTTTAAAGCTTTCTTCTGGTGTTTATAATTTTTTGCTAGATTTCAGAGTTCTGAAAAAGTTGATTCTGACAGTTCTTGCTAGCCTGTTTCTTGCTTTTAAGAAGGGATGGAGTTTTGGAGTTCCCTACTGTACTGTGTTCTGTGCTTTGTAACTTGAATAATTTTGCTATATTCTATGAACTATACTTATACATTTCAATATTAAGATAATGTGCATTTGTTCTGTAATCATAACATCTGTCAGTTGGTATGTTCTAAAGGCTGAAAACTAGTAAATACTATTTAAATTTCTTTGGTTATGTAACTATATTTCACATGCGAGTTAGGTAGTCTACTATGATTATATCTCATATTCTTCTTCCTAAACCACTCAAGGAGACTAATCCTAGCATAATAATCCAATTAACCCCCTCTGAATTATACTTCAAAAGTTGTTCAAAACCATATCACACTTTCGTTTGCTTCATTTTTGAGCCATGCCTTTCATACATATTTTGTTTTGTTCTGGGGTTTCTTATTGCTTATCTTTTTTTTAATTGAACAACAAAATTTGTGCTGCCTTTACTACATTCCAGTTTCTTTGAACTTCATGTTTATCTTTCTGAAGCCTACTCTCTCCCTGACCTAATTTAGTCTCATTATTTTCTTTATTGTTATATATCATATAACTAGTAGACTTTTTTCCTTTCATTATGTTTCTCTCTCATATCCTCTACTACTTCTAGCCTCTCAACTTCTAGATAGTGGAGTTGCTCAGATTTTGGTCCTGGGCCCTCTTATCATTCTCTGTTTTCCACCTAAACAATTTGACATATGTCTTTGACTTTAAATACAATTTATATTTTGAAGATACCAATGTTAATACCTTTTCTTTTATGGTTTACTCATTTAGATTGTGTTTAGGAAAAAAATCTTTATACATTGAGATTATAAAAATACGGTTTCATTTCGTCTACCTAAAGGTTTAAAATTCAGCCTTTCATATTTGGTGTTTATTATACCTGAAATTGATATTTAAGTTTGAGGTTGAAATCTGATTTGGTAGTTTGTCCCCTATAGGAATACCCAGTTGCCCTAGCATTATTTATTGAGTGTTCTTTCTTTTTCCTACTGATCTGCAATGGTACTCTGCTTGGCTGTTTGATTGGCAGTGGGAGAAGTAGATAGTAGTGTTCTTTTATAGATCTTCAGTTACTGTCCCTGTGTTCAGTGTCACTTCTTACTCCCATCTTCCATCATACCTAGTTTCTTCCTTTCCAGTCTCTAGTGGGCAGGTTGGCCGCCATCTTTGTTCTTGTCCTCACTGCATATTCAAAGCTCTAGTTTTCTTTGTTCTTCTTCATCACTCAACATTTTTCACTTTTTAGCTTCCAGAAATGTGATGAAACTCCTTTCTGCAGGTGCTCCCCCTTTGTGCGCATTGTTATTGTGGGTTTATACCATTTTAATTACTTTAAGAGGGTCTTGTCTGTCTGCTATTTTATCTGAAAGTACAAAGTGAAGGGTTTTAAATATTACAAGTCATATTATTACATTATCTGTAAGTCTTTAAGTATGGAATTACATTTCATCTTTCTGGAGTGACACCAGCCTGTCTCTTTATGAAAGTAGGGAGCTAGTCAGAAGGCCACAAGCTTCTTCCTTGGGGTTCTGAAATATTTTTTAATATTACATAGTTTTTCCACTTTTAACAATCCCATTTATAGTCCTTAGTATTTCATAATGCCAAAAAGGTGGCTAATTCTTGTGTTACAATGTCTGTGACCTTTGGCTTATGAGTGTATAACTAAATGCCTGGAAACACGTATCCATGAAAAAATTATAGGCACATATATAGAAGAAATTCCATAAAACTTTGCTATATCCCATTAATAATTTTACTGTTCACTATACTTGGGACTGCTCTACAGTAAAATGACATTTTGCAGGTTTCTTTCCCCTGCCAGAAATGGGAAAGTACTTGGTTAACGTTTTCTTTGCTTACATTGGATGCATGCAGTGAAGCTGGTTTATTTTTGGTCATTTCCTGTCTGTGAACACCATGGTGTTTTAGCCAGGACTACTATAATAAAATATAATGCATAAAATGAATTTCCACACCTACAAACGTTGTAATAAAAATCCATAAAATACATTATTATAGGAATCAGCACCACTTATTCATTGGGAAAAGAATCTTCTGAAATATTTTAAGTCTTTCTGTTCTAACCTGTTATAGAAAGCCTAAAGATGTTTTCAAAATACACCAGAAAAACACATAATTCTCTGAAAATCTGTCTTCTTCCTCATTTAGCCATTTAAGAGTATATTCTCCATTTAACCTAGTTTTCAGGGACTCATTACTTTATTGCATTAAGTTAATCATCCTGCACTTCATAAGGTATATAAATGTCTAATCACTATGTTGTACACTTGAAATTAATATATTGATAACATTGGATGTCAACTATAATTTAAAAATAAATTAATATAGAGATATATAAATTAATTATCTGTTCTTAGAGTCCTTTACTAATCAAGAAGGCATAGAATATTTTTCTGAAGTGTTCCCATATAAAGATTGAGTTGAATAAATGATTGGACTTGGAATTAATCACTAATGATCTTGAAGAGAATTCTGATTTGATGGCACCCTGCCTATTGTTGTATAAATAATATTTGAGTTGGGATATATCCATGGGGATGTATTGGGCTTTGTGGGAAAACAAATTATAAAGCATAGATCCTTCATAGGGGAATACTGCATTTCTGAGAGCCTGAACTTAGACTAGACAGTGGTGGAGAACTGGACCAGGCAGCCCAGTCATCTGCTCTAAAACATTTGAATCACACTAGATTCCTCCCGGGTCTTCATTCCCCACAGGCAACCACTAAGTCCTGCTTTATGTTCTCTTAAATGTCTAGTATATTTATGTTCTCTTTTATTAATAATAATCACTAAAATGTATTGAGCTAAGCATGGGGTACGGTTAAAATATCATTTCTAATCTCCATAACAATTTTGAAAAAAATAATGATCTCTATTTTACTTATCAGGAAACTGAAACTACAAAGAAATTGAATAACATGCCCCCCAAATTATGTTTATCAATGGCTGCTTGGAATTTGAACTAAGGTCCGATTTTCTCGCCAATGCCATTTCTACCATGCCATGCCATCTTTTGGTGTGTTCTCATATGGTCTAGTTCACACTCTTGCACTGATCTTCCTACTAATCTCTTCATCCAGCCTCTCCCTTCTACATCCTCCACAAAATTGACCGACATATCTGTCTCAGGTAGGTCCTTGAAGCCAGAGAAATACCTTATTCATCGTTGTATCCCCAGCACTAGCACCTAACTCCATACACGGCACATTGGAGGTGCTTAAAAACTTACATTGAATATGGTCCTATTACTTTTTTTATTTTAATATTTTTCTGCTCTTCAAACTTACAGGAAAAAACCTGACTTTTCAGCTGCTTCTTCAGCTATTGCTCCCTCCCATATGTTGCAGTGTTCCAGCCATATTGAAATTGGTCTTAACTGAACATGCCATACGTAGTCTTCTGTGCCTGTCTTTATTCTGTTTTTCTTACCTGAAGTGTGCTTCCTCCTTCTGCTTCTCATGTAATTCTACTATTTATCTTTCAAGGACCAACTCAAATGCTACCTCCTTTTGAAACCTGACTTCTTCCCTCTAGAAGAATTAGTCATTCCTTCCTCAGTATTCCCAAAACATACCATTTAAAAATTCATGATTGACACTAAGTATATTATATTAAAATTAATATATATCTTTATCTTGCTCTCTACCCCCTATCCAGACTGGGCAATCCTAAGGGCAAGTATGTCTTAATTTGTTTTCTATCCCCAGTGCTTACACAATATCTAACACATAACAAGCTCTCCAGGTTAACCTATTAGTTTGATGAGGTTGAGGTCAATTCTGTTGAGAAATTATATCCCAGGTATTTATTAAATTAATTGCAGAGTAGGATTAGAATATTTATAGTTCTGGGACCATAGCCCAATAAAAGTGAAGAAATGTTTTAATATATCCAAAAACTTGTACATAATGTCCATATCAACACAGATGGGGTTTTTTTTTGCTGTGAACCACTATATATAATGGGCTTTCACTAAGTATTTGGTGAATAAATGAATGAATAAATGAAATAACATGTATATGTTTGAATTAAAAGATGTGAACATATTATCAGACATACAAGAAAAACTGAAAGTACAGTCCCCAACATATAAACATTGGTTAGCATATATTTCTAAGTTATTTTTTATGAAAGTCAGATCACATCTTCCCCAAGGAATAGGTTCGTTCCTCTTCTCTGTATTGGTGAGAGACTAAACTCAATCCTTATTCAGAGAGTAATTGATGTGGGGTAAGTAGTATATGACTTATTTAACAGGTGCTGTATTTCCTCTTGAGAAGGGTGAACCTGCCTACAGCCTAGGTCACTTGGCATTTGTTCTTACTGAATATCCATATCAGATCTATATAAATTGCAGATTATGTCTGCTTTGTTTTGTAATTATATAACTGGTTTGCTGAATCTAGGCTTGCTTATTATTTCACTTATTTTCCCAACAGTTTGCTTGACAAAACATTAAACAAAATAAATAATCTCTTTCTGATAATATACATTTATTTTATAGTTTATATTCTTTTAAAATTCCATATATAAGATGCTACCTATTCAGTTTATTTTACGTTGAAATAAACACAGTAATCAAATAGTGCTCCAGACTTACGCTGTTCATGTGGAGGACACAACAGAATGCACAAGAGAGATTGCGCTGCAATAAAAAGTACAGACCTTCTATAGAGGTGGAGAAGTGAACGTACGGATCTAGTCCAAAATACAATTTCACTGTACACGTTTTATGTACACTTTGGTACATGGTCTTAATATAAATGGGACTGCTTTTCTATTTGAGCTATTTCTTAACCAAAGCAAAATAACCTAAGTAATAAAAATGTTAAAATACAGCATAGAGAAACAAAAACAGACTTACTAATTCTAATTAGAAATATAAGTATGATGTTACATTTTTAATAATCCACAATTATATTTAGGAAATCACATAAACATAGATTACTAATTTGAATGAAATATATAAATTTGTAGCAAAACTTTGCAGTTGCAAAAAACCTAAAATTACCAAAACAGTGTACAAAATTGTTCATTCCACCTTTGTGTCTTATTCCTGATCTTTCACCAGTGTTCATAAGGAAAAAAACAAAAACAAAACAAATGAAAACTAAAATTAGAATCACCAGTGTTATCAATTAGTGAAACAAATAAATTAAAATCTAGCAGCCCTAAGCAAGAGCATCCAGGAAAAACAGTGCTGTGCAACAAACCAAACCACCAGAAAACCGTGTGCATCATACTCTTCCAAACCAGCAACATGTGCTCCCGCATGCAATGGAACATGGAATTCTTTCTTGTATTAGAAATATAAGTTCTTCTTTTTTATAAAAGCATATTTTTTATGCCTCAGGTCTTTTTCAATTGATTTGAGAGGGAGGAAAGGAGAGGGAGGAACATCAATTTGTGGTTCCATTTATTTATGCATCCTTGGTTGATTCTCGTGTACGCCCTGCCTGGAGATTGAACTAGCAACCCTGGTGTATTGGGACAACACTCCAACCAGCTGAACTGCTGGCCAAGATGAAACCCAGGTTCTTTTTTTAGTATTGTAGATGGGTAAAATGTGTTTGTAATAATAATTCTACTAAGCTATTACAGAGTGGCCCAGGAACACATTTATAGATCTTGGGGACAATGTGTACTATAATTCTTGATTAGGATAAGTAGACACTCTAGTTAAAATTAAATAAAGAATTAACACAGAAGTACAATACAAAGGCAAATGAGACTTTTGTATCTTAGCAACTTTTAGATGGAAATTCAATTTAAATGCAGTCCACTCTCCTTTTGAAGAAGCTTTGGTTCAGCTCCCAAATCTGGATTGAGGCAGTCTCCTATGAGAATACACAGAAGGTGTCTTCTTAAAGAACAAACTTATTTTTAGTGGTGGAGCCCTCTTAGTAACTCTATCTGCATGGGACTGATAACCAATCATGATCTCTGGAGGAAGTCCTAACCTTTCCTTGGGTACCCCCACATGTGTAACAGCTTCCATTTTCACAGCTGGTAATCCATTTTGCTGTCTTACTGCCTTTAGCTCTAACATTAACAACTGCTCCACATACATCACCACTGTAGTTATCAAAAGATTCTCCAATAAGACGCAGCAATGTCTCTAGCTGAGAGCACTCTAGATCACTTTGTCCTCAGCTGTCTGTTCAGTGTACTTAGCCATCGCCCTCCTCCTTTGCTTTTCTCATTTTCCCATACAGGCTCAATACTGTCCTTAAAAAGTGAGTAGTCTCAACCAGGCACTAAATTACTAGACAACTGGATATAGTAGTATAGAGCTCAAAAGTCTTCAACAGCATTGAACTTAAAGGTAAACCAAAGATTTGCTTGCCAAGCTTTGCTTTTATCACTTTTTAAAAATCAGAGTGCTCATCTGTTCTGTTAGCAAACTTCTGGTTAACTTCTGTTTTCTCTTCTTCTGTAGGGGGGATATTAGGAGCAGGAGTGGTTTCCAGTTCCACAGTAACCATCTTAGATTGATCTGTAGTAACAATCTTTAACTTTTAATCATATGGACAAAGGAAAGCAAGATACTTCCAAATATATGATATAAAATACACCACTTCTCAAAGGATTTATTCATGTTTTTAGTGTATAGCTCTGACTCCCCATTTTTTTTTACACTAAAATAAACTTCTTTTGCTAGGTATCATGGCTTTCAGACATCACTCCAACCCTTTCTTCCTGCCTTGACCTTACTTATTGTATTTGTCTTGGCCTCAGCTGAGGGTACTTCTCGCTAACCCTATTTGTGTCTGTGTCACTGATTATGCCCCTTTGCTCAAACCACAGCTTGTGGTTGGGAATCCTTCATAAGAATCAATAGATATTCATAAAAAACTTCATAATTGACTTCATTAACTCAAATATTATGGAGCACAGCATGTGCTAGGAGCTGTGCAAGGTGCTCATTCCCCGTGACTGTGAACAAGTCCAGGCCCTTGAGGATCACCATGTTTAGTGATGGAGACAGACAAGGGGGTGGTAATTGCTGTGCAAGGCCAGAAGTGCTATCAGAGGGCTGTGTGCTCCTTCGATCGAGCCTTCTTTACTTTAGCAGCAGTGAAATGTAACTCTTTTCCTTTATTATTTCAGAAATGATCATATGCTCTACATAGATCAACGCAGATCTATCATACAAAGCATGATATAAAGAACTCTTAATTCTCACCTTATTTTTGTTTCATTATCATCCTTTACCTTTATAGGATTATCATCTAAGATTATTCATATACTACTGCTCATTGAATGTTTGATTATTGTCGTATGATAATCATCGTAAGCAGTAGTCTGTCAGAAATGAAGCCTTTCTGTTGCATGTTTACTTAGAGTTGACTCATATTATTACTCAGCTTCTTACCATGTAGACAGTGTGTTGCAGATTAACTGGTGGTCCTGATATAAGTTTATGTAAGTCTAGTAAAGCATGATAAACCAAAGAGGGTGATGGTTATCAGCTTTATCCCTCAATACCAGCATTATAAAAATTTTGAAGATCTTCAATAATGCAGTTGTTCACTATATATTGTAAAAAGCCCCATTACTGGACCCTAGGACAGCCAAAGATGAACAAATATAATGTTTAGTCTCAAGGAACTCACTATCTGATAGAGGAGGCGAGATTGTAAACATGCCATTATGATGAAGCGTGAGAATTGATGGGCTGGAGGGGCGTGTGAACGCCCACAGAAGCACAAAGGAGAACAAGGCACTAAAATGAGTAAGGGCACTTATGAGAGCAAAAGTGCCAGAATGAAAACTCATGAAACAAAAGCCAAGCTTTGAGTTTTGAGATTGGGTAAAATCAGAAAATCTAAGCTGCAGGGAGCTATTCCTTTTCATCTCTGGCTGTCATTTAGATAACCTTTACAAAAGGTAACAACTATCAGACTGACTAGCATTTGTGTGTATGTATATATTGTATAGAGTAAACTGGATTATTTTTCATCATTTTTTATTTCAAAATGGGGAGGAAATTTTCATTAATTTCACTGCTTATAACTATAGTATACACATGCAAAGTTTCAGACAAAACTCAAATATTCAAAAGTAGAAAGCCAAAGTAATCCCTTAACCCAACATCTGAGAGATTAACTATTGTTAAGAGTTATTTTATGTCTTCTCAAGTGTTTTATAAACATATTTTTGTATCATGGTTCTTGCTATAGAAATAATGTTTTTATAAAATATGTTTTTTTTCCAGCTGGGCAGTGGAATACTTTATAGATTAGGAAAACCTATTTGTATTGACATGAAAACGTATCCATGATACATTAAATGTGTTGCTTTAAAGCTAAACAGAATATTAATTTGGATTTAAAGGTGGCATCTTTTATTTACATGAGCCTCTTTTTGAATTAAAATGTATGACTAGAAGAATACAAAACTTCCTGATATTCTATTGAAAGCTAGTCTTTGGTGCTCTGAGTTTAATTATTGAAATGAAAAAGTGAATATAGAATTTTAAATGCATTTTCCAGCAGGTCTTTGTATTCCATTATTTACTTGCATGGTAAGACTGTCAGTTGAAGTTGTGTGTTGGGTTTTCCAGGTCTCTGGACTCAGTACTCACCAGTGCTTTACAAGGTTTGTCTGCCACAGACACGCACCTTGTTGATGTGGATGGGGACACGCTTTCCCTGTACGGCTCAGGCGCACTGGAGTGCCTGGACCGGAACTGGAGCGTTCAGACAGCAGGCATGGTGACAACAGTGTCCTTCACTTTCATAGAATTTGATGAAATCGTACAAGTGCTTCCCAAGTTGAAGATGAAGTTCCCTAATTCTCTGGTAAACATTTCCTTTTAGTGGACTTGAATTATTCTCAATCATTACTTGTATGTTTAAGCTAAACACCTGTTTTTAACACTCTTATGCAATTTCTGTCTGACAAGGAGACTAAGTTTTTGTGTTGATTTTCTGGATCTGGGATTTAAATTGGTATTCACAAATGCCTTTGCAGCTTTCTGTTAATATTAGAAATTATAAAGAAAATGATTCTTTATGGAGTACAAAGGACTAGTATAATTTTATTCAAGTTGTTCTTCTACTTGTAAAGCACTCAGCAGGACCTCACCTAACCATATTATATACTCATTTATGTTACTTGGTATTAATGGGACATGTACATTTTTACATAATGATCACAGTCCCCTAACAACATTTAAAATAATTTTAGTAGGTCATTAAAATTACTTTGACAGTTAGCATTTTTCAGTTATGGTATTTTTATATTATTTATTGATATGCATATGCAAAAACTGATTTCCATGAGTTCTTTTTTGAGTTATTGTGTTTTCCTCTGTTAGCTAAGTGATGTGTCTCACCTGCCCTGTTCTTTTTTCATATCATTCTCCCTAAACAAGATAGAGAGAAGCAGAGCCAGTATCTGTATAAAAGAACACCCAATTTCACAGACAGAACACTTACATTAACATTTCCGTTTTCATAACCTGATTTTCCTGTAGCCAGTTAAGTAGCCTACATAGTAATTGGAAAGGTATGTGTATAATGGCTAACTAGTTCTCTCAGAAGCATTGTAAACCCTGTATTTATAAAGTTCTGAAAACTTTATTTTTACTCTTCCCTTTGCACTTTTAATTTCAGCAAAAGTATATAAAACCATTGTAATGAGTTATTGTGTATTTATAAAATTTTTATTGTATTGCATATTTATATAATTTTTAAGAAATTGAGTTTGTTAATAAATGAGGGGATATCCTTTGCAGAATAAAAATTATTTTGAAATCAATACTGGATGGATTAATGGATTTCCTCAGTGAATATTAGGTGCATTAAATGTATTATACAAATTAAACATTTAGTACATTCAGTTGACTTAATATAATTAAAAACATACTAGCTAAGCCTAAAGTTAACAGATTTACTGAGGAAATTATCAGTGAAATTTTAATGTTAGTATTTCAAGCTGGTTAAACTTAATGTTAAGCTCTTTTTGTGTGTTTTATTATTGTAGCACCTTAAATTCAAGGAAACAAATCTTGTAATGCTGCAGCAATTTAATGCATTAGCACAACTCCGTCGCATTGACCAGTTGACTATTGATCCTCAAGGAAATCCTGTTGTCAATTTTACACTCTGGAAATACTATGTACTGTTCAGGCTGAGCCATTTTAGCATACAGAAAATAAATGGGACAGAGGTAAGCCAAGCACCAAGTCACTGTGGAGTTAACAGTGTTCCTTTTTAAGGGGAATAGTCATAAAAGTGGTCAGGGATTTAAGTAACTATGTTGGAACTTTTGAGAAATATTTTTTTTTAAATCTTGACAGTTAAAATGTCGAAAAGCTAAACATCTATTTAGTCAAAAACTTCTAAAGCACTAGACAAATTTTGAAAATAAAATAGTAATCAGGTCATGATAAATAGTATTTTTACTCTTGCTTGTGAGCATTCAGAGAAGTAAAAAAGGTTGGTAGAATGACAGTTTTTTTAAAAAAGAATACTTCTATAGGTAATCTGATCTTTGTATGTTCAAAAGTGCTGTGTGGACTGCCTGGCATGCAAGAGGGGATAAGGAAATAATACCCAGATATCAACTGGTAAGGGTCACGGTAGAGGAAGGGAAGAGCAAAATGGGAGGAAGAGAATATCCACAGGGGAAGAAAAGTGATTACAGAAAAGAAGAGATGCAGAGAAGTGAGCAAGGAGTAAAGGTGAACGAAGAGAAAGAAAAACATGAGAGAAATAAAGGAAATAAAACAAGCATCTGGACTGCTTTGTGAGTAGTTTGTGAGAGCTGCCTGCGGTACATCCGCACTCTGTAGCTCTGACCTGGGGCCTGAGTAACTGGAAGATTAGTAATGGAAAGTTGTTTTTCAGGTTGCTTCTGCTAGCTCGTCACAAGGTTAATCCCCCAGCTACTCAAAGACCATGTTTTCTTCAAATATTATTTAGGAAGATAAAAGAGAAATTATGCTTCTTTCTCTACTGTAGAATTCCTGAAATGAATTTAAGTAGTCCTCCAAAAGAAAAAATCTTTAATATGCTGTTAGTATTATTGTGATTATCTCTTAATATTCGGAAGACCTCCTTATTGTAAGATGAGCTGTTTTCAACTTGGGTGGCATGGTGGTAAGAGCAACTGTTTCCCTGCATCTGATACACTCCAAGTCCCTCTGGCCTAGAACCCCCAAAATCCAGCATACTGAGAGGAGACCAGAGGTCTGTGGGTCACGATGTAAGAGCCATGTGAAATTTGTACCCACCAGGGTAGGCCCATAACCACAGTGTCAGCCATCTGTTAAAGATAAGGCCAAATCCGGAACCTTTAGATAACTATTAATTTCTCTAGCTCATTCTTAGGAGGTTTGGTTCAGTCTTGTGTACTCTTTGTCCCCCCTCTTGGTACCTCCCCAGACAGGCTGTGAATCCTCGGTCAGACCTAATAGTAGTCCCAAAGGTTTCCAGAGCTACTTCCAGTTTCACCCTGGACTGGAGGTACAATGGTTGTTTTGGCCATGGATAATTTTCCATCATTAATAGCCAAACCATTATCCCGATTAACCCTAAGGTAGTGTATTTACCCAGACATGGACCACTACTACAGGTGCAATAATATATTATAGGCGTAGGAAGGAGTAGTATACCGTAATTGTAGAAAGTAGAAAAGAGTGAGAAAGAACAATATAATTTAATCTGATTTAAAGTTCCAAAAATGTCAATGCCAGAGATATTTGACCCTTTAATAAATGACTTAAAACGAAGCTGCTTATTTCATCCTTGACAGTACATAGTAATGTATGATGATATTTCTGTTTCTCTTTGTGTGAGAGAGAATGGTGGTGCTTGAGGTAGCGTTAAACTGAGTTATGAACCTAAAGAAGAGATGGAGTAGTGGCCTGCACTGGCCACTAGGTGACTATATTAGACCGCACAAGTTCATTGTCAGCTAAAGGAAGGAACTGTGGGAGCAGCAGCCTCATTAACTAGGGGAGTCTGGTGAAAGGAATGGAAAGAGTCAGTCTGCACTGATTCATGAGATGCTTGTGAATTATGGGTTTATTTTTCCAGAAAATGCCTGTGCAGTGTATTACAGCTAGTGTGAAGAAGGAACTTTCAAAAGGTTCAAAATTTAATTATGCCAGGGTTTCTCAGCTTCAGCTCTGTTGTTGTGGGGTCTCTCCAGTGCACTGTGGGATGTGTAGCAACAGTTCTGGCCTCGACCAACTAGATGCCGGTAGCACCCCTTCCTTCACCAGGTGTGGCAACCAGAATGTCTCCAGATGTTGTGTTCTGTAGGGGATAAAATGGCCCCTGGTTGGGAACCACTGAGTTATATAAACAAACTAATGTATTTAAAAAGCAAGCAACACTATTTCACATTAAAGAAAATATGCCCAGATATTAATCCAAGTCCTGCTTTTAGTATCTTCTCAGTTAACAGGAATGAACCCTCATATGGAATACCTATGAGAAGTCATTCTCTGTAGTGTTGAAAGGCAGCCACAGCTTCAGAGTGAACGGGAGTACCCTTGCTAACCCAGCGCTCCTTCTCTTCGGCAGGGATGGAATTATCCTTAGAGGAGCAAGGTCTGAGCACCACCTTGTCTTTCCTTTGAAACATTATTAAAATGAACCTATTTCATTGACACTTGAGAATTTTCCTTCCCACATCATTCTGCTCTAAAAACCTAAAGGATTTCTGAAAAATTCATTAAGAATTTAAGGTGCCTCTGTATAATTCTCAGTAAATATAGCTTCTCAGTCAGTGTGAACTCAACTTCTAGTCATCTTCCATTACCATGAGCCACATTCTTGTAAAGCTCAGGGAAGAATGGGAATTATCAATGAGAACTCTCTTCTTATAGCCCAGGAGAATGTACTTCTCTGGATGACAAAGAAAATACTTAGTCTGGACATTTATTTAGAATTATGGTAGTTGCATCAAGCTAAGAGACAGTGTCGTTTTTGACCCATCTCTGTTGTATCTCTTCAGGTGACACAGAATGATATGATAATGGCTGAAAGGCTCTTTGGAATCCTAGCACATGTAACCTCTTCTGAGTTACCCCAGTACCGTATGATTTCAATTCTGGGTGATGCCAGGTAACCCTTAATTTCTATAGTTTTACAGAATCACTGTTGCACTAGAAAAGGGGATAAACTCCACACACCTCTTAACTATGCTATTTATACATCTTATAAACATTGGTTCTAAATTTGCTTTGTAGTTGGCCCTATTCAAAGTAGGGCTAGCTATAAAAATGAATAAGACAAAATTTTCACTTTTGCATGGTTTATAAGCTAATAGGTTAAAGTTATAGATAAACAATTATAATAAAATCTTTCAGATTCTATAAGAGGGCTATGGGAGCACAGAAGAGACTAAGAGCATTTTGGAAGAGCACTGCGGAAAGTGTCACAAAGAGGTCACATTCATTTAGTTCTGCAGGAATCAGTAGTATTTCAGGTAGCAGGTATGGGGGAAAGAGATGTGCAAAGGCACAAAGAATTGGAAACAATTCAGTATAATTGGATCATGGGATGATTGTGAATAATGATAAGAAATGAAGCTAGAAAGATACATGGTGGTCTGATTTTGAGGAGCTTTGCAATCCATACAAAACAAAAATGAACACTTGTGCCTCGTAATTAAGCACAACAATCATGTGGTTAGATTTATGTTCTAGAAAGGCTGCTGTTTGAGCTGACACGGATGGAAGGAATGGATACCAGTCAAGAGGCCAATCTCTAGTCCAAGAGAGAGTTTGCGAGGGCCTGAACTAAGACAGTGAGGCTGGAGAAGAGGATAATTTGAAGAATATTTAGAGTACACTTACCGACAGGATGTGGCTTAGATGGAGGGAGAGAAGTCAAGGATAGTCTGCCGTCATGATTCCACTATAAGAGAATTCACTTTGTCTAAAGTACAAAATTATTGATATACAAAGAATGAGTTATCTACAAAATCACTAGAAGGGCTGGAGAAGCAGTCTCTAGATGGGGCCAGCCCACCAAGGAAATGGCCACCTTTGCTACAGTCAGGAGACTGTGGTCCCACCTGCGAGCTCCAGGGTCATACCACTTTAACTACACCAGGGATGGGCGTTTTCCACTCCCTGCCCCAGAACCTGGTTCTAGACCCACGTACCCCCACTCTAACTTAATCCAACAAAACGGGTATTTCGTGTGCTGCTCATACTTCCCTACTTGGCTCAGTTCTGATTTCAGATCTTAATCCAAGTGTATCTAATTGGTGGAATCAAAGTGTTTTTGAAAACCTATGGAACCACTTTAAGAAATGAATACTGAGGGAGGTAAGGCCACAAAATTAACTGTGAATGCAAGAAATAGGAAACAGTGAATTTAAGAAATGATGATAAGGAAAGAAATCAGTGTCTCAAAATATTAATGTATGATATAAAACATTTTTAATAACCTGAAGATAAAAATCCAAGAAAATTCTAGGAGCAGGAAGTTAAACTTGTCAAGTTTCTTTCCCTGTTTAGAGAAATAATAGGCATTAATTAACATCAGAAATTGATGAGAAAATATGTGTTCAACTGTGTGTTTCAAAATTTTAAGAGCTACCATTAGGAAAAAAAAATAGGTGTATAATTTCTAAATCACTAAAAGGAAAAAGCGCTCATCAACAAAAAGCAGGAAGGAAAGTAAAAAGAAAAATATGCCAATTATTACAATAAATATTAATGAATAAAATTCTATTAATAGATAGTAGCTCTCACAGTGGCTTAAAATTGAGTTACATGGTATTTTTGAGAGATGTCGTAAAGAAAGCAATATATTAGGGGTTGAAAATAAAGAAATGAAAAATACATAACAGGCAAATTCTGACTACAACAAACAAATACAGAAATGTTAATATCAGTGATAATAGAATTCATGACAACAAAAGCTATAATCCACCAAAAAAGATAATAATGTTAAACTTAATTTAACCAACATCAAAGCTTCTAAATGTATTAATAAATACAAGTATACACTGTGAAATTCACAGTTACTGTGATAAATATTAACCTATTTATTCAGTAGATCAAATACATCAAAATAAAAAAGGAATTGAGGATTTGAATAACTCAGTTAACACACTTTATCAAAATAAATATACAAGGTGGTGTGAAAATTGGTTTACAGTTGTTAGTACACAAAAGACAGAGTTTATTCTTCTATTATTATTTATTACTTATTGTATTATTTTTCCATATAAATTTCTGTAAACCTCCTTTTTGCCCTACCCTGTATTTAGAATTTTATTTTCAATTCATAAAAAAATCAAACAAACAAACAAAAAAAAACCCTATTCAAACACCTAAGAAATGTTTGGAAAAAATTGAACATGTATTAAGCTCAAAGAAAATCTATGTACTTGTATAGGTTAAAAAAGCATACTCATATAGATCACTTTCTCTAATTATAATATCATAAAATAATGAACCAAAAACTTACCCAGTTTGAGGTAGAAAAACAAAGAAACAGGGTAAGCTAGTTCCCAGAAAACAAAATATGAATGCCTTTAAACTTTAAAAAAGCTATTGGTCTCAATCAGATTCAGAGGCATGAAAATTTTAAAATAATATGGTAACTGTGGGAAAAGACTAAAAGTTTGACGATGTGCAACATGATGAAACAGGATTCATTATACACTTGGTGTTAATAAAAATTGAGGCAACTTGTTCACAACAGTTTAGCAGTACCTAACCATTTTGTTAAATATATGCCCTTTGAGGTAGTGATGTCACTTAAAAGGAATATTATACAGATAATTTTCTTAAGTTAAACTGCCCTTTATTCTTTTTTTTTTAAGATTTTATTTATTTATTTATTTACTTATTTATTTATTTATTTATTTATTGAGAGAGGGGAAGGAAAGGAGAAAGAGAGGGAGAGAAACATCCATGTGCAGGGCACACCGATCACATGCCCCCTTCTGGGGACCTAGCCGGCAACCCATGCATGTGCCATGACTGTGAATCGACGCAGTGACCTTTCAGTTCTCCAGCCAGCACTCAGTCCACTGAGCCACACCAGCCAGGGCACAGATAATAGTTTTTACATGGGCACAAATGTATGTGTCCAAGGATTTTCAATGAAGCCAGGTGTTTATAATAAGAAAAATATGAAAACTCATTAAATATCCATTAATAGAGGACCTGTTACTTGTAGCTCTAAATATATTCTGATATGAAAGCCTTTCATATGTCTTAGTATAAAATGTTGCAATTTGTGAGAAATGGGGCATGCATTTTAGAGATAACCCTGTGTAATTTAAATTGATTTTTTTATCTTTTTATTTTTTATTTATTTTATTGTTGTTCAAGTACAGTTGTCTCCATTTTCTCACCACCATTTTCCCCCACCCAACTCACCCCCACCTCCCACCCTCAATCCTGCTCCCGTTTGGATTTTTCCATGGGTCCTTTCTACAGGGACATGTATAATTTGAATTGATTTTATCTGCTTCCCAGATAAAGTTAAAGGATTTTATCATCACCAGGCCCTTATTATATGAAATGTTAAAGGGATTTACCTAAAGAAAATAAGATAAAGAACTATAAATAGTAAAATGACAACAAACTCACAACTACCAACAACCAAACCTAAAAAACAAAAACAAACTAAGCAAAAAACTAAAACAAGAGCAGAATCACAGAAATGGAGATCACATGGAGTTTTATCATAGGGGAGGGGGAGAAGGGGAGAGATTTATGCTTCTTATTCCCTGTAAGGAAATAAGAAGCATAAATAGTAGGTAGAAAATAGACAGGGGGAGGTTAATAATAGTATAGGAAATGTAGAAGCCGAAGAACTTATATGTGTGACCCATGGACATGAACTAAGGGAAGGGGGGGAATGCAGGTGGGAGAGGGGTACAGGCACAGGGGAATAAAGGGGGAAATGGGACAAGTGTAACAACATAGGTAGTAAAAATATTTAATAAATAAATTAATAAAAGTAATTTTAAAAATTGATTTTAAATGAATGTCCCTAGGAGTTGAACTGTGGACCCTACAGTTTCAAAGTGTATAGAAGCTTATTTTTCTTGTATGTCTGTCTGTACTGCTCAAATTATCTTTTTGGCTTTATTTTGCTTTATTATTTTTTGTTCTTGTTCTTTTTATTATAATTATTGTACTCCTTTAAAAGAAGGATTTCAGAAAATAACATTTTGGTGTTAAAGAATAAAATAAAACTAAAGTAGTAAGTCATATGTAAATGAAGTTAACAAAAATGCTGTATGTGAAAACCTGTGGGATGTGGCTAAAACCATACTGAGATGGAACTATATATCTTTAATATACTTATTAGAAAACAGAGATTAGAAATTAGTGAATGAGGCTTTTAATTAAAGAATATAGAATATACCAAAATAAAGTAAAAGAAAATGGAGGAAAGCAGTTCATAAAGATAACATGAACTTTTAAAGAAAGAAGAAATTAGTAAAAAGAACAGCTGTCCAGTAAAAGCAAAAACTGACTTTTTATAAAAGCTCCATATTCTAAGAAAAATCTAAGAGCACAATTATTAAACATTTTAGAACCAGCCAAAATATACAATTAAGTGTTAAGAGGCCAAACACCACCTAAACATACAAAAATAATTAACATTTCTTCATTATAATAATAAACTATTGAAAATAGTATTAGAAAAACTATCCTATTTATAAGAGCAACAAAAACTGTAAAACACCAAGAAATCCACCTGACACATTAATCATGAAGTAAACATTGAAATTAGGAAGAAAAAAGAAGTCGAATGAATGGAAAGACATGCACTATTAATGACTTCTGAGAATTAAGAGTAAAAAGATGCAAATTTATTCTAATTAAATCACAAATTTACTAAATTCCCAATGAAAAACCCTAATGAGATTTCTCAGAAAACTATCACAAGATGAACAAGATAGATGAATTCTTAAGGTTCATCATCTCAATTTAAAAAATGATTCTGTTATTTTTTATATATCTATATCTTCTAATACTTCCATAAAGTTTGAGACATTTAACTCACACAAATATAAAAGGTTTATGTGATAAAAGCTATAGTAAGGCCAAAAGACATAAGCAGACAGAAAGAATATATTTACAACCTATTTAACCAATTTTAAGGGGTTCTATGAATTTAGTTAGAAAAATACAGTCAACATGATAGGAAATAAAATCAAAGTATATAAATAGAGAACTCACAAGAATACAAATGGCCAAATAACAAAAAAGATCAAACTCATTGTAATTAGAGAAATAAAATTTAAATTAATGAGATGTCATTTTTTGCCAATGAGACTGACTTAAAAATTATAAACCAATAGTATCAAGGATCTATTCAGAGAGACATGCACTCTACACTGCTGAGGGCAGTGTAACTTGGAGAAGGTAGTTTGGCAATATCTATCGTATTTCTGAATCCAGAAGTTCCAATACTAGGAATATATCCAGAGACAGACAGTTAATTAACTAAGACATAAAACTATTTATACCGTGACCCAATATTGTTATAAAAAGAAACAAAATAAATATGAATACATGTAAATATAGGGGCATAAAAATGGAGCTAGAAGAAAAAAGCACCAGGAAGAGTGTGGATGTTGGAATAGTGGTGTAGTTGGAAAGTGGTTTTCAAGTTTTACTCTGTGTCTCTCTGTACAATTTGAAACTTTTCATTGAGAATATATTGAACTTGTTTCCTGAAAATTCTGACTTAGGTTGTTTTGACCATTCAAAACAACTAAAAATGCTGTATAAAAAATTTTAAAACACTGTGAAAGTATTGAAGAGCTGACAATATGTAACATAATTACTAGACCAGGGTCTACGGGGGAAAGAACACTGAGAAGGGGAACATGCATATGGGGTTTGACCTGGAGGCATTTCAGGGAGACTCTGTGGTTCTCTAGCCACAAAGAAGGAGGGCTGGAAACCATGGCCCAGGACTCCATCTCAAATGGTGGACATAAACTGAGATATTCCCAAGATTAAGCTAGAACCCTGCTGGCTTCACCATTAAGGTAAGGGTGCACCAGAAATAAACCTTCTTTCTCCCCACTCTCAGAATTTACCAGAAAAGTTGCTTTGGTTTGAGCAGAAAAGAGGCAAAATCATCTGTAAGAAGTTAAATCTGAAAGTCAGTCCTCTTACAGATACAGATTTGAAGCCTGAATTCATACTACATGATCAGTTTAAAGTAATATCAAAGTTTAAATGTTACTCTCTCTAGATACCTAGGAAAAGCAATTGCACCTCCTCTCTGGAGGAAGTTACTTTCAACTTATTTCAAAGAATTCCCATGGGTAATTTTTAAGGACAGTGACCAACACACACACACAACCAAGCACAGAAAGGAAATAAAGCAACATGTGTAAGAACTGGCAGAAAAAAATAGACCATAGAAACAAACCAATGAATACTTTAGATTTTGGTGTTATCACTCATAGATTATATAATGACTATGCCTAGTATATGAGAGTATATAAAGCAAATCTTGATGGATTATAAAGGTACAGATGGTCATAGAAGGGGACTTTAACATCCCATTGACATCAATGGATAGACCTTCCAAGACAGAAAATCAACAAGGGAACAATAGCCTTAAATGCTTCAGAGCATACAATGAAGAGCAGACACAAAACAAGTTTCAGTAAATTTAAGATTGAAATCATATCAAGAATCTTCTCTGACTATAGGCTTCCAGCCAAGATGGAGGTGTAGGTAGACACACTGTACCTCCTTGCATGAACAAAATAAGGACAACAAAAATTTAGAAACAAAGTAACAACCAGAACTGACAAAATTCAACTGTATGGAAGGCGGACAACCAAGGAGTTAAATAGACACATTCATCTAGACCAGTAGGAAGGGTGGAGTCGAGCAGCTAGCAGAGAGGGGTTGCAGCACAAAAAGTGGCGCCACCGGACGTGTAGGGCATCCCGGGCACACAAAACCACAGCAGACGGACCCTGGGCGCAAGGTGGCAATGGGCAGACCCAGCAAGGTGGCGATTGTGAAGCAAGGCACTGTGTGAAAGGTGGCTGGCTGACTGAGGGGGTCCCACATTCACACACAACCCAGGGTCCCAGTGCAGGGAAATAAAGCCTCGGGACACTGCTTGAAAACACCTGTCAGGTTTGAGGTGCCAGGAGAGACTCCCAGCCTCACAGGAGAGTTCGATGGAGAGACACAAGGGGGCCTAGAATATGCACAAGCCCACCCACACAGGAATTAACACCAGAAAGGTCCAGTTTGCTTGGGGGAAGCAGCAAAAGGGACTGAAATCCGACAGAGAGTGGAGCAAGCACCATTGTTCCATCTCGGACCCTGCCCCCACATACTACGTCACAACCCAGCAACTGATTGCCCTGCCCTGGTGAACACCTAAGGCTCCACCCCTCATATGTAACCGGTACAACAAGCCAAAAAAAATGGCCCAAACAAAAGAACAGATCAAAGCTCCACAGCAAATACAACTAAGCGACCAAGAGATAGCCAACCTATCAGATGCACAGTTCAAAGCACTGGTGATTAGAATACTCAGAGAATTGGTTGAATTTGGTCGCAAATAGATGAAAAAATGAAGGCTATGCTACGTGAAATGAAGGAGAATGCACAGGGAACCAATAGTGATGGGAAGAAAACTGGGACTCAAATCAATGGAGTGGAGCAGAAGAAAGAAAGAAACAACCAAACAGAAAAGAATGGAGAAACAAGAATTCCAAAAAATGAGAGTCTTAGGAACCTCAAGGACATCTTTAAATGTTCCAGCATCTGAATTATAAGGGTACCAGAAGAGGAAGAGGAAAAGCAACAAGTGGAAAAGTTATTTGAACAAATAATAAAGGAGAACTTCCTCAATCTGACAAAGGAAGTAGACTTCCAGGAAGTCCAAGGAGCTGAGAGAGTCCCAAAAAAGTTGGACCCAAGGAGGAACACACCAAGGCACATCATAATTACATTAGCTAAGATTAAAATTAAGGAGAGGATCCTAGAAGCAGCAAGAGATAAGGAGACAGTAACCTACAAGGGAGTTCCTATAAGACTGTCAGCTGATTTCTCAAAAGAGACCTTACAGGCAAGAAGGGGCTGGAAAGAAGTATTCCAAGTCATGAAAGACAAGGACCTACATCCAAGATTGCCCTATCCAGCAAAGCTTTCATTTAGAAGGGGAGGGCAGATAAAGTGCTTCTCAGATAAGGTCAAGTTAAAAGAGTTCATCATCACCAAGCCTTTATTTTATGAAATGTTAAAGGGACTTACCTAAGAAAAAGAAGATAAGAAATATGAACAGTAAAATGACAGCAAACTCACAGTTATTACCAAGCACACCTAAAACAAAAGCAAACTAAGCAAACAACTAGAACAGGAACAGAACCACAGAAATGGATATCACATGGAGGGTTAGCAACAGGGGAGTGGGAGGAGGAGAGAGGGGGAAAAGTATGGAGAATAAGTAGCATAGATGGTAGGTAGAAAATAGACAGGGGGAGGGCAAGAATAGTATGGGAAATGTAGAAGCTAAAGAACTTACGACACATGGACATGAACTAAAGGGGGGGAATGTAGGTGGGAGAGGGTGTGCAGGGTGGAGGGGAATGGGACAACTGTAATAATCGATAAAATATATTTAAAAAAGAATCTCCTCTGACTATAATGGTATGAAACTAGAAATCAAGTACAAGAATAAAATTGATGGGGGGTGGGCCGGGGTGGAAGTAAGAGACAAAAACGGTACTGGAACAACAATTAAAATTTAAAAAAAGAATAAAACTGAAAACACATACAAAGACATGGGAGCTAAATAGCATGTTACTAAATGATGAATAGGTTAACAATGAGATCAAGGAAGAAATCAAAAAGATATCTTGAAACAAATGAAAGTGAGAACACAGCACCACAAAATTTATGGGACACAGTGAAAGCAGTCCTGAGATGGAAGAACATAGCATTATAGGTCTACATCAAGAAACAAGAAAAATCTCAAATAAACAATACAACTTTTTCACTTAAATGAACTAGAAAAACAACAAATGAAGCTCAGAGTAGAACAAAGGAAATAGCAAAGATTAGGGTAGAAATAAACAAAATACTCCTAAAAAAGACAATACAAAAGAAAAGATCAATGACTCCAAGAGCCGCTACTTTGAAAACACAAACAAGATTGACAACCTTCAATCAGGCTTAGCAAGAAAAAAAGAAAGAGGACCCAAATAAAATCAGAAATGAAAGAGAAGTAGCAACTGATTCCACAGAAATACAGAGGATTGTAAGAAAATATTATTAACAAATTTTTATGCCAACAAATTGGGTAATCTAGATGAAATGGATAAATTCAAGAAACATGCAGTCTTCCAAAACTTCATCAGAAAGAATCGAAGAATATGAATACACAGATTACAACTAGTGAAATTGAAGCAATGATCAAACTCTCAATAAATATAAGCCCTGGACCAGATGCCTTCGCAGGAAACTTTTACCAAACATTCAAAGCACTAACACCTATCCTCAAACTGTCCCACAAAATTTAAGAGGAAGACTCCCAAGCTCATTTTAAAAGGTCAGCATTATCCTAAATTCCTAAATCAGACAGACCTCACAGAAATGTAAATTATATGTCAGTTTCTCTGATGAAAATAGATGCTACAATTCTCAACAAAATATTAGCAAATTGGATCCAGCAATGCATTAAAAATATCTTACACCATGATGAATTGGAATTTATTGCTTGGATGCAAGGATGGTGTAATATTCACAAATCAATAAATGTAATATACTATATAAAAATGAAGAATAAAAATCACATAATCATATCAATAGATACAGGAAAAGCATTTGCTAAAATCCAGCACCCATTTATGATAAAAACTCTCAGAAAAGTGGGAATAAAGGGACCATATTTCAACACAATAATGGCCTTTTATGACAAACCCACAGCCAACATCATACTCAATGGGGCAAAACTAAAAGCATTTCTCTTAAGATTGAAAACAAGACAGGGATGTCTGCCTTCACCATTCTTATCCAACATAGTACTGGAGATCCTGTCACAGCAATCAGAAAAGAAGAAAAAATGAAAGACATCCAAATTGGAAAGGAGGAAGTAAAACAGTCATTGTTTACAGATGACATGTACTGTATTTTGCTATGTATAATGCACACTTTTTTGCCCATTGTTTTAGGAAAAAATAAGGATGCACATTATACATGGGTAGTATAATTCCATATCTGTGTAAATGTTTTTATTTTTTTTATTTATGCTTAAGTGTTAAAAAGTGTAACTCTAGAAAGCAATAACGATACTCATATGCAAAACAATCCCCTGGAACACAATAATTGGTTTTGTTGAACTTAGGACAAACTTGCAACGAAAGCGGTTTCAGTCCACAATTCAACTAAATGAAATGAAGAATGATGTATTGTTATCTGCAGAATCAGATAGATGACCAGCTGTTACCCACTTGATAAGGTAGGTGAGGCTGACTTTATTACCATAAGGTGAACAATGTGACATTTCTTTTCCTACATTTTAGGCAGGAGAAATTATTGGAAAATGTCAAAATGGTTTTTGTACACTACATGCTTTAAGCAAAACAAAAAGCATGGCAACACAGCTGCCAAGAGACACTTTGGACCTCCTCTCACGGAGAGTGTCAGCAGATCATGGAGGCGACTAGAAGAAAAGCTTCTGCAGATGCCAAGACAGAAGAAGGCAATATGAGGGAAGTTTCCAAAGTGGCTGGAGGTGGAGTAGCAGGTGAAGACCTGGATTCTGGAGCAGCATCTCCTGGGATCTCTGTTTTGACCAAGATAACACAAGAAGAAGGAAAAGAATAGCACAAGAAAACACTTTGATGATTTCTCAAGGACACCTGAATGGTGCTTCAACTTTATGAAGAGAAGGTTTGAGCATGAGGACACACACGAAACTTGCCCCCAAACTTCCAGCAGCCTATGAGAATCAAGTTTTGGAATTTCATTTGTATGTTATCAATCTTTGAAAGACTGACAACTCTGAGCTGTCCCAAATTGCTCATATGGATGAGGCCCCACTCACATTGACGTGCCATCCAACAGGACTGTGGGTGTCTAGGACCAGTGGTCCTGAGAAAATGCATTTCACTGTTGTTCTAGCTGGTTGTGCAGATGGGACAAAGCTACCACCTGTGATCATCTTTAAAAAAAAAAAACATTTCCAAAAGAAAAGATTCCAACTGGAATCATTGTCCACGTGCATGAAGGATGGATGAATGAAGACGGCATGAAAATCAGGTTTAACAGAGTCTGGTCACAAAGGCCTGGAGGATTACTTAAAAACAAGCTTTGCTTATTTTTTATCTTTTCAAAGCCCATGTTACACAAAGTGCAAAAGCAACCGCAGTGGACTTGAAAACCCAACCTGCTGTGACACCTGGTGGGCTAACCAGCCAACTGCCATCTCACGACGTATCAGTAAACAAGCCCTTTAAGGCCCTAATGAAAAAAGAGTGGACGTCATGGATGCTGTCAGCTGGTGACAATTTAACACCTGTAGGTAGGATCAAGGAAGCATCAATCGCCCAGGTTTGTGATTGGATCCTAAGATCATGAAACGATGTCAAGAAGGAAGTGTTTGTGAAATTGTTTTAAAAAATGTGCCATCAGAAATGCGATGGATGGAACTGAGGCCGATGAAATTTACCGGGATGAGGAAAGTGACTCTTCAGAAGACATTGGTAATGTAGAAATTGAAGAAGATGATACTTCTGATGTTGGCAGTGATGAAGAGTTCTTGCATCTTATTTGTGCATCTATGATGCATAAATATCATACATTTATTATGGGTACATAAAATTTCTTGTACCTTGTACCTGTTCTTGTGTTTTATAATTATTTGTTACATAAAATTTCTTGTACCATAATATGTTAAAAAATAAATACTAAAATTCCTAAATACAAAAAAACAAGTATCTAAATATAGCTAAATAAATAATTGAGTTAAAAATTAAAACAAAAGATTTTTTTCCTGAAAGTTTGGGCCAAAAAATGTGGGAGTATATTAAACACAGCAAAATACGTTATATAGAGAACTCTAAAGATTCCACCAAAATACTACTAGAACTGATAAATGAATTTAGTAAAGTATCAGGCTACAAAATAAATATCGAGAAATCATTTGCATTAAAATCACCAATAATGAACTATCAAGGAAACTAAGAAAACAATGTCATTTACAAGTGAATCAAAAATTAATGAAATAACTAGGAAAATGTAACCAAGGATATAAAAGAACTGTACTTGGAAAATTATAAGATTCTGAAGAAAGAAATTGAAGAAGATTCGAATAAATGGAAGCATATACCATATTCATGAATAGGAAGAATTAAAATAATTAAAATGTCTATACTGTACCCAAAGCAATCTATAGATTCAACCCAATTCTTGCCTAAATATCAATGGAGTATTTCACAGAACTAGAAAAAATATTCCAATATTTATTTGGAGCCACAAAAGATCCCAAATTGCCACAGCAATCTCGAGAAGATCAAAGTTAGAAGAATCACGCTCCCTGTTATCAAACTATACTACAAGGCAAAGTTATCAAAACAGCCTGGTACTGGCATGAAAAACAGACATATAGATCAATGGAACAGAATAGAGAGCTTAGAAACAAACCCACGTCACTGTGGTCAATCAATACTTGATAAAGGAGGCAGGAACATACAATAGGGTAAAGATAGTCTATTCAAGTAGTGTGAAAATTGGACAGATATGTGCAAAAAAAAAGAAACTAGATCACCTTCTTACATCATACACAAGAATAAACTCAAAATGGATTAAAGGCTTGCTCTGGCTGCTGTGGCTCAGTTGGTGGGTCATCATCCCATAAGACTAAAGGTCATGACTTCAATTCCTGGTCAGGACACATACGTGGGTTGCAGGTTCAGTCCCCAATCAGGGTGCATACAAAGGCAACCAATCGATGTTTCTCTCTCTCATTAATGTTTCCCTCTCTCTCACTTCCCCTCTTTCAAAAATCAATAAGCGTGTTCTCAGGTGAGGATTTTAAAAAATGGATTAAAGATTTAAATGTTAGACTTGAAACCATAAAAATCCTAGAAGAAAACATAGGCAGTAAAATCTCAGACATTTCTCACAGCAATATTTTTTCTCATTTATCTCCTCATCCAAGGGAAACAAGAAAAAATAAACTAATGGGACTACATCAAACTAAAAAGTTTTTGCACAGCAAAGGAAAACATCAACGGAATGAAGAACAACCCACTGGCGAATCTCCCATTGGCGAATATGTTCTTCCATATTCGCCAATGATACATCTGATAAGGAGTTAATATCCTAAATTTATAAAAAACCTATCAATCTTAACACCCAAAGAGCCATCAATCCAATTTAAAATAGACAAGGGATCCGAATAGACACTTCTCCAAAGAGAACATACAGATGGCCAATAGACCTATGAAAATATGCTGAGTGGCACAAATCATCAGAGAAATGCAAATTAAAACCACAATGAGGTATCACTTCACACCTGTCTGAATGGCTATTATCAATAAATCAACCAACAGAAAATGTTGTCAAGGATGTGGAGAAAGGAGAACCTCATTCAATGTTGGTGGGAATGCGGACTGGTGCAGCTACCATGGAAAACAGTATGGCATCTCCTCAAAAAATTAAAAATGGAACTGCCTTATGATCCAGCAATTTCACTTCTGGGAATATAGCCAAAGAAACTTGGAACACTAATTTGAAAGAATATATGTACCCCATGTTCATTGCAGCACTACTTACAATAGCCAAGATTTAAAGCAGCCCGAGTGCCCATCAGTAGATTAGTGGATAAAAAAGCAGTGATACATTTACACAGTGGACTTTTGTGACAGCATGGGTGAGCCTAGATAGTTTTATGCTAAGTGAAGTAAGCCAGTCAGAGAAAGACAAATATCACATGATTTCACTTATAAGTGGAAACCTGATGAACAAAATCAACTAACAAATAAAATAGGAGCAGACCCATAGATACAGAGAAGAGACTGACAGCTGTCAGAGGGGAGGGGGTAGGCAGCAGGGTGAAAAGGGGGAAGGGACTAAGCAAAAAGTAATTTTTTAAAACCTCATTGACAGCAGTATGGTGATTAGCAGAGGGAAAGGAGTAGGGGAAGGTAGGAGAGAGTAAAGGGAGAATAAATGGTGATGGAAGGAAATGACTTGGGGCAGTGCACGCACAATACAGTATACAGATGTATTATAGAACTGTACACCTGAAACCTATATAATCTTATTAACCAATGTCACCCTAATAAATGCAAAATAAAATGAGTTATGTAAAAAAGTGATATAAGTGTATATTTACATTGCTTTTGTAATTAAAAAATCAATAAATAAAATAAATGCAGATAAAGATCTATGTTATTTTTTTCATCATAAAAGTGAGAGTAGTATGCCACCTAAATATCCAATAAAAAGGATTGATTAGGTAAATTGTGATGTACATAACAATTTTTATGTTTATTAAAGTAACTAATTTTTAGTGACATGGAAAAAGTTACTGTATAATATTAAGTGAAAGCAGTATACAAAATTGGATGCTTAGTATGATCTTAACTTTTTATAAAAATTTATAGAAAAAGCATAGATGTCAAATTTGAACAATTATAGATTTATATTTATGAGCTATAGATTTGAGTGACATCTATTTCTTTATGCTTGTTAAAACTTGTATTACAATTTCTAAAATGATTGAGTTATACTTTTAAGTTGGAAAAAAGAAGAAATTTTAAAAGATATATTCCCCTTCTCCCAATCTGAAGTTCACGGTAAAGTAGTAATATTATTCATTCTTAGGCACTCTGAGTGGTGGAAACCAGAAAGCTACTTTTATGGAAGATGAATTGCAGTCCTCTGTAATTTTAGGCTTATGGGGTATAAGTGATATAGAGAACATTGTTTATGTTCTTCTTAATAATCAGACAAGGCTTCTTGTTTTATTATTTACCTCTTACTAGAATCTAACCCTGATATGCTAATAGTTGAAAGTGTTTTTATTGATTTTTAGAGAGAAGAAGGGAGAGGAGAGAAAGAAAGAGAAACATTGATTTGTTGTTCCACTTATATGCATTCATTGGTTGATTCTTGTATGTGCCCTGACTAGGGATCAAACCCAAAACCTGGTGTATGGGGATGATGCTCCAACCAACTGAGCTACCCAGCCAGGGCAGTCTACTACATCTTATATCTTTAACTGGGTTGTTTTGTGCTCTGCGGTCACTTAATTTTTGTATTGTTTTTTAAAGGTAGAGTTTTTTTCACTTTAGTAATGCTTGAGACATATTGATGTTTGGTAGCTATGAAATAAGAATCTGAGTTGAACAGTCTAATTAAGTAGAAAGAGTGGGGTTCCGAACTGAGCTCAAGTAAACATTAAAATCAAACTCATGAAACAAATATTCAGAAGAATATATGTTTCCCTCTAAAACCAACAAAAAGTGCATACATGTTAATAAATGTGTTAAGTAACTAAATCTCTTTATTATCTTTGTGCAGGAAGAAGCAGTTCCGATATCTGCAAGAAACCAAGGGGAAAAAACCTGGTGTTGTCAATGAAGAAAACAACGATAGCAAAAGACTTGTAGGAGAAAACACGAACCGTGCTATGTTAAATTACACCACAAGAGATTTTTATAATGAAAAGCTAGAGGTAAAACTACCATTGGTTTTTGGAACCTAGTGCTTGGATATATCCCACACAGCTTAGGACTTGGCAGTTGTGCATTTTTTTCCTTAATTGGTTAACCTTTTAACTGATTAACCTTTTTTTGTTGTTCTGGAGTGTTCTTAAATATGCAAAGGTGAGGACAGTAGGCACCAAGGCATCAGGAAGAAGTAGAGCCCATAACTCCAATATCTTCACTTCAGTAGAAAAAAATATCTTCAGAAGAAATATATGTGCCAAAAATCCAGACCAAGGTAGGACTAAAGGTCCTAATGTCTCTAACATAAGAAAAGGGGCGTAGGTTTGCGGGGAGTACTGAACTAGCACATGCCAGACTGGCCAGGGACACATTGCCATTCTCTTCGCTTGAGTCCTTGATGTTTTAATTCACTTCCTCAACATTCTGCACCATTAACTTCCGTAATCTTAGTCATGTAATATAATTTTGACCTGTTAATGTTTCCACTGTGGCTACCTAGCCAAGGTGTTCAGAGCTTTGTTGGGGGAAAGACAACGTTAGGGTGCTGCACGAGCCACAAAGAAGAAAAGTACGCAGTTTCTGCCTTGATGGAGCTCATAAAAAGCTGAAGAAACAACTCATCTAACAAAAGAATGTTAGATTGTACAAGACATTTAGAAGGAACTAAAGGACAAAAGAATAAGACAAAGAGACCAGACAGCATTGATTGAGCACCTGTGGCTTATGGGCAAGGCACTATACATAGATATGGATATGTGGATGTGTATAGATACACGAGTATATATACATCATGGATATAAAATTTGAAGTGCAATAGGCTAGTAGTTTTCAATTTCTTAAGCAGCTGTGGGATTATTTATTCAAACCATATTGTAGCTGAAAACTCAGTATGTCAAAACCAAGCAAAACAGCAGAGCTGCTCTTGTTGTAGAGAAAAGTAGGGAGTTTGGAGCTTCACCGTATGTTCTGTTCTTTTCCTTTCCCCATGCCTCGCCCCAATCCTGAACTGTCTCTTTGGAACCTATAGGGAACCTTTGGAACCTTTGTGGATTATAGCTTGAAAATCACTTGAAAACTCGATGCATGTAGCAATATTTTTATAGCATACTAAAGGTAGCGTACAAATTCTGCTTTCAATTCTAGTGCAGGAAAGGTCACTGCTTTGTGACGTAGCTCTGTATCATTGAACAACTCCAATTATGAAGAACTTGTTACCCAAATTAAATTAATAACTTTCACTTAATGATTCTAGTACTGCTCTGTGTCAAAAATAGAACAGGTTTCTTTCTTATGAAAACTCTTCACATAGTTGAAGTCAGGTAATCTGCTGTCTTGTCTTAATTCTCTCTACATTTACATCCTTTCACTCATTCAAAAATCATATATAGTAAGCATCTATCACACATATTTGGACTCTAAGAAGTTCCTGCCCTTACTCTCATGGATCTTACATTCTAGTGGAGGAGACGGGCACACAGGGGATAATTACAAATCAGTGTATCAGGAGAGTAGAGGAGGGATAGCTAACCCAGGTCAAGGAAGGCTTTCTAGAGAAGAAACTTTCTGATATAAGTCTTAAAGGATCAAACAACTGTAACAAAGGGAGAAGGCCGTTCTGGCATATAGCACAGTGTAAGTAAAAGGCAGAGAAGTATAAAAATGATAAGGAGAAGGCAGGGAGCTCTGCGCAGGTCAGTGTTGTTGAAGCACAGAGACTGAGGTGCAGACAGTAATAAAAGATGAGACAGGAAGGTAGTGAGAGGACTGTGTGAAGGAGACTGAACGTAATCCTTTGGCCACTAGGGGCTTCCCAACTTTGTCACAAGAGGAGAATGAAAGCCCAGCTGGCAGGATTGTGAGTCCTCTTTCTGAAAGCAGGTTGGTTCTATGAGACAAAAAATAAAATTTCAAAAGAAGGCATTTAGAAAAATGTCAAAAAGCTGCATTCAAACAAAAACAGTTTTCATAGAGAAATCTACCAACTCTTTAAGGAACAGACAGTTCCAATGATTTTTAAATTGTTCAAAAGTACTAAGAAAGAAAACTTATATATCTTTTCAAGGTTGATAGCATAACATTGATTTCAAATGTCATGTCAGGATTGCACATAAAAAGAAAAGCCAGACCAGATACCTAAGAATATTAGTGATGCAAAAACCCTTTAAAATGTTATCCATTGGCATAGAGCAGAACATTAAATGAGTGATAAACATTACAGCCAAATACAGTTTATTCTAAGAATGTAAGGAACATTCAGTATTAGAAAATTAATAGACCTACCTGAAGTGAAAAGTTGTGATTATTTCTGTAGATGCTGAAAGGGCATTTCACATAACGGAACACCCATTCTCAGTTTCCTTTAACTACATAAAAAGGACAACTAGAAACTGGGAAGTAGACGTCATGCATGGCAGGGAGGCTCTAGGAACATTAGCATTAGTGGTGACAGAATTGTGACTTAGATGGATGGCCCCCATGGTTCCCAGGCTCCGGGATTCACATTCTTGAATAATGTCCTCCCCTAAGTGTGGGTAAAACCTGTGACTTGCTGCCAACCAGCGGAATATGACAGGGGTAAGGGAATTTTGCTGATAGAATTAAGATCCTTAATTAGTTGACTTTGAGTTAATAAAAATGGAGATTATCCTGGGTGAGCCTGACTTAATCAGGCAAGTTTTTTAAAAAAGGAGTCAAGATTTCCCTGAGAGAATCTCCTACTGGTTTTAAAGTAGGAAGCCACCATCTTTGGAGAAGGTCACGGGAGGAAGAACTGTGAAAAGCTTCTAGAGAGCAGCTCCCTACTGACAGCCAGCAAGAAAGTGGGACCTCAGTTCGAGGACTGCAAGGAAGTGAATTCTACCAACAGCCACTTGAGCTGAAAAGAGGACTCCAGGCTTCAGGAAAAAACACAGCCTGGCTAACACCTCGTGGAGCCCTGAGCAAAGCATTGAGCTCAGGCGAGCCTGGGCTGTACATGGAAACTGTGAGATAGCAGATGTGTGTGGTTTTAAGCACCAAGTTTGAGGTGATCTGTGCAGAGCAATAGAACACTGATGCATCGTTGCAGTCAGTGCAAGACAAGGACATCCGGTACCACAATTATTATTTATCAAAGCAAACGGTACCATTGGACAAGAGAAAGAACTCATTGCTAACTTGAAAAGAAGGGCGTGAACTTAGTATTTGCAGCTGATATTGTCGAATACCTGGCAATCCCAAGAGAATTAATTGAGAAACTATAAAAAACTATAAGAAAATTCAGTAATAGAGCAGAAATCAACAGTTTCCATATATATAATTAATAAGCAAAATAAATATAATAGAGGAAAGACCCAACTCACAGAAGCAACACAAAAAGATAAAATACCTAGTGAGAAAATAATAAGTATGCAAGAGCTATATGAATGGAGACAACTGTATTTGAACATCAATTAAAAAGTATAAAAAAATTAATGAAGCACACAAAAGATTTATGCAAATGGAAAAATCCTACCATGTTTTGGATAAGAAGAATTGGAAGTGAAATGTTTTTCTTAATCTAAAAATTTAATATGATCCTAATAAAAATACAAAAAAAAATTTCACTGAAGGTATTTGTTAAACAAGTTGATCCTGCAGTACATGTGGGAGACAAGCAGCCATAAAAACTCAGGGAAAGAAAACTAACACTGCTGGATATTAAGGCATATTATACAGTCTTGTCAGCTCAGACAAGATGGTTATGAAGAGATGGTCTAATGGAATAGAATGGAAAGTCAATTATACCTCTGGATACAAAAGAGAATTTACTATATGATAAAAAATAACCTCAGACCAGTCAGGTGGACTGTCCAGTAAGTGATTTGAGAATGACTAGGGAAGGGAGAAAAAGCAGTATTCAGTCATTTTATCTTACACCACCATAAATTCCAAATGGATCAGGGACTTTAAAGCTTATAATGAAAGCATAAACTTTCTACAAGAAACTGTGGAGAATTAATGTGTAGCATTAGGAGGATAAAGATCTTCAGGAGAATAAAATAAGCAAAGACAAACAAAAAAGAGTTTGCAGTAACCTCCCTAAATTATAAAGAACTTTTAGAAGTCAGTAATTCAGTCTCAGTTGTATTAGTTATTCAAAAACTTATTTTAAATGATATGCCATTTACTATACTAACAAACATTGTAAGCATGAATAATAAAATATGTATAAGCCCTTTATAGAGTGTTCAATAAAATTGTGAAATTTTATTTCACATTGAAGAAGTACTAAATAGATAGTTAATGTTCATGAACAGAAACTTCCTACATGATACAGATGTCAGTTCTTCCTAAACCCATCTATAAATGTGAGGCAGTTTTAATCAAATTAAATATGAGGGTTTAAATAACCTGATACTTAAAAATATGAGGGTTATTTGTGGAACTTCACCATTTGATCATAGATGTTATCTGACAGAGCAAAGGTTTTTTTTAGTTATCTGACAGACCCAAAATACACAAGAGTAAAAGTGGGAGAGCTTGCCTTACCAGATAGTAAGTATTATTGTAAAGCTCAGCTATGAAGGCAGGGTGAAATGGACAAATAGACCCATGACAAATGGACAAATAGACCCTGGCAAACTAGAGAGCCAGAACTCCACCCTCTGTGGGCAGGGAGACTGTAAGCATAATAAATGGTACTGACGAAACCCTACCTTACACCATACAGCAAAAATTAACTCCAGATTACATAAAAATCCAAATATGAAAAGCAAAATTTTAAAGTTCTCATTTTTAAAAAAAATTATGACCTTGGTTGGGTAGGCTGTGATTTTCTAACACGCCACGGGTACAGACTAGAAAGGAAAAAAATTGATAAATTTGGCAATCAAGGTCTTTGGGTTTTTTTAAACAGAAGTGGTTTCGGTGGAGTCACACACAGTCTCTAAAGTGGTTTGAGCAGGAATAAGCAAGAAGAAGTAACAACAGGGAATGTTGACTGCTGTTCTGAGAAATGCCATAGAAAAAAGAGTGAACCTGAAGTCACATAACACTTTGCAAAGAACCTGAGGCCACTAGCAGGCTTGGTTTGGACTGGCGCCCCTGATTAGGCCATGTACTACCTTACAAACCTCGCCCTGGTCCCTGAATCATTCTCTTGTCCCATGAGCCAGAATTCCTTCACTTACACCATATCCCTCTCCCCACCACTTGGAAAATATTTAAATCTCTGCAGCACAAAGTGCTCAGTCTCTCTGGCCTGTACATCCTGTGTTATTGGGGAATGAATTGAAGTGAGTTTCTCGCAAACCAACATAGGCAGGCCCTTTCAGTATAACATATATATGACGTACAATTATACACATGGCATGTACAATTCTGTTGCTCAGTAATTGTCCATCCATTCTCCTGATTCATTCTAAAAAAGATTTTTGATGGCTATGGAATTGGAGAGCTGAAAGGGACTTTAGAGCCCAATCCTGTTCTTAGATGAGAAAACCGGAAACTCAGGTGAACTTCTCAGGCCCCCGTGGTAAGTCGCTGCCCGAGCGGCCTGCCGAACACAGACCTGCCGAGTCCAGGCCGTGGACTCGCTCACGGTATGTGCTGCTGCTTCCGGGAGTCTGCTTAGTCACCCCTGCACACAGGGGCTCTCTTCTCTGAACACTGATCGTATTTGCTGTCTAAATGTCTCTTCTTTACTGTTTAATTTTTTTAAGTTAACTTTTCATAGGCTTAGGCCATCTCTCCAAATAGACTGCAAGTTCTTAAAGGACTAGTTCAGAATTTTCTCTGGGCACATGTTAGTAGATGATGTCTAATCCCGGGCAAGTCTCTCAACTTCTATTGTCCTTCGTTTCCCATTTATAAAGTGGAGATATGGATTAAATCCCAAAATCATTATAGTTAAAATCACTTTACAGCAAGTCCCACCACTGGCCTACTTTTCTCCTCTAACCATCTTCATGACAACAAAAATTAGTTCAATAAAATGACAAACAGTATTGTATACAGTTCATCTCACCAGGGTTGAACTTGTAAAATACTTGCTTCATGAACCACATAGGTATATTGTGGGACAGAAAAAAATAAGTATCTGAAAGCATTTCAGAATGAGAAAAGCTTTATTCAAAGAGCAACAATTGCTTAACGGTCAGGGCAAGAGAGGCATGTCTGAGGCGCTCCTTTCCAGGACGGTTTTGGACAGGCAGAGCAGGCTGCGCTGCAGCCTCCTGACCAGTGTGGGAGTGCTCCGCAGAGACGCGGGGTCCCTGGCTGGAGGACAGGAGAAACGAAGAAGTAACAATGCTTTCAAATGCAGTTACTAAATTAACTGTTATTGTAGCAGATACATTTCTGTATCAATATGTTTATGAAGAAGTAATGGAAGAAACTATAGCTGGAAATTTTAAAGCACCAAAAATTGCACTATGCCAATTATGAAGAGTTTGTTTCTACTTGTACTATGTATAAATTATTTAACAAGATACGTCACTTAAAACTTCTTTATATATTTGTTATACCTATATTATAATAACATTTTCATCTTACTGCTAGAACTTTATCTCTCTTAATTCAAAATCATGTTTTAAGAAACGTATAAATCTGCATTCACTAAATGTGCTCTGTGCCTTATGCTTGTATAAATGCATTGCTCACTTTCAAATGTTTCATGTTGTAGTCACTGGTCTACCCTCCTGGTAGTTCCTGTGTAGCCCAGATTTCCCAAGCGTTGAAAGGCAGCAGCTAAATGCTGCCCTCATCACAAGCTAACTTAGTGCAGGTGGCTAAGTCCCAGACTCTGTCTCCAAGTTAGAGAGGTTGGGTTCGTTGGAGAAGCAGCTAGCTGGAACCATTCGCTATTTGTTGCGCATCAAAATCTGTGCAGACTTTCATGACAGGTCACCCAATAGCCTGTCGTCTGTAGCACGTGAACTGAGTCAAATCGGCGCAGTGGGCCTTGAATGAGTGGTTATTTAGAAAAATCTTACGTGTCATAAGAAAATTTCCAAAATATACCTCTGTTGAAAGTTAGTGACAATTGAAACACACATCATTAATTTACAGTAATTACTCTAGAATGTAAAATATATTTTATTGTTCTAAAAAATATTAAAATTTGGAAAGAAATAGAAAAAAAGAGGAAAACTTCATGGTCTCATGAGACAAAGACTATCTTAATGACATTTTAGTATATGTTTTCTATGTATATATTTTCTAACTTTTTTATGAGAATTTCAAACATACAGCAAAGTTAAAAGAATTTTACACTGAACACCCGTATACCCAAACCCAGATCCCACTGTTAACCTTGTACTTGCTTGGCCACATCTCTCCCCATCTACCCCGTCCTCTACCAAAAATCCACCTTATCTTTTAAATATGTTTTAAAGTTATTGCAGATATTAGCATGCTTCTCCCTAAATAATTCAGTATGTATATCATTAATTAGAGTTCAGTATCTTACATAGTTTCTTCTTTTGAGGTAAAATTTATACACAATGAAATACAAACCTTGGGTGTATAATTGCTAAGTTTTGAGAAATACATACACTAATATCACCCAGCCTCTGTCAAAATTTCATTTTGTATTTTTCCATTTAGCATTATAATATATTTTTCCTGTTATCACAAATATTTATAAGTGTAGTGTTAATGGCAATATGTGTTGATATTTTAAATCTAACTCTTTAATGCATCTTGAAATTATTTTGGCATTTTGAGTTGGAGGTTTCAGTAGACCCTTTCCAAGTCCTACCCCTGTTGTCTCGTCGACACTTCGTTCTTCCTTCTCCATTGATGTGAAGTGGTTCCTGGGTAATTCTGACTTATCTGATCTGTTTCACTGAATTTTCCATATACATTGACTTTCCATCATCATGCCTTTATACTCCCCAAAAGTACCGATTTCCTAAATTAATGTCAAATTCTTGCATTAAAGAAAATGACTTTGTTCCAGCCTCTGGGATGAAAGTGGAGCCCAGTGCCGGAATATCCTTGGGTTCAAAACTTCCACTGTTGTGTTTTGAACCGAGATTTTTAATTGTAAATGGAGAGGGAATACTTTCTTTTAAAGGCCAGCTTCTGGATCCCAGGCTCATATATATTTCCTCTTCTTCCTTGCACACTTTTCCCAGCTTTGTCCAAATGGTATAAGCAGGTAATGCACACTACCTGCTTTCCTAAAGCTCAGAGTGAGTTTAGGGTATGGTTATTTGAAATATGTATGTGGATATTAACTGACCTCCTGCGCATTATTGTCAGTGTCAATACTCTGAGTCATTCACCACTAGAAGCTGAGTGTCTGTGCGTTCAGTTCACTGAGTGAGCGAACAACCTGGACTGAGCTACCAGGGAGAAACAACAATTATGATCCAGTGACTCCAAGAGAGAAACACAGTTCCTTGCAGACTTGTCGAGCAGCAGTGGGCATCGGCTGGGGCGTCAGAGCGCTCTGTGGCCATCTCTTCTCAGGCACACCTCTGTGCCCAGACTGTTTAGGAAAGTGTTCTGATGATGGGGTCAGAACAGATTATTTCAAGGTTCTCTGGTTCAGCTAATTGTTGCTTTGGCTTTTGGATCAATTGTGATTCAGTGCAAATTTTTCTTTTTTTAACAGGAAACAAAGGGAAAAAAGAAATTCTGCAACATGTATATAGAGGACCTTGTGAAGGAAGCCACAGAAATCAACACGAAAAATGAGGCTTTGCAGAAGCTTTGGCCACAGATGTTCATCGAGCTCGTTAGGGATGCAGTCATAGAAACTCGCAATAAAAACTCCTACATGAAGCTTTGCTTACAGCAGATAACTGACCAGAAATAGAAATGGCTTATAGTCACAGTTGATTTTAGCAGTTTTATGTTCTTGAAGGTTGAAAACATGTAGGTTAAACATGCTAAGACAACGACAACACTCTCCTGCAAACCAGGACACTGCAAATCATTATTGCCTACTGTTCTCACAGTTAAAGGTTAGGAAGGAAAGTGAGAGAAGGGGACTAGTTTTCTTGTGGTGACCAGACAACCCGAGGGAATCAAGCAGTGTTTAGAGCTGCCGTGGCGTTGGGATGGCACCACGTCTTCAGCGCCTGCCTCGAACGGTGCCGCTGCCACAGCCCCAAGCGCTCAGTGTTCGCTCATGGCTCAGCATGGGTTGCTCCTGCCTTCTTTCAACCAGTAATTTCCAGTTATTTGCTTTTTTAATTTATGTCATGATTTCAAAGCCAAAACCTGTTATTTTGTATAAGTTTATTATTAAATGTATTAATAAATAAGTAAACAAAAAGTGTGTTTGCCTCGTGACAATAAAATGAATTGTCATTTTATTGTATGTTCCTCTTTAGCTGGGTAGGAGCCCTTCTCTTTATTTACCTAGGAAAAGGTGCATACCCTCAAGACACCACAGGAGAGCCTACGGTCACTGTGGGTGGAAAATATGGAAATGAGTCCAAAGGGGGACAGGAAGAAAATGCATTGTCTTAAGGGTCCCTTAGTGAATGTAAAATGCAGTTACAAATCATTATCAGCTTCTCTGAAAGGTGTTTCCTTCTGTTGTTAGCTGTTCTGGGGCTCTTTTTTTAAGGCAGATGTGTGTACCTGTACCTCAAAAGTAGTAGGGATTTATGGATGAAAGTTTCTGATTTTTCTAATTTCACTTAAAGATCAAACAGATAAATAGCAGGGGTTTGTCCTAGCTCATGCTGTTTAGGAGGCTGGTTGGAACACATTACTATAGCTGGAAATGATACAAAAGTCTTAATAGGTCAATAAATATGACTTCAGTTTGCTCAGATTTTTTCTTAGTAACTGTTAACTGGCAGCAGGACCACCAAGATGTGAGAAAATGAGAATGAAACAGGACAAAAAAAAGCCATACAGAAATGCTTGGAAGGAAGCTAGGGAAGCTGCTTCTGCAGTTCTAAGCAAGGCCCCAGGACTACTAGAGCTCTTGACCATCCTGCCCCAAAAGCAGCGCTCAGGTTTACGAAGGAGGCTAAGGTTGTGAGCATGCCCTGTTAGGTCATGCCGTCCTGCGTTTGCATCTCGGCATTGACTACCACCTTGACAGCCTGCGACTGGTCTGAACCTCAGTTTCCTCTTAATAGTGCCTACCTCGTAAGATTGTTGTAAGGATCAAACGAGATTAATGCATTTAAAGTATTTAGTATAATGCCTGGCACATAGTGAACACCCAATAAACAGAACTACTACTCTTCTGGATACAAGCTGAACCACAGAATTAGTGCCCCAGGACAGGAAGAGGGATTAGTGTTTCTTGAAGATCCTTCAGTCTTTCTAAATTGAAACCTATGGACCATTTTCATCTGATTAGTTAAAGGTAATGTTACCATAAGTACTTAACTAGTTATTAATAAAGAGAGCAAGGGAATCAGGCATTGAGCTTAATAAACCTGGGAGTATAAATCTGCTTGCTCAGCCAGGAAGCTGTGGCCTTTGCAGACTCACACGCTCCAGGGGACTGCCACTGAGGAGACTTAACCCTCGGGGCACAGGAAATCCCGGGAGAACTACCTGCCCTCGCACACGGGATTGTTGGGGGGCCCACAGGGAGGGGCTTGCCCATAGAGGCCTGTCAGTCTACCTAGGGAGTAAACCTATCAAAAGCCTATGAAAACTCGGGAGATTGATGAGTTATTTAGAAAAAGCTGTTTATAACCCCAGGGGAACAAAGAAGCAGACCGAGTGGGCTCCAAAGGGCCAAGCTTTAATGTGAAACAAACTCTGGACACTGGCCTTCGTTTTGGCCTTGCTGAAGTCATGGTTGGACTTTTTCCATGGCAGGACGGTCGGAGATGGAACACGGGCATCCTTCCACCCAAAAAAAGCTTACAAGACCACTCCTCCCAGACGGGCCCCTGGAAAGCCTTCCTTGTGATCCCATGAAAGAGCTTGATTTTCACCACCAACAAACAATCTCTCCTGGCACTTATATCTTGTTTGGTACAGAAATGAGATCCTCTCTTGAGGGTGATGTTGAGAAGAGAAATACCATGTTTGTGGTCTTCTAGTAAAAAGGAAAAGCAAGAACTTGTGGCTCCTCAGGTGTGTGGGGAGTTGTTGCTCACTCTAGGCTTTGCACGTGAGTGGCCTGGCTGGTTAATGGATAATCTGTATGGCTTCCTGAATGTTGTCTTTCCTCCCTCAACCATCTCATCCCTGATGCCAAAGGGATTTGATCCTCACATGAACTTGCCTTCTTGGCCATCCTCTGTTCCGGGAGTTTAAGGAACCCGAGTCAGTACTCAGTGATTTGGCAGCAAACCCACAGGCACTGCTGGCTCTACCTACACCCTCTGCTTCAGGCCTGGCAATGGGATGCTGCTGTGTCCCTGAAACCAAACCTCCTTATGCCCCAGCTTCAGTCACTTGGTCTCTCATGCCTTTGTACCTAGCTCCTTCTTGTCTGCCCCGTGCTGATTGGTTTCTACTTCTTGAGTCCTATTTTGTTTGGTTCCAAACTCCCAAAGTCTGTGTCCTCCTATCTAGATTTTCTGCCCTTCAACTCAGCTTCCTCCCACCCCGTTTTGCTGTAGTTGCTAGGTGAGAATAATCTCCAGATGAAAGGACACAGGGCTCAGAAGTCCACTGGGTGGGGCAGCGAGTGAGGGTCCCAGGCTGTTAGTGGTTACAACAATAAGTTGTCTTCCCTATTTGGGCTTTCCCCGGGTCTTCAGGAAAGGGGAGAGACACATCTCATGGTCTGAGACTGTCCAGGCAAGTGTGTGCTGAAGGTTTGCTTTTTTCCAAAAGGAATCTTAAGCAGAAACAAAATACTGGGGTTGCCTCAAAAGCAGAAATGTCCAGTGTCCCCCATGTTTTGGTGCAGTAGCTAGATGGTTAAATGTGCTGCTACATCTGGGGATGGCTGCTAAGTGTGCAGTAGGAGTTGAGGCTAGTTACCTGTGCAACTGAATCTGAGGGAGGTGCTGGTATCAGCTCCTACTTCCTGAGCTTCACAGAGCCAGTGCTTGTGCAGGTGAGACAGTGAAGCCTTACCCTGCTCCTAATCTGTTCCTGGCCAGGGCATGAACGACATTATGATTCCCACTCTCCTCCACTGAGTAATAGTAACCATAACAACAACTAGGAGTTACAGAGCAGTGACTAGCACCATGCAAAGCTTTTCACATGCATTTTCTCAATCTTCTAACACTGTGGTGTACGTATTATAGATATTGCCATTTGAACATTAGAAAATGAGGCATAGAGAAGTTAAAAACTTCACCCAGGAGTATTTGAGCCAATAAATCGTAAAGAGAGCCTGCATTCATAACCACCACCAGTCTTAAGGACCTGGTGTTTAGTAAAATAATGAAAGAATGAGAAGTAAGGAAGAGGAAGACAGGGAGGGATTAAGGGAGGAGCAAAAGAACAAGGGGAAGAAGAACCTGGCTAGTTAGCAAGGCAAATTGAAAAATAGAATAGAGAGAGACTGCTCAGGAAAATAGTAAGTTTAAATTCTGAAGAACAAAGCTTAGTTTTTGTAACCTGATTTTATGGGTCAGCTGGAAGCTGGAACAGGTCCTGTTGCCAAGAAGTTCAGAGTCAAGTTTGAAACTTGACCACAGCAACTGTGGTTAACCAGTATTGATGAAATATGTTATCTTTGATCCTGATTTTCTACTTACATTTATGTTTTCCTGGATCATTCTATGTGTCTTCTGTTGCAAGCCACCATGAATCCTTTGTGGAAAGAGAATAAGGCTAAATAAATGAGCTAAAACTATACACAAAGCTCCAAAGAATAAATAACTCCTATATTTCTTGGGGAGTGGGACAGTTTTAGTCTCTCTTCAGGAGACAATGAAACTATTAATTTCTTAAACCAGTCTCTCTAAGCTTGTGTTGTCAGAGAGACAACACATTTCTTTGTTTATGTTGAAATATTTCAACATGCAGAATGCATGTAGAACAACATCTCAAATAGCCTGCATCCACCACTGAGCACAACAGACATAAATATTTTTCCCCATTTGCTTCAGATATTTAAAATAAAACAAACAGAGACGGAGCTCCTCTGCACCTCTTTCCTTCCCTGCAAGTAAGCACTATCTTGAATTCAATACTTACTATTCCTTCATGTTTTCACACTATTTCTATTTATACATACACTCATAGGGTATTCATTGAATTTTTATATTTTTAAGTTTTATCAAAATAGTGTCATGCAATATGTGTATTTCTGTACTTTTTTATCCAATATGCTGTTTCTGAGTAGAGCTACTCAGGGCATGAACGACATTATGATTCCCACTCTCCTCCACTGAGTAGTAGTAACCATAACAACAACTAGGAGTTATGGAGCAGTGACTAGCACCATGCTAGTAGCTCTGAGTAGCTCTTCTGAGTAGAGCTACTCAGAAACAGCTGATGGAAGTGACTCTGATCCTTTTCTTTTTACTGTTTGATACTCAGTTGTATGGGTGGTGAACAATTTCTATGCCCATTTTCTTGTTGGTGACTTCTGGTACATAACTGTTACAGACAATACTGCCTTGAATACAGAGCACTTGTTTGCGTACAATTTTGGGGAGGCACACAGTTAGTGGTGGCATCACTGGGTCACATGCCCACATTCACAGGTTTCATCAGCTTGTTTGCGCTCCCACAAGCAGAGCACACAGTTCCCGCTGCTCCACACACTCACTGACAATTAGATTTCGTTTTTATAGTACAACATATGTTTGGTTATGCTGCGTGTATATTTGAGTATGGCTTTTCTGCAGATTGACCAAGGTTTTTTAAAGATTAAATTTATATACAGTGAACTGCACTTAAGTGGCTAATTGATTGATTTTGAAAATATCATTAACCTCCCATTTAGGATGTAAAACATTTTAATCACTTCAGAAAATGTCTTCTAGTCAACCCGTGCTCCTCCCTTATGAGCATCTTACTTTTTTTGTTAGAACAATTCAGCAAATTAGAATCCCAGTTTATTGTTGGACAACATTGTTTCACACATAAACAGGCTAAAAAATAAAAATAAACAGCAACTTCCTAGACAAAAAAAAAAGAAACTTTTTATCTTTGGCCTTTTCAACTATCTCACAAACAGTAATACACCGAAATACATACACAGAAATAGTTACTGGAATGCTCAGAATAAGATTTTTTTGTTGTTGATTTTGCTTTTTCTTTACAAGACTTTTTTTCTCCTTTCAGATTACAATGCACGTGGTCACAACACGAGTAGTCAAAAGACAAGGAACACTCCAAAGGGTGGTTTGGTCATCCCACGATTGTTAAAAATGGCTGGCCCCTAACAATATGTACAAAAATATAAAATGTAAATAAAAGATGCAAATTTTTTCTTTTTAAAGTACTGTTAAGGAAAAACAAGCAGAGTCTTGGAAGTTTGGAGTTTTTGCCTCCTTGGTTGCACACTCACAGTCCTGATTGAGTGGTGGAGAGCTCGTGTGCCCTGCAGGTGGTGCTGCCCATGGCATGGGCAGCTGGGCGGGACTCCCGTCTGGAAGGTGACCGCATTCAGATTCTGAGGAAGGAAGTGGAAGGTGACTAGGTCCCAGTGGCCCTTTAAAAAAAAAAAATTAACTTTTCCTTTTGGGCTGTCTAGTCATCCTCATTATTTTCAACTGCCCGTTTGTTCCTAGCTGCCTCAGCCTCCTCATCTTCATCTCCATCCTCTCCCTCACCATCAGGTTTTTCCTCCTCCTCTTCCTCCTCTCCTACTTCTTCATCTACCTTATGGACAGTCTCCTGCCACCCATTTTCCTCATTAGCATTCCCATTAGTGGGTGCGTCTCTTATATTCCCTGCCTCCTCCACAACTTTCTCCTCCTCCTTTGAGTCCTAGTTTGTGATCTTGAGCTGGGGTCCACAGCTGCGCCTGGCAGGCTGGGGCACACCAGTGACCGGGCGACCCAGTTCAGCTGATTTGGTGATCCGGTGATCTCATAATCCAGTTTTCTTATGATCTGGTGATCCCATGATCCAGTGATCTAGTGATCTGGTGGCCCCATGATCCAGTGATCTGGTGATCCCATCATCCAGTGGTCTGGTGATCCAACGCAGGAGATTTTTTTTTAAGCGAGAGTTTGAGATCTGTGGGGAAAGAGCTGCGGGAGCCTGTGGGCTGGAGGTGGCTGCAGACAGCCCAGAGCTAGACCCAGGAACAACGCAAAGGTGGCTTTTCAGAGCAGCCAGTGGGGGGAGCAACTATTTCCCTAATTTCTTTCACCATTAATTAATTTTGTCTATTCTGGAACTTCCTGTAAACTGAACAATAAGGATGCATTTCTTTGTATAGGGCTTCTTTTACCCTACATAATGTTTTTGAGAATCACTATATTGTTTCACATGTAATTCACTGTTTTTTATTAAGTAGTACGAAGATATCACAATTTGTTTAACCATTCTAATGGGTTGTTTCTCACTTGGGGCCACTATAAAGAGAGACATTTTTTAAAGTTGTTGACACTGTTACAGATGTCCCCATTTCCCCACTGCCTGCTCCACGCCACCTCCACTCCCGTCGCTGTGGCCATCACCACATTGTCATCTGCGTCTAGGGGCAAGACATTTTTATACAAGTCTTTTTGTGCAGTGGAAAAGCTCCATCTGAGACCAGTTTTACATTCACCCTGTAAACTTAACTGTAGAAGAAACTGCCGTACATTTTATCTAAGTGGCTGCTTCATTGTGTGCTCCCTTCAGCGATGCGTACTTTCAGCTGCTCCACACGTTGGCCAGCGTCGGCTACTTGAGACCTTTTCATGTTTAGCTGTTCCAGTGGGGCTTGTTCAACTATCTCATTGTTGCTTTAATTTCATTTCTGATGTCTAATGATGTTGATCATGTTTTATGTGTTTTTTGGTCATTTTTGTATCTTCTGTGAATTAAACACTCAGATCTGTTGCCTATTTCATTTAACTTGAATTGTTTTTCTTTTTATTATTGATTTATATGAGTCTTTATACATTCTAGGAACAATGCTTTCATTTTGAATAAAAATAAAGTTTAATTCATCAATTTTTCTTTTATGGCAAGTGCTTTATAATGTTCTCTTTACAATGGTTTACTGCCCCAAGTTTGCAAAATTATTCTCCTCTGTCTTCTTCTAAAGGTTTCATAGTTTTAGCAGTTTGATTCAGGACTCTGATCCTTCTTAAGTCAATTTTTGTGAATGCTGTGAGGCAGGGGACAAACTTTCCTTCCCTTCTCCGAACCCGGTTGTTCCAGCACAGCCTCATGCGAAGAGTTCCCTTCCCCCACCGAACTGCCTGGGCAACTTCCCTGAAAATCAGTTGACTCAGATATGTGTGGGTCTCTTTCTACACTTAGCATTCTGTTTCATTTTTCTATTTTACACAAATACCATACTGTCATGATTACTCATTCTGTATAACTATTGAAATCAGGTGATATAACTCCTTAAACTTTGTCCTCTTTTACAAAATTGTTTTAGCTAGTCTAGGTCTTTGCATTCCCATATAAATTTTAGAATCAGGATGCCAGTTTCTACTTAAAATTTTTTTGTATTCCATTGTTTTCTGCTTTATGCATTTAAGAGCATGTTTTTAGGTGCATACAAATTAAAAACTGACATATTAGTGAGACGATGTTTTGATATTAGGGGATGACTCTCTTTTATTTCTAGAAATTATTTTTGTCTTAAAGTGATTTAGTTCAATATAGCTATACCAGCTTTCATTAAAATCTTACGCTCTTTTGAATTAGTGTTTTGGGTTTCTTCAGATTAATTCCCAGAAGTGGAATCACTGGGTCAAAAGGGAGATCCATTTTTAATTTTTTGAGTAAACTCCATACTGCTTTCCATAGTGGCTGTACCAGTCTCCATTCCCACCAACAGTGCACTAGGGTTCCCTGTTCTCCGCATCCTCACTAGCACTTGTTGTTTGTGGATTTATTGATGATGGCCATTCTGACCGGTGTGAGATGACATCTCATTGTGGTTTTAATTTGCATCTCTCTGATGACTAGTGATGTTGAGCATCTTTTCCTATGTCTGTTGGCCATCTGTATGTCCTCTTTGGAGAAGTGTCTATTCAGGTCCTTTGGCCACTTTTTGAATTGCATTGTTTGTCTTGTGTTGAATTGTCTAGTGTCTAGACAATGTCTAGTGTTGAATTGTATAAATTCTTTACGTACAGGGTCTGGCACAAATAATATCCCTTTTATTCAAAATGATAAGCATTTAATTCTGTAACGTAACAATATCACACTCAAGCACACCATATGACATTTTAGGTGAAATATTCAAATTGAAACTATCAATTACTACACCCACATCATTACCCTACCAACCACACTCAAGTATGCCTTACTTCTGCCGGATCCTGTATTCGGAAATTAAACCCATGTCAGGTGTATCACTGGCAAATATGTTCCCCCATACAATGGGTTCTTTTTTTCATTTTGTTGATGGTTTCTTTAGCTGTGCAGAAGCTTTTTAATTTGATGTAGCTTCATTTTTTACTTTTGTTTCCCTGAACCTAGGAGATACATTGGCAAAAATATTGCAAATATTGAGATATCTGAAAATTTACTACTTATGTTTTCTTTTAGGATTTTTATGGTTTTGTGACTCACATTTAAATCTTTTATTTATTTTTAGTTTATTCTTATGTATGGTATAAGTTGGTTGTCTAGTTTCATGTTTTTGCATGAACCTGTCCCATTTTTCCAAATCATTTGTTTTTACTCCATTGTATGCTTTTGCCTCCTTTGTCAAATATTAATTGACCATAAAGTCATGGGTTTATTTTGGGGTTCTCTGTTCTGTTCCATTGACCTATATGCCTGTTTTTATGCCAGTAGCAGGCTATTTTGATTACAGTGGCCTTATAGTATAATTTTATATCAGATATTGTGATCCCTCCAACTTTGTTCTTCTTTCTCAAGATTGCTGAGGCTAATTGGGGTCTTTTTTGGTTCCATATAAATTTTTGCAATATTTGTTCTAGATCCATGAAATATGCCATTGGTATTTTAATAGAAATTGCATTGAATCTATAAACTGCTTTGGGTAGGATGGACATCTGAATGATGTTTATTTTTCCAATCCATGAACACAGCATATGCTTCCACTTATTTGTCTCTCCCTTAATTTCTTTCTTCAGTGTCCTATAGTTTTCTGAGCACAGGTTTTTACCCCCTTGGTTAAATTTATTCCTAGGTACCTTAAACTAACTGGTTTGAGTTAGCCATCTCAATTTGTGAGTTTACTTGTCTCATCTATTCCATGTTTTGTTTCATTTTATTTTTTTCCTCCTTAGTTGCTTCCTTTTGAAGGAAACTTTCATGTATACTTTCCCTAAATGAATTTAGGAATTATACACCATTTCTATTTTTGAGTACTTTCCCTAGCTTATAACAGGACATTTTATATACATATATAACAGTGGAGTTTTTGATGGATGACAGGAAGATAGATGCATAGATCCATAACAGACAATGAGGTGACAGCTAAGGATGAAAGTATCAATAGTTCAATAAAACTCAAAAATTCTTTTTATTTTATTCTTGTTCAAGTACAGTTGTCTGCATTTTTCCCCTACCACTTCTCCCCACCCCATCCCCATCCCCACTTTCCTCCCCTGATTCCACCCCCCACCCCTGGTTTTGTCCATGTGTCCTTTATACATCTTCCTGAAAACCCTTCCCCCTTTCCCCCCATTATCCCCTCCCCTCTCTTCTCTGGTCACTGTCAGTTTGTTCTTAATTTTAGTGTCTCTGGTTGTATTTTGCTTACTTGTTTGTTGTGTTGATTAGGTTCCACTTATAGGTGAGATCATATGGTATTTGTCTTTTACCACCTGGCTTATTTCTGAATGAAAACTCAAAATTTTTTAGACTTAATAAGGTACAGTTTACTTAATATTCAGTTTTTTCATCTGTTTATGTCAAATTATTATTTTACACAATTTCATTTGCCCAGCACATTCATTTTCTCATCCTATATTTGCACTGGAATCAGCTCAACTATTTAAGTTTCTATTATTTGCATTACTTTAATAAATTCATCATTATTGTTAATCTTCAATAAACCATTTTTTTGAATTGGGGATAAAAACATGATAATAGAAATGACAAATGCAAACTAAGGAAGCTCATTTATTTAACAAATATTTGTTGAGTATTTAGGCTGTGGCCAGGGGCAAAAAAAGTGAGCGACAGCAGATGCAGCTTCACAGAGGCCATGGTCAAGGGCACAACAGAATGTGAATGGTGAGGGGCCATATTAGCCTGAGGGAACTTTACTGATTCTCAGCAGAAAACAACTGCTGGCAACATGGATAGTCTTTAAAAATATAAAAATAAGAACATATTCACACTTCTGTGTAAATAATTTAATGTTTCAAATTTGTGGGATATGTATAAAAACAAATTTAGAAGTATTTTTGACCTTTCTGAAACCACCAAACTATCTGTAGCCCCTCATTTACCCTGATGGGGTTTACCAGTGTTCTAGAGAAAGTGGCTTGAGAAACATACAGTGGTGTTTGGGTTTTTTTCTGATATCCCCTGCAGCAGGGTAGCAAAAATTTAGTTGGGTAGGATTGCCTTCACATCCTAGTCCAGGGTTGGGCCTTGATTGACATGAGCAGGTTAACTTAGTCTCATTATTTTTGCTACAGTTATTGTGCAGTGAATCAGACCTAAGCCAATCAACATACAGACTTCAGCATCAATAATTGGCTCAGGTAGGGCCAATCAGAGAACAGTGCAGTTTTGTTTGTTTGTTTGTTTTAAATGCATAGGAATAAAAGTCTCTCTCTCTCTCCCTCCCTCCTCCCCCCCCCTCTCCCTCTCTCTCTCTTATACAAATGTGAAGCCTGCAGCTACTTTAATACTATGAAAGAGGCCAGCCACATCCATAGGGAAGGGCTAAGAAATTAAAGAGAAATGGAGAAGGAGACTTGCTTGAACCACACAAAAAGTCCTCTCCACTGCTGAACTTTTTCTCTGCAAAAGGATGTCTGGGGCTTCAGCAAGGAAGATGCCAAGGCTGGGTTCGGGAATAATCTGAAGGTTTATTTACTCACATGTCTGGTGGTTGATACTAGCTACTGACTGGGACCTCAGCTGGGGCTATTACCCCAAACACTTACTCACTTACTCAAGGCCTCTTCAGGTGGCTGACATGGTTTCCTCATAGCATGATGGCTGGGATCCAAGAGCAAGCATCCCAAGCTCTATCATATTGTATGACCTCACCTCAAAAGTCACATAGCATCACTTTCAGATCCTGGATCACATGGATCCAGCTCTGGACAGATGGGGTATCAAAGTTACAATGTCAGAAGAGCATGTGGAAAGGGAAATAATGTTGCAGCCATTTTGAAAACTACTATTTGCCACACATGCCATGCTATCTTTTATTCACTAAGGCCTTGGACATTTTGCAACATTTCTTTCCACTTTTTCATCTGTTTAAACCATACTGAGCCTCGTTTGGGTGAGGTAACCCTATCAATGTGCACACAGGACCCTGTCTTTCTTTCCTACAATTTACTTGTAGTTTACCTGTCCTTTTCTTCCATCAGTCTGTAGATTCTCTGACTACATCTGAAGTCATGTCTTCCTGCCTATATTTAGAAAAATAGCTGGATGAGTAACAAAGCTTTATCTTGGTGTTTGTGCGGTAAACCAGTTTTACTTAATTTGGATTCTCATTTTAGAAACAGCTCTTCACTTCTGATTTTAATATCCTTACATCATGCAGTTTTGAGCACTTTGCACTGACAACCTCTATGCACCTTCTAGATGCAACATTCAGACTTTTGTAAGCTAGGCAGCACGAGCATTCTGAGTCGCTGTGCGGTGGCCGTGCCTGGCAGCCGACTGTGCACTCTCACAAACATCATCATGGGTGCACAGCAGAGCAAGTGCCAAGAGGAAAAGCCTGCGATGCTGATACTACTGATAAGAAGTGAAACGTCACAGGTACTACAATAGAGTCAAAGGTGGAAATAATTAAACATGATGAACATTCCATAAAGAAAAAGAACAAAAAGTAAAGCCTATATACAAAATGCTAGGAAAGTGTCAACAAAAGTGGAATCTAAAAGGCAGAGTGACTGTGGATTTTATCATTGTTTTAGCTTTCTGGGAATGAAAGCCCCACATAATATATAAGTTTCCCTGTTGAACTTTTCATTTTCTGGCAGATTCCCAGAGACATACTGTGGATCGGTTATCCTAAATAAGATGTCAGGTCGATAATCAGTTTGTGAGAACTCTGAGGTCAAGTTTGTCAGAACATCCAGGCTGAGAACTGATGTTGAAGATGATGACAGTGAGATGTGTGGTCTGGGGAGAGGGCTGGAAGGCTGCGATGTCCCTGCCCCTGATGTCAGCAGGGACTCAGTCAGGATGCAGGATTGGGACAACACCCCCCAAAACACAAGCAAAGACTGACTATCATTCCCCGGGGGGCTGCCCACATCAGAATCACACGCAAGAGTCTTGCCCTTCAGATGCCTGTCCCCTCCCTTTCCTTGGACCCACTCTCCAAGGTGGGTCCCAGCACTTCTAACAGGCTCCCACGTGACTCTTGAGCCTGCCTGGAGGGGACCAAGGCTTCGGCAGATGCTGACACTGCAGCCACGAACCCTTGGCCTCCTCCTGAGGTCTGGAAGGGAGTCCGCTTCAGCTTCTGCCCCGTGAAGAAGTCAACCTGGTCAGACCCCAAGGAATATAAGCCTATATTGACAAGAAGAAAGGGTTTTCTAACAAAAAAGAAGACTCCAAAGAAAGTTTTTGCCATCAGCTTTGAAGTGCTAACATTGTAGGTTTTCAAATGTGTAAGGCCTCTCATCTCTTCCCAAGTTGACACAAGAGTGGCAGGACAGGGTTGCCATTCTTCCAACAAGATTCTGTGGAGCACTGGTCATGTGCTTTAGCCGAATATAAAATTAGACTGTGGAAAGAGACACATAGCCAGTGGCAGAGCATTTTGTAAGACTGTGGTTCGGAGACTAAAGGCCTTGAGTGTTGGTAAGAATAACAACACCCCTGGCTTCTGCCCTGTGGAACGCATTGCTGACAGTGATGCGGATGGTGGTGGACAGGGCTGGCTGACCATGCATGGTGCAAGTAAGACCTCTGACTTTCAGCTAATCCCAGCACTGACTGTGGAAATGCAGAGACCTTCACCACCGTGAAGTACGGGAAGTCAAACCCAGTAGCTGAACTTACAAAGCCTATCATGCTCAGATGACCAACAAGATGGAAGGTGTTGTGGACAAAATTGAGGAGCCTGATGGCCAGTGCCCAACAGAGTCAGTCAGAACTGAAAGTGGAAATATGTCCCTAAGCTCTGCACAGACTTTAGTTTTATTTTGTTTTTTAAAGATTTTATTTATTTATTTTTAGAGAGGGAAGGGAGGGAGAGAGAGAGAGAAACATTAATGTGTGGTTGCTGGGGGCCGTGGCCTGCAACCCAGGCATGTACCCTGACTGGGAATCGAACCTGTGACACTTTGGTTCGCAGTCCACGCTCAATCCACTGAGCTACGCCAGCCAGGGCAACTTTAGTTCTTTTTTTAAAGATTTTTATTTTATTTGTTTATTTTTAGGGAGGATCAGAGAGAGAGAAACATCAATGTGCCACTGATTGGTTGCCTCCCATATGCACCCCAACTGGTACTGAACCCCCAACCCAGGCATGTGCCCTGACTGGGAATTGAACCAGCCACCCTTTGCTTTGCAGGACAATGCCCAACCAACTGAGCCACACTGGTCAGGGCCAGTTCTTAATTTGAGTTCACCTAAAATCATTCAGATTCTGCTGGGTTTTTCAGCCATTTGACCCAGGGCTTGTATTTACGTTCTAGGAAAGAAACTGCATGGGCTCCTCTCTCTCCTCTTCTCTCTCGTCAGGCCCAGTTCTCTAATGTGCACTGTCTGTGCAGCTCTCCCTACTTCTAATGCTGCTGTCAACACCAGCTGTTTTCTCCGCATCTGTCTTCTATCCCTCTAGTTTTCTCTTTTTCTTTCTTGTACCAAATACTTCTGTAATCCTCTTCCTGGCTTTCCGGCTCCATCCTCTAGTGCTGTTTCTCTCTCACACTTCTAATCACAAAAAATAAACAAAACCCCCACATTTCCCTCCCTTTCATTCTATTAATTTCTTAGTATCTTTGTTTCTCAGCATCTCTAGTCACTACCTTTGTATCTCGGGTTTTCAAGACTTGTGACTATTTTTTAAAATGTCTGTGTTGACACAATGAGATACCACTTCACACCCGTCAGAATGGTCATCATAAATAAATCAACACACAAGTGTTGGAGAGGATGTGGAGAAAAGGGAACCCTAGTGCACTGTTGGTGGAAATGCAGACTAGTGCAGCCACTGTGGAAAACAGTATGGAATTTCCTCAACAAACTAAAAATGGAACTGCCTCTTGACACAGCAATTCCACTGCTGGGATTGTACCCTAAGAGCCCTGAAACACCAATCCAAAAGAACCTATGCACCCCAATGTTCGTAACAGCACAGTTTACAATAGCCAAGTGCTGGAATCAACCTAAGTGCCCATCAGTAAATGAATGGATCAAAAAACTATGGTACATTTACACAATGGAATTCTATGCAGCAGAGAAAGAAGGAGCTCCTACCCTTTGTGACAGCATGGGTGGAACTGGAGAGCATTATGCTAAGTGAAAAGCCAGGCACTGAGGGACAAATACCATATGATCTCACCTTTAACTGGAACATAATCAACAAAAGAAAAGAGCAAGCAAAATATAACCAGAGACATTGAAATTAAGAACGATCTAACAATAGCCAGAGGGGAGTGGGGAGGGGACAGTGGGGGAGGAAGAGTTTTCAGGAACTACTATAAAGGACACATGGGCAAAACCAAGGGGGAGGGTAGAAGCAAGGGAGGGAGGTGGGTTTGGCTGGGGTGGTGGGAAATGCAGACAATTGTAATTGAACAACAATAAAGTAATTAAAATAATTTCTGTGTTGATCTCAATCTCCATGAAGTTATTCACAGGAATACCACATGCCAAGGGAAGTGAGATGTTCTGACAAGCATCATCTAAGCCCCGTGGCAAGGGGAATAGAGACATGTCACATCCAGCTTATCTCCTACTAGACTGTGAATTCCTCAAGAGGGACAGTTCTTGGACCTTAAAGAATACACGTGTTTATTAGAATATCTTAGTAGTGGTTGACACCACCTACTATAATAAAAGTAGGGTACAGCAATATCACATCTTTAAATTTGAAAAATCATTGGAAACCATGGGCGTTTTTTAAAGTCACAATTTCTGGTGCAAATGTCTCAAAAGCAGCAGTGCAACTTTTGTCCATATTTCACAGGCATACTTCTGTGCCCACCATCCCAACACGACTGTCGAGGAAAAGAAACTGAGGAAACCCAGAGGGAAGGTGGCTCCTTAACCCGGGAAAGGGTAGGGGGAGACCAGGGTGAGCCTGGAGTATCCTGTTGTTGGCAGAAAGCAAGAATTTTATATTTAAAAAAAATATTAGGAGCAATGTCAAAAGGCCAAAGGATCCAATCTAAGGGTTTTCATTGACCAAGTTGTGATAATTTAAGCACAAAATATTATCTTTATTATGGTTACTTGAAGTAAGTTGAGGATATGAAAGATCATGAAGTCATAATTATTCTCAACAAAGTTAACATAATAAGTACAAAACATAATTATACTAGAAAAAATAGATAACCAGTTATGGATTTGTTAGTTGTTAATGAATTTTAACAAGTGACTATTGTTTACATGTGGATATTTTTTCTCTCCCACTAAATTACAGTCTTTTATAAAAATGTATACATGTATATGCATGTTTGTTTCTGAGCAAAAATAAAATTATGGAACTGAGTAAACCAATAATGTAGGAAAAACAGGACCCAGCAAGAAGAGGGAGGACTGATTCAGTTGGTACTGGGATTAACATGTAATAATTCAGGTGGAAAGACGGTCTGACACTTAATCAGGATGAGCAATCACACAAAATTACCATGGAGAAGAAAATTTCTGCAGTCTCCCACAAAGATGAATTACTCAAATCTTCCAAAAAGGAAGCATATGTTACTGATACCTCAAGCCTCATCTCATAGGAAATGAAACTACTAGATGTCCCTATGCATTTTAATAAAATACCAGCAAGGAATACATAATTCTTTAAAAAGGTAGCAGATCAAGTCAATATATCACAGTGATAGGACAGTGGGTTTTGTAATTCTGGTAAAATAAGACTTTAAAAGTGCTACATCATTTCCTGAAAGACACCAGGTTGTGAAAAAACTAAACCCAAGTGAAGGTGTGACCTTACAAATCATGTTTCAGGAACGTCAGAAGCTAATGCAGCTTGAAGCTGAGTCCTGCCCCCAGACAGAGAAGGGAGCAGTCAGTAATCCACAGCCCTCAGCCTGGGCACGGCCGAGCACGTAGACTTTTTCTTTGGGGTCTAGTAATATTACTCCACCCATGGGAAGAAATAAAAATATATTACTGAAACCTTAGGAAGATATTAAACTAAGTATACTAATATCCCCTAGGAAGGTATAAAATAAGAACATAAATTATCAAAGAAATGAATGAGTTCATTGTTCTGAGGCTTAGAATACATTCAAGTATAAGTATAATAATAAGATTTTACTCTGCATTTGTGAAAGGTTTATGATATTTGAAGTGTTCAAAAATAATTAGCCCTAGTAAATGCATAATTGCATTTTAAATGATTGAAAAGAATATAATTAAATTATAGTCAACTTAAATTTTCAAGACAATTTGCTTTTAAAAACATTTGTTTATTAGTTATATGAGTTCAGTTTAAGCATTAAACAAAATATAACATTCCAGTTCCTGATGGGAAGATTAAGAAACCTGGGCTGTGAGGTCCATTTTCCAAAATTATCTCAAAGGAAATTAGAGACAGTGATTGGAAATCACCATCTCATCCTTTTTTGCACAAGGGAGCTGTGAAACAATTGACAATCAGGAGTTTTCCTTGGACCAATTACATCAGAATCTCCAGAAGCAGAAAATGGAAACTGTTGTTTTTAAACTACTACTCAGGTCCAACTGACATGCAGCCAGGGCTGAGAAACTGATGGGGGAGGAGAGAAAGCAGAGTCTGTAGAACTAGCATCAAAACTTTGAGAAGGCCAGGAGAAGGTCAAAGACATTCACAGACTGGTGGAGAAGCTTGTGGCAGCCTGGGGTGGGGACAAAGTGGGGCATAGGTATAGTTATGGCAGGAAAATTTTGCTCTTACCTGTCCTCCACATTTATTTGGCAACATCATTTCCGGCTCCATCACTTCTGTAGAATGGAAATTAGGAAGAGCAGCCCATATGCCAGGAGTGCCTATGGGGCTATAGAAGGGTTGGGGAGGTGGGGAGAACGCCAGGGCTGCTTCAAGACCCACTGAGGATGAGAACCTGGTGAGAACTCGTGATGAGTACCCGCCCTAAGGCCTTGGCTTCCCCATCCCCTTTCTCTCCACACCTTCAGAGACAGTGGATTGCAACCTAAGAAGGTTATATCCTTTTGGAGATAACCTGCTTCTTTCCAAGAGTTCAAGGGAGATTCTCTGAATGGTGGCAGCACCTGGTGAAGGAACTGGGAGTGGAGCTGGTCTGCAGGTTCCGGGATGTGTGGTGCTCTCGTGCCTGGAGCCCTTCCCCAGTCCTCTCCGTGAATGTCCTGAAGTCTGGCTAATGCAGCCTCTGTTCTCTGGCTGCAGTGCAAGTGTGTTAGAAATAAATAACCAAAGAATAAAGGTCAGGTGGTAATTCTCTGTGGGTCTCTTGTGTTTCTCTAAGTCTTCTGAGCAGAGACATTGTCAGCATTGATCTGGACTATCTTTTCAAAGACGTTTATATAGCAAACAGCCTTGGAAATATATAGTATCTCCTTCCTTGGTGGAGGGCAGGTTTATTTTTTGTCCATGAAATGAAATAATGTCTCTCCCGGGCAAAGACTGGTTGGGTTGGCTTACACCCCCTATAAAAGATTGGAATTCTAATCTCAGGTGCCTCTAACTGTGATCAAACCCATCTTCCTGGACGCACATATGCGTCACTCTTGGCGGACATGGGAAGCAAGGAGACCCAATGAGGAAATGAAGTAATGAAGTCCTTTGTCTTTGATTAGGAGTATCATGTCTTCTGCCAGCACTTTTGAAACTAATACTGGCTACCTTCTTAGCTTACAAGGAGGGTAAAATCCAAGGCTCTTCCCAGATCTTGACAACAATTTTTTAAAAACCCTTAAGTCTGGACATGAAGTGGCAAAAAATGATATAATCTTTAGATTTAAAAAGAACTCACTAAAGTTATTACAGAAAACTGAATAAACTGAAAGTATTTCAAGTCAAAATTTATAAACAAAGCAGCATTTGGAGGGAAATTGATTAATTTAACTCAATTTATCAGGTAAATCAATTTATCAAGTAAGACTAAAAACTAATGAGCTAAGTGTTTAATTCAAGAAGGATAAAAAGAAAATCAGAGCAAAACTGAAATTATCAGGAAAAAATAAATATGAATGGCAGAAATCAAAGTAAACAAGAATAACAATACTGCTATTACTGTAGAATCTATAGTAATAGTAAAACAAACAATAACGATGACCAGCAAGATTAAAAGCTGGTTGTTTGACAAGGTGAGTAGCACAGCCTTTTGGAAAGACTGCTCAGAAAAAGGAGAGATCAAATAAAAAAGCAAAATGCAACATGATAAAAAAGAAACAACTGCAGACACATAAGAAATATTTTTAAAATAATAAAATATTGTGGACAGCTGTAGTCTAATATATTTGAAATTTTAGATGAACTGGAGTTTGTTCTACAGGTGGTATTAAATAACCACACAGCCGCAGAGCTCCGGCCCTGGAGGGTCAGGGATGCCCACCCTCAGCTGGAAAGGCGCCACCAGGAGGCCCTGCTGTGCCCCGCTCAGTCACAGCTCTGTGTTCATGTGTGTGTGTTTGTATTCATCAGTAAAACGTGCCTCTTTATATACACAGACTCATGTTCAGTTATAGAAATGAGTGCAAAAATCCCCCATGTGTATGTTCTGTAAATGCAACCAACAGAGTACTAAAACTATATCATGGAACCAGATTAACGCTCCTGCCTTAAACAATGAAAAAAACTGAACAGAATGTGTGGAGTAACTGTTTAAAGATATTGGATAGTGAGAATATCAGGACTGTGAGTCCACAGAAAAGGGAACAAATGAGATGAGTTCTCCAACAGCTGTAGCTCTCTGCCAGGAGGCACATCTGGGCAGCAGAGTTGTCAGGGGGCTCTCCAGCAGAACACAGGTGGCCCTGTGGGGTGAGGAGCGGAGAGTGGGGTTCTAGGAGCCTGCGGGAGCAGGACCTTGTGGGGCAAAGCTTGAGAGAGGAGACAACCACATGGAAAAAGCTCAGTCTTTGGTTAATACTTGGACATGAAGTGAAACCCTTTACACACATAGATAAAAAACTATAATATTATTTGAAGGAAGACTGTGGTAATTCAAATTATTTATCATTACACTAAAACAACTACTAAATACAAAACAAAGAAGTATAACTAATAAGTTCCCAAAGAGAGAGAAATGGATTTATAAAAATATTCAATCAATCCAAAAGAAGTCAATAAAATAGAAAAAAGTTTGCAAATAACAGATGAAATAAACAGAAATTAAACAATGAGGTGGCAGCATGTAATTAATTGTGTAAGGTGTAAATGGTATAAAAACCAAATTAAAAGGCAGAGATTGTCAGATTGGATAATAAATCATTACCTAATTGTATGCTGCCTAAAAGCAGCCCATGTTAAATATAAAGACAAAATAAGTTAAAAATGAAAGAATGGAAAAGATAAATCAGGATAACCCTGAACAAAAGAAAGCTGGAGTGGCCATGCTAACATCAGACAAAGTTGATTTCAGAACAAACCATTTTAGCAGGGATAAAGAGGGTTATTTCATAAAGATAAAAGGGCCATTTCATCAAAGGATGTAACAATTCTCAATATTTTTGCACCAAGTAATAGAGGATCAAAATACAAAATAATAGAAGATGAAATAAAAAAGCAACACACACAAACAAACAAACAATAACTGATAGGCCTGAAAGGAGAAATTAGCAAATTCAAAACTACAGTCAGAGCCCTGGCTGGGGTGGCTCAGTGGATTGAGCACTGGCCTGCAAACCAAAGGGTCACTGGTTCAATTCCCAGTCAGGGCACATGACTGGGTTGCCGGCCAGGTCCCCAGTTGGGGGCATATGAGAGGCAACCACACATTGATGTTTCTCTCCATCTCTTTTTCCTTCCCTTCTCCTCTCTAAAAATAAATAAATACAATCTTTTAAAAAATTACCATCAGAGATTTTCAACATTTTCTATTAATAATTGACAAGTAGAAATCAGTTAGGACCTAGAAATCATTAAAAAACATAATATACACATAAGTCAGTGACTTTCAATGAGTGTGCAACAAGAATTTTTAAAACATGCAATAACACCCAACTATTTAGTCAGGGGCATGGACCTCTTTTCCCTCAGACTGTTAAGTGAAAAAATGATAAGAGCCAACACAACAATAGCCATCCAATGTGAATGAATCAAAATTGTACCCATTTTTTCTGTCAGATTGACCAAAAAAAATACAGTTCTGGCAGAAGTAACACCTACATGAGTGTGGTTGGTAGAGTACGTGAAGGTCTCGCATGAGATGCACTGCAATTTGAACATTTCACCTAAAATGTCATATGGCATGGTTGAGTGTGATACTGTTATGTTACAGAATGACATGCTTATGATTTTGTAATAGAATCTACTGTAATAAAAGGGGCATTATTTGTGCTGGACCCTGCATAAAATATTTTTTGGCATGTTGCAAAATTTTAGTAATTAGTTTATGTGCGCCATGAGACAAAAAAGTTTGGAAATCCCTGCTGTACTCCAAACCATTGTATATTTACAGAGAGCGCACTCCACCAAACAGCACCATAACATTCTCTTCAAGTTCACAGGGAATATTTACTAAGACAACATTGTGGGATGTAAAACAAGCCTCAATAAGTTGGAAAAAATTCAACTCATTCAAAGTATGTTCTCTGACTAGAATGGGGTTAAATTAGAAGACAGAAGAGAAAACACCTGGAAAACCTCCAAATGTCTGGAACCAACATACTTCTTTTTTTTTAAGATTTTATTTATTTATTTTTTAGAGAGGGAAGGGAGGGAGAAAGAGAGAGAGAGAGAAACATCAATGTGCAGTTGCTGGGGGTCATGGCCTGCAACCCAGGCATGTACCCTGACTGGGAATCGAACCTGCGACACTTTGGTTCGCAGCCCGCACTCAATCCACTGAGCAATGCCAGCCAGGGCTTAGGAACCAACATACTTCTAAATAACTCATGGATCAAAGAAGTAAGTGAAATTAGAAAGTATTTTGAATTGAATGAAAATGAAAACATAGCATGTCAAATATTGTAGATGCTAGTAAAGTAGTGTTTGGAGGGAATTTGTTGGAAAGATCTCAAATTAATGACCTGAGTTTCCACCTTAAAAGGGTAGGGAAAGTAGAACAAATTAAACCTCAAAATAAAAGAGAAAACCATTGGAAAAAATTCAGTAAAACTGATGAATCTCGGCAGATTGATTAAGACAAAAAAAGAAAAGACAATTTCCTTACATCAAGAAAAAAGAAGTAACATAATTGCAGTTTCAACAGGCACTAAAAGACTAGTAAGGGAATACTATGAAGAACTCTACACACATAAATTCAGCAACTTAAATTAAATGGACAAATTCCTTGAATGACACAAAAAAAAGCTCATTAAAGAAGAAATATTAATATTGGGTTGGCCAAAAAGTTCATTTAGTTTTTTTTCCATACAATGGCTGTGGTAGTGCTTTGTTGTCTTTAAACTCATTTGAAACAATTTTGTTAGATTGTATTGTGACAGTGTTCATATCAGCCTGAGTTTTTAAAAAACCTTATTAAAATTGGTGAATTGTTGTACAGCTATTTTAATATTGAAGATGGAAGGAAATATGCAACATTTTAAACATATTATTCTTTATTATTTCAAGAAAGGTAAAAACATAACTGAAATAAAAAAAGATTTGTGCAGTGTATGGAGAAGGTGCTGTGACTGATCAAATGTGTAATAAGTACTTTGTGAAGTTTCTTGGTGCTACTGGCATTTTGGCCAAATAATTCTTTGCTGTGGGGCTGTCTCACGCATTGGAAGATATTTAGCAGCACCACTGGCTCTACCCACTAAAGCCAATAGCAGGGGAAAGCCGACATACTCAAAATATCCAAATCAATAAAGTTACTGGTGAAAAGGAAAAATATGTCTTTTATTTTACCGAAAAAAACAAACAGACTTTTTGGCCAACCCAATAGGTAACCCATATGGCCCTATTACCATTAAAGAAACTGAATTTTTACTTCACATTCAGAAAGAAAACTCTAGGCTCAGATGGCATCACTAGTGATTTCCATCAAATATTTAAGAAAGCAAAAAACTTAACTTCAAACAAACTCTTTCAGAAAATAGAAGAGAAGAAAAAACTTCCCAACTCATTCTTGAAGTTATGTTACTCTGATACCAAAACCAGACAGACATTATAGAAAAGAAAACAATCCAAAAATCCCTCATGAACATAGATATAAAAATCCTTAACAATATGTTAGCAAATCAATCCAACAAAATGTAAAAAGATGGTACATCGTGACTGAAAGGATTTCAGCCCAGGGGTGTGGGTTTGGTTTAACACTTGAAAAGTTAACCAGTGTGATTCGCCAAGCTAAGGACCCGAAGAAAGCAGTCGGATGAGTCAGAGAGCAGCAGCATCGGAGATGAGTCAGAGACTCACCTGAGCAGTGAGAGAGCAGCATCGGAGCTCGTGTAGAAGAGGGTCTGTGCCCGGGTCACCGCCCACACCCAGGGGCGAGGTGACGTCAGGGGAGATCACCTGCAGCAGCGCAGGAGCACGGATGCGAGTCCTAACCTTCGCACACACCTCAGGCTGTTCCTGGGCTGCTGCTCTGGGCGGGCTCCAGGGAGTGGGCAGAGGGGCCCCTCTCTGCAAGCGCCCAGTGCTTCCTGGTGCTGCCATGTGATGGCCCCACCTGCTGCCCTGTCCATCGGAGTTTCAACCCTCATTTTGGGCTACCTGCTTCGTCACCTGGCCCGAGACAATAGGATTTAGAGTTACTGGTGGCAGGTACTTCAGCTACTGTTCTCCTGACAGTGGTTAAGTGGTCGTTTTAGGATGAACAATGTTGCCCACTCAAGCCACCCACCCTTTTTTTTTTGTCATCCTGGATGGCTCAAAAGTAGGATTATATTTTACTTTCTGTGTACTCTATCTAGGCCAACAGCCTCTTGCTTTCACTCTCAAATTACCAGTAACTTTTCACAAAATCTGCATACCTTGATATTTCCACGGCACTCCACAACCACGTCTGTGTTAACAAAGCTTCTTCAGCGAGGAGAGGGAGGTTGCTGTCAAGACAATGGGGAGGGGACTGCTGTTTTACATCAGGAACCGGGGAAGCACTATTTGACTTTTAAACTGTATACGTGTAAATTTTGTGTAAAATAAAATTAAATATCAAAAGACAAAGACACAGTCTGCTTGCTGCCCCACCCCGCCTTGGGCCTGCGGCAGGTATCACTCCCATAGTGGCGCTCTGCTCCCTGACCCTGCCTTTGGCCCTTCCCCACAAGGCTCCCAGAGTTCACATCAAGCCAGTTTTCCATTCCTGAGCTTTCCCACTGGGTCTGTGAACAGGCTTTAACCAGGGTTTTCTAGTTCTGAACTTAGTACCTTTTCCAGAATGATTCCGAGTGTCAGACCCAGGCATCATAACTGCTGCCCCTAACCAAGCCGTGCCTCACCACCAGGGAGACTCCCTTGGTCTCAGTCCTTGCGTGGCCACGTTCAGTCCCTGCTCAATGCACGGCATTGGACAGCTGGAGTGTGTGGGAGCATACTCATTCACACAGGCCCAAACAGGCAGAACCCCTGAGAGAAACCACCTTTGGGAACAGTAGGTGCCACTGACTGAACACATCATTAGTCCTGCCAGTCTGCATCACCTTCAGGGATGGGCAGTGACCTCTGACCTTTCTGTGCTTTTCTCTCTGAAAGGAGCGGCAACTTCTGACACCCTTCCGTCAAGTTTTCACCAGATGGAGGTGCTGTGATACACTGGGTGGAGGGTGTGGCCTGGAGAGTTCTGCAGTGAAGGTGTGTCGGTTCACTTTCTCCCATCAGAAAGAATACTGTTTTGTTTTTGGGGGGTTTTTTTGTATCTCCCCTTGCAACTCTGCAGTCTGTGAAGCAGAGCGATCAATCTTATTGTCAACAAAAATAGACCTCATAAAATTCAAAGTTAAAATTACCTCTGACAGTTTCTCACCCATTAAAAGAGTGGGTTAGACCAGATAATCTCTAAGGGTCTTTCCAACTCTCAGGTCTAGTGACTTTATGACTTCAGTCAACAATATAAAACAATAGTGGGAAGCAAATGACTTCCTCTAAAACTTCACAGGTTCTGGAGAGTTGATTTGCAAAGCTGAAAGCCAAAATGAACTCTGAAAGGGAGTAGGCTACCGAGAACATGTTTGTAAAATGCACCACCACCTATGTGCCTTCCAGTTGGCTCAGGATGGTTTCCAGACAGTGCTATCTGGCTGATCAGTATCTTTCTTCATTAATGCAACTAACAGTTTGTTGTATTTGCCAAAGGCTGGAAGAAAGCTGAGCCAAGAGCTGGAGGCCAGAGGTTCTCCACTCCTGCCCTACACATCCAGGCCTAGGGCTTTTATTTTTTTTCTACTCCATTTCAAGGCAAGTAACTTTAATTTTGCTCTGTCACTGTGAAATACCACGTCTCCATGGGACTAGGAACACATTTGCATTAACCGAGTGAGCGTGCTAAAACCCTTTCAGAACCTGAGCATAACAGCGGGTGATAGTGGGAGTTGCCTTCCTGGTAGTAAAGGTGCAGAGAGCAGCTGTGTGAGAGTTGCCCGTTCCTGGAGAGCAAACCCTCCCCAGGCCAGAGATACAAGAGATCGCTCCTGGAGAAGGTGGTGGCAGTTAAGATTCAAACGGGAATGTCACAGGCAGGAAAAGCTTGCCTTAAGTTTGGCACCGGATTCGGGGCCACAGCTTTGGGAGTCAGTGACAGGCAGATAGGAAGGGGAGCCTCTGGGAAGGGCGCGGCGGCTCGGGGAGAACAAGTGTGTGCAGGGAGAGGGCCTGGGATGGAAGGCCAGGGGGTGGGTGCCATCTTGGTTCTGTGCCTAAGATGTGCGCTTTTCCAGTCTCTTCATGCCCTCACACACTCCACATGGGCAAGTGGAGTGTTGCATTTCTTCATGCAGTTATTGAGTCATCCACTTTTTCACCGTCTCATTTGCTCATTCACTCAGAAAGCGTTTACGCAGCACCTTATCATGTGTTGAGTATTGTGTCAGGTACTCTTCCTGTAGGTGAAAAGGACACGGTCCTGGCCCACCAGGGTGCACCGCCTGGGCTGGGGAGTGGACGGCTAGACAGGCAGGTGTCGCTCCGCATGGTCCATGCTGTGGTGGGGTGAGCAGATGACATGGTGGGATTATGGTACAGCGGCAGCTCAGCCTCCTTGGGGAGGAGGCAAAGTGGGCTTCTCACAGGAGGGCTTGCCTTAAGTGTCCTGCAGGGTGTGGTGTTGTTTGATGGGTGAAGAGCGGGAGGGGAAAGAGGCATAGGGCGTTCTAGGCTCAGGGGGCAGCTTTGACATCAGCCCAGAGACAAGAAAGAGGATGTGAGGGTTGGCATTTATCTATCAGGGGTTCAGAGTGCTCAGCTGATGAACTGGCCACACGCTTCCCAGTGAGCGGGGCCCTCATCTTCACTCTAGTGTCTTCTGAGCAGCCCCTGCAAAGAAACGGGCTTGCTTGGGCTGACCACATGAAATAATTTCATTTGGCTTGACTCTTTTAATTCTGTATGGTTGGGTTCAATGAAATGTTCTCTCTTTAGAAGGAATGTGTGGATTTTTGAACCAGAGAAAAATCTGAAGAAACTGCGCAGTAGTAAACAAGGCAGCTATTTTCCTGAAGGAACTGAAGGGAGAGCCCTTGAGGAGTCTGGCAGCCTTCGAGCCATTCTGTCTGGCACCTGCGCATGAGGGAGGGGAGGGAAGCAGTGTTAACTGAGCACTTGCTTCGTGCCAAGGAGAAGTGCTGCAGACATGTTATCACCTCCTCGCACCGCCTGATGAAAGTCCTTGTTACTCTACCCACTGTACATGGGAGCAGGTGGAGGCGCAGAGGATGCCAAAGCCACTTGCCCTGTGTCACTTTAAGAGGATTGTCATGCTTTTCGCCACTGAGCAGAGACTGAGTTAAACCATCAGAAAAAAGAGCCATGTTGGGGGTGAACACAGCACAGTTCAATGTCTGGCCAGCAGGTGTGAGCAGCTCTGAAGAGCTCCCATGAGCTCGAAGGTGTGAGTGGCGTTCATATTTAGAGCAGAAAGATCAGGAGAGTTGTGGATTTTAGCACATAATTTCACTGACTCACTCATTCATTCATTCTATTTATTCAGTTAAAGATTCTGCTAGATATGCAGCAGCAAAACAAAATAAAGCCAGAGATCTCATGTTTCTTACATTCCAGTGGGAGGCAGATAGCAAACAAGATAGATCAGTTTAGTCTATAGTAGGGCAGTGATGATAAGGAGGGAAATAAAGAAAGGAAAGGACTACCAAAATGTCAGATGGTTGCAATTTTAGATGGGGTGACCAAAGAATGAGTAAAGAATGGAAGAAACTGAAGGAGAGACCATGAGCACAGCTGGTGGTAAGCACCCCTAGCAGGGGGAATGGCAAGTGCAGCAGCTGGAGACGAGAACATGCCTGCTGGGTGTGAGCAGCAGCCCAGAGCCCACGTGGCTGGAGCAGTGACAAAGGGGTTCACTGGGAAGAGAAAAGACAGGAGCATTTAGGAGGTGCTAGACCATGAGAGGCCTTAAGGGTCATCATAAAGGCTTTGGTTTCCCCTCAAAGCAGGATAGGAAGTCTTTGGAAGGCTTTGAGCAGAGAGAGATATCATCTGACATTCACTATAATAATATCCATCTGATCTCTATATCAGAAGTCCATGGTCTGAAGGGGGCAAGGGCAAAGCGGGGAGTCTAGTCAGGAAGGTGGCGTGATCCAGGTGAGACGGATGGGGCATGGACTGGGTGGAGTGCTGCGGCAGCAGTGGAGGTAGGGAAAAGTGGCCAGATCCAATGGGATTTACTGACAGATTGGATGAGGAGTGTGAGGAAAAGTCAAGGACGACCGAAGGTCCCGGCCTGGGGACCTGGAGATGCCTTTCACAGAGCAGGGAATGGAGAGATGAGCAGGTTTGAGGAGGAAAGTCAAGGTTTCAGTATTTGACCTGTTAAGCTTGAGGCAGGGATACGGAGGGACGTGGAGACAGGCTCCACAGGGGCCAAGCCCAGAAGGAAGGTGAGGAGTAAGTACCACAGAAAGGTCAGGGAAGATGAGCATGGAGGGAAGGGCTTGGGTTTGCCAACTAAACTGGTTCTGGGATACAGAAGAGGCACAGAGTGTGCTTTGTGGACTTTTGCCCATACTCCCTTAGATTATGTATGGGGTCCTCTGGGCCAGTTTTCTTTTTTCTGTTCTCTTTTCCCGGCTCTTTTCAGACCAGTGCTGGCCTATGCCTGTCCACTCCTCCAACATTGGTTTTGAAGCCTGTTTAACTTAATGGTCACTCCAGGGATGGAAACTGGTGGGAGGGAGCCCTATCCCCCGTATGGTATTTTTATGTTCATTTTAATGGGGCATTTATTTTCCCTTCTAAAAATATCCTATGCCTTTCTGGAGGTTGGGGAGGGCTGAGGGGGAGCGGAAAAATCATTTCAGCATCTCGCTTACAAATGTGCTCGGTGGACTGGAGTCCCTACCTACTTTGGACTCCAGCCCTGGCTCTCTGTGCCCACGTCTGGGCGTCCTCTCTCACACGTTCCAGCCCAGGCCCTTCCTGTTTTAATGAAAGGAAAGCAGGGCAGTCCCGCCCACTCACCTCAGAAATCCCTCCGTTTGGCCTGGCGGGCTTCCATTTCAGTAGGTGGCACAAAACTGAGTTCATGGAGCACAGAAACGCCGGACATCTGTTTCTACAGATCTGCATGATGTCATTTGTCCTAAAACAGCTCCCCACCCCAAACACACACGTACAGCCCAGCTTCTAAATTTGGAGGGGGGAAAGCCAAAAAGGGAATTCCCACGGGGTAATGTTCTGGACGTGGAGGGCACCCAGATGTGACTTCCGTGAGCACACTGAGTGAACCAGGTAGGCTGAAGAGGCTGAATCTCCCCTCATGGCTTCCCTAAACTCTGCCCTCGGAAAAAGGAGATACATATAAATTGGGCAAAGTCACTACTGTGTGAATGGGGCTGGGGATAGGGTTTCCATGCATCTATGAGAAACCAAATCGTTACCAGTACATAGGTCCAAGGCTTATTTCAGGGTGGGTGAGTTCACATATCACAGGATATTTGAGAAACTGTCCAGTGAAAATGTCACTGTGACCTAGCCTGAGCCAGGGTAACGGCTTACTTTAGAAAGGCCAAAATAAGTAAATAATGTCCCAGCTGTGGAAGGTGGGGATGGAGACTGAGGGTGGAGGAGGAGGAAGCCGGGCGAAGGTGCCTTTCCTATGGTTCGGGAGGACTGGCCCCTCTGTGAGCTTCACTGTGCTGCAGGCTCCAACGTGAGGGTGTGACTTGGACCTCCATCCTGATCAGTCTGGGCTTAGGGAAGGGTGAGAAAAGGACAGTTTGTGAACAATATTTAGTGCTTGATGTGAGGTGGCTGCTTGAAGCCCAGTTCAGTAATGGGCCACAGTGCATGGGGTGGGGGGGCGGGGGGCGGGGGCGGCCGGTGGTGGCGGAAGGCGGGTGGAGCACGGCCTCTGTGCTGCTTTGCCTACTCCAAGCACCAGGATCCTGACGGCGGTGGCACGTGGGGTCGTTCTGGTAGAAAGTAGAGCGCGTCAATGTCTGGAGGGCTGCTATACCTCAAGACTCGAAGAAGACAGCAAAGGATTTGTTGATAACATTTGAACCTCTACGTTTGAATGAGAACTTTATATATTGTTATTGTATGGGGAACATATGTCTAATTATCTATACCTGTGCAGGGGTTAACAGGGCTGAGACTGCTCCCCTTAGAAAAGCCTGCTTGCAAGGTTGGCCCTCAGCTGACATGTGGGAGCTGGGCCCGTAAACAGTTCCCCACCTGGATACAGAACTCTTCCTAAATGATAAGAGTAGCTCACTGTGCCTATATTGCTTGTATGATATTATTGATGCTGAGCACCTGGTTTTCTCCTGGGAGTCTGGGATTTTGGTACAATAGGAAGCCTGTCTGACCAACCCCCAATAAAAACCATAGACCCCGAGTTTCTAACTGGCTTCCCTGTTAGACAGCACTCCATGTGTATCGTTAGGACTCCTTGCTGGAGGGATTCAGCTTGTCCTGTGTGACTCCGCCGGGAGAGGGCTCTGAGAGGCTTGCGATTCATTTCCTCCAGACTTCTCCCTCTGCCCCTTTTCTCTTTGTTGACTTGCCTGTGCGTCCTTCACTGTAATAAATCATAGTCATGAGTACAGCCGTCCTGACTCCTGTGAGTCCCTCTCACAAATCACTGACCCCGGAGGTGCGCGTGGGGACTCCTGACATGACATTAAACTGTGCACACTATAGGGCAGTGTTCTAAAGTTAATGACCAGCTTCCTTTGCACCGAAGAATTTGAAAAATTCTTTAACCAGATAAGTTTAAAGGAAGGTGTTGACTCTGGTATGAATAGTTTTGCTGACCCTCTTCTTGATGACCCCTACTCTTCCTGTCCCATGCCCCGTCTCACTGAGTAACCGCTCCCTGTGCCACGGTGTCCCTCGCTGCGTGCACACCATACTGCTCACCCCTGAGGAGCAGAGAGAGACCAGAGACAAGGAAGAGCATTTGGGTCTGCCAAAGGTTGGTGCTGGGAATCCCGAAGTCATTTGCAGTTCCCTCCGGAAGCCAGCAGGCAGGTGACTAGGATGAGCTGGCCATAAGTGCAACTCAAGGTGGAGAGGGGCTCTTCCCCAGTGGGCCTTTCTAACTGAGGTTTTTCTGGATTCCAGGCTGACCTAGTTCTGCTTGGCTTCCACACATTCTTGCTTTAGATATGCTAATGGGCTCCATGAACTCATGCAGAGTCTTGTCCTGGCCTGTGGGCCTCACCTTCTGTGAGGTGGAGTGTCTGTCCACAATCTGATGTGCAGGTCTGGCTCTCAAAGAACAACTTGACCCAAGCTTGGGGGGACTCCTCACTTATGGTCCCTTCCCCCAGATGCAATTACTGCCTTGTGTGCAGAATTGTTTTGAAGGCTGGTAACCTTCCTGGACCTTTCAATAAAGGAAAACAAGTTTTCAGCTTGTATATGCTGGTCAGGGTCTTAAAAAGCACATTACCAAGTGCTCAGTTCCCACACAGCTGCTGGGATGGGGGCTTTCCTGGAAGCACGGGTTCGTTTCTCCAGCCTCAGCCCCTTCTACAGGAGCCTGGCACACACCATGGGGGCATACGAGCTCGGGCAGGGAAGTGCTCAGGGGTCATGCGAAGAGAAGGCTGCTTTTGGAAGTCTGTAAGGTTTGTTCTCTCACACCTATAAAGACCTCTGACTCTTAGGGCTGGTTTTGTAAATTTTCTAGTCCTTATCAGCATATAACTAGACGAACAGAGTCTGTGGGTCTGGCAGCCTCCACAGAGGGCCAAAGAGAAGTGGGGCCTCTAGGTGTGGAGATGAGGGCAAGAGGGGACAGAGTGTTTAGGCCCCAAAGGAGAGGTGGGAGGATGAAAAAGAAGAGTGGGTGGATAAGACAGCTCCTGAGGAGCCAGGAAATCCCAAGGAAAATAGGAAAGTGTAACAATTACCATTGTAAGGACTGCTAGGTGCCCAGGGGAATATACTAGAACTCCAGACCTTCCTATATGAAAGCTTTTCCCGATTGTTAACTTCGAGTCTCTTTATCAGAGGTACTTGGAGTCTAGGCTCTGTGTTTCAGTCAGAAGCCTTTAACAGAACACAATGTGAAGAAAGTCTCCTTTTATAGCTGTAGGATTTGCTCTCCACCCTTAAATTCTAAGCGGAGGCCTGTCTTTTGCACTGATGCACATTGGCTAAGCACCTGGGGTAGCTGGGGAAGCCACAGAACGTTGACTAAGACACTACCTCTTCCTTCAGGGAGCTTGCCATCTAGCACAATAAAGTGGGTCAGTGGGACTAAGAAGATGCTGTATGATGGTGGAACAGAGGCCAAGTCAATGGATTAATCCCAGCTCTCAGTGGTGGAGGGTTCCATCATGCTTCTATCTGCAGACGGTTTTGCCCAGAAGACTGTGAAGGCCACATTCACTGCCCAGAATAAAAAGGCTTCCTGCACCATCTGTAAGTGAATGTCAGTTTTTCCTAATTGAAGTCAGTTAGCATTTATCGAAGGCCTACAAAGATGGGAAAGAACATGGTCTCTGGAGTCATGTTCTCCACCCTCTCGGGGGCAGCTGTGAACCCCAGTTGCTTGGCTGGCAGTGCAGAACCTTTAGCCACAGCTGAGCCATTTCATAGGTACTGAAGTTGAATTTTTGGAAATTTTCTAGAGAAAAGAAGTAATTTCCCTAAGCATCCAGGAATATTCATGCAGCTGAATTTGTTCTCTGCATTCTCCTGTTGCCTCTACCCAGAGTGGCCTGTCGCCTGCCCCTCTTCTCACTCAACGACTTCGCATTTTACCATCATATTATTAATTTTTTCATTTCTAGTGGTTCCTCCCATGGGCATACCAATGTGTTGTAACATCCCTTACTGTATTTAAAAAAATAAATAAATCTCCTCTCAATCCTCAATTCTTTCTTCATCTATTATATATTTTGCTCTCTTTATAGCAACCCCCTCAAAACAGCTGTTGCTACTATCCCTAATTCTTCTCTTCTTATTCTTTTCTGGACACACATCAGCCAGGCATTAGTCTCCACAATGATACTGAAAACAGGATTCTCAGCATCCCCAACAACTTTATCTTGTTAAATTTCCTGGTCAATTCTTAACTTTATAGCACTGGATCTCTCACAGCATTTAACACAGTAGGTCACTTTCTTCTTCTGGAAACATTTTCTTTGCTTGAATTTTGGGGAAGCCCATTCTCCCGGCTATCCTCCGACTCCCTGGGCGCCCCTTCGTGCCCTCTTCTGGCTCCCCTCCTGTTTCTTCCCTCTAAATGTCAGGTGCTCTTGGGTGTCAGACCTGTTCTCTACCGCCCTTCTCTCCTTCAGTGATCTTGCCCGGCCTGGTGGTTTTAAACACTGTCCATACTACAGTGATTCCCAAATATATCTCCAGCCTAGAGCTTGACCCTAAGCCAACCGCTCTCTTACCATGTCCATTTGGACACCTGCTGGACAGTTCAAAGGTTGGATGTCCAAGTAGAACTACGACTTTGCTGCCAGACCCCCTCTTCATACCTGTGTCTGTAGTCCACCCCTCTCTCGGTCAAGGGCATCACCATTTATTCCGATGCTCAGGCTCCAAGCCTGTGAACTGTAATTCAGTTTTCTCTTTTCCCCATACCACATGTAAAACATCAGTAAGTTTGGTTGTTCCCATCTTCAAAATACATCCCAGATTAAACCACTTCTCAACATCTTTTCTGATGTCACCTGTCTGGGCTCCCCACCCCCATCTCTCTCTGAACCTACTCCAGTAGTCTCAGAACTCATCTCTCTGCTTCCTCTCCTGGTGTCCCGCCCCCACTCTGTCTCTGTGGCCACCCAAGTGGGTACTTTCCAAGTGTAAATCAATTCGTGTCAACCCCTGCTAAACACGTAACATGAAATCCAAATTCCTTACTGCTGGCTGCCTCTCTCACATTCTCTCTCTCTCCCTCCTTACTCTCACTATACTAACCTTCTTATATTTTTCTCAACCCACTAACTTTATTCTCACTTTGTGGCTTTCATATTTCTTAAGTCCTCTGCCTAGATTGCTGCTCCAGGGTCTTTTTGTCCTTACTTCTTCACACGGTTTAGATCTGGAGCACTCATTATTACCTGAAATTTGAAGGATGGTTAATGTGTTTACCTGTTTATTGTCTGTCTATAAAGCAAAAGAATTTAACTTTCATGGCAAGACTAAGTTTGTCTTATTCGTTGATGTATCACTGATGCCTGAAATAGGGCCTGCCCCATGGAAGAGACACAATAAATTATTGTTGAATGAGCAAGAAATAATAATAAGTAGAATGTAATGGTATTTACTATGTGCCAGATCCTGTGATAAGGGCTTGACATGCAATGTCTCATTTAACTCTCACAGCAACCCAATGAGAAGTTTGCTGTTATTTTCCCCAGGTTTACAGACGGAGAAACTTCAGCATAAAAAGATGAAGAAACTGGTCTGCGATTACAAACTAGCAAGGGATAGATCTGGGCCGTGCACCCAGCTTGGTCTCACTCCGTAACTCCTGCTCCTAACCACCAGACTCTACTCCCCTACCAGCTCAAGTCCCAGGGGAATCACTGAAGATCCCCTGCTTTAGAACTCTGCCACGTGGCCCCATAAATGTGCCTTTCATCGTCCAGCAGGGCTGAAGAGAGCAAGCATTGCGTAGGGAAGAGTTGTGAGGACAATTTTAATCTCCAGTTCTCCTGCCTAGGTCCCAAAAATGGATTCATATTTCAAATGTGGGGGTACAGGAGGGAGTGGAGAGGAGAGGAGTACACGTGGAAAGTGACAGGAGCACTCCACTCTGGGAACACCAAATTCCTAAACTTTTCAGGCTAGCTTTGATGTAGAGCACACTCCACAAGCTTTCCTGCTGTCCCTCCTCTCTCAGTGTCCTCCCTTCTCCCCTTCCTGGGCAGGAGGCCGGGGCTATCTTTAGGAGACACTCTTGGTCCCCCAACCACATCCCCTGGAGTTTGCCTGCAGACAGTTACCCACAAGGAATGTTTCTCTGGATCTCTTTGCCCAAGGCAGTTTCCAGCCCAGGTGTTCGATTTGTCCTCCACAGAGGACATGCCAGTGTTGCTAGGGAGGGCTGACTCTGTTAGAGTGGTCCTTCACCTGTGAGAGGGAACAATTGGTATGTAACTCTCAGGTGTGTTCCATAGTCCCAGAGGGTCCCCAGCAGGAGTGAACCCAGGTGCCTACTGTGCTAACCCTCTGACTAGCACACTTTACCAGCTTTCCTCTCTCCTTTGCGGTCATCTCCTTACTCCCTCACATGCTTCCTGAGACCACCTCCCAAGTAACTTACAGTTGCTGGAATCCTCATGGGCCTGCCTTTGGGGGAACCCCACCCAAGACAGACCCCTTGTCCCAAAACTACACCGCTTGCTGAATGGAACAATACCCGGAAGTCATGTCAGAAGCGCCGACCCAGCTCCCTTCAAGGATAGGTTAAATTGCATTTCAATGAGCTGTACATACGTTCAGAGCTTCTGTCTGCTGTGATTTCACTGAGTGCTGTCAATCGCTCTGCAGTAAACACTGGCTGGGAGAGTCAGCCCAGTTTACATGTATGGAAACTGAGGCTCAAGCTGGTGAATTAGGTGGCTGACTACAAGTACCCCAAGGTGGGTGCCGCTCCCCCTTGAAAGTCTGTGTAAGGACCAAATAAACTCTTTCCTATAATGCACCCAGCAGAGAGCCCATTGCATACTGGGTGTTTAACTAAGTTCTCTTTTCTTTGATTATTCTAATAAATAGCCTTAAAATTATTTTGTCAATGGAAAGTGGGCCATATTTCATAATTGAAGAAATACATGCACATCAAGTAGGTCCTTCTCCTGGGTGAATACGGGCACACGTTTCAGAAACTCCCCACTGTAGTTTGTCTCCTTCTCTTCAAAGACAAGCTTCATGAATCAGCCCCAATCCTGACTCTGGACAAGCGGCCTGTCTCTGGAGCTGGCGTGTCAGCCTGTTGACCTCCCCTCCTATTTCCAAGCTTCTCCAGCTCCCAAAGAAGGCAGGCACCGTGCTTCTTTCACAGACTAAGACTGGTGCAAAATAGCCTGTGCTGGGAGCTCAGGGTCAAGCGAAAGGATGAGCTGCCTCCCTGACCCCAGAATGGAGCCCATCTCCTGTCGAGCACGTCCTTGCTGAGGGTCTGCAGCACCCCGTGGAAACGCATCAGCTCCCTGAGGGTGGCTTCCTTGGGGGTGCGGTATGCACTCCCCCCACCATGTGGTGCTTTCCCCGTGACTCCTCCCTTTGCTATTTCCTGATAAGGCCCATCTGCCACAGCAACACCTACAGCCAGTGGCACTTGGCAGGGTGTTCCTTCTCAACAGCACGGCATTTCCTTAGAGAAACACACACCTGGAAATAGAGTTTCTGGAATGATTCCTGGGTGCTTTCCAGAGGCACCTCAGCAATATGTGCAGATGCTCTTTTATTTTCCAGCAGGGGAACGCATTCCCCACCCTTCTTCAGTTTGGGGGCTGGGCTCAATAAATCCTCAGGTGACATGTTTCTAGGTGGCAAGGGTGGATAGTGGATATGAGGCTGAAGCAATACTTGTCAGTCTGTGTCATTTCTACCAGCACTAAGTAGGTGATTATTTTAATATCCCAGTGGAAATTATGGACCGAAACTCAGGGGGAAATGATGACGATAAAAATTCTGGAGTTATCTTCAAAGAGAAGGAATTTTAAGCTATGAGAATGGATGCAGTCTCTGTGGAAGACAAGAGAGAGGGACAGAAAGACAGATGGGAAGAGACAGGGCCTTAGATAGCTTGATCATATAATTTGTTGCCCAAAGTTTAACAACTTTTGGAGAAATGGGGCCACTATTAATTAAGACATTGGGACCTCAGATGTAATCCAGGATTGTCTTGGGCACACAAGGCCATTGGTCATCCTAACACAAGGGTGACCTCTATTGAGGAGGTTGCTGATGACTGCCTGCCTTTGCCACAGCCGTGACACTTGTTACATGACAACAGGAAGCACTGAAGAGGTGGTCACTTGCTACAGCCCAGGACATGAGTCCCTTTGGTAGGGTCTCCACGGAGGCCATGTGAACTCCTGTGACATGCCTTCCTGTGGCTGACAAAGGCCTCCAGCCCTTCTCCTGTGCTGATGACCTGCCTTGGGAGCAGGGAAGGTACGGTGAGGGTGGGACACAGATGCATGTGTGCTCTCCAAACGTCTCAGAGTAGAAACTGTACCGATTGGAAAATTGATAGAATCGTCAAAAGAATACATAAATTTTTAAAACTAAAGTCAGAATTGTATTATAAAAATTTAAATTTTCTTCATATGATATTAAAACTAACCATTACCACATCCATAAAATTGTCCTCTCCCCCAACTTAGTTACAGTCTACCTTTGTGGCTCCTTGGTTTCTGACCCAGTCCCTTTATTCTGTGCCCTCCTACCTCTCTGGGACCATATTGGTCCCTTCTACCTCTTGGTCCATATTTTAAAAAACCATCTCTTGTCCCCGAGTCTCCATATTGACCTATATCTAGAAGAGCATAGACGTAATACCTTCTGCTCCCTCCTTTGCCCCTTTTGCTCCCTAACCTGTGCACCTATCAGGCTTCTATCACCCTCCCTCCTTTTTTTGAGTGTTTCTGACCAGAATGAAGAGTTTTGACTTCATCCGGGTTAGTGTGGTCACAATAGGTGCAGACTAGCTAAGCCATTTCTAATGTCAGGTTTCTAACAGAAACCAACTGGTTCTCAAAGCAAACTGATTCCAAGTTGGTTAAAATCAGTTCTTTCCTGGTTCTAGCCATGTCAAATTCATCCTTCCTGGATCACATTGTATATATGCAGTGCAGGGAGTGGAAAACACTCCAGTGTGGGACAAATCAGGTTCGGATCAGTTCACGCTGACTGAGACCAGATAAGCCTGGTTCTAACTTGTCCATACTGGGTCGGACCAGCAGAAATGGAATCACAAGGAAGAAGAAGGAAACTGGGTGCCATCAGGTGAGGCTGCTTCACATGAGGAAAAATTGGTGGAAATGGCTCCTGGCAGAGCAAACAGATTATAACTAAATTAAACCAGTTTAAAGTGACATCTGTCAAAGCAGCTTGGTTTGAATTGGATCAAATCAGCTCTAATTTCAACAGTTTTTCTCTAGCTGATGAAAACGATCGTGGCGCAGTTTAAACCAGATCCCCTGGTCCAGCAGAAGAGTCCCCTCCCTCAGAGTGGTAGGTGCCTGCCGTTGACACTGCTGCCACCCTGCTTCCACCCTGCTCTCACCCTGCTCCCACCTGCACCGCCCCCCCCCACCCCGCTGCCACAGCAGTCCCCGTGCGAGAGGCTGGAAAGAAGGAAAACAACAACCAAAGCCAGAGGATTTTCCCCCACTCTCTCTGACTCTTAGGAGTCCCCTTTCTTGTTTCTTGGAGCAGAAAAGGAGGCCTTCTTCTGGAGCTTTGTCTGCCCCTGGGGCGCAAATCTGAGTTTCTGACTGCCTTCGAGTCTAGGCTGGGCAGCCCTGAAGGAAAGCACGTGGCCAGCCCACTGCTGGGTTACTGGAACTTGGCATTCTGGTCTCCTTCCCTAATCTGCCTGCTACCGTTTATTTTCAGAGCCATCAGAGAGCTGCTTCATCCATCTGTGCAGGATTTATAGTTGCATTAAGTGTGTCCTTCCTTACGCCACCTTTTCTGAAGTCTTCATCTCATTTTGCTTTTTAAATCATTAGTCATTTGCTATGTGGACAACAGTATCTTAGTGAATGTTTATGGCATTTATTGCAAAAAAGTTGCATTATTAAATTTCATTGACCATCAATAACCCTTTATTATGGCCTGAAAGAATCAGGCAGTCCACATACTATCTGCAGAATTCACAATTAGAGACATTTCTCCGAAGACAAGTATTCAAAGCAACACATTCACACTAAGATGGAGCCACAACCTCACCTGGCCTGAATAATACCATATGTTGTTTTTCTTGTTTGCATCTTCCCCTTTCACATTAATGGAAAAAAAAGAGTGTTTCAAGAAGGCCATAAAAACTGCCATTTTGAGCTTGAGCAATTAGGAAGATGTTTACCATACATCCACATATGGAATATGGAATAGGACCCAGGGGTTTTGGTGGTGGGATGGGAGATGATGTGTTCTATCCATGACACATTGACTTGAAGATTTCCTGCCAAAATTTCCAGGGAACGGAGCCTGGAGTTGAGGGTGGGAGGTTAGATTTGGGTGGCATAAAGAATGATGACTCCCAAAGAAGTTATTGTGGAGGTGTGAGGAAAAAAATCATTCTGGGGGGGTAGGGTGCATAGCATGGCTAGAGGAGAGACAGAGACCATGCACTGAAGCGTGCCTGAACTTTCCATTGTCAAGGACTTCCTAGTGTGACACAGACCTTAGCTCCAGATGCTGCTCGTCCAGACCCCTGTCACAACTGCGCCTCCCGACTCCTGAGCATCGCTCCTCCTCAGAGCCTGGTGAATTTCCCCACTGCATTCCCCACTGCAGGACACAGACTGCCCTTTAGGTGGAGCTTTTTCAAAGGCAGAGGTGGCATTTAGGTCAACATGGAAGGTCTTTTGGGGGAAATTTTTCAGGAGTTAATTGATTCTGGCCCCTGGTGGAGATGAACAGCATGGAGTGACGTTGCAGCCTTCTGTGGCCTGCCTGACTTATGCAAGAACTTACTCCTTAACTTGGGCTATTAATCAGCACAGATACCTTTGTGTAGTGATATAACACCGCTCTCCAAGCATTTGCCATTGCCAAACTGTACTTACAAACACCATCACATTTTATTGTAACCACCACTGCACCAGTCATAGCATGCATAGGTTTTGCTGCAGTAACAAACAAACCCAAATCTCAGTGTCTTAACATAATAAATGATGCTATTCCCCCTGCAAGGAGTGGTGGGTGCTTTGCTCATCACAGACTTGGCTAAATGAGGCTATGTCTTGGCAGTAGCTTCCACAATCACAGCACCAATGGGAATGTAGCACAATGATTTGTAGACTCTTAAAGCCTCTGCCAGCTTTTCATTCTTTTTTTAAAGACTTTATTTATTTATTTTTAGAGAAAGGGGAAGGGAGGGAGGAAGAGGGGGAGAGCAACATTGATTTGAAAGAGAAACATAGATCGGTCGTCTCTCGTATGTGTCCCAGCTGGGGACCGAACACGCAATCCAGGCATTTAACTGGCTTACGCCTTGTGGGATGACACCCAATCAACTGAGCCATACCAATCAGTTAATGTTCCCTGTTTTTTTAATTTTTAAAAGGATAAGTCACCTTCCATTGGCCAAAGCAAGTCAAGTGGCCACATTTAACTTTGCAAGGACAGGGAAATTAGACCCTCTCTTGCCCCTAAGGGGAAAATGGTGACCCTCAGTAATGACCACCCAAACTGTACCCTCCAGTTGTTGAGAAACTCAGGCTCTAACAAGTCACTTTCCCAAAGTCATACAGCTAATAAGTCAGCAGAGCAAGGATCCAGGTGCACATTTATTTAACTGTAAAACCCATGCATCTTCCGTGGCTCAGATGGCTCCTCTCATGAAACCAGTACACAGAAGGAGGTTCTTAATAGCTTCAAAGAAACTTCAGATGCTGACAAGAGTTTGACCCCCAATTAAAGTTAATCTTGTGAAAACAAACTTCTTTTCTCTCCTCACAACAATCTGTTGCATAAAAAAGAAAGGAGAGAAGGAGAGAGAGAGAAATGAAAAGAAAAGAAAAAAGGGGAAGAATGAAAAGAGAAAAAGACAACATAAAAACAAACCAGGCCATTGCCTCCTCCCTCACCTGAACCACAATATCTAATTGCACGTCGGGGTGATTTGATCTCTTTCCCACTTCGTGGTATTTTCCACTCATAGGACTGGGTCAGAAGAAGTGTGTGTCTTAATCTACATGCTTGTTCTTGCTTGTGTTTGTTCTCTGCTTGATCCCATACCCTTCAGTCATCCTTTGGAATGTCCCCGTGACAATGGAGGAATGGCACGATAGCTAATCAGACAAAAGAGACCGACCAAGTACACAGCCCAGCTTCTCTGAGCCTTCGAGTCCTGAGAGGGAGGACAGAGGGAATGAGAGCACTCCCACTTAAGAAAAGTCAGCAGTGAGTGTTTAGTTCTACTCTGCAGATTAGGAACCTGAGGCTCAGAGACATTAAGTGATTGCCAAATCCACACAGCTAAAGCCAGATTAACACCAGTGGTTACTGTTGTTCTGAATCATAGCCAGTTTCCTGTTCGCGCCACTCTGCACCCTTCCATCTGCTCTCCTCCTCCTGGGATCCTGCCCTAAGGGATATCACACCAGCGGATGCAGGAGTAGCTGTACCTTGTCTAAAGACATCCACCGTCATACTGCTTGCTCTCTGATGGGTACAAGAGCAGGTGCGGCCTTTTACCACGGAGACAAAAAGGCGAGGCCATCGCTGCACAGCTCAGGCTGCAGGCCCTGGAGGTGGTGTTCCCCCAGTGCTTTAGAAGAAATGCTTCTTAGGACTCAAACCTCTTCCTGAACAAACGTGGGATACAAAGATGAGTTTCTGGAAAGAGGCAGGGGAAATGGTAGAAGCTTGTGTCCATCCTGCAGGGCTGAGCCTCTGGACAAGCCCATGAGGGAGACCTAGGCATGTTCTTGTTTTAACTCCAGAGAAGGGTAAATGTAACATGACCAGGTTAAGTATGTTTTTAGTAGGGCCTAAAGCCCTCAGCTTTAACGGGTAAGGATTTGGAACTCAAGATGTGTGTAGTGGTATTCGTGGCTGTTTCTGACAGCATGAGCCCCCCAGTTTTCTCTCTCCAAGGACTTAGGAGGAGTGGGCAATGGGGAGGAGTCCACGGAGGTACCCATGGCTTGGCCCCATGGGGTCACACGGACGGCACTGCCCGGCACTTACTCTGTGCGCTCTTGTTCCTGACAAACCATACACATACTCACAGTGTGGTGTGCCACCCACTCCTGTTTCCTTATCTGTGGAAGAGGAAATGCTCTCTTCTGCTTCTAGAACTGCATGATTTGAAAGAGAGAAAAACAAAGTTAAGAAGAAGCTGGCCATGAACATTGATTCTGTCGCTTTTGGACTGACACCTGATTCTAGAGGACTACAGGAGCCATTCCAGGGCTCGCCCACGCAGGCAGGCCTTCTCTCGTCCCACACCCAATAAACCACCCAGCAGCCATTTCCGTGAGTCTTGATGGCTCCAGACAAGGGCCGTGGGCGTTGTCTCTCGGAGCCGTGATGTGGCACTGTAGTTGCGTGGTAAGCCTCCGTGTTACAGGGTGTGAAAGCAGCCATTTCAAGTGCAGCTTGAAACTCTTTTAAAAAAGAACTCACATATTTCTCCGTGTATGTCATCTTTTCCCAGATGGATCCAGAATGAGCCACATAATTTTCCTGTCGTGGAGTTTCTGAGAGAATCATAGATCTGAGAGTGGGAAGGGGCTTCAAAACTTGGTGCGATCCAGTCCCCTTTCCTTGCAACAGGTGTAAATATGTTCTTCTTTTTATGGACCAGGAGACACAGTTGGGGATGCTGGCGTGCAAGGTGGTTGGGGCACTCGCTGCCACCTTTTCTACACTAAGCTGCCCCCCCACCATCATGCAGAGAGAGGAAGACAAGCAACAGCAAAGGGAAAACAAAGGAATGTAAGGCCCACAAAATCTTGGCAGCAAAGCCTGGCAAGATGTCACAACTGGCACACAGTGGGTCCTCTATATACTGAAGACAGAGGTAAGATGAAGGAGAGCAGGCAAGAAAAAAAGCAATGAACTTGGAGACTGTTTGACTTCGTGGCCTGTCGTGCCTTGGGTTTACTGTATATACAAACCATATCTGGGCAGCGTTTATAGGATATGCGGTATCTCTAAGACTTCATAAAATTAACTCACTGAACATGAAAGCCAGTTTACTAAAGAGGGAAAATTGCCAATGAGGCCAAGGTTACAGCAATTTCAGACACAATGTAAGCTGATTAGCCTCAAAGAGAGACCTTGCTTCCCGCCCCGAGACCTCTCACCCCAGCTGTGTCAGAGACTTGAAGCGCCCCTCACGAGGGCAAGGGGGGTGTGGGGACCGGAGAAGGACAAGACCTTATTAGGAGAGCCTCCTAGGAAGGAGGGGAAGGCAAACACAGGGCATTCTTTTAGAATGATGGATTTGTTTTATTTTGCATTTTTTTTTCATTACAAAAGAATTGTGGAATGATGTTTTTGCATTACCTTTTTTCCCCCTTAGTGACAAAGGGGATTTTCTACTCTCCCTTTGGATAAACACAGATTTGATCATGTCAGCTCCCACTTAGACCCCCTCAGAGGTTCCTCTTGCTCATTTGAAAATAACCCAACTCATAGAAATGGCCATAAGCATCACTGGCTTTTAACAGATTTGCTCAGGACAGTTTTTCTAATCATTTACAAAATGATATTCTCCTGTACTGGTTCATTAAAAGCCACTAACCCAAGCTGCCCCCACTGCATCTTCTTCTCTAGGACCCCCAGATCTCCCCCAAATCCAGCAGCTAGGACAGTGGGGGGCTTCAGGACCCTGCTTCAGACTGTGGCTTGTGTCTATTCTGATGGGACATGCTTATGCCTTTGTGGTTGTCCAAGTGTTGTCAACCATGGCTGAAAGACTCCACACAGTCAGACTGCAGCCCACCCCCCACTGCCCGGTTCCCCCAGCACCTCCCTCCTTTCTCTGTCTGAGATTCTGAGCACTGGCCACACAGCCTTTCTTTATGCTCCTGGGGTGGGTGAGGCCTCCCTTAGGGCCTTTGCAAATGTGTGTCCTTCTGCCTAAAATGGTCTCCCTGACCCTGTCCCCTTTGATGCTGGTTAATATTTCTCATCCTCCCTTCAATCATTCATAGTCAGCTTCAATTAAGATGAATAAAAGATCAATCATGCCTGAGAGGAACAGGTCCTTGGAAATGGACTTATTCCAGAGATGTGCATTGTCTTCACCTACTTAATCACTGCCAGGAGAAAGGGAGCCTGTGGACGTGGAGGCCACAATGTCCACGTTCTGTCTTGCTCGGCATCACTATTCCCGGAGAGAAGCAGCTGCAATCCGGGTGATGCCTCTTAGCTGTGAGTATCATTATCACTTGCAAAGAGGGAAAGGAGAAATAATCTGAATATTTGGGACTCCAAAAATTGTCTTGTACCAGTAATACGCAATTTTCTATCTCCACTGACCAGACATAGAGCAAGAAAGAGAAGGAGAGTGGAGCGCTAAGGAGAATGGGTAACCTGAGAGGCAGCCTGTAGTCTCTGACACTTCCTGGGAAACCTTGGTTTTCCATCTAGAAACAGTTTTGCTTCTAGAGTGGTGGCTGCAGACATCCATTCTCTGCCTCGCCCTGGACTTCAGGTCCAGTAGGGAGCCAGCCCCAGGCAGGCTCACAGAACAGTCTTTTTATTTATTTATGTAAAAACAGTTTATTGTATTTTTCCCATCACCACTTACCCCCCATATATTCCCTTCCTTTCTGCAGTCACCACAATGTTGTCCGTGTCCATGAGTCCTTTTTCCTTTTTGTTCGATCCCTCCATCCCACTCCCTAACCTCCACCCCCTCAGAGCTGTCTGCCTGCTCTCCACCTATAAGTCTGTCTCTGTTTTGCTTATTAGTTAAGTTTGTTCATTAGATTCCACATATGAGTGAAGTGATATGGTAACTGTCTTTCTCCAACCGGCTTATTTCACCTAGCATAATGTTATCCAGGTCCATCCATGCTGTCGCAAAGGGTAAAATTTTCTTCTTTTTTATGGTCGAGTAGTATTCTTTTGTGTAAATGTCCCATAGTTGTCTTATCTACTCTCTACTGATGGACACTTGGGATGTGTCCATATCTTGGCAATTGTAAATAACGCTGCAATGAACATAGGTGTGCTTCTGTTCTTTTGATTAGTGTTTTAGGTTTCTTCAGATAAATTCCCAGAAGTAGAATCACTGAATCAAAAGGCAGGTCCATTTTTAATTTTTTGAGTAAACTCCATACTGCTTTCCACAGTGGCTGCACTAGTCTGCATTCCCACCAACAGTGCACTAGGGTTCCCTTTTCTCCACAACCTCTCCAGCACTTGTTGTTTGTTAATTTATTGATGACAGCCATTCTAACTGGTATGAGGTGACATCTCATTGTGACTTTAATTTGCATTTCTCTGACAATTAGGGATGTTGACCATTTTTTATATGTCTATTGGCCATCTGTATGTCCTCTTTGGAGAAATGTCTATTCAGGTCCTTTGCCCATTTTTTAAATTGGATTTTTTTTCTTGATGCTGAGTTTTATATGTTCTTTATGAATTTTGGATATTAACCCCTTAGCAAATGTATTGTAAAAACCCTAGAGGAAAACATAGGCAGTGAAATCTCAGTCATTGTTTATAGCAGTATTTCATCTGACATATCCCCTCGGGAGAGGGAACGAAAAGACAAAATAAACGGTGTGACCACCTCCAACTAAAATGTTTTTGCACCACAAAAGAAATTATCAACAGAATAAAAAGACAATCCACTGAACGGGAGAATATGTTCACAGGATAGTCTTTAGGTCAACATTCCACAGGCTGTGGAGGAGCAAGAAAAGGAACTGAGAGGTAAGGAGGCAACTGGCTTCTTAACACTCACCCCAGGTGCTTAGAAACCGCTTAAAACAATGACTAATTTACCCGCTCAGAATGGTTGAGTTGTGGCTTGTTTGTTTGTTATGCTTCCCTTGTTTCCTTATTATTCCCTGGGCACCAGCTTGCCTTGACTTTACAGTCTGCAAAGGTTTATGACCAAGAAAACGAAAGGCACAATTTTGTAAGCATTGTGATGGATCCTGGTACCTTGCTGGAGCCTGAAATTAGGGGTTTGAACACATGTCTGTTTCCCTTCCGCCTCTAAAACATTAACAAAGTGGGGATAATATAGGGGTTTCCTTCCCTGCCGGGACACAGCCCCCTGAAATGCCATTAGGATGAAAACACCAGTGTTTGTCAAGAATGCAGAACAGTGTTTCCCAAAGTGTAATTTTGGGGACCCCAGCCCCCAGAAACGTTCTGCTGGTGAAAAGCTTCACGGTCAGAGCTTATCAGTGGGGTCAGAAGCTGTGTGACTCCGGAGGCCCCCACAGAGGTCCGGTTGTCCTGTGGTCTGTTCACACTCTGCTCTGGAATCCCAGGAGTTTCTCTCAGCAACTTGCCATTCGTCGTCTTCCGACATGTGCAAGCCCTCCTGGATGCTGACACTGTGCTCCAGGGCGCACCCCCTCCCTGGAGGATCGGAGGGTCGGCTGAATGCTGAGGCTGTGGCTCTCCGCAGGGGACAGCCATATTGAGGTGGGAGGAGGAACTCTTCAGCAGGACGAACAGATCATTTATATTGCCTCTGGGACAACAGAATGAAGGGGTGCTATTAATCATAAATTAGTAATTAGACCAGCAAAACAGGTGTCAACTAAACTGTCCTACATATACAGAGCTGACACATGACAGAGGATTATGCTTTTTGTCTGTCATTTGGGTAGAAGTCACAGGGAAAAAGTTTTCAGTTCATATGGAAAAAGGATTTCGAACAGAGACCCTCCAACAACAGTATGTGGCGGTGAGCACCCTGTCATGCAGATACGCAAGAAGGTACCTGACAACCCACCCACCGAGATGCTGTGCATAGAAGACACTGACATGGCAGGGAAACGCCTTGGGTGGTGTCTGTGATCTGAGGTGCCTACTCTTTGTCCTCTCTGCAGATGGGGGTTAGTAGCTTGTCTGATACATGGGACCAGACCCTGCCAATCTGATTCGTGCACACACACACACACACCCACTGGGGCTGAAGGAAAAACACACCAGGACTGAAAGGTTAAAGACTTATTTTTAATAATTAATACTCACTGGTGCTGATAGGTAATGTAAATATCTTTTTGTTTAAAATGTTAGATTTTACAGTATAGTCTTGTCTTCAAATAAAGACCATTCTGTGATATGTAAGCAAAGATATGATCAAAACAATTTGAAGTGGATTGGAAGTAGTTCTGATGAGCCAGCTTAGGTTTGATGGATCAAGTTCGGTCAATAAATAATTGTACTTTGGTTAATTAAGATGTTAACATTGAGGAAAAATGTAAGGGTGGGAAATACAAGGGGACTCCTTGTACCACTTTTGCTACTTGTCTTTAAATCTAAAATTAGATTTTGAAAAAGCTTGAGTCCTTTGCTCCTGAGCCCTGACTGATGGACCCCGCTCACTCTAAGCTCAGCTTCAGAGGAGCATCTCAGAGTCCCGCTGCCCGGCTGGGAGTCCTCAGCCACCCCACATGTCTTGCAATTGTACCTGCCACCTACTAGTGTGATTTCCTGACCATGCGACAGCTGACAACTTCCTCATCTTATTCTGAGCTTCTTTTGGACTGAAAAAAATTGTTTGCATTTCGTCTTTACTTCCTAACACCAAGCCCCTTTCAGTATTCAGTACATAGCTCTTAAATGAATTTATAAATCAATCCAACTTGAACAGGTTTTACAAATTTTGCTTTCTTTTTAAATTTTTTGGTAAAATATGCATTACATAACATTTATCATTTTTACCATTTTTGGTGAGTGCACAAGTCAGTAACATTAAGTACATTACAATGATGCGTTATTTTTCTATCATATTAAATGGCTTAAATTGGCCACAATGATTAGAACTGTTCGATCCACTTAATCTAGACCCATGGGATTTGTGACACTCAGAATTAGTGTAATCCCACTCATACCAGATGCCTGCCACCAGAATCTGTTTAACATCAAGTGTGGGGTTTTTTTCACCCCATTTGAACCAGTGAATCAGTGAAAACTGGCTCTGCCCAGGCTCTGGGCCCGAAGTCAGCTCTCTTTCTTTGGTCTGACCCCTTGCTTTGCCACTTTCTCTTTTTTCATGCTTTCCTCCCTGGAGTCTTCTGCCCTGTCGCACTCCCTCCACCCCCACAGCACCCATCCCTGGTTCTGCCTGGCTCTGGGACAGGAAACTTGCCTTCTACCACTACCTTCACTGTCACACCCTGCACCTGCACTTTTAAAACAACTCCTGCTTTGGACTTGGGAGACAATGGTAAAAAATAGGGTGCCTCATATTTAGGGATACTGGCTGTATTTGGATCACCTCTCCCACCCCCTTCATGGCGAGGAAAGACGTTTTCTCTCCTTGCTGTTTCCTACCTCACTAGCTCTAGACACCTGTCTGTCGATGTACAGAGTGTAGCACTGCATTAGGAGTCCAGAATCTGGGCTCCAGCAGTGTTCCTGCCATTAACTAGTTGTATAATTGTGGTCATGCCCTTTTTGGGACAGTATTTCCCAATTAGTAAAAAGATGGGCTTGGGTATACAGATCAAAGTTTGATGATAAGGATGATTACAATGATGATGATTTTGTGGCGCGTTTTTTCTTACCACACAGTATTACCCTAAATAATCAAGAAGCAATGCTGGACCACTCCTGCCAGGGAGTGTTTTCTTCTTCCCCATGCTGCCTAGCCCCAGGTAGAATTTGGAGGGCTTTTGTCCTTTCCTCCTGCCTTCAGGAGCCCAGTGAGTCTTCTCTTGTGTGTGAATATGTGAGTAACTGTGACTGTGTGTGCCCTTTAGACAAGGGCTCTTTCCGTCACTGACTTCTCTGCTCCGGTTTACAGAACAATTTTTCTTGCTGGCTTACTGCCCCAGCCCCATCCTACGCCACAACCCGAGGATGCCCACGTTCCTCCTGTACTCCAGTCCTTCGATAAATCCTGTAAACTTCAGGATAAGACTCACGAGGAATTCAAGACCTTCCACCATCTGGCCCTCGCTTACCTCCTGGTTTCACCAGACATGGCTAGCCCGGACCACTCTCCCTTCCACTCTCGCCACCCTCTCACCTCTGGCTAGACTGCCAGTCCAAGTGTGGGATGGGACCCGGGGATCTGCCTCTTTTCATCCTTGGAAGAGGCCTTTCAGGAGTCACAGGGAAGGACTGGGGGGCTGGTTCTTTTCGAGGCGGCCGCCAGGCGGCGGCAGGAGCAGCCCCGGATGACAGCAGGAGGCCGCGAGCGCGGGAGGGAGGAGGGACGCAGGAGCGCGGGTCCGGCTCTCGGATCGCAAACTCCGAGCCAGAGCTTTCCGCGCGCGCCCGAGCCGCCGGCTGCCCGCGCGGCCCGACGCGGAACCGGGGCGCAGCGGGAGTCCGTCTAGGGTGGACGCAGGGGGCGGTGGCTGCGGCAGCCGTCCATGAGGCGGGCTCGGGCTGCCCGTCACCGGGAACCACGCGGGGTGAGGCGAGGCGAGGCGGCCGCCGGCCGCTCCGGGACGTGGACCGCCAGGTGAGCAGAGCTGCCCGTGCCGCGTGCCCCGCTCCCCCGCGCACTGGGTCCGCGCTGCCCCGTCCCCGCCCCGGGCCCCGCCGCCGCTGCCTCTTGGGCCCCCTCTGAGCCGCGGCGCGGACGGCGCGGGGCGCCAGGGCGCAGTGGGTGTGTCCGGGGCGCTCAGGACGGCGCCCGCAGGGGCTCTGGGAGCCAGCGGCGCCAGGTCCTTGCTAACGGCTGCTCTTCCTTTCCTCTCTTCCCTTCCTGGAGGATTTGCTCTGTCCCTCCGGCGCCAGCACTCACCCTCCGCCCTCCAACTCTGAAACTCTAGGGGCTGTCGGCTTTGGCGGTCCCGGAGGCAGTGCCCTCGTGCTCTGGGTCTCGGCAGGGGGCTGGAGAGTGCACACCCAGCCTGCGTGCCCCCACCCCACTGCGTGCCCCCACCCCACCGCGGCCGGAGAGCTGGCTGGTCCGGTCACGGTTGAAGCGCGTCGAGCTGCGGGCCTCGGCCACGCCGTTTCCTAAAAAGCCTCAGATCCTCGTGCGTCTCAGCTAAGCCCTGGCAGCCCAGCGTCTGCGGGAGTCGGAGAGGATGGGTTGTTTCCACCAACTCGACACTTCCCCGAGTGCAGGCCAAGTACCTGCAGTCCCTTGGCACGCTCTTAGAATTAGCTTTTCCAGAGCTAGTTCACCTTGGGGCTTCAGGGGCTTGGGAGTTATTTTTTTTTCTTTGAAATAACATCAGCCCAATCTTGGGAAGGGGCTTCAGGACGTTCTTAGGCCCACGTAGCATCTGGAATGTGTGGGTTTGGTGTTTCCTGCGTGGTTCATACCCAGCTCCGCACCCGCCCCCCCCGCCCCAGCCTGCACTAGTAATGCCTGTTGATTGTGTGTGCTTGGGTCTCTTCCTGTCTCTGTGACCCCACCACGCAGCACTTCTCCCTTCTGCAGGCTGTAAGCGAATCTGAAGTCTTGGACCTGGTAGCTGAGCAATCTTGCGGGATGCCTGCTGGAATTTTGAATAAGAGAAACAGAGACCCAAGAGAGGTCTAAGGAATTATCTTGTCCAACTGTCATTTCCCAACTGGAGGCACCCAGACACAGAATACTCTAAAGATATTTCAAAGATTGCATAGTGCTTGAAACCTGCACAACCTGCACATGTCTATCTTCTCCTCCATTGATAGAGGTGATGAAGTGGTTGGGCTTAGTAAGTTCTTACTGGGTCTCAATATATAAAGAGGCAAACATTTTAAGAACGTGATTTAAACACAGTACTTCACAACTCCTATAAAATTTTGTTGGCACCATAGTTGAATTCCTTTAGAAAATAAAATCCCTGCCCAGGAATCGATGTGAGGAAGCAGATGGGAGTCCTGGGACTTTCCTATGAACCTTTGCAGGACTGGAGCAGGGGCTTCCCCAGGGGTGCTGGCCTGGAAAGTGAGGGTGCAGTATTCACTGAATAAGCAGTATATCCGCCTGACTTTTGTGGGGAGTCCTGGTGGGTTCAGCTCATGTGGGCTTGTCCTTGCCCGCCACTGAGCAGGGCACAGGTGCGTCTTATCTTTATCTCTGTCTCCCCTGTCATGGACAAAAGTTTCTAACTGGCTGTTAGGAAAAAATAAAATAAAATAAAATACAACCCAGAGTTGGGGAGTAAGATCAGGGTTGGAAATTCTGACTTGGAGGTGTTACGGTTTTTTGTTTTGCTTAGGAATGCTTGTCGTGATTGCAACCAATTACACTAGGGAGAGGCCAGATGTCATCCCTCTCCTCAGTCCCTCACATTTCTGTCCATGGCACCACCTTTTCCCCAGTTGTCCGAGAGTCTCAATGTCAGAGTGCTCCCGACTCCCCTTGTCCCACTCCCCACATTCATTGCTCATTCATTACCAAGTCCCTTCTGCATTCTTTTCTGATATCTCTGAAAATTATTTTTCTGTCTCCATTCCTTCTGCCTCCACCTTACGTCCAAATTACAGTGATAATCTCCTCTCTTGACTCCTGGCCACGGTCTCTTTTTTCATTTTAATCTATCTTCTTTCATGCTGACAGATTAATATTCCTAAAATTCTGATTTCAGCACATCATTCCTCTCAAGAAATCACAATACCGCCCCCCCCCCACACACACCAGATTCATTTCTATTTAATTTGCCTTCAGCAGATATTTTCAAGTATCTGCTGTGTGCCAGGGACTGTTAGCTGTATGCTGGAGCTTCAAGGAAGAACAAAACCATGTCCTTGCCCTCAATTTGTTGACAGGCTAGCAGATGATTAATGGCCACCTGGGAGAGAAAGAGACATAAAGAAATAACCACATGCAAAAAAAACAATGCAGAATATTGGGGGTGTGCAAAACATCAAGGAGGCACAGATGAGGGACACATTTTTCTGCATGGGAGGAGCTAGGGAAGTTACAGCTAGGCTTTGAAGCATGAGGTGGAGTCCAAAGAGGGAGGAAAGGCTGGAAGAAGGAGGGGTACTGGCTAGGGGGAAGAGCTTGAGCAAAGCTCTAGAGATATGAAAGTGCTGCTATGGACAGGGTTGAACCAAGGTCATTCTTCATCTGGGCATTTAAAACCATCTTAATTCCAGTGTGCTTTATTGATGCAAGAGCACCCCAATTCTTTCCTGCCTGAAACCCTCCCTCCACTTACCCAGCCTCTTTATTGTGGCTCAGAAGTTCAGAGGTCCTCTCTGCTAATTCAGGCCTCGCCAGGAAGTGTGTCCCAGCCTCCGTGCACACTCCGCTCTCTCTCCCCCCTGGACTACCTTCTGTGTCCTCCTGCATTCTCTGCCCTGACTCCCCATTCAGCCTGGACAAGTCCGGGTGAGCAAGCCACATCTTCTCAGGCAACCTGAAGTTTCTCCAGGCAGCCCCTTGGCCTCTTCTCTGTGGGCCTCTCCCAGGTGGGTAGCACAGTGCTAGCTCATTACTGGCACCAGCAAAGTCCGAAACGTGACTTGACAGGGTCCCACTTTCCCCATCTTTCTCTTCTTTTCTCTGAATGTCCTCCCTGTTATCTGGGGTGTGTGTGCTCATGTGCACAGTATGTATGTGTGGATATAAAGGTTCTTGTCCACTTATTGACTGTCTTCTCTGTGAAAATAATGGGTCAGAAATGTTATGTCAGTAACATATGGCACAGACTGATGTTGGGAATGGGGGGGCGTTTGGAGGAGGGAGGGTGTTCAGTGGGAGGTCCTTGCTCTTCTGACTCTGCTCCTTTTCAGGACCCCTCCTCTTCACTCTTCCTCGGCAGGATCCGTGCCCTGAGGCTGGGCCACCGGACATCTCCTGTGCCTGCTTCACCCTCTTTTCTTTCCACAATATGCCAACATTGACTTCCCTGGTTTCTGGGGGCCTCGCTGGCCTGATGAGCTTACTCGGCTTATGTTTAGTGAGCACTGGTGTGTACTGTGCTTGTGCTTTCATCCTCCAGCAACCTGTGATGGAGACGTCATCATCTGTATTTTATAAGGAAGAAGACTCCGTGTTACTTGCCTGAAGTCAACAACTCAGGTTTTGAACCTAAATCGTAGAACCCAGCTCTCTAAGTCTGGTGCTCTTTCCAGTGCATTGTGTTTTCCTGAAAGGGTTGTCTTAAGAACATCTGAATCAGAGTTTTTCCCATCAGGATCTGGTGGGGAAAATTTTTTTAAAAAGATTCCAGGGTGGACGTGGGCCTAGGAGTTGACATTTTTAAGATTGTCTCAGGCTATTCTTCTGCAGGCTCAGGTGTGAGGTGACAGGTGGTCAGATCCTATGCCACTTTATTCCAGGTACAGGCTCCTTTCTAACAGAGGCCTTTGACTCTAAGGCACAGGTGGCAAACACAAGGCCCGTGGGCCGAATTATCCAGCCTGGCACCTTGTTTCTACTGGGTGGCAGCGCTGAGTTCTCGCTTAACTGTTAAGGAGTAGTTACATTGATACAGTCCTAAAATTACATTCGGCCCTTTGAAGGCAATCCTGAGGTTGATGTGGCTCCCTGTGAAAATGAGTTTGCACCCCTGCTCTAAGGAGTGAGCCATGGAGCATGGTGGCCCGGGCCAGGTGGAGAACCCTCTTTTCGTGAAAGGGGTCTTTAGCTCAGTCCTGAAAGCACACACCCCACCTGCTGATGGGAGCGGGCATGGAAGTCCTGCCTCCATTGGGCTTGCTATGAACTGCTTTCCAGGCCTGAGCCAGTGCTGAGGGAGAAGGATCGGGGTGGGTTGTTTGGGAACTCCAAGTTTCCTGGGGTAAGGAATGGGCTGGGATTCCCCCAAGAGGACCGACCATCCCTTGCCAGCAATCCCCACTAGGCACAGTGAGGTGCACCAGGACGGGGTCTGGTCATTGACAGAGTTCCTTCATTCTAGAAGCCTGTATTTTGCCCCTCTCCAACCCCTAGCCTTAGTTTCCCTATCTGTGATAAGGGGATGGGCAAAGCCTGGAGGGGGCTGCAGGGGCCAGTGTGCAGGCATGTAGAGCGTTTGGTGAAGGCCTGGCACATAGTAGGTGTTCAGTGTCAGTTTTTGTCCCATTTTTTTATCTACTTGTATCTCATCAGTGCTTGGCAGGCTCTTGGTGCCCAGTATATGTGCTGTAGAAAAATATATAATCGTAGGCCCTCTCAGTTCAGGGGGCTTGGGTCTAAAGGGCCGACTCTTGCAACCTCATGTTGAAACCCAGTACATGAAGCTGTGCAGTAATAACAGCAATGAATTCTCCATTCAGCATCCTCTCTCCACACCAGTTTTTCTTTAGGTTCCTCCAAGAAGAATCTAAGAAGCCAGTAGGTAGCAGTTTTCTTTATTAATGGTTAGTCATCCTGGTACGTGGTCTGTTTCTACCGTTGTCTTCTTTTTACCTAATCTTTCACCTAAACACACTGCACATCATCCTCTTTGAGGGGCCTTGCCGAAGCCGATCACTCAGTGGTAGGTGCCTGGCAGAATTGTCCCTTAATCCCTCTCCTCTTGGGAGTGGTCCAGAGGACACAGGGGCAACCATGCACTGTGGTATCTTGTCCCAGAAGGGTGGCACTGGGTGGCCCTGGACCTGGGCTGGGCTGGGCAGGGGCGGGGCCTGCCCCACCCTCCCAGCCAGCTGGCTGGCTGCCTAAGGGCTGGCCAGTAGTGAGGACCCAAGTAATGAGTGATTAACGGGCGCCCCATCTAATCTCCTGCCAGGGGAAATGAAGGGCCAGCCATGGGCCAGGCTCGTCTTGACCTGCTCCAGGTGGGCTTGGAATGCACCCAACTCAGGATGGGGATTAAGGCTTGAAAGACAGGAGGAAATGAGATGTTAACCCTTTAGACCATGGACCTCAGAGCCCAAGCAGGGAAATGGCAAGGGGATTAGCTGCAGACATCCAGTGAAGGGGATGCAGCCCTATGACGGCCACAAACCGTGTCTTGGAGCTAGCCATTTTTCTTGCAAGCTCAGTCACGGGAGAGGTGAGTTTCTTATGAAAAGGGCACACAGACAGCTGGGAGGCTGCTCTACCCGCTTGGATCACATCAGCAAGTTAGAAATTTGTTGTTGCTGGATAGACTTTCCCTCCTGAAGCGCAGAGCCTCAGGCTGCTTGTCATTTTTGGGAAGGTAGAGGGGTGAGTCTGGCACTGCCGGACACCCCCTTTTCCCTGGCGGGCTGCAGCGCGGCAATAGCTGTGGGGAGCCAGGCCTTAGGCCTTGCCTCCACTGTGCTGTGCGTCCCTGAACAGCTTCCTTAACTTCAAGTGCAGTAGCTTTCCAACCTGTAAAAGGGGGTAGGGGGTGAGATTCATGACCATGTAAAATGTGTAAAGCAGCCTCGGGCACGTGGAAGTGCTGTGTGAATGTTTGCTAGCATTTTCCCCTCACTTATCCTCCCTAAGATCTGAGAGCAGATCTTCTCCAAAGGATCTAAGCAGCTTCTCCTCCCCCCCTCTAAGACTTGCTTAGGGTGAATTGAAAACTAGTCTTTGATTGATCTGCTTGTTTGACCCCTGACCTTCACATGCCTGGAATTCTGGTCCTCTTGCCCCTCCCTTTGCTGCTGGCTCCCTGCCTCCACCTGCCCTTTTATTACACTGCCTGCCCTTGCCCCGCCTCCACGCCTGGCCCGGAGGCCAGACCTGGTGGGCTGGGCAGTGACGCTTGCCTGATTCTTGTGTGGGACAGTCACTTCCACACCAGCTCTCCCGGCGGTCAGCCTTGCTGTGACGTGACAGCCAAGGACAGAGGCTGAGTCTAGAGTGGAGCTGCTTGGAGAGCAAAACCTGAGCTGTAGAGACCATCCTCTCTACAGTAGTGCTTTTAGGCAGGGAGCGGGAATGTTTAAAAACAAAGTCTTTGATTTACTTTTTTGGTATCATAAAGATACTGCTGAACTGTGCTTCATTTTTTTAACTGTGTAAACTTTTTAAACAAAATGTATTATTTAATAAAGTGAATTTTTTAAAAGTTTAAAAAAATGGATACAAATTAAATCCGCTTTCTTTTGTTTTCTCTGAGCCCCTTTGCCTCATCCTTGTTTGAAGCTATTAATAGTAACACATCAATGGTTGAGAGGAAGGTCAGGCCACAGGGAGGCCCTGTGAGACTGGATGAGGGTTTTTGTTGCTGGTTATAGGTGAGGCTTGGAGGTGGAGCCCTATCTTCAAGTTTTGAAGTCTCATTATAGGATATGCACTGATGTTCTAGCTTCTAGCTCCACTGAGTGTCTTTTCCAGAACAGACAGGTGCCCCGCTTGCCTTTAGTGAGGTTTTAGTCAAGGCCCAGGGTTTCATTCTGCTTGAAGTTCAATCTTTTGGCCAGCTAAGAGAGAAGGAACCACTATATTAGAGAGTTCCTGTAATGTTAGGTACTGCATTAACATATTTTATCCTCTCAACAATCCATGTGAGTTGGACATTATTACTCCTGTTCTACAGCCTAGAAACCTGAGGCTCAGAGAGGTTAAGGAACTTACATGAGCTCACACAGCAAGTAGATGTCAGAGTTTTGCCTGAATTCCAATTCATCTGACGCTAAAACCTGTGAGCTGGGGAAAATAATGAGCCAGTCAGTGCCTCACTCTAATTGTAATCCACCAAAAAGCCTAATTGTAATCCACCATTTTAAAGTGTATAATTTAGTGGGTTTTAGTTTATTCACAAAGTTGTGCAACCATCAACATTACCTAATTCCAGAATATGTTCATCATCTCAAAAAGAAACTCCAAACCCATCAGGAGCCACTCTCCCCTCCTCCCTCCCCCAGTCCCTGGAAATCACTCATCTACTTTCTGTCTCCACGGATCCTGGACATTTCATGTAAATGGAATTATGCAATATGTGGTCTTTGGTGATTGGCTCCTTCCACTAACAGTAATGTCCTCAAGGTTCGTCCATGTTGCAGTATGTGTTAGCACTCCGTTCCTTTTGATTGTGGTGTCACCCACTTTTAAAATAAAAAGTAAGCCGACTACTTTGCTCAGAGAAGGTGTGAAGTTCCAGTGTCAAAACAGATGCAGCTCAAAAAGACACCCAGTCTTTACCGTGGGCGAACTGAAAGGACGGTAAAAACAGGGGCAGGCGCAGTGGGAGCTCTGGCCGGTGTGGGTTGGGGCGGGTGCCGGCTGGTGGCAGCTGGCTGGGCTCCTAGGTCTGCAGTAGCAGGCAGGCCCAGCTTCTTTCCTCTGGACACCTTGTTGGGCTGCCGTTGGTTTGTGTCATCGGCAAAGTCTGTGGGGATCCATCCTGGAGAGGCGGTGTGTGTGCCACCGACCCTGCCTGGGGGTGCGGTGCAGACCTCGCGCGCACCGCCTCTCCTAGGGCTGCAGCCCGCTGTCCGGTGGTGCGTGCTGAGACAGCACTGCGGATCAGCCTTTACAGTTTCTACATAGGACACCTCATTGTTTTCTGATTACAAAAAATGACGTCTATTTCTAAGATATATTTATTGTAGGAAACTTACAGTATAGAAAAACAATGAAGAAATAAAAAATCATAGTTCTCCAACCAATGATGGCCATTACTTTTAATATGCATCTTTCTACTATCTACCCTATATACATATGTATACACACAGTTTTTTCTTAAATTTTTTTTATTTATTGATTTGACAGAGAGAGAAAGAAGCATTGTCTTGTTGTTCCACTTTATTTAGGCATTCATAAGTTACTCTTGCATGTGTACTGAAGGGGGATCGAACCGACAGACCTGGAATATTGGGATGGTGCTCTAACCAGCTGATCTACCTGGCCAGGGCCACATACACACAGTTTTATAAAACTGGTATCATGTTGAACATACTGTTTAGTTCACTAATTTTTTTCACTAAACAATACACCCTGTATTGTTATATTTATTGTTAGATGCATTGTTACATAAGGTTAATTTTCTGTGAACTTGTCGCTATTCTTCCAAAGCATGATTTTATTAATAGCTGCAGAATATTTTTAAAATACTAATGTTGCTTAAACAGTCCCCTATTTTTGGACATGTTTATTTTCATTTTTTCAATATGATTTATAAATATAACTATCTTTTGTGCATTTTTTATATTTCTGTTAATGCATTGCATTGTTTCTGGACAAAAGATAAAAATATTCTTAAAGTACTTGATACATACAGTCAAGTACCTGTACAGAAAGACTGTATGATTTATAACTCTACAGCTCTTATTTTTTGAGTTTTACTGTGCATGTAACTTTAGCAAACCATCCCCTCTCCCTCCTTTCTCTTCTTCCCCCTCCCCTTCCTCCTCCTCTTCTTCCTCTTCTCCTTCCTCCCCCACTTCACATATCTGCATAGTACACTAACAGCTTACATTATTGTTTTCTCCTTGATATTTGCCTATATTTTAATTTAAGCATGTGCACATTTGTCTTTTTCACATGTGATTCTATGGAAACATTTCCCACTCTTGACCTAGTCAGGATTTCTATATTTTTTAATCGTCACTCATTTTTATTGATTTTAGAGAGAGAGGAAGGAAAAGAGAAAGAAAGAGAAATGTAGATGTGAGAGAGAAACATCGATTGGCTGCCTTCCACATGCACCTTGACTGGGGATCGAACCTGCAGACTAGATTATGTGCCCTAACTGGGATTGAACCTTCAACCTTTTTGGTGTATGGGATGATGTTCCAAACAACTGAGCCACCCGACCAGGGCAAGGTTCACATTTGTAAGTGTAATGACCATCTCCATCATTTTCTCCATCATCATTCCCCATTCCCTGTTAGCAATCTAGGTTTCTAGTTTTTCCCTAATCAAAAATTAGTACTACCAAAATGAATGTTCAGTTTGCTGCAATTTCTCTTTCTTCTTCTCCTCTCCTCCCCGCCTCCCCTCTCCTCTCCTTACTCTCACATTCTGTTTTGAAAACTCAGTTCCCAGCCATGTTATTAACCAGGCCAAAAACAGGAGCCTTTCTATTAACATTGATGCTGCTCAGAAGCTTGTCAGAGAAGATGCACCCTGGAGCCCGTGAGAGCACCAAGAAAGAATGGGTGCTTGTTTTCTGCCTCCCCTTTCCATTCCTTAGTAGGTACTGCTCTTCTTTCAGGCTCACAGTTGGGGAACTCGGCACCTCTTCGAGGAAGAGATGTAAGAGCACTATGAGGTGGGGACTTTCTTAGTTACACACAAGGAAACTATGGCAGTTTCATACAGTCTTCACATGTACTCAGAATCACACAGTACGTGCTCTTTTGTGACTGGCTCCTTTCACTAAGGTCTTGGCAACTTCTGAGCTCATGCTAATATGCTCCAGTGGTTCTGTGTGGGCGTCACTATGCATTCCTTCCCTTTGGCACTCAATGCTTCTGTGCTCTACTAGGCATCAGGTACCCTGCTTTGTGAGTGGTGTGAATCCCTGTCCTGACTTTGCCACTTATTACAGCGTGTGTGGAGTGAACAGCAAACTCCTGGAGCTTTAGTTTCCTCATTTGTGCGGTGGACTAATAATCACTGTCCATGCTGTAGGAGGTAGAGAAGACAGCATACGTACAGTGTGCATTCCTACAATGAAACAAAGTGCCTACTATATACCTTAAAGAGCACAACAAGGTCCACCCAGCTTAAAGGTGAAGATGGTGTTTCTGCGGGGTGAGGGGGGGACCTGCAGCCTTGGAGGGACAGGCGGAGAGGGTGATCAGTGTGATCAGCATTATGCAGCAGGGAGGCTGGGGACCCAGAGGAAGGGCCTCACACTGAGACGGGTAGGAATTTAGAGAGACTTGAGCCCTTCCTGCAACCTTAACAGAGGGAACAATCTTGGGAGGGGGGGGGGTGCGCTGGAGGGAGGAAGTAGAAGCCTGTTATGTTTTATGGTAGGATGACATTCTTCAGGACCTCACGGGATTCAGACCTCTCCTAATTCAGACTATTTTTCCCATAGAATAAATAAATGTAAAGAGTATGCATGTGTGCTTGATGCATTCTTAGAATACATCTGGGTTTTGCCTTAATGTTGCTTTTCACATTGTAGGTGTTATCTCTAACGTTGCACAGTGGGTTTGCTCATAAATGGCCCGCTTGGTATCTCAGGACAGTTACTTGGCTTCCTTGGTAGCCACACTGGCTGTTGTTGGTGCTGTCATCACGGCTCAGTGTGCTGTAGTCTGGCATCATCGTTAGACAGACTGTCTGGATCAGGGGTCAGCAGACATTTTTTGTAAAGGGCCAGAGAGTTAGTATTTCAGCTTTGCGTGCTGGATGGTCTTTGCTGTGACTAATCAACTCTGCCTCTTGAGCACAAAAGTGGCCATAGATGATACATAAATGAATGAACTGGGCTGTATTCCAGTAAAATTTTATTTATGGACACTGCAATTTGAATTTCATATAATTTTCACATAATAAAACAGTTTTCTTCTTTTGATTTTTGTTCAACCATTAGACAAAGAGAGGCAGTTGGGGCAGGTTTGGCCCTCTGGCCAGAGGTTGCTGACGCCGGGTCTAGATGACTACAATATTTGAAAATTGTTTTAAGTTGTAAAAAGAGTGAATATTAAAATTTCCCAATAGTCAACCAAATCACTCATAGAAGTTCCAGGGTTCATTAAAGTATAGCTTAATTCACAAGTTCTATTATCAGCCTGTATGTTACCACCTTAGGCCATTACTTCACCACAGTTTGTAGTTCTTTAAGAAGTTATTCTAACAAATTTAACAATTTAAATCATGTTATTCAGAAATTTAGACATCAAATGACTTTATAAATTTCACAATTCAAATTGTATACCATGAAACTGGTTATTATTTCATACTGTCCTAGAGTCTAGCCACTCTGCCGCACTCTCAGCAGGCTGATGGCCATGGTGCGGGGGTGGAACTTGGTTCTGGCTGGAACTTTCATTCTAATAGCCAGGGGCGCATGTGGAAGGAACACTGAGGCTTGTGTCAGGCGTGTGGTAAATGTGGGATGAATGTTTGTTCCCTTTCTCTCTTCTACTCCCCTCCCCAAAGTTCTGTATATTTGGTCAGCACCAAAACATGCTGAGCCTCTTTGAAATTGTTACTTTTGGTTCTGTCCACATGCAGTAGAGTCAGTAACCTTTTTAAATGGAAATAAAAACAAAGGCTGTTAGAAAGCAGTTTCCTCTCCTGGGTCACTAGCTTTCCCCTGCTGGAGAATAAGCAATGCTGTGCTGAGGCCTCCGGCCAGGGCCAGACAAGAGGCCCCAAGACTACGGAAGGCGCCTCCAGCAGGGCACAGACCCCCGCTGTCCAGCCAGGAGCTTGGCCTGTGGGCTGCCGTGTGTTCTGCAGCTCCTGGGTGTATCTTTGTGTCAGGGATTCCGACAGTAGGAAAGCCAAGATCCTCTCCAGATGAAAGACCACCAGCCCTGAAGGTGACTGTGATGCTGTAGTTCTTGGCTCACGAGTATGGCTTTTCTGTGTGTGTTGGATTAGGAGGTCTGTCTTCAGTAGATGTGTGTTTGTGTTGTTTAGGGGGTGATGGCACATTACCACGTGTGCTTTCTGGCCTTGGGGTCTGGCAGGATGTGGAGGGAGGCAGCTACTACCCTTTGGCTGGTTAGATTTTTATATTGGGCTGGGGGCTGGCTTGTCCTGTGCTGTAGGAACTCTTCGGATTATAGACAAGTGGTCTTGGAGCCACGGGCATGGGCATTGAGCTCTGACTTCACCACTAACTTATCAGTTGGCCTCCAGCAATCCATGCTTCATCTCTGGAGCCATTAACTCTTCATTCCTGAACGAATGGTGATGTAGCCTTGGCCATTTCTGAGCACCTGTTCTCAGTTGAGATGTGTGGGGAGCTTGGACTTCCACTCCACTCAGCAGGACTGAGACATCTCTCCTCTCCCCACTGAGGTGGTCAGAGGAAGCCCAATGGCAAGTCAGAGCCCTTATCAACACCCAACCCAACAAAGCCACGCATCACCTTCTCCCCACACCTGCCCCTGCTGCCCACATGCAGACTCCTACCCTCCCAGCCAGGGGGATATTGGTGCAGGCCTGTCACATAGCTGGAACTTCCACACCTGCTCAACAGTAACAATGAGATCCCTTTGCCCCTTGGGTATCGGTGGAAGTCACGCGGGGCACCTGGACTTCTACCCCTGCCTGACCATAATGAGGTGGTGTCCCCTGCCCCTGCTGGAACAGCACCATGTTTAAGGAAAACCCAGGGCCTCGTCACCTGACACCTAAAATGTCCAGGCTTTAACTGAAAATCACTTATCACACCAAGAAGCAGGAAGATCTCAAACTGAGTGAAACGAGACTCTGAGTCACTGCCGGCGCTGAGGAGACGGACGTGTGGGAACTGTCCCACAGAGGTTTTGAAGCAGCTGGCATCACAGCACGTCAGTGAGGTAGTCATGCTTGAAAAAACATGAGAAAAATACAGAAAGAGTCTCAGTAAAGAAACTGAAGCTATAAAGGAGAACCAAAAAGAAAATTTTAGGACTGAATAAAACAGTAACTGAAACAAAATCTCACTGGGCGGTCGAAACTGGAGAATGGGAATGGCAGAGGAAAGAGTCGATGACTTCGAACGTGTAGCAGTAACATTACCCAATCTGAACAACAGAGAGAAAACAGATTGCGGAGAGGAAAAAGAATAGATCCTCAGGGACCTGTAGGCCTTGACAGAAGATATGATGTGTGTTTGAAATCCTAGGAGAGAAGATAGAGGGTGGGACTGGACGAAGTACTCAATGAACTAATTGCCAAAAACTTCTCAAGGTGAGGATAAGACACAAACATACATATTCAAGGAGCTTACTGAATTCCAAAGAGAAATCTATACCAAGATACTGTGTCGTCAAACTTCTGCAAATAGTTTTGAAAAAGAAGAATAAAGTAGGAAGAATCAGTCTACTAGGTTTCAAGACTTACATAACTACAATCCTCAAGACTATGTGATGTCGGCAGAGGGATCGGCACATGGGTCAGTGGAACGGAACAGAGAACCCAGAAATATGCACCTCTGATTTCTGACGAGGTGCATAGGCAAATTAGAGAAACCCTGACTGTAATTATCTGGAGGATGATTTGGATGAGGCTGGTGGACATGGAGGGAGAGATCATTTGTAAATCTGAGAGAGAATACAAGCGAAGAGTTGAGTGTTGGCAAGAGACTGGACCTAGGGCACACAGGAGGGCGAGTCACAGAAGCCCAGGGAAGCTTTGGGCTTTATTCACTGGTAGGATGGTGATGTCACTACCAAAGGAGGACACCTGGGCAAGTGGAGAGCGTGGTATGGAGCTGGTAACCTGGTCCCTCTATTATTCGTCTTAGGTGGGCCATCAGCAGGAGGAAATTAGAAATACAGAAAAGCAGCATGAATAAGAGGATAGGTCTTGAGATGTTGGTTTCTGAGACCTCAGTGTGAACGAACGGCCAAAGAGGTCACAGTGTAAGGGACCTCACCCAGCCTACACAGCTTATTAGTGAGGGCTGGGTTATTGCTAGTGTTTTTCTAGGCCTGGTTTAGGTCACAGGGAGACCAACAAGACAGACAGAAGACACCAGAAGAGAACGGATTTGCATGGCCATTGACAATGGAGTACAAGAAAAAGGGTATGGTAACAGTTTTATTCTTGCTATACCCAATTGCCTTTTATTGTTCCCCTTGACCTCTGGGTGACCTTTGACCCCTATGACTTGCCCCTCTTGGTTTCCTTGAAAATGTTTCTTATTTTATGAGATAGCTCTCTGTTTCATTTATTATAATCTTAATTATGGCAGCTGATTTAAGCTTTACCTAATACCAGCCTGTCACAGAATTGTGTCAGGGAAGTAAGACTAATTTGCTAGGTTTCTGCTTTCTTCTGTGAGGGCACCCAGAGCCTTTTGGATACATTACACAGCAGTGACTGCTACAAATCATTGACTAGATTTCTATCACTGAAAAAAGCAATGACATAACTCAAGTGTCAATGCAGAGCTGAGCAGGAAAAGGCAAATCCTTTCCCCTGATGTTCAGAAGAACCAGGGGCAGAGTGTGTGGCTGGCTGATTTATGGTGGCTGCGGCACACTGAGCCGGGATGCGTTCTGGATGGGCAAATGCATGGGAGCACTGAGGAAATATCCTGGACTCAAAGCCACAGCCGCCCAGGAGTGAACAGGCCGGGCACAACCTCACACGCAGCATCTGCCCTGGCCAGGGCCCAGGCCACAGCCCCTGGGCTTGCAGATTTGATGTGGTGTCAGGAGACCCGACAGGCGTTCTCTGTCGTTGTGCCAGACAAGCCGTGCTCCAAGGATTGAGTGTCTGGGGCCTAGATCGCGTGGCTGCCGCGTACTAGCTCTGTGACCTCAGGCATATTGCTTCACTGCTTGCAGCCTCAGTCCCCTTTTCTGTAAAATAGGGAGGTCAGCAACACCTTCCTCAGAGAATTGTCTTGAGAATCAATCAAAATATCTGAAAAGTGTTTAGCCTAGCCTGTCATGTATGGTGTACTTAATAAATTTTTTAAATCCCCAATCCTAGCTTTGTCTATAATTAACTGAAAACTTTGCACCAGTCATTTTATTTCATTGAGTATCAATTTATTCATCTGTAAATCATGAATTCAAAATGGTGAAATTTGGGAGTTGGGCTAGAATCTCATAGTGTTTTCGTGCTTTGTGATTCTCTGATAAAATATTAATCTGAAAAGTCACAAAGGATGTAATGGATTGATTCAAAGACATAAAATAAAAACTTATTTACATAAAAATTATAAACAAAATTAAAAGACAAAAATTGAACTTAAAAGGGTCACTGACAAAGTAAGGGTTACCATCCTTAATATTAGAAAGAGCTCTTAAAATCAATTCAGAACATTATTAGCGCCACAGGAACATTGGTAAAGAGGCTGTAGAAAGAGACAGTACACGTGGCTAATAAAAATGAAAATCTGTTCCACTTTGCTAAGATCAAAAGAGTACGTATTAAAATGAGTTCCTTTTTTGTTTTTGCCTATTGCTACAAACACATGGAGTGCCCATCCGGTACCAGGGGTGCCCACCAGAAGGCTCCCTCCTAGGAGTACAGGCACATTTTCTGCTCTCTCGTGGTGACTGTGGCGCTCTGACTAAGCTGCGTAATGGAGCACGAGTGGTAGTGATGGAAGCTGCCTTTATGGAGCTGCTAGTTCAACCTGCTGCAGCTTCTCTTTTCCCCTGTTTGTTCCAGGATGGGAAAAAAGTAGTCAGGCTTTCGGAGGCCTAAGACGGTGCGGGAGCTGCTAGATGAAAGAGCCTGGGCTCCTGGATTTCTGCATGATTTTGTGGCGCAGAGTGGCCAGCCCTGCCTACCCACGTTAGACAGTGAACTGAACAAAATCCTTTTTGTTGTATTAAGTCATTGAAATGCTGGGATGGTTTGTTGTAGTACCCTAACTAATTATCAATTTAGGAAAGATTAGATAATGCTATCCCTTGGCAAATATGTCTATATCATCTACTACCTGTGGGATTTTAGGTGGAGTTACTCTTTGAAAATAGGCCATGTGTATGAAGGATCTTAAATAGTCATACCTTTTGGCTTAATGATTCTATTTTTAGAAATCTATTGCAAGGAACTAAGCAGCAAAGCAGAAAAGGAATTTTATACAAAGATGTTCATCACAGATTCCAACAATTAGGGAACCTAACTAGACATCTGGCTTTCATAGGATGAACCATTGTTATGCAGTGATTAAAAATATTTCTGAAGATTACTAGTGAGAAGTTTATGTTTTAACATAACAATGCAAAACTGTATATGTGATTTTGTTTATGTAGAAATATGTGTAAAACATGCAGATAATATGTATAAGCATTCTGCGTAGAATAAAGACCAGAAGGAAGAACACCAAAGAGTTTCACAGTGGTTAATTTGGATTTTGAGTTGTGAGTAATTATATCTTTCCTTTATGATTTTCCCAGTTTTTAAATTTTCCTCAGTAAGCATGTATAATTCTATAGACAGATTTTTTTCCCTAAAACAATATCACATTGCAGTGTTCCACCCAGCCCTGAAGTCTCCCCTTGGCCTATTTTGTGGATGAATGTGGTATTTTCTGTGAGTTTGTTCTTTCAGTGTAAGTGCACTTGGAGTACCCTCCTTTCCCAACATGCATGTGTGTTTTTGTGTGCGTGCACTTGTGTAGGTATACACAGATGCACCCAGGTGCTTGTCAGACTGGCAAGAAGCCATCTGTAGGTGGCAGCACCTGGACCTTGTATCAGAGGGAAGAGAAGGAAGACCAGGAGGGATGGTAGCTTAGCCTGAGCCGAAGCTGCCTTTAGTGCTATAGCCACCTGCCTTTCACCAGGTGGTTGTAGAGTACACAGATTTTTGGAATGAGGTGGATCATCTCTTGGAGAGGCCTTGGTGGCACGTCAAAAAAATCTGTGGTTCCCTCGCTGTGGCTGTCTGCTTTTGTTTCCTTTGATAACTGTAACCCAGGAATTAGAAACTGCTTTTGGCAGAGGATGCTGGGGAGAGGTTGCGTCTGAGCAGGGAGGAAGGCCAGAGTATGTCCCCAAGGCTTTGACTCCGAAGAGTGGCCTGCCTCGCGCACCATAGCTGCTCATTTGTGTGTGTTAGAAGTGGCGCAGAGGATGACCTCGCTGCTGTTAATTTCAGAAACAGTGAGCAGTTACCACAGAAAAGGAGAGTGTCTGTTCAGATCCTGGGCTGGGCAGCAGCACCTTGGAAACACAGCACGCTCATGCCTCGAGGAGAAGGCCCTCAAGTGAGACTGAACGTCAGTCAGCTGTCCATCATCACCAAACACCTACCGTGCCCCAGCTGCTACTCTAGGTGGAAGGAGTATACAAAATAAATCTTCAGGGACTCTTTCCTCTTTTGTAATCCCACATTACAGGAAGGAAGGATGAGCATAAATCATAATGATACACAATTGCTCAATTGGAGTTCTCCATATCAGACTTCCACAGAAGTAAAGAAATTCAACCAGATTTATCAAATGCTGTAAATCAATGACTAAGTAATATTTGGGGCAGAGGAAGTGCTCTTACTCAGTGTGTTTCTCCCGTTGATCTGCAGGGTCACTTGAAATGGAAAAAGCAACTGTGCAGAAACGGGAACAACTGGCTCATTTATTTTAAATGTCTCTCCTGCCTGATACTTCTGCCCTTGAAGGTTTGCTTAGTTACCTGGGAAATGTTTTTTTAGGGCTGAAAACAAATACAAATTCCGTCAATGTTAATGACCATGAAAATGGTGCAATTTGTGTTGAAGTCCTTAACTAGGCTGATTACCTAATTTCTCCAGGTAAGAAAGGAGAAGTCAGGTGCTTTCTTTAATAAGTAACAAAACCCACACTGAAAGGGGTGGACTTGAAAGTATTCTGGGAGTTTTAATAGTCTTCCCAACACGTCCTCCCAATTCAGATTCTGTAGGTTGTCGTGTTGCTGTGGGCAAATGAGCCAGTCTGTGGTGTGGAGCTTCCATGGGAAGGAAGGAATTCTGTGGCTGGGTTTGAATGTGACCAGGAAACACGGGTGGGCTCTGCATGGGCTCAGCAAAGACCCAGGGCAGAGGGAGCATCAGGAGAACATCCCTCTGGCTGGCTCTGGCCCAGTAGGAAGAGGCTGGACATGTGACCAGCCTGAGGCTACAAGGTCAGCTTTCCCAGTGCCCTGCTGCCGGGGTGGGATTCCCTGAAAGAGCTGTGGAGAGTGACGACGGCCACCAGAGGGCTTGGGAGGGTTGGGCCCTCCCTGGAGGCAACACACATCAGAGGTGGGTTAGCCCACCTTCCCTGGTCCTAGGGCAGGCTGTAGACATTCCATGAGCATCAGCAATAGCAGACAGAGTGTAACCAGATGTGGGCCCTGATTTCAAAGAAGTGAAAGTCTGTTAGACATGCTATTCATCCTTTATTCATTCCTCCATTCATCTGTTCACCCGTTAATTAATTCATCAGACTTTCATTGAATGGCCATTTGGACCAGGCCCAGGTGGGTAAAGATGTAAAGGTGAGAAAAACATAGCCCTGGCCTTGAGAAGCTCTCCATCCAGCATGTTTGGTATCTGGTAAAAGAGATGTCCCTTTTAAGCTTCTAGACCCTGTTTTAAGCTTCCGAGCTTCTGTGTCTCCACTGTGGACTGGCACATTGCCCACCACATTGTTCAGGAAAGCTATTTAAAGGGTGTCCCTGCCTCTGTTCTTCCTGCTCCAAATAATGCTTTCATTTTAAGTGGGGTGTACCTTCAAGAAATAAGAACACCTCTTTTTCTGCCTCTTGCTTTCTGCCTGCCCTTCTTGACAACCTTCTCCCTTCTCTAGTCAAAGTTCTTTCTCCAAGACCCACTGCATCTTTGCAGTTGAATGGCACGGAAGACACGGTGAATGCACCTCCTCCACTGCCCACCACCTCAGGATGGTGTGGGACAGCCTCCCCCTGATCCCCACTTCCCAGCTTGCTCCTCTCCACCTCCTCTTTGGCTCACTGGGCTTTGGTGGCTCCTTGGTCCTCTACCCTCTGTCATTCATTCACAATGTGCTCTTTCTCCACCAGGGTGTTTGTTTATTCACAAAACACATGAGTCCCTCATTTTCTTTTGAAGATTCCAGAAGCCTTAATTTTTCCCCAAACCTCGTCCCTCAGCCAGCTATTGCTTCCCTGTGCCTGAGATGCCAGCTCACATTCTTCTAATCCCTCAAGCCTGCCTGGTCCATGGAGGACCCCAACCCATAGGCATCCAGCGCAGGGTTCAGAGGGTGGACCCTGCAGTCACACTTCCTGGCTTTGAAGCCTACCAGCACGCCTAATTACTAGCTGTGGGCCATGGGAAATCCACTAACCTTTCTATGCCTCAGTTTTCTCCTCTGTAACCTGGGGCAGCATGAGTTATCCACTTCGTAGAATTTCTATGAGATTAGATGAGATGGTACATAAAGTCTGTGGTGCAGTGCCCAGCGTATAGCAAGAATAAGGGCATGCTCACCATAAAGTCTGCTGTGCTATTTACTGCTCTGGATATGGGGGCTCCTTTTTGCCTGTGCACATAGTCTGAGGTAATTTATCATTGTCAAAGAAATATTCATTTGTATATTTTTTAAAAATTGTTATTCTGCCTTAATACGTGTGTAGACTCCTCAAGGGCAGGGACCCTGCTGCACCCCCCTCATCCTATCAAGTATCTTGCACAAAGCCTAAGCCAGTAGGTGTCATGAGCTCATTAGCTGGTGACCAGACTGCCCCCAAAACAAACACTCAGGGACCTCAGGAGGGAGGGCGGAGCCAGCCTGCAGGAGCCATAGGCCACTCTGCTATGTTGCAACTGCAGGACTTCATGCATTCAGGCCCACGGTACTCCTTATCTCCAAGCTGGTCTTGAAGATGACACCTGGGAAAACACCCACACCAGCAACCCGTGTTTTGGTCTTTTAGGCCAGCCCTGTTTGTGTGGGGCAGAAGACACGGTCGAATGAGGGTTAAGTGCATACACTCTGTGCTCTGGCTGCCTGGGTTTGAGTCCTGACTCTGCCACCTACCAGCTGGGTGACTTTGGAAAAGTTAGTTAACTCCTCTGTGTCTCCATTTCCCAGTGGTGCCTCTGTCAGGGGTGTGAGAACAAAATGAGTTAATATGTATAAAGCACTTTTGTTACAGAGCACAACAAGGAGGGGGCCTGGGACGATATACTATTATCGTAAGAAACCCCCAGGTCCGTTATGTCTGCCACCTGTAGGAAATATGTCTCTCAATGCCAGAGATTCGTGAAAAGGAAAGGAAATGTTTATTTAATGCTATACAAACTTAAAGTAGTGACCTAATGTCTTCATCAAAATTCCAAAGTCCCTTAAAACACCCACAAACAGACACAGTCCTCCCTTCCCCCTTTGCCTAGTCTGGGGTACCGTATCTCAGGAAAAGAAATAGAAGTCCATGGCTCAGGCAGCTCCCAGTTCTTCCCAGTAATCTGTGCTAGACTGGTAGACCTCCCTTGGTTCCCAGCACCATCAGCTATGTTGCCGGGATCTCTGCTAAAGCCGGGTGGTGGTTCCCCCTACTAATGCTTCAGGGATCCCCACTCTGGCAAAGGCATGTGGTCCTCTCTCCACTGTTCCAGCTGCATGGTCCTCTCTCCCAGAGCCATGGGAGTCCCCACTCAGCCAAAACCGCATGCTTCTCCCCACAAAGCTGCAGGGAGGTGGTCGCCACTCTGCCAAAGCCACGTGGTTCTCCATCTCTCAATAGCTGCAATCCTTCCTGCACTGCCAAAGCTGCCTAGTTCTCTCTCCAATGGCTGCTGTTGTCTCGGCTTTTAAATCCCCATGCCAGTCTTCCTCTGCAGCCTCATTTCCGACTCCTCCTACAATCAGCCTCACATGCCAGAACTCATATCCTTCCAGCTTTACTGGGCTGCCATCATGAGTCTGGGCAGGTGTGGCCCCATGTCATGGAGCCAATCATCTCCAAGCTCCCACGCAGGCGCTGTAACTCGAGGGACCTGCCCCCCAATTACGTCTAGGTGGGGAAGTTACTTCCATTCCCCTGGCTCAGAGCCTGGCCACAGCTATTTAACATATCTAAGCAACCAGCCAAAGGCTATAGATATGTTAAATGACCATGCCAGAGGTTAGCTGCAAAGCTGTTGCTATGTGAAACAGCTCTCAATGGCCCTGCTCCATTTGTCCCTTCCCCCAACCCACACCTGGGGACGGGGGTGAGGACATCCTGATATTTCCTAAACACCTTGAGTTCTGGACCCCATTCCAAATCCCTATTTGGGGTCCCCCTCTTGGCTGTACCCTGTTATACTTTGACCCCGTCTGACACCCGGTAATCACTCAATAGATGTTTGCTAATATCCTGAGTTTCCTTGTTATTATCAAAATAATAGGTTACTAAATTGCTCACCTTGGCTGTACTTTGCTGTAGGTGATGTTCATGACACAATAAACAGTCATTCCCGAAATGTTTTGTCTCCTAGCAAATCTGTGAGGTAGATCCAGTCCTCTGGGATAGCACCTGCTTACTCATTCGTTCGTCCAGCCATTCATTTATTTACTGAGTGTCCAGCTGTGCAAGATCGCCCACCAGGTGGGAGGCAGTGAGTCTAGTAGAGTGAAAAGACCAGCTCCAGTGTTGGTGGTCCGTGTTCATCCCCGCCCTGCCCTCGGCCCGCTGTGTGGCCTCAGTTTTGCTGTGAGGATTAAATAACATGACTTATGTCCTGTATCTGGTGCTTAGTAAAAGTTGCTAACTGACTCTTCTTCCACTTCTCTGATGATGGAACACAAGAGTGGGTGAGACACACTGATGCAGGGAGCTGCCACCTGGTCCTCCATACGTAGACAGCTGGAAGTCAAGTAGGGGACGCTACCAACAGTGGGCCTCGGTTCTTTGAGATGAACATTTGTGACGATGGTAGAAGGGCCAGAGAAAAGGTGTTGATGACACTGGTGAACACAGGACGGGGCATGATGTAGACCCTGTGTGGAGGCTCCCAGTCGGGCGGGACCCTCACGGCTGACTTTCACAGAGCAATGGCAGGCTCTGAGTCTCAGGCTCACCATGCAATACCAAGTGCTGATTTGGGCTCTGGAACTGCCTCTTCCTGAAATCTTAGGTCCTTATTCTTGTGCTGGTGAGTCACTGTCTCTCCAAGGGACTAGGCTTTTGTTAGTCTGGGTAGTTGCTGTACATTGTGGGATTTCCAGGGGGAGAATCCTGAGTGTGGGAGGGAGGGAGGTGGAGTTCATCCTGCAGTTGGGATGTGGCTGCAAGTGGGGAGCAACTCAGATGTGAAGGGCTGAGCAGATCTTTCTCTTCTGGAGTATGGCCTAAAATCAGGGGGGTCTTCCAGGAGTTCTGGTGAGGCCTATGGAAAAGGGGCAGGAAGGACACTCAGAGGTGGGCTGTGGGTGGGAGGAGCAGAGCAATGCATTGTCCAGAGCACAGTGGCACCTTCTGGGGTTGGGGAGCCTTTCTTTGCTCTGGGTTAGATCTGCTGTGGCCCTTCTCCCTGTCCCGGCCATTGTGAGCCTTAAAGCTTCCTGACACTTGCACCTAACATCTGGGGACCGTGACTTTGGCCTGAACCAAATCAGGTGACTTGTCAGCCTTCCTGTAGATCTTTGTGGAAAGGAGGGAAGGTGGGGCCTCCATCCCCAGGGAGTGTGTGTTGGAACAGAAACTGGATTGTTAGATGTTTTGTTCACTGTCAAGAAAGGTTGTAAATCAGCAGGAGCAAAGCCCAGAAGGCAACTCGGCACCACAGATTGCGCGTTTACTCAGCCCCACACTGCGCTCTGCGGCCCAGCGGATCTTCAGGAAACCTCACTTTCATCAGGTCCCTCCCTGCTCCAGAACCTACAATGGCTCTTTCTTGCCCATCTCATCAAAAATTCTCCTGGTGCCACTTTTCTGGGGCTTGGACAACATGGCTTTGCCTATCTTCACGATTTTTTTTTTTTTTTGCCTCAGCCATAGAATCCTCCGCTGCCTCCCAGTTCCGGAGCAGGGGCTCTCAACCTTCCTGACTGAGCCAGGGTGGGAAATACCGCCCTTTACTCTGTGGTAAACACTGGAGTTCTCTCTTTTTAAAATCTTTTTTATTTTATTTTAAAAAGTGCAGGTCACGACCCATGAAATTGATTTCATGAAGGACTAATGGGTCATGGCCCACAGTTTGAAACGCAGAGCCGATTTAACACAGTACTCATCACGGAGGCCCAGTGACCACCAAGGAGCCTGCAGAGCTGGTGCAAACGCCTCTGGGACAGCCATGCGATGGGAAAAACCGACTCATCAAATCTGACAAAAAATTGGTCAAAAGCATTCTAGAGCAGTGGCCTCCCACTTTTTTTGATTGCACACCCCATCAGTGAAAAATGTTTGAGTGTGCAGCTCTGATGTATGTTTGGTTATTTTTAACCTATCAATGTATTATGTGAGCATATAAAACATATATTGAAAATATAAATTTTAAAAGGATGAGCTAAAGATGAAAGAGACCATATTTCAAATGACATGCTAATCACGATGGCCTCATTCTATTTTCAGCAAAGATCTGAAGGCAAAATACACACAGAAAACAAAGTTCATGGTTATCAGCAGCGGTTGTAAATCTATTTTCAAATTCTTTTGGTAATGTAACATGTTTTTCTGGTTGACTTCTTGTCTGATTTGGAAAACACTGCTTTACATCACACCCTCTCCCCTCAGCGGTGCCCTTCCTTTCCTGTCAAAACTAAAAAGCTCTGTGAGCACCTCTCTTCACTGCCTCCATCCACCAGAAATCTGGAGAGTCATTCTGAGACCTCCCTTTCCCTTGTTCCCCTCAACCTTCATTTACCATAGTCTGGTAAATAGGGGTCAGCTCTTCCCACATTCTCCTTGGATGGCCAGGTTCCCGTCACCTCGCTGAGTGGCCTCCATTCCTTTCACCAGGCTTACGCTCAACCCTCAAGCCCAGCATGAAGGTCACTTCCTCAGTGGCACCTTCTCTGACCACTGCCCAGCACACTTTCTGAGGTACCTGGGACTTTGTATCCAAGGTTCTTATCACAATTTAATTTTTATTCTTATTTATGTTTCAGTTTGTTTAAGGTATATGGCCCTCTGGCATCTAGACTGTGAGCTCCTTCAAGGCAGGGACCGTGTGTGTGTGTGTGTGTGTGTGTGTGTGTGTGTGTGTGTGACTAGCACCCAGGTAATACAGTCTCAATAAATAATTATTAATACAACAACCCTGTGGCATAGTAGCAAATGTTATCCCCGTTTTACAGACGAGGAAATGGAAAGACAAAGTGTGAATTGCCAAAGGTGACCTGGTCATAAATGGGGGTGCTAGTCTCAGACCCAGGTCTTTCAGACAGCAGTGCGTTCATCACTGCTGTTGGTTGTTCGCTTGTAACCTGCACAGGCTAAGGGCTGATTCTGAGTCCCATCGTCCTTGCTGGTGCCCCACCAGCCCTCTACAGCCATTCTCCTTGTCTTGAACTGGCTTCATTAGTACATTGGGTCTCCGTGTAACAACATTTACCCCGTGCTGTTCTGGATAACGCCATCCTTTTCCCAGACAATTCCATGTCTCTAAATCTTACCCACCCTAGCTGGATTATAAAATGAGATCTCATGTTGACTCATCCTCCTCTTGAATCCCTCGCAGAGGACCTGGGGACACCACAGACTGAGTAAATAATTATTGATTAGTTGCCGATCATCAGGAGCGTGGCAAAGTTTTTATCTGACTCTCAAGTTATAGCCCATCTTCCCACATACCTGCCAAGAGCAAGACCGTGCCTCAGATCCAGAGGAGTTTTAACTGTTCTAATTTGCACTTGTTGGCTTTCTTCCTGGTGGATCTCAACTTCTGGCTGAGACCCAAGAATTTAAGGGTCTTCAGTTCTATGAGTAATTTCATGAGTTGCTGATGGCTAATTAGGGGTGATTATAGTTAAGAGGCTTTACTTTCTTAATAACCTTCAGAAAGGACTGGTGATAACTTTTAAAATCTTGATTATTTTCTCTTGCAAATGGGATTTTCTGGTTCCCATGACTGTCTTTTCTTACGTCCTTATAACTTGTCTTCCCATTCTCCCTTCCTGGTGAGAAGGAAATGTGATGTCCTGGGAAGAATTTGGAAACCAATGATTTTGGAAAGTTCTGGCTTTATTACAGAGGACCCATGGGCACACCTAGAAACCACGCTTCGTTTGCATGTCTTTCTCAGAAAGGAGGTGCAGGAAGAGAGGAGGCTGGGCCATGGTTTTGCTTCCTAAGTTCCATCACATTGCAGCCAAACCTGATGCTGTTCATAGACTTTGAAACTGTTGACAATGCTTAGAAACTCTGTTCAGTGAGGGCTTCTGAATAAAGTAGTATTTGTGGGTGAGGGGGTGTTACCTTCCTGTTGTTATCATGATAACATTTTAAGTATTGCTTCACCTTCTTGCATGAGTGTCATCAGAGCTACTTTTTCCTGAGTGTCACTCTGTACCAGGCACAGGGCGTATGTCCACTCCCTGAACTGTTGCAGTTCTTGCAGTAATTCACTAGGCAGTGTTTTAAAAGCTTTATTGAAATATAATTCACATAACATACTTCACCAATTTAAAAGTTTACAATTTGATGGCTTTTAGTATATTCACAGGACTGTGCAATCATCACCACAATCTAATATTAGAATGTTTTTGTCACCCCAGGAGGAAACCTTGTACCCTCGCATGAGTCCACCTTCTCCCCTGCCAGACCGTGGCAACTTCTGATGTCTCTGTAGATTTGTTTATGCTGGATAGTTCTTATATGTGAGATCATACAGTATGGCCTTTGTGGCTGGCGTCTTTCACTTAGGATAATATTTTCAAGGTTCATCTATGTTCTAGCATGGGTCAGCACATCATTTCTTTGTATTGTTAGTATTTATTCACTTCTGAGATTAATGCTGGTCCCCCAGTTCTGTCCTTGCTATCCACCTCTCACTCAAAGGAAACAGCTATGTTGAGGAGCCAAACACAAGAAGACTAGCTGTACACTGGGGAAACCAAGACAGGCAAAATGACTTTCCTATGGCTAAGTAACCTACAATAAATGGGGGTAAATTTCTAATGCAGGTTTGCCTAAGGCCACCTTGGCCATGAACTCAGAGTCCGAAGTGTCAACTAATGGTTATTGGCACCAATTCAACACCAACAGTAATCCCCAATTTGGGGTGCAGTGAAAAAGGAAACTTTATTCAGTGCAAAACATCATGGCTGGGAGGCAACCCTAGGGCCAGACCATCTCTGGCTGGACAGCTCTGTTCTGCTTCTCCCTGGTCTGCTCTGCTCCAGGCCAGTATGCCTTGCTCTGCTATGTTCCGTACCAGTCAACTCTGGCCGTACTGGTCTGCTCTGCTCTGTCCCAGGGAGACATCTTTGGTGTTTCAGCTCAGCCAGGGAAACACAGCATTCAGTCTTTGGTGGAAAGACAAAGTGTACCCCCAGAGCCAGGGGGTAGTTGGCTTATATAGACAGAAGTCCCTGCCCCTGGTTTCTGATTGGTCTATCCTCATGCAAATGAGGACTGCACATCCTCTCATCATGATTGGTACTGCTCTGTTGGTTGGAGCTCCACAGCTCTGACTGGATGGGGAAAGCGTGAAGTAGTATTGTTGAAATGGGATTCAAAGAACTCCTTTACAAGGGCTGGTTCAGATGGCAGAACACAGTGTGGACAGGCAGTTCAGTGCAGAAGCAGGCAGTTCAGTGCAGGCTTTTTTCTCTCTAGAGTGCAGTTTTGTGTGAAAGGCCTGTGTAGAAATGGCTGATAGGCTTTGGTGTGTTTTTTTTTTTTTTAATTTAAATACAGTTAGCCACCAGGAGCCTTTCTTAGTACACATTTTCTTTTTCAGGGTCCACAGAGATAATCATTGATAGGTATTTATTGAACATCTGTAGATCAGTCACTCTGCTGAGTGTTCTGTAAATTTGGTACCAAATGTTCATATGTAATCAAACTTCAAATGGAAAATCTGGTAACTATAACTGGTCAGTGGAATTTTTGTTCTCATGTCTTCCATTTGCTCACTTCTGGTTTCATTGGCCTACTTAGGCTGTAGAATCATAGCCTGTACAATCTTCCTGAGCACCACACTAAAAATAGCATTGTTGTTCCTTCTGTAGGAGTTTGAACACCACTCCCACCTGCAGAAAATTGGCCCTATCTCCCAGGAGCATTTGCTTTTCCCTTGGACCACAGCATCATGTTTCTCCATTTCATGCAGTCTCTCAGGTAAGTGGAGAGCCTCGCATTGAGATCCAAGTAGCTTGAGTTCTAAGCTGTATCCTGTCATTTTTTAACTAAAAAATCTTTAAGCCTCAGATATTTTTAATAGAGGTATTATTAGATCAGTGGATATATATCATGGGTGCATAATAAAATTACCTGAAGAGCTTGAAAAATATTATCTTCTGCTTGCATCTCCTCAGATTTTGACTTAATTGATCTGGATTATTTAAAAGGTGGCATCTCTAGTCCCTTCTGCTCACATTTGTGACTGTCCCCTACATTTTTTCTTTGATCCTGACATCCATGATAGGTAAGCAGAACAATCACTAGTATCTCTCATTGGTAGAACAGAAACCAGGGCTGGGAGCCCTTCACTCCTGTGTGCCATAATCCCTCTGAGCAGTTGGAAGGAGGGCCCTGTGCTGGGAACTGCTGTCCCTGCCATCGAGGCTATTTCCAAACTTTAAGCTAATAAACCCTTTTTAAAAAGTCTTCAATCAGCATAATTTACAATAGCCAAGTGTTGGAAGCAACCTATGTGCCTATCAGTAAATGAATGGATCAAAAACTATGGTACATTTACACAATGAAGAACTATGCAGTAGAAAGAAAGAAGGAGTTCCTACCCTTTGCAACAGCAGGGATGCAACTGGAAAGCATTATGCTAAGTGAAATAAGCCAGGTGGAGAAAGACAAATACCATATGATCTCACCTTTAACAGGAACCTAATTAATAAAACAAACAAACAAGCAAAATATAACCAAAGACACTGAAATAGAGAACAGGCTGACAGTGACCAGAGGGGAGAGGGGAGGGAATTTCAGGGGAAAAGGGGAAGGGTCTACAGGAACAAGTATAAAGGACACATGGACAAACACTAGGGGGGTTGGAAACAGGAGGGAGGTGGAGACGGCTTTGGGGGTGGGCTGAGATGGGAAAAAAAGACAGAAAACTGTACTTGAACAACAATTAAAATTTTAAAAAGTCTTCAATCAGGACTTCTGGCCAAGATGGAGGCATAGGTAGACACACTGTGCCTCCTTGCATAACCAAAAAAAGGACAATTTAAAAACAAAAAAACAACCAGAACTGACAGAAAATTAAACTGTATGGAAGTCCGACAACCAAGGAGTTAAAGAAGAAACATCCATCCAGACCGGTAGGAGGGGCGGAGACGGGCAGCTGGGCAGAGGGTACAGGGGGCTTGCAAGGCTGCACCTGGCGGACCGGGTGAGGTGGTAGATTGTGGACTGGGTGGTCCCACATTCAAGTACAGATAAACCAGGAAGAGCACTTGGGGAGCGAGATAGACCTCGGAACTGGGGTCCCAGTGAGGGCAAATAAACCCTCAAACCATGGATTGAAAAAACCTATGGGGGTTGAGGAGGCAGCAGGAGAGACTCCCAGCCTCACAGGAGAGTTCCTTGGAGAGACCCACAGGGTCCTAGAACGTACACAAACTCACCCACCTTGGAGTCAGCACCAGAAGGGCCCAATTTGCTTGGGGGAAGCGTTGGAAGGGACTGAAATCCGGCAGAGAGAGAAGTAAACACTATTGTTCCCTCCCAGGCCCCTGCCCCACATACAGTGTCACAACCCACTGATGAGGGTTACCCACTCTGGTGAACACCTAAGGCTCCTGCCCTTATATATAGCAGGAGTGCTGAGCCAAAAAAAAGAGGCCCAAATGAAAAAACAGATCAAAGCTCCAGAACAAATACAATTAAGTGACGAAAAGATAGCCAGCCTATCAGATGCATAGTTCAAAACACTGGTAATCAGGATGCTCACAGGATTGGTTGAATTTGGGCGCAAATTAGATGAAAAAATGATGTCAATGCTAAGTGAAATAAAGGAAAATGTACAGGGAACCAATAGTGATGGGTAGAAAACTGGAACTCTAATAAATGATGTGGATCAGAAGGAAGAAAGAAACATTCATCCAGAAAAGAATGAAGAAACAAGAATTCAAAAAAATGAGAAGAGGCTTAGGAACCTCCAGGACATCTTTAAATGTTCCAACATCTGAATCATAGGGGTACCAGAAGGGGAAGAGGAAGAGTAAGTAATTGAAAGCTTATTTGAACAAATAATGAAGGAGAACTTCCCCAACCTGGCAAAGGAAATAGACTTCCAGGAAGTCCAGGAAGCTCAGAGAGTCCCAAAGAAGTTGGACCCAAGGAGGAACACCAAGACATTTCATAATTACATTACCCAAGATTAAAGATAAAGAGAATCCTAGAAGCAGCAAGAGAAAAGAAGATAGTTACCTACAAAGGAGTTCCCATAAGACTGTCAGCTGATTTCTCAAAAGAAACCTTGAGGGTAAGAAGGGGCTGGAAAGAAATATTCCAAGTCATGAAAGGCAAGGACCTACATCCAAGATTATTCTATCCAGCAAAGCTTTCATTTAGAAAGGCAGGGCAGATAAAGTGCTTCTCAGATAAGGTCAAGTTAAAGGAGTTCATAATCACCAAGCCCTTATTATATGAAATGTTAAAGGGATTTGTCTAAGAAAAAGAAGATAAAAATATGAAAAGTTAAATTATAGCAAGCTCACAGTTATCAACAACCACACCTAAAACCAAAACCAAAACCAAGCAAACAACTAGAACAGGAACAGAACCACAGAAATGGAGATCACATGGAGGGTTATCAACAGGGGAGTGGGAGGAGGAGAGAGAGGGAAGAGGTACAGAGAATCAGTAGCATAGATGGTAGGTAGAAAATAGATAGGGAAGGTTAAGAACAGTATAGAAAATGTAGAAGCCAAAGAACTTATATGTATGACCCATGGACATGAACTAAAAAGGGGGAATGTGAGTGGGTGTGCAGGGTGGAGGGGAATAAGGGGGGGAATGAGACAACTGTAATAGCATAATTAATAAAATATATTTTTAAAAAAGGTCTTCAATCAAAATACGATGTAATCTCAATATTTAAAATAGCCAATGGCAGTATTTTATTAAGGTAAATTTATTTTACATGTTCAACTTTGTAGTATTTACATATTATAAGATCAATGAGTCTGTTTGGATAAACACCAAAATTGGAAATCAAGATGTATAACTGGTAGCTGGTAGATCAGCCTCAGCATCTGGTTGATTTTACACTTGTTTTAGCTGCATAGTATTAAGAAAATCTTGAGCTGTACAGGTAAGCAATTGCAATGAGTAACAGTTTTTTGATGAAACTCATCTTGCAATATCAGGATATTCTTGAAATTAATTGATTCATAATCTAAAAAGAAGGGAAGGAAAACCTTCTGTTTCAAAGTTGAATCACTAAGGATGTTTTGCAGTCTCCCCCACAATAACTATATGTTAGCCCAAATGCCCAGAGCTTACAATGAAAAGTAAAACAGTCTGTGATGTGATATTACGATGGTGCCAGTTACAATTGCACAGCCTGGACTTGAGCATTTGTCAGGCAAATGCCCTTAGGTGTCTTCAGGAGGGTCTTGGTGGGCTCACCTCCAAGCTGTGCATTATTTCAGAGAAATTGCTCACAGACTCTAAATGAGGATGGGAGTAGTTGAAAGCTAGATGTCACCTTGCTACCCTTATGGCAGAGCTCTGGAAGTCTGGAACAGCCTCCACCACTAGGGTCCCGCTAAGGGAGAGTTTGGGAAGGGCTGCTCAGCAGGACTCCCCCCCCCCCGCAGAGCCCTGCTGCTAGGCCTGGGGTTCTTTGGGGGAGCTCAGCCGAGATTTCCATCAGCTTTCCTTCCTAAGCCAGGGACTCAAACTATTTTTGCATTCTGTTTCTAGAGCCCTGTAAACTGAAAAAGCAAAAACAAAACAAAAACAAACCTAGAGTGTTTTGTTTAAATGCTTTTCAAAATGTTCTGGGGAAAGGGGCTTTGGTTACTTGGAGAGTCAGAGGTCTCTGACAAAATTGGTAGATGGGAAACACACCTATTAAGGGCTTTTTAATATTTATCGGGGCAACCAAAATGCATTCAGATCTATTGGAGAAACTGAAGGATTTCTCCACCTACAGAGAAAACAGGTCAAAATTAGAAGTCAGCTGCAAAGAAAATCCCTGAGAGGAAAAAACATTTAAGGGGATTCACAATTCTGATGTGCAGAGATTTAGTTTAAAAATCCCTGCTCAGTGTTTGCCAAGCCACAGAAAAACAGAAAGCCAGCTTCCTCATTGAAAGAGACAGAGCAGCCCCTACTAGTAATGTAGCAAGAGTATCTCTGCCACACTCTGAGTGTGTAATAAAAAAGAATCACAGTAAACCCAGTAGCAGAAGACACATAAGATTTTAACTCTTGATGGAAATGGTTAGAGGCTGTGGCAGAATCCTGGGTGAGCTCTGGATATTGGGCAAAATGCATGGTAAGTAAAGTCCTTTTGAACCAAAGGGTCAGTCAAGGCTACATTAAGGAAGTTTGTCACCTGGTCACCTGTTCCAAGTCTTTAGAGGGGAAGAGGTACTAAGCGATCGAGTGTTTATATTTCTAAAGCCTTGCTCCAAATTTTGTATGCACAGCTACGTCTTTATGTGTTTGTTCAGTGACCTAGTGGAAGGAAACACCGTCCCCCCCCAGAAGCGCTGCAATGAGCTGTGACAGCTGTCTCCCCGGGGCAGCCCGCAGACCCTCCTTGAGGCCAGCGCTTTCTTTCGGTCTCTGCCTTCACCTCCTGCAGTGCTTCAGTGTCATGACTGCATTTCATGTTTGAAATGCAAATGGAGGAGAAAGCAAAACTATTGGGAATACCAAACAGTTGGTGAAGTTGGCAAGAAATAAAGTTGTTTCAGTGATTCTTCTTTTGAGTGGTAGTTTTTGAAGAAATGCAGATGTAATTAGAGAGATTACAAGGATAGATGGTGATTTTTATAGATTTTATAGAGAGTTCTGGATCATTTTAAGCATTTTACAGATTGATGGCCCTAGGTCAAGTGTCTGGTTTTAGTCTTCTGAAACTTAAAGGCTTTTCTTTTCCTTGATATACATTTCAGTGAGTAATATTACTGTAATGCCTGTCAGCTACTTCACTTAGAAATACGACGGAAAGGGACTGAGGAAATGAGAGAGAGAAAGGAGGCTGGTTGTTCTTCAGGCAACTGAGAGAGATCCTGAATATAGAAAGAAGGAAGAAGTGGGTAAAGAAAATGTGTGTGTGTGTGTGTGAGAGAGAGTGTGTGCATATGTGTGTGTGTGTGTGTGTGAAAGAGAGAAGCGCCAAAGCAGTGATATTTCAGGTACGACCAAACAGTGAAAACTGAGATTCCCATAGAGGTAAAGAAACATGTGATAACTGGGAAGGACCGGGGGTTGCGGGGGGGGGGGGGGGTATCGATCACTGCCCCTGTGCCAGTCATAAAGAAATGGGGTGGAGGACGAGGCAGGAGGGGGAAGAAGATGAGGAAGAAGAGGAGGAGCAGGGCAGAGGGAGGAGGAGGAGGGTAAGATGTATTGAGCCTCATGGTGTTAATAGGCAGGAACAGAACAGTTGGTATAGCTGCGTCTAAACCACTACCTAGTCGATACCTAACAAATTCTTGTTGATATTGAATGAATAAGTTAATAATTATCTTTCATGTACAAGAAGAAAAGTAGAAAATTTTTCTTTCCTAATCAGGATCATTAGTTAATTACCAAATAGGTTAAAGCAGAAAATCATACAAATGACACACACACACACCTTTAACAGTTTGTTCTTAACATAAAACACATGTACATTCACTCACAAATGTTTTGATGGGAGGCCAAGTCCTTTTTTTAGCATGAACCCCTGATTGTCTTTCTTGCACAAACCGCACCCATGGCATTATCTAAGGTTTCCATTTGGGTTTCTTTAAAGCGGAGAGAGAGTTGAAGGACATTTGCAAAGCAATCTGAGTACAGAGTGATTGTGGAATTTTATTGTTTTTTGCCCCTGATCATTTACAGTTGTCTCATCCACACCTAATTTGCCAGCAGGTTTTTTTCTTGGTTACTTTCATTTATTGCATCTTTCCCAAGCATTCAGCTTCTTTTTGTAGAAACAACTAACAACTACTCTTTATTTTTGTGCCCTGTTTCATGGGTCTGTGTATTATTTGAATACATTACATAATTACAATGCAACTGGCAGAACCAGGTTCGGGACCATGGTTTACTCTGCATGAACCCAAGTCATCTGGTGGGAGCAGAATACCAGTGTACCAGGGAGAACCAGCTGGGGCGTTTTGTGGGAAGCCCAGTAGGAGCCATCTGAATGGTAGGCATAGAGGCTAGGAGGAAATAAAACTGCTTTTTGGAGGACTGCCCTGGCAAAGCCCTTCCTATAAAATGATGGCAGGCATTCAGACAGCGCTGATTTTTCTTTATGCCTGGCACAACCCTGCACCTGGACCATGTCCTCATCACTCAGTACTTGACTCTGGGATTTGCTAGCACATTCTGTACTAAAGTGTTCAGTGGAGTCAAGGTGTGATCACTGCGCTGCGAGCTACCCATTCCTTATGTACCCAAGTAGGTTTACAGGCTTCCAGGTAACACTGACCTCCTGGGGGCAGAGCCGATGACTCCGATTTATGGAATTCCTCCTTTTAGGATTGATTGTTTTCCTTTTCCCTCTTCTCTTCATACAACAGAACTCTGGGATGCACTTAGAAAACACTCATTGATGAAGAATCACTCACAGCAGCACTTTGGATTTCTTTAGTGGCTGATACTTCCTTTCCCCATTTCCTTCTTTCTCTTTCTCTTCATTCCATCCATCCTTCTACTCGTTGATTCACTTGCTATTTATTAGCCCTAAGTGTGGACTGAGTTGACTGTTCTGCTAGCTGCAAAGATCTACCAGAAACCGTTTTCTCAAGAGCAGAGGGATTTACCAAAGATGTTGTGTCTTAAAAAGCAGTGTGGTGACAGAACACCTCACTTTTCCAGAGGCCCCAGTCCAGAAAACACAGAGGGCTACAAGAGTGGAGAACCCGGAAATAAGCAATAAAAACCAGTGTGCAGTTAGAATAGGTGTCCTGAAGTCCATGCTCTAAAATGGAAATATTTACCTCACAAAAGGCAGGCAGCCCTTTCCCCAGAGCCTGTATGGTCTTGGTTTGGCTGCAGCTTGGTTGTCTAAAGGTTTCCAAGGCCATGGCTGACTTGGAGGGAGCTAATTAAGAGGACCCCGGCTCATCCATAGTACAGGAGGCAATGCCTGAGAGCAGGGGAGTGATAGCAAAGGGCCCACAGGATTCGGAAAGCCCCAGGCTCCGGGATCTCAACCTGCTGTGCCCCGAGGCCGCCCGCCCCCTTATGCTGCACAGATATCCACGCCGGTGACCCTGAGCCATCTGAGAAGGTTGCTTAAGCTCAGCACATTTTATATAAGAAAGTAGAGGGAATACATAGAATGTTTTTTTAAGGTTGAGGTTTAAATGGTTAGTTTCAATTATTTTAAGACTTCTAATGTTCTCTAGTGAGGTTGGATAAACGAGGTTTTATTGCATCCACTTATTTTCTGATTATTTTTGCAAGCAGTGACAGAGAGTAAAACAAAATGTGTGAAGCCGCAGCTTATAAGACTGGGGGAGAAAATGGATGTGATCAAATGCAAATGCTGGTTTAAAGGTGTGTTGTTTCCTAACAAGGCCCCAGAGCACCGTGGTTGCGGGCAAAGGCCAAGGGTCTGCCTGCTGGGGCGGGGACTAGGCTTTTCTGCGCAGTGGGAGTGTGTGCCCTTCAGTAAGTTACAGCCTCTCTGTACCTCAATTCACTCACCTGCAAAATGGGTGTAATAAAAGTGTCTGATAGAATAGTTGTGGATTAAATGAAATAATAGTTTTAAGAGTTGACATCGGTGGTAACCATCACATCTTCATTGACTAATGTCATTTGTAACCCACCTCTGTTTCTTGCTTTCTTTACTCTTAACTGAGGAAGGCAGAGGATTGAGCTGAGCATGTAAAATGCATGCCTAGCAACATTTTTGATCTCCAGAGTGCAGTAGGTACAGATTTCACTTCAGTGTTAAGATTTTGGCTCTCTTGTGCTAAGGTCGGAATAATTTTATTAGTGATCAGGTTGCTCCCAGAATCTCTTGGGTTGTATTAACTAAAGAAGAAAAGAAGTTTTTTTTTCTGTTTCCTTGTTTTGTTACTTGATATGCTCAAGTGATGTTCAGTCCACTGAGGTGCACAGCACCTCCTGGAGTTGGGGTGGGTGGGGGTGGGATGGGGGTGGGGTGGGCAGGACAGAGACAGAAGCCCAGAGCCCCAGTTCCATGATGGAGATCTGGTACTGAATTTCAGTGAGCGTTACTTCCTACATGAGGAAATGAGATGATGGCGTGTTTAAATTCTAGAACAGCGCTGGGGAAATGGCATAACTTTTTTTTCTTTTTCTGATTGGTGTGAAATGGTGGGTTGTTTCTCCTGCAGGGTGAATTGGAAAGTCTTGGTAGGAATGTGGCTTCCCCCAGCGCTTGGAGGGGACTGTGATTTGTTTGCCAAAGGCCCTGGTAGCCTTCAATCTGTCAAAACGTTGCAAGCTGGGAGCACTTTGCCAAAGCAAACTATCAAAGTGAAATAGCACACGAGCTGCACACACAGACACACACATGCTCTCGCAGTCCCTGAACATTAATTTCGAATTGGGTCAGAAGGAACAAGGATTTGGGCTAGATTGTCAGTGTTTTGAAGAGGTGTGGGCACAGCTACAGCCTCCCAATTAGATAGGTATGTGTGAGCAGGGTGGGGTATCCCAAAATGGGTCTGCTGGGCAGGGGTGGGAAACTTCTAGCCCTTGGCAGAGTTTCCTCTGGCCCCTGGGGTTACATATTGCTCTAGCTGCTGTTATTGCAGCCAAAGAATAATTTCCCCTCTGGGGGAATTTATTCTATCCCATTCAGAGCAGAGCCCATTTAATAACTAAGATTTTACTCCAGAATGAATGTTATGGGGTACCCCTATGCATTGTGGCCTCACTAGGACCCAGATAGATAAAGACAAGAAGCATCTGAACATCTAAGTACAACTCGTGTTGCATTTTTGCAGCACAGGCGCCGACAAGCATTTTGCTGCCATACCTCATGTCAGTCCTATGAGAACAATTTTGGGGGCATCACATAGAAATGCAAAAGCACTACTGATTTTTATAAATCTTTTACGGAAGAATGTTTAAAAGCTCCCAAGTTACGCTGGACAGTTTTAATGTGGTAATTCACACTATTTCCATTTATCTTGACATTTCAAAGATTGTCAAGATGATGTTGCATCATTCATTATTAATTCAGTGCCTTGAGTTCTTAATATAGCAGACACTCTGTTAGATGCTGGGGGATGAAGTAGAGACGAAACAAACTCTCTGGTCTCAGGGAGCTTATATTCTAGTGGGTGGAGGGCACACTTTAAATGAATAAAGACATAGTCTGTGAGATAGTAAGTGCTTTGGAGAAAAATCTGATCTGGGCTGGGAGAGGGAGTGCTGCTTTTTATAGGCTTGGGGAAGTCTCAGGGGGAAGGGGTGGTGCTGGGTAGACACCTGAATGGGGGGAGGCAACAAGCTGCAGGAGTTTCTGGGAGTAGAGGTGACCGGGCAACCTGGAAAGCAGTTCCTCTGAGACAGAGAAGAACTTAGACTCTCCCCCTCTCCGATGCACTCTCTCCCCGCCCCAAGTGCCCCTGAAAGTTTGGAAGTGCAGCTTGGGATGAGAAATTATGCAGAGTCGCTCCTGGTTGCATTATAGATGTGTGGCTTAGGTGTCTGCCAAGGACTCGGAGGGCTGAGGTGTAACACAATTATGGAGCTGCCACTTGTTTTTTTAACAAAACCACACCAAGCTGTTTTTTTTATAATGAGTAAACAGTGCCAGCATGTGTTACAAATGATTCAGATTTGTAGGCGTGGTTCATAATGTGCTTTCTCGCACATTCACTCATTTGAGGTCAGCGGGGCAGATGATATTATTTCCATTTTACAGATGAGGAAACTGCCGCACAGAGGTGATTTACACAAGGTCACATAACCAAGGAACATAGACTTGTGAGCCCGGATGCACATGTTACTGGTCTCAGTAAGGACACAACCACAAAAAGTTGTGTTTTCTAGCGCCATGGTCACACCCGCTCTTTCCGGCGCCGCTGCCCCGTCACTGGGGGCACCTCCATTATCAGCCCACATAGGCACGCAGCCCTTCTCTTTGGAACGTGTGCATGTGGACACCCTTGGTCCCCTGCACTGGGGCCTCAGCTGCAGCTTGAAGACAAAAGCAAAAAAGATGCGTTGAACACCTGGTTGCATGTGCCTTCACCCTGCTCTTTGTCCCAGTAGTCTCTAAGCAGTCTGTCCCTGCCCACTCGATGTGGTCTGTTCGGGCAAGCCTCATTTACATACAAATGAGGGTTAGTGTGGAATTTAGGATTGTCGGAGATCCCCAGAGTCTTTTCTACCTCCATAAGTTCTAATGCCAAGTTCAGACAGGCTTTCCTCTTCATTTCCATCTCCACACGGAGAGTTTTCCTTGGTCAGGTAGCATTTTTTTTTAATCTCGCTGTTATGTTGGAGGTTTCAACAAGGTTGAGAACCATTGGTTGTTTCGCTTCTGCCCTCAGGGTTAAACCCTAGAAAGGATTCAGGACTGCTAAGTAGGGCCAGAGGCCTTTTGCAGGGGTGCTTAGAACAGTGCTGTTGATCATTTGAAATCAAGGGACTTTGGGCAACTTACTTGACAATACTTGTCTCCTGTGATTGACTATGCTGCTGTTTTCACCTGTGTCATCGCCAATGATCCTTACAGAAGATGAGTACATTGAGGCTCGGAGACATCAGTCTTCCCAGGATCCCCCAGATGGGAAGGGTGGAGTTGGGATGCTAGCCTAGATGTGTTTAAATCCAAAGCTTCACGCTCTCCCAGCATACCCTGCTGTCTCAGGGCCAGCTGGCTCTGATTACTACACCTTCCCTTTATTTGATGACAAGCCCTAATCAGGGCTGGTGACAGTGGGGCTTAACACAGCTAATCCCGCCCGTGGAGAACATATGTGACACCAAGGGCTCAGTCCTGGCAGAGGAAGTACCAAGGAAAGCCTGGAGGTGGGAGAGGAGCTTCCGTGGCCAGGCTCCAAGCCCTGACCTTACCAGCTTGTCGGGGGCCAAGCACGCGCTGGCACTGACTCCATGCCAGACGTGGCAGGTTGTCTCATTCAGTCTTCCCCAAACCTCCGAGCCAGCTTCTGTTGCTTTCCCCTCTTACAAGGAGGGAGACAAGTCTCAAAGAGGTTAACCATTCTGACCTGGAACCCCCTTTGGGAAATGGCATCGCTGGGTTTGATTCCAGGTCTTTCCCCTGCTGTGGCCCTGCCCATGGCTCGGCTGCCTCCCCTCCATGGGCCGCCTTTGCCTCTTCACTGAGTCACATCCCCAGGCTGGACTGGCATCCCCCTTCCAATGATGAGACGGACATGCGGCCTTCTGCAGCTGCTGTGCCTGGAACACACTCACAGTCCTGCCTATTGCTGTTTTTCCTTCTCAGTGTCCTGGGTTCCCTGCTGCTGCTTGGATTCCGGCTTGGCTGCCCACATCCATCCACTGAGCACAGAAAGGTAAGCTATAGACATTCTCAGGCTTCCCTCCTCTGCACAGGGCACTGGGCTCATTCCAGTTGCTGCCCTGAGATTTGTTCTATTTGGAGGTGAGTAGCTGCTGATTCTGAGAGGAAGCACCATTTATAGAATGTTCACCTGTCCTTGAACCCTCCTAAGTCCTTGGAGCTTGAAATGAAGCTGGTGCCCAGAGTCAGTCTCTGATCAGAGGCAGTGCTGGCTGTGAAGCCCACTTCCCTTAGAATGGGGCAGGTCAAGAGGAGTCAGAGAGAAGACCACACACCGAGAGTGGTGGAGCACCGGCATGGAGCTTATACCCTCTGGGGGCACCTTCAGGGGCAAGGGGTGATTAGAGAGAAGGCTGTGGCTGTGGCTGTGGCTGTGACTGTGACTGTGACTGTAGAAGAGTCTCCCTCGAGGGGACCCATGATCTTTGATAGAGGACACAGCCTCTGCCAACCCATGGCCAGTCAGGGAGGGAGCAGGGAAGTAAGGACCTGGCCCTCTCTTTCCTGCTCTCTCTGTCTTCAGCGTGGACTCCCTTTAGCTGAACCCAACCAAAGACAGTAGACAAAAGGCCATTGATGCAGTCCTTGAAGGCCAGCCTCCTGGGCAGCAGAGCTGAGTGAAAAAGAGTGGACGGAACAGCTAGAGGGACAAACGGACAGTTTCAAGTCTACTTCCCTTCAGGCTCTGTGTGTTTCATAGTAAAACTATTCACTGTTGCCTAGACAAGCCTAGTGCTGACCTGCAACAGAGCAGGTGTGTGACGAATGCTTCCTTAGAAATGGATGCATGACATGACCCTGAGAAGGTCCCTAAAGTCCCCTTGTGACATCTAAGAATGCCTCATGTCTACATGGAACAAACTGCAGACTCTTCTCAGAGGAAGAATGGGTCAGCCGTGTGTATCTCAGTGTGACTGTGCTGGTTGGAACCTTCCCTGAGAAAAGGTTTTCAAGGGGAAGTCCAGGAGAGAAGGGAGCCGAGGAAAAGAGAATGTATGCACAGGTTTGCCTCGATGTGACCCTTCCTGGGACAAGTTCTTGATATTCCTGTATGATTCGTCTAATTTCTTTTGGGCCTGTGGATTATGTTCTGGATTTGTTTTTCCAGGCCAGATGTAAACCTGTGTTGTATTGTATTGTGTGCCCCACTCAGATGTCAGCTCCTTGAAAGTGGGGTCTGGCCTGTCTTGTTTACTGTCCTATTTCCAGCTCCTGGGATATTGTGGGCTCAATAAGATGCTTGTTGAATGACTGAATGAGTGGAAAACCTGGCCAAGGTCTAAATGCCATGTTGGAAATTCACACTCCTCACCCCCATTCCGTGGGACTTTGGGCAGAGATTATGTCACAGAGGGCGTGGAATTGGTGCCCTTATTGGAATCCTGAGCAGACTTGCTCCTCTGCCCTGAGAGGACACCATGAGAAGTCTGCAGCCCAGAAGGCACCACGCTGGCACCCTGGTCTCCAACTTTCAGCTTTAAGAACTGTGAGGAATACATTGTGTTGTTTATAAAGCACCCAGTCTTTGACACTTTTGAAAAAATTGGGTAATGAGAAAGGCTGGTAAAGTTTTGAGGTTGCATGTTGAAAAAATCTTACATGGCCATGAATGTTCTTTTAAAGGCGATTCTGATGTGAGCTGAGAAAGAACAGAAAAGCACTGTAGAGAAAGCCTCGGTCTTCTTAGAGAAGACTGGAGTGACCTGGACAGAATGGGAGTAAAGATATAGGTGGTAGGTGTCATTCTGATGAGGTCTTAGGTGGAAAGGAGCAACGTGTTATTGGAAACTGGAAAATATTGCTATGTGTACTGGCCATGCTTGTCATGAAGTGGCAAAGAGTTTGCCTGAACTGTGTTCGTGTTCTAGTGTTGTGTGGAAGCTAGAACTTGCAAGTGATGAAATTAGAGATTTAGCTGAAGCCACGTCTGAGCAAAGTGTTAAAGTGGTGGCCTGGTTTCTCTTGACTGCTTGTAGTGAAATGCAAGAAGAGAGAAATGACTTCAAGATGGAATTGTTAATTGGAAAGTAAACAGAACACAGAACTTAATGATTTGGAAAATTCTCAGCTTCTTAATATTGAAAAGAATGAGAAAGCGTGTTCAGGTTAGATGAGGGTGTTGCCAAGAGACCGTTGGATAAGGAGATTAGTCAGCCATCTTGACAGAAGCCAGGAGCTATTGTTCAAGACAATGGAAGAGTGCAAAGGAGGGGCTTCTGGTGTCTTCTGGATCTGGCTCACTTCTGCACCACCCCACTTGGGCGTCTCCCCTCCATGCAGTCTGGCACTGACACAGCTCAGCTACCCCAGGTGCTGCTCAGCAGCTGGAGGAGTTGTGGGCTGTGCCCAGCAGAGCCTTGGAAGCATGGCCACCTCCACCTAGATTTCAAAAACCAAGGCCTCCCAGCACAGCTGTGGTCCCAGCACCTCAATCCTAGAGAGCCACCAGCTTCATTTCAAGCTCCAAGGGCTGCCAAAAGATATGGGGCAGGGCAGCCTGGAGCCTTGGGGCCCCAACCCCTGCCCAGCAAAGCTGGGAAAGGACCACTGCCCCTGTGGGCCTGGATGACAGAACATCAAGTCAAGGATTATTCTTGAACCTTAAGGTCTAATGGAATTTGCTCTGTTGGGTTTTAGACTTTCTCAGAACCTATCTTTCCTTTCTTCTTTCATCTTTCTTTCACTGAATGGGGAATGTTAGTCCTGTGCCTGACCACCATTGTAGTTTGGAAGCGCGTAACATATTTGATCTCATAGGTTCACGGCTGGAGAGCAGTTTGCCTTTGGGTGAACCAGACCTTGAGTTTTACCCATATCTGATTTACTAGACACCAGCTCCGCAGGCCCCTTAATCTCAAACATCCCAGCCTTCAGGACTGTGAGAATAAATTTATGTGGTTCATAAGTCACCCAGTCTATGGTATTTTTGTTATAGCAGCTGGACTCTCTTCTGTTTTCATTAAGTTGTATTATTTATGACTGTTTGGAATTATCACCATTATTCATCTTAATAGTTGAATCAATCTACCAGTGTTCTTTTGCTGTTGTTGCTCATGTAGACTACCATAACTGAAAATATTTTATGAATGATCAATTTACTTTGCTATCTCTCTTAATTTTTCAAGTTAGCCTTAATTATATATGTATGTGTATGTATGTATTGCTCCCATCTTGCTTAAAGTATTTTTTCTGAGAAAAGAAGAAAAATGGCTTATGAGTTACTTTGGAATGTTGAATTTAAAATTGAGCAAAAAGTATTATATCTTGGTATATGATTCTTCCTTATCAAAATCTTAATAAGAAATTTGAGATTAATTTTTTTTCAAAATTATTTATAGATTCTTTTTCTTAGAGAATATACATTTTAGGACAATTCTCAAACATAATTATTTGTGTGCATTTTGGCTGCCATGATCATTATTGTCCTGCACCTCAGAGAATAAAGGAATCAGGACTTTCTCGGATGGTACTTAAGTACTTTCTTCTTGATATTTTATTGGAGCTTTCTGGAGCCATGGCTGTCATCTTGCTTGGTTAGATCCTCCAAATTCTTGCAAAACTTATGCATGTTTATTACAGGGAACTTAGAAAATAATAAAAAACTAGACTTAGAAAAAAACTTCCTTGTATGGCAGGAGAAGCAGTAGTATCATCTATGTATTTCTGCAATGTAAGACATAAGGAGATACGTATTAAAATAACATCATTTTTAAACATTTTTTATTGTTGTTCAAGTACAGTTTTCTGCCTTTTCCCTGCACTCCTCCTTACCACCCCAGCCCTTCCCAGCTCCCTCCCCTGTTTCTACCCCCCTTTGTTATTGTCCATGTGTCCTTTATAATTGTTCCTGCAAACCCTTCACTCTTTTCCCTTATAATCCCCTCTTTTCTCCCCTGGTCACTGTCAGCCTGTTCTCAATTTCAGTGTCTTTGGTTATATTTTGCTTGCTTGTTCATTTTGTTGATTAGGTTCCTATTAAAGGTGAGATCATATGGTATTTGTCCCTCACTGCCTGCCTTATTTCACTTAGCATTATGCTTTCCAGTTCCATCCATGCTGTCACAAAGGGTAGGAGCTCCTTCCTTTTTTCTGCTGAATAGTATTCCATTGTGTAAATATACCATAGATTTTTGATCCACTCATTTACTGATGAGCACTTAGGTTGCTTTAAGCACTTGGCTATTGTAAATGAGGCTGCTATGAACATTGGGGTGCATAGGCTCTTTTGGATTGGTGTTTCAGGGCCCTTAGGATATAATCCTACCAGTGGAATTGCTGGGTCAAAAGGCAGTTCTATTTTCAGTTTTTTGAGGAAATTCCATATTGTTTTCCATAGTGGTTGCATCAGTCTGAAATGCCACCAACAGTGCACTAGGGTTCCCTTTTCTCCACAACCTCTCCAACACTGTTGTTTGTTGCTTTGTTTATGATGGCTATTCTGACTAGTGTGAAGGGGTATCTCATTGTGGTTTTAATTTGCATCTCTCTGATAGCTTGTGATGCTGAACATCTTTTCATATGTCTCTGCCCCTCTCTATGTCCTCCTTGCAGAAGTGTCTGTTCAAGTCCTTTGTCCACTTTTTAGTTGGATTGCTTGTCTTCTTAGAGTGGAGTTGTGTGAGTTCTTTATATATTTTGGAGCTGAAACCCTTGTCCGAAGTTTCATTGTCAAATATGTTTTCCATATAGTTGGTTCTCTTTTCATTTTAATGCTGTTTTCTTTAGCTGTACAGAAGCTTTTTATTTTGATGAAGTGCCATTTATTTATTCTTTCCTTTATGTCCCTTGCTTTAGGGGAGATGTCAGTGAAGATGTTGCTGTGTGGAATGTCTGACCTTTTCCTGCCTATGTTCTCCTCTAGGACTTTAGTGGCATCATGACGTATATTTAAATCTTTTATCCACCTTGAATTTATTTTTGTGCATGGGGGGTAAGTTGGTGCTCAAGTTTCAGTTTTTGCTTGTTCCTGTCCAGCTTTCCCAACACCATTTATTGAAGAAGCTATTTTTACTCCATTTTATGCTGCTGCCCCCTTTGTCGAATATTAATTGGCCAAAGAGACTTGGGTTCATTTCTGGGCTCTCTGTTCTGTTCCATTGGTCTATGTGCCTGTTTTTATGCCAGTACCATGCTAAAACAGCATCATTTTTAATAAGTATCAGGTTAGACACTTTTAGTAGGGTCAGACATTTCTTTCTTTAAAAATCTGGGGTCATTTTTAAATATTGTAGGATTTCTGGGCTACAGAGTCTCTGTCACTCAACTTTGCTTTCATAGCACTAGGGCAGCCATAGATAATACATAAATGAATGTTCACGAATGTGTTCCAATAAAACTTTATTTGGAAAAGTAGGTGGTAAGCCAGATTTTGCCCATGGCTCACAGTTTGCCAACCACTGTTCTGAAGTCAGGTTAGAGAGGAGTTAACTGCAAGTGTACATGCTCCAGAATTTGAACTCGAAACTTGTCTTCTCCTGGGACTTTAAGGAACACAAAAGATTTGAGGGAAAAAAGTCTATTTTTTTGTTAAAACATAAGAATTATGATTGCTTTTGTTGTTTTTATTACTTAGATAAATCATATTAAATTGTTTTTATTACTTAGATAAATCATAATTGAATTCCTGCTGAGCCATTGTTTTGTGGCAAAACAGAAAGCAAAACGAATTAGAAAAATGTTTATGCTAAATTTTTAAGGGACAGCATTACTAATTTACATATTGTTGTTTAGTATGTATATGAAAACTGGCCACCAAAAGACATCTTTTTTCCTTTCTCATTACAATAGCATGTCCAACTTTAGGATATGAAAGCATTTCTATAGTGTAAATTATTCTGAGGAAAAGGCAATTTGTAAATGCTGTCAAGTAAATTTTGCATTTCTAAATACCACTTGGGTGACTGGATACATGTCTATAAAAACTGTCCCATAATAATGCAGGAAAAGATGACTGTGTTGGAGAGTGTGGAGGTCCTTCTGCACCTGCAGCATGCACAGTATCACCAAGGATTGCTACCTTCTGCCCTCAGTAGTTACTTAAGAACACTTGGCAAATGATTATATTTTTAAAACTCATGTGGCTTCATTTACACGTAAGGTAAGAACAAGAGCAGTAAAAAATCCTGAACAAGATTTTCATAAAAACTGTAAGTTATTAACAATGAAAATATGCTGATTATAGAAAGCTTTTAAGTAATGAGACTGTTATAGTTTCTGCCCAACAGACATTCACTAAGCAAGTTGCTTTACAATTCATAATGCCTATATGGTCAGCATCACCCATATGGGAAAGAATCATGAAATACTGTGTTTTATTTTCATCACAACTGCCCAATGTGTTTTTTAAAGTTTACTTGTTATTAAAAGTATGCAGGATTATTACAGAGAATCTAGAAAACAATGACAAGCTAGAAGAAGGAAATAAAAACTTGCTCCTAGGGCCACCAGCCAAAGAGAAGGCTCTTCAACCTGTTATTTATAGAAACTTTCAAACATAAAGAACAGACACTTCAAAATGAAGGGTGAAGCAAAATATTTGTTTTGCTAACTGATTACTAGTCACAATGTGAACATCAGGAGACCTTGTAATGGGGTTAAAATCTGCTATTACTGCAGTAGGTTGTGCAGCCAGAGACTCCACATCACCTCTTGACAATGTCATACAGTGGGTATTGAGCAGAAAGCCTGGGGAAGGGCGAAAAGAAGTTCTAGGCTACATAAAACTTCTCATATTATTGCTGCTGAATTCAAGAAGAAGAAAAAACACAGTAATGCTTTTAGAAGAAAACATGAAAAGGTCTTTATGATTTAGCGTAGGCAAGGATTTCTTAAACAGGACACTAAGAGAACTAACCATAAAATAATTGGACTATATTAAAACTGAGGGCTTTTGTTTATCAAAGTATACCATAAGAGTGAAAAGATACTTCATGGACAGGGTGAAGGTATTCACAGGAAAATATTTGATAAAAGATTTATGTTCAGAATATATGAAAATGCCCCCGCTAGTCATTAAGAACAAGTTAAACAATCCAGTTTTAAAATGGGCAAAAGACTGGAATAGACACTTCATGTAAGGTGATGCTTTAATGGCCAATAAGCATGTGGGAAGAGGCCCAATCAAAACTGTTACACCTTAGGGAGACACAGATAAAAATGAGACACCAGGATGGCTTGAACTGAAAACCACTGACAGTATCAAGTGCTGATGAGGGTGCGGAGCAACTGAAACTTCCATATATTGATCGTGGAGGTTTAAAATAATGAACTCATGTAGAAAATTGGCAGGATGTCTTAAAGCTAATTATCTGCCTGTTTGATGACCTGTCTCTTCTCCTAGGTATTTTACCCAAGAGAAATTAGGGCATGTATTCACCAAAACACATGCATAAGGATGTTCATAGCAGTTTCATTTCCAGTAACTCAAAATTGGAAATTATCCAAAGTCTATGAACAAGAGAATAAATAAATTTAGTTTAGACAAGCAAGGTAACACTAAACAACAAGTGAAAAAATAGGCTTCTGTTTCTAACCAAGACGGAATGACAGGGATTGGGTTTACCTTCTGAACTAAAGAAAGAGCAAAATGGGCAAGATGGAGCAGCAGAGACCAGACTTCCCCTTACTGTTTCACCTGAAACAGCCAAGCTGAACCAAAACCAGACAACCTGTATGAAAAAAATGCTTTCCAAAACCTTGGTCTCAGTCAATAAAATGATCCCTCAGAGATGGGAAACAATGAGTTGAACCCCAAGATTTCCCCAGCTAACTGCTTTCAGAGAATTTTCTACCCTTGGAATGGGAGGAGAAAATGGGAATCCAGTCAGAACCTGCTGGAATTTTTGAGTTAAGAAAATGGGCTGGAAAGTCCATTAAGACCAAGGTGGTGAGCCTGCAGAACAGAGTATGAAAGAGGAGAGAGCTACTCAGGGAGGCGACTATAGGGATCTGCAGGGATACAGTGCATTACTGATCAGTGCACACATGTGAGGAAACAACACGAGGCCAGAAAAGAATTCTCCAAAAGGACTCAAGCGAAAAGTGTCTAGTACTCATGCGGCACTGGGAACAGTGACTCTGCAGCAGCCAGACTTTAAAAACTCATAATCCATGGCCATTGGAGGGAATACTCAGGAAACTCTTGCCTTACTACTAGGGGAATAATTGACCCTAAACTGTGAATTGTTTTGGACTTACCTAACAAATCATAAAAGACCCACTGGAAAGTATCAAACTGTTACTAAATAACTATCCTAGCACAAAGCTCATGAATATAGGAATATAAAATTATTGCACACCCAAGAAGGTAAAATTCAAGATGTCTGGTATTTTAGTTAAAAATTTCAGGCATGCACAGAGGCAGAAAAATATTAGCGTTATTCCTCATAATGAGGAGAATAATCAACCAGTCAAAACCAACTCAGAACTGACACAGATTTAGAATTTGAAAATAAGTATTTAAAAGTTATTTAAAAACTACATCCCATATGTTTAAACATTTAGTAGAGGCATGGAAAATATATACTAAAAAACACCATCAAGCTTCTCAAGATGAAAATGACAAGGTTTGAAATGAAAAATACACTGGGTCTGATTAATTGCAGATTAGACAGTCCAGAAGAAAAGATAAGTGAACTTAAAGATTTAACATTAGGGATTTTATAAAATGAAACACAGAATGAAAAAAAATAATTTGAAAAGATGAAAAATAGCATCAGTGAGCTCTGGGACAGCTTCAGGTGGGTTAAATATGTGTAACTGGCATTCCAAAAGCAAAGATGTGGGGAAGGGGCACCATAAAAAATATTAAAAATATATTGTTAGTTGCCCTGGCTGGTGTGGCTCAGTGGATTGAGCACCCACCTGTGAACCAAAGGGTTGCTGGTTTGATTCCTGGTCAGGGCACATGCCTCGGTTGTAGGCTGGGATCCCAGTAGAGGGTGTGTGAAAGGTAATCAATGAATGTATCTCACGCACTGATATTTCTCTCCCTCTTTTCCCATCCCTTCCCTTCTCTGTCTAAAAATGAGTAAATAAAATCTTTTAGAAATATTGTTAGAAAATGTTACAAATTTGTTGAGAACGATGAACCCAAGAATATCAATGAACTCCACACACTAGAAATATGAAGAAAATGGTACCGTCATATCATATTCAAATTGCTCAAAAATAATGATAAAGAAAAAAAATTTAAAACCCCCTAGAAAAAAACATATATTGCATACACAGAAACAAAGATAAGGATGACAGCATGTTTCTTGCCTCCTATTTCTCATGCAAGTGAAGTAATATCTTAAAGTATGAAAGGATGAAACTTTCAACCTAGAATTCTATGCCCAGAAAAATAATAAATTTTTAAATTTTCAAATGCTACTCTATATGCATACCATAAGAACTGTTAAAAGAAGTTCTTTAGGGAGAAGGAAATGATATCAGAGGGAGATATGGATCTATACAAAGGAATGGAGTGCACCAGAAATAATAGCTACATGAGTAAATACGTAAAGTTTAAAAAATTATTTGAATCTCTAAATGAACATAATACTAATGTGTTGTGGGGTTTATAACATAAACTGTATGACAACAATAGTATAAATGCCAGAAGAAGATAAATGATAATATTGTGAGGTTCTTATAATATATGTAAAATGGTATATTAGTTAAAAGAAGACTATGATCAGATGTATACTCTAAACCCTAAAACAACCATTAAAGTAACAAAACAAATAATTAAAATCTTTACTGTATATTTTTTCCATTACCATTTAGTCCCCTTATACTCCCCGCCCCCCAGCAATCACCACACTGTTGTCCATGTCCATGAGTCCTTTCTCCTTTTTGCTCGATTCTTCTACCCCCTAACCTCCCACTCCCCACAATTTTAGTTTACAAGCTAAAACAGAAAAAAAATAAAATTATAACAATATTCAAATAACTCAAGAGAAGACAGAAACTTAAAAAAAAGAGATCAAATAACAGATGGTACAACTAGAAAACAAATGGCAAGATGGTAGACTTAAATATAATTACACTAATAGAAAAATACTTCAATTAAAAGGCAGATATTGACAGAGTGGATAAAACACAAGACATACACCGGGTGGTTTAGTTGGTTGGCATGTCATCCCATGCACCAAAAGGTTGTGGGTTTGATCCCTGGTCGGGGCATATACCTAGGTGTGGGTTTGATCCCCTTTTGGGGTGTGTACATGAGGCAACCGACATGTATACATGTTTCTCTCTCACACTGATATTTCTCTCTCTCTCTCATCAGTAAACATATCCTTGGGTGAGGATTTAAAAAAACAAACAAAAACAAAAACAAACAACATACAAGTGTCTGCCATCTATATGAAATATACTTAGACATAAAGACAAATAGATTAAAAGTTAAAGGATGGCATATTAGCACTAGCATATTAACACTACTAAAGAGGAAAGCTACAGGAACTTTACTACTATCACATAAAGTAGATTTCAGAGCAGAGAATATTATCAAGGATAAAGAGGGTCATTTCATAATGATAAAGGAGTCAATTCATCAAGACATAATCCTGATCATTTATTTCAAATGACCAAAGCAAAATCTTATAATGGCAAAAAGAAACAGACAAATGCACAATTATAGTCAGATTTCAATACCCTTTTTCTAATATTGGCAGTGAATATAGACACAAAAATCAGCAAGAATGTAGAAGACTCAACTGTGACTATCAGCCAACTTGACCTAATTGACATGGTATGTAGAACATCCCCTCAAACAAAATCAGATATGCATTTTTTTCAGGTGCATGAAGAACACTTACCAAATAGACTGTATTTTGAGCTGTAAAACAAGCTGTAGAATAGTCTCAGTATAACAGGATTCAAGATACAGTTTGTTCTCTGATTGCATGGGATTGAATTAGAAATCAACAACAGGAGATAACTGGAAATTTTCCAAATATTTGGAAATGAAATAACACTTCTAAATAATCCGTGGGTCAAAGAAGAAATGAAAGGGAAATTAGGAAGTGTTTTGACTTGACTGAAACTGAAAACACAAAATATCAGAAATTGTGAGATGTTGCTACAACTCCACTTAGTGGGAAATTTATATAACTAAATATCTATAAAGACAAAAATATATCATCAAATCAATGATGTCAATTTCCACCATAAGCAACTAGAAAAAGAAAAACGATTAGACTCAAAGTAAGTAGAACAGAAATGAGGCCTTGATCAGTGTGGCTCAGTTGATTGGGCATCATCCCACTAAGTAAGTTGCTCATTCACTTCCTGGTCAGGGCAAATGCCTGGGTTGTGGGTTTGATCCCCAATCAGGGTATGTTTGAGAGGCAACTGGTCGGTATTTCTCTTTCACATAAAAGTTTCTCTCCCTCTCTTTCTTCCTCTCTTCTCCTCTTTCTGAAAATTAATAAGTAGAAATCTTTATTAAAAAAAGAAGAAAGGAAGTAAGAGATCAAAGCAAAAATCTATAAAAGAGAAACAAAAACTGTAGAGAAAACCATTTAAACAAAAAGCTGTTTTTTGAGAAGACTAAAAATGGATAAATTTTGAAGCAAAGACATCAGGATTTAAAAAAAGTGAAGACACAAATTGCCATTAGCATGAGATAGAGGGCCAACAGCACTACAAATTCTGGAGATATTAATGGGGTAATAAAGAGATATTATGAATAACTTTATTCCTATAAATTCAACAACTTATATGAAAAGACATTATTTGAAAGATGTAAACCATAAAAAGATGCAAAGCTCACTCAAGAAGAAATATATAATCTGAATATTTTTATATTTATTAAAGAAATGGAATTTCTTTGTAGTCAAAAGTCTTCCTGCAAAGAAAACTTTAGATTCTGATGGCTTCCCTGGTGAATTCTTACAAACATTTGAGGAAGTAATAGTACTAATTGAACACAAACTCTTGAAGACAATTAAAGAGGTAGCAAACTTCCCAACTCATTCTGTAACACCAGCATTACATAACAAAGCCAAATAATGATACCACAAGATAAGAAACTATAGGCAATCACCCATCATAAACATAAATACCAAAGTTCTACATAAAATTTTAGCAAACTAAGTTCAATATTATAGGAAGTGATAGTACATCACAAGTAAGAGGGCTTTATTCCAGGAGTACAAGGTTGGTTGAACATTTAAGCATGAATCAGTGAATTTCATTATATAAAAAACATATGATTATCTCATTAAATACAGATAAATTTTGACAAAAATCGAACATTCATTCCTGATAAAACATCTCAACAAAGTAGGAATAAAAATAAACTTGCTTTAATCTTTTAAAGGACATATACCCAAAACCTATAGTTCATCATACTTTATGGTGGAACACTCAATGTTTACCTTCTAAGACCAAGAAAAAGACTAGGCTGTCTTCTCTCATCACTTACTGTGCTTCATTGGGCTGGAAGTTCCAAGCAGTGTAATCAGGCAATGAAAACAAATAAAATGTCTCCAGATTGGAAAGGAAGAAGTAAAATCGTCTTTACTTGAAGACAGTAAAATTGTCTGTAGAAAATCTGATGAAATCTAAAAACGGCTATTGAAGAAGTGAGTTTAGCGAAGTTATTGGATATAAGATCAATATGCAAATAACCAATTGTATTTCTATATACTGCCAATGAAAAATGAAAACCTTAAGAATATAATTTACAATAGTATGAAAAATATGAAATACCTAGGTGAAAGACCTATACACTTATAACTATAAAATATTGTTAATCAAAGTCTTAAAATAAATAAATAGAGAAATATACCATGTTTATTAGTCAAGAAACTCAATATTGTTAAGATACCCTTCTCCCCAAATTGATCTGTACATTAACCCAATTACAATAAGGTTTTAGCAGACTCCTTTGCAAAAATTGACAAAGTGATTAAAAAATCCTTATGAAAATGCAGAGGACCTAGAAGAGCCAAAACAACATTTAAAAAGAAGAACAACATTGCAAGAGTCAGACTATTTAATATTTATATTACCACAAACCTACAGCAATCAAGATAGCATGTTACTGGTATAAAGGTAGACAAATAGGTAGTGGAACAGAACAGAGTACAGAACTAGACCTGCAAATATATGGACAACTGATTTTTTTGAAAAACTATTTTATTGTTGTTCAGTTACAGTTGTCTGCATTCCCCCCCACCATTCCCCCTCACCCCAGCCAAACCCACCTCCCTCCCTTGCTTCTACCCTCTCCCTTGGTTTTGTCCATGTGTCCTTTATAGTAGTTCCTGAAAACCCTTCCCCCATTTTCCCCTTGCCCCTTCCCTCTGGCTATTGTTAGATTGTTCTTAATTTCAATTTCTCTGGGTATTCAGTGTCTCCGGTTAAAGGTGAGATCATATGGTATTTGTCCCTCACTGCCTACCTTATTTCACTTAGAATTATGCTTTCCAGTTCCATACATGCTGTCACAAAGGGTAGGAGCTCCTTCTTTCTCTCTGCTGTGTAGAATTCCATTGTGTAAATGTATCACAGTTTTTTGATCCATTCATTTACTGATGGCACTTAGGTTGCTTCAAGCACTTGGCTATTGCAAATGAGGCTGCTATGAACACTGGGGTGCATAGGTTCTTTTGGATTGGTGTTTCAGGATTGTTAGGATATAATCCTACCAGTGGAATTGCTGGGTCAAAAGGCAGTTAGTTCCATTTGTAGTTTTTTAAGGAAATTCCATACAGTTTCCACAATGGCCGAATCAGTCTGCAAGCCCACCAACAGTGCACTAGGGTTCCCTTTTCTCCACAACCTCTCCAACACTGTTGTTTGTTGATTTGTTTATAATGGCCATTCTGACCAGCGTGAAGTGGTATCTCATTATGGTTTTAATTTGCATCTCTCTGATAGCTTGTGATGCTGAACATCTTTTCATATGTCTCTGGACCCTCTGTATGTCCTCCTTGGAGAAGTGTCTGTTCAAGTCCTTTGCCCACTTTTTAATTGGGTTGCTTGTCTACTTAGAGTGGAGTTGTGTGAGTTCTTTATATATTTTGGAGCTGAAACCCTTGTCCAAGATATCATTGGCAAATAAATTTCCCCATATGGTTAGTTTCCTTTTCATTTTGCTAATGGTTTCTTTAGCCCTACAGAAGATTTTTATTTTGATGAAGTCCCATTTGTTCATTCTTTCCTTTATGTCCCTTACTCTAGGGGACATATCAGTGAAAATATTGCTGCATGAAATACTTGAGATTTCCTGCCTATGTTCTCTTCTAGGACTTTTATGGTGTCACATCTTATATCCACCTTGAATTTATTTTTGTGTATGGTGTAAGTTGGTGATTGAGTTTTCTTTTTTTTCGCATGTAGCTGTCCAGCTATCCCAACACCATTTATTGAAGAGGCTATTTTTACTTCATTTTTTGCTGCTGCCCCCTTGCCAAATATTAATTGACCAAAGAGACTTGGGTTCATTTCTGGGCTCTCTGTTCTGTTCCATTGGCCTATGTGTCTGTTCTTATGCCAGTACCAGGCTGTTTTGATTACAGTGGCCTTGTGATACAGTTTGATATCAGATATTGTGATCACTCCTCCTTTGTTCTTCTTTCTCAAAATTGCTGCAGCTATTCACGGTTGTTTATGGTTCCATATAAATTTTTGAAATGTTTGTTCTGTATCTGTGAAATATGTCATTGGTATTTTAATAGGGATTGCACTGAATCTATAAATCGCTTTGGGTAGTATGGACATTTTGATGATGTTAATTCTTCCAATCCATGAGCATGGTACATGCTTCCATTTGTTTGTGTCTTTTTAAATTCCTTTCTTCAGGGTTGTGTAGTGTTCTGAGCACAGGTCTTTTACCCCTTGGTTAGGTTTATTCCTAGGTACTTTATTTTTTCTTGTTGCTATATCAAATGGGATTTTTTTTCCTGATTTCTGTTTCTGATATTTCATTGTTGGTATACAAAAATGCCTTTAATTTCTGAATATTGACTTTGTATTCCGTGGTTTTGCCAAGCTGACTTATTAGGTCGAGTAGTTTTTTGGTAGAATCTACAGGGTTTTCTATGTACACTATCATATCATTTGCAAACAATGACAGTTTTACTTCCTCCTTTCCAATTTGGATGCCTTTTATTTCTTTTTTCTTGTCTGACTGCTGTGGTTAGGACTTCCAATACTGTGTTGAATAGAAGTGGTGAGAGTGGGCATCCTTGTCTTGTTCCTCAACTTAGAGGAAAAGCTTTCAGGTTTTGCCCATTGAGTATGAAGTTTGCTGTAGGTCTCTCCTATATGGCCTGTATTATGTTGAGGAATGCTCCCTGTACTCTCACTTTGCTGAATGTTTTTATCATAAATGGGTGCTGCACCTTATCAAATGCTTTTTCCATGTCTATTGATATGATCATGTGATTTTTGTCTTTCCTTTTGTGTATGTGATGTACTATGTTTATTGATTTGCAGATATTGTACCATCCTTGCATCCCTGGGGTCTATTCAACTTGATCATGGTGTATGACCTTTTTAATGTAATGCTGGATGTGGTTTGCCAATATCTTGTTGAGGATTTTAGCATCTATGTTCATCAGTGATATTGGCCTGCGATAGTTTCCTTTCTTTGCTGTGCCTCCATCTGGCTTTGGGATTAGAAAGATGCTGGCCTCATAAAACCAGTTTGGGAGTCTTCCCTCCTCTTGGATTTTTTGGAATGTTAGTAGTTTTGATAACGTTTAATTGGTCAACGTTTTCTTCTATAGATTTGGTGCTTTGGTGCTATATCTCAAAAAAATCTTTGGCTAGAGCAAAGTCACAAATACTTTCTTTTTTGATTTCTTCTGGAAGGTTTAAAGATACGTTTTACATATGATCAATTTTAGTTAATTTTTGTATATTGTACAAAATATGGATTGAAATTCATGCTTTTGGATGTGGATATCCAATTTTTCCAGCATTATTTGTTGGAAAGACTATCCTTTCTCCATTGAATCACCCTTGCACGTTTGTCAAAAATTAGTTGTCCAAACCTAGGTGAAATGGACAAATTTCTAGAAAAATATAATCTTACAAACTGAATGAAGAAGAAGCAGAAAGCCTGAACAGACCAATAACACCTGATGAAATTGAAGCAGTAATCAAAAAGCTTCCGACACTCAAAAGCCCTGGACCAGACAGTTTCACAGGAGAATTTTACAAAGCATTTAAGAAAGAGCTAACCCCCATCCTTCATAGATATTCCAAAAAATCCAAGAGGAGGGAAGACTCCCAAACTGGTTTTATGAGGCCAGCATCTTTCTAATCCCAAAGCCAGATGGAGGCACAGCAAAGAAAGGAAACTATCGCAGGCCAATATCACTGATGAACATAGATGCTAAAATCCTCAACAAGATATTGGCAAACCACATCCAGCATTACATTAAAAAGGTCATACACCATGATCAAGTTGAATAGACCCCAGGGATGCAAGGATGGTACAATATCTGCAAATCAATAAACATAGTACATCACATACACAAAAGGAAAGACAAAAATCACATGATCATATCAATAGACATGGAAAAAGCATTTGATAAGGTGCAGCACCCATTTATGATAAAAACATTCAGCAAAGTGAGAGTACAGGGAGCATTCCTCAACATAATACAGGCCATATAGGAGAGACCTACAGCAAACTTCATACTCAATGGGCAAAACCTGAAAGCTTTTCCTCTAAGTTGAGGAACAAGACAAGGATGCCCACTCTCACCACTTCTATTCAACACAGTATTGGAAGTCCTAACCACAGCAGTCAGACAAGAAAAAGAAATAAAAGGCATCCAAATTGGAAAGGAGGAAGTAAAACTGTCATTGTTTGCAAATGATATGATAGTGTACATAGAAAACCCTGTAGATTCTACCAAAAAACTACTCGACCTAATAAGTCAGCTTGGCAAAACCACGGAATACAAAGTCAATATTCAGAAATTAAAGGCATTTTTGTATACCAACAATGAAATATCAGAAACAGAAATCAGGAAAAAAAATCCCATTTGATATAGCAACAAGAAAAATAAAGTACCTAGGAATAAACCTAACCAAGGGGTAAAAGACCTGTGCTCAGAACACTACACAACCCTGAAGAAAGGAATTTAAAAAGACACAAACAAATGGAAGCATGTACCATGCTCATGGATTGGAAGAATTAACATCATCAAAATGTCCATACTACCCAAAGCGATTTATAGATTCAGTGCAATCCCTATTAAAATACCAATGACATATTTCACAGATACAGAACAAACATTTCAAAAATTTATATGGAACCATAAACAACCGTGAATAGCTGCAGCAATTTTGAGAAAGAAGAACAAAGGAGGAGTGATCACAATATCTGATATCAAACTGTATCACAAGGCCACTGTAATCAAAACAGCCTGGTACTGGCATAAGAACAGACACATAGGCCAATGGAACAGAACAGAGAGCCCAGAAATGAACCCAAGTCTCTTTGGTCAATTAATATTTGGCAAGGGGGCAGCAGCAAAAAATGAAGTAAAAATAGCCTCTTCAATAAATGGTGTTGGGATAGCTGGACAGCTACATGCGAAAAAAAAGAAAACTCAATCACCAACTTACACCATACACAAAAATAAATTCAAGGTGGATATAAGATGTGACACCATAAAAGTCCTAGAAGAGAACATAGGCAGGAAATCTCAAGTATTTCATGCAGCAATATTTTCACTGATATGTCCCCTAGAGTAAGGGACATAAAGGAAAGAATGAACAAATGGGACTTCATCAAAATAAAAATCTTCTGTAGGGCTAAAGAAACCATTAGCAAAATGAAAAGGAAACTAACCATATGGGGAAATTTATTTGCCAATGATATCTTGGACAAGGGTTTCAGCTCCAAAAATATATAAAGAACTCACACAACTCCACTCTAAGTAGACAAGCAACCCAATTAAAAAAGTGGGCAAAGGACTTGAACAGACACTTCTCCAAGGAGGACATACAGAGGGTCCAGAGACATATGAAAAGATGTTCAGCATCACAAGCTATCAGAGAGATGCAAATTAAAACCATAATGAGATACCACTTCACGCTGGTCAGAATGGCCATTATAAACAAATCAACAAACAACAGTGTTGGAGAGGTTGTGGAGAAAAGGGAACCCTAGTGCACTGTTGGTGGGCTTGCAGACTGGTGCAGTTACTATGTAAAATAATATGAAATTTCCTCAAAAAACTGAAAATAGAACTGCCTTTTGACCCAGCAATTCCACTGGTAGGATTATATCCTAAGGGCCCTGAAACACCAATCCAAAAGAACCTATGCACCCCAGTGTTCATAGCAGCCTCATTTACAATAGCCAAGTGCTTGAAGCAACTTAAGTGCTCATCAGTAAGTGAGTGGATCAAAAAACTATGGTATATTTACATAATGGAATACTATTCAGCAGAAAAAAGGAAGGAGCTCCTACCCTTTGTAACAGCATGGATGGAACTGGAAAGCATAATTCTAAGTGAAATAAGGCAGGCAGTGAGGGACAAATACCATATGATCTCACCTATAAGTGGAACCTAATCAACAAAACAAGCAAGCAAAATATAACCAGATATTGAAATAAAGAACAAACCGCCAATAACCAGCGGTGAGGGAGATAATGGGGGAAAGAAGGGGAAGGGTAGTCAGGGAACGTATATAAAGGACCCATGGACACAGCTACAGGGGGGTAGTATTGAGGGTGGAGGTGGGGGTGGGGAGAGAGGTGGCAGGAAAAGGAGACAAACATAGTTGAATAATAAAAAAATTTTTAAAAAGAGTCATCTTATAGCCTACAAATGAATTTTAAGGAGTATTTGACAAGATAAAAATTCCAATGTAACAGAACATTGTCTGTTAATAAATTAACACATGGCTATTGAGGAAAAAAACTACTAACACCTACTCTTCTAGAACACTCTAAAGAGAATGAAAAGGCAAGCCAGACTGAGAGAAAACATTTACAAAGCATATATTTGATAATGGATGTTTATCCAGAATATACTATAAGCTATTCTCAAAATTTAATAATAGGGAAAAAACAGCCTGATGCAAAATATTTGAAATGACACTTTACGAAGGAAGATACCTGGTTGGCAAATAAGCTCATGAAAAGATAGTTAACCTCATTAGTCATTAGGGAAATACAAAATAAAAGCACAATGAGATATGACTACATACCCACTAGACTGGCCTACTACCGGCCTAATACTGGCCATACTGAGTGAGGGCTGATGGGCTCGTGGAGAAATTGGCTCCCTCATTCCCTGCTGGTGGGAATGTAAACTGGTAAACATTGTGGAGAAAAGGTAACCCTAGTACATTGTTTGTGGGAATGCTGAAAACAGTTTGGAAGTTTATTTAAAAGTTACATATATACCTATCATATGATCCAGTATTTACACAAGAGAAAAGGAAATATATATCCATGCATAGATTTGTACATGAGTGTTCATAGTAGCTTTTGCCATAAACTGGAAACAACCCATATGTTCATCAACAGGAGAAGAGATAAACCATGATTTAGCTGCACAAAGAAACACTACTCAGGAATAAAAAGAAAGGAACTGTTGATACATGCTATAACATGGGTGAATCTCAAAATAATTATGCTGAGTAAAAGAGTATGTATAAAGAGTGGACATACTGTGTTATTCCATTTATATAAACTTCAAGGAAAGGGAAGGAAATTAATATATAAGACAGAATGAGTATCAGTGTTTGTGGACAATAAGGGGGAAGGGAGAAAGGGGAATTACCAAGGAGGACAAAGAAACTTACGGGGTGATGGACATGTACATGTATCTTGATGATGATGATGATGATGATGATGATGATGATGATGATGATGGTTTCATAGGTGAATACATATGAGAAAACTTACCATATCTTACCCTTCAAGTGTGTACAATTTATTGAATGCCAGTTATATCTCAATACAGCTATTAAAAATACACTACTGATATAAGCAGCAACTGAATGAATTTCACGTGAATTCATTCACTAGATGAAGTTTTTCTTATTGACCGTAAGAAGCCGGACTCAAAAGTACCTACAGTATGAAGTATGATTCCACTTATATTTAGTTCAAGAACAGGCAATACTGACTTGTGCTGACAACAAAATCAGAAAAATAGATTTCTGTGTGCAGGGGGTTAGGTATTGGCTAGCAAGGGGCATGAGGAGACATTCCAGGATGTGGGGCACATTCTTCATCTTGACCTTGGTCAGGGGTGTCCAACTCATTTTCACCAGGGGCCACGTCAGCCTCGTGGTTGCCTTCAAAGGGCTGAATGTAATTTCAGGACTGTATAAACATAACTACTCCTTAACAGTTAAGTGAGAGCTTGGCACTGCTACCAGGTAGAAACAAGGTGCCAGGACAGATAAAACAATGTGGAGGTCCAGATTCGGCCTGTGGACTTGTGTTTGCCACCTGTGCCCTAGGTGGTGATTATTGATTAGGTCTTTAAAGTTTATGAAGTCACACATTTACAGCAAGTGTCCTTGACTCATGTTGTGTGCGTTGTACCTCAGTAAAGGCAGGAGGAGGAGTGAATGCAGCGCACAGATCCGGGCACTGAGATGTGAGGTTGTCCTTTGAGGGTTGCCAGGAAACAAAGATGCCGTTCAGAGAACAGCATACAGTGTACTCTCAGTTGTCGGTGTCCAGCCCCAGAACCCTCCCAGAATTAGAAGATGACCTTGAAGCAGGCACTGTGTCTTTTCCAACTGGTATTTGTCAGGCCTTCTGTTTCTAATGGCATGCTTCTGAAAAATTAAGAGTATTTTTTACTTATGAGAAATGAAGAAATTAAAGTAAAAAGACTTTATTAAGGTCTGGGAAGAATGTCAATGTTCATTAATTCATGGTGTGCCAAATCTCTTGGACTCAAATTCAATGGCAGAAGAATCAAGTCTGCTTCTGTTACAAATGGAGCAGCAAGATTAGGGTTTTGTGTTGGGAGAGCCTGTTACAGTGTAGCAGAAAGATGACATCTTCAGGCTTTTAGTTTGGGTTTAATGGGGCAGCCCTGGCCTCTTGGCCTCCTGAGGGAAGAGGGTCAGTGTTTCCCTTAGATCCCTGACTTTTTTCTGAGTATGCTTGTTACTTGTGGACAGGTGGCACAGAATGGAATGTAGAATCAACAACCGTACTTGGAATGCAGTTTTCACATTGGCCACTGCTTACAGACTTCAGCCACAGACAGGGTCTGGCCACCCAGCCCTTGGGGACCTCTGTTCTCTCCAGCTTTGGCTCACTTAATTTGAATTGGTTTCTGTCTCCCCAGTCTTTGGCTATCTACCATGTCTCTCATGTGGAGAAAGAACCTTGGTCCCATCTGCCCTGGTGTCAACAGCCATGCCTAATGCCAGGAAGAGTGGAAGAACGTCATAACTCCCCTCCCCAGCATGGTGGCTCTGCCATCAACTTTTTCGTTAACCCTTGCCTGTGCCAGATCCCTCCATCTTTAGCCTGAAAGGAGTTGTCATCCTGTAGAAAAGCTCCAGACCAAGAGGAGAAACATGAAAATCCTTGAAAAACTTGGGTCACCTATTCCTGTTTTTAGAAGTTTGTGAAGATGTTGAGGGACCATCAGATGAAGCAGACAGTGGGGAGAGTGTCAGCTGGGAAACCGAGGCAGCCACCCCGCATTTTTAATGGCCAAAATGATAGCCCTTGAGTTTTGATTGTTCCTCCCTACGACACCCTCTGCCCTGATCTCTTAAAAGAACTCTTTTTGGTATTTAATTGCTACTAAGTTCAGGGGCAAAAAATATTTTTTATATTGTGAATATTTCTTTTGTTTTAAGTGTTTTTCCTGTTTCACAGAAACGCACAATCCAAGTTTATAAATGCTTTCCTTTGGAAGTTTGTAGTTCCATTTGTAACAGTATTTTAAAATAAATACATTATAAATTTGTTATTATTGTCTAAACAAACCCTGCTCAACCCCATATCTCAAATGTGATCTGACTACAAACAAGCCAAGTTCTGCAAAATAGATTTTTTCGTGTCTGCGTTTTGACCCTAATAAACTGACTTTGGGACTATAACAGGTTATAAGAAAAATGAGTATTTTTGTATTTTAATTTTTCCTTGAACTTTCCATTCCCTCCCACACTTATACACACAAAACCCAAACCATAAAAAGGTGCTTCTTAAATAACTTCTAAATTCCCCGCTATGTTATGTTTCCAGGCCAGATTACAGTTAAAACAAAGTTTTGACAGACAGAATAACTTATCACTTACACCACGAATCTTGGTCTTTGGAAAAGAAAATGAATCACAGGACACAGTCTCGAGGCCACTGTGCTTATGTGTATGTCAGTGGTCCCACCTTGTCCTGCACATGCTGATGGTACCTGGTTCTCAGCGACGGAGGGATTTGGCAAGTGGAGTCTTCACATACTAGCCCACTTCCGTCCCTGCCACAGGATGTTCACTCCTTGGTTAGTTTGGAGGAACAGAAGGGAGGTCAATGTCTTTTTGTTCCTCATTTTATTCTCTTTCTATTGCTTCTTGTATATTTGATGCATGTTTTTACTTATGGCCAAGTTCATTTTTCTCATTAATTCATTAAATACTCATCAAGTGCCTACTATATGAATTTGGACTCTGAAGTTAGATTACCTAGTTGATACCCTGGTTCTGCAGCTTACTAATTCTGGACTTTGGGCAAGGTCCTGTGCCTCAGTTTTGTCATCTGTAAAATGGAATAATAATATACTTACCCCTTCCAGCCAAAATGGAGGTGTAGGTAGATACACTGTGCCTCCTCATACAACCAAAAGAAGGACAACAACAAATTTAAAAGCAAAAAACAACCAGAACTGCCAGAAAATCGAACTGTATGGAAGTCCAATAACCAAGGAGTTAAAGAAACATTCTTTCAGACAGGTAGGAGGGGTAGAGACAGGCAGCCGGGCGGAAAGGACTTGCGGCAAGGTGGTGGCTAGAGGACCAGGGCACCGGCGTCTGGTGGAGTGGATTGTCTCACATTTGTATGCTGATAAATGGGAAGGAACAGCTTGGGGAGCAAGACAGACTGCACAACCCAGGGTTCCAGTGTGGGGAAATAAAGCCTCAAAACCTCCGACTGAAAAAATCTGTGGGTGCTGCTGTGGCAGGAGAAACTCCTAGCCTCACAGGAGAGTTCACTGGAGAGATCCATAGGGTCCTAGAACATACACAAACCCACCCACCTGGGAATCAGCACCAGAAGGACCCAATTATCTTGTGGGTAGAGGGGGAAGTGACTGAAAGGCAGCCGAGAGCTGAGGAAGCAGCATTGTTTCCTCTTGGACCCCTCCCACACATAGTGTCACAATGCAGCCACATGGGTTGCTCCATCCTGGGGAATACCTAAGGCTTCTCCGCATAGAACATAACAAGCATGCTGGGACAAAAAAATATGGCCTAAGTGAAAGAACAGATCAAAGCTCCAGGAAAAATAGAACTCAGCAACTAGGAGATAGCCAACCTATCAGATGCAGAGTTCAAAACACTGGTAATCAGGATGCTCACAGAAATGGTTGCATATGGTTACCAAATAGTGAAAAAAGTGAAGGCTATGAAAAATGAAATAAAGGAAAATGCACAGGGAACCAACAATGACGGGAAGGGAACCGGGACTTAAATCAGTGGTTTGGACCAGAAGGAAGAAATAAACATTCAACCAGAACAGAATGAAGAAACAAGATTTCAGAAAAATGAGGAGAGTCTTAGGAACCTCCAGGACAACTTTAAATGTTCCAACATCTGAGTCATAGGGGTACCAGAAGGAGAAGAGGAAGGGCAAGAAATTGAAAACTTATTTGAAAAAATAATGAAAGAAAACTTCTCTAACCTGGCAAAGGAAATACACTTCTAGGAAGTCCAAGAAGCTCAGAGAGTCCTAAAGAAGTTGGACCCAAGGAAGCACATACCAAAGCACATCATAACTACAGTACCCAAGATTAAAGACAAGGAGAGAATCTTAAAAGCAGCAAGAAAAAAGGAGACAGTTACCTACAAAGAAGTTCCCATAAGACTATCAGTTGATTTCTCAAAAGAAACCTTCCAGGCCAGAAGGGGCTGGAAAGAACTATTCCAAGTCATGAAAGGCAAGGATCTACATCCAAGATTGCTCTACCCAGCAAAGCTTTCATTTAGAATGGAAGGGCAGATAAAATACTTTTCAGGTAAGGTCAATTGAAAGGAGTTCATCATCACCAAGCCCGTATTATATGAAATGTTAAAGGGACTTACGTAAGAAAAAGAAGATGGTCAAAAATACAAGCAGTAAAATGACAACAAACTCACATTTGTGAACAACTGAGCCTAAAAAAACAAAACAACAACAACAACAACAACAACAACAAACAAGAACAAACTAAGCAAACAACTACAATAGGAACAGAACCACAGGAATGGAGACCACTTGGAGGGTTATCAGTGGAGTGGGGGAGAATGGAGGAAAAGGTACAGGGAATAAGAAGCAGAATAGGTAGGTACAAAATAGACAGGCGGTGGTTGAGAATAGTATAGGAAATGGAGAAGCCAAAGGACTTGTATGTACATGGACGTATATTAAGGAGGGGAATATGGGTGGGAGGGGGTGTGCAGGGCAGAGGGGAGTAAAAGTGTGATAAATGGGACAGCTGTAATAGCATAATCAAGAAAATATATTAAAAAAATAATAGTACTTACTGCATAGGTTGTTTGAAGGATGACATGAGTTATAGATAAAGAGTTTAGGACATTGTCTGCCCCACAGCAAATACTATGTGAGTGTTGTTGTCATTGTTTGCTGTTATTGTTATGACAAATGCCAGCCTTGTGCTGACATGCTGCGTGCTCAGACATGCTTTTTCTAGAAGTGCTTCCCTCCTAACCTCTTGGGCATAATCTCTACCCAGGCCAGATTTATCTAGAGCAGAGTTTCTCAGCCTTGGCATCATTAGTATTTTGGGCCAGAAAATTATTTGTTGTGGAATTGTTTCATGAACTCCTGGAAGTTTAGCAGCATTCCTGGCCTCCACCCACTAGATGCCAGTAAGATGCTCCTCTAGATGTGACAACCAAAAATACCACCAGACATTGCGAAATGTCTCCTGGGGGACAAAAGTTCCTCAGCTGAGACCCGTCTAGTCAAGCTGGTAAGCCCTCCTGCAGAGGCAGCACTGTGACTCCCTGCTTATTAGGGAGGGCCCTGGTCACATGTCGTCATCTCTCTGAGCTTGTTTTTGAAGATCCAGGTTATTTGTTAGACGTGCCTCTTTTCCACATGTTTGGAAACATAGGGACATTTCTGCTGTTATTACTGAGGCCTTCTTAATAGGGAGGGCTCCCTTTAGACCGGAAGATAGTCTTTTTAGAACTACTGTTCAGGCCTACCCTTGAACACAAGCCCCCAGCCATTTATAGTTTAAGGCATTTACTGCTTATCAGTAGAGAACAAGCAGGGGTCGCAGGATCACACAGGAGGAGATCATGTGGCTGGCCGTTGATCCACATTTACACCTCTTCCCTTGACAGGTGAGCCCTGATGGTTAACAGGGAGAGAATGATTACCCTATGCCTGGCTCCAAGCACTTGCTAAGGACCAGCCTGTAATTGTTTACATTTACCCTTAAAGGCAGACATTGTTATTCCAATTTCATAGATGAGGAAACTTCAGTTTAGAGACATTAAGACCGTAGTTATCAAGTGGCAGAAGCATGGATTCAGACCTGGACAACTGATCCCAAGATTCTTAAACTCAGTGGTGTTGTCCTTGTCAGCCAAGCACCACCATCTCCCCTGGTGTCTAGAAAGCAGCAATGCACTCCTTGAAATGTCCCCTGTCTGAGCCCTAACTAGATTCAGGCACCCAGTTCTCAACCTGGTCCCATACTCAGGAGCCTCAGGCTGACCTGAAACATGATGGGAGTGATTTGGTTTGGTTTTGTTTTCGTGGTAATAATGTCACAGCTGAGACCCCTCCTGCTCCCCACCCCTATTTCTTTGCTCTTTGGGTGCTGAAAACCACACTCTTCTCTGACTGAAAACTTCTGCTGCTGACAAGGCTCACTGTGGTGTAAACTAGCCCTGTCAGTTGGATTAAAATTTTAGGGCTAAGCCCTTAGGCCACAGAATTTACATTGCTGGCACCAGGTGTCCTAATTTTCCTAAGACTAACCTCTATAAAACTGTTAATCCTACAAGCAAAAAGGAATCACTCTTATACCTTTAGTTCTGTCCCAGACACAGCACTCCGTAAAAGCCAAATATAAAGAACTAAGTGTGGAACAAAAGTTCTATCTCGTTTAAAGGGCCTTCACTACAATTTTATTGTATTGAATATTTTTCAAAATATGTTGGCCATTGGAAGCTTTGGTGCCTGTTCCCCTTTGTTGCATTCATACTTTATGCCAACAGGTTATGACTTAGACCCTAAATCCATGTGACCTGATTTCTCCTTAGCCTGCCTCATTTTCCTTTTGCTGCACCTACATGGATCTGCTTTGGTTTTTTATTTTGTATTAAAATCCTTAGCTGTCAGGTCATTGTGTAACAGTTTTTATTTAGTTATTTATTTTTTAAATATATTTTATTGATTATACTATTACAGTTGTCCCAATTATTCCCCCTTTGCTCCCCTCTGCCCAGTACTCTCTCCACCTCCAGGCTGATAACCCTCCAAATGACTTTCATATCTATATTCTGTTCCTGTTATGGTTGTTAGCTTAGCTTTTCTTTCTTCTTTCAGATTCAGTTATTGATAGTTGTGTTTGTTGTCATTTACTGTTTATAGTTTTTATCTTATTTTTTTAAAAGATTTTATTTATTATTTTTAGACAGAGGAGAAGGGAGGGAGAGATGAAAACATCAATGTGCAGTTTCCTCCTGTGCACCCCCAGCTGGGGACCTGGCCCACAACCCACACATGTGCCCCGACCAGGAATCGAACCAGTAACCCTTTGGTTCGCAGGCTGGTGCTAAGTCCACTGAGCCACACCAGCCAGAGTTGATCTTCTTTTTCTTAAATAAGTCCTTTTAACATTTCATAGGATAATAGCTTGGTGATAATAAACTCCCTTAGTTTTTCCTTGTCTGGGAAGCACTTTAACTGCCTTTCCACACTAATGATAGCTTTTCTGGATAGAGTAATCGAGGTTATAGGTCTTTGCTTTTCATCACTTTGAATACTTCTTGCCCTTCTAGTCTGCAAAGTTTCTTTTGAGAAATCAGCTGACAGTCTTACGGGAACTCCTTTGTAGTTTAATGCTCTGCTTTTTTCTTGCTGCTTTTAAGATTCTCTCTTCATCTTTAACCTTTAGCATTTTAATTATGATGTGGCTTGGTGTGGTCCTCTTTGGGATTCTCTGAGCTTCCTGGACTTGTATGTCTATTTCCTTCACCAAATTAGGGAAGTTTTCTTTCATTATTTTTCAAATAAGTTTTCAATTTCTTGTTCTTTTTCTTCTCCTTCTGGCATCCCTATGATTCAAATATCGGTACATTTGGAGATGTCCCAGAGGCTCCTTAGCCTTTCTTGTTTTTTTAAATTCTTTTTTCTTTTTGCTCTTCTGGTTGAATGCTTATTTCTTCCTTATGCTCCAAACAGTTGATTTGAATTTTGGCTTCATTCTCTCCACTGTTGCTCTCCTGTAGATTTTCTTTTATTTCACTTAATGTAACTTTCATTTCTGTCTGAGTCTTTTTTATGCCATTGCCATATTCAGTGAGTTCTTTGAGCATCCTGATAACCTGTGCTTTGAACTCTGCATCTAATAGGTTGGTTACCTCCATTTCATTTAGTTATTTTTCTAGTGTTTTGTTCTGTTCTTTTATTTGGGCCATGTTTCTTTGTCTCCTCAATTTGGCAGCCTCCCTGTGTTAGTTTCTGTGTATTAGGTAGAGCTGCTTTGACTCTTTGTCTTAGTAGTCTGGCCCATTGTAAAAAACTCACCTATAGATTGTGTGGGGTGGAGCCTTAGGTAATCACCAGGGTGGGGCCGCCTGCCTCACCTCTTTGTGGCTCTATGTGGGAAAAGGGTTCGGAGAGGGGACAATGCCATTGACTGGCTTCTGGAGGTTTACCTGGCATTTGCCCTGTTTCCAGTCACTCCACTTTCTCTCCATATGTGGCTGGTGCCCCTTCCAGCTGTTACCCTATTGCTGAATTCCAGAGGAGATGGGTCTGTGTAAGTTTTAAGGCCAGGTAGGCCCTTTAGGAGGAGTCTCCTGAAAATCTGGCAGCTTCTTCTACCACCCCAACCCCCAGTGGATTTTATAGCCAGAAGTTATGGGGATTTACCTTGGAGCTGGAACCCTGGGGTGTGTAGTCTGGCCTGGGCCTGGGATCCCTCAATCCTGAGGTATCCCTCCCGATTTTTATCTACCATATGTGAATGTGGGACCACACATGCCTCTCTGTGCCATATCATGTCTCCACGCCTCTCCGCCCATCCCCACATCTCTGCCCCTCCTGCCTGTCTGCATGACTTCTTTAAACCTTGGTTGTTGGACTTCCATACAGCTTGATTTTCTGACAGTTTTGGGTGATATTTGTTTTGAGGTCTAGTTGTAATTTTTTCTGTAGTTGTATGAGGAGGTGAACTGTGTTTACCTACACCTTCATCTTGACCAGAAGTCCCCTCTTTATAGTTTTTAGAAAAACATCAGCCTCTGTAGAACACACTGGGAGAAAATTAAGGTCATAAAATGTCAAAGTGCAAATGAATTATATAGAATTTTTAAGGAAGTTTTTGAGTAGAATTGAGAACATCCTATACTCTTCCTTTATTTTTCTCCTGCACCTTTCACAGAGAAGAGGCAGCACATAGATGCACAGACCCACAGGAGGAGGGCTTAGAGGTCACTCTGGAATTAATCACCAATTCAAACTCTGCAGGAGGTGTGCAGGCACCACATGGGCACTGGGGATGTGATGGGGACATACCAGCCCCTCCCTGGAGGTGCTCAGAGCCTGATGGGGGATGAAAAATTGAACTGCAGTCAGAGAGACTGTATGATCACTCTGGACATTGTGTTTGAGATCACAGTGGAGAGTGATGGTGCTGATAGTGACAACTAACACTTATTGAACACTTTCTACATGCTTGGTACTGTTCTTTCTACACATTATCTATTTTTTTAATCCTCACAACAACTGTGAAAGGCAGAAGTTTTGATCATCCCCACTTTACAGATGAGGAAGTTGAGGCTCGAAGAGCAGTTCCCTAATCTAAAAGTCAAGAAAGAATTATCCAAGGGCAGATTCTAGAACAAGGGAACAGCAAGAACAAAGACACACAAGCGAATGAGATGCCCTCTGTGTATCATGGGGGCATTGGGAGCTGGGGCTACACTATCAGTTCTGCCCAGGATTAAATAATTTCAACTATGTGACCCACAGGCTAGATTCTTGACACCCCACTCTAGCTCTCTTCCATCCACAAGTGATGGGCCCTTAATTATGTAATGCCCTTAGGTGAATGGGTGAACTACTCAACCTCGAAGTGTTGTTTGCTAAGAAAGACTTTGAGATTAGGCTCCAGGCAAATCACAGCAATGCCTCCCTGGGAAAGTCCCAGGGCTAGTGGGCTGTTAGTCTTCCAAGCTGGACTTCAAGTCACCTTGGGCAAATCACTTAAGCTCAGTGACATTTTGTCCTAGGATGCTCAAGTCTGTATCCCCAGAACCTAACACAGAGACTTGTGCATTATACTCTGTACCATGAGGATACAACTTAGTGCAAGGCTTTTTATGTGGTTAATTCCAATTCAAATGAAAGCCTTTATACTTGCTCAGTGAAAGATAAGGAATAAAGAAATAATCCCACATCTCAAGCCTTGACTAGTCACCATTGATCTAAGCCCTTATATGTAGAGTTGGCAGATTACTAGGAAAACTGTCTTGGCCTCTTCTCCATGCAATTTTAGTTTGTGGCAGGTGGGTACAGATGAGAGCAAACCAGAGGTGGGATTTTTTTCCATACATGGCCCATGCTTGGTGGGAAGCAGCCTTTTCATCAGGTGAAGGCAGGTCAAGTGTACAGCAGGACAGAGAAGCCTGGAGTACCTCATTGTGCCTTGTCTGATCCCTGACATGGAGTTGGGGGAGGGTGATGATCTCATTAAAATATCTGCTAATAGGCAAGGCCCTTCCTGTGCCCCCTCTCTCCTCCTCTAAAGACTTTCTGGAAAACAGCAAAAGCACTGAGGCAACTTTCTCTATACACCCAATCACCCTGCACTCTCGTTCCTGTTGACTTGGTGAAGGGCTTGGCTGTCAGGTTTCTCCCCTCCTGTGCAGGGTAATCTGCACTGATTGACTTGTCCATTGTCCTTCCCCTGGAGCTAAAAACAAAACAGGAAAGGCTGCTTGGTGGGGATAAAGAGGAACTTAGTGGCCAAATGCTGTTGCTTTCCAGGCATTGGACACAGGCTCATTCTCTCTGAGAAACTTATATCCAGAGGCAGTGACTTTAAAAGGACCATGGCTGTGGAATTAGAGACAGATGCTTAGCTGGCCGTGAGCAGATATTAAATTGTATTAAACTATGCAAACTGCATTTCTCATGCAAGGCTTGTTTCAACCTTACATCAGCCCTTGGGCTGCATTTGCATTTCTATAGAGAATGAAATAAAAGCCGAATGTCACTTACTCATTTCTATTCATAACTGTGAGCTATTATTATTCTAGCTTGCGTCTCTCGGACACAACATGGCCAGATTAATCTTGCAAACCTCCATCAAGAGCTAGTTTAGTTTCCAACATTTCACTTTATCAACTCATGTTTATAAGGCCCAGGTGCTGAGAAGGACATAAGCAGACATAAGATGAGGCTAATTTTAAGATCACCAGACATCTGGCTTCACTTGGGACATCCTTGTTTATTATGCCTGTTATCCTGATGTAATTATTAATAGCACCTCCTTTCACTCTCGGAATTGTTAATGATGAGTTATATGGCCATTCTGCTTGTGCCTGTCAAATGCTCATAAGTTAGCCAGGGTGGGAAATGTGAATGGAAGTAACTTTAGAACAAGGTGGAGCCTGGGGGCAAGGGGTGTAGATGGTCAGAGGAGGAAGGGGGGAGCCTTGGGCTGAGGTTAACAGGAAGACTGTGGGGCCTGGGCCTCAAAGGGCAAGAACTACTCATGAAGGGGGAAGGAGGCCTGGACAGATGTTGGTGGGGGCAGCATGAGGAAACATGTGTTCTGGGTCTCAAAACACCACAAAGGTCGAGATTTCTTCTGAGGAGGGGGGAAAACAACTGGAGAGATGGGAGGGGCAGGTCCAGAGGGCTGGAAGGGCAGGTAGAGGACTCATGCTTTACCCTGGAGGCTGGAGGATGCCCTAGGTCCTGGCATGCAAACCCAAGGTGAGCAGGAAGATGGAACTGGTCCTGGTTTAGGACTGGTCAGTCACCCAATGACAAGTTGCAGATATGGGATTTGAACCGCTGTGGCTGCCTCTGGACTGTGTTCTGCACTGTCATGCCATCCTTCCTGCCTGCCTCCCACAGCCTGTACCGTGAACTAGGGAAATTAAAACTTCCACATGTGACGGGGGAGGCTAATGGATGTTCCAGTGTCTCTGGTTTCCTCTAAGCAGAAGTCTCCAGCCAACAGCTGACATGAGCTTGCTGTTTTAACATCAGTTAAAATTATTTTAGCATGATTTTTGACAGAAAATAACCAAAAGCATGCATTTATAGCAGCAGACTGTGCATGAGGTTGGGGGCGTCCGAGGGTGACTCGGCACGCGGTGTTCGTCCATGCTCCGGGCGGGTGATCATCTCGTTAGTAACTTTGCTTGACTAGCCTGTAGTCAGAACTAAGGCTCCACATGAGCTGCCAAGCTATTCATTTTGTCTTATGTCTGCTTTCTCTTTTCTTCAGTCCTTTTTTCCCCAACCAATATCATTTTCTGAGTGCCCAAGATATGGCTGCCAACCCTGAGCTAGATGCTCATTTCACTGTCACAGGAATGATCAGTCCTATGAGATCAGAGCATGTCTGTTTTACAGATGAAGAACTCGAGCTCCGGGACGGGCGAGAGCTGCTCAGGGTGACCAGCTGCATGCTGTTGGACGTGTTGCCAGGAGACGCAGTCTCTGTGACTAGTCTGATGATGTTCCAGGGATGCTGGTGAGGAAATTAAACCTCAGACAGAAAGCAGTAGGCAGTTAGCTGTACCCTAGCCCCAAAGTGTGTCAGCACCATTTGAGGAGCTTAAAAAATACAGGTTCCTGGGCTCATCCCCAGAGATTCTATTTAAGTGGATCGTGGTAGGCCTAGGAGTGTGTGTGTGTGTGTGTGTGTGTGTAAGAGACTGTAGGGTGCATCAGCATTTACTAGAGGGCATGTTAAAACACAGATGCCAGGCCCAGCCCCCAAAGTTTCTGATTCAGATCGTGGGTGGGGCCTGGGAATTTGCATTTCAGGTGGTGCTGACCATGCTGGTCTGGGCAGCACACCTGGGAACTGCTGCCTTAGCTGTTGCAGATGGTCATCCAGGCCAGACGCTGCTGTACTCGGGGCCCGTGGTCTCTGACTGACAAATTGTGTGAGTCTATTTTGTGGAGGCTGCGATAGGATTAGAGAAGCCAGACCCAGGAAGCCCACATAACCAGCCATTCCTGCTCCTCCCCCCCGGAGGATCACTGTGGTCTTTGAACTGCGTCTGGACGATGGCTCAGCATCCCTCTCGTCTCCGCAGCCGTCAGTCCCAGTCTGAGGGAGTTGGCTCACAAGCTGAATCTATTTTTGTTTGCTAAGCTAGAAAGTCTGACTGGTACTTCCCAAATCAATAATTTAAAAAGTCTGTTCGTGGAACTTGAGCCTATGTGTTCATTAGAGGGAATCCCTTGGGAGTGTGTCTTGACTTTTGCTGCATGTTAGAATCACCTAGGAAGTTCATAAAAACAAGCAAACAGAAAACCTATTGTGCCGGGCCCCACCCACAGCAGCTGCGTCAGTGTGTCTGCATGGGTCCCTGTAGCTTTGGGAGCATCTCAGTGGTTCCCAGTGCCATCAGGCTGGGAGCCTCTGGACAGAGGCATCAACGCTGTGCAGGTGCCCAGCCACCCAGATGCCTCGTGGACCCCTGATGTTGCCTGCAGGCTCCCCCTTGCAGAGATCCCTCCTCTGCTGGTCCCCGGTCCCAGGCAATACTTTCGCTTTCTGCCTAACAAAATAGTAGGGAAAGCAGCGAAAGCCCGCTGACAACCACAGTTGTCCCAAAGCTCCCTGAAAAGAGGCGGAAGTGGGTGACAGCCAATGTCCTGGGACAGTCAGGGAAACTGTGTCCCTGGAGCAGTGCCACTTTACCTTTTGTGAGACTGGGGATGCATAGGGTCCTGTAGAGAAGAAGCATTTTTTTGAGAGACTCGCCTGCTCTCAGAGCCATCGGCTCCCCCAATCCAGGCTCTCCGGTTGTCAGTCGTCACCGTGGCTGACTCATTTCTTCCCCACCGCTGCCCTCCTGCTTCGCTCAAGGTGCCCTTCTTGACATCACCAGCACCCTCCTAGGCGGCACTTCTCATTTTTTCTGCCCTCCCTGAATCATCCGCCTGTCAGCCACCCTCTCCTTTCCTGGTCCCCTAATATTTCTGCCTCCTCTCATTTCCTTCTGTTTTTGCTTTACTACCTCCTTCACCTTCACCCACTCCTGAAACGGGAGCATTCCCCAGTGCCACCATCCTGGTCCCCTAGCACTTCTCTGAATACCTTCTTCCCTTTGGGTTCCTTCCCCAGATCCATGGCACTAGTTTGACAGAGGCTCCGAGTCCAGTTCTCCCAAAGGCATCTGTAAATAGAGCTTCCTCATGCGTCCACCCAATCGGCCCTGTCTCCAGACTCCCCTACCTTTATTCTGAGCTCAATTGCCTCTTCTGATTTCCCAGGGGTGAGATCTCAGCGGCGTTGAGCTCCCTTATCCAGCCAGTACCCGCATCTGGTTCACGTCTCCTTCTTGATGCCTCTCACTGTGGCCATTCCGCCTTTGCTGCTGCTGCTGCTTTGGGGTGCGGTTACTCTGATAGTCTTCCAGGAGCCACCCACTTCCCAGGCTAACTCTCCTTCCAAGCACCCTCGCTCTCGGAGTCCGGATGGCTCACACTGCTGTCGCTGGCTGCAGCCGTCTGTCGAGTGCTTGCTGTGTGCCAAGAGCATGGTATGTCTGTTACCCTGTTTCAACCTGATACAACCTTATGAACTGCAGACACTATTATTGTGCCTCTTTTACCCATAAAGAGACACTTGGAGATCAAGGCTCCTAACCTCCGACAAGTGGTGGGACAAATTCAGGCTCACATTGGTCTGTTGCCTGTAATCACTACACTCACTTGCTACCCCTTTACCCCAGCCCTCAGCACTGGCCCAGGGCACCTAGAATGAAATCCAATTTCTTGGATTGGCATGCAAGCCTTTTCTGGATCTCCCTAGCCCACCTTTTTAGTCGTTTCTTCTTTTCTCCTTCTGTGTAACAGTTAGAATGGACTGGTTACTCCTGGGTCCCCAGGTCACGTCCCTCTTTCCCACCTCTACAGTTTTGCTCAAACCCTTGGTGACATCAAGTACCTGAGGGCAATGTGGCTCCTCGAGCTTCATTTCTTAACCTCTGCACACCTTCTGGGTCCCAAAAACATTTTTTTTGGATAACATCCTTGAACCCCCTTTTCAGGTCATCAGTGTTGCTCTCCTGGATGCAATGTGAACCCTGGAGGATAAGAACTATGGCAGAGGCTTAGTTCGGCCTCCTACAGTTCCCAGCCTGCTTCCTCCTGTGCAGTGGCCCCTCAGGACATTATCGGTTGTTTTGATCTCATACTCCTGTCCGTCACAGCGGTTTGTGAGCAGGAGTTGTGAGTAAGGCCGGGAGATGCCGTCTCACTGTCCGGGAGCTGTTTTGCCCAGGTGTCCCATCCCCCACCAGTGCTCTGCACAGCCAGAGTCGCTTGTTTGATTGGTTTTCCATCCTTCATGGGAATCATTTTTCTTCATACATTTCTGTTTCTAAAGGTTGAATAAAATGGAGACTTGGCTGTACACCAGGGAGGTTTAGTAGAGAAATGAGCAGTGGGACCTCCCCGCCAAACCTGGCTGCAAACCGCTGACTGCAGACCACTGACGGCACAGGAATACAAATGACTTCTTAGTGGTATGGGCGGGACCTGGGGGACACACTGCCACTCCTGTTTTTGATCAGGAGGCGGGCCAGTGTTGGGCGGGGGCGGGGGGGGGGAGGGCTATTCGCACAGCCCTTGTATGGGCTCCCTGCTCTGTATCTTCTGAGGTGGACGGGGTGTCCTCCGTCAGAAAGGGCCACCTTGTCTTCACACTAAGCTGTCACTGACTGGCATAAGTTGGTGACTGGGTTAGCAGCTTGTGGCATGCTTCATACAGAACTATGTGAGTTATAGTAACTAGAACTTGAACAGAGATGAACCATATTAACACACATAACATGGAGATACAATGTAGCGAAATAAACATCTTGGTGCAATTCTGTGCTCCACAACTGTTAGGATCTCTAGATCTTCCACCCCCTAAACTCTGGTTCTAGGCCAGTGTCCCAAATTACAGTTGCCTACAGGAAGGGCTGTTGGCTTGTTAACAATGCTGCCATACTCTGAAGGTACACATGAAGGACATAGGAAGGACATGTGAAGTCTATGTCCTGTTTTTTTCCTCCCTTTAATAGGCGATAAAAAGTAGTATCCAGCTCTGGCCAGGTGGCTCGGTTTGTTGAAGAGTCGACCTCTACACCAAAAGATTGCAGGTTCAATACCTAGTCCGGACACATACCTAAGCTGCAGGTTCATTCCCGGATTGGGGCGTATACGAGAGGCAGTCAATTGATGTTTCTCTCTCTTTCTCTCCTCCCCCCACCCCATCTCTAAAATCAGTGGACATGTCCTTGTGTAAGGATTAAAAACAAGTGATACCCACATAGCTTTCCCACAAGCTTAGCTCGCCTTTCTCCCCACTGAGTAGAAGTCACCTCCTCTGGCTTAGGCCTGGCCAGCTACCGGCAGTAGCAATAACTTGCCCCTGAGAACACAGCCCACCCAGGCCTCGGTGCCAAGGGCAGTGTGAACGGGTCTGGAGTTAGTCTTCCGCTTCCACCCCCACCCCCTGGGCCCGGGGAGGAATTCAGCCCCTCCGGCACTTGTGGGTGTATAAGGGTAGTTTCCCTATAAGCCCATCCTGCTGGCCTGTTGCCCCGCTGTGCCTGGTCCCTGATTATCACTCATTTTCTCCCTGAAACCAAGGCTTGACCCTGAATGTAGGTCCTGTTTGGGTCCCCACAAGCCCACTTAGATTCTAACAGTCCAAGGCTGCACCTGCTTTTGGTATCCTTTAAGTGCCTTGACATACGTGCACACCTCTGCCTTCTGGATACCAGCAGTTCCTGGTCTTCAGTGGCTTCCACTTCAGTGGCTCACACGTGCACTCTGTGATCACAGGACCCACATCAGCAGCTTCCCTGCAAAGTCACAAGCACCACAGACAGTTATCTCCCGTGGCTGCCACACCTGGAATCCTGTGGGGAGAGGTGGGAGCTGCCGGAGGAGCAGGGAGGCGACTGAAAGAGAGCCCGGCACACAGGGACCCAGGACAGTGCTAGAGCTGGGCTGGGGCTGTGTCCTCCAAGATGTATGCTGTGCCCTCCACGCTCTCACTGAGGCCTGTTTTCTTCCATCAGCAAATGTTTATCAACTGTTTTTATGTGCAAGGTGTTGTGTCCACCTATTGTAAAAGGTGGAAATGCAACATTTATGAATGTGCCTACCTAACAGCACTCTGTCCATGGGAGATGCTAAGAAATGTTAAAGTCTTTAGGTTTTACGTTGAGTTTGGTGAAGGACAGCTTCTCTGTTGGGGTCCAGAGTGGTTTGGGAAGGCAGACCTGTCCAATAGATGGAGACATGTGGGGAGAACACTTATCTTGCCAACTGGAGTGTGTGTAGGGTGGATGGGGTGGGGAGGGTCTGGTGGCAAGGAGAGCAGCTGGTGGCAATAACAATAATAATATAATAATAATAATGCAATAATAGCTATCAATTATTGAGTATCCTGTAGGTGCTAGATGTTGCACACATATGATTTCTATCTTACTCAACAACCCTACAGAGTGAATACACTAACTCATGTGGAGACTGAGGCTTCTCCGTGTTGAGCAGCCCACCCAGCATGGCAGAGCTTGTATGTGGCAGAACTAGCATTTGGACTCAGTACTACCTTTTTTCAGAGCCCAGGCTGAAGCAGGTGGGGACTTGAGTTTGGGATTCAAATTAGGGGAGTTATAATCAAAGTGAAAGGAAGGGTCAGATTCGAATGATGATTGGAAGAATCAAGAACACTTGATAAATAACCAGGTTTGAAGAGCTAAGGAGACTTGGAGGGAAAATATTGACTATTTTATAGCCTTGCACATAGGGAGAGAGGCAGTATAGCCACCAGACCCGAAGTGTCACGAGGAGGAGGTGACCTTCAGAGGGTGAGCTGAGAAGGCATTGAGATGAGTTTCAGAAATGCCAGCAGCCAACATCAGCTGTACCTTTTGATGCACACTCTGTCCAGGGAGACCCTGTCGCAGACCAGCTGTGAGTTCGGAAGAGCAGGAGCACAGCAAAGAGAAAGCATGTGTGTCGGGGGAGATCCTGGAGGAGCAGCATGAGGGATGGCCGCAGAAGTGGGAGGAGGAAGAAGAATGGCGGTGTGGCGCTCACGGCAGAAACCCACTGGGGACTCGGTTCCGAGGGAGCTCTCTGACTTCACGCATGTCGGAGAAGTCAAGATTAGTGCCCTGGCGTGAACTCAGGAGGGCTCAGTTCAGCTTACCACACATTCACTAGGTAGCTCCCATTTGCCTGGCCTTGCACTTGGCGCAGGGGATAGAGAAAGACAGTCTCTGCTCTTGAAAGGCTCAGGAAACCTTGCAGATCCAGACCTGAGCTGGAATGTGTTTCGTCCACTTAGCCCAAGATCATTATTCTCTGAGCTTCTGTTTCCTTGTCCCTAGAATGGGCATACTCATGCCTACTCCGGGCAGGCTGTATTCTCTGAGTTGTTTCAGGAATCAGAAGATGCATGAACAACATGCACACAGACTTGGAGCTTAGTGGTGCTCACTCAGTTATGCTTAGAACTCACAAAGGCAAGCAAGAGATTGAAGGGCAGTTTCAGGGGGGCGTGTCTTCCTGCCAGGCCCTGGGAAGCCTGCCTTTCCTTGGGAATGTCATCCTTTCTCAGGGGTTCAGTCCATCACGCCTGACTTCTGCTGCCCATGTGGCTTTTCAGTACTGAAAAGAAGCTCCTATTCCTAGAATTCCCATCCTTTAATGTGATATTTGGCCCAGATGTTCCAACAGAGCTCTCTTTCATTTTTCTTCCCCAATTCAGACAGAGACCAGAGCCCCTTTCTGCTAGTTGGTGGTGTTCTCACTGGCCACACCACAGGAAAGCATACAGTGTGCTCCGTGGCAGATGGAAGGGTCCCCAGACAGCTCTGAAGGTTAAGGCAGCACAGAGATGCACCATGGGCTGTGTGTGGATTGGTCCCTTGTCCTCTGGGGAGCCAAAGGCTGCAGGACTCTGTGTATTTTTGTTGCGGGGTGGAGGGGCTCTTGCTGCACACCTGCTGCCTGTCTGCTCCCTATGTAGCTTCACTGGGCAATGTTGGGGCGGGAGGTGGTTGGGGATATGGCCCTACCTGTGCTTGGCACTCTTGGGAGACTGGTACAGAGATGGGGGTCGATGCCACAAAGATAAGGGCTTCTGTAGGAAACCGTGTGTGACTTAGAAGCTGGAGGACGTGATGGGGTAAATAGATCAAAGCAGGGACAGGAAAGGCCAATATCATGTGGCCAAGGCTGGCACAGGAAGGCTGTGCTGCCCAGAGCTCCTCCTTCACCTGGCTCCTCCCAGTGGGCAGCTCTGCCCACTTCTTTGAGATCAGTCTTCCCTGGGCTTCTATCTAGGACCCTGATATTCTTTTTTTAAAACATCCTCACCTGAGGATATATTTACTGATTTTTACAGAGACAGGGAGAGTGAAAGAAACAACAGTGTGAGAAAGAAACATTGATTGATTGCTTCCTGTGTGCACCCCAACCAGGGATCAAACCTGTAACCTAGGTATGGGCCCTGGCTGGGGTTTGAACCTACAACCTTATAGCGCACGGGATGATGCAACAACCCACTGGGCAATGTGGCCAGAGCTGGACACCCAGATTCTTGCATGTTGGGCTGGGAGGACATTTGGGCTCACCTGTCACTCCTTTCACTGTCTCCTCCCCGCAGCTGGACAGTTGTCTCACTTTGCTCAGATGGTTGGAAAAATATAAATCACCGGTGTCTCTGGGTCACAAGTGCAGCCTTGGGCCTGGAGGGCAGTGAGCCTAAGAAGGATGCTCTAACTCAGGACAAGAAGCTTGTTAACCTCGTATGGTACACTCCCTCTCCCCGGACAGCTGTCCCTGACACCCAAGGACAGCAACAGAGATGTGTCAGCTAGTGTTGATTCTTCCAGCTACACATGTGGGGGCATGCCGCCATGTACTGGTCATGACTCAGGTGCTTTTGATAAAATTTTACATACCTGCCAAGGATTGCAAGGGCCCTACCTCAACCACTTAATGAATCCGAGCAACATTCCTTTTCATCCCAATTGACCAATTCCAGTCTGAGTATCTTCCCAATTCAGTCTCAGTAGTATCAGCTGGAGATCCCTGATGTGTCATTTGATTTTTTTTAAACCTTATTTAAAAATAACTCATATCACATCCACCAGCCGTACACCAAGAACCAAACTGGCCTACTGGGGCTCTTTGCGTGGGCGTTGTGACAATTTAGAAGTAGGGCCAGGGGTACAATTTGGGATCCCCACATGTGCACTCCCACATCCCCAGTCCTTTGGACTATTTTTTGGACCTTTGCTCCCTCTAATTTTATTCCCCATTTCTTCCGCCAGGGACAGGAGACTGGATTCCTTTACTCTGCACTTGTCAGGAATGGGGCTCTGCAGAGGAAAAGGCTGAGAGGTGTCAAGAATATCCCTTGCTCACTCTAGAGCAGGGTTTTCACCCTCAGCACTGTTGACATTTGGGGCCAGATAACTATGTGTGTGGGGAAAGGGGGCAGGGATAGCTGTGTCATGCACTGCAGCCTGTTAGCAGTATCCCTGGCTCTCTACCCGCCAGATACCAGTAGCATCCCCCATCCCCTCAGCTGTGACAAGCAAAAATGTCTGCTGGCATTATCAAATGTCCCCTGGTGGGCAGAACTGCCCCTGGTGGAGAACCATTCTAGAAGCAGCAGCAGGAGCAGCAGGAGGTATTTCAGAGGCCTCTGGACCTTCCTCTTCAATAGGGAGTTTCAGAGGCAACTCTTGCTAGGGGTGCCTGAGGGCATTTCCCAGCGCTCTCTCCCCATTCCTGGGCCCAGCATGCTTCTCTTTCTTTCCTGAGCTGTTCGTTCAACCAGAAATCCCATCACTCCTCACATCAGTCTTGCTTGCTGAGTCCCTGTTGTCCCAGACAGGCTGGTCTGCAGCCTCTCTGACCTTGAACTCTGAGTTGACTGGAGAGGTTGGGGTGAGGGGGATGAGGGGCAGCAGGGGTGGTGGGGAGAGCATGAGAAATCCTAGACAGATGTCCAGCTCTGCCTCTCATGGGCTGTGTGACTTAGAGCACATCATGCATGATGTCAGCACTGTGTCCTGTGAGCTTGTCATGTTGTTGAATAGTATGGCCAGAGACCCGGAATGCTTGAATCCTGCCAATGGGAGTCCCAAGAGAGAGAGACCCCGAGACGGTAACAGATGGGAAACAAAGTGTGGTGAGTCTAGGTATAATGCCTAGTTACAGTCCCAAGAGCTCTGTGCTAAACACCAAGTGATGAAAGCCATTATTTGCAGAAAGGAAAAGGTCATGATCAAGAGTTTTATACCCACAATAACCAAACAATTTTTCCTGCAAGAATTTAATCAATGAAGTGTTTTAATGAACACAAAGTATGTTTTGGTAACATTTATAGGCCATCGTCATCATAATCCATTGTTATAATCAATAAAGCAGAAAATTGAAATAAGCTGTCGGGGTGGGAACACAAAATCAAAACTCCTGGCAGCGCCGTCCTCAGCCACCAGCAGCAGAAGACTGGCAGGCCATGCCGGTGCGCGTGCCGTGCTGTGGGCGCGGGGGCTTCTCCCACGCCCCAGGCTGCTTTCCCAGGGGAATCTCACATGGCTAATATCCAGGTGATGGGGGTTGTGCTCATTTTAAATCATTTCCGTTATATTCCAATTCACGGTATAAAGATTTGTGTTGTGAATAAAGTGCCAGAAAACACTTTATCTGGCTCAGTGCCTAATGACTCCCAATGCAGAGTTCTGACGAAGCTCAAGTGTATTATATAGCTTGGACTTGAGGTCTAAATGGAGGCTCTGTCTTCTTTAATCCCAGAGCAGTGGCCAACACTCTCAAGTGGTTGTAAAGAAAGAGACGGAGGGCTCCATGGAGAAGAAGCAAGGGCAAGAAGGATGGAGGCTTTCAAAATGGTACCTCTGCTCGCCAATAAATGTAGTCCAGTCAGCATCTGGATTCTAACCGATTAGTGACTGTCCTGTGGAACATGAGGATGATGCTGATCTCACAGGCTTGGGGTGTGGGTTAACTGACTTTATGCATGTCCTAATGCAGTCTTCCCACTATTAAACACACCAGGTCTCAGACCTCAAGCAGCTGAAAATCCGAAGGTGCCTCTAGTTTCCCCACAGCAGTCCAGCCTGAATGTGGCGGAGTCTGCTTTCCCTCCCTGCACTTCCAGCGGCACCTCTGGTCTCCCATGTAATTGACTGTGAGCACTGGAAATAGTTGTGGTTTTTAATACAGTGATATTTCCTCTTCAGGGACTTCAGCCCCTAGTCTAGTTTCAACAACTGCTAGCTTGGTCCCAAGACGTGGTTCTTGTTTCTTCCTTGTCTAATGGAAAGAGTGTTTGCATTTGCACAGGGTTTTTAATGGGCTGTAAGCTGTTGGCTCTGAGAGGGATTCTTGGTTCAGAGCCAGGGAGACTTTAAATGTTTGGGGAAGCCTAGGAGTGCTGCAGAAAGGGGCTCCTTCTCTACCATACATGTGACCCATGTTCACATGGACGGGTAGGTGTTCCTGTTCACCTGACAGGCAGGAAGAGCTCACCTGCATGAGATGGGCACTTCCGGAGGGCTTGGTTCCCTGACTGAGCAAGACTCTGGGCCAGGCAGTCTTTCCTGTGAATGTCTGGGGCAGAAGTTTCACATTAAGCCAGAGACTGTTAAGAGGGGCCCCCCCTTTTTTTATCATTCCAGAAACAGTGTGAGGAGCTCCCAGTTTGGCTGCTGCTGGTGGTCTAGACCCTAGAGACCTTGAGATGGAAATAATTTCCAGAGATTCCCTCTTTCAGGCAAGACCATACTTGTGCCACCCCGGAATGACATGTCGGTTCTGTTCTGAACGGCTCTGGGAAGGAGGCTTTGCAACCCTTAGAAACAGATATGATTTTTCATATGCGTGTGCCTCTCCCAGACCCCTTTAGCTGAGGTCTGTCGACTTTTCCCTCTGTGAAGACATCCTTTGTGACTTTAAAGGTCTCTGTTTACGGTGGTCGTCCTTGGATAATTTGCTCTCTGCTAAATCGCTTCAACCCCAGCACTTCTGGGTGGTGGTTAGCACAGTTGGGGACTTCCCAAATGTCTCCCCCCAAATGTCCTACCAGCAGGAGAGTGTGAACTACACACACAGGCACACACAAGCTCACACTCAAGCACACACCCGGCCTCTGGGGTGGCTCAGAATGGCCTGCTGAAGGCTCAGTGTTTCACTGAGGTCTACTCTTTTTCTTTTTAAACTTTCATGGAAGTGTGACATTCTGTCCTAAAACATAGCCACTTCGTTTATTTTTTAAACAGTATTTTAACATATTTAATGTTAGGACAAAATTCATATACGCACAAATTTTTTTAACCCTTGAGGAAGTTGGTCGTTTGGAAATGTGCCACCTATTTTTTTCTTGGATGTCTAGTGTGCCTTGATGTGCTTCCAGTAGCCTCAGTAAGTAAGAGAAGCCTGGGTGGCGGGCATCTTGGCTCTTGGAGCAGGGAGAGATGAGTCTGAATTGTGACTGTACCACTTCCTAGCAGCCTAACTTTTGGTGATTATATCAGCTTCTTAGTTATAGCAGCAAGATATTTCCTACCTGGTAGGGTTTGTTCATTCGACAGCCATAAAGCACCTACTATGTGCCGGGGACTAGAGGTGAATAAGAAGCACAGGGTCCTCTCACATAATGAGGCATTTCTATTCCAGATGGGAGGAACAGACTATACACATTTCAGATGATAATAGCTGCTATGAAAAAAATGAACAGGCAGGCCAAAGTGGTAGTGGCTGTGTGCCTGCATGTGTGCGTGTGCACGAATGTGCATCTTCTCCTTTAGATGGTGTGGTCAGGGAGGACTCTTTGAGGAGGTGACATTTAACTGAGGATCTGATTGGTAGGAAAGAGCCAACTTTGAAGGTTAAATCAAGTACATTAGTAAAGTGCCTGGCACATGGTAGGGGCTTGTACACATTAATTTCCTCTCTTCCTTCAAGAATCAAAGAAATACTATTTAAACATGGGGAGGGAGATTTCGTAAGTTGTCAGACATGATTGGAAGGGTCTCAGAATGGTAACCAGGGAGTGTAAGTGGACTTTGGAAATGGAAAACGTGCGTGCAGCCAGGTTAATAGGCGCCGCAGCCAGGGGCGGCTGCCCTAGGGCGGCCCTGAGTGAGCAGAGGCCTTTCCTGAGCCCGTCCGTGCTGGGGCTCCTCAGCACTTTTCCCTCTGTTGGGAGCACCTAGGTGTTCTTTTTTCATTTACTTTTTTGTTTATTAATTGATTTTTAGAAAGAACGAGAGTAAGAAAGGGAGAGAGGCAAAGGGAGAAGGAGACAGAGAGAGAGAGACATTGATTTTTTGTTGCACTTATTGATGCCTTCTTTGACTGCTTCTTGTAGGTGCCCTGCCCAGAGATCCAGCCCACACCCTTGGCGTATATGGACAGTGCTCTAACCAACTGAGCTACCTGGCCAGGGCTTAGGTTTTCTACTTACCTATTTCCATGACCTGCTCCCACAGGGAATGTAAATACGGGGGTGGGCAAATGTATGTTAATAATAACAGATACTGCAATAATAAATAAATAAATAATACAAGAAAAGAATAAACTCTGTGTTTCATGTACTCACAACTGTGAACCTGCTTTTGCCCTACCCTGTAATATCTTCACCTCCTCAGTCAAATCATGTCAGGCTTGAGTGGTAACTTTTTACCTGTATGGGAAGAACTGATATAATTATTGTATCCTTAAAGAGCCATTATGTAAGACAGAGTATTTCCTAAAAAAATTCCAGTTCCTCTTCTAAAGTATTTTATTTTACACATATCAGTAATAATAACCAAAACTAAACTGATGATTGTATAGGACTTTTCGGTCTGTGAAGGCCTTTGGCATCCAGTATTCTTGAGAATTAAGCACCATGGGGTTAGAAAGAAGAGTCTGAGCATTGGAATCAGCCCAGCCTGGGGACGTATTCTGGCTCTGAGCATCATCTGTATTTTTTTAAATGTGCTTTGTAAGCTGAGGACCTATAGGTCTTTGGAATCTTGGGTATATCCTCGGTGGTCTGCAACTTAAATCAGATTTTTTTAGTTTAGAATTTTCATTTTGATAACCTAAAAATATTAACATAAGTCTATTCTAGATAATCTGAAATAGTTTATTAACTGAATGCCTCTGTTCTAGAAAGAAAAGATTTTTAAATTTTTGAATCTGTGAAAGGGTGGAGGCAGGGAGCTGCCAGGCAGGGAGCCGGTCCCCGGGGTCCTGCAGAGGTCAGACCACGCCCACCTCGGCTGCACCGTGGCCTCTGTCTTCTGTGGGCCTCTCACTCTAGCTCATTCGCAGTAAGTACAGTGGTAAATAGTAGTGATTTTTTTCATTAAGCAGCATTTAAAACTTTTCAGCATTATAGACTGGTCCTCCAATATAATGAATTGGTGGTTTAAAACAAGTTCATTTTTTTAAAAAGAAAAATAACAACTCAAATGATGGTCCATTGTGTTCAAATTCAGAAGACTGTAGTCAGGAAGTGAAACTTTAAAGGCTTATGCCCCTCTTACAGTCACACCCAACATGTCTGTTTCAACCCATTAACCATCCATCACATGAAATTAATATTGTTCATTTGAATTTTTTGTTTTCAGTTTTGTACTGACCCCATTTTTAAATTAGCATAAGAGATTTATACCTGGTTGTTTCACAACTTGGAGTATGGGACAAGTAAGAACAGAAATTAGAGCAGAATATAGTGAAGTGTGCTCCAAATGCTATGGCTGCCTGAAGGACAGGGCAGCCATCCTTGTGGGGGGGGGGGGCGGGCAGCTACATGGTGGATCTTGAATTTACCAGGTGAGGTAAGCTGGGGGTGAGGGCGGACTTTTGAGACCAGTGACACCAGTTGTCCAAGGCACAACTGTCCAAGGTGTGAGTCTCGGTGTGGGCGAGTGGCAAGTCAAGCTCAGGGAAGTGCTGACAGGGGAAGCTGTAGGGCCAGATAGAGGCCACGAAGGGAAGGGCCTAGTGATCGAGGCTGAGGGACTGGATTTAGCCCCAGAGGCACAGGGGAGCTCAGGGAAATCGTTAAACACAGGCTCGGATTCTTAAGAATGTAATTCTGGGAGCGTGGAAAGGGGGAGCTAGGTGGATAGAGACCAGGTAAAAGCAAATGGGAGTGAGGTCTTGGCCTAACTGTGGGCCATGAGGATGGAGAAAAAGGGACAAAGTACAAAGCTATATCTTAGGTAAAACTGGCTTAATTTTGTGTCCAGTTGGAGGGTGGGGTTTGGAACTACTTCCGGATGACTCAGAAAAAGGAGAGTTCAGAAGATGGAGCGGGTATTCAGGTCCTGCTTAGGTGATACATCGAGTATGAAGAGCCCACACACCCTTCTGGTGGATATGTCTACTTGGCTGTTAGGAATGTAAATCTGGTGCTTGGGAGAGAGTTGGAGCTACCTGTGAATCAGGGAGACACCAACATGAAGATCATTGCTGATGTTACAGTATTGCCCTATAAAAAGGTTTAGGTAAGATTGGAAGGCCCAGAATGGAGCCCTAACATTTGGAGAGCATACAAAAGAAAGAGCAGCCATCAGATAGAAGAACTAAACAGATAGAAGAGGAGAAGACAGCTAGAGGTTTAGGAGGAAACCAGGACAGCATGGTGTCCTAAAATCAAGGAGAGAGAAAGTTTCAGCAAGCAGGAGACAAGACATGAAATACCAAGTACTTAGCTTTGAAGAGACAGGAACACTGTCATCTGGATTGTCAGTCTCTTGTCCTTTAGGCAGCTGGGCAAGGAAAACAGTCGAGGCAGCAGAGAGCACCAGTCCAGCAGCTGAAGAGCCATGACATGTGCTTCCACAGAGAGAGGTGGTGCTTGACAGTTCAGGAACCGAATGGGCAGGGAAACAAGCAGCTGGTGCATTTGTCATTCACTCATCCCTGTGGCCATTCATCCATCTTTCAAACATTTCCTGAGGGCCCCGCCACGTGACAGGCTCTGTGTGAGGCACTGTTAGTGAGATTAGATGGAGCAGAAAGAGAAGTCAGACATAATCCCTGCCTGGGGGGCTCCCATGTTGTTGGGGAGCTGGCTTAGACACAGGAAACTGGGGTGCCCGGTGGTAGGGTGCTGTGAAGAGGGATGTGTGCAGTGGCTCTGGAGCTGGGGAGAGAGACCGCTTGACCTGGATGGGAAAGGTCTTCAGTGCTGAGTAGAAGTTCACAGGCAGAGAAGAAGGGGAGAAGGGAGAGAGCATTGGAGCTGAGAGAGCAACGTGGGGAAGGCAGGAGAGGAGAACGGGCTGTGAGCCTGGGGGGGTGGTGGGTGAGAAGTAGAGTTTGAGCTGGAAAGGGAGGGTAAGGCCATATTATGAAAGGCTTGGAAAGCCATGGCAAAGAACGCTTGCATCTTATCTGTTGGAGAGTGAGAACTCAAGAGGCATTGGTAAGCAAGAGAGTAACATAGTAGAGCTCGATTTCAAGAAAATAGCATGGGGAGGTCTGATTGGGCAAGGAAAAGACTGAGGCAGGGAATCTGGGCAGTGTCTCATCTCAAGCCATGTGCAGCCTCATTCATTCAGCAAACCATTTGTAGAATACCTACTGTGTGCTTTGCTCTGCGCTGGATGTGAACATATTCCAGGGACAGGCTTTTGAATTGCCTGTTTTTCAGGGGCCTGCTGGTTCCAGCTACTTCCTGAGGACTGCTAGATGCAGATGGGCATGTCACCAGGCAGGATCCTCTGTTGGAAGGTTGCTGTTCCTCAAGTTAACTTCTGGGTCCAGAAGCTGGCACTCTTTATATGTGAATTACTCATTTTATTTTGACTGTCCTCATTGGCTTGGGTTGCAGATAGGCAATTGCTGTTGAGAGCACAAGGCCAAATGGGCTAGCCACTGCACTAAAGGACACACCCAGACCTTGCACACAGAGACATCTGCTTCTGTTTCCTGAGTAACTGTGCAGCAACACAGGCAGGCTTGGTACCCAGGCACATGCTCTGTGTTATTTTCTAGTTATAACCGAGAACAGTTTCCATGTGGCTGGTGATGAAAGAGTCAGGTCAATTTCAGAAGTGGGAGTGTTTCCGATTATGCAGATCCCATCCAAATATTTACCTCATTCCATCATTTTGGCTCGGTACTGCCTCTAAATATCGTGGCCACACATTTCGGCATTTAGGGAAGATCTTCTGTGCTTAAAGCCTGCTTGGCTGGCAGTGGGCAACCCTGGGCACAACCTGTGGGATTGACTCTCTCTGTTGTGGTTCTAGAAGAGAATCAGTATGGGGCAAGGAATGTAAGCTCTCTTCCAGGAAAAATCAGAGCCTGTTAGCAGTGGAAGGGACCCTGGCCCTCATCAAGCTCAACCGGCTCATGTTACTGATATGGAAACTGAAGCCCAGAGCCACAGACCAACTTGCCCCAGATCACGGAGTGAGTTACAGCAGTCTTGGGACCAGAAAGCAGAGCCCAGTCCAGGGTTTCCCATGAGTCTTCCCTTCCTCCTTCTTTCATCTTTCCACAGTTCCTGTTGCTGCTATAAAAGTATATTGCAAATGGAGTCTGTTTAGCTTGGATCCTATGTGAGGCAGGTATCACTCCATGACTTTTCCTTTCTCGTATGATAAACTCCGATTTGACCTCAGCTTGAATGGCAGAAGTAAAAGGGGTGGGTCAAAAAGCAGGGAATCTGAGGGTAAGAAATACTGTGGCTTGAGCATCTGGGGGCTAAGGAAGTGGCAGTGTATGGTGGAGCTCCAAAGCCTGGAGGGTAAGATCAGCTGAGTGCTTTCCTCTTTGAGCCTCACCTAGAGGTATCCAGTGGCTGGTGATTGTCAAACCACAGGATGCATTTAAATCACTGGGAAAGTTTGTTTAAAATGCTTACTCCACGGCCCTACCTCAGAGGTGCTTATTCACGAGGTGTGATGTAGGAGCTAGGAATCTGCATGTCTGAGGTAGATGTGGGGTTGATGGTGTTGCAGGTACTCCGGGGTCACACGTGGAGAAACAAGAGGACTAGGAACAGAAGGACAGGCGGTACACTGTGTTTTTCTCCAGTGTGTGGGTCAGAGATTATACTCAGTACCATACAGACGGATGAATACGGTACAGTTTGACATATCTGAGGTCATTTGCTATAAGGATTCACCAACTGGGAGGACACAGGAATTGAGAAACAGCTTTAAGGCCCTACACAAAGAACTGGAATTTTTGGGGCAACCAAATTCCCACCTTGCTGAGCTTTTGGATGGCTGCAAGTCCATGGTATTTTTCCTTTACATGGCTCCTGCTTTAGCTACAACTTGATTTTCACATTTATCTATCTTCCCCTTGGCCTCCACTCTCTTCTCCTTTGTTATGGTTTTGTGCAAATGCAGCCTCTCAGCTGTTCCTGAAATGCATTTGTAGATCTCATTTATGCATAAATTACTACCTGGGGGACTCTGTTGCAATGGTTGAGGCTGAAATTGTTTTGCTCCAGTCTCCCTTATCTGTGAGGTTCTTACATTCATTTCACATCTGCTGGCATTGCTGAGATGTAAGATTTGGGGCCTTTGCAGTATGATGGGTCAAAATCAAGAGAGTTGCTTGAGATGTAAGGTAGTATTTGTGTCTTGGAGAAAACCATCACAATGGTCCTTAATTCAGATTTGGTTTGAGGTTGAAGTTTGTTTGTGAAGGTGTACCACCTCCCCACACTTTTGCACAAGGTCCCAGGTAACAGATGCCCTAGCTGAGCTGCCGGCAGTACACTCTTGCTTTTATTTGCTCTCAGCTGTCCAACACTTTGCTCTCTGGACTCAAACTCCAAGGTGTATTTTCGTAATGTTTGCTTTAGGGTGTTGACTTGGTTATTATGTGGGTAAAACCAATCCTACTTTTTCCAGTGTCTCCTAGAATGAGGCTTGAATTTCAGATTTTGCATGTGACTCATTTTCTATGAAGAACAGATGGTGGGTAGAAAGAAAATTAGAAAGCAGTGAAATCTTACATGATTTTACATTAAGGCCGAAACCAAATACATTGAAAACATTTAGAGCTGTTCCTAGTTATGGCTTTACTGGTGACAATGAGAAATTCCCGGGCTTTCTGTGACAAGGACTACCACCGACTCGGCTTACTCCCTGCCTTGCACCCTCTGCAGTCTGTTCCGAATCTTTCTCCATTTAGTCTATTTATTTTTATTTATTGAGCAAGCAATACTGTAACCATGACTGAACTTTTTTAAATTACAAGAAAACCTACCCTGTGTCTAGCTTCAGGAACAGACCGTGTGTTTTCACTTTTCCATGTCTCCTTCCAGGCTTTGCTCATGTGCCCACAGAATCTTTATGTTATTAGAGTCATGATACAGTTACAAGTTTGTATTTGGCATTTCCACTTAACATTGCATTACAAGACTATTTTGATATCACTCTGTATTGTTTGTGATTAGGGTATTTCATTGAGTTATTAAGCCCTAATTTATTTGACCATCCTATTATGGTCAAATGTATTTATCCCCCTTAAAAATTATGATGAAGTAAAACACAGCCACAACCACTCTGCTGGCTGCTTCTATTCTTTTCTAAGATCATTTGCTGTCTGTCCCTGTGAGCCTCTCATTCACTCAGGCCATCGTGTCTAATGGAGACCTTGGTCCTCTGGCTCTGCCGGCTTTGGTCAATTACTGTCTGCAGACGAGTCCTCCAGCCCTGAACTCCTTGAATCCCGAGGCTTCTGGCAAGTCGAGATGGCACTGTCTTATCTTCTCCAAGTCCTGTGCCAAAATGGACCTGGCTTGTTTCATGTTGTCTTGGTTATCACACTTTATGTATTATGATATTTGCAATCATTTAGATACAACTTCGGGTTCTTTACTGCAAGTGACAGGAACTAACATGAGTAATGGGGAATTCAGTGGAAGAAGCTGAGGAGACAGGTGGGCATTGAGGCAACACCAGAGCAAGAGGGATGGTTTCAAAGCACAGACAGCTGGGTCAGGGAGCTACTGCTAGGGCGAAGGACCTACTTCCATTCCTAGTCTCTTGGTCGTTTTGCTGGAGATTCACATTCCAGGGCAGGAGTGTCCAATTGGCCCATATTCCTGCTTGGCTTTAGCTGGTGGGGCCCCTGAATACATTCCCACCTCACTTTGTCCAGTGAGGAGGGGTGATTCCTGAAGGCCCAGGGAAAGGAGAATTGTTGCCAGGCCACCCTACACCCTCACCTTCCTGTCGATATACATTTACACAAACATCCCTGCCTAAAACTAACTTCCATACAACCAGTCCCAAAGTGTCAATAGTTATAGCATCCACCTCCAGACCTTTGGGGGATTTCACTTCTCCCTCTCCCTCTAGAAGAAGCACAGCCTCTTCTTTTGCATGGCCCAAACTGAGTTAAATGGGGACATGACTACCCTGACTCTCCTACATCTCTGCTTGCCTTCCTTTCTCCTGCTCCCTGGCTTATGCCCCATAGTACCGTTTAGAGAGGCACTATAATATTAAGCAGTTGTTTTAATAAGAGGAAGGGGGTAATAGAAGGTTTGGGGGATTTTATCCAAAATATACTTGTGTTCCTTAGCCCTACCCTAACCTCACTCCAGGCAGGCCCTATCACAATCTCTGAGGAAAGGGGCATGATATGATAGGTGTACTTTAATCCCATTAAAAAGCTTCTCTTTTTATTCTGTTCCCTTACCCCTACACCCACGCTGCCCCTGTTATTTAAACCCTCCAGTGGAATGGACAGGGCACCATTTTGGTTTGAGGGCTGGACCTGCTGCTTGCACATTTAAAACTTTTGACTGGTGGTGTAAGTTCTCCTGAGGAAGGGGTGAAATGGAGGCCTACCAGGTTCCTGCTGTGTGCCTGGTAGTGTGTGTGATGCTTTACCTCATTAATTTACTTCATTTACCCAACAGCATGTCAGATTTGCATGATTTTGTCTCTTATGTGTGTTTTCAAAGCCTGTGCCTTATCCTCCAGGGCACTCTACACCTCAGTGAGCGCATCCGCAAAATGGGAAGAAGAAGCTTTGAAGTGAATCTTGTACCAGATGTCAGGCTTGTGTTAAAGCAGTCCAGGCAGATAAAGGACATTTTTGCTAGTTCTAATCAGCTCTTCCTTCCATAATGCTACCGTGCATCCCTCCCCTTCTGTCCGTGGCAGTTCTCGCTGCTGCCAGGGGAGGCTGAAGCCGTCCACATGCACGTTGTCGTCACCCACTCCACTCCTGAGAGCAGCAAGTTGCCTTCCATAACGCAAGCTCTCTTTTGTTTATTTTATTCTTTTAACCATTTTACCCTAAAGTAATTTTACCCTAAAATTTTTAGGGTCCAGCAGTCTGTGTATGATGTGCTTTAAAAATAATCACTCAGATTTTAGTGACGGTCTGTTCATGCGTGAACAGTATGGAATCTTAGCCAGCCCAAAGGTTAGTCCGAATGTCCCTGGACACCCCCAAAGGAGAAGTCCTGTGCGCTCATGCACGATGATGAATTTTACTGACTCCGTCTCCCAGGGCCAACCAGCCAGTTACATGAAGGTGGTGGTAGGTAGGCTCGTAGGTCACACTACATTTTGGTTTTTCACTCTTCGTAGGTCATACTACATTTTGGTTTTTCATTCATGCTGCCCAGTTTAGTTGTGAAAGATTTTCTAATTGGGCTATTTTCATTGCTGGAAGCTACTCATGTTAGGTTGAATCACGTTGAATTATTTGAAGCAGTGAATCATGAAATTGCATTTTTGTATATCAGGAGTGGTCAAATTTTAGTAATTGTTTGTGTTTCAACCTAATGCTTAATATCTGCAGATAGGTTTATTCTCAATATACTTCTTTTTGTCCCGTCACTAATTAGTATACTATAAACAGCTGTTCACTTTGACAGGTACGCCCACCTTACTGTGCACATAGATTGTATCCCATTGTTTGGACAGATCAGATTTCACTGAAGCAGGCTTATTTTGTTTCCAGACTTTTTGGACTTTGTTCTTACAAAACAGGTTGCAGTGAAAGTCTATAAACACAATTTACACGGTTTTATGCAGTATTTTTGAGAATTTCTCTAGAGTGAACTACTGGAGATAGAGCTGTGTGCATTTAAAATTTGGATAGATATTGCAAATCTCCCTCCAAAGAAGCCACCCTAATGTAGACTCCCATTAGCAGTGAATGTTCTTGCCACTGCAGTGTTGTACATTTTATAATCTTTGCTAATCTATTGGGTATAACATGGAATTCTGTTGCTTTATTTTGTATTTATTTGGTGATAATGATGTTAAATTGTTTTCATATATTTTCCTGTTACATTAGTCAGCTTGGACTGCTGTAACTAAATATCATAGACTGGGTGGTTTATCCTCACGGTTCTGGCAGTTAGGAAGTCCAAGATCAAGGCGCTGGGAGGTTTGTTTCCCTGGTGAGGACTGTTCCTGGCTTGCAGACGGCTGGTTTCCTGCTAGGTCTTCAACATGGCAGAGAGACAGAGAAGTCTATCCTTTCTTCTTCTCCTAAGGAAGCTAATCCCATCTCAAGGGTCCTACCCACATGACATTCTCTAAACCTAATTATCTCCCAAAGGTCGCATCTCCAAATACTGTCTTATTGGGGATTAGGGCTTCAAATATATGAATTTGAGGGGGACACAAACATTCAACCCATAATGGCTGTAAACTACCCGTTCATGCCCTCTGTCCCTGTTTGCATTGGGTTGTTTGTCTTTTTCTCACTGACTGGTTGACTTCTTTGTAAATGAGGACATCAGCATTTGGGGTGCGTTTTAGAAGTGCCTCAGGTTTTCCGCTCTGATGTTCACACATGTGCCCGCAGGTGGGGGGTGTGGGGGAGGGGCACCGTGCTGGCGGGTTACCGTCGATGGTTTGTTTTTGTCTCTTACCATGATTTATTCTTTGGTTTTGTTGTTTGTCACTGACTAAAAGAGGTCCTGTTAGTCCTAATTTCAGGAATATTATGTCACAGAAGACTTGGAAGTTTTCCCATCTTGACTGACAGAGAACTCCACGACTATCAGGAAGAAGGAGGGAGGAGCGTCCTTCGAAGGGTGGGAAGGCACGGAGGGCGGGTGAGCGCTGGGTGGGACTAGGAGGCTGACACACGAGGCGTCCTCCCTTTATTTTTTTTCTTGGATTTTCTTCCTTTTTTTCTCTTTCTCTGGATTTCCTCCTACCTTCCTTCCTTCCTTTCTATTTTTCTGCCCCCTTTCCCTTTGTTTCTGGCTGTGTACTATAAAAACACAACTCTGGGAATGTGGTTAGATCTACACCATGGGGACTGAGACAGAATTTCAAATCACTCACCACAATTCAACCATATATTAGAGAATTCTTATGAATAGGGTAGGATGGAATGTGGTTTCATGTCCCCTCTCTCCCAGGGACCCTGCTCAATTTGGCTACAGGAAAGTAAATTAAGAGGAGGATTATTTGTAGGAAGTGGATTTTTAGTATCGCTGCACATCTAACACAAACGGTGTAGACAGTTTCTTAGTTATGTGTGTTACCATGGTGGTAACTGAAATCCCCAAACGTGTCAGAAACATAGTCTGTCTTCGTTTGTTTATCCTGACTCTCCTTCTACAGTACTGAACCATCCAAGTGGATTTATTTCTCTTTTCACCCTTCTGTTCTTGGCCAGCACTGGCAGGGAGGGGACATGCGGCAGGGGAAAAACAAGAACACTAGAGTGGAATCAGGAGACCTCAGTTATAATCCCGTCTGTGCCCCTCATTAGTCTGAGACCGTGGGCAAGTCATACAGCTCTCGGGGCCTCAGTTTTTCCTTGTAAAAGTGACAAAGTCACACCAACCTCCCAGGAAGGCTGAGAGGCCTGTGCCATAGAACCCACTGCTGCGCACAAGAGCTGTCTGCACAGTGCTGGACACAGAAAAGGTGCTCTGCAAATGTCTGTCCACTTTCCCGCCTTGTCTTAGAAGTACTAACACACTGTATTGGTCCCCTAGGGCCGTCATAACAAATTACCACAAACTAGATGGCTCAAAACACCAGAAACTTATCCCCTCACACTTCTGGAGGCCAGAGTTCAAACTCCAGGTGCTGCCAGGCCTGCAAGTGCTCCCTACTGGGGGTGGCTCCCTCCTTGTTCCTTCCAGCTCCTGGGGACTCAGGCCTTCCTGCATGTGGCTTCCTCACTCCAGTCTCTGCATGGGTGGTCACATGGCCTCATCCTTACAAGGACACTTGTCATTGGATGTAGGGCCGACCGGGGAAATCCAGGCTGATCTCATCTCAGGATCCTTAATTACATCTGCAATGACCCTTCTCCAAATCAGGTCACATTAACAAGTTCTGGGTCTGGGTGCGGACATATCTTTTGGGGAGGATCACCATTCAACTCACTACCCACAGTTTAGGGATTCCTTTCTGTATCAAGACTGTGGCCTGATTAGGCATTTTTATAACCACCTCAGTGAACCCACCATCAATTTGATATTAATAAATCAGGACATGTAGGGTAAGAGAAGAAGAACAAAAGCTTGTTTTTTTATTTGTTTGGTATTTATAAGCAGGCAAAAAGCCTTCTCTCCGGGGCCCCCAGTGTAGCAGCCATGAGTGGAGGGCATTCATTGTTTCGGTGCTCACCCCATCTGCCACTCACATTGCTCACATGTGGGCGGCACGAAGCTGCAGCCGTCCCATCAGGGAACTTCCAGCGGTGCCTGTGCTCCAACCCCATCGTCCTCGGCCCTCGTGGCTGTCTGACACCCCGCACTGGACTTCAGCCTCTGCGTAGACTCTAGTTTGCTCCCTGGCTCCCCTTTCTTACTCATCCTCCCTTGGTTACACCCCGAACCTTTTGGAACCCGAAATTACTCTGTGTACTGGAATGCAGGTGACAGGAAGTGGCCCCAGTTGAACCAGTCCCATGGCCTCAGGCTGGCTGAGTGCATGCCTGGGGGCAAGACCTCTACCCATGAGCTGAGTCCTTGCTTTTAGTGACAGAGTTTGGCTACAGCAGTGGTGAGTGATGGCACTTGCTGAGCACTTGGGTTTCCTCTGGCTCCTCACAGCCCACTCCGAGATAATGTGAGCTTCATCTCTCATTTCCATCCGTGGTGTGAAGGAACCCAGCTTTCTCAGTGTGCTCCACTCAGAGGGGCAGACAGTCCCTGGACTTTCTCACTGCCCAGGGGTAGTGTGGGGAGAAAGGAGGAGTGCAAGTGTGAAACGTATTTGAGCTCTTGGGCTAAACAATGCTGCCCAAAGCCAACATCTAAAAAAGGGGGAGCTAAAATAATCTGGAGACATTTTTGCATTTTCATTGGAAGCCTGAGGATTACTGAAAAACCTGCCTTCTAAGGAAAGTCACAGTGTTGCTTGTCCCATGGAAAGGAAGGACATTCCAGATGAGGGGTCCCGAAGCACAAAAGCAGCCCTCTGCTGGGGAGAGAGCAGGGAGCTGGGTAGACTTAAGTCCCAGCCTTGCTGAAATGACGTGACTAGGGCAGGTCACACACCACAACCTCAGCTGGGGAACTTCACCTCTGAAAGGTGAGAGTGGCAGTAACCAGGGCTGCTGTGAGGACTGGAGATTACACATCTCCCTGGCACTCAGTGGGCCAGGTGTGATCACACCTGTAATCTGTGTGATTTCACCTATTACTCTGATCCCACCTCTGATGCCTTCTCAATGCCCCAGCCCCGCCTCCCCCTGTCTACCCCCAGGACCTCCCCCAACCTTGCACTGGCTCTTTAGAGCTCTTCTGTTGCTGCATCCAGGCCATATGTATGGACCTGAGGTGCTTTTCTCTTTGTCTTCGGGTACTAACTCAGTACTGGTATACAGCTGGTGCTCAGCCATGTCTACATAATGAAGGCACACTATGCACTCACCATTAGCACCATGCCAGGCCTGGTGGGTAGGTCTCTGGGAAACGGCCAGTTAAATAAACAGGAGTGTACACTCACCTTCTGGACAGAACTGTAAAACTTTCTGATGTTTCCACCTCCCTTGATTCACTGTGGAAGCAGGAAGAATGTCAAAAAGGTGACTGAATATGTAGTGCCAGGCTCTCTGCTATGCACAGGTTCGATTTTGCCCTAAATCCCTTTCCAGCCTGACTGATGCTAAGGGAACTCCCCAGCGAGGGGAGAGCCTCACTAGGAGGTGAGGGCACCACACTGAGCTCTCCAAAGCCTTGGCACCCAAAGCAAGGACTGCATCATTACTTTCCTAAGCCCTAAGCACTTGTGCCTTGGTGAGTCCTTTCCTCCATAAAAAATATTTAAAATTATACTTTATGAGTGCGCAGGTATAAAAACAAATACAATCCAGGTGGGATTATATTCATTTTATTTTTCAAATTTTAAAACAGGCCCTGTGCCTACTTGTGCCTAATGGACAAGCCTGTCAGGTTATCCACAGTCTTTGAGAGCGAAGCAGGAGCGGGTGTCCTGGTCCCCTAACAGACCTCTGTCTCTGCAGGTGCCTCAGCGAATGGCAGCGGCCGAGGGCGGCTCCGAGGACAGCGGCAGCGGCGTCCCAGGCGTCTGGGGCGCCTGGGGCCCCTGGTCCGCCTGCTCCCGCAGTTGCAGCGGCGGCGTGATGGAGCAGACGCGGCCGTGCTTGCCCGGATCTTACCGCTCGCGCGGCGGCCCGCGGCCGGGAGCCCCAGCGCACGCCTTCTCTGGCCACGTGGTGTCCGCCGTGCGCACGTCGGTGCCGCTTCACCGGAGCCGCGAGGAGTCTCGCGTCCCCGTGGGCATCAACGCCAGCCGCCAGGGCCCGGTACTGAGGGGCAGCCGGCACCCCCAGGCGCGGGTCCGAGAACCCACAGCGGACAGAAGGTACACGCCCTCCCCGACCCCTGCCCACCCGCCACCCGCTAAGGCCCTTGCCCAGTCTCCGTGCCCCGCGTGCCGCACGCCGCTCTGCACCACAGATTGCTGGGGTAATGCATTGCTCCTGCTGGGTGGGGAGGAATTCTTGGCTCCATGTATCTCCTTTCATCTTTTGATTTATTTGCAGCCTTTTAAAGCGTTGAGGCCACTCCCACCCCACTCTGTGGTTCTGAATAGTCTTCAAAGTGAAGCTAATTCTAAGAAGCCCTTAGGCATCAACCTTAGGGAGGCCCTGTGGAGGATGAAAAGGGGACCAAGTGCGGAGACCTCCCTCCCAGTGCTGCTTGCCTGGTGCAGGAGGAAAGGAGAACCCTGGCCCTAGGCTGTGTGGATTTGAGCTGAGGACAAGGTACCTTATAATCCAAGGTGCCTTTTAACCTCACGGGTTTCAAATCCTTGGACAAGTTGAATGTCTCAAGTGTTACCTGCTCTCAGGTGGTATGTTTCAGGATTCTGTGAACTTTTCTAGAAAGTTTCTACAAAACATTTTGAGTAAACACACAGCTTTGAGGCTATGTCTAATTAAGGACCTACACATTGTTTAGAGTCTCAACAAAACATGAAGTATAGAAATGGCATAGTGGCATTAAAATAGATGTATAGCGCTGAGAAGCTTCCCTGGCTATGCCAGCATAAATACGCCAAAGTAGGCAGAGCCCACGGGTAAGGCAGGAATACAGATGCTGAGAAAATCCTGTCAAAAGCTTGACAGATACTGAAAAAAGCAGTATTTACAGATTACATGGCCTAGACCCATGGTAGAATCTGAGAGAATATTTATAAAAAAGCATTGACAATAACAGAGAACAGATAGTGTAAGATACGGTTTCTGTGCTTAAGACATATCTAATTTAGTGGTCAAGCCGAGTTAATGCCCATTGCAGGCAGGTATGAGCCTGTCAGGTGGGTGACCATGCCTCTCTTGTCAGTTGCAGTTCAGACGTCAGCACGCATGGCCACCCTTTAGCACTGTGGCTAGATGCTATGTGAGAGTCCTTCTCAGCCCAGCACTGCAGACTGTCCCTGCCAGGGCCTGGAGGTGGAGAGGAGATGCAACCCATCGAGCCTCCTTGCCACATGCTCTTAACCTGGTCATCAGGAGTTGGGGTAAGGAATCATTTCACAGAGAAGATATTTTAGCTGAATTCTGAGGGATAAACCATATTTGGGCTGATAGAAAAGAGCTGAGAGTTTCATGGCTTGGCAGGACCTGTCAGTGGGAGAGAAAGAGAGGGCTCAGCTGGGAGAGGGTGTTTCCTTCTCTCTCTTCCTGCCTAGAAACCCAAGTCCCCGGCAGTGTCGGTCTGGATGGAGGGTCTGCTGCTACTGAAGCTGAGGGCTATCGTATGTTACCTCCTTTCATTCTGACCCTGCCCTGTAGGAACACAGCTCACCAGTCCCTCCCAGGGAATGCTTTTGCCAGTGCATTTTAGAATTCAGAACTGTTCAGATTTTAGAAAGGCAGTTTAGGGCGTATTTCACACATTAATATCATTCCTTCTCTGGTGTGAGGCAGCGTCCCATAATCAAACACATTACTATTTCTGCAGTGAAACATGAATTTTCACATCACGTGGGATAAAAGAGACCTTAAATAGCCTTATGTTTGTTAGGGGTAGGTTCGCCGCCCGATGAATTTGGTATCAAACTGACAAAAATGATAAAAGAAAATGAAAGACAAAAACTTGGCTTTCAGAACTCTTGGTTTCGGAATTGCAGGTGTGTAATAGCTAAGGCTTGTTGCATGCCCGCTCCATGGCAGGCGCTGCTCCTCGCGCTTCACGCTGACACCCCTATCGGATGGGTGCTAACACCCTTGTCGTAGAGGTGAGGGGATGGCAGCGCAGGGAAGTGAGGTGACTTGCCTGAGGCTACAAAGCTAGTGTGTTAAGAGTTAGGATTTGAACCCAGGCAGTCATGACTCTCAGGACCCAATGAAGTAGATGTTACATGTGAGGAATCTGAGAACTTTAGGTGTTAAATAGCCACTCCGAGTCCTAAATAAAGCCACAGAAAAAGCTGCGACTGGAAGGTGCTACTGACTCCCAGATCCTTAGCGTCCTCGGGGAACTCTCTTCCAGCCTCTGTGGTTGGGAACCGAGAAAAGCTGCCCAGGGAACAGGCTCTCGTTGGCTGCCGGCCTGGGCTCCAGGCTTTCTGGCCCGTGCGTTTTGGCAGCAGGCAGATTTTCTTTTCTAACTTATTGACAAGGGGCCAGTTACTGTTTACTATGAAGTTCCTACAAGTTTTTATCATGCTCTTGTAATTTGACAGTTTCAGATGAAATAATCCAAATATTAGCCTGGGAGGCCTGTGCTGCCGATGAATGTCACGCTCTTCCTGGCTGATGAGAATCGCATTTGCTTATGTTTATTAGTGATTAGGAGCTTGCATAGTATATGTGACCCCAGAAGAAATGTCAGTGTGTTCTCTGGATGGCTGTCTGCCTCACTCTCTGTTTCAGGTTTGAGGTTTGAGGCGAAGGCTGTTAGGGCTTAGATGTTTAAGAAACTGTTAGACTGTTATGCTAGGCAACTGAAAACTTAATGGGAGCCAGATAACAAATAAAACAAAACTATTCAGCCTTCCAACAAATATTTATTAAGCATCTACTATGTTGTCAGGCTCTGGGACAGACACAAAGGTATAAAAACCACATTGGGGGTGGGGAGCTGAAAGTTCTTACTGACAGTCTAGAACAGCTGTTTGCAAACTATTTTTTTTAAAGCATAAGAATCCTTTGTGCAAAATCAGCCTTAGATGGAAGCTCACTTTGTTACAAAGGCAAAAGCTGAGCTGCTCTGGTTGAAACCTCAGAGACATACTATGAAAGCCTGGGATCTAGATCCCTAGGGAGCAGTGGTTTTTAACCTTGGCTGATTATTAGAATTCTTTGTCCATTTTTTAGAAATCTTGACACTCTGGTCATATCCCAAACCAACATCTGAATCTCTAAAGATTGTGCTCAGACATGGATATATTCCAAACAAGTTTGGAAACCATGGGTCTGGAAGTATCTTTGGAACCTCAAATTTCCATGGAAAAGAATTTGGGAATCAAATATTGACCAGCAGAATTTACCAGGTTTAGTGAGCACATATCAGCATCACTTGCAGTGGTGGGGAGTCTTGTTAAAAGTAGAGCTGTTCAGGCCCCACAATCTGCCCAGCCTAATGGGGATTCTGCTGTCCCCACAGCAGAATCTGTGGTGTGACTTAGGTAATTTAATTTTAAGTTATTTTGACATACTCCAGAGTTTGAGAACCACTGCTCTAGCAGATCAGAACGCATGTATGTAAATGCCTTCCTTGTGGGGCACTTTAGCACTTTGATGAATTATTGACTGCAATGAATATGACTACCATTTCGGAGCATGTCTTCTCTGCAGGCATTACATCAAATGCATTATAACGCAGGTCCCTCAAGCCCGTGAGGCAGATACATAGGACCACACTGTGACACAGCTGCCTCTGTCCTGTGAAGTAGATATGCAGATTCACACTGTGACACGGGTCCCTTAGGCCCATGAGGTGGATACATAGAACCATACTATGACACAGGTCCCTCAGTCCTGTGGGGTGGATACACAGATTCACACTGTAACAAAGTCCCTCAGCCCTGCGAGGCAGATACATAGATTCACATTTTATAAATAGCAAACCTGAGGCTCAGAAGAATAAAGTTAAATGCTCAAGATCACTGTTCTGGGTCAACTGAAGCAGAATTCCACGTAGATCTGTCCAAATCAGCCACTAAATTTTTTCTTCACTGTAATGGGTGTTGGAAATGGTTATTGGCAGTGAGGTTGCTCACTCAAACAGGTATGGTGAGAAAAGCTGCTTGGAGATTGGACAGTTTGGGGCACATTTTGAAAATGGATGGGATTTGGCGGTGAAGGCTTAAAAATAACTGCATCTCTTCCTCTCAGTGTTCAGGTCTCTTAATCAGGGGAATCTTGGCATCTACTCTCAGGCACCAAAGGGGTTCAAAAAAATTAGAAGGCAGAGACCCAATTCTTGGGGCCCCGATACTCTGGCGGTGGATGAGTGGGAAGCCTGTGAAACACCGCCTGTGGTGGGAGACAGTCAAGGTGTGAGCAGAGCTCAGGAGGTGGGAATGCCTCGTGGGAGGGAGCCATCTGGGACGGCTGTATAGGGCAGGTAGAATCGAACCCAACCTTGAAGAATAAGTAGAATTTACTTACCTGGAATATATCTGCAAATTTTGGGGATTCACTTACTTCCACATTAAACTTTTGTCTCATTAAAACGTACTTCAAATCTCACTCTGAAAAGCTGTTGAAATCATGTAGTATTTATTAGAGCTCTCTCAAGGATCCTGAACTTAGGAAAGTCACTAAACTTCTCTGAGCCTCAGGGGCTTTATCTTTCAAATGAGAGTAATAATAACACCTATCACATGGGATTGTTGCACAATTAAATGAAATAATATATTTATATTGTCTGGTCCATAGTAGGTGCTCAATAAACTGTAGCTCTAACTCCCATTATGGGTTTAAAGGCTGGGCGTTAGTGTGTTAGAGAGTCACAGTTAGACCTCTGGTTCTGCAGGAAGGATCAGGTGGAGAAGTGGGGCCACACAGGAATATGGTGAGCCAGGAACTGAGGTCCAGTCCAGAAGGGCAGGGCCTGGGCACCCTGTCCTATGCCCTTTCTGGGTGTGGCATGCTCAGAAAAGGGTGGCCTTTCCCCCGGATGTAGTCAGAGTACTGGCCACCTGGGGAGGCCCTACACTGGGGGTGTTCAACCTGCAGGTCTTGGCCAACAGATCCTAGGGTTCTCAACTGAGTCCTCCCTCTGATCATGCCCAAGGCTGTGTCCTGGTGATGGCTGAAGGGGAAGGGGCAGGTGAGGAGGAGGTGTCGGGTGAGTCTGGCAGCATGTACAGCTGGGCAGCAACACACTCCTGTGACACTGAAGACTGTCCCAAGTAGAAAAGCCTTTCCCTCAGTCTCTGGAATGGACACCTGAAGACTGGAGGGAGCTGGAAGGAGCCCTGTTACTGTAGAACCTTCCCGTTTGTAACACCACAACCAAATGGGTTTCTTTCTGTTCCTAAAATGTCTGGTGAAAACAGCATCCAGAGAGAGTCCCTGCTGCCCAGAGTCGAAGCACATAACCTTACAGAAACATGTTGTAAATGTCTACTGGCCAGTGTAACCCAACTTCCACAAAGTCAGGGTGTGAGGGCACTGCCCACTCCTCCTGAGGAGCACTGCCGGTACCGTCCTCACCACTCTGGTCTCCAGGGAGCCACTACCAGGCAGGCATTCCTGCCAGGGGGCCTCCTTCCTTACTCTTGCCTACAGTGGCCGGTTTTCCTGATCATCACACCTGTGAACTGGCTGGAGCCTGGAGGGTGGGAGACTCGCTGGCTTTCATTCAGAGCTCTCAAGAGGCAGAGCGTTCCTCCTCTCCACCAGTGAGCAGTGCCACGTCCACAACTTCCGTCTCCTGGAGACAGCTGTGGGAGCTGGGAAATGAAAGTCACAACTGTGTAAGTCACGGCCACTGTTTCCATGAGGTGGAGTGTGTCAGAAAGGTTGCCGAGGGAGGGCTTCCCAGAACCTTGTGGAGATGGGGAGCTGGTTTCAGGTTAAAAGGGAATTTACCTGCATCAGGGATGTTTTTATAGAGGCTGTGCCGACCCCCACCCCAAGAGCACTTAGTGCTCAGTTTCCACTTACTGTTTTTCTTTGAAATATTGGTTTTATTTTTGTCTAGTCTATTAGCCATACCCTCAGATGTTGAGGTAGGGTGTGGGTGCAGAAGCTAACACCTCTTGAAAGGCTGTGTGTTGCATGATAGGGAAGAGTTCGGCCCTGGAGCTGATAGATCTGGGTTCTCTGCCCAGCTCTGCCACTTACTAGTCCTGTGTCCTTTCCCTAACGGGGATGGTAATACACCTGCTTCACTGGGTTGCCGTGAATTAAATACTTCCCACACAGTGCTCAGCACCATGACTCATATGCACTTGGTGAACGTGGCAGACTGCCTTCCATGTGCTGGGACACTGGGAGCCCAGAGCTGGAGCAAATTCTCAGGCAATCAAGATAACTTTGTGGTAGAGCCACTTCCTTTAAATAGGAGTTTGCATTTCTCAGGTTGGAAACAGCTAGAAAGTACTTGTAATGGATAGGGGATGGCAATGCTTTGGTAACACAAGAAGCAAAGTCTCCTGTCCTCAAGAGACTCACACTGGGGGTCAAAGACGAGCAAATGTGCATTTCTAAGACCAAGTGCTTGCGGCCATCTTACGAGGGGTGCTCTGGAAGTGGGAAGGGGGAGAGAGTGGGGGTGGAGGAGGCCAAGGAAGGCTTCACAGAGGAAGTGATGACTAAGCTGAGCTTTGAGGAAGAAGGAAGGATTTTAGCAGAGCCCAAGAGTGAGGAGGGCATTCCCCAAAAAGCAAACTGCAGGGGTGGTGCCCTGGATGCATGAGTGAGCCTCACGTTCTATAAGGCAGAAGCAGTCTAGTGGGTCTGGGGCACAGGCTGCCTGTGAGGGCGTGTCCAGGCAGGACTGGGCAGTCACCGGCCTCCTTTCTAAAGTGGGACTGTGGAGCAGCCCTAGGGGGGCAAACTAGAAATTCTCTGAGACAGATGTTCCCATGAGCGTGGAAAGCCAACTCTTTGCTGTTTTAAAGCTAGACAATGTTTGCAGTGTATAGTCAGTCTAAATCTCTCGTGGTGCCCTTGTGATTTTCAGGACATTTGGCTGTGCCACATCTCATGAAGCGAGCATTTACTGTCTGGGCAGCAAAGACGTGCCGTCTAATTTTGCAATAGGTGTGTTAGCTTTCCATTGATGGTGTAACTCTTACAACAAATTTAGTGGCTTAAAACAACCCAAATTTATTCTCTTGCAGTATGGAAGTCAGAAGTCTAAAATCAAGATGTCATCAGGGCTACTTCTTCCTGGGGGCTCCAGGGGGAAATTTGTGTCCTTCCCCTTTCCAGCTCTAAGAGGTTTCTTGTGTTCCTTGGCTCCTGGGCCTTTTCTCTGTCACTTCACCCTCTTGCTTCTGCCATTTGCTTTTTCTATAACTTTCACCTGGTGATCTCATTCTTATGAGGACCCTTGTGATCACACTATACCCACTTAGGTAACCCAGGGTCCTATCTCCAGTTCAAGATCCTCAGCTTAACCACAGTTGCAAAGTACCTTCACTACATGAGGTAGCATTCATATGTTCTAGGGATTAGGATGTGGACATCTTGGCTGGCAGGAGCATTATCCAGATGACCATAATAAAGCTTGCATTTTGAAATCTTCAGAATACCCAAGGTGCTCTGGCTGGGGAGCTCAGTTTGTTAGAGCATCATCCTGATATGCCAAGGTTACAGGTTCGATCTCTAGTCAGGACACAAACAAGAGGCAACCAAAGAATGCATGAATAAGTGGAACAACAAATCTATGTTTCTCTCTTTCTCTCTCAAATCCATTAAAAAAAGAATGCTAAAGCAATAGTACAATGTTTATGCTAGCAGGACCACTGGCCACTTTGCCACATCACATCTACTTGTTGTCCAGGGGAAATATAGCAGTACTTCCCCCCCTAAAGAAAAAGAAAGCTGCGCATCCTACCCTGCCTTTCAGTGTTCTTTGGGCATCGATGTTAACCAAGACCAGTGCTGCTAATGAGCTTACAGATAATAGATGCCTGAGGCAGCTGCATGGGATAAAGAGTCCTGCATCCCAAGTTCAGAGTCCAGGGTCCAGTTTCCAACTCTCACCAGTGTTTTCATCTTGGGCAGGTCACCTCATTTCTCTGGGCCATAGATTACATGTTTGTAAAAATGGAAATCTATTCCATTAGTTTATGTCTCTTGCTAGTTATTGATGCATTATTGCGGCCCAATTGCTGCTGTTTTAAACGTTCCCACCACCGTCTGTCATCCCAAATACTGGAAAGGGAAGAAGGTGGCTGGGAGATGCAGCCCTCAGACACACTTTCAAACACGCTCTACAAGATGATGGATATCCTTCTCTCCAGATGCATCAACATCACTACCCTTCAGATCCCTCTGTTCAGACTTCTGTCTCATAACATGAGTTTTCCTAAAAGTATCATCGACACGTCTGACCTTTTCTTTGGTCTCCCCCTGAGCCTTGGCCCTTTTCTATTGGAAGCATTCATGTTTCTTACCTCAAAAAAAGCCCTCGGCTTGGAGTCATTAGACCCCACTTCCTGTCTCAGTACTACCATTTGCCTGCTGGATAGCCTTCGGGAATCACTTAATCTAGTCTATAAAATGTACATAATTATATGTGCTCTGTCTACCACAGAGGCCTATTGAGAGGGTCAAATGAGGTAATAGCTGTAAAAGTATTTTAAAAAATATAAGACACTGTTCAAAAACAACATAGCTGATTATTTTATCATTGACCATACATATATATTATCTTTGAGTTTTAGAGCCTTGTGTCTTTTTCTGTAACTTCTTGTATGAGTGTGCACGTGCATGCCTATGAGTGTCAGCATGCAAATGTGCAGTGTGTGTGTGCACATATGCATGTGTTTGCACGAGCATGTGTGTGTTTTTGCTTGAAAGGGCTGTTAGTTTTGAAACAGGACAGACAGATCAAGCTTAGATCACAGGCCTTAGTCGCCCTTTCCTGCCTCCCCAGGGAACTGTCCCTGGCTGCTAGTAGGAATCATTTGTTTTTTTAGCTCCTCCTTTCCTGCCCACTTTCTTGGAGGCTATTTGCATTTCATCATTAATAACTCTGGAGCAATATGTTATTTCTGTCCTGGGGGCCCCTGGAGCCCCATGGGCTCCATGATGCAGGATAAAAAAACTTGTTGTTAATTAAACTTCACAAAGCCACATGCCGGTTTCCTGACCTGCAGCAGATACCTGGGGAGTCTTGTTACACGCAGGGGGGCAGAAACCACATGGCAAAGAGAAGGGAAATCTTTGGCTTTGTTTGTGTTTCTCCTTGGAAAATCTCCCTGGCAATCCTGGGCAGTTAGCAGAAAAAGCAGGTACATCTGTTTGAAATGTATACTTCACATTTTTGGTGTTTTTTTTTGTTTTCTTCCTGCAAGGGAAGTTTCATTTCTTTACCTTTTGAAGCAGGATTTCCACTTAGTCCCTGAATTGTTTGACAAGAAGTTACCTGTTGATGCTAACCAGATAAACGGGGTTTTAATATGCTTTGGTTTCTAAATCGGAAATCCTAGCCCTGTTCAGTGGGAGTTTGCAGCGGAGCTGGGCCCACTGGTATGTACATTTCTGCCTGTAGGTTAGGAAGGATTGGAGCCAGATTTTAAGCTTGAGTTACTCTGATCTCAGACAAGGCTCCAAAGAGCCCTTGTTCATTTCTTGTGGCATTTCATTAAGTGTCAGAAGTATTTCATTAGTTATCAGAACAAAGATCACATTTGCCATAAGAATGCTATGTTGAACCTCCTCCAAGTCATTCATAACTCTGGGTTCCAGAAGAAAGATATGATGGGCTATGGAAAAAGCCTGACTGCAATATGTGTGTCCCAGAAGGGGGATCTCGGCTTTGCATCTGGGACCCCTAGGACTTCCCCTTGGATGCATGCCTGGTGGCAGCCTGACATGCCTTGTAGTAAGGGTGGGAGCCGGGATGTTTCCTGTATGTGCGGGTTACTGTCATTTCCTTATCTTCCCTGCGCACATTGCGAACTCATTTGTGTTAATAACCATCATTTTTATAGCACCTACCATGTGCCACATCACTCACATGTGCACTGTTTGAGCCTCAAGCAGCTTCATCTTATAGTTGGCACTGAGCCGTAGCTTCCTGCTCCTGGAAGGAGCAGAGTGGGGCCTGGATGCAGGCTTGCCTGACCCCAGCTTCCCCACTCTGCCTGCTGCCACTCTGAGCTTATAATGTGGGTCCAGGTAATTTGCCTGTGTGTGAGAGGGTTTGGGGACAACTGCTGTGGCCTCCCTGTTAGGTCTCGTGGTAAGTACTAACAGCCTCCCTTTCTCACCCATCCATAGACCCTTTCTCAGTCATACGTAGTTCTTTTGGCTAATCTTTATTAACATTAACAAATTCATTCACAGCTGATGTTCACTGAAGGTTTACTGTGTAGGAAGTTGAATAATGCCCACCTTCCCCCACCCCCAAGATATTAGAGTCTAATAATCTCTGGAGCCTGAAAGAGCGAATTTATTTGGAAAAAGGACTATGCAGTTATCATCAAGGATCTTGATAGAGAGATTATTCTAGGTTATCCAGGTGCACCCTAAATGCAACCATGATTATCCTTGTAAGAGACAAGCAGACAGAGAGTTGACAGACACAGAGGAGAAGGTGATGCGAAGATAGGTTAGAGCTTGGAAGATGCTGCTCTTGAAGAATGGGGTGATACAGCCAGAAGCCAAGGAGTACTGGCAGCGCCAGAACTGGGAGAGGCAAGGAGACAGATTCTTCCGTAGAGCGCCCTGAGGAAGCACAGCCCTGCCAACAACTTGATTTCAGCCCACTGAAACTGACTGGAACTTCTGGTGTCCAGAACTGTGAGAGAATGAATTTCTGTTGTTTTAAGCCACCAAATTTGTGGTAGTTTTCTGTGGCAGGCCTAGGAAACTAATGCTCTGTGTGTAAAACTTTGAGCTAAATCTCAAAGGACTCTCATACATAAAGTATCTGTATCATCCCCACCCCGCCCCCTTCTTTTCTATGAGAGGAACTTTGCTCTTAGAGAGAGAAGTGATGAGTCTCAGGCCCCAGCGGTGGTAGATTGTAGGATCTGAACTAGAGTCTGCCCCAAGTTCCTGTTCTTAACCCCTGTTATTATCCCTTCCTGCCCACAACTTTAATCTCACCTCTATGCCCCATAGGTCAGGCCAAGGTCAAGATTAGGTCTTGTCCTTAGAGCCTTCTTTTTCCTCTTCATGGTTTGACTTCCAGGAACACATTATTTTCTTTATTCTCTCATGAATCTTTTTCATATGGAAACATTTGTGGTCCCTTGTGGTCATGTGGGCCCAGCAGCAGTTAACCTAGATTCTCTTTTCCTCGGAGATTGGAACACAGTTCTTTGTAGACTAGTACTAAAAACATTTCTTTCTGGAGTTGGAGGGAAACAATAATTTCACCCCATTTTCCAGTAAATTCTCATTCTGAACAGCCCATCCCTATAATGCTCTATGAATGGCATTTAGTATTTATAAGCTGTGCTGTATTGCAGCTGTTAAGCTCCTTAAGAGCTTACCATTCATTCATTCAGTAACATTTGTTAATATCACAATAATATTCATTCACACAGGCTTACTAGCTTAGACCGGTTGTTTAATGTCCTTTACTCTCAGTTTCCTTATCCATAAAATAGGAGTAAGGACCCCCTTTGCTTTGTGCAGTGATGGTTAAATGGGATAACATAGAGGGAATGTTTGGCAGGTGTTCAGTAAGTTGTTGCTGTCCGAACACTGAATTTATTTAAGTATATGATGCTAAATACTTTGAGGGATGGGCTAAAATTCTACAATAAAGTCCTCTTTCCTTCAATTAACTAAGGGTGACAGACTTACACCTAAATCACTTCCTCTGGTGCAAGGGAGAAAGGTATGCATCATTTTCACACATGATTATTATACTTAAATAATTTCATGTTTATGACAGAGATAAAAATGAAGTGATATATGGTAAGTGGGCATATAGAAGGTGGTATAAAATTCAGAGTTGGGAGACATCGAGAATATGAGAGAAATACTATTGCTTCCCCCATGGGCCTTTCACATAAAAGAAATAAATGCAAGTTGCATTTTAATTGTTATTACTGTTGCATTAATGAATTCAGCAGAACTTAACAGAAAATAGTCCTTCAGCTTCCTTCAGCTTGTTGGGGTCAGCCCGTGGGCGGGGGGCACTGTTGGAGAGTCCCTAGAGGAGAGGGGTTAGGAGCTCATATTCGCTCAGCACCTGCCCCAGCCAGGCACCGTGCCCCACGGGTAGTCTCATTTGGTTTCCCTGAGCCCCTGTGGCCCTGGAGGGCTGCTCAGGTTCAGATTACAACCCATGCCAGCAACAGGCTGGACTCCCACGAGCGCTGCTCTCAGTGACACTGGAGAAATGAAAGCATTTACTGTTCTTTCATGAAAAGCCTGCTTGGTAGCACTCAGCCCACGTTCAGCTGGATACCTCTGCAGTGACCTTCATGTGTCAAGGTTACAGGCTTTGTGTCTCTCAACTTTGCGACAGTACCACCCTCATGGTAACCACCATTTATGGAGTGTCCCCTGAGGGCCAAGCTCTGTGCTAGGCACTTTACCTGTACCGTTTCATTTCACCCATGTGACAGCCAGCTGAGGTAGGCATGGTTCTCTCTTCTCACTGCTGGGGGTGAGTGAGGGATGGGGAGTGACTTAGCCGTGATGACACTGGTAACCTGTGGCTGACCCCACCTGCTTGCTGGAGCGCCTAGTTTCTTTCTGCCATTCTACGTTACTGCCTCTGTCCCAGTTGACCTCTTACCCTCCTCACCTTCCGGGATGTCCTGCCCAGCGCAAAGGAAGGTAGGGCTCTCACCTCTTTGTTCTGAGTTCTCTAATATTGGCTCAGCTGAACTGGAAATGTCTCTCTGTTGGACCTCCACCAGCCCACTATTCACCTTTGTGTGACTGCAAACAAGATGCCTCTTCCTCTGACCAGATTCATTTCCCTGCTGGGAGGACACACTGGATTTCAGCACCCAGATGTCCCTGCACAGTGAATACCTGCTCTGCTGTGAGTGGCATCCCTGCAGCCTCCAGACACCACTGCTTTTTGTTGGTCTGAAATCTGTTTCCCTGGACGCCCACTTACTTGTCTCATTCCACCTCTCAGGCCCACCCTGGAAACGCAGGACCACTCAGATGCACAGTGAGCACTGTGATGACTTGTCTTATTTTCAAACACCATCCCCCAGACAAGGAGAAGGAGCCTGAGGCAACAGCTGGAGTCAGAGTCCAAGTCACCTCCCAGGTCCTCGTCCCAGACGGACTGGGTCTGTTCTGAAGGCTGCTCCTCAGTCTTATTTTACAGATGTGTGGGGACCACCCCGTGGACCTCACCTCCTGGGAGACCAGTGGGTGGGTCACTGTGCATAGGTATTTTTGAAGCTTGGCTTCCAGTTGCAAAAAGGGCCTTTGAAACTCATAGTCGCTCCAAAACCACCTTTCTGCTTCCCTTGCTAGGTTGCCTGCCTCTTGATTCCAGGTGGTGTTCCTGAATCTGTTGATGAAAAGATCTCTTTCCTTTCTCTTATTAGTACAACTTTATCACTTCTGTCTGTGTCCCACTCTCTTCCTCTCCCCTCCCCAACTTATAAGCCTTTGGGATCCTCCTTCTCTGAAGGCTCAGAGCAAACCTGTCAGCTGATTCTCACACTGGTCTTTAGACATAGGTCTTAAATCCTTCTCAGGGTCAGCAGTAGAACTGGGCAAAATGGCTAATGTATATGACAGTGTGCCACACAGTAGGCAACCAAGAGAGCTTTCGTTTCCATCATCTTAATTTTTGTTTCCCTAAGTGGTTAGTTTTCCTCTTATCTTCTGTAGACACCAGATGATTGATTGCCTGGAACAGCCTTGGCAGCAGTTTCAGTGTTCTGAACTTCCCAGGAGACAGATGCACTCAACCTAAACCATTTGCTCACAGCCTCTTTGAACTTAGCACATGCTCTCTTTTCTCCCTTGGCAGGTGAACATAATGGAACAGGGAGGGTTTTCGGAACATGGGGCTCTCTTTCCAGTTTCAGGCTGCAGATTACTTTTGATTCCATTTACCTGGGATCCTGTGGCTCCTCCATAAATGCAGGTTTCTTCCCTTCAGCTACTGTTGCATGCCCACCCTCCTGTGACCCCTATTTTCCTCCCCTGGAATTCAGGCTCTTTGGTCACTCTAGGTGGCCAGTGGCTCCTGACTTTTAATTTCACCAGCTCCCATTGCTGCCCACCCAGATAACTGGGGCTGTCCTGACTTCTTGCTTATTGGAACTCAGAGCCTTTTTATCTCTACTGGTAGAGCCAGAGAGGTAGACTTCACTGAACCCATTGGTTAGATATGCTGAGCAATTAACTATGGTCTCTCATATTTGTTACTTCAACAAACCTGCACAGAGTGCCTCTGGGTTCTGGGTCAGACCCACTGCTAGAATTGGGGGATCGTGCACACAGGAGTAAGAAACTGGCAAGCCTTGCCCCAAAGAATGGGAGGGCTTGTGAAGGAGCCAAGCCTTTCACTCAACAACAGTCCTGTCTGGGCATGAGGCTGCTGATGGCCTTTGTTGACCTAAAATCTTTCTGGGAGGTTATGACTTTTCAGTTATTGATGGTGATATTTCAGAAGAATATTTTGTCCCCAAACTATTTCTGTCCCCTCAGTCTTTGGGACTTACAGCCTGTTTCTGAGTGAGTATTTTGTGTCCAGTCACAATGCCTGGGTATTTAAGTTTTAAGTATACTGACTTGGTTTCCCTTAGTGGCATTGCCTGTACAGCAGACATGGCTTCAGAGAGTTCTGATGGCAGACTCCTGTATTTGCTTCTTATGGCCCTCCCACATGCACAGTTACATTTTTAAAAATTCAGTGGAAAACAGGTTAGTGTTTTTCATATTACTTTAATATATTGAAATCCTGTGCAGAAGGCAAAAAATTTTTTATGGTGGCACAAAGGATAAGAAATGACAAATGAATCTGCCTGCCTTCCACCAGTGGAAGTCTGCTTCCCAGAGGGAATCATGGCCCATTTCATTTGTGTCAGTTCAGAAGTGTGTCCTGCATACACACATACATACGCATATCTTTTTTCCTGTGTGGTCTTCGGTGTTGTGTTCTTTTTCACTTAGCCATATTTTGGAGACCGTTCTCTATCGGTATACACATCTGCCTCATTCTCTTAAACAGACACATCGTTCTCCACTGTGTACTCTGGTAGTTTCCATAATTTAGCTCACTCGTTATTCTATTTAATGATGCTTAGGCTCCGCTTTAGATTTATAATTTTCTAAAAATATATTTTATTGATTATGCTATTACATTGTCTCATTTTACCTCCTTTATTCTCCTCTGCCCTTCACACCCCCTCCCACCAGCACTGCCCCCTTTAGTTCATGTCCACGGGTCGTACGTATAAGTTCCTTGGCCTCTCTATGTCCTATACTATTCTTAACCTTCCTCTGTCTATTTTCTACTTACCACTTATGCTACTTCTTCTCTGTACCTTTTCCCCCTCTCTCCCCCTCCCACTCCCCTGCTAATAACCCTCTATGTGTTCTTCATTTCTGTGATTCTGTTCCTGTTCTAGTTGTTCGCTTAGTTCATTTTTTTGGTTGTTAATAGTTGTGAGTTGGTTGCCATTTTACTGTTCATATTTCTGAGCTTCTTTTTCTTAGATAAATTCCTTTAACATTTCATATAATAAGGGCTTGGTGATGATGAACTCCTTTAAGTTGACCTTATCTGGGAAGCACTTTATCTGCCCTTTTATTATAAATGATAGCTTTGCTGGATAGAGTAATCTTGGATATAGGTCCTTGCCCTTCATGACTTGGAATACTTCTTTCCAGTATGGTCTCTTTTGAGAAATCAGCTGACAGTCTTATGGGAACTCTTTTGTAGGTAATTGTCTCCTTTTCTCTTGCTGCTTCTAAGATTCTCTCCTTATTTTTAATCTTGGGTAATGTAATTATGATGTGCCTTGGTGTGTTCCTCCTTGGGTCCAACTTCTATTTCCTTTGCCAGATTGGGCAAGTTCTCCTTCATTATTTGTTTCAATTTCCTGCTCTTCCTCTTCTCCTTGTAGCACCCCTATTATTTAGATATTGGAATGTTTAAAGTTGTTCTGGAGGCTCTGCAGCCTCTCCTCATATTTCTGAATTCTTATTTCTTCATTCGGTTCTGGTTGAATGTTTCTTCCTTCTTCCAAACCATTGATTTGAGTCCCGGTTGCCTTCCTGTCACTGTTAGTTCCCTGTACATTTTCCTTTATTTCACTTTTCATAGCCTTCATTTTTTCCTCTATTTTGCAACCATACTCAACCAATTCTCTGAGCTTCCTGATCACCCAATGTTTTGAACTCTGTATCTGATAGGTTGGCTATCTCTTTGTTGCTTAGTTGTATTTTTTCTGGAGCTTTGATCTGTTCTTTCACTTGGACCATTTTTTTGTTGTTGTTGTCTCAGAGCACCTGTTTCGTAGTAAGGGGCAGAGCCTTAGTTGTTCACCAGGGAGGGACAACCCATGTTGCTGATGCTGTCCATGGGGGATGGGTCCAGGAGGGAACAATGCCACTTACTCCGCTATCTGCTGGTTTTCAGTTACTTCCCCCACTACCCACAAGCAAATTGGGCCCTTCTGGTGCTGATTCCCATGTGGGTGCCTTGTGTACATTCTAGGACCCTGTGGGTCTCTCCAGCGAACTCTCCTGTGAGGCTGGGAGTTTCTCTTGCTGCCACCTCAACCCCCACAGGTGTTTTCAGTCAGAGGTTTGAGGTTTTATTTCCCCATGCTGGGACCCTGGGTTTTGAGGTCTGTCTTGCTCCCCAGTTTTCCTCCCGGTTTATCTGTGTGTGAATGTGGGACCGCCCTGTCTGCCAGCCTCCGCCTTACCATGAGTCCTCTCCACCCCGGCTGACCTTCTCCACCCCTCCTACAGGTCTGGATGAATGTTTCTTCTTTAACTCCTTGGTTGTCGGACTTCCATACAGTTCGATTTTCTGTCAGTTCTGGTTGTTTTTTGTTTTTAAATTTGTTGTTGTTCCTCTTTTGGTTGTGCAAGGAGGCCTAGTGTGTCTACCTACGCCTCCATCTTGGCCAGAAGTCCCAGATTTACAATTTATAATCATACTCATATATGTGAAAGATGCAATTGATTTTTGTATAGCTGGCATGGTTCCTGAGCCCTATTTCTGTTGCTGCAGGAAAACTGCCAATTCCAGAAAACTCTGGTGCTCAGACACATCATATTAAACATTATCAACTCAGGGTTTATAGTTGGTTCAGTCGGGATTCTTGCCCCCCTCTCCCTGGGTGACCTGAATCCCCGGGTGAGGGGCTTCTGTGCCTAGTTGGTGAAGGGACAGGGTGTCTGCTCTGTCTCACTGCTGCCTTCTTCCTCTGCTGCCACCATCTCCACAAAGACCCTTTTACATCGCCCAGAGCATACATGGGGGCCCTCCACCTTTACACTTCCCTCCCATGCCCTGGTCAGGGGCCAGGCGGGATGTGGGCTTCCCCACAAAGCTTGCGGGTCTCTTCTTTCTCAGGCTCCTAAACAAATCTAGAGTGTCTATTGCTTCCCACCTCAGGCCAGATCTCTGGTGACTGCCTCTCAGTCCTTCCCTCATCTGCCTGCTTGGTGAATGTTTAATTTCCTTTGGTTTGAGGAAATACTTCCGAGGCCATAGCACCTTCTTCATTTTCTCTGGTACAAACCGTACCTGTGCTGTCTGTGCCTCAGACTTTGGCTTGTGACAGATAAAGCCTAGTTTTTCAAATTCTAAAGAGACCTGTTCCCTTTTTTTGTGCTGATCTTTGGTTTTCTCTTCTCTGGCTGTACTCAAGGTTATTCAGGAGGCACTGTGGGGTGGGCATGGTGGGGGAGGAGAGGTTGCTGAACACGTAGTTCTACTAGGGTTGTTTCAGGTGTCCCACCTGCTCAGCAGGGCTGCACTGAGGACCCTTGAGCCCTCGTTTCTGTGTACATCTGTAAGCACTTGAGACGATAATTCCTACTTAGGACTCCTATGGCTTAGTGTCTTTTTAACATGTCTATGAAAACCTCTTTAAAAATGCATTTGGTCATACTAATGGATTTTGGAAAAAGCATTTTACTTGATAATTGCAAGTTACATCTCCCTCCCCTCTCTCCAAACTTAAAATGCCACTTGGAAATGTCTTGTTTCCTCAGTGAGAGGGGAGAGGGAGGGAGAATGTGGCATTTTGGAGGCAGTATCTGCATTTGTGAGTAGGGGCCTGTGATGTTTGCCTTCTTATTCCCTCAGGGCTGTCTTCAGTGCTAAGACTGGCCAGGTAAATTTGCCTCAAAACACTGGCTGAGTAAGAGTTTAGTTTTGGCATATAATGTCAGTGCAAAGTGCAAATGTGACATGAAGGCTCCCTTCAAATCAGTGTAGACTATTCATTAGATATAGTGAGATTCCATAGGTTCTTTGATTTTCTCAACAGCCTCTAGTGCAGGGGCACCATCCACTTTGGTTCTCTGAGCTGTCTCAGGAATAAATCATCTTCCACCCTACAAGCTTCCTTCCCATTTTCCCTGTGGGGAATTGATGTCTGTTTACCTAACAACTCAACACAGGAACCTGGCTGCAGGGAATGCCACCTCTGTAATGCTGTAAAACCCAAAATCCCAAGCTGAAGCAGTGTGAGCAGGGGCAGCTGAGTCAGGGCTCCAACAGGGGCTGCTGGCTCAGGTGGCTGGGCTTCCTTGTGGGCGGCTCCCTGGGCTGCTGCTCTGAGGGTACTGTGGCCCATGTGCAGTTCATGTTAGCACAGCTGAGAAAGGCTGGCCCTCTCACAGAGACTTGACTGAGCTCTAAGGGAAAACAAAATGGGTAAAAATGGAGAGTGTAAGAAATACAAACAGCTTGGCTTCCGGAGAGCAGGGTCTTACTCTGTTTGGTTTACTCTGTACTGGAAACTAAGGAAAGAGGTTCGATGTCACCTCCTAGCTGCAAGCAGCAGACAGACAGCCTCACCTGGTGGCTTTCCAGCTCTGACAGGCATGCATGGAGCACCACAGACCTCTTAATGCTTCCCCTTAATTCCTCCCTGGGAACTCGTTAGAAATGCACATTTCAGTCCCCACCCCATATCTGAATCAAACTTTGCATGTGGTGTTCAATGACCATTCGAGCAATTTAAACGAGATTTCCAGGTAACTCTGTTGCTTGCTTAAGTTTGAGAACTACTGAGATGGAAAATATAAGAAGAATTAGAGGTGAGCAAAGAGGATGAATTTTGGCCTGAATTTGTTGAGTTTTAGATTTCTGTGAGGCTGTCAAGGTGTGCACCCAGGACCCATAGCATCAGCATCACCTGGGAGCTTGTTAGAAATGCAGAATCAGAGGCTGTACTTTGACAAGATTCCCAGGTGACTTTCACGCACATCACAGGTGATAAGCCGACTCTAGTCTGGAGAAGTGGTCCCCAGCCTTTCTGGCACTGGGGACCAGTTTGGTGGAAGACAATTTTTTCATGGACCAGGGAGTAGGGGGATAGTTTTGAGATGATTCAAGCGCACTACATTCAAGCTCACCTCTTGCTGTGTGGCCGGTTCCTAACAGGCCTGGACCGGTACCGGTCTGCTCCTGGAGCCCGGGGACTCCTGACCTAGAGGTTAGTTGGGTCTGTGTGGTTGACTTTCAGGAGAGGGGTTTGGATAGGGAATAGAAATATGGGTGTTGTCAGTTACGGGTGATGGTTTTGGATGACACATTTCCAGTGTTCCTGCCTAGTTAGGAGCTTGGATGTGGAATCATCACACTGATTAGCATTAACATCACAAAGCTGCACAACATCACACATAATGAACCCCTGGATGGCAGCCAGCATGCTGTGAGGAAAATATTTTATGTGTTTATTACCCTCTCCAAAATGCTATTTGTAGCCATTATCTCAAGAAACAACAATTTCCGTCAAACCCATGGTAGGTCACTGGAGGAGCTGGGCCTGGGCCTGGTGCCAGAACGCTTGCTGTGGCGTTTCATCCGTGAGCCGTGCCGTCGGGAAGGGGCTCTGCATCTACGTATGTCATCAGGGCAGGGAGTGTGGACAGGCAGGAAAACGTCACACACAGTGCTCAATAGATGTTCATAGAAGTTGCTCGGTAAAGGTTTGTGTGTTAAAGGTTGTGGAGATAAATGATGGAAAACATGACAGAAACTGCTTTTAGATTTAAAAAATGTGTTCCTGTTAGTAACCTCCATGTGATCTTTACATCACTGTCAGTAGATAAAATCGATATTATTCATGTTCTCATGTAAAAAATAACATCTTTATTGAGATAAATTAACATACCATAAAATTCACCATTTGAAGTGTATAATTCAGTGGTTTTTAGTATATCCACAAGGTTGTACAACCATCGTCACTATCTAATGGGCAACCACCAGTCTACTTCCTGTCCCTGTGGAATTGCCTCTTCTGGACAGTTCATATAAATGGAAGTATACAAAACATCCCTTTTGTGTCTGGCTCCTTTCGCTTAGAATGTGTTCGAGGTTCACCTGTATCATAGTGTACATGAATGCTTCATCCCTTTTGTGGCTGAGTAGTACACTACTGTTTTGTTTGTCCATTCTCACTTGAAAGGCATTTGGGTTAAGATTTTGTGTGGACATATGTTTTCATTTATATGGGTATGTACCCAGGATTGGAATTGCTGGGCCACATGGTAACTCTACATTTCATTTTCTGAGGAACGTTCAGATAGTTTTCCAAAGTGACTGTACCATTTTTCATCCCCACCAGGAATGTGTGAGGGTTCCGGTTTCTCTACATCCTCTTCAACACTTTTACTATCTGCCCTTTTTCTCATAGCCATCCTAGTGGCTATACTCGCATTTGTAGGTAAGAAAACTGAGGGCACAGTCTTTTTCAAAGTCTGTAGAGCTGTTAAATGGCCAAGCCAGAGCATTTTTTAAAAGCAAATTCTTGCATCATGCATGCTCTATGCTAGTCATTATTTAAATCTGTTGCTCTTACTAAGTTGTTTACTCTTTGCAACAACCTATGAGAAAGCTATCATCATATTTATTTATAAACTGAGGACTGGGCTAGGGCAAGGCCTTTAGGTAAAAAATTTAAAAAGACATTACTCTCAGGTTCAACCAGAATGTACCGGACACTACATGCTTCACTGGCCTCATCCTAGCCTTGGACCTGTTTGAAGAAACTGAGGCATCAGAAGACTGAGTAATGTTTTCAAAGGTTCAGTACATAAGTAAGCAAATTAGTAAGTAGCAGAGGTGGGATATAAACCCAGGAACCCTAGCTTCACAGTCCAAGTTGTTCATTAACCACTGTGTCACACTGGCATGCATATCTTTGATCTTCAAACCAGGCTTTTTCTGTTTCTTTCTTAAGGCTTCACTTTCTGGAATTAGAGCTTTGACAATAGGGGAGGCCATAGTAAAATTCTGGCGATGGGTTATGGGAAGACCAAGCAGAACTAATCAGCTTAACAGCCCCCCAGGCATCTACCACATGGACCCCTGGGAGGGTAACTGGCCACAGGGTTGCCCTCGGCCACATCTGTGCTTATTATCCCAACTATGCATAAATCTGCCTGGTTCATGTAAGCCGCTCTGCAAGTGGCCTGGTGGGGAGGAGGCCATTGTGAACCATCAGGATGATTAGCTCTGACCAGCTGTGAGGGAAACACACGTCCTTGTGGCCAAGTAGGGACGACCCTGCTGCGTGTCCAAGTTCCGAGTCAAGTATGCAGAAATCACATCTCTCATGGTCACACGCTAACTGACTGCTCATTCTTTTTAGTCTGATTCTCAGAATTAGCTTGTTGTTTGTTTACAAATGATAATCTTTCAAATAGTGTTGCTATTCGTGGGTTTTGAATGGTTCTCCCGCTTGGACAGAGCCTCCCAGAAGGCCGTGCGAATACAAAAATATACATTTGCACATTTGCACATGTATGCATTACCCCCTCAGGAGTGATGGGCAGCCTTTGAAAAGATGCTTATACAAGTCCTCAGCCACCAGCAGGTGCTCCGCCTCCTCTGCCCCTAAGGGCTGAGGGCCAGTCAGCCCTCACGGGCTGAGCTGCCGCATGCAATATGGCCTGGGACAGCAAAGTTTTTATAGATGTCACAAACCCAGAGATTTTTGTTTGTTTTTACTTTATTCCTATATTTCTTCAATAACATGATACATTTGGCTGTTGAATTTTCACCATTTTGTTTGGAATTTCAATTCTCTCCCACGACTTTGTTTCTCAGAGCTGTGGGTCCGTGGACCAGCAGCTCCAGCACCACTTGGGAGCCTGTAGGAAATGCAGAACCTCAGGCCCGCCTCAGACCTCCTGAGTCAGGACCTGTCTCTCAGCAAGATCTGCCGGTGGTTCCCGGGCACATTCAAGTTGAGAAGCCCTGCTCACGTCCCCATTTCTGTGACCTTCGGCTGAGGGTCTCCACCCAGTATTTACTTTGAGGCTAGAAATTTTGGTAGGCTTTCAGATCTTTCAAAAAAAAAAAAAAAGACACACACATACGCACACAGAGAAATTCTTTCCTTTGCGTTTGCATGATGTCATTCATTTTACCTGGCCTGCATGAGAAAGAAAAACGCAAATTACATTCAAGTTATACATATTTTTAAGACTGACTTCTTAAATGCATCTCTTAAAGCCGCATGCTGGATCCCTCATCATTAACAGAGTCCCAAGTGTTGCCAAGATTAATTGAGAAGTGCCTAAAGGCAAAATAAGCACTATAGCATAGTTTAATTCAAAGCCATATCAGCTAAGAATGAAGGTACAATTAGTGATAAAGATGTTAATAATTAGTTGTGGTCTGTTAAATTTTATATTCAGTGGTTATGTATAGTGAAGAAAGAATTTCCTCATGAGGGCAAAAATTAATGTTTCACCTTGATTGCTATTTTAATGTGCTTATTTTAATGGGGCCATCTTGTAGAAACCCTTGGGCACCTTTCCAGTTTTACATAAAAGTAGAATTAATTATTATGGAAGCATATAATTTTAGAGCTGGAACGACCTTCGCAGTCATTTAATCCAGTTTAGTCATTTTACAAATAAGAGTTATATGACTTACTTAAGTCCTTCCACAGAATATTGGAACCTGTGCTTCCCAAGTCGCAGACCAGTGGTGGTGAAACCTTCTCAGATCCCTCCAGACCACAGTGCTTCCTCTTGCCTCAGCATTCCCAAAGCACCGTTTCGGCAACGCCTCCAAGGCCTTTATCCTGCCCTGTGTGATGTTTTAGTTGCTTTCAGTTGTAAGGCTGAGGTCTTGGGAACCCCGTTTGATTCATTTTTGTTCTTCTTTCCCACTCCCTTGTAATGCAGACAGTTGTTGTGTGGCACGTTTACACACAGTGTGTGCTGGAGCTGGTTTGCCCCTCCTCGCTCCAGCAGATTGTGTCTCCATGATGGCAGCTTGGAATTGGCCATGGTGGGGGTATTTATGCTATGGAAATGAGAAAATGCTACAACTTTCCCCCCTCTGGAATGCCACTTGTCAAGCACTTCTAAACACACCACCATTTGTTTATATGATTTTCATAAGGTTTCATAAGGCAACAGGTCTTGACAAAATCCACACCGATAGGAAGATGGCCGCTGACCTGCTGTTTGACATGGGTTGCCTGGAGAGTGATGGAGTCTCCAGGTCCTGAACCTCCTCTCATTTCTTCAGAGATTAAGTTTGACCCAGCACAAGTCAGGCCCAGGACTGCACTAGAATTTGGTTGCTTAGCTAAGTTCTGCTTACCTGGAAAAGCTATTTGGGCATGAATGGTAATGGAAACAGGGTCTGAAATATCAGGCATAATTGAGTGAGAAAAAAAACCCCACAAACTCTATCAGAAAAAAAAAAGAACAGGAAGTTACTATGGCTAAAATTACAATTATACTTCTCAAAAAACCTTCTGTGGCTCCCTATAACCCATGTAAATACCCAAACCCCCTGATATAAGTTACATATTGACCACAGCTTACCATTCTAACCCCATTTTCAACCCCTGACATCACGCACGGCTGATTCCCTCCTTCATCCCACCCTCCAGCCTCTGCAGAGCCTTGTTCCAGCCCCCACGACACTCCCTGCTCTGGGAATGCCCCCCCCCCCCCACCTCCCTGCCGCACCGTAGGCTCTCTCCCAAGCTTCCGTTTCTACCCAGTCCCTCTACTGTGGACCAGAGCTTCTGGGTGAATGTGACAATTCCCTTGACTGTTCGTCTCTCCTCTTGTGTGTCTCTCTGTAGCAGCAGGACCCGAGGTCCCATCGGCCCTGGCAAGTATGGCTATGGGAAGGCCCCGTACATCCTACCACTGCAGACGGACTCCGCACACTCACCGCAGAGGCTTCGGAGGCAGAAGCCCTCGTCCCGGCAATCCAGGTCCCAGGGGGCATCTAGTCCTAGCCATGGCTATAGCCCACCAGCCCACCGGGCCCCCCACCATGAACCTCTGTACCAGAGTGACAGTGGCCCTCGTTCTGGACTACAGGCCTCAGAGACCTCCATCTACCAGCTCCCTTTGACCTATGACCAAGGCTTCCCTGCAGCTTCGAGTCTCTTCCACAGCCCAGAACTCGGCAGCAGCCACACCATGGGGGCCCCCAGGGCAGCACAGAGCTTTTCCCAGCCAGCCCGGTCTGTAGCCATCTCCTGCATTGGGGCCTATCGCCAGTACAAGCTGTGCAACACCAACGTGAGTACCCCACCAATCTGGGCCTGTACGGTGGCTGCTCTTCCTTCCCCTTGGATGGGAGTGAACTTGTGGAAGACACAAAGCATGGCTTTTCTAGGCCGTGTTTTTGTATTTTGTATTTTGGGGGGTTGAGGGTGCAGAAAGGGGAAAAAAGAAATAAAAGGGAAAATATTGCTATGGAAAGATGAGAAGTCCATTCATTAGTTACCTGTTTTATGGATTAACTAAAACACCCTTATTTCTTACGCAGTTGGTGTCTTACTAGGAAGATAGGTGTGGCAAATCCCATTCCAAAGTACATGGTCAGAATAACTAGTAACCACCACTTGTTTTCCACTGAAGATGGCAAATTCTGCCCTGGGTCTTCCTGACAGTAACTCCTAGGGACCACAGAGACTGGGAACCCCCAGGCGCTCTGTCCCAGTGTAGTGCTGCTGGAAGCTCTGCAGAAGGGGCAGAGACTAAAGGGCGGAGGAGGTGGCGGTACCACACCAAGTCCTCCTTTTTTCACAACCTTGTTCCCCTGCATGCTAGGCTATGCTATGCAGTTTTTCAACCTTCCTTCCTTCCCATTTCTCTCCATTTATGCTCCCCATCTACTTTTCTTTTTTTATAAGGTTATGCCTTTAGTAACTTGTGAATAACTTCTTGAATCACTTATTGACAACTTATTGCTGCATATGAAACAACTTCCAAATTCTCAGTGTTTTTATGTGAACAATATTCTCCAATCGGGGTTGTAGGTCAAGGGCAGTTTGGCTAATTTAGGGGAGCTGGTGGTGGCGCCAAATAAGTGGGAGTTTGGGGCGTCTGACTAGCATAGGTATCATCCAGTAAGTTTCCCAGGGGTTCCGTGCTCCTCCAGGCACACACACTTTTGTTACTGGATCTCGAGGAAGACTGATAGGGAGTTGCCTGCTGAAGATCCCACTGCTAATGAGTAGCGAAGGAAATTATAAGTGGCAACTTCTAAATGTGACCAAATGTGATTTTTTAAAAAATATCAGTATAGAGACTACATATAAAAGAAAAAGGAACAGAGTGTGTGTAAAGGTTAAATTTCCAAGTTGCCGTATTTTTTATTAATAATTTAATCAGCCTTAATACTCTGTTACTCAGTAACAGGACAGCTGTTATATATTAGCTTCAATTTCCTCATTAAAAATATATTTCCTGCCATAGAGTCCATAGAAATGACTTAATTTGTGATTTTAATAATTCCTCTGAATGCCTGGAGTGCTTTTTAGCCTGTTCTTACACCGACAGACTTCAGCAATTATTAATTTCTGTAAAGCAGTAATTTTTCTAATGCCGTTACTAATCAGTCAGCTGGTGAGTCTTAAGTGAGCGTCACTGCCTGTCCTGTACCAGACCAGGCGCCCTGGCAGATCAAAGGAAAGTCATATCATCTGCCTCATGGAGTTGTGAGGATCATCAATCAAAAAGAAATACTAGTGTCTGTGATTAGACATGGTCCCTGTTCTTGAATACCCACTACAATCCTTTTAAAACAACATGAATTCGTTTCTAATGAAGAGCACGTTCTCCCATCGACTGGTCTGTTTCTTAATTTTAAAGACGAACTAAATCATAAGGAGAAGGGAAAGGCAGAGGGCGTTTGGCATGTATGTGGACCTGGTATCTACTGATCATTCCTTTCACTTAACCTACATTTTTTAAGCCATGCTCCTTTGCCAGACCCGTGCTGCCAGAAGCAGGGTTGTCTCCCCTCATGGGTCAGCCATGGCTCCTCTGGGTTCTGGAGTAACTCCACTACTGAGGAGATTGGATTGCAATGAATCTTTAAATATCCTTGTGAATTCATGATATCTGCTGTCATTTTGGAAATAGGCAAAACAGTTTCTCAAACCCAAGACAAAGAAATAATACTAATAAAATGTTGACAAAGGATAGTGCAGGTGTAATTGCCTTCTCTGCTGTAACATTTTGCTGCGCCCTCCCCAGTGCACCCTATCACCCCCAGCCACACCCTGCTTACTCCTTTTGGTAAGCATTCCTTCAAGGTCCTGTTACTGCACATCTTTTTATAAGCCCACAGCTTCTTGTGATCTGGGCCATACCCTATGGCACTTGTATTTTTTTAAATTACTTTTTATTTTTCAGTTATACTTGACATATTATATTAGTCTCAGGTGTACAACCCCATGATTAGACATTTATGTAACTTACTAAGAGATCATCCTGATAAATCTCATACTCATCTCCCACTATACATAGTTATTAGAATATTGCTGACTGTATTCCCTGTGCTGTACTTTACACCCCCAGGACTGTTCTGCAGCTACCGATTTGTACTTCTTAATTCCCTCAGCTCAGTCACCCAGCCCCCCAACCCCCCTTCCATCTGGCAACTGTCAAAACGTTCTCTGTATCTATGAGTGTTTCTGTCCTGCTTCTTCATTTATTTTTTATTATTATTTTTTTTAAATTTAGTTGTTGATAGGTATGTATTTATTGCCATTTTATTGTTCATATTATTTATCTTTTTTTTCCTTCTTCTTAAAGGAGACCCATTAACATTTCAATAATACTGGTTTGGTGGTGATGAACGCCTTTAGGTTTCCTTGTCTGGGAAGCTCTTTATATGTCCTTTTATTCTAAATGACAGCTTTGCTGGGTAGAGTAATCTTGGTTGTAGTTCTTGCTTTCCATCATTTTGAATATTTCTTGCCACTCCTCTCTGGCCCACAAAGTTTCTGTTGAGAAATCCACTGGCAGTTAATCCCTTGTAGTTAACTAGCTGCTTTTCTCTTCCTGCTTTTAAGAGTCTCTCTTTGTCTTTAACCTTTGCATCTTAGTTATGATGTATCTTGGTGAGGGTCTCTTTGGTCTCATCACGTTTGGGACTCCTTGCTTCCTGGACTTGTATGTCTATTTCCTTCCAAGCTTAGGGAAGTTCTCTGTCATTTTTTAAAATAAGTTTTCAATTTCTTGCTCTCTCTTTTCTCCTTTCAGCACCTCCATGATGTGAATGTTGGCATGCTTGAAGTTGTCCCAGAGGCTTTTTACATTATCCTCAGTTTTGGTTTCTTTTTTCTTTTTTTCCGTTCTGTTGGTTGTTTTCTGCTTCCTTACATTCCAAATTGCTGTTCTGATCTTGGCTTCATTTACTCCAGTGTTGATTCCCTGTAAATTATTCTTCATTTCAGTTATGGTATCCTTCATTTCTACCTGGTTCTTTTTTATGGTTTCCACGCCCATTTTCATGCTGCTGACGTTCTCACTCAGTTCCTTGAGCATCCGTATAACCATTGTTTTGAGCTCTGTGTCTGGTAGTTTGATTCTATTTTATTTAGCTTTTCTTTTTCCTGGAGACTTCTGTTCTTTCATTTGGGACCTGTTTGTTTCCACATTTTGGCTGCTTCCCTGTGTTTGTTTCTATGTATTACATAGAGCTGCTACATCTCCCAGACTTGGTAGAGTGGCCTTATGTGGTAGGTGTCCTGTGGGGTCCAGTGGCTCAGACTCCGCAGTCACCAGAGCTGGGCTGTGTGTTTTGATCATAGTTGAGCCTTGATTTCTTTTGGCATTCATGGATTGACCCCCAGGCTGATTGGCTTCAAGGACCTGCTGTGTGGGAGTGGACCCTAAGGAGCAGGACTTGCTTCAATGGGACTTTGGTGCTCACCATGCCTGCCCTTTGAGGCTGTCACTCCTCAAGGTGGGAGGGTTATAATCTGGTGTGGTCTAAAGCTGTCCACTGAGTACATTGCCTCTGGGGCCTCCTGGGAAGTGCAAGGTCATCCATGTCTTATGCCCTGCCTAGGATCACCCAGCCTGAGGTACAGAGTGACCTGTAGATGGCTGCTACTTGTGCTGGGCTTGGATGTGCCCAGAAGAGGCCAAGCTGTGAACCAAGGCTGGCTGCTCCTCATGCCAGGCCTGGGGCCACTTAGCAAGAGGTACAGGGTGTGCAGAGGCCAGTTGCTGCTTGTTTGGGAGATTTTCGGAAGGTCTGAAGCATGAGGCAAGAGAGGCCATTTGTACGGAAAAGCCACTGGAAATGGCTTGGGCAGGCCTGAAAGTTGGGTCGGGTAGGGTCTTAGGGGATCACCAGAGCAGGGTAAAACAGTGTCAGCCAGGTTGGTGGAGACTCAGATATGGCATCCCGCCCCTGATGTATTAATGTGGGGAGGGCTCAGAAAAGGAACAATGGCCTCTGCCAGCACTTCTTCCTGGGAGAAAGCTGCCCCCTCCTCAGCTCTCACCCTGATGCCAGACAGTTCTGCTTCTCCTGTAAGTCTCTGGTGCCTTTCGAGTTACTGCTGTAGTGCTGGAGATCAGAGCAAGTGAGTTCGAGTGAGTTCATGCATGGGCCCTTTAAGAGGAGCTTCCTGGGCCTCCAGAAGCCCTCTGACTCCCTCAGCTTTAATCCCCAGTGGATTTTACAGCTCTTCCTGGCACTGGAGCCATGAGCTGGGGGGCCGGGTCGGGGGCTGGGGCCCCTCGCACCTCAGGGGAGATATGTGCGGTTGAGATGTCCCTCCTGACCATAAACTGCAGCACGCGGGTGTGGGACCAGCCTGTTCTGTGTCCTCACCCCTCCTACAAGTCTCAGTGTGGCCTCTTCTTTAAATCCCTAGATGTAGGACTTTCATTCAGCCACATTTTAGGCAGTTCTGAAGGATGGTTGTTCTGTGGTTTAGTTATAATTTGATGTGGTTGTGAGAGGACTTGAGTACTGCGTTTACCTCTGCTGCCATCTTGACAGGACGTTCTATATTCTATGGACACTTTCAAATGCTCTGTGTTAGGGGCCCCCAAAACCACTTCTAGGTTTGATGATTTGCCAGGAGGACTCACAGGACTCAGCATGTAGTCATATGCACAGCTATGATTTATTACAATGAAAGAATACAGAGGAAACCCGCAGAGATAAAGAAAGGCACGTGGGGCCAAATCCAGAGGAGAGCAGCCACCAGCTTCCATTCCGAGAGTCCACTCCCAGGGGAGTCGCACAGGACGCCCTTCATTCCCCAGCAGCGAGCTGTGACAACGTGTGGAGTGTCGTCTACCAGGGAAGCTGGTCACAGACTCTGCCCAAAGTTTTTACTGGGGGCTGGACACAAAGGCACCTTCTGCCTGCCACATACTAAAATTCCAGAGTCCCAAAGGAAAGCAGATGTTTAGCATAAGCTATATTGTTTATATATATGGTTTGGGCAGAGTGAGTCACTCATATCACTTAGGAGTGGTGGAGACCCTTTTACAGTCTAAGTTACCAGACACCAGCAGGGACCCATGTTGCAAGCAGGCCTTCCTCAGGAAAGTGGTCTCGGTCCTGCTGTGTCAAGTCCTACTTGCTCATTCTCCATGGGGACCCATGTGCTCCAGCCTCCAGCACCAATGACCTTATGTAGACATTTACATATCCTCTCCCATGTCCAACGGGAAGAGATGACTTGAATCTCCAAATCCTGCAAATCTGCCTGTTCAAAGAGGCAAAAATGAAAGGGCAATATTGTGAAAAATCATACTAATCTAACAGGGAATGTAGGTTATTACTTATGTCCTCTCAAAAGATGAAAAAATAATGCATGCATTTGCAAATCTCTTCAGTTATTATCTGGGAGAAGACAAAGAAGGGAAAGTAGGCCAGGGAAGGTTGGAAATACCTACAGATTTCGGAACTCCATCCCTGAAACTAAGTTCCCATATATCCCACCCTGGTTCTGATGGAATGTCCCCTTTCTAAGGCTACTCCAGTCTCACAGCAGAGGGCTTAGCTCTGAGATGTGTGGCAATGCACAACAGGGGTGGCCTGAGGTAGGAGAAATGGCTTGGATGACTTCCATATCTCAGAACAGTGTCTCATCACTGGTCACATCACCTCTGACAACACCCTTACGGTCCAATGGTGGGGAAGGTGCCAGGTGCCACCTGCAGCTATCCATAAGTCATTGAGCTTGGAGCTGGAGCACTTCATGAGGGGATGAACTCGGAGCACAGACCAGGAGGCCACTGAGTTGTAAAAGACTCTACTGAGGCTGGAACGGTTGAGCTGGGCTTCTAAAGATGGCTAAAAAACAAAAAGGAAAAGAGAAAGAAAAGACCATTTGGGGGCAAAAGAGGCAGCTTAGTCAAAGACTAGAAAGCAGAATTGTGTCAGAAACACAGGTGCTACCATGCTTGCCAGGGTAGGGACCCTCCTTCTTTTTTCCCTCTCACCTCCTATTTTAAATAGTCACAGCCTGAATAGGGAATTTATTCTTTAACATCTCAAAATATAGAAATATCACATGGCCTTGTTTGACTTCCGTGCATGAGACAGATAAGTGAGAAACTTTTTAAAACACAGTGAAAAGTCAGAACACAGTTTTAAGCAACTGGGTAAATTGAAGGTTAGGCCTGCAAGGGATGGTGGGATTGGGAGCAAAGCTGAGCTGGATGCGAACCTGAGCTGCAACATCAGAGCTCTGAGTTTCCTCTGGCAAATAACTTCACTCTCTGAGGACCACCTGTAAAGTGGGGGGATAGTTCCTGCTCCAGAGGGTTGATGTGCGGTTCAGAGCAGGCCACGTGTCCATGGAGCTTGGCATGGACACATTGCTAGTAAGTACACCATTTGGACTTGAGTAAATGGACATGGCTTACATGCCTCTCTGTAGATAGGGGTGGAGTAAGCTCTTCCCATATCTGAGTAGCTTTCAATTCCTAAGTGCTAAGTCACAGAATTGTGGATGAAATGGTTAGACTTGCTTGGTCCCCCTTTGCCCTGTGCGTTAGATGTGATCGAGAGTCCTTTCCCTTTGCCCAATAGAGCCCTAACATTTTGGCTGTGATGTAGTTTCAATGTAATCAGCCTTGGTCATATATAAAGTGAGGCAAGTGAAACTGTAGATAGCTTCATGCCAGTGAGATGTGTACATTTTATATTAAGCCCTATCTTATAATGTCATGTGTAATGTTAAGCATTCTGGGTGTCCTTAGGATTGTTAGATTCATATAAGATTCTTCCTGAAATACTGCCAAATCGATAATAAATGCAGCAGTGGTGATATCTGAATGTCATCTTTAAAGATAAGAAAAGTTTTTACTCTCTTGCCTGCAAGTATGTGCAGAAGTTGGGGTGGCACGCTCCAGCACAGATAGAAGAACATCCTGGGCCTTTTAGAGCGGATGTCAGTCCCAGCCACCACCAGTACCACTCTCCTGGTCACTCACTGGGGAGGCTCTGGCTTGGAGTGCACATGCACAGCACTGACATTGAGAGGGGTCAAGGGTCAAGCCCTGGGTCAGGGACACTGAGATTAGCATAAGCTGTGTCCTTAAGGGGCGCAGAGTCCAGTGGGAGAGAGTGCCCTAACTAGGTGAGAGCAAGTGCAGAGCGGAGACACCGCTGCACCTGCACGCAGGCCCTTGGGAGTCTGCAGACAGTGGCAATTTACCAGGAGTGGATGAATGTTCTAGGAAGGGGGAGTGGCAGAGACCTAGAGACCCCTTCCACTCCTGTCATGGCTGAGGAGCAAGAAGAGGGCTCTCTGGGAACCTCCCTCTGGGATCAGGTATTTTTCCAGTGAGCGATGGCTCTACCTGCATGTGTTGAAGACAGCATTGAGGGAGTAACACAGAGAGGCGTCTGTGCTTTCTCTGCAGCCTTGCACTTTCTCAGCTGGGCCAAAAAATAACAAGTATTCAAGGAATTGAGTAAATAGTTGTTTTTTCGTCATGGAAGATCTTGGAAGGCCCAGACTTGGGAACAAAGGAACTAGAGTCTTGACAGGGGTACAGCTAGGGAAGGAGAAAACAAAACTGCAATTGCTCTGGTGCCTGAGGGGATACAATTAGAATGAAATTCTTTTCTACTAGCTGTTTCTAGCGTTCTATATTATTATTTGCTAAATACGTTAACAGACAGAGACACTTTGTCCCCTTTGTGCTGGAGGCAGTCTCTGTCCCCACCTTCTCAGAAGCACTCTGAATTCAGGGCTTTCTCCTGGAGAGGAGACTGACATCTGGCTCCTTCTGGAGAAGGAGGCCATTAAGAGCAAGGTGGGGACAAGGCTGTAAGTCTTTAAGGCTCTAGTTCCCAAAGGAGGCTTGGTCCTGAGTATAGGCAGAGTGCTCTTCAGTTAGGAGAGGAAAAACACCCAGAGCTGAAGGCGGCTTTTAGCAAACGGAGATGTGCTGAGCTCCGGGGCCAGTGGCTCCCCAGTAAATTTCCCTGGGATGAGACTGGCTTTGGACAATGGATTTATCCATGTGGGGTTGTTTTGCCTCACAGTATGTGAGAATCAAGGGAAGATTTTGAGCCACTCTCCAGGGTAGTGAAGCATGCTGTGTTCCAGCAGACTCTGATTCTGCCCCGTGTCTACCCTGGCACTGAATGAAACAGGCACTGACAACTTCCTGACTGCAGTTTTGAAAAGGAACGTAGCAAGTGGACAAGTAAAAGTTCAGTGCAGTTCTGTAAGGTGTAAAACTTGCCAGGAGCTGTGGGGTCGTTACTGGACGGACGGGACCTCTAGCTGGGCGTTCAGTGTAACTTTCTGTTATCATGAGCTCATCAGCACCCTCCTTATCCGGGAAATACGTGCTACTGTCAGTGCTTTTCTAAGTTGTCCAGCTTTTCATCTTCTTAGACCACTTGGAATTTCCACAGAAAGTTTTCTGATTGACTTCCTCATGTTCTATCAGTGGCCTTTCATATACCTATGTGAAATGTATATGAATATGTAAATATTAAGTGGAAATATTCACATGTAGTTCATAAGTATGAGTTATATGTGTATGAATCACACACACCTATATATGAATTGTTCACAGTTGTCACTTTCTGTGATTATAAAAAGTAGTACAAATAGTAAAAAATGTAGCAGTGATAGAAATGAAGCAGTGAAAATGTTCTAGTCTGCCTCCCAGGATGCAATCACAGTCTCCCCATAACTCTGGATAGCATGCTGATACCTCTGCTCCTTGATAAATCAACTGCAGATTTTCTGTGTCAAGTCCTAACTCTGCAAGGTGAAGAAATCACCCCCTTTCCTCCCACTTTGCTAATCTCTGCTAGCCACATTTCAATTTTCAGTTATATTTTTAATTATATATAGTGTATTAGTAGTTTTTATTTCCTTAATTTATCAACATTAGGAAGGATCAGTTACTCCTTGTTTTGCAAGATCAGAAATTTAGTGCCCAAATAATTTGTTAAATGCTTCTCATTGAATTACTTACAGGGGTGGGCAAAAGTAGGTTTACAGTTGTGAGTGACGTACTTTTGGGTTCATAAACCTATTGTAAAAATCACAGCCTGTGTGCCTTTTTCCACACGAACAACTGTAAACCTACTTTTGCCCACCGCGTATTTTGGATTCCGTTTTTTTCTCACCTTGACCTGTGAAATCCTCGCGAGAGACTATGACGACGGATTCTGCTCTGCATCCTCGACGCGCAACACCTGGCACAGGGCAGGAGCTCACCGACTGTTTGCCTTTGCAGGAGTTTCATATCCTGCCCTGGCAGAGAGCAGAGGGACAGAAACCAGCCTTACTCATGGGACCCTAAAGTAGCCACTGGGAAACTTATGATCCTTGGCAAAGTGGGAGTTTTGAATGTTTTAAAAAGTTCACATCTTGCCATATAGTTCCTGATTACTTAGAAAGGAACGTGTTCTCTTTGAGACCTTCTTACAGGCACAAAGATATGTTAATATTCTAAAGAGGGAGAAATAAGTAAGCACTCCTGGGAAACACCAATATTTTTATGGGCCTGTGTTCAGAGTACTTAAAAATGTAGGGTTCTTCGGGGTGAATGGGTGGACTTTGCCACATCAGCATCCTTTGGGTCTTTATGTATGTGTTGAATGCAGAGGAAACACTTTTCTCTAGGACAGTGATTTTCAACCTTTTTCATCTCATGGCACTTATAAACTACTAAAATTTTGAGGCACACCAAAAAATATATTTTTTGCCAGTCTGACAAAAAAATGAGTATTATTTTAATTCACACCAGAATGGCTATTGTTGTGTTGGTTGTTGTCATTTTTCTTTTGGCAATGTAAGGGAAAAGAGGTCAGTGTCCCTGACTAAATAGTCAAATATTACATATTTTAAAGATTTTTGCGACACACTGGTTGAAAATCACTGCTCTAGGAAAACGCTATGGGCTTGGATGGGGAAAAAAGTGTTTTCTGTTTGTTTTTTTAAAACCCAAAGCCTTGACTCAACTCTTCCGGACAAACCAATTCTCTGCCTTGAGAGGCGAGCTGGAGTGGCGGGGGTGGCAGAGCCGTTTTTGCAAGGCTGAGTTTGTTCCAAGTAACTTGAGAAAGCAGATCTTAAACATTTGAGAAATGTGCTGGATTACTTGTAAGAAAGTTTGGTCTATGGTTATATTGCCCTACAGCTTGGAGACAAAGTCTGTGTCCAGCTGTAGAAGAGAAAAAGGGGGATATTCGCTCTGCACACCTACCTTCCGGGCTCTTACGCTTCCAGAACTGGTGGATTCATCTTAGATATCTACTTAGATTCTGATTCAGCTAACATTTATTGAGCATTGCTATGAGCTAGAAACTTTAATGTATCACTAACTTAATTGTCACAAAAATACCTGGGAGGTGGGAGTAGTAATCTAGGTTTAGAGCTGCAAAGCGCTTTGCCCAGGGTTACATGGCCACTTTCTCATGGCAGTGCAGGGATATTTTCTAGTTTTTTTTTTTAGGTTTCCTCGCTGTGGTGATGATAAATACATCATATGTTGCTATCATAGCTGGTCTTTTGATCGAATCCAAAGCAATGCAAAGGATAAAAAAATGCCTATATGACCCAGGCACACTTCAAGGTCATGTTCCCTGGTGCCACTTGCATTGTGGATGCTGCTCTTTAGTCTCCTGGGGAGCTGAAAGTTATTAATTAACCAAAGGTAAGTGTGTGCTCACCAACAGTGGCCTCTTGAGCGATGAAGTTAGATATAGCCATTGTCATCTCTGACTAACCAGGGTCACTGGAAACATAGCCCCAGTTTCCATAACACTCTTCATGACTCATAGCAACCCCAAGCAGTTGTCTAGGTGGAGCTTGGGATAGGGCCTGAAGTACTTAAAAGGACTCAATGTATTGTATTAAAGTGCATCTTTGTGTCTCTTTCCGTAAGTGACCACTGGAAACATCCCTCCCTCTTTTGCGCAGAAGGGAGTCCTTTGAAGGGAGGCTGTCTCCTGGGCTGTCACTCGGCTGTGAAGCTCCGCTCTTCCCTGGCCCTGTCCCGAGTCAGCCTGCTCTCTAGCAACACAGCTTCCTCCCTGTCTCAGTTTTCTGGCCTGTAAATTCCAAAAATCTGTGTCCGTGGAAGGGATCAGCTGCCTGCAGAAAATCTGCCCAAAGCTAACTCCCAGTGTACTGCAGAAACAATTACTGATAAGCTGAGAGTGACTCAGCCTATAGCATCAGGAAACAACCCACTTAAAACATAACAAATGTAAAATGACCCGTAACCTGGAATTTTTAACTTCAGAGAGCCTGTAAACTGAAAGGAGATCATCATATACTGATAAGAGTCTAACAAGTACAAACAGATCTAATCTACAAGAGACGTGAAACAGAATTTCCATGGCCAGCTTGGTTTTCATCCTTGGCTCCCAGCTCCCAGTTCAGTAACTTTGCTGGCCATGTCCTCTCAAGGGCCATCATGGTATAGTGGTTACTGGCATGTGTTCTAGACCCCAAGTGCCTGGGTTCAGATCCTGACTCCACCACTTATTAGTCCCATAATCTTGGGCAGCTCATTTAACTTTTTGTTGTTTTGGCTTTCTTCTCTATGAAATGGGTATAATAGATGTCCTAAGGATTAAATGAGCTAATATACGTAAATCACATGGTAGAGTATCTGGCATTTAAGAAGGGGAAGCAAAAAATTTATTTATAAAAAATTGTGTATTTATTCTGACATGTTTAAACTTCAGTCACCTTCAGTCATCCATTTGATGCAATACATTTGTTGAGACAGTTTTTCCACTGCCCAAAACAGTTTTTGAATTCATAGATTTTGATGCCTTTTAGTTCTTCTGCCATTTTTTGTTTCATGTCTTGCACATCAACAAAATGTTTCCTTTTCATGGCTTTTTTCATTTGGGGAAACAAGCAAAAAAAAAATTCATCTGACTTCATCCCATTCACTTGGGATGAGGTCAGATGAATAGGAAGGGTAGGGTAGGAGGGCCCATACCATTTTTGGCCAAAAACTGAACACTCAGCCTGGTGTGGGCAGGTGTGGTCACAAATCATGAAATGGGCAAATGAGTTGAGAGTCTTAAAAAGAAAATTCACTGAAGCTGAATGCAGCCTCTCTTAACAACACCAGCTGGACACTGATACAGATGGGTTCCTAGAACACTCACCTAGCATGGGAAGTCTGTACTACAAGAGACTCACCCTCCAGAAGATAATTCTGTGGTTTGGGGGGAGTCCCCCCTCATACTAAGTGCTCAACAAAAGTTATCTGTTCTTAATATCACCATCACCATCACTCTCATCACCTCAGCTGCTTCCTCACCTGTGCCATAATTCTGTCTCAATAACTCACTTCCATATTTGGGCCCTTTGAGCCTTACATTTCTCTGCCCAGATCCCTCTCCTTCCCAGGAAGTAGTGCCCTGCTTCTAATTGGCAGCTTGCCTGGCATCATAGGGGTCCCAGCTCAGAGTCACACACAGGGCCATGCCCATCTGCCAGGGCACCTTATACTTCCTGCTGTACCTTCCCATGCTAACTGATAGTAGGATGGTCAACCTCTGGGCTTGGCTGCCCCCTGGGAACTGTAGGTGACTCCCTACTGTGGACCTGATGCCGCCTAAATTCTCCTGCCTCAGGAGGTAACTGGACCATGCTCAGATATAAAGAACTTGCCGATACCAGGGACGGGCAACCCTGAGTGAACCATCTGCCACAGGTGACTGGCTGGCTTGGCAGGTGCATGTGGATGTAATAAGTACACCAGGTATTTGTGGACATTGGACCAACCATGAGATTATAAATTATAAGCACATGCAAAAGGGCTCAGTACCAAATGTGCTTAAAAGAGCTCAACTCTGATGAATTTTATTATGTAACTATTACATATTTATTGTGGAAAAATTAGACAATACAAATAAACCAAAAGTTAATTGTGGAAAGAAAATGTCTATGACCCACCTTCCAGAGATAACATTTTTAACTTCTCTTTGTCTGTTTATACACACACACACTATAATCATTTTAACACTCTTCACTTAATTATGGGTAAATAAACATTTATATAATCAAATACTGAGCACTTTGCACTGACTCTGAAGGTGCATGGGCTCTCTGTTTGGCCTATTGGCACCATTTTGCTGAGGAAAAGAAGGGTATTAAGCAGACGGGCTAAGTTACTTTGATCCACAGCTTCCAATTCTGGTAGCTGCCACCAGGTTAATTAAGGGTGGCTCCTGGCTGGAGCCTGGAGGCAGAGCAGTGTGGCTTTATGTGGGTGTGGTTATTTGAGGCCCGGGCCAGTCAGGTCACTTGTTCTGCTCTAATCTCTGGTCTTTGATTAGAGCCAGGGTAGGCGACAGCTCTCTGGACCCTGTTTCTTCTCACTGTGGGACCTTTGGCAAAATACACTACTTATCCAGGCCTTTGCTTCCTCATCAGTACATCCAAGGGGTTGGATCACTCTGTGATTGCATGTTAAGGAATCTAGAGTGAGACTGAGGTTTGGGTGTGGCTATGCAGTCTGGTGCCAGGCTGGCTGCACCAGAATCACCTGAGGGAGCAATTCCAGCATCTTATTCCTGGGCCTCTTCCCCACCCTTCCATGGGTGAGGCCCCAGAATCTATACTTTTAACAGACATCTTAGCAGTTGTTTCTTGTTGCAAGAATGGTGACTTCCCCCAAGTCACTCATCCAATTACATCCTAGGTGAATTCTGGTTCTGGCCAGAGGGTTGTGAAAAGCATCTCAACCCCAGATCCTTTACGGAGACAGCTGCTGTTGCTGGAAGCATACATGGTTCCGTGGCCTGTCAGCTTCTCACTGATGTCGGAGTGCAGCCCGCCCAGACCCTTTCCGCACCAGTTGCCATCGCTCTCTGCTTCATATGGCTTCTTGTTCCCTGTGGTTTGGCTTGGGTTAAAGCAGGGTTCTGAACACCCTGCGTGCTGTACCAGCAGCCTCCCTGACTGTCCTTCACTGAGCAGGAGATGCTCTCCAGCCCCCTGGTTTCATTTCCCCACCGCTGCCTCAAATCCGCCCCCCGCCCCGGCCCCCACCCCAGTTCTCTTGTCTTCCAGGAAACCTGGTGTTTCTGACACGTACCACAGATTTCTTTGTAAATCCTTCAGGACTTGGAGCTATCTTATTAGTGGTTTATTCCAAAGAATTCTTACAGACAGGGCTTTTAATATTTAAGGGGCCAGATTCCTTCCCTTTCTGACTATTAAAATACTCATATGCACACTCCACATTTAAACAGAATGTAGCTAGGTTTGAAAATGCTCGATCATACTTTATCCATGATTTGAATGAGAGATTATGCTTCTTCTTTCACATTTATTTTATGTCACTCTTTGATCGTTTTTAGCATTTACAAATAAAACAGAAATAAGGCATAGGGAGCTGGATATTTTCTTTGACTAGTCTAGAGTATCAGAATCACCTGGATAATTTGATAAAATACAGATTTCTGGACCTCATCCCAGACTTCCTGAAAAATAATCTGTGGGGGAAGGATGCCGGAATTTGCATTTCCCAGAAGATCTCTGGGTGATTCTTTTGCATGATGAAGGCTGGGAGGTCCTGCATTAGGCGGTAGAGAGAATTTAGACAAGATGGGGAGGACCCTGAGGCCCTGTCCAGCAGGGACCCGACTGTTTGGAGTTAAATCCAGCCTCCGTCCTCACAGCCCATGTGGCTCTTCCATGCTTCAGTTTGCTCACGTGTGGAAGGTCTGTGAACTCTCACATCTACCTCCCTGGTGGTCGTGAGCTGTAGATGAGCTAACATGTGTAACATGCGCACAGCAGTGTCTGCACACGGTGAGGGCTCTGTGCGAGTTTTCTGGGATGTTATTCCGTGCTCATGAAGGGCATGAACCAAGTCAAAGATGGAAGTGGGCGACCTCTCTGAGGGGAGCGAGCAGGCCAATTTGTCAGCAGCAGAAGGTCTAGGTTAATGGTTTTCAGACTATGATGTGCAAAAACTTAACCTGGGGAGCTTGTTAACAATTTAGTGTCTATACAAAGATTCTGATTTAGTAAACTTGAAGTGAAGTCTTGGAATCTATATTTTAAATTTTTTATGTAGGTAATCAGCAAATTTGCTTCAGAAATCCTGGTTTCGGTAGAGGGGGACTGGTATTTAAAGTTGGAGCGGTCTCCTAGGATTTGACTGGGGCTCTGAAGAGATATATATAGAGAGAGATGCTAATTGCATTTTCACTTTTTGCTTTATTAGGTGTGTCCAGAAAGCAGTAGAAGTATTCGGGAGGTACAGTGCGCATCCTACAACAATAAGCCATTCATGGGCCGCTTTTATGAATGGGAACCATTTGCAGAAGGTAAGAATAGACCCAGTCCTGTCTGTAGGAATTATTTTTGTCTGTTCTTTAACTCTGTTGCCTTCTGGTTGATGCTGGAGGAATTGGAGACCCTGGCCAGAGTGGCAGTGGAGGAGGAAGTATGACCCCAGGGCAGAGGGGAGCCTGCAGGGGTCCTTACCAAAGGTGGCCTAGCTCAGGTGCCACCTGGAGCATCAGTGAGAGGGATGAGGCATGGATGGAACAAGCAGAGTCTGAGGACAGCAGGGTGAGCGGGACAGGACTGGGGTGGGATGGGAGTGGGCTGGAGCAGGATGGAGTTCCACATTCCCTTGGAATTTGCTACAGGGGCTGGTGTGGCCTAAGAAAACACACAGGATTGTAGGGTTCACACTGGTTTGGCCGTCATGGGCTGGGGGTGGGGGTGGAGGAGGAGCCTCTCACGCTGTTTCCAAAGATGAAATGTGGTAGGCCAGCACTGTTCGTAGCCCAAGGTTCCTGCTATTTCAAAGTGACAGAAGATTTGATTTTGGTAGGGCTGGTCAGTGCTGCTCTGGACCCCAGAGTCACTTTTCTTTGCTAAAACTCAGATGATAACATGGCTTTTGGACTGCTAAGTGTTAAATTCTGAGCTGTTTCTTCTAATCACAAAGAAAGCAGCCCCAAAATCGTGCAGGACTTTCAGCATGAGTCCTGAGGAAACTTGTTTTTTAACATTTAATTATAGCTTTTCATCTTGGAAAATTTCACATGTATGTGAAGATACAAAGACTGATGTAACAGTATAATAATAAGCCCCTATATACCCATCACTTAATTGCAACAGTTATCATCGCATGGCCAATCTTCTTCTTATATACCCTGCCCTCTCCTCACCACCCAGATTATGGGAAACACCCAGATTATTTGATGTTACATTATATAGCATTATTTATTGGTAGTTATATTAATTAGAACTTTTTGCTGTGTCAGAAACTCAACTTAAATACTTCAGTAAGAAAGGTATTTTGTTGGTCATGCCATTGGGAAACCCAAGAGGTGGACTGGGCTTCTGATATAGACGCATTCCAGGAATTGAATCACATTAGGACCCTGCCTTTCCGGCCTTTCTCCAGCTCTTGGTTCTGTTTGCTTACTTCTCAGGTGGGTGGGCGGGCTTCCATGGCACTCAGTGGGAGAAGCTCCTTCTCATCTGGTGTCCCCACTATGGATATGTCGAAGTCCTGTCCCTGGTACCTGTGACTGTGATCTTATTTGGAATCAGAGTCTTCGAGATGTTATTGAGATGTAAGTTAAGAAGAGGTCGTGCTGGAGTAGGGTGGGCCCTTGGTCCAATGTGACAGGCCCCCTTATAAAAAGAGAAGAAGAGAACAGAGACACGTGCAGAAAGGAGAACACCTGTGAAGGCACAGGCACAGAGACCGAGGGGAGATGTGGCCATGTGACGACCAAGGCAGAGATTAGAGCGATGCAGCCATGAGCGCAGGAACACCCCAGAGGGCTGGGACCCATCAGAAACTGGAAGTCATGGAGAGATTCTTTCCCAGAGGCTTCAAAGGCAACACGGCCTTGCCAACACCTTGATTTAGGATTTCTAACTCCGGAACTAAGAAAGAATAAATTCCTGTTGTTTAAACCACCTAGTTTGTGGTAATATATTATGGTAGCTTAGAAATCTAACACGCCCAGTGATGGCTGCAACCCCAGAAAAACTACACTGCGATCTTGTTTGAGTCATGTTGCCATCCCTGGACCTGAGTGTGGACATGGGGGTACTTGAACTACCTCAGGTCATGTGACAGCCCTGTGGTGGGGGACCTACTTCATCTGAAGCTGAGGAGTAAGGATTGAGACAGACAGAAAAACAGAATCTTCTACAAAAATTGTTTTATACTTCTTGACCACTGAAAATTTTAATGAGCCAATTAGAATCCTGGTGTTTCACAAAGTGAAGAAAAATGCAGAATGGCAGCATGTTAGAGAAATTAGCTATCGCCTACCATGTGTTACTTTACCTAGAGAATTCACATTCTTCAAAAACATTTACTGACATTTAATATGTTTCACATGCCTAGGAGAGGAGGTGCTCTTGGTCACTGAGGTTGCATTGACTGTGGCTTTGTTTAAATAATTCTTTTTGCTGCTAAGATTGTTTCTTGGTTTTGTCCTCCTTCCTCTGAAATGAATCCTGGGCTGACTTGTGGGAGGAAGACGCTGCTAATGTTTCTGCAGGGTGTTCATACTTTATGGCTGGATTTTGCACTGGGCTCTCGGTTTTGTTTGGATGTCTACTGCTATTCACATGTGCCTGCGTATGGAAGCAGCTGCGTTCATTTGGTCCAGGCCACATGGATTAGTAAATGCAGAGTCCACTCTGATAAACTCGTTAACTTCACCACATGCTTCTTCATAGGGCTTTAATCGCATTTCCTGGGTATGGTGATCTATCCTCAGATAAGAAGTCTAGGAATTTTTCTCATAGCCTGAGACTTCTATTGTAAAGATGACAGAAGTAGGATTCAGGTGCCTAAACATCCCTGTTTACCAGAACAGTGACGACTTATGCCTATCCTCCCTTAGTACCCTTTCACTCTCAAAGTCATTTTGGACAATATAAAGACTCTTGTTTAAATGCTGACATGGGGGAAAATTCTACCTGTTTTCATGCCTAGGATATTGGGGTTGGGCAGCACTAGAGTCGTGAGTTTTGCTGAGTCTCTGGGGGCTGAACAACAGTAGGTTTCAACCCATAAAGCAGGGGGCAGTTTGGGTAGCTTACGTGCACCATGTGACCCTAAGGCTGAGCAGAACTGAGTGGATTTCTAAAAGTCAGAAGTGGAGCTAGGTCAGAAATTGAAGGTAGTGAGTTGGTTGCATGAAAAGGGCCATTGTGTCTGTCAGAAATGGCAAGCTTATGCTGTGATAACAAGCCCTGCCCCCCAAATCCTAATGATTTCACAAGCAAAGTTGTGTCTTTTGTCTTGCTCCATGTGTAATGTAGTATGTAGGACCCAGGCTGGTAGAAGCTGCATCTCACTTACTCTTCCACTAAGTCAGGGAAAGGGCAAGTGCATCAGGTCTCATTGGCCAAAGCAGGTTGCATGTCACACTTAGCTTCAAGGGCAGCAGGGGGTACCATTCCATGCATGCTCCAAGGAGGAGAAGTGCAATATCTGTGAGCAGCCCTAATGACCAGCACAGGCAGGATGCTCTGAAAGAACTTCCTCAATGCCTTCCTTTTAAGACCAGGCATTTGTTAGGCTGCTTGCAAGAATAGCAGATTTCGCTGCAGGGGATATTGAAGGTGCCAGAAGACCCTGAGCCACTTAGCTCAAGTTCTTTCCTTGATTAAAGCTCTGAGGTGCAGAGATGGAATGTGGCACCAGGTGCCCGGGTAAGCTGCTGATTCCCGCACCAGCCCAGCAGTCTTCCCTGGAAGGACACCACACTGGGGTGTGGGGCAAGGACTGTCTGATAAAAACAGGGTCAGTATTACCGAAAGTGTAGGGTATGAGGAAGGCCAGCTTACATCCGAGTACTGGGAGATCTGGGATGAGGATGTTCCTGTTTCAGTGAAACAGCTCCATCCTAGGTACCCGGGACTCTCTTCCCCGCAGCCTATCCCTGCTGCACGGACAGTGTGTAGTTACTATGAACCTTTCAGAGTAGACAGGGCAGACCATAGGAAAACAAGAGGAATGTTTCAGCAACACCCTCACAAGATCTGTTCTTGAGTTATCTTATACATAACTAGGGTTAACTGGCAAGACTAGACATGTTTAGTTAGCATGAGTGTATCACTGAGGACAAAGTGAAATCCTGAGGGCATCCTCTTTGTGAAAACAAAATGGTGATTTTGGTGTCATGCATATTGAAATCACATGAATGGTAGCAAGATATCCAGCAGAAAGTTGGGGATAGAAACTGACGTTTAAGGGATATACCTTAGAGTTGTAGACCCATACTTGAAGTCATTGGTGTTGGTGTCATAATTGAAGCCACCATGAAGGATAAGTCCTTAAAAATCATGAGGACAGAGGATCAAGAAAGGAACTTTGGAGTAGGTCTGCATTAAAGAAGCAGAGGAAAGATGCTCAACCATTAAGGGAGCCTGAGAAGAGACGGAACCAAGACATTATACTGCCTTATATCATCTCTGGTGTTAATAAAATATTGTGTGGTTTACAAAGTTCTCTTATATATACCACAATGAGGACCAAGTGAGATCATAGAAAATGCTTGTATTTGTTGAATGCTCACGGCATACCAGGCACAGTTCCAAATGCTAATTCATTTAATCCTCACAACAACCTGCTGAGGCAGGTGCTATTATCAGCCTCATTTTACAGAATAAACAAAGCCACAGAATAGTTAAATAACTTTTCCAAGGATGCCTAGGTAGTAAGTGAAAGAGCCAGGTTCATATCTCAGAGTCTACTGAATCTCTACTCTCAAAATATATGGAAGCCAGGAGAAGGATTTGTACAGTGTGACCATTTAAAGCCAGTCTTTAGGTACCTGCTTTCATTGTAAAAACTACCTGAGTAACATTCATCTTTTGTCAATAGAGGTTGGAGAGGCACAGTCAGTACAGCTAAACAAAGTAAGAGGTCAAGGATAGAATGAGAAATGAGAAAATAAGACTGGAGTGGGCTGTTGGGAATACTACTGATGAGAAGTTAAAGAGGGAAGTCAATGAGTATAGCTAGCTTTTTAAAAAAAATTGCCATAAAGAAGGCATATTGAGAGATGTTGCTAGTTTAAGGGGAAAGAAAGATTTGTGTAGAATGGTAGAGAAATGGGGATGTCTGTAGACTGAGAGAATGAAGCTTGTGGAGAGGAAGAAGGGGTTAATTGAATGGTATCTCTGAACCTACTGTATCCTAGAAGAAGAGATGGAAAACAGGCATTTGTTTCCTCCAGGAGAAAATATATTATTGCTTCTCTGCAAGCACTTATAAAAGCCTCTTCAGGATATCGTCTAGGCTTCCAGTCAAAATGGAAGTATAGGTAGATACTCTTTGCTTCATCATACACCAAAAGAAAGATAATAACAAATTTAAAAATAAAAAACAATGAGAACTACCAAAAAATTGAACTGTATGAAAGTCCGACAACTAAGGAGTTAAAGAAAAAACATTCATCCAACAGGATGAAACATTTCAGGTAGGAGGGGTGGACAGGCAGCTGTGGTGGAGAGGATGCATGTCAAGGCAGCGGCTGGTGGACCAGGTGGGTGAGATGGTGGCTGCTGGACTGGGAGGTCCCATATTCACATGCAGATAAACCAGGGTGAACAACTGGGGAATGAGGCAGACCATGCAACCCAGGATTCCAGCGCAGGAAAACAAAGCCTCAAAACCTTTGGCTATAAAAATCTGTGGGGGTTGTGGTAGAGGGAGAAATGGCCAGTCTCACAGAAGAGTACATTGGAGGGGGCCTATGGGGTCCTAGAATGTACACAAGCCTACCCACCTGGGAATCAACACCAGAGCAGCACCTGAAAGGGCACAATTTGTTGTGAGAAGCAGGGGAAGTGACTTAAAGCGGGGCAAGAGCCAAGCAAGTGGCATTTTTCCCTCTCTGACCCCTCCCCCACATACAGCACCACAATGTGGAGTGATGGGTTGCCCTACCCTGGCAAAAAACCTAGGGCTCTGCCCCTTAAACCTAATGGGGGCACTGAGACAAAGAAATGTGGCCCTAATGAAAGAACAGATCAAAACTTCAGGAAAAGAAATAAGCAACTAGGAGATAGCCAACCTATCAGGTGCAGAGTTCAAAACACCAGTATCAGGATGCTCACAGAAATGATTGAGTACGGCTGCAAAATAAAGAAAAAAGTGAAGACTATATAAAGTGAAATAAAGAAAGATATATAGGGAACCAACAGTGAAGGGAAGGAAACCGGGACTCAACAATTTGGAACAAAAGGAAGAAATAAATATGCAACTAGAACAGAATGAAGAAACAAAAATTAAAAAAAAATGAAGAGATGTTTAGGAATCTCTGGGACAACTTCAAATGTTCCAACATCTGAATCATAGGGGTGCCAGAAGGAGAAGAGGAGGAGCAAGAAATTGAAAACTTATTTGAAAAAATAATGAAGGAAAACTCCCCCAATCTGGTGAAGGAAATAGACATGCAAATCCAGGAAGCTCAGATAGTCCCAAATAAGTTGGACTCAAAGAGGACCACACCAAGACACATCATAATTGAAATGCCAAAGGTTAAAGATGAGAGAATGTTCAAAGCAGCAAGAGAAAAGGAGACAGTTACCTACAAAGGAGTTCCTATAAGACTATCAGCTGATTTCTCAAAAGAAATCTTGCAGGCAAGTAAGTAGGAGCTGGAAGAAGTATTCAAAGTCATGAAAGACAAGGACCTTCATCCAACATTACTCTATCCAGCGAAGCTATCATTTATAATAGAAGGGAAGATAAAGTGCTTCCCAGATAAGATCAAGTTAAAGGAGTTCATCATCACCAAGCCCTTACTATATGAAATGTTAAAGGTACTTACCTGAGAAAAAGAAGAAGATCAAAATTATGAACATTAAAATGATAACAAACTCACAACTATCAACAACTGAATCTATAAAAACAAGAACAAACTAAGCAAACAACTAGAAAAGGAACAGAATTAGAGAAATGGGGATCAAATGGAGGGTTATCAGTTGGGAGGGAAGGGGGAGAATGGGGAAAAAAGTACAGGGAATAAGAAGCATAAATGGTAGGTACAAAATAGAGGGAGGTTAAGAAGAGTATAGGAAATGGAGAAGCCAAAGAACTTACATGTATGACCTATGGACATGAACTAAGGTGGGGGGATTGCTGGAGGAAATGGGGGTACCAGGTGGAGGGGGGTAAAGGGGAGAAAAAAGAATGGGACAACCATAATAGCATAATCAATAAAATATACTTAAAATAAAATTTTTAAAAAGCCTCTTCACCATTTACTAACTATTCATTTATTTAAGAGAAATGAAAGCAATTATATGTCCATAAAAAGAATTTGTGGAAGAATGCAGCAGCTTTTAAAAAAAATAATAGCCCCAATCTGGAAACATCCCAAATACCCATGAAGAGGCGGCTGAATAAACAGCTGTGGTGCATGTGTAATGGAGCAGTACTCAGCAATGTCAAGCCCATTCTACTGAATGACAACCAGGATGAGTCTCAGAAGCATTTTTGTCGCACAAAATAAGCCAGATACAAAAGTACATACTGTCTGATTCCATTTATATATGTTCTAAATAGGACAAATTAGGCTATGCTGATGAAAATCAGGAGTGTCTGTGGTAATGGGAAATGATTAGCTAGAAATAGGCATGATGGAACTTTCTGGACTGATGGTGATGTTCTGTATTGTAATTGACATAGTTGTTATCGAACTTTTACATTTGTGATGTATGTATTTTATTGTGTGTAAACTATACTTTTAAAAGGCCATTAATCTCTATCTTCTTCTCTGTCTCTCCAGTTCCTGAAAGTAACATTTAGAACCATGTATAAATTTACAGTTGTAGAACCAACAATACATTTATTCCCAGGAGAAAAAATATGCCTATCTTCCATCTTTTCTTCTATGCTACAGTAGCTTCAGAGATACCAAACTAAGGCTTGCTAGTCCTTCCCCTCTTTCTCTCACTTATCTTATTTCATTTTTATTACTTTTTCTCACTAACCGTGGAGGAGCAAGAGAATTTCAGGGAAAATGGCCTCATACGTACAGTATCATTTTTAAAATGATTAAGGATTATAGGGCTTTGTTGGGCCTAGCAATCATCAGATAGGTCCAGAATCTGAGGAAGCAAGCTGGGTATTTATAATAGTTAGCATTTTTTTTTGCAATCAATAGACATCAATTTTGGCTAAATCAAACATAAAAGGATTTTATTGGAAGGATCCAGTAGCTCAGAGAAACAACAGGAAGTGTGCAGAAGGACAGAAACTGAGAGGCTTGGGGGTCCAGGTGGATAGAGCTGATGGTCTTGCTTGTGTGCTGCTCTTGCAGTGGGTAATTTCCAATGGGTTTCTGAATCCAAGATTCAGAGCCCTGGGAAAAGAGTGTGATTGGCTTGGCATGGGCCGCATGCCCTCCTCTCAGCAGATTAGGGGTCCTGATTGACATTCCCCAAAGACTACACAAGAGAGGGGAGAATTAATTTCAAAAAGGGAAGTCCACATTCTGAACCAAAGGAAGGTAGAGTGGATCCTGGGCAGCCCAAAGTGACCAGTGCCCATCACAGGAACTCATGAATGTGGACCACCCTCCTGGCTTGTCAACTGTCGTTTCATCAGTAGACCCAACAAGCCTTCTTAACACTTTTGAGGGAATACTGAAATTGGAATGTAACACACGAGTATCACTCACTCATTTCTCATTGTGTTTACATTTCTGAAGATTTCTACAGGTAGGCCTACTGGCAGATGGATGTGTGGCACGTGACTGTGTGGTCCCCTGTGTTCCTGAGCAACATGCTGGCCTCAGGCAGGGTGATCAGTGTGCACATCATGGACACAGGAGAGAGGCTGGGGTTCTGTGGCACCCTCTCCCACCCCACTGCCTCCTGTGTCAGGAGGTGACCTTGGGAGAAGTGAAGGGAGTTGGCAGTGATTCTGTGGTACCCGCCTGATCTCCGTAATCCTGGTCCCTAGTTTGGCTCTCTGGCTCCCCGCTGGGATTTTATATGTGAAGTGTGTGTCCTAATACACATTGTGTTTCTCTCTAAAGAGTAAGCAGAGTGGAAGAAGGAGCCAGTGTTACTGGCTCCTTCTGTCTTCACGGGGAAAGTTAGGATTTGGAAAAGAAAAGATTTTTTTGAAGGAAAAAATTGCCCCTGCTCTAGGGTACTCTGGGAGGTGGAAATGATTTGTGTAAAAGCAATTTCTTTCCTGGCACTTGAGACAGTGTCATACTAGGTCATTAGTAAAGTAAAGCCTCAGGCTATATTTCAACATCAATAAGCAGATTACTCTAAAGGTGAATAATTTTAAGGATTTAAACAAACCAAGCATAGAGCTCAAACCCATTGCAAAAGACAAAATAATGAGACCTAATTCTGTCCTTCCTTTCTTCCTAGAAGCTCAGCTTTCTACCAAGACTGCCTCCGTCCTCCTAGTGAGCCTGGTTGGGGTGGGCAAGGTCAGACGTCATCATGGTGTTCCTATTCCACAGATTCCGGAACTCAGGGTTGGGCGGTCTGACCCAGGTCACAGAATAAAATAGAAGAATCAGTTAAATGAGAACTTACAGAATGACAGCCTGATGAGCCGAGACTGGTCTTTTGCTTTGGAAGCTACAGGGTAATTTCTCCATCTGTGTAACCAAACTGAGACCTACTTGCTTCCATTAGAAACAAACAAATGTGTTTTTACATCAAGACTTTTCCAGACAATCAAGGGACTCTGTCTTAATCCCTGTGGCACAGTTCTCTTACACTCTGAGCAGAGAGGTCTCTCATTGTAGGGATGTGTCCTGGGGGTGTCAGGACATTCTGTGGCACCTTGCGTGGACATCCAGGAATCATTATTGGGCCAACACCAAGAGGTTTTTAGAGTCAGAAGGTTTAGAGCTAGAAGGTAATCAACAAATGTGCAATTTATATTTAAATTTTGAATTCAGCCTGTCCCATACAGGTATATCAAAGAAATTCTCCCCAACTGCATAGTCCCTCCCCCCAAACTACAATATTAAACAGCAACTGTACCCGGCAGTCTCCATTTCTTACACATTCCGGTGAGAGCATTCTGTGTATCAGGCAGACTTGCTTGCAGAAAATTAGAGGAAAACTCCCTTGTGTTTCTGTGGTAGGCAGGAAGAAGAAGAGCATGCATTAGTAGTCGGCTCTTACCCGGCAGGCTGCTGTCCCTGCTTCCTTACGCTGCCTCACTTCTGCCCCGCACATTCTTGTAAAGCCACTTCAGCTTATTCTGCAGTGATTATTTATTGCCTGGCTACCCTTCGAAGTCACATCGAACAAAATGGCCAGGTTCCTCCTTCACGTTTTGAAAGCAGCTATCTTGTCACCAGGGATCTGATTTCACTGGTGTTTGAATATTTGGTTCCCTCGATTGATTCCATATATATTGGAGCATGCTGTTTGTCTGTCATCCTGGTTGTTCTCTTCAGAATATAGTTCATGGGTCATAACGGGCAAGTCTCCTGGCCTGTGGTCACTCTGGCTAAGTGTGGCTTTGAGGTCCTGGGCTTAGCAACAGTGAGTGTCACTGGGATTGATTGGTGATGTCTGGCACAGGCATGGGAAGGGAAGCATCAGTACACACACTGCCTCTTCTCTGTCTTTATAGTTTTCCAGTCTTTCGAATTTGATGACAGAGGTACCAATTAACTCAATTGGTTGCTCGAAAATTTTAGATGAGTCCCCATTCTTTATTGAAGAGATGCAACTCTTAAATGACTCACAAAGTTTGCCAACATTGCATTAGGCCTTGCTACAAATGTTTGTATAAAGCTTCTGATTTAAAATACAGTAATGGGGGAAATTATGCAAATAAATATGAGGAGCACATGTCATTGTACATTGTCTAAAATGTGTTCCCATTTAAAAGGAAAACTAAAACCAAATAAGATGTGACCGATCATAGTTTCCCCAGAGGACCCCCAAGGGGGGCTGAGGTGCCGCTGGCCCCGGGTCTTCCCAGAGAGGACGCTTCTCAGGGTCGCACTGTGTCTAGAGGTGTGGGAACTAACTCACGGGTGGTTTCTGAAAATTGGATTGTATGATATCTATGTGTTAAATAGGTTTCATTCCACTTTGAAATTGTATTTCCTTCTGCATCTGAGGCTGTATCTACAGCAGCAAAACAAAACTGAGTTAGTACCAATAATTGTATCCAGTCATTCTGCTTCCAAACCCAGCTGGCTTCAGCCTAAAAAATGAAGAGTACTTACTTTTCCTTGTATCCGGACTTCACATAACATCATCACCACGAATGCTGAGTAACTGAGTTTATATTGGGATATATTTTTCTTTAAGATTACTGAAGTAAAAGGCTTTCATTCACAAGCATTCCTGTGCACATGGGAGAAACTTCTGGATTGTTACTCTTCCCTCTCTTTCCTGGTCTGTGCTACCGCTGCCCCGCTCTCACTCTCCCGTGATGTCCAGGGGTCTTTGGACTGCCCACTGGAGGAGGCGCACCTTTCCACCCATTCTGTGCTGGGACTAAACTGGTGCAGGCTCTGGGTCTCCTGGAGCAAAGTAAGTCATCACTACTCCATGGTACGAGGTCCTGTTCAGCTCACCCTTCTGTGGGTACTGTTGTGCTACTTAGTTTTTTATATGTAATTTAGCATTCTCTCTTGGGGTTGCCCAAGATGTGTGTGTTGGCGCACACACCTCCATCACCATCACAGCCAGCACCGGCACCCCCCAACACTCTCCGTGAGGAAACCACCATATAACTTTGTTGGCAAGTATCTGTTTGCATATGTTTAAATGATTCAGAAGTGAAACAGGGGAAGGCTCCATATGAATTTCTAGTTTTGAACTGAAGACTGCTAAAAACAGATATAGGTTATTAAGTGATTAAAGCTTTGGAGCTGGTCAACAGAATTTACCACTCAAGATTGCTATTTAGTAATTGCCGACAAGAAAAGTTTGGAAAACCAAGTTCTACATTATATTCAGTAAGTAGTTTTCTCTTAAACCTTACTGCAAATGGTATTTCTCTATCGAGGCAAGCAGTCACTGGCTGGGGAGGGTAGCCAGCCCCTGGGAGGGACAGGAACGTGGCAGGTTACAGGGCGGAGAGGGCCAGGTATTGCAGGGGTCAGGAACACGAGACAGACATGCCTCGTTGTGAGTTTAGTGAGGCTAGAAGTTAGCAGCAGAGTAGGGCAGGAAACTGGCAGGGCAACCATAGATCTCACGTGGTTATTAAATTGCTACATTTTTCCAGACTATAAGAGGCACCCCCCGAATTCGAGGAAAATGGGGGTACCTCTTATAGTCTGAATGTAGCTTTACATTTACACTGGTGACATATTATGTTATTTATGTTATTAAATATTTTACCACATTTTTTGCCTCAAAAATTTTTTTCCTATTTTCCTCCTCAAAAACCTAGGTGCATCTTATGGTCCGAAAAATACAATAATTTTTGCTTTAAAATTTTACCAAGTGATCCATAACGTACTGGGCTGCATTGAGTTTTGTTTGGGGGAGTAGTTGGAGGTTTGGATTAATCCCTGGAAGGAGCTTTCATCCAAAGTCATGCTCTGGAAGCTGATGTTGATTTAAATTGAAAAGCCCATTAAAAACAGACCGAAACAGGACAGCGCAGCTTTTGAAACTGCGCAGGACCCATGAGGAGATGTCTCCACTGTGATTGGTGGGCCTGCCTGTCACGTAGGAAAGGGAGAAAATGGAGGGGAGGACTCTTACTCTCCAGTCAATTCATGCAACCTCTTGATGCCAAAAATCAGAAAAGGAAGACTATCAGAGGCGTACAGCCCAAATTCCACGTGTTCGCAAGGTCGTGTGACTGCTCGTCATGTCACACTTTGGCCTGTGTCCAGTGAGCACATAGATTTTGGTGGGTTTGCGTGGGTAACAGACCCTCATTAGTCAGTCAGGGGCCTTGTCCTGTACCTGGTTGCCATGTCTGTTTGAGCTGGCTTTGGAGGTTGTATAAACTGCTTTAGCAATCTGCCCTACCACCCTTGGCGATAAGTGACACCTTCAAAAAAATTCTTTGGCATGTTCTTAGGGTGCAAAGGAGCAGAAGTTCACTCACTGAGGTTTGTGGTGGTCATCAGTCTCATGGCATCTGCAGGTGGGGAGTATGAAGGGACATCTGGGGTCTCTGTTCCCACCCTGGCTCCCTCGACTTTTGGGCAGCTGTCTTTAGAATCAGTACCTTCCTGCCTCATGGAGTCAGATGAGGGCTGTGTAAGGGCGGCCAACTGAAACTGTGCCTCGGGACTGGACAAGCAAATTGTAAGGCACACTTTTTCACCTTAAAAAGAAAAAGATTGCTACATTATGCTGATATTGATTCATGCAACACCTTTTGTTCTGGGTGATAGGTGGCCTCGGGGTAGCATGAAGGACCATGGGCAGAGAACACAACCCCAGGGGTACCAGCCCCAGCTTCCTTGGACCACAGTAAGAAATTACTTTCTCCCTTTGTGAGGGTCCAGTGAGATGATGTGTCTAAAGCACGTGTGTAAAGGTTGTAAGCTCACTGTTGATGCCTCTGCATGAGTGGCATGTTCTAGGTGGAGGCTGGAAGGGTGAGTAGTATAGGGAAAATGCAGATGCCAGGAAAGGCATTCCAAGCACAGGGAAGAGCACAGGCAAAGGTGCAATGGTGGAAAATACAGAATGTGTTAGGGGAGCAACAGAGAGTGTGCTTTGGCTGGAACAAAGGTGAGTGAAGGGAAGAAGTGCAGGAGGCGGCTGGGTGAGAAGTGCGGGCCCAGATAATGGTGGGCCTCAAACAGGAGCCTAAGGAAATTGGACTTCATTTTATAGGCAGTGAGGAGCTATTGGGGTTCGTAAGCGGGGGAGTAACACGATCAGAGCTGAGCTTCAGGAAAATTAATCTGGCAGCAAAATGCTGCAAAACCTCTTTGGAACAAAAAGGGGTATAAATAAATAAATAATTTGAAAGTTTGGCACTAGTATTTTAGAATATGTCCTGAAATGTATAAGCCATATATTTGGAGATGACAATATCTTTTTTGTTCTTTTTTTTTTTTTTGCCTCAGAGCAGCCAAATTCCTTTTTCATTTTCTTTTTTCTGCATTCCCTCCCCTCCTCTCTCTGTCTCTGACTCTTTCTGTCTTTCTGTCCCCCTCTCCCTGTCTCCCTCCTCCCCTCCCTCCCACCCTCAGTCATTCCCTCTCTCCTGGCTGTCTGGTTGGTGCAGCTGAGGGGTCCAGACCAGCCAGAGAGAGGTTCAGCATTCCAGCATGGGGCTTTAAGAAGCTCCAGCTGCCAGGGCTCTGTGCCCGTCATGCCAGCTGTGACTGGGCTCCAGTCTGAAGACAGTGAAATTGTCCACCTTTGATTTTCACCAACCCCAATCATACCAAATATAGGTATTTTGAATGAGTAGGCAAATTCCTATAATTCATATGGTTAATGTTTCTATAATCAGATTTTCTGGGCTTATTACTAAAATGCTCAGAGGACTTCTAGAACTCTTGGGTTAATAAGAACAATGGAATTCCTATGGATTCTAGAGATATGGCCCACGTGCTGCTCAAGCAAACTTAGTGAAGGTGTTTAGGCCCTAGAATTTAGCTTGCAGGCATGTCACTCTTCTGGACTTCCCCTGAGGGTCTGTGGCCCAAGTCACACTGAGCTGCGGATCTGAAAAGTGTGCTTTGTTAGATATGTGTACGGAAAATGGTCATTTAGGGTTATTACTCTCTACTTGTCTGTACATTTGCAACAATGCTCATTAATTAATTTGAAGTTTTGTTTCTTTTAAAAATGATGATCAAGTGAGAGATAAGCCTATAGTGAAATGTGAAAGTGTCATTAAGTGGTAGCGCATACTATAAGGCTGTGAACAGGAAACTCGGGCGACTCTCCATGGAAATGTGATTTGAGAGAAAGCTGGGAGCCTCTATAAACATTGTTGTGTTTGTGAATCTGGGAATTTAAGAAGGTCCCGGATGTATGCTTCAGGAATGTCAAGAGTCTGCTGTAAATCCAATTATTGAATGACTATTCAGATTGCAAAATAATTTTCCGTTTTATCAAATATTTACTGTGTGTTTACCCTCGAGAAGCCCTTTAGTAAATATAGTCAGTATTTGATTTACAGAAATTAAGTGTATACAGCTGTTTCTGGATTCTTGTATTATGTTAAGTGGAATCACCTTTTTGTGGCATTTGGGGATTTTAAGATAACCATGTGAAGTTAGTTTGCATGTGTGAAAGATTCTTGCTCAGTAATTATAGATTTGATTCTTACCAGGAGGGATTTTGTGTTATAGATGACTCTGATTTTCAAGGCTGTTTGGTAACAACAGTTTTCACTTGCTGTACCCCATCATCACCATACTCTCTGCCCTCTGGCTCAGGCCCGTCAAGAGCAGCCTTTAACGCCCAGACTGAGGTCCACCTGCTCCAGGACCCGTGGCCTCAAATTCTTCCTCACTGAAATGGGTATAACAATAATTTCCCCCTCAAAGCTCTTTAGAAAAGAGTAAATGAAATAATTCATGCACCTTGCACCTAGTAGGTGCTCAATAAGTGTTAGTTATTTTATTCTTATTCTTCTTATTATTATTTTGTGGTCCCCAAGATGAGATCAGTTAACTCAGGCTGAGTAGTATTTTATTTCCAAGTGAGTATTTTTATTCACTTTAAAAATTGTTTCAATTACAGTTGGAATTCAATATCGTTAGTTTCAGGTGTATAGTACAGCTTAGTGGTTAGACATTTATATTATTTTATTTTTTTATCCTCATCCAAGGACTTTTTTTATTCATTGCTTTTAGAGAGAGAGGAAGCAGATGGAGAGAGAGAGAGACATCAGTTGGCTGTCATCTTGTGTGTGCCCCCAGCAGGGATTGAACCCATAACCTGGGTATATGCCCTGACCAGGAATTGAACCCGTGACCTTTTTTCAGTCTATGGGATGACACTCCAACTGAGCCGAATTGGCCAGGACATAGACATTTACATAACTTACAAAATGATTCCCTCAAAAAGTCTAGTATCCACCTGACACCAGATATAGTTATAAACTGCCCTGACTGGTGTGGCTCAGTGGGTTGGGCATTGTCCCCAAAATGGAAAGGTCACTGGTTTGAGTACCAGTCAGGGCACATCCCTGGGTTGTGGACCAGGTCTCTGGTTGGGAGCATGTGAGATGCAACCAATCAATATTTCTCTTGGACATTGATGTTTCTCTCTTTCTCCCTGCCTTCCCCTCTCTCTAAAAAATAAATAATAAAATATTTAAAAATAAAATGTTATTGACTATATTCCCTATGCTGTACTTCACATCCCCATGACTATTTTGTAACTTCCAATTTATATTTCTTAATCCCTTCACCTTTTTCACCCAGCCAGTCTGGCAACCATCAGTCTGTTCCCTGTATCTGTAAGTTTGCTTCTGTTTTGTTTGTTTGTTTATCTTGTTGTATAGATTCCACATGTAAATGAAATCGTGTGGTGTTTGTCTTTTTCTGTCTGACTTGTTTCACTTAGCCTAATACCTTCTAGGTCCATCTATCCATGTTATAGCAAAGGATAAAGAGTTCATTCTTTTTCATGGCCGAGTAATATTCCATGCAACCACCATGGAAAACAGTATGAAGGGTCCTCAAAAAATCAAAAATAAAACTATCATATAACCCTGCAATACCACTTCTGGGTATTTATCCAAAGATTTCCAAAACATTAATTCAGAAAGATACATGCACCCCTATTGTTCATTGCAGCATTATTTACAATAGCCAAGATACTTAAACAACCTAAGTGTCCTTTGATAGAAGATTGGATAATGATGTGGTACATATATACAATGTAATATTACTTGCTCATTGTTCAGAATCTAAATTGTTGTACGTTTCCCAAAACGAAGAAATTATTGGCATCTAATTTAAACTGGTGTTTTAGTGATACCAGGAGGCCCTGCCTTATCTGGTGCTTGGAATAAAGTATTCTTAGGGGGGCTGGGTGAACTAGGTGAAGGGATTAAGGAAAAGAAAACTCACGAGCACAGACAATAGCATGGTGATTACCAGAGCAGAGGTGAGGTGGGTGCAGGTGGAAGGGGTAAACTGGAGATGAATAGGGAGGAGGAGACTAGGCTTTGGATGGTGAGTGCCCAGTGCAATGTGCAGATAATGTAGTGTATGATAGCATTGTGCACTTGAAACCTGTATAATTTTATTAACCAACGTAACCCAAATAAAATTCAATAAAAATTGTAAGTACATCAAAATAAAAATAAATAAATAAATGCAGGCTTCTCCAGAACTTAAAATTCAGAGGCAGCATCAACAAAGGCCTAAAACGCCGCCTGGGGTTGGGGGTGGGGGGGACCTGCTGTGTCGAAAGCACAGTGCCCAAGAGTGGTGAATGTAGGATCTGGGTGGAAAAGACCTTGCTTCCTTTCTTGTTGGGATCTTTTATCTTAGGGAAGAGCAGCCCATTGATATTTTACCAGATTTTAGTTGGATTGAATTACATTAGTACCATACTATTCTACTTAAACTAGAGGTTCAGCCCTGGCTGGTATAAACTGAAAGGTCATAGGTTTGATTCCCAGTCAGGGCACGTGCCTGGGTTGCAGGTTTGGTCCCCTGCCAGGGTGCATATGAGAGGCAATCCATCAATGTTTCTCTCGTTCTCTCCCTTCCTTCCCCTGTCTCTAGAATCAATAAGCATGTCCTTGGGTAAGGTGTAAGGCAATTTTAAACTGGAGGCACAATGCTTCTGATGCCTTTTCTCTCAAGGGCACTTACTCCCTGAGCAGATGAGTGAGAGCCCTGGGTGTGTGCCCCACATAACACAAGGAAAGGCTAGAAGTAGCTATACATGTTTATCTTAATAGGAAAATACTTCTGTATTACCACTGAAAGAAAAGGTAAAATACCATTGTTTGAATATTTTAAAATTTGGGTTGGTACAAGTGCTAATGCTATATAAACAGGCTCTGGGTCCAGACAGCTTCTTCCTCTTTTTTGGTGTTATTATATTTTGAGAACAGAAATTCATACCAATAAGTATTGGGGTACTGAATGTGGGAAATCCCCAGAATGTTGTCAAATAAGTGGTGCATTTTCCAGCTTCTAGTGATAGAAATTTCAATGAGCATTTCTTGCCAAGAGACCAAGTTACTCCTACAATACAGGGGATCCAAAGTGTTTCTGATTTCCGTAACAAAACAAACAAAAAACTGGTGTTCTTTGTTCGGACCATTAATGTAAATAAATTGTCTCTATGTCACTCAATCCTTTTTATTGCAATAGTCAGCTCTGAGAGATTTTAGCCATGAGAAAAAAACCTTGTGACTCTCAAAACAGTTCGTGTGCCCAGGTCTGCCTGTTGTTTTGAGAACGTTTGTTCCTCCACTAAGAAAAATAGCAATTCCTGGCAATTCATATGTTTAAGAACACTAGCCAAGATCTATCCTCCCCTCCTCCAATAGCCAGTATTTAACTAGGTAACAGAACAAGCTTTTAGATGCACTTCCTATTACATCGTGTCTAAAAGCCTGGGAGTCAGCTGCTGTGTGCATCTCCTTACCACTTTCGGATGCACGCACCAGCCTCGGTCAGGCTGCCATTTCAGTTTTAGCCATGGCATCTATATCTTCAGAGATGTGAGCACCATTCTTACCACAAATGGAATGGAATAGCCATAAATTATTAAAAATTAGTTCATAAAGTACTTTACAGCTAAGCATTTTGCACATGAACAAGCCTTTACAAAACTATTGTAAACAGAACAAGCAAAGACCATTAAATGGATGAATATTAATATAAATTTCTGCACTGGCTGTGAAGTTCCTCACCTGTGCCTTCACTTATGTCTGTCAAACAGATTAAAATGTGTTTTTAGTAGTATGATTGATTTGTAGCCTGGCTATCTCTTTTTTTCCAAATCAGAAAAATCCTTATATGTATCCTTCTTCACCCACTATTCCCCTGACTGAGCGTCACCTCCTCCGTTGTTTCTAAAGCTGACCAACCCCGTGCTTCCTGAACAGTTTTCCAAAGGGTTGTTCTAAATTTCAACTTTCATCTTAAATTAAAAAAAAATTCCAGTGATTTTTCTTTTAAAATGCATAGCTTCTTAATAAATATGATTGAAAGAATTTTTTCATGCAATTAATACTCAAATGTTTTTCTACAGTAATAAAAATAATCAGGCTTGGGCCCACGTGCGCTGCTGCAGTGGTAAACTCATTACTTGATGTGTAGGTAGGATGTATTTCTTAAATCTGACATATACATGCATTCTAGGCATTTTAGATTGATTGTTACCAGTTTACTCTAAGTTGGGTTTGAGATCATTGTATCATCATTGCTGTTTCCTATTATTATTTATTGTTAAATTTATAGTGGTGAAATTTCAAAACTTTTGCTGGTTTCAGATTATTTTGAATTTTGCCTTTTATCTTCCACATTTTGGATTGTTAAAAATTTATACCTCAAACTTCCAATTTTTAACAAATGGTCACCATTCCTAGGAATGTGCAGACTCTTATTTGAGAAGCATGATGTTTGAGTTAGAGTCACAGTCATAAATAAATTAATGTTAAAAACTATGACTGCCTGGAAAGTATACCAGAGAAAATGAAATATTTAGGAAGCCAAGGAAAGTCCAGGAGTGGCCTTTTGGGTGGTTGAGTACAGCAGTGTCAGATGCTTGTATTTATAGAAGGAAATGGAAGAAAGTTCATCATCTTACAGAATACTGTGTTAATATTTAATATTTAGAAAATCATAATACCATCCAAGAAAAACTGAAAACAATAGGCTTATTATCCCACAGTACTTTTATATAAATCTACAGATCTAGCTTTTTACCCATTGTGGTATCTGTAATAAGCATTATGGGATAATATTAATGTCCTTACATTCTCCTTTATTATGCATGAAGATATTTTTAAATTGAGATGTGTCATATTCAGAGCAGCTCCAGACACTACCTAGAAAAGCACTCAAACTTCACAGAGTGCAGAGAACTAGGCACAAGGTTCTGGGAAGCAGAAGATAGTTGTGGGGACAAAACAGCCGTGAGAGAGGCAGCCGTGACGTGTGGGAAATGGTCTTGTGTGCTTTCGAGAGGACGTGCCTCGTGCCACACAGGAGTCGAGGACCACTGTGGTCGAGTGAACTTGTGTATTTCAGACGCTTCATAGTTTGATTGTGATGTTTCAAGCTGCTGGGGTGGGGTGCAGTTCTTCTTGGATTGGTAGACTATGTTGGAGATTGGGTTCAAGAAGGAACCTTTAACCCTTCCATGCTTAAAAATAAATGACACATGGCTGAGGGGGGAACACTCCCTGCCACGATCTTGGGGAAACTCCTTGCCACATGTGGCACTTCTTCCCAGTGAGTGCAGCAGCCCCAGAAATAATACTGTGAGGCTGCTCCTAAGTGCGCCCTGCGGTATTTCCCACCACAGAACCCCTCGTTGGTGCTCCAGGAGACATACAAAATGTTTAGGAAAAAAATGCACTTCACCGTCATATGAAGCTGTTTGCTTGGTATTAACTAAATTCAATTTTGCATTTAGATAGAAGAAAGAAACTAGTCCACAGTAAACATATACAAAGAGATAAAGTAAATTGGTAACTTCCTTATCCTGCATTTTGATCCCTTTCTGAAAGTATCCTGACTGCCCTGAGGAAATCTCAGCTTGGAATTCCCATCTATTTAACTTGGCGGAACTATTCTTTTCTGAGGATCCAAGAAGTAAAAACGTGGGACAGCAACTGAAAACCACCTCAAAGATTATCTGATTGACACCCCACCCCCCACCATTGCACAGAAAAGGAAACTGAGGTCTGGAGATGTCAGAGGACCTGCTGGGGTGGATGGGCAGGTGAGGGCCATGGTGGAGAGCTGGAATAAAGACGCTAACTTCTCTCACTATCCTGTCTCCTGCGGGTCGAGTCCAGCTGGAAGCCCAAGGGCAAGAGCTCTCTCCTGAGATGTAGAGTGGGCAGAGAATGACCAGCTCATTGATTTCACCCACAAGGAAAAGAGCACCTGTGAGTGCAGTGGTTCCCTCATCAGTAAACTTGAGTATCTTACTAATCACTAGAGCATCTGCACAGATATGAAATCATGCCTGCGCACCTGTAATACTTATCATTTGCACAGTCCATTTGTACCTGCAGGCTCTCCTCACAGTGACACCAGCACTTCCTGGGGTCCTCCGTCTTCTCCAAGGGGTTTTCTGCATACAGAAACAAAGAAAACAGTATGAGTTGGCAAACCCTCAGCTGCCAGAGATCTCTATTTATTAGTGCTGCTTTTTGAAAATAAAATCAATTCTCTGTGTTAGGTAAATATTACCAGAATTTTGAATTAGAATTTTAACAATGAGTTAGTACCGAATGAGACTTCTCTTCTTGCCACCTCAGATCCTCTTGGCTACACAGAACGCGAGGGTCGTTGCTCCAACATCGCCACACCTGTTCTCCTGTGGGCATGGCCCAGCACTCCTTTGCCATCCTGGGCTCTCATTAAAGCTGAGAGGGAGGCCTCCCCGAGCCCCACTTCTGATGCACTCCCCCAGGAACACAGGAGGCTGCATGCCTGGGACAAACTTCTCACCAGTGGGAGCTGAGAACTAGTTTAATTCTTCCTCCCTCCTCTGGATGGACTCACCTTCTCTAAGGAGTACAGTCCTCCTGCATGACCCCAGGGCTGGCTGCACTGGACACCAAGTGGAGGTCAGCTTGGGGGCACACCCCGTCCCATTTCCTTCCTGCCCCTCCATCCCCACCTCCCTCCCCATTCCCCTCTCTCTTGAATAAAGCAGTAGCTCTGCTTTAGGTAACCCAGGCTACAATAGATGCTAAGGCCATGCTTTGTAGGTTCCCTTCTGAGGTCCAATTTTCAAAGGAACTAATTAGACAGCTGTTAAATGAGTGTGGAAGACACTATGTGGACCAGTCAGTAATCTGATTATTACTAGTAACAGGATACCCACTTGACTAGGAAAACAGATAAATGATGACCTGTTTTCAGAACAAAGGATCACAGAGTGCAGTGCCAGGTTCTGAACTGCCTGGCATAGCTCTAGTCTGACACTTTCCAGCCTTTGTTTGGGGCTCATCCTTTATCACAGGCCAAGTCTCTAGCTTCCTCCTGAAGGGAGGAATGACCGGTATGCACTTCCCTACTTTTCTAGCAGGATGACCCCTCCCTGCTAAATAATCCTGGTGTTAACACAGGTGGTGTGAGCTGTGGGTGTGAGCTGTGGGTGAGGCACCTGGGTCTGCAGCCTGAGGACTTGCTAGGAGCAGGTGCTGAGACAGCATGTGCTCTGTTCCTGGGAAGTAGTTTCCCAGCTGGCTCTCCTGGGCATTCTGTGAGCTGCCTAACACTCTTTCTGTTTCAACCAGCCGGGTGGGAGCTGTGTTTGCAGTAGTGCAGTAGCGTGCTTTTAAAATCTATGAATGATGCTGCCATTAGAAATTGTATGTCATTTAGATGGTTTTCCCTTTTGTCTTGTTGGTGTCTCTTTGGGATTTCCATAACTATAAACTAACTGGGTGGCTTTTTAAAATGATCTTGTTTACAATGACATCCAACACTTGCAATAGTTTTTTGCTTCCAAGAACTGAATTCCAAGAAAACTGAGTGCATGGTAATTAGATTTGTTCTGGGCATTGATTACTAAGAAGAGCTGAGCTGCATCCTTCACTCAGGCTTCGTTTAAAAAATGCAGGGTCCGGCAGAAGGAAGGCTTGCTTGAGCGTGGTTGGGAGGGTCTGTGAAGGCCTCGCACGAGATGGACAGCACATTGAACATTTCACCTAAAATGTCTTAAGGTGTGCTTCAGTGTGATATTGTTGTGTTACAGAATCACATGCTTATGATTTTGTAATGAAAGCTTTTGTAATAAGAATGGGGCGCTATTTGTGCCAGATCCTGTATTTAGACAATATGAATATCTGTTTTGGTCACGACATATAAATTAGTTGCCTTGGTGTTTCCCTTATAACCCACCAAACACTTACGTACATGAAAAGCTGTTGGTTACAGATAAGTAACCTTGTCATCGCGTGTTAAAGGTGGCAGGGAGGTTGTCTCTACTGCCAACTGCAATCAAGTTATTTTTAACATGTATAATCACACCCTAATTGACCTCTCTTGAAAATCTGGTTTTCTTCCCTTTTCCTTTTTTAAATTAACTTTTATTTATGAACACATGCATATAATTTAAAAATCAAACAGTCTTAAAAGGTTTATAATGAAAAACAGTATTCCCCCCAAATATTATCTGCTTCCCAGAGGCAACTATCTTCAACTCCTTGAGCTGTTTCTTTTGGCGTTCACCACCGTATTTCTAGACAACGTGAATGCATATTGGACAGTCCTTCTTGACTTCTTGTAGCTGGACTTAGCAGTCTACACCAGTCACCCCAGCCCCACTTTCCCCATGCAGTTATAGTTGAACTTTTAAATGGCCATTGTTTACACGATTATGGCTGTGGACATGCTGTTTGCCAGAGCTCTTCATATGTCATCGTATTTCTTTCTAAATAGTTTGATATATCCGTATTGGTCAGGATTTTCCAGAACAACAGAACCCATAGGGTGGGGATATATAATTTATTACAAGGAATCGGCTCACACAGTATTGGAGGCTGAGAGGTCCCACGCTCTGCTGTTGGCAAGCTGGAGACTCAAGGGAGCAGGCAGTGTCGCTCCAGCCCAAAAGCCAGAGGGCTCAGGACCCAAGGAGAGCTGACGTCTCTGTTTGAGTCCAGAGTCAGGAGAAAAGTGATGTCCTGGCTGGAGGCACTCAGACAGGAGGAGTTCCTTGTGGCTGAGGGGAAGGGTCAGCCTTTTTTGTTCTGTTCAGGCCTTCAACTGCTTGGATGGGACCCACCCAGGTCAGGGAGGGCCATCTGCTTTACTCAGTCTGCCGATTCAGAGGTTAATCTCCTCCAGGAACACTCTCGCAGACACATGCAGAATAATGTTTGGCCAAATACCTGGGCACCCAGTCAAGTTGACACAGTACCTTTCTGACATCTGTCAATTTTTCCAAGTGCTCAAATGCATGAAATAGCCTACCATTTATTTACATTTCGCTTCCTCTCAGGAACCTTCCCCTGTCAGTCCTCCAGCCTCTGGCCCCTGTCTGGGCTGGTTGTGCCTAGGCTGGGTCATCTCTGGCAGCCTCTGTTATGATGGCCCTGTCCACCACACCCTGGGTCCTCTGCACTCTGCTTTCTTCTCTCATGAGGCTGAAGCACACCCTCTGGCAGCTGCCTAAGGAAGGGTCAAGGAAAGTATTTCCAATATTGTATCATTGGCTTTTGCATATCAAAAAATGTGCTTATTCCACACCACAACTGGCTTCAAATTAAACTAGTTTTCGAAATCAGTGTTGGAAATCATCTGTCTCTGCAAATTCTTTCTCACTGTGGTCTTGCAGCACTCTCCTTGAGAGAAGACCAGTACCATTCTGATGCCCCTTGCTTTGGGCATGATGGGAATAAGGGGAAAGCCTTTCTTCTCATATTCTCTCAGATTCCCACGCCAGAGAAGAAGATGCGACGTGCCTTAGGCTTTCGTGTGTCCTTTGTGTCCTGTGCATGCCTGACAATGCACCCTTTCAAGCTAGAAACTCGTTTGTGGGTCATTTAATATTTTTTTGGTAAGTTCCTTCTTTATATTTTTCCCATTCCTTCTTTCTGGAACTTATATTTAAATAGTCTCCAATTTTCTTCTTATCTTTTTTCCCTATTCTCCATTGTTTTGTTCTTGGGTTCTACTTTCTAGAGAGTTTGCTTGGCTATCTGCTAGATTCTCTGCTGAACTCTAAATTTTTATGATCATGTATTTTCCAAGAGCTCTTTCTTATTTTCTGATTATTTCTTTAACACAGCGTCCTGTTCTTGTTTCACAAATGCAACATCTTAGTCATTCATTCTCTAAGAATATAATTGGATTTTGAGTTATTTTTATATTCCCTGCATGTACCCACACCTCTAAGTTATTTTTCTGTTTGTTTGGACTCTGCCTGTCATGTCAGAGGCTTTTCCTGCATGTCTGTCGACATTCAGTGAGAGTGTTTTGTGAGTAAAGCACTAAAGATCAGATGGAAATTTCTGTGTGCATGGGTGGGGTGGTTGGCCCGTGAGATTTCCTTGGGGAGAACAGATTCTAAGGCTGTTCCCTTTTTCCAGAGAGGATCCTTCAATATCCTGCCTGGAGAGGTGGATGGTGGCTGGCGTCCTGCTCCGCCGACCTCTGTTCTCCTCCCTGGCGGCCAGTCCTTTTCAATTTCTCCTGAGAATAAACTCTTGTCTGCTTGGAGAAGGGGATGCGGGGTGCACAGTGGTCTGGCTGCGTGCAGTGGGTTCGGCGACTCTGTTTTCCATCACGGCCCCACCCCCGATCCTTCGTGGAACCTGTGCTGCCGAGGGCTGAGCTGCGGGTGCGTCCAGCCAGTGGCTTCGGTCTCAGCAGCGTGCTCTGTGGACAGGACTGAGTTTGCAGCCTCTCCTCTGCTACAACTCTTTCATCCTCGTTTCTCCAAGTTCGCTGAAACCTTCTACTTGCTGATGTCTCGTCTCCATTGCCTTTATCCTTGTGGGTCAAACTAGCTTCCACTGTTTTACCAACATTTTAGTAGGGTTTGGAGAGGAAGAGGTAGTAAAGGCAGATAGTCCTCCATTTTTAACTGGCAGTGAAAGTCTGGGTTTTCCTTTAGGCCTAAGAGGTGCATGTGCAGCACACTCCCTCCCAGGGGCCAAGTGGGGGCTGCGTGGGGGCTGCTGAGGCCACTGTGGACCCGGGGCGGGGCCTCTGCAGCTCCTGTGCCAGGTGTGGGCCATTCCCATTGCAGGTGGTAGTCCTCCTAGCCTCTGCTTTTCTCTATTTTTCCTGCCCTAGTCCATCCCTTCTTCTAGGTGCTCTGTGCTCTTTTATTCTCTGCTACTGCTGCTTAAAGTTTCATTTTCAACAAGTCTTTAACACCTCTCTGAAACAAATGCTCTCAAGTTCAGCTTTCTTTCTCACAGCCTATGCCTGCCCTGCTGTCACAGCTGCGGGCTTCTGTTTCTTGTGTCACCTTGCCCGTCTCAAGTGGCCTTTTGCAGAGAGTGCCCGTTAGTTACTGTCTAGTACAGTTACCAGGAGCTAGTAGTCAGTGGCACAAAAAGGTTCCTCCAAGGAGTCCAATTTCTCTAGGAGCTAATAAAGCAAACAACATGTGGCTGAAGCAAGCAAACTGGACAGGCACCTGCACACCCCTGCCTTCTGCTGCGCTGACGTGGTCTGATCACACAGGTCGAGAGCTCAGGGCCCACCTGTGTGGGTTCAGTTCAGGAGATCCCAGTGTTCACACTTGTCCTTCTAATGAAGCAGCTTGGCCTAGATGTCCCTCTCCCGACACAGGCTGCACGTCCCTCTGTAAGTGTCGACGCTGCCTCAACCATCTCGGGCACCCATGCTTCTCAGTCTGCCTTGCCTGTCTTCACATCAGGGCTCTCTGATTAGCATGCAGTGCAAACGCCTGGCCCAGAACGCGTGGCCTGAGTCTATCCAAGGCCCAAACAATCACCGAGCATTCCTCTTAGATAGAAGACAGATTTCTTTTTCTTGGCAAAGATGTTTCTGCTGAGATATATTACAGGATGTTTTACATTCTCTTGGTCTTGTAATAACACCACGCCCAATCCAGTATTTGATGTATCAGTGGCCACTCGGAAGATTGTTGTTTTTAATATACGTATTATTCTCAGTCAGAGGTTGTCATATCTGTAAACAAATACAGTCCTATGTCCCACTTTCTGGAGTTTTATGACACTTGGGCACATGGACCAAGCTGGACTGGGACCTGACTGGGGCGGGTTGGTGGTGCCTGTGTTGGGGACCCTCCAAAGGGCCTGTCTGTGCCCTAAAGGCTGGAAGGGATGCTCTGGTTGTGGCGTTTAGATAAGCAGATTGGGCCAGACATCTGTGCTGGCAGTTAGGCAGGAAGGACATCATCTGGGACCCTCTCCTGCCTTGATCACTCAGCGTCTTCCCTGCTCATGCCGTGGTGGTCCTGGGAGTATCATGTTGCCAGCTTCATCTACAGACGGGTCAACAAGATGAGGTGAGGGTGTGAAATGACCTGCTCAGAGTCACCATTAACCCTCAGGGTCAGGATTTGATCTCAGGGCTTTTGACTCCTAGTTTGCGGTCCTTCCATTGTCCTCCAGCTGTTTCCTGAGCCCCTTTCCTGGATTATTCAAGAAAAACAAGCCAGCTTCCTGCTGTTTGAGGGAGAAAGGGTTTAGTGCAGACTGACTCATTGAGGTTGGCCGTCCCCTTTGGTTCATTTCACCAGGCCATGCCCTGGTCCTCTGTTTGCTTTTGCAGAGACACAGAGCAGAGGCATTCCCGCTCTGTGCAAACTCACCGTGTGACCTGGGGTGAATCATTTCCTCCTCTGGGTTTCAGTTTTCTCATTGTAAGATAAGTGTGTTGAAATCCAGTCATTCTCAAATCTTCTGGTGCATCAAAATCACCCAAGGGCCCTCATATAAAATTTACCCATTTCAAGTGTACAATTCAATGATTTTTAGTGAATTTACCAACTTGTACACCCATCACCATGCATCACTTTTAGAACATTTTCATCACTGCAGTAATACTCCTCATGCCCATGTTAGTCCCCCTTCTCACCTGCTGCCTCAGCCGTAAGGAGCCTGTGTAGTTTCTTTCTCTATAGATTTCTTTTCTGGACATTTCCTATAAATAGAATCAAACAATATGTGGTCTCTTGTATCTGGCTTCTTTAACTTAGTGCAGTGTTTTAGCAGTTCATTAATGTTGTACAATGTATCAGCGGTTTGTTCCTTTTTAGTACAGGGTAGTATTCCATTTTAGTCTCTCCATTCATCAGTTCATAGACATTTGGTCCAGTTGACGGACTTAGCAGACAATGAATAATGTAAGAACACTCATGCACATGTCTTTGTGGCGATGTACATTTTCATTGTTCTTGGGTAGTTACCTTGATGTGGGATTGCTGGGTCATACGGTAATTCTGTGTTTAACTTCTTAGAAACTGCTGAACTCTTTTCCAAAGTGACTGTTCCATTTTACATCCCCACCAATGACATATAGGGGTGCCCTGGGGAGCTTTTTTAAAAATTCACATTTCTGGGCTTTTCTCTCCAGAGGGCTGGAGTGAGGCCCAGGAATTTGCATTTAACGAGCTGCCCAGGTGATTTAGATACGTCTGTGTTCCGACTCACTGAGGACTGGGTGACTGCGGGAGCCTCTGAGGCTAGTTGTCTCTATTACTTTGCACCTCTAGGGCAAGTTGCGTAATCCTGCCAAGTCTGTCCTGGCGTTTCTGTCTGGGTCAGAGAAGCAGCTATGCGGAGGGACTGCGGGGACTGGCCAAGCGGCACACACCAATCTGTGCAGCAGCTGTCCTCACTACCCTCCCTCCACAGAGGTCACGCTTCGTGTCCCTGGCTTCAGAGACATAAATTATATCACAGACTTTTGTGTTATCATCCTGTAAAAGTGCCATAAACTCAAGGGCCCATTTTTCAGTGCATTGGAAAGTGTCCTATTCTGTTAAATCATAATCTTGGTTGCTGTCATTTTGGTAACTTATTGAGAAGCCTTATTCCAACCTTGCCATTTATTAGCTGTGACTATTTACTGAAATGGCTCTGAGCCTCTGTTTCCTTATCTACAAAATGGCATTACTTGTACCGACATCACGAGTCTCTGTAAGGATTAAATGAGATAACATGAGAAGTCGCTAGCGTGGGGTTCAGTGCTCTTTCCTCCCCCGGTGCCCTCCTCCCTTGTTGCCCATATTTGCATGTACTTCTTCGGCACTTGTGTACCTTCTTTCATGTCTTTAACTATATTTTATCGTAGTAAGAATACTTAACACGAAGTCTACCCTCTTAATGAATTTTTAAGTGTACAGAACAGCGTAGTTAATTGCAGAGACAATGTTAAGCAGATCTCTAAAACTTACTCGTCTGGTATAACTGGGGCTTTCTGCTCATTGACCAGCAGCTCCCCATCTCCCCCTCCTCACAGCCTCTGGAAATCACCACTCTGCTCTCTGACTGTGTGCGTCTGACCACTTTAGACATCTCATGTATGCACAGACATTCAGGGTTTGTCCTTCTGTGACTGACTTCTTTCACTCAGCACAGTGTTCTCAGAGTTTGTCCATGTTTCTGTGTATCAGAGGATTTCCTTTTATTAAGGCTGAGTTATGTTTCATTGTATGCGTATACACCACGTTTTCTTTTTTAAGTATTTTTATTGATTATGCTATTACAGTTTTCCCAATTTTCCCCCCTTCTGCCCTGCATCCCCAACCCTCCAGCATTCCGCCACCCTTAGTTCATGTCCATGGATCGTACATAAAATTTCTTTGAGTTCTCTGTTTCCTATACCACTTTTATCTCTCCTCGTCTATTTTATGCCTACTAATTATGCTGCTTCTTACCTGTACATTTCCCCCTTCTTCCAACCCCCTACTTAAATCCCTTCATGTGATGTCCATTTCTCTGATTCTGTTCCTGTTGTAATTGTTTGCTTAGTTTTTGTTTTTGTTGTTTTTCTTCTCTTTTACGTTCATTTATTGATAGTTGTGAATTTGCTGTTATTTTATTTTTCATATTTTTTATCTTATTTTTCTTAGATAAGTACCTTTGACATTTCACATAATAATGGCTTGGTGATGATGAATTCCTTTAACTTGGCTTTACCTGAGAAGCACTTTATCTGCCCTCCCATTCTAAATGAAAGCTTTGCTGGATAGAGTAATCTTGGATGTAGGTCCTTGCCTTTCATGACTGTGAATACTTATTTCCAGCCCTTTCTTGCCTGCAAGGTTACTTTTGAGAAATCAGCTGAAAGTCTAATGGGAACTCCTTTGTAGATAATTGTCTCCTTTCCTCTTGCTGCTTTTAGGATTCTCTCTTTATCTTGAATCTTGGGTAACTTAATGATGATGTGTCTTGGTGTGTTCCTCTTTGGGTCCAACTTCTTTGGAACTCTCTAGGCTTTCTGGAAGTCTAGGCTTTCCTTCACCAGATTGGGGAAGTTTTCTTTCATTATTTGTTCAAATAAATTTTCAATTTCTTGCTGTTGTTCTTCTCTTTCTGGCACCCCTATAATTCGGATATTGGAACATTTCAGGCTGCCCCAGAGGTTTGTAAGAGTCTCTTCACTTTTTTGAATTCTTGTTTCTTCATTCTGTTCTGGTTGGATGTTTATTTCTTCCTTTTGTCCCAAATCGTTGGTTTGAGTACTGGTTTCCTTCCTGTCACTGTTGGTTCTCTGAATATTTTGCTTTATTTCATTTTGGGTATCTTTTTTTTTTTTTCATTTTTCAACCAAGCTCAATCAGATCTGTGAGCATTTTGATTACCAGGGCTTTAAATTCTCCATCCAGATAGGTTGGCTATCTCCTCATCACTTAGCTCTCTTTCTGAGGTTTTGCTCTGTTCTTTCATTTGGGCCATATTTCTTTGTCTTGGCACAGCTGATAAGTTGTAAGGGGGTGGGGCCTTAGGTATTCACCCTGCAGGACCAGCGTCCTTGCTGCGCTGTGGTGCTGCCTGTGGGGGAGGGGCCAGAGAGGGAACAATGCAGCTCACCTGCTTGGCTCTAGTCCTGCTTTCCAGTGAATTCTCCTGTGACACTGGGAGTTTCTCCCACCGGGGCAACCCCACCATAGTCCACAGTCAGCTCTGAGTCTCAGTTTCGCCTTCACCAGCCCCGCCCCCACGGGTCTGCTACGTCTGCTCGGTTTTTCTAAGTCTGCCTGTGGTCTGCCTCCTTACCAGTCTGGTTGTTCTGGTTGACTTTTTCTTTAATTTCTTGGTTGTCGGAGTTCCATGCAGTTTGATATTTTTGGCACTTCTGGTTGTTTATTGATTTAAGATTGGTTGTTATCCTCCTTTTGGTTGTGAGAGGAAGTGAAGGGTTTCTACTTATGCTTCCATCTTGGCAGAAACTCCTCCACCATATTCTCTTTATACATTCATGCATTGATGAACATTTAGGTTGATTTTACATTTTGACTGTTGTGACTAGTGCTGCAAGATCCCAGGAGTGCTAATATCTCTTCAAGATCCTGATTTCAATTCCTTTGTATAAATACTCAGAAGGAGGATTGCTAGATCATATCGTAGTTTTATTTTTAGTTTTTTTGAGGAATCTATTATTTTTCATAGCAGTGTACCATTTTGCATTCCCACTAACAGTGTGTCAGAGTTTCAATTTCTCCATATTCTCACCAACACTTGTCTATTTTTGTTTTAAATAACTATCCTAACAGGGGTGTGATGATAATATCTTACTGTGGTTTTTATTTGCATTTTTCTGATAATTAGTGATATGAGCATCTTTTCATATGCCTGTTGGCTGTTTGTATGTCCTCTTTGGAGAAATGTCTGTTCAAGTCTTTAGACCATTTAAAAATCTGGGTACTTAGGTGTTTTGTTTGTTTGCTTTTGACATTGAGTTGTAAAAGTTCCTTATATATTTAGGAAATTAATCCCTTATCTGATACGTAGTTTGCAAATATTTTCTCCCACAGTAGGTGGCAGGTTATCTCTTCACCCTGATGACTGTTTCCTCTGGTGTGCGCAGGAGTTTTGGTTTGAGGTAGTCCTGCTTGTCTGCTTCTGCTTTTGCTGCCTGTGCTTTTGGTGTCATATCCAAGAAACCATGGCCAAGGCCGATGTCATAAAGCTTTCCCTCTGTGTTTTCTTCTAGGGGTTTACAATTTTAGGTGCTAATTCATTCTGAGTTAACTTCTGTGTATGGTCCAGTTCCATTTTTTCACATGCGGATATTTAGTTTCCCAACCCCACTTGTCGAAGAGACTGTTCTTTCCCCTTGTGGTATTGGCATCCTTGCTGAAGTTAGGTTGACTGTGTATGGTTTGACTTTTGGGCTCTTCATTTTATTCTATTGGTCTATGTGTCTTTCTTTGTGTCAGTAACCTACTATTTTATTTAGCGTAGCTTTGTTTTACATTTTGAAATCAGGAAGTGCGATGCCTCCAGGTTCATTCTTCCTCAAGATTGTTTTGGTTGTTTGGAGCCTGCTGTGGTCCCATATGAGTCTTAGTACTGTTCTTTCTTTTTTTCTTAAGCTGTAAAACTATTTTGTTTCTTTTAGTTTTTAAAAATTTATTGGGGTGACATTGGTTAATAAAATTATATAGGTTTCAGGTGTACAATTAGTACTGGTTTTTTATTTTAGTAAAAAAGGGGATTTTAATAGATAGTGCATTGAATCTATAGATTTCTTTGGGTGTATTGCCATTTTAACAGTCTTAAGACTTTTAATCCATGAGCTTGGGGTGTCTATCCACTTGTTTGTGTCTTCTTTAACTTCTTTCTTTCATCAATGTTTTGTAGTTTTTATTGTACAAATCTTTCACCTTCTTACAATTGACCATCAATAGAAGGGTTTATTGCTAGACTCTCAGTTCTATTCTATTTATCTATATGTCTGTCCTTGGGATAATAGCTTATTGTCTTTGTTATGGTAGCTTTGCAGCAAGTTTTTAAAAATTTGGAAGTTTGAGTCTTCCAAATTTGTTGTTCTTTCCCAAGACCCTCTTCCATTATTAACTGGCCATTCCATTCTTCTGCAGTACCAACTTACAAACATTTACCTTGCTACTGGACAGGATTTCAGCTATATATACTGTAAAATCAGCTACACATGTATGATCTCACCTTTTTTTTCCACCTGAGGTTTAATTTCTTCTCCTCTGGTTCTTCTAGATGTTCCCTTCTTCAATGTGACTTATTCCACCTCTGTCTTCAGTCTGCAGTTTTGTGGCTAATTAATTTCTTTTTAATCCCCTGATTCAATGATGACATTTTACTTTAATTCACTCCATGGCTGAAGATGCAGAATCTTTGTTGTTGGGTCCCTGGCACATCCTTGGCTTCAGGCTTCAGCTCTTCCCTGATGGTCACCTGGCCTGGCTAGGGACCCTCCGCTCAGGAGCCCTCTCAGGGTGTCTAAGGTCCAGCTCAGCAGTGCCCACCTTTCCCACCAACCCTGCTGTTGGTTCTCTGACTCATCTCAATAAGCCTTTTAGGTTTTATTATAAACCGGATTATTGTTTTTACTACTATTGCTCTTGCATCCTCCCATCTTATCAATATGCATGTTATCTCCCCCGGAGAGATTAGGTGACTTGCCCCATTTAGGCAGACTTGAAACCTGGAATAGAACCTTGTCTCCTGTGGTCAAGTCAGATGACATGGCCTTCTTTCTAGATGGCTCTTTTTCTGTCTCTTGAGAAGAGCGTAGACATTCAATTCAGACAAATGTAAATTTGATTCTAGCTCAGTCCCTTGCTAATTGTGGGACCTTGGACACATTTCTTCAGCCTTGTGAGCCTTCAATTCTTCATCTGTGAAATGGGAATAGCAGTGCTGACTTTGCGGGATTAATACTCAGATCAAAGAAAGTAAGGAATGAAAACCACCTGGCCCAGTACCTGGCGCAGGTACTGGATATCTTTAAAAGCCTCTAATCTTCTTTACAGTGATGCCTCCCATTGTGTGGAATTTGCAAATTCTTTCTCAGGTGGCCTTCATCCTGGGCACCACCCTATTTGGTGCCAGACAATTGGCGGCCCCCTCCCTTTGTACCAGTTCGGACCTCTCAGGTTCTGCCCGGGCCTTTTCAGAGTCTCTGCTCTGAGTCCTGCCTGCTTCATCCTGCCCAGTTGGATATTGGGGACAAGAAACACAGAGCAGAATGACTATTAGAAGATAAGGAATAGGGTAGGGTGACTTTTATGGGACTGTTTTAAACTGTTTTGCCATATTTTGAGGTTTAACTTAGGTCATCTTGTAGCTTGATTTTCACATGCTGGACTTTTTGATAGGGGTAAACTAAGGATTGTGGGCACTTTGATACTCTTCATGTATTTGTCCCATACTTTTTAGAAGAGGACCACAGGGGGCAGCAGCTCCTTTGTCACTCTGGGCCCCTCAGCTCTGGCCCCACACCTGCATGCCACACTGAGCATGCAACTGACAGCTACTGTCGCTCAAACCTACCTCTTCTGGTTGTCAGGGTCACCACAGGCCCCCTCCAGGACCTCCAGCCATCGCAGAGCCCTCTTTTAGAGGAGTTCTGGCAAATACTATTTTTCTCTTTAGTTAAGTGTTTCTTTTATTTTGGCATCTTCGCATCTTCACATCTTCCTGGCTGGCCTGGCCCTTCATCTGGCACTGGAAGAGACCCTGACCTTTTAGAAAGCAGGTTCAGAAAGCCCTAAACTAATGGATGGTGACTCTCATACCTCTAAAGACAAGAAATGGAATTTTCATGTACGTGCCTTTTGATATTTTTTTAAAAGTCTGTTTGGAATATATTCTTACACTGGAGCAGTCTGGAATAGGCTGATAAGTTGTCATCCTGATTGTATTATGATGGCCAAGTTTTCATATAAAGAAATGTTTTCTACGTATAAATGTGTTTTCTCCAAATACCTAGTAGAATCTAAGCTTTTTCTTAAATATTATTTTTATCCTCAAGGATACACCACTCCTATGTGTTTTCATTGTTTTTCAACTACTACCCAAGTTAACTGAGGAACATAAATGTTTCATTTACTGGGAATCAGAGGAGTAGCTCTCCAAGAGGGGGACCTTTGTCTAGAAGGGCCTCTCTTTAGCTGGGAACTTGGAGTGCTTTGATTAGTGCTGAGTATTAGGGTTTGGCTTGCTTGTTCTTTCTGGACCAGGTGCTGTGTTCATAGAAGTTTGTCATCACTTTTCCCCCTAAAGCTCTCAGAGCCTGTTCAGAGCAGAATGCAGCACTTTGAAGCCCAAACATTTACCAGTCTGCCCCAAATTGTCCATGAAGACACTACTATAGCAGTAAGGAGTGTCAGTAAAAGTCTGGACAGTATAATGTGTTCTTTTCGATTGCTTTGCCTGCTTTAAATGCTTCATGTAACGTTTGGCAGTAGAACAGTGTATATGAACTCGATTAAGTTCCAAATTAAGAATTTATAAGCCAGATAATAAAATAAGTGGATTGTGCTGGCAAATTCTAAGAGACCATCAAAGCGCCTTGATGAATACCTTTCTCCCGATGAAATAGCTTCTGTAATCACAGCCAGGGGAATCTTTTTGCTCTGAGATTTTACCATTGTCCAAAACAATATTTGTTTGAGTAAATCCCTTTTAGGACATAAGAATTTGCTAGAGGAGATGGTAAGCAAGCTCAGGACAGAGATTGTTTTATTTAGTATAATCTGTGCCTTTGCTGCAGGACTAAGGAAACTTCTCTGCCCATAGGTCATTTTATCCTAATTAACCAATAATTTTTTATTAAAGGGTGGGGGCTTTGTTATGGTAATTTGCATGTTTTTAAACAAAAGTGGGGACTAAAGGCAAGAGAAAAAAATCAGCTTTGATTCTATCCCTCAGAAATGATTGCCATTATTATTTGGTTTTATGTGATATTCAATTTTTTTTAACAAAAGCTAAGATCATACTATATAAAATGTTGCTTAGTCTTTTTCTAAACTTAAAAATATATTGCAAACAGCTTTTAAGTTAGCAAAGTGAGACTCATTTCATGATTCTTAGTGCTCTAAGTATCCCATTTAATGAATGGATCATAATATATTTTATTAATTGTATTCTGAGGGCTATCTTGGTTGTTGTAGGATATTGCTATGCAACATAATGTTTTGGTAACATCTTTAAACATATACCTTTGTGTACTGGAGGATAAGCATTCATCTCCTCCTTGCTGTTCTAAAAAGTGGCATCTCTTCATTACTTTCTGAGCACCTTTCCAGGACTTCTGGCCCTTTATAGTTCTACTTTCATAAACTGTATATTAATGTTTTCTGCTAATTAACAACTTCCTCTTTAGATTTCTATAAACCTTTTACTTATCCTGATTTAGTGGCAGGGTGGGGGAAGCCTGGTTCACCTGGCTCTGAACTCTACACTGGAGGTTCCTTATCATGACAGAATGTTGGAATCTGTTTTCTAGGGATCTTTAAGAACTAGTGGAGATATTCTGATCAAGATGGAGGTGTAGGTAAACATGGCTCGCCTCCTCACACAACCACAGCAAAAATTGCAACTAGACTACAAAACAAATATCACCCAGAATCATCAGAAAATTAAGATATATGGAAGTCCAACAACCAAGGATTTAAAGAGGCCACATTCATCCAGACAGGTAGGAAAGGCAGAGACGTGGAGAGGTGCAGAGAGGCACAGAGATGTGGAACAGGTGATCCACACCCTCACATGGTGGACAGAAATTGGGAGGGATACCTTGGGAGCGAGGGATGCCAGCCTCTCACCACACCACCCAGCCAGGGGTCCAGCTCCAGGAAGATAAGTCCCGGTAACTTCTGATTCTAAAAACTGTGGGCGGGGGGGTATTGGGGCAGCGGAAGAAACCACAGGATTCTCAAGAGTCTCCTCTTACAGGGCCCACAGTGGACTTGGGACTTAGGCAGACTCACTCCCTCTGGGCTTCAGCACCAGGACAACAGCTAGAAGGGCACCAGTGGCACATGGGGAGAAAGTGATGTGACTGGCATCAGGGCAAATTCTGAGAGGCAGCTTTCCTCCAGACAAAACTCCAGAAGCCAGGTAGATGCACTGTCCCCTGTCAGAGCCCTCTGCCACACAGAGCCACAGAGTGGTGACTCCGGGTGCCCTGCCCTGGCTATTACCTAAGGTTCTGCCCTATCCAACTTACTGGTGCGCTTTCCTACGATAGGCCACACTACTAAGGCAGGGAGTCAAAGCAGCTCAACCTAATACCCAGAAACAAACACAGGGAGACTGCCAAAATGAGGAGACAAAAAAACATGGTCCAAATGAAAGAACAGAACAAAACTCCAGAAAAAGAACTAAACAAAGTGGAGATAAGCAATCTCCCAGACTATCAGATGCAGAGTTGAACACATTGCTTATTAGGATGCCCAAAGAACCACTGGATACTTCAACAGCATAAAAAAGACCCAGGCAGAAATGAAGATTACACTAAGTGAAATAAAGAAAAAGTTGAAATAAAGAAAACAGTGGAGGAATGAAGGTGAGAATCAAATCAATGATTTGGAACATAAGGAAGAAAAAAACATTGAATAAGAACAGCAAGAAGAAAAAAGAATCCCCCCAAAAGGAGGATAGTCCAAGGAGCCTCTAGGACATCTCCAATATGCGAATCATAGGGGTACCAGAAGGGGAAGAGAAAGAGCAAGAAATTGAAAACTTATTTTAAAATAATGAAAGAAAACCTCCCTAATTTGGTGAAGGAGATAAACATACAAGTCCTAAGAGGACCACACCAAGACACATCATAATTAGAATGCCAAATGTTAAAGATAAAGAGAGAATCCTAAAAGCAGCAAGAGAAAAGCAGAGTTACCTACAAAGGAGTTCCCATAAGACTGTCAGTTGATTTCTCAAAAGAAACCTTACAGGCAAGAAGAAACTGGCAAGAAGTATTCAAAGTGATGAAAAGCAAGGACTTACAACCTAGATTACTCTACCCAGCAAAGCTATCATTAGAATCAAAGGGCAGATAAAGTGCTTCCTGGATAAGGTAAAGCTAAAGGAGTTTGTCATCACTAAGCCGTTACTCTATGAAATGTTAAAGGGTCTTAAGAAAAAGAAGATCAAAACTATGAACATTAAAATGCTAATAAGTTCACAACTATCAACAACTGAATCTAAAAGAAACAAACTAAACAAACAAGCAGAACAGAAACAGAATCACAGATGTGGAGATCATTTGGAGAGTTATCAGTTGGGAGAAAGAAGTGGGAGAATGGGGGAAAAGGTACAGGGAATGAAAAGCATAAATTGAAAAAAAAAGAAAAGCATAAATTGTAGGTACAAAATAGGGGGATGTTAAGAAAAGTATAGGAAATGGAGTAGCCAAAGAACTTATGTATATGACCCATGGACATGAACTAGGGGGGGTGCATTTCTGTGGGAATGGGGGTTAATGGATGTAGGGGGGCAAAGGAGGAAAAATTGGACCAACTATAATAGCATAATCAATAAAATATATTTTGAAAAAACTACTGGAGCCTGGCCCCTGATCCCAGACACCAACTTAATTGGCATGGGGTGGCCCCACTGCTATAGTCACATATCTGCGAAGGGCCCTACTCATGTCCAAGATCCAAGTGGGATGGTTTGGAGGTGTCCTGGGGGAGTGAGCCAAGGAAGCAGGTAATGAAGACTTGGGGCCACTCTCTGCAAACGTGCTTCTACCGTGCTCAGTCCAGTGCTCCCCTTCTTTGGGCCTGCTGGAAGTCTGCTTGGCTGGTGGAAAGTGGCCCATAAGAATTTGTCAGTCACTTGCCTCAGCTGATTGAGATCATACTCACTTTCCCCTTCTCCCAGCACTGTGCCTCCCAATTTTCCCCCATCCCCCGCCAAGCTTCAAGCCTTCTGGCTCCTCATTAAGCCCTCCCCCTACTCCTCTGCATTGTGCAAGGGGCCCAGGAGGCCACCCTTCCCTTGGAGGCATTGGTTTGGTCCTTAGAAATGGAAGCCTGCATTTGGAGAACGCCACATGCAGGGCTAAGTCTGGTGACCCCTGATGTAAGGCCTGCATCCCTGAGTTGTGTACCTCTCACAACTCTTTGCTGTTCTGATTCCAAAACCTCCTTGCCCAGGAGGAGACCCTGATTGACCAGTCCTTAGGCAAGCACTTGAATCTGCATTTAAGAAAGCTCCCCGAGTGATTCTGCCATCAGCACATCTGGGTCTCACTGGCTCCGGCACCTGTACTTCCCCTGTGTTAGCCGGGACAGTGGCTGATCCTCCAGGCAAGGCCCACCAGACTCAGATTAGGATGCGGAGGGGCAGGAAGTGAGTGGTGAGCGTAGACTGAGGCTTTGCAGATCTCTGGCAGACCCTGTTGTCTGCTTTGGCTAAAGAGGGAGTGGGGAGGCAAATGATAAATGGCCTCTAAAGCTGTAAAGAACAATGTAGTCTGTGCTGGCTTATAAATGTGGAACTCATACAAGCCAGTTAGTCCTGTGGATAAAGCAACATGAGGTTTCTGCTTGTTTTTGTGGGCAGAACCAGGTCTGTGGGCCTAATAGAAACTGGTATTGGGTCTTAAGTGGGTCCCCCTTTCCAGAATCTTCCCTTCTAGGCTTTTCGTGTTACTATCGACACTTCTTCCCTGCATCTTGCATGGAGTGCATTCACCTGGGTGACACTGGCTCTAACTGGGTACCGGTGCCTGGGGTCCTCAAGGAGGAAACTTCACTGCTGTTCTGCGTGAGCTCGAGCCTGACGTGAGACTCTGGCGTGGCTGCAGAAGTGTTGAACTGAAGAGCAAGCACCACAGGCAGATGTAGGTGCTTGAACACTCACTGGGCGATTTGCCTGCAGACCTCTTGGAGCTGCTCCTCACACAGGAAACCTCGGGCTGTTTCATTTTGTTGCCAAGGACCCCTTTGCCTGGACCCAGAGCAGGTCCCCTTGGTTCCCTTTCCCTAGGTGACTCTAGTTGTGACCTTCAAGGTTAGATAGTAAAAACTGAGAAAGACATTTCCCAAGTGGGCGTACTAGGGGCTGAAGAGCAGAGCTGGTGCAAGCTGCCTGTCACATTAATTCCATCTGTGTTGGGGCGACTCCTGTGTCTGGGTGGCAGCTCATCCCAGAAACCACCCAGGAGGGGAAGTGGTTTGAAAACCAAATGGAAAAGACTGTGTTATACCACAGCCAGGACCTTTCGGTCTTTGTGAGACCTGATGGAAGCCACCTCATCTGGCCGTGTCCAGCGGGGCCTTTGGTTGGGATGTCTGTTACCCTCACCAGGTGGGCAGTGAAGGGGAAAGAGGGAGCCTTGTGCTCCTTCCAGAGGTTGGATGGTGCCTTGACAAGTGTTACTTCTGACCTAACCCTCCTGGATAGAGATCAGGGGAGACATCACTTACTCTGTAGTTTACTGTATAGAGAACAGCATTGCTGTTCCATTGTATTCCAACATATTCTATGTCCAGTGTAGTTATAATATATGGTATTATCCTGCATATTTAAAAATGCGTTTAGCAGCAAGTTTTTCAGTCTTGTCACTAAAATTGCAGCCCTAATTCCCTTTCCTCCTTTTTATTTCTCACCTAGTTGTGAGGACTATATTAGTATTCTCCTTTGGGAAATGTAAGAGCATTACCTAAGAACCTTGATATTATTTTCCAGGAACTCAGGTGCTGCTAATTTGGAAGATGCTTAAAGTGGTGTCTAGCGTTCTCCAACCTTGTCTGTGGTAAAATGTATTCCAGTAAGAGAGCCATGCTAAAAGAAGAAACCAAAGTGCTTATTTGCCCATCTCATACAATTAATCTCCCTCACAGACTTGTGGATTTATGCAAGAAGAGTGGTAGAATATAAAAGGTCATTAATCATCCTGGCATCATGATCTCATGTTGTTATGAAGTAAATATACTTACTAAGTGGATCCAGATGCTACCAAATACGCGTCCAATAAAGCTTATTTTCTCTCCTTGGCCCAGGCAATAAGCATGTGCGGCTTGTTTGTTAACACCTCCCTTCCATCAGTGGCCAGTGGCCCGACACGTATTCTTTTCATCTCTTTCCCCAACCACTCTGTTGTGGTGAAAGGTGGGCAAGTGTTTTCTGATAAGAATTCTGGGGAGAATCCTAAGGAGGGAGGAAACTTTGCCCCATGACCCAGAGCCAATGGATGACAGAGCAATGAAAATCACATGGCAAATCATCTACCAACTTGGGACAAAACATTCTTCTCTATTAATCTTCTTGCCTAGTACATCCAAGTACAAATTGCAATGGGAGACATTACCAGTCCCAAGGACATACTTGAGTCTTAGAGGATCCCCTGCAATCTGCCGTGTAGCCATGTAAAGATGAAATGATAGAAAGACAGAGACATTGAATTACCATCAACACAAGATTCTCGATGTGGGTGAGCCATCTTTCCGAAACCACCCCCGGGAGTTAGCTTGTGGGGCTGGAAGCCGGGGGCTGGGGTTGGGCCACTGGGAGAGAGGACAGAACTCATAGTGAGTTGAGGGCAATGATTAATGTGGGTTTGGAGCTAGCTAACTATAGGTTCTGACCTTGTAACCTTCAAAGTTACTCTTCCTCTCTGAGTTGCTGGGAGGATTCATTGAAGTTACTATAAACGTCCCAGTACCTCAAATGCACCTAAGATGTGGTAACTTTTATAACTCTCATTAACAAGAGCATCACAGATGGAGAATGAGGTTGTCCAAGAGAAAGGGGTGAGTAAAGAAAAAGCTGTTTACACCAGTAGCAGAATGAGGCTCGTCCTGCTGGGAAAGGCCTCTCCTGGCAGCCAGTTTCAGATCTCTCCTTCTGGAGTTCCCACTTACTGTCCTCCAAAACGTTCCAGGCTCTCTGGGTCCTGGAGTTGGACAGGTCAGCCCTCAGCACCCCCACTGGCACCGTGACCAACACACATGACTTCCCATTACCACTGAGGAGGAGGGAAGATGCTGACTTTGCCCCAAATGCGTGAGAGCTGGAAGGCTTAGAGATAAGGAAGTAGAGGGAGGCAATTATGTATTTAATGGTGCCTTCTCCATGGCCAGACCCCTGCTATCTGAGTCAAAGATTTTATCTCATTTTTGTCCTTACAATGACCCTGAGAAGCATAATCATCCAAGGAAGCCAGGGAGATACCAGTTCATCTTTCTGAAAAGGCCGAGCTCATTCCAATGCACCTTCGTGCTTCTCGGGTATGTTTCTTAAGAAATTAAGATAAACAAAGCAGCGGACATGCAAAAATGGTTTGCAGGAGAAAGAGGTTTGAGACACACATGCTTGTGTTTTGCTCAGTGTGGGTTTAAATTTCACTAGATGCACAGTATTCCTCAGTCTGGTGTCTGAGAGAAGCAGATCTCTGAAATCCTGCTGGAACAGGAATTCTGTGGTCCACTGAAGCTGGGAGTGCTGCACGTAACACTCCTGTCTCAACAACTCATGGTGCACGTTAGTGTGTTAAAGGCTCCGAGAAAGTCCTGTTGTTAAAAATGGAAATGGTTTAAGGTTGCTTAACCCAGTGTCTTCCAAACATATCGTAGATTTCTGCATGGTGTGTGGAACGTGTGTTAATATTCCACTGCATTTCTTCACAGATCATTCTTTGGAAATATCAATCTGAAGTACAAGTATACATTTCTCAGATTTCTAATTTGGCATCATTTTCAAGTCTGGAAGAATATTCAAACACCATCCCAGAATTTCTTCCTTTATGCTTTCTCCAGGTCCTGCTCCTCAGCCTCCCCTCAGAACCATTTTCCCTTCAGGCTTTGGGACAACTTGCCCCCTTTGTTTCTTGGGGATTTTCTGAGATTGTGATCTATAAGGGTTTGTAAGGGTTGCTCTTCTTGACTGGGACCCCTTTTCACTAGTGTGTGTGTGTGTGTGTGTGTGTGTGTTTAAAGACTTATTTAGAGAGAGGGGAAGGGAGGGAGAAAAAGAAGGAGAGAAAACACTGATGCTGCCTCTTGCACACCCCCAACCAGCGACGTGGCCCGCAACCCAGGCATGTGCCCCAACTGGGAATTGAACCAGTGACCTTTCAATTTGCAGGCTGGCACTCAATTTACTGAGCCACACCAGCCAGGGCACTAGAGTGGTGTTAAGACCAGCTGAGTAAATGTGCTTGGGACTCCCACTGGGTATGTTAGGTAGCCATCTCGCCTTAGTTATAGCTGTGGCCATGCGGCCTCTGTGTCAGTTTTCACCTTTCCCACATACAACTTAGTGTTATACTAGGTTTCCACATCTGCATATTTATTTGCATATTAAGTACACTGGATATGCCAGCATACTGAACCTTTAAGGCTAAGTGTGTCAGAGGTCCCCAAGACCACCCTTAGGCTTGAGGATTTGGAATTGCAGGACTCCAGAAAGCTGTTATTCTCACAGTTATGATTTATTACAGGGAAAGGTTATAGGTAAAATTAGCAAAGGGCAAAGGTGCATGGAGTGAAGTCCAGGGGAAATCAGGAACAAGAATCAGGTAGGCATTTCAGTAGAGTGGTGCAGGCATGTACTTAATTATCTCAGCAGTAATGTCACAGCTCATGTGAAGTGTTGCTGATCAGGGAAGCTCTCCTGTGCCTCGGTGTCCAGGGTTTTTATTGGGGCTGGTCATGTAGGCATTCAGCACCTGCACGACTGACCTCAGCTACTCGGACTCCGGCACCTGCCTACTCCCCCACTTCTAGGCAAAAACAGGTGTTCACCCCAAATCACACTACAGGGATAAGCTCGGGTGGCCACATTGGCATAGCATGCCAAGGCCTCAGGCATATTTTCGCACGCTTATCAGGGCAATGTTCCTGGGGCTCGAAGTTTATCTCCCAGTAGCTTGACCTTAAGACCGGCCTTTTTTTGTGATGTGCAGGGTTTGGGCATCACAGGCCTGCTGAATTAGCCCCCTTTTTCACCCACATCCTAAAGTTTTAATTGCTCTTGTAAGTTGCTACTTTCTTAGAATCACTGAATTCTAGTCAAACGACAGGTACTTCACTTGATATCTTTTCCCCTAATAAATGATTTTTGAAATATGACAAGACATTTTGGAAGGTCGGGGTGGCCCTATCTCTTTCCTTTCATGTATTTTATTTTATTTTATTTTATTTATTTTTTACTGAGATAAAGTTCACCATTTTACCCAGTATATAGTGTACAATATTATAGTTTTTAGTATTTCACAATGTTTTGTAACTGCTACCTCTACCTAATTCCAGAACATTTCTATCTACCCCCCCCAAACCCCTTGTCTTTCACTTGCCCCCTCTTTCTATCCCTTGCAATCATAAATCTACCTTCTTTCTCTGTAGACATAACCTATTCTGGACATTTCATATAAATAGAGTCATGTGGTCTTTATGACTGGCTGCCTTCACTCAGCACAATATTTTCAAGTTTCATTCATGTTGGAGCATGGGTCAGCGCTTTGTTTCTCTTTTTACCAAATAACATTGCATTGTATGATGTGCCGCATTTTGTCCATTCTCTGTTGGTGAACGTTTGGGTTGGTTCCACTTTTTAACTATTATGAACAATACTGCTGTGAACATTCATGTTTAAGTTTTTATGTGAAGTTAGGTTTTCGATTCTTTTGGGAATATACCTAGAAGTGGAATTGCTGGGTCATATGACAACTCTATGATTACCTTTTTGAGGAGCTTCCAAACTGTATTCTGCAGCAACTGAAACACTTTACATCCCCACCAGCAATGTATGAGGGTTCTGATTTCTCCACATCCTTGTCAACACTTGTTACTGTTCATCTTTTTATTTCAGCCATCATAATGGGAGGAGGGGTAAAGTGGTATCTCATTGTGATTTTTTTTTTTTGCTTTTCTTTAACAAGTAATGGTGTCAAGCATCTTTTCATGTACTTACTGACAATTTATATGTCTTCTTTGGAAAAATGTCTATTCAAATTTTTGCCCATGAAAAAGTTTTGTAGTTTGTCTTCTTATTGTTAGGTTTAAGAATTATTTATATATTCTAGAAATATCAGTTATATGCTTTACAAATATTTTCTCTTATTTTGTGGGTTGTGTTTTCACTTTCCATATGGTATCTTTTGAAGCACAGAAGTTTTTATTTTGATAAGTCCAATTTACCCATGTTCTTCTTTTGCTTCATGTATATTTGGTGTCATATTTAAGAAATCATTGCCTAATACAAGGGCATGAAGATGTACACCCAGGAGTCCTTCTAAGACGTTTATAATTTTAGTTTTCGCATATAGGTCTTTGATCCATTTTGAGTTGACATTGGTAAGTGGTAGCAGGAAGGGGCTGAACTTCATTCTTTGGTGTGTGGGCATCCAGCACACTCATCACTGTTTGTTAAACTCTTTTTCCCCATCAAATGATCTTGGCCCCTTTGTTGGAAACCAGTCAACCATAGATGTCTGTGTGTGTTTCCCACTTATCTCTTAACAAACAGACAAGGTTTGAGGATCAATGGTGATGTGCAGGCGGCCAAGAGCAGTGCCGGTGCTGCTGCCCACTGCTTTGCTCTCAGCTGTGCTGCGCATGTGCTCAAACGGACCCCCAGCCATGGCGGCTCCCTGCCTCTGCAGCGGGTCTTCCCCCTGAAAATACCTGCTGTCCATCCCACTCCTAAAGTGCCATTGTTGACAGCTCTAGGGGGAGCTGGAGCTGGTTGGCCAGAGAAAGATAGCAGCTGGGTCACACGGGCATCCCTGTCCTGCAGGCGACAGTTTTCACACAGCAGGTGTTGGAGCCCCGACCTTTCATCCTAGTAGTTCTGCTCTTAGAGTTCTATCTGTCTGTCTGTCTGTCTGTCTGTCTGTCTGTCTATCTATCTATCTATCTATCTGGCAGGATTTAATTTTAGAAACCCAACACAGACTTTATGGCTCTCTTTTACCTTGAGATTAGGAGACATTCTTTAGAAACGAGTTATCGCTGAGTTGAAAGGATACCTAGAACATTATGTAATTCTCTCCACCACAGTGTGCCAACTCTACCTTGCCTGTTCTATCAGCTTAGATTTATTCAGTCCAGTGTTAAGTGGCAGACACCCAAAATAAAGACACCCATAAAAATAACTTCTATCTTAAACAGATAGAAGTTGATTTCTCCCTTACTTTAAAAGTTCAGTGGAAGATCATCCAAAGCTGGAACGATGGCTCTGCCCTGCAAAGACCTCAGCACCCAGCACTTTCCAGCTCATCGCTCTTCCAGTTTTAGGGTTTGTCCTGTATAGAAAAACACTCACCCTTGCTCCTGCGTATCTTTTATACTCACACATTACTACCACACTCACAGTACTACTGACATCAGATGTGAGGGATTTTTCCCCCACTGAGCATTTCTCTGCAACACCAGCTGACACTCTCAATTCTGACACTGTCTACCTAGAGACAGTGTCAGATACCATAGATTAAAGACTCAGTCTCACAAGACGTCCCCACCACTTCAGACACTAATGACAAGTCCGGGTCACATGGGCTTCTGACTGATAAGCGGTATAAGGGGAGACCCCCCAAAAATCTGCAATTATCTTCTGGAAAGCAGGCCCCTTGTAGTACAGGCTTCCTCTGCTAGGTGAGTGTTCTAGGAACCCATCTGTGTCAGTGTGCCAGCTGGTGTTATGAGAGGCTATTTGGCTTCAGTGAATTTTTTTGAAGACTCTTTCATCTTGTTTGCCCACTTCATGACGGGTAGCTTATGAGCACACCTGCCCACACTGCGCTGAATGTTCAGTTTTTCACCAAGAACAGCACACTCCCTCTGCCCAACCCTCCTTGTCTCATCCCGAGTGACTTTTTTGTTTCTCTGCATGGAAAAAGTCCTTGAAGGGAAATGTTTTGCCAGTGTGGAAGAAGTGAAACAAAAACTGGCAGAAGCACTAAACGGCATAAAAAATATGAGTTCAAAAACTGTTTTGAGCAGGGGAAAAATCTTGATAGGTGTATTATATCAAATGGAGAGTACTTTGAAGGTGACTGAAGTTTAAACATGTAAGAATAAAATACACAGTTTTTTATAAATAATTTTTTGAGGGTCTTCCCTCAATCAGCAGTCCCCATGGTCTGCTCTTTGGGTTCAATTAACTAGCTACAGTGACTCACAGAACTCAGAGGAATAGTTTACTTACTGTTCACCAGTTTATTAAGCCAGCAGTCCCCAACCTTTTTGGCACCAGGGACCGGCTTTATGGAAGACAATTTTTTCCACAGGCCACAGGGGATGGTTTTGGGATTATTCAAGTGCATTCAATATTATTACATTGTAATGTATAATGAAATAATTATACAACTCTCCGTAATGCAGAATCAGTGGGAGCCCCGAGCTTGTTTTCCTGCAACTAGACGGTCCTGTCTGGGGGGTGATGGGAGACAATGACACCCGAAGTTTGTTGCTTAGGCCCAATCTGCTCCATAATCTCACTTTGGTTGCAGTTATTACGAAAACCCTGCTTCACAAAGATAGGATGTTGGAAAAGGAAGCAGGTATTTCAGTGCTTTTGTGGCAGTCTCAGGGTATTCCACCTTGACTTCAATCCAGAAGGTATGGAGATTTGAAGTTGTCTCAAACATACTTGTAAGGCCACCATCATTTACCACAGTTCATAGCAGGGTATGCACTCCTATGAGAATCTATGCTGTCTGGTCTGACAGGAAGCAGAGCTCAGGTGGTAATGCGAGCAGTGTGGGGAGAAGGCTGTAAGTACAGATGAAGCTTTGCTTGCTGGTCCACTGCTCACTTCCTGCTGTGTGGCCCAGTTCCTGACAGACCACAGACTGCTACTGGTCTGTGGCCCAGGGGTTGGGGACCCCCGTACTAAGGGATATAATGATAGAGATGAAGAGATACATAGGTTGAGATCTGGGAGGGTTCCCAAGCACGGGAGCTTCTGTCTCTGTGGAATTGGGGTGCATCACCCTCTAGGTAGGTGGTTCTGTTCACCAACGTAGAGTGTCCCCAAACACCCTACTTTTGGGATTTTATGGAGACTTCCTCACATACACATGGATTATTAACTCCATTCCCAGCCCCTCTCACTTCTCTAGAAAATGGAGGTTGGAGCTGAAAGCTCCAAGCCTCTAGTGATGGCTTAGTCTCTCCGGTGACCAGTCCCATCCAGGAGCCATTGGATCCTGCACAGAGTTGCCCCATTAGGACAAAAGGCACTTCTGTCACCCAGAAATTTCCAAGGCATATAGGAACCTTGTATCAGGAACCAGAGTTAAAGACTAGATATTAGAACAAAAGATGTGTCTAGAGTTTTTAATTAAAAACTTTTTTTTTCATTTTAGTGAGAGGGGAAGGGAGGGAGGAGAAGGAGAGAAACATCGATGTGAGAGAGAAACATCAATTGGCTGTCTTCTGTATGTACCCCAACTGGGAACTGAACCTGAAACCCAGGCATATGCCCTGATGGTGGGTGAATCGAATTGGTGACCTTTTGGTTTGCAGGATGACACCCAACCAACTGGGCCACACAAGCTGCAGTTTCTAGTGCTTTTATCACTTAGGGAATTACAAAGGTTTTAGGAGCTCTCTGCTGGAAACTGGGGTTAAAGACTAAATAATAAAACAAAAGATTCTCCTAGTATCTCTATTACAAGGGTTTCAGGAACCCTGTGTCAGAAGCCTGGGGTTAGAAACCAACAGATATCTTTCTTGTTGTTGCATGTCCTAATTTTCAGGTCCCATGAGGCAGTCAGAGCTCCAGCCTTCATATTTCAGTTCCAGGTGACAGGATATTGAAGAAGAAAGGGTGATGAGTAAAGGGTACAGACCTGCTTTTTGCCAAAGTGGGTTTCCAAGAAATTGTAGGTTTCCACTTACACGCCATTGGCCAGAAATGTATCTGTGGCCACACCCAACTTCAAGGAAGGCCCAGAAATGTAGTTTTGGGAGGGGGCAGCCCTACACTCAGCTAAAAATGCTATTATTATGGAAGATCATGGGTTTTGGAAGATATCAGACATCCTCTGGCACACCCATTGTTTGAATAGTTCCTAGAATCCAGCCTCTTCCAAGAAATTGTTTGAACTAATTGTTGAAGTGCCGTGCTTCTGACTCTTCTTAGTCCAATCCAGGATTTTCTGATTTGCTTTCTATCTGGCCACTTAGCATTGCTTTTTGCCTCCACACACCCTTTTTCTAGACTTATAAATGATGAACCTCAAATCATATGTTGATGTCATGTTTCTCTTTTATGTATGTATGCAATATAATAAAATCTGTTTCCAGCTCAGTAAATGGCACCACTGTTCACCCAGTTGCTCAAGCCAAACACTTCAGAGTCGTCTTTAGGTCAGGTCTTTCTCTTGCAGCTCCTGTTCAACCCATCGGCAAGCCTTGTCTTTTTCACCTCTTGTGTGTATCTGGTAACCGGCCTCTTCTCTCCACCTCCACGCCACCACCCTCGTGCACACCACTATCAGCTCATGTTGGGGCCGCGGCAAGTACTTCCCCAGGTAGCCCCTTCCTTTCACTTCTGTCATCTGTCTCCGCAGTCCATCACCCTGCTTCAGCCCTCCATGGTCTTCTTCTTGGGTTTTTCTTTCAACCCCAGCCTCACGGACTTTCTCTCTGCATTCTCCTGGTGGGACCTTTGCACTTGCTGTTCTGCTTCTTGCACAGTCTGACCCCTAGATCTTCCTGTGTTCCTGTCCTTGTCGTTCAGGTCTCACTTTAAATGCCACTTCTTCTGAGAGCCCTTCAGAGCTGTGATACTCCAGTACTCCCTTTCACATTACCCTCCTTATTTTCTTCATAGTGTGTGTTATTGAGTTGGCCGAAAAGTCTATTTGGTTTTTTCCATAAAATAAAAGACACATTTTTCATTTTTACCAATAACTTTATTGATTTGGATGTTTTGGGTATGTCAGCTATCTCCTGTGTGGTGTAATGTTGATTGTTCTCAATTAATTTCTTGATTTTGTCACTACCAACTTCAACTGGTCTACCCCACTGTGGAGCATTGTCCAGTGGGAAATCTCCAGCACCGAACTTCACAAATCACTTTTGATGCATTCAGTCAGTCAGAGCACCTTCTCCATACATTGTACAAACCTTTTTTGGATTTCAGTTGTTTTATGTTTCTTAAAATAATAAAGTATAACACATCGAAAATGTTGTGTATTTTCTTCCATCTTCAATATTAAAATGGCTATACAAAAATTCACCAATATTGGTGGGTTTTTTTAATGCCTGCTGTTATGACAGTTGTTACAATCTAACAAAATTGTTTTGAACAAAGTTAAAGACAACTAAGCACAAGAGCCATCACAAAGAAAAAAAAAACTAAACTAAGTTTTTGTCCAACCCAGTACTATCTCAGATTTGTGACGCTGGTTTACTTATTTCCTAGAATGAGAGCGCTCCGTGGCAGCAGACCCCCGCCTGTCTTACTCACTGCCGTGTCTCCACTTGCTAGGACAGAGCCTGCCGCAAAATGGGGCTCAATGAATATTCATTGATTCATGAATAGATGTATGATAAAGTTATTTTTAATATGTGGATAACTTCAAACTTTTGAAAACACTGTCTTGCAGAGAGGAGAGAATTTGCCTTTTGGAGAAGAATGTTTTAGGAGAATCATGCCATTTCATACTCTCCCATTTACCATGCTTACCTCTGCCCCTGAGCAACTGGCCTCCTGGCTGTGGCTGGTGGTCTACAGTCTCCCCATCTCAGCAAAGTGGCACCAACTCCAGCTTTGTGGCTTTCATGCCATCACTAGCATCATATTTCTAAGTGACTGTCTCTGTAACTGAATTATCTCTACTAGAACATATAGCTGGAAAAAATACAGCACAGTCTTCTAACAAAAGCACATTAAAGCCAACATTGAACTTAGCGTTAATGTGCTAATACCAACGACTAGGCATACGGAAGGTTTTAGTGGGGGGGGGATTCTCCTGTCTGCAGGGGTTTTGAATGCAAATGCTTTGGAAGTCCTGTGCTTGTTTGCAGTCTTTAGAGAACATCGACCCTAACAGTGCTTCTGGGTGAATCAGAAAGGATAATTTTAGTCCTGTGGTAGTAGCCCTTTTGAAGGGGTTGATAATAATAATCACAATTGATTGAGAAAAAGATTGTATTATACCTTGATTTTTTTTTGTTTGATTTAGGCTGGAACTGCTATATTATCTCAAAACTTAGACTTGGTAATGCTGATTTTGATTAGTTACTACAATAAAATATTCTATTTTTATTTTTTTCTAAAAAACCCAAGTGGTTGTGCTCACCTCAGCTTCAGATGAGAATATACTTACAAATAATAAGCAGGGTCATATTGTTTGTCCCACAAGGCTGTGAGTGAAGCCTCAGCACAATTTGTGCAGTGTGAGCTGTGAACGTAATTTTAGTTTTTCTTTTAAGACTCAGTTGTCCTAGACATTTACTGAATAGTTCATCTTTCTTCTACTGACTTGTTGAATTGCCTCTGTCACACACACAGTTGTTTAAAAATAACCTTTATTAAACTCTGCAGGAACAACACTAAGCTGATATTTATTGGTTGCTATCCATGTGAAGAATTAAGCCAAATTTGGGAACTTCCATTTGGACAAAAATTTAAATATTCCTGGGAGAAAGGCCCCTTCAGGATCCCTGCCAGAGAAACAAAATATAATTAGGCACTTCATCTGTGACTGGGTATTGGTCAGGACGGGCTCACTGCTGTAGCCGACAGCCCCCAAATCTCGTGGCTTCACACAATCAGAGTGGATTTCTCACGTCACAGAGCAGTATGAGGAGGTGGTGGGTAGGTGGGAGTGCTCTCATCCACAGAGTCATTCAGGGTCTTTTGCTCTTTCCCCCTAGAGATCCTCTGTCCCTTAGGGCCTTGTGGACCTCCAGTGGGCTCTCTGCCATGGGGCTGTGTATGAGGGGAGACTCGAAGCGCATGGGATTTTGTGGAAGGCTTCATCTGCCGGGTCTGGAGATAGCATATATCACTTCTACCCACATTCCACTGGCCAGAACCAGTGAAGTCACAGAACTGCACCTGGCTACAGGAGATCTTGGGAAATGTAGTCTAGCTCTGTGTTCTGGAAGGAGAAATGGATAAGGTGAACAACAGGTAAATATAGGGGCTCCTTCTGTCAGATCCAGGAGTGATTCATGATGAGAGCAGGACAGTGTTTACTGCACTCCTGCTGTCTCTGCAGCACCTAGCACAGTGCCTAGCCATGGAGAGGGCTCAATGAAGATTGAAAGAAAGTGGGTGTAAAAAGGAGAAGGAGTAGAGGAGGAGAGGGAGGGAGACAAGGATGAAGGGGGAGAAGGAAGAGGAAAGATTGATAAGAGAGCAAAGAATGAATGGCCAAGGCCAAGGTGTTACTGAGGCAATTGTCCCTGACTTTTGTGCATTCTGTGGGTCAAACACAGTCCACCTTTACTGAGGTGAGTGACACAGAACTGTACGCTGTAGGGGCCTGGATATCATTTTGGCTTTTAAATGCAGTATACCCCAATCCAAGCCCATTGCTGGTAGGTGTGGGGGCTCATCATCCTTTACAGACTTGGCTCCTAGTAGCTGAAGGACTGAATAGACCTGAGCCTCTTTAGTTCTGGGAGCTGAGCAGAGTGGGGCGCCCTGGGCCTGGGGCATGCTGGGCCCACAGTGAGCAGCAGGAACCACCTGGAAGGTTTATGTTCCAAGCGTCTCTGTGGAGTTCCTAGAAGGCAGTGTAATGTGTGTTAGGGCCAAAATCTCGGAACTCTGAGATACGGCCTTCTTCTCTGCCTATTCTGGGAGAGCCCACTTTGGGAAAATACCCAGAGTATTATACTTTGTAGTTATTGGTGGGACCTAATAAAACATTGCCAATCCTGACACTTGTGTTTTTACGCAACACAAAAGGAGCCATGGGAACTGCCTCCCAAGTCCCTCAGAAAGTATTGGCAGAACGCAAAGTTTTAAAAAGATTAGGTGGGATGTAAATGTTTAGACAGATTAGATTGCCTAAGTGTTTGCTTTGTATAAGAATAGTCTGAATAAACTACTGAGGAATAGTTTTCAGAGTTGACTGTTGGTGTCTAAAATAGTTGATGTGACGGTGGCAGATTCTGCCTTCCCTTTGCCCCTGGAACAAATTTACGATTGGGAGAATCAGAGGTGAGCAGTAGCCACGGAGAGGAAAACAGGCTTTTGTTTGCTGTGAACCATTTCTGTGTCCGTAGGATGGACTCGTGGAAGGTGGTGTTTCCTTAAGATTCTAAAGGGGAGGTTGCCTGTGAAGGGGGCAGCTGCATAGTTGAAGACTGGGGATGGTCTGGTTTCAAATTCTGGATCTACCACTTAGTATAGACATTTGACAAATTATTGCTTTATTTTCCTTGTTGGCAAACACGGGGAGGTGCTAGTACTTACCTTCTTTGGTCAGTGCTCAGTAGATGTTAGTAGTTCTTATGATCCTCACTGTTGCTGTTATTGACAACAGAGAAGGTGGTGGAGCTTGTAACATATATGCCCACGAGCAGGGTTCTTCTTGCCCAACACCTGCCAGTGGGATTTAAGGGGATTTGGATGGAGGAAGGATTCAGGGAGAATGGAATCATGTGTCCCTAATTTTCCTGGGCCAACCTTGGGGGTATTTCAGGTTTCAGGTCTTTCCCAAGAGGCCCACCATCAGCCAGAGATAAAGCAGTAGTTTAGGGAGACAAAGACTCAGGAAGCGAGCCTCCCAGTCAACACAGAACAGGACAGAATCAGTTGGATGGGCGCCAGGATGAAGGTGGGAGCCAGTGGCAGGAGCAGGTGGGAGTCAGGGAGTGCTGGTAGGGATGGGCAGGTGTGGATCGGGGCAGGGCCAATTCAGTGCTCTCTCCTTCTGAGCCTTTGTTCTTCAGCCACATTGAGAAATGGAATCTTAGTGGGAAGGAGTTATTACCTGTCCTTGGGTCACAAAGGCTCCTGGGAAAGGCACTTAGGGTTTGGCCACAGAGTCACTGATGGGGCAAGAGCAGTCAAGGTCATTTGGGCCAACATGGAGTTGAGGGCCAGTAACTGAGTCTGGAGCTCAGATCCTCAGCCGTCAGGACCCTGGAGAGGGCAGAACTATGCTGGATTATTTCATTCTGGGGCGGAGGCCACTGGGGTCAAGATAGGTTATTGGGGCAATGACTCTAAGAGTTAGGGCCAAAGGAAGACAGATCCCCAGGTTCACTGGACAAGTGTCAGATGATGTCAGTTGTGAACCTGAGAAGCAGGCAGGCAGAAGAGCCAGAGCACAGCAAGTGGAGAGAGCGCTGAGCTGGGAGCTAGAGCCCCATGTGCCAGTGGGGTTGTCTAAGCTTGTTGTATGGTGTGGGATGTGCTGCTGTTTTTTGAGTCTCAGTGACCTCTGCAAAATGAGGACATCCATGCCTTGGGCCATGGTGGGGTTAGTGGTGGAACCTATTTTAGAGCCAGATGTCCTGGGGGGAACAAGTATCACTTGAGCTGGATACTGATACTTGCAAAATACTTTTTCCTAACTGACTACATTTAATGGTATTCGGTCCAAATCTGTTTTCAGCATGCCAGAGTAAAACCACTCTTCCTTAAAGCATTCAAGAGAACAGAACACTATTTCTTACTCAATATTTTCTTAGTCCTTGTTCCAGAGTGCCCTGTTGGTGGTGGTGTCCTGAGAGAAATCGGTTAAGGTGGCCCTGATGGTGAGTTTTGCTAGGCTATTAACCAAACTTATTTGGCCAAGAAGTTACAAATTCTTTATTACAGGATTTCTAAGAGCTTTTACTCTAGTAATGTATACACTTTCAAGAGGAAGGTATAGTAACCAGGCTTTACCAAAAAGGTCACTGAACCTTTTTAAAATTTGGCGGTATTTTTAGAGATTTCTTGGCACGAACATTCTCGAGAAAGTGCTTTGGGAAATGATGCCTCACAGCCTGCTGGGAACTGCCAGTTCCCCCCAAGTTGGCCTTCAGTCGTCCTCCCACGCCAGGGTGAGTGAGCTGCATCAGGGTCGTTCTGCTGTCACTCATAATAACCACAGCACAGTCTAGTGGGATAATTCCATTAGCCTTGAGTGCAAAAAAAAAAAAACCGTGTGTACAGTTGACCCTTGAAAATGTGGTTTGGAATATGTAGTCTGCCTCTATGAGGGTTTTTGCAATAAATACTGTAAATATATATTCTCTTCCTTATGGTTTTAGTAACCTTTTCTCCAGCTTACTTTATTGTATAGTATATAATATAGGATATAATACATAAAACACAGAGAATGTATCAATTGACTGTTTACGTTATTGGTTAGGCTTCCCAGCAACAGTGGGCTATTAGTTAAGTCTGCGGGGACTCAGAAGTTACACGCGAATTTTGCACTGTGCAGGGCTGCTGTATTTGGATGCACCGAAGGCCACCAGTTAGGCAACCCAGCCTGAAGCAGCCTCAGCGCTGCTTGCTAAGCGTTTCGTATTACAGCGACTTTCCTTCTCCCAGGCTCTTTCTTTCCTCTTCCCAGCAAAGTGGACTCTCTTTAGGATCACAGATTATTCTCCCACCCAAAGGTGCCCTATATTACTGATGTTTAACACAAGTCAGCTCAGGTCTCTGTCCCTTTAATACAGTGCAATCCACCTTGGATTGTAAAAGAGGTAGACAACACATAAAAAAAAAAGAAGATCTGAATAGCGCCAGGGAAACACGTTACCCAAATGTTGCTGACTTGGCTCCACCACAGACCTCCCATCGGCTTTTCAGAGCCTGTGAGGCTCACAGCGGCTGGGGAGCCCAGCTGGCCCCTTGGCTGCGGTGGAGCCGGGAAACGTCGTTACATAGCACTGAATCAGATGACGAGAGTCTGCCTTTGTCAGTTCTTTTTCAGCCCATGCTCCATCCTTTTCATGAGCATAAGGAACACATCTCAGTTGGGTGCTAGTTATGTCTTAAACTGTTTTCAAACTGAGCTCCCCTTAAATAGCACCTAGCTAGAATTTAATAACCTTATTTTGTTTTCATTTGTATTTATTTTACTGTGACTCTTTACTGATGGAAACTAATGTAGGTTTTCCACTTATCATGGTAAGATAAAATTTCCTCTGAAAATAAATTTTTTAAAAACATAGACACCTAGAAGTCCATGTGATTGCAAAACCATGAAGATTGGAGCTGCTGTCGTAACAGTTGCCTTGTCACCTTCTGAAGTTGACCCAAAATATATGATGACTCATTTTCTGATGAGAAAACTGAGGCTTAAAGAGGTGAAATAACAGACTATTATTTGACTGAGACAGCTAGAGTTGGGACCACATTCTTCTGAATTTTCATTATCCTCATTCAAACTGTTTTTAAATCAACCTTAGAATTAAAACACAACATTAGCCCTGGCTGGTGTAGCTCAGTGGATTGAGTGCAGGCCTGCAAACCCAGAGGTCGCAGGCTCGATTCCCAGTCAGGGCACATGCCTGGGTTGCGGGTCAGGTCCCCAGTAGGGGGTATGAGAGGCAACCACACATTGATGTTTCTCTCCTTCTCTTTCTCCTCCCTTCCCCTCTCTCTTAAAAATAAATATCTTTAAAAAACCCCACAAGGTTAAAACCATCTCTTAAAATAGTTTTTCCTCCCCCACAACATCATGAAGTCATTTTCCAATAATAGATTAGAACTAATAAGGTATTAAATATTAAAAGCAGTTATGAATGTAAAAGCACTTGAATAAATGTAATTTCATTCTTAAAAGGCTATAACATCAGAAGGTAGTTTTAAATTAAAAAATTTTAACCAAAAAACAGCTGAAACAACTTAAGACCTGTTAAAACAATAAGTGGGCTAATGTGAGCACAGTTGAAAAGAATCTTAAAATATTACAGTTAATTTAATATGGGCCAAAAAATTACTTTCTTAAAACTCTGAAATACAGCTCAAAACAAATAAAAGCCAGAATCAACAAGTGCAAATGTTAATAACAATCAAAGTCCATTAGAACTGAATGGAAAATTTAGAATTCAGTAAAATGATAACATAGGTTTATTTGGGGGCGTTTAATATGGGTCAAATTGAGTTGAAGTCAAGCTTGAAGTACATCAAAATGCACCTAAGAATGGTTTTTAAAAATCCACTGCAAGTCATAAAGGGATTGGTGGCTTTTTAGGAACTTGTAGGAAATGTCCCCCTAGTACGCCTGATTTGGGGACCAGACCAGAATAGTGTATTAGCTTTGTTGAATCTTTGTGATTTCTTCCTGTTTTCAGTTTTGCAGCTCTCTCTGTTTTTCATGTTACTAGGTAGTGGAATTCTAAAAACACAAATGTATTAGTTGTCTCCTGTATGTAACAAATTATCCCCAAACTTAGTGGCTTAAGAACAACAACAAGTGCACTCTCCCTCTGGGAGCAGGCCCACCCTCTCCTCCCTGCTCCTTCCCCGGGCACCTCACCTTTACCTGTTTCCTCCTGAGCTCCAAGGGCCCTTCTTTTGCTTCTGTAACTTGTTTCCTGAGCCCAGGCAGCCCGGCTGGCTCACTTCCACTACCTCTGTGACTTTTTAAATAAACTTTCTCTTATAATTTGAAAAACAACAGCAGTAGATATTTAGTATCTTACAAAACGTCCATGGCTCTGGAGTTGAGAAGTGGCTGGCGGGTGGTGCTGTGGGGCAGATCTGCACCTCCGTGAGGTGGCAGGTGCTGGCCAGTGCTGCAGGCATCCGAGGCCCTAACTTGGCTGGAGGATACACTTCGCAAGTGGCTGATTCTCTGGGCTGGCAGTTGGCAGTAGGCCTCGGTTCCTCTCCACATGGGCCTCTCTATCTGGACTGCTGAGCATCCTGCCCACATGGTGGGGGGTGGGGGTGCAGGGGCACTGGGGAGGTGCCTTCCTCTAAGCAGCTGATCGAAGGGGTGAGGGACAAGGTGCAACATCCTAGATGACCGAGTCTCAGGAGTCATACACTGTTACCTTCATCATTCTCTACTGGGGACACAGACTGGTCCTGTCTCCAAGTGTGGGGACACTACACAGAGGTGTGAATACTCGATCACTGGGGGCCCTTCTGGAGACTGAGCACCAAGCAAAGAATTGAAGGGGGTGAGGCGAGCAGAGAAGCACCATATTTGCCTGGCCAGTCTTGAGGGTGGAGGAGGTCTAAGAAATAGGCAGATGGTGGCAGCTTAGAAAAGGAGAGGATGGACGGTTCAGACACCCAGTGAGGATCTGAGAGGTGCGCGGCAGGAGAAGGGTTGGAAGTGGGGCCGCTGGAAGAGCCCGTCAGTTTTCTCAGGCTCCCTGAGGACGCTGCAGAGCTTCAGTCTGGTTTGTATTCCAGGAAGGTCAACCAGGGCTGCCAGCTTTGGTACCCTAGGAGGTCCTCACAGGGGAGTTGAATTAGCATCCTCAGATTGGCAAGCCAAGAGCCAGTTGATAGGAAGAAAGACAAAGGATGAAGCAGCAAAAAGCAAGGGCTGCCCATGTGGCTTTGCAGCTCCCTTTGGTTTAGCACAAGATTAACACAGCAGTGATCATGATGACATAATAATAAACATGGTAATAATAGTACTGATGTTAGAAACACACACAGAGCTCTTCACATAAGGAATATATTTATTGTACGGACTTTAGAAAATGCAGATAATCAAGAAGAAAATAAAAGTAATCTGCAACCCCACTACCCAAAGAATACTACTAAAATTATAGTGTCAGTTATTTCTAGTGATAATAACCCCTGTGTGTGTGTGTGTGTGTGTGTGTGTGTGTGCGCGTGCGCGCACGCGCATGTGTTGGACTTGTGTGTGTGCATTTGGTGGAAGGGTGTCCTGCCAACGTAACCTGCTTTTCTCAGGCAGAGCTCCTGTGTGCCGGCCATCCCTGCCGGGAGTGACGCTGCCACCGCAGTCTTCTGCACCTTCCTTCTGCTCCTGCTCCCCTTCCCGCCATGCCATTTTAATCCCACAGGCGTGCTGTACATGTGTTTATATATTGTGATATTTTGGAGGTCTGAAAATAATTGTATTATCTGTTTCTTTTTTTATCTCCACAAAACAAATGTTTGCCTTCTTTGACACTGCATGCTCCATAGCAACATTTTATATAGCTTTATGTGGTTTCACTATATGAGTGCATAACAACTTGTATAACTACCCCCATTCCTGAAAATGTGGATTATTTTGAGGTTTTACTTGTTATGTGCAGTGTTGCAGCAGACTCCTCACATGATATCCAGGCATGTTTCTCTCATCCCCCGGAAGCAGACTCTGGCCTACAACCTCCAGTATGATCTCCTTTCCCTTTAATTTCAACACCATGACCTTTTTCTTCACTCCTCAGTTCATTCCTGAGTACCAGCTGGTGCCAGCCAGTCCTGGGGTCTGGCACTGGTGGTACAGAGGTGACTAGAAACCGATTTACCTGTGCAGAATCATAGCTCAATAAAAGAAAGGAGGCAAATGAGGGTGAAAAGGGGGCAGGGAACTTGAACACCCAATGAGGTCCTGAGAATGGGCTCAGGGGGTTCAAAGGTGGGATAGGTCACAGCTCAGTCCCCCTTGGAACTGAAGTCAGGGCACAGGATCCCCTGGTTTGTGATTGTTGCAGACTCGATTTCCACATCTGTACAATGCGCTGGCAATACTGGAGGATTTTTTTTTTCAGACTCTCTGTTGTTATGGCTCAACTCAGATCAGAGAGCATCAAAAACAATGCTGAAGTAGGACCCATTTGACTTCTGAGTATGACATTAATTAAATTTTATAAAAACCTCCAGGAACTCTGGACAATTTGTCCAGGGGCACACTGTGGGTTTATAATGGCATCAAAGCCAGAAAGTAATGCAGATTTTTACTGGGGACTTTGTTCCCTCTCACCCCTGAGTAATTCTAATGATATGCATGTAAAATACATTATAGCAAATTTCCTAACAATTTCCGCCTCGGTAATAAAGGTTGCATTCTAGTAGAGCAAGAACATCTGCTTAATAATTTCATGTAACTGCTCTGCAAAGCTGCCAGGGGTAGAATTTAGTCTGTTGGGTATAGCATGAAGCGGATGGCGTGGGAGAAAGAAAGAGTTTGATCCCACATTCGGCCACTAACATGGGGCAAGTGATTTAACTTCTCATTCACGAAGTGGAGAAAGTAATGATATGGTACAGGGTGGCTGTGAGGAGTCAGAAAGTGAATGTGTGTCAAAGGACTTAATATCTATACCTGGTCCAGAGCCAATGCCTGGTCCTGAGCAAACACTCAATATATGGTAGGTGATGGTGATAGCGTTGATTGTGGTGATGATGATGATGGTCGTGGTGGTGGTATTAGGATGGTGGTGATGATAATGATGGTATCGGTGATGTTCTGGTGATGTTGGTGATAATGATGATGGAGGTGGTGGTGGTGGTAATGATGGAAAAGTGAAAAAAGTATTCCTGTTATGAATCAGGAGCGATTTTCTGGTTGTATTGCAGCTGTGGCCGAGATTCAGTGGCAGGGAAAGAGAATGAATAATCATTTCTTACTGGACAGCGTGAAACTGATTTGGCAACGAGGCAGAGCAGAAAGAGAAGTGTGGGAGACCTAGCACAGCATTTTGCCGCTGGTCCTCAGCTCTGTGATGCTGAGTCTTGGTAGCCCTCGATTGTCCGCTGTGCAGTGGGTCAGGACCTTCCTCTTCGGCTGTAGTGGTGATCGAAGGAAATGGTGTGAAAGCACTGGTGTGCAGGCCCAGTCCACGCTACCTGTGTTCTTGAAGAACAATTTGATAAACAGCTTGAGCACTCCAACAGCCCACCCTCTGCCTTCTGTCTCCCCCTTGTTGTTGTTGCCGGTGGCCTTTTCTCCTCCTGTGAACTGCCTAGACCCCATGCTTGTGAAGGGGCTCGCGCTGCGCTGGCACCCACCATGTCCTCAGACAGCCGCTGCCCGCTGACCCTGGACCTTCTTCCCCTGGGCTCTGGCTGTCCCGCAGGATGCGCTCCCCGACTGGCCCGCCCTGCCCTGCCCTGCCCTCCGCTCCCTCTCTTGGGGCTTTCTGAGTCATGCAGTGCAACTTATAAAATAGTTCACTAATGCTTTACTATGCTGAACATGTATATTTAATTTGTATATGAATGTTTGTATTTATTTTTGTCTCCCTAGCAAATGGAAGCTCTTCGAAGTCAAGAACTTCTGTTATATTTATTATTTTAATGACATCTGCTTTCTTTTACCCCAGTTCCCTGCACTCCACACACAAAAACAAATTCTTGATAGTATATAATGGGCATTCAACTAAATAAAGCCGTATTTAATATATCATGCTTTTTCTCTTGCTTCTTTTCCTTCACCTCACTCCCATGTTATGGCGTTCGAATATACAAATACATCCTTTTGCATTTGGGTATCAGTGACTCACTTGTGAAAATAAATGTGTTACGATGTGGGGCCTAGGACACCTGATCCCATTTAGGCCTGAGAATGTATTAATCAGTTCAGTCGTGTCTGGGAGAGAATGGGGATTTCTCAACTTAAATAAACGGACTAGAGCAACCACACTGTTTCCCCACAGAGTCACTAAAGGGGATGGGACAAAAGGAAAGCCACTCATGATGGCCTTGCTGATTGGCCGTGTGTCTTCCTTTCCTGAACTGTGAGGTGGCCTGACTCTAAAATATTAAAAACCCCATGTTGCATTCTGCTGTGGCTCTGTTGTGATGGCCGTCATGAGCAGGCTGTGTCACTGTATTTTTATTTCTCTTCTTTCTAGTTTTTTTTTTTCTCTTTAATTCTGTCTTCAATTGTACAGACTAGCCTTCAAGTGAATGGTGGTGGCCACTTGGGAGTTTCACTCTGCCTTTTATTGCACAACCATCAAAAACCTTTCATCTAATTCCCCTAGGAGACAGTGGCCACATGACCTTGGTGCATAAGTAGGGCAAAGGGAATCACACGCCCTGTTGCTTGTGGCTTTGCTCTCCCCTTCCCACCAGCAGCCAGCTCAGGCCTATTATTCTCTTCCTTCTGTTCACTCATTTGCCCATTTCTCCGGTCACTCTGCCACCGAATTTGTATTTATGACCTGTCCACTGTGTGCCAGGTGCTACTCTGGGCCCAGAGATGGAACTGTGAGTGACGCTGATGAGCCCCGCTCCCCAGGAGCCAACCTTCCAGCCAGGGAGTGAGAACGACGTACATACCACACCGGCACTTTTCGGTTGGAACCTTTCTCAGCTCTGAACCTTGGAAAAAGTCCACTTTCCATGGCTTTATGAAATGTGCTGAACCAGACAGTTGCCACTGCTTTCTGGAAATCGGGGTTTAACAAACTTCAGCCCTACATCCCAGCGTGTTTGGTATTATAATACATGAAACAGAAAATGATGGCCCTCTGCAGGGGTCGCTTCTGATGTGGTCACTGTGCTCCCAGAGACAGTGTGGTGTGGGGGAAAGAGAGCAAGGGTGAGCTTCAAGGTTCCAGTCACTTTCTCTCCCTGGGCCTCGGTTTCCTCATCTATGAAACAAGGCAGGCAGATAATCCCTGTGGTTCCCTCCAGTTCTGCAGCCCAGTGACCCCAGTCCTCCAAGACTGAGATTCTTTTCCTGGGGAGCTATTTGCCTTATTTCAGCAGAGAGGCAGCGCCAGGGCATCTGAGAAAAATGAAGTCTCAGTTATGATGTGTCGCCATGAAAACGCTGGCTGCCCTCCGGGCGTAACTCTGCTGGTGCTGTGGCCTGAAGTTAAATTTAGATAAAAATCAGTTAGGAGCTAAAAATATTACCAGCTTTCCTGACAGGTTATATTCATCATCATGGGAGGAAAAACAAGGAACTGGCTGCCTGGCGACAGGGAGTGGGCCGGGCTGAGTGTGAGCTCAGGCTGCAGCTGGAAACTCGCGGACTCGAGCGGCCAGAGCCCTTCCCTGGGAAGGCTGAGGCTGACCGTGGGAGGCTTTGGCTCAAAGAAAGTTCACGTTGGAGAGAAAGGTGGCCGGGCCCCTGGGTGACCCACGCTGCCCATAACTTCTACAAGGTTCTTTCAGGAAATCCTGTTCAGAATGAGACCTGGTAACTTCCTTTGCTGCCTCCTTAACAACTTGCCTTAAAAGGATTCTTCAGCAAAAAGGCATACATTAATTGAGTGGGAAGGGGAAGGTTGAGTCCATGTCATCTCCTGTGAGACCCATGTTGGCAGGCAGCATGTGGCCCTGCCTTTCCAAGCCTCGTCTTGTGAGAGCGAGGTAGCGCCATGTCTCCGACCGGCCATGGTCATGATTACATGAGATGACATGTGTGAAGGCCAGTGCTGAGCACGTTGTAACTGCTCAGTCAGTGTCATCCTGGCACTCCCCTGCCCTCCTGGGCCCCGCGAGGAGCGGCTGCCACAGTGCCCCGGGAGGACTCGTGGTGTATGTGGTCACCAGGACTCAGTTTCAGTCTGCGCCCCACCCCCGCCCTTTCTAGCTATATGACCTTTACAAAATTTACCTCTCTGAGTCTTAGCTCTCTCTTCTCAGAAATGGGGATGGCACCACTGTGGAAGGTTATTGTAGGAGTTACATGAGGCGCTGCAGTTAAAACATCAGAAACACAGTGGGTGTTCAGTAAACACAGGGCACCATGCACGTTGGGGTTGACAGAGTAAGCTCTAAAGTCAGATTGACTTGTTAAAACCCAGGCTTGTCCAGTTATTAGATGACAGGCCTTGGGCAAGTGGCTTCATCCTTCTGAACTTCAGTTTCCTCTTCTGTAAAATGGAAATGGGAATAATCTCAGCTGTCTGGAGTTGCTGTGAGGGTGACGTGACAATGCACTCAGCTCAGCCCGGTGCCTGGAACCCAGTGAGGCGCTCAGAACTGTCGGCCTTTCCCCTCCTGCCCGCTCAGCTCCTCCGGGACCCCGTGGAGAGCGCCCCGCGCTGTGTTCCTTCTGACCGAAAGTGCTCACTTTTCTCACTTTCCCTCCCCGTCTCTGCTGTGCTGTCACGGGTCCACTGCTCTTTTGGCTGCCAAGAGTGAGAGAGAGGCGAATTCATGAGTAACTTAAAATAAAACAGACATCAGTTAACACATGAGAGGTCTGAATGGCACAGACACTAACTAGCCTGTTTACCTGGCGGCACTGCACTCGCCTTGGCCAGCGGGGAGGCGGGTTGTGTTCATGGCTCTCCCACCTGTGGGTCTCCTGGAGCATAGACAAAGGATTGAGCTTGTTTCTCCACTCCGAGGACGTTGGCCAGCAAAGCTGTTTGCCTCCCCTTCCAGTTTTCTGCTACAGTCGTTTAGACAGTGTTGATTGGTTTTCCTGAGGCTGTGTTTGGGCATGTCCCCCAGCCACCTAGGTGTTTGGCCTGTGAGGGTGCTGGAGGGGTGGCTGCTGGTCCTCAGGCTCCTCCTGGCATTGGGGAAGCAGCTCTGAAGTCTCCAACCGTGACAGGCCAAGGAAATCCGTGCACACTAGTTTCATCTGAAGAGAGTCAGGTCTCAGGAGGCCAGCTCACTGGGAAGAAATGTGGCTTTGCCTCTGAACTCCACATTTGGGGAGCCGTCGAGTTATCAGCCTCAGCTGGCTCTGACTCAGAGTGGATTCACTTTTACGAAATTATCGTCTCCAAACACACTTACTAAATGCAAAATCCTGCTGTGGCTCCACAGGTGCTGCGGGCAGGGTGGACCGCAGACGCTCGCTCTAGTGGGATCACTCTGATGCGGTCTGGCTCCGAGCAGCGGGGCAGGCTGGCAGGTGGGAAGGATCCCAGATTAGATGCTGAAAGGCTGGGCTTTGGTCTGGCCCTCCACTCATCAGCTGCAGGACCTGGGAAAGGCATATAGCTTCACAGAAAACACCGCAGCCCTGTCCCTGGGGCTCTTAGTGGAGGGTGGGTGGCGTCTGTAGGCCTGGAGTCACGAATAGTGGCTATCAAACCTCCTCTTTTTTCCAAACCCTATGCCATGAGTGACTTTCCCCCTCGAACCTTGGTCTCTCCATCTGTAATGCAGAGATAATAAGATTCTGTTTGCCAGGGTCTTATAAGAAGACACCAAGATAGGATTCCACATACAAGGACACCATTCGGGGAAATGGGTAGGCTAGGAGAATGGTCAGACATGATGCAGGTCTGTCCTCCACTGAAGGAGGGATAAAGGGGGGGAAGGTCAGGGGAAGGGTCCCAGATTTTCAGGGAGGGTGCAGCAAGCCCTGCGGGGGAGGCCTAGAGTCAGAGTAGGCTCTGGAAGGAGTGCCCAGGAGGGGGCAGACCTGCGTCTGTAGCCCTGCTGGTTCAGCCACGCCCTGGGGAGCTCAGCTCCATGCAGTGCCCATGTGGCAGAGGTGATGGGGTTCAGAGCCCAGCAGCTAGGGCCCTGTGGCAAGCAGCCTCCCTGTAGCTGGAGGTCTGCCAGGGACAACATTCTCATGGGTGCCGCAAATACCTCCCCTGCGAGATGTCCATGCGGGTAAGAGATCGATGTAGAGAACGGCACGTCTAATTTTAAGGGTGATGTATATGTGTGCATGGATATGTGTGTGTAGGGAAAGTTTTGGCTTTAGAATATAGTGGGAAGAACACCAGGCTTGGAATCAAGAGGACTTGGGGAAAGTAAAGCCCCTGCTTAGGGGTCTTCAAATTATTGCCTTACTCTAATCCTCCCCACAAACCCAGGGAAGTTGGGTGGGTGTCTAAGGTCTCAAAGTCAGATGCAGCCTGAGATTTGAACCCCAGTTCAAGTTTTGTGTTGGTACCCTATGGTGCTCCAGTGGTTGCCACAAGGTTAAGGTAGGGATTATGGTCCCTGATGGCACCTGTCTTGTTTCGTCCACACTGTGTGGTCAGCACCTGGAATGATTTGTGGCACACAGAAGCCTCTCAGTAAGTATTGGCATGGTGAATCTAAGCACTGTATACTGCCAGCTTCTCCAGTCTAGCTCACCCAGATTACATGTGAGTACTCAGCCTCACCTCCTCCCAGTAAGGCCTCTCTAACAGTGGTGCTCCTATGGAAGCCGGGATGCTTGGGTGGAAGGACATCTTCCTTTCTTGCTGGCCACAGTTGTGGCGGAGAGAGCCACAGTGCACTGCACTTTCTGCCTGGAGAAGCAGAGTGTAATGCAAGCTTTTGCTGCTCAACCCAAGAGGAGCATGGGTGTCTTTCCTCTGGAGTCTCCAGGCTGAGAGGGCATTGGGAGGGACTGCTTTGGCTCAGGCCAGGTCTGTGGGGTACACCCCAGCCCACCCAGAAGCCCCTGGTAACTGTCCTTGTGAAAGGACTGTTACTGTGTCACAGAAGTGGAGAACTGGCCGTCAAGACTCCAAACAGCTGTCTGGTCTGGTTTCCCATTTCTGGTGTGTGGGCCTCTCAGACGAGCTTTCTCACCCTCCACATGCTCTAATTAGGGTGAGCCTTTGTTTTTCCTTGGCCAGGAGCCTTGCCATTCTGGCATCTACAATGTTGGGCAGGAAAAATGTGGATCTGGGTGGCTGGCAACTGGTACAGTGCACAAGGGCAGTGCTGTTAGAAGACATTCCCATGGCATCAGTGTGGGTAGTTTATTTTCCCAAGAATCGGCCGGAACAAGGGGACCAGGGGCTGCGTCTGTCACTGAGGACGCATATTAAGTCTGGTTCACATTTTACTCAGTGCTATTTCCCTGTCCATAGAGGTAAGATTTTGCATCAAACACCCGATTTTTAAGGGGGCACCAAGCCTTTCTCTCTAGCAGGGCTTAGAAGATGCTTGTTGAAAAATTGTGGACTAAGGCTATGGCTTCTTCCTGCCTCCCCTCTCCTGCCATCTGGTCCTTCTTCCTCAGCTAACATTTCTTGACTGTCAAATGACAAATAAGTGGAACTCAGAGATGAGTAAGACGCAACCTCTGCCCTCAAGAATCTCGCAACCTCCCGCCTGCTATTTTAGTTGCTGTTTAGTTGATGAAAATATTTAAAGAGAAACCATTTTTAAGATTTAGAATTCACATTATGGAGGACAGTGTGTGATAAGATTCATCCAGCAAACAGGAAGCCAGAGCAGTATATCAACAAACACAATAGTCATAACCTGGGAACTTAGCTCTTTTCTGCAAAATAGTCCCCAGTGTGTTCATATGTGTCATTTTTCTTCATGACATACAAGTGAAAAACAAGGCAAATTCTCTTGCTTGCAAACAGGGAGGCAGAGTTAAAAAACTTTCTCAAACGTCCTAGCTTTGAACGTGATTTTTGTGGAACCCTTGCTCTGGTAGGTGCGTGGCCTTTCGAAGTTGTCATAAACAGCTCAGGGATTATGTATGTGAAGCATCTGGCACATTTCTGGGTGTTTACTAAACATCCAGTAGAATTGGTAGCTCTCATTTTTATTGTTATTTTCACCATCATTCTTGTTATTTTTCAATCCCCATCTCTAGGGGCAGCCAGTTCAAGGCTGTCTCTCAGGACCCATGGGGAATCCCCGAGGTCAGAATAATACCGGGATGGGCATTGGCCAAGTCCATGGCCAAATGCTAGCCCATCGGGGCAAATGATGCAGCAGGCCAGGGTCTGACCCAAGCCCTGGAGAAGAAACTCAATAGCTTCCCTGTCTCCAGTTCTCTGAAATGAAGCCCTTGGCATCATCTGGATTTGTTGCTAAATAGATTTGTGGCCCTCACAACTCTCGGAAATAATTGGCAGATATGGTAGATGGTGGAAGGAAGATGTATGTCTTCATGAAAGCTGTGGTGTTCATCAGGGCCAAGGCGGAATATGTTACAAAGTCCGCTTCTTTTTGAAGCTGCACATTCAGAGCTAGAATGTGGCTAAGTGACAGACTGGAACAGATGGGCCGGGGCTGCGCTGGATGCTAGAAAGCCTCCTTCTTGAGCAGAATTAATGCCGCTCGGTTCCTGGGAGGGTGAGAGCACTCTTGGCATGCAGCTGTCCTGTGTGACTTGCTGCACTCATCTGTGAAACATGTTGGATCTGAGAAATGAGTCTTGGATCCTGGGTCGTGTTAGCGTCAGAGTCATCTTTTATTAATTAAACAAGACAATACATGTGAGGTGCTTAGAGCAGTGCCTGGCACACGGCTCACGTTCAGTACATGCAGACACTCATCAGCACCAGCGTCTTCTTTTAGTCGATGGCTCTTTGCTTGCTTCAGCATTGTTGGGTTCAGAGATGGTGCTTCAATGAAACAGAACTTCCTACTCTGCTCAGGACTTGAATGAAGTACCCCTCTTCCTCAGCCCCATGAGGATTTTTATATGATCCTCATCCCTTAGAACTTAGACTCCCAAGATGGCAAGTAGATTTAATCTGGAGTTATGGAATCTGGCTGGAATCCTTTTCAAGAAGAATTCTGGACCTTGTTTTCAGGCTCAGAGGACAAGGATATGGTGGTCGATTCGTGATATCTGTCATGGGTGTGGGCGAGGGGTGGGAGGGCACAGATGCTGTGCTTTTTACCATCTCTAACTAAAGAAAGGAACTTCAAGCTTGACCCTCGGTGAAGATGAGCATGTGGCTCATTTCTGAGGGTGTTGCCATTCTGGGAAGCAGCTGAGACCTGAACAGCTGCTTGTCCTCCTGGTCCTGTTTCTTGTTTCTGGCTGTTTGTCTTTTAACAAGAGGTCAGCGGCTGAGGGCTCCTCCACATCTGCAGGGAGTTTCCTGCAGAATTAGGCTGTTGTAAAACAAACCCGAGAAGTCAAAGCCCCGAGCGATGCTGGCGATTGTTTCCCACTTGAGGTCATCCTCCTTCTAGAAGGGCATGGGGTGGTGCAGGGGGACGATGTGGAAGGCCAAGCTTTAGGGACAAGATTGCAACAAAGCACAGGCAGTAATAAAAAAAAAAGAATAAAAAATGCTCGTATTTCAAATTGGGGAGAAATCACCTCAGTGGATGGCCTTTCAATTGTAACCCATTAGGGAAATGCTGTGAGGGCCGCCACCCCGCCAGCACGTGTGAGACACGCGTATACACACTCTCTTTCCCTCGCCCACGAGCGCTTATGCTTCTAGGACTTACTTAATCAATTAAGTGACTTAGGGCAATTGGTTTTCAACTTTTAATATAAAAATAAATTTTACAGCCTTGGCCTGAGTGGTGATACATGGGAAGAAGTGGTATTTAATAAATATGGGGGCGAGCCAAAGCAGACTCACAGTTGTGAGTACGCGAAACAGCGAGTTAGTGAAGCTGTTGTAATAACATGACCTGCATGTCTTTTTCCATACGAACAACTGTAAACTCCCTTTTGCCAACCCCTGTGTATTAATGTCCTTCAATATAAATTTGTAATATTTTGTTAAATCTAAAATTCATTTTCCATTTAAACATAAAAGAAATTAAAATTCAAGTTACTGAAATGTTAAAAATGTTAATATTTTGTTATGTTAACACTTAAGGAGAAAAGTAAAGTGGCCACTTGGGTGTGATTATTTTTCTTAAAGTTGAAGGTCAGTATTTGGAACAGAGGTGTTAGCACTGGTTGTTAATTATGTTCCACATTTAGCCATGTCTGTTGGTTGGGAAGAACCACATGTACAAAGGAACAACAGCCCTCACCGGATCAGACTTTTTTTAAGAGGCATAAAATATTAAATTTCTGTAAGACGTGCTTTCAGAAGCTCAATCTAACAATTTATCATTTCTGTTCCTCAAAATACTTTTTTTATTCATAACTTATTCTCTGTTTCCTCTTACTTGGTAATTCAGATACAGTTTCTGAGGCAACACACAGATGCAATCCCAATCTAAGTGCTCTGTAGGAAGCAGGTGAAGTTCTCAGAATGACATACAAACCTGCTGAAGCGAACACGGCTTGCACGCTTTCCTCGGGGAAAACACTAATTATCAAGTTCAGCTGGTGCTGACTGGTGACATTTGGGTTTGTGCCTTGGGAAGCAGAGGCCCTTTCCCTTATTTGCATAGATGCCACTTGTTTAAGGATCTTTTGTCACCTGCATGGCCCTTCCAGACCTTAGGACAAATCAGCGTGCATGTGTGCACGTGTCTTTTTGGTGGGGTGGGGGGACGAGGGGAGGAGGGAGACGGGTTTAGTACGTGTAAAGTAATCCCACCCTGGTCCGGGGCTTGGCAGAGGACGTCTGTGGGTGTTCATGTGGATGTGGCCTGACTAGGTACAATTGCTCCTCTCATTCCACCCCTAGGAACTGCTTAAAAAGCTAAGTGGCCATTTTCCACCCCAAGAGGGAACTGTGGAAGGCAGTAGTGGCTGCAGCAGCCCAGCCAGAGGAAGAATGGATGGTGAGCCAGCATAGAGGCCGGAGAACCTAGTGGCTGCGTTAGGTACCAGGCAGGCCTGCGCACAGCCAGGCCCTGTGGCCCTTGGGGGACTAAGAGTGAGGAGCCGAGGCAGCAAGGTAGCTGGGAGGAAACCTGGCCCAACAGGGCTTGGCTCTGTTTGTTCATGGCATGTCGCCCCAAGAGAAAAACCACAAATACTTGCCTTGCAAGGTAAACCCTACAAGAACCAACTAGTTAACATGTAAAAGTTGTCCTAAATTGGAACTGGATAAACTAGTCTGGCCTGATAGATAGCTAAAAGGTTCCCCAGCTCTGGATGGGGTGAGAGAACCTTCGACATCCTGCCCCACAAGCCATCCACTCAGCAAGTCTTTCTTCTGCCCCGAAGGTCCTCAGGAATCTGGGTGCTGGGCGCTGGTCGAGAGAGGCCCGTCCAGGCTGGAAGATAAGGCTTTGCAGGCATACCTGCGGAGGTCTTTGGTTGCCCCAATGGACCTGGTGGAGGGCTGAGACACCCGGGAGACATTCCTAGAAAGGCTTGAGGGTTAGTAAAGTGACTCCTCAATGCAGTGTGATGTAGGCAGAATGACCTGTTTGAAGGTCAGACAGTTCTAATCTGGACTCTCACTTACTAATTGACTGTAGTCAAGTTTCTAAGCCTTTTCTCAACCTCAGCTCCCTCCCTGTGGAATACACTGATGGTGCTGGTGACATCCCGGAAGAATGATAAGGATTAACAGAACTGTGTGTGTGAAGCATGCAGCAGCACCTGGTAATGGCTGGGGTCCATTATTTTCCTTCCCTGTGCTATTGTTAAGCTGCCCACACCCCAATAAAAAACTCTATCACCTTATTTCCCTAAGAACTGGATTCAAAGTATGGTTTTTAACATTGAAGAGTCAGAAGTTTGCACTTTGAATCCTAGTTTTCGGCATTAGCCGGGTGACCTTGAGCCAATCCTGCGATCTTGGCATGCCTCGAAATGTCAGGCATCCTGAGGTGATGGTGCAGGCCCCTCCCTTCCAAGCTGTCCGCAGTAGCGCAGGAGAATCCAAAAGCAAAGAGTCTGCTTACTTGTTGCATGATCCATTTCTTTGGTCCTGTGCCTAAACCAGCCTTTTATATCAGGGAGTTTCATGTTGTCCCAGTTTATACTCATGCGTGGAACCTAGAATCAGGCCGTGAGGTAATGCCAAGAGTATGTGGACTGTTATAAATTAATATGCTGATCTGCTCGGCACTGAGGTTCTTTCGGCTCTGATTTCTCCTTTTATGGTGTCTTCAGAAAGAGGCCGGGAGGTTAGGAGGTTGTAGACTGAGGAGTTAGAAACGCACGCATTCAGCACATCAGGGTTGGAGTGGATGTAGCCCGATGTTTTTGAGCAGATTCTTTTGTTTGGGTTTGGTTAATCTGTGACTGAAAACTGAGACCATTAAAAGGAAGAGGCACCCATAGCCAGCCTCTTGCGGTAACAGACACTTGGTGGCAGGTAAGCAAAGGGAAATGAGACAAAATAGGTGAGGCCGTCCCACTCAAACCACCAGAGTGGGCCTGGCAAAGACTCAAGTGTCCAGTTTGGTGTGGCCAGAGCCAAGGCCAGAGTCTGGCCATTGTCTGGAAACTAGGGTCAGACTCCTGGGGTGCTCAGTGACAGGCTGTCTGTTCCAGGGGTCGCCTGTGTCCCTGTGGGAGAGGAACCACGGGAGCCTGCGTGGCTGGTGTGTATAGGACGAAGCCGAAGCTCCTTGCAGGGCAGTCACACCGTGTCTTGCTCTAGCTGCTGGCCGTCTCTGTGGGCCACCCCTTCTCAGGCCGTCTTGTTCTGACCTCTCCCCAGGCCATTTGTCATCCTTGGTTCCGGGCCTCAAGCCGTCACCCCCTCTGCACACTGTGCTCTTCTCTTTCGAGCATTTTTAGCGTTCTCACTGTGTTTTGTCTCCATTAAACTTTTTCAACACACTGGGTTGTTACTTGCTTTCTGTTTTTTCTTTTGCCTCTGTCTACCCAAACTATTGTTTCTGCCTGGGTCTCCCTTTTATTTATTTTTTTAAGCCAGGAAAACTCCCATTTACTCTTTAAAAGCCAGATTGAGTTTCATCACCCTCAGGAAATCCCTGATCCTCTGAGATATTTCCCCCATGTCACCTCTACACTTTACATGCATGACCTGTTACTGCAGAGCACTATTTTATATTTGTTTTTACGCCTCAGCCCTGTCTAAAAATGCAGGATCATTAGAAATGAGAGGCACATCTTATTTACTGCAGAGTAGGCATAGGGTGCAGTGTTTAAGAGATGGAGTGCCTAAATTAAACCCACAGTGCTACTATTTGCAAGCTTTGTGACTGGCGGCAACAAGCTTTTAACTCAAGGGGAGCATTTAACCTCCCTGTACCTCAATTTCCCAACGTATAAAATGGGAATGATTAAAGAATTCACCTCCTATGGACGTTGTAAGGATTAAATGGGAACTATGTGTAGAGCATGTCACTGCTCGGTGAGTCTGAGTTATCACTGGTGTTGATCCGAACCCCCAGGCTCCACTGCGGCCTTGGAGCTCAGCGCGTCATCGGCAGGGGCACCCGGCGTGGCCTTGCGTGCGCTCTGCGTCCTGGGTGTGTGCTTGCTGAGGAAGGACAGCGTGCCTTCCTGCGCTGTGCATGTTGGGTTCGGCACCCTCCCAGGGCGGGTCTGGATTCCCCACTTCAGAGATGAGGGACCTGGGGCTCAGAGAGGTTAAGTGACTTGTGAAGGTCACCTCAAAGTCCAAAGTGTAGCAGAAGTCCTGGGCCTCTGAGTGGGAGATTAGACCAGAGCCTAAAATGTCACCCACTCCGTCGTTTAAAGGTTCTGGCCTCTCAGACCAGATCCTCAAGGTGGCGAAGTAGAAGAACCACGAAGGGCGGCCTGGTCCACGCTGCACTGGAAGCTGGATGGGCCCTGGCCATGGAGGCCCCCCACTTCCCACGCGTACTCTGGGGGAGAGATGGTTGGTGTTTGGGCTCTAATGAGCCCCTTCCATGAACTTTCCTGGGAGTTTGCCTGTGGAAATGGGGTGGGAGGGCCCGTAGGAGGCCCCAGGGGCCGGAGACGGGCATGCGGAAAGTGGCCTCAGCGCTTCTTCGGAGCGGCGTCACTCGCTCCCTCTTTCTCCCATTTCATTTTTCTTTGTTTTCTTATTTCTTTTCTTTTCTTCCCTTCCCTTCTTTATTTTTTCTTCTCCTCCTCTTCTTTATTTCTTTCTATTTATTTCCACTACAGGACGTTTTAATATTACTTTTAGAATAATGACCTTAATGTTTTTCTAAAAGTAACATGTGTCCAACGTAAAGAATTCAGACAATCCAGATGAGAGCCAAGAAGAAAGTGAAAAATTACGCCAAATCCCACCACTGAGAACGCACTCTGCTCGCAGTAGATGAGCACAATTCCAGACATCTCTAACTCGTGTGTGTGTGACACACGCACAGAGGGCAGGTCAGTGGGGTGATTGATGGGCATCCTGATGGACAAACTAATATATCAGTTGATGGAATGAAGTGCTTTTTTATAAACATGGGACAGCAGATGTTCTTTACAACATCTACTAAATTCCAGTTTGTTCCCAGAGTTTAAAAACCACGTAGCTGATGAGGTTTTAAAGTATGCTTTGGAATCTGGAATGGAGAGACCCTTTGAGTCAGAGGCTGTTGTGGGGAGCGCGAAATATCCATGGTGTGTATGGGCTCGAATAAAGAAGTGGGGCGTTGTCCCGAGCCCAGGCCTCTGGTTCTGTCCCCAAAGACCCTCTAGAGGGCGAGCCGAGAGTCAGAGGACAGCCTGACAGGAGAGAAGGGGCACCAGAGCTGCCATCTCAGCACACATGTCTCCCCCTCCTCTGACCTCCCACTGAACTGGTCTCCACACCGCATAGTATCTCCCACTCTCTGGAGTTCCTTTTCTGCTTCCACAGGCTTCCTTCTGCCCTTGGCCTGGATGCTCTGGCAAGGACAGACCCTGCAGGGCCGCAGAGTGGCCCTTGGGTGCACTCCATGGCTGTAGTCGCTTTGGCTGACTCTCACGTACTGTGTTGGAGGGGAGCCAGGCCTCGGCCTGAAGCCGAGCCTGACGAGGCCCTGCCCACACAGCGTCGCGGGGGGAGAGGGGAGGGCCAGGACACTAACCAGATGCTCCCTTCCTCCTGCGAATTCCCTCTGAGGCCTTTGGTGTCAGGCCCACCCAGACCCTGAGAGAGTCAAGTATTGAGTCTCAGAAGGTGTTTGAGGTCCCAGTTTATTCCAGAGCTCTCTGCTCTCTTCCCTTCACTGTCCAGTTCAGCATACAAAAGGGTCTGAAGAAAAGTAGCCTTTGCAGAGACTTTGTGCACATGGGTCCCAGGTTAGCATCACTGAGAGGGAAATCCGCTGCTCTCCTGGACAGAACCTGCCTGGAACGACCTGCCTTGCTCACTGTATCAGTTCCCCAGTGCTGCTGTAAAACACAGCCATATACCTGGTGGCTTAAAAGAAATGTATTCTCTCACTGTTAAGAGGGCAGAAGCCTGAAATCAGGGTGTCAGCAGGGTTGGTTCTGGGGGTCTGAGGGAGAATCATTCCAGCTTCTCTCCTCAGCATAGCCCTCAGCTGCCCTTGGCTTCTAGAAGCATCACTCTGGTCTCTGCACGGCCTTCATATGGGCCTCTTCTCTGTGTGTCTCTGTGACTCAGATCTTTTTCTGACTCTCCAAGGACACCTGATGTGGGGTTGAGGGCCACCCTAAATCCAGGAGGATCTCGTCTCAGGATCCCTAACTTAGTTTCATCTGCAGCAGTCTTTTTCCCAAATAAGGTCACACTCAGTTTCCAGGGTCAGAACTTGGACATATTTGGGGCGAGGGGCAGCATGCCAAGCATTTGCGGCCCCTCCCAACACGGGCACACGACCCCACAGGTGCTCACACCGGGCGCTAGCTGCCGTCCGCTCCAGCACCCTGCCTCCTTCATCATTTGTGTGCTGCCCGGCGCCTGGCCCTGTGCTTTAAGCTTATCTTTAGTTGTTCCTTGCCAGACATGGTAATTTTGGAAGAACAGTAAATTGTAGGGGCATTATTTTCCTGCTCAGAAAAAGCCATGGAAATACCAGGTCATATAATGAGGTTTCAAAAAGATTTCCTTGCTCACATTTCTATGCTTACCTCCGTGGGTTCTGTGTTCAGCAGCACAGGATCTGCTCAACAAATGTGGCCATGGCTCGCCAGCATCCTCAGGGAGGGGGCGGAGGCTGTGAAAACGGTGTGGGATCAGAATCTGTTTGTCAGGTTCAGCCGACGTGGGAAGTGCTCTTTAGGTGTGAAGTCAGGAAAGGCAGCAAAGAGTTCTGAGTGTGTACGTGATCTTTGTCCTTGATCCTTTCTTAGCCTAGCCAGGGTCTGTGACATCAGCTATAATTACATATTTGACTTCTCTTCTGTGAGATACACTTTTTTATTTATGTCTAGATCTACTCATTCAAATCTACTCATCTTACTTTCTCCTTACTCAACTCTCTCTCTAGTGTCCCATCCATGCCCTCTCCCTAAATGGGGGCCCTGCTGGTCCTCCTTGGCAGGCACAGGGCCTGGTTTCTTACCTGTGTGTTTATATACGCCTGTGTGCTATCCAGTATGGTGGCCACTTGTCACAGGTAGTACATCCAGTCCAAATTAGTTAAAATTAAATGCAATTTAAAGTTTATTTTTTGTTGGAAGCACACACCAAGGCACATCATAATTACACTACCCAAGATTAAAGATAAGGAGAGAACCCTAAAAGCAGCAAGAGAAAAGGAGACAGTTACCTACAAAGGGGTTCCCATCAGACTGTCAGCTGATTTCTCAAAAGAGAACTTACAGGCAAGAATGGGCTGGAAAGAAGTATTCCAAGTCATGATAGGCAAGGACCTACATCCAAGATTACTCTATCCCGCAAAGCTCTCATTTAGAATGGAAGGGCAGATAAAGTGCTTCTCAGATAAGGTCAAGTTAAAGGAGTTTATCATCACCAAGCCCTTATTTTATGAAATGTTAAAGGGACTTATCTAGGAAAAGAAGATGATCAAAACTATGAACAGTAAAATGACAACAAACTCACAACTATCAACAACTGAGCCTAAAAAAACAAAAACAGAAACAAACTAAACAAACAATTAGAACAGGAACAGAATCGCAGAAATGGAGATCACATGGAGGGTTATCAGCAGGGAGTTGGGGAGAATGGCGGGGGAAGTTACAGGGAATAAGAAGCATAAATGGTAGGTACAAAATAGACAGGGGGAGGTTAAGAATAGTGTGGGAAATGGAGGAGCTGAAGAATTTATATGTATGATCCGTGGACACAAACTAAGGTGGGGGAATGTTGGTGGGAGAGTGGTGCAAGTCAGAGGGGAATGAAGGAGAGAAAAAGGAATGGAACAATTGTAACAGCATAATCAATAAAATATATTTAAAAATGAAGTTTAGTTTCTCAGTCATGCTCTCTATATTTCAAGTGCTCAATAGCCACAAGTGGCTAGCAGCTACTGTATTGAACAGTGTAGATACAGAACAGCCCATTTTTGCAGTACGTTCTGTTGAACAGCTCTGGTATTTGGTGCACAAACCCTCTCTTTGTCCTCCTAATTAAACCTTGATCCTTCCCCGACTGCCCTTGATTCCGACTTCACCTTAACTGCCCAGCCGGCTGCCCAGCTGGCGGCCCTGCAGGCTGACTAGCCTGCCTCCATGCCCATGCAGGGCAGCTTCACTGATCCCACCCCTGAGTGCTCATTCACAACGCCTGTGGTCCATCCCCGTTGCCCCAGACCATCAGGAATCATGGTCTGCAAATGGAACAGAATATCTGAAACCCAGACCGTTGGGAACTCTGGGACTTAGAGTTGCAGCAGTTACAGAATGAGAGTCATCAAACTGCTGCTTGTGTGAGCTTTTGAAAAGCTTGCTTTTTGGGTCGCTCCTGGAAACCTCAATTCCAAATTGTTTTTCAGCTCCTCAGGACTCAGCCCTTGGCATGAGGCCTCTTCCCTCATCAGTGCTTCTCAGACTTCAACATGCAGCAGAAACACGTGGAAATGTTGTAAAAATGCAGACATTCTGATTCAGTAGGTCTGGAGATTCTGCACTTTAATGAGCCCTGATAGGTGCTGATGTTGCTGGCCTGGAAGTCTGAAGCTCAGAAGTGTCAGCTCTGCCCTCCATTTTTCCTGTTTTCTCTCCCAACAAACGGCTGCTCTCAGGGATTCGGTATCTAGACAAGTGCTGTTGTCCACCCAAGAGGGTGTGCTCTGGTGATACCGCCGCTCCAGGAAGCAGCCTGGAGCTTAGCCCTTGCTCGTGTGCAGGACCAGGTAGCGCTATTGAACATGCAGTCTCTCTGTTGTATAGTCACACATAATCATAGTGGCTGTTTTAGCCTTTAATTACAACTTACACTTCCCAGAACAACCTTTGCTCCAGATTTGGTTCCAAAGGATAAACACTCGTTAGCACTGTGCCACTTAAAGAAACGTGCCCTTTGTTCTGTATCCATTTTAAACAGTCTGAGTGACAGTGGCATCTTTGGAGCAAGTGCCAAATCTCCAGGGTGACCCCCAGCACAGGGAAGCAGTGCTCTTATTGAAATAGACAGGTTCTTGCCTTTTTGTTCTGAAATTCATTTTCCTTTACAGTCACCTCTTGTCTTTCAGTCTCTACAACTATTCAGGCAGGACTTCAGACGTGCATTCTCTTTTTCTGACTCACCCTGCAACCTACGTCAAGTCCATCTCATCCTCAGGTCTTCGCAGCATGCAGAGGTGGAGAAACCAGGATGTGGAGGTCAGGCTGGCCCCGGTTCAAAGCCCTCATCAGTTCCTTGTGGCAGTAAGATCAAGACAAAGTATTTAACTTCTCTGAACTCCTGAGTTTTAATATAAAATGAAGCTACTCTGATGTGTGGCGATTAAATTAGATGTAGTGTGTTCTAAGGATAAATTGGATGTGTAAGTGCCCAGCCCAGAAAAGCACCCCAAAATGTGATTTTCCTTTGTTAGGTGTTTCTCTCTTTAGTATTGACCCCTCCCCTTCTTAGTTCTTTCCTTCTTCTTTCATCCACGCGCGTTTCTACTATCTGGAAAACTACGATGACATGAGTCTGCTCACTCATCCAGATGCTATTCTGGCTCCCCCTTCCTTCCAAAGACAAGTTTCTTGAGTATGTGGCCACTAGCTGGACTCATCGCTTCCATGTCTGCCTAGCATCTGTCAGTTACGCCAACCCAGAGCTCATGGCCTTGGCCTTGAAAACCCTGTATTATCTCTGGTTCACTCACCCCTGGGAGGGAGCCTCCCCATCTTTTCTTCACTGGATGGCGTGCTTGCAGTGGAAGTCGGCCGCCCCCAGCACTGGTCCAGGGTCACTAAAGAAAGGGAAGGACTGCTGAGAGATGAAACAGGTTTTTTCTGTTTTGTTTTGCCTTCATGTGTTTTGGAGAAGTGGGCTGAGGCCTTGTGTGCGTGCGTGTGTGTTTGGAACAGGATAGGAGTCCTTAACTCCTGGAGGCCTCAGGGGCTTTGTGACCGAGAGGGAGATTCGGTGTGGTCCCAGCTGGGGGAGCGGTCCGCAGCTGGTCTCAGGAAGGATGTCAGAGCAGGAGGGAAGGACGGGGTATGGTCTATTTCACCAGGAGCAGAGGGTTACAGTCCATTAATTTTAATGTAATGTAAATCGGTTTGTGGAAGTGCTGACACACTGTTATTTAAAAAGCATGAGAAGCATGATAATTAAATCTCTGTCTATATTTTATTTTAGCACAGTTATAATGTATCCTCACCCAGCTGGTGTGATAGATTTCCAGTATTTTAATTATATAAATTGCAAAGTACTAGAAAAGAAAAAAAATGGTGTTGTGATGCCAAAAAGAAGGTGGAGCACATTAGCTTAAGCTGCATTATTTTAGGCTGACTCTGTTTTGTCTCTGAGCTTGACCCTCTCACTCACTAAAAATGTCCCCTAGTTATGCTTTTCAGTGTACAGCACGAGGGGATATTGTTGTCTGTTTAGTTGTCTTTTTGGCACCTTTGCTTCGAAGCATGTGTTTCTGTGGGCAGCCAAGTGCCCCAGAATTCAGACAATCTGTCCTGTGCAGGTAGGGGAACAGGAGCGAGCCCTTTGGGCATCCGGAGCCTGAGCTCTGCTTTGGGGCTGCCACTGACCCAGCCCATTACACACACGACTCTGACGTTGAATTTCTTTGTTCCACAAACATTCATCTAGAAAGAATGGCCAACAAGCTTGAGATGTCCATGAAAGATGAGGAAGGAGGGAGGAGGGCAAGCAAGGTAAACTGAGGCCTTGGGGAAGGGCAAAGAGAAAAAAAGAACAGGGTCAGTGACAAGGGTGTGCCACCTCCAGATCTGGAGAGTCTCTTCTTTATAAGGACATAGTTGTGGGCAAAGCATTTGGCCACACTTCTCCCCTTTCATTGCATGGAGCCTGTTGATAAGCCTTCCAAGAAACACCACTGGGAGGATTCGTGATTTCATTACCTTTAAGTTGACCTGGTCTGTGAGGCTGCCGGGGTTCCTGTGTTCAAGGGCCATGATCAGACACCCTGCTCTGCGTTGAGCACCAGCGGGGGTGCCCACGTCTCTGCTCAGGAAGTGCTTCCAAGGCCAGCCCCAGGCCCTGGCGAGCCACTGAGGAATGTGGGACAGTGCTAGAAGTCCACGGGTGCTGCAGAAGACCACCCACCTCACAAGTCAGTGCCGCGTGGTGAATCAGCCACAGACACGAGCACTGCACGGGGCTGTAGAGGTCGTCGGGCCCAGCCTGACTTCTGAAATGGAATTGGGGCCCAAATGCCGCTGGTGAGGGGCAGGCCAGTCTGCTCCCTGGTGCCAAGCTGCATTTTCTGGGTTCCCCACTGTAACGCTATGCTGCAGACGTCATTATTACTGATGAAAAAGGGGGGAAAGCCCTGTCTTTAGGGAAAGTATACGTAAGTAAAACAGACATGTACAACAGACCCTTAAACTCTATTGATTCTGTTGTTGCTTTTACCCTCTTGATACTGTTCTTTCTCCCAGCATGTGGATTTCGTGGCATGTCAGACCTTGCTGCTTCTTCCAACCATCTCTGCTCTTAATTCCTCCCTGGACAAAAACTACACAGTCCTTTTGTAACCTCAAAATTACATCCGAACCCTTCTCACACGACTCTGCCCTCGTTCCTGGGCTGAGGCTGCAAGCACTTGGTCAGAGCTACATCCAGTCTTATCTGGATTCTCACCAGGGCCTAGAGATGACATCCCCCAGCCGCTCTCCTGGGCTGGACCTGTCTTTTCCCAGGACAGATTCAACTGAAGAGAGCATGGAAGCCACTTTCCTCTCTGCAGCGGGTCTCCCACCTGGGTCCGTGCCCGGCCCGGCCCCCTGCTCCCTGACACGGGCCACATTGATTCAGGAGTGAGTTGCCAAATGCCGGTATTGTCGACCCTGCTCTCTGCATTTAGGAAAACCATTCTCTGTCATTTGGTTTTTCCATCCATAGTTTTTCAACCCTGGTAATTTTAAAAGCTTCTCATGACATTTGTGCAGCTAACCAATGAAAAGCTCTTTTTGAAAAATCCTGACAATCTGTACTTCTTACATCTTTCCTCCTTGGCTTCCAAAGTGGGTCTATTAATTAAACAAAAGAAAAGATTACAATGTCCATTCGTTTTTGGCAGGTTGGCAACTCCAGCAGAGTTGATACTCTCCTGTCCTCTTTGTTTTCAGCATCCTTTCCCAACCAAGAACATGTTGAATATTCATTTGGAAAGATGGAAACTTCCAGGATCGTCACTCTTGGTGTTACTGTTTCTATTACGTGCAGTCCTCAGCCAGGTTAAGGCTTGATGATCGGTCCGTAAGGTAAACTTCTGGCTGAAGACACACAGCCTGAGTTTATCCAAAGCCCTGATGGTTGCCAGCCATTGTTTCTGAGAAGCAGGCATGTTTCTTTCCCTTGGCAACAACTTCGTATGGACATAAATTACAGGACGTTTCACATAGTCATGGCCCTACAGCTGAGGAGCAGGCACTGCTGTGTCTGCTGGGTCAGTCATGAACAGGGTTGAACGGTATGGGTCTTGAAAAAACAGGTAAATTGGAACATACTTGAACTTTACTAAAGCTTCTAGAGACCTTGGGATTTAGAAAGAGTTTGAAAGGATTTGCTAGTGTTGATGAGTTCATTTCAAAGAGTATTTACTAAGATCCTCTGTGGTCTGCTAGGGATACAAATGTTAGAGACAGCATCCTGTCGTCCTGTCCTCGGGAGCCCCCAGGTACCTGGGGAAAGAAATGAATAATTGTAACACAGTATCACATGTGCTATGAAGAGGTTTACCCACAGTTGCTTTATGAGGTCCAATGAAAGGAAAATGAGTTCCAACCACAGTTTGGGTGGGGGAGAGAGGTAATGGAAAGCTTAACATTTAAGCAGGATCTTGATGGAATTTTCCATATAGACACATTGGCAAAAGACATTTGAGAAGGAGGGGACGGCACGAGTGAAGGCCCAGCAGCCGGAAAGCTCTGGGAAGTGGCTTGTCGAGAGGCTGAGCAGACAGGAGGGTCAGGAGGTGAGGCTGTGAGGGCGCGCCCTGGCCAGCCTTCCAGGGCCCTTGCACGCAGGAACCTCCGTGCGTTCAACTCCACCTCGTGCGCCAGATGCCTTGCTGAGCGCTTAGCAAGCACAGGGTCTCTGTCGGACCCTTCTTGTGTCAACAGATGCGTGACGTGGGACGCAGAAGCCATGTTTCTCTGCTTTCATCCAGGGCGTCCCACCTCGACAGACAGTGGGGCTGAGGAAAATAAAATACTCATGTGGCACACCTTTGATTGGTGCGGGCCTAGTATAATTTTTGATAACAAAATAAGCCATGGTAATAATCAAGTGTCCAGTTGTTATTTTTTAAATTAGAAACCACTTGACCTGACTGCAAAAGAATCCATGATGTGATGCCGTTTCCAATTCACTTACTAGAAGCAAGTCAGAGCAGTGGGGGCGAACACCTAAACTACGGTTTTATTTAAAGTACTTCAAAGATGTTTGCTGTGTCTTTACAGGATGGTTCCTTAAATCTGAGGTCCGTGGCCCAGACAGAGTCATTGATGAGCTTCAAGGGAATCCAGGACAGCCTTTAAATTGTATACAAAACATTTTCTCTACAAACTATATTCATACGTCTGCTTCTGTGAGAAAGTCCGTGCTTTGATGCAATTCTAAAAAGGGTTTGTTGGACCCCAAAATAACAGGAGCCACTTATTCATGGGTCATATTCGTAATGTGATGTCTCCACTACTTCTTCAGTGCCCAGATGATGAAACCCCAGCCTCTCTGTAAGGGGGGCAGGGACCTGAGAATCAGACAGACCTGGGTTCAGATCCTGGCTCTGCCTTTTGCTGCATATGTGACCTCAGCTTCATTCCCTCCCTTCTGAATGTGGAAAGTAAGGTGGGGACTGATAATGAGATTCACACATGTGTAATCCAGAGAGCAGATGGGATTGCCAGGTGACTGAGATGGGAAGGCGCTGAGGATGGACCCTGGCGAGCATTGGTATCAAGGGGCTGTCCAGAAAAGGGGCTGATGGAGGAGAATGAGGAGAATTCAGGAAGCAAGGAGGCAAACAAGGAGAGAAGAGTGTCCAGAGCTGAGGGAGGGGACAGTGTCGAGCAGGGTGCCACTGTTGAGCAGAGTGGCCTCAGACTCATTCTGGTAGACAGGTCGGCAAAGACACCTTTTTATTGTTTTTATTGTGACCCCAGATCGCACTTCTCCAGACTGTGCTCAGGAAGTATTCGATGAACTAGCTGAAGGTTCCTTTTACTTATGTAACATAAATCTACTCAGTTCATGAGATCTCACCTTAAAAGTGTTCGGCCCTAACCTTCATTATTTCTACCTGTGCAATTGCTAAATAATACGCAGAGGATGGGCTGACAGACGATTGAGTGGGTGCGGTGGGCGACCTTGAGCAAGCCGCCTGTGTCCCAGGCCTAAGGGATGGGGCCTCGGTTACCTGTAAAGCTTCTCCTGTCTAAAGTGAGCCCTGCTTTGTCACTGCACAGTCAAGAAGGGGGTGGGGTGGTGGCAGTCAGTGTCTCTCAGTTCTTAATGCGGAACTCTGGTTCTGCTTAGAGCACTGCATCTTGTGGGATGCCCCCCTGTGAGCCACACGGCCTCAGTCTTCCTGGCGTCTCCGGTGCCCCTGTGGTGCCTGCGCCCGGTGAGGCAGGTGGTTAAAGGTATTGCATCTGAGGACATTTTTTCTCCCGAGGAATCCTGTTGTTTTAACACGGAAACATTACAAATGTTCTGTGAAACAAAAATAACGTTTGCCGAATGCCCACAGTGAGCTACGCCCTGTGCGAGATACCTTTACATACACATACATGACCTTGTTTGGGGTGAGAGTCCCCTTCATGGAGATTTCAATGACCTGCAGATCAAATAATGCCTCAGAGAAAGGTTTTCCTGGCGAAAACCACAGACAGGGAAAGGCTGGTATAACATGCCTGATGTGTAAGGTGAGTGTCCATCGGGCCTCCCAGGATTACCCAGTTTTCCAAGTCTCTGTTCTTTATTTGAAATTGACTTCCAAACCACATGACTTTCTGAGCAGGACATGCTTCACTATAGCTAGTTGGAAATTGTCCATGCGTGTGTGTGTTTGCAGATGACTGTCTCTCCATTTATTGCCCTATCTGCTCAGAGGTTCATTTCTTGTTGGACCTGTAGCCCCAAGCAAGTGTCACTGGAGCACGTGTTGTTCAGCGGTGCCCTGGAGAAGAGAGGGCTCCCCGGCCCCGCTCAGCTGGGACTGCATGCTGGGGCGCCAGGCCTGGGCCTTGGGAGTTGAGTTCAGGGATGAAAGGCCCAGGGAGGATGCTGCTTCTTGACTCAGTTTCCTCCAGCTGGACCCAGGGTCAAGTTCTTCATGTGTCGAACAGGATGTCTTAGGGTAACCCTTTCTCAGGTGTTCTAATTTAGGTTCTTCCAGTTAGTTCTAATTACTTTCTTTCCCAGAACGTTCTGTTTAGTTTCTTCTTCCAATGAGGCTGACAAGCACTCTTTGCAAATAGTTTCCTCTGGGGCCCGGAGCCCTTCTGTGAGCGCCCGGACTGAGCTGGCCACACAGCAGTCTCTTCCGGTCTGGTCCGCCATTCTAGTGTTCTCTCTCACATGTTTATGTAGTCCAGCGTGAGAAGGCATTTGTTTTCTTACTTATTGATTGGCTGCCCCCCCACCCCTGCCCCACCGCAATGGAACACTACTTGGCGAGAGTGGAGACCTAGTGCCTCATCCCCTGCTGTGTCTCCAGAGCCCAGAAAAAATACTTGTACATAGTTGATGCTTAATGAAAATGTGTTGAATGAATGAACAGAAAGCTGAGAGAAGGAAAGAAAAGGAAGAAACTGAGCAAAGGAGAGGGAGGAAGGGAAAGACAGAAGGAGGGAACTTTAACAGGGACACGATCTCTTTCTGTATTAAGACTGACAAGATCACAGTCATCAAAGCTCATGCGGGGTGCCCTGCTCCCTCAGTGGTGCCCATACCCCTGGAGCCCAGAGCAGAACCCTTAGGCCAGATTGGGGTACGCCTAAGCTATTCCAGCACTGGGGGGCCTGGAACCACCCTCCCCACACTACTTCCTTGGGTCCTCATAGCTCCTTCTCTAGGGGGAGCCTTGGTCCCAGGACATTAGCCCCACATTAGTGGGGAGGCAGTGAGGTCTAGCCCAGAGGCCCAGAGCAGGGCAGTAGGGTGTCCCCTGCTCAGCCACTGCCTCTCCACCTCCTGAGTGTGCAAGGTGACATCTACCTTGTGGATTTGGAGTAAGAAGGGCATATCCATGGCAGCTGCTCTATTTGTGGCTTGTGACATCCGGGCCAAGGATCATTACTTCCCCTCCCTACATGTTCCTGCTCATCTGTGTAGGCACAGCAGGTGGAGGGAAAGCAAAGGAATGTCCCCTCCCTCTGTCTTCCTGCCTCCCATCCTCGCTGGCTCACGGTGGAAGCCCCTGGGTCTGGAGGCTGCTGCAGATGGGACAGGCAGTGTGCTGTGGCCCATCTGCGCTGTAGTGACCACAGTGTTGCCGTTCCCACTCTGGCATCGCCTCGTGGAGATGGCTTGGCTGGAGGCACGTGTTTCCTTGGCTACCGCTCATGGCCAGTGGGAGCTGACACACTCTTCAGTGTGTATTTCAGCAAGTCCAGCCGGTGTGACGCCCTGCAGACCGGCTTCTCCAAGAGGGCGTGGGCCACACAGCCAAGAGCAGCGGGGAGGCTGCCAGGTTTTGAGAAAGTATTTGAGGCATTGAGGCCGCACAGGGCCCCACACCCTTGCTCACTCCGGCCTGCAGTTTTAATATGGGCGGGGGCTGGATTAAGTGTCTTGGCAGAAGCCAGCAACCGGAGTCCTTTCTGGCAGAAGGTGGGGAGTGCACATCAGGATCACATTCCAGATGCAGGGACAGAGATTTGGGAAGGATAAAAGAAAGAGAGTGAGAAAATTAAATGTGGTGAGAAATGGATTTTCCCTTTCTGCCGTCTGAAAATAATTGAGTTATGTTCTTTTGTAAAATAATGTGCTTTGAGATTTTTTTCCTTCCCCATTATACTACCAAGTATTTTACTGGTTTGAAGAGAGAAATAAAGCATTCCTGTGGGCCCTGAGCTGTGACTCCCACCCAATGCCTCCCACTTCAGCCAGGTTCTGAGAGGTGGCTCTGCCATCTGTTGAGACTGTGGAAATGAGAACAAGGGTCTCCCAGGGAAGGCGTGGCCAGGTCTCCTGTGTCGGGCCCTGGCTGGCTCCTCCCCATCTTCCAGTCCCTGAAACCCCTTCCCCAGACAGAGCCTTCCCTTCCTCTGGACTTGAAGGGCTTAGGCACATTTGTCTGGAGACCTTCAAAGGTGTCCGTCTCACCTCCTGCTGTCCTGTCTGAGTTTCCCATCCCTCCTTCTCAGCTACCCCTGCATTCTGCTCCTGGCCTCAGTCACTGTGGTGGTTCAGCAGGAGGCCCCATGTCATGGTTGCACTTGCAGTGAGGTCTTTTTACTATCAGCCCAGAGAATATTTAGTAGCTCTTAGTGACTGTACTTTAATCGTGGAATGTGATAAGATGAGACTTCGGGCAGTTGTTCAACAGAAATCCCATTAGATGGGTGTGCATTTCAACACAGCCTTGCTGAGGGACAGGCAGGAAGAAGCTCGGGGCTTGCAAGAGCTTTGACTCCAGAACCAGATATCATAAGTTCGTATCCTGGCTTAGCCCCTACCAATGGATGGCCTTGTGCAAAGACACAACATACTGTGCCTCAATTTTCCCATCTTTGAAATGGGTGCAAAACAGTACTTCTATGAAATAATGGACATAAAGTGCTCATAACAGTGCCTGCTACTGCTCAACTAATGTTACTTAACGTCATCGCCATGGTCATCAACATCTTTACTTATCACCCAGCGGCCTTGTACAAGTTACCTTGATTCTCTGAGCCTTGGCTTTCTTACATGAAAATGAGTACCATCCCGATAGCATTGTCGAGGAGATGTCAAGATAATGTACGTGCAGACTCTTAGCCCAGGGCTTGCCACCTTGGAAACCTGGCAGAAGTGAGTTCCCTGGCCCCTCCCACACAGCCTGCCCTGGGTAGCCTGCCAGCTGCTTGGACTCAAGGCTCCCTTTCACTCTAGTGTGGCTGGCTGTGTAGTGGAAAGTATAGTCCTCAGTAGGTATAGTCCTTAGCAAGTATAGTCCTATTTTAACCTGGCACAAGTTAGCACAATCTTCAGTCTAAATGGTCAGCTCCTTTCCCACCCTCCACTTCTCTCTTTGCCTCTTCTCTTCTGCTGTGAATCAGGCAGGCCGTTCGCCCTGACGGCCTGTACATGTCCAGGGTACCGAAGACGTGTAAGACTTCCTGCCTGGACATCAGACTTGACACGCCTAAAACACTCTCCTGACCCCATTGCCTCATCCATACCACCATTTTCCCATCACTCCTGAGTTATGTTCAACTCGACCTCTGTTGGTCGAATTAATATCTTCGTTCAGTAAAGGCCTGTAGTCCCCATGTCAGGTGACTTCCGTTATGTCATCTCACTGCTCTTCACAATGTGAAGGGCATATTCAAAGTCATACGGTTAACTTTTCATAAAGTTTCGGGTCTTTCTTAAGCTAGAAGGTCGAAGGAGAAGACCCAAATTCCTGCCCTTGAAGAAACTGCAGTTTAATAGGGGTGATGGACACTTTAGAGCTACTTGTAACAGAAGCGTTCACATGGTCCTAGAGGAAAGGCACATGATACAGTTTTGGGTTCAGGAATGATTTCTTGGAGAATGTGACCCTCATGCTGAATCTTCAAGACTAGGGAAGGAATTTCTGGGCAGAGAAAGGCGGGAAAGTACTGGGGCAGAGGGCATGGCCTGGGGAACTAAGGCACAGAGGCGGGAGCCGGCAGGGTGGGGGGGTGACAGCACACGCTCTTCAGTGTCACTGGAGCATGGAGGACCCTGCGTGCCAGACGCCAAGGGACCCAGACTTGATTTCACAGATCATGGGGTGCCGCGGAGGGAAAGCCTGTGTGTGGTCTGTGCACGTGTCCCGTTTATCCGGGAAGGAGTTCAAAAGCCTGCAGACTGACTGACTGACTGACTTCTCTGTCCCCAGACCATCACAGTCACGCGCTTCTGCCTGGGCTTTATGGGGCCACGTTTCTCCCCATAGGAAATGGCCAATAGTCCAAAAGAAAATGGGTCAAAGGTACTCAAGCATACAGTTCTTGGAGATTCAAATGCAAATGACTTAACTATCCGAAATGATGCTCAGCTTCCATTCGTAATAAGGAAAACACAATTCCATGTTACACAAAGATACCATTTGTCACTTCTTAGAGCATCAAAGACCAGAAAGGGTCATTTCTTCTGAGATGGCAAGATGTAGGCTTCCTCGCACATCGCTGGTAAAAGTGTAATTTTGGCACCTTCTCCTTGGAAAACATCTTGGCAATATTTATCAAAATTATAAAAGCACATACTCTTTAACCTAGTAATTCCACTTCTCAGCCTGTTGATATCCTTATATTTAGAGGAAGCAACAGATGCACACAGTTATTTATTGTAGCCTGTTTGTAATTGCAAAAGATTGGAAACAGTCTAAATGCCATAGAAAGAAAACTGGTCAAGTAAATTCTATTTTATTCATACAAATGAATGCTATGAAATCTTGAATAAACAGAATGAGAACTTCTGTATGTGTGGCTCTAGACGGATTACCAAAATAAAGTATTGGGTGAAAAGGAAAACACTGTAAAAAGAAAGTTTTTAGCCATAAGGTTATGCCCTCTTGATGTTGGATAGTTCACACTCCGGAAATGCTTAGGTCTTAGGGAGTGCTATTTTCTTGTTCATTGTAAAGACACTGAAGAAAACCCTTGAGTATCCATCTATCTGAGTTAAACTTTATACAAATATTCACAGAGTGGACATTTCTCATTAGTTTAATGTTTAAGTTTTAAAGACTCTAGCAAAATATGATGTAAACTGTTTGTAACTTTTTGGATTCTTACCAACAGTGTAGGAAAATTCCATTTCTGCCACCCTAACAAACTGTTGACTTGTTTAAATTTTATTAATTTTAGCTTTTTAAGTAAGTTTGTCTTATACTCTTGCTGCTATTTTAGTTGCATTTTTGTAAGGATTCATGACGAGCATTTTTGCAGATGTGCATTTAGTAGTTATAAGGTTTTAGTAAAATGTGTGCAGACATGACTTACCTGTTTTGTTGTATATTTGCGCTCCTCTAACACACAGGGCCGGGAGCAGCACAGATGTGTTACGAAGCAACGTCACTCTCAGTTCTACCCCTTGAATAACAGGAGTGGCTCTTGCTTCGTGCACGTGGTCCATGCACGTGGCCCATTTATCCGGGAAGTGGTTTTCAATACATGGACAATATTGCCAGTGTTCAAAAGTTTCTTGGTATACACACTATACATGCCATACACTTTAAGGAATAACCTGCAAAAAAAGAAGAAGAAAAAAATGAATGATTTGCATTATTAATGCACTTCATCACTTTTATAAGTTCAAACATTAATAGAATAAAAAGCCTTCCTTTTTATTGTTAAAAAAGAAAAGAAAAAGAAAGTGGAAAAAACAAATATACATGCATATATGATCAGATATACATAAAATACCTGCAGAAGGAAAAATAAGAAATTTGTATATTGTTCACTATAATGAGTAGCTGGGGTAGGGAAATAGGAGGAAAATATTTTATTCTTTATTCTTTTGCACCTTTTGAATTTTGAACCATATTGATGTTATTTTTTAAAAATACAAATGAAATGAAAGTAAGAAATTCAAACAAATGAACCATTACCACAGGGAATTCTTTAGATCTGGGACTAGAGTACCTACTCCATGGATTCTCTTCATCTCACAGTCAATTAAGGAAGGGAACCTGGCCCCACCTCCCAAATTAAAGGAAGAGCATAAAAATAAAGTCCGAAGCAAACACGACAACACTGAAGTGAGTTACGCTGAGCATGTCAGTGTTTCACACTTATTTCAGTATGCTTGAGATATTTTCCAATAACAAGCTAATAGTTCCCATGGCGTGGCTTTGATGTTCTGCTCTGGGGTTGTCGAAGCCTGTTAGTTACGTTTCCATCCGTCCTCCACAGTCCCACCCTACGTTTCATCACTGCCCACTACCGCCTCCCAAACATGGGACCAACTTTTTTAAATTGTCATTTTTAATTCTCATCAACGTATATTCATTACTTCCCTTCACAAGACTATAATCTCTGAAAAGAATAAAGACTGTGCCCAAGAAGTCAAGAAACTTCTTTTGTAAAGGGCCAGATAGTAGGCGGTACCAGCCGGACACTCTCTGTGGTAGCTGCTCAGCTCTGCCGCTGCAGCCCTGGATGGTGTGCAAGTAACGGATGTGGCTGCGTCCCCATGAAACTATTTACAGAGCAGGTGACAACCCAGATTTGGCCAAAGGACTGCAGTTTGCTATCACCTAATCCATAGTTTACTGGTATTGAATTTATTGTTGTATTCCTTTTCACTTTCTCCCTTTTCTTTGGCTTCTTCTGGGAAATGGAGGATGTTTCTGGGATGTGTGCCTGTGGTGTACATATGCGTGCATGTGTGGCCCGTGGATGGGGAACTGAAACAGGAAGAAGGAGAGACAGTGTGTGTCTCTAGATCAGCGAGGAATCCACACTTACTATTGAGTAACTCAGGCAGCAGTGGAAATGTTAAGAAATAATTTTTAAAGAAAAGGTAAAAATCACGATTCTCTTTCAAATATGAAGTGAACACGTATAAAGGATTTTCTTTAGCTCACTAATTTATGATGGAACCAGTATGATGTGACGACTGGTTCAACGCAGAGTGCAAGCACACTCGAAGGCCGTTGCGGGTGCGGACAGGAATGTGCTGTACATGAGAACTGGCCTCTTGGGGAGCGGGGATGGCTTAGTATCTGCATCTCCACTGACAAAACTCATTCCCATCACTGTCGATTTTCTACAGTGCATAGACTTGTGAAGAGCTGAGCTAAAGAGAGTGAAAGATGCAGACCTATAAAATCAGATGATCCAGAAAAGGTTATCAAACAATGACTAATTATTTCCTGGAAAAGATACCTTTTTTTTTTTTGCTTTTTTCGAAGTTTTTCACATGTTTGTGTGATAGAAATAACATTCAGTACATTAATGTTACTCTAGTTTATTATAGAGGATCTTGAAACCTAGGCATGAGGTTGTCAGAGTCAGTGTGACTGACCAGTGACAGTGAGCCCCGGCAGGGCCTTGAACCTGTGACAGTACAAGAGGAAGCAAGTTTGCCAGCTGTACTCTAGGTGAGGGCTGACGTTTGCCCAGTGGCAGGGAGGGGGCAAAGGGGACAATGCCTGAACTGTTTCTGAAGAGGCAGTGTGGTGACATGGGATTGTATGGGAGTGGGGTTGAGAACCTGCCGTTCCTACCCCTGCAACACTGGGCAAGACGGGCCGTTTGCTCATCTGTGGTTAGGGAGTAACATTAATTGTCTCAGAGGCTATTATATTAAATGAGAAAGCACATACCTTAGTGCTGTGGACTTTCGGGGCCATGGCAGTTTGTAATAAGGGTTAGTTTCCCACCTTCCATCTGGGGTGTGCCCTTGGGCAAAATATTTCAGCAATCTGAGCTTAGGTTCCTTTATCTGTTCGAATGCAGAACATGATATCCACCTCACCGCATTGCTTTAAAAATTGGCAAGTAGTGGTTCCAGGAAACACTGGTTTCCCTTTGGGGTTCGGGAAGGCCCCACAGAGGGGCTGGCCGCTAAGTCAAGACCTGATGGATGAGTAGCTGTTTTGTACATCAGCATTTCCAGATTTCATAAGATTTCCCAGCACAATAATTAGCACACATATAATTCAGTTTTATTTTATTTATTTTCATCACTTCATTTTGGGCCATTTTGTTTTCTTTTAAGTCACTGAGTTTTCAGGCATGTCATGGTATGGGGTATGTATTCTGGTCATAGTAAGTGGGAAATAGTATGAAACTGTTGAAGCTTAATTGGGGGTGGATTATAAATGGAATGTATGAGGTCTGTCCAGAAAGTATCCAGCCATTTACTATGAAACATCAAAACATTTATTGAAGAAGATACAAGATACAAGAAGCATTGTGCCTAGGACAATGATGCCTCAGTCCCCTTCAAAGTAGACACTTTAGGACCTCACACAATTCTCCCAATCACCATCAGCTGCCCTGTTGTGTTTTCTTGAATCTCATTGATGATCTGAAATATCTTCGCTTTCAAAAATTTTGGTTTTGGGAAAAAGCCAAAAGTCACAGGGCACCAAATCTGGGCTGTAGAGGGACTGAGTCACCTGGGTGATTTGATGTTTTGCCAATAAACTCTGCACAAGACGTGATGCATGAGTGGGCTCATTGTCATGATAAAGCTGCCAATCACCAGTTGCCCATAGCCGCAGCCTTGTTAATCATCCAAATAGTTTCTGCAGGGGAATGTTCGAGCTTAACGTAAAATTTGATGCAGATTCATTGCTCTACTCGCTCACGAATTTTGATTGTGATGACCACACAGTACACATGCTCACTCAACAGCATCTACCAGCCCCACTGACTAGCGCAGTGAAGTTGTCATTGTTCACACATGTGCATCCCAGGCCACTCTCCTTGGCTGCCAGGTTACACTGATGTCGTGCAAACTGTTCTCGTCTTATTAACAATGGCTGGACTTTTTGTGGACAGACCCTGTATACTGTGCATGTGATTTATGTTTATCTAAAGCTCTGTTAAAAACTGCAGGTTTGGGGGACAGTCCTAATCACAAGTAGCAATAAAATGCCTTAGGAATTCTATTATTTTGGCACCTCAACTACATCTCCCAGATATTCTTTCTCCCAGGAACAATACAAAATTATTTTCCAGACCACTGGAAATGATGTTCATGTCACTTGTTGTTCATGAAATCCATCCCCCCACCCGCCGCCCCACACCCCGTCTCCCTTTCTCTCCCATTATTCCCTGGAAACGATACTCAGGGAATATGAGCCAGCCAAGACTAACTTTACTGGTTTATAGCAATTTAAGGAATTTGCATGAGGATTTCCAGGTGAAGCAGAGAAAGCCTGGCTCCTGACTTTCTTGGCTTGCCTTGTGGTCGTCAGTCTTCCTGGTCTCGTGTCGCTATTGCTGATGTCTGGTAATAGCACTGTCAAGCGCTGGTCCAGGTAGGACTCCAGAGCAGGAGCTTTGCCCCCAGGGCGACCCCCCAGCATGCTGTCTTTCTGCCTGTCTGGGATTCCTGCCCTACTTTCTTTTAGCCTTGGTTGCCCTAACTCTCCCCTTCTAGTGAGAAGCCTCCTTTCCTTTTGTGCTTTTAATGTCTCCGGAAATCTCTTCTATCATGCATTTCCCTGTCTCCCAATGACAGCCTTTATATAACAGCATAATCTGCTGATACTTGATAGAAATTAGGGGAGGGGAGAGGGCACGAGAAGAGTTTATAAAATGAAAGACTGTCTCTTTTGTTCTTCCGTGGAGCCCTTGTGTCAGAGTACCTGAAAGCCAGCTCTGGGAAGAATGGAGATGGAGCTTGTTTGTGAAACCAGTACACTGACCAAGAAACTCATGGGTGCAATCACAAGGAACTTTTTTTCTCTCGCAGTTCTTTCAACAGTAATTCAGTAGGTGTTCTTTCGTTGGCCTTGGTTGAAAACGCAGGTAGTCTGTGACTTTCCTGATCACTCTCAAGTAATAAAAATTCTTAGGACCACTGGAAGTTGACAACACAGTTTCAATTCAGTTCTTAAAATGGTCCAGTCTATGTAATAATCAAAATTTCCTATATGCTTTGATGGTACCTCTGCTCCCCTCTGCAAACCAGAGCCTGCTGCAGGCGAGAAAGGATGGGGGTCCCCGCGCCCCCTTCCACACACCCTCCCTCACTGGGGACCAGGTTTCTGACCTGCGGGGTGTGCAGAGAGGGAAAGGAAAGGCAGAAAGCTCTCACTTGATCAGTCCTGTTGGAAAATATCATCTGGAGGGTCTTTAGAGCTGACTTCTTCTCTCATGGATTCTTTTGTGGGTTCTTCTGAGACCCTTTCTGGGAACATTTTGAACTCTATTTCCCCTAACACACTTCCCTAGCTGGCCACCCTTTCCTCAGCTGTTTTTTCCAGCGGTGCCTCTACACAGACACTTGCACCTTCCCGTGGGATTTTGTTAGGCGCAATTTCAGATAGATCCAGACTGGCTCTCTCCCCAACATGCCCCCTGTCTGGCCCACAGCGGCACTCACAGATCGCCTGCCCTGGCGGTCCCCAGGGCATTACAGCGTCTAATGTAATGTAATGTAATGTAATGTACATTACAGCATCTAATCTTGTAAATTTTCCAGGCGGGAATCAGACCCAGAGCTCTGTGTCCCAATAATTGTAAGGAAACCAAGTCAAACCCTCCAGTGATCTCAGTGAAGCTTCTTTCTCTTAACCCGAAGAGAAGAGCCCCCCCCCCCCCCCCCCCGTGTCTGGGGGCGGGAGGGATATGCCTACACAGCTGTCCCCAAAATCTTCTTTCAAGCTTCATTTTCCCAAAACAGGTCTTTCCTCACCATGAGTAAGGGATTCAGAGTTACGTAATGAGTTTATCCTTCAACTTAGAAGTTTTGTTGCTAGTCTCTTCAACGTGCAGCACGCACTGGTCTCCCGCCTCACTGAGACAGTGGCCTCCAACTCTGTCTTCAGCACTGCCTGCGCATCTGCTGAGCAGCCCTGCGCCGCACTGCAGCCTCGGTCTCCTTGTCTCGTTTGGTGCTTGCAATGATCTCCTTTTAGAAAGAAAGAAACTGAAAGGTTCCAGGATCATTTTAAAGTGTTCGGATAGTGTTAGGGCTGGGGTTGGAAGCAACTTTTTAAAATAGTTTATAATTTCCATTTTGATTGCCTCTGTAAACAAAGAGTACTTAAAGGAATGTCTGTAACTTGTAAATGGATAGATTAAAATAATTCTTTTTGTATTAATTTCTGATTTTGTTGTTTGGGTTTTTTGGTCAGAAATATAGTTCTAAATGAGTTCTAATTTTAGAATGTAGTGAGGTTTGTATGGTGGCCTGATATACAGGCAGTTTTAGTTTCATGGATGTTTGAAGATTGTATTTGCTTACTTGTTGTTGTTGGGTAGGGTTCTGTGGCTTGCTCTTAATGTGGACGGTCTTAGCTTTTAGGTCAGCATCTTATACACAGCAGACCCCGACACTAAAAATCAAAGACATTTTGGAGGTGCTTATGACCTTGAAATACCAAATTATCATTGAAAACATTGGTGAATCTGAAACTCTACTGTATTTTTGTAAAGCAGGAAGTCTTACCTAGATCTGTAAGATTTGGTGGTAAGGTTTTTTTCTATTTCTAAACCAGTTCTGGATGGCGAGGCAAGCCATGTGAATTCTTGGCCCAAGTCTCTGCCCCTAACTTGCCCCTGGGAAAGTTGCCTCCCCATGAAATACGGGTGTCAGACAGATGTTCTCATGGTCAGTTCTAATTCTCCAAGTCTGAGACTCTGCACTGTGGGCCTCTGGCTTGTTCTGTCCTGAGGGTCACGGGCAGTTCAAGAAAGAGGGTGTTCCAATAGAGAGTGAGTGTTTCTCGGAGAAAGCACGACACACAGGCAAATGCTGCACGCTGGTCCCTGGGAATTACAAAATCATTATTTAAAAAATTCTGAACTGCTGGTCTGTAATCAGTTGTAAAATCCCTGGGGTAACCCTTTCCTTGGTATGTTATGTGAACACTGGACCAAATTCAGCAACAAACTAGGTCAGAGAGAAGACCTGGAATGATACGCACAATGCTGGCATGTATCTTCTCTGTCTAGAAAGTTGCGCATGGGCTGGGTGAGGTGCGTGCTCCTCAAAGGAGACACAAACCCATTCTAGTGCTTCCTGTGCACATTCTCCCTGACACCCTTGACTGTGGGGTGGTTGGGACTCTCAGATGGGGGAAGCAGAGGGAAATATAACCTTCTCTGCAAATACCTGGTTCATTTCTTTATTTCAAATGTGTATTGAATCAACATCTTAATTATTTTATTCATTTTCTATCTGTTGAGCATTCAGTACGTGCCATCTTTTGCAGAGACAAGAATGAATAAGAGACAAGAAGTGCTAGTGGATTTTTGTTACTTTTTATCCCACCTAAAGAGGGACATGAGCCAACCACATTCTAAATACAAATAAGAGGGTGTGGTAAGAAAGGGGATGTGGTAGGAAACTGTCCATATAAATTTCCATATTAGAAAGTGGAGGAATAAGGGGAAGGAGTCGTGGTCTACCAAGGGCAGTCAAAAAGGCAGCCTTGAACTCATCAGAGCTCTGGGCCTCCCTCCAGCATCCTCGGAGGCTACTTTGGGGAATGAATCTTGAGGGTGAGCAATGGCCCTGACCCTCAAACATTGAGTCCTAGAAAAGAAATTGCTTGTAGAAATGAGCTCAGCCTAATCACTAAAATTAAGGCTGCAGAGGAAAACGCCCAATCTCTGTTTATGAATGTGCAAAACAATTTGCTAGGCACAGCTATTATTCAAGCAAGAGACTGTTCACAGATGGTGGCTTAGGCTGGGATTGGATGCAAAGGCTGAGACTATGGGCCATTAATCATGGTCCATGGATAGGCTGCTGGTGTGAGCGCGTACACTGGGCTGAGTCAGTGCTTACTGCAGGGGCTCGATGTCGAATCCCCTGTCCTACAGGTAATTAGAGAAATCCTCACAGCCACAGAAATCACCAAAAGCCCACAAGGCGGATTTCAGCCAAACCCACATGTCCTCACATTCTCCTCTCCTCCTTTCCCGTGCCTTCCCAAATGCAGAACAGTCCCAGCCTGTTGCAGTGTGTGCATTCAATCAGTGTCCAAAAACATCCTCGTCTGTTAGAGCCCGAGTCCTCTGAGAAATGTAGATTAAAGATTCTCTCTTTGTTCAGGTAGGTTACCGTCTAGACGTGGAGGTAAGGCAGAGCATGTATGTGTGCTACACACTCGTGTGCAAAAGGGGAACAACCCAAGGCAGTAAGTTTCTCCTCTCTCTCCCTGACTACCTTTTTCTCACCCTTTTAATCCCAGCTCAGTTGCGTCCTCCTCTGAGCAGCCTTCTCTGGCTTTCCAAGACTGGATGAGGCATTCCGGCTGTGTGTTATCACGAGCCTGTGTGTCCCCCATACGGCACTTTTCACACTGAGTTGTAATTGCCTGTGATACTGGTTGTGCCCCCTTTCCCATACTGTGACTTTTGCAGGAGCAGGGACTTTGCCTGTCTGTGTCACTCGCGGCATATTACATACTTGTTGTTACATTATAAACAGTTTGATGATATTCTCTGAGAGTGGAGGTAAAAAAGCATTTTAAGCTGAGGTGAAAGGCCCGAGGGATGAGTTGAGAACAAGAGGCGAGATGACATGGCTTTGCCTAGTGCGGTGGCCCTCAAACTGTGGTCCCTGGACCACCAGCATCAGTCTCACCTGGGGACTTGTTGGAAGTACAAATTCTGAACTCTGATCAGAGGCTGTGGAGGTGGAACCTGGCAATCAATTTTAGTAAGCTCTCTAGGTGATTATGATGTAATGAACTCTCATGCAGATTTGTCCCTACCTATGACTTTGGGACCAGGCATGACAAGTAGAATTTATCTCATGTGCTGCTTTTTAATCAACTGGCAAGCATTGTTGTTTGGAGATCTTGTGTGAAGGATTCTGAGGCCGTCACTATTCTCAGGGTGAAGAAGTGTCATGATTGATTAGTACTGTCTGCCATGGGTTGGAGACTAAGGTGTCTTCCTGTCCTTCACATCTGCCACCTCTGGTCTGGAGCCAGTTCCAGGACCCAGCCTCTTTTCTTATACCCCAGTTTGGGTGTCCTGCCCTTTGACACTAATCTTGCCTTGACTGGGTCTTTAGTACCAGACACTGGATCTCCCCCATACTGACTACCACACCTCCAAGTTTTGGTTGATGGCCTGCCCTGTCACTGTTTGACCGGACCCCTTGTTCTGAATTGGGACCTTTTTCTGGCCATTTTCATGCCCTCCTTCTGTGGCTAGATTATATCATTTTGGATCTGCCCTTGGACGTACATAATTCTGGTGTACCCTGAGAAAACAAATTTTCCCCCTTAATTTTATTTGCAGGTGGTAACACTAGTACAAACAAAGGCATGGAGGTCAGAATGTGCAAACTGGGGTGGAGTTCCATAGGGAGACTCTTCTGTCTGGATTAAGAACCCATGTCAAGGTACATTGGACTAAAACACTGGCAAACAGTTAGTAAGGTCAGACTGTGGTCTTAATCCCCCAGATGTGGAGGTGGGACTTCAAGCTGCAATAGAGAGGACAGCAAAGGCTCTGAGCTGGGGAAGGTGGTGACACTTGAAAGAGGTGCTGTAAGAGTTCTGACCTAGCAGATGTGTGCAGGGTGATCAGCAGGGGAAGGACCGAGAGGGAACTGCCAGTGTTACCCAGGCCTGATGTGGCCCTGGTCTTGGGAGCAGAGAAACTAACGTGAAAAAACCACTGGAGACACTGCTGAGGGGAATCAGTCAGCTGGTGGCTGACTTTAAGCAGGGGGTGAGGGGCAAGGAAGAGTCAAAGGTGACACTGTTTTGAAGCTATGTGACTGGAATAATGATGGTCCTAATTTAAAGAGGGAAGGCCACCCCTGGCAAGGTGGCACAGTGGGTTGGAGCATTGTCCTATACACCAAAAGGTTGTACGTTCGATCCCCAGTCAGTGCACATACAGGAGGCAATGGATCAATGTTTCTTTCTCACATCAGCATTTCTTTCTCTCTCTCCCACCCCTACACACCCCTTCCTGTCTCTCTAAAAATCAATAAACATAACCTCACATGAGGAGGAATTAAAAAAAAGAAGGAGGAAGAAGGGATGTGGGAGGAACTTGAGCACTTGACTTTCCCAGAAGGACTGCTGAGCAGGTATTTGGACACCCAGGACCACAGGACAGATGCAGGGCTGGGGTGAACAGGAATGTGGGTGTTCCCTCTCCCAGAAGACAGTAGAAAAGGGAGAGCAAAGAAGGAGCTTTAGACTCTGAGGCATGACCCTTGGGGAATGCCTGTATCAGGGGTAGAGGAAGAACCAGGAAAGGGACAGCCCACGAATAGAGCAACCAGCAAGCTGCAGGGGCAGGGACATGAATGGACAAGAGAGCACCAAGGGAGAGGTGTCTGTCTGCAGTGTGACTGCTGCAGAGAGGACAGGGGGAGAGAACAACTTGATGAATGTACCCGTGGGTTTATGGACAGCACCCAGAGTGCAGTGGGCCATTATGTATCAAGATGGCTCTTTTTTTTTCCAATTAGGTTTTATTGATTATGCTATTACAGTTGTCCCAATCTTCCCACCTTTTCCAACCTCCACACAGCACCCCCCCAACTCCCTCAGGCAATCTCCCCACCATTGTTCATGTGTATGGGTCATGTGTATAAATTCTTTGGCTACTCCATTTCCTATATTGTACTTTACATCAGCATGGCTATTCTGTAATGACCTATTTGTGCTTCTTAATCCCCTCACCTCTTCACCCATTCTCCCCCATATGCCCTCCCATCTAGCAACCATGAAAATGCTCTCTGTATCTATGTTTCTGTCTCTGTTCTTCTTGTTTGCTTACTTTGTTTTTTTGGATTCAATTATTGATAGATTTGTATTTTTGGCCATTTTATTGTTCATAGTTTGGATCTTCTTTTTTTAAATAAGTCCCTTTATTTATTTTTTTAAAGATTTTATTTATTTATTTAGAGAGAGAGGAAGGGAGGAAGAAAGACAGGGAGAGAAATATCAATGTTTGATTGCCTCTCACTTGGACCCCACTGAGACAAGGCCCACAACCCAGGCATGTGCCCTGATGGGGAATCAAACTGGTGACGCTTTGGTTCGCAGCCCATGCTCAATCCACTGAGCTACACCAGCCAGGGCTAAATAAGTCCATTTAATATTTCATATAATAATGGTTTCATGATGATGAACTCCTTTAGCTTTTCTTGTCTGGGAAGCTCTTTATCTGCTTCAATTCTAAATGATATCTTTGCTGAATAGAGCAGTCTTGGTTATAGGCTCCTTCCTGCTTTTCATGACTTTGAATATTTCTTGCCAGTCCCTTCTAGCCTGCAAAGTTTCTTTTGAGAAATTAGCTGACAGTCTTATGGGAACTCCCCTGTAGGTAACTAACTGCTTTTCTCTTGCTGCTTTTAAGATTCTCTCTTCATCTTTAAGCTTTGGCATTTTAATGATGATGTGTCTTTGAGGGGGCCTCTTCAAATCAATCTTGTTTGGGATTCTGTGTGCTTCCTGAACTTGCATGTCTATTTCCTTCACCAAATGAGGGAAGTTTTCTTTCATTATTCTTTTCAAATAGATTTCCAATTTCCTGCTCTTTCTCTTCTTCTGGCACCCCTATGATGTGAATGTTGTACCTCTTGAAGTTGTCCCAGAGGCTGCTTATACTATCCTCATTTTTTTTATTCTTTTTTCTTCTTCTTGTACTGATTGGTTGTTTTTTGCTTCTTTATATTTCATATCATTGATTTGAATCTTGGCTTCATCCACTCTACTGTTGTTTCCCTATAAATTGTTTTTTTTATTTCAATTAGTGAATCCGTCGTTTCTGACTGGATCTTTTTTATGCTGCTGAGGTCTTCACTTAGTTCCTTGAGCATCCTTATAACCAGTGTTCGAACTCTGATTTCAGTGAATTGCTTATCTACATTTCATTTAGTTCTTTTTCTGGAGTTTTAATCTGTTCTTTTATTTGGGCCATGTTCCTTTGTCTCCTCATTTTGGCAGCCTCTCTATGTTTGTTTTTATGTATTAGGTAGAGCTGGTATGACTCCATGTCTTGGTAGGTGTCCTGTAGGGTCCAGTGGCATAGCCTCCCCTATCACCCAAGCTGGGTACTTGAGATTCACTTTTCATGTGGGCTGAGTACACCCTCCTCTTGTAGTTGAGCCTTGGTTGCTGATGCAGATCAATGGGAAGGATTTACCCAGGTCAGTGAGCTGTAAGGTCTGGCTGTGACCACTTACCACCAACCTCCACCCTCTGTGGAGGATCAGCTATGGAGGGGCAGGGTGGTGGTGCTCTGATGTGGTCTGCAGCTGTCCACTGGGTGGCCTGGCCCTGGGGTTTCCTGGGTGGTGCAGGCCAAGGCCAGCCCCCACCTGTGTTCTGCCTAGGGCTACCCTGCCTGAGCTATAAAACAATCTGAGATGGCTGCTGCTTGTGCTGGGCTTGAAAATTCCCAGGAGAAGCCAAGCTGTGAAGGCTTGGCTGGCTGCTGCTAGTGTCAGGCCTAGAGCTCACTGAGGCTAGCTGTTGCTTATTTGATAGGAATTAAGGAGTTGTGAAGCAAACCAGACATTCATATGGAAAAGCAGCTTTGGGTGGGCTGGTGAGATGGGTGGGACGGAGTCTCTGGGGATCTCCAAGGTGGGACAAACAGTGTTAGCCACGTTGGTGGAGTCTCAGATATGGCACCAACTTGCTGGCTCTGTGGGGGTAGGGTTTAGAGAAGGGACAATGGCCTCTACTCCCCCTGATGCCAGACACTTCAGTTTCTCCCTGTATACCACTGGTGCCTTTCAAGCTGCTACCCCTGTGCTAGAGCTCAAAGAAGCTGAGACTGTAGTTTCTTAAGAGGAACTGTTTGGGGCTCTAGAAGTTTCTTCCACCGACTCAATCCCCACTGAGTTTTGCAGCCAGAAGTTGTGAGGACTTACTTCCTGGCACTGGAACCCTGGGATGAGGAACCTGGTGTGGGGCTGGGACTCCTTCCTCCATACACCCCTCCTGAATTTTTACCCACACACATGGGTGAGGGACTAGCCTGTTCTGTGTCTCTGCCCCTCCTACCAGTCTGAATAGATGTGGTTTCTTTACTTCCATAGTTGTCAGACTTCCATTCAACTCGATTTCTGATGTTTCTGAGTGATGGTTGTTCTGTAGTTTAATTGTAATTTTGATGTGGTTGTGTGAAGAGGCAAGCCGTGCCTCCCTATGCTGCCTTCTTGACCAGAAATTCCAGGGCAGCTCTTTGGTACCTAAGTTAACAGTGTGTCTCCAGGGAAATCCTGTTTTGGACACATTTACAGGTCCAGCCTACTGGACCTGAGAATTTTTTGATGGGGCGAAGTTACTCTTTAGAATCCTTGTGATCTAACTTGTGATCAGCTCCCTGCCCCCCTTCTCAACACACACCCATGCGTGAACACACACACACACTCTCCCACATCTTTCTATCAGTGACTCTTCTGAAAGCCCACATGGAAGTCACAGAACATAAATTGTCTACCATTTGCCACCAATTCACAGGCTCAGTTTTTCAGGGCTAACCACAGAAATGCGCCACAGAAACCATCTGCCAGGCACAGGTGTTCACGGCATTCACTGTGCAATGTACGTCATCTTGGGCAGCATTCACATTGTAGGCATCTTTCATATTTTGATATTTGTCATATTTTTATTATGACCATGTTGACTCTAAAGAGAGATTTGCATATTTACTGTGAAGACTTTCCTACATATAACATTAAAGTGGCTTTTTTAAAACAATATCAATACATTGTGACAATTATATATCAGGCGGAGGTCAGCTAGAGAAGAAAGGGATACCGTTTCCACTCCTCGCAGAGCACGGGGAGAGGTGGCAAGTCCCCAGCAGGAGAGGGGGGGCCGGTGCTGTGGTGAGTGGGTCGCCGGCTGTCTTCTCCCAATGTGTGGGCCACTAGCATGGGCTGTGGTCAGGCCAGTCCATTTCAATCTGACAATCATTTATTGAATATGGATACTTTTGTGCGAGAGGATCTCTGTCTAGGTTACAGGAGGAATAAAAGGTTCCTTCTACCTCAAGGAACTCAGGATCTAAGAGGGGGCGCCAGCAGGAAAAAACAGCGTGCAGTGACCCGGTGGATGAAGGGCTGGGGGCCCGCCCATTCCTGCCACAGCCACTGTTCCCGCCCATGGTGCCTCTGCCTTCTGTGCAGGGCACTGAATATTGGCCGTAAGTCATGTGTCGTTTTAACGGGCCTTTTCTTGTTGTGAGTCACTATTTAATAAACCTAATTCTTCTAGGCAGAAGAAGGCAACTTGTTTTAAACCAGTTGTTGAGATCAAAGCTTCTTAAGGCTTCTGCCCCTGGATTAGGCAGCTGTGGAGACTGACAGAGAAAGAAAGTGGAGTTTTTCTTTAGCTTTTCTCATTTTCCCATTCTCAGGGTATAGTTTCGTTGATAGTTCTGCAGGACAAGGCAAGGCATGCCTGTTCTTCTCTGCAGTTCTGAGTGCTCTTTGGGAAAGATGGAGCAGGATTTGCTCTCTTTGGCTTATCTGACTACTAGTGTCTTCTGGTCAAGTGCTGTCATACCTGGCACGTCCCTCAGCAGGTGCAGTCCTGAGAGGAGAACTGCGTTTGCCTAGCTTTATTTCCTTGCCAACCCGACTCAGTTGAGTTTGTAGTCTTCAGGAGGCTACTGATGAGGATGGCTTCTTTGCTTGTCTGGCCTTCTTTTCCTCTAACCTTCATGGGCAGAATGGACCTAGGAGATCATCCCGACCTCCTTACTATACAGATAAAGAGGCAGAAGCTCCTGAGGCTGCGAGTGCAACACCAGGGAGCAGTACTTTACAAGTGGAACTGCATGCTGGTTTACAGCAAAGAAAGGAATGGCAGAATGGAGAAGGAGCTCCAAAGAAAGAAGAGGAAAGTGATGCTCAAGGAGCGAATGAACAAACAGAAAGGATGATGTCAAGCATCTTTTCATATGTCTACATAAATCGGGGAAAATGGGACAGCTGTAATAGAATAACAACACAAAAATGAAAAAAAGAAACAAGAAGAAGGGTGTGCATGTGTAGAACACAGTTGTGTTTCCTGGGGCCGTTCACTGCCGGGTGCCTGGCCCAGGGGAATAAAGGCCAAGGACAGAACACAAGAAAGTTGGAGATGTCAGAGACAGGAGGGTGGGAAGCACAGCACTGTCCTCACTGCCCAAACATGTGTGGCTTTATTTATTTTTAAAACCAAAGGCAAAGCAGGCATAATAGTTTGCCCAGCCAAAGAAAGGAGCTTGTGCTGTGAACAGCCAGGATCATAGTTCAAAGGAACAGTGGGCCGAGGGGCACAGCGGCCCCTCACTCCTGTCACGCAAGACTCGGATTCAGAGGTGAGTTTCAGGACTAGCCGAAAGATGGGAGGCAGGATAGTGATAAGCTAGGAAGATTCCTTGGCCAGTGGAATAGGGAAACTGAGACAAACAGCTGAACACAACAGCCAAGGAATTTACAGCCCGATACAGAAGTCCACCTCCCTAGAGATAACATCTAGCCCTCTGTTTCAGCTCCAGGCCCACAAAAGCTAGCAAAACCAGGTGGGTGAAACCCGGACCAAGTGCAAAGACTAATGACCCCCTGCCCTGGTGCTGACCAATCAATGGAGACCGTAACTCTGAAAGGGCACACCTGGAAAACTGATACATATTCTACTGAAACCCTCCCTTGAGACCTCCCCTAAGGTCCCCCCACCAAGATTCTCCGCCCCCCCCCCCCCCCACAAGAGGGAGATAAGAGCCTCAAGACAAAGGACCCAGTGTGCTCCGTGCTCCTGGTCTGCCTTCCGGAAACAGCCAGAGCTTTTCCCTTTCCCTCTTCATTCCCTGCTTCTTCCCCCATAGGCACATACCTATCTAAACTCTAAGGCAATGGGCAGTGACAGCTTGTCCCAGCCTAATCCCCTGAACCTGTCCCCAAAGTCCCCTTTTCTCTGACTTCCCATTGAACTAAAAGTAGCCCCACCTCTTCTCATTTCTTTCCTGTAACATTTGTAGAGAGCCAAAGCAGCCCTGCCTAGATCTCTCCTGCTGCTAATTCTACACTAAGCCCCTCCTTGTTTTACTGTCCCCAGCTTTAATAAACAGTCTCCAGTAGTCACCTGGACTCCTGCTGTGAAATCTTTCCTACACAGTGTCAAAAACCCATATCCTACGGGCTTGCCCTAGGCAGACCCGCTCAGGGCCAGGCCCCGGGCAGGTAACAGCTAGAAAGTTTCGAAGAAGGGCTGATGGGGCCCTGTGCAAACTGGGGAGGACCTAGCAGGGCTGCTGGGGGGTTGGTACTGCCAATACCGTAGAGATGAGACCACTGGGGGCCTTGGAAATAAGGAGGAAGAGCAGATATTTTAAATAAAATAGCAACACATATAAATGAGAAGATGGAAATGTAACTTTGATCTAGATTTATAGGAAAGTAAAACTAACGTTATCTGCCTTTAATGCAGGTTTCTAACTTTCCAGCAGATGGAGATGTTACCACATGAAAGAGAAGTTTGACGGGGTACCCTGCCCCAGCCTCCCTACTTCCCAGAACAGGATGGTTTGTTTCTTGGCAGTGAGACACAGAGAGGACCCCTAAAATATGTACACTCCAATCCTTACAGAAATGACAATTTTAAAGAAAGTTTAGGTGTTACCAAGGCTCCGAATTCAGAGGGTAAGCTTTTTAAATGGTGAAAGCCTTAGCCAGTTGTTCCCTCCTGGCTTTGTGAGAACTGGGCAAAAACCCTTTGTTTTCTAAGCTTTGTGTTTGGAAATCATAGGCAGAAAAGGGTTCTGTTTGTCTTCTAATCAACATACATTTGCATTACAGTACTTGCTACTTTAGGAGTCAGAGTTTCAGGGTTTTTCTTTTTTTGTTTTGATTTTGTTTTTTTCCCCCCTGGTCCCTTGAGGTTTCCTTGCCACCAAGGCTAGCATTGGGGGTCAAGTTGCTTTCACAGCCTGCTTGCATTTTGTTTAAGGCTCTGAGGACTTGGGCAGAATGTTGTTATCACGCGTCTGAAGAACTGAATAGCTGTGTACTTGGAGCTAGCTGCTAGGCATAACTCATTAACATTAAAAAAAAAACCTGCCTTAGTGGCTATAGAAAGGGATCTTTTTGACAGACTGTTGTCTGGGTGATCTCAGGTGTTGGAGAAATATTTTCAGATCTGCTCAGGATGCTGTGGTTGTGGTTGTCTCCAAACCATGGAAGTGGTACCCATGAATCAGGGCTTACAAAAGCGTTAGCCCTAGCTCGACGACATGGCCTTAGGTGTAAATAGAATATTGTTTTATCTCCCCCAATGCCTTCTCCTAGTGAGTTTTAAAAGAACTCAAAATTCATTCAAACATGTTTTTAGGAAAACCATAATATGTTCTACTTTACTTTTAGGTTCTAGTCTTAAAATAAACTCCAAGAGGGGAATAAATGGGTCAGTAGGTATGAATTATGTTGCCTGAATTCTACCTTATTATCCCAGAGGCATTGGACTAGTCATGCAAAGATACCACTTTCACCCTGAACTTGCTTTATGTGCCATCTTTAAAAAATAACTCTTTTTGTTGTAGTTGTTCATTTAAGTATATAGTTAATGGCAAAGACTCAGAAGGGAATTTCAGGCATGTGGCTCAGAATCCCAGTCAGCACCATTTAGGAGCAGCATCTTGGAGATTTTTTCCTCTAAGTTCACACAAAGGTTACTCACCCCGCCTTGGCCAAGGGACCTCTTGCTGCCTGCCTGCCAGGGATGTCTGCATCTTCTTTTGATCTTCTCTTTTTTCCCCCAACCCAGAGCTATTTAATCTCTCCTGGGAGGGGCAGAGGCATTTGTTATTTGGCCATCAACAGTTAACTGCTTTTGTGGCTTACATACGCACACAGAAGACGAATCAGAACTGCATTCAGGATATCACGCGTTCTCAGTAAAACCAGAGACTTGACTTTACCTTGTTTCACATAAATTATCCCTTGAATTTGTCCAGAAAGAAGCAATCAATTTGCATTTTAACACTCTGGAGGGCTTCTTCCATCTCTGCTGTATAGCTGCTTGGTTCACTCCCTTAGCCTTTGTGTGCTTCATTCGTCTGCTCATCAAACCCATGTGGAGTACCCACCACAAGCCAGGCACTGCGTAGGAGGAGAATGCAGGTGAAGCAGTGGGAATTTAGCCCCAGTAATGGGGAATGCAGCAACCTTCACACATGCTTTGTTTGTTTGGGGTCAGTAATGTCATTTTTGTTTGCGAAGGACTGATGATTTTTCCATCTACCAGAATGTGTTCCCTCCCAAAAGGTTTTCTGTTGTTCAGCTCTACCTGTGTGCCCAGCTGCACACGAAGAAGGGAAGACTAGAAACAAGAAAGCAAATCTCTGTGAGGCAGGGTGTTTTGGTAGGAGAGCATCCCGGCGACTGGAACTTGGCCACCGACTTCAGTTACGGTTTTATTAGAGTGTCGATTTGATTCCTTGGAATACAATGGGAGGGGGCAGGGGTTTTGATTTTATGGATTCTGGCATATTGGCTCCATTTTTTAATAAATTATGGTAAAATACACGTAACATAAAATTTACCATCTTAACTATTTTTAAGTGTACAGCAGCATTAAGTATACTCACGTTGTTGGGCAACCAATCTCCAGAACTCTTTCCTTCTTGCAAAACCAAAACTCTGTACCCCTAAACCAGGGGTCTCCAGCCTCTGGGCCACAGACCAGTGCCAGTCTGGGCTGCTTAGGATCTAGGCTGTGCAGCAGGAGGTGAGCTTGAATGTAATGTGCTTGACTCATCCTGAAACCATCCCTCCCACCCCTGGTCTATGGAAAAATTGTCTTCCATGAAACCAGTCCTTGGTGCCAGAAAGGGTCAGGGACCGACCCCAGCCTCTGGCAAGGTTACTCTACTTTCAGCCTCTGAATTTGACTAAGTACCTCCTATAAATAGAATCATACAGCATCTTTTTGTGACTGGCTTATTTCACAAAGCACAATGTCTTCAAGGCTTATCCATGTTGAAGCAGATATCAGAACGTCCTTCCTTTTTACGGCTGAATAATATTCCATTGTATGTACATACCACATTTTGTTTATCCATTCATTCGTCAGTGGACACTTGGATTGCTTCTACTTGTTGGCTCTTGTGACTAATGCTGCTATAAACATGAGTGAGCAAATATCCCTTCAAGATCCTGCTTTCCATTGTTTGCGTAAATACTGAGAAGTGGAATTGCTGGATCATATCATGCTTCTATTTTTAATTTGTTGAGGAACTGCCATGATGTTTTTCATAGTGACCGCCCTATTTTACATTCCCACCAACAGTACACAAGGCTTTCAGTTTCTTCAGTTCTCACCCACAATTAGTATTTTCTGGGTTTTAGGGGTTTTTTTTTCATAGTAACCACAACCTAACGGGTGTGAGATGGTGATTCCTTTCTTAAGGGCAAAATAATAGAACAGAATGAACACCATATCCTGAGTAATCCCTGCCTTTTCAGACAAGAGATACAAATCACGAAATGCTAATGTTTGCCACTATATACCTGGTATCAAAACCCAAATGGTAATAAAAATCAAACAGCATAGGCCCAATGAAATGTAGGCCAAAGGTTTAAGAGAACTTATATTACATTTCTTCTCTGTTCGTATTATGTAGTTTGCTTTTCTGTTTTGGTGAACTCTTTGTATGGCCTTAACTGGACAAGGAATGTAGGAGGTCATTAGGGAGGACATACAAATATAGATAGAACTATTGGAAGATTTTTGTTTTGTTTTGTTTTAAAGGTTTTATTTATATATTTTTAGAGAGAGGGGATGAGAAAGAAAGAGTGGGAGAGAAACATCAGTGTGTAGTTGCCTCTCGTGCGCCCCCTACTGAGGACCTGGCCTGCAACCCACATTCCCAGGCATGTGCCCTGACTGGGAATCTAACCGGTGACCCTTTGGTTCACAGGCCCAAGCTCAGTCTACTAAGCTATACCAGCCAAGGCCTATTGGAAGATTTCTGGATTGCATAGACAAGCTTTGGAAAATTTGACTTTCTTTTACATAGGCCTACAAGGTTAAATCCAGTTTTGCCTCTTTTATCTTCCTATGACTACCCTGTGATATAATCTTCCCCTGACCTCCAGCACTCTGAACCCACAGACAAACACCTTGTATGTCTTTGGTCTATACTTGGGCTGCCCATTTGTCAGAGCTTGCCCTGAGGAGTAGTTTATTATATTGGCTTATCCAGGGATTTCTCTTGGAGCCTGATGTACACAGTATAGTGGGAAGGGGAATGGTAATCATCTGGATTACTCAGAGAGGTCACATCCTTTTATTTCAAAAATATTGGGCATTTAAAGGGAAGCATCTCTTTTTCCATCCCTCTCCCCAGTTTTTTAGGTAATTATGGACAGCTAAATCTATCGCAATGAAACCAAAGCATCAGGCTATAGCTACATAATCAAGATGAAGTAGGGTACTGAGTCTAGGAGAAGAGCCCACATTACAGAGATTGACTGGCCACGGCTACGTACTATTGGGAGTGTGCATAGGGCTGTTCCTTGGTCTGTTGTCACACGTGTTTTATTGAGGCTATCCTTGCTACTGGGAACTTTTGCTGAATAAAAAGAATAGTGAATCCCCCACTAACACTAGTGTTTTCCAGTGGGTGATGATTGAACCCAGGAGACTGTGGCCCTCAGAATACTGGAGGCTCTCTGCAGAAGGAAGATTAAAACCATTTCTCTACATAGACCTTGCAGGTGGCCATTTGCAAGAACCGTAAAGAGAGAGAAAACAGAATAATGAGATCCTGAACAGCATTCCCAGGACTTGGCTACTGAGCAGCTGGAGTCCTGAAGTGCAGCCAAAAAAACATACAGCCGCTCTCCCCGCCCTTCTCCAAGGCATATTTTAACTTGGCCATGCTTCTACAACGATTGTCGGGGAAAATTAAAAGAACAGACAGCTCAGAATGGCTTTGGGGGCAGCCTAAGATCAATTAGCTACCCACGGGCAAGGGAGTACTTTTAATTAAGCTTTAGACTATTTCGGGCTACCACCGAGCCCATCTTTTTACTGCCAAAGTTGCCACATTTTGATTAAGGCAGATATTGCCATGTCTGTAGTTCTTATAAAGCTTCCAAATGCTGACATTCCACTGCCTCCCTGGGCATCCTTTCAGGGCAGATGAAAGGAAGTGAATGTCTCCTGAGTGCCTGTGCTTTTAGAAGCATTTTCATATTTGATTCTCAGACAAGTCCAAGAGATAAGCACTGAAATATCCATTTTAACAGATATGAAGAGCAAGGTTCATAGATGTATTTATCCAGTCATACAAGTTCAGTGGCAGAGCTTGGATGCAAATCCAAATAAGAACATGCGGAAACCATGCTCTTCCTCCTTATGCCTCTCCGTAGATTGGCAAATGCCAGCTAACTCGTCTAAAGGTCTAAACAGCATCTTTTCTGCTGCATTTCTTTGAATACAGTTGCATTTGGAAGGTCCTAATGAGCCCTGAAGACCTGGGCTAAGGAGCCACAAGGCTAGCAGCAGCGAGTTTTTCAAAATGGCCTTGCATCTCAGTGAGATTGAGAGGAAGGCTACACCTCATTTAACTCAATGGCCACCATCCAAATTGTCCCACAGTCAAGAAGTGGGCTGCTTTTCATACTGCTTCTGTACACATCTTTGTGTTTCCTTTTTGTCTTGGCCCATCCTTTCCCCCAAATATCACAAAACACGGTTTGGGCCTGAGGTTTCAATTAGGCTTTGGCGTGGTGAGCTCATGGCCTACTTTGTGTGGCCACAGCAAGAACATCCTCCCGGTGCTCCCTCCCAGACAGAGCCAGGGCTGCTAAATCCCTTTTCATGCCGCCACAAGGAAACCTCCGCTTCTCATTTCTCATTTGTCCAAATTCTTGTTTGTCTTTGGGAAGTGAAACCCTTGCATTTGATTGTGATTGGGATAGATTGATGTCTTTTCAAGTCCCCTGGAGGAATGAAAGCCAAGCTTACTCAGGGGGATTATCCCCTACATTCAGCCCAGTTGAATGTGGAGGGCTGCCGGCATTTGGTAAATAGTGGCGGAGGGCCCGCCTCTGCCTTTTTCTCCTGGTGGTTGTGCACATTTGGACAGAACGTGTTCTGCTTGCAGAGAGGACCTGAAGAAAGTCTCTTAGCAAATAACTGGGGCCTGCAAGTGACAAACAACACTGGCTATTGAGTCTCTTTAGGGTCACAATTCCCATCTTAAGGTAAAAAATGATCACTGTCTACACTTGCCATGTAAATGCAATGCACCACCATGCAGGAGTGAAGTCACCAGGCCACCAAAAAGGAAACCCTTGGTTCCAGGCTCTTGTAACATCTCCAGGAAAAGGCTGGGGCCCAGCAGGCCCACCAGTCACTTGCTAGGATCTTTTGTGTCTGTCCCTGTGTCTGTGCATGTGCAAATGGGCCCTTTTGCTGTCTGGCTTGCTGTTTATTTTGCTTGGAGCACTGCTGGCTGTCTGGGATTGTATCTGTTCATCCCCCGCCGTACAGAGTCCTGTAAATGAACTTGTTAATGCTACAGAGCATTAGATGGAGCTGTTTTTAAATCCGTTTACCGCTGTCTCCGCAGGGAGGCACCAAAGAAGCCCCAGTGTGGTCTCTCTCTGTGACCATGAACAGCTCCAGGTGCCTTTCCAAGACTCCTGTTCTTGTCTGTGGAGTTAGAAAGTCAGACGAGTTGATTCTTGGAAGGGCTCTCCCTGCTCTCTAAGATTCTCTGATTGAGATCATCGGAAACAAAAAGACATCAAGCCAGCTGAAAAATAGGATGCATTGTGATTAAGAACACAAATGAGTTATGTAGTAAAAGATGTTCTTTGGTTGTATCAGAGTAATGTTGCTAGCAAATTAAAATAAAGAATGCCCAGTTAAATTTCAACTTCGAGTAAACTGATCATTTTTTTTAGTGTAAGTATGTCCCACGCAGTATGTGTCTTACATCTGAAAAATTTAATGGCGCATCCTGCCTTTTACCTGGCAGCCGTAATCCAGACACATTATGAGAAATGTGGACTTAAAGAAGGGCCTGAGCCTGACTTACTCCTTTCCAGGCTGTCTTGCTGTCCACTCTCCAGCCACACCTGTGGCCAGTCCACTCCTCCGGCCATAGGCCTCGGCACCGGCTGGAACCACTGCTAGGGACAGCTTCCTCCCCACCTCCTTCCACATAGCACTAACTCACCCTTCAGATTTCAGTTCAAAAGTCACTTCCTCAGTAAAGGGGCAAGAGGTGAGAACACTCATGCTGTGTTATCAGAACAGTCAAGAGAGCAGCTGATTGGTTAGAGATTGGATTATAGAGAACAGTGTCCTTGAAACCTGTCTTAGGGTAGGTGTCCGAGGACAGTGAAGAACCCAGAGTGGCTGTGAGAAGAGTGCTAACTTAGTGGGAGTCATTCTTCAGAGGGTTTTATTAAATCCCAAATGGGGAGGACAGTCCAGGAGCCTTCCCTGGGTGGGGCTACAGAACACACTGTGAGGACGGCAGAGAACATCAAGTCAAGAAACACCTTCTGAGCTCCACTGCCTCCCAGGCACAAAGTGTGTGCTGAGCATGGGCAGGTCACAGACACTCAGGCGAAACACAGACAATGCCCACCTCCTTTATTCCATATTATCCTGCAGTCAACAGTTGAGATGAGATGAGATCAGCTGTAATTCTTTGAAGCTTCCCCCTCAATTCTGAGAATTTGTCATACTTAAAAATTCTTTTCCTGAAGCCATCAAAACTTTCCTCCTGCTGACACCTTCTTCTTCCAGTGTCTTACCATGTCTGCTCTTAACTGTGTAGAAGAGAGAGAGTGCCTTTTTCAGAACCACGGCTGGCTTTCACATATGTGGATCTGCTGTGTCTGCCCACACATTGATGCAGTAAGTTTTTCCATCTGTGGACCAGCCCACATTGTGTTCTTCTCACTGTTGATTGCTGTGGCCTGGTGCCAACAGACTGGAAGGCACATGTGTATACACACACATAATTGTACATACACACAGAGGCATGTACATACTTATACATAATACACACATAAATAAACACATATACACATGCACTAACCCACATGCCTGTTTACACACATGAATTTCTCCATTCACACATACATGCACAATACATCTATAAATGCACACATACATGCACGCCTGTCACATGTGTGTGCACACATGCATATACAATATACACACGTGCATATACACATGCACACATAAATATAAATAAGTATCAATATAATGTAAATGATAATAGCAGGAGATGGGACATAAAACCAGCCTTCTTTGGATATCACCTGTGAAAGTGAAACTATTTCCTTTGCCCCTGAGTTCCTCTGTCTTCTGAGACTTTTGCTTTACATGGCATTTGTACCAGAGTTCCTTCCCCTACTCTCTTCTCAGAGCTCTCTACAGCCTCAGTCCTTGACGAAAAAAATCCCAGCCACATCGTTTTCCTGGAGGATGTGTCTATATTCCACATTTTAACATGTCCATATTTGCTCGGAGAGGGATCTGTTTTCCCGGATGTATGAAACCGGTTACAACTCCCGCTCCTACCGACGCTGTCAGGCTATGTTCCTGACTGCTGGCCAGCCTGGCTTTCTACTGGCAGAACCCCTTCAAACTTTTATTTTTATTAAATGTAACATTTTAAGATGTAACACTACACGTCACACAGCTTGAAATGTTTTGAACAGCATGGTGTTTTTTCCATAATAATATTTGTTTTCAGTCACTTTGTTTAGCTTCAGATTTACTATGAATAACATGGGAAAAAAGAACACATTGAAGAAGGGTGGGTGACTCGGGGAAGGCTGGCTTCACCGATTCCCATGCAACTGTGTGTCTAGGAACTTTCTCCAAATGGGAAACTACTGCTGTTCCATGTTCTGTTCTCCAGAAAAGTACAAAGAATGCACGCCACGGACTTCATAGGACTCTAGACAGACGTGTTCACTCTTTCCACAAGAACAATGGTCATGCGTGATCTGGGCTGCTGGTCGACCCCTGCAACCAGTTCTCATGTCCTCTGCCCCTCTCCCTGAGAGCATGTTGCCTGCCTCTGGTGGTGGTATTTGGTGTGCCTCTGCCTTGAATGTGCTTCTCTCCTAACCCTGCCCTTCACATGTTAACTCCTACTTACCCTCCACAGTTACAATTCCACGTTTCTTTACATGAATATTTAATTAATACCTGTGTCCCCCATGAGATTATAGTTACGTGAAGTCAAGGACTTGGTCTCTTTTTCTTACCATTTTTTGAATACCTGGAATGAAGTATATGCTCAATAAATACATGGCAAGGAAATAAATTTATAAAATGAATGAATGCTGGTTGTCTAAATGAGGGGAGAGACTGCTTTATTAGCTTGCTTAAACTAGATCTTGGCATAGTAGATGGTACACAGTAGGTGCCTAATAAATGTTCATTAGGAGAATAAGCAAGCATGGCTTCATATTTGGCACTATGCCAAGTACTGTCCTTGACCCTGAAGATGTGAGTTTCTACTTAGATAATATGTACTCAGATAAAACAACTAAGAGTTCAGTAAGACAGCAAGAATAACAATCGCCTTCCGAGGCCCTGGCTGGTGTACCTTAGTGGATTCAGCACGAGCCTGAGGACCAAAGAGTTGCCGGTTTGCTTCCCAGTCAGGGCACATGCCTGGGTTTCGGGCCAGGTCCCCAATAGGGGGCGAGAGAGGTGCAACCGCACATTGATGTTTCTCTCCTTCTTGTTCTCCCTCCCTTCCCCTCTCTCTAAAAATAAATAAATAAAATCTTTTAAAAAAGAATTGCCTTCTGAGTCAAACCTGGATTTGAATCCTATTGGTTCCACCACTTTCTAGTGATTCAACTTTTAGCAAGTTACTTGACCTTTCTGAGTCTTAGGCTCCTCATCTGTAAAATGGGGTTATGAAAACATCTATTTCACTGAGTTATAAGGATAATATGGAATAAAGCTTATGCAGTGTCTCACACAGCACTTGTTACATTGCAAGCACTCTAGCCGATGTAAGGCATAGTTTTTATTAATTTAGGAAATCCCTATGCATCTTGAGGGTGGTGAGGTCATTGACAAACAGCATGAGCCAAGGCAAATCTCTCCACTTTTCTAAGCTTCAGCTTTCTATGTGTAAAGTGGCAGAACTGGGAAATAGGTAGGTTTTTTGCAGGTATAACCTTGCATGTAGAATAGAGGTAGCAAGATCAGGAGGGCTGAGTATGGTCAGGGAAGCTTCCTAGAGCAAGTGGGCTGAGTCACATCTGGAAGGTCAGGTAGAATTCGTTCAGGTAGAGAATAGAATGTGGGGCAAACTAGCCATGGGGGTGGCATGCGCAAAGCCACGGCGGTGCGAAGGGGGAGGGGTGGAGTGGGATGACTGTTTCCTTAGGAGTGGTGAGAAAGGAGTATAGAGCTATGACAGGCTCTTCAGAGGGGGATCTCAAGAAGGAAGGTTTGAGGATAATATAGCTTGAGCTGGATAAATGGGGAGAAGGTAGGGAGCCTGAGTCGGAGAGACCAGCTAGGAGATTGTACAGCCCTTCTGGCACAGCCTGGAGAAGGCCCGGGTAGGGTTTAGCAGGAGGAGTGAATGGGAAAGGAAGAGTTCAGATGACACAGCCTGGTGGCAGAGTGCAATTTGGGAGGAAAGGGGTTTCTTTTCTTTTTTCTTTTTACCCGGCTTTATTGAGATATAATTGGCATATAACATCATGTAACATAAGGTGCATAATGTGTTGATTTGAGACGCGTATATATTACAAATGATTACTGCTACAGTATAGAATTAGTGAACACCTTCATCTTGCCACACAATTACCATTTCCATTTTCTGTATGTGGTGACAACATTAAGATCTACTTTCTCAGCAGTTTTCTTTTTTTTTTTTCTATTGTTGTTAAAGTACAGCCATCTCCATTTTCCTCCCACCATTGCCCCCTGCCCCACCCATCCCCAGCTCCCATCCTCAATCCTAACCCCCTTTGGCTTTGTCCATGTGTCCTTTATACATGTTCCTCGATGACCCTTTCCCTCTTTCCCCCCATTATCCCCTCCCACCTCCCCCCTGGTTACTTTCAGTTTGTTCTTTATTTCCATGTCTCTGGTTATAATTTGCTTGCTTGTTTTGTTAATTAGGTTCCACTCATAGGTGAGATCACATGGTATTTGTCCCCCACCACCTGGCTTACTTCACTTAGCATAATGCTTTCCAGCTCCATCCATGCTGTTACGAAGGGTAGGAGCTCCTTCTTTCTTTCTGCTGCATAGAATTCCATTGTGTAAATGTACCATAGTTTTTTGATCCATTCATTTACTGATGGGCACTTAGGTTGCTTCCAACACTTGGCTATTGTAAATTGTGCTGCTATGAACATTGGGGTGCATAGGTTCTTTTGAACTGGTGCTTTAGGTTTCTTAGGGTATAATTCCAGCAGTGGAAGTGCTGGGTCAAAAGGCAGTTCCATTTTTAGTTTTCTGAGGAAATTCCATATTGTTTTTCACAGTGGCTGCACCAGTCTGCATTTCCACCAACAGTGCACTAGGGTTCCCTTTTCTCCACATCCTCTCCAACACTCATTTGTTGATTTGTTTATGATGGCCATTCTGATGGGTGTGAAATGGTATCTCATTGTAGTTTTAATTTGCATCTCTCTGATGGCTAGTGATGCTGAGCATCCTTTCATATGTCTCTGGGCCTTCTGTATGTCCTAGGAAAGGAGGTTTCTTGAATTATTGCTGCCACTGATAGAAATGTGTCTTGTCCTTGAGAAAATTGGGCTGTGCCCTAGGAAGGTGCATCAGTGGTTGGCAACACAGTAGAGGACCTGGCATCCACCAGCAGAGGTTTAGACCCTCCTTGTTGGAGGCTGGCAGCCATTGGGAGAAAGCAAATGCTAAGATCTGTTTCTACTCACATTTCTGACATCAAACCTATGAGTTTTCTGCACCAAGCAATTCTCAAAATCTTGGTGGACACCAACTGGCTATCCTACAATTTAATTCAATTCTGACACTAACTACCCTAAATTAGTGCAGACCCTACAACTTAAGGGCCCAGTCCCACAAGACTGCCCCCCAGGTTAGACACCATTTGTAAGTAGTGAGTCCACAAGTTAATTACACTTCTGTCCAACTTGGTTGCAAATTGGTTCCGACAAGGTTCCCAATAATTTGCTAGAATGGCTCATGGAACTCAGGAAAACATTTTACTTACTATTACCAGTGTACTGTAAAGATATAGCCAGATGGAAGAAATGCATAGGGTAAGGTACATGGGAAGGGGCATGGTGCTCCCATGCCCTCTGTGGGCATGCCACAGCATATAGTAAGTGCTCAATAAACAGTAAGCATATAAAAACTGTGAAAGGTGGGAATAGGTTAGGCAGACAAATCCAAATGCAGATGCTGAGGAGAAGTTCCTTTTCCCTCTGCTTTCTGCACAGTGTGGACCATACCTGACAACTCAGAAGAGAACTTTCTCCTTGCAAGGCCTCCTGATGGTTACAGTCGACTGGCTAGCTTACGTGTATAAAACTGTAACTTTTCATTTAGTTAGCCAAACATCATGTTTTACGTCAGCTTTGGTGATGCATTTCCAGGGTGTCAGCTAGAGGTCTGGTTGCCAGGTTTCTGTTTCGTTTAAGCGGTGGTTCTCAAAGTGCAGTTCCTGGATCAGCAGCATTGGCTTCCCCTGGGAACTTGTTGGAAGACCCTGGGGCTCCACCCCAGCCCAATGAGTTGGACTCTTGAGGGGTAGAGTCCGTCAGTCTGTGTTTTCATAAATCCTCCAGCGGATTCTGCACACACTAAAAATTTGCGAACCACTGCCTCAGAGTGTTACAGACACCCTGATGCAGACACAGAGTGCAACTGTGTTTAAGTATGAGCAGTGCTGAGAGGAATTTAGTATCTGTGGAACACTGAGCCAGTGACTTTTCAAACTTTAAAAAAGACATATTTGTTCTGGGTTTGTAGTCCAAATCACCCAGCTTGTTAAGACTGCCAGGGAAGGAAGATTCCATAGGGTACTGCATATGAACTTCTAAAATTTTAATTACACAGTTAGTTGCAAGTGTTGGATAGAAGGTTAGGGATAGTAGGCAACTGATAAGCGGCATGTTTTTGCATTTAAGTTCTAATAATGGGATGAGCCCCAAGCAATTTCCTTTTCAGAACAGGAAAAGGTGGAATTAGACAGTCTCACCCCTCTTCTGACTTTCTCAGAAGTGTTTTCATATTGTAGAGAAGAGTCTGGGCTCTTAAGAAGCATTCTCTTCATCTTATTTTCCATAACTTTGTCCTGGAAAATGCAGTCTGGGGAAAAGCAGTTTGAATATTAATCATTGGCCTCTGGTCCAGAATGTGGAGTCCACGGGCAGGCAGAGCGTTGTCTTAAACAGGAGGAACACCAGCAGATAATGCAGCAGGCGGAGCGGAGCCAGCCTCTCGGGCTCTGGTGCCCTCAGGGCGACTCACCACACGGAATGCTGCAGATACCCACTGCCTGCCCAGGGCCTGGGCTTTGGGCAACCCCCTTTTCCTGGTACTTAAACCCTGCATATGCACTTAAGACATCACATCCACATTTTTCTAATTCGTTTACACTTCACTCATCACAGCATGTGTTGGGTAAGCACCCTGCCACATCGGGGTTTTATGAGCTGCGTTTATGAGGCTGCTTTTCTTGAGTAAGGATATCGTATATTCTACCAAAAACACAGAACTCGAGCCTGGGAAATGAGGGCTTTGGTGCTAAACTTGGAGTGAACTTGTGAAGTTTTAGGATCCAAAACTAAGCACAGATGTTATCCATTCTCCAAGAACAGCTCACATATTTACTCCCAGAGCCTCTTCTCCATCTCACCTGAGGCTACGAGGCGGGCAGGGGAGAGTGCAGTGCTGGGAAAAGCTTGGGAGTGGGAGACAGTAGCAAAGTGAGCTAAAATCTAGAACCTCCACACTTGAGCAACATTTTGCTCTCCCAGTTTTGCAAAGTTCCTGAAAAGACAACAAGGAGTTGTTGCCATTTTGAGTTAATTGTTGGAGTTATTTTTTACATTCTTTTTCAAATTGATTTTTATTACTTAATCAAAGTTGCATGCCTATATTGTATAGAGTCAAATAGTTCTGTAAACTTTGTCTCTCCTCCCAATATTTCTTCCTCCCTACGCTAGCTGTTCTTATTGCTAAAAAAATGCTCACATTGTTACTCTCAGATTATTCAGTTTCGAGTATCTTTTGTTGAAGATGAGGATGTAGCCCTCTTTCATCATCCTCTCTCTCCTTCCCCTTATGCAGGCTCTTCCCATCCCACACCCTCTCAACATAATACTGTTGTAATTTCAATTAGACCAATAACCATCACTTACCTATGACCATGTGCATTGTCTGCACAGCTGAGCCACACAGTGTACCAACTGAGGTTCAATCTGCAGGATGCCGACCCTGCAGAGTTTTGTGCCCCATGTTTACTGGGGAGTGAACCTGGAACACTTTGATGTAGGATTGGACAGAGGGAGAAGTTGGACTGGGACAGTCACTGCAGCTGCAGGCGGTCCCACGGAAAGCTCTGAGCTGGGATGGCCCTGCGAAGTTACCCAAAATTTCTGTCTGGGTGGGTCTTTGTACCACCACGTGGACCAGTCATTGGATGGGGGCTATCTCTGGGGACGAGGTTCAACCTTGGGTGAGGAGCTCCTTTAGGCTGATGACAAGTTCCAGAAAGACACAGCCAACTCAACTAATGGGGGAATTCTGACTTGAATTGGGATGGTAGTGGTCGACAATCTGGGCATCACACTGTAGCATCTGCTCCATATACCAGGATTACTTTCTGTTTCCCTGAAATCCTTTCTTCTCTGTTGTTACTGTCCCTTTTTGTTTTTCATTTGTTGTCTTTTCCATTTCACACTTACACAACCCCATGCTGTCTAAATTGTGCAAATCTTCTTTCAATAACTTGATGTTGCAATATCTTAAAATTTATTGTGTATTTTATTCATTTCATTTTCTTAAGTAATTGTCTCCTAGAACCTTGTCACCTGCCCCAGTGTTTCCCTAGTGCACCTTTGTCCCGTCAGGGTCTCTTTTCACTCTAGTCCCGGCATTCTCTCTGGGGTTAGATCTTCTGTGTCCTGGACCCTCACCTACTTTCCTGGTGTATTCCTTCATTGTGGTAGAATACAGCCTCCAATAAGGGTGCATGCGAGGTAAATTGTGTGAGGGTTGAATTTTTGAAAATGCCTTTGCTTTTTCTTAAGTGTTGGTAATTTGACTGGATATTACAGTCTAATTTGGAAATTACTTGCCCTCAAAAATTATGAGTCATTTGTTAATTTTCTTCTAGTTTTCAAAGTTATTGTTGAGAAATTCAATACCATTTTATTTGTTTGTTTCTTCTCTGGTGGGCTGTGTCTTCTTTTCTTTGGCCCAAATGTCTTGAAGTTTCACAGCCATGTGACTTGTTATTATCCATTTATCAGGAGGTTTCACCGTGGGTCCCTTGTCCTCCTACAGCTCTGGCAGAGTTGGCCAAGAATGCAAGACTCTGAACACCCTTGAACCAGGCCCTTTCTCAAGGTTGTGCTTGCAGTGAGCAACCTTGAGCGAGAGATACACCTCCATCCAGAGCAAATAGCAGAGCTCTTCACTGCTTCCCATAAGATCAGTGGGTTCCTGAAGCTCAGTGCTCCTCAGCTGCGGTGCAAAGCCACTGCATGGGCAATGTCCGTCTGGGCTCCTGCACTTTGCCCCCGTGGGAACTGGGGCCTGCGGAAACTGGCAGACGTGCTGATGCCCATTCTGCTTGCTCTTCCTTGAGTAATAAAGTCCTTTATCTCTGACTGAGACGTCTTGTATTTTCTCTCTGTATCCGTGAAACATTAACAGGCTAACTTATTAATTATAAGGAGGGTAACATTGAATCCCACTCCTAACACATTGTTCTGCACATTTGGTGGGCTCCTTCAATCTGGAAACAGAAATTTTCTTGAGTTATTTGATGATCTTCTTGGGATCCAAGAAGCTAAATGCTGCTTTAAAAAAAATAGCAACAGATTTATTCAGATAAAATTCACATAACCATGAAAGCCAGCATTTAAGTAGTTCAATTTAGCAGCAGTTTTAGTATAGTTAGAGAGTTGTGCAACTGTCACCACTATATAATTTCAGGACGTTTGTATTAAACCCAAGAAGAACATTCAGACCCATTAACAGTCACTTCACAGTCTCTCCTTCCCCCAGCCCCTGTCAGCCACTGATCTGTTTTCCATCCACATAGGTTTGCCTCTTCTGGATATTTCACATAAGTGTGACTATAAAGTATGTGGCTTTTTGCCGCTGGCTTCTTTCACTTAGCAAGACATTTTAAGATATATCTGTATAGCAGGTATTAGTATTTAACAAGTACTTTCTGTTATTGAATAATATTCCATTGGATATTACACAGTTTGTTTGTCTACTCATTAATTGAAAGACATTTGGATTATTTCCACTTTTTAGCTATTATGAATAATGCTACTATGAATATGTACAATTTGAACGTGAAGACATTATGTTTTAATTTCTCATAGATATATACATAGAAGTAGAATTTGTGGGTTGTATGGTAGCTGTATATTTGACGTTTTGAAGAGCTACTAGATGCATTCCAAGGAAGCTCTTCCATTTTACAATCCTATCGGCTTTGTATAAGGGTTCTGATTTCTCTATATCCTTGCCAACACTTCTATCTTTTTTTATTTTAGCCATCTTAGTGAATGTGAAGTGGTTTTGATTTATACTTATCTAATGATTTATAGTTTATTGTGATTTTGGTGTATATTTTCCTAATAACTAATGATATTGAGCATCTTTTCATATACTTATTATCCATTTGTATGTACTTATAATCCATTTATATATACTTATATATTCCTTAGAGAAATGTCTATTTAAATTCTTTGTCCATTTTTACTAGTTGGGTTATCTTTTTAATTTTTGAATTGTATAAGTTCATTATACAAGTCCATAATCTGATTTGCAAAAATTTTGTCTCATTTCATGTGTTGTGATTTCATATCCTCATTGGAGTTCTATGATGAAGTCCAATTTATTTATTTAGTCTTTAGTCACTTATGCTTTTTGATACCATACCATCTGAGACTAATTCAAGATCGTGAAGATTTATGTTTGTACTTTTTTCTAAGAATTTCATAGCTTTAGCCCTTACATCTAGGTTGATTTTCCATTTTGAATTAATTTTTTATATAGTGGGAGGTAGGGGCTCCAACTTTATTCTTTCACATGTAGATATGCAGAGTTGTTCTAATACCATTTGTTGCAAAGACTATTCTTTCCCCCCTTGACTTGTCTTGGCACCATGGTCAAAAATCAATCACTAGAAAATATAAGAGTTTATTTCTGGACTCTCATTTCTACTCTACTGATCTATATGTCCAGCCTTATGGTGATATCACATTGTTTTCATTAAAATCAGGAAATATGAGTTCTCCAGCTTTGGTATTCTTTTTCAAGGTTATTCTGGCTATTCTTTGTCCCTCGTATTGCCATATACATTTTAGGATCAGCTTGTCAATTTCTACAAAATTAAAAGCCAGCTGGTATTTTGATTGATATTGCATTTAATTTTAAATCAATTTGGGGAGTATTGCCATGTTAACAATATTAAACCTTTGAATTCATGAGCATGGGATATCTTTCCATTTATTTAGATCTTCCTTAATTTCTTCCAACAGAGTTTTGTAGTTTTCAGTGTATGTTTCACACTTCTTTGTTAAATTTATTCCTAAGTATTTTATTCTTTTTGATCCTATTAGAAATGGGATTGTGTTCTTAATTTTATTTTCAGATTTTTTGTTAGCATATAGAAATAAAATGAACTTTACATATTGATCTTGCATCCTTTAACCCTAATGAACTTGTTTATTAGTTCAAATAATTTTGGTGCAATTTTTGGATTTTCTATATACATGTTCTCTGTAAATACAGATAGCTTTATTTCTTTCTTTTTAACCTAGATACCATTTCTTTTTCTTTGACTAATCACCCTGGCTAGAAGTCCTTTTTATTTCTATAAAATCAGTAGTAATGTCTCCACTTTATTCCTGATTTTAGTATTTTTAAGTCTTTTTTGTTTTTGTCCATTACATAAAAGTTTGTCAATTTTATTGATCTTTTTAGATAACCAACTTTTGATTTTATTTTCTCTATTGTCTGTACCTTCTCTACTTAATGTATTTACACCCTAGTTTTCTTCTTCCATTGGATTTGGGTTTAGTTTGCTCTTTTTTTCTCAGTTCTTTTTTTTAAGATTTTATTTTTATTTTTAGAGAGGGAAGGGAGGGAGAAAGAGAGAGAGAGAGAGAAACATCAATGTGCGGTTGCTGGGGGCCATGGCCTGCAACCCAGGCATGTGGCCTGACTGGGAATTGAACCTGCGACACTTTTTCTCAGTTCTTAAGGTGGCATATTAGGTTATTGATTTGAGATCTTTTTTGGCATAGATATTTACAGCTATGAATATCCCTCTAAGTACTGCTGTAACTGCATCCCATAAGTTGGTATGTTGTGTTTCATTTTTCTTAATCTCAAAGTATTTTCTAATTTTCCCTGCGTTTTTTTTCTTGATCAGTTATTTAGATGTGTGTTGTTTAATTTCCACATATTTTTGAAATTCCTAAATTTTGCTTTGTTATTGATTCCTAATTTCATTCCACTGTGCTCAGTGAGCATCTTTCATGTAAGTCTGGTCTTTTCAAATTTACTGTGGCTTGTTTCATCATGTAACATTCGTTCCTTTTTAGAAGGTGTTTCATGTGCACTTGAGAACAGTGTGAACTGTGCTATTGTTGAGTGGCATGTTCTGCCTGTATCTGTTAGGTGTAGTTGTTTACAGTGTTATTCAAGTCTTCTGTTTCCTTGCTGATTTCTCTCTAGCTCTATCCATAATTGAATTGTCGGTCAGGGATGTCCAGCCTTTCAGCGTGTCTGGGCCACACTGGAAGAAGAAGAGTTGTCTTGGGCCACATATTAAATACACAAACACTGATGAAAACTAATGAGCAAAAAAACATGTTTTAAGTAAATTTACAATTTTGTATTGGACTGCATTCGTAGCCATCCTGGGCCGCATGTGGCCTATGGGCCACAGGTTGAATACCCCTGGACTGCATTGTCTATTCAAGTCTTCTATTTCCTTGTTGATCTTCTGTCTAGCTCTATTCATTATTATTGAATTGTCTACTTTTCCTTTTACTTTTGTCAGGTTTAGCTTCATGTATTTTGGGCCTCTATTGTTGGCTTCCTAATGAATTGACCCTTTATCATTATAAAATGTTATTTGTCTTTAATAACAATTTTTGTCTTAAAGTTTATTTTGTCCATTATTAATAGCCTCTTCATCTGTTTTTATTTTTATTTGTTTACTTATTTTTGCCAGTGTTCTCATTGTTTTTGTGAAGAAGTCAGTCTTCAGAGACTTTAGTCAACCATTCTGGAATGTGGAACCTCTTAAGTGCCTCTTAAATGCCCGGATGGCTTCTCTGTCTTCAGGTCTGCGTCTCCTTTATGGCCAGAATTAGTGTTTAGAAACGCTGCGATGCAGCAGCTTCGGTGAGGCGGTTCCTGCCTAGGGTTCGTTTGGCTGGGTCTGCGAAGTTGTTACCATGGGTCTTTCTGCTTTCCGCCTTCCAAATTTTTGTAACTGTCAACTTCTTTTTTATTACTAAAAAAAGTGCCTTTACTCAGAGGGTTTGCAAAGGGAACGGAGCTCAATGAGTGGTTTACATGTTTAACCTGTATCTGAGGGTAAACCCTTCAGTTGTTAGCTACTGTATTCAAAGTACCTGAATTTTCTTGTGTATTCTCCAGCACTTTTTTAAATGATCAGGGGTCTTTGTGAGGGATCCAGATACATGTAAATACCTTAAATTTAATTAAAGATGGTGCTTATATTATCTTTTAAATTTAAACGTGGAATTTGAACATCACTGATTCAAAGTAAGAATGGCCAGCTGTTTCCAAATCTTTTCACTACTTGATTTTCCTTGGACCAGTGGTTTCAAAGCTTGACTATGCACCAGAATCACATGGAGGGCTTGTTAAAAATACAAGTGACCCAGCATCATTCCCGGAGTTTCTGATTTAGAAGTTGGAGGTGAGGCCTAAGGATTTGCATTTTCAACAAGCTCCCAGGTGATGCTTATGTTTCTGGTCCTGGGACCCCACTGGGAATCACTACCTGAATGTGTGAAAGTTAGTGTTTCCTTTGGTGTGGGGAGGACATTTGGAAGCAGATGAGAACACAGAGGGAGAGGAAGAAGAGGGCAGATAAACAGGGAGGAAAGGATCTGCCTACTTGTGCTTATCCTGTGGCATCCAACTCACAGGCATTCTTCTGTTTTCTCCATGGCAAAATCTGCTTGGGGAAGCAGTTCGTGGCATCAGAATTGTAATTGTATTCAAGGAAAAAAGGACTGAAGTAGCACTCCACAAAAAACCTTAAACTTAAGCCCTGCAATCATATCTTTAAATGAAATTTTAAAGTGGGTGGGGAGTGTATGCAGGGTGGAGAAGTCAGTCCTTGTGTCAAGTTATGACAAGCACTGGTCCAGTATTGCTAAGGCAGCAGGATCTTGGCAGGTTGACTAGGGAGGCACTTGTCCGCAAGTTCAGTTATCTCCTGGGGCCGTCCCTTCCCCTTGTTGCAAGTCTGAGAAGGCAGGACACTGACCAACTAAGTCACACAGGCAGAGGGTCAGACCAAGTGTCTGGTTTGTACCACAGGTGGGAGCCCAAACTCACTACCATTCCTCTGGTTATTTTCATGTAGCCATTTGGAGATTCTGCCATAATTATCTCACATTTAACCATTTTGTTGTTGCTCTTGTTCTCAGAATGTTCTTCTGTGGTATGGTCGCAAATATTGAGAAATAGAATTGTGGCTGCAAAAGATAGAGGTGGTTGGAAGGAATCCAAGAAAGAAGTGAAAACCCAAAACCCTTGTCTCAGCTGAGGCTGCCTTTCAGACAGTTTTATTATTTAAAATGCAATGCACCCAGGTACTTCCTTTTATTGCCTTAGAAAGCAAGGAGCTGGGAAGAGGGGGAGCAGTCTGGATGCATAGATGATGTGAGAAATCAAGTCGTAGAAGATTTGTTTTACTTGTAACCTGGCGCTTCATTTTTTAGGTCTGTTATATTTTCAATTATTTTGTTTTTAATCTATAAAATGATGCTTTAGTTTTAGATAATTCTCAAAGGTGTTTGATACTTTTTGTTGTTGTTTTTGCAAGATGACCTCTTACATCTTTTGGGCAGTCAGGGTAAGAAACCAAGTCAAGAATCCTCTTGACTTCTAAGATAGACCTTAGGGTACATAGGAGACATAGACAGAAGGTTCAGTCTTCCCTGAACCACATGGTCCCAGAGGCTCCATGTATGTTGTTTCCTGGGAGCAGTTTTCAATGGCTTCAGAGGGAAAGAAAGTTCATTGCTACGACAGTCAGGCAGCCACACTGGGGAAAATATGATGTATCTTCTTGTGAAGAAAAAAGGCAGTATTATCCAATCCAGTAATCAGATTTTCAGACAAAGGCACGACCCTGGAATGTCCTGTCTACAGCTGAGCATAGCATTAGTCTTGTTGCCAAGAGGTTTTTAAAAAATCAGTGTGTACTGGCTTGTCTGTCTCTTTTGGATATGAAAATACATTTTACCTCATAATTTTTCTCATTCTTATTTTGAAGGCAACTAAATTGCTTTGGAGGTATTAGTTGCAGTGGTAATTAATTTAGCTTTTATTGAGCACCTACTGTGTGCCAAGCTCCATATAAAGTGATAGAAATATAGAGAAAGACTTGGGTAGGTGACTACATCTCATGGTGGGAAGGGAGAGAAAGGCAATAAAAAAGCCAGTACTCATTTATCCATCCCTCCTTTTATTGCTCAGGGATCTGTTGAGCATTTTCTATGTGCCCAACTCTGTACTGAGTGCTATGGATACAAAAGTGATTAAGACTGACACATCCCTGTGGTCCTTCAAGACCATGCTCCAATCAAGCTTGGTTAAGCCTAAAGCAGAGAAGGTCAGAAGAGCCTGTGACGGGGGGATGTTTAGGTGAGATTAGGATCCAATGAAGGGCTTCTCGGAGGAGAAGGCCTGGGAACTAAAACAAAGTAGAAACAGGTGCTAACCAGGTAAGACAAAGGCAGCAAGAAAAGTTAAGCAATGGCTGGACAGAGGTAGTGCTCCGTTGGGGATAGAACATAGGCCTAAGGAAGAACAGTAGGAAATAAGACTATTTATATTTGAAAGACATTTTATTTCTTGCTTAGGAGTTTGGACTTCATCCTAAGGTGATTGAGAAACCACTGAAATATCTCATAATGGAGGAGTTATACAGGAATCTCCAGCCACACAAAAGAGCATTACTATGCTATAACTACAGAGGTTTTACGTAAACTAAACAACAGTAGAACAGCCAAAGGTGTGCTCTCGATGATTGCTGATACATACAATATAATTATGACTATAGCAAAGTGTGGGAGTATGTCTACAAGTAGATTCTATTATTGGCACTGTGAGATTGCTTAAGAATTCCTTTGTGATACTCATTCAGCACTGAGTCTCTGCTACATGCTGTAGATGAGGCTACAGGCTCTTCCCTCCATTATCAAAGATGGAGAGACCTGGTAGCATCCATGCACTTTTTAAAAGTATGTGGTTATAAATGTCCGGAACAGGCAGATCCATTGAGACAGCAAGTAGACTGGTGGTTGCCAGTGTCTCGGGGAGGAGGGGTGGAGAGAATCGGAAGGGACAGCAAACAAGTCCAGGATTTCTTTTTGGAGCAATGGCAGTGTTCTGGAATTACTGGTAATGGCTATACAACATTGTGAGTATAGTAAAAAACACTGAATTTTACACTTTGGTTAAAATGGTTAATTTTATGTTATATGAATCTTATCTCAATAAAAAATAGAGGAAAAAAGATGTTGATTGATTTTCTTTTTTTTTTTTTTTTTTTTGGTAGTAAAGGGCAATCGGAAGTGTGAGTTGAACTGCCAGGCAATGGGCTACCGCTTCTACGTGCGGCAAGCTGAGAAGGTCATTGACGGCACCCCCTGCGACCAGAATGGCACGGCCATCTGCGTGTCTGGGCAGTGCAAGGTAAGTGGCCCAGGACGGCGGTATCAGGGTGGACTCTCAGGCTGCTTGAGCTCTTACTGCCAGACCATGGTCTGCAGCCCCCCCGCAGCCCACAGGCCCCTGAGCATGAGCTCTGGGAGAAGTGGGACAAGACAGGGCGGCTTGGTCCATCCTGTGTTTTTGATCTTTGGGAGCCACCCGGTCTCACTCTGGCATTGTGATTATTAAATGGTTTGTGTTTACACTGCATGCTCCAGAAGGGACACAGTGCTTTTTGCTCATTGTGTCTAGAGCGCCTTCCTCACCTCTGAAGTGGAGGTCATGGGAAGGCCACTCCCGGCTCAGGCCGGAAACAGCTGGTGGTGTGCAGGTGGCATTTTAAGGGCAGGGTGTATTTCATCTTGCCTCCCACCAGACGGGGCGAGCTTCCAAATGAAAGTCGTCTCTCACCCTTTACAACAGATGCTGTACTTTAAACAGGAAGAGTTTTCGGCCTCTTTGGACTTCTGAAGTCTGTTCCAGTAAATCCCTGCCCGATATTCTGCACAGATTCTGAGCTTGAGAGAATGCTTGTGGCATGTTAACCTTTGACAGAAAGCACGTTTGGTTAAAAACAGGTGTCTTAGTTGAGATGGCACAAATGCCACAGTCACATTAATTTGGGCCTGGAAGGCCACCCGCCTTTCATCTGTAAATGTGGTCGGCAGAGCTAAGCAGGTAAATGACTCTTTGGAGCCCAGACTGAGGTTTAATTCTGCCTTAATTAAACCTCAATAGCTGGAGGATTGATTTTCCTCAAAGGAGGAGGCCTCAGCTATCACATCTGTAGGTTCCTGTTATACCTGGAATGTAAATTGCCAGTGTTTAGTATTAGAGCTATCCCAGTGTGATTTCTAAGCACAACCTTCCCCCCTTAGCCATTGTGTAGGATAGCCTCAGATTCTGAATAAAGTTAAGAAAGGGAGAAGCTGTCATTTGCTACCTGATGTGTGTGAGGTGTCTGTGGAAGAGCAAAACCCCCAAAGAATTATGAGGCGGTGTAAAAGAGGCAGGGAGCATGGTGGGGAGTATAGTGGGGGCCACGACCTTCCTGGCCTCCGATTCTCCCCTCCTTCGGAAAAACCGTTGTGTTTCACACATCCCCTCTGAGCCTAACCTTCCTCCGATGGAAGCTGAGGGACTTCCATTAGAGTTTTGTGGTGTCCAGCTCAACTGGTTTCTGCCTCTCACTGTTAGTGAACCTAAAATAATGGTCCTTAAGCAATCTGGCTTTTTCTTTCCGATCCTGAATGAACTGTTTTGTTTTCTGATACATGTACACCTGCTGGGAGTGGGTACAGTGTAATGGTTAAAAACATGCCCTCTGAAGTCAGATTGCTTGGGTTCAAGTCCTGCCTCTCCCACTGACTTACTGTGTGGTCTTGTCCAAGTTACGTCATCTACAACCCAAGGAGGATGGTACAGCTCCTGCTTCCTGCCTTACGGTGAAGAGCCGTGTGCTAGTGCACATACGGTGCCTACAGTGGGTCTGCACTTAGTAAGCATACTGGTGTGTGTTAGTGCAATTGTTTGTGTCCACTTATATCCTGTTGTATTTGAGTTTTTAAATGCAAAGTATTTGCTTTATTTTTTTTTTGGTAGATTATAGATCTGTGAGATGGACACGACCTTTTGGGGCGGGTCCTCTCACTGTAATGGGACCCATGGGGCAGAGCAGATTCTAGCTGGGTGTGTCTGGGGAAGGGCTGGAGTGTCTGATTTTCTAACAAGCTCCCATGGGATGTGCATGCTGTTGGTCTATGGATTGTACTTTGTGTAGCAAAGTTTAAAGGACACTTTGATTAGATCATACTTAACAAAGAACCAGAAATGTAAATACAGAGTGGTGAAATGCCTTGGAAGATGACATGTGATCTCTTTCCACTGGGCAAGCGTGTTTTCTTAGTGTTACATGATGTGTCTCTGAACTGATGATATGAAAAACAAACACTTATAAGGACATGTCTATGGATTCTTCGTAATTGGTGAAAACCTTTCAGACTATAGGACAGCACAGTTCAAGGATGATAATTGCTGAAAGACTGAGACAAACAGCCCCAGGATGTAAGTAGATTAATAGGTATTTGATGTCACAAGGATGACTTTGCTATTCCATCACATTTGTTCTCTGTGCTTTTGCCTGAAATTCACTCATTGAAGTTGTTAGAGCCCTGATTCTCTTGTCCTCTTTGAAAATTCAGTTTCAGTAATATGAAGTACATTTGCTTCCCAGGGTGAGAATCTGTTTACTTTGTGCCTTTCAGAGGGTAAAGTGTCCTTTTCTGAACATTTGATGGGAAGCCCAGAATTCCATTGGATATCTCTGTTTGGCTGCCTTGTGGCTGAGAGAGCGGTCTCTCGTGGACACGGGTGTCTGCCTCTGCTGGCTGCATAAAGTTGAATAGCAAACCTGGGCCTGCAACCAAACTTAATGAAAGGCAATGAGCATTAAATAGGAGTATGAGTCAAACCCACAAAGGAGTAGCTAGGAGAGAAGAGTGTCTGCTCGACACCAAGCCAAAGAAATACCCAGGCCCACACAGTGCAAGCCCAAGTGCTGGAACAAGTGCCCACAGGGCACTCCGAGCGTGTTCACCTGCCTGCTGGCTCCTCCGTTTCAGAGCCAGGAGCTGGAAGAGCAGCAGGAAGGGTGCAGGTGTCCTTGGACAGGAGGCTAGAGAAAATGGCGGCCCTCTCCAGTCCCTCAGTACTGGGTGACACTTCTTTTCTTGACAGGGACTGAATGTTGACTTCAGACTAAGGATTGCATGTAGCTAAGCTTTGAAGGCAAAGCACTGTGGCACTGTCTTCTCCTGAAGTATGTGTCCGCAGGGATTCCGCCTTCCTTGTCCAGACCCCTTCCCTCTAGACATCTAATAGGACTGTCTGGCCAGTCTTGAGAGCAGTCTCTGAGACACTCCCAGCCCTGACTGGTCATTATTATCATTTGTGGGAAAGAAATTAGCATTTTCTAATTAACAAAGATCACAGTAATAATTTCTATCAGTAAGCATCCCATTAACTATACTGTGATTTTTTTAATTTGATCTCAGTTTTAAGGTATGTCTGAAAATTTTTGAATGTTTATACTTGAATGTAGATGCACTATTTTTGCTTACAATATAATAAAATAGATGAAACTTTGCAGGCATTTAAAAGAACAGGGTCACTTGGGTAAAGACTACCAAAAACAACATTCGCTGCCTGGAGTTCAGACTTTCAGAAACCTCAGGATCCCAGACCTAACTGAAACTGAAAAAGTCAGAATTACTCTAAGACCCACCCAAAAAAGGTTTTGGTGGTAAAGATACAGTCCTTGAGTAGGTTTTTACAATACAGAGGCTGATGCAAAACCGCAGAGGAAGAAGGCGTTGGAGCTGATTCGTGCAGGATAGCAAGGAACCACTTCTGAGAGTTCGCGATGTGCCAGACCCTGTGCCTGCCAGGTGCCTTCCTAGGCGATGGTTTCATCAGTTCGTCCGCCTTCACAATGACTCAATCAATAGGAATCATTAGTCCCTGTTTTACCAGGACTATCAGAGATTAAATGACTTGGACACACGAAGTGCTGCATAGTGGCTAACGATTAATATTGACTTTTTAGAGCAGAAAGAGTGGTTTATACATGACGGGGGGAATCTATGGGCTTTGGGTCTCCCCTATTCTGAATTTATTTTCCTCACTGCCTCCTTCCAAAACAAACTGTTTTTTCAAAACACACATCAGGACATGCCTCTTCTTTACTTAAATTCCATCTGTGGCGCCCCATTGCCTATGGAATAGAGGCCAGGCCCTTCATCACCTGTCTGCTGCCAGGCCTCCCTGGGCCCCCGGTGCTGGCCAGGCTGGGACGTGTTTCTCCTGACCCAGCAGGCCTGCAGGGTTGTGCTCCACGAGAATGTGCACGCTGTCCTGTCTGCCCACTCTGGGTCTACCCCTGGCTCTGCTCAGAAGCCACTGGCTGACCCCCTTGTGTACTGTTCTACTTTACTGTTCCCTCTTCTTGTAGCTATTTGTTCCCATCGCCCTCGCCTGCCGCCCAGCCACCCTGGGAGCAGTTCCAGGCACTTGGCTTTAGCAAAATGCCTACCCTTTGAATAGGTGCTTAAAATAAATGAGTAAATGAATTAAGGTACTTAGTGACTCAGTCTGTTGGCTTCCAGCAAATGAAATTAGTCCTGAGTGCAGCACAGAGTCTCTCATTTTTGTCTGGGATGGGCAGTTGATTGTAGATAAAACAAGGACATGCAGCCCCCTTGGCCCAGTCCCCAGGGCCCAGGGCCCAAGGCCCAAGGCCTTGGGGGTGGGGGAGAGCTCTTGGCACACAAGCTCCTGTCTCCCTTGTCCTGTTTTTAATTTTGCTCATTCTGAATTTCCCGAGTCCCTTCAGAGCTAATGACAGGAAGAACGTAAGCACGTGTAAGTATGTGCTCCCCAGGGTGCCTTCTGTTGAGGGCACAGAGCCCCCTTCTGCCCACCACGCTCCTCCCTTGTCCCTAGTCAGCCGGCACTCTCCATGCAGGGCGCCTCCTATGCCGGACTTCCGCGCACACTGCGGGGCTTCCACCCTTCCTCCCCAAGCTGGGACACTGCTGGGCTTCCATCCTGACACGTCAGCAGACAGCTTCATATTTATTCAATAAATTAAATCAAGGTAACTCTTTCCAAATGTTCAGAGATAAGCCCTGGACCACGTGTGCCCCTGACTAGGAAGGAGGACACAGTGGGTGTGTGCATCTGCGCTGGGGCTGGGTGTTCAGGTGCTGAGGGCTCTGTTCCTGCTTTAGCGGCTGCTGCTGTGCTGTCGGAGCCCAGCAGGGGGACCCTGCTCTTCCCTCTGCCTATGTGCCCTGAGTGGCTTTCGCTTCTCCTCTTGGTTGCCAGCTTTATTTTGTGGGCTTTGCTCAGAGTTCCGTCATTACTTGAATGAAATCAAGAGAATAATTGCAGTGGGTAAAGTTTATCCCCTTTGCCAGACATTTGCATCATCCGGGCTTGAAGTAGGATGGAGAGCGTTTACTCTGCTTGAATTCTGAGCTTGTGTGACGTGTGTTGGGCTCCCTCTGGTATTCCCACTCCAAGCAAACTGCTCTAAAAGCCCTTTCTGCTTGTGACTGTTAAAATGCTTATCATGTCAGGTTACAGCTACTTTGCCATGTGTCTGAGCTCCGAAAGGAGGAGCATTAGATATCCTCAGCGCTTAACATAGGAAAATTATTCAATAATGTTTTTAAAATGGAAGAGTGAATAAACACAAGAACGAGTCAGGAACTGAATATGAAGCCTCCCTTCCTAGAAATAATCAAGAATAGGGTTAACAAAGCATTAACATTTTAGAGCCCAGGCCCTGTTCTCAAGGCCTCTCGAATTCCTAAACCTAAAGTAAACCTGATGAAATTTTCCTGGTTATATGCACTTCTTTTCCATTATCTATGTTTTTTCTCATTTTCAAGCATTGGGACCACTACCTAACATAAGAACTCTGTTAAAATGTCTTTATTAGTACATACTTATTAACTATTGTTATCATTAATTATTAATTAACAGCCCAAGCAATACACATAATTATTAATTAATTCAACAAATAATCTTAACTGCTCACTGCCATACACACTGGTCTAGGTGGGGGAGATAAAAATGTAGAAAAGATTAACATGGTTCCTCTCCACACTAAGCTTAAAATCTAATAGAAAATGTAATAAAGAGAAAAGTCCAGTTAACAAGCAAGCATCACAGATTTTGACGAGCATCCTGAGGTTAATAGGAACTGAAATAGTGGGAGTGATGGGAGGCGCACATGGGGTGTAGGGGAAGGTCTCCGAGGAGGGCGGGGTGGAGACAGCCAGTGGAGGCAACCCTGAGTGCTGACCTTGTGATCCCCGGGGCCTGGAGAAAGCACAGGCCAGGATGAAGCACACATACAGTGCTCGGGAGCTGACAGATGTGGGGATGGTCAGTGCCTTCGCCCTGCCCTCTGCCCTGTTAATCTGGTGTCCTCCTGGCGGTGCCATGCTTAGTTCCTGCTGGGTGCCCACACGTCTTCCTGAGAACATGCTGGCTTTAGCAGTGGAAAGCCCTCCACGCCATGACCACATCAAAATTACACCTAAACTGCAGAATGACCTTCATTCAGAACCACCTAAAATCTGGCTGAATGGAAGTCCTACAACTAGGGATTTAAAGAAGAAGCACATTGAGACTGGTGGGAGGGGTGGAGAGGCTGAACAGGCTGGTGCTGGGTAAAAATCAGGAGGGATATCTCAGCTGTGGAGGAGCCAGGCCCCCCAGCCCAGGGTCCCAGTGCCAGGAAGAGATGTCCTCATACTTTTTGGCTATAAAAACCAGAATAGGTCATGGTAGAGTGAGACAGAGGCTTCTGGAGCCCCAGGTGTTCCTCTTAAAAGGCTCACACATACTTGCTTGGACTCACTCCTCTGAGCTCCAGCACCAGGGTAGCAGCTTGAAAAGCACCAGTGGCATACAGAGAGGATCTAAAGTGTCTGGCATCAGGGCAAGAGTTGAGGGGCAGCTTTCTCCCAGGCAGAAATGCTGGCAGAGGCCATTCATCCTTTCATGAGCCCTCCCCCAACAGAGCAGGCAGGCAGGTGCCCTATCTGAGACTCCATCAGCCTGGTTCACACTGTTCACCCTGTCCTGGTGATTCCCTGAGATCCCACTCCACCCAACTTGTGGGCCCTCCCAAGCTGCTTCCAGTGGCTTTTCCATACAAATGGCCTGTCATGGCTCATGCTTTGGGCTTGCCTAAAATCTCTCGAACAAGCAGCATCTGACCACAGCAAGCCCCATACCTCTCACTAAGTGGCCCCACACTAGCTGTGGCTTACCTTGGTTCATAGCTTGGCCTTGCCTGGGCACTTCCAAGCCCAGCATAAGTAGCAGCCATCTGCAGATTGCTTTGTAGCTCATGCCAGGAGGCCCCCAGACAGAATACAGGCAGTGGCTGACCTTGGCCTGTACCTCCCAGGAGGCCCCAGAACCAGCACACCCAGTGGACAGCTTCAGATCATGTCAGAGCACCACCCAACCACCTCTACAAGTGACACACTCAACGGGCAGACTCAGCAGGCACGAGAGCCCTGCTAAAGAAGTCCTCCTCTATGGGGTGGGCCCCTGCACAGCTAATCCTCCATGGTGTCAGAGATCAGTGGTAACAGCCAGTCCTTGCAGCTGATTGGCCTAGAGGTAAATCCCTCCCATTGATAAGCCAACAGCAGTCAAGTCTCCACTACAACAGGAAGATGTACACAGCCCACATGGGGGCACACCTGGAGCCCCAGTTTAGGGATAAGGGAGGCTGTGCCACTGAACCCTATAGGATATTTTCTATGTTAGGCCACTCTTTCAAGTCAAAGAGATGTAGCAGCTCTACCTAACGCATAGAAACAAACACAGGGAGGCTGCCAAAATGAGGAGACAAAAAACATGTCTCAGATGAAAGAACAGAAGAAAACTCCAGAGAAAGAACTAAGCAAAATGGGGACAAGCAATAAAATAGAAACAAAGTTCAAAACACTAGTTATAAGGAAGCTCAGTGAACTTAGGGGAAGAGTGATGAACTCAGTGAGAACTTCAACAAACAGATAGGAAACATAAAAACAGAACTAGAGAAGAACTGAAATACTGACTATATTATAGGGAATCAACAATGGACTAGGTGAAGCATAGGATCAAACCAGAGATTTGGAAGATAAGGAAGCAGGAAATACCCAATCAGATCAGCAAGAAGGGAAAAGAGTTTTTAAAAATAAAGAGAGTATAAGCAGTCTCTGGGACAACGTCAAGACTACCAGTATTCACACCATGGGGGTACCAGAAGAAGAAGACAGAGAGCAAGAAGTTGAAAACGTATTTGAAAAAATAATGACAAAACTTCCCTAACTTGGTGAAGAAGATAGGTATAAAGTCCACGAAGCACAGAGAATCCCAAACAAGATGAACCCAAAGAGGCCATACCAAGACACATCATAATTAAAATGCTGAAGGTTAAAGACAAAGAGAGAATCTGAAAAGCAGCAAGAGAAAACCAGTTAGTGACCTACAGGGGAGCTCTGACAAAACTGTCAGCTGATTTCTCAACAGAAACTTTGCAAAATAATGTAAAGGAAGGACTTACGACCAAGATTATGCTACCCAGCAAAGCTATCATTTAGAATAAAAAGATAGATAAAGTGCTTCCCAGAGAAGAAAAAGCTAAAGGAGTTTATTACCACCAAATCAGTATTATATGAAATGGTAAAGGGTCTTCTTTGAGAAGAAGGCTAAAAAATATGAACAATAAAATGACAATAAAAAACAAAATAAGCCAACAAGCTGGACAGAGACAGGCTCATAGACACAGAAAACATTCTGATGGTGCCAGATGAGAGGGAGATTGGGGGTGATGGATGGCAAAGGTGAAGGGATTAAGAAGTGCACATTGGTTGTTACAGAACAGTCACGGGGATGTAAAGCACAGCATAGAGAATATAGTCAACAATATTCTAATATGTCAGGTGTCAGATGGGAGTTGAGATTCATCAGGATGATCACTTAGTAAGTTATATAATATCTAATACTGATGTGTACATCTAAACTAATATAACAGTGTATGTCAACTATAATTGAAAAATAAAAAGTAAAGAAAGCCCTCTACTAGTTCCATTAAGTCATCCTTAAGGCACAGAAAGACTGTCGTGGAAACTGGATGGCCTAATGGGAGCAAGTTTAGGGGGTCGGACAGGCTCCCCAATACCACACAGAGAAAAGAAGGGCTGCTCAGGGAAGAGTGGGGCAGGCCCCTCCTACGCCAGAGCATCAGAAGAGAGAGAGAAATGTAGGGTTCCTCTACCTCACCTTCCTTTAATGGGCAGCATGCTCCCAGAGGGAACTGCAGACATGTTCTGTCCAAACTGGCAAGGGTGGTGACTGAGACTGGTAACTGGGAGAGGAGAGGAAGCTTCAGCAGAAAAAGCCCTCTGGGCCCAACGGTTACATCTGCCCAGTCCACCCCGTCTGTGCCCCTAAGGCAAACAGACTGGACGCACCATCTGAGCAGGACCTGTCACGGTACGGTACAGATGCTGCAGGGTCATGGAGCGCTCACTGTAGTCTGCGTGATGTACAGATGCTGCCCCACAACTACGGGTGCAGACACCTGTGCCGTGTGCAGAAACCACAGGCAGGCTCCCCCCAGATGGACAAGAGCAAGGGGAGCAGCAGCCCCGTTCTCTCTGGTCCCAGCGCGGCCTTGCCAGTCATCTCGTGCTCCTCACCGGTGACATTAGTGCAGGGTCAGGCTTGTTTTAAATGTGGGCTGCTGAGCCTGACAATGATTCCAGCAGAGCCCAGAAGCCTGAGTGAAGATGGGGAGGGAAAGCCCATTATCCTAACGTCTCGTTTGGGCATAGTGCTGAAATTTCTGCCAGAAGTCAGGTCAAACCAAAGAGTGAGGAGCATTGCTGGTACGACAGAAAAGCCTCCGAAAAATACCCTGAGGTGTTGTGCATCTAGATAGAAATAGGTATATGAGGACCAAAGTACTAGATGAAAACATATTTTTTATTTTATATTTTAATAGACAATAATACATTTCTGTGATTCAGACATCAAAAAGTGTGACTCCCATGGCCGCTCTGCCCACTTTCCCGTTGCCTGCCAGGAAGCAACCACCCCTTTGATCGTTTCTTTCCTAAGGCAGATATTTTTCTGCACAGAGGAGCCCATTCATATTATTTTCCCCCTTTTTTTTTTCGGCATATATGGTAGCACATCCTACACCCATGACTGTGAACTTTGCTTTTCTTACTTAACATGCTCTGGAGAAGTCTCCATTTCGATATGTAAAGAATGTCTTCAGTCATTTTGCAGTCACGCGGTACTGCACTGAAGGAACTACCCGAGATTCCTCTATGGTAATGCGCGCGCGCGCGGCTGCGTCTGGTCCTCATCGCAGCAGCAGTGCAGCCGTGAACGTGGTTGTGCATGGGCCATTTTACATGTCTGCAAGTATGATAAATCCCGTAAGAAAAATTCCAGAACCAAGTCAGGAGTTTGTACTGTTTGTGATTTTAATGCCTGGTGGGTGGCAATTTGCTCTCCAGAGAGGCTGAACCCACTAACAGTCCCACCAGCAATGTCTGAGAGTGGTGTGTTGTCCAGCATTTGGATTTCTGCCAATCTCATTAGTGAAAAAATGGTGTCTTGGGCAGTTTTCATTTGCAATTATCTTATTTTGAGTGAGGTTGAGCATCTTGTCATATGTTTAAGAACCACAGGGACTGGAATAAGATGAATGAGGGTCCGAATTTAAGGAGACATTAAATTGGATGAAATCCTTGGGGTCTTCTTAAGTTTTGTGCCTTCAGCACCTCACCTGACCTGGTCTCGTCCCAGCCCTGGGGACAGCATGCGCCCTTCTGACTCAGGACCCTGTACATTCCTCTTGTGTGATCTGTTTTTATATTGGGTTGTTTGTCTTTCTTAGTTTGTAGGACTTTTTCATACATGGAAGTTTTTTATGATATAAATTGCAGGGTTTTTGTTTTGTTTTGTTTTGTTTGGGGGTAGTCTTTTACTCACACACACAGGGTTTTGTTTATTTTTTGCCATGCAGATGTTTTTAATTTTTTAAGTGGTGAATTTAGCAACTTTCACTTTTATCACTAGATTTTGTGCCATAGAAAGCCTTTCTACATTCTGAAGCATAAAGAAAAATTCTGCTATGTCTTCTTTCAGTAATCTATGGCTCTATGCTTTTACATTTTTACATTTTATATGAATCTACTTGGAATTTACCCTAATGTCAGGCATGGACTTGGTTTTACTTTTTTTCAGATGGCTACCCAGCTATTCCTTTACCATAATAGAAGCGATCTTCCCCCCACTGTTTCAGGGCTCACTCTTTATTACTGTGTGTGTGTCTATTTGTATGTACATGTGTATGTTTACACATGCTCCCAGAGGGAACTGAAGACGTGTTCTGTCCAAACTGGCAAGGGTGGTGGGCTTTCTATTCTATTCCATTAGTCTGCATGTCAAATACCAGAACAAATGTTTTGATGGCTAAATTACACATTCCGGCCTTTAAAGTTATGCAAGGTGAGCTTGCTCCTCGCCCGGAGCCCCTGCACTCATGGACTGTGGGAGGAGATGGTTGTTTGTCACTTGGGAAACCCGTCTGTTTTTAGGGGCCTTAGCAACTCTTTGTATTTCCAGTAAGTTTTTGCTTGACTGAAAAACTAATGTTTTATGGCTTTTTAGGACTAGTATGGCAGGAGTTACAAATATGAGGAGTACTCTAGATGAAAAAATCGGTAAAGTAGTTGAAAAACACACAAAAAAGTTCTAGCAGCTATTTGTTTTTCAGAACCAACCAGAAAAAGAAATTGCTGGTACCATATTCTGTCCTTTAGAAAACAGACAATATCGCTTACAAGTTTTATTCTATATGGATCCTTCTAATTTCTTAGAGTTTATCGACCCATTTCCTAATGGTTTAAAGTTTATATTTTTCCTACTTATTTCTCTTGCATTTTATTTTCACAATTATCAGCAAAATGCTAGTGATTGTAGCATTTAGGGATATTATGAACCTGGTCTCCTAACTAAATCTTGAAAGGATTCCAGGAGAAAAGACTCTTTTTTGCTCTATGTCCAAACTCACTCAAAAGGGCTAAGGAAGGAAGATCAGTAACAGCTATGATTGGAACCTGAAGGGACTGAATATAATCATATACGTACAAAGATCTTGAGTTCAAACATCTGGTTCCCAAATACTAGCCTTGCTTTCCCAAAACTGCACCTGACAAAACCTTGAAGTTTGTCTTCTTTTGTGAGAGCTGGAATGAGCTTTTCCTGGGTGAAATATCTTTGTGTCTTTGGGGTTTCAAATCAGTTTCTAAAAGCCTAATCTAAATACTTCCTACATACAATAAGATGTTTCAAATATGTGATATAAATAAAGTACAATGTCTGGTGTTCCAATGGTGCTTAATGTGTTTTTGCTAGTGTATTTCTCAGTTGGGGAAAAAATAGGCTTTTTTTTTTAAGATATTTGGGCCCCTCTGAGTGAGACTAGAGAACATGCAATATTTTGTAAATGGAAGTATGTGTCTTGTCACTGTGTTCCAGCTTTTATAGATTATATAGCACAATATCAAGTAAATGTGACTTGAATACTTCTTGGTGATGACTCTTTTTCTGATACCTTACAAAGGTCTGTTTAATATAACTGGTTGATAATGACATCTAGTGTTCAGTATTGGAATTACATGTCCTTAAAAGCATCGGAAAGAGCCAATTACTGTATTTTGCTGTGTATAATGCTCACTTTGGGCCCCAATTTTTGAAGGAAAACATAAGGATGTGCATTATACATGGGTATAATGATTATGTACCATGGGTGTAATAATTCCATGTATAGTGTGCAAGGGAGTACATTATACACAGAAATATGGTGTCATTTAATTCAGGGTTGGCAATTAAATAGGCGTGAATTAAAGTAAGTGGAAGTGGAGTGATTGGGGTAATGATGGGGAAAATTTGAGTTAGAAGGGTGATATCTTTTTTGATGACAGCACCAAGAACTGTAAATAACACTTGAGGGATATTGTGTGCAGACATGCAAAGTAAAATTCTGTTTGCTATTTGCTTTCAGACTTAGCTCTGAATCTGTTTTTTCAGTTCAGCCCCCTTTGGCCCTTTCCAGACCAGGTGTGGGTGTGAATTCACTAACCAAATTATCTTGAGCAAGTCATGTAGTTTCTCTGAGACTCCATCCCCTTGAATAGAAAGATTCTGAGACGACCTCACAAAATTCTGGGAGAACTGAATGAGACGTGTTCGGTGTACAGAGACCTGAGCTGAGTGTGGGGCACACTGTAGGGCAGTGCTGGTGGTGGCAGTGGCGGTGATGTGTCTGGGGCCCATTTGTGGACCTTGACATCTACTCTTGATGGGGCAGCAAAAACAGACAGGGGCCAGGTGTAGAAATTGTCCAGAAGGTTGTAACTAGATCACGGGAACAGTGAGCAACGGGAACCGTATCCTGACGTGAACAGAAAATGTGGATTTTGTGAGGCTCGGGTGAAGGGGACCATTCTGCCGAAAAAGGCACTGGGGTTGAGAAAGCTACTACTGCCCAGCTGCCTTGGGGTGCAGGGTGTGGGAAAGAGGGATGCAAGGAGTGTTGAACATCTTGGGAAGAGTGTTTTTCCTGCAGAGCTTTAAGAAGGTAAAGTGCAAAAGTGATTGCTTACTCCACCACTCACGAACTGGGTCTCGCTTGTCAAGTTCCTTCACTATCCTGATTCCAATTTTTTACTTCCATAACATGGGGATGATAACAGTACTGACCAGGCCAGGGTGTGTGGGTTAAATGAGCAGATGCATGTGAGGCCCTTAGCACACACCTGGCCCGCTGAGTGAGCTCGCCCTGTTGACTCCTGTTGCTCCTCCGCAGGAAGGGAGATGGAGGCAGAAGATTTAAAACAAGACAAACAAAATTCTGTACAGCCCCTGGACACAGGGCGGATCCATCCTCGCCTTTCTGCCCTGTTCCCTCTGCCTACAACCCTTGACGTCCTCCACCTCCCACACAGGTCTCCTCTGGGAAGCATTCCCTGGCCGGCTGGGGGGTCATCATCTCTCTTTGTACGGTGTCCCCAGTCCCCACAGTGCCTTGTTTGACACACTTGCTGTTCTCATCAGACTGTAGTGCCCGTGTTTGTTTACACGGCTGGCCTCCCTGATGAACAATGAGCCCCTTGAGGACGGACTGACAGAGCTTAAGAAATGACGATGGAAGTGAGCAGTCTGAGAAGAGGGAGAGAAGAGGATCGGACAGAGAGTGTGCAATGTGTGTGGCAAATGGTCTTTGAATCCAGGGGGAGGGTATGTGTTTATCAAACTGTTCTTGCAACTTCTCCTTTATGTTCGTGTTCCTTCAAATTACAGAATTGGAGAGGGGAAAGTGAAAGATTTGCCCTGTTTTCCTTTTTGCATTCAAAGCCTCTCTTTTGGGCGAGGGGCGCTGAACTAGGCTCAGACACCTGTCCCATGTTTCCCCTTACTCGCCTGACCTCCGTGGGCTGCTCGGGCTGCCCAGAAATACTGTGTCCAAACGGCAAGGCTGTTCTCTCTGCCTGCACATCCTGTACCTAACGGGGCTCTGCTCAACTGGGGTTCCCGCTGTCATTCAGAGAGAAACAGATCCTTGTCCTCCTATAGGTGAGCACTGCTGCTCTTGACGTTTCTTGGAAGCCACAGTACATTTTGGAATTGAAGATGTGGAGGGATAACCTTACATTTTGCAGAGAAGAAGCACTGAAACAGTCCTGTGAAAATGTATGTTCAGTTAGGGGTGGGAGTGTCACTGTACATTGTCACTTCCAGGGCCCCCTGCTGGGCATTTGTAGAACTGCTGCATCCCAAATCATAAAAAATTCCATTTCCTGAGCTGCTTTTGAAAAGCGTAAGAGGTGCCATGTTCAAAGCTATATCCTACCCCATTCCCTTCTACCCCAAATATTGCTCAAACGGTTAAGCTATGTGTTTAATTAAAACCCAGTGGACAAATGTAATCTCAAAATAAAAACTGCATAGTAAAAGCTATTCAAGTGCTTCTATTTTATTTTTCAGAAGAAAGGTCCTGAGCAAACTCTAGAAGTGAAGACTACCACATTTTCCTTCTGTTATATAGGCTTTTGGAAGATTAAGTGCTTTTGTTGCTCAGTTGTAAATCTGTCTCTCCTATGGTCATCCAAGGCCAAGGTGGTACTTTCTGAGATAACAGATCTTTTGTCAACGTTAAAAAAAAGTTTCTTAAGAAATAAACTTTCCACCAGCAGAATGGCCCATTTCATGTGGTAATGCCTTCCCCATTCAGAACAGCATGAGCTCCCAGTAAGTGTGTGGCAGATGGGGGATGCTGGGCGGTGGGCACATAGAGAAATGGACAGGCAGGGTGAGGACAAACTGACAGCTGGTGCCGGACAGGGTGTTCACACGGAGCGCAGGCTTGGAGAAGGTTGTCTCCGGGTCCCCTGCAGCCTAAGGTGCTGTGAATCGGTCATGCCTAAGGAGCCAGTGGGGTGTGTACAGCAATCAGTCTGAAGGGTCCCAGACTGATGCCGTCTCTTCTGTGGCCGTCAGTGACATTCCTAACCTGTCCGGCTGTTTATCAATTTAACTCTTGGTCAGAAGACAGAAATTTACAGAGAGAATCCCCGTGTCCTCTGCCTGCAGGCCTCTGCTGAGCTCCAGACTCACACCGAGTCACTCCTGTGTGTTTCCACCCGGAAGTGTTCGGTGTGGCCTGGTCCGAGCTCCTGCTTCCCTGCCACCTCGCTTGTCCTCTCATGTTTCTGATTTTGGCAAGTGGCCCCTCCACGCTGCTCATCTCCCAAGCCAGACCAGCTGGACACCTTCCTCATTCTCACCCCCCACGCCCAGTGGTGGGAGACCAAGCTCTGTCCATTCTGTGTCCTTGAGCCTTGTGTGTCTGCTCCTTCCTTGTCCTTTCAGTGCTGCTGCTTCATTTTAGGTCTGCGGTCATTTGTTCTTTGGCCACTGCAGGCATCTCCGAACTGGATTTCCTGCGCCTCTACTTATTCTCGTGCAGTTCAGCTTTCACTTTGCTGCCAGACGGATTAGATTCTAAGATACAGATTAGAATAAGTTATTCCCCTGCTTCTGGGCCCACCATTGCCCCCAGATCAAGTTTAAACTCCTTAGCATGGCATTCAGCATGTTCCATGATCGAGCCCCTGCCTACCTCTCCACTCTCCAAGCACATCCCCGGCCGCACCACCCCAGGTGCAGCTCTCTGAGTAGGCTGTGTCTCCATCTTACGCCCCTTCGCTTTGCCCCTTCCTCTCCTGCCTGGAAGGTCTCTTCTTCCCCTAACAAATGGCAGGTAGCTGTCCACCTGGCAAAATTCAGCTTAAGTGTCATTTTCTTTCTTACGCTGTTACTCTTGGTCCCAGGAGAGGGTGGATGCCTCTCGCTGTTGTGCCCCAAAGACTTCCCTCAGGACACCTGGAGTTCTTTTTTGCTCTTTTCTATGTGCATGTCCATCTCCCCCTGGATGCCCAGAAATACCCTGAACCGGTGACCAGCCTTGTCTTACTCATCGTGGACACTCTGCTGAGCAGCACAGTGAGTCAGCACATAGCACTTGCTCAAAAGATGTTTATTCAGGTGAACAAACAGACCTTTTATTCAGCCACCCAGGAGATTTGTCATAGAAAGCAACATTGTTCATCTGGAGCTCCTGGCATATGCTCTGTTCATTCTTCACCAGGTCTTATCTGGACACCCCTGACCTCACACAGCAGCACCCCCAGGATCCATGTTCTGTTCCCCATCAGAGTGATCAGCAGGGGTTATCTGTTTTCTCAGATAACCCCCCAGTCTTTCTAATGACAAAATCAGGTAGACAGCTGGATACCCACGTCTGAAGGTCAAAGGGTCCAGGCCAGTGTTTGGGCTGACGGGGAAGAAGTGACGATTTAGCTTCGTGGCTCAGGCTAAGGAAGTTCTTCTCATGATCACTGGGTTGGAATGCTGCCGTGGCCGGGCCAGGGCCCTGGGAGCACTGTGCTTCCCCGCACACCAAAGCACTGAGTGTGAGCAGCTCTGGCCACGCCTGGTCAGAGACCAGCCCAGACTTCGCCCCTTCGGCAGCTGTGTGCTGGACAGCTCCGCCTACATTTCCAGCAAGGACCTGGAGTCTCAGGGTAATTAAAACTGAATTTATTTTTATCATCCCCCCAAACCTCCTCCTCAAAATAACCTTACTATCATAGATGCTTCTCCTTTATCTTCATGAGCAACATCCAACTAGTCACCAATTAGTCAAAAATATGAATGTTGTCTTCAATTCCTGTTTCTTTCTCCCCACCACACCCCACGGTGATGAGGTTGTAAGATAAATTACCTCCTCAGTAGGTGTTCCTGTTTTGCTCTTCGTCGTCCTTCTTACCACTGCTTCCTTTCTTCAAGCCTTTGTCACTGCTGGCGTAGAGGAGCGAAGCAGACACTTTAATGGTTTTGCTGTCTCTCACTGCTATTGCTGTCCTTGTGCACAACTGCCAGTGTCATTTTCTAAAATATCATTAATCTAAATGTGTCACTCCATGCTGAAAGCTCCCAGTAGTTTCCCCGCGGTCATTTAGGTCCCTGCTAACTTGGCAGTGTCCCTTTGTCCCACCACTCTTACCGCAGAGACATTGAATGTCTTTAACCCAGAGGGGGTCACAGCTGATCCGAGAGACACAAACTTATTTCTTAAATATTGTTACATATATCGGGTGCGTGTGCATTTGTATGTGACTAATGTTAATCCATAACATTCAAGCTTGAACCTTGAACCTATGCACCCAATATATGTTACAATGTTTAAGAAAAGAGTTTGTTTGTATCTCTCATTAAGAGTAAAGAAAACCTTTCTAGGCACCCTTAGCACCGAGCACCACGCCCATCCTAAATCACCCCTGCAAAGGGAATTCAGGACGTCACAAGAGTGGGGACAGGAGGGAAGGACACTGGAATGAAACCAGAGCACTGTCCGAGTGGAGGAAGGGAACTGCCCACTGGGTTGTCAGACGGCAGAATCTGCTGTAGCCCTCTTTCCCTTCCTTCACCAAGTTCATTCCTAGTGATCTACCAGGCTAATTCTTGAATACTCAATGAAGGAGTCAGCTTGCAGAAATGTCTGTGACCACCCCTCCCTTCCAGCACCTTCCTTGGGTCACACTGCTCTGGAGTTTGTGCCACCGGACCACAGGTTGGACCCTTGGTATCTGGTACAGGTACTGGCACATACTCTAATATTTGATGAATAAGAAAATGAATAACTCCTTTGCCGGGTGGCTCAGTTGGTTAGAATGTCTTCCCATGCACCAAAGGGTTGCAGGTTTAATTCCTGGTCAGGGCACATGCCTGGGTGCAGGTTTGATCCCTGGTCTAGCTGTGTACAAGAGGCAGCCAATCGATGTTTTTCTCTCACATCAGTGTTTCTCTTGAAAAAAAAATGAATAAATATATCCTTGGGTGACCATTAAAAACAATTCTTTAAAAATAAAAGCCATCGCATGGAAGTATTGTGTTAAATCTTAGAACCAAACCTTATGAGAATGGCTTACATCACTCTGTCCAGCATCCTCATTGAGAATATTAAGGAGGCAGCGCTGATAGGACTGAGGCCCAGAGAGATCTCGTGTGCCCAAATTTAACCTGAAATTTGGTGGCAGAGATTGTTTGGGAAACAACCCACCCTTATCTCAGGTTCTAACCCTATTAATATCCTGGGCATTTGGTGGTAATTTCAGTGCATATGATCTTGGGGTAATAGAAATAAAATTTATTGAGTTCTTTTTCCAGCCTTACCTAACCATTTCTTCAGAAGCAGAGACCATATCCACATGGTGTGCCCAGTATAAACGAATGTGCTGAGGATCCAGCGCTGTTATTCCTACTCTGTCTGTGAGGGCGGGTGAAAGACCGGCGGGAAGACCCGGCAGGGCCCGCGCGCCCACCGCGGCCTGCAGTACCTCCATCCACATCTAGATGGCACTCACACATTGACCGGGCATCACTTGGCTGGTAATGTTAACCGCCTGGTAGAAACTGACAAATTCTTGAATCAAGGTGGTGAAAAGTTAAATATAGGTGGCTTTCAGGCGTGGCTGGGTGAATGGATTGGTTAAAGGAAAGGTGCTGAAAACTGGGGACTGGCTGTAAACACATTTGATGATTACATAGAACCCCCTTTGCCTTCTGTTCATTCTCCTTCAAATCCCAGGTCCCTGCGGGGCCGGCCACAGCAGGCAAACCCAAAACAGACCAGGCAGTCTCAGCCGGGTGCGCCGCCTGACCATTGGGCAGCCTCAGCACTGCTCCAGCGCCCCGCCACGTGACCACCCTATCCACGTGGCCACACACTCCAAGGTGATATGGCCTAGGAGACTCAGTCTCCAAGCCATGACTTAGCTGTCGAGATGGAGAAGGCTTATGTGTTGGGTTGAGTTAGTAAGTAGGGTGATTGCTTCTTACATTATTCTTGTAGGTATAACACATATGTTATTATTAAGCACCATTGCTGTCAAACTCTTGTTCTACTGATCAACCAGGTTATCTGGGGGCATATTGGATACTGTTCCTATGTGGCCATGGAGTAGAATGTGAAGAACGTGAAGAATGTGAATTAGTGAGAGCTGGGCTCTAGTCTGTGGCCTTGGGCAAGTTAATTAGCCTCTTTGTGCCTCAGAGAAATGGCAGCATTCATAACACCTACTTCCCACAGCCATTGTGAGGACGGAGTGAGATAATTCTGTGAAAATCACCTAGCACAGCACCTGCCACACAGTGAGTACTCAAAAACATTAGCTATTATTATTGCCATTGCTCCAAATTCATTAAAGTCCCAAAGAACAGCGATGTTTATCAGTTATTCCTATTCTGTATAAATATTTTGTAATCATTTCAACTTGAACTGTAATAAGTGTTGGGAGCAAAGGCAGCTAAATTCGAAGGTAAAACCTGTTAACTAGACTCAATTTAAAATAGCACCGAAAAATAAGTAGACTTAATTAGAGGGAAATTGATTTGCAACAAAATTCAGACCCCAAACTACTAGGAAATGAAAAGTAGTCATTTTAACACCAACTGGTATCTGGAAGATTTGCTGGCCAAAGTCAATGTCTAGTTCTTTGGGTAGCTTTCACCACAGATGCATGATAGGATTTATAGACACTTGGGAAAAGACCACCTGGGTTTAAAAATAGGACAAAACAACTACCCCCCATATTAAACAACGTGATAATGCAAAGGGGTAGATCAGGGCTCTGACGCAGCATGACTGTCCAGGACAGACACAGATGGTGGACATGGACAGCCCTGGGGACATGTGAGGTGCAAATCTGGGATCAAAAGAAGGGACAAAGGAAGGAGGCTTTGGGTGCTGAACAGACGTCGCCAGGGCTGGGGCGCATGTGTGAAAACGGGTCAGACAGCAGGCCTGTTTCTTCTCTCTCTAAACCAGGTCAGGTCGGGTCATCAGAGTTAGCGGCTTGGGTAATTGTCCACATGGCCTCGTATGTTCCACTCACTGGTTGGCGTTGCTGCCCAGAGGAAACCTGGTCTTGGAAAAAAGTGTCACCCGTCACCCTGTTGGTGCCCATGACTGTGGGCCAGGGTAAAATGATACAGGCAGCTGAGGGTCTCTTTTCTTGCTCTTATGTTCACCAAGGAAGGAGGGCTGTTCCTACTTGGAGAGGGTGGGAGGAGCAAAGAACAGGGAACGAAGCTACAGCACACTGAACTCGGACTCTGCAGATTCAAGTTCACACCCAGCTTCCATCACTTTCAGTTGTGTGCCCATAGGCACCCAGAAACTCTCTGAGCTTCTGTTTCTTCACTCACAAAGTGGAAATAGTGAATCTCACAGCACACGAGGTAGGGTAGCAGTGTAAATTACCCGGCCATGCACATACTGTAGTCAGTGGGGATGTGCTTTACTCACGAGGCCCCATTTGTTATTGGTTGACAGAGGCACTGGGCCTGGGAGAAGGGGTGGTATTTCATCTGGTCAGTTAAAGCTGATCATTTCTGGTTTAGAAGTATCTTCTGGATTAATTCAGTCTCTGGCAAACTCCTCTGTCCCTCAGAGTTTCTCCCTTCTTGTCAGGGTTCTCCTCACTTCCCCTTTCTCTGTCTGCTCTCCTGGGAGAGCCAAGGGGAAGAAGGCAGTGTACATAGATGGCACCATGGGGCTAGCCAGTCGACTGTTGTCTGTATTGCACTGAGTCCTTGGGTGTCCCTTCTGTCCAGGATGCTTCTGCTTCAGTGGCAGCAGACACAGCTCTCAGGGTCGTTTGACACCACAGTTGAGGGCCAGTGGACTCCAGTCCTTCCTCCAGCCCTTTCTCCCTAGCTCAGCTCCATTTTGGCCGCTGATGGTCCCAGCCCTGGTCCGAGTATCTCGTGCCTCTACCTCACACAGCCACACGCTGGCCTCAGGGCCTCTGGCTCAGGTCAGCTCAGCACAACACTGTTTCTTCCCTCTCTCCTGCAGCTCTCCTGCTTTGCTGAGGACACTCAGTGCGGAGTCTCCCTGTGCCCACCCCCCACGTGGGGAGGATGTCACACACCTCCCTGGCTCTGGTTCCCAGCTCTCTCTGCAGGTTTCTGTCCCCACCTCCAGTGTCTCTACCCTGAACTGGGTGGGGGCTGCGTGTGCGAAAGACTCTGGTCCCACACTTGAAGTTTTAGCCCCTCCCCTCCCAGTCTCTACTCCTCTCCTAGCTCTTGAAGGCATTTACTCTTGCTCTGGACTGAATTGTGTCCCTTTCCCCAAAATCTGTGTGTTGAAGCTCTCACCGTGGTGGGACTCGTCTCCACAGAGACACGTGGCAGAAAGGCCCTGTGAGGGCACGGCACGAAGGCAGTGTCTGCAGCAGGAGGGGACTTCTCACCAGAACCCGGCTCCGTGGGGACTCGAGCTGGATTTCTGACCTCTAGGACTGTGCGAGAATAAATGTGCGAGAGCAATGTCTGTTGCTCAAGGCACCAGTCTTGGGTGTTCTGTTGTCTCCAGCAGCCCAGGCAGACGGAGACGACCTCTGCTCCTTGCACAAGACACTGCCCCAAGTCACACCCTGCGCTCGGACCCCAGCGTTGGCCAAGCCCATTCAGAATTCAAAAGTAAACTCTTCTGATCTGAAGCAACTAGTTCCTGCAAGTCAAAATGCTTTGATGTCAGACCCTCCTGTCTGAGATGGGCTTCGGGAACTGACCAGTGGTCTCCTTTGTCCTTTGATGCCTCACTGGATGGAGAACCAAGAGCAACACAGTGTCACCCAGCACAAGTGAACGATGCATTGCATGATAATTACTGGTCATTTCTGGTGACATGAGCAGATGTGAGGCTGTTTAGTACTGTGCCTGGTAAATGATTGGTAGTCAGTGAATGCTTCCTAAATTTTGATATTGAATAATAGCTGTCAACTTGGGTATCCCAGAAAACAAAGCCAAAGTGCCCTAAAACCATGTGGTCTGCTTTGCCCCGTGGAGGCACGAGGGTCAGACCTGGAGGAGGAGGTGTGTGCAGCTGCAAAGATTCTCCGATGGGAACCTGACAGCTGGTACAGCCAAAAAGTCCTCTGGGATGGGCATTGCCTTCTAGTGTCCTGACCGTTACGGCCGCCTCCTGGCAGTGCCCACAGGTGGGGGCTCCAGAGAGGGGAGTGCTGCATGTTTGCTGCAAATGAACCTTGGTGCCCTTTACAATGAGGGAACCGCACGGGAAATAACTCAGAAGAATTGTACATTTAAAACCACTCTTCCTTTCTTGCTCCTCCAGGAAAGAAAAAAAAAATTTTTTTAAAGAAAGAATAAAACTTAACGTTTAAGTCAAACAAGGCCTTTCCTGTACACTGAAGTAACCAGATAGCTTTGAAAAGGAGGGCGGGATCGTCCCTGGCCTCGGGCCTCGGGCAGCTGCCAAAGCCAGAGGTGGCCTGGCCCCTCTCCCCGCTGTGGGCTCAGGGGCCGAGCAGCCCAGGCCCGCCTGTGACACCTCACTCTTAAGATACTCTAATTTATAGTTAACGCCTTTTAAGCAAACAAGAGGGAGAAAAAAATCTGGTTCATATTATGGCAACTTTCAATGAAGGGAAGTCTTGGAGTTCAAAGAAAAAATGTCCCAGGAAAAGCACAGCCTGTTAAATTCATTCTAAGTGGTCAGGAAGGTAATTGAAAAGGCTTTCTTTGTGCAGTGGGGTGATGGCAGCCCTGTCCCCTCCCTCTGCCCCTCTTCCTCCAAACATCTCTCGCTAACATGAAGGTCATTCCAAAGAGGAACAAAAGTAAGCAGAATTGGGTACTAAGACATGCTAAATTGACTGAATAAATAAAACTCCAGCTCTCAGTCCAAGGGGGATCAAGATGGAGGGATAAGTACACTCTCCTTCCGGAGGCGGGTCTTCTCTGCTGCTTTGACCTGGGGCTTGCAGGCTCCCTCTGCCCGCCCACTCCCACCTTTGCCATGCAAAAATGTCTGCCTCACCTGCTGATCCTTTGGGGCTTTGGGTTTCTACCAGCAGGAAGTTCCTGTCTGGTTTCTCTGGGCCACAGCATCTCTGCTCTCGTGCAGAGCAGGAGAGGGAGGGGCTGGGGAAGGCGAGCCTTTGCCTGCCTGCCTCTGCCCAACACCGAGTCATCCTCTCGGGGATAGAAGGTTTCATACTCACAGCAGCAGTGGCACCGCAATGACAGATCGGAAGGGCCTGGGGTGGCAGACCCCAAGGTTAGAAGGCAATGGCACAGGACTTATTCTGGAGCTGTGCTTACGGACAAACTTGTGATTCTGCTTAGACTGTCTGCTGCATTGGAGGTTTGGGGGTGGGCAGGGTTAGGAGGAGAGCCTGGTGGAGGAGTGACGTCCTTTACCCCCACCTGCTGTCCAATTGGCCTAAGTCATGGGTGGGGGAGGCTCACCTTTTACTAAGCAACCATCATTCAACCCTTCAGGAAGCTTGGCCCTTCAGGCCGGTCCATCTGCCATCAGCCCCTGACCCTGCATTAGGGATTCATTTTTTGGCCTAAGGAATTGGCCTGTAATAGAATTCTGTTCTTCCTGGCAGCACGACACTCAGGCTTAGCATGAAGTGAGTTGATGGGTGTAATCTGTGCCAGATGAACCCCAGTTTGGCGGAGAGTTGGGGAGAGGAACGAGGAGCAATGAAAAGCACAGAAATGCAACACGGTCGTAGATGCTAGAAGGGCGATGGGGGCGTCAGAGAAAAAACTGCCCACTTCACCTCAGGGCCACACGATTCTCGGTGCTTTTCCTGGGACATCTCAGGCCCTGTTGTTTCTCTTGAGCTTCCTGAGCCCACCAGAGCATCAGGGGTCAGGCTCAGCCCAGTCCGCCTCTTTTGTAAACAAGGTCAGGCTTTTCCTCTCTCAATTAGAATTTCCTAGCATGAGTGACAGCATTTATTTTGTGGTGTTTGGTTTGGGCATGAGGAAAGAACTTTCCTCTTCCTGTCTTTTCCTCCTGTGGTTTACTCTTGGATTACTTAAATAAATGGATGGAAATGTCCCTGTTTAAGCATCCAAGGAGTGCCAAGGCATGTTTCTTCACGTATTTTCCACCCTGTGTGTTCCCCTTCACCTCAAATCTTAAGGCAATCTTATGCATTTCCTTTCCTACATAATTTCTTCCATTTCCAAGGAGACGTTTTGCCAGTAGAAAAAAGGAACAACCTTAGAGTATCGGTCAGATAGTGAAAATGCTGAAGTGACCGCGCTTGCTGAGACAGAGAGGAGTGGCAGTCTCGTGCATGGCAGAGGTGAGGGAGCTGCTCCGCTGAGCACACGGGCTGGCCGTCTCGGCCAGCCCCCAGGCGTACTCGGTAGGTTCTGTCATGACCCTCATTTTACACACGGGTAGCCAGGTGCACACACAGCTTGCTGTTGGTCTTGTATCTGGCTGGCGGCTGAGGCAAGAATCAAACTTCATCCCAGGGCCTTCTGAGAGCAAGAGCCCATCTGGAAGCACTGCTTCCCAATACTTGCTTCCTTCTCAATGAGCCCTTACGAGAAATTGGAAGAGAGTTGGGGTGGAATGGGGAGGTAGAACAGGAAGATGAGAGAGCCTCAAGGGGTCCTGTCCACAAGGATGAGGCCCCATCCCGGCCTGTAAAGGAGCCGGCCTCTCAGTGGGGGTGATGCAGGTGTTTCCAACCTGTACTTTCAGCCTAAAGTTCAGAAGTGGAGATCCGTCCTCTGAAATTAAACCCGAACTCCTTGCTGTGGACTTCAGGGTTCTCTGTAATCTGGCCCTTCCCAACTGCTCTTCCCTCCTCTCTGCCTCCCTCCCTCAGCGTCAGCCACCTCAGCCTCCTGCCCTTGGGTCTGGCCGAGCTCTGCCCATCTTGGGGGGTTGACACTTACTGTGACATCTGCCCCGAGCACTCAGCCCTGGGATCTCTGCAAGGTCACTCCTTTCACATTTCTACTCGAAGTGGCCACCTCCCACTGTCCTGCCCCCCCCCCGCCCCGCCCCCCACTGGCACGCACCGCTCCCTCACAGTGCCTTATTTTCTCCTAGCACTGTGGCCTGAGGTTACAGCATTTTTGGGGTTATATGTTTATGGCCTGTGACCCCCACCAGAATGTGAGCCCTGTCAGCACACGGTCTTTGTCCGTCTTGCTGACCATCGAGTCCCGTGCACCGTGTCAGTGCCTGGCACACATGTGCCGAACAGGCATTTGAGTCTCGGGCATCTGCAGGTGCCTGAACCCTTTACCAGGAGGTTTCTGGGCATCTTTAGTTCTGGGACACATCATTAGAAGTAACATAATCTGTGAAAATGTAATCTTGTTACAATAGATCTCTTCTACTTATACATCAGTTTAATTCTGTAGTGACCATGGATAAGTTATTTTAATTTTTTTTAAAGATTTTATTTATTTATTTTTAGAGAGGGAAGGGAGGGGAGAGAGAGAGAGAGAGAAACATCAATGTGCGGTTGCTGGGGGCCGTGGCCTGCAACCCAGGCATGTGCCCTGACTGGGAATCGAACCTGCGACACTTTGCTTCGCAGCCCGCGCTCAATCCACTGAGCTATGCCAGCCAGGGCATTAATTTTTTATCAATATTCCTCTTTCACAAATGAGAGAACTGAAGCTCAGAAAAATTCACTGACTTGCCAAATAATCATGTAAGCTTTGAACAAGGATTTCATGATAACAGTGGGAATTTGGTTTGTATGGATATGTCTATTATGTGGTAGAAAGAGCCTCAGATTTGGAGGGGAAAGCTTTATATTTTGTCTTAGTTTATATTTTAGTGTATTTATAGCAATATTACCATAGAGGACATACTTCTCTTTCTAAACGTTTGTGTTCTTTTCTGTGAAATGAGGATAATAAATTTAACAGACAGGTCTTCATCAGGACCACCTGCGATACAGTGTTCCAGTATTCAGCAGAGTCCGCCCGAATCAAGTAAGGTGCCACAAGTCCTTCCTAAATTACACAGTGCAAATATTAGCTGATTGTGTACTGTCGTGTTTCCAAACACTAGACATCCTAGGACTTTCTATGATAGAAATAATAGTGATGAATATTTCTATTATCCTTAGGTATTATTGGGAAAAGTGTTCAAAGCATTTACTTTACTAAAAGAAAGTCATTCTTTTTCTGTGAGGTTTCTGCAACTTTGTTTTATTCTTACAGAATTTTTTAAAGAAGCGTCATACACTCGACTCTATTATTTACATTAGTACAAAGTGTGAACAGCCTGGTCACAAGTTCTGTGATCTGCTGGAGGCTCAGATGGGATTTGCCCTGCATGAATCCTTAATTATGGCCTGTATTTTATTTTAAAATACGGTTGAACAACACAGGTTTGAGCCCACTTCTATGTGAATTTTTTCAGTAAATATACACTGGTCACTTTATGGCCCCTGCTTTCCCATCTGCGGATTCAAAATGCTGTTTTCGATCCAAGGCTGGGAGTCTGCGCATGTGGACGGCTGGCTGTATATTGTACACCACTGTGTAGAAGGGACTTGCGCCCCCTGGATTTTGATGGGGGGAGGGGTTCCGAGAACTCGTGGTTGAAATTAACATCCGGATTAAGCCTTCGTGGGTGTGGGCGCCCTGACCCCTCCCCCCCGCCCCCCCACCCCAACCCCAACCCCCGCGTTGTTCAAGGTCAACAGTAGTTGGAAACTATATTCAAGGGAACTGAAAGGTTTACCGGAGACAGCTTTCTCACGAACTCCCAGCTCCACCTTTGTCAGTGCTCTGTAAGTCTCTGGGCGGGCGCAGTCGGCCTCCTCATCGGTGCGCCTGCGTTTTGCCTGGTGGATCCCAGAGCTGCTGCAGGCGTGCGTTCCACCCTGTTCACTCCGTGTGGCTCAAGGTGGACTGAAATATTTCTTCTGCAGGCTTCCTTCACAGAGTTGAATCTCACATCAAACAGAACATTTCAAGCAAGGGTAATCTAAGAGTAGATTCCTTATTAATTTGAATAATTCAGAAAGATACTCACATACCCTCAATGTAAAAATCATCCATAATCCTTGAACGGCAACAAAATATAAATAAGAAGTAAACATGTATAAACTAAGGAGTTACATGATAACTAATTTATTTCAGTTTGTGAAGGATATGCTCATCGTGTATAGCTCTGAACTAGATCCACTAGCCAGTGGATTGGTAAATTCTGAGGGGTATTAATAGACAAGTAAATTTTACACTTTTTTATTTTTTTGGATTATGCTCCCTCTTAAAGGTTCTCTAGTCAGTCCCATGCAGCCTGGCGCTCGTCCCCTGCCATAGTCAACCACAACTTTCGTGGCCCTGGAATGAGTGACCAGCACTCCCTACGTCTAGGCCTATCTCCAAGTTTCTGCCTCTGGCCACACCGCTGTCTCTGCCGTGAGAAGCACCAGGGCGCCCTCTTCATGTTTCTCAGCACCTGCACCCTCTCTACCCCTTGGTCTCTGTGGCCCACGATACTGATGGCGATTTTCTTTCTGGCATATTCCCCAAGGGTTCCCTAAGGGAATGGCTAAGAAGTTAAAAGTTTAGGCCAATTGTTCAGAGCCAACTCATGCTAATAGAAGAAATAAATCACCTACTAGCACTCAAAAAAAAAAACAAACATAGAGGCAGATAAGCAAGGAGGAAAAGAAATACAAGTTGCCTATTTTTTAAAAGCATGCCATTGGCCCCAGGTAACCCCAGGAGTAAATTAAATGGTATATTAGAAGGCACTTAAATATCATGCCTGTTCTCCCAAAATTAATGGTTCATAGTACATTCCACATTGAATTTATTGTGCCTGCCAGCAGGGCTGTGTGGCATGTGGACATATTTGCACATTGTCAAAACAGTAGCTTATGACAATGGCCTATGATACCTCAGATGCCTAGCTCACATCAGAATCTGAGAGTAATGTCCAGGATTCAGTGGGTGCTGATTTGTCGTGGACCATTTGAAGTCAACAGACACTTTTCACTATCTGAGTTCTGGCCTTTCTCTGCCTGGGCTGGTGGCTCTCTCTTTGCTGAAAACAGACAGGGGTTGCTTGTGGCAATGATGAATATTCTCTGGTTGACCACAGTTAAGCTGCCTTTAGTGTTTAAGGTCAAGGTCATTTTTCCATGCTGGTGTCTAGCCGTTAACACTCAGCTAGATAGGTCTAGAAGTTGCCAGAGCACACTTTGCTAGAGATGCTTATCTAACCATTCACTGTGCAAGGTAGCCAGCTCTAAAAGTTAGCCATTTAAAAATAATAACAATACTTATTATTTCACAAAGTGTGTGTGGGTCAGGAATTCGAGAGCAGAGTGAGTGGGTGGTTCTGACCTGGGGTCTCTCCTAAGGTCACAGTCAAGATGTTAGTTGGGTCTGCTGTCATCCCAGTGCTCGAAGACCTGCTTCCAAGATGCTCACTCACGAGACGTGCGCAGTGGCACCAGCTATTGGCGGGGGCCTCAGCTCCTCAACCACATGAGCTGCTTGGGCGTCTTCACAGCATGGTGTCACCTTCCCCAGATGGCCCAGGAGAGCGTGCAGTAACAGCCCCAACATATCGTATGGCCTGGCCTCAGAAATCACACCTCTTCATTTCCTAAATATCTCCTTGGTTACAGGAGTTAGCCTTCTTCTGTTTGTGAGGGAACGACAGAAGGCGTGAATAGCAATAGGCAGGGACTACGGGAGCCCATCTGAGAGGTGAGCTACCACGTTCCGTCGCCTATCATAACTTTCAATCCCTTTCAGTAGAAGAATCCCGTAGTATAATTTCAAATAAAGAAGTGAAGGTGCTGTTGGGATTTGTAGGTTCCTTCAGTATTAAATATGACCACCAAACAGTGTCAATATTACACGGAGTGCTGTTAAAAGAGGTCTTTCTTTCCAAACATCTGATTTGGTGTTTGTTAAGAAACAAACAAAAAAAACACAGTGCAGAGAAGTCAAGGCTGGAGTCTGCTTTGATCGCCATCTCCAAGCAGGGTTTTCTTCCGCTGCGATGAAGCCTTATGAGCGCTGTCAGTTTCCTCTGCTTCCCTGGTGTTTGCACTGAGGAAAGTTAAAAAACAAATCAAACAGGAACCGCCTTTCACAAGTTACCATTTCATGGATTGCAATCCTGGAGTGTGGTCCAGGCTCTTTTGTTAGCTGCTGCTTTGAAATCCATAGCCAAGATTGCCTGGCGTGAAGCTTTGCGTGTTGGCAAGCCAACTCCAATGCACTGGATGTTCATTTGGAGCTAAAGGAATAAGACCAGAAGCATCCTAGAATCCTACCTCTTATGGCTAGTTGCAAGGAAACTGAGAGACCCTCCAGGCCTAACGTGCCAGTGCATGGAGGTGTATATTCTGAAACACTGCAGACATGGCAGATGATCACCCTACTCTGCTTTAATATCGTCAGTGAGAAAAGGCTTAGTGCTATGACCTCTGATCGATGAAGAGTTCTCACTTGCTGCTTGAGCCAAGTTTATCTCTGCAGATCTTCTGACCATTTGCCCTTAATTTTCCCCCATCTGGAGTAAAACCAAATGGGAAATTCCTTCGAATATTTGAAAATCACTCTCATGTGGGTCTCCTTAGTCTTTTGCTGGTTAAACATTCCATATCTGTTCAACTTTCTCTTCTGCAAACAGTCTCCAAATCCCTGGCCATCTTAGATTCAAGGTCCATCTGAAAAGCGTGGCATCCTTTTATTTGTGTGACCAGTATTTGCTGCATGATGCCTATCGCAAGGCACCGTGCCAGTCCACACTTCTGAACAGGATGGGGTCTGGTGGGACTGTTTCTTCCAATTAACTTGGATGTGATGTTTCTACTGATGTAAACAGAGATTACATGAGCTTTTTTTGTAGCCATGTCAAGCTATTGGATTATTTTTGGCCACGATCAACTAAAATGATCGTTTTTTTATTGAGGAGAACTATTCTCAGCTTAGGTCTTCCCAACCGTGTATTCATGTAATTTATTTTTTGAACCTGAATTAAAGACTTCACATTTATCTCTTTCCAATTCTATCTTGTTGGTACAACTCATCGTTCCATTCCATTGAAGTCATTTAGATATTTGCTAACTCTTAAATCTTGATCCCATTGTATTAGCTGGTTCTCGCAGCGTTGTGTCATCTGCAGTCTTGACTGGCGTTTCTTCTATCTCTGTGTCCAGGTCTCTCACAGTGGAACAAGACCAGTGACAGAACCACTTCACAAGTCACTAGACACCTCCCCACCCCCTTCCATCAGCACTCTGAGAGCAGGTTTTCAGCCAACTCCGTGTCGCCCAAACCATACTGTCATCTGGTCTGCATTTCTCCATCTTGTCCACAAGAATTTCCTGAGAGACTTTGCCAGATGCCTTGATTAATCAATACATTCTGGGTCTCTGACATTCACAGTTGGCAGTTCCAGTGACCTGCTTCTTGCTCCAGAGGAAGAAAGTGAGTGGAGCAAACTGGAAAGTGTTCTGTCCTCTGCTTCAGCTCCCTAACCCCCCGACTCCGGGGTCCATCCAGGGGACTGCCAGGTTCGTGAAGACGTATCTATTGCCCGGCCCCTGGCCCTGGCCCTTTGTTGTTTTTAAGTATTATAACCTTGATTAGAGTCAACTGCTCTTTCCAGCTATCCTGGGTCCATCCGCATTTAACCTCACTTGTCTGCTCCCTACCACACTTAGGTTCTCAGGTTCATGGATGTTCATAATTCAAATCACCGAATATTCGAGTACACAGTGTAAGTTTCTGTGCTAGAGATGTTCATGCCATGTCCACACTTTCTAATGCAAGCCGTACAACTACACGAACTACCCAGACATGAATCCACAACAAGCCATCCTGTCCAGCTCTGCTCCTCCTCAGGAATTTCTTCACACATGCGGTGTGCCCACTGTCCCAGGTCCAGCCTTGTGTGTAAGGACCTAGGATTTCTCCCATCTTTTTGGCTTTATGCCCTGTCTTGCACATTTTGTTTGGGTCTTAGATTTGGCAACTAGGTTTAGACGGCCTACTCTGGCTCAGACCTTGTTTCCCACCAGGATAAGATATCCACTGGATCAACTACCACAAGTAGGATGCACACTGGCCCGCTCCATCTGGGGACCTTTGTCACTCAGCACGTTCTTGTCAGAAAAATTGGAAAGGCAGTGGGTGGAAAAATGGATGAGAAGGCTGGGTTCCATTTCCTAACCCAGTACTGTTTATTCCGTTAGCTTAGAGAACATTTATTCCTTTTTATTTGTGTCTTTTTATTTTTTGCTGATTTGTAGTAATGAGTCCCAAGCACCATTCTTGATGAGAAGAATAAAAATGTACTTAATGTCAAGGGTAACAGTTCAAGGTAACAGTCTGCCTCTCGGTTTGTAGGCTCAGGAGCTGTGAGGAGCATGCTCCACCGGCTTGCCCTGATGTTTTCACAGAACATGTAGAGCTCTGGTGCCTCTTCCTGGGACACACTCATCGTCTTATAGCAGAGTCTCATAGTTTCGTTGGTCACTTCCCCCGTAAAACTTAAACTTAAAACTCTCCAGATCAGAAATGCCTCTGCCATATTTTCCCCAGGTCTGAGAGATATAAACTGTTTCATTTTTATCCTTGTTTTTAGAATTTTGTTTTGTCTTTCCTACTTTGATTGAGATATAATTGACATGTAGCGTTGTGTTAGTTCTAGGTGTGCAGCATGATGATTTGATGTGTGTGTTGTGAAATGACCACCCTAGTAAGTTCAGTTAACACCCATCCCCTCACACAGTTACAGATTTCCTTCTCGTAATGAGAACTTTTAATATCTATTCTCTTAGCAGCTTTCAGATATACGGCCCGGTACTGGTGGCTGTAGGCACCTAAATGCACGTCGCATCTCCAGACTTATTAGTCTTGTAACTGGGAGGTTGCACCTTTGATCGCTCCTCTCCCCCAGCTCCCACTCCCTGCCGTCTGGCTACCACTTTCTCTGTTTCTACGAGTTCAGTTTTGTTTTGTTTTGTTTTATTTTTTAATTCCATGTATACATGAGATCATATAGTGTTTGTATTTGTCTTTCTCTGACTTATGTCACTTAGCATAATGCCCTCGAGGTCCCTCCATGTTGTCACAAAGGGTGGGAATTCCTTTTTTTATGGCTGAATAATATTTCACTATATATATGCGCGTATAGTGAAATATATATATATATATATATATATATATATATATGACACCACATTTTCTTTAGCCATTTGTTCATCGATGGACACTGTGTTGGCTGCTGAGAGCAGTGCCGCAGTGAACATGAGAGTGCAGGTGACCCTTTGAGGTGGTGATTTCATTACTTGTATACGGACCTGGAAGTGGAATTGCTAGATTATATGGTGGTTCTATCTTAGTATTTAAGGAACCTCCATACTGTTCACCATTGTGGCTGCTCCACTTTACAGCCCCACCCACAGTGCACGAGGGTTTCCTTTCCTCCACATTCACCAACACTTTTGATCTTTGGTCTTTTAGATGACAGCCGTTTTGGCAGGATTGAGATGATATCTCATTGTGGTTTGGGTTTGCATTTCCCTGATGATTAATGACGTTGAGCATCCTTCCATGTCCTTGTTGGCCAGTGTATGTCTTCTTTGAAGAAATGTCTCTTAAGTTCCTCTGTCCATTTTTTAATCAGATTGGGTTTTTTGCTATTGAGTTGTGTGAGTTCTTTATGTATTTTGACTATTAATTACTTATCAGATATATGATTTGCAAATATTTCTCTAGTTCCTTAGTTTGCTTTTTCATTTTGGTGATGGTTTCCTTGCTCTGCAGAAGCTTTTTAGTTTGGTGTAGTCCCTGTTATTTGTTTTTGCTTATGTTCCTTTACTTTTGGTGCCAAATTAAAAAAAAAAAACTCATTGCCAAGACTGATGTCAAAAAGCTTACTCTGGGTTTCTTCTAGGAATGAGAGATATACATACTTTCTGCCCAAGAATTCGTAGAAACCTGATTCATAAGCCCCACTTAAGTAGCCAGCTACCCCTTTCTCATTTACTCTGCGGTTTTCCAAAACTATGACTATAAATTGTACCCAGAGATGAAAACACTATCTCTTCCCTTACATCTTTCACCCCCTACCTAGGAAAGTGAATATATGCATTTTGAACCTCAGCTTATCTCCCCTAAATAGTAAGTGAAAGCAAACGTTGAAAACTTCCCAAGCTGAGTGAAACCTGTGCTTGTGTGTGGCCCTTCCCTGGGCTGGGTTTCTCCTGGTGGGTGAGTGACTTGCAACCGAACTCAAGCTCTTGGCTCTCCCCTAAAAGCTAGGAAATCTGAGCTGTTAGCCACTGAAATTCTTTACTAAATGAACCTGTTTATACTCATTTTCAAATGTATTAATCTATTCTTACGTTTCACTTTGAAGAAAACAAGGTTTTTATTAATTAGAGCAGGATCTCCCACAGGATGTTGGGTGCGGCAGGCGGCCTCCATCATTACATAACAGTGATAAACAAACGGGCCCCTTTGAACTCCGCAGCCGGCTCCTGCTGCATCTTGGCTGCGATTCCACAGTTTGACACTTGCACTGCAGTTAATTAGGGTGGCTGTGAGAGGTAGACGGGTGCAGAGAAAAGGCAGGATTTAAAAGCTGTTCTTGCTACCTTTTGGGGAGTTTCAAGCCCTTTCTATGTTATAAAGCTAAATGATAGATTTATGCTTTATTTTCTCCCTGGCCTCCCTCCTTGGCTTCAAATTTAATGAGCCCAAAGGAAAGAGGACTCATTATTTAAAATCTGGGTGACATGCATTTAAATTTAAGATTTGTATTTGCCCAGACTTTTTATCCCTGCAGCCCAAGTTACCTACATATAAATCCGACTTCATCAGTTACATTGTTGGTTTTTGTCTCCCCTGTTGGGAAAAGTTTAATCTAATGGGTTATTTCCCAAAACTTGCTTTGTTGCTTTCTTTTTTTGCAAAGCATATGGTTCAACTGGAGTGGGGAGGGGACGGGAAAGAATGCTTTGGGCACTTTACATGAGTTTTCAATAGTCACAAAGAGGAGAATGCCTATTCATGGTATTTATTGGCAATTCCGTGGGGTGGGGGGTAAATGCCAAAGTCTCCTGTGACACCCCCCAGGGCTCAGGATGAAATTGGTGCAGAAAAGGGGGCTTGACCTACCCTTCCTTGAGAATTCCCAAAGATATTTCTTATTCCTCCTTTTCTTCCCCTCTTCTGGTTAGACTTGGAGGGTAGAGGCCTGAGGCAGAGAAGCTGGGCCATGGGAACAGGATCAGACCTGGATGTGCTACTGATCCTCACTGCCCGCCTGTGCCCCAAGCCCTCCACCTACAGGCCCTCAAAGGTCAAAAAGGTCATGTCCTTTATCTGCCAGCCCTCCCCCTTCTCTGGCCCTGAAACGGAAACCTCTGGGTAGACTCTCTGAGTTTCATTCGTCTCCTCCCTCAAGTGTCTGCACTATGCTCTGGATGTTCCTCAGGTGCTGCTCCTCTGCCATCCCCTGGTGGAGCCTCCTTTACCCCTTGCTCAGATTGCTGTGTGGCCTAGAGACGGATCCCCGCTTCCTGCTGGCTCGTCCCTGAGCCGTTCTGTGCTGCAGCCAGAGCTGCCTTTCCAGAGGGCGACGCCAACCTCAGACTCTTCTGATGAAACATGGAGAAACTCCAGCCTCCTTGCCCTTACGATGAAATCTTCACCTCCTTCACAAGTCTTTAAGACCTTTCATGAGCTAGCCTCCGCTTAGCTCCTGGCCCTCCCCTCCAGTCCTGTCTGGCTTCATCCCAGCTACTCGGGACTGGACAGGAGCTCTCTTGCCTCTGGGCCTAATGCCTGGCAACTTACAGAGCCTTCCTTACCAGAACATGTACTGGGTGTTCCCTCTGAGGTATTGCTCTCACATTTCTAATCCAGTTTACATATTTGGACTATTAATTCAATTTTTCCTTCAAGTAATCTTCAATTTTCCCTTCAAGAAATCTTCCCTTCAAACAGAAAGGCACTTCCCATGATGTCCAGAAAGTCCGAAACTTGCTTTTTCATGCTTGTCTAGGTCTCTTCACTTCTCCACCTTCATGCTGCCTTGGTTTCTATCCTGTTAGCTAAGCCCCAAATCTATTTTCACACAAAGCCACATGGTATGAGTTGGTTTTTCATGAATTGGCTAACTTTACTAAAGATTAATGATCATGAGAGGTGGCTTTATGTGGCACATCAAATAAGACAAGGAGTGGCGGAGCAGTTTTGTTGTCCGCAGCATGAGACCCTCCTTCATCTTATTCCTTCCTACTTGGCTTTTATTCCCAAGGTCATCTCACTATCCAAAATGACTGCTGCAGCTCCAGCCCTTTCACATACATTCTAGCCTGCAAGAAGAGGATATGCTCCCCCCTTAAGAATATTTCCCAGAAGATGCACATAGCACTTCTGCCTCCATCCTACTGGCCAGAACTTAGTTACATGGTCACATGTAGTTACAAGGTAAGTGGGGAAATATAGTCTGGACTCTGGGCAGATGTGCCTACCTAATATGTGGAGGTTCTGTTACTACAGAAGAAAGGGAGAATAAATATTGGAGGACATTCTGCTGACTCATACACCTATAACAATAAGAATCCATCTTTCTTTGCCCTGCCTAGTTTGACATATGATCAGGCTCCCTTCACACTTCACCTTTGATGTAGGATATTTTTCTCAAACACCTATAGTTCACTTCCAAAGAGGATTCTGCTGCAAATATTTTCTTCACCTTACAAATCATACCAACTTCCTGTGCCCTGAATTGCCCAGGTGCCATGCTTCTGTGCCCATGGGGTACCTTGAATTGCAAACATAAGCTTGGTCTACACACACATACCATAGCGTCAGTTAACTTAGGTTACAATTCCAGGTTTACCAGTTCTCCAAAAGCAACAGCGGGTGCACAGGTCAACAGCAATGGTGAACAGTGAAAGAACAATGCAAGAATGTCCTTGGTGTGGCTCTCCCATATCCCACAGGTTCACAGACACTCACTGGTGGCTGGTTTCAAAGCTGAGGAGCTACCCACCAGCTTCTTCTGATAGCCCCCTTCCGGTGGAGTGAGACACAGATGATATTTCTCTGCTAAACAGCACCCATATGAATACATTTAGCTGGATATGTATTCAACTGACGCTCAACACATCTGCATCAAATATAGCTTTGGAAGACTGCTCTTTTGGAAGAGGAAGGCAGGAAACGATGTGGTCACCTCCCCCACCGTGATCTCCACTCCAGTAATCTTTCTCACTGTCGTGTCCTTCCTCAGCATTTCACACGCTGGCGGACATGGGCTTCCCATGGATGTTTGTCGATGGGCAGATGAATGAACACCACGTTCTAAATGATGAAGGCACAAAGATAACTAAAACACGGCCTTTGGCTTCACAGAACTCTGTGTCTAGTGAGGACAGCAAACATAAACAATTATACTACAGAGAAACTCATACAGTAGAAGTATATGCACAGTGTCAAATCAGAACAGATGAGGCACCTGAGCTGGGTTTTAATGTATGAATAGGAGTTCATCAGGCCTGTGAAAGTGGAGCCAGAGACATTACAGGCAGAGACCAACTTGTGCGAAGGTCTAAAACGGGTATGAAACAACCTCTGAGCTTTAGGCAAGAGCTGTGAGAGTTCCCCTCACCTAAAGACCTCATACTATATAAAGGAGCTTTTTGTAAAACTAAACTTTTCATTTTTTTCTAAAAGCAATTCATAATTACTGCTAATTTATCAAAAGAAAGAGCTTTGACAAAACAAAATTCATAAATACGAACCACAGAGCATGGCCACCAGAGTGGGACGGGGCAGGGAGAGGAGGCAGGGCAGAGGGGTCAGGTACACAGTAATGGACGGAAGCTGGACTCTGAGTCATGAGTATGCAATAGAGTATACAGACTGTTGAGATACTGTACACCTGAAATTTATAATAGGTAATGTTATTAACCAATGTTCCCTCAATAAATTTAATCTTTTTAGGAGTCAGAACTTTAATATGGAATGGTAACTTGCATCCAAAGATAGTGGAACAGGATCTGGTCAGTGGTTAGAGCTGGTCCACTCCCTACCCAAGGGGGTATCAGTAAGACTGAAAACGTAGTTTCTGTCATCAGGGCTGACTGCTTGAAGCCATGTGAACACTGCGCTCCGGTAATCTCAGTAGGAGGGTCTGTTAAAACCCGATCATCAGCCACAGCTAGAAAATAACAATTACTCATATTTACGTATATGATGGAGTGCCAGGTGCGGCTCTAAACATTTTATGTGTATTGATTAATTTAATTTTCACAACAACGTTATTGGGTAGATGCTAGTATTATCCCCACTGCATAGAAGAGAAAACCGAGTCACAGAATTTAGTCACTTGTTCAAGGTCACAAAGCTAATAAGTGACGGAGTCAGGACTTTAAGCTCTTACACAGTTCAAAAGTTGGGCAGTGTATTTACAGTTATCAGACTGTTGACTTTATTGTTTTGTTTTTGAGCTATTTAGCTAAGCAAAGAAAATATGTATGAGGCAAAACTAGAAAGAACTTGCTGGCTTGGGGTCTGAGGAGCACTCCGCAGCCCTCTCCTGCCACGGGCCCCTCTGCAGCGCGGCTCCCTTCCCGGGCTGCCGCCTCTGAGGCTCGCCCGTCCCGCCCTGTCTCAGCTGCCCCTGGAGAACGTGAGCACACTGGCCCTCTGCACCGTAAGATGCAGAACGAAGGACCAGGGCAAGCAGGTACGTAGAGGAGGGGCAGGCGACAGTTTCCAGAATATTCTGACAGGCGGCCCTGCCTCCCTCTGTTACAGTAAATGTGCTTCATCTTTTCTGTTCCATCCCTTGAGAGTGTCTCACCCTCAGCTGTCCGTTGACCGGCTCCAAGGTGGTGTGCTGGGTCTCATGAGCGCCCGTCTGAGGCCTTCTAGCCCACTACACCCCATTCTCCGCTTTGCTCCTGCCCTTGCCTCTCTGTGACCTCAGTCAGATATCTGTCTTTTGCAATGTGACAGAGAAGCATAGTCTAGTGCTCCGGGGCATACACCTGGGTCAGACCCTGGCTCAGCCACACGCCTTAGGTGAATCCCCCAAACTATCTGTTCCTCAATTTCCTTATTTAGAAAATAGGTTGATAAAACCTTCCTTGCACAGTCGTCAGGAAGATTCAAGTAAGACACTTCACAGTGCTCAGTAACAGTGGCTGTGAGAGCCCGCTGTTCAGGGCTTCAGAGTCTGGGCTCCAGGCTCACCGGTGGGGCAGAATCCCAGCCTGGTCACCATCTTCCCAGTGTAACCTCTGTAACAAGGAAATGCATGGTGGTTGTAGCCACATTATATGACTGTTGTTTTATACTTACAAACGTAATGCAAACTTACAAACTTAGTGCTCAGCATGCTGTCTGGCGCATATTAGGTGTTCAACAAGTACGACTGTTGTTTGTCATTCATTATCATCATCCCCACCAGCTGGAGTTAATCCATTCTGGACTAATTATCCCAAGTGTCTGTGGAAGGCTCATCTGAGCAGGGATCTTTTCAAACCGGCTCAGACCAGCCCTGCAAGTCTTCACTTCTGCTCTCACTCAAACGAGTTAGCACCTCCCCAGTGGAAGGTTTCTGTGCTTTTCTTAGTGGACAAAGGCTTGGCTACCCTGATGGGCAGAGTTCCACAGCAGACAAGCTAGGATTGTCTCCTGAAGAATTCTCCTTCATTCCAAGATGAATGTTCCAGAAACAATCCTCTCTGGATGCATCTTTGAAGTCTTGCTCACTGACCTGCTTGGAAACAGGCATCTTGATTTTAGGAAAGGTTGATTGTACAGGAGGTTGACTGGATGTTATTCTCATAAAGCATATGTCATCTTAATTGAAACTGTGTGAGTGGTAAACTTTGCATTCTAAATTTAGAAAACCAGCATCGGGAGGAAATGGGACCTTTGAAACAGTGGGAGGCAGTGCGAGCGTTTTCCACAGCCCCAGTGGGGAAGGCACCTGGTCGTGCTGGCCAGCGGGTTGCAGATGCTCCTGCCTGGTGAGGTCTGTTTTAAATTGTGCATTTTTAGATTTGGTTCTTGAGTGCTTGTTCGTTTCCTAATGTCTAATCTTTTCATAGTGTTTACGGACCGTATTCAGCTTCGTGAATCATAACCACTTTTTACATCATTCAATATCATTTTAAGAGCCACAACCTTTTCTCTAGGCCCTGCCCCAGCTGGGATCGTGGACTACATTACTCAGTCATCGTGTCTGGATTTTCAAATCTACAAGGCAACCTGTTGGTACATTACTATTTTCTCTAATAATAGTAACAGCTTCAGCACTAATCCTGATATGCTCATACCCCTGTAACAAGCGGGGGGCGGGGGGCGGGGGATCTTACCACTGTGCCCCAAGTCCTACATAGAGAAGAGAGGCAGGGAGCATTCCTTCCTATTGCTACAGCTTCTGGGGCCAGAGGACACAGTGTCAAGGACCCTGTTTTAGGTGGTTATTGAAAGGGAGGGATGTGGGGTCCTGGGGGAGTTGGGATGGGGCCAGCACAATGCACAGAGACATGCAGTTGGGACGTTCTCACTTATGAGCCCAGTCCTACCCCAGGGGCTGTGTGGTAGTTTTCAAAGCTTCCCCAGGTGGTTCAAATATGCAGCCAGGATGAAACCCACCCCAACGCAGTCCCTGAGTGCAGGCCATGTGGCTGGCTCAGTGTGGCCTCTGGTCCGCTCATGGGCCCTGCTGGTGCTAGACTTTTCTGGGCAGTGTCTTGATGCTGACTGCTCCTCTTTGAGTGGTTCTCGAGGGCTAGGTGCACCCCCTACCCCTCTTGACCCCCTCCGCACTCACGCTTTGACCACTCATGGAGCCCCAGTGCCCCAGAGAAAGAAGCACCCTTATTCACAGCCTCTCATATCCTCACAGGGGTATTCTGCACTGTTTGAACACGGACGGCAGCGTCATAGCACGCACCATTTGGCATTTGCTGGTTTATTCTTGCTCATGTCTGCAGAGTTCTCATTGGCTTCATGCAACCAATCCACTGTTGGACCAGATTATCTTCCTCTTGCCCCTCCAGGCCCTTCAGCCAATGGCAAGCCAAACATGAGACAGGAAAGAGAGAGTGAGGTTGGAGTATTTACATATTCCCTTGTCTTGTTCCTCACAAGGTCATCTTAGGTGATTTCTCTACATGATCATCTCTTTCCAGGTTCCAGCAGTCTGTCCCTCCCCTTGTCCCAGTGGGCCTGAGGGCTTCTCCTTAACTCTAGCTAGTCCTGTGTTACTTCACTCTTCAAGTGATTCTCAAAGTGTGGTGCTGGGCCAGTAAAATTAGCTTCACCAGGGGACTTAGAAATGCAGGAGCCTGGCCCACCCCAGACCCACAGACTCAGATAGTCAGGGGAGGGCCCGGCTGCCTGTGTGCTGACAGACCCTCCAGGTGACTCTGATGTGTGAGGACTGCCAACCGCACTGTGCTGTCCTCTTTTGTCTTACCACAACTGTGCTGACGGTCCCTTTATTGCATCCTGCTCAGACTGTCACAGTTTGAACCTGCCATCCATTTTTTCCTGGGAACCTACCCGATGCACCTGTTGGTGTGCATTTAGGTTTGCTATTCCACACAGTCACAATCTTTGTTGTAGATCGTTGCACATATATATGAGTTGATAAGTAGAATAAATTCTTTGAAGTAGCAGTTCTGAGTTAAGGAGAATATGCATTTCAAAGTTGAATAGATATTGTCACATTGTTCCCCAAAGTGGCTGTCCCAACTTGCTGTAACCCAAACTGGTCTGTGGCTGTCTCACCTTGTGTTACCTTTCCGTTGACTGTTAATTAACTGAATAGTGGCAGCACATTCGGGTCCTGGGTCTCAGACCTGGGTGCGCAGCGATCACATGGGAGTCTTGTTAAAATGCAGATGTGGATTTGGGAGGCCATAGGGGGCCTGAGAGTCTGCATTTTTAACAAGCTCCCAGGCGATGCTGTCTGTGCTGGTCCTGAGAAACAATAGATTAGAAGGTAAGCATAAAGAAATGGCCAACAGATGGGCTGTGGGTTCAGATTTCCGCTCAGCCATTTCCTAACTGAATTTCTGCAGGTCTCTTCATCTCTAAAATGGGAATTGGATCATACTGTTCGACTATGATTACATAAGGCAATGCATACATATGAAATACTCAGCAAAGGGCTTGACACATCACTGACACTCCACCAACGGTAACTCTGATTATGGTTTGCCCCATTCCCCATATGATTCTAATGATTATTTGCCCCATCCCTCTGCTGCTCCTGATACTCAGCTGCCTTTAGCTTCCCTCAGACAGCTTCCAGTGTCCCAGACCCACAGCTGCTACTTGTCTTTAAGGTAGTCCCTGCATCCAAAGTGATTGCCAGGACCTCGTAAAAGTCTCCCTCAGCCTGTCTTAGAGGGGGCCTTGTGGCAGACTCATTGCCAAGCCGTCTGCTGAGCAGTGGATCCGCTAGTTCCAGAAACATCTGAGATATTTGCTTTTAGGAAAGTGAGTCTTAGGAAGCACCAGCTGCCCTGTCAGTCCCCAGGCAGCTGTCAAACCTTCCTTTTCTTTAGGTTGGTCTTAATTCTGATGAAACTTTCAGGAAGGCCTGTAACCCTTCTTTTTTCTAGGGTGAACTCCAGTGAACTCCCAGTGGCACCCTCACATTTAGAGTAGGGGTAGAGACCCCTACTTCCTCCCAGCAGTATCTAAACTCAGGTTTCTGAGCAATTTGGCCATGCCCACTCTTGTCTGCATGTATCACCCATGGTCCATGGGGAGGTATGTGCAAATCATTCCCTAAAATAGCACTGTTCGCTAAGGTGAGCATGCAAATCATGTGTAATGTAGTACATTTCAAATAGCAGCACCATGATGTCACAGCACTGCAAAAAGGCTTCAGACCTGCGCTGAGCCAGCTGGCCCCCACAGGACGTGCCTCATTCTTCTTTTCACTGTGGACCTGATTGGAGTGAGCACAGGCAGCTTGTAGAGCCGTGAGCATATGTGCGCATGTGAGGAGAATGGTGTTGAGAAGCTGTTCTGAGGGGTCCAGAGGTGCGGGCAGGGTGTGCTGCCCTGCGGATCCTGGCCTTGACTTCGTGACCCCACACTGAAGGCCACTCTCCTGGACGGCAATCAAAGTTACAGGAGTGAGATTAGTGACCTGGAGGCCACGTTGGGAGCCTCACACTGCATGTTACTGCTTCCTCCTCTCTTTGAACAACTTTCTCACCTGTAGGTCCTCAGCCCCTCCATTTCCATCCACAGCTGGGTCAAATCTCCCCATCGTTTCAGCTTCCACCTTCACACTGGCAACAGCCATCTTCAGCAGCTGCCCAGGTCTCCCTGCCGATTTCCTACCCCATCTATGGAGGGACGCCTTCAGCTGGACGTCCCTCCATAGCCTGTGGTTGGCACCCTGAAAGCTGCCCTCTGCACCCACTTCCCCAAACCTGCTTCTGTTTCTGTATTTCCCACTCCCAAGAAAGTCTTTGTTTGAAGACAGCATTCTGTAGCTTAAAAAATTATTACAAACAGTCATTCTCCGTGCTCCTAAGTCTGTCTCTGGATCAGGTGCAGTGTGTGCCCAGGTCAAATTGTTCTGGGGGGAGCGGGGAAGGGCTTATGCCCTCAGCCTGCCTGGGCTGTGTAAGCCCTGTGAAACAGCTGGCCCTCTCTGTGCAGTGTAATCCTTCAAGATGTTGCTCATTACATTCCACGGCAGCCTTTTAATGAGGACCCAAGGGAGAAACTTCCCTCAGGTTTAGCTGAACAGAATTAGCTGTCTTCATCCTGAGCAAGCAGGCTACTCTGGTCCTGGGAATCCTGTGTCACATTACTGCAGAAAGCTCAGCACCGACCTCCAGCAAGGACATGAGAAGGCACGCGTTGTCTGCCCACACCACCCCTGGCTTCATTGTGTTTCTACCTACTTAGTTTGATTTACATGAGCTTGTATTGTGGCATATATTTATTTAAGCTCCCCTCATAAGACAGGTTATAAAATATAATGAATTATACCCTCCATCCTCATATTTTTATAAATGAACACTCATGTGCAGTATCTGTAAAGATATATTTATTAAGTAGAAAGATGCAACTTTTAGTAGAGAACATAATTTGGTGAATTCTACCCAAAGAATGTATTAAATATTAACAAAATCAAAGTAACAGCCGTTTTAGTTACCTGTCTTAAAGTAGTGCAGCATTGTGAAGAGAGATTTAGATCTTGAATTTCAACTGGAAAGAATTTCAGTTATAGGTAGCAACCAAAATTCAAGTCATTTTTATGTGATTTAAAACATATGCCCTCACTATAATTATGTAACATGTAACAACAAATATTTTCTGATTATGGGAAGTCCCTGGCAACCAAACAAGAGGTTGCAAGGGACATGTGCCACCTGGGCCTCCCTCCAGACCCTGGGTGGTGGCAGAGTGCTCGGAGAGCCTGTCCCTCCCAGTGCCCCCTAATGGGCCATTAGAGAAAGGTTACCCAAGATGAAAGTTTCTGTCATTTTTCTGCAGGCGATCAGGTCTTTAATATTTCCTGAAACCACGGGTCTGCTTCGTGTCTTGTAACTGAAACAACTATAATCCTTAACACCAGAGAGCACTGGGCCCCTGATGGTGCGGTGGCGGTCCCGGGGCACAGGAACACCTGCGGGGAAATTAAACAGAATGTTTTTTTGCAAGCCATGTCTGGGACCTGTAAATGCTAAGCTGATCACTGCCAGATTTTTTTTTCTTTTTGGTTACATGTTTTTAATGACTCCCCTGCCCTCCGTGAGGATTAGGTGGATGTGTTTCACTCACAGATCCCCAGTAGACTAGGATACCATTCCCCACGTCCTCTTGTCCGCATTGTTTATCGTGCTCACAGCGTCTGTTTCTCATACCAAACAGTCCTTTTAATTGGGTAAGCTTTCTCTTTCCCCGATGCTAATGAAATTATTTTTTTTATTAGAGTCTGCACTTTCCTAATCCTTGCTTCTGGATTGAGGATTTATGGGCAGATCAAGGAGAAATCATCCAGAGTGAGAGGTGGGAAAGAAGGTTGACTTGACCTTTGGGAAATTTTATGAGGACTAATTCACAGATATGCTACTCAGAATCTGAAACAAAGACTTCATTAGTTGATGTAAGAAACAGACAAAATTGGAGAACAAAAGGCTAGGCTGTTTTGGGTCTGTTGAAGGTAATTTGATTTAATTTTTGCAACATACTGCAGCTGTCAGCTCCCAGATTTAAAAAAAAAAAAACCTATAACTCTTCAAAAGAAGAAAATAACTTGTTTTATTTTTTTTATTGTTGTTCAAGTACGGTTGTCTCCATTTTCCCCCCACCACTCTCCCCTAACCTCCTATCCCCACCTTCCACCCTCACGAGATCCTACCCCCCTTTGGCTTTGTCTATGTGTCCTTTGTACATAACTTTTTTCTTATTGAAGGTCAATGATACCTAGCAAATTAAGCAGAGTCTATACATTTTAATTATTTTTCTAAATGATATAACTTTATTATTTTCATTGACTTAAAATTGCTATAAGCTTATTTTAATATAAAAATACAGCTATTTATAAGAAAGAAAGTGAAAATATTTATATTCTTATCACTCATTGAGAAACACTGCCAACATTTGGCACATTTCTTCCCAGGCTCTTTCTTCTACATGTAAACACATATGTATCTATAATTTAAGATACGATTATACTATACATACATGTTTATAACTTGCTTTTTCCTTAATATATCTTAGATATTTTCCATGTCAATAAGTGTGTAGATCACTATCATTAATTATGACTATTTAATACTCTAGTGCAAGTATCATGATATATTAAATTCCTTATTTTTTGACATTCTAATTTTGTATCAGTCAATTGTGGTCATAATAAAGCTGCATAAGAGACAACGAAATCTCAATGCAGTACAAAAATAAGCTTTTCACCTCTTGCGCAGGAGTTTGAAGAATGGCAGGGTGGCCGTAAAGCACAACAGGTGGGTGGGGAGGCTCTGCTCCCCAAGTCTCTCATCCCCTCCTAGGATCTTCTCATCCCAAAGCACCTAGTATTGCATGGTCTTCTCATGGTAACAACAACAAAATTGACAAATGGTTTTTAAGCATTGGGTGGCATCTTGGTCTTGAATGTTCCATTGGTCACGATAAGTCGTATGGCCCAGCCTACAGTTAGGGAGCAGGACATTCTCTGGGTCTGCAGAGAGGTGCATAATAAAGAGGAAATACTTCCAAACATGGATCTAGTCTACTGTAGGTTGTCTCCATTTCTCATTATTTTTCTCACTATTGTAAGCTTTGCCATGAACACTCCTACACAGTCTACACACCTGGTTGATTTTTGTTTTAGGATAAACTCATAGAAGTGACATTTGGTCAAAGGTCTAAGGGTACATAAGTTTGGAATTTTATACATGTGACTAGATGGCCCTTGTTCGACTTGTTTTAAAACAAAACAGTTGTCTAGGAATGATTTTTTATTGATATCTAAAATTGTTTTCTGCAGACTGGAGCAGCCACTGTGGAAAACAGTATGGAATTTCCTCAGAAAACTCAAAATGGATCTGCCTTTTGACCCGGCAATTCCACTGCTAGGATTATATCCTAAGAACCCTGAAACACCAATCCAAAAGAACCTATACACCCCAATGTTCATAGCAGCACAATTTACAATAGCCAAGTGCTGGAAGCAACCTAAGTGCCCATCAGGAAATGAGTGGATCAAAAAACTGTGGTATATTTATACAATAGAATACTATGCATCAGAAAGAAAGAAGGAGCTCCTACCCTTTGTGACAGCATGAGTGGAACTGGAGAGCATTGTGCTAAGTGAAACAAGCCAGGTGGTGAGGGACAAATACCATATGATCTCACCTTTAAATGGAACCTAATCAACAAAACAAGCAAGCAAAATATAACCAGAGACATTGAAATTAAGAACAATCTGACAGTAACCAGAGAGGAGGTGGGAGGGGATAATGGTGGGGAAGGGGAGAGAGTTTTCAGGAACAACTATAAAGGACACATGGATAAAACCAATGGGGGGGTAGAAGCAGGGGAGGGAGGTGGAGATGGCTGGAGTGGGGGATGTAGTGGGGGGAAATGCAAACAACTGTACTTAAACAACAATAAAATAATTTTAATAAATAAAAATTATTTTTATCCCCCCAAAAATTAAAAAATAAAATTGTTTTCAGGCAGAAAAAGGAGGATATTTACTAAGTCAAAAAAAAGCAAAAAAATAATAAACCTGTATTGAATTAAGGGGAAAAAATTTCTAATGACAAATTTTGGTTTTAAATGTAACCTTTAGCTCTGTGAAATAAGCAGTCCCAATTAGTTCTCAAAGATCCAGGATAAGGTAATCTGATGACTTTGAAATACCATAGTATTTGGCTCCTATGGAAGGTACTGACAGATACCTCTTAGCTTCCAAGTATATTTATAAAATCTGAATTATTCCTTCGTATAAAACCTGCATATAAAAAGTTGAGAATTCCTGAGAAAGTAAAAATTTTTTAAATAAGCATTAAGGTTTGAAAATATAAGCAGAACAATTCTTTCACAACATAGCAAGGATTTTTCTAAGTAGCTAAGGACCTTCACTGAACTCCAAAGAGCAATGACAACAGAGAATGGTTTTCTCTGATATGTGCAGCCCAGATAAAAGAGACAAAAATTTCTTTTTTTTACTTTCATTTTTTTCTCTCTCTTCTCCCCTTCCCTAGCTTTTCGTTCCTCTCCCTACCTTACTTTAGCCTCCATCTTTCTTTTGTTCATTGGTTCTTTGAGTCTTTTAATTTCCAAGGAAAGAAGGAAGGCAAGAAGGAGGAAGGGAAAAGGGAAAATGCCCATGTATTGTATGTGCCCAAATGATGGAGCAGTCATTTATTTCACTGTGTCTGTTGACCAGAGCATTATTTTCTCACCTCATTAATTCAGTCTTTCGGTCTGTAGGCATTTATGAGAATGCTATGATTTCTAATAAATGAATGTTTTGGGTGAACGCCCACAAGTGAATGGTAAGAAGGTAGGGATTGTTGGTGTGTTTCCAGCCATTCCTCGAAAACACATTCCTTTAGCTTTTAAAACCGGAAAAACGGCCCAGAACCAAAAGTGCCTTTCCAAAGTCCAACATCAACATGGGTTGAAAAATGATCCCTTCTCTTCTCAACATACTTTGATCACAAAAGGGCCATATTATTTAGTAAGGTGTTTGGCTCCAAGTAATCGTAAGCAACTTAGAGTGGCTAAAACAGAGAGGGATTTATTTTCATCTCATAACAAAAAGTCTATGGGTGGCCATTGGACAGCTGCTGGAGCTCCAACCACCACATCTGAATTCAAGGCAGAAAGAAAGACAGAAAGGGCAGTACTATAACTCTTATCAGGCAATCAGAACTTTCCCCAAACTGCCACCCATCCCCTCCCCAGCCTAGCTCAACTTCTATCTCATTGGCTAGAACTGTTGGCTTGCCCATCCCTCACTATGGGCAGGACTGGGAAAGTGAGTATTTTTGAGAAAGACATTTTAAAAAGGTGGGGGTGAGAATAGTGTTGGATTGCCAGTAAAACTATCTTAACAAGGAATACAAAACATTAAAGCATCATCCATGGACACAGAGGGACCTCAGGAGGGAGACACACAGGCCAAGTCAGGCCGACCTCGGCCCTGAGGCCCCGTGGCTGCTTCCACAGGATCCAGGGCCTCGGGTCCTCTCCAGTGCCTCCTTCCTGAGCTTCCCCAACACTTTATGTGTGTGGATATGTGCACATGTGTGCCTTGTATCTTATTTGATATGTTAGTGTCATAATGGATCAAATATTTCTGATTACTAATATTGAAGCATATTGGCTTTTGGCAGACATTTTATTTAGTGAGGGTTGAATTTCTTAAATATGGGGTGAGAGGCAGTGCTGTGCCACAGGCAGAGTATTTGACTGGTTGGCGACTCACTCCAGAAAGTAACTTGAACTTTCACGGGCATCAGTGTATTCTTCCAGGGAACGGAGGGCACCCAGTCTGCCTCCCTCAGAGGGCAGCGAGCAACAGATGAGCAAGAGCACAGCAAACACACGGGCCTTCCCGTTCACCTGAGTGTGCCGTCCCTTTCACACTGGCCCACCAAACAGCTTTTCTCTGAACCCGGGCTTCCTCAGGACTGGATATTTGAAACTGAGATGGAAGCAAGACTGTGTTCCCAAAAGGAAGCTTTTGGAATATTTTTCCACAAAATTCCTAATGCTCCAACCAGGGGGTAAATTCTGTCTACTGATCTTACTGACTCTGCCGGCATGGTTTAGTCATGAGGGATGGCCACTGAGCATGGTTTCACTTTTCTAAATTAGCTTTCAGAAAGACCCACGTGCTGTTGTTTCCGTGAGTAACGTCAGAAGGATAAACTGGCTGTGGGTCTCTTTCTAAGTTGTTTTTCCTATGAGATAGGTATTATTATTATCATTCCAAACTTAAATTTGAGGAAACTGAGGCTCAGAAAGCATGTATGTTTCAACCATGATTGCACAGAGCCTGGCTTTTAAACCAGATTTGCTTTATCCAAAGTCAGAGAGACCTCTTAGCCTCAACTCCAGTCCGGGGTCAGAGGTAACACCATCAGCCTCAAAATTCTTGTCTGCCTTTTTCTCATCATCATCCTTTAAGCACACCTTTTGTCTTATGTAACTCCTTTCTCAACTCTGAGGTTGGTTGAACTGTGACATTTTTGGCCCCAGTTCTACAGGTGAGGACACTGAGGCTTAGGGAGGTAAAGTGACTTAGCCATGAAGCTACAGGGAATTCATGATTGAGTAAGACCTGGAGTCAAGATTCTCCATCTAAGACAGTCCTCAGCATTCCAATTTAAAAGAGGTGGTGGGTTCTGACAACAGGGTTGGTCCTAATGATAACATATGCATCGTGGTTGAATTTTCACTTAAGATTTCCCACCTTCTGGGAAACAGACCTTTGGCCAGAGTCCTGCGCTCTCCTCCTGACTGTTGCTGACCAGCTTGGTGATCTCCAGCAAATGTTCAAACCAGTCTGTGTCTTCAAATACACTGTTTCCCCAGCTCTTCTAGAAGCTAGTGTTTCCAGATTTGGAAGAAAGAGGGCAGGGCTGAGGAGGGGGTGTTTGGCGGGTAACCACACTGCACTCCTGTTGTTCTCGTTAATGCTAATGGCTTTGTCTAGGCGCCCTTAGCTCACATATGAATATATATTTCTGCCATGATTCAGCTGACCTGATTCCCATCAGCATGGTCTGGAGCCCTGGATAAGGAACTGAAAGACACAGGTTCTAGGCCAAGGTCCATCTCAATGGCAATCTCTGGACCTCAGTTCCTTATCCCTAAGCTGACATGGTTGAACTAGAAACCCTCTAAGGAATTATTCTGTGATTCATTTTCCTCCCTAGATAGAGTTACAGTTCACCATCATTGACTATTTTTGGCTAAAAGTTATTGTGGCTTAGTGGTAAAAGAGGAACTTACTGCAAGTTCATCTTTAAAATGTTTTGAGATCATGAAGAGAAAATCGTGCTCACGGTTGCCTCCAGAGCATTCGATGTTACCAACCTTGCTGGGCAGAAGGCGGCGTTGGTGAGTGGGAGCTGGACTTGGCATGCAGGGAGATCCTGGACTCCTGCTCCCACTGTCTGCGAAGGGGAGATCACAGCACACATCCAAGTTCTCCACTCTCCGAGAGCAAAACTGAGCATAAAACAGTTTTCTACATTATTGTACAGTGCCTCTCATAGAATGGCAAATGATTGTTAATATACATTTTGGTGTTATTCCTATAAAATTAGTGACCAAGTGTATCAGCAATGCATGCCATTTTCCTTGTGGTTGAATTCAGTTACTAGTACAGTTTGGTGACAAGCGTGTTTTTCAGCCTGTGGAAATAATTACGTCGTCAAATACCACTTCATGATTGAAAACCTTTGAAACCAGAAATAGCTCCCCTTTCACAGTAATTACTTGTGGCAAATATCCTTTTTTTAGAAAATAAATGCTGAACAAATTGAAGTCAGATCATTTTTTCCTCTCCTGCTAAAATAATTGCGTGAGTAAGAGGTGATTCCATTTTGGGGATGTTAGCATTGTATATTGCACATTCAGTCCTGGGCACCCTTACATTCCTTTTTCTCCAAGTGAGAGCTCAAGAGGCATCCATCTTCCTTTAAAATTAACTTTCTTTAATTCTCCCTTCTTTGGCGATACTAAGCCCTCAGTTTTACATACTTTTCTTTCACAGCTATGGCATCTCCCTCTTTCCTAGTTTTGGGTTCCAAATCCAATTCCAGTCATGTGACCTCGGAAAAATTAAACTCTCTGAGGCCCAGGTTAAAAAAAACAGGCACTAATCATTTTACCCCACAGGGCAGTTGTTGTGGGCATTACATGCAACACTTACATTTTAGAATAGTGCCTGGTACTTAATTAGCTCTTGATGTGTTCATTTTCCCAACTATTTATCACTGTTTTTGCAGGTGAAACTCATATCTTACTGAATTCTTCATTGGAACCAGCTGCCTACCTCCTTGATGCCCATGTTCTTTTGGGGTTTTGTTGTTATTTTTCCCACTCTTTCCTCTATCTTTGTGAACATTTTAGAAATAGTTTTTCAAAGTCTCTTTCAGGTGTGCCTCTTACCTGAAGTCCGGGTGTGACCCCTGTGTTGGGAGAGCTGGCACTGGCTCACAATGAGGCATGTCTCCCAGGCTTTGAGGTTTTGGAATGCGAGCCGGTTTAGTGGGAGTCCGTCTGCTGGACAGACCCACTTGCCCTAGATTCAGCAGAAGTGCCTAGGGGAAGACTGGGAATTTGCCTTTTGGGGATGCTGCAGATTTCCCCAGTGACTGGCCATATTTTGTTTTTGTTTGTTTGTAAAGACACCACTGATTGAGTGGTTCCCTACCAGTTCATAAAGCTCCCAGCTTTATGCTGAGAAAACCCCTCAGGTCCAGCTCCCTTTCAGCTGGGAGGGGCTGGCTACCATCTTAGTTGTAGATGGCATTAAAATTGCATTCAGACCTCATCCTGCAGGTTTATTAGGATCTGGTACCTCTGTAAGACACTCAGCTTCACACCCGTACGTCATTCTAACTGCATTTCCTCTTTATCAAGTCTCAGGACTTCTTTTCCTATTCTGAATTTGGCTATGTGGGAATTTTTTAATGTATGTACAGTTTATCCCGTTTATCTATGTGCTTGGAGCAGGAGGTGAGTTTTTGTATCAGTTCAGCGTCTTGTAATCAGGTGAGAAGCTCCGTGGCTTGCCTTTGCACTGAAATGAGTGGTGTTGGTTAAGATACACAGACTCGCTTCCAGCCCTGCTACTCTGTGGAAACTTTCTCAAGGATCAGCAGTAGCCTCTTTGCTGCTAAATCCAGTTGCTTTTTCTGAGTGTCAGTATACATAGATTTTTTTTTTTAGTATTTTAATTGTTGTAAACATGAGACATTATCAACCAGAATATGAGGTCTTAAGCAACAGGGTCCAGAGCAGTTCTTGTTTGACTTGGGTTCTCAGTCCCCCTGGGGCACACATAGCACAGGTCTCGGATGCCGGCATCAGTCCAGTTCCCAGGGGAGGAAACTGCCGGTACCCATGTTAAGACCCTGTTAAGTGTATACAATTCAAGAACACGGTATGCCTTACCATTTGGTCAGGTTTTCTTGGGGGGACCTGAGTAACATTTTAAAGAGTTTTATACGTGACTTTCACATTTCTTAAATTTATTTCTGTTTATCTCTTTTGTTGCTGCTGTAAATGGGATCTGTTCTTCAATTATATCTTCATTCTGGTTATTGTTTGTAAATATGAAAGTTTCTGAATTCTGTATAATTTTTCTTATTCTAAATTCACTTACTGTTTCAGTAGTTTTTTTTAGCATTTTTTCCTTTTGAGTATGTAACTATATCATCTAAAAATAGTGATCATTTTGCCTTCTTCTAATCAATATTTTTAGTCTAGTTTCTTTCTCTGATCTAATTATGTAGGCTACTCCTGGTAGTGCAAAGAGAAATAAGAGTTAAATCTTTGTATCTGTGTTTTTGTTCTTGACAACCAAAGGTGCTGCTTGTATTTCACCTTCAGCATGATGCACGCTCTGGGGCCAGGAGAGAGTGATGGTTATCACCAGAAGCAAGTATTCTTATATCGCTGAATGTTTTTATCAAGAATAGATGTTACATTATGATTTTTCTCCTTAAACTTATTGGTAAAATAAATTCTATTAATGTGTCTCCCGTTGTGAAACTGTCTCTATTTCTAGCACGACCTCCAACCTGGTTAGAATGCATGGCTCTTTTACCATCTTGGATCCTGTTTGTGTCATGACTTCTCAAAATTAACATTTGTTAAGTGGCGCACAGGGTGCCGATGATAAGCCACAGTTCAACAAGAGACCACCAAAGAAATTGAAATACAGAAGTTGATTACTCAAAGGTCCTGGAGGAAACACCTCAAAGGGTCACACGGGCAGATTGAGGCAGAGTACAGACAGTGAGGGGCAGAACTAGGGCACGTGCCTTCTTTAGGGTCCCCGGTGGAGTGCTCTTGGGTTCCCAAGCTATGGCCTCATCGATCCATTCTAACCAAGCAGTTGGGTTTTGGTAAGCTCCATGGGGGTCTCCTCTAAAGCATACAGGTGCTGGGAGGCAGACTACTGATCACAAGGGCTGTCGGGGTCATTGTATCAGAAGCTTCACACTTTTGCATGTGACCCTGAGGCTATGTTGCTATCTAGGGCTCGTGCTTCCCGGAGTTGGCTAGTATCCCTGTAAAATCTCAGAAAGCCACTTGTCCAAACGAAGGGCCTGCAAAAGACAACCACACCTTTGATTAGCTAAAGGTTAGTTTAAAGGTGGTGGGGTAGTAACTAAACTCTTAGCAGTTTGTTAACATTTACTTAGTATTCACTTGTGTCAGCATTCATAAGTGACGGTTGATGACATTAGTTTTGAAATCTTTGTTGCATGTTGTTGCACATATCAGAAAATTTGGGAGTATTCATTCTATCTCTACATTCTGGAATAGGTCAAATTACATTGGAATTTTCTGTTCTTTGAAACTCGGTGGAAATGCTCTATGGAAAACCAGCTGGAGCTAGTACTGTTTAGGAGATGAAGCGCTTTGTCAACTTTCCTCATTTTTCTCCCATGGAAACTGGTCTGTTTACATTTTCTCCTTTCCTGGAGTCTTGGTATATTTATTTTAGGTATATTACAGTTTATACATAGGTATATTTTCTTCAAAAATTGTTCATTCATCTAAGTTTTCAAACATTTTTTTTACTTTAGCAAAGTAGTCTTTTATTGTTCTTTTAGTTTGCTTATATTTAGTAGTTATTGTCTCATAATATTTCTTACTCATATACTTGCTATTTCATCTCTTTTTCCTGTTAGTTAGCAAGTTAACTGTGTCTGCCCCCCAAAAAACTTTTAGTCCTTTTTGTTCTGTTTTTTTTTTAATTCACTAATATCTATTTTTTTTCTCTACTAACATGTAGTCCTCACATTGACTGTGGTTTTAGATTCACAGTGAAGTGCATTCAAAGTGCCCACCCTTGCCTTTCCCTGTCATTGGTTGGCTATTGTGCACCTGCTAGAAATACCTGCAGGAAGCTCATGGGAACCATATTCCCTAGGTGTTGCATATTAAAAATTACTGTTCTTTGAAGAAGTGATCAAAGGTTATACAACCATAAATACAGAGATAGACAATAATTCGAGACAGGTGTGTTAGAGAGCAGGGTTGTCATAAAGGAAGGGTGGCATAGAGCAGGGGTGTCATGGAGGGGTCTTGTAGAGGAAGGATGGCATTGAGGAGGGGTGTTATAGAGGAAGCATATCATAGAGCAGGGGTGTCAGAGAGGAGGGTTGTCAGAAAGGAGGGTTGTCATGAAGAAAAGATGTCATAGAGGAGGGGTGTCATAGCAGTAGTGTGATAGAGGTGGGGTGATGTGGACACTGGCCCACACTGTCCATGGTGTTATGGATGAGACCAGACAAATTCACATGGACTATATAAATCCTGTGGAGAAAAGGGGATGACATGGCCACTCTCTCAGTGAAAGAGAGGTCCCAACCCTTACCTGGAGGCTTTTATTGGGTTTAATTTGCATAGGAATACAGGGCATATATGGAAAGCTCATCAATCATTGTCAGACAGTAATGGTCAAATACATAACATTCAAAAAACTCTGAGGGCTTATTTTGAGTCAGGGTCAGATAGCTATAGGGCCATAAAACTTTGGGGAACAAACTCATTTCATGCTTGGACCCTTATCATTTAAATTGAGGATATTAGCAAAGTAGGTTTCATAGGGTTTTATGCATTCTTTCTTAGGCCTGATCACCCCAGGGAACCCGCCTTTTCCAGCACAGGGCCTCGCCCCACCTCCAGCATTGTTTCAAGATTAAGTCAGGCAGGGAAAGTAAGGCATCTAAGAGATTAGAAGACTTTAGGCAGACAGAATGAAGACTCAGGCTATGTCAAAGCCAAGGGATGAGAGTCCATCACCCCCTTTTTCTATAGCCCCCAAGTCTTTCCCTGAGGGCCCCTTCACAACCATGCCTGTCTTAGGTCATCCCTCCTTTGAGGAATCTTACCTATCATTGGCTAACCAGTCTTCTGCCCAGGGCCAATCAGGGTGAGGTGAAAGGGGGCAGAGGCAGTGCCTCTACAAGGAAGATAAGTTTTGTCTCCTTAGTGGCTTATGGTCCCAAGGTCTTTTTGCTCAGCCTTAGCCACAAGGGGTTACAGCTTCTGAAACTAGGCAGGGCAGTTCCCAACAGTGAGGTGTCATAAGGAATGGTGTAATATAGGTGGGACATCATAGAGGAGGTGTATCATAGAGGAGGGGTGTTGTAGAGGTGGGGTGTCACATAGTAGTGTCATTGAAGTGGGGTGTTGTAGAGGTGGGGTGTCATAGAGAAGAGGAGTCATAGAAGACAGGTGTCATAGAGGAGGGGTATCATAGACCCAGTGTGTCATACAGGAGGGGCATCATAGAGGAGGAGTGTCAGAGAATGGATGTCATAGAAGAGAGGTTTCATAGAAGAGGTATGTCCTAAATGTGGGGGGTCAAAGAACAGGGGTATCATAGAGCAGGGATATGATTGACCAGGATTGTCATAGAGGTATGATGTCATAGAGAAAAGGTATCATAGAGGTGTGGTGTCATAGAGAAAAGGGGTCAGAGAGGAGTGTCTTGGAAGAGGAATATCCTAGAGGAGGGAAGTCATAGCAGAGGGGTTTCATAGAGGTGGGGTGTCATAGAGGAATGGCATCATATAGGAGGGGTATCATAGAGCAAAGGTAACACAGAGGTGAAATGTCATAGGTAACATTGTCATAGAGGAGTTGTGTCATAGGGGAGGGGTCTCATAGAGGAGGAATATCATCTTGCTGGAGAGTCATAGAGGTGGGGTATCATAAAGGAATGGTGCCATAGATGAGGAGTGTCATAAGGTGAGTTTTCATAGACAGGGGTGTCATAGAGGGAGTGTGTTATATAGCTATAGTTTCATAGAGGTGGAATGTAATAGAGGAATGGTGTCATAGGGCAGGGGTGTCATGGAGGGGTGTCCTAGAGGAGGATGGCATAGAGCAGGTGTATCATAGAGGAAAGGTGTCATAGAGCAGGGATGTCATGCAGGGGTATCATAGCGGAAGTGTGTCATAGAGCAGGGGTGTCAGAGGGCATGGGTGTCATGGAGGAAGGGTGTCATACAAAAGGGACATAATATAGAAGGGGTGTCAGGAGGGGTGTCATAGTGGAGGAGTGTCTTATCAGAAGGGTGTCATAGAGGAAGGATGTCATAGAGCAGAAGTGTCATAGAGGAAGTGTGTCAGAGAGAAAAACTGTCATAGAGAAAGGGTGTCATACAAAAGGAGTGTCATAGAGGAGGTTTCACAGAGGAGAGGTACCATAGAAAAGGGATGTCAGACAGGAGGGGTGTCCTAGAGGAAGAGTGGCGTAGAGGAAGTGTGTCACAGAGGAGGCATGTCATATAGGAGGGGTGTTGCAGAGCAGGGTTGTAATACACATGGAGTGTCATAGAGGTGGGGTGTCATAGAGGAATGATGCCATATAGGAGGGGTGTCATAGAGCCAGAGTGTCATAGTGGTAGGTATCATAAAGGAATGACTTCATACAGGAGGCTTGTCATAGAGAAAAGGTGTCATAGAGGTTGCATGTCATAGAGTAAGGGTGGCATAGAGGAGAGTTATCATAGAGGGAGGGTGGCAGAGAGGAGGGCTGTCATACAGAAAAAGAATCATAGTGGAAGAGTGTTATAGTAGAGTGGTGTCGTAGGGAAGGAGTGTCATAGAGGAGGTGCATCATACAGGAGGGCTGTCACAGAGGAAAGTGACATACAGGGTGTGTGTCAAAGAGCAGGGGTGACATAGAGGAGGAGTGTCACAGCAGGGGTATCACAGAGGAGGCATATCAGAGAGGAGGGGCATCATAGAGGAAGGGTGTCATAGAGGAGGAATGTCATACAGGAGGGGTGTCATAGAGCAGAGTGTTACAGATGTAGAGTGTAATAAAGTTGTCATAGAGGAGATGTCTCATAGAGCAGGGGTGTCAGGAGGGGTGTCATAGAGGAGGGCTGTCATAGATGAATGGTGTCATACAGGAGGGGTATCATAGAGCAGGAGTTTCACAGAGATCATGTGTAGTAGAGGTAGGGTGTCATACAGAAGGTGTATCATAGAGGAGGATTGTCAAAGAGGAGAGATGTCATAGAAGAGGTTGTCATATAGCAGGGGTGTCATTGAGCCGGGGTGTGATAAAGGAAGTGTGGCATAGAGCAGGAGTGTCACAGAGAAGGGGTGTCTAGAGGAGTTGTCATAGTGGGCATGTAGAAGAGAGGTGTCATAGAAGAGGTGTGTCATAGATGAAGGCTGCCATAGAGGAAAGGTGACATACAGGATGTGTGTCATAGAGCAGGGGTGACGTATAGGAGGAGTGTCACAGCAGGGATGTCATAGAGGAGGAGTGTTCTAGAGGATGGGTGTCAAAGAGTAGGAGCTTCATAGAAGTCGTGTGTCATAGAGGTTGGGTGTCATACAGGAGGGGTGTCATAGAGGAGAGGTGACTTATAGGAGGTGTGTCATGGAGCAGGTGTGACACATAGAAGGGGTGTCAGCAGGGGTGTCATAGAGCAAGAGTGTCATAGAGGAGGCATATGATAGAGGAAGGGTGTTATAGAAAAGAGCTGTCATAGAGGAGGGGTGTCATTGAAGAAATGTGGCATAGAGGATGTGTCATGTAGGAGGGGTGACATAAAGGAGGAGTGTCATAGAGTGGGGTATCATAGAGGAGGGGTGTCATTGATAAGGAGTGTCTAAAGTAATGGTATCATAGAGAAAAATTGTCATAGGGGATGTATGTCATAGAGCAGAAGCTTCATAGAGGTCGTGTCATAGAGGTAGAGCTTCTTAAGGGATTAGTGTCATACAGGAAGGAAGGCATAGATGAGGGGTGTCATAGAGGAGGGGTTTTATACAGGTCATGTGTCATAGAGGTAGGGTGTCATAGAGGGGTGTCATAGAGGGGTGTCATAGTGGAGGAGTGTCATAGAGCTGGAGTGTCATATTGGTGGGCTGTCATAAAGTAATGGTGTCACAGAGGAGGGGTGTCATAGAAAAGGCAAGTCATAGAGCAGGGTTTTCATAGAGTTGCGGTATCATAGAGGTAGGTTGTCATAGAGCAGGTGTTTCATAGGGTAAGGGTGTAAAGAAGGGGTGTCATTGAGGAAGGGTGGCATAGATTAGGAGTGTCACTAGGAGGGTTGTCATAGGGAGGGGTGTCAGTGAATGGGTGTCATAGAAATGGGGTGTCATAGAGCAGGATTGTCACAGAGGTGGGGTGTCATAGAGGAAGAGTGTCAAAAAGGAGGTGTGTCATAGAGTAGCGGTGTCATGAGAAAGAGTGGCATAGAACAGCAGTGTCATAGAAAAGGGTTGTCATAGAGAATGAGTGTCATAGAGGATGGATGTCACTGAGTAGTGATGTCATGCAGGAAGGTTGTCAAAGATCGGGCTGTCATACAGCAGCAGTGTCATAGAGGAAGGGTGGCATAGTGCAGAGGTATGACAGAGCTGGCATTTCATTGAATGGGGTGTTGTACAGAAGGGGTGTCATACAGGAAATATATCACAGAGAAAGGGGATCATAGAGGAGTGGTGTCATGGAACAGGGCTCTCATAGAGCAGGGGTTTCAGAGTAGGTGCACATCTTTAAAAGAGACCACAGCTTTAGTCCCATGACAATGGTCTGCTCTGGTCTGCTGCCCAGCTTGGCCCCCTTTCTGCCGCGGATGGACCTGACTCGGTCCCTTCGAGGTGCCCGTCACCCTCCACAGGACTTCATTCTATGAAATCTGCTGCCTGCCCACTCTCTCCTCTTCTCGACACTTCTTTCTCCAAAGCTCCAAAGAAAATTTTTTTGCTTTTTTTATCCCTTATAGAAAACTACTGTTCTTGTCCTGGTTTTGCTGAAATGGAAGGGCGTTTTTTCCTTTTGTCTTCATTTTTTTATTATTTCCACACGCTGGGGGTGGGGGCGGGGAACACTGACTTGTGCAACTACGTTCACAGTAGAAGTTCATTTCTGTCATTTTAAACACTTTTTCTATTTTAAAAATAAAACACACATTATAGAAAATTCAAATCCCAAGAAACACAAAAATAACCACTATTGAAATCTTTGTGTATTTCTTTTCTTTTCTTTTTTGTTTAAATATTTGTTTTATTTTTTTATTTTTTTTAAATTTATTTATTTATTTATTTTTAGAGAGGGAAGGGAGGGAGATAGAGAGAGAGAGAGAAACATCAATGTGTGGTTGCTAGGGGTCATGGCCTAGCAACCCAGGCATGTACCCTGACTGGGAATTGAACCTGTGACACTATGTGTATTTCTTTCCATTCCTTTTCCATGCTTACATATGCTTTTCCTTTAAAACACTGGGATTACTGTAAATCTACAGTTTTGCATTCTGACTTTTTTTCACATGACCATTTTCCCAAATTACTAAAACAAAACAAAAAAAAAGTTGTAATAGCAGCATAAAGTAAACTGGTTTACCATTTCCATATTGTTAGACATTTAGGTGATTGTATTTTTATTATTATAAATTACACTATATGAGTGAGCAAACTATAGTCCATGGACCAAATCTAGCTCATTTTTTGTAAATAAAGTTTTATTGGAACACAGCTGTGTCCATTTGACTGTGTTGTCTGTGGCTAGTTTCTCCCTACAGAGTAAAGAGCTAGTATATAGATGGTATCTGGCCCTTTACAGAAACAGTTTCCAACCTTATATTCAGTGAACATCTTTCCATGTTCATTTTTATATACACGTACATTTAATTTCTCCACATGAGCCCCTAGAAAAGGAGCTATTTGATCATAGGGATATCAACATCTTTATGGCATTTGCAAATTGCCTGCCAGAATGATTGATTCACTCTCTCATTGCTACAGAATGAAAGTTTACCCCTTTCTCCACATCCTCGACAACATGAAGTATAATCATATGTTTTGATCTTTAGAAATTTTATAAGCTGAAGGATAGTATCTTATTTTTCTTCTGATTACCAGTGAGGTGAAACATTTCTTCACAATTGTCACTTTCATTTTTTAATTACTTGTTCATGTTCTTTGCAAATTTTCCTGTTGGAGTTTTGGGGTTTTTTTCAGGGTCTCTGAGATATATTCAAATGTTAAGGATATTATATAATGGGCCTCAGCACCCACAGCTAAGTGGCTGGTGTGCCATGAGTCTGCGGCCATGTGGCGGTCCTCGGGGCCTTAGGTTTTGTTTCGAAGGGTCGCATGTTCCTGTGGTAAAGGGACGGGCCTGGCTTCATCTCCCCAAGCCTGAGAAAACGAAACCTTCCTGAAAAGAACCATGGCAGTTTAGGAAGCAAACCTTTCTTTCCTTGCATTGCCCGGGCCCAGAGTTTATTCAGGGTCTTCTTAAAAGCAGAACTGCTCCTCGTTCCTAAATTGGCCCCTAAATCGATTCCACGTTCGTGGAACCTGGCGGCAGGAATGGATTTGCATGTGGCAAGTGTTATTCTGGAAACATGCCACATTTAAACCCTTTGCCCTCCTGTAATGTCTTTTTTATGTTTTTCAGAAACTGTGTAATAAACTGTTGAAAAAGGGTTAATCATTGTAATGTGTAAAGTAGCCCTTGGAAAACCACCTCAGCCATCAAACTTTCCAAATAGCAGTGTTTGAATTCAGGTGGGCGTCTCAGCAGGGAGGAGACAGCAAAAAGATATTTCTGAACCACATGGCTGTTCCTCATGTCTTAAAATAAACAAACCTGCTTGGGTTTCTCAGAGGAAAAATGGGTGGGCAAGACTTCAATAGGTTGGCCTAAAAGCATGGCCACCGAGCCAGCTTCCCCTCCTTGCACTGCACGCGCTCTGGGGTAATAAGATGATGGCGGGTTTTCTCAGGCAGTTGGAGAGTTTGACACTTCACTATGTGACCACCTGGACTCTTCCCAAACTTGGCTGACACATCAGTGCTTTGTCCCTGTCCCTCTCACTCTTACATTTCTTTGATTTTTTAATACTTTTGTATGATTTCCCTGAGTTAGGACTGGAGCCATCTCAAACTTAATAATAACCAATATTTGTATGGCACCCACAGGAACCAAGAGCTTCCTTCATGTGATCTTTATCATCTGCAAGGAAAATGTAGCTATTATCCCCATTTCAAAGCTGAGTAAAGTGAGGCTGTGAGAAGCTTAATGCATTGTTGTGTGTGAGTCATATGGCTAGTATACATCAACATTAGTGTATGAACCTGGGCTTTATTTGTATTCCAAGAACTCCATACACTCCAGTGAAAAAGAACACAGTTGGGTTGCCCTGAAGTTGCTGGAATGAACTCTGTCTGTCTTAAGAACAGCTTCTTTCATCCAGACAGCAAATTTTTATTGAGCTCATGCTATTGTACCATCTGCTCTGTTAGGTGTTCTACACACGGGGTCCTGGGTCGATCACAGCTGCCTTGTGAAGGAAGACGGTTACTGCCATTGTTGCGCTCTGAGCCCCCCTTGCCCAGGAGCAGAGCACAGCTCACTGGAGGTGGCACTGAACATGAACTCAGCCCTGCATGGCCTGGCTCTGGCCTTGTGCTGACAGTGTGAGGCCCAGCCTGTGAGCGCTGGCGAGGGCCTGGTCACAGCACGGCTTTCTGGTGACATCTGACTGATGGAGCACCCAGATGTAATCCAGCTTTAATTTGACTGAAGACTGGGGTCAGTTTTTAGGAAATTATGCTTAGCGATACGGGGAGGCTTTTAAAATTACACCTGAAGCTTTGTAAGCGAAAAATTTAGGGAAAAGTATTTTTCAATCTTCACTTACTGTTTTCATTTACAAACTGAACTTGTTGGGAGGAGAGTGTTACTTTTTAAATTCTAGTACCATGGATGAACACCAACATAAAAAACAGACCCGGCGCATCCCGGTCCCCGTCTCGTCCTGTCTATCCTCCCCTTCCAGGTGGGGGGACCCTGTGCCCTCATCCTGTGTCAGAGGTCCCAAGTCTGTGAGCCCCAAAGTCTCAGTCCAGAGGCAACACGAAGCATAAGTAGCTCCCCGATCCAACAGGACACTGACTTTTAATTAAATATTTTTAAAAGCTTTCAAGCAACCTAAGTATGGATTATAAAATTTTCCTTTCTACTCTGCCATATTCTGGCCCCTTCCTCCTCCACCACCACACTGTGGACCCCCCAAAATACTCTTTGGATCCTTTCCCATTAGCAAATTCAGTATTTTTCTTTTAAGCTCTGTTTCAGTTCAGGAAGACAAGTGGCTTTATAAACCATTACCAAATCAAAGCTCCCTCAGAGGCGGACAGAAGCCCCATACACTGGGGCGAATTACTTTGGGTTCTTGATTTCATGCCAGTGCTAGTGAAATTTCACAGCTGGTTATTTTTTTCAAAAATCCCGGGGTCAGGGTTATGTGCTATTTATGTCACAAGAAGCAAAAGAAATAAAATACCCTAAGGATATGAAAACATTTTGTAAATCGACATATTTTTGGCACGTGTTTCTGTGTTGGGGCCTGGGAAGCGGTTTGTGTGCCGTGATGAAGTGCTGGTAGAAAGGCCCCTCCTGGTCCCTGCTTAATGGTTCGCGCACCTTCCACAGTATTGATACAGCTGACCCGGCGGAGGCCCGTGAGGGGCGAGAGGAGGGAGGCCTAGGAAATGTGGGCAATTTATTGCTTTTCAGACAGCAGGGAGAAGAAAGGGCACCAGTGACCTGAGTCAGTTTCCTCGAAAGGTAGAAACTTAACAATTCACCTTGACAACTGCCAATAGCAACCCAGCTTTTCTTTACTCACTATGAACTTGAATTGGTTATTTTTGAGAATGCTAAAATGGAGCACCCCCTCCTACTGCTTGGGGCAATTCCAGCCCTGTCCCCAGGGCCAAGGTCCAGGGACAAAGAAGGCTCAGGAGTCAGCCCCTCCCAGGGCAGATGTCAGCCCCAGCAGAGAAATGGACTTTGAATATCTATTGTCATTAACTGACGGTCCCCAATGTCCCCTAAAAATAACACTCTAAAATAAAATACTAAAAAGTATACTTTCCATCCGTTAGTTAGAAATATGATGTAGGAAAAGACAAAGCATTTTTTTCTCTCTCGGGTGATCCCATACCAGACAGATCCAGAAAGATGTCCCTGAATTGCTGGGTCCAGGAAGCTGCAGACTGGAGGCCAGAAAGAATTACAGATAATATTATTAGCATTGTAATATTATTAGCACTGTAACAGAAAAGGGCTGGGGTTGAGCAACTTCCCACATGTGCTGCATAGGAGAAGGCTCAAGCTCTATTTCCAAACACAGCCACGCCCCCCAGGACTCCCCCAGGTACCCCATCCATCTTCATTTTAGTTTCTTCATGAGGCTTCATTTAAAAGAAGAACATGCATCTTGTTGAAGCCAGTGGTAGAGTCACTGAAGAGGCCGATAGAGCTTCAGGCTTAGGGAGTTCGCAGGACAGAGCTGCCTCTGTTCGTACTCAGGGGGGTAACTGGAGTTCACTCTTGCCTCCTCCCCACACAGTAAACTCTCAGCTCAGGACTGGCCCGCCTGGGAGCAGAGGCTTTCCCTTTGGAGGGGGATGGGCTGTAGCTAAATACCATCCTTTGGTTTCTTAAGTTCAGGTCAGTCTGGACTGTCATTTGTCCTGTGTGGAACTGACATGTCCCTTGGTTAAGCTGAACTGACATAATTTAGGGATGTGTAATGGTACCTGTCTGTAACTTGTCTGAACTATGGCTTTTGCTTCCTAGTGTTACCTCGTAGTATAAAAAAAATTAATTTTCCATATCAAAAGTTGACTTTGTTTACAGTAGAAAGCTAGTGGAATGAAATATATTTTAGGATTAGAATCTGCTGCATGAACAGAAGACTCAAAATGACCATGGTGTCATCCCAAAGGTGGTTTTTGTTTTCTGACACTCCGGAGCAGTCTGTGTGCAGGCAGCGAGGGTCACATGTTCCCTGCCTGTCTGTTCTGTCGCCCTGAGCCTGCCACTTCCATTCGGGTTGCCTCAGGGTCCATGGTGGCTGCTGGAACTCCTGTCAGCAGAAAACGCATTCCAAGCAGCAGGATGAAGGAAGGGGAGAAAAGCAAAAAGCTACAGCCTAAGGAGCTTTCCCAGAAACTGCAACTTCCACTGGCTGCCCTAACAACAACAGAGGGCAGCAACTATAGTCGTTTAATTGGGCATATGGAGGCATGGCATTAAGACTAGGGTTCTTTCCTGAGGAAAAATGAGGGAGTGAGTAGAGGCAAGTAACTCAGAGTCTCTGCCATAAACAATCTGAGAGACAGGGAAAGACTATGGCACGGCCTCCACCCCCTTTCTACTTGTAGTGGGAGAGGTGAAACTGAGAGAAACCACTCTGGGAGCATTTGCTGGAAGTTTTGTGCCTGAGCAGGGTGGCGAATTAATAACCAAAGAGAAGGAAAAACATGAACACTGGGTGTATGTCAGACTTTTCCACCCAAGAAGTGAGAACGCAGTACTGCCATGGCACTCTAACCCCAAGTGTGTTCTTCAAAAGGAAGGATATTTTACAGATTCTGAAGTTGTTGCTTCCAAAATGATATCTTTCTGCAGTAAGAATGCAATATGCAAATTTAAATGTTTTCAAATGCTCTTAATAAGGAGAAGCGAAGGGGAGTATGGCCGTGTGTATGAAGTTTACTTATATATATAAGTATGCACATACATAAGTATGCACATATATATTTCATGCACACATGTATCTATATTTCACGCACATGTATCTATATTTTGTGTGCATATAAACTTCATACACACGGCCATACTCCCCTTCGCTTCTCCTTATTAAGAGCATTTGAAAACATTTAAATTTGCATACTGCATTCTTATGTGTGCATACTTATACATTTCATGCACATATATATAAATTTATTTTGAAGTGCTTACTATATTACTTTCTTATTCAAGGAGTCCTGTCTATGGGGGTAAAGTTTAATCTCTTAAGACTGAAGTTCCCAGGGAGAAGCTTTACTTGCCAAGCAAGCCTCACTGGGTGACAAGGTCCCCACGCCACTGCAGCTGGTGGCAGCTGTTTGCTTTCTGCTTATCAGCTCGTGCTCGTCAGTCTTTGAATCGAACCATGGGACCATGAAGCTTTCTCATTTGTTGAATAGGCATTATGGGTTTTTATGCCATGGTCTGAAAAAAAGAAATGGTTTTGATGCACTGAAGAGTGGACTGTTGCTTCAGGATTATCAACTCAGTGTGCTTGGCATGTAGAATGTCTGGTGCACACCAATGAAATTTTCAAAGTGAAGAATTAAAGGTTTGGGGTTAAATTAAACATAAAAAAAAGTCAGTTCTTTATGAGGGAAAGGTGAGGTGTAGGTTGATTCTTATAATGATTTAGGTTTTTGTCCTCACTGGGGATGGCATGAAGCCATCATGAGTTGGTGATAGAAACCTTAATAGTCACTCAAATTTAATGATTAAGTAATTTTTTAACCAATAGCAACCCTGCTGTTGGATTATATTACCCAAAACAATGTAAGTTTCATAACGCTGTCTAATCAGAAGGATTCCATGGGAATAATCCCTGTAGTATTGTCATTTATCATGCTTTACTGGGGGGGGGGGCAGCTCATTCCTCTTGAGAAAGCTGATTATTTCTCAACTAATTAAATGCCAACATTGTAGGCCCATTGCAGGTTGAGACCAACAACCCTTCCTGCTGTGTGTAAGTACCTTAAGTGTATTTTGGGATATTTTAAATTTTTTCACCCCAGTTGTGCTACCTTACTGATAGTTGTCGGGGATCAGCATTTAACTGTTTTTCACTCTCTTTTCTCTAATCCCGTGGCTGCCTCTCCTACTGCTTCTCCCCTTCAGTGTCTCTCTAAGACTCATTCCTCCCTCTCGCTCACAGGGCCACCACAGTCCAGGTTTCATCGCTGGTTCCTGGCCGTTGCAGCAGCTGCTGTGGGTGCTGCCTCTGCCTCCAGGTCCCGCCTTTTCCAGTGAGCCCCTGCGGGGCAGCCCGCAGGTTCATGTTCTCAGGACATGGCATTCATTGGTCTTAAATCCACGACAGGTGAAGCGCTGTAGCTTGGTGCCGATCAAATGGTCTCTCATTTCTTCCAAACACAAACCCTTCGCTCTGGTCTAACCAGCTCCTGGTGCCTGTCCCCCTGACACAGAGAGGGGAGTTGCTGTCCCCTCTTTGCAGTTGTGCCTCAGACTGTCCTCTGTGCCAAGAAGGCCCTCCTGTGTCTCTTTACTAATTTGGATCCTTCCCTCAGATTCCAGGAGGAAGCCTCTTCCTCCTGCTCTATCCACGGAACAGTGGCCTCTCCAGCGCTGACTTTGGCAGCATGTAGTGTCCCTGACATTGTTTTTGCTATGTCACCATGGACAGGAGCCCCCACCTTATCCTTGGTTTTCCTTTGTGCAGTTTCAGCTGTCCAAAAATACTAAATGTAAAACTCCAGAAATAAAACTCAATTTGTGAGTTTTCAGTTTGCACCATTCTGAGTAGTATGATGAGCTCTCACACTGCCCCGCTTGGGACACCAATCACACCTGTGTTCAGCGTCTCCACACTGTATGCAATGTGTACCCTCGAGTCACTTAGTAGCCATCTCGGTTATCAGAGCAACTGTCACAGTATCACTTTGCTTATGTCCAAGTAACTCTCGTTATACACATTCACATACTTTTATTACAGCATGTTATTGTAATTGTTCTATTTTATTATCAGTTATTATTGTTACTCTTTTACTGTACCTAATTTATGAATTAAACTTTATCACAGGTATGTATAAATGGGAAAAAACATAGTATACATCAGGTTCCATACACACTGTGGTTTTAAGCATCCACTGGGGGTCTTGGAATGTATCCCCCACAGATAAGGGAGGTAACTATACTATATTTTCCATATCTTTATCTTACAAAGAAATGGAGGGCCAGGTCTATATGTCATGGGTGCTTAGTGAAATTCTTTATATATAATAAGATTGTTGTTGATGAGAAAAAGGTATGAAAAAAAATCACCGAAGCTATAGATTTTCCTTTTCTTTTTTTCTTTTGGAGGAGGTGGGAAGAGAGAAAGAAAGCAAGTAACACATATTGGCACTGTCAGTGTACCAAACACTTTCTCTATATGATTATTCTCAGTATAAACTTATGAGGTAAGTGTTGGTTTCCTTATTTTGCAGACAATGAACCTTAGAGTCACACTCAATAACCTCAGTTGTTAAGGGTCATGCAGCTTGTACACGGCAGAGTCTATGTTCGCCCACTGTGGACGTGTCTGGCTTCCAACTCTGTGTTCCATTTGTGCCCATTCTCATCCTCCATCCCCCGATCCCCCTCCTCTGCCCTCCTTTCTCCTCCTCTCCTCTTCTCTCCTTCATGCCGGTATCTGCCAATTCTGTCAACTTGAGCTGTTGACTGCCTTCATACCAGGGCCAGGTGCTGCCAAAGTCATTATGGGCCTTTCTTCGGGGAGGGCATTTCAACACGGCAAGGGCGCTTCGTGACTGAGTGGGTGAAACTGCCTGGCACCCTCTGACTGGTCAGCCTCCTCTGAACAGCCGACAGACAGCCGTACGAGGCAGATGTGAGCTTAAGGACAGAGATAACCCTCTCCATTCTGCGCTTCCAGGCCTTTTTTGTTTTGGTGTCACTGAGTCATCGTTGTGACTTCCCCTTCCCATCTCTGCCACCTCTATTTAGTGTGTGTTACCTAATTTCCACCACCAAAGAGAGAGGAAAATCCCGCAGAGAACATACCTATTTAACTATGTTTAAGATCTGCTCAGGAATGTGGAACATGTTTAAATATAAAACTGAGAATGAGGCCTTTGACATTGATTGATTTTAGGAATAAAGTAGAACTAATCCACGATACCCATCGCAGAGAAGTATTTTCATAAGATTCCAGAAGATTTGTGGGAAGTGGACCTTAATTACAGCCCCGTTGTACAGGGATAAGCAACATGCTCATGAGAGCTGGTGTAGTTACTGAAAGCAATGGTGCCTATTGAGGGGCAAATTCATGCATTTAGGTTTTGGAGCAAGTTAGAATTGTTTGTATTTAATATAGGGCCAGTCCAGAAAGCGCTTAAAAATACATCTCAACACTTTCTACATGTTGTTGAAATTAAGCAGGAGTCTGAACGTTCATCAGAATCAGGGTGGGGAAATGAGTGAGAATAACGAGACGTGCTTCCCTGGGAGTTTCTGCGGTAGAAAACAGTTCGAGGTCATCGTGGGTCACAGGTGAACAGAGATGCAATATCTTACCCAAAAGCAGGTATGAAGGATGTTTGAACAATCATAAAATCTATTACTAAAAAGCTTCCTACTTAAAATTAACTGTGTACAATAATAAAGTGTCAAGTTTTATTCTTCACAAGTTAGATAAATGAAGGAACTTTGAGATGAGAGGACAAATATGATGAAAGCATTGGAAAGCAAAATATAAGAAGAGTTGAAACCATTGACTTGAAAAACAATAGAGTGGATCATAATACATGTTGAACAGAGACAAGATGTTCTACAGGCAATGATTTCAGGCTCTTGTCCACTTTAGATAGAAAAAGGGTAGAAAATGTTTAGACGAGAGTTGGGGAGAGAAAACAAATCATTTTATAGATGAGATCTTCCTGACAAATGGCCAAATATCAGAGTCCTCACTACTGGCGCTACCTGTGCTGTTACCACAGTCCTGGGGCCAGGTGCTACATCAGAAGCTGCCATTGGACTCGGAGTTTGCAGCTGAGTGAACTTGCATACAGTCGAACTTACATTTATATATATATAAATATAATGTACATGTATATATTATATATATGGACTTACATTTTATATATGTATACTTGTGTGTGTGTGTGTGTATGAACTGATATCGTATAAACCATGCGAACACATGTATATACAGTTCAGAACAGCACTAGTTACCAAATTCTGTAGGAGGTGTGAACAAAACCCCAACATGCTGGGGGAGAGCCTTCAATAAGGGTGTTTTTCGAGGTTTACTAAAAATCGAGCAAACAAACCACAGCCAAGAACTCATATTTTGGTGAGCTGTACTGTCATTATAGCATTGGTGTGAGCATACTGCTACCAAACCAACAGAACAAAACATGGGTTCAGCCACCTGTCCCCACAAAAGCAGAACTCATGAGGCAGGTGCTGGTGCAAAAGGAAAGAGGTTTATTCAGGTGCCGCACAACCTGGGAGGATGGTGGGCTCCTGTCTCAAAGACATCTCCTCTGCAAGACCATGATGAAGTCCCGCCATCCTCAGCAAAAGCCCGTGCCCAGAGTTCCTGCTCCATTTTAAAGTGTCGTCCTTCGTAGCCCATAGGCAGTGGCTGAGGAGTCATCCAGGCAGCTTAGCTTGTTCCTGGCTACTGCCCATTTCAGGCCCCCTCCTCGAGTCCATGAGTAATGCAGCTGCTAGAACAGCAAGGTCGTGTACTTCCAGATGAGAGAGTGTGCGAACGCACCATCACCAGGTAGGCAAGAACAAGAGAGGCTCCCACCTGGAGGCCTCGGACCACATGGCCGCCAGGCCCCCTGGCCCATGAAGAGAACTGGTGCGCTCACTGTGCAAGTGCAGGTCATGAGCTAGTGAGCCACAGCAGGAAAGAGGGAGTTTCTTTGGTCCCCTGGGACTGGATTAGTTTTGGGAGTGGGAAGAGCTAGATGCTTTTTCAAAATGACAAAACTTTCTCGACTGCCCAAACTTTCATGTGCTTCAGGTGGGTCCACCTCCCAACCAATCCCTTCTTCCCCCAGCTAGACTATCAGGCCTCTTTGGTCCTGCACCTCTACCTCCCCCTGCTGCCATTGTAATTTCTATGGCACATGCACCTGCCTTCTCCTGGTCCCACCCCCAACCTGGTACTAGAGGGGCATGGGGAAGGGCTTTTCACATGCTCAGTGTGAGAACCTCTCCCTGCTGCCAGCTCAGCCAGGGAGAGACTCCCAGCTCTGACTGACTGTCCACTAGTAATAGTACCAGGCGTGTGGAGGACTCTGGCTTCTCCCTTTTCACATGCAACCCTTTCCTTGGAGAGAAAGCATCTTAGGGTTATGACATGAAGACACTGATTGAAAAAAGTTTGGATGCTCCTTGCCTGTGGTCAGCATTTACAGAAGCCAGGTGACATCATTTTCCACTCCAGACAGGTGATCTCAGGTAGCTTTTGTCATTACAGGCAAGCCCCCCACACCTAAGGACTGGTTTTTGCCACCAAGGAAATGAGTAGGCATTCCTCATGCCTCTTCTTTCTTTGCCACTACTTATATTTTTACACAATCCTAATTTTTTTACCCTTTTACCATAAAGAAATTTATCTCTCTACTTTGCAGGATTGATGCCCACCTAGTTCTTATCTATCTGACCTCAGATCCTCCCTCAGTTAAGATTCGATTGGCTACAAGTGATGAAAACTAATGAGTAAACCACTAAATAGGGCTGGGTCAGAATGGGATTTTGTCTAACTCACACAACAAGAAACCCTGAGATAGACTGTCCAGGGCCGGTGTGGTGATGCTGTCTTTCTGCCCATTTTTCCCTAGAAAGTGAGCTTTGTCCTCATGCTTGGTGCCGGGTGCTCACACAGCAGCTGCCGCACTCTTTAGCACTGCGTCTGTGTTCCCTGCAGGGAGAAGAGAAAGGACAAAATGTGGCTTCCAGCAATGTGTCCCCATGTGAAAAGCTTCCCCAGAAGCCCCACTTAGCAATGTTCATTTATATTTCATTGGCCAGAACTGTACATGGTCACTGCTAGCTGCAAGGGAGGCTGAAAAATGTAGGTTTGGGGCTGGGCTGTATACACTGCTGCACCAGCAAGTTCAGTGTCATGTACTAATAACAAGGAAGAAGACTAGCAAGGTTACTCTGTAGGCAAGTAGCAGTGTCTACTCAAGACCCCTAGCTTGTCTCAGCCACCATCACCTTTTACGTAAACTCTGCCTCACATTTATCTTTCTGGTCCCACAAATGTAGCATGCCCTCCTCTCTGCTCAGCCCCAGCTCATGGCGCTATATGGAAGTCCAACCTTAGGCCCAAATCCAGGCACTCTGTGAGCCTCCAACAGCCACCCTCTGATTCCTGGCTACCTCTAGCATCCCTCCATTTGATTTAAGTAGCAACAGTCCTGGAGATGACACTCTGTGGTCCTAAGGGGTCATGTGGCTTTATCCACTAGAGACCTCTTTGGGCCCAGAAGTGCCCTAAGTAAAACCTTCAGAGGCAGGGAAGGCCAGCTTCTATGTAAAGTCTACACCCACCTGGGATGTCTCTCCAGAAGTGGCAGATGCCCCTGTTCTGAGGTTTGCTGGTTTAGAAATAACCTTCCCACCTTAGAAAGATGGAGATGTAGGGTGCCTCTGAGTGGGCAAGTGTCACAGAGTTCACTGGTTCACTTCAAACCCCAACTAAGAGGGCAAGGCACTATTGCCATTCTTAACAAGAATCCAGCCTGTAATCCAAGTTTAACTTCCCCATCAGCCCACAGATTGTACCACAGCCACCTTTGATGTTTGCATCCTGTGTCAGCCCTCAGGGTGATCTCTGGGGAGACAAGGCAGGCAGGGTCTGGAAGTCAGTAAAGTGTGGAACCCTGAGTCATGCAGACAACGAGATGGGGGACCACCCCTCTCTACTAACCTCTTGACCCCTCCCTGGAATATCACCCTCCAGGGTCATGGCCTTATTTATTTGCTCTTGGGCCCTGAATTGAGACTTTTGAGGGACAGTCTGCATAGCAAAGTGAAAAGGAGTACTGAATCAACTCTTAGAGCCAACTTTCCCATTTTTTCCAATAGACAAAAATCATACACACAAAACAGGAAAATGGAACATTTTGTCTGTGCTGTAGTCTTTTAACTCATGTGACCATGAAGACCAAGTTCACTCAAGATGCAGCCAGCCTCTGGAATCCAGTTACTCAGTAAATTATTATTTTAGGGAAGTATATATATCCTGGTCTTGGCTGGGGGAGGGAAGGGAGAAGTAGAAAAGAAGGTAGGAAAATGAAGGCGCTTCAAGTAGCAGAGAATAGCATACCTTAAAGATCCAGTAAGACCCTTGCTACATGCCCTTGTTTTATGATAGCACATCAAGAAGAATTTCACCTTTCTTCATCTTGATAACTTGATAACTTGAGAGCTGGGACTCTGAGTCACCAGCATATCTTGAGCAGTAGCTCAGGACCCAGCCTGTTAAAGAGCTCTCCATATATATGTGTTGAATGAATGTATAAGGGAATGAATGAATGAATGAATGAATGCAGGGTCATGGATGCTGAGACAATTAAAGGTGAGGATGGTCACTGTTGTTGATATATGGAGAAGAATTAATTGATGGAAAAACTAAAGAACTTCTTAATTAAGTCAAGTGACCTCATAAGAAACAATGGCAGAAGCATAAAAACTAAAGCCACATGTTCATCTCACAAAATATATAAATAAATATAGGAGGTAGGGAAAAGTAAAGGAAAAATGGAACCACAGGGTAAAGCCAGAAGTACAAGGAGCTTGAGAACAACTTATTATTTGATTAATTTTTAAATAAAGTTTTTATTTTGCAGTAATTTCAGATTTACAGAAAATACAGAGGGTTTCTGTATGCTTAGCCACTGTCAGTGTTTCCTGATGTTAACATCTTCCATCGCCAAGGTTCCTGTGTTGGACTAAGAAGCCAACACTGGTATGTTAATATTAACTAAGCTTTAGACCATTTGGATCATCAGTTTTCCCATTATTGTCCTTCTGTTCCAGGATCCAGTCCAAGGTCCCACATCACTTTAGTTCATCACGCATACTTAGTCTCCTTTGGCGGGTGACAGCTCCTTAGTCTTTTTTGGTTTTCATGCCCTTGGCAGTTTTGAAAGGTATGATCAAGTCTGTTGTAGAATGTCCCTTGAAATGGGTTTGTCTGAGGATTTCTCATGGTAAGACTGGAATTAGGGGTTTTGGGGAAGATTCCCACAAAGGTGGAGTGCCCTTCTCATCACATCATATCAGGGGGCACAGGACATCCACATGAGTTCACCGGGGATGTTACTGTTGACCAATTTTTTTGGCCACAGATCTTGGCCTTTACCCCAACACAGCCCATATTTATGGACACCCTTCCATCCTTTCAGCTCACATTAGGTGGTAGGAGGTGCCCTTCAAAACACTGGATCCTGTTCCTTCGTATCTTAACTGAGAACCTGTTCCCACAATTATTCTCTTGCTTCAGTAGCAACAATCTCTCCTTTTATAGAGGTTTGTTGAGTATCTGCTTAAACATTGTCAAAGAAAGTACATGAAATGGGCATTTTAAAATGATGCTTTTAGGGCTTGGGAAAGGATATAAGCAATGGAGTACAGAAATAGATATAGGAAAAACAATGTGAGAGAAAAATGCCAGTCAAACACAGGCAAAATTTGTGATTCAAATAGTAAATGCAAAATGGAAAAATAGTGGTCAAAAGCAAAACCTTAAAAATCAAAACTTTCCAACTTTAAAATAAAATTTTGCAAAAGTAGAGAAAATTTAAGTGGTTTGAGTTTGCATAGGAACAGAAACACAGATGGAAAAATACATTTCAAATAGGTAAGGCAAATATTATTGAAAAGCCAAATATCGCAGTGACCTGGTCTTGTAAAACTATGGCAATTTGGAAAGTTCAAGAAGCCTTTGGCAGCCCCTAAGTGCTTAATAGCTATCAGCATGACTTAATGAAGAAGTCTGAGGAGCACAGTCCCGAAGGCTCGAATTTGGGCCTGTCACTTAATTGTATAAACAGATTCATTTGTTTTGAGAGGCAAACAAGAAGGAAATTTGAAATCCTTTAAAAAAATATTCAGGTTGATAAAATGGTTTTTGTTTATTTATTTTTGAGGGAAAAGGTGCATGAACATGTTTTCTAAATGTGACTTGTGCCCAATGTCAATGAATGTTTTTGTTCATGCGAAAGAATTCATGATGCCCCTTTTCTGTCAAGACATGGCGTCTGGAGTTGGCTCCTTCCCTCGAAGACTTAGGTTTCTCTAGTACATCCTCACTTTATTCCTTACCTCTCATTTGCATTTTTGCTGGTTTAGATATTTTTTAAGTATATTTTATTGATTATGCTCCCTGCACCCCCTCCCCCACTAGCATCCCCCCCTTAGTTCATGTCCATGGGTTGTACATACAAGTTCTTCAGCTTCTGCATTTCCCATACTATTCGTAACCTCAACCTGTCTATTTTGTGCCTACCATTTATGCTTCTTATTCCCTGTACCTTTTCCCCCATTCTCTCCTCTACTTCCCACTGATAACCCTCCATGTAATCTCCATTTCTGTGATTCTGTTCCTGTTCTAGTTGTTTGCTTAGTTTGCTTTTGTTTTTGTTTTTTGGTTCAGTTGTTGATAGTTGTGAGTTTGTTGTCATTTTACTATTCATAGTTTTGATCTCCTTTTTCTTAGATAAGTCCCTTTAACATTTCATATAATAAGGGCTTGGTGATGATGAACTCCTTTAACTTGACCTTATCTGAGAAGCACTTTATCTGCCCTTCCATTCTAAATGATAGCTTTGCTGGATAGAATAATCTTGGATTTGGTCCTTGCCTTTCATGATTTGGAATACTTCTTTCCAGCCCCTTCTTGCCTGGAAAGTTTCTTTTGATAAATCAGCTGATAGTCTTATGGGAACTCCTTTGTAGGTAACTGTCTCCTTTTCTCTTGTTGCTTAAGATTCTCTCCTTATTTTTCATCTTGGGTAATATAATTATGATGTGCCTTGGTGTGTGCTTCCTTGAGACCAACCTTTTTGGGACTCTCTGAGCTTCCTGGACTTCCTGGAAGTCTATTTCTTTGACAGATTGAGAAAGTTCTCCTTCATTATGTTTTCAAATAAGTTTTCAATTTCTTGTTCTTCTTCTTCTCCTTCTGGCACCCCTATGATTCAGATGTTGGAATATTTAAAGATGTCCTGGAGGCTCCCATGCCTCTCCTTGTTTTTTTGAATTCTTGTTTCTTCATTCTGTTTTGGTTGAATGTTTATTTTTTCCTTCTGCTCCAAACCATTAATTGAGTCCCAGTTTCCTTCCCTTCACTGTTGGTTCCATGTATATTTTCCTTTATTTCACTTTCCATAGCCTTCACTTTTTCCTCGATTTTGGGACCACACTCAACCATTTCTGTGAGCATCCTGATTACCAGTGTTTTGAACTGTGCATCTGGTAGGTTGGCTATCTCTTCATCACCTAGTTGTGTTTTTTTCTGGAGCTTTGGTCTGTTCTTTCATTTGGGCCATATTTTTTTGTCTCAGCACTCCTGTTATGTAGTAAGGGACAGAGCCTCAGGTATTGCCAGAGCGGGGCAACCCATGTGGCTGCATTGTGGTACTGTATGTGGGGGAGGGGTCTGAGAGGGAACAATGCCACTTGCTTGGCTCTTGGCCAGCTTTCAGTCACTTCCCCTACTATCCTCAAGCAAATTGGGCCCTTCTGGTGCTGATTCCTGAGTGGGTGGGTTTGTGTACGTTCTAGGACCCCATGGATGTCTTCAGTGGACTCTCCTATGAGACTGAGAGTTGCTCCTTCCCCCACAGGCTTTATAGCCAGAGGTTTTTTAGGCTTTATCTCTGCACTGGAATCCTGGGCTGTGTGGTTTTTCACACTCCTCAGTTGTTCCTCCTAGCTTATCTGCATGTGAATGTGGGACTGTCTGGTCTGCCAGCTGCTGCTTCACCCACTGGGTCCTCTGCCTTGCTATCCCTCTCAGCCCCAGCTACCCATCCCCACCCCTCCTCAGTCTGGATGAATATTTCTTCTTTAACTCCTTGGTTGTCGGACTTCCATACAGTTTGATTTTCTGGCATCTCCAGTTGTTTTTTGTTTTTAAATTTGTTGTTGTCCTTTTTTTGGTTGTGCAAGGAAACAAAGCATATGTACTTATGCCTCCATCTTGGCCAGAAGTGCTGGTGGTCTAGATCTTGGAGTGAAATATCTTTTGACGATAGGATCGGGGTTTGCTTGTTCCTTGAGTGACCTGGGCAAGTGCCATAGAGTTCTTCTCACTCTCACTTTCCCTTATGCTTTCAAAAGGAGCAGCCAGTTAACAAATAGGACAGTAAATTTGTCACCACAGTTTTGTTCTACTTAGAAACTCTCATACCAACCACATCCAGGTTGTAGTTTTAAATATTTCATTGATTTTTAGAGAGAGGGGAAGGGAAAAAGAGAGGGAGAGAAACATCGATGTGTGAGACAAACATCAATCAGTTGCCTCCCACACGCCCCTAACTGGACACCTGGCCTGCCTGGTCCAGACCTTGGTCCCACCCACCACAAGTGCCACACATTGGGCATACCATCCCATATAAGAATGTCAACACAAGCTTAGGAAAAGGCATGTATTCCACACAAAACTATATAATGTATTAAACCTTCAGGTTTCATGGAGGAAGCACAGATCCTACTATATCCCATTTCTATCACTTACGCAGGCTGGGAGAGCCAGTTGTATTTCCTGGCCTACACTGGCCTTGGGCCTCTGCCAGGTTCATGGGGTTTGCATTCTAGGCTCATCTGTCCTGAGATGTTTGCTCTGTTCTGTTACAACTCATGTCCTTATGACATTGTTTAGTCCACAGATGACTGGTAAAAGGAGGAGTAATGTCAATATACCATGGAATGGAAGTTCATTTGATTCATCTGAGATTTTTCCAAGTCACGGGGGAGATAGGAGAATGGGAATAGAATTATAAATTTCAACAAGACCAAAAAAATTCAGTTGGGTGCTTCATATGCAGGCACCTTTACAGGCCTATTTTAAATGGACTAGGAAGAAGTGCATACAGGGCTTCCCCTAGAGCAGCATGCCTCCTGCGGGTCCCTGGGACTGTGGGTGGTGATGCCTCCTCCCCTGCCGGTTAGGGCTGCCCTACGGCTCGGCACGCTGCCTCGCATCACTCGCCCGGCACCTGCAAGCCATACTGCAACTCCCTCATCTTTGTACACCTCTTACATCCTGAGACAGACTCCAGAACGCTAAGCTTCCTACTTGGGCTATCAAATTATATCTCAAGAACAAATTATTGTTGTTTGCTGGCTTCTGGTTACAAAGTTGTATAGGTTTTACATGGTTGGCCCTTAATTTTCTCATAAACTAAACTATCTTTAAGGGCACTATTTTGTAGAACACAAAGTTTTTCAGAAGTCTGTTCTGAAAGCCCTGTAGTCAGCTACCGTATTTTTCAGACTATAAGACTCACTTCCCTCCCCACCCCAAATTTGGGAGGAAAGTGGGGGTGCATCTTATAGTCCAAATGTAGCTTACCTGGCTCGCTGGTGGGGGCAGGTGGCAGTGGAGTGGGGCCACAGGAGGCAGGAGCAGGGTTGCTGCTGCATTTTCCTCCCAAACTGGGGGGAGGGGTACATCTTATAGTCTGAAAAATACAGTATGTGTTGTCCTTTCAACCACACTCAGATCTCTCCCTCTGCCATGTTCTTAGCTGGGGACACTGTTTCCTCCACTGTCCCAACATTTGAAAGGTAGGCGCTGAGGAGAAGTGGGGAGAAGTCACTCAGTTTCTAGAAGTTACCTCAATGCAAACTTCGTCTTCCTCCCTCTGGACCCCAAACTCCATAAAGACAAAGACCAAATCTTTGGTCTCATATCCCTCATACCTGGAGAAGAGCCTGGACTCAATGTGCAAATGTTAACTCAAGTTGTCTGTAACAGGGGTCAGAAAGCCAGATGCCGTCCCTAGGTGAACTCCCCATGGGAGCAGGACCTTCAGTGACAAACTCCGTGGCTCTCCAAGGGCATCTGTCTCTAACTGTCCTGAGTTAACTCCACTCTAACTCAACTGAGCTAAGTGACCCAGCTAGATCTCCTAATAACTTTGTTGGGCTCCTCTCCTGAATAGGGACTAGCAAAGTCATTCCTACCAAAAATAAAATTAAAAGTACAGTGGTACAATAATGTCATTTGAAAATAGTAGGGGAGGAAGACAGATGAGTGCAGGGCTGAGAAAGATGTGTCCCATGGGTTGTGAACATTGCTAAGGGGGCAGGAGGACCCTTGATACCCAGTGAAATGGGAGCTGTCTAGACAAGTCATTCAGAGAGCTCAGGCTGAAGCCAGCCGTTCAGGAGTTTATGCCAAAGCCCAGCCTCAGTGCTGCCTACTGGAATCTCAGGGCTTTCGCTTGCCCTGGGTTTAACCACATCTCAGTTGGCAGCCAACTGTTAGCGATGAGTGGCTTACCATAAGAAGGCCTAAGGGAATTCCCATGTGTTCATTGATGTAGTGGGCAGATGAACCTGAGTCTAGCTTCCAGCAGTCACCCAACAGGCAAAGGACTGCTCCCCCCAAGTTCAAAGACTCATAGTTACCTTGGCCAGACCCCCTATACCTGGCCTTGCCCTGCTGTTCCTTGTACATCCCAAGAGGAAAAGGCATAAGACACAGTACTGGAAGTCAGAGGGTGTGCTTCCAGTACCAGCTCTGCAAAGGACCTACTGGGGGGCTGGGGGCGGTCACTTCACCTGTCTGCTTCTTGGTTCCTCCTCTGTGAAGAGCAGGGGCCGGACTAGAGCACTGTACTTTCTTCAGAGCAGGGAAATGATGTGGCCTTTTCATTATAGAATTTGTAAAACACAAAAAAAGTTAGTATGCCAAGTATTTTTAGGTACTGTTGTATAGTTTTGGATCAATTGTATAATTTTGAATCCTTCCTTTTCTCTTAGCAGTATATAAAGGACTTCTCCATTTATTAAAAAAATTCTGTGTGATTTATGATAGCTTCCTAAAATTTCACAGCTATTTGGTTTCCAAAATGCCTCTCAGTGTGAACATTTTAGAATTCTTGGAGTGATGATACAAAAAAGATGGATTGTTTTAAAAAGATGTCTTTCTGATGAAAAGAGAGGAGGGAGACAGGTAACATCTTTGGGTACCACTGTGGGGCACACCACTGTGTTTAAATAACAATTTAATCACATTGTTATTGGAAGACAGTCCTCCGTGGTTCTCGCATACTCTTGTGTGTCTTGCTGGGTATGACAAGAATATAAGTGCATGACTGATTTTTACCTGAGCCAGGGTTGTGGTCTCAGCAAGCAACCCTGAGAAATGAGGTAAGAGCTACCCCAGAAGGAAGGGCAGGCTTGTTCTGAAAGCATTGCATTCCCCAAGCTCAGTGTTCCTCAGCTGCAGGGCAAACCCACTGCACGTGCAACATCTCTCAGGCACCCTCTGCATTGTCCCCACAGATGCAAATACTGATATCCACGCTGCTTGCTGCACTGTGAGTAATAAAGTCTTGTGTCTCTGAGCCAAAAGTCTCACATCTTCTGCCAGCAGTAAACTCATTAGCTTACAAACTTACAAGTGGGGTAAAATCAACACCCAGACCAAATAGTTATGACTTGTTAGTTAAACAATGACAGTAGAGCAGCAAGGACATTTAGACTTCAGGAAGTAAAGCATCTTGCTTAACTTCACACAGCTGATTAGTGGTAGAGCTAGAAATCAAACCTGGGTGTGTTGAACTTCAAACCCCACATATTATATTGGCTGACTTCACTGTATTAGACACCATACTGTATCCTGTAGTCAGTAGAAACCACTTGATACGAAATTAACTGGGAATTTCTAATGGATTCTTCATTAAGAAAAGTAGTTAATCATAGTTAGATGTTGAGTTTGAAGATTCTTTTTTTAAATTTTTATTTATTTATTTTTAGAGAGGGGAAGGGAGGGAGAAAGAGAGGGAGAGAAACATCTATCGGTTGCACACCCCTAACTGGGGACCTGGCCCCAACCCAGGGGCATATGCCCTGACTGGGAATTGAACCAGCAACCTTTCATTTCACAGGCCAGCACTCAATCCAATGAGCCACACCAGCCAGGGCTGAGTCTGAAGATTCTTTACTTGAAAGAGCTTACCATCTGTTACCTATTTGGAGAATTCATCTACAAGCTACAAATTGGTTTATTTAGATTAAATGAAAACATTTAAATCTGGTTGTTGTGGTGTTTTATGGGCCTTAAAAAGAATTTTTCCTCCAGTAAGCTCCAGTGCATAAATATAATGAAGTTTTCTTAAAAATGAAATGAACACAGTAGGATTCGTTCTAATACCCATATTGGCAGAAGTTATAAGCTTTCTATGCTGGAGGGAAGACGAGGCAATGAATAAACCTAGGGACATGTGTCACTTCTATACTGGGGCAAGAGATGTCTTTTTAAGACTTAATTTTTTTACAGTGGATTTAGGTTCACAACAACAATAAAAGGAAGAAGATGAGATGAATATACCAATAAGAGTTTTCTCACAGAGCCCCTGCCCTCACCCATCCAGAGCTCCCCTGTTAATAACATCTCCCGCCAAAGTGTACACATCGACACTCCACCATCACCCAAATTCACAGTGTACATGAGGGTTTGCTTTTTATTGATTAAAAACAGACCATTGCCTATCAACCGGAAAATGTTGTGATGGGACACCCAATGAACTTGCTACTAGAAGTCTTGGCACAGGGTCTGGTATCTAGTAATTGGTAGATATGATTATGTACTTGGTAAATGTTTTCTCAATGAATGGCAGTTATTCATTCATCCATTCATTTATTCCTTAAGTACTTACTGAGTGGCTGCTAAAAGCACATACACTACCAGGCACTGGGGAGACAGACGAGAGTGAACAGGCGGAAGTCCCTGCCCTCATGGAGCTTATGTTCTCGAGGGGAGACAGATAATGAACACATGCACAGACAGAATGTCAGTGGTAACTGCTCTGAAGAAGAGCTAAATGGGAGAAAGAAGCTAAAGAGAGATGGTGTGGATGGTGGTCTGTTAGATTACATGGTCAGCAAGGCCTTTGCGGTAGCTGAGTAAGGGATGGGGGCAAGCAGAGGGAAGATGTGGGCACTGGCACCTGGATTAAGAGTAGACACGAGAGTCATGTAAAATGGGACAAGGTTTCTTCGCAGGCCAGCCTCATTTTCTGTTTTTGGACCGTGGTCTCTCTGTGGACCTCAGGTCACCTTGGGTGATCCTCACGCGTAGAGGCAGCAAGCAGTCTTCTGTTTATCGTTTGCCTCAGGTGGCCAGGAAAGAGTTAGACACTTTTGTTTTTATTTAAATAGAAAAAACACTGATTTTTCTCACATGCTGGCTCTGATACTTTCTCTGATACACGTGTGATGTGTTGGTGGCGCAGCTGAGTCATGTTTGTTATAAGGAGCATGGAATGAAGGGCGGGGTGCGGCAAGCGGGGGGGGGGGTGCGGCAAGCGGGGTGGGGTGCAGCAAGGGGGGGGCGGGGTAGAAACAGAACGTGGCCCCTGTTCCCAGCGGAGCCTGAAATGGGTGAGGGGCCGAGTTATGGGCAACGGAGAGCGGGGAGGAGGGAGAGAGCGGTGCGCTCCTCGTGAGCCTTTTCCTGGGGCTGGTGACCAGTGTGGTTGGTCTCAGTGGGCATTCTCATGGTGGGGAGCAGTTGGCAACACCAGGGTCTCTCTCAGCTCTTGGCTTAAAGGACGGCAAAAGGAAGAATAGATCCCCCCATTTCTGCACCTAATGTTGGGAATGAGGGCAGGAGGACTAGGAGACTACTTGAAAGCTGGGGTCTTCTCACTAAGTCGACCACCTCAAATTTTGTCATTTCCCTTCTCCCTGGTGGGGCGGGGTGGTAACTTACTTGCATTATAAATGTTTAATCATTAGTTGGGTTCAATTTCACAAAAAAGCTAAAACGTGGGAAAACGAGATCTGCCCCCTCCCAACCTACCCCACCCCACTGCTTTTTGGCTTTGGCTTAATTTTGTAACATGAATTCTTTGATCCTTCTCCCCATAAATCATTTAAGTGACTTTGATTAAATAACCACTTAACTTCCAAAATTCTTTGTATAATGATTGTATTTCTTGTCATATGCTATACAATTATAATGAGGTTTTACAAAGCAGGTTCAGATGCCAGTGCACCTGGACTCTCCCTGGCGCTGGGATTTAAGGCAAGTCGTTTCACCTCTCAGGGCTTAGCCTGAGCATTGATGAGAAAAGCTTGGTATTTAATACACGCCCCCTGTGGAGACGGTGTCAGGAATTCTATTCAGTTAGTGTTTATAAAGGATCTTTATTAGAGACCCCAGGGAAGGCAGAACCCATGAATATTTTAATATGCAATAGGAACTCTGCTGGGCGGACCCTCTAACTGGTGTTATGGAATGACCTGTCTGGGGCTTCACAGCCCCCGCTGAGACTTTCCTCTGGCTTCCCGCAGACCTAGTCTCACTGTTTTCCCAGCAGCGGACTGGTCAGGGGTGTGGCTGCGCAGACAGCGGAGGCAGCTTCCGTGCCCAGCTTGTGCGCCCACGGCTGTGTCTGTGCGGGGAGCAGGGCATCCACGTCCCCGCCTCTGAGGGGCACCGCAAACCTGGGGAATGCGAGCCCCAGTTCAGCTCACAAGGTTTTGTCAAGACGTCCAGCAAACGCCCCTTCATTTGGGTGCCCCCCCCGCCCCCGCCCCAGAGTTACTGGTTACACCGGTTGACTCCCACTGACATCTGTGTGTCACTGTGTTCCAGTCTGAGCCATGTCAGTCTGGCGGTATTTCTCTGCGACCCCTGTGTTTACAGTAACTATTAAAGACCACAGTAAAACGTATATAATGGGCATGGTTCAAATGCTCCCCACTGCTTCCTGAATGATTATTTCTCCCCAAGAGCGAGAGACCAGTGAAATGTCGGCCTAAGGAAAAGCAGCAACGAAAGCCAGGGGTTTTTAAGTTTAAGCTAATATTTAATGTGGGATAAGGACTACTGGTAAATATTGATTTACCTTCCCTCCTATTCCCCTATGGGCTTAATCTCACAGCTCAGAACATTAAACAATTGTTTATTATTCCACTAGTATTATAAAAACAATACTGGAATTCTTTACCTTCTTTTTTTTTTCTTAAAGAAACCAAAAGCAGTCAGCGTCCCAGCAGGACCAAGTGAGTGTGCGTGTGTGCAGTGGCACACCCACCCACACAGAAACAGGCCTGGCTGGGGCTCCTCTCCACAGGGGCCGCTCTGCGTCTGGTCAGAACACCGGGTTTTCCCGACGGCAATACTTGACAGAGTTCTTTAGCTCTGGGCTTTTAAGAGAGCTAGAAAGACTGGTGGGAAGTGACCGGCCCTCCCGGTAGCCACCTGAGCCCTCTCGGGCAGCACGGTCCAGTGAGAAAGTTCTGAGATGGTGGAACCACTCTGTGTCTGTGCCCTGTGGTCACCACCAACCACAGGTGGCTTTTGAGCACTTGAAATGTGGCTTGTACCACTGAGGAACTGAATTTTCCATGTTATTGCAATTTTAATAATTTTAATTTAAATAGCCACGTGTGACCAGTGGCTACTATATCAGATGGCACAGAAGTAGTTTCTCAAAAATTAGCTTAATAATATGTAGGCCCTTCTCATGCACGAGTGGAGGGCTAAAATGCAAGAGTGGTTCTCCTGTCACCCTGAACCCCTTTCCACCCGAGGAACAGCAGGTCCCAGTACAGCCTGGCCTGCCTTTGAGATGGAAACTTTGTCCTGCTCCTCTTCTGTAAGTATGCACACACACACACACAACTTTATTGAGATATAATTAACATATCATACAATTCACATCTTACAAGTGTGCAGTTCAGTATTTTGTACTATGTTCACAAAGGCACCTACTACCACCACTATTAATTCTGTAACATTTCCATCACCCCAAACTAAAAGCCTGTACCCACTAGCAGTCACCATTTCTTCTCAAACCTTCGCCCTTACACCCTGGCGACCACCAATCTGCTTTCTGTCTCTATGGTTTTGCTCCTTTAGACATTTCATCTGAATGGAACCGCACAATATCTGGTCTTTTGTAACTGGCTTCTTTCACTCACAGTACTCTGCAGGTTTATCATGTTGCATGCGTGTAGCATGTATCAGTATGCCACTCCTTTTCACAACTGAATGACATTACACTGTGTGACCTGCCAGTTTGTTAAGCCATTCACCCACTGATAGCCGTTGGGGTGTTTTCATTTTTTGCCTATTACGAATAATGCTGCTATGAACATCTATGTGTGAGCTTATATGTGAATGTAAGTTTTCATTTCTCTTAGGCACGTACCTAGGAATGAGGTTGCTGGGTCATATGTCTACTCTCTGCTTGACCTTTTTTGGGTCTGCCAGACTGTTTTTAAAGGCAGCTGACACTCAGCAGTGTGTGAGGGCTCCAGTTTCTCCGCATCTGGCCAATGTTCCTTATTATCTGCCTGTTTGATTACAGCTTCTCTGGTGGGTATGAGGTGGCATCTCTTTGGGGTTTTCATTTGCGTTTCCCTGGTGGCAGGCTGCTCTGGTCCCATCCGTTCCCATTCTGTGCAGGCCCATTCCATAGGTGGGTTTGTCCTGGGAATGCAGTTTTGCAAGAAAAGAACAAGTTCCACCTCGGTATTTCTTCAGAAATAATAGAAGTTACTTCTATAAGGCAGTTACCACCTGAAATAAGGGATGATAGTGGTAACCATTTTTGTGCCCAGTTAGATGTCAGATACATTTGTACTTTTCTGAGTCAGATTCCTAGGCAGGGCTCCTTCCCCAAAAATTCTCTGTTAAGTAAAAGTGGTTTGAGCCAGTCCTATGGGACTGCTTTGAAAATTTTTCTATTACACAAGAATTTTCCCCCAAATTCTCCCTCAAACAAAATATTCTAAGGTCACCTTGGAATTATAGTTGTTTAAATGATGCTCAACATGCAAAGCAAGGCTGAAAATGCTAGCTCAGGATGGGACAGGAAAGAGAGACCCCCAGGTGTAGAAGGCCCTGACGTGCAGATGAGCTACTTGGCTGCAAGAGCAGCACCACCCCTGGCCACGTCGCTGTATTGCTTCTTTAGGAAATACAGAGTGCCTTGGGTGTGCTGGCCACGGCACTGGGGATAAGACAGTGAGCCAAATGGGCCTGGTCTTTGTTTCCGCAGAGGTGAGGCAGACAGGGGTCAAACACTTAACCCAGACAGTGTTAAGGAGGAGTGCACAGAGTGCTCGGGATTGACAGCACCTATTTCATGTTCACTCTCTTTCCGTGTCCTCACCTCAGAAAGCACTGCAGTGGGACATACTCCATCTCAGCGTGGCTCACCCTGGTAGGATTTCTTATTTTTAATGTCAAAGAGCCGTTACTTCATTTCTTTGTTCTCTCTTCAATTCTCCATTCTGTTTAACTAACTAGGTGTAGGTTCTATAACCAAGTTGTTTCTAGCATCTTAGGAGGTTCAGAGTTTGGAGAAGCAAGTTTCTCTTGTTACTGTTCCTGGCCTTCTTTGTCTTTCTGTCATATTGCTACTTATGCTTTAATGCACAGCTCATATCCTGCCCACTCTATGAAATGCCACCGCCACTGTCAGTGTTCTGGGGCCTCCAGAAGAAATACTGCATTTCCCCCTGAACTCCTGTAGCATCTCGTACCTGCATTATAACACTTCCCATGTTGTAGAAGGAAGGTTCTTTACTTGTTGACTTCCTTTACCAGAGAGTGAACATCTCAGAGTAAGGTTTTATGTCTGTGTACCACATAAACAAAATGAAGGATAAAAATCACGTGATCATATCAATAGATGAAGGAAAATCATTTGCTAAAATATACCACAAATTTATGATAAAAACTCTTAGCAAAATGGGAATAGAAGGAACATACCTCAGCATAATAAAGGTCATATACAACAAACTCAGTCAATGTCACACTCAAAAAGGAAAAACTAAAAGTGTTTTCTCGAGGTTGGGAATGAGACAGGGATGTCGACTTGCACCACCCTTATTCAACATAGTACTAGAAGTCCTAGCCACAGCTATCAGACAAGAAGAAATAAAAGGCATCAAAATTGGAAAGAAAGAAGTAAAATTGTCATTGTTTGTAGATGACATGATACTATACATAGAGAACCCTAAAGATTCCACCAAAAACTATGGGAATTGATCAAGGAATTCAGTAAAGTAGCAGGATACAAAACAAATATCCAGAAATCAATTGCATTTCTATATACCTGTAATGATCTATCAGAAAGGGAAACTAAAAACACAATTCCATTTACAATTTCATCAAAAAAAAAAACCTAGGAATAAATTTCACCAAGAATATACTAGGAAAATTGTATGACACTGAAGAATGACATTGAAGAAGATACAAGTAAATGGAAGCATATGCTGTACTCATGGATAGGAGGAATTAATATCATTTAAATGTCCATACTATTCAAAACAATCTAGAGATTCGATACAATTCCTATCAAGATACCAGTGGCATATTTCACAAAACTAGAACAAATATTCCAAAAATTTACGTGGAAACACAAAAGACCCAGAATAACCACAGAAATCTTGAGAAGTAAGTTAAAGGAATCATACTACGTAATATCAAACCATGCTACATAATAACCAAAACAGCATTGTACTGGCGTAAAAACAGATATATAAATCAATGGAACACAATAAGAGGCCCAGAAATAAACCCATGCCTTTATGGTCAGTTAATATTTGACAAAGGAGCCAAGAACATACAATGGGGTAAAGACAGTCTGTTCAATAAATGGTATTGGAAAAACTGGACAGATACATGCCAAAAAATGAAACTAGACCACCTTCTTACACCATACACCAGAATAAACTCAAAACAGATCAAAGACTTAAATGTTAAACTTGAAACCATAAAAATTTTAGATGAAAACACAATCAGTAAAATCTTAGAAATTGCTCACAACACTGTTTTTTTCTGGTATGCCCCCTCAGGCAAGAGAAACAAAAGAAAAAAATGGGACTACATCAAACTCAAAAGTTTTCGCACAGCAAAGAAAACCATCAACAAAATGAAAGACAACCCACTGAATGGGAGAGAACATATTTGCTAATGATACATCTGATAAGAGGTTAATATAAAAAAATTATAAAGAACTTATAAAACTCAACACCAAAAAAACAAACAATCCAATTTAAAATGGACAAAGGACCTAAATAGACACTTCTTCAAAGAGGACATATAAATGGCCAAAAGACATATGAAAAAATGTTCACCATTACTAATCATCAAAGAAATGCAAATTAAACCCACAACGAGATATCACCTCACACCTAACAGAATAGCTATCATCAGTAAATCCACAAACAACAAGTGCTGACAAGGATGTGAAGAAAGGTACCATATTGCACTGTTGGTGAGAATGCAGATTGGTGTAGCCCCTGTGGAAAGTAGTATGGCAATACCTCAAAAAATGAAAAATGGACCTGCCTTTTGACCCAGTGATCCCACTTCTTCGAATATATCTGAAGGAACTCAAAACCCTAACTTGAAAGAACATAAGCACCCCTATATTCTTTACAGCATTATTTACAATCACCAAGATATAGGAGCAGCCCAACTGTCCATCAGTAGATGAGTGGATATAAAAAGTGCTGTGGTGTGCCCTGGCTGGGTGGCTCAGTTGGTTGGAGCATCATCCCATTCACCAAAAGGTTAAGGAGTCAATCCCCAGCCAGGAGACAACCAATTGAAGTTTTTTCTCTCACATTGATGCCTCTCTCTCTGTCTCTCTCTCTCTCTTCCTCTCTCCCTTTCTCTCTCTCTCAAGTCAATAAACATATCCTCAGATGAGAATTTTAAAAAGCTGTAGTACATTTACACAATGGAAAACTACTTGGTAGTAAAAAAGAAGAAAATCTTACCTTTTGCAATGGCTTGGATGGCCTGGAGAGCATTATGCAAAGTGAAATATGCCAGCCAGAGAAAGACAAATACCATATGATTTCACTTATATGTGGAATCTAATGAACAAAATGAACTAACAAACAAAACAGAAACAGATTCATAAATACAAAGAACAGACTGACAGCTGTCAGGGGGGAGGGGGCTTGGGGGTTATGTGAAAATGGTGAAGGGATTAGGAAAAAAAAGACCTCCTAGACACAGACCACAGTACGGCTATTGCCAGAGGGAAAGGGAGTTGGATGGGAGGAGGCAGAAGAGAGTAAAGGGGATTAAGTGGTGATGAAATGAGACTTGAGTTGGGGTGGTGAACACACAATACAATGTACAGATGATGTGTGATAGAATTGTATACCTGAAACATATAATTTTATTAACTGAGGTCATCCCAGTAAATTCAATTTTAGAAAAAGAAGAAAAAGGTTTTGTGTCATTTATTTATATTTTCAGCTCCAAGCTGAAAATGTCAACTCCTATTTAGCAGGTAATCAGTAAATGACTGACTGACTGAATGAATGAATGAATGAACACACAGAGGAGTCAGTCACGTGAGCCCAGGTTCTCTCTGCTGGCTAGGTATAGCTCATCATTGAAATAGTAATGAATTGTCAACTCTTGTAATCCTTATTATTTTCTATAGATCTTTTAATTTAATATGGAAAATATAAACACATTTTCTTGAGGGAACGTTTATTTTAAAAACAACAAAAGCTAGATATGGAAAGGTGACGGGAAATCAGTTGTTACAGACCTTCAGTGCTAATGCCAGTGCTAATACATTATCCTGGGAAACAGAATTCACCTATTACTCCACAGAGCATCCTGGCAGTATCATTTCTAGGGTAAGGAATGAAGAACCAAGTCTTGTAGGTCATGGGCAAGCCCATACATGCAGGGAATGAAGAACGGGCTGGATCCAGGACAGAACTAAAGGCCTGATGAGAGACTGGAACCCTCCTCCATTGCTGTTGGGCTTGTACAATGGTACAACCACTTTGCAGAACTGATCCAGAAATTCCCTTCCTAGGTATTTCCTAAAGAGAAATTAAAACACACATATACACACAGGACTGGAGCAAGAATGTTAATAGATCTGTTTATAATAGCTCAGACCTGGAACAACCCATTCATCCATTAGCAGCTGAGTGGATAAACAAATTGGGGTATATTCACACACACCTGAGTTTGTGGAATATTTTCACACACACACACACACACACAAGAACAAACCACTGACACATCCACGTGGGTGAACCTCAGACACATTGTGTTGAACAAAAGAAGCCAGACACAAAGAGCTGATCTGCAGGATTCATTCACGTGCAGTGCTAGGACACGAGGACTAAGCTGTGGTGATAGAAATCAGGAAGACCTGCCTATGTTGAGGGAAATTTACTCAAAAGGAGCGCGAGGGAACTTTCTGGGGTATCGGAAATGTTCTATATTTTAACATGGTGGTTACACGAGTGTAAATATCTATAATATTTGTAAATGTTTGTCAAAACTCAGTGAACTGTACACTGAAGGGTTGTGCATTCTGTTGTGTGTAAATTATGCCTTTACAAAAGAAGAAACGCAGACTCAGAGAGATGAAGATACTTGAGGACATGCAGCAAATAAATGGCAGACCAGTGCTTGAATTCAGGCCAACTGATGGGATGCGGCCCCTGTGGGCTACTATCGGTGGTGTACAAGGAAGCTGCGGAAGAGTCAGACGCTGCAGCAAGGGGCAGAAGGGAGGCAGTAGTCCCTTGTGGCCATGTGGGCAGTAGCCGCTGGGGTCACATTTCTGTCCCGGGCTTGAGGCACGTGATGGCACCTTTGATGGAAAGAGCCAGTTCCACCACGCCCACCTGCAGGAGTAATTAGGAGGGCCTGACAGACATTGGAGCAGGGATAAGCTTCGCCCTGTGACTCGCGGAGCCTGCCAGTAGAGAAGATATTAAGGTTATTCTTCTGCTGGTATTCACCTTGGGTAGTACATACTAAATTTGCTTTACTTTTAAGACCTTTCAAAATTCTTTATGAATTCATCAGTACATTTTCCACTGTAAAGAAATAGAAAATACAAACAAAAGAAGAAAAATTTAAAACCTCTTAGGTCCTAGGATCCAATGATAATCTCAGATATTTTTTATTCACTGATAAATACAAAACTACTTTAACAAAAATAATATTATACTTAATGTGCTTTTTAAACAACATATGAAATGTCTGTTAAAGGATATTAATGGCTAATTTTTCTATTGGGTAATAACATCTCATGGATCAGTATATTTGTTTAAACCTTGCTGTTAACATATTTTAGTTGTTTCCAGTTTTGCTATTTCCTACTACCCTCCTGCAAGAGAATGCCTTTATGTACACATTTGCTGTCTTTTTTAGTTATTTCCTTACAGAAAGTTCCTACAAGTGGAAATTCTGGGTCAGAGCTGAGGTTTGGACATCTTTAAGGCATTCAGTTCATACTGTGATGATTTTTCTTCAGAATGGTTTTACCAGTTTTCATTCTCACCAGCAGTGAATGGATGTGCAGTCCTGTGTCCCCTGATACACAGACTGTGTGTTGGTCCCTGTCAGGGTTAGAACTTAACCTTTAATGTTACCTACCTTCATCTGCCAAGCAATGCCTGAATCTCCTTTTGGATTCTACTGGTTTGAAATGAAAAATATTCCATTTAAGTATTGATTTGGGAACATGATTGATGTTTGATGAAGTACAGAACTTGGGGGTGCTGGAAAGAGGAGTGATCCTGGGCCCTGATACCTTGGTTCTGGGCTGGCTGGACCATTGCCTGTCACGACCTGTGACCCTAGGCAAGTTCCTTGCTTGCCCAGCCTGGGCCTCCGTGGCCTCACCTCTCAGACGAGGGATGAGGAGGACCTAATCACTGCATTACTTTCAAAGGGGACATTCTGTAAAGCGTTGGCTGTTTCAAGCGTGCCTTTCCAAGCCTGGGCTAGTAAAGTGAGAATGCCGGGCCTTTGAAGTACAGCTTATGCGGGTGAGGAAAAAGCCCAGCAGCCAGTTTGCTGCCAGGTCAGAATTCTGTGTTCTTAGTGAGGTAGTAAATTGTGTCTTGCTCTTTGGATTATTCCGGGTTGCCTTGGGTTTTGTGGAAGTGGCTTTTCCAGGAATTGTCCCCATTGCCAGAAAGTGGATGTTAACCCGTGCCTTGGCCATTTTTCAGGGCACACTCTGGCAAAATCCTGGCAGCTCACTCAGGGGATCAGCAGATCCAGTGACCTTGCAAGATGACACACCCCCTACATTTATAACTGAAATCAGATGTATAGTCGGAGACCTAGGTTTTATGATGGACCACTTATCCTGGGCTTTGGAGAGGTTTGGGGACCAAAGGGAAACACTCTGGTCAGCACACCACAGGAAATGGGATAGCCAAAAGCACAGAAATCAGTTAGTATTCCTTAAAATACCGTATCTGCGATCCACTGAAATGGGATCCAGATGGTACCCCGGAAGAGGAGATGAAGCTAAGGAAAGAGAGGAGGGCATAAAATGGAGTAACACTGACATTTGGTTCTCCGCAGTTCGCCACCTATCTTGTCTGCTCCACAGAGTGCCTCAGGATCATCCTTGTCCCATGTTGTCCCAGTCACCCAGCAAGCGGGAGCTGGGGTGTAGGTGCTGAGCACCCAGCAGCTTCTACAGCAGTGCAGAGCTGGCTGGAATTCCCCTAAATCTCTGCAGTCTCACACCTTCCCCTTCTATGTCACTCTTCTGCGATGACAATTCAAAGACAACTCCTTACTCTATGAGTCCGTAGTAACAAAGCATAGTCCATGCCAATCCTCAGTGTGATGCACCTGGAAGGTAATGTGCACTCCGGTGTCTTCCTGACTGCAGTCACTTAGCCTTCACGATTATGTCACCTTCACGTACCACATGTGCTATTAATTACTCAGTATCTGTCTTCTAAGAAATGCATCACTTCAGTTTTTCTTATTCTAAGCAATATAATATCTGTGAACTCATCTTTGATGTACTAGTTAGTTTTCTAACATAACTTAAAATAGTTACATAGCTATTAAATTTTTAACTGTTCATTTATATACTGTGTAACATAGCTTACTTTTTACCCCCTTTGATATACACATCACTATCTGAGAAATAAATTAAAATTAAATAAAATTTAAAATTCAGTTCCTTGGTTGAATTAGCCAACTTCGACTGCTCAGCAGCCCCCGGGGCCGGTGGAGCCACAGCAGGCAGTGCAGGTGGGAGCCAGCTGTCTGCTGCCCAGGGCCTCTTGACTGCTTTCATTGGCACAGGGCTAGCTAATATATGGTCAGATTATCCAAAAACTGTGAATAGTGATTAATTTAGAAGCACTAGCAAAAATGTCAGGTGATAGTTTATTCCAATGACCATTATCGGTGTAAGCAGGAAGGCCAGTAGAAGCACTTGAACTTGAGTGACAGATTCACTTCCTTATGCTCTCATCTGCCTCTTCCCTGCAGCTCTCGTGACCCCATCCCTGCCACTTCCCCCTCTTCCCCTCTCTCCCAGTCCATCTTTCCTTTCTGTGTCCGTGTGTGGTTTCCACTTTCATGCTCCTTCCCCTTGCTCCACCTTTCTGTGTCCTAGCCTCACTTTCGTTCTTGCCTTAGTCCTCTCTCTCTTGCAGTTCCTTTTACCTTTTCAACCAGAAATCTCCCTCATTCAAAAATCTTAGTATACTTGCATTCCATATTGTAATTTACTCTTCAACTACAATAATGTCAGGCCAAAGGATATTCTCAGTTGCAACACGCATGAGGGATGCCTTCGAGCAGCATTCCATAGGGGGGAGGCCAGCTGCACCCTGGACATCTCACCTTGGAAGGCCTGCTGGCACCTCAGTGTCAGCACCCCTAACATTGAACTGCTCTTCCCTCCAACCCCTGCCTGCCCCTTAGTGTTGTGACCATACCAAACTACCAGCTTTATCCTACTGTCCTCCAAAGCCACCGTTAAAAGGACAAGAGAACTTTTGGTCATGTTTCTCTTCAGGCCTATGGAAGAGAGGCCCCAAGTCCCCTCTGTGGCATTGGTTACCTTTATTGAAAAGCTGAGAATTGCCTAGAAGACTTGATGCAAAAGTTCTTTTAAAATAATTGGAAAGCTTCTAGAAGATTCTCAGAGGAAGGGAAGTGCTGCATAGACATATGTATGCTTTGTCTGTTGTCCATGAATATCAAGGAGTAGAACAGACCAGACTCCTTTCTCCTTTGTTTAATCATCCAGAGACCCCAGACAGGAAAGGCTAATAGAGGTTGACTCCAAGAGCTCTCAGAAAGGCAGGGCACACTGGGGCGCACACCTGTGTTGCTGGATTGCACGAAATAGACCCTTCCTTAGGAGGACAAAAAATAAAGTTTCTCTTATTGGTTCCTTGTAGGAAAATTATTTCCTCCTCCTTCTCCTCCTCCTCTTCTTTCTCTTCCTCTTCCTCCTCTTCTTCTCCTTCTCCTTCGTCTTCTGTGCTGTTCCACACTCTGAAAAGAGAAACAGATCAAAGTTTAACTGACCTTTGTTTTATTAAAGTTTAAAGTCTGTGTTGTCCTCCGGATAATAATAACTGTAACAACTATTTGTTGAATGCTTGGAATGTGCCCAGCAGTGTGTTAGGTGCTGTAGACACAATCTCACTAATCCCCATCACACCCCAACGGTGTGGACACTACTCACTCGCCCCCACCAACACACAGACACATACTTCAGTTTCAGGAATTTAAGTCTGAGAGAGGTAAATAACTTGTCAATGGTCACGCAACCCACTGGTGGTAGAACTTAGCTCAAGGATTCAAATCCCGGTCTGTCCAATGCCAGAGCTCTCTGGTCTTTGAATCTTGTAGTTCTGTGTTTGATTTTTTATCAAATGTTAACTAATGGTTACTATGGGCCAGGTGCTGTTCTAGACTCAGGGGCTGCCACAACGAGTATTAAAGGAGAGATTGTGGTCTTATGGATCTTATATCCTAGAGAATAAAAGCCAAAACAGAGTAAGTTAAAGAATATCTAGATTATTTCAGATGTTGGTAGTCCCATAAGGACACTTGATGGTGTAAAGTTATAGTGAACTTGGGGCTGCTTGTTTTGGGAGTTTCTTGGAAGGATTTTCCAAGAAAATGACTTTTGAACTCAGACATGAATGTACGAAGGATCCAGAGTGCAGGTGTGAGGGCAGCAGAAAGGGCAGGTGCACAGGACCCGGGGTGAGAGTGAGTGCGTGTATTCCGAGAATAGCAAGAAGGCAAATTTTGCCGCATGGCCTGTGGGGGTGAGGGATGTAATGTCAGGTCAGACATGCAGACAAGCTTTGGGCTTTGTTCCAAGTATAACGGGACACCACAGAGGGGTTCTAAGCAGAAGAGTTATATGATCTGAATGAAGAACCTGAACTTCAGAGGGGCTGTGGCTGTTTCAATAAGGAGGATAGTGCTTTGGAAACAGCAAGGAGGTGGGAGACGGAGAGTATTTACCTCCATCCAGTCCCTGAGATACTCACGATGCAAGTAGGGAGCCTCAGGGGCCAGCCAGGCCCGGACAGTGGGCTGGAGGGAGGGGGCATTCAGAGAAGATGAAGCCATAGGGCGTTTGCTTCAGCAGCCACGGTGGCAAACTGGAGTGACAACAGCTGGTTTTATGGAGTGTCTACTATATGCCTGGCACTATTCTAAGTGCTTTTCCTGGACTAACTTCTTTAGTCCTCTCCATAATCCTAAACTGTACATACTTTTGTTAGCCCCACTTTACACAGGACACTGAGACACAGAAGGGCTAAGAAACTTGTAGCTGCTAAGTGATATGGCTGAGATGACGTTCTTAATTTTGGAAGTCGTACAGGCAAGGCTTGAGAGCTGTCACAGAGAGTTGAAAAGTGACCTCACAAAGGGAGGGGGAGGCTGGTCTGGAGATGAGACCCAGATGACAAATGTGCTCTGCGAGATGGTGACGGAGGCAAACAAGTCTGTTCTCTGCTGCCGTTCACCCTGACTAGCACAAAAAGAAAGGCTTCCATCCGAGCCGGAGCCAACCGAGGGCCCGCACCCTTGAGCGCCTGCTCTTCCCTGGGTGGGAGGGCCTGGGGCTGAGCCCGCCCCCTCCCCGGGGTGACTTCCTCAGGAAGCCCATCAGGAAGAACAGTTTCATCTAAACAGGTCACCGTCCTGACCTCTTTTGTCCCACTGCTCTTGGGTGGGGAAAATGCTCGTATTTATACATTTCTGGGATATTTTACCATGACTCTCATTTGGAAACACTGACCACTTTCTGTGATTAATTAAGCACTTATTACGTATCACGTGCTATGCTGAGCACTTCACAGGCATTTTTCCTTCAGTAAACACAGCAATCTCATGATATGGCTACTACTCTTGCTCCCCTTTCTCTGACGGGCTGAGTTCTAGAGGGGTCACATGACTGGTCCAGAGCTCAAGTGAGGGCTGGACCTGAGATTTGAACACTGCGGCCTGATATCAGAGGTTAGTCCTTAACTGCTCTGCGGCAAGGGGGGGACCCACATGTGCCGGGTTGGGGGAGTGCTCCCTCAGCAGTCTCTGCGAACCCGAAAGAACCAGTGAATGTGCAAAGTTGGAAGAGTGACCTTAGGAGTGAACAGCCATGGTCTCCCCTGACCACACTGATTTTGAAATGTCAGTAGACCATCTCTCAGGATCAGAGCGACCTGATGGTGATGGATGGACTTGGTGGGAAACAAGGGTGGGAACTGAGGAATTGATGTGAATAGAGTGAATAGAGAGAAAGAAATCACTGCTTTATTTATTTGTTTTCTCCTACTGAGTCTAAAAATGACAGTACTCCAATAATACTCCCTGCTTTTTAATTCCACTTAATAGGTACTGAAAAAGCTCTCTGCTTCCTTACTCTCCCTGCCCTGCCTCTCAACAGAAAAAGTGGTAGGATTACAGATGAGTTTTCTAAGGTATTTTAGTTTTCCATGATTTTAAAAGAAAACAAACATGTAGGGTATTTTTAAAAAGAAATTGTTTAAATAAGATCCTTTAGGTATCATATTTAATTAAATCCATGTCATCATTTTAAGAAATATTCTCTATTTGACAATGATCTATTCCTATCCAAAAACGTGGGTGGGTAATCTGACCTCAGTGTCTTAGGCTCCATGATCTTGGCAAAGTCACTTTTTACTCACACGTCTGTTTTTCTCCAACTTGAAAATACCTGGGCTTCCAAAACAACTGAACCTGCAAGGAAGGGCCATGACCTTCACTGCCAAAGGTCACGAGCAAGGAGACAGTTTCTGAGGTCACTGTCAGCCCTTCACTTGTATTCTGGAAGAACTCATCCACCTGCCAATCAGTTTGTTTTCTTTCAACTCACCCAGCGGATCAGGTTTTGCCATCACTTAATGTTCTTTTGAGCTCCTTTAGAGAAAATGTGGTGTGTAACGGGCATCTGTTCATTTGTTTTACAAAAGTGTACTGAGAGCCTACTATGTTCCAGGCTCCAAACATCAAAGCTGAGTAAGGTGAGAGCATTGTTCCGAAGGGCTCGTTCTTTGAAGGGACCACTGCAGAAATCGATAGCTGCCTGTGTGGCGAGCCAGTCTGTGTCTCTCTGCGTAACAAATTCCTTGAGAGTTAGGGGCCTGCAGACGTGAACACACTCATACAACTTCCAGACCCTCATCACAGGCACACGATTCCAGTGAAGCTCTTCTGCACCTGGCTTGGGCTTGGGCTTGGGCTTGGGCTTGGGCTTGGGCTTTGCAAATCATCAAAGCCTACCTACTCCCCAAGATGGAGAGATGGAATCCAGGGAGATCACCCGACTGGAGAGTGGCAGAGCCAGGCCTTGGACCTCAAACTCCTACTCCAGAGGACTTTTTTGCATCTAAAATAAAATCCTGTGTTTTAGATGTACATTTTGTTTATGTCTTTAAACCTCCCCCAAATTTTTAGCATGATTATGTATGTGTCACTATTTATTACTGGCAGCCATACATTTATTTAGAGCAGCCAGCACGTTGTACTGGAGGGTCTTGGTAAAAGCAAACCCAAAATGGTCTTCTGGGCTGCCTCCTCAGTCCAAAGCATGTGCTGGCCACCCACGAAAAACAGTTCTCATGGAAGGTGTTGGGTCAGGCTTGGGGGTGAGGGAGTGCCGGGGCATGTGACAATTAAAGGAAGATGCAGTTCAGGATGGATGTTGAAAAAGCAGGAAATATGGCCCATTGATTGAAAGAAACATATTCAGCATTTCATGCTTAAATGTAACCAGTTGTGAGGATATTGATTGTCACTCAGCATGTGCTCAATAAACATTTACCGACTGGGTAAAAGTGGGGAGGGTAAATACAAGCAAGGACAACAAGCAGGCACAGAGTCTTCATTTCCTTTCCACATGCTTCCTGGAATACATGATTTCACAACTCTGTCTCTAAGTGGAACCGAAGTGTTTCAGTGGCAGAGTTCATGAGTGTGTGTCTTCAGATGCTGGTCACCGAGCGATCTGGCATCGTGGCAGGAAATCTGGGAGATGAAAGGAGGACCTAACGAGTTCTAAAGTCAAAGACTCCAGTCTGCAACCTGGACTGGGGGTGGCCAAGCTTTCTGGAAGCTTTCCTCAGGCTGCAGTATCATACTTGGACATGACCCCACCCGGTGGCCACGCTTTGTTGTCTGGCATGTGATGGGAACGACATCGGCTCATGTTGCTCCATTTTTGGAGACGAGCAAAAATATGTCATGCTGACGGTATTGGCTTCCTGGGGCTGCTGTAACAAATAACCACAGTTCGGTGGCTTGCAACAACAGAATCTCCTGTCTCTCAGTTCTGGAGGCCAGGCATCCGAAACCAGGTGCAGGCAGAGCTGCTCCCCTCGAAGGCTCCGTGGGAGAACCCTTCCCCGCCTCCTGGTGGCTCCAGGCGTCCTTGGCTGCATCACTGCTGTCTCTGTCTCCCTTGTCATTGGATTTAGGACCCAACTGGATAATTCAGGATGATCTCATCTTGAGATCTTTAACTGAATTATATCTGCAAAGACACGTTATCCAAATAAGGTCTTGTAGGAGAGGAAAAATATTCTTTCGATCCTAAGTGCTTGGCTAGGGCCCCTGTAACACAAGACAGATTAACAAGAGGAAATCACATAAATTTGTTTAATATAAGCTTTTGGTGACATGGAGCCTTTCAGGGGTATGAAGACCTGAAGAAGCAGTTAAACTTGAGTGTCTTTTTACTAGGTTTGATGAAGTGGAAAGTGTCGTGGGAAAACGTTATAGGACAGAAAGGTGTATGGGATGCGCACAGGAAACCGGAAACCTTACCAAGGCCCGAGTGTTCAGGTCCTCTGGGGCCCCGCTGTGTTGGAGGTGAGGGTGCGCCTCTCCTCTGGGCACAGGGAGACCTCACACATCGGGGTCCTGTGACCTGCTCCAGGGAAGATCAGAGAGTCCTTTCCACAACTGCCATTTTTCAAATTCCTCTCGCTTGAAATATTCAATAGAGCAAGGTGCCAATTTGTGGGGAGTGTGTCCTGAACCCCTTCATTTGCATTCAACAGGAAGGGTCTGGGACTGAATGTAACTTTCAGGGGAACCACCAGGCAATCCATTACAGAGACATGGGGGCATCAGGAGGGGAGTCTGACGGTGGGGGGAGGGTGGGGGGGGTGCTGCAGGGTGGATGGAGGTACTGGGTGCACCACCTGCGTGGCCTTGGTCCAGATGGAGGACATGAGGTGCCCGCTCAGGGCAGAGGCCTTGGGTGTAAAGGGGGAGGTGGAACCCGGAGACATGTGTTGAAAGAATTTGCCAGGACTTGATCACTGCATGTGTGATGAATAAGAGAAGGAGAAATTTTAAATTTGGCACTAAAGCATGTTTCTCAAAAGTGTGCAGTGGAAAACTGGGCCGCAGAATGGCAGCAGGTAATGTGACAGAAATGGTTCCATGGACAGACACATCTGGGAAACCCTGGGTCAGGCAGGGCCGAACAGGCTTCTCTTCTGTGGCCCTTCTCAGCCTGTGGCACGCCGTGTATACTGTGACTCTTCAACGGGGGGCTTATAGGAGCCACCCTTTCCCAGACGTATTTGACTGTGGACCTGTCCTGCCTAGATTATCTCAAAGGACAGAGGACCCACTCATCTCTGGAATGTATAGCTCTCATCACCCCACTGCCCTCTGAGGTAGGGGTGGGGGAGAAAAGAAACCATGAGTGAGGCCCAGAAGGGTGGAGTGGAGAACATTGAGTCGGGTGGTCCGCTGAAGGCTGAGTTTGTTTCTCAAAGCCCCTGCTGGCATCAAGGATGGCCACAGGGATGGGGGAAGTTGGCAGGAGCTACTTGAAGGCTTGCACAGCTGCCTGGGACTTGAGTTGTCTGTGGAACCACCCTGTGGTTTGGGCTCTTCTTTCTCTGGTGCCATCTTATCCACAGCAGAGGCTTTCGCTTCAGAGCAGGTGTGGCCCGTAAGTGCCCACCATTGTGCCAACTCTGATCCTGTGGGCATGCCTCCCATACTGCCTGGGGAAGGGTGCCGGGAAGGGTGCTGCGAATGGCTAGCACAGGAGGAGGGTGCAGATGAGCTAGGGGCCCCTCTTACTTTACACCTCAAAGCACCGCTGCTCCCACCCTCCCTCCCCATGTGTGGAGAGGGGCCTCCCAAGAGCACAGCTGCCCCTCCCCACGCCCCCCTCCCGCAGGCCGCAGGAATCTCCCGCCCTCCAGTCTTCAGCCCTGCCTGCCTCACTAAAGAACAGTGGGTGGTGCCAGTGACCAATACAGACGCTAATTTCCTAATTTCGTTCGAAGTTATTGACAAAGAGCGCATTTTTACTGAGCCCTTTGTATGCGTGACACACCACATTGTTTTACGTGTGATACCTCAATTAATTCTCCTGACAGCCCTAAGGGACAGGTGCCATCCGTTGTCAGATTTTACAGACAAGGAACATGAGGCACATAGAGATTAAGTTACCCGCCCAAAGACACGCAGGCAGGGTGTGGTGCATCCAGAATGTGACTTCAGGCATTCAAGGTTAAATCTGACATTCATATCCACCAGGTTACAAAGTTAATCATGGGTGTTTTAGATTTCATATGCTGGTCATATTTGCAAATGGAAGTATGCAGAAGGCAGCGGAGTATACAGACCCGGACAGAGTCAGGCCTGGGCTCAGAGCCATCGGGGGAGATGGTGGTCGAAAAGTACCCATGGGTAAGTTCACTCAGATTATGAGGTCAGTAGCCGGTTATGCAGATTTACAACACAGAAGGAGCCTCGTGCGAAGATTTTATGTGGTGTGGGATGTCTCCCCGAGCAGTGAGTTAGAGCACTGACTGCTGTTGTCACAGTCCTCCGACAGCACGTTCCAACTGTGCGGAGACAGGCCCAGCCGCACACGTCTGCGTCCTAAATCCTGCTGGGAGGTGGGAATCGGTCGGGAACTCTGAGGAGCGGAGACCTCTCACTGGTTCCGTCAGTGCAGTAGAAAACCGTGGTCTTCCATGAGTGCTAGTGGGAAGGGCTGATATACGGAGGTCTCTGCCTCAGCGTCTGTGTCTGCAGACGCAGGGCCCTCCCTGTCCCTGGAGACCTGCAGCCCATTCATCCGGGAGCTTCCTGCACACGGCAGACAACCAGAAAATAGTGGCTGAATCGATTTAGCCAAGGAAATGAGAAGGGTTAACCCTATTCAGCTACATTCACTGCTGGATACATTATTAAATTTTAAAGTGTTTTCACTGACCTTCCACTATTTCATTGCAAATGTCTGAATTTTTCTCTACATGCTGGGGACAAAGCTACGATAAATTGCTACCGACTTGCACAGAGTTTCACTTTGTTCTGATTCATTGCCTGCTTCAGGGACCTTCTAAAATCACAGTTTATGGACTCTGCATCCGTGTGGTTCTCAGAGAGGAATGAGCCTAGTTTCCAGGGAATGCAAATGTCTTCAAACTGGCAGCCAGCTTCCAGGCTCCCTGCAAAGGTCTCCTAAGCCCCTAAGTATTTCCTCCCTTAAATCACACATCACTGGCACAGGCAGAATATTTTCAAGTTACTTCTTTCTTGTTAGGAGACAGTGACTTCAAGGTCTACTGAGTACACAGGATGCTGTCGTTCTTGGCAGTTTTATGGTGCTGTTCTTAGCCTTAGTGATTCTTTTTTAAACTTGTGTTTCATTTGTTTGTTTGTTTTTTAATTCCGGAAAGAAACTATGTCTTCAATGCTGCATTTGAAACATTATGTTGAATGTCTCCTGGCATGTTTATGAGTGAGATGAAGGACTCTGCATGTGAAAGGGAGCTTAGTGTCTCACCCGTGAAATGTGACTTTTATTTCACACCGTTCCAATTAGGTGATACAAATCTTTAGAGCCAGCGGTGGGTTATTATGTAGCAGTGGCACCTGGTATCCTGCCAAATTTTGATCTGGATGTAAAATTTATTCTTGCTTCAACCTGGAATCGCTTCTCTTATTAGTGTCTGTCAGATGGTGGTTGAACTGAGCAGGTTATGGGATGCAGCACAGAATGAGGCAAAATTTTCTGTGCCATAAGGTAAGAGATACAACATCCCCTCCAATTAGCACATATGAGGAATGACCATTTATTGAAATATGCAAACACTTCTCCTGAATACAAAAAAAGCATATGATAGGAAAGTAAACAATTCTCCTGAAACAGAGAGCAACAGAACTGAATAACGTGACAACTGTGGGCAGTTCTTGGAACTTCCTAAAGCTTTCTTTCCCATAATCTGTGTTCACCTTTAAAGCCCTCCAGAAGAACAGCCAAAAATGTGAGTGTTTGAGAGCGAGCCTTGCAGACCACAGGAAAAGGCTGCAACCCGCTGGTCTGCTCCCGGCGATGCCACGTGGGCTCTGATACACTCACACCTGCGCATGCTTCAGTTCATGTTCACGGTTCTCGTTTTGGATTTCTGAGTGTTCTTTAAGTTGTGCTGCTTTTCTTCACTGGCATTCAGATTTTGTTGATTTCTGTCCCCACCACCCCCCACCATGTTTCCGTTTATGCTGCTGCAGTATGCTCTGTGATATATCCTAGGTTTGAGCCCAGGAAATTGCCCTAGGTAAGACTGAAGAGTGCCTTGACATCTCTTGCTCTTAGGCAAATAACCAGCTTTTTCAAAGTGATCATTACTGGAAACCGCAAAAACTGAGAATGGGGACAGCTCACTTGGAAACTCCCCCCCATCCTTCCCCTCCACCACTGTCCGGGTTGGCAACAAGGATTAGAGGCAAGTTCTCTTGCCCAGGTGTTGTGACATTTTTGTGATAGACAGGGTTCCTTGACTCTCTGAGTCGTGGTTCTTAAGAACATCAGGGCCTTCCCTTCCCAGGCTTCCCCACAGTGTCGCCTACGAGCCCTGGGCTGTGTGAGGCAGTGCCGTGGTGGGAAGTATGTGGGCTTGGACAACCCCTGCACTGGCGGCCACTTCTTATCCTATTGCAACCTTAGCAGAGTTCGCTGCTTCCGTGAGCCTCATCTTCTCATCTGGAAAATGGAGATGGAAATAGAATTTCTTCCTCCGTGGTTATTAGAATTAAATAAGGCCATGCCTATCGAGTGCAGCATACAGTAGGCACTCAGTGAGTGTTCACTTCCTTGCCTGTCCATGACAATAACATAAGCAATAACTTCCTCACTGGGCTGCAGCCTCTATTTCTGAAATGGAAATATCTGTCCATCAGCTGATGAGGATCATGAGACATGCTTCTGTAGTGAATTCTTCAGGCTTCTTGGTTGGACTTCGACGAAGCAGGGCAGAGGGGCAGTCTGAGCAGCAGGCACGTACGCTGTGTACGTTAGGTAGTAAGGAGTGAGTATGGGCTGTCCGTGGTTGCTTACTGCAAACATACATCACAGGTAACAGATCAGCTCTCCCCTTCAGAACATCTTGACTACAATGACAGATGCCTTTGTTTGCCAATCTGTGGCTCTTCCTGGGCCCGCAGCGAGCTCCTATTTCCAGGCTTCCTGCAGTTGGGTGTGGCTAGTGGCAGGTGGGCAGTCCTGAGGGCCCCCCACACTGTCCCCTCCCCTCCTGCCAGGCGGATGTCAGTGTCTGGGGTGACGCTGTGTTGAAGTCCGTGGACACCATGTGTCGAAGTGGGCAGAGCCCCTGGCAGGCCGTGTGGAGCGGAGCACCACCCACCCCACCTCCGGGACTTCACCCAGGCAGGAAAGCAGCTCTTTGTGTGAAGCCAGTGAAACCTCCAGGTGTATCTGCCTCAGCAGCTAGCGTGACCTTAGCTAACAAACTTGAGGAAACTAGAGGTATGTTTTTAAAACTCTCCCCTTGTGATGCATTTGACATTGTTTTGAACATGACAGCACCATTTTATGTTTTGTGACTGTGGGAAAACAAATTTCATAATTGCTTAAAACTACCTACATGCTCTATCTATGCAAAATAGGCTATGTAAGTCAATCATAGGAAATATAGAACAAGGTTCTCTGTCAACAAGAAGCCTATTTGATTTTTTGCCTAACAGTTTCAGCCAAAATCCAGGATTAATGATTAACTACATGCATTATTAATTAAATACTCTTGATGCCAGGGGAGCTCTATAAAGATGGGGAAAAGAAACATAATTATTTTTCTAAATTATTAGAAATTCATAAATCAGAACATCAAAAAATTTCTAAAGTATTTTCTGTGCTCTTGTGTTTTCTTAAACAAAGTACAACACTAAAAATAACTGTACCTTTCCCAGTCTTCAGCTTCATCAGCCGTAAACCAAAGGGCACTTAATCCAGAGGGTTTTGAAGTTTACGTGAGATCACGTCCACCTCCCAGCCTAATGCCCAGCACGATAAATATGAAGTAACACACACAATGACTACTGAAGCTTGACCTGCTCCTTGATGGCTTGGTTTACTAGGTCTTGTGTTGCACATACGCCTGGAATGTGAATCACCGCCCGCAGAGGCTGGTCAGGCGTCTCTGACGGCGGGGTGGCAGCGCTTTCCGTGCTGCCGTCCAGGCTGACAGTCTGTGTCGGCTTCTTCCTGCCACTTTTACTGGTAGCTGCGGCCTTCAAGTTATCATCTTCAAATCTTTTTTATGGGGAGAAGGAAATAAAACACCACTAGTAGAAATTAGTTGGCCTTTGAATATGGCATGGGGTTAGGGGTGTTGACCCCCCAAACAGTTAAAAATTCACACATAACTTTGCACGCCCCCAAACTTAACTCCTGTAGTCTACTGTTGACCGGAAGTCTTACCCATTACATACACAGCCAATTAACTCCCACTTTGTATGTTACATGTATTCTATAGTCTTTCAGTAAAGTAAGCTAGAGAAAAGAAAATGTTATAAAGAAAGATATAAGGAATAGAAAATACATTTACACTGTTTAATAAAAAAAATCCATGTATAAGTGAACCTGCGCAGTTCAATCCCGTGTTGTTCAAGGGTCAGCTGCGTTATGGAAAGATGAACAAGTTCTTTGTGTGAGCAGAGGAACACCCCAGCAGAGCAGACGCCCAGTCTTCAGACGCTGTTTCGGCAGCCCAGGGGTCTGGAACAGTCAGGGCCAAGGTGCTTGCTGGTTCCAGCAGAGCAGCTGAGGTTAACAAAAGTCAGGCTCCCTGCCTCAGTACGCTCCGCCAGCTCAGCTCCTGTGCTGGGGAGGGTGAAGGGAAAGGTAAAGAAAGACCAGGGATCAAAAGAAGAAGTAACTTTGGTGGCTCTTCACTGAGGAGGCCAGGTGATGCGTGTGCACACCAGAGCGGGAGAAGCCAGCTGTCACGGCACCTGCTGTGATCTGTGCTCCCTGCAGGCCTGGGCCAGACCGCCCGCTGCACGCCATTGCCCAGTCCTGGGTGGATACAGCATCCTGTTGTTTGGTTTTGTAATTGTTTGGTCACCACTGATGTTACTTTTGTTCATATTCTGTTTTAATATCATGCTTGTATATCTTTATTTGTGAATTGATTATGCTGATCTTTCCCATTTTTGTTATAGTCACCATCTTTTCAAATAAAAATAATGTTGATTTTCTTACTGCAATTTTTCTACCACTCATCGTACCAAAGAGAATAACTAAAATTTTTTTAAAAGATTGTGATAATCACCTTTTATGTTTACTCAGGATAGAATTATATTAAGGATGCCATTTATGGCCTACTTTTTTTAAAGTTTTATTAAGAAATAATTAACAAATATTATTTTCCCACTTATAGAGTATAATGCCATATTTTTTAGTAAATTCAAAATTGTGAAAATTGTGCAGCCATCACCGCAATCTAATTTGTAGACATTTTCATCACCTCAGAAAGAAACCCTGCCCATTCGCAGTCATTCCCCACTCGTCTTCATGCTCCTCGGGCCTCGGGAGCCACCGGCCTGCTCTCTCTCTATAAATTTGCCTGTCCTGCACGTCTCCTGTAATGGAGTCATTTCACAAGTGCTCTTCGTGACTGGCTTCTTTACTTAGCACAAAATGTTCGTTCTTTGTAAACACAGTTGGTGTGAGCACAGCATGGACCTCACATACGTGCTGTCTGTGCTCCTCTCAGCTGCAACGGCAGAGCTGAGTAGCTGCGACCGTGTGGGCCGCAGAGCCTAAACTATTACTGTCCTGCTCTTCAGAGAAAAAGTTCACTGACTTTTATTATAGACCAAAGAAGGCAACCAAGAATTCAGGCCAGCATCAGTTGCTTTGGGAATGCTTGGGGTAGAGAGATGAAAAAAATAAATCGCATGGCATGACAGAATGAAAGGGAGCTTAACAGCTCAACTACAGATAAACTCACTGACTGCATGCACCTCACCACTTCTGCAATGCGTCCAACGAGTGTAGCACAATGCCTCCTACAGCCATCCTGCTGGTGCACGTGTCCGCACTGCACTTCTCTCATCGTCAGATGATGCCCCACTGCGTGGACGGCCACCGCAGCACGTTTATCCATTCCCCAGGCTAGGGGCATCTGAGCTGTTTCCACTTGTTGGCTCTTATTACGAACCATGTGCTAGAGCATCCTTGTACAAGTTTTTATGCGGACGTTTGTTTTCATTTCCCTCGAGCACGTATACCTAGGATTAGAATTGTGGAGTCATGTGGTGACTCCACGTTTAGCTTCATGGCATAGCCGCCAGCCTGCTGCACCACAGCTGCACCAACTTCCAGGCCCCCCAGCAGTGCGTGGTGTTCCCAGTCTCTCCACGTCCTTGCCAGCACCTGTTACCACCTCTATTTGTGATGGGTGGGTATGAAGTGGTGTCTCGCTGTGGTTTGGATTCGAATTCCCCTGATGACTAATGGAGTTGACATCTTTTCATGAGCTTATTGGCCATCGGTACCTCTCTTACAGAGAAATGTCCATCCGAGTACTGTGCCTGTTTTTCAGTTGGGTTGTTTTTTTATTATAAAGTTGTGAGAAGTTTTTATATATTTGCGATACATGTCCCTCATCAGACACATGATTTGTAAATATTTCTCACATTCTGTGGGTTGCTTTTCATTTTCTTGATGGTGTCATTAGCAGCAAAGTAATTTTGATGGAGTCCCACTTATTCATCTTTTTCCTTTGTCACTCGTGCCTTTGGTGTCACATATAAGAAACCATCACTGAACCCAAGGTCATAAAACTACTTCTTCTGTGCTTTCTCGTGGGAATTTTATAGTTTTATATATTAGTGTCCTATGGCTGCTATAAAAAATTACCATGCACTTAATGGCTTAAAATAACCACAAGTGAATTTTCCAACAGTTTTGTAGGTCAGCAGTCCGAAATGGTTTTCCCTAGGTGAAGCTGAGGTGCCAGCAAGGCAGCGTCCTGGAGGAGGCTGTGGGGGGGAGTCCCGTCTCCTTGCCTTTGCCGAGTCTGCAGGCGGCCCGCACTCCTTGGCTCACCGCTCTCCTTCGCCTTCAGAGTGGCCAGCGGCAGGCTGACCTCTTCTCACATCACATACTCTCACTTTTTTTCCTGCCTGGCTGCTCTTCCCCGTTCCGGAATCTTTGTGAGTGCACAGAGGCCACCCGTATACTCCAAGACAAACTCCTTGCTTTAAAGCCCTCTGATGAGCCGCATTAGCCCCATCGCTGTCCTGACGCCCCCTGGCCTGCAGTGTAACACGCTGACACTCCTGAGGGTGAGAGCTCAGACGTCTCTGGGGAACTTGGAGGCACCGTTATCTTGCCCGCCAGTCTGTGGCCCATTTCCAGTTAATTTTTGTGTGCTGTGTGAGGCAGAGGCCCAACTTCACTTTCTTGTTCTTGTATGTGGATATCCAGTTATACCAACGCTACCTGTTAAAAAGACTTTCCTTGCAATTTTATGACCTGTTTTTCATCTTAAAACAATACAACATCAAAGCGTGCCCATACCAATAACTATGACATGTCACTTTAAATGACTGAATAGGATTTTACTCCTCTGTGGCTAGACACTGCCTCCAGCCTTTTGCTGTTGACATTGTCACTATCTGATTTGTGTCAGTTTCTTTAATATGTATATTGTAGACTCAAACCTTTTTCCATTACGTATGTTGTAAATTACCTTTGAGATTATTCACTTCTTTCACCATCCTGGTTTAAGCTCTTACCCCCTCTGACTGCACTATGGCCATAATGTGCTCACTGGCCTCTCAGCTTCCATGATTGCCCCTCTACAACCCTCTTTCCATAAACAGAGTGGCCTTTGCAAAAAGCGTATCAATCATGTGACTACTGCCTGTGCCCTTAACAGAGATTCTCATTAGGAAAAGGGTGAAACTCTTTATCCTAGGCCCTCCCTCCCTTCGTCTCAGTCCAGTCCTGTGCTGTCTCCCTCCATCCACACTGCTTCCTCTCAGGCCCTCGGGAAAGCCCTTATTGCTTCCACCACAAGCCAGGCTCCCTAATGAGGGAAAGCTTCCTGTATTGCCACGTATCTCTCCCTTGCAGCCCTTTCACATCACAATGTGAAACGTTCTCGCTGGGGTTCATGAGCGTGGCCCCCGGCACCGACAGCAAGCTCCACACAGACAGGAGTGAAGGCTGCTTTTGCTCATCCTCGTGCCTTCGGGTTCCCACACACGATAAGTCCTGACGTTCTGAGTAAATAAACAAGGGAAATCAATTTCCGACTGTGTATTTGACTTTTAATTTTATGGTATTTTTTATTTACAGAATCAAAATGTATATAATGTATATAAGTCTTTTATGATTTCTTGATTTGTTAGAGCTATGTTAAAAGTCCTCCTCTCCAAGAATATAGAAATATTGACTTATTTTCTATTACTCCTTTTATACTTCTATTGTTTGCATTAGCATATTTAGTCTATCTGTAGTTTATGTCTGGCACGTGGTATAAATCAGGAAAATTACTTCTGAAGTGATTAGCCAGATTCCCGATCCTTTTTCCTGCTTTCTTTGCAGATCTGAAGTAGCAGCTCACTGATTGCGCACTAAATCCTTTTCCACGTTTAGTTTTGTAAATAGTGTGTACCCATCACTGGTAGTATTGGGCACTGTTTTAATGATAGCTGTCTTCTGTGTTTTAATACCTGACAGTCACACTTTCTAAGAAAATTAATTTTGTAAATGATGTTTTTGAGCTATATGATGTGAATTAAGTGTTCCTAGACAGAGACCTGCTCCTTGGAGCCAGGGTTCTCGGACTGCCGCAGGCTCCGCCCCAGAGCTCCTGATTTGCTGGTCTGGGGTGGGCCTGGACTCTGCATCTCTAATAGGTTCCCAGATGATGCTGACGCTATTACTCCAGGGACACAGTTTGAGAGCCTCTGCCTTAACCACTTGAAATAGAGAGTATGGTCAGTCCGAGGACAGTCCTGGCGCCTTCTCTGAGTTGGTTTCCTGGTGGGCCTGCCCTATGAGTTGTCGTGAGCACCTCGCTGCCGGTTTCTCCGGCCCTGCTCCTGGCTCTACTTCAAAGCCCAGCCCTTCTTTCATGGCTGCCCTGCTGCTGACAGCTCCCAGGCAGCCAGGCTGTGACCCCCTTTCAAGGGTGGGGTGACTCCCCATGCTGTAGGTTCTCAGGATTTTCCTTATGTTTAAGGGGATTGGAGTGGAGAACTCCCCTTTGCTTTCCTCATTCCCACTTCCTTGGCTATTTAATGGCATCTTGGTCCACACAAAGGGAGAGTTAATCACTAACACCTGCTTCTGTTCCAGGACCCACAGCCAAGTAGTTGACAGAGACTTTTCCACCTATTCCACATAATTAGCATATTTAAAGAAACATAGTTTAAGCAGTTTCGTCCTACAGTCTCTACCTCTGCAAAGAAGCCTGTGTCTTCTTCCTTCACAAAGAGATGACATTCTTCTCTATTTTGTCATTAAGACAGAAATACATGATTATATTTTACATGAAATATGTGGTCTTAGGAAAACATTTGTTTTCCCTACTTTTTGATACATTTCTCCCACTCATTTACATTTTCCCTATGTAGGTCACCCAAAAGTTTGGTTGAAAACTATTCGCATCTCCTTGAGCAATATACCCTCTGGAATGACTGCTTTTCCTTTTTCTTTCATAGTATCTAAGACATGCCATCAGAAGACCTTCTCCAGGCACATGCAGACAAGTTTCTATAGCGCCCTCCAGCGTCCACTTGCATAATCAGCACACGCTGAGCAAGGTGGTCTCCGGGCGGTGCCCTGGGAACACAGAGAGATGCATCTGCTGCCTTTGAGGCCTCCCTCGCTACTAAGCCAACATGGATACATTAGTTAGCAATTACAATACAGCTTGGTAGCTATTGCACTGGAGGCAATCAGAGGACGCAGGGGTACAAAGGCCAAGGGCTCTGCCCTCAGCGTGGCGGGGAGCCTGGCAAGGCTCAACTCCCAGACAAGGCGCATTTCCATAAATCACTGGGGGAGGGGATTTGTGGTGCATGTATTTATTTCTATTATTAACTGTTATTGCTACTGTTACTTCATTTTTACTTTTTCAGTGGTAGTATTTTCACGTGTTTGACAGGTCATGCAGTAAGAAAAGGGTCATAGCAGTGCTGTGCAGTAGAAATATGATGTGAGTTCAAATGTGATGTGATTTCACATTTTTAGCCACATTTCCAAAAGTGAAACAAAAGAAGTGAAATTCCTATAAACACTATATTTTTAATCCACATATATAAAATTATAATTTCCACATCAAATCAGCATCAAAACATATTAGTGAGATACTTTACATTCCTTTTTTGTACCGTCTTTGAATTAATACAAAGTGTATTTAACATTATAACTCACTCACAGCAGTTTGGAATAGACACATTTCAAGTAGCCACATGTGACTAAGTGCTGAGATAGTAACGTCTGCCTGCCGTTCCTGCCCCGAAGCTAGAGTCCCCTGCCTGGAAGCAGCAGCCACTGCTGCTGGCCTCTGGTGTGTTCTTCCACGGTCGGTTACCGAACGCACAAGCAGTTACACTTGTACTCACTTACCCACAAGCAGTTGGACACATTTACAGGCAAATAATGGGACAATAATCACATTGTTGGGCATTCTACTTTTTTTCACTAAGAGCAGATTTTGGAGACGTTTCATTACTTAGGAAGCAAGCTCAGTTTTCCCTCTTCACTTATTTACTTATTTATGTTTCTGCAGAGTATCCTGTTTTGTGGATGTCACAAATTACTCAGTCTTTATTGATGGGCTTTGAGGTGGTTTTCACTGTCTGGTGCTTGTAAACAATTGGAGCTGAGTTTCCAAAGATCCAAAGACTAACAGGAGCTAACCCAGGGAGGATGGGGAAATGACATTCCAGAGGGGCGAGCAAGAAGGAAGGCGTGATGCACAAGAACACATGGCGTGTGGGTCATTCTCGTGGCTGAGTTGTCTGAGGAGCCACGTGTGTGTGAACGGCAGAGGAGGGAGGCTGGAGGGGCGGGAGGAGGCCAGGCTGCAAAGTGTCCTATGAAGGACTTTGGACTTCCTCCCTAATGGGGAGTCGTGAAGAGATTTTAGGAAGCATGGAAGAATAAATGAGTGATTGAATTAATAAATCATTGAGGGAGGAGGGACAAATCTTCCCTACTGGTGAATTCTGATTCGTAGATGGAGAAGGGTGATGGAAGCAGAAGGTCACCACTTAGAGCACGGCAGTAGTAATTGCTGCAGGCAAAATCTCCTGGTGAATATTCAGATTATTCACTGGTGAAACTTTGAGAAACAGGATATTTGCATAGACTCAAAGTATCTCCCCCAAAATGTGTATTAATTTTTGTGATGGTTTTAACATATGTCCAAATATTTTTTGATATTCCCCCTCCAGGAAGTGGAGCTTAATTCCACTGGACTTAATGACTCATTTCTAATGAATAGGGTATGGAAAAGGAAAAATAATAACTTTACAGTGGACAGACCTGGCAGACATCACCTTAGCCAAGGATGGGAGCGGGGCAGCAGGAATCTGAGGCCATGGACAGACTGGAGAGGTCTCCAGAAGGAAACTCAGTCAGACCTGGCCATGGTTTGGATGAGGAAGCGAGGGAGTAGGAAGACTCAAAACAACACCCAGTTTCCATGCTCTGGGAATAAGATGGGTAATGATATCGTTCCCTGAGATGGAGAAAACAGGAGGAAGAAGAGGTTTCAGGGAAACACCAATTCCTTTTCAGCCCTGTTCAGTTTTGAGTATATTTGAAAGATCCAAGTACCCATTAGGCAACCCAATCCAGGAGCCCACAGGCCAGCAGGAAGAGCTGGAGCAGATTGTGTGGAGAGTCTGGCGTTCGGAGGGTGGTTGGGGTGGCAAAGTGACTAGGTGGTTCACAGGGGATGGGGCGGAGCAGAGCCCAGGCGTTCGGGGGCTGGAACCAGGAGGTGGCACAGAGACTGGAGCACGTCTGGGGAGGTGGTGGCCATGCAAGCTGGTCTTTAAGAGATGACTTCCAGGGGCATGCTGCAGGGGGGCAGCTCACTGGCTATGCCACCGTCCAAGCGTGTGACATGGAGCAAGTTGTTTAATCTTGTAAGACTGTTGTCAGCATTACATGAGACGCCATCTGTAAATTTCTTAGGTTGCTGCTGGGCTTGTGGTGCTCAAAGAATGTTGGCTAATTGGAGGCCATGGAAAACCAGAGAGTGCTCTGGAAGCTACAGATGGTTCATAAAGAAGGGTATGCACATCACATCCCTTAAGATGACTATTACCAAAAAAGTGGAAAGTGCTGGCAAGGATGTGGAGAGATTGGAAGCTTCAGACATTGCTGATGGGATGTAACATGAGGCTTCCACTATGGTAAACAGTTTGGTGGCTCCTCAAAAAGTTAAACACCATTACTACATGGTTCAGCAATTCCACTCCTCAGAATACACCAAAAGAACTGAAGGCAGATTCAAACAGATACTTGTACACTTGTGTTACAATAGCTACAGTATTACAATAGCCAAAAGGGAGAAACAGTCTAAGTGTCCATCAACAGATGAGTGAATGGATAAACACAATGTGGCACATAATAGAGTGGAGTATTATTCGGCCTTCAAAAGGAATGAGGTTCTGATGCATGCTTCAATGTGGATGAACCTTGAAAACATTATGCTAAGTTGTAGTAAGCCCAGCATAGAGGGACAAATATTCTATGATTCCACTTGTATAAGGAACCAAGAATAGGCAAAGTCATAGAGATAGAAAGTTGCATTATGTTCTGTATATTTCACCACAATATGAAGAAAATGCTAGTTAATGCTACGAAGAACTCAAATAAGATAAGCCCTGAAAAATAGCCCTTTGTATGCATTTCATGACACAGGGGCCACTGGTGACATTTCCGGAGTCCTCATAGTGGAGCAGAGGTCAGAAGTCAGCTTGCAGTGGGAGGAAGCGTGACTGGGAAGTGTCTAGTCTAGGGACTGGCAAACGGTGGCCAGGTCTGGTCCACTGCCTGCTTCTGTAAATGAAGCTTTATTGGAAGCCAGCTGCGCCCTCCCTGCGTGTCTGTCAGCGGCCACTCGTGCAGCGGCAGCAGAGTGGAGTGGTTGCCACAGAAACCATGTCGCCTGCAAACAGAACATGTTTACTCTCTGGCCTTTTGCAGAAAGTCCCCCAGCCCTTGCACTAGAAAAGACCCCTGGACTTTCAGGAACTTTGGCTTTCTTAGACAATTTCTGCATTTGTGGTGAAGTTACTGAGAAGATCACGCCCGAGTCACCGAGTAGAACAGACCTAGCCAGACGACAATAATGATGATGATGATTAAGAAGGAGGAAGAAAAGGGGCAGGGGAAGAGAGGAAATGCATTCTTTCATAATACCTTCTAGAGAAAGGGGGTGCAAGTCCCTCCACCCAGCCCTCCCATGTAACGCCCGCTACCGGCTGGTCATGTGACTGGTGAAAGTGAACATCCTGAGATGGCAGCTAACTACGGTTTGGCCCACAGTTTTCTCATTAGGCAGAAAAATGCCCATGACCTGAAGCTTTTCAAGTTTTTATTAATTTATCCTCTGGGACTGAGTGCCAATATTTATTCAGATCAAAAAGAAAGCCAGTGTCTCTAGCACTCACTGTGTGTCAGGAGCTGTGCCAGGTTTGTGCCTTGGTGACCCAAATGACAGTCATCATAACTGTTAGATGGCCATCCACACTTCACTGGTGGGGTGGCCGGGCTCCCTGGGGTTAACCAGTCCCCCCCAACAGACTCACAGGGAGTCAGTAGCAGAACGGGGCCTTGAAAGGATCAGCTGGATTCCAGGCCCAGGCTGCCCACTGCGCCATACGGTCCTCCTGTCTTCTGTGGCCCCCAACAGCCTCGTGATGGTTCCGTGGGCCCATTTTAAGTAGAATCTAATATTTGCTGGCTTCTCAACCCATTTTGCACCGTGAGCCTGGTGATCTCACAGCAAGAGCTGGCCGTTAAGGTGTGTCTCGAGCGCACTGTGCGCAGGCTTTAGCAACACCTGCTTCCCCACCTGCTCCCGTGCTGCCTGGGCCCCCAGGTCCTAACCTGGCCCCCTGCCTTCACCCAGAGGATCGTCTTGAAGCCCACCCTGCTTTTCAGCACGCCCTGCCAGTACCATGTGACACCTGGGCTTCTCTTGTTCCCACCTTACTGTGTATTTTTACATCATCGGTTAGGTGACCCAGACAGTCAGCAAGAGGGGGATATAGTGGCTTTTCCAGTTCCATATGATCAGAGAATAAACACACAGAATCCTTATGACTTTTTTCTTTGAGGCTGCCCTTGATAATGTAGACTTCGACTGCCTAGATTTCTGTAGCCATCAAACCAGAACCCAGCGAGAAAACCAGCTGACGCCCAGAGAGGGGTGGCAACTTATCCAGGCACACACAGCTTTGTTGGCAGCAGCTGCTGGACTAGGAAGCCCTCCCCCCATCTCTCCACTCTCAGCCAGGAGCTCGTCCTGCGGCAGCTCACCGCCTCCTGCCTGCCTCAGTTGATGAAGCAGGGTCGTCCTCCTGCATGTGGAGTGCTTACCTTGGAGCCTTTTCATGAATGAGACCAGATGCAGAGCTCCACATTGATCATTTCTGTCCCTCCCCTTTCTGCTTTCTGTTAAAGGCAGCCCCCCAGCTCCCAGCTGGCTCCTGTCCCCTCCCCCAACCGGGAGAAGTTATTACATGAAGAGATCAGCTTACCAGTTTTGTCCCGAGCAGAGGCTGAGCACGGAGCTCCGGGTAGTACAGTGAGGGAGAGCAGCGGGAGCGGCGTGGTGCCTAGCGAAACTCCAGGGCTGGATTCCGGGACACAAGTGCATCTGCTGTTAGCACTTGGCAGACGGAGCTCTCCTCTAGGGCAGTTCTAACTTTGGGTAATAATGTTTGTCAGCTACCTGATATTAACATTGCTCCACGTTCAAACAGCAGTGTTAGCAAGACCTGGGGGAGAGGTAAGCCAAATAAAATATCTTGTCAGAAGTTGTATTTTTGTCAGCATTATATTTCTTTTTCTGTCTTTCAAGGGGGATCAGGGAAGGAGCTTTTACGGTCTGCAAAGGGTAATGCTGTATACTGCTGTTTTAGGCTTGCCTGGCCGTTTCTTTTCGGCAGACTTCTCTTCTTCTTGAAGAGACCTGTAATTTGTACAATCTCATTCGGATGCTGTGCAGTTGCTGCCCTGGGGATCTGGCATGGCCCTGATGACACATGCCTGGAGGTGCACGTTTCTCCTGCCACTGCCGAATGAAGAAAACGTGCGTGTCAGATCCTGATAGGCACTGTTACCTTTTGAGAACTTTTCTCCAGTGTTGCAGAGAAAATATGCATGCTAGAGGAATTGCTTTTCTTTATTGCTTTTGCATTACCTTTTCTCCCTTTTTCCTTTGATGTGCTTGGAAAAGGCTGTGCTCAACTTTCTCTCACGGGTTTGAGGAAGGACAGTGATACATCTCAGGGCTAGGCATGTGTCCAGATCTACCACAGAAGGAGGCATGGTGAAGGCACCTGAGGATGATTTGCTCTTATTGGTTTAGCTTATATGTTTGCTGCATACAGTTCTGGACATCATAGAAGCCCACAGGCACCAAATTTTGACGCAGGCAGAAATTGGAAGGGATGATCGTATGGCTGGAGAAGGAAGCACTTAGGTGTATGTGTCCATCCTTGCCTACAGTGAATTGACCTCGTCCACTCCTTGTAATCCTTGCACTGATGAAAGGTCACAGATGCCTGAATAATGAAGGTCAGCCTTTCCCTGAATCCATCTTCCTCTCTGAAAAGCCAAGTGAAAGTGCATCTCCTGAAAGGTCCGTGGGGCCACCTCACAGCCTTGTCTTTTGTTGGCATTGTCAGGACAGGGCAGGCTCTGCGAGCCTAGTGTAATTAATTACTTTCTCTGTTCTAAAAGGAGGAAAGGACAGTGCTCTCAAACCCAGGCTGCAAGGCTGGCTGTGGTTTCAGCACGCTTGTTCCTCTGTTCAAACAGACATGTGGCTCCAGGTGTGCAGAAGTGAGTCACTTGTTTTAGGCTTTTAGCCAATTAGTTACCCTTGTCCTCTGCTCTTCAGATATTTTCTGGGCCTGTGAGGATATTAAGGTCTCAAATGGGAACTGGAGGAACTGAATGGGTTAGTGATGCTGGAAGCTGAAAGCAAACCATTGCCCTCTAGTTATAGTTGAAGTTCACAAATTCCCTGTTGATTTTTCACTGTGCAGAGTAAATGACAAATGTGTCGGCCTAACTCAGCCTGGAGCACTTGGGCATGTGAGAAGAGAGCTCATATGGAAAATATTTCTATCACCGCTGCATGCGCATATGGTCTGGGGAGACCCCCGTGCAGAGCGAATCACAGCGCTCCAGCAGCCCTCAGTGGTGTGCCAATTACTCTTATTAACAGCAGGGCCAAGGGCAGGCTTCAGTTACCTGCACACAGCTGGCTCCTGGGGAAGGCCACTCTGGAATGTGTGTGCCTCCAGCCTTGTGTCGCATGCAGAAAGGAAAGAGCGGCTCTGTTTCACTTGACAATCAGCAAAGCAGATGAAAAATGAAAGGGGATTGCACAGGCTCATCCAAATCTTGATGCCGCTCAGACAGCGCTCAGCACTCGGGAGCGGAAGGCTGAAGACCTTTGTATTCCGAGTTAAAGTATGCATGCTTAGTAGCCAGAAAACCCAATCACAAGTGATGGAGTGCCTGCTCTTCTGTCCCTTTGTTCTGCTCTGCTGTGCTAAATAAAGACCCTCGTGTGCCTTTTCCTCTCTTCTCCCTTCTGTGGGTGTGCATGCGCGTGTGGTGTGTCTACACACTGCAAAGCTGTGGCTCCATAACCACTGTGCTCCTAGGAAATTGTACAATTAGTGGGATTCCTTTCCCCTCGTTGGAAATGAAATGATGAGGAAGGAACGTGAGTAGCTCCCCCTCCCTCCTTAAAAAAGAATGTAGTTTATATGGAGCTTTGAAGAATGTGGCATTTATTTATAAGAGGCTGCTTTTTATAGCCATATTACTTACAAAACTCACCCATAAACATGTGGCGTCGTCCCCAAGTCACCAAGATTTCCTTTTTCTCTGCTAGCTGGTTTTCTCACAGGCTTTAATTATCTTCCCTTTGGATGTTCATAAAAACACATGAGGAATAGGAAGAGAGGGGAAGGAAGCCTACACCTAGTGGCTTTTAGCTGGCTGTGTTCTCAGCGTGGGGCTGGAAGCCACTCAGCAACTCAGTCAGTTTTCTAGGGTGTGAGGTCCTTCCTGATGAGTGGGGGCTGGCAGGTGGTGGGAGGAGAGGGTGTAATCCAGAGCAAGCCTCATTTGGCATCCTGTTGCTGGCACAGTTGGCACCAGTGACTGGCACAAGGACAGAACAACCTGGTATGGTGCCAGTGCACGGGTTTGAGGATAAACACAAAGGACTCTTCCTTCTTTTATTTTCTGGTTGTAGAAACATTAAGCTAAGAACACAGAGGGCCCTGCCCAGGCAGCTTACTGGATTAGAGTGTGGTTCTCTCCCTAGTCAGGGCACATACAAGAAGCAACCAATGAATGCATAAATAAGTGGAACAACAAATTAATGTTTCTCTCTCAAAAAAAAACATGGAGGACACTACAATGTCTTTGCCCTTGTTCTTATCAAAATGAGGATAGCAGCAATGTTCACTTGTACAGATTGCATGTATCCCCTGAAAGAATGTAAAGGGCTGAAAGGTAAGCCCGGATTTTTGGTGCATTCATCAGTGTGGGAAGCATGTCAGGATCCAGTTTCTTTGCAGCAGAATTGGGCAGGGCCAGGGTGGAATTTCCTTCCTAAACTTGAACTTGCCTTCTCAGGTAAAACCAATGAGATACTGTTATAGGTGGGAAACAGGAGGGACAGGCAACTAGAAACCTGTACAATTCCATATATTGTGGTCAGATAAATTTGTAGAAGTCAAAAAATGTTTATTTTGGTTTTGCTAAAGCATTTGGTAAAACCTATCAATTTTTTTAAAAAACTTGGCTGCTAATGAGTACAGTATTTCTTCTTGAGGTGATGAAAGTGTATTGGACTTAGATGATGGTGATGGTTGCACAGTTTTGTGACTACACTAAAGACTACTGGATTGTACACTTTCAAAGAGCAAATTTAATGGCTTATTAATATCTCAATTATTTACATTAAAAATAAATAAATAATAGACATCTCCTTGACCCTGCTTTTCCCACTTCTAACACTGTATCATATAGATTACTTTGAATGTGCAAAATGCTTTCTGAGCCATTTTCATAATTAGGCTGTTGCAACGACCTGAATGTCCCTCGACAAGAAACAGTACGCAGATGTTCAAAAGCATGAGGTTGATCTATATGTGCTAATATGGAATGACCACCAGGATATGTTGCTAGGTGAGAAAGTCAAATTGCAGAACAATGTGTATAAAATGAGTTAACATACTTGTTTGTCCTCTCCTCTACAAGGACATATAAGGAACTGGGTGGGGTGGGGCGGGGGGAGTCGAGTGGTTAGGGAGGAGGGCCAGAGAGGGCCGCGCGTGCTGCTCCGTGCCTTTGGTTCCTTTGAATTGTGTGCGGTGAGCATGCCTTATCTAGTAGAATATAACAAATAAAGTATGTGATGTAATAATAAGTCACTTCATAATAAGTGAAATGCGTGCTACGGGTGGTAACGTCCTCAGTGATAGTTTGCAGCAGATGCTGAGCTGAAGTGTGGGTGAGTTAACGGCTGCAGCACTGCAGCTCGGGGGAGTCGTTCCTGAGGGGCCAAAATGATGCTCTTTAGGTGACTCATTCACTCATCTAACACCTACTTATAACCCCTCTGCTTCTTGTGGGGTTTTTTTTCTCCATTTTCACAATGAGGATAATAGTAGCTACTTTAAGGAATGGTTAGAAGGATTAAACATGATATGTGTGGAGCTCTGAGCTTGGTGTGTCAGGTACATAGTAAACAGCATTTATTGGCTATTACTACAATTACTGTTGCAAATGCTACCAGGGTGTGCCATCTCAGTGCTGAAAAAAGGAAGGTGGAAAGGTAAAATCTTTGTCTTTGATGAGCTTATACCTTAAAAGCAGCACAATGAAAACAGTTAATGATCATGCAGTAAGAAACTCTTTAATTGCAAAGAGCAGATTCAAAGAGGCGATGAAATCTGTCCAACACCGTGAGAAAGACTCCACAGGCCATGTCCTATTAAATGGAGACTGGAAGGATTGTGTGTTGGGGTCTCCGGGACGAGCCCCGGGTAGTGATCTGATAACCCAGCACGTAGCTGCACCCACAGCTCTAAGCTGCTTCAGTGACAGCAGAGCAAAGTCAACAAAAGAACGGTGCGTGGGGCGCAGTCGGGGAGATCCAGGCACCAGTTTCCGAGGCTCTTCTCCCAGTGGGGGCACACGGGACACACAGTTTTCTAGCAATGGTGTGATGACACTTAGTTTTTTAGCAATGGTGTGATGACACTTGTGAAATGTTGCCAACCAGGGAAGCTTGTTAGAGACTCAGCACCTAGGGCTTTTATCAGGCCCTGGCCCTGTGGGCACCCTCTGCCTGCCATGTACCAGCATTACAGGTTCCTTCGGGAAGCAGATGTTCAGCATAAATCATATTGTCTGTACAGTGGGGTCACAGTGGGCCACTCTTACCAGTTCTGGGAATGGTGGGCACCGTCCCCAAATCCAGGGTCTCAGAGGCCAGCCAATGGCCAACCCCTCAAGCAGGCCTTTTTAAATAGGAAGCAATCAGGTCTGCTACATTTGTTAACTCTGTTCTGCACGATTGAGAAGGCATTTTAAGTGGAAAAGAGGGAGGGAGGACATTCCAGGAAGAGGGAGAAGATCTGTGAAACCCCGTGAATAAGAACGCAGCACATTCTGGAAACAGTGCTTAGTTCAGATTCCAGAAGCACGCACTGTGAGGCAGAGCGACAGGGGGTCTTCAGGCACCTGGATCGTGAGGGTCGGAGCTTTTACTCTGTGACTTTGAAACTTCCAGAAATTCCATGTCTACATTCTGAAGATTATCTTTTAATGGCATGTCAGTTAGGTTACTGCTGAGGGACATTTTCTTAGTCATAGATTTTTGAAATTACTGTGAAGGATTAAATCAAACTAAATAATGAACATCGAGTTGTGTGGTAAACAGTGACAGCCTGTGTATAAAGCTGGCCATTGTTAGTAGTGCCTGGAGTGTTGTTTGCAGCAAATGGGAGAGCAGGGTGAGGGTAATGCCTTTAACGGCTGATTCCTCGTGGACTCTTCTCAGGGCTCCCCCTTTCTTTCCCTTTCTGGTGTCTAAAGTGAAACTCAACCAGGTGGAACTAACTTGGTAAAGCAAGACATGAGTTTGAGCCTTGGGTCAACCACACACATCTAGCCATATGACTTTTGACATTTTTAGTGTTTTTTAATTATGAAAGCTGCTGTTGTAAAAACAAATTCAAGCAATAAAGAGACATGAGGAATAAGAAGTTAAAGGTTTCTCTTTGCCTTCACTTTCTCCCCATCCTTCTTCCCACCTCGGATGAAACCATATTAACAATTTAGCATTTGTCCTTCTAGAACCATTTCTACACATGTATGATCATAAGTGCATGTGCATCTGTGTGTGGCTAGGCATATATGTGTGTATTATGCCTATAATTTGCAAATAATGGCCTACGACTTGCAACTTTCATAATTTAAAAAAATTAAAAATGTCAAAAGTCACATGGCTAGGTGTGGTTTTGCTGCTTCTTTTCTGACAGCTGGTGCCTCTTGCTTCTACCTCTTGTCCCATTGCAATTGCTAGGACTTCTGGTGCTCAGTGTTGAATTGTAGCAGTGACAGTGAGCATGCTTGTCTTTCTCAGGACTTGAATGGGAAAACTTCTAATATTTCATCACTATGTGTAATGCCTGCCAGATGTTCAAGGCAGATAAATTTTATCTAGTTATAGGTTCCCTTCTAAGTTTTTTTCAGGAATGATTGTGGAATTTTATCAAACATTGTTTGACTTCATCAAAATGCTCATGGTTTTCTCCTTCACCCTAGTTATGTAGTTAATTAGTATATTAATAGATTTCTTAATGTTGGGCTCTTTGCATTCTTGGAACTAACTAATAATCATGATGACTTATTAAATTTGCAATTGGGTTTGACTTTTCAATATTTATTTTGAATTTTGCCTTTTTTCATAAGTACTGTTGGCTTGTGGCTCTGTTTTATTGTGTTTTATAGCAAAACTAGAGTTTTGCTAACTTTGTAAAATAAATTCGGAAGTTTCACATCTTGTATGGTGTTTTGAAACAGTGTAAATATTCAAAGAATTAACTTTTTCTTGAAGGTTTGTTGAACTCAGAAAACCAGCCCTTCTGTGGAAGGGTGGTCTTTGGCTACCTTTTCTTTCATTTCTAAAAAAAATGTGTAATATTTTATATATGTATGACAATAAATATAACATATAAGTAAATTATGAAGCAAAATAATAAAACAAACACCTGTGAACCCAGCACCCAGATAAGGAACTAGAGCATCCCCGATGCTGTACTCCATTCCCAGGTGCATCCTCCTCACCTCTCTGCCCCAGAGGGCCTTCGTCCTGAATTTGATGGTCCTCATTTTCTTGCTTTTTATTTTAATAATTTCTCACATACATGTGTATCTCTAAAGAATGTAGTGTTTGTTCTGTTGGTTTTGAGCTGTATAAACATGCAGCTTGACTTTGCGTTCTGCACGATGGTGGGCGTGGCTACGGTTCCCTCGTCGGCACTGCTGCGCAGCGTGCTCCTGTGGAGCACGCCACCTTGTCTCCTGTTGGCAGTTGAGTTCTTTCCGCGTGTGTTTGGTGTTTTCCTGTTATAAATAATGCTGCTGTGAACATTTCAGAACATGTTTCTTCAAACATATGTGTGCAAGGCTCTCTTTAGGGTACATGCTCAGGAGTTGAGCTCCTGGGTCATAGTGTGTTTAAATCTACAAGAAAATGTCAAATTTATTTCTCAAGTAATTGTGCCTGTTTTCACTTCCACTAGCAGTGTATAAGCATTCTCTCAGTGACCTAACTCCTTATCAGCACTTGGGGTTGTCAGACAGGCTGAGTTTTGCACTATAGTAGATGTGAATTCTTTACTGGAACGTGTTATTTGGCATTTCCTTGATCACCAGCTGTTGCTACACTATAATTTGTATATGTGTACAAGATATGCATGTTTCCTTCTTCTGTAAAGTGTCCTTTCATATTTCTTTCCTGATCTTAAATTTGATTTTTACTTTCGCACACTTGATTTAGGAAGGTTTTTTAAAAATATACTTTGAGTATGAATCTTTGTTTGTTACCCCATGTCGTATTTTCTCCAGTTTGTGGCTTGTGTTTGAAAATTTATGGTGTCTTTTAATAACCAGAAGTCCTTCATTTTAGTGGATTTGAATTTATCAGTTTTATTTCTTTATGCTATGCCTTGTTTAAGAAAGTATTGATTTCACAGTTACATAGTCCCCTGTGCTCTTCTCCACAGTTATTGAAGTCTCGCACTTCGCACTGACTTTAATACACTGAGAACTGTCCTTTCTGTATGACGTGAGTGAGAGATCTAGTTCCCATGTTCCCGTGGTGGTAATGAAGTGTCGCAGGACTGCCTATTGAAGCCTATCCACCTTATTTTTATTCTTTGGCTTTGTCTTTGCTATTCTTAGACATTTGCTCTTTCTAAAATTTGAAGTTAACATCAATTTCCCTTAGAAAATCCTTTAGGAGTTTTTATCAGAATTGTATTGAATCTATAGATATGAGAGCACTAATATCATTCCAATATTGAGCCATTCTATCCATTAACATAGTGTAAGCTTTACATTATTTAGGTCTTTGAAGCTTTTCAATAAATTGTTATAATTTTCTACACAAAGGTATCCCACATATTTCATTTAGATTTAGTCCTAGCTACCTCATTATATTTTTATTATTATAAATTATATTTTTAATTAATTTTGTTTGATGCTAATGTTAGAAATGCAAATGATCTTATATCCAAGCAATGTTCAAAACTCTCTCATTAATTTAAATCAATTGTCTATAGGAACTGTTATGATTTCTAAGTATGTGATCAGGTCACCAGTGAATAGTGGTGACCTTTTCGGTTTTTTTCTTTCCCCATTCTTATAGATTGAAATCTCCCAGCAGCAGCTCTGTTGGCTTGTGGGGGTGGTGGGTGTGACCGACCCCACTGTCCCTCAGCAGTCCTGTTAGCGACGCTCTTGCCCCACGGTCCCTCCTGCCAAAGCCCCTGTAGTTTCTGAATTAGAAATTTCCCATTTCTGCAATCATCTGTTTTGATCATTTCTTCTGCTATGGTCTCTGGTCAACATAAACTTTCTAATATCCAAAAAAATCCTCTATTTTTTGTCTGCTGATTGTATCCTTTCTTTTTGTATAGTTGTTACAACCAGTATGTCTTTCTGCCATTAGAATGGAATTTTGGTAAGTGCTGACCTTAAACAAAGTCAGATATTTTTCCAACAAAATGAACTTATTGGGGGATCAACAAGAACTGCAGTTTGAGATGGGCAGTGTAATGGGGAACCATGTTCAAGCCCAGAGAAACAAACAAAGGACCGCACTTTTATGGACATGGGTGAGGCTGTTGTAAAGGAGTCCCTTGGAGGACACTGAAAGTTTAAGTTATAATGACTTTCCATTAGTTGAGTTATGGCCATCTCCTATTGGCTGAAGAGGAATTTTTTTCTTCCTCTTGCTAAGGCAGTAATATGGTGGGAGATGCAAGGTACTTCTGGTCCTGTTGGAGTCAGCAGTGTGTGTTGAGTGACATGTGCATGACAGTTCTCTCGTCTAGTGTCTTGACCCAATTTTAAGCAAGGTTTCTGCCCTGGCTGCTGTGGCTCAGTGGATTGAGCACCAACCTGTGAATCAAAGAACCAAAGGGCCACAGGTTCAATCCCCAGTCAGGGCACATGCCTGGGTTGCAGGCCAGATTCCTTTTGGGGTCGTGTGAGAGGTAACCACACATTGATGTTTTTCTCCCTTTCTTTCTCCCGCCCTTCCCCTCTCTAAAAATAAAATAAATGAAAATCTTTAAAAAAATAAATGAGACTTCTGTTTATGAATTTTTACAAAAGAAAAGAGAAAAACAAATAGCTAAGTCTGCCGTCTTGATCGTTTGTAAGACACATTTTTATCCTTTCTTCTTTTCTTCATTTCCCTTTTTCTCTTAAAATATATTTTTTGGGCAAATGATTTTCTAGACCTTTGTTTCCTCATCGATCAAATGGGGATGATGAAAATATTTATCCCAATGGTTTATAAGGAACATTATTGGTAAGATGACATCGATGTAAGTGCTTTGCAGACTGTAAAGATCTACACACATGGAAAGGATGACCTTAGCACGTTCCTTTGACTGGGCTTGTCCTTTCTGTAACTAGTGTTATAAAGCAGCTCAGCTGCATTAGAAATTGTGGTTGGCTCATTGTGAGAGGCTCAAACAAAATTTTATTTGCCACTTTTTGAGAAAATCACTTGCCAAGAAACTATTACATACTCTGATAGAAATTCACGTATTTTGTAAATGGAAATATTTAGTTTCAAAACAAATGCAGTTGTGGGTGTCTTTTTCTTGCCTACTTTTTTGTGCTATATTATTGGTATGCACACTCAATTAGGCACTTCTCCTTTGAAAATAATTTTACTTAAAAACCTTATTTGGTGACTCATCATATTATATAAATTTATTTACTTTAGCTTGGAAAGTTAATATGAACTGATAGAAAGAATGCTAAAATTTCAATGCAGACATATTTAAGGGACAGAATGAGTAATTGATGTAAAAGACCAAGTGGTTTGTGTTACAATATACTGAAATCTGCCTACCTACAATTTTTTCATATTCTTACATTGCACCAAAATAAGCAACTGTCAACAAAATTCAACAACAGCATGTGGAGTGCTGTTTTGTGTATCAGGTTTGTGCTAAGGGCTGTGGGATTCACAAGGAGGTGAGACCCTCCATTGTCCTCTAAAGGCGGGCACCAAGAAGTGGGTTAGGTGAAGCTAAGATATGAATTACCCTAGTATGTACATCACACCCTGTGGTGGGGATCAGGAACACCATACGGAGAAAAGAACATTTAACATGGGATTAAAGAATACTTAGGAGTTCCATAGACGGATAGTAAAGGAAGCCGTTCCAAGTCTCTGGAACAGTATGAAGAAAAAAGGTATTCAGTTGGGAAGGTAGGGCATATTTAGACAATGGCAAATGATTTCTTTTTTTTCTTTTGGCTAGAACATCAAGTATACCTAGCAGGAGATAATGCAAGCAAGCTGGCTTGGGGACATATTGTACTTAATACCATTTCAGCCTAGAAAAAGGATGGGGGCTTTCTTTGTGGCCAAGTATGCTAATTTCTGCAAATGTTCCATGGTAGCTTGTAAAGATATACTTAACATTTTATTATAAATATAGATGTATATAATATGCATGAATTCTTCTATATCATATCATTGTTTCGTCTGTGGGTATATTCTTAAATATCTTAGGTCTACTAGAAGTCACTAAAACTAAATGGTTTCTTAAATACGTTCCAATGTTAAGATTCTCTGACTCTCGGAATGGCCACTAACCTACAAATGGACATCACAAACCCCTGGATAGTGTTAATGTCTTCAGCAGAGGGGAGAATACCCATGGGCTCTGGGCTACACAGGCCTGACCTTGAATCTCCATTCCGCAAGTCCTTATTTGGGCGGGCCATGTGACTTCCCTAAGCATCATTTTCTTTATCTTTAAAATGGGGAGGATTGTGTCAACATCAGGAGTTTTAGGGAAGATTAAAGAGGTCATTTCCCTAAAGTGTTCAGTGTGCAGCAGATGTTCAATGGATGGCAGCTATCCTCATCATAAAAATGTGAGCTCTCAAGCCTAATGGAGAAGGATGCTTCAGTTAGACCAGAGAAATTGTGTTAAGCTACAAAGAGGTATTATCCAATTAAAGCAGAATGTAAAGAGAAAGGAATGAGAGAGATAAGCATGGAGTTGGAAAGCATGCGTGAGCAGGAGGGAAAACAGATCTGGAGAAAGGGGTTTACAGTCAGGAATCCAAAATGTGGCTCCAGATCCCTTAGCCACATCTTACAGAGTCAAAGGCTCTGAGTAGGAGAGGAAGGAGAAGGAAATATCGAGGGTGCTTTCGAAAGGGAAAATAGGGCTGGGCAGTTGAAAAGGGGGAAAGAGCAAAAATAGGATTCCTAATGCTGGGATGAATTGACCATACCTTCCCAGTTGGTGAAGAATAAATAAGAAAACACCCTGTCTTCCCTAGAGTCAGGAAGTGGTGTTATGTGGACCAAATTCCACTCTCTTGAAACATTATTTGAGAAAGAACCTGACATAATCTAGTCCAGCCCACTACTTTAACCCAGGAGGAAACTGAATCTTTTGGAGATTACATGGCTTGCCCAAGGCCACACAGTTGCTCAGCCCAGAGCTGAGGGTGAAAGGTCTAGAATTGTCATGGGCCTAGCTGTAGCATCTGCGACCTTTGGGAGAGTGAAGACATGGAGTAACTTGAAAGACAGTGGTTGTGGCTTTAACTCCTCATGGCAGTAACAGTTAAGCCAGATATGTTAAATGTGTTCAAAGCTAATTTGTAAGAAAGCTTAGCTGCGTGCAGTTTGTTCCCCAAATGCTGACCCTGTAGTGATGGTTAGATTTGTACGCCAACCACCTGAGTTTGTTAGAAAGTGGTGGGGAGGTAGGAGGAGAGGGTAGGACCCAGGCCTCTACTGCATTCATCAACATAACTTATGGAGAGCCTACTGTATGCCCAGTGCATTTTAAGTGATTGCCACATATTAGTGAGCCAATCTGAGAAAGAGCCTGACCTCACATTCTAGCTTTCTTGCCCCTAAAGTGTAGCAGAAAAGCCAGTCTGGATGTGAAGCTCTGTCTGTTTCATCACACAGCTCCCTTCCTGCCCACTGCAAGCCCTACCTCTTTCAGCACATGGATCTCAGATCCTAGAGCGCCCTCTGCTCTGGCACCTTCCATAACATCAAGTTTCGGATCTGGTTTGACCTCGTTTACCCTCTTAGTAGTTTTCCCCCATGAATATCTGCCCATCTGGTGAGACTGTTAGCAGCCCAAGGCTGGGAAACCATCCCTACAACCCCTCATCATCCTGTGGTCTATAGCACTGGGCCCTAGATGCAGGCGTGCAGCACAAATTATTGAGCCTTCGTGTCAGACTGAAGCAGAAAAGCTGTGTGTTGACTGATGAGATACCCTTCAGAGATGAGAGGTGTGGCAGGGTTTTGCTGGGGGGTCCACTAGCAAAAACCACCCCAGGAATCTCCACTGAGAGGATCAGGTAGTGAAAACTATGTTAGTGCCCTGGAGGCAGCTCCCTTAAAACGGACTATTCTAAGAGCTCTGGAAACGTCGTTCAAAGAGAACTGAAACCCTAAGTGCCCTGAGTAAGCACTACGGGATTGTCAGATGAAAGAGACCCTCTAATCATGAAGCATTTTGATGATTAACAGAATTTTATGCCAAGACTTAAAACCAGATGCACACCATAATAATTAATCATTTTGGCTCTTTTTCCTGAGAATAAAGGCACAGTGAAGTAGAAAGACAGTAAATTTTCTTTAAAAGTTTGCATATTTTTATTGGGGTCAAATAACCTGATTCTAAGTACTTACATGGCCTCCGATTTCCCTATTTCATAGTATGTCTGTCAGTAACCTCAATAGAGATGGCTTTGTCCAGACTCAGAAAAGGTTGCTATCCAGCCAGAGCTCCCTTCCCCCCAGTTACTGCTCCTGTCTCCCGTAAATGTAGTTGACTGGTGAATAAACCATTCAGCCCATGCAGTGCACGTGTATCGAGGCCCTACCATGCACCAGCCCCTCAGAGGTGGAGTTTGATGTGCTCACCAGAGGCAGCCCTGACCTGTCAGTTGAGGGGGGTGGGCTTCTCCATCGGTTGTCTTGGTTGGGGTGCTAATTGGCCACTTCTGTGACTGAGGGTTATTTTTCCCTGCTTTACTTTTCTATATTGATGGGACATAGAGTGTTTGCAGCATCACAGAAGCAGTTAGAACTGAGAGTTGTTTCAGAGCTTAGAGAACTGGATTTATGTACTTCCAGCACTTCATTACGTTTATGCCTTTTTTCTCCTCTTTGGGAAGTTGCAGTAGGGCCCCACTGTGCTTATGCTGGGCACTGTTCCAGACACTAAAGATGCACACGTAAGTCCTCACTCACAGGAGCCCTCTGGGGAGGACAGATGTGCACAGGGAGGCCTCCATGCAGTGTAGAGACTCGGTCCTGTACGTGGGTTGAGTGCTGTGGGAGCTGAGATGAGGACGTGGCTGCGTATGCTGAGGAGAGTCAGGGAATACTTTGCAGAGGGTATTTAGGTTGGGGCGGGTGTAGATAAGTAGGAGCTGGTCAACTGAAGAAGCTGGGGGAGGGTGAGGAACATTTCAGGCGGAGGGAACAGTGTGTGCAAAAGCAGGAAATCTGTATGAGTTCATATCCTATTATCCAGAACCCTTGGCACCCAGATGCATTTCAGAATTTGTAATTTTGGGGGGCAGCAGGGCGGGGAGGATATTAGAAGGGTAATACAGAACATATATTACACTGCAAGCAAGGTTCTAGTCAAACACATGAATGTATCCAGAGCAAAACGTTTGACCATTCATACTAAGTCGTATTAATTAAAGACTATTATTAATAGTGTCATATCAGTTAAGTCATGTTTTGCTACTACCAAATGAGTCTGAATATCAAACTTAGACCCCCTCTAAAAAAAAGTCCATGGATTTTTAAGCCTTTTGGAATCTTGATTAAGAAGATTGTGGCTGCAATAACAGCAAATTCCTAGTGCTCTCATCAGGCTGACCTAGGTCATGTGCCCATCCCTAAACCAATCATGGTAGCCAAGGGAATAAACAAACATGCTGAGTGGCCATCCAAGTCCTAGGCTCAAGCTCACACCTGGAGTTGGGTGATGGGTTCAGCCTGCCTGGATCACAGAGTAGTATCAGGATGATATTGGCAGGTAAAAATCACAGATGTCCATTTTATGAGCACCACAGATGTGCCCACATTATAGACCTAGATCACGTAGTTCTAAAGCAGAACCAGGGTTTAAACCCCTTTCTGTTTCATTCCAGAGCCCATGTTAGACTATGGTGCTCGAACATGCCAGTTGAATGTGGACCTCCCCCACGTAACCCACTGCTCAATTATATGATGCAGACAGTTAGAACCTAGCAAAGTATATAACAAGGTGCTAATTACATGGAGTGCGGAGAACCATTAGTTGACATAATGTAGAGAAATAAGAGACATCCACAGTCAGAGCTGGAGCTCAGCCTCGAAGGATGTGTTGGCAGAGATAGGAGAGACTTTACCTCTGGTTTCTGCTGCAGGGGCTGTCTTGTAAGTTTGGTTGCAAACAAACATTGAATTTGAGGAAGGAGTAACGGGCATATTTTCCTGGGCTCTGAATGAACCTATGAGACCAAAGGACATAAATTACAGGGAATGGTAACAAGAGGAACAACTTCACTCTCATTTATTGACCAGTGAAGGGAAGGGATGATTGCGGTTCAGATACTCCACGCTGGCTTCGGAGGTGCTCAGCACACAAGTGTGGTGACAGCAGACAGAAACAATTCCTTCTGGCCACGCAAAGGAGTGTTTTCTGCTTTCCCAGGGGGTTCCAGAAGTTGAGCCCTTCAAGTGTATCTGGCCCCGTGCCCCTAGATTTTAGTGATGAGGAATCTGAAGTCCAGCGAGTGTAAGTCCTTGATAAGGTCATAGCTAGTGCATAAAGAAAAGTAAGGAGCTAGTGGTTTATGGTTTTATTTCATTTGGTTTTGTTTTAGATTTTTTTTCTGAAATTCAATAGTGAATTCAGGCATTGTTATTCTGTAGCAGTGCGTGGTTTGAATGTTGTATGTGTTTTCCTTTTAAAGGGATTTAATCAAATAAAAATGCACTGTAGTTTTGAAGTAACTAATGAGTGGGAATGCCCGCTCCGTGAGTGTTGAGAAGTTTGTGGTCAGAGGTGTCCATGCAGTTCCTCACCCAGCAGATCCCAACACCAGAATTCACCAAACATCTGCTTTGTACTCATGGGTTAGCCAACTCATTTAATTCCCAGCAAGCCCTCTGTGATTCAGATTATTATCCCAGTTTTAGATGAGATAACTGGAATAGGCAAATAAGTAAGATGGTGAGTTTAGCCTCTTAAAGGCGGGGTTGGGATTTCTCCTTACTCCTCAGCCACGCTAGGTGATACCATCTCGCCCCAAGTTTTGGTACTATAAACCCTCATCTCTTGGATCATTTTGCCCCATAATCCTCATCCCTTCCTACTCTGCAACCAGATATTATTACATTTAATTTAATTATTGTCAATGTAATTATAATCGACTCACTGTGCCTCCAAAAGGCCCTGCCATTTTCCTCTCTTGGTTTTTAAATTGTCCTCTTACCTCTTGGGCCCCCTGCATCCCTGCGCCCACCTCCCCAGGGTTCCCCCGCTGCTTGGCCATCACCAAGAGAGTTGATAGCTTCTCCAGACATTGGCTTTTCTCATCTTCAGGGACAGTAGCCTCCCTGTCTTCCTAGCCTGCGGGCTTGCTCAAAATAGACTGGCTTCTTTGAAAAACACTTTGGCTGAAAGAACTGTGATTTCCCCCCCGCTCCCTCTTAAAGCTTAAACTCATATGCTCTGGCATATTTTATATCAAGGAATCTTAAAACCAAAGGGAACCAACGGACCAACCCTCTGTTGTTAGAGATTAGGAGTGTGCAGCCCAGGTAAAGTTACTGACTCAAGTTCACACAGCAATACTACTTTTAGTTCTATCAAGTGGGCCTCTCCCCAGGAGCAGTGAGTGGGTGGTAGTGCCCTTGGCTGTACTGGAGGTCCTTGCAAGAGCCAGTGCGGGACAATCGCAGTCTTCACTGTGTTTACTATGTTCCACTAGATCACACAACATCCCTGTTTTGCTTTGGTTTTCCAGACACAGACCCTGAGCCAGGGTCCCAAGTGCAAGTGGTTCATTTGGCAAGTGGTCTCAGGAAACCCCAGTAGGGGAGAGGGGAGGGGCAATGAGAGTGGGAGGGGAGGCACCCAGTACAGGTGTGCAATCCAGCCAGTAATGCTGTGGGCACCTAGGGCTCCATCCTGCTGGGGACCTCTGGGAGACAATGCAGCACAGAACTCAGAATTACTCAACAGAGGAACAAGGAGGCCGGCATATTTGCCCACCAACTCCTTTTCATCATTGTTTGAGGGCTGCTTTAGGAGCATTACCTCTCCGCACTTCCAGCTTGCTCCCAGCAAGAACAGTGTGCCCAGGCAGCACCACAGGTGTTCCCAGCACCCTGCCTTTGAAACGGTGAGTTGAGTGTGGAAAGGACATGGCAGGGCATGGGTGGACTCCAGACTGTCCCCGTTTGCAAAGATCACAGGAGGAAGCCTCATCAGCAGTCAGAAACAGGAAATTCCGTGTATGTGTGTGTGTGTGATGCACAAACACTAATTTTGATTAACTATCATGTTTGCTTCTCAGTCTTGGCAATTCTGAAGCTCAGAAACATGTATGGCTCACCTCTAGCTATTGGACAAGACAATCTCTGTCCAAAACTTACCCTTTTATTTCGCTTCTCTTACCTATTTTCCATCTGACCCAGTTTCTTTGTATATTTGTCTTACCCTATTTGTGTATGCCTTTCAAAGCCTCCTGCAGTCCTTTCATGGGAATAGGTTGGATATAAATAAATACAGATACAGGTTGCCCAGCTGAGAAACAAACATGGCATTAGCCGCAAGCACCTGCCGGGCTGCCGGCTGGTGTGCAGCTTTCCATGAAGGTGTTCTGCAGCAGGGCTCCTCCCGGAGGTCCCGACCGCCCGGAGACCATAGAACTGCCCACGTGTGGGGTGTGGTGGGTCGTCGGAGAACTGCAGATAGTGGAAAGTGCCTGCGTTCTTCAGAGTGGCCACAGAAACGGGAGGGCCTCACCCTCTGGCGTGTGAAGTGGGAGACAACCCATCACGTGGGTGCTGTGGCCAGGAAGCCCCTGAAGGCAGATTGGAGCCCACTGAGTTGCCACTTTGCTGTGTCAAGATTCTGGACCCTTTTTATACCACGGAAAGTAGACAAATAAATGCAGGCAAGTGCCACAGAAGCAGCTTCCAGAACTGCTAATAGCTGGGACCTCACTGCTCTTTTTCTAAAGGCTAATGTTGAAAACACTTGCTTCTGTGTGTAATTTTTATTGATTAATATTTCTACGTCTCATCTGAAGAGTATGTGACAAATTTTCTTTAATGAGTATGTTTTACTTTGAAATGGAAGGACAATGAAAGGCATTTCCTCTTTTGAATGTTTGTTAATCATGACATCCCCCCAGATGTCTTCTGTTCTAAAAATAGATGTTTCCCTAGAACCATCCAAGGTAGAATTCGGCCTGCCACTCTGAAATCTAAGGTTAGGGTTCTTTTCTTTGCTGGTCACAGCACTAAGGAAAGGTTCTCCCCCGATCCCCGTGGACCCGTGGACTGCAGGGCCGCACCAAGGCTGTCTTTGCCCTTCGGGTTCGTGTTTCCGAGAATATTTTCAGGTGGACGGAGGGAGTGGAGGACAAGTAAACGTAGACCCCACTCTTGTTTCTCTTTCTTATGTCCAATGATCAACAGTTTTACCTGTGCTTCTCTTAAAAGTTATGTATTTATGATGCCTTCATTCTGACAAGGATTTAAAAAACCTTTAAAAACTAGTGACTGTAATGTAGAAGGTAACGAGGGAGGAAAATGGAGCAGAGGGTGACTTTGGGATGGGAAAAGAGAGACAGGAAAACCCTGCTGGGTGTGGGTCACAAATTTTATTCTGGGCTTTGTAGCAACCAAAGCAAAGCAGGGCACACAATCAAATACACGACTCATAGCTTAAAAAGAAAAAAAAGCTAGTTCATTTGGGATGCAGTACAGAGCTAAGCATTCTGGAGAAGCATGTGTGCAAAGAGGATAAGACATTAGTCCTTTGACTCAGGACGTCAGTGCCCTATTCATGAGGACAAATAATGCACTGCCCACCTGACACCAGGTGAGCGCTTCTCAGGTGACGAGCACCACCCAGCCCGTGCAGTCACGGGCAGGAACACTGTGTGTCAGATGCAGCTACTGTGTTTGTGAAACTACTCCATAGGATTTAGGGTCTGCAAAAGGCTTTCCCATTTGGGTTCTTACTTAATTATTCACAATAACCCTGTGAGATATTGGCCAGAAAGACATTGTTTATCCATGAGGAAAGCAAGGTTATATAGTTAGTAATTGGTGGGCCTGAAATATGTAAATGCAGGATTTTCAGATACACCTTTTCCATTACTTCATGATCTAGGGAGGGGAAACCATGGTGATGGCAGTGTGGATATTTAGAATCTTAGAGTCTTGGGATTTTTAGTTCTAGAATCCTATGCTGAGTCTGTGGCCAGGGCCCACTCCCAGGCCCACCAGAAACTGTGTGGGGTTGATCAGGCCCCTCTTCTCCTGGGGGCTGCGGTGTCTTCGCCGGGTTGGGAGGGGGGCAGGGAGAATGACAACTCGCCTGGGAAGATGCATCCCATCTGGGCCAGCCTGTTCATCTCCGGGTTTCTGTGGCTCCAGGCGCTTCCCCAGACTACTCTCCAAGTGTTCCCAGTCATTTTCACATTAGCACTGGCTCCGTGCTTCAGCCAGCTCAGCTCTGTGGGCCATTCACCCTCCACCCTTGTCCCAGCCTACCAGGGGGCGGATGTTGCATGGTGCGTCTTCCAGGCTGAGAGAAGCCAGAACTCCCTCCGAGCCTGAGGCGTCCCGCTGCGCCTTAACGTGGTGTTAGCAGACACGGTTTTCGTTGTTACTGATCGATACTTCATCCTGCATGGATTTTTCTGAGGAAGATTCACAGTGGAAAGTGCCTGGGGCTGGATCCAGACCTGGCGAAGAACTCAGTTTTATTTCTTCTTTCCTGTTTAAGTCTCTTCTGAGCCCAGAGATCCCCTGTCCACGTCTTGGATTCCTACGCGTGAGCCATGTCTCTGTGGAGGGCTTCCCGGGGGGGCAGAACGTTGTTAGTTTCCCGTGCCCAGATAAATAAACCCTGTCCTGAGCTTTAGTTTTCAGGTTTGTTTCTGGCATTCCTTCGCCTAAAAGTTTCTGTATCGAATAAAACCAAAATGTTTAGCAAATCCCAAGAAATTCCTTATTTAATGGAAAAAAGAGATCCCTGAGCTTATATTTCAAAATGTGATTTCCATGTTCCCATTGCATTAAGGCAAGTTCGCCCCGCCAAATCCCCAGATGTCTGGTATGCTTTTCTAAAACTGCCTGCGTTTAACCCCCAGAACGCATTTTGAGTACCTACTGTGGATGGGACTCTCCTCTGAGCCCTGCAGGAGATAGAGCAGCCCAGGGAGACTCAAAGCCCCTCTGATACAGCTGGAAAGGTTGCTGCAGAATCAGTAAGAAGTTTCAACTCTAGCCCAAGGACGAGCTTTCCTCCCTGCATTCGACCTTTGACACTGTGCAAGACCCACCCTCAGAAGGCCCGCCTGAGGCCTAGGACCAGCCTTGGCGACTTCTCTGGGAACTGTGTTTCCTTCTTCCAGCACCTTCGAAGATTGGGTTTTTCTATTTGCCAAGCCTAAACTGCTCTCCTAAAACGTTTGCCTGTGATTATGAAAGCAATTAATGTTCATTGTTGATGGAGAGAAAAGCAGAAACAGAGAGACAGATTGCAGAGAGAAATTAAGAACAACATAATAAAATAAACTCCCAGCACTGCAAATCTGTCTCTCTGTTCCTGCTGTTAACATTTTGGATTTACAAAAGTATATTTGCCTATAGTTATTTACTCTCACCCCTAGCCAATTTTGTTACTTTCCAATTGGTGGGTAATAACTATTGTTGGGAGCAGTTGTCCTGTGTCATTAAATAGTCTTCACAACCTTGGTTGTCATGGCTGCGTGACCTGCAGTACAGATGAGGCGGTGGTTCTCTCCCCGTTTCCTTCGTGCTGGACTTGGGGATGGATCCACCCCATTTTTTCAAGCCTGTCTTTAAGGAAGGTAGCTGTGGCATGGCCGCCCATCCGGGGCACACAGCTCATGCCTGGTGCCGGGCCGGTCTGGGAATGCAGAAAGAAAAGTCACCGCCTGCCTCAGGAGGGGTGGGAGTGCAGACCCTGGCTACTGTGATACTTGGTATCAGGAGCCATCCCCTGTGAAAGAGCTTGCTGAGTCATCTAATACAAAATCCGTTCAGTATAATCTAAGAGTTATGTATATTTTATTGTTCACTAAGCCTGAAAAGTGGTCTTAGGGTTGGGGTGGAGAGAAAGCTCCTTAAGAGCAGCTGTCTCTTGAGCTGTTTCTTGAAGGACCAACTGACACAGAGGAAGGGGTAAGGCAGAGGAGGCCAAGAGCAGGAACGGGGAGGCTGGGTTCCTGCCAGGGCTTTACTCTGGCCTGAGTTTAGGCCCCTGCGAGGGTGTCACAGGAGCTGCAGCTGGAGCAGTCTGCAGGGGACACTTCCTGAGAGGCCTCTGATGCCCCTCCAAGGAGGTAACTTTATCACAAAGACCTGGCCAAGCCACTAAGACTTACGGATGGAAGCCTGAGCTCAGCAGACATGTTCTCAAGAACACTCACTGTGGTGTCCGCTGGCAGGGACGACAGACCTGGGGGTTTCTGGGAACAGCTAGTGGCTGAGGACTCCCAGCCTCCTGGCCACGGGAATCCTGACTTGTTTGCCGCTGCCCGGAACATACCAGGTGCTCAGGATTTTGTTGCATCTGAGAGAGGCTATGACAAGATTCAGGGAAGGGTGCTGAGGGCGGTGGTAGTGAGAACAGAAGGGAGGGGCTGTTAGAAAGACATTTGGGAAGGAACATGGATGAGATTTACTGACTTTAGAGCCAAGAACCCCAGTTTTCTAGCCTCGAGCAAAAACTAGAATGTGACTTTTGAAAAGGTATTTGACTCTAGGAACCAATTGACCAATGGAATGTTCCTAGACCCTTCAAAACCCTAATCTCTGCTTTGTGAGTTATATAGTTGGGTTCTGTTCAATGGATCCCTTCTTCCCCCAAAATACCACCTGTGAAATAAGTTAAACACCATACTGTTTTCACGTAAAAATATTTCCTCAAATCCACTGTATAAATGAATTACTCTCTGGGGACTCAGGTAATCTAATTTCCCCTGCACAATGTCCTCCATTCACATGCCTTGCATTGCTTAAGGCCAGCATACGAATCGACTGCTTCTGAAGGCTTATGAACCATAATAAATGTCAATATGAGATCTGATTGATTTCCTACAGCCTCACTAGTCGTGACTTCATTTAGTAACTTAATACTAATTGTGTCGCTTTGATTACCTTTCATTTTCACCCTGTTCCCGGCACTTACTAGAGTGCCTAGAACAAGTGAGGTGTCTAATAAATGTCTACTGAATGAAGGAGGACTTTCAATTCTTTATAAATGCTCCTCAGCCCTGGCCAGGGGCCTCAGTTGTTTGGCGAGTCATCCCATTAATCAAAAGGTTGTACATTCTATCCCCGGTCAGGGCACATACCTGGATTGTGGGTTCAATTCCCAGTGCAGACACATACGGGAGGCAACCAATCAATGTTTCTCTCTCTCTCTCTCTCTCTCTCTCTCTCTCTCTCTCTCTCTCTCTCTCTCTAAAAGCAATGATAAAAAATGTCCTCAGGTGAGGATAAAAAAATAAAATAATAAAATAAAAATACTCTGCAGAGAAATTTTAGGGAGGTCGAAGAGAACTCCTGAAGTTCAGGGGGCATTAGGTTAAGAGGTGAAAGCAGAACTCAGGCCTCGAGAAAGGGGCACTGACCCACTCCAGTGCACCATTCTACCCCAGTACCTGGGCACATAGTGGGCACTCGACAAATATTTGCTCACAGACCAGCCCTGCTGTAGCAATGGCTCATGGTGAGCCGCAGCCCTTGGTCCGAGCCTGCGCCTTAGACAGGAAGACAGCCTTTCCCGCGCGCACTCGGCCTTCACAGAGCACCTGCGGTAGGGCAGCACAACGGCGAGCACTCGTGGTGCTCCTTGGGTTCTAAAGAGCTTTCTCACTTTGAACCTCGCAAACCACCCTGGGAGATACCCTCATCCCTTTTCCAGATGAGCAGAATTGGTTTGGAAACACTAAGCTATGCATCTAGGAGGGTGCAGTGAAAAGGGAAGCTGGCACTCATACCTGCGTCCACCTGGTTTCAGAAGCTGGCTTCTGGGTCTCCTTCCACCCACTGAGTGAGCAGTGGTGACTCTGAAGCTGGTGCCAGATGTCAAAGGGCTTAAATCCCTGGGCCGTGCTTCTCTGTTGTGTGACCCAGAGCAGGCTCTTCCTCTCTCTGAGCCTCAGTTGGTAGTGTGCAGGCGAGAGGCAAAGAACTGAGGGGCACAGAGCAGATGGAGAGGAGCAGCTGGACACAAGATTATTAAGGAGAAAATCTCCTGGACATGATGCAAAGTAAGGCAGGAAAGAGGGGCTTAAAATTAGAGCCATTTATTATTGTTCTCAAGTCCACAGGTCAGCTGGGGTGGTTCTGCCCATTTGGGGCCAGGCATGGCCGACCGTGCTGGCTCGCTCATGCATCTGTGGTCGGCCGGGAGCCGGTTGATCTAAGGGAGCCTCACACACGTGTCTGGCAGGTGATGGCTGTCCACCAGGGTGACAAGGGTAAATGGACCACACACCCTCCACCAGGCCAGCCCAGGCTTGTTCACGTGCCAGTGTTGGAATTCTAAGATTGTGAGCAGACACATGCAAAACCTTCCAGGGTAGGGGAACAAACTCCATCTCTTCGTCGGAAGGGCTGCAAGGTCGCATTGCCACAGGCATGGGTTCAAGTACAGTCACAGTGATTGGCTGGAGCTGACATGACCCATTTCTCTCGAGACCCTAGAATAGCTACAGACCAAGGCAGAGTGGCAGGAGTTGCATACCTGGACCATAGAACTAAAACCCTCGTTAGAATCCCCTCCACTAATGGGGCTTTACTGATGTGTCAGCGCGTACAAGGGATGATGTGGGAAATGGCTCTGCAGCTCCGTGCCATACTCACTCCCGCTTTGGTGTTGAAGACTTTGCTCCTTTTAGCACATGCTGGGAGAGACTCCGGTCTTGTCTCTGTGCTGGGCACACCTGGGCATCTCTAGAGCTGGGCTGGGTTTTCATCGAGATTTGTGATTTGTGAAGCCTCTGGATTTCTCTCTTCAAGTTGTCTACTAGAAAGCTTACAGCTGAATACGTGATCCACAGCTAACAAGTAGGAAGACTGCCTGACATGTATTTTTGTGCTGACTTCACTTTAAGTTTCATGTTATTCTTCCTTGTACCAGATCTCCTTCCTGCTTACGTACTTATGTTTTGTTTGATTGCACTGTATATTTTTGTAAGTTGTAAGTTTTGAATATAGTAGGTGATAAGTAAAATGACTAAAAGCATGAATGAGCAAGCAGAATGACTTATATACCCAGAAATGTATTGAGAGCTAAGGTATTTTTGTTTATTTGTTTATTTTTAATAAGTTGTACTGGAAGTCCTACATAGAGCCAAACTTCACACCTGGAAGCTACATCCTCTGGAGCGATTTTTCTTGTGGGAAGCCTGCAGCTACCCTTCTTACCACTAGATGACACTCCCTCGTTGCCATCTCTAAGGTGGACTGTGGGACATTTGTGAATGGCCCCTCTAACTAAGGTATAAAACGTGTGTCTCCTTTATGAGTGGATGTGCGCACATTTGGCGGTGGAATGAACAGGTTGGGGGTGGTGTCGCTGTGTGTGGGCGGGCCTGCGCCTGCCTGTGCGACGCTAGCAGTCCAGGTCGGCGGTTCCCAGCCCTCCTAAAAGCCACTTCAGGGCCCTGGGCAAGATGTGAGAATGAAGACTGTTGTAGAGAAGCTGACATGAGCCTAAACATACTCGTTTGTTCAAATTCTCTCTTACTCTGAGATTATGTCCTTTCTAATTTTTTGGTATTAAAATGTCTTATGAAATGATAGAGTAGATGGTAGAAATTCTTTTTTTGTTTAAAAACAAGTCTTACTTGACAATTAAAAGGTAACAGATTCATAGAGCCTTCAAAGTTCTTTTGGAGAATTTAAAATTTTTCACCTATAAAGTTCAAAATTCTGAAAATCCATGGTTGAATAAGAGAGGGAACAAATACAGAAATACTTAGTGCACTCCTCCTCAGTACGTTTGTATTGTCAGATCCTTAACAGGATCTGAATTTAACCGTGGTTTTTAAAAAGGCGATATTCAGAAAAATAATCTAAGGGATATTCCCCTTCCTGCCCTCTGGCGGGGAATCCCACACCCAGCCTTTGAGAAGTTAGGATGCTCGGACCTTGGCAGTTATGTTCCACTGTGATGTTCTTAGCTTTGTGGACATCGAAAGATGATACAAGCAATTAAAAATCTGCTTGTTTTGTTTTAAAGCTGTTGTTCAGGACACTTTCTCTTACAACATGTAGTAGACCTTAAACTTCCACATAAGAAAGTTTTGGGATACTTTCTAATGGACTATGGGCCTGTTTTTCTCCTTTCAGATAACAAAATAATGTGACACGTTGTATTCTATTCTATTCTATTCTATTCTATTCTATTCTATTCTATTCTTTGGCCTTGGATGCCAGCGACCTCAAGTTCAGATTTTATACTCAACCCGAACAGCTTTGTTTACACTTAAGATGAACACATTTTCGGTTTCCTGGACTCTTCTATTTTCATCAACCTTATAATGTCTTTTATAATAAGCCTTCCAAAGCCTACATTGGAGTGATATATACTTTAAAAACAAATAGAATTGTTTATATAAAAAATGGCATTTTTTGGAAAGTGCTGAATCAGTCAACATAAAGTGCAAATGCCTCCTGGACTATCCTAACAAAAACCCTTCAGTATTTTCTCATTCGAAGTTATTTCACATATTTAAGCCTTGTTTCCTGGACTAGAATGTGATCCCTTTGTTTTACATGTTGTTTTCAGTGCCCCCCCCAGTTCCCAGATCAGTGCCAGGCCACAAGGGAAGTCTGTGAGTGCTCGCAATAGACTGAGCCACTGTTCCGTGTGCTCTGAGGGTTGGGAGAGCTTTCCCAGACAAGGTGCAAGGGGTCTTCACCTGCCGAATCCCAGCTTCTCCAGTGTTAAAGTGCTGGCTGTGTCACCGACCTTCTGGGACTTCACAGTTGTTAAGTAGGACCTGCAGCTGAGGAAAGGTGGTGAATGACAACTTCCAGAGTCACGAAGGTGGATAGAAATGTGGTGTTGTGGAAGAGCTTTCAAGATGAAGAAATGCTTTGTAAACTGTAGAGCATTGTGAAATTCTGTCTCTTTGGTTTACAACTATTTGGCTGCACTGAACTCTCACTTCGTGCCCCTGACTCAGTTCCAAGGGGCTGTCCTGGTGTTTATGAAAGCGGTCTGCATGGGCGCACCTGGTGCGCGGCTGCGCGGCTGCAGCTGGTCGTTGGGGCAGCGGTGCAGTTGGCACCAACATCTGGCTGAGCATGCTTTTGTTCAGTAATTAAATGAAAGGTTGAATTATTAAACTTGGAGTAGCATATATATGTTTTGTTTTTCTAGTATAGTCTTAAGTATGCACGGGGAAATAGCCTTAAGGAGACGGAGTAATATAAAGAAAACACTTGATGAAGTTACATGGTGACACCAGCGTTTTCTATTATAGTAAAACAACTAAGACCACTTTAGTGGTGCTTGGTGTTATCTTTACACACATTGATTTAATTTGGGGCTTTGCATTGCATTAACTTTTTTCTTATGCAATTACAGTTAATTATGTTTTCAGCTTAGAGAACTCGAAATAAGCTATAAATTATCACTTGGGAATGAACTGAATTTAGGTAAGGAAATATTATTATGTTATTTCTTTTGTATTCTCCATACAATCTGGCTCTTCATCAGTGTGCAGCACCTAAAGTTAACACGAGGGAAGCCAGCTGGCATCTGAGGGAGCGCGTCCTAGGGCTGGCCGTCCTCCGTCCTCCGGAGCGCCCAGGCCTGGTCTCGCGGCGGTCGCCTAGGCAAGTCTGCAAGCTTCTGCTGAGAGCAGAAATTGGAAATACCTTTGGGTAAATAAATCCCCAAAAAGGGAGAGAATATATGTGAGAAATAGTAATAATTCCATGGTCTGGGTCCACTTTCTTAGTCTTAACCTGGTCAGAAGCTCTGTTACTGAATCTGGTGCCTGTGCTCACCCGAGGAACGCCCACCTGCTGTGAAACCTGCCGAGGGTCACACACTGCCCAGTCGTCTCTCCCCGTCAGGCCCCTCTCCCGTCGGCCCCAGCTCTCCTCGCCCTCCACCGAGGTTTTATTTTCTATTCATAGCTTTTCAAGTATCTGAGTCGTCATGATTTGGAAGGTAAAGCAATAGCAGTGAGAGACACTCATTTTACAGAGAAATGGAAAACCTCGCAAGAGACTAAAACTGCCCAATTCTGAGTGCAGTAGCTTTCTATTTCTGTACAACAAATTACCATAGACTCGGTGGCTTAAAACAACACAGATGTGTTAGGTCGTAGTTTCTGTGTTATATACAGAATATATTATACTGATACATATTATGTATGACATCGTCGTTTCTGTAGGTCTGAAATCTGGGCACGCCCAGTACCACCTGGTGTTCTGCCCAGGGTCTCCCAGGGCTGAAATCGAGGTGTCCCGCAAGGCCGCCCTCCTCGCCTGGAGCTCAGGGTGATCTTCCAGCCTCCCTGGTTGCTGGCAGAGTTCATCTCTGAGGCCCGTTTTCTTGTTGGCTCTGAGCTCTCGGAGGCCACCCACATTCCTTGCCATGTGACCTCTCCATCTTTAGGCCAGAAACAGCGTGACAAATCCTTCCTGTGCTTTAAGTCTGTGGCCAGCCAGAGAAAACTCCAGGCTTTTAAAGGGCTCAGTGATTAGGTTAGGCCACCCAGGTAATCTCCTTGTCTTAAGGTCAGCCAGGCCATTTGACATAAGCTGATCATGGGAGTAAGATCCCTCACATCCTCAGTGTTGGTGGCTGTCCCAGCCTGGGGCGTCAGCTGGGAAGGCTGCCTCCCACACTCTTCTTTTGCAACCAGAGGGAATCTGCCCAACATCAAGTGAACACCAGGCCTCCCAGGGAGGCCCACAGAGGGTGCAAATGCACGTAAACCCTCTCTGCCCCTCACAGTCCACAAAGCACTTCCACTGCTGTGATCTCACCCCACCCCCCAAAAAAGAAGGAGCTCTACCACCTTTTCATTTTATATGTGAGGAAACTGGAGCCCAAAGAGGTTGAAAGATTAACCCCAGGTAACAAACCCAGTGACTTGGAGCTAGAACTTATGACTCAAGAATGAGACCCTCCAAATCCTAGACCAGAACTTCCCTGGGGCACGTCGTCACTCTCCAGGAGTCCTGTCATGGGAGACACAGTGAGACACAGAGAGCAGTTGAAGACCAAGGAGTAGATGGCATAGTGGCATTTGGGGGTCTGCAGTAGCTGAGGACGCTCGATGAAAGATGGACACAGGTATGCAGAGGGGAGAAGGGGGCTGGGGGACAGTTTGAGCAAACGCAAGAACGAGCGAAGCACGTTGCAAGAGCAGGAGGGAGGACTGAGAAGGGTTGATGACCTGTCAGACACGCAGGTCTGCTGCGGGTGTTAGACATTAGGAAACTGTTGTAGGTTTTTGGTGGTGGTGGTGGTGGTGGTGGGTTTTTTTTAGCTGAAGAGTAATGTAAACTAGCAGTGTTTTAATGGAGAGCTGATGGTTCACGTAACCTTCACCCACTCCGCATTTCCACCCCCAAATATAGGCGCTAGGCCCATTAATAGATCATGAAGTCGGTTTAGTGGGTGTGAACAGTACTTAAACTATAGAATTATGGAATATATTCTTATTGCAGAGGATGCAATAGGGTAATTAGTATTATTTCTTGAAACAGTTCCACTTTGTGTGTGTGTACACATGTTGTGTTTTATATAATATACTGTGACATAAAATATGTTCCTTACTCTGGGTTGCTGTCAGAAGATTTGAAAAATCCCTCCCAGAGAAACTCTTGCACACAAGGGCACAGAAATGAGTACGGTGGCATTGCTGGCAGCGCTGTGTATAATGGCCAGTGACTGGGAGCACCCTTGGTGTCCATCCAAAGCAGAATAGATAAGGAAATTATGGGCTATGCATGTAATGAAATTCAGACTAACAGCTAAAAAAAAAAAAAAGAAACTTAAGTCACATGTATCATCACAGACAAAAAAACAAAGATGAAAGAAAAAGTGGTTTCTGAATTATAAGTGTATTACATAAAACTTTGAAACACAGAAAACAATGAATTACTTATGGATCTGCCCATTTTAGTAAGGGTTATGTGCATGCGTGAGAATGACAGCACCAAACCAAGAGGAGTCGTGTGGCTGACGGAGGAGAGAGGGGAAGGGGACCGGGGAGAGGGCCTGTCTCCAGCAGCTGCTGGGTTGAAGCTGGGCGACGGGAACTCGGGTGCTGTGACGTCATTCCCTGTAGCTGTCTGCAGGCTTGCAGTATGCCATCATATGTGTGTTTAGAGCAGAACTGTAGGATAATTCATGAGCCAGGCTGGGAGGAGACCGACCTGGACACTTTCGAGGGTGTGGCTTTGAGGCCACGTGGGCCTGGACCGGGGTGGCAGTAAGACTGGGCCCTCTCACACAGCGGATGAGAGCAGCTATGACACCTTGTATTTTGAAAGGGATTTTCAAAATAGGGAATCACTTCTATAGGCAGCTTCTTATTTTATGGTCACGAAATAGGCAGGGCAATTGTTTATTATTATAAACTTCAGGAAGGTGAAATTTAGAGAAATTAAATGACTTGGCTAAGACAAGACAGGAATGTGTAGTGAAGAGGGGAATTGAATCCAGCCTGCCTGTGATTTTTCCAGTCTTTCAAGACTGGCATATCGGGCCCACCTTTGGCCAAAGCCCAAGTATCATTCTTCACATCTCTGTTTTTCATTTATGTGCATCACAAGCACATGATCATGTGATAAAAAGATGTTGATTGTGAAGACATCTCCCATCCTCATGAAGCAAGAACGTTGCTACAGTGGTCCTCTTTGGCTCACTTCCATCTTGAAAGTGCAGGAGCAGGCCATCGGCGGGGCTTCCCTGTGGGACACGTGGCACGTTCCCCGTGTGATGGATGACACTGCAGAGGGGACATGGAGGTGAACCCCTGGTAGCTTTGTGCTGGCAGAGCTTCAGGAGGTGTCAGAGGTAAGCTGTTGGGGGAATGAGGCCTGATGTGACCTCTGCAAGAATGTTTTCAACCAGCCTGTTTGTGGAAAGAGGTGTTTAGACTGGGGCCAGATGTTTTCCTTGGGAAAAAAAATTCAACGAACCCAGACATCTTCCATATAGTAAGAATGAACAAACAAAAGAAGTGGGTGTGTAACAAGAAAAGGCAAGTAATGTGAATGGTATTGTTCAGAAGTGGTTTCACTACATAAATAACGGAAGAAAAGACAAAAACAGCCCTGGTCAGTGTGGCTCAGTTGGTTGGAGTATCGTCCTGTACACCAAAACGTTGTGGGTTCATTCCCAGGTCAGGGCACATGCCTGGGTGGCAGGTTGGACCCCCAGTTGGGGTGCATGAGAGACAACCAAGTAATGTTTCTCTCTCTCTTCCCCCATCTCTCTCTCTAAAATCAGTAAACATATCCCCAGGTAAGGGTCAAAAAAATGACAAAAACAAATGTTTATAGTTCTGCTGTGTGATAGCTATGTAGTTCTGCTATGTGATACTATGTCAGGTTTTATGAACATTATCTCACGTAATGTTCCCAGCAACTCTATGAGGTAAGTGTTAATATCCCTCAACTCAAAGACAAGGAAGCAAGAGCTAAGACATGGGTTTGTTTGCCCCACATCACTGAGGCAAGCCCTGTAGCCAGGATTTAAATGAAAGTTTTGCTCTACTACCCACATCATTTCCTCTGTGTTAGAAAGCAATGAGATTGAAAGAGAAAAGAACAGACATGTCGAAGCCAACATGTGGTTACCGCGGAAAGAAGCAGATTTTGGACAGCCTGGCACCCTGGGCCTGCAGACTGCTGGGGTTCTTGGTTCAGTTGAAGGCCCTGTTCTGGTGTGCTTTACCCAGCATGACCTGCTTGGTGGGCAGGAGCTACAGTGAGCAGCAGAGAGCAGGAGGCCCGGCAGCCCCCAAGGCCCCCCGCTGCCCAGGGCCCAGCCACAGGGCCCTGCAGTCCTAGGAGCTGAGCAGTGACTTCCCTGTAGGGGGAAAGGGGAAGCCATTCTTGTGGCATCACGAGCTGAAATGCAGAACTAATTTCTCCATGGAAACCAGGTCCTCCTTGGTATTGGGTTCTGGTCTGCAGTGACGAAAGCCACTGGACTGGCTCTGTATGGGCAGGTCCGGGAGCCCCGTCACCATGTGTAACACACATTCTACGGGACTTGTGTTCATTGTTTAGCTTTCAGGTGGACCTTTGGAACAAAGTCTGCCCGTGAATTGAGAACAGCCTACCTGGGAAGAACATTGGGCTTTGAGGTATTAGCGCTCTGAGTTCCAGTGCTGACTAAGGGGAGGGGGCTCTCCTTGGTATTGGGGGCTGAACAGGGACTCTGCTGGGGGCTCTACATTTTGTGGGGGGAATTGGACTTGCACAGAGGTCAGTTGACATTTCTAAGGGTATACAGCTGGGGAGAATCGAGAGCTGAAGCTCAGGTTCTTTCCAGAAGGAGTCAGATCAAACCTAGATCAAATGCAGAAGCCAGCAGAGGTCGTCTTCCTATCTTCAGCCTTGTCCCTCAGCATCATTGTGATGGGGGGCGGGGGGCAAGAAATCCACGGGCTTTTTAAAAACATACCAAGTCCCTGGAGCAACTGTGGCACCAGCAGGATGGTGATGCCTCTCATACCGGCTCCTGCCCCTCCCCCCACTCACTGTCTGACCGCCCTTTCTCTTCTCGGTGTCTAGCTGGAAATTCTTACTGTAAAATCAGTAACCGTTCAAAGTCACCAAGAGAGGGGCCCAAGGACAGGAAGAACATGAGAAAGTAGTAAAATGGGGCGGGTAGGAGTGGGCTCCATGGGGTGCTGAGGGCACACGGTGTGGGGTTGCCTCTTCCTGCCAGGCCCCCCTCTGCACCTCCTGCCCCACAGCCCAGGGACCCCCTGGATTGCTGGTATCGTTGGCTCCAGTCTGCTTCCGAGCCTTCATAGCTCTCTCTCAAGCTGGGATTTCTGGCCTCTGTGAGCCAGCCCCTACGCTAGCCCAGGAGGATCCATCCTGACCCAGGTGTGGCCAGGCGAGCCCATCCTCCCAAATCAGGCTGTTCCACACACTGCCGTAGGTGCCGATCTGGGCCTTTCTGGAGTCCCAGTGGTCTCCTGGGCATTGGCCGCAGACATGTGAGGGCGATGCTCACTGTCCCTCATCCTCCTGCGTATATCCAGCAACCGTGAACCCACTACCTACAATGCTCCAGTCTTGTGTGATGAGCTGGGGCAGAAAGGAAATTAAGATGCAGCCCTAGTCTGGAGGAATTCACAGGAGAGAGACAGAGAGAGGGAGAAAAGTAAATGAAGAATTTTGATGCATGAGGAAGGCCCAAAGAGTTTGAGAGCAAAGATGAGTATCTGAGTCTTGTTGGGGTTAGAGAATTGAGAAGCCTTGTCTGAAGAGATGACATCTGAGCTGGGCATTGAAGAGGAGGAAGATTTTACTGGCTGTGCAGGGGGTGGGCAGTGCTGGTGCTACAAGTGAATCACGGGGGTGCGGTGTGAACAAAGGAAGTCCAGTGTTGCCGGAGCACAGAGGTTCGGGATGAGCCGAGTTTGGGAAGTCAGGTGATATTGTTACTGCACTAAGTGTGTGGGCTTCTCTCTTTAATCAGATTGGGATGGGCAGCTGTGAGATGGTGCTTCCACGTAGATACCGGTGATGCTGGAAAAGCGCTATGGACAGAAAGTCCTGAAAGCCAGACACAGTGAACCCTAATAGTTTGTTTTAATAAGCAGTATGGTTAGAACTTTGGAAATTCAAAGAGCCTGAAATTGCATGTGTGTACATGCCAGTCCAAATAAGCATCCCTTACTGGTTCTTGTATTTCTGAAGTTCTGTTAATAATTAGCTGCACCTCACCCTGGCTGGTGTGGCTCAGTTGGCTGGAGGGGTGTCTGTAACCAAAAGTTTGTGGGTTCAATTCCCTGTCAGGGCACATACCTAGGTTGCAGGTTCAAACCCTGGCCCAGGCACGTAGGGGAGGCAACCAATCAATGCTTTGCTCTCACATCGACGTTTTCCTCTCTTCCTTCCTCTCTCTCTAAAAGCAATGAAAGAAAAATGTCCTTGGACAAGGATAAAAAAGTGAAAATAAAAAGAACTAACTGTACCTGTACTGGAGGGGAGACCATTCCCCCCTTACTTATTAGTGTAGAAGAATCCCCTCACCCATCCCCCTGAGATCTGCCAGCTCAACGCCCACTATTTGAAGATGTCAGGTACTGTTACACCCATCCTACACACAGCAACCCAAAGGGGCCAAGAAACTTGCCCAAGGCCAGTGTGAGCGGCAGGTCAGGGTTCGCATCTGTCTGTCTGTGTAACCGCACACGCCGGTTTCACTGGAGAGGTGGCCGGGCTCCCAGGGACGGTTTCCGCCTCTCCTGACCCTCAAGGTCGGGACAGGAGGCCTTCCGCCCAACCCCATCGCTGCCTTTCTTTCCCAGCAAAGGTTCTGTTTGGTTTTTGTTTTTTAAATCACAACCAGAATGGCCTTGAGGTATTCTTTGTTTGTGTTTTTGTTTCTTATAAGTATTCATTCCATCTTTTATTAAAAACATGTCTTTAGAGAAATCACTGAGCAATGAGTAAAATGTTGAGTCTGGGGGAACATTCTGGTTTGCGGGGACACCAGCCTTCCACGAGCGACACAGTGTGTGCCACTCCTCTGTGGGCAGACGTGGAATCAGAGTCATGACGGCATTGAGGTTTTCGTTCTCTCCCTCTTCTCCAAGTGCAAATACAAGGCAATTTCCAAAGGCTCTTTATCATGAAAAAAGAAAATCTTCCACCACATACCCGAGGTAGCCATTCCTCTAACCCAATAAAAATGCATCAAATATCCACCTTCTAGAAGATTCTGTGAAAGCATATTGCTAAGAGTGTTGTATTTTATAAACTGTAAGTTGCCATCCAGATTGTTCTTAGAAACCTAAGACTGGGCCCATGGGAACACACCGAGATACTTAGTTTTACCTCCTCGCTCCAGATGGAGACCCTCGCTGGGGCTCTGGGTCCAGGCACTCCTGTGTGTGGAAGAGGCCCAGATTGCTAGTTGCTTCGACAATTCCCTTCCGACTCCGTTTGGCTGTGCTGTTCATGATGGGACTGTTTTTCTGTTTGTTTCTGCTGTGCGAGGTGGGGTGGGGGCCCTGCAAGCTGGGGGAGGACCCTACCCCTTGTGGGGAGCGCAGCGCAGGGGGAGCTGAGAGAGTGGCAGGGGTTGCTGGGCCCTGGGTGACCCTGGCCCTCCTGGCCTGGAATGCGGCTGTCCAAGAGCTACAGCCAGCAACTGGGACAAGGGATGGCAGCCAAGAAACATCGGAGCCACAAGCTTCAGGGAACAAAGCTGGGTGAGGCAGAAAGAACTATTGCTAAACCAAAATATTTAACTAGATTTCACTTTTTTCTTTCTGTCCAAATTTTTTGCTTGAAAGTTTAGCTTTGAAGATATTTCTTTTCTTAATGTTCCAACAATATTGTTCTTTTAATCTTGTTTTTGGGTGGAACATAGACTATTTAGATTATTTCTAAATTATAGCCTCGAATTTCTCAGATTCCTGGGTATGCTTTCCGTCATAGGCCTTCGGTGCTGCCCAGAATCTCCTTGCTCAAACAGGCGAGTGTGTGTGAAAACAGCCTGCCTCAAACTGACATTTGGATCTTTAGTGTGTGGTGTGTGTTTTGCAAATTTTCCAAGAGCTGCTAAATTGATTGCATATATTTATAACATGTTCAGAGTCTCCTGAGTCTTAGTATAGTGTATGCCAGTTCTTCCTATAGACAATACATGCTGGAAAGAGCATAGTAACAGAAATGTTTATAAGGATAATAAGGTTTATAGAGAGAAAGTTTTCACTATAAACCATGTTTTCAGAGAATACAACCTTTATATTTCCCTTGGACGAACAAAACGAGAAGCCCCCTGGTCAAATACTGAGCTTCGCTGATTAGCGTCTCTTGCACACTCCCCCCGGGACATCCACGACACTTGTTTTTAACAAGCTCAACACCCCAAGTGAGTAGAGCCTCTTCATCCACAGCCTCCCTGGTTAGGAAAACAGACCCCATCCCCACTCCCAAGCTCGACTCCGACCCTCTAGGTGCTCTCATCAGGGAACCAGCCTGTGTCAGCCACACAGGGACTGAGCCTTGAATTGCTTTTCCTTCTGCCCTCAGCATTTACTGAGTGCCTGCTGGGAGTCTGACACTGTGCGGGCCCCCAAAGTGGCCCTGAAGAACAAGCCGCAATTCAGGCCTTTGTGGTGCTCCCAGCCTGTGGGGGGAGAGAGATGTGCTCCTGAGAAAAGGCTGAGCCGAGTGAGGAGGATGGCCATTGAGAGAGGTGGGGAGGGCTACGTGAGCGGGTGGTAGAGTTGCCATGCGCCCCAGAGCCAGTCACATGAGGCTGGTTAGACCTGGAGGGACTGGTAAGACCTGGTCTGGTTAGACAGGTGAGAAAGACCTTCTAGGCCAGGGGAGCAGGAGCAAGACTCAGGGGCAGAAGGAGTCCAGCCCATGATGTGTGTTGGGAAAAATGACAGTTTGGCTGGTGGTCTACCTCAGGAGTCTCTGGAGGTCAGCCAGGGCACATACCACGGCCAGGGGCTAACTTTCAGTCTGCAAGCTTTGGTAGGTGTTGAGAAGAGGACGGCTGGATGCATACATGACATCAAGTATAAGCACTCTAGAGGGGTCCTTGTGAAGACCAGGATTGGACTGAAGGTCACACACAGGTCATTATTTCACTGGGCCCACGTCCCTCCAGCTCTGTGGCATTCCCCCTCCTCCCCTCCACTTTGCGTTGTGCTGGAGTCTTCCACTCAGCCAGGGACTCGGGCTGGTAACAGCAACTAAAATGGTCTTTTGAGGCAAGGACCAAAAGACCTCAGGGGACAGCATCTGAGAGAACGCCACCAGGCACACTTGCTCCTCCACCACGTCCCATGAACGCTTCTCTGTACTCCATGCTGCTGTCAGTGGAGTTGCTCATGTTCTTCCGGATGGCAGGTGCCTCAGGCCAAGGCCAAGAGCAGTGTTTCCATAACCAAGCTCCCAAGAGGGAAAAGGAGTCTTCTTCTTCCATTCTTCCTGTAGAGCCCCTGCACAACAGACGCACTCCACTGAGTGCTGACTTTTCCTCCCAGTCCCTCTAGCCATATAATTTATGAGGATCCAGAGAAAGAAAACCATATTATTGTGAATATTCTTCTGTAAGAACCGTACTATTTGTACACTACCTAGGGTGAAAACAGGGGACTCAGGCGGGCTCCACCACAGTCATTCAGCTGTGTGAGGTTCAAGGATAACCCCAGGTTCAGATCCCTCCCACCTCTGACAACCAGATAACCTGGGATGGCAACTGCCTCACAAGACTGCTGAGTGCTTATTGTTTCTCTTAGAACTTATTTCTTAAAGATCCACAAGGGTGTGCGCCACCTGTGTTAGGAGCAGCACAGCAGAAGTTTCGCCGTCTTGGTGACACCTTTTCAGCTACCCAGGCTCTCTCTGACCTTTTACTTTCTCTGAACCCCACTTGCACTTACCGTCAGAATCTATAGTTAGGACCACGTGAAAGCCTAAGACCCTGCATGACATCAGGCACAAGTATTTCATGTAGCTTAGTTTTGTCTCCAAGCTAAATTGTATATCTCTGTGATTAGGGGCCATGTTTTATGTGTCTGTGAATTCAGCCTGTCTCTAACCCAGTGGTTGCACGGTATGTACAGGATAAGGATCGACTGATTTGCTGTGGCTTTTTCTATCCAAGTGGAAATACGGAGGTTCGTCCCCGAGGAGGGTCCGCGTCCCCTGGGCTGGTCACCATGTGCTGCCGCGTACTCGTTCACGCCGTCACACACTCACAGACCAAGCCCTGCTACTCGGGGCCCTTCCAGCACTCACTCCTAAATGGGAGGCTCAGACTCCTGCAAACCGTCTGCTGTTCTGCCCAGACCTTGGCCACCTGTGAGGACACAGAAATTCTGTGAGTGCCTCAGCACGGAAAGGATCTGAGACCAGCAGCCCCGCCCGAATTGGAACGCGGGTGGCTGCACTCCATCAGCGGGGTGGCATGCATTCCCCTGGCAAGGTCTTGCTCCATTTTCTTTGTAAAATCTGATGAGGAGCATTTTTAAAAAGTAAGAACGGTTTCACTCTGCCACTCAGCTGTCGGGTGGACGCTGGCAGGGGCCCAGGGGAATGTGTGTGCATTCGAGGGCCAGCGTGGCCTCCCTGCATTATGTGGGGAGGCTCCCTTTGTGCCCACAGACCAGGAGCTGCATAGAGCCCCAGTGTCTTCCCCACAATGACCCAGTATGAGAGGTTCCTTTTCAGCAGCGGCGCTACAAGTCTCACTGAGATGTACTTTGGCTCTGTTTTCCTGTGAGCTTTCATGTCTCAGATTCTGAAACATCCAGGCTTGGTTAGTGTCATCTTTCTGTTATGACTCCATCTGGTAAAAGCCTATTTAGTTTCCCTTCCAAAGTAACTGATTTGAGCAGCAAAAAAACCCTTTTTTTTTCCTAAAGACTAAAACAGCAATTAAGATTTTATAGCAGTGTGGCCTTGGGAAAATACCACTAATTAGCTACAGTCAATACCGTGGATTAGACAGTGTCCTGTGCAAGACTGCCCCCAGGCAGCGCTCTGGATTTCAAAGCCTTACCCTCTCCCTGGAGTGCCTGTCCCCTGGTCTTTCAATGGTCAAATCTTATCATCATTTTGCTAGCTCAGATACCACCTCCTCCAGGAAGCCCTCTCTGGTCTTTTACATATTCCCTTTCTGAAATCCCAGAGGGTTTTGTTTGCTCTTCTCTTAGAACCCTTATTTTCTTCTTTGTCCTATCTTAATATCTGCCTCCATGACTTTTAGTCTTCTATAAGATTCTATAAGAATCTGTCTCCCTAATCATTAAAATTCCCATAATGCCTAGCATAGTGCTTTACACATACCAGACAGTTTTTAAATATTTGGGATGTGGGGTAGAAAAGGAATGATTGGGAATTATTTGAATAAATCATATTCAATCATTTTGTTTTGTTTTTACAGTTTTCAGTTTTAGTTTTATTGAGATATAATTGATATATAACATTGTATTAGTTTTAGGTATATAAAACATATATATTAATAATACATATATGATTACCACAATAACTGTAGTTAATATCCATCACCTTGCATAGTTATAATATTTTTCTTATGATGAGAACTTTTAACATCTGCACTCTTAGCAACTTTCCCCCACACACGCAGCATTGCTAACTTTAGTCATGTTGTCCATTACATCCCTAGAACTTACTTCTCTTGTGGCTGGGAGTTCACAGCCATGTCCACCACCTTCCGCGACCTCCACAACTGGTGCAGGACTGTGCTGTCTGCCGACGGCGGTGACGGCAGCTAAGCCGTGGCAATGCCATCATGGAACACTTGCTACATTCTAGACATGGTGATAAGCACTTTACACGTATGCTCATCTTAATGACAACGAAACTCTGTTTTAGAGAGAGTAAACAACTTGCCTAACAACCCAAAATGGGTACATGACAGAAGCAAGATTTGAACCCAGGTCCATTAACTACAGAGAGCCAACCATTAAGTATTCCATTACACTAAAAACTACTTGTCATTGAGCAATTCTTGTTATGTGAGAGCAGGCCTTTCCCTTTATGGGAATACCTTCAAGGGTTGGGCGGGGGGGAGAATTAATGCCCTTGTGAGATCAGCCTAGGATGAAAGCATTTCGCAGCTAGAAAGAGCGTCCCAGGTCATCATCTACCCTTACCCCAGCTCCAGCCACTGCCTGCCGGCCTGCCTGGGGCTTCCGGGACAGGGGAGCGGGAAAGTGGGCGAGCCTCCCCAGGCAGCTGGACTTAGCGAGGAATTGCCGTAGGCCTGCCAAGCCTGTTTTCAGACTGGCTACTTTATAAATGACTATAATTGCACCAGCCTTTGGTGGAAGACTTTGAACCTAATAAAAATGTCAAACTCATTAAGGAGTTCCCCAAACTAAATAAACCATGAAGAGGCTGTGATCTTTGATGGCTTTAATTTTTCGAATCACAGGAACGTGGACAGACATGGCTGCCGTTTACGGTGCTACTGAAATGTCACCATTTATTGCTTTAGCATCATCTTGCCCTGGAAGTTTGGTTGCAAGATCAGGAATCTCTTCTGAAAATATTGTAGCACTTTTTTTTTCTCTATGTGACAAAGCAGCTGTGTGTAGGAGCATTCCTGTACGGGTCACAAAGCCAAATCTAGAATAAACACACGTTTGATTAGCCTGGAGTCGTGGCCAGCATCTCATTACGTTGGAAATTTTTAGCATCAGGCTGGAAGGGCTTTTTTCTCTTGAGGGTAGCTTAGGAAAACCATGGGAAAAACAGAAGGTGCACCAAGGAAGGTTTCACACATGGGAGAAGGGGTTTCAGCTGGACCTTAAACGCTGGGTTTGGAGCAGCAGAGGTCTCGGAGACAGAGGGGTGGAGGGAGGCGGCGAGAAAGAAGGTGAGCTGACTTGAGCTAAGGGTTTCATATGGGGAATGGGATGGAGCCAGAGAAATAATTAGCACACTTCTAATAAGTTGTTAAAGTCCTCTTAGATGCCACATTCTGAGCTAGCAGCTTTGCAAGATTGCTTCTAGCCTCACGACAGTCCTATAAAGTAGGTGTTATTGTGCTCAGTTTAGAGATAATAAAATCTTAGGCTCATGCAAATCCAGAGACAGAACGCAGATTCGTGGCCCCCGGGGCCTGGCAGGGGGACGGGTGTGACTGCTGATGGGGGTGAGGCTCCTTCGGGGTGAGGAAGTGTTCTGGAACTGGACAACTGAGACGGCTGTACAACCTGTGAATATGCTACTGAACTGTATGCTTTAAAGGGGCAAATTGTATGGTATATGAATTTATGAAAAATAATCAGGTAAACCGAGGTCCAAAGAGATTAAGTGACATTCTCAAAGTCATGAAGCTGGGGCTTCCTGGCTCCAAAGTTTGCGACCTTGCCCCTAGGTCAGGCTGCCGTCTGCCCTTTCCTTAGCCATGAGGTTTGCCACAGAAACGCGCTGACATTGTCCGACAGATACAGTGTGGAACCCAGTGGCTGGTGGGTTTCTGGTAGGAAGTAACACACTCGACGGTGGCTTCGAAGACAACGAGAACAATTCTGGATCTTCCCCAGGCCATGATGGAGACCCTGCAGGGCTGGCTGGCTCCCAGGGCACAGGGACTGACAGAGCCTTTCGATGGAACAGTTTTGGTGCCTTCAGCCAGTGGGCTGTGACAGGTAGGGTCTGTGGAGGGGACCACATTGTGAAGAGCTTCAACTGCCCTCCCCTCTGGCGGGGGATTCAGTGCTGGGGGCAGTGGTGCACCACTGGTGCCGGAAGGCTTCCCAGCAGTGCACAAGGGGTGGGGTAGCGTGAAGGTGTCATGGGCCAGGAGGGCCAGCGGTGGCCACCCAGACACTAGTAGGAGAGGGTTCAGTTCAAAGTTTTGATAGTGCAAGTAGAGAGGAGGTGCGAATCTCGGAGAGGATTAGAAGGGGAAAAAAATGATAGCCTTGGCCACAGATGAAGGAGAGGAAACAGTTACAGAACCCTCCTAAGTTCCTCTCCTTGTTACCTCTGGGTTTTACAGGCTGGAAGGCTGGAGACCTAAAGGTGTGAAGGGCGGACGTGAAACAGAACGTGAAACAGAAAGGAGACCCAGTGTGAGAAGATAATGAAAGAGGCTGGGGATGCAGTGCGTCTGGGATAGTGACGCTAGGGCATGTATCAGGAGCTGTGCCAGCTTCCTCCCCAGGCCTCCCTCCCAGACGGGGCAGCCGTTCCCCGCCCTCCCTGTAGGGGGCAGGGCCAGGCTGCTGTGCCAGTGACAAAGATGTCAGAGTCGTAACACTGGCAATCCAAGACATTTTTATAACAATTTACAAATCACTTTGACATCTTTTATTCTACTTACTGACACCGTTTTATGGTAATCCTCTGGAATGGTGGGTGTGCCCTGCATGACACTGTATAGCTGGATCTCTATGGCATTCCATTCTGCACTCTGGGGACTTCAGACCCAGTGCACTTACATCCAAAAGATGGCCTCAGATGAGTGGCATAGGGCGTTCAAGAGGAAGAATCAGAAGAAAGGCCTGAAATATCGGGATACAAGATGGGACACTCCACCAGTGCATGGTGGGGTGTGTGTGTCATCTCCATCAAATAGACCGACACCCTGTTCAGACTTAGGGGAGCTCCAGAAACGTTCACACAAGCACGGGCTGGGAAATGTGTGTGTATGTTCAACGTCGATTATCGACTGTTTTAGGCATATAAAACATTGCCTGTATGTGCAAGCCAGAAGACGGTAAAATGCATCCTTAAGTACCTAAAGAAAAAAAGAACTGTCAACCTCGAGTTTTATATCCAGTGAAAATATTTTTTAGAAATAATGGCAGAACACATGCTAAGGAGGAAAATAAAGCAAGAAATGTCATTAAGAAAGGCATGGAGTAGGGACCTCATTTTTAAGTAGAATGGTCAATGGAAATGTTGCTGGGAAGGCGACAATTATGCAGAGACTGCAAGTTGGTGAGGGCATGAGCCGTGAAACAAGCAGCAGTGCAGCACGCGGGGCGGAAGACCCCGAGGAGAGTGCATGCCCGACACGTGCAGGAAACGGCAGGGAGGCCAGTGTGGTGGGAGCAGAGGGTCCAGGAGCAGAGGAGAAGGGGTGACCTCATGAAGTTGACAGTAGACCAGACTATTAGGTTTTACAAGAAGGATAAACATAAATCTTGTTTTCTAGGACAGTCCAAATTTATGCCTACTGTCCTGATATTATTTTATTCTAAATAATGTTCTGCTTTGGATGAGAAACTTTGTGGTAACCCTAATTAAAAATCATTTAAAGGCTTTGACCTATTCACTGTTGAAATGGGGGCCCCTGGAGAGTTTCTGCCAGAGCCCTGGTTCTGACAGGACTGACTGTCGTGTGGAGGGCAGCGATGAGTGGGCAGGACAGGAGAGGGGGCGCCAGTCCGTTGCCTGTTGGACGAACCCAAGCAAGAGTGAGGGTGTCTCGGGTCACAGAGCAGCAGTGGAGCCGGTGGGAGGCATCTGGGCTCGGGAAGGGTTTGGAGGGAGCGTGGCATACTGGGTGTGGGCTGTGCGAGGAAAACGGGAGCAGAGGACGACATTTGAGTTTTGGGTCTAAACGATGGAAAGGACGGACTAGCGCCCAGCTGGGATGAGGAAGACTGTGGGAGGAATGGATGGGGAGGGGAGATCAGGAACTAGATTTTGGATTGTGAAGTCAGTGGTGCCCTCTGGATGGCTAAGTGGAGATGTCAGAGAGCCAGCAGGTGGAAAGGTTACAGGTTCAGAGGGAGCTTCAGGCTAGAGAACAAGTGTGGTATTTAACTCTAAGAGACTGGACCAGCGTTCCAAGGGTAGGTAGAGGAGAGACGACAGTCGGGGACGGAGCCCTGGGATGCTGCCGTGCTCGAAGTCAGTGACCTGGCAGGACAGCAGCGCAGACTAGGAAGAATCAACCAGGGAGAGAGGACTAATCCCAGAGAGCAAGCCGGGCCAGAAGCCACCAAAGACGGTCTTTGGAGGAGGGGGAGCAATCAGCTGGGCCCGGTGCTCCTGCTGGGTCCTGAGAGAGGGTGGGCGTGACTCACCGTTGGGTCTGGTGTCGCTGGGTTTGGTCCTTGGCAGCCCTGACAGAGGATGCATCTGTCCGCAGTGAAGGTGGAAGTCTGACTGCAGCAAATTTTTTTTGAAAAATGTTGCCTCTATTTGTATGGGTCAGGGGGGTGTTTTAATTTGTTTTTTTGTTTTTTCTTTTCCCTACTTTCAAATACCCTCCTTGGTCCTTGGGAAAAGCAAAAGACAAAGGCACCTTTTTCCAGAGACCTCTGCAGCCTCCTTGGCACCGTGGCTGGCAGAGGGGCCCCAAAAGCAATGTGCTTTTCTGTCGTTGGCACCGGGCTCCCTTTGAGGATGAGGGCATCTTACGGCAACATGACAACTCACTTTACGTTTCTTGTCACGTAAGCTCCTGCAGCAAGGCAAATGCAATTTGGGAGCCGCAAACTCCACAAGGATACAAGACATACTTCTCAAAGGACTAGACCTCCCGGAAATAACCCCTTTTGAGTGCCAATGGTCATGTGGTTGTCCTTAAAATTGCGAGATGATGTTTGAAAACATCTTGGAGCGGGAAAGAAGCAGATCAGGATGACAGCCTAGCTTTTGGGGATGAATTAGAGGAAAAGAAAGAATTCACCAAACTTTGCAGAGCCAAGAGCTCAGCAGTGCTCCAGCAGAAAAGTGTTGGTAGGAGAAGAGAGGCCAGCTGGGAGCAATGTGGTCAGTGCAGTTTGGAGCCTTTGCAGGAGGCATTGTACAGATGAAGACGGTCCATCACTGGCTAGACACTGAGGCCAGCGGCCCCAGGAGGCCCTGACTGGGGAGTGGCAGGGGAAATCCTGTTTACTGGGAGAGGTGGGCTCTGAGAGCCACTGCAGTGGTTGGAGCAAGGCAGCGATACCGTCCTGGAAGTAAGAGGTAATGGCATAGGCAGGCGGTTCAGCTTGCAAGAGGACTCACAGGTGAGGATGGATGGCATTTATAAATGACAAGGACCTTGCAAGGTGACTGCAGGTAGTTAAGGTGTTGAAATGAGTCTCTCACTTCTGTACTCATTTGACTAACTGCTGAGACGCAGGCATCATGCACAGCACTGAGAATCCCAAGGTACGAAAGGTACAGTGTCTACAGGTGAGGTAGTCCCCCTCACTGTCGTTCGATGAACAAGTGTGTGGCCCCCACTGCACAAAGCATGAGGGCCACAATTGGGGAGCGAGGAGGTGGAAGCTCACTGAATCCCAAGTCCCACTGGAGGCACACAGCTGGAGTCAGACTAATGGGCTTAGTGGCGTGTGGGTGGGAGGCCCTGAGAAATTTTCCAACACAGACACTGGGGCGTGTGGAAGAAGGGGAGAGCCCCTGGGAGGTGCAGGGAGCCGATGAGTGCAGGCGTGCCCCCAGTCTGAGGGGAACGAGTCGGGGACGTGGGCAGGGGCTGGGTGGGCAGCAGCGTGTGAGGCGCTGAGGGAGGCGTGTCCACAGGTGCCGCGGTGTGCCGGCCGTGCCGCGCACCCTCTGGAAGGCGTTCGTGGGTTCAGTGGGGATCCTTCAGTTTTAAAAATGTGCTCTCTGTAGGAAAATTGTAAAACACAGAAAGTAGAAAGAAGAAAATAATCCTTTGTTGTTAGCATTCAGAAGTATCTCTTCCTGATAATATATAATTTCCTTTCCATCTTTCTATCACTTAACATTTACAGGGGATTTCCCACATTATTAAAAATTCTGCATAAATGTTATTTTGAGCAATATCTAACATTCCGTTATGTGAAAGTACAATAACTTATTTAATCATTCTCCCAGTACTGCGCTTTTGGGGTGCCTTCAGTTTTATGTAAATATAAATAAAGTTGTGGTGAACATCATGTGTATAAATCTGTGTTTTAGATCATGCCTTCAAGATTGATTCCCATAATTAGAATGACTGGGTCAAGGGGCATGAGTGTGTTAAGTCTCCTGATCCTTACTGCCAAAAGGCTTTCCAACGAATGCTTCCCATCTGCGCCTCAGCGGGCAGCATTTACTCCATACTCTGCAAAAGTGAATGCTGCAATTTAAAATTTGAAATCACTTAATCTTTATAATATTCTCATGAAAGATAAGGAAACTGAGACCAACAGGTTTTTCTCACTGGCTTCAAGTCACACAGCTAGTAAGTAAGGCACGAGACAGAACCGCCACCAGACTCGGCTAATTCGAGAGCCGTCTCGCCCCCTCTCCCTGGGCAGGTAGGGGACTCCTCTGGAGAATCTGAAATCTGGAGAGTGATGTGAAAGACAAGGACCTCGTGGCCTGCCCTCTAAAGATTAGCCAGCTGACACGAGAGAACCCTTTCTTCATGTGCTGCTTCTCGATCTTTGGGCACTTACGAGCTGAAGACTGATTATGTGGAGCGAGGGGAAAGAAGAACTGAAAATGTAACGTAGGTTATTAATGTTAATAAGTAACATATATGAGTTCATACAAATCAGCTCACAAAGAGGACCGGCTGCAATAGTTCCTGAACAATGTTATGTAGTTCAAACTGTAGAAGGTCATGTCACCAGGAATAAGGTTGAGTCATTCTCAGTTCAGCTCCATCTCTGATTCCTCCCACACCACGTCTGCTCTCCAGACCCCACGGTCACAGGTAATGACACCCAGGTCCAGGGTCACCTCAGGATTTAACGCAGGCTTTGGGCCAGATTAGCCACATGGATTTCATTTGCTGTCTTGAAAGACCCAAATTGGCCAATAATCTCACTGGTCACACATGGGAAGTGTAAGAAAAATAACAATCAGAACTACTATTTATTGAGTGCTCACTGTATGCCAGGAACTTAGAGAAAATGAACTCTGTCAGGCACATTTGGGGCCCCATAAGCAGTCCAAATTAAAGACAGGCTCCCTGGGGTGGAGTCCAAGACTGTTGTCAGCAGCGAAGAGGTGAACACTGTTTGCAGAGGGATCTCAGTAATTTAAGTAGTCTGTTCCACAGCACTTTGAGTCCTGCGCGCCGCTTCCCTAACTTGAAGAGCCCACTGGTACTAACCAGGGGACCCCATCCGACTCAGAGTAATTGGTGACCACCACTTGCGTGTCTCAGAGGCAGCACCACACGGGCTGGTGGTGCTTTGCCCAGTGCGACGTGTCTCCCCACGGCTAGGCTCTGCCTTCCAGCTTCTGCCCTCCTCCATCCCCCCAGATTTTATCCTTTGCTTGGGTCAGTAAGAGAGAACAAACTCTAGAGATGCTCCGCGACCAAACAGTGACCGCAGTGACCGTCCTTAGGGAGGCCTGGGGTTACACACAAGGTCATGGTAATTTTTTCACGACAGAACTTCTCAAACTGGCAAATGGACTATCCTTTGAGAAAAAGTCTGTCCCGCACCAGGAGGGACAGGTGTGCAGGACATTCCAAGTTCCAGGAGTTCTCTGCCACTCTGTGCTCGTGAGTAGACGCAGGCGACTTATGCACATTCACTCACATACAGGCGCGTCTCAACGATACTGTGGCTCCCGTTCCAGATCATCGCAACAAAGCAAGTGCTGCAACAAAGTGAGGCGTCATCTTTTCGCGGGTGGCGCAAAATTTATTTTAAAAAGCAACACCTGTGAAATGCAATAAAGCATGCAGTAAAACCAGGTCTGCCTGCATTTACTGGAATATACTCATGCAGTAACAGACTCTCCTTCCCTGTGTTGTATCGAATGCCTGTCTTCATCCCTCTTTACTCACAGAAGGGAAAGTGACACTTTGACAGTCACTCCCCAAATACAGATTGGCAGGATGCCCTCAGAGCAACTTGGTGTGTGTGAATACATACATATACCCATATGTATACTTATGTACATGTGCACTTATATGTGTGCATGTGGGGAGTGTGGAGGAAGAAAAGAAGAGAGAAAGGCTAGACTGTGGAGAAGACTGCATGGATAAACAGCATGGTGTCCTCTATTCTTAATAGACAACTATTTGCAGAGGTCCTAGCAATTTTAAAAGTGCACTTAGGTACCTTAAAAGAAAAAGCAATGGCGTTACAGCCAATATGTGTGCACTGGCCCCTCAGCACTGCTGCCCTGCCAGCCGGGCATCAGTCAGTCCGGTAAGTGTCCGTGGCAGTTCCCATAGACAGATTACATTTCCCTCCTGTTTCCCTGATCCTTCCAGTTGTCTGGTACCGTTATACTCATCCCCTATTTCCTGCATCAGGCATTTGGAGGGGCCTAGATTTTCCCCTGAAAAATGAAAGTGTTGACATTTTCCTTCTAGAACTAAATTGAGGGTGGTCGGTACCAGGCCAGCCTGTGCCATTTTGCTGCAACCTGCTTCCCACTGCCTACGTTTCCTACAGAAGCTAGTCTCTCTCCCTCAGTAACGCCTGTGCCCATTCCCCGTGGAAACTCAGCAACTGTCTTTCTTCAGTGACTCTGTGGACCCCTGCTCTGTGCTGAGCACTGGGGGCCCTCAGGATCTCACAGTCTAGACATAGAAGAGACAGCTCCACAACAACCCACCACTGTGTGACACGACCAGTGAGCAATTAGTGCTCTGTGTGGAGGAGAGAGAAGGGTTAACCCTGCCTGGGGGATTGGGGGGGCTTCAGAGGAAATGACGTTTCAGTCGGAACTTAAAGGGTGATTGCTGTTACCTGGCCGATGAGGGCCACTAAGGCAGAGCCTACAACACGACAGAGTAAAGAGGCAGGGAGCGTGGGCTGGAACGCCTGGACCCATGAGGGCCCCGATGAGCATGTAAGTTGGAAAACTAGGCAGGGGTCAGGTGTTGAAGGCTTGCAGCCGACAGAAGTTGAGGAAGGCTCTTTGCCATGAACTGCTGCTGTATAGAGGCCCTTAGGTCAGGGAGTGTCATGTCCCATTTGTAGCTAGGACGTTTGGGGCCCCAGGAGTACTGGGCCACCTGAAAGACACCTTGCTAGCCAGTTCTCAGGAGATGGATGGGAAACACAAGGTGTGTGGTCAGAGAGGGGCCGGGGCCCGGAGGCCTTTGGAAAAGGGCCATGAATGAACAGCATCTCTGTGTTTTTGTCAGTGTACTCACTGAAGGGGGATTGAAACCTTTTGTAAAAAAGGCAATGAGGCTTTTTAAGCTTGGATGAGCTCACAGTTTCAACTAATCACCCCCACTCCAGGGGTTTGAAGCAAGACTTCTGCAAACTTCTTTGTGAGATGGTGCCTGGATTGTAGAATTTCTGAAAACAGATGTTTCGTAGAGAAAATGCACAGAGGTGGCAGATCTGGAATTTCAAGAGCAAGCCACAGGCGGCCAGAATGGTCCCAGGCTCTGAGAGGTTGCTGGATTGTTAGAGTGTGAATCTGTGCGAGGCCTACCGTGCTGCTCTCGGGGCCCACACCCATGGAAGGGGCGGTTCCATGGCTGCAGCTGTTGACAGAGAAAAGAGGGATATGCAGCTGCTTCAACTTTTGACACATTGCTGCGGGATGGGAATGGGAGGCCATTCAACTTCCACTCGAGTCTGCGTCTGCCGCTTTGCCTTCTGAATTGTGCAATTGAAAAGGTCACACTGAGAAAGAGGCCCCAGCTGTGAAAGTGTTTCCCAGCCCAGAGTCAGGGCATTGATATGCTCCAGTATCCATTAGGCTCAGTCCAAGTCTCTCCAATGAGCTTGGAGCAAGGTGGGTGATTGTCACAGATGCTAAATGTGGCTGAAGACAGAGCACTGTTGCCATCAGTAAGAAGGACTTAGCAAGTTTATAAATTGTGCTTTTCGTAATAATTCCATTTTGGAGGGTATTGTTTGTTTAATAAAGGCCTTAACCACCTGGTGATACAAATAACCAAGATAAAGCATTTGTGGAGCCAGCTTCCTTGATTAAAAAGCATTGTGAGAGTCACCTTGACTTCACGGAAAAGCGAGTGCATTCTCATGTGCTAAGGGCCGTGGTCGCAGGCACAGAGTTTGCACACGCAAAGCAGCCTTTCCTGAAGTCTTCCAGAGCCTCGAGGCCTGTGGCAGTCCTGCACTGGGAGGGTTTTATGTGCGAATCAATTCAAGAAATGCTGTGTATTATATGCCCATGGTGGAGATTCACAAGGTCCACTGGCATAGTAAAGACTCTGAGGTATCTTGTACTCAAGAAGCCTGGTTGACTTTGTATAATTTAGCATTTCCCAGCTTTCTTATCCACTGAGCCATTGTTGTGTGTGGGGGGGAGGGGGGAGGGGTCAATTTTTAACACCTTTTAAAATCCTGCATATTCAGAACAACTTTAGGAAATGCTCATTTGGAAAACTCATACATAAATAGTAGGATTTATTGATTTGTCCATTATTTTTTTGACAGTGTTGAGCCAGCTAACCCTTAGTCAGAATATGTACGAGTATGTGGCATCATGTATACAAAATGAGTCATGATCTCTGTCTTCAAACTTCTCTTATCTAGACCCTGTCACCTTCATAATTCCCCACATCCACCCAGGCAAAACTGATCTAACCATGTCGATTTTTTTCCTACCACCGGTCTGTGTACCTATATCCACACCAACGGCTGCACTCTGAAGCGTGCTTCTGTCCACACGTAGGTTACATCCCATGTAAACCAGTGAACCCATGCAGAACCTATGTGCTCCACACACCAGCCCTGGTCAGGTGGAATGTAGGCCAAATTCCCAGCTGGCCGGTAGGCTTCCTTCTATGTGAGGTGTAAGCAAAGCTCACCTGGCTCAGGTGTAGCATTACTGATCTCCATCTATGGTCTAAATGAGGCTTTGGTGCCTGTGTATCAGGCCATAAACTCACTGAATAGTCTCCCTCGTCCTCTTCATGCTACAAAGGACATTTATTATGCACCTATGAGCCATGGAAGCCGGCTGCAGATATTTAGCTTCCATGGTTAGGGCTGGACATCAAATGGTAGAATAGAAATGTTTGCTTCCTACAACACCCTGTCTTTCTCCAAAATCCAGCTACTGTGTTTTGGCTAAATGTTTCTCTGTCTGCTCCAAATAAAGCCCTTCTTCCCAAATTGTTTGCAAAGAACTCCTCCTACTTCGTGCATTTCCTCGCCACCATTTGCTGCACGCTCTTGCCGGGCCCCATCTGGACTCAGATCTGGACTCAGACCCCTCGCTCCCGGGCACTGCCTAGTCACCACATCTCATTGCCTTCTCACAGTTTTATTGTTCCACCTCGTCAGAGACTTCTGGAGGATTCTATTCTGCTGGCTTACAGGATGCTGAATTCTCCTGGTTCTCACACATACTCCTTAGGACAGCTCGTCCAGTCTCCATTCTCCACATGGAATGTTTCCACTCATTTATCTCGCTTCTTTCCAACTACCAAATGTAATGCTGCAGGGAGCAAACCAAAGCTGTGGCCTTTCCCAGATATTTCTGTTTCTCTAAATGGAATTGTAAATTTCCCAGGTCAATTGAAATTAAAATATTAGGATTGTCTTGGGCTCACCCGTCTCCCTGACCTCCCGTGGCGGCTGCGACTGAGTGGTGTGTCGGGAAGCATAAAGGCAGAACCGTAAAAGATGTTTACTGCACATCTCTTGGTTTAAGCTGTGGAGCTGTTCCACTCTGTCTTATATTATTTCAAAGTGCTCCGTGGCTTTGTTGTTATGTATGTTGTTATCACTTAAAAGATGTATGTGCTTTGTTGGAGCCCTCTGTTTTCTGCGATTCTAGTGGCCATCCTATGGGAATAGTCGTGTCTGTCAATGACATCGTAAGCCTAGACCAGAGGTTTTACTCACTGCCTGGCTCACCCCTGCACTGGATTTTTGAGAAGAGTAAGATTTTGTTCTGACTTTATAATCACCTCATTGGAAAGAAGAGCCATAAATCTGAAATGTTTAAATAACTGTTTCTGAAATTACTTAATTAAATCCAGAAATGTATGGTTGGGACACATGCTTCAAGTATGGGAAGAGTGGGAGGGTTCAGTGCTGGTTGGAGTCAGTGCGGAAGGTCCCCCGAAGATGCGACTCTGAGTGTAGATGAAAGATGTGTAACATTGAACACAGCGGCAACAGGAGGCAGGGAAACTCGGGACTGTTGCTTCCTCCTTCCAGAGTGGACAGAGACAGTGAGCTAGACCTGGCAGGGCAAGAGGCATCTCGTGCATGCAGGTGAAACCCCCAGAAGTTACCGACACCAACGCCAGCTGGGTGTTGTGTTGGGTACTCTTACGACCAGCAGATGAGGCCTGGGTGTGAGGTGCGGCCGCTTGTGGGAAAGGAAGGTGCCGCCCTCCCTGCCAAAGGCTGCCCTAAAAATAGGACCTCAGAAAGGGCTGGCGTTGGGAGTAGTTCTTAGATTACACTACCTTCCATGTAAATCAACTGGCAGGCGTTTAGTTTTGCAAATGAGAACAGTGGGCCAGTGTTTTATAGCTCTCCACCTCTTCCCTGGCTCCTTCACGCTCCCCTTTTAAATGGAAATGGAAAGATGGAAATGAGGTCTGTGTGATGCCCGGGATCTCTGTTTTCAGAAAAGACAAACAAGGTCCCCTGACGGGAGGCTCCTGAGAGAAATACAGCTCCTAAGGGATGGAAGACTGAAAATAAATAGAAACGTCACTAAGTTGGGAAGTAACAAAATAAGACAACCAGTATCAAACCCCTAAACTTAATTCACTTAACAATGATGTGGAGCATCACTGAAAGAAAATGAAAGCCAAGGAAACAGGGAAACTTCCGGAGAAGCCCACGAGACGGTGCTGGGAGATCTGAGCTCAGGGGTCCGGAAGGTAGGCCTCAGGGGCGGCGGGACCAAGGATGAACGCACAGCGGTGGGACTTAGGACAATGGGGTCAGGGAGGCCAAGGCTGGAACCAGTCAGGACTCTTGAGAGAAGGGTAACTAGATAACCAGGGTGTCTTGTTGGCCCACAGGTAAGCAGGGCAGCAGGCCAAGTGGTCAGGGCAACATGTGCATTCGAGGAGCAGGAATCCCGGGCTTGGGGCCCTCATCATGTGACACCAGACAAGCGACTAAGCCTGTGTTCCCAGCTGTACATGAGGATGAAAGCACCTCCCTCGGAAGGGTGCTATGAGTACTAAAGGTATTAAAGGAGCACATATGAGGTATATGTATGTATAACATGTGTTTTATAGAAAGTGAATGTTCAAGAAATGGAAGCTGCTCTTCCTCCCCCTCCTCTTTATACCATCTTTATCATCCTTTAGAGCAAGAATGAAGAGAGGAAAAGGTCAGGCCTACTCCTTAGGACCCCAAGAATAATGCCAATACTATCAACGAGAAACAAGGATTCTGCCTTTCCCTGGGTGGCAATTGCTCTTTACATGAGAAAAGTTCAAAATACCAGGGTAGAGCAGCACCAGCAGCCCAGGAAAGTGAGGAGGTGGAGAACCCAGGCATTGAGATGAGCCTGGGCTCCTGCCAACACTACTGTGAGCTGGCTGGCCCCAGAACCCCAGGGAGAGAGAGACGCCCCCTAGTGCGGGTGAGAGTGCACTCCCCTGGCAACTTCTCCCCGAGCTGCCACAACCTTCTGGGCACTCATGACTCTCCCCACTGGACACAGGCGCCTCAAGGCAGAGACTGTACCTCACTTACTGTTCCTTCCCAAGTCCCAGCACAGGGTCTGGCCTGTGCTGGTTTTGCAAATGAGAGCAGTGGGCCAGTGTTTCGTAGCTCTCCACCTCTTCCCTGGCTCCTTTACGCTCCCCTCTTAAATGGAAATGGAGAAATGGACACACAAATACAAGTGTGCCAACTGAACGAGAGACCAGAAGATTCGCAGCAGACGAGTGTCTACATTTTAAAAATGGAAGCAGGGTAAAATTTGGGAGCTACAGATACCTAAGCTTGATGTCATTTCAAAAAAAAAAAATCTTGCCCTGGCCAGTGTGGCTCAAGTTGGTTGGACCATTTTCCCCTAAACCAAAAGGCCATGGTTTCATCCCCGGCCAGGGCACATGTCTAGATGGTGGGTTCAGTCCCTGGTCCGGGCACTTAGGAGGAACAACTGATGTTTCTCTCCCTCACTCTCTTCCTCCCTTCCCCCTCTCTAAAATCAATAAGCATGTCCTCTGGTAAGGATTAAAAAAAAAAATAAAAAACTCTGGAAGAAACTTAAATAGCTGGTTGGAAAAATCTGCAATTCATCTAGAAATGATCAGGAAATTTGAGCTGACCATTAGAAACCACTAGTGTGATGAAAAGATTTAAACAGTGAATCCAATTGTATATTGCATTAATAGAAATATAGGGCCCTGAGCAATCATAGTCCTCCTGAGTTTTGCTGGTCAGACCACATCATGTTCTGTTCAGAGCCACTTATTTTACAAAGAACTCTGGTAAACTAGAACACACCCAAGGTGCGTGACTGGGACCAGGCATTCGGGTTCCTGTCAGATGAGCCCATGTGACAGAGCCATCGTGGTTTGACCTGGAGAGTAATCGGTAAAGGTAGGCAGGAGGCAACAGCACCATCTGCAAAGCTCTGGAACACAGGTGCTGTGCTCTTCTGTACTACTCACAGTCACAGAACCGGGGCTCGTGGACGGACATGACGGGGCCCAAATTCAATCCACCATGAAGAAGAATTTCCTAGAAAATCGAATTTTGCTGCCTCTAGGCGCAAAGAGCACCCTTCACTCCAGCAGTGGCTGGATAACCTGCTCAGGGAAGCCATAGGGCAAGAGGCTGCAACTGGGTGGTCTTCAACCCCAAGCACCCATGACAGCCCCACTTCATTCATCATGAATAGGATTGACTCTCAACGAGAAATCTGCCCAGACCAGGGCCTCTGTGGGGAAGAGCACGTGGAGGCTCCACTCACGTCATTTTCCAGCCAGCCGCTCACAGGAGCCTGCACCTGCAGCAGGGATTCTGAAGGCTTAGCCGTCAGCTTAAAGTGAGTTCCAACTTGTCACCAGGGAGTGGTCAATCTATAACTACTGCTAATTATTAGAAGATAATTTGTAAGTTCGAGAACTGATTCACACTGCCTCATATGATGTCATGGCAAATGTTGACTAACAGGAACTGCAATCTGAGATTTCTTGAATTCCTCAAAACCCTGTCTCAAATTGCTCTCCTCAGTTGTTTTTAGAACATTTAGTAGCAATCTCTACCTTTTAAATAAAATCAGATACAAGCCAGAAATAAATTAGTGGAAGTACCTGAAATTAGACTATAATTTTGCTTAAATTTTTTAGTTTAAAATTTTTCCATCATCATTTAGATTGTTTGTGTTTTTGTCGGTAAATTCCCATCGCCTGTCCCTTTTCTTCTTCTTCCCCTCTCTCGCTTTCTTTCTTCTCCTTTTCCTCTAAGAATTCCAATTTTTTAAACTTTCTCGGGACTTAATTAACATCACTTAAAAAAATGTTTGTCGGCCCAGTGAAGTTGTGGAGCTGTTGCATTTAATACTCAACCGAATCCTGGAAACCAAATCTGTAGCCAAACATTTGGCTTTGGTTTAGAGGCAGAAGTCGAAAAAGGGAATTGACATGCAGGTGTGGTGCAAAGCTGGTCTTAAAAATACAGATGTTATTACCTCTGGGCCCCAGGGACCTGGAACAGAACGCAACGAGCCACCCCCAGAGGTGAAACAATGGTCATAAAATGGTTTCTCGATTTGTGACTTTTGCTGAGCTGTCTCTTTGCAACATTTAGTGACTATTTAATAACACTAACAGCTCTTTGAGCTAAATTGCTAACATTTGGGGAGCAAGGTTATGTAAAACAAAATTGAATTATGAAAACAATTTTCCAGTTAGCTCTGGCATTTCTTTATTTCTGTTTATCTTTTTCCTGAAAGGAGCCATTTACCAGTTCCTCGGCTGGCGTGAGCGGGTGTCCACAGACCCCAGACGGTTGGCGTGCACCTCTGAGCAGCCAGGGCTCTCCTTTCCCACCTCTGGTCCCAGCCCAAAGCTCAGAACACATTCAGTCGTGGACAGATCCAAATCCAAGTACCCAAAGTGGTCTTTTGAAGAAAACCGTGATGCTCATTGAAACTGGTTTTCATAAAACTTCTCTCTTACCCTAGTGCTGTTGGAAGTAGTCTTATGTGGATGTAGAAACCGCGTGAATTTAATGACAGAGGCACTTTCTAGTAAAACGGAAAATGTGCACACCGTAAAAGCAAGCAATGCTTCTTGTAGGTGTATACTTCAGGGCAACTCTCCCACATGCACCCAGCAGTTAAAACGAGTAAACCAGATGCACATGGGCCCACATGGGGAGATCTCAAGAACAACACAGTGAAGAATGCAAGCTACTGAAGACACATTACAATGGTGCAAATTTTTTAATAAAATGAAAAATATACAATATAGGAGCATGAGTAGACCCCAGCCTCAGCAATTGTCTCTGGGGAGGGGACTGGAGGGAGACCAAAGGCTCTTCAACAGCCTCGATAATGTTGTGTTTCCCTGAAAAAGAAAACATCTAAAGCGCACTTAACAAAAATTTAATTTAACAAGTAGTTGGGTATAATTTTCTATACTTTCCTGCATCTTAGCATATTTTACAAATTAAAAATTAAGCCCGAACAAGGATTTAAGCAAAAGAATGGGAGCACTGTTGAGCACCCCGGTGGTCTCTCCCAAACCCAGCAGAGCGCGGCGGTCGGCGTCTGGGGAGCCAGCCCAGGGAGCAGGAGAGCTGTGCTCGTACCAGCTCACGTGGTCCCCTCCCAGCAGCCTGCTCCTAAAAGTCTGTAAATGCTTGCTTTTTCATGACTTAACTTCCTGATCACATGCTACTTACCCGGCACAAATTTTTAATCTCACTTGATAATAATATAAATTAAAATTTCCATTTTTCCCTATTGATTGTGTCACCTTGAGGCTCAAGTTTTCTCTCCTTTCTGTACATCACATTCACATGTACAGACCCAACAGGACACAAAGGTGAATGGCCCAGCCCACCTCTGTTCCAGGTGGAACTTTAGTGAGTGCGAATACTACACACAGAGGGAAGTCTGTTTGACAGTAGCAGTTTATTTTCCCAGCTAATTCGGTTAACACCTGGTTGGAAATACCCACCGAGCTTTGAGGTTATTTGAATGTTTCTTGGCATTGCTTTTGTTCAGCTAGTATCACACACAGCTCTTTAGAAACACGTGTGCAGTCCCAGAAGTCAGCTGAAGAAAAGCATCCTGGGCACTGCCCGTTGCGTTGAGGCTGTGATTGGAGGCCTTGGGGCAACCTGGGAGGACGGTGGAGAGGAAACAGCCCAGTGTTTGAGGTCAGACAGGTGGGGCTTTAGGTCCCACTTTACCACCTGTGAGGCCTTGGAAAAGTTACCCACATCTCTGATCTTCTGTTTTCTCATCCAAACAACAAGGTCAGTGATGCCAATCTCATGATGTTGTTAAAAATTACTTGACACAAGCAATGTAAAATGCTTACTCTGGTGCCTGACATTGTTGGCATTGGAAAGCACAGTTGTGGGTGTTCTTCTTTGTCCCTGACAGAAGACAGGCAGAGACATGAGAATGCTACACGTAAGTGTAAGATGATCTGTGTGTGATGATTGACATAGAAAAACACTGTCCAGCTTTGTTTCCATAGGCACACCAAGGTTTTGCCTGGGGATTGTAACCATCTCTATGCCCTTTACCCAACAAAGGTCATCTCCTTTGCATGGTGATTTGTCATCAGGAGGGCATCAAGGTTAGCTCATTATTCTAGCCAAATAGCTCAGCTGAAGCAACCCTAACAATAGTTGTGGTATCAAATGACACAATTAGATCTACAGATTCTGTGTAAAACCTTGTACAAGCCTTGAAAAGTGAAGCCTCAGAGTGGATAGATTCAGCCCCCTCCTACCGCCTTCTTCCCCCCACCCCCCACCAACATCCCTGTAGCCTAGACTCACTGCCTAGTGACCAGTGTTGCTGCTACAGGCATGTCCTAGCCCTCAGGTGGAGTGGAGGGTTGAAAAGGTTAACAACCAGTGGGGTCAGCTTGTGGCCAGGAGCCCAGCCTGTTTTCCAGTCTTACTATTGGCCACTCCCTATTGCATCATCTTGAGCAAATCACTTATTTGGCTTGAAATGTCTTCATCTTTAAAAATGAGGATGGCCCTGGATGGTGTGGCCCATTTGGCTGGAGCATTGTCCTTTGACTGAAAGGTTGAGGGTTCAATTCCTGGCCAGGACACATGCCTGGGTTGAAGGTTCGCTCCCCAGTCTGGACATGTATAGAAGGCAACTAACTGATGCTTCTCTCACATCCATGTATCTCTTTCTCTCCCTTCCTCTTTCCCTTCTTGTTTCTCCAAAAAACAATGAAAAAAATGTCCTTGGGTAAAGATTAGAAAAAATAAAATGAGGATATAGATGATTATAAGACTTCTTGTTCTTTGCATGTATGTTATTGATACTAAAATACACTTTTTTCCCCACATTTTAACATCTAGGAAGTCAGGATGTAACAAAGTTGATAGCAATTTAGAGTTCTGTTAAATACAGTGTGAAATTCATGACAAGTGCTAATAACCATACTATTTTATCAAGAGTTTCTACAGGAAAAAAATGAAAATTTCTATCGCAATACAGACTGGAAACAAGAGTTTACAATCCGCGTGACTCCGTGGAGATTGTTCACAGAGGAAGCAGCTCAGAGCCGCTCAGACGGGCGACCGGGAGGAGGGCCCGTGTGGGCGGCCCTGAGGGCCTCTCAGCCCTGAGGCTGCAGCACACTGCCCCACAGGCTTTTGGTTTGCTATTCCGTGCGCTCGCTAAGTAGCTGTAGAGCATTCTGGAAGAAATAGACGGTGGTTTGTGGGAAGACTTAGTGATATTGTACCTATTAAATAATTACATGTAAAATTTCATTGAGGTATTAAGTTATTGATATTGATTAGCTGAGTGTTACCATAACTGTCACACATTATTTACTTTCTAATAAATGTGTTTGGACACTAAAACTATATTCAAAATAATTTCATATTGGTTAATGTCTTAAAAGATTTTTTAGAAGCTCAAGAGCTACATGCTGTGAGCATAGTGCCAAGAAAAAATATTTATTTTTTGTGCTTTGGATAAATGGAGGTTTCGTGTTAAACCTCCGTTTTTATTTTATTAGAAAAAATAAAATGAGGATATAGGTGATTATAAGACTTCTTGTTCTTTGCATGTATGTTTACCCTAGTAAAAGAGGATATATTACTGTATTGAACTGATAATGACTTTTTGTTGCTCTTGACCTTGCATGCATAAAATGAAGCCACTAGTTACTTGTGGCTTCATAATGACTTATCTGTTGCTCGGTTTCTCAGGCCTTCATAATGATCACCACACATGTGGTCTGTAGTCTGCCTCACTGTGGCAATTAGCATGGCTGACAACTGAAGCGATTTTGAACCTGACTATGCCAGGAATGAGGCCCAGAGGTGTGGTGTGGTTGCTCTTAGACATTCCCAATGCCAAAATCTGGGACCAGTTATCCAAAGGGCCACATTTGAGGGCTGGCTTTGATTTCCTAATTGACAGTAGGAATCCTAGTTTATCACATATGCCATGAATTTGTTAGTCTGAAGGAACTAATCAAAATGCTGTTTCTATAAACATTCTCATTGATTCATCATTTCTGAAATCATGCAGTTTATGAGTCGGTCCTATTCTGGGTAACAGCAATTACTTATAAAAGCTGCTAGATAGTTTCTGTCAAGCTTAATTAAACATTTTCTGCAGGGAAACTTCTTAAAGAATTTGTAAACTGTTGCCTGTTGATACCATGTCCCAAATATTACTCATAAAATGGAATCTCTACCCGTAAAAATAACAGAGGCATCAGACCTCCAAATCTGGAAGCCAGTTGACTCCTTTTAGACAGATTCCATATGTCTCATTACCTCATCACAGCTCAGCATTTGGTCTTGTGTATTATTTATGAGTGGGATTCACTTTTTTTCTCGCGTGTTCTAAATCTTTTTTTGAATGTATGCTCTACTTTTTACTACCATTCTTTCATAAATTTTAATGATGTGAAAAGTACCTAAGGACCAGTGGAGAGGCTCATAACTGCAACCTTTGTAGGAAGCCCTGATAAAGAACTTACTTATCAGGGGAGACTTTTGTCCCAGTTATGAAGTCAGAGGAAAATCTAGAACTTTAGGGGTGCCTTGAACTATGCAGTGCTGGAAATGTGGGGGAACGTGAGGCTAAGTGAAGGCTCAGGACAGGAGTAGCTGCAGGCTTACACTGAGGGGAAGTTTGATTCCTGGGGTCCACTCTGAGCTGGGCAGGGTTTGCTCTGATAAAGAAAATAAGTGCCAGCACTCCATAAAGAACTTTGAGCTGAGGAGTGATGTAATGAAAGCAGTATTTTAAGAAAATTAATTCAGTAGCATTGTGGTATTGGAGGGAAAGGGTAAGGATGAGGAACACCAAGAGGCAGGAAAACGAGTTTCTATTAAAAGAAAAAAAAATCATCTGTGGCTGGTGTGGCTCAGTGGATTGAGTGCTGGCCTATGAGCCAAAGGATCGCTGGTTCGATTCCCAGTCAGGGCACCTTCCTGGGTTGCGGGCCAGGTCCACAGTAGGGGGCACATGAGAGGCAACTGCACATTGATGTTTCTTTCCCTTTCCTTCTCCCTCCCTTCCCCTTTCTAAAAATAAATAAATAAAATATTTTAAATATATATTAATTTTAAAAAAGAAAAAATCAAGGAGTAAGGTGATGACCAAGGAAGGTAATACCTAAGGCCACCAGAATGGTGTCAGCATCACACCTTTAATAAGAACAACAGCTACCATTTACTAATGCATTGTGCTAAGTGCTTTACATACATTATATCATTTATTCATCACCACAGCCTGATGAGTAAGTACTGTTATTAATCCTATTTTGTAGATGAAAGAAAAGTTAAATGATTTCCCCAGGTGATTGGTAGAGCTAGAATCTCAACCTAAACCATCTGATACCTGGGCCTCTGCTAAAAGGGAGGGACATTAGAAATATTTGAAAGGCAGAAATGAGAATCAGCCAATATTTTGCTTAGCACTGTACTTGGTATTATGACATCTTAAGATATTTAATCACAAGAGTTTAAACCCTAACCAGAGAATCAAGTTCTACAACACAAAGCAGACAGATGTCATCAGTTGGGTTCCCCAGGAAACACAGTCGGAGACTGTGTGCTGGGGGCTTGGTGGGGAGGGGGCCCGGGAAAACACCCAGGGCAGGGGAAGGATGTGGGAATGCGTGGAGGAAATGGAGACCTCAGCTGATCTTACAGGGAGTTCTGGGGCTGGAGTGACCCTTCAGAGCTGTCCCAGTAAAGGCAAGGGACAACTTTATACCCCTCCATCAAGCAGTCGGCAGATGCTGGCTGTCCCCAGGGAGGGCGGGTGCCCCCAGGAACACAGCAGCCTCCTTGTGCTGATGACAGGTCCTGGGGAGGGGCCACTGGGAGTCTCCAGCCTCTGTCCTGCAGGGAGCCCAGACAACACACTGCAGCAGCCACTACACAAAACATCCGAACGTAAATAGTTTTGAAAGATCTCCTCTGTGATATGTAAACACCTTAAGTTGCATTTTAGAGGAATACATTCCTTTTAAACTACTGTTGGGTGGGGAGGAGATGCCCAATAAATCTGTCAGTACATTTCTTTGCCATGGTATGGTGGCCTTCGTTCGTTCTTGATGAAAATAACATGGAAGGCATTTGGTGTGTGACTTAATTGAAACACTGTGTTTTGGACCTATTTGGTGTTAATGTGTAAATCCAATACTGTTTTCACACCTTCTCTCCTTTTTATGATGCCTTGTTTCAGTGAAAGTCTAGTCTGGATTTCTTGTTTCAGACTAAAGACGGAGCACAGACTATCACCACCAGCCAGGAATCTAACTCATACGGTATTGCTAGATCATCCTTCAAGTCCCTCAAAAACCCTTCGCCAGGCTTGCCCACAGAGAGCAGCTGTGTGAACAGTGGCATGTGCCAGAATCACTTAGGGAACAGTCCATTGTACCACTGCCGATATCTGGACACATGCAAAATACAGGCATACCTGAATTTTATCTCCCAAAGTATCTGATTCCTGGTGCCTCGGGATCCAATCATACTTTTTTTTAACAGTCTTTAAGAATCACCAGAGTTTGAAACCCCTTTCTAGTGGGCTAATGAAACCCTTTGATAAACCAGTCTATTCTGTGGGATCTTTGGAAATGAGATTTATAGAGCTTCTTTAAGTTCCTCTTCTTTATTTTCATTACCTTACCCATTGCTCATTAATGAATATGGTCCTTGTGTTTATCTTGATAGATAGCAAGTAAGTGGGAAAATGCAAACAGGGGCCTGTTTCTCTTTTATTCATTTGTGCAATGAGCCTTATTCGAGCAGTTGCTATAGTTCAAGCACTCCACAAAATGCTGGGAGTACAGAGACAGGAAGATTCAACCTCTGCCTGGGCCAGAGAGCTCACTGTCTGGGGAAGGGGCAGAGACTACGAGATGACACAGTGCTAATGCAGAGATTAACACAGGTGCTGTGAAAGCACAGACCTGCAGTCCCTAAGTCCTGTCCTGAGAGTCAAGGAGGGCTTCCTGGAGGAGGTCTAGGGGACTCTGCAGGACTGGAAATGGGTAAGTCAAATGTGGTTTCCATCCATAATTGTGATACATCTTTCTACTTACTTAGTCTTCCTTTATATCCTTTAAGAGGATTTGTATACATTTGTCCATAAAGATCTTTGAAATTAATTCCTAAACAATTCATAATGTTTGATGCTCTTGTGAGGAATATGTTATCTTCTGCTCTTTTTCTGCTTGGTATGTTGGATATAGAGAACTACAGTTGACGTTGGTATACTATCTTGTATCTTACAACTTGGCAAACATCTAAGTATAGATAAACATAATACCTACAAACAATGGCAATCTTGTCTCATCTTTACCAGTCCTTATATTTCTTATTTTCTTTCATGTGTTATTGCACTGGCCAAGACCTCCATATGTTATTGGAGAGCAGCAGTAATTGTGAGCATCCTCACCTTCCTCCAGACCATGAAGGGAATGTGGCTCAATTTTCTCTTCTGAGAGTGATGTTTTCTGTGGGTAGGTGATGATAACCATCTGCAGTTTCAGGAAGTGCCCTTCTAAGTTTTCCTAAGAATGCTTTATCTTAAATATGAATCACACTTTAACAAATGCTTTATCTAAATTACATCTTCTGAGATGCCCATATTGGTTATGTAGAACAGTGGTCCCCAAGTTTTTTGGCTCCAGAGACTGGTTTCTTAGAAGACAGTTTTTCCACAGATGGGGGTGGGGGAATGACTTTTTATAGCCTGGCACCAGATGCAGTTTAATTGTCACTTGCGACTGACTGATTTTTTTTTTCAGGGCAAGCATGTGTCCTTTATTTTTTTCCCATCTTTATGTATATCTTATTGATCATGCTATTACAGTTGTTCCATATTTTTCTCACCTTTATCCCCTCCACCCTGCACCCTTCCTTCAACATGCCCCCTCCCCCTTAGTTCATGTCCATGGGTCGTACACATAAGTTCTTTGTCCTCTCCATTTCCTATACTATTCTTAATCTCCCCCTGTCTATTTTGTACCTACCATTTATGCTTTTTATTCCCTGTACCTTTTCCCCATTCTCCCCTCTCCTCCTCTGCCCCTCTCTGCTGATAACCCTCCATGTGATCTCCATTCTGTGATTCTGTCCCTGTTCTAGTTATTTGCTTAGTTTTTGTTTTTGTTTTTTAGGTTCAATTGTTGATAGTTGTGAGTCTGTTGTTATTTTTATTTTATTTATTTATTATCACTTCCCCTGCCTCCCACAAGTAGATTGTGCCCTTTCTGGTTCTGATTCCCAGGTGGGTGGGTTTGTGTATGTCTAGGACCCTGTGAGTCCCTCCAACAGACTCTCCTGTGAGATTGGGAGTTTCTCCCGCTGCTGCAACCTTCACAGGTTTTTGCAGCCAGAGGTTTTGAGGCTTTATTTCCCAGATCTGAAACCTTAGGTTATGTGGTCTGTCTCTCTCCCCAGTTGCTCATCCCAGCTTATCCTCACACAAATGTGGGATCGCCCACTGCACCAGCAATGCTCCCCCCACCCTGGTCTGCCAGCTGCTGCCTTATCATTCATCCTCGCTGCTCCAGCTTCCCATCTCCACCCCTCCTAGCAGTCTGTATGAATGTTTCTTTAACTCCCTGGTTGTCAGATTTTCTGGCAGTTTTGGTTGTTTTTTTGTTTTTAAAGTGGTTGTTATCCTTCTTTTGGTCATGTGAGGAAGTGAAGCATATCTGCTTACATCTCCATCTTGGCTGGAAGCCCTCTAGAGTTTTGATGTGAGTCTGCAAGCATCTGATTTATTATGGTCTCTGTGAAGTCAAACCTCTCTGCTAACAATAATCTGTATTTGCAGTCACTCCCCAGCACTAGCATCACCACCTCAGCTCCACCTCGGACCATCAGGCAGTAGATTCTTATAAGAAGCATGTAACCTAGCTCCCTCACATGTGCAGTTCACAGTAGGGTTTGCATTCCTATGAGAATCTAATGCCCCTGCTGATCCCACGGGAGGCAGAGCTCAGGTGGCAATGTGAGTACGGGGAGGGCTGTAAATACAGATGAAGCTTCACCTGCCCAACCTCCACTCACCTCCTGCTGTGCAGTCCTGTTCCCAACAGGCCATGGACTGGTACCAGTCTGGGCCCAGGGATTGGGCACCCCTACTTTAGAACCAGCAATGGGATGAATTACGCCGCTGGTAGACTTATCAGATTTCATATCATCCTTAACATTCTGAGATAGAAAGCCCTTGATTATAATGATTACTACTAGATTTCTTTAGCTAATATTTTATTACAGAATATGGCATATTAAATTAGGAAACATTGGCTTATTATTTTCAGTTCTTTCACTGTTCTTATCCAGCCTTGGAATCACGGGTAGACATTAGTATGATCAGCATCTCTTCTTTTTCCATGCTCAAGAGCAGCTTGTAAAATGGGGATTATCTCTCCCTTGAACATTTGGTAGAATTTACCCATAAAATTATCTGGGCCTAGTGCTTTGGGGGGAGAAGAGGAGACATAAGGAGGTGTTCAGTTACTGCATCAGTTTAGTTAGTGTCCATTGGTCTGTAAGCCTTCTGAATCCTTCGTGTTGATTTTGGCACCTACAGTATCTAGATGCTTGTGGAAGAAAAGGAACATCCACCTGGGTGTTACAGGAAGAGAAATAGTGCCCCAAGAGCTGTTCAAAGACCAAGATGCTCCCCATCCCTAAGCCATAGGACTGTCAGAATACATGTCTGTGTGAAGGGCACACCAGTGTCTCTTCTCACTGTGTCCTATTCATCCTAAGAAGGGAGCATCAACAGGCAAGATGCTTAGATCATGTGCGTTCATGTAGGATGAAAACTCTCTGACTTCTTCCTCTGTGATAGGGCCAGTAGTTCTTTACCCTGGCATTGGCTTTTGGGGGGCCACTGACTTGGGGCCCAGAGAGCAAAGGGCCAGCTAGCCCTGAAATTACTTCTTGGGGAGAGTCTGAGATACATGTAAAGTCTTCATTAGATAAAAAGTAAGTTTACTTAGAAGGACACATGGATATCTAGTAGCCAACAACTGGCCTTCAGAGGAGCTTGACCTGGGTTGTGAGGCGTCCAGAAATCGCATGTGAGGGTCACCCAATGAAGCTGGATGGGAATGACAGTAGGGATATGGCAGACATCTTGTATTTAGAGGTTCCCCATGGAATGGGGCTTGTAGATTGCTTTCAGGGCCCTGTGTTGCACAGGAGGCAGGAGGGAAGCAGGTTTGGGTTCAGAGTAAGAAGAGATGTTTCCAGTTGAGCTGTGAGTTCTTCATTGCTAAAGGAGTTTATTTATGCAGAGGTTTCAAGAAGAGCATCTCCTGGATCAAGGCAGGAATTTTATTTTGACATTAAAGAAGAAACCTAAGTGAGGGTTGCAAGCAGACTGTGTACTCAGGAAGAAATGTTTTAGAAAAGGCCACATGTGGACGACCGAACAAACATTCCCTGGGCCCTCCCATAGGTCAGATTCTGCAGCAGATAGTTTTATATCCTCGACCTCTTTACTGTTTCATACCAACTTGTGCATTTTTATGCCCATATTAAATAGGAAGATACCAGGGATCAATAAAATTAAGTAACTTTCCTAAAGGCTCAAAGCAGCTAAGGAGCAGACACAGGATTTAAACCAAGGTGCACCTAGTCTGAGCCCATTCGGCAGAACCAGGGCTGCTCCCACTTTGGTGCACATGCAGGCGTCTCCCAGGCAACTTGTTAAAATGCAGATTCAGTTTTAGGAGGGCTGGGTGAGCCCGTGGCTCTGCATTTGTAACAAGCCTTCGGGTGGTGCTGATGCTGCTAGTCCACAGGTCACACCTTGACGTTGAGGGTTTGGGTGATCCTGATCAAGTCGTTAGGGAGTCTTTGACTGCTGATGGGTCTGATGACTCTATTTCCCAGATGAGAAACTGAGAAGCAGCAGGAGCTTGCCCTGGGGTCCATGCCTGTCTGGGAAGCCTCCACCTTGACTCAGAGCCGCTTCGTGTCCTGCTGAGGCGTATCAGACAGGCTTCCCTGGGAATCGGAAGAAGGGGGCTGGCAGTGACAGAAATTGGCTTGGTCATCTAGTCATTCAGCTAATATTTATTGAGTGCCCATGGTGAGCTGGAGACCGTTCTTGGCACTCGAGATGCAAAGATAAACAAGGCTCTTTTATAATCTAGTGGAGTGAACCTAAACCAAAACAGCCATCACAGGTTTTGGTTACATGTCTACCTTATAGTTTTCCTTGCCCAAACCCTTGAAATACCCTGACTTTTCTCACTCTGTCAGCCTCTATGTCCAGTCTGTCACCAGATTGGCTCAATATGAATAAGCAATGTCGTGGACCTGCCAGAAAACAGATGGAGGCCCCACCTGCATGAATAGAAGTGTCCTGGACTGCCTCTCTCTGCCCAGCCAGCCTGCAGCTGGCTGGCTGACTTCAGATCTCTAGGCCCTATCTCAGCAGGAACTGGGACAAACTGGGCTTTGTCCAGGGCAAGTGGCCAGATAGGGAGGAGACCTGAACCTGTCATGTCAAGCACCATTGAAAGAACTGGCAGTGTTGGCCCTACTTCAAAATGGACAGGCAGAGGGACCCTGAGTGCTGTGCCCAGCTGTCGCTCCACCACCACGCCCCTCCATAGTCCTAGCAGGGCAGATGCCTGTCTTTCCAGGTATCACCCTCCCTGTCTCTCCAAGGTAAACAGCCTCCCCAAGCACTCCTCATCCCATGCCTGTGTGTAGTTTCTGTCTTAGCTCTTACCCTCTCTCTGGTCATACGTTCATTTCTTACATGTTTGGGAGGACAGTTTGAGAAGCTCAGCACCAGAGGTTATGATACATAACCTCCTAGTTACTCCTAGTTACTCCTTTGTGATATTCAAAGACTCGCCTCTTCCTCATCCAGCCCCCACCCCACCCCACACCTAGACTGTGGCATCATCCTCCCTGGAAGTTTCTCTTTGTTACCTCCCTTGTCCCTGTCCCGAACAATGCGCATCCCATTTGCAGCTGCTAGAGCAGTCTTTCTGTCTGCTCCTCCTCCGGGATGTGTTGATGGCAGCCTCCATACGCAGGAGGTTCGTTCCTGTAGTTACCCTACACGGAAATCAGGAGAGCCACCTTCCGTGATGGTGATGGCTCAGATCTGGGATCCTTAGTGGCTCTTTTGTACCCACAAGCCCCCTGTGTACTCAGAGAGAGGCCTCCAGCCCCTTGGCCAGCTTCCCTCCTGCCTCCAGTTGGAATCTCTCGATAAGAGGAGAAACGCTTTCCAAGCATCAAACTTAGGTCTTTGCAAGCTGGCTCCCGATCACTTTCTTTCTTTTCTTAAAAAGTGTTAATATCTAATCACAGTATAAAGTCCCCCTGATAAAAAGGAAAACACACACACACACTCACACACCCTCCTTTAATCAGTGCTTGCTTAGCTAGTGCTTCAGACAAGCACGTCCTAGGCAAACGGATGACCACATGGATATTTCCAGGGAGGGGCAGGGGGATGGGAAATTGGCACAGAGTGCAGCTCTGCCTCGTCACGGCACTGCCTTTGATCTTTAATTCGAGCCATTCTGGCAGAGCTGAGTACACTCTGAAAACACACTTTGTGATTAAAAACTGTGTGCTACATCAGCCAAAACATTTGTTTATATTTTACCCCCAATTCTAGGGGTTTTGTTTCTTGTCATGCTTTCCTCAAGAACTTTCTTTATATAATTAAAGAGGTGTGAGCGCTCTGAGCAGGTCTCTGCAATGGAATACAAAGCGAGGTCCCCTCCCCTGAAGACAGAGGAAGGTCTCGCCCCACCTTTTCAGGCACGAAGTCCGTGGGCCATGGCAAAACAACCTTCCCCACAACGTTTCCAGAGCGGTGACAACAGTCAGGCTGCCTGGGAAAGAAGGAGCCTCCTAAAGACTGAGGCCTTCCAAACGGGCCTGTCACGGCCCTGAGGATCCCCTCAGCTGCGCGAGGGTGTTGGAGTGCGCTAGTGTGCGTCCCCACGTGTGTTGGAGTGGGGTTTCTCACCAGCGGCACCATTCACATTTAGGACCAGCCGTTTCGCTGTGGGGCTGTCCTGCGCATTGGAGGATGTTCGGCGGCATCCTGCCTCTGCCACCCAGATGTCAGTACTGCTCTCGCCAGTTGTACAATCAAAGATGTTTCCCCCAGGAGAGCAAAATCTCCAGCGTTGAGAACCACTCACTTCATTGAATGGACTTGCAAAGGGGTCCTTCTCTGAGGCAGGGCCTGGGGGACCGAGAGTAGTGGGCACAGAGTAGGGTCACCTGAGAAACGTTCAACAAATTACAGTGGCCAGGCTCGTGCCACTCCAAGTAAGTCAGAGTCTTAGGGGAAGGCCCGGACATACGTAACTTTCCAAGGTCCCCAGGTGATTCTACCAAATGCTCAGGGCTGAGAAAGAGAGGATTTTCATGGCCTCCAGCAGAGGACTGGGAGAGGAGCAGGAAACTTGGGATACCACAATTTTGATTAACAAGGGACTCAGACGGGAAAGGCCAAGAAGGACAAAGGCATCCTAAGTCTGTGTGTGTTCTCTTTGTCTTCCCTAGAGGTTGGTGGAACTCAAAATGAAGAAGACCTGTGCTAAAGCTGGGCAGCCTAGGTCATGCCTCACAGCCCGCTGGCAGAAAGCAGAAAGACACTTCCAAGTAGAAAGTGTCTTAGAGATTCTAAAAGGGAAAAGGAGGTTGAGTCTTGGAGGCCTCAGGGAAGAAGGAAAGACAGACCCAGGCAGGGAGTGGTCCTGAGCGTGAAACGTCAGTCCTTGGGGGCCACTTGGCTCCAGCTAACAGAGGGGAGGGCAGTGGCTTCAGCAGTATGGGCTTGGGGATCTTGTGTATCCCTCCATTTTCCTCTATGAAGCTAAGTCCTGTGACAAAGGGAAGGAAAAGCAATAGGGCATTTCAGTGTCAGACTCCTGGGTTTCGGTCGGGGCTGCTAGAAAACCTGTTGCAGTGCACTCTGACTTCCACAGCAGCAAGAATAAGAGCACGGGCCTGGGAGTCTCTAGCTTTGTGTTCAGTTCTTGACACCATGTCTTATTAGTTGAGAGATCTCAGAGAAGAAGCTGCTTTGCCTCTTTGGGCTTCAGTTTTCCCATCTGTAAAATGGGGATGATAGTCACGCCTGGTCTCATAGACCTGGTATTAACATGAAAAGCACTGAGTAGACAGACAGCTTGCTGAATATTGGCTACTGCCACTGTTTATTCTTTGGCCCTGAAGTCCAGTGGATCAAGAAGTCCTGTTACATGTTCTTTGGAAATGTCTTTTGAAAATCTGCCTTCCTCCTCCCATCTGTGTTGGCATCGCCTGCGTTCTGCACTGCTCACCGTTCCTGGCAAGTCTGCCCAGCCCTGCCACCCAGTGACCTCTCTCCAGGTGTTATTGGGGTCATGTGACTCTTGTTTAAAATTTCCAGGGTTCTTTGCAATCAACAGGGTGAAATCCACGTCGCCAGAAATGACCTCTCTGGCCCTGCCGTGGTCTCCCAGCGTAGTGGAATTGTCGGTTTGTGTTCCCAGGACCAGATACCCTGGACTAGCTTCCTCACTGTGTTTTCAACATCTGCGTGTTTTCCACTCACTCTGAGTGTTGCTCGAATGAACGCCCCTGCTCACAGTTTATGTGTCTTGGGCTGAAGTGTTACACATTTTTTCCCTGTCATATTTTAAATATAAAGCTTTGTTTTTCCAGCAAGTGCTGTGAGTGATCTGGAAACATTGCCTGATCCTGATTAATTTCTGTAGCGCATGTAGGGTCTTGTTTGTTTACATTAATAAGAAGACTATACAAACAGCTTACATGTGCAATTTCTCCTGAGGATGGGGAAGCTAATGGTAAAGGCTAATTCACGAGTGAGGAGAAATTGCATCCTGGCTCTTTCAGCCCTTGTCTGGGCCTATTGCTGCAGCAAGTCTAATTCCCATGGCAGTTATTTACTACAGGTCTCCCCAGCTCGGCAGGTCTCACCTAGCAGCTTGCCCCTTTTCAGGGGAGGGTCAAGATGAGATGAGAAACAGAAGAGGACATGAAGGAAAAAAGATACACTGCCTCAGAATCAAACTCTTTGCAGCCTGTAGGTGTTGGTTGGCCCTCAGCAGGAAGATGCTTCCAGGAACATTTTGTTGCACTGCCCCCAAATTTGGAATCTTCAGATTCTTGTTCTAAGTCACCCCCCACCACCTATTTAGGGTACAAACAGCCAGTCCTCCCTGCAAGGATGATTCCACTGAGGTTGAAGACAGGTGTAACTAAGGAAACGTAGTGACTCGAAACCCAGAGCAGTATTTCTTTTGAAGGGACAAATATTGATCCCTTGAACATACAGCTCACCTGGGTATTGGTATAGGTTATTAATAACTGTCTTCCTATTTATTCATTTTCCTATGGGGTTAGAATCATCATTTATTGTGAACCTATTTGCCTGCTTCTCTCCACTAGCCTGGGAGGCAAATAACCGGAAAGGAATGTCAGCACAGCGTAACGATGAGGGCGTGGGCTGTGGACAGCAGACAAGCGGGACGCTGGTCCTGGCTCTGCTGCTTAGCAGTTCCTCAGCCTGGGGGAAGGTGTCTGATTGCCCTCCCACTCGAAATTCAGTTTTGTCATCTGTCAAGTGAAAGAATAGCCACCTCACTGGGTTGTTCTGAGGATTATGTGGAATCATATAAGCACCCAACAGAGTGTTTGGCATACCCGACTCAGGGCAGCTGCTGCAGTGATGAGGGAGGAGGGTTGGTAAGTCCTTGAGAACACGAGGGCATCTCTCTGCACCACCAACTGCTAGATCTATGTCTGGAAATGAAAGTGTCTGAAATGAATGAATATGTGGCATGCCCGCGTGTTCAGGACGTTGCTGCCTTCAGCATAAGTATTTAGGTAAGCCTGAGCACTTCCACAACCCAGTGACATGTCCAGCACTTTGGCTACAGCTGGGTAAATGTCATTCTTAAATCCCTATGTGATTTGGGAGAAAGAATCTCCCTGAGGAACCACTCACATAGCAACTGTGAATAGAGAAGAACAGTGGCTTAGAAACTGACTCATTGAGGAAATGGAAGAAACAGCTGAAGAAAGAGATGAGCGGGAAGAATTAGCCTCGGGGGTCAAGGGAAGAGGTTCTTAAAGGCAACGATGCTCCTCTGTGCTCAGGGTGGCAGCAAGTTCAAGGGGAAGACCACTCCACGTAAACTGTACAAATGTCTCTGTAGGGCCACTCCCTTGGGCACCCAGTTTTATTATGGTTGCATTAGGCCATCAGCTCATTTTTCTCTATTCTGAAGAGCTCTTTCGCAGCACCACAAATGAGAACTCTATTCTAATGGCTCTCAGCTGGGCTGAGGTTCGCTCACCATTGTTTGCACACAAAAGCCTGATCCCATTAAGATGGGCAGATATTTCCTGCCATGGCATGGCCTCATGCTCACAAACACTGGATGCTATTTAAAGCCTCTTCTTTGCAAATATGCTTTGGTCACATTTGTGCAGTGCCTGTTAATTAAGGCCAGATTTGAAGCTCTCACAGCTGTCACTTCTATTAACTGATCGCAGAGAATGTAGGACTTTATTTTTCCAGCAGATACTTTGGACATCAGAGAAAAGCCAAGAGATCCTCGAATCCCTGCGGCACTTACCTTGACTTCCAGGCGTCTAATGAAAAAGCTTCTTAAACAAAAAGGGACACAAAGACCCTTTCACAGAAACCATCAACACGCTGCCAAGCAGGAGATTTATTGGGTGGGAACACACACACACACACATACACACACAGGCTTTATTTGAGGCACCCTGGAAAATGAAAAGCTATCTGGGAAAAGTAATCATGTGAGAAGATGGTCTTGAAGATAACAGCTTGGATTTCTGTATAGGCAAAAACGGGCCAATTATAGCTGAGGCTCTGTTAGGAGGCTAAAAAGAGTTGTCTTCTTTCTCTTCTATTTTTCTCTAAAGGAAACACATCATGAGTATCACGGGTTGGCTGGAACACATGATTGTTTGGTTATCAAATGCTTTAATTAATAGAGAATCAAAAACATAATGCACAAAGATTGCCAGTTATCAAAGAAATAAAATTCTGATTCTTTCCCAGCCTTATGGTTCGGAGCAGACGTGTGGTGGTGCAGGTAATACTGACAATAATAACAATCATAATATTAATGGGGTCGATGTTTATTAAGTGCTCGCTCCATGGCACCTTCAATGCGTGCGTTTTCATGAGTTATCTCTCTTGGCTCTTGAAAGCCTATGAGGTAGGTACTATTCCATATCCATTTTATACCAGTGAAACTGTGGCTGTGCACATTAAGGACGTTGCCTGAGGTTGCCCAGTGGAAACGGCAGGGTTGGAACTCAGACCTCAGCGAGCCCCATCTACCCTGGTGTTCCTGCTCAGCACCTCCTGTTATCCTGGGACAATGAAAAAGCACATGGGCTTTGGGGACAGACCAGGATTTCATCAAAGTCTGTCACGTGACCTTCGACAAATTGCCTCACTTTTCTGAACCTCAGTTCTTCAATGAAGTAAAATGAAAAAAAAATAGCAGCTGCCTCATTGCCAGCATAAAGATGAAATGAAATAAGGATAAATGAAATCCAGTGGTATTCAACAAATGTCAGTCCTACTCCTCTTCCATTTCATTTCATTCCAGTGATTTCTTTTTTCGATCACTGGACTGAAGCTCCCACCATCTTATTCTTGGCTTCTTCTTGGCTTTTTGTTGTGGGGACCAGCATAGAGAGATCTTTCTTTGCTTAGCTCTTTGTAGCAGTCCCACAGCAGTGCCTTCAACTTCCCTGACTCCAGCGGGTCCCCCAAGAATCACAGTCATGACCTCCCAACTCTCTCTTCTACGCTGGTCCAGGAGAAGGCCTGTGAGGTGAGAAGCCCGCAGCCTGACTGCTGGCCCAGCACTTCCTTCCATTCCGGAATTTCTCACCTGGAGGCAGGTTCATAAGAGGAGAATTCTGAAAACAGCTTTTTTCTCCTTCAAAACTGCTGTCTGGAATTAGATTTTATTTTTTGATAAACTTGAGCATTCTTGGCTTAGTATCTTTTCTGAATTTCCTGGAGGGTGAGTATGAAAAAAAAAAGATAATCAGTAGAATGTTTTTCCTGTATAATCCATGGACTTTTGCTGGAAAAACATAAGGCACCTAAAGGACTCCTTAAGATAGTGATTTTTGGGATTAGGAGGTCAGTTGAGAAGAGATAGCAACTGGATGAATTTACTGACAGCGACAGAAAAAATAGAAAACTCTCAGGGTGAACACTTTTGTTAGGAGGACACCCACCATTAGGTGGCGGGATGAGTCAATGTTACTTTCAAGATACCTGAATGTAAAACCTTTCTTTACCCACACACGCACACACGTATTATTGAGTCTTCACCTGAGTGACTCTAGTGACAAGGGACTCACCTTCTCCCCCAACAGCCCCTTCCATCCTCGGCCAACTCTGACTGTTAATGTTGAGCATAGTGAAGGTGTGGTGCGTGCCTACCACGTTCCCGGCACAGCACTGAGCCTGCACGGGGCTGTGACATCTGGCCCTCACAGCCACCTTAACAGGCAGGCGTCGGCAGAGACTCTGTGCTGGGATCAGTAAATGGGTCATCTGCAGGATCCCCTGTTCATTCCATTCCCATCTCTTAGATCACACATCAGTCTTTCTTCCATGTGACAAAGGCTCCAACATTTGGAGCCATCTAGCATGTCTGTCTTCTTCCTGTTAGACAATCACCAACTCTTCTTGAATGCGTACTGTATTCCAAGCACTGTGACAAATGCTTTCCTCTTGTGCCTTAAATTATTGTAATTTTTCCCTATTTACAGTTGATGGAGCAGGTACAGAGAGGGTAAGCACCTTGCCTAATGTCACACAGCCAGTGAGAGGCCAGCAGGACTGCAGTTCCAGGAGAGTGTGATTGCAAAGACAGACTTTCTAGTTAGTACACAGTATTGTTGCTGCTTAACAGCAACTCTATCTCTTTTGACAGTATAAAATTTCTTATGTCACTTTTTAAGTAAAAGAATGAAAGAGTGAGTACTTGGTCATAGAAAGGAGATTCATGAAGTGGATATTTTTAAGTCGCTGTTTTCTCAGGAAAACCAAATGTTAGAAAATGTAGAATGCTAAATGTAGAAACTTCAGAAATATTTTGGACAAGTGTACAACAGTAAAGTTATTCCAGATAATTTAGCTTTGGATCTGGAAACCTAGGACTCGACTTATGCCAGGGTCTCACCTTATAGTCTTGACAAAGAGAACATTCCAGTCCCATCTCTTAACCTGTTTTAAGCAGATACATCCAACAAAATGGGAAATATTAGGAAGGAAGGGGCACAGACCAGTGTCCAGGGGCCTGCAGACCCCGGAACTTGGGCCATTGGAGGACGGGGCACAGGGCGAGGCTTCCAGTGTCTGGAAGGGAGTATTGTTATTACACATCAGAGCCTTTCAGGGATGGATGGGCTTCCTCAGAAGCAGGGCATCTCCCGGACACTGAGACAGCATCAGACAAAACCAGGCAGACAGGGCTCTCGCCAAGAAGGGAAATATCTTACAAAGCGAGGATTACTCGGCACCCTGAGCTCTCTGGGAGTTGTAGTGACAAGTGAAGGTAACAGCCCAGGTTCTGGGGCACGGCGGCCCAGGTTACCCTCCACCTCACCAGCTGGCTGATCTTGGACAGTTATCTCGACATTGCTGTGCCTCAGTTTTCTCATCTGTAAAATGGAAATAATAACATCATTTACCTTTTGTGGTTTTGGAAAGATTCCACAAGGTAATTTGTATGAGACACTTTAAAAAGTGAGCACGATGCCGAGCTGTGTCAAGGGTTCACTTCTGAGCAGCGGTGCTCTGTTTTCCAGGGAAAGTGGCGTGAGTGATACTGGCACATAGAACACGTTTTCCAAGACCAGATGCTTTTTCTTAGTATAAATTAGTTTTTAACTAAAACATTAATACATAATTATTATAAAAGCAATTAGAGAGCATGTGGCTATTTCATTGAAAAAAACTTAGCACACGGAAAGTAGAAGTGGTTTAGATGCCTCAGCATCCAATTTCATTTTTTTCCCCAATTACAGTTCACATCCGACATCGTCTCGCATGACTTTCAGGGGCACTGCACCGTGGTTAGGCACTCATGCCACTTACACAGTGTTCCCTTGACCTTTCCAGTGCCCACCCGGGCCTTCTGTAGTCATCACACTGTTACTGACTATGTTCCCGGTGCTCTGCTTTACATCCCCACAACTGTTTTGTAACTGCCAGTTTGTACTTCTTAATTTCTCCACCTTTTCCTCCAGTCTCCACAGCCCACTGCCCTCTGGCAACCATTAGTCTGTTCTCTGTATCTGTTAGTCTGTTTCTGTTTTATTTGTTTAATTTGTTCTTTAGATTTCACATATAAGTGAAATCATGCAGCATTTGTCTTTCTTTGACTGACGTATTTCACTTACTATAATAGCCTCTAGGTCCATGCATGCTGTTGTAAATGGTAAGGTTTCATTCTTTTCTATGGCCAAGTAATGTTCCATTGTATGTGTGCACACCACCTTTTCATCCACCCATCTGCTGATGGGCAGATGACTTGCTTCCATATCTTGGCTACTGTAAATAACACTGCAGTGAACATAGAGGTGCATATATTCTTTCGAATTAGTGTTTCAGGTTATTCAGATGTATTTCCCAAAGTGAAATCACTGAGTCATAAGGCAGGTCCATTTTTAATTTTTTGAGATGACTCCATAACACCTTCCACAGTGGCTGCACCAGTCTGTACTCCCACCAACTTTTCTCCATGTCCTCACCAACACTTGTTGTTTGTGGATTTATTGATGGTAGCCATTCTGATGGGTGTGAGGTGGTATCTCATTGTGGTTTTTTAATTTGCACTTATTTGATGATTAGTGACATTGAACATTTTTTCATATGTCTATGGCCCTCTGTATGTCCTCTTTGGGGAAGTGTATGTTCAGGTTCTCTATGCACTTTTAAGTTGGGTTGTTTTGAGTTTTTATTTTGTTGTTGAGTTGTATGAGTTCTTTGTAAATTTTGGATATTAACCCCTTATCTTATGTATGATTGGAGCATATCTCCTCCCAGTCAGTAGGTTTTGTTGATAGTTTCCTTTGCTGTGAAAAACTTTTTAGTTTGATGTAGTCCCATTTGCTTAATTTTTTTTCTTTTGTTTTCCCTGACTAGGGAGATATATTAGAAAAAGTATTCCTAAGAGAAATGCCTATGTTTTCTTCTAGAAGTTTTATGATTCCAAGTCTCATATTTAAGTCTTTAATTCATTTTGAGTTAATTCTTGTATATAGTATAAGTGGTCTAGTTTCACCTTTTTGCATGTACCAATCATTTTTATGCACCAATTTATTTCTGAATTTGGTTTTTGTTCGCAACTCTTGAGGAGTGCTTGATTAATACAGACAAGAAATTGCAAACTGTTAACAATCACTTTGATGAAATAAGAATGGGGCCACTTGTCTGCATAAAAATGAATTGATGTAGCAGTGTGTCCAGTATGTTATAATTAAGCATGTACTATGGTTTAGTATAATGTGTGATGTCTATCAAGTTCTTCATATTTTAAAAATGTTTTAAAGATTATAAAAACATCAAAGTAGAACCTTGGAACAGCTTGAAAGCCACTAACTTCTCTCATGTAGCAGACACGCTTTGTCAGTTAAATTCGCCCCAGTGACCTGTCCAGGGTCTCAGGAGGGCACAGCAGGACGCGAGCTGACACGGTGCTCAGCACAGCCCCTTGCAGCAGCCCCTCCGACCGCGGTTAGACCAGATGGGCTCTGTGGTCTGTTCTGCTCTGAGATGCTGTGAGTCTTAGTGGGAATCCTTGCTAACAAGCCTGATCTTACTGTGATAAGCTTCCACCTCATCCTATTGGTTGGGCCATTTTGTTCTCCTCTATATTACAAAAATCTGTTATGAAATGAAATTTCAGTTATATTTCCTGAAAAGCATAGATGTCTTTTGTTTCAAATCCATTTTGTTTTTGTCCCTATCCATTTTAATGATGCTTCTATAAAACAGAGAACTGTGATCTACAGCAAGGAGAGAGAGTGGTTCTTGATAACACTCAGTGGTAACTGTAAGGTCTGAATCTACAAGGAAATCCAAACTTAATTTTCATAACCAGCAAGGTCAATGACATGTGCCACCCTTGTACAAACAGCTAAAAGTCTGTTCCTTGACATCTAGCTTATATCAAAGAGCCTGGTTCAATCTGTTCATGACTTTGAGCCACAGCATAGAACGATCAAGCCATGCTAAGCAGCAGATAAATCATTTTGCTAGTTACCATGGCTTTATGTCAAACATGTCACTGTTACCAACTTATTTGAGGCGAGGATTCTCCAGCTCACTCCTCATGTCAGGGAACTGCCTTGGTTAACTCATGGGACCCACAGGGGTCATGAAAAACTCAAAATCAGTGTTCTACAGTAGTGCCCAGAGGTTGCAGGTTTATAGCTTTCCTCTGCTCAAGAGCTCTAGAAGTTTCTTTATCTTAAAGGGAGCAAGTGGTTTTCCTATCATTATTTAAAAACAGAAGTTGAAGAAATTAAAATTATACAGTGATTTTTTTTGGCAGCCCTCAAACATACATAGATATAGCCTCAAAGCGGGTAACCTTCGGCTTCGACAGAGGGTACCTCAGGATTGCTAGGATGACTCAATAATCCCAGAGGAAAGATTGTCTTGGGGAAATCCTGGCCTATAAGTTCATGATGCTCTGATTATCGGCTCCCTTTCTGGTAGTCAGAGAACATCCTGGAGGCCAGAGGCAGAGTGAGCCCTAGGGAGTAGAGACTGTCCAAAGGATTTCAAGTCCCGGACCCTCGGGCCTGCACTGGAGAGAAAGCATCCATTGAGTCCTTTGTTCCTGCAGGAAAAGTGGGTGGGGAGAGTCTTTGGTGCCAGCACTCCATAGCACAAGGGAGACGACAGGAAAGAGCACAACGCTTCTGAGTAATTGGAACTTCCCAGTGAGAATAAAAGGCCAATCTGAGATGATAGTATGTCTCCTTTCAATGAAATATCAGAGAAGGGCAGACATTCAGAAGCCACCTGGAGCTCTTTCTCTCCCAGCACCACCTGTCACCCAGGCTGCATGCGCTCAGGGGGGTGGAGGAGACCTCCTCGGGCGACCGGGTCCACCCACTTCTGGAGCTGTCTTCACTCGTGCTCCTGCAGCTCCTGTGCTCACATGGGACAAAGGGGTCCTGCCTCAGTCACTGTGCTCACCTTGCCTGTTTGGGTTTTGGAACTAGATAGATACAGATTCACATCCCGATGCTTAGGTATGTGACTTTCAAGGTACTTCACCTTCCGCCTTTCTCCTCTATTAAAATGGTAGTAGGTTCTCAGTAGGTACCAGTTTCTGTCCTTTCTATTGCTTTTCTCGGTGCTTATGAGCATCTTTGTAGACCTCTCCGAATAATGAGAGCAAGCCTTGCTTGGAGGGCCCAGAGAGTCCATCAGCTGTCCAAATCGAATGTCTGACTCTATTTGACTTCAGCTCTGACTCTCTTTTAGCTGGGGTTTATTTTACTCTGCCGGAGAAATGCTTTTCTTTTTACTTCCATATTTGCTGTCATTCCACATTCTTTAAAGTATAGGCAGGCTGTTCTCTGGCTAAACATTCCAAGACAGCTATTGTTTAAGCTAGGAATGAGGATCATTTGTTTGTATTTCTTTGAATTTGCCCTGTATGTTATCTTTAACTTGACTTTAAATAAAACATAACATGTATTGAGTCCTTTCCATGTATCAGATGCTTCTTACAAACTTGATCTCCCTTCATCATCACAAAACCAATCCAATAAATTAGAATACAGAGTTAATAATTAGGGTTGTTAATTAATATAGACTGTCACTTTATACAGAGTATTTTTTGCTGTCAAAATATAAGGAGGCCGGGTCATTTTTAAAATTTCTATTTTTATTCAGTTACCCACACCTGGGATAAAGTTTATTCTTTAGCTGCTATGGCCCTAGGCACTCCTCCCCACCTGGAATGAGGGACCCAAATACAGGCATAATGCCGAGGAGGAAATAATCAGCTTGTTTAAGTGACAGCTGACATCAGGAAGCTCTTTGAGCCAGAGGGACGACATGATGACAGCAGTATCTTGGGAAGATGAATTTCACGGCCACATGCAGGACAGATTACCTGAAACCACAACATCAGCCTTTCTTATGCTCACACATCTGGGGCGGGGGGGCGTGATTTAAAAGCTCATAAACAGGATCTGTTTAAAGAAGGAAATGGTGAAAATTAAGAACTTCGAGGTTCCACCAAAGAAGGTGAAGGATCAGTGTTTATTCAACTGGTTCGCATGTCCTAGATACTTATGTACACAAGTGCATATTGTGCATGCAGTCACTCAGAAGCCATGTGTGGGTGTCACTTCTCCTTTGCCCTACCTTTTGGCTAAAAGTTGCCAGAAAAGGGAAATTCCCGCAAACGTGAGAAAGATTCATCTGGCTGCCACCTGAACTGTTGTTATGGAACACATTGCGCCTGACAGATAGCCCTGTTCTTAGCCATCCTTCAAAAGAAACATGAAGAAGCTTTCGTGTTTAAATATTTCAGCCAAATTTCTTCCTTCGGAGCATCCGTGGAACACAATGTCTTTATTTCTTCATGAAACAAATACTCATGTTGGACGCATCTATGGTTAGAAGAGAGAATAAGATGACTTACCTTCATTTGATTTATTTGTCATTCTCAGGCCAAGCTCTTGGATTGGGTGGGTAATGATATACTCCATGGAACCTGATGTTTTTCCTTGAGCCATAAAAATTTCAAGCTTGGTAAACAGTTTCCATTCCCAGGAAGACAAATGAGAAAAATAGCTACTCTTTCAGTGAATAACTTGGGACCAGGAATTGGTTATGAAAGGAAGGGTAGCGTGATCAATGTTCTTTCACTCGGGTAAGTGAGCACTGCATGATGGGAGAGAGATAACACAGGACTTGGGAGGGAGCAGGAGAAGAAAGACAAGCTGTAGGAGGTGCTAACCAACTCCATTAGTCCTCATGGGAGAGAATGCCTCCGACTGCAAGTACAGCCCCTACAGAAGGGTCTCTGGAGAGCCAGAGAACAGCCTAGACATAGAAACATTAAGAGGAAATTATCCATATTTGCTTTCTTTGTCATTCTAGCCCTTGGTATACATGGCCCTTGGTCAGCCATTTACAAGACCCTGTTCTTACAAGTAAAGAAGAATTTCTGTTGGACGAAGGGATTATGCAACTAGCAAGGGAGAAAGAGCCTGCCTGGACTTTGGAGCCAAGGGCTCATCATTAAACCCACTATCACCACTTCTCTGTGACGTTTGACATCTTACTTGCTTTTTCTGAGCTCCAGCAAAACAGGTGTAGCCAAGATACTCAACCAGGATGACACATGTAAGGTGCCTAGCACATGATATATGTGCTACCCATCATGGCTGTCACGTGTATGCATGGGACTTCTCACTGCCTGAATTCCCAGGAGCTGCTTTTCCCCTATAGTTCCTGTACTGACTGCTGTAAGCTCTGTCTGGCAGCCTCCCTTGCTCTGTTTCCAAAGTAACATCACCCTTTACAACTTTGAGACTTTCCATAGCTGGTCTCCAAGATAAACTAGGGAAGATTAACAAAAGAGGAGTTTAATTTTTTAAAAAAATAGAGAGGTAACAAAGTTATAAGAAAATCTCTAGAAATCTTGATCGCCATTGTCCCAGACTGTTATTGAAATGCAAATAGATCACAGCAGTTTGCCTGTTACAGCCCTGGCTTCAAACACCACTTGAAAATCCTGTGTAAACAGAAGTGGGCTTTCAGTGGACTGTGCAAACAGAACAGCCTCCTCTGTTAGTGGAGATATGTATGTGCTTGTGTGAGAGTAGGGATTCCCAGGGCCATTCAGGGGCAGGTCATTGAAAGGAGGCAGATGCAGTCCCAAGGAGAAAGAGAAGCAAACCAGTGTTTTCCATCCCCTCCTCCCCGCCGGTGCTGGACCAGGTGCCTCCATCTGTTTGTTCGCCTTTAATCCTCGTAAGAGTCTTGAGAATTAGATTTTATTTTTTAAATTATGCTATTATAGTTGTCTTGATTTTTCCCATTGGCCCCCCTCCACCCAGCACCCCGCATTCCCTCAGGCAATCCCCTCACCATTGTTCATGTCCGTGGGTCATGCATATAAGTTCTTTGGCTACTCCATTTCCTATACTGTACTTTACACCCCCATGGCTATTCTGTAACTACCTATTTGTACTTCGACCTCACCCATTCTCCCCCATCCACCTCCCAGCTTAGTTTGTTTTTAGATTCAATTGTTGATAAATACGTATTTTTTGCATTTTATTGTTCATAGCTTTGCTCTTTCTTTTTCTTAAATAAGTCTTTTAATATTTTATATAATAATGGTTTGGTGATGGTGAACTCCTTTAGTTTTTTCTTATCTGGGAAGCTCTTTATCTGCCCTTTGATTCTAAAGGACATCTTTGCTGGATAGAGCAATCTTGGCTGTAGGTCCCTGATCTTCATGACTTTGAATATTTCTTACGAGTCCCTTCTAGCCTGAAAAATTTCTTTTGAGGTATCAGCTGACAGTCTTATGGGAACTCCTCTGTAGGTAACTAACTTCTTTTTCCTGCTGCTTTTAAGATTTTTTCTTTATCTTTTAACCTTTGACATTTTAATTATGATCAGCCTCTCCATCCATCTTGTTTGGGACTCTCTGTGCTTCCTGGAATTGCATCTCTATTTCCTTCACCAGTTTTCTTTCATTTTTAAAAAACAAACTTCTAATTTCTTGCTCATTCTCTTCTCCTTCTGTCACCTCTATGATGCAAATGTTGGACCTCTTGAAGTTGTCCCAGAGGCTGCTTATACAATTCTCATTATTTCGGATTCTTTTGTCTTCTTGTTGTTCTGCATAGTTTTTTGCTTCCTTGTGTTCCAAAACATTGATTTGATTCTTGGCTTCATCCACTCCACTGTTGATTCCCTGTAATTTGTTCTTCATTTCAGTTAGTGAATCCTTTGTTTCTGACTGAATCTTTTTTATGCAGCTGAGGTCCTCACTAAGTTCCTTTAGCATCCTTAACTCTGTTTTGAACTCTACATCTGATAGATTGCTTATCTCCATACCATGTAGCTCTTTTTCTGGGGCTTTGATCTGTTCTTTTATTTGGGCCATATTTCTTTGTCTCCTCCTTTTGGCAGCCTCCCTATGTTTGTTTCTATGTATTAGGTATAGCTGTGTTGACTCCATGTCTTGATAGTGTGGCCTAATGTAGTAGGTGTCCTATACAGTCCAATGGCACAGCCTTCCCTGTCACTCAAGCTGGGTACTCAAGGTGTATCCTTCATGTGGACTGAGTACACCCGCCTCTTGCAGTTGGGCCTTGGTTGCTGCTGGCAGATCAGTGGGAAGGATTTACCCAGGCCAGTCCACTGCAAGGACTGGCTGTGACCACTTACCATCAACCTCTGCCCTCTGTGGAGGGTCAGCTGTGTGGGGGCAGGGTGGTAGTGCTCTGATGTGGTCTGTAGCTGTCCACTGGGTATGCTGACCCTGTGTTTCCTGGATGGTGCAAGCCAAAGTGAGCTCCCACCTTTGTTTTGCCTGTGGCCACCCTGTCTGAGCTATAAAGCAATCCGAGATAGCTGCTACTTGTGCTGGACTTGGAGATTCTCAGATGAAGCCAACCTGTGAATCTAGGCTGGCAGCTACTAGTGCTGGGCCTAGGGCTCACTGAGGCTATCTGTTGCTTGAGAGGATTTAGGAAGTTGTGAATCATGAGCCAAGGCCAACCATTCATATGGAATGCTTGGATTCATTAGGAGCTTGGGTGGGCTGGAGTCTCTGGGGATCTCCAAGGCAAGTCAAACATTGTTAGCCAGGTTGATGGAGGCCACTGTCTCAGATATGACACCAGCTTACTGTCTCTTGGGGGGGCAGGGAGGTTTATAAAAGGGACAGTGGCCTCTGCTGACCTTGATACCAGACACTTCAGTTCCTCCTATTATGCCACTGGTGCCTTTCAAGCTGCTTCCCCAGTCCTGGAGCTCAGAGGGAGTGAGTCTCAGTTGGTGAGTCCATTTGTGGGTTCTTTAAGGGGAACTGCTTGGTACTCCAGCAGTTTCTTCCACTGACTTGGGCCCTGCTGGTTTTTGCAGCCAGAAATTGTGGGGTCTTATATTCCTGACACTGGAACTCTGGGCCAGGGGGCCTGGTGTGGGGCTGAGACTCCTTACTCCCAAGATATCCCTCCTGAATTTTTATCCACCACCCGTGAGTGAGGGACCAGCCCGTTCTGCATCTGTGCTTCTCCTACCAGTCTGGATGGATATGGTTTCTGTAATTCCATAGTTGTCCAACTTCCATTCAACTCAATTTCCGACAGTTCTGAGTTATAGTTATTCTATATTTAGGTGTAATTTTGGTGTGGTTGTGCAAAGTGATGAACTATGTCTGCCTATGCTGCCATCGTGACCAGTCATCCGAGATTTAGATTTTAATGCCATCATTTTACAAGCAAGGAAACATAAGGCTCAGAAAAATGATATCACCTGCAGGTGTAGAGTATATCAGGGTGCTCTTAGGTGAACCTCATGTGCCTAGAAGAAAAGGCTTTTAGAGATGTGGCAACAGAAGTTTGGGGTTCAGGTATGAAAATGGAAAGGGGGTTCAAGGAATGTAAACCAGGAATTCTAAGGGCAGGAGCTTTGGTGAAGACTTGGGAGGGCTGGGAGCCGAGAGAGGTTTAACCCCAGCAAGTAAACTTCAGATTTCAGGTCAGTCATTAACAGTCAGGTATTTCACTGGCCCTCCACCATCTCCTAGCTTCTCTCCTCCCCTACCTTCGCTGTCCATTTCTTCTCTCTCCACCCCTAGAAGCAAAGCCTAACTCTTCTATTCAGCCACATCCCAGGTTCGCCATTTTCTCTTGTTGCCTTGGTTTCTGTCAACACCCACAGCCTCAGGGCCCCGCCTCCCACCCCAGGCAGTGTATCCAAGTATTTTCACAAAAACATGCTCCTTTGCTCTCTAAAGGAGTTGCTACTCTAGCTTATAGATAAAACCTTTTTCATATGGTGACAGGAACATAATAAGAAAAGAAGATAGACCATTTTGAGAAACAAAAACCTGGCAGAAACTTGTGAGAAAATGGTTAAAACCCTCCTCAGAGGCAGAAGGAGGGCACCAGAGTGTCACGAAAAGGTGTCTAGCAGGAAGTCCTCTCCCTGCCACCTTGGAGAAGTCACTTCTCCTCCCAGGACTTGGTTTGTCACCCGTGAAGCAAGAGTCTGGTGTTCAGGGCCCTTCCTGCGGTCCAGTACTGAGATCCTCAGGGGATTGCAAACATGCGTCTTACAGCTGCCCCAGCCCCACCCCCATTAAAACTCACACAGAAAAACTGCCCAAAGGCATTATTGCTTGTTGGTTTGTAAGCAAAAGGGCCATAGTGTCCTATTTTCACTTTTTGACTGGATGGGAGAAGTGGTTGTCATTTAGGAGTTGGTGTGCAACTTGAGAAAAGAAGAAAAGTCCACACAGTAAGCAAAAAGTGACCTGAAAATGCAAATAATTCCAGATTACACAGGAATCACCTGAGGATGCTGCCTGAATGCAGATTCGAATTCACTAAGCCCGGGCTGGGGCCCAAGATTGCAAATAGGCTTTCTTTCAGCTAACGCCTGTGCAGCTAGACCACAGACCACACTCTGAGTAACAAGGGGCTAGAGAAGATCAAATAATGCTCATTATTTTTGATCCACAAAGAAAAAAATAGCAAAGAAGTATAAAATACACTTTGGAAAGATTTCCTGCCAAAATGCTAGACTAAAAATGTTTAGGGTTCTAGAAGAAAGTTCTGGTGAGAAAGGGAGAGAGAATTAATATGGCTAAATGCAGTGAATGAATGGCTGATTATCAAGACCCACGCTCAGACCCTCGCTCTAAGATGACTCCATCAGAGGCCTTACTTCCAGTGATGTTTCTGCCTGAAACAGGCAAAGTCACTTATTGTTCACCTAGGTCCTGAGACCCAAGTCTTCCTTGCTTCACCTTCAATAGATAGTCCTTCAGTTCACTGGCCCTTCCTTCAGCACAACATCGCTGTTCCCCTGCCCTCCACTCAAATGCCATCTCTCTGGCCCAGGCCCCCACCCCTCTGTGCTCATCTTACTGCAGGTGTCTGTGTGTCTTAACCTCTGGTCTCTTCCATCTGCAATCCACTGCCTGTGCCTGCCAAGCATCTTCCAAAACAGCATCTCAGTAGGCCATGGCCCCACCCCAGGGTCTCGGGACCCAAGCCCACATGCTTTGGTAACCAGGCTGTGCTCTCGTCATCTCCCCCCATGCACCAGGCAGTCTTCTCAGGAATCCCTGAAGACCCCTCAGTGACATCTAAAAAGCCATGCAACCCCTAAAGGTTGAATTCATCTACACACATTTTAAAGCATTCTGTTGAACATGCTGAAAATAAAGTTCTGAATATCCCTCCCACACTTCTAAATGTCCCACAAAAACATTTTGAGAAATGAAAATCATACCTTGACAACACGGCAGAAACCCGCATGGCAGAAACCCGCACGTAAGAACACAATAAACATGCACTCAGCCTGAATTGCCAAGTTCACCCTTCCTGTGTTTCTCAACTATCATTCCTTTCAATGTTTGACCACTGCTTATTGTCCCAAAACTAATTGCTAGTTAACTACTCCTCTGGGAAGGCTTGTAGGTGCCATCTTGTGGAGAAAAATGCAAGCAAGCACATTGGGTAATAGGCTACGTGTCAAGGAAGTGACAAGGACATGTGCATGAGTCTCCATCATTGCTCCCCAGGGCTGGATTCACCCACAGTCCTCTGGTTGTGACCCACACCTGTGGATGTGGGCTGTCTGTGCCCAGGAAGCCATGTAAATGGGGCCAGTGTGCAAGCAGCCGCCACCCTGGAGCAGAGTTCATCAGCCCAGTGCCTTTTTTCTGGATATGATGGCTTCTGGAACTTGCCAGTCTAGACAGCACCTCTGTGGTCCTTTCTGCGGGAAACTGCCTACTCCTTGAGTCTTAGCTGCCCAAACCCACAGCCTCTAACAGACCTGTTTCATGTGGTGCTGATCCTCCCCGGGGCCCCATAGAGTTACAATATTATCTGACCAGATATTTTAAACAATATAAAATTTACCATACAGCCTTGCACTTTAAAAGTAAAGAGAAAATCCACAGGTTCCTACTATTCTACATGGATACCTTACCTTCATAATAGAGCAATTGTCATAGTTGGGATTCACTCCATGCCCCGCCCCCCGAACTTCAGTCCACTAGAGAGGAAGACCATGAAAGTACAGTAACGGGATTTGGAGTTTGGAATACCCCACTCTCTAAGGAAAGACAACTGTGGTCAGGGTGGGGGTAGTTCCCTCAACAGCACATGAAATATTTCCCTCTCAGGGCTCCTTTCTCCAGATTTGTAAACATTGCTGTCGTTGATTCCTCTCAATTTCATCCTCTAGCAGAGCCAGCATTTTCTTCCCGTTGAGTCACTTGGTAAGGTGCTCTTCTCTGATGAGACAGGATGAGGTTCTGAAAAGCGACAACCACAGCTTGATTAAAACCAGATCACTGGTTACACAACTGCCGTCATTAAGGAAGCCAAAATACCTTTTCTCCCATGGACCATTTCTTCTCTTCTAATGAATGACATTGTCAGTTTGTTTCCCATGGATTCCTGTTTCCAATTTAACTTTGCTACAGAAAGCAGATTCCTCTGACTTGAGATATGGCGGGAGCCTTCACATCAGGGCTTCAACAAAAAACAAAAAACAAATTTTTGTTTTTTCAGAAACAATTTAGCACCAGAAGACACCTTAGAGATGATCCAGTTCAAGGAGCAAATTGTTCCTATAACTTTGATTTCATGACTCCTCAGCCTGCTGTTCTTTCATTCAAAAAAACACTTTTTAAGCACTTGCTGTGAGCCAGGCACTCTGCTCTTTTTAGTGCATAATCCTGTTCATGCTGGTCAGACCAAAAGGCAAGGTGCAAGAACTCTAGAAGCCTGCTAGTTAGTTTGGTGGCAGTGAGGAAGTAATTTTTAGGCTGCATAATTAAGTATTCTTGGCTCATTAGCTCCTCCAACACCGACAAAGAACCATTTATGCACTTCTATGGAAATGCCATTGTTTCAGGGGGTTCTGCCCTGTGCTGCAAGGTGTCCCACGAGCTTCAGAACAAACTAGAGCAGTGATTCTCAATACAGGATGATTTAGTGCTCACTGGCAATGCTTGGCAATGCCTAGAGAAATCTGTCTTATGAGGGTGACCCTGCCATGTGCAGATCAGCCCCCACAACCAAGAACTGTGTGGCCCAAATGTTGCTGGGGCCAGGACTGAGAAACCCAGGCCGTGAGGAAGAGAGACATTGGGTTTCAACTCTGCCGGCTGCTCTTCAGCCAGAGCAGTTCTATTTTTCTCATTTGGCATATTGGAGTTCTGTGTTTCTGCATGAAGTTTTGTTTGAAAGGTATGGGGTATTCTTTCTGCTTTAAAAAACAATTGAAGTCCTGGACCAGCAGCTCACTTGGTTTGAGCATCACCCCATACACCAAAAGGTTGCGGGTTTGATCCCTGGTCAGGGCGAGAATGAGAAGCAGCCAATCAACGTTTCTCTCTCTCCCTTCCTTGCTCTCTAAAAATCAATAAATCCTTCTAGCAAGGAATAAATAAATAACAATTGAAGCCCACTGTGGTAGAAGTTGGCAGTTCCTTGCCTTCTGTTTTATGTTGAGACACATTGGGAGAACTTGAGGGGGTGCCCGTGATTCAGGATGAGGGCAAGGAGGAGCAAATTCAGAAGCATCGCCCTGAGCCTCAGCCTCGGCTGCCCAGGGCTCCGCACACTGCCCCTTGACATTCCCATGCCGTGGTGAGTGATGAGATCGTGTCTGCCTGTCAGTTTAGACCAGGATGGGTATTTTGTTACTCCAAAAGGCTAGGTCATACATATTTTACTCTTTGTGGGCCATACTATCTGTTGCATCTGCTGAATCCTGTGTTGTAACACAAAAGCAGCCCAAGACAATGAATATACACATGGGCATGTTTGTGTTCCAATAAATCTTTATTTACAAAAACAGACAGTGGGCCAGATTTGGCCTGTGGGTTGTAGTTGCTGACCCCCAATTCAGACCCTAAGACAGAACCTGGTCTGTTTCACCTTCAGTCTTTCCAACCCACACTGCACTGGCACACAGTAGGGCTGCCTCAGGGACCCTGAGGGTCAGTCTTGCCGGCACAAGCATGAGAAGATTTTAATGAGAATAAGAACTGGAAAAAACCCATCTAGTTTTTCCCAGAGAATTTCTATATATTGTTTAAGTGTTTCCCTATGTAGAAAATTTAAGATGTTTCCAATTTCTTTATTAACAATAATACTGTGAGGAGCTCTTGCATACAGAAATTGTTGGCCACATTTCTTATAATTTCCTTAGATAAATTCTTGGAAGAAGAATTACTGGGTCAAACAGTATATATTGCTAAATTGCTTTCCAGGAAGGTGGATTGATCTACATTCTGAACATTAATAAGAGGGAGATATTTATCACATACAAAGGATTTCTTTCAACAGAATGTCATGAATAAAAGTTTGGCATCCATATGTATGTCCACGAATTAGCTCACTGTAAATTTGATGTTAGCTACAAATCATTTTAATAATAACCTGCTCCCCCATGCGCTGTGACAGCATGATCATTAGGACACGCAATTTTACCTGTCGGTGTCACCTAGCCAGCCGGCAGAGGCTGCCACCGAGCGCCACAGGAGCCTCTGCTTCCCGTCAGAGGCCGGAGCTCCACTCCCTGCATGCCAGGCCCGGGCCTGCCGGCCGTGAGCCGCAGAGGCCTCCTCCCTGTGAAACTCACCACCCAGCGTGTCATCCAGATTGTTCGTTTCCCTCAGGAAATTTCCTCAGGTTAATTTTGCCACACAATTGGGGGCAATCCTTGAACATTTTCTCCTGTGATGGCTTGCGACGTGTAAAATTTTCCTACAATATGTTGCAAGAATCACTGGAAGAATACCAAGGATATCTGACAGTCGTCCAATCGCTTTTGTAACAGCAAGAAATATCTCTTTGGAACTGCGGTCCGTGGTGAGCGAAACAGATAAGTAACTAAGGGTAGATCAGGGAACGAGTGGGCGCTGGCTTTTCACTAGGCACTGTGGGAGCAGGAGGTTCTGACCTTTGCGCTGAACCTCGGCATTTTCTTAGCTCTTCAGACTTTCCTACATTTCTCTGAATGGAGAAGAGATTATCTGTGACTAAAAAATAATAGAAAGTGTTATAGAAATATGGTCCAAGTGGTTACATGATGATGGGATTTTCCTAAAAGTAGATAGATTCCAGATGAAACCAATATATGGAGACAATGATAAAAATAACAACAGAGTTTTCCATGAAGCCCCCCTGTTAACTGCATTCTGCTGAGTGCCTCCCACGTTCATCTCATCTGATTCTCCCAACAGCTCTCTGAGGTAGATGCTGCACCATCCCCAGCCACAGATGAAGAAACGAGGCTCAGAATGCCCAGTGAACACGATCAAATGTACAACGCCCCCAAGTGGCAGAGCCAGCACGTGGCCCAGGTCCAGCAGAGGCTAGTGCCACCTTAAGGACCCACTGATGGCCCTTTGGTGGTGCCTCTCAGAGAGTTTGGGGACATAAGCCAGCACTGTTAAGTCATACCCATCAGAAACCAACTGAGCAGTGTCCTGAGATACAAACCAGAATTCCGGCCAGATTCACTTCTGGGCACTATCCCCTCAAAGATGTGGGTGTGGTGAAAATGTTTCCAGCTCCAGCCCTACAGAGAAGTGACCCACCAGCCTCACGCGGCCAGTGAGGGGCCAAGCCAGGGCTACACCCAGGTTTTCTGAGTCCCAGTCCAACGTCCTTTCTATCCTGCCAACTGCTTCTCCCGCTAACTGACGTCAGCTCCACCTACCAATTGCACGGCTATGTCCTGGAGAATACCAGCTGCTTTAAAGTAATGTAGTACAGGAATCTAGACATGTGATAAAATTTTATAGAACTGCACACCAAGAAAAAGTGGTAAAATCAAAGGAAGGTTTACTCTTGAGTTAACATATTGTACCGATGGCAATGGAATATATATATACGTGTGTGTGTGTATATATATATATATACATATATATGGTTTTAATGACATGGTGTGCTTCTAAGAGGTATTGTAATTGCAGGAGCCTGGGTAAAGGGTCATTGAAACTCTGTACTATTTTTGCAACTTCTTGTGAGTCTTAAACTATCTCAAAATTAAAAAATTTATGACTATATATATTAGTATAATAGGAAGATAAGCTAAAAATATTTAATCACCCACTGTGTGTAGAGTATAGGGCTAAAGCAGGCGATGGGAGAGAGATACATATGTGGTTGGTGCTTCGTAATATTGAAAGAGGAGAATGCCAGTCACCTGTGGGCCAGCCCTCAGAAACTATGGTAACAGTGCTTGAACTTCTTCCTCTGCACCTAGGTCACCACCACTATCTTCTCCTTCAACACAACTAGAACCCGCAGCCTGGCCTCTGACCCTTGGGAGGAGGAGGGATTTTTGCATAATGGTTAAAGCATGGGATTATGGTTAAAATCTCAGCTGCAGCTCTTGTTAGCAAGCATAGCCTTGGGCCAATTGCCTAATTTCTTTTCTACAAGTTTTAGAAATATCACAGATTGCTTTTAAGGTTAAATGAGAAAAATATATGTTCAAAGTGTGTTCAAATATATGTAAGTGTGAGTATGATGGTGCTGAGGAGGATTCAAACTCCTTGTTCTCCAACCGGTCAGTCACGGAGACCTGTCCATTTTGCTTATTAAGCATCCCTCAAATTCTCTTCACTCCATCACCGTTCCTCTAGTTTAGGGTAGGATGTTGCAACACCCTCAAGACTTTATGTACCCAATTGTTAATTAACAAATTCCTAAAAAAGAGTTGATCCTAGCCCAGCGTGGCATAGATTACCCCAGTTAGACCCACATTCCCAACCGGAATCTGATTCAGCCCGGGATTTCCTAGGCCACCTGCCTGGTGTAGTCATTCAACCACATCAGTGATGAAAATGCATGTTTGCATGTTTAGATCCTCCTTGGCTGGTCCTGCTTGTCATTCAGGTCCTGGCCCATAGGTCACTTTAGCCATGCCATACTGGGATGCCCAATCCAAACTTTCCCTCTTTGCATCATCTGATCCTCACAAGATCCCTGTGCTAGAGAAGGGACAGTTGTCAGGTATGCAAAATTGTCTAAAAACAAAGATCTTGAATATATGTTGTCTGCCCAGTTCTCACTGAGGAGCCCAAGTTGTCCCTCCTGTTTTGCGAAGTGCACAGGGGGTGTTTGGCAACTCCATGGCAACCCAGTCTCTTGGAGACCCCGGGTCACCACTACAACACTGGAAGGATGCTCTGTCAGCCCTTGTCTTCCCCAAGGAAGGTTCCCGCACTTCTTGCTCTAATTTCTCTCTTGAGTAGTGAACATTGCACATTCAGAGTCCAGAGCCGGGCCCCGAGGAGACAGAAGGTCACCCCCTTAGTTCTTGGCATCGCGTGTGGCCATACATTTCACTGAAGCCAACCTTGGGCTACAGGACGTCTTCCAGGAAGCACTGCGGCCCTCCCTCTCTGTGTCGAGATTCACCCAGAGTGGCCATGCTGCACAGGAAGTCCAGTGGGAGGGGGGCATGCATCGCACTGTGCGAACATTTTAACAGAATGTCTGACTCACAAGATAAAATGCTGGTATGTCTGCGTCTGTGGGTGTCTGAAGCAACCCGTGGTGGTTTGATTTCCTTGTACTCATCCCAACCGAACTGGGCTGAGGGCTGACGGTTTTATGCAGTGTCTGCCCCATCCCCTGTGGCCCTCATTCGCTCCTGAAATATCCCTAAGCCCTGTTTACGAGAGAGAAACTCACTGGACTGCTGGTCCTCCCCACTCAAGGACATGCCCATGCTACAGCCCAAGTTATTAACTGAAAAACTAATCTGAGCATCGCCCTCCCCTTCTTCAGACATCCAGGGACTACAGATCCCATCAGGCAAAATTCCTACACTTCACCCTGGCGGACAAGATGCTTGACAAATTCAGCCGAATTCTGCAGCCTCATTTCGTCCCTCCCAGCAACAGCATGTCAGTCTTTCCTACTTCTTACTTTCTAGGTGTTCATTGTTCCCTCTGTGCCTCCATGTACATTGTTCTCTTTACTTGGAGTGCCTCGTGAGAATGAGCTCAGCCTGGGACAGGCGAGTCAGCAAGTCGGGGTATCAGGAATAGACCCTGGGTGGGAAAAGTGGGAGGTGTGATGTTACTAGACAGGGAGAGGGGGGTGCTGACCAGCTTTTCTGTCCCTGTTCTGCAACAGTGACAGTCAGAGGCATCTCCTTAATTCTGTTAGAATCTACTTTCCAAAATCTCTGTTGGTGGTAGCATTTTTTTGTTTCAAACCAAAAGAGAACTGAAGAGTTGAAGGGGTGGAAATCATGCACACAAAACTTTTTTTAAAAAAAACTCCTGCTAAAATATGCATGGGGCAGGGGCAAGAACTATTTGAGCAAACATGGCATTTTGAAAAGCTAATTGGATGTGGATGAACATATTGAGGTAATGTTCTGTTATTGTCAGAAATAATGTTTTGCAGAGAAGGTATTTGTGAAGAGAGATCAGTTGTTACTGACGGACTAATGTGCACTCAAGAATATGGAAGTAATAATGCAGACCCGTGGTGCCTGCAGAAAGGTGTCAATCAAACGTGAGGTTGGAGGGGAAAGAATGAACACCTGCCTCAACTCTGCCTGTTCGATTTGACCCGTAGCACCCACGTGCACAGACCCAGGGTTGTTTAACAAAGTCAGAAGTGGACTTGGAATGGTTTGCTGACCACTTTGCCCCCTGAGATGAGGTCTAATTATTAGAACTCAAAAACCAATACAAGCCTGTATTCAGCAAACATGTGTCTCAAGTTTTAGAATTTCATTCTGATTTCAAGTACCATTCCCTAGTCCCATTCCTCCATGAAACAATTCTATCATCAAATATTGCATTGTCCAGACTGCAGTCCACCGACTCCATCCCCTGAGGAAGCATGACAGGATCTTTGCTCAGATCACGTGTCCCTATTTTGGGTCCCGGAGCACCAATTCCAGGAGTGGGAAAGGATTCCATGAAGACCATTCTGTTCTGATCCAAAGTTTAACTTTTTTATGCAAAATAAAATTGCCCCAACAGAACCATGAATAGAGAGGGGGCAGATAAAGCAAAAAGATCTTGGAGTGAGAAATGGGAGTCTTTGGGGGTGAAATGCAGGGAAGTCAGAGTTCCTTTAAATGCCGGCGAGACTGCCTGTACTCCCTTTGTGTGCCCCTTGTTTAGACGCGTGTCAGCCAGTTTGCTGATGCTTCTGGCCCTTCTTGCCCGCACTTGCTGCCCTGGGAAAGTGCTTTGGGGGAGCCAAGCACAAGTTCTGGTGCTCAGCTCCTCAGGGCCACAGCGACAAGTGGGGACCCAGATCTCAACCAATTTGACTTAATTTCCTAGGAAGCTGGGCCTGAGAACATGCCCTCTGGGGGTCCTTCACTAAGTGCTTGTAGAATCAAGTCATCTAGAACAGAAGACTTGGGGACAAACCCTAGTTTTAGGTATAGCACTTATCATGGTCCCAAAGAACTTCCTTGGATAAAAATCCCAGCACGGCCCAGCCTCTCTCTGTCAGAGTCCAACAGGGGGATGGGTTTTCAGGACAACATCTCTGTCCAACCTGTATGATAACTATTCATATCCCCATACTCTCCCTATCCCATTTTCCTGCATTATTCTTCTGGTCATTTACCACCACCAAACACACTATTTTTTTCACTTGTCTTGTTTACTGTCTGTGTCCCCACCCACCCCCTAGAATGTCCATTTCACACAATGTCCTTGCCCAGAGTAGGTGCTCTGTGAATATCTGTTGAGTGAAGGGAGACGTGAACTTGCTCATCTGCAGGAACTGAATGGGGCAAGAGGAGGGTCAGTCCGAGTCCCACCACTAGATCATCAGCCCTCTCCCTCCTTCCCCGGATGCCCCTGATAGATGCTACAAGAGTCTTCTGTTTTCCACCTCTTTGCAGAGCATCGGCTGTGACGACTACCTAGGCTCGGACAAAGTAGTGGACAAGTGCGGGGTGTGTGGAGGCGATAACACGGGCTGTCAGGTTGTGTCGGGCGTGTTCAAGCACGCCCTCACCAGCCTGGGCTACCACCGCGTGGTTGAGATTCCCCAAGGAGCCACAAAAATCAACATCACCGAGATGCACAAGAGCAACAACTACTTGGGTAAGCTTGGTCTTTTTCCAGAGGAGACCGTCTGTCACCCCAGTGCCTTATTTCCTCCAGGAAGGTGAGGTGGGCACAGCAGTGTGCAGAGGGCCTCAGATGCAGGAGGTCACTGGGAATGACAGCACTGCCCTCCGCTTGAAATGAGCTGCTTGGGTGGTGAGAGTTTAAAAAGTCCTAATTGCAAGTAATGTTTAATATTTACACAAGTAAACCATGCTTTTTTCTATCCAAGAGAAACATGGTTATGAACTCAATAGCAAGCTAAATTGCCTCTGTGAGACAGGGGAGGGTCTTTGAAAAGCTGAAATCTGTCCGTCTTTGTTCTGGGGACTGTGAGGTGGCCAGGACAGTTGATTATCCTATCGGGACCCTCACTTCCTGAGGGTCTAAAGCAAAAGCCATGCTTCTCTTCTTTCTACTTCATCGGCCTGGGGTAGGCGTATGCATGTATCTGCTGAATAACTGCAGAGACACTCAGAAATCATTTTGGCCAATATCATCAATAACAAGAGGCCATTTTAACCTATTTTCCTGCAAAAGGAAATCTTTGTTGATTTCTAAGTTTCTGGCTGATTGCATTTTATGCAAAACAATTGAGGTCTTACAAATTAATTTTTACCAATTTCTAATTCAAGTAAGCATGTACAAATCAGTTAACAAAATACTATAAGGAAAGCAATTCCTTAAAGTCTTTTTAATACACAATATTTGTTTTTATTTTTGAATTACTTATTTAACAGGAATTAAAAATGGAGACAATTATACTTGAAAACAATAACAAAAGAAAAATAAATTAACAAAAATAAATATAAATAAATAAATAGCACAGACTCGTGCCAGGCACTGAACACTCAACAGCTTTAAGGGATAGGAGCTGTTCCCATCTGCATTTTATAGATGAGGAAACAGGCACAGGGAGATACACAGCAAGGAAGAGGGAGAGCTGGGATTTGAACCCAGGCAGTCTCTTTCCAAGCACGATGGTGTACCAAGAGATAATGCCCAGGAGCAGTTTTTGAAGCCAAGTTCTTCTGGAAGAGCATCAGCCTTGCCTCAGTCCATGGCTGCCACAGTTGAGAGATCCTTCATTTTGCGATTTTCCAGTATCGGGATCACCCGAGAACTCCAGGTTCTGCAGCAGTTCCTTCTCCGCCCAGTCAAATGCAACCAGAATTAGCCTCACTTAGTTTTATTGGTAGGAAGAGGAAGGGATGGCAGATGGAACTCTGAGACAAGCCCAATTAATCTAGAAAGCTGTGTCACTGGCCCTGGCAAACCCCTGGAGCCATCAACGTGGCAATAAGCCTGGTTCCCAGCGAATGGTTTGTGTGTTGTTTTTAGTTGCAGAAAAGTAGTCTTTGTGAGTTTCCTCCTTTCTTTTGTACTATTAGCTCACATCTCCATAAACATCCAGTCTCCTAGAATGGGAAGCGTTCTTCAGGGGATTATTTGAAGTGTCATTGTGTTCAAATGCTCCAGCAAACAGTGCCACTTTTTATAAGCTTTGTGTTATTTTAGTAAGTTTTCCTTGTCTTGAATTAGCCCTATTCAATAAGTGATTTTTAAAGTCCTGCCCTCTGAACCATATCCTGGGTGAATATCTGCTGGATGTCTGAATGGAAACTGCTCAGTGTTTCCATCTAGTGTATGGAATGAGAATCCCGGCCATTTACGTGTCCTTGAGAAGCAATAGGACATCAGATACTCAGGACCCAGCAGAGCCCCTGGCATTTATTAGCATTTGACAAATATTCATTCACTTTCTTTTTGTCTCAGGAGAACAGTAGTCAAAGCTTTATGACATCAACAAATCCCATCTCCTTGCAAAAAAGGCAATGAGACGAGAGAATGAAAGTCCTCAGAGTGAATGGCAGGATGATTTAGAAAGTTGAGGACAATATAACCAAAGACACTGAAATAGTGAACAGGCTGACAGTGACCAGAGGGGAGAGGGGAGGGAATTTCATAGGAAAAGGGTGAAGGGTTTGCAGGAACAAGTATAAAGGACACATGGACAATAACAGGGAGGGTGGAAATGGGAGGGAGGTGGGGAGGGCTGAGGGGTTGGGCTGGGATGGGAGTAAAAGTCAGAAAACTGTACTTGAACAACAATTAATTAAAAAAAAAAAGAAAGAAAGTTGAGTTAAACTTCCTATGCCCTGCAATGTGGGGGCAGGAGAGACATGAGAAATTCAGAGTCTGTGGCAATATTACATGAGGTCACATGGGCAAAGGAAAAAGAGTGGACACGGAAGAGCAGACTATAGTGAAGGGAGGCTCCAGAGGTGGCAAACAGGAGATTCAGGCTGTAGACGTACACCTCACTTGGGATGTAGCAGCACTCGGGATACTCTTTTTTTAATTTTGGTTTTTATTGAGATATAATTCACAACTGATAAAATCCACCCTTTTAAAGTGCACAGTGGTTGGGATGGTCATTTTCTCATCACAGGTGTTCTCTGTACCTATCCAACTCATCCTCCTACATCTTCTGTTCTGTGAAATCTGTGTATCGTAAAAGTTAAAATTGCATAAGATTGCTTAAGATTATATATGTAAGCTGTTAGAGCACAGGTCTGTCTGGCTGTTTTTGAACTGCCCAGTAACTATTTTTTACATACACAATTCCAAACATTGAAAAATTTTCCAGATATAAGTGGTGGGTTCCCCCACGATATTTCAGGTTAATGATGAAAGTTGGGTTTTCTTACTTTGCTATTTCTGGCTATGTAAACTGTTTTTGTATAAAATTTAACTTGGTTTGTGTAATTGATTGGGCTGTTTGCGTACATTCATTCTGAAGAATAGGCAATACAAGGGAAATGAATAGCTCAAATTCATATCATTGCTTTTTAAAAATGTACAACTTTAACTTGTTTCTCAGTTACCCTATTGTTTTCCTGAATCACCTTTAGTTATTTGTGATGCAAACCAAAATTCCCCAGTGAAACAGTTGGTATTTTTTTTCAAGATTTTATTTATTTATTTTTAGAGTGGGAAGGGATGGAGAAAGAGAGAGAGAGAGAAACATCAATGTGCGGTTGCGGGGGGTCATGGCCTGCAACCCAGGCATGTACCCTGACTGGGAATCGAACCTGTGACACTTTGGTTCACAGCCTGCACTCAATCCACTGAGCTATGCTAGCCAGGACCAATTGGTATTTTTTAATGACTGGCTCTCCAAGCTTGATAGAGATAAAAAGTAGATTTCTGTAAAAACAGAAGGGCTTGTGCTGGAGAAGATGGTCCTAATCACCTCATTTGAAAAGGTTTTTTTTAAACCCTCAATATTTAAAGGACCCTAAGCCACTCACCCTGTTAATAACAGTAGCCATGTGATATGAATGTATAGCACTTAGTCTCCAAGCCTTTTTACATACATGGTCTTCTGAATTTTAAAACCAGATGGTCTTTGCTTTGTTTGCTTCAAAAACAAACAAAAAAAATTTGGTGGGTTAGTTACTAAAGATGCAGTTACAGAGTTAGGCTATGAAAATTGAAATTTAAACATCAAAATGTACATAGCAGAAGGAAGCATGTACACCAAAAACTTTGGCTAATAGGTAAGTAGTAATTTATGGTTTAATTTGGCTTGGCCATCAATAACTGGACCTGCTGGACTGAGGTTCTGAAGGGTTGAGCTCTGGCCCTGTCATATCCCACAAAGGGACTGGACCGCTCAGAGCTGGGGGGACAAGCCAGCTCATTACTTTGTGTTTCTCTGAGCAAAGTTGGAGAAGCCATGATGTTGAATGGTGCACAGATTTCAGGAGATAGGATGTTTGCCTGATTTTAGGTTAGAAACCAATGAAATTCTACAGAATTGAGCTCCACTTTTCAATGGCATGGTTAATTTGAATTTGTTCACATGTTCTAAAATATAGTCTAGTTGGTGCTTTATAGATTCCTAGATTTTTTTTAATGAAAGAGACTTTAGAACCCCTGTATCTGTGGCAAGCTATGTATTTTCCTTTTGCACATAAGTTACTCAGAACACTTCTCTTTGGAAATAAAAAGTTTAATCTAATTGTATTAAAATGATTGACATTTTATATATTACTTGTCCCTTCCTTAATAATAAGATATAAAATTATTTTAGCTGAAATATCCAAGTTTGGCATAGTTTAGCCAGCTCAGTTTACTAATGTCCTTATGCCCAGTTAAGAAATCGAAGCCCTGGCTGGCATAGCTCAGTGGATTGAGCGCGGGCTGCGAACCAAAGCAGCGCAGGTTCAATTCCCAGCCAGGGCACATGCCTGGGTTGCAGGCCACGGCCCCCAGCAACCACACATTGATGTCTCTCTCTCTCTTTCTTCCTCCCTTCCCTCTCTAAAAATAAATAAATAAAATCTTTAAAATATATATAAAAAAAGATATTGGGCACAGAAGCACGCCAAGCACAAAGTGGTTCTACAGGACGTGTTCTGCACACCAACACATTGCATCGTCATAGAGCCTTAGACTCAGAAAGGATTTTTTTTAAAGGTCTGTAAGCTTTTAAAAATAAACTGGCAATATCTTTCCTTTTAAGTACACTTTCTTAAACGTTTTAAACAATAAGAATAATGGTCCACTTTTTAAATATCAAGTATCATAGGTCATCTTTTATTTAACTTATTAGTTGAGAAGCTTTCTATATAGGAAAGATTGAAGAATTTTAAAACAATGTCTTATATTTGTATGACAATTAACTCCAAAGATTTTTCCATATGCATTGTAAAATTTTGGGCAGTATAGGCAATATAGAGCAAAAAGATGAAATTCCTCCTTCACACCCACCCCATGCTGGGTCCACTGCTATCAAGTGGAAAGACAGAGATAAATAACCACTCTTAACAGTTCAGTGAGTGTCTTCCAGTCCTTTGGAAAAGCACAAATAAATACATATCTTCTAAAATTGATATTTCTGCACACACTTTTTGCAATTTGCTTCTTTAACATTACATCATGATATTTTTATATGAATACACACAAAGCTCATTCATTCTGTTTTGAGTGTAGAATACACCATACAATGGATGTGATACCATTGAAATATTTCCCTATCGAGGGATGTTTAGATTGTCTCCAGTTTTCTAATACTACAAATAATACTTTAGACTTTTGGTTCAAGATGGCAGAGAGAGTACATGAGTTTTTTTCCCTTCCTCCCAAGATGCCATCAAAATAGGAATGAGAAAAGATATAACCCACAACAATCAAGAAAACAGGAGGGGAGGGGCATCTGTTAAGTGACTTAACAAATTTCTGGAAGAGTGTTCACTACTCGAGTAGAGGAAATTTGAGACTGGGTAGCAGAGGGCACTGTGGTGAGGAGGGGCTGGCCTGCATACAGAGCCTAAGGGACCTCTGAGTCTGGCGGGCAGCAAGTAAAATGGAGAGTGGGATAAGGAGAAAAACAGGGTAATGGTGAAAAAAAAACATGTACATCAACAGGCACCCCCACACACACATTCAGAATACTGGCATCTATTTCCTTGTCCAAAGCTGAAGGGCACTATGGCACAGGTGGGAGCACTGGTGTCCTAGACCCCAGTCTTCACTCTAGAACTGGAGGGGGAGGAGCCCCAGGACTGGCTCCCCGTTGCCTCACACTGCGGAGCGCAGCCTACTAACTGGCTGTGCCGATGAGTGTGGAGTTCTCGGGCAGCCTTCTCCTTGCTCCGTCCGAAATGCCAATGGCTAACTGAAAATAATAGCAATGGACAGTCAAGAATCAATAGACATTATTTTAAAGTCTATTGCATGAAAAAGAAAACCCAAGATAAATAACTGGAAAAATTATTTCTAGAAAAGAAAACTTAAATGTTCTTTAACAAGTAATGATTCCATGAATATCCAAATGCATATATCCTTTCAAGCTTGTATAAATATTTCTGTAGGATAGACTCCTAGAAATAGAACTTGCAGATCAAATGGAATGAACACTTAAAAATTGGAATGATAAAGTGAAATTACTCTCCAAAGTAGTTGTAATAATTTATGCCCCCACCAAAAATACATGAAAGAACCCTTTCTTCTTACCAACACTAAATATTATTAATGTACCACATTTTAGTATATCTTTTTATTTACACTTTATGACCACTCATTTTTATCATTATTTGTACTCCTATGAATTTTCTATTTTTAAATTGTGTTTATAGTTTTCTCACTGATTTTAAGAACTCATGTGTTATGAATAATAACCATTGTCAACTTATATGTATATCAGACTTTATCTTGTGTTTCTCCTCTCCTTATGATATCTATTATTCTGTACAGAAAAATTTAATTTTTTTTAGTCAAATCTGTCAATCTTTTTTTATTTTTGTCTTGTTTATAATGACCTTCCCACCTCCAATATTATAAAATTATTCTCTAATAGTTTCTGCTATTACTTTTATAATCACCTTTTTATACTTAAATATTTAAACCATCTTGAATTTTTGTGTGTGGTGTGAGGTAGGAAATTTAACAAATCCACAGTTAGTTAAATTTCTCACACAAGTTCGAAATGCCACATCCACTGTATATTAAATTCAAGTATATGTAGATACACTTGCAGATGCTCCACCCAGGTTCTCTGATTGATGTGTCTCTTTCGGCTTCAGGACCATGTTGTTCTCATTACTGTAGTTTCATACATTTTATTCTGTGGTAGGTCAACTCTCTCCCCGCTACCCAACACTTTACACAGACACTTATTTTCCTAAATTGTCTTACCTTTGCTCTACATACTCTTTAAAGTCCATAAAACTTCTGTAGAGATTTTAACTGAGATTACAATAAACTTATGGATTAATTTGAAGACAAAAATGTCTTCGCAATATTGACTCTTGATTTCAGAGCATAGTATACCTCCCCACTTTATGGTCTGTAATAATATTTCTTTATCTAGACTTTGCACATGTTTTATTGGGTTTATTCCTAGATATTTTATAGTTTTTGATAATATAGTATAAGATCTTTTTTTCCATTGTATTTCCAATAAGTCACAGTGGTGTATGTTAAGTCAGCTTATTTTATATATTTACTTTGTACATTAAGTAACTGTATGTATGTATGTATGTATGTATGTATGTATGTATGTGTGATGAGTCAGGAACCAAATCCAGGCACAGTCCTTCCTCATGACCTACATTCTGTGTATATGCCCACACTCATTGGCAAATAAAATGTGGCTGGGGTCGGGGTAGGGATATTTTGCTAGATTCTTTTAACAGTTCCACTATTATTTCAATTATTTGATATAATTGAATGGATTCTGTAGGTGAAAAATCTAAATTATCTATGGATAACAATACTGTATTCCTCCTTTGTAGTATTCTACCTCTTGCTTCTTTCTTGTCTTGTTACACTTAGAGGCAAACCTCTAAAGAGCTTTAGAATAACCATTAGTGATAGTGGACTTCCTTCTCTTGTTCCTGACAATGGGAATGCTTCCAACAGATGTTTGCTGAAGTTTCTGGTAGGTATCTTTTATCAAAATAAGGAACTTCCATTCTGCAACTAGAATGTTTATTGGAACTTGCCTTTGTTTTGATAATACTGTCCAACTATCCTTACCTGTAGATTTGTATTTTTAGAACTAATGGGTATTTGCTTATTATAGTGCATAAGTGGGTTTCCTTCGGTTACTACAATGGGCTGAATGTTTGTAGTCCCCCAAATTCATGTGTTCAAATCCTGCCGCCCAAGGTGGTAGTATTAGGGGGCGGGGCATTTGGGAGGTGATTAGGTCGTTAGGGAGGGCAGAGCCCTCATGAATGTGATTAGAGCCCTCATTAAAGAGGCTGCAGGGAGATCCTTGACTCCTTCTGCCGTGTGAGGTTACAGGGACAAGACAACCTTCTGGGCTGTGGGCTCTCACCAGGCACGGAATCTGCCGGCACCTTTATCTGGTACAGTAGGTCCTCAGATACGGTCGTTTTCTTCAGTGTCGTTTCATTGTAACATTGATGAGATGCCACAGGAACTAAAGACTGGCTTATATCAATTAGCCTATGGTAAAGTTGATTTCATTATATGTCGTTTCACTTGAAGTCTCAGAACCTATCAATGACATTAAGTGAGGACTTACTACACTTTGCCGCCCCCAGAACTGTAAGAATTAAATTTCTGTTGTTTATAAGCTGCCCAGTCTGCAATATTTTGATAAAGCAGCCTTAATAGACCAGGACAATACCTTCATCTGATTCTTTTTTTATCATTTTTTATCTTTCTATTGCAGTTGACATATATTAGTGTCAGGGTACACTGCAGTGATTAGTTATTATGTAACTTAACAATTATCCCAATAAATCTTGTATGCAGCTGATACCATACATAGTTATTAGAATTTTATTGACCATATTCCCTTTCTGTACTTCACAGCCCTGTGACTATTGTGTAACTACCAATATGTACTTCTTAATTCCTTCACTTTTTCTTCCCGTACCTCCAAAGCCCTCCCCCAATCTGGTAACCCTCAAAATGTTCTCTGTATCTATGAATCTGTTTCTGTTCTGCTTGTTCATTTAGTTTGTTTTTTAGATTCAATTGTGGATAGATATGTATTTATTACTATTTTATTGTTTATGTTATCTCCTCCTCTTTTCCCTCCTCCCCTCTCCCTCCTCCTCCTCTTCTCCTTCTTCTTCTTCTCCTCCTCCTTCTTCCTCATCCTCCTCTTCTTATCCTTACTCTTATTCTTCCTCCTCCTTCTTCTTCTCCCTTCTTCTTTCTTCTTTCTCTTCCCCCTTTAACACTTCATGTGATACTGATTTGGTGGTGATTTATGCAACTGGCCTTTCCTTCGAATGGGACAGACTCAGCATGCTGGGCCTTCTGCTCTAAGCCAGCAAAGGGCAGACAGAGGGGAATCAAATCCACTCCCTTTTAGATGTGTGCAAGAAGTCAACAGGATAATAATCATGAAACATCTAATATGAAAAGCATTTAATACCTATTTTCCCTACCCTATCTCAAGACTCCAATATTCATGAATGACAGCTTAACAAATTAGTTTTCCTTCTGCTGGTGAAAAGGAGAGCAGCCTTCTCGACCACCCCGACCACCCTGCTTCAGAAGCCTCTGGGATCATGCTGGCTTAAGTGTGAAATTTTACGCCTTTCTTCTCAGGGGTCAAACGCCTGCCTACCTGACCCAGTTGCCCTACTTGTGTGTCCTCATGGCTTCTGCTCCCCACTGTGTCTTGGAGTTGTTTCTGCTTCCCAGCAGAACAAAAGGAGAAGCAAAGTGGGCGTGTGGGTTCAGCATCTCCCCTGCGCTGACTCATTCTAATCAGAAAATGGTTTCCTAGAGTATAAATTTACAATCACGTGTCTAGACCCAGACTGCATCCAGTGCCGTGAGTGGCGTTTCTCTGCTTTCGCTCCCGTGGAGCCTCCAGTGCTTGGCCTTGTCTTCCACTGACCGCCCAACACTGCCCGCTGAAGCTGCCCTCTGCCCAGCAACCATTTCTGTCTTGGATGCCCTTGGACTGGTGCCTTAACTCTTTCTGAGATTCACTCTTCTCATCGGTAAAATAGGAAAACAATTGTAATTTCCCCAAACTGTTGGCTTTAAGTGAGATACGAATGTAAATATCTAGCATCTTAGAGGTCCTCAGTAACTGTTAGTGTCCTTACCTTCCTGGGTCCGTGTTCTCTCCCAGGCTGCACATTGGAATCACAGGAGGCGGGCTGTCTGAAGCCTCTTGGAAATATGCCAACGCCTGGCTCCCACCCACACATGTCATTAGTCCGGGGCACAGTTTGGGCATCAGGATTTTTTAACGGTCCCTAGGTGATTCCAATGTCCTTTCAGGGTAAAAGACGAACTGGGGGGCTGCAACTGGGATGGGGGTGGGTTTGCTACTAACATCTGGTGAAGAAAGTCCAAGGATACAGTTCGCACCACAGCCCACAACAAAGAATTACCCAGTCCAAGTATCAGCAGTGCTCAGATGAGAAACCCCAGCCTCTGTGAGCACTAAGATCCTTTTTACGCTAAACTTTCACAGGCCACCTATTTCAGAATGGTGTCCAAAAGACAGTAATAAATGTCTATGGTGTTATCGGAATGACTATTTTATCTACCATTAAGTCTGAATTTATCAACTCACTCTGAATTCTCAGTTTCTAATCCAAGTCCGCTCCTTCAGTTTACCTTCAATACTTCCCTCAACCTGTTGGCCCCGGGCCCCTGGTTGGAGCCCCAGCAACAGAAGTCCTAGCTTAAAATGCCTTCATATAGCCTGCCTCTCTGGCATTTAGAATCCTTGCTGGCTTTCTCGGTACATGGCAGAAAAATAGAAGACACAGAAGAGAAAAAAGCAAAGAGAGTAAGAGTTTCCTTTGGATTCCCGTAGGACTTTGACTGTATCTCCAGTTTGACACCTGCCGTATTGCACTGCAGCTCCCCTGTTTAGACGTCTGCTCTCTGCAGTTCGGCTGTGCTCTTTTTGAAGACAGGTAGGCCAGACGCAGACATTCCTTCTCTCAAGTCCCCTCCATGTGCTAGCAGCTGTGCAGGCAGCGGGGGTGCAGAAACCAAGGCAGCCCTGGCTCTCCTGTGGCCACACAGCACTGTGCAGCCCGTTTGGGGGTCTGTAGACCTCTGGTGTTCGTAGCACTGGAGACATGTGTTACAGGCTGTGGGAAACCTGGGCATGCCTCCTTGCTGTGATATGGCACTCACTCACACGGTGGGATAGGGACAGGGTTGCTGGGGTCCGCATCTGCGTTTGCAGCTGCAGACCCTGAGCCCAGCACAGGTGATGGGCCTGCTGAGGTGACCGGTATACGAGTGGTTGAGCCAGGAACCAAATCCAGGCACAGTCCTTCCTCATGACCCATATTCTACAGACATGCCCACAGTCACTGGCAAATCAAATGTGGTGGGGTCAGGGGCGGGGGAGAGGGAACCTGAGCCTCCTCCCTCCCCCCACCATTAGAAGGAAGATACATCCTAATTCCTTACAGCCTTTTTGTCCCCATCACACTGTTCCAACCCTACCCCCTCTGTGACCTCAGGTTTGGTAAAAATCACGTGGCCTGCCCTGCTGTTGCGAATCCTTGGACTAGGTTGCCGTAGTTATGTCTAGTGACTGACGTCTTAGTTGCTAGACTTTCACCATCCACACCAGCAGAGTTCTTTTGAAACTAGCATCTACAAGAATATCCAGCTCTTAAAAAGAGTAGAACATTTTGGAGAAATGAAACACTACCATGTGGGATTTTTCTCTTTTATTTTTAATTGTGGTAAATACATATAAAACATAAAATTTATCAGCTTAATGATTTTAAGTACATAATTCAATAGCATTAAGTATATTCATGATGTTGTGTAACTATCACCACTCTCTTTCCCCAGAAATTTCTCATCATCCCAGAAGCTATAACTAATAAATAATAATTTCCAGTTCCCCCTACCCCAAACCCCTAGTAACCTCTATTCTACTTTTTGTCTTATGAATTTGACTCTTCCAGGTACCTCATTCAGGTAGAATCATACAGTATTTGTCCTTTTGTGTTTGAATTATGTCACTCATCACAATGCTTTCAAGGTTCACCCATGTTGTAGCCTGTGTCAGAAATACACTCTTTTTTGCTTACCGTTCATCTGTCGCTGGCCCGTTGGGTTGTTCCCACCTGTGGCTGCTGTGAATAATGCTGCTGTGCGGGCGTCTGTTTGAGTCCCTCCTCTCAGTCCTTTTGGGGACCTGGGAGCGGAACTGCTGGGTCATGTAGCCATTCTATGTTTGACTTTTTGAGGAACTGCCAAACTGTTTTCCACAGTGGCCGCACCATTTTCTATTTCCTTCCATGAGGGTTCCAATTTCTCCACATCCTCACCAACATGTCAAGTCTGTTTTTAAAACAGTATTTTAGCAAGTGATATGACACATGCCAGTGGTCTGCTTTCGGGTGTCAGGACAGGATGCCGAGGTGCTTTGTGTTCTCCTTGCTACCTACTGCAGGTAGCGGCATCCCCAGGAGCTCGTCAGACTGCCAGTACCAAGTGCTGTCCCCACTCGGACTGGCTGGGGTTCCCTGGTCACGTGGGAGAAGGTGACACCAAGCAGCTGGTGTTTCATTTGGACTCAGTTCTCACCTTTTGTTCAGCAGCGAGCTTTCATGTTTCCTGTCCAAAACCAAATCTTCAGACAAAGGTCCCCCACCAAGGAGACGGTGCCTTCCTGCTGCGACTTGGAAAGATGCTGTCATTTGTCTTCACGGTCTGGGGACTTCACTTTGCATCACACACTTCCACCTGCTGTCTGATCCAGGAAAGCGCTGATGCCCTTAATCTGTTTACATGGGCTTGCTTTTTGTTTCCAACGTCAGCCGCTCTGACTTGAAAGGCTTTCAGGTCTTCTGGACCAAACAGAGCCCTGCTTTTTAGTTAGCACCTCATCACCCGGAAATGTAAGACTGGGCGTGCCTGCTTGTCCTTGGATTTGCCTTTTTGTGGGCAGCAGTGAAGCTGCAATTTGTTTTTGCTTTTAATTGTATCATCTGTCTTAGAAATGTGCAAAGTGTCCACTCCTGCCTTTCTACACCTAATGGGATGCATGCCTCAAATTCAGGAAACAGCTGCTAAGTGGGCTGGGTCACGGATTTTTATGGAAGTGGGATGACAGCCCTGTCCCTCCAGGCCAAAGAACATTCCCGCCCAGCCTGCTCTGGGCAGGGCACCCCACACAGTATCTTCAGTGCACCTGCTTGTCGCTCCCAGGTCTCCTACTTGGACTGGGGTGATAACTCAGTAGCCATTGCCCATGCATTGGGCATGTGTAATGCTGTCCCAGATCTGTCCATTCCCTGACCTGCTTGCAAGTGCCTCAGAACCTTTCCTCTTTGAACCAGGGTCAGCTTTGCAACGTGTTAGCTCAGCCTCCGCATTAGGGAATTAATACAAATTAAGCCTCAAGAAGAAATATCTAAGATTTAAACATCACTTAGTAAACAGAGTTGACATTATAAGAGAGAAGTGACAGCTGAGAAAAACAGTAACTTCAGGGCTTTCTTGAGCAGCGTCTGGGGCCACCCACCCTTTGCCCCTCTGTGGTCACTGCTGTCCTTTGGGGTGTCCCTCAGTTTCCCTCAAGGGTCAGAGCTTCAGGAAGGGAAATCTGCCCTCCAGGGTTGCCCTCCTCCTCTCCCCTGGTCCTCCCTTTCGTGGAGAAACTGAGCACCCTCTTCTCTTCTCTTCTCTCATTAAGCAGAACTCCAGTCAGATTCTGCTCATCTTCTGAAACTTCAGTTCTTGCTGATAAATCCCTGAAGGAGTGAGGTTTGAAGATAAGCCTCTTTTCTCCTTCTAAGCGTGGCCTGCCTCTCTCAGCTCTTCTCCGGCTGCTTAGCCAAGCATCGCCCGCTCTTAGCACTTTGGGCATCTCCTGATCCTCCTCTGCCCTTTCCCAAGCCAGACACTATTCCTTGAATTTAGGATCACATAAAAATCAGTCTAGGGAAGGCCCACTCCTTGTCTGAATTCTGAGTTGATATGTATGTCCTTCCATAGAAAATATACTTTCACATAGTCCTACTCCTCCAAATTCCTTTGTGGCCTGGCACTCACACTCATGTATTATTCTTTGGGGGCAAAAACTGTCTCCTTGATCAGTATTTATTTCTTCCTTTAGATAGTAGTTATGTAATCTGATTAAGTAAAACATTGCTCTTCATCTAACTTGATATTCATACAAAATAATTAAACATTTCAGTAACTCTCCCTAAGCACCTACTATGTGCAGTGCACTGCAGAGACCCAAAGTGGAACAATGCATGTCCCCTGTTTCAGAACACATTCACGATCAACCCACTGAGAAACCTCTGAAGGCTTTGATAAGAGACCCAGCGCTGTGGGAGTGCAAAGAATGGAGAAAGTACTTTTAACAGGCTAATCTAAGGAGGAGCCAGGGGGTGGCGTTTAGACTGTGTTTTTGGAGTTAACATTTGGAGTTACATACAGTTAACATTCTAGGTTTGCAGGCCATCTGGTCACAGCTGCAGCCACTCTCAGCCACAGTGAGGAATCAGCCGCAAGTGATATGCGAGTAAACAGGCGAGGCTCTGTACCAGTAAAACTCGATTTACAAAAAAAGGCAGTCACAAACCTTTGCCTCCATGTGTAGTGTGTTGACTCCTATTGTAGAGGACACACAGGCTTTTATCAGAAGAAATGAGGGAAGAGCATTTTCATCCAAAGGAGCAGCGGGGGCTAAAGTACCGAGAAATAAGAAAAGGGAGGCAGGCCTGGACTTGGGCTTGGTGTCTTACAAAACAAGTAAGCAGCCTTGGCATGTAAGACTGCAGCTGTAGGATAAGACCAGGTGGTGGAAGACCCCTCATCCCACCCTGCATCTTTCAGATTAAACCTCTGGGCAGTGGTCAGCCCCTGGAGACATTGGGCTGGAGGAGGGTTGCAACAAAAATGTTTTTGGCAGTTGCAGGGGAGGAGGGGAACAGGGGGCAGCCAACCGTTTCACAAAGGCCAGGTCTGTGCCGAGAGTCTGAGGGTGAGGAAAGACTAATGAAGATATTGGTGCATCAGTGGGCTCGGTGATTCCAAACAGGGATCTTAATCTTAATTGAAACCCAGTGTTTGCGTATGTGTGTCTTTCATCAGACTGCAGGGCAAGTGCCTTATTATACAAAAACACAATACACACCAAAGTGTTGCTAGATCCTGGCAGGATAAAGTGCATTTGCATTTAGCATTTTCAGATGATCTGGAGCAAATGAGAGCAGAAGAGACAGATGAGTAATTTCAGGAGTTGGAAATTTAAGTCATCAATCCTACTCAATAAGAAAAAGAGAGGGGAATACCATATGAAGGGAAATTTGAGTTGCATTTGAAAGAAACTATGTTTCTCTCCTTGTCTCTGAAGCTGCACCCTTGAGACCCAGCCTGGTCTCTCCTCCCTTGTCGGTGCATTCTGCAGCCGCCCAAGCTGGGTGGCTGTCTAGATGTCCACCACGGCAGTGACCCGATCCTCACAGCGGACTCCCACTGGGCAGCGAGAGCCCGTCCCTGACCGTCATCAACGCTCTGCCTGAATCGAGGTCTCCATTTTCAGTTATCCCAATAAGTTATATATTCATGAAGTATGAGATCCCAGAATTGCTTCAAGAAGACTGATATTAGCCCTTAAGATAATTTTTATTAGTGCGGTGGAAATTGGTTCATCAAAGAAAAAGGATCTTATTGACTGACTTGAGATTTCTTCTGATGTGTGCTTCACATGTGGCCAAGACTAACTTGGAATTTTAAGGGGAGTTACCAGCACCAGTTTCCAGGGAAAAGGCATCCAGAATTCAAAGTCTCGGACATTTCAATACAAGCAGATGGTGCAGGTTGTGCTGTGCAGCTTTCTGGCACTACGGCCTCAGTCGGTCCATCTCGCCATGTATCATTTTCTTATCTGTAAAATCAACTGACATTAACACTTATCTCATAGGGTCATTGGGAAGATTAAATATGATACTAATAGTGAAGCATTCCAGCACAAAATACTTAATCATCAGGGTCAGGTGTCATTACTGTTTTTATTATTGTCATATTATATACACTAGTCTAGAATTATATGGTTCTAGCTGCACATATTTGTGCTTAGAGATTTTGTCTGAACAATAAATACCTTTCTGCAAGCAAAGACCCTTGTTCTAACCACACCAAGCAAATGGTGACGTCTAAGTTTTATGGCACATGCCCTCCTAACTCAGAGTGGACTAGATCGCAGAAGCTGTTAGGAGTGTATCCAGTTGGTGTGCTGCACCCTAACGGAGCTCATTGGCCTGGCGTGCCATCAGAGTGTTCCTGGATGCAGCCAGAAGTGGATCAACACTCGTGTTTAAGGTCTGGACAAGCAACAAGGATTGGGCTTTCAGATGTCCTACTTGTGATATGAATACAGACCTTCTATTCTGTGATGAGTCATTTTTCAAAAATATTCATCCACATCTGAGACCTACAGAACAACGAAATGCCTGCTGTGGCAGGTGAGGATCAAAGGCACAGCCCCTCGGTACTGCTCCGCGTGGGGACCCCCAAGCCCCTGTGACGCAGACCCCTCCTGGAAGGAGTGAAGACATGTTCCAACCCAAGGTCTTTACAGACCTGCTTTAATTGACTTTGAGTAAATAAGTGTAACTTTTTATCACAGAGCTGTACCGCCACTCCTCAAAGCACAGGTGAAAAAGAAACGGGCGTGTAAGTGCAGAAAGCCCAAACTCTGGTCAGAGCCGTTAGCTGGCCTAGCATTCATTTATTTGTTAAGTGGGCAAATAGGCTTTTTTGTGAAGTATTAAGTATAAATACATAGGATGAATCCTCCGTTCAAAATTACACAGCTTGCCCTGAGTGGCATAGCTCAGCAGGCTGAGTGTCATGCTACAGAGCGAAAGGACGCCAGGTGCATTCCCAGTCAGGCCTCAGGCCTGAGGGCGCGTGAGAGGCGACCGATCCATTTTTCTCTCTCTCCCTCCCTCCCTCCCTCCCTCCCTTCCCCTCTCTCTAAATATAAATAAATAAACTCTTTTTAAAAGTTCCACAGCTTTAATGAATTTTCACAAAGCAAACACCCTCGTGTAACGAGTGCTCTGACTCCAGGAACCTCTCCCAGCATTCCCTGCGGTCACGAACCCCCCACACCCCCTAACAGAATTTATAAATTCTTGTTTTTTAATGTCCACATTGATTTCCATTGTTAAAGAAATTACAGTATGGCTCTGGCCAGTGTGGCTCAGTTGGTTGGAGTATTGTCTGGTATGCAGAGTCGTGGGTTCGATTCCAGGTCAGGGTGCACACCGAGATGGCGCATTCGGTCCCAGTCTAGGCCTGTGCCTCCTCCGGCCCGGTGTGTGTGGGGGACGACCAGTCGATGCTTCTCTCTCTCTTCCTCTTGCCAAAAAACAATAAAAACATGTCTTTGGGTGGGGATTACATAAATAAATGAATACATAAATAAATAAGAGTATTTATGACTTTGACTGCTATAACCATAGATTTGTTTTGCTTGGGTGTTTTTTTTTTAAGAAAATAAAGGAAAAAATGGTACACAAATGGAATTATACAGCATATGCTCTTTTGTACCAGGCTTATTTGGGTGGGGCGGGGGGACCTAAACATCTTTACATTTAATTTAGAGTATAGTATAAAATTTTTACATTTAATTTAGAGTATATGGGAACAAGAATATAGATTTTCCTTAATAGCCAATTTCCCAACCTGATTTAGTGAATGACATTTATTTGCACTGGAAAGCTTACAGTGTGCTTGGTCCTTACTGCAACTCAGGGTCTGCTTTCCGGCTGTTTGTTCTGTTCCATTTCTCTGTCACATTGTTTTTGTACAACATTTTGACTATTGCAGCTTTAAAATGTATTTTAAATTTTTTTATTGTTGATTTTTTTTCAGAAAGAGAGAGGAAAAAAACCCTCAATTTATTGTTCCACTGATTTACGCATTCATTGGTTGATTCTAGTATGTGCCCTGACCAGGGATCAAACCTGCAACCCTGGTGTTATCTGAACGCTGCTCTAACCAACTGAGTTACCCGGACAGGCCTACTATTGCTTTAATATTTGTCGTGGCAAGTCTCCCTGTTTTGAGTCTTTTTAATAACATTTTAGATAATCTGGAATGTATATATTCCTGGTGAATTTTGGAACCATTTTGTCACATTCAAGAAAAAAATCCTAGTGTTGTTTCCATGTGATAAATGGTGTTAAATTTAGTCAGTAAACAGGTATTGAGCATCTGCTGCGCACCAGACTCTGCTCTAGGGGCTGGGAATACCAGAGAGAGCGAGGCGCATCCCTGCCTGACACACATCCTGGTGGGGAAGACTGGAGGCAAAAGAACAGAGAGAGAGTTTCAGACGCAATGCATGCTGTCAAAAAAGCAGGGAGAAAAGGTGACAAGTGGTGGCTGGGAGAGCAGGGTGCTGTTCAAGTGACATGATCAGAGGTCTCTCAAAGAAGGTGATGCTTGAACTGGAACTTGCGTCATGCCAAGACTATATTGCATCTGTAAATCAACTTGGGAGGAATAGACTTGGTTAAAACATCCAGCCTGCGAAATAGCATTTATTTCCATGTATTCATATAATTTATATCTACCAGTAACATTCTGATATTTCCCACATAGATTCTCTGCATTTCTTGTGAAGAACGGCCTTACATATTTAATTGTATTTGTTGGGGTATGGTGATGATAATGATGGAGAATGAAATCTCCTTCTATTTAATCTTCAAAATTGTTGTTAGTAAATGGAACAACAGTTTTAGATTTCCTACATTTATCATTATCTGACCACTGTGTTGAAATTTTGTTAATTCTGAGCATTCTCAAGATTCTCTAATAATATAATCCTATCATATAGAAATAATGATAGTATTGACTCCTTTCCAATAGTTACACCTGATTTCTTTTTCATAATATATTACCAAAAGTTTACCAAAACTTGCAGAATATTTTTAATATGTGATACCACTTATTATACACCCTAACTCTGACTTTAATTTTCACTCTGAAGAAAGATAGATATATACTCAATACATATTTAAATTACTCTCTGATTACATGCTTATTATAGGATTCAAAAAGTCTCTTTCTAATTCTGTAAATGTTTTTACCAGGATGATTTTTAAATGCCATTTTGGCATCTATTTAAATTATTTTTTCCTAAAAATTTCCTACATGAAATCATCCTTGCATTCCTGGAATACAACCTGCTTCATCTTGCTCAGTGATTCTTTTAATGTTCTGTTGAATTCAGTTTGCTGGTAACTTACTTAAATTTTTAAAAATCTGTGGTTCATAAGTGAGACAGGTCAATGGTGCTGCCTCTCTGGAGCTTAGGTTAGGTTAGCATTCCGATTTTTACGTGTTCCGGGAAAGTTTATACCATTGCCTATTCCTTTAGATTTTGATGGCAACTCACCAATAAAAAGAATATGGCTCTGGACTCTTTTAGGAAAAAAGTACTTTTTGTAACTTTTAAACAGTCTTCTAAGGCTACCACTCTGTTATGTTCCCTTGTTCATCTTAAGTCAATCTAGTAATTATTTTAGTATATCTTTTTCATGGAGAGTTTCAAATGTTCTTAAATAGAATTATACATAGAATTTACTTACAATTTAAAAGTACTCTGATGTATTATCTTTTTAGTTTTAATATTGTTTATATGGATATTATTCATTTTTGTTTATTAAAGTTGCTTATTAAAAATTATTCTGGAGAACCAGCTCTCAGTTCCTAATGCAAGTGTTTTTTTTTTCTTTTTTGAATTTATACTTTTAAAATTTCCACCTTGATTTCCATTTTTTTAAGAAATAAGAGTATTTATGGCTTTGACTACCTCTCAAATTTAATGTGGTTTTTGTTGTTATTGTTGTTGTTGTTATTTTCTCAGTCAGTGATTCTCAAATGTTTTGGTCTTAGGAACCCTTTACATGCTTAAAAGTTACAAAAGACTCCAAAAAACTCTTATTTATATGAATTGTATTTATTTTTCCATGTTGATTTTTAGAGAGGGTGGGGAGAGAAAAATATCAACTGATTAATTCTTGTGTGTATGAGCCCTGACTGGGGATCCAACCTGCGACCTTGGTATATTGGGATGATGCTCTACCAACTGAACCATCCAGCCAAGGGCTGTATTTATTGATATTTACAGTATTCAAAATGTATACTGAAACTTGAAAATTACTTACTAATTTCTTTAAATAACAAAATAAACTCATTGTGTAATAACAGCGTTTGAAAAGTATCTCCCAAAGCAAAAAAAAAAATTGAAGTGTAGCATTGTTCTACAATTTTGCACATATTTTTTGATGCCTGGCTTAATAGAAGATGCTGGATTCTCATATCTTCTTGTACATTCAGTCCATTGAGATACGTTGTTTTGGCTGTTGTATACGAAGAAAATATGGCTTCACATAGTTGGGTAGGTGGAAAATGAAAAAATGATTTAGCAGTTTTCAGATAATTGTAAATCTTTTTCTTTGATAGTACATCAAACTAGAAAAGTGGTAGCTTCTTAAAAATGAGTTGCAATGTGGAATCTGAAACCATATGAATAAACTTGTGATGTTTTAAATGTTCATGAGAGAGAGAGAAAAAGCAAATAGTGTCTTAGTGTTATGTGAAAATAGATTTGATATCACAGACCTCAAAAAGAATCTCAGGGATTATACTTTGAGAAACGCTATTCTAAGTGAATGGAGTGTATATAATTTTTTTAACTTTTCACTTTTAAATAACATTAGATTTACAAAAGAATTACAAAGATAATAGAGTTCCCATATATCCTCTCAGCCTCCCCTAATGCTAACTTTTTTTTTAAGCTTGGAAAAATATGTATAGCATAAAATTTACCATTTCAAGTGTACATACAGTTCAGTGGCACCAAGTACATTCACAATGTTGTATAACAGCCATTCATCTCCAGAACTTTCTCATCTTCCAAAACTGAAACTCTCTTCCCATTATGTATGATTTTGATTCTATTCTTTAACCCAAATTATTTAGGGCATTTGTCAATAGTATTTACATGTTTAAGCGGTTATATTTGTGCTGTTAACTTATGATTTTATTGCTTTGGAGAGTGTGATCTGTAAACTTTTAGGAACTGAGTCAGAGCCATAGGGTTTATACCAAACATGGAAAGTGACAGCTGTCCCTCCCGCCATATGAGAGTGCCTCTGTCTTGAGATGGCCGGAGCAATCTTCCTTCATCACTTCACTAGTCCTTGCCTTTCTGTGCCAACCAGAAAACCAATGCACACTGGGGACTGAGTGATGACTTGGCCTGTCACTCACAACACCATGTTGTTAAACTCAGGCTGTCAGGACAATGCAAGGAAGCACCCCTGAAGCCATGCCTGCAGGAGAGTGGAGGCGGTGGTGGCGGCGGCGGTAATGATGTGTTCCATTGATTCAGTCTCTGGAGGGAAAGTGGGAGCAGGGTCAGGGGAAGATTTCCAGCACTATTTTACTAGACTTCTCCTGTAAGAGCCAGAAAGTAAATATTTTAAACTTTGTAGGCCATATGGTCTCTGCCACATCTGCTCAACTCTGCTGTTGTAGTGTGAAAGTAGAGACTGGTTTCCAATAAAACATTATTTACAAATCTTATGGCAGGCCAAATTTGGCCCACAGGCTATAATTTGCCAGCCTATGCTAAATGAATGCCTGGCAGGTCTGAAAACTGGCTAAGGTTTCTAAATATCTCACTCTTCACCAGCTGACTATCTTGAAGGAGAATTCTACCAGCACACAGAGGAACAGTAACCAGGGAATGGACCATCGCCCCCCCCGCCCCCATCAACAGGCGCCAGAGCTGGGTTCATTTCTCACCCACACACTTAGCTGAGAGAAGTTGCACAGTCAACTCTGAGCATAGAGCTAGATGGTAGCTAGTAACCACTAGGGAATAAAAATCAAGCTTCTTAGGAGGTATTCACTTTCTTTAATTATTTATTCTTTAGAACTATTTAGTTGACCCCTGATATATTTACATTCTGCTGTTTTAAATAAGAATTTTATTTTATATAAATAATTATGCTAATCTGCTTTAATTTTTCAAGGTTGTGGGATGTTGGCTCTTTAAACCTGGAGAGCATAACCAGGTCATCTTTGCTCCCTCAGGGTGGCACTTCCCGTTTTCAGAAAAAGGCCAGCAGAGGAAAATGAGCCACCACTTGAAGGGCTGAGCTCACAAACTAACCTCTCAGTTGTTCATCTGTATTAACTGTCGATCAGCCAAAATATTTGAACCCTCACATGCAGATTGTGCCTATTCATTCATTCACTTACTCATTTGCTCACCAGATTTTCACTGAGAGTTCGTTGTGAGACGAGTCTGCTTTGGGCGGCAGTCGTGACTTCACTTACAGCTTCTTTTAGATGCTTGTCCGCGTGTTCCTGTATGTTCTGTATAATAATTTCTTCTACCTTCCCTTTTCACAGCAGAAGACCCTTGAGTGCAAATCTGTATTTTTCTGCTTTTCATGATGCTCCACACCTCCCAACTGGATGCTCTGCATCCATAAAGCACTTAGCACATCATTTCAATTTACTGACTGGTGGGAAGCCTCGGTAATCCAGTTTCTGTCTTAAATCCCATCCGGCATTCTTCCCTTAATTCTCCTATAGTTCCCAAAGATTACAGAGAACCTTTTCCTTTCTACCTGAAAGAGTTTGTATAGAATTAGTCGTCACTGAGACCCAGACTTCACCCTAAAGATGAGTGTATTTATATGCTTAAAGGAAGTAATCCTGAGTTAATATTCAGAATTGTGTCCTGATTTTTAAAGAGACTCCATATTGCATTTGATTCATAAAATTGAAAAATAAAATGCTAATGTGTAAAAATGTTACTCTGGGCAATAAAATCTGTTCCCAGCCTTTCATAATCAGTTCCAGCCCAGTCGACAAGGTTATTAGCAGAAATAATAGGGGTAAAGGGGAAATTAAAACCTTTATAATTAAAAAGAATAACACCGTTCTATTAAGTTACCTGTTTAATGTCCATAGTTGTTTTTTTTTCCTTTTTGTGAGCTGCTTGTAATTTTTAAAAACCTACTTTTGAGAACAAAATGTTAACATCTTGGAGTAATCACTCCATGTTCGCTATTTATTTACTTTTAGTTATTCACTTTGACATTTCCATCCCCAGTTATGACAGATGTCCCAGAAACCACATGCCTCTGACTCTTCCCCAGAGGGAGGCCCATCCCTGCCTCGGCCCCCAGGGCCCACGAGACAAGGCAAGTGAAAGTCGTCGGGCCGGCCGGGGCCAGGGGCGGGACCCCGCACCCTGAAGTGCTGCCGTGGGGCCTGCGGAGCTCTGCAGTTCCCTTCTGACTCAGTGAGAGTCTGACAGATGAACAGTGTGTATAAAATGTGACCCTCAAAATAATAGCATGCCTGCTGGAAATGTCCACAGAGAGTTTTTTTCCTCCCCAAAAGTGTGTTATCCTCCTGGCTCGCTCAGGTGAATAGATACAGTCAGACCAAGGATGGATTTTGGAGGTGGCATGTCCTTCCTGCTCCCCTGGCTCCTCAGGGTACTCCAGAGCTCTGGGCTTCTGAAGCAGCGTCCGTGAAGGGTGGCAGAAGCCCCACACGTGTAGCCTTAGCGAGCCTTTGAGTTTTCTATCCACCACGAGACAGACAGCTCTGAGATCCTTGGCATGTTGCTTAAATTCTGTGAATCACCTTTTATTTAAACTCTGAATCTCCCTCTCACATATAAAGTGGGGAGAATAGAAATGTTGAGAGGACTAAATGAGATAATGTTATATGAAACTGCCTCCACACACCAAGTAAACTTTGTTTTCTTGCCTCCACTCTCAGTGCTGCCAGGAAATAGGTGAGCCCAGCGCATCCAGGCTTCACTCCTTACCAGAGGGGTGGGAGGGGCCTGAGTGCCGGAGACTGGGCTGTCCTCCTAGCCTGGCCTCGGACAAGCTGTGCTCCAGGGGCGAGTTTCCATGCCCCGCCTCCCTTTTCTTATCCATAAAGTGGAGCTAATACTGTTACCTTCACTGAGGTCCTGGAGTCTAGGAGAAGGATGTCGATTAAAGGACCAGCACCTCATCTGGACCAAGGAAGGGGTTCTCCAGGTGTTACCTCCTTTCAGTTTGTGTCCAGAGTCCAGAATCCTGCCTAGGACTCTGGACCACACGCCCCTTCCTTCCCTGAGCACAAGCAGGGGCACGGAGCTGACTTCCTCACCAGGCAGCCTCTTCAACCCTAAATAGCTCTTACTGTTCAAAAGCCAAAACCTGCCTCTTCCAACTTCCCACTGATAATCCATAATAAAATGCAATAATAAATGCCACAAGCCTTTCTCCAAGTTAAGATTTTTAATCCCAATGGAGTCATGTTCAATTAAGCATCAAAATCAGTCTTAAAGGGAAAAATCAATCAGTCAAAAGGTCAGCCAATGGTATCTTTGCAGAAGAGCCATCTTTGTCCTTTGTCTTGACCATGGATATGAATGAGGTTTTCTGATGGGTAGATGATTGCATCCGTGTGTGTCCCCAAGCCTCCCATTTTTAAGACCACTTGGTAGAACCTGTCCCCTTAGGTGTTGCCAGCTCTCTCTCTCTGGACCATTGACATCAGCTCAGAATCCCTGCTGAGAAACTAGGGTCCCTGAGAAGTAATAGCTTCTGTCCTTGGCTCCTGAGATGGTCCAAAGTCTGTATTTCCAGACTTTTACAAGGTTACATAGCAGGGTGAGAGCTGGGGGTCAGTACACATGCCGGAAGGGGAAATGGAGACCTGAGTGCCATCATCAGCCAGACTCGAATAAAATTGCGAGGAGGCAGAATCTGTGGAAGGCAGACTAATGCCCCCCAAAAGATATCCACATCCTAATCTCTGTGGACATGTTAGATTAGGTGGCAAAGGGGAATTAAGGTTGCAGATGAAACTAAAGTTTCTAATCAAAACCTTGTGATGCGGAGATTATCCAGGTAGATTTTATATAATCACAAGGATTCCTGTAGGTATAAGAGGGAGGCAGAAGAGTCTAAGTCAGAGGGAGCTGAAGATGCTCCACTGGTGGCTTTGATGATGGAGGAATGGGCCACGAGCCAAGGAGTGCAAGAGATGCAGCTCTAGAATGTGGAAGAGGCAAAGAAATGGATTCTCCCTAGAATTGCCTTAAAGGAACATCTGCCAGCATCTTGATTTTAGTTCAGTGAGACCCATTTCAGACTTCTGACCTCCAGGTCTGCAAGATAATAAATGGGTGATACTTTAAGCCACTAAGCTTATAATAATTTGTTACAGCAGCACTAGGACACTAATATAGTCCCCTTCCTTCATCACCAACTGGCCCTGCTCCCCACTGTGGGTGTGTCATTCTCTTTTTTAAAAGGATATTTTATTGATTACACTATCACAGTTGTCCCATTTTTTCTCCCCTTTATCCTTCTCTGCCTAGTACCCTTCTCCCATCAGTATCCCCCCCTTGTCCCTGTCCATGGGTCGTACATGTTAAGTTCTTTGGCTTCTCCATTTCCTATACTGTCCTTACCTTCCCCCTGTCTATTTTGTACCTACCATTTATGCTTCTTATTCTCTGTAACTTATACCCCATTCTCCCTCCTCCCACTCACCACTGATAATCCTCCATGTGATCTCCATTTCTGTGATTCTGTTCCTATTCCAGTTGTTTGCTTAGTTTGTTTTTGTTTTTGCATCCAGTTGTTGATAGTTGTGAGTTTGTTGTCATTTTACTGTTCACAGTTTTGATCATCCTCTTTTTTTTAGATAAGTCCCTTTAACATTCCATATAATAAGGGTTTGGTGATGATGAACTCCTTTAACTTGACCTTATCTGGGAAACACTTTATCTGCCCTTCCATTCTAAATGATAGCTTTGCTGGATAGAGTCATCTTGGATGTAGGTCCTTGCCTTTCATGACTTCAAATATTACCTTCCAGGCCCCTCTTTCCTGCTAGGTTCCTTTAGAGAAATCAGTTGATAGTTTCATGGGAACTTCTTTTTAGGTAACTGTCTCCTTTTCTCTTGCTGCTTTTAAGATTCTATCCTTATCCTTAATCCTGGCTAATGGAATTATCATGTGCCTTGGTGTGTTCCTACTTGGGTCCAACTTCTTTGGGACTCTCTGAGCTTCCTGGACTTCCTGGAAGTCTGTTTCCTTCGCCAAATTGGGGAAGTTTTCCTTTATTAAGTTTTCAAATAAGTTTTCAATTTCTTGCTCTTCCTCTTCTCCTTCTGGCACCCCTATGATTCGGATGTTGGAACATTTAAAGGTGTCCTGAGGTCCCTAAGTCTCTCCTCATTTTTTTAATTCTTGTTTCTTCATTCTGTTCCAGTTGAATATTTATTTCTTCCTTTTGTTCCAAGTCATTTGAGTCCCAGTTTCCTTCCCTTCACTGTTGGTTCCCTGTGTATTTTTATTTATTTCACTACATTTAGCCTTCATTTCTTCCTTTATTTTGTGTCCATACTCAATCATTTCTGTGAGCATCCTGATTACCAGTGTTTTGAACTATGTAACTGATAGGTTGGCTATCTCCTTGTCGCTTAGTTCTTTTTCTGGTGTTTTGATCTGTTCTTTCATTTGGGTCATATTTCTTTGTCTTGGTGCATCTGTTACATTGTAAGGGGTGGAGCCTTAGGTATTTGCCAGGGTGGGGCACCCCACTTCACTGTGTTGTGGCGATATCTGTGGGGGAGGGGTCAGAGAGGGAAAAATGCTGTTGGCTCAGCTCTCACCTGGCTTTCAGTCACTTCCCCTACTTCCCACAAGTGGATTGTGCCCTTTCTGGTGCTGATTCCTGGGTAGGTGGGCTTGTATACATTCTAGGACCCCATGGACCCCTCCAACAGACTCTCCTCTGTGACTGGCAGTTTCTCCTGCTGCCATAACCCCCACAGATTTTACAGCCAGAGGTTTTGCAACTTTCTTTTTCCTGGCACTGGAACCCTGGGTTACACAGTATGTCTCACTCCCCAGTTGTTCCTCCCAGTTTATCTGCATACGAATATGGGACCATCTGGTCCACCAGCCCTCCATCCAACCTTACCACCTGTCCTCTCTGCCCCAGCTGCTCATCTCTGCCCCTCCTACCAGTCTAAATGAATGTTTCTTCTTTAAATCCTTGGTTGTTGGGCTTCCATATAGCTCAATTTTCTAGCAGTTCTGGTTGTTCTTGTTGTTAAATTGGTTGTTTTCCTTCTTTTGGTTGTGTGAGGGAGCAAAGCGTATCTATCTACACCTCCATCTTGGCTGGAAACTCTGAAGTCAGGTGTGTCATTCTTTACTGTCGCCTGGCTGGAGACCAAGGCTCCCAACTCATAATTACAGGCAGCTGGTCTGGAGAAGCAAGAGCACAGGCTTGGAAGGAAGCAGGGCTGATTGATTTCCAGCATCATCGCTTACCAGATGCACAGCTGGTTTAAATTGCTCATCTCTCCAAACTTTACTGTCCTGACCTCGGGCATCGTGAAAGGATTAAGCTGCAAGAGGTACTTCTCCCCAGCATCTAGCAGACTCTCAACACACAACTCTGGAAAGAGGTTCTCTTTTCTTAGGGTGTGGGAGATTGACACTCTCCCCTGTGTAGCATTGGGTGGCCTTGCTCCAGGGATTCCTAGAAACACCACTGTGGGTAGCTGGACCACCATGGGTTCTGGGCAGCTAAACACTCTCTATTACATGAAAACTTGGCCCAGCACATCCCCAGAAAAGTCAAAAGTGAACAAGGATCAAGATTCCCCAAGACCACGCCATCCAGGTGAAAGCCTCAAGCGACCAAAAACAGCAGTGTGGTTGTGCTGGAATGTGTAACCTCTCCACTAAAGGTAACAAAATTCCAGCTGGGACATCCGCCAAAAGTAACAAGTAATGGCGCGGGTGTGTTCTTTCTTCAAGTGACCAGAGCCTCGGTGGGGCCAGCCAGTTTCCCACATAATTAGTGTAAGAGTAATAAAATACCAGGACATTAATATATACAAATGAGTGTTCCAGAAAACCCAGGCACAAACTGATAAAGGTGGCGTGGGTATGTGTGCACATGTAAGAGAACATTTTAGGTTAATTTTGACTGTTTTTCCTTGTCCTAAACTGAATTGCTGCCATGGGTTTCAGTAGTTGCAGCGATTATGAGGTCACCTTACTGGAATTATGCTCCCCGGCCATCCTTCAAAACACCTCAGGACTTTCTTTTCCTTCTTACTTTGCTGGATGCTAAGGAGATTTAGCTGGACAAAAACTGTCCTTTATATTGCACACATATTGTACTACTGGAGACTTTTCGTTCACTGGGTTGTAAGAGTGAGCCCTGCAGCGTGCAGGGAGCTACAGTGAGCTGGAGGTCAGGAGCCGACTGTGCTGAGCTCAGCTCAGTGGTCAGAGCCACAGTCTCCAGCTTGGTCTCCTCCTCTGTGCTTGGGAGGAGACCAGGGCATTCTATTTCATGTGTGGCTCCAACATCTGAAGGTATCTGGGAGAAGCAGCAGGTGAAAGTGGGGAAGAGAGGAGGGGCAGTAAGACATCCGGCCACACGTCCTGGTATCTGGGGAGACTCACATTCAAGTGTAGACAGTTTGGGAAACGCTCACCTGGGTGACACTTGCTATTTAAAACTACCTTTTAAGTAGGAATTACAATGACATAAAACTTCCAATTGGGCAGAAATAAACAGTTAAGGAAGAGAGAACAGTTTCCTAAAACAATGAGTGAATTCAAAATTGCTTTCGAAAAGATGCAAAAATCTCTAAATTTCTTGTTGTGTTTCTAAATATATTTAGCCATTGGTTTATTTGAAGACTTAATTAACCCTGATGTTAACTGACTATCAATTTCAGGATGTGAGGTGGTGGAGGGAGCCCCAGCCAATGGGAAAGGAAAATCTGAAAACCCTCAGTGGATAGACATTTCTCATTGCTGCCACAGGGTGGGGAAGGTCAGAAAAATCCCTTAGCAGAAAGTACCCATGGGGTGGTCCCTTTATGCTTTGTGGTGGGGCAGCAGGGCAAGGAGGCCCGCGTCCCATGGTCTGCCTTCTGCAGCCACGAGAGATCTTGAAGTGGAAGGAGAGGCGGAGAACAAAGCCTGTGCCGAGGGTGACTCTGAGCAGAGGCAGCCTCCTTTCAGGTGAGGCTGACGCTTTGGTGAAGACCATCTGGGAAAGGCTGTCTGTCGGATGCTCTTTTTGGAATAGCATCGGCCATGGAATGGGTTTTACTTATGTGCTAGTGACCCTTTCTTGTACTATCACAGGCAGTTCATGAAGTTCTGAATTTTTAGATTTCTCCTCTTTCAGCTTTTTCCTTTATATTATACAGGGTGGGGCAAAAGTAAGCTTACAGTTGTGAGTACACAAAACACAGTTCGTTCTTGTAGTATTGTTTATTAATTATTGTATTATTTTCCTTATGAACAACTGTAAACCTACTTTTACTCCACCCTGTACTTTACACTAAAATACAGACTTTATTGAACCTGTTTCAGCTTTTCCCCGATTGCTTCCGGATGGCAGTTCCCGGTGACTTCTGACAAAGCGCTGGCATCCTGCAGGTGTGACTTCAGGCCAGCCTCTTTTCTTGTAACATGGCTAGGCTTTTCAAGAAGGCTACATCCTTCAACTTGTTCAACAAGTTTCTAGCAACTTGTTTTTCCCTTCCTCTATATAATTTAATTGAAATTATTATTATAATAACTATAGGTTCAACATGCAGTTTTAAGAAACAATGGAAATATTATTTCAGTTTTTAACTTCTGTTCCCAAACAAAAGTGCCATTAAAAACTAAATTTTAAAAATGTCTAATGATTGCTGTCCATATTATTGTGTCCAAAGAAAAAGTGGAGATATCAGGAACTGAACTTACGTTTTCAGGACACACTGCCGTAACTGTGCCTAAGTTCGTCAGGAGAAGCCCAAGCAGAACTCTGAGGCAGTTCATAGTTCTGTCATAGTGCCAGAGGTCACCCACTAGACCCCGAAGGACCACCACAAACCACACAGAATGCCCCATGCATCTACCTGGGGCCCGTGTGCATCCGTCTGGGGCCAGTGTGCAGCACACAGTCCTGAGAGCCCAGAAGTGGAGTGGGTCAGGGCAGGCAGAGGTGCAGGAAAGAACTAGCATGTGCGTGGAACTACCCAAGCATCCTTATCTCTTATTCCAGCTTTTCTTTGTATGTCTCTTGAGTTCATATACCACCCTGTATCCTCTTGTTTCTTCTCCCCAAAAAACCTACAAAATAAGTATGTACCTTAGTGAATTACTCTAAAAGAACTAGAACTCTGCCAGTCACCAGAAGCCCTTCCACATGCCCTGTTCCAAGCTCTGCTCCCAGCCTCCCCCCTGACTTGTGTAGAAATCATTTCCTTGCATTTATTTATAATTGTATTGCCTGCGTGTGCATTCTTGGACCTTATCACCTAGCCTTGCCCATTTTTAACTAGGTCCTTTAAGCCTCCCTTTATCTACACATTCTCTCTTCTATTCTTTTTTTAAGGATCTACTTGTTGGAGGGCCCAGGGTATTTGATTGCAAGGTTATCCATGGTGGTGAGTTTTGCTGATTGCATAGTCACAGAGCAGTTTAGTAAGTTCCTCTTTATTTTCTGCCAATTGGCAGTTAAATCAGGCTTGATCAGAGTCAGGTACAGTCCCTTGAGTAAGATGCCTGTCCACATGTGTTGATATCTCTGTAGTTGATGAAGCTTCTCCCCCTCAGAGACCCTCTCCAGCCCTGCTCCTTTGTCTGCTGCCTACCCTCGCCATTCCAGGAGAGAGGCGCCCTGAGACGTGGAATGTCCTTGCCCCAGAAGAAGGCTGACCCATATAGCTCTGTGAAGGCTGGAACAATCCCACAGAGCGGAGAAGGGCTCCAGACAGGCCCTTCCTCTGCTGTCCCTGGGCTGCCTGGTGAAGGGAGGGGTAGTTGTGACCACAACAGAGGCGGGGAGGTGGCCTGTCGCACCACACATCTAGGACCAGCTTCAGCACTGCACGCTCAGGCACAAGGCCCTGCTTTGCACCATGGTACTTCTGGGATGCACCCAGAGCTACTTTGCCAGTCTGAGCTTCTGCTTCCTCTTCTGTACAGAGAAGTTAATGATGCCTATGCAGAGACTTTGTAAAAATTATATATGATAATGTGTGCAAGTTACTTAACTTCTCTCTAACATGTAAATAATAGAGGTGCCCACCAGTAAAGCATTTAAGACATGCCTGCTGCATAGTAAGTCCTCAATAAATGTTAGCTGGTTTTACTATTATTATATAAGTACCTTGTCTATTGAAAAGTTCTCTTATGGCAGCTATTGTCATTTAAAAGGAGAACATAGAGACTTCCAAGTAGCTGAAGACAGTGGCAGCAGCTAGGTGTCATGTCCTAATACTTCCTCCCCAAACAATCTAGAATATAAGAAAGAGGGAAATGAAACTGCACAGAAATCACAGCCTTGGCATGACTTGAGGACAGAGAATGCCCCAATGTGAAAATGAATAGCTAGAAGAGGAAGGAACACCAAATCCCAGCACATAAAGAACCACGCTCCCCTACCTGCCCCACACTGCGTGGGAGCAGAGACACAGGGAACCTCCAGGGAAGAGAGAAGAAGCGAGGAGTGTGGAGGCCTCAGGTTGATCTGAAACAGCTTCCAGGCAGAACTGAGTCTGCTCTAAGTCCAAAAATACTAAACAAAGTATCCAGGTAGATCCAAAAGTAGACTCTGGTGACTCATAAGTGTGTGTGGCTTGTGGGAACAGTCTTCCTAATGCATAGCTTCTAGGGGAGAGAACCAGGGAAAGGAGGGAGGAATGCCCTTGGGTGCTTGGTGGTAAAGAGGGAAGGATGCAAGGTGGGGAATAGGGTGGCCACTGTCAAGGGCATAGGTACAAGCAATGTGGAAGGGGGAAGCCTGAGGAGAGATGTGCCTAGGAGAATACCAGAAGGAATATGAAATTGGAGACCTTCCAAGGAGACACGTGGGAAAATTAGGTGGAGGAACTGCCTGGGAAGTGTAGAAGGCAGGCAGGAGGGGAGGGTGGGGGACAGCCACCACATGAAGATGGAGCCAGAACCAGGAAACAGCCACTGGGGGTGGGATGTGCTGAAATGCAAGCTTCCTCAGTCAGACTGGGTGTTTTTTTCCAGGAAATGAGAGGAAACACCTGCTCAGGAGAAGTGGACACCTAGACACATAGACATAAACACACCTGTTCTCCAGCAGGCCTCGGCCAGAGCATCCCATGGCCGACTGGAGGGAGAAAGGGGGAGGGAGAAACATCTGAGGAGCTCTGCCCTAGAGAAAGAGTATGCACTTGGGAGTGTGATGAAAGGAGACAGAGAACAATGTGACAATTGCAGACACCACAGACTAGGAATGATGTAGAATTCAGGCCACTGGAGTCCAAAATGCACCATATAAAATGAGAGAAGGAAGGTAGAACGACCTAGATAACACTGTTCGGCACAGGTGTCTGCAAATTATGAAGTTTTCAAAACCTGCATTTGAGTTAAGCATTGGGAGGGAATATTATTGGATATTTATAAAACATCACATCTTTCTATCACATCACTTTCTGCCCTCAGAGAACTCGGGGTGCAGAGAGGGGACAGGGGATTGATTAAACAACCCTCTGGAACACAGTGAGGTGGGTGTAAGGCAGAACCAAAGGGACAGCAATAAGCTCTGCCTGAAGGATGTGGAGAGGAGAAAAAGAGGGTTTTAGAAGCCCTTCTGAGGAGTTGCCTCAGAGTGGGATCATGAAGAATAAAATTCACCAGGTGAGAATGGAGAAAGACCTTTGAAGGCAAAGAGAAGAAACTGTAAATGCGTTAAACTGTAACTAGACTAGAATGTTCTGAAAATGTTAAGGAGTTCAGTGTCTGGAACTCCTAGAACGCAGCACGACTGTGAGAGGTAAAGGGAAATGAGAGTGGAAAGGGGTGAGGTGCATTAGGAAGTCCGGGGGCAATAAGACAGGAAGGGGAACTCGTTGGCAGATGTGCCAAGTCAACTTGACCAGATTACAGCCTGGCGTCCTCGCGGGATTCAAGATGGTGCCTGGAACTGTCGTCTCTTACAAGACTTTCCCAAACACCCAGAGTTATGAAGTGTTTCCTTTGGGAACAGCGAAGCTAGGCATTAATGTATTTTTTATAGCTAAGCATGTGTATACCCTATATCTCGTATATCTTCTGATCTGTTATTTTTCTTCCTTTTCCAAAGCAAGGTGTCTAAAGTATTTTACTCGGCTATTTAGTGATGTTATTAACCCTTAGTGTCTATTATCCGCTCTCTTAAAAATAACATTGCCATTCCCTTTGTTTCTCTGTTCTGGACATTTTACATTTTGGTTGACATGCACAGCCCAGGGTTTGCTAAAGTCTCCTTCAGGCTGAGCCAGCTTAACATACCACAGCTCCATCAAGACCTTCATGCCTGAAGGCGCCATGCAGAGCAGAGGTTGGTTGAGAGGTGGTAGGTCCAGCATCCTGGAAGGCATGAATTTTCCATGTTGATATGACAATCTTCATTGTTTTATAGTCAATCCTATCAGAAAGGCTTTGTGGGAAATGAAAACTGTAGTTTAATTTTTAATGGCCAAATAATTTTGGAAATAAAAAATAGTTAATATTAGAAAATGTGTTACTATAAGATATAAGAAAAAATCATCTTAATAGGAGCTGAAAAGTCACTCGATAACATTTGCCACACAATTTATATTAAAACTCTTAATAAGCTAGGACTAGAAGTAAAATTCCTTAATTTGATATGAAATGTCTCCTGAAATTCAATGATATTCATCATACGTAATTAAGATGAAATGCAAGAAGCTGTCCTATTTCAGGGAAAAGGTAGAGATACCCACTATCACTGTTAAGTTTCTAGCCAATGGAATCAGATAAGAAAAATAAGCAAGGTACAAATAATGGGGGGAAGGGATAAAACTTATTTACATATGACATGACTTTTCTACCAAAAACAATTTATCAACACCATTACACTTAATTATTAAACCTAATCATATATTCATTATAGTATCCAGATAAATATAAGTATGCAAAAATCACTAGTTTTCCTATATGTAAGCAATAACCATATAAAATATGTAATTTTAAAAAAATATATTTTATTGATTATGCTATTACAGTTGTCCCATTTTCCCCCTTCGCTCCCCTCCACCCTGCATACCCTCTCCCACCCACATTCCCCCCCTTTAGTTCATGTCCATGTGTCATAAGTTCTTTAGCTTCTACATTTCCCATACTATTCTTACCCTCCCCCTGTCTATTTTCTACCTACCATCTATGCTATTTATTCTTTGTACCTTTTCCCCCTCTCTCCCCCTCCCACTACCCTGTTGATAACCCTCCATGTGATCTCCATTTCTGTGGTTCTGTTCCTGTTCTAGTTGTTTGCTTAGTTAATTTTTGGTTTTGTTTTAGGTGTGGTTGTTAATAATTGTGAGTTGCTGTTATTTTGCTGTACATGTTTTTTATCTTCTTTTTCTTAGATAAGTCCCTTTAACATTTCATATAATAAGGGTTTAGTGACGATGAACTCCTTTAACTTGACCTTATCTGAAAAGCATTTTATTTGCCCTTCCATTCTAAATGAAAGCTTTGCTGGATAGAGTCATCTTGGATGTAGATCCTTGCCTTTCATGACTTGGAATACTTCTTTCCAGCCCCATCTTGCCTGTAAGGACTCTTTTGAGAAATCAGCTGATAGTCTTAAGTGAACTCCTTTGTAGGTAACTGTCTCCTTTTCTCTTGCTGCTTCTAGGATTCTCTCCTTCATTTTAATCTTGTGTAATGTAATTATGATGTGCCTTGGTGTGTTCCTCCTTGGGTCCAACTTCTTTGGGACTCTCTGAGCTTCCTGGACTTCCTGGAAGTCTATTTCCTTTGTTAGATTGGGGAAGTTCTCCTTTATTATTTGTTCAAATAAGTTTTCCACTGGTTGCTCTTCCTCTTCTCCTTCTGGCACCCCTATGATTCAGATGTTGGAACATTTAAAGTTGTCCTGGAGGTTCCTATGCCTCTCTTCATTTTTTTGAATTATATGTAAGCAATAACCATATAAAACATGCAATTTTTAGAAGATGCCATTTACCCCCTGACCAATGTGGCTCAGTTGGTTGGTCATCATCCTGCAAAGTGAAAGTTCACCAGTTCGATTCAAGGTCACAGCACATACCTGGGTTGTGGATTCAGTCCCCAGTTGGGGCACATATGAGAGGCAACTGATTGATGTTTCTCTCTTACATCTGTTTCTCTCTTACATCTGTTTCTCTCTTACACTGATGTTTCTCTCCCTCTCTTTCTCCCTCCCTTTCCCTCTGTCTAAAAAAATAAAATCTTTTAAAAAATAAAAGATGCCATTTAGTATAGCAACAAAAGCTTATACTATTTAGGAATAAATGAAGCAATAAATGCTTCAGAGAGCGATGTGAAACTCTAATGAAGGATATATAAGGGAAGTTAAGAAAATTGAAAATATATATGATGTTTATGTCTAAGCTCCATATTAAAGATTCATTAAGTTCCCCCAAATTAATTCATAAATTTAATTTTTAAAACACTAATCAACATTCTAGTGGAATTTTAATGAAAATCACCTGATTCACAAGCTCATCTAGAAGAACAAGAGCAAATGTGCTGGAGTAATCACAGTTTTTGAGTGAGAACATGTACCAAAGGAATTGCAATGAGATGAAATGTTCTGGAAATAGGAGTGCATATAACAAAGTATATGATAAAGGGCACATTTTAAATAACTGAGGAAAGTTGGACAAGTCAACAATCAGCCAGGAGAGTATTAGTTATCCTCATGGGAAAAAAAGTAAGACGAGATTTGTGTCATAGTATAAATTCATATAAAAACTATAAATATACCAGAAAAAATGTAGAAAAATAAATTCTATAAAAGTACCTGAGGAAAATACTTTTAAATTCTGTGGTGAGAAAAGACTATTTAACAAGATCTTAACCTTTTTGCTCCTTTAAGCATTAATAAGGTATACAAATTTGATTTAATAATAATTAGAACCTCCTCTATGTCTAAAGATTCTATTTAAGACAAGTGATAAACTAAAAGATAATATTTTTGAACATGTAAAGACAGAGGACTAATGAATAATACCCTTAATATTTGCAAAAGGTCCTACAATTTGCTAATAAAAGATAAAACAACCCAATATAAAACAGGCAGATGATATAAGCAAGTAATTCCCTTGGGGGTGGGAGGGGCACACCAATGATATAAAAATATATAAAATTATATTTAGCCCCATTAGTAATCTGGAAAATGCAAACTATTGCAGTGCAGTTTTTACCTAGTAGATTGCAGAAATTTAAATGTTGGTGAAAAATAGTATGCAGTGTGGGAGTGGAAGCAAAAATAGTTGGCAACTCTCATCAAGTGTTAGGTGTATAATATTCCACACTACTCAAACCCTTGATTTAGCAATCCAGTTCTGATTGTTTATCCTGTGAAAATCCTCTTTTGAGAACACAAAGGCCTGTGCAAGAATGGTTATTGCAACAAGTTTTATAAGCTGAAAAACATTAAATGCAATCTAACACCCTATAATAAGAAAGGTTATGATAGCTCCATCCTATGAAGCACCCTCCAGCCATTAAAAATAATGGAGTCGCTCTCCATGTAATGGAATGAAAATAAGATCCTAGAAAGGATTCTAGGCTTTAAAAATAAGTTATAGAAGGGCCTCATTTTTGTATTGAAAACTCACAATATGAAATTATATATCATTTTATGTGTGTCTATGTGTGAACATGCACTAATAGGTCTGGAAGAATTGACACCAAATTGTGCAAAGTGGTTATCCTGGTGGAGTAAGGTGACATTGGGACTAAGCAAAGGAAGGAGCAAGCATTCAAACTGCTTACCTGTAAGACATGCAATGTTTTAGTAAGTTATTTATGTGATTTTTAAAAAGATTTTATGTATTTATTTTTAGAGAGAGGGGAAGGGAGAAAGAGAGGGAGAAAAACATCAGTGTGTGGTTGCCTCTCATGCACCCCCTACTGGGCACCTGGCCTGCATCCCAGGCCTGTGTCCTGACTGGGAGTCAAACCAGCAACCCTTTGGTTCACAGGCCAATTCACTGAGTCACACCAGCCAGGGCATGATTTTTTTTAAAAATCTAGTTATTCTGACAAAAAACAGAGGTAACACTGCTGTCCAGCCTCTAAATCAAATGTGAAAGTGTCTTCAGACCAGATGCCCCCACCAGCCTCCTCCTCATCTGAAGTGCCCTAACTGACAGTCCGCAAACACTGGGCCAACTGTGCAGTGCTCTGTGACTCCCCCCCACCCAGGCTTTCTAGTGGGTTCTTACGGAGGGCGCCACCCCATGCAGGCCCCCACACCAGACCAGCCACAGCTGCAGTGTTGCAGCAGGCCCAGGGCAAAGCAGGAGGAGGCTGCCACCAAGTCTCTAGAGCCCAGCGTCATATTTAAACTCTTAGTTCATTCAATCATTTTCAATTCATTATTTTAATTAAACTTAATCTTTTAAGAGAATTTTTCACTTAAAGAGACCTTGGAGATCTTTCCGTTCAATCCTAACATTTTATGTATGAGGGGTCAGAAGCCCAGGGAAGGAGTGCTAATAAATTGTGTTGCATTCAAGACCCAGGATTTTGGGGCTCGTTTCATTTCTTGATTCATATGAGAGCCAACTCCTGCCCCTTGGCTACCGTTTGAGAATGTTATTGCATCACCTGCCTGCCCTCCCCAGAAGGTAACCACGTCACTTCTCTGTGAGAACAAAAGTCATCCGCCAGACCTTCTGTCACTTCTTCAGACTAAGTTCTTCTGACCTTGGGACTTTCACACACAGGCTACTCCCTCTTTCTGGGCTATGCTTGCCTGCGTTTCACAAGGCCGGCTCCTCCCCCACACTCAGAGAGGTCTCCCCATCATTGTCCCTGCCAGCGACCAATTTCTTTCCTTCAAAGAAGGCAGACTCCTGTGTCTCTTGCTGTGTCCTAAGAGCCCGGCAGAGCTCAGGGCCCAGAGTAGGAGTATGTTAGGTGGGTGAGGGGCAAATCTGATACCCACTTTGGAAAGGTTTTCTCACCCCTGCTCTCATGTGATTGTCTCCTCATGTATATAGTCCATGAAATGTGTATTATCATTTAGGGCAGTTTTTTAAAGTAGAAAATGGTACAGCTCTATTACTGTAATCCATGTGGACTGCAAGCAAGATAGAATGTATTTCTATTAATTTACATTGTTTGTTCATCTGTCCATTGTCATCCTGGGTATTGGCCTGAGTCAGGTGAGGGAAACCTGTGAGTGGTTGTAACCTGAGGCCAGTGACAATGAAAGAAGATAGATCTCACCTAGGCCTTTAGTACCAGAGACAGGGCCCCAGGGGCTCCATGCTCTGACAGACCTAAAGCAAGCCCCACCTTTTCACCCATGCTGGTTTTTCCACCAAAGACAGCTCATCTGGGCCTGCCGTGTGGGCAGAAGGCACAGAGAAGTGGGCCCTCGGCCACGGGTGGTTCTGCAGCACGGGCTGGCCCAGGTGTGTACTCTGCAGCAGGCCTAAGGCTCCCGCCGCGTGAGGGTGGATGGGAAAGCTCTATGCTAGGAGCCTTCATTGCTTCCTTGTCGGAGCTGACTTCTGCCCTCCTCTGTGGTGAGGTGCAAGGATCTTGGCAAATTTTAGCCAGTATTTAATGAAAAAACTGTACAAAGTTTTTAACATAACTTAAAGTGATTTCCCCCTAAGAAACCACAGTTTTCTCAGAGTGAAAATTGCTAAGTGACAAGACAAAGATAGTGCATAAGGTTGCACTAAATTATATAATTCAGAGCTAAGTATTTATTTTTCATTATTACACATTCATCCAGCACCCACCATGAACCAGGCACTGGACACATGTGATGGAACAGGGCTGGGGGTGGGAGGCGTGGGAGCTCTGGGGCCCACCCCGGCGCTGCCTCGGACCCTGCAGCCTGTCAGCTCTACAGACGTGGCAGCCTTAGGTCCACGCCTGAGAAGTGGAGAGCAACACAACATCCGTGGGCTCTGATGTGACAAGTTTGGCCTGGAGAAGATAGAAGAAGTTTGCTTTGGGTCTCTGAAACAGGAAGAAAGCAGTGATACCTAGAGTAACCACAGGCAGGGGAGACCCGGAAGAGATGGGACATGGGCCAGGTCTCGAAGAATGGGCAGAATTTGGAAAGGAAACAGCAGAAGCCGAGTGGTGAAGCTAACCCTAAACCACGGAAGGCAGTCAGGGGGCTCGCAGGAGTTGGGGGAGGATCCTGCGAGGAAGGAGCAGCTCCAGGGAGCAGGGCGGCCCCCACGGGAGCTGCAGCCAGGCCCCGCACCCGCACACCGTGTTTCAGATACTTGATCTGCGTTCATTCCGAGGTGAAGCTGGGCCCTGTGTGAGGAAAGGAGACCAGGGGTGGCAGCACCTCAATTTCCCATCCTAATTAGCAGAAGTAAACCCCAAAGATAACCAGACTCAGTTTCCTTAGCGGGCATTTGGTTCGCCTCCTTTGTTGATGAAGCATTCTTACCCCGTAGCAATGGGAGTTCCTCTTGAACCCCAAGCAGCTCATCCAGGGAGGTCTTCCCGCCATTCACACAGCTGCCAGGAGGAGCTGAAGTAAAGAAAACTTCTCCATCTTTGCATTTCTGGTAAGGTGCTGCCACCCTAAAGATGTGTGAGAGCTCCTCTCGGATTAGCATCCCGAGCAGCCGCCAGGCTGGCCCTGCCCCCATTCCAGCAATCAGGGCAGCCACGCTCATCCCGTCCGAATTTCAGGACAGCAGCCAGGAGGAAATGACAAGCTATTGTTGGTTTTTTATCAAGGAAAAGGATTTTGCATTCATTCATTCAGTGGCTATCTCAGGGTTGCCTACTGTTCACAAGGAGACATAAAGAAGAGAAAACTAGACACGTGTTCTTCTCCCCAAGAGTGTGTGGCCGATTAATCTAATAAGGAAGATAAGAAGTAATCGGTGAAAATGCCCTAAAAGAAAAATGTACAGTGTTACAGGAATCCAGAGGGGGGAACATTACTTCTGTTTGGGGTGGAACGGGGAGGGCGTCAGAGAAAGTTTCAGAAGAAGCAGCAGGCAAACCGTGAATCCTGAAGGGTGAGCGGGTTACGGACAGGCCGGCGTGGTGAGAGATTGCGTCCGGAGAATCACAAAGCCTTAGCAATTGTCTGTCTACCCTTCGTTTTGAATGTGAGGAAATTGAGGCCCAGGATGGTTAGAGGCCAGTCTGGAGACTGAGCCTTTCCCCAAAAGCAGCTTCTGTGCCCCCAGTGTCCTGGCGCAGGGCCTCCTGCGTGGGCAGTGTGGGGGCTGCCTGGAGGGGTGTAAATTCTGACCTTGTTCAGGTGGGACAAGGATTGCGTTTTGCTTTGAAAATAGGGCTTTATAATTTGATCAGATGCTGGGGCAAAGGAAGTGCCAGGGAAAACCAGAATTTTCAAGCCGGATGACTACAGTGATGGTGGGAGGACGCCTGGGTCAGGAACAGGAGGAAGCAGGGCTGAGAGAGAAAACAGTGTATTTGTCTTGGGACGTTTGATTTGTGCTGGAGGCACATCTGTACAGGGGAAAGGCCGCGAAGGTTGTGGAAACCGGTGCTGGAGTCCAGGAAGGTATCAGAACCAAGATATGAATTGGGAGTCACCTCTTCAGAGTAGAGAATTGGGGTTGTCCAAGGGATGGATGGAGGGAAACAGAAGCTGATTAAAGACTGTAGCCACAGCTCCTTTGGAGAGGAGGAGGCAGAGGGGACCCAAGACAGGCCAGAGGAAGGCAGGGGTCGGGGATGCACTGCCCCAGAGGTGAGGGTTGAGAGAGATTTCTTAGGGATCGGTCTGTGCCCCGGCAAAAAGGGTTAACATGCTGCAAACATGATGCCTGAGAAGAGGAAGCTGGATCTAGCAACTAGAGCGTTGCTCCTGACTTTCACAGGTACGAGGCAGCCAGAGCAAATGCCATTTAGAAAGCTTGGCAGTGAAGAGGAGGAAAGAGATTAATGGGCACCAGGGCTGAGACAAGATGTGGGTCTGGCTTTGGTTTTTGTTTTAAACCTAGGATGGATTTAGTCGTGTTTATTAAAAGATGGCAGAGAGACAGGGAGAGAAGGGTGGAGAGAAGGAATGGTTGATGGAGGGTGGTCCCATAGGAAACATAAGGGATTAAGATCAAGGACGTGGTCTGCTGCCAGTTGGATCGGAATCTCTGAGCTGAAGTGGGGGGGCTGGGCTGGACAGTCATAGATGGAGCAAGTGCGGAAGCCCCACAGATCAAGTCTGTTGTGCAGGGATAAAACCGACCTTTGGAGAAACCCAAAGTTCAATGTCAAATAGGTACCAAGGATGGGACAGCAGGGAAACATAGTCATGATGTCCAGAGGCCCAAACAGGTCAGTCAGTGGTGCCCAGCCCCGAAGATGAGGACCCACAAGGGTGTTTGCTCGGGGGACAGGTTAGAATTTGAGGTAAAGCTAACGTCCATTGAGCCGCATATCAAGCACACGATTTCTCTGCTTGCACTGGACTTCAACTTCCAAATATTTTAATTAAACCAGAATGTGAATATTGAAGATATCAAAAGAACAAGGACATTATTAATTTGGGACTCAAGGCCACCAACCACTTGATCCTTTTAAGTCATTCCTTCATTCAGCCCGATCTCAGCAACAAACATTCCCGTAGCTCCCTTGAGGTTCCTGGATCTAAAACCGGAGTTTTGTTTTGTACACACTCTGGAACTTAGCTTATCTCAGGCTCTTTTGAAGTAGGCAGTTATCACATCGACCTTTAGCTCACTGGCCTTGCATTGAGTAGGTAATTTCCCCCCTAAACAATGGGCTCCCAAGAATTCAAGCCAAAATTCCAGGCTCACTTTGAGCAATAAATACTGTAATTAACTTCTAACCATTTTGCTCAGAGAAAGCCTCATTTTCTCAAACAAATGCCTTTCAAATAAAAACAATTCCATGCCCTCTTTTTCCAGTGATACTTTCCAGTGCTTGGGAATAAGTAGTGTGTCACATAAAAGTGCCTTCTTGGAGATTTTTAAAATCCAGTTTTCTCTGGTTTTCAAGCTCTGCCATAGAAACTGCACTGTCTTCTGGGAGTATGTTTCTAAGAGAGTTAACCGAGTTCCTTCTATCTGAACTGTTCGGGAATTTTGTGGGAGTTCTGCTGACCTGGCCCTTTGTGACGTCTGTCCTGCCCAGCAGCCGGGGCAGACTTGGAGCCATAGGCTGTATGTAGGAGGGGGCAGTGGTTGCCCGTGGCCTCGGCACAGCGAGGCTGGGGAGAGCAGCAGTGGCGGGAGTATTTTCTCATGGGGATAATAAATGGTAGACAGTTCCATTATCCTTTTCAAACCCTGTACGGACAGTGCTCCCCCTGTTGCCTGCACCTCACTGCCAGACCACGGCCCGCTGCCCAACCTCAGACCTCACACTGTCTTTCCAGTGCCTGAGACAGGCCATGTTAAGACCCATACAGAGCAGGGTCACCCATGGGAGCTTGAAATAAGGATGTTCTAAGAGAATCCCAAATATGCAGCCATAAAACCCAAGTTCAGAGTCATGGCTGAGCTGGCAACTAAAAGCATATAGAGTTAAGGTGTCAGTTGCTAGAAGAGATTTGTTTTAGTCCTAAGGCAAAGGCAAGTCAGGAAGCCAGAGGAAAAGGCATCACATGTACATGCAAGGAGGGACCCATCGTGAGACAGATTATGAATATTTGCCAAAGCAGTTGCCACTCTCTGACCTGTTTTTTGGTTTTGGTTTCAGCTCAGCCATGCCCATGAGGCCTTCCTCCAAGGAGGTTTTTAAGACACCTTATAATTTCTGTCCACAGTGGGAGTGAGGGGCATGCAGCACTGCCCAAAGCCTTATTTTCCCAGCACTGTGGCGGGGCCCCCAGCCTGTGGTTGTGGTGCTGCACTCACACTGCACAGAGCGCGTGGGTGGCCCTGGACCACGGCCAGCGAGAGCGGCAGCAGGAGCCCGAGGTTTGTGTTCCGTGAGGTCCTGGCCCCGGCCTGCCGTGTGCTGTACGGCCACGTGGGAGGCAGTGTGCCCTGACGTAAAGATCCCTGACTGTGCACGGGGGAACATCACACTGCACCCCCACCTTGGCTGCTTACTGACCTTGGGGTTTTGAGAACATCTCTTTTTTGTTTTAAAACTAGCTTTCTCACCTGAATAACAGGATTGGAATAAGGACAGCTGGGGGAGGGCAGGGTTTGGAGGGAGTAATTGAAATAAGGCTGTGAACTTATTTTGGGAACTGTAAAAGCCTAAGAAATGTAAAGCTATGCTGATTTTGACTTTCTGGTTGCCACAGACCTTATCCAGTAATCAGTAATTAGTACCCAAATGCAGATGGGGGAAAGGAGCTTGGCCGCAGCACCTGTTTGAAAACCAGCTGTGTGCTGGGGCCACACAGACATTGCAGGATGGAGCGGGCATGGAGGGGGAGGGGCATCCTGGTTCTGCTCTCCTATGCAGTGGCCGGCCCATCCTGGCACTGCACGCCAGGGGAGGCTCTCCTTTAAGAGGAATACAGACCAGCCAGATTACATGACATGTTGCAGGAGGAGACATCGAGGGGGCTCCAGGATTTTAAGTGGAAGGGAAAGCTCTGGAAACTGAAAGCTTTTCAGATTTCGTGAATGTTCTTACATGGAAGACGGATTGGTCTCGTTATATGAGTCTTCCAGAGGATGGTGGTCACTTCAAAGGTACGGATCTCAGTGCATCTAAGGCAGTAGTTCCCAACCTGGCTGCAAATTAGAATCACCAGAGAGCTTTCAAATTTCCCACTGTCCAGGAGGCACAGTATTTTTAAAACCCTCAAGGTGATTGCAATGGGCAGCCAAGTCTGCAAAGCAGACCCTTGAAAGGAATAATAGATCCAAACTAAGCAAAGGAGGGTGAGCTACCAGAGTGTGGACAGTCCCTGCTGCTGAGGCTGCTCAGACCCACACTGGGCGTCACTTGGGGGTGAGAAACTCAAGCCTTCCACGGGTGGTTAGACTAAAGGAGACAAGCCGCAAGTGCCCCCACCCGGAGAGGCCGAGTCAATGCTCTGAAGTGGAGGTTTTCTTTAATAGTTCCAAGGAACTATTCGTTTGAATAAAATGAAGTATTTAAAGCAAACAGAGGAAGAGGGAGGTGGATCCCTCTCCTACCCCATCCTCGCCCGTTCTACCCTCTTCCCGTGATGAACCCTGAGGACACTTTGTGGAAACCTGGGAACTTAATGAAAATCTCTAGAACCCCAGGGAAGACCGTTTTAAAAACCACCAATTTAAGGGAAGGGATTTACACAGAAATGAATTTTGTATTCAACCAACTGTAGTTAAAATCTCGATTATCTTGATTAATAGAAGTAGCAAATCCCAAGTGGAGGAGAGCCAACATAAATGACCATGGGCGGACCTATGCCATTTCTTATTTGGGAAAATGAAGAGTATCAGCCAGTCTGTGGTGGACCCAGTGCCTCAGGAACTGGACCTAGGTCTATTCCTGCTTATTACTTGGTGTCACACATGAGACATAAGAGCCACCTCCTTTGGCTCACCATGGTATTTTCTAAGAGAAGAATGCCAAAATATTATTTGCTGAAAGTTCCTGGGCTTTGCATTCACATGTTGAGGTTCAGCCTGGATTAGCTCTTCGTTCACGTCCTACGTGGTGCAGAGCAGGTCTTAAACCCAGGTGTCTCTTTCTAGTATCTTTTTACAATTTCATGGCACCTTCTGTGCCATGCAGGCTCTGGCCCGTGCACCAAGGCTGGAATGTACATGTGGCAGCATGGGAGCAGGGAGAGGGACAGGGAGTGAAGACAAAGAAGTGGAGTCCTGGTTCTGCTGTTAGCCAGTTGTGTGAATACAGACAAGTCACCTAACTTACTAGTTTCCTCCTCTCTAAAATGGAATTTATTATACTTCCTATGTATCTCATGAGATTATTGTGAGGTTAAAAAAATAGGCCAAGGTCATATCCTCTCACATTATATACAATATTCATGATCACCAAATGCAAAAATATAACATTGGGGAATTTCAGTGTATGAGGCCCATCCAGGAAAAACTCCAGCCACTGTTAATATAATGAGAATGGTTTGGGCAACACTGATGTAACCTGGCACTCTAGAGTGGACTGGAATGCACATGTGTGAACAATGAGGACTTCACTGTAATAGTCGGGGGGGGGGGGCGATAGATGTCTTTGAATGAGTGTGTGTGCTGTGTGGCCATCATATTCAAAGGAGTGCATGATTAGAGCAATGGAATCTGTACCAAATTTTTTATTAAGCTTGAACATTCCTCCACAGAAACTATTCATATGATTCATAAGGCTGCAGCTATAGGCAACTGGTGATTGGCAGCTTCGTCACAACATTGTGCCTGCTCATGTATCATGTTTCATGCAGTTTTTTAGTGAACATCAAATTGCCCAGGCAACTCAGCCCCTCTGCAGCCCAGATTCAGCACCCTGTGATTTCTGGCTTTTCCCAAAACTAAAATCACTTTTGAAAGGGAAGAGATTTCAGACCAGCAATGACATTCAGGAATATCTGACAGTGAAGCTGATGGTGATTAGAAGAACTGTATGAGGTCCCAAGATGCCTACTTTGAAGGGGACTGAGACATCATTGTCCTATACACAGTATTTCTTGTATCGTACCTTCTTCAATAAATGTCTCTATTTTTCATAGTATATGGCTGGATACCTTCTGGACAGACCTCATATGTAGATCTCATACATACGGCAAATATAAATAGGGGAGGGTAAGAAGACCTATATGTTTTTAAGACTTCTACATTTTGCTTGAAGCAGTAAACATTGCTAAGTAAACTGTGATAGATGAGGCTTGTATATTATAATTTTTGAAAAGCAACTAAAAATAATATAGTAAATATAACCAAGTGATGTGGATCCCAGCCCACTGGGTCTGTGTGTTGTGGCTGCAACAAACAAATTCACATGGCCTGCAGAAGTTCCATGAAGAAAAAGGGACTGCATGGCCACTCTCTGAGTGAGAGAGGGCCCCAACCCCTGCCTGGACAGGCTTTTATTGCTTTTCTGGGTATATTACATAGAGGATGGTCCTCATTTACTATGCACAGGTTCGCTTTAGGTGGTTACCTTTTACAGATAACAAAGGAGAGAAAGTTGCTAATTACTACAGAGAAAAAGGACATTTGCAAATGCAAAGGAAAAAGTGGTTGAACTGGTCACACTTGTCCTTGGGAGGTTTAGCATAGATTTAGGAAGTTACTCTAAAGATATTCAGTAAACATTTGCTGCCTCAATTCAGGGTGAGGGAATTTTAGCCAAAAGCAAGTCTCAAAGCAGCCTAGGTACAATGCAGGCCTGGTTCCCCATGGGAAAGCCGATCCATAGGTTTGGCTTCCTGTGTGCCAACTTGTGCCTGTCGGTTTTCTGATAGGGCCGGGCTGCATTCCCATGCTACATGGGACAGTTCCCTATAAATAAGAGTCAATAGACAAATGATGTGGAATACTAAAAATGATTCAAATCCAAAAAAAGGAAGGAAAACAGAGAATAGAGGATTATAAAACAGAAGAGACAAACAGATGACTGATAAAATGGTTGACATAAACCCAGTCAACATTATGTTAAATTATGTAAATGGTCTACAATGCCAAATAAAGGTAGATATTGTACAATTGGGTTTTTGAGGAAAGACCCAATGTGCTATCTACAAGAAACCCACTCTAAATGTAATGATATAAATAGATTAAAAGTAAGAGGTTAAAAAGAAAACCTATTCCATGGATATACTAATCAAAGAAAGTAGGAATGGTTATATTAATATTACAAAAAGTAGACTTTAGAATAATTTAAGAAAAAATTATCAGGGGTAAAGGAGAAAATTACACAATACTAAAGGAGAAATTAACCAAGAAAGCATGGCTGTCATAAATGCATATATACCTAAACAAAAGCCCCAAAACAGTCGAAGCAAAAACTGATAGCACTGGAAGAAGAAATAAACAAATACACAATTACTCTTCATATTCCTCTCAAGAAATTAATAGAGCAAGCACACAGCTCGACCAAACTAACATTTATACGACATTCCACCCACAGCTGCAGAAATATACATTCTTTCTAAGTGCATGTGGAAAAGTCACCCACATAAGTCATATTCTGGGCCATTATACAGACCTTAACAAATTTAATATCTTTATAATCGTATAAAATATACGATTTCAACCATGATGGAATTTAACCAGATACCAGTCACAGAAACAGATCTCAGAATGCCCCAACTATTTGACATTAACACGTGGAAACGAAAACCATAAGTCTCATGTGAACTTAGAAAATACTTTGAACTGAATAAAAGTGAAAATACAGCACATCAAAATTTGTGGGATGCAGCTAAAGCAGTGCATAAAGAAAATTTATAGCATTAAAAGCTTACTGGAAAAAAAGACCTCAAATCAGTAATTTTATCTTTATCATTGATAAACTAGAAAAGAAGAGAATCTTAAGCCCAAAGTAAGCAGAAGGAAGAAAATAATAAAAATAAGAGCAGAAGTCAGTGAAATTGAAAATAAGAAAGCACTAAAGAAAATCAATGTATTTATATGCAACCTGTATCTTTCTTTGGTGAAGTGACTGTTCAAATCTTTATGCCAATTTCTAAATGGATTTTTGGTTTCTTACTGTTGAATTTTGAAAGTTCTTTATATGATGGGTATAGATAAAGAGTCTTTCATAAAGAAAATTTTTCATTTTGATGACACCCAGTTTATCAGTGTTTTCTTTTCATGGTTCTAGCTTTGGGTATATCTAAGAAATCTTCACCTAACCCAAGGTCACAAAAATTTTATCCTGTGTTTCTTCTAAAAGTTTTACATTGACATGTGGTTCTTTGACCCATTTGTATTCGGTTCTTGTATAAAGTGGGAGGTATAGGTTGAAGTTCAATTTTATAAATTAATGTCCGATTGTTAAAGCACCCTTGGTTTAAAAGACTACCCTTTCTTCATTGAATTGCCTTTACAACTTTGTCAAAAATCAACTGGCCATATTTGTGCTGGTCTATGTCTAGACTGTGTTCTGTTCCATTGATCTATGTGTTCATTCTTTTGCCAATACCACACAGTTGTTGTTTTTAGATGTTATTTATTTATTTTTAAAGAGAGGGGAAGGGAGGGAGGAAAAGAAGGAGAGAAACATCAATGCCTGGTTGCCTCTCACACACTACTCACTAGGGACCTGACCCACAACCCAGACATGTGCCCTGACTGGGAATAGAACCGACGACCCTTTGGTTTGCAGGCTGGTGCTCAATCCACTGAGCCACACCAGCCAGGGCCACACTCTCTTGATTTCTCTAACAGGTATAGAATGAGTTTCAGGGTGAGCTACTCTCTGAAGTAAAGTTTCAGAGAGGCCTATTGCACATAACTGATAATAAAATTTGAAAGCAGAATTAGTTAAGATTAAATATAGCAATGAGGATGCTTAAATTTTGCCTAGGGTGTTTCATTTGTTTATATCATCCTCAGGCATGTGTTCCATTTTTCATGTAGAAATATCAAGTTTTCAGGCTATTTTAAATTAGAATATGCTTACATGCAAGTGTGTGCATTTGTGTGTAGCAAGTTTCATTTCCAACAAGTTCCCATACGCTGCTGACACTGCTGCTGGTCCAGGGACCACACTTTGAGGACTTGGCTCTGATCTACGCCACACTTACTAGACTATCTCTTTGCTTGGTGCTCAACACCCCAAGTGTAGCAATAGTACCCCAATGGATTAATTCCATTCTGAGCTCCACCTTGCATTCCTCAACCAAATTTGGAAATGGAATTAAATCAGAAGAGTAAAAAATCTATATTCTTGGAGTCTCAGTTGAGAAATACTTCCAGGGAAAAGAAGAAGACTATCTCACCACTCCTGGCTGGTGTAGCTCAATGGGTTAAGCACTGGCCTGCGAATGGAAAAGTTGCTGGTTCGATTCCCAGTCAGGAGACATGCCTGGGTTGCAGGCCAGGCCTTGGTTGGGGGTGCTCAAGAGGCAATTGATCCATGTATCTCTCACATTGATGTTTCTCTCTCTCTCTCCCTTTCTCCTCCCCTCTCTTCTCTCTGGAAAGTCTTTTAATAAAAATCTTTTTTTAAAAAAAATCTAAAAATAAATAAAATCTTTTTTAAAAAAGTCTATCTTCCCAAAGAAAAATGTCAAAAAGTTAAAAAATATAAAGTTAAAGAAGCAATTAGAGAGGTATAGTTGAAGAATGGCTAAACGTTGATGATTCTTGTACCTTGGTGATGAGTACATGAGAATTAAATATACATTTTGTTTATTTTTAATGTGTTTGACATTTTTTATTTTTAAAAATGTGTTGCCTTAAAAATCAAACAGATTATAAAGTAGAGGAGCCTAGCAGAAGATGGATGAGTGTTAGACAAAAGGTAAAATGCTGTTTCTAAATTCTTAAAATGGCTAGACATGAATTACCCCACCAGGACTCCATAGCCCTGAGTAGCCTGGGGAAGTTAATACTACATGTTACAAAGGAGTTTGCCCAAGGCAAATCCAGATTTGTTCTACACTGCAAATCCAGATTTCTTTGAACTTTTTTATTTTGTCTTCCAAATGGCATTTCATACTCTAATTACTGTCCATTTGTTTTAATCTACAAAGAATGTTTTAAATTATTACCAGTTGGGGAAAATATTTTCTACCTGTTCAACTAGTAGATGAACAAGTTTCCATCATTACATACATAATTCATAACTCCAGAGACAGAGATACTGGGTTGGCCAAAAAGTTCACTACATTTTTCCCATATGATGGCTCTAGTAGTGCTTAGTTGTGCTTTAACATCACTCAAAAAATTTTTGTTAGATTGTATGGTGACAGCTGTCTTATCATTGTGCATTTTAAAAACTTACCAAATTAGTGAATGTTTGTGCATCAACTTTAATATTGAAGATGGAAGAAAATATGCAACATTTTTGACATATTATGATTTATTATTTTAAGACAGATAAAAACACAAAAGATTTATGCAGCATGTAGAGAAGGTGATGTGACTGATCGAATGTATCAAAAACGGTTTGCAAAGTTTCTTGGTCCCGTTGACATTTTGGTCAAATAGTTCTTTACTCTGGGGCTGCCTGATGCATTGGAAGATGTTTAGCAGCACCTCTGGTCTCTACCCACTAGTAGCCAATAGCAGGAGGTAGCCAACATATGCAAAATATCCAAATCAATAAAGTTATTGGTGAAAATGAAAAATGTCTTTTATTTTATGGAATCAATGTAATGGACTTTTTGGCCAACCTAATATTTCAGTCTTAGAGGAGTATCACAAATCACAGCTCAACGATCAAAATAATTAAACAGGAATTTCTGTGAGTTTGTTCTCAAAAGACATTAAAACTGATATGCAATTATTCAGAATCCTCACACTCATAAAACAGCCAGGTTTGGGTTCACTTGTGTCTCTACAATGAAACCCTTACATTAAATCAGCACCTGGATGCCTTCGGTGCTTGTTACATGAAAGCGTCTCTGCCGTCACCAGTCCACTGGTTAAGGTTGAGTTGCCGTCCTCATTTTGGAGCCTCTGGCAACAATGCTGTGGATCGGCTGTTTGGAATTTTCTTCACAGTCTTGCATTTTTTCATTTTTTCAAGTTTATGCTTCAAGGTTCCTATCTTTAGTCACAAATGTTTTTTGATCCTCACCCAAGGAAAAGCTTATTGATTTTAGAGAGAGAGGAAGGGAGGGAGAGAGAGAGAAAGAGAGGGAAAGAAGCATCCATGTAAGAGAACTTGCCTCCCCCATATGTGCCCCAACTGGGGATCGGACCCACATGTGTACGGGACAACGCTCCACCCAACTAAGTCACCTGGATAGGGCTAGTCACCAATTTTTGTAATTAAAAAAAAAATTACCCCAATCCCTACATTTGAGGGGCCTTTGGTTTACACAGGGCCTAGAACAGGAATGGAACTGAACACAATTACATGTTTATATATGTAATAAAATTTAAAGCACTAGCAACTCCGCGGTGCTGAGAATTCTTCCTCCCTAGTGTCATTCCAGTTGAGCCACACGTTTTGTACTCTGGAATTGGAATAAGGCTCTGGGCTTTTTTCTCTATTTATGATAGGTCTATTTACTACTAAAACTCTGGATTCAAATGCTAGAATTTTACTTTGTTGCAAGCTAATCTGTATATACCCACCACTCTACAACCACCAAACATTTACAACTTTAAACACACAGCATGAATTAGATGATAGGCGTCTGCATTGCTTTCCTAGGGCTGCCGCGACAAAACACCACAACCTGGATGGATAAAAACAGCAGAATTTCATTTGCTTACAGTTCCAGAGATCTGAATTCTGAAGTCGAGGTTTCAACAGGGCTGGTTTCTTCTCGGAGGCTCAGAGGGAAGATCTGTTTTGTATCTCTCTCCTGCCTTCTAGTGCTTGCTGGCAGTTGGCGTCCTTGCCCGGCGGCTGACTACTCCAATCTCTGCCTCATCACATGGCCTTCTCCCAGTGTGTCTCTGTGTCTGAGTGTCCAAATTGCTTTGTTGTTGTTTTTCTTAGGACACCAAATGTTGGACTTAAGGCTCACCCTAATCCAGTATGATCTCATCTTGATCACAGCCGCAAAGGTCATATTTCTCAATAAGGTCACATTCACAAGTTCTAGGCAGACATGAATTTGGAGACACACTGTTCAGCCTGGTATAGTTCGTGCGGCTGCAAAGGCCAAGCACGCCCACTGTGCAGTGGTCTGTATGACATTCCTCTTCTGGTTCACAGAGGACTTGCCTGTTTCATAGAGAGCAGGGGCAGGGGATTCGCTGCCTGCTGACTATGTGAGATGCTTCTTTTTTGATGTGTTCTGTCTCCCATGTGGAATCCTTTAATGCAGGGTCCTAATATACAAGGGGAGGCAAAACTCAGAATTTATTTATAGAAAATTGTGTATTTATTCTTACATGTTTAAACTTCAGTCACCTTCAAAGTACTCTCCATTTGCTACAATACACCTATCAAGGCATTTTTTTCCACTGTTCAAAACAGTTTTTAAACTCATTGATTTTGATGCCTTTTAGTGCTTCTGTCATTTTTTGTTTCACCTGTTCCACATCAGTAAAATTTTTTCATTTGAGGACTTTTTTCATCCACAGAAACAAAAAAAAAAAATCACTTGGGGAGAGATCAGATGAATAGGAAGGGCAGAGCACGGGAGTCATGCTGTTTTTGGTCAAAAACTGCTGAACACTCAATGCAGTGTGGGCAAGTGCACTTATAAATCACCCGTCATTAAATGGGCAAATGCACTGAGTCTTCAAAAAAATTCACTGAAGCCAAACTCAGCCTCTCACAACAATACCAGTCGGTACACTGATACAGATGGGTTCCTAGAACACTCACCTAGCAATGGAAGCCTGTACTATAAGGGGCCCACCCTCTGGAATATAATTCCAGGTGTTTTGGGGTCCCTTCTCATACAACTCCATGAAATCACCACAGATACTCTTTAGTGAAAAGTTTTGAGGCAGCGCTGGCCAGGGGACCAGGAGGCAGGGAAAGCTGAACTCTAATCTCACCTCTGACATGGTTTTAGATATCCCCAGTGTTCCCTGCCCGTGCCAGGAGGAGGATTCACCCTTGTAAACATGTCACTACATTTCACCTGCACAGGTGAACCCTGATCAAGCACCTCTCCTGCTGTTGGTAGGGTTGCTGTTTTTAAAAATGGACCTTCTTGGCTCTGGTGTTTTATCAACAAACACCCACTGAGTCTCTTCTAAATACCAGCCTGTGCTGACACTGTGTACCACAGAAAGAAATGTCTGTGGTAGGTGGGTGGAGGCCATGGAATATGAGGAGCAGTTAGAAAACAATTGTCTAAACAGATATTACAGTAACAAAGGTGGGTCTTCAAGACAGAGAGCTGTTGGAGAAACAGTTCCATCTGTGTGAACTATGCATATACATATATATTATATTCGGGTAGGTGCTTGCTGGGACAGGCAGGAGGCGGTGGCAGTGGGCATCCAGTGTGAAGAGAAAATCGAGTAAGACGGGAGAGGTGTGCCCTAGAGTACCATGAGCTGAGGAGTCTGATTAATTCAACTTTCTGGTTAAAACTCTGAGGTTAAAAAAAATCTTGGGATCTTAGAATCAGCATTTAGGACAGTAAAACCATCAAGGCAGCAGTTGACTAAGCCTCAAAAAGCCAAGCATAGTCACTGAGATGAGGGCAAAGAGGTTAGACGCAGGAGACACAGCACGGAAATCGGGCCCTAGGGATGCGAGGGGACGCCAGCAGTATCCAGCAGCGTCTGTCTACCGAGGTCTTTTCGAGAGCTTGTGTGGAGGTTCCAGCAGGGGAGCGCGGCTGCTCATACACCCTTGATGGAAGGCCGGTCCTCTCCTCTAGTTGAGAAGGCTGCCCTCTTCCACCGAGCACACAGCTTCGGGAGGGACGCGCGTGGATCTGCGAGGGAGGAAGGGGACACCCGCCTAGCCAGCCAGATCCGCCGAATCAACCCTGGGCATCACTGGGGTGCCTGCCGATGTCGCAGCCAAAACGCCCTCACACCCTCTGCCGAGGTCTTTTTGTCAGGCGCTATGTGAGATAGGGCTCCTGCTGGATGAAAAATCGCAGTAGAATTGTTTTAAATAGCAGAGACAAAAAACACTGACATGTTCTGTGCTTGACTGAATGTGGACAAGGAAAGGGGCTGTGTGAGGCGGTCGAAGGTAGAGTCAAATCAACAAGACCTTGACTGTGGATCAGGAGGTGTGGGGGCCGAGGAAAGACGGGAGGAAAGGTGTGTTTCAGAGCCCGAGTCTAGAGTGCCGTGCGGGGACCTGCGGGCCGCTCTGCCGCGGTCCCCGTGCGAGGCGCAGCGAGCCTGGACGCAGGAGCGGCTGGCCAGGGGAGGAAAGGAAGGAGACCGACGCAGCAGCCGGTCAAGAACATGGTATTTCTGATGAGTGAGTGACTAGCAGAAAAGGAAGATAGGAAAGAGCCAAAGATGACCTCCAAAATTTGAATCTGCGTAAAAGGGGGAATAATATTTTTTTTTTAAAGGAGGGGTTGGAAAGAGGTTGGCTTAGGGTGAGAACGATACTGGGCTTATCTCCGGGTGAACGGAGCTATAAGGCGCTCCGCTGGAGCCGGTAAACAACCCCTCCAGGCAGACGTGGGCCTGCCCCGCCTGCCTGCGAGGCGACGTGGGAGCTCAGGGACTGTGACGCGAGGGTCCCTCCAGACTTCTTCCTCTGTGGCTGCAGGGGGGTCTCTACAAACCGGATCTCCACCTCAATCAGAAAGAAACCTTTTCACTGCTCCCAGGGCCCACAGTCCAGCCCAATGTCTGCCCTTGTCTCCCCTCCTAACCTCTCCAACAGGGGCTCTCACGCCACGCCCCCACTCAACTCCAGCCCCAGCACCGCCCAACGACGCCCCTTCTCCTGCACACCGGACTGTCCCCCAGCCCTCCAAGCTCAGGGCTCTTCCTGCCTCTGCTTTGGGCCATGCCCTTCTCTGTCCCTGTCCTCTGCCTGGCGAGTGCTCCTCACCCTGCACACTCTTGCTCAGATGCCACCTCTCCCCAGACCCTCTGCCCTCCCATGGGAATTTGCCAGGCTCCCGGTCCCCACTGTATGAGCGCATGTCTGAGCCCCCAGAGCTAGGGCGTCTTCCCTTTGCGGCCCCAATACCGCTTTGCCCAGGCTATTTTCTTACTTCAACCATGGATGGAATCTATTACATACAATGTTATTAGAGGCTTAAAAACAAAAACTTTCTTCATAGTAAGTATTCAAAGGAAGTTGGGAGTCGAAATAAATCAAATGCTAATATCTTGAATGAGAATTAGCCATACTTAGCTATAATTTAGCAATGAAATAAGAACAAAGGCTTGGCATTTCTCTTTATTCAAACCCCGCACAACCTGGGATCACAGCGTGCCAAAGAAAAGCCAGCCTTCTTTCTCTGATACTCGATTTTCAGTCCAAATGTGTTACATCATATTTTAGAAAATCACATGGGTTCAATTTTTTTCCAAACCCCAAATGCCAAAGCAAATCTGAACTGAAAATTATTGTGTGATATGTGTGTATATTTGTTTAACAGAAATCATAATTTGGACACTTTATCAAACTTGGCCTGCGTCTATCCAGAAAGAAATGCTTGTTTTGTTTTGTTTTGTTTTATCGAATAGAATTTTTCTGCATCACTGTGCATGTTTACCACTGGGTCAGGAGAAAGGGGGGACATTTTTGTGATTGCAATATCCAGATAAACAGGACTTTAAGTAGAGTTTCCAAGACTCTCTTATCTGAACTCCAAGGTTAAAATAAGATAGATCAGAACAATACAGCTCATAATTTTCTTCTATTCAAAAGGCATTTATTGAGTGCCAAGCAAGAGCCAAACAGTGGGCAAAAATGCATAAGTCACAGTATCCACCTTTAAAGCCCTTGCCTTCTAGCAAGGGAGGTTGTTATATAAATATATGAGATAAAACAGGGACATAAACTTAATCATGGAAACCAGGCATAACAGATATTTATACAGATACAACTTCATTCTGTTGCCATCAAAGCTGGACTCTACGCCTTCTTCATATTCAGATTCTCAAACTGATTCTGAACCACTTTTGGCCTTTGGCAGTTTTGTGGAGCAAAACATGAAGTGTGTTTTGCATGATCTGCGCACACGGCCTTCCTTTAGCACGTGTGTGCCTGGCAATGGGAGTTTGGAGCATTTAAGGAATACTGGGGCTTTGTCTGCCTTTCTTGTCTGATTGCCCACAATGTCTTCCCTTCGTTAAGGTACGTATTTCTAGCAGTTATCTCCAAAGAGTTAACTCGAAGCTTTTGAAAAATAGATGTGAAGCAACAACAGAGTGGTGATTCAGGAAGCAGCAGTCAGCGACCAGCGCGAGACATTTTATCTGGGCCCTCTTGGCTGTAATTAGTATCATCTGGGTGTTACAGAACAGACCTGGGGGTGGGGTGAATGATATACTATTACCAAATGGACCCACCCTTGTGTTCCAGGGGTCCCCCACCCCATACTAGGTTGACCTTGCCCACAGCCAGGGAAAGACATCTCTCAATGCCAGAGAGTGGTAAAAAGAAAAGGGGTTATTTATTTAAACTTAAGAGTAATGACTTAATGTCTTCATTGAGATCCCAAAGTCCTTTAGAATACCCACAAACTCACAGTTCTTCCTTCCCCTCTGCCCACTCTGGGGTACCATATCTCAGAAAAAGAAATAGAAGTCTGTGGTTCTTCTCTGCCCAAGCTTCATGGTCCCAAAAATATACCAAAGCCATGTGGTCCCAAAAAGATGTATGGTCTCAAAAAGACCCCGCATGGTTGCCGCACCTGGGTTTAACTCCCAATGCCAATCTTCCTCTGCTGCCTCCTTTCCGACTATTCCCACAATTGGCCATAGCTGCCAGCATTCCCATATTTTTCCAGCTTTACTGAGCTGCCATAGTAAGACCGGGCAGGTGTGGCCCTGTGGTGGGGAGCCAGTCATCTCCAAGCTTTCACATAGGTGCTGTAACCAGGGGATGTTGCCTCCCAGTTATATCATGGGTTGAAGTCACTCCCATCCCCCTGGCTCAAAGCATGGCCACAACTATTTAGCACATCCATGATACCAGTTAAAGGTTAAAGATATGTTAAATGACCATTCTAGAGGTTAGCTGCAAAACTGTTGCTATTCAAAAACAATTCTCAATGGCCCTGCTCCATATGTCCCATCCCCCAGCTCAGACCTGTGGGGGTGAGGACGTCCTATATATTTTTTTTTCTAATATTTCCTGGATTCTGAGTTCTGGACCCCATTTCAAATCCCTATTTGGGGTCTCCCCTTGGCTGAACCCTATTACAAGGGGAGCTTTTAAATCACTCAGTGCCCAAACCAGTTTAATTGGCTGTACCCCAACCAATTAAATTCCAAGCTCAGGGAGCTGGAACCCAGGCATGAGGATTTGAGGGAAGGGGAGTCAACTTGAGTGTTCTAACAACTTTTTGTTTAGATGTACAGATGGTTCCTGACTTAGGATGGTTTGACAATGATTTTTCGACCTTTTGATGGTACAAAAGTGATATGTGGAAGCCATTCTTGGAATTTTGAATTTTGATATTTTTGCAACCTAGCAACATGAGGTCTGATTACTCACTCGTGACACTGGTTAGTGGCAGGAGCTGCAGCTCCCAGTCAGCCAGGCAGTCACCAGGGGAAGCAGCCGGTACCCTGCAGTGCACTGTGTTGCCAGCGTTTCTGTTTTAGTTCAATGCCTCAAACATTCTCCAGGCCCAGGGTGCTTTCAGCTGTGTGCACGAATGGTGAGGACCCACACAGCCAGTCTGCTTTCACTTTCAGTGTTGTCATCCATAAACTGCATGAGATAGTCAACATTTTATTATAAAATAGAATAGATGTTAGATGATTCTGCCCAAATGTTGGTTAATGTAAGTGTTCTGAGCCGTTTAATGTAGGTTCAGCAGGCTAGGTAAGTTAAGTGCATTTTCGACTTACAACATGTTCAACTTACAGTTTATTAGGACATAACCCCATTGTAAGTAAAGGAGCATCTATAATTTGAAATTTATAAAATGTCACAAACATAAAAACAGTACAAAGAACTCCTGTATCCCCTTTATCCAGAGTCACCTAGATGTTTTCCTCTGAACCATTAGAGGGTGTCACCTACATCAGGGCCCTTTGCCTGGAACTACTTCAGTTTCAGTGAGTATTTCCTAGAATAGGCATGTCCTCTTGAGTGACCACAGTACAGCTAACAACCTCACACATTTACTTTACGTTCATACCATACTTACAAGCATTTCATTTACCACCCATATTCCAGTTGATAAAATAATGTCCTTTATGGCATTTCTCTAACTCTAATTGGTTCAGGTCAGGATCCAATCTGGTTCTGGGTCAGGAATTGCATTTAGTTGACATTTCTCTGTCTCCTCATTTAATCTGCTCTGCAGACTTGCTTTATCTTGCATGATGTTGACATTTTTGAAAAATACAGATCCCCCAGTTTCAGACACTAGAATGTTCCCCACTGTCTGATGAAATATGCGCTTCCAGCCAGAGCACTGCACAGCAGGGCACGTCCTCGCCGTGCTGCCTCATCATGATGTCGGTGTTCACCGGCCATGTTGATTTTCAGCGCCTGGTAAAGTGTTGCCCAATTTCTCCACTGGATAATTGTTCTTCCTTTTTCTCTCTTATAACTAATAAAGTGTTTGAGTGACCTTTAAGACAAACAGAAAATCTTACTCCACACCAAAATGCGCCAATATTTAACATCTGTTGATGATTCTTGCCTGATCCAATCTTTACCGTCACAACTGCAAAACGATTTTCCCACTCCAGCACTCCCTCCGTGGTTACCAGCCAGACCTCAAGACTCCTCATTAGAAAGAGCTCTCCCTTCTCCCTCATGTATTTGTTGTATGTATAATCATAATCTGCTCATTGATACACACTCATACATTTTCTTTTTTTAAAAAATGTACAATTTATTACCATACTTATTTGGGTGCTCAAAGTATTTCAGAAGTGGCTAGTAGGAGCCCCTTCAAGGTGACTCCTCTGCCCCTGTGACATGTTCCTAGACTTTCTGTGAACACTTCCATGCTGTTCATGCACCTATGTCATCCCATCTCTGGAACTAGTCATTTTTCCAGGAAATGGTGCCCTTTAATGGGAAATGGTATTAGAGACCATGATTAAGGTGCTAGGTATGCTTTTGCTAGTGGAGTGTTTTTGCTTCTTAGCTCTCTTAGTAGACAGAGCTAGGAAATGTATGCATGTATTGTATAGATGCATATGCATACACATACCTAAGATATGCACATTTATATGCAGACATACATGTACATATACACACACACATAAACATATGCATAATTTCAAGATCATGAATTCACACTACCTCAAATGCAAATCCATCCCCACAGGGCTCTATGTTGCTTTCCCCCCACTGCAGAGTCTCATGTCTGCTTTTCCGCAGTGAGGTCCCTGGCCCCCAGTGCCAACTCCAGAGCACAACCACTTTGGGAAAATGTTTGGCATGCCTTCTACAACTAAACGTGCATGTACTTATAACCTAGCAATTCTACTTCTGGGCAAACCCCCAACAAAAATGAGGACTTATGTCCACCAATAACATATAAGAATGTTTATAGTAGCTTTACCCATAAGTGTCAAAAACTGGAGGCAAACCAAAAGTCAATCAATAACAGAAAAAGTAAATAAATGGTGGCATAGTCATATGGGATAATACTAAATCACTATGAAAAAGAATGAACTGATGAATGCAATAATGTGAACGTATCTCATGGACATAGAGTTAACTGAAAGTGTCCAACACAGAAGAGTATGTATGGTGTTATTCTGTTTATGTGAACTTCAAAAACGGGCTAAACTATGGTACTAGACAACAGAGGGTCACTAACCCTCCAGCCTTGTGGGGACAAGGGTAATGACTTTGAGGGGCCTGAAAGGAGCCTTCAGGGCTGGAATGGTCTATATCTTTATTCAGGTAGTAGTAACACTGGTGTAATATAAATACAAAAACCTAGCTATAAACTCATAATTTAAATCTTTCATTGTATATAAGTTATATCCTAATTTTTTAAAATTTTAATACTGCTACAAATCAGGCTGCCAATGTAATTAACTCAACTGAAATGACCTAATCAGACCCATTTCACAAGTGTTGGAGAAATGGCAACTCCATCAGAACTTAACCTGCCTGAGCTCCTGCTTTTCTGGCGTTGGATACAGCGGGTCGGTGACCATGAGGAGACAGTGCATCCTAGGGTGTAACACCACAGTGGTGGGGCTGAGTGTCTGGAGGTAGTGTGTTCAGTTGAACTGGACTCTTTCATACCTCCTCCCCCACCCCCCGGCCAAGGATTAGTCACAATCCAAACCCTAATGGCTATGCCCTGTGCATAAAGTCACACAATTATAGGTGTCCTCTCAGATGGATTGCTGATAACTCAAAAAACTTGGCTCTGAGAACCCCAAATGCTTGCAAACAGAGAGAACAGACCTGTGGCGAGGGCCTCAGTGGGAGGGTGGAGCAGAGCCCCCCTCCCCCTGGACAGACCCTTTGGCCTCCCTCCTCTGTGTCTGCCCTGTTACTCAGGCAGAGCCAGAGGATGAGAAGTGAAACCTTTCCTCCCTTGACTGAGAAGCCTCCTCTTTTGATCAGAGGAAGGGTATGCTGTAGTGGTTCTCCGACTTTAAATGCACCATAGACGCCTGGGGGACCCGATGCTGGACCCCACCCCAGGGTTTCCGATTCAGCCAGCCTGAACCTACACATCGCACCAGCTTCCAGGGATGTTGATGTGACTGGTCCAAAGACCACACTGGTGCAAGGGAAAGAATGTGGAGCCAGACTATCCAAGTTCAGGTCCTGAACTCTACATAATAGTCTATGAACTGGAGCAAGCAACTTAATCTCTCTGAGCCTATTTCCTCATCTGTATAAGAAAGGTAATACGTGTCCTGGCATTCATATTATAGGATTGGCATTCATATTCTGCATTCATTTGTGGGTTTTTTATGAAACATAATTGATTTATAATATTATATTAGTTTCAGGTACACAACATAGTGATTTGAGATATATATATATACATTATAAAGTTATCACCACACTGTTATTATTCTCACTATATAAAGTTATTATAGTATTATTGACCACATTCTCTGTTCATTTGTGTTCAAAAAACCATCAATCACCAGACCAGAGTTTCTTCACCTGTTTGTGCCATGGACCCCCTTGATAGTCAGTGGGCACCTTCTCAAAATATTGTTTTTAAATCCATAAAATAAGATACAGAAGAGTACAAAGGAAACCAATTATATTGAAATGTAGTTATCCACAAATTTTTAGAAAAGAAATTTGCAATATAGTAACATGTGTTTCTTTAACATTAAAATAGGAGATCTCTTGGAGGGTCTCATAATTACAGTAATTGTTATATATAGTGATGAATTTTTAAACAATTTTTCAAAATATATGTAACATCTTAATGTCATATGATTATCAAAGTCTGTCCAGAAAAAGTCCAACCATTGTTAATATAATGAGAAATGTTTGCACTACATCAATGTAACCTGGCAGCCAAGGAGAGTGGACTGGAATGTATATGTGTGAACAATGACAACTTCACTGTACTAGTTATTAGGGGTGGTAGACACCACTGAGTGAGCATGTGTACTGTGTGGCCATCACATTCAAATGAGTGAGAAAGTAGAGCAACAAATCTGCATCAAATTTTGCTTTCAGCTTGAACATTCCTCCACAGAAACTATTCATATGATTCAGAAGGTTGTAGCTATGGGCAACTGGTGGTTGGCAGCTTCATCACAACAATATTGCCACTTGTGCATCACGTCTCATGCAGAGTTTTTTGGCAAAAGATCAAATCACCCAGGTGACTCAGCCCCCCTACAGACCAGTTTGACACCTTGTGATATCTGGCCTTTCCCAAAACTAAAATCACCTTTGAAAGGGGAGAGATTTCAGACTGTTCATGAGATTCAGGAATATCTGACCAGGCAGCTAATGGCAACTGGGAGAACTGTGTGAGGTCGCAAGGTGCCTACTTGGAAAGGGAGTGAGGCATTGTTGTCTTATGCACAATGTTCTTGTATCTTGTATATTCTTCAACAAATATCTCTATTTTTCATTATAGTACATGGCCAGATACCTTCTGGACAGGTCTCGTATATGTGATTTCCACTGGTGACAGAGTCACAGTACTGCTAGCACTATTATGGTTTGTTGCCTACATTTATAATGGGAGGAATGGTAAAATAAAGATGTAATTGGCAGGCCCTGCCAAGGTGGTGGTATGACATGAATAGTTATGTTCCATTTCCAGATTAGCTGGCATATTCCGAGACTCACTTCGGTTTGTGCCCCCACGTGGGCTTTTGTGGAAGCCCATGGGCTGGACGGGAAATGGCAGGGCTGCAGACCCCCAGCTGGCGTGGTGGTGGTGGGCAATGGCGTTGAACCCCTTCGCCTTTGATTTTGTTGGGCTACTTCCCAAATAACTTCTAAGAACTGCTGAAAGATTAAGAAGATTGGAATTTTGCTACCAGGAGAAAATTTAACCTTCATTTTCCAAAGGAAGAAACGGGCATTGAGATCACAGTGATCCGTTTGCTCAAAGCAAACGACCTTCTTCATTTGACTGCGGAAGCCTGTGGCTGGGCCATTGGCAATGGGCATTGAGACTATGCGACAAAGTGTGAGAACCAGGGCTTGGGTAGATAAACCATTCCTGAAGGAATCTTGGAGAAGGGCATTGCTGGTGCAGATGGTTTAAGCCAAACATACATGTCAAGTACGGACCTCTAAAACTGGAATAAACCCAAATGTCAAACAAAAGTGGTTTCCTCACATGGGCATCCCTGTGAGGTTGGCTGTCAAACAGGCTTTGCCAAAGCTTGCCTGCAGTGCACACACCACTGGCAAGAGGCACCAGTCCGTGGCACTGTTTGTGGGGTCGTCCCAGACACTGCTCACGTGCTAACACTGCTGGCGGGCCTGTGACCTGCAGGCACAGCTGCTTCCCGTCTGCCCGGCCAGGTCGCGGCCAGTTTGGGAGCTGTGTCAGAAGCTAACCCTGGGCATGGGGAACCAGGACCCTGTTGGCGGAAACTCTAATACAGCTTTTTTAATGCTTTGCTGTTATATGAGTAAGGATTCATGTAAACCTTTAGAGGGGGTATGAACTAAAAAGATTCAGAGTCCCAGTGTTTGATTTCCTGGGAGGCCCTGGCATCTCTCTCCTCTGCAGTATTTCAAACAGTTCATTACTGGACCTTTTGGTTTCCAGATAATAACCTCTCCTACAATATAGCCATTAAGGGCAATAAAATCTTAGCCAGGACTTACCTCACTTCTCAGCTTTTGATGCTCTAAATGGTATTTTAAGGAGAAGCTGTAAAGAGGGAAAATTCATATATTGCTCAGGAGTAAGTCTGTTTTGTACTGCTTCCTTTATAGTAATTAAAATGTTTAAGCCTAAGCCCTGGCTGGCGTAGCTCAGTGGAATGAGCGCGGGCTGTGAACCAGAGCATCGCAGTTTCGATTCCCAGTCAGGGCACATGCCTGGGTTGCAGGCCACGGCCCCCAGCAACCGCACATTGATGTTTCTCTCTCTCTCTCTCTCCCTCCCTTCCCTCTCTAAAAATAAATAAATAAAATCTTTAAAAAATAATAAAATAAAATGTTTAAGCCTAAAGAAAAGGAATATAGGCACGTGATAAAGCAAAATTTGAATTGTAGTAAAAAGATATAAAATGGAAATGCCTCCTTTCTCATCTCTCATCTCAACCTAAACCCTAGTTTTTGTCCCCAAAAAGTTTATGTATGTGCCTGAATGTTTTATGTATATACTTTCATTTAAAAGTATGCACAGATGAGACCCAACACGCTGTTTGCATTTTCGTTTTCTTTAAAAATTATCACAGAGCCGTGCCACGCCCACACACAGCCGGTCTCATTGTTTTTAGGGCTGCACTGTCTGGGCATCCTCTATGATAATTCCCTTGAGCAATCTTCTACTGATGGATGCTTAGGTTGTTTTTAGTTTTTTCTACATTAAAAACAAAACCCTGCAGAGCTGTGTCCAGTGTCGCTCAGTTCGTTGGAGCATCGTCCTGTACACCAAAAGTTCATGGGTTTGATCCCTGGTCAGGGCACATGCTTAGGTTGTGGGTTCAATACCCAGTAGGTGTGCGTACAAGAGGCAGCTAATCAATGTTTCTCTCTCACATCTATCTTTATCCCCTTCTCTCTCCCTCCCTGCCCCTCTCTCTAAAATCAATAAGCATGTCCTTGGGTGAGAATTTTTTTAAAAACTTGCAGAGAATATCTTTGTTACAAACACTTTTCTATATTTAGAGAAAGATATACCTCCAGTAGTTTCCTAGAAGTACAATTCCTGGGTCAAGTGTATGGGCACTTAAAAGTTTTAACAATATAACCAACTACCCTCCAATATGGTTGAATCAGTTTATGTTCCCACCAATAAGGTAATGGGTGCTTGCTTATTCATACACCTGTCAATTCTGGCAGCATAAATCTTTTAAAACATTTGCCAATCTGGTGGATTAAGCATATCTCATTGTAGTTTTGATTTACATTTCTTAAATTATTGGGTTGGCCAAAAAGTCCATATGTTTTTTTCCATAGAAGAAGAGACACATTTTTTCATTTTCACCAATAACTTCATTGCTTTGGATGTTTTGAGTACGTTGGCTGTCTCCCACATGGTATAACACTGATAGTTCTCAATTGATGTCTCAGTTTGATCGCTATCAACTTCAACCAGTCTACCCCACAGTGGAGCATCGTCCAGTGAGAAATCTCCAGCAGGAAATTTTGCAAAGCACTTTTGATCATTCCATCAGTCACAGCACCTTCTCCACACACTGCACAAATCTTTCTTTGTGTTTCAGTTGTGTTTTTACCTTTCTTGAAATAATAAAACATAGTATGCAAAAAATGTTGCATATTTTCTTCTACCTTCAATATTAAAATGGCTACACAAAAATTCACCAATTTTGGTAAGTTTTTTAATGCACGTTGATATGACAGCTGTCACAATACAATCTAACAAAATTGTTTCAAATGAAGTTAAAGATAACTAAGCACTACTAGAACCCTGTTATGGAAGAAACCAAACATTTTGACCTTCCCAATATGAGGAAAGCAGAGCATCTCTTTGTTTGCTTATAGAATATTTGTACTTGGTTTTCTGCAATTGTCTAGTTACTGTTCTTTGCTCATCTGTCTTCCGAGTGGCCGCCTTTTTCTGTGACATGTTTTGGCGTTGAGCAAACAGGACATGCCTGCTGCATGTGAGCACGGTGCTGAGTGTTGCGGCTCCCGCGGCAGGAAATGCTCTGCCTTTGCCCTGGTGATCTAGCAGTGTGCTGTGAGATGGACGTCAATCCTATCGCACTCTGAACGGGGGTGTTTGCACACCGAGTCAAGTGCCTTGAAGGGAAAGCTTTTGCATTTCTTAGTGAGAGAAGAGACAGGCCTGGACCGGGGGTGGGAGAAGACTGCACTGAGGAGCTGACAGCTAAAGAACAAATAGGAGAGAGGCAAGTCCCATATGATTCCAGTTATGTGTGGAGTCTAATGAACAATAGAAATTAACAAACAAAATAGAAGCAGACTCATAGATACAGAGAACAGACTGACAGCTGTCAGAGGGGAGGGGAGGGGGGCACTATGAAAAAAAAGGTGAAGGGATTAAGCAAAAAAAGTCGTAGACACAGACAACAGTACGATAAATACCAGAGGGAAAAAGGGGTTGATGGAGGCAGAAGATAAAGGGGAGATACACAGTGGAAGGAGACTTGGTTTGGGGTGGTGAACACACAGTACAATATACAGATGGTGTGTTATAGAATTGTATTCCCGAAACCTATGTAATTTTATTAACCAATGTCACTCCAGTAAATTCAATTTAAAAAAAAAAGAAAAAGAACAAATAGGATTGGGGGCTAGGGGAAGCATTTCTGAAGAAGCTCAGCATACTGGAGGGAATGGGACATGACAGGTGAGCCAGAAGAAGGCCAGTGAGCAGGGCACAGGGAGAAGGACAGTGGCTCCACGTGAGGCTGGACCACGTCACCTAGGGCCCCGGCCCCGTTAATGGTTGAGGGGTTTCCTCTAGGTAAATAGAAAGCCACCAAAGGATTCTAAACTGTAGCCGGTGATCAAATCTGCATTCTGAAAAGACTGCTCTGGCTGAAAAGGGAGGAAACAAGAAGACCAAGTAGAAGGCCCCGCTGTTCTTGAGTTAACGTGGATAAGCTCTGATGGGGGCTTGGCCCCCACTTGCGGCAGTGGACATGAAGAAAAGTACATGGGTTCAAGAAATACGGAAGAAGTCAAATAAAATTTGATGATGGATTGGATGTAGATGCTAAGGAGAGGAGGCAGTGGCTGGGATGATCCAGGGTTCTAATTAGATGGGGTGCCACTGACTGAAATAGGAAACACTGGAAGAGTCAAGGATGAGGTCCGTCTGAGGCAACACATCTGAGTGAAGCGGTCAAGTAGGCAATTGGATACAAAAGCCTGGGATCAGAGGAAAAGTCTGGGTTGGAAACATAAGTTTGGAGCTCACTGAGTACAGTAATTAAAGCTATGGACATAGGCAAAATGGCCCAAGAGAGGAGCACAGCACCTAAATGACATTTACTCACAATCCCTAAAGAATGCTAACATTAATTGCTGAGTAGAGAAATATGAGAGAGAAAGGAAAAACGGAAGCCTGAGAGCAGGCGGAGACCCAGCTGAGTGCAGGTGGAGACCCAGCCAGTGTGGCATCCCAGGAGCCAGGGCAATGGTCAGCAGTGCCAAACACTGCTGAGATGATGCCCAGTAAGAGGAGGCCGGGAAAGTGTCTGTTGGACTTAGCAATGTGGCGGTCTTGGTGGTGTGAACTGTTTCCATGGAATAAGTGGCGGGGGGTGGGGGCCAGAAATCAAACAGAGATGGTTGAGAAATGAATGGGAAATGAGGAAATGGAAACACTATACGGACCACTCTCAAGAAGTATGGTTTTGATAGAAAACAGCCCAAACTTGCCGCTCCTCAGTCTCTACTCTTGAGCCTTCTTTGCCACTCAATAAGCCGAACTGATTTTATAATTTGGATTCTGTGTTCCATAGCTGTGGTCTCTTGGTAGCCATGGCAACCAGCCGGCCAGGGGCAGAGTCTGCAGGGGACACTGCATGGAAATTGGAGGCTCTTCCACCCGGTTAAGCAGCCTCCAACTCTTCAGGCCTGGGAAGGCCCACTGTAGAATCACTGCTGAAAATTGGGTTAAGAAACAAAAAGCCCATATGTTTTAGAGACACCTACTGAAAAGCGTAAGGGTAAATGGAGTCCGAGGTTTGCAAAGTGAAACAAGATAAGCCATGAGTTCATTATTATTTTTTTAAATATATTTTATTGATTATGCTATCACAGTTGTCCATTTCTCCCCCTTTATTCCCCTCTTCCCTGCAGACCCCATTCCACCCACATTCCCCCTCTTTAGTTCATGTCCATGGGTCATACATATGAATTCTCTGGCTTCTACATTTCCTATACTATTCTTAACCTCCCCCTGTCTATTTTCTTCTTACCATTTATGCTACTGATTCCCTGTACCTTTCCCCCTTTATCCCCCTTCCACTCCCCCACTGATAACCCTCCATGTGATCGCCATTTCTGTGATTCTGTTCCTGTTCCAGTTATTCACTTAGTTTGTTTTTGTTTTTGTTACTTTTTAGGTTCGGTTGCTAATAATTGTGTTTGTTGTCATTTTACTGTTCATATTTTTTATCTTCTTTTTCTTAGATAAGTCTCTTAAACATTTCATTATAAGGGCTGGATGATGATGAAGTCCTTTAACTTGGCCTTATCTGGGAAGCACTTTATCTGCTCTTCCATTCTAAATGATAGCTTTCCTGGATAGAGTCATCTTGGATGTAGGTCCTTGCCTTTCATGACTTCAAATACTTCTTTCCAGCCCCTCCTTGCCTGTGAGACTTCTTTTGAGAAATCAGCTGATAGTCTTATGGGCACTCCTTTGTAGGTAACTGTCTCCTTTTCTCTTGATGCTTTTCAGATTCTCTCCTTACCTCTAATCTTGGCTAATGTAATTATGATGTGCCTTGGTGTGTTCCTCCTTGGGTCCAACTTGTTTGGAACTCTCTGAGCTTCCTGGACTTCCTGAAAGTCTATTTCCTTTGCCAGATTGGGGAAGTTCTCCTTCATTATGTTTTCAAATAAGTTTTCAATGTCTTGCTCTTCCTCTTCTCCTTCTGGCACCCCTATGACTCAGATGTTGGAACATTTAAAGTTGTCCTGGAGGTTCCTAAGCTTCTCCTCATTTTTTTGAATTTTTGTTTCTTCATTCTGTCCTGTTTGAATATTTCTTTCTTTCTTCTGCTCCAAACTGTTGATTTGAGTCCCAGTTTCCTTCCCTTCACAGTTGGTTCCCTGTACATTTTCCTTTATTTCACTTTTCATAGCCTTCACTTTTTCCTCAATTTTGCAGCCATACTCAACCAATTCTGTGAGCTTCCTGATTACCAGCATTTTGAACTGTGCATCTGATAGGTTGGCTATCTCTTCGTCGCTTAGTTGTATTTTTTCTGGAGCTTTGATCTGTTCTTTCATTTCAGCCTTTTTTTTTGGTCTCAGTGCCCCTGTTTCATAGTAAGGGGCAGAGCCTTAGGTGTTCAACGTGGGCCAACCCACGTTGCTGCGTTGTGACACTGTCAGTGGGGGAGGGGTCTGAGAGGAAACAAAGCTGCTTGCTCAGCCATCAGCCGGCTTCCAGTGACTTCCTCTGCTTCCCACAATCAAATTGGGTTCTTCTGGTGCTGATTCCTAGGTGGGTGGGTTTGAGTACAGTCTAGAACCCTGTGGGTCTCTCCAACAAACTCTCCTGTGAGGCTGGGAGTTTATCCAGCTGCCGCTCCAACTCTCACAGGTTTTTTCAGTCAGAGGTTTTGAGGCTTCATTTCCCCGCACTGGAACCCTGGGTTGTCTCGCTCTCCAGTTGTTTCTCCCGGTTTATCTGCATGCAAATGTGGGACCACCCACTCTGGTCCTCCAGCCCCTGCCTTACCACGAGTCCTTTCCACCCTGGCTGCCTGTCTCCACCCCTCCTACTGGTGTGGATGAATGTTTCTTCTTTAACTCCTTGGTTGTCAGACTTCCATACAGTTCAATTTTCTGTCAGCTCTGGTTGTTTTTTGTTTTTAAATGTGTTGTTTTTCTTTTGATTGTATGAGGAGGCACTGTGTGTCTACTTATGCCTCCATCTTGGCCAGAAGTCCTGAGCTGATTATTGCTGACAATGGGAAATGGGTGCCTGGAGGTTTATTATATTGTTCTCAATAATTTATGTACACATTTTTTTCATAACATGTTGTAAAAAATTCAATTTAGGAATGCTGTAAAGTGAAAGCTCAATGAGCCAGTGATCACCCAGGGCCCACCGTTTACATGGCCCTTCCAACAGGATTGCCTTCATTCTGCCTTTGGCTCGTGGGCTTCAAGGCATCACAAGTCCGAGGGAGAAAAGTCAGCTCTCACATGCTGTTCTTTTTTCTCTCGTTAACCCTAACTCCTGTTTCTTGCCCCTCCTCTTTTCTCATCTGCCTTGTGAGTTTGGACTCCAAATCATGGATCTGTCACTTACCACCTTCCTGAACTTGAACAGTTCCCTCTGGCCCGTGAGCCAGTCTCTGAAAGATCGGGTTCTGCGTCTGCTCGGCAATGCTGTAAGAATTAATTTTGAGACTGTGTGTGGAGGTATCTAACATGGCTCTCAGCCTTGAAGGCCCACAGAACTCAGGGAGGTGATAGAAATGAATGAAGCGGGCCCAGTAGGAGAAAATCACGTGAAACCTCTTGGCCTATATTTAGCTTTGCCACTTTTAGGGAACATACAAGTAGAAAAATTATAAGAAAAATGCATTTCTATAAGAAATATAGCAATGCAGCATGATCACAAATGGAATAAATAATTCGTATTCATTAATAAATGGGTAATAAACTGAGTCTTAGCCTCCATGTTGGGGAATATTAGGGAGTGGTGGGGATTAGGGCAAACCAGAGCAGGCAGGGACAATCCTCACAGCTGCTTTGAGAGAATGGAGGCAATGTTAACATGTCTTCTTATTTGACAAGACAAGCTAGAATGCTAATTTTTTTTATGTGAAACCTCCCAATTCTTAAATTTAAGTTCAACTATATTTTTAAAGAAACAATATGAAGTCCAAACTAAGCCCATCTGTGGGCCAAAATCTCCTGCTGAGCTGGCAATGTGCACCCTCTCACCTGGATAATGGGACATAAGTTTCCCCTCACCTAACCACTCTCACCCTTCATTTCTAGGGTGAAGGGTTCAGAGTGGGTTGAAGAGATGACGAAGCACCAAGGGATGTGATCCAGACACCTCAGCCTGTCCCAGGGCCTAGATCAGTGCCTGGCACACAGTGGATCCTAATGAAAAATTTGATGAATCAACAGCCAGTACCTGGGGGTTGGGGGTAGGATAGTTCAGTTTCTTGTGTACACCCCGGGCTTACCTGAGAAACTATCTCATTTTTCTTAACAGCCTTGCGAAGTCGCTCTGGCCGCTCCATCATCAACGGGAACTGGGCAATTGACCGGCCCGGAAAATACGAGGGCGGAGGGACCATGTTCACCTACAAGCGTCCAAATGAGATTTCAAGCACTGCGGGCGAGTCCTTTCTGGCCGAAGGTCCCACTAATGAGATCTTGGATGTCTATGTGAGTTTTGATGTTTCTGGGCTGCCCTCTGGGTTTTGTGTCTCGTTACTTTTAAGAGCCACACTTAAAACAAATAAGCAACACACCGTCACCCACGCTCAGTAAGACCGTCTGAGCAGAGCTGGTGGACGTGCCCTTAAAGCTCAGCCTCATCCTCACCACTCGCCCTGACTGCGCCGGGATCACAGAAACCTTAAACTCTACCAGATGCTTACAGCCCTCAGAGTTTATTGACCCAGTAAAACCAATTTTACTTGTTGAACCAAATCAGAGTCAAAATGTATCCTTTATTTCATGAGCATTGGATCTCCTCCAGGCACTTTCCTCCTAATGCTAATTTGGCATGTTTTCTTTTCATGGCAAAAGAAAGCAAATGCCTAAAGCAAGACAAGACTCTCACAGTTCCCAGCCCTCTTCGAACTCTCTTTAAGCGAACGAGGACAGGAGGATCGCAGAGGACTCCGGATGGCCCAGTGGAGCTCCCAGGGACAGCACAGAGGGGCACTGGGTGGCCCCTGCCTCGCAGAAGACAGGACTTCCACGTATTTAACACAAAACTAAATTATTAAGTTGCATGGAGTTAAAAAACTGCCCTTATTTTTAAAAGAAACCACTAGAATTCAGTCTTCTCAAAAACATCAGGAAATAAAAGGTGACATGAAATAAAAGCTTGAAATTGGGTTTTTATGATAAAAAAAATAGGCTGACTTATAGATACGCATGCTCTCACCACCTCCAAAGCCAGCACGCAATGTGTGCCGTGTCGGAGCTGTCTATAAATACTACTCCTTCAGCTGTCCCGCTACATGTTTGTTCCTCTTGGGCCTAGTGGCTCATGGACTAGAAACTATAAAGAAAGGCTTATTATAGTTCATTTGGAATATTATTTTTACATAATCCAGTGGGTCACTGGACTCTGAGTAGGTTTCGAACAGCACCAGTGATTAAAAAAAAAACCCAAATTGTTAAAGACCCGCTGTGGGTGGCCTAGGATGTGGTGGCCAACAATAATTTTATAAATGGGACAAGGTTTGTACTGGCAGAATGCTCACGCAGAAGAGGCACGGAAGAGGGAGAGAGGGTTTCCAACCTCAGACCAACTGTCGAATTATGTGAAAGGAGAAGAGAGGGGATGAGGGGTAGACGGCAGGAAACGTAGGTCGCACCTCCGTCGGTTTCGGGGTTCTGTGCTCAGCACCATTGTTGCTGAGTATAAGAAGCTCAGCGGTTCTCACGTCTGCCTTCCTGACGCCGGGTGACTTATGGAGCGCAGGCCCCATTGCACATGCAGAGATGATGGTGTGAACGGACGGAACAGACACACACTCAGCAACCAAACCGGACCCACCCATGCAGGAGTCGCTCAGAGATGTTTGTAGCTAAAAGGACTTAAGAGATCCGCTGTGATTCTAACTTCCTTCTTCTCCAGATGAGGAAACAAAAAGCTGCGATTAAGAGACTTGTTCTAAGTCACACAGCTGGTCAGCAGGAGAGCCCCTGTGTGAAGCAGCAGAGACAGGAGCGTCAGAATGCGGCCGCGTCTCCTTGCGTGGCTCACACCCACTCTGTCTATTGACGTCTGCTGCTTTACGGGGCCCATCGCCTCACTGCCCACCAGGGAAGCTGCAGGCCTCTGTGCTCCAGAACCAGTCTGGAGGGATCTGTTCTGCCGGCCCACGATGACTGGTTTGGTCTATTTGCCCCAGACAGTTTTCATTGCTGACTTCACAGCCATGTGCAACTTCCCGCTTTTGTCATTGGTTCCTAAAAGAGTGGGACCCAGGGAGAGTTTCTTCCTGGATTACCTGGTTTTCTGACTGCATCTCATTGTGGCTCTGGAGCTTTCCATGGATGAGAAGGGGTGGGACCCAGGGTTAGTGAGTTAGAGGGTTGGAGCAGAGCTTTCCTGGGCCAGCCTTGCCAGCCAGGTAGAAAAACTTCGAAAGAACCTCAAGGCTCCCAGGCTGGCTCTGCCAGAGGTGTGCCCTCCTTTGCACGACTCTATCTCGCCACCTAGTGTTCCAATGGGTTCTCCGTAGTGTGAACGCATCTATTTGGACATTTTAGGAGCATCGCACAAAATCTAAGCCACGGTACAGGATGGTCTGGAGCCAGCAGAAACCTCCCACTCCCCCTGCTCCCATCTTCCTAATCGGAATGTATGCAACGTTGACTTTCAGCCTGGTTTTCTTTTAAGTTGTTCATTATTCAAAACCAAATGACAAAAAGCCATCTGGAAATAGCTTTCATTTAATCTGTCACAGGCCCGCTAATATTACTCACCCATGGATTTACAGATAATGCCACTTACACCACTGAACCCCAAGCCGGGGGGAGAGGGACGTGCGTGCGTGCCAATGCAGTGACGCTGACTTTTGTGTTGTCAGATGATACACCAGCAGCCTAACCCAGGAGTCCACTATGAGTATGTTATCATGGGGACCAACGCCATCAGCCCCCAGGTGCCTCCTCACAGGAGACCAGGTAAAGTCCCTCGTTTCACTGCCAAGCCCTCGGCTCATTTCCTTTTAAAGCCTCCTCTGTCTTCTTCCTGTGCAGACTCCCTCTGTCTCTAAACCAAAGCAGAGAAAACCCAGGGGCACGAACTTCAGAGTCAGGAGCCCAGATATCAGAGGAAGCTCCACCATTGGCCTGAGCCTTCGCTGATAAGTGTTTCATTCACTTGATTCAAAAAATGAATTGAATATCCTGGGTTTTTCTTTCTAGTTCCCCATATGGAAATGCCCTGTATTAGTTTCCTGTTGCTGCCATAGCAAATCTGCTCAAGCTTAGTGGCTCAACCCAAGGTGGATTTACCGTTTTACAGTTCTAAAGGCCAGAAGTCCACAGTGGGCTTGCTGGGCCACACCCCTGGCAGAGGCTGCAGGAGAGAATCGTTTCCTCGCCTTTTTCCAGGGGCCACTTGCGCTCCTTGGTGCACGGCCCCTCTCTCCGTCTCCAAGGCCAGCTGGGTGGTGCCCTCACATCTCTCGCTGACTCTGACCTCTGCTTCCATCACCACACTTCTGTCTCTGACTCTCGCCCTCCCGCCTCTTTCTCATAAGGACCCTGATTTGGGCCACTCAGATATCCAGGATAATCTCTCCATCTCAAAATCTTTAGCTTCCTCACCTCTGCAAAGTCCTCCTTGCTACGTACGGTGACATATTTCTGGTTCCAAGGACTAGGACACAGACTTCTTTTGAGGGCCACCAGTCTGTCTGCCAGCGCTTTTCCTCTTAGTCCCCTTTTGGCTTCTGTGAACATGACGTTGACCTATCAAAAAGGAATACTGAGTTCACACCCAGTGATACACCTGTTCCCTGGGGGCTGTGCTGATGGACAGAGCGGGCAGCTTTTGTCGGGCTGCCACTGGGAATGGCTCAGCGCTCAGGCTTTCAGATATTTCTTTTACCAAGCGATAATGGAATCCACCCAAATGGAGGCCATCTTTTCTATCTTTCCAACAAGAAGGTCTGCAGAAATATCAATGGTGATGATTGCTCACACCCGCTGAGCCCTAGCTGTGTGTTGGACACTGCCAAACCCTTCCTGTTGGTTGGCTCACAGAATTTTCACCACAGCACTCAGACAGAGGTGCTATTATCAGCCTCATGTTTAAAGTAAGGAAGTGGGAGCTTAGAGGAATTAGGCTCTTGCCCTGATCCCACAGCGACCTTGGGCCAGCCTGCGTGACTAGCCTGTGCTTGGTACACTGCCCAGAGGCTACCTGGCCCGATGCCTATCCTAGGAAGTGAGGGGACAGGTGCCAGACCTGGCCTATCAGTCCTTCTCTGGACTGCCAATCAGATAACCACATTACCTGATTGTCACAGGTCGGGGAAGAGCCCCCAGGCTGCCTGGAGACGACAGCCTGGTGCACATCCGACAGTGGGGTACTTGTGTTGTTCAAACTCCAAGTCAGCAAACCCAGCCCAACCGAATTATTAAGCCATTTCCAGGAGCAATAACACAGTCTGAGAACCAAGTCCAGATGGCAAGCTGTTGAGATGCTGAGGCTGAGGCTGATTTATGGGGGCAATTGGACAGACTATTTGAAATGATACAGGATAATGACGATTGATGACAAGCCTAATGGATTCCACCTAACAGGTAGCATGGGGTCTGGGATCAGCTGCCCCGGACAGGGCAGGCCCAGAAAGGGTCAGCTGTAGAGAGCCGGTGAGGAGGGGCGCTCTGGCCCAGGCTTCACCCTCCACGTCAACCGAGTCAGGAGGACAGAGCCTGCATCCAGCTCTGCCGCTTTCTTGCTGTGCTTCCTCAGACGAGTCAGAAAGTTCTCTGAACACATCCTGAGTCCACAAAACAAAACAAAAAAAAAAGCTGAACTCAAAGATTTCATTTAGTTTTGTTTTGTCTGAGAGGGGCAGAGGGAAGAGAGGGAATCATTAGGTGTCAGTCCCAGCACCCAGCGCACACAAAGTGCTCAGCAGGTTGTTGCATGTCTGTGGCTGACAGCCTCTCAGATGGCCTCGTATCAGGACGCCTGGTCTTGGCTCTCTTGGCTTAATTTGCATATAGTATTTTAAACCACGAGTTATTGTAAGTAGCCAACTAAATAAGAAAGTACCGGTGGAGGGGCAGAGAAAGCCCTATGTTTTAACTGGATTCAACAGTGACTCCAAAATTTGCCTCCTTATTTTGTATGAAACTAATATGTGCTTGGATAGATATTGCCAAATTTCTCTCCAAAATTTATGTCTTCTGTACAGACTCACCCACAGTGAATGAGAATGTGTTTCTCTGGCACCTTCAGCAAGGAGCTTAATGATTTAGGGGTTTCCAAAGTGTCCAATCTCCACCGTTAGGCAAGTAGATTTGCCGTTGCTCTTCTGGAGTTATGAGTGAAGCTGAGCACTTTCACAAGATTCTGTTGCCTGTGTTCCTTTCTGTGTGAATTGCCTCTCTCTGGCCCTTGCTTACTTTTCCTACTGGAATGTTCATCTTTTCCTTATTTGTCTTTAATAGTTTTTTAACATGGGGGAAATTAGCATCTACATATTTTAAATATATGTGCTCTGAATTAGAAAGGATCTCCTGCTACCTGATTTTTAATGTCAAAGCAGTTTCCTCCGTGTGACTCACTGTCCAAAATGCACTTACCTGTGTGTGCGCACTCACCTCCCCCAGGGGAGCCCTTCCAGGGCCAGCGACTGGCAGAGGGGCGGAGCCCGGAGCAGCAGGGAGAAGGGAAGGAGAGGACAGAGGGGAAGGAAGACTTGCACGGTGGGGCCCCTGAAATATTCACCTCTGAATCAGCGCAGACCTTCCCAGTGCGGCACCCGGACAGATTTTCTGCCCACCGGCCAGACAGTGCGGTGCCACCAGCACCGCAGCCCCCACGACGAAGCCGAGATCACAACTGGAAGCAGCTCGGCACAACAGAGTGCTCCACCACCTGTGGGAAAGGTGAGCTCACGCGTGGGCGGGCAGGGTCTCCGCAGACCCCCTTGAGGGGCGTGCAGGTGGCCCTGGGGGCTCGGCAAACCCTCCCCTCCATGAACCTGGCCCCAAGAGGGCTCATGAGTGGGAGGTTGTGTTGTGGGGTCCCCAAGACCACCCTCGGGCTTGACGATGCACCAGAAGGACTTAAGAGACATAAAAGCTGCTGTGCTCATGGTTGCCATTTACAGCAGTGGAAAGAGACCGATTAGAGCCAGCAAAGGAAGGCAGATAGCTAGAGGTCATTACACACTGAGGCCAAAATCATTTCAGCAACGCTCTTCCACGACTCGACGGCCGTGCGCAGTGTGGAACCTACCTGACATAGGAGCCCGAGGTCGGACTGTGTCATTGCTGAGGAGTTCTGCCATTGAGGCTATGGTGCCACGCCCGTTAAAGGAACTACATACACTGAGAACCAGATGGAAACTGGGGAAGCTATAAAAGCATAAAATGGTTGTCGTGTGGTTTTATATCAAGGGTGGCATGTGTAGAAGACTCCCTTCCATTTCATGTCTGTAAAGATGGCCTGGCCCGGGCCTCCCGGCGAGGTGAGGTGCGGCCCTGTCCGCAGCTCGCCAGGTGTGGCGTTGTGGACAGAATGGGATGAGGATGGGAGCAGGTGCTGTTTGTCAGTGCACCCTTCACATCACTGCTCCAGTCTTTATGGTCCATGCTGCAACAAAAACCCGCTTCCCATATTGTTCTCTGGCACCTGGCTGGCGCACTCCTGCCTCCACTCCACCGTCTAGCTCAGGCACCACCTCCTCCATGAAGCCCTTCCTGGTTCTGCAAGGCAGAGGTGGGCGCTTCTTCCCAGGGACCTCAGCAGCATGGGACACAGTTCCTTTTGAACTGAGGCTCTGCCTGGCCTGCTGTCTTAATGATGTACACTTGCGACCTCGGCACCTGGCATCTTGCCACACACACACAGTAGGTGCTCTTCAAGTGCTTCTTGAATGAATGGCTGTATCATCACTACATTTCACATGTGGTACGTATCAGCTATGAGAGGAGACACAAGGGCAGTGTTTGCATCTTCATTACATCTGGGATGTGCAAGTCTGTTATTGCCTTTACCCACGTCCTAGCACTAGCATAAAGAATATGGATTTGTGTATTCAAAACTGAAGAAACATTTTCTCTAGATTTTCATATTATTTTCATTAATGTTCTAAGACAGTGTTTCTCCTTTGCATTGTGGACACACACACACACACACTAACTTCACAGCTGCCACTTGATGCCTAAAATGAGATGTCCATCCTCCTCCTCATTCTGACAAATGGCACCGGTTCTCAGGCCGAAGGGCACTGAAGAAGCACCTTAGAAATAGGACAGAACCAGAGACGTGTGGAGACTAAGAAAGTAGAGCCCTGGAAGTGGAGCCGACTCAGCTTTCAGCCTCCTCAATAAAAAGGTAGATAGGGCAAGTCTTGTTTACAAAATAAATTCAAGACCTGCTCACTGCCAACAGCAAAATAGAGAGAGAGAGATGTGTTATTCCCCTAACCCTCCATTCGCTCCTACTCCCCGCCCCAGCTTTCTCCCGTGTGACCAATGGCAGTAGCCCATGGACGCACCTCTTTGCCCCCCAGCACCACAAGCCTCAGTCGGGGTGCGGGGCAGGTGAGGCAGTGTGGATGCACCAAACATTTAGCCCATCTCACAGTCATCAGCAGTGGTGACAGGTGTGCTGGGACAAGAAATTCTGAGTCTGCCAGTGCTGTCCAGCTCTTTTCTGCCAGACCCAAGTCCATTCCCCTGTTACCTTGTCATTGTGCCCACACTGACCCTCTCCCAAACTCCTCTCTGGTCTTTCCTGGTGGAACTAACCAGGCCACACATTTCTCTGCCTGTCACATTGAAACTTCCCTTTCTGTTAATGCTTCCAGAATGGTGACATCATCACCACAGAAGGGCCCTGTCACGGGCATGCTGGCGTGGCCTGTTCTCTATACAGCCGTTGCTAAGACCTCTGTCTGTCTGGTTAAACTCGGCTTGGTTGGTTGATTCCTGGAGTTCCAAGACTGAAATTATTTATTTTCTTCTTATTTTGTCCATCTCTCCATGATGTCTCACTGACTTCTACCTGTGGGCCAGTTCCATGCTCCAACACAGCGCGCCTCTGTCTGGACCCATACACCCGACGTGTAACCCACCAGACCGATCCCAGACTCTTCCTGCTGCCTGGAGCCCAGCCAGCACCTGCCCTCACCACCCTATTCCCGCTTGCTTGCAATTACAGAAATATTAAACAGCATGCTTGAACAATGAAGGAACGGCCAGGTGTCTCCCTTTCTGCAGTAATCGAAACTGACCCAGAGAAAGAAACCATTGTGGTCACTGGAGTCAGAAATTATAGATCTGGTATTTTCTCACCATCAGAGAAAGAAAGAGAGCCTCCGACCTCCCCTCCTTGGCCAAACACTGGAGCTGGCGCCCACAACGGTGCACTGCAGGGCAGCGAGAGGGCGGGGTGAGGGGGCCGGTTGAGGCCGCGCACAACAGCCTCAAGCAGGGCCCATCTTTGCAAGACACAGAGCATTCCTATGTTAACCTGTGTTTTTCTGGCTGCAGATACTAAATTTTCCTCTCACTTGAATGCCAAGTGGTTAGGGTAGTTACCGTTGCTTTCCAACCCACAAACTCGTAAGTAGAAAAGTGAAACCCATGTGGTCTGAAGAGAAAGGGATAGGCTTTAAAAACCAAGATTTTTACTTAATCCCTTAATAGCTGGGCCCCAAATGGGCACCCTGCAAGCCACAAACTGAGTCTTATTCACCTTTTAACTCAGAACAATGTGCTTAATGTTGGTTGAATTTAATTAAAGAGCTCTTCTTAAATGGAAGCAGATATGTCTCTGGACAAAACTTAATTCCACAAAAGTTTTGCTTCCTATTAATTTTACAGTCAGTACTACTTTTTACTCAGCTAATAACTATGCTTAATTGGAACGTTATTTTAAATAATGATCTCGAGTTATAGCTACATTGTAAATTTTTACTACCAGAGTACTTTATTTTTTTAATTTTATTTTTTATTGTGTTTTTTTCCATCACCATGTATCCCCTTATAACCCCCTGCCCCCACAGTCACCACACTGTTGTCCGTGTCCATGGGTCCTTTTTCCTTTTGCTCAGTCCCCCACCCCTCACCTCCCCACCCCCTGCCAGAGCTGTCTGCCTGCTCTCCATCTACAGCCTGTCTCTGTTTTCCTTGGTAGTTGCGTTAGTTCATTAGATCCCACATATGAGTGAGATCATATGGTATTTGTCTTTCTCTGACTGGCCGGACTACTTTAAGCAAATGTGTTTCAGACCAAAACTGTCTTACAAACTGTCCAGTTTCTTACAGGAACTACCCTCTGGCTCAGCGTCACACAAGATCCTCTTAAAGAAGCGCTGAAGCACTCACCGCTCATGGCTGATGAGATTTTGAGGCATATTAAAAGTTACTCCTCTAGTTACAATTAAAATTGTAGAAAGTTGGAAATTCAGAAACTATATATGCCTGGCCGGTTAGCAGCAGAGCTAAGCCAGAGCCGTAGAATAAATGACAGTGTTCTGCGGAGCAGGAAGTGCGCAAGGGCCCAGACCAGAGCGTGGGCAGCTCTTTGAGAGGAAGTGTCTCACTCTTCCAGCAGTTGGGTCGCAGGTTCAGCGGGTTCCATTTCTCACTTTGTAAATGTCCCCTAGTAATACCTCAGTGCTGCCACCAGGAGGTAGCAAAGAGAAGGCAGACTTGTGGCTCTGCTGTGTTTTGAGTTGTTTCAAGAGCTAGAAATTCCACTTAACAAATTTCTTTTTCCAAAATAGATTTATCTATTTTAATCCAATGAAACTAGGCTGTGTGTTTTTTTATCCTCACCCAAAGCTATGTTTATTGACTTTAGAGAGAGAGGAAGGAGGAGAGAGAGAGAGAAAGAGACATCGATGTGAGAGAGAAACATCAGTTGCCTCCCACACATACCCCAACCAGAAATCAAACCCACAGCCTTGGCATGTGCCCTGACTGGGAATCAAACCTGCAACCTTTTGGTGCACGGGACAACACTCCAACCAACTGAGCCACTTGGCCAAGGCTAGCTGTGTATTTTGTTAAAAAATACAAAAACCCGAGGCAGTTCATATTTTTTTAGTGAAGTAATAAAAATAAATATTAGACCTCTAATATGTATTTATCCAACGAACTGTTATTGAGCACCCACTACTCTGCCAGGCACCGGGGATGCAGAGATGAACAAGAACCAGTCCTGGACCTAAGGAGCTCACCATCCTGCGGGGTGCACATGTGTACTCAAATAAGTAAAATACCACTGGATCAGTACCTTATTAGGGAAATGTGTAAAATGCTTTGCAAAGTGGAAGCCAGCCGCTCTTCTAGCCCTCCTTGAGGCTTCTCATTTCTCTGCTCCAACCTCACTGCCTCGTGAGCACACCTGGCACTTGCAGACCAGCTTGTGGGGCACTTTCGTTCAGGTTCAGCGACTTGGACAGCCCCCTCCCTTCAAAACTCGGGTTCCCAACCCACCCTTTCTGCAGGCTGCAGCTGGAGCCCTCTAGGGCCCTTTCTCTTCAGTGTCGCCACAAAAACCTTCGTGAAGTTACTGTTTGTTCTTGTTTTGTAATCTTTCCCCTGTGTCCTGATATGTTAAACTGCTCTGAAAGTTGTCTTTATCTGCCTTTGAGTACTTTTAAGCCGTGCCCACAAATAAGCTATTAGCTCTTAGAGGGCGGGAACTATTCTACCCTCCCCTGCGCCCCAGTGCAGAGCAGAGCCCTTGTGTGGGAGCTGTGTGTGAACCGGTCTGTTTCTGTGGCCTCGTCATCAGCATCTGGGTGTCTGTGCGTCTCCACCACAGACCGCCACTCGGGGGTGTGGGGCTGTCCTTTAGACGTTCTCCTTGTCCTTCCAGGATCGCAGCACCCTATTTTTCGCTGTGTGCACAGAAACACTCACGAAGAGGTTCCTGAGAGCTACTGCGACTCCAGCATGAAGCCGACCCCTGAGGAGGAGCCCTGCAACCTCTTCCCCTGCCCAGCCTTGTAAGACGGCCTGTCCCTTTCTGTCCCCTGTTGTCGGGTCACTTCTGCTCGCTTGTGCAGAGGACATTAGTGGCGGATAAAATCTCACTTTTAAATCAGTCTAAATCTGATTTAGAAACACGAGTGTTGGCCTGTGCATAAAACGCAGTCTGTGTAGCAAGAGCACCTGTCTTTCAGGATGGACACAGGAGCCCGGGGCCGTTGGCAGACCAGCGCACTCCGTGGGAGCCCACCCTTTGGGAAATTGTTCCTAACTGGAACAATTAGGGTTTAGCTTGGTCAGGGAAGCAAAGAATTATTGGGTTGGCCAAAAAGTCCATTTGGGTTTTTTTCGTAAGATGGCTCTAACAATTTTGTTAGATTGTATTGTGATAGCTGTACATTAAAAAAAAAACTTATCGAAATTGGTGAATTTTTGTGTAGCCATTTTAATATGGCAATGGAAGAAAATACATAACATTTTCAGCATGTTGTACTTTATTATTTCAAGAAAGGTAAAAATGCAACTGAAACACACATACAAAAAAAGACCTGGGCAGTGTGTGGAGAAGGTGCTGTGACTGATCGACTGTGTCAAAAGTGGTTTGCGAAGTTCCGTGCTGGAGATTTCTCACTGGACAGTGTTCCACCGTTGGGAAGACCAGCTGAAGTTGATAGTGATCAAATCCAGACATGAATCGAGAACAATCAATGTTATACCAAGTTTATACTCAAATATACAAATCAATAAAGCTGCTGATAAAAATGAAAAATACATTTTTTTATTTTACGGAAAATACATATGCACTTTTTGGCCAACCCAGCACCATCCAGTGTGGTCAGCACGGTAGGAGAGCAGTGTGCAGACTGAGTAATGAAAGTCACGCCACGTCGCCCCAGAGGCAGGGAAGAGCATCTCAGGAGAGGCCTTGGGCTGCTGGTTGAATGATAAAATAGGACACTTTCAAAAGAACAGATGAAAGGACCCTAAACAGGGTCAAAACTTAATTCTCAGAGAATAAAAACATAATTCTCATCCAAACACGTGATGAGTATGTGCTGATGTCTCACTAAATGAAATCGCAGAGCAAGGGGACAGAGGAGGCAACATGAAACCAATGTGTGAACAGCAAGACACAAAGAACGCTGGTCACAGTGAGTAGAAGACCCAGGTCCGCAGATGCAGGCCCCCAGGACCCAGGACCCAGGACCCAGCACACGGCCGTGGCCCCGCCCACCCCCAGGCCGCTGCTGAGACCTGTCCCAATCAAGCTGCTAAGAAGTCAGAAGTCCCCTCCAGGCCAGGGTCTCTCAACTTGTCGGTTCTAAGGTTACAACTCAAACCAGAAAAATGTTCCTTAATGCCCAGAACTAGGAGATCAACAAATCTGAGATTATATAATAATAATCTAAAATAATAACAACACTGGACTAAGATTTCTAAGGTAGTTCCAAAGTGGGTTAAGATTTTCTACAGGGTCATGAAACTAAGCTTCAGAGTTTTTTATTTTTTTACTAGATAAAAATTATTTGTACCTTCCCAATGTTCTTAAATTGTGTAGACTCACTGGCAAATAGCATGTCGAGCAAAGTTAATTTCTTTATAGAGTCCGGTGGCCCTTAGGCAGACTGGTAAGCAATGCCCATGGAGAAGGGTCACCTACAAGGATTCTGATGGTTGTGTGTAAGTCAGCTGAGCTCCTGCCCTCTTCCTGTTGACTGAAGTGATCTGTCCCTGTCACTCTCTCCTTCCTGAGCCAGCTGGGACATCGGGGAGTGGTCAGAGTGCAGCAAAACCTGTGGCCTGGGCATGCAGCATCGCCAGGTTCTGTGCCGCCAGGTGTACGCCAACCGCAGCCTGACCGTGCAGCCCTACCGCTGCCAGCACCTGGAGAAGCCCGAGACCACCAGTACCTGCCAGCTCAAGATCTGCAGCGAGTGGCAGATCCGCACGGACTGGACTTCGGTACGAGGGGTGGGGAGTTGGGCCTGCTCAGAAGCTCCTCTCCAAGACCCACTGCCACACTCCTGCCTCCCCCCACCATGACCTGACTTGGGAGCACCCTGAGTTCTCCAGGAGGGAACCTGTCCTATGGGGTTCTGGATGCTGCTTTTGTAAACCATAGCATGTACCAGCAGCTCGACAAAGTTAAAGCTAGCAGGCATCACCACAGCCGACTCTAGCAGGGAGCCCCTGGAGGCCATGTGCAGAGGGTCTCGTCTCTCTCCTGTCATTGTGGAGTGAAAGGTTGGCAAATGCTTGTAGAGCCAACACCTCCCAGTCCTCTCTCCCGTTTTGTAGATGACAGAACTGAGGCTCAGATGAACAAAGGAGGCAAGACATCAAAGAAGGTCTTAGGGAAAAGGGTTGTGAACTCTTCAGGGCTGGGATCCTCCCCAGAGAGCACCGCAGTGCAGGGGACATGGCCACCCAGGGAGTCTGTCCAGGCCTCTGTTTGGGGGCAGGTCACGGGAATGAGGGTACCGTGACTGGAGAGTCGCCAAAGCTGGCGCTTCCCGTCCTGCTCACAGAAGCTTGCTGTCTTCCAGTGCTCGGTGCCCTGTGGGGTGGGGCAGAGGACCCGAGACGTGAAGTGTGTGAGCAACCTCGGGGACGTGGTTGATGACGAGGAATGCAACATGAAGCTCCGGCCGAATGACATTGAGAACTGTGACATGGGACCGTGTGCAAAGAGCTGGTTCCTCACTGAGTGGAGTGAAAGGGTGAGTGTGGTGGCAGCAGAGTACGTTTGCTAGAGCCAGCGACTGAGGTCTGCTGGGCTACCAGGTGGGAGCCACGTGTCACAAGGCGCGCCCAAACTACGCCAAGATGAATTACTAGCTAAGAATCCCAAGGGTAATTTCCAACTTTGGGGAAAAGGCCTGGAGATGAACTATCACAGGCTTTCTATCCTCATATGAATCTCCATGGTGCTTCCAAGCTATGGCATGCCCGCAGGTCACCTGGGAGCCTAGTTACAGCACAGAATCTGGGTTGGCGGGTGTGGGTCTGGTGCAGATTCTGCATTTCTAAGGGGCTCCCTGTGGTGCCACGGCTGCTGGTCCAGGGATGGAGGAAACCAGCCATGTCCGTGGAATCTTAGGAGACATTGCTGAGCTCCCGAGCCCTCTCCTCCCAGTGTCGTGTGACAACAAAGAGTGCAGTATCCCAGGCTTGGAGGCGTAAACTTTACACGTCAGTGGATGGGCCCATCCACCCTGCTGGTTGGTTCCAACTGGCCAGCATCCGTTCTGAGTGGTCAGTGCCCTCCACGGACAAGTTATTGGGCACCCCGAACACCACCCTGGAGTGTTCAGGTGGGTTTCTGGCACTGCTGCCCTCTCGTTACAGTAATAACCCACGTCGGTGGGAGTGCTATTGGGAAAGAAAGGACAGAAACACACCTGCAAATGCAGCCTTCGGTCCACATTCAGAGATCCTCCTGGAGAGTCTCCTCCAGTGATATATCTCCTCGTGGTTCCCGACACCTCGTGGCAAACAGTCCCTGCCCTGGGCCCTTGAGAGAGAGCCTTTGGCGAAAGCACAGAACTCGTAGGGTGAGCGGCTCCTGTGCCTCCAGTCACAAGAGTGGACTGTCCTGGGCTCCAATAGCCATCAGGGAGGTGCTAGCCAAGGGGACACAAAGGGAGAGTGGGTACTGGTCTAAAGGTGTCCGTTGGCTCGGACCCCTGCCCCTGAAGCTGAGTGCAGCGGGGCTCACCCAGTCCTGTCCACATGTCGCCCTGTCCGGGCCTCCCAGCAAGGACAGAGCTCCTGGCCTTGTGGAAGCGGGAAGCCGTGCAGGGAGGAGAGTCCAGGTCACTGGGGCAGCCTTCCTGGCAGCCCGAAGAGTCCTAGACAGCAGCCCCGACGCAGGTCTGATCCGTTCGTCAGGAGCTCCCTATGTGCCGAGACAATGGTGTCTGTTTCTTGTACAGCCCCCAGTGCTGGGAGGTTTCTTTCACACTGAGCTGAAGTCTTGCTGCCTTGCCGACTCTCAGCCTGTGCTGCAGGGAATGCGCGCACGCTGCTTGCTCTGCAGACCCTCAGGTATCGGGAGCCCCTTCCCCTTCTCTCCAGGTTAAAAATTCCTAGTTCCTTCAACTGATTCTTTGTCTTTCTGGATTTCTAGCCAGGATTTGTATTCACATGAAACTTGCCAAACTTAGCGTATAAGCAGATGGATGAAAACAATGATGCTGGCTTTCTCTCTTATACTGGAAAGATGTTTTCTAAAATAGTTCATTTTTCTGCTTATACAGTAATGTACATTATTATAAAGTACCGTATTTTTGGACTATAAGACACCCTCCCCCCCCCAAATTTGGGAGGAATAATGGTTGTCAATGCTGCTGTTGAGTTCTGTTTATATTTATATTGGTGAAATATTATGTTTTTTATGTTATTAAATATTTTACCATATTTTGCTTCAAAAAAATTTTTTTTACTTTTCTCCTCTAAAACCTAGGTGCATCTTATGGTCCAAAATAATGTATCTGAAAAGACTGTGAAAGTATCCCTATAATCTCTTCACTAGAAGATAACTTAAGATTTTTAAGCTACACTGCCAAGCAGTTTTCTACTCACACATACTCTGCATACATAATATTTTGTATTTATATATATTTTAAGAATATAACTCAGAATATATGATCAATTTGTTAACCTCATTTTTCACTTATGTATTATAAACATTTCAATGGAATGAAAACCTTTAAAACATGATTTTTAATTAGAATAAGTTATTGTATGACTATTATAATTGAACCAATACCCTATTTCTAAATGTTTAGGGGCATTTTTCTAATCTTTTACTATCTTAAATAATATTTCATAAATATTCTTAGCCATAAATCTTTATATGTACCTTTCCTTGTGTTATGGGACAAACTCCCAGAAACTCTGTTCTTCTTGCCAACATAGTAAAGAATTACAGACCAGCGAGCCTACTAGCCTGCAAGCACAGTTTATTAGTGCTAAGTTCTCATAGGAAGCAAAGCAGGGGTGGCCAGGGGCTGGGTGGCGAGAGGTCAAGTGGCTGGAAGCTGGGTGGCCAAAAGTGAATGAGCTCTTTGTTCTGAGGACTTAATGTAGCTGGTGGGGTGGGGGTCAAGGAGTTACATATTGATTGATGGGTAAAGGTGGTGCCAGCTTTCCCAGGGGGACATAACTACCCTAATATAGGTATGTATGGGGGTCTGTTAGCCCGAGTCCTTATCTTGCTCCAGACTCCCCTGTGTTCATTTTGTCTATGTGACTGGGGGCAGATGATTAACCAAAGTTGTTTTAGGTGCTTTTTTTAATACATTTTATTGATTATGCTATTACAGTTGTCCCATTTTCCCCCCTTCACTCCCCTCTATGCTGTACACCCTCTCCCACCCATATCCCCCCCTTTAGTTGTGTCCATGTGTCATACTTATAATTTCTTTAGCTTCTACATTTCCCATACTATTCTTACCCTCCCCCTGTCTATTTTCAACCTACATTCTATGCTATTTATTCTCTATACCTTTTTCCCCCTCTCTCCTCCTCCCACTCCCCTGTTGCTAACCCTCCATGTGATCTCCATTTCTGTGGTTCTGTTCCTGTTCTAGTTGTTTGCTTAGTTTCTTTTGGTTTTGCTTTAGGTGTGGTTGTTAATAATTGTGAGTTTGCTGTCCTTTTACTATACATGTTTTTTCTATATCTTCTTTTCTTAGATAAGTCCCTTTAACATTTCATAAAATAAGGGCTTGGTGATGATAAACTCCTTTAACTTGACCTTATCTGAGAAGCACTTTATCTGACCTTCCATTCTAAATGAGAGCTTTGCTGGATAGAGCAATCTTGGATGTAGGTCCTTGCCTTTCATGACTTGGAATACTTCTTTCCAGCCCCTTCTTGCCTGTAAGGTCTCTTTTGAGAAATCAGCTGAGAGTCTGATGGGAACTCCTTTGTAGGTGACTGTCCCCTTATCTCTTGCTGCTTCTAGGATTCTCTCCTTCATTTTTACCTTGGCTAATGTAATTATGATGTGCCTTGGTGTGTTTCTTCTTGGGTCCAACTTCTTTGGGGCTCTCTGGGCTTCCTGGATTTCTTGGAAGTCTATTTCCTTTGCCAGATTGGGGAAGTTCTCCTTTATTATTTGTTCAAATACATTTTCAATCTGTTGCTTTTCCTCTTCCCCTTCTGGTACCTTAGGGGCTTTTTCTTTGGGCAATATAGACCCTTCCCTTTCTCTGCCTTCCAGACGTTGGGATGAATACACAGTCTCAAGGTTTTCTTTTCCCAGCTTGTGAAGACGATACACACAGACATTCGAGGGCTTCCCCCTGCACTATCTCACTGTTTGGAATGCCTGGCCACCTTACCCAGCCAGACTCAGGACGACTGGGTCACTGGGCTAGACGCGTCTTCCTTTGCTCCCAGCCTCCTGTATTCAGTTCTTTGTTACATTGCAATGGTGAGGGCCCTGCCTTTGCTCTCCCTCTGGTCACTCAGTCCACCCTAACACTTGTTTCCCTAAAATAATGTTTAGGAAGTAGAATTATTTGACCAAATGCTGTGAACCCCTTTAGAACTCTTGACATATTCTGGCAAATTTCTGTCCAGAAAGATTAATTCAACTTAGAGTCTCCCAAGAAGCAACTGAGATCACTTTTATAATCCTTTTATTGCACTGATTCTTTACCATTTTTTAATTCCATGTCTACATTTGCCACACTCTGAAAAAGGCATTGGGCTCAGAATGCCCTGTGTACAAAGACAAGAGCAGCTACATGGTGGAAAAAACTGCAGTGCTTTGTTCCTCTGTGTGCCTCCCACGTTTGTGTGGGACGGTAACACTCTGCGAGAAATTTATGAGGACTCCCATGGGAGCTGCTTCCCCTCCAGTGACCGCTCTGCTCTGCGCTTCAACACAAGTACTTGCTGGGTCTAACCCTTGTCTCAAAATCCCAAATACAGCAATAGATGAGTGTTTTTATTCTTCCACTTAGAGAACTTTTTTGCTTTTTTGGAAAAGGCATTTTAATCCATGTAATTTTGGTGCTATAATATAAGTAATTTTGTTTTATTTGCCCCCAGAATAGATCATTTTCCCTGAAAGTTCATGATTATTTTGGAGCAAATGAATGGGAAGGGGTGCTATTGGGTTTAAGGAGGGGCATTGCCTTTGGCCCCCTTTCCCCAAGGACTTCTTTCTTACCAGACCTTGAGCAGGCTCTTGACTCTTCAACCCTCGATTTCCTCATCTGTACCACTGCTGAGTGAGCATTAAAGGATACAATTTGACACCATGACCCAGATAAGGCCGGCACCCTGGGGTGGTTCCCTGTGGGCTGCTTCATTCTTCTTTGGCTTCACGTGAACACTGGACCTTCCAGCCACGAGCTGGCCTTAGGGAAAGTTCAGCCCCTGGGAATAACCCGCTGATGGCCGTCTTCCACATATGGATAGTGGCTGTCTATAACAATCAACCTTGTCTAGCCCTGGCTGGGTATCTCAGTTGGTTAGAGCATTGTCCTAATACACCAAGGTTGCAGGTCCAATCTCTAGTCAGGGCACAAACAAGAATCAACCAATGAATGCACAATAAATCAATGTTTCTCCCTCTCTGTCCCTCTTTTGTCTTTCTTTCTAAAATTGCTATGTAAAAATTTTTAATGAAAAAAAACAACCTTGTTAAACTTTAGTCTGAACTACGAAGTTCAGACTACGAAGCATAAACATATATTGAGTACCTATTATAAGCTAGGCATGATTGAGACACAGCTTCCTTTAAGGATCTCAAGTGGGAAAGAGGAGAAAAAATGAGATTAAAGTTTATACTTAAGGATCCAGCCTCCTGTATTAAGTTCTTTGTTACATTGCAATGGTGAGGGCCCTGCCTTTGCTCCCTTTCTGGGGGAGCAATATCATGATTTACAAGAAATATAGATGTGGTCATTAGGATGATCAAGCCTCTTCGGTATTCATGCACAGTTCCTGGCTCACAGCTCCCCAGACCCTTGAATTCCAGTAGTGTTCAAAGTGATAGACATGTCTTCTGTTACGTTAATGAGATAACTGAAGGGTAGGGGCTGGCTCCCAAATGTGCCAAGTATGTGTTTAGAAGGTTGGAATTTTCAGTCCCACCCTTGGACCTCGAGGGAAGGGCTGGGGTCTGGAGGCTGAATCGATCATTGGTAATTGATTTGATCAAGCATGCCTAAGTAGTGAAGGCACTGTCAAACCCAAAATGACCAGGCTCAGAGAGCCTCCGAGAGAGTGAAGATGTGAAGATGGGAGGGGCTGGTAACCCTGGAAGCTCCGCCCCCTTCCCACATTTCTTTCCATATGCATATCTTCTGTCTGGCTGTTCCTGAATTATAGCTTTGTATCATAAACTGGTAAAATGTTTCTCTGATTTCTGTGAGCTGCTCTAGCAAAGCAATCAAACTGAGAGGAGAGTCCTAGAAACCTCAGATATTTAGCCAGTTGGTCAGAAGTACGGGAACCACCTGAACCTGAGGTTGGCTGCTGAAGCTTGGGTGGAGACAGTCGTGTAGGACTGAGCCTTCACCTGTGGAACCTGATGCTGTCTCCAGGTCAGGTGTGTCAGGATCAAGTTGAATTGTGGGACACCCAGCTGGTCACCTGAGGATAACTTGTGGTATGGCCACCCCCCAACACACACACACACACACACACGCGCGCGCGTTGAAATCGGCCCCAGGATACTAAGAGTATCCTCTTGCCCAATTTAAAGTTCATTGATCTCTGCCTAAATGAATGGAGGTTGTAAACTCAATCTGAACTTTCTCTTGAAACCTCTAGGGTTATATGTGTAGTTTTTTCTGACTACGTGACTCATCTCAAAAACATCCTTGTAGCTACTTTAAATCAAGGGTGAGCCTTATCAGACATAGGCATCATTTGCTTTTTAGTTCTGCAAATAAATGGCAGGTTTAAACACTCATGCAATTTTTAATCACGACAGAAAAAAAAAAACTTTTGGGAATCACCAAGCTCAATTCTGTAGTACCTAATTTCTAAGGGTGTTTTCTGAGAGAAAAAAATAAGTAAAGATATTGAGTGTTTTAAAGTATGGAAGATGATGCATGTAACTGAAGTTCAGGAGTAGTCACTAGGGCCCATAGTCCCTCCGGGCCAGCTGGGCTGTGATTAGCATTCCACTGTCGCGAGAGCGAGGAGACCGTCCCCGCCAGAGCGTTGCTTAGGAGTTTCATGTGTCTCTGTGTTTCATCTGCCCTGTTGTTCTTTCAGAAATCAGGTTCTTTTCTGATGTGGGTTTGGTCCTTCTTTTAGGCACATCCTTCAGAGACAGTGAGGGGTGTGTTTCCATGCCTCGCTTCGAGCATCAGCCCCTGTTGCCTGGCGGGGGGGCCCTTCTTCTGAGAGGCTCCCGGGCCAGGTCCCGTGTGAGTAGCTCTTTTTAGATGGAACTGCGCTGTGCTCTTCACTGCAGCCGCTGGGGGCTCATCCTTCCAATGTTCTCTCCCTGGACACCGACATCCCCCTGAACATTTTTCTTTTAAATTAAATACATGGGGATCTGGGGAAACTCTCCCAAGGTGCATGTACATTACTTGGTTCGGAAAGCAGATTTCTAAGAAGAATGCAGATAAAACAAAAATCATGAAAAGCATTTGTGAGCCTGTAAGGGAGGAAAATTCTTCCTCTACCCTCTTAGGTTCTGTAACAGAGGCCTGCAAATTGAGCTGACCGTAACCAGATTCACTGGAGAAAAGTGTACAAATTTTATTTGATGTTATTTTTTTGACACGGCATCATGGGGGCAGGAGGAGCTTCACGGGAAACAAGTGAAAATCCCAAAGAAGCCGTTAGACTTGAGGGACTGTGCACCATTTTAACACAGGGTGGTGAGTTGTGAAGTGACTAGACGAGGGGCAGGGGTTTGGGCGGCCGGGGGCAGTAAACTGTAGGGAAGTGGCTGAGAGGTAAGAGGGAGAAACCAATGGAAGACAGGGGCTACTTGAGTAAAGTTTGTTTGTGCAAAATAATCTTGGTTCCCCATCAGCGATAGGAATGAACTCTTCTTCCTGGAACCGGGAGGCACCTGTCTCCTGGGAAACATATGCCCTGCTTTTAGGCAGGAAAGGGGCAGGCGGAGAGCTCTTCTTGCATCTGTTGTTTCTTCATTGCCTTCAGCTCAAAATGACTAATATGCCAAAGCAGCATGTTTGGGGGCCGGCTCCAACTGCCGCCACCCTCGGCCCCGGAGAGCCCCTCCCTGTGGAGCCAGGCCCAGCTCAGCAGCACCGGGTCAGGGTCTGATCACTCTTCCTGGGCTGCGATTTTATAAGACGAGGCAGCAAGCTACAAAAACAGAAGTAGAAATTTTGATAGGGAAGCAAGGTAGTTAGTATTTTTCCTTTTCCCAACTTTATTTAAAATTATATTTAAAAATGGTAATGTTGGTAGAAACCAAACATTGACTCTGTTTTTAAGAAAAGACCCAGCAGAAACCCCTGGAAGGCTTTGGCCGTCACACACTTCAGGGCACTTCCAGACCTGAGAGCCGCTGGTCACAGATGAGAAGCGAACGAGGGAGGGCCGGAGTTGGTATTTATTTGTTGCACTGACATTCAGGGACTCACCCGTAGGTGAGGTGCTGACTGAGAATGAGTTAAAGATGATGTCATAGTCTCTGTCCACCCTGAGCTTACTTCTTTAATGAAAAAAAAAAAAAAAGGACACAAATAACCACAATGCAAAGGCCAACAGCAGAACACAGAAGTCATGAGAATTCTGAAGATGGAAGAGCATGTTACACTGGGCATCAAGACAGTTTTCACAGCGGAGATGGCCCTGGCGCTGAGCCACAGCAGCCGCGGGCTGCCCTGGGGAAGGGCAGAAGGAACACCGGGGAGGTGGCGCGGGAGCACTTTGTGTGACCCGGGCATAGTGAGCCTTGGCCCTGTCCAGGACAGTCGGTGGCTTTCACATATTATATCAAACCGTTCAGCCCCGATGATTTTTTTGGTTCACTTGATGGCAATGTAGAAACCCCTACCAAGAAGCTAGTGTGTTCCCGATGTATAATAGAGAATTTGTCTGGAAGGACGGGTTGACTGGGGCTCTACTTAGGAAACATTTAATGCCGTCCAGAAAGTCCAAAAGTGAGTGTCATTGGGATAGAGTAGCACCAGAGGGACCTCAGCCTGGCTGGCCCAGCACCTGGCAGCCAGTGACTCAGAAGAGCTGGAGATGCCAAGTGAGAAGCTGCAGCCACAGTCCAGGGGAAGAAATGTCAGCGGTGCTGGGAACATGGGCAGAAGGGATGAGACAGAAAAATGTGCCTAAGCTAGAGTCTATGGACCTGCTAGCTGGCCAGATGTGGGGAGCCAGAAGGCAGAAGGGCAGTAGACTTTGAGCCCAGACATACATCTGAACACAAACTGGAAAACCCGGGGGAAGAAGGGGAATGGTGATGAAGGTGGTGTCCCATCATTTTACCTGTGAAACATGAGGTATCTGAGGGGCACCCACGTGAAGATGTCCTGAAAATAAGGCAACATCCCAAAGTATTTCGAGACAGATGGGAAATGCTCACGGAGCTGCGGGGTGCGACTCAGGGGAATGCCGACAGGGTCCTGAGTGTGGATGGAGGGAGACTGTCGTAATGACATCACTACCAGTTACGTGGCTCTAAGTGAAGGCTTAATCCTGGGAGCCGTGGTTTCTCTACCTTAGAGTTTGGATGTTGGCCCTGACCCTTTGAAGCCCCTCATGCCATTATTGAGTAACTGCTGTATGCACTCATTGAACACCTGCTCTTCACATGCCATTCGTTCCCTGTAATCCTGACAGGAATGTGTTTCCATGCCAGCTGTCAGGTACGCTTGCCAGAGAGGGTCTGGATCACCTGCCCCAGGCCACACAGCTGGTGGGTATGTTAACACTAATATGCTGGTTCCCAGGCCAGGCTCTCCCTTTATACCAGGCTGCCCTCTGACCTATTGCTACAGCTATGGCCTTCAGGACTGGAACCCTGTTCTTAAATATGAGGCAGCGATGTGGAGTGACAGATGCCAGTTTCCCTCCTTCCCAGACCAGCCCAGACTCACTGGCCGCAAGCAGATGTGTGCCCGGGTTTTCCTGTTCTCATTCTTCTTCTGATGGATTTATGTTCAAAAGCAAAAGCCAGGACTGGTGGTCTGACAGATAGAAGCATGTTAATCGCCAGTGAGACAGAGCATTAGGAACATAGGTAGTCCCAGAAAACCTAAGGCCAGGAGAATCTGCCAGACTAATGTCTCATGATGGAGTGGGCCATGCATGAGAAGTGGTCAGAGATTTCTAGGGGAAAGAGTTGGTGGGGAAACGAGGTGTTCGATCCTCCTTTGTAGCATTTGAAAATGACTTTGGGACCTGCGCAGTGAGGACTTCCCTCTCACATGCCCGTCTTCTGTCTCGCAGTGCTCAGCAGAGTGCGGGGCTGGAGTGCGGACACGCTCGGTGGTGTGCATGACCCACCACGTCAGCAGCCTGCCCCTGGAGGGCTGTGGGAACAACCGGCCAGCGGAAGCCACCCCGTGCGACAATGGGCCCTGCACAGGCAAAGTGGAGTGGTTTGCTGGGAGCTGGAGTCAGGTGAGTGGCCACACTAGGTGCATCTGCTTGCCCCTGGTAAAAGGCAGCATAGCAGAGGGGTGAAAAACCTGGACCTGGTGTGTCCTGGGTTTGAATTCAGTTGTGTTACCCATCACTCTGAAGAAGTTGCTTATGTTTTGAGAGCCTCATTCAGACAACAGTATTTACTGAGCACCTACTATGCTCTTTTTTAATATATTTTATTGATTACACTATTACAGTTGTCCCATTCCCCCCCCCCACTGTTTATTCCCCTCCACCCTGCATATCCCCTCCCGCCTGCATTCCCTGCCTTTAGTTCATGTCCATGGGTCATGCATATAAGTTCTTTGGCTTCTCCATTTCTTATACTATTCTTAACCTACCCCTGTCTATTTTCTACCTACCATTTATGCTACTTATTCTATGTACCTTTTCCCCCTCTCTCCCTCTCCCACTCCCTCACTGATAATACTCCATGTGATCTCCATTTCTGTGGTTCTGTTCCTGTTCTAGTTTGCTTAGTTTGCTTTTGTTTGTGTATATTTTTTAGGTTTGGTTGTTAATAATTGTGAGTTTGTTGTCATTTTACTGTTCATATTTTTTATCTTCATTTTCTTAGATAAGCCCCTTTAACATTTCATATAATAAGGGCTAGGTGATGATGAACTCTAACTTGACCTTATCTGGGAAGCACTTTATCTGCCCTTCTATTCTAAATGATAGCTCCCCTGGATAGAGTCATCTTGGATGTAGGTCCTTCCTTGCCTTTCGTGACTTCAAATACTTCTTTCCAGCCCCTTCTTGCCTGTGAGACTTCTTTTGAGAAATCAGCTTATAGTCTTATGGGCACTCCTTTGTAGGTAACTGTCTCCTTTTCTCTTGATGCTTTTCAGATTCTCTCCTTACCTCTAATCTTGGCTAATGTAATTATGATGTGCCTTGGTGTGTTCCTCCTTGGGTCCAACTTGTTTGGGACTCTCTAAGCTTCCTGGACTTCCTGAAAGTCTATTTCCTTTGCCAGATTGGGGGAGTTCTCCTTCATTATGTTTTCAAATAAGTTTTCAATGTCTTGCTCTTCCTCTTCTCCTTCTGGCACCCCTATGATTCAGATGTTGGAACATTTAAAGTTGTCCTGGAGGTTCCTAAGTCTCTCCTCATTTTTTTGAATTTTTGTTTCTTCATTCTGTCCTGTTTGAATATTTCTTTCTTCCTTCTGCTCCAAACTGTTGACTTGAGTCCCAGTTTCCTTCCCTTCACTGTGGGTTCTCTGTACATTTTCCTGTATTTCACTTTTCATAGCCTTCATTTTTTCCTCGATTTTGGAGCCATACTCAACCAATTCTGTGAGCTTCCTGATTACCAGCGTTTTGAACTGTGCATCTGATAAGTTGCCTATCTTTTTGTCACTCAGTTATATTTTTGCCGGAGCTTTGGTCTGTTCTTTCATTTGGGCCATTTTTTTTGTCTCAGGAAACCTGTTATATATTAAGGGGCAGAGCCTTGGTGTTCACCAGGGTGGGGTAACCCACGTCACTGGGTTTTGATGCTGTATGTGGGGCAGGGGTCCAAGAGGGAACAATGCTGCTGCTTCTGCTCTCTGCCAGATTTCAGTCACATCTGCCACTTCCCCCAAGCAAACTGCTGATTCCTGGGTGGGTGCGTTTGTGTACGTTCTAGGACCCTGTGGGTCTCTCCAATGAACTCTCCTGTGAGGCTAAGGGCTTCTCCTGCCACCTTGACCCCCACAGGTGTTTTCAGTCAGAGGATTGAGGCTTTATTTCCCCGAGTTGGAACCGTGGGTTACATGGTCTGCCTCATTCCCCAGTTGTTCCTCCCAGTTTATCTGCACGTGAAAGTGTGACCTCCCAGTCTGCAATCCACTGCCTCACTGCAAGTCCTCTCCACCCAGTTCTCCACCCCTCCTACCAGTCTGGATGAATGGGGTTTTTTTTATTTTAATTGTTATTACAATACAATTTTCTATCTTTTACTCCCATCCCAGCCCACCCACCTAGCCCTCCCCTACCTCCCATTTCCACCTGCTCCTAGTTTTTTATCCATGTGTTCTTTATACTCATTCCTGTAAACCCTTCCCCTTTTCCCCTGAAATTCCCTCCCCTCTCCCCTCTGAACACTGTCAGTCTTCTTTAACTCCTTAGTTGTTGGACTTCCATACAGTTCAATTTTCTGTCACTTCTGGTTGTTTTTTGTTTTTAAATTTGTTGTTGTCCTTCTTTTGGTTGTGCGAGGAGGCACAGTGTGTCTACCTATGCCTTCATCTTGGCCAGAAGTCCCTATGTTCTCTTCTAAGTGATCGGGATACATCAATGAGCAAGACAAATATCCCTGTGTTCAGAAAGTTCATGGTCCAGCATGGTTTCCTTGTCTATAAAACGTTGGTAGTGACAGCATCTTAGTAGTTATTTTAGAAGAAATGAAGTAATGTATATTAAGTATGTATCACAGTACCTTACATACAATAACTATATAATAAATCATAGCTACTGCTATTATTATTGTTAGTAAAGCCAGTTTGTCTGTATCTGAGTATCAGAAGCAGAAATAGATATGAGCCAACAATCCTACTTCTGGATACATATCCAAAGGAAATGAAATCATTATCTCAAAGACATTTCTGTGCCCCTATGTTCAAAGCCATGTTATTCACACTTCACCATGGTATGGAAACAATCTCAGTGTCCATTGACAGATGAGTGGATAAGAAAATATGTATAGGAATATTATTCAACCTTTAAAAAAGGTAAATCCTGCCTTTTATAACAACCTGAATGAACCTCGTCACGGGAGGAATGCTGTTACGCTAAGTGAAATAAGGCAGAGAAAGATAAATACTGCATGGATTAAATTATTTGTGGAATCTAAATAAGCCAGACTCAGAGAGGAGAATGATAATTTCCAGGGGCTGGGGTAGAGAAAATGGGGAGAGGTGGGTAAAACTTACAGTTATAAAATGAATAAGGTCTGAAGATCTAATATATACCATAGTGACTATACTTTGGTGTGACTATAGTTCATAACACTATACTGAACAACTGAAATTTGCTATCAGAGTAGAACTTAAATGATCACACCAAAGAAAAAGATAAGTATGCATTAACTCAATGGTGGGAATCCTTTTACTATGCATGAGGGAGGACCCCCCCAAAACGGAATTATGTTCTGGAGGGCAAGTCCCTTTTTATACATGTCCCCCACACTGGGCGAGTGTTCTAGGAACCTATCTGTGTCAGTGTGCCAGCTGGCACTGTTGTGAGAAGCTGCATTTGGCTTCAGTGAATTTTTTTTGAAGACTCAACGTGTTTGCCCATTTCACGATGGGTGATTTATGAGCACACCTGCCCGCACTGTGCTGGGTGTTAAGCGGTTTTTGACCCGAAAAGGCATGACCCTCCTGTCCCACCCCTGCCTATTCACCCGATCTTGCCCCACGCAACATTTTTGTTTCCCCATGAAAAATGTCCTCAGAGAGAAAGTTTTGCCAATGTGGAAGAGGTGAAACAAAAAATGACAGAAGCACAAAAAGGGATCAAAATTGATGAGTTCAAAAACTGTTTTGATCAGTGGAAGAAACATCTCGGTAGGTGCATTGCATCAAATGGAGAGTACTTTGAAGGTGACTGAAGTTGAAACATATAAGAATAAATACACAAATTTTTATAAATAAATTCTGAGTTTTGGGGGCCATCCCTCACATATACACCAAATCATCGATTTAAATATATTACAATTTTATCTGTCAATTATACATCAATAAAGCTGGGAAAATAAAGAAGCAAAATAGAAAAAGTGAGGTTGTTCATTATAAAGAACAGCTAATACTGAATACTTTAATAAAGTACCTAATTGATCAATTAACTTTTTCCTCATCATTTCAAAATTGAACACAAACTTACTAAGAAAATGTGGAAAAGGTCCTTGTTGGTGTGGCTCAGTGGATTGGGTGCCAGCCTGTGAACCAAAGGGTCGCTGGTTTGATTCTCAGTCAGGGCACATGCCTGGGTTGCAGGCCAGGTCCCCAGTAGGGAGCATGTGAGAAGCAACCACACATTCATGTTTCTCTCCTTCTCTTTCTCCCTCCCTTCCCCTCTGCCTAAAAATAAATAAATAAATAAATAAATAAATAAATAAATAAATATTGTTTAAAAATAAAGAAAATGTGGAACAGATCATTCCCTCTGGGTTTTTTTTTTTATTTTGGGGTTTTTGTTGCTGTTGTTGTTATGATTACCATCAGTATTTTGAGTACTTGGACCACTAAGCATTTGGCTCCCAGAGCTGGCTGCTCCTCCAAGGACTTTTTGGCTATTGGTCATGATTTACACATTATCAGGACCTCTGGCTCCATATACAATTTTACTTCTTTTAAGCAGCTTTAAACATAGACCCTGAAAAAAATGGACTGCCTTGTCCTTGTAAATTGATACAACCCCTCTGGCAGTAAAAGTCAAGAACCATAAAAATGTTCATTTGCCTTAACCCAGTCACCCCACTGATGGGGATTCATTCTAAGGAAATAATTAACAGAAGAAAAAAGGGTTTTCAACAGAAATGTTCATGACAGCAGGGTGGTGAAGGGTATTATGGTATAGCATAGCTCATTAAAATATTATGTAACAACAATGATCACTAGGAAGATGTGGAAAGCCCATCAGTATAGTTGCAAGTGAAAAACATGGAAATCTATGAATCCTATGGTCTCAACCACTTCAAATTATAGAAAACAACACTGGGAAATGTTTTTTTCTCAAATTTCCTTTAGTGTTCTATAATGCAAACTATAAAATACAGAAATTAAGAAAGAAAACTCAAATATGTGTCCAATACTACCCTGTATACTTGATACTTAATAACTGCTCCCAGCTCTACTTCTCCTTAGTTCTCTGACTTGGGGCAACTAATTTAACCTCTCTGAACCTGTTTCCTCATGCAAACGTGAATATAATAACACCAACTTCCTAAGGACGTTGTTGGGATTTCACGAGATACTACGCACATGGGGGATGCCCATTGCTTGGGACATGGGAGGTACTTAATAAATACTGGTTCCCTTTCTTCCACGCCTATTGCTTTTGCTGCCGGCTGTTTCTATCTCTGCACTGGTCATGAAACACCTAGGACCTAAACCCCAAAGATAACGCAGAAGTTGAATGTACCTATAGGATGACAAATATCCATGGGAACTGAAGCAACAGTTCAGTCCTACCTGAAATGATAACATCACTTGCGGTGAAGACAGGGGTGCACTTCAACTCCTACCCGTCTCAGAGGAGGAGGGAGAGCAGGGTTTGGGGTCCTTTTGCCTGTGGGCCTCCTTTGGACTCTAGACCTGAGCTCAGAGAACAGAGTGGTGTGAATCCAGGTCAAAGCAGCCTGTGTTGTAAAGATCAGAAGAGGCTGCTAAGATGAGAAATGTGGAATTCATTGCCCTGTTGTCCAAAAGGATCAGAACATGATTGGATGTGGACAGAGTTTTGGCTCTAGATTTGTAAAAATGGTGGAGCCTACTGGCACCCCATTGCCTGGGAAATTTGACATCATCCCTAAAGAAAATAAAATAGATAGTGCTTATTTATTGAAGCGTAAGTCTTAAACATTTGACTTCAGAATATAAAAATAAATGTGTCCTTTCTGCCACGTGCTTTGAATGAGAGTTGGCGTCTTGAACACCCCCAGCCTGGTCTCAGTGACTAGTCCAGGATGGGCATGTGATCGGAGCCACATCAAGCAGAGTCCTTCCCTGAGACTTTGGTGGACTTAAAGGAAGAAACTCCCTAGCAAGGAGTGAGCCCAGGCGCCAGCAGCGGCTGTGCTGAAGCATGTGGAGAAAGCCGGCCTAAGGGAAGAAGACCTGTAGAACTTGGGGAATCTTTTCCACTCCAGAGGCAAGGTGTTAATGGCCCAACTCTTATTCATAAGGTTTCCCACCAAGTCTATCACTCGTGCCCAGATATTTCCTTTCTCCCCTGTCAATTCCGGGTTTAATTCACCTTTAGACCATCTTAGCTCTGAGGGGTCTTTCACAGTCTCTGGTCTGTGTGTGTGTCTGGATCATATTTATTCTCACTGGCATCGGAACGGACACTTCCACTCTCACCTGGTCTTCAGACAGTGACCCACCGAAGGACAGAGGCTTGGGGCTCTGGGGCTCTGCCTCACTGGATGGGTGACAGAAAGCATGCACAAATGCACTTTGACGGATGGTACTTCTCATCTCCTTCCCATGATGTGACACCATCTTTCTCTGCTTCTTTCTTCAGTGCTCCATAGAGTGTGGGAGCGGGACCCAACAGCGGGAGGTGATTTGTGTTAGGAAGAATGCAGATGCCTTCGAAGTGCTGGACTCCTATGAATGCTCTTTCCTGGAGAGACCCCCCAGCCAGCAGTCGTGCCACCTCAAGCCTTGTGGGGCCAAGTGGTTCAACACAGAATGGAGCATGGTAAGTTGTAGGGGACCGTTCTGCCTGGCGTGGGCCCAGCTCCTACTCAGAGATGCATAGGACCCACGCCCACGGATAGGTTCTCCCATGGGTAATCAGGCCTGCAATGTGCCTAGGCTGCTTTGAGACTTGCTTTTGCTAAAACTCCCTCACCCTGAATTGAGGCAGCAAACGTTTACTGCAAAGTAATTTCCTAAAATCCATGCTAAACCTTCTAAGGACGAGTATAACTAGTTCAACTACTTTTCCCTTTTCATTTGAAAATATCCTTCTTCTGTGATGTGATTAGCAGCATCAGCTCCTTTGTTTTCTGTAAAAGGTAACCACCTAAAATGAACCTGTGCATAGTAAATGAGGACCATCCTGTAATGTGCCCAGAAAAAAAATAAAGGCCTGTCATGGCGGAGGCAGTGGCTTTTGCTCCCCTTGAGAGTGTAGCCACGCTCACCCTTTTCCTCCACAGGACTTGGTAGTCTGTGTGAATGTCTCATGCCTCATCCACAGTGTGGTGAACCCCATAAGCCCGGGTCTGCATCAGTAAGTCAGGAGGTTGTTGAGGGAGATTGCATTCATATATCGGTCTCCTGCTTTCCTCCCTCACATGCACCTGGGCCACCTACCAGGTGCCAGGCACTGGGCTCAGCCCTCGAGTGCATTCCCTACAGCCATCAGTCCAGTTGGTCACTGTCGGGGCGCCCCAGACACAGCCTGCTCGGTGGATGGAGCCTGAGGCAGGGACCATCTTGATCTCTAAACTGCGGAGGCATAAAGCAGTGACTCTCACGTTTCAGCATGCAGAAAAATCAGCTGGGATCTTGTTAGAAAAGATCAATTCTGGGTGCACCAAGGAGTGTGAGTTTCGAACAAGCTCCTCAGGAGAGTTGGATGCAGGCGTCCTGGGGGCGCACTGTGGGACTGGTCCTGTTTTTCTCTTTGAATTGGCTGCTGGGAAACTCAGAGCTAAAATGTGGGCCATCTCTAAGACAGAGTTTACCAGACCTTATAAAGTGGAGTTTTCCTACTTCTGTCCTCTTTTTACACCAGTTTTCCCACTTTCTTTATACCTTGTAGCCCTCGAAGCATTTCTGAAGCCATCTCAGACTCTTTCTGCAAGGCAGAGGGCAGTGTGGAAGCGATGAGAAGCAGAGAGTGGGAGACAGAGACACAGCAGATACAGAAATAATAGGTTGTTAGGAATGAAGTGGGAAAGCATGGAAATAGTGGTAAACCACCACCCCCCTTTTTTCAAGTAGAAGAGAGTTTATTTTCAAGAAACCTCCTAAAACAGAAAGCCCCCTCAGGGCGCCAGTGCGGTGGCTGCTCGAGGCACTGGCCGCTCTCCTCACTGCGGACCCTCGGGGCGGCGCTCGCTCTGCTCCGCCGCATTGCTGACCTCCACCTGCGGCTGCGGTGAGTCGGGGTGGAGGCCAGAGCCTTTCTCAAAACCACTCAAAGGCGATAAAAGGGATTTTGCTTATAAAGTATATGAATAAACACTGAAAAGAAACAGGGAGAGCTGCGTGGCGAGCCATACCCCAGAGGCAGCGGGAAGGACGGGGTGCCCAGGTTCAGGGCCGTGCTGTCAACGTCCGGAAAATGGAACTGAATTACTTTGATGTCAGCCAAGGCCCTGAGAACACACAAACCAACTGCTACTTTCTTCCCCCACTTGGTCTGGAGAGTCTAGAAAGGGCCAGACACGCCAGGTCCCATCACAGGAGACAAACTCTGAAAACGCCCGGCCGGAAGCGGCCCCGAGGTCCCTCCGCAGGTCAAGGCGGAGCCTCTGGCGACGACGCTGCTCAGCAGCGAAACGAATGAGCGATTGGCGCCTGAACACCATGGACGAACTTCACATGAATTTTCCTAAGTGAGGAAAGACCCCAAAAGCTGCAAATGGTATGATTTCCTTTATGTAATGTTCTGTAAAAGGCAGAACTGTAGGGACAGACGCCTGATCAATGAGCGCCAGGGAACTCGGTGGGCTGCGTCTCACTGCAAATAACAGCAGGAGGGACCTGTCCTGTGTGATGGGACCTGGGCGTGAATGATAATGACCAAGACTGTGAGGGAACCTGGATGTCTCTGAACGTGCCTTGTTTTATAAGAGTGAGTTTAAAGTTGAGTTTAGAACTAAGTAAACACTTTATATCATTATCAAATGAAATGAAATTTAGAAAAACAACCCCTAATCATGGAGAAATGAGATAAAACAAATTAACCTCAGTATATACTCAGTTGGTGGCCTCAGTACTACTGCACGCAGCACTTCGACTCTGCATCCCGAAGAATAAAGGAGCTGCAGGAAAACGCCGACGCTGCCTGCAGCAACCACTTTCTGAGTGGCAGGGATGTGCTGTGGTCCGAGACAGCTGGGCGTACAAGGAGGGATGAACGAGTAATATACTTTATCGTACTATGATGATAAATACATGCGTGTGATAACACAATAGTATGACTCCATTATACCCAGTTTCCTTGAGAAACAGAGCTCTCAACTTAGGTGAGAAAAGATATAGATAAAAAAGACAGGTGACATTTAAGAGCAAATCCTGTTGCCCTGAATTTGAATTAGAAACATCAGTGTGAGCTCATAAATTAATCTATCTTACTTCCCTACTTTTATCCACTGAAAGAGCCTGGAGACAACGAGCATTCCAGCAGCACAGGGCACACCTATCAGCCAGAATGTGGTTCCAACAGAACCCCGTCCACTAGAGGAACCAGGAGTTCTTAGATAAATGGCTGACTCCAGGTCTGGGACCATATACATATAAATTAGATATCTTTTTATAATGGCAACAAAGAAGTTCTCAAAGGCACCTGAGTTTCTGGCCAAAGGGCTTAAGAACCAACTTTTAGAGGCTCCTGCCAGCCACTGATGGGCACCAGTGAGCAGCAGGAAAAATAACAACTGCCACAGACGGAGACACATCCCATGTGCTCAATCCACCCGTTTATAACTATAAGAGACTGACAGGTCTCCATTAGAGGATGTAGCGGCAACCAACTCATTATTCACCTCTAGGTCAGTAAAGAGTGAGTGTGCAGGGCATGGCTGAGGGTGGGGAACCTTTAGAAAAGATTCCAGCTAGGAAAAGAAGATTTGATAGAACGTTATTCCAACTTCTCAACCTCGAATGAACTAAAGCATCTGGGCCCTGCTCATCAGTGATTGATGATGTCCCCCAAGAGAGACAGTCAAGCACATCCTATGAAGTGGTCTCACCACAAAAAAAGTCAAACCTGCACTTGTCGAGGCCTCTTCTAGCTCCAATTTCCAATTTGCAGGAAACACCGAAGACAGAAGACCACGTTCAGCTGTACCATGGATGCAGTCAGCAAAATCCTGACAGTGGGAGGCTCTCCCGGACAACATAACTCGGTGCAGGGGGAGGAAGCAGAGAAGAGGGGGATGTATGGGTTAAAAGTCGTGTGCGCAGACCTGATGTGGATCCTAATTTTTAAAAAACTATATTACAAAAATCTATTAGATTCACAAGACAAGTGAAAATAGGAACACTGAATATCTATAGGGGTGGGCACATGAAGAGTTTTTCCTTGTATTATTATTTATTAATTATTGCATTATTTTCTATACAAACAACTATAAACCTACCTTTGCCCACCCCTGTATTTAAAAATAATACAGAACTACATATTGGTAATTTCTCAATGTAATAGTGGTATAGTGGTAATTTTTATAGAGTCCTTGTGCTTTAGAACTACAAACTGAAATACTATGGAAGACATGAGATGATGTCTAGATTTGCTTCACGATGGCCCAAGGGGTGCCTTGGCTGGTATGGCTCAGTTGGTTGGAGCATCGTCCTGTAAACCAAAAGGTCACGGGTTTTATTCCCAGTCAGGGAACATGCCTGTGTTATGGGTTTGATTGTCTCTTATTGGGGTGTGTATGAGAGAGAGGCAATCAACTGGTGTTTCTCTTCCTGCCTTCTCCCTACCTCCTCTCTAAAATCAGTAAGTATGTCCTTGGGTGAAGATCAGAAATAATAACAGCAAGAATTCGAGGGGCGGACTTGGGCAGGATGTAGGTGGGACACAACTTGCCACGAGTTGTAGGTGTTGAAACTGGCTGGTAGCTGCGTAAGAGTTTGTTTGAATATTCTGTCTCCTTTTGGAGATGTTGGAAATTATCCCATATCTGCCCTCTGCAGTATGCTGGGCTAATAGGCTGCCAAGAAATCTGACTGTCTCCCTGTGTCCCCACACAGTGCTCCAAGAGCTGCCAGGGGGGCTTCCGGGTCCGTGAAGTGCGTTGCCTGTCAGACGACATGACCCTCAGTAATCTCTGTGACCCTCAGCTGAAACCAGAAGAGAAAGAATCATGTAACCCTCAGGACTGTGTCCCTGACGTCGGTAAGTAGGGATCCCCCCGCCTTGGAGTAAAGATTCACCTCTGTTAAGCTCAGTCAACTTCTCTAGTGTGAAAATGCCACACCCACCTCGGTGTCTCTGTGACCTTGTGCATAGTCATAGAGTTCAGGGGTCAAAGTACTTTGGGGATGATGCATTTTGTGGGTGGCTTGGATCGCCACCCACAAAAGGTAAACTTAAATGTAGGCTGATTACAATGGGAATGCATTCAGAGACTTGGTTCCATCATCCTCAAGTCAGGGCAGTGAGATGTCAGTGTCATGTTTAAAGAAAAAAGAAAAATGCAAGCTTTAGTCTAGCCTGTAGTCTGGGATGGGCAGCAGGGCCGGGCCCAGCGCCCTCGCTGCGCACTGTCTTCCCCGCGGTTGCTGTCCCTGTGTTCACGGCATTTTGTTCTCCCTGCTCCAGACGAAAGCTGCAAGGACAGGTACTACAACTGCAACGTGGTGGTGCAGGCCCGCCTCTGCGTCTACAACTACTACAAGACTGCCTGCTGTGCCTCCTGCACTCGAGTGGCCAACAGGCACCCGGGCTTCTTGGGAAGCAGATAACACCCTGCACCCACCCACTCGCCGGCTGAGCAGCGAGTCTGTGAGCAGGGTGACCGGCGGGCTGCTGCTCCTCCTGGGGCACCCTGGCCCAGGGTGCTGCCAGCCGATGGGTCTCCGGCCCCACCTTCATAAAGTGTGCACGCGGTGCCGGGAGCAGAGCTGCCTTGGCCATGAGCATCACGCAAACTGACGATCCCTCCTCGGGAAGCCTGGCACCCACTAACACACTCTGCGAAAACCAAGCAGTGGGGCAGGCGTTAGGGCAGCTCTCAGCCAACTCCCTCCTGGCACTTTCTGAGTCAGTGAGCACCCTGAGTGGGTGGGCACTGCCTCCTCCCTGGTGCTGCTGGCCTCTCCAGAGTCAGCGGCCCCTACCCCGGGGCCCCACACGGAGTCTCTGAGATGCCTGCCTCCCTCTGTTACCTCAGCCCGACTGTGCCTGTCTTCAGTCTCAAAGACATTAGGCTGTTTTCCTGCCTGATGACACAGGTATCTCATGTCACTGTAGTGCTTTATTGTTTCAGTTATATTCACAGTTGTATTACCCCATAAGCGGCTCACCACATCCCAGAAGGGGGGCAGGAAATGAGTCATTGTCCTCATTTTACTGACAAGGAAACTGAGACTCATTGACCTGCCAAGCACATTTACTGTTCAGTGGCAGAGCTGAGTCCCAACGCCATCATCTGACCACAAACCCTCGGCCTGAGGCTAGTCCAGAAGTCTCAGGTCTCCAGGATGCAGCTTCATTTCAGGCCAAGAGGCTGACAAGTTTCCCAATCAGCAAATAAAGCCCAGGCCTTTGCATCTCCACACCCCCCCCCACCCCCGCAGCCAAAGGTCAAAATGTCACCCCAACAGCAGGAGTTTCAGAAGTCTGCTTCCGGGTACCCCTCCCCCACAAGGTCACAGAGCCTGGCCACAGGCCTCCTGCAGGCTTTGTTAAACGCTGTCTTGAAGGAGCTGTCCGGGACACCATAAAGCCATTGGGTATCAAGGTGATCACCTGAAATGCTGATTTCACTCCCCAGTGAGTTATTTCCCCTGGAACCGCAGGTCAGGTTCCCTTAGGTGCAGACTTCCAGAGCTGTGAGCGGCTGGCATTCCTCAGCCAGCATCCCCCCACCCCCCACCCCCGGCTGTTCCCCACACACCACCCCGTGGAAAGTCCACCCAACCCATCTCGGCAAAAACATTATGTTTATATGAGAAAGAATCTGCCTTTGGTCTTTCTGGTTTGATTTATGGATTTCCCTCTATGCCTTCAAATTCTCCCTCCCTCCCTCCCTCAGTGACTCCCAGCCACGTGCCCCTCCTCCCGGAATGCGCACTGAGACCGAAGGGAGGGGGCTGCGGACCCGGGCCGCAACGCAGGGTCCTCTTCACTCACTGCTCCCAACTCTGTAGTTCCAGAGGCTGGGGCAGGGTGCTGGGGCTACTGAGAAGTGAACTATATAAAAAATCCACTAATTCACCCATTAAGAAAAATATCAGGCTAAACAAAGTGTAAGCTTACAGAAAATTTACCTTATTTAGTGCCACGGCCCTGAGCCTATTTCCCATTTAAAGCAAGCCTTAGCAATTGACTTTCTCCCATGAGCCCTTTCCAGGGGTGTCCAGCCCCAGCCCTCGGGCTGCATGCGGCCCAGGATGGCTAGGAATGCGGCCCAGCACAAAATTGTACATTTACTTAAAATGTTTTTTTTTACTCATCAGTCTTTGTTAGTGTTTATGTATTTGATGTGTGGCCCAAAACAACTCTTCTTCTTCCAGTGTAGCCCAGAGACCCGAAAGGCGGGATGCCCCTGCCGGAAATCTGCTGTTTAGATGATCACTTGCACCTTTGGAGCCAGTATTGCCAGCCAGGCATGACACACTCCGTTAGGTTCCCACTGTCCTTGAGCTTTCAGAAACCCTCATGGCCTTTCTGTGGCTGTCCTCTTCCTGGGAGCCCCAGCCACCACTTCTCAGAGGCACCCCCACCTCTCCTGGTCCTTCCGGGACCCGTGCAGAGAAGCAGGCAGGAAGAGGCCCAGCTGCTGGCGCCCACCAAGCATATGGGTGACTCCACCCAGTGCCCACCCTTCTCCCTTCACTGCTGGCTTTCGCTTCTAGTCACAGGGGAGTTTTTCCTGGAGGCAGCTGCTCTCAGATCTCACTGAGCAAGCCAGTCACTTGGAGGGGTCCATGGAAGAGGCGGTCTTTGCCTGTGGGAGGGCAGGTCAGGGTCACTGAGCAGGGAGCAGGAAAGCTGATTTCAGCTCAGTTTAAGAAGAAACTTTGTGGCACCCAAGCTGACAGTCCAGGTAGGGCCACCGCTCGTGACTGTGCTCCCTGTCCTAAACGGGGCTTCTCTGCCACGCAGCAGGTGGTGTCCCAGGTCCTTCCTCCTCAGGATTATCACAGCAGGCAAGCTGATGACGGCTTTGTCTCTTTGACATCTGACAGTGTCCCGTGGCTCCCAGATGTCACCCACCAATTCTTTAAAAGCACAGTGACCCTTCCACGAGATTGGCCATCCTGCCAGTTGTAGAATTGGGCAGGAGCCAGTGGATCAACCTTGTGACTGCCAGAGGGTAGAGGGGGGTGAGAAGCCTAAAGTTAGGGAGTTTTCTCCTCCAACAAATAGTCATGCCAGTCTTGGGAGTCATGTATCTCTGGAAAGGTCATAAATTACTAGAACTGGTTTTACCAACTTACTTGTCTTAGAAATCCAATTGTTACTAATGTCCTAGCTTTTCATGTCCACATCTAAATGCCTTTGTCCTTAGCACAACACATCCGATAAAGCCCTTTGCTGTTTCCAGTGACGACTTTCCTGGGGGCGGGGTCTAAGGAGAGCTCACCTGTGATAACCGCTCCCTGCAAACTCTTCTTCCCCTCCCTTTCCTGCACCTCGTTACTTCGCCCTCTCCTCTCCACTACCTGCCACCCCTTCTCAGGTTCCTCCATGTCCCTTAACTGGCCACAGTGCAAAACAGAGATTTACATCTGCCTCCACTTTATTGCTTCCATGTACTGGATTGCCTCATTCCCTTCCGTGGATTTGAAAAATTAGGCGAATTTAAGCTGTTGTATGTTTTTCTCACAAACATCAACAAAGCTCCAAACAGAAATAGTTTGCTTTTTCACTTTTACTTATTGGAAAAGGAAACTGTGCCTCTCACAGCCTAAGCCAAGGCCATTTAATGAAGTCAGTTTTTCCCATTCTCAAATTGACTTCCATGACTAGCGAGACACCACGCTACAGGAAATGCTGTAAGGCCCACCGCTAGGGGAAGTCAGCTCCGCTCGTTGAAGGCATCTGCGGTGCCTCTGACCAGCGAGCGGAGAGCCCGGAGGAGCAAGGTCTGCCTCCGCTTAGACGCTCAGACGCCTGCCCTGCGCAGGGACTCTGAACATGCCGGCTGTCCCTTTGCTCACTTGTTCGGTCCAGGGTTCTTCTGAGTTTTCCTTTTTCATTCCCTTGCATATGTCATTTACTGATCCTCAAAGTGTTTAGCATTCAGCACTTTCTCCTTTAAAACAAATGACCTTACGGATGGATAAAAATTTGGAAACACAAGCTTAATTTGTTTTCATCAAATTGTGTGGCAGAGAAAGATATCCAGATATTACTAGTATGGCTAGTACATTTCTAAACCAAAGTCTTTTTTTAAATATGACCATTTTAGAGTTTAAATACTGGTTTTCTACTGTGGAAGAAGACACAAATAAAAGTGGTACAAAGAAACGGGACTTACCTTAAACAGACCTAATAATCAAACCTGCAGGCGCCGAGGTCAGCGTGGCAGGAGGGGCCAACGCTTGGCCGGTGCCGCACGGCTGGCGTGGGAAACAGCGCCTCAGCGATGGGAGTCGTAGGCAGCAGCACATTGGAGAGCCACCAGCTTAGGCAGCAGGTTCTGGATCCAAAAAGATCTGAGAGACACAAAACATTTAAGCTCCATAAGGAGAAAACAGCAGTGAAAGTCACACCACATTGCTTACGACTGTGGGGGAGCTGCAGAAGACACCGATGGTGTGACGTTCAGGCAAACCCGGTCCTGATGAGGATGCAGGTGGTTAGAAACAGGGCAAAGGACTCTGTGAGAATGTTTAACCTGCAGAAGAAGAGACTTTGGGACAGCTGTCCTAGAACCGGGAGATAAGCTATGGGGAGGCAGATTTTAATGCTTGCAGAAGAACCGCCTTTCTGCAAGTTAGAACATTCAGACAGTAGAGGCCTCTCTGGTGGGTGGCAACTGACCTATCACTGAGGTCCCAGCAGAGGCTGAGGGGCCATTTGTCAGGGATGCTGGAGAGGGGATTCAAGCAGCCAGCTGGGGCAGGATGCCTTTGAAGTCTGAGTTAGGGTGGCTCTATAAGTAGAACAGCTTTAAGTGATTCGCCAGGTCTGCAGGGGCAAGTGCGGTCGCACGTACTTCCTGCTTCTGTGTCTGCTGTTTCAAATCCAGTGTCCCACCCTGCCCCAAGCTACACGTGGCCGTGAGAGAACCACTAGCAAATCGGTCAGAGCTGCCCTGACCGGTCCTGCTTCGTAGCTGAGTAACCAAGTGTCCCCAATGGCCAGTTCCTTGCCCAGGGCCACACACCTTGATGGTGGCAGAGCCTCAACTAGACTAGAACCCTCTAATACCATCTCTCTTTCTCAGCTCACCTTGCTTTCTGGCACCTCTGCGGGAGCAAAGTAACCCTCCCCTCCCTGAGCCATCCCACAGTCCTGGCTCTGTGCAGGGGGTGGCAGTGGAGACCTCCACGTGCTAAGGAAAAGTGGCCATGGGGAAGTGGGGGACTTCCAGCTGGCTTTCTCAGCCTCTTCCAGGTGGCGAGCCCTGGTCGCAGGGACGGGAAAGCCAGTCCGCTGCAGTCGCTGACTCCCACCTGCCCTGACTCCCAGAGCCCCACCGTTCAGCTTGACAGAAGGATATACTTTGTTATAACTTATTATTTGTTCTTGTAAATACAAGATGTTTATAGGAAATTTGTATTCTGAACTCTTGGCAGAATGAGTCACTACACCAAAATAGTTCTATTATTTAGAATATGTTAATTTTAAATGGTTCTTATAGGTATTTATTTACATACGCAACCACATTTGTGTAAAATTATTTGATCTTACTAACCCAGCCTCCCAGAAAGTTGCTACGCAATGTCTTATCCTAAGTCCATAGTTACAATTTAGTATACTGATTAGTCAAACTCCTTGGGTTTTAAGATCAAATATAAATTACTCTGCTTTTGACTTGCTCAGTGGATTTTGCAAACCCTGGCATTATACCTGAAACAGGTCTGTCTGGATTGCCACCTTTCCATCTTAATAGTGTATTTGGTCACATAACCGGCCCTCTCTTTGTCGTGACCCAAACACTTGGAAAAGGAGAGATGATGGCCGGCTCCATCTCTTCTCCCTGTCTTGCCTCCTTCAGCAGGGTCACCAGCAGTGAGTCGCTGGAGGCTGCAGTAGCGCCAAGGACGAGGACGAGGCAGACTCCACTCGCAGGGGCAGGTGGGGCGTGTCTCAGGGGTCCCTGCTGGGACGGCTGCAGTGGGGGCTCTGGGTTGCCCTGTCGGCTAACTGTATAGTCAGGAGCAGGGAACCCACTGAACAGTCCAGCGACTCACGTCACTCTGTGGTGCCACCTTATTGTTTAAGGAGGTGGAGAGTGGGGGGAGAATTATGAGTAAACACAGTCTGTTTTTCTCTTCAGCAAAAGTGACAACTATTTTTGTGTATGACTAATTTATTTTTATTGTAAAAATACATTAAACTGATTAAAAGATCAGCTTTCTTACCACGTTTGTGCTTTCTCGGACCTTATTCCACTTCTACTTAAGTTGCTTCAGAACCAGCCCCTCTATAAAGAAGAACTGAGCCCTCTAGCAGGGGGTGGGCTGGGCTGTGGGACTTGGGCTCTGGGTGCCCTGCGGGCGGCTGGGCCACTTGGGGAACGGGGGCCGCCTCAGACACCAAGGATGCCAGCCTGCTGGGTGACGTGAGCCCCAGCCCTGGCTGTGTGTGAGTCATCAGAGGAGCCTAAGAGAACACTCACGAATGTTGGACACCCCCAGGATTGCCCTTTTCCAGGGATTTCTCTTTTTTTTTTATTTAAAAAAAATTTTTATTGTTGTTCAAGTACAGTTGTCTGACTTTACCTCCACCTCTTCCTCCCACCCCCGCCATCCCCACCAGGAATTTCTTTAAACACCCCCTTGGCGGGAGAAAAGGTTGGGACCCACTGTGCCCATTTAGTGTGGCTCCACCTCAACTTGACTAAAACTTCCTCCGACTCCGCTGAGCTGACTTCACCTTGGTCTTGGGTTTAGGTCACCCCGGTGCTCACTGAAGTGGAATACGACCCAGGTGGTGATACCTATTGAAAGTTACCCCGCACCAGAGAGAGAGCCTGGCAGCCCCCGTCTCTGCCCTGGGCTCCATGCCCACAGCGCCTCCTCGGCGACTCTCGGAAATTCATTCTTATGCCTGCGGTGTGCTTCCCACCCTGCCCGCCACCTTTTCTGCCTGGAAAAGTCTCCACTTATTCTGTTTTTAATTGTAAAGTTCACTCAACATAAAATTTATTATTTTAATCATCTTAAGCATTCAGTTCAGTGGTGTTTAACACATTCAGTGCTGCCTGACCAGCTCGACGGCACCTCCGTTACCCCAAATCCCGTGTACTCCGCAATACTCACGTTGTGCCGGGCACGCTGACTTCATTGCATTGAATCTTCACAGCAGACCTAGGAAGTAGGAATTTATGATCCCCTTCGATGAACGAGAACCTTGAGACTCAGAGAGGTTTAGCCTCCAGCTACCACCTGGTGGCACCAGGAGTAGCGTCCCGCCCCCATCTCCCCGGGGCCTGACACGCTCTGGGCCCAGCACACGGCGGCTCCAGTCTCTTTCTCCACATCAGCACCAATCAGTAACGACAGCTGCGCAAGGACTGGCTGGGGGGCTTAGCCGACGACGACACGTCGGGTGCAGTTCAGTGCGCCCAGGCTCGGTGTGACCGGTCCCATCGTCCGCTGCATTTGAAGACATAGGACCACCATCCAGAGGGAGGCAACAAGCTTTCTCCGCTGTGAGGACCAGGCCCGGCTGGAACCCTTGGGATCCAGTTCCAGGGGCCACACACCGTGCAGGTTGGTTGACCACCAGGAAAGAGCCCAGAGGAGGTGACCAGGATGGTGACTGGGGTGGGGAGGGGGCTGGAGAGGAAACTGTCTTCAGCCATCTCAGGACAGGAGCTACCAGGGACCGGACAAGCACCTGGAGACCGGCAGCAGACCAGCCAAGAAAAGGGACAGGAAGTCAGACTTGGTTCAGAACGAGGCATCCTGTAATACAGGGGTTTGGCGGGACTTCGATGCCATCAAACAGAAGTGACCGGACCTGGGCAGAGGGAAGTTGTGAACACGGTGCGTATTGAAGATAACACAGTGGAATCCCTGTGGAGCTCCTCGGACGTGCTGGGCGGAGCCCGCCAGGCAGGAGTGCACGCCCGCGGCCGCAGCCAGGCAGGAAGGTCACCATGTGCGCAATTTACTCCCACGCGGGTCAGCAGACTGTGCGTGTGCGCACGCGTGTGTGTAGGGACAGAATACTTGCGAATAGGACAAAACACACCACAGTGAACACTAGTAAAGGGTATGTGTGTTCATTACACTATTCTTAATTTTTCGGAGGTTTGACACTTTCTAAAGTAAAAAGTTGGGGGGATAAAGTAAGAGGATAGGCATTAGGAGAACTAATGTGTTTTGCAGTGATTTTCAAATTTGTGTAATAATGAGCACCACCCAGAGAGCGCATCAACGCCCGGTGCTCAGGGCGCAGTGATCCCACACCTTCGAATATCTTCCCGCCGCGCCCGGTGCAGCAGTGGGCCGGGCACCGGCACACCTGCGCACCCGCGCACCCGCGCACCCGCCGCAGGGGCCAGCGCAGCGCCCGTGCGGCCAGCTGCTGCCCCAGGTGTTTCTCACATGGATAATTTATGGAGCACCTACTATGTGCCAGGTATCCCCTCGGTCCTTTACATGATTTAGCTTAATTTCACAACCCTCAAGAAATAAGCACTTCGTTCTGTGACCATTTAAAGAGAAATAAATTGAAGTTCAAAAAGAATAAGTAACTTGACCGAGGACACAACTGATAAGTGGCAGGGCCTACCTTAGGTTTTCATTCAGCTTCACTGTGTAATGAAATCAACTGAAAATTTTTTAAAGTAATGTTGGGAGCCCCCACCTCTCAGATATCCTACCAGGGGTGTCCAAACTTTCGGCGTCTCTGGGCCACACTGGAAGAAGAGTTGTCTTGGGCCACACATTAAATACATTGTGACACATAATCACAAGAAAGATCTCGTAATGTTTTAAGTAAATGTATGATTTTGTGTTGGGCCACATTCACAGCCAAGCTGAGCCACACGCAGGCCGCAGGTTGGACACCCCTGTGTCTAGTCCTTGTTTCCTGAGGTCGGAAACCAGGCATTGTACCCTGGCACTGGCAGGAAGTTCTCAGGCTGGGAGCCACTGGGAAGGGTGTGCGAGTCACCTGGGTCTTGTAAAACTCGGCTTTCTGATTGGGTGACTCTGGGAGGCAGCCTGAGATTCTGCATGTCTTACAAGCTCTCAGGTGAAACTGATGTTTTGAAAATGAGACACTTAAATTAACCCTTAAAAAAGTTGCAGGGTTTCTTGTATTAGAAAGCAGAGCAAATGATTGCTGAGATTCTTTATTAAATAGTCTTCTACAAAGTTGAGATTCTTAGACTTAAGCTACCAGTTTATCCCTTCAATCAATGAAACACACTCTAAAACGGACATCTTCGTACTCATATCATGCACGATTTATTTTCTTATCCAGATAATCTGTGTATCATTCAGGTCTTCATTTGGCGACACTTAACAGAAAATCTGACTGTGCTGACTAGGAATTTGTTTTTCTACTGTAATGAGAAGCCTAGAGGAAAGCAGTTGCTGGCATGGGTTCAGCAACTTAACAGTCGCCAGGCCAGCTCCTTGGCAGTCTCTTCCTCATGGTTGCCAAACAGCTGCTTCTGCACCAGCTCTTACATCATCTTCAGGGCAGGAAGGAGGAAGGGCAATTGTACCTCATTGGTCTCCACCGCTAAAAAAATAAACATGTCCCTAGCACCCCTTTCCCTAGCCAACAAACTTCCACTCAGATCTCGGTGGTCAAAATGGGCTCCATGGTCATCTCAGCTGCAAACCAGAGAAAGGCTTGTTGTGACCAACTCGGGCACTCAGAGTCCCTTGCCAGGTGCTGGACATGCAGCTGCACCGGCACGATGGGTGAGAGGAGCCACACTGCCTGATCGCTGCACCTGTGGAGGCACAGGCTTCTACACAGGAGCAGCCGAGTCCAAGCAGCATACTGGCATCTCCCCCGTGACCGGCCTGTCGGGGAGCTACCCCTGAAACAGGTTCTGGCCGTACATCTCTCTCTATTCCACAAACATTTACTGAGCACACACCATGTGCCAAGCACAGTCTGGAGCATTGGGGTTACCTAAATCCAGCAGACTGTACAAAATGCTGTGCAAACTAAAACATTTGCAAATAAGGAGCCCCCCTGCCCCCCCCCCCAAGAGGCCAGGCAGAGTGGAGGCCACCAGGCTTCTGAAATGAATGGCTTCTCTCCATTGTCTGACAGGTGGGTGGGCAGGGCCATGAGACTTCATCTACGACCAGGCAGGCAGGGAACGCACTCTGACAGCACATCCTCCCCACAGCAGCACAGGACGTTTGCTGCCGCTCGTTCGGCCTCCTGCTCGGCCAGCACCCTTCTCCCCATTTTCTAGCTGGGAAAGCCTCGTCTCAGCCAGACTAGGAAGTTTGTGGTCACACAGGGCATACGCGGCTGAGGAAGTCAAACCCACATCTCTCTCGTTTCAAAGCTTGTGCTTGCTCCTCTTCAGTGCACTGACTCGCCAAACAAATAATCCTCGTGCAAAGCAGCAACCCCTTCAAAACTAAACTTAACCAGGATTCACTCCCTGAGCATGCGCTACACATCACAGCAGATGCTGTTGTGGCGCCATAGAGATTATTTGGCTCTAGATGGAAAGCCGGGGGAGAGAGGGCAGCTTTTCTGTGATATTCACACACACACACACACACACACACACACACACCACTGTCTCTGGGAAAAATGCTTCAAGGAGCCACTTCTACTTCTGTGTCCTGCTTTTCAATGTGAATTCCAAAAATTTGTTCTTCTAAGCCAGAGTCGATCTGCTGTGACCGCTGGCTGGGGTGCAAGAGGGACTCAAAGGTCCAGACTTGCTTGAACTTGACACCAACATCAGCCTCTACTCTCTCCCCCTGACGACTCAGTTCTTGGCTCCACCTGAGCCCTGGGTGGTCTTCCCCTGCGTTTACTTTCATCTTTGCCTTGTGGCTGGAGGGAGCTCGGACCTATGCCCCCCTCACACCCAACTTACATTCTCAGGTAATGCACCCATTTGTCTTGCCAACTACTGTAAAACAAACTACCCCCCACAAATTTAGTGACTAAAACAACTGATTTATTATTCTTTATGATTCTCTGGATCAGAAATTCAGTCAGGGCACACAGGGCACAGCTTGTTTCTCTTCCACGTGACACCCACTGGGACCGACCCTGCAAGGCAGGTCCTCCACTCACCACCTGATGCTTCAGCTGAGGTGGCTGCACCGCCTGCCCAGGGCCCCTGCCCAGGGCCTCAGTTCTCCCTGTTGCAGGAACCCTGGCTTCTCCCAGGTCTGGTCTGGGGGCCTCTACGCCCCCATGGGTCCTCTCCTCGGGCCTCCCCCCACACTGTGACTGTAGGAGGGAGGTCACACAAGAGAAAGAAAGGGGGAGCTACCAGATGTCTCAAAACCTGGCTGGGAGTCCCAGACACCATTTGCGCCTCATTCTAGTGTCCAAGGCCAAACACAGGCCTCCCAGACTGGAGGGGAGGGAGGCGAGCAGCCCCCGAGCCTGCCCCTGGCCTCTGAGTCTGTGCCCTCAGGGCTCCGGCTTTCTCCCTTGGGATTCACTTTCTGTCCCAAGCCTTTATGCCTCCCCAGTCTTTACAGTGACTCACTCACTCATTCCGCAAATATTCATTGAGCGCCTGCTCTGTGCCTGACCCTTGGCCGGCACTGACTGTGGACCAGAGCGCCGAGTGGAGCGTGCATTCCAGTGGGGAAACAAACAGTAAACACACAAAGGGTTCAGGGGGGCCAGGGGAACAAGACAGCCACACGCACGTCTGGGTGAGTGTGATTCAGGCGGAGGAAGGCGCCGGAGCCCGGCCAGGACTGGAGCAGGCGCTGTGTTGAGTACTGAGAGAGCAGGGAGCAGGGAGCGTGGGAGGGGATGAGTCAGGTGCCTTGGAGCCGGGACAGACTTGGCTTCACGTGGGAGGGAGGAGGGGCCTGTCAGGCGTTTGGGCAGAGGAGTGATGGCCTTCGGGTGAAGCCAGTAGCCCTGCATGAACTGCACTTGCAGTACCTGAGGCCAGAGTGCCTGTTTTCCACAGGCGAACTGTTAGCCGTGGAGGCAGCTGAGAAACAACTTCTTGGTGAAAACATTGATTTATGAAAATCCACTTAGTACAATGTAACAAGAGCCATAAAGCTAAATATATCCTTTCACTTAATAATTCCATGCCTGGGAATCCATCCTGGGCATAGAATTTAATAAAACAGTGTCTTTCAGGAGCATTTCTAGAATATTTTTCATTCTGTATTTTAATGTTAATAATAATAATAACCTTGCTACCACAGACATGAATATTTACACTCCATTTTCCAGCTGGCGGCCCCACAGCCACCGTTGTCCTGGCCCAGGGACCAGGCGGTGTCCCTGTCACGGACGGGAGCCGAGCGCTGTGAGGGGAATGGGGTCGAACTAAGTGCTGAACGGTGCGTCACTGACGAGCAGAGGCCAAGTCATGTCACAGACGTGTTGTGTGAGATGACAGTCTGCAGTAGCGTGGGCAGGAAAGAGTGGTCAGTTACTTGCCACCATGTGCCAAACCCAAAACGAGCTTGCACCATTCAGCAGGTCCCTACATCCGTGTTGAGAATGGCAACTGAGTTTCAGCAAAATGTTATCTATCTTATCAATGTGTTGCTGTTAATGTTGTTTTGAAATGATGTTTTTACCTAATCAGCAATTTCATCTTGATTATATAACTGTTCCATAACAGTTATAACTTCTCTACTTAGTTTTATTTCTGTAACATTATCAATAAGCATTAAATTATTTTATTCAGCATTGGGTGTGAATGAAATGATTGTTTTCCTTTAAAAGCTGTCCAAACATGAGCCAAGTGAGAGCAACACTGGAACAACTGGTAGTGCGAAGGAAGCACCAAATGACTGACAACATCTTTTTCTGGTACGGATTCCCTGACCCCGGCCCAGGAAGGACAGGACACCTCTGGCTGCCACAGGAGCAGGCACTGGCATGTTGGTCCCACACAGACTCCAGAATGGGCGGGTCATTTATTCTGGTGGTGACCACACTCTGGGAGATATAACAGGCAGGCGTGCGTCCGGAAAGCTCCCTGGCTCCCAGGTTCAAGGCACCCACACTGCACTGTGACTCGGGCTCTCTTCTGGGCACTCTCAGGCTTTGCCCGCTGTGGAACCTCCCCCAGCTCTGCTCCAGCCTCCCCGCCTCTCTTGGAATCAAGGCACCTCCTCTGCTTCATCCTGCTCTGTACCAAATGTCTGCGGAGTGGAACATGTCCTCTTGGGCCAAGCTGTATTGGCCTAACCTTGATGCTTTCCTACTTTCTTCCCCTACCAGTCGAGTATAACAAGGCCACAAGTCCTGGCTGTGCACAACTGCCTAGTTTCATCCTTCTATGGCAGGCCCTCAGCTGGGGTAGGTTTCCCGGCAAGAACTGAGCAGTCACTCCCAGTCTCAGCTCAGTAAGAGTGTCCCTTCTGCTCAATGTCCCCAAGCCCTGGTAGTCTGGTTCTTGAAGCACAGAAAACCTGAATTCTATTCAAACTTTGTTTCTAGCCATTTTGACAAATCATCTCAACTGTTCTTATGGGGATATAGGAAATCTTCTTTATAGAATACTATATGTTTATTAAAATATATTATAATGTCATAAATCTAGCAGGTGTTCTCATGGATGAAGACACAACCTCAATGTAGACCGTGGGTCTCATCACTCCATCACATAAGCTCCTCTTTGGTTCTGTGGTAGAAAAAAAGAAAACTATTTAAAACACTGAGTAACTTGACCAGAATTCATCACTGAAAGTTTGAATCATCTGCCCAAAGTTGTCAGTACTAATAATATTGTTTTCTTTTCCGCTACTTAAAAAAACAAAAACAAAAACAAAACAAATCTAGAATTTGGGGAGTAAAACATTCCACGGTGCAGGCAAAGCTTTCCTCATGGAGTAACACCTCCATCTTGTGGCTCTTCTGTATACTGCAAGTAGCTCAAGCTCTCCAATTTTATACTGATACCTGCTGGTACAATTACGGGTTTTAGATCTGAAAAAAACTTGAGTTCTAATGCAGTTCCCTGCCTTCACTCAGGTAAGGTTTATTAGCTTCACTATTTCTTCATTGTAAGAGCCCAGAGAGGTTAAGACATCATACAAGGTCACACAGCTAATAAGTAGAGTGTCTTAGTTGAGGCTCCTACAATGTTCTTACTACTTTTTAGGAAGAGGAAAACTTTCTTCGAATAAGATCCTACCAATTATAAAACAGACAAATGCACAGGTGTTCTAGTTGAAGCAACAGAAGGGCCCACCTTTGCCAGCCCCTGTACTCAACCCCTCCTGGAAACCCATTGTCTTATGCCAGGGGCTGCTTCCCTGCTAACCCAATGTGGGAGCACCATTGTGGGAACCGAGGAAAGGCCCCTGGAAAAGATCCCTAGGAAAACATCATTTCATTCTGAAGTGGTTACCTACCTGACCATCTTTCTGTTCTGACCTTGTATTAAAACATGTTCTCTTTCTGTAACAATTATCAGCAACTCTTCATTTTTACATCTCTCTTTCCAGATGATCTCTAAGTTGATTTGTTTTCATTTGCAAGTAAATGTTGTAAACCACCTATGCCAGAATCAATGCCATTGGCCACGGGGGTGAGGGCAGCAGTAATTGGTAGGGGCTTGCTCCACGTCAGTCCCTGTGCCAAGTGTGCAAAGCGTTCTGAAGCAGAGAAAGTGTTCTATTGGAGGAAACAGAAGAGAGAAAAGCAAGAGAAAAGAGAAGCAAACTCTGCTGGGAAACTGGGGGAGCTTTCTACTCATTTAGCTAGTTGTCCAAGAAATAATTATCAGGCTTCTTCTATATGTCAAACTCTTATACAAGATAGGCAAGATCTGTGGTCTCACGAGGCCTACCTTCCCATAAAGAAGACAGGCAATAGCACCTAAACAGATGCATGAGTAAGACACTGTGCCTGACAGGTGGGAAGCAAGGTCAGGGCACATGCCTGGGTGGCGGCCCAGGTCCCCAGTAGGGGGTATGCAAGAGGCAACCACACATTCATGTTTCTCTCCCTCTTTCCCTTCCCCGCTTTAAAAATAAATAAATAAAATCTTTAAAAAATTAAAATTAAAAAATTAAAAATTGAAATGATAATTATGTGACATAACAGAGGTGCTAGCTAACATGACGCCAATTGATTGCGATATAAGTGTATCAAAACAACAGGTTGTACACCTTAAACCTGCACACAGTTATAAGTCCATCATATCCCAATAAAGCTGGGAAACAAACTATACTAAATTCTCAAAATAATACCATGAAAAAGGAGAGACAGGGAGAGAACACTCTTACTCAGAGAGAAAGCTCATTCTGCACTCCGCCTTTTTCTCCCTCCAGGAGGGGGCACTGCTGCATGTAATAGCTAACTCAATTCAAAACCAGAGCCTAGAATTTTCTTCTCTTCTGCGTCACCCCCTTTGCCTTAGCTCGCCCAAAACTACATAGTGCGGTAGAAAAGAAAGAGGGGAGGTAGGGGAGACCACATAGTAAGATAAAAATTTCAGTGAAGGCATTTAAGATGGGGTGAGAGGGTATGCTAAAGCGAAGGGAAAAATAAAGGAAAGACTTACATTAGAAAGTATGTCCCAAGTCATCAACCATATTTTTTAATGTTTCGTTTTTGTTTCGTTTTTTATTTGCCCACATGTTTGTGTATTTATCTTACGTTTACTGTTTGTTACATAAAATTTCAATCATAAAGAAAAATAGAAACAATTTAAATAATTTTTTTTAAAAAAGAAAAAGAAAAATAGAGGTAATACTTCAACCCCTCTCCAGTAACAGGCAGGTCAAGCCCTTTGTCCGACTCACCACCTCTAGCAACGTCCGCAGTTCGAGTTCGCTCCGTCAAAACCGCGGAGGGACGCCGGCAGCCCACGGATGCCGCGCACCAAAGGCGGTCAGCAACTGTGCCCGTGGTCATCTGGCATCCTCGGACGTGGCTGCCACAGGCCTCCAGTTGGGGACATCTAAGTGCAAAACATCTGTATTGTAATAAAGGTAAAAACACTTTGTAGATGTCTTTACTTCCTGTATATGAATTTCTAGTCTCTTCTCACTGTGGTGTAAGTTGCACTTCCTGTGTGCTGTACTATCGTGAGACCACGCTAGCCTAAGGATGCGTTTTATTGCCTGTCGTGTGGCACTATTCTTGATGCAATGAAAAAGACCAAAAAATGTATGTTGAATGACATTAATTCGGTTTTACATTAATTTTACTAAGTTATAACTTAGTATAGAGAATTTTTTTGTTGTTTTAGAAATGATGACCTGGGAGCCAGAGCTGTTCCAGTGGACCACCACCTGATGATCCCGTGTAAGCCTTGCCTTTTCTTCTCCTCCTGTGGTTCAGTCACCTATGACGTTAGGAGATTGGGATGCATTATCTCCAAAGCCTTTCATCTGGGATACTCTATGAGCTGTCAATAACTGAAAGCCCATTTAGTAGATTAAGAACTTAAATATTAGACTCAAAACCATAAAAACCCTAGAGGAAAACATAGGAAGTAAAATCTCAGACATTGCTCATAGCAATATTTTTTTCTGATGTATCTCCTTGGGCAAGGGGAACAAAAGAAAAAATAAACAAATGGGACTATACCAAACTGAAAAGCTTTTGCACAGCAAGAGAAACCATCAAAAAATGAAAAGACAACCCACTGAATGAGAGAACATATTTGCCAGTACATATGATAAGGGGTTAATATCCAAAATTTATGAAGAACTTACAAAACTCAACACCAAAAAAACCCAAACAATTCAATTTAAAAATTGGCAAAGGACCTGAATAGGCTGTACTCCAAAGAGGACACGCAGATGGCAAAAGACATATGAAAAGGTGCTCACCATCACTAATCATCAGAAAAATGCAAATTGAAACCACAATGAGATGTCACCTCACACCTGTCATAATGGCCATCATTAATAAATCAACATACAAGTGCTGGAGAGGATATGGAGAAAGGGAACCCTCGTTCACTGTTGGTGGGAATGCAGACTGGTGCAGCCACTGTGGAAAGAAGCATGGAATTACCTCAAAAAATTAAAAATGAAACTGTCTTAAGACTTAGTGATTCTACTTCTGGGAATTTAGCTGAAAAAAAAAAGCCTGAAACACTAATTTGAAAGAATGTATCCACCCCTATGTGCATTGCAGTGTTATTTACAATAGCCAAGATCTAGAAGCAGCCGAAGTGCCCATTTGTAGTGAGTGGATAAAAAAAGCAGTGGTACAATTACACAATGGAAAACTACTCAGCTGAAGAAAAAAAAAAGCGGGGGGGCTAGAATCTCACCTTTTATGACATGTGTGAACCTAGAGAACATTATGTTAAGTGAAATAAGCCAGTCAGAGAAAGACAAATACCATATGATTTTATGTATATGTGGAATCTGATGGCAAAATAAACTAACAAATAAAATAAAAACAGACTCATACCTGTCAGAGGGAAATGGGTAGTAGTGCTGGATGAAAAAGTGAAGGATTTAAGCAAAAAAAAAAAAATAAATAAACCACCAACCTCATAGACAGACAATAGTGTGATGAATACCAGAGGGAAATAGGGGTGGATGGGCGGCAGAAGAGTGTAAAGGGGGATAAATGGTGACAGTAAGAGAAATGACTTGGGGTGGTGAACACACAATACAACATACAGAGGATGTGTTACAGAATTGTACCCTTGGAACCTATGTAATTTTATTAACCAATGTAACCCCAATAACTTCAATAAATAAATAAACAAATAAACAAATATAATGTTACAGGACACATACAGATGGTAGCCCATGTGTAAATCAGCAGAAGGTATTCCACATGGCCGGAGAAAGGTCTATTTACACCTTAAACAGTAAAATGAGTAGGAAAAACTATAATGCACTAAGGTAAGAATACAACAGACTATCTTCTTAAAAATCAAAGTATTTTAAAATATAAAATGCCTGCACACTTAATATTTAAGTATATTCTACTGAGTCTTAAATATTCATTTGTTTTTCAATGTATTCAATATAGACTTCCAGTCAAGATGGAGGTGTAGGTGGACATGCTTCATCCACCTCCTCGTGCAACCACAAGAAGAGTTACAACTAACCTCAAAACAAATAACACGCAGAACTGCCAGAAAATCAAAGTGTATGGGATCTGAAAACCAAGGATATCAAGAAGACACATTCATCCAGGAGGGTAGGAGGGGCAGAGATGCAGAGTCAGGGCAGAAAGGCAAGGAGACGCTGTGTGGCACGGAGAGGCAGTGACAACAGAATGGGCAGTTCCACATGCACTTGCGGTGGATAAAAATCGGGAGGGATACCTTGGGAGCAAGCATTCCCAGACCCAGACCAGAACACACAGCCCAGGGTTCCAGTGCCAGGAAGATAAATCCCCATAACTTTTGGATGTAAAAACCAGCAGGTGTTGGGGCAGCAGAAGAAACTGCCAGTTTCTCAGGCGAGTCCATTTTAAAGGGCCCACAAAGGCTTAGAATGTACACAAACCCACCCACTCTGGGATTCACCACCAGAGCAACAGCTGGAAGGGTGCCAGTCACATACAGGAAGTAGGTGAAGTGACTGGAAATGGGGCGAGTGCTGGGCAAACCTCCAGAAGCCAGGCAGCAGCACTGTCCCTCCTCTGAGTTCTCCCCCTACACAGAGTCACAAGGCAGTGAAACGGATTGTTCTACCCTGGCAAATACCTAAGTCTCCTTAACAGGCGCAACTTAACAGGTGCGCTAAGACAGTAAGCCAAAGCAGCTCTACCTAATACACAGAGACAAATGCAGAGAGGCTGCCAAATTGAAGAGACAAAGAAATATGGCTCAAATGAAAGAATAAAACAAAACTCCAGAAAAACAACTAAATGAAATGGAGATAGCCAACCTATCAGATGCAGAGTTCAAAACACCGGTGATCGGGATGCTCAGAGAAATTACTGAGTACAGCAACAACATAAAGGAAGATATAAAGGTTACACTAAGTGAAATAAAGAAAAATCCACAGGGAACCAACAGTGAAGGGAACGAAGCCAGGATTCAAATCAATGATTTGGAACACAAGGAAGAAATAAACATTTGACCAGAACAGAAAGAAGAAACAAGAATTCAAAAAAAATGAGGAGAGTATAAGAAGATTCTGGGACATCTCCAAACATACCAACATCTGAATCAAATGCCAGAAGGAGGAGAGGAAAAGCAAGAAACTGAAAACTTATTTGAAAAAATAATGAAAGAAAACTTCCCTGTTTTGGCAAAGGAAATAGACATACAAATCTAGGAAGCATAGAGAGTCCCAAATAAGTTGGACCCAAGGAGGAACACAACAAGGCACATCAAAATTAGAATGATAAAGGCTAAAGATAAAGAGAGAATCTTAAAAGTAACAAGAGAAAAGCAGAGTTACCTACAAAGAGTTCCCATAGGACTGTCAGCTGAATTCTCAAAAGAAATTTTGCAGGCAAGAAGGAGATGGAAAGAACTATTAAGAGTCATGAAAAGCAAGGACCTACATCCAAGATTACTCTACTCAGCAAAGCTATCATTTAGAATGGAAGGGCAAAGTGCTTTTCAGATAAGGTAAAGTTAAGAGTTCATCATCACCAAACCATTACTACATGAAATGTTAAATGGACTTATTTAAGAAAAAGAAGATCAAAACTATGAATGCTAAAATGACAGCAAACTCACAACTATCGACAACTAACCTGAAAAAAAAAAATAAAGGAAACAAAGCTAAGCAAAAACCCAGAACAGGAACAGAATCACAGAAATGGAGATCACTTGGAGGGTTATCAGCTGGGAGGCGGAAGGGGCAGAATAGGGGAAAAGGTTCAGGAATTACGAAGCATAAACAGTAGGTACAAAATAGGGGAATGTTAAGAATAGTATAGGAAATGTACAAACCAAATAACTTATATGCACAACCCATGGACATGAACTAAGGGGGGATTGTGGGAGGGAAGAGGGGTACCAGGTGGAGGGGGACAAAGGGAGGAAAATTAGGACAACTGTTAACAGTGTAATCAATAAAAATACTTTTAAAATGCTATTCGATGTAGTCATATGACCTTAGTTCAAATTCTGCCTCAGCCCCTTATTGGTACAGGACTTTGTAATCTTTTAAACTTTAGTCTCCTCATCTGTAAAATGAGGATTAAAAATAACCACACTGCAAGGTGTTATAAAGATTAAATGCGATTATGTGGTCAAGTGAATAGCATAGTATCTGGCATATATCACCTGTTCAATAAGCGGTTGTTATTATTTCAAGCTGAATCACAGCTACATCGAGAGACAGAGGCCTGCACTCTGAAGCCGTGCTGACCAGGTGGCCACTGGCCACGCGAGACGGCAGAACACTTGAAATGCACCCATCTGAACGCAGATGGCGCAGGTGTGAAAACACACTGCTTTGTATGACTCAGTGCAAAAAAGGTAAATATCTTGTTGACACTTTAAAAATCTTGATTACATGATAAAATGACATTGTGGATATATTGGGTTAAATAAAACATATTATTAAGCGAAATAACCACATTTAGTTATCATGGCCATGCTTTAGATCTAAAGACTTCTGAAAACAAGTTCCCACCATCTTAAAATGAGGCAGAGTATTTGTTTTTAAACACTCGGATTGGTTTTTATAAATATTTTATTTTTGAAATAACTTTGGACTTCCAGAAAGTTGTGTTACATTTCAATGTCTCATTCAGGAGTCTCACCTTAAGATTATATCTGGGAATAAAATGATAGACCACAGACTTAGTAAGAAGTTACCTTTGTAAACAGACTGTCAAATAAATAAATAAATGATAGAGCTTTCCTTGTGCTGAAAGAAAAAGTATAAAAACATAAAGATCAGTAAAATAGTAACATGAGTTTATATTACTATATTTATATTAACTATAATAATAAATTTAAATATATTAAATGTAATATCAAGCAGAATGCCTCTGACTTAGAACTTTTTATTTACAAAAGCCATAGTGTTTGTAATATTTTGTACCTTACTGTTTCATTGTGATTTTTCTCCATATAACCTGTTTCAATGGCAGAATAATAGCCATCTTAGAATTATGCCATAATTTATTAGATTTTTAAAATACAGTTAGCTATTTCCAGTGTGTGCTCACTCAAAGCAACATCCTGGTGTACCGTGGTGCACAGTCGGTAGGAAATTCTGTCAAGGAGCAGGTCTTCCGAACCCGACCGGGAGTGATGAGGAAGCCGGAGCAGCGCCTGCGAAGGCCGTGTCCACTGCGTCCCGGGCCAGGAGACCTCCGCGGCCAGAACGTGAGAGGCGGCAGGAGGGCAGCCCAGCTGAAACACGCATGGGCAGCGGCCAGTCTTCCGGGGACCCTTCGGTACACCCCGTCTCAGGGAGGACAGCTCCGAGCACATGCATTTTCTGCAATGGCATCATGGAGGGCATATCCTGCATCTCTGGATGGAGACACTGGATATTTGCTGCTTCAATTCGGAATTTTCACCAGGTGAATAAACATAGCTAATAAAGAATGTTAGAACACACAACTCACTTCCATATCAAGTCAGGAAGGAAACCATGCCGGTGTGACATCGGAACCCTGCTCACATGAACAGCTCCCTTCTCGCAGTTTCTCCCAGCCCGGGCAGCTGTCATGACACTGGGACACTGAGAAGTAACCGTCACACAGCACATCTGCCAGCCCGCCTTTGTCACAGGACAGCCAGGTCCTCGCCACACCTCACTCACACTGCACACGGCACACCTGAAAGCGACCCCGAGTCACAGCGGGTTTGGTCCGAGCCCCTCCACCGACTGCAGGCACAGGAGACAAAGAAGGTGCCTAGAGACTAGCCAGTCCCTCACTTCCTCTGTGTTTCATTGGAGCCCAGTCTCAGAATCTGCATCTCAGAAAAAAACTGAGGACAGAAGTGCCCATTCAAAGTGGCTTTCCACAGCCCAGATGTCTGCTTTATCCACTCAACCTACCTGCAGACGGGATGTCTGGACGAAATTTGCTTTATCAGAAGTATAAAGGTGGTTTTATAAATAGGATATTCCTGTTTTCCCCCTACTCTTGGGCAGATACGTTCTCCTAAAGTAACCTGCTTATCTGTCTGGGTATGAATTCCACCTTTGTCACCTACTCGCTGTGTGCCCGTGGTCGGGAAGCTAAGCCATCAGCCTCCGTGGAAGAAGGCGGCAACAACAGTGCCGAGTAAAGGTTAAATGAGTTCACACATGGAGACTTAGCACTGTGTTTGGCACGTAATTTCTTAATAAAAGCATTGCTCACATTTATTCCAAATTAGCAAGTCTCAAAAACACAAAAAGCTTTATCTTGACTATAATTATCATAATACATGTTCTTTATTAAACATTCAAAAAACAGAAATATAGAGAAGAAGACAAAATAGTAAAATTCTCCTCAGAGAAACCTGTTGACATCCTTCCAGCTGGTTCCTGAGTCTGCGCACAGGACACCGGGGCTCCTGTCCCCAGTCGGGGGCCTGGGGCTCCTCCAGGCAGCCCTGGGCAGCGCCCTGCCCCTGTGAAAACAGGCTTGTGGAGCTGTCTCCAGGAAAGCAAGGGATAACATGGCTTAGGCCAGCGGTTCTCAACCAAGGGCAATTTGTGGCCGCGGTGGGCGGGGGGTGGGGGGGGGGCGTTTAGCAATGTCTGGAGACATTTTTGTTGTCACAATTGGGCAGAAGGGGACACTACTGAAAACCAGTGTGTAGAGGGTCAGGAATGCTACTAAACATCCTACAATACACAGAACATTCTCACAACAAAGAATCATCTGGCTCGAAATGCCAACAGTGCCCGAGTTGAAAGCCCCTGCTTTAGGCTGCTTCATTCCTAGAGGATACACATAACCAGGAGGGTCAGTCAGCTGCAACACACTGGTATGGCTGCACCTGTTAAGCTTTTACCATACTCTGTACTAGTTTTCAAGGAGCACAGCCCCCACCCTGCACCCGCTTCCCCTTCCCGCATCCTCCAGAACTTCCCAGTGCCTGGCCCTGAAGGGCCCAGACCTGGCATAGGAAGGGCGCCTCCAGGACCAGGCCGCCCCTCGCCTCCCACCCTGGAGTCACGAGGGAGAGACATGGAGAGCATGAGAAGCTTGTCGTCCTCACACCTATGAATGCTTAACACTTTCTTCATCAGTATTTCCTATTATTATTATTATTATTATTATTATTATTATTATTATTGGTAACATTTATTTCAAATTAGCCATTCTCTTTTTTAAAGTTGAAAAGAACTTTGTTTTATCCTGATTATAATTGTAACATATGTTCATTATTAAACATTCAAACAAAACACAAAAACTCGTTTGTGGCAACAATTTCTGCTGGTGGAGTCCTAAGGATACAGTAGCTCTGCTGGGGAGTGGAAAAGCCACCTGTCAGAGCCCGGGGCCCGGGGGTGGGCGGGGGGGGGGGGGAGCAGACAAAAGCAAGGGGAGGGTGGAAGCAAGGGAGAAAGGTGGGTTCAGCTGGGGAGGAGTGGGGGAGGGAAATACAGACAACTGTAATTGAACAAGAGCAAAGTGATTAAAAAAATAATAAAAGATCCAAAAAATAAAAAAATAAATAAAAATAAAAATATTTTATTGTTTACATTTTTAAAAGAAGATACTGCTCACTCAGTGATCCCCACACACAGGAGCAAGGAGGCCAGCCCAGCGTGGAGCGCAGGAGAGGCGCCCGGATGGACGGCCTCCGTCTGCTCATCCTGGGGTGGGGCTGGGAGCCTCTACAGTCCGCTCACAACTTTTGAAACCATTCTGGAAGAACTTCACTAGACAAGGGCTGTGAAAACTGGGGAGAATATCTGATTATTTCCAAATATGATCTTGAAAAAAAAATAAAGAGGCTTTGTTGAGAAACTTTCCTGCCAGTGTCTGTCTTGGAATACTGAACCTTCCACTCATTGCTCTAGAAAAATAAACGATTGATTCATTTAGGTCCTGCCAAGGAGATCTCTTTGGCCAGGGATCCCGGAGACACTGAGAGTCACACCATCCATGCTGTTCTGTCGCTGGCTTTGGAGTCGAAGCACTGCAGGCCGAGGCCACGTGGACACGCGCAGAAACCCCAGGGCGGGACAGCCGTGGGTGGGCGCAGCTGGGCGGTGACTGCTCCCCTGAGCCAGCTGTCTGCGAATGGGGTTTCCCTGAACTGCTGCAGGAAACAGCCTTATAATTAAAGCTCTGTGAGTGTTTCCGTGAAACAGTTTCCTGAAAGTGGAGTTGCTGGGCCCCGAGCCCCACAGCCAGACCACTCACCACTAGCTGTCCTTTCTCAGAGACAGTGAAAACTTGGTGGGGGGAGGGGCATTAAGAAACCCCAGAAGACACGTGTCCAGGGTGGGATGTGGTGAAGAGGTTGCCCCAGACCGGAAGCCCACAGCCGCCAGGATGGGTACCTGGCCCACAGGCCCAGCCAGCCGGAAGGGGTCCTTCCGGGAGCCAGTCCCTTCTCCCTAGGCAGAACTCAGGTTGTCCCTCAGACCTGGGGCCTGTGACCCAGGGTGTGACAGGGCCAAGACAAGCTGGGCACATGGGGCTTTAGCTGCCAGGGTCTTAAGTGTCCAGAGGGAAGTCAGCCCTGCAGCCCTCACCCAGCCCAAGCGCCCTCCCACCCCGCCACCCGGACCTCCAGGGAGTCGCAAGGGAGTTGCTGACCTGTCCCCTGAGAGAATAATAGTATTAGTGATAAGGTGGCCTCTGGCAGCTTCATCAGCAGATTCAAAGCTTTGGGCTGAGTAATCCTTTGGCGTCTGCCCCAGCAGCTGGTGGCCACAGATCGGGAGACGCTCCCGCCCGGGTCCTGCTGGGCTGTCATCCTTTCCTGTCACACAGTCTCAGCTCTGGCTGGGCCCCAGGGGAGAGGGGACCTCGACAGGGATCAGAATGATTGAGAGGGCAGCAGAATGAAGCTAAAATAAACAGAGTGAGCCCAGGGAGGGAAAACCATGCGGGTATCTTTATCTTCAATAGATTTTTTATTTTTATTTTTTGCCATTCTGTCATAATACATACCTACTATAGAATATTTAGAAAATTTAGACAAGTTAAAAAAGACTCTTGTCCATTTTGTGCCTTGTTGTCCACGTGTAAAGGTGACCGGAAACTCTGAGCCCGGGCCCTGGAATCTTCTGTCGTCTGGACTGTGCAGAGGGGGCTGGCCCGGAGTGAGGTTCAACACTAAGAACAAGACCTGGCCCTGATGGGGCCTCCAGAAGGAAAGCTGAGGAGTCAGGGCAGGCGGCCGGGAAGAGGTGCGCCTGAACAGGCCCGGAGGGAGGGAGGGGGCTGGGCACTCCAGAGGCAGAGCTGCGAAAACCTGTGGGGAAACGAGATCCTTCCTTCTCCGCCTGCAGGGCCTTCTCTGATGCCTTCGACTCCTTTCCTGTGGTCCTCCCATGCAATTGCTGGGAGGAATGAAGTCGGGGGCAGTCCTGGTAACCTACCTTCTCCCAGTGTTTGCCTCCCTGCTGAGGACTTCAGGGAAAACCTGATACCCGACCCCACACACAGCAGGGCCTCAGAGCCTGCTCCGAAGCCCCTCCCTGAGGCTCTTCCCCACAGCGGTCACCCCCAACCTCTGCCCTCTGACCTGCTTCCACCTGCCTCCTCCCTCTCAGCGGGGACTGGGGTAATGCCTTTAGTGTCATCTCCTTTAATCCCAGCACACCCCCAAGAAGACACTAGTTGACCCAGTTCAGAGATGATGAGCTGAAACGCAGAGAGGCAGGGTGTCTTGTCCAGGCTCACGGGGCAGAAAGGTCGCGCTGAGCGAAGATTAAAGGAGTTCACGTGTGTAGACACTGAGAACTGTGCCTGGCACATAACAATTTCTTAATAAATATTTCCTATCATTGTTCACATTTGTTTCAAATTAGCAAGGGTCTTCGAAACACAAAAACCCCTCTCCAGGCCAAAGTCAGCCCCTCCGAGCACTCTGCCACCCCCGGGCTGCCAGGTGGCGGCCAGCTGGTCCCCCACAGGCTGTATATTTGCTTTATCTGACTTTTTTTGGTCTCCCAATTTTAAAAGGAATTCCTCTTCTTAAATATTTTTTAAATATCTCCTTTGATTTTTTTTAAAAAGGTCTTTCCTTAATGCCACCCTTCCTACAAAGCCATTAGCTCTGTCTCCTTCCCTTCTCAGTGAGTCTCTGCTTTCAGTCCCCCTCCCACCCATCCACCCCCTTACACCCCCCCCTCCCACCCCGCCTCCCCAGGCTCTCCTCCTCTTCAGAACCTCTGCCAAGGCACCAGGCTCCTCTGCTAAAGCCAGAGATGTCAGAGTCTCTCCGTGGAGGGCGCCTTGGTGGAAAGCAGGAGCTTGGGGATCAGACACACTGTTTGAAAGCTGTCTCCACCCCCAATCCCCTCCACGGCTCAGTAGCTGTGTGGCCTTGAAGCTTCACCTCTCTGGAACTCAGTTTCCTCGTCTGTGAGTTGAGGCTGATGAGGATAAATTCTTCAGAGTGTTTCTGTGAGTTTTGAACATGATACTGCAAGTATTTGTGTGTGAACTCTTCCTGAGTGCTTTCCCGTTCTTCTTACTCATGACACAAAAGACCACATGGGACACTTGGCCGGGTTGAGTCCTCCCCTTCCTGTCCTGCCTTGGCCCACGCTGTGCTAAATTTCCCTCTCAGCTCCTTTGCCAGCAGCTCTTCCTGGGCCCAGAGCTCCAGGATCAGAGGCCCTCACTTAGACTTTGGCGTTTTCCTCCCAGCACACACGTGCTCCAGGGGGCCCCAGGCCTGGCCCTGCATGCCCATCTCTGTGCAGACAAGGTGTGCAGGGTTTGCTGGGGCCTGTGGATGGTCCCCACAGCAGGCTGCAGGTGCTGGAAGCTCAGGGAAGAGCCCCAGGCAGGAGTGTGGTGTGAAGTCAGCAGGGAAGCCAGGAATGTGTGTGCGAGGTCGCCCAAGGAGGGAAGGAGAAGGTCTGCTGGGGCCGAACTCAGGGCCACCAGGAGGCGGGGACAAGTTCCAAGCAGGGAGGAAGAGGGTGAAGATCTGAGTTCCCAAAGAAGAGGGAGAGAGGAGCTTTGGGACAAAAAGGTTGACCAGCCAAGTTCAAGGGAAATGCCACTGGCCTTGGCCTGAGAGGTGAGGTGGAGCTGGAGACACTGTGGCGGAGGGTCCCGAGGGGCTGCCTGGCAGGAGAGGTGGGTGGAGGGGTGATGACAGAGGCAGAGGTCAGGTAAGAGGCCTCAGCCCAGTGGCCTCGATCTCCTAAGGCCTCGGAGAGCATATCACCCTGTGAGGTCCCTCAAGCTGACTTTCCAAATCCCCAACAGTGCTCCTCTGTCACATTGAGGGTTAATGCCACTTACACAGGGCCCTGCCCCTACCCGTCTGTCCCCTTAGCTCCACCATCTTCCCAGAAGCCTCACACTACTCCCCCTCCTACCTGGGCCTCAAGGCTGGGCCACCCCCTTCCCCTGGCTCACCCCAGAGGTGAGCTCCAGTCTGCTGAGGATGGGGGCCCCCTCCAGACCAACATGGGGCTTTCTGCTCCAGCCTGGGCACAGGGTAGGAGTGGGGGAGGGGTGGGCAGGGAAAGAAAAGTTTGTTTTCTGAGGATTGCTCCGTGATCCTCTCAATACCCTTGGGAAGTAATGATAACAACAGCACCCACCATTGTTTATACTCTCACACTGAGGGCCTCATGCTGAAGCACTTCGAGAACGATCTTCCTGAGCACCTCTAACTGTACTGTGAGACGGGCACCTTGTCACCGCTTTACTTGCTCAGGGACGCAGGGCTGGCCTGGGAGGGAGCAGGGATTTAAACTTGGGTCCGTCTCTGCTCTCTCCACCCTCCCTCTGGGGCCTGGTGCTTTGTCCAAGGAGGCAAACTCCTTCTGCCTCCTCCTCTCATAACCATTACTGGGCTCCTGGCTCGGGCTGGGAAGACTGGGCCTGGGGACAGCTGAGGGGCCAGCCTGCCTGGGCCTGTGAGGCCAAGTCAGGGAAAGAAGGGGAGGCCGCCTGAGAGCCTGTAGTCAGGCTCGGGAGCTGTGTCTTCACCCGCTCCTGTCCCGCAGGCCTGGTCCCCCAGGTGGGCAGGAAAACCACCTGCCAACTCCCCTTCTGCTGCCTTGCAGGCCTGAAGGCGACCCTCCACTCTGGGCCCCAGGCCTCCCCGCCTCCAGGCCATCCTCGGGCCCTACATCGGGCCCATTCCCATGTGTGATGGGCGCCGTGTCTGTGCTGAGTTTCTGGGGAATGCTAGTCTTTCAGGGGGGCCAGGACCCTCAAATCCTGGCCCCTCAGCAGTCCCTTATCAAGGGAGTGGGGGAGAACCACCAGGGTGAAGAGCTGGCCCACCCCAGACCCACAGCCGGCCCGGCGCACACAGGGCCACACAGAGGTGCGCACACCTCGGCCACCCTTGTCCCCAGAAGCAGACTGAGCACCTCAAAAAGAATAAAGTCCTGGAGGAAGTGGAGTCCACACCTCCCTTCAAGACTTGGCATTGGATGGCGAACAGCTTGACAGCACTGGGCAGAAAGGACCCAGGGACGCTGGGCAGCCCAGGGGCTGGTGTGCGGCCAGCAGGACTGACCGGCTCCAGCGGCACCTTGGTAACGCTGCAGGTGTGACGGGTGATCCTCTGCAGAGACGGTAAAGATTAAGAGGATCATACGCTGCGTCCAGTGCTGCCCTGAAAGGAATCTCCTCGAGTCCGAACGGCTGCTGTGAGGGGACGGTGGGGCAGCTCCTGAGTCGGGCGGTGGGAAGGGGAGGCAGGAAGACAGAGAGTGGAGACAGGGGGAGAGAGACAGAGACGAGGGAGATCTCTGGGGCCAAGCAAAGGGCAAAGCTGAGATAGAAAAGTGACAGAGGCACAAAGGGAGGGGCAGAGCAGGGGGAGGGGGCAGAGGCTGCAGCTCAGTGTCCCAGCAGGCCACCCTCAGGCAGGACGGCCAAAGCTACCCGCTCCGGCCTGAGGCCCTGCCCGGACTTGGGCTAGACTCTCGCAAGCTCCCACATGGCTGTGGCTGCCTCCAAGAAGGAGTCTCCCGGCAGATGGGGCCTGGGAGAGGAGCAGACAGGTACGGCTTTCCTGGAGGTAAGATCTCAGCCCTTGGGGAGCAAAGTTGCACCATGAAAAGAGCCAGAGCAACCCAGGCCCAGCCCCATGGGAACCTGCTGGCGAACCCAGAATCCTAGAAACATGGGGGTCAGCAGAGCCAGGACAGGACGACGGAGGTGACAGGAAGAAGAGAGAAGCAACCTCAGGGTTTGTCAGCAGAGGTCCCAGTGGTGTTGTCGAGAGCGTTTCTGCGGGACAGTGGGGCCTGACACCACCCACAGAAAGAGGGAATGGCAGGCGGGAAGTGGGGGCAGAGCCTACACACTCGTTGAAAATTTCCCCCGGGGGAGGTGGGGGGCACAGAGGATGGGGCGGTGTGAGGGCAGAAGCTGGGTGGATGCGGTGGGGCAGGGGTGCTTTGAGAGGGAAGATCTTTTCCATCCAGATGGGAAAGGGAACGAGGGGGTAGAGAGGGTCCCTGAAGCGGGGGAGGGGTGTGTGAGCCGGCCCTGGCCCCGCCCCCCAGGCGCCGGCCGCCAGCTGCAGTGCCGCGTGTGCGGGGACAGCAGCAGCGGGAAGCACTACGGCATCTACGCCTGCAACGGCTGCAGCGGCTTCTTCAAGAGGAGCGTGAGGCGGAGGCTTATCTACAGGTGGGGGGCTGGGCTCCGCCAGGAGAGCCCCGGGAGGGTAGGGGTGTTCAGGGAAGAAGTGGCCAGAGTGAACACGGGCAAAGTCCACCGTCCCGCGCCCGAGCAGGACACTGACGCCTGGGGCTCCCCTCTGCCTCCAGGTGCCAGGTGGGGGCAGGGATGTGCCCAGTAGACAAGGCCCACCGGAACCAGTGCCAGGCCTGCCGGCTGAGGAAGTGTTTGCAGGCGGGCATGAACCAGGACGGTGAGTCAGGGTAGCCGACCCGACAAGGGATGGCGGAGAGATGGGGGCACATGGCTGGTGGGGTGTCCTGACCCGTCCTGCCTCCCCCCAGCTGTGCAGAATGAGCGTCAGCCACGAAGCACAGCCCAGGTCCGCCCTGACGGCACGGAATCTAACGGGGAGTCCCAGGCGGAGACTCTGGTGGCTCCCCTGGCCGCGGCAGGGCCCAGCCCACGAGGCCCCACCCCTGTGTCTGCAGCCAGAACCCCGGGGCCTGGGACCCTCACACCCCCGGGCCACCACCACTTCATGGCAAGCCTGATAAAGGCTGAAACCTGCGCTAAGCTGGAGCCAGAGGACGGTGAGTGTGAGAAGGGCCTCTATCAACCACACTCAGGCCCCTGCACACCGCCCCGCCCCCCGCCTCCTGCCGAGGAGCAGCGGCTTACATCACAGCCTCCTCCTCCAGCAGCTGATGAGAACATCGACGTCACCAGCAATGACCCTGAGTGCCCCTCGTCCCCATATTCATCCCCCTCCCCCCGTGGTCTGGACAGCGTTCAGGAGACGTCAGCTCGCCTGCTTTTCCTCGCTGTCAAGTGGGCCAAGAGCCTGCCTGTGTTCTCCAAGCTGCCCTTCCGGGATCAGGTACGCCCCTCAGGCGAGCCCCCGGAGCCAGCCGGGCTGGGGACGCCCACGTCCTTGTGCAAGTGATGGTTGCAGGTTCGCAGGGCCTGGGGAATGGGGATGGCACGCGCCTCGGAGTCAGTTATGTCAGGGCTGTGTGTCCCAGCGGTGTGACTATTAGCGGTCACATCTCTGGGCAGAGGCTATGGCTGGGGCAAGAACCTAGGGGCCATTGATGGCTAGGGACACACAGGGCCCAGGGATCTGAAGGCAGTGCCTATGGTCCCCAGGTCTCCTCTCCTCCTAGACAAAACTTCGTGTCCTGCGGACACTGTATGTGACAGGGTGGTCAGCAAACCCTGAGAAGCAAAGTGGGCAGCCGTGGGCTCCCCTGGAGCATAAAGACCTCTGACTTCAGGACCTGAGTTTCAGCCCAACATTCTCAACTCTGGGATGCTCCCTGGGCTTCCCACGGGCAAGCTGACCAACCTGTCACGACAAACCTGGAGAGAGGCATGCGGAGGGTCTGAGCCCTGCGCCAGGGTTTGGATCAGAAGTCAGGCCATATCTCCCAAGTACACTCAATGTGATGTGCTCATCGGGAGTGTCCCCAAGGCCGCCCACCTTCCCCCCACCCCAGCTCTAGACTTCCCTAAATGTTCCAGGTGAGGCTCTGAATGGAACCCAGGCCACCGGGCCAGATGGTACCAAATCCCAGAGCTCTGGGACTCTGGCTAACATCAGGAGCCCAGGAGAACATTCTGGGCACCCTGGACCAGCCCTTCCTGTCCTAGGGCAGCTGAGAAGGTGGCAGAAGTTGCAGGCTGAGCCTGAGATGCTGTGGATCAGCATTGCCCTCCCTCCCACCCTCTCTGAGCACAGGTGATCCTGCTGGAGGAAGCCTGGAGTGAACTCTTCCTCCTCGGAGCCATACAGTGGTCTCTGCCTCTGGACAGCTGCCCGCTGCTGGCCCCACCTGAGGCTGTGGCTGCCGGCAGCTCCCAGAGCCGGCTGGCGCTGGCCAGTGGGGAGATGCGCTTCCTGCAGGAAACCATCTCACGGTTCCGGGCATTGGCGGTGGACCCCACGGAGTTTGCGTGCATGAAGGCCCTGGTCCTCTTCAAACCAGGTAGCTGAGTCTTTGCCCCACCAGAGAAGTAGTTGAGAATGAACGATGGGAATTCCAGTGACTTCCTTCTGCCTCCCACTTGTCCTCCAACAACCCACACAGACCCCGAGGTGTGCAGACTTCTTCCCTCAGGGGCAGGAGGAGAGAAGCGCAGGCCTGAGTGCACCCCTCCCGAGGGCCCGGCTGACTGTGAGGGGCAGGGCAGGCCAGGACTGGAGCTCACCGTGGCTGCTCCTCTCCAGAAACACAGGGCCTGAAGGATCCTGAGCACGTGGAGGCCTTGCAGGACCAGTCCCAGGTGATGCTGAGCCAGCACTGTGAGGCCCATCACCCTCGCCAACCCGTGAGGTGACTCAAGCACCTGCCTTCCTGTCTACCTGTCCCTTCACCTCTTTACTCACTGCCCACCTGTCGGGCTCCATCTCATCAGGGCTGCACTAATTAGACAGGACAAGGGTCCCAGTTCAACCAGCATCTACTGCGCACCAGGCACAGTGCAAGGCCCCATGACTGGGGACCAAAATGTGCATAAGACAAAGGTGCTGCCTTCCAGGGATGTTGGGCACAGTGACCACACTGAAGGTGAGGACCGACCTGGTCAGGTGTTGGGGGGTGAATGGATCCGAAGGAGGCAGAGACCCATGGCGGGCAAGGGTGTGCAGCAGAACTGCCTGGGACTTTGTGGAGGCAGGGCTGGGCTTGCAAGGTGGGCTAGGGTCTCAAAGAAGAGAAATCGTTTACCGAGGGAGGGAGAGAGAGAGGCAAACTAGGATGTGTTCTTAGGACAAAAGCCCAGCTTGGAAGGTGCAACGGGTTGCTCCCTGGGAGGAGTTGGGAGATCAGGCTAAAACAGCACTGTGGGGCAGCCTGTCTAGGACTTTGGAGGCCAGCCAGGCCACATCTGATTGGCAAGCAGAGGGGAGCCTGCAGGGGTGACCTCGAAGAGCTGGACTTCATGCGAACGGCACGGCAGCGTGTGCAGAGGACACTGCCATCCCCCAGGGGAGCCCATGGAGTCTGCTCCCCAGGGGTGGAAAGGAAACAGCAGGAGCAGTGTCTCCAGAGGCAAGAATGAGTCAGACTTGGCACTTGGGCATTGTAAGGGAAGAGGAGCTATGGGAGAAGAGGTGGTCATGAAAAAGAAAGGGAAGTCAGGAGGCAAAGGTAGTTCTGAGGTAGCATGACCAGCTCTGATGGAGGGACACCCCCTGCGGTCCCATGTACAGGGCTGTGCATGGGTGCAGCCTGGCCCCGGCTGGTGTGGGCACAGTGCCTGCAGGCCGAGAGTGTGGCTGGGCAAGCGTGGGGGGCAGGAGCGCTGGGCCTGCCCAGCCTGGCCCGGCACCACCAGCAGATATACAACAGAACTCCACGAGGCTGGAGCGCTTGGCATCCAGGAATCTACTGGCCATTTCAGACCATATTACCTGATTCTCCTGGGACTCCCGACAGTTCTCTCAAAGATGTAAGCTAACATGGACACCCTTGAATCACCTCCACTCTAACAAATGGTCAGAAAAAGAGGTAATTTCCGTTGCAGAAGAATCAGAGTGTACTAGGCATATGCCACGTTGCACAGAAGGCTTTCTGCTGCGTATGCGCACAGGAGGAGCACTGTTTCCAGACTCGACAGAGCAGCCTGAGAATGACCGTCACAGACAGCAGACAGCAGCATTCCTCCTCGGCCAAGTTTCTGTTGGGATCAGCTTCCAGAAAAGTCTGGGCATATTGGCTTTCTATCAAATTTCAAAGTTCTGGTTGTGATTTCCGGCGTCATTTCTATGGCAGTTCAGTACCAACTGCAGGCAGAACTGAGTGTTGAGACACTGTGGTCTCTCCAAGCTGCGGCACTGTGACCTCACTGCAGTTTTTTAAAGCAATACCCGGGAAGAAAGACAATTTCCACCATCGCCCAAATTACACACTGACAGTGAAGCTAAGTTTCAAGCCATACCTGCCCTTACTTTGTGTAATTTACTCTGATATTTCTGCGTGTGTTTTTAAAGACTGGTTGTGACCCACCAGTAGATTAATTCCTGCAGTGTGAAAACAGTTCCTCTACTTGGCCTCACAGTTACTTCTCCCTGACCCTCCTTAGCTCGGAAACACAGAAGCAGGGAAGGTACAGGGTGGGGGATGACCACTCAGTGCCACTCTGTCGCACTCACAGGAGAAAGCAAACTTGGATGACTGGGAGGCGGGAAGCCTTCCCACAGACCTCACAGAGAAGCTGAGCACACAGTGGCCTCACTTGGAAGTGGCCTTCTCATCACAGGCACAGACTCGGGCTATCAGGCCTCCTACCCAGGAGAGTCCAGCCCATGCCCCCATCTGTCCCTTGGGGCTTTCGCCCCCCACCGTCTCTGTACGTTTCTCCCCTGCTTGGCAAAAGGCTCTTATTTAAAACTACAATTACTTGTTTTCTGGATGAGCATCTCAGCCACAAATGATTCTTTCAGAACATTTTCACTAATGGCCTCTCTATCATCCAAGGTGGCTTACAGAGGGGAACTTACATTCTTTTCAAATATATATATAGTATTAATTATCATAATTGCACGTATTATTAACATAAAGAATGTATCACTTTATAATCTTTACACATGACAAACTATTTTCATCACACTCCTCAACTAAATATATCGGAGGGGGCCACATGGACCAGGGGCAGGGCAAGGTAACCCCTCCAGTGAAGGGGGCCGTTCCCCAGAATTCCCCTTACCCACCGGGGCCTCCCACCCCCTCCCACCCCCCTCCACTCCTCCCCCTGCATCCCTAGGAGGCACTTGTGCTCAGAGGCCCATGACAGAACTGACGGCACCCTCTCTCCTGTTCAGGTTTGGGAAACTGCTCCTGCTCCTCCCGTCTCTGAGGTTTGTCACTTCCGAGCGCGTGGAGCTCCTCTTTTTCCGCAAGACCATAGGGAACACTCCGATGGAGAAGCTCCTCTGTGACATGTTCAAAAACTGATGCAGGTGGAACCAGATGGGCACAGCCACTTTGGAAAACAATCGACTGAAGCGAAACATTCGCCTGCCCTGTGACTCAGTAGTCCCACCTGCGCCTAGCAGAACTGTCCACCGAAATATAAGAATATTTATGGCAGCTTTATCCATAATAGCCCAAACTGTACATTGCCAGTAGAATGGATTAACAAATTGTAGTATAGTCATGTAATGGAAAACAGAAATAAAAAAGAATAGGCCACCAATACATGTGAAAACATGGATGAATTTCACAGACATGAAAGTCGAACAGAAGCAGCCAGGAAGAAGCCCGGCTTCGGTTCCAGGACGGGTGGGCCTGACGAGCAGCGTGCACGGCTGGCATGGCGGTGCCCTGCACCGGCAGTGGGGCCTTCTGCTGTGTTACAGGTGGTCTTTATTTTGATCTGGGAGGTGGTTTCACAGATTGATTCATTTGTAAAAATTATTTAAGCTGTGCCTTTGAGATCTGTGCACATCACTGTTTTATGTTGGACCTCAACGAAAAAGTAAAAACACAAAAACAGGAGAGGAATGTGGCCAGAGCTCTCCCTTTGAGGCTTTCACACAGGAAGGTTCGCACTCCAAGTCAGCGTCCGGTCCGGGTGTGACCAGGTCAAGGCCCGAGAAAAATCTCCCACTGGAGCTGGGCGGAACAGCCCAGCTTCCCTCCAGATGGCCTCCCACCCTCCCACGGCTTCCCTTTCTCCTCCTTAGCCTTCCTCACTGCTCATGAACAAAGGTGAGAACAAAGGTGAGAACACAAGCCAGGTATAGGCACTTTTCATGAAAGGGAATCGCCATCATTTCGTAATTCCTTATGAAGGATGAAGCTCAGATGAATCTCATACCCTTTCCAAGGACAGACCCAGAAGATTTGGAAATAATAGTAATAAAAAGTTAACATATATCAGGCACTTTATATATCAGGCAATGAAGGGAGCGCTGATTGTGCATTGTTATCTAATCCTCACATCAACTCTGGGGGAGGGACCAATCATCCTCATTTGTAAATGAAAAAACTGGGAGCTTAGCGAGGATTCCAACCAGGCCATCACACTACTTAACTAGTGCAACGCTGGCACGGACCCCTCCCCACGCCCCCTCTATCCCCAGAATCCACCGAACAGTCTGTTGCATTTTCTGTCTTCAAAGAAATGTTTGAAAGCAAGAAGGAAAAGGTCATGTGATAAGTCTGTGAAATCCTTGGGGATCCCCTGCCCTGTAGCCTGCGTACAGAGTCTCCTAGCTGACAAGAGATATCCTGCCCTGACAGAGGAAGACAGAACACTCTGCTTTGGAAATGACAATAGCTAGGCTGTTGCCCAGAGAGGAAAGAGTATGGCAAATCCTGTCCAGCTTAAGCCCTTCCCAACTAAGCACTCAAACTACTTGAGACTCTTCTAAAAGCATGAGACTTGCCTCAGTTACTTGGGCCATTTGATGTCTATACCATTACACTAAAGACCTATTTATAGAAAGCCTGAGCAAAGGAACTTCAGCAAGAAGCATGGCTGAAATGTGAACAGACAGGCACATGTATCCTACAGCCTTGCTTCTGAGAACATAAGACTGCAAAAGCCACCTGCTGAAATTCACAAAGAGTGTCTGGGGTGTGCGGCGCAGCAGTGAAAGAGATTGTCTCGGATCTCCAGGAGGAAGTCTGGGAGAGTTAGAGGAGGTGTATAGGCTGGATTGTCTGTGGTCAGCCTGGTGTCAATACCACCCTCTTCTACAGTCTTGTGTTCGCTGCAGAGATTCCAAGAACTACATTTCCCAGGATCCCTTCCCCCATGACTGCTGAGGGAAGGAGGGAAGCACAGGAGGCCTGGAAGGTCAGTAGATGCCTTTATTCTTCCGAGGTAGTTGCAGCTGGATGCGTGGGGGAAGACAGACTACCCGGGGCCCTTCTCAGGAACTGCAGTGGCCTCCAGGCAAGCTTCTGAGGACTTTGGAACTTTGGGCTGAGATCTGTGTTGTCATTCTCGACCTGTGTGCTTTCTCAGTTCTTCCAGTGTTTAAGTCCCCAATTCCTGTGTTAAGTCCTTCTCACTTGGACTATATGGAGAGGCTTATGTTTTCCCAATACAATGCAGCTCTCAGTGGATCCCAGGATTTATTCAACATTTCACTGTAGACTGGCCCCACTGACATTCGGATGGGTAGCAGTGGGCCCTTGCTAGGAGAGAGGGTACTATGAAAACTTTTTTGTTTTTTCCCTCAATGCCAGAAATGCCTTTGGTTATGAAGTACACAAGAGGGAGTTTTGGGGGCCCTATCTGGGCCTTTCCTTTCAGCTGCAGGTTTCAGATTCATGACATGCTTCTCCTCCACCCTTAAAGGAGTATTTAAAGGTCAAAGGGGCGGAGAAAGACTCAAAGATGTCAGGAAACACCCTTCAAACTAATAAACATAGCCTGAGAGTAGAACCCAGATCTTAGGCATGGCTAGTCTCCAGGGGGTAGGCATCATCCCCCCACTAGAACTCAAACACAACAGGGGCAGGGAGTTTTGTCTTGTCACCAACGTACCCCAAGCAATACCTGTGGGTGCTCAGTAGTATTTCTTTTTTTTTTTAATGTATTTTATTGATTATGCTATTACAGTTGTCCCATTTCCCCCCTTCTCTCCCCTCCACCCTGTACCCCCTCTCCCACCCACGTTCCCCCCTTTAGTTCATGTCCATGTGTCATTCTTATGAGTTCTTTAGCTTCTACATTTCCCATACTATTCTTGCCCTCCCCCTATCTATTATCAACCTACATTCTATGCTACTTATTCTCTATACCTTTTCCCCCCTCTCCTCCTCCCACCCCCCCCCCTGCTGCTAGCCCTCCGTGTGCCCTCCATTTCTGTGGTTCTGTTCCTGTTCTAGTTGTTTACTTAGTTTCTTTTGGTTTTGCTTTAGGTGTGGTTGTTAATAATTGTGAGTTTGCTGTCCTTTTACTATACATGTCTTTTCTTTATCTTCTTTTCTTAGATAAGTCCCTTTAGCATTTCATAAAATAAGGGCTTGGTGATGATGAACTCCTTTAACTTGAACTTATCTGAAAAGCACTTTATCTGCCCTTCCATTCTAAATGAGAGCTTTGCTGGATAGAGCAATCTGTGATGTAGGTCCTTGTCTTTCATGACTTGGAATATTTCTTTCCAGCCCGTTCTTGCCTGTAAGGTCTCTTTGGAGAAATCAGCTGACAGTGTGATGGGAACTCCTTTGTAGGTTACTGTCCCCTTATCGCTTGCTGCTTCTAGGATTCTCTCCTTTGTTTTTACCTTGGCTAATGTAATTATGATGTGCCTTGGTGTGTTTCTTCTTGGGTCTAACTTCTTGGGGGCTCTCTGAGCTTCTTGGATTTCTTGGAAGACTGTTCCCTTTGCCAGATTGGGGAAGTTCTCCTTTATTATTTGTTCCAATACGTGCTCCATCTGTTGCTTTTCTCCTTCCTGTGCTGGTACCCCTATAATTCGGATGTTGGAACGTTTAAAGGTGTCCTGGATGCTCTTAAGCTTTTCCTTGATTTTTTGAATTCTTATTCCATCATGCTTTCCTGCTTGGTTGATTTTATCTTCCTTCTGGTCCACTGTATTGTTTTGAGACTCAGATTCCTTCCTTTCACTATTGGCTCTCCTCCGTGTATCTTCCTGCATCTCTTTTATGGTAACCTGCATCCTTTCATCTAAATTGCGCCCAAAATCAACCAATTCCGTGAGCTTTCTGATCACCAGTGTTTTGAACTGTGCATCTGATAGATTGGCTATTTCTTGGTCGCTCAAAAGGATGAGTCCTGGGAGACTGATCTGTTCTGTTGGATACATGTCTTATGTCTTTCCCTGTCTCTGGTCACTCCTGTTACGGTGGGGGGCGGAGCCTTAGGTGTTCACTGGGGCTGGGCACCCTGGTCGCTAGATTGTGACGTTATATGTGTGGGCAGGAGTGGGAGCGGGAGGGGACAATGGCGATAGTTTCATTCTCGCTGGCTCAGGCCCTTCCTTGGGATCCTGGGCTGCGAGCTCTGCCCTGGTCCACAATCGCTGCCCCACAGGGTCCGCCAGCCGCAGCTTGCGTACTCAGGGATCACCGCTGCGTTCTTGCGCCCCGGATGGCTGTCGTGCCAATTTCGGGCCAAATTTTCCCTGACCTCTGCGCTAGCCCCGCGCCCGCCCGGCTCATCATCTCCTACCGGTCTGGATGTACGGGTTTACTTCAACTTCTTGGCTGTGCGACTTCCATTCAGATAAATCCTGTCAGTTCTGAGTGATATTCTGTCTGTAAATTATTGTTGTTTTAATCTTGGTTGTGCGGGGAGGTATGGTGCGTCCACCTATTCCTCCATCTTGCCGGAAGTCCCGTATTTCTAAAATAAATGCATAAATGGCAACACAGAATTGGGAAGTGACACACTTCTCGACTAAGCATGTGAGACGCCTACAAGACTGAACAGATGCCACATGTGCCTTACCTCCTCTGGTAGTCATGGCCCTGGTCTAAGGCACTGACCAGGTACTGCTGCCCAATATATAAGAACAACTTTTAAAACACCAAAGCTCTGGTCTCAGTTTTTTTTTTCCCCCTGGTTTCTTTGTAACTTGTATCTCCTTACACCTTCATGCATTTGTCGTCATAGAAGGGTTTGTTGTAAATTCAGGAATCACAAAAACAAGCTTTAAAAATGGCATTTCTAGATCTTGACAAATTAAGGCAATTTAAAGAAACAATTCACTATATGCTTATCACTTTGATGTAATTTAATGCAACAATGTAAATTATAACTTTAAGAAGGATAATCTTAAGAGTCTAAAAACTGAATGAATATACTGTTAGGGCAAAATGCACAATTTCTTTTTCATTCCACCTTAGACTTGGTTTGGCACTTGGGAGCCCCTGGCCTCACAAAGGGCCGACTCACGGCCGACACCCAAGCGCTGGCACCTTTCGTTGAGTGCTGGCAATCTAAGGGTCTGCGTGGCCGTGAGTCATGGTTCTCAACCTGAGAAGCTTACTTAAAGTTTTTTGATGCCATGAATACTGGGAGTTGTTGAGAACACAAGACATCTAACCAGATTCAAGGGGGAGGAATACATTTCCAGTAGACCTGAGTCAGTAGGAGTTATCCGGAGGAGTAAACCTGGGGAGGGGAACTCGTTTCCACCTGGGAACACCAACCTCCAGAAAGGGCAAATGACTTTCCCGAAGTCACGGGACGTAGCGGCAGAACAAAAACGGCAAATGAGGCTTGAATTCCTGGGCCCTCTATTAGCAGATATTGCTACTTCCTCATGGCCTTTTTGGTTAGGATCCTAATGTAGATTTATTGCCTTCCCTGCCCAGCTAGCTCTAAATGCATTCAATAAAGCCCTGACAGCTAACAGCTAGCATCTATTACAGAAAACTGACAGCTTAAATCTCACCTTTACTTGAATTCAATTGAGTTCCAATAACTACTACTTCTGCACTTTGCCAATTGTGGGCTCAGTCCTTTCCTTTAAAAAAATCAGTTTAACTAATACACATCATTGTTGTTCCTTGGGATCAGGCTGGAGCGCACCGGGGTGGGAGTCAGGCTAGTCAGAAAATAAACCACACGTACTGCGGCTTCTGGAAGCTTTTGTTCTTTAATGAGCCATTGGAGCGATTTGTTCAAGCTGCTCGTGTAGCCATACAGTGCATATTGTGAGTGATACAAATAGAATTTTATACAGATGATGTCTTGCTTCCCGACAGCTCCCCAAAAAACCCAAAAAGAAATTACAAAGTGCCTGTTGATTGTTATCAGGATGTAGTCAGTTCCACGGGTGAGATAAATCATTCTTCTTTGAGAATTATTCTGTTTAACAGTAAAATATTATATTTCACAGGATATGTCCTTTTACAATACATAGTCATTTAAAAATTTACACTTAGCATACTTATAAATTATTTAAATCCATTAAAATAATATAACACTAATCTGTAGTATACACCTTTGCCCTAGTAAATACGTGTTCAAAAGGTGCAACTTTAACATGGCCCAAGAGGGCTGATAAACAGGTATGAAGTGTGGATGGACAGCAAGGTGACAGGTCCCTCGGTGGGAATTTTTTCTAAAACAGTTTCAACCAAGAGACCAACAAAACCGAGTAGCTCATGTCCACACTCATCATTCCGTTGTTACCATTTCATACCAAATCAAATGTGGGAGTTGTTCCAGAGAAAAGTGGTTAAAAGTATTTTAGGGGCATAGAAAGAGGAGTCCCATAAATACCAAGAAATTTTACCACCAAGGCTAGCATGGTGTTGGGGGACGACAGTGTGGGAGAGCTGTCACAAAATTATGGGTGACATAACACATTTGTCAACACAGAAGGATGCATGCCCCACATCCAGCTCCCCATCAAGGGAAAAAACGGAGAGGGGAGACAAGGGTGAGTAAAGCAGTCTGGACAGTGTTTCTTTTTAAAATTAAAACTCTTGTAGCTTTGAACACGTACTGAGAACACTTTCTTCTCTCTAGTTCACTAAAGTGAACTAGAAACGTATACATCCATTAGTTTGAGTTTAAAAAAACAAGACCCACAGGCACTGAAGTGGGCCTGTGGCACCTTGTTGGATCTCCTCTTTTCAGTAAGTTTCTGGGATCCTCCGTCTTTGACAGTGAAAACCACCCCATCATGATAGAACAGAGAAGTCTCCGCTAGCCTCCCAGCAGAGGTTAGTGAAGAACTGTGGCTGGTTTCTGAAGAGTGAGAAGGCGGCGGGGCTCTGGCATCCCATTTCCTGACCTCAGGTCCCACGGCCTCTGCGAGGCTCCTGCAGGAAAGGTGGTATCTCCCTTTGCACTTTCAGAAGCCCAGAGTGGCAAAAACATTAAACTGGCAGGAAGTATAAAGTACATTACAAACTAAGCATGTCTCACCTTCCTGAACCCTCCCTGTATCTGCCGTTAAAGTAATTTGCTTCACTTTATGATACCCATTGTGATCCCAAATTAGACTTCTCTGCTGCCATCACATTTTTTCATGATAAGGGACGTGTTGGCTTTAAATCAGGAGGACTGAAATCCAGGCTTTGTCTGGGACTGGGAAGGTGTGCTAGGAACAGAATGTACTTGATTTTGGAAGATGAGCTCCGAGTGTAGGGCTACCCAGCTGCTGCTGTACAGGCATTTTTCTGAGATCAAAGAAAACAGGCAAAGGAGAAGCAGTGAAAATACAGATGCAACACACACTGAGGTTAAAGAGCTCAGTCGTGAATGACTGCAATGCATGCAGCCTCCTCACTTTGTGGCGACATAGCCTGAGCCAGGAAGAGAATCAGTGAAGATCAAATGGCAGGATATACAGCACTTGACTCTGACAGTTTTTAAGAGTTACGGTGTCATCTTTCTCAGGTCAACAGTACCTATTATCCCACGAAAAATGGCTTTCCTTCCTTCAAAGGGAGAGTCCCACACTTGTCTCCATCCCTGCCACTGCATGTATCTCTCCTCCCCATCACCCTCCCTTCTGGCAGTTTGTTAAATGACTAGAAATCCACAAACCTAGTAACTGAAAAACAAGTATTTTTTATTTAATTTTATCCAAAATCAGGTTTCAGGTCCCTGAGAAAAATTATAAAGTCTCTTAACATCCATTGCCGAGTTCTATAAAGTGTCCTATACGAGTAGTTTTTTCAACTGCCAAAAACTTATTTTGCAAACAGTAACAACAGAAGAACCCACAAAGATTTAGAAGGAGAACATATGCCAAGACGTATTCTCTAGGCCATTCCTCTGGGCCAAAGGAAATTAGCCAACAGAAGTGACCCCCCTTCTGTGCGGCACTGACCGGTGCCCGGCAGGGGAAGGGCAGCCCTCGCACAGCAGAGCACTGCTCCCCCAGGGACTCTGAGCAGACGTGCGGATGGCAGGGCCTGCGGCAGCAGCAATCCCACTTTGACACAACCACGCTGAGGGACTGGGTTTTCCTCCAGATTTTCCAAAATTCAGACTTTTAAAGGCTTTACATTTATACTCCTTAGGACGGCATGCAAGGTGGCAGATGTTTGCAGGATTTAAAATGAAATATTTACTCACTATCATCATTCTGGAGACTTGTAAAGATTCCTTTCACCAGCACATTTCAGAACCCAAACCCAGGACAGGTAAGACTCCTTCCTGCTACCTTCAGCTGCCACTCAGAACGAGTCTTAGCTCTGGGGCTCGACAACAACCACTTAAGCAGTGGCATGAGGTTCAGTGTTGTGTAACAGGAGAGACTCTGCCTTGACACAAATCTTAGTACTTCCATAATTTCCAATCAAAGAAGCATGAATAACCAAAATTCAGGTCACAGATGGTAAAGGCTCTTTTTTTAGAACAGTGCATGTGGTAGTTAGACAAGATGCATTTAGTAACTTTAAAAATAAACATTTTCACATACATATGTCAAGAAAGAGTATCATGTTTCATTTTCCATATATTATAAATAGCAAAAACAGATTTCTAATCCCCCCGGACACTAAGAAGCTTAAAATGCTATTATAGCTCAGGCATATGGAGACGCCTAGTGGTGAAAGATAGTCTGACTTATCCCTCAACCCAGGGATGCGTGGCTCTCACCTCCCTGTCCCATGATCCCTAATCTGGGGGAAGAAATTCTGTGGGAGGGGGGAAGCATAAGGTTAAAAAGAAATATGCATACTATACATAAATATTTACATTAAACTTCAGTAACCAGAATATTAACAAAAGTAGCTTCAAGTAGTCCTTGATATTTAAAAAAATCTAATACTGATGGTCTGAGGAAAAGACGACAAAAGTAGATGGATCATCTGAAAACCTTTTCTCTTATTTTTTGGCAGCTTTCTGTAACATGTGTTCATGCAGTATTGTGTGTGAGTGCTTTGGGAGAAGTGATTAAATGGTCAATTCATTTGTCTTGAGTTTGTGGTTGAAATCTACCAGCAGCTGAATATGTGATCTTCAGTTTAATCTATGCAAAGAGAAAAACCTGGTTGGATTAGGGTGAAACCCTCATGTTTAGGGATCACCCTATCTCTGGGACATTTGAAAAAAAATAGAGAAACCCGATCCTGGGACCAGGGAGTACGAGAACAGTGTGGCTACTGAAACTTCAGCCCATGCGATATATTTGGCAGAAACTAATGAGGAGTTAAACCAGCATCGATTATTATTTCATCAAACATCACCAAAGAACAAAACATGTACTCTCTTCTTCATTGTGTAACCAGAGGTCTGAGAACGAGCTCTGATGGAAACAACTGCTTTTTCACTTTCCCCAGAATAGAACATGAAGTATTTTTCAAACATCTTAAAATAGAAGGCTCAGGCTCTTTGTTTATAAATTCTTGGAAAAGAAGTATATTCTACCCCAGCTCCTCACTATCCCAAAATAAACCCAACGGCTTTTGCTTTCATGGTTAAGAAAGATTTATATGTTTTCTTCATATGTCAGAAATCAGTGGGTCCTTCAGGCCCACAATGTGTGCCCCAGGTCCACACCCACCTCTGGAAAGGGAAAAGAGGACAGAAGAGAGGTGACTACACAGGCCTCCACAACTGACCCAAATCCTGGGGCCCGAGCCCAGGGGCTTCGTTAATGGGATCTCTAGTCTAACACAGCAGCCAAGGCACAGCCGGCTCCATCCCCAGCAGGCTTCAGAGAGGCCTTCCCACTTCCCCATGAGGCCCAGGGACTCAGCACGCAAGGTCTCACTGGTATGCTTGGGCAAGAGGCAGGACCTCATTTAGGGTGGGTATCGTGGATGAGGTGATGAGAGAGAAGGGACCCCAAAGATGAGATGTGTTTACCGCTCTGCGGCCGTGAAGGGACACACGTCTGCCAGTTCAGACCATAAACTCATTACTTCCAAAGAGAGCTGGCTGTTGGGCGGAGCTGCAGTCCAGGTCCACAGTTTTCCTGCGGCCAGACACCGCTGTCCCCTCTGGGGTCTCTTTGGTTTTCTGAGGTGAGCTTTTCACATTCTTTAATTTTTGTTTGCCCTTTTCAGGGTTGAAGGTTCCTCTGCTGATGAACTGAGGCTTGTCTTCCAGGGTTTTGGTCTGGCCCAATGGCCCCTCCACTCCCACGGCCTCCCCAGCAGAGGCAGCTCGGTAGAATGGAGATTTGGAATAAATCTGGAATCGTTTTCTGGTCCCATGAGAAGATGCAGTGTTAGATGAACAAAAAGCCAAGACCGAAGAGTCCACTGAATCCAAAGAGTCGTGCTGCTTTTTTAGCTGCTTTCTCAACTTGCCAGAAGGTTCAGACTTGCCAGCTGTCTTCAGGGTGCTAAGCGTTAAGCTTCTCTCTAACACAGAAAGGAGACCAAAGCTGTAAATGACAGTTCCATCTGAAGCAAATCGCCATGTAATGAATAAGTGTCACCATTTACATGTGAAATTAGGTGGAACAGGATTTGGAGGTGCACACTCACAGCTTGAAAAGAGCTTACCATTCATTTCCACGTACACCATTTCAGAGCCAGCCCCACGGGGGCCTGGAGTTTGGCTGTGCCGCTAGGAGAGGCCTGCAGCTGTCCCTGTCACGTGAAAAACTACCCACCCTTAGACAATGGGTCATGGGCCAATAAGACAGTATTACTGTGATTATTGGCTTTTCTCTGTGGTAAAGTGAATGCATGAGAAAACATTAAGTTACTAAAAAGCCACATTAGATTGAAGTTTTCATCTAATAAACAATATACATGAAAGATTCACAAGATCAGTATATTTGAACTCCTTAGGACTCTGTCACCTTTTCATGTAAGGTCAAGGCATTCTGGGAGGGGACTTTGTCTTAGTTTGGGAATCCTTAATCCTCCTTTGTACTAACATGTTCATTTACCTGATTTCTCAGAGACTGCACCTTCAGACTCAATGTTCAAGTTTTCTGAGCTATCGGCAGTCCCAATGGAGGCCTCAGACTCAAGGGTTTCATCATCGGAAGCACGGGGTTCCAGTACAAGCATTTCAAATGTTAGCTCCTCCCTGTAAGATACAATCAAGAAATCCATTAGTATTCGATAAGTGGAAGGAAGACAAGAGGAGAAAAGACCTTCCATAAAAGTCAGGAACTGAAGTAGCAAAAAGTCACATTTCTTAGTAGTCCCATGCGGGGTGGCGATAAGGATCTGCACACTATAGTGATGGTGAAGGCTGAAACTGCATGTACTAAAGCAGGGTGTGAAACTCATTTCCACTGGGGGCCATATCAGCCTCGCGGCTGCCCTCAAACGGCCAAATGTAATGTTAGGACTGTATAAATGTAACTGCTCCTTAACAGTTAAGCCAGAGCTCAGTGCTGCTGCCAGGTAGATAGATAAACAAGGTGCCAGGCTGGATAAAAACCAAGGTGAAGGGCCGGATTCGGCCCATGGGCCTTGTGTTTGCCGCCTGTGTACTAAAGACAAAATGACAACAAAGGCTGGGCCTACAAAAGGGCCAAGGGTGAGGGAGGGAAAGATGCCACAGCTGTAAGATATTTTGGTAAAATGAACTCTGGGCTAATAATCAGATTGGTGTTCTAAACCCACTCTCAACTCATTCATAACATCTCTAAAAGGAACTTTCCTCTCTCCAGACCTCAGCTTCCTCATCCACAAAACAAAGAGATTAACCTAATCTCTAAGATTCCTTCCACTCTTCAACTATGCTCCATGAAACTTGACTAACTGGCTACAGACTATACTCTCTGCCTTGACCACAGAGAGACCTCTGGATGAAGTAACACAGATTGATCTCTTCTGTCCTTGAAACTCATGCCATCTCCACTTACTGTATGTTCTACTCCTCTGCCTCAATCACCCAGCTACTTCGGTCATGCCCCTCACTCCCTTCAGTCTTTGGTACTTGATTCCTATTTTGCTTTTCTCACTAGTGCCTGACATCACCCTAATCTATTTCAATCAGTATCTTTTTAACAGCTCACCTCAATACCCTAACACCAAAGTTCCTTTATGTTTGCAACTTCTAATAACCCTTCCTCCACTTTATATAGGCAACTTTCTCCAATGAGCAGATCCTAGGGTACGTACATCATTACCTGGAAATATACCTGCTCTGAATCCAATACTGTACTTGCCCACAACTTCCTTGTCCAATTCTTCCTTCCTTTGTTGTCTCCTCCCTTTCAAACTCCTTTAAGCTTCACTTCTGCAACCTAGCTTGGACAATCTTTTCAAAGATAATCTCATGAGAAGCTCATTGCTGCAATGACCACTGTCATAAGCCATGTGTATTCACAACTCTGAGGCTGTTCATGCCTTTTCCTTTCTTTAGAAAGATTTCCCCCTTCAAATTCATCCTTCAATACCTCCAATACCATTTTCATCAGAGCAGAGTTAGGTCCTCTTTTTAGGTAGTTCTTCTATCAAATAATGCAGTCAATGTACACAACTTCTGCTGTATTGTGTTCTGCACAACTGAGCTCCAGCTGCTTTTTAAATTTTTTTTTCAGCTTGCCTAAATTCTAGAATTAATCCTGACAGGCAAAAAAGTACTTTCACAGGCTCATATCCCCACATGAATCAAGCTCTCAGATCTGGGATCCTGGAACTCAGGAACAAAAAACCCCACGAAACTTAAAGAGTCATCATCGTCAATTAGAATCAGTACATGGTACCTGCAGGGAGAACAATGTGATGCTCATGTTTCCCCCAAGATGTCTGCTACCCACCTTTGCTCCAGTTATGGTAAAGGTCACAGAGCTGCTTATCTGTCCATCTCCTAAATTACAGCCAATTTCCCCACCCATCATCCCAGCACCCATTAGAGTTGCTACCCTACTATGACCATCTAGTTGCTGGCCCTAAGGCTAGGTCTTCAGATAATATCCTTCCTTCATGGAGTTCTGAATAATGCCCATTCTTGGAAGGGACTTTGTCTTAGCCTGGGAATCCATATTACTCCTTTTTAAGACAAATCTGTTCAATGTAGCTGGTCTCTGATCTGTTAGGAATCCTGGCCAAGATTTCCTTGACACACCCTGTTCCAGTCAACCTGTTTAGAATTATCACTGTAGCAGCTTCAGGTCTCCCTGCTAACAGAGCTTCCTTCCCTGAGGTGACAATGTGTCATCTCTACATCCCCTGTACTGCCTGACACACAGGAGAGGTTTGATACACTCACTTCTCCTTCTGCAGGCTCTCAATCTGCTCAGCTAGCACTCTCTCCTCCTGCTGCATGGCCGCACGCTGCTGCTCCGTCATGTCCGTCTCCATGGCTGCATCACCAGTCAAGGCCTCTTCTGGGACATCAGACATGGAGGGCAACCCAACGGCAACAGGAGAGGACGGACTTGGATAGTTTCCTCGATGAAGACGCCCCTTTCCCTGCAAGGAAAACCACATGTTATAAAGTATATTGTGTGACTGCATCCGTTTTTATGTGGCCCATTTAGGATAACAAGTGTCCTTCCATCACACCAGATGAATGGCAGAAGTAAATGGAAATATTCTGCGAGGCCTAAGACATTTAGTGTGATATCATTCAGCAAATACATTTAGGTTAATTATTTCTTACAAGAGCACTGGGAAATAGGCACTTCAGTGGGTGGGAGTGTAAGGACACATTGTGTACTAGGATGAGATTCTTCTTTTCCTCTAAACTGCATCCACTCTAAACTAAATATGCACACATGGCTATTTAAACTTAAACCAACTAAAATTAAATAAGTAAAAATTTAGTTCTGCATTCACACTAGCCACATTTCAAATTCACAATAGTCACAGGTGGCCAGCAGCTACTGTATTGAACAGTGCAAACAGAAAACATTTCCATCATCACACAAAGTTCTGATGGACAACACTGGTTTTTAACTTTACAGAGCACAATCTCTCTAGGAAGAGTATGGATACATGCCCTGAAACTCGGTTTCATTAAAAAAAAAAGTCATGTAAATATCACAGGGTGCTAGTGAAAGATATTCTCTGATAACAACTTAAGAAACTTTCTTGAGATCAGAGAGAAAAATCTCATTGCTTTTAAATTGATTAGTTTATACAAAACTTTAGTTTCTGATAATGCAGACTAAGTATTTCAGATTAAATCTCCTGCTGAGAACAACTGGAAGAAACACAAAAAAATCAACATATACTTAAAGGAACTAGAAAGCTAACAAAATAGAGGTCAAGGAGAGACTAGCCCAGCACTGAGGGCTAATAGAAATTTAAGAGGTTGCTGAGAGTATGAGCAGAGCTTCTGACAGGCTATATCAGCAGTCAGCAAACTATGGCTCATAAGCCAAATCTGGCCTTGTACCTGATTTTGTAAATGAAGTTTTACTGGAATACATTCATGCTCATTAATTCACACATTATCTATGGGTCTTCTGCAGAACAATGGTAGCATTAATTGTTGCAACCAAGACTGTATGGTCTACAAAGCCTAAAATATATACTCTCTTGTCCTTTGCAGAAAGAGTCTGCTAATCTCTGGGGCAGAGAATAAAAGTAGGAGTCCAGACCTATACAAGGGTGTGGGCTGCTGCCCAGCAAAACTTGCATGCCTGGCGCTAGGGTCTCTAAGGTTCGTATCCTAGACTTAAGGCTAAACTGAAATTATAATAGTCTTTGCAGACACTGCAGCCTAGCTTCAAGTCATCTGAATGGTCCAGAAAACTGTAATTCCTAGAACTGGATTAAAGTAATCCCAGATTGCTAGTGCCCTAGGACCTACCTGAAAAATGAAAATATTCTTTGGAGGAAAGTAACATCGTCTCAGGCGTCAAATATTTTTAAATAATTTTTCAAATACTGTGTCTGAATACAATCAAAGGTAACCAAGCACAAAAGGAGATAAGACAATGTACATGAAAATCAGTAAAAACAATAGAAACCAGAAGCCCTCAATGACTCCAGACATTGTGGCTATAAAACAGGCTTAATATAACCATTCTGGAGGAGACAGAAAGATACTGTTGAATTAGTGGACCAGAAGTTAGGTCAGAAGAAAATATAAAGAATCAAGCAGGGAAAACAAATCAAAACAAAACATTTTCTGAAATTATTCAGAAAAGGCCCTGGCTGGTGTGGCTCAGTGGACCCTGTGAACCAAAGAGTTGCCAGTTCGATTCCCAGTCAGGGCACATGCCTGGGTTGAAAGGCAGGTCCCCAAATGGGGGCACATGAAAGGCAACCACACATTGATGTTTTCCCTTGCTTTCTCCTTCCCTTCCCCCTCTCTCAAAATAAATTAAAATCCTTAAACAAAATTTCAGAAAAGAAGGTAAAAGACAGGATACAATAAAAAGATCTACCATATATAAAATGAAAAAACAAAAATAGAAAACAAACCCAGAGAGAAGAGTTATCCTGTAGATGAAACATTAGAGATAATGGCACAGCATTTTCCAAAACCAATAAAAAAATATTAACCTACTGATTAAAGAAAGCCGTCAAGAACTGGTCAAGTGGCTCAGTTGGTTGGAGCATCGTCATCCCATATACCAAAAGGTCGCAAGTTTGATTCCCAGTCAGGGCACATACCTAAGTTGCAGGTTTGATCCCTGGTCATGGCATGTACAGGAGGCAACCAATTGATGTTTCTAACATCAATGTTTCTCTCTCTCTCTCCCTTCCTTTCCCTCTGAAGTCAATAAACATATCCCCAGGTAATATTTTTTTAAAAAAAGAAAAGAAAGCCTCCAATCTCTAAAAGAGATAAAATTTTTAAAAGTTTATACCTGTATACAACTGCAAAAAATCAAAGGCAAGAGAAAATCTTAAAAGCAGTAAGAAAAAAATGTACCTGCAACAAAGACGCATCTTTCCATTAGGAACAATGAGAGGCAGAAAACAATGAATGGTACTTTCAAAGCGATGAAAAAAAAAGTGTCTGCCAACACTAGAATTCTATACACAGCAAAACCACCATCAGGAGTGAAGGAACAATAAAAGACATTTTGAGACAGTCTAAGAGAATCTGACTACCAGACCTATACTAAAGGAAATACTAAAGGGCAGGTACAAAATGACCCAAAAAGAAAAATTAGGGAGGAAGAAATGAACAATAAAAACAGTAAATATGTAAGTCTAAATGAATACTGACTACATAAAACATGAGAATAATATGATGGATTAAAAATATATAATTAAAAATACAACAGAAGAGCAACTATATCATGTAAAAGCTAAAGCATATTAAAGTCTTCACGTTACCTTGGACAAAGATAAAAGTACCAATTAACAGACTTTGATTGGTAACAGATTTTTATTGTAACCTTTGGGTTAATTACTAAAAGAATAGTAAAAGTGTAAAAACTTCTAAACTAACTAAAGAAAAATGGAATGATAAAAAATAGTCAAAAAAAAAAGGCAAAAAAGAAAAAAAGGCAAAAGTTCAGAAAAGGAACATGCATCATAAATGATGTAACAGTAGATTTAACTCCAAATACTACAGTGATTACGTTAAATGTTAACAGATTAAATGCTCTAGTTAAAAATCTGATAATTGTCAGACTGTATTAAAAAAAAAAAAAAAAAAAAAGCTATGCCCCTGGCCAGGTAGCTCAGTTGGTTAAAGTGTCATCCCAATACGCCAAGGTTGCAGGTTCAATTCCTCATTAAGGCACATAAAAGAATCATTCAATGAAGCCCTCACTGGTGTGGCTCAGTGGACTGAGTGCCGGCCTACAAACTGAAAGGTCACCAGTTCGATTCCCAGTCAGGTCACATGTCTGGGTGCTGGGCCAGGTCCCCACTTGGGGGTGTGCAAGAGGCAACAGATGGATGCATCTGTCACATGTTTCTTTCCTTCTTTCTCCCTCCCTTCTCCTCGCTCTAAAAATAAATAAAATCTTTAAAAAATAAAATAGAAAGAATCAACCAATGAATATATAAATGGACAACAAATCCATGTTTTTCTCTCCCCCTTCTCTCTCTCTAACATCAATAAAGTTTTTCTAAAAAAAAAAAAGATTTAAAAAACTATACTAAAGTCTCTAAGGGATGCATATAAAAAATAAAAACTCAGAAAGGCAGAGTGAAAGGATGGGAATAAAGGACATACCATGTCTAGTCAAAAGAGAATTGGTACAGCTATATTAATTCTAGACAAAGTAAACTTTAGGTAAGAAGTGTTAATCTGGATGAAGAGGGGTATTTCATAAAGATAAAAGTTTAAATTATGAAGATGATATAACATTTTCAAATTTGTAAGTACCTAAGAAATGGCTTCAGAAATTTAAAGTAAAATACTGACAAAAACACTCAAAGAAATAGATAAAACTAAAATCAGCACGAGAAAACAATTGTGTACACACATATCAGTAAAGCTATGAAACTGAACAACTTAAACATAACTGACAATAACAGACATATACAGAATTCAGTGTCTAACAATTACATAACACTCATTATTTTAAAGTACATACAGCAAAGACAATACATTTCTTAGGGTTGAAGTAATTTATCTGACCTTTAAAATAATTTAAAGTAAGTTTACTGACAGTGCAATTTCAAAGAGAAAACAAAACACAAAAAACAACTAAACATTAAGAAATTAAGAAATAGACTTCTAACACACTCATGGCTAAAGAAGAAATCACAATGGAAATTAGAAAACATTTTGAACTAAACAACAATATCAAAGCCTGTGTGATACAGTTTAACTCTGCCTATACTAAAGTTATAGTTTTATATGTATATAGTAGAAAAAAGTTAAAAATTAAAGTAAGTTTTTTTTTTTTCAGGAAACCAGATAAAAAACAACACAATAAAGCCAAGGAAAGAAAAAGAAATACACACAGAGTAAATAAACATTAGAAAAGAGAAGATTAAACCCAAAATATGGTTCTTTGAAAAGATTCATAAACAAGTTAAAACCCTGGCAAGACTGATGAAGATTAAAAGAGAGAATTCACAAATAACCAATGGCAGATATGAAAAAGGAAACATCACTAGAAATCTTGCAGACATAAAAAGGATGAGGGCTACTATGTCAATAAATCTGAAATTTTATACAAAGTGCAGAAATTTCTACAAAAATCCAAGTAAGTAATACTGTCAAAAAAGAAATACAAAAAAGTGAATAACCTTATAATTTGAATCCATAACTGCAAACCTTCCAGGGAGAAGACTCTAGGTATGATTTCACTAGCGAATAAGAAATAACATAGAAATCACACAAATTCTTCCAAAGAATTAATAAAAGGACTATTCCCCACTTCATTTCTAGGAACCAGCATAACCTTGATATCAAGGAGTAACATGCATAAACACAGGTGAAAAAAATCCTAAACAATTTGTAAGCAACATGTAAGAAGGATATCACCTCATGACTAAGTTGGATTTACTGCAGTAGTATAGTGATAGTTAAACATCAGAAAATCACTTGGTGTGGTATGTCATAACAGTAAGTCTCATGAATACCTCAATGCATACAGTAAAGGCATTTCATAACATTCAACAATAAATCATAACAACTCATAGAAAACCAGGAATAGAAGCAAATGTACTTAAATTTCATAAAGCATCTACAAAAATTCTATAGTAAACATCTTATTTAATGAGAAAAGGTTAAAAGCTTTCCCTTTGAGATTGCACAATGCAAAGAATGACCCCTACCACCATCACATCACTTCCTTTCAACACTGTACTGGAGGTTCTGGCTAAAGTAAGAAAAAGAAATAAATGGCATAAGGGTGACAAAAGAACAAGTGAAACTATTATTACCCATGAACAGTATGGCTAGAAATAGGAAGTACAAAGGAATCACAGAAAAATTATTAGAATAAGTGAGAGTTCAGCAAAGTTGCTGGATTCAAGGTGAAAAATACCAAAATCAAATGTATTTTTATTTAATGAGCAATAAAGAGAATGTAACAATTTTCAAATAACATTTATAACTGCATTAAAATCCTGGTAATAATTCAAACTAAAGATGTGTAAGATCTCTACACATAAAACACTTTGAGAGGAATTAATGATCTACACGAATGGAGAGAGGTATCATGTTCACAGATGGGAACAATCAATATTGTAAAAATGTCACCATTCCCTAAAGTGATTTATAAAGTTAATATAATCTCAATAAGAATCCCAAGAAAATTTTTGTAAATTCTATAATTTTGTGATTCTGTATTTTTAAAAAATGTTTACTGACTTCAGATTTTAACTATTTATTATTTTTAGAGAGGGGAGAAAGGAGGGAGGAGAGGCAAACATCAATGTGAGAGAGAAACATCGATCGGTTGCGTCTGGTACGCTCCAGTCTGGGGACCAATCCCACAACCCAGGCATGTGCCCTGACCAGGAATCAAGCCAAAGACCTTTCCCTCTGCAAAATGACATCTGACCGAGCCACACCAGTGAGGGCTATTTATTCATTTTAGAGAGAGGAAGGAGGAGGGTGGGGAGAGAGGGAGGGAGGGAGGTGGGAAAAAGAGAGGGACAGAGAGACAGACAGATATGCTCTGACCAGGGGTTGAACCTGCAACCTAGGTATGTGCCCAACCAGGAATTGAAACCTCAGCCTTTCAGTGTATGGGACAATGCTCCAACCAACTGAGCCACATTGGCTTGGGCTTACTTCTGTAAGTTATATGGCATTATAAAGAGCCGAGAAGAGTGCAAACACTACTGAAGAAGGTATAATGATTTGTTCTAACAAATATTTTTGGAGAGCTATAGTAATTAAAATAGCAGTGTTGGTACAAAGAACAGTCAAAATAAAGAGCCTAGAAATAGATCCATATGTATATAGACTCTTGATTTACAACAAAGGACTTCAGGAAAATATGGGGAAAAAAACGTTTAAATAAATGGTGCTGGAAAAACCGGGCATCTGTGTGCAAATATAAAGACTACTCCCTACATTAAACCACATAAAACTGTCTCCAGGTGGTCTACATACTTAACATGAAAGGCAAAACAATTAAGTTTTTTAGAAACAGTATCTTCATAACATCAGATAGTAAAAAAGACTTAAACATGACTCAACATGTACTAGCCTAAAGGAAAAGGCTGATGAAATTTAGACTACATTAAAATTAAGAACTCCTAGTTCATCAAATGACACCTTTAAGTAGAAGAAGAAGTGTGCAGCAGAAGTAACCAACAAAAGGCATGCATCCAGAATTCATAAAGAACTCCTACAGATCAGAAAGTGATAGACAAGCCAATTAGAAAAATGGGCAAGAGCTTTGAACAGGTCTTTCAAAAAAGGGCATCTCAATGGCCAATATTCTTATGAAAGGTACTTAAGCACATGGAGTCAAAGCCCAGAAATGCAAATTAAAACCATAATCATACACCACTAGCATGGCTAAAATTAAGAAATCTGGCAATCTAAGAGCTGAGGAGGAGGTGGCACTCTTCTGTGAGTCGGTAACTCTCATAAACTAGTATAGCACAACTTTAGGTACTCAAGTTGATACATATCCTGTGACCCAGTAATTCCACTCCTATATACCCCAACAAAAATACATACACATGTCCATCAAAAATACAAGAATTAGAATGTTCATAGTAGCAATATTCATAATTCCCTGAAACACAAGCCAGTGTCCAACAACATGAAAATGGTTAAATTGTGGTATACGCATACAGTGGAATACTATAGAGTAACAAAAATGAACTACGACTAAACACAATATGGGTTAAGTGTTATGCACAATAAGATTGAAGTCAGATAAAATAACACATGTATATCATTCCATTTATACAGAGCTCAAAAACATATCATAGTACTCAGGGATATATGTTAGTGGGAAAACAGCAAAGAAAATAGAGTGATCAGCATAAAACTCAAGTTACTGCTCCTTTCTAGGAGACAGGAAGGAATTGTGGTTGGAAAGAAAAAGAGTGCCTCTGGGAGCACTGGCAATGTTCTGCTTCTTGACTGTGAGAGGTATGTGGATGTTCACTTTATAATCCATTATGATATTTATGTATATTTATGTGCTTTTCTGTATGTGTTGTATTTTACAATAAAAAAGGTATTTTAAAGCTTTTCAAAGTTAGCTATTTACGCAAATATACTATTATCTTTTGAATAGCATGAGACAATAAACTGACAGATTTCTCAGTTGATACTGGGAAGAAAGAAGGAACACAAGCTATCTCAGAAACAGAAACTGCTGATCTCGCCTATAGTCTACGTGGTGAGGTGAAGTGGAGGGGAAGTTCTAAGCACATTCAGGCTAACCCTTCCAAATGCATGTGTTCTAAAACAGGCAATTGGATGAAAATCAAGAGGATTACAGGTTGCTATTCCACTTTTAGTTCTGAGAGCAAGAAGTAAAGAAAATATTAAGAAAAAGGCCCTCAAAACACATGATCAGTCTACAAATTTAACAAAGGATGACACAGAAGAAGAAAGCACTGTGGATCGGAGGCAGACAACAGGGTGTGAGGTCAGGATCAACACAGCATTGAAATCCACTGTGATGGGTCAGAATCACACTATAAATTCCAGGACATCTTCTCATTCCATTTGATTTTGACTATTGTAATGAAGCCAAAAGAATATTTTTAATGTGACATAAAAGCCTCAGAGAGCTGGGAAAATCTTAGCTTACTTGTAGTATACACTTCCCAATATGCAATTAAAAGGTGCCTTTGTTCAGTGTTCACACCATCACCTCCCTAACTACCTGAGTATTTTACCACGGATTAGCTAAGAATTACTTAACAGGGCTAAAGAAAATCGAACAAGCTTTACAAGTCTGAGCACTTTTGAGGCAGCGCTGGACAGATGAAGAAAACCTGAAACCCCTACAGCCTAGAGTTCTCTTACAAGTTTAAAGAAAATAATTTTTGAGGTTGATTCCTTAGAGCTTTTAGAAATATGAAAAAATGCTAACATTGTGTTAACAACTGGACATAAACTTGTTTACCACAGATTTTAAAAAGAATATGAAAATACATGCAATTATTAACACTGGTTTCCTGAGAGGAATAATATCCTTTATTTTCTATACTTTTCTATACTTTCCAATTAATAAGTATGAATTAGTTTTTTCCTCTAAAACTGAGTTTTTTAGACCACTGCATATTCTTTCAGTGGTTTTACCCATAGCTGTTTTTCTACCATCAGTACACAAAGCCAACAAAGTGAAAATGGCAAATATTTTCATGAAAATATAATACAAATAAATTTGACCTCTTGAACTACCTGTAAAGAGCCAACAGCTAACACTTCAAGAAGTAGTCTGTAGTATCTTTTGTTTATTTTTCACTAGGTGGCTGATCTTTCTCCTCTTTACATAGAAGCATCTCCTTATTCACTAGGAAAAACAATAGGCTTTGTGATATGAGTTGTAAATATTTCTTACCGTGTGTCCCTTCACTTTTGCTTTGCATATGGTCATTTTTATCATGTAATAATACTTGACATCTATGCTAATGAGCCCATCAATTTTAAAAAAACTAACATTATGTAATAGATAAAACCTCCTCTACTCTAATATTACAATATATTTTCTATCGGATTAGGGATTTTACTGATTTGAATTAATTGCACACTTTATGAATAATTTGTACCCAATTCTTAATTTAAATACCAAAAAACTGACAGAGCCATATTTGTAATCCTTTTCTGCATAGTTACTCCAGTGATTTTCCAGATTAGTCTTTAGAGATGAATTATTCCTAAAATCAGGATATCAACTACAATTATTTTTAAATGCTAATAGTGTTAGGTCTAAAATCCCACTAATCCATGATTTAATAGCACACACAATATTCAAATTCCCAATCCCTCGCATCATACTAACAAAGTTACTAGGAAAAGGTGGATTACTACTACCAAAAATGACAAAGACAACACAATTCTGAAACAGAGCCAAGGTCCCAGAGCAGTATGAGACTTATCATGCCTACAGAGAGTTAACTATTTTCAGTTTGTACAGAAAAAGAAATTAGCACTCGATTTTACCCTTTCAAAATGGGGGGTGAGATTCCCTTCTTTAAAAAAAAGTGTTTTTAACCAAACTCAGAGACACATAAAAGAAGACTGGTGGTTGCCAGGGGCTGGGGGGCAGGAGAATGGGTGACAGTGGTCAGAAAAGTACACATTTTCAGTTATAAGAGGAATACGTTCTGGGGAGGTAATTTACAGCACACTGACTACATAGTTGACAATATTGAATACAGGAAAGTCGCTAAAAGAATAGATCTTATATGCTCTCACCACTAAATAAGAGGTAACTGTGTGAGGGGATGGATGCTAACTAACCTTATTGTGGTGATTATTTCACAATATACATACATATCAAATCATCACGTTACACACCTAAAACTTACATAATGTTATATGTCAATTATATCTCAATAAAGCTGGGACAGGGTAGAAAAACATATTTTTAGAGCTCTGAAAGAGTTGCATTTATAAAATAGTGATTTTGGAGTAATATTCATAGATGATTCAGCTCTCTATATATCAAATGTTTTATTGATACACACACACACACACACACACATATATCTATGTACTAAATGCTGTTCCTATGGCTTTAAAAATATGAACTCATAGGAGGTGGTAGGAAACTTCTATGGAAATTTTGAAAGGATTACTGGGTATTTTCTCAATGGTTCTGAAGGATGAAATCACCAGTTCTTTATAATGTTTAACTGTAAAAACAAACAAATAAATAAAATTGTTAACTCAATCTTTTGAGTGTGGTAGTACTAACCCCAATTTATAGAGGAGAAAACTGAGGCATAGAAATTAAACGACTCGTCTATGTCACAGTAGCTAGTCAACTGGAGCTGGGATTTAAACACAAAAGTCTAGTCCTGAACCCATCCTGTATTCTGCTGGTTGTAACACTTTTGTGGCAATTTTAATAATATGGAAGGAGGGGATGGGAAAGAGTATCAATATTAAACCCTTTTCATAAAAAAAGACCTTCCTCCTCTCTTTTCTGGAGGGTTAATAAAATTCCTCTGTGAAACTGTTCCTGTCTGGTGTTTTTAATAGAAGGAAACTCTTAGATAATTTTATCTCTTCTTTAGTAATTGGCCTGTTGATGGCCTTTCTTTTAGGGGCAGTTTTGGTAAATTATGCTTTCCTAGAAAACTTCCCATTTTCAAACTTATTTCACAATTGAATAAAGTTGCAGTCACTCTCCTTCAAGATAGTTCCCGATCGCTGTCATCTTTTGATATTCATGTCCTTCTTTAATCCCTTCCACACTGCATAGGGCTGATCTGTGTGATTATTGTAGAGATCAGAGTGTAACTTGAGGCTAGGATATAAAACACATTGTGGGCATCCACCTAGCTCTTCCTTGGATCATTTGCTCTGGAAAAAGTCATTCGTACACTCAAGTAGCCCTATGGAGAAGTCCATGTGACAAAGAACTAAGGCATTCTACCAGCAGCAAGCATCAACAAGCTAGCAATATGCCTAAGATATCTTGAAAGCAAATGCTGAGTTTGTTTTTTAGTTTAGTTTTGTTTTTTAAAAGCTAAGCAAACAAGAAGAACAGAGACAGAATCATGGCTATGGAGAGCGTTTTGATGGTTGCCAAATGGGAAGGGCAGTGGGGGAATGGGTGAAGAGGTGAGGGGATTAAGAAGTAAAAATAGTTACAGAATAGCCCCGGGGATATAAAACACAGGATAGGAAATGGAGTAGCCACGGAACTTATATGCATAACCCACAGGCATGGACAAAGGTGTGGGGACTGCCTGAGGCAGTGTGTGTGTGTGTGTGGGGGGGGGGTTCTGCATGGAGGGGAAGAAAGGGGGAAAAACTGGGACAACTGTAATAGCATAATCAATAAAATACAATTAAAAAATTGTTTTTAGAAAAGGAATGCAAATGCTACATCCCCCATCAGGCTTTCAGATAACTGCAGCCCTGGGATTCTGACCACAAGCTTATCAGAGACACAGCCCAAGCCACACAGATAAGCTGCTCCTGAATTCCCAACCCACAACAGTGTAAGTATGAGAAAATAAATGTGTATTGTTGTTTAAATCATTAGGTTTTTGGATAATTTGTTACATAGCAATAGAGAACTAAAACAACAGTAGTCTTTTATGGTTCTTAATTTTCACTGTTAACATAACTCCTTCCTTATTTCTTGTGAATTTGTGCCTATCCTCCCATTTTAATTAGTTAATGATTTGGTTTTTGCTTTTAAATTAACTTTTAAAAATTATTTTTTACCATTTTTTGTTTTCTAACTTATTTTCTGCTCTTACCTTCTTTCCTACTGCTCTCAAATTTATTTTTTCTATTTTTAACTTCTTCGGATGTTTATTTTCATTTTTCTTCTCTAAGAAACTGCTTTAGCTATATATCCCATAGGCTCAAATATATAGTGTCTTACTGTCATTTTTAAATTACTCAATATTTCAGTTTTGATTTTCTCTCTGCCTTTGAGGTTTTGGCCTAATTCTGCCTTTGAGGTGCTGGGACCAGGGATGGAACCTGCAACCTAGGTACATGCTCTGACCAGGAATCAAACCTGCAATCTTTCTGCTACAAGATGATGCTCCAACCACTTGAGCCACACCAGCCAGGGCTATTATGAAATACTTTATACTTAAAGATAATATACTTGTAAGTACAGCTTCATAAAATAATAAAAGAAACATCTGTAATAATAAAACCAACACCACCCAGGACTGGTTGTACCACATCACCAATATCATTAAGGTGTTGTGGCCCAACTTTGAGAATATTCCATGGGCAGCTAAAAAAAGTATATATATTTTTCTTCGAGGATACAGAATTACATGTATATATATTATACTAATCATTACTTATGGTATTTAAGTACACGAACTTTAAATAATCTTTTTCAGGTACCTAAAAATGAGAAAATCCTGTTAAAAAATGAAATTCCTATTTCACCTTAAACTATCAGATCTTGTGAGTCCTGGCTCACTCTCGTGGCCCCACAGTGCTTATGTCTCAGTATGCTTCAGAACAAAGCCTATTTTTGTTTTAACTTAAGGTCTCCCGTCTGCACAATTACATATTCAAGCTTCTAGAAATTCTTAATTATATAGTTTTTCCCAGAATTAAACCTTGTGTGCTTTTGCTTTGTAACAACATGCCTTTCTCTATCTGGTCAGGTCAGACGTATCCCTTCAGATCTGGCACACGTCACCTTTCCTAAAGCCTCTCCCAGGACCCCCCACAGAGTCAGGGACTTCCTCCTCAGTCCTCGCACCACACCAGACACTGTCCTGTCTGATCCCTCCGTTCCTCCTTTCAGAACGTTCTTTCTCAAACCCACAAATTCAGCCATCTAATCGTGTAGATTTGCCATCTTTTGTTTGAGGAGGTCTATATATTATTCTACTATCTACTTTTTCTAAGAATGATATTCTGAAAGACACTACTAATTATTTGGTTGGGTCAGATTTCTGTGAGACCAGTCCAGAATAGGCTTCTTTATTATTCTGTGAGACCAGTCTATATTAAGCTTACCTACTGTAACAAAAATACTGGGAACCAAATGTTTAATTTGGAGGATCTAAGTAAAGATACCCTCTTTGAGGTAATCCTCAGTTGAGCCCAACATTTCCATTTTCTTCTAAGGCTTAAAGAGGTAATAATAGAAACATGCAGAAAGCACACCAAAGTGTTAAAATGAATAAAACCTATGAGGAGAGTGCTGATTTCTCAGAAAATGCTATAAGGCCCATGATGGAGAAAAGATATAGCAAGGAACGGCAAGACATGGTGGATGGGACACAAAGAAATTTGAAACTATGAGTCAAATCAAGCTCAAAGAGTTACAGACAGATGAACTTGGAGAGATACTTGTGGTAATGATTAGAGAGTAGATTGCACAGCCCTTAAAAAGCTTGAGGACTATATAGGGAAAGATACCTATTACCCACACCAGGGAGTCATTATACTTTATGAAGACCCAAGAAAAGTATATGTAACTGGGGTTTGTCCATGGGTTGAATATATAAGGAGAAACTATGCACCATCTGGATAGGACTGTATATAACTAGCTAAAGCACAAATCTCAGACTCCTAAATGAAGGAACCATACCCCAAAACAGCATTTTGGGCCAAGATGGACTATCATCATGAGTGTCTTCCATTAACACAAAAATAGGAAGGGACTGAATTATCAGACCACATCCTGAGGAGTCTGCTTTTCTGGTAAGGAGAGGTCTAGAAAACTGGCTGTTTTGCATGTTTTAATTAGATAACCACACTTGTTCAAAATCCCAATACTTATAGTTATGATTCACCAGATAGTAAGGATTAGTGAACACTTTAGGTATTTCTGTCATTTGCATTTATTTCTCATACATGGAAAGCAACTATCCTCACCAAGTATTCCTGTGCAATGCAGCAAGCCAGTAGCACTGCATGCACAATGGAGCAGTGGTTCTAAGAGCATAGTCCATGGGTCCCTGGAAGAGATTAGGCAGTGCCTCCAAGCCCATGGATGTGTCAAAACTATTTTTATAAAGATACTAAGATGCTAGATGCCCTTCCACTTGACATTGTACTAACTAACTGCTGGCATCTTTGCATAAATCAAGGCAGTGGTAACAAACTACACTGGTAATCAATGTATTCTTTGCTATCACGCATAGTTTAAAAAAAAGTCTATTTCATTTCCTGTCTTCTGTCAAGAAGTATAAATTAATTTTAATCTTAACTCCTGAGTTCACTATTTTTGATTTTCTATATGACAAAATTAGAAGTTTCATACATAACAGAACTTTATCACATACTGATTGGTTATTTTAAGAAAAAGCATGTGTGCAAGTGTTTGAAATGTATGTTGAATTAACTGCTTTATTCATGAAATGCTACTTAAAATAATCAACAAAGTATGATTACTCAGCCAGGTATGCAGCAGACATTGTCTTTAAAAGTGTATGAAGGGAGCTCATCATTTCAAATGAAGTAAATATATGACCAATGACAAAATTTCAAGTTTTCAAACAAATATGAGAATTTTGTAAAACTTCTAATTGCCCCATGAGTTTGACAACTTCCCAGTACTTAAAGATTTTTCTGAAGAGATCGGTGGTGATATTAAACAAATGTGATTTTTGATATTGTATAATAAAACATTTGAAAGATCTGCATGGCTCAGTGAACCAGTATTTTCCAAATGATCCCCCATGACATTACAAGGCCATATGTAAGTGAAACAAAACCTATTCAAAGTCTGAAATAATCAATAGATTTTAATGTCACAGAATATGAAAATGTTAATTGATATATTATAGCTTCATAGTATATATTGCAACTAACTTTTCAGAAACTAAGAACTGTTAATTTTGGGTGTAGCCCCAAAGAGCATCCAAATTATGTGATTGACCAGATCAAAACTACATGGACCACTTCTCTCACTCGAGATACCACACAGCTTCCTAAGTCCATTTTAACAGGAATGAGTCTGAATCTCTTAATGGCATCTTTAAAGGTGCTACGAGCTGATCCCTTTTAATAAAAGAACTGAGGGTCTTTTCATCTAAAAGGCCAACATTCTACTAGGGAGAAGAAACTCAGCTCTGGAACATGAGCAGAGGCTGAACAGGCACATAAGGTGGGAGAAAGAACTAAGTTGTTTTAGAGGATGTATGAGGAAAAACTCTGCTTTCTCTGTAAATAAAAATTGTCCTGAGCTATCTTCCTGGCATTGTCAAATAAAGCAAAGATCATGATAACTAAATTATTGGTTCCCTTCTCCATCTTCTGTAATAGAATTATAAATCTACATCCTTGCCATGACCTTGAGGTAGGTTAAGTATATTCTCCACTCCTTGATTTGGGCTTTGATCATGTGATTTGCTTGTGGCTAGTTGGATACTAGCAGACACTATGAGCACAGAAGCATGCACAGTTGATGTTAACAATGTATGTGGTGCAGACGTTGCCATGAGAAAATTATACCCATCCCAGATAGGTCACTGGTTCAAGAATAATAAGAAATGTGCAGAACAGAGCTGGATCCAACCTGCAGCTCACCCTAAATCAGCTGAATCCCGGCCAATTCACACATGTACAAGTGATAAACACATGATTATTGCATTAAGCCAATGAGTTTTGGGGTGTTTTCTTAGGTAGGATTATCATGAAAATAGCTATCCTGTGCACATTCTGGAAGCTACCACTTGAGTAAACCCACTGTTTTTCCTAAAGGTCTGGAAGACCTTGGAGATAGGGAAAGGTTTGGTAGTATTATTCCCTGGTTTAAAAATCTTTGATGCTTCTCAAGGCCTAAAAGGATGAAATCTGAACTACTGGTCCTGGAATTTAAGAACCCAAAACATTACTATCAATCTTTTCTTCCTTCATTCTTACCAAAAAATCTTATATTCTAGCCACTGCAGTTTACTCAATTATCTCAGGTAGTGCTCAGTCACCCAGCTCTCCCCCAGGTGCCCAACCCACAGCCTGCAGGCCACATGTGGCCCAGGATGGCTATGAATTCTGCCCAACACAAAATTGTAAATTTACTCAAAATCTTTTTTTTGCTCCTCAATTTTTATTAGTGTTTGTGTATTTAATGTGTGGCCCAAGACAACTCTTCTTCCAGTGTGGCCCAGAGACGCCAAAAGATTGTACATACCATAGCTTCTTCACAGTGAGATTAGTAAAACGAACTACAATAATTTGCATCTTTGTTTACTAGACTGTTAACTTATCTAGGGCAGAGATCTTGTCCTTTCTATACCTCCAGCACCTAGCACAGTATCTGAAACATGGCTTTTTGCTGAAAAAAAGAGAAAGGAATGAGAATAAATGAAACTGAGAATATGAACAGAAAAAAAGATGTGTCTAATGTGCAGGTGCAATCTACAAAAAGAAGTACCTTTAAGAAACAATGAAAGTAATCTCACTTTTGCACTGTAAAAGTTTAAAAATATTAAATGGATTTATGATACTAAATTGAGTTCATGTTTTATCTCTAAAAATCTTCCTCAAATAATAAAAGAAATATAAAACTATGAATACCATAGTACTATCATAACTTCATTAAACATATATAAGGCCCTGGTCTGGTGGGTCAGTTGGTTGGAATATCATCCCATACACCAAAATGTTGAGGGTTCGATCCCCATTCAGGGTGTGTATGGGAAGCAGCTGCTGATGGATGTTTTTCTCTCATATTGATATTTCTCTCTCTCTCTCTCTTTTCCTCTTTCTCCCTCTGTCTCTCCACTTCCTTCTCTTTCAATGCATATCCTCAGGTGAGAATTTTAATAAATAAATAATACGCATAAGGAAAAATTTCAAGGAAAATATAAATATTCAAAAATATTAATAGACAATGGTGATTTTCCTTTTCCCTTTTACACTTCACCTTATTGTTCAAAATTTTCTACAATGGACATGAAACTAGTATGTGAACGTATCTTTTATGTACAAATATAAGATCTTAGATTTATCAAATAGCTAATTTTAAAAGACAATATATATGAGAAAGAAGTAAATTCAGTAACTGATAAATGTACAATAGTTTATCTTTCAAGTCCTGTGAGAAATTAGAAAGCTTTCCTTAAAAACACTAAGTATGATGATATGTTAAAAAAAAAAAGCTAGTGTGAAGCTTAAAATTAGAATTCCTTAAGAAAGAAGATATGGGTGAACTGAGACTTTTTACAAATATAAATGATAGACCTGTAGGTAACTTCTAGCAGCAAAAATTACATAAGGGGCCAACAGAATTCATTCTTGTCTACTACTCTGTACTTTTTATTCTCTAAACACACAAGCCCTCTAGATCACTCTACTGTTTGTGAACTCTTTACCTCCTCTTCTCTTAAATAGAATCCTATCATCAAGACCACAGTAATCCTTCTATTATTGTCTCTTCGTAAAAGGAATTGCCTTTTATTCCCCCAAGCCTAATTAGCAGGCCTCCTGAAGAGAGTCCAGTTCCTTAGCCAGATATTACTGTAGTTCTTCCTCTCATCCACCAAAGAATTCCCTACATAATTTCTCTGTTTGCCCTCATCTGACAGAAAAAGATTCCAAGGCTTTGTAAGAAGTGCTTCTTTTTCAAAAAAAGAACCCTAATATTGGTCTCCTTTTGCCAAAGATCCTGTGCCTAATATTCCTCAGCACTGTCCCTTGCATGATTTCTGCATGCGCATCTTCAAGTAATGCCTTTCGAACACCATAATGATCTCTGGAAGGGAATTAGGGAAAAACAGTAGGAGTCTTCTGGTTGCAGTGTTATCAAAGATAACACTACCAGTTCTCAACAAAGGAAAAAAAACTGCAACTATACGAAGTGATGGATGTTAACTAAACTGAATGTGGTAATCATTTCACAACACATACATATATCGAATTATGTTGTATACCTTAAACTAGTTATATGTCAATTATATATATATTTTAAAAAGATAACACCATAAAAATACCTGCTGGTCAGTACCAGAAATGGTAAGAATGCCTCTATACTCTGAGAAAATCTTCATTCTCTGAATCTTTTTCTTACTATGTCAAGTCACCTGAATGTGACCGGCAGACTTACATATCGCGCACTAGTATACATAAGAAAATGGCGGCCCTGGTCACGTAGCTCAGTTGGCAGAAGCATCGCCTTGTACCTTTTTTTTAAAAATGGATGAAGGTTGTAGGATTGGTCCTGGGTTGGGGTGTGTATGAGAGGCAACTGATCAATATTTCTTTCGCTCTCTCTCTCTCAAATCAATAAAAATATCCTCTGGTGAGGATTTTTAAAAATCTGCTAAAAAAAAAAAAAAAAGGAGGAAAAGAAAATGGCAGGATCCTTTGCTAGAGTCAATTAAGTCTAAGCCCACACTTAAAATATCTCTTTCCTTTGGAGCGCCTTAAAGCTGCTACTTTTCAATCAATTGCCGGCTTTCAAATTATTAATACTTAACTTTTGGAGGTGGCATTTCTTGCTTCTTTTAGTGTAAGTTTCAAAGCTTAACCCCACAGATCTACTTATCCACATTAACAGAGAAATGTAGGTATGCAAATTTCTAACAGACATGCAGGAAGTTCTTTAGTAAGAACTAAAGAACTTTAGTAAGTTGAGAATATACAAAATTAACCAATACTGCCAACCACTGACAAGTACACCAGGAAATACTGACAAGTATAGCAGGAAAATCCTGAAAAGGCTCAAAGCAATTTTAAAATTCCAAACTAAGTAAATATAGCAACTGATACTATTTTAAGAAATAAGACTATTGTTTCTAAATCCTTTCTTAGAGCCTCTGTTCAACTAGATATATTATGGAAAAAAAAAACAAAAAACCACTCCATCAAAGGATTAGAAGTATAACACATTATATCCCAAATTTATTTGGCAATGAAAACCTTTGTGTAGAACATCTTTTAAGAGAATAATTTGTGAGGGCCTTGCATATTAGTAAACATTATATTAAATTATATTCTTCATATTATATTAGCCTAAACAGTGCTAAATCAATAATTATACTTGGAATTATAGCATAAATAAGTAACAAGATTTGTTATAGAAAAGGTATAACTAGATGGACTGTACATATATCATATACTGCAATCTTAGACTGAGAATAGCCTAGCTAAGATTATGTACCATAAATCTAATTATTCTTTCCACATGGTAGGAGAAACAGATACATTTAACCCTTGAACAACATGGAGGTTAGGGAGTAACAACCAGCCACTCAGTCCAAAATCCACAGATAACTTCTGACTCCCCCAAAACTTTAGTTTCCCCCTAGTATCCACAAGGGACCTCCTGCCCCACATCAATGGATACTCAAGTGCCATGTGTAAAATGGCATATACAATGCATGCAAACAGCCCTCCACATGCATGGACTCCCAGCCTGGTGAGATGGAAGGCTGACTAAATAGTTATTGAAAAAACCCCAACATATAAGTGGCCCTACCCCGTGCAGTTCAAATTCATGTTCAAGTTTCATCTATATTTTCAAAATCATTTCAAAATGAAGTAATCAGGATTCAACCTATTTTAGTGATGGCAAGTATGTTTACAAGTCAAAAGCCTTCTAAATGATGCTGTCAGTCCTGCCCATCTGTAATCATTATTCTTCAGAATGCTACCAGCTATCTTCCAAAAGACACATTGATAATGATATTCCCTTGCTTAAAAATCTTTCTATAGCTCCCAAATGCTTTGAAGTAGAAAATTCAAGCCTTAATTTTGCCCACCTGGTTCTAATCTACTTTCCAAATTCTTCTGCCACTTCCACACCTGTTCTAGCTATACAAGGTTGTTATTATTCATAGTTTGCTCTTTCATGATTCCTTGACTTTGGAATTGTCGTCCCCTCTTTCTTTCATTTGTTAAATTACTACACATCTTTCAACCTCCAACTCATATGACTTTTCACAGTAGCAATAAAAAACATATTTTTTATAAATGCAGTTCACTCTGTACTTCAGAAAAGCCATTACTGTATCTGAAATAGTATTTTAAAATGTATGAATACATAAAAATTATTGACTTTGATTAGTAGTCAGGCTATTTTCAGTGGATATCCTTAACTTACTGTTATCTCTCTTACATTCCATTCTTAGATTCAATTCCATAGATGCTTACTGAATATCATACTATGTCCTAGACACACAGTCTTATTCTTAAGACTTGGCCTGAAGTCTTTTCTACAGCTCAATGCATATGCAATAGGAAGTTAAGTGGAACTTTTCTCTTGCTTCAAAATTGTGTCTAAATCCAAAGCTGAGAATAATTAAGTACCTCTTCTTTTAGCTTCGAGGAGCCAACAGCAGTTGGTAGCAGCCTCTTCTCTTAAGGCTTACTGAGACACTGGTTTACTGAACCTGCCCTATTGTCAATATTGTAATACCTTCCCTCAATGAGAATCTAAAAAGGCTGAGAAGAAAGAGGAGTTTATTGGACTTTGAGAGGAACAGAGACTTTATGAAAAGAGGATATTCTACCCCTCTTTGGCGGAAAAAAGCAGTTGTCATATGTGATTCCAGAGGATAAGAATCAAAGTTAGAGGTCATTTAAAAGAAAGGCATACTGGTATTTCATCCCCCTGTTTGGTTATCTGTATAGGCAAAAGATTTACTGATTGTCTCGATTATATGCACAGGGGAGAAGAGAAATGGAGAATGTGGTAAGGAAGCAACAGGTAGAGAGATAGGTAAGACTACTGCTCACCTTGAGTCATTGGTTCCCAACAGGTATAAAAAAAATGTAAGCTTTCCCCCAATGTGCCTGCAGACACTAGAATTGGCCACAGGAGGTAGATCTGATTAGATAAAGTCTTGCCCCTCCAACCCCCCAAAAAGAAAAATAGCAGAGTCACATGGTGTGAATGCCATCAGTCAGGTTTAGCCAGAAGATGTTACCACGTCTTGCAAGGGATGGCCAATGCCTATGGAAATGGGATAGTATGGAGCTCACTGTCAGCAGAGTACATTGGAGCTACCACTCACCTTCATTTAGCCTGTTGACAATAAGCTGGAGATTACTGTTCAACAACTAAGAAGGAGGACTGCCACCTCAACACTGGGACACCATGCAGAATTCTGCCTCCCCTACCACCCTTCCCAGCTTTAACACCAGAGGAAGAAAAAGCACAAGAAAAAGAGAGGGCAGAGTGTGTGACCAAAAAAACCCTACTCACCTACCCCCTAAGTTTTCAGCCCCAGATTCAGGTCAGTTTGTCCTGGAATAAAGTGATAAGAGTACCACATCAAGCCCTCGACTGGGGTTATAATATGAAAAAAACTAAGTCTTAAATATTGGGATGAGACTACAGAATTTAAATATTATATAATAGTGACAAGATGTTGTTATGGTAGAAAAGGAGAGTTTGGCATGGTAGAGGTAGAAGGCAGTTACTAGATAAAAAGTAAAACTGATATGTATTCATATGCCAGCAAGTTGAGATCTTCAAAGAACTGGTTACACATAAATAGTCTCTGAAATTAGTTTCCCTATATATTGACATTCCAACTCTCCATTTCTTTTTTGTATAATTAATCAAATCCTGGTATGAGCTCTACAATACTGTGATATTGAAGTCTAGAACCTGTCCATCCATTTGTTCACTACTATTTACTGTTCTGTCTGAAAATACTAAATGGTAACAGCCATCCTTCGATATCTGGAAAGATACCACCAAAGTCACAGGAATGAATGGACATATAAGCATTACTAATAATGGAGGATGTTGGAAGTAGCAATAGGTACTTCAAGGAATAAAGTGAAGGAGACATGAAAACAAAGCTCAGAAAGCAGAAATTACTTTGACAAGTCAATGCTTTCAATAATCACCTTTTAATAATCCAACCAAAGAAGAAACCACCATTAAGAGGCTTATCTGACAAAGGAAAAATGAGTATATTGTAAATGGAGATTGTTCAACCACATGATTCAGAGGAAGGGAAATGAAGGTTCTAAAGAAAGAGAGGAAGAGAAAAGCAAGTAAAGGCTGGTCAGGAAGGAGGACCAGAACTGGGGCTGCACACAGAGTATGGATAAGCATGGATGATAGACAGAGGAGAACAACTCCTGGATGGGTGAGAGACAATAATGTAAAGTGGCTGTGACACATTGCAATATTAATACATACCGAGACTGAATTGCGGGTAATGCTCATAAATCTAACTGCAATTAGTACAGGTTTCTGGATTAGGAAGGACATGAAAAGGAAAGCAGAAGGTTAGAATGTACATGTCATTGCCCCATTAAAAGAGAAGATTTAATCTTTAAATGGACTTATTCTGTAGCACCAGCAAAAAAAGCACAGCTGGTCCACCTGCTTTGAAATTTGTGGGGGGAGGTTGGTTGGGGGTGGAGGGATCAGGCAAAAAGGAAAAAGGACTCATGGACATGGACAACAGTGTGGTGACTGCAGGGGGTAGGGTTTAAGGGGGATAAATGGTAGTGAAAAAAGTAGAATTAAAAAAAAAAGTAGCTTTTTAAAAAAGGTCTCTTCCCTCCCTCCCTGGATGAGCACTGCTAAATTGGGCCTCTCAGAACTGAGTTCCTGAAGATTGATACTACAGAAAGAGTTTCACTTTTAAATGTTTTTTTGTTTTGGGTTTTTTTTTTTTCATTTTCTGGGGAAAAGATTTACATAGTGTCCTGTAATGGGTTTTATTTAAAACTTTTACTGCCTGGTAAAAGTCTATGTTAAGATTTGTTTTTAGAAAAGACCCTTTGCTAATTTAATCAACAAACATTTGGTGAGCACTTGTTCTGTGCCAGAAAGTTCATTCTATAGTGAATGAAGAACAAAGTTACTTTGTTACTAATCTAAATATTAACTATGAAGATATGAATTAGTATTGCCGGGCCCCTGCTTCTCTTTAGAGATTTACTGGGGATCTGAGTGGAAGTTCATCACTGCAATTTTGTTTTATAATTAAGGGGAAGGGTAGCAAATGGGCCATAATTAAACTTTAATTCACAGTAGTTTTCCAGTTACCCACATCCTACTGATTATTGGTCAGTGAGAACTGGAATTATCTATATATAGGCCACTGGTTGCAAATGAAAATATTAAACAGAAAAGTGGAGGAAATAAAATTTTTTAAAACCTAACAATAAACTCTTAAATAATCTTTATTTGATAACAGTAGGCTCATAGATAGAATTCCATTTCCTTATGAATAATATTTTTGCAATTGATTAAGTTCTCTACATCCCAGGAGTACTGGCAGGACCACCTAAAGGGACATGTTTGAGGGTAGGGCTAGATGGTGGAAGGAAGTAGGGAAAAAAGATAGGTTAAGTGTTCACAGAAAGGACAGGAAAAGAAAACATGGCAGATTATTAAACCACCAACATTTTATTCAAATCCCTGTACTTGATTTTTAAAATTCTACACATTTAACTGCACATATATTCTGTATACACAAATAAAGAGAGCTAAACAATCAAACATGAGGCATCCACAGTGCCCTGAGATTTGATTTTTTTTTTCACTTGTTCCATGTGAAAAAGATTCAGAGAATAATCTTTCTCTCCACCATAAATGCACACTTAAATCCTAGGAAGGCTCCTATTTTTCCATGATTTCATGTTGTACATCTTACCATTGATCTACGAATCAGAGACAACCTGGTCTTTGCCTTATTCTCAGCAAATTCCAGGCTACTGATGTCTTTGAGACGAGCCTTATATTTATTCATTTGTTCCACAACAATCAGCTCCACACAGCTGAAACAGAAGGAAAGAGAGAAAACTGTTAAGAGATGAAGTAAATCAAATAAATTGTAGTATCCACAGACTGTTTTCCAGCTAAGTGTGGTAGATGGTAGGAGGATGAAAAAAAAAATCAACATCCCTTATTTTATGAGCTCAGAGATGTTTTGGAATGATGGTTTAGAACTCTGGCTGCACTTTAGTACCCATCTGAGGAATAGTTCTAAGTCCTAATGCCCAGGCCACACTCCAGAACAATTAAATCAGATTAAATTCTCTGGAAATAGGACACAAAGACCAGTATTTTTTTAAAGCTCCTTTTGCAATCAAAGTTAAGAACCATGACTCCAGAAGGAAAGCAGAGGTTCACCAAAAAGCCAAGGTGAAATACAGGAATGAAGTACTAAGAACAAAGAGATTCAGAGCCATAAGACTATAGTTAGACTATATTAAAGAAAGATACAAATGTACATAATTTGGTAAATCAGAATTTTAAAATATATTTAGAAACTATAGCATTCCTAAAGAAAGGCCAAATTTTAAAAATAAATTTATTTAAAACAAATGATACTCAGTTGAATAGACAGTAAAGAATTTTTTTTCATCTCCAGCATAAAAAGCCTCAAGGTATCCAGCAATCTTTTAAAAATAATCGAGCTTATAAAATCATTCACTGTGTTTACTATCTGGATAGTAACTACACTAACTCAAGTCCCTGGGGTCTTATAGAGGGGATAGTGACTGGCCTTACGTGGTAGTCTTACTGATGTCCTGCACGCTTTGTAGTGGGTCTATGGTGTCAGGGCAGCGGAGAATGCAGGGTGCAAACACAATGGCCAAAGCATTAGCAGACATTCGATTAGTGTTTTCCTGCAGAGCGATCCTAAGAAACAAAAACAAAACAAAATGGAACACCCAAGTGAAATTAGAATAAAAATGGAAAATAGTAAGGAGGTATATACAAGAGATGAAGAGAAAGAAGATGAATGACATCAAATGCATAGTACTGAAGGATATTCATAACAGCTGAAGGGAGATGCTGCAGGCTTTTCCCAAAGTTGACTTTGGAAAATACACTTTCACTCTGTTATTTCCTTGAAGAAATTCAGGCCACTAGATAGCTTATCGAGGGAAATCTATGACCCATGGCTCAAGGTCACCATCACCAGAAGGTTATGTCTGAAGCATGTGGGGTGGAGACATTAAAGCATTTTCAGAGGCATATTTATCCAGAAAGAAACATGGTGTTCTTCCCACTGCTGCTCATATTTACACTCGGGAAGAGAGACTACTGAGGTCTCTTTGGTCAGTCAGTCAGTTTCTAAGCACCACCTGAACTTACCTCCTATGAAGGTTATGTATACAGATATATAAACTTCAGGATTTAAATAATAGGTTAGGCTACACAGTGCCACCCCGAGGCTGAAGTTCTTACTTGGCTCAAATAGGGAGGAGAAGTAGCTGCCATACAATACAACCAGTCTGAGGATTTCTGCTCCAAGGAATCATTAACGACCCATTTGAGGCACTGACTTTATGCCCAAGGAAAGAAAATATCTGTCTAGTTTTCCAAATAGAGGAGCTCTTCATTTACTTAAAAAAAAAAAAAACCCAAGGGAAACTGTTAAACATTCCCTTGCTTCTTGAAGTTACCTGACTAAATGAAAGATGAGGCGTTCCAGTGTATTGAGATGAGTTCGGGAGAGCTGGTCAATCACAGAGTATACACCACGGATTGTCTCTTTCCTCTCCTGAAGACCTAAACACAGTAAGAGCAGCAAATAAGACTGACTATCCCTTCTTATATTCTACATATTCCTCCTGACAGACACCAGGTAGCAGGAGAGACTGGCTCTACAGTTTTGGGAGATGCAACTGTACCTGTGTGGCAGGTAACTCATAGTTACTACTAATCTCTCATTTCTTGAGTTTTATGTTCACTAAGGAGTCTGCTGAGTTTTAATCTATATTCCAGTAATCCTTGATTACAGCAAGGAGAAAGAGATACCCTAGTTTTTTAAGCATTTGGTGACTAACTGATCCCCCACTAAAAGTAATCAACTGCCATATAATTTATAAATCCGTCTGATGGGACTTTGAGAAGCATGCTTCAAGGCCTATATACTCCTAGGCCTTCATTCACAGTCTACACATAGTACTAAAAAACTAAACTCCACTACCTGCTAGGCCTGGCATAAAATAGCCAGCTTTACACAGAATTCTTACCCAGATTCACAATTTAAATGATCTTAAGCCAACCCTTAAATATCCTATTTAGAAGCAACTAAGTAAGTGACTTACTGAGAAAACTTTTTGGACACTAAAATTTTAATGAGTCTCTAAAGAAGTTAACATTTACTGATAGTTTTATATTAATTATAAGAAGTTTACTTTTTGATTTATATGGACTGAATCACTAGAAGATGGCTAAATAATTGATAATGAACATGGTATTCCCTCCTTTCCAAGTCTAGGCCTTCCCTCAAACCCAGGAAGCCATGCTTACCCATAGCTCGAAGAAATTCCTCATAGAGCTCAAAGGTCATGAGTGGATTGGGCAAATCACGAAGCCATTGTTTGAATACACTTGCAATGACATGTATGTTATAGTCATCTAGGTTTACACTCTCAGCATCTATTTATAAACAAGAGTTAGATAACAAAGACAAAACATGCAAAGAGATTCAAATGATCTACTTTAGAAACTGTCATCACTGAAGGAAGGTTTCGTGTTCTTAATTAGACTGACTAACTTAATATCTTCTACAATCTAATCCCATCCTTTGGAACAGTGCTTCTAACCCTAGTAAAGGAACAGTTTATTTTCCAAACCTGTCATAGACTGATCCATGTGTAAAAGATTATGTTTTCATATCAAAGCACTATTAAACTGCTCTACCAGTTTCTAAATGCTTGCTCTCAACTTCTGTACTTAACCTTGCTGTGCATTAGTCCTGAACCACACACTGAGTGACAGTGCTTTAGATGACAAATGGCCAAAAGGCCCAGAGGACATTTTCAAAAGTAAAGGTGATTTTAAGTCATTCTTAGAGATAAAAGGACGGTAATAATTGAGCTTAGGAAATATAAAGGAAACACCTTTATTTTGTTTCACTTATAAACTCCCTATGGAGTTTCCACAGAGGTTTACTGGCAAGGTTGGGAGGATATAGAATGACTGATTTTTTCACTTGTGCTGACTCAAGGTACAAGAAACAAGATGGCAATTTCCTTTAAACTGGAGTAGACCAAGTTTCTGTAGACAGAACCTTGTGTTTGAGTTTTATTAGGCGTCTTCTATTATTATTTCCATACTGATTCATTTCTCACTGATTTGTTCATTTAAAAAAAAAAACCAGAAGGGTAAGGGATGTGGTTAGGTTCTTGGCTATGCACAGACTGGCTTTGAACAGAACTGTGATTCAAAAAGATCTATTCCACCCTGACCAGTGTGGCTCAGTTGGTTGGATGCTGCTCCACAAAGTGAAAGGTTGCCAGTTTGACTCCAGGTCAGGGCACACGCCTAGGTTGCAGTTTTGGTCCCCAATCAGGGTTCATACCAGAAGCAACCAATCAATGTTTCTCTTTCACGTCAATGTTTCTCTCCCTCTCTTTCTCCCTCTGTTACCCTCTCTCTAAAAATAATAAATAATCGCCCTAGCTGGAGTAGCTCAGTGGATTGAACGCAGGCTACGAACCAAAGCATCACAGGTTCTATTCCCAGTCAGGGCAATGCCTGGGTTGCAGGCCACATCCCCACTGGGGGCCACATGAGAGGCAACCACACACTGATGTTTCTCTCTTTCTCCCTCCCTTCCCCTCTCTAAAAATAAATAAAATCTTAAAAGATAATAATAATAAATAAAATCTTAAAAGAAAAAAAAGACGTATTCCTTCTCAACAGTGGTAAAGAGTACAGGTTGATAATAAAATCCAAGTCAACCCCCTGGATATATTGCAGGGCTGTGGCCAGAGCTGTATACAGATACATGTTCAACCCACTAATATCACTTTAACTTTAAATAACTATGTCATCAATGTAGGAAGGTGGGAAGATGCATCAGAACCAGCACTGGTAGCCAAAATAACAGAGACTAATAGCTATCGTTTAGATTCTGAATTCAGAAGATGTGGAGTTAAATTCCAGCTTGATCCCTTATCGGTGATGAGTCTTTGGACAAGATCCTCTGTAAACCTCTGTTTCTTTATTTGTAAATAGGGATAATAATCCCTAATTCAAAGGACTGTCGTGAAGATTATTACAAAAACATTAACTCAGTGCCCTGCATCATCACTGACAGCTCATTATTTAAATTCCCTGAGCCTAATTTTTTTTCTTTGCAAATTATAGATATCATGATCTTACTAGACTGTTAAGAAAGTTAAATGAGATAGGTCTGAGGTACCTATTAATACCTTGTATCAATGACACACTCAATATATGTTTGCTGAATTGACCATGTAAAAACAAGTCTCTTTAGGAAGCCACAAAATGATAATCAAGCACCACAGAAAAAAATTACCTTCTTCTGGCTATACGAAAATGATCAACATGCAATGAAAACTCTAAGAACACAAAATGACCTATTTAAATAAAAGTATTTGGTCTTGATTTGGAGTGCACCATCTTACCTGTATCTAGACCTTGTCGAAGCTCCTTGATTTTATTAGTTGAACCAGACTTTCGATAAATACCTTCTGTATACAGTCCATGCATTTCAATGTAGTTTATGAGCTTTTCCACCACTAAAGGAACAGTTCGGTCTTCGCTTGTCAAACGGGACAGTTCAACCCCAAACTGTCGAGATGATAGCTCTGGATCATACTAAACAAAAGAGGATTTTTGTTTTCAAATATGTTCAAATACCTTTAAACATGTTTAACCAATTCTTTTTTAAAAATATTTATTTATTTATTTTTAGAGAGGGAAGGGAGGGAGAAAGAGAGAGAGAGAGAGAAACATCAATGTGTGGTTGCTGGGGGCCATGGCCTGCAACCCAGGGATGTACCCTGACTGGGAATCGAACCTGCGACACTGGTTCGCAGCCCGCGCTCAATCCACTGAGCTATGCCAGCTAGGGATGTTTAACCAATTCTTTAAGAGGAGCTACTTTTTGTTTCCCTGAAGTTTTATGAGCATAATTATAAAAGTTAGGAGGAAAGAGAATCATGGTTAAAGCTGACAGTATAAATAAGTGAGATGTTTGCTTCCATCCTCTCCCACTAAGAATATACCCCAAAAAATGCTGGGGTGAAGAATGAAGGTAGTGGCAGCAGGCTGCTGTTTCCCTTTCTGTTAAAAATCTCTTCATGTAAGCCCTGGCTGGTGTAGTTCAGTGGATTGAGTGCGGGCTGCAAACCAAAATGTCGCAGGTTCGATTCCCAGTCAGGGTACATGCCTGGGTTGCAGGCCACGGCCCCCAGCAACCGCACATTGATGTTTCTCTTTCTCTTTCTTCCTCCCTTCCCTCTCTAAAAATAAATAAATAAAATCTTTAAAAAAAACCTTACCATATTTAAAAAAAAATCTCTTCATGTAAAGCTGGGATGTGGGCAATAGAGAAGGGATCTAAATGTATCCTAAACATTCAACAGGTACCATTAGAAAATCTAATTTGATGTGAGTTAGAATATTCAGTAACTTACAAAGCATAGGAATGTTTTGATGTGGGAAAATGGGAACAAATTATAATCGTACAACACTAAAAAAAAAAGGAAAACAATACAAAAAAAGAGAACCAACCAGAATTTTAACTTCCAATCCATTCTCATTCCCATACTTTTCCATTGAACTTGGCTTAAATGAAAGGCTTTACACACACACACACACACACACACACACACACACACACACACACAGAATGTTTCAATGTTTATGTAAACCTTTGGGAAGTTCAACTACACATTGATGGCACAGCTAAAAACAGAGGCACACACAGATTGTCCCAAGGTTAGTAGTCTAGATCTTTTTAAAATTTACTGTAAGCCCGGGCTGGTGTGCTTCACTGGACTGAGTGCCAGCTTGCGAACTGACAGGCTGCCATTTCGATGCCCAGTCAGGGCACATGCCTCAGCTGCAGACCAGGTCCCTGGTTGGGGACATCAATATTTCTCTCCCTCTCTTTCTGTTTCTCTTTCCCTTCCCCTCTCTCTAAAAATAAACAAATAAAATTTAAAAATAAAAAATAATTTTAAAACTTTTAAATTATTTTTTATTTTAATCATTGTTCAAGTACAGTTTTCTGCCTTTTATTCCCATTCCAGCCCACCCACCCATCCCTCCCCGCCTCCCTCCCATTTCCACCCCCCCCCTAATTTTTGTCCATGTGTCCTTTAAGTTTGTTCCTGTAAACCCTTCCCATTTTCCCCTGAAACTCCCTCTTCTCTCCCCTCTGGTCACTGTCAGCCTGTCCTCTATTTCAGTGTCTTTGACTATATTTTGCTTGTTTCTTTGTTTTGTTGTTTAGGTTCCTGTTAAAGGTGAGATCATATGGTATTTGTCTTTCACTGCCTGGCTTATTTCACTTAGCATAATGCTTAAAAAACAAATTTACTTTAATACTGTATCTATCATACTTTACTAACTATAGTTTATGTGACTGTAAAAGAATAGTTTATCCTTAAGATTATTTGAATTCTTAGAAAAGAAAAATGCCAGGTATTATTTCTGACACAAAAACCCTTTTTATAAATTGTTTTGCCCTTTCCTTCTTCTCCTGTACCATTCATTCTCCTTACCTAATCCAACACTGTGCACCCCACTCTCTCTTCCTATCTGCACCCAATCAGTGCCAAGTTCTTTCAGTCAAGCAGTACACCAGGGTAATGTGTCAAACTCATTCTCACTAGGGGCCACATCAACCTTGTGGTTGCCTTGAAAGGGCTGAATGTAATTTCAACTCGTTAACAGTTAAGGAGTAGTTACATTTATACTGTCCTAAAATTATTTCGGCCCTTTGAAGGCAACCGCGAGGCTGATGCGGCCCCCACTGAAAATGAGTTTACACTCCTGCAATACACTCTATGCTTTCTTTCCTGTTCTCAGTGCCATCACCCTAGTTCAAACCTGTATCACTGACCACTTGGGCTATTCCAACAGCTTCTTGATCAATCTCCCCACATCCATTTTCTCTTCACTTAATATACTGAAGAGTGTATATAATCTACTTTATTATCCTCTAAAACCTACAGTGGCCAACAACTATATATTAAATAAAAGGTGCAAACACTGCTGAATCTAATATTTAAGGTATTATGTAAATGTATCTTAATTTCTCCTTTTAGTCTTAAGTTAATACATTTGTCACTTACATGCTAGGTAACAGAGACAAAATCAAGTAAGAAATAGTCACTAAGTCTAAGACTAATGCTAAGACTAGTAGTTTCAGTGAGTGGAGATACATAACAGAAACAACAGATTCATTTGGTATTAGGGAACTATAGAAGTGAAACAGCTAGATCAGGAAGGACTGGGCTGACTAACTATTTGGATGATTCAGAAGGCCACAGCTATGGACAACTGGTGATTGGCAGCTTCATCATGACAATGTGCCTGCTCATGCATCATGTCTTGTGCAGAGATGTTTGGTGAAACATCAGATCACCCAGGTAACTCAGTCCCTGCTACAACCCAGACTTGGTACCCTGAGACTTCTGGCTTTTCCCAAAACTAAAATCACCTTTGAAAGGGAAGAGATTTCAGACTGTCCTTGAAATTGAGGAAAATACAACAGGGCAGCTTATGATTATTGGGAGAACTATGTGAGGCCCCAAGGTGTCTGCTTTGAAGAGGACTGAGGTGTCATTGTCCTATGTACAATGTTTCTTGTATCTTCTTCAATAAATGTCTCTATTTTTCATATTATATGGCTAAATACCTTCTGGACAGACCTCGTATACTGATTTGCAATGTTCCTTTATTTTAATATAATTTTCAAAACCATCTGGGCCTAGAGAGCTCTTTGTGGGAAGATTTTCAATTATATATTCTACTTTAATAAATAGGACTCTTCAGATTTCCTATTTTTTCTTGGCTTAGTTTAGCTAAGTTGTGCTTTTGTGGAAATTTGCTCAATTAGTCTAAACTGTCAAATTTATTGCTAACAAGGTATTTATAACAGCCTTTTATTTACCTTATAACATATGTAGTATCTGCAGTGACATGGCATTTTTATTCTTGAAAAATAACACTTCATGTTAAAAAACTCATCACTTGCTAAGAGTTTAGTGTTTTAGGCTTTTCAAAGACCTACAATGTGTCTTTATACATTTTATCTCTTGCACAAAAGCTTTTGATTCCATTTATTTCTCTTTATTATCTACCCTTTGCTGTCTTTGGGTTTAATATTTTTTCTAGTTTCTAAAGATGGGAGTTGAGATCATTTCTATGCTTTAATCTTTTCTAATGTATGATTTAAAGGTATAAATATTCCTCTAATCACAAATTTAGCTACAGCCATACTTCTGCTATGTCATGTTTGTTATTATTGAACTCAAAAATATTTTTCCATTTATATTGTATCCGTAATTTAGAAGTATACTGTTTAATTTCCAAACATGTGAGGACTGTCTAGTTATACTTATATTGATTTTTACATAAATTCAACTCTGCTAAAAAATATACTCAGTATTTCTTTTCTTTTTTTTCTAGTCTTTGAAAAAGTTGATTTATTTCTGGTTTATTCCTTTTTATTTAATTTAGTGGGGTGACACTGGTTAACAAAAATTATACAGGTTTCAAGTGCACAATTCCGTAACACATTATTTGAACACTGTACTGCATGTTCACCATCCTAAGTCAAGTCTCCTTCCATCACCATTTATCCCCCCCATACCCTCCTCGATCTCTCTCTCCAATCACATGCCACCCTCCCTTCCTCCCGGCAATCATCACACTGTTGTTTGTGTCCAAGAATTTTATCTCTTTTATTTTCTTTTTTTGTTCAATCCCTCTACCCTCCCCTCCCCCAATCTATGCTCCTAACCCTACTCCCAACAGCTGTCATCCTATTCTCTCTGAGTCTGTCTCTATTTTGCTTGTTAGTGCATTTTGTTCATTAGATTCCACATATGAGTGAAATCATATGTATTTCTTGGATTGGTTTATTTCACGTAGCGTAATGCTCTCCAGGTCCATGCATGGTTTTGCAAAAGGGAAGATTTCCTTCTTTTTTATAGCCGAGTAGTATTCCATTGTATAAATGTACCACATTTTTATCCACTCATCTACTAATGGACACATGGGCTGCTTCCAAATCTTGCTCTCATAAATAGCACTGTAATGAACACAGGGATGCATATATTCTTCTGAATTAGTGCTTCAGGTTTCTTTGGATAAATTCCCAGAAGTGGAATTTCTGGGTCACAAGGCAGTTCCATTTTTAATTTTCTGAGACAACTCCATACTGCTCTCCACAGTGGCTGCAATAAAGTACATTCCCAACCGCAGTGGAGGAGGAGGGTTCCCCTATGTCCACATTCTTGCCAACACTCATTTATTTATTGATGAAAGCCATTCTGACAGGTGTAAAGTAATATCTCACTATGGTTTTAACTTGCACTTCTCTGATGATTCCACTGAACATCTTTTCACATGTCTATTGACCATCAGTATGTCTTCTTTGGTGTCTACTCAGGCCCTTTGCCAATTTTAAACTTAGATTGTTTGTTTTTTTGGTGTTGAGCTTTTTAAGCTCTTTATAAATTTTGGTTATTAAATCCTTAATGGATGTTATCATTGGCAAATATATTCTCCCAATCAGAAAGTTGTCTTTCTTTTTGTTGATGTTTTCCTTTGCTGTGAAAAATATTTTACAATAATTTGATACAGTCCTATTTGTTAATTTTTTTTGTTTTGTTTTCCCTTGCCTGAGGAGGTATATCAGAAAAAAATATTGCTGTAACAAATGTCTAAGGTTTTACTGCCTATGTTTTCTTCTAGGATTTTTATTGTTTGAGTATAACATTTAAGAATTTAATTGATTTTGACTTTATTTTTGTATATGGTGTAAGAAGATTGTCTAGTTTCATTTTTGCATGTATTTGTCTAGTTTTCCCAACACTATATATTTATTAGACTATTTTTATTCCATGTATGTTTTTGCTTCCTTTGTCAAATATTAATTTACTATAAAGACATTAAGTTTACCTCGGGGCTTTTTATTCTGTTTTATTGATATGTACGCCTGTTTTTATGCTAGTACTGTGCTGTTTTGATTACTATGGCTTTGTAGTATAGTTTGATATTAGGTAGCATAATTCCTCCAACTTTTTCTTTTTCAAGATAGCTGTGGCTATTCAGGGTCTTTTGTAGTTCCATATAAAGTTTTCGAATATTTGTGATAGTTCTGTGAAATATGCATTGGTATCTTGATAGGAACTGCATTAAATCTATAGATTATCTTGGGTAGTATGGGGACATTTTAATGATGTTAATTCTTCCTGTTCGTGAACATGGTATATGCTTCCGCTTACTTGTATCTTCTTCAATTTCTTTCTCCAATATCTTGTAATTTTCCAAGTACAGGTCTTTTACAGCCTTGGTTAAATTTATTCCTAGGTATTTTATTCCTTTGGCAGAAATTGTGAATATAGGCTTTTTTTCTTAGTTTCCCTTTCTAATACTTCATTATTGTTGTATAAGAATGCAACAGATCTTTGGATGTTTATTTTGTATCCTGCTACTTTACTGAATTCACTGATCAGTTCTACCAGTTTTTTTGATGGCGTTTTGGGGCCTCTCTCAACACAGTCTCTTGTCATCTGCAAATAATAACAATTTTATTTCTTCCTTTCCAATCTGGATGTCTTTTTATTTATTCTTCTTGTAGGATTGTCATGGCTAGGACTTCCAGTATGTTGAATAAGATTGGTGAAAGCGTACATCCCTCTCTTGTTCACCATTTTATTCCATGTGCTCTTGATAAGACTGAATAGTCAAGCAGTTGTAGAATGTGAGGTTCATACATTAGAACTAGGTCAAGTATTTTAATCTTGCTTCTCATATCACTTGCATCTTTAGTGAATTTTAAGACCTGTCAGGTCTTAAAGCTACAATAATTTTAAAGATGACATTTTTATATATCTCCCTGAAGGGATGACCATTTTCTCCTTACAAAATATTTTTATCTGACATAATGTTTCTTGTCCTAAAGTATACTTTCTCTTACAAACAAGGTATCACTGAAATCTTTCAGTTGGTTTTAACCTAGTGTTTCAATTAAAAGTATGTGGTCAAAAAAACCCCAACAAAGTATGTGGTCTATTAACAATTTTTCTTTTCAACATGCTGTTCGTTTATTATAGTTTTGGAAAAGTTTTCTTTTCTTTTTAAAATTTTTTCAATTATAGGTGACATATAATATTATATTAGCTTTAGGTATATAACATAGTATTTAGACATTTATACAACCTATGAAGTGATCATCTAGTTAAGTCTAGTACCCACCTGACACCATACATAGTTACTACAATATTAACTATACTCCTTATGGTTGCAGTTACATACCTATGAATGTTTTTATAATTGGCAATTTGTACAATGTATTCCCTTCCCCTTTTCACCCATCAACCAACCTCCCTCCCATCTGGCAGACATCAGAATGTTCTTTGTATCACGACTTCTTGTTTTGTTTGTTCACTTGTTTTATCAATTCCTAATGGCTAATGTTTACTATCCTTTTGTACGTCTACTGGCTATCTGTATGTCTTCTTTCAAGAAATGTCTATTCAAGTCCCCTGCCCATTTTTTAATTAGATTATTTTTACTTTGGTGTTAAGTTTTATGAGTTCCTTATATAGTTTGGATGACCCCTAATCAGACAGATCATTGGCAAATATTTTCTCCCACTCAGTAGGTTATCTTTTTATTTTGCTGATGACTTCCTTTGCTGTGCAAAAAAGTTTAAGATAGCTGTGATGCCATTTGTTTATTTTTTCCCTGATATATCTTTTTTTGGCCAAAAAGACATATCAGGGAAAAAAATGCTAAGAGAAATGTCAGAGATTTTACTGCCTGTGTTTTCTTCTAAGAGTTTTATGATTTTGAGTCTTACATTTAAGTCTTTAATCAGTCTTTGAGTTTATTCTTGCATATGGTATAAAAAGGTGGTCTAGTTTTATTTTGCATATATGTCCAATTTTCCCTGCACCATTTATTAATAGACTGTCATTTTTAAAATATATTTTATTGATTATGCTATTATAACTGTCCCATTCTTTTCTGCCCTTTATCCCCCTCCTCCCTGCACCCCCCTACCCTCCAGCATTTGCTCCCCCCTCCACCCCCTACAGTTCATGTCCATGGGCTGCACATGTAAGTTCTTTGGCTTCTTCATTTCCTATACTGTTCTTAACACCCCCCCCCCGGTCTATTTTGTACCTACCATTTATGTTACTTATTCCTCGTACTTTTCTCTCTATTCTCCCTTCCCCTTCCCTGCTGATAACCCTCCATTTTATCTCTATTTCTGTGATTCTGCTCCAGTTCTAGTTGTTTGCTTAGTTTTTGTTTTTTAGGTTCAGTTGTTGATAGTTTTGAGTTTGTTACCATTTTACTGTCCATAGTTTTTCATCTTCTTTTACTTAGATAAGTCCCTTTAACATTTCATATAATAAGGACTTGGTGATGATGAACTCCTTTAACTTGACCTTATCTGGGAAGCACTTTATTTGCCCTTCCATTCTAAGTGATAGCTTTGCTGGATAGAGTAATCTTGGATGCAAATCTTTGTCTTTCATGATTTGGAATACTTCTTTCCAGCCCCTTCTTGCCTGTAAAACTGCTTTTGATAAATCAGCTGATAGTCTTATGGGAACTCCTTTATAGGTAATTCTCCTTTTCTCTTGCTGCTTTTAAGATTCTCTCCTTATCTTTAATCTTGGGTAACTTAATTATGATATGTCTTGGTGTATTCCTCCTTGGATTCAATTTCTTCAGGAGAATCTGAACTTACTGGACTTCCTAGAAGTCTATTTCCTTTGCCGGACTGGGGAAGTTTTCCTTCATTATTTGTTCAAGTAAGTTTTCAAGTTCTTGCTCTTCCTCTTCTCCTTCCGGCACTCCCATGATTCAGATGTTGGAATGTTTAACGTTGTCCCAGAGGTTCCTAAGCCTCTACTCATTTTTTTTGAATTCTTGTTTCTTCATTCTGTTCTGGTTGAACGTTTATTTCTTCCTCCTGCTCCAAATTGTTGATTTCAGTCCTGGTTTCCTTCCCTTCACTGTTGGTTTCCTGTATATTTTCCTTTATTTCACTTTGTATAGCCTTCATTTCTTCCTTCATTTTGCGACTGAGCTCAATCAATTCTGTGAGCATCCTGATAACCAGTGTTTTGAACTCTGCATCAAACAGGTTGTCTGTGTCCTCGTTGCTTAGTTCTTTGTCTGGAGTTTTAATCTGTTCTTTCATGTGGGCCATATTTCTTTGTCTGGGTGCACCTGTTACATGGTAAGGGGTGGAGCCCTAAGTATTCACCAGGTCAGGGCAACCCTCTTTGCTGTGTTGTGGTGCTGTTTGTGGAGGAGGGATTAGAGAGGGAGCAATGCCACTTGCTACACTCTTGTCTCACGTTCTGTTACTTCCCACACTTCTCACAAGTGGGTTGTGCCCTTTCAGGTGCTGATTCGAAGGTAGGAGGGTTTGTGTACATTTTAGGACCCCGTGGGTCTCTCCAACACACTCCCGTGAGGCTGGGGGTTTCTCCTGCAGCCACAACCTCTGAAGATTTTTTTATAGCCTCGGTTTTGAGTCTTTAGTTTGGTTGACATCTTCGGTTTTGTGGTCCGTGTCCCTCCCCTGTTGTTTCCCCTGGCTTTTCTTCACAAGACTGTGGGATCATCCACACAGTCCTCCAGTTGCTGCCTTGCCACTTGTCCTCTCCACCTGGCTGCCTGTCTCTGCCCCTCCTACTGTCTGCGTGAATGTTTAACTCCTTGGCTGTTGGACTTCCATGCAAATGTTTTTCTGGCAGTTCTGATTCATGTTCTTTGTTTTTAAATGGGTTGTTATCCTTTTTTTTTTTTTTTTGGTTGTGTGAGGGAACAAAGTGTTTCTGACTATGCCTCCATCTTAGCCACAACTCTGAATAGACTGTCTTTATCCCATCGTATATTCTTGCCTCCTTTGTCAAATATTAACTGACCATTCAAGTGTGGGTTTATTTCTAGGTCCTCTATTTTGCTCCATTGATCTATGTGTCTGTTTCTATGTCAGTACCATGCTTTTATAATTACTACAGTCTTATGCATAGTTTGTTATCAGGTAGCATAATACCTCCAACTTTCTTCTTGTTTTTCAAGATTGCTTTGGCTATCCAGGGTCTTTTGTGGTTCCATAAAAATTTTAGGATTATTTATTTTAGCTCTGTGAAAAATGTCACTAGTTTTTTGATAGCAGTTACAGTGCATCTATAGATTGCTTTGGTTAGTATGTACATTTTAATGATGTTAATTCTTCCTATCCATGAGCATAGTATATCCATCCATTTATTTGTATTTTCTTTAATTTCTTTCTTCAATGTCTTATACCTCCTTGGTTAAAGTTCTTTCTTGCATTTTTCCAAATGTTTTTCTTGCATCTATTGATACAGCATGATTTTTATCCTTCACTTCATTTATGTGATATTTTTGCATTAATTGATTTGCAGATACTGAACCAAGCTTGCATCCTAGGAATAAATCCCATTTGATCATGGTGTATGATCTTTTCAATGTATTGGTGAATTCAGTATGCTAATATTTTCTTGAGGATTTCAGCATCTGTGTTAATCAGGGATATTGACCTGTCATTTTCTTTTTTTATAATGTCTTTGGTTTTGGAACCAGGGTAATAAAGACCTCATAAAATGAACTTGGGACCGTTCCTCCTTTTCCAAGATTTTGGAATAGTTTGGGAAGGATAGGCATAAATTCTTCTAGAATGTTTGGCGAAATTCACCTGTGAAGTCACTTGGACAAGGACTTTTGTTTGTTGGGATTTTTTTTTATTACTGATTTTATTTCATTATTTGTAATAGGTCTGCTCAGCACTTCTGTTCTTGAAAGATTGTTCATTTCTAGCAGTTTATCCATTCCTTCCTGGTTGTCCAATTTGTTGGCATGTAACTGTTTGTAGTATGTTCATATAATCCTTTGTATTTCTGTGTTGTCTATTCCTTTATTTCTATTTTATTTCTTTGAGTCATCTTGTTTGTAAGTCTGACTAAGGGATTATCAATTTTGTTTATCTTTTCAAAGAAGCAGCTCTTGGTTTCACTGTTCTTATCTATTGTCTTATCAGATTCTTTTCTGTTTATTTCCATTCTGATCTTTATATTCTTTCATTCCTTTCTACTCACTTTGGGGTTTGTTTCTTCTCTTTTTCCTAGTCTCTTTAAGTGCAAGGTTAGACTGTTTATTTGAGACTTCTTTTGTTTCTTGAGGTAGGCCTGTATGGCTATGAATTTCCCTCTTAGAAATGTTTCCCTGGGGCCCAAGTGGTAAGTCTGCCCCAAGATGCCCCTGGCTGACCATATGAGTATTGTGGAATCCAAAGATGAGATACTGCCCACCATCTTGGAACAGAAGGGTGGGAAGCCAAAGCTGCCTACCATACTTAACAGCTACCCCAGCTATTTTTTCATTTCCATTTGCATGAAATCCCTCCCTCCATCCCTATACTTTGTGTGTGCGTCTTCTGATATTTAATGGGTCTCTTATAGACAGTGTATGTATTGATCCTGTTTTCTTATCCATTCACCTGCCTTCTGATTAGAGCATTTAATCCATTTATATTTAAAGTAATTACTGATAGGTACAGTTATTATTATCATTTTATTATTCACATTTTTTTTAAGTTCTTAAAGAAGTCCCTTTAACATGTCTAGTAATAATGGTTTGGTGGTAACAAATTCCCTTAGCTTCTTCATGTCTGGGAAGGTCTTCTCTCTGTGTCCTTTGACACTAAATGATAGCTTTGCTTGCTAGAGTAATCTTAGTTGTAAGGTCTTGCTTTTCATCATTTTGAATATTTCATGCTAATCCTTTCTATCCTGCATCGATTTTGTTGAGAAATCAGCTGACAGTCTTATGTGAGCTCTCTTGTAGATAACTACTTTTCCTTGCTGCTTTTAAGATTCTCTTTGTTATTACCTTTGGCATTTTAACTGTGATATGTCTTGGTGTATGGCTCTTTGGGTTCATCTTGTTTGGGGCTTTCTATACTTCCTGGACATCTATGTCTATTTCCTTCACCAGGACAATGAAGTTTTTCAACATACTTCAAATAGGTTCTCTCTTCCTTGCTCTCTTCTTTTGTTAAATGTTGGACCAATTGTCCGAGTCCCTTATCTATCCTCATTTTTTTTATTCTTTTTGTTGTTCTGTTTTGGTGTTTTCTGCTAACCAAATCATCTAATTCAATCCTCTGTTTCATGTAATCCAATGTTGATTCCCTCTAATATATTCTTCATTTCTGGTACTTTATGTTTTCTATTCATTTTTGTTTCTTATCTCTCTGTTGTTCTGACTTCACGTAATCTTTCCCTATGGTCATTGAGCATCATTATAACCACTATTTTGAACTCTGTATCTGGTAGAATGCTTGCTCCATTTCATTTAGTTCTTTCTGGTTTTCCTGTCCTGTTTTTTCACCTGAGATATGTTTTCTTGTGTACTGACTTTGGCTGCCTTACCATGTTTCTTTCTATGTATTAGATAGATCTTCTATGTCTCTCAGTCTTGGCAGAGTGTCCTGTGGATCCCAGTGGTGCAGTCTCCCTGGTCACCTTAGCTGGATGTTCCAGGGGTGTTCCATGTGCCCTCCTTTCGTAGTTGAGTGTTGATTACTGTTCTGACATCAGTGTGAGGAATTAACCCTCAGTCTGAGTGGCTATGAGGAATGGCTGTGACTACAGTGGAGGAGCTGTTGTGCAGGAGCTAACCCCACAGAATGGGATTAACTTGAGGGGGGTTGACTAGTCCACCCTTTGAGTGTGTTGTTTGTAGAGGTGGTTGGACAGTGTTGTTGTGTGGTCTAAATCTAGCCACTGAGTATGTTGGTTCTGGGGCCTCTTGGGAGGGCCCTGGTGCAGGCCAAGATCAGCCACTGCCTATGCCCAGCCCAGGGTCTTCTGGTAGGAGCTATAAAGTGATCTGTGTTTGGTTGCCACTTGTGCTTAGCTTGGCGGTGCCTCTGAGCGGCTAAGCTGCAAACTGAGACAGGCTGCCACTAGTGCCAGACTTGGAGCTGTTTAGCAAGAGCTATGGGCACACTGAGGCCAGATGCTGCTTCTTTGGGGTTTGTAATCCTTTCAGAGATTTTATGGAAGTCCACAGTGTTAGTCAGACAGGCTGTTTGCATGGAGTCACAGCTAAAAAAGGTTCTAATAGTTCCTTTAGTTAGTGGTTGGAGTATCAGATTGCAAGGGTGGAATGAATGGTGTTAGCCAGGTTAATGAAGCATTCAGATGGCACCTGCCAGCACCTTCAGGCTGGGTAGAGGGGAGGGCTCAACAAAGGGACAGTGGTGACTGTCAACACTTAATCTTAGAGACAGCTGCCTCATCAACCCTCACTCTGAGGTTAGTCAATTTGGTTCCTCTCTTGAGTTTCCCTGGTACTTTTTAAGCTGATGCCCTGGTGCTGGAGCTCAGAATGAGTGAGTTTGTGAGTGACAGCCTGTGAGTAGTCCCTTTAAGTCCTGCAATGCTGAGGTCTCCATCTTACTCAGAGCTGCAACACCCATTGGTTTTCACAGCCAGAAGTTATGATGACTCCTCTTCCTCGCACTGGAACCCTGAGCTGGGGAGCTGGATGTGGAGCTAGAACCCCTCACTCTTTAGTGAGTCCTCTACAGCCAAGATATCCCGCTCATTTCCTAACTGCAGCACCATGGGTATAAGACCTGCCCATGCCTACCAGTCTTGACATAGCTTCTTCTTTATACCTTAGGGGAATTCTGTTCAGTTATACTTCAGGCAGTTCTCAGTAATGATTATTCTGTAATTCAGTTGTAATTGTGATGTGGTCATGGGACGAGGTGAGCACACCATTCACCTACTCTACCATCTTAACCAGAAGTCTCCTTGGTCTATTAATATTTAATGTAATTGCCAACACATTTGGACTCATCTCTGCCAATCCACAATTTTTTTCTTTGTCTGACCTGATCTATATTTCTGTTTCTCTCAATTCTGGTAGTTTCAAAATTGATCAACTATCTTTTGTTTTCCTATTTTATCATCTTTATTAGTTTTTAAGCTGTCTATTTATTTGCTATTCTTTAGATGGCTACTTAAAAGACTACAAAAATATCCATAACATTTAAGCCTACTATATTTCTAGGACTTTTACCACTTTTCAGATAACTCAGGGAACCCTAGAATAGTTTAAATCCATTCACCCGACAACATTTCTGTTATTTTCAGACACTTTAATTCTCTATTTTAAGCCCCATAAGATAATATTATTGTGTTTTTAGTAATATTCATTTATATTACACATATTATTTACTACTTCCATTGCTCTTCATTCCTTCCTGTATTTCTGTTTCCAGCTGAGATAATTTTCTTCTGCCTGAAGAACCTCCTTTAGTATATCTTTTAGTGCAGGTCTGCTGGTGACAAATTCTCAGTTTTTGTTCATCTGGAAATGCCTTCACATCATTTTCACTTTTGAAGACCACTGTCACTGAGTACAGAATTTTGGGTTAGCTTTATTTTCTTGTAACACATAAAATATGCCAAGTCACTGTCTTTGGCTTCCATTATGTTAGCTGAGAAGTCAGTTGTCAGTCTTTCATTGCTCAATTGGGTAATGTTTATTTTTTTCCCCCGACTGCTTTTAAAAAATTTTCTCTTTCTTTCACTTACAATACTGGGCATCTGGTATGGTTTTCTTTATATTTATTCCAATTTAGGTTAAAAATGGTTCATAAGCCTCTGATTTGATGTGTTGCACATTATCCCTTTCTTTCTGGACTGCAATCACACATTTAAGAACCTTTTATCCTTTCCCACATCTTTGATTTTGATTTCCATATTTACCCATCCTTCTTGCTCTCCATGCTTAGATAGTTCTACTGACCTACCTATCAGTTTAGTCATCTTTTCTTCTCCCATGGCTAAAACGCTTTTATTTTTCTACTTTTTTAAATGATATTTTATTGATTATGCTATTACAGTCTTCCCAAATTTCTCCCCTTAGCCTCCCTTCACCCAGCATACCCCCACTCCCTCAGGCAATCCCCCTACCACTGTTCAGGTCCATGGGTTACGTGTGTAAGTTCTTTGGCTACTCCATTTCCTATACTGTACTTTATCCCCCCATGGCTATTCTGTAACTGCCTATTTGTACTTCTTGGAGTCAGACGTGCTACTTCTGTGCCAGGAGGGCACTATTTGTACTTCTTAATCCTCTACCCCACTCACATAGGGCAATCATCAAAAAGTTCTCCATATTCATGATTCTGTCTCTGTTCTCCTTGTTCACTTAGTTCGTTTTTGTAGATTCAATTGTTAATAAATATGTATTTTTTGCCATTTTATTGTTCATAGTTTTGATCTTTTTCTTAAACAAGTCCCTTTAACATTTCATATAATAATGGTTTCATGATGATAAACTCCTTTAGTTTTTCCCTTGTCTGGGAGGCTTTTTATCTGCCCTTTGATTCTAAATGATATCTTTGCTGGGCAGAGCAATCTTGGCAGTAGGTCCATGCTTTTCACGACTTTGAATATTTTTTACCAATCCCTTCTAGCCTTCAAAATTTTTTTCAAGAAATCAGCTGACAGTCTTACAGGAACTCCCCTGCAGATAACTAAGGTCTTTTCTCTTGCTACTTTTTTTTAAGATTCTCTCTTTATCTTTAACCTTTGACATTTTAATGATGTGTGTTGGAGTGGGCCTCTTTACTCCATCTTGTTTGGGACTCTCTGTGCTTCCTGGACTTGCATGTCTAATTCCTTCAGCAAGATATGGAAGTTTTCTTTCATTATTTTTTCAAATAGATTTCCAATTTCGTGTTCTTTCTCTTCTTCTTCTGGCACCCCTATGATGCAAATGTTGTTGTGCTTAAAGTTGTTCCAGAGGCTCTTACACTATCCTCATTTTTTTTTGGATTCTTTTTTCTTCTTGTTGTTCTGATTGGTTGGTTTCTACTTCCTTATGTTCCAAATCAATTGATTTGATTCTCAGCTTCATCCATTCTACTGTTTCCCTGTAAATTGTTCTTTATATCAATCAGTGTATCCTCATTTCTGATTGGATTTTTTTAATGCTGCTGAAGTCCTCACTTAGTTCCTTGAGCATCCTCATAACCAGTGTTTTGATCTCGGCATCAGAGAGATTGCTTATCTCCATTTTGCTTAGGTGTTTTTCTGGAATTTTGATCTGTCCTTTCATTTGGGCCGTGTTTGTGTCCTCATTTTAGCAGCCTCCCTGTGTTTGTTTCTATGTATTAGGTAGAGCAGCTCTGACTCCATGTCTTGGTAGTGTGGCCTAAAGTGGTAGGTGTCCTGTAGGGCCCAGTGGCACAGACTCCCCTATTACCCAAGCTGGTACTTGAGGTGTGCCCTTTGTGTGGCCTCAGTATACCCTCCTCTTGAAGTGGAGCCATGGTTGCTGTTGGCACATCAGTGGAAGGGGTTTACTAAACTGCAGGCCAGTTAGCTGCAAGGACTGGCATTGACCACTGACCACCAACCTCTGGCCTCTGTGGAGGATCAGCTGTGCAGGCCAATGTCAGATCTCACCTCTATTTTGCCCAGGACTATAACAAAATCTGAGCTATAACACAATCTGAGATGGCTGCTACTTGTGCTGGGCTTTGGGATTCCCAGGTAAAGCCAAGCTGTGAATTTAAACTGACTGTTGCTAGTGCTGGGGCTGGGACTCACTGAAGCCAGTTGTTGCTTGTTTGATAGAATATAGGAAGTTGTGGAGCCTGAGCCAAGACCAGTCATTCATATGGCAAAGCAGCTTGGGTGGGCCAGTAAGTTGAGTGGCGCAGAGTCCCTGGGTATCTCTAAGGTGGGTGAAATAGATCTCCAGCTTGGTGGCTCTGTTGGGGGTGGTGGTTGGTTTAGAAAAAGGACAATGGCTCCTGCTCCCTTTGATGCCAGACACTTCAGTTGCTCCCTGTATATCACTGGTGCTTTTTAAGCTGCTACCTTGGTGCTGGAGCTCAGAGGGAGTAAGTCTGAGTTGGTGAGTCCATGTGTGAGTTCTTTAGGAGGAACTGCTTGGGGCTCCACAAGTTTCTTCCACCAACTCAATCCCTGCTGGTTTTTGCAGCCAAAATTTATGGGGACTTATCTTCCTGGCACTGAAGCCCTAGGCTGGGACTCCTTATTCCCAAGATATCCCTCCCAAATTTCTATCCACACGTAGGTGTGGGACCATCCCATTCTGCATCTGTGTCCCTCCTATACCAGTCTGGATGGATGGTTTCTTTCACTCTCTATTTATCAGACTGCCATTCAACTCGATTTTGTAGTTGTCACACTTCCATTCAACTTGATTTCTGGCGCCTCTGAGTTATGATTTTTCTATATTTAGTTGTAATTCTGATGTGGTTGTTTGCATAGGTGAGCCATGTCTGCCTATACTACCATCTTGGAGTTGATTTCCTTAAATCAGCTAATATGCTTTTAAACCTATCTTTTAAGTTTTATAAATTGGGTTCCATTTTTTATTTTTAGAATTTCCATTTGAATAAATATATATTTACATGAATTATTTTTTCATTTAGATTGTCTATTGTCTAATTGTCTATTTTCTAATAGACAATTTTTTAAAATCTTTTTACGTATTATCTGAACATACTAATCAAAAAGTTTTAGGTACATGTCTGACACTTCAGTAACTGGATCATCTTTGAGTCTACTGAAATTGTCTACTTGTTTTCTTCTTAGTCTCATATTACATATGAACAAATTGCAAAGGCTTGGATGGTGTTCTCTCTCGAGAAAATTCACTGTGATAGGTAGTTAGAATAAGAAACAGATAATCTCAATCCAATCAAGAACAGCGTGGTCCTGGCTGGTGTGGCTCAGTTGGCTGGAGCGTCTTCTCGCAGACCACAAGTTTGTGGTTCAATTCCCAGTAGGTTTGATACCAAGTCAGAGTGTATACAAAAAAGCAACCAATTGATGTTTCTCTCTCACATCAATATTTCTCTTTCCCTCTTTCCCTTCCCCTCTCTCTAAAAGCAATGAAAAAAAAAATGTCCTTAAGTTGATATATTTTTTAAAAGCTTGTTTTCAGTTTTTATAAAGTTCAGTCTATCAATGATTTACCCCCCTTTCCTAGAGTATAGCTCTTCAGAGGTGTTAGTGAAAGTTTTATAGTACTGACTATGTTTCCACTTTGAAGGTGGATCACGCAACCTCAATTTTTCTTTCCTTAGCACTGTGAGACTGAAAAAAACCCCTCTCATCTGCTTTTTTATTTAGTTCCTTAGCCCTTTGCCCTGTGCAACTTAATTTAGAAAATGCCTCGAGAGGAAAAGTTCTGATTTTCAGGCTCACTTCTCTATGTCTGGATCATGGTCCTTCAAGTTCTGACAATCCTAGACTCCAAATTTTGTTTTTATAGCCCTATGAGATTCCTAAAAACTTTCCTGACTTCTCCGTTTCTTAAATGTGGCCCTATGCCTATGAGGAGAAAAACACCTCATAGATATAGATTTACCACTCCACAACTCTCTTTTCTCTAGGATCTAGGCCCCTAAAGTCCCGTTTCCCTGAGCAGTTTTCTGATGTTTCGCAACAGACCCTTTCAAATGTTCTCAGCATGGACATTAGTCTATCACAAGCTACTCCATCTCAGCTGGAAGCAAATATCCCACCTACATTATATTTTAATGCTTGAATGAAATTTTCCTTTGTCCTTTGCCATGATTTGCCTATGAACTTGGAACTGCTGCAAATTCTATGCATACGCTACAAAAAACATGCACACACATTTATAGTTCAGATTTTCACAGTATTGTTAGTCATCTGTGACTAAAACGTGATTATACATCAATAAAACCTGAAAGCCTTCAAAAATGGTTGCATCCTTGAAACATGAAATACCAAAATACGTGTAGTCTCTTTTAGTTCTCTGTGCTTCACAAGCAGAAATATGTAAAAATACCAACTATGTGGTGAATCTTGATGTTTAGGTTAAAATCTTTAATTGTAAAGATTTCACTTTCAAGATAATTCCTAGGAAGATTTATGAGTATTTAATGAAGTAGGAAACCTTTCAAAGTAATATTTCAATAAATTGTTGGGGAAACAGTTTAGTAGCTTCCATGTAGTAAAGGTAAATATGGTTCCAGGAAAATCAATTCAGTTGCATAGAGAGATGTATATGTACATACATATATGTATATACTGAATCATGACATAAAATGTATTTCTTACTGAGATTTGTGGTCCAATGTTTGAAAACTACTGCTCTATAAAATTATTGAAGAGTCCTTGATTTCTTTCCATGAGGCACAAAAAACCCCCATAATATATCTGTTAATTATTACTCATAGGAAATTAATTTCTTACCTTTTTAGAACACTTGGCTGTAGTTTTCAGACAGCATTTCTTATGGCAAGCATACTTGCATACTGAAAAACAGATTAAAATGCAGAATTTTTAAAAGTCTGTACATCAATGATAAGAAATTTAAAAGTTTATTTTGTATATAAATTTTTTTCTTTAAATCTGAGACTGCTATAAATTGCATATATATATATTTTGTACAATACTAGAAAGAAAAAACTTAACCCATTCTTTATAGATTTAATTTACTTATTTAACCCATTCTACTTGGAAATATAAAGTTGAAAAACATGCCTAAAATTTCTAACCAATGTTTATAAATATTTTTTATTCTTTCAAGACTGCCCAACCTTTCTCCCACTCTGTCATATTTTCAGTAGAATATTTATTTATATCTGTGGTTTCATTCACAAATTAGTGTTCATGTTCCCCTCATACACTTGCTCTATAATCTGCTAAAATGCCAGAAATACCTATTAGGAATCATTCCAATGGGCAAGAAAGGCATAACTGCTGAAGACCCTTAATGAAATAAAAAGTTAAACAGCACATTAAGGTATAAGAAAGGTCTTATTTATTTTATTAGAAGGTCCAGAACAGAGCTCTAAAGAACTAAAACATAACATGTGTTTGGGAAGATAAGATAGAGAAAAGGTTCACAGCAGAAATAAAGTCTTAGAGCAGATGATAGCAGGGTGCCTAGGCAGTTGGGAAGAGGCGCTCCAAGAGGAGGGTATTGAGAATACACTTGGACTATGTCATTTTGCTATATAAGCTCTGGTGCCTGCATATCAACAACTGTGTAACCGTGCCCTTCTATAGTAAACTTGTGGGTTTTCAAGGCCAAGATCAAGTAGAGGAGGCTATCACTGTATTGATGAAATCACCAGTACAGGTACAAAGAAAGTTAGTAATTCTACTAAGAAATCAAACCTAAAAAAAGAGAAAAACAGATTATTCATTAGAGGATTCTAGGACAAAAAAAATAAAATCAAACCAAGCCCACCGAAGTAATAAAAAAGCAGATTCTTCACATTTTCAGTTTTGAATCACAGAGAAAATTATACCAAACCAACATGAATCAAACTAACATTAGTCACCATAACTTTCAAACTACTGATAACAAAAGAAAAACAACTGCACAAGTGAACATATCTACCAATAGTGGTGATTTGGCTATGGTGAACAGGACTTTTCCTGTTGCCACACTAGGTCCAGCCCTCCCTAATGTTTCATCATTCAGTTCTAGCCCACTAGTAACTAGGCCCTCACAGAATTGCTGACAGCACCAGAGGAGATCCATAGAATGACAGGAATGGAAAAAGTTCCTCTGTAAGCCAGAATCAAGTTGACCTGCAAAAAGTCTCTAATCTCATTCTAGGATTTATGTGGTTCTGATGAAAGGATTACAGCAGGGGCAAAAAGTTACCTTTTTGGTTATAATCTAAGAACTCATTAGTTAATTAACCCATTAAGCCCTAGCTGGTGTTGCTCAGTGGCTTGAGTGCCACCCTGAGAATCAAATGGTTGCTGGTTTGATTCCCAGTCTAGGGCACATGCCTGGGTTGTGGGCCAAGTCTCCAGTAGAGGGGCGTACAAGAGGCAACCACACACTGATATTTCTTTCCCTCTCTTTCTCCCTCCCTTCCCCGCTTTAAAAATAAATAAATACAATTTAAGAAAATTCATCCATCCATCTACCCAATAAATAGTTATTAAAACTTATGATATTCCAGAACAGTTCTAGGCACTGGTGATACAGAAAAGACAGGTAAGTTTCCCAACCTTATAGAGCATATATTCTAACTAATAAGAAAACAAATGAATACTTGAGTGGTTAATAAGTGCTGTGAAGACTTTTAAAGCTGAATAGGGATGACAGAGAATAGGAGGAAAAGGATGGCATTCTGGGTAGAAACATAAGAAAAGAGTTCTCTAGGACTTCTGGCCAAGATGGAAGCATAGGTAGACACACTGTGCCTCCTCGCACAACCAAAACAACCAAACAAACAAAAATTTAGAAACAAAAAAACAATCAGTACTGACAGAAAACTGAACTGTATGGAAGTCCAACAACCAAGGAGTTAAAATAGACATTTATCTACACTGGCAGGAGGGCAGGAGCTGGGGAGCCGAGTGGAGAGGACTCCTGGCAAAGTGGCAACTGGTGGACCCCAGGTGTATAAGGCAGCAGCGGGCAAACCCAGCAAGGGGGCTGATTGTGGAGGGGCGCAGCTCACAAGGCAGCTGGTGGACGGGGGTCCCACATTTGCAGGCTGATACACCAGGTAAAACTAGGGAGCGAAACAGATCTCACAACCTACAGTTCCAGCGCAGGGAAATAAAGCCTCAAAACACCGATTGAAAACACCTGTAGGGGCTGAAGTTCCGGGAGAGACTCCTAGCCTCACAGGAGAGTTGGTTGGAGAGACCCACAGGGTTCTAAATGTACACAAACCCACCCACCTGGGAATCAGCACAAGAGGGGCCCAGTTTGCTTGGGGGAAGTGGCGGAAGGGACTGAAATCCAGCAGAAAGTAGAGTGAGTACCACTGTTCCCTCTTGGACCCCTCCCCACCTACTGCATCACAATCCACTGATGAGGGTTGCCCTGCCCTGGTGAGCACCTATGGCTCTGCCCCTCACTACATAACAGATGTATCAAGACAAAAAAAAAATGGCCCAAAGGAAAGAACAAATCAAAGCTCCAGAAATAATTCAACTAAGTGATGAAAAGATAACCAACCTATCAGATGCACAGTTCAAAGCACTGGTGATCAGGATGCTCACAGAACTGGTTGAATTTGGTCACAAATTAGATGAATAAATGAAGGCTACACTAAGAGAAATAAAGGAAAATGTACAGGGAACCAATAGTGATGGGAAGGAAACTGGGACTCAATGGAGTAGACCAGAAGGAAGAAAGAAAACAACCAAACAGAAAAGAATGAAGAAACAAGAATTCCAAAAAATGAGCAGAGGCTTAGGAGCTTCCAGGACATCTTTAAACATTCAACATCTGAATTATAGGGGTACCAGAAAAAGAAGAGGAAGAACAACAAGTGGAAAAGTTATTTGAACAAATGATAAAGGAGAACTTCCCCAATCTGGCAAAGGAAATAGACTTCCAAGAAGTCCAGAGAGCTCAGTGAGTCCCAAAGGAGTTGGACCCAAGGAGGAACACACCAAGGCACATCATAATTACATTACCCACAATTAAAATGAAGGAGAGAATCCCAGAAGCAAGAGATAAGGAGACAGTTACCTACAAAGGAGTTCCCTTAGGACTGTCAGCTGATTTCTCAAAAGAGTCCTTACAGGCAAGAAGGAGCCGGAAAGAAGTATTCCAAGTCATGAAAAGCAAGGACCTACATACAAGATTGCTTTATCCAGCAAAGCTTTCATTTAGAATGGAAGGGCAGATAAAGTGCTTCCCAGATAAGGTCAAGTTAAAGGAGCTCATCATCACCAAGCCCTTACTATATGAAATGTTAAAGGAACTTATCTAAGAAAAAGAAGATAAAAAAGTGTACAGTAAAGTGACAGCAAACTCACAATTATTACCAACCACAGATAAAACATTTTTGTTTTTGTTTTTAAAAACAAACTAAGCAAACAACTAGAACAGGAACAGAACCACAGAAATGGAGATCACATGAAGGGGTAGTAACAGGGGAGTGGGAGGAAGAGAGAGGGGGAAAAGGTACAGAGAATAAGTAGCATAGATGGTAGGTAAAAAATAGACAGGGGGAGGGTAAGAATAGTATGGGAATGTAGAAGACAAAGAATTTATAAGTATAACACATGGACATGAACTAAAGGGGGGGAATGTGGGTGGGAGAGGGTGTACAGGGTGGAGGGGAATAAAGGGGGTAAATGGGACAACTGTAATAACATAATCAATAAACTACATTAAAAAAAAGAAGAGTTCTCTAAGAAGTAACATTTGAGAGTAGCATTTGAGTAGTGACATGAATAAACTGAAATAGTAAGTCCTACCAACATCTGGAAGAAAAGCATTTCAGATAGAGTGAGATGCAAATACAGTGATTAAAGAACATCAAAATATCTGGTTTGGCTACCAGGAGTAGACAAAAGAAAGTAGTCAGTGGTGAGGTTAAAGAATTAGGAAGTATTACTTTATCCTTTATGTTAAAGAAGACATAAGATCTCCTATACTTACACTTGCAAACAGAGGCTCGGTCCATTATCCATATCAAAGAAGAACAGTACTCGCAGTATGTAGGAATGCTATACTGAGTGGCCTTAAAGATGTGACCATTGTGCTCTTCCACCTGAATGAAAACAATATAGCTATTTATGTTAAAGCCAACAGGAAATGTTGCCCTAACATGGTCAACCAATGGGAAATACTTCAATCTCTTGTTAAGTCCTTTTGAGTGCTTATTCCAGAAGGAAAATTATAATCTCCTAAGGAATAAAATAAAAGTAAAATATGTGTTCCCTGCTTTCAAAGAGCTAACAATTTAGTGGAGAAACAAGACCAAGTTATATGAAAACCAGAAGGGAATGCTACAAACACATTAAGAGCTGTCTTATGTGAGTCTAATTTGCATGTTAAATTAAAAACAGTTCCTAAATCTTTATTTTCAACCCCAAAAACCTTTTACACTTTTGAGAATTATTAATGACCTCAAAGAACTTCTGTTTATATGAGTTGTACTTACTGATATTTGCTGTATTAGAAATTAAAACTGAAAAAATTTTAAGTATTTATCCAATTGATTTAAAATTAACACTAAACATATGATGTGGTTAACTTTTTTTATGAAAAGCAATGATATCTTTAAAACAAATAATGACAAGGGGTATTGTTTCAACTTTTTGTAGATTTCTTTAATGTTGGGCTTAATGAAAGACACCTGCATTCTCATAGCCCCTTCTTTATTTAACCTGGTAACAGGTGTAGTTTAGTTTGAAAGATATGAAGAAAATTCAGGTTCACACAGATATGAAATTGAAAAACATGGAAAAATAATTTGCCTTTTCAGATGATACTATATCAAATCTCTACAATTGACAACTCAGGGGTTAATTGAAATAAGAATCTAAAACCACACTAATGAACTCTTTATGCTCTGTGATATTAAAGTGCATTTTCCTGGGCTTCATTAAAATTTTCAACTTTTATTTCAAAGTACTATTAAGAAAATAAAAAGACCAGTCACAGACTTGGAGAAAATATCTGCAAATTGTGTATGTGATAAAGGACATCTATCTAGAATAGATGTAGAACTGTTATAACTCGGTAAGAAAATGGTTCAATTTAAAAATGGGCAAAATACTGAATAAACAGTTCATTAAAGAAATACAAATGGCCAATAGGCACACAAAAAGATGATTAAAATCATTAGTCATCAGGGAAATGCAAATTAAAGCCACAATGAGATACTGCTTCACACTCACTAGGAAAGCTACAAGTTAAGAAGACAATAACGACTGTTAGTAAGGATGTGGAGCAACTGAAACCCTTGGATATTGCAGTTGGGACTGTAAAATGGTACAGTCACTTGGAAACAGTTTGGCAATTTTAAAAATATTCAACACAGAGTTTTCATATGACCTAGAAATTCTACTGTTATGTTTATACCTGACAAGTGAAAACATATGTTCACACAAAAACCTGCATACAAATATTCACAGCAGCATTATTCATAATATCCCCAAAGCAGAAACAACCTAAATAACCAACAAATGATAAAAGGATTAACACAATGTGGTATATCCATACAGTAGAATAGTATTTCAGCACTAAAAACCACTGAACTATTGATATGCATAACTTGAACGAACCTAAAAAACATTATGCTAAGCCATATATTGTATGATTCCATTTATGTGAAATGTCCAGAAAATATTACAAAAAAACTAAAAGTAGATTGGTGATTGCCTAGAACTGGGAATGGTAAAGGACAATGACTGCAAATTGGCATAATAATCCTCTTGGGGTAATGTAAATGTTCTAAAATTGGATTGAGGTAATGGTTACAGCTATGTCAATTTACTGAAAATCACTGAACTCAGAAGGAATAAATTACACTGTAATTAAATTTACCTCAAAAAGCTCTTTTAAAAAGGATTTTGGTCCATCCTGCACTTTACATGGACATTTTACCTATATGTGATTTTCTAGTACTATGCCCCAGTGATGTGAAGAATGTTGGTTCACAGAGTTGTGCATCCCTCCCGAATGTTGACACATTTTATTATACACTATCAAAAGTCATATTTCTTCATACTATCAACAATTTCATTAGAAAATTCTTTACTGGAAAATTGTCATAATCACAGTGGCAAATAAATCTTTCCACAATTCTAATTTTTGCTTGAAAGCTCAAACTTTACCACTGATAATATTATCAGGTGTTTACTTTGACACCTGATATTATCAGGTGTCACTTTGTTCATTTTCAGAAAATGTCTGCCAAATAAGTCTAAAAGGCACAATTTGTTAATAAAGTAAAAGTGATTTCTATAAAAAAATAGTAGCTAGAGACGCATGTTGACATTAAAAGTTGTGCACAGATGTTCCTAGTAGCATTACTCATACTAACTAAAAAGTGGAAAAATCCAAAAGTCCATAAACTGATGAATGGATAAATAAAATGTAGTGTAATCTACACAATGGAATATAATTTGGCTATAAGAAGCAATAAAGTACCATACATGCTACAATATGCATGAATATTGAAAGCATTACACTAAGTGAAAGAAGGTAGACACAAAAGGCCAATATTGTATGATTTTTTTTATCAATATGAAATGTCCACAATAGAAAAGTAGATTAGTGGTTGTCAGGGCTGGGGGAAGAACAGAATGGGGAGTTACTTCTTAGTGGTGTTACTTCTCAGTTACACAACAACATAGTGAACATATCATGTGCTGCTTAAGATGAGAATGCATTCTGACAAATGCATTGTCAGGTGATTTCGTCATTGTATGAACATCATAGAATGCGCTTATGCAAACCTAAATGGAACAGACTACTACATGCCCAGGCTACATGGTATAGCTTACTGCTCCTAGGCTACAAACCTATACAGCATGTTACTGTACTGAAAACTGTATGCTATTGTTATACAATGTTAGATATTTACATACATAAACATACATAAATACAGAAAAGGCATTGTAATAATATAGTATAAAAGATAAGAAATGGTATAACACCTTGGCCGGGTTGCCCAGTTGATTGGAGCATCATCCCATACAACAAAAGTTGCAGGTTCGATCCCCAGTTGGGGTATGTATGGGAGGCAACCAATCAATGTTTGTCTCTCCCATCAGTGTTTCTCTCTCTGTCTCTCTCCCTACCCTCCACTCCCTCTCTCTCTCAAAAAAAAAAAAAAAATCAATAAACATATCCTTCAGTGAGAATTAAAAAAAAAAAGAAGAAAAAGAAATAGTACACCTATATAAAGCACTTGCCATGAACAGAGCTTGCTAGATAGGAAGTTGCTCTAGGTAAATCAGTGAGTATTGAGTAATGTGAAGACCTAGGACATTACTGTACACTACCATAGACTTTATAAATCCTGTACACTTAGGCTACACCAAATTTATAAAACATCATGAGATTAAGTCAAGCACAAGGGAAATGATGTAATCAAGAGACATGGTAGCAAAAAAAAAGAGACATGGTAAACACGAATGTAAGAATCACAGCATACGGTTTTACAGCAAACATTTTTTTGCATGAGTAGAGAGTATATACTCTAAAACAACAATAAAGAATATTTACTATCCTGTATTCTTTATTGTTATTTTAGAGTCACTTATTATCATTATCAATATTAGGTACTGTATACAATTGTATGTTCTATACTTTCATACAACTGGCAGCACAGTAGGTTTGTTTATACCAGCATCACCACAAACACAAGAGTAGAATTTTGCTCTGACATTATGAAAGCTCTGACCTCACTAGGCAATAGAAATTTCTCACCTTCGTTTTAATCTTATGGGACCACCATCGTTTATGTGGTTCGTGATCAAATGAAATGTCCTTATTCAGCACATAACTATATACTAAACCACACTAAACTATATACTTTAAATGGTTAAAATAGTAAATTTTGTCATATGGATTTTGTCAAATTTTTTAAAAGCTAGATCAATTTACAATTCAATTGTACAAATGCTTTTTTTAAGATAAGCATCATTTGCAGCTATTGCAACTGACTTAATTTATGCTAAGTTGTTAGCAGTTTTACCCATCACTGTTTTTGTGGCGGCTCAGTGAAGAAGAAAAATAATGTTATTACAATTATTATTGTGAAAATAGTTTTAATCTTGCAAAATCCTTGAAAGTGTCCCAGAAACCCCTGAAGATAACACTTTGAGAACAACCAGATTAAGTCGTTTATATAAGTTGACAAAAAGTATAGAAGAATGTACACCATACTATTAACTATAGTGATTCTCTCTATTGAAATAAAATACCCAGAAATAGATGTAACATGAAATAACAAAAATCTGTATGTGAAAAACTTTAAAACCCTTCCTAAAAAGGACACAAAAATCGACTTAAAAAGATGAAAAGATTCAAAATTATAAAGATGTCCATTCTATGTTAACTTAAATGTGAAGTTGAGAAAAGGTATTAACAGATTTTTGCCTAATCAAATTAGACAGCTGAATTCAAAGTTTGTGAGGAAAAACAATAGCCAGAAAAGTTCTAAAAAAGAAAATAGGAAGGATTTAGCCCTGCCAATTATTACACATAATAACAGTTCAATAATTTAAAAAGTGTGGAATTAACTCATGAATATTCAGGTCAACTAATGGAAAAGGATATAAAAGATAGAAAAATGGGCAACGAATATAAACATATAGGCCTTGGGGAAAAATGTAAATAGTACTTGAGCATAAAAAGAGATATTCACTGATAATAAAAGAATATTAAAACTATAGGGAGAAACTACTCAGGTTTTCCTTATTTATCAAACTGGGAAAAATTTAATAGCCCACACTGATACATTATTGTTGAAATGGAAGAATGAGATTACCCATATGAGGAAATGAAGCACTATTTATCAAAATGACAGATACATTTTACTTATGACCCAGTAATTCCAATTTTAGTAATTTCCCTCCACCCACTTACACACACTCTTAATACACACTCTTCACAGTGCCATTATTGTTTGTAACAGCAGAAGAGTAGAAACAACCCAATGGCCCAGCAATGAGTATTAAGACAGCTGTAAAACAGATTTCTGTGCACAGCTATTATGTTTTCCATTGCTACTGTAACAAATAACCAAAAATTTAGCATCTTAAAACAACTACTTATTATCACACAGTTTTGTAGATCAGAAGTCAGCCATTTTAGGAAGCCACCATTGATAACAAGTCAAATCACAAAAGACAAAGTCACATTTATTATTCCAAGTAATTTTTAAAGCCATAAATAACTACTCTAGGCAGCTGATAAACATTCCTTAAGTATCTCCACATGAATACTGTATAATATTCTTCAGACTACTGGCCTAAAAATTACTTTTTTTTGTAACATAAAAGATTATGACTTACTAAATCAGTTTCTTTTTTCCTTCTTTTCTTTCTTTCTGTTTTTGGCACCTGGTGGGAAATAAATACAAAAATTGTGATGTAAAAAAAAAATACTGTACTTCTTTGCAAATGCTAAGATTTTTGCTCAAAAGGCAACAAAATAAGTAAATGTGAGAAATTCTGAAATTTGGTGCAACAGTGCTCATAAAGGCAAGAGAATGAAAGGGCATTTTAAAGATTACTGTCTTTTTAAACCTCAGTTCTGTCCAGAAACCACACCATATTAACTTAAATGATAATTTTGTTTTACCCATTAATTAAATGATTACTAATTTTAAAGATTGCACTTTCCCTATTTTGGCTCTAGAAAACTCTCTATCTCAGAGCTAAATATAAAAAACTATTGCCCTGTCCAAGTGGCTCAGTTGACTGAGTACTGTTCCATACATCAAAAGGTTGCGGGTTCAATCCCTGGTCAAGGCACATATGAGAGGCAATTGATCAATGTTTCTCTCACATTGGTGTTTCTCTCTCCCCCTACACTCCCTTTCCTCCCTTCTTTTCTTCCTTCCCTCCTTTCTTTCTAAAAAAATCAATAAACATGTTCTCAGGTGAAGATTAAACAATAAATAGAATAAAAATTAGAAGCTATCATTTGGATATAAAAAAGCTTTTCTACATGTATTTCCTGCTAACCACAGTATAGAACGCTCCAATGCTAACCTTTTAAAATTATAAACTGAGGCAATATAAACTTAGTAAGAATCTTCCTCTGCATAACATAAAGACCTTAACCAAGATCTAGAAGAGAAGAACTTTTAAGGATTTATTTCTACCTGACTACTTCAAAAATTATTTAAGATGGTTTGTAAATCTCAACACATAGAAACTAGAATAAGTTGAATTTAAATGGAACATAATCAACAAAAAGGATTAATGGTATTCTTAATAACTAATAATTAGATAACTATTTCAGCTGGAGTAGTAAAAAAAGAACCACATTGATAACTTTGTATAATGCTACTCTTCTGTAACATAGATTTCATAATAGTTATTTAATAGGGCTGAAGCAAGAATCACATAAAATGCCAAACACCAAGTCCAATTCCTAGCACTTAATAAAATAAAGGTTATTATTATGTTACATAGATTTGCAGAAACATACATTTTCCTAAAACCTAATTTAAATAAATATAATTTGTGGGTCCTCACATAAAGGTCACTAGATGATACAGTAACCCATATCTTCAACTGTTGTTTTAACAAAAGAAATTCATGTATTGACCTTGATCAAAGCTGAGGGTATAATCTTGAATGCACATTATATTTTATCTCAATGAAGAATGTATTAATTGCAAAAGGTTTATAAAATATGGTCTGATGAACTTCTAAGATAGAATGGAGTTTGTTAAATTTCAAGTAATGCTGAATTGACATTAACATTATAACATTATAATGTTATAATGCTGAAAAATTTTAACATTTCACTATAACATTTTTCTCAAATACCAGCTGTCCCAAACAGATGCTTAAGCAGAGTTCATAATCAAATCCTTTTAGAAACCAAAATATATCATATTTACCTTTGGGGGTATACAATCCAAAGTCTTGAGTTCATTCATATATTCATCTAAAAACACTTTAAAAGTGTTCACCCAAACTCTGACTGGAGATTCTCTCCAATCACGTTGCTCAAGCCTCATGGTCTTTTCCAGAATCTGCTCAAACAGTGCGTAGAGGTCTTTATATCGTATGCTTTTGCCATCATCCACCTAATAAGCAATAAAAGAACAACTTTAAAGTTTTTGAAGAAATTCTTTACATATAGAAAATTGATTCAACTTGCACTGGGTAGTAGTATTCAGAATAAAGATTAGGAACCTGATATACTTTCTAATGGGCATGCCCATAATGTCATGTGGTATTTGTAGATGTAAACTCTCACTCTACTGTGAAATATCTGCTGAGTGAAATCTGCTAAATTTTGGTAAAATACCTAACAGCTTAAAAAATGTAATAATTTTAAAAAGCCCTGGGAATTTCTCCCATAAGTCAGGCATTAATTATTATATACTTTAGCATTAAAAACACATTTTCTAAAACAGAACTAATATCACATGAAAGTATAAATCTGAAAGTGATATAAACCGAGAGAAATCAGTGAATAAAACTGTTCTAATTCCACTGGAAAAAAAACTGTATGGTAATTCCACACATGTGAGAATTTGAAGCTTGACTTAAAGGATTATGAGACGTCAAGAGAGTAGGGAGCCACTGGGTGAAAGAGAATCATACTCAGAATATCTAAATTCAGTATCTTAAGGAGACGAAAATATACCCAGAAAGGGGAAAAAGAAAACTACTCAAGGAAATTCAAGGAAGCTATTGATATGAAGTCATTCAGTATGCTTTTCCCCTACCTGTACATAAAACAAAACCAAGGAACTGGAGAAATTTCTAGTTTAAAACACAGCCTTTCTATTATCTTCTACAGTACTGGCAACTTTTTTGTATGTTGAACTACTAAATATATCCTAACAATGCCCAACTCACCGCCAGTGCAGATGAATAAAAGCTGAAGATATTCTGCCGGAATTCTTTCAGGGCTTTTTTAAATACAACATCCACGAGTGTGTCTTTCTTGCTGTCTTCATTATCTAAGTCATTCACCTGCAGGCCATAGACAGAGTTTTTGTAGAGAATCAAGTAAATGAAAAGTGAATGCAACTGCGGACACATATTGGTGCTTCAATGATTGCCTGGAAAGTGCAAGCCACTGCTATTAAGGGACCCAGGTAAAAACACAACTAAATAGGCACAGTTTTATTACTACTAGATGTCCCTTTCTAATGTCCTTTCTAACATTTATGATTCTATACTACTACCAGAAAAACTTCAAGTGTACAATGACAAGCCTCACCTTCACACATATATTTACTATAACATGGCAGTTACAGTAAAATGGAAGTCTAGAGTAAAACCTAACACATTCAGTTCTGTTTCCCCAGACTAATGAGTATCACTACTCGCATCTTCCTGGAAAAGAACAGACCATCTAACCTAATGAAGTATTTGTCACCTTGATCTCTAGCAGCCATATCCTGATATATAAAAGTATTCCAGAGTCAAAGCTGCTCATGGGCCTAACTCAGCATTCAAAGTGTACCTTTTTCAGAAGAAATTCATCCATGCTTTTTAAATCACTGGCACTTGCTATGATCTGGACAGAGTCATTTTGCCAGTGCATAGATTCCAAAGCCACACTGCTGATCTTCACACTTCGCCTGCGCTTCGCCTTTGGAGAAGGCTCTTTGTTCTCTTTGAATTCCTTCTGGGAACTACCAGGCAATTCTGGGCTCAAAGGAGGTGTTGGATGATAGGGAGCTAGTTCTATGATTCAAGACAGAGTAGGCAAAAAGAAAAGATATTCAGTAAAATTACTGAAATCTCCAAATCCCTCTTTTTAAGTATAAGTTCCTTTAGTAAGTCACTGTAAGAAATACATGTAAATATCTAAAAAGCAAAGTAACATTAATGTTTGAGGCCAGGTATTCAAACAATAAATCCAGTTTGCACCTTTGTACAGAAAATGTAGTTAAGAATTACCACTTTTCAATGGAAAATACTGTCATGTCTTCTTAAGGTCTGATACTAAAAACCTGGATAGAAGTGTGTTATAGATCGGAAGCCTGGATCTCAGAGACCTCTGACCCAAAGAAAAGAAAGAGTACAAAACCACACTAGCATGCTAACACAGTCACAGTCTAACTACACCTGTTTGAAAGAACATCCAGCTGTATAAAATTATATAATTATCACTTACAAGTTTTAAAAGGCAACCTAGCCTCTTGCTCCGATCTTATACCAGAGTAAAAGTTAGGAAGATTCTAGAAGAGCAATGAGTAATTCTCAGTGTTCTGTGTAACTGGAAACTCCAAGCTGACTGATATTGTTCAACAATTTCTACGGCCTTAATTATAAAAATACATAATTATCAAACCAGTGAGGTTTGGTAATTATTATTACTTCCTTACTAGTGACTACAGCCATAAATACTTCAGTAATAATATCTGGACTTAGTTTGGCAACCTGTTTAGGGAGCCAGGTAACAAATGGCTCACTTCTGCTTCAGTCTCTTCTGTATTTACGATTTTTTTAATGTACCTTCCAAATAACTGCATTTCCCAGAGAATTCCTGGAGTGAACTGATTTTGTATACACTATTAGAAAGAACAATACATTTTCTCTACAATTGTTTACACCCAAGAAATTGGACTACATGTAGTCCATTACAATCTAGAACTACACTGGATTTGCTGAAACCCTACCGGGGACTTCATGAGAATACTGGCCCCGTCTCATTTCACATATCTGTTTGTTTCCCCCACATGTATTCACCTTACCCTCTTTCCAATGGTATATCCTCATCCCATCCAAAAGCTAATTCTGATAACTGGGGAAAAAAAGCAGCCTCCCCTAAATGCTTAATTCTACCTCAGGCAGATGTGAGGCTAACCCAATCTCAAATATGGCATCAGAATAAAAATTATAAAGACACAGGATACAAATATATTCAAATTGCTGTCAACTGATTTTAATTCTATTATAAACCTAGATATATATAAGTTTTTCATTTTAGCAAAGTCTAAATAATAAAGTCTTATGATAAAGAAATAGTTACTAGAGAAACCATTTATAATCTTATTTGATCATTAAAACAAAGGCAACCTTAATAAATTTCTACCCAAATGTAATTAAAAGGCTACAACCTTAACTTTTATATATGTATCCTTATGGAGCAAATACACAATGAAGACTGCTAATAACACATGCTCCAACTAAAGAGCTTTAACCTTTCTTCTTGGGAATTAACAATGGAGAATATAACTGTGAAAAGTGAGAAAATCAGAATGATTACTGTAAACCAGATAAGATATAAGAAACTGATCTTATTAGTAATATAATGGTAAGGAACTCCAAGTCCTCCAAACTAAACTTGTAGTATTCACTTAATTCATTATTAGTTTTATCCTTATCAGTTTGCCAACTGATAGGATCAAAGCCACAAGACATAAAAACAAGGTTCAAACTCTATTTCTACCATTTTTTCTTGCGGCACACAGGTACCTCTGACCCATCCTTTCCTATGTGAAAGGATGATCTTTCCTCCTTGGCCCTTTATCTTATCATAGATATGAGAAGTTTTGTTTACTTATTGCAACTGGGTCTGTTATATCTTTCTTTAAGAGAAAACTTTCTTCCTAGAACCTCTTTCCATTTTATCACCCATCCACTGATATTTCATACACTCATTATCACATATCCACCTTTCATATATATTCCTATGGGAGATAGCTGACATCTTTACACAGTAATTAAAAACATGCCTAAGCAAAAGGCTTGGGAAGAATGGGGTTACTATTCTAACAGAGGGGTTACTGAAATCCTTGGAGAGTTAGTGATTCTAGCATTTAGAAAAACCAGTTTTCTCAACAGATTAACTAACCATCGAGTATTTTCAAATGTGTTATGATTGATGCTCAAAAAGTTAAAATAACAGCTACCATTATAAAGTTCCAGGCACTAACATTTGGTAGGTACTTAATATGTAGCATCAGTGGTTAAGTACTTGGACTCTGGAGCTAGACTGCTTGGATTCAAATTTCAGCTCTGCCAATTACTAAATGTTTATAAGGAAATAACTTCTCTGTATCTCAGTTTTCTCATCTATAAACTGGGAATAACATATACCTCAAAAAGTTGTATCAACTGAGTTAATGCACACATGCTTAGTACGATGCCTTCTACATAGTAAGCACTCAAGTATTAGCAGCTATCTGCTTATTTTCACTACTAATACATATTTGTCTATGAGTACACGATAGCTAAATTTTAACACTTTAGAAAAATGAAGCTGACTAAAGATACACAACCATTCTTGAAGTAGTTGTTACTTCACTGTTTTGTGCCACACTTCCTTGGAACTTCTATTATAGGTACAATATTTTTTATAATTATTTTTAGTTAAGGAAGGATTTAATAATCTTGGTCCTAGCTCGTTAGAATATCTAGCCAACAGGATTGCCATTACAAACACTAGGGCAACAGCACACTTTCAGCAAGAGTGAACAGGAATCACGAAGACAATCTCCGCCCTTTGTCCATTTTTTACCATCTGAAAACTGATGAGCTGGAATCGTATCTGAGCCAGCAAAGAGTGCCGAAACCTCTGACTGGGTGGTGGGTTTCACTCTGGTAATCTTCTTCTCCCCTTGTTTCCCTTTGGCCCAGAATCTCATCCTAGCTCTCTGAGGTCTATTTAGAAAAAAAAAAATAATAAAGGTAAAAATGGAAATCAGCACATCCCAGTGATAATATTTGTATGCCACTTTAAGCTAATATTATAAAGACCTTTCATGTACATATTAGTTCATTTAACATTTTCATATAAGTTTAATCATATTTCATTTTCAATTTCACATTTAAATTTCTTCTGAATTTCCTCAACTTGCACAGAGAAATAATAAGACCCAGAGACATTAAATAATTCCCTAAAATAAACAAATACAAAGCAGTGGAACTAGGATTCCAACTCAGGTCTTCTAAGCCTTAAACTGGTACCTTTTTGCTCTGGTCCTCCTTCTAGCTTGGACTCAGTGTACAGGCAATTTAACAAGAAAAAAGTACTTTAAAAAAATCACTGATATCCCATCACTCTGCAATATATTAATTTATATTTTTGGGGTAATTTTCTTCCAGTCTTTATCTATAAGCATCCCTGTTTTCATACCTTGTAATCATGATGGAGACAGAATTTTAAATATTTCCACTTACCATTATGTAACCAAAGTTTTAATGTTACTCTATATTCATAAGCCATCAATATTATTAATTAACAAAAGCCACCACTTAACTTGCTATTTTATCCAGGCACAGCACTAAGTACTTGCCTAGGATTACTTGATATAATTATAACATGTTTATTTCCAAACTATTATAACACTTTTACAGGTGAAAAACTGGAGGCTTAATTATTAGGTACTTTTTCCAAGGATCCACAGCCTGTGAGTGACAAAGTTGAGAATCGCACTTACTATGCTATATTGCCTCATTCTTAGGTGCTTAATACACCCTTATCACATCAATCAAGGCAACGCCTTGAGATAATAACAATAGCTCACATTTACTAACCACATATTAGATATCCTAATCCCATACTAGGAGATTTACTTATACATCAGTTTGTTCCTTCATGTGTTCACTTAGTCAATAAAATTTTTTTTGAGCATCTACTAGAAGCCAGTTAACATGCTTTATATATGGCATATCTAATTTTCACAAGTACAGCTGACTCTGAACAACATGGGAGTTAGGGGCATTGACCCTATGTACAGTTGAAAATCCATATATAACTTTTGACTCCCCCAAAACTCACCTACCAATAGCCCACTACTGACTTGAAGTTTTACTAATCACATAAACAATTAACACATTTTGTATGCTTTATGGATTATACACTGTATTCTTACAAGAAAGTAAGCTAGAGGAAAGAAAATGTTATTAAGAAAATCGTAGCCTTGGCTGGCGTAGCTCAGTGGATTGAGCACGGGCTGTGAACCAAAGTGTCGCAGGTTCGATTCCCAGACAGGGTACATGCCTGGGTTGCAGGCTTCTCTCTCTCTCTCTCTCTCTCTCTCTCTCTCTCTCTCTCTCTCTCTCTCTCCCTCCCTCCCTCCCTCCTTCTCTCTCTAAAAACAAATAAATAGAATCTAAAAAAAAAAAGAAAATCGTTAAGAAAGAGAAAATACATCTACAGTATTGTATTTGTTGCAAAAAAACTGAGTGTAAGTGGACCCAAGTAGTTCAAACCCACGTTATTTAAGGGTCAAACATGGGATAAAGAGTTATTCTCCTTCCTTTACGCATGAGCAAATAAGGCTCAGAGGGCTGATGGAAATGGAAGTTAAAATGCGATCTATCTGGTTTTGAAGCCTGCGATCTTTCTTCCTCTGCTCCATTTTTTTAAAGCTTTCTCCTAAAATTATATGTCCATATAAAGAGAAATTTTCTATAAGGCTTATTACAAATGACAGCACCCTTCTGCCATTCTCATTCTTTTCTGCTCCCTAGAGACAACCCTTTTGAATTAATTTGATTCTTTTAATATTTACTATACTTACATTGCTATCATACCCATGACCACTGATTATAATTAAGCATGTTCCACCACTTCTGTTCTATACCTTCCACAAACACAGATGTGCTCCCAATAGAATCATACTGAAATTTTAGTTAGATCAATACAGAATATTTTCTTTTAGTAATATTCACAACTGAGACATGTAGTTCACAACAAAATCTACATTTTCCTACAGTTAATAAATATTTTGTTTCACACTTGCTTACTTTTCTTTGTACAATTCACTTCCAAGGGTTTCCCCATTTGTGTGTATCTCTTCTCAACATGTTCAAACATAGGAGGTACTCCATCAAGTTTCATGTTCTTGAAATCTCTCCCAGAGTCTTCTATCCTGCTCTAATCCAGCATGGCTTCCTTCAGCGCTTGCTGTACAACTATCATTTAAAAGCTACTTTCACCATCATAATAGAAATTCCTTTTGCCACTATTGTTTTATGATGACATGTCTTTTGGCATGGGTCTATTTTCATGTTGGGCCCTCAGTAGGCCCTTTCTATCTAGAAACTCATGTCCTTTAGTTCTATAAATTATTTGAATTACTTTATTAATGATTTCATCCCTTCTATTTTCTTCGTTCTATCTTTTCAGAGCTCCTATCACTGGGTCATTGGACCTACTGGAAAAACTAGCTCCTCTAATTTTCTTATTTTTTCTTGCATCTTCATCTCTTTGTCTACTTGCTCAACTTTCTGAGATATGGCCTCAACTTTGTAACACTTCTGAGTTGTTTCTTTATGCTATTTTTTTAAACCTCAATGCTTCTTTTTCATGCATTCTGTTTTGTTTCATGGATATATTGAATAGTTATATTTATTTATGCAGGACTGTTGATAGCTGTACTTATCTGTCTTGAATTCCACATGCTCCCCGCCCCACACAGTTTATTTCTCTCAAGTTGTATTTTATCCATTAGTTTTAGTTTCTTTCACATGTTTCCTCAGATGTATGACAATCAAAAATAGGATAAAAAAAAAAAAAGCTGTTCTGTGGGGCTTCCAAACTGTGGTCTTCCTTGTAGGGTTAGCTGGTTGGTCTGTTTTGTAGGGAGGGAGAGCCCCTGATACCAACATCTCTAGGTCTTTCCTAAAGGGTTGGACAAAACGCCCCAAAGACTCTTCGAACCATCTGCTGGGCTGGTACATTAAATATGGAAGCTAAATGGGGGAAAAAGCTGGGCAATCTTAACATTCAGTATGTAAACAGTTATTAAATCCCCTGTGCCAAATATGCAACCCCAGTCTTCAAATGCGTCTGATACTCCCAAGCAGAGATCTTCTGTTTTCATCCTTTCCAGGGAATAAATCTCCTGATTTCCACTAGGACAGGGGAAGATCAATCACCCCGATGCTTCTTTCTCAGGTTTATCCAGTTGGTTTAGGGTTCAAGTTTCCCCTATCAATACATTTAAAATTTGGCTATTTACTTTTGGATGCTACTTTTATTATTGTTGTCTCCTGTTGTTTTGTTGTTGTTGTTTTTGTTTTTGGTTCTGTATATGTTTTGTCATTTTGGCAATTTTGAAGGAGGAAGTAGAAATTAAATTTATATACTTGATCTGCTGTCTCCAGCTATATGTTCTTTCTAGTTTGCCAAAATTTGATCTCCACAACGATCTGCTCTGGATTTGGGTTACTGTATTTTGCCGTGTATAATGCGTACCCACATTTTTGGCCCAAACTTTCAGGGAAAAAATCTTTCCTTTTAATTTTTAATTCAATTTTAATTTATTTATATGTAGAAACAAAACTGATCATCATATTCCAGGGTATTATTTTGCATACAGACACTTTTATTGCTTTCTCAAGTTACACTTTCAACACATAAGCGTAAATAAAAGAATTAAAAACATTTATATAGATATGGAATTAGTACTACCCATGTATAATGTGCATACTTATTTTCCCTCAAAAATTTGGGCAAAAAGGGCCCATTATACATGACAAAATACAGTACCTTGGATTATGCCATGGCAATTATTAAGGAGGTAGTCTTTAATAGGGTTATGAACCAGATAGGTTTCAAGTATTCAGTGAGGGCCCAATTACCTTATATAACATAATAAGGAAAAAAATATTTATTTATTTAGTCTGCTTAATTTTTCTTTAAATATTTTCCAGAGTCAGTTTTGGTAATAAATATTTTTCTTGAAACAGATAAATTGTATTTGTACTTTAAGTTCATTTTTTAAAATAAATATAAAATTACTCTAAAATTTCTTCTGTATCTGCAATAATTTCTTCATCATTTGTTAATAAAAAATCGTGGGGGTTTTTAAATTGTGACTTTGCTGTTTTTATTTTTCTCTTTAAATTTTTTTATTTTTCAACCACAGTCCATACCCATCACCATTCCGCACTAGACCCAGATAGATGTACAGCAAAGTGGCCAGAAAAATCACATGCCCTACAGAGTGATCCACCTGTGGCCCCAAGCACCCACCTTGCCCCATACATATTTATCTCAATATTATTGACTATATTCCCTATGCTGTAATCTACATTTCTGAGGCAATTCCATAAATACCAATTTGTACTGTTTAAGACCTTCACATTTTTCACTCCATCGCCCAGCACCGCCCCCCTGACAGCTGTCAGTCTGTTCTCTGTACCTATTAGTCTATTTCTTATTTTTTGGTTTATTTTGTACATTAGATTCCACACATAAGTGAAATCATATGGTATTTGTCTTTCTCTCACTGACTTATTTAACTTAGCATAATACCCTTTAGGTCCAATCATGCTGTCATGAAATGGTAGTATTCCATTGTGTAAATGTACCACAGCTTTTTTTATCCACTCATCTACTGATGGGCATGCACTTGGATTGCTTCCATATCTTGGCTATTGTAAATAATGATGCAATGACCATAGGGATGTATATACTCTTCTGCTTTAGTGTTTCAGGTTTCTTCAGATATATTCCCAGAAGTGAAATTGCTGGGTCATAAGACAAGTCCATTTTTAATTTTTTTTTAATTTTATTTATTTATTTTTAGAGAGAGGAAGGGAGGAGAAAGGGAGAGAAACATTAATGTGTGGTTGTCTCTTGAGTGCCCCCTACTGGGGACTTGGCCAGCAACCTAGGCATGTGCCCTAACTGGGAACAGAACCAGCAACCCTTTGGTTCACAGACTCGTACTTAATCCACTGAGTCACACCAGCCAGGGCCCATTTTTAATTTTTTGAAGGGCCTCCACACACTGTCTTCCATAGTGGTTGTACCAATCTGTATTGCTACAAACAGTGCACTAAGGTTAAGGTCTCCTTTCCTCCACATTCCAAATATATTTGACAAATGAAAATTCTACATACTCTTTTAAAGAGAACAGCATTATTTCCCTAAAGATTTTTCCAGTTCCAGTTATAAAACACTTAGAATAGACTCTAAGTCCAAAGCTACATTTTCAATGTCATTCTGGTGTAATCTCTTTTACAACAACAAAAAAAATCACAAGTAATATAATGATTTAAAGACTTGGCTCAAATCTCACTTACAAAGATAAAGCTCATTTTATACATCTGAATTATTATGTGTCTATCACATAGTAAGCACTTAATATTTGTTGAAAATAGAAACTAACTGCTCTATTAATTAGGCTTTTGAAAAGAGGCTCAGTATTTAACTATAGTCAATTAGAAAATAGAATATTATACCTATTAACTCTCAGTGTATACTTTATACCTTATATCCAAATCTGAAGTCTTCTGTCTCACTGACAATTTCGTAATCTCTCCTTGAGACATAGTCTTATGAAGCTTTGTTTCTTCATCAACTGAAGAAAATCGCTGTGATGTCTGTAATAATTATATACATGAAAGACTTTAAAATCAAGTAACAATATCATAGCAGTGTAATTAAAACTCAGGTTATAGAATTTTTTTGAGAATTACACCTATTAAAAATGAACAAAAATACATTAATATTATTTCAGAGATTTATCGACATAAAAGAACCTATTAAAAACTCTATTAAATGACTAGAACAATCTGAAATAAAGAAAACTTAAGTCAATGAAAATGCTAAGTAGGCCCTTTGAGCTCATGTTTTCTGACAGTTTAACAAAGAATATCAAGTGAAAATGAAAGAAAGAAGTCAAAACTAAAGAGACAGACAAAAGATCAAGAATCTGATGAATATGGAATGCTAAATACAGTCTTTCATACCTCCTTATTATTATGACTTAAGTTGCTATTATAGATTCTTGTCATATACATTAAAAGATTTAAAAGAGCAAGAACACAGAAAGAGATGAAAAACCAAAGGCCTAAAGAATAAAAAACCATTATCACCAATAACAGTCTAAATTATGGCAACAACTCACATGGCTATCCTACTGGGACCTGATTTTCAATTGGCAATTCCTGTGCCATTTTGTTTACAACATGCCTTTTAAAGACAATGCAATTTGAAGGAGAGAATTTCTTATTACTTAGTCAATTCATTTCTCAGTATTTCCTTTTTCTAAGTTATAATATTTCTAAGTCCTTAGCCTGCTTGACTATAGCCTTATCGACAGAAGCCATCTTGAGCTGTTAAAATGGAAAATTTTAAGAGTTGAGGCTGAATCTATCAGTTATATTAATAAATATGAATAGATTTAACTCACCTATCAAGGAAAGAAAATTTTAATTTGGTTCACAAAGCAGGACAACCAAACTATACTGTGTAGAAAACACACTTCTAAAACAAAAAGATGAAGAATCTTTTTGGCTAAAAATAAGAGGATGACCAAAAATATTCTGAGCAAATGGAAATACTAACAAAATAGAGGCTATGATATTACTATTGAGGAGGATTCAAGCAAAAGGTCCTGAATGTGACAAAAGATGTTTTTTTAAAATCCTCACCCAAGGACATGCTTATTGATTTTAGAGAGAGATGAAGGGAGAGATGGAGAGAAACATCAATGTGACAGAGAAACATGAATTGGTTGCCTCTTACACATGCCCTGACCAAAATGAACCCACAATGTAGGCATGTGTCCAAACTGGGAATTTAACCTATGACCTTTTGGTTTATGGGACACTGCTCCAACCAACTGAGCCACAGCGGGTAGGGCATGAAAGACATTTTTTAAATACTAAAAGCCACAACTAATAATAAATAATAGGAGACTTTAACACAGCATTCTCTCTGTATAAGACAGATCAAATGTACAAAAAATAAAAATGTATAAGACAAACAACATAATGAGGTAGCGATTATGAATATGTATTGAAACTGTACACTCTAAATAGAAAATACATCTTATCAAATGCACATAGTACAGTCACAAAAATTGATCATATATGTATGAAGTAAAAAATAATACTGATAAATCTGATCAAACAGAAACATTACAAATATTCTTTGATCACAATATCATAAAACTAGAAACACATAAAAAACAAAATGGTTCTTCCTTTGAAAACTAAAAAAAATTTATTATACAAGTTCTCAGCAAAAAATTGTAATATGAACTAAAATTACATTTTTCTTAAAAAACTTTACACATTAGAATAAATAAGATACATCTGAAGTACTGCTCAAAGAATTTGTAGCCTTAAAAATTTGTATCAATAAAAATAAATAAATGATTCCAAATCCCCAAATCAAAAGCTATAAAATTAAAAAACATAACCAGAAGAAAGCAAACAGAGATAATAACAAAGGCAAAAGCAAAATCAGAAGGGGGGGAAGCAGGTATAATAAATAAATTAAAATCTTGTTATTGTGAAAAACATTAACAAATGACTTGCTAGCTTAAAAAAAAAAGGAAAAAACACAAATCTACAAAATAAGAAGTGACAAAGGGGGAATAACCTTTGAAACAAAGAATTTTTAAAAATCTTAAGAGACTACTTATTTTCCAAACTGCTATGCAAATAAATCTGAAAAGTTAGATGAAATGGATAATTTCATCAGAAAAAACTATTTACCAAAATTGAACCCATTAGGTAGAAAGCTTAAAAGACTAATTTTACTAGAACAGAGGAACTTATAAAGAAATTATGTCACAAAAAGTACCAATCCCAGATAGTTTCATAGAGAAATTCTATAAAATCTTCAAAAAGCACAGTCACAATGCTATAAACTAACTTTTGGGGGAATAAAATACACATATAAGTGTACTTAACAGTGTGGCTGTTATCTGGGGGCCACCCATCTAAACCTCTTCTGTCATAGGCTTTGTTCACTACCAACAAGTTTTCCAACTTTCAACAATCACTTCAAAATCACTAGTCTATGTTCTAAAATCCTCTAAACATCCTGCCTTGACTTCCCCTTTCTGAGAAATTACTAAGACCTAGTCAAGGTGGATTTTCACTTACTATGAAATAAGCTAATAAATTTAGGCTTAATCAACAGATTTTTCTGGCAGTTTTTTTGTAGAGTGGACAGCGGGATGAAAGAAAACTCAACACAGCTTAAGTACTTGAGAGTATCTCAGAGAATAACAAACAGAAATAGGAATACAAAAAATGACAGCAGTTTTTCTGAGGGGATGAGAAATTTAGTTTTATCATACTGGAAATAAAGAAGAGAAATTCTGGAGAGCTATTTGGGAATTGCTCTCCCAAATGATTGGTTTAACTCTGGTAAAAGGTAGAAGAAACTATACAGAGAAAACTGTAATGTTATTACACCAATGCTACAAATAAGGGATACAAATCATTCTATTAATTCATCATTCAGAAGACTGACAGACTAAATTACTATATAAAAGCCACCTTAAAAATACTGCTTAGCAGAATGGGTCATTCTTCTCCGGTAAAAGCCAACATAGTGGGTATAGGAACTGAGTGAGAACAGCAAATACAGGGTGAACAGTTATTCAAACGGCAGAGTTATAAGTAGGAAATTAAAAAACAAAATACCAAAATCTTAAGGAGGGAAAATACTATTCTTGTCTCCACTCCTACAAAGCCAATTAAAAATGATGAACATTTCATCAACTCAGGAGGTAATGCTTATCAAACTCCCTTCACGTAATTCATTTATAACTGTCTTTATCTCATTAGATATTTCACAACTGGAAGGGTCAGAGGGCTTCATCCAACAGTGAATGACACACTTCTTAGCAGAAGTCAGTGACAGGATCACTTTGTCCAGGAAAAAAAAAATCCCCCCAATTGTCCTGTTTTTAAAATCCATGTACTCAGAAAATCAAGCCCATTTAAAATTCTGAAGATATCTCAATCATGAGAATTCAGTAGATTCAATTTACAAACAATTGGTCTTCATCTTCACAATATCAGATAACATTAGAACATGGAATATTTTCAATATAAACATAAATACACTTTAAAATTGTCCCTACCGTTCCCACCCTCAATCCCACTAAGTATCAGCATATTCTAGAAAGCAAAGCTTTTCCATGCAAGTATCCATCAGAAACCACCACCACCACCTGTTCCTAAAATAGCTAGTGATGAAACAGAAGGGCAGTGAGAAAGCTGGAGAGGTGACTAACACACTGCAGGGTGGGTGTTCTATAACTACTGGCATGCAGTGACTATCAAGCAGGTGAACAGGATCATAGGCAGAGGCTACCAGCTAGAACCCTTAAAGGGGCTGAATGCTCCAAGCACAAAGCCCAGCTTCCTGGTTCATCTCAGTAGAGTTCTCAGTGAGAAAGAAATCTACCACAAAAAGGACTGAGGTTTGTAACAAAGGAAACTCTCAGGAACAAAGCAGCAATTATAAATGCTAAGTTCTTCCACAAGTGAAACATTTACTTATGCTTTAGAGAACAAATTCAGTATGCTCTCTATTCACACTAAAAAAATATATCTAAGTAGTACTTGCCATTAATATTAGTTTGATTCATTACATAATTTCATCTTTAATAATCATATAAGAATGTGTTGTTATTTTTTACTCAAAAAACAGGAAATCTCCAAAATGAAGTTGTTTTATCCTACCTGAAGAGAGGGCTTTCTCTCTATTAATGGATATACAGACTGTTCCCACCTTTTATAACCCCACAGTTTGGCTCAGGGCAATGACCCACTTGTCTAATTGGAGAACTGGTAGTGCATTTTTCTTTGATACAGTTTTTTATTTCTTAGAATGTCAATATTGTCATTTAAAAACTGGGTTTATCTCCAACAAAAGATAAAGAAAATGGGAGTATTCTAGAAATTAGCCAAAATCTTAATTAACTAGATCTTTGGCACAATCAACAGCTTAAAACAGTTCAAAGATAAAATATTTAATGAGTCAAAAGAAGACCATCAGACCATCCTAAAACTTTTCTCCCATAAAAAAGAATGAGATCCAATTAATTAAGAATATGGATAGAAATAACCTGCATATCACTCTACTCTATCAGCAATAATGTTTTAGTACATATCATACATACAGGGTCCCGATACTGTGTATTTTCTGGGACAATTACAAAATCAAACACTTTACATCCACAAATGCATTCATACTTGTTAAACTACATGTGTACCTAATTTTTGTTGAGATATAAAGATAAGGTTATGTTCTTAGTCAAAATAGTATAGTTTTATTCAAACCTAACTCCATTGCTATAATCTGTGATTAATACAAACTCATATTCATACAAAACCTTCTACTTTGCCAGGCTGGTCTAGGGAGATATTTTTGGTATTGCTCATTAAATTAAATCTTTAAAAATTAATGTTTATTTTCTATTACTAAAAAATTAGGGAGGAGAAAGCAACTTTAAAGGCAAAGAAGAAAACGCCATTTCAATGAAAAGCTATTGGATTAACACATACTCTAGTCACTAGGTCGGGGAGGGGGTCAGAAAACTACAGCCAACAAGTCAAATAGAATCCATTGCCTATTTCTGTAAGTAATTTTACTGGAACAGAGCCATGCCCACTTGTAACTTATTGTCTATGGTTGTTTTTACTCTATGGTAGAAGACTTAAGTGGTTGCAAAGGAAACTGTATGTTCCACAAAGTCTAAAATGTTCATCATATGGCCCTTTACTGAAAAACATATTTGAAGCTTCCTGCTCTACACCTTTCAAGATATAACACAGAAAATTTCTACATTAGTGCCAAGTTAACCTCAATGTTGCCTAATTTATGATTTGACATGCACTGTTAAAGTGTCCTTTATCTTAGTCCTATTAAAGTTTAGCTTATTTGCTGTGTTCACTGAGGTTTCCCATGTACAAACCATTATATGGGGAAGAAGCTGTGAAGGTTAGCTTTAGATTAGCAAAGACTATTCCCATCAGATTTGCTTGTTGCCTATTTTTCTTATATTGCTGTAAAATTACCATTTCGGAGTCACTGTGAGAGGCCTGACCCAGGCTGGGTGCTGGCCCTAGCTCAGAGTGAGAAGGTTGGTCAAGGGAGAGAAGGGGCTCAATGTCATCGTAATCATCTTCCTCTGTATCCCCCTCCCCATCAGCAAAAGTACCTCTAGTCAAGAAATCGGAGCGCGTCCGCGCCATTCGAGCTTTCTTTTTATGGGCCGGTCTGGCAACCTGCTTGACCAAATGATAAAACAAATAACACAACAATGTTTTGTTTTTTGGTTTTGGGAGGGGGGAGATGATGCCAGTGAAAGACATCAGAGAGCTCATGAATTTCCTGTAACATCCCGCCACCCCACCATACCCTTTCCACTAGAAGTGACAGAGATAACCAAAAACAATCCATACATTACTCTGGACAAAGGATGAGAATGGAAGCTAAATCTACATAGCCACGAAAGTCATCTTTCACTGCCATAATAATTCACCAAAGTCACTTGCATAAATTGCCTTTTTTTCTTAGCAACTTCTTTTTAGTAAATCCAGTCTGGTTTTTAAGCATCATTTCCTGCCTGAAGTATATCTCCCTTAGGTATAAAAGAATTAACTCACGGCTTCTTTCTCTATAAACTCTTGGGAGTAATGGGTAGATGAGATGCTATATCTACAAGAATAATGATTTCCAAAACAGTGTGCATCTATTTTTCATAGAATATGGATAGACAAAATTTCATACTTACCTCTCCTTGGCCCGGCCCAGTTAACTTTACAGGTTTCGAAGCTGGTTCATCTTGTTTATGGAGTTGAAGATTTCCACTGTTTAAGGATTCCTTGCTGATGCTTAGAATAAAAAATCAGGATTACATTTCAATTCCTAGCAGATATCTGATGGCAGCAGTCTCAAAGTATAGCATGAAATATAGTTTAACAAGCTAGGTCAAAGAATTCCAGCCAATTCCACACATATATCCAGAACTTACTCAATTCCTAAAATAATACCCCCCCCCAAACTTTCTGCTTACCTAATTGATATTATTACCAAGAATTTACATGTATGAATGAATTACTAGAGACCCTGCCCTGGTAACCACTGGGCATATTCCACTATGATGACATATGTTGAATAATAGTAGCAGCAAAATTAGTTCATGAAATGATATGGATTTAATGATGAGAAAGGGAAAGTACCAAATCCCCAAATCCTTAGAATTAGACCTAGAATGGCCTTTTACTCTAATCATTATAAAGTACCTGGTAAGTAGCCACCTAGTGATAAGGACCTCATTACTTTATAGAGATGATTCCTACTGGTTAGCAAATTTTCTTTCTGAAATCTCTCTGTAGCTTTCATCTGCTATCTTTGCTTTAAAACTTGAGATTGTACAGAATAAAATTAACACTAGCAGTATAGAAGTTGTTATCAAGCTAAAAGAAGTGTGCCCCAAGCCATAAAGATGGTATAGTGTTAGTCTGTGAAAATTTAATTTTGCTTGAATGACCACATGATGTGACTGTTTTATCATTACATTCGGTGTAGAAATGGATGTCAGTGTCTGAGGAAAATCTGAATAGAACCTACATTCTCACGGCCCCAATTACCTATGTTAACTCGGTGCTACAAGTCTTAAAATTTACCAACAACATATTGCTAATCTCTTCTTAGCAGGACTATAAGCTCATTGAGAATCGTATCTTACCTTCTAGCATAGTGCTAAGTTTAAAGCAGACACTAACTTAGAATATGAGCTGGCAGACTAATTGCTCTACCACTCAAAATCTTCCATTTAATTTTATAAACAAAGAACTAAGGGCTCTAAGAGGTTAACCTTGTCTTCTGCCCTATGTAATAATGCCTAAAAAAACCTAAAGAAACGGCAATCTTTCCTTGCTGATGGCATTTCAGAGATCTACCTTTTTGACTAGTGTATGATCAAGCCCAGAAATCCTAGTTTGTCCTAAAAGATTCCCTGTAGGCCATTAAAATCTCTCCTGCCACAGTTGAGCCTATTGGCCTTTGATTTGCTCTCCAAAAAGAGAAACAACTAGTAGGACCTTTGATAGCACCTGACCACCCTAACTTTTAAACTCACAGTATTTTCTTTAGATCTCTGCATTTCTTTTTGTTCTCCCTCATGAACCAGATGAAGATAACTACAGACTTATCACCACTATGGCACAGAAAGAATGCTAACCTGGTGATACTTCCTAATCATGAAACCCAATGCTGATTCCTAATGATGAACTCAGGTTCTAGACCTACCTATTTAATGTGACCTTAAACAAATCATTTCACCTCTAGGGGAGCCTATGAGATTATTTCTAATATGTAAGGATGGGACTAGATAAAATTAGGAACACCAACATTTATAATTCTATAAAATGCTAAAGTTTCTAGTAGTACTTACAGAATGAGAAAAGACTTGAAGCATGAATTTTACTTAAGCTTTCACATAAACAATCTAATATATAATCATTTTGAAGATAAACAGATCCTAATGAGGTAAAGCACACTAAATCAAGTAAACTTGATTATCCTGAAAAATTGATTTAAAAAAGCAATTCACAAGGATGATTAATGTACTTTGAAATGTACAACTAAGACTTCTATAAAGCAGACTCATGGATCCAACAACTCTACACAAACACACATACATTGTACATCACTAAACTTAATCAAAGTGACAGGAAATAATATGTTTTTAATACTCTGAAGGGCTTATAAAGCGATACAGTCTTTGAACTTCTGGGTAATCTCTAGGCTATTGGGCAGAAATAGGACCTCAATCTAGAATTTAGTCCAACTATGTTTCATAATACTGTATAGAAATCGTTAGTGGAAAAAAAAATGAATGATATCTTGCCCACATTTACAAAGGGTTTCTATAATATCTGTATACAGTTTTAAAGACAGAAAGATTAAAAACTTAAGAGATAGGAGAAAGAAGTTATTTCATAGTTAATATGAAGTTTAAGTTTTAGCCCTAAAATATAGCCCTCACCTTTCATTTAAAGTGATATTCTCCCACAAGAACTGAAAGAATCCACTGTATACAAAGACTTAATACAAATATCTTAAACTTTATCAAATATTTTATGTACTACTTAAGAAATTCTTTTCTTAAAATGGAGACAACTATACTTGAACAATAATAAAAAAAGTAGAAAAACAACAAAAGTTTTTCTTGTGGCTATACCTAGTTAATAAAATTGAAGAATATAAAGATTTTCCACTTATATGAGGTATCTAATATAGTCAAACTCTTAGAAACAGAAAGGAGAGCTGTGGTTTGTAGGGGTTTGGGGTAAAGGAAAAAAGGGGAGTTGTATAATGGGTAATTGAGTTTGTTTTTGCAAAATGAAAAAGTTCTAGAGATCTGTTACACAACAATGTGCATATAATTAACACTACTATACCATACATTTAAAATGTTAAATTATGTTTTTTACAACAAAAAAGTATAACTAACTTAATAAAGTACAAAAATAGACCATCAGCTGTAATGAAGTACATTAACTTTAAAGCCTGAAACTAACTGCTTCATGTAACAGCTGTAGGGCAACCAGCATTTCCTGAAACCTCCTATGTTTACTGGCACTGTATTACCCTTCTCACTTAATGGGAAGGAACCAAAAATTGCTATCTGTGCTTAGTCAATTCTTAGGGTATAATTATACCCAATTAAAGTGGCTGGGAGAGTCAACAATTATGAAAATTTTTCACGCAGAGAATATGGCTAATTTTAGTAGCACCCATACAAAGAGTTGAGGCTGATCAAGGCACCTTAATACACGCAATTTTTAAAATTAAAGTATGACTTTTTATCAGAAAAGAGATTATGACTCACTTTATTGTGATACTAACTTTGCTGCAGTGGTCTGGAACTGAACCCTCAACATCTTTGAGATATGCCTATAAAATTCTCCAAAAGGTTTCCCATTTATACATAAAAAACAATAAACATTTCACTTACAGAGGAATACTCATATTTTCCTTTGGTGTGTAGAAAATGGCCCTAGTAGTTCCATCTCTGGGAGGGTCATTAGATTTGTGGCCATAAGCCTGAGTTGGCCTAAACTGTCCTTTTTTTGAAACGCGATTATTAGAGAGGTTACAGGCTACATTCAGTTGGGTGCACCTTCTGTCTGTCTTGGACAATTCATCGACAGTACTAGATTGACATGGGCCTCCTTTTCTTTCAAAGCACAGGAAGACGGTTTGATCTCGCATGGGTAAGTGAGCAGAGGAACTGTCTTTTGGGGCAAGAGCTGCATCTTTTACAGTTATTGATGGAGGCCCTCGTACATCGAGTTCTTCCTTATTTGGGGTATTCAGGATGAGGAGAGAGGATGGCCTTTCTACTCTTTGCTTTGATTGATGGGAATATGATACTGGGAAAGACTCCCCAATTCTTGGTTTTTCAATTGTCTTGAAAGCTTTACGCTCCTTCTCTAAAATATCTGTTTGCTGGCGAATCTGTTCCATCATTTCTTTTTCATTCTGTTGCTGCAATTGCTTTTGCCTTTTTTCCTTCTCAGTGTTGAGCTTTTCCAACCTTTTAAGCACAGTATTAGAAGAATCTGTATTCCAAGAAGCAACAACTTGATTTTCTCCTGAGAAGTGATACTTTCTGGCTTCCCTGTTGATATCTAAAGTAAGAACTGGAAGTGTTTCTTCACTTTCTATTAGTTTGTTTCTCTGAATACTTGTGTCTAGTTGGGAACTTGTTTTCAGTGGGTCTTGTTGAGGAATATAAAAAAATGTAGGCAGACTACTGGAAATAAAGGGGTCTCTCAGGGGTGGCTTATAGGTAATAGATTCAGAACTGCAAACCAGTTTTTCCTTCATAGTCCCATTCTTCAAATGCACTGATTCAGAGGGTGCGCCCTTTTGAATCAAGGTACAATTAGTCTCACTTGATGCACTGAGGGCATTGTCCTGTGAATCAAATTTTTTACTACTAGATATCTCAGGTGATAGAAACTGCAAGTCTCCTTCATCTAAAATTACGGACTCTAGTTTGCACTTTTGGCTTTCCTCACAGCTCAGAAGTTCCAAGCTTCCTTGAGAGCTTTCACTATCAGGTGTACCCTGAAGGGACTGAAGACCCTCGGGCATCAATTCCGTAGACCATCTGCGTTCTTCTGAAGGAGACACACCACCAAGAGAACGGACTTTCAGCAATTCTAAGCTAAATATAGCTTGTTCTAGTTCTCTCATTCTCCGACTTTCTCTTTTGGCACGTCCTACTTTTTTCTGGTGGAGATCCTCCAAAGACTTGGGTCTCTCTCTTACAATTACATCTTCCTGCAAGTCCACACCACTTTGGCTTCTGGCTCTCTCCTGTCGCTTGTTTGGGGACTCCTTCCAGCAATCAACTGAATTATTTTGATTGCTCTCTGTCACAGATTTACATTCTTCTATGGCTTTTACTCTGTTGTCGAAGGAACAATCCTCCCATTCTGAAGGGTCTGAACCATGAATTTTCACAGAACCATATGGCTCAATATTTATCAATCCAAGATCTATTTTTGCTTCTTTCAGTCTTTGTTCTTTTAAAGCTTTAAATCTATATAAAAATTAAAAAGAAGTACATTAGATCTATGACTTGGTTACCACTGGAGAGAATAGTCTCAAAATTTTTTTCTTACATCTAAGTATTTCTCAAATTAACTTGGTTGCACATTTCATAATTCTGTTCCCATAAGTGAGATTATATTTCATTAAGTGAATTATTCCTACTTGGGCATTCTACTAAAAAAAATAAAATCATAAGTAAAGCTCTCATTTAATAATATCCTTATTTTAAGGTAAGCCTTAAAAATAAAATTAGTTTCTAAAAGTAAAAACAGTTGAATACTGCCAATTTTTAACGACTCAACCTAATGTAAAAGTTAACTCTTAGCAGTTATAACTGTAGACCACAGGTTTTCAATCCAATTTAACTCAATAAACACTTATTTAGCTTCCATTATATCCCACACAATGCAGGTTAAAATTATTAGGAGTATCACAGTTTAGTAGAAAAGACACATTGCATGTAACCAGTTCTAATGCAAGTTAGGCAAGTATTAGAGAAGAGGTATAAACAACATATATTTCAGCAGAGAGAATTATTATAACAACAAAGATTACCTCTGTCTTGCTCTGAATCCTCTACATATTGACTGCAAATGGATAATTTTGTTCCTTTGCTCGTGATACCTCTTACTTTCCCTATAGCCTTTCCATTGTGCCTGTATACAAATAGCAGCTCTTTGCTTCCGCCTGTAGTGCTCCCTCCATCTCTGCTGGATGATGATGACTGCAGTCCGGAGCTCCAAATATCGCTGCCTCTCTAAGTGAGCACGCCAAGAAGCTTGGAGGAGAGTAGCTGCATTAGCTATAACTAAAGCATCTTTTTGCACAGCTGCATCTCTGATGACTTGCTTCTGATTTAGGTAATTTCTCCAGAATCGCTACAGTAAAGACAAAGTAGTAACAAAAACTTGTCATATCTTATACCACATTTTCACAGAACAAGGAAAAAAGGATAAAGTTCTTAAGTCTTAATTAAAAGGTAAGTGGCTAAATAGTGGGTGATTAAAAAATTCTTCTTGATATGCTTGGTTAAAACAAATATTTTAGATAATATAACCTCAATAAAGTTAATTATAGAATAACTTAAAATTTTTGATGCTTTCATGCCCTACAAATTAACTTTAACAAATTACAAATTATTCTTATACTACAGCTTGCTGATATTAATCAGGTTTACGGTCAACATATGTACATTACAGAAATTAAGATATTAAAGATTTTCTTGTACAAACACAAAAAGTCCTATAGAAATAGCTATCATATAAATTGATGATGGAGAAAATAAAACAGTTAAATATAAAATAAGGTACCTGTAGAACAAGATGAGTATATAACAGCAATGTAAGTATAACTCTCAAATAGCATTCAGAAAACTATTAAATATAACTATGTCAACAAAAATTAAGGCAAATATTCCTTTGCCCCTAGCTAATCATACCTCAAAAGCCATTATAACTATAAATTTGATTTAATTTAAATTCAACTGCATTGATATTTATTATAGTTTATTATCATAAGCCAGATAATCTTTTCAGTGCTATCAGCATTTCAAAAATGAATAGGACACTCATATCTCTGAAGAAGTTTACATTCTTATTTCATAGTAAAATAGTTCTGATTACCGGGGGGAAAAAAAGGGCCAAATAAACTAGCCAATCTTATGCAAGGAATCCTTTGCCTCTCACCTGGATGATAACTGATGCTTGTTTCAGTTGGAGGAAATGCTGCCTGCAGAGCAAGACCCTAAACCATCGTTGCAACAGTATGATTCTGTGGAGCACCTCTTGGTGAAGTAGATCTTGTAGGTGCTGTCGTTCCTGCTCCTTCAGGAACACCTACCAGGAGGAAGAAGATGAAAAATACAATTTAAGAATAAGCCCTGGCCAAGTAACTCAGTTGGTTAGAGTACCATTTAGATGTGTCAAGGTTGCAGGTTTGATCCCCAGTCAGGGCACATACAAGAAGCAACCAATGAATGCCTTATGTAAGTGGAATAACAAGTTGATGTTTCTCTCTCTGTCTCTCCCTCTGTCACTTCGTTCCCCCTCTCTAAAATCAATTAATAAAAACAAATATTTTTAAAAAATGAGAAATTTATTTCATGAATCATCCCTTCTGTGATAAGCATTTTTAGAAAAGAACAAATACAGTGTCAGATGTGTAAAAGCAGTACTGATAAATATTTCTATCAATTTATCCAAAGCAGTCATTCTCAAAATGAAAGAAGACATTAGAATATAGAAGGCAATATGCTAAGGTACACATGTATACAAAAATCCCTGTGTCAGAGATTAGGATACATTATTCCTGTGGGAAATTCACCACCATCATAAGCCAATGTACTACTGGTAGTATGTCATATTTTTCAAGGATGTTGGAGTAGGGTGAAGGTATATAGTATGATGTTTTTATGTATGTATACATTGTGAAATGATTACCACAATCAAACTAATTAACCTATTACCTATCATTTTTGTCAAAAATAAAATATTTTTAAAAAGAGCACACAGATATTAGATACCCAAAGAGGAAAACAGCAAACTAATAAGGATAAGAGACAGAGGACCCCACCTGAGCAAAACAAGGAGTTAAAAATAACGATAAAAGCACATACAGGAGACAATGAAACACTTAATCTTCACAATGAAGATATTAAATAGTTTAAAATTACAATATGGAGATTCTTGAAAAAGAAAAAGATATTTGAATTTAATGAGGTTATCTAGGGATTATTATTGAGCAGGAAACCAACATAAAGAAAGAAGTATATTAAGATGATGATTTTGATACAATGGGTAGAGTGAGTTCAATAGAATAACAAATAGACTGGAACCAGATGAGAAATCTGTTTACTGTAAGAGAAATATAAGTGAGAGGTAAACAAACAGAACTAATATGGAAGAAGTGTCAGTGAAGAAAAGGAGAGATGTGGTAATCATTTGTAAGGGGGAAAAAACCCCAAAACCCCAGAACTTTGTAAAAGAATTAAAGTGAAGGTTAAGCCAAATATGGTTTCTAGCCTAAGAAACTAGAAAAAGGATGACAGAAAGAGTAAGTGACAAATTAAGGAAAGCAGGTAAATCAGGAAAAGGTAACTTTGGGCAAATAGAAGTAGGGAGAGATGGTTTTTAAACAGTTAAAAATTTAGGTAGAACTAGAGAATTCACCAGAAGCTCTTTAATACTGATTATATTATTTTTTCTTATGACATCTGGTACACTATATTTTTATAAACTGTTCTGATAGGCAGATTGTCATTATTATTTAAATACAAAAATACATTCAATTTAGACAAGGGCTGTATATATATTCACCATGGATTTTCCAACTTGATAATTGTCTGGATTAATATTTGTTTTCCTGAAGAAATCCTGAATGTTAAATTTGGATGGAATAATATTTCGAGGAAGAAGAACATGGAAGTGGCTCACAAAATCCTGAAAAATGAAAAGAAAATGTTATAAAGTCAAAGAGCATTATATATAAACAAGATCCTAAATGTTAGCTAATGATCCTTTTATTAATCCTTTCCTCATTCTTTGACATAGGGTGAAACCAAGGAAGTACTTGTTAACTCAAAATATTACAAAAGGTTAATTTATAAAATGGGGAGGGGGATAGTGAGTTCTACATAGTATCTTGTTATCAAAAGGGAATAGGAGAAGAAAAGAGAGGTAGAAACTAATCATTGCTCTTGAGAAAGCTGTATTAAAAACCAAAGAAAAAGTTATTTAACAAGAATCAGAAATTTTTAGCAGAAAAAATAAGCAAAGGAGGCAGTCATTACAGGATATAACTGAGAATGAGACTTCCCCTCTTAGTAACAATTTCAAAGACTTGCTCAGCTGCTGAAAAGCTTCAATATAATTTCTATACCCATAGCAGCAGTACTCATGAGAAGAACTATGAGCCTTGCTGGCAGCTTCCTATAAAAGAAAATCTTGCTAAGAAAACTTGAGTGAAAAGCCAAATGGAATGATTTCTTTTGAATTAGACAGTTCTGATTGAACTATTTCAATTATTGAAATAATTAGTGTGAAGAATTGCTATGTGATGAGTAAATTTATTATTAGGAAACATTCAGATCAAATGAGAATAGCCAAGTACGAGATACTATTACAACACAAACTTAATGAGACTGGTGCCATTCAATGGAAATGAGTACTCTCTACCTCTCTAACTCTATATCCAAAAGATGGGATGAAAGGAAGAATTAAGACAAATAAAAAGTGAGCCCCAAACAGAATATAAGACAGGAATAATTTACCTGATGTGCATATATATATTTAAAGATCAATATAAAAGTATACCTGGAAGGAGTATTTACAGCTATATCCTGACTGGCGAATTCGAACTGTCTCCAGCATCCCAGTATACCGAAGCTGTCTAAGTACCAAGGCATCATTGAACCTTAATGGCAGCTAAAATAAAGCATACAGAAAAAAAAATTAACCAAGAAGAACAGATCTCCAAATTAATGTTTGTCTTGTAAGTATAATTAACTTTTGACTATGTAGGAATTGACTGAAGGCTGTCTGGCTAAGATATAGCAGAGATGACAGGACAATCTTACTTCCCCAGTGGGTAGCTTCAGAAAAGATCTGACTGTCTGACCCTGGGGGAAAAAAGAGAAACCAGGTTTTCAGGCTTCTCTAATTATAGAGGGAAAGAACCTTCAAAGCTCAAGTGGAATGTAGCTGCCCAACAAGAAGGCCACATAGTAGTCACTATAAAATAAGTAACAAGACTAGCCTACTTATATGTGGTCAAGAGTGTCCATATTTTTGTTTTTAGTTACAATTTTATCTCTAATCTCACTCAGAAACCACCTGCTCCATTTTACCAGATGCCTTAGTAAACTGAGAGCTGCCAGATTCTTCTTTTAATGACTAGTACAAGGTTAAGAGTAGGTTATTTACCTAAATACTGTCTGCTGATGATACTGGTAGGACACAAGAAAAACAGGGGCCATTTTTTGAAAAACAAAAAATTCCTATGGTCCCTGACAACCGATGGTTTCATTGTATAGGCATTGAGAGGGAAAAGCTAATGGGAGATAGTCACTCCTCACCAGTCACAATACCCAGTCATTCCTAGGTATCTCAGTAGGCATGTTTGCAGACATCCAAAACAAGATGTATCTGGAGCTTCAGATATTTCTCCCTATTTACTCTAAATACTATTTTCAATGATTCCCTAAGGCAATACCAAACATTTTTCTGCAAACAGATGGGGCATACCAGCTGGCTGTCAAGGAAAAAATGTTAACGGGCAACTTTAACCCCTTATGTTAAATAATAATAATAGTTGATATTTATTTATTGTTTATTCTGTACTCTGAAATACTTCATTAATTGAACTCTTTGTATAGGTCTCAATTAATAATAGGGACTCAAACTTCTTTTTAACTATAAATAAAATGGTTTCCTTTTAGTCATTTAAAAGAATAGCTACATTTACTAATCACTTAGCATGGGCTATAAACATGCTATGTATGCTACAGGTATTAGCTCATATATACTCACAAAACATTATAAGGTCCCATAAACATGTATGATCTTAAATGAATGAAAATATTTAAGCTCCAGAAAGGTTAACTTGTCTAAAGTCACAAAGCTTATAGACAGCAGAGTTGGAGACTGCTTCTTAAGAATTTAGAAAGCTGAACATGATTTCTACACATTTTACCTGCTCAGGCTAGGAACTATTTTCCTATGATGAACATAAAGAAAGATGACAAATATTTACTTATTAGCTATATTCTGCAAATCTCTAGGGGAACTGTCATAGAAAACAGGAAGAATCAAGAATATCCATAGCATCTTCCCTATTTTATAAAGCTAAGAATCTATCCACATGAAAAATGACAAGCAAGTTCTTTAGGAGTGACAGTGTATATATAAACAAGAGGAATTAATCTCAGGGTAACAAAAGTTCTATAAAACTCTTTTTTTATGATGGAATTTCAAGAGGTATTTGCTTCTCAAATTCTAATAGATGCTAAATCAACAATAAAATATCCATAGAAAATGTAAAATACTGTTTCCCTAAAAAAGATTATAGATTAACTCTTCCTGTCCACTTACTCTCCTTAGGAAGAATCTAAAGCTTTGTTTGAAGTAAGCTGAGAAGCTCTAATTTACAGGACATTTTTACCTTTTCTGCGTTAGAGCGAATGCATTTTACAAAATATGGTTCTGCTTGACCAAGTGTCTCCATCAGCTTGTTTAATGAGGCCTGCGATACAAAGCAATATAATGAGCATTTTCTTCCATTCCAAACTGGTAACAATTTATAAATGTAAACAATGTTGTCAAAATATGCAAAAATGAGTGGTATACACAAAAATAGGTTTATTTCTGAAAAGCAAAATGACTACGGCTTTTAGTCAGATGAATCCTGTCCCATTCAGGTATCTTGCCAATCATTTTGACCTTTCAATGTCAATCTGAACGAAAGAGATTCTTCTTTGTTAAAAGTAAAATAGGAAATAACCTGAAACTGAGCACTGATGCTGGGAGGTTTCTTCTTCTTGTGCAAATGAAGAAGCGACTTGGTAATTCGATCCTGCAGGGTCAGTCTTGTCAGGTGCTTTAAAGAATTTACCTCTAGCAAGTGCTGAAAAAAAGAGTGGGAAAACCAAATTCTTCACATAAATTAAACTAGGAATAGGAAAAACAAAACTGTAAGCCAGTTTTCATTATTTCCTATGTGTGATGACTGCAGTAAATATGGGAGATTGATATTCAACATCCAATCTACCCTCCTTCCGCTTTCCTGCAGAAGCTCTCCATCTAAAAAGAAAACTACTTTCCCCAAACTCTCTAGAACCTCAGGCTCTGGAAGTGATTTAAGTTTATCAATTAAATTCCCACACACAAACCTGGGAAGGTATAATGAGGCAGAGGTTTTGGCCAGTAGCTTCTGTTTCTGCTGACAAGCATGTAAACAAAAGTACTTCACTTGTGGGCTAGTTTTCTATCCAAATACTACCTTCTTGAGTGCTCAGAGGCAGAGTGCAGGGCGTTTGTGCTGTCACTGCTACTCGACTAAAGGCAGTTCAGCCGTAGGGCCAACAGTTGCAGCAGCTTCAACCTGAATCCTGAAGTAACCTGGAATCAGCACCTACAACTTTCTGATTATAACTCTAATCAGTTCTGCATTGTTATTTTAATACTCTGAAACTCTAACACTTGTAATGATTTGTAAGCACCTCTCTGAATTAAGTCCCTTTCTACATAAAAATATCTACAGTAACTACTGTTATCTGTAACTGAATCCTAACTCATGGAGACAAATTAAATTCACTCCCAGGGCTATATCAGATATGCCATAAACACAGAAAGAGAAAATACAGTCCCTATCAACCCTCATCCTGATGTGGTAATAATCTTAATAATAAGACAAAAGTTACACATGAAGCAACTAAAGAATGTAAAATATTAATAAAGTATGTGGCAGCTTTTTAAAAATTCTATTTTATTGTTTATGCTATTATACTTTACCCAAATTTTCCTCCTTCATCCACCTCCACCCAGCAACCCCCCCCCCCCACACACACTCCCTCAGACAATCCCCACACCCATGGGTCCTACATATATGTACTTTGGCTACTCTATTCCCTATGCTGTACTTTACAACCCCATTACTATTCTGTAACTAACAATTTGCACTTCTTTAATCCCTTCACCACTTTTGCCCATCACCCTGACCCCCTCCCATCTGACAACCATCAAAATAATCTATGATTTTGTTTCTGTTCTGCTTATTTTGTTTTTTTTTTAAGATTCAGTTGCTGTTAGATATGTATTTTTGCCATTTTATTGTTCAAAATTTGAACTTCTTAAAGAAGACCCTTTAATATTTCATATAATAATGGTTTATTGATGATGAACTCCTTTAGCTTTTTATGGTCTGGGAATCTCTTTATCTTTCCTTAGATTCTACATGATAGCTTTGCTGAGTAGGTTAATCTTGGTTGTAGGTCCTTGCTTTTCATCACTTTCAATATTTCTTGGCAATCCCTTCTAGCTTGCAAAGTTTCTTTTGAGAAATCAATGGCTCAGTGGATTCAGTGCCAGACTGTGAATCAAGAGAAATCAGCTGACAGCCTTATGGGAGCTCCCTTGCAGATAACTAACTGCTTTTCTCTTGCTACTTTTAAGATTCTTACTTTGTCTTCAACCTTTGGCATGTTAATTATGATGTCTTGGTGTGGGCCTCTTCAGATCCATCTTGTTTGGGACTCTCTGTGTCCTGGATTTGCATGTCTATTTCTTTCACCAAATCAGGGAAGTTTTCTATCATTTTTTTCAAATATGTTTCCAATTTTTGCTCTTTCTCTTCTCTGGCACCCCTATGACATGAATGTTGAAACACTTGAAGTCGTCCAACATTTTCCCTTCACTATCCTCAATTTTTAATATTCTTTTTTCTTGTTGTTCTGATTGGTTGTTTTTGGCCCCCCTTATGTTCAAAATTTGTAATTTGATTCTGGGCTTCATTCACTCTACTGTTGCTTCCTTGTAAATTTTTCTTTATTTTAATAAGTGCATCTTTTGTTTCTAACTGGATCATTTTTATGATGCTGAGGTCCTCACTAAGTTCCTTGAATATCCTTATAACCAGTGTTTTGAACTCTGCATCTGACAGACTGCTTGTATCCATTTTGTTTAGTTCTTTTCTGGAGTTTTTTTCTATTCTTTCATTTGGGGCAGCCATGTCTGTCTCCTCATTTTGGCAGCCTCCATGTGTATGGTTTGATGTATTAGGTAGCACTGTTACATCTCCCAGGCTTGACAGAGTTGCTTAATGTAATAGGTGTTCTGTTGGGTCCAGTGGCACAGCCTCCCCTATTACCCAAGATGGATCCTCAAGTGGGACCCACTGTGAGGGCTGCGTACACCCTCCTCTTGCAGTTGGCTCTTGATTGCCGTTGGCACATACAAAGTCAGCCACCACCTGTGTTCTGTCCAGGATTACGCAGAATTAGCTACAAGGCAATCTGCAGATGGCTGCTACTTGTACTGGGCTTAGAGGTACCCCAGAGAGGCCAAGCTGTGAACCAAGGCTGGGTGCTACAATTGCGAGCCTGGGGCATCTAAAAGGGAGGTACAGGCCATGTTGACGCTAGATGTTGCTTGTTAAGAGAATTTAGAAAAATCTGAATCGTGGGCAGAGACAAGCCATTCATATAGAAAAGCCACTGGAAACAGCTTTGGAAGGCCTGAATGTTGGGTAGGGCAAAGAGTGTGAGACAGGTTGATGGGATCTCAGATATGGTGCCAGCTCTGTGGCTCTGTGGGGGGCGGGGAGGGCTCAGAAAAGGCACAATGGCCTCTGCCAGCACTTTTGTCTGAGAGAAAGCTGTCCCTTCACCTCTCATCATGATGGAGGACAATTCAGTTTCTCCCCATATGTTTCTGATGCCTTTCAATCTGTTGCTCCAGCACTGGAGCTCAGGAGAAGTGAAACCGAGTACATTTGTGAGCAGGCCCTATAAGAGAAACTGGCAGAGAGTCCAGCAGTTTCTGTCTTCCACAATTTTGACTGGTTTTTATAGCCAGAAGTTGTGGAAACTTATCTCCCTTCACTAGAACCCTGGGCTGGGTGGCCTGTTGTGGGGCGGGAACCCCTTGCTTCTGAGATATCCCTATCGATTTTTATTCACCACACATGAGTGTGGGACCAACCCACTCTTCATCTACACCCCTCCTGCCAGTCTCAATGTGATTTCTTCTTTAATTCCATAGTTGTAGAACTTCCATGCAGCTGACTTTCTGACAGTTCTGAATGATGGTTGTTCTACAGTTTAGCTGTAATTTTGATGTTGCTGTGCAAGGAGGCAAGCCCTGTTTACCTGTGCCACCATCTTTAATGGAAATTCTTATGGGAGTGCTTTTAGCCAATCACTGGCACTGAGTATGTCAATAAAAAAATATATATCTACACAGAGGTACAACTTACATAGTTATTGAAAAAGTAGTAAAAGTTTTACTATATGAGAAGCACAAGATTGAGTTAACTTGGAAATAATGGTTTCATTTTGTAAACCACATTTAACTTGGAAATAATGGTTTCATTTTGTAAACCATATTTAAAGTGATAGTAAAATTAATTAACATTTGTCACTATGTGAAAAGCATCACATTGACAGTGGAAAATACAAATAACTATTTTTTAAAAAGTCCTTCCCTTCAAGAAGTTTAAGTGGAAAAGTATTTTTAAAAACACCACTTGTATTATTACATAAAATTCTTTCTAACTTTTTCATTTGCTTAAAATACTCTATAGCTAGATCTTTTTATATGGCTTGATTTTTCTTGGCATTTAACTTACAGCTTGAATGTCCAGAACTTTCTCATGAAGTTCTTGCTTAACCATCCAAAAAGTAGCCCACCTTTAATTTCTTTTTTGAGAGGAGGAAAGATAAAGAGAAAGAGACGAGAGAAACATTGTTGTGAGAGAAAAACATCGACTGGCTGCCTTCTGTACATGCTCCAACTGGGGACCAAATCTGCAACCCAGGTATGTGCCCTGACCAGCAATCAACCCATAGACCTTTTGGTTTGCAGGATAACACAAAACCAACTGAGACACACTAGCCTGGGCTGTAATAGCCCACCTCTAGATCAACAGGTCATTTAATTTTCCTCTTTGCACATAATATCGTCTAATTATCTTTTCACTTATTTGCTTACTTGCATTTCTTTCCTCTAGAAAATAACTAAAGGAAAGCAAGGACTCTGATCAGACTGTTCATCCCTGTACCCCTAATGCCTAGAACAGTGTTTGATACAGAATAGGTTTTCAACAAATATTAGTTTTGTTGAATGAATGAATGGCTAGCAACTAATTATTTTGAGGAATGTTTCCTCAGCAGCTGGAGACCAGTTTTCTGCCCATAAAACCACTATGATCAGATCAATCACAAATACTCAGAGTAATTACTGCAGATCAGGCTCTGTTCTTAGTATATACCAGCAACACAGTGCATTCAAGTACAGAGAAACAGGCTACAAAAACATTAAAAAATGAATGATAACTTGAAGGTTATTAAGACTTATGAAGAAGACAAAACAGGGAAAGAGAAAAGAGGTAGACAAGGCAAAATAGAACAAGGTGGAGGACAGGAGGCTAAAAGGGCAAGAGAAAGATGAATCCAGTTGCATGGCAGCTACAATAGCCCGGCATGATGTGACAAAACCATGAACTGGACTGTGGAACAGAGGTCTAGCAGAAAAGGAAAACAGTTAATTGCTTTCTTAGGTCTTCTGTTCATTACCTACTTTATTCCTTTCTTAATTCCATCTTCACTGTTCAGTTTGTTCCACTAAATTAATCAGCTCATTTTTAACAAACTAATATTTACTGCTTGCTATGCAAGATGTTAGAGAAACAAAGATTAAACATTATTTACAAGAGCCAACATATGGAAGCAACACAAGTGCCCATCAATAGGTAAGTGGATAAAGAAGATGTGATACATAAATAAAATATTACTCAGCCATAAAGAAAAATGAAATCTTGCTGTATGCAAAAATTTGGATGGACCTGCAGAGTATTATGCTAGGTGAAATAAATCTAGACAGAGAAAGATGAATACTATAGGATTTCACTTATATGTAAAATCATAAAAACTAAAATAAGTGAATAAACAAAATAGAAACAAGCTCTACATACAGGAAACATTTTGATGGCTGCCAAAAGGTGGCTGGGGGAATGGGTAAAAAGAAGGGAATAAGATACACAAATTGCCAGTTATAAAAGCAGTCACAAGGACATAAAATGCAGCATAGGAAATATAGTCAGTAACACTATAATAGCTAGGTATGGTGTCAGACAGGTCCTAGACTTATCAGGGGGACCATTTTGTAAAATATATAAATATCAAATCACTAAGTTATACAGCTATGTTGTATACTGTTGAAATTAAAATAATTTTGAATATTAACTATAATTGAAAATATTTTTAAAATTATTTTTAAAAAGAAGATACTGCTCGTGTTAAAGAGGACTAAAATTAACTTTGTTTTGAGCCTGAGTGACTAAAGATTTAGTAGGGAAGGGACACACTAAAATCACTTGGGGATCAAGTTTGAGAGATGAGCAGGGTATCAAAGTAAAAATATACAACAGGGCAACTGTCAGCAAAAGATTGGAAATTAAAAGACAGGTCGTTAGAAAAGTAGATTCAATAGAAGTGACAGCTTCAAGGTATGAGTGGAATAAATTCTAAGAGAGAAAAAGTAAAGTACTATCAAAAGAGAGCTATATTAACTGAGGGTTAAGGGCTGTTGAAGGTTGTATTTGTTAAACATTTGCTTATATTTAATTGTTTGGAATTGCAGTAGAAACAAAGCACTCTAAATCCCCCCATGTCAATAAAAGGAAGTGCTAGAGGTACCCTGAATACAGGTGACTGAATCTTATTTCCAGTAGCTATAAAAGTTGAACTGATGCATGCAATAATGCTTCATATAGCTAGATATGAAAGAGGCTACAGGTTTCACCAAAGAGCAAAAGAAAAAAAATTCAGGTTATCTTTACTTCTGTTGCTTCTTTGCAGAGCATATATAAAACTATGTTACAGAAATATCTTGTTTAGCAAATGACCACAGTCAATGAAGATATAAGATCTGCCACTTTAATTTATAGTAATATATATCTGTCTTACCTTGATCTGAAATAACTGAAACAAGCAAACCATGTATTAATTAGAAAAGATGAGGCATATTTAAATAAGTGTATAAAAGTAAGATGAAGAACGTGGCTCCTAAAGAAACCATACATCGTGCATATATGTATGTATACAGATAAGCCATAAATTCAGTTCTAAATGCTCTGATGGAAAATACAAAGAAATACTTACTATTTGACTGCTAACCATGCATGTACCAAATACATATCTCTAATCCTAATGTATATTATCCCTTGCATTACAGAGATTAAGACAAGTCAGAATACTCCAAAAATCAGAGCAAGTAACAGATCCATAATTTGAATATAGATCAGTTTGACTCCAAAGTCTATACTCTCATAGGCTATGTTGCCTCTCAAATATTAAATATATGCACTTGCATCAATAAAATACTAAAATAAATAAAAAATCAGCTGCATTTAATTTAAAAAGAGAGAGAAACAGATGTGATTCCTCCAATTGATGATTGAATAGAATTATTTATTTCAGAGGCATCCAACATACTCATGTTGACCATCACATAAAGTTTAAGGAGAAGTTCTGCATTTGAGGAGAGTGAACAGAACCATACAAACAAGTAGGCCCAGAGGTGGCATTCAAAATACTAAAACACTAAAGAGAGTGAAGGAAAAATAAGGACAAATGAACAGATAAAGATGTTTAAGAACAAATACGATCTCCTCTCTTTTTCTCTACACAAAATATTTTCACGATAAGAATATTATTACAATCCAGTTACATAAATTTTCTCTGTGTTTTGTCATTTAAAACTATATTTACCACTACCTGAAACCACATCAGCAGTGCATTCAGTTTTCTTGGAAACCTAAGGTAACTCAGGTAGAAGGAATAATAAAGGCAGATTCCTTTTTGTTTTTCTTAAACTAGGGAATCATAAGAATAAATAGCTCTCTTTCCAGTTCTTTTAAAATTTTGAAATTACATTCATTAACAAGGTTAAGAGAAGCAGCATTTCTTCTTTGGGAGGGTACAAGAGGACTTTTCTTTCTTTAATAAATTCAGTAAATATTTTGGGAATGCCATCTCTGCCTTAACAATGTAGATCAGAGTAGGCAAATTATAGACTGAGGTCCAAATCCTGGCCACTATTTTTTATAGGGTTTACATGGTTGAAAAAATTAAAACAAAACAATGATTAAAATAAAATTTAAAAAAAAAAAATAAAATAAAATAAAAAATTTAAAAAAGAAAAAATTTAAACAATATTTAGTGGCAAGTAAAAAATCATACAAATTTCAAACTTCAGTGTCCATACATTTTTATTTGAATACTGGCACACTCATTAGATTATGTATTGTGTATAGCTGCATTTGTGCTACAATAGCAGAGCGAAGGAAGTAGTTCCAACAAAGACCATAAGCCTCTAAGCTTAAATGAACCTTAACAGAAAAACCTAACTAACCACTACTAATGATAAGAATTAGAAAAGCACTAATTAGAAATTATTTAAAAATCAAGTAAAATTTAGAACTTGATCTTAATCTGGCTTGAGGAGAAATAAAAACATTTCATGTAAAGAGGCAATTACTCAAAAAATTACATTTTATTCAGAAGCTTTTCAAACACTAGGAAATAGGATATCTCACAAATAAATATCTACCTGAACCATTAACTTTGGCCCTTTGATAACATCCAGTCTTACTTCTAAAATGGAATTAAGTAAATGCACACAGTCCCTATTTTGGTTATAAATAAGGCATTTCCTGTCTTTTATTTCTAAAGATTTTTGCATGAGTCATAAAAAAATAATTATGAAGTAGAACACCAATGGAAAAAAGATTTTCCTTAATACCTACCTTTGGAAGGCCAGGCTTGAATTTGAAGTTTTTGTTTCTCCTAAAGAGATAAATTATACATTAGCAAAAAACTATTGTAAAGATGGATGATTTCAAGGTCTTTATTGAAACAGCAGATTATATATCCATTTGTAAGATACAGATCATCTATATGAAAACACGGTCTGATTCAACTAAGCAGGCACCTTTAGGAAGAAAGTTAAGCAAGGAAAAGAGAACCAAACAAAGAGATGCTTGCTCTGAAATATAGGTATAAAAAGGCTTTTACCTAATGATCAATAACATAATGTTGTACATTCAAATCTAAGGCTTCATTTTCTTCAGGATATTAATAGGGCTCTAATTTCTTATGACTACAGAAGTTTTGTTTCTGTCACTTCAAGACTTTAAATAAATGCTTAATTTCATGAATGTTAAAATGTACTTTTCACTAAAACTTATTATTTTCTACTTTTGGAAATTAAAAATTCTCTTCTGTTCTATTTTTTCTTATTCATAACTCAAAATCATACTTACACTGAGGTCTTTTTTAAAATATGTCAACAGAAAGGGAATAAAAGCTGATACTATGAATATGGGCTGGAAAGTCAAAAGACCTAGGCTTGACTATAAGCTTTCTCACCTACTAAGGTATGACTTTAACCTCTCTAGGCCTTGGTTTCCTTACATGATAATGTAAAATGAGGATGATAATACCACCAACTGCTCTCTTAGAGTTGTGAGAATTAAATGAGTTAATTTACAACTCTGAAGTACAACAAGATTTACATAAACTGAGTCTAGGACACTGTGAAGCAATAACTTAGGCACTAAGGGATACAATTCAGCCACACCTCTAGCTAGTGGTCCAAAAACATGCTTTGGAATTATCTGAAATATGTTGATACAGGTAACTAAGAAGTGTTTGTTGGTCCGTCATGCAATGAGGAACAGCAGGCTTGTGTAAGTGTTAAATATCACTATATATGGTGCCATTCACCAGTTCATATGAAATTTTCCTGCCCAGTTCATTAGGACTGCCAGAATTGAGAGGAATCCTAAAAAGAGCTAATGCTTTTTTCTCTCTCTGGATATAGGGTCCATTAAAGAGCAATAAAGAATCATTACTATAATGAGTATATTCAACCATGATTCTCTTGGTGAGATGAAAACAAACATCCACCAGCTTAATAATGCCTAAGATTCAGAGCTCTAAATGCTAAGTATTTTTGAATCTTGTTTCACTCAAAATTTTACTAAAGAAATAATGTCACTATCACTCCCTCTTTTTTCACCTAAGATTTTAACCCTGTCATAAAAAACAATTCACATCACTGATTAATACTAACGTGAGAATTCCATGGGCTCTTTCCAAGAGTTTGCTGCTAGCTGAATTAGCGAATATCCCATCTTTGTCAAGCAAGGAGGTGCCACTTGATAGTCTGGTCTGGCGAATCCCAGTTCTGCCATTCCAGGCATTATCAAATATATCACTGTAAAAATTAAGTATAGTACAATTTGCTTTAGTTAATTGAGACATCTTCAACATTCTCTAAACTGCTTTAAAAAGTAAAATAAAACTTAAAACACTAAAACTTTAGAAAAAATGCTGAACCAGCAGCAAAGGGTTTCATTAGAAAGATTATCAATCAGTTTGGACAAACCTTTTACTCATTCAAAACAAAAAATTTCTATGGATTCTGGCACACTTACATACAAGCATGCATGTAGATTAACATATCATACTGCTAATGTCTTTGAATATACTGATAACCATTTAACAATCAGTAAATAATATAATGTATTATACTATAATGTAAAGGCTTCTGTCTTTATTAGATTTTAGAACTTCCAAACACTACTGAAGGCATTTCAAATCCTATTAGGCCATTCCATTCTGTGGAATATTTAATCCTCCTGGGAGGTCTCACTATTACGTACATGCCCATCAAAGTTACCAAGCTCCTTCTATGGCCTGAGCACTATTCTAGGCACTGAAGACAGAGGAATTCACAAAACAGATAAAATTATCAGTGATTATAATAAAGAGGTAACAGAAGACTTTCCAGATAAAGATTACAACCATATTTGGATTCCTCCAGAAACCCATAAAAACATTAATAACTTTTAAAGGAATAAACACTTAGACTATACTAATACACAACAGTAACACATTTATGAAATATGGAAAGCAGATATAGAAATTGTTTTCTTGGTAATAAACCTTAAGCTGGCTGTGGAGAAAGTTAAGAAGCATCCCTATTTACTCTGCAGTACTCCTCAAAGGCTCCAGAACTAGAGGTACCAAGTACCAGTTCCTCTGGAAGCGGTGGAAGACATTAGTTAAAAACAAGAGTACTAGTTCAAAGTTGGTTTAAAAAGCACTTCGAACTCCATGCGGCCTAATAAACATCCCTCCTTTCCCAAAGCAAGAGGATAAAAAGAGAAAAATCTGTGCACTGTGCAGCACCATGCACAACTGAGGATGGGTATGGTACACAGAAGTCAAAGGAAACAGTGAAAATAGAGATTCTCAGTTCTCTCACCCAGCTGGCTCCAGAATGCTGGACTCTCCAACAACGCAAATTTGAACTTCACAGTCCCACTTATAAACACATTTTTTTCAATAAATACTGCAAATATATTTTTTCTTCCTTATGATTTTCTTAATAACATTTGCTTTTCTCTAGCTTACTTTATTGCAAGAATACAGTAATAATATGCGTAACATATAAAATGTGTGTTAAAAGACTGTTTATGTTAGTGGTAATATTAGGTGGCAGCTAGGAATGAGCAGCCAGAGGAGAAATAAAGGTAGGGACCTCACCATTATAATCTAACCAAGAGCTTAATACCAGAGGCTGGAAGCAAAAGGAAGTCACATCTCACAAATAACCTCAGTAGTCTTGAGCTTGGTTTGATAAGATTGTTGGGTGTCCTGAACATCACAAGCCACAAGCAGGAATCGTACAGGAAGGGGGGATAAGTCCTTGAGATTCTATGACTGAGAAAGGAAGCTTCTATAACAACTTCACTAAGAAAAACAGTCTTTGCTAACTGAGAAAGAAAGCCTTAGTAGCTGCAGTTTATTGTCAAGTGGGGAGAAGGACAGGGAATCTAGAAGTCAGCTGAGGTATATACCCCCTGAAACCAAAGAGCTGGGGCACTTGGATTAGTCAAGTGCCCCCTTGTAGCTTTTTGCTCAAGAGTATTATTAAACTTCCTATCTCATTTCCACTAAACATACTTGTCTCTCACTTGAATTATTGTCTTGCAGATAAAACAAGAACTAAGGCAGGGTAGAGAGACTCTTGACTGGGGTCTCTCTCCCACAACCTGTAACAGTAAGGATTCCAGTCAACAGTAGTTTTTTTTTTTTTAAATAAAGATTTTATTTATTTATTTTTAGAGAGGGAAGGGAGGAAGATAGAGAGAGAGAGAGAAACACATCAATGTGCAGTTGCTGGGGGTCATGGCCTGCAACCCAGGCACATACCCTGACTGGGAATCGAACCTGTGACACTTCGGTTCACAGCCTGCGCTCAATCTACTGAGCTATGCCAGCCAGGGCAGTAGTTAAGTTTTTAAAAAGTTAAAAGTTACATGCAGAATTCTGGCTAGGCAGGGGGTCAGCACCCCTAACTGCTGTGCTGTTCAAGAGTCAACTGTATATTCTCCAGGCAGAAAATTAGAATAAACTTTTGTGTGAAATCTGATTGGCCCAAAACTAAACACCCAAAGAAACACCCAAAGACATTAAGTAGAGCAAAAGGTAAAGGCGAGTTCACATTGAAAAGAGGAGGAATTAAGAGGCAGTTTAACATGGCAGGAAGATCCTGAACTCCTCTCATCCCACAGATAAAATAAATCTACAGCTATATGTGGAATGAGTCCCTCTGAAAAAGACCTTACAACTAGTTGATAAGATCCTCCACAATAAAGGGTAAAAGGACCACACTGAAACTAGCAGGAGTGGCAGAGACACGGTCTCACCCCAAACCCCACACCCAGCATGGCAAACCACAGTGGGAGGGAATCTCATAAACATGGAACTCCTTCCTGAAGAGCAATAGTACTGTGCCCCACATCAGGAACCCCTACCCTTGGAAACTGCACTGGGGAGACAAGCCCCCAACATGCCAGCCTTTAAAAACCAACAGGGCTTATGCCTAGGAGAACCACAGGCAAGGATGGGAAGAAAAAGGAACCCTTGTACACTGTTGATGGGAATGCAAATTAGTGCAACTACTAAAAAAAAACAAAACAGTAAAGGTTGTTCAAAAAATTAAAACTAGAACTACCACCCTGGCCAGTATAGCTCAGTTGGTTGGAGTGTTGTCCCATAACCAAAGGGTTGTGGGTTCGATTCCTGCTCAGGGCACATACCTAGGTTGTGAGTTCAATCTGCAGTCTGGGAGCACACAATTCCTGGTCTGGGAACATACAGGAGGCACCCAATCGATACTTCTCTCTCACATTGATGTTTTTCCCTCTCTCCCTTCCTCTCTCTCTAAAAAAAAAAAATTAAAAAATGTCCTCGGGTAAGGATAAAAAAAAAAAAAAAAAAGAACTACCATATGACCCAGGAATTCCACTCCTAAGTATTTATCCAAAGAAAATGTAAACACTAATCTGAGCCTTGGCTGGTGTGGCTCAGTAGACTGAATGCTGGCCTGTAGACCAAAAGGTTGCCGGTTCAATTCCCAGTCAGGGCACATGCCTGGGTTGCAGGCCAGGTCCCCAGTTGGGGGTGTGAGAGAGACAATCAATCATTGTTCCTCTCACACATCATGTTTCTCTCCCTCTCTTTCTCCTTCCCTTACCCTCTCTCTAAAAATAAATCTTTAAAAAGAAAAGAAAACTCTAATTTGAAAAGGTATGTGCACCACTATGTTCACTGCAACATTATTTATAACAGCCAAGATATGAAAACAACCTATGTGTCCAAAGACGGATAGGTGGATAAAAAGATGTGTTATACATACTACTCAGTCATAAAAAGGAATGGAATCTTGCCATTTGCAACAACATGGATGGACCTTGAGTGTAACTAAGTGAAAGAGCCAAATAAAGACAAACACTTTATGATTTCACTTATATTTAGAATCTAAAAAAGAAAACAAAACAACAAAACCAGACTTACAGATACCCAGAACAGACTGGTGACTGCCAAAGGAGAGGGATGGGAGAAACAGGTGAAAGAAGTACAAAGTTCTTACAGTTTTAAAATAAGTCATGAGGGTGTAATGTATAGCATGGGGACTACGGTCAATAATATTTTATTAACTTTGTATGGTGATAGAAGATAACTAGGTTAATTGTGGTAATCACTGCACAATGAATGCTAATGTTGAATCATGATGTTATATACCTGAAACCAATATAATATTGTATGTCAATTATACTTCAACTAAACAAAATAAAAGGAATTAAGTGGAAGTATGCATGTGGAAGCATTAGAAGCTCAACTACTAATGTAGTTGATGCCAGATTTATAATTTGATGCCAGAGAAAACAGACTAACCCAAAAGAAACAATCTTGAGATACAGATACTTGGAAATCACCAACTAAATGGCAGGCTCCCCATCAGTTACAAAATACATCTCTAGCCCAAATCTCACTTGAGTGTGTGTATCTGTGTATCCAAAGATTTATTCTCTCTGTCCTGATGAATGACTCTCAAGAACCTCAAGGTAACATGTCCATGCTGAAACTTTCGTTCCCTCCTCAAAACTATTGCCCCTCTTACATGCTCTATAGCCATAAATCTAGAAACTATCCTTAATTACTCCCTCTCCTACACCAATATATTAGAAAAATTTTATATTGACACACAGATACATACTCTCATTCATTCTCTCTCTCCCTCCCTCTCCCTCTCTCTCTTAGAAAGAGAGGTAGCCCTGACCAGGTAATTCAGTTGGTTACATCGTCATCCCAATATGCCGAGCTTGTGGGTTCGATCCCCAGTCAGGGCACACATAAGAAACAGGTACACCACAGCTGCAATCACAGATTAAGAAGATAAGTCTGGCCAAAAACAAATTTTTGGTGACTCCCAAACCAGTTCTCTTCTTCCTACATGTTATGAAAAGATCTAAGGTGAAACAGAAAAGTTTTACTGGTATTTTACACATTAAGGAACAGAAAGGTCCCGGCATTATAAGGGCAGGCTCAGTAGCAAAGTAGAAGACTGGAAGTAAAAGAAAAAAATCCTGGCTATATCATAAAAAGAAAGAACAATAAATGGAATGCTATGGAGAACACAGAACCTCCATGTGCACTTAAAAGTCTTTGTGCCAGTTGGTTGTTTTAACGAAATGGTTTGATATAAATATTGTTTCAGATTTTCCAGAGTTAGGTATTTCAGAGTCTCTCCTTTAGCACACTACTCCTAAGTCTGATGGCATACACAATGTCTTTGTTCTCTATGTGTACTTAATCCTCATACATATCAGATCACAGCTATATATTTATTGCATACATATAAAAATTATTTCCATAAAGTAGAGAAGGTCCAATATACACTTCTTACACACTCTGAGTCCTCATGAAATAAGGTGAGAGACATAGATTCTTTCTTAATTTTCCTTCTTAATGTAAGTTCATATCAATATATACCCACCACCACCACACATTCGGTCTCTTGCCAGAACTACTAGTTTCCCTGTATCCAGTCTAGTGCCTCTCCAAATCATTGATGATAAATCAACTAGAGAGGTTCTTTTAAAATATTAGTCCCCTGTTTAAAAGCATTAAATAGTTTCTCATAATAACTGCCCTACATGAACTAGCCTGTGACTGTTCTTCTTTGTGGAGTTAACTCTCAACACATCTCTCTTCATATTCATATTGTATTAATTCTTTATTTCTGCAATTCTCTCCTCCTCCTTCCTCTCTTTTGTTCCTGGACCTTCATACAGGTTGCTCCTCTGCCTGGAATACATCACCATCCTCTTTAGAAAGATTCTTTTTCTGTAAAACCTTTCTGATATACCTACTCCCATATCCAATTCTTTAAAAACACCATCAACATAAAAATTAAATTAAGCAGTTTTTTTATGTTTCCGTAGTATCCTATATTTCTTTGACATTTTTGCTTACCACACTTATCTTACAAAGTACTGAATCCCTAGTTCCCACCACATGACTGAGCACCTAAAATAACTATAATATATAGATAACTATCAATACATATTGATATAGTACAAAGTCCTAAAGATTGGTGCCATAACCCAAGAGTTTTAATGAGACTTATTCTTGTTCCTTAATGTCCTGGAATTACCAGAACAGTACAACAGATAACATTTAATTATAAAACCTACCATATATTTCTACTATGTACAAAATTCACTATATATTTGTCGATAATAAATTCTGATGACACACACCCTTGTTTCCTACTAGATAACAAGTTTCCAAAGTCATTTCTTTCCAATATAAGCTGGTGTATTTTAGTCTTCACACATTCTCCTCTAGAACTACTCATTTACAAGAGTTTTTTCCACCCAAGACTGTATGTGTCTTTGGCTACTTTTTGTGCATATTAAGGGTCAGTCCAGCAGCCTCTATAGTACATTTACTATCTCTGCTTTATGATGCGTAATAAAAAGCTCTGTACTTTTTATCAAATCCTACTTTGATATATATACATTTGCTTTCAGTTTATACTCTGCCAAAAAAAGAAAAACCCTGCCCTCTCAACATTAATGAAAGTTTTCTCTCTCACCTGAGGAATATTTGCACTAACTAGTGCAAATAGTTTTACTATTTGCATGTCATTGTTTTTGTATGGACTACATCAATTATTAGTTCTAGATCTCCACCAAACTAGACACTCCATTCTTTTATTATTTAAGAGTCACTTATGAGGAGAATTATATAGGGAAGATCCAAAAGACTTCACTTGATAGACATAATCTAATGACTTCATGGATGATCTGATCTTATAAGTATCTAATATCCTATTCTCTTCCCCTTCTCACCAATTTTCTCTAAAATATGTATAAAATAAATTCGTGAATACAATAAATACATCTGGAAGATGTAATGAGATGTATCTCATTAAGGCTGCTAGCTATCCTTTTCAACATAATCAATCTTAAACCAAAATACTCATATTAGACTATTCCAACTTTGTATAAAACACAGGAAGCCTATATAGATCACTTCAGGTATCCAAAATATAAAGCATAAAAAAGACACAAGCTAGGACTTAAGAGAATCATAACCATTAAATTGCTTTGGGAAATGGATTACGTCATACTATCCTTTTGTTTTTTAAACCAAATAAAAAAAAAATAGGTTCCTTAACTTAAGGATCTCTAATGACCATGGTGAAAATACAAGCATACCTCATTTCATTGTGCTTCATTTTACTGCACTTCACAAATATTACATTTTTAACAAACTGAAGGTAAGTCCCTCCACCAGCAAAAAGATCATGACTCACTAAAAGTTCAGATGATGGTTAGCATGTTTTAGCAATAAAGCAAACTTTAAATTAAGGTATGTGCATTGTTTTTTTAGAAGTAATGTTACTGAACACTGAATAGACTAAGCATAGTGTAAACACAACTTTTTAAAAAGATTTTTATTTATTTACTTTTAGGAAAGGGAGAGAGAAAGAAAGGGAGAGAAACATCACTGTGTGGTTACCTCTCATGAGCCCAGCTGGCAAGACCTGGGGACCTGGCCTACAACCCAGGCATGTGCCCTGACTGGGAATCAAACCAGCAACACTTTGGTTTGCAGGCCAGCACTCAATCCACTGAGCCACACCAGCCAGAGCTAAACATAACTTTTATATGCACTGGAAGATCAAAAAATGTATGTGACTCACTTTATTATGATATTTGCTTTATTGCAGTAGTCTAGAACCAACACTGCACAGTTTGTCTATCAATAGACTGCCAACAGACTGCACTGAAGGTACACAGGTCACCAGATTAATGATCTAATTTGTTCTTGGGTAAAATATAACACAAAAATATAGGATGAATTTCATCGTTAGTCAAGTATCACTGTTAAGAAAATGCATACACTATAAAGAGAGCAAGTAGTTCAATTTGGTGGCACTTATGATAAAAGAGTTGAGATTGGATACTTGGGCTGTAACTGGTCTTGCATGTGAGATGGGTGAACCTAGATGTCTTTAAACAAGCAACAAAGAGTTATAAAAAAGTTATTGAGCAAGGAAGTGACAATATACATTAGAAAAATATAGTAACATACAGGACTTCCGGTCAAGGTGGCAGTGAAGACAGAACACTTTGGCTAAACACTTTGCCCAACCACATCAAAATGACAACTGAAATACAGAACAACCCTCACTCAGAACCATCAGAAATCGAATTGAGTGAAAGTCTGACAATAACAGAACTAAAACAACCACATCTAGCCATACTAGTAGGAGGGATAGAGGCGCAGAACAGGCTGGTCCCACAACCACGTGTGTTGGATACAAATTCAGGAGGGATATTTCAGGAGTGAAGAGCCCCAGCTTCACACCAGGTCCCACAGCCCAAGGTTTTAGGGCCAGGAAGGTAAGCTCCCACAACTTCTGACTGCAAAAACCACCAGGGATTGAGTCAGTGGAAGAAACTGCTGGAGCCCTAAGGAGTTCCTCTTAAAGTTTAACACAAACACAGACTCACCTACTCTGATTCTCTCCCTTTGAGCTCTAGCAGCAGAGTAACAGTTTGAAAGGTACCAGTGACATACAGGGAGAAACTGAAGTATCTGGCATTAAGGCCAGCAGAGGCCATTGTCCCTTTTCTAAAATTTCTCCCCAGAGAACCAAAGAGCCAACAAGCTGGTACCATATCTGAGACTCCATCAACCTGGCTAACACTGTTTGACAGGCCTTGGATATCCTCAGACAGGACTCCCCACCCAAATGATGGGCCCACCCAAGCTGCTTTTCCATATGAATGGTGGATCTCAGCTCAAGCTTCACAACTTCCTAAATCCTATCAAGCAAGCCCTAGGTGGTTTCAGTGAGCCCATCAGTGAAGGACTGTGCCAGGACTGGCACTAGCAGCAGCCAGCTTAGACTCACAGCTTGGCTTTGCCTGAGAATCTCCAAACCCTGCACAAGGAGCAACCACTTCAGATTGCTTTACAGCTCAGGAAGGGTGGCCCCTAGCCAAACACAGGTTGGGGCTGACCTTGGCCTGCATCACGAGGAAAACCCAGTGCCAGAGCACCCAGTGGACAGCTATAGACCACACTGGAACACCACCACCCTGTCCCTGAACAGCTGATCCTTCATGAAGAGTAGAGGTTGGTGGTAAGTGGTCATAGCCAATCCTTGCAGAAGTGATTGTCAAGAAATATTCAAATTCATGAAAAGCAGGGATCTACAGCCAAGAAGGCTCTACCCAGCAAAGATGTCATTTAGAACTGAAGGCAGATAAAGAGTTTCCCAGGCAAGAAAAAACTGGCCCTAGTAAATCCCTCCCATTGATCTGTCAACAGCAACCAAGGATCAACTACAAGAGGAGGATGTATTCAATGCACAAAAGGATGCACCTCAAGTACCCAGCTTGGGTGATAGGGGAAGCTGTGCCACTGGATCCTACAGGACACTTACTACATTAGGCCATACTGCCAAGACACAGAGTCACAGCAGATCTACCTAACACATAGAAATAAATACGGGGGGGCTGCCAAAATGAGGAAACGAAGAAACATGGCCCAAATAAAAGAACAGAACAAAACTCCAGAAAAAGACCTATATAAAATGGAGATGAACAATCCATCAGATGCAGAGTTCAAAAACTGGTTATAAGGATGCTCAGAAAACTTAGTGAGGAGCTCAGCAGCATAAAAAAAAGATCCAGTCAGAAACGAAGGGTACACTAATTGGAATAAAGAACAATTTACAGGGAAACAACAATAGAATAGATGAAGCTGAGAATCAAATAGATGATTTGGAACATAAGGAAGCAAAAAAACAACTAATTAGAACAACAAGAAAAAAGAAATCCAAAAATACTGAGGATAGTGTAAATAGCCTCTGGGACAACTTCAAGTGTAAAAACATTCACATCATAGGGGTGCCAGAAGAAGAAGAGAAAGAGCAAGAAACTGGAAATCTATTTGGAAAAATAATGAAAGAAAACTATTGCAATTTGATAAAGAAAATAGACATACAGATACAGGAAGCACAGAGAGTCCCAAACAAGATGAATCTGAAGAGGCCCACTCCAAGACATATAATTAAAAAGCCAAAGGTTATATATAGAGAGAAAGTCTTAAAAGCAGGGAAAGAAAACCTGTTAATTACCTACAGGGGAGGTCCCATTAGACTGTCAGCTGATTTCTCAAAAGAAACTTTCTAGGCTAGAAGGGTTTGGCAATAATTATTCAAAGTCACGAAAAGCAGGGAACAGCCAAAATTGCTCTATTCAGCAAAGCTATCATTATCATGGAAGGGCAGATAAAGAGCTTCCCAGATAAGAAAAAACTAAAGGAGTTCATCATCACCAAATCATTATTATATGAAATGTTAATGGGACTTATTTAAAAGAAAGGAGGTTAAAACTATGAAAAAGAAAATAGCAAAAATGCAAATCTATCAACAATTGACTAAGCAAACAAGAACAGAAACTGAATCATGGATACAAAGAGCATTTTGTTGGCTGCTATATGGGAGGAGGGTGTGGGGGAATGGGTGAAGAGGTGAGGGCATTAAACAGTACAAATAGGTAGTTACAGCATAGCCATGGGGACATAAAGTATAGTATAGGAAATGGAATAGCCAAAGAACTTATATGCATGACCCATGGACATGAGTAATGGTGGGAGGATTGCCTGAGGGAGTACAGGGTGCTGGGTCCGGTGGGGGGACAAAAGGGAAAAAACTGGGACAACTGCAATAGCATAATCAATAAAATATAATTTTAAAAAAATTTTAAAGGGAAAATATAGTAACACAAATTAGAAAAACAATCAATAAAATTATCCTTTAATTTTAATGAGAGACCATCCTTATCACCAAGGTACCAAAAAGCTCAATGCACGTGATGATTAAACATAGAAAGCAGATTCTAGACACTAAAAACTGATCTTTTACTCACATAAACAATACTCTTTATAAAAGAATATGTGGCAAGAACAAAGGACATTATTTATAAACTGAGAAAATTATTTTATTTTCAAATTTTACTCAGGAATTCATTAAAATTGATTAAAAGATAAACTTTGGTTATCACACTCACCAAGAAAAGGTATTCAGTGGTTTGGTGTAAGTCAAACTACTCGATACTTACTTACCAATAAGATTCTCCACAGAGAGCAGCAGAATAACCAGACATAGAATACAAGAAGGGTCTCAGAAATTAAAACATATGTAGTCATTTTAAAGTATTCTGGAAAAACTTGCTTTTAATTGTAAAACCATTTTACCAGAGGTAATCTTAAATAATTTAGTCCTAATAGTTTTGTTAACTCTAACCTTATTAATTTACAGTATCATTTATAAAACCTTTAAGAACTATAAAGCAAACTAGACCTGTTTTTCTTTATATTTTTTAAGCTACAGAAGTATTTATAAGAATTCATTATTTCTTTCATACCCACTTGAAAACATAATCCAAACATACTTACTGCTGGTTTTTGTCATTTAAGGTATTCATGCCCTGGAGGTCAGAAAGAGGTGTTCTGGGGTTTTTCCGGGTTATACCTAGCATTATAAAAAGCAAAATTTTCATTATCAATGCTAAGAAAAACTAAACATAAAACAATTTCTAAAGACACATGAAATTAATGTATTTTGATAGTAAATATTTGCTAAATGTGTCAGAAACATCTAAATAATAATATGAACCAAGTCCTATGTCTGTTACTTACAAATCTGACTTAACCAATAATGAACCCAACTGGGAATTTAATAATAAATTGTTTTCTTTCTTCTCTCATTTAAACATTATAAGGTAATACAAGGGTTACTGGACTGAAGGTCTAGAAGTATAGAAGCTTGTAACTTAGCTTAACATTCAAAAAGCCCTAATGATTTCTTTGTATCATGTTTCAGCAATAAATATATTAACATGAACTACAGATTTTAGAGATTGATTAATCTTACATATAAAAACACTGAAAATCTAAGATGAAAAATTGCATCCTTAAGAATGACCAATATTTTTAAGTTATAATTTTCTTCAAATCATTCAACAAATAGACGCAGTATAAGCATATGGCTATCAATTTTCATAATATACACACACAAAAAAAACACTTATTATAGGTAAGACACACTGGAAGGAAAAAGTGAAAGCATACCTATTCAATATAACAACCTTATATGTAGAAAATCCTAAGTAACCCACAAAAAAACTATTAGGAGTAATAAATGAGTTCAGAGAGGAGAGGGGAGGGAATTTCAGGGGAGAATGGGAAGGGTTTACAGGAACAAGTATAAAAGACACATGGACAAAAGCTGGGGGGGTGGAAATGGGAGGGAGGTGGGGAGAAATGGGTGGGTGGGTTGGAATGGGAGTAAAGGACAGAAAAATGTCCTTGAATAATGATTAAAATAAAATTAAAATAAATACAAATTAAAAAATACAAGATATAAGATCAATATTCAATTGTGTTTTTATACCGTAGCAATAATACACAATCAAAAATAAAACTAAGAAAACAATTCCATTAACATCAATATAAAAGAAATAAACTTAACAAAAAAAGTATAAAATTTCTATACTGAAAACTACAAACATCACTAAAAGAAATTTAATCTAAATAAATGGAATGCCGTCCATTCTGATGGATTAGAAAACTTATTAATGTTAATATAGCAATGCTTCCCAAACTGACCTATAGATCTATGTAACCTCTTTTAATATTCTAGTGGCCTTATATTTGCAGAAAGGAATAGACTCATCCTATAATTAATATGTATATGCAAGAGACCCAGAATAGCCAAAACAACACCGAAAAAGAGGTACATGGTGGGAGGACTCACACTTCCTGAATTCAAAACTTACTACAAAGAAACAGTAACTGAGGCACTATGGTATGAGCATAATGATAGATAAATGGAGCAATGGAAAGAAACTAAGAGTACAGAAATAAACCTCTACATTAATGGGCAACTGAATTTTGACATAGGTGCTAAGACAATTCAATGAAATAGAATTTCATTTATTAAGTTCCTAAGTCATGGATCCCAATTTCTCTATGACAAATTATCATTTTCTGTCCTCTATATCCATTCTTCTGCATATTGAAACAATCATCTCAAGCCTTTCCTTAACATTAGTAACTCAATTTTCAGCTCTTTCCTCTACTTCCTGAGCTCATACAGGTGTTGTTTTATATCTCTGCTGTTTTCATAGCTCAATACCTATTTCCAATATCATACTGATATTTTATATCCTCAAATGTATCCTATTGCTTTATGGGATTTGTGTTCTTAAATTCTTCTATACTGTAAAATGCTCACAGGTAACTTTCTTCTCTTTTTTGGGAGTATCTCCCCTACAAACAAAATGGTTCTTTTATACATGTTATAACTTCTTTATTTCCCTCTGTGAAATGATTTTAATATCAATTATTAAATATCTTAAACATTAAAAAGGCAGGACTTCCGGCCAAGATGGAGGCATAGGTGGACGCACCATACCTCCACACACAACCAAGATTGGAACAACAACAATTTAGAGGCAGAATAACACCCAGAACTGACAGAGAATTTATCTGAATGGAAGAAGGACAGCCAAGAAGTTGAAGTAGACCCGTTCATCCAGACCGGTAGAAGGGGCGGAGACAAGCAGTCCGCGTGGGTCAGGGCAAGGAGAGCAGAGAGAATTGGGCATGCAAGGCAACCGAGGGCCCGTAAGGCATCTGGGGCATGCAAGATCGCAGCGGGTGGATCCTGAGTACGCAAGTGGCAGCTGGCGGACCCAGTGAGGCGGCGATTGTGGAGCAGGACAGAGTGCGCAACCCAGGATCCCAGAGAAGGGACTGAGGTCCCAGGAGAACTGAGCTACCACCATTGTTCCTTCCTGCCCCCACCTCCACCCCTGCCCCCGTCCCCACATACAACATCACAATCTAGCGACTGGGGTGCCCAGCCCCGGTGAATGCCTAAGGCTCCAGCCCTCACCATAACAGGAGAGACCAGACCCCCCCCAAAAAAGAGAGAGAGAGAGAGAGAGACATGTCTCAAACAGAAGAACAGATCAATGTCCTAGGACTCATCATTTTAAGCGACTGAGAGATAGCCAATCTATCAGATGCACAGTTCAAAACACTGGTGATCAGGAAGCTCACAGAATTGGTTGATTTTGGGCACAAATTAGATGAAAAAATGCAGGTTACCATAAAAGAAATGAAGGAAAATGCACAGGGAACCAATAGTGATGGGAAGGAAACTGGCACTCAAAACAATAGAGTAGACCAGAAGGAAGAAAAAAACAACCAAACAGGAAAGAATGGAGAAATGAGAATTCAAAAAAAATGAGGAGAAGCTTAGGAACCTCCAACATCTTTAAAACGTTCTAACATCTGAATTATAGTGGTACCAGAAGAGGAAGAGGAAAAGCAACAGATTGAACATGTATTTGAACAAATAATAAAGGAGAACTTCCCCAATCTGGCAAAGGAAATAGACTTCCAGGAAGTCCAGGAAGCTCAGAGAGTCCCAAAGAAGTTGGACCCAAGAAGAAACACACCAAGGCACATCATAATTACATTAGCCAAGATAAAAATGAAGGAGAGAATCCTAGAAGCAGCAAGAGATAAGGGGACAGTTACCTACAAAGCAGGTCCCATCAGACTGTCAGCTGATTTCTCAAAAGAGACTTTACAGGCAAGAAGGAACTGGAAGAAGTATTCCAAGTCATGAAAGACAAGGGCCTATATCCCAGATTACTCTATCCAGCAAAGCTTTCATTTAGAATGGAAGGGAAGATAAAGTGCTTCTCAGATAAGGTCAAGTTAAAGGAGTTCATCATCACCAAGCCCTTATTTTATGAAATGTTAAAGGGACTTATCTAAGAAAAGATTAAAAAAAAAATTGCATAGTAAAAGGACAGCAAGCTCACAATTATTAACAACCACACCTAAAGCAAAACCAAAAGAAACTAAGCAAACTAGAACAGGAACAGAACCACAGAAATGGAGATCACATGGAGGGTTAGCAACAGGGGAGTGGGAGGAGGAGAGAGGGGGAAAAGGTACAGAGAATAAGTAGCATAGAATGTAGGTTGAAAATAGATAGGGGGAGGGTAAGAATAGTATGGGAAATGTAGAAGCTAAAGAACTTATGACACATGGACATGACTAAAGGGGGGGATGTGGGTGGGAGAGGGTGTACAGGGTGGAGGCGAGTGAAGGGGGAAATGGGACAGCTGTAATAGCATAATGAGTAAAATATATTACAAAAAAAGGTGTAAGAATAGTATACTGAATATTTGCAACTGATCAGTCAGATTAGAAAATGAAGCCCTGTGTTTGACTCTGATCCCACTCCAACAGCATTGGATCCCAATACTGTCTACTTGTGGAAATTATCATAAAAGCAATCCCACTTCTGGGAATATATCCAAAGAACATAAAACACTAATTCAAAAGAACATAAGCATCCCTATGTTCACTGCAGCGTTATTTACAATCACCAAGATATGGAAGCAGCTCAAGCGTCCATCAGTAAATGAACGGATAAAACAACTGTGGGACATTTACACAATGGACTACTACTTGGCTGTAGGTTTTACAATTTGTGACAGTGTAGATGGACCTGGAGAAAATTATGGTAAGTGAAATAAGCCAATCACAGAAAGACAAATACTATATGATTTCACTCATATGTGGAATCTAATGAACAAACTGAACTAACAAGGAAAGTGGGGACAGACTCACACATGGAAAGCAGGATGACAGCTAGCTGATGGAGGGAGGATAAGGGGTAGAGGGATTGAGCAGAAAAGGAAAAGGCTCATGGACATGGATAATGGGGCGGTGATTCCTGGGGGTAGGGAGTATAAGGGGACTAAATGCTAATGTAAAAACTAAACTAAAATAAAAGTTTTAAAAAAAGGGAATTTTAAAAAGCTATCATAATGGTTAATGACTTAAAGTAGGAGATGATCTTACTGAGTTAACCAACAGGAAATCTCAGGAAAGAAATGGAAACAAAAAAGTAATCAAATGGATATTATGGAACTAAAAACTGAAATTTTATGAAATGAAACATTTATATGGGTTTAAGAGAAGACTTGAAATGGCATAATAAACATAAAATCAGATAAATAAAAATTATCCAAACTGAAGAACAGAAAGAAAATAGAACAAAACCTAAATACAGTATGAGAAATCCATGAGATGATATCAAATATTCTAAGAACATATAATTGGTATCTCAGAAGAAAAAGAGAAATTGCAGCACAAAGGTTTTTTTTGAAAAAGTATTGGCCAAAAATTTCCTAAATTTGATAAAGAACAATGAAACACAGGCCCAAAGGTGAAGGAAATCCAAAATGGGATAAATATAAATATTTAGGAACATCATAGTCAAACTGCTAAAACCAAAAAAAAAAATAAAAAGAAAATCTTGAAGCAGCCAGTGGGAAAAAAAGTGCATTAAATAAGAAAGAATAACAATAGGATGACATCTGAGTTTATCATCACAAATAATGCAGGAAAAAAATGAAACATCTTTAAAGTGCCAAAAGTTTGATAGTTCCTAATGATGTTAGGCATATCTACTTTATGACACAGTAACTCCACTGATAAGTTTTACCCAAGGAATAAAAATATATGTATAAAAAATGACACAAACAAGAATGCTCGGATAGCTAGATTCCTCACAATAGTTTAAAACAGTACACAACCCTTATATACACCAATAAATGAATGATAAACACAAAGTTGTAGTTACAACTCTGTGTGTGTGTGTGTGTGTGTGTGTGTGTGTGTGTGTGTACATAATGGGAAAAATTCCTGATATGTGAAGCATAGGTGAAAAATTCCTGATATATGAAACACAGGTGAGTATGTTGCATCATCAAAATACCAAAGAATACATATCCATAAAACTTTTAGAGAAGGCAAAACTAATTTATAGCAATGGAAAAAATTTTTTTTGGACGGGAAATCTAAATAAGAGTTGCCTGAAAAAGCTGGGAAAATGTACAAGAGCAAAAATAAATTTTTAATACAATTTTGTTCTAATATTTTATTTTTAATACTGTGTTCATGTTTTAGGTTTGTTTCTTATTTATACTTAAATTTTATTTTATTTTTGTAACTCATAATCTATTTTTTAACTGTTGGTTGTGTGTACTTTAATTTACTGGTATTGCTATTTGGAACTTTTTCTGCCTTTCTGTTTTATGCTTTGTATGTACCCTAATTATTGTAGTTCTGTCCAGATATCTACGGAAGTATTCTCTTTATATTATGATTTCTTTCTTTTGTAAGTTATATACACTCTCCTCTTTGATTACCCTTAAATTTTTAACATATTTATGAATTCTAATCTATTTCTAGAATTCTAATCTAAAATTTTCTAATTTACTTTTTCTGAAGAGTACAAGAACTTTCTAATGCCTTGATTGTAGTCATTCCATTTCTGTAACAGATGATGTCACCCAGTATTTATTTTAACCTTGTTTTCAAATCAGAAATTATTACTAATTTTTATCAGATATCAAAACTTTCCAGTGAGTTAGTTCAGCTTTTCTCTCCTAAACCTTTTCATAAATTGTATTGGGAAAGATCTGTAGAGATTACTACATTTATTTATGGCTATTGTTCATCTTTGTCTGGTACAACTTTGTCTATTCTTTTATTCTCATCATTTAAAGAACCTTATAGATATTTAATTAAATATTTTGAAATATCTATTTTGAGATTTTAGTTGGTGAAGTTAATCTATTTTTATTAATTTTAAATAGTATTTGTATTTTATTCCATGTTTCCCATTTATTTTATTACTTAAACTCATCTTTTCTTTTCCTAGTTCTCATTTGATAAAGGCTTCTTATGAGATGATAAAGATGCTATTTTTGTATCATTCTGATGATCTATAATGTAAAATTCATGTGTATTTACCCATATCTAAAATTGAGGAGAGAGAAGATGGCGGCAAAGTAGGTGGGAGCTGAACCCACTTGTTTGTGCACCCAACTGCAACACATAGCTGATTTTCTGAAGGACAAAGTGAACAGTCAACAGAATCTTAGCTGATACAAGTTTGGAAACCAAAGTGAGCAGAGGATGCTTCAACACAGGCAGTAAGGAGGTTTTATAGGTGGACAGGGAAAGTCCCTGGTAAGCGACATAAATTGTAGCAGCCACAGGGAAACCATCAAGCCAGGAGAGACTTGAACAAAGTCTTGCAGGGGAGGATTTGGGGGCACGAAGGCACACACACAGCTGGGGGTGGCAGGGTACCCCAGCCAGGGCAGTGCTTGTCGGATGGGACAGTGCCAGAGAGTGGTGGTGATTCCAGTGGCACTTGGAACTGGGAGAAGAGGTGGGCCACAACTGGCTGTGTCTGAGCTAGCCTCTGGACTTGCCAGAGAGGTGGAGTGGGTAGAAAGTTGGGCAGTGGCTCAGAGCACCCAAACAGGTTTTTTTCAAAAAGGAGCTGAGTGGCACTGGGCAGGGACCTCGTGAGCCCAGTGGCCTTGTCAACAAAGAGGGAGGACTGTGGCCACAACTTGCTCCCATTTAGTGCACCTCATGGACTGATCAAAGGGGTGCAAAGCGAGATGGCTAATCCACAGAGTGGAGAGTGAGGGATGCACACTGCACTGAGGGCAAGGGCTGGAAACTGGGTGCCTGTGATTACTGTAGCCCAGACTGAGACCCCTCCCTTGCCTAATCACCAGAAAGGAAAAACAGAGACCACTCCTCCACCGCATGCAGGAGCCAGGAATATCTGCAATGCCAACTGGATATACTTAACAACCACCAGGAGGGGGCTTTTTTTTTTTTTCCTCCCAAGAGCAACACAGTAAGACCTGGAACTATGAGAAAACCAGGGACAGACCCAGAAAGTAGTGAGAAGGCGAACACCAACAGCTGACACAAATTTCACCTTACTCTTTATCAGAACTTGCATGTTTTTAAAAATTTCTCTTCTTTCCATTTTTTTAGGTTTTTTTATTTTTCCTTTTCATGTTGCATTTTAACTTCCCTTTTCACTTCACTCGTATCACAAATAACTCATTACTCTTCTTCTTTTACTATGTATTCCTTTTATTCAGATTATATATTTTTTATCATATTATTGTTATTCCAAATCCCACACAGAACTGTTCCCTGGTCTTAATCCATTTCGTCGTCTTCCTGAGCTTTATTACTATTGTGGTAAACTTTATTTTCTCTCACAGTACACCATGTTCCTATCCTTTACTCTCACTATTTCTCCTCCATCTAACCTCATGCAAGCACTCTTCTTTCTTAAGTCAGCTCACATTCTTTTTCCCTTTGTATAAGAGTCTTATTTCTTCTCCACCTTTTATAAATAGTGGCCAGTTGGGTGAAATACCACGGCCACTGCTGTACTTCTCAAATGGAACTCCTATTTGTTTGTACTTTAAATCCCATAGAATAATCTCCCCCATCTCACTCCATTTCACCTTCCTCCTGCCCCTGATCAGTTGTTGAGTGAAGAATTTTATTTCATTTTCTTTTCTTTTCTTCCCCTCTATCAACATGGGCTTTCCTCCTTACTCTTAATGGTTTGCTTCCCCCATCCTCTCAAAACCACTTTTCTTTACAGTAAACATCTCATATTCACTTTTCATTTTTGTATAATATTCTTATTCCCATTCCACCAGTTTTTTTAATTAAAGTTCATTCAGCTGTTTTTGCTATTGACCCTGATATGGTTTCCCTGCAATTTTGCTTAGTTGGTCCAATACCTTTTCAATCTTACTCTGAACCTCATAGTATATTGTCCCTTTTGTTACCCCATTGTTCCTATTGCCCTTTCATGTTTTAATTAGATTTTAAACTTGGCTCCCTTTCTTCACCTTGGTTCTATCCCCACTCACACCAAGTCTCTTCCCTCTCACCATTCAATAACATTTTCCCCTCTCTTAGTCATCTCACATTCCCTTTGTCATATCTTTTAATATCTGTAATCTCTCTTCACCTTTATTAATTTTCTTAAATAGTATTTGAGATTGCTGATATGGTATGGGGGTTCTTTTTGCTGTTGTAGGTTTGATTGTCTGGTAATAATGCTTTGTTAACCAACACCTGGACAATAGCAAACAAGACAAGGTGGGAGCTATGATTACCAGTAAGCCCACTGGAGGGAAGAACCCACCAATAAAGAAGCCACCAACAAGTGAAGCCCAAATACAAAAGGAGAACCCACACAAACTGAAAAAAGGGCAACCCTAGAGCATCCAGACAAGGAGATCAAAGAGACCACACCACTGAATCCCACAAAACTCCTACCCACAAAGACAGCTGGCAAAGCAGAACATCCTGAAATGCAGAAACAAACAAACAAAAAAGAGTTACTTAAATGAAGACACAAAGAAAGAACCCCCAATTGAAATGGATATAAGAATCTCCAGTGAAGGAGCTAAATGAAATTGAGGCAAGTGAACCATCAAACACAGAATTTTAAAAAAAAAATGGTTAAAAGGATGCTCAAGGAATTCAGTGACAACTACAAGGCACTCTGTGGGAACTAGAACAGCATGGAAAAATATAGAAACTATGAATGAGAACCAGGAAGAAATACAGAATACAATATCTGAAAAAGAAAATACACTAGAAGGAATCACAAGCAGACTGGATGAAGCCGAGGGTTGAATTAGTCAGCTGGAAGACAAGGTAGAAATAAATACCCAGGTAGAGCAGTAGCATAAAAAAAGACTCAAAAAGTATGAGGATAGCTTAAAGGAACTTCAGGACAACATGAAATGCAACAATATTTGAATCATAGGAATACCAGAAGGAAAAGAAAAGCAGCAAGGGATAGAAAACCTATTTCAAAACACAATGACAGAATACTTCCATAACCTGGAGAAGGGAAAAGTCATGCAAGTTCAGGAAGCACAGAGGGTCCCAATCAAGATAAAACCAAAAAGGCCTACTCCAAGACACGTCATAATTAAATTTGAAATTTTAAAAATAAAGAGAGAATCTTAAAAGCAGCAAGGGAGAAAGAGTAACATACAAGGGAGCCCCAATAAGGCTAGCAGCTGATTTCTCCACAGAAACATTATAAGCCAGAAGGGGATGGGTAGAAATAGTCCAAGTAATGAAAAGTAAAGACTTGCATCCAAGACTACTCTACTCAGCAAGGATCTCAGTTAAAATGGAAGGTGAAATAAGGAGTTTCCCAGACAAAAAAAAAAGGCTAAAAGAATATGCCTCCACCAAACCAGCACTGCAAGAGATGCTAAAGGGACTGCTTTAAGAAGAGGAAGAAAAAGAGTGAGGGAGAGGAACACAGGTATAAAGGTCGGAAATGGCAATGAATAAGGACCTATCAATAATAAACTTGAACGTAAATGGATTAAATGCCCCAATAAAAGACACAGGGTAGCTGAATGGATAAGAAAACATGACCTGCACATATGCTGCCTACAGGAGACCCACCTCAGAACAAGGACTGTAAAAAAATATTCCAAGCAAATAAATGGACAGGAAAAAAAGCTGGGGTAGCAATACTTATATCAGACAAAATAAACTTCAAAACAAAGGCCATAAAAAGAGACAAAGAAAGACGCTTCATTATACTCAAGGCAAGAACCCATCCAGAAGATAGAAACATTATAAAAATAAATGCACCCAACATAGGAGCACCAAAATACATAGTGAAAACCCTGGAGGACATCAAGAAAGAGATAAATAGCAACATACTTGTATACTAGGGGATTTTAACACCCTACTGTCAACAATGGATAGATCTGCCAAACAAAATATCAACAAGGATATTGGGGCAATGAACGACGCACTAGATCAAACGGACTTAACTGATATATATATAAAACCTGTCATCCCAAACAAGCAAAATACACATTCTTTTCAAATGCACATGGAGCATTTTCAAAGACAGACAACATGATAGGACATATATATCCAGCCTCAACAAATTCAAGAAAATTGAAATCATATCAAGCTTTTTCTCAGACCACAGGGTTTGAAACTAGAAATCAACCTCAAGGAAAAAAATAAAAAATAGTCCAACTCATGGAGAATGAATGCTATTAAACAATGAATGGGTCAATAAATGAGATCAAGGGAGAAATCAAAAAGTTTATGGAAACAAATGAAAATGAACACACAACAGTCCAAAACCTATGGGACACAGTGAAGGAAGTCCTGAGAGGGAAGTTCATAACAATACAAGTGGTACCTAAAAATCGTTTAAAAATTTCAAATAAACAACCAAACCCAACATCTAGAAGAAGTGGAAGAACAATAACAAACAAAACCCTGAGCAAGTAAAAGTAAGGAAATAACCAAGATCAGAGCAGAATTAAATGACATAGAGACTAAAAGAACAATTCAAGGATCAACAAATCCAGGAGCTGATTCTTTGAAAAAATAACAAAATCGACAAGTCTTTAACTAGATTCATCAAGAAAAAAAGAGAGAGTACCCAAATAAATAAAACCAGGACTTCCAGCCAAGACTGAGGCATAGGTAGATACACTCTGCCTCCTCACACAACCAAAAGAAGGACCACAACAAATTTAAAAATAAAAAATAACCAGAAATGCCAGAAAACTGAACTGTATGGAAGTCCGACAATCAAGGAGTTTAAGAAGAAATATTCATCCAAACCAGTAGGAGGGGCAAAGACAGGCAAGCCAGAGTGGAGAGGACTCTCAGCAAGGCAGAGACTAGAAGATGGGGGTGGATGAGGCAGTGGCTGGCAGAGCAGGCAGTCCCACATTTGTGTGTAGATAACCGGGAGAAATAACTGCGGAGCGAGACAGACTGTGAAACCCAGGATTAAACTGTCATTGTTTGCAGATGACATGATAGCGTACATAGAAAACCCTATAGACTCCAACAAAAAACTATTCAACCTAGTAAGTGAATTTGGCAAAACAGTGGGATACAGAGTCAATATTCAGACAACAAAGTCATATTTGTATACCAACAATGAAATATCAGAAACAGAAATTAGGAAAAAAAGTCCCATTTACTACAGCAACAAAATAAATAAATAAAGTACCTAGGAATAAACCTAACCAAGAAAATAAAAGAGCTGTACTAAGAAAACTACAGAACACTAAAGAAAGAAATTAAGGAAGACACAAATAAATGGAAGCATACACCGTGTTTATAGACTGGAAGAATTAACATCATCAAAATGTCCATACTACCCAAAGCAATCTATAGGTTCAACACAATCTCTATCAGAATGCCAATGACATATTTCACAGATATAGAACAAACATTTCAAAAATGTATATCAAACCATAAATGACACTGAATAGCCTCAGCAATTTTGAGAAAGAAGAACAAAGTAGGAGGGATCATAATGCCTGATATCAAAGTATATTCCAAGACCAATGTAATCAAAACAGCCTGGTACTAGCCTAAGAACAGACACACAGACCAATGGAACAGAATAGAAAGCTCAAAAATAAACCCATGCCTGTAAAGTCAATTAATATTCAACAAAGGGAGCAGGAGCATAAAATGGAGTAAAAATAGCTTCTTCAACAAATGGTGATTGGAAATCTGGACAGCTACATGCAAAAAAATGAAACTTGACCATCAATTTATACCATACACAAAAATAAACTTAAGATGGATAAAAGATTTAAATATGTCACAACACCATAAAAGTACTAGAGAAAAACATGGGCAGGAAAATTTGAGATATACCACACAGCAATACTTTCACCAATAAATCCCCTAGGGCAAGGGATATAAAGGAAAGAAAAAACAAATGGGACCTCATCAAATTAAAAAGCTTCTGCATTACTAAGGAAAACTGCATTAAAATGAAAAGAGAACCAACTATGTGGGAAAACATATTTATCAATGATACCTCAGACAAGGGTTTGATTTCCAAAATACATAAAGAACTCACATGACTCCACTGCAGGAAGACAAACAAGCCAATTAAAATGGCAAAAGACCTGAGCAGACATATCTCTAAGTAGGACATACAGAGGGCCAGAGACATATAAAAGGATGCTCAGTATCACTAGCCATCTGAGAGATGCAAACTGAAAACACAATGAGATACCACTTCACACTGGTCAGAATGACCATCATAAACAAATCAACACACAAGTATTGGAGAGGATGTGGAGAAAAGGAAACCCTAGTGCACTGCTTTTGGGAATGCAGACTGGTGCAGCCACTGTGGAAAACAGTATGGAATTTCATCAAAAAACTAAAAATGGAACTGCCTTTTGACCCAGCAATTTCACTGCTGGAATTATACCCTAAGTATACTGAAACACCAATTCAAGAGAATCTATGCACCCCAATGTTCATAGCAGCAGTATTTACAATAGCCAAGTGCTGGAAACAGCCTAAGTGCCCACTGGTAAATAAGTGGATCAAAAAACTGTGGTACATTTACACAACGGAATTCTACACAGCAGAAAGAATGAAATCTTACCCTTTGCTTAGAATATTACACAAAGTAAAATAAGCCAGGTGGTGAAAGACAAATACCGTATGATGTCACATATAAATGGAACCTAATCAACAAAAGAAACAAATGAGCAAACAGAACCAGAGACATGGAAATCAAGGACAAACTGACAGTAATTGGAGTGGGGGTTAACGGGGGAAAGAAGGGAAGGGCAAAGTTGAGGAACATGTATAAAGGACCCATGGACAAAGACCACAGGGTGGAGTGTTGAGGGGGAGGACTGAATGAGGGAGGTGAAGGAGGAGGGCAGGGGAGAGTAAGGGGGGGAAATGGGAACAACTATAATTGAACAATAGAAAAATTAAAAAGAAAAATAAATAAAAATACAATTTAAACTAGTGGAGCATACTGAAAATACATACTTATCTTTATAAAAAACTGATAAACTGTTTTTCAAAATAATTGTAGTATTTTACATTGCCAGCAGAGTATAAATAAGCATTCCATTTGTTCCCCATCCTCATTGTCAGTTAGTTTAGTCATTTTCGTAAATTTTGGCCATAATACAGGTGTTAATGTGACCTCATTGTTATTATAATTTTCATTTCCCTAATGACTAATGAAACTGATAATCTTTCATGAGTCTATGGATAATCACATATCTTCTTTTAGAAAATGCATATTCAAACCTTTGGTCATTGTTAATTTTGTCTTCCACTGCAGGATTTTGAAAATATTTTTTTCAAGTCCATTATCAGTTTTCAGTATCATAAATTATTACAAATGTTCTTTCCCAGTTGTGCTATACTTTTTGTTTTCTTAATACCTTTTTAAAAGCAGAATTTTTCTATTTCAGTGAACTGAAATTAATCAATTCTTTTCCTTTTATAGTTCATGCTCTTATGTCCCATCTAAGAAACCTTTGCCTGTCCTAAGATTGCAAAGATTTTCTCTCAGGTTTTCTTCTACAATTTAATAGTTTTACTCTTTACAAAGAGGTGTATGACTAATTTTTAGTTAATTTCTAAGTATAACATAAGGGCTGAAGTTCTCTTGTCACATGTGGATATCCAGTTGTTCCAGTGACATTTGTTTAAAAAACTATATACTTTACCCCACTGAATTATGTCAGCACCTTTGGGAAAATCAATTGACCATGTATGTGTATATCTACTCATGGACTCTTTACTTGGTACCATTGATATTTTGATCCTAACACTGACAACATCATCATCATTTTAATCTTGAAATCATAGAATAAGTTCTCCAGCTTTTTTCTTTTTCAAAATTATTTTGCCTGTTCTAGCTATTCTATATTTCTATATAAATTTTTGTTATCAGCTTATGAATTTCTACCCAAAATTCTGCTCTGATATTCATTGGGATTACACACAGATCCATTCAAAGGAGAACTGGCGTCTCAGGAAAACAAAAATGTATCTATCGTCATCTATTTAGGTTTTATAAATTTTCTGTCAGTTGTACACTGGTCTAACACATATTTTGTTAAATTTATCTCTAAGTATTTCATATTTTGGTATGTTATATTATTGTCCATTGCATATTAAATTGCTTTAAAACCATAAACAATTATATCAGAGTTTCCAGAGGAACAGGTTTCAAGATCTGCTTTGCCAGGTGGTTCTGACAAGGTCTCTCATGTGTTTGTATTCGAGCTGTTGACCAAGGCTGCAGTCATCTCAACACTGGAATAGAACTGAAGGGTCCACTTCTAAGGTCACTCCTGTCGTTGGTAGCAGGCCTCAGTACTTGCCGACTGGAGGCTTCAGTGGGATTTTTAATAGCGCTACTCATAAATGGCAGTTTGCTTTTCTTAGAGACAGTGAACAAAGAGGGAGCTAGGAAGAAAGAAATTACCTAAGATGGAAACTGCAGTCTTCTTTCTATAACTTAATTTTACAAGTGACATACTATCTTTTCTACCATGTCCTATAGCTCACACAGACCAACACTAATAAAATAGGGGAGAAGATTACATGAGGTTGTGAATACCAGAAAATAGAGATAACTGGGATATATCTAGGAGGCTGACTGCCATAGATGTACAAACAGAATTTACAAATTTCACTTTCCAAATATTCATGGCTAGTATATTATCATTTAATTTCATATATTTACCTGGTATTCTACGAGACTGTTAAATTCTCTTTTCAGATCAAAAAGCATTTTTTCAACTCACTAGCACTTTCTATACAAAGATCATACTGTCTACATCTTCTTTCTCATTCTATGTACCTTTTATTTCTTTTTGTTGCTTTATTGCACTATCTACATGACCATTAGTACAATGTTCAATTGAGTGGCAAAAGCATATCTTTGCTTCGTTCTCAGTGTCAGGGAAGAACTACTCAATCTTTCATCATTACGTAAGATGTCTGCTGTAGGATTTTCATGTGTAGTCTTCATAAAGTTGAAAAATTTGCTTTCTATTCCTAGGCTGCTAAAGTTTTAAAATTGGAATGGGTAGAGAATTATGATAAACTTTTTATCCATCTACTGAGATAATCATGCATTTTTAAAAAACTGATTAATATGGCAAGTTATATTGATATATTTTCTATTATCAAACCAACCTTTCATTCCTGGAACAAATTCCACTTAGTGTTCATTGCATTTTCCTTTAATATATTTCTGAATTCAGTGTGCTATTATTCAGGATTTTTACATCTATCATTGTAAGGTATGTTGGGCTGTAGTTTAGTTCCCATACTGTTTCTGTCTGATTTCAGTATTTGAGTAATAACACTAGCCTATTGGTATGATTTGTATAATGTTCCTCTTAAGCTTTTCCTCGATTTTTTGAATTCTTATTTCATCATGCTTTCCTGCTTGGTTGATTCTATCTTCCTTCTGGTCCACTGTATTGTTTTGAGACTCAGATTCCTTCCTTTCACTATTGGCTCTCCTCCGCGTATCTTCCTGCATCTCTTTTATGGTAACCTGCATCCTTTCATCTAAATTGCGCCCAAAATCAACCAATTCCGTGAGCTTTCTGATCACCAGTGTTTTGAACTGTGCATCTGATAGATTGGCTATTTCTTGGTCGCTCAAAAGGATGAGTTCTGGGGGACTGATCTGTTCTGTTGGATACATGCCTTATGTCTTTCCCTGTCTCTGGTTGCTCTTGTTACGGTGGGGGGCGGAGCCTTAGGTGTTCACCGGGGCTGGGCACCCTGGTCGCTAGATTGTGACGTTATATGTGTGGGCAGGGGCGGGAGTGGGGGGGGGGTGTTGTCAATGGCGGTAGTTCCGTTCTCCCGGGCTCAGGCCCTTCCTTGGGATCCTGGGCTGCGAGCTCTGCCCTGGTCCACAATCGCTGCCCCACAGGGTCTGCCAGCTGCAGCTTGCGTACTCAGGGATCACCACTGCGTTCTTGCGCCCCAGATGGCTGTCGTGCCAATTTCACGCCAAATTTTCCCCGACCTCCGCGCACCGCTAACCCGCTCCAGCCCCGCGCCCACCCGGCTCGTCGTCTCCTACCGGTCTGGATGTACGGGTTTACTTCAACTTCTTGGCTGTCCGACTTCCATTCAGATAAATCCTGTCAGTTCTGAGTGATATTCTATCTGTAAATTATTGTTGTTCTAATCTTGGTTGTGCGAGGAGGCACGGTGCGTCCACCTATTCCTCCATCTTGCCGGAAGTCCTGATTTGTATAATGTTCCTTACTTCTGTATTTTCTGAAAGACTTGAGAACTGGTATTCCTTTCTTAAACGTTTCTTCAATAAAGTTCATTATTGAAGCTGTCTGGGTCTGAACTCTTTTGTGTTTTAATGTGAAGATTTTACTTATGAATCCAATATCATTAACAGATTTTCTCTTCAGACTAATCAGATTTTCTATTTTTCCTTGGGTCTATTTAGATGACTTAGCTGATATTGCATGAATTTGTCCATTTCATCTAGTTGAACTTATTGGCATAAATGTTTATAATTTCTCCTCAAACTTTTTGGCAGCTCTCTCAGTACGAGGAATTTCCTCCTAAATTCCAAGCTGCTTGCTAGTCCTCAAGTTTGTCCTCTGACACTTCAAGACAGCATGATTATGGCTTCTGACCCTGAAGCTATGGGAACTGGGAAGCACTTTGTGCAAAACACCATACATTCAGATTTCTCACCCACCACTATGCTTAAAGAATAACTCTCCTCTGGTTTCTGCTTCTTTTTGGTATTCTTTGGTTTTCTAGTCTTTTGGGTCTTTCAGTGCTTTCAGTTATTTTTACATTTTTTTCCAGGTGTTATCATTTTGCCTGAGGATTCACCTCAATGATTTACCATTAGCTAAAGCTGGAAACTAGTAGTCCTGATTTTTTTAAAAAACAATCTCCCAAACTTAAATTTATAATTTTATATATTACAAAATTTTAGTTATTGGTAGTAATATAATGGAAAATGCAATAAACTATCAAGAATAATGAAAAAGCTGCAACTTCCAGAAATATAGAAATAAATTTGCACAGGAACACAGATAAATGTACAATTTCCTCATGCAGCGTATTCTGAAATTAGCACCTTCCTATTCTGGACCCATATACACTAAAACGGAATACAGTCAAGCCTAGGTTTTCAGGCTAAGAGACATGAGAATCAACAAAGCAAACAAACTGCTTGCAATCACATATTTAAGAGTTAAAAACAATTGATTTAAGCTCCCCCAAAAGATCTATAGACTGTTTTAAACAATGTTCCATGGACTACAATATTTTAAAAAGGAAGATAAATAAATGGAATAAGGATTTGTATGCCTTTTAGAAATAAAAGCACTAAAAAGAGTAACATTTAAGGATGGCTTCTTAAAAATGAAATACTTACCTTTATTCTTTCTAAAGTGAGAAAATTTATTAAATAATATTTTTCAAAATGCATTACATATTTTCTTATACCAAAACTGCACAACTAAGAACTAAAAAATAAAAATAAAAAATAAACAATAAACCCATAACATTTGCTTTTAGGAATTCCACTCATTGGTAACTGAATACTAAAATTTCATGGAATTTCAATCACAGAATTTTGAAATTAGCAAAGTATATGTGTAGTGAATTGTAAAAAGCTCAGAACAGAATATATAAGTAATTTAGGTCCATTATATGCAAATTTCTGAGTTAAGCTTTAAGTATTTTGTAGTATCCCATTATTTTCGCTTTATCAATAGCCAAATAACTATGATCCCACAACAAGCAAAAAAAAAAAAAACAAAAAAAAACACACACATTTTCATGCAGAATGAGTATAACAAATAAAAAAAGAGGAAATGGAGACCAAGAGCATCTTTTTACACCTATTTAAAAAAAAACACACCACTACTGTTCTGTGTTTCTTCCTTAAGCCAAACCATTGTGATAGCTTTGCTCTAAATCAAACATAGGTAAGTCTGATAGGAGGACTGCAATCAAACTGATTTACCTATGATACATAAAAGCAACACTGTTGATGCTGAAATTGAAGCATAAGCAAGCATAAATACCAGCTGGAATCAGAAAGTTGCAAAGGAAACCTTAGGCAGTGTTGTTGCAGACATTGATCATCTTGATTATGATGATGATTTTACAGGTGCATATATATGTAAAAACTTATCAGACTATGGTTCTGCGTGGAGTTGATTTTACCTCAATAAAATTTTGATAAAGCTTTAAAAAACAGTCAGCAGGAAAGAAAATCACTATTCATTTTTATCCATTACTCAGCTACTTTAACACAAAAAATGAAAACCAACTTAGAGTCTGTAACAAAGTGTGATTAACAACTCCAGGATAAGAGGCAAATAATCATTCAAGTTGAAAGAACAGTCATATCAAATATTTTAAGTGAAAAAAAGAATAAAGTTTCAATGAAAATATCCTGAGACCAATGGGTCAAAGGATTCTGGAGGTCACATTGCCTCCATAATTTATGTCCCACCCTGGTGTAGAAAGCTCCTGGTTTCCATTTCCAAATGGATATGTGATGACACAGAGTTTATCAGGATTTGCAGCCTTACTGTACTTCTCTTCCTTGCACCTCTGCAGAATCTCTAAACTCCTCTGGTGGACTGGATGTTGGAGAAAGCTAAAACTATCCATACTTTTCAAAATTGCACATGGCGCTGTATCATCATGTCCTTAGGAAGCAAAACAAAAAAATAGAGAAAAGAAAAAGACATTATGAGCCCAAACCAACAGAGAATCAAGGACAATGCTGCCAACTATCTTAAAGAGTATATAAAAATATATCAAATGATAAGGATTAAAGGTGAATGATTTTTCCAATTTGAGGAAATTATACAATAATAACAGGAAAAGCTAAAGGTCCTTTTTAGGTATTCAAAATATGCTTTTCAGTACTCAAAGTGTTGTGAGTTAACACTATACTAAAAATTTCTAATTTTATTAAAATACTAGGGAAATTTCAAAAATAACTAATACGGTTCAGTTTTTTTTAATGGATTCATTTTTATCAGGTCTGAAATATAATTAGCATATAGTTGGCAACAATGAAAGAAACACTGATGACTCCCAAAGAGGAATTTACCCAAAACAATTTACCAAAAGCTGAACAATTTTGTCACAAATCTTGCAATTAACAACACTTGTAGGAATTCCAACAAGTGTATCAATGTTGAAAGAGAAGAAAGCACCATAGAGCAGGAAAATCCAGCAGCACTTTTGTATTTATAAATCAAAAACAAATGGAAAAATCTGTACCTCACCAGAGACAGAATCAACTATTGGTAGGAAAGAGAAGAGAGTACTTGCAAATACCAGAACTCTGTATTAGTGCTACTGAAGAGTGAATCACTCAAGGAGTAAGGTAGGGGGTGGGGGGCAGATTTTAGTACCATAATTATTAGCAATAAATGGATTTAAAAGAGAATATAGGTTTTCCAGATTTGGGGGGACTTAAGTATCATTTACTCAAAGAACATCTCTAGAGTTAGGACATTAAGTTCAAATTCATGTACATTTGCCTTTAAAATACAAAAGTGAATAGTTAACAACAGAGAGAGGCAAATTAATGAACTTAAGTTCCACTGGTGCATATTTACTATATAATTAAGAATGAAATACTATCTATGAATAGTTCTCAAGGAAGAATCTTTTTAAAAATATTTTATTTATTTATTTTTAGAGAGAGGCAAAGGAAAGGAGAGAGAGAGAGAAACATCAGTGTGTGGTTGCCTCTCATGTGTCCCACACTGGGGACCTGGCCCACAACCCAGGCACCTGGCCTGACTGCGAATTGAACTGGCGACTTTTGATTCACAGGCCTGTGCTCAATCCACTGAGCTACACCAGCCAGGGCTCAAGGAAGAATCTTTTAAGAAGTTAAACAGAGGTAGAGTATTCAAAGAGGTCTGCAAAGCATAGTTTAGTCTAACTGTAATTCCTTAAACTGTATTTCTATATCCAGAAAACACCCCCTCAGCTAAGGAGATGGAATTTTATGACACCATAATATGAGATAATAATACACATATAAATACCAAACTTTTAAAAATGATTTTGAAAACATTTTCACATCCATTAATTAAAAAATGTAAGCCATTAAGGCACAATCTCATTTACCCAATTTAGAGAGGCCACAGCTGCAAATGTTCAATGTTTCTAAAAGACAGAACTATTACCAACTTACACTCCAGTAGAAGTATTCTGTTCTCATTATTATCAATAATCCCTCCCTTGGTAGGCTGCTTGCATTAAGAATGCCTAGAATCAGACTAGTCTGCACTTGGTTAATTAGGGGAGAGGGGAGATACTAGGTGAGGGGACAAGTTGAGAACAAAAATACTTGGTGAGTTGTACTCATACTTCATCCAAATTGTAATTTTAAAAAGTTATCACCAGACTTTCAGGCCCTTCAAAAGTTACTTGATAATCTGATAGTCAGAAGTATGGTTATGGTATTAAAGTATTTTATACAAAAGTTCAGGATACTAGATAAACTATCATCTAGTTTTAAAAAATCACTCAACATTACCATAGCCACTGTATTCTATTTTCTATTTTATCTAATAAATTGTGGCAATGCGATTTGGATATGGGTAATTTTCTTATCTGTGACTGTTTTGTGTCTCACTATCATGCCTTGTTTAACTCCCATTCTGTTCTTTCATTCTGCTTTCAATGCCTGCTTCTAACTCTTTAACTATTTTAAATCTTCTTTTATAGACTACAATAACTTCTTCCAAACCTTAAAGTGATATTCCTTTTATTTGCTGTGTGTACCAACTCCCCATCTAAGTTTTTTGGTTTTCTTGGATAGTTTGTAAGTACATTTTTGGTAGGGGTTATTTTCTAAAGAAATCTCAGAAACTCATAAAAGAGGATTATTCAGTGTTTGCTTATGCTAGTTCCTGGTCTAATTTTGATCATTTTTCTTTTCTTTTTTTTTTTACTGATGAAATAATCTCATGTACCCTCTTCAGCAATGTTAGGCAACTGACCCTTTTGCTGATCCCAAGTCTGGAAAAGGACAACCAATCACTAAAACTACTAGGTTCAGTTCATTTGACATGTGGTTGGTCATGCATTTCTAGTGTATAAGTCAATAGAGCAATCATGACCCAGAGGTGAAGCAAAGCCATATAAATAATTACAAAAACTCTATAGAGGATCTTGAGAGAAAAATTCCCAGACAGATGCTAAATTGGTCAATTAAACTAGAACTTCGCGAACTTTTCTATACAGTCTTGCCAGATTAGTTTCTGTATCATTAAAAGAAACAGGAACATTTCACAGATGCGTGCCTTTGCCATTGTCAACTCCAGACATATTAAACAGAAGACCCACCACTACCATTCCCAGTAGTAGATTTCATCTGCTGCTCAACGTGCTCCAGCTGGAAAACCAGAGTTCATTAGTGTGTTGAGACTTTCCAGCATGATATGCTTCTGGATGAGAGTCTCAGTCAGCTGATGGAGTCAACTTTCTAACTTTGACTGCTATTGCTTAAGACAGTGATTTTCCAACCTTTTTCATCTCATGGCACACATAAACTAATTACTAAAATTCTGTGGCATACCAAAATATATATATTTTGCCAATCTGAAAAAAAGGTATAATTGTCATTCATTCACACCAGACAATTATTGTTTACTGTTGGGTTGTTGTTTTTTTTTTTTTACAATCTAAAGGAAAAGAGGTCAGTGCCCCTGACTAAGTAGTCAGGTATTGCATGTTTTAAAAATTCTTGTGGGACACCAGTTGAAAACCACTGGCTTAAGGTTTTATTGGTAAGCTGATGGCTGATTTTTTTAATTTCTTCTTCTCTATCTTTAATTCTGTTTTGCAATGTGTTCTTTGTTTGACATAGATCTTCTATTCTGCCTTTAGCTCTTTAGATGTTTTATGTCCAGGTATTTTGGTCTTGCAGATCTTGTACGAGTTTTCTTGTTATTCTGCTTCACTAATGTGCTGAGCCACCGCATCCTGTAATTCAGATCTCAGCTGATGTATCTGAACCATCAGCTTCTGTATTTCTTCCCTTTGCACCTCTTTTTCATGCAGTTCTTTTAGCTCCATGCTATTTAGCAATATTGCTATCTAGGCCTTCAAAATCAGATCCTTCTTCTAAGCTGTTCATCAATTTCTCATTAGATTGGAGTGTTCTAGTAGCTTTATACTTGTAGTCAATTAATTACTGTTTAAAGGACTCCAAGCTGAATTTACACATTTTGATTTGCTGCTGTAGCACATCAACTTTCTTCTTCTCATCTGAGTATTTTCTGCCAAAGTAACTGCTTCTGCCAAATTCTGATCTTTCACTTCCATTTTATTCAGGCATGCAGCACAATGATTCTACATTTGTTTATAGCTCTTCTGGCTCTCTCTGAGTGGCAACCACTTCATGCAGTCTCTTGTGATTTTTCACTGTTAGGCTTCTAATGCTTTTGTGTGAGAATTCAGTAGCTGGTCAGCTTCTTAAGAGTCTCACTTTCAGGATAGCTAACTGGGAATCCATTGTACCCACCACATCAGTCAGGTCATCTTTTGGGCTTAAAGTACCTGAGTTATTCACTCTTTGAATGATCAACATTCCACTTCTCAACTCATGCTCTTAGTTTAATTCTTCTTGAGTTTCCTTGGCTCTCTGACATAATGAGGCCATTTCTTGTTAAAGACTGAACTTCATTCCTCAGCAGCTAATTCGCCAGTCGAAGATTGGAGAGTTCATATAACTTGCCATCATCAGCACAACAATGGGAAATTTTAATAGTGGGGATTTCTAACCCACCTCAACATTCATTTGACATTGTTTCTGTAAATGCTGATTCTGACTAACATGTGATGTGTACATAAACAGCATGTTTGTAAGAATCCTAGAACTATTTTCAAAAGATACCAACGCCAACATTCAGGCATCCAAGCTCTATAAGGTTTGCTGACCTTTGTCTGTGATGACATGAAGCCAGGATGTCTAAACCAGGATGACACACATCTCACCATCACTTACCTTATCGGAATGGACTGAGTTAGCCTGCACTTAGAGAACTTTTCAACTCCCTCCCTTGATCTCTTTGCTCTGCTTCCCCTATTCCTCCTTATAAAAACCTCTGCCTACATTGAGATGTTAAGATGGGCTTTGAGACATGAGTACCCCATCTTCCAGATGGCTGGCATCTGAATAAACCACTTTCCTTTACATCAGCGCCTGTCTCTTGAGTATTGGCTTTTGAAGCAGCACACAGCTGGACCTGCATTCAGGAATATCCACTAGGTATTGGGTTATGTTTAGTGCAGGAAGCATCTGATGATACAGTTTTCTTTAAAGAACCTTCTTGGACTTCATGACCAGAATCTGAATTATTAGAGGCTTCATGGCTTTTCTTTGCTGGTTTTAATGGTGGTTTGCTGGTGTTTATAACACTGACATTTGTTGTCCAGGAAAAAGAAGGACAGGTGTCTTGCCCCACCCCCACCCCCTTTTTTCCCACCCTCTCGTAGGCTCCTTCTGTGAACTATTAAGAAAATTAAACAGCAGATCATCACCAGGTTCTTTTTTGGTTTTTTTTAATATTTTATTTTTTATACTATTACAGTTGTCTCAATTTTTCCCCCTTTGCTGCCCTCTCTTTTTCTTTTTTTTTAATTTCCAACCAAACTGAGATGAAAGCCTAGGGACAGATGTGTTGCAACAAGATGGGAGGCTTCCACTGATGTGCCAGGTCCTGCTTTCACATTTGTGGTGCCAGCTAAGATGGTAGATTTTTTTATTTCTAATGTTATCAGCTGCTCAGGCAATGTAATTAGCTTTAAACCCATTCTAGTAAAGTCAAATTTGTATTTTGGTGGTGAAGTTCAGGATAGTCAGTATTTTTGCTACACATGATGCTGCTGGTGGTCTCTTTTCTATTGAAAGCTGTAGCAGCCCCTTAATCTATTTGGTTTAAAATATCATCTCCCTTTCCAGCAAGATCAGCAAACCAAGACTAGATGGCAGCAGAAAAACCCTATATACAAACCACAGGACTCTGGAGAAACTATACCACAGAAGTGACACCCCTGGGCTGCCTCACTGAGCAGCTGGCTGGGAGAAAACCCAGGCTGAGAAGTTTCCTCTCATACCTGCCATGGCCCTGCCACAGCCCTACTACTCTTGTGGAAGATGTAGAAGGGCAGTGTGGACCCCAAAACAGAGTGGCTGTTGAGCTGCCTCAATGCAGCTCCTGAGCTGCCTTGGGAGCCAAGAAATTGTTGGAGGCCCAATAATTTCTTAATTTGAGAATATTCACCAAACACACAGCATATATTCAGACCCCATATGCATGCATGGTGAAAATATGAGGCACTGATTTTTTTAAAGGTAGCTTAAAAAAAACTTATCTAAGGCATAATACATATTGTTAATGTTAATTCTCTAGGCAAAAACATCAGGAATAATTTTTCAATTATCTTTTCAGTGACTTAAACCTTTTGAAGCTCCTAACCACATAAAAGAGGTTTAATCCAACCACCCCTATATCATTCAAACCTGAAACTTTGTCTTCAGTCCTGTAATAGGTTCTACAATGCCATCTCCCAGGACTTGGGCCATTTCTTATATTTTAGTGTATGTGCTGCTGAAGCGCGCACTTAAAGGTATATTTCACATACAGTAAAATCCAACAATCTCAAATATACTGTTTGATGAGCTTAAACAAATATTTGTACCCATGTAATCCTCAATCAAGATATAAAATGTTTTTATCATTTCATCAGGTTACTTTATGCCCTTCCAGTACCACCCATGCTCCCTCCCAGAGGCAAATTATGATTTATATTGGGTTGGCCAAAAAGTCCGATTAGTTTTTTCCGTAAAATAAAAGACATATTTTTCCTTTTCAACAACTTTACTGATTTGGGTCTTTTGAGTATGTCAGCTATTTCCCACATGGAATAACACTGACTGTTCTTAATTGATGTTTCAATTTGATTGCTATCAACTTCAACTGGTCTACAGGACCAGGGAGCATCAGGGTTCAGCAAGAAATCTCCAGCAGGAAACTTCACAAACCACTTTGGATACATTCGATCAGTCACAGCACCTTCTACACTCTGTATAATTCACTTCTACATTCTGTATAATTCAGGGGCAAATTATGATCTCCCCTGTATGCTCTAATCCATATTTTTCTTATTCAAGGGGATTAAATCAGAGGCAAGGTAGATGATACCAATGGAATATCTGTTCTCCAATACCTCACTGCTGACCAGGCAAATCACTACCATTTCTCATTCTGCCACCCAACAAAGCCAACATGTAGGCTTCACTCAGATTGCCAACATATGCCACCACTAGGAACACTTTGTGGTTTCCTGAGCACCATAATACAAATTCCACAGCTGTAATAAATTTATTCTTTAAAAAAATAAATTGACTTAATTTTGGTTTAAGGGACTTAAAATGCCACTGTGTCCTTTAATTTGAAAGTCTGTAAAAAAGTGACAGTTAAACAAAGATTTTAAGCTGATATTCTCATTTGCACTCAGTTGGCTTCATGAAAAAAAATATCAGGGAATTTCTTAACAAAATCCAGGATTGTTTTTGACCACTGTAAGGATATTTGTTCACAATAAGTTAAGAGTCCACTGAAATTTTTGTAAAGATAGTCACAAAAGAAGTGATATTGTACTTCTGTAGTCTACATCTTCTATCTTCATTAGAAGTATGATCTTTGACCTCTTATTCTCATTCAAGATCTGAACTTAATTTTCTTCTGCCTACCATATATTCTGCTTCTGCTTAAATAATCTCTAACTGCTGTTTTACCTCAATGTTTGCACACTATTTACAATCATTATAAAAATTCTGAATCTACTGCTTAATCCATTTTCAGTTATTCCATTAGTTTTTATTTTACAATGCTATAATTTCTAACTTTATTGTATCTTTTTATCCCAAAACCATCAGAAAATAATAGGTGGTGACTGATGCGGAGGGAGCAAAAATACTAAATGCTAGTACTGACAATGATATACAGTAACAATTATTCTTGGTAACATATCTGCTCAACCATTGCCTCAAAATGCAAATAAACTATAGTTTTCCTTTTCCTTCATAAAAAGTAAACTTTATAAACTTTACCCAAAGGGGACTCCTAGGGTGTTAGTAATATTCTTTTTCTTAACCTAGGTCGTGGTAACAAGAGTGTTTTCACATTGTGATCATCCACGGAGCTACACATTTTTGTTTTGTGCATGGTTTTCTATGCATGCTATATCCCAGAGTAAAAGAGTATCCAAAAATAGCTTATCGTATAAAACCTCTGTGTGGGATGGGAAGAAAAACTAGATTGCAAAACAAGAAGAATCCAGAAATTATTATAGCAGAGATAATATAGGTTCAATTTGTTGATCATTATTAACACTGAATATTTTTGTATAAATTGATTATTATACACATACAACCAGCTTCCACATTTTAAATGCCAAAGGCACATACAATGCAAATAATATTTATAGAATAAAATATATTTCAGAGTAAATACAAGAAAAATTGTTTTGCTTAGTTACATCTTAGCAGGATACTTATCATTCCAAAATTTTCAAAGTTGATTAAGTCGGCTGCAGTAAATAAAAACAATTATTAATAAAAAAGATAAAAACTTTTCCTTAAAGCTTTTAGCAAGGATAGTTTCTTAGAAATAGCTTTGCAAAAGGCAAGAAAGTTTAAGATACTCCTTTTAAACTACAATTCTCCCTTATCTACAAAGGCCAGTTTGCACACATTACAATCTGAAAAACAGAAATTAAATTCAATTAGTTTTTGTCTCTCATTTTAGAAATAAAACCTCCCAAATAAAGTTATTCATTTGCAATATATCAAAGCTGAAGTTAAAGTTTACTTATACTTGCTACTCCTCTCAGTATTTACTAATAAAAAGTACATAAGCCAAAAAGCCATATAAGTAAATGTCAGAATCCTAAAAACACAGGTGTACCCTAGCACGCTTCCACTGCAGCTTCTCTGGGCAGAAAATGGATTTTAAACAAATGCATACACATTATAAAAGGCTCGCTATGTAGCAATGGTCTGAGGCTAGAACCACAGCAAGCAACAGTATGACTGCAAAAAGTGACAACTGCTTATAAAGATGTCCTGCCACAGAATGTGAAATAAGATATTTTATGATTTAAGGAAAAGGCATACAGAAAAAGCAACCTGCTTTAACTATTTCTCAATTTCAAAGTAAAATTGAACAAGCTCGGTTAAGGGTAAGAAAGAAAAAAATTAATACTTCATAAACTGAGAGTTCACAGGTATTTTTACCATCATAATTTTGAAGGCAGTCTTAACACTCCAAGAAAAACTACTAATAGTTGCAAAATCAGTTAAGAGAAAAAATGACACTTGGTTGATTACTGAAGTCAGGTTATCTCCACTATACTACACTACCTCCACCCTAACTTTTCTGTGTCCTGAGATGCTTCCATGTTCAATTAATTTATTTTTAGTAAAAAATATCAAAAAAGGCAGAAAAGGCAATCAATATTAAATTCTATATAATTAAATAACAATTACATTTACTTTTTATTATTTTTTCTAGTTTATAAGAAAAGATTTTTATACAAAAAGACTTGAATAGGTTTTAAGTAATAGAAGAAAACATCTGGTAAACAGTAAACATAAGAAACTTTATGTAGCTATGTTAATACCAGAGAAAATGAACTTAAAGACAAAAATATTACAAAAGACTAAAAAGGCATTTTATAATATTAAAGTGTCAACTCATCAGGAATATGTAATAATTCTAAATAAGTATGTACCTAATAACTGAGCTTCAAAAGACACGAAGCAAAAACTGACGGAACTAACATATTTTAATACTCCTTTCTCAGTAGTGGAAAGAATAAAAAGATTTTGAAACTTATAAGGATATAGATGACATTAACAAAACTATCAATTTAACCTTATTGATATTTATAGAATGCTATGACCAACAACTGCAGAATACACATTCTTTTCAAATTTATATGAAACATTTATCAATGTTCACTGTAAACTAGGTCATAAAATAAGTCTCCACAATTTCAGAAGATTTAAATCTTATAGGATATGTTCTCTGACTATCGCAGAAACAAACTAGAAACTAGTAACCAATTAGAAAGTAGTAACAATGTGATACCTAGAAAAAAATTAAAATTTAAATGGCATACTTTAAAATAACCAATGGATCAAAGAAGAAATCACAAGGTATATTTTAAATATTTCAACTGAATTAAAATAAAAATAGTATATTAAGTTGTGTGAAATATAATTAAGGCAGTAAGAGAGAAATATATGCCTTTAAATGCTTATATATTAGAAACAAAGGTTTCAAATCATCTCCCTAAAACATCAATGTCTTACTGAGTACCTACTAAATACCAGGAGCTTTATACTCGTTATTCTTCTCAGTATTTATTAACAAAAAGTACCAACCTATATATATACGCATCTACCATATATCTATTCAATTCTGAGAATAGAAATGAATATCTGTATCTACTGAACATAAAGTTCAGTAGAACAAATTACATCTGAAACATAATGTTAGGGTATGGTAAGAAACAGAACAGAGTAAATTAGTATGTCTCTACTCCCTAGAGAGGTAAAAAAAATTTAAAGATGAAGCATGGTAGAATACTAATACTACTGCTTACCAGTTTTGCTCTGAATATGTCTTTTCCCAGCTTCCCTGAAAGCAACCATGGCTCTGAAAAAAGCTCGGAGAACCGCCCATCGGAAAACAGCTACAGGATCAATTCCAATCATCCCAGAGATAAATGCATTCTTGCTACTTCTCAGGAGAGCTACAATGTCAGGGCGCATATGATCTGTATTTTTTTCCCGAAAATCCTAGATGAAAAAAGTATCAGTGTTATTCACGCACAAATAATGGGTGGTTATGTTTGAACAGTGGTTGAATAAGGACTATCAAAGTGATTTCTGTTCTAGGTAGCTAACTGGACAAAGTATTTTCTATAAAGTCCCACCCAAGCCTAAAACTATTAGATTCTATACTACATTTGAATTAGAAATAATGTTCCACAATTGTATTGCAACTTGTTAAACACTAGTCAGAGAGAGCCTCTCTAAAGGGATAGCATACAAAGTAACAAGAAAGCTGAGTAACTAAAAGGAACCAGACATTAAGAAGGTCAGGAACAGCATTCCAAGCAAACGGAACATCTTCACTAGGTGGTGATGAATTGATCAAGTTAAGAGAAAAGCATTAAGAGCAAGGACCAGAACATTCTGGGAAAGAGTAAGTGTAGTGGAATATTAGACAAATAAAAAGGATAGGTAGGCTACATAAACCTGAGTTAGGAGCCTGGATTTTATTCAACTGTAAAGGAAAGTCACAGGAAGGATAATGACATGGGCTAAACACCACTGGTTGTTGTGAAGGGAATAGAGAAAGGGAGACCAGCTATTGCAATATTCCAAATAGGAGCTGACAGTGACTGGAACTACGTTGGTAGTAAGTATAGAAAGGGAGAATAGTGAGCACATGTGTATGTTATGGAGGTAAAGCAAAGGACTAACTAGGTGGAGCAGGGTATGGTGAGAGAATGACAGAATTAGGTTAACATCTGTATTTGGGGTTTGAGTAACTAGGTGAATGGAGGTGCCACATACTAATATGGAGAAGAAGAGAAAAGAGAAAGTTTGGAGATAGGAAATGAGGATTAAGAGATCAGTTCTGGTTTGAGATGCTAAGAATATCATAATAACAAGTAACATTTATGAAGATGTTACTCTGTGTGTTGGCACTCTTCTATGCATTTTATATGAATTATCTCATTTAAGCTCATTTCATCCTTCTAACAATTCCTTTAAGTAGATATTATTCTTATGTCATAGATGAGGAAACTGAGTCACAGACAGGTAGGTTATCTCGGCCCCTGTCATACAGTAATGGAAAAAAAGAGGCTCAAACACAACCACTTGTAACTACTATAGACATCAAGTAGGCAGATGGATATATGTGCCTGGAGTCCTACAGAGATCCCAGAAAATACATGAGAGTATCATCTGCATTTTAATAGATGACTAAGATTACTAAAGAACCAGGAATATGGAGGAAAAACCCCTGCCAGAGCATGGATTGAGGCTGGAGGGGACAGAACACAAGAAAATAGATTAAAATACTCCACAGAAAGATAGGGAGGACAAAAAGTTTACAGGAAGAAGGTCCCAGACTGATATCTACAGTCCAGGTATTTCGCTGTAACCACACCCAGATGGAAGAACCGAAACTTGGTAAGTAAATCACTTCAAGTTCATGTAGCTTTACAAAATAGCTCTAACTCAGAATTATATTACGAGGAGCATGCCTAGTATAATGTTATCCACCCTCACATCCAGAAGTCAGTTGGACTCATCCAATTACCTTCAGGGCTTTCCTTTCCTAATTCCTCTTTCTTCACCCAGAGAACAGGGAAAAGGGGGAAATAAGCCAGATGTCTAGGTTTTTGGCTTGTCCCTAAATACCCTTTGAATAAAAGTACAGGGTCGGGGCGGGATGGAAGGGCAAAATTGGTTTACAGTTGCTCATATAGAAAATAATAACAAAACAAGAATAAACTCTGTGTTTTGCAAACTCACAACTGTAAATCCTACTTTTGCCCCATCTGGTATAAATTATAAAAGTCAGTGAAACTAAGTAAGAATTTTCTAATCCAGATCACCACCACTGCCACTACCATTACTGTCATAAACTAATATTTACCAATAGCAGACAAGATGCCAGGCACTATTTTAAGTACTTTACATAATCTATTCAATTCTATCAATTACTCAATAAAGTAGAATCAATTAAAAGCCATACTTCACTGATAAGTAAACAGAGAAGCATAGAACCTTGCCAAAGGCCAAACATAGTAAGTACCACTGCAAGAATTAAAACATCAATCTGCCCTACCCCAAGACCATCCCATCCTGTAACTATACTGTACAATCTAAAATTCTAGAATTCTTATATTCTATGATGACTGTCAAATGTTGACAGAGATCTGCATTTTCCAAACGTAACGGTCTTGTCTCTTTGTCTACATAGTTCTAGATTTCTAACTACATTTCCTATACTAGTCACATCATTTTTCTTGAAACTCTTTTCTCTTGGTTTTCTATAACAATATGTTTTGTGATTTACTACTTACATCTTGTACTACCCCTCAGTCCCCACTGCTGATCCCATATTAGAATCTCTTAGAGACTGAGCCTATGTTGTCTTACATTTTTCACTCAGTTAGCTTACATCAGGTGATCTCATTGATCTCAACTATAATGATAGTGTAAGCACTATCTATATGCTAAGACCCAGCTCAGATCTTTCTTATTAAGTCTGAGACACATTTACACATCTTAAAGGAATTGCAAACTTGAAAGAATGCATTCACCAGTGAGATGAGGTGGGCCTCATGAATTTGACAGAAAGTTTACAGCTACTGATTCAAATTATTTTAACAGACATGAGATATTCAGGTTTTCCTATATTTTCTGGTATCATTTATAGTAATGTATATTTTTCATGGAATTTTCCATTTTATCTATGTTGTCAAATTTGTTAGCAAAATATGTTCATATCCTGTTAATATCTATAGGGTATGTATAATTCAGTTTCCTTTTTCATTTCTTATATCTTGTAATTTGTGAGTCCCTTTCTTTCAATTATTAGTTATTTTCTATTTCCTTTACTTACATCATTTTCTCTTATCTTCTCAAGGAACTGACATTTGCCTTTGTCAATTTCTCTACTGCAGGTCTGCACCCTAATGCACTGAGCTCTGTTCTTCCCTTTATTATTTTCTCCTTCTAAATTTGGGGGGATTTAATTTGTTGATTTTTTAAAATAACTTTTTACTTTTCAATTAGAGTTAACATACAATTAGGTTCAGGGGTACAAAATAGTGATTAAATATCAATATAACTTACAAATAATCACACCAGTAAGTCTAGTACCCATATGACACCACATATAGTTATCACAATATTATTAACTATATTTTCAATACTGTACTTTATAACTTCTGTATACTTTTATAACTAATGATTTCCACATCTCAATATATTCGTATTTTTCACCCATACAGTCCAATGCCTCTCCCTTTGGAAACCATCAAAATGTTCTCTGTACCCATGACTTTGTTTGGTTTGTTCATTAATTTTGTTTTTTAGATTCTACACAAAAGTGGAACCACATGGAATTTGTCTTTCTCTAGCTAACCCATTTCACTTAGCATTATACCCTCTAGGTCCATTCTTTGTTGCAGATGGCAAGATTTCGTTCTTTTTATGGATAAGTCATAGATTCCATTATACATTTGAGGTCTGTCCGGAAAAAGTCCAGCCATTATTAACATAGTGAGAATGGTTTGCGCAACACTGATGTAACCTGGCACCCAAGGAGAGTGGACTGAAATGCACATGCGTGAACAATGATGACTTCACTGTACTGATCACTGGGGCGGTAGATGCCACTGAGTAAGCATGTGTACAATGTGGATGTCACATTAAAAATGACTGAGCGAGGAGAGCAAATGAATGGATCTGAATCAAATTTTGTGTTAACAAATCAATAAATGTAATACATCCCATAAACAATGCAGAAAACAAAAAACCACATGATCGCATCAATAGATGCTGAAAAAGTATTTAATAAAGTACAGCACCCATTTATGATACAAACACTCAGCAAAGTGAGAACAGACAGAGCATACCCCAACATAATAAAGGCAATATACAAGAAACTTACAGCCAACATCATACTCAATGGGCAAAAACTAAAAGCTTTCCCACTAAGAACAGGCACCAGACAAGGGTGTCCACTTTCACCACGTCTCTTCAACACAGTATTAGAAGTTCTAGCCACAGAGATGACAAGAAAAAGAAATAAAAGGCATCCAAAATGGAAAGGAAGAAGTAAAGCTGTCACTGTTTGTGGATGACATGATAATGTACATAGGAAACCCTACAGATTCCAACAAAAATTTGTTTGACCTAATAAATGAATTTGGCAAGACAGCAGGATATAACATTACCATTCAGAAATCGAAGGCATTTTTGTATACCAACAATGAAATATCAGAAACAGAAACTAGGAAAATAAATTCCATTTACTATAGCAGTAAGAAAAATAAAATACCTAGGAATAAACTTAACCAAGGACATAAAAGAGCTGTACTGAGAAAACTACACAACAATGAAGAAAGAAATTAAGGAAGACACAAATAAATGGAAACATATACCATGTTTATGGATTAGAAGAATTAGCATCATCAAAATGTCCATACTACCCAAAGTAATCTAAAGGTTCAATGCAATCCCTATCAAAATACCAATGACATATTTCAAAAATATAGAACAAACATTTCAAAAATTTATATGGAACCATAAACGACCATGAATAGCCTCAGCAATTTTGAGAAAGAAGAACAAAGTAGGAGGGATCACAATGCCTGATATCAAAGTATATTCCAAGACCACTGTAATCAAAAGTCTGGTACTGGCCTAAGAACAGACACAGAGAACAGTGGAACAGAACAGAGAGCCCAGCAGTAAATCCATGTCAATATGGTCAGTTATTATTTGACAAAGGGGCAGGAATATTAAATGGAGTAAAAATAGCCTCTTCAATAATGGCACTGGGAAATCTGGGCAAGTACATGCAAAAAGATTAAGCTGGACCACCAAATTACACCATATATGAAATAAACTCTAAATGGATAAAAAATTTAAAAAGAAGTAGTGATGCCATAAAAGTCCTAGAGAAAAACATAGGCAGGAAAATTTCAGCTATACCACGCAGCAATATTTTCACCAATAAATCCCCTAGGGCAAGGGATATAAAGGAAAGAATAAACAAATGGGACTACATCCAACTAATAAGCTTCTGTACAGCTAAAGAAAACATCAACAGAACGGAAAAAGAGCCAACCATATGGGAAAATATATTTGCCAATGACACTTCAGACAAGGGTTTGATCTTCAAAATATACAAAGAACTCACATGACTCCACACCAGGAAGACAAACAATCCAATTTAAAAATGGGCAAAGGACCTGAACAGGCACTTCTCCAAAGAGGACAAACAGAGGGCCTGGAGTCACATGAGAAAAACTCAACACGACTAGACAAAGATGGAAATTAAAACCACGATGAGATACCACTTCACACTGGTCAGAATGGCCATCATTAATAAATCAACAAACACAAAATTCTGATGAGGCTGTGAAAAATGGGGAACCGTAGTTCACTGTTGGTAGGAATGCAGACTGGTCCAGCCACTGTAGAAAACAATATGGAATTTCCTCAAGAAACTAGAGATGGAGCTGCCTTTCAATTCAGTGATCCCACTGCTGGGATTATATGTTAAGAATCCTGAATCACAAATTCAAAAGAACCTATGCACCCCTATGTTCACAGCAGCATTATTTATAATAACCAAGTGCTGGAAACAACCTAACTGCCCATCAATAAATGAGTGGATAAAAAAACTGTGGTACATTTACACAATATACATTTACTATGCATCAGAAAAAAAGGAGCTCCTATCCTTCACAATAGCGTGGATGAAACTGGAAAGTCTTATGCTAAGTGAAATAAGCCAGGTGGTGAAAGACAAATACCATATGATCTCATCTGTAAGTGGAACCTAATAAACAAAAGAAACAAATGAGCAAAATAGGACCAGAGACTTAGAAATAAAGAACAAACTAACAGCTACCAGAAGGTAGGGGGATAATGGGGAAAAGAAGAGGAAAGGGCAAGCCAAAGAAAACGAATAGAGGACCCATGGGCATGGACAATTGGGGGTAATTTACTGTGGGAATGGGGATGGATAGGGTGGGAGTGAGCAGTGGGGAAAAAGGCATGACAACTGAAACTGAACAACAATTAAAAAAAATAAACATGAATATGAAAATTTGCAAAAAAAATTTGCATTAAGCTTGAACATTAGCTTGGAAACTATTCGGATGACTCAGAAGGCTGCAGCTATGGGCAACTGGTGATTGGCAGCTTCATCACACAAATGCGCCCACTAATGCATCACATCTCATGCAGAATTTTTTGGTGAAACATCAAATTATCCAGGTGACTCAGATCCACTACAGCCCAGATTTGGCACTCTGAGACTTTTCCCCAAACTAAAATCACCTTTGAAAGGGAAGAGATTTCAGACTGTTCATGAAATTCAGGAAAATACAACAGGGCACCTGATGGCGAGTCGAAGAACTGTGTGAGGTCCCAAGGAGCCTACTTTGAAGGGGACTGAGGTGTCATCATCCTATGTACAATGTTTCTTGTATCTTCATCAATAAATGTCTCTATTTTTCATATTACATGGCTGGATACTTCTGGACAGTCCTCATATACATACAACATCTTTTTTATCCATTTGTCTATCAATGGACATTTAGGTTGCTTCCATATCTTGGCTATTGTAAACAATGCCACAATAAACACAGGGGTACATATGTCTTTTTGAACTAGTGTTCTGGGTTTCTTTGGATAAAAATCCACATGGAATTGCTGAGTCCTTTGCTGTTCTTTACCTAGTTTCTTGAGACAGAAACTTAAATAATTACTCTTCAATCATTCTCCCTTTCTAATATATGCATTTAAAATCAGAAATCATTGTTTCAAATGCATCCTACAATTTTCATAATTTGTATTTTCATTAATGCTCAATTTAAATTATGACTTTATTGCGATTTCTTATTTGACTCATAGTTATATAGAAGAACTGTGCTTAATTTCTAAACACCCAAAGACTATCTACTTATCCTTATGATATGCCAATTGGGTCAGTCATTTGAGAATGCTATTCAATTTTTTTGTTTTTGATTTCACGCCTGCTTATTTTGTTAGATTCCAAGAGATATTTCTTAAAATCTGCAACTGTGATGAAGGACTTGTTCTACTTCTGCTCTACTTTGTTTTATACATACTTAAATGAAATCATTAGGTAGTACAACTTTGATGATTATGCATTCCTATTGAACCAGCCCCTTCTATTGTTATGAAATGTGCCACTTTATCTCTATTAATACTTCTTGCCTTATAGTCTGCTTCGTCTAATAATGTAAATAAATACACCATCTCTTTTAGTTAGGGTTTGCATAGTGTATCTTTTTCGCATCCTTTTAGTTTCAACCTATGTGATAATATGGAGGAACGAATAATCACAGATACAAATGCATACACTATATGCTTCCATTTATCTAAAATTTAATAACAAGTAAAACTAAGGACAAAAAGTTAGGATAGTGGTTACCTCTCAGCCGGAGAAAATGAGTGGGGAGAGGCATGCAAGAAATCCATATACTTTAGATTTGTACACTATGCACCTCACTATATGATTTTAGAACTCAAGGGGTTTTTTTTGCTTTAAACCATGTTTTAAAATATTTTTAAAATTGAGGTATTACTGACATATAACATTGTATAAGGTATACAACATGTTGACTTGATACATTTATATGTTGCAATATGATTACCACTGTAGTAGTATTAACTAACATCTCCATCAAGTCAGATAATTACTAGTTCTTTTTGTGATGAGAACATTTAAGATCTAAACTCTAAAGAACTTTGAACACTGTATTATAATGTTAACTATAATCATAATGCTGTGTATTACCTCTCCGGAACTTATTCATCTGCTAACTACAAGTTTGAATTCTTTGCCCAGTATCACAATTCCCCTACCCTCTTGCCCCTGGTAAACACCATTCTACTCTGTTATTCTTAATGTTTGTTCTAAAAAAAAAAAAATGCAACTCAAATTCACCCATCAACTATAGCCAAAAGTCACTTACTTACCTAGAATCTATCAATAAGGTCTATTGATTATACCTCTGAAATATATCTCATAACCATCTAGATCTCCTCCAACTCTACTGCCATCCCTGTAATTCAATTTACCTTAACATTTCACCTCAGCAGTTTTAAAAAGTTATCTAATTTGATTTCCCAGCTTCCATTCCCATCCTCTGTTGTTCTTTCTCCTCACAGGAATCAAAGCAATTTTTAAAAAAAAAACAATTACATCTTTAGCTTTAAAATCTTTTCATGGCTCCCCATAATTTCAACAAAAGCCAAACTCACTTAACTTCATCTAGAAACCCTGAAGAATTAACTTGTGTTCCAATCTCTGAATTCATTTTATGCCACTAGATCCATTCTCACTATAATCTAGAGACATTGACCTGTTTTCAATTATTTTAACATATTAAGTTCTCTTCCATTTCATGACCTAGAATATTCATTATTTACTTCATTTATTTCAGGTCATCTCTCAAAATTTGAGTTTCTCAGAGAAATATTCATGGATCTACAAACTCAAAATCCAGTATTTCATTAGCTTCTTTCAAAGAACCCATTCGTTTATTTATAGCACATAGCCCCATTTATCTATATTATACACAAATACACATACACACGCACCTGTATGTACACATGGTATATGTATGTATATGTATATGCATTTAGAGAGCCATGAACCTTGTGCCTATTTTATCACTGTTCATTCAAACACCAAGCACAGGTTCTGACACAGGCTCTGTGTTTAATAAACAGTTCCTGAACAAGTGACTAAATTCTGACTCTCACCTCAAGACCCAGGGGAAAACATATTGCTCCACTAGGCTCCATATTGCCATTGCCTTGCCTGGGTAAGTGTCTTAAATGACAGGCTTAAACATCAAGTGGTTGAAAGTTAACAGCTCACTAATAACAAACAAGAATGGACAAAATTATGAAGATTTCCTTTCACAGGAGTTCAATACATATTCATTACAAGTCCAAGTGCACAGATACCTAATGGTGCATGAAGACATGAAGCCTCTATGAGGCCTCATGGATGTAGAGAAGAGAAAAACTCAAAAAAACTACACAAATCAGCTAGTGAGTTTAAGACATACTGATGCTATCTATTCTTTCACATCTCCAAAGGCAACTAGAATGGGCTGACATCAGGTTTATCTGTATGAAAAAATCAACAAAAACAACACCAAAGATAGTAATATATTACATGGTAGAACCTGAATTTTAGTAGTATCCTTATAATGATGTCGCTAATTGTTACTGATGAAGAACCTCCACATCTACAAAGAGGACAGACAGTGTGACATAGTTAAGAACAAAACTCTCCCCTAACAGCAGTGAAATTCACTGACCTTTACTCCATATTTTACTTTCCCGGCATAATGCTTTATGGTGAAAGCAGGCTCCATCACAGCTGGAAATTCAATGTAAGAATTCTCTTCATGTTGATGCTTAAATTTGTCTAGCAATGTTTGATTTGTAGCCTGTGGAAAGCTGAATTAAAATGCAAGCAAAGACACTTAAGTAACATGCTGTAGTTAATACCATCTTTTTTTTAAAAAAAATACATTATTTACGTTGCCATCTTAAAAACTTACCAAATTACAAAGAGTTTTCACTTATACTGCCTAAATTAATTCACAACAAAAGTGAGTACAACAAGAATTAGTGTCCCTATTTTATAGATGAGGGATCAAAAAGTTGTCATTTGCCCAAACTCACACTTTGAAAAAAGAACTAAAAAATTAATTCAGGTCTTTAGGTATTTAGCTTAAGCTGCATTCAGTTGCACTCCTATAAAACCTATAGGATAGTAAAAACCACATCACATGTTGTTTGGGGCCAAGAACATCCAAAAAGGAAATGATGTCTCAATTTGAATAAGTCCTTTATATCCACAGCCACTTTTGTTTTCTTATTGCTTCATATATAAAGTAGAAATTTTCTTGCTCATACAAGTTACTATATATTTTTATATTATAGCTAGTATTTCAAATATCAATGGGGTTGTACTCACTGATGAGCATTTCTCATCCAGGAATCAAATAATATTTATTACAAAGTAATTACATAATAGTAAATACAGGAATATAAAAGGTCAGAAGACAAAAACATCACTAATCATTGAGAATAATAGAAAGGTTCATCGGAGTAATAGGAGTCAAGTATGAGCTACATGTCAAAGGCTGGGTAGGAGCTGAAAACAGAAAAAAACAGTACTGAGAAAGGAGAGAACAAGTGTCTTTCATAAAATAGTTTCATTTAATAGCAGCTGACTGAAAAAATAAGAAGTAATGTGACATGAGTAAAGATGCTGAATATGAAATCTAATGTGGAAAAATGATTGCAAAATTATAACAAAAATGGTTAATTATGTAGTACATATTGGAATCAGAAAGGAAAATGGCCTTTGGTGTCAGTCATAGTTGTAATATAGGTTACCAGCTGTCTGTAACCTTGGGCAAGCTGGGAGGTAAATTTTAAGAATTGTTTCCTAATCCATAAAGTGAGTAAAATGAAATATCACAGTGCTATTAGAATTAAATAACACTAATCAAATATCTAACCCTAGCTGGTATCATATAAGGATGATGTAAATGTCATCTACTTATTTTGCCAACATTGCCATTTTCTTAGTCACCTAGGCCTGCTTTTATATTCAAATACAAGCAATTCTTCAAAACATCACCATCTGGCTCCTCCTTTCCATTTTAGAACTCTAAAGCCCTTCTAGAATGAATTACATTCAGAATTTCAAACACTACAGCAACAGCCTTAATAATAGTTCCAGTGGGTTCTAATCTTATTTCAAGTCACCACATCAAGATTCAAAACAAACTTCCTTACAATAGTACTTTAATCATGTGCCTCCCCTACTCAGGAAAATTTATGGATCACCAAGGCACACAGATGGAATCCAAGCTCCTAAGCCTAGACCACCCCAACCTCTGCAAACCTATGCCTCACTACTGAGACAAGAGATAAAAAGTTGGGAAAATTCCTTGGCAAGTGGAATAGAGAAGCTGAGACAGATAGCCTAACACAGTGGCCCAACAATTTACAGCCAGGTGCAGAGGGTCACCAGGGCAGAAGGCCCCCAGTGTCTGGCAGGGGGCAAAACTGGGAAAACAAGGATACCACCCCCAGGGTAAACATTACTCCTCTGGCCTTTCCTCCCTGGAGATAACATCAAGACCTCAGTTGTATTTCAGATGCAGATTGAGAAAAACAGCAAAACCAGGTGGGGACACCAGAACCAACTGCAATAACTAAAGACCCCCTGTCACTGAACAACCAGTGGAGTCCACAACCCTAAAAGGGCAACACTGGAGAATTGTGAATATTCTTCTGAAACCCTCCCTAGATCTGCTCTAAGATTCCCAACTTCAAGAAAGAGATAAAATACTCAAGACAAAGGACTGGGGAGCAGCCCCAGGCAATTCTTTTCCTTTGTTCTCCACACTCTTCTTTCTTCACAGGTAAGGTCTACTAAACTCTAAAGCAATGAGCAGCTAGCAGTTCATCCCAGGCTTATCCCCTAAACCAGTCCCTACGGCCCATTTTCTCTGACTCTCCAGTGAGCTAAGGCAGCCTAGCCTTGGCTCTCTTGTTGCTTCTTCCGTGCTAAGCCTTTCTTGCCACTTTCAGCAGACCCATTCTCTCCCTTGAGGCCTTGAGGATGTACTAATAAATCTCTTACTCATCCACTTTTCCCTCACTGATCTGTAATTCTTTACTACATCAGTGACAAGAACTCAGTACCAGTAACACAACTCTTCTCTTCAGGAAAGATGCTCACCTCGTTTTCTCTAGGTAAGGATTTATTTATCTTCTAATCCTCTGATAATCAAAATGCTTGTGATTTATTTCTCTGCTACTGTTAAATGGAGGAAAGAAATATTCAAAGAAAGGAAGACAGACATGAGAAGTGTTTATTCCAAAGGAAAGTTGTCCACATGTCCCGCACTCAACGGACATTTGTGGGTGCATGCTACATCATCAAGCTTGAAACAGAAACAAATCAGACATTACTGCTCATTCCAAAGCTCTTCATCTAGAATTCCCCCAAAGGCTATCTGCAAGGGCAGCCTTAGTGTTTCTATGCATATATTGTAGAAAGTACCTCTGGAGCTTTTAAAAATACCAATGCCTGGGCCCCACCTCCTGTGGCTCTACAGAATTGAAGCTAAGTAGTGCCCTATCAGTATTACTTACAGGTGCTCCAGGTAAATTTGATGAGCAGGCCGGACTGACAACACACCACCCTAAATGAATGCTCTGCTCTTTACCTTCAGTTTCTTAAAATTCAGATTCTGATTCATGAAATCTGGGGTGTAAGTGAAAGATTCTGCATTTCTAACAAGCTTCAAGAAGCTACCACTGTTGTTGTCAGCAGATCACATTTTGAGTACTATAGGATTGAAAACACTCTTAACACGCTATTCCTATCTGACTTTGCTTACACTATTACTCCTCTGAATTCCACACTGCACGCATCTTTTATCACATAGCTTTAAAAACTTGTCCAAGGTCAAATGGCCAGTAGGAAATTAGACACGATTAAACAAGATGTCTGATTTCAAACACATGCGCCTAAAGCACTATAAACACACCACATGAAAAAGGAACACCACTGAAGATACATTTCACGCAACATATTCTCTATATAACAAAATATTTTGAGGTAAAATACTCAGTTTAATGATTCCCAAAATGGCTCTTCCTGCATGTGACTAATTTATTGTCAATCCCTCCTTAAAGGTACATGCTTTGCATATTCTGGGATATTAAAGCACAGAAATGATTCATAAATTGAGGTTTGTTAAAATTTTATGGAGGACTAAATACAGAAATATAATTGAAGGGACAACTATCAAGAGGTTATTTAGTCTAGTCTCCCACCTACAATAATACCCTGATAGATGATGCAAACTAATTACTATAATGGGTAATTTTATTACTTTATGAAGCAGTTGCTAATCAGCCTTAATGATTAGAAACCTATTCCTTAAACTGAGTTAAAATGTATCCCTGTAATTTCTAGCCCTGGCTTTAACCCCACAAGCTTTTAGGTAACAACAAAGAGGTGACACTCTCTTCACTGGGCAATACTTATATCTATGTGAGGTACCATCTGTCCAGGGGAACAGTCTTCACATAAAAGACGTTCACTTGAAGAATGACAGGACAGACAAGACTCCTTTGCTCTACAATTATGTATCGACAATCTCAATTGCTGTTCATAACCAACTTAAGATATAGAGCAGACAACATTGCCATTTGTCATCATCATTTCCTTTTTCTATGCCAGAACACTGAGAAACAAGGACATTAAAGAGATTTTCCAGTTAATAGAGATAGGACACAAATCTGAAATTCTAAGTGTACAGTCTAAGTATTACTGGGAAGCAACATAGGACATACATTAAAGCACAAGATTACTAGTCAAAAATATCTGAAGGGTATATATCTTAGGTCTACCATTTATGACCTAAATAACATTTCTTGAATTGTTTCAAGTTTTTTGTTCTCTCTTCTTCTTTTAATCTTCCCCTGAGGACATTTTACTGATTTTAGACAGAGGAAGAGGAAAAGACAGGGAGACAAACATTGATGTGTAAAACATACATCTGTTGTCTCTCACACACAACACAATTGGAGACAGACCCACAACCCAGGCATATAATAATGATTTAGTGATAATGAACTCCTTTAGCTTTTTCTTCTCTGAGACATTCTTTATCTGCCCTTCGATTCTAAGTGATAGCTTTGCTGGGTAGAACAGTTTTGGCTGTAGGTCCCTGCTTTTCATGACGTGGAAAATTTCTTACCAATCTCTTCTAGACTGCAAAGTTTCTTTTAAGAAATCAGCTGACAGTCTTATGGGAGTTCCCCTGTAGGCAAATAATTGTTTTTCTCTTGATGCTTTTAAGATTCTCTCTTTATTTTTACTCTTGGCATTTTAATTATGATGTGTCTTGGAGTGGGCCTCTTTGCATCCATCTTGTTGGGAACTCTCTATGCTTCCTGGACTTGCATGTCTATTTCCTTCACCAAATCAGGGAAGTTTTCTTGCATTATTTTTTCAAAAGCATTCCCAATTTCTTGCTTTTTCTCTTCTTCTCTCATTCTGGAACCTCTAAAATGCTGTCCCCCAACTCTCATCATTAAGCCAGGTATTTCAGTTCCTCCCTATATACCCCTGGTACTTTTCAAGCTGCTACCCTGGTGCTGGAGTTCACAGGGAGAGAGTCTGACTAAATCCATGTGTGGGTTCTTTAAGAGGAACTGCTCAAGACTCAAGAAGTTTCTCCCACCAACTCAATCCCTGCTGGTTTTTACAGCCAGAAGTCATGGGGACTGTCTTCTTGGCCTTGGAACCCTGGGCTACAGGGCCTGGTGTGGGGTTGGGACTCCTTGCTCCCGAGATAGCCCTCCCGAACTTTTATTCACCACACATGGATATGTGACCAGCCTGTTCCACGTCTTCACCCCTCCTACAAGTCTGGAAGGATGTGGTTTCTTTAATTCTGGATGTAGTTGTCAGATTTCCATTCAACTCAATATCTGATGGTTTTGTGTGATGGTTGTTCTATATTTTACTTGTAATTTTGATGTGGTTGTGCAAAGAGACAAGAAGTGTTCGCCAACACCTCCATCTTGACCAGAAGTCTAGAATCTAGTCATTAACTTTAAATTGCCCCATACGAGCATGATGTATGAAAATTCTCCCTATGACAGCAAGTCCCCAATATTTTATATCCTAGTTTAATGGGTATAATATTAACCTAGATATCAGGTGATCTAATTGAATGTCTAAATATTTTACTAAAAAATCACAGAAAACACACACACTGTCCAAGACTTTGGTTTCTTCAATTCTAAATGTTCCATTTATTAAGATAATTTAACTATAAATAATACTTCACAGAGCACTGACAACACTCTGGAGGATGTTAAGTGAAGCTTTATTTCTGAAGCTTAGAGATAAGTTTGGTATATTAAGCTGTATTAATAAAGGATGGTAAATATTGGCATATGTCAGTTGTGGCAGCATCACTAATCTATCATGCTATGTTTTTGCTAAACATGAAAATAGCAAACACATCTCACACATAAACTCAATTCAAGAAAACAAGAACAGACAAACACAAAATGCATTAATGCCAACAAATTTAAGATCAAAGTAACTTTGTAGAAGAAAGCTAGACAAAAAAATTTTTAATAAGTTACAGAGGTCCACCCAATTTTCCTAGAAACACACAAATACATACACACATAAAATGCATACAGGGAAAACTTTGGCTCTTTATTTCATAATGTTAGAAGAAACCCAAGAGCAGAGACATAAAAAGCCCAAATGGCCTATAACAAAATTGAAAAATATCATACTCACTTGCTTTCTTCATCTAAAAGATGGAGGAGTCCCGTCGGTTTCTTGCTAATAAGATTTATACAACAGGTATTATCAATATAATCTATATTGTGCCAGCTGATACCTTCGGCTCTATATTCTTCCTAGGAAATAACAAATTAACAATTTATTCATCTTGCAGAAAATAATAGGTATATGATAAGAGGAACTGAAAAACTTTTAACAGGCTTGAAAACAATCTGAGGTTTTGTCTTTTAAATCACTAAAATACACAAAGACTGTAATTTCTCTTGTATAAAATCTTGATACAGTATATGTCTGTTTCCTTTAAAAAGTACATACAACCAAATATTTTTTATTAGAATCCTACTTGTGATACCACTCAGATCAAAATTTGGGGTTGAATTTGTTCATTTAGCCAATCTATCTCATGACTGCACTGAAGAAAAACATAAAATGAAGAAGCTTAATTTCTTCCATGTAATTCTAAATCATCAACATGAAACAAGCATTTGTTGCATCATCAACAATGAATTTAATAAAACAAAGTCTGGGGAAAGCGGAAAAGCAAGACCTCCAGTGATTACTGATATAAATCATATAGATTTCATTTAAACTTAACTTTAAGCCATATAAAACCCCTAGAATATTTCCCAAAAAATAAGGTTTCAAATTCCACAATTTAAAAACTAAAAGCTCAGGCCTTGAACAACTACTCAAAACCCTCTTACAATGCCCCTATTATTCTTTATTACCTCTCTGTACTGAAAAATAATTTTTATTCATCATTGTGATGCTTTTACTTTTCAACTCTTTCCCAGAAAGATGTCCCTGAGAATAGAAGGAGACAAGTTTCTATACTGCAGGAATATCTGGGCATCATGAAAATATTATGTTCACATGATGGTTTTAGTATTCACTGAAAACAGTTGCACACTTCTCTGCAAACCTGGCAATTATGTGAAATGGTGATTTGGGCATTTCATCATTCTTTCTATATTATTATCATCCTGTGAAGAAAAATGACCCTAATATAAATTATAATTATTCTCATGGGATAAAGCAAATGCTTAATTTTTTCTTTTAATTAAAAATTTCACAAGTTAAAAAAAAGCCACTTGACCAAATAAATGAATTTAGCAAAACAGCAGGATACAAAGTCAATATTCAGAAATCCAAGGCATTTTTTGTACACCAACAATGAAATATCAGATATAGAAATCAGGGAAAACATCCCATTTGATATAGCAACAAGAAAAATAAAGTACCCAGGAATAAACCTAACAAAGGAGGTAAAAGACCTATACTCAGAAAACTACACAACAATGGAGAAAGAAATTAAGGAAGACACAAACAGAAGCATGTATCATGTTCATGGATTGGAAGAATTAACATCATCACAATGACTATACTACGCAAAGCAATTTATAGATTCAATGCAATCCCTATTAAAGTACCCATAACATATTTCACAGATATAGAACATTTCACAAATTTATATGGAACCATAAACAACCCTGAATAGCTGCAGCAATTCTGAGAAAAAAGAACGAAGCAGGAGGGATTCACAATACCTGATATGAAACTGTATTACAAGGCCACTGTAATCAAAACAGTCTGGTACTGGCCTAAGAAGAGACACGTTGACCAATGGAACAGAACAGAGAGCCCAGAAATAAGCCCAAGTCTCTATAATCAATTAATATTTGACAAAGGGGGAAGAAGCATAAAATGGAGTAAAAATGGCCTCTTCAAAAAATGATGTTGGGAGATCTGGACAGATACATGCAAAAAAATGAAACTCGATCACCAACTTACACCGTACACAAAAATAAATTCGAGGTGGATAAAAGACTTAAATATAAGTTGTGACACCGTAACAGTCCTAAAGGAAAACATTGGCAGGATAATCTCAGACATTCCACACAGCAACATCTTCACTGTTATGTCCCCTAAAGCAAAGGACATAAAGAATAAAGAATAAACAAATGGGACCTCATCAAGTTAAAAATCTTCTGCATGGCTAAAGAAAACAGCATTAAAATGAAAAGACAACGAACTATATGGGAAAACATATTTGTCAATGATACCTCAGACAAGGGTTTGATCTCCAAAATGTACAAAGATTTCACACAACTCCATTCCAGGAAGCAAACAACCCAATTACAATGGCAAAAGACCTGAACAGACATTTCTCCAAGAGGACATACAGAGGGACCCAGAGACATATGAAAAGATGCTCAGCACCACTAGCCATCAGAGAGATGCAAATTAAAACCACAATGAGATACCACTTCACACTGGTCAGAATGGCCATCATAAACAAATCAACACACAAGTGTTGGAGAGGATGTAGAGAAAAGGGAACCCTAGTGCACTGCTGTTGGGAATGCAGACTGGTGCAGCCACTGTGGGAAACAGTATGGAATTTCCTCAGAAAACTAAAAATGGAACTGCCTTTAGACCCAGCAATTCCACTGGGGATTATACCCTAAGAGCCCTGAAACACCGATCTAAAAGAACCTATGCACCCCAATGTTCATAGCAGCACAATTTACAATAGCCAAGTGCTGGAAGCAGCCTAAGTGCCCATCAGTAAATGAGTGCATCAGACAACTATGGTATATTTACACAATGGAATTCTGCGCAGCAGAAAAGAAAGAAGGAGCTCCTACCCTTTGTGACGGCATGGATGGAACTGGAAAGCATTATGCTAAGTGAAATAAGCCAGGTGGTGAGGGAAAAATACCATATGATCTCACCTTTAACTGGAATGTAATCAACAAAAGAAAAAAGCAAACAAAATATACCCACAGACATTGAAATTAAGAACAACCTAACAATAGCCAGAGGGGAAGAGTGAGGGGACAGTAGGGGGAAGGGTTTTCAGGAACTACTATAAAGGACACATGGACAAAACCAAGGGGGAGGGTGTAAGCAAGGGAGGGAGGTGGGTTTGCCTGGGGTAAAGGGCAATCGTGGGGTGAAAATGCAGACAACTATTTTCGCCCCACAGTTGAACAACAATAAAGTAATTTTGAAAAATGAAAATTAAAAGTTCCACAAGTGAGACTTCTAGTCAAGATGGCAGAATAGGGATATGCAGTACTTTCACCTTCTCCCACTCCCACATAAAAAGTACAACTAAATTATGAAATGGCCATCATTGAGAACCATCTTTAAACTAGCAGAACAGAAGTTCTGTAACTAAAGATATACAGAAGAAGCCATGTCAAGACCAATAATAGGAGGGGCAGTAACACAAACACAGCTGGACCCATACCCACAGGTAAAAGTCAGGAGAAATCTCTTGGCTACAGAGGTCCCCCAAGGAGTGAGGGGTCTGAGCCCCACACAAGGCTTCCCAGCCCAGAGTTCCAGTACCAGGAAAAGAAGTTCCAATAACCTCTGGCTCAAAAATACCACCAGGGTAGTGGCTAAGTGAGACAAAGGTTCTCAATTCCCAGGCATTCCTGTTAAAGGGCCTACAAACATATTTACTTCCTGACAGACTCAATCACTCTGAGCTCCAGCACTGGAGCAGCAACTCAGTAAGTGCTAGGGACATACAGGGAGAAACTGAGTTTTCTGGCCAAGGCAAGGTTTGGAGAAGTAGCATTCTCCCAGACAAAGGTGCTGGTAAACTCCATTGTTCCTTTGTTGAGCACTCCCTCCACCCAACCTACATGTTCAGGTCAGCGCCAGTTCTGAATATCTATAAATTTGGCTAATGTCCTGCCTGCTGATCCCTGAGACCCCTCCCTACACAACTTACGAGCCCACCCAAGCCTCTTCCAGTGTCTTTCCAATCAGACAGCCTGTCTCAGCTAGCACTGGGAACTGTCAAAATCTTTCATAAGTTCCCAAAGCCCAAGCCCTGGATGGTGTGCCTCAGTAGATTGAGTACCAGCCTATGAACTGAAAGGTCACTGCTTCGACTCCCAGTCAGGGCATGCCTGGGTTGCAGACCAGTTGCCTGGCTGGGGTGTGCAAGAAGCAACCAACTAATGCTCCTCTCACACATTGCTGTTTCTCTACCTCTCTTTTTCACTCCCTTCTGCTTTCATGAGAATCAATAGAAAAAAATTTTTAAGAAAATCTATTTGAATATATAATAATGGAAAACTTCCCTAATTTGGCAAATAAAACAGACACACAAGTCCAGAAAGCACAGAGTCCCAAACAAGATGAAGCAAAAGAGGCTCACATCAGGACACATCATGATTAAAAAAAAATACCAAAGGTTAAAAACAAAAAGAAAATCTTAAAAGAACATGAGAAAAGCAGTTAGTAACCAACAAGGGAGCTCCCAGAACACTGCTGACTAATTTCTCAACAGATTTTTGCAAGCCAGAAAGGACTAGCATGAAACATTTAAAGTGATGAATGTTTTGTGCCAAGGACCTAGAACCAAGATTAATCTACTCAGCAAGGCTATCATTTACAATCGAAGGACAAAGAGCGAGCTTCCTAGACAAGAAAAAGCTACAGGAGTTCATCACCACCAAACCAGTATTACAAAAAATAAATAATATGAATAATAAAATGGCAATAACTCAACACTTATCAATAATCACTTTAAATGTTAGTAAATTAAATGGTCTAATCAAAAGTATAGGGGGACAAATGGATAAAAATACAAGACCCATATATATGCTGCCTACAAGAGACCCAATTCAGGTCAGTAAGACACATAAAGACAAAGTATAGGGATGGAAAAAGATATTTCATGCAAATAGAAAAAAACAAAGAAAAGCTGGGATAGCAATATTTATATCAGACAAAACAAACTTTTAAACAAAGGCTATAACAAGAAACAAAGAAGGGCCTGGCAATTCCACTCCTGGGTATTTATCCAAAGAAACCCAAAACACTAACTCAAAAAGACATAATCCCCTATATTCATTGTAGCATTATTTACAATAGTCAAGATATGGGAGTACCTAAGTATCCATTGATAGTCAAATAAATAAAGAAGATGGAATATGACTCAGCTTTAAAAAAGAATAAAATATTGGACTTCCTGTCAAAATGGAGGCATAGGTAGATATGCTTCACTTCCTCGCACAACTATAAGGATAACAACCAATCTAAAAACAAACAAAAAGAACAAACAGAAATGCCATAAAATCTAACTGAATGGAAGTTCGACAGCCAAGCAGTTAACGAAGAAACACTCATCTAGATGACAACAAAGTGGCAAAGCAGCTTGCCCCACCCTGGTGAAAACCTAAGGCTCCACCCCTTACAATGTAACAGGCGTGCTGATAAATTGAGGAGACAAAGAAATATGGTCCAAATGAAAGAACAGATCAAAACACCAGGAAAAGAACTAAGCGACAAGGAGATAGCCAACCTATCAGATACAGAGTTCAAAACACTGGTAATCAGGATGGTCACAGAAATTATTGAGTACGGATGCAAAATAAAGGAAGAAACGAGGCTATACATAGTGAAATAAAGAAAAATGTACAGGGAACCAACAGTGAAGGGAAGGAAACTGGAACTCAAATAAATGACTTGGTACAAAAGGAAGAAGTAAACATTCACCCAGAAGAGAAAGAAGAAACAAGCATTCGAAAAAATGAGGAGAGGCTTATGAACCTCTAAAGGCAACTTTAAATGAACAACATCTGAATCACAGGGGTCCAGAACAAGAAAGGAAGAGCAAAAAACGGAAAACTTATTTGAAAAAATGAGAACTTACTGAAAACAAAAGAAAACCTCCCCAATGTGGTAAAGGAAATAGACATACATGTCCAGGAAGCACAGAGAGTCCCAAACAAGTTGGACCCAAAGAGGACCACACCAAGACACATCATAATTAAAATACCAAAGGTTAAAGATAAAGAGAGAATCTTAGAAGCAGCAAGAGAAAAGAAGAGAGTTACCTGCAAAGGATTTCCCACAAGACTATCAGCTGATTTCTCAAAAGAAACTTTGCAGGCAAGAACGGACAGGCAAAAAGTATTCAAAGTGATGAAAAGCAAGGACCTACATCCAAGATTACTCAATCCAGCAAAGCTATCATTAAGAATGGAGGAGCAGATAAAATGCTTCCCAGACAAGGTTAAAGCTAAAGGAGTTCATCATTACCCAGCCCTTATTACATGAAATGTTAAAGGGACTTATTTAAGAAAAAGAAGAGCAAAACTATGAATATTAAAGTGACAATGCTCACAACTATCAAAAACTAAATCTAAATAACAAAAACAAAAATGAACTATGCAAACAACTAGAACAGAAACAGGATCACAGGTATCGAGATCACATAGAGGGTTATCAGCAGGGAGGGATAAGGGGGAGAATGGGGGAAAAGTATAATTGGTAGGCACTAAATAGACAGGGGGATGTTAAGAACAGTATAGGAAATGGAGAAGCCAAAGAACTTACATGCACAACCCATGGACAGGAACTAGGGACGGTGGACTGTTAGAGGGAAGCAGGATACCAAGTGGAGAGGGGCCAAGGGAGGAAAATGGGGACAACTGTAATAGCATAATCAATAAAATATACTTTTTCATAAAGATTTTATTTATTAAGCCCTGGCTGGCGTAGCTCAGTGGATTGAGCTCGGGCTGGGAACCAAAGTGTCCCAGGTTCGATTCCCAGCCAGGGTACATTCCTGGGTTGCAGGCCATAACCCCCAGCAACCGCACATTGATGTTTCTCTCTCTCTCTCTCTCTCTCTTTCTCTCTCTCTCTCTCTCTCTCCCCCTTCTCTCTCTAAAAAGAAATAAATAAAATCTTTAAAAAAAAAAAAGATTTTATTTATTTTAGACAGAGGGAAAGGGAGAAAGAAAGGGAGAGAAACAACAATGTAGAGTTGCCTTCCACCCACCCCTACTGGAACCTGACCTGGCCCACAACCCAGGCATGTGGCCTGAGTGGGAATGGAACCACCAACCCTTTGGTTCGTAGGCCAGCTCTCAATCCACTGAGCCATACAAGCCAGGGCTAAAATATACTTTTTAAAAAAGTAATAAAACCAGTTACCATGAAACCCAGTTATTACAAACTCCATCTGTACTGGGAAATACCTTCTTGGTGTTTTTTTTTTTTCCCTAACAAGTGGCATTTTCTTGATATGATTTTTTAAATATTTTGAATTTCAAAATAGTGGTTACGAACAATATTTGTGTAGTTAGCTTCTGTTCTTTCATAATACTTCATATAAAAATAACTTCAGCTGTAACCTAAAATTAAAGTCTTTAAACAATGGCAGATGTTAACTAAAAAGCAGATATACTAATTTAGTTTGCTGTATGATGATAGCCTAATAAAAGCTTCACAACCTTTCTTTTGTCCTAACTCAAAAAGTATGCCAGGCCCTGGCCAGTGTGGCTCAGTTGGTTGGAACATCATCCCATAACCCAAAGGTCACATGCCTAGGTTCCCAGTCAGACACATACATGCCTAGGTTGCAGGTTCAGTCCCCAATCAGGGCATGTATGGCAGACAAATGACTGATGTTTTACTCTCACATCAATATGTCTCTCTGTCTGTCTGTCTGTCTGTCTGTCTGTCTGTCTGTCTGTCTGTCTCTGTCTGTCTCTCATCAATAAATGTGAGGATAAAGAGCTTCCCAGACAAGAAAAAGCTTCAGGAGTTCACCACAACTAAAACAGTACTATATAAAATATTAAAAGGTCTTCTTTAAGAAGAAGATAAAGAATATGAATAAAAAGGTAAAAAATACATACATATCAACAATTGAATCTAAAAAACAAAATAAAGAAACAAGCAGAATAGAAACAGAATCACAGATACAAAGAATGTCTTGAGGGTTGCCAGATGGAGGGGGGTTGAGGGGATGGATGAAAAAGGTGAAAAGATTAGTACAAATTGGTAGTTCCAGGAACATTCATGGGGATGCTTAGAACAGCACAGGGAACAGGGTAGCCAAATAACATACATACATGACACATGGACACGGACAATGGTGTGGGGATTGCCTAGGGTGGGGGGCTAGGTGGAGGAGGAGAAAGGGGGAAATACTGGGACAACTGTAATGGCATAAACAATACAATTTTAAAAATAAAGTAAAGGTAAAAATAAAAGAAATTATGTTGGAGTCCTGGAATATGTGTTAAGTCAAAAATTTTACCCACTTACATATGTTTACAACTTATTGAAGCAAAAAAGAGTGTGTAAAACTATAGTGACCAATATAGTTTTGTTCATATTATCTATTCACCAGAAAAATAAAAGATGAATCACATGTAAAAAGAAATGTCTAATTACTATGTTGTACACCTGCAATTAATATAGTATTGTATGTCAACTGTAATTGAAAAATTAAAAACTTATTTAAAAACTTTTTTTCACAAGTATTGCTATATAATGGTCACCTCCAAGTGGCACTAAGAAAGTTTTTTCCTCCTTCTTCTTTTACATAGCATGGCTAACAAGTGTACTAGGTAGTACAAACATGTGGACTTTTATAGACATTACTAGCAGTCCAAAATTCCAACCCATCCCCTCCCTGATGATGATGAATCTTGCCCAATGTTAACTATTATCCTAACTTCTAATAGCAGTGACAAGATTCACCTTTTTGAAAATAGTATGTAAATAAAATCATACATACATATTTTTTCATCTGGCTTTTTTTACTCAACATTATGTTTCAGAGACACATTCATGTTACTGGATTCATTCATTTTAATTGCTATAGAGTAGAGGTTGTTGAACACCACATTTTCTCATTTATACATTACGTATGGCTGCTATCTCAATATAACAGCAAAGTTGAGACCATATACCCGCCTAAAATCCAAAGATTTATGTAGCTGTTCCTTGACAGAAAAAGCATGCCAAAATCTGCTACATAGCATTAGTTCTCAAACTTTAATGTGCAACAGCATCACATACAGGGCTTGTTAAAACACAGACTGCTGGGCCCTAAGCCCAGAATTTCTGAATAGATATACGGTGGGTCCAATATTTGCATTTCTAACAAGTTCCTTGTTGATGCTGGTGTTACCACTAGGGGTAAGGGAAGAAAAAACTTTGAGAACCAATGTTGTAAAAAGTATTTAAATGCAATTTATTCCCCACTGTACTGTCGACAGACATTACACTCATTTCTAATTTTGGGCCATTAAAAATAATGCCATTTTGATAATTTCTGCACAAAACTTTTGGTGTATGTTTACATGCATTCTGAGAGTGAAAACACCAGCTTATAATCTACACTCGTATAACCTCAGAAGATACTTCCTAACAACTTTCTAAAATGGTTATACCGAACTATGCACTCACCACCAGTGTATGGGACTTCCTCATGCACAGTATCTCCCTAATTCTGCTTTTCATTTTAGCCATTCTGGTGAATATCTAGGGGTATCTCATTGTGGTTTTAATTTTTACTTCCCTGGTGACTAATAAGAAATCTTCTCCATTTTCACTACCTCACATGCCTATATTCATGATAAAAAACTCTAGAAAACATCCTTGCCTTGCTCTCAATCTTAGGGGGAAAGTATTCAGCCTGTCTCAATTAACTATGACATTACCTGTAAATTTTTTGTGAATGTCTTTTATCAAGACATTCCCTTCTATTTCTAGTTCACTAAGGGATTTCTTTCTTTTAACATGAATATATATGTAAGTTTATCAAGTATATTTTATACTTCTATTGAAATCACCATGAGGTTTTTTGGGGGTTTTTTCATTTGGGTAACAGATGAATTAAATTGATTGAAGGTTAAATGTTAACTCACATCAAAAAAATCCTCCACTTGGTTCTAACATATTACTCTTTTATATTAAATCTTGCTGAAAGTAATTTGCTAATATTTGTTTAAAAATTTTTAATCTTTGTTTAGGAGTAAAATTGACTTTAATTCCCACTTCTAATATCCTTGACAGATTTGAATATCAATGTTCTCTTGGCTCCCTAAAATGAGTTGAAAATTGTCGCTTTTTCGCTATTTCACATTACAATTTATGTCAAACTGGTATTATTTCTTCTTTCATGTTTCACTGGTGAAGCCATCTTAGCTTACAATGTTCTTTATGGAAATATTTTTAATTACATATTCAATTTTTTAATAGTTACAGATTTTAAATTTGTATTGCCTATATGTCAGTTTTGGAAAGTATTTTTTCATATTATTTCATAAGCCTACTTATAAACATAAAGTTGTTTCAACTAATGGGGTCTCAACCTAAGCTTGTGGAGGTTGCCAGGGGGCTCCTCTTTGCTGTTGAATCTGGAGAAAATCCTGTTCAGCTTCTCAGATTCTCAAGCCTTGACTCCTTCAGAATCAGTAGCTCTCTACCAGAGTAGAGAAGTCCACAAATGTTGGGCTCATCTCCCTGAGTTTCCTTCTTACAGATCTAAGAGCTGTAAAACTTTACTTGTTTGAAGGTACTCAAATATATTGGCAAGTTTGATCAAAATGTCCTAGTCTGACATCCCCAGAAGTGAAATAGACAAAAGAAAAATTCACTAGACTATCAACTCCTCAAATAAGATCCCTGCACTCAAAGTTTCTATCTTCAATACCAAGACAGTGCCTGACACTATCATTACTTTACTTATTGACGAAACAATGACCTGAAGGATAATTCTAAGCAAGTAAAGGAACTAAGAAGAGAGTACTATTAAAAATAAGGACAAGAAATATATTTTCAAATCACAGAATCCTCTTTTGGTCTCTCTCTTATTCCACATTCTCTCTAACAAAACCCTGATTCAGGATTCAGTCACTCACCCACACTACTTCATTTGGCTCATAGATTATGCCCTTCCCTCAGTTCACTTCTCTTCAGTCCATCTTCCCCATTTCCAATTCAGATCCTCTGCTAAAGATACTTCAAATGCCTCCTCATTCTCTAAAGAAAAAATTCTAATCTTCTCTTTATGGTATACAAGGCACAAAACTATCTGACCTTAGGCTATCTCATGAAACTTACCTTTCTTCCTGCCTACATTCTACATTTTGTATCCCATATTTTAGCTACACAGAACTATTTTCATTTCATCAAAAGTGCTGTGCCATTTTATGTCTCACAGTTTTAAGGATATTGTTATCTTTGTTTAAAATATCTTTTCACCACTGACAATCTGATAAACTCAACCTTCTATTCAAAATTATACTCCAGATTCATCCTTGGGAAATTTTTGCAGACCTTCAGGAAGTCCTAATCAACTTCACCCTTTATATCACTACTTTACCCTATGTCTAATTATAGCACTTACTATCCTACATTGCAATTATTACATCTTATGCACTTAAGTACTACTTTTGAACAAACTGTAAAGGTGTACTTCAATAATATCTTCAAGATGTTTTCTACCAAAGAATCTTTGCTAATTTTCTATTTCTCCATTTTCAAACATTTTTATCCTCTAAACTGATATTGTATTCAAATTAATTTAACATATAATCACTGGATACCCATCTAATACCAGGTACCACTGATAAATAACACTTAATATTTAAAATGCTTTAAATCTCTTATTCCCAGCAAATCCACTTTAAAAGAAAAAACATGAGCAGAGAAAGAATAAAATAGATAATAAACAGGTATAAGGTTTCTAAACTTTCCAGAAAGTACCTCAAAACCATATGCATTACATCACAAATTACAAAAGAGAAAACTAAGATGTAAAAGAAAAAACATATATGCCTTAGTTTGTTTTCAGATCCTGTAATTCCACAACACTGCCTAAAAATATAACATTCACAGTAGAAAATCAATGAGAATCAACTACACCCAAGTAGTTATGAACACATTTTTATAAATGGTTTTATTTTTGTATATGTTTTTAGGTAAATAAGGCATTTCTTATGGATCCTCCATGTCTAAGCTAGACTTCTAGAAAAGGTAAGAATAATTTCAGTTCACAATTAACAGAATGCATTTCTTCTTCAAAAGCAATTTAAGCAGTCTTCTGTTTAATGATCTACAGAACAGGTGATGCTTTCCTTTGTAAAATACAGAACACAGTCAACAAAATGCATTCCTTTATCCTCCAACACATACTCATTTTCAAGAGCTAAAAATTCTAATATGGCACTAACTAGTTAAAAGAACACTGGACTAAGTCAAGAGACCAATCCCAACTCCGCTTCTGATGAAAAACAAAAATTATAGAACCAGAGTGTTAAGGTTTGAATATTTGCTTTAGGCATCATCTCTAAAACTAGAATAAAAATAATAGCACCTGCCTATGAAACAGTAGGCAGTACATAATGCTAGCTAATATTATAGCAAATAATACTGTCTTTTAACAGCTCTATGGAAGAGTCTAATTAAAAAGTCATGTGTTAAAATCTTTAAGCATTCATTAAAATGACCAGACCAATGCTGCCTCTGCTAGCATACTCAGTTCTTATTACCCTTTAAGCAAAATTGAGGTAGGACAGAAAGCAATGATAGGGAAGATATTTTTTTTTCTGTTTTGTAGGCCTGTTATGGTCTTTCTGTTCATTTTATTTGTTCACCATTTCCCTTGAGTTGAATGTAAACCCTGCTTCTGCTTATGTTCTCATACAAACTGAAATACTGTGCCACAACCTTAACTTGTTACTGACTTCAACTTGGCTTGGAGAAAGCCTCCACATTTTCTTTTACTCTGTATTTAATCTAAGAATTCTCATGGAAACCAATGGCTCACTCTTCCTATACTAAATCAATTTGAGCTTCTCACAAGAAATATCTAGTTACCAATTTTGGTCTCCCTATACTGTCCTGTTTACTATTAGCCACACTCTGAGTTGATTAGGGATTGCATTAATAAGCTCCTCTATCCCACTCTGGAACTAAGAGGCCAAAGCAATCAAACAAGCATATTTTGCATTACACAGTGACCAAGCTCATGTCATCAATTAAAAATCAACAACAGAAACCCAAAACAAACCCACCCATTTTTCATTCAAAGGTACAATCAAACAAGCACATATTATTAAATCTACTTGGGACCTACTAAAAAACAACAACAACCCAGTATGATACAACTCAAAACCTGTCATTTGCTTACACTAATATGAAAACTACAATATCTATATTGAAATCCAAGATTTAAAACACTTATTGTGACTATGACTCAAAAATTTATGTGTATGTATGTATGAAGGTGGGGACTGAAGGAATGTCAGGGGGGCAAGTATATATACATTTAGGTACTTACTTGCTCCAATTTAAAGATGTGTTGATTAAAGTAGTGCTGTAAACGTTCATTAGCAAAATTAATACAGAACTGTTCAAAGCTGTTATTTTCATAATCTTCAAACCCAAAAATATCAAGAACACCAATAGACAAAGTCTGTAAAACAGGAAAAAATTATAGTTAAAAAAATGATGCTCAATTTTAGTTCATGAATATCATTTACAATATAAGGAACAAAATGCTCAAAGTTCTACAGCAGTGGAGAATAGATTGGGGTGGGGGGGATGGCTAATGTTGAACCAAATGAGCACAAATAAAAAGCATTTTAGCTTTGGCTGGTGTAGCTCAGTGGACTGATTGCCGGCCTGTGAAGCAAAGGGTCTCCAGTTCGATTCCCAGTCAGGGCACATGCCTGGGTTGCAGGCCAGGTCCCCAGCAGGAGTCACACAAGAGGCAATCACACATTGATGTTTCTTTCTTTCCCTCTTTCTCCCACCCTTCCCCTCACTCTAAAAATAAATTAATTTTTTAAAAAGCATTTTAGTTCTCATCATCTTCATCTTTTCTTTTTATCCTATTTTAGAAATCCAAAAATTTAACACATAAGATCCACTGATTATTCTACATAAATGGACAAAGCAGGGTTAGCAGCCTGTTATCTCAATCTCAGAAATCCCTGAACTCCAAGAGTAAAAGGAATGGAAACAACAAGTTATGAGAAGACAAAAGTTGCTTCAATAAAACTAGGTCACTCCTATCTATGCCTTGTTATTAACCAAAAGGACCATTCAATTTCTACTTTGACTTCCATATCCCAATAGATTTCTGCTTTAAAAACCAAGCTGACAAGAATGCATAACCAAGCCCTGGCTGGCGTAGCTCAGTGGATTGAGATCGGGCTGGGAACCAAAGTGTCCCAGGTTCGATTCCCAGCCAGGGTACATTCCTGGGTTGCAGGCCATAACCCCCAGCAACCGCACACTGATGTTTCTCTCTCTCTCTCTCTCTCTCTCTCTCTCCCTCTCTTCCCCCCGCCCCCGCCTGCCTCCCTTCCCTCTCTAAAAATAAATAAATAAAAATCTTAAAAAAAAAAGAATGCATAACCAGCTTCGTGCAAGCCAGAAACAACACTGAATATCAGAATATATGGTTTCTTGAGGTTAAAATTTTAATTTTTATTTAAAAAAAATAGGCCCTAGCCAGGATGGCTCAGTTAGCTGGGCATCATCCCACAAAACGAAGGGTCACTGGCTTGATTCCTGGTCAGGGCACATGCCTAGGTTGCAGATTCAGTCCCTGGTTGGTCCACATGCCAGAGGCAACCAATCTATGTATCTCTCTCACATCAATCTCTCTCTCCCTCTCTTTCTCCCCACCTTCCCCTCTCACTAAAATAAATAAATTTTTAAATGTCTTTTAAAAAACTGCACAAGGTTTGTAATGTTAAATAGTTCTAAAGGAATTATTTTTTAAAAACAGGAATCTCTCCTCCATCCTCTATTTCTGCACCCTAGAGTCAACTACACTCAAATATTTTAGCTGTTTGGTATGGAATAGTATAGTATAGTATAGTATAGTATACAAATGCTTATTTTTTAAATAATTTTTGTTTTATTTATTGATTTTAGAGGAAAGGGAGAAAGAGAAAGGGAGAGGGAGAAAGAGAAGGAAAGAGACAGAGAGAGACAGAGACACTGATTTGTTGTTCTACTTATTCATGCATTCATTAGTTGATTCTTGTATGTGCCCTGACAGATCTAATGCACAACCTTGGCATATAGCACAGGTGGCAAACACAAGGCCTGCAGGCTGAATCTGGCCCTCCACCTTGTTTTATACAGCCTGGTAACTTGTTTCTACCTGGTGGCAGTGCTGAGCTCCTTGCCCCTAGTTAAGGAGCAGTTACGTATATACAGTCCTAAAATTAGATTAGGCCCTTTGAAGGCAACCACAAGGATAACGTGGCCTCCAGCAAAAAATGAGTTTGACACTCCTGGCATACAGGGATGAAGCTCTAACCAACTGACCTAACTAATTGGCCCTTGGCCAGGGCCAAATATTTATTCTTCTCTTTCTTGATATCTCACTTATAGAAATTATCTTCTAACTTCTTACTGTGGATGACAAGGATTTAACTCTAATATACCAAAACCAACATTCTTCTCACCACTCCACCTCATTCTTGAAATACAGTTGAATGACAATTTTGGTTAAATGAAAACAATTTTTCTCCACTGGTGCTAAGACAGATACCAAACAAACTGATGTAATGAGTTATACATAGTAAGACATTTTTAAAAGTCTCCAGTAAGTGATTTGTTTCCTATAATTATCTAAATTTATAAAATTCAGTTCTATTTCCTACTATCCCCCACCCAAAATAAAGTATTTTGTTTAATTCTGCTGACTAAATTCTAAGTCCTTATGAAAATAATAGCCTTCAAAAATAAGTCAATTTGGTAAATTAGATTACAATGAAAATTAATACTGTAACTATGGGCTTACACAAAGCATGAAAAGTTCAGATAAATGCAATTTTACATTTAAATTAAGTAATAAAGATGACATTTCTTTTTATTTTTTCCTTTTCTCCATGTCCCAGCACTTGATGACAGAACTATTGGAAGCCACTAACACCAAGAGGGCTGGAGCCCTTTCCCTTGGCCTCAGTACATTACAGGAACCAGGACAGTACACATGATCCCCACCGAGAAGAGGAGGATTAAAGATGACATTTCTAGGCCTGGGCCAGGTAGTTCAGATGGTGAGAGCATCATCCGGATAAGCCAGGGTTGTGAATTGGATCCCCAGGCAGGGAACATACAAGAATCAACAAATGAATGCATAAATAAGTGGAGCAACAGGCTGATTTCTCTCTGTCCCTGTCTGTTTCTCTCTTTCCCTAACCCCTCTAAAATCAGGTTTTTTCAATGTTAAAAAATTTTTAAATGTCTAAAATTTTTTTTTAAAGGATGACATTTCTAAACAGCCTGAAAAGGTAGACTATTCTATGAAAGTTCGCAGGAAATAAAAATGAAAATAATTTTTAAATAATTAAAATTAAATTCTAAAATGTACTATATTAAAAACAAATTCCAATTGGAAAAAAGTACTGAATATAAAACATTACATTCGCCTGGCTGGTATGGTTTAGTGGACTGAACACCGGCCTGCGAACCAAAGAGTCGCTGGTTCGGTTCCTAGTCAGGTCACATGCCTGGGTTGCAGACCAGGTCCGTAGTGCGGGGAGTGCAAGAAGAGACAACCACACATTGATGTTTTTCTCCATCTCTTTCTCCCTCTTTTCCCCTCTGTCTAAAAATAAATAAATAAAATCTTAAAAAGAAACAAAACAAAAAGATTATATTCTAAAAGTATGAGAATATTATATAATCTTGGGCTGAAGAGGTCTTTCTATGTAAGAAAAATAAATAAAGCAAGCCCAGGACAATAAACAAAGAGAATATCAGAATTCACTGCACAAAAGTTTAAAACATACGGGCTTAAAAAACACATGAACAAATCTTTACAATCAAGAGGAAATATATGTAATGTATGTCAAACTTAGGTCTCTACAATATCCACAATGATACCTAAAGAGGATAACAAAAAATAAATATAAAAATAGGAAACACATATAAAAAAATAAAATAGAGAAAACATGAGAAAATGCTCAATATTCATCTATCATTAAAAACATTGGCACCTTGGCTGGTGTAGCTCAGCTGGTTGGAGTATCATCCAGTAAGCCAAAAAGTCACAGGTTCAATGCTGAATTGTGGCTCAGTCTCCTGTGGGAGCATGTGCAAGAGGCAACCAATTGATGTTTCTCTTCCTCTCTCTCTTCCTCCCTTCCCCTCTCTCTAAAATCATTAAGTGTGTCCTCAGGTGAGGATAAAAAAAAAAAAACAAACACTGGCAACAAAATGGGCTAGTCCTCCTTATCAGATTAGCAGGTGAAAATACTGGTAACATCCATGTGAGGAAAGGAAATAGGGACTTTCATACACTATTAGTAGAAGTGTATAATGTTTTTTTGAAAAGCCAGAGTATTTTTTGAAAAGGCAAATTAGCAGCAGCTACCAAAATTTTAAAATCTATATATCCTTAAATCCATCAATTCATTTTAAGGATTTTTGTCCTAGAGAAATGTACATAAAGAATATTTGTTACATTATCATTTTAACAATAAAACAAATGAAATATACTTTTAATGGGTGAATTTATGGTGCACATCCAAACTATATATTACAGTTGTTAAAAAATAATGAGGCACACATAGATACAGGGAACAGACAGACAGCTGTCTGAAGGGAGGGGGTTTGGGGGACTGGGTGAAAAAAGTAAAGGGATTAAGCAAAAAAAAAAAAAAAAAAAACACCACCTCATAGACACAGACAACAATATGGTGATCACCAGAGGGAAATGGGGGTGAGGAGAGGTAGAAGAGGGTAAAGGGAAGATAAATGGTGATGGAAGGAGACCTCATTAGAAGGTAGTGAACACACAATACAATAGATGATGCATACTTTAAACCTATATAATTTTCTTAACAATCACTCCAATAAATTCAATTTTTAAAAAATTGAATATAAAACATTATACTCTAAAAGTGTAATAATAAAAAATAGTAAGGTAGAAATATTTTTCAAGACACACTAAGTAAAAAAAAATTACAAGTTGTAGAAACAATACAGATAGTGTGCATTAAAGGGGTTCTGTGGAAAGTAACCTAACAAGGCGATTTGCTCAAAAATTCCTAATTGGGCAGACCATGGTTGAGTAGTCATGCCCCAGGCCTAGTACTTCTTTAGTGAAAAGCTTTCAGCCAGCCTGTCCACTGTTCTTGTGCATTTAGGCTAACATACCTTTGAAATGCCGTAAGTAATACCCCTCCAAGGGGGTGTTAACCCCCAAGAAAGCACATAATCTCAACTATCCTGTTGCTTCCTCCCACCTTCATGTAATCTTTCTTTTTTCTCTTCTAATTTCAAATGCATAGAAGAACCCACAAAACCACTATACTCCACAGCATTTGAGATCCTGCTATTCCCTGGCATATGGTGCCAGTTTGGCTCAAATGATCCCGTAAAAATTTCTCAACAGGTTTGGACATTTCTTACCTTGACAACAATGTAATTGTATTTTTATGTTTAAAAGCAACACTACATGTGCATCTACAGAAATATAAGTACATAAGAAAAAATGTCTGCAAAGACACAGACTGCAAAGAACAGTTCCTCTGAATAGGGTAATAAAAAAAGAAATAAGGAAGGAAACAGCAGGGAATACAGATAAAAAATGATTCTTATGACTTTTATATAATTCTGTCTTTTTAAATTTAATGTATTAACCATTTTATTGACACAGTTTTCGAGGAAAAATATATAATCTATGGATTAAATACCTTGGTATTTTGCTCCAAATCTTTACTATTCAGAAGTGCGTGATTAATCCGAAAAACTATCCAGTCAAATAGGGCGCTATATAAAGACTTAGCCATGGAGTTCCTCACTGTCACAGCCTGAAAAAAAAGAAAGGGTTAGGAGTACAAGTGAAAATGGCAATAATTTGACTAAGATATTACAACAAAGTATGTTTTACTTTCATTCAAGAAAAGAAAGCTTACTATCACAAATTATAAATTAATTTTTCTCTCAATATAAATAGCCTATAATTGAAGTTTTCTATATACACTCATTAACTTAGTCCAACTCAAAGAATCCAGGCTAAAACTAATTGAAAGATAAGTGGAAATGCAGGTCACTCAGTTCAAAATAGTTTTACTGAAAAGCTGGTAAAGAAGGTATACTAGAAAGTTTACAAACAAATGAACCTTGCCAGCTGAAGTGGGGAAGACTATTTACAGACAAAGCAATAAATCTGTTAGCAAAAAGATATCGGCTACCTGCAGAATCCTAGTCAGACTCTTAAAATATTATCATAACAGCAACACAATTACATTCCTGGTTGTCTTCAGCTTGTTGTTCTTGTCATTGATAATAATCTCTACAATTTCTCCATCCCTACACAAAATAACAATTCTTTCATTATGGAGTTATGCAATTTATTTTCCCTGCACTTCAAATTTTTCCCAGTTTATGTAAACTCTGTACCATCTGCTAAATTTTTCTGTAAACCTGAAATTGTTTTAAAACATAAATTCTACTAAAGAAAATTCAACATTTAAAAAGTACTACAACCTAAAAGTGGGGCATGTTATCTTAGAGAGTCTTGTCTTAGCACTGAGGATACAATAATTTATGTATTTATCACCTAGGGACTATTTGGAAGCTTGTATATTCAGGTATATATTTATATTCAGTTCTGAAGTTTATAGGAAGTGGAGAGTAATGATTAATAACTTGTCTATCTTACAATCCCAGTTTCTATACTTACTCTGTGTGACCTTAGTCAAACTATTTAAACTCTTAGGCTACAGCTTAGCTTATACGTTTGCAAAATGAAGACAATACCATTACCTATACCATGCAGGTGATGAATGAATTTCTAAATTACAGTAAAAAAAAATATGAAAGCTTTAAATTTATGCACACACACACACACAAATACTAGCTAAACAACTAGCAAAGAGAAGACAGGTATCAATTTTCATCTTTAACATTATCAACTCAAAAATAATTTTAAAATGTTTACAAGTTCTGAAAGAAAAAGAAATGTGGCCCTAGAATTCTATACTTAGGCGAGTTACAACAAAGCTGTCTTTAAAATATCAATAAAATTATAGTAGAATATATAGAAAGAACTTCCATTTTATTTTTCCCAGAGGGGAAAAAGAGAAAAAGATAATCTGATCATACTCAGCGAAAGTAAAACACTTTGAATATAAATAAGCATAAGATATAAAAAAGAAAAAAGAAAAAAGAAAACACATTGGTTATCACAATATAAATGGGTTGAATATTTTTAGTTAAAAGACAGACCTTTATATTATATTAAAAGCTAAATCCAACCTCTTCATGGCTTATAGTACTATTTTCTTAAAACACAGTCAGATAGAATCCACATTTACCAAAGTATGACAATATCTATTTACCCTATAACTCCCAATATATATGCTTTCAGCCTCTGTTCTCTGAAATGCAGTCCTATCAAACCTTAATCTCAATAAGCCCAAATACTAATTAATATTTTCCCACCCAAATAAGACCTCAATTAGTGTCTTCTATCTCACTGAAAATAGTACCAATATAATTACAGTTGTATGATCCAGAAAATTAGGATGGATCCTTGATATTACTTCTTCCTCCTTGCTTCCCAGTAAGCAAACCACTGCCAGATTCTATTGATTGTAGCATCTAAATTTTTCTTGTTTTAAATATATTCATTTCTATCAATATCCCACCATTCTAGACAAAGCAGCAAACATCTTTCTCCTCAGTACCACTACAGCCTCCACATTCACTTTTATCCTCTGTTTTTGAATCCAAAGATGATCCTCAAGATTCCCATCTGCTGTGGTACATATTCTGTATCACATGTACGGAACTTAAGTGCAGGCAGGACTGTAAATATGATGGATTTCACTCCCCTAATTGTCTTATGTTATATGACAAAAAGTGAAGATTACATTTTAAAATTTAATTATGGCCCAATATCAGCTGATATTTTTAGTTAATCATAGGAAGATTATCCTGGGTAGAGCTGACTTAGAGAAAGCTCTTTAAAAATAAACTGATTTTGCCCCAACTGGGTAGCTCAATTGGTTAGAGCATCATCTCAATACACCAAGATTGTGGGTTCAATCTCTGGTCAGGGCACATACAAGAATCAACCAATGAATGCATAAATAAATGGAACAACAAATCAGTGTTTCTCTCTCTCTCTCTCTCTCTTCCTCTCCCCTGCCACCTTCTTTTCTCTCTCATAAAAAAAAAAAAAAGGTTTTTTTAAATCAATTTCTTCATCAGAGATTCTCTTGCTGGCCTAGAAGAAGCCAACTGCCATGTTGTCAGCAGGACCACATGTCAGGAAATGGCAAGTAGACTCTAGCTGCTGAGAATGGTCCCAGACATTCAATAGAAAGTAGATTCTCAAGTGTTACAACTGCAAGGAACTGAATCCTGTGGACAATCTGTGAACTTGGAAGAGGATGTTAAATTTCAGATGACATCATAGCCTTGACAGACAACTTGACTTCGCCTGGGAACCCTGAACCTAATGCCTAGCTAACCTGTGCCCAGATTTAATAATCCATGGAAACTGTCAGATAATAGTATGTATTTTATCAAGTGGCTAAGCCTATTATATACTCACAGAAAACAAATATACTCTCTTCCAAATGACTCTTCACACACCTTTTTTGTTTAAAATATTTTAAGAGCTTTCCATTGCTCTTCAGGTGAAATACTGAATTCATTTTATACCTAATGCGTAACACATTTCTGAGCACAAAGTTTTCAAATATTTCTAAATAAGTACACTAAACAAATGTAAATAAAAATAAAGCAGAAACTATAAAAACAATCTTAGAAAGTTTAAAGTCAAAAATGTAAGTAAATATAAATGTTTTATAATGAAAAATGTTGTTAAAGAAAATAGATAAACAGTGACCATTTATGTAAAAAAGGTTTGTTATTTTTCTGTTATTTAGAAAGGGGCTCTCAAAGTTGGAGACTATTAAATATGACATAAGATACCTGACATAATGAAGAAATGTAGACTTGTAGGCACAGTTAGGGGAGACCCAAAGTGGGATAAATAAATCAATGTCAGCCCACAAAGCATTCCCTACAGTTCAGTCACTATTTTCCCACCCCTGTATATTCTAATCTCATATTGCTATCCTATTTTTATAATTGTCATAGTTTGATTTCTTATCACTTTAATAAAATTGCACTATAAAATAGATTCCTGCTTCTATACACCTGATTAGTACAGTAAGAATAATGGCTCACTATAGCAAAAAAACCTCACCTGGAAGCTTTCTTATACAGATAATATTTAACATCATGGGACTAGGTAAAGTAATCTAAATAAAGAATATAAGAAGGAAAGACAAAGACTGTTGTAGGGCACCCTATCTTTCAAAGGTCAGAAGGAAAGAAAGAGTGAACAGAAAAACTGAAAAAGTAAACCAGGCGAGTTTACTTGGCAGTGAACTGCCAAGAGAAACAAAACTGCCTCAAGAAACTATAATCAACTAGGTCAAATACTACTCATTTATAATTCCACCTACCATCAATTCACCCCATATTAGTATGAAACCTAAGAATGGTGAACAAATTAGGATCTTTAAAAAAAATGAAAGCCTATTGCTACTATCACATTTGACTTTAAGTTTCCAAGTTGAATCTAAGTTCACAAATTCCAAAACCCTAGAAATATTTCAGTCAACACTTCTTTCTGGTTGTTATTTTCACTCTGTTAAGAGAAACAACACAAACCCAAACTTCTAAAAATGTTCAGAGTATTTCAATCCAAAGAAAATCTCTTCGTACCTCTGCCAGCTTGTATGGTAAAATAAGCTTCTCTCCCACTGTCACAGTCTTCCTTGTAACTAATGCTTCAAATAGCATCTCTTCTTTAACCTATACAGCAGAAAAGTAAATTCAATATATGATACATGACAATGGTTTGAATTAAGCCACATAGAGAAAAAATGAGATCAGCAAATATACAACAGAGGAAAAACAAAGACAATACACTGGGAATTATAAATATTGGCCTCAGGGGAATGTTAAGTGTCCCACACACTCCACTCCCCCCACCCCCAAAAAAGAAAACAAGGGGTAAATAAGACAGATGCGTCTTTTTAAATCAAAGTTCTCTCTCTGGTTATAATTAAAAAAAAAAAATGTTTCATTGTGCAGAACATGGGAAATACAGAATAGTACAGAAAACATTTTAAGATGATCAACCATAATGCCACAACCTGGAGAAAAGGAATGAACAGTGACAATACTTCTGGAATTCCAAGAAAATTGCAATGAGTACTATTTTAGGTTTCAGATATTCATTTTTATTTACAGATATTAAACTTCAAGATAAAGGTGATGCTTCCTTTGTTCTCTCTAGAGGCCAAAACTATCATAAATATGTATAATTTCAGTTCATATATGTATACATATATACATACATGTTAGATGTATTAATAAATATTGTATTATACTGTCAAGTGTATTTAACTCTTATCTGTATGGTATCATATTCCTATGTTTTTGAAATCTAGATTGATAACTTAGATCAAGCGTATTCATTTTAACTGTTATACAGCATCCCCGTATATTAATTACCACAGTGTGTGATCCATTCTACTTTTAGGCACTACTTTAATTTACGATTTTACACTTTTTGAAAATAAACTGCAGTGAATATTCCTGCACATGATTTCAAGAGTTTCTCTGAAGTATCATACATAAAAGTGGAATTACCAGATTGTGTACACGTTTTCAGCTTTATAGGAATATTGTCAAACTCCTATACACAGTTTTTGCCAATCAGCTCTCTCAGCAGCAGCACCGAGAGTTTCCTATTTCTTCAAACCTTGACTATACCTGGTATTCTCAGACTTTTGATTTTTGCCACACTGGTGAGCATGAAATAGTAAAACAAGGGTATTTTATAAAAGTATCTGTACATAATACATTTTTTTCATAAAATTTTATGTAGATAATATAAAATATTTCAAAAAACATAAGACTACAAGGAAAAAATGGGTTACAAAACAAGAAAGTGAGGTACTAGTCAGTAGAGTCCCTAATATCAGCAATTCATGACAGATCTATCCTTTTTTAAAACATGATTGCGGCCCTGACTGGCGTAGCTCAGTGGATTGAACGCGGGCTGCGAACCAAAGCATCGCAGGTTCGATTCCCAGTCAGGGCACATGTCTGGGTTGCAGGCCAGGTCCCCAGCAACCACACACTGATGTTTCTCTCTCTCTTTCTTCCTCCCTTCCCTCTCTAAAAATAAATAAATAAAATCTTAAAAAAACAAAACAACAACAAAAAATGATTGCACCATAAAGAAAATATACCTTTGTTTGACCAATCCTCAAATTCTAAAAAATAAAAACAATTTGAGGCACATTACTTTCACAAAATGTAGTAAAACTAAAAATGTACAATTAAAAATAAAACTTGAACATTTTATATGTATTTAAAATATTTTGATAAAATAGATTAATGGCAGATTACACAAAAATAATAAAACTAAGAAAACACATATATGATTAAATACCATTATTATACTGTGAGGTGTATTTCCACACTTAAGCAGTTATTATTAAAAATGAACATTTAAAAATTGAATGCTCCATGCAGTAGCATCAAGAAATTTTTCTATAAGAACAAATGGCAACAATGTGGAGCAGAGGTTACTTCCATACACTTGCATATACTGGTACAAGCACTGTAGGGTTATTTGCCAATATCAGTAAACCTCAACATGTATATATACTCTAACCCGAAAGTCTACTTCTTAAACTACACCCTAGAACAGCAATTTTCAACCAGTGTGTCACAAGAATTTTCAAAACATGCAATACCTGACTATTTATTATAATGTCAGGGATACTTAGCTCTCTTCCCTTAGATTGTCAAATAAAAAAATGACAACAGCTGACCCAATGATAGCCATCTGGTTTGAATGAATCAAAATTACACCTATTTTTTTTTTTGGTCAGATCAGCAAAGAATATATTTTTCTGTGTGCCACAGAATTTTGGCAATGAGTTTATGTGTGTCATGAGATGAAAATGGTTGAAAATCGCTGCCCTAAAATAATTCTCACACATGTTAACGGGAAGACATGTGCAAGAATGCCTATCATAGTACTATCTATAAATACAAAATTATAAACAACCTCAATCACCACAAAAACAGATAAATTGTTATATTTTCTTCATATAATATAATTTTAAACAGCAGCTAAAAAGTATCTAGAATCAGCACTGAAAAATTTCAAGAACATAATATGGAATGAAAAAGTCAAGTTTTAGAATGACGCATATAGTATGGTATTTATATAAAGTCTGAAAACATGCAGAACAAAACCATATATTCTTTATAGAAACATCTATCTATTCTGAAAATATAAAAACAAACAAATGGGAATGATGAACACCAAATTCATAATAGTGTTTACTTCTGGCAGGGGTAGAACACAGAGCGGGCTTCAATTATATGCAGTATTTTATTACTTGTGTGAGACTATAAGTATACAGGTGTTAAAGATATTATTTTCTATGTATTATGTGCTGAAAACATTTCATAATCTAACAGAGAAAAAAGAGAAGAAAATATGTTAAAAGAGAAATTAATACATAAAATGGTAGAACAGTTAAATCTAAAAGTCCATTATTTGAAAATAACACAGAAAGCTAACACTATAGAAAAAAATTTTTATTAACAAAGTATTTACGAAGAACACAAAATAATACATTTTAAACATTTAATCAGCACATGACTTCCTATAAAAACATGAATTATCAATATTAATTCAAGTCAGACTTGAAAATCCTAAAAAATTAGTTAACAGAAAATGAACTGAAAAAGCACCAAATATGGTCACAGGGCTGATATTTCTCCAGTCTTTGTGGAACATAATATTCACTGCTAATTATTCTTTTATACACACACACACACACACACACACACACACACACACACATATATGTATATATATGTTTATTGATTCTAGACAGAGAATAAGTGGGGTGGAGGGAGGCAAGAAACATCAATGTGAAAGAAAGGCATGGATTTCTCACTTCCCATAGGGGATCAAACCCATAACTCAGGTATGTGTCCTGACCAGGGAATTAAACCCCCAACCTTTTGGTGTATGGGATGACACTCTAACCAACTGACCTACACAGGCAAGGACTAATAAATCTTTTTTTATTTGTTTTTAACTTTTTAAAACTGTTTTCAATTACAGTTTACATCCAGTATCACTGTTTATCAGTTTCAGGCATACAGCATACTGGTTAGACAATCATACACTTTACAAAGTGTTTCCCCTGATATTTCCAGTACCCTACTAGAAATATTATTATTGACTACATATTCCCTATGCTGTATTTTACCTCCCCGTGACTATTTTTAACGACCAAATTGTACTTCTCAATCCCTTCCCCTTTTCACCCAGTCCCCCACCCCCACCCCCACCCCCATGGGCAACTATAAGTCTGTTCTCTATATCTAGGAGTCTGCTTCTGCTTTGGTTGTTCACCTACATTGTTGTTTCGATTCCACATTTAAGTAAAATCATCTGGTATTTGTCTTTCTCTGACTTATTTTACTTAGCATAATACCCTCTAGGTCCAGATTCTTTTCTTAACTGCAGAAAAAAATTATAAAAAGATGAGGAACTATCTAACTCAATTTAAGGTGTTGGCTTAATGTTAGCACTAAAACCTGATAATGATCACACACAGATTTACACGCTATGCACAATCACACAAAACACCACTAATTTTGCTTCTATTTGATGAACATCCTAAGGAAAATACTACTGAATTCACGATATATAACTTTCCAAATATTCTTAGTTGTGTGTGTGTATATATAACTTTTAATATAAGAAAACTTTAATACAAAATAATTAGCAATGGGCTCAATATCCAATCTGCACTTCTCACAATCACCTAATTGAGAAGCTGATACATATGTTAAATAACCATTATTTAGCCCTAGCCAGTGTGGCACACTTGGATGGAATGTTGTCCTATAAACTGAAAGGTTGAGGGTTTGATTCCTTCTAAGGGCACACACCTAGGTTACAGGTTTGATCCCTGGTCAGAGCACTGATGAATCAACCAACTAATGTATGAGACAGCCAATCGATGTTTCTCTCCCTCCCTTCTAATTCTCTCTAAAAATCAGTAAGCTTGTCCTTGGGTGAGAATTTTTTTAAAAAACATTATTTATACTGTTTCAACAGGTATAAAAATATATTCAAAAAACAGCCCTGGCTGGTGTGGCTCAGTGGACTGAGTGCAGGCCTGCGAACCGAAAGGTTGCTGGTTCAATTCCCAGTTAGGGTATATGCCTGAGCTGCAGGGCAGGTCCCTAGTTGGGGGCATGTAAGAAACAACCAATTGATGTATCTCTCACACACTGATGTTTCTCTCCCTCTCTTTCTCCCTCCCTTCTCCTCTCTCTAAAAAAAAAGTAAATAAATAAAATCTTTTTGAAAAAAACATAAATGTGCTAAAAACTGAACAGTTTTTGGTAATGGTAATAGTTCTAATATCTCACAATAAAAATATGGTCCACAGTTACCCACAGCTAATCTACTAGATCTTGTTTGCCTTTCAATAATTTCACAATTAGCCCTGGTTGGTGTGGCTCAGTGAACTGAGTGCTGGCCTGCGAAGCAAGGGGTCGCTGGATCAACTCCCATCAGGGTACATGCCTGGGTTATGAACCAGATCCCCAGTAGAGGGTGTGTAAGAGGCAACCACACAATGATGTTTTTCTCTCTCTCTCTCTTTCTCTCTCCCTCCCCCTTTAAAAAATAAATAAAATCTTTAAAAAAATTTTTTCACAATTATCCATCCCAAAAAGAATTTAGTAAACAAAAGATTCAAAACATTCACTGTTGCCGGAGGTAACTACAAAAAGTAATTTGAAAGATAAGTAAAATTAAACCATTATTTAAAAAAATATTTGTTCTTATAAACTAAATATATTTATCATGGAACTGAATTACTTGGAAATGAGGGAAATTAAGTTAAATCTTAACTAAAGAGTTTACATTTTGATTAACCAGTTACTATGCCTACCTTTCAATTTTATCTCAACAAAATCCTTAAGACTGCAATTATTATCAACTGTAACCAATAAGAGATCATTTTAAAAAATAATTGCTAAGAGCTAACTATAGGTTGGATACCATGGTAAGTCCTGTCATATCTTCCCTAGCTCCTCAACTTTGAAGATAACTTCTTTCTACTTATTACCAAACCTATAGGGTCCAGCACAAGTAACACCTTTTTTTATTATAAAATCTTTTATTACTAAATCATAAGCACATAATTCTATAACACAATATCACACTCAAGCACACCATATGACATTTTAAGTGAAATGTTCAAATTAAAACTATAAATTATTACAACCATATTATTAATCTACCAACCACAATGATGCAAAAGCATTACTTCTGCCAGACGCTGTATATTCCCAGAACCAGTCCAAACTATGTATCAAATCACATTTGCTGTTAACCTACCTTTGACACTGGTAAGCACTCTTAGGATTGGATTTCCCTTTTTTACCAATACCTGAGTTCCTCTTTGAGTTGGTTGAATTGCCCTTACCAGTCTCTCACCAAAGAAGGAATACTACACTAGAACCAGAAGCCTTGGTACTTATTGAATGCCTAAACTTATAAGACCTCCAGCCATAATCTATATATTACCACAATTCCAAATGTTTGACTAAAATATCACCTGAAATGCCTGACTGAAACACCATATGTTCTCTGACCTTCATGACCTTCAAAGTTACAACCTTTAGATGCCACACTCAACATCCTACTACAACTTCTTCCCAATGAGTGAATTTAGTTCCAATTTAAGGTATTCCTCCCTTCTCCTGTTCCTATTGCCAGGCTAAATCATTCCATTAAAGTTAATAAGGGACACCCAGGCACGTACAAAATCATTATCACTCTAAGGTTAGATGGTTAGATAAGCAAGAAAGAGGCATTCATTTCTCTCAAAGAGCACCACCACCTTATAATGGACACAAACTAGTGAGCAATTAACTTTCTGCTTCAAAACCAAAAACGAACTATGTTAAGAAGAAACTGATGGAGTCAGTTTAGACCATTTGATAAGGTTAAGCCTCAGGAACTGGCACATGAACCAATATTTGAAAGGTGAGTAATATTTTAATAGAAAAAAGCAAGCTATTCATAACTGCAAAAAAAAAAAACTGGACACTCAGATGTCCTTTAATAGGTGAATGGATAAACAAACTATTGTATATCCATGCAATGGAATATTCACAGCAATAAAGAGAAACGAGCTATTCTTAAATGCATATTGCTGAGTGAAACAAGTCAGACTGAAAAGGCTACATACTATATGATTCCAAATATGTTACATTATAGAAAAGGCAAATCTACAGTTAGTAAAACTAAGATGAGTGGTTGCCAGACATTAGGGGAGAGGGATTGAATAGGTAAAAGGGATTTTTAGGGCACAGAAACTATTTTGTATGATACCTTATAACACAGGATACATGACATTACATCTTTGTCAGAATCCATAGGCCACAAAGAGTGAATCTTAATGTATACAAAGTTTTAGAAAATTATTTAAGATATTGAGGGATCCTAGGAAAGAATTCAGACCATGATAACAGAATCCAACTGTATGACAAATATATGAAACAATGTCAATGCTCAAGGAAGTGGGTGGGAAGAAAAGGTACTGTCCTAACTAATTCTGAAAATGAAGGAAGTCTATCAAAGACAGAAGGAACTACACATAAGCACTCTAGTTAATAAAGTCATTTCCCACTGGGGTATGGGTTAGAAATTCTAATACTGTTATACGTGTATACTAGAACTAAATAATTAACTAAATGAATGAAAGATGATGGGAGAAAGTTTCCTCATTGTTAGAGTGGGAGTTTACATATGAGTAAGGGGAGAAGGCTAGAATGATACATGTAATAATGGATTAGTAAGAAACACCAGCATGACTTCGTCATTATATACAGACAGTTACTCAAAAATATTTGTTGGTATACCCAGATTAGCATACACACATATGTATTTCCTTGCTCTATCAGAGAAGAGGGCCTATAAAAAAAATGATACCCCTTTAAAAATGAATCTGGCAAGATGAGAAGTTAGCAGGGAAAACATGAGAAATCACTCCAGGAATAAAAAATAAGGTAATAAAGAATTTGATATGGAAAAAAGGATAGTAAGAGATCATGACCTTTGGTTCCTGTAAAATTATAAAGAAAGAAAAACTCCTTTTCTCCCCACCCATCCAGATACCCCATCTTCCAATAAAATAATCTAACCAAAACCTTAGCATGAATGGAAATCTTAAATATAGAAGAAAAACTAGCAAAGGCCTAGAACATTATACAGACTAGAGTGAAATATTCATCCTAACCAGCAAATTGACGGGTTATGGATATCTGGGGCAAGAGGAGGCAGGGGAGATAACTCGAATCTTTTGAAGACTGTGGCACATGCAATAGCAAAATTTCCACCTTTTGGAGAAACACTATTAATAAAAAGCATTAATCAATCTATTTATCCCTACAAAATAGTCACACAAAATAAAAACTGAAAAGCTACTCAGGATTTAAAATGACAATTGAGAATGTAATCACTCACTTCTAACAATTCTGAGACAACAGGCAGAACTTCAGGATTACAGATATCTATGGAGTCATCCCGGTATGTCTTCTTTTTATAACGAATATTACCCAAATGTAGTATTGCTGAGAGAAGAGAGAAAATCCTGCAAAAATAAAATGAAAAATTACAGCTTGCTTGTGCGCATTCTCTAAGCTTATTTCATCCCCAAAGTTCTAATCAAGTAAATTAACTAGTATAAATGTGTAGTAGTCTTCAGAAAATACGACATATGGGAATAATAATTATAACTAAAATTTACTGAGTGTTTAGAATGTCAGGCACTGTGCAAAGTGCTTTACAAAACCTTAATTTCAGGACTGTACCTACCAATTGTCAGAAAAGTTGTTTAAAGGGGACTTCAGATAATAATTTATCTGTATCTGCTGTAGTGTTACAACAGCCCACACCTTTCTAAATGCTTTTCATCCTGACTGGAATGTCCTTTCCCTACACTGTCTATTTCAGATCTACTAAATCAGAATTTTTCAGGCCTTGGAATCTGTTAGCCAAGAAGCCTAGGTGATTTTTTATTAGTAGTATTATTTAAGAAAAGCTTTCTTAGATCATATTATGGTATCCTTGATAAATGTGTTTTTTTAAAAGCCTGAGGCCATTGGGGTATATTACCTAGTATCAGGCCACCACTGTGAAACATCTACATCTGGACCCTCCTTTTTGTCCTTCCCTCCTGGACAACCAATCATACCCTCCTGAGTCTAAAGAATTCATGCCCCTCCTTCCAATCAACAACCAATTCCTCCTCTCATGCTCCCCATTCCATGAACTCCAATTTACTCAGAAACATTATTATTCCTTTTTCCTATCTCTCATCTGAACCCACAAGAACTTTCTATCAAAATAATCTCACGTTCACTTCTCTTACTTTAAAAACACCCATCCCAGACCCCTTATCTTCTCCTTTCCTTCTCATACAGCATTAACTTATACTCCTTGTCTTCACTTTGTCATTCCTTATTTACTAGCATATTCTGACACCTAAAATGTCTCATAGAGGTTACCATGGACTTTCATGTAACTAAGAAAAGCATATTAAAACTCTATCTAAAAGCCATTTCTAAAAATTCATATATACACATATCTTTGTGCCTTGACCAGTTTATTTCCTCAGGATAAATTTATTCTATTTGTAAAATTGTAACTCCATGTTTTCCTCAAATTAGGAGATATTCTAAATAAAACAAAAATACTGATTTAGGGACCTAATAGCAAAATTTTCAGAGGTCCTGAATCAACACCTTAATTTATAGGTCTAATTTCTCAAATAATTAAAAATTTTATGGTGATTCAAACAAAATACAAGTCAATTATAAAGGAATAAATCATAAAATTAGTCTGGGTTAAATTAAAGAGGAAACAGTGTCAACTTAAACATTATAAAAACTAATGGAAGCCAAATAATATAAAAATACTAATTCCTGAGCCATTTTTTAAAAAAAACTATTTTTAGCCCCCTGGTGGGTGGTTCAGTTGGTTGGAGTGTCGCCCCACACACCAAAAGGTTGGGAATTTGATCCCCAGTCAGGGTGCACAGGGAAGGTGACCGATCACTGTTTCTCATATTGATGTGTGCATGTGTCTCTCCCTCCCCACCTTCCCTTCCTCTTTCTCTAAAAATCAACTAACATATCCTTGGATTAGTATTTTTTAAAAAAAGTATTTTTAGCAGTAGTTTCTATGGTTGCTAATTACACTGTTTCAGAATTTCGGGTTCAAAAATCAGCACATTAATGTTTTCTCACACAGAAATACATAATGAACAGGCTCCAGCAATAAAAAATATATAAGAAAATCAATATACTATGATTCAATATAAAAAGATTAGTAAATATAAGTAATAATCTCTGTTCTCAAAAAGCTTATAATCTTGAATTAGGAAATAACAATAAATAATCATACTATGGGACAGGATATCTTAAAATACAGAAGGCAGAAATAACATACAGTTAAAGAAAATTTCATTAAAAACATAGTACATGAACATATTCTAAAGCAAACAGATTTCAATTCAATGCCAAATTTTGGGCTGCCTGCAAAGTGGTATTAAGAGGAATTTCTGGATGGACCTGAATACAATAGAAAAGGATGTTGTGGTTTATTAGCAGATACAACCACTGTCACAACAGAGGGGAATAGCAGTACCCATGATATGCCCTCTACCCAAAAAATAAAAAGTATTTGAATGACTAAAAAAGAGATGAAGATCATTCCTTCATGGAATGTATAAAATAATCAATGCTCAGAATACAACATAATACTTTAGAGAACACTACCAGTCTAGTTAAAATGCAAAATTTGTGTTAGGAAATATCTAAAGATAATATCTGAGCCATAGAGAAAAGTCACACTGAATGTCAGGCTACTAAGAACAGAATGTTCAGCGGTTTCCAATATTTCACACTGTCACATCAAAGTATAGAAGACATCCCTTAGTGTCTGAGAAGTAAATACTATATTTCTATCTTATGTTATCTTAAAAATATGAAATTAAGCTTTACTATTACTTAGTATATAGATTGACACTTCAGTTCAAATGTCAGCCAGGTATTAGATGAGGTAAATGTGGTATCCTGAGAGAAGAGTATTAAGTAATATAGCATTGAGTAATTGACCAGGTACTCTCATTTAATAACTTTTAAGTGAATTGCAGTTTATACCCCATTAGTGGGTTTACATATTTACATATTATTTAGTTTTATCTTTCATAAAAAAATTCTGGCAAATTATCTGCTAACTGAAGATCCATTCCAATAATGTGATGACAAACACAAAAAATGGTAAAGCTGGTATTTTTCTACTCCTACTGTGAGATTAAAAGTTAACAATATAAACAGAGCTAACATATTATCTACACTAATTCCCTCCTCAAAAAATAGTTTTAAGTTTTACAATTTTTTCCTGAGGAGAATCAAGGTTATTTGTATCTTTAATCTTAAATACATTTTTCATTTTAAATATAATTTATCTTTATTTCAACCTTTTTACATTACTATCTTATTTATATCTAGTACAGTTAACAAAACATGTTTAATACAATAGTAAAGACAAAGTTACAGAGGAAATACACAGAAAATTATGTTTTACTGATAGGTATGCATGCTTTCATAATATTATATATCAATGATATAGAAAACAAGAAGGTGAAAAACAGTTTTATAAAGCAACAGTGTTTAAGATCCATGAAGAGGCTTCATGGGCACCAGAAACTCTTATAATTATATGCAAAGGTTTATGAAAGTGAATTTTACAGAAAGAAGAGCTCCTGCTTTCAACTGAATTTCAAAGTATCTCAAGGAATTATGACAAAAAAAAGCAATTCAAAACAAGTCTGTTAGAAAAATAAGTTATCTAAGCCATGCCTAAGATGGAAGAGGCACTAAATCAGGAATATAATAAAACTGTTTCAAAGAACCAAGAGTGGAATTTTTGAAACACACATCATAATTTGTTCCCTAATGAGGGTATAAAAATACAATAAATAAACTCACTGTCTTCGTGTCTTGGGAAGAAATCCTACCATTTCCATGGCCAGTTGTAAACGTTCAAAGTCATGTCTCAAATCTTCGCCCTCTGTGGTAAAGCAATCCTGTTTATTTAAGGGGAAAAAAAGGGGGAAATCAAGATTACCTATTGAAAACTAACAGAAGCCACTTAGAAATCAAGTAATTTTTAGATAAGTACACTATGCATAAAAATTAGAGCTAGTGAAATATTTAGACATAGTCAAATTCATTAGACTTATCTTATGCAAACTAAACACATACTTACCAAATAGCCATTCAAGTTACCTTGCTTTTCCCTTTTACAATCTCCAAGGCAAAAACTTCAAAAGTAACTTATGATACCAATTTTGATTTTGGGAGGTTCTGAAGAGTTTTAGAGACCCAAAGCATTCAAGAGAGCCCAACTAAACGAACAAGTGCTATTTATTCAACAAATACTTAATAAATGCTTATACACGTGCAAGGCACTAAACTAGATTCTGGGGCAAACAAAAATAAATTTTAGAATAGACAGTAATTTAGTTGAAAAGTGGAGCAAAGATTTACATGGTGCCAAAATTCTGTAATATCAATATTAGATATAATATAAATAGCTCCAAATAAAATAAACATGATAATCAATCAGCACAAAAAGAGGATGCTACCAGATTAAAAAATATTACTTTTTTTATTAGCTAGAATTTTGTTTTTATTTATTTTGTTATCCTTACATGAGAATACATCTATTGATTTTACAGAGAAAAGGGGGGGAAAGATAGAGAATCATCAATTGCTTGCCTCTCACATATGCCCCAACCAGGGTCTGAACCCACAACCTAGGCATATGCCCTGACCTAGAATCAAACCCGCAAACTTTAGGTTTAGGGGATGATGCTCCAATAAACTAAGTCATACAGGCCAGGGCAAGTATTACTATTTTGGAGTAACACTTCTGTTTCAGTTTCCCAAAAAAGTGAATCATTAACACTGTACACTTAAGTCTTTAAATTTAAATCCCTTTACTGTATGTTCTCAGAGTCCATTACACTTACATTGTTAAAAGCCTCCTCACTCATATTTACTTTTGTAATGCCTATCATCCTACTAAATGCTATATCAAACATTCAGAAAAAAATAGTTACCTGCTATGTTCACTGCATATCTCTAGTATCAAGTTAGAGCCAAGAAAAAGTAGGTCATTATTGAAATAAATATATAACTACTGAATTACTGAATAAGCACTAAATTGAATAAAATATTCCTTTTTGAGAAATAAAGTGTTCATTTACTTTTTTTAAAGTATCAAGCATTGAGTTCCCTCCATAACTCCAAATGTATCGCACTGCTGGGCAAGATGGCAGCAGCATAGGTAAACACGGTACTCGCCTCCTCGCACAACTACATCAAGATTACAATCGCCTCCTCCCACAAGCACATCAAAATAACAACTAAACTATAGAACCACCAGCATTCAGAACTACCTGGAATCTGGCTGAATGAAAGTCCTAGAACCAGGGAATTAAAGAAGCCACATCAAGATTGGTAGGAGTGGCAGAGACACGGAACTGGCTGGTCCCACATCCATGAGTGGGGGGTTAAAAATCAGAACTATCTCAGCTGTGGAGATCCTCCCTGAGGAGTGAGAGGTCCCAGGCCCACACCTGGCCTCCTATCCCAGGGTTCCAGTGCCAGGAAGAGAAGTCCTTATTACTTCTGGCTGTAAAAACCAGCGGGGATTGAGGCTGAGGGAAAAGGAGGGCTCCTGGAGTCCCAGGCAGCTCTCTCTTAAAAGAGCCTGTCAACAGACTTACTCAAGACACACTGGCTCCAGCACTGGGGCAGCAGCTTGAAAGGCACCAGAGGCATAAGGGGAGGAACTAAAGTGTCTGGCATCAGAAGTGAGGGAACTGAAGCATTAAATGCCCATCTCCCAGCAGTCACTAGTTCAGGACTTCTTGGGGGGAGGGGGGGCATGAAGGTCAGAGTTCTGGGAAAAGCCTTCAGGTGCCAAGATGTAAATACTGACTGCTGCAGGTCACGGGGAGACCAGTGATCTGGTAGGGTTCAAACAATAAGGCAGGGAACTAAACCACAACTGTTAAAACCTTTTCAACTGAAAAAAGATAGATGATTCCTCTTGAGCTCAGTTCAAGCTCTAGTCTTACTTGATAGCATGCCACAGCACACCCCCCATAAACACAGCAAATTGTTCTTTCATGCTATCAGCCTTTTTTCCCTTTGTATGGGATGATAACAACCCTTTCTCATTTAGAAGTGCCCACAATAAGCATGGCAAGTAGTAGGCATTTAATATGGGTATCAGGGAGAGAAAGTGAAGTGTATAGTCATTAAGACATTTTTTAATGCTGTTAATATTTTTTAGAATAGATTTGGAAAATCAGATTTTTTTATACCTACCAGTTGATAATGCAGAACATAAATCAGAATATCTGACTTTGAGAGTTAGTAAAGATACTGGAACATAGGCTGACTCAAATCCCAATTACAATATTAACTTCCTTCACCACCACTGGAGAGTCACTTAAATTTTCAGTTACCATTGCTACTTAGGTGAAAGGCAATCTTACTAACTACAACCAAGGGTTTTATAATGATCAAACATAATATGGATGTTAATGTAGTTTTCATTTATTTTCCTTTTAAAATTTTTTATTTATTGAGTTTAGAGAGAGAGAGGAAGGTGAGGGAAAGGGAGAGAAAGATAGAAGGAAAGATAGCAATTTGTTGCTCTACTTATTTATGCATTCATTGGTTAATTTTTGTATGTGTTCTGCCTGGCTATCAAACCCACTACCTTGGCATATTGGGACAACACTCTAACCAACTGAGCTACCTGGAAGAGACTGGCACAGGATGAGGAGTAAAGCCAGAAAGGAAACCTGAGGGAATGACCACAAACTTATAAAATGCCAACAGGGAATAGCAGAAGGAGTCTTTATGCTGTAGAAACACTTACAATGCAAAGATTACAGATTCAAAAGATTCTACCCAAGTTGCATAAGGATCTACCTACACTGCAATAGGTCTTCCTCATGGAAAAATAGGCTGCCAGGTATTATAAAAATGTTTGAATTCCTATAAAGGTAATAATCACCAGATGTGAGTTTATTCTCAATGGATAGTAAATTCTAATTCCTCTGCAGCATGGTGACCATGAAAGTATCCTGAGATTTTATTATGACAATTCTCATTAAAACTCTGACTGATAGTTGAACCCTAAATCATTCAAAGATTGTTTCAAAAAAAAGTTTTTTAAAAGTTAGGTGACACGAACCCTTTGCATTGAAGTTATTCAAAACCATCTCTAAGGTAAAATTATTTGAATAGATGATTACTATTTAAAGAAGAGAATTTAACATTTACCAAATGTCTTCCACATATGGGAGTCACTATAAGAGTCACCTGACATATATAATCTCACTAAATCCTTAAAACACAAAAAAGAAAATTATGGGTATGTATAGTAGGATAATCCTTAAAGGAAATCACCATCCAATGGGTAACACCAGGACCCCTGTTAAAAGCAGTTTTCTCACTGGTTTCCCGTGGGATCATTTGTACAACTGCATAGTGTATGGTAAGTAATATAGCACAAGTGTGTGAACAGTCTTTAACAATCCTCTCCCTCTATAATGCTAGTCACATAAGTTCTAATAACTCAGAAGGAAACAAAGTTCAGTTTGCCCCAAAATATACTCAAAGGAGGAACGATAAGGAAAGAACAAACTAAAAGATCCTTTGACTGACTGCTTGCTTCCATTAATTAACTTGTAAGGGGAGTGGGGGGAAGCAACAGAAATTACAACTAAAATTCAAATTATAATAGACTTGAAAAGACAATAAGCAGGAGGATGGTGATGAAAGTGATATTAAAGGAGCAAAAGAATATGGCTACAAAAGTCCTTCCAAAAGAAAAAAATGGATAACAATGATTCTATGGAGGCAGCAATGGTAAAAACATTTACTGAGCACTTACTAAGTATGCACTCTACCAAGCTGCTTAGATGCACTAATACTCACAAATTTTCACAATAAAGACCATTATTAACCCCTTAAATAGATGATAAAGACAAAAGAATTAGGTGACCTGCTCATGTTCTCAAAACTAGTAATTGGATGAACCAGTATACAAGCCAAGTCTATCTACTTCGGAGCCCAAATTTTTAAGCATTAAACTCTCTAAGGAATAGCAGATTGGTTCACAATTTCACTGTAAGTTCTGTACAAGCAATAAAGTCTTACACTTGCCATGTGTTTCCAAGTGTCCCAACTACTTCCCAACAAGGCACATTCATTTGGTATAATAAATGAAAAGATGAAAGCCTCTCAAGAGTGACAAAACAGCATAAAATCTTTGTACTAAAATTTATCAGAATCTACAAATTTAAATGTCTGAAATTTATTTTCCAAAATGTTAAATCAAAAACCATAAATTACTTGTTTTGTTATAAAATGGTAATGCAATTAAGCTTTGAGGGAAAAAATTAATGTCCATAATTAATGATCAACTCTGAAAGAGGCTAGTTTTTTAATTAGTGGAGTTTTTATCACATGCAGTAAGAATTAAAGGCATGGTTATTTAACACAAGAGCTAAGACATTTTATGTTTTCAGAAGGAATGGTTAATAAATTAGTAGTTCATTAGTTAATAGATATAGATCAGTGTGTATTTTCAGATCATTAGATCTGACCTGACTGCAAACTAAAAGGAAGAAAAAAGATTTTTTGTGCTTTTTATGATTATATACTTGTCCTTCTAAAAATATAACAAAAAAAAGCTACATTTACCTCATCATTTTATATCATATATGCCCGTAATCACTCAATTTAAAACATAATATAAAACATAAAGTGTAAATACAGTCTCTTGCTATTAAAAAAGTCAGAAAAATTATATACACATTTATTATGTAAAAAGACTGTTAATTGATACATAAACCAAGAAGGACGTAACTTTTAAAAATAAACAATACTCATGTGAGCAATAAAAGCACTAAAAAATAATTTAAAAAAATAAAGTCAAGGAAAAAAACCTTTGTAGCTCATGAGGATCTACATCAATGCTGGTATCAGGAACTTGATCAGTTTATTATTTGAATAATAAATAAATAAAATAAAAGCCATTATTCAAAATAAATAATGAATATAGACTAAATGTTAGCAAGTAAAAAATCCCCCAAATTAAATTATCTGTTTTTTAAACAACTATACACTCACACACACAAATCAATCGACAGAAATTAAACACTGATCTATCTTCATTCCTAGATTGTTCGTATGTCAGCTGATTTTCTTTCTAAGTCAAAATAGAGGCAAATGTGCAAGGTAAGTGTCCCTTAACAGGAACACATGGTTTTTAGGTACTTGTACTGACCGGCTCAGAGTCATAGCAATAATCATCCCAGCTCTGTCTGAGAGGTTTCTTTGTTATCTGAAAGTAAGGCAGATTAGTTAGGTAGAAATAATGGTTATCACACTTCCCTAATCATGTCTTCAAGTGTTCAGGTGTCACTGCTGCTGTTCAAAGGAAGTCATTTTGTATAGCAGCATAAAACAAGAAACTACTAGGTAAACATTCCAAATCTGGGAGATCATATATTATTTTAACCAGTCCATGCTTTCTATTATCCAGTGACTCTAAGATTCTTATTAACTGCTGAGTCACATGTTATAAATAATAACCTTATAACAAAAATATGTAAGGCATGGCCACTGATTACAAAAGGATCTGGAAGAACAGTAAACTCTGAAATTCTCTATTACTAATAACTATCAGCTCATTTATGGGCAATGCCTACTTTTTAAAAAGAAAATATTTAATCACCCAAATATAATGCAAATAGTTTAAATAGGGGAGGGAAAAAACTCAAAAACCACATCAACCTTTTTGTTAAAAAATCTACTTAAGTCTACATAGTACAAATGCCTAGTATTATATCAAAAAGTGTTATTTTGAATAATTTTGAGATTATCAATATATTAATACAGTTATTTTGTTCATATGAATATGTCACTTCATATGTCAGTTATACAGCATGCTATATACCTTGGGAAATGTCTAAGATGTGATTTTCATAACCTTAAAACACTATAATCTTTGAGCCATTATTAAAGTGTCAATTTGCTTATAAAAACTTTTAAGGATTTTTTTTAATTACCAGAAAGGCTGTCTTTCCATACATATTACATCTTGCCTTCAAAAATTAAGAAAGACAATTTGTTATTTAAGTGAGGTACTGTCATACCAATTCCATTATATTGGTCCTAGAATTTTTGCTAATATGAAGAATAATAAACTTAGGGAAACCAACATAATGAAAAGTTGTGATAACTACTACTTATTATAGAAGTTTAGAAGTATAACATGAGTTTCACAGAAAGATGAAATTTTCTAAGTCACTTCATTTGATGCATTTCATATTGAGTTTTAATAGGATTATTCCTAAATTATAAAAATAACAATACTCTCAGTATCACAGTATCATGCGAAGAAGTAATATGTATTAGACTTTCGAACATGCAAATAACGATTCAAGTAATCCCTTGCAAGGGGAAAGCATTAGGCATTAGTAACATTTGACATGCGTGGTCTATAAAAGGTAAATCACTTTGGTGAGTGTAAATTGTTTTTCTAACATGGAGATAACTATAAACAGTTTGTTATTCTCTTTATGAGTCTCACAAAAAAGCAAAAGACAAATATATAATCCCTCAAAACACATGAGAGTGATAATTAATAATTTTTAAATTTGAGAAGTGCATCACGCAAATGTTTAAATTGCATGCTGGGAAATGCTAGTTAATATCCATGACCAGATATGGAAAACCAAGTACCAAAAAATAAATAAGTAGACTGTTACCAGGAGCTACAATTTAATAATGCCCTACATTTGAAAATGTTTTTTATTAACACTTACCTGATTAAGGTAATGATATTCTTCTGGCTGTTTAAGATGGAATGCTAATCTCTCTTCTTCACTTGCTCCTGCCAGAAGGTAATAGAATACATGATAGTTCCTGTTGGAAGCAAAGAAATATGGCTTTGTAATTAGCATGATCTATGATTAACTGGAAAAAAATAAAATATAAATTACTAAAATGTTTCAGCCTTGCTTCATTTTTTAACACAAAGGTGATAAACTCAATGTTTAAGTACTATAAAATATTTTGAATGCTGAATTCAAAACAGAAGAATTAAGGCAGCAATATGACAAAGTCAGAACCTCTGAAAATTCTTTCTTCCATAAAACCAATGAAAACAGCAAATTTGTGGTCCTGACCAGGTAGCTCAGTTGGTTGGAGTGTCGTCCCCTGTATGCCAAGATTTACAGATTCTATTTTCAGTCAGGGTACATAAAGAATCAAACAATGAATGCATAACTAAATGGAAGAACAAATTGATGTTTCTTCTCACTCATTCTTTCTCAAAAATCAATCAATAAAAAATTTTTTTAAAAAACACTAGTACATTTGTCAAAATCAACTTTTTAGAACTCTGGAAATTAAGAGTTTACAGCAATGCAGGGCATGTTTACATACTAAACACAGTTGAATCTCAGTAAAACCTGTAAACTTCTGCCTTTTTAACTTGTTCTATTCCATCTGCTGGTAGCCTTCAAAACAAAGACTTTACCATCCTGGTCAACAGCAGAACCCTCTCAGCCTCCAAAGGTGGCATAACTGGGTTGGTGCTTGTTAGAGCCTCATTCCATGAGAAACATCATTATTTGAACTGTCTGGCAGAAGCCATGTTTAAAAGTGTCTTTATTTGACCTGATCCAAAGTAAACCCATTGTGAAAATCTTTTCCCCAGAGGCACTTGTAGAAAACAATTACAGGCGATTGTTTAACTTGTCACTGTCTGAAACAGTAGATAAATGTTGGGGCAAACAACGCTTAAAGGAAAAACTTAAAGGAAAATTCTGAGAATCTCCACAAAGTCTTTGGAAAGCTCCAATATATTCCTGAGTATTTAGATAGCTATATGAACATGTTCAAATCCACATGCCAGCTCTGCATACACCAAAGAAGGCAGTAAGCTCTCACTTCTGGTTAACCTGGAAGATCTGTATAAGCAGTAAGTAAATTTGAAGGAAGAATCATAAAATGCCTACCTGAGTATAAAAGGCATGATCCCATACACACACAGAGTCCTTAGTCAAACTTACTATTTTCAAGCATTTAAGGAAATCTCTGTTCAATCCATTACCTAACGAAGCAGATATATGAGTACCTCAATGCCCATACTTGAAAAAGAATACATACCTCACAAAGTTACCTCAGAAAAGTCAAGAAACAAACAGCAAGAACAAAAATCACCACCACAAATCCTGGGAGAGGGAGAATCTCATCTCTAGAGCTGTCACATGATAATTTAAAATTTCCCATTTTCAAAAAAAAAATTATGAGGCATGCAAAGAAACAAAGTATAACACATACAAACAAAAAAGAAAAAATAATCTCTAGTAACCGTCCCCGAGGATGCCCAGGCATTACTTATAACACTTCTAATCAACTGTTCTAAATATGTCCAAAGACCTAAAAGAAACTAGATTTTAAACAACTACAGGAATATGAGAATGATGTCTCATTAAATAAACTATCAATAAATATATAGAACTTATCAAACTTTAAAGTTGAAAATATACTTTAATTATAAATTTTCTAAAAAAAAAAGATCAACATCACATCTAAACATAAAGAAGGAATTAGTGAACTTAAAGTCAATTGAGACTAGTTCTAAGAAGTATAAAGATAAATGAATAAAGAAAACGAAATACAGTCTCAGAGATCTGTGGGACACAATTAAGTAGATAACACTTGCATAAAGCAGGGCACCAAGATATGGAAAATGGGAGTCTAGAAAAGAAAAGAAAAGAAAAGAAAAGAAGAGAAGAGAAGAGAAGAGAAGAGAAGAGAAGAGAAGAGAAGAGAAGAGAAGAGAAGGGAAAAGAAAAGAAAAAAAAAAGAAAAGAAAAGATGTGAAAGAATATTTGAAAAGGTGACCAAAAGTTCCTCAAATTGGTGAATAACCATAATGTGCAAATCAAAAAAAACAAGCTCAACAAATTCTGGGAGGTGGGGGTCAAGGGATCAAAGAGAGCCAAACTTGGACCAATCAAGACTGCTGAAAGTCAAAAATAAAATTTTCTGTTTTTGGCCCTGACTGGTATGGCTCAGTGGATTGAGCATTGTCCTGCAAAACAAAAGTTCGCTGGTTCAATTCCTGGTCAGAATATATGCGTGGGGTGCAGGCAAGGTTCCTAGAGAGTGGGGGTGTACAAAAGCCAACCAAATGGTGTTTCTCTCGAACATCAGTGTTTCTCTCCTTTTCTCTCTCTCTTCCTGTCTCACTAAAAAGAAGTAAAATCTTTAAAACATTTTTTGTAATATTTCAATTATAATTGGCATTCAATATTGTTTCATATTAGTTTCATGTATATAGCATGATTAAATATTTACATAACTTATGAAGTAATTCACCTAGTAAGTCTAGTACCCACCTAGCACCATACATAGCTATTACAATATTATTAACCATGTTCCCTATGCCATATTTTACATTCCCAAGATTATATTATAACTACCTATTTATACTTCTTAATTCCTTCACCTTTTTCACTCAACTCCCAACCCCACCCTCATCCGGAAACAATCAGTTTGTTCTCTGTATCTAGGAGTCGGTTTCTATTTTTCTGTTCATTTATTTGGTTCTTTATTTTTTTTCTGGTAATTTAAGAATTATGTCATCATTTTATTTTATTTTTTTCATCATACCAGTTTTTTATTTTTTCAAAAGGATCTCTAAAATATTGCTTTATATGGCCAGTGATGCAAATTTCATTTGAATATTCCCTGAATTGAATTATATTCATCTTTTTGGAACTATTAACATTCTTTTTGGTTAAGTATACTGGTATTTTTATCTTGTTAAGAGTTTGTTATTTCGGGGATTTGGGTTTTTTTTTTAATTTTTATTTTAATTGTTGTTCAAGTACAGTTTTCTGCCTTTTACCTCCATCCCAGTCTACCCCCCAGCCCTCCCTACCCCACCCCCTTGTTATTGTCCATTTACACAATGGAATTCTATGCAGCAGAAATAAAGAAGGAGCTCCTACCCTTTGCAACAGCATGGATGGAACTGGAAAGCATTATGCTAAGCGAAACAAGCCAGGTGGAGAGAAACAAATACTGTATCATCTCACCTTTAACAGGAATGTAATCAACAAAACAAATGAGCAAAATATAACTAAAGACACTGAAATTGAGAACAAGCTGATAGGAGAGAGGGGAGGAAATTTCAGGGGGAAAGGGGAAGTGTTTGCAGGAACTGGTATAAAGGACACATGGACAATAACAAGGGGGGGATGGAAACGGGAGGGAGGTGGGGAGGGCTGGTGGGTGGGCTGCAATGGGGGTAAAAGACAGAAAACTATACTTGAACAATTAAAATAAAAACTAAAAAAACAAAAAAAACTCTGAAATATTTGGTTCTTTAGATTCCACATATAAGTAAAGTCATATGGTATTTGTCTTTCTCTGACTTATTTCACTAAACACAATACCCTCTAGGTCCATCCATGTGTTCAATTACAAAAGATAACATTTCATTCTTTTTATGGCTGAGTAATATTCCACTGTATATACATACCACCTCTTACGTATCAAATCATCTATTGATGGGCATTTAGGTTACCTCCACATTTTGGTCATTGTAAATAGTGCTGCAATGAACATAAGGGTACATATATCTTTTCAAATTAGTGTTTTATATTTCATCAAATAAATACCCAGAAGTGGAACTGCTGAGTCATACAGTGGATATATTTTGTTATTTCAAGAATCTCCATATTGTTTTACATAGTAGCTGCACCAATTTGTAATCCTGCCAACAATGCTTCAGGGTATGCTTTTCTCCATATCTTGGCCAACTCTTGTTCTTTGCTGCTTTATTGATATAGCTATTCTGACAAGTGTGAGGTGATACATCATTGCGGTTATAATTTGCATTTCTCTGATGATTAGTGACATTGAGCATCTTTCCAAATGTCTATTAACCATCTGTAAGTCTTTAGAAAAAATGTCTATTCCAGTCCTCTATCCATTTTTAATCAGATTTTTTTTATGTTCAATTGTATGAGTTCCTTATATATTTTTGTACATTAACCTCTTTTCAGATGTATCACTGGTGAATATCATCTCCCACTCAGTAGACTGTATTTTCATTTTGTTCATGGCTTCCTTCACTGTGCAAAAATTCTTTAGTTTTATGTAGCCCCATACATTTATTTTTTTCTTTTGTTTCCTTTGCCCAAGGATACATATCCAAAAAATATCAGTAAGAGAAATGTCAGAGTTTACTGCCTATGTTTTCTTCTAGTACTTATATGGTTTTCAACCTTACATTTAAGTTTTTAATTCATTTTGAGTTTATTCCAACATATATTATAAGAAGGTGATCCAGTTTCATTCTTTTGATCTTACCTGTTCAGTTTTCCCAACATCATTTATTAAATATACTGTCTTTACACCACTGCATGTTCTGGACTCCTCTGTCAGTGGTAATTGGCCACATAAGCATGGGTTTATTTTGGTCTCTATTCTCATCCATTGATCTGTGTGTTGGTTTTCATGCCAGTACCACGCTGTTTTAATTACTATACCATTGTGGTATAGTTTGATATCAGGTAACATGATACTTCAACTTTGTTCTTCTTTCTCATGAGCAGTGTAACTATCAGGGGACTTTTGTGGTTCTACATAAATTTTAGAATTATTTGCTCTAGTTCCATGAAAAAATGCCATGGGTATTTTGATAGGAATTGCATTCACTCTATAGAATTCTGTGGGTAGTATAGACATTTTAACAATTTTCATTCTTCCTAACCATTTGAATAGTATATGCTTCTACTTATTTGTAATATCGCCATTTTTTTCCTTTCAAGTCTTGTAATTATCCAAGTGCACATCTTTTACCTCCTCATTTAAAATTTTTCCTAATTTTTTGATGCAATTGTAAATGTTGTTTTCTTAATTTCTCTGATACTACATTACAGTTATGTACAGATACAACCAATTTCTGAAGATTAATTTTATATCCTGTTACATTACTAAATTCAATTTATCACTTCTAGTTATTTATTAGTAGAGTCTTTAGAATTCTCTCTATATAATATCACGTCATCTGGAAATAACTGCAGTTTTACTTCTTCCTTTCCAGTTTGAATGCATTTTACTTTTTTTTTTTTACTGGTCTGATTGCTATGGCAGTATTATGTTGAATAAAAGTGGTGAAAATGGACATCCTTGTTTTGTTCCTGATCTTAAGAACCTCTAGGTTTTCAAAAGTGAGTATGATATAAGCTATGGGCCTGTCATATATGGCATTTATAATGGTGAGGTATGTTCCCTCTATTCCTACTTTGCTGAGATTTATTCATAAATGGATGCTGGATTTTACCAATTTTTTTCCATCTATTGATTTGATCATATGATTTTTATCCTTCATTTCATTTATATGGTTTTTGACATTAACTGATTTAGATTAAATGAACCTTGCATACCAGGAATAAATTCCACTTGTCTATGGTGTATAATCTTTTTAAAGTATTGCTGGATTGTTCACTAATATTTTGCTGAGAATTTTTGCATCTATGTTCATCAGAGATATTAGCCTATAATTTTCTTATTTTTTGTAACATCATTGAAATCAGGGCAATGCCGGACTCAAACTGAGTCAGGGAGCCTTCCCTCCTCTTGAATTTTTTGGAATCACTTGCGGAGAACTAAAGTTCATTCTCCTTTGAATGTTTGGTAAAATTCACTTGTGAAGCCATCTAGTCTAAAACTTTTGTTTGTTTCGAATTATTTGATTAGTAGTAACTACTTTGTTTAGATTTTGTTTCTTCTTGATTTTGTCTTAAAAAATTGTGTGTCTCTAGAAATATATCCCTACCTTCAAAATTGTCCAATTAGCATATAGTTTGTTCACAGTATTTGTTTTCTAATCCTTTGCATTTCTGTGGTCATTGTCAATTTTTCCCCTTTCATTTCTGATTTTATTTATTTGAATCTTCTCTCTTTTCTCTTGATGAGTCTCGTTAAAGCTATATTAGTCTTGTTTATCTTGCAAAGAACCAGCTCTTGATTTCATTGATCTTTTGTATTGATTTTTAAGACTCTCATTTATTGCAGCTCTGGCCTGTATTATTTCCTTCCTTTGAACATTGGTGTTCTTATTCCAATTCCATTAGGTGTAAAGTTAGAGTGTTTATTTGAGATTTCTTTTTCTTGAGGCAGGCCTTACTGCTATGCATGCATTTCCTCTTAGGACTGCTTTTGCTGTATCCCATAGATTTTGGCTTGTTGTATTTTCATTTGTCTCAAGGTATCCTTTGATTTCTTCCTCAATCTCAATGAACTCATTCTTTCTTTAGCAGCATGTTATTTAGCCTCCATGCGTTTGTGCTTTTCAGTTTTATTCATGTAATTGATTTTTAGTTTCATACCATTGTGGTTGGAGAATATACTTGATATGTTCTAAATCTAAAATATCAACTAAACCTTTTTAGTCTAATGTGTCTTTTAAGGCCATGGTTTCTGTATTGATTTTGTATGAAAGATCTATCCACTGATGTCAGTGGGGTGTTAACGTCCCATACTATGACTGTACTACTGAGTCTCTCTCCCATTATGTCTGTCAAAATTTGCTTTATATATTTAGGTCCCCTTGTGTTGGGTGCATAAATGTTTACAAGGGTTAAATCCTTTTGTTGGATTGATCTTTTTTTTATTATATAGTGTCTGTGTCTCATCATAGCCATTGTTTTAAAGTCCATTTTATCAGATACAAGTATTGCTACTCCAGCTTTCTATTTATTTCCATTTGCATGAAATATCCTTTTCCATCCTTTTTCATACAGTCTGTTTGTGTCTTTTAATCTAAACTGGGACTCTTGTAGACAGCCTATGTATGGTCTTGCTTTCTTATCCAGCTACTCTATGACTTTTGATTAGAAGATTTAATCCATTTATTTTTAAAATGATTATTGATAGTTATAGTCATTATCTTTTTATTATTCATGCTTATATTCTTTCACTACCTTCTTCTTCTTAGTGAAGTCCATTTAACTTTACTTTTAATACTGGTTTAATGGTGGTAAACTCCTTACCTTTTTTGTGTCTGGGAAGCTCTTTATCTCTTCAATTTTTTTTCACCTTCAATTTTAAATGATAGCCTTACTAGGTGGAGTAGTCTTGGTTGTAGGTCCCCTTTATTACTGAATAAACAATTCAGTAATAGTACTGAGATATCTCTCACACACACCCCTTCCAATAATGAACAAACAACTAAACAGAAGATCAACTAGGAAGAAAAGGACTTTGAAAATACTACATTCCACCTAGACCTAACAAACATCTACGGAATACTCTATCCAAGAACAGCAGTACACATTTTCTTAAGCATCCATTGAAAAATCTCCAGAATATAAAATACTAGACTATAAAACAGTAAGTCTCAATAAATTTAAGGAGATTGAAATCAGACAAAGTATATTCTCTGACCATCTTAAAAATCAGTAACAAAAATTTCCAAAATTCAGAAATATGTGGAAATTCAACAACACAATCCTAAATAACCAATGAGTCAAAGAAGAAATCACATAGGAATAGAAAATACATTGAGATGCATGAAGACAAAAATAAAACATACTAAAACATGAGAAACAGTGTTCAGTGGGACTTTATAGCCATAATTTCATATTTAAAAAAATCTCAAATCTATAACCTGACCATCTACTTGAAGAAACCAGAAAGAAAAAAAAAAAAGGAGCAAACTAAAGCCAAAGCAAGTAGAAGGAAGTAATAAGCATGACAGCAGAAAATTGAAAATGGGGGAAAAAAGAGAGAGTAAGAAAAATAAAAATCAATAGAACCAAGCTTGGTCCCTTAAAAGAGGGAGTAGGTTGCTATGGTCTGAACTCCTCAAATTCCTATGGTGAAATCATAACTCCAAAAAGTAATGGATCAGGAGGTGGAAGTGGGTGGGGCCTTTGGGAGGTGATTAGGTCATAAGTGTGGAGCCCACATGAATGGGATTAGAGCTCTTACAAAAGAGTTCCCTATACCTTTCTATTGTATGAGGATCCAGGAAGAGGGTTCTCACCAGAATGCTACCATGCTGGCACCTTGATCTTAAACCTCCCAGTCTCCAGAACTCTGGGAAATAAATTTCTGTTGTTTATAAGCTACACAGTCTGTACTACTTTGTTATATCAGCCTGAATGAGCTAAGACATGAATGAAAGTGGGGACATTACTAACAACTTCATGGAAATTTTAAGAATGTTACAAGAGAATATTATAAACAACATTTTTGCCAAAAATTAGATAATCTAGATGAAATTTCTAGAAAAATATAAACTACCAAAATCTGACTAAAGTAGAAAACTGAAAATCTAAAGAGACCAGTAATCAAAACTTCCCACAAATAAAAACTCAGAACCAGATAGCTTTACTGGTAAATTCTACCAAACAGGAAAAATTAATCCAATCCTTCACAACCTCTTTCCATCTTATTTTATAAGTCAGTAGTATCCTTATATCAAAAACAGAAAAAGACATCAAAAGTTTTTTTTAATCTTACAGCAGTATCCTTTATGAATATAGACACAAAAAATGTTCAACAAAACACTACCAAGCCAAATCCAGCAAATCAAATCCATTAAAATAACAGAGAATCAGTTTATAAGCTCTGGATCTCCACCTACCATTGAGTCTTCAAAACTACAGAAACCAGGCTTATATCCCTACCACTCCCACTAAAATGTGTTAGAAAAAGTTACTAATAGGCTTCTAGTAGCAGTACCTGTTAGCTCTGCAAGTGTTTATGAAGCTATTCTCTTCCTGAAACTCTCTTCCTTTTATTTTGAAACACCTCTAATTCAGATTCTCTAATGTCTTAGCCACAAAAAAAATAACAGAAGACTGAGTTCTAGTCCTAAACTTGCAGGTAATTCATTATGATAATATTGGCTATTAATTACTGAACTTTTGTTATATATAACATCTTATAAATGTTATTTCATTCAATCCTCTAAATGACTTTAGGATAGTTTTCTATTTGTAAAATGAAAATAAGGAGAGCAGCAGAGGAGTTAATTAGATGCCAAAGGCATGTTTAGTATTTGAATGTGTAGGTCTGTTTAACTTCAAACTCTGGCTCTTAATTTTGTCTCCTTGTTACACAAAGCTCATCATTTATATATCCAATATCTGGTTCCTTCATCAGTGAAGTCCCATATACCTCAAATATTATAATGAAATTAACAGCTTTATTAAAAAATTTTTTCAAGTTAGAGAAAGAACATTAAGACATGGAAAATAGTAAAAAGGCACAATCCTACCAAGAGAACAAAGATAACATTGTTTTCTTGTTCTGATAGTTTGCACGAATTTAGAAAGGGCAACAGTTCTATACACCCATCAAAAAATCTAGCAAACTCAGAAAAACTGCAGTGTTCGGCCCATGAAAGAAAGAGTAATCATATATAAAGCTATGCATGGTATAAACTGAATTAAAGGTCATGATATTCAAAGATCCTAAAAGTCAATCTGCATTATACAAATCTTAACTTGATCTAATTACATAAACAAAGTATGTACCGTTCATTATGCTCTTGATAAACAAGTCTCGACTTCTCCAGTAGATATTTTTCAACATAGGCACTAGAAGAAAAATAAAATTGGTTAATGTAATTAACATAAGGTAAACAAATATTTTTCAGAGAAGATGAAAAAATACAAAGAAGGCTATCCAGATTATTTCAGTACATTTACCATTATTTTGTTATGGACACTGTTATAGTGTTATTCATGTTAGATTCCTAAACTCATAAATCTTTTTTGTGTGTGTTATGGTTTTCTTCTTGCTTTCAATAAAACAAAAATAAACTCGGAAGTTCAAAACAGAGCACACGAGAACTTCCTATGACATAGACTTTACTGTCTTTCCAGGCTCATATACACCATACATTCTTTCAAATAATACACTTTGGCCAGATTACTAAACAGGGCTCAAAGATATACTTTCTTTATATTTCAAGCTATTGCTACATTCTGGAATCGATATATTTATTATTTACTGATTTATTCAGTTAGTATTCATTAATTGTGCACTGTGCTAAGCATTATTCAAATAGGGAAATAAGTGATATATTAGCTGTTCTCAAGAGGATTACAAGCTAGTGGAGGAAATAAGTAAACTAGTAGCTATCATAATGAGTTGACTCGGTTTATTATGGAGTGATTAAAATACAATTATTATGTGAACCTGGAGAGAGGCTCCAGGAAAGGAAAAAGATGTAAGTAAGAATTCCCACGGAATACACAGTGCATAGTAAACATTCATTAAACATATCTAGTAAATGACTATATGCCTCTGAAATCTAACAGACTGCCCTGAATAAGGCAAGGACAACTGCCCTCATGTAAAGGCATAAAAGAAGTAAGGTACCTATCAACTTCAGGAAAGATAGTTAACACAGCTAGAGAAGGAAATAGGCAAGTGGACTAGATCAAGAAGGACCAATATACCATGTGCCAGAAGAATGGAATTTACCCTGAATGTACAAGGAACTTAAATGTGAATTGTATTATTGATGTTACTCTCCTTATACAGCCTATATGCCTCAAGTCTTCAATCCTCTTATCCAAATTGGAGCAATTGGTTCAGCTCTAACAAGAAAAGAGGGTGCTTAAATTTAAAAGCTTTAGACTACTGAATCCAAATTACTTAGCACGATCCTCTTTGGGATCAAAATCTGACTTGATCTCTTATTTTCCTCAGTTCCCTCCCACTGCATGTTCTGTATTTCAGTACCTCCTAAAGAGAGACTATTCCCTCAAGCATGATATTCACTCCTGAATATATTGTTCATGGTCTTCCTTCCAATTCTAATTCTGTAGACTACTCCCAACTCTGTCCAGTAGATTCCATTCATTCATTAAAATGAAGCTCAAATGTGCCTTCTTTGCAAATTCATTACCACTAGTACCACCAGTAATTAAAATTTGTCACTTCTGAATTAACATTATCACTGCTATTCTAAACTACTGAAATGGGCTCTTATTATTCTAAAATGGGAGAAAGAACTAACATAAACTAGCATGTTAAATTCTTAACACCCACCCTGCATGGCAAATATTACTGCCTCTATTTCATAAGTGGAGAAACTGATACTCAAAGACATTAAGATCATATAGCTAGTAAACAGCAGAACTGTGATTTGAACCCAAGTTGATTTTAACTATAAAGGCTCCCTCTTACAACTACACTAACATACTCCTGGACATCTTTCCACCCACCCCTTCAATCCACGAGTTATCTACGAGAGCTCTCTATCTAGTAAATGAGATCTAATCATGTTATTCCTCTACTTTCATTTGCCCCTTATACTATAGTATGTAGGGGTAAATTAATGTTATGCCCATCTGGGATTGTTTTTTAAATACATCAGCATAGAGAAAAAAAAAGGATGAAGAAAATACGGCAAAATTTGATCATTGTTGAATCTGAGTGGGACTTCCTTGTACTCTTTTCTTTATTTTTGCTGTTTGTAATTTTTAATAAAATTTTAAAAATCTATTTCCCAGTGACAGATGATAAAACATAAGCATTAGAGCTTTTGTAATAATATGAAACCAGATGACCACAGTGCCCATAAACATTAGTCAATGAATTAACCTCCTCAAGTACACCAGGGTCTTTATCCTAATTCCATTCATTTGCTAATGCAAGTTCCTCAATCAATAATGTGATTTCCCACTTTTCCTGCTTGGCAAATATTTAAGACCCAAGATAAAAATCACCTTTTCTTGTGAAGTCCTCCAGACACATACAATCATTGTATTTACCTCATTTTCTGTAATTATCTTATATAAATATCTACCTTCCCAAAGAGACTACAAGAACTTTAATGGCAGAGAACATGTCTACATGTTTTCATATCCTCAAACTTAGCATAGTGCCTGGTACTTACAATGAACTCCACAAATATTTGTTTATTGACTAATTTTTAGGTAATCACTTAACATAGACAAGCCTGAATTTCATTCATAAAATGGAAAAATACACATCTGCCATTTCTAAGTCATGAAACTGCCTTAAGAATATATATAAAAGAATATATATGTATGTACATATATATAAAATGGTATTTTGTCATTTAAACAGCAATATACACACTTTACCTACTAACAAACTCTCGTAAAGCAGAATCATAAATACTGGGAAAGAGCAGCCTGATTTGACTGCATTCTGCTTTTACGAGTAAAAGTACCAACTATACCTTGGAAAATAACATTCTGCAAATCAGAAAAGAAGGATGTATACTTGTTTTTGTTTCTTTGGGGATTGGAAGGAGAAAAAACACATAGTTTAGGTCAAAATTTTTAAATCTACATGAAGAAGCATTTCAGATCTCACTCCCCAGCATATGTTGTCAGCATATGTTGGCTCAAATAAACTCATATACATAAGTACATATATACATACATACATGCAAAGGTAAAGTGGTAAGAGTTAAGCATGAGTAAAATAGCATAAAAATACATATTAATCTCACTTATTAATATACATGCAAAAATCATAAATAGCCCTGGCTAGTGTGGCTCAATGGATTGAGCACCAGCCTCAGAACCAAAGGGTTGCTGGTTCAATTCCTAATCAGAGCACATGCCTGGGTTGCAAGCCAGGTTACCTGGTGCGGGGTGCATGAGAGGCAACCACACATTGATGTTTCCCTCTCTTTCTCCCTCCCTTCCCTCTGTCTAAAAATAAATAAATAAAAATTTTTTAAAAAATCATAAATAACAACTAGCAAACAGACCACAACATTGTAAATACATGTGCATATAAATATGTCTGAGTATGTAAGCGTGTGTGTGTGTCTTTGTAATGACCAAATGGGATGCTATTCCCTAGGATACAAAAATTATTCAATATTAGAATAATCATAATATTAATACATCTCAGAATGAAGATCATACTAATGAAGGCCTTTAGTAAAATAACATAAACATTACTGACAAAAAATTTAAAATTGATTCATAACTCATTAACATGATAAAATCTCCTAAACCCAGAATTTCACTTAGTGGAAAAACAAGAAAGGCATTCACATAAAAGTCTGAAACAATATTATCACAGTACAAGAAGTTTAGAATCAGACAAGGTAGAAAATAACCAGAGATATAAGAACAGAAAAAAAGTAAATATATTTATTTTTGTAGATATGATTATATACCTAGAAAAGGTAAGAGAAATAGAGTATTTAAAACTCATACAACAAAATAACTAAGTATAAAATATAAAAATCAACAGCCTTCATACATAAAAACAACATGTAATTTGAAGATATACTACAAAAGAAAAATCATGCTTTTAATAATAAAACATTTTTAAAAACACTCAGAAATAAATGCAACAAGAAATACAAAAAGCTGGACTTCCAGTCAGATAGCAACAAAGGTAAACAAGATGTGCCGCCTCACACAATTTCTCCAAAATTACAACTGAACTATAGAACCATCACCACTCAGGATTATCAGAAATTGAGTTGAATGGGAGTCCAACAACTACAAAATTAAAGAAACCACATCCATCCAGACAGGCAGGAGGGGCAGAGACATAAAAACAAACAGGGAAGCTGCCAATGGAGGAGACAAGGAAACGGCCCAAATGAAAGAACAGAACATAACTCTTAAAAAAGAGCTAAACAAAATGGTGATAAGCAATCTATCAGATGAAGAGTTCAAAACACTAGTTACAAGGATGTTCAAGGAACTTAGTGAGAAGCTCAACAACATAAAAAATGATCCAGGCAGAAACAAGGAATACACCAATGAAATAAAGAACAATTTACAGAGAAATGACAGTGAAGTGAATGAAGCCAGAATTAAATCAGTGACTTGAAATGTAAAAAAACAAAAAATAGCCAATCATAACAACAAGAAGAAAAAAGAATCCACAAAAAACAAAGAAAGTGTAAAGAGCCTCTGTGATAACTTCAAGTGTTCCAACATTAGCATCACAGGGATGCCAGAAGAAGAGAGAAAGAGCAAGAAATTGGGAATCTTTTTGGAAAAATAATTAAAGAAAACTTCCCTAACTTGATGAAGTAAATAGACATCCAGATCCAGGAAGCACAGAGAGTCCCAAACAAGATGGATGGAAATTGGCCCACTCAAAGACACATCATAATTAAAATGCTAAAGGTTAAAGACAAAGTAAGAATCTTAAAAGCATCAAGAGAAAAGCAGTTAGTTACGACAGGGGAGTTCCCATAAGACTGTCAGCTGATCCCTCAAAAGAAACTTTGCAAGCTAGAAGGGACTCGTAAGAAATATTCAAAGTTGTGAAGAGCAGGGACCTATAGCCAAGATTGCTCTATCCAGCAAAGATGTCATTTAGATTTGAAGGGCAGACAAAGATCCTCCCAGATAAGAAAAAACTAAAGGAGTCCATCGTCACCAAACCATTATTATATGAGGTGTTAAAAGAACTTATTTAAGAAAAAGAAGATCAGAGGACTTCCAGCAACATGGACGCATAGGTGGACACACCGTACCTCCACGCACAACTAAGATGGGAACAACAACAATTTAGAGGCAGAATAACACCCAGAACTGACAGAAAATTTATCTGAATGGAAGTCGGACAGTGAAGAAGTTGAAATAGACCCCTTCATCCAGACCAGCAGGAGGGGCGGAGACAAGCAGCCGGGTTTGGGTCAGTCGTGGTGCAGAGAACAGGGAGAACTGGGCGCATAAGGCAACCGGGAGCGCATAAGGCATCTGGGGTGCACAAGATCGCAGCAGGTGGATCCTGAGTACGCAAGCGGCAGCTGGCAGACCCAGTGAGGCGGCGATTGTGGAGCAGGGCAGAGCGCGCAACCCAGGATCCCAGGGAAGGGACTGAGGTCCCACGGAGAACTGAGCTACTGCCATTGTTCCCTCTCGCCCCCGCCCCCACATACAACGTCACAATCTAGTGACTGGGGTGCCCAGCCCTTGTGAACACCTAAGGCTCCACCCCTCACTGTAACAGCAGCGACCAGACCCCCCCAAAAAAGAGAGATGGCTCAAACAGAACAAATCAGTGCCCCAGAACTCATTCTTTTGAGCTACCAAGAAATAGCTAACCTATCAGACACACAGTTCAAAATACTGGTGATCAGGAAGCTCACAGAATTGGTTGATTTTGGTTGTAAATTAGATGAACAAATGCAGGTTACCATAAAAGAAATGAAGGAAAATGCACAGGGAACCAATAGTGATGGGAAGGAAACTGGCACTCAAAACAATAGAGTAGACCAGAAGAAAAAAAAAAAAAAACAACCAAACAGGAAAGAATGGAGAAATAAGAATTCAAAAAAATGAGGAGAAGCTTAGGAACCTCCAGGACATATTTAAATGTTCCAACATCCAAATTATAGGAGTACCAGAAGGGGAAGGGGAAAAGCAACAGATTGAAAACGTATTTGAACAAATAATAAAGGAGAACTTCCCCATTCTGGCAAAGGAAATAGACTTCCAGGAAGTCTAGGAAGCTCAGAGAGTCCCAAAGAGGTTGGACCCAAGAAGGAACACACCATGGCACATCATACTTACATTAGCCAAGATAAAAACGAAGGAGAGAATCCTAGAAGCAGCAAGCAATAAGGGGACAGTCACCTACAAAGGAGTTCCCATCAGACTGTCAGCTGATTTCTCCAAAGAGACCTTGTATGCAAGAATGGGCTGGAAAGAAGTATTCCAAGTCATGAAAGACAAGGACCTATATCCCAGATTGCTCTATCCAGCAAAGCTTTCATTTAGAATGGAAGGGCAGATAAAGTGCTTCTCAAATAAGGTCAAGTTCAAGGAGTTCATCATCACCAAGCCCTTATTACATGAAATGTTAAAGGGACTTATCTAAGAAAAGAAGATTAAAAAAAATGTATAGTAAAAGGACAGCAAACTCACAATTATTAACAACCACACCTAAAGCAAAACCAAAAGAAACTAAGCAAACAACTAGAACAGGAACAGAACCACAGAAATGGAGATCACATGGAGGGTTAGCAACAGGGGAGTGGGAGGAGGAAAGAGGGGGAAAAGGTATGGAGAATAAGTAGCATAGATGGTAGGTAGAAAATAGACAGGGGGAGGGCAAGAATAGTATGAGAAATGTAGAAGCTAAAGAACTTATAAAGATGACACATGGACATGAACTAAAGGGGGAGAAGTGGGTGGGAGAGGGGGTACCGGGTGGAGGGGCGTGAAGGGGGTAAATGGGACAACTGTAATAGCATAATCAATAAAATATATTTAATAAATAAATAATTTTTTTTAAAAATCAGTTAAAAAAAGAAAAAGAAGATCAAAAGTAGTAAGAATAAAAACATATCTATCAACAAGTGAATTTGAAAAACAAACTAAGGAAACAAGAGGAACAGAGACAGAATTATGGCTACAGAGGGCATTTGGTTGTTGCCAGAATGAACGGGGGTGTGGGAAAATAGGTGATGATGTGAAGGGATTAAAGAGAACAAAAAGGTAGTTACAGAATAATCACAAGGATGTAAAGTAAGGTATAGGAAACAGAGTAGTCTAAGAACTTATACACATGACCTATGGACATGAACAATGGTGTGGGGATTGCCTGAGAGAGTGAGGGGTGCTAGGTAGAGGGGGGCAAAGAGGGAAAAACTGGGACAAATGTAATACTGTAATTGATAACATATAATTGAAAAAAATCAATAAAATAAATCTGCCACCAAAAAAAATACAAAAAAACTTAACATTTTTAAAACCACAAAGATGTCAATTATCCCCAAATTAATACATACATTGAACATTAATCCAATAAAATCTAGCCATGAAAGACATGGAAGATACATGCTTCTAAGAAAAATGATCCAATCTGTGGAGGTTATATACTATATGATCCCAACCACAATGCATTCTAGAAAAAGCAAAACTATGGAAACAATGCAAAGAATTAGTGGTTACCAAAAGTTAGTGGGTGAGAAGGGGATAAATAGGTGAAACATAGAGGATTTTTTGAGAAGTGACACTATTCCATATGATACTGTAAATAAGAAATGTATGTCTTTATATGGTTTTCAAAGCCTATAGAATACACAATATAAATAGAGCACATTAATGCAAGACATTAACAGGGGAAACTGAGGGATAGGGTGAAGAGTTAATGGAAACTCTACTTTCTACTCATTTTTGTCATGAACCTAAAACTGCTCTAAAAATAGAATCTATTAATTAAAAATAAAAGTTAAAATATATGCTGGCACAACCAGAAGACTCTGATGACAGATCGTATAGTATAACAAAATTAAATTTCTTCAGTATAATAACAGTACTATATAGGTAAATGTGGTTGTGGCTGCTTTAGAAAATATGGTAATAACAGGGTGAAATTATATGCCCAACTTATTCAAAAACAATTTTTAAGAATAAATGTATGCATAATATAGAAAGAAAGCAAATGCAGCAAATTGTTAACAATAATCTAAGTTAAAGGTAAATGTTGTATTATTCTTATAATTTTTATCACATTTAAACTCCCCCCTCCAAAAAAACAGTTGGAAAGAATAAATGTAATGCAGACACCAATGTCACTATTCTCATTAAAGAGCAAATGAACAATCTATGGTTTATAAAGGGGCAATAACAAAAATACAAAACATGCTCCAAAGCCTAACATTGCTACTTACCCAAGTACAGTGCCTGTTTCTTGGTAATTTACTTGAATAAACTTGCCAAAACGACTTGAATTGTTATTATGAGCTGTCTTTGCATTTCCAAAAGCCTGTCAAAATAAATAGTTATCATAAATTTCATATTCAAAAAATGGAAAGTCCTGCTTAGATCAGTTCAGAGATAGCATAAAAACAATTCACTTAATACTTTCAGACTCACCATAGTTTAAGTAAAAGAAAGCAACTAATAATTGAAATAAAACCAAGTAAACAGCATTTTATGCTATTCAGTAAAATAAAACTTAATTTTAAAAATTTAGTATTTTAAAATTTAGATTTAAATTTCACATTCTAGTGTTGGCAAATTTTCTTAATATATGTATATATGTATTTTTTAAACCTTGCTAAACTGGAAGAAAAAAGAGCTAGGTAAAAACTATTACATCAAAATAATTACAATTTTAGGATAGTACCAATGAAAGGAAGTTTCATTATATAAGATACTAGACTTGATTACACTTACTTAAAACTAAAATATAGTACTATTTTTAACAGACACACAGACTTCCTAAATTATTACCTAAAGTATATATTATGCAATGAAATATTATCCAGCAATAAACATGAACTACTGGTACAGATATCAACATTGCTAAGTATGAAACATTATGCCACAGGAAGAAACCAGGCACAAGAGCACATATTGTGATATAAAATTCTAGAAATGGCAAAAAAAGAATAACAGGAAACAGATCAGAGGTTGATGAGGAATATAGGTGAAGTTGAAAAATGTCTATAAATGGGCACAAAAGGGGTAATAAAAATAGAATAGCTTGACTATGAATGTGGTTAAATGGGTACACACATTTATCAAAATTTAATGAACTGTACATTTTAAGCCGGCCTGTGTGGCTCAGTTGGTTGAAGTGTCATCCCATAAACCGAAAGGTCACATGTGTGATTCCCAGTCAGGGCACATACCTACGCTGCAGTTCAGTCCCTGGTTGGGGAATATACAAGAGGCAACCAACTGATGTTTCTGTCTCGCATGGATGTTTCTCTCCCTCTCTCTGCCCCTCCCTTCCCCTCTCGCTAAATCTGAATAAGCATGTCCTGAGGTGAAAATAAAAAAAATATAATTAACTGTACATTTTAAATAGCTATATTTTAAGTTATGTCTCAGAAAAATTAATTAAAATTGAAATTTAGAAGAAAAATCCACTGTTGCAACTCATATATTTAACTACTTCATTCTCTAAGTCACACTGCTGTATTACAGAAGCCAGTCTCAAAACTTTACATATTGTATGATTCCATTTATATGACATTTTGAAAACCAAAAAGCAACAGCAAGGGAGAAAAGACAAGTAATTCCCATAAATAATGTAAATATACAGCAGGGCAGAAGGTATAAAGACAAGGAATACGGTGAGGGAGTGTCATGGGGTAGTGAACCTATTCTGTATCCAGACTGTGTATAAATGTTTATTCAAATTAATATGTTTTAAAATTCACAGAATTTTTCTGTAAGGTTATTCTTTTAATAACTATTTTTAAAAGTACATCATTAGTAAATGAAGGCCAAAAAATTACAATTTCAGATACACAAACCTGAAAATATTTATCATAAATCAACTCATACTAAAGGAAACATTAAAGAAAGTCCCTTCATATAGAAGAAAAATGATATATTCAAATATTTATCAGTGTAGGGAATGGAGAACAGCAGAAATGACAGCCACATGAATAAATCTATAAAATGTTTTTCATTACTTAAATCTCTTAAAGAGATCATTGAGAGTGAGGTCAGAGAAAATGATAAAGATCTCTGAAAATCCTTTCCCATACATAAAAGAAATAAGACTAACAAAAACTGTCAAAATCAACTGTTTTATGACTCTGGAAATTAACCAAAGGCTTAGAATAATCCTTTGTAAGGTAACATTTCATCATGGAAAATAACTGAATCTTGATAAGAAAAACAGGCATTGTGGCATTTTAAGTTAACCCAATTACCATCTCCCTCTTCCTAGCTCCTTGCAGCAGAGGGGGAAAAAACCCTACAATTACAGTTATTTTAAAAAGCAGCCTTAAAATCATTGAAAGGATCAGACCAGAGTTAAGCCAATGCCCTCTGTCCCACAGATCACTGTCATAATTTGATCTATATGGCATGTCCCTGAAAAACCTCACTCAAAGTGCTATATTTATTTGATCTGATTTGGAGACCACTCACTGAGGAAAACCTTTTCCCTCATATGTGTTTGTGAAAAACAATCAGAGATAATTGTTTAAACACTGCAACTGTCTAAAGACGGGGCAAAATGTTGATGTTGGCAGAGATTTTTTATCAGCTATTTTAAATATTTCCAGACAACTAAAGGACAGTATGATAAAGAGACCTTAACAACAGAAATATCAGTAAAGATGTAGAAATTTTTAAATTATGAAAATACTGGTGTACATTACTTTAAATGAAAAATTCCTTAGAGGGGTTAAAGGCATAAGTAGAGGAATCAGTAATGACTTCAAAAGAAAACCTCATGAATAACATGTATAAAAGGGGTTTTGAAAAGATTTAAAATATTACAGAAAATGCAGGTGTTGCACATATTAGGACAGTGCACATGCCCATGAATGTGTGCATGCTCACAAAGAATTAGGACCTTTGGTTGTCATTCACGATCTATGTAAACACGAACAAAAGGTAAGGAAGAGTTGACAACTGCCTGGTTGAGTGTTGAGGGTTATCCCAACAAGTACACAGGACAGTACAGAAAAGACAGGAACCTTATTGTTTTAGAACATTCACAGAAATCCCTATGCAATCATTATCTGACCACTAAGAGAATTTGAAAGCCACACACACACACAAAAAAAAGGATTACAGACTTTGCAGAATGATTTTAAAGTATAACCAAGCAGCAATAACAAAACAATTCCAACAAACCCTGAAAGAGGGAAAAATCATATTTCCAGAACTGCCACACTGTATAAATACCCAGTTTTTCACTCAAAAAAAATATATATATATATAAAAGATATGCAAAGAAGAAAATATGGACACAGAAAAAATAAAAAAGCAATAAACAGAAACTGTCCCTGACAAAATGTTGATGTTGGTAGAGACTTTTTATCAGCTATTTTAAATATTTCCAGACAACTAAAGGACAGTATGATAAACAGGCCTTGACAACAGAAATATCAGTAAAGAGGTAGAAACTTAAAAATTATGAAAATGCTAGTGTACATTAATTTAAATGAAAAATTCCTTAGAGGGGTTAAAGTAAAGGCATAAGTAGAGGAATCAGCAAACTTGAAGAATGATCAATTAAGATGATGCAATCTAAGAAACAGGAAAAAAAATTAAACAGAGCTTCAGAGACTTGTCTGTGCAACCACCATCAAACATATCAACATATGTATATAATAGAAACAAAAGGAGAGAACAGAGCCGAAAGGACAGAATAACTATTTGAATAGTCAAAAACTTCACAAATTTCATGAACATTAATCTATATATCCAAGAAACTCAATACACTCAAATAAACTAAAAAAGATCAGTACCTAGACAAATCATGATCAAACTGCTGAAAGACAAAAATAAATCTTATAAGGAACAAGAAGAAATACATGCCATACAAAGGATCCTCAAAAAGAATACACCTAATTTTTCAACAGAAAGATTAAGGATAAAAGACAGGGGAATTGTATATTAACAAGCACTGAGGATTAGGCAATTTGAAAACAAAAGAAAAAAAAGAATCCAATATTTTAAAATATATTTTATTGATTATGCCATTACAGTTGCACCATTTCCCCCCTTCATTCCCATCCACCCAGCACACCATTGGAGAATGGTGCTATGCACACCATATAGATGTTCTCCATTTCCAGCCAAAATGGAGGCATAGGTAGACACACTGTGCCTCCTCGCACAACCAAATTAAAGACAACAAAAATTTAGAAACAAAAAAAAAAAAAACAACAAGAACTGACAGAAAATTGAACTGTATGGAAGTCCGACAACCAAGGAGTGAGACACATTCATCCAGTCCGGTAGGAGAGGCGGAGTTGGGCAGCCATTGGAGTAGGGCAAGGGCGGAGAGGGGTCACAGCAAGCAAAAAAAAACGAAAAAAAAAAAAAAGTGGTGGCTTGCGGCCCAGAGCATAATGCAGTGGCTGACGGACCCAGGTGCGCAGGCACTAGCTAGTAGACACCATACACAGGGTCCAGTGGGCAGACCCAGTGAGGCATGCCGGGTGGCTGGTTGACTGAGCGGTCGCACATTCATATGCAGACAAACAAGGCGAAGCTGGGGAGGTACAGAGACCCCGCAGTCCAGGGACCCAGCCCAGGGAAATAAAGCCTCAAAACACCAAATGAAAACACCTGTGGGGATAAAGGCAGCAGGAGAGACTCTCAGCCTCACAGGAGACTTCATTGTAGAGACCCACAGGGTCCTAGAACATACACAAGCCCACCCACCGGGGAATCAGCACCAAAGGGGCCCACTTTGCTTGTGGGGAGCATTGGAAGGGACTGAAATCCGAGAGAGAGCAGAGCAAGCACCATTGTCCCCTCTTAGACCTCTCCATCACATACAGCAACTGGGTTGCCCTGCCCTGATGAACACCTAAGGCTCTGCACCTCATACTTAACAGGCGCGACAAGACGGGAAAAAAAAATGGCCCAAAAGGAAGGACAGATCAAAGCTCCAGAGCAAATACTTTTAAGCAATGAAGACACAGCCAACCTATCAGATGCACAGTTCAAAACACTGGTGGTCAGGATGCTCACAGAATTGGTTGATTTTGGTCCCAAATTAGATGAAAAAATGAAAGCTACACTAAGTGAAATGAAGGAAACTGCACAGGGAACCAATAGTGATGGAATGAAAGGTGGGTCTTACATCAATGGAGTGGACCAGAAGGAAGAAAAAAACATACAATCAGAAAAGAATGAAAAAATAAGAATTCAAAAAATGAGAGGCTTAGGAACCTCCAGGACATCTTTAAACAATCCGACATCCAAATTATAGGGGTACCAGAAGGAGAAGAGGAAGAGCAACAAGTGGAAAACTTATTTGAACAAATAATAAAAGAGAACTTCCCCAATCTGGCAAAGGAAATAAACTTCTAGGAAGTCCAGGAAGCTCAGAGAGTCCCAAAGAAGTTGGACCTGAGGAGGAACACACCAAGGCACATCACAACTGCATTACCCAAGATTGAAGATAAGGAGAGAATCTTAAAAGCAGCAAGACAAAGGGAGAGAGTTACCTACAAAGGAGCTCCCATCAGACTGTCAGCTGATTTCTCAAAAGAGGCCTTACAGGCAAGAACGGGCTAGAAAGAAGTATTCCAAGTCATGAAAGGCAAGGACCTACATCCAAGATTGCTCTATCCAGCAAAGCTCTCATTTAGAATGGAAGGGCAGATAAAGTGCTTCTCAAATAAGGTCAAGTTAAAGGAGTTCACCATCACCAAGCCCTTATTATATGAAATGTTAAAGGGACTTATCTAAGAAAAAGAAGATAGAAAACATGTACAGTAAAATGACAGAAAACTCACAATTATTAACAACCACACCTAAAAAAACAAACTAAGCAAACAATGAGAACAGGAACAGAACCACAGAAATGGAGATCACATGGAGGGTTAGCAACAGGAGAGTGGGAGGGGGAAAGAAGGGGAAAAGGTACAGAGAATAAGTAGCATAGATGTAGAAAAGAGACGGGGGAGGGCAAGATCAGTATGGGAAATGTAGAAGCTAAAGAACTTATAAGTATGACATATGGACATGAACTAAAGGGGGGGCATGTGGGTGGGAGAGGGTTTGCAGGGTGGAGGGGAATGAAGAGGGGAAATGGACAACTGTAATAGCATAATGAATAAAATATATTTTAAAAAAAACACAATCTTGAGAAAGAAGAAGATGAAGACTCCGCATGGCTTAGAAAAAAATATCGCCACTATCACACTCTTCAATCTTCCACACTGCCTTTTTTTGCTGTTCCATCTTCCAGTTTTCCTTGCTAATTATACTTCTATTTAGTTTCACTTCATTTCCTCACATTTACCACTTTTTAAAAAATGTTTTAAAGACATGTTTAGAAGAAAAGTATTTCTACATACCTCAAGTACTGGTCCAGCTCCAAGAATAATTTGTTCCACTCCACTGGCAAATCCTTTCTGACTGAGAGCAGTAAGGTGGTGAATAAGAAAGTTTGTGCTTTGAGTCTTGCCGGAACCACTCTCTCCTGAAATCACAATGCACTGATTCTTTTTTCGCTGAAGCATGGTGTGATAAGCTACATCAGCCACAGCATAAATGTGAGGCTCAAGCTTTCCTAACTGGTGGTTATCATACATTTTGACATATTTGGGGTTATAAATAGGAAGAAACTTGAATGGGTTAATAACTATTAGAATACTGCCAACATAGGTATAAATTTTTTCATGCTTAAAGCGATTTCGTAGGTTTTCTAAGAGAGTTTTCTCATTCAAATCAGGTAAGCTACATAAATCATCAAAGTCTTTCTGTTGAGGCTGTGGAAGAAAACCCCTTTCCATCATCCTGCGACGTTCTTCTGTTACCCGTAGCCATGACTGAAGACTACCATAATGGATTGATCCATCAAGGTTTTTTTCTCTCAGAAGAAAGCGGTAGTCCTCTCCACTTAGGCGATTTTCCAGAGCCATTCGGGGCCACAACATCATTCGTTGAACTGGACAGTCTGTTGGATTGAGTATCCATTCTTCTCCACCAAATTCTTTTACCTCTGCTAGAACATAACATTTTGTTTTGTCAAGATGAAGTCTGTTTATAAGAGAGTCAATCACCTCAGCAGCTGTGGAATTTTTTCTGGCAGGAATTGGACAGTAGATTGTCCCTTCTGAGATTGTCCCAGGATATATATGTAATGTATGTTCATTATCCTCAAAGCGTCGTCTTCCTCCATCATTTATATTCATATTGGATCTTGTCCCATCAGCATGAATACTGCATGTTCAAGACTGTCCACACCATTTTCATGGCAAAAGAACTGTAACGTAAAATATGTGAAACACTTAGAAGTCATATTACATAATCACTGCTTTCTGATGCTCAACAAAGTCATAATAATTGTGTTGATTACATCTTGCAGAACATAAAATCCTAAATCTCAGTATGGAAAGTTTTTTTTTAAGATCTACTTGGTTTTATTAAGTCATTCATGAATTAGGCAGCATCCCATCTAGCAACCAGAAGGGTGCTCAGGAGGAACGATCTTGAAATGGTCTCACTGAGACCACATGTTATTTTATTACCCAAAGGTAAGCACTTTCTGAAACAGTAACTTGTCAAAAATTGTTTTAATGTTTTACTATATTAATAATTCCAAGGAGTACAAATAAAAATTATTTTAGCTTCTACTATTGCAAATGTTTCTAAGATACCTGAGATTAGAATCGGGTTCTTTCTTTACATTGGAAGAGCCTCTCTGAAGACTAAAATGGACAGAATAATCACACTAATCTAATCATCTTGCACTGAAAAGTTCTTATGAATAACACAAAAACAGCAAAAACTGCCACTGATGGAGCAAAACTTAAGAGAAATTAAAACAGCAAGATGACATCAGTGAGAAATTAAACTATTTTAACTAACCGAGACATGACAAAAATCTGCTTGCTATAGCAGAGATGTAATTTGAAGGACTTCTATACTCTTGACTCTCCACCTTCCCAAAGGCAGAGAGGTGAAGGGGACAACAAAAACATCCTGCCCCTGGCGTGCCAAACAAAACTGATGAAAGTATACAATTAGATACCATTACAAATTTTATTCAATCTTACCTTTTCCTTTAATACTACATTTTTTTATCTAACCCGATTTCATTCCTTACAAGTATTCTGCATATGCTTCCAACCTTCTCATATATCACACCTCTAGAAAAATGAATTCAACTTTGATACCTAAGGAAATAGTGATTTCCTTTAAATGACTCTCCAACTCAAAATGCATTCCTCTTTTCATTTCATCTGTTATTCCATTTGTGTCTACACAGAGAATATGTGCCACATCCTTTCCAGAACTCATAAAATCCATTTCTTAATATTTCCATCAGTAACTAGTCCCATCAAAAACCACTTTCATGTATTACCAATCACTTTTAACATATTTCACCTTTTTTAAAAGATTTTATTTATTTATTTTTAGAGAGGAAAGGAAGGGAGAGAGAGAGAGAAGCATCAATGTGCGGTTGCTGGGGGTTATGGCCTGCAACCCAGGCATGTACCCTGGCTGGGAATCGAACCTGCGACATTTTGGTTCACAGCCCGCGCTCAATCCACTGAGCTATGCCAGCCGGGATATTTCGTCTTTTAACACATAAAGATGCTGTTATTTTTTTTAAGTACCTTCAGTTACTTCTCTCTCATACTCCTACATACTTGTAAAAGTCCTCTAATTAATTAAAAGTCCTCTAATTTAGATGATCTTTCAAATGCAGAGAATATTATAGAACATATTAAAAGTAGCCACATATCTACTCAATTTCCACATTTGCAAATTGCTCTAATTGCTCCAGATTATTAATAAATACACTATTAAAGATACAGTCACAAGCCCTGGCTGGCGTAGCTCAGGTGATTGAGCACAGGCTGCAAACCAAAATATCGCAGGTTCGATTCCCAGCCAGGGTACATGCCTCGGTAGCAGGTCACGGCCCCTAAGCAACCGCACATTGATGTTTCTCTCTCTATCTCCCTCCCTTCCCTCTCTAAAAAAAAAAGATACAATTACAGTTCCTTCCTTTGCTCTGCAGAAGCAACCACTATCCTGAGGTTGGTATTATTCACATATTTTTTTTTATACTTTGAAAACATAAATTATAGATAGTACTGTTTCAGATTTAGAGGTTTAAAAAAAATGGTGTCATACCAAATAGTCTGTATCTCACTTTAAATAATGCATTTTTTTATTTATAAATGTTGATACATGTAAAGTCCACTAATTGTCAAATAATGAGCCACTGTATATAGGTTCATTAACTGTAGCAAAGTTCGACTCTGGTGGGGGTTGTTGATAATGCGGGAGGCTACGCATGTGTACAGGCAGATGGGATATATGGGAAATCTCTGTGCTTTCTGATCAATTACATTGTCAACCTAAAACTGCCCTAAAAATAAAGTTTTTAAATCCCATTATATGATTATGTCACAATTTATCACTCTTTCTAGTGAACACTTAGAAGATTTCCAATATTACACTATTAAAACTATGTTGTCATTCTCATACATGTCTCTTCATGTGCCTTTGACAAACTTTCTCTGGGCTTCATACCTAAAAGCAGAACTACTGGGTTTTAAGCATCTTCAACTTTACTAGATATTAAAAAAAACATTCTCCAAAATGTATCAACTATTTCACAGCCAGCATAGAAAGAACTCAGGATTCTCTGCCCCCTTACTAGTAAAAGTATTGTCAGACTTAAGTTTCTGCCAAGATAGTAAGTGTAAAAGGCTATCTCATTACTTTAGTTTACATTTCCCTCATTACTAGTGTAGATGGATAATACTTAGCCTATCACTTGCCATTTGGGCTCTGTTGGTTTTCCACTAGTTTGAATGAGTTCTCCATATATCCTGAATATCAGACACTTTTCAGTTGCAAGTGTGACAAATATCTCCTATCTGTTTTGTTTCCTTTTCTTGTAGAGAAGTTTCTATTTTTAATGGTCAACTCTATCTTTTCTTTACAGGTATGACTTCTTTTTTAATAAACAACATTAACAATTACAGTCATTTGTTAATTGAACCATTCTTTTCATTTTTTCTAAGTGATTCATATGGATTATTTAATCCTCACAATTCCTCCAGGGTTGTTTTTATCATCGTCATCATCATCATTTTACAAATGAGAAAACACAGAAAGATGACATAATTTGCTCAACATCATAAATAGAATGTGATAAAGTTGAGATTTGAATCCTTCAGTCTGACTCAAAAGCCTACCTAATGTGATCTCCTTGTATAGTTTTTAAAAATCCTTCCTTATCCTAAAAACATAGTTATTATCCTGTATTTTCTTATAAAAAGCCTATGTTTTACTTTTCTCATTTAGGTCTCTAATCCAGACAGAATTTATTTTCATGTATGGCATGAGACATAGCACTTAATTATTTTCACATCAATTCAGATTAGTAACTAGACCAGTACCACAATGAAGGATCTAACATTTCCCCGCCAATTTATATTAATGTGCCATTTCTGTCATGAGGCAAAGTCCAAAAAATATCAGTCTACTCTGGTTCTGCATTCTGTTTTGCAGAGTCTATGTGTCCACTATATAACTTAATTATTATAGCTATATAATAAGTTTTGAAATCCAGAGGGCAAGTTGCCTCTATTTGTTCTTCTTTACTGTTACTTTCACTATTTACTCTGCCATAACAATTTTAAAAGCAACATGTAGTGTCGCAGGTTCGATTCCCAGTCAAGGTACATGCCTGGGTTGCAGGCCATGACCCCCAGCAACCGCACATTGATGTTTCTCTCTCTCTCTCTTTCTCCCTCCCCTCTCTAAAAAATAAATAAATAAATAAATACAATCTTTTTTTTTAAAAAGCAACATGTGAATTACCATGAAAAAACCATTTGGCAGTTTGATACTGCATTGATTTTTTTTTAGGTTAATATTAGAAAAAAACAGACATCCTACTGACTTCCCATTCATGAACACGATGTTATTTTTTTGAATTATACTATTTTTCACTTCTGAGGTTTCTGCCATTTTCATATCTACCTGATCTTTTTTTCTCCCTATTTAAATTCCATACTTGTTTTAATTTAAGAAATATTACTTATTCACTCATCTCCTTGAAAATCCTAAATATACAATTTGATATTTTCCAAGCTAATATTTTAACGTCATCTAGAGTAAACTATTCTTCTGACTGTTGATTTTATTTTGTATCTCTCTCAGCATTAGATAGCTTAATTTGTTTGAGAATTCAGCTTTACAGGAACACTTTTTAATAGAAGAATTTTTGTCTTTCATACATTTACCAAGAACCCGCTATTTACTACTTTTAAAAAACACAATTACAGTATCATTAATTGCATCTTCAAAAATTAACAATTTTTAATATTCCTAGTCAGTGTTCAATTTCCCCAGTTATTTCATAAATATTTTTCTTAGTTAGTCCATTCAAATCAGATCTGTCCTGAAGTAATAACAGTAAGGATATGGTCTGAGCTGGCAGGTCCCTAGTTGTAAAGCTATGTTTGTGTTCTCCTAAGTCCCTAGGTATATGGCTTCATATAAACAGTGGCCTCTGGTGCCAGTCAGCAGCAAAGCTACTCCTTCCAGTCAAGGAAGCTGTGCCCTGCAATACTCCAGAAGATGCACTGCAAAACTACCATCTGAGCTCTAAGGGTGTACGATATGACAGCCCTAGCACTAAATTCAGGGAATATCTTTTTCAATAGAGGAGTCTACCGATCCTAGCCCATGGTTTTCAACAATGAGACCAAATGCAATAAAAGCACATCTCCATTTGCCACAAAGAAGACAAAACCTCAGCTGCTTTCACCTGCAGGCTCCCAGCCATAGCCCCACTCACTGCTTTGCATTCTATTCCCTTTCTGAAACATAAAAATGTTTATTTTTTATGAGCTCCATTTATATCCATTTGGTTTTCTCTTTTTGTTACTTTATCAATTTTTGCTTTGTGTTTGGAAAAAAGGGTTACCTCAAAATATCACTCAGAAATACATCCTGATAGCAAGCCACAAGTGTTTATCAAAATCACGTGGGAAACATTTTTAAAATATACATTTCTAGGTCCAATGTTTCTGAGGTTGGGAAATCTAGACAATTCTGCTGTTGCTCATCCAGAGCACAGTATTTGGGAATCATTGGTCCATTTCTCCACTCCATTACCACTCTTCCCACATAGCAAGCTATTGCCAATGTCCTTTGAAAATACCATCAATTACCATAGAGTTGCCAAATCCATAAGCCTCTTCTTAATCCTCATCCTAACACACCACACTACAGTATTTAATTAAAGTGGACATCTCCTCATTCTTGAAATTGCCCTCATATCACAGTTATTTTTCTTGTTAATATTCCTGGTAGACTTATTCTTTCTGATTCACTCTTCACAACTCATTCACAACTCCTTTTCCAATACCTCACTTTAAAAATAAAAATACTCTTCCAGTTTCTGGGCTCAACCCAGTGCTCTTCTATCTGAATTATTTTACCTAGTCCTTTATCTATAATTATAGTTACCCATTATCTACAGATATTCTGCATTACAATGGCAGAACTGAGTAGCTGTGACAGAGACCGTATGTTTCACAGAGTCAAAAATATTTACCATGTAGCTTTAAAAGTTTGCCAACCCCTATTCCAGGGTAACCACTAAAAAATAGAAAAAAAAAAAGTATAATTTCCCAATAGAGTGAACAAGTAATGTGGTAAAAAATAATCAATTCAAAAAACAAAGCAAGAAAGTTGAGGGTTAGAACAGATAGAACAAGTGAAAAGCAAACAAAATATTATGTTACTATATTAAGTGTAAATGTTCCTGTTAAAAGACAAAGATTGTCAGACTAGGTTTTTAACATCTATATGCTGTTTTCAATAGACACGCATCTGTTAATATAAGGAAACAGAATCAGAAAGAAAAAAAAGAGAAGATATACCCTGTAAATTCTAGCCAAAAGAAAAGTCAGTATAATCCAAAATAACATCAAGCAAAATAGAAAAAGAAAATTGAGTTAAATATCTATTAGATCCCTTTTAGCTCTTATGTACTATAATTCTAGGTTTAGACCTGAGACAAAGGTCTCTGTATATCACTGGTGACACCCTGAAAAGTAGGAAACAGAAAAATACTATAAATTAAGGAAAGTGATAACTGGCAAGTAAGTAGACTACCAGGTATTGAGTAAATATTCTATAAATGAAAGAGACACATGAATAAAATGTTAAGGGTTTGGGAACATATCTTTAGGGCTATAAACAGAATCAAGCATAGAAGCAGATACTGAAAACTTAAGAAAGGAAAGGTCTAACTTATAACCCAAGGTTGTTTGGTAAGCAAGACTAAATGAGATTGAGGTCAAAAGTAGACAAGCCCTGACCAGTATTGCTCAGTTGATTGGAGTGTCACCCCGTAGACCAAAGGGCTGCAAGTTCAATTCCCAGTCAGGGCACATACCCAGATTGCAGGTTCAATCCCCAGTCAGGGCAAATATAAGAAGGCTACCAATCAAGTTTCTCTCTCACATTGATGTTTCTTTCTCTCTTCCCCCCATCCCCTGCTTCCTCTCTCTAAAAAGTGATGAAAAAAACAAAAAGTCCTCAAATAAAGATTAAAAAAAAAAGTAGACAGGTACCTTTCACTATCTCTTCTTGTGGAAAAAAATAATGGGTTGAAAAACAGTTTTGCAGGTCAGATGTGACAGGAGTACATATCAGCTGATAAGCACTAGATATGATATAAGAGCTCCCTTTTACATGTGGTATGTCAAAGCCAAAGGAGCAGAGAGAAAAAACATTTTGTAGTATTTCAACTAAAGAAAAGGTGATGGAAGAAATAAGTTACCATATGACACACTGTAGCACAGGTACATGAACAACTATCAATTTAGTCTGCCCAGTAGGTAATCTATACCTTCTGTGTTTTCCTTTGAAGGACTATTTCTCCTCCCTTGTTATTTGTATTAAACTCATGCCTCAGTTAGGGTAGAAGGGTCATATTAGTTGTGACCCAGGCCTAGTCAGTTTATTCCATTCCCCCTAGCAATGGTGGTGCTCACTATACTGGAACTTTACTGCAACTATTAAGAAAGAAATTTTTTTTCTAGTAGAGCTGCTAATCTAAAAACATGCACATCTGTCACCCCACTCCATGCACAGTTTCATTTTCTGAGATTTTAGTTACCACAGTCAACCACTGCCCAAAACTATTAAATGGAAAATTCAAAAGTAAATAATTCTAAAGTTTTAAATTGTGTGTCATTCTGAGTAATGTGATGAAAGTTTATACCATCCCAGTCCGTCTGGCCCAGGTCATGAATCATCCTTTTGTCCAGTGTATTCCCGCTCCATAAGCTACTCAATCATTAGTCACTTAGTAGCTCATGACTCAATTACCCAGGATCACCCAAAGCAGATAATACTTTTTCTGATATAAAGTCAAAAAAGCCTAACATTATGTCACAATTCCTAAATTATTCACCTCAATTCATCTCATCATATAGGCAATATATCATCTTACATCATCATACGAAGGGTGACCCAAGTGGTTACAGGCATCCACTGGGGGGTCCTAAAACATACACCCCATGGGTAAGGGGGAACTACTGTAAACTTAGAGTTGTTGGCAGCTATCTTCCCTGAATGCATTTAAAAAGCTTCTCTGCTGTAAAAGAGAATGAACACATGGCAAAACCTTTCAAAACTGTTTGAGCCACTGAGAACAGCTATGCCTCAAATACACTCAACCACTGAACTTCCTTATTAAATGTACCAAACAATTCCCTTTTATGCCCTGAGCCACTGTGAGTTTGGTTTCTGTCCTCTGCAATCAAAAGAACCCACTATAGCCCTGGCTAATGTGGCTCAGTGGATTGAGTGCCGCCTGCCTGAGAACCAAAGGCTCTCTAGTTCAATTCCCAGTCAGGGCACGTGCCTGGGTTGTGGGTCTGGTTCCCAGCAGAGGGCAAGTGAGAGGCAACCACTCATTGATGCTTCTCTCCCTCTCTTTCTCCCTCCCCTCCCCTGTCTAGAAATAAATAAAGTCTTAAAAAAAAAAAAAAAAAGAACCCACTACAATAGGTAGCATTTCAGCACCATACCCTTTGAGAATATAGATATCCTTTGTTATCCAAATTTCTGGTATTAAAAAATCTCACTCTAAACTCAGGAACCAAATATATTTGAATAAACTTGTACATACTTTCTTCATTATCATGCTATTTGCTATCCAAACATGAAAATTCAAACAGATTCAAATAAGGCAGTACCTCCAAGACATCCAAATTCACTATTTAAACTAAAGAATTAAACAGAGTTGAATAGTGAAGAATACTTATAATGCCAACTAGGAAGAAATGTGGCAAGGGATGTGCAATATAATGCCAAATGAAAAACCACAAAATACAAAATGGTGGGTGTGTGTGTGTGTGCGTGCGTGCGTGTGTGTATATAGGCAAAAATATTAGGCTTTTGAGAAATCTTCAAAATTTCCTTTTATAGTTTTCACCAAAAATAAGTTTGAAGTGCATTACCTCATTTGAGTTGAACAGCAACTCTCTAAGAGAGGGAACATTACCTTTCCAGTCAGAATATTAAGGCTTACAGAACAAAAAAAAATCTATGAAATTTGTGATAAAAGGTGGCATTTCAAATCAACAGGGAGAAGGAAATTATTCAATAATAATATGGCAATAAATGTGAAAACAAAACTATGCATACAAAGAATTAGCACATTACTGGCACTTACATAATAATCAGACATTCCTGAAGCTTTTATAAAGAAAATTATTCTTTTTATTCTCTATCCCAAAGTAGTTATTTCAAAAGTATATGTTAACAGAAGGAAACAATGTGGTGGACAGTTGCTGTGGTCAGTAGGGTGTGGTTCAGAATAGGTCAGCTTATGATGTTATTCACTGGACTAAGTTAGAAGAGACTAATTATAGAGGAAAACTATGGTGAAGAAAGAAAACAAAGTTGGAAATTACAGTTTCCTTTAAATTAGAAATTCAGTTAAAAGGATGAAACAATGTCCATCTATGGAAAACAACAGTGATTTCATTATAGCTATAAATTTCATGGGGAGAGAGCTATTAAACATTTTGAACTTATTTTACAAAACAACTCTGGGAAAGTGGTGTTCAAGAGCTAATATTCACATTTCTTCGCTATTTTAATACTTACAATTTAAATGTTCTACAAATAAATATAGTTATTAACATAATAACATATAATCACGTATACAAATATATATGCAACTTATTGCCCTAGCCAGTGTGGTTCAGTTGGTTGGAGTGCCATCCCATAACCAAAAGGTTGTGGGTTCAATTCCCAGTCAGGGCACATACCTAGATTGCAGGTTCAGTCCCCAGTTCAGGCATGTACGGGAGGCAACCAATCGGTACTTCTCTCTTGAATCAATGCTTCTCTTTCTCCCTTTCTCTCTCTCTCTGAAAAGCAATGAAAAAATTATCCTCCGGTGAGAATTAAAAAAAAATTTTTTAAGTATGTGCAACTTACATATGTAAATATTTATATTTTTAAACACTACAAATTGTGTGTTTTGCAATGACTGTTTTTCAAAAGTCCCCAAATAGTCTTACAAACCCATTTCCTCCTCTTCTAGGCACACAGCTAGACTATATTTTCCAAGCTTCCTTGCACTTAAGTTACATGTGATCATGTAACCAAGTCCTAAGCCAATAATATTTGCACAGGGGTGATGAACAACCCTTTCAGGCTGAGCCAGTAAAAACCCCTAAAAAGGGAACTGCTATTCCTTCTCTGTTGAAACAATGGATAGGATCCAAGGGAAAGCTCTAAAGTCCTAAGGAATACAGAGCCACTAGATGGAAGGACCCTGGGCCCAAAACGACCACATAAAGAAGAACACCTACCCATCATCTACTTCCAGTCACTTACTTTGGACTGTCAAGTAAATAAGAAATAAAATTTTATTGTGCAGCACTATTGATATTTGGGAGTTGTTTAATTACAGCAGTTAGTCCACGCTGACTAATGCTTTACTATAAAATTTTCCCATCCACTCCCCTTAAGAAATTCTATAAGGACACTCTCCTTATATTCAATCCATCAAAAATAATAATTGGTCTGCCCTTAAAATATATCCTGAATCTAGCCCTTTTTTTAATCATTCCCATCTCTACCACTGTTCTCTCATCTGAATTAGTGAAAGAATGTGATATTCCTTGCTTCTATCATGGCTCCACTACAGGCAGAGTCAGCCTTTTAACAGTAAATCAAAACACGTCACAACCTTCAGCTGCTCTCCGCAACACAAATACCATATTTTTCAGACCATAAGCGGCACCTAGGTTTTAGAGGAGGAAAATAGGAAAAAAATTTTGAAGCAAAAAATGTAAAATATTTAGTAACATAAAAAACAATATATCACTAATGTAAATGTAAACAGAACTCAACAGCAGTATTAACAACCATTATTACTGACTTTAAGTACAGAAACTCCTCTAATTATCAGGGGACCCCAAGAACTCCTCGTCACTACTGTCCACATTTATGAAGCTCAGTTCCTCAGAATCACTAGTATCACTATCTTCACTCTGTTCATAGAGGATGTCATCTTCAGAGCTGTCGAAGGCATTGCTGATGCCACATTTTTTGAAGGACCCCACAACGGTTTCATCCTTAACTGACTGCCATGAGGTTCTCACCCACTCATGAACCTGGGTAATAGTGAGCCTCTTCATTCGTCCAGTTGGTATCAGATCATGGTTTCCAGCAGCCATCCATTTGTTCCACTCTTCTCTCATGAGAACTTTAAATGGCTTGTTGATGGAAACACCCAAAGGTTGCAACTGGCTGATAAGCCCCCAGGAATTATGGCTAGATGGGTTTTCTCTTCTTTAAATCTCTTTTTTGTGGCTTCAGTGATATGTCCCCTAAATTGATCAAGCACTAATAGAGCAAGTTTTTTCAGAAGTCCTCCAGGACATTTGGACCACACTTTTTCTATCCATATCTTCATGCCATTTTCGTCCATCCATCCTTTGTCATGAATATGAACAATAACTCCTCTTGGGATTGCCTCTTTTAGCATGTTTTTCTCTTAAAAATCAGCATTGGTGGCAGTTTGGTGCCATCTGCACAGCAGGACAACACAACCATGTACTGGGTTTTATCATACCCTCAGGTTTTCATGATTAAGGTTTTGGTGCCTTTCATATCAACAGTCTTGTTTGATGGAACATCAAAGGTTAACAGGACGTCATCCATGTTCCCAATCTGGCTTATTTCAAATCCAGTTTTCTTTCTTGCATCCAGTACAAATTTGTGAAAAGACACAATCTTGGATTCATATTCTATAGGCATTTTTCGTGTGTGCAATCCTAGTTTTGGTGCACATAGCAAGGCTACATCTCTTCATAAATCTGTGGCACCATGATGGTGATCCAGTGAAGTCCTCAATGCCTCTCTCTGCAGCAAGATGTTTGTCTTCACATATGATCATTTTTGTAGATACTGAAAAGCCATTGTTCCTGTGATGTGTGATCCACTCTTTCATATCCACTTCTAACTGTGGCCATTTTGCAGCATACCCACAAAAACGTTGCTTTGTTTTGTCCACTTTTTGCCGTTGTTTCCTCCATTCCATATCATTTTTTCAATTGGAGGTGGCCCCAAGTATCTCTCTGCTGCTCTGTTCCCGTGTTCTTGGGCGTACTTAACTACCTCCAGTTTAAAAGTGATTTTATATGAAATCCTTTTCTGCTTTGACATCTTTCCACAATTATAGTAGATTCAGCAGGAGACTACGGTATGCTATAGTATCTTTCTACAACCAAATACAGTAATGACAGAACTATCAGCACTGTGTCCTTAATAGTTATGGGGGCACTATACCTGAGAACATCAGTGGATAACGCACTGTTGTGGGGAGATCTGCTGCTGGAGGGCCACAGGTTGTGCAACACCCTTGTATGGGGACAGCAGTTTTACACAACCTGTGTGGCTATGCAGCTGCTGCCAAATTACAGCTCCGATCCTCCCAACCTGTCCAAGCATGATGGGAGTTGTAGTTTTGCAACAGTTACAGGGCCACACTGACAGGTGACCCTGCAGTGGAATTTGCCTATGTTAATGTTAATGGGGGACACACCACTCACATGATGTAGGCATGTATGGGCACCACAGGTTTTCTTCTCCTAACATGCCTGCACTGCCTGTACCCTCCTCCCTAGCACTATAATATGTCGCAGCAGGGACTCCAATCCTGCCTCCCTTGCTTTGCACCACAGGACACCCCCTCCTCCCAGCCCAGGGCCCACAGCATCACCCCAATCCTGCTGCCACTGGCTTCCTGCAGCGGTGACCCTGCTCCTGCCTCCTGTGACCCCGCTCCACCGTGGCCCCCCCACAGCGAGCCAGATAAGCTACATTTGGACTATAAAACGCACCCCCTCCTCCTCCCAAATTTGGGGGGAAGTACATCTTATAGTCCAAAAAATACAGTAAAAGTGAAACCTCTTACTGGGACCTAACTTCATCTTTCCCTCACTACACTCTAGCCTCACTGGTCTTTTTTATCTGTGTTTAAGCTTATTCCTGCTTCAGGACCTTCACACTTCCTGCTCCCTCTGCCTGGACCTTCCTTCATAACACTGAGGTCTCTGTTCAAATGCCAGCTGTTTAGAGAGGCTTTTTTTTAACTACCCTATCTAAAATAACCCTCTTTCATGACTCTACCCTCCTAATCCTACTGTTTTTTGCCATACATTTTATTAACTTATTTTTACTTGATAATTCCTTATTGTATTTTTTTATTAGTTTGGTCCCCTTATACCCTCCTGTCTCCCACAATCATCACAGTTGTCCATGAGTCCTTTTTCCTTTTTACTCAATCCCTCTACCCCCTTAGCTGTCACCCTGCTATCTATGAGTCTGTCTCAAGAGTCTGATGCACTACATAGATTTGTTTTTTTATTGTCTGACTTCCCCACTAAAGAGTGGCAATCTTCTTCATCAGAGGTATCCACAGCTTTTTTCCTTTCCCTACTGACTTTCTCATCAATATTCATTATTTGACTTCCTGTAAGAGCTGTTTTCAACAATAATTTGAAAATGAGCAAGTAATCAAAGTTCTTTCTATGGAAGTAATTAATGTCACTGATAAAGTAAGCATGCCAAGAAATATATATGGAAGAGTGGCTCTAAAGAAAAGAGGATATCTAAATGATCGATAAGGATATGAAAAAGAACACAACATCTGTTATAGATTAGATTATTCAAAAATATTCAGTACCTCCTAATGTCTGTTGGAGAAGTATGCCTCCAACCCCTTGAATTTGGGCTAAGCCACATGACTTAGTTTGAAGAGTGGGAGGTCAGCATACATGATGTAAACAAGGTCTTGAAATATGCTTAGCCAGCTAGGTATGCCTTCTTGCACTGTGTTGCCACCATGAGAACATGCTTCAAGCTAGCACACTAGTCCCCAGTATATCGGCTATATAGAGCAGGGCTGTCCCAGCTGACCCACAAAATCATGACCAACAAATAAATACTACTGTATATCACTGGCAATTTTCAAGTTGTTCATTAAGCAGTAATAGTTGACTAATACAATATCATGAGTCATCAAAGAAATGCAAATCAAAATGACAATGAGCTACTACCAAACCCCCACCAAAATGGCTTATGTCCATTAAAATATATGTGCAAAAATATTCACTGCCATGTCATTCAAAAAATAGCCCAAAATAAAAAACAATGAAAATGTCCATCAACAGTAAAGTTAATAAATGGAATATATACAGTAATAAAGCATTAAAAAAAAAACAAACTGCCCTGATTGGTGTCGCTCAGTGGGTTGGGCATTGTTCACAAACCAAGGGTTGCCAGTTTGATTCCCAGTCAGGGCACATGCCTGGGTTGTGGGCCAGGTCCCTGGTTGGGTGCATGTAAAAGGCAACCAATCGATGTTTCTCTCCCTCTCTTTCTCTCTCCCTCCCCCTCTCTCTAAAATAGATAGATAAAATCTTTTTAAAAACCTGATGATACAACAATATAAATTTCACAAACATGATGTTAAGTGATAAAAGCCAGGTACAAAAAGATACATATGGTATTATCCCACTTATATGAAGTTCACAAACAATAAATAAATCTATGATTTATAAAGTTCAGAAGCATGGTTCCCTTTTGAGAAGATGAGACATGGAGGCAGAGCACAAAAAGAGTCATATGGAGTTTCATAAACATGTTATATCTTGATCTGGGAGGTGGATAAGCTGATATATACACATAATTTTTAAATTATGAACACTGAAGACTTGCACACTTTACTGTATATCTCAATACAAAAAGGAAAAACTTTGGCATAACTAATGAGATTTGTTATTTAATGTTAAAACGGTATTTATGCAATAAATGTTGATTATCAATTTATACGTTGATTGCAATTATTCCTGTGTTACTTAAGAATGTATCAAAGAGGAGGTAGGTTAGGGGACTGAGTGGAGGGCTGAAAGGGTTAAGAGGCACAAATTGGTAGTTACAGAATAGTCATGAAGATGTAGATTATAGCAAAGGAAATATAGTCAATAATATCATAATAACTATGTATGGGGCCAGGTGGATGCTTGAAATATTGGGAGGACCACTCTATAAAATACACAATTTTCTAACTACTATGCTGCACATTTGAAACTAATATAGAATAACATTCAATGTAAACTGTAATTGAAAAATATTTTAATGTCTCAAAATTACACTTTAATCACTAAGTACAGAAATTAATATCTATATGCGCTTATGTTTAAAATATTACATTATTTTCCTAATTTCAAAATAAACTGATCTTTTGCCATTCTACTAGGACATAGTCCACCATATATACTATAACCAAAACAGGATGCTTAAAATAAGTTAAAAACTCCCCCTCTTCAAGCTATATTTCCATTGTTTTTAAAATGAGATTTTTTTCTTAATTTACCAATATGGATGGAATACTTATGAAGCCCCTGTGCTTTTATACATTTAATAAAAATTCCAGAAGCTTCAACATGTTTACTCATTCTAATAGACTATAAAAAATGTTTATATTGTTTTACTCAACAAATTTTCTACTCTGTAATAACCCACTAACATTTACTCATAATTATTATTTTTTTTTATCTTTCAATGAACTTTTTGTTGGCCTTCTGCCCTGCCAAGGGATGCCCCACTTCTGCTGCCTTTAATGCCTCAAAACTTTGATGTGTTGACCTCCAACACCACTCTGCCATCCACAATCCTGCGAGTCATGGTCTTCTGGATGGTTTGTAAGGAGGGGCTCTTGTCCAGGGTGTGAATGAGACTGAAGTCCTTCCCTTCTTCCAGTAGGCTGCGGTAGGTGGCAATCTCAGCCTCCAGCTTGACCTTGATGTTCAGCAGGGCCTCATACTCCTGGGCCTGGCGCTGCCCCTCTGCCCGCGTCTGGGCCAGCTCTGACTCCAGGTGCAGCAGGATCCCACTGAGCTGCTCCATCTGCATGGCGTAGTGCATCTCCACCTCCCTCAGGCTCTTCTCCAAACTGACCTTCAGATTCCTCACAGAGTCCAGGTCAGTCTCCAAGAACGAGACCATACATCTCAGCTCCGTGAGTGTCATCTCAGGAATGCCTGTCTCAGCAGTCTGCGAGGTGACCACTGTGGTGCTCTCTTCAATCTGATGGGACCAGTACTTGTCTAGCTCCTCTCGGTTCTTCCGAGCCAGCTCGTCACACTGGGCCAAGCTGTCTGCCATGATTTCGCTGAGGTCCTGAGATTTGGGGGTATCCAACTCCATGGTCAACCCAGAATTGGCAATCTGGTTTTAGAGACCATTTACTTCCTTCTCATGGTTCTTCTTCATGAAGAACAGCTCCTCCTTGACAGCCTTGATCTCTGTCTCCAGCTGCAGCTGGGTGTGGTCTCATCAATTTTGGAGCCCACTGATGTCATTCTCCACAGACTGGCGCATGGCCAGCTCCATCTCATACTTGACTCTGAAGTCATCAGCAGCAAGACAGGCATTGTCAATCTGCAGAACAACATGATCATTGTCCACAGAATTTGCAGATCTGAGCCCTCAGGTCCTCAATGGTCTAGAAATAATGCCCCCAGTTTCTGACCTGGGGTCCCTTCTTTTCTAAGTGTTCCCAGATTTTGCTCTCCAGTCTCTGATTATCAATCTCCAGGCTTCTCACCCTCTCCAGGTAGGAGACCAGGTGGTCACTCAGGCGTTGCATAGTCTCCTTCTTGCTCTGGATGCCCTCTATGCCTGCCAGACCCCCAGCCATTCCAGTAGCCAGGGGCCCAGATCCCCAGCTGCCCTGCACGCTGGTGAAGCAGGACATGGAGGTCTGGGAGCCTAAGCCCCCAGCACCTGCATAGACGTTGGCCATGCTGCTGGCCAGCTGGACCTGGTAGCTGGGCAACTGTACAGAACCTAGGGTCTAGTAGCTTGTGGAGAAGCTGGAGGGTGTGCTGAAGCTCATGTTGTTCAGGGAGGAAGGTGAGAAGCTGAGACTCAGGCTGAAGCTGTATTTACTCATAATTATAATACAATAGATTATTTGACACAAAAGCTAAGAATTCTACAATTCCTTACAATTCTTAATGAAAATACAAAAATCCTATTTTAATTCAAAATTATAAGTGATTTTTCCTAGGTCATTTAGTCTGAGGTTCCTTTTGCTATCTCAACGATATATGCCTACAATACTATCAAACACCCTTCCAGTACTCATGAAGAGGAAACTGTACTTCAAAGACCTCTCTCCCTCAGCTTTCATACTCTAAATAAATGGATTAAGTGAATGGTAATTCACTTTTCTGAAATTCTGTAACATTTTAGTTCATTTATAGCTTAAAGAAAAATATTTCATCTTTATTGAGCAGATAATTAGACAATGTGCTGTGTGCTTTATATTACCTCATTTAATAAGAAATGTGTGCTATTATCCCCATTTACAGATGAAGAAACCAATTCCAGAGAGGTTATATGATGATCCCAAGATAATATAACTTGTATGTACATGATCTGGGGTTAGGAACCAGATCCCAAATTCTTAACCAATATACCACACCTATCACATAAATGAGAAATGTGACAGTAGTTAAAAAGAATAGCAACAAACACTCATATAGCATTTACTATGTGCTTACATCATTCAATTGTCATAACGACCCTAATTAAATGTGTACTATTATCATCCCCATTTTACAAATCAAGAAATTGAAGCACATGGAGGTTGGCACTTGTCTAAGGTCACAGGCCAGTAAATGTCACAGCTAGGACACTTCTAGGTCTAGCCCTAGATTTTGGGTCCTTAACCACCATTTACCTTGCCTTTTATAAACTGCCTTATATTACATTTTATAAGGTAAATGTCATATTTACCTTATGAAATCAAAAGCTTTTAGAGAATAAAGATCAAGTCTGACCCCACTATACCTCACATTAGGTTTTTCTCTAGCATAAGGACTGGTAAGTAATAAAGGAGACCAGGAAGTACACTGTGGCCCTAAGAAAGGCTTCTATGCAGTAGTAATGTTTGAGTTTTGCCTTGCCACTAAACTCCAAAATTGCATATCTAATTGCTTAATGATATTTGCTGCTCTCCCCTACTAGTCTACAGCTTTTTGAGGATAATTTCTTTGTCTTTCTATCTGCTACACAATATCTGTACCTAGTAAAAACTCAAAAAATATTTGCTGAACACCCTGGCCATTGTGGGTCAATCGGTTGGAGTATCATCCTGTAGACCAAAAGGCTGCAGATTCAATTCCTGGTCAGGGCACATACCCAGGTTGTGAGTTCGATCCCCAGTCAGGGCACATACCAGAAGGCAACTAATCGATGTGTCTCACATCAGTGTCTGTCTGTCTCACCCCCCACAAAGTAATGTCCTCAGGTGAGGATAAAAAAGAAAAAAATATTGGCTGAATAAATATGTGAAACCCTTATTTCAAAGAGATGTACCTCACAATCCTTACTATCAATAGAATCAATAATATGAAAGAGATTCATAAGCAATCATGTAACTTGTGATGAACCACTTATCAAGCTGGCGAAGTAGATAGGAGGGTATGAAAAGTGACAGACAATAGAGACATACATCATACTCAGCAGTAAATATGGAAAAAGACATCTTTTCCTTAATTTACATATTCATAAATTTTTACTCCTTCAGTTTTTTCAAGCTACCTTTCATTTGAGCATCTCTTCCTTTGATTCCAATAGGAATAAAAGATTAGGAAAGTACATCTATGGGTTGATCTATTTATGAGCTCCATAAATGCATAACTTGGAGGTCTTGTTGACAAGATAGATATTCAATGACTATAAAGTGTCCATCAAAATGTTGTGAGATTCAACATCACTTACCATATTCTTAAACCGTAGGAGTATGTTTCACTCTACTACTTTACCTGGTGAACACACGCTTCCACAATGTGACACATTTCAGGTACTTAGTAGCTTTTCAGATATGCACACTCTTAATCACCTGAATAGTTTCACAGGCATACCTGAAACTCAGATTTGAAGCCTCCACATGAATGATTCTGAGGGGCTTTCAGAGTCATGAGAGCAACAGATCCTTTTAACAGACCATCTGTTCTTGTCTACTCTGGGAGAAGTCCCACAGGCTCTTTAGTCTTTGTCCCTACTACATTTTTTTTATCTGTGCTGCCTTTCTACGCTTTGAACAATGATTCTAATGTTCCTCTTATTAACTGTTGTTGCTCAATTCCTTCAATACAGAGATCTTAACCAACATTCCAAAACTTTTCAACAATTAAGCATTCTAAGAACAAAAAAATACCAAGGAAACAAATGAACAAAGTAATTTTGGATATCTGTAACTCCTCTTTCTGCAAAGAACCAGACGTAAGTATTTTAGGCTTTGGGTCACATAAGGCCTCAGTCACATATTCAGAGTTTTTGCGTGTGCATGTTTTCTTTTACTCTTTTAAATGTTAAAAAAATCTAAAAACCATTTTTAGCTCCCAGACAGTACAAAAACAGGCCACCTGCCAGAATTGGCCTGTGGGAAGTAGCTTGTCTATCATTACACTAGAGGGCTTAGGTATGCTTATTTTAGTTATCAGTAACACTCAGGAAAGCCTCTTCGAGGCAGCAAGAAGTCTATACAACATGAAGAAACAAACTGCTAACATATGGCTGAAATATTTCAAGCTAAGAGGAGTAAGTAGTACAAAATGACAAAATAAGAAACAAAAAGGAGGTTAGTGTGTCTGAAGCAAAGTATTCAAAGAGGAATATGGTAAAATGAGGTCAGACATAAGAAGGGGTTAGACTGTGCGCTGCCTTGTAATCTGGGATTTTATTCTAAAGGTAACAGAAAGGCTCTGGGTATTTTGTTTTGCTTTGGGATACAAGGAGTAATATGACTTGATTTATATTTTTAAGATATTACTCCAATTGCTTGAAAGAATGGATTAGAGGGAGGGAGAAGAAGAAGCAGGAAGACCAATTAGGAGGTTGTTGCAGTAGTCCAGACCAAGACAATGGTTGTTAGATAGAGCAGTAGCAACGGAGACAGAAAGAAGTGGACAGATTGGGTGTGCATTCCGAACTCAGTGAAACACTCTAGTAAATTTATTCCATACAGCCAACTTAGATCAGAGGTAGAAACAAACACAACACCTAGGCTTATTTCACTAAAAGCAACTGCGTAAATAGTGATTCTATTTACTAATACAGGGAAGAGGAAAAGCAGGTTTGTTTATGTCAATTTGTAGGTGTTGGTTTTGCTATTGTTTGGGAGGGAGAAGGAAATATGACTTAGTATGGGTTTAATAATAGTTAAGTCTAAAATTCCTACAGAATATGCAAATAGAAATATCATGTAAACAATTAGATATACAGTCTGAAAACCAAATGAGGAAAAGGCTAGAGATAATGTACATCTGGTAATCATCCACATGCAGTTGGCATTTTAAGCAATCAGACTAGATGAACTCACAGAGACTGTAGATAGAACTATGACCAAGCCCTATGCGTTGCCAATATTTAGTGACCCAGGAGAGAAAGAGAGGAGAGTCAAAAATAGAGCAGCTAATGACTTAAAAGCATATAGTAGTAAGAGTGGTAGTAACAGTAATAGTAATAATAGTTAACCCTTAGAATACTTATTATATGCCAAACCATTTAAGTCATTAAATCTCAGAACAACTTTGGAAGGTAAGCACTATTATCACCATTTTCAAATGAAACTGAAGAAGAGGATAAACAGCCTAAAGGATCATGAAAGAGAAGTATTTCAAGAAGTGGCAAATGTAGTCAGATAAAGATACAGAAATGACCTACAGATTTTTAACTATGGAAATCATATGTGACCATTCTGTGCTTGATTTATGATTGTAGCTGGCTGACTACAGGCATGTACCTCAATTTCCTCATGGGGTTAGTATGAGAGGTAAATAAGTTAATGCATTAAAAGAATGTAAAACAGTATCTGGCACATAGTAAGCAGCCCACTACATATTAGCAAGTTTTATTAATATAATAATAATAATAGAGTATTCCATTACCTACCTATAACCAGGTATCTTACTTTTCCTATTATAAATCAGTCATGGTTAGTAATCTATTTTCATAGTATTATCCTCTAATAATATGAATATTTAGGACATTGCAGAAATACAGCAAACCATTTGTTCCCAGAAGTTAAAACTAAGACACTGGTAACTACTACGCATCAAGTGTGACCTAACATTATTTATTGAATTTAAAATAATCCACCCTGCTCTGGTGTGGCTCAGTGGATTGAGTGCCAGCCTGTGAACCAAAAGGTCACTGGTTCGATTCCCCATCAGGGCACATGCCTATGCCCTGTGTTGCAGCCGGGTTCCCGATTCAGTGTGTGCAAGAGGCAACAAATCGATGTATCTCTCACATCAATGTTTCTCTCCCTCTCCTTCTCCCTCCCTTCCCATTGCTCTAAAATAAATAAATGAAATCTTTTTTTTTAATCCAAGTATTTACCTCTAAATATCATAATACCAATACAAAGACCAACAACTTCCAACACTTGCTTCAAATACTTAGAGATCATTTAAGCAGCTCCTATAACTAAGATGAATCAAAAGGTGTACCTATCTCAAGCAACTACCAATGCAATTATCAAGGCCAATGAAACATCATAATACCATAGCCCAGGAATTCACTTGGCAACAGGCACTAGATCTAGGCATACCCCTGTCCTAGTAAATTATTCATAGAGCCAACCTATCACATTTGTTCACATCTCAAGGGAATCTAGATTAAAATATCAATAACAGTCTCATAAGAACTAAGAGAAGAAATTGAGATTAGGAAGGCCACACTGTTATAACAAAAGAACTACATAAACTACAGCTGGGATTAGCTGTTTAGCAATGGTTCACCCTGACAATGATTTTATAGCAAAAGCCCCCTTCAGAGTTAAAAAAAAAACAAAAAACCAGTAATGAAGTATTTGGACAACTTTGACAGATGGGATTAAGGTGACTGCTAACAAAAAGCTACCAACAGGAAATGCCAACAACAAATAATAATGTAAATTTGGTATCACAGTGTGCTAAAACTAAAAGACTATCTACAAAGTTTTTTAAAAATATATAGGTAAATCAGAAGTGGCTGTATGACATAGGACAGGTTATTTAACTTTCAATACTGGCACATAACCATGGTCTAGTGCAGGGGGTCAAATCAACTTTTTCTGTAATGGGGCAGATAGTAAATATATTAGACTCTGCAGATCATATGGACTCTTTTCCAACTGCTCGACTCAGTCCTTGTAATAGAAAAAGAGCAATTAACAAAAACCTATTCTCACGGCACTTGCCTTTTACTCATAAAAGCTAAAATCCAGGAAAAAAAAATTGATGGATAATTAAATTTGACTAGGCATTCCTGTGCTATAATAATAAATAAGGAATCATACTATAATTTACAAGGAGTCCAAAAAAGCACAGAATTTATTCATAAAAAATTGTGTATTTATTCTTACATATTTAAACTTTAGTCATGTTCAAAGTGTTCTCCATTTGATGTGATATACCTATCGAGATTTTTTTTCCACAGCTCAAAACAGTTTTGAACCCATCAATTTTGATGCCTCTTAGTGCTTCTGTCAGTTTGTTGTTTTTTTCGTTTTTTCACCTCTTCCACATCATCAAAATGTTTCCCTTTGAGGACTTTTTTCATCCGGGGGGAACAAAAAAAATTGTTCAGGGTGAGATCAGGTGAATAGGGAGGCATGGGGCATAAGGTCCATGCCATTTTTGGTCAGAAACTGCTGAACATTCAGCACAGTGTGGGCAGGTGCGCTCATAAATCACCCAAAATGAAATGGGAAAATGCGCTGAAAGAGTATACCCATGGCTGGTTTGGCTCAGTGGATTGAGTGCCAGCCTGTGAACCAAAGGGTTGCCAGTTTGACTCTCAGTGTAAGGCACATGCCTGGATTGTGAGCCAGGTCCCCAGTAGCAGGCACACGAGAGGCAACCACACACTGATGTTTCTCTCCCTCTCTTTCTCCCACCCTTCACCTCTATCTAAAAATAAATAAATAAATAAAATCTTATTTTAAAAAGTCTTCAAAAAAAAATTCACTGAAGCCAAATGCAGCCTCCCACAACAACGCCTGCAGGTACATTGATATACATGGGTTCCTAGAACATTCACCTAGTGGGGGAAACCTATACTACAAGGAGCCTACCATCCAGAAGATAATTCAGTTATTTCTTTTAGGAGGAGGACCACCTTCACTGGAAATGGGAAGGAAATTTAAAAGTAAAATTTAAATTACTTGAGCATGCCAGCAAATTTGTTAAGGTTATTAAAGAATTACGAGAACACCACATTTTCAATCTATACAAATAAAGAAACTAATACAATTTTTAAACTACTTTTTTAAGATTTTATTTATTTATTTTTAGACAGAGGGGAAGTGAGGTAGAAAGAGAGGGAAAAAAGCGTCAAGCGTGAAGTTGCCTCTCCCACATCCCCTACTGGGGACCTGGCCCAAAACCCAGGCATGCTCCCTGACTGGGAACAGAAAGAGTGACCCTTTGGTTCACAGGCAGGCACTTAATCCATTGAGCCACACCCGCCAGGGCAACAATTTTTCACTAATTTTTAACTCAACTAATAAAATAATGTCATGTTGATAATTTTCCTTCCAGATAGAATATAGAAGGTCACAAGAGAGTCACTTCACTATAAAAACAAGAAAAACTTGGAAAAACTATAAAATCAATTTTTAACCCACTAGACAGCTGAAAATACAAGTCTAAATAAACTCAAATCCACAGAAGGACATACTCTGTCTAGGTAGAGTAACCACTTTCAATTCTAAGGCCATTGTGAACAAAGGGTTAAAACAACTCTATCAACCAATATGATGGACTAAAATCCAAAGGAGTACCAGAAGTAAAGGTAATCAATACAATCTAAAATTTCCTCCCTAATCAACTTTCATAGAGTTTGCATCAGTGTACATAAATCTAGGGGCAGACTAGGGAAGCAAAGTGGGATCTTCTAGAGAATGAAAAACCAAGAACTTTCCATGATCTAGCTGTACTTAAATCTCAAGCTCTATTGTAGGGTGGAGACTAAATCAATACTCAAAACACAGAAAACCAAAATTAACTACAGCTGTAACCCAGCCCAGTTAGGATTTAATTCCGTATCATAATGAAGACATTAGCCCCTAAACCTTTTGTCCAAGGAGTCAGCATGTCTTTTTACAGGAGGAAGCAGTAATAAACTTCATTCTCACTGTTATTTATATGTGTATATATAAAATAAAAATTATAAGATATTCAAAGAACCATAAAAATGTGACCAGCAGGCAAGAGAAAAAAGTCAAAATAAAGCCAACACATGACCCAGATGTCGGAATTAGTGAGAACTTTATTAAAAATCTTATAAAAATTTTTTGAGAAAAAATATGGATTTAATATACAGGGTCCCATAGAAGTAATAATGCCTGAGTATGGTTGGTAAGGTAATAATATGAGTGTAGTAATTTATAGTTTTAACTTGAACATTTCACCTAAAATGTCATGTGGTATGCTTGAGTATGATATTCTTATGTTACAAATTACTTGCTTATGATTTTGTAATAAAAGATGTTGTATTACCAGCCAGGGTACATGCCTGGGTTGCAGGCCATAACCCCCAGCAACTGCACCATTGATGTTTCTCTCTCTCTCTCTCTCTCTCCCTCCCTCCCTTACCTCTCTAAAAATAAATAAATAAAATCTTTAAAAACAAAAAAAAAGATTTTGTAAAAAGACTGCCAGCCAAGATGGAGGCTGTAAGTAGACACACTGTGCCTCCTTGCACAACCAAAAGGACGGTAACAATTTTAAAACAAAACAACCAGAACTGACAGAAAATCGAACTGTACAGAAATCTGACAATCAAAGAGGTTAAAAAGAAACATTCACCCAGACTGGTAGGAGGGATGCAGATGGGCAGCACAGTGGAAAGGACTCACAGCAAGGCAGTGGCTGGAGGATGGGGGCGGGCAAGGCGGAGGCTGGTGGACAGGGCAATCCCACATTTGTGTGCAGATAAGCCAGAAGGAACAACTAGGAAGCAAGATAGTCTGCACAACCCAGGGTTCCTCAAAAAGTACAGGGAAATAAAGTCTCAAAACCTCTGATTGAAAACACCTGTGGGGGGTTGAGGTGGCGGCAGGAGAAACTCCCAGCCTCACTGGGGAGTTCGCTGGAGAGACCCACAGCGTCCTAGAACCTACACAAACCCAATCACCTGGGAAACAGCACCACAAGGGCCCAATTTGTTTGTAGGTAGTAGGGAAAGTGACTGAAAACAGGCAGAGAGCAGAGTAAGCAGCATTGTTCCCTCTCAAACCCCTTCCCCACATACAGTGTCACAACCCGGCGACGTGGGTTGCCCCACTCTGGTGAACACCTAAGGCTCTGCCCCTTAACACATAACAGGAGCGACAAGTAAAAAAAAAAAAAAAAAAAAAGGCCCAAATGAAAGAACAGATCAAAGCTCCAGAAAAAATACAACTAAGGCACAAAGAGATAGCCAACATATCAGATGCACAGTTCAAAACACTGGTAATGAGGATGCTCACAGAAATGGTTGAATATGGTCACAAATTAGAGGAAAAAATGATGGATATGAAAAGTAAAATGAAGGTTATAAAAAGTGAAATAAAGGAAAATGTACGGGGAACCAATAGTGATGGGAAGGACACTGGGACTCAAATCAACGGTTTGGACCAGAAGGAAGAAATAAACTTTCCACCAGAACAGAATGAAGAAACAAGAATTCAAAAAAAATGAAGAGAGGCTTAGCCAGGACATCTTTAAACATTCCAACATCCAAATTATAGGGGTACCAAAAAGAGAAGAGGAAGAACAACAAGTGGAAAAGTTATTTGAACAAATAATAAAGGAGAACTTCCCCAATCTGGCAAAGGAAATAAACTTCCAAGAAGTCCAGGAAGCTCAGAGAGCCCCAAAGAAGTTGGACCTGAGGAGGAACACACCAAGGCACATCACAATTGCATTACCCAAGATTGAAGATAAGGAGAGAATCTTAAAAGCAGCAAGACAAAAGGAGAGAGTTACCTACAAAGGAGCTCCCATCAGACTGTCAGCTGATTTCTCAAAAGAGGCCTTACAGGCAAGAACGGGCTAGAAAGAAGTATTCCAAGTCATGAAAGGCAAGGACCTACATCCCAGATTGCTCTATCCAGCAAAGCTCTCATTTAGAATGGAAGGGCAGATAAAGTGCTTCTCAAATAAGGTCAAGTTAAAGGAGTTCATCATCACCAAGCTCTTATTATACGAAATGTTAAAGGGACTTATCTAAGAAAAAGAAGATAAAAAACATGTACAGTAAAATGACAGCAAACTCACAATTATTAACAACCACACCTAAAACAAAAACAAAAACAAACTAAGCGAACAATGAGAACAGAAACAGAACCACAGAAATGGAAATCACATGGAGGGTTATCAACAGAGTGGAAGAAGGAGAGAGGGGGAAAAAGTACAGAGAATAAATAGTGTAGATGGTAGGTAGAAAATAGACGGGGAGGGTAAGCCTAATATGGGAAATGTAGAAGCTAAAGAACTTATGACACATGGGCATGAACTAAAGGGGGAGAAGAGGGGGGGAGAAGAGGGTGGGAGAGGGCGTGAAGGGTGGAGGGGAGTGAAGGATGGAAGAAGAAATAATAAAAAATAAATAAAATTACAGCAAGTTATTTTGTAGATAATAACATACAGATTATAAAGTTTATTTGGAAAGGCAAAAGATCCAGAATAGGAAACATAAATTGAAGAAGAAAAACAAGGTTGGAGAACCAAACTACCGGACTTTAAGACTTATTATAAAGCCACAGTCAAGATAGCTGGTATTGCCAAAAGAACAGCCAAACAGATCAACAGAACAGAAAAGAAAGCCCAAAAGAAGACCCACACAAATATAGTCAACCAATCTTTGACAAAGGAACAAAAGGAAATTTCAATGGAGAAGGGATAGTCTTTTCAACAAATGGTGCTGGAATGACTGAACATATACACGGAAAAAAATAACACACAAACATGCACACATATACCTTACGCCTTTCACAAAAATTAATTCAAAATGAATCACAGACCTAAATGGAAAACAAAAACTATAAAACTTCTAGAAGACAGCATAAGGGAAAATTTAAACAACTTTGAGTTTGGTAATAAATTTTTAAATATCACACCAAAAGTAAAAACCGTAGCCCTGGCTGGCGTTGCTCAGTGGATTGAGCTCGGGCTGCGAATCAAAGTATTGCAGGTTCGATTCCCAGTCAGGGCACATGCCTGGGTTGCAGGGCACAGCCCCCAGCAACTGCACACTGATGTTTCTCTCTCTCTCTCTCTCTCTCTCTCTCCCTCCCTTCCCTCTCTAAAAATAAATAAATAAAATCTTAAAAAAAAAAAGTAAAAACCGTGAAAAAAAAATTTACTTGGACTTCATTAAAATCGAATTCTGCTCTGATAAAGACACTTACTAAAATGAAAGACAAGCCAGACCGGAAGAAAATCTTTACAAAACTTATCTGTATAAGGATTAAAAATATAAAAAGTACTCTTAAAAAACCTAACAATAAGGAAAAAAACAACCCAATTAAAATGGGCAAAATGAGAAAAAAGGTCTGAACGCCTCACCAAAGAGGATATACAGACGGCAAATAAGCATATTAAAAGCTGCTCAATATTATGTCATTAGAGAGCTGAAAATTAAAAGTGAGATGTTACTACACAGCTATTAAAATGGCAAAAATCCAAAATAATATCAACATCAAATGCTGGTGAGATCTAAAGCAACAGGAATTCTCATTCACTGCTGGTGGAAATTCAAAATAAACCACTTTGGAAGACAATTAGGCAGTTTTTTTACAAAACTAAACACAATCCAGCAATCTTACTCCTTGATATTTACCCAAATGAGTTGAAAATTTATAATTACACAAAAATCTGTACACCAATGTTCATAGCAGCTTTATTCATAACTGCCAAAACTTGGAAGCAACCAAGGTGTTCTTCAAAATGTGAATGGATAAACAAGCTACAGTATATTGTATTATATACTATATGGATATTATATATAATATGTATGCACAGTATATTATATTATGCATTATATAATGATTATATACAGTATAAATCATTAGTCAGTGACAAAGAAAGATGAGCTATCAAGCCATGAAAACATATGGAGGAATCTTAAATGTATATTACTACATGAAAGAATCTAATCTGAAAAGGCTTCATACTGTTTTTTCCCCCAATTACATATTTTCGAAAGACAAAAATATGAAGACAGTAAAAAGATCAGTTTGACGGGTTCAGAGGAGGGACAGAAGGATGAATAGGTGAAGCACAGAAGATTTTAAGAAAATGAAACCCATCAGTAAGATGTTATAATGGTGGAGATGTGTCTTTATACATCTGTCAAGTGCTACAAGATGAATAACACAAATAGTGAACCCTAATTAATAATGTATTAATATTGGCTCATCATTTGTAACAATCAGACAATACTAATGCGAGATGTTAATAACAGAGAAAACTGGAGGGGTGAGGTAAAGAAAGTATATCTCTCTGCACTTTCTACTTAATTTTTCTGTAAACTTAAAACTGCTTTTTTAAAAATCCATTAATTAAAAATATTTTTTTTACATTTTTATAAAGTTATCAAACTGTACACTCAAAGATTTAGGTTAACAATATGTAAAAAAAAAATACCTTAACTTTCAAAAATAAAATACTAAATGGTTCTTTAAATATTGTATTTGAAAATGAATACACAAAAAAAGATAGAAGTTTATGTTATTTTAAAAGAGGATGCCCTGGCTGGTGTGACGCAGTGGACTGAGTGCCAGGCCTGCAAACCAAAGAATCGTCAGTTCAATTCCCAGTCAGGGCACCTGCCTGGGTTGCAGGCCCAAGTCCCCAGTAGGGGGTGCGCGAGGGGCAACCACACATTGATGTTTCTCTCCCTCTTTCTCCTTCCCTTCCCTGAAAAGGGCAGCACTAGGAAGGTAATAGTATAGAAAACACCACCACAGCGAAGAGAACAAGAGGGAAGGGGGGGGGGGGGGCGGGGAATAAGCTTAATCTGAGTGCCTTCACCTTTCTTAGGAGAGTTTACATTAATTTTTAAGTTGGCTATTTCTATGCAAGCTTCAGATTTTGGAGAATTTCATGAAATTTAAGAATAAACATCCTTGGCATAAACTAACATTGGACATAGATCTTTATCTGTAAATATTTCCACACCTATAAGGAATTTTAAATCATTCAATTGTGAATGACCAGGAAAGGAACAAGTACTATTTGCTGATTCCTAGTTTATCAATAACTCCACCCTTACAATGATTATGGTGTTTCTATTGCACCCTTTACTTTCATTATTTAGCTGACTCCTAGGCTCCCTTCCTCCCCCAGAAAAAAAGAAACCCCCCCAAAAAAATCTAGTGTAGTGTCTGACACCCTGATGAATACAATATTCAACAGCATCCATTATTTCAGAATATGCAAAGAATTGAGCTGAGATTACTATTTTGACATGGATAAACTACCAAAACTTTCTCATGCTTGCCTTTTCTCTCTTATATTCTTTTTCACTAAGCCTTTCTCTAGACAGAATTTAGCTTCTATTGTGTCCAGTTGATAGTATTTACACTACTGCTGTTATGGACCAAATGGTGTTCCCCCAAAATACACATGTTGAAGCCCTAGCCCTCAAAGTATTTGGAGACAGAACCATTAATATGGTAACTATGCTTAAATGAGGTGACTAGGGTAAAGATCCTAATTCAACAAGCCTGGTGTCCTTACAAAAAGAGGAAGAAATACCAGGGATGCAAGCACACAGAGAAAACTCCATGTGAGAACATAGCCAAGGGGAAGCCCCAGGAGAATCCAAACCTGCCATTACCTTGATCTTGAACTTTCAGCCTCCAGAACAGTGAAAAAGTAAATTTCTGTTGTTTAAGCCACCCAGTCTGTTATTTTGGTATGACAGCCCTAGCAAACTAATACAGCTATATATCAGTCTTCAGTACACAATTCTTAATACATCTTAATTGACACTGTATTATAATGGAGTCTACAAGATACAAAGTCTAGTTTCCAGCCATTGTCTAAGAAATACAATGTCCTCTGTGCCTAGTGTCATATATACATGGCTTTGTTTTATTTTTCCAACAGACTCAAATATCCTCAAGTTCCTTCCTCTTCCATCCCTTCAACTATAATCATCTCTGTTTTCTTAGTATTTACCACCATTGTCAGAGGTCTATTTTCCAGCACACTATCCAATTTGTAATCTGACATATTTGTCAACTTGCCACTGATACCTCCTTCCCCCTCTCCACTCCTTTATCAGCTGCCTCATGTATACTTCTCAGCCTTGGCAGTGTTGACAATTAGGCATTGAGAAACATCACCAACCAATGAAAGCACTTCTGGTTAGTGAACAAACCATTAACATGCTGGTTTCTGTTGATTATCTTATTACCCACACCAGAAGGCTGTTTGTTTGTTTGTTTGTTTGTTTGTTTGTTTATTACTGCAGCTGTCCCATGAGTTGGGAAAATTCAAACATTAACTCTACATATATTATTACAGTGAAAAACGCTTCTCTTCAAATATATCAAGAGAGTACAGCTTCACTGGCTACCATCAACAAAACATGAGCTAAGAGTTGACTTCTCTACTTACATTGACAAATCTGTGTTCATTTATCCAGTCATCCAGCCTCCTTTCTCTGACCAATAATGTTCATTTTGCAAAGCAACAGCCTTCCAGAGTATTATCCCTTACCAATTTACTCAAGAATAAAGCCTAAAATTCTGTTCTCATTAGAATGAGAACAGCTAAGTTACACTTCAAAATGTTCATCAAATAATGCCTTACTGCCTGAAGAATCAAAATATGGCAAATGAATCATTTTTATTCCTTCAAAATCTTGATCTTACCAACAGAAATGTTGCCAGACCACGTTCAGAAAAATTCAATCCTGAAAGTTTTCTTGGGTTTTGGTCCGTCTAAAAAGGTGTCATTATTCACTATATGTCTAAAACTAATTATGCCAATAGCTTCAAGTGGGATTATAATCTTACTTCTGTTTTGTTAAACGGTGAGATAACAATGCCAAATTAATAACTAATAAAGACTGAGTATTCATGAAAAGAAGTTACCAGTTTTATGTAAAAGTACAAATTAATCATTATTTTACAGCTTAGTAATCATTATTTTACTGCATAGAATCAATTAGCAAGTCACAAATTACTTATTAGTATTTACTTACTAATAAAATTTCAACTATTCAAAACTTTTAGAAGTCATTCTACAAATCCAAGTTTCCAATGAACTGGAATTTCAGCTCTTCAAGCATTAGAAGTTGTTTTCAAATACTCTGGATGAAATTATTTCTGCAACATATTTCAAAGTTTGTATCTTTTTAAGCAGGGTATACCGAATATAATTTATGCTTTTCTTAAGAATTTGGAAAATTTCAACAAATGTCAATTTTTGTATGACAGTGACATTCATAGAAACTACTGATATATATGAGCAAAGTGGTCAGTCTGCCCCTATCCTTAATATCACAAGATTGGTTTTCTTTTAGTTCACAGAAAAGCTTTTCCTGCTGTCAGTTAACAACCTACAAATGCTCCTGTTTCACTGCTGCCTCTATTCCATGAGATCTTAAAAACCAAATACTTATTTGAATTGTCTAAAATAAGACTAACTTCTAAATGAAAAGCCTGAGGGATTCTTATATGAGTACAGAAATGTTAACCACATATTTTCATAAAATTTCTGTTAACTATTTAGGGAACTTTTTTTTTGGCAACACAATCTTATGGGAAAAACATGTGCTTTATAGTCATACAGGGGTTCAGATCCCCCTTTTAACACTTAGCTGTGTAATCCTAGAAATAATCCATCTTCCCTAAATGTTTGCATATTTACTATAAGAAATTACCATCATTTCCTAACTCAGTTGCTATGAAATTCAAAGTGATATTATATATAAAAAACAATGATTGCTACCAAATAGGCCCACAATAAAGGTGTACTTTTGTATTTGATTTACATAGTTAAGATGGCAAATTTACAAAATTTTACTGTCTTTTAAACAGCCAACATAATTTTCCATTGCTTTTTCAACACTTTTTACTTCTTAATATCTATATATGTTTTCCCTGCCAAATAGTTTTTGAGTATTTTATGCCTTTTTTGTCCTCTGTAACTGAAATACTTCTCCTGCATGACCCAAGCAGCAAAAATCCTTAAGATTGTACTGTGATCATGGAAAAAAGTGTGCAATACTAATTGCTTACATTCTTAGATCACAAATAAGATCCCTAAAGTCAAAGTCTCTGTGTGCTACTTACCAATAACTTTGAAGCAAGCTACTCTCTGAGTCTTAATTTCTTCGTATTCAAAAAAGAGTACCAATCTCCAATAATATGGCCAATTAACTTAGAACAAAATACCCACTGAAATTTTTTAAACTAAATAAAATAGAAAATACATATTCTTAAAAGTATCAAAGGGCTGAATGACAGTAAGGAATTGTGAGACACAAGAGCAGGCAGGAATTCTAACAGGTAAGCAAAGTGCTGAAACCTAGTTTGCCCCTGACCAAAGCCCAAATTGGGCTTTGATTTTCACAGTCTCATAAAGATAAAAGCCAAGCCAAGGGCCCACTCTAGGTAGTAACTCTCATAGGAGACCCTATACCATACAACTGGAACCCACAAAATGAACCAAAGCAAATGTGATCCATTTTAACCTATCTCCTAAGAACTGCAAGGGAAGTTACTTTGGCACTGAGCTGTAAAGAAAACGGAAAGAAGAGTTCCTGACAAGTTACTACTTTTTCTGTAAAGGGCCAGATATAAATACTTTAGGGTTTGGAGGCTATATGATCTCTGTTGCAACAACTCAACTCTGTCACTGTAGCATGAAAAGAGTCACAGACAACACAAAAGAAACAAACGTTCCAATAAAACTATTTAAGGGTACTAAAATTTGAGTTTCTTGTCACAAAATATTATCCCTATTCTCCAATTATTTAAAAATGTAAAAACCATGATTAACTTGTGACCTTACAAAAACAGGCAGTACAGGTCACATGACACACACCACCACCTCAGCTACCACTACTCTACACACACATACAAATATGTGACCTTAATTCACATCGCCTGAGTAACACAAAAAGCCCAGGTTATAGCCCCATGGACTGAAGGGCTGCCAGTTCAATCCCCGTATCAGAGCACACACCTAGGTTGCAGGTTCAGTCCACGGTCAGGGCACTTAAGGGAGGCAACCAACCAATGCTTCTGTCACATGGATGTTTCTTTCTGTTTCTCTCTCTCTTCCCCCACCCTTTCTTTCTCTCTCTCTCTCAAAGCATTGAAAAAGTGTCCTTGGTTGAGGATTAAAAAAAAAAAACAGGTTATTACATCTAGAAGATACATGCACAAATGTCACCAAAAAAAGTCCCAAGAAAAGGCATTCTTTAGAACAAGAAGGAAACAAAGCACCATGAAAAGATAGAAATAAACATGCAAAAACTTCAGATAAAGGAAATGATCATACATAAAATATTTGTTTATCAATGTTACAGAAATAAACAAGCTTAAAATATCTGAAAGGGACAAGAACCACAAAAATTTACTTGGAAGATTTGAAAAAGAACTAGAAAGAATTTATAAAATTGTAAAACACAACTGAAATTCAAAATAAAGTAGAACAGTTGAAGAGAAATTAGTGAATTAAGAAACATCTGAAAAAAATACCCATTATGAAGAAAATAGAGAACAAGGGTAAGAAACATTGTATTACTTGTAATATGTATGTAAATCAGAAAACCAGAAAAAAAAAAAAACAGGGCACTGAAGTCATAATATCATTTTCTGTGAAAACAAACAGAAACCAGTAACAAAAAGATAACTAAAAATAACAAATGGTATCTTTCACGTCAATATATATCATCCCACATACCCTTCTACAATGTGGCAATGACACTTTTCTCTAAGTTCTCTCCCCCTTGAACTTGGATGGACCTTGGTAACTGTCTAGATCAGTGTTTTTTTTTAAGATTTATTTTTAGAAGGGAACGGGGTGGGGGAGGGGAGAAAGAAAGGGAAAGAAACTTGTGTGGTTGCCTCTCACCTGCCCACTACTGGGGACCTGGCCTGCAACCCAGGTATGTGCCCTGACTGGGAATCAAACCAGCAACATTTTGGTTTTGCAGGCTGGCACCAGCCAGGGCTAGGCCAGTGATTTCTTTCAAACTTCTTCATCTCATGGCACACATAAACTAATTACCAAAATCCTGCAGCATACCAAAAAATACATTTTGGCCAATCTGACAAAAAAATAGGTATAATTTTGATTCATTCACACTAGATAGTTATTATTGTATTGGTTGTTGTCATTTTTTTATTTGACAATCTAAGAGAAAAGAGGTCAGTGCCCCTAACTAATAGTCAGGTACTGCATGCTTTAAAAATTCTTGTAGCACACCTGTTAAGATTTGCTGGTCTATACCAGGAGAATGCAGGAAAGTGAGGCTGAGTGACTTCTGAGAGTAGGTCATAAAGAGCAAACAGCAACATGGCTTCTACTTGGCACTTTTTCCCTCAGGAATTCTAGTGGTCATCCCGTAACAGCACTTAAAGAGCTCCATGGAAAAATCCACATGGAAAGGAACCGAAGAACTGCCAAGCTGAACAACTCCTGAACTCCAGACCCACAAAAACTGTAAACAGTAACGACCCACTAAGTTTTGGGTTTAACTTGAAATGCCGCAACGTTATAAATAATTAACATACCAAAAAATGCTCACATAGATGTAAATGTAAAACTACAGTTCCAAATAATCCAGGTAACAAAAAAGTAAATTAAAAATATTTTGAACTATGCTCTGGCTGGTGTGGCTCAGTGGATTGAGCACTTACTTGCCTGCGAACCAAAGGGTCGCTGGTTCCATTCCCTATCTAGAGCACCTGCCTGGATTCCAGGCCAGGTCCCCAGTAGTGGCTGCACAAGAGGTAACCACACATTGATGTTTCTCTCCCTCTTTTTCTCCCTCCTTTCCCCTCTCTAAAAATAAATAAATAAAATCTTTTAAAATATATTTTTTAACTAAACTATAACAAAAATACTACATTTCAAAACTTGAAAAATGCAGCTAAAGCAATGCTTTATAGGAAAATTTATAACTCTAAATGGGTATAATAGAAAAAAAAACAAAAATTAGAAAACTGTCTATTAAAGAAGATAGAAAAAGAATAGCAATATATACCGTGGTAAAAGGAAATGACAGAAATGAGACATAAAAAGAAAATACATAATAGAAAGGGCCAAAAAAGCCAGAAGTTGGGTCTTTGAAAAAACTGTAAGTTGGCAAACCTCTGTCAAGATGATGAGGGGGAAAAAAAGTATTAGAAATTAAAAAGGGGACAAAAACTACCAATGATGCAAATATTACAATGATTAAAAGGATTGTTTAATTTAGATGAAGTTGAAAAGAATCCTGAAAACTACTATACAACTTAGCAAAACTTACTCAAGAACACACAGAAAACCTGAATGGCCCTGTTTAAAAAACACTTAATGACTTAGAAAAATATCTTCCCCACAAAGAAAACTACAGAGCCATACTGCTTTACCATTGGCAAGTTCTCCCAAATAAGAAATAAATAATCCAATCTTAAGTAAATTCTTTCCAATTCTTTTTATGAAGCTGGCATAACTCTGAAAACAAAAAAAATTTGGCAGGGACCATATGACAAAGAAAAATCACAAACTAATCTTATTCCTGAAATTGAATGCAAAAATTCCAAACCAGTATTAGCAAATAAAATCCAGCAATATAAGTATAATATACTATAATCAAGTTAGGAATAGCTCAAGAAAACAAAGATAAATCTGATAATAATCAGAAAGTCAATTAATATAATCAAATGTATTTAAGAAAGCCATAAAAATTCAACATTTGTTAATGTCTCTAAAGGAATCTTAGCAAACTAGAAACGGAAGGAAATTTCTTTAATCAAGAAAAGGTATTTACAAAAACCTAAAGACTGCTTAATGGAGAAGGACTGAACATTTTCTCCTGAGATAAAGAACAAAACAAGCATGGCCCCCACCTACTTCTATCAACATTATACTGCAGATACCAGGCAGTACAGAAAAACAAGGAAAAACAATAAAAAGTATAAGAATTAGAAACAAGAAACAAGTGTTATTTGCATATTACATAATTATGAATACAGAAAAGGAAAAATATACAGATCTTTTAATAATTCTATAATTTAACAATATAAGTTGATAAATTTTATATCTGTATATACCAACAACAATTAGAAAATAATCTTTTAAAGATATCACTACTTAAAATTGCATCATAAAATACGAAGTACTCAAGAATATATCTAACAAATTATGTACAAAACCTCTACTGAAAAAGACATAATCAATCATTACAGAAATGGAAAGATACCCATGTTCACAGATGGAAAGACTCAATGTTGGAAAAATGTCGTCAATTCTCCCCATATTAATCTAGAATCAATTCAATCCCTATAAAAGTCCCAAATATTGCTTTTTTTAATTTTGGATTATTTGGGTTCTTTCTGTAGAATCTGACACAGTAATTCTAAAATATATACATGAAAGTGCAATGGGGAAAAAACAGCAGACTCGCCTGAAGAACAACACAAGGTGAAAAGACCTGCCTTATCAGATATCATAACTTATAAAACATTAAGTAGATGGTGTTACCAGTACAGGAATAAACAAAAAGACCAATAGGACAGAGGATCAAGTTCAGAAAAAGAATTACACAAATATGAATACTTAACATATGTGGCATTGCAGATCAGTAGACAAAAGATGAACTTTTTCAGAATCAATGCTAAGACTCTCAGGTATCCATCTGAAGTGGGATAGAATGAAACTGGACCTCAGACTATTCACAAGATCTATTTCAGGTAAAGACCAAATTTGAAAAAGGTTAAAACTTAAACGCTCTTAGAAAATAATGTAGAAGAACATCTCTTTACTTCAGCCTAGGAAAGGCTTTCTTTAAAAAGATTCAGAAAACTACATTAAAAATGAGATATTCTGTTGGTCAACAGGCACCACAGAAAGTGAAATAATCCTAAAACAAGATACTTGTAACAGGTATAACTGAAGGACCAATATCCAAAACACATATAGAATTTCTAAAAATCAGTAAAAAAGCACAGACTACCCCAAAGAAAAAAAAAACTGGACAACCAACTTAAACAGAGTATAAGAAAAAATTCAATGACTGTGAAAAGATGCTCAACTTCACTAGCTATTATGGAAATGCAAATTAAAATCATGAGATACATACCTTCAGATTGGCAGCAATTAAAGTCTGACAATACCCAATATTGAGAAAGTAAAGCAATAGGAACTGTAATACATTGTGTTGGTGGAAGTGTAAATTGAAATGATTTTGAAAAACACTTTGCTATTATCAAATTTAATATATGCATACCTTGCAACCCAGCAATTCCATTCCTAGGAATCCTAGAGAAACATTTGCATACTTGCAAACTTGAACCAAGTACAAGAGCACTCACCACCAAATTGTTTGTTTAACAACAAGAAGTTGAAATCAATTCAAATGTCCATCAAAACTAGAATGAGTAAACTGTCATATAATCACGCAATGAAATACTTTACCAAAATGAAATCTAATGAACTCTTATGGCCAACTACAACAATCTGGAAGTATTTTAACAAATACTGAACTGAATTTTTGAAATCACATAAAATACTCATATGAAGCTTAAAAAACAGGGAAAACTAAACTATATTGTTTAAAAATATATAACTTGGAATTTTAAATTATGAAGCAAAGAAAATGATAGTCACAAGGGTCAGGATAATAGCTACCTCCACAGTGGAGGATATGCTGACAAGGGCAAGGGGATAGTGAGGTAAGGGGGAAGCAATTCTGGTTTGTTGGCCTAGAGAACACAAATAATCATAATTTTCTTTAAACTGCAGATTTTATTCACTATCCTGTATATATGAATAAAAAAGAAAAGTAACAACTGCATATGATTACTATGATAATTTAATGCAATAAAGTAACATATGTAGCCTGGTACATAGTGTGCCTTTTTTTAAAAAAGCTACTATTATTACATAAATGTTTTGTATTTTCCAAAGTGTCCACCACAACAAGTTGCTCATGATAAATGACCAAATATTTTGTTCAATAAATGAAACAAATTCTTTTCAATCACTGGAGTCAAAGGCAATTTAGATCTGAATGGTTAGGTTCCCAACCTCCAGTTTCCATTTCACAAGCCCAGAGCTTGAATTCCTTATATCCTAACAGGTAACCTTCCTTCTCCCGTTAGTATTCCTGATTTATTACTCCTATCACTCATACTCTACATCATATCTGCCTTACTAGATTGTAAATAGCCGTCCAATGAATGCTTGGAATCCTATATAATCTGAGCCAGTTAAGGCAGCAAAGATGAAAAAGAAAAGCTACAGTTAAGGAGAGAGGAAGTTGTGGCGCGAGGGGCGGGGGGGAAGCAGTGAGAACAGAATTTGAGATACCCTTGCATGAAAACACCCAAGTCATTAAGTTTTTATTTCCAATGATTCTAGGAGCCAGGAAGCCCAGGGAGAAACTATAGGTAAATCATGTGCTGATGCTCTGACACTGGTACATAAAATAATTAAAATAGATTAACATTCACTGATACCAATCACCTAATATTTAGGGGCAAAAAAAGTGTGCCTACGTCCCAAAATACATCTACTTGTCCTGAGATTCTCTTACCAAAAAAAGCAACATCAAAAAACACAACAACTAAGCTCCTTCAGACTATAATATAAGTCTCTCTGGCACAAATCAACTCATTCTCAATTACTTGAAGAAGAAATTTTATTTTTTAATTTAATTTATTCAACATGAATTACTTATTCATAGTTCAAAAGATTAAACACAAATATATATCAGATCCAAACCATTAGTGAAATCATAGCATATCAACACAACAGAATATCATGCCTCCATAAAAAAGAATGAGAAAAAACTGTATGTACCAAGATCTCCATGTACCAATATGGAATACTACCCAGAATACAGTTAAGTGAAAAAGAAAAAAGAGTGAGAGAGAAGAGGCACAAAAAAGCATATAGAGTATGTTACCTTTGGTGAATGAAAGGAGTATACACACATAAATATACATCTTATTTTTAAAAGAAAAATACTGGATTCCTAGTCAGGGTACATGCCTGGGTTGCAGGCCATGACCCCCAGTAACCACACATTGATGTTTCTCTCTCTCTCTCTATCTCCCTTCCTTCCCTCTCTAAAAATAAATAAATAAAATCTTTAAAAAAAAAAGAAAAATACTGGAATGACTGATCAGAAACTTACAAAAATGCTCATATATAGGGAAGTAAGGAGGAAACAGGGTAGAAGGGATGGGGATGAAAATGAGATTTTTACATATACCTTTTCATTTGGTTTGTTCTTTTGAACACTGTTTCATATATTTCATGGGTAACATTAAATCAAAAAACAGGGGAAGCAAACCCTAAAATAAAAATGAATGGACCTAGCTATGTATCAAATTGCTAAAAATCACACTGAAAAAATTATTAACTTTTTTTAAAAGACTATTTATTTATGTTTAGACAGAGAGGAAAGGAGGGAGAAAGACAGAGAGAGAAACATGGATGTGTGAGACAAACATCAATTGGTTACCTCTCACACAGGCATGTGTCCTGACGAGGAATCAAACCAGCAACCTTTTTCTTTGTAGGAAGACACTCAACCAACTGAGCCAGGCCGGTCAGAGTTATTAAATAACTTTGGAATACAGCAATAACAATAAGTATATCTTTAGTGGCATACATTCTAAATGCAAAAAAAATCTCAAATTTCACTGAGTAGTTTTATTTATTTTGAAACTACTTTAGGTAAACAAAAAAAGATGTATCAATATTAATAAGAACTAAGATTTTCAATGTAAAGGAGATTAAAACTAAAGTAACTAAAAAAAGATAATGAAACCTGCAATGTTAAATTTGATTTAAAATTATCAATATGATCTCATGCTTTCTTCCCCCTCCTAAAAGGCATAAAAGCCAATGACAGCCCCTTAACAAGGAGCACACTTAGCATCCAGATATTAATTTCTAAATATCATCTTCTACTATAAGGAAGCAGAACTCAGTGGTGAAATCACTGATTCCTCTAAAGTTGCAAATGTCATGGTGAGCCAAGATATCTTGTATGCAAAAGTAAGGAAATCACTTAAATACTAATAATGGGTTTGTGCAGAAAGAACTCAGGAGACAGCTTGACGGGGCTCCCAATGTCCTTTTTTGAGACAATTTAAGCATCAAAAGGAGCAATGTCTATAACTACTTGTAATATTATACAACATAAAAATCTGAGACCATAAAAAACTCAATTGTCATCACTGTAGATGACTATTGGACCAACTCCTCACTATGAAAATTAGACAGAAAAGAATTAAGCATTTACTATCTGCCCTTTTCGGAGAAGCTGCAAGTTCACTCCCAGCTGATAAAGGCTGTAAAGCTCTTATTAATTGAAAAATTATAGCTAATAAATGTAAATGAATTATAGAGTTAGGAAAATCACCATTTTTTCTACCTACAGTTAAACAAATGATTTGCCTAAGGCTCAATAAAGGATGTTAAAATTATTAGGTAAAAAATACTGAAGAATAGAACAGTACCAAAGTATGGTAACAAAGTACCACCTCCACAGATTACTGTACTTGATGAATATAGGAAGAAAAAAGTACACTTTTACAATGTAAGATATAACAAACACCACCTTAAACCTCATAAAACTGAAATCACTAATAGTGACATTATATGCCTCCCATAGTATGTAACATGAAATATAACATCACCTATGAAGTATTCTTGCCAAAACTTTTTAACATGGATCTAATCAAGCCTTTAAAACAGGGGTGTCAAACTCATTTTCAGTGAGGGCCACATCAGCCTCATGGGTGCTTTCAAAGGCCGAAATAATTTCAGGACTGTATAAATGTAACTACTCCTTAACCGTTAAGGAGTTGAAATTACATTCAGTCCTTTGAAGGCAACCGTGAGGCTGATGTGGCCCCCAGTGAAAATGAGATTGACACCCTGCTTTAAAATATAACTTCCAAGCCCTGGCTGGCGTAGCTCAGTGGATTGACCGTGGGTTGCGAACCAAAGTGTCACAGGTTCGATTCCAAGTCAGGGCACATGCCTGGGTTGCAGGCCACGGCCCCCAGCAACCGCACATTGATGTTTCTCTCTCTCTCTCTATCTCCCTCCCTTCCCTCTCTAAAAATAAATAAAATCTTAAAAAAAAAAAAAAAAAAATATATATATATATATAAAACTTCCAGTTTACAGGATATACAGAGAACAGAGGAACAAGTTAAACAAAAGCACAAAGAAACAGTCAGGTAACTCTTAGAAAACTCTCGTATTGTACAAGATCTGGCCTTGCAAACTAAATTTCAATATCCTAAGAAAGGGGGTAGAGAAAGGAACTTTTGTTTGATTTAAAGAAACTAAAATCATAATCAAATGCCATGCCAAATCTTGATTGAATCCTGGTTTTAAAAAATCATTTTATGGTACAATTAGGAATATTTAAATATAGAGTATATATGAAATGTTATTAGGAAATTATTGTTATTTTTCTTAGATATTAATAATGGCACTGCAGTGCTATATAGAATATCTATTTTCTTAGGCATCTCATGCTAAAGTATTTTGAGGTAAATATCAGAATATTTGAAGCTTTCCAAAAAAAGGCTCATGGGAGGCTGGGTGAAAAAAGTGAAGGGATTTTTAAAAAAATTTCCTCCTGGCCAGTGTGACTGAGTTGGCTGGGCATACCCGCAAAGTGAAAAGTGGCTAGTTTGATTCCTAACCAGGGCACGTGCCTGGATTGCAGGTCAGATCCCCAGTTGGGGACATTCAAGAAGCAACCAATAGACATTTCTCTCTCACACAGATGTTTCTCTCCCTTGCTTTCTCCCTCCTTTCCCCTCTCTCTAAAAAATAAAGAAATACAAGTTTTAAAAAATAATAAATTTTTTTAAAAGACTCAGTAAAAGTATATCACACACATACCTAGAGACCCATAAAGATAATGATAGCATACTGTTAACTTTTGAACCCAGGGAGCAAATACAGCAATATTCTTTGTGCTATTCAATGAACCTTTTAACATTTTCTAAGTTTTTTTAATTATAAAACAGCAGGGGGCTGGCAGAAAGAGAATTAAAAGAAAGTAGATCTGCAAAAGTATGTAAGAAAAAAAATACGGGCTAAAAATCATTTATAAACACATATCCACACAGTCATCTGAAGACCTTTCAACCTTATATTAAAAAAAAAGGGGGGATTACTCAGCCAACTATCACCTGATCAATATAAGTAAACAGATTTCAAACAAATACTTAACACACTACAAACAGCAATAGCACTACAATCTATCAATGATTTAAGGAATGTTTGTCATTAGCAAACAGAACACTTTGTTAAGATATCTCACACTGAATCAAAATACATTCTGACATCCATTCATATTATATACTAAGGCATTAAAAAAAGTATTCCTTTGAAATTTTTTATATTGAAAAATGTCTTTACACTTGAAAGAGAGCTAGCAGATGATCCATCTAAAATTTATTTTTGTTTGCAACAAACTTTGATTAGCCATTTACTCTAAATGTCATACAATGAAATTCTTTAAATTCTTTTAAGAGTTTTATTTTTATTTATTTTTAGAGAGCAGGGAAGGGAGGGAGAAAGAGAGAGAGAGAAACATCAATGTGTGGTTGCCTCTCGCATGCCCCCTACTGGGGACTTGGCCTACAACCCAGGCATGTGCCCTGACTGGGAATGGAGCCAGCAATCCTTTGGTTCACAGGCCAGTGCTCAATCCACTGAGCCACACCAGCCAGGGCAAATTTTTGAAATTCTTGATTTCATATTTACACATACCAAGAAATACATATATTCAAGGAGAAAAAAGGAGACATGTTGAGTAACAACTATGTGCTTGGTACTTTACATAGAGTGCTTTAATCATTATCTTGCAAGGTAAATATTCTCATTTGAGAGATGAACATTCTTGACATTAGAAATGTTAAGTGACTTGCCCACAAATGACAACTCATAAATGAGGCTGGAAATTAAATCAAGGTCTATTGGAAATCCAGGTGTGAAAGTCCATATGCTTTCCAATTAACTGGCCTTAATAATTTTAATATTTATAGACAGAAAACCCCATCTAAGGAAAAGGTATATTCAAAAGAATACATTCACAGTCAAAAAGCTATAAAATCTTAAAGTTTAAGAAAAGCCAGAACAGTAAAATACAGCATAGGGAAAAGAGTCAATAATATTGTCATAACTATGTAGGGTGCCAGGTGGGAACATTTTGTGAAGTATAAGACTGTTTAACCAGTATGCTGTACATCTGATACTAATACAAAATAATATTGAAAGTAAACTACAACCAAAAATTTTTAATTTAAATTAAAAAATTAAAACTGAGAAAAAGAAAAAGTACATGCTAAAATTATTGCTAGTTGCAAAAAGAACAATTCTTAGCAGGCCAGCTGTCCGTCTATGACATAGGATAGTTAGTCTTTTCCTCATCGTACATGTAAAATTACACTCCAGTTGCCTGCTGGATGACCCCACTGCCAAAATATGCTAGCAACATAATTCATATTAAAACCCAGAAGCCAACCACCATTTGGAAAGTGCTTTACTTGTTTTCTATATTCATCTCAAGCATATTCTCCAGTCAAAATTAATAAGCTATTTTCAGCAAATATCCTTTGATCATATTCTTTTCTGACACTCTAAAATATTAAACTAATAAGAAAATCTACTTAAATAGCAGGCATTTACTAAATATTAGAATGTCAGTATTATATAATTTTAAATTTGTCTATTGCATAAAAATATACCAAAATTACATTTCTATAACATAATATAAATTATGTGTGTTTTTAGATTTATTTGTTTATTTTTAGAGAGAGGAAGGGAGAAAGAAAGAGGAAACATCAATGTGTGGTTGCCTCTCACGCACCCCCTACTGGGGACTTGGCGTGCAACCCAGGCAGGTGCCCTGACTGGGAATTGAACTGACAATCCTTTGGTTTGCAGGCTGGCACTCAATCCACTAAGCCATACCAGCCATGGCATGTAGGTTCTTTCCATAAGATCAAAATTGCAATACCTATGTCTTTTGTATGTCTAAAAATACATACAAAATATGTAGAGAAATCTTTGTTAGTTTTCTCAATTAAAATTAAATCCTCTTTGAACTGGATTAATGCCTAAAAGAGGGCATGAGGTGGCTTATACAGTTGTAATATTCGTCTTTTCTTTTAATTTTAATATTTCATTTTAGAGAACAGGAAAGGGAGGGAGAAAGAGAGGGAGAGAAACATCAATGTGAGAGACAAACATCAACTGGTTGCCTGCCATATGCACCCAGAGAGGGGACTGACCTGCAACCCAGGCATGTGTCCCAACTAGGAATGGAATTAGCAGGACTGACCCCACAACCCAGGCATGTGACCTTACTGGGAATCAAACCAGGGACCTTTGGTTTGCAGGATGATGCCCAATCCAGTGAGCAGCCACACTGATCAGGGCTATTCTGTATCTTGAGGTAGCTGTTGGTTACACTGGTGTGTTCGTTCGCTTGGTAAAAATTCACTGAGCTGTACATTTATGATCTGTATACTTTTACGTGTAATTATAAAAAGCTTATATGTATTTTAAACCTTCCGTCTAAAAATCTGCTTAATTATATTGCACTGATACCAAAGAAGTTAAAGATGGTGAAGAAAATCAAGTAATTAGGAATTTCATTAGAGAGCTATGACAGAAACAAGCACTGTGTACAGGAGCCCACAGGAATTGCACCTAACTTAACATGGTAATGGTAAAGAAAAGCTTCCTAAAGAAATACTTGAACTGAGGCCTAAAGTTCAGACAGGAGTTAAGCAAACAAAGAAAGAGGGAAGAGAAAGACAGGAAAGAGAACAGAGTGAAAAGAAAGGAGAGAAGAAGTCTACATTCGTTAAGAGTGAACAAAGTATTTAAGGAAGACAGCCAAAGAAGGAAAGTCCTGGGAATTAAGAGTCAGATCATTAAGGTTGTTATATACATGCCATGCTACAGTTTAAGCTTTATCCTGAAAGCGATAAAAAAACATTGACAACCTTTCAACAGGAAAGGACATGATTAAATTTGTTTTTCTGCCATAAATTCAATTATGGTGCCTGCGTGCTTGCAACCCCATTTTGTGAGAAATTAGCCTGTACACTGCCCCATGCTTTTCCTCATTATCATCCTGCTCCACTCCCATATGTGCAAATAAACACACAGCCAACACTAAATGGCCAGGAATAGTCACATGACAAAGTATACACGCTTGGTAGCAGTCCATGAGAAAAGAAGCTAAGCCAGAGACTGTTTCTTGGGAATTCAGACCAGATAATCCTAGGGAGAAGAAAGAAGTTAACAACAGGAGCTCAAGTTTAAAAAAAAAATAGCAGCCAGGAGGCAAGATGCTAGCATGGAAGAGACACAGTAGTTATAAGGAGGTAGGAATTAGGAATAAATGGGAGTTATGGGATTGGGGGGGAGGGGCAACACTGGAATAGAGAGAAAAATATAGTCCTAAAAGAAATAGAAAGGATAGCAAAGATAAGTTAACAGTAAATAGAGCAAAGAGTCAAATCTGTTTCTAGTTTTATTTATTAAGCTCCTATTCATCTTGAGACCAAGTTCTTTAACTTACCCTGGGTTCCCTTGTTTCCTGGGCTTCATTTCAATAAGCACTCCACTACTTAAGGTAACCTGAGTCTCTTCTTTGCAACTGAAAGAGCCTAACTAAAAAAGCATTTTAGAATACTTTGGTAGCAATGCAGAGAATGAACTGCAGAAGAGAGAAGGCAAGAAAACCACTTAGAAAGCTTTACAGAAGTCCAACAGATATTTTGGGTTAAATAAAATAGAGACAAGTACAGCAATTAGGAATTGATATGAAATATCACCTGGGAGAATGTGCAGGACTTAGTGACATTGGTAGTGAAAGACAATTCCCAGGTTCCTGAAGGCTTCATAAGGAAAGAGTGATACTGTTCATAAAGACAGGAAATCAAAAGAAAAAAATTTGTAGCACTTTGTCTCCCTCTTACCCACTTTTTGGGGGGAGAAAAGAGGCAGAGAACAGTTTTATACTGTACACGTGCAAAGTGCTGTGAACTGTGGATCCAAGTGGAGACGTCCATTAGCAGTGATTTATAGGGGTCTAGAGTAGAGGCAAGAGCCCTAAACCACAGTTCTAGACTTAGGAATAATACATTAAGTTGGTGTTACGGTTTTGAAACATGACGGAAAACTCTTTGACTAATATTTAAATTAAATTAACATAAGTAAAAATCATGCAAACTAAAAACTTAGTCATCTTGGCAAATGACATCTCAAACCTCCTGCACTTCTCTGAAAGCCAAACTTCTGTAACAGTATAATCCTAATGATCAGGAAAGATGGAGTTTATATTACTAATTCCTAGTGAGGTTTTCTTTTACTAAAAAATCTAGTTTCATGAAAAGATGCTCAATGTCACTAATCTTCAGAGAAATGCAAATTAAAACTACAATGAGATATCACCTCACACCTATCAGAAAGGCTATCAGCAATAAATCAGCAAACAAGAGTTGGTGGGAAAGTGGATAAAAGGGAACCCTCCTGCACTGTTGGTAGAGATGCAGACTGGCACAGCCACAAGGTAAAACAATATGGAGGGCCCTCAGAAAAATGTAAAATGGAACTACCTTATGACCCAGCAATTCCACTTCTGGGTACATATATATCCGAAAAAACCCAAAACACTAGTTTGAAAAGCTCTATACCCCACTATGTTCAATGCAGTGTTATTTACCATAGCCAAGATGTGGATAATATGTGGCAGTACATATACACAATGGAATATTACTTCACCATAAAAAAAGAATGAAATCTTACCATTGTAACAGGATGGATAGACCTAGAAAGTACTACACTAACTGAAATATGTTAGACAGAGAAAGACAAACACCATATGATGTCACTTATATGTGGAATCTAAATAGCAAAATAAACAAACAAAACAAAAACAGACTCACAGATACAGAGAACAAACTGATGGCTGCCAGCAGGGAGAGAGGTTGGGAGGATGACTGAAAAGGGTGAAGGGATTAAGAAGTTCAAATAGGTAATTACAAAACAGTCAAGGAGATGTGAAACAGCATAGGGAATAAAGTCAATAATATTGTAATAACTATGTATGGTGCCAGATGGGTACTTGACTTATCAGGGGATCACTTTGTAAATGATAAGATTGTCTGAATGTCAACTGTAATTGAAAAATGAAATTTTAAAAATAAATTAAATGTAAAAAGTCTACTTAAAAATAAATTTATAAATTAAGAGAAAGAAATCTAAGTTTATTCCATTTTCCTCATGAATTGTACACCGCTAATGTTAGTGAAAGGGGAAAAAACATTAGTAAGTCACATGTTAGGCAGTGAACTTCACTACTGATATTTAAACTATAACAAGACTTCTTTAAAAAAACTTAATCACATAATTTACTACTTAGATATTCAACTTTACCTGTACTGTAAATATTAGGTTTCCATCCTACAATCTTTTCTCCTCTCATTTATACCCTTTGCCCCCAAAACCTATTACTGTGCACTCAGAACTTGATAAAATGCTTAACCCACAAATCCAGCTAACCTACCGGCCATCTACATCTGACTAAAGTATAATCACTCAAACCCAACATGACACAAACTGAATTCCTCTTTCTTGACAAAAATAAAAATTCTACTCCTTCTTCATATCGATCTCCTCCACCCCAGTGTAAAGCACAAGCTAGAACCTAGATCTTATCTTCAAGGAACCCTCTCCCTAATCCCAAATCCACTGAAATCATCAAGTCTTGTCTACTCTTAATACCCTAATCCAGACCCACTATCATCATTTGCCTGGACTGCCCTCCTGATATTCCTGACTTCAGCCTTGATCTACACTTCAATCCACCCTCTTCACTGCAGCCAGTGACCTCTTAAAAGTACAATTCTGATCATTTCAGTCCCCAACTTTAAATCTTTTAATGACTTATTTGATAAATATTGTAATCACTATTAAAGCTAGTCACTCCATGGAAGTTCAGCAGATCAATGACATTTACTTTAGTTACTTTTTTTTTGTAGGTTCAGCACAAAAGAAACATCAGAAAATGTTTTCAAATCCTGAAATAGACTTAAAGCATACATATCACAGCTGATACGTTTAAAAGTAAAGCATGCAGCACTGTTTGTAAAAGCAAAAACCGAAACTACCTCAAGACCACCAAAATGGAACACTACCATCCAGCCAGTAAATAAGGCACTACCATATGTAATGTTGAGTGACCAATAGGATCTATTATTAACTAGGGATAAAAAGCTATAATCAGAGTGTACAGTATGTTTTAGTGTGTTTTAAGAATAAAAACATGTAGGCTTGTATATGCTAGAAATATCACAGGAAGGGCACACACCAATATGGAAGTAGTGATTGTCTCTAAAGAGTGAAAGTGGGTGGTTGGAGGATAAAAAGAAACTTTTTACTGCATAGTCTTTTGACCCCTTTGACATTTATATTATGTCTAGTTATTACCTATAGTTTTAAATATAATTTTTCCTCTCTTCAGTTCCACACAAAATAAAAATTTTAAATGTACTGACTACTAAAACCTCTTTATACTTCATTCTTGCAACAATGTTAAAATTACGCACTGTTCATTTGGTGTAACATTACCTTTCCTTATTGACAGCTCAGGAGTTCAACAACCATTTTATTCAATATTTTACTGCTGAGAAGGCTATTGGCGAACACCGGTGAACACTGCATGATAATCGCACTTGCTCCTTGGAAAAGCAAGACAGCAGCACCAAGGAGCATAAATTTACTAAACTGACAGTAAATCTTTAGGAATTAAAGAAAGCTACAAATCTTATTTTTCCAGCAAATTCAAAAACAACAAATCAAAAAAAAATAGTCTCCAGTATCCTTCAAAAGCAGTGCAAAAGACCTGTAAAATTTGCAAGAGGAAGCTACTACATGGAGACAGTTACATCCACTTTGTGGTATGTGATTTAATCCTTATGGAGGTCCCTAAAATATCAGACATGGACAATCTCGCACGTTCTGCAGAAGACACAGCACACACCCCCTGCCCTGGACTTCCACACTCTTCCCTCTGCCTGCCTTCCATAGCCACCAGACTAAACCCTTCAAACGTGGGTGTCAGTTGGTCCCCTTAAAGCCAACCGGGGAGAATACGCCAGTAGGATAAGCAAACATCCCTTCACCATTTCACGGCAAAGAAAGACACCTTTCAACCGAAGAATCACGACCAAGAAAAAGGATTACAAGATCTGCCTAAGCAGAGGGCTGTGGGAGAGGAGTGGGGAAGGGGAGTGTCTAAAGTGCCTAAAGAGAGGCTGACACCAGATCTGCTGGGAGGTAAGAGCATCATGAAAGAGACCATCTGAAAGCACAGTTGGCTAGGTAAAGAGCTAGTTGACTTGGGAGTGAGCTACCTGGGAAGGGGAGATCCTCTGCGAAAGAGAGGGGACAGCAATGGATCTGCCTTGGAAATAAGGGGTCGCAATGGGTTAGGGGCAGCCGTTACTGGGTGTCAGAGGAACTGTGATCCAGTAAGCTCACGGGAGAATGTAACGTAGTCTGGAGGCTCCATTAACAGTCCTAAAAGTCGCAGGAGGGTTCTAAGGGGGTGTGCTGTGTGTGGGGGCGGGGGGGGGGGTCCATGACAACGGCCCGGGAGGCTGGAAGGCCGAAATGGTGTCTGGCCAATGGAGATACGATGGGTGGGGTCTACTGGGGACCCGGAGAAGTGATCCGGAGTCTGGGAAGCTCCAGGGCAGCCCCGTTCGCGGGGCGTCTCCGCTGGGGCGGAGCCGGGCGGCCGGGCAAGAGCCCGAAAGCGAGACTGAGACGTGGGCCGGGCCGGACGGCGGGGCCGCTGGGCGGCTAGGGCGGGTCTTACCTCGGGCTTCGCCGCGGTGGCCACCACAGCCCCTACTCTCTGGCGGAAGCCGCCTCCCACCGTCGGCCCCAGGGTGAGACCGGAGGAGAGTCGAGGCCAAGGCCAGCAAGGGTCGGACTGTTCCGCGAGGGTGGGCCCAGCTGCCTCAGGGTCCGGGAGAGCGGACTCCGCGCATCCCCCGCCCTGTCAGAGAGACTCCGCCCGGCCGGAGCAGGCACATCCCCCGCCGCACCCCGCCCAGAAAGCACGCGTTGGACCTCTGCCTCCACCGCTGCAGCCGCCTCTGCCGGTGTCGCAGATGCCTGCACCACCAACCCTCAAGGTCCCGGTTGGACTCTGAGCAGCTATCATCTACCGTCGCTGGGTCCTTAGTCTGCTCCCGGCCCGCGCGCCCCCGACTCCGCGCACGCGGCCCCGCCCCGCGCGACTAGGGCGGCAGAGGAGCAGGCGCGCGCGCACTTACCTCCCACGCCCCCTACCGCCAGCAGGAGTCCGCCCGCCTGCACGTGACGCTCCCAGAGAGTAGAGTATGCGCTTGCGCGGGCACACCCCATTCCGTCCGCCCCAGGCGCCCCGCCCAAACTTTTTTCCTCACCTTACGGCAGAGCTGGGAGCTCTGCCTTAGATTCTCCCTTTACTGGGCAGTAATGTCGCAAGGTTGGGATCGAAAACTCAAGGTTTGCGACCATAGCTCTCGCTTTCCGGCCGATACAGAGGTTCCTGAAGGCTGGTGGAGGTGGTGGGGCACCACGCAGGTAAGAAACTGCCCCCCTGCCGACTTCGGTTTGTAGGTCAGTGTATCCCGGCAGAGAACCGTTTCGCTGCCCACTCAGAGCTAGGGTATGCATGCCCCCTTCCCAATTTTGACGCACGGTTCTCAGCGCGGCCCTTCTTAGTCCCCGCCCCTTTCCACAACACGCCCCTTCTCCCCTCCTCTCCCCGCCCCCGATCTGCATTTCCTAGTCCTCCTTTCCATTGATTCTTCCGAGGTTCCACTGAGCATTTTCCATGTCTTGTATTGCAGAAAGTCAGAAACGAATGAAATAGCCTCAGCTTCCTGAAGTGCTGTGTAATGTGGAAGACGATGAGAGAATCCGCAGTGGTAGTAAAGTAAAATTATAATAGAAAAAAAAGCACAGGATACTCATAGAAGGGAGGCCATCAATAGTGTAGAAGGACACGAGGAAACTCTTTCCAGGGCGACCTTCGAGCCACTCTTAACGTGTTAGAAAGATAGTGAGCAATAGCTGGTCAAAGAAATAGAAGAGAAAAGGAGAAAAAGTGACAGGCACAAAAGCATATGATAGTACTGGTCCGGAACAGTAAAAAGAGGAATAGCTGGTGGAAGCTATGCTGGTGCAGCCTACACTTTAAGGAAGTATCGTTGTAAAGGGTGAAAAGGATGAAGACAGAATATGGGCTGCAAGTATATTTTCTTTAAAGATAGGAGACTTAGTGTACCATGAAATCAAGAAGTGGAGAGTTCATGAGTTGAGGGTGTCTTAATTTAGAGGATCAAGAGCACTAATGGAACTCAGCCTTGTAGTGTATTACAATCACCTAGGAAGCTTTAAAAAATAAAATCAGGCCTTCGCCAAGTAACTCAGTGGATTAGAGCGTTGTCCCCATTTTCCAAGGTTGTAAATTCGATCCCAGGAAGCAACCAATGAATGCATGAGTAAGTGGAACAGCAAATTGATGTTTCACTGTCTCTTAAATCAATTTTTTAAATAAAATAAAAAATAAAATCAATGTTGTTACTACACCCAAAACCAATTAAACAAATGCGGGGGTCCATTCATCAGAGTTCTCTCCTGAGGTGACTAATGCCGAGGGTTGAGAACCACTAAGCTAGAGAAAAGGAAAGGATGGGAAGTAGGGAAGAACAGGAAGTTATGGAATTGGCTCTGTGACATTAGAATGGGAGTCATTTGATGAGAGTGAGTTGAGGATACAGTCAGAAGCTTCAATAGTAATGAAAGTGTAGAATAACTGGTCTAGGAAATGGAAGAAGCAGCACTTCCTGCCTTTCCCTTCAGCACAGTTCCATAGCTTAATTTTAATCAGGTCCTCTTGGTTGCAACTTTCCTCTCCCTTTCCCTTCCATTCAGGATTTATTAGCTGGGGGTCCAGCCTTAGAACTCAAGAACATCCTCATTTTTATCCCTAAAAAAGTCAGAGCTCAGCCAGTTTATGAAGTGCAAAGGCTAACTTGGCTCCCCTGGAGACAACTACACACAGTGCCTTGCTAATTTTACATTTCACCAATCCTTTAAGTTAGGAATGAGATATAAAGATAGTGAAGGCCCTGGCCAGTACGGCTCAATTGGTTGGAGCATATTCCTGTAAACCAAAAGGTTACAGATTAGATCCCTGGTCAGAGCACATACCTAGGTTGCAATTCAGTTCCCCATCAGAGCACATATGGGGGGTGGGGGGGCAACCAACTGATGTTTCTCTCTCACATCAGTGTTTTTCTCCCTCTTTCTTTCTCTCCCTTCTACTAAAATCAATAAACATATTTTTTTATATTTTTAAAAGATATTTAAGATACAGCCCCACTAGGATTTTATAGTAATAGGGAAAACAAACCTTTAAAAGAAGAATTCACTTGACTGGCAGAGAAAGGATGTAAAGGCAAAGCCCAAGCCAGTGCAGGGCTACTATCTACTAACTAGGGTTAATCCAAAAACCTGTCTTTCAGCCTACAGATAAGAGAGTCACTGTCGTATGGTGTGATTAGAGCATAGTATGGTGAAAAGGGGTGGGGCAGAGATAAAAATGATAAAATGTAGCCTTGAATCCCATGCTGAAACATTTACTTTATATATTATAATTAATTAGTAGGTATAAATAACAAAGATGAGAAGAAAATAACCTCTTTCATGCCATGGACTCTTTGACAGCCTGGCCTGTGGCCCCTATCTCTGAATGTTTTTAAATGTATAAAATACATGGAAATGAATGAAACCAATTTTTTCAAAATTTCAAAAATATTAAAACAAGCATGTGATAAGGTTACATATGTTCCTCCTTTGCGCAATAAATAACCATCTGGCAGCATGTTTAATTGTGTAATTCCAAAATAATGATGAGTATCAATTATATTTTGAGGTACCTGCAATAACTTTAATATGATATGAAAATATCCTATTTTCTATTGGTGACAGAAGACAAAAGGACTAATGATATTCTGGATTATTGCCTATATTTATTGAAGAAAATGCCAAATTGCAGCTAGAGATTATTGAAAATAAAAATAAAATTTTATTTCCCAATCTAAGTCCGTGGACCTCTTAAATTCTAGCCACATCCTGACCCATGGATCCTAGATTTATAAAAAGCTCACTCTACCTGGCTGGCGTAGCTCAGTGGATTGAGCTCAGGCTGCGAACCAAAGCATCACAGGTTTGATACCCAGTCAGGGCACATGCCTGGGTTGCAGGCCATGGCCCCCAGCAACCGCACATTGATGTTTCTCTCTTTCTCCCTCCCTCCCTTCCCTCTCTAAAAATAAATACATATTTTTTTAAAAGCTCACTCTAATGATTTTAAGTAAGAGCGTAATAGATCAAATCAGTGTTTCAGAGAGGTACTAGAACAGTGTTCATTTCCCAACCTCTCTGTTAGAGCTGAAGTTGGAAACGGGCTATTTTCTTCTCCTCCTCCTCCAATACTTTAGGGGCCACAATTGCCTAATAAGTTAGACCTGCTGGAAGACTGAGCTTCTAGCTATCTATGTATTGATAGGAGCACTACTAGGAAGTGAATTGGGAAAAGTATGTTGGGGCTATTTTTGTGGAAATCATTGAATGCCAAGCTATACTCTGTACTTGCTTTGGCAGATAATGGATAGGTGTGAAAATTTCAGGAGTAGAATAATGCAATTAGATGTCTGTGTGAAAAGTTAATCTAGCAGTAATGTGTATACAGTTTAAATCATCAGAAGATAGGAATGAAGAGACTATACCACTAAATAAATAATTAAGTGATTTTTTGAGGCTAAATTTTATTATAAAGAGATCTCAAAGAGTCTGCTAAATTATTTCCTCTGAGTGACTAGCTAGTTTAAAGAAACATAGATTGAAATGAATAGCATACTGTTTAACAGGAATGTGTACCAGTGTGAAGGTCAGTTAACATTTTACATGATCAAGAAGCTGTTCTGTTCTTTTGAGTTATAAAATGACAATGTTGGCACTTCTGATAAGCAGTGGCTTTACTACATATATCTGTTCCCAGATGTTGCTAAGGCTTCCTTGATTAAATTTAATCTACACCTGCAGATCCTACATTTCTAACTTGTTAAGGTCAAGACTTCTTTCCTTGACAATCCCTTAAACCTCCTAGATGAATACAATGTACTAGCAAACAAAAAGAAATTCCTCAAGGCCCAGATAACCTATCTCTTTGGAAACTGATGAAGACCAGATTATATATATAAAACTTACTGCCCAAATCCCAGCTAGTCCCCAAATTGTGCACTTTTTAAAACATTAATCAACAAATTCAATTTGGAATCCAAGTATTACTAAACCATATGAGTAATGTAAAGTTACTTAACTTTCTGAACCAGACTCTCTGAGAGACTACTTTCTTCAGCATTACTGGCCTATATTTTCTTTCTGTCCATCTTACTACTAGAGATCATGTGCGTAGTGTTATGGTTCAATATAGACTAAAAATCCCGTTTATGCAGAGGGGTGCGGTTCATTTATCTGTTCCCTTTTGTGGGGGAAGGGGAAGAATGGGTGTATCTTAAAACGGAGAGAATGCTTGAATTTATGAGGGTTATAAGAATTTTTATTACAGGAAATCTCTAAAAGCCTCTTTTCTCTTGCTTCCGATTAAGTAGCTATCCCTTCACACATTCATCTGCTATGAAAGCACTAGAACGCCGTCCTGATACTAAAAATTGTCCTGGTTATAGTTACTATCTTTGAACATCTGTAAGTTGAAAAACCTTAGACCTGCCTTCCCTAAGAGCCAACTAATAAATACTCTCTCAGGGTAGTGTGATAGGCTAAATGCCATCAAAACAATAGCTTGGGGATTTCTGACATTTGGCTCTAATTTTCTCACTACTGCTTATTGCAACAACTTGACACTTTAGCAGCTAAAATAAGTAGTTGCTGGAAATTTATATCCTGACTTAATGTATAGTATAATTCAGACTTGGTCAGAGAACTCACTAGTGTTCATGTTAATTAACATTTAAATAAATATTGCAAGATAGAAAATTCTATATATCATAATTGGGTCCCTGTTTTTCTATCAGCACACTACAGTAAAACAAATTCATTATTTCTTTAATTCATTCATTAAATATTTATTGAGCCCCACTGTGTTCCAAGCACATTTTTTAAATCCTTTAATTAGGACTTTGTAATAATTTACCTCTTAACTATCTGAAAAAGTAATTTACCATGCTTTGAAATCTACAAGACAAAAAAATATTAAAAGATGATGGCTTTTACATATTCTTTCAATCTGTGTTTGCCTGTAGCTAATATATGCTGAATACAGTGACTGTTTATGCAATCTGGCACTTTATAACTTCAGCTCATCCACAACTTGTCAGCTTTTACTTCTTACTATATATACTAAAATACAATTCTGGTAACTTTATTAAATATTATCTTAGACCTGTCATTAAATCGAATGGCCTCCACATATACGGCCTTTACAACCCTGGTCATTTCAATTTTGCAATTGTGTGAAATCATTTCTCAGAAACTTTTAAGCAAAACAAGTTCAGTTTAAGAAAAGGCTGGTGTTAACACCAAGTTTCCAGTAGGCAAAAAGAGAAAATATCACACAATTATAGATAGAACCCTTGAAATCTCATTGGTAGACTGAAAATAAAGTTGTCTTTATGGTCAATGACACCTTAGCCATTGATAGCTATGCCTAGTAACAGAGCAGTAAATGAAGTCTTGGGACTAGAAGAAATCCTAAAAGTTCACCTAGTGTGTCTCCCAAGGCTCAGGCAAAAAAAAAGGAATCTAGGGCAATAAAGTTACCAGGCATCACCATCATACCAAGTAGTTTGTTTTGTTTTGTTTTGTTTTAAAGATTTTATTTATTTATTTATTTATTTTTAGAGAGGGAAGGGAGGGGGAGAGAGAGAGAGAGAGAAACATCAATGTGCGGTTGCTGGGGACCGTGGCCTGCAACCCAGGCATGTGCCCTGACTGGGAATTGAACCTGCGACACTTTGGTTCGCAGCCCGAGCTCAATCCACTGAGCTACACCAGCCAGGGCCCAAGTAGTTTTTTCACTTTGAGAGCTGAATTCCTCTATTTGTAAAAGATTGATGATAAAGGAATACTGTTCAAATTTATAAATAACTTACAAAATTAAGAAATCTGTATAACAATTTCATGTTTTTAGGAGTATTTGAAAATGTATTTCAATTCTGTATTTTTTTCTAGAAAAAATTCATTAAAACTTCTCCAGTTTGTCAAGCACTGAAGATAAAAAATGAGTAATATCTAATCTCTGCCTTCTCTTAAAGGGATTTATAATATAAATCTAGGTAATTTTCACATGTCTGTTCATACAAATCACTGAACAACTTAGGGTACGTTAAAAGGAAATTTTTAATTGGAGAAAATTAAAACAAACAACAGGATTGAACTTCCTGAAAATGTTCCTGCTTATGCTGCTATGAAAAGCAAATTTGGTCTCCATTGTAAGTCATGCTTTTTGTGAAATTGCAGATAAAATCATACTTAAAAGTAGGACATAATTTAATTTTAGTAAACATCAGATTATTTTTAGACCTTTGTGTTGAAGATTTATAGAAGAGAGGTTAGAACAGAAGTGAGACCAATGAACTGAAGAAACAGACATTTTAGGACAGTGTAAGAATGGAAGGTGACTATTTCCGTCCAATTTTCCCAACACCATTTATTGTATAGACTGTCTTTACCCCATTGTATATTTTTGCCTCCTTTGTCAAATATTAATTGATCATGTAGACGAGAGTTTCTACATGATCAATTATTCTAGGTTCATTATTCTGTTCCATTGATCGATATGTTGGTTTTTATGCCATGCTATTTTCATTACTATAGCCTTGTAGCATAGTTTGATATCAGGTAGCATGATACCTCCAACTTTATTCTTCTTTCTTAAGATTTCTGGAGCTATTCAAGGTCTTTGGTGGGTCCATATAAATTTTTGGATTATTCTAGTTCTGTGAAATATGCCATTGATGTTTTGACAGGAATTGCATTGAATCTGTAGATTGATTTGGGTAATTTGGACATTTTGATGATGTTAATTCTTTCTGTCCATGAACAAGGCATATGCTTCCATTTATTTGTATCTTCTTCAATTTCTTTCTTCAGCATCTTATAATTTTCCAGTACAAGAATAAAATTTTATCATTTGTCACAGCATAAACAGATCTACAAGGTATTATGCTAAGTGAAATAAGTCAGTCAGAGAAAGGCAAATACTATATGATTTTACTTATATGCAGAATCCAAAGAACAAAATAAATGAACAAACAAAATTGAAACAGACACAGAGAGTGAACTGGTGTTTGTCAGTGGGAAAAGAGGGTTGGGGGACTGGGTGAAAGAGGTAAAGGGATTAAGAAATACACATTGATAGTTACAAAATAGTCATGGGGATGCAAAGTACAGCATAGGAAATATAGTTAATAACATTGCAATAACTATGTGTAGTACCAGGTGGACACTGGAAATACTGGGAGGAACACTTTGTAAAGTATATGATTGTCTAACCACTATGCCATACACCTGAAACTAATAAAAAATACTGAAGGTAAACTGTTAAAAAAAAAAAAAAGTGGGAGGTGGTATATCTAATTTTTTTCTAACTAGAAATACCTATTTATTAGATATGTGCTCATTATTAAAAGAAGGGCGAGGAAGCAGACAGTATCAAAACAGAACAAAAAAGTTAAATTTAAATAATCCTTTTAAAGAAAACTCTAAACTTTGGATGGCTATCATTGATTATTTTTATGTATATTTTTCTTATACAAAGGTTATGCTATAACCTTTTTATAACATATTATGAACATTTCCTATGTCAATAAAATTATATTGTGGGCTGGGATAGGAGTAAAAGATAGAAAATTGTACTTCAACATCAATTAAAACAAAATTTAATAAAATAAAATAAAATAAAATTATAGCTACAACATTGTTTTTTTTTTTAATCCTCACCCAAGGATATATTTATTGATTCCAAAGTGAGAGGGAGAAACATAAATGGGAGAGAAATATCAATAGTTGCCTCCCAGTTTGTTGCCTTTCATAAGCACCCCAACTGGGGACTAAACCCACAGCCTGGGTATATGCCCCTACCAGGAATGGAGCAAATGTCCTTTCAGTTTAAAGATGATGCTCCAGCCAACTGAGCCACGCTGGCCAGGGCTACAACATTATTTTTAATGATTAAAAATATTCCATTGTATAGGAACCCTATTTTTCAATTTTACCAGCCCCCTTATGAACTTCCAGATCATTTCCAGTTTTTCTATTATAAATATTGTAGTGAACATTCTTGTTAAATTTTTGCACACATCTTTAACATTTCTTTTAATATGAATTTCTTAAGGTGTAATACCTACATATACACATTTCCTAAAAATTAAAATATAATAGAAAATTACTCTGCCAAAAGCTCCCATTTGTTTACACTCCTTTCAACAATGAGAATGCCCATTTTCCCACAGTCTGTCAGTAATGCTGGTTATTATCAATTTTCCTCATCTTTGCTAATTTGATAGGTGAAAATCAAAATCTTACTTTAACTTACATTTCTTTGATCCTAGTTACGTGTTGAGTATCTTTCCATCTGTCTATTGGTCAGTTGTATAAGTGTATTAAGCTTTATTTTCTTTTAATAATATTGTTTCATTTTTTACATTTAAATTTTACTATAGGTAAAACATAGTAATTTGATAAAAGGTATGAGATAGACTTATTTTTAAATCAAATGATTAACAAGTTACTCCACTTCCATCAAATGAAACAGCAACTATATCTCGAACTTCACACAGACAGTAAGGTGCTGATGGATATTCTACAAAAAAACAAAAGCAAAAAGTGTTTCATGGTCAAATGAGTTTGGGAGGAAAATTAGACCATAAAAAGTTAAATTTCTTTATTGCAGAACTTCTTCCAGTTTTTAATATGATTGTATGCATTAAGGATCTCCAATAAGGGGGACTTCCAGCCAAGATGGAGGCATAGGTAGACACATTGTGCCTCCTCGCACAACCAAAAGAAGGACAACAACAATTTAGAAACAAAAAACAACCAGAACTGACAGAAAATCAAACTATGGAAGTCTGACAACCAAGGAGTTAAAGAAGAAACATTCATCCAGATAAGTATGAGCGGCGGACTCGGGCAGCCAGGTGGAGAGGACTCACGGCAAAGTGGCGGCTGGCAGACCCCAGGCACACAGGCGGCAGCGGGCAGACCCAGCGAGGCAGTGGAGTGTGGAGGGGCATGGCACACAAGGCAGCTGGCGGACTGAGCGGTTCCATATTCGCGAGCAGATAAACCATGTAAAACTAGGGAGTGAGATAGACCACATACAACCCAGAGTCCCAGCATGGGGAGTAAAGCCTCAAAACACCAATTGAAAACAATCTGTGGGGGTTGAGGTTCCAGGAGAGACTCCCAGCCTCACTGGAGTGTTGGTTGGAGAGACCCACAGAGTCCTAGAATGTACACAAACCCAGCCACCCAGGAATCAGCACCAGAAGGGCCCAGCTTGCTTGGGGGAAGCAGGGGAAGGAACTGAAATCCAGCAGAGAGCAGAGCAAGTGCCCTTGTTCCTCCTCAGACCCCTGCCCCATATACAGCATTACAATGCAGTGATGTGGTACAGTTGCCCTGTGACAGGATGGTTGCCCCACCCTAGTGAACACCTAAGGCTCTGCCCCTCACTACATAACAGGTGAATCAAGACAAAAAAAAAAAAATGGACCAAACGAAAGAACAGATCAAAGCTCCAGAAAAAAATACAACTAAGTGACCAAGAGAGAGCCAACCTATCAGATGCACAGTTCAAAGCACTGGTGATCAGGATGCTCACAGAATTGGTTGAATTTGGTCACAAATTAGATGAAAAAATGAAGACTACACTAAGTGAAATAAAGGAAAATGTACAGGGAACCAATAGTGATAAGAAGGAAACTGGGACTCAAATCAATGGAGTGGACCAGAAGGAAGAAAGAAACAACCAAACAGAAAAGGAAGAAAGAAACAAGAATTCCAAAAAATGAGCAGAGGCTTAGCAACCTCCAGGACATCTTTAAACGTTCCAAAATCCAAATTATAGGGGTACCAAAAAGAGAAGAGGAAGAACAACCAGTGGAAAAGTTATCTGAACAAATAATAAAGGAGAACTTCCTCATTCTGGCAAAGGAAATAGACTTCCAGGAAGTCCAGGAAGCTCAGAGAGTCCCAAAGAAGTTGGACCCAAGGAGGAACACACCAAGGCACATCATAATTACTTTAGCCAAGATTAAAATGAAGGAGAGAATCCTAGAAGCAGCAAGAGATAAGGAGGCAGTTACCTACAAAGCAGGTTCCATCAGACTGTCAGCTGATTTCTCAAAAGAGACCTTGCAGGCAAGAAGGGGCTGGAAAGAAGTATTCCAAGTCATGAAAGGCAAGGACCTACATCCAAGATTGCTCTATCCAGCAAAACTTTCATTTGGAATGGAAGGGCAGATAAAGTGCTTCTCAGATAAGGTCAAGTTAAAAGAGTTCATCATCACCAAGCTCTTATTTTATGAAATGTTAACGGGACTTATCTAAGAAAAAGAAGATAAAAAACATGTACAGTAAAATGGCAGCAACCACACCTAAATCAAAAACAAAAACAAACTAAGCAAATAACTAGAACAGGAACAGACCACAGAAGTGGAGATCACATGGAAGGTTAGCAACAGGGGAGTGGGAGGAGGAAAGGGGGGAAAAGATACAGAGAATAAGTACCATAGATAATAAGTAGAAAATAGGGGGAGGCTAATAATAGTATGGGAAATGTAGAAGCTAAAGAACTTATAAGTATGACATATGGACATGACCTAAAGGGGGGAATGTGGGTGGGAGGGGGTGTGTAGGGTGAAGGAGGGAAAATGGGACAACTAATAGTGTAATCAATAAACTATATTAAAAGAAGAAAATAAATAAAATTAGCATGTTAAAAAAAAAAGAATCCAATAAGGAGTTTTAAGATACAGCATTTCCCTAACTTATTTAACCATGTAATCTTTTTTTTCTTTCAAGTCATACCTATGAAATCCTGTGGAACTATGCTTTTCAGAATAGTAGGCACTAGCCACATATGGCTATTTCAATTTAAGTTTAAATTAATTCAAATTAAATTAAATATTCAGCTCCTCAGTCAAACTAGCCACATTCCGCATGCTCAATAGTCTCATGTGGCTAGTGGCTACTGTTTGGACATTGCAGTTGAAAAACACATCCATCATTGCAGAAAGTCCTGTTGGACAGCGCTGCTATAGAACATAGTATTCATTGAAAACATGGGATAATCCATAATTTCTCCCTTGATTTGTAATGTCTCCATCATCATATTTAAAATTTCTAATAATGCATGGGTTTCTCTGCTCTAGTATTACATGGCTAGTTGTGACTTAAGCTTTAGCATCTTTATTTGAGAGCAGAAATGAATTCTTGCATGAAGTAGGAAGCTAAACTAGAAGGGATAGTAAAGGCCCTTACACTTTTGAGTCTCTGTAAATATAAATATTTTCCTGTGGAATTTGATTTATATCATGTTGATATCCATACTCCATTACTCATTCATTTATTCTACAATTATGTATTGAGTACCTGCCCAATAGTAAACAGAGAGTAAGTGATGGCATCTTATTTTGGCTGGTCACAAGAGATCTCTGGATAAGTAGCATTTAAACTAAAATCTACCCAACAGAAAGAACCAGCCACTCAAAGGCTGCAGCTGAAGTAATATACCAGCCCTCAGGAGGTGTTGCTGGTGGAAGTAGGTAGGGTTCTTCCACAGAGTCAGAAGAAAAACATTTCAGGGTCCCACGAATAGCAGGATGAGGTGTAGCAGTGAGATTTATTGGAGCAAAAACAAAGGACTGCCCCCAGGTGCCCAATGTCTCATCCACTACTAAGTGGCTTAGCTCTGTCTTGCTTCAGAAGAAGTCCTAGGCCTGGTGAGCGTAAGTGCCTATTAGCAGGGTCAGGATCCAGAGCTGTGATGCCATCACCCTGGGCACTAGTAGTCCCACATAGTCTCTGCTCCTGGCTGTGCTCTGGCCAGTTCTGCACGGTTGCACCCAGGCCCAAGCTTAGACCTGCTCTGCTGCAGACCCACATGACTGCGAGCCCACATGGCTGCTTCAGAGAGAGACTGCACAAACAAATGAACAAATGCACAAACCAACCCATGCTACTAAAATGGGCCTTTGTTAACTTTATATCTCCTTAGGTTTGGGAAAAGACAGGCTTTCTTTCAAACTAACCACTCTTCCAATCCTTTGCAGTGTTGTGCTGGGTCCTCCCGCTATCAAATCTGGTCTTTTTTCGGGTTTCCCAGGCTAGACTCTGCCTCTTTATGTTGTCATTTTGGCTCCTACTATGCACTCCTCAAAGTTTTGCCTCTATTATCTTGGTTTCTGTTGCTCATGCGCCCAGCAGAGGAATTTCCCCTTTATTGTTTATTCCCTCCCCACCCCATCCCCAGTAATCCTGCTACTGGCCAGTTGTCTCCTGGGGAGACTAGAAGGCTGATTTTTTCTGCTCACTCAGGGATTGCTCGGGGATTAAGTCCCTTTGGCCAAGGATGCAGTGGTTTCTTGAGGAGTCTGGATGGTGCAACTTCCTAGTGTATTAGACTTAATGTTTGAATCCATTTGCTCTCTTCTCTGATTAATAACTAGCTGGCTACCTATGTTAACATTTTCCCCATTAAGAATCCTGAGCCCTTGTAATCTTATAAGGGTAAATGATAGAGTTCTCATTTTCTGTAGCTTTTTTCTCCTGTCAAAGGCTGTAGCCTTACCTACACCCAGGCCCTGAGATTATTGCTACCTACCAAAGGAAGAAAGGAGGAAAAGGGAAGGGGAACCTACCCACAAGGGAGAGGGGTTCTGTAAAGTCTGGGGCAGTCTGCTGTTGTCCTTGGAAGGCAGCATGAATGATGTCTAGAGAATAGCACTGTTGGACAAGTTGGCATCCTTATTGTATCCTAGAGGTGACAGATTTAACAAGGCTAAAAAGGCATAGTCCACAAATGGAGAAAGAGAATTATAGCAAATAAAGGTCTGATGAGAGGTAAGAACCAGGTAATAGAGGGAGAGACCAACTTTATAGTATTCAAAATTAAGTTGGGGGGTGGGCATCCATGGACAAATGTGTATCACACCTGTATAAAGCCCTTTTGTTTACCATACTTCATTCAAATTAGGCTAAGGGGAACATTCTGATATCTTTCTGAACGCTATCCTTTCTGTCTGAATCTGTGGGTAAGGAAAGAGGGTCAGAGATTCCTCTGAGTCATTTGTTTCCCAAAAGACAATTTATTTTTTAATATATTTTATTAATTATGCTATTACAGTTTTACCATTTTTTTTCTCCTCTTTATTCCCATCCACTCTGAAAATCCCCTTCCACCAGCATTCCCCCACTTGGTTCATGTCCATGGGTCATACATATAAGTTCTTTGGCTTCTACATTTCCCATACTATTCTTCACCTCCCCTATCTTTTCTACCTATCATTTGTTTCTTATTCCCTGTATCTTTTCCCCCATTCTCCCAGCTCTACCTCCCTGCTGATAACCTTATATGTGATATCCATTTGTAATTCCATTCTAGTTGTTTGCTTAGTTCGTTTTTGTTTTTGTTTTTTTAGGTTTAGTTGTTAACAGTTGTGAGTTTATTGTCATTTTACTGGTCATACTTTTGATCATCTTCTTTTTCTTCGATAAGTCCCTTTAATGTTTCATATAATAAGGGCTTGGTGATGATGAAATCCTTTAACTTGACCTTATCTAGGAAGCACTTTATCTGCCCTTCCATTGAAATGAGAACTTTGCTGGATAGTCACCGTGAGTGTACATCCTTGCCTTTCATGAGTTGGAATATTTCTTTCCAGCCCCTTTTGCCTCCAAGGTTTCTTTTGAGAAATCAGCTGATAGTCTTACAGGCATTCCTTTGTAGGTAACTCTCCTTTTCTCTTGCTGCTTTGAAGATTCTCTCCTTATCTTTAATATTGGGTAATGTGATTATGATGTGCCTTGGTGTATGCTTCCTTGGGTCCAATTTCTTTGGGACTCTCTGAGCTTCCTGGACTTCCTGGAAGTCTATATCCTTTGCCAGATTAGGGAAGTTCTCCTTTATTATGTTTTCAAATAAGTTTTCAATTTTTCACTCTTCCTCTTCTCCTTCTGGCTCCCCCCCCTCCCGCCCCCATCCATGATTCGGATGTTGGAATGTTTAAAGTTGTCCTGGAAGTTCCTAAGCCTCTCCTCATTTTTTTGAATTCTTGTTTCTTCATTCTGTTCTGGTTGAATGTTTATTTCTTCCTTCTAGTCCAAACCATTGATTTGAGTTCCAGTTTCCTTCTCGTCACTGTTGGTTCCCTGTACATTTTCCTGTATTTCACTTTTCATAGCCAACACTTTTTCCTCTATTTTGTGACCATACTTAAACATTTCTGTGAGCATCCTGATTACCAGTGTTTTGAACTCTCCATCTGATAGATTGGCTATCTCTTCATCACTTCATTGTATTTTTTTTTTTTTTGGAGCTTTAATCTGTTCTTTCATTTTGGCCACTTTTTTTGTGTCAGCATACCTGTTACATTGTAAGGGACGGAGCCTTAAGTATTTGCCAGGGTGGGGCAACCCACTTGGCTGCATCATGGCACTGTATGTGGGGGAGGGGTCCAAGGAGGAGCAGCTGTTTGCTCAGCTCTCAGCTAGGTTTCAGTCACTCTTCTGCTACCCATAAGCAAATTGGGCCCATTTGGCGCTGATTCCTGGGTGGGTGGGTTTGTGACATTCCAGGACCCTGTGGGTTTCTTCAAGGGACTCTCCTGTGAGGCTGGGAGTTTCTCCCACTGCTGCCTCATCGCCTGTAGGTTCTTTCAGTCAGAGATTTTGAGGCTTTCTTTCCCATGCTGGGACCCTGGGTTGTGTGGTGTGTCTCACTCCCCAGTTGTTCCTCCCAGTCTATCGGCACACAAATGTAGGACCAACCACTCCTCCAGCTGCCTCCTTGCAACTCCTTGGTTGTCAGACTTCCATAGAGTTCAATTTTCTGGTAGTTTTGGTTGTTTTTTGTTTCTAAACTTGTTGTTGTCCTTCATTTGGTTGTGCAAGGAGGCACGGTGTATCTACCTATGCCTCCATCTTGGCCAGAAGTTCCCAATAGACAATTTAAAATCTATATCCCCAAAGCAGTTTCAATGTGGCAGAACTTTGGTCCCTTCAGTCCCGCCTTTTAAATAATAATATTTTATATTCCAGGATTAAAGCCAATAGACCACTCCCTGCTTTATCAATTTATCAGTGTAGTCCTGACAAGAAGTCAGTTTAGCCAAAACACTGAGTCTCATTTCAGGAGGGAGCAATGCAGATTGGCTTCCGAAGTGAGGCCTATACTGTGTAAACAAGCAATCAAGTATTTAATAAGGGGTACGCCTATGAAAACAGAAGAAACAAAAACAAAGGTTAATGAACACAGCAAATCACAAACCAGTTTCTGCATCTGTAAGACTGTCAGTCAAGGAGACTTCCAGATTAAGGCATTTACTGGGTTGAAAGCAAGCAGTGACAGTCTGATCCTCCTTGTCTGCAGTTTGAACATCTCTGGTGATGACATCAGTTGCTCAAGTAAATTCTGTATGGCATAAAACTTAGGGGGGGAAAAGTTTTAATTCTTAATGATTCTAAGTCAAAGGATGGGAGAAAAATGAAAGTTTGGAGATTTGAAGAAAACTAGGAGAATTCAGAATTCAGTTCAGGAAAACCACAACTTTGAAGACAATTAACTAGAGGCTAATATCTACAACTGTATTACAAATTCTAAGGAAACACAATTTCACTCCCTCACATCACCCTCACTTTTATTAAAGAGCCAAATTAAAACCAATTTATTTACTGCAATTAGTCCAGTTTTAATTTGGCCTGATTATTTGCATAAACACAACAAGAATAACAATCATATAGGTTCTTGTAAATCTGCTTTGCTGGAATCTCATAAGGAATCTTCAGATTGACCTTTAATTAGCCCCTCAGGGCAAAGAAGCCAAGCTGTGTAGTTGCCATCAAACTTTGCCTACAAAGCCTACAGGTTTGGATAAATTCCTCATGTTCTTGAGGTCCCCAAATATGTCTTCAGGTTTCTTTCTTGTCATGTCTCAGGAAAGCAAGTTTTGTTTCTTACCTGGAAAAAGTGCCATAAACTGCATGAATAAGCAAGGTACCAGGCTATTTCTGCAAAGGGCTTTTATCAGCTTTCAGTGTCACTCTTAATTCCTTAAAGCTTTATGGTGACATCCAGAGTCCAGGCATGTATCTCTCAGACATGTCATTTCAGTCACAGTGTTGGTTAATAAAACCACAATTGGAAGATGGGTTTATGTGTCCTATTATAAAAAGAACAAATTTTTATTGAATTCATGCAAACAAATATATTGCTGTGACTCACCCATTAAGAATTGCCAAATTCTGGTGGGATCAGGTAGGGAGAAAAATATAAAGCAAAAGGAAAACCTGTGTTCTCCTCAAAAAAGTGGAAAAGAACCAAACTCCAACTCTGTATTAGGACAACCAAAAAGTAGGCAATTATCATTCATTAGATTGGCAAACATACCTACATTTTTAAGCAACATACCTCTAATAAGGTATAAGACATTTATTAACAGCTTCAAATTTATTTTCTATTAGGTTGGCTAAAAAATCTGTTAAGTTTTATCCATAAAAAGACACATTTTTCATTTTCACCATAACTTTATTTTTTTCTGTTTTTTAAAAATTTTATTTATTGAGCCTTGGCTGGTGTGGTTCAGTGGACTGAGCACTGGCCTGCAAACCAAAGGGTCACGGGTTCAATTCCCAGTCAAGGCACATGCCTGGGTTGTGGACAAGGTTCCCATGATGGGGCACACAAGAGGCAACCACACATTATTTCTCTCCCTCTCTTTCTCCATCCTTTCCCCTCTGTGTAAAAAAATGAATAAAATCTTTTAAAAAAATTATTGATTGATTTGGCAGTGGTGGGGGAGAGAGAGAAAGAAAGAAACATTGATTAGTTTCACTTATTTATTGCATTCAATGGCTGCTTCTTTTTGATTATGCTCTAAGGTCAAACATACAAACTTACTACCGGATCACTACTTCATTTAACAAACATCTTTTCAGAAACTATGAGACTTGCTTCATACCTTGTGGACGAAAAAGGAGCCACTTACTGAACCTGACAATCTCAGAGGAGGCCTGCATAGTGGGCCTTACAAAGTCAGATACCAAAAGTAACCACGTAGAATGGTCTGAAATTAAAACTGGGTATCTTCCCTTACAAAGGTCTGTCTTTACCTTATCTGAGCCTGTTGTCTTTTTGCATCTACAACAACACACCTTTGGAAAGTCAGGGTAATTTTCTTTTTCCAGACCTCTTGGGGCGCAATCGCTGCACTAGAGCAGAGACCACAAAATCCCTCATTGTTATTCTCATCCTGTTACTGTTAACTGTCCTATTGGCACCAATATAAAAGAAGTATGTGTCTATCATTTACTTTTTATCCATTCCCAGTGATCCTCCACCCTGCTTTGCTTTCTTTCACCTCCCTAATCACCAGTGGATTTCCTGTAACCCTCTAAAGTCTTCTCCTTTGGTTTTAATGTATAAAAATAAGATGCAAAATTGCCATTCTCCAGAGCATTTTCTCAATCCCTTGAGATTTTGGTTCCTGGCAATTGTCGTCAGTTTGGCTCAAACAAACTCATAAAAATTCTCTACAGGTTTGGACGTTTCTTACATTGACACCTTATGAAATACTTGTTAATTAATATTTCTCGTGTATATATTAAGATTTTATTTATTTTAGAGAGATGGAAAGGGAAGGAGGAAGAGAGGGAGAGAAATAGCAATATGTGGTTGCCTCTTGAGCATCCCCTACTGGGGACCTGACCCGAAACTCAGGCATGTGTCCTGACTGGGAATCGAACCAGCGACCCTTTGGTTCGCAGGCTGGCACTCAGTCCACTGAGCTACACCAGCCAGGGCCTCATGTATATTTTTGATCTTATAAATATTTAGTTATGCATCTATAAACTAGACAATTATTATTTATACCCTCTGTAATTAGTATTTTTAAACATTTTCTCATCAAAAATCCAGATTGAAATAGCCAACAGTAACACCTCTAGTTAAAGGTGAGTTATTCTACCTGAAAAATGTCTTTAAGATATTTTGATAAATAGCCCCAATGCTTTATTAGACCTTTAAAAATCTTAAAATCAATTCAACCTAGAAGTTTACAATAGATTACATGTGAGTGGTCTATAGTAGGGATTAGCACAGTTTTTCTTTAAGAGGCAAACAGTAAATATTTTACATTTTGCAGGTTAAACAGTTCTTGTAGCTCAAAAGCAGCCGTGGCCAATATGTGAAAGAATGAGCATCACTTTGTTCCAGTAGAGCTTCATTTACAAAAAGGGCAGTGGGTCAGATTTAGTCTGGTGGGCTATAGTTTATTGAGCCTAGGACAAGAAAACTAGGATTATTTTTTTAAGATTTGTTAAAGAGGATGACAAACTTTGAAATTGGCAGGTCGCTTGGAAACATGTTAAAAATACAGGTACCCAGACCCTACCCCAGAAATAGATCATATATGCTCTCTAAAATTCCCATATATGATGCTGATGTGTACCCTCAGCTGCAGTCACTATTCATCTGCTCCAAACCCCAGGTGATAAACCAGAAACCTAGAAGTTTAATGATTTATCCAGAGTCAAACAACAGGTAAATTGAAGATCTGAGCCAATATCAAGTTTTCCAACTCCCAACCTAGTTTTTTTTCTGCTGAACCAGCAGCTTCTTCCCTTATGTCAGCAGGAAATCATAGCAGCTCCTATGGAATTATAAGTTTTCCCCTTAAGTTAGTTTTTATCACTTCTTACTTAGTTCTGCTGTTTTTATAACAAATATTCAAGTATTATGCATTTTAAGGATTTTAAGATTAATATGAAAAAATCTCTTGTTAAACTTTTGTTTAGGAAGTGTTCTACAGTATGAATTTAATATTGGTTTCATTTCACGACAGAAGTAGGAAGGTATAAATTAAACCCAGGAATCGCAGGGTTGTGCACACTGACAATACATTAATGTCACTGCTTAACTCTGAAGTGGAACCATTTTCTCTGCAGTTTAGCATTCCCTCTTTTTATGCCAGCAGTAAAGCACAAGGGCATGGAGTTGTGCCCTGGCCAGGTCTATCCTTGATATGACTTTGTGGCTTTATGGAAACCAAAAATAGTGCTTTATTTTCAAGGAATTTTTAAGATCTATTATTACCCCAAATATAGGGAACAAGGAAGGAAACTAACTTTTTTTTTGAGAGCCTGGTACATACTAGACATTGTGCAGACTGTTTTCCCTCATTTTTAGTTCACTTAATCCTGTGAGGAAGGTTTTATTACTACCTCATTTTACAGATGGGGAGAACAAGGCCCAGAAAGAGGATGAATAGCTTGCTCAAGGTCATATAGATAGCAAGTGGGAAAGTTAGAGCCTGGATCCAAAGCCTCCCTGCCCCAAAACAGAACTATATTTTGTAGGATTTTACAAATAGAACTCTGAGGAGGTCATTGTCCCCCCAGTTCACTCTCCCAATATTCCTTACCATCTACCAAAACCAAGTACATAGGTCTTTTAATTCGGAAGGAGCTTACTATTAATCAATGGAGGGAAACAGACAAAAAGAAAACAAAAATGGAGTGTTACAGACAATATAAAAATCCTAAATGGGCTTATTTCTCTTTTTTACTCTATTTTCTGATTCCCTTTTTAAAACATTTCACTCTGGCAAATATTTATTCTACCTCAGATATTCCAAGCACAGTGCTCACTTTATAGAAAGGAAATATCCCTGGGATGGTTCTAGATGGTCGATTCTCAGTTCTTTTGCTAGATCTTCTTCCATCTCCTTTTCCCTCCCTCATTAACAATGAGATCATCGCCCTGTTGGAGTGGCTAGGTTGTTTGGAGAATTGTCCTGTGCAGCAAAAGGTGCCAGGTTCGATCCCTGGTTGGGGAGCCTCTGGGAGGCAACCAATGATGTTTCTCACAGCAGTGTTTTTATTTCTCTCCTTCTCCCTCTTCTCCCTTACCCTCTTCCTCTAAAAAATCAATTATTTTCAAAAGGGGTCTGGTGTGTTTGCCTTCTTTGGGGGGAGAGGGTGTGGAATGAGATCATCGTCCTCCCAGTCACCACAACTAGAACGCTTAGAATGATCATTTCTTAATTTTTTTCTCCTACCCAGTCTGCCTTTCCCTGATCGCTTATTGATTCTCTGTCTACAATATCTTTTCTTCCTTGTTTCTCCATTCCTACTACCATTTCCCCAGATTTAGGTCATGCCTTCCTATTTTTACTTTTAATAAAAATCTAATTGATCTCTACCTCCAATTTCTTCTCTCCCAAACACTTAATCCTATTTGTTGTAGCTAAATCATTAATCTTCTAAAGCACTGGCCTAGTCATTCATGGCTTACCTCTTCCTCCAGTATAAATTCCAAATTCACCTGGAATTCAGTCTATCACCACTTAGCTTCTAGTAATCTTCCTTTAACCTCCGCCTTCACTCATACCCATACTTTATTCCAGACAGACCGTACTACACAGTTAAAGACGCTTTCCATGCATCTCTGCCTTCTTAATGTCAATCTTCATGCATCTAACCATACCTGCCTTTCAGGAGCCCACTTTTATGCCACTTTCTCCTTGAAGTCTTTCCTGATCTGAGCTCTCCTTCCCTTTCACCCTCTTTGCCAGGAATGATTGCTCCTTACGGATTCCCATGTGTTTTATTTGTGCCTTCAGGGTTTCTTCTCTCATTGTGTGTAAGCCACCTTATACATCTTTGTATCTCCCACAATACCTAATATTAGGTACACAGGAGGTGTTTATAGACTAAAAGAGGTACATGTATATCAATTATGTGTTCATAATAAGCTTAAACTCATAAAGGTAGGACCTATTACTATTTCAATCTCATTCTGATTTTCCAGCCCCTAGGCACAAAGGAAACATTCAGTAACCATGCATTAAATTAAATTCATTACAGTTATCAGTTATTGTGATAGGAATTTCCTGATGGCACAATAGATATCTGGAAATAATACTTTTTTTTTTATTTTACTTACCTGTGTTTCTTCATTTTACATTGACAACTAACCTATGTATTTGTATTCATAGTCTCACTTTTCAGAAGAGGAAACTGAGGTTTAAAGAAATTAAATAGTTTATGATCACACAGAACTGTATGAGTAGCACAACTGAGTCTAAAATTCAGGTCTTCACTTGTGAAGTTTAGAGTACTTTTTCTTGGCCAAGGGTGGTTTTCCAAAGGCTAGTCCTGTTTGCTTTAGAATTGTTGGGGTTAAACTATTGCAGCCATATAGTATGGAATAGAATTAGGTCCTTGATCGAACCATTGTCTGTGTGTTAATGTTTTCAAAATTAAATAGGTAAAATACAACAACGATTTCTTGAAGAAAATCATGACTCTGACTCTGGATACTCCCTCCAAAATAAGGTGCCTCTCTATTCAGGCATTCTTCTCCTTGTAGGCTCCTATCCCTGGTTGGGTTGGCTATTAAGATGTGGATCTGATTTCAGCTGGCAGCACAGAGAAGAGGTCTAGGTATTCGCTAGGCAGTACAACTTGGCAGTGCCACTACACAGTGTCCATTGATGGCATAGGAGAGTGACTGAGGGAGCCTTGCTTGGTACACATGCAGTCATTCCCTTTTCATGTTCATGTACTCTTAAGTCAAATCAGCAGCAAGCTGAGACCTACTGTCCATACAGATTGCCCTTTGCTCATTTGCCATCATGCTAGTATTAAGGATCATTAGAAAAAACAATCCTCTGAAACAATTTCATCTATTACAAGGATATTGGAGGACATTATTCATTATAATACACCATGTCTTCTATGAAAATTTCTTGAGAGAAAACTGACCTAAAGCTTTTAGCTCTCCTGAGCAATTGCTTTGTTTTTACCCTATGGTCACTGTGAATATTTAACTTAATGCTCTCTGGTTCACTGCCAAACACCATAGAGCCAAATTCGTGGCCCACCCATCACAAATGGGCTCCGTGCCTCATTAACTTTGTTCCTGGCTCCAGGTTACATCTCTGTTGAAATTATTCTTTCTTCTTGAGAAAATCATAGTTCATACCATCTCAGTTTGTAGACAGATAGATACACACTCATAAACAACCTCATATTGTTTCTGAAGTACTTCACATTATGACATACTGTGTGCACATAAAACCCTCTTTTGTCCTTCTTAGTTCATTTACCTTATTTACTGTATGTTTATTTTTATATAGGTTTTTGTAGGGTTTTGATTACATGAAAATGGTTGTGCCACAGAATTTTATTGTTTTAATAGTGTAAGCAAGTGGTAAAATAACTGACCTAATAGCCAAAATTGATTAAATTGATGTCATAATTTTAACTCAGTCTTTCACAGCAGTATTATTTTTTACCAATGTGCATTGCTCTGTAGTCTCAATCTGCATGTGACAATTTATTGCTTTGTGATTTTTAGAAATATTGTTATGCTGCCAAATCAGTGCACAGCAATGAGCTTTCTGTTAGGCTCAAATATTGTTACCTTATCACCTACTAGACTTACTGTCTTTGTTAGCACCTTACCTCAGGTGATCATGAGCATATTAATCTTATCATACGACTTGTCTTGCACTTACCCTAAATCATGCTTTTGTTTGAACAAGATAACACAAGGTGGGCAAAAGTAGGTTTACACTTGTTCATATGGAAATATATAATATAATAATTAACAAATAAACCTACTGTAAACAACTATAAAGCTACTTTGCCCACCCTTGCATGAATACATATTTGTTTCTAAACTTCATTTGCTTTTATTGGTTTGGAGCTCTATCCAAATTGTCTGATCATCTTACTGATAAAAACAATAACATAAATATTATTTGAACAACATTTTGTGCTCTTTTAATATCTTCAAACAAAATTATTTGGCCTTTTCTACAAACACTCTGAAACATGCAAAGCAGACAAATACCCTTTTTACAGATAACAAAAACAAAGACAAATCACTTAAAAGACTTGCTTAAATGATACCAGCAAATCAGTGGTAGAAACGGCTAAACCCAGGTCTGCTGACTCCTGTGCCACAGTGCCTATCAACAACAAAAGCTGTAACTTCCATTATAAGCATTACATAGGCATTGTCTTACCCCTTGAGGTTAAAGATGAGAAATGGGCAAAGATATATCACTCATGCACTTGGCTGGGCAGAATCAGGAATTAATTGCATTTCTGTTACTCATGATTTTCTCTTCTTGAAATTACAGTGCCTTTTAACTACAACTCTAATCACTGTCACTTTACATTATGGAATGAGGAAGCAATATTTTATCTTATCTCTTGAAAATTAATGTTGAAATGGAAACTATTTCCCTTAGTAATTAGTAACATTTTTTAGACTCTTTGAAAATTCATCATTAATATAAAAGTAATTTGCCATTTTTATGCATATTCATTAAAGGGCCAAATATATGATATGGTTAATGCCACGGAGTTTGGTGAAACATTAGTTGTAATTTTAACCAGTCTCTATACTTAAAAAGAAAATTAAAAATCCATGCTTACTGTTTCAGCATGGAAAATTTCCAAAGTTTTTATTCTACCTAATTGTTAACATAAAGCACTTATCCTAGTTTCCTAAAAGGTTACTCTTAGCCAGGCATTGTTGTCAAACAGTTTACAATTATATTTAATCTTTACCAAAACCCCATGAGGGTAGGTATTACATATTATCCCCATTTGATAGCCAGGTATCATATTCAACAGTAAATGTTGTCTTCTGCCTCTATTTCAGCTTCTGGAATTTCTGAGCAATCCTGGTCAGTACACGATGGACCCTGTAGTCTTGAGTTACATGGACAGTCTACTGCGGCAATCAGATGTCTCACTATTAGATCCTCCAAGCTGGCTCAATGATCATATTATTGGATTTGCCTTCGAGTATTTTGCCAACAGTCAGTTTCATGACTGCTCTGACAGAGTCTGCTTCATCAGTCCTGAAGTCACCCAGTTCATCAAGTGCACCAGCAACCCAGCAGAGATCGCCATGTTCCTTGAACCCCTGGGTCTCCCGCATAAGCAAGTTGTATTTTTAGCCATCAATGATAATTCCAACCAAGCTGCTGGGGGAACCCACTGGAGTTTGCTGGTTTATCTCCAAGATAAAAATAGCTTTTTTCATTATGATTCCCATAGCAGGAGCAACTCAGTCCATGCAAAGCAGGTAGCTGAGAAATTGGAGGCTTTCTTAGGCAGAAAAGGGGACAAACTGGCCTTTGTGGAAGAGAAAGCCCCTGCTCAACAAAACAGCTATGACTGTGGGATGTACGTGATATGTAACACTGAGGCTTTGTGTCAGAACTTGTTTAGACAACAGCCAGAATCACTATTACAACTACTCACTCCTGCATACATCACAAAGAAGAGGAGAGAATGGAAAGATGTCATTGCCAGACTTGCTAAAAATTAGCTATCATATATTTGTGTCTTTTGAAGTCTCTTTCTGCCCATCCCCGTTTGTTGGATGGTTGACATCTCAGTGCCTGAGAGAAGATGCCTGGTAGAGGCAAGCTTAGGGTTTTTTCTTTTTCCTGAAAGAATGTCCTTCTCTGCATTATCCTAATGAAAAGTTTCATTTTAACCCTAATTTAAAAACACTATGTTCTGTGAAAATGTCCTGAAGTTAAACACCAAAACCTTAAAACCAAGCTATTTTAACATTTATTAATTCCCTTTTAGTCTCCCTTTGCTTATTCCAAAGGAAAAACAGTAACCTGTAAAACAAATTAAGAATATGTGAAATCTAGAGGAATGCAAGAAAAAAATGATAGAAGAACCAAAAAATTATTGTACAGTCCACTGGCTGGAAGTGGATCAAGCCCTAACTTAATTCAAGATCTAAGTATTATAAGAATCAGTTATTCACTTCTGTGATATCTCTTCCATTCACCATGCAAAGCTTTCCTATCAGCATACCCTTTGCAAAGATTTGATAAAGATGATGTTGACCCATCTTCCTCCATCTGATTCCTAGATGCTTTAAGAAAGGGGGCATCTTGAGTAATTTCATTAAATTAAATGGCTCTGGTAGACCTCTGTGCTCTGTGAACAGTCAATTTGCTACTCTGAATTGATAAATGCTTTCCTTAACCTTGTGTGTTAGCCATGCACACTCTCCTTCCTTATATCCAAAGCCCTGTGGTGTTAAAACTCATAGCTAATAACTTCCCAAGGTTATCTGTTATTTCAGATAAGTATTTCTGCTTTCTGATAATCATAGTTGTTTTTTTTCCTCTCCTCTCTACCCTTAATCTGGCAGAAGTGTTTTCAGTTATAACATGATGATTTCAGGACTATAATATAATATCTGAAATTTACAGACTGAAAAATTGGTTTGTTTTTGAGATACAAAGGAGAAAAAGTGGCCTTTCTCAACCTTTTTGCTTAATTCAAAATGCAGACAATTTAATTTTTAAAATGTGGAGCCAAGGGTGAAAAAGAAATCCTGTCCCTTCTAAATCATTTATTTTTTCTTAGAGTTATTTCAAATAATTAACAACCAGATGATACTTTGGTTATACATATTAATTCTATTCCTAATGAGAATTAGAGTTCAATGATTGAAAACCAAAGATTTGCTTCAGACATGAAACTGACTTCGGCTACCTCCCCAGCCTAACCCTGCCCCTAGCCCTCATGGCCCAAAATAACCTCACTACCCAGTGACCACAGAGGCAGTAACTCAGTTCCTTTTAATTAGGGAGGGAAAACACAGTGTAAATAAGTACTGGTTACATAGCAGGCCTGAGTGAACACAAGCTGAAACTAAAAGAGAAAGCTATAAAAGTTTCCATTTCAAGTTGATATGTTTTGGATAAAAAAGACTTAATGGAAGACAGGCAGAAAAAAAAAAGATTAGGAACTGGCAGTCAGCCATAGAGGTGAAGTAGGGAGGCAGGAACAGCAAGAGAAGTGACATAAGTTGTTGAGGCCATGAGTATAGCTAATGATAAGAGCAATATTTCAATAACTTGAGTAAAATCCTCTCGGGGGAAGATTGTCTTCTTGCTGATAATGCAAAGTGTTTGTAGATCCTGAAAAAGAAAGTACCTACTGAGAAGGACCCCTGGTGACTTAACTGGGCTCAAAATAAACTAAAACAAAAACAGCCTGGCAGCTTTTTCTACACGGGGCCTCTCACACAAACTTCACCTCCAGGAGAAGCCTGCACTGAACTGCCTGCCTGCACGGTGTTTCTACCATCTCAGCCAGCCCTTATAGAGGAGTTCCTGGAGTCCTATTTCAACCAATAGGACTGACACTTTCTCCATCTAATCACAGCTGTGCAGCTATATCCCCTATCAGCTTCCCAGGCCAGTCAAAGTGGGACCATTCTGATCAGTTAGGACAGTGCCTTTTAGACCAATCAAACTGTGAGGATTTGGAGTCCTCATTTGCATGAGAAAGGAGCATTTAGGAACCAGGGACAGGAATTTATGTCTATGAATCAGCTTCCCTCTGACTCAGAGCTCCCTTTCCAGCCAACAATGTGTTTTCCTGGTTGGAGCTAAAATGTGAAGAGGTCTCGCTGGAGCAGAGCAGAACTGTCTAGCCAGAGAGGGGCCTCACCCTAGGGTCCCCCTCAAGCTGTGTTTTTTGTTACAGCCATGCTGGATCACAATTGAGCTATTTTGCACTGAATAAAGTTTTATTCTTTTTTTTTTAAGATTTTATTTATTTTTAGAGAGGGGAAGGGAGGAGAGAGGGAGAGAAACATCCAGTGGTTGCCTCTCACACACCCCCAACTAACAAGACTTGGCCCTCAACCCAGGCATGTACCCTGACCAGGAGGAATCAAATGGTAACCCTTCAGTTCTCAGGCCAGCACTCGATAAACTGAGCCATACCAACCAGAGCTCTCTTTTTTTCCTCTTTAATTATATTTTATTGTTTGTGCTATTACAGTTGTCCCAAATTTTCTCTTGTCTCCCACCAACCAAGCCCTCCTGCCCTGTCCCTCAGGCCATCCCCAGACCATTATATGTGTCCAGGGGCCATGTATATTTGTTCTTTGGCTACTATCTCCCCTATGCTGTACTTTATATCCCATGGCTATTCTATAACAACCAATTTGTACTTCTTAAACCCTTCACCTCTTTAACCCATGCTCCCAACCTCCCCTCCCATCTGGCACCATCAAAATTGTTCTCCGTATCTATGATTCTGTTTTGGTTCAACTTGTTATTTTGTTTTTAGATTCAGTTGTTGATATCTACGTATTTATGAGTATTGCCATTCATATTTTTATCTTAATGAAGGCCTTTTAACTTATCGTATAATACTAGTTTGGTGATGATGAACTACTTGGGATTCTTCTTGTCTGGAAAGCTCTTTAAATGTCCTTCAATTCTAAATGATAGCTTTGCCTGGTAGAGTAATCTTAGTCGTAGGTCCTTGCTTTTCATCACTTTGAATATTTGTCAACCCCTTCTAGCCTGCAAAGTTTCTTTTGAGAAATCAGGTCACAGTTTTATGTGGGCACCCTTGTAGGTAACTAACAGCTTTTCTCTTGCGCTTTTAACATTCTCTCTTTATCTTTAACCTTTGGTGTTTTAATTTTCATGTGTCTCAGAGTGGGCCTCTTTGCATCCACCTTGTTTGGGACTCTGCTTCCTGAACTTGCATGTCTATTTCCTTTACCAAAATAGGTCAGTTTTCTTTCATTATTTTTCTTTTTTTTTTCATGTATTCTAAATATATTATTTGTTTATTTTAATTATTTTATGGTTGTTCAGTTATAGTTGTCTGCATTTACCCACCATCACTCCCCCCCACCTCAACCAAACCCACCTCCCTCCCTTGCTTCCACCTTCCCCCTTGGTTTTGTCCATGTGTCCTTTATAGTAGTTCCTGAAAACCCTTCCCCCCATTATCTCCTCCCAACTCCCCTCTGGTTATTGTCAGTTTGTTCTTAATTTCAATGTCTCTGGTTATATTTAGCTTACTTTTTTCTTTTGTTGATTACATTCCAGTTAAAGGTGAGATCATATGGTATTGTCCCTCACCACCTGGCTTGTTTCACTTAGCATAATGCTTTCCAGTTCCATCCATGCTGTCGCAAAGGGCAGGAGCTCCTTCTTTCTTTCTGCTGCATAGAATTCCATTGTGTAAATGTACCATAGTTTTTTGATCCATTCATTTGCTGATGGGCACTGAGGCTGCTTCCAGCACTTGTCTATTGTAAATTGTGCTGCTATGAACATTGGGGTGCATAGGTTCTTCTGAATTGGTGATTCAGGATTCTTAGGATATAATCCCAGCAGTGGAATTGCCGGGTCTAAAGGTAGATCCATTTTTAGTTTTCTGAGGAAATTCCATACTGTTTTCCACAGTGGCTGCACCAGTCTGCATTTCCCACCAACAGTGCACTGGGGTTCCCTTTTCTCCACATCCTCTCCAACACTTGTGTGTTGATTTGTTTATGATGGCCATTCTGACCAGTGTGAAGTGATATCTCATTGTGGTTTTAATTTGCATCTCTCTGATGGCTAGTGGGGCTGAGCATCTGTTCATATGTCTCTGGGCCCTCTGTATGTCCTCCTTAGAGAAGTGTCTGTTCAAGTCCTTTGCCCATTTTTTAAAATTTTTTTTTATTTTAATCATTGTTCAAGTACAGTTGTCTCCCTTTTACTCCCATTGCAGCCCACCCACCCAACCCTTCCCACTTCCCTCCCATTATTTTGCCCATTTTTTAATGGGGTTGTTTGTCTTCCTGGAATGGAGTCATGTGAGTTCTTTATACATTTTGGAGATCAAACCCTTGTCCAAGGTATCATTGACAAATATGTTTTCCCATATAGTTGGTTCACTTTTCATTTTAATGCTGTTTTCTTTAGCCATGCAGAAGCTTTTTAACTTGATGAGGTCCCATTTGTTTATTCTTTCCTTTATGTTCATTGCTTTAAGGGACATAACAGTGAAGATGTTGCTGAGTAGACTAGCTGAGATTTTCCTGCTGATGTTTTCCTCTAGGACTTTTATGGTATCATGACTTACATTTAAGTCTTTTACCCACCTTGAATTTATTTTTTTTGAATGGTGTAAGGTGGTGATTGAGTTTCATTTTTTGCATGTAGCTGTCCAGATCTCCCAGTACCATTTGTTGAAGAGGCTATTTTTACTCAATTTTATGCTTCTTTCCCCTTTGTCAAATATTAATTGACCATAGAGACTTGGGTTTATTTTTGGGTTCTGTTCTGTTCCATTGGTCTATGTGTCTGTTTTTATGCCAGTCCAGGTTGTTTTGATTACAGTGGCTTTGTAATACAGTTTCATATCAGGTACTGTGATCACTCTTGCCTTGTTCTTCTTTCTCAGAATTGCTGCAGCTATTCATGGTCATTTATTTCTTTTATTATTTTTCAAAGTTCCAATTTCTTGCTCTTTCTCTTCTCCTTCTGGCACCCCTATGATGCAAATGTTGGTATGCTTGAAGTTGTCCCAAAGGCAGCTTATACTATCCTCATTTTTTTTTCTTCTTCTTGTTCTGATTGGTTGATTTTTGCTTCCTTATGTTCCATATCATTGATTTGATTCTCAGCTTCATCCATTCTACTGTTGTTTCTTTGTAAATTGTTCTTTATTTCAGTTAGTGTATCCTTCGTTTGTGACTAGATCATTTTTATGCTGTTGAGGTCCTCACTAAATTCCTTGAGCATCCTTAGAACCAGTGTTTTGGACTCTGCAACTGAATAGATTGCTTATCTCCATTTCATTTTGCACTTTTTCTGAAATGTTGATGAATAATTTTTATTAGGGACATATTTCTTTATCTCCTCCTTTTGGCAGTCTCTCTGTGATTGTTTCTATGTATTAGGTAAAGCTGCTTTGGCTCTGTCTTTTTAGTGTGGAAATATAGTAGGTGTCCTGTAGGATCCAGTGGCACAGCCACCTCTGTCACCCAAGCTGGGTACTTAAGGTGTGCACTTCATGTGGGCTGACTACATCCTCCTCTTGTAGTTGAGCCTTGGTTGCTGTGGCAGGTCAATGGGAGGGATTTACCCAGGCCAGTCAGCTGCAGGGATTGGCTGTGACCAATGACCACCAACCTCCACCCTCCATGGAGGATCAGCTGTCCAGGGGCAGAGTTGTGGTGCTCTGATATGGTCTGCAGCTGTCCACTGGGTGTGCTGGCCCTGGTATTCCCTGGGTTTTGCAAGCCAAGATCAGCCCCCACTTGTGCTTTGCTCAGGGCCACCCTGCCTGAGCTATAAAGCATTCTGAGATAGCTGCTACTTGTGCTGGGCTTGGAGACTCCCAGGCAAAGCCAAGTTGTGAATCTAAGCTGGCTACTGCTAGTGCCTGGCATGGGGCTCACTGAGGCCAGCTGTTGCTTATTTAAGAGGATTTAGGAAATTGTGAAGCATAAGCCAAGACGAGCCATTCATATGGAAAAGCAGCTTGGATGGGCCCATAAATTGGGTGGGTCAGAGTGTGGGGATCTCCAAGGCAGGTCACACAGTATTAGCCAGGTTGAAGTAGTCTCAGATGTGACACCAGCCACTGGCTCAGTGGCTCTGGTTGGGGAGGATTTAGCAAAGAGACAATGGCCTCTGTTCACCTTGATGCCAGATGTTTCAGTTTCTCCCTCTAAGCCTCTCATGCCTTTCAAGCTGCTACCTTAGTACTGGAGCTCAGATGGAGCAAGTCTGAGTAGGTGAGTCCGTGTGTGGGTTCTTTAAGAGGAACTGCTTAAGACTCCATCAGTTTCTTCCAACAACTCAATCCCTGATGGCTTTTGCAACCAGAAGTTGTGGGGACCTATCTTTCTGGCACTGGAACCCTGGGCTGGGAGGCCTGGTGTGGGGCTAGGACTCCATGCTCCCAAGATATTCCTCCCAAATTTTTATCCACCACATGTGGGTATGGGACCAGCCTATTCCCCATTTGCACCCCTCCTACCAGTCCGTGTAGATGTGGTTTCTTTAATTCTGTAGATGTCAGACTTCCATTCAACTCAATTTCTGACATTTCCAAGTGATGGTTGTACTGTATTTTGTAATTTTGATGTGGTTATGCAAAGAAGTGAGCCATGTCTGCCTATGCTGCCAACTTGCCCGAAAGTTCTAATCTTTGGCATTTTAATTTGATGTATCTTGGTGTGGGCCTCTTTGGGTCCATTTATTTGGGACTCTGTGCTTCTTGGACTTGTATGTCTGTTTTCTTCACCAAGTTAGGGAAGTTTTCTGTCATTATTTTTTCAAATAGATTTCCAATTTCTCGCTTTCTTTTCTCCATCCAGCCCCCCTATGATACAAATGTTAGTATGCCTGAAGTTGTCCCAGGGTTCCTTACACTGTTCTCATTTTTTTTTATCTTTTTTTTCTTGCTGTTCTGCTGGGTTGTTTTTGCTTCTACTCTACTGTCAATACCCTGTAAATTGTTCTTTATTTCAATATATGTCCTTCATTTCTGACCGAATGTTTTTTATGCTGTTGCAGTCATCCCTCAATTCCTTCAGCAACCTTATAACCAATGTTTTGAACCACTGCTTCTGATAGATTGCTTTTCCCCATTTTGTTTAGGTCATTTTTTGGAGTTTTGTTCTTTCATCTGGGCCATGTTTCTTTGTCTCCACAGTTTGGCCACCTCCCTGTGTTTGTTTTTATGTATTAGGTAGAGCTACTATGTCTCCCAGACTTGATAGAGTGGCCTAATGTAGTAAATGTCCTATAAGGTCCAGGGGCACAGCCTCCCCTATTACCTAAACTGTGTACTCAGAGTGCACCCAATGTGTGGGCTGTGTACACCCTCCTCTTGTAGTTGAGCCTTGATTGCTCTTGGCATGTACAAGGTCAGCCACCACCTGTGTTCTGTCCTGGGTCACACAGCATTAGCTACATAGCCATCTGCAGATAGTTATTGTGCTGGGCTTGGAGGTGCCCAGGTCAGGCCAAGTTGTGAACCAAGGCCAGCTGCTGCTAGTGCCAGGCCTGGGGCAACTTAGCAAGAGGTATAGGGCACACTAAGCCAGATGCTACTTGTTTGAGAGAATTTAGGAAAATCTGAAGCATGGGCCAAGACAAGCCGTATGTGTGGAAAAAACAATGGAATCAGCCTGGGTAGGCCTGAAATTTGGGTGGGGTGGGGCCTCAGGTAATCACCAGGGTGGGGCAAACAGTGTGAGCCAGGTTGGAGTCTCAGATATGACACCCACCTGCTGGTTCTGTGTGGGGAAGGCTCAGAAATGATCGATGGCCTCCAGCACCTGTGCCTGGGAGAAAGCTGCCCCCCTGCTCTTGCCCTGATGCCGGACAATTAAGGTCCTCACCATACACTCCTGATGCCTTTCAGTCTTCTGAACCCACACTAGAGCTCAGAGGGAGCAAATCCAAGTCTCTGTGTGTGCCCTTTAAGAGGAACTGCCTGGGATTCCAGCAGTTTCTGTCTTCCACAGCTTCAATGCTTACTGGTTTTTTTATAGCTAGAAGTTATGGAAACTTGTCTTCCTGGGACTGGAACCACAGGCTGGGGGGCTTATATGGGTCTGGGACCCCTCACTCCTGAGCTATTCCCATTTTTGTCTGCCACACGTGGGTGTGGGACCAGCCCATTTTGCATCTCTGCCAGTCTCAATGTGGTTTCCTCTTTCATTCTGTAGTTGTAGGACTTTCATTCAGCTCTATTTCTGGCAGTTCTGAGTGATGGTTGTTCTGTAGTTCAGTTGTATTCGTGTTGTGGTTGTGTGAGGAGGCAAGCTGTGTTTACCTATGCCAACCATTTTGTCTGGAAGTCCTAAAGTTTTCTTGCTCACTGCCACAAACTGATGGGTTTTCTTGGCATCAGTTGACACATTTGTTTAGATGTTATATTGTCTCTCTCAAGAGTTAATACATATCAAAGCAATATCCAAACTCCCTGAGATTTGTCCCAGAATTATATAATTTTTTAACTGAACTAGTGAAGTTTTCTTTTAAAGATAAAGGTTTCTTTTTCCAAATTCATAACACGATTGAACTGTACCACAGGTTAGTCTCCTGCAAAACTTTGAGTATGCCATTTGTAAGTGTTTAAGAGTTTGCTTGTAATATTTCACTAGATACTATAAAAGCCTATAGTTATGCACCTGCTTGGTTGACATTGCATGCTACAAAGTAGAAAAAAGATCTTTTTTCTTGGTATTGTGTTGCCTTTTCTCTTAAAGTCAAAAGGATTCAGTGTGCAAAATTCAACTTCAAAATATGCAAAAGGAAAGTGGGTTATTCAAAATTGGATTGAGCACTGGACCACCCTGCTGTCAAAACCCTGTTACATCGACCCACAAGTATTCTCATGTTTGTCCAGCCTTTCTGAACATGGAATTCAGAAAGGCTGCAATTAAATCTAGCTGTAGATGGTAGTCAAAAAGTACCAGTGACTTTTTAATTTAATATTGTCTAAATTATTCAATATAATTTAGATGAGATTTAGCTGCCCTTTGGTGAGATAGCTGTTGAAGTTTGTAAGCACTAGTCCTAAATGGATCAAAACAATTATAAAAATCACAAGTGGATTATATTTCTGCATGTACCTTATTTTTACTACACTATAATTTTCGCTATCTTCATTTGACCATATGTCCTAACAATAGGTATTCCATTAAAATGGCAAAGTAGGATTTCTCAGTCACATGATTGTTTACCGATAATGAAAGTTTTTTCCTTTCATCATTTAAAATAGAAAAGGGGAAAATATTTGCAGAAATTTACATGCTGTGGTGTGAGAAGGAACATGAATGTTTTAATCAAATCAAAGCCCTGTGAGTTACAAAATTATTGCCTCAGGCAGAATTGAGATTCAGTAGCCTTTATCAGCAAAGGAAAGATAGTCTTTAACCAAGTAAATACCATTATGTAAAGCACATGATAGATAGTAAAATATACCTATTCCTCACCTGTACTACTTCCAGTAACATTTTAAGACTAGCAGCAAGTTTGAAACCTTAGTTTTGTATAGCAGCTAAACAGCTGCGTAAATAAAGCCTGATAAATGCTGTTATATGTACAAAAGAGAGAACATTCAGCAATGGTAAATGACAAGTAATCTTTGTATTATTTTATATGTGCAAGATACTTCATATATATTATATATAATACTTTTTTCTTGAAAACAAAATAATTTAAAAATCAAATCATTTCCTTTTTTTTTTTTCACTGAATTTAGTGGGGTGACGCTAGTTAACAAAATTATACAGGCTTCAGGTGCACAACTCCATAACACATCATCCATACACTATTGTGTGTTCACCATCCTAATTATAATATTACATGCACAGTCAACCCTTGAACAATACAACAGGGGTTTGAACTGCATGCATAGGTCCACTTATACATGGATTTTTTTTCAGTAAATATACTTGGTCCTCCGTATCCCTGGGTTTTGCATCCACAGGCTCAACCAACCACCAATCACAAACAGTATTTTCTGTCTGCAGATTTGTATCTGTCAGGGGGTCCTGGAATCAATCCCCTGTGTATGGGTGATGAGGGACAACTGTCGTTAAGTCTGGAGTGGGGTCAAAAGTTATACCCAGATTTTCAACTGAAGGTGGGAGGGGGATCTGGACCCCTAAGCCAGTGCAAGGGTCAACTATAATCTCTAATTGTCATGTTTTTCAGGTATTCTAACTTTATGAATAGAAACAAACTCAGAGAAGCTGGATCACTTGAGTAAAAGCACCAAGGCCAAGATCCAAATGCAGGGCCTCAGTGTCCTCTTCTCACACTCTCTCCACCCATTCCTTTCTCCCTCTCCCAGAAACTGCTGGCAGGAAGCTCCTTGCTTGAACATTTTAAGTGTAATCTCACCTCACTTCATAAATTTCATAAATTCAGCTGGCATATTACAGAAATCAATAGTGAAAAATTATCATCTTAATCAACTGCTAGATAACAGAACCTATATAAAAACTGGCTTTGTGTTATATGTTAGGTCATATTTGGATCAGCTCCTGACATCCATCTATTGACCTAAGGCATTTTAAAAGCCCTATGTTGTACTTCCTTTCAGTTGCCATGTGTATTGTATGAAAGATGGGAAGTGGAACCAGAGCAATGACCTGGGGAATCTCATTAAAAACAAAATAGAGAGGGCCTACAGGGATTGGGTTAAATCAATAGAACTAAGCAAAGATGAGGCATTCTCAACAGGAGTGGGAAGATTAATCACTAAATTCCAAAATAAGGCCAATGAAATTGCACTAAGGAAAAATCAAGTGCCAGATGCATTTAAATGAAGTTTTCTAAACTCATTTTTTCCTTGATTTGAGAGAGAGAGGGAGGAAGGGAGAGAGAAACAGTGATTGGTTTCTCTACTTATGTATGCATTCATTGGTTGATTCTTGTATAAGTCTGACTGGGGATAGGACCCACAACCTTGGTGTATTGCGACAATGTTCTAACCAACTGAGCTACCTGGCCAGGGCTTGAATTTGTCTTAGGTCGGGAAAAACTAACATGTTACAGTGTCAAAGGAAGTAAAAACCGACTTCACTGTCAGTGGTAGGAAGTTATCATTACTCTGGACAAACTTTAATCTTATGTCTTGCAGTCTGTATTCAAAGAGAAAAAAAATTACTTCTTGGCTCCTTTCCTTCCTTGTACCCAGACAAAGCAACGTGTGCTTGGAAGAAAGCCGTTTCCCCACAACACAGACTGGGACAAATTTTCCTTTGCTGCTCTGCTTCCCTAGCCAGCTTACACTCCAGCTCTCGACGTGTTTCCTTGTCTTCGTTCAAAAACTGGCAAAGCCCTCATCTCCTCCTGCACTTTCTGACTTTAGAGAGAAAATAGGAAGTACCGTGAACTTTTTCAATTGTCCTGACACCAAATCTACAATCCTCCCCGTACCAGTGCCCAGCTTTGAGGCTTCTGCACTCCTACTGCAGTGATGCTCAAAGCCAAAGCTAATCTCTTCAACTGTGCACAGGGATATTGTGCAAACAATTCCTTCACATCCTCCTCCTCATCATCCTCGGTCTACTGGCTCCTTTCCATCAGCATCTAGTTGTACAGATGTGTTTAACCTCCCCGTCTTTAACAATAGAAAAGCAGGACTGCTTTCCTCCTCTTTTCAGACAGACCTGGAGTGGCACAATTCCTCACCCCCTTACATTTCAACCTTCTTTAATCCGTATGCTACTCTCACCATTCTACAAAAAATTCTCAGATCACTAATGATTCTTATTTTATTAGTCCTCCTAGCAACAATAAAGCCTCCTTTTTAACCCCCTCTTCCTTTATTCCTAGTTTTCCTAGTACTTCTCTGACCACTCTTTCTTATTTGCCAGTTTCTTCCCCACTTGCTATGGATTCTCAGGGTTTTGTCCCAAAAGCCCTCTTCTTGTTGTGTGCAAACTTCCTAGTTTCTCCCATCGGTTTCCCAGCCAACGATAGATTTCTGCACTTAAGACCTGTACTTCCTCTCCTGAACTCTCTCAAATTACCTCAATATCATTTACCAGCCTTCTAGACATCTTCCCCAATATATTTCGTAGGCAACTCAAACCTGACAAATACTAAAGCTCACATCATCTCTACCCATCAGAACTGCTCTAGCAGCACTTCCCGCCACAGGAAGTGGCTCTACTGCCTCACCCAGTTCTAGCTAGAAATCCAGGAGCCATCCTTGAATTGTCTCTCTCACACTCACATTTGTTAATCTGCAAATCATGTTATTCTACATCTTAAATGTCCTTTAAATCCACGAGGATTTCTATTGCTAATGCCACCACACTAGTTCAAACAACCAGCACCACTCACCTGGACCACTACAATAGCTTCTCAAGTAGTCTCCCAGTATTCACACATACACTGCACCCTCAAATCCATTTCACACACTACTAACACTGCATCAAAGCTCTACGTAATGTGGGCCCTTCCTGCTTCCCCTGCCTCTTTACAAGCTAGACCACTCTTACCCTAGTTTTCTGTGCTGCAGCTCTGCAGACCCTCTTCCAGTTCCTCCAGCACACACATTCTTTTCTCCCTGTTATGTCTTCCTCTTGCCGTTTCCTGCTCTGACCTTCCCACTGTGCTCATCAGGGAAACTCCTATGTAATCTCTCCCTCAGGGAAATAGTCCCTGATGCCCCGGACTAGTTTGTTTTCCTTGTTTAAACAATTACCTAGAATCATGAATCATTTCCATGTGCCCAAATCACCTCAGTTTTGGTGGTGAATCTTTCTTACCTCTAAACTATAAAAGCTTTGGAGACCAGGCACCATATCTGATTTGTTCACCATTGAATCCCAGCTGCTTATTATAGTACCTGGCACATAGACACAGGTTATTTGTTGAATGAATAATTGCAAATGTAGAAGTAATTTATTTTTTTTAAATACAGTCCACCATCCTTCCAAGACATTGCAGCAGAAGTCAAAATACCATGTTAATCAGCATAGTATTTCATGCTTGCATAAGACCAAGCTATGTAGGGGAGGGTTTGATGAACTTAAGCAACCTGACAAAAAATAAGGAACTCACTCAACATGTAAACGCTAATCATGGACATCTCTTCAAATTATCTGCTGATTGCTTAGAGATTTTTTTGTACATTTTACATAGCTGTAATCCATGTGTAAGCACTATTTTAATTCTGCTTTTTATGAATTCCCACACTTAACCATTGCTTGTTATATTTGAAGATAATACGGGGTTACATCAAGTTAATAGATCATGATTTTCTTTAGCCATTTTCCAATTATTAGACTTTTTGGTTAGTTCTCATGTTGTTATGAATAATAATGCTGCAGAAACTCTTTTTTAAAAAGCTGATTTGAGAGAGAGAGAGAGAGAAACACTGATTTGTTTTTCCACTTACTTATGCATTCATTAGTTGATTCTTGTATGTGTTCTGGCAGGATCAAACCCCCAATCTTGGCGTAGCAGGACAGTGCTCCAACCAACTGAGCTACCTGGCCAGGGCAAAAAACTCTTCATAAATAACTTTCCATTTCAAAGTATCTCCTTGAGGAATATAAAAGTGGAATTGAGACATCAAAGCATATGACCAATGTATATCTCTTCATATAGATAGCCAGAGAGTTCTCAGAGGAAAGAATCAATGTGTAATATCATTAAAAATATATAATATAGGTCTATATCTAATCCCATGGAGCCCTATCAATATTGGGTCTTATACTAGTTTAAATTTATTTCTTGAAGTTTAGTAGAGAGTAACTAATATTTATTGAGCTCTTTCTATGTGCCAGGGATTTCTAAAGATTTGACATGAATTTTCCCATTTAATAATCACCATAAGCCTGTGAAATAGATACTATTATCATCCCCCTTTTAGAGATGAGAACACTGAAGCTTTGAGTTGCCCAAGTTAAGTAAATTGACGAGGTTTAAATATAGATGAATTCAGAACCTGTACTCTTCCCCACCATAAGGTACTGCCCCTGGTTGTTGGTGGTAGTGGGGGGTTTTTTTTCTGTTTTATTTTCCCAAAAGGAAAAAATTACTGTTAAAAACAAAAACTGAATGTAGCCTTTGTGACGTTAGGAGTGTGGGGTAATTTATTGCTGGAAAGGTGGCTGTTTTGTTGAGGTAAGTATCTAGATGGACCTTTTGGCTGGGAAAGGTCAACCCCCTGGGTTTAGCCTGAGAGGGCCAGGGCGATACAAGGAAAGATCAGTTACTCCACAAAATAAAATTAGAGAAATATAAATTTTCATTGGATGCCCTAGAAAAGAATGAGCCTAGGAAAGAAAGAAATGGAGAGAGGTTGGTGAAAAGAACTGAGGTGGGATGCATGCCAGAACCACGGCAGGAGGCAGGGGCCTCCCGGAGGGCACGGCTGATGAAAAATGTCCTGAGATACGAGAGAATGACTGTTAAATTTCTATAAGCAGCCATGTATGCTTTGAATTTGAAGTTGTTTCCTGCTTTGTGCTATAGCCTTCCATTAACTCTGAATCTTCCAGGCAATTTGGGTACATCCAACCATCTTGGTGGTGGGCTATTTGGAGGGATGAAGAATGAGGAGTAGCACAGCATGAGCGAGAAAGTAACGGCCAAAAGGAGGAGGAGATAGAAGACAAGCAGGCTGTGTCACAGTCAGATCCAGGATACACAGAAGCAACCTTGGAAACCCTTGGAGAAATTGAGGTCTCAGGACTTCCCACAGTGGTTTGAAATGGGGCTCAGGTCATTTTGTGTTGGAGGAATGGCCTTTAGCCCTAGCCAGGTAGTTCATTTGGTTAGAGCGTTGTCCCGATAACACCAAGGTTGTGAGTTCAGTCTGGGTCAGGGCACATACAAGAATCAACCAATGAATGCATCAATAAGTGGAAAAACAAATCAATGTTTCTCTCTCACTCTCTCCCCCTTCTTCTCTCTCTCTAAAATCAATAATTTTTTTTTTAAATTTCAGCCATATTAGAAGAAGAAGAGGAAGAAGAAGAAGAAACAATGACCCTTAAACTTGAATTGTTTGGACTTGTTCCAGTGGGAAACTTCTAGGTTACAGTCAAGTAAGAAAGAACTTTTGCTGAGTTGTGATAAAAAAAAATGTGATTTATTAGCAGCATTTGTCAGTATCCTCTTTGATACACGGTAATTAGCTTCCAGAATCCCAGACTCTTCTGTTTTTCCTCCCACCTCATCAGGCGCTCCCCGGTGTCCTTGGCAAGGGCCTCGTTTCCTTGCGGGTCTTTTGTCGGCAGGTGCCACAGGGCTCAGGCCCCCGTCCTGTCGACACTCAGTTCCCCTAGTGACCTAATCGAGTCTCATGTTTTTAATACCATTCATATGTCAACAGGTTCCCAAGTTTATATCTCTCAGACTTCTCTCCTGAACACCAAACCCACACAGTCTATTGCTCATTTGACAATCCCCACTTAGAGGTCTGAAACGCATCTCAAACTGAACATATCCAATACTGCATTTCTGATCTTCCTTCCAAAAACGGCACCACTCATGGCTTTCTTCTTTTCAGTCAGTGGCAACTGTATCCATTCTTTCAAGCCAAAAAACATGGAGTTACCGTATATGACTCTTTCTGTTATACTCCATCTTTAATTTGACAGGAGATTCTATTGTGTTTACATTTAGAATATATCCAGAATGTTTCCATTTCCACCATTTCTGCTTCTACCACCCTAGTCAGAGCCGCCATCCACCCTCACCCGGATTGCCACAGGACTCTTCTTCCTGCTTCCTCCCTTCCCTCCCTTGCAGCCAAGGGTGAACCTTAAAAAACCTGTATAATTTTAAGTTCATTGTTCGCTCCCCTGCTTTCCATTTTATTCAAAGTAAAACCCAAAATTCTTAGAGTGGTCTTACACTATTTCCCCCTCCCCACGACCCTGTGCTGCCCACTGCTACCTCTGTGACCTCATTTCCTAGTTCTGCCCCCTCATTCTCTGTCTTCAGCTGCACCTGCGTCTTGGCTGTTCTCAAATAAGCCAGGCACCCTCCCGCCTTAGATCTCTGGTGTCGGCTACTCACTCTGCCTGGAATGCCCCACAAAGTTATTCTCTCACTTCGTAAAATACTAACTTCTCAATCAGACCTTCCCTGACCATCCTCTTTTGACTGTGATTCCTCATCAGTATTTCTAATTCCCCCCTTTTTTGCTCTAGATTTTTCTTTTATCCTTAGTACTTATCACCTTCTAACATACTACATAATTTATCTTTATTGCTTATCATCTTATCTCACTCCCCTCACCACTAGAACATATAACCCCCATGGGGACAAAGATCTTTACCTGCTTTGTTCATTAATGTATCCTAAGTATGTAGTTCAGTATCTAGTCCACAGCAGGCACAGTAGGAAATCTGTCATCCCTAGCAACAGAATGAAATTCTGAGTCCACAATATTGTACAACACAGGCATTTTTCCTTTAGACCAGGGATCGGCAAACTTTTCCTTAACAGGCCAGACAGTAAATGGTGCAGTTTGAGGACTGGGTGGTGGTCTCTGTTGTTCCTACTGAATGCTGCCTTTGGACCTCCAGGGCAGCCAGAGACTGCACAGAAACAAGTGCGAGTGGCTGTGCTCCGGTAAAACTGTTTACAAAAACAAGCAGGCTGCCAGCAGGCAGTACTTCACCGATTTAGATAAACATACAACCAGGGAGAAACAAGATTTTAGATAGGTGAATGCAAACCTAGCAGAATTACAGATCAGTAGCTTCTCTGCCCAAGACAGATTGGGCATTCCTTATTCAAAGTGGCCACTGAGTAAGATGTGATTTGGGGGTGGGGTGGGGAGAGAGAAAATCCTGCTACCAGCTGCCTTCTTGCTATTGAGCAGTCTAGAGCACATTATCTGTAGCTTTGGAGTATCCTCCAGAGGCTTCTAATACACAGAATGATCTGCTTCTAAAGCCTCTTGCCTCCATGCCATTAAGTTCTTTGGCACTGATGATGGATTTCCTGTGGCAAAGGAACCATTTTTACTTTTGTCAGCTATTCTAAAAGTCAATAGGTTGATGCAGTTGGTTATGGAAGATACTTGCTAATATTCTGAGGCCCAGGCCCTGATCTCTTGCCATCTAAACTAGTGATTCTCAGTCAGGGACATTTTCCCCCTCTAGGGACGTTTGGCAATGTCTGGAGATGGCTTGGGTTGCCACAACAGGGGTGGAAGGTGCTGTTGGCATCAGGTGAGCAGAGGCCTAAGATGTGGCTAAGCGCCCTACGAGGCAGAGGGTGATCACCCATAACAAAGAATGTAGGCCAGAAAGTCAGGTGCTGCTGAGGTCGAGAGACGTATCTAGACTATTCTGCTGGGCTTTGAATCTACCTTGTACTCCACTGCCAGACCAATATTCTTAAACCATGGAATTTATCCATCACTCCTGAGCTCTAGTAGCTCCTCATTGCCTGAAAAAGCAAGTCTCTTCTTCTCATCTTGGCATTTAGACCCTGAGAGATTTTGCCCACTTACATACTTGTTCCCCAGCAGTACTCTGCTTCTCCCAAGCTTTCATCTGCACCATCCTCCGCACCACCACCCTTTCACCAATGTTCCCCTCAAGACACATTATGTGAGGATCCTTCCCACAGCTCTCCTCCTACCCAAATCTTACTCACGCTCTGAAACCCACGTGCTCTGCACACCCCTCTGCTACTGAGTCAGTCTGTACCTCTCTCTTTTGTACTTAGCATGACCTCACGTGTCTTACACTGTTCTATAGCTATTCCTTTTATCTCGTCCCTTTGATAAACTCCTTGCAAGGGTCCATATTGTATTTGGTCTCAATCACTACAACCGAAGGTGTGCAAACTATATTGTCATATTAATAGTTTCTTGTATTGAGAGTCAAATGAGATGAGTATAAAAAGCACTTTGTATAGGGTCTGGTACTCAGTGAAATGCTCAGAAAATTATAGTGTCATGGTATCTGTAGATGCATACATTCCAGAGCCCATAGAAAGTGCTAAATAAGTCTCTTAAGTGTAGTCACATACTGGAGAGAGTGTGCATTCAGACTAGCCTGGTTTTTGGTATTTGCAACTGAGAGCAAAGAAAGACTTCCATCAGAAACCCTGTGCCAATGAACACACCGTCATGCTAGAGTGAATCCAGGAGCAGCGGGTGTCACATTTTCCCAAAGTGGTGCCAGAGCCAACATTTTTGCATGTAACAAGTTAATGAACAGCTTGTGAGTGACACTTTGCCCACTCTGACCCAGTCTAGAAGGCTCCCTATACAGTAAGATATGAATATGCCATGCTCCGCTGTGTTGGGGTCCCAGCTGTGTCCTCCTGAGTGCTTTCACTCTTGACCACTGGAGGGTCTGACGGTGGGATGAGGTGGCCGTTGAGGGCCTGGCCTTTCTCCACGCGGAAGAGGCAGCCTTGTTTCAGATCCTGGGAGAGAAGAGAGTGGGGCATGGTATTCCAAGCAGCCCAGGTTTGGCTTTGGGCCAGGCAGTGAGTGGCAAACAAGAAGAAACACATTCCAGGAAGGCAAGGAGCCCTGCCAACTCGCAGGCAGCCCAGCAAGAAGGGCCTGCCGGGCGCCAGGTGCTCCTGCACTCTGTGGTGGTCAGGCGCACGGGGGTGGATCTGGGTTTCTCTGGATTGTCGTCTCAGAGGCTTAACCATCTCCCTCCCTTTCTGCGGTCAGAGGACAGCATATGTAACTGTTAAATTCTTCTCTGCTCTGGGGTCCAGCCCCTTATCGCTAAAAGAAGGAGGAGGGGAAAGGGTGTTGTTGCCTCCTGAAATGACACTGCAGGAACCAGGTTTCTGTCAGTCTGTGCTCTGAGTGAAAGGAGATGCTCCTGACAAGGAGGGTGAAAGCCCAAGATTTCTGTGCCCTTGTTGGGAGAGAAGCTGCGCTCTCAGCCACCCCTGTGGACTTCACGTCCTCAGGCGCAAACACACATGTTTGTTCCTCGACACCTCCATTCTTCCTTCCCCCAGCCTGACCTTCAGCAGGTCTGGAGGGTCCTTGGCAATGTGTTCCTTTCAGAATCACCTGGGGCCTTTCTCCGGGCTGTGTGAAAGAAGAGAGAAGCGGAGAAGAGAAAGCCCCAAAAGGGAAGAAATGGCAGGGTGGTGGCCCTGGACCAGGCCTGGGCGCATTTTCACCCCAAAAGAGGACAGAGGGGGCATTTCTTTGAAAAAGAAGAATGAGGTCTGTTCCTCCTTGCCTGGGCTCCAGTTCCTGTTGGGCTTTTCTGCCACCTAGTGGCCTGGTTGGCATTTCCTCCTCTGGGAGACCAGCCTAGGGATCTGGCCTCTGTCCTGGCCTAGACAAACCAGGGAGCCTTTTCTGAGAAGCTTCTCTGCCCTAGCACGCCCTGATTCTGCAGCCCATCAGCTAGGACAGAGGAGCAGCACAGATTCACACCCTCACCCGGCTCCATACTGTCCTAGTGCCATGGCCAGCAAGTAGGAGAGCCAGGCGTGGCGTGGCTGGGCGCCTGCCTGGGCAGAGCAGTGTGTTGCTCCCAGGACACTGTTTTCCCAGCTGCCCTCATTCCTGAACACCCTTCTCACTGTAATGCCTGCGCCTCCTCACACCTGGCTACAGCCCTTGTTCCAAGACTAAAGCTCCTGCAGTGCATCGGTATACGAATTCTTTCTCTCCCTTTCTCCAAATTTAAGGCAGTTGTTTCTCCCTTGTAGTTAGCCCATCTCAACTTAAAAGTATAAACATAAAATTGAATGTCCTCTCTGTGACGCTGCTACTATAAACCAGTCCCTGGGGATAGTGAAAAGAGGGTATGTGTAGATTATCAGCTGAGTTTTCCTGCACTTTACACCCACAGGTTTGTCTCCTTTAGCAAAAGGAAGCACTTGGTTTCTGCATCCACTGATCCCACCAGCTCCAAACTTTCAGATCTGAGCTGCAGTACCCAGGGATTATATAAAACTCAAACTCCCTTCTGTCTACCCTCCAACCTTTTTTTTTTTAATTGTAAAATACACATGAAATTTTCTGTCTTAGCCATTTTAAATGTATAGTTTCATAGTTCAAAGTACACTCACATTACTATGCAACAATCACTACTACCAATCTCCAGAGCTTTTCTCATCTTGCAAAACTGAAACTCTGTGCCCATGAAACAGTAACTCTCCACGCCCCGCCCTGCGGCCCTGGGCAACCACCACTCTACTTTCTGTTTCTATGGATTTGCTCACCCCAGGTACCTTATGTAAGTAGAATCATGCAGTTATTTGTTTTTGTGTCTGGCTTATTTCACTGAGCACGATGTCCTCAGTGTTCATCCATGTTGTAGCTTGTGTCAGAATGCCCTTCCATTTTAAGGCTGAAAACACTGTATGCACACACCACATTTTGCTCATCCACTCGTGTTGATGGACCTTAGTTTGCTTCTGTCTTTTGACTATTGTGGGAATACTGCTAAGAACATTTATGTACAGATAGCTGTTTGAGACCCTGCTTTCAGTTCTTTTACACCTAGAAGTAGTATTACTAGGTCACAGAATAGCTCTATTTTTAATTTTTTAAAGAACTACTATATCTTTTTCACAGTGGCTACATCATTTTACATTCCTATCCACAGAATATGTGTTGCAGTCTCCCCACATCCTCACTGACATCTGTTGTTTTCTGTTTCTTCGACAATGGCTATCCTAACAGATGTGAAGTGGTACCCGATCGTGGCTCTGGTTTGCATTTCCCTAATGATTAGTGATGCTGAGCATCTTTTCATGTACTGGTTTGCCATTTGTGTGTCTTCTTTGGAAAAATGTCTATTCAAGTCCTTTACCAATTTTTTTTAAGGTTTTATTTATTTGCAGGGAGTGGGGGGATGGAGGGAAAAAGAGGGAGGGAAACATCAATATGAGAGAGAAACATTGATCAGTTGCCTCTTGTATGCTCCCCGAATGGGGGCTGAATCCGCAACCCAGGCATGTGCCCTGACCAGGAACTGGTGATCTTTCACTTTGTGGAAAGATGCTAAACTAATTGAGCCACACAGGTCAGGGCCCTTTACTCGTTTTTTTAAAGATTTTATTTATTTTTAGAGATGGGGGAAGAGAGGGAGAGAAACATCAATGTGTGGTTATCTCTCACATGCCCCCTACTGGGGACCTGGCCTACAACCCAGGCATGTGCCCTGACTGGGAATTGAACCAATGACCCTTTGGTTCGCAGACCGACACTCAATCCACTCAGCCACACCAGCTGGGGCCCTTTACCCATTTTTAAATTGGGTTGTTGGTTGTGGTCATTGAGTTGACCTCTTCAACCTCTTTTCATGTCACTGTTCCACTTAATTAGTATCCTAGAGACGTGTAGATGGTCTCTTTCTCAAAGGCATAGACACTCTTTCCTACCTTTTGTAGTTGCTGATCCATTTGCCAGGAATGCTTGTGTTTCGGCTCCACCCATCGCGGGCTCCTCATTCTTTAAGAACCAGCTTAAATGTCACTTCAGAGAGTCTTTCCTGACCACCTATCTAAAGCCATCTTGCTAATTTAACCTCATATCACTGTTTCTTTCCTTCCTGGAACTTAATCATAGCCTGCAATTACCTCATTTGTTTGCATATTTACTTGGAACTTACATTTACATGGAACACAAGTGCCAAGGAGGTGCAGAGACACTGCCTAACTGGGTCATGGCGACAGTCTGGGGCTCCACGTAGTAGCTGGCCCATGGTCTGGGCTCCATATTTACAGAATAATTCCTACTAGAGGGGGCATCCAGGGAGAAAGCAAGGTGATGTGTGGCCCCAGCTGGAGTGTAACCTGCCAAAGCTAGGCTGGATATAAACCATGGGCATTGCTTTAGAGTTGCCCCAGAGAAATGGGGTGTCGTCCTCCGTGTCCCCCCAACAGAGACAGACGGATGGTTCACTGTGGCCACCCTTACCCTTTGTCATGTGCCTGAAGTATGAGTTAGCTCAGCTAAAGTCCTGTGAGGTTTGCAGAGTATTTGGGATTCTAGGAACGACTTGAGCTTTTTCACTCTCCTTGGTGCCAGATATGTCAGTGACAGCACCTTTAGTGAGCAGTCAAAAGGTAAAAATGAACTTTCCATATTACAGGCACTAGCAAAATCAGAATTTTTTTTTATTTAAAACTATTTTCAAAGGCTAATGCCATAGTGAAACAACCCAAGAACAGTTGAACCAAACTCTCAGGGAATTAGAGGAACACCAGCCAATACAAGCAAGTCTGGATAAACACACGTGATTTATAAATGAGCACAAGAGAGGTACTCAGGCCTCAGAGAACCAGGCTGGGTGACAAAAGGGAGAAACAGAGAAAGGACCCTCCAGAGGCGCAGGCGCAGCCATACCACTCAGAGCCCTGGACCTTAGAGGGCCTCCCAAGCCATCTACCCTACGGCATGCCTCTTGCCCTTTCTGAGCCGGGGGCACGGCTGTGTTCATCAGCATCACAGCCACCTATGATTTGGCACCTCTCGGGGCCTCTGGGTCAACTTAGCAAGGCTCAGAGAATGGGTCTGCTCTCCCCACCCTTCAGCAAGGACCAGGGAGGGGAGACTCTAGGGAACGTACTATTAAGTCCCTGAAACAGGAGAAAAGGAATGATGAAGGGGGCTGGTTTCCAAAAAAGGGTGAGTATTCACCCAGTGTGGCACAGTAGAACTTTACCTGAGACATACAGTTTTGGTGCAAGCAACCCACAAGGCCAGGCCTAAAACTTAATCCTAGACCCTAGACCCTAGAGACCTGCAGACTGAGCTTAGGGAGTTGTACTGTCAGCCTCTCCAGTCCCCATTGGGGTTTGTCATAAGCAGGGTAGATGACCACAGCTCTGTAGTAAATGATTTCCACTTGGATTTCTCCCCAGTTAACCTCTCAGGTATCTGAAAATGGGAAACAGTGGCCATTTCTGACACCACTCACCTCATCACCAGTGACTTTTCCTGATCCCACTGGCCTCACCGCAGGCCTTACAGAACTTCCCAAGTCACTGGGGTAGCGAATGGGGCCCCTGGGGGAAGCAGGCCAGAGTTCTGAGATACAGAGCAGCTTTTCAGACTAGAGGAGACCTTGACGGACAAGGAGAAATCTCTAAATCAGAGCCACAACTGTTTACACTTAACATCCCCTCCCTCTCTTTCCCCCAAAGGTGTCAGACTGACTGCCTTGTCCCCTGCACTGTACCAGAACCACTTTGGACACCTCCACCTTTTGCACGGAGAACAGAGGCTATGGAGTGGCTACAGGTAATGCAGGTACCATGCCCAGGCCCCAGCCATGCCTCCCCGACAGGTTGCTCTTGGCAATGCCAAAGATGCAGGCAGTGGGGCAGAGAGAACAAAGCAATACCTCGGATCAAAGCCACCACCCTTGTCATACCTACTTTCCACCTGCAGCACTTTGGAAATGTGTGTGCACACCAGGGGGAGATCTGGTGCCAGTCTGAGATCAAAGGCCCTGCTCCCCTGTCCCACAAGGAAGTGGCAGCTAAGGAATGGAATGCCAGCCCTCTGTTCTCCTTCACAGCCCCTGCCACTGCCCCTGCCCCGGCAGTGTCCTCCTCGCAGGGTCAGCCAGCTTCCTCATGAGGGGCCAGGACAGAGCCTCAGCACACTTTTTATTTTAAACTTCATCCAAGGACATGCTTATTGATTTTAGTGTGAGGGGAATGGTGGGGGAGAGAGAGGGAGAGATGTATTAATGTGAGAGAGAAACATGCATCCGTTGCCTCCCACACGTGCCCTGACTAGGGACTGAACCTGCAACCCAGGTATGTGCCCTGACCGGGAATAGAACTCGCAACCTTTTGGTTTCCGAGATGATGCTCCAACCAAGTGAGGTACACTGGCCAGGGCAAATATTCCTTTCTTGATGGAATCCTGGCCACAGGCCCTTCCCTCTCCCCTTCATAATTTGCCCACACCTCCCTCCAGTCTGCCCTAGTCCTGAAAGGTGGGTACCTGGACCCCTGCAGAGAAGTCCTGTGGGCCAAAGAGCAGGGACTCTTTGTATGTGGAGAGAGAACAGAGCCCACACTCCTGGTCTGAGTGCTGGCGTCGCTCCCAGCACTGGACTGAGCCATGTGACAAAGAGCTGCCTCTCACATGTCAAAACATGGCCTCTGTCCCTTGGTGTGGCCCCTAGTGCTCTGCCTGTGTGCCAGAACTGTTTCTGAGGAACAAGGTAAATTTTTTTTTTCACTGAACTGGTTGCTGAAGCTTAGTGTACAGGATTCCTCCATTGGTTCTAAAAATCTGGCTTTTTGTCTGAGTTCAAAAATTGTAGGAGCTTTTTAAACAGATACTTCAGTTCACTCAGAGGAAGCAGAAGAGTCAGGGGAAGAGGAGGGGTTCTGGGCTATTTTCCTTCATAGTCAGTCCCAGCGCAGCAGCAGCGTCATGGACCCAAGGGGGCCGCTGATGGACCCTGAGCACCCAAGGCATTCTTCTGGGCGGAGTGAGGACAGAGGCCGAGAGGCTGTTACCTGCACACAGGAGAGATGCCCAGATCAGAGAAAGGGCCTGGATGGTAGAAAGGTCAACGAAGCCTCCCCTCCTGACCTCGTAAAGTGGGTCGGGTGGGGTCTGCACACCCTGCACACTCTGCCCAGCCTTGCTTGGGGCCAGCCAGCCAGATTGTGGAGGGCAGGGCCAGCCCAGCGAGGGTCACAAGCAGCCTGGCTGTAGGTTTTAGTCCCTGTCCTTAGCCCTGAATCCCAGAGGCACTGGGAAGAGAAAGGGGCATCACCTGTGCCCAGGGACTGGGCCGTCCCAGTTCAGGGAGCACAGCTGCTGTTCCAGCCGGGAGATGCGGAATGCCAGATAGGATGAGGACGCGACCAGGAAGCAGATCCTGGAGGGAAAGGGGCAGGGGGGCTGAATCTCTCTTCTAGAAGAGGGGCATTTTTAGAGGCTCACCAAAAGTAGGAGCGGGACTGAGCTACTCTGGCAACTGGAAGAATTACAGAACCCCTCACCCCGCAGCCGCAGTCGAGCCTGCGACCACATGGGCGTGCTGAGACTCCTGTCCCTGGAGGTGTCCTCAAGGCCCAGCAGGAGTTCGGGTTCTTCAGCTGGTCCCGCCTTCCCTCTAACCAGCCACCTTGGTCCGGCACCTCCTCTGGGAGAGTAAAATCACCCTCTAAGGAGGTAGGCCCCAGCCAGCTGAGTTAGGGGAAGGCAATGAGGCTAGATGAGAGGAAGCCAGGGGCTGGCTATTCATGACACAGCCCACCCAGCTCACTGCCCGAATGGCGGCTTTCCCCTAGTCTGTCTGATGCCGGCCCTCCCCAGTTCGGTGCAACTTGTCCTTTTCCCAACAGTTTCATATCCTGCCCTCCTCTAACCCTAAATTACAGGGTTGTAAAAATAAAAACTAGAGATACTCTGTCTCACCACAGAAGGGTCTGCCAGGTAACCTCCAGACACCACCCAGGAGCTTCTAGTTGACTCAGAATCTTCCCCTCGCTCTTGACAGTGACCTCCCCACACACCAGGGCCCCTGTTCCAAACACCCAGACAGCCAGATGGGTCTACCCCCTTCCCTAATACAGTCACCTACAACACAAAGAAGACCTTGAGGAGCCGGTAATTCCAGAGCCTCAGTTCCTCGTTGCTCCTGGGCTCCTCCTCCAGTGTGTCCTGCTCACAGGAGGCATTTTCTGCAGTGAGAGAGCAGTTAGTCACCTTCCTGGGACTGGCAGGGCCCCAGCTCAGCATGGGCATGCCCATGTTCTGCCATCCTCTGAAGCAGCTGGGACTCTTGGCTTGCCCTATGGACTTGGAGGAAGAAAGGAACAGCTCTCAGAAGCCCTGCTGGCCGTGATGACCCCTTTACACAGAAGTGAGAGGAGGAGAAGCCTGGTTTTTGCCTGCCGCTACTGTGTACAAGCCCCCTGAACTCACCAGACCGAGGGGGTTTCCTGGAGAGGAACAGGCTATCCGGGGAGTCCACGGATGCCCGAGGGGCACAGGGGATGCTGTCTGGGTGGGACAGGGACCTCGAAGCAGGGCACACTTTTCTCCACTTCATCTCAGGGATGAGGACTTCCTGCAGGGAAAGCAGGAGAAGCTGTCCCATCATGACCCTTGGGATCTTACTTGCCCTAAGGGGCCCATACCAGCTTTATCAAAGCTTTCTTGACATATTACCAACGCAGATGCACAGCATAGCATGGAAGCAGATGCCCAGGAGGGGAACCACTGCCAGGGCAACCATGGCCTCTCCTATCTGTTTCCTTGCTGTGACCAGCTGCTCTTCCAGGGAACAATGTCTTTGCAGACTGCTAGTGTAGAGCCACAGCAGGATCCAAGATGTGAGACCACCCAAGTACGTGCTTGGGTCAGCTGAGTCCAAGAAGGCTCAGCACAACCTGTCTCAGGTGGGATAAGTCATGACTCCTAATCTGGACTCTTGGCCTAAGCACGTCACTGGTCTTGGCAGTGGGCACTTAAGGTCCCCGTCAACAAAAATGGGAACATCACCTTCTGTCTCCCTACATGGCATTGTGCATACTGCATGCTTGGCTGACTGCTTAATAGTTACTGAAGGAGGCTTCAAACACCACCATGGGGCCACTTCCACCTCCCATCCCTGCTCTAAAAACTCAACTCTGCCTACCCAGAACCCCAGCTGACAAAAGAAACTGCTAGAATCTCAGCAGGTCTAAAACGAGTCTCAGTTCTGCAGTAATAGCCTTCAAAGTTCTTCTCCAGGGATATCTCTATCCTCTAAAAGGCCCCCCTGACTTTGATAAAAGAAAAAGGATGGGTCACTGGTTCTGTCCCTATAAAGGTGTGGGATCCGATCTGGACTGTTCTGAGGGCTAAATATCTGTTCTGCTCACAAGGCAAGCAGATCTGCCCAGGACCTGGTGCCTCTGCATGGTATAGGGTGTGGTGGGTCTAGGAGACCCCTGATACAGCACGGCTGCTGGGTCTTGAGCTTGGTGCCTCGGTTGTGTGTCATGGCCCCTCCCTGCCTGGAAGGCCTGAGCCTCAAGCCACAGGCAACCCCAGCCAGCAATGGTCACTCCTGACCTCAGCTCTCACCAGGGACTCGCACTCAGGCTCCTCTGGAAATTCTCTTACACTCAGACTCTTCTTGCTGGAAGGCTGAGGAGGAAAGGGAATAGGGGTGACTTGTCCATTTGGAACAGCCATGGTCAGGCATGGCAAGGCATTAGCTTGCCTTAAGAGAGCTCTACCTCCCTTTTGGATCAGATGGAGCCTAGCTCCCAGCATTTGCAGGGGTGCCCGATTTAATGCTAGAGCAGAGGGGCAAGTCCAAGGCAACTCCTCTCCCGAGCTGCTGCCGCCCCTCCCCTTCCACACCTTACGCTCCAGGGAGCTACAGGCATCCAGGGAAGCAGCCCATGCTGCCATCTGCCTGTACACTGAGGAAGCAAGCCCAGGGGAGGGCATACATGTGGGGACACACCAGGTCCAGCTGGCCTCACAGAGGCATGCTCACAAATACACACAGTCCAAGGATGGCCTCTGACACAGAGGCTGAGCCCATTACTCTCCTCTCCCTGCCCCTGTTCCCTGTGCTCAAGAAATGGGCCGATCTCCCCAACAGCCTCATTCCCAAGACCTCAGTCCGGGCCGGAGTAGCCTCCCTGCCTCACTCCTCCTTCTGAGCTCCATACCTGTAGGTGAGTGCAGACCCTCCTCAGCATGTCATACACACTGTCCCGGGAGAGCAGTGACACAAAAACATACTGGGACAAGGGAAGAAAACAAAGGGGTGGGGTGAGTAAAGACTTGGGAGTGTGCGCAGCCCGGCTGCGGGGGTGGGAGACTGGCGAGAGTGCAGCTTGGAGACACAGACCTTCTGGCTCGTGTTGGTGGTGATGGCCAGGCCATTGGGAAGGAGCCGTGCCATCTTGTGTTTCTTGATCATTTGCACAGACACCACAGGAATGACCACCTTCGGGGGGGAGAAACATGCTGCTCTCAGGACTCATTCCCAAGGACGTTGTCCCTTTGCTTCTGGCACAGGGCCCCAGCCCTAGCCGGCAGTGAGCCAAGCACGGGTACCAAGGAGAAGCCTGGCCACACGTGGCAGAGAATGCCTGGAGCTTCCCCTTCCCATGCAGGCTTCCCTTCCAGCTGTCCCCCGCCGCGCCCAGCCCCGGCAGCACATCACTCCAGGCTTTCACCCTCTTACCCAAGAGGCCAAGGATGCGGCTCTGTTGAACCTATACCCTAGTGATGGACTTCCCTGAGCTACTTCCTGACCACAGTTATGGCTGCCCCTAAGTGTGACATCCCACTCTGATTCTGAAGGCATTTCAGAGGCAGAACAATTTGGCTGAGAACTATTCAGGCCAACTCAGGCCAGATGTAGAGGTGAGGCCCCTGTTTTGGAAGGGGCAGCACTGACACCAGGCAGGATGCTGCACGGCCGCTCATCCAACCAGCAAGCGGCGAGACAGGCGTGAGAAAAGGCATGCCCATGGGGTGGGGGCTATCTCTTCCCTGGGCTGGGGCTGGACCCTCACTGGGCTGTAACAGACCTTGCCATTCTTTACTACCTTGATATCCTTGCCAAAGAGGCTGGCATGGAAGCAGAGCCAGTTGGGGGAGATATAGAGCCGGCCCTGGAGAAGGAGGTCCCTCTGGAGAGCGCAGGAGCACACTGGGAAGTCACAGGAGAAAAGACCACCATGAGGGAGGTCAATCAGGAAGCCCCAGGGCCTGGGTCCTCACCCTCAAGAGTCCAGAATCCAGCCTCAGGAATGGTCTTCCTCAGACCCCCACTTCCCAAACAACCTGTCCCCAGTACCCCAAGAGTCCTGACTGCCCCCACCCCATGCCAGCAGACTGCTAGATGTTTCCTCTCTCTCCTTTCACACTCCGAAGGGCCTGGGCAGGTTTCTGCCCTGGTGCCCCCAGCCTGGATTCTCACTGCCTCAGGGAGAATCCCTTGCCGTGCCCGCCCTGCCCGCCCTGCCCACTCTGCCTGCAGAGAGGACTCCCACAGGCTCAAGGAGAGGCCCAGGCAGGAAAGAATAATCACTGATAAGAGCAGAACAGATATAAGATTTGGAAGCCCTGACATTTCCTCAAGAAAACTTTCATAAATTCAACTTCAGACCCAAACCAGCCTAGTCTTCTCACACTTTTGAAGAAAAATGGACCAACCACATCCAAAGGGCAGCCAGTTCCCATTTCTAAAGTGTGAGGCCAGTACCTGGGCCTCGGGCACTGTGGGCGCCTGCCCGGGCATGCAGGGGAGATAGCTCACCTTTGAGAACCACCTCCTCTAAGGGGATGTCCTTGAACAGCTTATGGTATTGCTGGTTGTATTTACTCAGCAGTGTCTGCAAACACACGGGGTAGGGCTGAGAAGTCCTGGGAGATCACACACCAAAGGGGCCCTGCTCCAGGCACCAGGTCATGCCGCAGGCCCCCCAGGGACTGAGCATGAAGAGGCCGGTAAGTAGCCAGCGGGTGCAGAGGGCTGAGTTCTGAGCACAGCTTGTTCTCTGGTCACGCTGGGTGCTGACAGGCAGCCTATTCCTGGAAGGGAACTGCACCACTCCCACCCAGGAGGGGACACCATTCAGGTGCACTGGTGGCCAAGGAGCCAGCAGTCACTGAATTCAGGTTGTCCAGGGCCCCTCCCTTGCTGGGCAGTGAGAAGTCAGCCTTCACACACTTACCCCTTCTCGGCTGTATTTCTTGATCTCTTCACTCTTCAGGCCTTCTGGCCAGTGCAGACTGCAAAGGAGACATTCCATTCCAGGGGCAAGGAAACTTTGAGCCCTACCCATGCATCCTCAGTGCCAGTTCTGCCCTGGCTTCAAGCCAGAAGCTTGAGGCAGAGATTGGAGAAGGGCCCTTCTCTAGGGGCTACAGCACAGCGATAAGCACAGCGATAAGCACAGCAGCTGAGTAACTCGACCCTAGGGAAGGATGCTCCAGTCTGCACAGAGGGGCCACACAAAGGAGTCCCAGTGACCCCTCCCTCCAGACAGCTGTGAGCAGTGCCTCCCCCCGGGAGATTTGCTCAGCCTGAGCTTAGATCTCCCAGAGATGCTTAGGAGCCATCCACCTCTGGGTGTTAAAAACCCTTCCCTATTTCTCTGGCCAAGGGGTAAGCAGAGGAACAGAGTCAAGAATAAAGGAGTAGGAGGCACAGGGAGGAAAGAGAACCAGTCTGGGGAGTGGGTGAGATGGTGGTGTCAGACTCACAGCTCCGGGTCCTGACTATGAGCCATGATCCCAGCTGGGCTGCCCTCCCAGCAGCCTCCTCCTGGTGGCCTGGAGCTCTGCAGTGAGGTGTTCTGCAGACTCACCTGACCTCACAGAGGCTACCAAGGTTGGGGGAGAATGGGGAGGTGCTGAAACGCAAACCTTTGTTCTAGCCAAGTTGGCCTGAGGACAGGTGGGCAGGGGAGGAGGCTGGTAACCTGAGAAGTAGGGACTCTGCTAGGTCCCAGTGCACTGGGTCAGGCCTGGGAGTGTGAGGAAGAGGCCCTGGGCAACCTAGGCTCCACCTAACATCCTCACTCAGCCTTAAGGTCCCATTTCCAACAGGTCACCTCCCCAGGGCTTCCCACTCCCAGTCCATATGCCTATCTGACTTAGCAGGGCCTCACCTGGAGTCCTGGGGTGTCGGAACCCTGTCCAGTTTCTCTGAGCAGAACACAGGGCTCTTCAGAGAAGTCGTCTTCCCAAGCATCTGTTGGTTGCTAAGAAGAAATAGGTCCACGTTGGGAAGGGGGGCTTCATGGGAACCCCTTTCCCTACCAGCTCCACCATACCCAGGGCAGCTGCCTCTGCTTTCCACCCCAGACTAGCCCCACTATTCAGGGTGAGACTGAAGACACTGCAGCCCTCAGGTAGCAGCTCAGACAGGTGTTCTGGAACAGCCAACAGAGGAAGGAGTCTCACTAGTTGTCTTTCCTAGAAGTCTGAGTTCAGTTTATCAGTGAGCTGGAAGAAAATCAATCCACCTCATGCAGATGCCAGGCAGAATTAGGCCTCTGGTCCCACCCTTAACGCACACTGGGAGGGAGGACTCTGAGACTCACTCAAGGCTGAAAGCCAGATCTGAGCTTTACTGTGAATCGTCAGTTTCTGGGAAAGGACGCTGGACACAGGAGCCTCTTCAAAGCTGAGGAACTGAGGTGGCCTAGGGTGTGGGGGTGGATTCTAGAGAGCCCACAGGGAAATGTGGGCCAGGAGGGGAGGGGCTGCCCCACACCAGGAAGTCACCACTGGCTGCCTTTGGACAATCAGGGTAGTGCAGCCTGAGAGCCAATCCGTCTCAAAAACATCCCAGACTGAAGGCCCTGGAAGGAGGAGCCTCCTCTCCCTGGGAAGAGTGAGCTCCTCAATTGCCTTTGAGTTCATGTCTCCACTAAATGGCTCCAAATAATAGGGTTCCCAGCTTTCTGCCCCTCCAGGAAGACAGGCTTGAAATAATAAAGCCTGAGCAGTCAAATCGGGCCCAGGGCTAATGGGAAGAGAGGGTGGCCAACACGCAGAGCTGAGGCAGGACAGTGCGGTGGCGGGAATAGGTAACAGGCCCTGTGCAGTGGTCTCTCCCAGGTGAGGAGCTGGAACCCAGAGCCTGCCGATCACAGCCCTCAGTTGCTCTCAGCTCGGTGACTCAGGCAAGTCCAAGTTCTCTCCTTTAAGAACAGAGTTACAGACTCAGCAGAGATCTGCCAGGACTCTCCGAGATTATTTAGTCTGATTCCCACCCCTACTCCCCTGCCACCAGACCCTTGTACAGATTAGGAAACAGGCCAAGCATGGCACAGGCTGTACACATATCACAACCAAGTGACCTCACCTGCAAAATCAGCCCAGCCACAGCTCTGTGACCTGGTGGCCTCCACCCCAGATTTACGGAGGGTTTTGATATACACATCAACATACATTTCAAATCTTGCAAAGTGACAGATTGTAGTGATTTGACACTTTGACTCCCAAAGTTAATTTCAGAATTTATTTTGTTCCATCATTTCACATTTCACAGAGGCTTTTTCCCCTTTGATTTAAAAATTTTTTTTTCTTTCATTGATTCTAGAGAGAGGGGTAAGGCAGGAGAAAAAGAGGGAGAGAAGCATCAGTGTGAGAGACCCACAACCCAGGCATGTGCCCAAAATCAAGCCCATGACCTTGGGTTTGCAGGATGATACCCAACTAAGGGTGCCATACCAGCCAGGCCCCCCCCTTGTTTTTTTTAATGCTAATTATAGAAAAAATATAAATATAATGATCAAAATCACCCATAAGAAAAATATCCCCCCAAATCACCCAAAGATACATTGTGCATAAATTTATAATTTATGTGAGTGGGATTATGTATCATATAATTTGTATGCCCTATTTTTCTTTCTTAACATAATTTCATAAGAAATTCTCCATATCACTGTCACTGTTCTAAGATACAGTCTCAGAAGGGAAATTAGTGGATTGAGAGTGAACATTTCTCAGGTTCATTAGACTCACTTCCAAAATGCTTTCCAGACGCTTTACCAGTGGACACGGTCTTAGCACTGACTCAGGGTGCCCGCGTCCTTACGTCCAAGCCCTACACTGGGCATTATCTTTTTCTCACCTTTTGCAAATTTGATAGGTGAGAATGTATTGTTTTTATTTCCATTTCTACTTACTGGTAGGTTGAACACTTTTTCCCAAATATTTATTAACCACTGAAATGTGAATTCTCTGTAAGGATCTTCCTATTTTTCTTACTGATTTGTACAAAGTCTTTATTGATAATATTAATCCTTGGCTTATCATTTTTGCAAATATTTCCCCCAGTTAGTCATTTGTCTTTTAGTTTTGTCCGGTATTGTTGCTATACTTGTGTTTAAGTTTTGTGTGGTAGATTCTATCCGTCTCATCTGTCTGTCCCTTCTTTGCTTTGAGTGCTTTGACAAGAGCAGCCCGTAGGGTGGCACACATCCAGGTCAAACCACTGAGCCCTCAGAGAGAATCATCTGGGCAGCCCCTGACCCCACTGGGCCACCAGGGACGAGGAGGGCATGGGCTCCACCCTAAGGAACAAGCACTTGAGCCTGAAGACCAGGGGATAAAACAGGACCTGGAGGAGAAGGAGATGGAGCCTGGCTCGTGGTTTCAGAGGCAGGAAGACTGTTCCTCAGGCACTGGAGAGTGTGATTTGAGCTGGAGGGGCTGCCGGAACTCAGAGGCACGTACATTGTTGGGTGAAAGAATTACAGGAGGGCTCTGAGAGAAAAGGAAGCTGAGCCTTACCCATGGGGTAGGACTATGACCTTGCATAATCTCACTGTGCATGGATAATCATGCCCTTGCATGGATAGATTCTAAACCTCTCGCCTTTAGGTTTAAATGTGACTTTCTTGGGGAGGGGAGGCTTCCCTCGGCCCTCCACAGCCCAGGGTGGAGGCCCTGCTGGGGCTCTCCCAGCACCCAGATCACACCTGTCCTGCTACTGGGGTACTCTCGCTGTTCTCCTCCAGGGCTCTAGACCTGAGGGACCCTGCCTGCTCCACACTGACCCCCTGAGCCTGAACCCCAGGCTACATGCAGGCACACGTTTGAGGAATGACTGGGAGAAGACAGTGTAAGCAAGGTAAAGAGCAGAAGCTGGAGGAGCTACAGACCATGAGGACAACAAAAGAGGGCTGTGCACATTACCACGGCATCTCCATGAAGAAAATCACAGTAATAAATGGTGTCATTTGGGAACACACAACTTCCAAATATCTTTAAACTAAAAGTGACCCCTTTACTTGTGGTCAGTAGGATGGTTACAAGTCATTCCTTCATGTCCATTCATGAGCCAGCTCTCCTGGCTGTCCCGGCGAGGAGACCGCCCTGTGGCCAAAATGCATGGCTTTCAAAATTGCCTTCAACTCAGATGTTCTGCTAATCAGTCTTCACCCCTACAGTATTTGTCCAGATGAGTTAAAATAAAGAAAGGAGAGTAAAGATCTAGCGTGGAGTGACCACTGAGCATTCACCAGCAGAACCAGGCAGGTGGGTGGGCACCCAGAGGCTAACTGGGTTCCACCCAGAGGACTAGGAAGGAGGCTTCAAGAGCAGGGAGCAGGGGGTGGGGTGGGTGGGGAACGACTGTGGACCCCCCACACTGCTGACAGCTTCCATCCATTCCTGCATAGACGTCTTCGCGTGAGTTGCTCCTACGCTGTGCGCTGTGAATTACACCCCCTGCCCATCCATGTCCATCCCACCTCCACGTGCACACTGTGGAGTTAATAATATTACAGGTTCTCCAAGAAGGCAAAAGACCTACACTCAGAGAATTATAAGATACTGAAGAAACTGAAGAAGATTCATATAAATGGAAGCATATACTGTGTTCACGGATAGGAAGAATTAACATCATTAAAATGCCCATACTACCCAAAGCAATCTATAGATTCAACCCAATTCCTATCAAAATACCAATAATATTTTTATTTAAATACCAATAATATATTTTTAAAGATTTTATTTATTTTTAGAGAGAAGGAAAGGGAGGGAGAGAAGGAGAGAAACATTGATGTGACAGAGATACATTGATCGATTGCCCTTCATGCACCCCCTTCTGGGGACCTGGCCCACAACCCAGGTATGTGCCCTGAGTGGGAACCGAACTGGTAGCCTTTAGGTTTGCAGGCTGGAACTCAATCCCCTGAGCCACACCAGCCCCGGCTACCAATAATATTTTATTTTTATTGATCTTGGGAAGAGAGAGAGGTGGGGGGAGAGAGAGAGAAACATTGACCCATTTCTCCACCTGTCCATCCATTCATTGATTGACCCTTGTATGTACCCTCACTGGGGATCAAACCCGCAACCTTGGACAAGACTCTTGCCAACTGAGCTACTCAACCAGGGCCCAATGGCACATTTCACAGTACTAGAACAAGAAATCCAAAAATTTATATGGAACCACAAAGAACAAATAGCCTCAGGAATACTGAGAAAGAAGGGAAAATTAGAGGTATATACTACCTGATAATCAAACTATACTACAAGGCTATAGTAATCAAAATAGAATAGTACTGGCATAAAAACAGACATATAGCTCAATGGAATAGAACAGAGAGCCCAGAAACAAACCTATGTCTATATGGTCAATTAATATTTGACAAAGGGGGCTAGAACATATGATGAGGTAAAGACAGTCTATTAAATACATGGTGTGGGGAAAATTGAACAGATATACACACAAAAAAATGAAACTAGATTACCTTCTTACACCATATTCAAGAATAAACTCAAAATGGATTAAAGACTTAAATGTAAGACTCAAAACCATAAAACTCCTAGAAGAAAACAAACAGTAAAATCTCTGACATTTTTTGCCCTGGCTGGTATGGTTCATTTGGTTGAAGAGTCAACCTGTAGACCAAAAGTTGTTGAGGGTTCAATTCTTGGTGTGGGTGCATACCCAGGTTGTGGGTCCAATCCCTGGTTGGGGCATGTATGGGAAACAACCAATCAATGTATGTCTGCCTGTCTGTCTCTCTCTTTCTCTCAAAGCAATGAAAACAATGCCCTTGGGTGAGGATAAAAAAAAATGAGTAAATAAAAAATCTCTGACTCTTCTCTTAGCAATTTTCTTCTGATATATCTCCTTGGGAAGGAACATAAAAAAATAAATAAATGGGATCACATCAAACTAAAAAGTTTTTGCACAGCAAAGGAACCCGTCAACAAAACAAAAGACAACCTGCTGAATTAGATTTGTCAATGATACATCCAACAAGGGGGTAATATCCAAAATTTATAAAGAACTCATACTACTCAAAGTAAACAATCCAATTAAGAAATGGGCAGAGGACCTGAATAGACACTTCTCCAAAGAGGACATACAGATGGCCAGTAGACATGAAAAAATACTCAATGTCACTAATCAGGGAAATACCACAATGAGATATCATCTCACACCTGTCAGAGTGGTTATCATCAATAAATTAACAAACAAGTGTTGACAAGGATGTGGCGAAAAGGGAACCCTCGTGCACTGTTGGTGGGAATGTAGATTGATGCAGCCACTGTGGAAACAGGATAGAGGCTCCTTAAAAGATTAAAAGTGGACCTGTCTTATGACCCAGCAGTTCTACTTCTGGGTCTATATCCAAAGAAACCCAAAACACTAATTTGAAGGAATATGTGCACCCCTGTGTTCATTGCAGTGTTATTTACAATATATGGAAGCAACCGAAGTGCCCATCAATAGATGATTACATATAGAAAAGGTGGTACATATATACAATGAAATATTATTTGGCCATAAAAAAGAATGGAATCCTTTTCCTTCCGATCAAGATGGTGGCATAGGTAAACACAGCTCATCTCATTGCACAATAACATCAAAATTACAACTAAATTATAGAACAATCATTACTCAGAACTGTCAGAAATTGAGTTGAATGGAAGTCTGACATCTATGGATTTAAAGAAACCACATCATTCCAGACTGAGTCACAGAGAAAGTAGGTGGGTACCATATCTGACACTCCAATAACCTTGCTAACACTGCTTTCCCTACCCTGGAGACTCCCTGAGACTCTGTCCCACCCAACTTATGGGCCCACCCAAGCTGCTTTTCATTAATATGGCTGGTCTTGGCTCATACTTCACAACTTCCTAAATCTTCTCGAAAGCAACAGCCAATCTCAGTGAGCCCTGAGCCCCCATACCCTTTTCTAAGTGGCCCCAGGCATGGCACTGGCAGCAGCCAGCCTAGATTCACAGTTTGGCTTTACCTGGGAATCTCTCAGACCAGGACAAGTAGCAACAATCTCAGAGTGCTTTAGAGCCCAAGCAGGGTGGCCCTGGGCAAAGACAGGTGGGGTTGACCCTGACCTGCACCACCCAGGAAACCCCAGAGCCTGTGCACCTAGTGGACAGCTACAGACCATATTGGAGCACCACCACCCTGCCCCTGGACAGCTGATCCTCCACAGAGGGTGTAGGTTGGTGGTCAGTGGTCACAGCCAGTCCCTACAACTGACTGGCTTGGGTAAATCCCTCCCATTGACCTGCCAACAGCAACCAATGCTCATCTACAAGAGGAGGGTATACTCAGCCCACACAAAGGGCACACCTTAAGTACCCAACTTGGGTGATAGGGAGGCTGTGCCACTGGACCTTACAGGACACCTAATACATTAGGCCACACTACCAGACACAGAGTCAAAGCAGCTCTACCTAATATACAGAAACAAACACAGGGAGGCTGCCAAAAGGAGGAGACAAAGAAACATGGTCCAAATGAAAAAAACAGATCAAATCTCCAGAAAAAGAGCTAAACAAAATGGAGACGAGCAATCTATCAGATTCAGAGTTCAAAACACTGGTTATAAAGATGTGCAAGGAACTTAGTGAGGACCTCAACAGCATAAAAATGATCCAGTCAGAAATGAAGGCTTCACTAATTGAAATAAAGAACAATTTATGGGGAAACAACAGTAGAGTGGATGAAGCCAAGAATCAAAAACATAAAGAAGCAAAAAACAATGAATCAGAACAACAGGAAGTAAAAAGAATCCAAAAACAATGAGGATAGTATAAGCAACCTCTGGGACAACTTCAAGGGGCCCAACATTCACATCACAGAGATGCCAGAAGGAAAAGAGAAAGAGCAAAAAAATGGAAATCTTTTTGAAAGGATAATGAAAGAAAATTCCCCCAATTTGGTGAAGGAAATAGACATGCAAGTCCAGGAAGCACAAAGACTCCCAAACAAGATGGATGCAAAGAGGCCCACTTCAAGACATATCATAATTAAAATGCCAAATGTTAAAGATAAAGAGAGAATCTTAAAAGCGGCAAGAGAAAAGCACTTAGTTACCTACAGGGGAGTTCCTATAAGACTGTCAGCTGATTCCTGAAAAGAAACTGTGCAAGCCAGAAGGGATTAGTAAGAAATATTCAAAGTCATGAAAAGCAGGAACCTACAGCCAATATTGCCCTACCCACCAAAGATATCATTTAGAGTTGAAGGTAAAGAGCTTACCAGAAGAAAAAACTAAAGGAGTTCATCATCACTGAACCACTACTATGTGAAATTTTAAAAGAACTCATTTAAGAAAAAGAAGATCAAAACTATGAATAATAAAATGGCAATAAATACATATCCATGAACAATTAAATCTAAAAAGCAAACTAAGCAAACAAGAAGAATACAGACAGAATCACAGATACGGAGAGCATTTTGACGGTTGCCAGATGGGAGGAGGATGTGGGGGGAAGGGTGAAGAGGTGAGAGGATTAAAAGTACAGATAGTTACAGAATAGCCAGGGGGATGTAAGGTACAGTACAGGAAATCAAGTAGCCAAAGAATTTATACATATGACCCATGGACATGAACAATGGTGTGAGGATTGCCTGAGGGAATGGGGGTTGTTGGGTGGAGGTTGGAAAAGGGGGAAAGTTGGGACAACTGTGACAGCATAATCGACAAAATATAACTAAAAAAAAAAAAGAATGAAATCTTACCATTTGTGACAGCATGGATGGACCTTGAGGGTATTGTGCTCAGTTAAATAAGTTAGAGATAGAAAGACAAATTATATATCACTTATATATGGAACCTAAAGAACAAAATAAACAAATAGAATTAAAACAGACTCAAAGATGCAGAGAGCACCAAGGAGAGAGGAGAGGGATTGGGGGGCTGGGTGAATAAGGTGAAGGGATTAAGTACAAATTGGCAGTTATGAAACCATCATGGGGATGTAAACTACAGACAGCATAGGAAATGCAGTCAATAATATTGTAATAACTGTGTATGGTGCCAGGTCAGTTTTGGAAATATCAGGGGGAACACTTTATAAAGTATATGATTGTCTAACAACTATGCTGTATGCCTGAAACCAATACCAAATAACATTGAAAGTAAACTATAATTGAAAACAAATATCAGAGCTTCTCAAATCCATATTTATTTTTTCAATCAAAGCCACAAACAATATTATTGTCATGAGGGTAATGGGGCAGGGGAGGCCCAGTATTTTGTACACTGAAGGGGTAGAAAAGTTTGGGAAAATCCTCAGACAAGGTCCTTTTACCCTGCTGAGCCTGCTTGGAAGGCAGGACACCTGTGCAGAAGACACAGCAGGGGCCTGCTCTGCCCTCCCGCCTCATTGGCTAGAGTGGGAACTGAGGTCACCTGCCCATTCCTTCATTCCTTCTGCAAATACTTACTGAGTTTATCATTCCAGGAGGCTGGTATGTGGCCTGCCAAGATGGCAGGGATGGGCAGCTAGCACCAGATGTCAGTTGGGGAGCCAGGCCCATCAAGAAAGGGGAGACACTAAGAAGGTAGGAGAGGGAGAGAGGCAAAGAGTAGGGAACCCAGAGATAGCGAGTGAAGCTGCTTCCCACAGACCTCACGGACTTGGCCTCACAGGACACCCGGCCCACACACTCTGCTCTGAATGCCTCCCCCAGGCACTCACTCCCACATTTACGCCTCTACCCAGCACCTCTGCTCCATCATCTAGGCGTATCCATCATTAAAGTGAGCTCAGTGTCATACCCCAGCCCTTCTCACTTCTGAGCACCCAGTGTCCCTGAAAGGCCCCATCCTCCACAGTGACCAGAGCCAGAGTCCTCCACTCATTCTTCACCCCACCACTCAACCAATCAGTCCCCAAGGCCCTGAGAGCCTTACCACTACTTAACCCACAGTATCATCCACTTTCTCCGTTCCTGCTGCACCATGCAAGCCCAGGCCACCATTGTCTTTTTCCTGGATACTGGCAACAGCTCCCTAACTGAACTTGCCCCAGGCTTGCCCTTCCTTACCTGGCCCTCTGCTGCATGCACACTGCCAAATAGCCATCTGGTGCCCAGATCTGATCTGGCCCCTCTCCTGCTGACTTTCCTTCTTTAGTTCCCTCTTGCCTCCTCAGCTGGTCTTCCTGATTCTCCTGCTTCCCTTTCTAGACTCCCCTGCAGCTCTGTTGAGCCCCTTTACTTCCTCACCACAGCAGCCCTTCACACCTCCATGTTCACTGTACCTGGAATTACTTCCTATGCTTATTTACCTGATCATCTTATAAATTCCAGTTCAAAGGTCACCTGCTCTGTGAAGCCTTCCCTGGTTTCCCTACAGCAGAGCTGTGGTCCCTTGTCCTCTGTGGTCCCTTGTCCCTTTTATTCTGCGCCAGCACTTAGTACAATAGGCTGTGCTTGTCCTTTTATGTCCATCCCCCCATCAACTATGGGCTCCCCCGGGCAGGTGTGTGAAACATCTCTGATCCCTGGGACACAGCAAGCACCCAGTGTTTGCTAAATGAATGAGTGAAGGAGAGACAGAGAAAGGAGATGACAACACACCGAGAGGGAGCAGGGGACACAAGACGGCAAGGCAATCAGAGTGAAGGGACAAACAGAATGCCTGATGCCCAGCAGGAGAGGGAGGAGGGGGCTGGACAGGAGCTGGTGGGTCACCCACAAATGGGCCCTTTCCTCTAGGAGCCCTGGCCTGTAGGGTGGGCAGGCAGCCCTGGCCCAGCACAAGTAGGCACTCAATCCACGTGGCTGACTGATCAAAGGAGGCAGACAACACATGGAAAAGGATAAAGTGGCCCAGACAGGATGGGATGGACTACTCAGTAAAGCACAATCTGGGTCCCTGCTGCCCCGACTGCACTGTTCCCTTGACTACAGCCCCCTGGGCTGTGGCTTGTCTGGGCAACACTCCTCCAGTGACCCGGCCCCCTTTCCCCAGCCCAGTCCTGTTGGCAGGTCAGGCCCCCCTGCAGGGCTCCCCCACATCTCCACAGAAGTAGTGCCACAGCCAATGCTGAGGCAAAAAGCATGGCCAGGCCTCACTGCCTGACCCAGCTGGGCCTTCGTGGTCACAAGTGGGTCCCCTTTGGTGTCTCCTGCTCCAGAGAGAAGCCCACACTCTCCCCGGAACATCTTGTGGATGTGGGAAATACCAGAGCATCCCCATGGATCTTGCCAGCTCTTCTCAAAGCCAGGCCCAGCGACAGCTGCACCCTCTCCTGCAGCCAGGCAGGGACCTGTGCCTCAGGGAACTACAAGGAGAGACCTTCCCTTCCAAACAGCAAAGCCACCTTAGCAGCAGGCATCTGTGATCACAAACCTGACGACCACGGAAATAGCCATCTAGGGACAGGGCGCTGAGTGGACATCTGTCCTAGAAGGAATGTTGACCACTGGGGCTCATTTGCTTCTTGGGGATGTTCTTTGAATGGAATCATATCTTATGTGTTCTTTTATGTGGCTCCTTTTACTTGGCAATGCACTAGTGACATTCACCCAGTGTTCCACGTAGTTTTGAACTGTGCGTTTTTGCTAGTGTTTAGAATTCTGTTCTATGGACCTACTACAATTGATTTTTTCATTTTACTACTGATAGGCATCTGGGTGGTTTCTGTTTTTGCCTGTTTCAAAAGTGCTGCTGTGAACATTCCAGTACCTGTCTTATGGACACAAGTATTCATTTGTATGGGTAGACACTTGGCATTGGAATTGCTGGGTCATAAAGTAGATGTATGTTCAGCCTCAAAAGGTTCTCAGGTGATGTCCAGCTCATGGCCAGGTTTATGAAACCACTGGACAAATCTTGACTCATTCCTACTTCCTTTGCAGTTTCTGGACTTGAGGGTCAATCCTTCTACACGGCCTCTGGACCCAGGGCCCTGACCTTCCGGTGCCTTCACCCTGCCCCTCTGGAGTTCCAGGAACATCCTTGGCAAGACAGAGAATTGCACTGTTAATAGAGATCTCCTCCACCCGTTAAGGTCATAGAGCACATTTACTAAGCTATGCCAAGAAGCAAGTAAGAAGGCCAGCAGCCTCCCCGTGTGGCCAAGGCCAGCTCCGAGCCATGCTGTGCCCTTCCGGAAGGACTGTGGCCCTGGCGTGCAGCCCAGACCTCTCCCAGAGGGACAGTGGAACTGTGGATAGAGTCAGACTCATCACGAGTGCGCCAAAATGTGAAGATAAAAGGTAATGTCCTCCTTCTACAAAAATAAAAAATAATTCTAACATTTCTAACACAGAAGCTGCACTTACACACTTGCCCAGAAGCTGCCCCTCACTTTTTATTTTCCAAGCTGCTATTTTATATCTAGGACAACTAACTGCTTTGCCCTTTCTGCTGAGTAGAAAAGGGGAGGAACTCCATAATGGAATTCCCTACTGAGTGTAAGGGGTGGGGCTTAGGGAGTTGGGACCACAAGGTGGATCCCAATCCAGCTGTCCTGCTCAGCAATGCTGGCAAAGGACTCAGGGATGGGAGGCACTCAGCATAGGCACAGACATCCTTCTCAGGAGCTGACCTGGGAACACCCGGGCCAGGAAGGTGCTTGGTTTCCCTCCACTACCTGTGGTATCTTTGAAATGAGGGAGATGTGAAGTGACAGAGGCTCTGCTTCCCGACATCACGGTCTGTGCTGAAGGACACTGGCCACAGCCAGCAGAGCCACGGGTGTGCTCTGGCCCCAAGCACAGCCCTCACAAGCTGACTAGCAACCTCTTTAGAGTGATGAGAGGAGCAGGCTCACCAGATTCCCTTTCTGAGCCCTATGAGGTGTGCAGGCAGAGGCAGTGAGCAGGCAATGCTGGAGCAGAACCTCTCCGTGCACCTGGTCAGGAATGAGGCAAGTGGGTGCAGAGAGGAGCAGGGGTCACGGGCCAAGCCCCCAGTCTGGGAACAGCAAAGACAGCCTGCTCCCCGTGGCTGCCCATTAACTTTGCACTCTGCTTCCCATGCCCCAGCACCTGCAGCCAGGCAAGAAGCCCCACACTCAGCATGCCCAAAGACCACACACTAGGGCACACACACACACCGCCTCTTAGGCAGGGGACACCACTTCTTTTTCCCAGGTGGAGATCGGAGGCTTGGCGGGGTTCAGTGATGGCGCACACAGGCCTCGGCAGAGCTGGGACTCCATGGAAGTGCGTCTGACACCCAAGCCTGAGTTATGTGATGCGCCCTGCAAAGACATCAGGGCCAGGAAGGGAGAGGCCTCACGGCATACTCAAATGAAGTCAAACCCTATTAGCTGAGGGGGCCCATGGGGAGAAGGGAGGTAACCAGATCTGGCTTTTTTTTTAATTATTTTCTATCTTTTTCAATATAGTTTATTGATTATGCTATTACAGTTGTCCCATTTTCCTCCCTTCACTCCCCTCCACCATGCACACCCTCTCCCACCCACATTCCCTCACTTTAGTTCATGTCCATGGGTCATACTTATAAATTCTTTAGCTTCTACATTTCCCATACTATTGTTGCCCTCCCCCTGTCTATTTTCAACCTACCATCTATGCTACTTATTCTCCATACCTTTTCCCCCTCTCTCCTCCTCCCACTCCCCTGTTGATAACCCTCCATGTGATCTCCATTTCTGTGGTTCTGTTCCTGTTCTAGTTGTTTGTTTAGTTCATTTTTGTTTTTGTTTTAGGTGTGGTTGTTAATAATTGTAAGTTTGTTGTCACTTTACTGTACATGTTTTCTATCTTCTTTTTCTTAGATAAGTCCCTTTAACATTTCATGTAATAAGGGCTTGGTGATGATGAACTCCTTTAACTTGACCTTATCTGAGAAGCACTTTATCTGCCCTTCCATTCCAAATGAAACCTTTGCTGGATAGAGCAATCTTGGATGTAGGTCCTTGTCTTTCACGACTTGGAATACTTCTTTCCAGCCCCTTCTTGCCTGTAAGGTCTCTTTTGAGAAATCAGCTGACAGTCTCATGGGAATTGCAGGTTACTGTCTCCTTATCTCTTATGCTTCTAGGATTCTCTCCTTCTTTTAACCTTGGGTAATGTAATGATGATGTGCCTTGGTGTGTTCCTCCTGGGGTCCAACTTCTTTGGGGCTCTCTGAGCTTCCTGGACTTCCTGGAAGTCTATTTCCTTTGCCAGATTGGGGAAGTTCTCCTTTATTATTTGTTCAGTTAACTTTTCCACTTGTTGCTCTTCCTCTTTTCCTTCTGGTACTCCTATAATTTGGATGTTGGAACGTTTCAAGATGTCCTGGACATTCCTAAGCCTCTCCTCATTTTTTTGAATTCTTATTTCTCCATTCTTTTCTGTTTGATTGTTTCTTTCTTCCTTCTGGTCCACTCCATTGATTTGAGTCCCAGTTTCCTTCCTATCACTATTTATTTCTCTTTATTTCATTTGGTGTAGTCTTCATTTGTTCATGTAATTTGCGACCAAATTCAACCAATTCTGTGAGCATCCTGAGCACTAGTGCTTTGAACTGTGCATCTGATAGGTTGGCTCTCTCTGGGTCACTTAGTTGTATTTTTTCTGGAGCTTTGATCTGTTCTTTCATTTGGGCCATTTTTATTGTCTTGACACACCTGTTACATATGAAGGGTGGAGCCTTGGGCAGGGCAACCCACATCACTGGGTTGTGACACTAAGTGGGTCAGGGTCCAGGAGGGAACAATAGCAGTTGCTCCACTCTCTGCCAGATTTCAGTCACTTCCCCTTCTTCTCACAAGCAAAGTGGGCCCTTCTGGTGCTGATTCCCAGGTGGGTGGGCCTGTGCACGCTCCAGAGCCCTGTGGGTCTCTCCAACAAAGTCTCCTGTGAGGCTGGAAGTCTCTCCTGGAAGTCAACCCCCCACAAATGTTTTCAATCAGTGTTTTGAGGTTGTATTTCCTGGTGCTGGGACCCTGGGTTGCCTGATCTGTCTCACTCCCCAGTTTCACCTGGTTTATCTGTATGTGAATGTAGGACCCCCGGTCAGCCAGCCACCTTGTGTGCCATGCCCCTCCACAAAATGCCGCCTCCCTGTGTCCCCCTGCTGCCACCTTGCCGAGAGTCCTCTCCCCCCGGCTGCCCAACTTCACCCCTCCTTCCAGTTTGGATAAATGTTTCTTCTTTAACTCCTTGGTTGTCAGACTTCCATAGAGTTCAATTTTATGTCAGTTCTGGTTGGTTTTTGTTACTAAATTATTGTTTTCTTTCTGTTGGTTGTGTGAGGAGACACAATGTGTCTACATACACCTCCATCTTGGCCGGAAGTCCCAGATCTGGCTCTTGATCTCCTCTCATCCTCAGTTCAGCTCTAGTGTCACAAGGGAGACAGCACCATCCCCATTGTACAAATGAGGAAAGTGAGGCCCAGAGAGGCAAAGCATCTTGCTCCTGACTACATAACTGGAAAGTAGTGGAGCTTGAATTTAAACTCCAGTCTGGCTGAAAGTGTGTACTCTTTCTAACATGGCACAGGGCTGGGGGAGCTCACAGACCTTGGCCTTCTGCTGTCTCCTGTGGCTTTCCCGACTGCAGGGCCAGGCTGTGGCTCTCCCCAAGAGCCCTAGTGCAGGGGGATTGGAGGACACAGGAGGGCAGTCTATTAGGCTGAGATGACTATGCAGGTGCCCTCTGGGGAGTGGGGTTCCTTAGATCACACCCTCCCCCTAGCCTTTATCTCCTCTATTCAGAGAACCATACAAACAGAGTTACTCCTTCAGGAGGACATGTGGGCTGGCCCAGCCCTCTGGGGATAGCCAGATCCATCTAGATCAAGGACCTATCTGGTGCTAACAAGAACTCCTTCTACCTACAGAGCTCTCAGAAACCCTGGATTTTCCATCCAGTAGGAGGTGGGAGGGCCAAGATCAATGTTGGCTCCATCACCCACTCTCAGCAGCCAAGATACTGCCTCCTGCCCAGGTTGCCCTTAGATGCTTGGCTGACTGGACCAGCCCTGGTTAAAGGACCCCAATTGCCCTTTCCTCTGATCTCTGACCTCCCACCTGGGCCTGAGTTCTCTCAACACACCAGAAAGGCCTAGCTCCTCATGAAGATGAAATTCAGGAGCAAATGCTTAGGCTGATGCCTCCCCTGCACTTGGGAAGTGGGCTAATGAGGTGCCCCTCCCAGCTCTGCCTGGGCCCCACTTCGCTAACCCGACCCTGCCCAAGGTGGAGTCTTGTTCTCATCCCACAGTACCTCTTTTCCCTGAAGCCTAGCTGGCTTGTACCTGCAGGGAGAGTAGATCTCCTCCCGCCTGTGTCCACATCCAGTCCACTCAGCTACTTTCCTTTGCTGCACTGCTTGTTTACATGGCTGTCTCCCCACTAGACTGTGTATTCCTCTCTTGCCCCAGGACCTCACACGACTTCAGGCATATAGTAAGTGCTCAATAACTGTTTATTGAGTAAACGAATGCTTCCCCATGAAAAGCTACTCTGTGTTTGTTCAGTGGCAGTAGGGCTTTAGAACACAAATATAAGACCTGGAGCAAGAGCAACCCACTCAAGTTTGCTTCTGGTTTCCTCTGACCCTCTGGGTGGCTCCCAGTGTCCTCCCTCTGAGTTTGCTCCTCCTTGACCTGCAGATCTTCAGGGCTGCAGTGAGAACCCAAGAGATCATGGCCCAGTACTGGGGAAGGGGCCAGTTCTCACATCCTTACTCATTGAGCCTCACTCCTGCCAGCACCACTGAGAGCTGAGTTGGCCCTGAGTCCATCATGTCCCTTGAAGGATCCCTAGAGGTACAGCTCTCCACGGAAAGCAGAGATTGAGGCACCATGAGGCCCCAAACTGTACCCACAAACTTTATACCTATCCTGAACAACTAAGTCTTTCCCCTAGACTACAGCCAGGAAGAGCAGCTGGGACCAGTGCCTTCTCCACACCTGGGCCGCACTGAGTGACTGCCTCCCACACCTCTTGAGCCCAGAGGCGCCCCCGGTCCTCTGCTCAGAGCACAGGCCGGGCCCTGCTCAGGATGTGGCCCTCTCTTCTCCTCCCTCCACCAGAAGTTTGAGGCCAGTGATTGCTGCCCCCTTCCTGGCCTGCAGAGTGAAAACAGTTCCCAGGGAGACAGGTAGGATAAACAGCTGCAATGTCGAAAACCAGGAGCTTTGCTCATAGGAATATCCAGGATTTCCTAGGAAGCCCAGGCCACATCATAAACAGGCAGCTGGTTCTGCAGAGAGAGATCTGCCTGTTCCTGAGGCAGCCTCTCTTTGAGCTGGCACCCCTGGACCTGGTCACAGACCACTTTTTCTTGGCAGGCCATTTGGGGCCTGGCCGTTCTCAGACAAGAAGCTGGTCATTCAGGTCTAAAAACAGACTTGCATTCATTAAGAAACAGAGCACCCCTGTGCTCCAGTGGCCGTTCTCTGGCGGACCTGCTGGGGGCGGGGGGGCGCTCACAGGCAGTCTCTGAGGCTCAGACACCCCCACTCGTGGCTGCCAGGTGGTGGGGCTACTCTTGGGATAAGTCAGCTCTGTCCATTCATGGATACCATCCAGCACACCCCACTCCACCTACCATACGCCCTTAGAACCATCCTGACCTTGTGGACCCACCAGGCTCTTTGCAGGCCTCAGGCAGATGGGAGGGGTCTCAGGGTCCTGAAGAGCAGGAAGACAGGAGGTGGGCCTGGAAGGACCTCCCACTGCTGAGGGGCCTCAGGTAAGCTACTCTCTCTTTCTGATCCACAGTTACTCCTCTGCAACAAGGCAAGAAACTCTCAGCCTGGGAGGGAAAGTAAATGCCCAAGGGAGAAACAAACCAGAGCCCAGCACTGGGAGCACTGCAGATGGCCACTGGCCCACTGTGGTCAGAAAAAGCCCTATCCTGCAAGGGACTGGCAGGAGCACAGTCCTCCAGGGCTGCCAGCCTCTCTGCCTTCCTCCTGCAAACACCACCTGAAGGCCTGCTGTTTGCTCAGCTCTGTGTGAGTGTTGTGTGCACTAAGAGGGATAAGGCAAGCTACTATCCCCAAAATGCCTGGTGGGAGAGGCAGACATGAAACAAATATTTATATAAAGCAATACATAATTACTGCTGTGAAATACATTCTATGAAGGAAAAGCACAGCGTCCTAGGAGGACCTCATCAGGGAGTCCTAACTCAGCCATGGAGAGCTGGGAAGACTTGTTGAAGCAACAGCAGCATTTGAGCTGAGAGCCAATGGAGGCTAATCAGATGGGGTTGGGGGTTGCTGGAGAAAGTTGGAGAAGGGGCATTGTAGACAGGCTGCGATGTGCAAAGGGCCTGTGGCCAGAGATGTGTGGCATTTATGAGGAACACAAACATAGCCTTTGTGTCTGGAGGGTACAAACGAACAGCGAAGCGGTGAGCAATGAGGCTGGAGCGGTTGGCAGGGTTAAATCATGCAGGGTCCTGGCACCAGTAAGGGTTTTCATCATTCTCTTAAAAGCAATGGAGAACCAATGAAGGGATTTAAACAAGGAAATACACTATCAACTTTGCACGTCAAAGAGATGACTCTGAGGGCTCGCTTCGGCAGCATGCTTGCTAAAGTTGGAACGGTACAGAGAAGATTAGCATGGCCCTGTGAAGTGTTCCACATTTCTTTGTTCTTAATCTTTTGCAATGTATTTTTTATCTTAGACATTTTGGTTTTTATCTATAAATATTTCATTAAAAATATTTCATACACTTTCGGTGGAATTGCAAATTGGTGCAGCCATTATGGAAAGCGGTATGGAGGTTCTTCAAAAAATTAAAAACAGAATTACTATATGACCCAGAATTTCCATTTCTGGCTATCCACCTGAAGAAAATAAGAAATACTAATTCCAAAGGGCTTATGTATCCATATGTTCATTGCACCATTGTTTACAATAGCTAAGATTTGGAAGCAGCCTAAATGTTTGTTGATGGATGAATGTGTAAATTAGATGAGGTATATATACACACAATGGAATATTACTCAGCCATAAAAAGAATAGGCTTGCATTTTTGACAACATGGATGGACTTTTAGAAGGTATTATGCTAAGTGAAGTAACTCACACAGAGAAGGACAAATACCATATGATTTCACTTACGTGTGGAGTCTGAAAACCTAAACAAGTGAACAAACAAAACAGAAACGGACTTACAGATGCAGAGAAAAAAACTGATGGTTGCCAGAGGGGAAAGAGGTGAGTGAGAAGGGTGAAAAAGGTGAAGGGGTGTTAAGAGGTACACATATGCAGCCATAATATAAATAAGTCACAGAGATATGCTGTACAGAATAGAGAATATAATCAGTGATATTATAATAACCTTGTATAGTGTCAGATGATTACTAGGTTTATTGTGATCACTTTGTTAGGTATGTAAGTGTTGAATAACTATATTATACACCTGAAACTAATATAATATTGTATGTTAAATGTATTTTAATAATAAAGATGAAAAGACATTAAAATTTTAAAAAAGAGAGATGACTGATGCATAGATGTGCTTCAAAGTAGATCAAAGGAGGTGGAGCAGAGGGAGTAGAGGGTGAATATTGACAAAATAGGAACAACTTCATGTCGGTGGTTATTAGACCTGGCTGATGGACACATCGGGGTCCACACTACTACTGGCCCCTCTTCTACATGTTTAAAATTTTCCATGAGGACAGATCGGTTAGGAGACTATATTCCAGCAGAGAAATAATGTCCCAGACTTGATGGCAGACTTGGTGACCAATTAGATATAGGGTGTAAGGGGAAAAAAATCAAATGTGACAGTTGATTTTTGGTTCAATCAAGTATAATACTGCTCTGTATTGCTGAGACAAAAACAGGGGAAAATGTTTTTGTATTGGAAAAAGAACATCTTTGAAGGCAACAATCGTGACTTCAGTCTTGAACATGTGTGAGAAATATTTAAGGGGAGGTGCCAGGCCATATATGGCTAAAAATCTCAGGAGAAAGGTCCAGGTTGGAGGGATAACTTTCTGAGTTACTTGACCTGTGGTGGGACAGAAGCTAGGAAGACACCCCAGGGAAAGTGCATCCATAAAGAAGAGAAGCTATCAACAAAGGTGCCAAGACTGATTTGATGAGGGGAAAAATCATTTTTCAGCAAATGCGCTGGGACACCTGGATATGCACAGGCAAAATAATTCAGTTAGACCCTATCTCGCACCACATAAGAATTTTAACTAAAAAATGTCTATTAAACTCTTAGAAGAAAACACAGATGTAAATCTTTGTGACCTTCGATTAGACAATGGTCTCTTAAGATATGACATCAAAACCACAAAATAAACAGAAGAAAAAGTAGACAAGTTAAACTTCATCAAAATTAGAAACTTTTGTGCTGCTGCTGTCATCAAGAAAGTGAAAAGAAAACCCACAGATGAGAAAACAACTGCAAATCAAATATCTAATAAGAGATTAGTGTCCAGATATACAAAGCACTCTCACAACCTTGAGGATAAGTATGCTAAGTGAAATAAGCCTTCCACAAAAAGACAAACACTGTGTGATCCCACCGATATGAAGTATCTAGAGAAGTCACGTTCACAGAGACAGAAAGTAGAATGGTGGTTGCCAGGGCCTGGGGGAGGAGAACATGAAGAATTATTTAAAGAGTATACAGTTTCAGTTTTGCAAGATGAAGTTCTGGAAATGGAGTGCACAACAATATAAATACATTTGACACTACTGAAACTGTACCAGTGAACATGAAGATGGTTAAGACGGTAGTTTTTATGTTACGCATTTTTCTTAACCACAATTTAAAACTTTTTAAAAAAGGGACTCTTAACACTGAACAATAAAAAGACAAATAATCCAACTAAGATGGACAAATGTTTGAATAAACATTTTTCTAAAGAAGATATCAAAGACCAATTAATACATGAAAAGATGCTCAACATCATTAGTCATGGGAAAAATGCAAACCAAAACCACAATGAGCTACCACTTCACACCCCCCCAGGAGAATGTGATCAATACCAGGGGCTGGTGAGTATATGGAGAAATTGGAACCCTCATTAATTGCTGGTGCAAGTGCTTTGGAGAACAGTTCAGTGGTTCCTCAAATGGTTAAATGCAGAGTGCCTGTATGACCCTGCAATTCCACTCCCAGGCTTATACCCAAGAGGACTGACTATATGTCCACATAAAATTTTATAGAAGAATGCTCACAGCAACTTCCAGCCAAGATGGAGGTGTAGGAGGACACACTGTGCCTCTTCACACAACTAAAAGAAGGACAACAACAATTTAGAAAGAAAACAACCGGTGCCTTCAGAAAATTGAACTGTATGGAAGTCCAACAACCAAAGAGTTAAAGAAGAAGCATTTATCCAGACCAGTAGAGGTGGAGTCGGGCAGCTGGGTGGAGAGGACTCTCGGCAAGGTGGCAACAGGAGGACCCAGCAAGGCGGCATTTTGTGGAGGGGCACGGCATACAAGGTGGCTGGCAGACCAGGCGGTTCCACATTCGTATGCAGATAAACCAGGCAAAACTGGGGAGTGAGACAGACGGCACAACCCAGGGCTCCAGCTCAGGGAAATAAAGCCTCAAAACACTGATTAAAAACATCTGTGGGGGTTGACTTCCAGGAGAGACTCCCAGCCTCACAGGAGAGTTTGTTGGAGAAACCCACAGTGTCCTAGAACGTGCACAAGCCCACCCACCCGGGAATCAGCACCAGAGGGACCCAGTTTGCTTGGGAGGAATTGGTGGAAGGAACTGAAATCTGGCAGAGAGAGGAGTGAGCGCCACTATTCCCTCTTGGACCCCTCCCCCAACTGGGTTGTCCCACCCTGGTGGACACCTACATATGCCCCTCACTACATAACAGGTGCATCAAGACAAAAAAAAAAATGGCCCAAATGAAAGAACAGATCAAAGCTCCAGAAAAAATACAACTAAGTGACCAAGAGATAGCCAACCTATCAGATACACAGTTCAAAGCACTGGTGATCAGGATGCTCACAGAATTGGTTGAATTTGGTCGCAAATTAGATGAACAAATGAAGGCTACACTAAATGAAATAAAGGAAAATTACAGGGAACCAATAGTGATGGGAAGGAAACTGGGACTCAAATCAGTGGAGTGGACCAGAAACAATCAAACAGAAAAGAATGAAGAAATAGACTTCTGGCAAGATGGAGGAATAGGTGGATGCACCGTACCTCCTCGCACAACCAAGATTAGAACAACAATAATTTACAGAAATAATATCACTCAGAACTGTCAGAGGATTTATCTGAATGGAAGTTGGACAGCCAAGAAGTTGAAGTAGACCCGTACATCCAGACTGGTAGGGGACGACGAGCCGGGCGGGTGCGGGGCTGGCGCAGGTCGGCGGCGCACGGAGGTCAGGGGAAATTTGGCGCAAAATCCACTCGACAGCCATCTGGGGCACAAGAATGCAGCGGTGATCCCTGAGTACACAAGCAGTGGCTAGGGGAATCAGTGGGGCAGTGATTGTGGACCAGGGCAGAGCTCACAGCTCGGGAGCCCAGGGAAGTGTCTGAGCCCAGGAGAACGGAACTGTCGCCATTGATCCCTCCCGTCCCCGCTCCCACCCCCGCCCCCACATATAACGTCACAATCTAGCGACTGGAGTGCCCAGCCACGTTGAACACCTATGGCCCCGCCCCCCACCTTAACAAGAGCGACCAGACCGGAAAAAAAAAATAATAGGAGAGACAGGGAAAGACATAAGACATGTTTCCAGCAGAACAGATCAGTCCCCCAGGACTCATCCTTTTGAGCAACCAAGAAATAGCCAATCTATCAGATGCACAGTTCAAAACACTGGTGATCAGAAAGCTCACAGAATTGGTTGACTTTGGGCGCAATTTAGATGAAAGGATACAGGTTACCATAAAAGAGATGCAGGAAGATACACGGAGGAGAGCCAATAGTGAAAGGAAGGAATCTGAGTCTCAAAACAATACAGTGGACCAGAAGGAAGATAGACTCAACCAAGCAGGAAAGCATGATGAAATAAGAATTCAAAAAATCAAAGAAAAGCTTAAGAGCATCAAGGACACCTTTAAACGTTCCAACATCCGAATTATAGGGGTACCAGAAGGGGAGGAGCAACAAATGGAAAAGTTATTTGAACAAATAATAAAGGAGAATTTCCCCATTCTGGCAAAGGGAACAGTCTTCCAAGAAATCCAAGAAGCTCAGAGAGCCCCAAAGAAGTTGGACCCAAGAAGAAACACACCAAGGCACATCATAATTACATTAGCCAAGGTAAAAACGAAGGAGAGAATCCTAGAAGCAGCAAGAGATAAGGGGACAGTAACCTACAAAGGAGTTCCCATCAGACTGTCAGCTGATTTCTCCAAAAAGAACTTACAGGCAAGAAGGGGCTGGAAAGAAATATTCCAAGTCATGAAAGACAAGGACACCTACATCCCAGATTGCTCTATCCAGCAAAGCTCTCATTTAGAATGGAAGGGAAGATAAAGTGCTTCTCAGATAAGGTCAAGTTCAAGGAGTTCATCATCACCAAGCCCTTATTTTATGAAATGCTAAAGGGACTTATCTAAGAAAAGAAGATAAAGAAAAAGACATGTATAGTAAAAGGACAGCAAACTCACAATTATTAACAACCACACCTAAAGCAAAACCAAAAGAAACTAAGTAAACAACTAGAACAGGAACAGATCCACAGAAATGGAGGGCACATGGAGGGGTAGCAGTAGGGGGGGTGGGAGGAGGAGAGGGGGGAAAAGGTATAGAGAATAAGTAGCATAGAATGTAGGTTGAAAATAGACAGGGGGAGGGCAAGAATAGCACGGGAAACGTAGAAGCTAAAGAACTCACAAGCATGACACATGGACATGAACTAAAGGGGGGGAACGTGGGTGGGAGAGGGGGTACAGGGTGGAGGGGAGTGAAGGGGGAAATGGGACAACTGTAATAGCATAATCAATAAAATATATTAAAAAAAAGAATGAAGAAATAAGAATTCAAAAAAAAATGAGGAGAGGCTTAGGAATGTCCAGGACATCTTTAAATGTTCCAACATCCAAATTATAGGGGTACCAGAAGGAGAAAAGGAAGAGCAACAGATTGAAAACTTATTTGAACAAATAATAAAGGAGAACTTTCCCATTCTGGCAAAGGAAATAGAATTCCAGGAAATCCAGGAAGCTCAGAGAGTCCCAAAGAAGTTGGACCCCAGGAGGAACACACCAAGGCACATCATCATTACATTACCCAAGGTTAAAATGAAGGAGAGAATTCTAGAAGCAGCAAGAGATAAGGAGACAGTTACCTACAAAGCAGTTCCCATTAGACTGTCAGCTGATATCTCAAAAGAGACCTTGAGAATATACCTACGCCAACAGTTTCTGAGGAGGCAGGTAGGGAGAGAAGTCTGGGACCTCAAGAAGCTCAACACTCACAGGCTTTGTGGGGAAGGAAGAGGAGTCCCTCAAGGAGCTTAGGAGAGAGGGGCATAAGAGGTAGAAAGAAAATCAAATGTACAAACTCTTGTGAATCCCAAGGAGTGTTTCAAAAAGGAGGAGTGGGAAGGTAGTGCACTTTGCCTAGAGACCCAGGACGAGGAGGAGACCGAAAGGCAGTCATAATCAGGAGTAGGTGCTAAAGGCCCGCCCCACTACCCGCTTCCCCACCCCCGACTGCATCCCAGGGGTGTACAGTGAGGCCAAGCCTGTGACCACAGGTGACAATGCTGCTGAGCACAGCTGAAAACTCGGGTCACCAGCTCAGCACCACACCAGCCCTGAATTCGGCTTTCCTCCCAGTGAAACCACGGGGACCCCTCCCCTGGAGCAGAAGGAGAAGCAATTGTCTGTGCCCTCCTGATTCCCTGAGGGGCATGTTTGGGGTCGGAAGGGAGAAGGTGCTGTTCTGGCCCTCAGCCCCACTGCCGGGCCCACCCTTCCCCCCGCCATCCGCCCAGCACTAATCCACCCTAGGCGCCCGGCCCTCAAACCACAAGTCCGTTTTCTGCGCCAAGAGGGCAGCCGCGCCCAGAATTCCAGCACGGCACTTGGCACTTCTTCGCCGGAGGGACGCCAGAGATCCCTCCTGCTCCGCGGCTGAGGCTCCGGGCTCCTTAGGCATGAGAGTAAGTAAAAGCTGGGGCAGCCTGGAGGCGCTGTAGGGGGTGCATCCGCTCGCTGGTACCTCTTGGCCTCCCTGCAAAGAGAGTCCGCGCCCCATCCGGGAACCCCTCTTGGGTGCATGCCCAGCACCGAACCCGGCAGCGGGCCCCGATTTGAGGCGCCCCACGCAGGCCCGGCTCCGTGCCCTGAAGCAGGCTCCGGCCAGCGCTGCTGCCCCAAGCAGTGCTCAGGCTATGCGTTCAGATTCCTGACCAATGACCTATACTAGTTTTAAGGAGCTCGCTGAGACCTTTTCCTCCAGGAAGAACCCCAGACTGTCTACATGATGAAACCCCCTTAGGAATGCCTGCTCTTGTCACCATTATTCAACATTGTTCTGGAGGTTCTAGCCTTTGCAGAAGGACAAGAAAAAGAAATAAAAGGTTTATATACTTAAAAGACGCTTATTATTTGAACAAAAGATGGTATGATAAACTACCTGGAGGACATATAATCAATCAATTGAAAAACCATAAAAACGGGGTCCAGATAGTCTTATATTTGGACACTGGTCTCGGCAAAGCTATGATTGGAACAGAAACATAATGAACTCTTGTGAAATTAATTATTACTTGGTACAAGGTCAATATAAAAATCAGTAGTTTCTCTGTAAACCTTCAATAAACAGTTGTAAAATATATTTTGGGGAATGACACATTTGAGGTACCCAAGAATAAACATTAAAAATGTAAAAAAATATGAGAAGAAAACCACAGACACTTTTAAAATGACATAAAAGGTGACTTGAATAAATGGAGAGATAAACTCTGTTCTTCAGTGGGAAGATTCAAAATTTTAAAGAAGCAAATTTATTCCCAATATTTTTAATCCTCACCTGAGTACACGCTTACTGATTTTAGAGAGAGGGGAACGGCAGGAGAAAGAGCGGGAGAGAAAGGTCCATGTGAGAGACAAACATGCCTTTCACAGGCGCCCCACAGGGAGCCAAACTGCTGCCTAGCCATGTGCCCCCACCCGGGAATTCAACCCACTACCTTTCAGTTTGCTCTGCGGGAAGACGCCCCACCACCTGGGCCACACCAGCCAGGGCACATTTATTCCAAATTAAATGCAAGAGCTTTGCCCTACCAGATGTCAGAACAAACGACAAAGCTAGGTCAATTAAAATAACACAGTATTCACAGATTTAGGAAAGATTTGTAGAGCCATAGCCCTGGCCAGTGTGGCTCACTTGCTTGTAGCTGAAGGAATGGGAGTGGATTCCAGTCAGGGCACACACCTAGGTTGTGGGTTTGGTTCCCTCTCAGGTGCCTACGATCCCTGGGACTATTCAGTGCTTGGGTGAGGATAAAAAAATTATACACACACACACACACACACATATGTATAAAATAAGTTATGTATATAACATAACTTATGTATATAACATATATATGTATAAAATAAGTTATGTACATAACATATATATTATATGTGAAATTTATATAAATTATAAAGCAGGGAAGAGAGAGAGAATGTAAGTCCAGGATAAGGTCAAAAGGTATCTGAGAATTTCGTATATAATTAAGAAAATATTTCAAATAAGTAGGAAAAGAATCGATTGTTCAATACAAGGTATTGGCTACCTCACATCATTCATAAAAATAAATTCTAGGTAGGGTAAATATCCAAATATTTTCTAAATCAATGAAAATATAAAATAAAATGGAGGACATTATTAAAATACCAGGAAAGGTCTAAGCAAAATGTAAAACCCAGAACACAGGAAAAAATTAATCACATAAAAATTAAAAACCTTTGTACATCAAAATTTAAACTGATGAAGAATTGGTATTTTTTAACATATAATGAGCTCATCCAAGTCAATAAGAAAAAGGTAAGCAATCTAATAGAAAAGTGAATAAAGAATACTAACAATCCAGTCACAAAAGAAGAAATCCCTTACCTACCTTGTTCATAAACCTTTTTAAAAATTATAGTGCTCAACATTACTAAAAATGTGGAAATAAGCATTTTTTATACCCCATGATGAAATTGAAAACTGAGTTAACTATTCTCACATACATCAAATGCCTTAAGAAATACAAATCTTTTGATTCAACAACTCCATTTCACAGAACTTGATATTAAAAAATGAATGGAGAAGTAGACAAATACGTATATTCATATGGTTAACAATTATGGGAGAAGTGGAAATAAAAAAGTAGTATTTTATCAACATAGTGGATTCCTATGCAATTGACTCAAAGAATGGAGTATAGCTGTTTGTGCTATTATGGAAAAAAGTCCAAAATGTGTTCTTTAGTGAAAAGGAGGTACAAATTAGTAAGATACAATCTACTGATAAGATTAAAAAATCTTTACTTAAAGGTGTATATCAAACAATAGTGATTATATATTAGAAAGAATTATGGGGTGATTTTCACTCTATAATTTTTGTTTTGTTTGAACTTACATAATAGGCATACAATCCTAAAAACAGCAAAAAAAGACACTTAAGTTAACATGAAATAAACAATATCTTTTTTTACTTATTAAATTCCAAAGGCTTAAAAGTTTAATGATATCTGCTGCTAGCCAGCATGTTGCTGAACGGCAGTCTCACACTGCTGTGTGCGGGGCAGTGTGAGAAGGGTAGGCACATTCTACATGCAGATGCCCAAAAGACTCATAAGTTCCACTTCTGATAATTTACTCTTAGAAATTAATTGGACACAAGTTTAAATGCATAAGAATGTTCACTGAAGTGTAGTTAGAAGAGAAAAAACAAATAGAGCATGAACAAATTATGGTTTATTCATAGGATGAAAGGCCATGCAACTATTAAAATATTTATCTACAGAGGGGAGAGAAGAGGGACTTTCAGGGGAGAATGGGAAGGGTTTACAGGAACAAACTTAAAGGACACATGGACAAAAACTAGGGGGAGGGTGGTAATGGGAGGGAAGTGGGGAGGGTTAGGTGGGTGGGCTGGATTGGGAGTAAAAGGGAGAAAACTGTACTTGAACAATGATTAAAATAAAAAATATATATTTATCTAGTTATTTATTAAAACTTATTTTTAAAAGTCTGTTAACATGGAAAGATAGCATTATATAACATTGGAAAAAGCATTATATAGAACAGCATGCATAATAAAATATATATGGAAAGGATCCTCACCAAAATTCTAATATTTTTCTCTGAGTTGGGATTTTAGGTGTTTTTTATTTTCTTCTTTATACCTTTTCATATACTTTGCTTTAATTTTATGACTGCAACAAACAAACTATTTTCATTTGGAGAAAAGAATTCAAAGGAAGAAGGAGAAGGATATAGCAAGAAAAAAAAACAACCCAAACTAACACCTTGTCCCTGGGGCACAGCAATATTCACCAGCATGAACCTCTGAAGTTCCAAATTCCTAACACCCATTCTTCTTACATAGAAACCCTCAGAATCCAACAGAAAAAGGAACCTTGATTTTAAAAATGAACTTTGCCAAAACTCACATGTAATAAAAACTGCACAAAACTAAACACACACACACACACACACACACACACACACACACACACCAGTGCATGGAAACCTGGTGAAATCCAAACAATGTTGATGAATTATGTCAATGTCACTTTTCTGGTTGTGCTAATTGTACTATTGACATTAAGGATGTTACCACTGGAAGAAACTGTGTGAAGTGTATATGGGATCTCTGTATTATTTTATACAATTGCATGTGAATCCACCATTATCTCCAAATAAAGAGTGTATTTTTAAAAAATGAACTTTGCACCTTGAAAAGGAAACCAGATCAAGCCCTTCTTAGAGCCAGGGCTAAATTATCAGAGTCCTGGTCTTAGATTTTCAAAGCTGGAGGCACTGCAGGGAACCCAACTTTTGGTGGCCAGACCATTACACAGCCTGAGAACCTTTAAGAGGGCCAGATGTGACTGTAGAGATGAAGACAGGGAGGCTCAGACCAGCAGTAGCTCAGCGTTAATTTGTGGAGCAAGGATGTGTGACCAGATCCTTCTGATGCCCAGGCTTTTCCTATATGATATCACAAGGACTACATTTGAGAATGAATAAAGGAAAAGAAAAAAGAATTTGTCCACTGTTATCCATACCAAGGAACTTGGTATAAAGATATAAATATTCAAGTGGGTGAAAAAAAGGTAGACTTGTAATTGGGCACACGTAATTTCAAAGTATGTGCCTACATGTGAATATCACCCACCACATATATCACTGTAGCCCTCATAATTACAAAATTCTTTCCAACACCCAGATAGACTGCACTCTATCTACTGATCTTTCACCAAGGAACAAATGTTTGTCATCATGTTCCTTCCTTAATAAAATTGGATCCCCACTGTTGCTGTGACCAGTGCAGAGTCTGGGCTGTGGCCACCCAGAGCCTCTCTTCTCCTGGATCTGATACTGGAAGACCCCGTAGCCTCATCTTCCCAAGTCCTCCTCCACTTGTATGCACCACAGCTGACAGTCTAACAGACCCCAGAGTTCAGGCAAAGGCTCAAGGTGGGTCAGTGAACTCCTGAAATGTTGGGCAAAACTGTTTGTCTGAACAAAGAGGCATGCTTCTGGAAAGAGAATTTCACTTGTATTAGATTTTTAATGTAGCCTATGACTCCCAAAATGATAGGAAATACAACTTTAATTTGATCAGCAACAAAATGGATTTAAAATATAAACTCCAAAACTGATTACTGTAAAAAATAAGTATTCAGCTAATAATAAACATCCCTGGTGCTTAGACTGTGGTCTCTAAATACCATTTCCTACTAAGAGGAACCTGCACTCCTTGGAGAAATGGCTGATTCCAGATTTGGGGGAGGAAATGCACAAATGAGCATGAAATAGCTAATCATGCAAGGAAGCCAGCAAAGACTTGGTCAGGACACAAGGACTCAGGAGCCTTTGAAGATGGTGGAAGTTGGGGCAATTTGCATATCAATAAGAATGATGTCTATGACGGACTGAGACACCTCAAATCTGTTTAAATCCATGAGGATATAATAATTAAAAAATGACTCATTGGTGACCTTTGGTAAGTACTAGGGACTCATTTCATTATTTTGAAAAATTGTAAATAAAAATAGAGTTAAATTTTGCCTTTCTAGTACTAGCTATATACCTCAGGGTAACCAAATAAAGAGGAAACATTTCTTTTTATGGATAGATTCAAGCTAATAAATGAAGAAACAGTGACAGAATTAAAGCAATACCATTTTACAACCCTGATGAATAATGGTCTAAATGAAATAATTATCAATGGCTGCTAACATCATCCAAATAGAAATAGCCAGGTGTGCTTCCTCAAAAGCTTAATACCTCTTGCATCTGGGCAACTTCTAGACCCAACTCTCTATTTATAGGAAATACAGGAGTCAGAGGAATATTTTAAACAACACCAACAAACTTGGAAATGGTATAGGACACATAATACTGTTTCTTCAACAAAGAAATTGTAACAACAACCAAGAAATGGAAGGGAAACCTACAGCTTACAAAAGATGACAGAGAAATAGATATATAGACTTGATGTGTCAACCAATTATAAAACCTCATTGGTATCCTTATTAATAAATAAGTGGTACAAAAACATTTATGAGATGTTGGGGGGACTTTAAATGATGACTAGATATGTGATGATTTTAAGGAGTTACTGTTATTTTTAGGTGTGAAAATGGTATTGTAGTTATTTTTTAAATAATATAAGCTTTTTTCAACATGTAATCAAGGAAGCCCTGTATGAATATTAATTCTGAGGTATTGTGACTAGGTTATTTTAAAATAAAATTTTGAGCAGTCTTTTAAAATTCAAAATTCAAAACTTATTTTAAAACAGCATTTTGTGTGGACCTGGTGATTATGGGCAAATTTCAGGTAATTTGATTAATGTTAAAGCATATCACCAATATTTAATTTTTTCTATAGAAGAGAGAGAAAACCATTCTTATAACCTGTCACAGTTGTATGCTCAGGCTTACCATCCACACTGCTGCTCTGACTGTAAGTCAGGTAAAATAAAGGGATGCCAACGAGATGAAATACCAGTAGGATTCTGACAGTTATTTAATACCACTGATGTGTCATGTCAACACATTAGGAGGAAAAGCAATTCATGTTTGATTAGAACTAATTCTTTACCTGCTTTTTATTTCATACTAAAGAAAAAAAAAACAGTGCCAGCCAAAAGCAAATGTCTATTTTAAAAATTAATGATGTGATTTTGTAGTGGATTTTCAACCTGAGAAAACACTGATTTAGGACAAGGACTTGGATTAACCTTCACAAGTTACTAAAACACTCCAGTCCCCAAATTATGACCGAGCATTTCTAGACCAATGAGAAGGCGCGGCTGTGGGGGGAGAAAGGAGGACCGCGTTTGCCCTGCAGGGCTCAGCTTCCTCCTCCCGGCATCTGTGTGCTAACAGGCCGCTCCTCCTTGGGGAGGCCATTCCTTCTGAATTACACAGAAAACTCCATGCCCAGGGGCTTCTGCTCCCCCACTTCTCCTTCTTTTCCTGCCTTAGTAAACAGCTGCAGAATTAATCAAAGCTTCAAAGGCTGGTGATAACAGGTGGTGACAGATCGATGCCCTGCAGCCCAGGTGAATAGCAGCAGAGTGGCCAAGATGGACCTCACACCAAAGAACAATTTTCACTTCTCCGAAAAGAGAAAAACAAATGATTTTCTGGTGTCCAGATGCAGACACTGGACACTAAAGTGGAGTGCTGAACTGTTCTCAAATTCATGGGCTTTCCATAGGTAGTCATAGCAGAGAAGAAATGAAATACCTTCAGAAACTGAGGAGAAACATGCTAGGTAGCGGAATCACTAAATGACTGCATGGAGAAGGGCTTTAGGGGGTCTACTGTCCAACTGCCTCACCTGGTAGGTAGAGGGACACCCTTTACGCCCTCTCCCTGCAACTCTGTGCTCTGAAAGGAGCTGGACTTCAGAGCTAGCTGGAGGTGTACGTGGGGCAAAGCAGGCCCAGAGAGAAGACCTGCCTTGTCTTCAAGTCACAGCAAAATAGGAACAGCATTTGGCTGAGAACCCCTGGTTCCCTGAACAAGGCTCTTCACATTGGTCTGATAAATATGGTATGTGGCATTCAAGGACCAAAGCCATAGCTTAACCAGGTTAAGAACTGGGTGGAACCACCAGAGCAGGTGGGTAGAAAAGCTGCAGGGAGGCTGGCTGCCATAAAGCCATATTGAGTACTGCACACCTCAACCTCAGGGGGCATCCTAGGTGGATAAATTGACACACAGATCTCTCTGGCCTGCTTTGAGACTTTGAGGACTTGCCTAAGCTATTTTTTTTTTTAAAGTAACTAGTAGCAACTAGTAACATCAAGACATAGATAGGGCCTGGGTTTTCCCCTCTAGGATATTCAGAACATTCTCTCAAAGGTAGGTCAGGAAGGAGAGCTTTGATTTGTCACCAGCAGAAACTCTCCTGGAAGCTCAGTGCCAGCCTCTGTCAGCTGCACCCTGCAGACTGCCCATTTGCTCCAGAGATGCTCACTGCTTCACTGGCCTGGTCAAACTGCAGCCTCACAGCTGAGTGTGTCTGCCAGCATGGACTGGACTGGACTCCAGCCAGTGTGCTCAGAGGACTGTGGAAGGGGCATACTGACCCTCACCCCCACTGCAGAGAGGGAGGGGCACCCTCTATCCCCCTCTCCTGGCAACTCCAGAAGTCTTTGCTCTGAAAAGAGCTGAATCTCAGAGCCAGCTAGAGGTGTGTGTGGCGCAAAGATATTACAGATAGTCAGGGTCCTCTTTCTCTAGGAGCCCAATCCCTACAACGATGGCCTCTTTAAACAATCATGGGGTGGGGGCAGCTGGGTAGGGCCCCACCAGCCTCTTTGAGGACAGGACAGAGTGAGCCCTGAAGCATTCCCACAGCTCCAAATACCTGCATAGCGTGGGCACAGAACTCACATTCGTGCCTTCCGTCTCAGTGCTAGAGGACTAGGGGTTCCAGGCCACCCTCCAGAGCTCAGGCTATGGCGCCAGGGACCTGAACAAGGGCAGGAACTCACAGCCTCATCCACTGGCTCTGTCTTCACCCCAATAATCCCATCCCTCAAGGGGGAGAGGCCACAATTCTTAATATCACCTGAAAGACCACCTCCTGCCTGCCCCTGCCTCCTCGCCCCTTCCCCAGCTGCAAGAACTTTTCTTCCTCACAGAGAGACTTTGGATCAGGACTCGGGGCTGAGAGACCAGCCCCAGCCCGCCCGACCAGGATGGGCCTGACACATGGGTGCGGCCCAGTCATGCCAGGACAGCTCCAGTTTGCCTCCTGGGCATCCGCAGGGCGCTACAATTGCAGACCTGGCTGGGAAGGCAGACAAGCTGACACCCCCACTGAGGGGCCATCAGGGAAGCGCCAGCCTTTGGGTGGGGAGCAGTCAGGGCTGGGGGTTGATATGGCTGGGGATTGAGTGCGTGAATGAATACATGTATGAATGAACAGCGATGATGGCAGAGGATGGTGGTGGTGGACTACGGGGGAGCGTCCCAAAGAAGGTGCCCTCCGCCGCCCTGATGCTGCCCAGAGGTCCCTCATCCCCACGTCCTGACTCCTCTCGCCGAGCACAGAGAGACCGGACGTCGTGAGCCCCGGCGCGAATACCCTGCAGCCCGAGAAGCACCAGGGCGGGCACGGGGCAGCTATGGACTCAAGCCTGCATTCTGGCGGCGGGAAGTGCCTGCCCTCCGGGAAGAAGGCACCCAGGCGCAGCGGGTCCCGCCCTGCCCCTCGCAGCAGCCTTGGGGAGGTGCGGGGGGAGCCCGAGCCCGGTGTGAGGGTTGCAGCCCCTTACCTGCTGGCCTCCGCAGCCTCAACCCTGCTTAGAGCGGTCATCGCAGAGCCTCCAGCAAGAGACCCAAGGACCAAGCTGCCAGAACGCGCTGGCCCGACTCCCCGCCTGCCAGAGGGCCTGCCTCCTCCCGCCCATTGGCTGTCATTACGGGACGAGCCCGGCCCATTGGCTGGTCCTTCCCCTCTTGACTCCAACGCCACACAGATCCTACTACTTACTCCTTGGGTTTGCACCTCACCCTTCACAGTGAGGGCCTTGGGATGCCTCCATGTTCTTCCTCTTCAGCCCTCCGTCTCGGAGCTCGGTGCTCTCTGCAGCAACTGATTCCAGCCCTCCTCCAAACCCTCCCAACACTGAACTCCAGGGTAGCTTTCAACTTCTTTCCACACCAGAGGCATGATGAACGTGACAGTTGACAAACAGGGAGCTAGAATGCTTTTGTACACTTTTCCCAGGATTGGAAACTTGTGTTGCCCAGGTAAAAAGCTTTTAAAGGAGCCTGGGAAAGAATGAAGATGGCCAGACTGAGAGGGGAAAGCCTGTAGAAGCAGAAGGGCTGATTGGTGGTGCTGGTGGGGTGACAATGAACTGAGCCACGAGAATGGGCTCACACTCTGATCTCCCCAACTCTTCTGGCCTACAGGCCCCTTCCCTTCTATCCCCACCCCCCACCAATCAGGAAGGGCAGGAGAGGGCGATGGTACATGCCAGATTGTTTCATTCCCCAAACTCTCCCACCTCCTTGACCCAGCTGCACCATGGAGGGAGGGCACTGGCAAAACCAAAGCAGCACAAACCGTCTGAAATTGTTCTGGGAATTGGGAGCAGAAGCCGGTCTCAGGAGCAGGGTATCATTCTGCAGCTCCCACCTGGGGCCTCTATTGCCTGAAGGCCTAAGAGGAGGACAGGGCAAAGGACACTTCACTCCCAGTCTACCCACCAGAGCAGGAGGGCCCCTTGTCACTGTCCTCTCATCTTTGGTTCAAGTAAGCCATTAAAATTTCCACTTGCAACGTTTTTTTTTTTAGGGAAGGAAAGAAACATCAGTGTGTGGTTGGCTCTTACACGCTGCCCCCCACTGGGGACCTGGCCTGCAACCCAGGCATGTGCCCTGAGTGGGAATCAAACCAGCGACCCTTTGGTTTGCAGGCAGGTACTCAGTCCACCAAGCTAAACCAACCAGGGCATCAGCTGCAGCTTTTATGCAGCCAGCATACCTTCCCAGAGTCCTGAAGGGAGTAATCTATGCAAGAGAATCAGCTGCTGCTTCCCTGAACTTCTGCACTGTGGAGATAGGATAACAGGCGGCCTGAGCTGTTCGGGAGCCTCCAACAGGAACCTTGAGGCCCATGCCATTTTCACCCTACTCAGAGGGCAGGGACCAGCCCCCACCCCCATCAGAAAAGAGAGGCAACACAGGTGCTTCAGCTGCTGTTTATTGACATACAGGTAGGCTCTATAGCAACAGGCCTGGAGGCAGCTGGAGTGGGAAAAATGAAGGTGGAGGGTGGAGTGTTTGTCTGTAGTGACAGCTGAGTCGAGTGCAGGAACAGAAGTGCACAAGAAGGTAGGAGTGGGGAAGGCTGACGGGGTTAGAGAAGCAAGTGAAGGCCAGAGTCTGCTGACACTGGAACCAGTGCCTTCTCTAGCTGGCTGTCACCTGACCCCAGACGAGGCTTGTGGGTTCTTTGAGTGTACATTTCTACAGGAACTGGATGGACTGCACAAAGGAGAAGCAGGAGCTGTTGCCCTCTATGTTAAGCTCTGGAGCCTCCAGTCCTGCACCCCTGCCTCTCTTGCTTGGGTGGGGCCATAAGATGAGTAGCCTAGCTCCGGGCTACCTCACCTGAGCAGGGTCTTAAAAGTAGCCGTGTTTTACAGAGGCATTAGTCTTCCTCCCTGGTGTCCCAGCCCACCAGTGCCACACCACAGCCCTAAGTGAGCACTCACTATAAGCATTGCTGGCCTAATGGATGGGTTGGGGGAAAGGGATGGGATAGGGGTCGGAGGAGCTTCCGGAGCCCATCACGGCACAGGCACTACACGCATGGTGTTAGTGAAGCCAGAGCCAGGACGCCACCCAGTCAGCACAATGACCACATCTCCCTTCTTGAAGAAGCCTCGGGCCTTGCCTGAAGGAAGAGAAGAGAAGCGTTGAGTCAATGCTAAGAGAGGCAGGTATGAACCTGGGACACTGCCCCACAACCCGGAAATAGGAAGCAGGGCTGGCTATTACTTTTTTACACCACAAGGTGGCACCAGCCTCAGAGCCCAGGCAAAGGGGATGAGGGCAGTCCTGAGATTTCCTTATCATTCCAATGGCAGGCAGAGTTGGCAGGGACCTAGGACATCATTCATTTTATACTCTAGGCGTGGAGAGCCTTGCCTAAGGTCGGAGCTAGCTGCCTCCTCTCACCCCATGGCATCCTATACTCACACAGGGACAAAGTCCATATCAGTACACAATCTGTGTGCCAACCAACGGTGCAAGTGCAGGAGCTCTGACCAATTTTATTTAAAAAACCTCAGTAATAAGATGCCAAAGAACAAACAATCCTGATTATCTGGATCCTTTGGCTTGGGGGCCTAGACTAGAAGAGTGAGGAGACAAACTGTGCTGCTCAGACCCATAGCGCAAAGTCCTCTCTCCCCTCCTGGGCTCAGCCCAAGACATCAAGGAAGGGGATGGAGGAATCAAAGAGAACATTCCCAGTGAGAGCAGCCAGGGCTCTTGCAGCCTAACGTCTCATGTGTCCCCTTCCATAGTGCCCCAGGGAGCCCGTGTGCAAGCAGCCTCACCCCAGGTTCGAACCCTTGTTCCCAGCCACGTACCAACATTCATGGCCAAGTTCACCCGGAGGTCCACATCCTCAGCCCAAGCCTCCTGCACTGGGTCCTTACACAGCACGGGGAAGATGCCACGGTACAGGTGGGCCTGGCGAGCCGTCTGGTGATTACGGGTCACAGCAATAATGGGGGCACGGGGGCGGTACCTGGCCACCTGGTGAGCAGACCTAAGATGGGATAAAGACAGGTGGAAGAGATCTTTAAACAGTGTCCCAGAAGCCTCCCAGGAAGCCCCTTAGGGGCTTCGACAGCATACCCTCTAATCCAACTCACTATGCCAGCCTGAGGCTCTCTGGCCATTTCAACATCTGCTCCCTGGGCCCCGCTGTGGGAGCCAGGAACTGCCTCCCATGGCTAGGGCAGGCTCCCTTCCTGTATCCCCCCCAGAGTACCACTTTTCTCCATAGCTGTGTGATTCATCTGCCCTCCACCCCTCCCCAGACCAGGGCCCCAGGATCCTACTGACCCAGCATGGTCAGTCTCGCCCACTTTCCCCACATGACTCATAGCTGGCAGAATGCCCCCTCCAAACTTTTCCATTCTGGCACAGGGAGGCAGCCCTGGCTCAGCCTCACCAGCACCCACTTCTCTTGATGCCAGTAACTGCTATAAGCCAAGCAGCATGTGAATAGCACCTGACTCTTGACATCTGCAAAGAACAGGAACAGAGCCTACCGCCCCCTGGGAATCTACAACACAAGCCACCTTCCCTACTGGTGGGCCCTGTCCCCACCCTACACATCTTCCAGGTCCCTGAAACAGTTCCAGCAACAAGAGTTCTAGCGATTGAGTCAAATCTGAGTATCTAAATGAGGCTGAGAAATCTGGATGCTACCCAGAGGGCGAGACCAGGAGCTGGAAGTGCTGGTGTGGGAGGCTCTGCCCATGCAGGTTCCTTTGGAAGGCAGGCGTCCCTCTGAAGCCCTGGTGCCAGGTACTTCCTGTATACTTGCACTTACAGATGTGTCTCAGGAGTTGGGGAAGAAAATGAAGGAGGGACTGGGCCCCAGAAGGCAAGCTATGAGAACACTCAACAGGTGTCAGGGAAACTTAAGCCATGTTACAGCAGAAACCGCCCTGCTTAGAGCCTGGCCTCCGTGCAAGACTCTCAGAAGGAAGTAATTGCTGAAGTCAGGATGGGCTAAGCGTGAAATTCCAGGAGACTGAAGCTAAAAATAGTCAGATAGTGAAGGCTGGACCTTTTCATAAAGGTCAACCCCAATCTCTGGAGCTGCCTATCCTAAGTGCTGTGCTGAGGGGATTGGCAGAGATCGGAAGTCTGCAGGCGGCTCCCCTGCCGCTGCTCGGTGCACGGGGACCGCCTGTCTGGCTCGTCTCCCAAGGAACCCCAGCTGCCTGCAGGGAGGGACGAGGAGCATGCCCCAAGACTGGGGGCGTGAAGGATGGTAACTCAATGTCCAGGACTAGGAAGGGGGGTCCCAAGTCAGTGGTCAAACATAGGCCTCAGCCTGGCTGCATGACAACACGGTGACCTTTCCTGAGCCAGAAATGTCTTCCGAGTTCAAAGACAGATGGACATGCACTGACCAAATGGCATGTCAGTGAACAGCACTGTTTTTCCAAAATGAACTTTTAAAGAGCACACAGTAACTGAAAGAATCAAAGCTGGTGGTCTGCTACTACTTTACGACCAGCTTTTAAATACCAAGTAATCAGTTGTCTATCTGCAGTTACGCAGTGAAGTCTCTCTAGGTTCATCTTAATGTGTAGACTTGCTTTGGGTCCAAATGGTCCCCCATACTTTACAAGTGCTGCCTGGAGTCCTGAGCCCAGGGGATGGGTGCTGCTCGTTCCTGGACCCCAGAGGAAGGCCAAAGGAGCTCCTTTCTTGCAGGGTCCAGGTGGCAGGCAGCAGGGTCTTACCTTGGCTCGGTGCTATCTGAGCATCATTCAATGGGCTGCTCCCAGGACCCCCATGGAAATGTGCCACCGAGCAGGGCATTTCCAGGAGCCGCTGCCACGTCCTACCTGCCAGACTTGGTGAGGACGATTATGGCCCCACTGCAGCACTTGAAGGAGGCCTCCACGGCACCCACGGCGGCAGCTTCTGTGGGGTCACTGGTAATGGGCGCCAGGCGGCGGAGTTCCTCAAATAATTGCAAGTGGTAGATGGCGGCCTCTGCCTCACGGGCAATCTAGGGGAGCAACATCCGTCCAGAGGGACGAGAGGGGGACAGAGCTTTGTCAGAGCTGTGTTGCAATGGGAGAGGGAGGGGAAAGAGTCCCACAGACAGCTGATGAGGAACATGTCCCTGGGTGCAAAGGCTAAGAGAAGCCCAATCACTATAGGTTCTGAGCTGAGCAAGATCAAGACTCACAGGAACCAGTCCTTCACCAGGTGCCTGTGACACCACCTGTGCCTACCGAGCTGAAAGACCCTTTGGCTCTGCCCAGCCCTGAGCTCCCTGCAGATGAGAAAAGAGGCTCTGAGCCCAGGGCCCTGGCTGTCTTCTAGAGCAGCTGGAGCAATACGCTGGTTATCCTACAGGGTTACCTGCCTTGAAGGCCCTACCTGCCAGACTCCGTCAGAACTATCAAAGCTGCCGCTAAACACTTATAAGAAGCCTCCACGCTGCCCATGGCCATGGCTTCCATGAGGTCTGTGGAGTGACTTGAGGCTCGCACAAGTTCTTCAAACAGCTTGCGGTGGAACATGGCTGCCTCAGCCTCCCGAGCTATCTGTAAGGTTTAGAGGGAAGGGCAGGCAAGGAAGAGGGAAGAAGGAGGGGGGGTGGGGGAAGAGACAACAACATGGAAAGACAGAATGGGGAATTAATCAGAGAAAAAGGTAACCTTAGGTTAATTGGCTAAATCTATCCTTCAGGCAGATGCAAAGAGGCAGGGTGGTACAAACCTGCTCAGGGGTGTGTGGAGAATTCCCAGCTCAGCTGCTGGGGCTTCCCTCCATCAGAGGGGGCATTGGTCCTTCCATTCTGAAGGAACTTTTGAAGGGGGCGGGGAGTGGAGGAAGACAGTATGGCGGCAGGCTGTAGCACCTTAGCATGGAAACATGCCCAGCCTGGGCCCAGGCCACACCCTGGCAGGACTTGACCACACTGCCTTATGACACAGTTTATAGGAAGGAACAGGCAGGCCCGCTCCTCACATGGCTGTCTGGTTCCCCAGGGATTTCCGCCCAGCTTCCAAGCATGCATGGAGCACTGGACTGGGCTCCAGGCACAGGGGTGCTATGGAGCTTTCCAAATGGCCCGCCACAGAAACACACGAAGCAGTGCCGAGAAGCTGGGCGCACGCACAGCCAGAACCATGCAGCCCAGCTGCACTCTAAGCAGGAGGGTGGAAAACTGGTGAACTTGGGAGGGTACACAGAACAGCCACGTGGAGACAGATGCCTGTGGAAGCACGCGGGCAAGTGTAACAAGACATCTGATGAAATCTTACGATTAAAAGTCATGAGAAAGCCACTGAGTTATTTACAGACCACCTGCTCAGATAATACCCAGAATTAGAAAGAAAATTTGAGTTTTAGAGGATTACAATGCAATCACCAGCATCTTAAGATAATGTATAACAGGTTAGGGAAGAATCAGCAACATCACCTCATTAATTTGACAGTGTGAGGACACGAGTGGCAGGGTTCATCACTGGGTTAAAGGTTTTCTCTCTGCAAGAATGGAAGGCATGCAGGCCGAAAGACAGGACAGAATAGGGGCGGGAACTGAACCATACCTGGTACTGCCCAGCCCTTAGTTACAGGTCATTAACTCCATCAGGTGGACAGAGGAGAAAGCAGTGGACAGTTAAGAGAAGCTGTCAGCCAGTGTTAACTAGGGACATGGAAAGGAGAGGCTGGTCCCACCTGGCCTGGACGCCATAACTTATCTTTCGAGCAGGGCCATGTAATCCAAGCCCTGTGGTTCTAAGATGTCCATCTATTATAAGAAAAGACTGGAGTCTGGAAAACATGGGCACGGAAGTCAGAGCACAGAGCCTGATTCTTAGTCTCTGACCCCAGATCTGGCCTGGTCTCTGTGAGATAAAGTACTGTGTTGCAGGACACAGCACTGGCTTTAAAGCCAGATCTGGGTACAAACTCAGGCTTTATTATCATGTAACCCTCATCTATAAATTGGGGTGACATCTGTTTCTCACAGGGGTTATAAAGATCACCTCAATCTACATAGGTACTTATCAGACATTTAATAACTGCAGTGAATATTTAACGCAAAGTGTATAATTAAACACATCCCAACTAATTCATTTTACAGATAAGGTGCTGAAGCCTACATGATTTGCCCACAGGCACACGAAGTCCTAGCACAGTCCCCTGGCTCAGAATTTAGATCCCTCTTCTACCTCTGAGGCCATGCATCTAAGCAAGGTAATTAGAGAGAGGGGATGTGTGGAGAAACCCATAAATATACCAGCAGGCACTCTACATGTGACTGGGTCAAGGCCCACCATCTCCTGGGGGAGAGAAGCACTTTCCCAGCACTGGGGCACACCTGTGAAGGAGCTCAGGGCTCCTGGGGACATCCGCAAAGATAGCCCAGAAGAAAACTTTAGTCAAGATGTCTTGGTTCACCACTGAAAAGGTGTTAAATTGTAAATGACAAGTCTTCTCCAGAAGGCAGTTATACATAATAATTGGACACACAGAAAATAGAGGAGGAAAGGGAGATATCTAGTCCAGATGTTCTTTCTTGGGAGTTGTTTTAAAACAAATTTGGGGGAAAGCAGGAGAGGGAGTGTCACGCAAAGGACGTTGGGTCCTTGGTTGACCAAAGGGGAATAGGAAGGTTAAAGAAAAACCATTTCAGGATAACAGACAAGGTTACTAAGCTACACCTTATAAACACTGACCCAGGACTATTGTGAGAAAGTTAATTTGTAGGACTCATTTTCCCAGGCATGAGTAGCTCTGATAGTGGATCCCTATGTTAACTCTTCAGTAAGCTCTAGAGCTGCAGCAGACAGCGGGAGGATCCGAGCACGGAGCCGCGAGAAGGAGCCAGGCAGTGGCAGAGCAGAGCAGCCTGCCTGGTTTCCTGGGAGAAAAAGGAAAGTCACCTCCAGGACACCTCCACATGCTCTCACTACAAGGCCAGCCAGGATCAGCCATCCTTCTACCTGTCTCTATTTGTGGACCTGTCACCTGTCACTTAAAGCCCACTTTTCAGTCTGGATGAGTGCAACAGCTCAGCGCAGCAGGTCCAGCTGCAGTCACCATGCAAAGCCAGCTTACAGTGAACTTAGTGTGGACAGCGGCCTCCAGAGCAGGCCCAGAGGCCCCCGTGGGGGAGGCACCTGTCTGTGGGACAGGTGTGGAGTCAAAATAGAAGCCAAATGAAGAGGATGGCTAGGAGCGGGAGTCCTTGGCCTTTTCCAGAGTAGGGCAGAGGAACTCAGGTCCTCTGAGCTTCCAGAGGAAGAGGCATAATTATCCCAGTATGTGACCCAAGGGAAGGAACCGGAGTGACTGGGCTATGTCTAATGAAAGAGAAGCCTCCAAAACAAAAGGAAATGAAGGGGGCTGTGGGTAGGGAAGGTAGAACAGAAAAAAAAAAATACACATGCCCCCAGCACACACCTCCTCACTCTTACTGTGATTTGAAAGGTAACAGAGATGTGGGTGCAGAAGCCTAAAAGGCTGTATACCAAGCTGCCTCCACCCCAGCCCAAGCCCGAGCCCGGGAGGTGGGCAGGCTCTACCAACTCACCAGGTGCTGCATGCGAACAGCCTCCAGGGGGTAGTCCCCTTTGGCTGTCTCCCCAGATAGCATGATGCAGTCGGCTCCATCCAGGACGGCATTGGCCACATCGCTGCCCTCTGCCCGGGTGGGGCGGGGCTTCTTGATCATACTCTCCAGCATCTGAGAGAGGATAGAGCATTAGTGAGACATGGCCCAGGCCATCTTCAGAGATGAAAGACTGCAAGCTCAACCCCTGCAGTGTGGGCGTACAGAGGACAGCTTTATATAGGTGCATAGGGGAGGGGATATGCAGGTATGTGCCTATGACATAGGAAAGGGTATGTGGAAGAGACCAGGGCAAGCATGCATAGTGAGGAGTGGAACATACCTGCGTGGCACAGATGACAGGCTTCCCAGCTCGATTGCACCGCCCGATCATCATCTTTTGAGCAAGAAACACCTTCTCTGCAGGAATCTCAATGCCCAGATCACCACGAGCCACCATGATCCCATCACTGGCTTCCAAGATCTCATCAAACCTGATGGGGAAAGGTGGAAAGAGACAGATCATGTGAACAGGAGCCACCAATATGGTGAGGCAAAGAATTTTTTCCCAGGCTTCTCTGATTCAGGTATCCTTGCAGAATGACCATCCATGATGTCACTATGGATGCATGAAGGTGAAGGTGGTGGCGTGTGTCAGCTACCTTAGTACCCCAAAGGGACCCAACAGTCTGCCGAGTCTTTCTTCAACACTAGCATGGATACTTCACTGGGGACAGGGGAGGGGGCAAGGTTCCATTCTCAAGCCCCACAGGCTCACTTCTTCCTTATCTATATCTTATGAGGCCCCTCCTGAGGACTCTCTGCCATCTGCACTCCAACCAACATTTCCAAGCCAGAAAGGAGAACCAAGGCCCGTCTGTGTATAGCTCCCAATACAAGGATCCAATGGCCTCTTCCAGCCAAGGACACCCAAGGACTGCTCTGTGAGGCTGCCCCCCTCCAACTTGCTGAAGGGAAGCGGACATATAGGTCTGACTAGCCTAAGGCCAAGGTCAGCTGGCATATCAGGATGGCAGAGGGAGGACCCTGAACTGCCTGTTACAAAGGACAGATACACAAAACAAGGTCGTAACAGTGAGTAGGGCTGCACCTTCCACTCTCTACAAGCACACATCTAATCCACAGGAGAAAGTCTCAGGTCTGCACTGCATGCAGCCCAGGATGGCTATGAATGCGGCCCAACACAAAACCATAAATTTACTTAAAACCTTCTTTTTGCTCATCATTTTTCGTTAGTGGTTGTATTGGCCCAAGACAACTGTTCTTCCAGTGTGGCTCAGAGACGCCAAAAGGCTGAATGCCCCTTAGCTGCACTGACTTGTGTTTCTAGTAGGAAGCCAGAGAAGACCAGATGTCACCAAGCTGGCCACAGTCATTTGGCTCTAGCTGGTGAGCACTGGGGAGATGGTGGGCTGAGCTAGGACAATCTAAGCCTAAAAGAGAACCACATGCGCTCTCTGGGAAGCTGATACCAGGACAGAGCTAGCCTGGTCATGGAGCGAGCTGCTTTCTCAGTTAAGATTCAGAGGCTGTAACCTTTAGCATCAACACCAGGCCCCGAGCTTCCTTCCACACAGTCCCTTCCTAAGAGCTTGCTGCCTTCCCTCTGGGTCCCCACATTCCAGCAGACACAGCAGTGCTCCTGAGCAGGAGTACAGCACGATGGCTCCTGACCCTGCCAGCAGTGACCCTGTCCCTCCAAGACAAGTGCTTGGGCCTCTGGAACGATGTCAAGATGCTGGCATCCTAATCACCTGGAAAACATTTTTTGTTTTGTTTTGAAATGCCAATGCTTTCCATTTCTCCCCTTCAGATAGTGTACTTCAGTGGGTCCGGAACAAGCTCAGCAATCTGAACTCTGAGGCACAGGCAGCCAGGTAACTCACAGGGTGCATCTGGCTGGTAGAGAGCTGGTCTGGGGCTAAAGCACAGGGGACAGATGGTGGGGCACTTACCTCCGAACCCCCTCATGATTCTCGATTTTGCTGATTATCTTGATGTTCTTTCCTTTTTCTCCCAGGACCTTCCTGACTTCATGGACATCGGATGCTTTGCGGATGAAGGATGCGAATACCATATCTACATCCTGCTCTACCCCGAACTTCAGATCCTGGATGTCCTTTGCTGACACGGCAGGCAGGTCCACAGCAGCCCCAGGGAGGTTCACACCCTTCTTACTGCCCAAAGAGCCACCATTCTCTACCTCTGTTACCAGGAAGTTAGCGCCTGTGTGAAATGGAGTGGGTAGAGAGGCAGATCAATGAGCGTACAGCCTCAACAGGAAGGCAAGAAGCGAAAAGCTGCTGCCTCATCGCCAGGACAGTGAACTGGGAAGCAGCACCTTGTGGGCCGTGCAGCCATAAAGCCAGAGTTCAAATTCCAATTCCACTAACTGTGCAACCTTGGGCAAGTCAATTAACCACTCTGTGCCTCAGTTTCCTCACCTGTTAAATATGAATAATATCTAATGTAAATTTAAACAAATTATTATTTAAAACGCTTAGAATAGTGCCTGAAACTTACAATATGAGCTGTCATTCCCATACACTGGAGTCCTGCATATATCACACTGAAGGGTGGAAGAAGGAAGCAAAAATCCCAGAGTAGTGATGACACATAAAAAGAAATCATATATGCTCCCCAAAAGCACGACTAAGCAGAATGGAAGTCAGTTTTTGAGGATAAGGAATTATAAAGGAAATCCTGAAAATATACACTATCTTGCTATGAGTCAAACAAGCTTCCTCTCTTCCTGATATCCAGAAAATTTAGAGATTAGAGCTGGTTTTAAACATACCTTTCTCCTTCACCTGCAGAGAAATGAGACCATCATCCACGTAGATCTTGCTGCCCACTTCCACCACCTTGCAGATGTTCTTGTAGTCCAGCCACAGGGTGTTTTCGTCACACTTTTCCATGTAGGCGTCGTCCAGAGTGATCTTGAGAGTGGCCCCTTTCTTCAGCTCCACCTCCGCGGTGCCGCTCTACAGACGGGAGAACAAGCCATGAGTCCAAACTTGAGAGGCCAGGCCCTCCTGGCAGGAAAAGGAACACTTTCCTCCAGGGAACAATGCTCAAATCTCAAGTAGAAGTTAACAATAAAGGCTTTCCCCTTGGGAACAAATAATCACATTGTCAAACTTAGCATATTTCAAGGAAATAAATCCAGAAAAATCTACAATATTTAATTATGGTATTTAATGACGGGGAAAAGAGATAAATTACTCCTCATAGGTAGTAAGTTTGGAAGCAGTGTTTTCGAGTAAAAAAGGTTCCTTTTTGGTATTGTTTCTTAGCCAAGTAGATTAAATCAACATTTTTTTACAGTGATAAATAAAACCCTCATTTATAGACCTAAACTCTGAGGAACGTGGCCGTCAGCAGGGCAGAGACGGCTAACGACATCTCTGGCTTCCCGACTTCTGCACCTTCCTTCTCACCTCCGCCCAGGATACTCACGCCCTTGATGAGCCCCGTTCGGATCTCAGGTCCTTTAGTGTCCAGGGCCACCGCAACTGGCCGGTAGAGAATGGGATCAGAGGCAAAGCTTTCTGTGGCTGCGCGCACATTCTTGATGGTCTCTGCATGGTACTGGGAAAGGAGGAGAAAGGATAAGCATGCTCCCACACACTGGGTGGGATCCAGCACTGGGCTGGAGCTCACTGCTCAGGAAAGACCTATGGATGCTCAGACCTTCTCCACCACCACCCAGCGTCCGCCCCATCTATGCGCTAGGTCCCCTCTCCCTGCCAAGTGCAGCCTTCTGGGCTTCCACCCACTTCTACCATGCGTGTGCACACTCACTCGAGGGCAAATCTCAGAAACCCATTAAAGGCATGGGTGTAAACATATCTTAACATACGGGAAGCCTGTGTCCCCTCAGTGATCCTCTTTTCCTCAGAACTCATTAAAAAAAAAAAAAAAAAAAAAAAAGGCAGACAACAGGAGTAAAAGGCCCAGGCTTATGTTTGGATAGTACTGACCTATCAGTCAATGTTAGACAAATAGATTTGGTAATTCTGAGCTTTTTCTCTATTGATTCCATCTACAACTCAAACTCAAAGTTATTTAAGTAAGCTAGCAGTAACCCAAGCTAAACAAACAGTGGCCTATCGCTAAGGTCATGCAGGCCTGTTTTCACAATTACTTTCTAGAGTCTGATTAGAGGCAAAGTGAACCGGGAGAGGTGGGAAGGTGCCCTTTTCTGGATTGCCCTTTGCTACTTCTGTTTCTCATTTGCAACAAATCCTGACTTTAATCTCTCTTAAGCCCTTCCTCTTTTTCCATTTGCCATTACTGTTCAACTCAAAGCTAAAGTGTCAAACTAAAACTTGTTTACATTATGTCATGTAATATCAGAACAATTTCAGACCAGCTTCCAAAACCCAGATCCCAGAGACAACCTCATCCTGGCCAAAAATCTAAAACAAACTCACAAGAGGGGCTTGTCTTAAAAAAAAATCCTAATTTTAATCTGTAAACAAGAGTTTACAGCACATATTATCTCCAAATGCCTCTTGCAGTTAAAAACAAAACCCAAATCCCTGAGCAGCTGCAGCAGACAGCACTTGCCCTTGCCATTTCAGGGTGCACAGTGTTATTTTACTGGATGGAAGAGGCTATGAACTATGAAGCCTAGTTAAAGGTCAACTTCTTCAAATCTATTTCTGCTCCTTCCCCTGAACACAGGAGCCCCGGATCCCTGATCCAGCAGTAGGCATCAATAGTGAACTCACCTTCACTGATGTCTTTAGCTCTCTCTCTTTGGGCTAACTCTTGTGGTAACTTCTGCTGACTCCTGCTAAGGACCCACACCTTTGGAAAATTACATAATGCCATTGCAGATGTGTCTTAACCTGCCTGGGGTGCCCGCCGAGCAGTTCCTCTGAACTTGGTCAGGCCCCCATGACATTTGGAGGCCAGCTACCTGCCAGGCCATAGGCTGTTTATGGAACATGGGTTAGGGAACCTATGATGCAGAGTCTCATGTTTCCAGAAAGAAGAAATTCACTTCTTGAATTGCTCTTCCTGAGGCTTTATTTTTAGTCTAAACTTAATACCAACTTCCAAATGCCAGAGGGCAACACCTCACTGCCTGCCCTTACAGGGCAGCATTTCATTCTGAAGAGGAAGTACAGAAGTCAAGAGTGGGAAAAATTTGCCTCATCCATTACTCCTCTATCAATGCCAGTGTGAAATCCCAGGGCCTATAGTTGAGCATGAAGGTTTTTAAAAGGCACTGTCCCTCATGGAGCCCCTATACTCCTCAAACGAGTTTGTTATGGACTTTGGGACAGAAGCAGGAATGAGGACTTCCTGATACCTGCCACCTTGTCTTTAGGTAAGGTCTCTGTCCACAGGTCAAGTCAGCTTGTCAACAGCCCAAGCACTAATACAATCCTACCAAACTCTTGGGGAAGTGTTATGACTTAGTTTTATCTTAATGCACCAGAACTCCTGGAAAGGGAGAGGCTGGGGACGCAATGCTGATGAGTGTATGAAATGTCAGACAGTTATTAGTGCATTAGACTCAGACCTTAACTTTCCAAGTAAAAACCCTTCTCCTGGACCCACCCAGTGATCTTGGGTCTAAGCTAGGCCAGAATCAATCTGCATGGTGACCTTTTGGTTTATAACTGCAACAGGAGCTATTACAGAAATCCTGGGGTAGGAGTGTCAAGCCCTGTGGCCCAGAACCTAATGGCTCAAAGAGGTTTCCAGCAGAACCCTCTACTTTCCTTTGTGAGGGCTAACGGCAGCATAGGTGTATGGGAGAACCATGGCTAATGACAAAGAAGGTCGTCTTTGTTTAAGGAGACATGGCCACTTGAGATGGCAAGAGAAGGGGAAAGGAGAGTAGGGACGGGCTAGTGAAGGCAATCTTCCCATTGGCTGTTAACTCCCAGTCTCGTTCTAGCCTGGCCCACTGTGGATAAATAAACGCTGCATCCCCACCCTGTTTCCACAAGCCATCCCAGTAGCCCAACTGCCCAGCCGAGGCTCACCTCATGAGTTCCATGAGAGAAGTTCAGACGAGCCACATTCATTCCAGATTTGATCATCTCCTTCAACATCTCCACTGATCGGGAAGCTGGGCCTAGTAAAAATGTTTTCAAGACATAAGTCTTAATATTAAACTTGCTTAGGTTTAAAGAACTCTTGATATTTTTTTCCCCATATACTTTTTCTCCCCTAAACAGCTCAGAATTCTTTTAAAAAGCCACATTCATGGGTATTACTATGTTAGTCCACATTCTTGATTTAGGGGAACACTTCTACCTCCTTCAAATTCTGCAGGCTCCCATCTATCAGCAGGAAAGCCTAGAAGACAGACCAGCAGGACCAGCAAGAAAGCTGGTCAGCCAGCTCTCTTTTTCCTCTCCCTGAAGCCCAGCCAGATGTCCAACCACAGCATCTTGGTTGCACAGAGAATGGCAAAAAGACCTTTCCTAGGTGTTCACGATGAAGCTCCTTTCCTAGGAGCACGATGCTCCTGTGCAGACATGCTAAGGAAGACGCCCTCTAAATTTTTCTGCTAATTTTACCTTTAGCAGAAAAGGTAAAGCATACTAATTCTTTATTGTAACTTTCTATGATCTGAGTTCCCACAGAATTCTATGTAGAGAATCTGGCTCAGCACCCAGGTTTGCTACATTTAATCTTTTCAGGAGAGAAAAGTTCACTGTCTCACGAAGGCCTGCTTGGAAGGAGGGGCACACCCACTCACCGATGGTACAGATAATGCCAGTGTTCCGGGCCGTGATGGGTGGGGAGTCAATGTCCAGGCGGCACATGTGCTCCAGGAACGTGTCCGCCATGGCCGCATGCAGTTGCTGGGTCTGAATGAAGGCAGTCCCAACGTCGCTGTGGGGCTTCGACATGACTTCTGAAGTCCTGGGCCCAGGGGAATTGAAGAGCGTGATCAGTCCCAGCAGCCTGGATCTCTAATACACAGCTTGGCACAGGAGACTGTTTCCCATTTACACATTAACTCAATAAGCACGGTTGGTGCACAAACCACAGGAAAGCCTGCACGCGCTGGCTACATGGGTGCTCCTTTGATTAGGCTAAGGGTTCACGGGACCACGAGCAAGTTAAAGCCTCATACTCAATGCATGTACTTAGTAGCCAGGCACCCAGTAGAAGAAGACCTCCCTCACACTGGTCTAGTTTCTACCTTGACAGCTTTCCTGCTTAATCCTATAAATAACATCATGTTACATGCACTGAAAGAGCTTCCTAAAAAGAACATTGTAACCATCTTTCAGTGATATAAAGAACTGACTCCTAGTTTAGAACCTAAGTAACTCTAGATCTTTGTATGAAGAGTTGTCTCAAAGCTACAAACATCTGCTATGAGTTGGGGCACCCCCACTGCCTCATAACAATGATGACCCAAACCCAAAGTTGTGTTCCTGGTTGTGAAGACAACCACCACTCAGGCAGTCCTCTTAGCTCTGGAGTCCTAGCTTTTCACTAACCCAAAGCACACATAAATTCATTCTCCCATTCACGCTAGGCCTCAGTAGGTCCTAGCCTACTGACAAGCAATAAAAACCAGTCCCTGGACATGAAGCCAAGTCCCACTGGAACCCTGAATGCAAATTTTTTCATACCAGGAGTTTATACCTAAAAACCACATCTACTTTTGATCAGAAGGACTTTCCAATGTACAAAGCAATTTGCATAAAACCAAGATAGCCCTGGCTGGTGAGGGCTGGACTGTGTGAACCTAAAGGTCACCAGTTCAATTCCCAGTCAGGGCACATGCATGGGTTGAAGGCCAGGTTCCTAGTTGCAGATGTGTGAGAGGGAACTGATCTCATTTCTCTCTAAAAATAAATTTTAAAAAAATCTTAAAAAAGAAAATAAAACCTCCTAAAACAAAGCCTCAAATCACTCTTTAAAAACAAAAACAAAAAACAAAACCAAAGATAGCTACAATGGCCCTGGTCTAGTTCTAAAATTATTACAACTACATCTGCAACACGAGGAGACTAAAGCTGCTTGTCAAATCTTTCCCCAACTGATTTCTGACGCACCAACCCGATTCCCTTGTTAAGTCCAATAAGCGCACCACTCCCAGTAACAAAGACCATCTGTTCCAGGTAATTAACCAGCCCAGGTTAAAATCCTGACAACTTTCCTGACCTTTGCTTTTCTTCATTACAGACTTACAACTAAACCCAGCCAGTTAGTTAGGTGATTTGAGTCAAAGAAGTCAGAAGCTTCTGGCCAGTGCTTTGAAGAGCTGTGAGGTAAGGGTAGAGAAGAGTGACACTCATCAGAAGGCTGTCCCTTTTCTCAAGTTCTCAGACCAAGGGCTACTGCTTCCCAAACCCTCGAGCCTCAATGCTTTAGCCCAGGCTCAGATACAAATCCCTCTTTAGCCCTGTCCCACACCCTCCTACAACTCAGGGCTCCAAATGAAAGCCTCCTGTCCCCCCATACATACAACCCTTACTCCTTTCTCCTTCCCTGACTTGGCTGGCTTCTTTGGGTGGCTCTGGCAGAGCATGCATCTAAACTCATCTCGTCCGTTCTCAAGAGTTTTTTGTGACCAGTTGAGGGCAAACCTTCTATCAGCTTTGGAAACTGATGGCTACAAGTCCACAACTATAGAATCTAAAACTTTTAAAATAGGAAAATAAGATACCAGTTAACTATTCCACACGGCATTCCCCAACTCCATAATACATACATACCAGGCCCCAGAATCAAAATCAACCCTCTCCTTGATAACCTATTTGGTTCTATACCTCTAGCACTTGGACGTATCCCAGTGTTGGCTAAAAACCTTTTCATGTATCTTAATGCCTCTTTGTCAAAATCAAAGTTGCACTTCTATTTTCCCATGCGCAAATCTGAGGAACTTCTGAATTCCAGGCAGGATGGCCTGGGCAGCCAGGTCCCTGTACTTGCACTCTCGGTTGAAGCAGGGCTATGAAGCCTTCAGAACACCCAGCTGGGCTTAGGTAAGTCTGGCTGTTAGGGAACATTACTGAGGAGGTGGTACCAGGTGTCACATGGAGCCAACTGGAACACAGGGGCCTTGCTGGGGCCTCCCTCCAAGGGGAGAGAGCCTTCCAGTCTTTAGACTGTGCTGTAAATAAAACACAATCTGAATGACCGGGTTGGAGTAACTAACCCCACTCTTCTTAAAAAGCATCAGCTGGCTCTTCACTAGACCTGAGACATTACCGTCTCCTTTCTAAGACCCGGCTGGGGCCACTGATTATCAGGTCATACCTTGTGTTCTCTGGGCTTGGGCTTCCGGTGACATAATGCTTTTTTGGCTCAGGGTGGCTCCTTGGCCCCACTTGCAAAGACTGCTCGGAGCTGAGTAAGGTTTTCCCTGCAGAGCTGTACAAGGATTAAGGTAAAGCTGAGTGTAACTAAAGCTCTTTTGGGTAACAGAAAAATTACCTTAATAACCAGGTATCCAGGTGGTGGCTGCTCCTAGAGATCCAGCTATGTTACAAAGGAAAACACAAGCCTCCCAATAAAATACCAAGAAGCTGATAACGGAAAATTCACAGGTAGAAGTGAGCTCTTCCTGGCTCCTCTATGATGCTTTATCCCCTCCCCTTATACCCAAAGATCTCTTCCCCTGTAAAGTCTCTCTGTGTGGTTTACTAACATTTCACTATTCTATACAAAAACCTGGTCCCCGCTCCCTGTTCAGATGGAAGGGACACTAAATTAAACACATAGGAAAGGACAGGCAGGGTGACTACCAAAACCACATGCCATCTGGGTGGTAGGAGTCCAGCGAAATTTCATCTTTATTAATACATTTACTGATATGAAATACTCTTAAAATAAAAAAAATTACAATATACCTCCTCCAGAAGCAAAATATTTACAAGGATCCTGGTAAAAGTGTTGGAATGAAAACAAATTGGAAGCCCCCAGTTCTATTAAGCAGCTGCTGCTTTACGCACTTCAGAAATACTGTGTAAATGTGGAAGTAAGATAACCCATCTTAGGCCCACCCTAGGCCCCAACTGGACAGCGTCACTGACTTAAGATCAACCTTGATGCATTCAGAACCTCAAAGCAAAAAAAGAAAAGTCAATATAGTTCATGGGAAAACTCAACGCCAAAAACCTGTTAAGTTACATGCCCAAACCCAGCAAATGTCTTTTCCTGTTTCGTCTGTCCTCAGGCCCCACAGCACAACTTTGTGCCAAGGGTGCTCTGGTACAAGAAGCCTGCCTTCAGGGCCAGGGAATGGATGCCTTTCGCAGAAACAATTGTACTGGGCTCAAACGCCAGCCTATTTCGCTATCTTGAATTAAATCTGAGGTTTACAAGCTCTGATCTTTTGTTCACCCAGGCTACCAGGTACAAAAATAACAAATAAAAACTGTTTGGTATCTGAGTGGAAATACACACCTGCAATAAAAAAAAACAACTTGCTTCTCAGCAAGTGGGTCCAGACTTCCACAGGGTCTCAGCCTGTCCTTAAGGCCCTCTACCAAACCAGAGACCTCATGTCTCATCCCATGTCTCATCCCTGGGTCACCAACTGGTCTCTCCTACCTGCCTCTTCTCTGGTGCACAAGCTGCCAATCTCACCAACAACCTACAGTTCTCCTAAAACACTCTCTGGACTCTCCCAGCCCTAGGACAGCAGCCCCAGTCCTGGTTTCTCCGGGCCAGCCTCAGGGAAGGGCTCCCCTTCCTCATGCTACTGTCTGGACAGTGCTTGCCAGGACATGCAGCCCAGCCTGTACCAGTCTTGACTCACTAGAGTGCATCCTCCTCCTTGGGAGGCACAGACATGCAGAGCCAACCTCCAGCCAGCAGCAGAAGCCCGGCATAGCCACTGATGGAGGGAAATGCTGTGCCCAGGTACAGCAGTCTCATTCTTGAGCCTGAGCCCCTGCAGTAGGATCTTCCTCAGAGCCATTTCTCCTCTGTGAGAAACAAGACACCATCAGAGGCCTTAGTGTAGGCTGACAGGATGGAGCAGGCAGTCACAGCTCAACTCCAGGTGCCCCTACTCCCACCTTTCCTTTCTCATCTCAGGCTGCTTTCTGGTTCTCTAAAACTATAGTTTCATCTGTGCTACTCTTCAGAAACCAGCAGGGGGTAGGGGGGACTCATTAAAAAAAAAACAACCAACATGCCACTTCTTAGAACCAGTACTGTTGGCAAAGCTGTTCTGGGAGATTCACACTTCATTCCACCAATTCTTTCACAAAGACCTGAATCATTCTGCCCTAGTAAACTGGCCTGGCCTATGAACCTGTATATGCATAAGCCAATCTTTAACCAGATAGGAATCTCTCCATCAATTTTGCTTTGATGCCAACCTCACCACACAGACTAACCCAATAATGATGTAATGACGGCACCGGATGCCTGCCAATTGTTTTCCTTGCTCTGACATCACGTTTTAAAATTTATTCATTGATTTTTAGAAAGAGACAGGAAGGGGGGGGGGGAGAGGGTAGGAGAGAGAGAGAGAGAGAGAGGGAGGGAGGGAGGGAGGGGAGAGGGGGGAGGGGAGAGGGGGGAGGGGGGGAGAGGGGGAGAGAGGGGGAGAGAGGGGGGAGGGAGAGAGAAACATGGCTTTGTTGTTCCACTTGTTGACACATTCATTAGTTGATTCCTGTTACCTACCAGGGGGAGGTACCCCACAACCTTGGCATATTGGGATGATGCTCTAATCAACAGAGCTCCCTGGCCAGGGCATAAGTTTGTTCTTCAGTTCCCAAATCTTCAGAAGGTCAGCACCCATACAAAAGTTTGCATCACAATATACTGGACAAGGTGTTCACACCAGCCTGCTCCCTAGAAGCTCCCTTCCCAGATGATGAAGCAGGGAAATAGAATTCCCAGGACTAGCCCTCATCTGACTGTGGCCGCAAGAATATCCAAACAGGTGCTGCACCAGCCACAGAACCTGGCAGGGTCTGGAATGGGCACAAATCCCGATAAACAAACAGTTAGAATCATGACAACAGTGTATTTGCATAAGGAGTGGGTTCTGGAAGTTAAGCAATTTTTAGCTGACAGATGTGAATCTGAAGTCCATTCTACACTCAGTAGGCTCCATAAGAGAAAGCAGTCTAGTTTACCCAGTTACACAAAACAAAACAAACCTGCCTGTGGATTCAAGTAAAACACCCTTGCTTTTATTTATTCAGGGCTAGAAATACAGATGACAAGGATTTCCTTGTTTGATGGCAGATGCTCAGAGAGAATTGTTTCAGCCTAAAGGAGGAAGTTTGGGTGAAGCTTTCACGCTGTGTTACGGTGTCTTTTTAGGAGGCCTAAGACAATGAGGCAGTGCTCCTAGGCATGGTATTCACATTTTGGTTTAGGGACCTCCCAAGGCAGGCACAGCCAGGCTGGGCTGCGCCCTTGGCATTTAAAGGGGGAGCCACCCTGCATCACAGCTGGTGGGAGAGAAAGGAGGCATGAAAGGAGGGTGATGCCAGCTCACCAGGAGCACTGACCCCGATAGTGTGACTGGTCTTCCCACAGTGGCTTCACAGGTTTGCTTCTGTTTTGTTTTGAACTAAAGAAATATTAACACCTGTATTTCTACCACCCAGAACTGACCACTAACATTTAACCAGATTTTTTTAGACTTAAAAGAAAATTACAATTTTATGGTTATTTTTTCCCCATCTCCAGGCCCCTTCAGCCCCTCCACACCCCATCAAAAACACTGACACCCACCACTGTCACGCATCCCATATCCTTCCAGTTCATTTAAGTGCCCATGTCTATACTGAGCCCCTTTAATACTGCTGTCCTGGAAAATGCCCTAAGTAGTACACTGTACAAATACCATTAAACTTGCTTTTTCATTCAGCGCATTTAACACCTATCCAGTTGAGACATAGATCTAGTTAATTCATAAGAACTCCTATAGTGTTCTACCACACTGCTATATGCTTTATGTATTCCCTCACTGGTTGGCCATTCCCCCTCATTAAACCAATCCCCCCCTCCACCAATTTTCAATATTGTAACAACTCTCCTATTACCTGTCTTGTGTGAGTGTCTAAATATCCAGAGATGAAATTTCTGGGCCACAAGCTGTGCTTATATTCTATTTTACTAAACATTGCTGAATTGCTCCCCAAAGTGGTTAAACCCACTTACAACTAATCAGTAATGTCAGTTCTTGCCTTATCACCCTGTTGAAAACACTTTATACTGTTAGATTTAAAAAAATGTTTGCCTATCTGATGGTAACTTTTGTTGAGTCTGCTGTCTAAAAAAGAAGTTTGGACTGCATCGCTGAAGCTGCCCCATACTCTGCGACGCTGTGACCAGTAACCTCACTGCCCCGTCACAGTGGTCTAGGCCTCACCCCACTCGGCCTGGCCAGCCTTCCAAACACAGCTCGCTGACGTCAGGACACGGAGGCTTAGAGCTCCCCAGGGGCTTTGCCTACAGTCAGGATTGGGGGAGGCTAGTCTCAGAGGCCACCAGCAGTACTACAGCTCGGCTCTCCTACGTGCAGACTGGCACAAACCACGGCAGGGGCGGGGCAGCACTGCTTGGTGGCCCAGCCAACCTCTTTGAGCTGAGCAGTCGAATCAGAAGGCCACACGGCCTGGCAGAGGTTACACACCACTACCCACCACCCACTTCGGCTCACCTCTCCCCGAAACAGCTTCTTTGACAAAGCTCTGAAGAATAAGATTATTCATTTATCTAGTCTAAAGCTGGCTCTTGGAGAAAAATGCAAGTTCCCAGAAAGTACGGTGGCATTAAGAATGGTTTTCATTAAGCTCTATCCCTATCTATACCAGACTTTCATGCTTTCAGTAATGACTCAAGGTGCTATAAGACCTTTTACCAACTAAATCTCACACATCTCACAAGATCCTCCACAAGTTTGCAAGAAAACTCTGCTCAAAGGGGTGACTCATTCTTGTGGTGTGCCAGTTAACTGAGATTGAATATGGATTCTCGCCAGTTAATTGGGATTTGAATATGGATCCTTGGAATGATTCAGAAATAACAATGTCAATAAACCACCTTGAGCTCAGTTCATGGTCAAAACAATAACTTTTGGTATGCCTTCATAAAAGCTGAAGCAAAATTCATTAAAACCTAAGTAGTGTGAATTTACAATACAAGAGTTACATTTTTCTACCTTCCTGCTTACAGTCATTTCCTTCTTTCTTTCATTGCATAACATTAAGAAATAAACAGCTTTAAGAAACAAAATGGCTTTTCCTGTAACCCCACACTGATGTCACAACATTCAACGCACAAAATTAACTCCAGTAAGGTGCTCGCTGTTTAATCACAGCTACCAAATTTACCACATCACGGGGGGGCGGGCAGTGAATTTCTTAAAGATCCACTAATGCACTTGGTTAAACTACAAATTTAACACTAACTTTATTTAATTCTAATGCAGTGCTTAAAATAAAAGCAGCTGTAATAAACAGGAAGAGACTATAATGTCCATATATTTTGGCTCAAGTCCAGTAACTCAGAAATGAGTTCAAGGACATTCTTTCAGGTATTATTCATGTCCACTAACAGCCCTGATCCCCAAAGGCTGCCATGCCCACTGCAGAAGACTTGGGAATACAGGTGCACAGACTGGGTGTAGGGCTCTGCCTGCACTTCTGCTCTTTAAGCAGCAGAGAGAGCCTGGGGACCTGGGCCAACCACTTTTCACTTAGTTGAGACATTTTTAACTGAGGGAAATGCATGCTTCATTGTTTGACTCACAGGGGGTGAAGGGACTTTTTAAATCCGCAAAGATCACAATGCAGTTTTCCACTCACCCAATGAAGAGAAATTTCTCAAAAGCAGATAAGTTGAAAGGTTGAGTCATCTTCCCCACAGAGCCTCCCCTGCCCCCACACAGACTTGGCGACGGCTTAAAAACCCAGCCCCTCCCAACAGCCCCACTGTATTCCCAGCAGCACCTTCAAGCAACCAGAGGGCAAATTATTTGCTAATAATGCTGCAGGGCGGGAGTCCTGACTTAAGCCCTCCAGTTATCCTAGGGAGTGGCCACACCCCCAGTACAGCCAGGAGGGCCCTACTGTCCTCTGCTTCTGATCCTAATTTCACACTTACCAGCAGGCTGAGCAAATCCCAGAAAGAACTCAGACAGGCGGGAATGGAATGTAAAGATTTCAGTCTTGGGGTTGCAAGTTTCTTTCTTTCTACTCCTACAGCCAAACACTAAAGATTGAAATACTCCCTTGCCTTCCCGGGTCCAACCTTTTGGCATCTCTGGGCCACAATGGAAGAAAAGTTGCTTTGGACCACACATTAAATACACTGTGACACATAATCTCACACACACACACACACACACACACACACGTCACAATATCCTAAGTAAATTTCCGATTTTGTTTTGGGCCGAATTCATAGCCACCCTAGGCTTCAAGCAGCCCAGAGACCACAGGTTGGACATCTCTGGCAGAGGTTTACCCTTTCTCAGGGGACCAAAGAAACGCTGTTGCGAGTGGAGAGTTTCAAAGTAACATTATTAGTTACTTTGTAAACAATGTACCAGATCCCTGAGGAAACTGGTTTCCAGGAGATACTTAGTATTTAGACTCCCAAAGATTAGCTATGAGTATGTGTATAGGGATGGCATAAAGATAAGCCCTCATGCTCAATTATGTATTAATTTGCTCAGTGATTAATAACAAATTTGGAGTCATTTCTTAACATCTCACCAGAGATTAGACACTGCACTGCCTATTCAACATATATACATGTAGGTGCATATATAGAAAGCAATCCTTCCGACAATCATGAGAAAAATTACTGTTTGCACTTAGGAAACTGAGGTCCTGAGGCTCAATTCCCTCCTTATCAGTGTATTAATGAATTAAACCTGATCTTAAAAGCCTGCTGACAACTTCCCAATGCCTCTATCCATCACCTCTGGTCGTCGTCACCTATCAGGATCCCTTGACCAGGAGAGGATCGATGTTCCGGGTTTGAGCAGCAGGGATGAGAAGCCAAGGGTGTGTCTTTCCATGACCTGGTCTTTAAATAACCTTCAGACCGAGAAGTGATTTCCTGCATCTTCAGGACCCAGTGTGATGCAACCTTGTGAGGCCTGCTGCCACCCCTCTTCCCAAGCAGAACGCGTGTACCTTCCTCACCGCACTAACCAGTGATAACTTCTCTGTTCGTTCTGGAGTGAGACTGTGAGCCCTGTGGGCTATGGTCGATCTACTTATCCTGGTCTCTATCCCTTTCCCTTCAAAGCTCCTACCATATAGTTTTACTGAATGAATGCGGTCTTGGCACTAAACCCACACCTGCTCTATTCCATTCAGCGCTCTACAACCCGAGCTCATCTGTTAAGCAACTGGAAGCAGAGGCGACGCCACGGGGCCCCAGGTACAGCTGGTCCAGCCTCACCAGCGGCTCGGTGCAGACCAACCGTCCCGCGGGGCGGGTCCTAGCCGCCGGCCGCTACGTGCGGGCCCACCACGGCGGGATGGAGTCTGGCGACGCTCTAGGGGCAGGCGCAGCGCCGCGGCCACCGCATCGAATCTGGGGCGCCCCAGGAGCGCCCACCCTTTCTCCCGCTGCTGCGGGGAAGGCCCAGGGTTACGTAACCCGGGCCGCCGCTGCACCCTAGCCGCACCTGGGCCAGCCCTGCCCGTCGCAGACCGCTGCACTTAAGACCACGGACCCGTCGGCTCCAGGAGAACCCTAGTCTGGAAGGCGTGATGGAAAAGGAACAGGACAGAGATGGGGGCGGGGGAGCAGGCGGACGTGACCGGAACGGAGTGGGAGGGGCGAGGGCCGCGCGGCGCGGAGGGCGAGGATGCAGAGCAGCGAACGTGACCGGAATGGAGGGGAGGGGCGGCAGCCGGGGCACAAACGGGGTAGGGGTGTGCACGCAGAGGGCGCGCAGACCTGAAAGCGGTGAGACGGCGGGCGGGAGGGGTTGAGAGCCGGAGGAGTGTCCCGGAGAGATCACACGCAAAGCACCTGAACACGGGGACGCGGGCAGGTTGAAGACGAGGGCTAGAATGGAAAAGGATTCAGGGGCAAGAGAGGGTGGCGGGCGGGGAGAAAGGAGGAAGGGAGCAGATCAGGAGGGAATGCAGGGAGGCGAGGATGGGACCAGAATGGGGGTAGGGCAGTAGAGGGGCTGGCTGACCCATCTGACTTCGGAAAAAACAGGCCCAGGGCGCGAGCAGGTCCAAGATGCCCAGGATGCCGCGCCGCCGCGGAGTGGGCGCCGGGGTGCCCCTGTAGCCCGGGCGCTGGAGCCCAGGAGGGCGCGGACAGCCAGCCAGCTTCTGCTCCCCGCTCACCTCCGGCGTGGTCCGGCTGGAGCTACTGCAGAGCGGTTCGGAGGCTACGAGGACGTCGCTCCAGTGCCGAGGCGGCCGTCTCAGCCTCAAGGTTATCTCCGCTGCAGGGGAGCCGCAATCCCTCCGCCGCCCCGCCCTCCACCCAATCCTCGCTCCCCGCTCGCCGGGCCCGCCCCTCTGCGTGCTCGCGGGGAGCAGTCAATTCTCTAGGCTGGAACGGGCCGGCAAGTTGCCCTTGTTCGGGGAGGACTACATTCTGTGGCGGAAGGACACTGTGTCTAAAATTTCAGACCACGCTCAGTAGAGGCCAATAGGGAAGCGGCGAGGCGGCCGGACCCGCCCTTGGAGCCGCGTAGACCTTCCTCCCAGGCCCCCGGGCCACCTGTTGCCGCCAATTGGCACGCTGGAGAAGAGCTCTGCTCCTGACCCTCGGCCCAAGGTGCCTCCGCCTCCAAGCTGACCCCAGGTGCCTTGGCCTATTGGGGCGGTGCCCAGATTCATGGGTCCCCTGCGCACACCTCGGTGACTGAGCTGAAAAGGAGGATGGGGAAAGATGCAGATTCGTGGGATGGTTAGAAGTCGGGCCGGTCTTTGGGGCACGCGGGTTTGGGAGTCGGGGTAGGGAGAACTAGGGAGGGCGGAAAGTACAAGGACCGGGAGGGCGAGGCTCTTGTGTTCTCAGAACTGGAGCAAGGAAGGGCAAATTGGGGCATGTGAGTACTTGAGTAGGGTTGTGGTCCCTGAGAGTAGAAAACATAAAAGGAATTAATATTAGCACAGAACTGACCATCAGGAAATACCAAGTCAGAATGTGAGGGCCGATGATCTTTGCAGGAGTCAGCACTTCTGTTTTCAACCTTGTGTATTTACATCAATATTGTTTTTCTTATATTTTCTCCAAGGCATTTCCAATTTCTCAGTAATTAGGCAAGAACCAGTGATAAAAGGAGTTAGCAATGAAACACCTGGTAGCCCTTGCCTTTATTCAGCCAAGTTGTAAGAGCAGATACATTGTTGCTTCATTAAAAATCATGAAGACTGTTTTAGGTTCTTTGCTTTTCCTGGAAAATGAGACCAATGGGTGTGACCCGTTCAAGCAGACACCCTGCGGCAGCTGAATCACAGGCCTTCATTATGCTTTCCTTTAGCTTAGATAAGCTGGCGAGAGAACGCGAGTCTGAAAGTAAATTTCTGTTTGAGATAAAATCTTTTAATTTCTTCTGTGAGCCTATTCGGGTCCCTTAATTAAAGATAGGAAGTAAATGCTTATTTATTGAAGTGGTGAGAGCACATGAAGTTGCTAGAGAAAAAAAAGGCCATGCTCCACCAAGGAGAATCATATTTCTTCCTATCCAGAGAAAGAGGAATGGCATAAAATGGCCCTCTCTGGCCCCTGAGCTAAGGATAAAATAAGTACAGTGGTGGACAATACTTGAAGAATGGTGGTCAGATAGGGGCAATGATCTGGTCAATGCTGTACTATGTTGCATTTCAAAGCTCTAAATCTAGATGTATTTCCAAGATTGAAATGTGCACCTATTAAACTGGAGAGTTGGTGGCAAACTATTGCCTTTTGGTTACAGATATTCATTATCCAACAGTTACAAAAATGCTGTCCAGGAAACTCGGGCAGAGACAAATCCAGCATATCCTAGCTCACATTAGACGCATAATGAAAATTTGTTATATTGAGTTTAAGGTGACTGTCATTTTGCTGGAAAGCAGTGTAGTGTAGAAGAAAGCTTAGGTTCCATCGTATCTTAGTTCCAATTCCACTCACTAGCTGTGTGACTCTATCCTCTGATTTAATGTGTGAGGAGTCCATTTCCTTAAAAGTAAACTGAAGATAATTCCCACTTTGTAGGGTGGGGTTTAATCAGATGATGGGTGTGAATGAGTATAGCACAGTGCCCAATAAGCACCCTCCTCCCTTGGGAGTTGACTAGTCCTGAGGGGTGTCCTTGTGACTGGAGCCTGGACATCTCCCTGAATCCAGGTAATCTAGGTAACTTTCTATTGGCCATCCTCCTGAATCTTCACTCCCTTGACTCAGCAACAAGTAACCACAGGACTACAGGAAACTGGAAAGCTAAGAAACGACAGACTGTCCTAGAGACCAGGCTCCTCACCCCAGAGCCAGCCCTTCCACAGTGCTCAGTGATCTGGCAGGATAGTAGGGGTAGCTGCTAGGTTCACTGGACAGGGGCATGAGTGCAGATGTAGATTGTTGTGTTACCTGTTTGGATTCTGGGCCACAGAACCAAGAACCTGGAGTTTAATGATTTAACTCTTGAAGGCCATTTGGAATCCCTGGTGGGGTAGGTCTGTCAGCAAAGATACTGGACCCAATCTTAGAGCCCAAAGACAAGCTTTGGCCCTGGTTACAGGCTTTACTGTTATGTGACCTCTTGGCCTCTGGCTGAAACAACAGTGTTATTTCTCTTAGGACAATATGAATTTCCAGGGCAGCGCATAGGCCCTGAATATCAGGTTTAAAGCACAAGTGCTTGTTACTTTGGACTTTATACATATGGCCTTTCCAGAGTCAGACCAAGTAGACTTACGTTTATTCTATGCCTTCCTTCAGGTTCTCAAGATCTCTTCAGGCCTACCAGAGTGGCACAAAATCTTAATTCCAGAGTTCCCTCCAGAAAAATTCTAGATGGAAGAGAAAGTTGGCTTTTTGGAGTTAAGGATAAAGAGAGAACAGGTTGCTGAGGAAAGGGAAGGTTTCACGGAGGAAGAGACGGAAGGCTGGTTAGGGTAGAGATGAGTAGTGGAAGGCCATTCCAGGGGAAAGGAACAGTAAAGAATGTTTTCTGAATTTAACTGTGTATCTAGGTACCCCCTCTTGAAGAAATGCCCCATCAGGACTTAGAAGCCAGAGGGAAGAAGCAGAAGGCCTGCCTCAGCCAAGATGTCCTGGTCAGCATAGGGAACCTCGAGCTGTCTTCATCCAGCCAGGACTGCTAGGGCTCACAGGACCGCCCTCCTCGGGGCTGGGTAATCCTGCCCACGAAACCGCTCCTTTGGAGGCCCTGTGCTCTCTGCCTTTTTCCTACAAGTGTAGCCAGAGCTCGAGCTCCCCAAGATGCAGATGGGAGCAGATCCCATATCCAAAAAGTAATCAGGATTTGGGAGACCAGGAAAGGCATTAGAGAACAATGAATCAAGTGTCCCCTTCCCCAGGAAGCCCTCCTGCTGCAGTTCAGTCCAAGCCTGCTTTACCTGGGCACCATGCTTCTAGTATCCACCTCCCTACTCACTGGCTACCTGCTGCCCTGACCCCACTTATCCCAATGATGACAGCTAGCACTAAGGAGACCTTGGTCTCTCTCTTAGATAAAATGATTTTGGTGGGCAATACTTTAACTTAGGGTAGCATCTTTGGTCTCATTGCAGGGGGGTTCTGAAATATTTATGTAAAGTCCTATACTCCAGAGAGAATGGTGCCCCTTCAAATGAATTGAAGCCTCCTTTATTCCTACCCCTTCTGGGAGGAGGGCTCTGGGGGAATTCTGTCACCGATGAATATTCCTTCCCACCACTCTCAAGTTGGGCCCAGAAGCTGAGACATCTTCCAAACCTCCATCTCAGAATACATCCTGTGAGAAGCTATTAAGTAACCTAGTTATGACTCAGCACCAAACACTTCCCTTCTTCTCCCCACTGGCCAGAATGAAAGGCAAAATCAAGCAGGAGGCTCCTCCCCTTTGAATGGCTACATCCTCACCACAAACTGAGTCATGGCCACACCCTACACAGATGGAAAATTACCATCACAGGGAAGGAAAAAGTTAGACTCCCAGGGTTTTTGAGTTCTCAATCCAGAAATCACAGTCATCTACCCTCCACCTGGAACTAATTGAAAATAGTTCTTTTCCTGTCCCTGGCCCTAGCCCAGGGGTGTCAAACTCATTTTCACAGGGGGCCACATCAGCCTCGTGGGAGCCTTCAAAAGGCAGAAATAATTTTAGGACTGTATAAATGTAACTACTCCTGGCCCTGCCTGGTATAGCTCAGTGGAGTCAGCGTGGGCCTGCGAACTAAAGGGTTGCCGGTTCAATTCCCAGTCAGGGTACATGCCTGGATTGCAAGCCAGGTCCCCAGTTGGAGACACGTGAGTGGCAACCACATATTGGTATTTTTTTCCCTCTCTCCTTCTTCTCCTCTCTCTAAATAAATAAAATAAATGTAACTACTCCTTAACTGTTTAGGAGTTGAAATTACATTCGGACCTTTGAAGGCAACTGTGAGGCTGATGTAGCCCCCCGTGAAAGACACCCCTGCCCTAGCCCTAAGCATGAGCAGGTCTCAGTGAGTAGGGCTGCTGAGCCCAGGACTATACGAAGGGTAGGAGGCCACTCTGGGCAGTATTTGTAACAGCCTTGGCCTCTGGCTTTCAGACATCTCAGATTCAGAGTCCCGTTACTTTTACAAGGAAAACTATAGAAGGGGGTTCAGTAAGTCCTCAATGTCTTCGGTAGCTTTCTATGACTTTAAGTGAAACATGCAACTAGATCAATTTTACCATAGGCTAGTTGATATAAACAAGAATTAAATTCCATTAATGTTATAAAGACATGTTACTTGAGGACCTGCTGTATTTAACTTCTTTACCATTTTTTGGCATTAAAAAAGGACCATCATCATGCGTATGTTCTAAAAAAAATGTGACATCCATGAGACTAGCTCAGGTGTTTGAGTTTTTCTGGTAATAGACCCTATGTTCATTACTTCTGTTTCCATCATTTACTTGTACTTACTATGTTATCTGCCACTGATCAAAGGAAAATTATAAGAAATGCTTACATCTGAGAAAAATCTACTGACAATTTCTGAAATAGAGCAAAAATGTTACACCATTTGAGTAGTCAAGCATCTAGGTCCAGCTGCTGGAACACTAGTGGGAGCGGTGTGAGAGCCTCCGGGGAGGTGAAAGATGACTCAGAGCTCAGGCCCTGGAGCGGGCAGATCTGGTTAAAGCCAGCATTACCACTAACCAGCTGTGAGGCCTTAGACACATTAAAATCTCGAGAGAAAACCTATCTTCTAGCTTTTGTTGTCAAGACTAAATGAAAAGATTTGTAAAACTTGAAAGGCTACCTAGTATAGAACCAGAACAGCAGTTCTGGAGTCAGTCATTCACGAGCTGCGGAACATGGGCAAATCCCTCATTCTCTGTGCCTCTGTTTTCTCATCTACAAAAAGGGAATAATGGCACCTACTTACTACATTATCAGTTTATTGTGAGAATTGTATTATTCAATACATGTAGAGAGCTTATAATAATGCCAAGCACATAGTAAGCCAAAGTATTAGCAAAGTATTAAATTGATTAGCATAATGCATAGCACCTACCAAGTAAAAAACTAAAAGATGTTAGCTATCCCTGGTCCTGAACATCAATTAGGGTAGGTTCCCTGATGGAGTCATTTACTTAGTGAAGAGGATTTCTGCTAGATCTTAAAGCTGAATGGGAAGAGAGCCTTAAGAGACTTGCAGAGTCACAATACAGTAGTCTTGAACAAGAACAGGTACAGAAGTTAAAGAAACAGCTCCTAGAGGGATGGACCTTAAGAATGGTACTTCGAACTGAAGGCAAGTCAGCAACTACAAAGCAGGTAAGGAACCCAGGCAAAGAAGGTTATCTCCAAAGTAGGGTGAAGGTAATGACAGAAAACAGCTGATGTAGCACAGGCTTTGTAAATCAAGAAGATGTAACAATTAACCTATACAAGCAGACCTTTTTTTTTTTAAAAGAAATGAATTTATTGGGAGGCAGACCTCCTTTTATTGCACGTTGCTTTATTGCAATTCACAGATGTTGCATTTTTTACAAATTGAAGTCAATACCCTCAACAGCAAAAAGTTACGACTTGCTCCATTGTGCTACTTGCTTTACAGCAATGGTCTGGAATGGAACCTGTTCTATCTCCAAGGTGTGCCTGTACTCAAAAACTCAGGCTTGTTTAAATGCTTTCATTAAAAAAAAAATTTCTGTGCTTATGTTCCTGTTTTCTTCATTAATATTTCAAACTATTTGGCAAAGTCCAACCTCTTTCTTACAGCTAACTTTGGGTTTTAGGTATTGTACATGGAGCACAACCTGAAAGGCCAGCAGAGGTTGGCAGTGGGAATTTCAAAAGGGAGATAGATTTCACTGAAACAATTAGATCTAGAAATGGCTGTTCTCCCTCACCTTGCTGGCTGGCCTTGGAGAATCTGGGTTTTGTTTCATTATGGGAGGCTGCATTTCCTTAGGATCTTTTTATAGATTTCCAGTTAGAGACAGACCCAACTTCCTATACCTCCAGTTCACTCCCCACCTCCCTATCCCAAAGAAGTAGCTGGGGGGAGGAGAGTAAGGACCCAGCCCCTCTGAGGTACAGAGCAAGGAAGAATGGATAGGTTTTCGTGAAGAAAGCAGAGGTCCTAATGTGATCTCATTTCCAGAGGTAGAAAATCCGAGCTAATTTGCCTCAATGGCCCTTTTAAATCTTGAGAAACATAATCATTGGTGTTGGATTCTAAATCCATCTCAGTTTGTGTCATTTGCATAACTGTTAATTTCCCTTCTTAATCTAACCCACTGATTAAAATGTTGACAGATCTGTAGTACACTACACTAGATGAACTCAGCTTTGACTCCTCTCAACTTAAATAGCCCCAACCCTCATGATACTCCACTCGTCCCAGCCCCACCCCCATTTGGGGGCTTGGGGTAGATGCTGGTCCAAAGCCAGTCAGTCCACAGCGATCATATCCAGTCCACAGCACCTTCCATTTTATTGTTTTATTTACAAACAGGGTAAAGTCAACTGGGAAAATCAGGGACAGGGGATCAGTCTGGTCCATCCAAATGTGGAGTGGTTCCTGGGTCAATCTCCACCGTGAAGGCTGCCTCTTCTAGTCTCTTCCTGCCCCTTGATAATGGCCCCTTGATTTCTCAGGGCAGCCTTGCCTGCTCCTCCTGAGTCCTTTAGTAAGGGCAGATCGATCCTGGGGGAACAGGGGTGGTACGAGGGCTGGGGCCCCCTCAGTTTGTGTAAACCTGAGTTCCGATCACACGCATGATTTCCTTCTGTATCTTGGGGTCCTGAGTATTAATGTTGGCATCGCCCACCTGACCATCCTCATATCTGCCAAAGATAGGGCAAGGGTGAGCACAAGAAAGAGAATAATATCAGAAATAATGTCAACTGGTAGAACTGTATTTGGAGGTGGGCTATCCCATCCCAGAAGTAAGAACCCTTTTTTGGATCTCCTTAGGGAGGAAGAGATTCAACTTATCTGGTTTCCTCTAAACAGACCCTGATCTATAGGCATTCCCAGCTTCCAAGATGAAAATCCCAGTGCCAGCTGCATTCAGGTAGCCACAGGCAAGTCTCAAGTAACAGAAACAGACTCTCCAGTAGTCAGACACCAGCACACCCCCAAGTACCCTCCTAGACTTACACAAAGAAGAACCGTGTGCAGACATGGTCGGACACAGGGCACACCCAGATGTTCCCATGCTTCTGGAGGTCTTTCGATGTAATCACTGAGAAGAAGGGGCCAGAAGTTACAAATATAATGTTTAGGTCAGAGTCCAGGCAGGGGAGGGAAGACGTGATGTTCCATCATCACCCTTGGCTGGATTGTGTGCCATATCTGCACCAAAAAGAAAGGTTGGGGACCCAGAAAAACAGGGGCTGGGTGAGCTACCTACCTTCACAAAGTGCTATACAGTTTAGATTCCGACTCTGCAGGAACCTCGACTGAATGGATCGGGTCTGGAAGAGAAAGAAAGCAGAGCCAGGTAAACTATTATCGTTTTCCCTATAGAAGCTGATTAGCTGGTGATAGGTAGGGATCAGGGATATCCTGGGCTCCCAGCCAGCAACCCCCCTATATGCACATACATTTTCCTTTCCCACAACCAGTCTGAATGAGTCCACAGCTTCCACCTTTACATTTTCATGTCACTGCATTTTTCCATAAACTCAGTCTCTACTTTCATCATTGTGACTGAGGCCACTTATTACTCTGGGAGTGTGTTCATCTTAGAATGCAGTTGATTACTTCAAATGATCTTCAAACTACCTACCACCCCCACCATTGTTTCCCCATCCATCTCTGTAGCCAAAACTGATCCCAGGAGAAGGGTCTTGCCTCACTGGAGCAGGGCCAACCAATAATACCTGGGGGATGGTATTCATCCTGTTATATCTCTGGACCAGCTCATCCTTGGAGGGCATCCTGTGCTGTCCTTTTCCCATTCCTGTCACGGAACAACAAACAGGAATTCATTTATCTATTCCTTAATCAAACATTTACTCAAGTGCCTACTAGGTGCCAGGCACTGAGCTAGACACTTGTCAATACAGCAGTGAATAAAACAAACAAGATACCTTTCCTCACAAAATTTAGTCTGGCGGAGAGTACAGACAAAGAGCAAGCAATTGTGACACAGTATGTAAGTGCTGTGATGGGGAGAATAGAGAGCACTGTGTGAGCCAGAGGCAGAGAAGGAACCTAGCTTAGGGGTTTGAAGAAGGCTTCCTGGTGACAGCCTAGCTGAGAACTCTAAGATTGGGAAGATGTAGTTATATGAAGAACAGGCAGTGGTAGCAGGATATAGAAGGCCTGAAGGAAAAAGCAGCACGCCTTAGTTTGTATGGAGCATGGTCAATGGCAGAGGAGTGGCGAGAGATGATGTCTAAAAGGTGAGCTACGATCAGGTAAAGCAGGCCTTGTAGGCTATGTGAAGGCACCTAGGGTTTATCCTGAGAACATCAGGGAATCACCGAAGGGTTCAAAGATAGGGGAATAACACATGAAATGAGACAAGAATGAGGGCCTAAGAAAGTGTGGCATTAACACTTCGGATCAAATGCCAGGCTGAGTGAACAGTGTAAAGAAGAAAGCAGAGCAGGTTAGATATGCTCTAATCTCAAAGTTACATAAAATACTGTGACTCCAGTCATTCAAGAGAAAAGGAAGAAAGCATAGCAGTTAGGTAATAAATGATTTTCCACAGATAACCACATGGCAAAAACCTTGAGGAATACTGCTTGCTTTGGAAAGTCTTCCCACACTGTAGGGAGTGGTGCCAATTCCATCCAGATTCCACCTATCTAAATCCATAAATCCTCCCCCATCCTTAGTCCCCAGTAAATAGTCCTGTTTAAGACATTTGTAGACTCATTCTGGATTTTTCTTATTTAGATATAAAACAGTGCTTGTGTGCCCCTACTCCCAACTCCTTCTGGCTTGTGATTAGGACTTCAGTCTCTATGCTCAGCTTTACCACAGGCCCAGCCTTCTCACAGCCTTGTGTGTGTATGAGACTGAGAGGAAGATGAAGGAGATGGAAAATGATGCTATCATTACAGGCCATAAGCAGGGTGTTTATCAACCACTCCATCCTGGAACTTTCTATATTATTACTAACTTTACTCTGCCTCAATTTTTGGTCTTTTTATAGCCATGTTGTAGCTGTGGGGATGATAACCACTGGACTGATGTTCTTCACTGCTCTGGCTGTCAATTCTTCATGCACTCACACTAAAGCCTCACGACAGGTTTATGGCCTGAACAAAACTGAGGCAACGATAGCTTCAAGGCCTGAACTGCTAATTTCTTCCCCCTACGGACATTCACTGCCCGTTTCCACCTTCTCCATTACCCTGAACTCGGTTTAGCTGTGCATTCCAAACATGACCTCCTCCAACCTGGGTATTTCAGTGCAAGATTCTGAGTGAAATTCTCATTCAGGTTCTACCCCAGAGGATAGGAAAGAACAATCTGATTTCTATAGCTGCTCTTAGAGATGGCCCTTACTTGTCCTGTCCAAATTCTGTTGTGCACTGCCCTATCCACACTACCCCAAGTGATCTTTAGTCAGTTTCCCCAAACTAGACCCTAAGAACATGATGGCTAGAAATCCCTGGATATTTATGTCCAGAGTATATACTTACTACATATCTCTAAACAAATGGAATTCACCACCTCCTTTCTCATTGGCCCTCATTTTAACAAGCATAATACTCTGGCCAAATCAGTGGAGGCTTCGCCAGTCAAAGAGATGCTCTCTACACTGCTCCCAGAAGGCATCCAATGCCACTGGGCTACCTTGAGGAAGATCAGAGAAAAGGAGACCAGAATAAGGTTGAAGAACACATGTAAGAAGATAAAGCTGACCAAATGCTAGAGTAACTATAGTTAAGTTAGACAGCTGCACACATTCTACCTACTGTCTTAGAGACTCAAATACCTATAAGGTCCCTTAGGTGTTTGAGTCAGTCCAATACAATAGTAAGAACATTGTTCTAGAACTTAGGAGATCTGGATTTCAGTCTTAGCTTTGCTACTCACAGCTGTGAGACCCCAAAGTCATTTAACTTCTCTGAGTTTCAGCTTTTTAATTTATATAATACGGGATTGGACAAGATGATCTATAACTCTAATAAAATCCTATGGAGAAGAGCAGTATCATAACATGATGTTTTTCAGTAATCAGTAAAGTGACAAAAAAATATAAGAAGTCGGTGTAGATTCCTGGCTCCACCCAATAACTAATGGTATTTAGCCGCTTAGTGGTAAACAAAGGCCAGTGACAGAGGGAGAAAATAGACAGGAAGAAAGAATTTTGTGGGCACTGAGAATGGGGAGAATTTCACCATTTGGAAAATAATAAGAGCTTTATAAGAGGCAAGCTTGGGCTGGGACAAAGACAAAAATTGAGGAACCCATACAAAGAAGCCAGAAAGACTACACCAACCCCACTCTACTTTAGACCCCAGGCACACAGAATGAGACCCATGCACACATTCAATAAACATTTATTGGGCCCTTACCCTGTGTGGATTAACCCCAACGTTTGGTTCATGCACACTGTTGGTTATTTAATAGGACAAAGAATACCTGAGAACTAAAGCCAAGAACTAAACATTACCAGTGACTTACGTTTAACTACACGCTCTTACCCTATCCCACTTATCTGCCTTCCTTTGGAAGGTAACCAACATCCTGAAATTTCTTTAGTTTTATCACACACACACCCACACACACCCCTAATGTTTAATTTTGTTTGCTTTTGAACAATATAAAAAAAGCAGTGCATACTAGTCTTCTGGGCTTGCCTTTAAAAAAAAAAGTTGATTTTTAGAGAGAGGGGAAGGAAGGAAGAAGAGACACATCGATCGCAGAAAGAAACATCAATCAGCTGCCTCTCGTGTGTGCCCCGACCAGGGACTGAATACGCAGCCCCAACCAGGAATTGAACTGGAGACCTTTCAATCTGCAGGACAATGCCCAACCAACTGAGCCACATCAGTCATGCTTAGGCTTGTCTTTTTTCACTACGATTTTTCCATGTTGTTAAATGCCATTGTTCATTCATTTTCATCACTGAATAATAATCATAAGGATATATTAAAATATATTTATCCATTCTCCTGATGATGAGCATTTGAGTTGTTTCCAATATTTCTTGTGGCAAACAGTAACAGCACTGCTTTGAACATCCGTGTACACACCTTCGGGTGCACATATGCAGGAGTGAAAATGCTGGGTCACTGGGATAAAATTCAGCTTCAATTTAACATCAGGCGATTATATCAATTTATACCCCATAAGCAATAAAAAAGATCCTGATGATATACAACCTCTGGTATAATCAGATATATTATTAGGTTTCTTAATTTTTGCTAATCCATTATGGGTGCTAAAATGGTAAGTCATTTTTGTCGTGACTTTACTTCCTAATACTGGTTGAGCATTTCTTCAGTGACAAATCTGTTCATATCACCTGACTACTTTTTCTTATTGATTTTTTATTGTCTTTTTCTTACTGATTTATAAGAGTTTTTAAAATATATTTTTATTACTAATCTTTTGTGGTTATGTGTATTGCAAATATCTTGTTTTGTATTTTTTAGTTTTAACAGTCAAATATACCAATCTTTTATGATGTATAATTCTATCTTTTTCTATTATCTGGATGATTTTGTATACAACTGTGTAATAATCTGTCCCTTGAAACTCCGGTTTAAAAACTGACTTTAAAACTGAGCTCGGTGAGTTTTTTGGGTTGTGTGTGTGTGCATACGGGGAGGAAGGGGTGTACATAAAAGTTTAAACTACTATTTCAAAAAAAACTACTATTTCAATGCATTGTATGGTTTTAGGGCTATTAAGGCTTTTTATTTTTTCTTGATTCAGTTTTTAGTTATATTTTGCTAGGAATTTATCCATTTTGTCAAAGTTTTCAAAGTACTGGAATAGAGCTGACAAAACTCTCCCATTAACTTTTTAAATTTTGCTATTATCTGTAATTATGTTCCCTTTTTCATTCATCCAATTATGTTCTTTATCTTCTTAGTCTATCCAGCTTTGTGTGTTTTTTTTTTGTTTTTAGTCTTAAAAAAATCAACTTTTTAAAAATTATTTTATTTTGCCCTGGCTGGTGAATAGGCCAGTAGGGGGCATGCAAGAGGCAACCACACATTGATGTTTCTCTCCTTTCTCCCTCCCTTCCCCTGTCTCTAAACATAAATATGTAACATTAAAAAAAAATTAATGTATTTTAATTTTTGTTAAAGATTTCATTTATTTATTTTTAGAAAGAGGGGAAGGGAGGGAGAAAAAAGAAACATCCATGTGTGAGATACATTGATCAGCTGCCTCTCACACTCCACCAGGTGGGGACCTGGTCTGCAACCCAGGCATGTGCCCTGACTGGGAATTGAACTGACAACCTTTCAGTTTGTAGGCTGGCACTCAATCCACTGAGTCACACTAGGTAGGGCAAGAATCGACTTTTTGGCTTTTGGGTTCTCTCTATTGTAATTTTTTTTACTTGGTTGATTTGGGTTCTTACCTATATTATCTCTTCTATGTTTGGTTTATTCTGTTGTTAGAGACTTTTCTAGTTCTGATCCTCTGGGCTTAAGTTTTCTAATCTTTATAATAGTTATGATTACTGGAAGATACGAAAAAATAATCTATAAAAACTCTAGCACTGTCACCTTCATGTGGTAGGCATGCAAATAAATCGTGGCTCTCCTTTATGTGCAGAGACCAGAAAAAGAACAAAAGAAGGCAGGAAAGAAATTAAGATATGAACATGGAACACTGAGAGAATTCTAAGTCAGAATCACATTGTGAGCAGGACAAATCTAGACTGATCTCCCGAGTAGAATCTGAACTTCCTTCATGCCTTATCTTGGGAATAAAATGCTTTTTCTTGCGTTGACTAATGCAAGTGACTAATATCATAGTACATAATTAAATACAGTTGAAGAGATTGGTAATAGGGAGAAGAACAAGTGTCCAGAAATGTAAGCCAATGGAAAAGACTCTAGCTTTCAAGTGTATTCACACATAAACTCACATGCATATGTGTGCACACACAATTTATAATGACGGGCTATTGCCAACACCACAGATGTGGTCTACAAAAAACCTAGTTTCATTTCCCAGTTATTCTCTAACCAATTCCCAGGGCCATGCCTCTGTAATGAATAGAACCATCCCCATGGAGAAAAGGATTACCCAAGAGAAAGGGAGATAAATGGCCTCACCTTGTGAAGAATCCAAATTTCCAATGAAATAAAGTTGAGAAAGACAGACTATATCCATGATTGGGGAGAGAGGTGACACAGACCAAGTATCCATGATGGAGGAGGAAGAGACAGCACAGATCATGTATTCGCAAACTGGATGCAATATAAATAGAGTCAAGATGGCCAGAGAGTATTTCTTACCTGAGTATCCAAAGGAAATACTGGAGATGGGGCTCAGGTAGATGCCTTTGCCATAGGCTGCTCCATGCAGCTTGCAGGGAAACACCAGGGTGAGCAATATGAGCCTGGGCCCTCCCATGGCTGTATATTAGGCAGCCACAAGGCTTATCTAGTCCCCTGTACCTCCACTATCTCTCTCATTCAGATAACTCTAGGCACCTAATATCAAAAAGCTGATTGGCTGAAAAATTGATGCAGGTTAATCCCGTTGTCTATGAAATACTAGATATTAAAGCCTTGGAGAGTAAGGAATAGCAGATCTACTGAGTCAGTCCCTCAGAATCCATGCTTCTGTCCCTAGGTCTTGGTACATATGCATATTCTAAAAAAAGGAACTACAGAACAGGTAGTCGGGAGGTAGGACAATAACTGTTCCTTAGAGTCTCACAGGGCAAAGAAATAAGCCTCCTATATCAACTCTCTGAAGGAACCATCACACATATTGAAAAGTTCTCATAGCTTAATTCATCTAATGGCTGCAATCAGCAATTCATATGCCTGCTTACAGCTACATTCCCATTCCAAACACCACCAAAAAACAGCCTGGGGTAAAATACACACCAGCCACTTTCATTCTATACAAACAGTTCCAACTTCCTCCCTAGTGAAGTCACATGGCAGGCTAGATTTGAGGATGCTGAGGAAAAAACCGCTGAATACTCTAAAGCAGACTTCCCCAAAACTGAGTGGGGCAGAAAAGGCGTAAGAGAAAGAAAAAAGGGTCACAGCCTCACCTGCAGTTTGGTGTAGGATGCATTCACCAGCCCATTGCGCAGAATCGAATGCCAATTCTCAATGTGGGACCCACTGTAAGGCAGGGTAGAATACATGTCTCCTTACAGTGAGCTTCCCAGGAACACTTCCAAGACTGCACCTCCCACCCACTCTCACCCATACAGATCATGAAGATGGACACAAATATCTAGCAACAGACATGCACATGGACAGAGTCACAGGCATGCAAGATGTGTGTGTGTCGCTAACTCCTGTATTTTAATTTCCAGTCCCACTCTCTCTTCTGCATTTTAGCAAGTCCCTTCATAAATCCTCAACTACTGATTCAGTATTCTCATTGGCCTATTTTCCTATATTTCAAATTAAATTCTCAAACTCAAACTTATCGCTGAATCCAAATATGGCTTCCAATTCTGAATTCATGTCTATTTTGAGAAAAGTGTACCATCACTCCCTTTGCATCACCTTTAATACGCCTTTCTTTCTCTCTCTCCTCCCACAATTAGGCACCAATTGCTGATATCCTCAAAGTAGCTTTCAAATCTAATCCTTCCAGTCAGTGTCTTCAGCCATCTTTTTATATGTAAATGTCATTTCTCCTCAACTAACAGTAATGATCACATCATATGCATCTTTTTTTAATCCTCACCCGAGGACATTTTTTTCATCGCTTTGTATAGAGGAAGGGAGAGAAACATTGATGCAAGCAAGAGAATACATCGATCTGTTGCCTCCTGCATGTGCCCGGACTAGGGATCATATACACCTGGACTGGGGATTGAACCTGCAACCTTCCAGCTATGGGACAAAGGGCTCATATGTATCTTTTTAATCCTCTACAATACCTACCACAATAGCACTTAATAACTAATTGTTGATTGACTGATTGGTCGATGGACACAGGTAACACAAACTCATTCATCTCTAGTGAACTTGCTCTCCCATCACATTACACTATTTGTTGTCCTCCTCCCCGACCTCCACACTCCTTACTGGAAGGCAAAAGTGCTGCCATAGAGCTTCTTGGCGGTCCGGAACCGTGCCTCCTTGGCAGGAGGGCTGCTCAGCAGGAGGAACTGGTGTGAGGTGTGCATGAACTTCAGCTGCTGCCCAGGGTGGGGGTGGGGTCAGAAAAACAGAGCAGAAATGGAGATCAGGGAGGGAAAGGTTGGGGATAAGGAGCAAATCAGTTTGCCTTGACCCCAAATAAGGGAAACATGCTTAGGCCCAAAGACTACCATTGATGGACAGAGGCAACCAGGCAAGTCCACCAGTGCGGTTGGCTGGTTTGGAGCCCTCTCTGTCTCTCATCAGAAGTTTAGAGTTTGAAGGGGGAAAGATCACTTACCCTGCTGAGAGGTAGTTTGACAATGTGTGACCTGTTGCTAGAGATGATCCTAGGACAAAACAGAGAAAAGGGGAAAGGAGAGAACCAATGTGTGGTTAGGCCATCCCGAACAAAGCAGCTGCCTTGCTGTGCCTCTCAAAGAACAAGCAAGAATTCCAGAGTTGTCTGAATCCTGTGAAATTTCCAGGTCACACTTTGGATATTCTCTTGGGTAGTAATGCTTGTATATAAAAATGTAAAAGGAAAGCTAGTTACTGGTAGTTAGATAATGGATGAAAAAAGAGAGAGGGGTGGGAGGTGAGCTGCTGCATCTAGGGAGAAAAAAGAACAAAAGAAAGAGCACAAGAGGTCAGCTAAAAAATTAGAAGGGAGGGTCTGTATTAGGGTGGTGACACTCATCTGTGAGATTTAGAAACTCAGAACTAGGCTCAGGAGTTATCCCACCTGAGCTCAGAGGAAGCCTGATGGCTCTTAAGGATGGCAAAGAATGGATAAAAAGTTACTGTTTAGGCTGGAGAAAGAAACAGAAGAAACTAGAACAAAATTCCTGAGGATTCAGGGGTAGACTGGGCTGTGGGTAGGCAGAACTCAGAGGACAGGAGAGAACAAAGGCATAAATAAAACACTGAAGCCTCAGCAAAGGAGCATTATCTCCTACAGTGGATGATTTGGTTTTTTTAAAGCTTTCACCCATGTACTTGTGATGCCACCCTAGAGGACCTATGCCTGGTCATCCCTCATGCTAACAGAGAGCATGCTGCACTTAGAAAGTACTGCTGTCAAAGGCTGACTATGAAGAAAGGGAAAAACTATGTCAAGAAAATAGAACAGAAGTCCTGACCGGTGTGGTTTAGTGGGTTGGGTGTGGTCCTGCAAACCAAAAGGTCACAGGTTCCATTCCCAGTCAGGGTACATGCCTGGGTTGTGGGCCAGGTCCCTGGTTGCTTGTGGGTGAGGGAGAAGCAACCAATCGATGTTTCTCCCACACATCAGTGTTTCTCTCCCTTTCTTTCTCCCCAACCCCTCTAAAAAAATAAAAAAGAAAACAGAACAGAAATCAAGATCAGAGAGGGATGGTGGGGACTGAGGGCAACAGAGAATGGTCAGAATCTTTGCTAGAAGGTAAAAATAGTGCCTCAAGGCTCTGGACAGTCTACCTAAACAGGGTGGACCTCAAGACAGGGAAAGGGAGTAGAAAGAGGAGATATACCTCTCTGGATACACAGAAACTTATTTGAAATGAACAGTGTTAATTCCTACATGCAAGGAGCACTCAAAAACCTATAGGGAAATAAGAAACCCCTGAAGAGAAGTCAAGACGTTGCAGAATTTGTGGGCTCTCTGTAGGACCTGAGCTCTTGTCAAAGTCAGATATGTCAATGATAACCCCAAGAAAAAGCAGCCATGATATATACAACCTCGGGAAAGAAGAAAGAAGCTGAAACCGACTTGAAGAGAAGGTGCAGGCTCCGTGTCTAATACCATGTCCCTGCCCCACTCTGGGAAGAATTAACTTCTATCCATACCACTGCAGGAGAGGATGGGCCAGGGGATCCAGCTTGTCCATCTGCTTCTTGATTTCCAGATATGAGCCCTGTAAGACAACAGCCATAAGTTTAACTTCCTGGAGTGGTGGGAACCCTCCTACTTTCCACAGACTGACTATCAGGGCCCAGGGCAAAGTAGGCAGCAATGGCCACACAAAGGCAAGAGAAGATGGGGTTCCCACCCACAATGAGCCTGGGCAAACTGGGAACACTCATAAATAAATATGAAAATGACAGAAGATGCTTACAAAACAACATGCAGGTGGGTCTCCCTCATTTTATGCAATTCCTACAGCCTTACAAAGTTAATTGTATATTAAAAAATAAATAAAATCAATGTCCAGAAAGAATAAGCTAAGGAATCCTGTGATAAAACTTTACATAAAACAGAGTCCCTCTGGATACTCATCCCTCCTTGGTGTTTCTTATGTGTTAATCTGAACTGTAATATATAGGATTTGCTGAGAAGAGGCCCACCTGTAAATGAGCACAAATGAATGTCTATTCATGCAGAGACTGCAGACGAGGGGTGGGGAAGTCTGATGAGGGACAGCCTTGAGTCAAAGGACGGTCACTGCTCCATGTGGCTGCCCCACCCCTAGAAGGATAGAAGATGCAGGCCCCTGGGTCTAGTTCCTTAACTCCAAGGCCCCCCGCCACCTCAGCCTCCCAACCCTGGGCACAGGTCTTTCCCTCGCTTCTCTAATTTCTTAATAATTATGGGGAAAACATTAAATATGAACCACTTGTTAAGGAATCAGCAGCAAAGGTAAAGGTTGAAAGAGAAGAGTAACAGCACTAACAGCAGAACATGAGGGAAGACTAAGGAAAATACAGTAAGGAATCTGAGTAGCATCTCTAAATCTTCACTCCACTCCCATGAATTCCAAACAGAATATGACACTTGAGTGGCACAGGCAGGGGAGAGGTGAAGGGCAGAGTACCTGGGTCATCTCCCGGATGGACATCACACTATCCAGAGCTTTCTGAAGTCGCTCATAATTCTTCTTCTGTGGGGAATCAATGGAAAGAGAACCAGATGAAGAAATATGGAGAATAGTAAGATGTGATGAAAAGGAGGACCAGATGTACAAAAAATGTCTAGGCCCTAGGGAAATGGTGTAGCATGTCATGTGAAGAAAACAGATTTAATGTTGGGCAGTTCTGGAATCACATGCTAGTTCTTTTACCAGCTGAGAGTAATAGGGTAAGTTACTTAACCTCTTAGGACCCCAGTATCCCTGTGAATAAATGAAGATAAAAATTCCCACTACCCCAATATCAATATTTTGAAGTGTAAAGAACCTGGTATAGTATGTGATACACAGCAATGAGTAATAGCCAGGCACTGTGATGGTTAATTGCATCTATTTGATGGGTCCATGGAGTGCCCGACATTTGGTCAAATGTTGCTTTGGGGTGTGTCTTACATCAGAACACTGTGTAAAGCACACTGTTCCCCTCTAATTTGTGTGGGTCTCATCCAATCAGTCAAAGGCCTGAATAGAACAAAGAGGCCAAGTAAAAGGCTCCTGCTGCCTGACTTTCTAAAGCTGGGACATTGGTCTTTTCTTGTCTGTAAACTTGGAACTGGAGACTGCTAGCTTTTGGATTGGAACTTAAACAATTGGCTCTTCCTGAGCCTCCAGCTTGCTGACTGCTGATCCTGGGACTTCTTAGCCTTTGTTATCATATAAGCCAATTCATTATAATAATAGTTATGCTTCTGTGGGGAATGCTAACTAATGCAGTACTTTACTTATATTATCCCTCATTTTTATAACAATCCACAAGGGAAATAATCCCTTGTGCAGAAAAGGAAATCAAGGTTCATTAAGGTTAACTGACTTGCCTAACACCATTCAGCTAGGAAACAGCTGAGTCTCAAGTGGAGTCCAGGTCTGTTTGGCTCCAAAGTCTGTATTCTTCCCTTTCATGGCATAACAAATGTTAATTCTTTTCCCCTTCTGACAAACTCAGGTATTTATTTACTAAAACAGCCAAAGCTCAGGGTTCAAGAGTTGCCAAGAAACAAGTGTTTCATTTCTTCTGATTCTTAGTCCAAGATGTTGTTTAACTAGAATGACAGCCCATAGTCTCCCAGTCTTCTACTGTTTCTGCTCCTTAGCCCTAACTTTATTCCCAAGCAATTATACCTTAGGGTTAAAGGCCAGAGTCTTGGGATCAGTGGGGTCCACCACAGAGGGATAAGGCTCAAAGATGATGCTCTTTCTAGGGGACTCCAAAGCTGCCCTACACATGGCCACCAGCAGATCCACCACCTTAGGGGAAAGGAGAAAGGGTTCAGCAGAAGCTAAATGATTTTTTATAAATCCTTACCCAAGGATATTTTTTCATTGCTTTTTAGACAGAGAGGAAGGGAGAGAGAAAAACATCATGTCAGGGAGAAGCATCAATTGTTTGCCTCCCTCCTGCATGGACCGGGGATCGTCTCATGCGTAGACTAGAGACTGCACGTGCCCAGACCAGGAATGGAACTTGCAACCTAGGTACATGCCCTGACCAGAATCGAACTGCAATCTTTCAGTTACGGGGCACAATCCAAATGAGCCACACTGCCAGAGTGCTAAATGATTTCTCAGTGTTGTAAGTCACATAGTGTCCAGGATAGGTCTAACTTTTGGAGTCTCAGCATTTCTCCCTGCTCTTCTTTCTAAAAGCAAGTATGTTTATGGTTTTTGCATTAGAAAATATAAGCTCATTATAAATATTCAAGTAACAATGATTTAAAAAGTGCTTAAAGAAAAGATAAAATTTATCCCCCTGCCTCCAAACAAATCTCATTCCTTACAGATAAGCTGCTAAATTTGATGTATATCCTTCTAGATATTTTCTCTATGGAAATACTTATTTTATTAGATAGTCAATTTAAAAAAAAGAATTGCACTATACATACTGTTGTGTTTTTTAATGTTATAATATCCTTTTTTAAAAAAACGACTTATTTATTTTTAGAGAGAGGGGAAGGGAGGAAGAAAGAGAGGGAGAGAAACATTGATGTGAGAGAGATACATTGATGGGTTGCCCCTTTCACATACCCTGACTGGGGAATGAACTCAAAACCCAGGCATGTGCCCTAACTTGGGGACCTTTCATTTTGCAGGACGATGAAAGCCACACTGGTCAGGGCTTATATGTTACAATTTTCTATCCATAAATAATAGCTGTATAGTATTTCCACTGTAAGGACATACCATAATTTAACTGGATACCCTATAGATGCAGTTGTACCCATATTTGTTTGTTTGTTTTTACTATTACGAATAATACTATCTTTTTTTAATGATACATTTTATTTATTTATTTATTTATTAAGATTTTATTTTTTTATTTATTTTTAGGGAGGGAAGGCGGGGGGAGAGAGAGAGAGAGAGAGAGAGAGAGAGAGAGAAACATCAATGTGCGGTTGCTGGGGGTTATGGCCTGCAACCCAGGAATGTACCCTGGCTGGGAATCGAACCTGGGACACTTTGGTTCCCAGCCCACACTCAATCCACTGAGCTACGCCAGCCAGGGGAATAATACTATCTTGAACATCCTTACATGTGGATGCTTTTCTGGAGGTTAAGTTCAAAATAATGAAATTGCTGGGAATGACCCGGTTCTCCAGCAGCTTTTCCCTCTCCCATACCTCTGCTCCAGTGGCCACCTCCTCTGCAGCTCCAGACATGACGCCCAGTGTGTAGAAGGAGAAAACGCACAGTTCACGAGTGCAGACGGCTGGCTGAATGGACATATTAAACACACAGTGGTAGTAGGAGAGGTGCAGTAAAAGGCTGTTGTAGGGAGGGAGGGACAATCCTGACCATAGACAACTCTAGAATGAGGTAGGAATTTGGGGCCCTTTATGTCAAGAGAAAACTGTAAATAAGTAAAGTCTTAATTAAAATGCTTTACTGGTAAGTTTGAGAATTCATGCTGTCTCCTCTACGAAGCCTTCCATGACCTACCTAGGTAGCTATATGCTCTCCCTTCGGAGCATCACAACACCGCTCATATCCCTTCTATACACTTACAGTAAAGTATCTGTCTACTCATCTAGATTTGGAGTTCTTAAGGACAGCATCATATCCAATCATTTTGGTCAATATCTGATACCTATTTTTAAATGTTGGGTGGGGATTATATCTTCAAAAATATTCACACACCCGCATCCTTCCTAGCAGGACTATTGACATTTATTTAAGAAAAACCCATTATTTCTACAGTCTCAAAGAATAAGGACAGAATTTTACCTTTACCATAGACCCAGAAAGAAAGGAATAAAGGACAGATGAGAAGTAAAGGGGCCTTGGCTAAAGGGCAAAAGACAAGGGTCACAGAACAAGGGATCATACCTTGAGCATGGACCCATTCTGGAAGACATGCTGCTCATCACACACCACACAGTACTCATTCAATGTTGGAATCCTCTGCTCTGCATACTTCATGATCTAGGGAGAGAAGAGGTTCTACTCAGTCTCTTGGAAGTACAGGCCCAGATATGGGAACTAATTTGAGCTTCTTTTCAAGGTAGTCTCCTCCCTCTCAGTCCCAAGCCTACAACAGAATCTCTTCTTGGCCCTAAATTTAGTTAAACTAAATGGCCTGACTCTAGAGCTAAGACCAAATATGAAGGGTAAAAACAAGACCAGCCATGGTAAGACCAGTCTTGACCTAGGTTGAGACTCTCCTCTTTACTACTTACTACCACAAGTAACTTCAGACAAGTCAGTTAACCTAGGCCTTTGTTTTTTCATGTACAAAATTGAACATTATTCACCTCACATAAGTATTAAGAGTAATGAGATGATTTCTGTGAAAGTATTTTTAAACATTAACAGTAATCAGCTATTAACATTTAACATTAACATTAATCAAAGTATTAATATTAAACATTAATCAAACTGTTAACATTAGTTGTAGTAATTACAGATTGTCCCTCTGGGATAGATGAGTGTTGAGTCCATGATGAGATGGTGGGGGGGCCTGAGAAGGCATTTCAACCACCTAGAACAATCGGCCTATCAACTGATCACAACTACAGATACAACTCTGTGCTGGGAAGAGAGAACAAATCCAGAGCTCATGGAGCAATATCCTAAGGTATTTTTTTAAACATTGCCTTAACATGGCCTTTTCAACCAGATACACTCAGTGTATAAAACAAGTTGTTCCCATTTAATATTCTTTGGGGCTAGTAAAGGGACACACAAGGGCTTTTATTCATTCAGATTTACTGACTTCCTACTATGTACCCAGCTCAGTGAAAAGTCTCCTTGATTATGTAACAATATAAAAGACTGTCTTCTCAGACCCAGTACTCCAATAGGGAGGTGTGGTGCGTATACAAATTAATTACAATTCAATCTAGCATATGGTACATAACACATAAGTGCCATATAAAACCAAAAGCATCATGACAGCTCAGAGAGAGGAGCTAGAACTTCTAGCTAATTAATTAATATACATACTGGAGTAACAGAGAATATTTAATGGAAAAGGTGACACTGAGCCTTGACTCAGTGTCAGATATAGGGGAGGAATAGGCAGATATAGGGGAGGAAATCCAGTGGAAGAATGACAAGAACAAAAGTAACAGGGATGCAAAAATGAAAGCATGTCCAGGGAATAAAAAGGTTTAAAAAAGAAGAAATGACCAGTAGTGGCTGAGCAGTAAAAGAAGTCTACAAGGAAAACTGAAGAGTATTTGCGTGAGAATGTTGGGGATCATAAGCAAATCAGTCAATTACTTTCCTGTCTCAACAGCAAGGCATTTAAAACTTACAGTGCATCATTTGGCACTTGATCATAAGTGGTCTGTAAACATTCTTCCCAGTAATGCTGTAAGCTTCTTGAGGATGGGAACTATGCTTTTCTCCTATTCAATTAAAACTTAATATAGTTCTGGGAGCAGAGCAATTCAGGAAATATTTAATTGACTAAGGAGATAGGAGACATTAGGTGATCAAATGGGTCAGACAACAGGGGAAAGGCTTTGGAATGAAACTTTGAACTTGATTTACCTGGACAAGGAATCCATATTCCAGAGTGGGGATGTTCTTGCAGTGACCACTGACCTGATTAAGAGTAAAAAGACCCCATGAGCCTCCTATGAAGCTGGCACCTAGACAGACCTCACTCATGCCCATAAAGTAGCTAAGCCCTGGCTCCAATCAGCCTAAGTACTTCCAAAGCTGGAGAGACCTTTAGACATTTTTCCCAAGGATTCTTGAAAAGAGCTCACCTAGCCTTAACCTTAAAGGTGGGTGGACTAGGTTAGTATAGCAGCTGATTATCAAGTCTTAACCATAACCTAATAAAATCGTATGTGACATTTCATTGGGATGTCCAACCCGAGACTCTGCTTCATGGCCTACTCTCAGAGAAGCTTGCCAAACAGTTATTTATTTTTTTAAAGAGAGAAAAACATTGATTTGTTGTTCCAAATATTTATGCATTCATTCACTGATTTTTGTATGTGCCCTGACTAGGGATCAAACCTACAACCTTGGCATATTGGGATGATGCTATAACCAAATGAACTACCCGGCCAGAACACAAATAGTTCAGGTATAAGTTTTCAGCTATCACAAAATGTGTTCCATTCCACCTACTCATGCTACCTGCCCAGGTTTGATTTATGATGCCTAGAAAACCATACTCCCACCCCACTTTGATAAGCTATACTCTCACAATTCTACTCCCACCCTAGCACCCGAGTCAAACCCTCCCTAGCTCATGTACCAAAGGAGAGGTCCGTGCTGGGGGAGGGAAGCCCACGTGCTGGGAGCACAGGAGACCTGCCTGGGGGCTGGGTGGGTAGCCAAACACCTCCACTTTGGGGTTCTTCATGGTGCAGGAAATGGAACGGTTCATGAGGCGCCCAACCCGAAGCTCTGGTACAGCAAGTTTGCCTTTCAGCATGGAGTCCTGTATGATAGGGAAACTGGGAGACCTGGAGAGAGAGCAAGAAGTGGTGAAACTGGGGATTCGGTATGAGCCCTGGAAGATGCCTGGAGACAAGTGGGTCCTAGGCCAGCATGAGGGAAGTGACTGATTTGCCTAACACCAAAAAGAAGCCAAAAAGAACATATGAGGAAAATTCTATTGGATCTCACCACTGTTAAAACAAATACGTAGATCACACATCTGAGTTGATTTTTATGCCATTATCTGTGTGTTTTTCTGACTGGAACATGGAGGTTAGGCAGAGACCAAGCTTAGGTCACTCTATGGCATCTAAGCCAGGTATGGAATGCTCCCTTGAAAAGGATGCCTGTTTCATTTACTCAATGTGTGTGTGTATTTATATATATATGTAATTAAGTGCTAAACACTGTACTAAGCAAGTAGTTTCATTACAAAGAGACTGATGCATGACTGTCAACAACAGTACCTAGGAAGCTACGAATCTGGATCTGTATTTGCTTTTAAGATGATCAGAAGGCACGGGATGGGGTGTGTGTGTGTGTGCTTTATTTATCAGATCACTGATTGATTAGTTCTGGAAACAGAACTAGATAATACAGAGCAATCTCAGTTCTCCAACTTAATTCATTCCAGAGAAGTGTTCAAGAAACAATTTGTTCAAAAACTGAATCTCCTATGCCATGTGACTGATCATACAGGTATCAGCATGAAAGGGTGGTGGGGCAGAGAATCAAGACCAGAAGTTTTATTAGCTAATTGAGACATTTTTTCCATGAGCAACTCAGTCAAGAACCAAACTGTTCGAGAACCAAAGAAGTCTGAGAACTGAGGTTTGACCATAAATCAATGTACGCTTACATAACAGCAAGGAGTTGGTGCCTATTCTCTGACTCTGCCTCCCTAGGATAAGAAATAGGATGAGGGTCAAATAAAGGAAGGATGGACAGATTAGCACACATTTCTCCAAATATATATTGTTAGTTAAGAACTGCATTTTACATAAAGGACAAAGTATAAAAATTAGGGTCAGGAGTGGAATTAGCACACATAGGGGACTGGGCCGTGTGGGTACTTTTAGTAGTAAAAGGTACAGAATTTAGAGGACCCAAGGAGAGGACAGAATAAATAAATACAGGTAATCAAGGAGGTGGGGTAGGAGCTTAGACAAGAGTAAGTGATTAGAGACGGTCAGCTCCTGGAGGAGCACTTACTTGGGGATGGGTGAAAAGATGCTGAGGCCAGCTCGGAACTTCTTGATGGTACCAGTTGCCTTGAACCAACTGTGCCTCTTCTCCTGCTGGGACTTCAAGAAATCGTTGCTGAGATGTTTCCATTGTTGGGATGTGAACATACCCAGGATCCTAAAGAATCAAAGAAAACAGGCTTAGGAAAGCTCAGGCAGGGGAATTGGTCAAGAAATGGGACTATGAAAGGCAACTAATCTAAAAATTGGACCTAGGGACTGCAAAGGTAGTTGTGGTGGGGGAATGTGTCTGAACCCTGCTCTGCCACACATGACCTTAGCACATGAAAACTTACTGTGCTATAAAGTACCTATTTACCCTAGGGTATTAACACCCACTCCCATTACCTGGTCTAAGGGACCAAAATAAATTCTGAAATTCTTTGCCTTTAGAGGGAGATCTCAGCTTTCAAAAAGCTGAGCTTTCAAAAGTTTGAGTCTTAGAATTCATTGCCAAGAATGACTATATACTGAGAGTGAAACAAAAGTAGTGGGAGAGAGGTGAGTATCACCTTCTACCTTGTGATACATGGGAGGTACTGACATTGTTAGGTTAAAAATTACATCTCCAAATCTGCGGTTTCCAACTTGAGCTGGGCCCTCAGCTAATCTTATCAATTCTGTCATTTGTCCTTGATTGGTTCCCTCTAGCATTACTCAAACCCAGTGATTTTCAACCAGTGTGCCGTAAGAATTTTTTTAACCATGCAGTACCTGACTATTTAGTGAGGAGTAGTGACCCCTTTTCCCTTAGATTATCAAATTAAAAAAAAAATGACAACAGCCAACACAATAGCTGTCTGGTGTGAATTAAAATTATACTCATTTTTTGTCAGATTGGCAAAAAAATGTATTTTTTGGTGTGCCATAGAATTTTAGTAATTATGTGTGCCATGAAATGAAAAAGGTTGAAAATTGCTGCTCTAAGCTATTATCCTAATATTTATCACCTTTTTTAAGCAACTAACTTCACCTACAACAAATGACCTCTCTTCTAGAGAAAACCTAAGCCATCAGATATCAGCTTTCTTAATCTTCCACCCCTACTCCCAAATCATTTTCCATTTCCACCCTTACTTCGATCCCTCCATTCTCTGGAGACAAGGTAACCCTCTTGTTAAGGATCAGTTCCTCTGTGCTCTAGATCTCAGTCCCTTCTTGCCTCTTTAGAGGCCTTCATCCATCAACCATCCCTCTCTCCTGTCAATTCCTTGCCCAAAGTCTACAAAGTTTCAAGTTTCTGTCCCTCAGTCAGCTACCTCTCCCTTTTTCCCTCCTACCCTCAGCCAATTTTCTCAATCCATAGCTATTGTTTATACTTTGTTGCCAATCACTAACTTCTCAACATATTCTACCTTCACTACTTCACCACAATTGCTCTCTTGGTGATGCTAAATCCAACAGAAACTACTAAATTCTCCTCTTATCCTCTCTGGAACCTGGCCCTCCTTGTAGAAACTCTCCACCTTGCATTCTGTATCACCTTTCTCTTCCTACTCTTCTCTAACTTCCCTGACCTACCCTCAGTGATTCTTCTTCCTCTGGCTACCCTGCTAATTTCTTGGGTACTTTGCCTGGGTGTTAAAGGGTGTTTTACCTTTGATCTTTTCAACCCCATCACACTCTCCTTTAGCAATCTCAAATTCCACACTCATTGTAATTTCCACCCATACACTGATATATCTGTCACCCTAAAGTCTCCTGTGAGTACCCAATTTACATATCTATTTACTAAGCATGTCCACTTAAATATCCCAAGGTTACCTTTAAATAACATGTTTAAAATAGAACTACCCTCATTCCACAAATCTGCTTTTTAAAAATATATTTTATTGATTACGCTATTCCAGTTGTCCCATTTTCCTCCCTTCACTCTCCTCCACCCTGCATACCCTCTCCCACCCACATTCCCCTTTAGTTCATGTCCATGGGTCATACTTACAAGGTCTTTAGCTTCTACATTTCCCATACTATCCTTGCCCTCCCCCTGTCTATTTTCTACCTACCATCTGTTTATTCTCTGTACCTTTTCTCCCTCTCTCCCCCTTCCACTCTCCTGTTGCTAATCCTCCATGTGATCTACATTTCTGTGGTTCTGTTCCTGTTCTAGTTGTTTGCTTAGTTTGTTTTTGTTTTAGGTGTGGTTGATTATAGTCGTGAGTTTGCTGTCATTTTACTGTATTTTTAATCTTCTTTTTCTTAGATAAATCCCTTTAACATTTCATATAATAAGGGCTTGGTGATGATGAACTCCTTGAACTTGACCTTATCTGAGAAGCACTTTATCTGCCCTTCCACTCTAAATGAAAGTTTTGCTGGATAGAGCAATCTTGGATGTAGGTCCTTGCCTTTCGTGCCTTGGAATACTTCTTTCCAGCCCCTTCTTGCCTGTAAGGTCTCTTATGAGAAATCAGCTGACAGTCTGATGGGAAATCCTTTGTAGGCAACTGTCTCCTTATCTCTTGCTGCTTCTAGAATTCTCCCCTTCATTTTAATCTTGGCTAATGTAATTATGATGCGCCTTGGTGTGTTCCTCCTGGGATCCAACTTCTTTGGGACTCTATGAGCTTCCTGGACTTCCTGGAAGTCTATTTCCATTGCCAGATTGGGGAAGTTCTCCTTTATTATTTGTTCAAATAACTTTTCCACTTGTTGCTCTTCCTCTTCTCCTTCTGGTACCCTGATAATTTGGATTTTGGAACGTTTAAAGATGTCCTGGAGGTTCCCAAGCCTCTCCTCATTTTTTCGAATTCTTATTTCTTCATTCTTTTCTGATTGGATATTTCTTCCTTCTGGTCCACTCCATTGATTTGAGTCCCAGTTTCCTTCCCATCACTATTGATGCCCTGCACATTTTCATTTATTTCCCTTAGTGTAGCCTTCATTTTTTCATCTAATTTGGAACCAAATTCAACCATTTCTGTGAGCATCCTGATCACCAGTGTTTTGAACTGTGCATCTGATAGTCTGGCTACGTCTTCGTGGCTTAGTTGTATTTTTTCTGGAGCTTTGATCTGTTCTTTCATTTCGGCCATTTTTTTTGTCTTGACACGCCTGTTACATAGTGAGGGGTGGGGCCTTAAGTGTTCACCAGTGTGGGGTAACCCAGTTGCTAGATTGTAACGCTGTACGTGGGGGAGGGGTTGAGAGGGAATAATGGTGCTTGTTCTGCTCTCTGCTGACTTTCAGTCACTTCCCCCACTTCCCACAAGCAAACTGGCCCCTTCTGGTGCTGATTCCCAGGTGGGTTGGCTTGTGTACATTCTACCACCTGTGGGTCTCTCCAACGAACTCCCCTGTGAGGCTGAGGGTTTATCCCGCTGCTGCCTCAACCCCCACAGGTGTTTTCAGTCAGAGGTTTAAGGCTTTATTTCCCCTGAGCTGGAGTTCTGGGTTGTGTGGTCTGTCTCACTCCCCAATTGTTCCTCCTGGTTTACCTGTGCACGAATGTGGGACCACCCGCTCCACCAGTCGCCACCACAGTCTTGCCGGCCAGCTGCAACCTTGCTTGTCCCACTCCACAATCTGGCGCTGGGTCCTCCAGTCACGTCCTTGCTGCGAGTCCTCTCTGTCCACCTGTGTGTCTCTACCCCTCCTACCAGTTTGGATGAGTATGTCTTCTTTAACTCCTTGGTTGTTGGACTTCCATACAGTTTGATTTTCTGTCAGTTCCGGTTGTTTTTTGTTTTTAAATTGTTACTGTCCTTTTGGTTGTGTGAGAAGGCACAGTGTGTCTACCTATGCCTCCATATTGGCCGGAAGTCCCCATGCTCTTCTTCTTAAATCCCTATTTAAATTAGTAGTATTACAATTTACCCACACTTCTGGGATGCAAACCTAGGAGTAACTTTCCACTATTCCTTGGCTTATGACCACATACAACACATCCAAATCAATCGTCAATTCTTACTGATTTTTAAAAATATCACCAATAAGATTTTTTTTGTCACTGGGGGCTCATATTCAGCAGCTTATTCAACTTTAGTACTTGTCTCATCAAGTGTAGTTTTTCCAGAGCTGCTACCTTCACCACAAAGCTCTATGAGGTTTTCTAATGCAAACTTGGGTTTCTCCAGCATTTGACTTTTGTGATAAAGACATCATGGAGTGCCCTGGCTGGGTGGCTCAGCTGGTTGGAGTAATATCTTATGCAGCAAAAGGTTGTGGGTTCGATCCCCGGTCAGGGCACATACCTAAGTTGCAGGTTCGATCCCTGGTCAGGGAGCATCAAAGGATGCAACCGAGTGATGTTTCTCTCTCTCTCCCCTTCCCTCCCTGTCTCTCTAAAATCAATACACATATCTGTGAGTGAGAATTAAAAAATAAAAAAGACATCATTGAATGGATAAATACATTGGCAAGCCTTTTCTATCTCTTTCTCATGCTATCTGGAATCAATCTATTGACCATTTCTTTCAAGTCATTTGTCTGTACCTATTGGGTCATGATTTCTATCATCCTCTTCTGGATTTGGTGGATCTGCTGATGCTGAGAATAAATGGTCTTATGCATCTGATTATTTCATTTTTTAAGTAAAACAAACATAGAATAGATGAAGTAAATAACCATCAGTAGTCTTGACATCAACATGAACTTCAGTGATGGTCTGCCATTTTTAATCATGAAGCACATTTTGTCATGGGTAAGATCCATGCCATGGAAATCAGTCAGGCAGTTTCTGACCTAAACATCCTCAGTAATTAGCTTGAATTTTCTAAATACAACTTCATAATTCTGCCGATCAGCTAGGTTCATTTCAAAAACACAACCTTTTGAGACCATCAGATGTGATTTTGGATCCTTGAGTTCTCATGACTAGTGTTTCCAATATTTCTTACATTCAGCATCACTGGTACTTTCACATCACACCAATCTTTCTTAGGAAATGGATCAACCACTTTCCCCTTGGCTTCTTCTCTGCCGTCTTTTATAAGGCACTTATTCTTTCCCACCACCATGGTGCTGCTCAGAGAGCCAAAAGAGAAGTCTTATTGGTTTTACATCTCATGAACCTCTCCAGTGTGTCTCATCTCTATTCTTATCTACAGCCACATTTTGGTGCGGGTCCTCATCATATCATGTGTGGACTTCTACAAAAGCCTCCTGCTAAACTAATTTTCTTTGTCTAACATCCTCCTACCTATTTTGCACAATGCTACCAGAATAATGTTTTTAAAACTAAACCAATTATGTCTTCTCTTTGCCTAAAAGCCTTCAATGTTCCCAGTGCCTACAATATAAAAGGCCAAGATCCTCTCTGATTTGGATCCCTTCCTACTTCTCTGGCTTTAGTTCCTACCACTCTTCCCTTGCATTTTAATAGCAATATTTAACTACTTGAAGCTTCCTATGTATATGCTACTTCATGTTACTGTACCCTAGCAAATGTTATTCACTCTTAGAGTCTGTCTACACAGGCAACTTTTATCTATCCTTGAAAACCATTAATCATCTCCCTTTCATTCATTCATTCATTCATTGTCCTCTGCCTGCCACAGACTGAGTCACTCTTCCTCTGTGTTCTTTCTAAAACTTACATATTCCCTTATATTAGAACATGTATCCACTGGATTCTATTTGGAATTCAGTGAGTAGAATCTGTAGCTCATTTTTCTTTGTATACCAAATACTTAGCAAGGTGCTCAACACATTCAATAAACTGAAACTATCTGAGCTCCTAGGCCCCACTCTAAAAAAACTACAAGAGGAAATGTGAAGAGCATGGCTTTAATTCCAGGGTTGTACTTTCCCTTAAATATTAAATACTAATGAACATATATTCTTCTCTCTTTTTTTAAAAAAGATTTAATTTATTATTTTCTAGACAAAGGGGGAGGGAGAGAGAGAGGGAGAGAAACATCAGTTGGTTGCCTCTAACATGCCCCCAACAGGGTACCTGGCCTGCAGCCCAGGCACGTGCCCTGACCAGGAATCGAACCAGCGACCCTTTAGCTTGGAGGCTAGTGCTCAATCCACTGAGCCACACCAGCCAGGGAGAACCTATCTTTTTACCTTCAAGATGCCTCAAGGCACCCCGGAACCACAGGCTCCACTGCCTAACCATAAATTTGGCTCCCCAAATTTATTTTATTTTTACTTGGACATATCTCAGAAAGACATTTTTGAAAAAACAAACAAACAAACAAACAAAAGCATTCCATTTGCCTATCCATCACATATGTCCATATCCAGAAAGATCAAAGTTCTTACTTTTTCAACTGAAGACCCAGCCCAAACCCTTCCTTATTCGATGGCTGGAAAACCTCAATTGATGGTTCTGCAAAGAGAAGAGAAAGTTCCTAGTATGTACATGTCTGTATCCTCTTGGGAGTCCAAAGCTCTAGCTCAGTGAACTAGCTTCTTCAGATTCTAACGGTTCTCTAAACAATAGTGGTGGAGAAGGAAAACATATGCGGCAAAGGGTAGATTCTGGGAGCTGACTGACCAATTCAAATATTCTCAACTTCTATGAGGAAGCTGAATGGAAGGGGAGGAGTAAATAATACCTGGGAACCAAAGAAAACAATTTCATTGACCAAGGATTTGAGGGGATTGCTATCAGGTGAGAGGAAATGAAGACAGCAGTCAGAGGAGACTGAAAAGCCCCTACTAATGGCCTGCAGATTATGTTGAAGGTCCTTGCTCCTAGTTTTTCTATTTTACTTAATTTAGGACTTTGGATTTGCTCACAGAGAACATACTTGGCTAAAGTCATTGCCCTTACCTGGTCCATCAAGGTACTGAGAAAGAGAAAATCGCAGCCTCAACACAATAGGTTCTGTCCGGAGGACCTTCCAAGCTGTAGAGACTTCCTCCTAAAAGCGTAAAGGAGACATTTTCCAGTTTAGCAACACAGAGAAACAGGCTGGACGTTTTCCCTACACGACACACACATGCACACAGCAGTACACACCACTGTCTGCTTATGATCTAAAAGACAGGGATAGAGAGTATGTGCTCCAAATACAGTACTCCAAAACAAGACTCCGGGCCAACATTACAAAATCCACAAGTCCAGCTAGATATGCTATTGGCAAGCACTAGTACCACTTACATCGAGGAAGCTGATGTTAATGTTGAGGTCAATGTCCACGTCATCGATAGTTCCATATTCTCTACAGAGATACAGGCGACCACAGGTGAGACTCATTAAGGGAGAAAGAAGGGAGCAGAGGCTGAAGTGCGGGGAGAACTGAGCCTGGGGCCAGGGGAGGGGGAATGGCAAAAAGGTAACTCTGTACCTAGGTTCTTAGCTACAGTCTCAAGCCACCTAATAATCATGGCCTTCTTCAGGCCAGAGGCCCTTCTTACCTTAAAGGTGAAACTATCAGTCTAAAGGGGTCTAGGAGGACAAAAGGGAATTTCTAAGAAAAGTGGCTATACTTCCCTACTTTCTCCTGTTAGCCACACTTAGGTGCTCTGAGCAACTCTCAGTATCATTAAGGTTGTAATTAAATTTATTAGTGTTCACACATTTCCTAACATACCATAAGAAGAAAAACCTCTAGCCTTTTAACAGCTTAGAAAAAAGTGGCTTGCTCCCCTGCCACCCTTGAAGTGGAATCCCACCTGATGGATACAGAGTTCTCACTGTAGATCTCCTTCACGGCTTCAATGTCTGCATCAAGCTGTGGGTGTCGATATAGGTCAGCTGCACAGCTCCCCTGAATCAGCAGCCAAAACAGCAGGGGGTGGGAAGGAAGACAGAGAGTTAAAGAGAGGATAAAAATTAAAAGAAGAAACACCAGGAACAGAAAAATCAAGCAGCAATAGGACATGTAGCAAAAGGCTATGTATACAAAGGGGCTCTTGGAAGCAGCCCTAGCTGGGGATTCCATCGACAGACAAGTCTCCCTACATCACCACCCTAAGACGTTTTAGTAGATCAACTGCAGGTTTTGCGGAAGTTCACATCCTTAAGCCTCAGCTTTTCCTCTCCGATTTTGACCAGAATACATAGATGTCCCTTCTATGAGAACTTAGAACAGACTGAAGAGTACAGAATTTAAGGCAGAACTCAGATTGGTTCTGCCTTAAGAGTCTAACATTCCTGCTCAGGATTGTGCCTTGGATAGTGATGGCATTAAGCAATCACTGGCAGGGTAATTTTTAACAAAAATTTACCCTAATGATTGGAATGACCTCTCTGGCTAGTTAGTGAAAAATCAGAAAATAATTACTTCCAAATAAGAACACATGGGTAGCCCCCTATACCGAGGATGTAGTTTACACTGGGAAAGGTATGAATCCCAGGCAAGAACAAGGATATAGCAGCTCTGACAAGACAATGCTGAGACCACACCAACACTGTATCTCTGGTCCAGAATAATTGCTTTCACTCTTGATGTTTCCAGAGAGAAGTTAATTTCAATCATCCAACATGGATCTTATGGGCTGTAATCTCACCTGAACTCCATAGAGAAATTCCTCTGATTCATTATCTCCCTCTGAATCATCATCATTCCAAAACTGGCCTTTGATGTCCTAATAATGAGAAATAACAACACAACCCTTTATTGATCTGTTTCCCCATGGAATGGAGTGGGGTGATAGGGTGGGAAATAGATCCCCCAAAAGAAGGGGAGGTCCCTTGGGATAGCAATAATCGAGTCCCTAATCCATTTATTTCCTTCACCTCACCCTTTGGAAGCATCTAAATCTCTTCCTAAATCTGATCATATCCATGGCCTACCTGCAACTTGGTGGGATGGAGAAAACCAGTAGAGAACTTGGCCTTCGTAAATGTCAAGTATAACTGAGGATCTGGTAGCCAGAGTGGGAAGGGACGGAGAACAATTCAATGTCAAAGTTGATTTCTAGGTATATCTAGGGTCTAGTATAAGCTAGCACTTCTAGGATTATTTAGGGACCCCAAGCAGTTCCAAAGCATACCTAAACTCCCTTGCTTCTTCACTCCCTTTCTATCCCTTTCCTTCCCAAGAAAATCCCCCTATACATATACCAAGTAATATTGTTTCCATGCCCCTTCTCCTTCCTCTAACTTCAAAGAGCCACTCTACCTTCCAAAATGGTGGGAGGGAAAACACCAGGAAAAAATAAGGTCTGCTTTATCCCATCTACCCCCTGGATGATCAGTCGCAGAGGTGGGCAGTCAGTCCTCACCATTGGGTCAATGGGTCACACACACTCCCAGGTCAGTGCTAGGCAGCACCCCTCCATACCACCAGCTGAACCCAGGCCAACAAGGTGGGCATTTAGGAGGCCACAAAGGGAGGCAAAGGAGGGGGTGATGTCAGGGGCTGACTGGAGATCCGTTGGGGATGGCAGGCTCTGCTGTGGTGGTGGCAACAAGTCACTGTCCTGTGAAAAGTAGACAACAATTGATTTCATCACCACTGAAAAGCTGGTGGTTTATACCCAGACACATGTTTATGGACACTTTTATTATACATATGTACAGATACTTGTGCATAGAGACATACTTGCATGCATGTACACACACTTGTACACATAGTTCTTTAAAGATAATGAACCATAAGACACTACTGTTTCATTTAAGCTCAAGAGTGGGGATTGGAGCAAGTCCCTGCTCCAGTTCAGAACGCTGTATCAATGCTGAAACCAAAAGCAACAGTGGCAGGACCAGATGCTTATGCTACTCTATCAGTTCATTTGGAACATTTTTCACAGTACTAACATCCATCAGAATCAGCTTTTGGGGGAGTTTTTAACTCCTAATTACTCCCCAAGTTGAGTCATTATCTCTTACTAAGCTTAAGTATCACTAGAAGCCTTTATATGACAATCATACCTAACTTAAAAAGTCCTCAACAATACTGAACACCCTCTGGTAGACACAGTTTGACCTGTTATGGCCAAAATAATGCCCTGGACTCATCTTGGAAGCTACTCCCCAAATTAAAAATACAACGATCCCAACAAATGCTCAAAAAAAAAAAAACCCAAAAAACTATGAACTCTTAGTCCTTTAAAAAAGAACCACTGTTCTAGGACTTCCTGGCTCTGCATGTATTTCAGTCTCACCCACTCCAACATTAAACAGAGGGGTTCTTGGTCTCTAACATGGTTCTGTTGGACCTTAGGTTCTAGACCAGTGGTTCTTGAGTAGGCTTTGCAGATCTTCAGCATCAGTACCCTCAGAGGACTTGTTTAAAATGCAAACTTGAGGACCCCTACTGAGAGACACTGAATTAGAAACTCCGGAGATGGAGTTGAATAACCTGTGTTCTAGCAAGCCCTCCAAGTTAGTCTGATGCATAAAATTTGAGAAGCATGGTTCTAAATCCTTGTGTGTTCCAACAGCCTGTGGTCAGTTTCTCAGATACTAACTTGAGCCTGGTAACTGACCCAGGATGGGGACGTAAGGCACAATGTCAGGGCAAACAGCACAGCAGTCCCTCAGCCAGCAGCGCTGCCTGACTTGTCAAAAACAATATGCAAAAGGAAATTGCAAGTGAAGTGTTCAGAGATGAAATAGCCTGATATCTGAGATCCGCCTTAAAATACTACTCCAACACAAAAAGGGGGGAGGAGGAGGATATTTGAAATAAATGTGGCAAAATACCAATTATGGATGAAGCTGAGTAAAGGGTACATGAGTTTCTTATAGTCTCAACTTTTGTGTATAGTGGGAACATTTCATAATAAAAAGTTTTTTTAAAAAATCAGAGGTTACTCTTGGACTCTTGCAAGGGCTCTCCCTAAAAAGTCAACTCTAAATGTGAACAGGAAGATTACCTCTAAGATTCCACAACTGTCTTCTTGTTATTCTTCAAACATACCAAGCATATTCTCACTACAGGGTCTTTGTCCCTGCTGTTCCCCCTTCTTGGAATGCTTTTCACCCAGATATCCACATGGCTTGCTCCTTCATTCTTTTAAATCTCTGCTCTAAGATCACCTTGACCATCCTATATAAAGCAGCAAAACTCCAACACATATATAGCAGCATACTCTACCTCCCCTCCCTGCTTTATTTTGTCTCACAGCATTTACCGTGCTCTGACATACAAAATGTTTGTTGGTTGATGGTAAGGTCTGTGGTGGCATAAGCTTTGACTTTTTTCACTGCCTCTATTGCCAGTCTCTCAACACATACTCATTAAATGAATGAATGAATGAACAAACGAACGAACAAACGAACTGTCTGTTGGATACCTAAGCCAAAGGGTGAATACATACAAGCACCTAAATGCACCTACACATAGACAAAAATCATACAAAAATGAGTTTAAAAAGCAAGACTCCATTCACCTTCAAGAGCAGCTGAGAACCAGAATATGGAGATCTGAGGGCTGGGTCTGTGAGACTTACAAATAAACAGTCAAATGCTAATCTTGATGATCACAGAGAACAAAGGAGGCACTGGTGTCCAGCCCAGGCTGTCTTGGACTGGGTGGTGGGATGATGGCAGAGTAGGCCAGAAGTACCAACTTTCTCCAGGTCTTTGTCACTATAGAAGTCAAGAAACACTTAGCCTCTCTCCAAGAGCTGTTGTTGCTTGATTTCTGCTGTTAACACAAGGAGAAAAAGGTAGTTCAGAGAGAATTTTTCTTGTCCAGGGAAGAGACAATTCAGAGACTACCATCTTTTTCAAACTAGGCTGTTTCAGTGAAAGGTACTCCCACCTTTTACTGCCACTGCCCATTCCTCTCAAGAGATGGAGAAGAGGCTTAAAAGGTGAAGAGGGGGGAAATGGGAGCGATAATAAAATTCACAAACATTTTTCAAGAGAAATACACATGAAAGACAACCTATTTCAAAGTTTTCATGTTATACATACTCAGGTGCAGGGAGGCCAAGCAACTTGCTTAGAAATAGAGTTGAACTGGGACTTAAGCATATTTGACAGGTCTTAATTACATCCAATCTTCATGTGATGTGGTTTTAACTAATTTAAGGAGCTCTTAATGAATGAAACAAAAAAAAAAGGAGGGATCCTTTCAAAAGAAGCTGGGCCACATAGACTGTGTGAACAGTGCCCAGAGAAAGGTGTCTCTTCAGCTCAGAGTTTAGTTTGGATGATGGCAGCTAACATACGACGCTTTATGATATTTCATAGGAATAGGCCGAATGTAAGTAAGTCTCAAGTCTGGATCACAAGGGTCTTTCCCTGGTCCACAGGGGCTTCTCGATGTGATAACTTTACACCTAGTTTCTGCTCTGGGTTTGGCTCCCAGCTTTGCGGTCCTGGGAAAGGAGGTTACTCTGCTCCGCATCGAGTGCCCCTTTCTCCGAAAGAACAAAGAGTGCGGAGAAGAACCCAAGAGGGGCCATTCTCGCAGACCAGTGCTATCTCAACTACCCAGCGGAGGAAGAGGACGGGGTGTGCACCGCCCCCCCCCCCAAAAAAAAACTAGCTGCCACCCGCGATTCCAGGTCAGGCTCCGAGGCCTCCCTTCGGGGAGCAATTAGAGCTCTTCTCTCATCTCCTTCACAGACCCCCAAAACACCCAACACCTGCTTCCCGGGGAAGAACCTCCCTGCCGCTCTGTGTTTCCCACCGCCCGGCCTTGAGCGAAGCCTGTCAAGCCTATAACGGCCCCTCAGGGCCACCCTGTCCCGGCCCCTCACTTCATTCACCCCGGCAGGCGGGGCAGGCCTCGCACACCCCACCCCTCCCCTCCCCGCGGCAGCCGCTTCACCGGCAGGCCTCGCGAGTACTTACGGCGACCCCGGGCCGCGCACGGCCACCGCTGGGGGAACTAGCGGCCCGGGACGCCCCGCGGGGGCGGAGCGGCAAGCCAAGGGGCGGGGGCCGGGCCCGGAGGGCGAGGTCGCACTTCCCCACGCCTCGTCGTTCCGTCACGGGCGCGCTGAGCCACTCTGCGCACGCGCTTGCGGCGATACTGTGGCCACGTGGGCCGCTCCGGACCAACAGACACCGGGCTGGCCCCTGGGCACGCCACCGCTCCGGATGCCGGGTTCCAGCGCCTGCGCAGTGCTGGCTGGTTGGGTGGGTGGCGGTGCTGTAGGGTGGGAGGGTTGCGACTAGTTTGGCGGGGCGGGGGTGGGGGAGGGTTCTGCGCCGCGGATCTGGGCGGGTGCGTGGGACAAGAGGGACCTTGCGGGTGAGCGGAGGTCCCTCCAAAAGAGACGTTGGTATTTGGCGCCCCGTGCGGTTGGGAGGAATAAAAAAGGAGCGCGATGGGCGGCTGCTTCTGGGCGTGGGAAGTCAGGCGAGCAGCTGGAGATTGATAAGGTCCTCCTGAGGCTCTGTTGTTTCTAAGAATCTCTGGTTTGTAATGGAAGTCAAACACCTCGGGGTTTTTAAAGTCTTAAGTTTAATGCATTGACTCGTCTTGCAACTGCGGTGTTCTGGAAAGCACTCTGACCTTCTAATTCAGACAGTGGGGTTGTGAAGAAAAGGGGCAACGTAGTAGATGGGAAAGTTCAGGAGGCTACTTGGCTGGCTGGGCAAACTCAGTGACCTGGTTACACAGGGGTCTGATCATGAAGACGTAACTGCGTGGGTCATGGCAGGTCAATCATTATCTTAAGTGAGCCCTGTCCATTGTTCCTAGGCATCTAGGATAACATACCCTTGAAATGTCAAGAGTAATTTTCTTTTCCAAACCCCAAGGAGGCACAACTCCTGGCACCAGAGCACAAGACCACTAGAACGTGAAGACTATAAAATTCCTTTGTTACCTTATTGCTCACATACCATAACTATTCACTGTAAATGTTAAATGCTAACTCTCCTGTACCCACCAGTCTCTCTCCATTTTACTTTTCCTCTAATCCTAAACATCTAATCACTTTGCTTTCTCCTGCTTCTCTAATCTATCACTAGATTTCATGTAACCTTCCTCATGTAACCTTCTTTATGTTTTCTCCCTTGATTCCAAATGTATAAAATAAGCTGTAAAACCATCATTTACCAGAACATTTTCTCAATCTGTTGAAAACTTGCTTCTGGGGGTGTCCTCAAAAGTTTGGCTCAAGTAAAGTTTTCTTCAGGAAGGACTGACAGGGTTTAAATCTTTGTTTCAGTACTCATTGGCTGTTAGACCTCATTTCTAAGTTTTTACACCTGTAAAGTGGGGACAATAATACCTAATTAATGGGGCTCACGTAGTGAGAATGAAATGAGATAGTTGGTTGAACCATATGGAAGTGCCATTTTATAGGATATAGAGTCAAATGCCTGCAATTTCATGTGGTTTAACCTAATACAGTTGACCCTAGAATAACATGCAGTTTAGGGGTGTATTACTGTCACCAGAAATGGACTAGGACTGAGGTGGGTCTGCCTTGGCATGGTCTGGAACGTGTGGGTTCTTGACTTCGTGCGGGCAAGATTCCACAACCCAAGGCTAGGTGATATTAGAGTGTGTGTTAAAGCTCAGGAAAGTGAAGCAGAGGAAGAGCTTAAAGAAGAGGCAAGATCACAGTGATAGGAGTGAGCCTAGACTGGACTGCTTTTTTTCGGCTCAGTGTAAAGTTAGACAAAAGAAGGGTGCTAAGAGACAGATTCAGGGGGTTAGCCCCTGAGGAGGGGCTGTTGCCTGCTGCTGCCCTGGTGGCCAGCCTCACTGGGATCCTTAGAGCTAAGGAGAAAGAAAGCAAGGGTGCATGCCTGAGGAAAAGGGGGACATGGTCATACTCTGGAGAGATAGTACGTGGGCTTGCTTTATCTTGAGGGGTTTTTTTGTTTTCCAAAGGGGAGAATTTTAGAGGAGGATTCCAATAGAATATTCACCAGTGTTCCAGGACTGCTTGGAAGCACACATCATGTTTGCTTCAATATGCTGAAGCATATAGAGGGGCCAGGGTCATTCTCTTGTCAGTTTCACCTTCAAAGAATGTCACTGAAAAGGGACCAGGACTGAGGTGGGTCTGTCCTAATATGATCTGCAATATGTAAACCATTTGCTCCTAAGTATCCTTGGTTAGGGAAGAGATCTTGTGACTTATTATCTGGCTATAGATTACTCAAAGAGTCTGTTCAGCTATCCATCTCAGTTTCCCCATTCCACTTGCCAAGGAATCTTCCTAGCTTCTTACCAACCTGCCTCATATCCCCCTCAGAGGTTTCCATCCCTGAAATCTTTTAGGGGTGATAAGGGAGAAGGATGTTTTCATTAACTGCGTCCTGCTGACAAGAGTCATGGTCCCTGCCTGTGCAGGGTATGGAAGTCTCTTCCTGCCTGATCTAAGGGAAACAAGGGAATGGAATCCAAGACTGGAATGGAATCCAAGACTGGAATGGAGAGGTTGTGAGCTGATTTTTCTAAAGTGGGCTGGAATCCCTGAAGCATTATCATCTTGGTGTGAAATTACTATATTCTAGAAGTGACAAATTTGATAAGAAGATTAAAAAGACATGGTCCAAATATGAGGAGGAGAACTATAACTACTAGAGGTCCAAGTAGGGGTAAAAACCAGGTAATGGAGGGGAGAGCAGGCTTCACAGAATCACAGATTGAGCTGGCAGAAGGTTCCCCTTTCCAAAGTGATGAATCCATGAGGCCTGGTCATACATTTCTTTTTATGTCTTCCCTTACTTGACTTGAAGAGTTCATGTAAATGCAGGATGTTTTGTTTATGACTGTGCTTTCCCCTTCCTCTCTTGCTAGTAAGTAATCAAAGGCTAATCTATTATCTTGCATGTTAGCAAGCGAATCTAGAGACCACTGTAAGTTTTTGAGGGCATCCCCAGGACTTTCTAGAGCAGCTATACTGCCTGTTAAATTTCTTAACAGGGCTTCATGACAGGCAAATCATCCCCGTGGGGCTGCTAGGTTGACAGCTGCCACTATGCCAGTTACAATGAGACCAATGACCCTTTTATTGCAAGGGTAAGTGGCATTATGAACAGTGACAAATCCCTTGAGGGCCAAGAAAACCTAAGGTGCAGCTGGCCTTGCAACTGTGTATTGTCAACACAAGAGTAGGCTATTGCAGTTAATGGCTGATGGAACTTGATATAAGGCCTGCTATCGTGAGGTAGTCTATTTTTGGGATACCACAAAGGAAGAGACACCCACAAGGAGCACATGCCACTGGGGAAATGTTTTTGAAAACCAAGCTCATAGGGCTGGATCCCAGTAGGCGTCACCCTTGCAGTCAGGGGGCAGAGGGGTCTCCCTTTTAGGAGGGTGCTATTATGTGCTGTGGGGATCTGGTAAAGGAGTTTCCAGTTACTCTAAGTTTCTCCTTGCTGGTAGCAGCTGCCAGTGTTCAAGGGGTCAATTTGAGAATTAGTCTCCCAGGTGTCTGGTTGGCCCATGCAGACTAGTGGGCACCAGTGTGTCAGATTAGGGATACAGGAAACACTGTTAGAAAAAGTTTTTGGATATGTCAGAGATGGGACAGAGTCATCTAGTTCAGGCTTATTGATACATTTGGTGGACACAACACAATGACAACAGGGTTCTTTAAGATCCTTGCAGAAGAGCATCTGAACTGACTAGCTACTTAGTCTGATTCATGACCAGAGTGAGGTGAGTGCCAGGAAAGTCACTGAGAATTGGAGGGAGGTTAAAAAAAAAAAGAATTAGCCTTTTTAAAATTCTTTGGGGACCCCAGTACTAAAATTAGATTCAAGTTGAGGGCTGTAGGTTGAAACTGAGGTGGGGGTGCTATTGTAATTGGCTATCTACAGCAGATCCAGTGATCAGAAAGTTGATTTCCAGTAGCAACAATATTGGAAAAGTTTATTAAGATACTGTTCTTTCATTCTCTGTATAGGGGTTCTGGATACAGTAGGGTCATGAAAGTAAGAACAATATACACTGTTGCCGTGGTCACATGGCTCAATTAGTTGGAACATCATCTTGTACACCAAAATGCTGTGGGTTTGATTCCCAGTCAAGGTACATAACTAGGTTGTGGGTTCAGTCCCTAGTTGAGGCGCACATGGGAGGCAACCTGCCATTGCTTCTCACACTGATGTCCCTCTCCCTCCCTCTCTCTCTCTCATATCAATAAACATAATCTCAGGTAAATGAACATTAAAAAAGGGGAAAAGATATTATACATTGTTGGTTAGAATTTGAATGATTTGAGCAGAGTAGAGAATCTGGGACTTTATCTGATAAAGATTAAATCCAACAGGGACAGAAATTTTTTTTTCCTGGGGAGGGAAGAAGGCTGGGCATGACAGACTGGTAGAGTGTCAGGAATATGAGAAAGACAGCCCTACTGTGTGGCCTATTATGTGGCTCAATTGGTTGGAGTGTCATCCTGTAACTGAAAGATTGCAGGTTTGATTCCCAGTCTGGGCATGTATGAAGGGCAACCAATTGATGTTTCTCTCTCACATTGACACTTCGCTTTCCCTTTCTCTCTAAAAACAATGGGAAAAAAATGTTCTTGGGTGAGGAAGAAGGTATCCAGCCATGTTATATGAAAAATAGACACATTTGTTGAAGAAGATACAAGATACAAGATACATTGTACATAGGACAATGACACCTCAGTCTCCTTCAAAGTAGACACCTTGGGACCTCACACAGTTCTCCCAATTGCTATCGGCTGCCCCATTGTATTTTCCTGAATCTCATCAACATTCTGAAATCTCTTCCCTTTCAAAGGTGATTTTCGTTTTGGGAAAAGCCAGACATCACAGGGTGCCAAATCTGGGCTGTAGGGAGGCTGAGTCATCTGGGTGTTTGATGTTTCACCAAAAAGCTCTGCACAAGATGTGGGCATATTGTGGTGATGAAGCTGCCAATCACTGTTTGCCTATAGCTGTGGCTTTCTGAATTATTCCAATAGTTTCTGTGGGGAAATGTTCAAGCTTAATGCAAAATTAGATGCAGATTCATTACTCTACTTGCTCAGTCATTTTGAATGTGACGGCCACACAGTACACATTCTCACTTGGTGGCATCTACTGCCCCCACTGACTAGTAAAGTGAAGTCATCATTGTTCACACATGTGCATTCCAGTTCACTCTCCTTGGTTGCCAGATTACATCAATGTCATGAAAACTTATTATTATATTAACAATGTCTAATTTTTTCCAGACAGACAACATGTATCTGTGTGTGTGTGTGTGTGTGTGTGTGTGTGTATGAAAGACAATTATACTAAAGCCCGGTTACCACATTACTTATCTATAACAGGTTTTTGTTTCTTAAAGAGGAACTTGAGCCCTCAATGGGTTCAAATAGTAAGTTTCAGGTTGTGGTTCCTCTGGGGACTCACAAGAAACAGATTTAATTTGAGATATGTGAACCCAACTGTTTATCCCTATAAGCTTTACTGCAGTTGGGTTGCTTAGTAGAACCTGAAGTGAACCCTTCAATTTGGGTTGTAGTCGGGACTCAGGAGAGTTGTCCCTCCTAGACCATGTCCCTGGTTTTGGTTGGTTGTGCTGGCAGTCCTTATTGGGAGCAGGTAGAATTTTTTTAATACATTTTATTAACTATACTATTACAGTTGTCCCAATTTTCCCCCTTTGCCCTCCTCTGCCTGGTACCCCTATTCCCTCCAGCAATACCTGCCCTTAGTTCATGTCCATGACTTATGTATATAAGTTCTTTGGCTACCCATTCCCTATACTGTTCTTAACATCCCCTGTCTATTTTGTACCTACCAATTTGTACTTGTTAATCCCTGCATCTTTCCCCCCATTCTTCCCCTTCCCCTCTGACTGATAACCCTCTGAAGACCTCCATATCTATCCTTCTAATCCTGTTCTGCCTGTTTGCTTAGTTTGTTTTGCAGATTTGTTGATGGTTGTGAATTTATTGCCATTTTAATGTTCATAATTTTGATCTTTTTCTTTTCTTGTATAATTCCCTTTAACATTTCATATAATAATGGCTTGGTGATGATGAACTTTAGTTTTACCTTGTCTGGAAAGCACTTTAACTGCCCTTCAATTCTAACTGATAGCTTTACTGGATAGAGTAATCTAGATTGTAAGTCCTTACTTTTCATCACTCTGAATATTTCTTCTAGTCTCTTACAGCTTGCAAAGCTTCTTTTGAGAAATCAGCTGACAGTCTTATGGGAATTCCTTTGTAGGTAACTATGCATTTCTCTTGCTACTTTAAAGAGTTCCTCTTTATCTTTAACCTTTGGCATTTAAAAAAATATTTTAAATGATATTTTAATTTAAAGATTTTATTTACTTTATTTTTTTTAGAGAAGGGAAGGGAGGGAGAAAGAGAGGGAGAGAAACATCAATGCATGGTTGCCTCTCACATGGCCCTCACTGGGGACCCGGCCTGCACCCAGCCTGTGCCCTGATTTGCAATTGAACCAGCAACTCTTTAGTTTGCAGGCCAATGCTCAGTTCACTGAGCCACACCAGCCAGGGCAAACCTGTGGCATTTTAATTATGTACCTTGGTGTAGTCCTCTTTTGGTGTATCTTGCTTGAGACTCTCTGTGCTTCCTGGGCTTGTATGTCTATTTCCTTCACCAAATTAAGGAAGTTTTATTTTTTAAGTATATTTTATTGATTATGCTATTACAATAGTCCCATTTTTTTTCCTCTCTTTTATCCCCCTCCACCCTGCACACATCCCTCCCTCTAGCATTCCCCGCCTTAGTTCATGTCCATGGGTCTTACATATAAGTTCTTTGCCTTCTCCATTTCCCATACTATTCTTAACCTCCCCCTGCCTATTTTGTGCCTACCAATTATGATTTTTATTCCCTCTACTTTTCCCCTCTTCACCCTCTCCCCATCCTCACTGATAACCCTCCATGTCATCTCCATTTCTGTGATTCTGTTCCTGTTCTAGTTGTTTGCTTAGTTTGTTTTTTGCTTTTGTTTTTTGGTTCAGTTGTTGATAGTTATGAGTTTGTTATCATTTACTGTTTATACTTTTGATCTTCTTTTTCTTAGATAAGTCCCTTTAACACTTCATACAATAAGGGCTTGGTGATGATGAACTCCTTTAACTTTATCTTATCTGAGAAGCACTTCATCTGCCTTTTCTTCTAAATGATAGCTTTGCTGGACAGAGTAATCTTGGATGCAGGTCCTTGCCTTTCATGACTTCAAATACTTCTTTCCAGCCTCTTCTTGCCTGCAAGGTTTCTTTTGAGAAATCAGCTGATAGTCTTATGGAAACTCCTTTGTAGGTAACTGTCTCCTTTTCTCTTGCTGCTTTGATGATTCTCTCCTTATTTTTAATCTTGAGTAATATAATTATGATGTGCCTTGGTGCATGCTCCCTTGGGTCCAATTTCTTTGGGACTCTCTGAGCTTCCTGGACTTTCTGGAAATCTATTTCCTTTGCCAGATTGGGGAAGTTCTCCTTCACTATCTTTTCAAATAAGTTTTCAATTTCTTGCTCTCCTTCTCCTTCTGGCACTCCTATGCTTCAGATGTTGGAAAGTTTAAAGTTGTCCTGGAGGTTTCTAAGCCTCTCCTCATTTAAAAAAAAAAATCTTGTTCATTCTTCTCTGGTTGAATGTTTATTTCTTCCTCCTGGTGCAAATCTTTGATTCAAGTCCTGGTTTCCTTCCCTTCACTGTTGGTTCCCTGTATAGTTTTCTTTATTTTACTTTGCATAGCCTTCACTTCTTCCTCTATTTTATGACCACACTCAACTATTTCTGTGAGCATCATGATTACCAGTGTTTTGAACTCTTCATCTGATAGGTTGGCTATCTCTTCATCACTTAGTTCTATTTTTGGAGCTTTGATCTGTTCATTTGGACCATATGTTTTGTCTCCTCAGGCCTGTTATGTAGTAAGGGGTGGAGCTTAGGTATTCACCAGGGCAGGGCAACTCATGTTGCTAAGTTGTGGCACTCTAGGGTGGGGAGGGATCTGAGAGGGAGCAATGCCACTTGCTGGGCTCTCAGCTGGCTTTCAGTCACTTCCCCAGCTACCTACAAGCCACTTGGGCCATTCTGGTGCTGATTCCCAGGTGGGTGCATTTGTGTACATTCTAGGACCCTGTGGGTCTCTCCAATGAACTGTCTTGTGGGGTTGGGAGTTTCTCCCACCTCCTCAACCCCCACAGGGTTTTATAGCCAGAGGTTTTGAGGCTCTACTTCCCTATGCTAGAACCCTGGGTTGTATGGTCTATCTCATTCCTCAGTTGTCCTTCCCAGTTATCTGCAGGCAATGTGGGACCATCTGGTCCACCAGCCACTGCCTTGGCTGTTTGGTCCTGTAGCTGACTCCTTGCTGCATGTCCTCTCAGCATCAGCTGCTCATCTCTGCCCCTCCTACCAGTCTAGATGAATGTTTCATCTTTAACACCTTGGTTGTCGGACTTCCATATAGTTCAGTTCTCTGGGAGTTCTGGTTATTTTTGTTGTTAAATTTGTTGTTGTCCTTCTTTTGGTTGTGGAAGGAGGCAAAGTGTATCTACCTATGCCTCCATCTTCTGAATTCTTTTTAAAATTATTTTTAGTTTTTCAAAGACTTTATTTATTTCTTTTTAGAGAGAGGGGAAGGAAGGGAGAAAAAGAGGGAGAGAAACATCAATGTGTGGTTGCCTCTCACATGTTCCCTACTGGGGACCTGGCCCACAAGCCAGGCATGTGCCCTGACTTGGATTTGAAGTGGAGACCCTTTGGTTTTCAGGCCGGCACTCAACCATGGAGCCACACCAGGTGGGGCAAATTATTCTTTCTTCTTTCTGTTCTGATTGAATGCTTTTTCCTTCCTTGTTTTCCAAATCATTGATTTGATTCTTTACTTCATCCCCTCCATTGTTGGTTCACTATAGATTTTTCTCTATTTCACTTAATGTAACCATCATTTCTGCCTGGTCTTTTTTATGATGTTGAACTTCGCAATGAGTTCCTGGAGCATCCTTATAGCCAGTGTTTTGAATTCTGCATCTGATAGATTACTAATCTCCATTTTTTTTAGGGTTTTTTTTTCTAGAGTTTTGTTCTATTCTTTCACTTGGGCCATATTTCTTTGTCTCCTCACTTGGCAGCCTCTCTGTGTTTGTTTATGTGTGATAGGTAGAGCTGCTTTGATTCCCTGTCTTAATAGCATGGCCTATTGTAGAAAAGTGTACCTGTAAGTTGAATGGGGTGGAGCCCTTAGGTAACTGCCAGGGCAGGATAACTCCTGTCACCACTCTCTGGCTCTGTGTGGGGGAGGGCTCAGAGAGGGGGCAATGCAGCTGCCTGGCCTCTGGAATTTTTCCCAGAAGGAAGCTGTCTCCCAGCACTCATCCTGTTGCCAGTCACTTCAATTTATCCCTGTATTCCACTGGTGCCCTTCCAACTGTTGCTGTGGTGTTGAATCTCATGGGGGGGGGGGTGAGTCAGCATAAGTCCTAAGTCCACTGTGTGCCCTTTAAGAGGAGTCTCCTAAGAACCCTACAGTTTTTTCCACTGCCTCAACCCCCACTGATTTTTACAGTCAGAAATTACAGGAACTTATCTTCCTGGTGCTGGAACCCTGGGCTTGGTGGTCGGTCTGGGGCTTCAATCCCTCACTCCTGAGGTATCCCTCCCAAGTTTTACTGACTACATGTGGAAGTGTGCTTCCTGATCCCCATTCATGCCTCTCTGCACCACACTGCATCACCACACCTCTCTGTGCATCTCCACACCTCTCCGTGCATCTCCACAACTCCACCCCTCCTACTTGTCTGAATGAATGTGGTCTCTTTAAATCCTTGGTTGTCAGACTTCCATACAGCTCAATTTTCTGACTTTTCTGGGTGATATTTGTTTTGTAGTCTACTTGTAATTTTTGCTGTAGGGGAGGCAAAATGTGTTTACCTATGCCTCCATCTTGACCAGAAGTCTAGAATTTTGTTTCCATATCCCTGTGATGCCTTTTGTACCTGTCCTAGATTAATGGTATAACAAATGGAGGGTGTCCTCATCTAGTAGCAAGTCATATACAAGAAAGGACCTGCTACAGATGAGTTCAAAGGGGCTCATTTGTAACTTTCCTTTAGGTGCGGTTCTCATTCTCATGAGACCTATGGGTTACATAGACACCCAGGATTCTGAAGATTCTTGGCATAGCTTGGCTAGAGTCTTTTTTTAGAGTTTGATTAGGTCTTTCTACCATACCTGAGGATTGAGGTCTCCATGATGAGTATAAGTGATAATTGATCCCTAAATCTTGAGCCAGCTGTAGTGTAATTCTGGCTACAAAAGAGTATTCATTGTTGCTCTGTAAGCTTCTTGGTACTCTGAATCTAGGTAAGATTTCTTTTAATAAATACTTGTCTACCTCAGTAGCATTTTCTCTTCTGATAGGAAAGGCCTCAATCCATCTGGTGAAAGGGTCTACAAATACCAGTACATATTTAAATCCAGCCTTGGGGGGCATCTGAGTGAAATCAATCTGTTAGTCATTCCCAGGGAATGTGCCTCTGTATTGTATTGGTGTCAGGAGAGAAGGAGGAGGGAGGTCTGAAGTGCATGGTGTAAGGACTGAAACCAAAAAGAGAAACTTAGTGACAGGTGTTACATGACAAGAGTGATGTTTTCAACGTCAGTGTAATAAATGCTCCAAATAGAGGATCAGGAGTTACAGTATGAGTCACAATAGTAGCATTGTCCAGGAGCCCCATTAACGCACCTTGAACCAAATCAAGTAAGTTGGGTCCCTAATAGAGAGAGGCCTGTGGATGTGTTTACCCCGTGTCCTCTGGGCTGAATTACCAATGGTCATTGCAGTGGCCAGACACTTAGAGGTTGGATTTACTCTGCTCAGACAGAGGACTCAACTCCACACAGGAAAAAGGTGGTGGGGGTGTGAGTGGATCAATTTGAATAACAGGAGTGATCAGCCACTGACTCACCAAACTGTCACTTAAGGATGGTCATGTGGGCAGGTTACTCTGTGTCCAGACGGCAGACTTACCTGTGGTCTCAGCATTGATGAGATACGTCTTCATGAAGGTTTTACTCTGCTGCTGACAGATTTGCCACACAAACAGGAAATGAGAAGTGACAGGAAAGATGAACTGGAGAGTAAAGGAGAAAATACAACTCCAGGTCCCATCTAGGGTGTTAAAAAGTATGTCACTGGAAAGGGACTGGGACTGAGGCAGGTCTGCCTCAGCATAGTCTGGAATGTGTAAAACATTTGCTCCTAAGTGTCTTTGGTCAGGGAACATATGACCTTGCAGTTTATTATCTGACTGTAGATTGCTTGACCAGTTTGTTCAGCTGTCTATCTCAGTTTCCCCATTCCACTTGCCAAGGAATTTTCCTAGCTTCTTACCAACCTGTCCCACCTCCAGTCAAAACTTAACATGTAACATTTGACTCCCAAAAACTTAATTACAGTAATCCCTTATTCCTCAATATCCATGGGGATTGGTTCCAGGATTGCTCATGATATTAAAATCCCTGGATGTTCAAGTCCTTTATAAGAAAGGGCATAGAACAATGCAAACAGTCAGCCCTTTGCATCTGCAGATTCCCAAACTCAAATCAAAAGCTGTTTTCCATCCAGGTTTGACTGAATGCACAGATGCAAAACTTGGGGATGCAGAGGGTTGACTATGTATTTTTTTTTAAAAAAATATGTGTATAAGTGAACTTCAGCAGTTCAAACCTGTGTTATTCAAGAGTCAACTGTACCAACTTCCAGCCAAGGTGGAGGTGTAGGTAGATACACTTTACCTCCTTCCACAACCAAAAGAAGGACAACAACAAATTTAACAACCAAAAATAAAGAGACCTGCCAGGAAATCAAACTGTATGGAAGTCCAACAATGAAGGAGTTAAAGAAGAAATATTCATCCAGACTGGCAGGAAGGGTGGGGACTGGCAGCTGGGATGTAGAGGACTTGAAGCAAAGTGGGGCTGGGAGGACTGGGGTGGGTGAGGCAGTGGCTGGTGGACATGGTGAGGTGGCAGCTGGTGGACTGGGTGGTCCCACATTTGCATGCAGATAAACCAGGAGGAACAACTGGGGAACAAGACAGACCACGCAACCCAGGGTTCCAGCATGGGGAAATAAAGCTTCAAAACCTCTGGCTATAAAACCCTGTGGGGGTTGAGGAGGTGGGAGAAACTCCCAACCCCACAAGACAGTTCATTGGAGAGACCCACAGGGTCCTAGAATGTACACAAATGCACCCACCTGGGAATCAGCACCAGAATGGCCCAAGTGGCTTGTAGGTAGCTGGGGAAGTGACTGAAAGCCAGCTGAGAGCCCAGCAAGTGGCATTGCTCCCTCTCAGATCCCTCCCCACCTAGAGTGCCACAACTTAGCAACATGAGTTGCCCTGCCCTGGTGAATACCTAAGCTCCACCCCTTACTACATAACAGGCCTGAGGAGACAAAACATATGGTCCAAATGAACAGATCAAAGCTCCAAAAATAGAACTAAGTGATGAAGAGATAGCCAACCTATCAGATGAAGAGTTCAAAACACTGGTAATCATGATGCTCACAGAAATAGTTGAGTGTGGTCATAAAATAGAGGAAGAAGTGAAGGCTATGCAAAGTAAAATAAAGAAAACTATACAGGGAACCAACAGTGAAGGGAAGGAAACCAGGACTTGAATCAAAGATTTGCACCAGGAGGAAGAAATAAACATTCAACCAGAGAAGAATGAACAAGATTTTTTTTTTTAAATGAGGAGAGGCTTAGAAACCTCCAGGACAACTTTAAACTTTCCAACATCTGAAGCATAGGAGTGCCAGAAGGAGAAGGAGAGCAAGAAATTGAAAACTTATTTGAAAAGATAGTGAAGGAGAACTTCCCCAATCTGGCAAAGGAAATAGATTTCCAGAAAGTCCAGGAAGCTCAGAGAGTCCCAAAGAAATTGGACCCAAGGGAGCATGCACCAAGGCACATCATAATTATATTACTCAAGATTAAAAATAAGGAGAGAATCATCAAAGCAGCAAGAGAAAAGGAGACAGTTACCTACAAAGGAGTTTCCATAAGACTATCAGCTGATTTCTCAAAAGAAACCTTGCAGGCAAGAAGAGGCTGGAAAGAAGTATTTGAAGTCATGAAAGGCAAGGACCTGCATCCAAGATTACTCTGTCCAGCAAAGCTATCATTTAGAAGAAAAGGCAGATGAAGTGCTTCTCAGATAAGATAAAGTTAAAGGAGTTCATCATCACCAAGCCCTTATTGTATGAAGTGTTAAAGGGACTTATCTAAGAAAAAGAAGATCAAAAGTATAAACAGTAAATGATAACAAACTCATAACTATCAACAACTGAACCAAAAACAAAAGCAAAAACAAACTAAGCAAACAACTAGAACAGGAACAGAATCACAGAAATGGAGATGACATGGAGGGTTATCAGTGAGGATGGGGAGAGGGTGAAGAGGGGAAAAGTAGAGGGAATAAAAATCATAATTGGTAGGCACAAAATAGGCAGGGGGAGGTTAAGAATAGTATGGGAAATGGAGAAGGCAAAGAACTTATATGTATTACCCATGGACATGAACTAGGGTGGAGGAATGCTGGCAGGACGAGAAGTGCAGGGCTGAAGGGAATATAGGGGAAAAAATGGAACAACTGTAATTGTATAATCAATAAAATATGTTTTAAAAAGAAGAGTCAACTGTACCTGTAACATAACCAGCAGAGTACCTGGGACTGGGAAGTATAGCAGGTCCGCAAATGACATTGTGTTCAATGTTGTTTCATTGTAACATTGACGAGGGAAAATAATTTTTATTCCCAGTCAGGCCACTCACTATCTATGTGTAGTTGGAATATTCTCCACATGTCTGTCCGGGTTTTCTCCAGAAATTCTGGTTTCCTCCCACATCCCCAAAATGTGCACATACGGTGTGAACTGGCACGTGTCCATTGCCCCAGTCTGAGTGTGGCGGCACGTGAACACCTTTGCCACAGGAAGGTGTCCTGTCCACTGTGGGTCCTATCTTGTTCCCTGAGGGGCTGGGAGAGGCTCCAGCCCCTCCTCAACTCTGAACTGGAACAAGTGGGTTAAATAATCATTCTGTTACTTACTTTCATTTATCTTTCTTAAATGTAAGTATAGCTCATATTTATGTCAATGTCTAATATTAGAAGTATTTGGGGTCTTTATTTAGAAGTTTGATAATGGCTTGTGACCAAAGATATGCCATAGGAACTTAATTATTGTTTGTGTAAATTAGCCTACAATAAAAGTGGTTTTCTTGTATGTTGTTTAGCTTAAAATTACAGTTTGTAAGAACCTATTGATGACATTAAGTGAGAACTTACTGTAGTTTATAAATGAAAGTTATAACTGGTTATCATGGTCACTAACCTTAGATATGGTCAGACCTATTTTCATCTTTATGAAGTGGGTGTCTTGGCTCCTACATGTCCCTCTTTTCCACTGGCACTGATGGGGCAAGGCTTATCTTTGATCTACCTCCTTCCTCACTCTCTCTCTTTAGCTGGACACAGCACACACAGGAAGGCTTTGGTCCTGAGTGATAACATGCCATCTCTATCCCTCCTGAACCAACCTCAGTCATAATTTCCCCAATGATGTTTTCACATTTGAGTAGCCTCATCTCCTTTCTGACTCCCTCTCCTTTTTGATGCCCGCCCTTCTCACCTTACCACTCAATGTGGGACACAACACTGTCTCAGTATTAGTTTGTTATACCCATTGCTTATAATGCCTGAAAAATTGAGGGATATAAAATAACAGGACTTACAGCCTTAGTCTCAGAGAGCAGAAGTTCAGAGAGCTTGGGGAAGGTGTTGGTTCTGTTACCTAAAGCAACTCACCAGCAAGGGCCGCATAACAGCTTTTGAAGAGGCAGAGACCAGAGTGGCAAGACTGCTCTTTGGTTTCTGAATGTTTCCTAGGTTTTTCCTGAGGCCCTCTGACCTTGGGGTCTGTGAGTCACCTTTATCTACAATAAATTGCTTAACTTTACCCAACACAGGGTACTACAAATTTAGTGTCCTCAGCTGGGCCCTTGGAGTACCCAGCAGTCTTTCCACACTTTGCCACCGTCCCCTATTGTGCTTTACAGAGAAAATAAATGCTATGGGGGAAATCTCTCAATTTTCAGCACCCTCCAAATATTGGAATCTCTCCTACCCTTTCTTTCTCAGAGGTATAGATGTCTCCCTTCAGATCCAAGGTTAACTCTTTCACTATAACATGTTTTTTGTTCCCTTTTCTCCTTGACTTAAATGCCTTTCCTTCATGGATATTCAACTTTTTCTTCTCCACTACTGTTTGATCTTAGCATATAAACTTGATCACTCAACAAACCTTCTTTAAAAATACAATTTTATTTAAAAAATCCAATTTTAATCCCACATACTCCTGGCTATTACACACTTTTTCTTGCCTTCAACCCAGCTTCTTGGGAAATGGTCTACACTCGCCATCTCCACATCCTTACCTCCCATTTATTCCTTGGATCTAGTGCCATCTGACCTCTCCCCAAAATCTCTGCTGAAAATACTTTCACCAAAGTCACAAATGACTTCCAAACTACTAAATTCACTGGGAAATTTCAGACTTATTTGGCCAGTTGATGTGACTGGGCATTGTTGACCACCCTATTCCTGCATCCCTTCCTCTGCTGGCTCCTGTAGGCTGTGCTCTTCCAGTTGTTCCTACACCTCACACAGCTTCTTCACAGCGTCCCTAAAAGACTGTTCTTCTGTCATTCCCTATTTAAATAGAAACTCACACTCATTTCTACCCTCATCATTCTTTTCAGTGATTGCATTAGTGCCTATCTAAAACAGACCTTGGTAATTTTGGAGTGCCCAGAATCTGAATCCCCTTTCTATGTTACAGGTCTTGGAGGTAAGCAGAGCCCACCCTCCATGACTGACATCAAAAAGGTTTGGTCTTTGCTTTCCCAGCTTTTGGGCAACTAAAACAGAGGCACACGATCTAGTCCTGGCCAGGTAGTCCCTAGAAATGTAGATCCTGGAATACGTTGATTTAGAGCACAAGAAAAACAGATAATTCATTCTGGTGACAGTGGCCACAGTAGAGTCAGCTTTATTCCATGCCAGAGGGCTGTAGTGGTGTGGATATCAGTCATGGTGACATTCAGTGTCCAGTGATGATGACAGTGGCAGTATTGTCAGTGGGCTCTTTCTGGCATCTGATTTTGGCTTTTACTTTGGCCTCCCATCATTCCTGCTCATTTTCTAAGCTTGTATCTGCTGGTTGGCAATCACATGTCCTGCCCAATGTCCTTTTAACAAATGGCTTTTCTGTTTAAATCAGCCTGTGTGACCATGAACTGTAAGTTACTAAGACTCCCAAATCTATATCCCTATCCTTTACATCTTGAGTTTCAAGTTGCCTTTTGGATAAGTTGCCTTTTAAGAAAACACTATTTGTATGCCTCCAGGCAAACTTGTCTCCTTCTTAATCTGTATCCCCTCCATATTCCTAGCTTGATAAATAGCACCTATGACTTGTTCATTCTGAACCCTGAGAGGGAAGCATCTTAGACTTCTTCTGTCCTCACTTAAAATTAACCAATTTTACCTCATAAACATCTTAAATTTTACCTCTTAATACATCTCAAATCAACTCCTCCTTCATATTATTAAGCCTCCTCACCAGAACCATTGTTCTATCCTCCAAATTAGACCCCTTGTCCCACTATCTACCCCTCTGACCTAGTCTCTACTTAGCTGCCCGAGGGAATCTTTCTAAAACCCAAAACTCATCATGTCACTCCTCTAGGGAAATCCTTCCATACTTCTTTATTGCCCCTAGGATAAAACTTTTACCTCTTTCTTTGGATCTGCCTTCTACTTGACTTTTACTACTTCCTCACTTGCATCCTGTTCTCCACCCAGGCAAAATTACATGTTTTTCCAGACCATGCAGTACATGTTTTTATACTCCATTGTGCTTGGAGGGTCAACAGTCACAATGCCACCTTTGACCCTCCCATTCCACTCCACAGAGATGGGTACCTGAGCCATCAGGCCAGGCAGGGGACTCCGTCACCCCAGCAAAAGTGATAAGTTTAGATATAGGTTTGTGACCTAAGTGGAGCCAGTCACAGTCTTACCCTCTAAGCACTTTCTCACCCTTTCTCACACTTTCTCACATGGAAAAGCTATGTCTATGCAGGAAAGAAAATTGGAGCAAGGCACAAAGCACAGCAGAGCCCTCTTTGAGCCCTGAATTCAGCCCTACCTGAGTCAATAATACCACTACACAGTTCCCTTCTTGCTTAAGCTGGTTTGTGTTGGTGCCTATCATTTGTAATTAAACTAGCTCTCATGCAGAAATGGGAGAGAGTGTGCAAACAACAGACTTCAGAACATGGAACTGTCAGAACTGAAGTGAAATGGAGTCAGTGGGGACCTGATGATCCATGGTTAGGAAGTTGAAAATCCTTGTTATCTTGTATCAAGTCAGCTGGTTAAGTGATTTATTTTATCTTGAGATTTGGGTCAAGTATCCATCCTAGATATTTCAGCAACAACACTGGGAAGATGTCTGGATGTTGGAGTATGCTGGCCTCTTCTCAAGATTTTCAATAAGATTCTGTAGTTCAGCTTTCTTCCATACTGGCAGAACCAGTATTGTATACAGCTTTGTTTAGAGTTGCCTTTTCTGCCCGTGGCTAGCAAGCTAGACTGGCAAGGGTCTGATAATCATGTGTCTCATAGATGATAAAAGCCAGACCCCCTTCTTGCAGCTAAAGTGAGTGAGAACAAAAGCACAGAGGTAGGACGTTCAACTGAAATACTGGTGCTTATAAGGCCTGGGAAGTTCCAGAGTAAAAGACTGATCCTCCAAGCTATACCTGAATGCTTCTTTTTTCTCCCAAATTAAATAGTATTTCTCTCACTCAGCATTCAGACCATGCCAAGGGTTTCGGTGCCTGGGAACTTGGCTGTGAATCCTGTGGGTCATAAAGCTCATACTCGTTCTTGGACTCCCAGGCCGCCTTCTTTCTCTATCTTAGCTGGCACCCCACCTATATGCCGAGTATCCCCTCCACTTCCACATGCATGGTAGAAATGCCACATGGCAGGCCATGGGATCTGACTTCCCAAGCAGACACCCAAGAAGGCAGTGATGCAACTTGGAGGTGCAATGGAGCTAGCATTCTGTGGGGTACATGTTGGCCAATGGAAAACAGGAGACAAGAGCGGGGTGGATTGATAAATTCCTTCTCAATTCTCTTCTTGGTGAACTGCTCCAAGGTACAGTTTCTCCTTGCAGATGCCTTGTGCTTAGCAAACAACCCTGGCAGATGATCTTTTTTCTCTTCCTGGTTCATGTAAAGCAGTGGCCAGCACAGTAGTTCATTTTCTTACATTCTTTCCCATCTTTCCTGGCCTCACATTTCCTTCTCCCCATTCACCATCCTGGGCTTCCATCTCCCCCAAAAAGTATGAGCACTTTAATCCTTGCTCTAAAGTCCTATTTCTAGAGTGCTTCAGTTAAGACACAGGGCTACCATCAAAGCCCAACATTGGTCTCAATAGTAATGAGAAGGACACAACTGATTTATCCTGCTTAAAAACAGGGACTGTTATTAACCAGTCACCCCAGTAAATTTATTTTTTTTAAAGGAAAAAACAGGGAACCTAGTTCAGACTGCTAGCTTCCTACAAGGGACCTGGTGCCAAGGTCGCTGGGTCAGGCCATTTCTGGCCTGCTCTCTAGGAGAAAATGAAACTCATTTCAAAGGCTTTCTTCACTATTTCCTGAATTTTCTCCTGGGAACCTAAGACTTTTCGTCAGAAAAATCAGACCTAGACTTTCAGCCTGCTCTGCCTTCTGGGTCTCTGTGCTCTTAGGCAACTAGAAGGTAGGTGGCCAGGGTCTGGAATTTCAAAGTCCCCTCTACAGATGACCAGTCAGAGGCTCTGATCAGCCCAGTCTGCTAGAGGCTGGAGAACATTGTGAGAGTGATGTCTGAAGCCAGGGCTGGGGAGAAAAGGAGTGGTGCTTGGCACAGATTTAGTCACCTCTTTGCAGGCTGCATGTGGCTCAGGCTGGAAGGATAGCCAAATAGCCTCCATCGGCTCTGAGCTCCCTGAGCCCAAGAGGTTTCTTTCTTTGTTGGCTCTTCCAAAGAACACAGGGCTGTGTAACATAACTGTGCAAATATACCGGCTGTGAAGGGAGGCCCAGAGGCCCAAAATAGCCTGAGCACCTTCTGAATTTGCTCTTGTCACCATGCAGGCAGGTGCAATCAGGAAAGTGGTTGCCAAAAGATTATATCAAATCTGCAAAGGATCAAGAGAAATCCTGTGATCTTCCCATCCTTAGCATACTCTTTTCTAGAGTATTGCATGCATGCTCTATTCCACAGAGGTAGAGGTCAGTCTCCAGGTCTGATCAGAGCACACAGCAAATCCAGAGCTGCTTCTGAAGTAATTAGTAACTAAGAGGTAATTAGTCCTATCTCAGACCAAAGGTCTTTTCTCACTACATTTGAGACTCCCAGAGAGAGAAGTTATAAGGACCCTGCTAAAGGCTGAATACTCTGTTCAAGGTCTTTAGGTTATACAAGTTCTCAGAAGGTTCCTAAATTGGGTGTCCACTGACAGACTCCCCTCAGGAGTGTTTTGGTGATACAGCCTCAGTGTAATAATGGACCATGGCCAGAGGGTGAGGAGTGGAGCAGCCTGCAGGTCGGCCAGAGTGAATGCTTGTGTGGCTGCCCCAATCCTGTCCTAAGCATGTACTTGGGGCTGAGGCTTAGCAGTCAGGTCAACTCAGGGATACCTGACTATCTGGTCAGGGCCACTAGAGCATGAACTAGCCAAGTGTGAATAGGTAACCTTTCTCTGGGGGCATTGAGCAGACAGGCCATTATGGAAGCCATGAAGTTAAGGGGGAAGGAAATGGACAAAGTGTGACCTGTTTCTAAGAGACAGAAATCCCAAGGGCCAGATCCAGACTCAAGGACAGAGTCAGCAAGATTCTTGATGATGGTTCTTAGCTCGAAGAGAGCCCAAGAATCAAATCGATCAGTTTGAAAAGAATTGTATCACCAGAAAATTCTCATGCCTGGCAAATAGGGATCTGGAAATGTGTAATCTCTAAAGCAATCTTTGGGCCCAAAATCATGTCAGGAAGAGGGAGACTTCGATTCCAGAAGAGGCATTCCCCTTTGGGATGTCCATAAAAGACAATAGATAAAGAATCAAGTGAAAGGACCAAGAACAATCTGTTTTGTTGAACAAGAAAGTTGCTCCACTGTCTAGGATGTGCTGTGTGCTACAGATTAGTGACCATTGTTTTCTCTTCTCCCCTATTCCAAATGGAAGGTTTCTCTTTTTTAAAACTTGTTATCCTATTTTCTGTCACTGTTTCATATTGGTTATGTAGGGGTAGCTAAATGTATCTTTTGGCCACAAATGGCAAAATCATAAGAAGTTATACCCAGACCTGAATAAGAATTACACAGCACAATGGGATGCCAGCGTCCCATTTGAAGGTTCAGTAAAGCAATTGGACAAGATTCTGTTTTGTCATCCATTGGAAAGTGTTTTATTTTATTTTATTTTATTTTTAGAGGGGGAGGGAGGAAGAGAGGGAGAGAATATCGATATGAGATCAATATGAGAGAGAAGCATCGATTAGTTGCCTTCTGTATGTGCCCTGACCAGGGACCAAACCTGCAACAACCCAGGCATGTGCCCTGACTGGGAATTGAACTGGCAACCTCATGGTTTGTAGGACAATGCCCAACAGAGCCACATGGGCCGGCACAGTGGGTGTGTTTTTGTTGTTGTTGGGCCTAGGATCATTGTATTGTTAGGCAGACACACTTGAAATTGATGTTTGCCAAGAAAAGTATAGGTGGATGCTGAGCAATAAAGGGGTGGAATACTAAATGCATATTGCTTTTCTGCCTATCATCTTTTCCTTTGGGGACCCATTTCTCCCCTCCATGCAGTCCTGGTGAAGTTGTCAATTATGGTGGTTATCCTTCTACCCTAGAGGTAAGCACATGTCCATTCTGGCCAAAGTTCTTCCTAGGACTTTATAGCTGAAACTAGTGAGGCCAAGCCAAGAGATGGAACATCATCATTTGAACCCCTAGGTCCAGCCATGCCAGAAAGCAGATACATCCTTTGATTTACCATTTATGTACATCAATTAATTTCCTATTGGCTTAAATGTGTTTGAGTTGGGTTTTCGACACTTGCAGCTGGAAGGGTTCAGACTAATAGATACACACACAACAGAGACAGAAACACCGTGTTGTTCAAACTCATTAGACCATATATAATCTTCCGTGATCTTATGGGGGCCAGCAAACTTTTTACCTGAAGGGTCAGATAAATATTTTAGGGTTTGTGGGCCACATATGGTCTCTGTCTCATATTCTTTTTTATTTTTACAATTTTTTAAAAAGGCAAAAACCATTGTTAGTTTGTAGATCATACAAAACCAGGCTGCAGGCCACATCTGCCCGCAGGCCCTACAGTTTGCTGACCCTTGATTCAGACGCTGCCAGCCCCTGCAGCATTGGCACACAATTTGCTGCTCCTGAACTAGGAAGCAAAATACTTTTAAATGCCATTTTGTTTCAAGTGTCTTGATGTGACTTGGTAATGAGTTCAGGTAGAGTTAGGAATGGGAACAGGGTCTTGGTGCCCACTGCCTATCACATAATGGGCACTGAATTAAATGTAATCATTAGTATTTCTTGGTAAAGGTAATTTATCAAAACGATATAACGGTCCAAATATCTTTGCCCAGATGTCCCAGTTCATCCTCAAAGACCCCTCTTCCCCTCCTTTCATCTCCTTCGGGAAAACTTTTTCTAATCTCCAATCACGTCTGAACTATGTATTCTTCTTGTTGCTATCACAGACCCTGTGTGGCCTTCCATTATAACTACACTACGGGTCTGTCTTCCCTTCTAACTTTGAGTACTTAGAATGTGCCTGAGCTCCAGCTCCTAGCACAGTGCTCAACTCCTAGTATTGATGGGGCCTCTATACTTCTAGGTGAAATCTGTTTGAATGTGCAGGTGCTACCTATCTCCAGCAGTGTCCAGGATGGCCAGTCTATGTGTCAGCCTTGTGCTGATGTACAGATGTCCTCAATACTGGTTCTTCTCTCAGTTGGAAATTTTTAGTTGATATACACCACATCTTACCTGGCAATGTTATTAGCGGGCCTATTTTTCATCCCATTCCCTCCAAAAACGAGTCAAAGACAGAGGAACAGGTAGAACACATTTTCTTAGAAACTGTTATGAAGGAAGGAACCCTCTGACCCCACCCCACATCCTTTACTGTCTGATGTGCTATAAGATTAGAGACCTCCAGCCTTAGCAACATCTGGCAATCAGAGTGCCCACCACACAGCTGCGTCACAGACCAGTTTGATCCATGTCTATTGGGTGGAGAGGAAATTATCCTCCTGACAAAAATATGCACAAGGCCGTGCAGGCCCAGGAAAGGCTGACAAAGGCAAGGTGAGTCATGGTGTTCTAAGCTGAGATCTTTTGCCCATCTCACAGAAGCAGACAGGAAACACCGCCATTGATCAGCTTTATATGGCACCCACTGTATACAACAGACAGACAAAGACAGACAGACAGAGCACACACCACTTCTAAGTTGAACACTGCTCACCATCTAGAAGCACCTTGGATAAGCACGTGAAACACTCTTTGCATAGGAAAGATGTACTTTTTAAAGGAATGAAGAAGTATTTTGGCAAAACAGCTACTTCTCTCTCAGGTCCTGGGTAAAGAGGGACCTCTAAATTCTGAAGCTTCTACATATTGAAAATTATCCCCTTCTCAATGGCAGTATATACAGTAGTAAACCTTCCGAGTCTGTTGTCACAGCCCTCCATATGTATCCTGAATCTACTTTATAGGTGGGCAAACTTAGACTTAGAGACAGAAGGTGGCCCAGAGCAAGGGGACACTGGGGCTGGCTCAAGGTGAGGGGAAGCAGGAGGTATCTCGGCTCAGCCAAAGGCAGGGCCTCTGTCTATCTGGAGGGGGGAGGGAAAAGCCAAAACTCCCTTTTCCTTCCTGTCTGAGGAAGCAGCTGTCAGGAAAGAAAGGCAGGTTCCCCGCTCTTGCTGCCTCAGAGGCCCCTCCGGGTGGCAAAGGCCGGGCAGGCTAGAGCTCCTCCTGAGGCCTCTTCAGTGGTGCCCTGTGCATTTGGGCATTGTGGGCTCACTGCTTCCGTAAGTCTCATTACCTGCACCTGAGCCTAGACCTCAAGTCCTTAATTATTTTAAAAAGGCAGGGCGGGGAGATGGTTTAATAGAATATGAGACACAGAACAATCTTCCCACAGCCTCCCTTTGACTAGGCTGGGGCTTTTAAAGGTCTCCTTCACCCTGTCTCCTGGGGATATTTAAAGGCAGCTTTTGTAAGACTCTATACTGTCTTTTGTGTTTCTCTTGTGTGGTTTTGTCTGTTTAGTTTCTTCTCTGTGAATATATATACACACACATATATAGATATATATATGTATATATCTATATATATATATATATTCTTAAAAAAGCAATAGTCCTTTGGTCCCTAAATTCTAAGGAATGATAAGATTTTGAAAGAAGAAAATCTGGGCTTCCCTTATGGAGAAGCCCTTGGCACCCCCAAGGCCCTCTGCTGGTTCCCCTTGTCGGTCCATCTTCAGCCAGCCCCAGCTGCCCTGCCAGCCTGAGCTCTATGCCACAGGCATAGAGCAACCCACTTGATGAAGACAATCCTTAAAAGTGGCCTGAGCCCGAGGCGCTGGCCTTGGGTCCAATCCACTTCTGTCTGCGGCTGCTCCTTCAAGAAGGGCTGCTTAAGTGCTTCTGTGCTTTTCCTCTCTTTTCTTCTCACTCTTCGGTATCTGTTGTTGGTATTAATTGATAAGGGGGGGGAGGCAAAAATCAGTCTGGAGGGTGAGATAAGAGCAGCTTGCCCCATCAGCTACATCTTAGGTAAGTACCTGGGCTTCTCTTCTAGAGGAGTGGAGCTGCAGCAGAGCCAAGGCTGCAGCCTGATCCACTGAAGCCAGACCCTGGGTCCTGGCAGATGACCCCAGCCTAGCACCCACCCCAAAGGACTCCCTGGGGTAGCTCAAGTGAGGCAGGGCCATGGGGACCTTCTGAGATAGTCAGTCTCTAAAAGTCACAGGCAGTTGGCCCTGCCAAAAACCTAACAGAGCCTGTCATCTCCCTCTCCATCACCCACCAGGCCCTGCAGGTCCTGCTCCCTCAGCGTACTCGCTTCTCTCCTCATCTCTATGTTAACTGCCATTTCCCCATCCCTTACATTATGTTCCTTCTTTGCCTAAACTCCTCATGGTTCTCTACCATCTTCTCCACCAGTATAAAGTCCAACTCGGCCTTCAAGGCCCTTCACAGGCTGGCCCAAACCTACTTTCCTAGTCTTATTCTCCACCCCCCTGCCCTGTCCCAACATGAACTCTCTACTCCCGTGCCCCTCTCTGGCTATCTCTGGAGCAGAAGTAACTGGTTGATCTTGCTGTTAATTGTCTCTCTCAGACTATGGGAACAGGAATGTTGTCTAATTTATCTCAGTCATTGGATTGAAGGAAAAACACAAAGTCTCCAACTAAGGATTCCTCCTAACTGCTGGCTCTTCTCTCCCAGACTTTTTCAGAGATGGGTACCCCAACATCCCAAAGAGAACATCAAAGCTGAGAGGGTTTCCATCACTCAGGCCCCATCTGCCAAGGGTCCACCAGGACTCACCTTTCTGTGGCTGGTCAGTGAGAGCAGATTAGTAAGGCCTGTTGGCATCCTTGGGCCTCTTTAGCTGGACCTTGAGCCTCTTCATGCCAATTTGAAAGCCATTCATGGCTTGAATAGCTGTCTGGGCACTGGTTGGATTGTCAAAGCTAACAAACCCTGGGGATGTGGGCACAGGGGTTAGCTGGGAACTGCCTCCTTTGTCTCTGGCCAGCCCCATCTTCTCTCTGCCCTCGGAACAGTTCCATCAAACATATACCTCACTGTTTGCACATATATGTACACATACTTATACTTACATGGGCAAACGGCCTGAATTTCATGCAAATGTGATTCTTGGAAGGACAGGAAGCAATTCCCTTAGTTAGGGTGTTTCCCTGTCTTTTCCTAGCATGGGTGGACTCTCTCCCTCCACAGCTCCCACTCTGGTCCTCTGAACTGCAGTTGGAGTTAGAAGGGATCCCTGGGTCCCAGACCCAGACACCTCCTGTCCTGGCTAGACCCTAAAGCCTGAACTTATCAAACATCTTTCAGATACCTGACCTTCCCAGATAAACCTGAACTAGACTTGTTCCTGGTCTGGGCTTAGCCTCATCACTGGTCTGTGACCCTGCTTTGTACAATAGGCTCAGCCTTTGGGAATCATTGACTTATGTGGGAACAATCTTAGACTCTGTGAGAAATCTCATAGTTGCGAGTGGGAGAGGCCCAGGGATGGGGCTCAGCTTACCAAAACACTTGCTCTGGTTGGTGGCTCGATCCACAAAAACTTTGGCAGAGACGACAGCCCCAAAGGGCAGAAATGTCTGTATGAGTTCTGCATCACCAAACTCCTGAGGCAGGTGATAGATGAAGAGGTTACAGCCTTCCGGGCCTGCAGGAACAGTAGTAGGTTGGTCCAGGGGAGGGACTCTGAGTCCAGTCCCACCGGGCTCTGATACCCAGCCCCATCCCTCACCTTCTCTTTGCTGCTGGGGCAGGGCTGAAGGCTGCTGGGGAAAAGCTGTGCTCATTGGGGCGTAGGCCGATGGATAGGCTGCTGGAGACAGAGGTGGGAGTGGGCAGTGAACTCCAGGAGCCATCTCCCAAGCACGGCACCATTTACCTGGCCACCTTTGACCAATTCAGCCCAGTCCACACTAACCCTTACCCTTAGACAGGTCGTTCAGGGGTCAGGTTTGAGAGGGTAGACTCCTCAAAAGAGAGCATGCCCCACATTTCCCTACTCCTTTCTGGGACCCTTCAAACCGCCCCCTCCACCCAGGCTGCGTGGAGCCCAGTGAAACCTGCGTAGTGGTGCATCCCAGCGTAGGCCTGCTGCAGGGGGTCAGACACGCCGGGGCTCTGGGCTGGGGAGAGACGTGCAAAGCCACAGTGAAGGCAGGCTGGCGGGCAGGGTTGAGTGAAAAGCAGCAGGGAAGGAGAGAAATCCCTTCTTAGGGAGTCCACCCCGCCCTCCTCCCCGCTCCCTCTCCATTTCGGGGAGATTTTGGTGGAGTTGGGGGACCCACCTGGGTAAGCGGAGAGCCCGTTATTGTAGAGAGTGTCAGAGACTGGCTGCCCGTTGGTCTGGGGGGTCAGGGGGCTGAATCCATTGACTCCGATGGGCCCTGGGAGACCTGGGAGTGTGTTGGGGCCGCTGCCTGGAGGGGAGTTGGCTGCAGATGGCGGAGGAGGTCGCAGAGTCAGGCCACCGCCACCCACATGCCCCTCCCCACAGGGGCCCTGCCCCCGGTTCTCAGTACCTGCTGCTGGTAGCAGCGGCGTGGCAACCAGGCTGAAGGCCGCCACGTGCTGCATCTGTGCGGCCACCGCGGCCACCTGGCCTAGACCCGGGCCCTGTGCTGCCGCCAGCAGGGCCGCCTGGTGCTGCAAGATCTTTGGGAGGGAAGAAAGAAGGATGTGGATGGCCCAGCGGCGAACCGCTGCCCCAGCTTCCGACCTCGCGCCTCGCCCCACCCACCAGTCCGCCAAAGGCTCCCCCCACACCTACCGCTGTGGTGTATGCACCACAGGCCCCGAGCGGCAACGGCGCGGGGTGGAAGGCGCCCAGCTGGCCTGCCATCTGCTGCATCCGACGCAGCGCGCGCTCTCGGTCCGTGTCCGCCAGCTTGACTACGAGGCTGGATGAGGCGCCCTGGGTAGGGCAGGGGAGGCCGCGGTGGCCGGTCCAGACCCCAGCCTTGGCCTTGGGCCGAGTGCCTCGCGCATCAGGCCCTTTCCTGGGGCACTGATCGCCTGTGGAGAGGAGGAGCCCGTCCCCACCCCACCGGCCTCACCCTAGGCCCGAGCCCGCCCTCACCGCCATGGTCCGGCTGCCGTGCAGACTCTGGATGGCCGCCTGAGCTTCCCCCTGACTCCCAAATTTTACAAAGGCACAGCCTGGAGCAAGATAGAGGGATCGGGTCAACGGAGGGGGTGGGTGGGGGGGGAGTCTTGTGGCCCAGAGTAAGGCGGGATCACAAGGAAATCCCAAGATCAGCTTAAGTCACCTTTACTGGTACCATCCGGGCTCCGCAAGACGGTGCACTCTTCAATATGGCCAAAAGGCTGGAACAGGCGTCTGACGTCTTCCTCACCCTGCTGCTTCCCCAGCATCCCCACAAACAGCTTTCGGTCCTCTGGGGACAAATCCAGGAGTGACTTAGGGACCTTAAGTCCTCTCGGACTCCCCAGAGTAGCCAGAGGAACTTAAGAAGGTAGCTCACCACAGTCTAGCTCTGAAGAGCTGTAGGGAGTGAGAAGGTTCTGGGCTACAAGGAGGGGTTTCTTTGTGGGGCAGGATGACCTACAGACAGATCTGGAGGAAAGGAATTCAACCCAGATTTCCATCAGGAAAGCCCGGGTCCTGGGGAAACCGAGGAAGTCTCACTGCTGCTCCTGTGAAAATTGATTTAGTTCATATCTTCGGTTAGATAGAGCCCTGTACTCATATTTTGTATGTTTGATCTTTTTGTCCTTGAAGTTTGAGAAAGGCTGCCTATTTTGGACTATTTCAGCCCTATTAAGTGAAAAGGGCCTCAGAGGAGGCCTTTGGGTCTGGGGAAGAGAAGTACGCCTGTGTGGGTTAGCCTGATGGCCGTGGATAGAATCAATGTCCCTTCCTGCTCAAAATCACAGAGGGTTCTGGATCAAAAAGCAGCACCAGAAGCAATAGTCTCATCATACACCTTCATCCCCAGACTCTGAAATGAGGACTCCCCAACCCCAGCATCAAACTCAACTTGGGTGTCCCAAAAGACCTAAAGAGAGGGGATAGCTTGGGTTCTTGAGTCTCCAGCATTAGCATCTTCCCCACTACACTTGCTGAACTCCTGACCCCATTCCTTACCTCCCACCTCTACCACCTCCTTCCCTCACTGTGCTGCCAGGGCCCTCACTAAGCCTGCTGCCTCCTTTCTGACTCCCCCTGTTCTCCTACCATGATCCCTCTCTAGGGAGAACAAGTTCTGCCTGAACACCTGGATGGCTAACTGAGAACAACTCTGATTCCTCCCTGCTGGACTCCTCTGGGAGTGGCAAAAATGCCAGGAAAGGAACTGTAAGCTGGGCCTGTGTCCCCTGGAGAAAGCTGGAGAGCTGGGGCTGGAGACCAGGGCTTAGCTTCACATCCAGCAAGCCAGGCCTCAGGACTGCTATTTAGGAGCCTGTAGGAGAGGGGTTTAGTCCACAGGGCCTTCTGTCAGAGCCCTGCTCCTTTCTACATCAAGGTAAGTCTCTGAATTCAGTATGGGGCTTTCTCCAGGTGATACAAGCTGAGAGAGAAGAAGTGGGTGAGAATCTGGCTTCAGGCTCCACCTTCAAGGTCCTGGAGCTCAAGAAAACCCATCCCGAACTCCTTTACTCCTTGACAAGCTTGGCTAGGCTAATGGGTGTCCTTGGATCCTGCGTGCAAGGGAGGAAGGCTGGTGAGGATCAAAAAGAAGAATGCACTGCCCAAAGTTAGCAGTGGAGGGAATCTCCAACTAGGCTATGGTGTGGGGTCCAGCCTTGGCTTCCCTGGGTACCCTGAGATGTCTGTCTGTCTCTCTGTCAATGCTGTGTCTGTGTGAAAGACAGGGGCTATGGTTTATGTGGGACAGGGATAGTGTGTTTCAGCAGAATCTGTCCAGCTGATTACTGCCCAGTGACCCTGAAAGAAAAGAGATGTATAATGTACTTGTGTCCAGAATGCTAGAGGAGGTGCTGACCTTCTGTGGTGAGAATACAATCTGGTAGGTGTGCTTCTGCGAGTGTTAGCCACAAAACAGTGCCACTGGAACATATCACTGGCTCCCTACTTTTTTTAAAAAAAGCCATGGAATCCATTTTTCTAACAAAAATATTAGGATGAAGTTCAAAATATAAGAGAAAAGCAAAACCTGCTCTGACTGAAGGCAGAAAAATATGTGTGTGTGCATACACGCTGGAGTTGTTCTCACTTCATCCTCCCCTGGTAACCTCTGGAGGCTCTCTAAGGAAAGTTCTTTGAAAACCTCTGACCTAAAAGAGAAAGAATAGAGTTCCAGAGGGTGTATGAAGAGGGACCTCTGATCTATTCAGGAACCTAAGAAAATAGGAAAGGTCCTTTGTATCTCTTGACCAATATAATGCTTCTGGCTTTGCCTTGACATTGGAGGACAGGTCTCATTTGGTCAGGGAATGAAACTCCAGAAGACTGTGCCACTGTTCTGAGCTGGGACACTTAAGTATGTTCATGTGGCTGCCAAAGGCCCAAAGGAACTGGAGAAAATCCTAGGGCCTCCAGAGTCCTAAGATTAAAGGGGCTTAATGATGCCCTAATTTATACTGCACCTGTGTCATTGGGAAGGGTCCACAAGATGGTAATGGTACCTAGGTAAGATGTCATGCCACATGGAACAGCATTCCAGTAGCCATAGGTAGGAAAAGAGATGTCAAGGCTAAGGTAGAGCCCCCAGGATGGGAGAAAAGGGTTATGTAGACAGTAGTCTGATCCTTCATCTGCTCTTCTTCTTGTTGATCTTTTCTGAGGATGGTTGTTAGTTCAAGGTGATGTCATAGGTCATGAAATTCTATGATCCTTCTTTTCCAGCGAGAGTCTCCCAAGTTACAGATTTTCATTTTCTTTTTTTAAAAAGATTTTATTTATTTATTTTTAGAGAGATGGGAAGGGAGAGAAACATCAATGGGCCTCTCACATGCCCCAACCAGAGACCCAGCCCACAACCCAGGCATGTGTCCCAACCAGGAATCAAACCAGTGCACCTTTTAGTTTGTGAGACAATGCCCAACCCACTGAGCCACACCAGTCAGGGTTAAATTTTCACTTTCATTACAACACATGGACACTATGGTTCTGGGCTACTGGCTGCATGGAATTTGAAATTAAAATGAGGCTAGGCTCTGTGCTGCCTGTTTTCCAGGTATCACCTTGAATCCTGGTATCCTCTTTGCCATTTTTTTAGGGACCCTAACGGTATTTGATAGGAGGATGATCTAGGTCACAGTGCCTTAGGTGATTCTGAAATGGTGGGATACATGTCTTAAGAGAACTGGTGAAAGAGAAATACAGTCCAGACCTCTGAAAATAGCCCCCAAATCCACAATCCTCAATGTCCCCAGAGAGACATGATGATGTGATTTAGCCCAGATAATTCAATTTTCTCCAGGTCCTACTGTACCAGTATGGTAAAAAAGAGGAGTATGTAAGAGATAGGTCAGAAATGTTTGAATAAAAATATTCCGTGGGTGGTGGGTGGGTCCCTAGAAAGATGGGAATATCAAACAGCGAGGCTCAACCTTCCTGAAGTGGGAGGAATTGAAAGATAGCATCAGTGTGGAATTGAGACGTAGTTGGGAAGACACACGATTGAATGGCATAACTGCATTTTCCTGTTGGCAACCAATGTATACTCCTTGCTCTTCTACCAAATGCTTTTTGAACCCAAACCAAGTTGTTTGGGCCCAAGAAGCCCATCTCCATGAAGCTGCCTTGTGTAGCTGGTCAAGGATTCTAATACAGCAAATGATGGTGTTGAGACCCCAGAGTCAGTCCACTCCATCTTCTTCAGATGTTATGCAAGAAAAAAGGTCCTGCCTCAAGTTGGCCCAGAGGAATTCCTGAGTGCTGGCTGCTAGGTCCCTCGCACCCACTCATCTCCATGTTGGTGGATCAAAGACCTAAACATAAGCACCAAAACTATAAAACCCTTAGAAGTAAACATAGTGGAAAAGCTTCAAGACCTTTCATTTGGCAACGGTTTCTTGGGTATGGCACCAAAAGCATAGGCAATGAAAGTAAAAATAAATCAGTTGGACAACATCAAAATTTAAAAAAAATTGTGCATCAAAGGACAAAATTAGAGTGGAAAGGCAATCTACAAAATAGGAGAAAATATTTGCAACTCATATATTTGATAAGGGTTTTACATTCAGAATATACAGAAAGCTCCTACAACTCAGTGACAACAATAAACCAAATAATCTGATTTTAAAATGAACAAAAGACTTAAATAGACATTTCTGCAAAGAAGATATACAAATGGCCAAGAAACATATAAAAAGATGCTCAACAACACTAATTATTAAGGAAATGCAAATCAAAACCATAATGACCTAGCATCTCACACCCATTGGGATGACTGCTAAAAAAAACAACCAAACAAAAATAACTAGTGTTTTTGGGAAGGATGTAGAGAAATTGAAACACTTCTGCACTGTTCATGGGAATGTAAAATGATATAGCCACTGCAGAAACCAGTATGATGGTTCCTCAAAACAAAAAAAGAATTATGTGATCTAGCAATACAAGTTCTGAGTATATATCCAAAAGAATTGAAAACAGGGTCTCAAAGAGATATTTGTGCATTTATGTTCACAGTAGCATTATCCAAAATAGGAAGTAACCCTAATATATTGGGTTGATACAACCCAAACCAATACATAAACAAAATGTGGTGCATACATACAATGGAATATTATTCGGCCTTTTAAAAGAAGGAAATTCTGACACATGTAACAACACAAGTAAACCTTGAGGACATTATAAGTGAAATAACCCAGTCACAAAGATAAATACTGCACGATTCCACTTACATAAGGTGTCCAGAGTAGTCAAACTAATAAAAACTGAAAGTGGAAGGAAGGGTATCAGGGGACTGAGGGAGGATGAATAGGTTACTATTTGATGGATACAAAGTTTGTTTTGTAAGATGAAAAAGTTTTGGAGATTGGTTGCACACAATGTTAACATAGTTAATGTTACTAAACTGTAAACTTAAAAATGGTAAAGAGAGTAAGGTTTGTTGTCTCTATTTTACCACATTTTTTTAAAGTAAGGTAAAACAGGGCTTTAAGTGTAGCTGAAAATAGGGACTTAGACCAAGAAAGAACTGTGATCATCCTAATCCAGGAGAGACAGGAGGTAAGAAAGGTAAATCCAGCATAGCTTCTAGGTTCCCTTTAAAGAGAAGAACCTCAGCCTCCCAAGATGCCTTTTACTTTTGCAGGCTGCATACTTGTATCTGAAGGGCTTATAAGAGGTTCAGCCATACCTATGACCTAAAAGTGTTTAAACGATCAGCTTTGAGTGATCTGCTCTGAATCAAGCTAAAGCAAAGCACTTTTTTCATGTTAGTTTTTGTTAAATCCTCACTCAAGAATATGTTTTTATTGATTTGAGAGAGAGTGTGTGTGTGTGTGTGTGTGTGCAGCGCATGCGCATGCGCGAGAGAGAGAGAGAGAGAGAGAGAGAGAGAGAGAGAGATGAAAGAAAAACATCGATTCCCACCTGAATGCACCCTCACCAGGGATCGAACCCACAACCTAGGTATGTGCTTTGACAAGGAATAGAATTGGCAACCTTTTGGTGTACAAGTTGATGCTCCAACCAACTGAGCCACCTGACAGGGGCAGGAAAGCTCTTCTTTTTACCTTTGGAGGTAGAATGCATTTCAGGAAAAGAAACATTAACTTGAGTAAAGTCTTAGGCAGTACTGTGAAACTCATTCAGTTGGGTCTTAGTCAAAAGAATGCTTTTTTAAGAAAAGAATTAAATAAGTATAAGGGTGTAAGACAGATATGAATATCAACTTACTGACAGAACAGTTGCTGCTAAGGTCTATATTTGATTTCCATAAGAGGACATGACCCACTATTATGATATTCTAAAAATTCTAGCTCAAAATTTAACTTAAACTCAAAGTTTACTTGTTAAAGACTGAAAAAAAATAAAATCTTAGAAGAAAAAATTTGGAAAAGATAGCTCACTTAGTTAGATAATAATATGTATTTATTACTCAAAATCCAAGCTGATATTTAAACAAGCCCTTGTGAGTACAGGCAGAAATTATGTAAACAATTACAGGATAGTGATAGGAGAGTTGATACAAAAACAGATATGAGATTTTGAGTTAAATCAAATTTCAAGATTAAAAAGCCTTACCTCAGAAAATGTTTAAAATCTTAGTTAAAAAATAAAGTGAAAAGAGTGCATGGATTGATTACTTAACCTATTTCTGTACCTTAAGAATTTTGGAAACAAAAATATTTGCTAAGTGAAAAAATACAGCAAAATTGGGGAACGGAACAAGCAGGGTAGTCACCATTGTGATTTATGACTTCATTGATTTAATGCTACGAAACTTGAAAGAGAGCAAAGAATATACAGGAGTTTGATGATTTTGAAAATTTTGCTTTAGGACTAAAAAAGCTTTTCTTATAAAATTGGTACTTATAATTTAACTCATTTTTTTTAGTGCTTCCATAGTAGAAATACTGTCAGTTAGGAAAAGTCAACCAGTCTCTATGCTGAAGAGCAAATAAAATAGACCTATTTAGTTACTATTTGAGAGATTTGGGGATCTCTAACTCTGACCTTGTACAATTTGAGGTTAATATTTTGAAATATATAACCCTTGAATTTTTATGCAGGCCAACATTTTAACGTTTACATTCAAGTAAATCCAAATACCAAGGGAAAAGTTTTTGGCATTATGCATGTTTACTGTAGAAATGGGTGCTGTTAGTATATTAGGAGATAATTTTATTTAGGAAAATTAGATGCATTACTTTAAAGAATATACTGCTCCATGCCCCAGGATGTAATATGTAAGCATGGAGTTTGGAGTATATGAACAGCATGAATTTGGCTGCAGAATTTATTGGAAACTGGGTGGGATACATTAAAAGGCTGCTACAGTATAGTCCATGAGGACCTGGATGACCATCTGGCACTCCAAGTGCCACCAAGACTGCCTGGGTAACTGTGGAAGAAGAGGACCCAGCACCTTTTATCAGGCAAATCCTGTTGTGTTGCTACTATTATTGCATTGTAAGCATGGAATGCACATGTTACCGATGACTTCTAAAAGTAATGCAATTACAATGTGCTTGAAATACAGGTTATTTCAACCACAAACTTCACGTCTATTCATTAAAAATAAGAGAAACACTACTCTGTTGAATTGGCATCAAAATTCAAGAGACAGAATGTTAAAGTAACCATTTTTGTTTAAAGCTTATATGTGTGTACAATAGAATACTCCTGTGTGGCAAATGGAAGAAAATTGGAAGCCTTTGAGTCAAAGAAGCAAACCTGATAGGTTTGGCTAGACACTCATAGTGCTGGTCCACTTGAAAAATTGAGTTAGTTGCCAACATTTAATATAATTAAAATGTAAACTTTTATTAAATCATGACAATCTTGCCCATTTAGGGTTACTTACTTGGCTCCTGTAACATTTGAGTTGGGTTACTTACTTGGCTCCTGTAACATTTTCTTCCTGTTTTACAGGAAGAAAACCCTAATAATCTCTTCTAGAAGAAAATAGTGGAATTTTGGAAGATTATATTTGCCTTGATACCCTTTGGATTATGTCTGTTTTAATACTAGTATTCTTATCAGATATAGAAATCATTATTATTCAATTGCAAAGTAAGGGATTTAATTTCAGGAATATTAAAAAGTATGTAGGTGCACAGGCTCCAATATATCAGGACAGCTGTGACCACTAACCTTGAAGATTTATAGAATGTTTGGAATCAGAGAGATAAGACTTGAATGGGAAAAGATGTCCCACACTGGTGTGAAACGTCATATTTCAAAAGCAAAATCCAATACCATTTTAAAAGTTGGGTTTGTAAAGCATTAATTTGTGTTAAAATTCAGCAGACAACTGAACTCACTTTAGAAGACATATATGATAACATTGGAGAAAAGGAACACATTTTGATTAGTAACAATATTATCTAACACAGATCAGTTAGTAGTAAAATATTTAAAAACTGTAAAGACCCAAGACTTAGTACATATGCCTCCCCTCTCTTAAATATGTAGCAGGGAACATTTGGAGACTCAAAGTGGGAGCAGAAAGGAATCGACAGATTTTGGTATTTGAACCTGCAAGAAGAATTATCCATGGATGCATTTGAAGTATATGCTCCTTGAGACCCATCACTTGTCAAGAAATACCTGTGTAACACGTAACCACTGAAATTATGAATTCTACTGCCAGGCAAACCTCTTTTCATCCAGATGTGCTTTTCTTGCTCTCTTGAGCTGCTTTGAATATAAACAGGTATTGAGATGGGGTACCACATGCACAGACTTTGTCAATGATGTGACACCTGAAAAACCTGATCAAAAAGGAAGAAAAATGATCAAAAAAGGAAGAAAAACTCAGGCTTATGCCAGTAGTTGGGACCGGTGACCAGGACACATGTGCCAGACAAGCAGAAGCATTATCGACATAGAGGCTTCCTTTGTGAATCTGCCCTCCCTTTGGATAAGTTGTGTTAGACTCCAAACAACAGGAGAGCCCCCAGCACTGTGGACATAGTTTCTGAACCAGATTCTAAGTTGCATCATGTTCTTTTGAGCTCTGTACATGCTATTCTCTTTGCCTGAAATACTTGTCCCCCCTCCTTTTTCTATTGACTACTTCTTGTTCATCCTCAAGATTTATCTTAAATATCCTCGAGAATATTTATCTTAAATATTTCTTCTTCTGGGAGTCCACCTTGATCTCCCAGACTAAGCTAGTAACCCTTTGTTTGTGTCCCCAGGACTTCAAAAGCATTGATCACATTGAATTGCAACCCCTTGTTTACTTGTCTGTATCCTCTCATCACTCCAGACCTCTGTGAGGCCAAGTGCCAGGTCTGCCTTGCTCACATCTGTATTTTTAATGTGGTGTACATTACTCAGAAGATGTTGGTTGGATGGTTGAATAAACTGAATCCCAATCTGTCTGCTTCTTAGCTCACTCAGGTACTCTCAGGTAGCCTCTTGGCTATTGTGACTATCTAATGTTTGTGGGCAGGGCATAGAAGATGGCCAAAAATGGCCTTGATGCCTAACAGAGATTCGAGCAGAAATTCTTGGGACAAGTGAACCAGGGGTTTGGTAGGCAGCCTGGAACTTCTCAAGCACCTTTCTGAAAAGACTGAGACAAGAAAGGAGGATATATGTGTGGAGAGAAGGGAGGAAGCTTGGAAATATCTCTTCAAGGCAAAGAAGGTATGATAACATCTTGACAGAAAACTGAGAATGAAGATGAGAGGTCAGATAATCTCAAAGGATGAAAGAAAGATTTCTTGGAAGAACTAACTCACAATGGAACCATGGAGCTACCAGGGCTCCTTGTACTGAACATGAAGTCTGAGAGGCTGTGCAGAATTACTAGGGGTCAATGAATGTTTGTCAGTTGGATTCCATTCTCTCCCTGACCTTGGGCAGCTTCTTTCACCTGACAAAGCCATGGCTGATCTTGGGTAAGGTAGGCAGAGTCTATCTAAGGGAGAGTCAGCAGATATTAGGGAGGGCTACAGGCAAGTGTAAGGCCCAAGGGCGAGAAAGACACCAAGAACTGACACCAGATGCTAGCATTGCTTTTCTAACATGGAAGCTAGCCAGAATGAAGCTGGTTGTCAAAAAACACAGGCTCTCAACCCCTCCTGTCCTTAAGAAGCATTGGTCATTGTGCACCAGAAAACAGTGCAGCTAAAAAACTTTCAAATTCATTCCATGATCTTTAGCATCAACTCAAATTCCTTAATATGGATACAAAGTCTGTTATACAAGTCTCATCTTTGACCATGAATAGCCAGGCAATTGCAATGAAGGAATGAGTGGCCCCAACCTGGAGTGAACAAGGTTCTCTGCAATCAGAAGAATCTGGAAAAGAATAACTCCAGCCTTTTTCTTCAAACAATGAAGGACATGGGAAAACAGAAATGAATTCTCTCCATGGGCAAGGTAACAAGAGCTCCCTTCCTCTATCTCCAGCATCTGCTTAGGCTTTTCCTGCCTCTTTTGGGTCTAGGGACCTTGGGACCTCATCCCTTCTTAGTCTGAGCTACTATGGCTTAGCTGTTTCTGGTACTGAGTAACTCTGGACCCCACTTCTAGACCCCTGACCAAAGGAGGTTCTAGTAATAAACCATGAATAGGACTGACTCCAGGAGTGCACCCACCATCCCCTACATGGGTGATGATACCCTGAAGTTTGTCAGGCAGGGAAGTTACCTCCTCGGCCCTCACTGGCAGCCGGCTTCACTTGGATTGGACGATTCATCTGAAAGACATCGGACCAATACACCCAGTCAGCATGACTGCCTGGCCCTCAGGCCTCTGACTTCTCCATCCTTGGACCGCTCAAGATCTAAGCCCTGGCCCCTTTGAATCTGCACTCCACCCCTCTCATGCTGGGCTTATAGATTTTCACAAAGATTCCTTCCTTAAACACAGGAATTTAGAAGGTGCTGAAGCCTAAAAGATGGGTGATAGAAAGCTCAGTGGCAAGCACAAGACACTCTGGAGGCTACAGAGATTCTCTTGCCTTGGGCAGGGACCACATGAAGCCTGTCCCTCTGGCTCCTGGACTTCCTTAAGGGCTTTGAGTGGGAGAGTAGAATTTATATTGCAGATTCGTAGTTTGTGCTCAAATAGGATATAATTCTATGTGTTATTTAAATTAAACAATCTGGGAATCAGACTCAGGGCTATCTATCCCCAACTCTGCCATTTAATGGTTGTATGACCTCCATTAAGCCACCCTCTCTGATTCAACTTGTAGTATGGGGGAAACCTTCCCCAGCTCTGTGTCTCCATAGTTTCCAACCCACAGTCCCCTCCCTGGCTCCCCTTCTCCTGGGGATGTTGGAGTTCTCCAGGCCATCATCCTCTGCCCCGCTCATTCTGCTACTCTCATTCTTCCTAGACAATCTCATGTACACCCACAGCCTCAGCTACTGTCCCCACAGGGATGACTCAGGGCTCTGCACATCCAGCCCACCTCCCTTTTGAGCTTAAGACCCATGTGTACAGCTTCTTGGTGGATGTCCCCACTAGAAAGTTCCATTAGCACCTTCCATTTGACACACCCAAACCGGAGTTCATCTTTTTGCCCAAACCTGATTCTTCTAGTCATCCAAGCTATAAACCTAAAAAATCGCTTGATTCCTTCCTCTATCCCCTCCTCCACCAACTAATTTACCTTCTAATTCAGGGATTCCCTAATCAGTGGTGGATAAGAACCATCTGGGGACCATACGACACTCTCAAACTGGAGGTCTTGTGTAATTTGTAAAAGCTCCTAGGTGATGTAAACATACAGGGTGGAGCAAAAGTGGGTTTACAGTTGAGAGTATGTAAAGCACAGAGTTTATTCTTATATTCTTATTTATTAATTATTTCATTACTTATTTGTGTTACAACTGTAAACCTACTTTTGCCCCACTCTGCACACCCCACACATCTCCATCCCCCAACCACCTGAGAGAATTCATGATTGAATCCCCATCTCACCTTCCTCTCATGGGTATTGTGGGGATCACATGAGATAGTGGGGATGCAAAAGGTCTTTGTAAACTGCTAAGGGCTGGGTGCGTAGGATGTGAGGAGTTATTGTTCGGGGCAGAGCTGAGTGCCAGGAGGAAAGAACAGAGGCCTTTCTGGTCATGGATAAGGGGTGCTGATGCCCATCTGGCCTGAGAAGGTGATGATCTGACCTCCTCCCCTTAGGAAATGCACTGTTTCTGCATCAATCAGGGTTCACTCCATCCTCTACCAATGTGGTCGTTGCCGAGACAACAGGCAGCTTCTTGTTACCATAGGCACAAGTGCTACCCAGTAACCATGGCAACGCCCTGGCAGTCACAGTTGAGCAATTTCCTTTGGATCAAATTCGGTGCTGAGGAGTGGGAAGGGCTTATTTAAAAAAAAAAAAAGGAAAGGAAAGAAAAACAGGCCAAACCTGAACCAGTGCAATTTCCTTCCCACCCAAGGCTCAGGTTCTTATCTGCTCTGACACACCCACCCACTCGTGGTAGAGTACCCACAGAGTACCAGGCTGTGGGTGGGGGCTGAGACACTGGCAGGACTCAGGCCGAGAGGGGGTGAGAGATCAATCCAAACAGATCAGGGTAAGCTGGACTGGTCTGGATTGGCCTGGACCAGGGACCAGGGACCAGGAGGACAGGACCCCTCCCTAGGCCTGGCTACCTATAATTGTGGAGGAGAGACCAAGAGACAGAGCCATGGAGAGTGGAGAAAAAGGGCAAGATGAAGAGACATGGGAAGACAGAAATGATGAGAAAGAAGAGTAAGAGACAGACCTAGGAAGGGGCAAGGAGAGAGAAATCCTGGTGGAGGTGGGATGAAAACAAGGAGATAATGAGGTCATGGAGGAAAGACAGGGAAGAGAATAGTGGGAGAAAAGGAAAGAGGAGTAGCTTGGGATTGGGGGCAACGAGGGTGAGGGAGACAATCATTATTTTATTAGTTCATAAATAGATCCTGAGAATTTCGCTCTGGAGCCTAGGGTGAAGGGCACATGTGACAGCAATGATTTCCACCACAGCTGCCTCCCTGGCTGGGTTTCTATGAAGACACTGTTTGCCCCCTCCCCCACCCTACCACTCTGTTGGAGAGTGGACATTAGTTAATATGTACATGTCCTACATGAACCTGGCAGAGTCCAGGAGTCAGAGGCTGGGCACCTAGCCTTTCCAGCACTTGGGCATGCTGCTAGCATTTCCTGAACTCTGTGAAGATCCCTCAGCTGAGCCCTTCAGGAGAGACATGGATGATGATGAGAACCCTGTCCTCAAAGTCACAGAAGGGAAGATAATGCCACCATTTGCTGAGAGCCTAGTATGTGCCAGGCCTTTCCTGGGGCACTTTACATACATTGTCTTGAAATTCTTTCCAACTACTCTGCCAGGTAATACCCTTGTCCCCATATTATTTAAAAAAAGAAAGCTGAGGCTGAGGGAAAATAATCACTTGTCAAGGTCACATAGTGGTTAAGTGAATGAATTGGATTTTGCCCCCAGGTCTGTCTAACACTGAAGCTCATGATTTTTTTTTGTGTTGCTTGACTCTGTTCTTAAGTCATGAACACAAGTAATGGGGCACAGAGGGACCAAAGCCTTAGGATGAGTGCAAGGTAATGTGCTCTGGGAAAAGCTGACTCCAGGGGGAAAGATTGACTCAGGGAAAGCTTCATGGAGGAGGCAGACTTGCTGTGGGGGGTCATTTGCGGGACTGGAGTTATTGAACCTTGTGGAGATAATAGAAAAAGAGGTATGGTTGGGAGCTGAGCACACCAGATGCCTTGTCTGAATGAGGAGCAAGGGTTGTGGCAGGCACCTGGCATGGGGGTAGCCAGGGTAGAACAAATTAGTTTTGAGTCAGATAGATGTGGATTTAAATCCTGGCTCCATCACTGGCAACTCTAAGGTTTCTGAGCCTCTGTATTCACTTTAGTAAAAAGGAGAATCAGATCTTGGTATGTGTACCAGATATAATATGGGGTCTTTTTTTTTTTAATGGAAGGATATGAAACAAAGGCAGAGGCAGGTTGTGAAAACCATGACAAAGATTTTGACTTTGTTGTATTTCAAAGGCAATAAGGATCCAGGGAAGAATTTTAAGTAGGAGAATAGTCTTATGAAAGAGCCCAACAACTGTCACCATGCAGAGAAAAGATCGGAAAGGGGAAGATAAGAGGCAGTGACACAGGTAAGGGGTAAAGGTGGCCTGGAGCAGGGCAGAAGGAAATGGACAGATTCAAGATGTGTTTAGGAAGAGTGAACTGGTCTAAAGTTCTAGTGGTTGTGGGGACTGAGGGAGAGGAGGGAATGTTGGCTGATTTACAGATTTATGGCTTAGGTGTTGCGGAATTTGGCAGTTTGGGAGTCTAGAGACCTAGGATAAGTCCACAGGGGAGGAGCCCAAGAGGATGAGGACAGAATTGAGCTCTGGGCCTTCAGTTTCCACTGGAGAGTGGTTAGGGAGGACACCTGGGACTTAGGTATATTCTGTGTATATGAGAAAAAGAGCTGCTTACGTGAGCTACTTGGGCACCCCTACCCTGTGTTGTTCCTGCCACAGCCAGGGGACGGACGTGGGAGTGAGGTGAGGTAATCATCATTCTCCTTTGGAGAAAAGAAGGCATTGTCTCCTTGGCCAAGAACTTGTCATGGGGTCTCAGGTGAGCTCTTGCCTTAGTTGAGCACCTATTTCCTTGAAAGTTTCCTAGGTGGAGTCCAGGCTCATGTCTCCTTTAGAGCCCAGCCCTGGAGGGGAAATCACGACAGGTCAGAGAAGGGAACAACCTACTCTGGGTAGTAAAGTGGAGAGGTTGGAGGCAGCACAGATACACACAAATCCCTGGTCCTTCTGCCTCCATCAACAGAGGAAGGCAAGACCCTGCCCCTTCTCTCTTTGACCTGGATAAAATTCTTGCATTTAAGCTCAGCACTGCCCCCTTCAGACTCTTACATCCTGATGCCAACCCTTCCTTCCACTCAGCACTCATGCCTTCAGCCCCTTCTCCCACCATGGGAAGAGTGTTTATCAGAACCTTTCCAAAGAAGGGACCACTGATGAGTCTAAGAGAGGTGTCATGGGTGCAGAGAAGAGTGAAGCAGATAAAAAGCAAACTTTATTTTCAGCACTTTGTTCTACCTCACCCCTTCTCTAATTCAATCTACTACCAAGTCCCACTGGTTCTAGAATCTATATAGATATCCTCAGGGCCATCATCTTTTCCCCATTCCTGCCCTATTTCCACCTATAGGTCAGCATCATCATTCATCTGCACTCAAGGAACAGTGTTTAAAAGGTCATCCTGCCTCCAGTGTTGCTTCCTCTCCAACCCAACCTTCACACTGTAGCCTGAGTGATCATATCTGCCAATGGTTCCCACTGCAAGCCTCCTAATAAAGCCCAAGATCCCAATACCAAGACTGGAGTTCTGCCTTCCCCATTGCCCAGCATAAACAATACTCTCCATTCACACAGAGCCTTAGCCATCTTTGCCAGACATCTTCCCTGCCAGTTCTCACACTGTCCCCAGAATTCCAGAAGTGCCCTTTGTCTTTTAGGTTTCTAGACCCTCAAACATGATGACATATGATCATGATTGAGCTCTGATATTATGTTCTTCATGAAGCTTCTCTTCCCTCTTCACTCCTGATGCTGCTTTTACACACTCAGATGAAAACCCCACTGAGATGCAATGAATTATTTCTGGGCTGGAAGCTCCTTGAGGGTGAAGGCTCTAACTTGCTCACTGGGTGGCTGCTAGCACATGAATACTTTGGTGTGAGTTACAAAAAATGTGCCCCATCCTCTGGCTTGATGCATTCCTGCACTAATGCTAATGGCTTGGTCAATAGAGTATGGCTGGATTTTAGCCCCTATTTGCCCTTTCCACTCAAGCTGTTTTGTGTAGAGTACAACCTACAAAAGTAAGTGTACTCAGTTATGTCTGTCTCCTTCACAGTGTTTGAAGGGGTGGATGCCCAAGGGAAAGGAGGTTTTAAGAAAGGAGAGAGACAGGTAAGAGGGCACCTTCTGAAGATGGGGCTGAGGTTGGGCTTCACCTTCTTCAGGGTACATTCTGGAGCCTAAAGTGAGGCTGAAAGAAGTGGCTCCAGCTTCATGGGGAAGAGCTGCAGAAGATGGGACAGACCACTGAAATCTGAAAAAAGTCTTGAGTAGGGAGCCAAGCTTTGATAGGTGACAAAAATTAGCAGGGGGCAGATGGAAAGGAACCAAGGGGAGGTCCCAGTCCAGCAGTTTCCATGAAAGTTCCCCTAGGGGTTGAGGCTTTCTCTTTGGAGTTGACCCAACATTTCCCGGACTCACAATGATAGTCCTGCCTGTCTCCTGGAGCCCAGATTGATCTTATTCCCACTTACCCAGCAGATGGTGGCTATGCCCAAGACTCAGTGCTTGCAGAGAGCTGGACACCCACCTCCCTCCATGCTGGTGGGCATGAGGCCAGATGACTAAAGGCCAGATGCTGCTGCCCCTGGCAGGCCCAGAGGAAAGATTGATGGCATGGACATTGCTGGGGCTGGCCAACAGTCATTGATTTTCATTTAGGAGAATTAAATATTAATTTTCACTTTGTTAAACTGGGAAGGGTGAATAAAGCCAATCCTGGCAGTACCAGGGCAAGCCAGGCTATGTAGGAAGACTGCAGATGAAAGGGTGGGAGGGGGCAGATGTAACCCGTCACCAACCCCTTCAGAACTTAAGAGCCCTGTCTGCCACCAGGTTGGCTCAGGTAACAGTGAATGAGTTCTAGAACCAGACTACCTGGCCTCAATGCCCGGATCTTCCCTTTAGTAGCTACATGAACTTGGGCAAGTCACATGTTTTCTATGACTCAGTTTCTTTATCTGTAAATGGGAATAGCAATTACAAAACCTTCTTCGTAGAGGATTAAATGATTTTGAACATGTAAAGTTTTGGAATCCATAAATGTTTCTTCTTATTATTTCTCTTTTATACCTTAGAAATTATCCCAGTGGTCTAGGGCTTAAAACTCCTTATATCAGGTGCCCTCAGCCTCATAGATGCCTTTAGGTGCCTCTAGGTGCCTTTCTCTAGGTGCCTTTTATCTGTGGAGCCCTGTGGTTGGTTGAGGAGGGGTTTTGTTCTCCCAAAGTTCATCTTAATTTTTTTCAGTGCCTTTTGTTTGCTTTCAGGATAAAGTCCAAACTCCTCAGTCTGCCATCCAAAGTTTCCTCTTCAACCACTGCCCTCTGTGAATCTTCTCTCCAGCTTGGTCCATGCTCACATGGACCCTTCCCACACTTCTCACTTCATTGTACATCCATCCTGTTCCTTTTGCCTCTGCACTTTTACCATGTTATTTCCTACAAAAAATGTTACAGTTTGTCTCAGTGACAATTCTAATTTGACCAGCAGAAGTCATTTACTCCCATGGTTGGATGAATAATGACTTCTTCTACTATTAAGGCTGCTGTTGGTATTACTACTACTACAACCACCAGCTAACTATTGATTCACACAGTACTTATTGTTTACCAAGCACTGTGTGGAGCACACTTAATTATTATAACAGTCTACATGTTCAGTTTTACAGATGAGGAAGCTTAGGCTTGGAGAGATAAAGACTTGCTCTGAGTTTCAGAGTTAATGAGCGGTGGGGCCCGATCCACACCCAGATCTGTCTGACTCCAGCACCTGCATGCAGAGGATTGGGAGGGTGATAAGTTGGTGTCACTTGACACTGAATCTTCAAGAGTGAGTTTCAAACTGCTTCAATCACTAGGATTGGTTCTAGGATCTGACACTCCATTTAACAGCTTGATCAGCTCTAGGCAGAGCTCATCCCATTGCTGGACATCTGTGATTCAAAGGGATGACTACCTTATACTGAGCTGAAATTAGTGTGTCTGTCCTTTTTACACACTGATCCTGATCCTGCCCTCTGGGGCCACCCATGGAAAACAAAATTCTTCATTAAGCTCTGAACGTGGTTACCCCCACCTTGAACAGTAATATTTATCGAGATCTTACTTTGTGACAGGCACTTGCTAAGCCTCAGTTAATCCTCATGATAGCATAGTGAGTTAAGTATTAGTATAACCCACTCCTTACAGATGAGAAAATTGAATTTCAAGACTCTAAGTAATGTATCCAGAGTTACAGAATTGGTAAATGGCAGAGCTGGGATTCAAATCCAGGTCTGTGAGACTCAAAAACTAGTACTCCTAATGATTATGTTATGATGCCTCCCCATTAAACCCCCACTAAACCTTATGAGGAAGGTTTTAGCCCCTCCAGTTAAATGTCTCCCATTTCTTCAAGCTATCATTCTATGTATATTTTACGTCCCATTATGGTTTCTTTATCGTAGGCCAATGACCCTCTTAAATCTGAGGCTTACAACTGAATATACTCCTAAGTTTGGCCTGCCCAGGGAATTTCAGTAGTGCTTTTGTTCTAGACATATCACTCCTTGGACAAGAGAAAATGAGGATAGGTAGTATAATTGGTTCTTGGTGAACTTATGCTAGGTTCCTAACAGTCACCACTTTCTTCCTGCCACATGGTCAGTAGATCCCACTTTGCCTTTTGTTCAGTGGTTAGCCTTTAGTCAAGGCCATATTAGGTGCTACTAATCCATAGTGGTCTAGCTGCTTATAGAATCAGCTCTCTCTTAACTTTAGCCAAGTGTTTGAGATGTAGAGGGAAGGCAATCTTGGTGAGTCAAGGCATCCCAAAAAACATTACAGGAAGAGAACCAGAGGGACGTGCCATCAAGGACCCTAGTAATGGAGAAAATGGGATACGAAGGCCAGCAGAGCCCCTAACTTATATCTGCATACATACTCATACCAGTGAAAAATGACACCTGAAGCCATGATTTTAGCCAAGGTGAACAAATTGTATAGCCAAAAACACTGATGCCTCTCCTGAAAGATAGGGAGGAACACTTGGCCCAAGGGCCTCGTGCCCATTTCTTTGAGCCAGATGACTGCATATAATAAAAAACCTGTAGCTGTTAATGGCATAAGTAAACCTTTTTCTTCAAAGATGATTCTGCTGCTAGTTTCTGATTCCAATCCAGCTCCTACATGCTGCTTTACCATGCATGTAGGGCATGTCCCCAGCCTGAGGTGATCCCCACCCCCCAACACTGGTGGACTTACCCCTGGCAGGGTCTTCTGCTCGTGCAGTGCACTCTGGGCCTTGAGAGCAGAGTCCCGGGCGCAGTAGGTGAGGAAGGCACAGCCTGGGGAGGAAGAGGCTGGCTCAGGGAGTTTCCTGAAACTCCTGAGTACCCTTCCTGGAAAGACCCCATTAAGTTGACCAACTCAAGGCCACTGCTACCTTCTCTGAAGGGAGGGGTGCCCATGTTTCAGGCTCTGACTCCTTTTCATTTGCTCTTGGCCTCCTACCTAGGAAACACATGTACTCACACCTAGTCACATGCTCATACAATCCCACATCTCTCCTCACCACTCTAGCCATAAATCCTGTTGGGATTAAACCTTCCCAAGTTGCTTTGTCTACATCATTAACCCCAGCCTTTCCCTTCCTTTTTGGATTTATATTTACAGAATCTCCCAGAATCGGCCTTGATTTCTTCCCAACTTACTTTCAGTGGGAGGAGGCATAAGAGGAGGAAGAGAGTTAGGATCCAAGCCCAGAATCCCCCACAATTTCTTAACATTTTCTTCCTCTACATTTGAAGCTGAGGAATAGGTTAATATGAGTGTTGGAAGATGAGGCTGGTTTAAAGGCTTTCTGCAGGTAGGGACTTCCAGTGACCTCCAGTCCTGTCCAAGGAGCTTGATGGGTCAGCACTTCCAAGGCTTCAAGATAGGGCCTCTTAAAGTGTCATTGTGCCCCAAATCTGACTTCTTTTTTTAAAAAAAGATTTTATTTATTTATTTCTAGAGAGAGGGGATAAGAAAGAGAAAGAGAGGGAGAGAAACATCAATGTGTGGTTGCCTCTCATGCACCCCCTACTGGAGACCTGGCCAACAACCCAGGCATGTCCCCTGGTGGGGAATGGAACTGGGGATCCTTTGGTTCACAGGCTGGCCCTCAATCTACTGAGCCACACCAGCCAAGGCCAAAATCTGACTTCTTTAAAAGAGCCAGTATATATAGGGCAGAGTGGTCTGGATTGAACCAAAGGGGCAGTCCTATATTTCTTTGTTCAGCCACAGAATCTATATCCTGCTATGAAGCACTGAGACAGGGGTCTCTTTCTTTCCAACAGGCATTGAGCACTCCCTCATTCAGAGAATATTTATTGATATTACTTACTCATTTTGGTGGGGTATTATGATGGGCTTGGGGATAAAGTGGCAACAAGATAAACACATTCTCTGCCCTCATGGGGATTATGTAAAGGATCATGAGGGGTATGCAACTGGGTCCCAGGAGGTGAGCAATGTCTCAAAGAGCACATTGAGTTCTCAATAATAAATAGAGTTTAACCAGGTGACAAGGACGGTGATGCTTATTTCAGGCAGAGGGAATAGCACATATGAAGACTCAGTCAAGAATTCAGTGTGTTGGGCCTTGGCTGTTGTAGCTCAGTGGATTGAGTGCAGGCCTGTGAACCAAAGGGTTGCCAGTTTGATTCCCAGTCAGGGCACATGCCTGGGATGTGGGCCAGGTTCCCAGTAGGGAGTGTGCAAGAGGCAAACACACACTGTTGTTTCTCTCCCTCTCTTTCTCCCTCCCATCCCCTCTCTCTAAAAATAAATAAAGTATTTTAAAAATAAAAAGTAAATTTAGAAAAAGAATTCAGTGTGTTGGGGATGGAAGGTTAATATGGTTGGAAATTGGTAATAGGAGCAGAGTAGCCAGTTAGATATGCAGGGATTAGGTCCTCTATAGCTTTGTACACCTCAGTGTGGATTTTGAACTTTTTCCTAAGAGCAGTAGAGAGCCTCTGAAAGGTTTTAAGTAGTATTGCAATATAAGATCTGTTTCTAAAAAGAGTCTTTGAGTATAGGAAGTAGGAAGACTGAATGAAGGAAGAGAAAGTGAATGTGGGAAGGAGCTTGGCACAGTTTTCCAGTTAGACCTCAGTAGACTAGAAAGGCAAATGGGAACATATTCTCCTATTACTTTTATGTGGATGACTCCTTAAGGTGGGTGGATAGCTGCCATCTGTTGAGTGAAAGGGACATTAGAAAAGTTTTGGGAGAAACACTTATTGTATCAATAGGAAAACCTGAAGCTCAGAGAGTGTGTCAGTGTCAGGATAGGGTTGAGGTCTCTTAACTCCTAGATTGAAGTTGTTTTCAAAGCACTGTGGCTGCCTCCCTCTGTACCTAGCCACCAAAGGGAAAATTGAGTCACTCTGGCTTTTGGACATCACTGTTGTTGGGGAGAGGGTAGGGAAGATATTGACTTGGAGATCCTCCCTGGTCATCTTGTAAGGCAACACTGCCTTAGAAAGTGGCAGGCTGGTTTGGAGCTAAATCACCAAACATCTGATTTTGCTTACATATCTGCTCCCATCTTCTGCCACCATGCTATATCAGCTAACACCAGAGCTGGGCAGGGGCTGGAGCCCTCTTTGAAGGGTTCAGGGGTCCAGTTGATGCTAGAGGAGCCTGTGTGGACTACTTGGGATGGGGATGGAAGAATGGAGGGATGGAAAGACAGAGAAGCATGTAAAGATAGAGGAATGAAAAAAAAACAGGAAAAATTGGAACTAATTGGAGGGAGAAGAATAAAGGAAACGAGGGAGGGAGGGCATGAGGAAACAGTTCAGAGACTGATGGTGAAAAGAGTAAGAAAAGTGGGAATTAAAGATATGCTATATACTTCATTTATTGTAAAGATGGCCCAAAGAGATTAGCTTGTATTTACATACTGAAATAAATGTCTAGAAAATGAGAAAACAAATTTCTGTGGATGGAAGAACAGTCGGGTGGTTAGACTACATTAGCAGGAATCTGGGTTGTATAGTCTTGTCCTTTTATGCTCCATTTACTATAACTCCAGGCCAAAGGGTAGAAGATGTACTGCAACCTTATTGGTCCTAGATCTTCTGTGGGCATTTATTTTCCTAAAGCCCCTACATTAGTGTGCCTAGAGACTCCCCCAATACCTCCCTGTTGAAAAGATGTGTCAGCCTGATTACAGCTCTCAGCCCTTAGGAAAAGACCTTTAGCTGTTACCCGGGGCCCACCACTTCTCTCCTAGGAAGATCATGGAGGAGGTAAGCCTGCCCTACTCCCAGCCAAATCCTGAAACTGCATTATGGTGAAGGTAAGGAGAAATAAAGGTGTTTCTCCTCAAATCATTTCCTTCCCCCACCCATGTATGACATATGACTCTGGCTCTCTTACTCCAGCTAGCCTGGACAGACTTTTCTGCATGTAAACAAGCCTCCTCCCTCTCTCTACAGAAAGAAAGGGGTGTGGCTGGACAGGACTATGGTGTCTCTGTCTCTCTAGCAAGGGTAGGGAGAAGATCCCTTTCAGGTTGAAGAGCCTCTTCAACCTGACCCACCCTAAGGCTTTGGTCCACAGGCTCTGGTTGAGGGGTTGCCTGTGAGGCAGTGAAAGTGTGAAGCCATAGGAGGACTGGGGAGGAGCAAAGGTGAGGCATAAGATTGGGGAAATCAGAGGATGAAAGAAATGTGGGTTCAGCTAAGAAGAAACCTTGGAAGAGGGGGCACGAGGTGGTGGAAGTTTTGAGCTGAGGTCAGGGTTCTGAACTCAAATCAAAAGAGGCAGACAATGTTAGGATCTTGGCAGGGGGTAGGAGAGATTTACTGTTAAATCTGGGGGTGGACTTTGGAGCTGAGAGCTTCCTGGGAGGGGAACTGGACCTTGTGAGTTAACTAGGCCTGGGTTCTGAAGAAGGGAGAGTTTGGATCTGTGACATTTTGGGTTGGCAGTCTAAGAGTCGAAAGAAGGCCCCGGAGATTGGCTGGGGTTGGAGGCCAGAATGAGGGGTGCAAGTCCAAGGTATGTATGTGGGTGGTTAGGCCTGAGTGGGTGGCACAAGATGGGGATGTTCAGGAATTATTAGGTCCAGCATTTGGAAAATTGAGGGTGTTAGAGACCTAAAAGGTGGAATAAGATTCCAAATTTCAGGATTTGGGATGTCTGATGGAAGGGATGGGGGGAGGTCCAACTGAAAGGTGGGGACATTGGCATGTAAGAGATGAAGGGTAGGAAGTGAAGGTTAGAGTGCAGAACATGCTAGGGGATCAGAGTGATGATCAGAGGGAGCATGTCAGAGGAAATTCTGGGTTGGGGGCTCTGTGATCTTGAAGGACACTGGGTTGAAGTGAGGCTGGTATTGGACTGGTGTTGGACTGGTAGGGCTAGGATTGGGGTTGCAGTTGAGGCTGGAGTTTGGGCTGAGCTGAGCTCTAATCCGACTGGGGCTGGACAAGGCTGGGCAGAGTCGGGCAAGGCTGGGTAGGGTTGGGCTGGGCTGGGCTAGGTTGACCCCGCGCACCTTTGTGGAGGCCGGTGAGCCGGTCCTTCAGCACCGTCAGTTCGTAGATGCGGCCGAACTCCTCGAACAGCGGCTTGAGGTCCTGCTCGTCCAAGCCCCGCGGGATCTGCCCCACGAAGAGCTTGATGGCGTCGTGGTCCTTCATGGGCACAGCAGGACCTGGGTTTAGCCCGCTCATGCTGACGCTGCTGTCCGCGGTGCTGAAACCCAGGCGCGGGCCAGAGCCGGCGGGCGGCGCAGACCCTCCAGGCGCTGCGTCCAGATCCCCGCCCCGTCCGCCCTCCCCCCTCCCCAGTCCCGAAGGTCCTGCCGTCCCCTCCCTGGACCCGTGGTGAGGGCCAAGAGGAAGGGGGCGGGGCCCGGGTGGGGAGGACGGGGGGCTGCACTGAGGGAGGGGTCCCTGGTGGAGGGGAGTATAGAGGGTGGGGCGGACTAGAAAGGGGCGGGGCCGTGGGCGTGGCAGGCCCGGACAGCCGGCGGGACTCTGGGGTCTGGCTTGAAGTCCCCGCGGCGCTCTCTGGGCTCCCTCCCGAGCTCTTCCAGAGCCGAGCCCAGAGCTCCAGACCCCGTGCTTGATGACGTCAGGGAGCTGGCCTTGGAGTCTACGCAAATAATTTGCATAATAAGGAGGAAGCGGCCAATCAGCGCTGGAGTTGACCGGGCTCAGCCGCGGGCGGAGGGGAGGCTGGGCTCACGCACTCCTGCTCGCCATGGCAACCGGACCTTCGGATGCCCTGTGTGTGTGTCTAATGTGTGCGGGCGTGGCCGTGAATCGCGCGTGTGCGCCTCAGACCGCGTGAGGGGAAGTAGCTTCGTCATACATGGTAATGTCTGCGGGAATCGTAGTTACCCCTTCCTCATACACAACCACACACACCTCCAATCACAGAGGCTTTTCCTACGGGGCTGAATGGGGTTCCCTCTTCATTCCCACTGCCAAAGCCAGTTCCTCTGAGCCATCCTACCCCACCCCATCACACATCTCTCTCTTTGGTGTCTTCAACTCTTTGCTTACTCACAAGTCTCAAACTCATTCTTCTTCCCTGCATTGCCCCCGCCAACACACACATTTGTTTTCTTTTTTAAGAAAGAAAAATAAAACAAAAACTGCAACACTCCTTGAACACAGATTCCCCCTCAGGAGAGTGAGGGAATTTATATTAGCCATACTTGCTCTCATACCTAGTTCATCCCAAATCCGTGAACTCGGGAGTGTTATCTACCTTTTCTGAACAAAGAAGCTAAGGACCTGAGGGTCAGGTAGGTGAGGACCGAGCCCACCCGTAATATCTGCTGGGCCCAGGGCAAGAGCAGAAATGGAAATAGGAAAATTGTGTGTCTATATATTTAAAAGTTGTAAATCAAGTTAAAATTTGTTAAATGAAATGTTTTCCTCTCCTTTTCACAAATACACGTTCATAATAAAAATAAAATATATAAAGAAAGCTGTTTTTATATGACTGAAAGTTGGCAAAATATCAGAACTGATGGAAATTTACTATGCTTGTTCATGTCTGAGTATTATCTTCAGGGGCCAGTGATGTTTGGGCAGAGGAATAATACAATAAAGATAAGTAATCAATAAATCATATACTTATTTTATAAAATATTTTCTTGCCTTTTTTTCAAGTAAAATTGAAATCCTGTGTCCACTATTCTAAGAAACTTCTCAAGAGCAGCATTAGCAATTGGAGCCAACAAAGTATTATTTATTGCAGCAAAACTCAAATAGAGAAATAAATTGTGATTTTTAAAAAGTTATTTTAAAACTTTTAAGAAAGTTAGTTCTTATAATTACCTGCTTATGAAATGGGTTGCCAGGACATTTCACTTTCATTCAGTTCAATGTATTTTAAAATTTCCTTTGGCTCACAGATTATTTATGAATGTATTTATACATGTAAAATGTTTAGAGATTTTCCTGTTATTCTTCTGTTATTGATTTCTAGTTTGAGTCCATTATGGTCATAGAACATATTCTGTATGATTTCAGTTATTTTAAATTTGTTTAGGTTTTTTGAACCTCAGGATATGAACTTTCTTGGTAAATGTTTTGTTGGTACTAGAAAAAAATGTATATTCTGCTGTTGAGAGGAGTGTTCTGTAAATATTGATTGGATCCTGTGGGTTGATGGTGTTGTTGAGTTCTTTATCCTTGTTGACTTTATGTCTAGTTGTTTTGTCAACTGTTGATAGAAGGATTTTGAAGTCTATAATTGTGAATTTGTAATTGTGCATTTATCTATTTCTTCTTTCAATTGTGTTAGTTTTTCACATATTTTTCAGCTGTTAATTAGTGCATACACATTTAGGATTGCTATGTCTTTTTTTATCATTGTATAATGTAACTCTGTGTTCTTGATAATCATCTTGCTCTGAGATCTCCTTTATCTGATATTAATATAGCCAATCCTGATTTATTTTGGTTAATCTCTGCAAAGCATATTCTTTCCATTTTTATTTTCAACCTACCCAAACTGCTATATTTGAAGTGAGTTTCTTGTAGGCAATATATAATGGGTCATTACATAAAAATCAGGCCACCAATCTTTGCCTTTTAACTGATGTATTTAGATCACTTACATTTAATGTAATTATCAACATATTAGGGCTTTAAATCTGCCACTTTTTTGTTTTCTTTTTGTGCTCTCTGTTCTTCATGTTTCTGTTTTATTTTTTGCCTTCCTATGGCTTACTTGTTTTTCATTTTAGGTACATTAAACGTACATATCACAGTCTACTTGTGTTGATATTTTATCATTTCAAGTGAAGTGTAGAAAAGTTACCTACCTGTAACTCCATTTATCTTCCCTAATTTATAATATAATTGTCTTAAACATGTCCTTTGCATACATTGAGAACCAATTCAGATAATGTTATGCAAAGACAATTTGGAAAACTTAGAGAAGCAATAAAACCTACAATATTTATCCATATTTTTATTCTTTACATTGTCCTTTCCTCCCTCCAGAATAGTCCCAGATTCCAGCTTTTATCATTTCCTTTATGTTTTAAAAACTTCCTTAGTCATTCTCTTAAGGTAGTTTTGCTGATGACAAATTCTCTAAGTGTTTCTTTACTTGAACATGTTAATTTCCCCTTCATTCCTGAAGGATATTTTTTTGCTGGATATAGAATTCTTATGTGACTGTTCCTTTATTTCAGCATCTGAAAAATGTGCCCCTTCTTTGTAGCCTTCATAGTTTCTGATAAGAAATCCCTCCTCTTTGGGGAAGGATCTGTTGTTATAATTTCTGGGGGTGCTGTGGACAGACAGCCTTTAGCTTTCAGCCCCTTCAGAAATTACTTCGATGTCATTCTTCCAAGGGTGGCCTACATGCAATGACTGATCAACATCCAATTATAAAGGACTATCTAAGTCCTAATCAGAATGATTCTGAAAGCCAGTATAGCTCCCTGTGGGGTCAGCTGTAGCTGTTTTTTTTTTTTTCCCCTGAATCGGGCTCATCTTCTCCCTCTATCTATTCCTTCTTTCTCTCTCTCCCTTTTGTAAGAATTGATTTCAAAGGCTCCCCTTAATAAACACCTTACCTGCTACACTTTGTCTAAGACAGAGCTTCCTAAGAAACCAAACCTGCAGTGTCTCCTTCTTTCTAGTCACTACAGAGATTCTGATTAGATATGTCAGTTTGTCTGTCTCCCTGTCTCTCCCTCTTTCACAGTTTCCATCACCCAACTTTCTTCGATACATTCTAGGTAATTTCCTAAGAATTACCACTTTAGATTACCACTTTATGATTGCTCACTAATCATAACTACTTTTATTATGAATTTTTATTTGAAGGCATGACTTTATAAAATTTCAAAGCACCACATTGCTTTGGAAAAATTTAATTAAACATATTCTAGAAAAATATTAAAATTCTATTTTTATTTTTTATAGTTTTACTTTTGTAAAGTATATTTTATTGATTGTGCTATGACAGTTATCCCAATTTTTTCCCCTTTGCCTCTCTCCACCAGATTCCCCCCTTCCCTCCTGCAATCCCCACCTTGGTTCATGTCCATGGGTAGTGCATCTAAGTTCTTTGGCTTCTCCATTGCCAATACTATTCTTAACATCCCCCTGTCTATTTTGTACCTACCCAATTGTGCTTCTAAAAAATAATACCTTCTCCCCCATTCTCCCCCTTTGCCCTCCCAGCTGATAACCCTCCAAATACTCTCCATATCTATGGTTCTGTTCCTGTCCTAGTTGTTTGCTTAGTTTGTTTTTGTTATTGATCTTTAGACTCAGTTGTTAGTAGTTGTGAGTTTGTTGTCATTTTAGTATTCAGAGTTTTGATCTTCTTCCTTTTCTGAAATAAGTCTTTAACATTTCATATAATAAGGGCTTGGTGATGATGAACTCTTTTGCCTTTACCTTGTCTGGGAAGCACTTTATCTGTCTTTCAATTCTAATTGATAGCTTTGCTGGACAGAGTAATCTAGGTTGTAGGTCCTTGCTTTTCATCACTGTCAGCATTTTTCCAGTCCCTTCTAGCCTGCAAAGTTTCTTTTAAAAAAATCAGCTGATAGTCTTATGGGTACTCCTTTGTAGGTAACTCTCTGTCTTTCTCTTGTTGCTTTTAAGATTATCTCCTTATCACTAAACTTTGGCATTTTAATTATGATGTGTCTTGGTGTGGACCTCTTTGGATCCAATGTGTTTGGGGCTCTCTGTGCTTCCTGGACTTTTATGACTGTTTTATGTCTGTTTCCTTTGCCAAATTAGGGAAGTTTACTTTCATTATTTTTTCAAAGAAATTTTCAATTTCTTGCTCTTTCTCTTCTCCTTCTGGCATCCCTATGATTTGGATGTTGCCATGTTTGGAGATGGTCTGGAATCTTCTTAAACTCTCCTTGTTTTTTTTTTTTTTAATTCTTTTTTCTTCATTTTGTTCTGGTTGATGTTAATTTCTTCCTTATCTTCTAAATCATTGATTTTAATCCCAGCTTCTTTCCCTTCACTGTTGGTTTCCTGTGAATTTTTCTTTATTTCCCTTAGTAGAGCCTTCATTTCTTCCCTTATGCTTTTGCTGCATTCAATGAGATCTTTGACTATACTGACCACCAGTGTTTTGAACTCTGCATAATGATAGGTTGACTATCTCCACCTCACTTAGTTCTTTTTCTGAGGTTCTGTTCTGCTCTTTCATTTGGGCCGTATTTTTTTGCCTCCTGATTTTGGCAGCCTCCTTGTGTCTGTGTGGTAGGTAGAACGACTTTGATTCCATTTTAGTGCACCTGTTAAGTCATATGGGGTGGAGCCTTGGGTATTTGCCAGGGCAGGGCAACCATGACTTCGTGTGGGGGGAAGGGGTCAAAGAGGGGACAATGCCACTGCTGGCTGACTACTGTGAGCTTGCCTGGCCCTTGCCCCATTTCCATTCACTTCATCCACTTCCTGTGTGCAACTTGTGCCCTTTCAGCTGTTGTCCTAGTTGTGGTTCCCAAGGTGGGTAGGTTTGCTAATGGTCTCAGCTCTCTTGAGAAACTGGCAGTTTCTCCCCCTGCCCCAACCCCCACTGGGTTTAACTAGAAGTTTTCCTTAACCAGATGGCTTTCTTTTCCTGTTGCTGGGGCCCTGGGCTGCACAGTCTGGCCTGGGACTGGGCTCGCTCACTCACTCACAAGGTATCTCCCTGATTTTTACCCACCATATATGAATGTAGAGGCTGCCCATTCTAACAGCTGCTGCCACCTCACAGGCTCGCTGCCTCTCTGCCTCTCTGCTCCTGGCTGGGAGCTGCTGCACTGAGTCCTCTTAGCCCTGACTCCCCATCTCTGGCCCTCCTGCACATGTGGATGAATATAGCTTTGAATCCTTGGTTATTGGACTTCCATACAGTTGTGGATGTTTTTCGTTTTTAAGTTAGTTGTGTTCCTTCTTATGGTTGTGCAATAAGGCAATGTATCTACACTGGAAGTCCTAGATGTACTCTAAAATTCAATTTTTAAAAGTTTGTGAATTTTTCCTTGAAGGTTTGATGCATTTCTTCCACACAAATATCTGTTATCACATAAATATTCTCATACTTATCTCTGAGCCAATTTTGATAATTAATATATTTCTTTTAAAACTAATGTATTGCATCATTAAATGTATTATCACAATATTTCACCTAATATTTCTCCCAATTTTTACCACTTCAGTTGCTGTAGCTACATCTTATTTTTCATTTATAATTTTTTTTCTTCTCTCTTTTGCTTGATCATGGTTGACTAAAGATTGGATTTTCTTTTTTTCTTAAATTATATTTTATTGATTATTCTATTGCACTTGTCCCAATTTCCCCCCTTTTGTCCCCCTCCACCCAGCAATCTCCACTCCCTCATGCAATCATCACAACTTTATTCATGTTCATCATGGATTATGCATGTAAGTTCTTTGGCTACTTCATTTCCTATACTGTACTTAAAATCTCCATGATTATTCTATAACTTCTTCATCCCCTCACCTCTTTATTCATTCCTGCACACCTCTCTTCCATTTGGCAACCATTAAAATGCTCCCTGTATCCACAATTCTGTCTCTGCTCTTGTTTGCTTAGTTTGTTTTTAGATTCAGTTGTTGATAGATATGTATTCATTGTCATTGTATCTTCGTATTTTTTATCTTTTTCTTAAATAAGTCCCTTTAACATTTCATATAATAATGGGTTGGTGATGATGAACTTCTTTAGCTTTTTCTTGTCTGGAAATCTCTTTATCTGTTCTTTGAATGTAAATAACACCTTTGCTGGGTAGAGCAATCTTGGGTGTAGGTCCCTGCTTTTCATACCTTTGAATATTTCTTGCCAATCCCTTCTAGTGTGCAAAGTTTCTTCTGAGACTGATTTCTATCAGCTGAAAGTCTCATGGGAACTCCTCTGTAGGTAACTAACTGCTTTTCTCTTTCCACTTTTAAGATTCTTGCTTTATCTTTAACCTTTGGCTTTCTAATTATGATGTGTCTTTGGGCCTCTTAGCATCCATCTTGTTTGGGATTTTCTGTGCCTCCTGGACTTGCATGTCTATACCCTTCACCAAATTAGGGACGTTTTCTTTCATTATTTTTTCAAATAAATTTTTAACTTCTTGCTCTTCCACTTTCCTTCTGGTACCCCTATAATGCGAATTTGGAATGCGTGAAGTTGTCCCAGGGCTCCTTACACTATACTCATGATTTTTTTTGGATTCTTTTATCTTCTTGTTGTTCTGGTTAGCTGATTTTTCTTCCTTATGTTCCAAATCATTGATTTGATTCTTGGCTTCATCCACTCTACTGTTGTTTCCCTGTAAATTGTTCTTAATTTCAGTTAGTGTATCCTTCATTTCTGACTGGATCTTTTTTATGCTGTTAAGGTCCTCACTAAGTTCTCTGTGCATCATTATAACCAGTGTTTTGAACTCTGTCTCTGACAGATCACTTATCTGCATTTCCTTTAACTCTTTTTCTGGAGTTTTGATCTGTTCTTTCATTTGAGCCATGTTTTGTTGTCTCCTCATTTTGGCAGCCTCCCTATGTTTGTTTTTATGTATTAGGTAGAGTTGCTGTGATTCACTGTCTGGGAAGCATGGCCTTATGTAGTAGGTGTCCTGTAGGGTCCAGTGGCAGAGCCTCCCTTATCACCCAAGCCAGGTACTCAGCATGCGCCATTTGTGTGGGCTGAGTACACTCTCCTCTTATCGTTGATCCTTTGTTGCTGTTGCTAGATCAATGGAAGGGATTTACCCAGGCCAGTCAGCTGCAAGGACTGACTGTGACCACTTAGCAGCAACCTCTATCCTCCATGGAGTATCAGCTCTGCAGGGCCCACTCCACAGAGCATGACTTACTTCAGCAGGGATATATAGCCTGCTGAGTTTCCTCCTTGAGCATGTTGCTTGTGGAGGTGATTGGTTGGTGGTGCTCCAACATAGTCTGTAGCTGTCCACTGGGTGTGCAGGCTCTGGGGTTTCCTGGGTGGTGCAGGTCAAGGTCAGCCTTCACCTGTGTTTTGTCTGGGGCTACTTGGTAAAAGCTATAAAGTGATTTGCAAATGACTGCTACTGTGCTGGGTTTGGAGGTGCCCACATAGGCTAGGCTGTGAACTGAGCCCAGCTGCTGCTAGTTAATGCCAGGCCTCAGGTTACTTAGCTAGAGGTACTGGGGCTGGGTACTTGCTGAGGCCAGCTGCTGCTGTTTGAGGGAATTGAAAAAGATCTGAGTCATGAGCCAAGACAATCCATTTATATTGAAAAGCCACTGTTAACAGCTTGGGTAGGCCTGTAAGTGGGTGCAGTGTAACATCAGGGAATCACAAGGTAAGGGAAGCAGTGTTAGTCAGGTTGATGGAGTCTCAGATATGGCACCAAATTCCAGCTCTATGACTGTAGGAGAAGGGCTCAGAAAAGCAACAATTGCCTCTGCCCTCAGTTCTGTCTGGAAGAAAGCTGTACCCCAGCTCTTGGCCTGATGCCAGATACTTAACGTTCTTCCATATGCCACTGGTGACTTTCAATCTGCTGCACCTGTGCTGGAGCTCAGAGCAAGTGAGTTTGAGTGAGATTATTTGTGGGCCCTTTAATGGCAACTGCTTGGAATTCTAGGGGTTTCTTCTACTGACTCAATCCCTGCTACTTTTTGCAGCCAGAAGTTATAGGGACTTATCTTCTTGGCACTGGAATCCTGGGATGGGAGTCCTTGGCTGGGAATCCTCACTCCTGAAATATCCCTCCCGATTTTTATCCATCATTCATAGGTGTGGGACCAGGTTGTTCTGCATCTCTGCTTCTTCACCCCTCCTACCAGTCTAGATGGATGTGGTTTCTTTAATTCTGTACTTATAAGACTTCCATTCAGCTAGATTTCTGACAGTTCTGAGTAATGGCTGTTTTATAATTTAGTTGTAATTTTAATGTGGTTGTGCAAGAGGCCAAGTCATATTTTCCTATACCTATATCTTGACCAGAAGTCCTATAAAGATTGGATTTTCTACACAGTCATCTTATTGTGTTATTGATTCACTCTGTTACTTTTTTGTTTGTTTAATCAATTTCTATATCTATCTATTGTGTCTTTTACTACTTACTGCTTGGTACAAGTTAGGGAAGGGTTCTCTGAAGCAACTGCTTACAACTACTCTGATTTTACTGGTATATATGATACTATGCTGATTTTACCCTATACATATACCAGGTGGAGAAAAATTAGGTTTACAGTAGTTAGTATGTGTAATGCAATTTATTCTTGTATTATTACTTATCAATTATTGTATGATTTTCCACATGAACAACTGTAAACCTACTTTTGCCCCACCTTGTATTTACTCTTCAAGAAACACCTTGAAGCCATTCTTACCTATTGTAATACCGTTTTTGGTGGTGAGGCTTCATCTTTAATCCTGACCTATTTAATTCTGTCATAGAAAATTACTCATAATTTTTTAATCCAATTCATCAATCTCCTGTTACAGAATATATGTAATAGTAGTTCCATTATTTGGGACAGAAGAGCAAAGTTGTGCTTAGTTTGTGGACCTGATAAAACATCATAGGATGTAATGTTCTACAGATATGTATTGATTTAGTTATAATTTGCACATTCTTTATATTCTACATTCTTTACATGAGGTATCATTGTAAGAGAGGTAGGTTATATTCTCCTGACAACTCTCCTGACAACTGTATGTCCTTCTAAAATTCATCATAACTTATACAAATGCATATGTGACAGAATTGTCACATATGCATTTGTATAAGTTATGATGAATTTTATCACTTATATAAATTATATCTTTATTGAGAGTTTGCCCTTTCGACATAAAATTATCTTCACAATCTGGTCTCATAATGACTATTTATATTGAGTGCCTACCTTAGGCACTTTTACTTGTTTATATTATATGTCATATCATTAATTATTACATAAATACTTTTTAACACACATCTTCAGTAAGTAATACCAAAGTTAAATTTATAAAACCTAGAAAGCTGGAACTTATTCTCCTCTAGTACTATCTTGAATAAGAGAGGTGAGAATGGAATTCCTTGTTACCAATATTAGGGGAAAACACTTAGTTTTTCACCATTAAATATGATATCAACTGGACTTCTGGCCAAGATGGAGGCATAGGTAGACACACTGTGCCTCCTCACACAACCAAAATAAGGATAACAACAATTTAAAAACAAAAGAACAACCAGTACAGATAGAAAATTGAAGTGTATGGAAGTCTGACAACCAAGGAGTTAAAGTAGACACGTTCATCCAGACCAGTAGAGGGGTGGAGTTGGGGAGTGGGGAAAGAGAGGGCTCATTCATGGCAGGGCAGCTGGTGGACCCTGGGTGAGCAAGGTGGCAGCTGGCGGACCCAGCAAGGTGGCAGATTGTAGGGGGCATGGCACATCTGGTCCCACATTCATGAGCAGATAAACCAGGCAAAACTGGGGACAGACAGACCATGCAACCCAGGGTCCCAGCATGGGGAAATAAAGCCTCAAAACACCAATTGAAAACACCTGTGAAGGTTGAGGTACTGGGAGACTCCCAGCCTCACAGGAGAGTTTGTTGGAGAAACCCACAGTGTCCCAGGATGTACACAAACCCGCCCACATGAGAATCAGCACCAGCAGGGCCCAATTTGCTTGAGAGAAGTGGGAGAAGTGACTGAAAGCCAGCATTGTTCCCTCTTAGATCCTGCCCCCACATACAGCATTATAACCCAGTGACAAGGGTTGCCTCCGCACTGGTGAACACCTAAGGCTCCTCCCCTCACTATGTAACAGGCACATCAAGCCAAATAAAATGGCACAAATGAAAGAACAGATCAAAGCTCCAGAAAAAGTACAACTAAGCGACAAAGAGATAGCCAACCTATCAGATGCACAGTTCAAAACATTGGTAATCAGGATGCTCACAGAAATTATTGAATTTGGTCACAAATTAGATTTAAAAATTAAGGTTATGCTAAGTGAAATAAAGGAAAATGTAAAGGGAATCAATAGTGATGGGAAAGAAACTGGAACTCAAATCAATGGAGTGGGCCAGAAGGAAGAAAAAAACAATCAAACAAGAAAGAGTGAAGAAACAAGAATTCAAAAAAAAAATGAGGAGAGGCTTAGGAACCTCCAGGACATCTTCAAACATTCCAACATCCAAATTATAGGGGTACCAGAAGGAGAAAGGCAAGAGCAACAAGTGGAAAAGTTATTTGAACAAATAATAAAGGAGAACTTCCCCATTCTGGCAAAGGAAATAGACTTCCAGGAGGTCCAGGAAGCTCAGAGAGTCCCAAAGAAGTTGGACCCAAGGAGGAACACACCAAGGCACATCATCATTACATTACCCAAGACTAAAATTACAGAGAGAATCCTAGAAGCAGCAAGAGAAAAGGAGACAGTAACCTGCAAAGGACTTCCCATCAGATTGCCAGCTGATTTCTCAAAAGAGACCTTGTAGACAAGAAGGGGCTGGAAAGAAGTATTCCAAGTCATGAAAGGCAAGGACCTACATCCAAGATTGCTCTATCCAGCAAAGCTTTCATTTAGAATGGAAGAGCAGATAAAGTGCTTCTCAGATAAGGTCAAGTTCAAGGAGTTCATCATCACCAAGCCCTGATTATATGAAATGTTAAAGGGACTTATCTAAGAAAAAGAAGATAGAAAACATGTACAGTAAAAAGACAGCAAACTCACAGTTACTAATAACCACACCTAAAACAAAAACAAAAACAAACTAAGCAAATAACTAGAACAGGAGCAGAACCACAGAAATGGAGATCACATGGAGGGTTATCAACAGGGGAGTGGGAGGAGGAGAGAGGGAGAAAAGGTACAGAGAATAAGTAGCATAGATGGTAGGTAGAAAATAGACAGGGGGAGGGTAAGAATAGTGTGGGAAATGTAGAAGCTAAAGAAATTATGACACATGGACATGAACTAAAGGGGGGAATGTGGGTGGGAGAGGGTGTGCAGGGTGGAGAGGAATGAAGAGGGGGAAATGGGACAACTGTAATAGCATAATCAATAAAAGAAAAAAAGAAAAGAAAAGGCATACAACCAAGAGTACTTTACCAAGCAAAGCTATCATTTAAAATTAATAGAGCTCAGTTGGTTGGACATTGTCCTGCAAGGCAAAAGGTTGCCTATCAATTCCTGGTTAGGGTACATGCCTGGGTCACTGGTTGGCATACATACAGTCACACATATGAGAGGCAACCAGTTGATATTTCTCCCTCTCTTTCTCCCTCTCTTTCTCCCTCCCTTCTCCTCTTTCTAAAAATAAATAAATAAAATCTTTAAAAATATAAATAAATAAAATTGAAGGAGAAGAAAAAAAAGTTTTTTTTTTTACCACCATACCAGTATTGCAAGAAATATTAAAAGTATTTCTTCAAGAAGAAAGAAACCCTGGCTGATGTGGCTTAGTTGGTTGGAGCATTATCAGTTGTGGGTTCAGTTCCTGGTCAGGGTACATAACTTGGTTGCAGGTTTGATCCCCAATCTGGACATGTGTGATCCCTGGTCTGGGCAAGTATGGGATTCAACCAATTAATGCTTCTTTCTTGCACTGATGTTTCTCTTTTCCTTCTTCTGTCTTTAAAAGCAATGAAAATAAAATGTCCTCTGATGAGAATAAAAATGTATAAGAAAAAAGAGAGAAACATAGTTACAAAGAATACAAAGGCAACAAATACACACTTATCAATAATTACTTTAAAAAGTTTTTAGATGTTTATTTATTTTTTAGAGAGAGAGGTAGGGAAAGAGAAAGGGAGGGAGAGAAACATCAATGCGTGGTTGCCTCTCACATGCCCCCTACAGGGGACCTGGCCCCCAACCCAGGCATGTACCCTAGACTGGTAATCAAACTGGTGACCCTTTGGTTAGCAGGCCCATGCTCAATCCACTGGTCTACACCAGCCAGGACCAATAATCACCTTTTTGATAATATAAAATTGTATTTTTAACAAGGGTCCTAAGGATTCTAGGTTTTGATAAAAAGTGTGGTTTAGGGTAGCTCAGTGGATTGAGTGCCGGTCTGTGAACCAAAGCATAACTGGTTCGATTCTCAGTCAGGGCACATGCCTGGGGTGTGGGCCAGGGCCAGGTCTATAGTATGGGGCATGCCAGAGGCAATTAGATATTGATGTTTCTCTCCCTCTCTCTCCCTCCCTTCCCTTCTCTCTAAAAATAAGTAAAATCTTCTTTAAAAAGTGTGGTTAGGGAAGCACTTTTAACCTTAATTGTATCAGATAACATGTACAATAAAATTAAATTAAAGGGTGGGCTGGGATGGGGTAAAAGGCAGAAAACTGTACTTGAACGATTAAAATAAAAAATAAATTAAATTACAAATAATGTCATTTAACAAAAATAATTTCCTTATATAAACTATTAATAGATACCGAAACACAATATGGTTTTAAAAATGAAATCATATGTATATAGTTGTATTCATAAAGCTAAGTACACTAATCAAAAGCTATACAACATTTTCAGCAAATCCAAATGCAAACAAATGTATTCCCCTGAATTGCATGTTTCATCGAGCATCGAAAACCACCATTTTAGGCCTTTCCTTGTACAATGTTCTGTATTCACATTCTCTGCATCTGATGTTGGACCCCTGGATTTTTTTCATATTCTATGTGACATTCTCCATGATATGTATCATTGGCTGCTGCTTTTGGGGTTGGACATCCTTCTGGGTGTCCATGGTTAGTCCTCACGTAGCTCTGAGAAACTCCCTGTTCAGTCTCAATAATCACTTTAAGTGTAAGTGGTTTAAATGCTTCGATGTAAAGACATAGAGTAGCTGAATAAAGAAGGCAAGAACCATATGTATGATGTCTAAATGAGACCCACCAGAACAAAAGACACAGACATGGACTGAAAGTAAAGGATGGGGAAAAAATTTTTTCATACAACTGGAGATGAAAAAAAGTTGAGGTAGCAATACTTACATCAAACAAAATAGACTTTAAAACAAAGGCTATAATGAGAAACAAAGAAGGACACTTCATAATCCAAGAGGTGGATAAAACCCTTGTAAACATTTATGCACCCAAAATAGGAATACCTAACTATATTTTTAAAATCTTGGTGGAGATAAAGGGAGAGATTGACAGTAATGCAGTCATAGTAGGGGATTTTAACACACCATTGATATCAATGGATAGATCTTCCAGACAGAAAATCAACAAGGAAACAGCAATCTTAAATGATATACTACATTAGAATTTAATTGCTTTCTTCAGAGCATTTTACCCACAAACAGTAGAATCTGCATTATTTTCAAGTACACATGGAACATTTTCTAGGATGAAACACATGTTAAAACACAAAACAAGTCTCAATAAATTTAAGGAGATTGAAATCCTGTCAAGCGTCTTCTCCATCCACAATGGTATGAAACTTGAAATTAATTACCAAAAATAAAAAAAAACTGAAAAACACACAAAGACATGGAGGTTAAACACATGTTACTAAACAATGAACAAGGTAACAATGAGATCAAGAAAAATATCAAAAGATACCTTAAGATAATGAAAATGAGAACATGACTCCTAAACTAGGGGACACACTCAAAGCAGTCCTAAGAGTGAAATGCAAAGCATTAGATGCCTTCCTCAAGAAATGAAACAAAACAAAAAACTCAAATAAAAAATGTGACCTTACACCTAAAAAAAAAAATGAAAAAAAGAACAACGAAGCCCAAAGTGAGTAGGAAGAAAGAAATTTACAATCAGAGCAGAAATGAAAGAAATACAGTCTAAAAAAAAAAAAAAACAAAGTAGAAAAGATCAATGAAACCAAAAGCTGGCTCCTTGAAAACATCAACAAGATTAACAAAATTTTAACTAGACTCATCAAAAGAAAAAGAGAGGAAGGGCGCAAATAAATGAAATCAGAAGTGAAAGAGGAAAAGAAATACACAGAAATACAAAAGATCATAAGAAAATATTACACACAACTAATGACAACAAATGTGATAATATGGTAGAAATGGATACATTTCTACAAATATATAATCTTCCAAAACTGAATCAAGAAGAAACAAAAAAATCTGAGCAGGCTGGATGATCCAGGTTCTGGCCAAGATAGAAGCATAGGTAGATAGGCTTCACTTCCTTGCACAAGCAAAAGAAGGATAACAACCAATTTAAAAACATAAAAACAATCAGAACTTCCAGAAAATTGAACTGTATAGAAGTCCAACAACCAACAAGTTAAAGAAGAAACATTCACCCAGACTGGTAGGAGGGGCAGAGACAGGAAGCTATGGCAGGAGGAGGTTCAATAAGGTAGCAGCTGGCAGACCAGGGAAGGCAAGTGAAGGTGCAGACCAGCATATCCCACATTCGCGTGCAGATAAGTGGGGAGGAACAACTGAGGAACAACTAGGCAGTAAGACAGACTGTACAATCCAGGGTTCCAGATGGGAAACTAAACCCTCAAAACCTATGCCTGGAAGGCCCTGGCTGGTGTAGATCAGTGAATTGAGCACGGGCCTGCAAACCAAAAGGTCACCAGTTTCATTCCCAGTCAAGGCACATGCCTAGTTTGCAGGCCATGTCCCCAGTAGAGGATGCAGTAGAGGCAACCACACATTGATGTTTCACTCCCCCTTTTTCTCTCTCCCTTCCCCTCTCAAAATCTTAAAGAAAAAAAAGAAAGTCTTCTTGCCAGATTGAAGACTGGACCTGTGGGGGTCCCACTGGAAGGGCCAACAGGATCCTAGAAAGTATACAAGCTCACCCACACCCACCCAGGAATCAGCACCTGAAAGAGCATGATCCACTTGTGGGAAGTGAGGGAAGTGACTGAAAACCAAGCAAGAGGCATTGTTTCCTCTCTGAACTCTCCCCCACATACAGTGCCACAACACAGCAAAGTGGGTTGCCCCACCCTGGTGAATACCTAAGGTTCTGCCCCTACAATGTAACAGGTGCACCAGCAAATTAAAGAGCAAATCAAAATTCCAGAAAAAGAACTAAGTGACAAGGAGATAGACAACCTATCAAGTGCAGAGTTCAAAACACATAATCAGGATGTTCACAGAAATGATTGAGTATAGATGCAAAATAAAGGAAGAAGTGAAGGCAAAGTGAAATAAAAAAATATACAGGGAACCAACATTAAAGGGAAGAAAACTGGGACTCAAATAAACGATTTGGAACAAAAAGAAGAGATAAACACTCAACCTGAACAGAATGAAGAAATAACAACAGCAAGAAATTGAAAACTTTTTTGAACAAATAATGAAGAAAAACTTCCCCGATCTGTCAAAGGAACTAGATGTGCAAGTCCAGGAAGCTCAGAGAACTCCAAAGAAATTGGACCCAAGGTGAAACACACAAAGACACATTATAATTAAATTACCCAAGATTAAAAATAATGAGAGAATCTTAATGGAGGAAGAGAAAAGGACAGAGTAACCTATAAAGGAGTTCCCATAAGACTATCAGCTGATTTCTCACAAGAAATCTTGCAGGCAAGAAGTGGCTGGGAAGTATTCCAAGTCATGAAAGGCAAGGACCTACAACCTAGACTACTCTATCCAGCAAAGCTATCATTTAGAATGGAAGGGCAGATAAAGTGCTTCCCAGATAAGGTCAAGTTAAAGGAGTTCATCATCACCAAGCCCTTATTATATGAAATGTTAGAGGGACTTATCTAAGAAATAGATGTTCAAAACTATAAACAATAAAATGACAGCAAACTCACAGTTATTAACAACCACACCTAAAAACAAAAACAAAAACTAAGCAAACAACTAGCACAGGAACAGAATAAGAGAAATGGAGATCACATGGAGGGTTATCGTAGGGGGGTAGGAGGGGGAATAATGAGGGGGAAAGGTACAGGGAATAAGAAGCCCACTTGGTAGGCATAAAATAGACAGGTGGAGGTTAAGAATAGTATAGGAAATGGAGAAGGCAAAGAACTTACATGTATGACCCATAGGCATGAACTGGGGCAGGGGGATGGTGGATGGAGAGGTGGTGCTGGTCAGAGTGGGGAGAAGGGGAGAAGAAATGGGACAACCGTAATAGCACAATCAATAAAATATACTAAAAAAAGTCAATCAACCTCCCTCACACCAAAATATGAAGTGTAAAGAAAAACTAAATAAGAGAAAGAAAAAATGTGGGATATCAAAAACAAATTAAAATATGTCACTAATCATAATAAGTATAAAGTAGCTAAATCTCTTGGTAAATGACAAAGAGGTTCAGAGTTGATTATTTTTTAAATAAGCAAATTTAGTGTATATGCTGTGTAAAACACACAAACCTGAAGTACAAGATTTTCAATTTCTTGCTTTTCCCCTTCTTCTGGCATGCCTATGCTGCAATTATTTAAAGTTGTCCCAGGGGCTGCTTACACTATTCTCATCTGGGGGAGATTCTTTTTTCTTGTTGTTCCAGTTAGTTGTTTCTTGCAACCTTATGTTCCAAATCATTGATTTGGTTCTCGGCCTTATCCACTCTACTGTTGTTTCCTTGTAAATTTTTCTTTTATTTCAGTAAGTGTATCCTTCATTTCTGACTGGGTCTTTTTTATTCTGTTGAGGTCCTCACTACGTTCCTTGAGCATCCTTATAACCAGTGTTTTGAACTCTGCATCTGATAGATTGTTTATTTCCATTTTGTTTAGTTCTTTTTCTGGAAGTTTGATCTGCTCTTTCATTTGTGGCATGTTTTTTGTCTCCTCATTTTGGCAGCCTCCCTGTGTTTGTTTGTATGTATTAGATAGAGCTGCTATGACTGTCTTGGTAGCATGACCTAGTATAGTAGGTGTCCTGTAGTGTCCAGTGGCACAGCCTCCCCTATCCCCCACACTCAAGGTACTCAAGGGGGCTGAGTACACCCTCCTCTTGTAGTTGAGCCTTGATTGCTATTGGCAAGTCAATGTGAGGGATTTACCCAGGCCAGTCAGTTGCAGGGACTGACTGTGACCACTGACCACCAACCTCAGCGCTCCGTGGAGGATCAGCTGGCCAGGGCCAGGGTGGTGGTGCTCCAATGTGGTCTGTAGCTGTCCACTGGGAGCACAGGCTCTGGGGTTTTCCACGTGTTGCTGGCAAAGGTCAGCCCCCACCTGTGTTTTGTGTGGGGCCACCTTGCCTGGGCTATAAAGCACTGAGATGGTTGCTACTTGTGTTGAGCTTGGAGATTCCCAGGTGAAGCCAAACAGTGAATCAAGGCTGGCTGATGCCAGTGGCATCCCTGGGGCCACTAGCAAGAGGTACAGGGACTTGGGGCTCACTGAGATCGGTTGTTGCTTATTTGATAAGATTTAGAAGTTGTGAAGCATGAGCCAAGACCAGCATTTATATGGAAAAGTCATGGTTAACAGTTGGGTGGGCTCTTAAACTGGGTGTGATTGGATCTTAGGGGATCTCCAGGGTTAGGCTAACAGTGTTTGCCAGGTTGGTGGAGTCTCAGATATGGCATGCGCCTGCCAGCTCTGTGGCTCTGTTGGGGAAGGGCTCAGAAAAGGGACAATGGCCTCTGCCCACCTTCCTGTCTGGGGGAAAGCTATCCCCCAGTTCTTGTCTTGACACCAGACACTTCAGTTCCTCCTTGTATGCCACTATTGCTTTTCAAGCTGCTACCCAGTGCTGGAGCTCAGAGGGAGTGAGTCTGAGTACATCAATAAGTGGGTTCTTTATGGGGAATTGCTTGGGACTCAAAAGGTTTCTTACATTGACTACATCCTTGCTAGTTTTTGCTGCCAGAAGATGTGGGGACTTATCTTCCTGGCACTGGAATCCTGGGCTGAAGGGCCTGGGGCTGGGACTCCATGCTCCCAAGATATCCCTCCCTAATTTTTATCCATCACATATGGATGTGGGTCTAGCCCATTTCACATCTCCCCTCATCCTACCAGTCTGGATGGATGTGGTTTCTTTTATTCTGTAGTTCTCCAACTTCCATTCAACTTGATCTGACAGTTCTGAGTAATGGTTGTTGTTTTCACTTAGCTTCCCAACCCCCCTCTCATCTGGCTACCATTGATTAGTTCTCTGTATCTATTAGTCTGTTTTCTTTGCTCATTAACTTTGTTCTTTAGATTCCACTATTGTGCACACCTGAAACTAATATAAATAATATTGAGTGTCAATAAATAAATGATTATTTATTCTCTTCATTCTCTCTGTCCTTAACTTGCTTTGTATATTTGATATATATTTATTTACTTTCTCCTACTCTTTTCTACATTAGATTGGATCATCATTTCCAACTCCTTACTGTCCCTCCCCATATTAGAATTATACTCCATGTGTCACCATGTGACTCTGCAAAGCCTCAGACTGTTGTCAGACAGGGACTGTGCCCGGGGTGGGTCTGCCTCAGCCAGCCTGTAGTGTATCGGTTCTTGATTTGTGCAGGAAAGATTTCCCAATACAACTCCAGGTGCTTTTGAGAGTGTGTTTATTAAAGCTGGGTACAACAAAACAAAGAACAGTGTTAGGATAGACGAAAAAACAGGACAGAGCCTAGGAGGTGCTATACTTTTGCTCCCTGGAGGAGTTATAGGAAAGGAGTGAGCCAAGGTAGGGCTGCTCTTAGCTCACTGGAAAGTAAAGGTCCAGTGACAGAAATGAGCCTTAGTGGACTGTTTTTAGCTCACTAGAAAGTCAGGGAAAAAGGAGGCTTTGGAGACAGGATCAGGGAGTAAACCTGGGATAAGAGACTGCTATCCACTGCTCCTCTGGTTTTAAGTCTCACAGGGACCCTTAGAGTTTAGGAGGAAGTAAAAAGTTCATGCCCAAGAAGGGGCATAGGTGTGCTCTACAGTGAGCACACATTGGGTCTTTGTCTTGAGGGTTTTATCTTTCTTGTGTGGGTGAGAATTTTAGATAAATATTTTAGTAGAATATTCATTAGCATTCCAGGTGTATTTAAAAAAGATATTAGTTAATTAATTATGTTTTAAAATATATTTTATTGATTATGATATTACAGTTGTCCCAATTTTTTCCCTCCCTTTTATTCCCCTCTGCCCTGCACTGCCTCTCCCACCAGCATTCCCCCACCTTAATTCATGTCCACGGGTTGTACATATAAGATCTTTGGCTTCCCCATTTCCCATGCTATTCTTAACCTCCCCCTGTCTATTTTGTGCCTACCATTTATGCTTCTTATTCACTGTACCTTTTTGCCCCATTCTCCCCCTCCCCCTTCCCTGATAACCCTCCATGTGACCTCCATTTATGTGAATATGTTCCTGTGCTACTTGTTTGCTTAGTTTGTTTTTGTTTTTATTAGGTTCAGGTGTTGATAGTTGTGAGTTTGTTGTCATTTTACTGTTCACATTTTTATCATCTTCTTTATCTTAGATAAGTCCATTTAGCATTTCATATAATAAGGGCTTGGTGATGATGAACTCCTTTAACTTGACCTTATCTGAGAAGCACTTTACCTGCCCTTCCATTCTAAATGAAAGCTTTTCTGGTTAGAGTAATCTTGAATGTAGGTCCTTGCTTTTCATGACTTGGAATACTTCTTTCCAGCCACTTCTTGCCTGCAAGATTTCTTGTGAGAAATCAGCTGATAGTCTTATGGGAACTCCTTTATAGGTTACTCTGTCCTTTTCTCTTAAGATTCTCTTGTTATTGTTAATCTTGGGTAATGTAATTATAATGTGTGTTGGGTCCAACTTAATTATGTGTGTTTCCTTGGGTCCAACTTCTTTGGAACTCTCTGAGCTTCCTGGACTTTCTGAAAGTGTATTTCCTTTGCCAGATTGGGGAAGTTCTCCTTCATTGTGTTTTCAAGTAAGTTTTCCATTTGTTGCTCTTCCTCTTCTTCTAGCAAAGGAAATAGAACCCCTATGATTCAGATATTGGAACATTGAAAGTTGTCCTGGAAGTTCTTAACCCTTTCCTCATTTTTTTGAATTCTTATTTTTTCATTCTGTTCTGGTTGAATGTTTATTCCTTCTTTCTGGTCCAAATTGTTGATTTCAGTCCTGGTTTCCTTCCTGTCACTGTTGGTTCCCTGTACATCTTCCTTCACTTCACTTTTCATAGCCTTCATTTCTTCCTCTATTTTGTGACCATACTCAACCATTTCTGTGAGCATCCTGATTACCAGTGGTTTGAACTCTGCTTTTGATAGGTTGGCTATCTCCTCATCACTTAGTTCTATTTCTGGAGCTTTGATCTGGCCTCTCATTTGGGTCATATTTTTTTTTGTCTTGGCACATCTGTTACTTAGTAAGGGTCAGAGCCTTAGGTATTCACCAGGGCAGGGCAACCCATATCATTTCATTGTGGTGCTGTATTTGGGGAGGGGTGTGAGAAGAAACAATGCCACTTGCTTGGCTCTTGGCTGGCTTTCAGTCACTCCCCCCACTATGTACAAGCAAATAGGGCCCTTTTGGTGCTTATTCCCAGGTGTGTAGTTTTGTGTATATTCTAGGACCCTGTGGATATCTCCAATGAACTCTGCTGTGAGGCTGGATTTTCTCATACTGCTGAAAACCACACAGGTTTTTACAGTCAGAGATTTTGAGGCTTATTACCTTGCCCTGGAACTCTGGGTTGTGCAGTCTGTCTTGCTCTGCAGTGTTCTTCCCAGTTATCTGCATGCAAATGTGGTACCACCTGGTTCACCAGCCACTGTGTTGCTGTGAGTCCTCTCCACCCCACCTGCCCATCTCCGCCCCTCTTAGCATTCTGGATGAATATTTCTTCTTTAACTCCTTTGTTGTCAGACTTCCATACAGTTTGATTTTATGGCAGTCCTGGCTATTTTTTGTTTTTAAATTTGTTATCTTTCTTTTGGTTGTATGAGGAGGCAAAGTTCATCTACCTATGCCTCCATCTTGGCTGGAAGTCACTATTTATTTATTTTTAGGGACAGGAAAGGGAGGGAGATAGAAAGGGAGAGAAACATCAATGTGTGGTTGCCTCTCACATGCCTGACCCCCACCCCCCAGGATCTGGCCCACAGCCCAGGCCTGTGCCCTCACTGGGAATCAAACCTGTTACCTTTTGGTTCACAGACTGGAGGTCAATCCACTGAGCCACACCAGCTAGGGTTCAGATACATTTTTAATGTGCTGATGCATTAAAATGAGAGTATATGGAAGTTGGGGATTATTCTCTTGTCAGCTTTCCTGCTTTACTTTTATTTGGGGTCTGTCTGGCTCTAATAAAGTTTTGTTATTTGTTCCCCGACTTCATTCATTTTTGGGTTCGGCTAGCACAAATGACAATAGTTGGGTCTCTGCCTTCTATTTCCATGACCAGGGTGATTTATGCTATATATTCTATGGTAAGGGAGAAGAGGAATAAACCATTTGCTCTCAATTGTCCTTAGGGAAGATAAGGACTTGCAATTCACTAGCTGGCTGTAAATTTTTCAAATTGTTTGGCCTTGTTGAATTATCTTGTCTCAGTTTCCCTACTCCATTTGCCCAGGAATTTTTCAAGCTTCTTACTATACTGCCTCAATACCACTCTGCTGCCTTGGGCATAGTATGTGGCATGTGTTGGCTAATGGAATGTAAGCAGAGGTGACTGTGACAATCCAAGTTGAAAAAATAAAAAAAACTTTATTTTTGTTTTTTTAATCATTTTTTATTTTAATTACAGTTGACATACATTATTATATTTGTTTCAAGACTGCATTCCAGTGATTAGACATTATATGAGGCCTGTCTAAAACAAGTCTGGCCATTGTTAATATTATGAGAACAGTTTGCATGACATTGATGTAAGCTGGCAGCCAAAGAGAGGGGAACTGGAATGTGCATGTGTGATCAATGAAACCTCACTATACTAGTGGGGGTGGTAGATACTGTTGAGTGAGCGTGTGTACTGTGTGGCTGTCGCATTAAAGATGACTGAGCAAGTAGAGCAACAAATCTGCATCAAATTTTGTGTTAAGCTTCAACATTCCTCTGCAGAAACTATTTGGATGATTAAGAAGGTCATAGCTATGGGAAACTGGTGATTGGCAGCTTCATCAGGACAATGTGCCTACTTATGCATCATGTCTTGTGCAGAGTTTTTTGGCAAAACATCACATCATCCAGGTGGCTCAGCTCCACTATAGCCCAGATTTGGGACCCTCTGATTTCTGGCTTTTCCCAAAACTAAAATAGCCTTTGAAAGGGAAGAGATTTCAGAGCATTGATGAGATTCAGGAAAATACAACAGGGCAGCTGATGGTAATTGGGAGAACTGTGGGAGGTCCCAAGGTGCCTACTTTGAAGGGGACTGAGGCATCATTGTCCCATGAACAGTATTTCTTGTATCTTATATTTTCATCAAAAAGTCCCTCTATTTTTCATAACATATGGCTGGATACCTTCTGGACAGACCTCATATAACTAAGTGATCATTCTGATAAATCTCATGCCCATCTGACACCATACATAGTTATTAGAATATTATTCCTTATGCTGTGCTTTATATCCCATGATTATTCTGTAAAGTCAATTTGTACTTCTTAATCCCTTCCCCTTTTTCACCCATCATCCTGACCCCCTTCCCATCTGGCGACTGCCAAACTGTTCTCTGTATCTATGAGTCTGTTTTTGTACTGCTCATTCATTTATTGTTTTTTATTTTTATTTATTTTAAAGTATATTTTATTGATGATACTATTACAGTTTTCCCAATTTTTCCTCTTTATCCCCACTCTGCCCTGCACCCCCCCCAACCCTCCAGCATTCCCCCACTTAGTTCATGTCCATGGGTTGTACATATAAGTTCTTTGATTTCTCTGTTTCCTATACTATTCTTAACCTCTCCCTGTCTATTTTATGCCTACCAATTACGCTTCTTATTCACGGTACCTTCCCCCCATTCTTCCCCTCCCCGCACTGAAAACCTTCTAAGTGATGCCTGTTTCTCTGATTCTGTTCGTGTTCTAGTTGTTTGCTTAGTATTTGTTTTTTATTTCTTTAGGTTTACTTGTTGATAGTTGTGTTTGTTGTCATTTTGCTGTTCATAGTTTTTGTTCTTCTTCAATTTCTTAGATAAGCCCTTTTGACATTTCATATAATAAGGGCTTGGTGATGATGAACTCCTTTAATTGACCTTATCTGAAAAGCACTTTATCTGCCCTTCCATTCTAAATGATAGCTTTTCTGAATAGAGTAATCTTGGATGGAGGTCCTTGCCTTTCATGATTTGGAATACTTCTTTCCAGCCCCTTCTTGCTTGCAAGATTTCTTGTGAGAAATTAGCTGACAGTCTGATGGGAACTCCTTTGTAGGTAACTGTCTCCTTTTCTTTTGCTGCTTCTAGAATTCTCTCCTTCATTTTAATCTTAGGTATATTTATGATGTGCCTTGGTGTGTTCCTCCTTGAGTCCAACTTCTTTGGGACTCTGAGCTTTCTGGACTTCCTGGAAGTGTATTTCCTTTGCCAGATTGGGGAAGTTCTCCTTCATTATTTTTTCAAATAAATTTTAAATTTCTTGCTGTTGTTGTTCTTCTTCTGGCACCCCTATAATTTAGATATTGGAACATTAAACATTGTCCCGGAGGCTCCTAAGCCTCTCTTCATTTTTTTTGAATTCTTGTTTCTTCATTCTGTTGCAGATGGATGTTTATTTCTTCCTTTTGCTCCAAATCATTGATGTGAGTCCTGGTTTCCTTCCTGTCACTGTTGGTTCCCTGAATATTTTGCTTTATTTCACTTTGGTATCTTTCATTTGTTCTTTCATTTTTTTACTAAGCTCAATCAGTTCCATAAGCATCTTGATTACCAGTGTTTTAAATTCCACATCAGATAGGTTGGCTATCTCCTCATTGCTTAGCTCTTTCTCTGGAGTTTTTCTCTATTCTTTCATTTGGGCCATATTTCTTTGTCTCAGCGCACCTGTTAAGTTGTAAGGGAACAGAGCCTTAGGTAACTGGCAGGGCAGGGCAGCCTTCTTTGCTGCATTGTGGTGCTGTGGGGGAGGGGTCAGAGAGGGAAAAATGCAGCTTGCTTGCTGGGCTCTAGCCCCAATTTCCAACAAACTTGTGTGAGACTGGGGGTTTCTCCCACCATGGCAACCCCTGCCATAGTCCACAGTCAGCTCTGAGTCTCAGTTTCCCGTTCAGTCAGACCTGCCCGCACGGTCTGCCCCCTTGCCCCAGTTTCTCTACATCAGCCCGTCTCTCTCCTACCAGTCTGGTTGGTCTGGTTGACTGTTTCTTTAATTCCGTGGTTGTCAGAGTTTCATGCAGTCTGATTTTCTGGCACTTCTGGTTGTTTATTGATTTTAGATCAGTTTTTATCCTCCTTTTGGTTGTGTGAGGAAGTGAAGGGTTTCTACCTATGCCTCCATCTTGGCCAGAACTTTGTTTTTTAGATTCAATTGTTGATAGATATATATTTACTGCCACTTTATTGCTTATATTTTTTATCTTTTGTTTTCTTCTTCTTAAAGAAGACCCTCTGACATTTCGTATAGTACTGGTATGGTGGTGATGAATTCCTTTTGCTATTTCTTGTCTGGGAAGCTCTTTGTCTGTCCTGTGAATCTAAATGACAGCATTTCTGGGTAGAGTTATCTTATTTGTACATTGTTGCTTTTCATCACTTTCAATATTTCTTGCCAATCCTTTCTGGCCTGTAAAGTTTCTGCTGAGAAATCAGCTGGCAGTCTTACAGGAACTCCCTCGTATGTAATGAACTGCTTTTCTCTTGCTGCTTAAGAGTCTCTCTTTGTCTTTAAACTTGTGCATTTTAATTATGATGTGTCTTTGTGTGGGCCCCTTTGGGTTCATATTGTTTGGGACTCTCTGCATATCCTGGACTTGTATGTCTATTTCCTTCACTAGGTTAGGGAAGTTTTCTTTCTTTTTTTTTTTTCCAATAATTTTCAAATGTTAGAACACATGAAGTTACTGCAGAGGTTCCTTACATTATCCTAATTTTTTATTTTTCCTTTTTATTGTTTTAATAGGGAATTTTTTTGCTTCCTTATATTTCAAATCACTGATTTGATTCTTAGCTTCATATACTCTACTGTTGATTTCCTATAAATTATTTTTCATTTTAGTTAATACATCTTTTATTTCTGACTTGTCCTCTTTTATGTTGTTGAAGTTCACACTAAGTTCAAGTAATCAGTGTTTTGAATGCTTCATCTAGTAGATTGCTTGTCTCCATTTTGTTTAGTTCTTTTTCTGCAGTTTTGTTCTGCTCTTTCATTTATGACATGTTTCTTTGTCTCCTCATTTTGGCAGCTTCCCTGTGTTTGTTCCTATTATTAGTTAGATCTGCTATATCTCCTGGGCTTGGTAATGTGCCTTAATGTAGTAGGTTCCCTATAGGGCCCAATGGCACTGCCTCCCTCATCACCCAAGTTGTGCCCCACCATGTGGGTTGAGTACAGGTGTGCCCCCATGTGGGTTGAGTATACTATCCCTTTGTAGTTGTTTTTTTTATTGCTCTTGGCACATAAATGGGAAGTATTTACCCCAGGCCAATTAAATGCAAGGACTGGCTGCAAACACCAACCACCATGGAGGATTAGCAGTGCAGGAGTGTATCTCACAGAGCAGAACTTACAACAGGGCTCTGGTGCCCACTAAGTCTGCCCCTTGAGTGTCATTTGTGGAGGTAGTTGGGTAATGGTACTTCGGCATTGTCTGAAGCTGTCCACCATGCGCGCTGACTCTGGGGCCTCCCCAGGAGATGCTGGCCAAGGTCAGGTGCCACCTGTGTTTTGCCTGGGGTTACCCAGCATGAGATACAAAGCAATCTACAGGTAACTGCTATTTGTGCTGAACTTGAAGGTACCCAGATGAGGCCAAGCTATGAACTAAGGCTGGCTGCTGCTAGTGCCCAGCTGGGGGCCAATTTGTGAGAGGTATGGGGCATGCTGAAGCCAGATGCTGCTTGTTTGAGAGATTTTAGGGAAATCTGAAGGATGAGCCAGGACAGATTATTTGTATGGAAAAACAACTGGAAATAGCTTGGGTGGGCTTGAAAGTTGGGTGGGTCTAAGACTCAAGGAATCACCAGGGTAGGGAAAACTGTGACCCAGACTGATGGAGTCTCAGATATGGCACCTGCCTGCCAGTTCTGTGTAGTGGGGCTGCAGGGGTGGGAGGGAGGGTAGGAAGAGCTCAGAAAAGGATCAATGGTCTCTGCCGGCACTTCTGAGAGAAAGCTGCCCCCCAAGCTCTTGCCCTTATGTCAGACAATTTAGTGTCTCTGGTGCCTTTTAAGCTGCTGCCCCAGCACTGGAGCTCAGAGAGACTGAGTCTAAGTAAGCCTGTGCATGTCCTTTAAGAGGAACTGCCTGTGACCAGCTGCTTGTCTCCCTCAGCCTCAATCCCTGCTGGTTTTTAGAGACAGGAGTTAATGGGACCTCTCTTTCTGGCACTGTAACCCTGGGCTGGGATTTCCAGTGTGGGGCTGGGACCCCTCACTCCTTAGCTGGAACCTCCACAGCTGAGATATCCCTCCGATTTCTATCTGCCACACATGGGTGTGGAATGAGCCTGTTCCCATCTTTGCCCCTTCTATCATTCTCAATGCAGCTTCTTTAAATCCCTAGTTGTAAGATTTCCATTCAGCCAGATTTTAGGCAGTTCTTAATGATGGTTATTCTGTAGTTTAGTTGTAACTTGGATATAGTTGCAGGAGGGGGCGAGTACCACATTTACCTTCACTACCATCTTGGCCAAAATTCTCCTTGAACGTTTTATATGAGTCTATTTTCTCTCCTTTCTTAATATACCATTTATACTTTTTTTTTTGTTTTTCAGGGCTTTCCCTAAGGTTTATAAAATACATTTACAACTAATTCAAGTCCACTTCAAATAACACTATACTTCATGAGCAGTAAAAGCCTTATAACAGAGTATTTCCAAATCTTTCCTCACATCTTTTATAACATTGCTGTCACTTATTTCACTTATCCATAACCAAATACATTGTTGTTACTATATTGAACAAACTATTATTTGTTAGATTGAGAATTACGAAAAATAGCCCTGGCCAGGTAGACTTGGTTTGTTGGCACATCATCCTTTACACCAAAATGTTGCAGGTTCCATCCCCAGTCAGGGTACGCAGGTCAGGTGCAGGTTTGATCCCCAACAGGGCACATTTGAGAGGCAACTGATTGATATTTATCTCTCACATTGAGATTTCTCCCTCCCTTCCTCTCTCTAAGAATCAATAAACTTATCCTTGGGTGAGGATTAAAAAAAAGAAAAATAATTTAAAAAATAAAATTTACATTTTAATTGGAATCACACTTAATCTACAGGTTGTTTTAAAAAATCCTTACAATATTGAGTCTTGTTACTCATGAACATTGCATATTTACATCTGGTCCTTCTTGTATCTTTCAAAAATTTAGTATTTTTCTATATGAAGTTCTTGTATGTTTTCTATTGGGTTTATTCCTAGGATCATGTAATTGTTGACTCCTATTAGATGAAGCATGCATTGACACAAGGCAATGTTATCTTTTTGGCTGGAGTTGTTTCCTTGCAACTACCAAAGTCTTGTCTAATACAGATAAAGCAACATGAAATGTTGATTGGAGGGCTCAAAAGACACATCATCTTGAAGGAAAAGACTAGAATACCAGGGCATTGGACAATAGAGCAATTTTGAAAAATTAAAAGGAGGAAAATGACATAATCTGACTTGCAGTTTAAAAGGATAACTCTAGAAGACTCAAGGCATATGTATCAGGATCCTGTCTTAAGTTCAGAGGAGATGTGACAGGTGTATACAAAGACAGGGGCAGTGCAGATGGAAGGTGTAAATGGATCTAAGAGTTATTCATATAGAGCGGGCATGACTTATATTCTGCAGATATGAGTGTAAATGAGATCACTGAGAAAAACATATAGAAGAGGAAAGAAAATAAACCCTTCAGAATGACTGGTTATTGGGTGGGAGTTTGCTACAGTTGTGAGACAGGTTGAGAAGCATGAAAGATGTAGGAGAAAACTCAGGGAGGAATGTCACAAAAGTCTGGGAAGAAATACTTTCAAAGGAGGAGTGATCAAAATCTCAAAATACAAGGAAAGGCCTAATGTTTTACACTCTTATCGAGAAACGTCCCTTGATTTGGCAACATGTCAGTTATTGTTGGCCTCAGTGGGCCCTTTCATGAGTACTGGGTGAGAAGTGGAGACAAACTTGCAGTTGTTTCAGGCAACTTGACTGAGAAAAAGCAGGACTGAGAGTTTTTAATTTAAAAAGCAGGACTGAGAGTAAAGACAGGGGAAATTGTGCCCATTTGTATGCTGAGAGAAAGAAGCCATCCACAAGGAAGTGGTTTGGTAGGAAATGGACTCGAAACCAAATGCAGCTCAGAACCCAGCTTGACTGCATGTCTGAATGCGGTGTCCAAGAGCAAGATGTCCGGTGCAGTGTTGGGCAGTGGCCGACGGCTCCATGTGGTGTAGGGCAGAATTAACTGGGTGAGCTTGGATCCATATCCCTTAAGTACAAGTCCTGACTCAGCCTAGCTGTGTAACCATGAACACCTCATTTAAACTCTGTTTACTTATCTCTCAAGTGAGGAAAATGCTGATACATACCTCACTGGTTGGGAGGAGGTTTAAAGAAGTTAACATCAGCACCTGAAACAGCGAGCACATAAAAACGTCAAAGTGCTTTTGTTCTGCTGGATGTATCTCCACAAGTATCTTTCTTTGTTCAAATTTCTGACTTATGAGAGTCTAGATATCCATCCATAGTTTTCTCTGAATTTCCATGTTTGAATTCTCTTTCACAGATTACAGATACCCCCACTGCGCTCCCCTGTCACGTCCAGCAGCACACCCACACTGCACGGATGCACCCACTCCCCTGCCTACATCTGCCTGCCAGCTGGTCTGTCTCCTCTCACACACCTTTTCTGAGTGGGTTCCAAGACATCCCTTTCTAATTTGCTATAAAGTAAGCCATAAAGAATTTATTAACAATGAAGAAAAATCACAGCTAAGTATCAGATATCCAGAGGAAATGAATTCTTAGAAGTGGTTATTTTGGGAAGGGACTGGGACTAGGGATATAAATAATATTTCATCTAAAAAAAGCTGAAGGAAACATGACTATTAAGATGTGATAAAGTTGGTGGTGGTTATACTGTGTGTGACATTCGCTACATTTTTATGTTTGAAATATGTGAAATCATAAAAAATAAACATACTCAGAAGAACCTATGCACCGCAATGTTCACAGCAGCGTTATTTACAATAGCCAGATGCCAGAAATAGCCTAAATGCCCATCAATAAATGAAGGGATAAAAAAAAACTGTGGTACATTTATATGATGGAATACTACACCACAAAAAGAAAGGAGCCCCTACCATTAATGACAGCATGGATGGAACCGGAGGGCATTATGCTAAGTGAAATAAGCCAGGTGGTAAAAGACAAATACCATACGATCTCACCTATAAGTGGAACCTAATCAACAAAACAAACAAGCAAGCAAAATAGAAACAGAGACATAGAAATAAAGAGCAAACTGACAGTAACCAGAGGTGAGGGGGAGGGGGACAATGGTGGAAAGAAAGAGAAGGGTCAAGGAACAGGTATAAAGGACACGTGGACAAAGACAATGGTGGGGGGAGGATTGAATGTAGATGAGGGGGAAGGGTAGGTTGGGAGTGACAGTGGGGGAAAAATGAGAACTGTAACTGAACAATAAAAAAATAAATTAAAAAAACATACTGTGGTAGGGAAGACATAACATGGATGTGGTTAGAGTACAATAATTACTGCCAAAATAAGGAAGGTTTATTGACAAAATGCAGGAACCCACATACTCACATACACACACATTGCTTCAGAAAGGATTTTTAAAAACAATTGTGGGGACTGAAAATTTATATATAAAGATAAAACTAATGAAAAAACTAAACAAATAAACATTTTATTGAAATGAGTTGATATGGATTTATGTTATACATATACCAACAGTTTATATAAAAAGATACTAATTTTTAAAACTTCAGAGTTTATTTATTTATAAAGGAAAAAATACAGAATGATTTTAATAGACAAAGCACCCAATTCCTACTTTTCTTTCTCAGTGGAAAAAAAACTTATATGACACACAATTGTTATGGCCTAATCTTACAAATGCCATTGACAAAAGGCATAAAAATCTAAATTTTAGAGTGCTAATAATGTCAGTAGGCATGCATATCTACTTATATAAATTCAGTTTACACCACATAATCTTTTCTTCACCCTTTGCCAGTACCCTTCGGCTCCCATCACTCCCTCGCTGACCCCCCTCTAGCACTGTGGAGCGCCTGTACCTAAGTCCTCTGCCACCCGTCCCTGTGCTAGTCTACTGGGGTGACCTGAAAACACTAGACTCCAAGAAGGAAAGGGTACCTGGCACATGGCCTCAACTCTTACCAAGGAGAAGGGCTGAATGTTCTCCCAGCCTCCATTTACTCCTTTACTTTTATTCCCACTAGGTCTGCTTTGCATCCTTGCGAGATTTACAGGAGAGCAGCACAGACTTTGTGCCCTATTAGTGGAAAGAGGAAACGAGTCTGGGCACTTCTCCACCCCCTGGTGGTGCCCAGAGAACACAGGTAGCCTGGTGTAGTGTGGCTGTGGGCAGGGCACACAGTCCAGGGGAAGGGAGCGGAGGTGGGGAAGCACTGGGACAGAATGTGCTGCTGTCGTGGTCAGCAGTTCGAGGTCTGATGATCTTTGGGCTCACAGGAGCAGAGGTGAAGGTTGGAAACAGCACATCCCATCACTGAAGTGTTTGATCAGGCCACACAGAGTGTTTTTTAATTATAAAAATAACATTAAGCAAAATATTTACAACAGGAATAAGAAATCATAGAACCTACTGCTTTAACACAAATGGTTTTATGGTTGGGTCCTTCACTGACTTGACACGGCCTTGTGGCTGATCTTTTCATTTACCATTACCCCAAACAACAGCAACGCGGCAGTTATGATCAAGGATGCAGGGGCAAACCGAAGTATGGCAGCACTCATGCAGGGCCCTTGCCTGGGGCAATCCCACAGATTCTCTGGGTGATGGAGGTAACGGGCTCCTCTGGTGGGTGCAGGTGGTGTCTCTCTAGGCCAGAGCCCTGGGCATGGCTCCTCTGGACCCTGTGAAAACCCCATTCCCAAAAGGGCTCTGTAGGTAGAAGGTGCCCAGCCTGTCCCTAAAGAAACAGTGCAAGAAGGCAGGGCTGGCCTACCTCCAGCCAGGTCCTCAAAGGAGAATGACAGAGGGACTGAAGGATGCTGTTTAAGGGCCAAATTTTACTTAGATCCCTTCTTAGGCCTGCCTTCTGCAAGTTTCTGAGTCCACAAGCCTGGAAACTTCCTGAAAGAAATGCCTGAAAACCTCTCCACTGTCTTTCTGTCTCAGAACCAGGAAAAAGAACCGAATTAACAGTGAAAGAAACCCTCATGCGAACAGATGCTGCCCAAGATTGCCCAGCGTGGGCTGCACTGTTGCCTCTGAACACGAAACCACCAGGGGGCAGCCTGGGTCCACCAGGAGCCACCTCCTCCTGGGGAAAAAACTGTCACTTGTGCAAAGGCTCTCTTCCAAAGCCACACACCCACCTCCTAGACGCCCAGGGCTTTCTTCCCATGGTCTCAGCTGTGCCATCAGTTCTCTGAAATGATGTCATTGGACTGAACATGTGTGGGAAGATGGAAGTTGCTGGCTTTCTGGGGAGTTGAGCAGGGCCTCTTGGGACCAAGTCCTTCATATTCAACACCCATCACAGTGCCAAGATCATAATGTGTGTCCTATAACATTTAAATAATGGTTGCATGAAATTGAAGTAACAAGAAACCCAAAACGGAAGGAAAGCTCTTCTTTGGGGAGGAAATGTGTAAATATGCACAGAGGAGTGGGTATTCCAGGCGAGGCTGGGTCTGGAGCTCTTGCCACTGCCTGGGACTTCTTTAAATCCCTATATCTTCTTCCATATATAGAAGCCTGGGAGGTTAAGTGACCCCCCAACTTGAAGGGAAGTGACTAGAGGGTGGGGGTATGCATATGGACTACCTGTGAGGGTGGAAGGGACAGGACAGCACAAAGGCCTCTCAGCCCTCAATTTGCAAGATCCCTCCAGGGGCTGACACTGAGCCTCACCTCTCTCAGGTGCAGAAGGCCAGTCCTGGCAGCTCCCCTACCCCAGGGCCACTCACTTTTTTTTTTTAACCCAGGTAATCCATGGTCATTGTAGAAAAATGCCACATCACTCTTTATTGGATACCAGCAGCAGTCCCCTTCTCTCAGGCACAGCGGCACATGGGCAAGGGCTCCAACCCCCAGCTGGGATGCGGTGGGAGCCCGGCCCCGCCACCACTCTTCTAGGGCCAGCACCCTCCTCGGTGCCCGGCACTGCTCGGTCAGGTCCGTTCAAACTCCTGCTCACAGTAGCCTACACTGATGGGCTGGGCCTGGACACCTCGCCTGCAAGAAAATGTGTGGAAACAGGGTGAGAAGCGCCACTCAGATGGGGTTCAGACTTAGGCCTTAGCAACACCTTCACCACAACCAACAGTCTTCCCTCCCTTCCCCCATTTCAGCGGGTGGCAAACTGTCCCTGTACTCCAGTTTACTCAGAGCTCACTTCCAGAGAGTCTCACTTGGCATGGGGCCAAGAGTTGGCAAGAATCTCACATTCTGAACATGTGCTCCAGGTAAAATTCTCATACAGGAACACCTAGGAACTTTGGGGAGCACCTCCCTATTTCTAACCTGCCTGTCTCTGTACCCTAGTCCCAGATACTCAGTTCCTTTAGAAAAGAGGGAGATGCCTGAGGGGTACCCTGTACTCTTGGCCCAGTGAGGCCCCCCACACCGAAACAAGGACTCTTACAATGCCGTGACTGTGGTGGTGGTGCGGGGGGGACTGAGGTGCTGCCAATCCCCATGAGCATGAAAACCTGTTTTAGTCTCAGCCTCGCCCCTAGGCATGCCTCCTTCATTATCCAAATGAGCAATATGCTTAGAGACTCAAGGGAATCCCACCATGCTTGGCTCTCGGCCTGGGGCTCTGCTCTGCACTGCGCTGTATCCTTCAGGTCCTCAGACCCAGTCGATGGATCAATCAGGAAAATGACTATCTTATACAGTCACGAGAGCCCGTAAAAGCATGGCTGAGTATAAAGTTGGCCTGGTTCTAACCCTGCCTCTAAGTGACTTTCAGCAAGTTACTTAACCTCTCTGTGCCTCAGATGCCTCTCTCTAAAAGGGGGATAAAACTATATCTAATACTATATGGGGCTGTGGTTAAGGTTCAACGAAATAATAATGCCTGTAAAGGACTAAGCACCGTGCTTACCACGTAGTGAGCCTTTGTAAGCGTTAGCTATTACTGAGTGTTCTTTCCCCATCAGTAAGGAGTCCCAATCCCCTGACCTTCCCACCTCCTTGGCGAGGCCCCACAGCCTGCTTACCTCAGCAGCTCACAGCGGAAGTGTGCCAAACGTTTAACTGCAAAGTCTAGGTCAGTCACCACCTTGTTGCTCCACAGCCTCTCGGCAATAGCCCCTGCTCTGGGCCTGGAGGAAAGAGGGCATACACCAGTTGGACCCTGGATTCCCTGCAAAGGGGTGGGACACCCACAGGCTACTGGCTCTTGTTTAGGCTCAGGGCCAAGGGATGTGACCAACACCTTGTTCAGAGCAACAGCCTGGCTGAAGGGTTTCCAGGGACCTCAAGGCTCAGCTCAGACTTCATTAAATGTGGACAGTGATCCCACTCTTCTTTCCCACAGGTGTGGCAACCATAGTCTTAAAGACATCCTGAACTGTTACTGACTGTGGTGGCAGTGGCAGTGGCAGTGACCGGAGTGAAAATGTCAACTTCATACCGCTCAGGCTCGGTGAGGCTGCTGGGGAGAGAGTCTAGGGAAGTCTCACTACAAGAATCATGGTCATCCGGGTTGGATTTTGAACAAGTCACCTCGTGTGTCAGGCCTCATCACTCTACCTCTACCCTACATAACCTAATAGGTTGTTGGAGAAGCAGAGTGCAAGCCAGGTGAGCAGTGTGTCTTACATACAAACAGGAGGATCACTGCAATGCCCCTTTTCTCTGAGGCCTCAAAGGAAAGGACTAGTCTATAAGGGAGACCGCATGCCCACAGACCCAAGCCTCCATGTCCTCAGAAAACCCTTACCAGAGCCTGGGGACCAGGTTTGTGCTGTCCACATACTCTCCCCACATACAGGCCTCACCACCAATCACCAGAGCCTTCTGCTCAGGGCTGCCTAAGAGAGAACAGCAGTGACAGACAACTCTAGGGTTTCCCTTCTGCCACCTTCTCCTCAGACAGACTGTTTCATCACCCAACCTGAAATACCAGCCCAGACCCTCCTGCCTCCCCACCGTGCCCCAGCCCAGCCTACTCTAGTCAGCAAGGAGAGTGCCCTGTTTTTACCTTCAAATGACAGGGGATCCACCATGTAAAAGTCCTCCCAGTCAGGGCCATAACTTATGCGGTTCAGGTACCAGGGGGCAGAGAGCAGGGCCCGGAAACCGGCTTGGGTGATCTTTTCCAGCTCCTTCAGATAGCTTACTGGTACCTCTGCTCGCCACACCTGGATGATTGTGTCTGGTCGAACCTGTCACAAAGGTCAAATGGTAGAATGACACACAGCCGAGGAGCTTCCTGGGTCACATTGTTAAGCATACCATCAGGCCAGGGGATGTGGACCCTTCTGCTCTCCAGCAGCTCCTGACCATGGAGCTCCTAGCCCAGAGTGGTGGAGGTCAAGGGTTCCACAGGTGGCAGGAGAGCTCCCTGCTGTTTCCTCCCTGTCTTTCTCCACACTGAGATGGTAATCCTGGCTGTGAGCTACCGGAGACAAGCAGTGGGGCCCAGGAGACTCATCAGAAGCTACCATGTCAAGAGCTTCCAGATGTTTCTGAGGATGGGACAAGGTTCCCACAGAGCCCTACATATAGCAGGAGGCTGGGATCTTACTGATCAGCAATGAAGAAGAAGGCAACCTTGCTTTTGTAGACCTGCAAGACCCTAGTCTATGACTCAGACAAGAACACCCGATCCACTATGCCCGTTTCAGGAATCCCAAGTAACTTAGCAGCAGAAATAACTTGCACAGTCTATAGTGAGGGAAGATAGATAGAGGCTCCAAAACCCACACCCAGACCCCTTCAACCTTTCTAAGGGGGAAAGGAGAGATAGCTCTAAGTGCTCTGAACATTAGGGCCTAATCCAAATTGGGAGGATCAGTCTGTGCAGAGGCAGGTAGAGGCTGGGAGCCCATAGGGAGGCACTGAAGGTAGCTCCTTCTCTCTTTGCCTCTGGCTCACCTTTACTTTATTATCAAACACCTCCTGCCACACCACGTAGCCCTTGCCATAGGTAGAGACGATGTCGAGCAGCCTGGAGAGTAAAGAGAGCGTCTGCTCAGCTCAGGCCGCGGGCTGTCGGTGCCAGTGCTCTAGGGGTTGAGCCTAGCTAGGGGCCCGTTCCTGATTAAGCAGTGTCTTCCCCCATTTGGAACTGACCACTCCAAACCTGAAAATAGAGGACAAGGGACTTTTTTTAAGGGGCTCAGAGAGTGGTCAAGCAGTATGGTCCCCTACAGGAGGCGACCCAAGGGACTCTGCCCACCCTCCTTCCTTCCTCACATCTGGATGTAGAAGGACTCCAGCTGTTTGAAGTCATTACCAAAGCCTTTCTTCTTCATAAAGGCCCGGATGTCTGGGTTCGATCTCCTAAATCCCGAGAGAAAGTGAAGATTAATTCTTTTAACATTCTAAAAGCCCAAAGTTTAGGGATTAGTCACCTGGCTTCCCACAACTTCCCTTTTCACCTGAAATAACAATCAGCTAAGGATCTCAGAGGCTGCAAATATGGAAGGTGTGGGCGAACAAACTGTATAAAGGAGCCGTTGACATGGGCTGGGGAAGTCTGAGCCTGGACCTGAACAGCTTTAGTTCAAACTCTCGGAGAGAACACATACTGATCTCTCTGGATTATGACATGTGGCTCCAAGGTCTTGAGGCCCGGGCCTCTGGCACATCCTAGCCCCCGCCCCAGGCATATTCTGTCTTTCCCTTAATATTCACTCTCTGTTCAGTTGGAGACAAGTGTTGCTGCCATTCCCTTGCCCAACAATGTCTATATTTTGATCACTTTTTCTCTTGGAATGTGCTTCCCCTCTTCTATGTCTTGAAAAAGCCAAACTACTTTCCCAGATCCAGTTCTAGTGCCCGCTTCTCAAAGAAGCCCCTCAACCTCTCTTGAGCTAAGGAGACCTGAGGATTCGGGACGCACAGTTTAACACTAACCAGACACTGCCGTCTACCAGTCTCAAGTTCCTCTGTATCCTGACTCTTCAATAGGCTGTTTTAAACCTTCAAAATCAGAGGTTATTTTTCCCTCTCCTGGATTTTAACAAGATAATTCTGTGCCTAGAGCTGGTTTTCCCATAAACATCTCAAGGTTATTTATGGGAAATATCCTTAAGAGGAAGGGGAGTTTCACATTCACAGCCTTGCCAAAATCAGGCAGGGCCTCTCTATACCTGGAGAGAGGAAAGGCCCAAGTCCTGAGCCATCTGGACTGAGACAAAATGCTGTCTCAGGGGTTAGTCCCTGAGAAACACCTGAGACAGGGAGCCTGTCAGGGGCCAAGCTCTATTCTGAGCAAGCAGTTCGTGAGGCCGGGATGGGAAGATCAAAGGGCTCATACCAGCAGGTGAAGTCAACCTCATCTCCTCCAAGGTGAAGATAAAAATCCGGGAAGACAGAACTGATCTCCAAGAAAAATGTGTTCATGAACTCATAGGTACTGTTGAGAATGGGATTCACTGGTCCAAAGGTGCCAGAGGGCTGAGACCCAGAGTAACAGGGAGTCAATAATCCAGAGACACCTAAGCCAGTAGAGAACCCACACAAGTATCACAAATACATAGACCCCCATGCATAGTCACATACATAAGGACATTAAGTCACCCCAAGATAGGGGCGTCAAACTCATTTTCCCTGAGGGCCACATCCGCCTCATGGTGGCCTTCAAAGGGCTGAATATAATTTCAACTCCTTAACAGTTAAGGAGTAGTTACATTTATACAGTCCTAAAGTTATTTCAGCCCTTTGAAGGCAACCTCGAGGCTGATGTGGCCCCCAGGGAAAATGAGTTTGACACCTCTGTCCTAAGATAATCACATCATAAACATTATGCTCACACAGGTAGAATTACTCATGGACTCAAAGACACTGGTGATCATGAGTGCTTACTCATAATCAAAGAAATACAAATAGCCCTGACTGATATGGCTCAGTGGGTTGGGCATCATCCTGAGAACTGAAAGACTGCTGTTTCAATTCCTGATCAGGGCACATGCCTGGGCTGTGGACCAGGCCCCTGAATGGGGGCATGTGGGAGGCAACCGATCCATGTTTCTCTTGCACATAAATATTTCTCTCCCTCTCTTTCTCCCTCGCTTCCCCTCAGATAAATAAATAAAATCTTAAAAAAAAAAAAGACATACAAATATATCCACAATCATAGTCAAGACTGGGTTTATAGCCAGACAACTGTTAGCACACACACTCTTGCCTTGACACACTACTTCCAGCAGGGGTCACCCACGCTCTCAAAGGCTGCTCTCATACTGCCTTTAGGCAGAAAAGTAAAGCCAGTTCAGCCAAACTGGCAAAATCTTTCACTCAAGGGTGTGACAGCCTGCAGGTGCATCATTAAGCACGACCCATGGATATGAACAATGGTGTGGGAATTGCCTGGGGGAGTAGGGGGTGCTAGATGGAGGGGGGCAGAGGGGGAGGAAAAATTGGGACAACTGTATAATCAATAAAATATAATTTTAAAAGAAGAAAAAAAGACAAGGACATCTAAGAAGAATTTGTCCGTATTTTAATAGTAAGAAGTGGCCTCCTTTGCCCAAATAAGTTCTGCCTATCTAAATTCCCAGGTGGAAGAGGTTGACAGAAAACATTCTTCCAGTGACCAAGGGCGGGGCATGCCACATCCAAGTGCTGATGTCCTAGAGCCCTCAGGAGAGGAGGAGCAGATTTCCTCCAACCCCTGGCATTATTCTTACCTCTTCCCCAGGACAGAGTGTGGCCAGGAGTGTCAAATTCTGCCAACACACGGATACCCCGAAGCCGCGCGTATTCAATCACCGTCTTCACATCCTGCGCTGTGTAGATATGGGTAGCCGGGTTGTAGGATCCCTGAAAGGCGCACACACACACCCTTAAGGATCTCGTTTCCTGAAGGTTAGCAGATTAGAAGATACTAAAAATGCCTCCAAGACTCCCTGGATATCAGAAAATCTACCCACAGTCCTTTGGTATCAGGGGCTATCTTTATGGAACTTGTTCACAACTTCCTACAAGCTATCATATCTATTGTTTTGTCTCCATGTCACAATGCCAGTGAGACAAACAAAGGAGGTATTATACCCACCTGAAAGAAAATAAATAAACAAATAAAAAGTAAATGAGACCAGGAAAGATGATCTCCTGTGACCTTTGAACCCAGGTCTCCTAACTCCAAATACAGCTCCCTTCCTGAGCCAGTTTGTCCCTGAAACTGGCTGGATAGGAGGACAGCTGGTGCCCTGCTCTCCAGCAGCACCACAGCTAGGCTCAAACATCATCCTATAAGCTTGGTCAAGGTGAAATCAAGACATACCTCTCTGGCGAGCTCTGGAAAAGTGAAACTTTCATATGGGAAGGAAGGGTCATCAACCAGATGCCAGTGGAACACATTGAATTTATTGTAGGCCATGACATCCTGTAAGTCAGAGCACACACTGTGAACTCATCATAGGCTTTCCAGTACAGCCTCAAACCTGGGAAGCTGGGCAGACTTTCAGACTGCCCCACACCCCCTCAGTCTGCCCCAGCATCCTATAGGTGTCCCTAGGTTCTATCAGACCTTCCCATCAGCATATTCCTTCTCCCCTCCAGGCACATCAAGGTGGCTGATGACAAAGCAGTGTGTCCTCTGTGAGATGAGCTGCAGCCACCCTGAGAGTTGCAGCTGTATGGTGCTCTGGAGTCTTCCAAAAGCCCCCAAACACCCTGAAAACTAACACTCCTCCTGCCATTTGTTTTGGGTAGCCTGACTAGTATTTATCCAAATTGTGAGGTCTGTTGTGAATTTAATAGCCCCATAACCCATAAATCTCAGAAGCCATGACTGATGGATGTCCCCACTCCTTTGGTTCTACCAGAGGAATAAAGGAAAAGGCAGACACTCAAGTTGGATCAGCAACCACTACACAAGCCAGCCCATCCAACTCAATCAAGCTAGTCAGGAATGTGCCCAGTTAAGGCTTTGGAACATCTCCCTACAACCTTGTCCTGACTAAACTAAAGTTAGCTCCACTGGTCAAAGATGCCAATACCCCAAACCACCTTCTGCATCCTTGGAGACAGCCTGGACATTGGTCTATAGTTGCCAGTGAAGTAGATTTAAACCATAAATCACTCTTGTTATTTTTATTTCCAAGTAGATCATCCTTTCCATTTTTCCTAGGAGCTCATAAAGTTACTTACATTCTCTCTGTAACTCTTTAGGAATATGGCACCTGGGATATCCCTTTCCCCATTACCCCAAAGAAGGCTTTAAGGCATGGGTACCAGAGTGTCCAGGATGCTAGGCAGTGGGAGGTAATGCCGAGATGTATCCAACAACAATCCCCGGTGAGGGAAGCGAGGAAAGTCCTCAATCTCCGTCCTGTTGATAAAGAACTGTGTGGACCAAACATTAAACTTGTCAGGATCCAAAGGGAACTTACCATGAGGGTGGGGTGGGAAGAAAACAAGTCTCTTGAGATCCCTGAAAAGCCACTCGGTGACTGTTAGGCAGGGTAAACATCTCCCCAAACGCCCTTTCAAACCTCTACTCCAGTGAGCACAAGCAGGGACCTGTCCAGACAGCATCTGTCCCAGGCTACTGAATACAGCCATCCCACACGCCACTCATCCTACAGAGTCTGCATTTTCACTGACTGATAAGATGTTGTTTTCTTCAAAGGAGTGTGGTCTCAAGGTCATTACTGAATAATGACTCGGGAACTAAATTACAGTGATTCCAAACAGGCCAAATGTACCAGACCAGTCTCCACCCATGTCTGCCTATATACTGTCGTTGAGGCCATCTCAAGCCACTAGGACTCAGCCTGAAAGCAAAATAAGTTATTTCCAGAACTCTGGACACTGGAAGCAAACCCGAGATTTAAAAGGAGCTATTTCTTGAGGTCCCACACTCACCGTGCCCTCGGGAGATCTCCAAACAAGCTGACTAAAAGTCTCCAGACCTACAGGAGAGAAGAGAGGCAGGACAAAGACTTAGGGAGGGAGGAAAAGATGCATCCATCTGGGAGGTGCCCAGTGTGGCAGAGGACAATGCCTGGGCACCCAGTGAAAGTGAGTGTAACGTAGGCTTGACGGGTCACGACACTATGACAGGGGATGTTAGGAAGCTGGTATCAATTTTTACTCTATTTTATTTTGGGAGATACCAGTGTAAGGGGTTTTAGGATCCCTTCTAGGAACACATTAACCCTCAAAACCCACAAACCTCTAACCCATGTTTCCAAAGGCCTGAACTCACAAGAACATTAAGAAGATGTGTGCTTTTAAGGACAGATGCCGGGACAGTCAGCCTGCAAGGAGTTTAGAGTTTTTAAGGATAATACTCATCGGAGGTAAGGGAGCTGAGAAAAAGAATCCCCGGTGTGCTGCCAGGCACTTCTCCCAAAATGAATTGTGAAAAAGCGATCATAAGCTTGAGTTTCCAAGGTCCACAGGTGAGTGGACCACAGGTGGACTAGAAGACAAAGAATCACCCCCTTTTCCTCTTCATATTTTGAGAAGAAACCCAATCATGTGGATCTGAACTGGAGCAGGCAGCTGCCGCCCAGGACTGTCCCAGTTCACAGGGCACAGACTCCTAGATTCCGACTAGGTCCGAGGCAGGCATGTGGGGTCCAGAGCATTGTACGCTCTGCAGCCTCACCTCTGAAAACCTAGCAGAAGCCCCACAGAGGAATCCCAGAGCCTCGGATTCTCAGAATAAAAGACTCCGTGGTCACTCAGCACCCAATTCGAGGCAGACTGCCACAAGAGTTTTGAGTTTTCTCCACTCTGGCTCTGACACCCAGCATTCCAGAGTTCCAGATTTCACCTCCCCCACCAAACTGATCATTAGCACTCACACAAAAGGTACAAGAGTGCAGAAAGGGGAGTAGGCATGCTATCTCTCCAAAACATAGGAGAGGGGAAAGGAGGGGCAAGGGAATGCAGACAAACCAAACCAAGGTATGGAACTCTGTGAGAATGTCCCTCATCCTTTACTAGCGGATGTTCTACCAAAAGTAGTACAGGTATGTGGCTAAGTCTGTATCTAGGGACCAAATTCCTTCAGTAAACTAAGAGGAAGGGCATGGGCCTGTCACCTGTTAGCTAAGAAAGCCCCAATTTTCTCCCCAAATAGTATAATCCTACAGATTTTACTACTATTTGCCCTTTTTTTTGACATTTATGTATTTCTTTGATATAGTTTTCCTCCTTAAAGAACCTGGCCAATTGTGCATCTTTAGTGAGAGCTGAACAGGCAGTGTTTGTGGCAAAGTCACCCCTCTCCCCAGCTCCCTGTCCCCGCTGGCCGGAGTGGCAGCCTGCAGGGTCTCCCACTGCTGCCCCAGAGTGCCTGCTCAGGTGCACAGGTGGAACCTGTCAACCTCTAGGGAAAGCTATAAGGAGAACACCCCTTCCAGGGCATGGGGAAACATTCTACTTGCTCTCCACAAAGAAAATCCCTCCAATGGGAGTATTCGCTGAGCCTCCAGTCATGTCCTTCCACCCCACCGACGCCAGCTGTCCGAAATCATCCCTTGGTCTCTCTCCCAGCACCAGCCCTCAGCCCCACCTCATTACCTCGGAGAGCTCCCCAGACCGTCTCAGACAGGAGGAAACTCTGCTCATTGTTTATGGTCAGGGTGTCTGGAATGACAGAAATGACCCCACGTGGTTAAGGATTTCTACTCTCAAAGTGCAGACCCCATATTCTGTATAAATCTTTGGATTAAAAAACAACAGCAAGATCACATTTGTTTTTCTTTCAGAGGACACATCCCCAGATCAGTGCAGCTGCAGGTTGGCCAGGCCTGGGGCCAGAGCGGGAGGGTGGTCACCTAGGGACCCTGCAGGCCCTAGAAAGTGACGCATTATGAGGATCATGCTGAAGCAGAGCCCTCTGTAAACCACTACTTATCTTGTGGGTCAGTTTTCCCTCCAAGAAGTATTAGCTCCCAACAGACTTTAGTGGAAAGTATAAAGTCTCCTATTGGCAAAGGGAATAGCGATGCTTGAAGGGGTGAGCCAGGGTTCCAACACTCCCAAAGCCCTTGTAACCACCCTCCTTTCCCTCTGTCCCCAGGCCTCAGCTACCCTATCCAGGAATGTGAGGAAGAAGTCAAGAACTGAATTTCACTTTGGAGAGTGAGAAGTCCCCAAATGCTGATCAGGGAAGACAGGAGGCAGTCACAGGACTTGACCTAATCTCAGTTCAAATGACCAAAAACTCCTCTTCCCTGTGTAGGATCTCTTAGAGAAAATCAGCCACGTGTATACACATTCCTAAAATGGCAACAGAATTATGCTCAGTCCAGAAAGCAGGTGTCTCATGGGACTCACTGAACAGCCAGTGTGACAGTCCACAGTCAGCTTGCAGACACTGGTTAGAGCCCATAGGAAAAACTCACCTTCTGTGGCTCTTGGCACTTGGTGGCCCTTGGTCCTCACAGTCATGGAGGCTCTAGGCCTAGCACCAGCGACTTAGGCCAGGTCACCCAGAGCTATAGCTCCAGACAAGTGCTTGCTCTTCTAGAATGGGAACAGAGTGACACTTACAGTTCTCCAGTGACTCCAAAGAAGGAAGCTGCTCACATCCAGGAGTGACCACAAGGACAACCAATGAATGCTTCTCCAATATATGCTGCTTTCCTGCAAGACAGTGTCAACTTAGTGTGGCTGACCTGTCACCAGAGGCAACAGGCAAAACCAAAGCCCTACAGGAGGGTCCCTAGCTCTAGACCCTTCAGCTCATATGCCTGTGGCAAGAAGGAAGGGAGGACAGGAACACACCCTTGGCACATGTGCTTCCTAGTCACCTGTTCAACTTCTTCATTTTGGTTGTGTTCCTTTCTCTCCCCAGTAAGCTGCCTTGACCATGTATGAATGATCTGGCATCAGCCCTTTGTAACCAGGACTCTATTATTTCTGGCTTGGTATAGTCCAAGCACACAATGCCAAGACCTCAGCAACTGTTTTGAAACTGGAGGCAGCTCCAGAGCATTGCTACTCAAAGTGTGGCCTGCTAATTAGCTGCTGCTTTGTAAACTGAGTTACTGGTTGGTCACCAGACAGGAAACTTGTATGATGCAAGAATGTAAATCAATTATGTCAGAATAAAACATTGTGTAGTTCTGACATTTTTCTTTTCATAGTGGGGTCTTAGGAAAGGGAACATTTTACATTCTGGTGTGTACGCTTCTCACCACACTGCAGACTAGCACTAGACATAGCACTGCTCTTGAGGGCTCCACATAAGGCTTTCCAATCTTGTAAAAGGCCAGAGCTAATGTGAGCAGATGAGGAGGATGACAGAAAACCTGCTATGCACAGGAGGCCTGAGATGATCCAGCTGGTGTCTCAGCAAAGGCACATGATCATCAGCCCATCCTGCTTCCTTCTCTCCTGTTCCCAGACAGGTCCTCCATCCGAGGTAGAATTCTCCCAACAATGGAAAGCCACCCAATCTGAGCTAACATACAATCTGATATAGCCTTTTTTTAAAAAAAATATTTATTTTGAGAGAGAGGGGAATGGAGAAAGAGAGGGAGAGAAACATCAATATGTGAGAGACACATTAATTGGTCACATCTCGCATGCCCATAACTGCGGACCTGGTCCACAACCCTATCATGTACCCTGACTGGGAATTAAACCAGCAACCCTTTGGTTCACAGGTCAGTGCTCAATCCACTGAGCCACACCAGCCAGAGCTAATATAGTTTTATAGAGCTCAATATATGCTGGGGAAAAAAGTGCCAAAATATCAATGCTATCTCTTCTGCCCTTCTGCTGGTTCTTCTCTGTGGCCTTCAGGGCAGTTGCGATTGTATTATCCCAAGCCTGAACCTCAATGAACTCCTTTTCTCTATTCTTTCTGGCATGCATTCCCATGGGCACAACAACCACAACTTCCTACAAGACTACAAAGTCAGGGACAAAATGGTGTGGCAGAAGGCAGGGAGAGAGAATTCAGAACCAAACTAGAATCCCAAACGTTATACATCTCTAGGCAGAAAGAACCCAAGAGCCTTGAACCATCTCAAGGAAGACTGCTCACTCCTCCTGAACATGACTGCCTGGCTGCACCTCAGCTCTCAGGTCTGCCAAGATGGAACAATAAGGGGTCCATTGTTTCTTCTCCCAGTAAATAGCCTGTGTCCTCACCTGCCTAAACCATGCAGGGAAAAGGGAATCTGAGGCTATTCTGGGCCAGGCCAATTCACAAGTGCATTCTAAATCCTAAAAACTCATCCCCATAAACACAGGACAATCAGGCTTTCAGGGACCTCTTCCAAAGCAGAACCTCTAGGGTCATCATCCCAAGCTCCCCAAGCCACCCCTACAACAAAAACCAAGGAGGGCTTAACTGGAAGGTGGGTGAAGAAAACTATAAAAGAATATCCCTTGTCACACTATGCCTTCACCTCTACCTCCTTGTCCCTACTCTGCCACGTATCACAGAACCTCAGTTTCACTGTGTGGAAAGCTCATCTGTGTATTTATCCAGGCAGCCATCCAAGAGAGGGCAAAAGTCCTGGGCTTAGTATTAATCCTCTGAACCTCAGTCTACCAAACTGAGGAGAAATCACAACTAATCTGTATGTAACTGCCATGGTCACTATCTGGAGAACAAGAGAGGCTATACAAATACCCAGTTTATCTGAATTATTAAATGGAAGACAAGAAAACAACCAATTGTTGTTGTTGCTGTTATATCTTATTTTTCTAAAACACACCTGCACTCTGGTCTCTAAATCCATAATCTTTTAGGGGGATTCCTTTGAAGATCTAATGAAAATGAATGGATTTTTTCCCTCTAGAACAATGCTCCTAATTTAAGGGCTCATCCCTTCACCACCAATCTGGTAAAAAATCCCTGTCCTAAGTGTTCTCAATGACTCATCTGGGTTTGTGCTGTTGCTTAAACAAACTGAGGGGAAAAACTAGGGGGAGGTGGTGATGTGAGAGCTAGCAAAATGGAAGGACACTGGTCACTTCAAAGAATGTAAAGAGTATCATTGTAGTTTTCCACCTCCAACTTGCTAATCTGAACAAAGCAGGAAATAGGCAGGGGACAGGCCAGCAGCCTCTGCACACACCCACACACGCTCCACACAGAAGCATGGAGGTGTGGGAGACTCAGGACAGGAAGTAGCCCACCAGCCAGCAATCTCATAGGCTCATTCACAATCTGCTGGAGGGGCAGGGTGGGGAGGGCAGCAGGAAATTCTGAAGCCTTTAGTGCTCAGGAAGCAGCCCGGAAAACAGAGCACTGAGCTGGGAAATCAGGAAAGGTTGGTTCTAGCTCTGGTTCTGCTGGTGCCAAGCTGAGCCAGTCTCATCAGGCTCCCATTTCCTCCCATGGCAACAATGGAAGGGTGGGACTAGATCATGTCCACTGCCTCCTCATCTCTGCGCTCCCTCATCCCCCTGCTCTCATGTGAACTTGCTCTTTTAGGGTTCACTGAAAAGTTTGTGTGTGTTTTTAATTTGAAAGGTTGAAAAAATTCAAACAGTGCAGTGTTTAAAACAAAACAATAAATTATCTTTGGTATCCCTCTTTTGTCCCCTCTCTGAAGAGATAGCCACTGTTAATTTTCTTCCCTGTGTCTCCTTTTTAAACACAATTTTGCTTTATTCATCACAGACAGGTCGCTGGACATGGAACTCTGAGATCCTTTTACACCCAGTGTCCTGGTGGTGAACCATCTCCAGATGCTGGCCCTAGACCCTTCCAACTCCCCTCTGTTGTCAATCCTCTCCTGCTGTCACTTGCTTCCCTCCTGCCCTAGACATGGTGGGCTTTCACCTCACTTTCTAGCCAGTACTCTCAACAACCTCTCTTCTGTTGCAACCAGTGGACAAAACTCTCGACTGATAAATCATGTATCAACTAGATTAGGTCACTGATAAAATCATGGTCTCTCATCTTGGCTGGGCCCCCGATGCTGCCCTGAAAATCTTCTGTCTGTGCCACTGCTATTTTTTCTATTCTCTGCAACAGCTATTTCACACGTACACTGATATGATAGGCAGTTAGACAGCATGAGCAGAGTAGGAATGTTAGGCCAGGTACAGAAGGTCACCAGGGCAGAAGACCAGGGTTCCCAGCAATAGACAATTGCAGGGTGAAACTATGCCCTCAGGGTGACCTTTCCTCCCCTAGCACATCGCTGTTCATGTGGTTTAGATCCCCTGATCCTTCGTATTGCTGGTCATACCTTTTGGACCCTCCCCTGGCATGTCACTAGTCATGTGGTAGACCCCATTATAGGAAAAACAAGGAGGCCAGAGAACAACCCCATAAATTCCCATACAAGCCTTTACTCAACCACTCCCTTAAGAATTAAGACCTTAGGATAATGAGGTTCTGACACACATCAAATACTCTTAGGAACAAAGCCTCAGGTGTACACAGATAGAGGTTTGGTCAAGCTAGAAATAGCATATAGGCCTTGGTTGTGTTTCAGCTCCGGGCCCAGAAAAGCAGAAAGGCCAGGCAGGGCAACACCATGGCTGACCATATGTGATGACTAATGACCCCCTGCCCTGGTGCCAACCAATCAGTGGAGACTATGACCCTAACAGGACATACCTGGAAAAACTGATGAATATTCCATTGAGATCATCCCCTGAGATAGCCCCTAAAATTCTCATCTTTAAAATCCTTCAGTTTGTTCATTAGATTCCACATGTAAGTGAAATCATATGGTATTTGTCTTTCTCTGAACAAGCAAAATAGAGATAGACTCATAGACAGAAAGCATGATAACAGCTATACACAGGGGAGGTTAGGGGATGGAAGGATCAAGCAAAAAGGAAAAAGGACTCATAGACACAGACAACATTGTGGCGATTGCAAGGGGGCAAGGGTATAAGGGTGTTAAATAATTAAAATTAAATTAAATTAAAATACAATAAAACCCCTCAGACAAGAACCTAGCATGTCTCTCCCTCCCTTCCTCCTCTCTCTCTCTAGCACACCTGAGCCTTTCCTCCTTTCTTTCATCAAGGTGCATAACTTTGATTTCTTTCTCCAGAGTTCCAAGAGCCCTTCTTCTGTCTCTGTAACTTGTTTCCTGAAACCATGCAGCTCAGCTGGCTCACTTCTTCTACATCTGTGACTTTCTAAATAAACTTTTTCTTGCATTTGAGTCTTGCCTTTGAATTCTCTTAGCCTGAAACTCAAGGACAGAGGTGCAACATATGGTGCCATTTGCTATTAACAAAATACCACTTTCTTCAAGTCTATTGCTTGATTGCCACCTCCCTTACTCCCAGCAGACAATCAGAACTCTCACTCATCCCTACCTTACCCACTCTTCCCTGACAGAAATATCTGCAACATACACCTAGTCTTCACCTTCTCCTCCTACCTTTGTGGAAAGGGTTTCCTTTCATCTATGCCCTGGATCCGTACTCAGGCTCCCTCTTGTATTAAGTCATTTCCTCTTCTCCCAAAGCCTTCAATTTATTTTTTTCTGGTGATTCTTTTTTTAATTATATTTCATTGATTATGCTAATACAGTCATCCCAGTCCCCCCCGCCCCCTTTTCTAACCTCCACACAGCACCCCCACTCCCTCAGGCAATAATCCCCCAACCATTGCTCATGTTCATGGGTCATGTGTATAAATTCTTTGGCTACTCCATTTCCTACAATGTACTTTACATCCCAATGGCTATTCTGTAACTACCTATTTGTACTTCTTAATCCCCTCACCTCTTTACCCATTCACCCACATCCCCCTCCCATCTGGCAACCATTCAAAACCCTCTTCATATCCATGATTCTGTCTCTGTTCTCGTTTTCTTAGTTTGTTTTTTAGATTCAATTGCTGATAGATAAGTATTTATTGCAATTTTATTGTTCATAGTTTTTATCTTCTTTTTCTTAAATAAGTGCCTTTAACATTTCATATAATAATGGTTTGGTGATGATGAACTCCTTTAGCTTTTTTCTTGTCTGGGAAGCTCTTTATCTGCCCTTCGATTCAAAATGATAGCTTTGCCAGGTAGAGCATTATGGCTGTAGGTCCCTGCATTTCATGACTTTGAATATTTCTTGCCAATCCCTTCTAGCCTGCAAAGTTTCTTTGGAGATATGAGCTGGAAGTCTTATGGGAACTCCCCTGTAGGTACCAAACTGCTTTTCTCTTGCTACTTTTTAAGATTCTCTCTTTATCTTTAAACTTTGGCATTTTAATTATGATGTGTCTTCGTGTGGGCCTCTTTCAGTGCACCTTGTTTCAGACTCTCTGTGCTTCCTGGACTTGCATGTTTATTTCTTTCACCAAATTAGGGAAGTTTTCTTTCATTATTTTTCAAATAGAATTCCATTTTTTTTTTTTTTTGCTTTTTCCTTCCCCTTCTAGCCCCACTATGATGCAAATGTTTGAAGTTGTCACAGAGTCTGCTTATACTGTCCTCGTTTTTTTCTGGATTCTCTTTTCTTGTTGTTCTGATTGGTTGTTTTTTTTGCTTCCTTATGTTCTAAATCACTGGTTTGATTCTTGGTTTCAACAACTCTACTGTTGTTTCCCTATAAATTGTTCTGTATTCTAGTTAGTGTATTTTTCATTTCTGACTGGATCTTTTTTATGCTGTTGAGGTCCTCACTAAGTTCCTTGAGCATCCTTATAACCAGTGTTTTGAACTCTGCATCTGATAGATTGCTCATCTCCATTTGGTTTAGTTTTTTCTGGAGTTCTGGTCTGTTCTTTCATTTGGGCCATGTAGCTTTGTTTTGTCTTCCTTTCTGTGTTTGTTTCTATGAATTAGGTAGAGCTGCTGTCACTCTCTGTCTTGATAGCATGGTCCAATGTAGTAGGTGTCATGTAGGGTTCAGTGGCACAGTCTCTGCTATCACCTGGCTGGGTCTGAAGGTGAGCCCTGCATGTGGGCTGAGTACACTGTCCTCTTGTAGTTGAGCCTTGATTGCTGTTGGCAGGTCAATGAGAGGTATTTACCCAGGCCAGTCAGGTGCAAGGACTGGCTGTGACCACAGACCACCAACCTCTGCCCTCTGTGGAGGAACAGCTGTGCAGGGGCATGATGGTGGTGCTCTGATGTTGTCTATAGCTGTCCACTGGGTACGCAGGCCCTGGGCTCTCCTGGGTAGTGCAGGCCAAAGCCAGCTGAAACCTGTGTTCTGCCCAGGGGCCACCTTACATGAGTGATAAAGCAGTATGAGACGGCAAATCCAATATGAGATGGGCTTGGAGATTGCCAGGTGAAGCCAAGCTGTGAATCTAGGTTGGCTGCTGCTAATGCTGGACCTGGGGCCACTGTTTCTTGTTTGATAGGATTTAGAAAGTTGTGAAGCCTGTGCCAAGACCAGCATTCAGATGGAAGAGTCAGTTAACAGTTTGGGTGGGTCTGTAAGTTGGGTGGGACAAAGTTTCAGGGGATCTCCAGGGTGTGGCAGTGTTAGCCAAGTTGATGAAGTCTCAGATACAGTGCCTGCCTGCTGGTTCTGTGGCTCTGTAGGTAGAGGGTTCAGAAAAGGGACAATGGCCTCTACCCACTTTTCTGTCTGGGAGAAAGCTGTCTCTCAACTCTTGCCATGATGCCAGACACTTCAGTTCCTCCCTGTATGCCACTGGTACCTTTTAAGCTGCTATACCAGTGCTGGAGCTCAGAGGGAGTGAGTCTCAGTAAGTCTGTTTGTGGGTTCTTTTAGAGGAACTTCTTAGGACTCCAGAAGTTTTTTTCCACTAACTCAATCCCAACTGGTTTTTGCAGCCAGAAGTTATGAGGACTTATCTTCCCAACATAGAAACCTGGGATGGGCGGGCCTGGTATGGGGCTAGACCTCCTCACTCCTGAGATATTCCTCCCAAATTTTTATCCACCACATGTGGATGTGGGTCCAGCCTGTTCTGCACCTCCATCTCTTTGACCAGTCCAGATGGATGTGGTTTCTTTAATTCAGTGTTATCAGACTTCCATTCAACTTGATTTCTGATGGTTCTGAGTGATAGTTGTTTTGTATTTTATTTGTAAATTTGATGTGGTTGTGCCATGAGGTGAACTCTGTTTACTTATGTCACCATCTTGACCAGAAATCTCTAGTGATTCTTTCCCTTCGGCTTTAAAATACTAGCAAGTCTCAACTCTATGTTTTCTCAGTCACTCTCACTTGCCTTTTACAAAGAAACTCTGGAGGAAATGTAGCTAGATCAGTTAGGTGTTGACAAAGCTAAGACAGATCTGGAGTAAAGTTTTGGTTTTAACACTTGGTTTTAGCTGTGAAAACCTGGGCATATAATTTTCCCTTCCTGAGCTACAGTTTCCTCATCTGTAAAGTGGGGATCATGGTAGTACCTACTTACTGGGTTGTTGGTAAGATTAAGAGTTAATGCATGTAAAGTGCTTAGCACATGATAGCTATCCTAAATGGCTATCATAAATGGAGATAGCTATCCTAAATCCTATCTTTGTAGCCACTTTCTGACTTCTTATCCACTCCTCAGTTTACTATAATTGGGCACCCTTCCACCGCTCCTCTGAAAATGACTTAACTAAGGTCCTATGGTTCTGTGACTAAATCCAACAGACTTTTAAAATTCATTCATTCATTCATTCATTCATTCATCAGTTATTTACTGAGCACTTGCTATGTGCTAGATTGTTCTAAGTGCTGGGGATACAGCAGTGATCAAAACAGAGAAAAACCCCTGCTGTTATAGAACTGATATTCTAGTGAACACTCACTCCTTCTGAGAACTCTTGGCAGCATCAGACACCCCAGACCTTAAAACTAAACTCCCTTGGCTAAGGGAATACTGCTGTCACTTGGTTTTTCCTCTAACTCCTTGAATACGCTTCCTCATTCTTTTCCTTCACCAATCCCTATGTCCTGGTGTTCCCCAGAGTCTCAAACTAACTCTTTTTTTCCTCACTTACACCCTCCCTGGACAATGCCATACATTCCCACATAGGCTGATGATTCTCTAAACCAACTTTGCATGCCAACACTTTTGAAGCTCCAAACTCATACTCCTCTGCTCAACTGTCTCAAAAGAGCCTCAAAGCTTAAATATAAAACCGGACCAACTCTTCATTCCTCTTCCGGTTGACTGTTTCTCTGTTTGATAACAGCACCATCTATTGATTTACCGAGACGATAAATCTTTTCCTCCTACCTTTGTGAATAAATCACAAATTAATTCATTCAATATTTACTGACTGTCTACTATGTGTCAATCACTATACTAAGCACTGAGATTACAACAGTTAAAAAAAGACAGATGTGATCAAATCATTTTTAAAATTGAGTCTTACCATGAACTAAAGGGGGGAATGTGGGTGGGAGAGGGTGTGCAGGGTGGAGGGGAATGAAGGGGGGTAATGGGACAACTGTAATAGCATAATCAATAAAATATATTTAAAATTTTTTTTTTAAATTGAGTCATAACTACAAATCCTTATTCTCTCTTAACATCATCACCATCTTCCCAATTCCATGGGTCAATCTTCAATTCAACCTCTCATACAGTCACCTAGATGACTGTAAAAATATCTCCCAATTGGTCTCTTCCTGCGTCTATATGCTAGGAGGTACCCCCCAAACCCCAGAATTATCTTCTGGATGGTGGGCCCCTTGTTGTACAGGCTTGCCTGCTAGGTGAGTGATCTAGGAACCCATCTGTATCAGTGTACTAGCTGGTGTTGTTGTGAGAGGCTGTGTTCAGCTTCAGTGAATTTTTTTTTGAAGACTCTTTCATCTTGTTTGCCCATTTCATGATGGCTGACTTATGATGTTTTTCACCAAAAACGGCATGTCCCCCCTCCCCACAGCACCCTCCCTATCTACCCAATCTCACCCCAGGCAACTTTTATTTTTGTTTCCCCAGGTGAAAAAGTCCTCAAAGGGAAACATTTTGCTGATGTGGCAGAAGTGAAGAGGTGATGTTTAGAGGCAAAAGCACTAAAAGGCATCAAATCAACGAGTTCAAAAAATGCTTTGAGCAGTGAAAAAAAAAATCTCTATACATGTATTGTATCAAATGGAGAGTACTTTGAAGGTGACTGACATTTAAGTAAGTAAGAATAAATATACAATTTTTAATAAATAAATTCCATTTTTGGGTCCCCCTTCACATACCCCATTTTAATCTACTATGTTTTGTGATCTTTTAATATGAATATCAGATTGTGACAAACTCTGCTCAAGGTCCTCCACTGGCTCCCCATAGCTTTCAGGATAAAGTCCAGAACCCACTGAATGATTCTAGGAACCCCAGCCTTGTCTTTCTCTGCTCCTGTGTAGCAGCTCTCACAGTAGCACAATAAATTCTTTATAGAACCCTGAAAATTCCACATTTTCTTCATCCTTTTCTTTACACATATTGCTTCCCCCAATTGAAACAAACTCTTCATTGCCTCCACATCTCACCTGATCAAGACACAGCTCTGGTTTTCCTTTTATAAAGCTTTGCTGTTATGCCCCAACCCTTTCCTAAGAGACCTTCCTGTGTGATTATGAAGCAACACATACATACATTTTTCATAACATTTATCTTAATATACACTGTTTGTCTAACTCCTCAATGAGGCTCTTAATTCCTCAACAGCAGGGACCAATCTCAGTATCTTTGTATTCCCAGTGCCTGACACACAGTAGCCATTTGATAAATATTTGCTGAAAATAATGAGTGATGCTAGAATTTTACAAATGCATATTTAATGCTATGTATGCATAATGATTGTACTGCATGAAAATCAGGCATAAATGGCACAGAAACAGTTAATGTTTTATATACCCAAACCTAGTATTTCTGGGATTGGGGTGGGAGTTGATAAAAAGATACTCAGGCATACAGAAAGTACCTTTTTAGACACTGCTCTGGAGACCCTGGGGTCCATAAATCTAAAGATTCAGGACTTTCCCCTTCTTTGGAAGGGACAATTCATTCCCGTATTAGGATACCTGGAAACTGCCTTCACCTCAACGCACAATAGCCTCTTCTTCCACCAGCCCTGCTCCTCCCAGAATCAAAACATTTCTATCATATCAATGTATTTAATTCACAGAATCTTAGCAGCATGGAGGAAACACATTCATATTGGTTATAAAGTAGCATTCGGTTTGATTTCTGGAGTGGAAACTAGGAAATCCTACCCAACCTTTGGCACCTTCCCACTCTTTCAGGTCTACCCTGCCCCATATGTCCTGGCACTCTCCTAGGCTAGTGGCAATGTTGTTGGGTCTCCACGCTCACTTTGTTCCCTTCCCCATCCCACCTTCATACACATAACACCTAGGCTTCCTTTCCCCATACTCAGCCCAATAAAAACCCTTGAAATCATTCATTTCCCACTCATTTCTTAATTCCAACCAAAATATATTCAGCACTTACTGTGCATCAGGAACTGTGCTAGGTGCTGGGGCAGTAAAATAGAAAAACAAGCCCTGGTCCCTGCCCTTGAGGAGCTCACAGTCTAGTAGGAGAGACAAATACAAACAACAATTACAAAGCAGCGTGATAAGGGCTACAGTAGATATCACTGCTATCTCCTAAAAGGGAAGCAGGCTTAAGCTTGGAGGGGACCTCTGAGCAGGAACCTTGAACTCTGAGTTGGTGCTTGCCAGGCTATCATATCAAGAGGGGATAAGGTACTCCGAAGCCTGGGAAGCAGTTAATACAAGCACACTGACGTGGTTAGGGGAAGGGGCAAGGCCACCTCTGTCAACTGCTTATCACAGTAAAACAAGAGGCTGATCAGGGCAAGAGCTGCCGGATCCTGGAACCCCTCCATCATGCTTCTGCATTCAGTGCGGACCATGGTCCCTCCTCCCATGAGCCCCAGGATTTTTCATCCTCCACAGACGTCTAATACCCACTCACTCAGAAGTGCATTAGATTCAGCCCACAGATGAATCCCGGATGTTCCTCCTTCCATGTTTTATAAAAGTTGTAGTCTTTTCCCTCTACTTTTAAAACTTGATTTATTCTCTTCCTCTCCCTCTGTATCCCCCCTAAATAGAAAACATCTCCCTATAATTATAGATCCCAGAGATAACCTTGGTTAATATTTTGCAGTCTTTCAACTTTTTATAAAAATATTGCCTATTAATTTTAAAACAGAAATGAAGAGACTTCCAGCCAAGATGAAAGCACAGGTGGACACACTGTGCCTCCTCACACAACCAAAATTAAGGACAACAAAAATTTAGAAACAAATGAACAACCAGAACAGACAGAAAATTGAACTGTACGGAAGTCCAACAACCATTCATCCAGACCGCGGCCGGCGGAGAAGGGTCAGGGCAGGATAAAGGGGTGGCTGGCAGACCCGGGGCGCAGGGCACAGGTAGCTGTTCACAGACCCCAGGCGCGCAGGCTAGCAGACCCTGGGTGTGGGGAAGCAACAAGCAGACCCAGTGAGGTGCGCAAGGCAGCTGGCTGTCCGTAGTCACACATTCGCGCGCGCAGATAAACCAGATGAAAAACGAGCAGCGAGATAGGCCGTGGAACCCAGGGACGCAGCACCAGGAAATAAAGCCTAAAAACACCGAATGAAAACACTTGTGGAGGTTGAGGCACAGGGAGAGACTCCCAGCCTCACAGGAGAGTTCGCTGGAGAGACCCACAGAGTCCTAGAACATACATAAGCCCACCCACCCGGGAACCAGTACCAGAGGGGCCCAGTTTGCTTGGGGGAAGTGGCAAAGGGGACTGAAATCCGACAGAGAGCGGAGCAAGCGCCCCTGTTCCCTCTCTGACCCCGCCCCCCATACAACATCACAACCCAGTGACTGGGTTGTCCTGCCCTGGTGAACACCTAAGGCTCTGCCCCTCATACCTAACAGGCACCACCAGAGCCCCCCGCACCCCGCAAAAAAAAAGATGGCTCAAACAGAAGAACAAATGAAAGCTCCAGAATCAGTACTTTTAAGCAACCAAGAGATAGCCAACCTATCAGATGTACAGTTCAAAATACTGGTGTCAGGGATGCTCACAGAATTGGTTGATTTTGGTCGCAAATTAGATGAAAAAATGAAGGCTGACCTAAGTGTAATGAAGAAAAATGCACAGGGAACCAATAGTGTTGGAAAGAAAACTGGGTCTCACATCAATAGAGTGGACCAGAAGGGAGAAAAAAACATACAATCAAAAAAGAATGAAGAAACAAGAATTCAAAAAAATGAGGTGAAGCTTAAGAACCTCCAGGACATCTTTAAACGTTCCCACATCCAAATTATAGGGGTACCAGAAGGAGAAGAGCAAGAGCAACAAGTGGAAAAGTTACTTGAACAAATAATAAAGAACTTCCCCAATCTGGCAAAGGAAATAGACTTCCAGGAAGTCCAGGAAGCTCAGAGAGTCCCAAAGAAGTTGGACCCAAGAAGGAACACACCAAGGTACATCATTACATTAGCCAAGATTAAAATTACAGAGAGAATTCTAGAAGCAGCAAGAAATAAGGGAATAGTCACCTACAAAGGAGTCCCCATCAGGCTGTCAGCTGATTTCTCAAAAGAGACTTTGCAGGCAAGAAGGAGCTGGAAAGAAGTCTTCCAAGTCATGAAAGGCAAGGACCTACATCCAAGATTGCTCTATCCAGCAAAGCTTTCATTTATAATGGAAGGGCAGATAAAGTGCTTCTCAGATAAGGTCAAGTTAAAGGAGTTCATCATCACCAAGCCCTTATTACATGAAATGTTAAAGGGACTTATCTAAGAAAAAGATAAAAAATATGAACAGTAAAAAGACAGCAAACTCACAGTTATTAACAACCACACCTAAAACAAAAACAAACTAAGCAAACAACTAGAACAGGAACAGAACCACAGAAAGGGAGATGAACATGAAGGGTTAGCAATGGGGGAGTGGGAGGGGTTGGGGGAAGGTACAGAGAATAAGTAGCATAGATGGTAGGGAGAAAATAGAGGAAGAGTAAGAATAGCATGGGAAATGTAGAAGCTAAAGAACTTATGACACATGGACATGAACTAAATGGGGGGAATGTGGGTGGGAGGAGGTGTGCAGGGTGGAGTGGAATGAAGGGGGGAAATGGGACAACTGTAATAGCATAATCAATAAAATATATTTAAAAACAGAAATGAGATCCTAATACATATTAGTTTGTAACTTTTTTCCCACTTGCCAAAATCATCTGCAGATCTTTTAATGTCAATGTATCTAAACTCTACATTGTTTGCAGGTACTGAATAGAATCCCATTTTTGAGATATACTTTGAAGAGTTAAAGTACTACCTTCTTCCTTCCTGTTGACATTTGGGAATACTTCTAAGTTTTTCACATTATAAACAATGTCTAGTAAATTGTCGTGTGTGTGCCCCTTTTTGTTAAGCAGTTGTGAGATTTCTGTAGAAAAATTCTCAGAGGTAAAAATGTTAAGCCAAAGATATGAAATTTTTTGGTTTTGACACTGCCAAATTACTTACAAAGTTATTGTATTGATTTATCAACATACATGGGCCCATTTCTTCATATCCTTCCAAACTAGGCTGTCTCAGTTCTTTTTTTTATCAGTGTCAGCCCAATAGATAAAGAAATATATCATTTTTAAATTTCTATTTCTTTAATAATGAATGAATTTGAGTACTGCTTTGCACTTATTGGCCATATTCTTTGTACCTTTTTGTTAGTTTTCTTTAATTGATTTTTAGAGATCTTTCTACATTTTAAACTTGTCTTAATTTTAAGGTTGCAAATATTTGCCTGATTTTGACCTTTACTTTTTAACCTTTTGGGTTATTTTGCTTTGCTTTTAAGCCATTGAAACCTGCTGGTTTCTTCCTTTATTTCCTTCTAATATTGTTATGGTGTATCTTTTATCTTTAGATCTTTAATCCACCTGTAGTTTACACCTTTGTGATTGATATGAGGTAAAGATTCAATTAAAATTTTTTCCCAAATGGATAATAAGCCATCCCTACCCATTTACTGACTAATTTACCTAATCTATCTTTTCATTTTTGATTGGGACTGCTTCCTTTATTGCATATTAAATTTTCATGTATACCCGAACTCTTCCTTATCTCTGGAATTTATTTTCTTGGCAATCTTACAGTCATGGAAATCTACCATGTCATATTTCTATAATCTTTTCTCACTCTGCCCAGTACATAATAAATTGCCTCTGCTCATTTCTAGACCTACACTCCCATTCCTGTCAGTGTTGTCTGCTCCCCTCCGCAAACCACCTGTACTACATACACATCTGCCACCCCCACAAACCCTCTGGAATCTTGTTCCATCCTTAATTAACCACCAAAATCCCCAGTCTCTCCTACTTCCTCCTTATCTGAAGCTGGCTCTCCCCAGAAATGCTACCTCTTCTATAAGCCTTTCTGAGAGGCAGCTCCTTCTCACATCCTCGGGTTGGAATCTGGGGCTGCTGTCAGGCCCTCTAGCAACAAGTGAAAAAAAATCTCTCTTCCGTGGCTCATGTCACCTGTCTGTAGAATCTCGAACCTCTCCTTATCACAACACTCTTTAACTTCCTGGTCACTTCTTTATTTACCCAAGAATTTAGATCCTGGTCCCCAGTCTTCCTCTCCATCTCAAGGCTGGCTATCATCCTAGATGATTTCAATACTCAAGAAGAAGAACTAATGCACGTTCTGGCTTAGCAGTTATCCAGCAGCATCTTCTCCCTCCTCAACACCCTCCATGGACACCTCTTGGAGCTTCTTGTCCTCTGCAAGTGTTCCAACTCATTCTCTCAAGCTTCAGTACCATACAGCTATTCGCTGGATACTACACACCTCACACTCAGCAGGTCCAATCTCTCTCTCTCTCTCTCTCTCTCTCTCTCTCTCTCTCTCTCTCTCTCTCTCTCTCTGTGTTCCTCTTTTCACTCCCTGCACCTGACTGGCCTGGGTAAATACCTCTCATTGACCTGCCAACAGCAATCAAGGTTCAACTACAAGAGGACAGTGTACTCAGCCCACATGCAGGGCTCACCTTCAGACCCAGCCAGGTGATAGCAGAGACTGTGCCACTGAACCCTACATGACACCTACTACATTGGACCATGCTATCAAGACAGAGAGTGACAGCAGCTCTACCTAATTCATAGAAACAAACACAGAAAGGAAGACAAAACAAAGCTACATGGCCCAAATGAAAGAACAGACCAGAACTCCAGAAAAAACTAAACCAAATGGAGATGAGCAATCTATCGGATGCAGAGTTCAAAACACTAGTTATAAGGATGCTCAAGGAACTTAGTGAGGACCTCAACAGCATAAAAAAGATCCAGTCAGAAATGAAAAATACACTAACTAAAATACAGAACAATTTATAGGGAAACAACAGTAGAGTTGTTGAAACCAAGAATCAAACCAGTGATTTAGAACATAAGGAAGCAAAAAACAACCAATCAGAACAACAAGAAAAGAGAATCCAGAAAAAAAACGAGGACAGTATAAGCAGACTCTGTGACAACTTCAAACATTTGCATCATAGTGGGGCTAGAAGGGGAAGGAAAAAGCAAAAAAAAAAAAAAATGGAATTCTATTTGAAAAATAATGAAAGAAAACTTCCCTAATTTGGTGAAAGAAATAAACATGCAAGTCCAGGAAGCACAGAGAGTCTGAAACAAGGTGCACTGAAAGAGGCCCACACGAAGACACATCATAATTAAAATGCCAAAGTTTAAAGATAAAGAGAGAATCTTAAAAGTAGCAAGAGAAAAGCAGTTTGGTACCTACAGGGGAGTTCCCATAAGACTTCCAGCTCATATCTCCAAAGAAACTTTGCAGGCTAGAAGGGATTGGCAAGAAATATTCAAAGTCATGAAATGCAGGGACCTACAGCCATAATGCTCTACCTGGCAAAGCTATCATTTTGAATCGAAGGGCAGATAAAGAGCTTCCCAGACAAGAAAAAAGCTAAAGGAGTTCATCATCACCAAACCATTATTATATGAAATGTTAAAGGCACTTATTTAAGAAAAAGAAGATAAAAACTATGAACAATTGCAATAAATACTTATCAGCAATTGAATCTAAAAAACAAACTAAGAAAACGAGAACAGAGACAGAATCATGGATATGAAGAGGGTTTTGAATGGTTGCCAGATGGGAGGGGGATGTGGGTGAATGGGTAAAGAGGTGAGGGGATTAAGAAGTACAAATAGGTAGTTACAGAATAGCCATTGGGATGTAAAGTACATTGTAGGAAATGGAGTAGCCAAAGAATTTATACACATGACCCATGGACATGAACAATGGTTGGGGGATTGCCTGAGGGAGTGGGGGTGCTGTATGAAGGTTGGAAAAGGGAGAAAAATGGGGACAACTGTAATAGCATAATCAATAATATATAATAAAAAATAAAATAAAAAGTAGCTCCTGCTACCTATCTCCTTTCTAAATCTTATGATTTCTCCTCCTTATGTGTCCCTCCATTCTCCTTCACTAGAAAAATAATTGTACAAAACCCTCTTTGCTTTTAGAACAGCAAACTTAGTGCCAATCAAGTCTTCTGCAAGAATATACCTTGGCATTGTCATGGGAAAGGCTAAAGTGTACACAGCCCCTGGTCCAATCAGAGTGGAGAGAACAAATGAGCATTATTACTCTTTCCCCAGCCCAGCTGCCTAACCTTACCTGTCTATTTGCTACACTCTCCAGATGCATTCCCTATGTGTCTCCAGTACCATGATGAGGTAAAATCATCTTAACCTGGGGCCCTGGTACAATGTGATCCTCCTTTCCTTGGAATCACAGGTTAATATTCCAAGTTTGAAAGTTGAAATGAAAGGCAATCACTTCTAAATAAAACCTGCAAATCATATCCTTTTTGATGATCTTAGAAATAAAAACCATGAGGTTTTTGTACAAACTTTTACACAAAGTAGCCCTTTTAAGTCAATATATCCAATAAATAATTCAGTATCTACTATGTCCCAGCCATAGTTATAGAAAGAATCACCAGAGGAGGCATTTTAGGAGATTCACATTATAATAAACTATGCCACATATTAACTTAGTCACTTGTATGATATCTGAGAACAAGCAAATCAAATACTGAAAATGGCTGCAGATGTATCCAAATACTCACACAATAATCTTCCTTCCATTCTACAATAAAAGAACTGGGGAAATGTATAGGGATTATTCTGTTCAGGGACAATGGTATCCTAAGTAACTCACAGGAATTTGCATGAGAACATCAAAACAGGATGGAAACTGTGTAATTGCTTGAATCAATTAGTTTCAGGAAAAGCTAGAAAGACTGCTGTCAAATGACATAATCAGATTTAGCCATTAACCTGAAAAATTAGGGCTTTATCAGCTCCATCAATCGCCCGAAAAAGTACTGGGTTGGCCAAAAATTCCACATTTTTTCCCCATAAAATAAAACACATATTTTTCAATAACTGTATTGATTTGGATACTTTGGGTATGCCAGCTATCTCCCGTATAGTATAACATTGATTGTTTTCAATTAATGTCTTGATTTGATCGCTATTGACTTCAACTGGTCTACCCATCCACAGAGCATCGTCCAGCAAGAAATCTCCAGCATGAAACTTTGCAGACCACTTTTGACACATTGGATTAGTCACAGCACCTTCTCCATACACTGCACAGATCTTTTTTTGTGTTTCAGTTGCATTTTTACTTCTCTTTTTTAAAAAAAGATTTTACTTATTTTTAGAGAAAGGGGAAAGGAGGGAGTTTAGAGAGGGGGGAAAGGAAGGAGAATGTGAGGGAAAGAAATATCTCTTCATGTACATGAAGAGATACATGGATTAGTTGCCTCTTACATGCCCCCACCTGGGGACCAGGTCCACAATCCAGGCATCTGCTCTGACTGGGAATCAAACTGGCAAACTTTTGGCTCTCAGGCTACCACTCAATCTACTAAGCCACACCAGTCAGAGCATGTTTTTACCTTTCTTGAAATAACACAGCATAATATGCTGAAAATGATGTGTATTTTTTCCATCTTCAATAATAAAATAGCTACGCAAAAATTCACCAATTTTGATTTTTTTTAAATGCACGCTGATATGACAGCTGTCACAATGCAATCTGACAGAACATTTTGAATGAAGTTAAAGACAATTAAGCACTTATTTTTTTAAGCCATCTAACAACAAACAAACAAACAAAGGAACTTTTTGGCTAACCCAATATTTAGCAACATTAGATGGGTGTTATTCCAAATGATTTTGAAGCCATCTGGCTTAAAAAATCAAAACACAGACCTAGACCATTCAAAATCTAGAACCTAAAATAATTCCATTTAACACATTTAATAACATGTAACACATACTCTCCAGGTGACAGAAACACCTCTTACTGACAAACAGAGGTATCAAATACTAAATATCTCCACAGACCATTTAGCAATTAGAGGGACCATGGCTAACCCTTGAAGGTGAATTCAGAATTGAATGGAAACTCAGTACGAGACTTGCTTTTCAGAAAAGGAAGTAAGAATCCCACTGAATTCTAGTTTCAGGTCAAAATGAGAAGTTGGGCTGTATTAAGAAAAACACTGGCCCAACGCCTACAGGAAGTTATTTGAAGGAACAGGACAAAAGCAGTTAGGTAAGATTTCACTCGCATATATTGTTTTCTTTACTAAAATCAGCCCTACAGAGAAATAGACCCTGGTTTGGGTCTTGTTGATGCAGCTTTCCCCTCTATCAATTCACCTTGTTTTTCTTCTTCTCAGAAATAGGATTACAGCTGAAGTCATCTGAAAGCCTCAAAAAAAAAAAAAAAAATGTTCCAAAGGGAAGGCTCCATCGGAAGAACAACAGAGAGAAGTTACTCGTATGTCTTTGGTAATGTTCATCCAAACCAATTTTCATTCTCTCTGTGAATAAGAACCCCTCAACTAATAGAGTACATTCATTCACAGGAAGGTAATAAATTGAAATGAACACTTTAGTTAGTTTCTTATCTGCCTCTAAATCTCTTTCATTAGGAACTGACAGCACCCCATTGTGGCATAACTGCCTGTTTCTATTTTCCTTATTAAACTGTAATTTTATTGTAATGAAGGTAAAGGCTTAAATTAGAAATACAGGAATCATCCTTATCCATTCAATAGTAGTAAACATTCTAATTTTCTGTCTCTTGACAATTTCATAATGCATTGTGTCCTTGTGCTTCATTATTTCCCCACTTGGACTGCAAAGCTTGGGCCTAGGTCTACTTTTCTTATAACATCCAGAGTGCCAGGGATAGGCACATACCAAATACCAATTACACGACAGATCTTTTTTTTTTTTTTGCACAAGCCTTAACTGTTTTGTATCAAAATAAACATATTCTGAGTGCCAATCCTGTGTAAGGCATTCTATTATTTGTCACAAAGAGTTAGAGAAATATGTGATGTACAACACACACAATGGCAGGCCTTTTATTCTCCCAGACTAACGCCTTTTACCAGTTAAGAACTACCTTGATGCTGAGACTTTGTCACTCACTGACTGCCATCTGTTTAATTAAATGCTTTTAATACTATATATCAAATGAGAATATTTCTGAAAGTAATTAAGCACAGCTGAAACATCATTCAAAATGATGTTACCATATGGCCCAACCATAAACACCTACATGTTATAACCAGAGAACTAGGTTCCAGGGGATTTTTGAGAAAACTCTAAATTTTACATCCATGAGTGGAACAACAAATCTATTCCTTTGCATTGCTGACTGTACTCATCAATTTGCTTTGAAATAATAATCCTCAAACAATTTTCAGCAGCTGCCTTAGAAAAATTGCTGATCCCTGCTAATTTAGATGAAACCAATATCCAAAGCACTCCTGACTTTTCACCCAATCCACACTTTACCCTCACCACACATCATCTCTCCCTATTCCCAGCCGCCGCCCTCCTCACACACACACCAGGCCAGCACGTTTGAGCTCAATCATAATCCTTGGTGCCTCTGATCAAGCCTTTTACCCTTCCTGGAATACCCTCCTTTCAGTTCTGGCCCATTATATTCACCACCTTACTAAAGGTGGTTGCTCAAAACTCATTTCCCTACGGAAGTGTTCCATGATTTCTCTCACAGTTTTAACATTTACTGAATATGTGACGTGTCAGATATTTCCATGTAATTTTGCGAGGGTCAATACATTTCTCACATTCTGTCATACCAATTTTGGATGTCGGCTCCGGCTTCCTCTACCCAGCCCTGGTCACAGCTTCACTAGGACCCCGTGACATTCGAACACCTTCTGTCTACCGGCACAGTATGATCAGAAACTTGGTATCCTGCTTGAACTGCAGTCTTATAGCAGGCATTTTGGGTGAAATAACAAACCGAGGGCAGGATTCCCGATAAATCCTGTCCCCAGAAGTCAGTTCAGGGATGTGAATGGAGTTAAGGGACTAAACCAGGGGAAAGGGAAGCGCAGGACGAAGTGGAAACTAGAGGGTGGTGATTAGCGGGTAGGGCAAAAAGCCCCAAGAAGGGAGTCTCGAGAAGTCCTGGGCGTTGTCCCAGGCAGGCAGTCTCAGAGCCAGGAACGAGGCGGGGCACGTCCGGCTCACCTGTGGGGGCAGGCGGGTGCCAAGACTCAGAACCGAAGAGCAGGTCACGGTAGCGCTGGAAGGCCTCGTCGAGGACGGAGCACCCCGACTGCGCGGCCGACCTGACGTCGTACTTGAACTGGAAGCTGTGCGGGAAGATGGTGTAGTGACAGTCAGAGGTCTGGATGTACTGGGGCCAAGGCCATACGGTCGTGGCCGGCCCAGCGAACGCTGCCGCCAGCAGCAGCAAAAACCAGAGCCTGGAGCCTGCCATGGCCCTCCGGTCTCCGCTGCCCCAGCGGGCCCGGCCACGTGACCCCCTGGTCAGGTGAGCGGTGCCCTCGTGACAACCGGAGTGCCACGTGACTGCGCGCGGTCCAAAAGCGCAGACCGCCTGCCGCTTCTCCAGGAGTGACCCCGGTCCCCCTGTAGCGTGGCGCCGAGGGTGCCGGCCACCCGCAGCGGCCTTGGTCCGGTCGACTGAGAGCCCGGTGGTGCAGTCGCTAGTGTACAGCGTAGAGGCCATGCCTACCTGCACAGAACCGTGAGCGCCCCAAGACTTTAGAAGGGCCACATGGGTAGCGGGAAAGGGAAGACCCCAGAGTGGGGACTTCTAGGCTGAATCTTCAAGAAGGAATAAGGGTTCGCCAGGAATTTCAGACGCAGAAAAGAGAATTGAAATCACAGGTCGCTGCTCCGCCTGTAGAGTACCCTTCTCTCTGTCCTATTGCTTCACCAATAAACTCTCCTTTACTTTAAACTTTAAAAAAAAAAAAAAAAATCCCTGACCTTAGCTCAGTTGGTTAGAGCAGTCATTCCCATAGGCCAAGGTTGTGGGTTGTGAGGGCACATAACACAACCAACCAATGAATGCATAAATAAGTGGAACAACAAGTCTCTTTCAGATAAATACATTAAAAAAATTAAAAATAATAAAACCACTGATAAAATGCTGTGGAGCGGGTATTAGGTACTATGAATGGCGCTTCTAGAGAGGGGGATCACGAGATCTCAAGAATGTGATGTACTTAGGGGCGGGGGACTTCAAGAAGGAAGTACGCTTTCAGAGTAAACTTCAGTTGTCCTAATTCCTGCCTCTGGTGTGGGCTCTTCCCTTGATGGTTGATGATCTCCTAGTTACTGCTCCTCAATTCCTGGCCCCAGTTTCTCAAACTGGTTATGTACTTAATGCAAGTAGTAAGACAGTGGTTGAACTTTGAGTGCAAGATGGAGAATGCCCAGGAATAAGACAAGGGCCTGGTCCTGCAGAGGCTTACATAGAAGTCCAAGGTCAGGACTTTATTTGTGTGCAATTGAAAAATCACCTCAAATATCTGCATTTTAGAAATATCATGTTGAATAGTTAAATGGATAAGAAACCAGTAAGCCTGCCCCCCACACACACCTTTTTATTGGAGATGGAAGATAATGAGCACTCCAACTAAAGCAATGGAAAAGGAAGAGAGCTACAGATCCAGAAGATAGTGGGTATCCAGAAGTACAAGGGTTAATACAAGGGAGGCTTGAGGGCTGGTCAAGGAGAACTCCACAGATACTCGACCCAGGGACCCTGTCTTCCTTGTTCACCACTGTATTATCAAAGAGTACTTGAATGCCTGACTGCAAAAGGAGATACAAATTAGTAAGCTAGTATATACTTTTTTAAATCATAAAATTTCATTTTAGAATTTGAATTTGAGTAAGTATGAAGATCAGGAAAATAAACTTTTTAAAATAAAAGGCTCTTAAAATCATGGTAATTTATACAGGGTGGGGCAAAAGTAGGTTTACAGTTCATTTAGGAAAATAATACAATAATTAGTAAATAATAATAAAAAAATAAACTCTGCTTCCCATACTCACAACCATAAAACTACTTTTGCCCCACACTGTATTTAGGTTTTAGCTACCTAATTTAGTAGCTAAACACATAATCACTCAACAGGAAATCAGATAAAGAAATATCATCTCTCACTTCTGTAACTTTCTAGTATTCATCAGATTTCTCTTAGAAGGTTGACTATGCTAGCTTGTAGGATGGAGCTTGTAGCAAAAAAAAGTGGGAATTCAATCTTAATCACAGTTTCAGATTCTCAGATTGTGTATTTCCTACGTTGCTTAAACCTAAATTTTCATCAGCACTAGTAAGTTTCTGGTTAGTCCACTAGTCAGGAGATACATGACCCAGGGTACCAAGGGAGAGGACCCTAGAATCATTGTCAGCAGAGCCAAGTTCATAATCAGTCTTCTGTTCCACAAGACCAGTAGTTCTGGGAGGGTTCAGAGCATGTTCAGAGATTAGAGAAGTAGGTCTAAGTAGGGTTTCAGGACGGAGCATGTGCCAAGGCACCCTTCATATGATACTTAACTTGTACCAGGGGAGAAAAGTCATTTACATAAGTCACAAAATGAATGAGCTGGACCCAAATAAAGAAATTGTAATTACTAATGAAATTCTTAGAAGTTTTTGATGAGAGAATGTTCTAAACATACTATTCTAATTATTCTGTCTCTGGCCAGTGTACCAGGTCATCAGAAAAAATAATGAATAACCATTAAAAGTTTCAAAGTTAACATAATCCTAATAAATGTTCAGAGACTAGCATCGTGATAGTAGAAAAATTTAAAATTAAATTGTCATTTAACAATATAACACTGAAAGTAAACTAACTGAAAAGTTAAGTAAAATGGTAAAAAATATGAATTCTTTAAATTAGTATATATAACATTACCATCAATTTTGAGAGTAGATAAATAACAAAAATAATGATAGGTAATATAGTATTTGGTTATTTTCTCTATTTTTTCTTTTATTAAAGACATCTTATTAAATGAATAAAATGTGAATTAATTCCCATAGCTATAGCTTCTAATAAATTAGTTTACATATCAGAAAGTAATTCATCATCAGATAATGTGTCCAGATTTTTGATTCATAAAACAGTCATCACTGTAGATGCAGAGGATAGGAAATGGTTAATTTCGCCTGGGTAAGTCTTTAACAAAGGAGGTGACTTTTCAGCTAACTCCCAAAGCATGAGTTAGCCACTCAGGAAGTGGATCATGGGCAAAGCACACAGCTGCGAAAGAAGATGGCATACTGTGCATGGAGCTTATGGGATAGCAAAAGGGGATAATCATAACACTTCTACCATACTCCCTTCTCCCTGGAATGCCTTCCCCACTTCCCACTTCAACTCCCACCACCTACCTGAAGGTCTAAAATTATATTTTACCACCCTGTAAATCTCTGATTTCTCAAACTGGTGTAAAATCCCATAGACCTTTGAGCTTATCTCCATCAGAGCACTTGTCTCACGGTATTGTCATTGCCTGTCCATTTGTCTGTCTTTACCACTAGAGTAAAAGCTCCTCAAGGACAGATTCTGTGTTCATTGTTGTATTCCTGGCCCTGGCACAGTGTCTAACATATAGTAGATGCTCAACAAAGACTTGTGAAGTGAATGACTGAAGGACTCTGAATATCTCTTTTCCTAGTCAGCAGCATCTACTTATACTTCACATCTTAGCTTAAACCAGACCAACAGGTATGCTGCAAATGGAGTACACGTGGGCTGACACAGTGATTCCCCTTAATCCTCAGGTTGCCAGACAGAGGCTGGGGCTGCTAGATATCCTGGCCAGTAACTTTGGCCAAAAGCAACTTCCTAACTGTGCTGTGAAGTGAAGAACTGAGAAGAACTTAGACATCACCTCCTTTTGGGTGCTTCTTTATTTTATAGCACTCTCGTTTTAGCTTTCTTACCTGTCTGTGTTTCCCACAGACTCCATGCTGAATGAGTGGTATTGTCTTCCATGGTTGTGTCCTTCTGTCCAAACCAGGACTCTGCATGCTGTAAGAGTCCTGTTTGTGGAACAAAAGCATGGTTGAGGAGGCACTTGTATTACAATTTTAAGGACAGTCAGAATATCAATATGTGGAAGAAAAGAGCAGTCCTTGGAGAAGGACTACAAATCATAAGTTGAGAACTCTAACTTGGTCACTTTGCAATCCACCTCCTAAAACAGTGTCTGGCACTCAGGCACTTAATGAATCTTTTGAAATGAATAGAATGAAATGGCAAATGAACTTTGCAAGAGACCTCTGAAGAATCTGGAGCAATTATGCTTATCTAGAAACAATAGTGTTTAAAGAGAAATACTGACAGAAATAATGTTAGTATCCCCTCTACCATAGGAACCATATAATTCAGGCTCTTATCCACTTTAAGATTACAATTAATCAGATAAATTTGTGGAAAAACATCAGATATCGTGTGCAGAATTAGACTATTTTAGGATTTTTAGATCAAAAAAGAGAAAATTTATATAGTTAAGACAGTGATGTATTTAAGCCCCTTTAAATAGGGGCTCCTTTTGCTTAAACTCCATCATGCTTCAGGCATCTTGATGGCTGCTCTGGACTAGATTATCTGGGTTCTAGATCACTTAGGCCTTAATTCCTCTGGCCTTAATTGTTATAGATGCTCATCCTGGCCAAATCCACAGAAATAACCTGAAACCTCTTAAGGGAGGTGGGATATCAATGAAACCTTAATCTGAGCATATAAGTCCTTTACAGAAAGGACTTATTCAGACCCTACATTATTAGCCACTGGAACTCCCCAGTGGGCCCTAGAAGATCACTCATTCCTTACTTTACTCCCATTCTCCTCCTGCCTGGGTCCTCCATAATTATTTTCCTTCCTTGACTAAGATCCAAGCTACAGCCTCCGGGCACTCTAGAGAACAGATTCCTTCAAGTTTTCTGTCATTTGGCCATCTGATGACATTTGGCTTCAGAAAAACTTAGTACCATATTACTGTGATACAGGTTTCCAGAATATCCAATTTCACTACAGGTGGATGTCTTGGTGCTAAGAGCACCAGATAAAATGTCTTACTTCTGTTGGGAGCAACTTTTGGGTCTTTCTCTCGGATTCCTTTTCTTTATGTTGGGATTCACTATCTCTCTTAAAATTTGTCTCCCACGTGGGTGTTGCAGAAAATCCCCTGGGCCTGGAGCAGGGTGTAGTCAAGACAGAAGGAGTCACTGTGTTGCCAGGGTGCTGATGGCTGGCTCAACCATATAGACTATTCAGTAGTGATCTAGGTAAAGGCCCCAGCTGTAGTGCTCCTTGACCTGAAATGTCCTCAGCATGTTTCTCCCATAGAAACCTGGCAGGGTTATTGCCACATTAGGCAGTTGGTCAGAATTCAATGGTTTTATGATTCTACTTCTGGCCTCATACTGTCTTGAGTAAAGACTATGCATCCATACAAATTCCATATAGAAAGAATTAACCTATAACAAAGATATAGGAAGAAGCATTGTACTACTGAACTCAAACCAACATATGCTGTTTGTAATGTATGTTTGAAAACTTTCTTTAATCCTCCACTGTAAACTTCTTTTTGAACTAAAACAATAACAACAACAAAACACCTCTTCCCACCAAAAAGGAGTATAAAGGTCTAGGGGAAATTTTTAAGAATTATAAAGGTGTAGACCTAGATGTAATCTTAGAAATTATCTAGTTCACTTCTCTCACTTAAGATAAGAGAACTGAGAACCAGGGAAGTGAACTACTGTTCCTCAAAAGCAACAACAGCATATTATTCATAGTGATACTTCTAGCACTGAACAAAGTGCCAAGTACACAGTGGGTGCTCAGCAAATGCTTGTCAAATGACTAAATTCATTCCTTGCTGCACATAGGTCAATGCTTTGCATGCAGTAGGTACACTAATAAATGTTTATATTGAAGTTATTCAACCAAATGTGATCATATTCAGAGAGAGGTATGGCTGGAAATAGACCACAGACGTGCAGCCTTTCTAACGAGGGCTCTCACTACTTCACTGGACTGTGCCTCTGGGAATACCTGAAGTTGTCTTGTCTCCTTGAAATTGATACAGTTTGGTCATGGAGCTCATTGTGCCTAAATCCTGTTCTTAGTCTACTGTTTTGTTCTAGGAATGAATGATCATTGGATTTAAATGCATAGGGGCAACTTTTAATTCACTTTAGGACTAAAAAGAAGCAATGATGCAAATAATCTAAAAGTCATTGTGTTGGTCCAGTGCTTTTCTCCCTTGACAGTAGCCGACTTATCTTCCTAAGGAAAGTTTGCTTTTAAAAATATCAAAATCTGTTAACCTTCCCTGAGTCCATATTAGCTAGATAGTGGCAGGAGGCCAGTAGAAAGATAAAGAATTGTTAAGAGCCAACAAGTGAACACACAGGTAATTATGGGTAATTACAGCTCTAACCCTGGAGACAAGGGTCAAAGTGATCTTTCCCAATACTATGAGTGATGATCTGTAATATAAGAATACTTCAGAAATTAAAAAGATTCTTTATGTTCTAGGTTCAAAAGGTTGAACACTTGATATTCTCATCAGAGATCTTTTAGTTACTAGGAAGAGCACCCCCACTAGCTCAACAGTGGCGAATTTACCATCTTCACCAGCATCTAGACATAAGAAGCAAATCATAGTGAGGGTCAAATGGCCTGGAATATCTACTAGGAATCAAAGTTACCTCTTCGCCCCCTCAGGACCATTCTGTCTGTCATCCTTACCCTTGTGTCTGCTTCATTCTCTTGCTCTTTCTAATTTATACCCTCAGTATTCCAGTTTGAAATCTCCAGAGAGAGAATATGAGTACCCAGCCAAGAAGAGATGGAACGAGTGCTAGTGAGGGAATGGATTTATTACCAGTAGACTATCCAGAGTGCCAGGGATTTTCCCCCATTGGCAAAGGTGGCAGCAGCGGGAGATTCTTACACTGAACACACGAAAGCTAGAAATATCCATGGGTAATTGGATAGGAAAAACCTTCCCTACCCCTTTCGGTGCCAGATTGGGGGTAGGACCGAGGAAAGGCAGGCCTAAGGCACCATAGAAATCAAAATGGCACATGGTAAGGTTCTGAACCAAAGAGGCCTGTCAGTCTAGCCTGAAGAAAGGAAGGATTTGTTGGGAGGTGGACCCACCTGAAGCATGCAAAAGTTTGGGATGTTGATTGGTCATCCTGGGAAAGCACCCAGCCTGTACCACACCCAAGCTAATATAATCCAGAGGAACAAAGAGGCTCGCTCTTGCTCATGACTCACTTCCTTGTGACCTGCACTGGCAAGGGGCACTTGCCTGTTCTCTGCATGGGCCATGTTGCCTATGGCCTCCAGGAAGGAACCTCTCTTGCTTTCTTGCCCACTGGGTGATTCACTAGCTTGTGCATTCATGCACTCTCCTGGGAGTACAAGACCTTATGGTCCTAAGCAGCCAAATGGCCCATTGCTATGTGGGCTCCACATGCAGGGTCTACAAGGGAGCCCGAAATTAACAGCATCTGGGAACAAGTTAAGCAACCTGGATAGAGACTATAACCACTTAGCAGCCACCTGTGGGCTGTAATTTAAACTGGAGCAGAAACTCTGGACACTAGGTTTTGTCTTGTTCTTGCTGAGGAGACAGGCTTTGAGACAGAAGCTCACCATTCTCCCAGACCACACAGCATCTGACTAAGACCTCTTTCCTTTTGCGCCAGCATCTGAGTCACAAATTTGGCTTTTGTGGTGGCAGACAACTGAACCTCTGATTTTGTTTGGTTACAATCTAGTGACTCTTGGGGGGACCTTGGTAAGTCCTGGAGGCCCTGGGATCAAGTCCCAGCTACCTGTGGCAGGCCGAGCCTGAGAGCAGGACTGTGGGGATTTCCCAGCAACTACCAAGAGCTTTTCTCAGGGAATTTTTCTGCACTCCTACTCAAGGCATCAGCCACCTGAAATGCCTGGATGGTGAAAGAAAATGGGTCCAGGGAGAAGATGGACTCCAAGACTGGGTAAGTTGAACCAGTGTGCATACCAGCGGTGCTCTAACCCTGCCACTTTAGATTTGTGTCACTTGGGCTTTGTGCCATTTGGGTCCAATTAGGACCATTTGTGGTACCAGTTGGCAAGCCATCCTGCCAGTTAGGCTTTGTACCACTTGGACTTTGTGCCATTTGGGTTTGATTAGGACCATCCATAGTACCAGTTGGCAGGAGATGAGACACCAAGACTTGCTTGTGAGAGCTCATTTAGAATAATGAAATTGTTGATTCAAGTTTTGTTTATATCTTCCCATTTCGAGGTCTTCTTATGGTTATGGTTTTAAGATTGTACTTTTATGCCATCAAGAGTTGTTCTGTTTCAACTACCGGAGGGAGTTCACTGGACCTAGTTTTAGCAGATTGGCCCATGTACAGCTATCATCCAATGTCTAAGATGGAACTGGTTTTCTAGTGTAACACTGCTTGGCCTACATATACTTTAGACTGTGGGGGAAAATGGCCCCTAAATGGTTCCCTAAACAACTACACCAGCATGTAATTGTAACTGGTTTTGCCAATGGTTAGGAAACTGGGACAAAATTCATTATGTCCCGTTGTTCATGTCTTTACATAATAAGGATCTGGCAAAGAAAGGGAACAAACTAATGATGTCAAGAATGGAAATGGCTTCAACCTGCGCCCCCTGGCCGATAGTAAGACACAGGAAGAAAAGGAAAATGAGGAAATGAGTCTCTTTAATGCCCTGAACCAGGGGATGCAGGATAAGCAATAGGAAGAATTCCCCCATCACCACCCCTACTGCTAGATACCCGTGAAAGAGGCCCAGAGGGGTGACAGACCCACCCCTGTATGATGAAGGAATAGCCTTTCCTTCAAAGACCTGAGCACCCAAAGAGCTGGGCGCCCTGGCCAGGGAGCATCCTTATCCAGAGGATAAGGACAATTCCCTTTGAGGAAAGACCCACTAAGTGACAACCATGTGCCTATTACAAGGAGGAGGGCCATTGGAAAAAGGACTGCTCAAAACTCAAAAGGAAAAATAGAAAGAACAGAAACCCTCACCAAGAAATGTTAGAAAGGAAGGTATTGGCTGATGGCAGGATGCATGGGAAAAAATCAAGCCATTTTATTAGACAGCCCAAATGTTGCTTTGCAAATCACCACTACCTTAAACCTGACCACCCTACACCTGGACTCGGGAAGGCTCAGACCTCCAGCATTTTGCTTGGAAATCATTACCAGCTCTACTGGACCAGCAGACTGGATCTATTGGACCAGCTGCTGACAGAACTTGACTGGTAATTATATGCAGATGGGAGCAGCTTCATGGAGAACGGTCAGCAACAAGCAGAGTTGCAGTAGTCACCATAGACAAGGTGGTAGAAGACCAAGCCCTTGCCATAGAAACCTCAGCACAAATGTCAGAGCCTTAGAATTATCCTGAGGAAAGAATGTTAACATCTACACTGACTCCAAATATGCCTTCATGGTAGTCCATGTTCATGGACAATATGAAAAGAAAAAGAGAAGGGCTCTTAACCTCAGGGGATAAGGACATCCAACATGCAAAAGAGATTTTACAATTGCTAGAGGCAGTGAATCTACCAAACCAGATTGCCTTAGCTGCACTGCTAGAGTTGGACTGCCTTATAGTATTCAAAGTGACAAGGGACCATCATTCAGAAATCTCCCAGAAGATGGGACAGGCACTACAGATTCAGTGGAGACTACATGCACCTTGGAGACCCCAATCTATGGTGAAGACTGAGAAAATGAACCACGCAATAAAGAAGATCCTGGAGAAAATATGCCAGGAAATGCATGTGAAATGGCACTAGGCACTCCCTATTGCCTTGCTCCGGATGAGGGTAGCACACTGAAGTGGGCTTACATTAAGCCCTTTTGAAATAATTTATGGGAGACCCTGCCAAGTTTCTGTTTTAGGAACACACCCTTTAAATTTAGAACATGTACAACATCCAGGTCAAACACCTGAATAAAACTTCTTCCTTTTGTACCAGTACCTGCCTCATGAGTTTGGCTTTTGTTGTGACAGGCAACTGAACCTGTGTTTTCATTCAGTTACAGATTCACTTAGAAGTGAACATGTGGGGAGCCAGTGATCACCATTTCTTTATTACAAAAGCCAACACATGTTTGGTTTTAAAGATGCAAACAATCCAATTTTGTGTGTAGAAGGTATGACTCTCAGTTCATAAATTTGGCAGTATAGGAGTTACAACTAGATTTTCCAGAATAATTTATTTTCTGCCTTCATGACCCAAGCCCCTGACCTGCTGGGTTTACAAGGAGATGTCACTACAATCTTTCCGGATGTTTATACCTTCCTTGGCATTGCTTCCCATGCTTGAGCTTTTTCTAGTGCCAGGGGACACATAAAAACCAGAAAGATATGAATTTTGGCACGTTAGCACATATTTCTCTGTATATGTATGTATTGAGGAAGGAGAGCATAGGAAGAACTCTGAGACTGCAATACTGTCATTGGCCAGCATTTAGCACCCTGGTTGCCAGGGAACACCTTTTACCAATTAAGTAGAATAAATAGTAAACCGAGGCAGGAAGGAGGAAGGAAACAAGTCTCACACACTAACTCAGCAGCCCTGAGCCTGGTCTGATAATATTGCCAGGTGTTCCAGCATCACAAGAAACACTATGTTAGCAAGAAAGAAGGAAAGTGCCCCAATTGTAGTTAACTTCCTCCTGTCACGTATTTGTTTTACAACAGGATGACCAAGTGGAGTCTGGAGAAAGATAAGGATTTGGCCTGACAGACCCCCACACATCCCTAAGTTTGGGTAGTGACATTCCCACAGGAAAGCTGGCACCACATTTACCCCTTAATCAATATGTGACCTTTTCCCTCCTAGCCCACCAACTATATAAGTCCTGAGAACAAAGGATTCGCTCTTTCTCTGTGGGGGGCTCAGGGTGCTCTTGGCTCTCAGGCCACAGGGCCTCTGGCCACCGGGCCTCAGACTGCTCAGGGGCTTGCTACCTTGGTCTTCAGCTGCTCTTACTTTTGCCGCCCTGCTTTGCCCTGAAACTTTGCCTTTCACCCCCTACTCTACCCAGTCCTGTTCTCTTCCATGGGAACAGGCCACTAATAAAATCATTACATACTACTAAATTTGCTGATATGTAATTCTTTACATGTATCAACAAGAAGAACCAGGTCTCTCCCGTCAACAGTATGACATTGTATGTATGCTTATTTCTGTGTGTGGCCACTTTCAGTATATGAACACTTCCATAATCTTTAACAACAAAATTAGAGCATAACCACTATTCTGCAAATTTTTCAGTTAACAATATAGTATGTAAAATAGTTAATATTCTGTGTTTTTCCCCAGTTTTGTAGAGATATAATTCACTTACAACACTGTATAAATTTAGGTTGTACAGCAAAATGATTCATACTGATTTGACTTACGGAGAGCATGCAGTGATTACCACAAGTTTAGGTAACATCCATCATCTCATTTAGTCACAAAAATATGTGCAAATATATTTTCCTTTCTGATGATAGTTATTAAGATCTACTCTTTTAACGCCTTTCATATACATCACACATCAATGTTAACTAGTCACCATGCTGTATGTTATATCTCTAGTACTTATCTTATAACTGGAAGTTTGTGCCTTTTGACCACCTTTCTTCTGTTCCCCTTTTCACTATCCTCACAATATTGTTTTTAAAATAATAAAATAATAATAATAATAATAATAATAGCAGCAGCTAACATTTACTGTGGACTTATCATGTGCCAGGCACTATTATAAAGGCTCAACATGTGTTAATTTATTTAAGCCTTACTATAACTTTATGATGGATGTAGGTGCTCTTATTATTTCCATTTCATAGATAAGGAAATTGAAATTGAGAAGTTAAATAACTTGCCCATGATAACACAGAGATTTGCAACAGTGTGGATATTCCACCATTTATTTTACCAATTCCATAATAATTCATTTAAGTTACTTCCATATTTTCTCAGTTATAAACAAAACTCTACAGTGTCCATTAGAGAGGGTATTGGTTATGAGAGCATTTATTTTCATCCCTTCTCACCATTAGTACCTTGTTTTCCACTTGGAAATTTCATCCGTTAGTTCTGCAGCTTGGATGAGGTTGAACACAGCCCCAGATCCATCCTCACCTACGCTATGTAATCAGAGCTACTTTCCTCCTCCTTTAGTGTAAACACTTCAAAACATGGGATAAAAATTTACATTCACAACAATAATGTGTGAAAATGTCCATTTTATTACTTTACTCCAACACTTGTATTATCCTTTCATTGCTACTATTGATGCATCAAAATTAATTTTTAAAAATACACAACTAATAAAATTGATAAATAATCTCTCACAAGACAGAAATAGAATACATGACTTTCATATCATTATAAAAAAAAAAACCAATGGACCAGAGAAAACTGGATCATTCTGGCAAAATAGAAAGGGGAGGAAGCAACAAGAACATGTAATTAACAGAAAATACAAAGATTAGGACAGGATAAACCCAATCTATCTAAGTATCACACTATGTAAATAGGTTAAATTCCCCCATTAAAAGACAAAGACATTTAAGATAATACCAAAACAATGGCAATAAAAGAATGGTATATCAAAGATATACCAGGAGGATGCAAACAAAAATACAGCAAGGGAAGCATTTACTAACATCTGGCAGAACCCAAGGCAAAAAAAATTAAGTGAAACAAAGGTGAATATTTCAAATAATGAAAGGTACACTTCACAAAGAAGGTAGACATCACAAACTATTATCTATCTAACAACCAAGAAACAAATGTATATAAAACAAAAATCAGGAGAAATGTAAGGGAAAATAAAAAATTGCAATCATAGTGTAAAAATTAACATTTTTCTGAGAATAGCTTATCAAGTGCAAAAAAATAAGAACAAGAACATCTTGTATAATAACATCATTAATTTAAATATAGTAGATTGAGGATCTTACATCCTACACAAATAGATTTGAAACTTTATATCTTATACATCGATGTGCAGTAGAAATATTAATCAGATGCCTCTTGCCTGCCCCAAAATGGGGACCTGGCCTGCAACCCAGGTGCGTGCCCTGACTAGAAATTAAACCAATGACCTTTTGGTTCATAGACCAGTGCCTAACCACTGAGCTACATGGCTCTTGTACATTTTTTTTAAATGCCCGTAGGACATTGAGAAAAACTGCCAAAAAGACAAATATTCATAAATTCCAAAAAGTGAAAACCTTTTTTAAATTTTATTGAGTTATAATTGACATACAACATTATATTAGTCTCAGGTGTAAAATAAAATATGATCCTTGTATATATTGCAAACTGATTTTTACAGAGGGATCTGACGGAATCCCTGGAGAGAAAGAAGGTAGTGACCTCAAGGTGACATAGCAGATTCTGTGTTGTAGTAGAAGGAAGGGCTAGGAAAAATGCCAGAGGCAGCAGGGCCGTGGGTGGAATATTTCCATACCCTAGGGTAAAGGGTAAAAAAGCCAGCATCCTAGCATTGCATTGCCCTGGCAACTGAGCTGGCAAAGCCCAGGAAGCCCACCCTGGGTAGAGACACTGAGCTGGCTGACAAGCATGATGGATGAAAGGAAAAACCCTCCTCAGAAGTCAGGAGGAGGTTCAGACCTGCCCCCATAGCCTGGATTGGCTGGGAAATTGGATGCTTCTGCAGTTCTGGGAAGTTTGGAACCTGAATTTTTAAATGGTTGAAGGGGAGAGACTCAGGCTGAAGCCATGGGGCCAGTAAACAAGCCCCAGGTCCCTCCTGGCACAGGAAGTAAGTTGTGGCTTGGGAGGCTGGCGCTGCACAGTTCTGCTCCATGGGGCACAAGGACACAGCAGCCCGTGGCCAGAGAGATGGGGCACAGGCAGAGAGGAGGAAAGGGTAACACCCAGCCAGTGCACATAGACTCCAGATAGAGATGCCTGAAGTCAGATTGCAAGCAGAAACCAGCTAAGCCACCTGGATGATCGTGCTGCAGACACCTGTGTTTCCAAAAGGACGGTATTTTATCTTATCATTTTACTTATTTTTTATTTTATTTTATTTTTATTTATTTTATTTTTCTTCTATGTTTATTATTTATCAATATTTGGGGGTTTTTTCATTGTTTTATGCTTGTTCAAGTAGAGTTCTCTCCATTTTCACCCTACCATGCCCCCCCACCCCACCTGTCCTTGCCTCTCACCTTTGTTCCTACCTGCCTTTGGCTTTGTCCATGTGTTCTTTATACATGTTCCCTGATGGCCCTTCCCCTATTTTCCCCCATTACCTCTCTTCCCTCTCCCCTCGGTTACTGTCAGTCTGTTGTTTATTTCAGTGTCTCTGGTTATATTTTGCTTGCTTGTTTGTTTTGTTGATTAGGTTCCACTTGTAGATGAGATCAAATGGTATTTGTCTTTCACCCTGGCTTATTTCACTTAGCATAATGCTCTCTAGTTCGATCCATGCTGTCATGAAGAGCAGGAGCTCCTTCTTTCTTTCTGCTGTGTAGTATTCCATTGTGTAAATGTATCATAGTTTTTTTTAATGTATTTTATTGATTATGCTATTACAGTTGTTCCATTTACCCCCCTTCACTCCCATCCACCCTACACACCCCCTCCCAACCACACTCCCCCTCTTTAGTTCATGCCCATAGGTCAAACATATAAGTTCTTTGGCTTCTACATTTCCTATACTATTCTTAACCTCCCCCTGTCTATTTTCTACCTACCATTTATGCTACTTATTCTCTTTACCTTTTCCTCCTCCCTATCCCGCCTACTCCCCCACTGATAACCTTCCATCTGATCTCTGTTTTTGTGATTCTGTTCCTGTTCTAGTTGTTTGCTTAGTTTGTTTTGCTTTTGTTTTAGGTGTGGTGGTTAATGATTGTGACTTTGCTGTCATTTTACTGTTCACAGTTTTGATCTTCTTTTTCTTAGAGAAGTCCCTTTAACATTTCATAAAATAAGGGCTTGGTGATGACAAACTCCTTGAACTTGACCTTATCTGAGAAGCACTTTGTCTGCTCTTCCATTCTAAATGAAAGCTTTGCTGGATAGAGCAATCTTGGATGTAGGTCCTTGCCCTTCATGCCTCGGAATACTTCTTTCCAGCCCCTTCTTGCCTGCAAGATTTCTTTTGAGAAATTGGTTGATAGTCTGATGGGAACTCCTTTGTAGGTAACTGCCTTCTTATCTCTTGCTGCTTCTAGGATTCTTTCCTTTATTTTAGTCTTGGCTAATGTGATTATGATGTGTCTTGGTGTGTTCCTCCTTGGGTCCAAATTCTTTGGGACTCTCTGAGCTTCCTGGACTTCCTAGAAGTCTATTTCCTTTGTCGGATTGGGGAAGTTCTCCTTTATTATTTGTTCAGATAACGTTTCCACTTGTTGTTCTTCCTCTTCTCCCTCTGGTATCCCTATAATTCAGATATTGGAATGTTTAAAGATGTCCTGGAGGTTCCTAAGCCTCTCCTCATATTTTTGAATTCTTGTCTCTTCATTTTGTTCTGGTTGAATGTTTCTTCCTTCCTACTAGTCCACACTTTGATTTCAGTCTTGGTTTCCTTCCCATCACTATTGGTTCCCTGTACATTTTCCTTTATTTCACTTAGTATAGCCTTCATTTTTTCCCTCTAATTTGTGACCAAATTCAACCATTTCTGTGAGCAACCTGAATACTACTGTTTTGAACTGTGCATCTGATAGGTTGGCTATCTCTTTATCACTTAGTTGTATTTTTTTCTGGAGCTTTGATCTGTTCTTTCATTTGGGCCATTTTGGGGGGCTGGGTCTTGGCACACCTGTTATGTAGTAAGGAACAGAGCCTTAGGTGTTCACCAGAGCAGGGCCACCTATTTCACTGCGTTGTGACACGGTATGTGGGGCAGGGGTCTGAGAGGAAATAATGCCACTTGCTCCTCTCTCTGCAGGATTTCAGTCACTTCCCCCACTACCCACAAGCAAATTGGGCCCATCTGGTGCTGATTCCTGGGTGGGTGAATTTGTGTATGTTGTAGGACCCTGTTGGTCTCTCCAATGGACTCTCCTGTGAGGCTGGGAGTTTCTCCCGCTGCTGCCTCAACCCCCACAGGTGATTTCAGGCAGAGGTTTGAGGCTTTATTTCCCCGAGCTGAAACTCTGGGTTGCGTGGTCTGTCTCACTCCCCAGTTGTTCCTCTCAGTTTATCTGCACACAAATGTGGGACTGCCCTATCGGCCAGCCACTGCCTTGCCGAGAGTCTTCTCTGCCCAGCTGCCCATCTCCGCCCCTCTTACCAATCTGAATGAATATTTCTTCTTTAACTCCTTGGTTGTCAGACTCACATACAGTTTGATTTCCTGTCAGTTCTGGTTGTTTTTTGTTTTTAAATTTGTTGTTGTCCTTCTTTTGGTTGTGTGAGAGGGCACAGTGTGTATACCTACACCTCCATCTTGGCCAGAAGTCCCTGTCTCAAGCTGTTTTCTCAAAGACCTGAGTCCTTACCCTGCCTGGGCCCTGCCCCACATTGAATGGCCTCAGGGCAGAAGCAGAGCTCTGGGATTCTTCCAGAAGCAGCAGGGAGCATAAATAGTCTCCACAATCTTTCAGCAACAGATCCAAGTGGTGTTGGGTCAGTCCTCATGGCTCTGGGTCTGCTGGTGGCCATCAGTCTGCCCTTGGTCATGCTCTGGCTGACCCTGTGGGTTCCACGGGCTGCTGTGCTTGACCACAGGCTCAGGGACAATGTTTCCACACAGGCCAGGGACCCTAAATTGCTTTGGAAAGTGGGCATATGGCAATATACATGGCCACCAGGTATAAAGAAATGCTCGTTTTGTCATATGCATCAAAGGTCCTAGCAGGTTCCCACTGGCCAAACATCCTTCCTACCTCTTGGTAAGACTGAAGTAGGTCTGAGAATTGAATGGTGTCTGACTTGTCCCTTTAATAGCTAGAGAGCTGCATCATTTACCAAATCAGATACTGTTCACAAAATACCCATTACCCCCCAAATCATCTCTTTGGTAATGTACTTGTTTATTGCTACTAGTGAAGGGATAAGGGGTGACATCTTTTCCATTAACTTTAGTGTTTCATCTGCCTCAGAGTAGTCTGTGCCAAAGCCAGGCTTGAGCAAACTTGCAAAGACAGTTTAAAAAGTAAGAATAGTATTTACTGAGCACTAATAATTGCTTGACACAGATAATATATTTATCAATAATATCAATATCCATCAAGAATAGAGTTGATTGAGTACCTAAGGCACTGTATAAAGAGCTTTATGTGTATTTTCTCATTTAATCTTTACAAAACTTCTATGAGATAGGAATAATTGTTATCCTTGTTTTAGAAATGAAGAAACTGAAGGTCAGTGAGATTATGGAAATTTCTCAAAGGAACCTAGACAGTAAGTGTTGGAACTGAGTAAATATTAGAGTCAGGATTAAAATGTAGGCCTGTTAATCCAAACTTTATATCTAGCTCTCTAGCCAACACGTGTTTCTAACAGCTATGGGGTACAAAACAGTTGGCTGTAGGTGGAGCAGTTTTCCTATAATCATGCCAGTAAGTCTAGAGTGTTCCAAGATTTGAGATATCACAATATATGGAGGGGGGGACCCAAAAAACCTCAGAATTTATTTATAAAAATTGTGTTATTCTTACATGTTTAAGCTTGAATCACCTTCAAAATACTTTCAATTTGATGCAATGCACCTATTGAGATGTTTTTCCACTGCTCAGAACAGTTTTTGAACTCATTAATTTTGATGGCTTTTAGTGCTTCTGCCTTTTTTTTTGTTTCACCTCTTCCACATCAGCAAAATATTCCCCTTTGAGGACTTTTTTCATCCCGGGGACAAAAAAAGTCACTCCCAGTGAGATTGGGTGAATAGGGAGGGAAGGGTAAGGGGGTCCTGCTGTTCTTGGTCCAAAACTTCAGAACATTCAGTGGGCAGGTGTGCTTGTAAGTCACCCATCATGAAATGGGGAAACACATTGAAAGAGTCTTCTAAAAAAATTCATTGAAGCTGCATGCAGCCTCTCACAACAACACCAGCTGGCACACTGATACAGCTGGGTTCCTAGAACACAACGCTCACCTAGTATGGGAAGCCTGTACTACAAGAGGCCTGTCCTCCAGAAGATCAGTCTGGTTTTTTTTTGTGGGGGGGTGGAGACACCCTTGTAATCACATAGCATGGCATAAAAGACTCTTTGTGGTCTAGTCCTTGACTATATCAGCAACCTTCAACACTTACCTTTGATTTTTGTGCCTCGTAGAACCACACTGCTTCTTTTGCCCTCAGAACCACATGCTGTACCTGGATTCCTGCCAAGACCTACTATTCTCTTTGCTTCAAAAGTCCTTCTACTTTGATTAACTGGCACATTCCCTTAAAATCCAGCTAAAACATCACCCCACCCAGTAAACTTACCCTAACTTTCTTCTGACAACATTAACTATTCTGTGCTCTGTATTAACCTTTGTACTTTATATAAAAATGTCTTGTTGACTCATTCATTCAACATTGAACAGTATTTCTTCCAGGCACTAGGCTAAGTATGAAGAGACAGAAAGTCAAATAACACTTTTGCAGGGGGAGGACAATGTACCAAAGCATAGACATACTATTGGCTACTGCCAGTAGTTCCCACCACCAGGGGAGGGCAGAGATAAGGGTATGCAAGCAAAGTGTGAAAGGGCATTCTGATTCAGCCCCAACTTAGGAATCAAAGTTGATCTGTTTGTGGAAAATAAGAGCTGGTGATCCAGGTGGGTATTTATTTGAATCAATGTCTATGCTGTGGAACAGGATGGCATCTATTCAGCATCTTGGACTGATTTTGAGCTCTTGTAGGGAAAGGAGTTAGGACCAACTCTAAGTTGTTTTTGGAAAGGATATTTTGTGATACTCTGGGCACAGGTCGAGCTGGCTGTGGACCCAGGGAAGGCCATTCTCCTCACTTCCACATAGAACCCACACTGCTGCAGCATCTTGATGGCAGCTTTCAGCACATTGGGTGGTAGCCCTGGGATAGGAATACTGGCATTTTCACAGTGGGCCCTATCAGCAGTAGCAGTGGCAGGGTGGGTAGCACCCTTAAATGATTTCATGAACAGAGTGCATTAAAGAGAGGGAACCAGAGCAAGAAGGGAAGAAAAGGGTGGAAGCTACATGAAGAATTGTGGCTGACAGACTAAATTCATGAGCCTGCTATGATACACCTGGGACTTTCCTCTGAGAGCTGGGCAAGAGTGTGGATTCTGGGCCACTAGTATATGAGTATATCAACATATTAAAACCATATGTATAATCTTAATTATAACCACAACCTGAGTCCTGGAGATGTGTGAGTTACACTTTTTTATTTGCTATTAAAAAACTGTGTCTTGGAGGGAAATGGAGACATCTGTACTTGAACAACAATTTAAAAAATTATTGAAAAAAGAAAACTGTCTGATTCATCTTTACATCCCAGGACCTAACACAAAGCCTAAGATACATCAACTGCTGACAAAATATTTGTGGATTAATTTAAAAAGAAGTTGGGAGGAGTCAGAGAAGGGTGGGTGGGGAGCATCACATGTACAAAGGATATGGACTGTGGGTTCTGACCCCTTTTGGTTCTGCCGGCATTTGTGAGGAGGTGCTGACACAAATTCCGTGACAGTTAGAAGTGAACTGACTGCCAAGATGAAGAGGAGGGAACAATTAGTCTTGACCTTCTACAGTCCTGAGGTTCCCAAACTTAAGGGAAACCGGAAATACCAAAGGGTGAGGAGGTACCTAATTACAGGTCAGATGGAAGGAAGAGGACTTACTTAAAGGTGGACCTAGGGAGAGTGTCCTAAAAACAGAGAAAAGATTACCTTTTTGTTTTTTATAGAAGGGACGGGGTAGATATCCACAAATCAAACACACATGGGGACACTCAAGGTAGAGAAGCGTAGGTGACCCTGGGGATCAAGGGTTACCTTTTTGGGCAGGCAATGTTTCCCTTGTCCTTGTAGCCTACCCTCCCCACCAACAAACATCCGAGTGCCTCGATGCCACCCCAGAGGCGGCAGCAGCATGTGGATCAGACACACACCTACATCCGAATGTTCTGTGGCAGCCTCTGTGGTTTTAGCCTCCTAATGCTGATCTGCGTGTCCCCACTGAACTGGGTGCAGTTCCTGGTGATCAAGAATGGCCTTCAGCTCTACTCAGGACTCTGGATCTCATGCAGCCATGAGCTGTGCTGGAGCCACACACTCAAGCCACCCTGTGAGTGCCACTAAGTTAAATGCCACAAGCCCCACAGTTTCAGAGCTTTCTGCCACATTGTCTTTCACCTTTCTTCCTCCAAGATCTTTTGGCCTTTACGTCTCTAAGTCCAGGGTGGATCTTGCCAAATTGTGACTATAGCCATCTTATCTTTGGTGTCCTCAGTGTGTCCCCTCTCTCTTCTTTCTCAGGATGTTTCTTCCCCCAAACAACGAGCTGATATTCTCTTTACTCTCTGGGAAGAACTCTTTTGTCATTTACAAGCTGTTACTGTGAAGCAATGTGATTAATATTCAAATGTATAACTGTGTTCCCAGGCTAAAACTCAGGATTTGAGATTATTGTTTAAATTTTTAATGAGACAGAATCTTGATATTTTGTCATTCAAAGTAGCAAATCGTTTATTTTTCAGAGCCTTGAGTTCACCTGAAGCCAAATGTTAATGGTGTAGAACAGGGGTGTCAAACTCATTTTCACCAGGGGCCACATCAGCCTTGCAGTTGCCTTGAGAGGGCCGAATGTAATTTTATGACTGTATAAATGTAACTGCTCCTGAACAGTTCAGCAAGACCTCAGTGCTGCCGCCAGGTAGAAACAAGGTGCCAGGCTGGATAAAACAGGCCGGATTTGGCCCACAGGCCTTGTGTTTGCCGCCTGTGGTGTAGAGAAAGTCAACTAAGTCCTCTATGTACACAACTGTCCCCACCCTGCTATTTCCAATGTTAACTAGTCCTAATTCTAGGTTCAGTCTATAATACAACTCTCTCAAGGAATTCCCAAAATATAATTCATATGCCAAGGCTTCCTCAGTCTGTGACAATAATACACTATTATTACCCAAATCCAATATTATCCAAATTCAAGAACTTTAAACTTTTACCTGTTGGATTGCAAGAGTTTAGCCCCAGCTCCCATGGTATTCCCTGTCATTTCTGGGAGTTCCACAGAGGCTGTCCCTTGTGGACTCAAAATGTGTGTGTGCTCATGTTCCTCTGTCCTGGACTTGCTCTAGACCACTGCCCCAGGCTCTGACCTCACCAGGTTCTAGATGACTGTTAGACTCTGCTATAGCTGTTGCTGATGGGCTGAAGAAGGGTTGGGCAGTAGCAGACACCAGCCCTCACATTTATTATTAGGTCTGAAGTGTGGGATAGACTCCTTTGTTAATTCCCTTGGAGTGTAGCTAAAATCAGAATGTAAAGACTACGTTGCCACAGAGACTAACTTTAACTGTACTGCAGAGGGTAGGGAAGATAAGGTAGCTGTTTTCGTAAAGGCACTGGGTGCTGCAGGCCAGGGCCCCAGGAACCACTATACATTAAACATCACCAGGTTGTAGGAGAAGCTTTATTCTGTCATCAAGGTCACCAAGGAACCCGGACACTAGGCAGATTTTACAGCTTCCTCTACAGGGTGCTATGTCTCCATCCAGGATCTTTTCCAAACCACCTCCTGTGTGCACTTCCTCTGAGGGAGTTTTGTCTTGACCTTGTGTACCTGGAATGAAGGCACAGTAGCAGAAATGTGCAGGTTAGATTTGCCTAAATACATAGGCTAATCCCCCCACTTTGTCTCCAATAGTCCCACCTTCATCCTCATAATCAACATCCATACCCCACGTCCACCCACTAAACAGTTAAAACAGAGCTAGACCCATCCTTCACAGTTAAAACAGAGCTAGATCTTATTGAAACCCTGTCTCTCTATCCTGGTTTTGATTTTTGCTGAAGAACATAGGGTGCAGTGAGAGAGCCTGACACCAAATCTCTTTGGATCCACTGAGTAGCAGATGCTGGCTTCTCTCCTCTGATACTTTCTTCTAATGTCATCTTGGCTTTCCCACTGCTTCCTTTCAGGAGGTTGATAGCGCTAAAGGAGAACGTATACTGTTAACTGAGCCTGTTTGTTCACAAGAGCTGGTGGCTTATAGCCCTGCCTCTCCCACTTTCCACAACCTGCTGGGCAAGCTTTACTTTCACAACAGTAGAAGGGGATACTGCCCATCATTTACAAACTGCCAACTGAAAAACACTACTACTTTTCGGTTGGTTCATGTCTCTTCCAGGCTTGGTAGCTTTTACATCCTAACTGATGGTGCTCTGAAGTGCAGAATCACCGACCAAGATGATACTGAGAACACCAGCAAGGACCTTAACAAGTTTTTCAAGTGATTTGGACTTCTACCTCTCCAAATTAAGAGTGACATCACCTCTCTTCCCAGGGTATTAGATTCATTGTCTTCAGAACACTGGGAGGCTTGCCTTGCTACTCCTGCAGCCTAACTTCACATCACAATGTATCATTAAGGAAAGCTTCAGAAATGTTTGGATACAGGTGACCCACATGGATGTTCTGTCTATCTAAGGCACTCCTCTCCCTGGACCAAGTTTCTTACTCTCATGTACAAATACGATCTTTTGTACCTTAGGGTATAAGATTTTTTAAAATTATATTTTATTGTTTATGCTATTACAGTTGTCTCAATTTTTCCCTCTTTAACCTTCTCCACCCAGCACCCCTACTCCCTCAGGCAATCCCACATCATTGTTAGTGTTCATGGGTCATGTGTACAAGTTCTTTGGCTGCTCCATTTCCTGTATTGTACTTTACAATCCCAAGGCTATTCTGTAACTACCTATTTATACTTCTTAATCCCCTCACCTCTTCATCCATTTCCCCACATGCCCACCCATCTGGAAACCATCAAAATTTTCTCTCTATCCATAATTCTGTCTCTGTTCTTGTTTGCTTAGTTTGTTTTTTCGATTCAATTGTTAATAGATGTGGGGTTTTTTTTTGCCATTTTATTGTTCATAGTTTTGATCTTCTTCTCCTCTTTAATAAGTTCCTTTAACATTTTGTATAATAATGATTTGGTGATGGTGAACTCCTTTAGCTTTTTTCTTGTCTGGGGAGCTCTTTATCTGCCCTTAGGTCCTAAATATCTTTGCCAAGTAGAGCAGTCTTGGCTGTAGGTCCCTGCTTTTCATGACTTTGAATATTTCTTGCCAATCCCTTCTAGCCTGCAAAGTTTCTTTTGAGAAATCAGCTGACAGTCCTATGGGAACTCCCCTGTAGGTACTAAACTGCTTTTCTCTCTTTTTTAAAAAATATATTTTATTGATTATGCTATTATAGTTGGCCCATTTTTCCCCCTTCACTCCCCTCCACCCTGCACACCCCCTCCCACCCACATTTCCCCCCCTCAGTTCATGTACATGTGTCATACTTATAAGTTCTTTGTCTTCTACATTCCCATACTATTCTTACCCTCCCCCTGTCTAGTTTCTATCTACTATCTATGCTACTTATTCTCTGTACCTTTTCCCCCTCTCTCCTTCTCCCACTCCCCAGTTGCTAGCCCTCCATGTGATCTCCATTTCTGTGGTTCTGTTCCTGTTCTAGTTGTTTGTTTAGTTTGTTTTGCTTTTGTTTTAGGTGTGGTTGTTAATAACTGTGAGGTTGCTGTCATTTTCCTATACATGTTTTTTATCTTCTTTTTCCTAGATAATCCCTTTAACATTTCATAAAATAAGGGCTTGGTGATGATGAACTCCTTGAACTTGACCTTATCTGAGAAGCACTTTGTCTGCTCTTCCATTCTAAATGAAAGCTTTGCTGGATAGAGCAATCTTAGATGTAGGTCCTTGCCTTTCATGCCTCGGAATACTTCTTTCCAGCCCCTTCTTGCCTGCAAGATCTCTTTTGAGAAATCAGCTGACAGTCTGATGGGAACTTCTTTGCAGGTTACTGTCTCCTTATCTCTTGCTGCTTCCAGGATTCTCTCCTTCATTTTAATCTTGGCTAATGTAATTATGATGTGCCTTGGTGTGTTCCTCCTTGGGTCCAACTTCTTTGGGACTCTCTGAGCTTCCTGGACTTCCTGGAAGTCTATTTCCTTTGTCAGATTGGGGAAGTTCTCCTTTATTATTTGTTCAGATAACTTTTCCACTTGTTGCTCTTCCTGTTCTCCTTCAGGTACCCCAATAATTTGGATGTTGGAACGTTTAAAGATGTCCTGGAGGTTCCTCAGCCTCTCCTCATATTTTTGAATTCTTGTCTCTTCATATTGTTCTGGTTTAATGTTTCTTTCTTCCTTCTGGTCCATATCATTGATTTGAGTCCCAGTTTCCTTCCCATTACTATTGGTTCCCTGTGCATTTTCCTTTATTTCCTTTAGTGCAGCCTTCATTTTTTCCCCTCTAATTGGCGAACAAATTCAAGCAATTCTGTGAGCATCCTGATAACCAGTGTTTTGAACTGTGCATCTGATAGGTTGGCTATCTCTTCGTTGCTTGGTGGTATTTTTTCTGGAGCTTTAATACGTTCTTTCATTTAGGCTATTTTTTTTTTTTGTCTTCATGCACATAGTGAGGGGAGGAGCCTTAGGTGTTCACCAGTGCACTGGCAACCCATGTCACTGTGTTGTGATGCTGTATTTGGGGGAGGGGTCAAGAGGCAACAATGGTGCTTGCTCTACTCTCTGCCAGATTTCAGTCACTTCCCCTGCTTCCCCCAAGCAAATTGGGCCTTTCTGGTGTTGATTCCCAGGTGGGTCCGTTTGTGTACATTCTAGGACCATGTGGGTCTCTCCAATGAACTCTCCTGTGAGGCTAGGAGTTCCTCCCAGCACCTCAACCCCCACAGCTGTTTTCAATTGGTGTTTTGAGGCTTTATTTCCTGGCCCTGGGACACTGGGTTGTGTGGTCTATTTTGCTCCCCAGTTTTGCCTGGTTTATCTGTCCACGAATGTTGGACCACCTTGTCTAACAGCCACCTTGTGCACCGGGCCCCTCCGCAATCCGCCACCTCAGTGGATCTGCCCGCTGCTGCCCCATGAGCCTGGGGTCTGCCAGCTGCTGCCTTGCACACCCAGGGTTCACCAGCCACTGCTCTTTCTGCCTCAACCCCTCTCCACCCGGCCGCCTGACTCCGCCCCTCCTACCAGTCTGGATGAATGTGTCTACTTTAACTCCTTGGTTGTTGGACTTCCATGCAGTTCAGTTTTCTGTCAGTACTGATTATTTTTTTGTTTCTAAATTGTTGTTGTCCTTATTTTGGTTGTGCGAGGTGGCACAGTGTGGCCACCTCCATCTTGGGTGGAAGTCTCCAAATTGCTTTTCTCTTGCTGCTTTTAAGATTCTCTCTTTGTCTTTAACCTTTGGCATTTTAATTATGATGTGTCTTGGAGTGGACCTCTTAGCATCCAACTGGTTGGGGAGTCTCTATGCTTCCTGGACTTGCATGACTTATTTTCTGCACCAATTTAGGGAAGCTTTCTTTCATTATTTTTTCGAATAGACTTCCAATTTCTTCTTTCCTTTTCTTTCTGGCACCCCTATGATGCAAATGTTAGAACACTTGAAGTTGTCCCAGAGCCTACTTAAACTATCCTCATTTTTTTGGATTCCTTTTTCTCTTGTTTTTCTGACTTGTTGTTTTTGCTTCCTTATGCTCCAGATCATTGATTTGATTCTCAGCTTCATCCACTCTACTGTTGTTTCCATGTAAATTATTCTTTATTTTAATTAGTGTATCCTTCATTTCTGACTGGATCTTTTTTTATGCTGTTGAGGTTCTCACTAAGTTCCTTGACCATCCTTATAACCAGTGATTTCAACTATGCATCAGATAGATTGCTTATCTCCATCTTGTTTAGTTCTTCTGGAGTTTTCATCTGTTCTTTCATTTGGTCATGGTTCTTTTGTCTCCTCATTTTGGCAGCCTCCTTGTGTTTGTTTCTATGTATTAGGTACAGCTGCTTTGGCTCTGTGTCTTGGTAGTGTGGCCTAATGTAGTCAGTGTCCCGTAGGGTCCAGTGGCACAGCCTCACCTTCCATTATCCAAGTTGGGTACTCAAGGTGTGCCCTTTGTGTGAGCTGAATACATCCTTTTCTTGTCGTTGAACCTTGATTACTGTTGGCAGGTCAATGGAAGTGATTTACCCAGGCCAGTCAGTTGCAAGGACTGGCTGTGGCCACTGACCACCAACTGCTAGCCTGCATGGAGGGTCAACTGTGCAGGGGGATGGTGGTGGTGCTCTAATGTGGTCTGTAGCTGTTCACTGCATGCACAGGCTCTGGGGTATTTCAGGTGGTACAGGCCAAAGTCAGTCTCCACCTGTGCTTTGCCCAGGGCCACCCTGCCTGAACTATAAAGCAATCTGAGATGGCCTCTACTTGTGCTGGACTTGGAGATTCTCAAAGTCAAGCTGTGCTTCCAGGCTGGCTCCTGTTAGTGCTAGGTCCTGAGCCACTTAGGAAGAAGTATGGGGGCTGGAGGCTCACTAAGGCTTGTTGTTTCTTGTTTGAGATGATTCAGAAAGTGGTGAAGCCTGAGTCAAGTCCAGACATTAATAAGGAAAAGCAATTTGGGTGGACCCATAGATTAGGTGGGCCAGAGTCTCTAGGGATCTTCAGAGTAGAGTGAACAGTGTTAGCCAGGTTGATGAAGTCTCAAATATGGCACCTGCCTGGCATCTCTGTGGCTCTATGATGGGAGGGTTCAGAAAAGAGACAATGGCCTCTGTCTACCTTTCTGCCTGGAATAAAGCTGTCCCTCAGCTCTCACCTTGATGCCAGATACTTCAGTTCCTCCTTGTATGCCACTGGTGCCTTTCAAGCTGCTACCCTAGTACTGGAGCTCAGAGGGCATAAGTCTGAGAAAGTCTGTTTGTGGGTTCTTTAACAGGAACTACCAGTGACTGCAGAAATGTCTTCCACTTACTCAATCCCCACTGATTTTTGCAGCCTGAAGTTATGGGGGCTTATTTTCCTGGCATTCAATCCAGGCCTGAGGAGCCTGATGTGGGGCTGGTATGGGACTCTTCACTCCTGAGATATCCCTCCTGAATTTTTATCCACCACACATGGTTGTGGGATCATCCTGTTCCACATCTCTGGTCCTCCTACCAGTCTGGATGGGTATGGTTTCTTTAATTCATAGTCATCAGATTATGAATTCAACTAGATTTCTGACAGTTCTGAGTGATGGTTGTTCTGTATTTTAGTTGTAATTTTGATGTGGTTTCATGAGGAAGTAAGCCATGTTTACCTATGCCACTACCTTGACAGGAAGAATTTCTAAGATTTTGAAATTTTTATGGCTAAGCTTTGTGAAAACTGTCATTGATTGACTGATTGATTGATTTGTTCATTCATTCATTGTATTTTTTCCATTACCATTTGTCCCCCTTACCCTCTTCCACCTCCCTGACACACTCTCCCCCAACCCCCAACCAATCACCACTTTGTTCTTCAGGTCTATAAGTTCTTTTTTTGTTTGTTTGATCCCACCACACTGCAATGCATCCTCTACCTAGAACTGTTAGTCTGCCCTCTATGATTCTGTCTCTCTTTTGCTTTTTAGTTAAGTTTCTTCATTTGATTTCACATATCAGTGAAATCATATGATGTTTGTCTCTCTCTCTCACTGGCTTATTTCACCTAGCATAACACTCCAGGTTCATCCAGGCTGTCACAAATGATTAAATTTTCTTTTTTCTTTTCTTTTTCTTTCTTTTTTTTTTTTACAGCCAAGTAATATTCCATTCTACTGATGGACACTAAGTCTGCTTCCAAATCTGGCTATTGTAAATAACACTACAGTGAACATAGGGGTACATATATTCTTTTGAATTAGTGTTTCAGGTTTCTTTGAATAAACCCCCAAAATAGAATTGCTGAGTCAAAAGGGAGTTCTGTTTTTATTTTTATTTTTTGAGGTAAATCCATACTGTTTTCTAAAGTGGCTGCACCAGCCCTGGCTGGTGTACCTCAGTGGACTGAGTGTGGGCTGTGAACCAAAGGGTCACCAGTTTAGTTCCCAGTCAGGATACAAGCCTGGGTTTTGGGCCAGGTCCCCATTGAGGGCCACATATGAGGCAACCATACATTGATATTTCTCTCCCTCTCTTTCTCCCTCCCTTCCCCTCTCTCTAAATATAAATAAAATAAAACCTTTTAAAAAAAGATTCTAAAGTGGCTGCACCAATCTACATTCCCGTCAATGGTGCAGAAGAGTTCCTCTTTCTCCACATCCTCACCAGCACATGTTGTTTGTTGATTTATTGATGATCTCATTCTGAGAAGTGTCATATGATATCTCATTGTGGATTTAATGGGCATTTCACTGATGGTTTGACATTGAGCATCTTTTCAAATGTCTATTGGCCATCTGTATGTCCTCTTTGGAGAAGTGTCCTTCAGGTCTTTTCTACATTTTTAAATTGAATTGTTTGTTTTGGGTTTAAGTTTTAATAAATTTTGTATATTAAACACCTTATCAGGTGTATCGGTGAATGTGTTCTCCCACTCAGTGGGTTGCCTTTTCATTTTTGATGCTTCATTTGACTTTGCAAAACCTTTTTAGGTGATGTACTCCAGTTGTTTATTTTTTTTCTTTTCTTTCCCTTGCCCGAGGAGATATATGAGAAAAAATATTACTATGAGCAATGTCAAGGATTTTACCGCCTATGTTTTCTTATAAGATTTTTATGGTTTCAAGTCTAACATTTAATTCTTTAATCCATTTTGAATTTTTCTTGTGTGTTGCATAAGAGGGTGATCTAGTTTCACATTTCTTCCCCGTATCTGTCCAATTTTTCCAATATCATATTATTGAATAAACTGTCTTTAGCCATTGTATGTTTTTTCATCCTTCATCAAATATCAATTAGCTATAAAGGTGTGGTTTTATTTCTGGGCTTTCTATTCTATTCCACTGATCTATGTGTCTGTTTTCATGTCAGTACCATGCTGTTTTGTTTATCATGGCTTTGTAGTATAGTTTGGTATTATGTAGCGTGAATCTACCAATTTTATTCTTTTTTCTCAGGATCACTGTTGCTATTTAGTGTTTTCAGTGGTTCCATATAAACTTTTGGAATATCTTTCTAGTTCTGTGAAATATGTCATGATATCTTTTTTTTTAATGTAGGAGGAAACCATTTTTTTTAAAGATTTTATTTATTTACTTTTAGAGAGGGAAGGGAGGTAGATAGAGAAAGAGAGAGAAACATCAATGTGCGGTTGCTGGGGGTCATGGTCTGCAACCCAGGCATGTGCCCTGACTGGGAATCAAACCTGCAACACTTTGGTTCACAGCCCACGCTCAATCCACTGAGCTACGCCAGCCAGGGCTACATCATGATATCTTGATAGGAATTGCATTGAATCTTTTTTTTCCACATATTTATTAAATGGACTTTATTTAAAAAATCTTCAAATTATATGTGATATACATATACATACATATATACATATATCTATCCAGAAGGTATCCAGCAATGTACTATGAAAAACAGATACATTTATTGAAGAAGATACAAGATACGAGAAACATTGTACATAGGGCAATGATGCCTCAGTCTGCTTCGGAGTACCCATCTTAGGACCTCACACAGTTCTCCCAATTGCCATCAGCTGCCCTGTTGTATTTTCCTGAATCTCACTGATGGTCTGATATCTCTTCCTTTTCAAAGGTGATTTTAGTTTTGGGAAAATCCAGAAGTTACAGGGTTCCAAATCTGGGGAATAGGGGGACTGAGTCCCCTGGGTGATTTGATACTTCGCCAAAAAACTCTGCACAAGACATGGTGCTTGAGCGGGTGCATTGTCATGAGGAAGCTGCCAATCACCAGTTGCCCTTAGTTGTGGACTTCTGAATCATCTGAATAGTTTCTGCGGAGGAATGTTCAAGCTCAATGTTAAGTTTGATTCAGATTCATTGCTCTACTCACTCAGTCATTTTGAATGTGACCACTACATAGTACAAATGCTCACTCAACAGCTCTACCGCCTGGCTGGAATATTTTTTAAATTTAGTTATTTTTTATGTCTGGGTACAAGAACAAATTTGGCATATAATTACATTTTTCATATTATTGTTTTTTTGTTCTTTTAAAATATTTATTTATTTATTTATATTATTTCTTATTGTTGTTGCAGTACAGTTGTCTCCATTCATACTCCACCACTCCCTCCACTCCCACTGTTATTAAAAAACCAATATGAAAAGCAGCCCAATACTTGCTATTTTCTGTTTTATCAATTTTGAGTTCATTGTTCACATATTTTAACAGAAACATTTTTGTGATTTTTTATTTTGCACAATGACCTGCTTGAGATAATAACCTTCTTTGGACTGGGGCTAACCTCAGCCTATATCAGAACACCAGAATACTTCACTATAAGGTCATTGTAGATTTTATTAGATTTTCTTTCTTTCTTTTTTAATTGGTGTTCATTTACAGTTGCCCTGCCTTTTCCCCATTGCTCTCTACTGCCCCGCACCCCCTACTCCCACATTCAATCCTTCCCCCCACTGTCCATGCCCATGAATCCTCTACTCATGTTCCTTGGCTTGCCTCTTCCCCTTCTTTTTCCTGTCATCCCCTTCACCACTCCCCACTGGTCACTCAGTTTGTTCCTTGTTTCCATGCCTCTGGTTCTATTTTCCTCATTTGTTTGTTTTGTTGAGTAGGTTCCACTTATAGGTGAGGTCATATGGTATTTGTCTTTCACTGCCCGGATTATTTCACGCAGCATAATACTCTCCAGTTCCATCCATGCTGTTGTGAAAGGTAGGAGTTCATTCTTTCTTTCTGTTGTGTAGTACTCCACTGTGTAAATATGCCATAGTTTTTAAAAAGATTTTATTTATTTATTTTAGAGGGGAAAGGAGGGAGAAAGAGAGGGAGAGAAACATCAATATGTGATTGGCTCTTGTGTACCCCCTACCAGGGACCTGGCCTGCAGCCCAGGCATGTGCCCTGACTGGGAATTGAACCAGCGATCCTTTGGTTCACTGGCTGGCACTCAATCCACTGAGCCACATGAGCCAGGACAGTATACCATAGTTTTTTGATCCACTCATATACTGGTGGGCACTTAGGTTGCTTCCAGCACTTGGCTATTGTAAATTGCGCTGCTATGAACATTGGGGTGCATAGGTTCTTTTGAATTGGTCTTTCAGAATTCTTAGGGTATAATCCCAGTAGTAGAATTGCTGGGTCAAAAGGCAGTTCCATTTTTAATATTTTGAGGAAATTCCATACTGTTGTCCATACTGGCTGTACCAGTCTGCGCATGAACAGTGTATTAAGGTTCCCTTTTCTCCACAACCTTACCAGCACTTGTTGTTTATTGATTTGTTTATTATGGCCATTTTGACCAGAGTGAAGTGGTATCTCATTGTGGTTTTAATTTGCATCTCTCCAACGGCTAATGATGCTGAGCATCCTTTAATATATCTCTGGGCCCTCCTCTGTATGTCCTCCTTGGAGAAGTGTCTATTCAGGTCCTCTGCCCATTTTTTTCTTTTAACAAATGTATTTTATTGATTATGCTATTACAGTTGATCCATTTTTTATCCCCTTTATTCCCCTCCACCCTGTACTCCCCTTCCACCAGCATTCCCCCACCTTTAGTTCATGTTCATGGGTTGTACATATAAGTCTTTGGCTTCTGCATTTCTGATACTATTCTTAACCTCTCCCTGTCTATTTTGTACCTACTATTTATGCTTCTTATTCCCTGTACATTTCCCCCCATTTTCCTACTCCCCTTCCCTGCTGATAACCCTCCATGTGATCTCCATTTCTGTGAATCTGTTCCTGTGCTACTTGTTTGCTTGGCTTGTTTTTGTTTTTATTTTTGTTTTTAGGTTTGGTGGTTGATAGTTGTGAGCTTGTTGTCATTTTACTGTTCATAGTTTTGATTATCTTATTTTTCTTAAATAAGTCCCTTTAACATTTATATAATAAGGGCTTGGTGATGATGAACTCCTTTAACTTGACCTTACCTGGGAAGCATTTTATCTGCCCCTGCATTCTAAATGGTAGTTTTTCTGGATAGAGTAATCTTGGATGTAGGTCCTTGCCTTTCATAACTTTGAATACTTTTTTCCAGCCCCTTCTTGCCTGCAAGATTTCTTTTGAGAAATCAGCTGATAGTCTATGGGGACTCCTTTATAGGTTACTCTGTCCTTTTCTCTTAAGATTCTTTTGTTATTGTTAATCTTGGGTAATGTAATTATGATGTGCTTTGGTGTGTGCTTCCTTGGGTCCAACTTCTTTGGGACTCTCTGAACTTCCTGGACTTCCCAGATGTCTTTTTCCTTTGCCAGATTAGGGAAGTTCTCTTTCATTATCTTTTTAAAATAAGTTTTCAAATTCTTGTTCTTCCTTTCTTCTTCTGGCAGCCCTATGATATGGATATTGGAATGTTTAAAGTTGTCCTGTAGGTTCCTAAGCCTCTCATATTTTTGAATTCTCACTCTCGCTTTTCATTCTCTTCTAGTTGAATGTTTATTTCTTCCTTCTGGTCCAAATCATTGATTTGAGTCTTGGTTTCTTTCCCGTCACTGTTGGTTCCTGGTTTCCTTCCTGTCATTGTTGGTTCCCTGTATATTTTCCCTCACTTCACTTTGCAAAGCCTTTGCTTTTTCCTCTATTTTGTGACCATACTCAACCATTTCATGAGCATCCTGATTACCAGTGTTTTGAACTCTGCATCTGATAGGTTGGCTATCTCTTCATCACATAGTTCTATTTTTGGAGCTTTGATCTGTTCTTTCATTTGGGCCATATTTTTTTTTTGTCTTGGCATGCCTGTTATATAGTAAGGGTCAGAGCCTTAGGTACTCACCAGGGTAGGGCAACCCACATTGCAGCATTGTGGTGCTCTTTGTGGAGGAGGGGTATGAGAGGAAACAGTGCTGCTTGTTTGGCTCTCGACTGGCTTTCAGTCACTTCCCCCACTTCCCCCAAGTGGGCCTTTCTGGTGTTGATTCTGGGTGGGTGAGTTTGTGGACATTCTAGGACCTTGTGGGTCTCTCCTACAAACTCTCCTGTGAGTCTGGGAATTTATCCCACTGCTGCAACCCACACAGGTTTTTATAGTCAGAGATTTTGAGGTTTATTTCCCTGCCCTGGAATTCTGGATTGTGAAGTCTGTCTTGCTCTGCAGTGTTCTTCCCAGTTATCTGAACACAAATGTGGTACTGCCTGGTCTGCCAGCCGCTGCCTTGCAGTCCTCTCCATCCCAGCTGCCATCTCCACTCCTCCTACCAGTCTGGATGAATGTTTCTTCTTTAACTCTTTGGTTGTTGGACTTCCATACAGTTTGATTTTCTGTCAGTTCAGGTTATTTTTTGTTTTTAAATTTGTTGTTGTCCTTCTTTTGGTTGCGCGAGAAGGCAAAGTGTATCTACCTACACCTCTGTCTTGGCCAGAAGTCCCCCTTTGCCCATTTTTAAATTGTGTTGTTTGTTTTCCTGGAGTGTAGTCATGTGAGTTTTTTATATGTTTTGGATCAGATCAAACCCATGTTCAACGTATCATTGGCAAATATATTTTCCCATATAGTTGGTTCCCTTTTCATTTTGCTGATGTTTTCTTTAGCTGTGCAGAAACTTTTTATTTTGATGAAGTACCATTTTTTTATTCTTCCCTTTATGTCCTTGCTCTAGGGGACATATCCATCAAAATATTGTTGTGTGGAATATCTAAGATTTTCCTCCCTATGTTCTCCTCTAGGGCTTTTATAGTGTTGCAACTTATATATAAGTCTTTTATCCGTCTTGAGTTTATTTTTGTGTATAGTATAAGTTCATGGTTGAGATTCATTTTTTTGCCTGTAACTGTCCAGATCTCCCAAAACCATTTGTTGAAGAGGCTATTTTCCCCTACTATGTCTTTATTTCCAGCAATCTCTCTCCCTTTATGTCCATCAAGACTTGCTTTACATATTTAGATGTTCCATGGTTGGGTGCATAAATGTTTACTAGGGTTATATCCTCTTATTGGATTGTTTACTTTATCATTATGTAGTCTCATTCTTTGTCTATTACTATAGCCTTAGTTTTAAAGTCTACTTTGTCAGGTGTATGTACTGCTAGCCCAGCTTTTTTTTCCTTTCTTTTTCCATGAAATATATTTTCCTATCTCTTTACTTTTAGTTTGTGTGTACCTTTTGTTCTGAGGTGAGTCTATTGAAAACAGTATATATATGGGTCTTGTTTTTTTTATCCATTCAGCTACCCTATTACTTTTGATTGGAACATTTAGACCATTTACATTAAAGTGATTATTGATAGATACATATTTATTGCCATTTCATTTTTTAACTATCTTCCTTTTTTCTTCTTCTTAAAGCAAGCCCTTTAACATTTGTTGCAATACTTGTTTTGTGGTAACAAACTCCTTTAGTTTTTATTTGTCTTGGAAGCTGTTTATTTCTCCTTAAATTTTAAATGATAGCCTTGCTGGGAAAAAGTAGCCTTGATGGTTCGTGCTTGCATTTTATCACATTGAATATTTCATGCCAGTCCCTTCTGGCCTGAAAGGTTTCTGTTGAGCAACCGATGATATTCTATAGAGAGGTCCCTTGTAGGTAACTAACTACTTTCCTCTTGTGGCTTTTAAGATTCTCTCCTTGTCTTTAAGCATTATCATTTCATTGTGACAATTTTGGTGTGGGTCTCTTTGGGTACATCTTGTTTGAGATTCTCTGCACTACCTGTACTTGTATGTCTTTTTCCTTCACCAGGTTAGAGAATTTTTGGCTATTATTCCTTCAAATAGGTTCTCAATCCCTTCTCATACTCCTCTCCTTCTGGTATCATTATGATGTGGATGTTGTTGCACTTCACGTTGTCCCAAAGGTCCCTTAAACTATCTTCGGTTTTTTAATTCGTTTTTGGTTGTTGTTGGTCTGATTGGATTTTTTTTTCTCCTTTATCTTCAGAATTGCTGATTTGATCCTCTGCTTCATCTAACCTACTGTTTATTTCTTCCAGTGTAGTATTTATTTCAGATATTGCATTCTTTATTTCTACTGGTTCTTTTGTATGGTTTCTATGTCTTTTTTTTTCATGCCATTGAGCACCCTTATAATTATTACTTTGAATTCTATATATGATAAATTGCTTGCCTCCATTTCATTTAGCTCTTCTTCTGGAGAATTCTCTGGTTCTTTCATTTTGGGCCTGTTTCTCTGTCTTCCTATTTTGGCTGCCTCTTTGTGTTTGTTTCTATATATTAAGTAGATCTTCAAAGACCCTGGTGCACCCTATGTCAGGTGCTGCCTGTGAGTGGCCCTGAGGAATCTTAGGATCTCTAGCTTGTGGCTCCTTCTGCTGGGCCTGGATGAGTTCTGAAAGTACCAATCTGCACACCAAGGTTTGTTTTTACTAGCACTGCACCTGGAAGAGGTCCAGCTAATGTCTTAAAGCATCCAGAGAGTCACCAAAACTGATGTTTAAAAGCTGAAGTAGGTTTTGATTCTACAGGGGATAGAGGTTTAAATTCAGGTTTGGGAACATTGTTTTTGTTTTGTTAGATTAATTTTTAAAACTATGAAAGAAACCAATGCAGCTGTTTTAGACTCTGAGTCTAAATGTTTAGTTTGGTTAGGTAACTTGTGGTATATGATTATGACTAGTAGATTTTGCTTCTTTGAGAGGGTAGACTGCTGTATGCAGAAATCTTTCATCTTTCCTTTGGATTTGTGAGTGACTTTATTTAGTTTTCAAGAGATGAGGAGTTATGACATAGAAAAATTGTAAGAGAGCATGAAAGCCTAGTCTTCCTCTCAAGGTAGAATAAGACTGGACTGTAATATATTTTATACAGGAGTTGAACTGAATGTCTTATACAGTGTGCTTTATGTTTTAAATATCAGAACTAATGTGAACTAGCTTAAGCTAAAGGGAAAGCTTATTTATAGGGATTCAGAAGAATCTCATAGACTCCCAAGTCAGAAAATTTGCTGGACATTAGGGGATTCTAGAGGAGACTGGATCAAACCCACCAGTCACTCAGTGTCTCTAGAGTTGCTGTACCACCCAATTTTGTTTATGCTTTGTTTTACCTTTATAGCTCAGTTTTTCCTATTTATTGGTATGTAAGTGACCCAAAAGTAATATCCTAGTCTAGCTTTATATATTTTTGGTTCACGCAAGCAAAAGAGGAAATTAGCATTAATCAGTCTCAAATCCAAATTTCTAAGCAGAAGAATCAAATTGGTCCAAGGGTAAGATTCCCTTCCTTAGTTCAATTAGCAGTACTCAGGGGGCTATTGGTAAGGGTCCCAGTCTATAAACAAGGGCTGCTAAGGCCCATGGGAGATTGTGTGCTAAATACTTTAAAAGATGCCTGTCACTGAGCTTCATGCAGATTAGTTTGGGCTGGTGGTTCTGACTGGCTACATATACTGCTAATACTGTGTGATCCAGTTTTTAGAAAATGTGCTACTCTTGGGTTATTATGTTTAAATGTGGCTAAATCGAAGAGCAACTCACATCTGTGACTGGGGATATAGTTTCTTTTTATGGACATTATAATTGATGCTGTTAGTAACTGGTAAATTCTAGAAAAGTAAATGAAATTTTAGAGGCCAGTCTTAGAGTGGGGTAATCTTGCATACATAATTTTGTGTCTCTGGGTTCCTTGGAAGCTGGATTGGGATTCTTAGGCATAGAAGTGCTTAGAGAACTTTCTGTGGTAGAGATGAACTGGCCCCTGCTCCAGTGAGACTGGAAAGAAGCTAGACAAAGAGGCACCCTGCAAAGGATGTTGAAGAAATCTCTGGGTCTGTGGTATCTCAAAAAAGCTATATCATTTTGCAATTGTAACTTAGCTTCCATTTTTTGCAGTTTTATAACTTTATTCAAAAACCAGAAGTTACTTCTCATTGCATTAACTGTTTGTAAGTTTTTTTAAAGTGGTGACAGGTATGTAGGTAACCAACGTATAGAGCTTGTTTGGTGTATCTTCATTCTCATTACATTTTCTAGACAACCACACTCAAAAACAGTATGGCACATTCTTTATTCCTGTGGCCCAGATAGCTTTGTTGAGCCTGGTTGGTGTCACAGTGCACATCTGGTGTTCCCATATTCTTCATGGCAAATTTCCAGATCTGAGTGCCCAAGAGGCATGCTTCTTAGAACCCACTCTATGGTTAGTTATACTTGTGAATGCTAATGGTGTATTCTCTGATCACAACCTCAATGATGGCAGAACAGCCCTTCTTCTTGCCATCCTTTTTGTGGGAGCCATTCTTCCAGGTCTAGGATGGAAAGGTTAGCCTCTGTTTCTTAAAACATTTTTTGAGAAGCTAGGAAGGATCTGTTCCATATCAGGGATATGGTAACAAAGAGTGAGGTTTAGCATACCCCTTCTCTCTTACCAACATCCTATTTGAAGCAAATGGCAGAACCAAAGAGAGCAGTGATCTGGAGCCAAAAGGAGAGGGGAGAAGAGTGTGTAGAACTTGGGTAAGGGCTTTGGAGCAAAAGAACTTTAGCAGACTTCTCTTTAAACAAACAGGAGATAGGATCTTGAGGAAATTTCAAAAGAATGGGAGATATTTTGGGTGTTAAATCCAGAGTGTTAAATCCCTGAGATCCAGTAAATTGAGAGCATGAAATTATTACAAAATAGGAGTTAAACTAAAAGTAACTTCATTTTGTAGTCACAGGATGACAAGGCTTATACATGTCAGATACATTTGAAAGAGAAAAAAACAGAAACAAACTCCAACTATGGTTTAACCACTAAACAAAATATAACATGCTGTTTTGTAGCCATTAAAATGATGTTTACAGTGTAATCTGGGAAAACTGTTATAATATAAAGTTAAAAATCACATGATATTGAGTATTATATCTACTATTCATAGAGGATAGAAAATACTAGAAAGAAATAAAATACTGTCAAAGGTTATCTCTGGGAAGTGGGATTATAGCTCATTTTCTTCCTTCTTTTTGGTAGTTTTGTAGTCTTTCCAATTCTTATATTGGACATTTATTACTTTTAGCATTAGAATTGGGAACAAAAAAAATTTAATCTATGGTATGATGTTAAACTCATACCTCTTATTAGCTATTTTACAACTAAGTTAATGTGTTAACAAACCCAGAGCTATTTGTATATCATCTTTAGTTTTGCAAGGACAGCTTTGCCTTCTTCATAATAAAGAAATTCCAAGTATCAATAAAGAGCTGAGAAAAAAGATCCTTATTGTTTTTCTGGATGCCACATAGCAAGCTCAGCTTCATCTCCTTAGTCCTCACTCCCTTCTCAGACTCTATCTGGTTTTCTTGAGAAAGGTTCCCCACTGTACTAACCAAGTCTTTCCTTTCTCCTTCTCTTTGACAGATTATCTCCAATATTCCAGGGCCTTCTTCTTAATCTCTGTCCTCACCATACTAATTGGTCTTGGCTGGCTCTTAAGCTCTTGCCTCCCTAGAAGAGGGAGCAGGACCACCAACTTGGATCTGAAGGTATCCATGCTCAGCTTCATCTCAGGTACAAATGCAGACTGGTGGGGTGATGCTGGGGTAAAATTGTCAAGGAAACAGACTTTCTTTGTGGGGCTTTCATCTACTTTTTTTGCCCCTTTTCTCTTCTTCAATATGACATCAAGTTGCCAGGTACCTACCCTGTCTTATTGTATAAAACACATTTTAGGTGACTTTTGCTAGGGGAGAGATATAAGCCCCCATTTCTTCCCCACCTTGGTGAATTTCCAAATTTGATCCTGCCATACATATGGCATCTGGAAGCAGAAGAGGTGGGGGTGGTAGTGAAGACAGACTGAAGACACTGATGGGTTGTGACATCTTTTCTTCTGGTCCTAGCCATCTGCTTGCTCCTCTGCCTCATCCTATTTCTGGCACAGGTTCACTGGCACACCAGGGATGCCATGGAGTCAGATCTCCTCTGGCCCTATTATCTTAATTGGTGGAGTGACTTATTATACATCTTTTCTGGTGAGTCCTGCCTTATCCTGGAAGGATGGAAGGGGAAAGCACTTCTTGAAACAGAGGTAGAATCTAGGAGAAATAGAAGCACTGACTGTTCCTGTTTAGAACATATATACATTAAGAGGCATTATGGTATGAAACTAAAAACTTATAATTAGTAATCTGCTGTGCCACTAATTGACCCATAGATAGGTTGAATGACTTGCTTAAGACCACACAGAAAGTAGTGGATCTATGATTTGAACCCAGGAGGTTCAAGCTTTGTCCTAACCATGTGGGAAATACTCTAATGAAATGGGAGTACACAAGGGTAAAGTAACTGTGCTGGGAGAGACATGGGTTGGCTTCACTGAAAAGAGACCTTTTGAACTGAGTATTTAAAGGATAAGAAAGAATTTTAAAAGCCAACAGGCCGTATGTCTATTGAAACTCACCTCAAATTCTTCTCTTCCCCTAGGGATCATCTCCTTCCTCAATTACTTAACTTTCAGATCTCCTCCCCTTGATCAAAATGTCACTGTGATCCCCACAGAGAAGTCAAGGCTAGGAATTGGTCCAGTGACTACAGTATCATCTGCTGAAAATGAAGGGACAAGGTCTGAGATGGGACCTTCAAGTGATGGAGAGGAAAAACTACCAAATGCAGAACTACCAAACACAGAAATGTGATGGTGATTAGAAAATTCAACTACTGTCTGTCTTAAAGATGGGAGGGAAGCTAACTGAGTTGGAAATGATTGTGCAGATTATTTTAAAAACTCTCCTAATATCATGTCCATATTACTGAAGGAGACAGCATTAAAGCTGATGAAGTGTCCTCTGTGTGTGTTGGATCCAAAATATGTATGATAATCATAAAAAAAGTAATGATATCTCACTTATGAAAAAATTCTATAAGAAAACATTAGTGTTTAGGGTCATGAATGAAAGAAATTAGCAATAGATGCAGTGTGTGGATCAGAGATCTCTTCGGGCATCAGAGAGCTCATGGACCAAAGAGATGCATGGAGAAAAATGTCATCTAATTCTGTTTGGAAATTTCATTATGTGTGTCTGTGGGTACACTCAGGATGGAGGTACTTGGACAATATTATTGAATCTGAATCAGGGATCATTACCAGTAATGGAGTGAACACTGATAGAAATAATACCTATTACCCAAAGGTGCTGGGGGGATTCTGGGGGATCCATGCAGTCCCATTACCTTTGAGAACTGGTAATTTGAAACCCTTACAGCATATTTTCTAAATCCATTTGCTTCTTGTTAGACTGGGAGCTACCTTAACCAGACATTCACAAACTCTCTGAAATTCTATACAAAACTTGTTTTTACACATTTCTATGAAGAGAGCCACAGCCTCTATCAGATCCTTGACAAGCCTGTGGCTCTTTTAATTCCTTAGGTATCAAATGTTTCACTGGATCCAATGAGGATGAAGGTCTTTCTTCAGCCTAAGTGTATATGTGGACAAAATTGAAGGATTTCACCATGTTTTATATACTCTGTAAGATTAAGTAAGTGGGGGCAGGGGGACGGTTCTGACAATCATATAGAACATTTAATGGTTAAATAACCCTTTCAAACCCCGACCAGCTTCCATGCAGAAGGTTCTTGACATTCATTTTGTTCTTTATTTCTTTAGTAACTGGCACTACTATTCTGTTGATTGATGTCCATTCTTCTCCTCCCCAAGCCTGACAAGGGAATGGACTACAGTGCCCAGCTTCTCCCCTTGCTGTTCTTAAAGATAAGCCCTAGGGTATTTTTTTTGTTAAATAGAGAGTCACCAGTAACCTTTGTAGAAAACAAAACAGAAATGGAGCAATTATGTAGTTCTTATAATTCCAGTCCCTGATCAGTAATTCCTACACTTCCAGGTGGTAACTGGAAGCCCAGTTGATTAGTACTTCTGCATTCATTTTGAAGGGAAGGAGTTTATCAGCACATGCATGTGTGCACCCACACACAGAAACACACATACAAATACATATATATGTACGCACCTTGTTTTGACTCTGCTTTAGAAAACCCTTTTCCCTATGTTGGCCCTTCCTTGTAGCAGGTGATCTTAGGACAGAATGATTGCTGCCTCCTCATTCCAATTGGCCTCGTTTCAGAGGCTCTTGAGTCTTTTTCTGGGCCATTGTCTGGTTCTGAGAATAGACATGCAGTCAAGTCCAACTCCTCTTCCTCCCGTCACCACTTATGCACAAAGTATATCCCACATGTTGACAAATTAAGGACTCAATGAGTACACAAACTTCATTTATAATTCAGTTTGAATACTTCATTATATGACTAAATTGACAAGGAGCTGAGTACTGATGACTCTCCAGGGAATTTTAAGTGGCGTGAAGAGAAGGAAGCAGGTCTGAAAGTAGAAGATGCTAGATAATAGGAAAGTAGTGCTAAAGACCCTGGCTATTTGGGGAGAATAAGCAGTAATTATAACTACATTTCTGCTTTGCTAGCAGAGAATGATCTGATCTTATAAGCAGAGACAACCTTCCATTGCTCCTTTATAAACTGAATGCTCTATTTTCTTTCTTTCTTTCTTTCTTTCTTTCTTTCTTTCCTTGCACAGAATTACTTTAAAACCCTAAGTGAATTTTCAATAAGATAGCTCAGTAAATAACCCTTTAATACATTCCCTCTGCTCCAAACACATTGCATGATAGAGGAAAGGATGGGGAGAGAGATTATATTAATTCAGGTCAAAACAAGACAAGCAGTTTCACTGACCAGAAACATAAGAAAACACAAGGCTATAATTCAAGTTAAGCCATAGACCTAATGGGCTCTAAGTTAAAAGGTAAAGCAGAGGTAAACAGGAGGACAACTGTGGAGTAAAAAGAACTATCAGTGCATCTAGTCACTGGCATGGACTAGGGCCAGGCTCACAGCTCTAGCTCAGCTCTAGCTCAAACTAGTGATGTATGCAAAAAAAAGAACACAAACTACTTCCAAACACTGACTGGGGCTGTAACTTATTTGGAACCACAGACCTGAAGAGGTAAAAGGAGACAAATACAACCTTGTTTGACCAAGCAGCCTATTGATCTTCCCTGATAGCATAACACAACAGGAAATCTAAAATACCATATTATGAGACCTGATCCTAAACTAGGGCCTCTGGCCTAAGTAAGAAAACCCCCAAACTACTGATGGAACAAGCATAGAGGGAGAGAAAGAAACAAAAGGGCAACAACAACAAAAAAATGTTGTATCTGCAAATAGGAATACCAAACATACAAAAAAATTTTCAGAAAAAAACTCAAATTCAACAATCAGAATATAAATTTGTTTCAGATTATTTAGGATATAGTATAATAAATACTTCAAGTATTCTTAGGACACACAAGGAGCTATGATGGAACCATGGATTACCAAAAAAAGAGACCAAAAATGATGAAACAAATATAGAAATACAAGATAAGAGTTAAATAGAAAAGATCAATTAGAAATCACAGAAATAAAAATACATAGCTGTTGTCATAGGAAATATAGTCAATAATATTATAATAAGTATGTATGGTGTCAGACAGATACTAGACTTATTGGGGTGATCATAAATTATATAAATGTCTAATAACTATGTTATATTCTTGAAACTAATAAAATACCATATGTCAACTGTAATTTAAAAATAAAAAAATATTTTAAAATACCTGAGGTCTCCAGCAATTCCACTGCTGGGATTATACCCTAAGAATCCTGAAAAGCCAATTCAAAAGAACCTATGCACCCCAATATTCATAGTAGCACAATTTACAACAGCCATGTGCTAGAAGCAACCTAAGTGCCCATCAGTAAATGAGTGGATCAAAAAATTGTGGTACATGTACACAATGGAATGCCATGTAACAGAAAGAAAGAAGGAGCTCCCACCCTTCATGACAGCATGGATGGAACTGTTGGAGAGCATTATGTTAGGTGCAATAAGCCAGGCAGTAAAAGACAGATACCACATGATCTCACCTAGTGGAACCTAATCAACAAAATCAACAATTGACCAAAATATAACCAGAGACATTGAAATAAAGAACAAACTAACAGCAACCAGAGAGAAGGGGGGAGAGGGAAAATAGGGGAAGGGCCATCAAGGAACATGTATAAAGGACACATGGACAAAGCCAAAGGGGATAGGTTTGAGGGTGCGGAGGTGGGAATGGGTGGCATGGGGTGGTATGATGGGGTTAAAATGGAGACAACTGTACTTGAACAACAATTTTATATGTATACACACATACACATGCACACACGTACATATGTATATACATATATATTTATATATATATGAGGTCTTTGGAAAAAGCCCAGCAATTGTCAATATAACAAGAATGGTTTGTGTGACATCGATGTAACCCAGCAACTAAGAAGAGTAGACTGAAATGTGCACACGTAAACAATGATAACTTCATTGTACAAATCAATGGGGGTGGTAGATGCCATTGAATGAGCATGTGTACTGGGTTGTTGTCACATTCAAAATGACTGAGAGAGTAGAGCAATGAATCTGCATCAAATTTTGCATTAAGCTTGAACATTCCTTCATGGAAACTATTCAGATGATTCAGAAGCCCACAGCTATGGGCAACTGGTGATTGGCAGCTTCATCACAACACACCCACTCATGCATCAGGTTTGGTGCAGAGATTTTTGGTAAAACAGCAAATCACCCAGGTGACTCAGCCCCTCTGTAGCCCAGATTTGGTCCTTCAACTTCTGTTTTTTCCCAAAATTAAAATCACCTTCCAAAGGAAAGAGATTCTAGACTGTGGATGAGAGTCAGGAAAATACAACGGGACAGCTGATGGCAATTGGGAGAACTGTATGAGGTCCCAAGGTACCTACTTTGAAGGGGACTGAGGTGTCATTAACCTATGTACAATGATTCTTGTATCTTCTTCAATAATTCATATTACATGGCTGGATATCTTCTGGACAGACCCTGTATGGTCATTGGGATAAAAACAATTCAATAGATAGGGTAAAATCTAGATTGTACACAAAACAAATTGAGAAAATGTTTTGTATTCAGATACATCTATAGTATTTGCAAAAAGTGACCAAATACTATGTCTAAAGAAAGTTACAATAAATTTCAGGCTATCAATCAGCCCATGTTTCCTGACAAAATGAAATTAAAGTAGAATTCAATAAAAAGAAAAGAATCTATAAAACTTTTTTTACTCTTGAGAAGTTAAAAATGCTCCCTAAAGTTCATGGGTAAACAGAAAATCTCAATAAAGCCCTGGCTGCTGTGGCTCAGTTGGTTGGAGCATTGTCCCATATACCAAAAGTTAGGCTGTTTGACTCCTGATCAGGGCACATACCTAGGTTGTGGGTTCATCTTGGACTGAGATGAATATAGGAGGCAACCAATCAATGTTTCTTGCTCACATCGATGTTTCCCTCGCTATCCTCCTTTCTCTCACTCTAAAATCAGTGAATGTACTTTAAATTTGAAAAAGGAAATCACAATGGAAATAAACAAATATCTAGAAGTGGATGACAGTGAAAGAATTGCTACAATCAAAACCCATAGGTGAGATACAAGAGTTCTGGCCAAGATGGAGGCATAAATAGAGACCCTTGGCTTCCTCACCAACCGTAAGGAGGATAACAACCAATCTGAAATCAATAAACAACCAAAAGCACCAGAAAATCAAACTGCATGGAACTCTGACAACAAAGGAATTAAAGAAAAAATCAACCGGAACAACCAGACCAATAAGGCAGGGGGCCAACAGGTGACTCAGAAAAACCTCGAGACCCAGTGAATCTTGGGGGCAGGGCTGGCTGTCCAGCTCCATGGCTGCATGGGAGGGGCTGACTTAAGGGGACTCAGAAGTGGCTGTGGGCTACAGGCAGTTTCAGCAGTGTGAGAAACTCCCAATCTCACACGAGAGTTCATTGAACAGTGCATTAGAGATGAGCAGGTGAGCTGCACTGTTCCCTCTCTGGCCCCTCCCTCACAGGCATTGCCACAGCACAGCAAATAGGGTTGCCCTACCCTTGGGAATAACTAAGGGCCCGCCCCCCTACAATTTATCAGATGCACCAAGACAAAGAAATATGGCCCAAATGAAAGAACAGAGCAAAGCTTCAGAAAGAGAACTAAGGGAGGAGGAGATTGCCAACCTATCTGATGGAGAATTTAAAGCTGTTGTAATCAAAATGCTCACAGATCTGATTGAGCTTGGTCGAAAATGAAAAAAACAAATACCCAAAGCGAAATAAGCAGAATGTTCAGGGAACCAACAGTGACAGGAAGGAAACTAGGACTCAAAGCAATGATTTGAAACAAAAAGAAAAAATAAACATCCATCCAGAAGAAAATGAAGAAACAAGACTTCAAAAAAGTGAAGAGACTCTTACAAACCTCTGGGACAACCTGAAATATTCCAGTATCCAAATTATAGGGGCCCCAAAAGGAGAAGAGGAAGAACAAGAAATCAAAAACTTATTTGAACAAATAGTGAAGGGAAATTTCCCCAACCTGGCGAAGGAACTAGACTTCCAGGAAGTCCAAGAAGCCCAGAGAGTCCCAAAGAAGTTGGACCCAAGGAGGAACACACCAAGGCACATCATAATTACATTAGCCAAGATTAAAGATTAAAAGAGAATCCTAAAAGAAGCAACAGGAAAGGAGACCATCACCTACAAAGGAGTTCCCATTAGACTATCAGCTGATTTCTCAAAAGAAACCATGCAGGCAAGAAGGAGCTGGAAAGAAGTATTACAAGTCACGAAAGGCAAGGACCTACATCCAAGATTACTCTATCCAGCAAAGCTTTCATTTAAAATGGAAGGGCAGATAAAGTGCTTCCCAGACAAGGTAAAGTTAAAGGAGTTCATCATTACCAAACCCTTATTATATGAAATATTAAAGGGACTTATCTAAGAAAAAGAAGATTAAAAAACATGAACCATAAAATGACAACAAACTCACAACTATCAACAAATGAACCTAAAAGAAAAGAAAAACAACAAAAACAAAAACTAAGCAAACAACCAGAACAGGAACAGAATCAGAGAAATGGACATCACACAGACAGATTTCAGTGGGGAGGGGGAAGGGAGGAAAAGGGGGGAATGGTACAGGGAAGAACAAGGATGCTTAGTAGGCATAAAATAGACAAGGAGAGATAAAAAGTGTCATGAAAAACAGAGGACTCAAAGAACTTATATGTAAAACCCATGGACGTGAACTAAGGTGTGTGTGTGGGGGAAGAATGCTGGAGGATTCAGGGGGCATGGTGGAGGGGGGATAGAGAAGGAAAAATTGGGAAAACTGTAATAGTATAATCAATAAAAATATTATTTAAAAATCCATAGGTGAATTTATTTAAAACAAAATAAACAACAAAAATAGTTTAAAATAAATGATTATGCATTTAACTAATGAAGCTGAAAAAGAAAGAAAATTTTTAAATTAAACATTAATAAATCTGAAAAGGTCTTTAAATTCAAACAATAACCTAAATTCTGATTCTTTTGAAAAAAATGAAATAAAAGACAGACTACAAATATACAATGGAATACTACTCAGCCATAAGAAAACATGAAATACTGCCATTTGCAATATCATGGATGGATCTCGAGAATATCATGCTAAGTGAAATGGGTCAGAATAAGTTAAGAACCATATGATTTCACTCATGTATGGGATATAAAACTGAAACAAATAAATAAACAAATAAGAAAAAACAAACACAACTCTTAGACACAAACAACAGTATGCTGGTTACCAGAGGGAAAGGAATGAGGGGATAGCAAAGGGTAAAGCAGGTCAAATATATGGTAATGGAAGATTTTACTTTGGGTTGTAAGCACACAGTGCAAAGTACAGATGATGTATCATAAATTGTTCGCTTGAAGCCAATATAATTAACAAATGTCACCCCAATAAATTTAATTTAAAAAGACAAACTACAAGCAAATCTATAGGAAAAAAGAGAATGAGGATATACTAAAGTTTATATTTTATATATGTTACTCAAACATATTTTGTTGTTTAAATTTTCTGTTTCTTTATTACTCTCTATTTGTGTTATGTTTCCCAGTGCTAAAATTGCCCATGATGGCTTTAGATTTTTCCATTTTTCCCTTGTAATCCTATCAGCAATTACATAATATTTTGAACCAGTAAGATATAAACTATCCAAATGAATCTGTAGATTCAATGCATTCCAAACAAAATCTAACTGTGTGTGTGTGTGTGTGTGTGTGTGTGTGTGTGTGTGTGTGTGTGTGTAGAATGAAAAACTGGCCCTAAAAGTTAGGCCTGTTAGAAACAATAAACAAAGTAAAGTTGCAGCATACAAAAATCCACTGCTTTCCTGTATACTAATAATAAAATTTCCCCCAAAATGAGAAAAACAATTTATTTTACAATTGCAGCAAAAAGAATAAAATACATAGGAATAAATTTAACAAAAGACATGAAGGACCAATATACTGAAAAAGTGAAATCATTATTTAAACGGATTTTAAAAGGCACAATAAAATTAAAAGATATTTCACCTCAGACAAGGGTTTAATCTCCAAAATATATAAAAAACTTACAAGACTGCACTCTAAGAAGACAAGGAATCCAATTAAAAAGTGGGCAAAGGACTTGAACAGACACTTCTCCAAGGAGGACATACAGAAAATCCAAAGACACATGAAACGATGTTCAATATCGCTAGCTATCAGAGAGATACAAATTAAAACCACAATGAGGTACCACTTCACACCAGACAGAATGGCCATCATAAACAAAGCAACAAACAACAAGTGTTGGAGAGGTTGTGGAGAAAAGGGGACCCTAGTGCACTGCTGGTGGGACTGCAGACTGGTACAACCACTATGGAAAGCAGTATAGACTTCCTCAGAAAACTAAAAATGGATCTGCCTTTTGACCCTGCAATTCCACTGCTGGGACTCTATCCTAAGAATACTAAAAGACCAGTTCAAAAGAACCTATGCATCCCAATGTTCATAGCAGCACAATTTACAATAGCTAGATGCTGGAAGCAACCAAGATGCCCATCAGTAAATGAATGGATCAAAAAACTATGGTACATTTACACAATGGAATTCTATGCAGCAGAAAGAAAGAAGGAGCTCCTACCCTTTGCAACAGCGTGGATGGAGCTCGAAAACATTATGCTCAGCGAAACAAGCCAGGCAGTGAAAGACAAATACCATATGATCTCACCTTTAACAGGAACCTAAATAACAAAACAAAGAAACAAGCAAAATATAACCAAAGACACTGAAATAGAGGACAGGCTGATGGTGACCAGAGGGGAGAGAAGAGGGAATTTAAGGGGACAGTGGGAAGGGTTCACAGGAACAAACTTAAAGGACACATGGTCATAAACTAAGGGGAGGGTAGTAATGGGAGGGAAGTGGGGAGGGTGGGAGGGGGGACTGGATTGGGAGTAAAAAGGAGAAAACTGTATTTGAACAATGATTAAAATAAAAAAGAAAATGGAAAAAAAAGATATTCCAATATCTTTGGAATCCAATGTTCATGGATTGGAAGAATCAACATAGGTAAAATGGCCATATTACCCAAAACAATATACAGATTTAATGCAAACCTCATCAAAATCCCAATGTCATTTTTTAAAGAAATAAAACAATAAATCATCATTTGTATAGGCCAAAAGATCCCAAATAGTCATAGCAATCCTGAAAAAAAAAAACAACCTAGAATGAAGCCAGAATTATCACACTACCTGACTTCAAATCATATTACAATAATCAAAACAGCATGGTATTGGCAGAAAAACAGACAGACCAATGGGAGAGAACTGAGAGCTCAAAAATAAAACCATATAAACAAATAATTTTTGACAAAGAAGCCAAAAACACAGTGGAGAAAAGAAAGAATCTTCAATAAATAGTGTTGGGAAATTGGAAAGCCACATGCAAAGGAATGAAACTAGATTACAGCTTGTCCCCATGTACAAAAGTTAATGCAAAATGGATCAAAGACCTCAATATAAGATCTGGAACAATAAATTACATAGAAGAACACATACATACTAAACTCACAGACCTTGATCACAGAGAAGATTTTATGAATTTGACCCCAAAGGAAAGTGAAACAAAGCAAAAATAAATGAATGGGAATACATCAAACTAAAAACCTTCTGCACAGCAAAAGAAATTGACAACAAAACCAAAGGGCAACCAACCAAATGGAAGAAGATATTTGCAAACAGCTCAACAAGGGATCAATATCAAAATACATAAAGAACACATACAACTCAACACTAAACAAACTATTTAAAAAACGGGCAGAGGATCTGAACAGACACTTCTCCCAAGAAGACATACAAATGGCAAATAGATATATGAAAAGATGTTCAACTTCACTAGCTATCGGGTAAATGAAAAAATCAAAGCTACAATGAGATACCACCTAACCCCTATTGGAATAGCTATTATCAACAAGATGGGTAACAACAAGTGTTGGGGAAGTTTGGAGAATAAGTAACCCTCATTCATTGCTGGTGAGAATGTAAACAGGAACAGCAACTATGGAAAGCAGTTCCTCAAAATATTTTTTAAAGATTTTATTTATTTTTAGAAGAAAAAGGAAGGAAAAAGAGGAGAGAAAAAAATGATGTGTGAGAAAGACATTGATCAGTTGCCTCTTGCCCACTCCCAACTGGTGACCTGCCCCACAACCCAGGCATGTGCCCTGACTGGGAATCAAACCAATGAACTTTTTGGTTCACAGGCCAGCATTCAATTCACTAAGTGACACCAGCTAGAGCTCAAAATATTTTTGTAAGTAAATCCCTTGTCCCATTAATTTTTACTGTATTTTTCCATTACCATTTATCTCCCTTATATACCCTGTTCCCTGACAATTACCACACTGTTGTTCATGTCCATGAATTCCTTTTCCTATTTGTTCAATTCCTCCACCCCTAACTCTCCCCAGACCTGTCTTCCTGCTCTCTATCTACAAGTCTCTCTCTATTTTGCTTGTTAGTTCAGTTTGTCCATTAGATTCCACATATGAGTGACATCATATGGTATTTGTCTTTCTCTGACTGGCTTACTTCAAATAGCATAATGTTCTCCAGGCCTACCAATGCCATTGCAAAGGGTAAAATTTTCTTCTTTTTTATGGTCAAGTAGTATTCCATTGTATAAATGTTCCATAGTTGTTTTGGACATTGCTTGTAGCAATATTTTTTCTGATACGTCTCCTCAGGCAAAAGAAACAAAAGAAAAAATAAACAAATGGGGCTACATCAAATTAAAAGGTTTTGCACTCTCAACAAGATGAAAAGACAATCCATTTAATGGGAGAACTTATTCACTGAAATATCTGATAAGGAGTTAATATCCAAAATTTAAGAAGAACTTATAAAACTCAATACCAAAATAAAATACAATCCAATTAAGAAATGGACAAAGGACCTGAATAGACACTTGCCCGAAGAGGACATACAGATGGCCAATAGACATATGAAAAGATGCTCAACATCACTAATCATCAGGGAAATGCAAATTAAAGTCACAATGAGATATCACCTCATACGAGTCATAATGGCTATCATCAATAAATCAAGAAACAAGTGCTGGCCAGGATGTGGAGAAAGGGGAATATTTTTGCACTGTTGGTGAGAATGCAGACTGGTGCAGACACTGTGGAAAGCAGCATGCAGATACTTCAAAAAATTAAAAATGGACCTGCCTTATGATCCAGTGATGCCACTCATGGGAATTTACCTGAAGAAACCTAAGTGTCCCCAGTAGATGGGTGGATAAAATATTAAGAATAGAGCTACCAAAAATACTCGAAAACATGTATTTGCAAAGATATATGCAACCCTCTGTTCATTGCAGCATTATTCACAGTGGCTAAGACATGGAGACAACCAAAGTGTCCTTTAATAGAGAAGTGGATAAAGAAGTGGTACATATATACTATGGGATACTACACAGCCATAAGAAAAGATAAAGTACTGCCATGTGTGGCAACATGGATAGGCCTTGAGAATATTATGCTAAGCAAATGAAGTCAGTCAGAAAAAGCTAAGAACCATATGATTTCACTCATATGTGGGATATAAAACTGAAACTCATAGACACAGGCAATAGTATGGTGGTTACCACAGGGAAGGGAATGTGAAGTAGTAAAGGGTAAAGGGGGCCCAAATATATGGTGGTAAAAGATGATGTGTATATGATCATGTATCATAGAAATATACACTTAAAACCTATAGGATCTCATTAACAAATATTATCCCAATAAATTTAATTTTAAAAGATTTAAGTACATTTTCAAAAGAGCATATATATATATATACATATATATATACATATACATATTTTGAGTCATATATATATATATATATGACTCAAAATACCCCACCCCCCAAAAAACATTTAGGACAATTCATTTTTTTTCCTTTTACAGGGCAAACAGACCCAAGATAATTAAAAAAAAAATAAGAAGATGGAGATATTTACCCTGATACAGAGATGATTTATCAAGCTACTGTAATCAAAACAGCACGGTATCTGACCAGATTTCAACAAACAAACAGAACAGAAGGGGAAAATCTAGAAATAGATGCATGAATAGACAATCCATTCATGGAAATATCTGATCAGGAGTGAATATCCAAAATTTAAGAAGAACTTATAAAACTCAACACCAAAATAAAATACAATCCAATTAAGAAATGAGCAAAGGAACTGAGTAGACACTTGCCCAAAGAGGACATATAGATGGCCAACAGACATATGAAAAAATGCTCATGTGGAAATCTGATGTACAATAATGATAGCATTAAAAATGAATAAAAAATTATGGATTGTTCAACTAGTAAGGCTGGTAAAACTGGTTGAATAGGAAAGAAAAAACATGAAACTGGATTCTTTTTCTAAGATCATATTTTTAAAAAGAGAAGTCCAGATAGATTAAAGACCTCCCTAAATGTGAAAAGCAAAACACTAGAGACCTCCACTGGCCCATTCAGAGGAATTTAAGCATCAAAAAGAATAATGACAATAATAGATTATAACACTTTGAACTTTTAAAAAATCATGAGAGCCATGGCCAGGTGCCTAAGTTCTTTGGAGCATTGTCCTGTACATCAAAATGTGAGTTTGATCCCCTGTCAAGATACATACCTAGGTTGCAGGTTCAATCCGTCATAGGGGCACGTACAGGAGGCAACCAATTGATGTTTCTCACATCTCTCTTTCTCTCTCATCCCACCTTGCTCTCTCTCTAAAATATACTTGGTTGAGGATTAAAAACAATCATCAGAGTGTAGTAACATCCAACAAAAGAAAGAATCATTGAATGGGAAAAAAAAGAAGAGGCAGATCTTCTTTACAGAAGAATGCCAACTAATAAATATAGAAGGAATGAAAGGTGGGAAGTGGGGGGCGGGGAGTGGGACCGGGGAAGAAGTGAGGGGGAATAAAGACAACCGTACTTGAACAATGAATAAAATAAAAAGAAAGAAAATCATTATTTTATAATCCCCAATATAATTTAGATAAGGATCACCAATATATATTATCATTGAGTGAAAGATTATTTGGATCACTTCTCAACCTTTTGGCTAAGATCAAGTGAGTGAAAGGTTATTCAGAAACAGGATATCAAATGATCACTCCACTGAACATTGATTAATTCCCAAGGAGAAATGTACCTTTACAATGAAAAATTTTGGCGATCATAATCTGAACTAAGTAGTTAACCTTGGCATTGCCAATAGAACGATGGCTTAACATTACATGTTTCTTGATATGCTACAGTGGGGGATATACATGATCATTTGGTGTTGTTTTTGCTAGAAATTTTTTATTTGAGTCTAAAGATGAAGAGTCACAAAAATCCAGAATGTGAGGTGAGGCATTCTACAAGACAACTGGCCAAACTCTTCAAGGATTTACTATCATGAAGAACAGATGGAGATGAAAGGATTGTTCCAGCTAAAGAAGACTCAAAACATAAAACAGTGAGATGAAATTTATTGATGCTGAATTTCTAAAAATTATATAAATTTTTTGTGACAATTGGGGAAATTTTAATATGAAGTGTATGTGAGGGGTTGTATTGAATTCATGTGTTTTTCTCATGTGTAGTAATAATACTGTGGATATATATGTAAGACAATGTATATGTTTCTTGAGAGACATGCTGAAATACTTTGCAGTGGAGTGTCATAATTTCTATATCCTTCTTTCAAACCATTTGTCAAAAAGGTAAAATATATATGAAGACAGAGGGAAAGATAAAGTGAATGTATCAAAATGTTAATAGGTGGCAAACACAAGTGAGGAATATTTTACTATTCTTGAACTTTTCTCTGTGTTTAAGATGTGGCAAAATAAAAAATAATATTATTTTAATATTATATTTTATTGATTATGCTATTACCATTGTCCCAGGTTTTTCACCCCTCTAGCTAGCCCCCACAAATCCCTCAGGCAATTTCCATGGTACATGTTCATGGGTCATACATATATGTTCTTTGACTACTCTGTTCCCTATGCTGCACTTAACATCTCCATACATTTTCTGTAACTACCAATTTGCACTTTTTAATCCCTTCACCTTTTTTGCCGATCCCACTTATCCACTTGCAATCAGGCAACCATCAAAATGTTCTCTGTATTTATGATTCTATACCTCTTCGGTTTGTTTCCTTATTTTGTTTTTTAGATCCAACTGTTGATAGGTATGTATTTATTGCCATTTTATTGTTCATATTTTTGATCTTTTGTTTTCTTCTTCTTAAAAAAGATCCTTTAACATTTCATGTAATACTGGTTTGGTGGCTATGAACTCCTTCAGCTTTTGCTTGTCTGGGAGGCTCTTTATTTGTCCTTTGATTCTAAATGATAGCTCTGTGGGGTAGTGTAATCTTGGTTGTAGCTTCTTGCTTTTCATCACTTTGAATATTTCTTGCCACTGTCTTTTGGTCTGAAAAGTTTCTTTTGTGAAATCAACTGACAGTCTTATGAGAGCTCCCTTATAGGCAACTAACTGCTTTTCTCTTGATGCTTTTAAGATTCAGTCTTTGTCTTTAACCTTTGGCATTTTAATTATGATGTGTCTTGGTGTAAGCTTCTTTGGTTTCATCTTGTTTGGGACTCTCTGTCCTTCCTGGACTTGCATGTCTGTTTTATTCACCAAGTTAGGGAAGTTTTCTGTCATTATTCTTTTAATTAGGATTCCAATTTCTTGCTCTCTTCTGGCACCATGATGCCAATGTTGGTACATTTGAAGTTGTCCCAGAGGCTCCTTACATTGTCCTCATTTTAAAAATATTTTTCTTTTTGCTAACCTGACTTGGTGTTTTTTGCTTCCTTATATTCCAAATTGCTGATTTGATTCTCAGTAGCACCGAGTCTACTGTTGATTTCCTAAAAATTGTTATTTATTTCAATTAGTATATCCATCTTTCTGACTGGATATTTTTCTGCTGTTGAGGTCCTCACTAAGTTTGTTGAGCATCCTTATAACTGTTGTTTTAAATTCTGCATCTAGTAGATTGCTTGCCGCCATTTTCATTTAGTTCTTTTTCTGGAGTTCTGTTCTTTCATTTGGGCCATGTTTCTTTGTCTCCTCATTTTGGCAGCCTCCCTGTGTTTGTTCCATATATTAGGTAGAGGAGCTACATCTCAGGCTAATGTAGAAGGTGTCCTGTAGAGTCCATTGGCACAGCCTCAACTTTTATCCAGGCTGGGTTCTCAAGGTGCACCCACCATGTGGGCTGTGTACACCCTTCTGTTGTAGTTGAGCCTTGATTGCTGTTGACACATCCACAGTCAGACACTGATTATGTTCTGTGCAGGGACACACTGCATAAGCTACAAAGCAATCTGCAGATGGCTGCTACTTGTGCTGAGCTTGGAGGTACCCTGGCAAGGCCAAGTTGTGAACTAAGTAAGGCCAGCTGCTTCTAGTGCCAAGTCAGGGGCAACTCAGTGAGAGGAATGGGGCTGGCTGAAGCCAGATGATTCTTGTTTGAGATAGTTTAGGAAACTGAATCATGGGCCAAGAAAAGCCATTTGTATGGAAAAGCCACTGGAAACAGCTTGGGTGGGCCCAAAGGTTGGGTAGGGCAGGGCCTCAAGGAAACTCTAGGGTGGTGCCATGTGAGCAAGGTTGGTGGAGTTTCAGATATGGGGTCTGCCCACTCTCTAGGGGGAGGGCTCAGAAAAAGAACAATGGGTTCTGTCAGCACTTCTGTCTGGGAGAATGCTGCCCTCCAATCTCTCACCCTGATGCTAGACAATACTGTTCCTCCCCATATGTGTCTTATAACTTTTAATCTACTGCCCCCACAATGCAGCTCAGAGGGTTGAGTCGAAGTATGTATTTGCTCAGACACTTTAAAAGGAACTCCCTGAAACTCAGCAGTTTCTATCTTCCACAGCCTCATCCATACTGCTTTTTTTTTTTTTATAGCCAAAAGCTATGGAGACTTATCTTCCTTGCACTGGAAACTTGGGGTAGGTAGCCTAGTGTGTGGCTTGGACCCCTCACTCCTGAGATATCCCTCCTTATTTTTATACACCACATGTGGGTGTGGGATCAGCCTGTTCTGCATCTCTGCTCCTCCTCCAGTCTTGATGTGGTTTCTTCTTAATTCCACAGTCAGTTTCTTCTTTACTTTAGTTTTGTAGTTCTAGGGCTTCCATTTAGCAGATTTCTGACAGTTTTGAATAACAATTGTCTATAGTTCAGTTGTAACTTTGATTGGTTGTGCGAGAAGGTGAGCCATGTTTACCTATGTTTCCATCTTTACTGGAAGAAAAAAGATTAATATTTTTGAAAGCACAAACCTAAAAAAAATGTATAAAAGTCTTTTCTGACATTTGGAGTTCTTTTCCTCTTATTTTAAAATATATTTTATTGATTATGCTATTACAATTGTCCTATTCCCCCCTTCATTCCCCTCCACCCTGCACACCCTCTCCCACCCACATTACCTCCTTTAGTTCATGTCCATGTGTCATAAGTTCTTTAGTTTCTACATTTCCCATACTATTCTTGCCCTCCCCCTGCTGTTTTCTACCTACCATCTGTGCTACTTATTCTCTGTACCTTTTCCCCCCTCTCTTGCCCCCCCACTCCCCTTCTTGCTGCCCTCCATGTGATCTCCATTTCTGTGGTTCTGTTCCTGTTCTAGTTGTTTGCTTAGTTTCTTTTGGTTTTGCTTGAGGTGCAGTTGTTAATAATTGTGAGTTTGCTGTCATTTTACTACACATGTTTTTTATCTTCTTTTTCTTAGATAAGTCCCTTTAATATTTCATATAATAAGGGCTTGGTGATGATGAATTCCTTTAACTTGACCTTATCTGAGAAGCACTTCATCTGCCCTTTCATTCTAAATGAAAGCTTTGCTGGATAGAGCAATCTTGGATGTAGGTCCTTGCCCTTCATGCCTCGGAATACTTCTTTCCAGCCCCTTCTTGCCTGCAAGATCTCTTTTGAGAAATCAGCTGACAGTCTGATGGGAACTCCTTTGTAGGTCACTGTCTCCTTATCTCTTGCTGCTTCCAGGATTCTCTCCTTCATTTTAATCTTGGCTAATGTAATTATGATGTGCCTTGGTGTGTTCCTCCTTGGGTCCAACTCCTTTGGGACTCTCTGAGCTTCCTGGACTTCCTGGAAGTCTATTTCCTTTGCCAGATTGGGGAAGTTCTCCTTTATTATTTGTTCAAATAGCTTTTCCACTTGTTGCTCTTCCTGTTCTCCTTCAGGTACCCCGATAATTCGGATGCTGGAATGTTTAAAGATGTCCTGGAGGTTCCAAAACCTCTCCTCAAAGTCTTGAATTCTTGTTTCTTCATTCTTTTCCGATTGGTTGTTTCTTTCTTCCTTCTGGTCCACTCCATTGACTTGAGTCCCCATTTTCTTCCCATCCCTATTGGTTCCCTGTGTGTCTTCCTTCATTTCACTTAGGGTAGCCTTCATTTTCTCATGTAATTTGCGACCAAATTCAACCAATTCTGTGAGCATCCTGATCACCAGTGCTTTGAACTGTGCATCTGATAGGTTGGCTATCTCTTGGTTGCTTAGTTGTATTTGCTGTGGGGCTTTGATCTGTTCTTCAGTTTGGGCCATTTGTGTGTGTGTGTGTGTTGTCATGCTATTACATATGTGGGCAGAGCCTTAGGTGTTCACCACTGTGGGGCAATCCAGTCACTGGGTTGTGATGCTGTATGTGGGAGCGGTGTCTGAGAAGGAACAATGGCACTTTCTCCACTCTCTGTCAGATTTCAGTCCCTTCTGCCACTTCCCCCAAGCAAACTGGGCCTTTCTGGTGCTGATTCCCGTGTGAGTGGGCATGTGTATGTTCTAGGACCCTGTGGGTATCGCCAATGAACTCTCCTGTGAGGCTGGAAGTCCCTCCCTGCACCTCAACTCTCACAGGTGTTTTCAATCAGTGTTTTGAGGCTTTATTTCCCCAAGCTGAGAACCTGGGTTGTGCAGTCTGTCTTGCTCCCCAGTTTCGCCTGCTTTATCTCCACACAAACGTGGGACTGCCTGGTTAGCCAGCCTCCATATGTGCCATGCCTCACTTCACAATCACCACCTTGCTGGGTCTGCCCGTTGCCACCCCACGCTTGGGGTCTGCCAGACACCACCTGTGCTCCCAGGGTCTGCCTTCTGCCATCTTGCACACCCAGGGTTTGTCAGCTTCTGCCTTGTGCGCCTGGTGCCATGGCTTTTTTTTTGCCATGACCCCTCTCTGCCCAGAGGCCCAGCTCCACCCCTCCTACTGGTCTGGATGAACGTGTCTATTTTAACTCCTGGGTTGTCCGACTTCCATACAGTTCAATTTTCTGTCAGTTCTGGTTGCTATTCTATTTCTAAATTGTTGTTGTCCTTCTTTTGGTTGTGCAAGGAGGCACAGTGTGTCTACCTATGCCTCCATCTTGGCCAGAAGTCCAGGAGTTCTTAAGATAAAAATAAATTTATGAACCACAAAAATCCTGCTAAATTTGATTGTTTTGTAATTAAACTTAAGTATTGCATGATATAATAGAAAGCAGTCAATGAGATAACTTCACTGTAGGAAGACATTTACTATATATATATATATACACTATATATAGTATATATATAGAGTACTATATATATAGTAAATATAAATACTATAAATATAAATACTATATAATACTAAATATATAAATACTATAAATATATAGTATATATATAGAGTACTATATATATATATATATCTAAGAAAGGATCAGTATCCATAAAATATAAACACATTCTACATAAAGGAAGAAAGAAATGAGGCCTAATAACAATAGAGAAATTGTCAAAGCATCTGCATAAAGAGTTTACAAAAGGAAACACAAGTGGCAATAACATTAAAAAAATGTTCAACCTCATCAGTAACTAGGGAAATATAAAGAAAGACAGCAATGCAAAAATGTTGATATTAAAAAGTCTGGGCCTGAGGTGGCTGCAGGAGCTGTGAGTTGCTGTTGTGCTGCACATCTCTTCCTCCCCATTTCTGCGCCCCTAAGACCATGGCTGCGCAGGCAGATTTTGTTTATTTGAGACTTCTGGCCAAGATGGAGGCATAGGTAGACACACTGTGCCTCCTTGCACAACCAAAAGAAGGACAACAACAATTTAGAAATAGAATAGCAACCAGAACTGACAGAAAATTGAACTGTATGGAAGTCGGACAACCCAGGAGTTAAAATAGACACGTTCATCCAGACCAGTAGGAGGGGTGGAGCTGGGCCTCTGGGCAGAGAGGGGTCATGGCAAAAAAAAAGCCATGGCACCAGGCGCACAAGGCAGAAGCTGACAAACCCTGGGTGTGCAAGATGGCAGAAGGCAGACCCTGGGAGCACAGGTGGTGTCTGGCAGACCCCAAGCGTGGGGTGGCAACGGGCAGACCCAGCAAGGTGGTGATTGTGAAGTGAGGCATGGCACATATGGAGGCTGGCTAACCAGGCAGTCCCACGTTTGTGTGGAGATAAAGCAGGCGAAACTGGGGAGCAAGACAGACTGCACAACCCAGGTTCTCAGCTTGGGGAAATAAAGCCTCAAAACACTGATTGAAAACACCTGTGAGAGTTGAGGTGCAGGGAGGGACTTCCAGCCTCACAGGAGAGTTCATTGGCGATACCCACAGGGTCCTAGAACATACACATGCCCACTCACACGGGAATCAGCACCAGAAAGGCCCAGTTTGCTTGGGGGAAGTGGCAGAAGGGACTGAAATCTGACAGAGAGTGGAGAAAGTGCCATTGTTCCTTCTCAGACACCGCTCCCACATACAGCATCACAACCCAGTGACTGGATTGCCCCACAGTGGTGAACACCTAAGGCTCTGCCCACATATGTAATAGCATGACAACACACACACACACACAAATGGCCCAAACTGAAGAACAGATCAAAGCCCCACAGCAAATACAACTAAGCAACCAAGAGATAGCCAACCTATCAGATGCACAGTTCAAAGCACTGGTGATCAGGATGCTCACAGAATTGGTTGAATTTGGTCGTAAATTACATGAGAAAATGAAGGCTACCCTAAGTGAAATGAAGGAAGACACACAGGGAACCAATAGGGATGGGAAGAAAATGGGGACTCAAGTCAATGGAGTGGACCAGAAGGAAGAAAGAAACAACCAATCGGAAAAAGAATGAAGAAACAAGAATTCAAGACTTTGAGGAGAGGTTTTGGAACCTCCAGGACATCTTTAAACATTCCAGCATCCGAATTATCGGGGGTACCTGAAGGAGAACAGGAAGAGCAACAAGTGGAAAAGCTATTTGAACAAATAATAAAGGAGAACTTCCCCAATCTGGCAAAGGAAATAGACTTCCAGGAAGTCCAGGAAGCTCAGAGAGTCCCAAAGGAGTTGGACCCAAGGAGGAACACACCAAGGCACATCATAATTACATTAGCCAAGATTAAAATGAAGGAGAGAATCCTGGAAGCAGCAAGAGATAAGGAGACAGTGACCTACAAAGGAGTTCCCATCAGACTGTCAGCTGATTTCTCAAAAGAGATCTTGCAGGCAAGAAGGGGCTGGAAAGAAGTATTCCGAGGCATGAAGGGCAAGGACCTACATCCAAGATTGCTCTATCCAGCAAAGCTTTCATTTAGAATGAAAGGGCAGATGAAGTGCTTCTCAGATAAGGTCAAGTTAAAGGAATTCATCATCACCAAGCCCTTATTATATGAAATATTAAAGGGACTTATCTAAGAAAAAAGAAGATAAAAAAACATGTGTAGTAAAATGACAGCAAACTCACAATTATTAACAACTGCACCTCAAGCAAAACCAAAAGAAACTAAGCAAACAACTAGAACAGGAACAGAACCACAGAAATGGAGATCACATGGAGGGCAGCAAGAAGGGGAGTGGGGGCAAGAGAGAGGGGGAAAAGGTACAGAGAATAAGTAGCACAGATGGTAGGTAGAAAACAGCAGGGGGAGGGCAAGAATAGTATGGGAAATGTAGAAACTAAAGAACTTATGACACATGGACATGAACTAAAGGAGGTAATGTGGGTGGGAGAGGGTGTGCAGGGTGGAGGGGAATGAAGGGGGGAATAGGACAATTGTAATAGCATAATCAATAAAATATATTTAAGAAAAACACAAAAACCCAGCTTACAGATTGATGGTTGCCAGAGGAGGAAAGGGAGTGGGAGAAATGGGTGAATATAGTCAAAAGGTATAGTTATACCTTCTAGTTATAAAAATAAATAAGTGTGGAGGCCATAATGTGAAGCATGGTGACTATAGTTAGCACTGTATTGTATATTTGAAAGTTGCTGCACAACTCACCCCTTCCAGGAGTGTGGGCTCTCGACCCCGTGCAGGAATCCCCAACCCAGAGCAAAACAGATGGGAAGAAGAGGCCATATAGCTTCTGGTGGTGAAAATCAGTGTGGATTCAGAACATCTGGGAGAGAAGGCCGTCTGCTAAACACCCAGATGGCACCTTCCCAGGGTCGAGCAGTCCTATTGTTACAGCACCAGCTTGGGGAGTGCACAGACCAGTCTTCCAACTACTGGTGACACCATTCTGCCATGCTCAGGTCCTACAGAGGGGTCTGCTGGCTGTATCCAGTCAGGACCTTTGGGGAACTCTTTTTCTGAAGAAACTCTTGGCAGAGACTCAGATAGTGATTGAACTGTGTAGCTTTGAAAAGGGGACCATTCTTCCCCACCTCGAACACACAGCTGGCAACCCCCGCCTGTTGAATCACTTGGTCTGACCTTCCACTCTCTGTGGCCCCACCCTGCTGAGTTCAGTCCCACAGGGGGACCAAGTGCCATGCAGAGCTGGGACTTTTGGAGCATGTTTCCTGGGAAGGTTTTTGTCCAGGAATCAGACAGGTGAGAGCTGGTTTGTGTAGCTTTATCACAGGGTCAGGGCCTATTCCTAACCCCCTTGCAAACTCAGTCTGCACTATGTCCCCAACAGGAGAATCATTTGGCCTGCCTTTCTGACACCTGGGGGCCCCACCCTTCAGAGTTCTGTCCCATGGGGTGGGGGTTCTGAGAGCTGTTCAGCTAGGCAAACTTCAGTTGATGTTGGAGGCTTTTGCCCAGGAAGGGGAAGAAGTGTCCCCCTCCTACAAGCTTTCTGGTACCACCGCCAGTAAGAGACTATAATGGATCTGCTCTCCCAAGTCCTAGTGGTCCAGACCTACTGAGCTCAGTTCCGTGGAGGAAGAGGGTGCTGCTCAGAACTGGGACATTTGAAGTGTCTCCCTTGGAGGTTATTGTCTGGGACTGGGATGTAGTTGTTGGCCTCCTCCTGTGGACTTGGCTGGCACCACCCCAATGGAAGACTCTTTAGATCTGTCCTCCTGAGTCCCAGTGGCTCTGCCCTGCTGAGCTAGCTCCTGCAGAGGGAACAGCTGGCTACACCCAACCTAAACCTGCAGCATGCTCCTTCTGGGGCAGTTAGAGTTGGAGACTCTGACAGAGCCTGAGTGGTATGTCTCTGGAGTAGAGGCCACTTTCTTCTCACTGAGGACCTGACACCATGGGCCCCAAGTAGAGCACCCACTAGCCCTGTTCTCCAGACCCTGATCACCAGCCCTACTGAGCTTGTGAACTGTGGAAGGGTCTGTGTGTGTGGTCAGCCTGGGCCCACTCTACACTCTTTCTTCAGAAGGTGGTGGAGGAAGACCAGCAACCTGAGAGGCAGAGTAAAGATAGAGACAGATAGAGATGGACCTCAGGGAGCCTCGGTCCTTCAACATATCTACCTCAGCTTTAAGCTGGAGAAAGCTGACCCTTGTACACAGGCTAGCCCCTGCCACATACAACTAGGCCCAGTAAATGCACCCACAAATAGTGAATGTGTGGTAGCTTCAGACAGCTAGCCCAAGGCTAATTACACACAACATCAGATGAGGTCAATACCTGTACCTGAATCCTGCCCAAGTGGAACCAGAAACAACACAATGAGCTGTGGGCTTCAGACCAAATGAGAACTTAACTCAACTAGCCACACAAGTGGCATACCCAGCGGGGGAGTTCAGCAGGCACAAGACCCTGCTGGGAACGATTCCACATCTGGTAGCAGCCCCTGTGATTAAGGTTTATCCTTACAGTCAGCCAGCCTGAAGGGTTAACTCCACCCATGAAAGGGCCAGCTGAACTCAAGACTCAACAACAACAGGAATGTGCACATAACCCACAAGAAACATTCCTAGAGCACTGAGCTCATGTGATCTGGAATATTGCGCCACTGAGCCCAGCATCATAAAGCCATCATAACAAGTTTGGGAGTCGTAACAAATCTACCTAATACCCTGAGACAAAGAAATGTGCTTCAAATGAAAGAACAGGAGAAGTCCCCAGAAAAATAATTAAATGAAATGGAAGTAACCAAAATACCAGGTACGAAGTTTAAAAAAAGTGTTATAAGAATGCTCACAGAGCTTAGGGGGAAGAATAGATGATCTCAGTGACAACTTTTTTTTAATCCTCACCCAAGGACATGCTTATTGATTTTAGAGAAAGAGAGAGGGGGAGGGAGGGAGAGGGGGAGGGGGGAGGGGGAGAGGGGAGAGAGACCTGTGGAAGGGTCTGTGTGTGTGTTTGAGAGAGAGAGAGAGAGAGAGAGAGAGAGGGAGAGACAGAGGGAGAGGGAGAGGGAGAGGGAGAGGGAGAGGGACATTTACGTGAGAGACAAATATCAAACAGTTGCCTCTGGTACATGCCCCAACAGGGGATTGAACCTGAAATGTAGGTGCGTGCCCTGACCAGAAATCAAACCCACAGCTTCCGGTGTACAGGATGATGCTCCAGCCAACTGAGCCACACCAGCCAGGGCTCAGTGAGAAGTTAAACAGAGATAGTAAGAATTTAAAAGGACATAGAAATCAAATTAACTTACTAGGTTGAATAGTTTTTTGGTGGAGTCTATAGGGTTTTCTATGTATACTATCATGTCATCTGCAATAATGACAGTTTTACTTCCTCCTTTACAATTTGAGTGCCTTTTATGTCTTTTTCTTGCCTGATACCTATGGCTAGGACTTCCAATACTATGCTGAATAGATGTGAAAGCAGACATCCTTGTCTTGTTTCTCATCTTAGTGGGAAAGCTTTTAGTTTTTGCCCATTGAGTATGATGCTGGCTGTAGGTTTCTTGTATATAGTCTTCACTGTGTTGAGGAATGCTGCCTCTACTCCCACTTTGCTGAGTATTTTTATCATAAATGGGTAGTGTACCTTATCAAATGCTTTTTAGTCATCTACTGATATGATCATGTGATTTTTGTCTTTTCTTTAGTTTATGTGATATATAATGTTTATTGACTTGCAAATATTGTACGGTCCTTGCATCCCTGGAATGAAACTCACTTGATCATGGTGTATGATCTTTTTAATGTATTGCTGGATATGGTTTGCCGATATTTTGTTGAGGATTTTAGCATCGATGTTCATCAGTGACATTGGCCTGTAGTTTTCTTTCTTTGTTGTGTCTTTATCTGGTTTTGGGATTAGGATGATGCTGGCCTCATAAAAAGAGTTTGGGAGTCCTCCCTCTTCTTGGATTTTTTTAGAATAGTCTGAGAAGGATAGGGGTTAGCTCTTCCTTAAATGTTTTGTAAAATTCTCTTGTAAAACCATCTGGTCCAGGGCTTTTGTGTGCTGGGTTTTTTTAATTACTTCTTCAATTACACTACTTGTTATTGGTCAGCTCAGGCTTTCTGCTTATTCTTCATTCAGTTTTGGGAGATTATATTTTTCTAGAAATTTGTCCATTTCACCCAGGTTTTCAAATTTCTTGACATATAGTTGTTTGTAGTAATTTCTTCCAATCCTTAATACTTCTGTAGTATCAGCTATAATTTATCCTCTTTCATTTCTGATTTTATTTATTTGGGTTCTCTTTTTATCTTGATGAGTCTGGTTAAAGGCTTGACAATTTTGTTTATCTTTTCAAAGAACAAGTTCCTGGATTAATTGATCTTTTGAATTGTTCTTTTACTCTCTATGTCATTTAATTCTGCTCTGATCTTGGTTATTTCCTTCCTTCAACTCTCTCTGGGCTCTGTTTGCTGTTATTCCTCCATTTCTTGTAGATGTGGGTTAGGTTGTTTATTTGAAATGCTTCTATCTTTTTTTAGGTAGGCCTGTATTGCTATGAACTTCCCTCTCAGGACTGCCTTTGCTGTGTCCCATAGGTTTTGGACTTTTGTGTATTCATTTTCATTTGTTTCCAGAGACTTTTGATTTCTTCTTTCATCTCATTATTAACCTATTCACTGTTAAATAGCATGCTTTTTATATCCATGAATTTGAAAGAACTACTCAACCTAATAAGTGAATTTGGCAAAACAGCCAGATTCAAAGTCAATATTCAGAAATTGAAAGCGTTTTTATATACCAACAGTGAAATATCAGAATCAGAAATCAGGGAAAAAATCCCATTTGCTATAGCAAGAAGAAAAATAAAGTACCTAGGAATAAACCTTACCAAGGAGATACAAGACCTATCCTCTGAAAACTACACAACACTGAAGAAAGAAATTAAGGAAGACAGAAATAAATGGAAGCACACACTGTGTTCATGGACTGGAACAATTAACTTCATCAAAATGGCCATATTACCCAAAGCAATTTATAGATTCAACACAATCCCTATTAAAATACCAATTATATATTTCAGGTATAGAAGAAAAACTTCAAAAATTTATATGGAAGCATAAATGACCCTGAATAGCTGCAGCAATTTTGAGAAAGAAGAGCAAAGTAGGAGGAATCACCATACCTGATATCAAACTGTATTACAAGGCCACTGTAATCAAAATAGTCTGGTACTGATATAAGAACAGACACATAGACCAATGGAACAGAACAGAGAGCTCAGAAATAAACCCAAGTCTCTACGGTATATTAATATTCAACGAAGTGGGCAGAAACATAAAATGGAGTAAAAATAGCCTCCTCAATAGATGGTGTTGGGACATCTGGACAGCTACATGCAAAAAAATGAAACTCAATAACCAACTTATGCCATACACAAAAATAAATTCAAGGTAGATAAAAGAGTTGAATATTTGTCATGACACCATAAAAGTCCTAGAGGAGAACAAAGGCAGGAAAATCTCAGATATTCCACGCAGCAATATTTTCACCAATATATCCCCTAAAGCAAAGGACATAAAGGAAAGAATAAACAAATGGTACTTCATTGAAATGAAAAGTTTCTGCCCAGTTAAAGAAAATATCACCAAAATGAAAAGGGAACCAACTGTATTGGAAAAAATATTTGCTAATGATACCTTGGATAAGGCTTTGATTTCCAAAATACATTAGGACTTTTGGCCAAGATGGAGGCATAGATTGATGCACTTTTCCTCCTCATACAACCAAAAGAAAAACAACTTTATTTATGTATTTGGTTGTTTGTTTGTTTATAATATATTTTATTGATTATGCTATTACAGTTGTCCCATTTCCACCCCTTCACTCCCTTCCACCCTGCACATCCTCTCCCAATCACATTCCCCTCTTTAGTTCATGGCCATGTGTCATAAGTTCTTTAGTTTCTACATTTCCCTTACTATTCTTACCCTCCCCCTGTCTATTTTCTACCTACCATCTATGCTACTTATTCTCTGTACCTTTTCCTTCTCTCTCTTCCTCCCACTACCCTGTTGCTAACCCTTCATGTGATCTCCATTTCTGTGGTTCTGTTCCTGTTCTAGTTGTTTGCTTAGTTTGTTTGTGTTTTTGTTTTTGTTTTAGGTGTGGTTGTTAATGACTGTGAGTTTGCTGTCATTTTACTGTACATGTTTTTTATCTTCTTTTTCTTAGATAAGTCCCTTTAACATTTCATATAATAAGGGTTTGGTGACAATGAACTCCTTTAACTTGACCTTCTCTGAGAAGCACTTTATCTGCCCTTCTATTCTAAATGATAGCTTTGCTGGATAGAGCAATCTTGGATGTAGGTCCTTGCCTTTCATGACTTGGAATACTTCTTTCCAGTCCCTTCTTGCCTGTAAGGTCTTTTTTGAGAAATCAGCTGACAGTCTGATGGGAACTCCTTTGTAGGTTACTGTCTCCTATCTCTTGCTGCTTCCAGGATTCTTTCCTTCATTTTAATCTTGGCTACTGTAATTATGATGTGCCTTGGTGTGTTCCTCTTTAGGTCCAACTCCTTTGGGACTTTCTGACCTTCCTGGACTTCCTGGAAGTCTCTTTCCTTTGCCAGATTGGGGAAGTTCTCCTTTATTATTTGTTCAAATAGCTTTTCCACTTGTTGCTCTTCCTGTTCTCCTTCTGGTACCCCAATAATTTCAATGTTGGGACATTTAAAGATGTCCTGGAAGTTCCTAAACCTCTTCTCAAAGTCTTGAATTCTTGTTTCTTCATTCTTTTCTGTTTGGTTGTTTCTTTCTTCCTTCTGGTCCACACCATTGACTTGAGTCCCAGTTTCCTTCCCATCACTACTGATTTCCTGCACATTTTCCTTTATTTCACTTAGGGTAGCCTTCATTTTTTCATCTAATTTGTGACCAAATTCAACCAATTCTGTGAGCACCCTGATTACCAGTGTTTTGTACTGTGCATCTGATAGGTTGGCTATCTCTTCGTTGCTTAGTTGTATTTTTTTCTGGAGCTTTGATCTGTTCTTTCACTTGTGCCATTTTTTTTTGTCTTGATGCGCCTGTTACATAGTGAGGAGAGGAGCCTTAGGTGTTCACCAGTGTGGGGCAACCCACGTCACTGGGTTGTGACGCTGTATATGAGGTAGGGGTTCAAGAGGGAACAATGATGCTTGCTCCCCTCTCTGCTGGCTTTCAGTCATGTCCCCCCCTTCCCACAAGCAAATTGGTCTGTTCTGGTGCTGATTCCCGGGTGGGTGGGCTTGTGTACATTCTAGGACCCTGTGGGTCTCTCCAACAAACTTTCTTGTGAGGCTGGGAGTTTCTCCTGCTACCACCTCAATCCCCAGAGCTTTTTTTAATTAGTGGTTTGAGGCTTTATTTCCAGAGCTGGAGTGCTCAGTTGCTCCGTCTCTCTGGCTCCCTAATTGTTCCTTCTGGTTTATCTGCATGCGAATGTTGGACCGCCCACTCCACTAGTCACCACCACAATCTTGCTGGCCAGCTGCAGCTGTGCATGCCCTGCTCCTGAATCTGGTGCTGGGTCTGCCAGCCACCAACTTACCTGCCCTGGTCCTCCCTCGCAGCTTTGCTGTGAGTCCTTGAGTCCTCCCCAAGCGCCCATCTCTACCCCTCCTACTGGTCTGGATGAGTGTGTCTTTAATTCCTTAGTTGTCGGACTTCCATACAGTTAGATTTTCTGTCAGTTCTGGTTGTTTTTTGTTTTTAAATTGTTGTTGTCCTTCTTTTGGTTGTGTGAGGAGGCACAGTGTGTCTACCTATGCCTCTACCTTGGCTGGAAGTGGCAACACAATTAAGGAGAGGCTTAGGAACCTCTGGGACAACTTTAAATGCTCTGACACCCAAATCATAGGGGTGCCAGAAGGAGAAGAGAAAGGGCAAGAAATTGAAAATTTATTTGAAAAAATAATGAAGGAGAACTTCCCTAATCTGACAAAGGAAATAGACTTCCAGGAAGTCCAGGAAGCTCAGAGAATTCCAAATAAGTTGGAACCAAGGAAGCACACACCAAAGCACATCATAATTAAGTTACTCAAGATTAAAAATAAGGAGAGCATTTTAAAGCAGTAAGAGAAAAGGAGACAGTTACCTACAAAGGAGTTCCCATTAGACTATCAGCTGATTTCTCAGAAAAGACCTTACAGGCAAGAAGGGATGGGAAAGAAGTATTACAAGTCATGAAAGGCAAAGACCTACATCCAAGATTGCTCTATCCAGCAAAGCTATCATTTAGAATAGAAGGGCAGATGAAGTGCTTCTCAGATAAGGTCAAGTTAAAGGAGTTCATTGTCACCAAACCCTTATTATATGAAATGTTAAAGGGACTTATCTAAGAAAAAGAAGATAAAAAATATGAACCGTAAAATGACAACAAATTCACAACTACCAACAACTGAACCTAAAACAAAAACAAAAACACAAACAAATTAAGCAAACAACTAGAACAGGAACAAAACCACAGAAATGTTTATTACAGGGAGGGTCATCTGTGGGGAGGAGAGAGGGATGAATGGGGAAAAGGTACAGGGAATAAGAAGCATAAATGGTAGATACAAAATAGACAGGGAGAGGTTAAGAATAGTATAGGAAGTGGAGAAGCTAAGGAACTTACATGTACAACCCATGGACATGAACTAAGGTGGGTGGGGGGATGCTGGTGGGAGGAGCAGTGCATCGCAGACGGGAATTAAAAGGAGAAAAAAATGGGACAAGTGTAATAGCATAATCAATAAAACATACTTTAAAAAAGGAATTAAATTATTGAGAGAATTTAAGAAAAAATGTAAAGGTATAAAGAATTGTACATATGTAAGTTTTCTCTATATATGCAAATACTTAAAGATGAAAAATAAATTGTATAATATAAAGCAAATTATATATGCAAAAATATTTTCATTTAAAAGGAAAGGAGAAGTGATGAACAATCAAACCTATCTTCTTACTTCAGACTCTGTTTTCTTTAATTCTTATTGCACACCACTAAGTCAAATTTCTAAATGCCAGCCTTCATCAGTTTATTAACATGAAAAATCCTGACTCAGTAGATTCTGGGGATATGAGGTTCTGCATTTTTTTTGTCTGTAGGTATATAAGATTCTTATTTTATTTTTTTATTTTTCAGTTAAACATTCAATATTATTTATTAGTTTCATGAGTACAACATAGCAGTTAGACATTTATATAATTTACAAAGTGATCCTCCAATAATTCTAGTACCCACGTGGCACTGCACATGGTTATTACAATATTATTGACTATATTCTCTATGCTGTGCTTTATACCCCTGTGGCTATTATGTAACTACCAATTTGTTCTTCCTAATCCCTTCTCCATTTTCACCCAAGTCCCCCAAACCTTCCTCCCCTCTGGCAACCATCAGTTTTTTCTCTTTATCTATGAGTCTATTTCTTTTTTGTTTGTTTGTTAACATTGTTCTTTAGATTCCACATATAAGTGAATTCATAGGTATTTCTCTTTCTCTGCCTGAATTATTCCACTTTTGTTTGTTGATTTATTCAGGATAGTCATTCTGCCAGTTGTCAGATAGTATCTCATTGGGGTTTAATGTGCATTTTTCTGATGACTAGTGGCATTCAGCATCTTTTTATATGTCTTCTTTGGAAAAACATCTATTTAGATCCTCTGCTTATTTTTAAATTGGATTGTTTGGGGTTTTTTGTGTTAAATTGCATTTCCTTATAAATTTTGGATATTAGAAGTTCTGCCATTTTAACAGCTTCTGGGTGTTTTCTTTTGTTGCTGTTCCATGGACCACAGATTGAGTAGCTAAGACCTATAACATACAGGCTTTGAATTCACATGACATTTACTATATGCAACGTAGTGTTATAATATGTCTTTGTTTTATCGTGTAAGTATCTTGCCTACATCCCAAGAGAGCTTTTAACACTTGAAAGGCTGATTATAAACTGTTTCCTTCTCAAAAAGTTTTTCTCCTACTTCCTTGAAGTTTCTTTTGTATATCAAAGGCCTCACTTTTCAGTCCTTGCATAGTAAGTGCTAAATAAATGAATCTTCTGTGCAGATCCGCTACCTGTTGCTAAGTATATACTAATGTAAACATTATGCCCTCTGCAAACTAGTTTACTCTTTTGAGTCCGTTTTTCCTTCTGTAAAATAAGGAGCTTCTAAACTACCTTCCAGCTCTAAATCCAGTCAATTCTATTTGTTTGGACATTCTGAGGTCGCATAGTATAAAAATTCTAATTTCCAATACTCTCTTCTACTTAAGAGAGATTATGCATATGAAACAGTCATCTCAGAAGAAGGGGTCTGTAGAACTCTTAGAAGTGCTGTCACGGATATGCTAACTTTGAACAAATCTCTGAAAAAAGTGACAGAATTCCATAAACACTTGGACAAAAGCCTCTTTATTTACCAATGGTGAACAGGGATGCCTGCAGCTACCAACAGAAACTTGTGGCTCTGAGTCCAGAACCAAACACTCTGGTCTTCAACTGTTTAATAGGGCATTATAAACCACATCATACTTAGGCCAGCTTCTTTTTTAACGATTTTATTTATTTTTAGAGAGAGGGGACGGGAGAAAGAAAGAGAAGGAGAGAAACATCAATTGGTTGGTTGCTTCTCGAACACCCCCAACTGGGAACCTGGCCCAAAGCCCAGGCATGTGCTTTGTTAGTGTAAGTGGAGAGCTAAAAAATACTCTAAGACAAATATTCCTATAAATTTCCTTCTTTCCTCCTGTCATTCCTTCTGTGCACTGGTCGGTCTCTCATCTACCTAGATTTCCTCAAGGGAGCCAAATACATCTTCTTTTTTGGTAATTAAAAAAATTTTTTAAATGTTATTGTTGTTCAAGTACAGTTGTCTGCATTCCCCCTGCCACCTGAGCCATCCCCACCTCCCTCCCCTGATTCCACCCCTCCTTGGTTTTGTCCATGTGTCCTTTATAGTTGTTCCTGAAAACCCTCCCCCACTTCCCCCCATTATCCCTTCCCACCTCCCCTACTGTCAGATTGTTCTTAATTTCAATGTCTACTGCTTGCTTGTTTGTTTTGTTGATTATGTTTCACTTAAAGGTGAGATCATATGGTATTTGTCTTTCACTACTTGGTTTATTTCACATCTTCTTAATCCCTTGCTATTTCTAGCTACACTTCAGGTTTCAGCTCTTTTATTTGTTGTTCTGGGCAGCCAAGTATAAAAAGATGGCTGTCCCTCTCCTTCTCACCTTGGCTCAGGGAATATGGATTTGAAGCCTATTACTACTAAGACTCTAAGGCTACCAATTCCACCATAGTCACCCCATGCTCCCTTTCTCTCTTTCCAGCTTCCACATGCAAATTCAACTTCTTTGACCACCTGTTCCATATTTTTTTAGTCACACTCCTGCCTATCATATTACCACTTAAAAACTTGATTTACACTGTTTATCAAATGCTTACTATGTGCCAGGCATTGTATTAAGCAGTTTGCATATTAATATCTCAACCATTACAAACTTTGAAAAAGTAAATTCTGTTAGTTCTTTCACTAAGAACCAGAAAGATTAATAACTGACTTACTCAAAATTACATAACTAGTCAGGTAGTGACCCAGGATTAGAAACCAAACACTTCAGTTCCAGAAGGCTATTTTATTGCCTCCAATATGAGCAAGGATTAAAAGAAAAAAGGAATAGATTAAGAAGAGAATGAAGGATTTGATTTAAGCATTTTGACTCTACCTAGCTAATAAAACTACCATGGACAAAACATAATCTTTCTAATGTTTTCACTCCTCAAATAAAAAGATTGAAGTAGAGAAAACTGGTATCTCATTTCACAATATTCTGTGATCCCACTGTGTGAAAAATGTATCTTTGGATTTTATTTTTTCTGACATGGAAGGGCTTTGGCATCTCAGCCTCCTCTCAAATACGTTCATACTTATTCCAACACTAGCTTACATGTTAGCAGTGACACAGAGGTATATGTTCTACTTCTATTTCTGTAGAGCAAAAGGTGTTTGGGTAGGATAAAACTTTAGAAAATTTCAAATCTCATCCCTATTTTAGGTCATTTTTTAGATCTGATTTCTCAATGATGGCATAAAATGTTTAAAGGTGGAAAATTATTGTGGTTTTGCCCCAAAATTCAGTATTTACCTGGTACAGACCCTGTCATTTCCATAGCTATAACAACTGTTTATTACAGGTTGATCTTTCAAAAAGCAACCCATTCCATTACTTTTTCTGATTCGATGTTTGTATTTATTTCTTGAATTCATTGTCCTTATGTTTATCAAGGCTAATTCCACTTACTTTTAAGAATTAAAGTTGAATTAGAAGTTTAAATGGCTCCTGAACTAAAATCCCTTACTCCTTTAATCTGACATATGTTGAGAGGATCAACATGGTCAGAGAAAAGGAGGGCAGATGGAGATCGAAGAGGAAACCCCTTTTGCAGATAGGCACACACACAGACTGAAAGCAGGTCCATCAATCTCTGTGAGTCTTTAATCCCTCCACGAGCATTAACATGTATTAGTTTGCTAACTCCTTTGTTCTTTGGAAAAAATATTTCAACTGACATTATAATTATTTTGTCACTTCAGATTTTGCCTCTTTTTTTAAAGAAGTCAGTAGTAAAGAACTAATTTAACTTTAAAAATTACCAGTTACACACACCTATCGCAGAAGTATAATATAGGTAAATGAGAAAAAAAATCTCTGTAACTGAAATATGACAATAGCACAACTCTGTAAGCTTATTTAAAATCATTGAATTGTATAATTTAAATGTGCATATCTTATGATATGTAAATTAAAGCTTAGTAAAGTTTTTTAAATCCCCTTAACTCGTTCATACAGATGCACATATACACCACAGGACCACCCTCTAACACTGCTTTGTAACAGCTTCCTTTTTCCCATTACACCACATATCATGACCATCTTTCCAGACTCATTCATATTTTTCTATAATATGATTTTAAGTGGTAGCTAGTTTATTTTATTTTTATATTATAATTTATTTAACCAACTCATTCCTTGAATATTTTGCAGCTAGATCTTGGTGCAGATTTCCTTAGGTTAAGTTACTAGTGAAGAATTCATTCTGGATCAATGGTTATGCTCATTTTAAGATTTTTCTTACTTACAAACTGCCCTCTTGAAAAGCTGTACCAATTTGTATTCCTTACAAGTTGTCCTTCTGTCCCTGCTTCTTCCCCATCAAAATTAGTATCAGCATTTTATAAAATCCCTACCATTTGGATGGGTAAAAATTGAATCTTATTAATTTCCATTTCAATTATGGAGATAGAGTTGACCTTTTTTTGTCATTTATTGAACATTTGTATCTCAGTCTATGCTTATGTTCACTTAAAGGGAGATATTTTTGTTAGAGTGAAAGAGAGTTCAATTTTGAAAAATAGCTCTGTCTGGTGTGGCTCAATGGATTGAGCACTGGCCTGTGAACCAATGGGTCACGGGTTTGATTCTCAGTCAGGGGACATGCCTGGGTTGCAGACCAGGTGCCCAGTAGGGGGCATGAGAGAGGCAACTGCACATTGATGTTTCTCTCTCTCTCCTTTTCCCTCTCTCTAATAAATAAATAAATAAATAAATAAAATCTTTAAAAATAACAACAAACATCTCAGAGAATCTGTAGGTCAGAATCTGGGTGTGGTTTAGCTGTGTCCTCTTTGTCTCAAGTTCTTTCACAAGGATGCAAACAAGGTGTTAGCTGGGGCTGCAATCTCATCTGAGCAGCTGACTGCTGGAAGAGTTACTTCATGCTTGCTCGCATGGTTGTTGGCAAGACTTAGTTTCTCATAGGCTTTTGAGCTAAGGCTTTTGGTTCCTTGCTAAGGATTTAGCTCCTCACAGGGTGCTGACTGGAGACTTCCCTCAATTCCTTGGTGTATAGGCCAGGAGAATTTTTGTCCTGGGGAGGGTTCTTGAGCTTGGAGAAAGTGAGTTGTAAGGAATGTTTATATTGAGTAAAAATTAGCATAGCACTTGTAATCTTAGTTCTAGATTGAGGACTAAAATGAATGTACATACCTTGTGAATTTTCTGGTTGGTATATACTTCTGGCCTTTATATAAATTAATATGTGAGTGAAGAAGGCATTCATTCACAGATAATTAATTACATATTGCAGAGAACAAACATATAATTCTGTACAGGATAAGAATGCTGAGAAAAGTTTAAAGATGATTAGGGTGGGCTGAAGGTGAAATAATTTATGAACTTGAGTTTCTCTTTCATCCACAACATGGTTATAGTTTCACATTATTTTCCATTCTCCCCTTCCCATTACAGACTATATTGTGAATATACTCCCCCAGAGTTACACAACGTGGCAACCCTAAGCTCAGCCACACTGTTATGAATATACACAATTATTTTACTTTTTGACTTAATGTCATTTTTTTATTTTATTTTTTAAAGATTTTATTTATTTATTTTTAGAGAGGGAAGGGAGGGAGGGAGGGAGGGAGAGAGAGAGAGAGAGAGAGAGAGAGAGGGAAACATCAATGTGCGGTTGCTGGGGGTCATGGCCTGCAACCCAGGCATGTACCCTGGCTGGGAATCGAACCTGCGACACTTTGGTTCACAGCCCGCGCTCAATCCACTAAGCTATGCCAGCCAAGGCCAAATGTCATTTTTTTAACCCAGGAAATTTCATTTTTAAATCATACTTAATCTTTGGTACATACTTACCAAAATTCTGAAACTAGAATTTGATTGCCAATCTTAGCCTTTGAAAATGATAGCCTAGTTTAGTGTAAACATTTCCAACATGGGTATTATTGTCCCCAGAGGGACAATTCTTTCTTGGGTGTGTGTGTGAGAAAAAGTACTCTTTTTTATGTATAAAGCAAAAATCTACATATAATATGTAAATAGATATACAGTATATCTATGGTATCAAATTTTCATAGGTGTGGGAAATGATTAGGGATAAAAGTTCTAAAAATCTTCCTTAGAGGCCAATAATGAAAAAAAAGTTGAAAACCACTACCCTCGTGTGAAGCCTAACAGACAGCTGTTAGATGAGTTGTTTTGCATCAACTTCTTTCCTATAAGTATTATTTCCTATATGAGATTATAAGCTTCTTAAGGATAGGAAATGTAACTTGTTTTGTATTTTCAGTAATACCTCATACAATGGTTTATGTCCAATTCCACTTGTATTCAGTAAATGTATGTTCAATTGAATTAAGGTAGAACACATCTTCCCCTCCTTGCACCTATCCTATTGTCCTATATAAACCACATGCAATAATCAAAATTAGTTTGGTAAAGCAAGCAACATGACATAGTCTCTCTCACAAAAATTCTAGGAAACTAATGACAAACTTTAACTAAAAAGTGAAATATCTTCAAAGTAGCATAGCAGAAGCATAGACTCTGGAGACAGAGAGATGAATCGTGGCTTTGATTTCTAGTTCTACCATTTGTAAGCTATGGAAACTTTAGCCAAGTTACCTAAGGAGGAGGGGAAGAGAATATAAAAAAGTACCAGGAGAGGGAAAGGAATATGGGAAGGGCACAGAGAAGGGACAAGGGCATTTATAATAGTCTTATATACACCCTAAACTTCATGCATGTTGACTTGCTGGCAATCCTCCAAAGAGGTCATGGTTCAAATATGCCATATCCTTTCATACTTCTAAGCATATACATACTTCCTCTTTCCAGAACATCATTTGTTTTTCCTCTAATACTCAGCTCAGGCCACCTCTCCCCCAGGAAGCCTTCCATGACACCCTTCTCTGCCTCCCACATGGAGATGCCTATCTTTCTTCTCCCCTAACATTCATATCATACTTCATTATAATACTTATCATATTATAATATAATTAATGGTTTACATATCTGTTTCCCTCATCAGTCTCTGAACCTCTTGAGAGATGAAATGTTTTTATTTTTCTTCTCATTCTCAACATCTAGCACAATGCCTGACATACCTTTGGTGAATATTGACTTATGGAATTAACCGGTAAAATATCAGGCATACAAGAAGAGCTCAGCAACATTATCAACAATTTGACAAATAATGGTCTGCATTCTTCAAAGGCCACTGTTTCAAAGGTGACTGAATAATCATCTTTGTACATTCTCAGGTCTAAGGCTAAATATTGCATTTTCTGTGTCTAATAATGATAATGTAATGAGTCTTTTACATGATGTCAATTAATTGTTACAATCCAATAAAGAAGATCCTGCTATTATTTTTATTTTTTAGACCACAAATATGCTCTTATGAGGTTATGTAACTTGCTTAAATTCATATAATATTATATTTAATAAGTGGGGCTTCTAGCTCTGGAACCTATGGTGCTAACATGCCATGCTACCTCTCTAAGTTAGCTGAATAAGAATATTCACTTTTGCACATCCCTGTCTAAACTGCAACCTCCCACATACACTCACTGAGAAGAAAGCAAAGGCTCATAGCTCATAATACAGTTTGTTATGATTCACACACATAAAAATATGGGGGGATAAACCTGGCTATGCTTTATTTTTTTAAAAACTAATCAATATGGTATAACTGTTTGGAACTATCCCATTTTAATAACATTTAGCCACAATGTAATGACTTTAATTATTTTATTGACCTTTAAAACTCTTTAAAATGAGAACTCTGTTCAGTGCTTTAGCATTTCAGTGTGTCAAACCACATATCCAACATGTTAAATTATCTTTACATAAAAGCAAAATGTGAAGCAGCTCATAAACAATTCTGGGCAAGAAGTCATATATCACAACTCCTTCATTATTACTTTACTGGTGATGTCTTTGAGGGTACAGTAGGAAAGACACAATTGAAAAACTGGTTCTTGCCATATTGCAAAATAACTGTAAGGAGTGGCATCTGGTTCCTGGAGCTGGAAGAGGTGACTATGCCTTTTAAATCATGGTATTGTTTCAAACAAAACAAGTAGAATAAATACCCAAGAGAGAAACAAAAGAAAAAAGAAAAACTTAAAAAATGAAAAGCCTTTTCATTTCTGAAAACTCTGGGGCTAGGTAGACCTGTCAGGTGCTGCTGTTCTGGGTTCCTGTGATTACTCTACCTCCAATTCCTTAAGGCATTTCTTTTTTATTCTGTACTGCAGGCCTTTTCTCATTCATAACCAGTCTGGACCATAAAGGTTGTGTCCAATCCATTGAATTTCAACATCAATCCACTCTTGCCATGAAGTGTTAAAGGCTGAGGTACCACTGGGGATGTGAGAGGTGAGATGGGCATTTATCCTACAGAAACCCTACAAAAATCCTACACGTAAAGGGTGCATGGAGAGCATGCACATCAGGACCCTTCGTCCTTCTCCACACAACCTTCAAGTTTTCATGGAGACCTGGAAGAATTAACAGGTAGGAACACCAATGTTGATCTAATGTTGGCAAAATTCAACACACTTTGAGGTAAGAAGAGAATAAATGTCTATTGGTTTACATCTTTAGGTTTATATTAATTCATTCCAACATTACCAAATCTTGGAAGTTAGTTAGGAATGGGACATACAGGAATGACTCATTTTCTAGGTAACAAGTGCCAGGTTTGGAATGGCTTGAAAAAAAAATAGTCTTGAAGCATACGGATTATTTGAGAGGAAAAGAGAGGTTGGGAAGGATGCCAGGCACAGGAAACAACTGACACAAAGCCTTGGAGGTATGAGAAAGTCCAGCAAATGATTTCTTAGAATACCCCAGTCTAGTGACTTCTGTCTTTAAACTTTTTCAGCTCTTACCATTTGTGCCACTCTTCTTGCCTTGTGACATGCCTTCGATGCACAGTTACCATTTTTATAGCTAGCCTTTCCTTTTCATTTAAGTCTCTTCTTAAATAAATAACGATTGCTTAGATGCCAGAGTCCTTCTTTTCTGCCTTTTCAAAATGCCCAGAAAGGTGCTTTGCACTGAGTAGAAACTACTAAATAACTATTGATTGGTTGACCAACAAAAATTGTGACTTATGTATTTTAGGTTTTCATTAAAATGCTAAGAATATATTCACAAGAATAAAGCATGATGGTGTGAATAAAGGGTAAGACATCTATTCATTGTTCTATTACCTATTTCCAGGGAGAAAAAAATTTGCAGTTTATGCGGCCAATCTGGTTCAATAGTAGGCTGGGTAGCAATTACTCCATTATAACAGATAACAAAAGCACATATTAGAATAGGAATAAGATTGTATTATAATTCCTAAAGTTATATGCTAAAAACAGCAGAGTTGAACTCGAAAAGCTTGGATTTCAATCAAAGCTCTGCCACCTGTTGTGGCCTTTGGCAAATTACTCTTTACATTTGAGTTTTTTTCCTCATCTATAAAATGAGGTTAAGAATTCCAACTTCACAAGATCCTAAGAAGTAAATTAAATGTGCATGCACCTCCTCTGGCATAGAGGAGAGACTTAGTAATACATTTGCTCACTTTTTGCCCACTCAAATACATCCATAAGGCAACAGGATAAACTAGCGATACTGTGAAATACAGAGAAGTATTTGTTTTGCAGATGTTTGTTTTAAAAAATACTTTTTTCTTCAAGTGGCTGAGTTGTTAGAACAAACATACGGTCATTTTGGGGGAGGTGATCATTTGCTAGTTTTCTCTTGGGGCAAAAGCACTTTTAGGCCAAATGCGTCTTGCAATTTATGGAGAACAGACACACTAAGTTTTGTACATTTGACTAATTGTTTGAGGGCATGTACTCTACTTCTAGTCCCAACATTAATTTACCAGATAATACAGATAATTACTTGGAATCTCAGGTTTAATAGTAAAGTTTATAGGTCCTGTATTCTACAAGAAAGATTTAGAGAAAGGGCTGCAGTCAGGAATCTCAGGTTCTATTTTTAGTTATGGCTATCTCTACCAGACTTCTTTCTTTTCCCTATTAGACTTGTAATGAGATGTAAAACCTCAGTTTCTCTAAGCTTTATTATTTACTACATAGATCTGGTGTGACAAGATCTGCTTCTCAACAATGGTGTAACTCTTAATTGTTATTTGCAACAACATTTGAAGTACACACACAGCTATTTTTAAAGAAATGCAAAATACTCAATTAGCTTATTAGTATCTCTCTGTACTTTTGCTAAAATTTAATTTAAAATTAAAATTATATTAAAACTAAAATTAAATTTTCTTATTTTATGGCTTGTAGAAACAATGGAAACACTTTAAAAAACAAACAAAAAGACTGCATTAAAACAAATTTATACACAAAGTGACAAAAAGCAATCTCTTTCCACTTAGTTTTGGAAACAGTGTGTTAATTACTGCATAGAAGAATTTTGGTGGGGGGTGCCCTATAAGGTGACCAGCCATTCCAGTGTGCCTGTGATTTCCCATTTTTAGCACTGAATTCCACATCCCTGGGAACCCCTGTTCTGTGCCACTGAGATGGTTGGTTACTCTGTACCCTGTCATTGCTAGAGGCTTTTCCATAGCTTACAATTCTATTATCTGCCCTTAGAAAAATTCCAGTGCTATTTTAATTTCTATTTATCTGAAAAGCACTTTCATATTCTTCCTGTTGGAATTTTGTTCATAACTATTTGGTAATCATATAAATATTTATGGAGTTTTGCTCCATGAGTAGATATTTAATAAATATATACTAATATTTTTGACCTTATTAGGATATGGGGGACAATGGGAGTAACTAATTACCAAGAGTGATTCTTTTGACACCAAGGAAATATTAACTTGTTTATTCTGTTTTTCAAGGACTGTAACCTGTTGTTGTTTACACACTACTGTACTTGTACCCAGTAATCACCGTAGCCGAGAAAACAATAACACAGTCAGGATCTTTACAATCAAGTCATTTAGAAAAACATTGTATGTGGGTCAGTCCTAGGCCAATAGAGAGAAGTTGGGGCCAGTGAGAAGTTGTTATACAGGTTTCCTTAAATAGCACTATAACATAACTTGATTCTAAGATAATTTTTAAAGTATCAATGGAATGAGTGTTGCTGAAAAATCTGGTTATGGAGGTTTATGCATGAATAGGAGACCCCAAAGTTCAGAAGCACTATGATATCTCCCATGTCATTGACAAAAAAAAAAAGTCACAAGATCACAGAAAATTTTTCTGAGAAAAAAGCAGACCCATTTACTTCTCTAGATAATGGGGATAACACAGGCCTTGTACATACATGCATAATTAAAATAAAATCAATTAAAAGTTTATAAATCCATTTGGCTATAGTGTTCCCCACAATAAATAAGGTGATATGACACCTTTTTTTAACTTCTAGGTTTTTTTTTGTCAGTTAACTATGTGCCAAGCACTGTGGCAAGTGCTTTAGATACATTATTTCACTTATTTCTCACAAAGAATCATACAAGAATAGGAATTATAATCTTCCAAAGTGAAGCTCAGAGAGGTTCAATAATTTGCTCAGTTACAGATAGCAACTGGAAGAGCAGAGGCAAATTCAACTATTTTCTTCAAAGCCAAAGCTTTTAACCTTTAGCCTATGTTACTTCTCAACATTGTTGACATAAACTTGGTGAAATTCTATCTTCAACTCTAACTTCTCTTGTGCACTAGTATGTAGAACTGCCTATTCAACACTTCTACCTTGGTGTCTGAAAACCATCTCAAATATAACATGTTTCAGTAAATGGAACCACCATTCACTCACTTGTTTGAGCCCCAAATCTAGTAGGCATTCTTCATTCTTCTAAAAACTCCACAATCGAGCCATCAGCAAATCTATTGGCTCTACTCTCAAACTATACCTGAATCTGACCACTTATCATCATCATTATTTTCACAACCCTATCCCAAGCTATTATCATTATTTACCTGGACTACTGAGATAGCATTGTTAATGGTTTCTGCTTTCATAGTCCATATTCTATAAAGCAGCCACAGTTATATTTTAAAAAACACAGATCATATTGTTTTATTATTCTGCTTAAAACACTCCAGTGCTTCACACTGTAAAGCTTAAGATGGTCTACAAGGCCCTGCTGACCCGCTGCCTTGATTTGCCTTCTCTCACTATAAACCTTAACAATTTTGTCTTTGCTTAGCATGCTTCGGTTACATTGGTCCTTATGACTCAAAAAATTTGCTGTGACTGTACTTTGAGAGGATTTGGAAAAGCAAAGTTGGGTTTTGAGAAAACTGGTGAAGGTTTAAAAAAAAGAGTTGCCTAAGGTGGAAGAACAATTCAGAAAAGTTTAACAGGATTGCCGGCTGGTGTTGAGGGTTTGCTTGTGTTTGGTCACTTGAACTTAGTAATAGAATGCATGTTGTTATACAGATTTCTGCAGTAGTGGCCAGCTATTCCAGTCCCAAAGGGGAGGATATGAATGGTAGGGTTCATCCAAGGTATGGGTATGATGAAAAAAAAAAGATAGGGCAAAGGAGTTTAGGGTACTGCTAGGTACTATTTTTTTTCCCTGTAGGTATCTAGCAATGGGGATGGGGTGGAGAGAAGAGTTGCTTGTGTCCTTAGCTTGCCCCAGTTGTGGCAACAACATAGTGTTAGTAAATGGAAACAGAATCCATGGACCAAACCTACAGTACCAGCACCGATGTTAAAAGCTTTAATGTGAAAATCCTGTTTAGGAAATCTGATTATTAAAAACTCAAAACAAAAAAGAAAGAGGGGGGACGACAAATGAGTAGAGGCTTATTTGCATTATATAATTTCTAACTTTTCAAAATCAATTTCCAAAGGGAACTTGTTTAACAGTAAAATTTATCAATAACCTAGGAATTCAGATTTGAAAAAATTTTCAACAAAAAAAAAGAAAAAAGATGTTCAATTTGACCAATCCTTCTTCAGAACACTTATTTGGCTTTCCTGTCCACTTACGAAGACTTAAGTCACCTCTTAAATTAGATGAAAGAAGGTGAAGGGATTAGCTAAAGAACATATATTCATAACCCACAGACACAGACAACAGTGTGATGACCAGAGGAAAGGGAGGACAGAGGCTGGGTGGAGGTGGGAAAAATGGGGACATTTGCAATAGTGTCAACAATACAAAATAATACAAAAAAAAGAGACTGGCATAAAATACCTTACTGTCCTGGCCCCTAACTTGCCTAATATTACCCGTCCTTCAACATTAAACTCCCCAAACTAAACTACTTTACACCTGCTGTGCTTTTGCTTCTGTTATTCCCTGAGGCTAGACCATCTTCCCTACTTTCTAGCACCTGTTAACACTCAGCTCACACAACACATTTCTAGATAACAGACAAGCACTGCTTCTTTGCTATATTTGGTCCTTGTTGATATTTCTATCATTGCCTGAATTGTTGTACTGAAAATACGTTTTAAATACTGTGTAATATACAATACATATTATGCATTATAAAGCATTTTTGATTGATATTTTAGGTCACGCAGAGGCTAATAGGGAAAGTGTTCTCTCGCTTTGGTTAAGTTCGTTTTCTAAGGAGATTGGATACCGTGGCTCCATGAATGTGAGAAATAGGTAAAACCCTTATACAGCGCCCAATTAATTGGTGCTTGTTGAGCAGAGCTCAAGGAAAGCTCCTTTAAAATGACGTCACTATAGGCGACTTTAAAACCACCGCTTGTTTGTACCAGTGTACAGAAGCAAACTACTTAAGATGAGGTTCATCTGTCACACGTTTAACGGTTCTGCATAAAACAGACTTCTATTTAGTAGCCTGGACAGGAATTTTGGCTCAACATCCAAGATCTTCCCAGAATAACTCTAGGTGGACAAGAAGGCCGCTTCCCCACCGGCTTGTAGGAGTGGTATGGATCTCTAAGGCCTGTGGCAAAGAGCACCTCCTGGGCGGTCCGGGGGAGGGGGGACAAGGCCCTCTCGCAGTGACGGGAAAGCCACTGCCCCCTCAAGGACAGGGTCTAATGGTCTCCGCCTTCGTAGCGACCGCAGCCGGAACCGAGACGATTCTAGCTGTGGCGCCCTCCCAGTGTCAGGCAGGGCGGTGGGGTCTCCCCGCACTCCACGCAGGGGCGACGGGGCGGGGCGCGGTGACGCCAAGAATAGTGACGCGTTACGCAGCGCGACGCTATGACGCGCGCCCCTTTGTTGGCTCAGTAGCGGTAGCAGCGGCCGTGGAGGTGGCGCTGGGGACTCTTTTCTCTCGGAGGCCGGAGTGGAACCGCGTCTGACTGAGGCGGGAGGCGAGCGGCCCCCTTGCTCCCTCCCTCCTCCGCGTCCCCCCCCGCCCGCCGCCGCCGCCTCCAGCCGGCAACTGCCAACCGCCGCGCTTGGGGAGGAGCCGCGGCCCGCGGGGCCGGAGCCAGGCCTGCGTCCGGACATTAGTCGGAGCCGGAGCGAGAACCGGAGCTTGGGCGTCCCCGCCCTCTCCCCACCTCAGGAGCAGCGTCCGCTGGGCCCCCGCGCGTCGCGCCATGGACTCGGACGAGGGCTACAACTACGAGTTCGACGAGGACGAAGAGTGCAGCGAGGAGGACAGCGGCGCCGAGGAGGAGGAGGAGGACGAGGACGAGCCGGACGATGATAACCTGGATCTGGGCGAAGTGGAGCTGGTGGAGCCCGGGCTGGGCGTCGGCGGGGAGCGGGACGGACTGCTGTGCGGGGTGACGGGCGGCGGCGGTGGCAGCGCCTTGGGACCCGGCGGTGGCAGCGGCGGTGGCGGTGGCGGTGGCGGGCCGGGTCACGAGCAAGAGGAGGATTACCGCTACGAGGTGCTCACGGCCGAGCAGATACTGCAACACATGGTGGAATGTATCCGGGAGGTCAACGAGGTCATCCAGGTGAGGGTGGCTGCCGCGTTTGGCTCTACTGGGCTTCACTAGGGAGCAGAGTCAGGGGGCCCGCGCGGCCCCGAGAGGCAGGCCTGGGCCTGGTGCGCAGCCCAACCCGCTCCGCCCTTGTCTTCTCCGCTGCCTCTGCTGGGGACAAGAGAGTGTCGAAAGCAGACATTCGCCGGTTAGCCGGGTGTAGGGAGGTGCGCTGGGGGCGGTGCTTTCCAGGTCCTGCTATGGCGGAGGCCGCCTGCCGCCTGAGACTTCTCGTGCGGGCAATTCCTGGCTGTCTCTGGGTCCGGTGTCCTTCCTCTGGCACCAGAAGCGACCACAGGGGCGGGGCGGAGAAGGATGGTGGAGAAGAGGAATACCCGGGCCTTCGGTCTCACTTGAGCACTTTTGGAAGGAGTTAGAGAAGGTCTAAGAGCAGCTTGGTGTACGGTTGCCCCAAGTGGGCATCAGTTAATAAAGAAATGGATCTGCTTGGCAGACTTAAGTGCTTACTTAAAGGTGGGGGAAGGGAACTATTTCTCGGAAGAGGTGCTGATGGGCCTTCTTTTCCGATGGTGAGGCTTCTGCTGGCATTTTTTTTTCTTTAGGTCTTTGTTTGGAGCCTAACTGCTGCTTTTCCCAGTAGTAGCTTATACCTGACTTGAAGCTGTTGGAAGAGTTACTGCAAATTGCATACTCAGACTCGCAGCTAAAACAGCAGCAAAACGCAGTGTTATTGTTTGACATTGGACAGGACTCTATTGTGATTTAGAAAGTAAAGACTTTTTGCTTTTGGACTCGTGTCTGGTAATTTTTATTTCGTAGTCACTATGTTAGGCTTGGTTTAAATTGATTACCACATTTTACTTAACCATCTTGGTCAGATTTTGCAGTTTTGAGATTTAGGAAATAAGAAATTTCCACTTGTTTGGGGGCACATAGTTATACAGTTGAAGAATAAGAAGGAAGTCTTGATTTAATGCAACTTTTAGATAACACAAGTTTCATGGAAGGAGACTATATACATGAGCAGCAAGTTACTGTGCTTTCTTGTATGTCAGTCATTACATTTTTTTTCCTTAAAATTGGCCAATATTCATTGGCAAATTAGCAGTATGTCACTGCCTACTTGTTGATTGTTGAGTTTGCATGATTAACAGATTTTTACAGTATTGTCTAGTAAGCAGTACTTTTTTTGACAATTAAACCATCTATTTAGGCCCATTTGAAAGCAGTGTTTTGAATAGTGGTAAAAGAAATCTGATATCTGGTGCTATTACTAAAGAGTGGAAATCTCAAACTTTCATACAGATAATGTGGTGTAAGGAGGAAACTTAAGGGTTGTAGAAGAAGGATAAGTTTTACTGTTCTTTTTCTAATCCCCCAAATATGACAGTTGACTTATTAGGGCACTAAATTAAGAATTTTTCTGTTTTTGAGGACTCTTTATTAAAGGAATTCACAGTAAAACGTTAAATACTCTTAATTTTTTAACAACTGTATAAAATCTAATGTTTTCAAATTTATTACCTAGCTTATTGGCATTTCAGTTAGCTTAAAAGAAGTCAAGACTTTTATTATTAAACTTTCTAACTGATGATCTCTTTTCACATAGTTAAATCTCATCCAACTTTCTCAGTTCTTAGCTGTGTCTTAATCACTGAGGTCAAACCTTACAGGTTCTTTATGCCACTTCTGGAACAGATATATAGGTAATGCACTCCACATCATTCATTCTTGGTTATTTTAGGGGAGAGAGAGTAAACCACTGACCTAAAAAGACCTACAAGATACTTGATTTTTTAGGTGTCCTACTTTTACCATGTTTCCATGCTTGAGTTTTTAAACACTTCTTTTTTCTAGTCTACTTTATGTTAAGGATGCTTTTAAATAGAGCTCCTAAATATAAAATATTTATCCCTTGTTGAAAGTTCATATTCAGAAATATCAGTAAATCAAAGGATAGGATTTTTATCCCAGACCATCTTTTCTTCAAATGATATACTTACTAGATGTAAACTATGCTGTGGTTATGTTATAGGTTACTTATGTTAATGGAGTTAAACTTTAAAAGTTATACAGATAATATATGCACATTCTAAGAAAAAACTTGGTAAGGAGAAGAAAGAGACAAAATAAGCTGCCACCCAGAGAGATACACCAAAATCTCTGGGTAAGCTGTACATATTTTCTAATAACAACAGAATGATACTGTCCTGTTAATGTTTTCAGTAGGAAAAAAGCAGAAGGCATCTCAGCCCTTTCCTGTCAGTAAATATTTTTCAAGTGCTTATGTGATCACAGATCTAAACTAATTTATTTGATGTACCTGTTGTTATTGACTTTCCTTTCTGTTTACTTTCTGGCTTTCATAAACCTCATTGCAAATATCCTCATAGATAAATCTTTGAATGTTTTCTTATTTTCTTAGGATAAATTGCTGAGTCAGGATTTGCTTATTTTCAAGGCATTTGAAACAGTATTGCTTTCAGAAAAGGTTATGCTAGTCCCCCCCCCCCCCCCCCATCAGTTGGTGCTTGTTTGGGGTAAAATGATCATCATTTACAAAATTCACTTTTTAAAACTGATGAGGTTGAACTCTTAACACGTGTATTGGGCATTCGTGTGTCTTTTGTAAATTGCCCTTTGCATTTGCTCACTTTACCCGCTTTTGGGATATTTATCTTTTATTGATTTATAAGACTATATTCATAGAGGCCTTAAATATCAGTTTAAGTTTTTCAATTTGAAAAGCTAATGTTGGTTTAATGTGAGAATAAGTTTTAAGTTTATCAGGTTAAAAACCATTGTGTTTCCTTTGTTCAGCTTACCTTGCTGTTAATTCTAAAAAATTAAAATGCCTTGACACTTTGCCCTCCTCCACCCCTGTGCTGCATACATTTCGATATGAAATTAGGTGTCTTATTAGTGAATTTGAAAATACGTTTTCGGGAGAAAAAGATTGAAATGTAAAAAGATTGCCAAGTTGATCTTCCCTTGGGAATTTGATTACTTTTTCTGTCTTGCCCAGTTCTGGGCAACAACAAATACTTTTATTTGTCTATACCTGCTGGTTAGTTCTAGTCTTCAGTCAAATAAGTCAACACTTTTTCTTTTAGCAAACTTGGTTTTTTAGCTTCCTGTAATGCTTGTTATAGTTTAATTTGGTCTTGTTTTATTTAAATTCTTTGTGGCTACCTACCATATTTTGCTGTGTATAATGCACACTTTTTTGCCCAAATTTTTTAGGGAAAAATGAGGATGCATGTTATACCTATTCTTGTGTTTTGTAATTATTTGTTACATAAAATTTCGTGTACCATAATACGTTAAAAAATAAATGCTAAAATTTCTTTACAGTATAAAATGTATCTGAATATAAATACATAAAAATTGAATTAAAAAATTAAAATGAAAGCTTTTTTTCATGAAAGTTTGGACCAAAAATGTGGGCACTCATTATACATGGGAACTCGTTATACACAGCAAAATATGGTACTTTCCCTTTTGAACTTTTCAGAAAAGATCAGGGATATTCTTTTATCTTGAACCTGAACCAATGATAAAGAAATGCTTAAAGCCCTTAACTTACTCAAGTATATTAACTAACTAGTATTGCTAATACTAAAAAGTAAGTTTTTTAAATGTAATTTCTTAATTAGCTAGGTAGTTTATTAAAGACTACACAAATCTGGCATGTTGTGTTTCTACAGCAGTGTTCACAAATGTTGGTTGTGCTTGTGTTCCAATTACCATGTTATAACTTTTGCCTTAGGAGCATGTGGAGGTCTTTGGCCCCTATTGCCAGAGATTGTTATTCATTAGTTAAGTCTGATTTGGAGCCTGAACATATATATTTTTTTATTCACTTCAGTGACAATTGTGAACCACTAGAATAGTCACTGTTCCTGTACTGTCATAATTTTGAGACTCAGAATGAGTAGAGTGAAAAGGGCAGTAGTAAAGTAACCCTTAGGAATGCCACATTTAAAGAGTGTACTGAGGGAAGGGGGCATGTGGCTGTTCAAATGTGAGTGGTCCGAGAGAGGAGGTATAGAGAGGTGGGTGGGCATCTTACTTAATAACTTAATCCTTGGTGGGGGAAATTTTCAGTTGGCTGTTGGTATGTCACCCCTTTTATTTAATTAAAAGATTTAATTTAAAGAACTTCTAATGTGAAATTTCAAGAGTAAATTGAGAGATACTGTAGAGTATTTTGCACTGACTGGGAGTCAGTTCTAGTCCTGACTTTTCTTCTAAATGGCAAGTTAATTTATATTTTAACCTTTAGGGGGTTTTTTTTTTCACTTTTTTTTTTTTTTTAAATCTAGGAAGTTAAAACAAGAGGATCGAACTACTACTGAATTGATCTTTTTTACATTAATGTTTTAACATCCTTAATTGGAGATGCCCATTGTTTCCAAGAAGTTGAACTCGATTATGCACATCAAATGAACTTAAATTAGTTAATTTGTTCGGGTTAAGAGAGGGAGTTGAGTGTTCGGGTTAAGAGAGGGAGAGGAAGGGGAGAAAGTGTATGAGAGTGTGGGTGTGTGTTTTGAAGGTCATAAGGTGTTGGGTATGGTTTACTCCTGAACGTGTTCATCTTTTCCCAACTATCTCTTTCAGGTAGAAGCTTTAAGTTACATTAATTATTGTTGAATAAGAAGCTCTTTAGGGGTGGAGTCCAGCAGTCTGTTTTAACAAGCAGTGATGGTAATGCAAGTTAAAGTACTGCTTAACGTTTCTCAATACACTGATGTATTGAGTTGGCCAAAAAGTCTGTATGTTTTTTTTCCTGCAAAATGTAGTTGAAATTTAATGGCAGTTTTCTCCTTGTTGTAACTAGTTGCAAATTACTACGGAGATGGGTTAATGGTGGCAGGCAAGTTGTTTAAGCAGCTGACGGAAGGAAAATTTCAAGAGCCTGGACAACACTACTAGGCCATCCTTCAAATGGTGGTCTTTACTCAGTTCTTTAAATGTACAAACCAAACTAGTGACAATTCACATTTTAGGTTGGAGCACTTGGTTTTCCTTCCACCCTTCCCCATTGCTAGGGGTTTTTTGTTTGTTTGTTTTTGCTTTTTGTTTTTATAAACTGAAATAATTGAGTTTCTTTATTTAATATGCTGGAAAGGGATATAAGGTCTTGGATACTGTAAAGGCTACTCAGTACTGTACTAAATGTTAAAGAGACTGAGAAGCCTTCTTTTGAAGGAGTTCATGATCTCTGAATGTAGACTTTAAAGTTGTTAGGTCAGTTAAGTAGTTTAGTCAAGTGTTAAGTGAATAGTAACAGGAAGATTGCTAGGATTTAGATGGATGGAAAAAAGGAATAGGAAGCCAAACCAAGAAATTGAATGAAGTGAGAATTAGGAAGGTGAAGTCAGTTAAAGCAGAAGAGTTTATAAATTGATGATGAATGATAGTGTTGTAGAAGCTTGGAGGTTTGATACCATGAAGAAAAGTAGACACAAGTCATCATAGTAGATATCTTTTTTGGGTTTTACCATTACTGCTCTTTAGCTCTATACTGCCCCAAAACTTAGTGGCTTAAAAACAACAGTTACTATTTTAGAGTTTTCCATGGGTCAACATTCTGGATTCAGCTTGGCTGGGTATGTCTTCCTTTTTTTTTTTTCTTTTCTTTTTTTTTTTAAATAGGTTGTTTTTTTTACTGCATTTTTCCCAGTACCATTTATCCCCCTTATATACTCTTACATCTCCCCTTCTCCCCCTCAGGGTCTCTTCTTATAAGGCTGCAACCAAAGTGTCATGCAGCACTGCAGGTCTCAAGGCTTGATTGGGAGAGGATCCCCTTCCAGGGTCATTTATGTGGCTGTTCAGGCCTCAGATTTTCATGGGCTGGTGTTGGCCAGAGACATCAGTTCCTGGCCATGTGGGCTCTCCATAAAGTATACCTTACAATACAGTAGCTTCTTTCCTCCTGAGCAAGGTGTCTGGGACAGAACCCCAAGGTGGAAACTACAATCTTTTTATAACTTCAGTCAAAAGTGACATCCCATCACTTTGCCATATTCTATTTGTTAGTGAGTAACTAAATCCAGGCCATAATCAAGAGGAGCGGATTATACATGAGAGAGAAGACCTGGAGGTAGGGATCTTTGGGGCCACCTTAGAGGCTCCTGTCTGTCTGTCTGTCTGTCTATATATCTATCTATCTATCATATCTGGCTCAGTCAAAAGGGAATGACAACTATATATAATGTTTATCCATTCACTTTTATACCAATGAGAGGGCATAGTACTTTTTTGGATTTTTTTAGTTTGGATTAACCTTAAATATTTGTATTTGGCTTTGTAGAGCATTATTATACCTTAAAATGATAAGAATTCCAAATTACCTTTCAGTGACTAAGATTAAAAGAATCATTTGCAGTCTCTTAGATCTGGTAGGAATTTGAGATTCTCCAGTCCACTGATTTTTTTTGTTTTTAACTTTAGCTACATAACAGAATCACCTGGGCATTTTTTTATTACACTTTTTATTTTGAAATAATTATAGATTCACATGTGCTTACAAAAAGTAATGCAAAGGGATCCCACATACCCTTTACTGCAGTGGTAACATCTTTCAAAGCTATAGTATAATATCACAACTAATATGTTGACATTGATCCAATATGCTTATTTTATTAAGATTTCTTTACCTGATGATTTTTAAAAGACAGGCACTCAGGCCCCATCCCAGACTAAAAATGGGTCTTGGGACTTGGGAGTAGGGATTGTCATTAAACAGTTCCCTTCCTTGGATTATTTTAATGCACATCCAGGGTTGAGAGCCTCTGTTACTGCCTAATGTCTCTCAAGAATTCTCTGTATAACATTCCAGTCTCTGCTTAAGTACAAATAAATGACTGAGCTGTTTTGTGAAATGGCTCATTCCAGTATTTAACACTTGATTTTTTAAAAAGTGGAATTAAAATCTGCTTTCATGTTTACTCATGCATTGTTCCTAGGGTGGTCCTTTGGATGGAAAAAAAAACCCTTTTTAAAAATATATCTATTGTTTTAGAAGCTGAAGGAAAAACTTTTCTTCTTGCAGTTAGTCTGCCTTTCTTCATTTCTTTTATGACATTGAACTTATTATTATGCATGTTGCCTACTTTATTTAACATTAGATATATACTATTTTTCTTCTACTGGGCAACGTATTACAGTCCCCAACTTCGCGCTAAGGCCATGACAATATATAAGAAGTCTGTCTGGAAAAAGTGCAGCCATTGTTAATATAACAAGAAGGGTTTGGGTTTGCCTGACGTGGATGTAACCTGGCATGGCAGCCAAGGAGAGTGGACTGGAATGCACATGGTGAACAATGATGACTTCACTGTACTTGTCAGTGGGGGCAGTCTACACCACTGAGTGAGTGTATGTACTGTGTGGCCATAACATTCAAAATGACTGAGGGAGTAGAGCAACGAATCTGCATCAGATTTTGCATTAAGCTTACATATTTCCTCTGTGGAAACTATTCAGATGATTCAGAAGGACCCAGCTATGGGCAACTGGTGATCAGCAGCTTCATCACGACAACTCGACTGCTCGTATACCATGTTCTTGCTTGGTCAGAGATTTTTGGTAAAACAGCAAATCACCCAGGTGACTCAGCCTCCTTACAGCCCAAATTTGGCACCCTGTGACTTCTGGCTTGCCCCAAAACTAAAATCACCTTTGAAAGGGAAGAGATTTCAGACCAGCCCTGAGATTCAGGAATATATGATGGGGCATCTGATAGCAATTGGGAGAATTGAGTGAGGTCCCAAAGTGCCTCCTTTAAAGGGGATTGATGTGTCATTGTCCTGTGTACAGTGTTTTTCTTGTATCTTCTTCAATCAATGTCTTTTTCGTATTACATAGCTGGATGCCTTCTGGACAGATCTTGTATACAGGTCAACCTTTGATCTTCACACTGTTACTATGTAAGTTTATAAATAGCTTAATCATTCCCTTTAAATGATATAAATAGAAGGAGGAGAATTTATTTAGGCTGACATTTGATGATCATTTATTATTAGGTGAGGGAATGATCAGACTTTTTAACCCAGGATGACAGGATCCTTTGGAATAAGCCCTTGCTTTTAGTGTTTTCGAAAGCTGAATAGTATTTAAAACAAAGCAAAGCAAAACTGCCCTAGCTAATTAAAATGTGGGCCAATGTTGAATTTTCCATTCCAAAAGAACAGCACTTTTTCAGTCAGTATATTTCTACAGTCATGTACAACTTAAATTTCTTCCTAAAAATTTGCTTTCTTCCCAAATTCTCATTCACCCAGTGGTTGTCTGGCTTGATCTTGGATATAATGTGTCATTTCTTGATGTATCTTGGTTCATAGTAGATGCCCCATTGGTAGTTTGGTATCTCAGCAAGCAGTTTACAAAATTCTTACTGAGCTAGCAGCAGTTCTGGCAGATTAACTTTTTAGAGCTCTACTATTTTTTTTTCCATTTTTAAAAATGAGAATGTTGCTATTAAGGCCTTGAGGTTGTAAGGATATAAATGAGAAATGCCAAATACTGTGCCAGGAGTTTTCTCATGTAATTTTTTAATAAAAATGTAAACTGTTCAATAGTGGGTTTTTTTGTTTTGTTTTTCTTTTTGCTGTGTTCCATTAGAAAGAAATGTCACAATTGCCTTGACACTTAATACATTTTGGCAGAAAGTAAAGCAGATAATGAAGTATTAGGTACTACATTTCTGCAGTACTAAGACATTTGTTTAGACAATGCTAAGCATGGCTATAATCCCAGTCACTTCTCCTCAAGCTTACTTTGCTGTCTCCTTTGAAACCATTATACTTATAATTCAAATATTAACTGACTCCAATTTTTTTATGATACACCCTTTCTCTTAATCACAGTTGTACATTTTTTAAGGGTTAAGTAACTTAGAGACTGTGAGGTATTTTTTGATTATTAGCAAGTACTTATAAATAAGAACCTCCAAAGTGGATGCATTGAAATTTGAGACATTTGGACAGGTACTTCTCTGAAACCCATTTGAAACCCAAATTTACTGCCTTCTCTCCTCAAGGCTCTTCTACCTTTGATTAACTTACCAGTTAACCATTCTTGGAATTTAAAAGTCATCTTTTTCTTTTTCTCCCTGAATTTCCCACATTCAGTTAACCTTGATTTTTTTTTTTTTACCTCTGAAATACATTTTTTGTTGTACCTAACCTTTCTACTAACTACTGTAATCCTAATCTCTCTGCCATCTTATTTTGCTTTCTTGCCTCTAGCTTCTAGTCATACTACCAAATACAAATGTAGTAATCATTTTCCTGCTAAAAAGACTTCATTGTTCCTCCCAACCCCCCCATCCTAATATAAATCTAGTCTAGGTTCCTTAGTAGGGCATTCATGGCTTCCCCATCTTGATTTCAGCTAATTTTTTTCTTTTTCTTTTTTTTAATTTTAATCATTGTTCAAGTACAGTTTTCTCCCTTTTACTCCCAATCCAGTCCACCCACCCAACCCTCCCCACTTTCCTCCCAGTACCACCCTCCCCCTAGTTTTTGTCCATGTGTCCTTTAAATTTGTTCTGGTAATCAGCTAATTTTTTCAATCTCATTTGCTCTTGTTCCTGATTCTCCTACCACGTCCATTGCACTACTTCTAATTACATAATACAATACAATATACCTTTGTGTTTTCCTATTTTTGCTCAAGCTGGTTCTTCTTTGTGATACTCTTTCTCTTCCTAACTGTTTTATGTACAGGCTATTCAGACCCTGCTCAGATTTTCTGGGTCCCTCTCCTCTATCTTTCCAATGCTTCCTCATCTGTGTTTGCGTAGCACTTCGTATGAAGTTTGATGTAGCTTACATGAGGTTGTAACGTAGTTTATTCTAATACCTAAGTGTCTCTAGCTAGCTAGATATGAGAGTTGTGAGGGGTGAGAAATGAGTGTCCTTCATTCATAGCATGCGGCACACTGACAGTCTTCTGACATAGAAATTCAGTAAACACTTGTTGGAGTTAGTTGTTGTCTGATAAATGCTTGCTGCCTTGGTTTCCTTACCTATAAACAAAAAGGAGGTAGAAAAGATGTTCTTCTAGCACTAATAAGTTATTTTATGATTTCTACATAATGTTGCAGTAATAGTATAAGAAAATGGCAAGAAAAAAGTGTTTAAATTCCAAGAGGACAAGTTTTTTAAGGCCTCTGAACAAATGGTGACCCTTTTATAAACTATTATTTGCATATAGTTGCCTCATATTTTATATAAACTGACAGTGATGTTAAAAACAATTGAGTCACTTTAATACAGTAGTTTGCAAAGTGTGGTGCATGAAAGAAAAACTATTTTATGATAAACTAAGAAATTATTTGCCTTTTTAAATGTGCTGACAATTTGTACTGGTGGTAGAGAAGCAATGGGTAATAAAACTACAGGAGTTTTAGCACAGATCAAATCAGTGACATCAAACAGTCTCAGAATTAATTGTATTCTTCACTGCTGCACAGTAATTAGTACTGGTTGTACTTACTGTCCTGGATGAAGCTAAAACTTACTAGTTTTACATCTACCTGTTAAGTACACATCTTAATAAGCGTATGTGGCAAAATTGGAGGTATGCATGGAGCACTGCTGTTTTCTAAAGTACAGTGGTGGTCTCAAAGACATTTGTTTGATTTGTGACCTGAACAAGCTGTTTTTTGTGTGTTGTAATACCACTTTTACTTGAAAAAATGATTGACAAACTATTTAGACAAATGGCAAATAAACACATGGTACATGTTTCTTCAAATGAATGAGATATGCCTGTCATTTCAAGCAAAACTCCTCTCAGTAGTTGAAGTTGAAGTGAAAATTAGAATTTTAGAAATCTTGTATCTGCTGGTGTGAGACTGACAGCTTTTTGTATTTAAAAACTTCTGATGAAATTGTGTGATAAACTGTATCAACATTTAGAAGATCTGCATGACAAAATGAACCAACATTTTCCAATGACCACTTGTGATATTTCACAGTCATGCATAGATAAATGATCCATTTAAAATTCTAAACAAGACATTGGACTTTAATATAACAAGAATATGAGTTGTTACATTGGACTTTAATATAAGAATATGAGTTGTTACCAGTGCTTTTGCCGCTTGTACCTCCTTGCTTCACCTCTCCTGGCCAAACCTGGAGGGACCAGAGTGGGAGGTCTGGACCATGTTCCAGACTGACAGCCCTAGACCCTGCTGGTTTCAGCTGCAACAATGGAACAATTTAGAAACTTTGTTGCTTGGCTTGAAGAACAGAAAATTAGACATTACAACCTTGAAGATGTAATTTAAGAAAAACACCCATAGCAGTGACTGGCCCAAGTTCTTTGAAATGTATGTCCTTTCAAGATTCAAGATCCACATGAAGCAATTGATTGGCTTTTTGGTTTAGCTGTAAGTCTAAGGACTTGGTACCTCATTACACAAAAAATACTATTGCTGCTGCTAAAAATGCAGAGACGTTGATCAATTTGGGTGTAAATAATCTTGATTTTTAAGGCTGGTGTAAGAGTTTTGGTTAACCTTCAGATTCAACGTCATCATTACCTGGTAATGCTTAAAGCAATTTGAATTTTGGTCCAGGAGTGCCTGACATAAGATGCATTTGCTAAAGCAAATCAAACAAGAGCAGATCAAACAAAACTAAAGCCTGTTGCTTTAGACAAACATATTCTTGGTTTTTGACACAGGAGATTCAGTGTTGTTTTTTTTTTTAAGTATATTTTATCGATTATGCTATTACAGTTGTCCCAATTTTTTTCTGCCCTTTGTCCCCCTCTGCCTGGTACCTGCCTTTCCTCCAGCAATCCTCCCCTTTAGTTCATGTCCATGGATTGCGCATATAAGTTCTTTGGCTTCTCCATTTCCTGTATTATTCTTACCCTCCCCCGTCTATATTGTACCTACCATTTATGCTTCTTATTCCCTGTGCCTTTCCCTTCATTGTCCCCCTTGCCCCTCCATGCTGATAACCCTCCATGTGATCTCCATTTCTGTGGTTCTGTTCCTGTTCTAGTATGTTTTTGGGTTTGTTTTTTTTTTTAGATTCAGTTGTTGATAGTTGTGAGTTTGTTGTCATTTTACTGTGAGTTTTGATCTTCTTTTTCTTAGGTAAGTCCCTTTAACATTTCATATAGTAAGGGCTTGGTGATGATGAACTCCTTTATTTTACCTTGTCTCGGAAGCACTTTATCTGCCCTTCGATTCTAAATGATTGCTTTACTGGATAGAGTAATCTTGGATGTAGGTCTTTGCTTTTCATCACTTTGAATACTTCTTGTCAGTCCCTTTTAGTCTGCAAAGTTTCTTTTGAGAAATCAGCTGACAGTCTTATGGGAACTCCTTTGTAGATAACTCTGCTTTTCTCTTGCTGCTTTTAAGATTTTCTCTTTATCTTTAACCTTTAGCATTTTAATTATGATGTGTCTTGGTGTTGCCCTCTTTGGGTCCAGCTTGTTTGGGACTCTCTTTGCTTCCCGGACTTGTGTGTCTGTTTCCTTCACCAAATTAGTGAAGTTTCCTTTAATTAGTTTTTCAGGTAAGTTTTCAATTTCTTGCTCTTCCTCTTCTCCTTCTGGCATCTCTGTGATTTGGATGTTGTCATATTTGGAGATGTCCCAGAGTCATCTTATTGTTTCCTCATTTTTTTGAATTCTTGTTTCTTCATTCTGTACTGGTTGACTTTCTTCCTGATGTTTCAAATCATGATCTGAGTCACGGCTTCCTTCCCTTCACTGTTGGTTCCCTGTGGATTTTTCTTTATTTCACTTAGTGTAGCCTTCATTTCTTCCCTTAAGTGTTTGCTATACTCAGTGAGATTTCTAAGCATCCTTATCACCATTGTTTTGAACTCTGCATCTGATAGGTGAGTTATCTCTATTTTGCCTACTTATTTTTCTGGAGTTTTGATCTCTCCTTTCATTTGGGCCATATTTCTTTGTCTCCTCAATTTGTCAGCCTCCCTGTGTTTGTTTCTGTGTATTAGGTAGAGCTGCTTTTACTCTGTCTTGGCACACCTGTAAGTTGTAAGGGTCAGAGCCTTAGGTATTGGGAGTGGGTTGCAACTCCTTTGCTGCTTTGTGGTGCTGTATGTGGAGGAGGGGTTGGAGAGGGAACAATGTTGCTTGCTCAGCTCTCCCTGGTTTCTAGTCATTTCCCCCACTTCCTGTGTGCGACTTGTACCTTTCTAGCGGCCCCGGTGCTGAATCCCAGAGTGGGTGGGTTTGTGTACATTCTAGAGTGGTGTGGTTCCTTTTTTAATAGACTGTCATGAGATACCACCAGTTCCTTCTGTCACCTCAACCCCCACTAGTTTTTACAGGCAGAAGTTATGAGGGTTTATTTTTCTGGTTATGGAACCCAGGTTCCATAACCGAAAAATGCTGGAGACCCTGCAATCTCACCTGCTATGAGGCTGGATTGCTGGCTCCCCAGGTGTTCCAGTTTTTATCCACCCCACATGAAGGTGGGACTGCCTGTTTTGCTGGCCCAATACCACACTATGTCCTCTCCACCCAGCTCCCCAACTCCGTTGCTCAGACTCATCTGGGTGAATATGTCTTTAAATCCTTGGTTGTCTATGACTTCCATGCATTTCGATTTTCTGGCAGTTCTGATTGCATTCTGTTTTGAGGTTAGTTGTGAACCTTCTTATGGTTGTGTGAGGATGGAAAGCGTGCCTACCACTTCTCATCTTGGCTGGAAGTAGGAGATCAAGTTCTTAATAAAGCTGCTCAAATACTGAAGTTGCTGTGTATAGAAGAGCTCAGAGAGCTACAGACAAAAATTAATGAAGCCATAGTAACGGTTCAGGCAATTGTTACTGATCCAAAGACAGAAACCACAGACTGGGGAATGTTGGAAGAAAAACATTTTAGGATTTTAGCCTCTCATCTTAGTATGATTGGAAACCATGTTTGTATGCTCTGGCATGTGTTTGGAAATCAGAAGTCACATTTCCAAGGAAAGAATCACAGAATTGACCATGTTCCAGAGATTTACCATTATTACTTTTTCTTTAATAAGTTTGGTTAAGTGGGGGTGGGGAGAATAAGAGGTTTTTGGTATGGTCTCAGACTACCTTGCAAGTAGCTTTTAAGAAACTACCACTTTTTGCATTTTGGTCGATAATTAACTGAAAAGGCTACGAAAGTGCTCCTCCTTTTTCCAAATACATATCTTTGTGAGGCCACATTCTCTTCATCCTTCAAACAAAACAACATATCCAAGAGATTGAATGCAGAAACAGATACGAGAATACTGCTGTTTTCTAGTTAGCCGAATATCAAAGACTTCCAGTTATGTGAAATAGAACACTCTTCTCACAAATTTTTGCTTTGGAACATAATTATTTTCATAAAAGTATTTCGGTTTTAGCATATAATGGAGTTTATTACTGTTAATTTTAATGATTGGATAAATATTTTTTAAATTCTCAGTTTTAATATCTAATAAATTTGATAGTTATAACTCACATACACAAAACTTTTTGGCATACTCAATAAGTTTTAAGATATAAAAAGGGATTCTGGGCCCCAACTATTGTGGCTCAGTGGGTTGGTCATCATCCTGCAAACCAAAAAGGCGCCAGTTCAGTGCCAGGTCAGGGAACATACTTGGGTTGCCAGCCAGGCCCCTGGTTGGGGGGCATGCGAGAGGCAACTGATTGATGTTTCTCTCACTCTCTTTCTCCCTCTCTTCCCCTCGCTCTAAAAATAAACACATAAAATCTTTTTTAAAAAAGGGGCCTGGGGTTCTGAGACCAAATAGGTTGAGATTGCTGCTCCAGTCACACTGTATGAGTTTACTATACATTTGCAGTGGGTTATAAATTACAAATTAAGAGGTATTACTGATTAATCAGAAACAGTTATGTATAAGCAATGTTAAATGCTATGGATGGTCTTGACAGAAACATACATAAAAAATAAAGTCAGAAATATGAATCATAAGATATGACTAGTAGGGGAAAGATGATTGGAAATAACCAGGATGCTTAATTTTTTTCAAGGAGGAGCAACAGAGATACCACCTGACATATTCCATTTATTATTTTGCTTATATTCAGACTTCTTACATTAAGATGAAAGCTCCATGAGAGCAGAGGCCTTGTTTTATTCATTGCTGTACTCCCAGAACGGTACCTGGCACGTAGTAGACACTTACTAGATATTTTTTGTATAAGTATTTTTTCCTTCCCATTTTTGAAGAATATTTTTATTTTAGTAGTAGTTGTTTTTTTTTCAGCACTTCAAAGATTACATCATTTACTGGCTTCCATTGCTGTGGTGGGCAGAAACTAGAGAGTCTTTAATGGTGCTTGTGAGATTTTTTACTTTGTCTTTGAAAGATTGATGGAAAAGTATTATTATGCCTAGTCATGGTGTTCTTTGTGTTTGTCTCGAGTTTTCAGATTCTTTTAAATATGTGGGGGTGATGTCTTTTATCAATTTTGGAAGTTCTCAGTTCTGCCTTCTTTATTCCCATTTCTTCTGAAACTCCAGTTATACATCTGTTAGGGCTTTTTATGTTCCATATTTGTCTAATGCTCTTTTGTATGTCTTCCATCCTCTTTCCTATGTGCTTCAGCATGTGTAATTTCTATTGATTTATCCTATGGTTCTCCAAATCTGTCTTCTGTGTCTGATCTGTTGTTGAATACCTCTTAGTTTTCATTTCAGATATAGTATATTTCATTATGGAGTGTCCATGTAATTTTTTATAGATGCCAATACTTTGGTATCTTTTTGTGTTTTCCATCTTTTGCTCTATTTTCTCCAGCACATTAATCATTTATTCTTAAAAGTTTTGTCAGCTAACTCCAGTATTCAAATTATGTTAGTGTCTTCATATTTTTTCTCTTTTCAGTCATGTGTTCCTGTCATTTGGCATACTTTTTATTGCATGCCATACATTGTGTATAAAATATTTTAGAGACTCTAGATAATGATAGATTTCTTCTAGAAAGGATTTTATTTTATTTTAAATTTTATTTTTCTATTACAGTTTATATTCAATATTGAGGATTTTTAAAAATTTTATTTATTTATTTATTTATTTATTTATTTTAGAGAGAGGAGAAGGGAGGGAGAAAGAGTGGGAGAGAAACACAGTCGGTTGCCTCTAATATGCACCCTGATCAAGGACTGAAACCATAACCCAGGCATGTGCTCTGACCAGGAATTGAACCAGTGACCTTTTGCTCTGTGGGAGAAGGCCCAACCAACTGAGCCACACTGGGCAGGGCGAGGATTTTTTTAAAAAAGTTATTTATTGTTTATTTTTAGAGTGATGGACAGAAATATTAGTCGGTTGCCTCTCATATGTGCTCTGACCAAGGGCTAAACCAGCAACCCAGGGATGTGCTTTGACTGGGAATTGAACCAATGACTTTTTGTTTGGCCAGTTAAATAGAAAAAAATGGAAACATTACAATAAATTATTATTATTATTATTATTATTATTTTAATTAAAATGTGTTTTTTTTTTAAGATTTTATTTATTTATTTTTAGGGAGGGAAGGGAGGGGGTGGAGAGAGAGAAAGAGAGAGAGAGAGAGAGAGAGAGAAACATCAATGTGCGGTTGCTGGGGATTATGGCCTGCAACCTTGGAATGTGCCCTAGCTGGGAATCGAACCTGGGACACTTTGGTTCCCAGCCCGCGCTCAATCCACTGAGCTACGCCAGCCAGGGTAATAAATTATTTTTTTTAAAAAAGCAAGACAGACAGATATGCTCATGTTTTTTATGACCTAGAGTTTGGAAGTCATACTTTGTGATTCCTGCAGTGTCCTATTGGTTACACAAGTCAGTCCTGTTCACTGTGAGAGGACCCTACACAAATATCAGAAGCCAAGAACCATTTGGGACCATCTGGAGGCCTGCTACTACAGACACCATATGAAAGGAAGGGTAGGATACAGGAATATAGCTGTAAGTCTAGATTTTAGTTCCAGGAGTATGAGATTTTAAAAAATGATGTTATGCTTAATGAGCATAATGGAGGACTTATTACTCATTAAGTCCTCCAACGTGAGTGTAGGTCAGCTTCCTTTTGCATATTACAGTATCAAAATCAGTATTTAAAAATTTCTTCCATATGGCCCTCGCTGGTGTGCCTCAGTAGATTGAGTACTGGCCTGCAAATTGAAAGGTAGCTTATTTAATTCTTAGAGCACACGCCTTGATTGCCAGTCAGGTATCTGGTAGGGGGCGTGTGAGCGGCAACCAATTGATGTTTCTCTCCCTCTCTTTTTCCCTCCCTTCCCCTCTTTTCAAAAATAAATAAAATTAAAAATTTTTTCTTCCTCATGTAGCACAGCAGTATTTATAAAGCTCTGAGGTATGTAACATTCACTTTGTCTATTTAATCTGCATTTGATAAATTTCACAAAACTCTTGTATGTTACAGTTTAGGACTAGAGTCTAGTCTCATGTGTAATAACTAAATGTGTGACCTTAGTAAATCAATATCCAGTTTCAATCTGCCCTTGCAGAAGAAAGTGTTTTGACTTGGTGATTTTCAACTTCTTTTCCAGTATCAAAATTCATGCCACGACAAAAAATAGTATGAATGCTTTCAAGATAAGAAGCTAAAAGACCAAAGCCTCATTTTCATCTGATCTGATGTCACTATCCATCTTAAACTTGGTCCTCTTGAATTTTGCTATTCCTAGAATGACTGTACATCTTCCTCTCACCATGTCGTGCTAAATCTGTACTCAGTCTTTACAGCTATATGCCACTCTTGGTACATGTGCTTGGCAATAGGAGTATAGAGATGAGTGAAGAACAATCCTTTCCAGGGCTCCTAGTCTAGGAAGGGCAGGCATGTAAATAAATACTTGATTATAAAGGCCGTAACTCAGGACTTGTTATGTCCAGTTTTATTCATGTATAGCCTGGCCTCAGTTATTTCCTGTTTCTGAATTTGTCCTAGCCTGGTTTTCAAAGTGGTGTAATGTATGTATTGTCATTACTCAGAAGTTTTACACCTACTAGTCTGACTTTTGAAGTGTTATTTTTATACAGTGTCAACCCTGGTGTGTTTCACTTTTGTTGTATGTTGGTTCCTCTTTGCTGCTTGTTTAAGGAAAGCCCTGCCTTTTATGGTGCCTAGTTGGTATTTAGGAAAGAAGAAAAATGTGACCTTTGCATGGATAAGTAGTAGTCTTGTTGGGAGCTATTAGAAATTATTAGAAGGCTCTCATTGGCAAAATCTGAAAAATCAAAAGAACATGAAAAGGGTGATAATTGATGGAAAGTGGGGCCTTGTGAGTAGTGTTGTATAGTCACCACAGATTTTTCAGGGAATGCTGAATATCTTTTTTTTCTTATAGAATGATCATCCTATTCACTTTGTGACAGTGTAAGAAATGTTTATGCTTGTTTAAATTTATGGCCTGAGAAAGTTTACCATTCTTGATAAGCATTGGGGTAGGAATGGGTTAGGAAGTGGCGCTTATGAGGAGCTTAGGTGTCCCGATAACTAGGCTACAAGAGGATGCAGATTTGGAAAGATTACTTACTGTGATAAGTCCTGTCTGCTTTGTCTGCCATTTCTGCACACCCATCCTTGCATAGCAAAATAATGGTATTTTTACCTGTGGAATTTTTCCTCTGTGCATCTGTAGGCTTTTTTCTTTTGCTTCGGTGCTTTTCTCCTGGTGGTAAACTCATTCTTACTTTAAGATCCACCTTAAACATCATTTATTCTTTGGATCCTTTCCTAGGAGTGAGTCTCAAAATTTTATACATACTTTTATTTTAATAAGTTCTTATCTCTGTTACTCTTCCACTAAATAGTCTCTGAAATCCTTAAGGGTAGGATCAGTGTATTAATTTTGGTATTCCCATTGACCAGGACAGTTCCTGGAACATAGCTGATAAACAGACTTTGAATAGTCAAAATTATATATGAGTGAATTTTCTTATTAATGTTATTATTGATGAAAAGAAATCTTGGTACTATCCCTGTTTTTATCATTTGTGAATTGTTCACATTCCCCCTCTGTTGACTTCACTGAATTAACTTCTTTCATTCTCTTAATACATACTTTGTGTTTTGTTCTTAATCAGTTATTATTTTTTAAAGGTTTTATTTACTTTTAGAGAGAGGGGGTGGGAGGGAGAAAGAGGAGAGAAACATCGATGTGTAAGGGAAACATCAATTCGTTCCCTCACATGCCTCCACTGGGGGCCTGGTCTGTAACCCAGGCATGTGCCCTGACCAGTAATCAAACAGGCCTGCATGGCAGCACTCAGTCCACTGAGCAACACCAGCCAGGGCTCTTAATTATTTAAAGAAATGGTAGTCATCACAACTATTTTCTGACGCAGGTGGCATTTTTACTATTTTATGGATAAGGAAATTGAGACTAAGAGGAATTAAATAACTTGCTCAGATTTTCATAGCTAGAGTTGTAATTCAGTATTTTATATCATTAAATATAAATAAACCATATGTGAATGTTACTGTCTTTTGTGCTGGATATTTTTTGTTTGTCTCTTCAGATCCACTCTACCTTTTTCCATCCAGATCTGTGCCCTAGGAGTTTGACTTCTACAGACTGAGTCAATATGCTTTGACTTGTTACTTCATTGCTATGACCTATGAATTCAAATAAATAACAAGAGTGAAATAGAGTCAGAAGTCTAATACAGGCCACTTTTGAGCCTATATATATACCATCCACAGGAAAATTTTAAGCCAAAATTTCTATTACAACATTTACTGTCTTCTAGTTCAATGTTTAGCAAGCATTTAAAAATAAAGTTTTGCCTTGGCCGGCGTGGCTCAGTTGGTTGGACATCATCCCTCAAAGTGAAAGGTCCCTAGTGCAATTCCTATTGGTCAGGCGCATGCCTGGGTTCTGGCATGGTCCAAGTTGGGGCACATGTGAGAAGCAACTGATCACTGTTTCTCTCTAGCATCGATGTTTCTCTCCCTCTCTTTCTCCCTGCCTTTCACTCTCTCTAAAAATAAGTCTTTAAAAAATTTAAAAAGCACAATGTTTTAACATAAAATGATTCTACCACTTGACCTATGTTATAGTTTACATTATAATTTGTATATATGTTACATAAAATTTTTTCATGATTTAGGTATTAAATGACATACTGACACCAGTGGTCCACAGACCCCAGCGTTCTTCTGACATAGAAGCATCAAGAGATTCTGGAAGAATAGCCTTGTGAAATTGTTGTGGATGTGTTGCTAGGTAACAAATGCTTCATATGTTTAAAGGGAGAATAGGTCACTTATTTTGCTAAATAATGAGAAAATCATTCTTTAGTGAAATTCTCAGAAGAGCTTATTGTTGATACTCACCATTTAAACTCAAATGTAAGGAAATGTCTTTACCTTTCAACTATCATTCATTGCTTCAGTTCTTATAAAGCAAAAATTTAGAGTGGGCCTGAGATTATTGTTTAACATAGCAATAATATTCCTTTGAAAAGAAAGTATATGTAATTTTACTCACTAGTCTACTTTTTTAAATGTAGTAATTTGGTTTTCTTGACCTTAAACATTGGATCTGTTTTCTATAATTAACTCAGTTCATCACATTAATATAGTTACAGCTGGATTCTTGGAATATATGAGTGTGTGAAGCTTGATTTATATTTTTGTATTCTATCCAGCTGTAAAGGCAAAAAGGTAAAGATAGGACTTCAGAATTCACAAAATCCTCTAGTCACCCTTAGGAATGAAAGTAAAACATTAGCTAAAAGAATTAAGCATGACACTAAACTGTCTAATCTTTGTTTCATTCCAGAGTCATCACAATTTTCAATTCACATAAAGTCAGGTTAACATGAATGGAAGGGATCAGGATACCCTTAAAGGGTATCCTGGCCAACAACTTACCAACTACTACCTCCCTGTTAAGTGGTCTATGAGCCTGTTCTTAAAACTTCTTCAGTTATTTAAACCCCCACAGCTGCTAATAGAAGTGAGTGTTTCATATTGAATAGCTCTTATTACTGATTTTGAGTTCTTCCATATGTTACTGCCTGTTTCTCTGTAGCTTTTTATTTGAAACTGCTGGTATTAACCCTTCTTCATGATAGCCTTTCTGTGTTTTTAGACTTATTTAACATTTTGGAGACTACAAATGCATTAAACTATATCCAAGCTAACACTTTTTCAGTGTAGAATCCAGAATGAAGTTTCTGCTTTACTTTCTATGGATTGTCAATTAGGGAGATTGTTATGTACTGGTATTTTGGATCTAGACCTGTGCAAGCCTGCTCAAGTGAAGTTACATAAGAGCTAACACTACAGCGGCACATGTTCACCCTGTTTAGTTAAATAAATGCCAGACAAGCCGAAGTATGTTTGTTCATACCCTCATTGCAGACACGGACAGGTTTTATTTATATATTTTTTAAAGATTTTATTTACTTATTTTTAGAAAGAGAGGAAGGCAGGGAGAAAGAGGGAGAGATACATCTATCGGTTGCATCTTGCATGCCCCTCAACTGAGGACCTGGCCCACAACCCAGGCATGTGCCCTGACCAGGAATCAAACTGGCAACCTTTTGGTTTGTGGGCCGATGCCCAACCCAGTGAGCCACACTAGTTAGGCCAGTAACTTATAATGATATTACTGTTTTATTAATATTGAGTTGGCTAAAAAGTTTTAGTTTTTTCAGTATGATGGCTCTAGTAGTTCTTAGTCATCTTTAATTTCATTTGAAATAATTTTGTTAGATTGTATTGTGGCAGCTGTCATATTGGCATGAGTTTTTTAAAAACCTCATCAAAATTGGTGAATTTTTGTGCAGCCATTTTAATATTGAAGAGGGAAGAAAATACACATTTTTGGTGTATTTATTATTTCAAGAAAGGTAAAAACACAACTGAAATGAAAATAAAAAGGTTTGTGCAGTGCAGTATATGGAGAAGGTGCTGTGACTAATTGGATATGTCATAGTGGTTTGCAAAGTTTCTTGATATAATTGACATTCTGGCCAAATCTTTGCTGTGGGGCTGTCTTACACATTGAAAAATGTTGGGGGACTTCCGGCAAGATGGAGGCATAGGTGGATGCACTGTACCTCCACGCACAACCAAGATTAAAACAACAATAATTTAGAGCCAGAATAACACCCAGAACTGACAGAGAATTTATCTGAATGGAAGCCGGACAGCCAAGAAGTTGAAGTAGACGTCTACCATTCATCCAGACTGGTAGGAGGGGCTGAAAAGAAGAGCAGGTGTGGGTCGCAGCCCGCGGAGATTGGGGAGAACTGGGCGCGTAAGCCTTCTGGGACGTGTAAGACTGCAGCGCTGCTGGACCCTGAGTATGCAAGCAGCGGCTGGTGGACCCAGTGAGGCGGCATTGTGGACCAGGGCAGAGTGCGCAACCCAGGATCCCAGGGAAGGGACTGAGATCCCAGGAGAATGGAGCTACCGCCATTGTTCCCTCCCGCCCCCGCCCCCACATACAACGTCACAATATATCGACTGGGGTGCCCATCCCAAGGAAACACCTAAGGCTCTGCCCCTCACCGTAACGAGCGACCAGACCTGGAAAAAAAATTTTTTAAATTAAAAAAGGAGAGAGAGAGAGAGAGAGAGAGATGTGTCCAACAGAAGAACAGATCAGTCCTCCAGGACTCATCCTTTTGAGCGACCGAGAAATAGCAATGCACAGTTCAAAACACTGGTGATCTGGAAGCTCACAGAATTGGTTGATTTTGGGCACAAATTAGATGAAAAAATGCAGGTTACCATAAAAGAGATGAAGGAAGATGCACGGAGAACCAAAAGTGAAGAGAAGGCAACAGGGACTCAAAGCAACAGAGTGGACCAGAAGGAAGAAAAAAACAATCAAGCAGGAAAGAATGAAGAAATAAGAATTCAAAAAAACGAGGAGAAGCTTAGGAACCTCCAGGACATCTTTAAACGTTCCAACATCTGAATTATAGGGGTACCAGAAGGGGAAGGGGAAAAGCAACAGATTGAGCACATATTTGAACAAATAATAAAGGAGAACTTCCCCACTCTGGCAAAGGAAATAGACTTCCAAGAAATACAGAAAGCTCAGAGGGCCCCAAAGAAGTTGGACCCAAGAAGAAACACACCAAGGCACATCATAATTACATTAGCCAAGGTAAAAATGAAGGAGAGAATCCTAGAAGCAGCAAGAGATAAGGGGACAGTCACCTACAAAGGAGTTCCCATCAGACTGTCAGTTGATTTCTCAAAAGAGACCATACAGGCAAGAAGGGGCTGGAAAGAAATACTCCAAGTCATGAAAGGCAAGGACCTATATCCCAGATTGCTCTATCCAGCAAAGCTCTCATTTAGAATGGAAGGGCAGATAAAGTGCTTCTCAGATAAGGTCAAGTTCAAGGAGTTCATCATCACCGAGCCCTTATTTTATGAAATGTTAAAGGGACTTATCTAAGAAAAGGAGATAAAGAAAAAACATGTATAGTAAAAGGACAGCAAACTCACAATTATTAACAACCACACCTAAAGCAAAACCAAAAGAAACTAAGCAAACAACTAGAACAGGAACAGAACCACAGAAATGGAGATCACATGGAGGGCTAGCAGCAGGGGAATTGGAGGAGGAGAGAGGGGGAAAAGGTACAGAGAATAAGTAGCATAGAATGTAGGTTGAAAATAGATAGGGGGAGGGTAAGAATAGTATGGGAAATGTAGAAGCTAAAAAATTATAAGTATGACATATAGACATGACTAAAGGGGGGGATATGGGTGGGAGAGGGTGTACAGGGTGGAGGGGAGTAAAGGGAAAATGGGACAACTGTAATAGCATAATCAATAAAATATATTTAAAAAAACATTTAGCAGGACCCCTGGCCTCTACCCACTAGAAGCCAATAGCAGGAGAAAGCGGCATACTCAACATATCCAAATCAATCAAGTTACTGATGAAAATGGAAAATGTGTCTTTTATTTTATGGGAAAACTAAACAGATTTTTTGGCCAACCCAGTATATGATAAGGTTAGCGAGTCTGGAATGGAAAGGAGGGAGTGGTGTTCTAGATTTTAGGTTGTGGAATTAGTGAGAACTGGTAAATGATTTTATTAGGAGATAACAATAACTTAGTGGTTAGGTCTTTGGCATTATATAGAACTAAATTCAGTTTCAACTTTGCCTTTTATCAGTTCTATGTCTTTGTATCAGTTTTTTAATTTTTTAAACCTTATTTACTTTTAGAGAGAGGGTAAGGGAGAGAAACATCAAAATGTGGTTGCCTTTTGTATGCCCCCAACTGGGGACCAGGCCTGCAACCCAGGCATGTGCCCTGACTGGGAATTGAACCAGCAACCCTTTGCTTCCCAGGTTCATTCTCAGTCCACTGAACTACACCAGCCAGGGCTCAGTTTTTTAATTTTAATAAATTATTTTTTCCCATATTCAAAATAAATGTTATAGTCATGTAGTTGAAGTTTTAAGCAGCCTTCATTTAACTAAGTTCCTGCATTAAAAGTTCCTTTTTTTCATTCCCTTAGTAAAACAGGCCTATATGATGCCCATGGCAGGCTCTCAGTTTGTTGGCCTTCCTTGATAATTAAAACTAAATGATGCATTTAGCTATCACAGTAGGTCTCATACTCTGTGATGCCATTTATATGAAAGGTCCAGAATAGGCAAATCAATAGAGACAAAAAGTAGATCAGTGGTAGTCAGAGGCTGGGTTGATTGTGGAAGAGGACTATAGGGAGTGGCTGCTAATAGGTATGAAATTTCTTTTTGGGTGATAAAGTGTTCTAAAATTAATGATTGACAAAACTGTGTATCACAATTCAATATATAAATTATGTCTGAACAAAGTTGTTGTCGGGGAAAAAATCTAATAATACTTAACACATTCAAATTTCTCCCCCAGTTTTGCCCCTATACAGGGTCTAGCAGAAGTAAGGCTCACTTAGTGTGGTTGGTAGGATAATAATATAGATGTAATAATTTATAGTTTTAATTTGAACATTTTATCTAAAATGTCATATGGTGTGCTTGCATGTAATATTGTTGTGTTACAGAATTACATGCTTATGGTTTTGCAATAAAAGGTTTTATAATAAAAAAAGGGACATAATTTGTGTCGGACCCTGTATATTTTAGAGCTTTTCTTCTTTCAGTCTAGAATTTAGTCAAGGATCATGCATGACATTTGATTATTATGTCTCATTACCTGCTTATGTTTTTGAGGGGTTACAATAAATGGTAGACCCCCTGGAAACCAAAGGGGAAATGTTTTCCCTCAGCCTTTAAGTATGAATGCATAGATCTGTATTTAGACACACACAAACTAAAATATTTGATTAAATTAAAATGGCTTTCCCATGAGTGTATGCCTTTGTTGAAGCTTAAGCCAAACCAGCATTTTGAGATGTTCAGGTGCTTTTTAAAAAATAGCTTTTAGAAGCTACTTGAATATTCATTGGAATGGATTTTGAGGTAACAGGACTTTACTATATCTTGAGAAATTGGCCTAAATGGCATTATTATATATTCTTTTAAGACTCCAAAGTTATCTAGACGTGGTGTTAGTAACCATTTTTACATAGAAAAGTGTAGAATGGTAAAATACTGAAATACGATTTTTATTTAGTGATTTCACGTATACTCTAATCACATAGACCTTGACAATACAGTAGAAAATTTCTGCATGTAATAATTGCCATTTTAATTTTGGCATAGAAATTCTTTGGATGTGACAGTTTCTTGTATACGAAGAGAGCAACATCTATTTGAAGAAATTCTGTGGCATGGTTACAGAGGTGGCTGCTATATCTGTAACAGTTGATGATATTAAAAATACTGATGTTTTTGCCTGTTGCAGTGGTACTATTTCTATTTGAAAGAATAGAATAATATGGAAATCAAGAATAGTTTATTTGAGTATATATATGGGAATGTTGCAGATGTGAAGTTCAGGTAATTTACTATAGAATGTAGGTACATATGTTTACTTCTGATTTCCCCCTCCCCCATATATACCTTAATTTTAATTTTTATCAAATCTGTCTGTCTGGCCTTTGCCGCTGTGGCCCATTGATCTGTCCATCTGTCTGTTACAGTGCATATTGGGTACTTCCAGAAGTATGAATTCAGTGATGCAAAGGACAGGCGGGCTGCAGCAGCAAAGGTAGGACAGAATCATTCCAAAGACAAGTCACTAAAGAACCATTAAACACATATGCACGTGCATATATTGGCAGCAAGTACCTAATTATTTAAGATCACACTGTGTATCCTGTAAATCTTTATAGAAAGTCTGTTCTGATATGTATTTATAAAGGGCACGGTTTTATTATTTTATGTATGTATGTATACTATATCAAAAAAATTTTTTTAGATTTTATTTATTTATTTTTAGACAGAAGGGAAGGGAAGGAGAATGAGAGGGAGAGAAACATCAGTGTGTGGTTGCCTTTTGCATGCCCCATCCTGGGGACCTGGCCTGCAACCCAGGCATGTGCCCTGACTGGGAATCCAACCAGTGACCCTTTGTTTTGCAGGCTGGTGCTCAATCCACTGAGCCACACCAGCCAGGGTAGTTTTACTATTTTTTAAACCAGAAGGTTACTTGGCACTTAGGAAACACCACTACTTTTTCTTTTAAATGCTGAATAATAGAAATACTTAAATGTAGAATATTAATGGTATTTGCTCATTTCATGGACTTTGTTGATTTTGGAATCTATGGTGACAAAGAATCCCATTTGTAAAACTGGGAGGAGGAAAAGCAGGAAATATAGATTGGTATGTCCATGTGTGTATATTTATATTAATATTTTTATATATCCAATTCTGAAATATTTTGATGGATATACTCTAAAATTTTAAGGTTGTTCTTTACCTTCTATAAGGAAGCTTAAGAATTTCTATTTAAATATTGGTATCATTTACTTAGTTATTTGTATCCATTTACTTGCTAAGTGATAGCAATTATAATAGCAATTCCTGGCTTCTTTCTTTCCTTTCTGTTCTTTCTTTCTACCACGTTAGAATGAGAGCAACAGCATTTTATGCAGAATCCTAAGGCAGTTTGTAAGAGTTTAGGTACTACAATGCAAGTTTTTGAAGAAATTGAAATGGAAGGCCTATATATATATAAGGTATGAAGTGCTAGGTTGCTTATTTATATTGTTCTAGTATTGGTTATAAAGTGAGAGATTATAGGGATAGCTGAATAATACAGATATTTGTATCATTTTCTGTGCTGTTAAACTTTCAAAAGGAAGGAGCTACATTTGTCTAAATAAATTACTACTGTGCTTCTAAGACTTTCCAATTGAAAAGACAGGAAGTTTGTATTTGGTTTTCATTGAAGATGGCTGGGTTTTCAAAATGAATATAAAACCTAAGATTTTTAAGTATCCACAGCCTAAATTCTGGCTGAAAAGGCTGATGTTAGTAGTTAACACTTTAATAATCGCTATATGCTATATTGGGGTGATTTAGTCTACTATCTCTTGAATGTGGAAACATTTTGAAGTGAAGTTTCATGATGTACTGTAGTAGAGGTATTGTGATTCAGCAGTGTTAAAACAAGATGTTTTGGTGTGTTTTAAGATTAAACAGCCCCCTCCCCCCCTTTTGTCTGGAAAATCTTGAGTTAACATTTTTTACTTTCCTATTTTATATTTAGCACCTTTCTCCAAATGCATTTTAGGTATTTCATAGTCTAAATAGAACACAAATCATTTTGAAGCTTTCATAGTGCAACAATGTCAAAATGAATAAATGTCATGAATCTGTAATTTATTCAAAATTGTCAGATCTAGCCCTCCAACTCAACATAAAGCACAATAGTTCTGAATTTTAGACCTGCATTTGTTCTACTCCTGACTCTGCCACTATTGACATTTCAAAAGTAACTTGTACTTTTCAGCTTCTCCTTTTTAAACTGCATGTTGGTGATATCTTTATGAAATTGGTTAATATGGGAACTGTTTAAGTAGATCCTAGATCATTGCTAAGATTTGATTCTTTTTCAAGAGTGCTTTCTCATGTCAATAAGTAATTGACAACTAAAATTAATTATTTTAGAAGAAAAACCGGTTATATCTGTGCCCTTTTTCCTGTTCCTATTCCACTTTATTCTGCAAGTTGCTGTTTTTTTCCTTGAACAGTGTACTGTTAATTGAACAATTGTACAGTATTTTTTTATGCAGCCACAGAGTTTATCATTTTCCCTATTGTTAGGCATTTTGTTAATTCTGTATTGTGTCTCCTTTCCCTTCCTTTACTTTACTAGACCTTAACTTAATCTTGGAAGTGAGTTTGTGCTGGGTTTTGGGTATAGACACTTACAATTTTTTATAAATAAAACTTGATGTTTTCAAAAAAGATTTTTGAGTTTATCTTAATACATCAGTGTTTGAATTGTCATTTTTGTCTACCCCCTTGCTGATACTATTATGAAACTTAAGTTTTTCATTAGTCTGAAAAATAAAATATTATTTGGTTAACATTTCTCTGAATTGCCTGAAAAAGAAAAGATTATTTGGTTAACATTTCTCTGAGTTGCCTTTTCAAATCCTTCGTACCTTTTTTTTTTTTTAAGATTTTACTTACTTATTTTTAGAGAGAGGGGAAAGAGGGAGAAAGAGGGAAAGAAACATCAGTGTGTTGTTACCTCTCAAATACCTTGAGTTGACCTTGCTGGCAACTCAAGCCTGTGCCCAATCGAACCTGTGACATTTTGGTTTGCAGGTAGGTACTCAAATGAGTACCACTGAGCCACAGTAGCCAGGGCTCTTTGTACCTTTTCTTAATGAGTTCTTTATGTATGATGGTTATTGTAGCTCTTTTCTCCAATCTGTTACTTTTTTTTAGTGTAATACTTGCATGTGGTTGGTAACAAATGAAGAGAGCTATTATGTCTTCAAATGATTACATATATTGCTTTAATGTACTTTTTTTAAAATCACCTTTGAGATTCCAACTTTATGCCAGCTGTTTTTGTTAGCAAAGTCCTTTTGTCTTATAACCATAGCCAAGTCTTAATTTGACCATAGCTTACCGTATTTTGCCATGTATAATGTACACTTTTTTGCCCACATTTTTTAAGGGAAAAGTAAGGGTGTGCGGTATACATGGGTAGCGCTGATTCTGTATCTATATACCATAAAACTAAAGACTTTTTTCCTGAAAGTTTGGGCCAAAAATGTAGGTGTGCATTATACACAGTAGAATATGGTATTTTTTAAGTTACATTGTTGAATAATGTTTGTGTTTAGTGTTATAATGTCATTCATTGACAGTCTTAAGTACTACATTAGGATTATTAGTACCTTTTCTAGTGGGCCTAATGTGAAAAACTCTGGGCCTTCCTAAGAACAGTGTGTTTACCTGCCTGGAGCCCTCTTTCCTGCTTTTCTCTAATCAGGATCTTCTTCCCACAAAGCTTCTTGTATAGCCAGCTGCCAACCATTACTTACTGGGTCAAAACCTGTTTCTTAGATATGTCTCTCTCTCTCTCTCTGTTTTCATTTAATCTTACGTTGCTGGACTACATCCTTAACTCCCATATAACATTTAAAAATATATTTTATTGATTATGCTATATGACAGGTGTCCTACTTTTTTTTCTCTCCTTTATTTCCTTCTATCCTGCACCCTCCCTTCCACCATCATCCCCCTTCCCCCACTTTAGTTCATGTCCATGGGTTGTACATATAAGTTCTTTGGCTTCTCCATTTCACATGCTATTTTAACCTCCCCCTGTCTAATTTGTTCCTACCATTTGTGCTTCTTATTCCCTGTACTTTTTCCTCATTTCCCCCCCACCCCTCCCTGCTAATAGCCCTCCATGTGATCTCCCTTTCTGTGATTATGTTCCCATTGTAGTTGTTTGCTTAGTTTTATGTTTTTAGGTTCAGTTGTTGATAGCTGTGAGTTTGTTGTCATTTTACTATTCATAGTTTTGATCATCTTTTTCTTAGATAAGTCCCTTTAACATTTCATATAATAACGGCTTGATGATGATGAACTCCTTTAATTTGATTATATGTGGGAAGCACTTTATCTGCCCTTCCATTCTAAATGATAACTTTGCTAGATAGAGTAATCTTGGATGTAGGCCCTTTCCTTTCATGACTCTCAGTACTTCTTTCCAGCCTCTTCTTCCAGCCCCCTGCAGGGGTTCTTTTGAGAAATCAGGTGATAGTCTTATGGGAACTCCTTTGTAGGTAACTGTCTCCTTTCTCTTGCTGCTTTTATGATTCTCTCCTTATCTTTAATCTTGGGTAATGTGCTTATGATGTGCTTTGGTGTGTGCTTCCTTGGGATTCTGAACTTCCTGGACTTCCTGGAAGTCTGTTTCCTTTGCCAGATTAGGGAAGTTCTCCATAATTATTTTTTCAGATAAGTTTTCAATTTCTTGCTCTTCCTCTTCTCCTTCTAGTACCCCTGTGATTTGAATATTGGAATGTTTATAAAGTTGTCCCAGAGGTTCCTAAGCCTCTCCTCATTTTTTGCATTCTTACTTTTTCATTCTTTTCTGCTTGAATGTTTATTTCTTCCTCTTACTCCACATTGTTGATTTTGAGTCCCAGTTTCCTTCCCTTCACTTTTGGTTCTCTGTACATTTTCTTTTCTAACACTTTTCATAGCCTTCATTTTTTCCTCTAATTTGTGACCATATTCAACCAATTGTAAGCATCCTGATTACCAGTGTTTTGAACTGTGCATCTGATAGGTTGGCCATCTTTGCATTGCTTAGTTTTCTTTTTTGGAACTTTGATCTGTTTTTTCATTTGGGCTATATTTTTTTTTTGCATTGACGCACCTGTTATGTATTAAGGAGTAGAGCCTTAGGTTTTTGCCAGACTGGGGCAATCCACTTCTGTGTTGTAGCTCTGAATGTGGGGGAGGGGTAGGAGAGGGAACAGTGCCTCTTGCTTGGCCCTTGGCTGACTTTCAGTCACTTTCCCCACTACCCACAAGCAAATTGGTCCCTTCTGGTTCTGATTCCCGGGTGGGTGGGCTTATGTACGTTCTAGCACCCTGTGGGTTTTTCCAGTGAACTCTCCCGTGAGGCGAGGAGTTTCTCCTGCCACTGAAACCCCCATACGTTTTACAGCCTAAGGTGTTAAGGCTTTAGTTTCCTGGGCCGGAACCCTGTGTTGCTCAGTCTGTTTTGCTCCCCCATTGTTCCTCCCAGTTTATCCACATGCAAATATGGGACTGGTTGTCCTCCAGCCATCCTCTGCTGTAAGTCTTCTTTGCCCCACGCCAGATGCCCATCTCCACCCCTCCTACCAGTCTGAATGAATGTTTCTTTTTTAACTCCTGGTTGCCAGACTTCCATACAGTTTGATTTTCTGGCATTTCTGGTTATTTTTTTTGTTTTTAAATTTGTTGTTGTCTGTCTTTTGGTTATATGAGGAGGCAAAGGGTATCTACCTATACCTCTATCTTGGCCAGAATTCGACAGCACATAATGCTCTCCCATATAACTTTTCTTAGGATATAAACACATTGCCTTTACATTTCATTGCTAGATTGGCTAGCTGGGAAACTCAGGAATGAAATGTGTGTGAAAGATTTTGACTTTTGTACACATTGTTATTAAGTCTAATACCCATCTGGTTTTCTTTTTAAGTTTTAGCCTTTTCTGTTTATTCTTGGTTCTGGAGAGATGTATGTTAATTTTCTTACTGTTCTTGGGCCCTTATTGGATCCTTTAAACTGAAAAACTTGTATCGTTTTAAAACTTTGGGAAATTAACTTTTAATATTGTGTTGGTATTTTTTTTTTGTCTCCTGTTTTTTTGGAATTCCTGTTCAATGAGTGTGAAAAACCATGGATAGTGGCTTAAATAAAAATGGTAATAAAATTATATAAGAAAGATTGGGGGAGGAGCATGTAGTAGTACTGAATTTTCACTTTCACATTAGGAAAGTGATAGATAATATCCCAAATGGAAAGATAATCATTATCTGAGCATAAATATTTATGATAAAAATAAATACCAAAATACAGTTAAAAGCATTTAAAATGTTTGCCTCAAAGAATTTGAAATTAGAAGTGACTGACTGAGATGTGGCAAAGAAGATTGTTAAACCTGGGGGTTATTATTAATTTCTAAAACTATGTATGCACATTAAATTAAAAAAAATTAAAACAGTGGTTCACTTCCCTCAGCAAATATGTGTAGAAGTGTTCTTAGTCCAGGAATTCATTAAAAGCTTTCATGAAGGTAGATTCCAGTTATATATGTCACATGTTCCTTTTTCATGACTCTTAATCATTGAGCTGTGTATTTTAAGAATAATTGAGAAGTGAATGTACTGGAGATGTACACAGCCTGTTATAGCTTGGTTATAAAACTTTCTTTAATTGGTACAGGAGTGTACTTGTGTTTATTTCAAGATAATTTGGATTTATGAATACTTTTTGAGCTTTAAATAATTTACAATAGCTTTCTTATAGGGTTTTTCTTAGAAAATAGCTAGTGAGATACAAATTTACTTAAAACCTTGACGCTCTTTTTAAATAAGTGCTATGCTTTTCAAATAATCTCACTACCTGAGATTCAAAATTTTTGTACTGTGTAAACATCCATGGAGATAATAGTCCGTGAATTCCTAATCAGAAATTCTACCACTTACTGATAGGCATTTTGATTTGCTATGATGGGAAAGTACAGCTATTAGTTAAAACGATAGTTTGAAATAGTACTACTTAGTTTAATTGTTGCTAAAATTCATTATTAAGAAGTAGTTGAGAATGTATATGTATCTATTTTTCCTAAGTGCCTCTTAGAGGAAAAGGTAGCTTACTACATATAAGACTTCTTAATGGTATGCAGTTCACTTTATAGAACTGATTTTTGTATGCTATCTCTGGGTGGTTGGAGGTGGCTGGTGGCTAAGTGAAATGGCAATACATTGAAGCTACCCAAATGTTTTGGTTGTGTGATTGGTGGAATTTTTTTTAGCATGTGCCACTGTAGCTCTATAGAATGCTAATACTTAGGGCTTGACAATTGGAACTCAAGAGGCGAGAAAGTGAATAGATATCTGAGATGGTTACTAAATAACCTTAATTATCTGTCATAATTCTGAACTACCATAAATGGCATGAGGTGATCCTGTGTATTAGTAGACTCTTCATTTGTAGTTTAGACTAGCTCCATTATGCCAAGGTACTTTGGAACTGAAGTTGGTCTTTGCCCTTACCCTTTTAGTTCGTACTTTTTTATCTGTAGGATCTGCCCCACCCCCACCCCTTTCAAGGAATAGCCAGTTAGGAGAAAATTTTGCCTGAACAGGGCCTTGAGTAATGGTAATGATTTAAAAGGAGGGTTATATTTGTTGGAGGTGGCTTGACTTTTGATCTAGTAAATGCTAAAGCATATAATGCTGTTTAAAGTCTTGACTTTGTTTTTGTGATGTAAAACAGAGGTTTTACCTTACTTATTGTTTCTACTGTTTCTATAAATATATCCCTTCTATCACCTGCCCCCATTGGTTTCCACTTGGATAAATCAAATGATTGTACACAGTGAAAGCATCCTTTCCATTTATGGAAACATTTAATTTATTTTATTAAATTTTTATTAAACACTTGACATTTGCTAGAGGTGAAGTCTTTGACTCTCCAAGTCTGAGATGACATAGAAGTAATTTCCTTCACAAAATGCATGTACAAGGGCAAGTGAAGAACAGTGAAGCCAAGTTTGAGGTGTATTCTTTAACAAGTTTTGGTACATCATAGTTAACACATGTTTTAAATAATCTTCAAGTGTAGTGAGCTTAAGTGTGAAATTTTTTCTGAATCTTCCAGGAAGCATCTTCAGTGGGAACGTCTCTCAAGAACATTACCCTCAATGCTTTTCCTTTCTCTCTTACCTTCCTTCTCCTGAGGGTAGCTTAGAAGTAAATATTCAAAACTGGAAGGCATATAGCTTTTAAACCATCTGGAATTTCTGTGATTGTCTTCCTCAGCCCTCTTAAGCGCCCTTCTATACTGATGGGCTAAAAAGTAAAAAATGTAATTTGTCAAATTATTTGCACTTAAGAGTTTTTGATGTTAAATAGTAGCTGGCGCGCATGTGTGTGTGTGTGTGTGTGATTTGAAAGGAGATTTTTCTTTCTTCCCTTTTCTGCCCTCCCCCCTTTTTACTGGATTGTGAAGATGTAAGATTTTTCTGCAGTAGCAGACTTGCAGCATTGCACTGTCTGTCCATTCTTCACCTTTCTGTGTTATCAAGGGGCATTTGTGGTAAAGGCAGCAGCTAGAGTCTTCTGTTGTGTGCATCACTTAGCTTCATGGCAGTGACAGTAGTAACTTCCTGATTCCAGCTTTTTTATCCTTAGATCACAATTATCTTCTGTTTTTTTTCTTGAATTTAGTGGTTCCATTGGTGCCTTAAGTGGGGAGAGCTCTTTGTAATTTGGTGTCGTAATATTGTGGTGTCATTTCTTGTAGACATAGCTGTATAGTCCCACTCCTCAGTCCTTCTAACAGTTAAGCACCTAATTCCTTTTATTAATTACGACTTTTTATCTAGGTAGTGGTTTCTATCACCTGTGCCAAATCTTGATCAAAGTTAGGAGCATCTTTTGGTGACAAGATACTTCTCTTCCATTTTGCACATGGTCCTTGTATGAACTTTAGCTACAAAAAAATTTGTTCTGTTGTATGTCATTGACCAAGCATTAATTATATTGCAGCCTTTTAGTAACTCTTAGTATAAAGCTATCGACATATTTATATACTCTTAGAGAAAATAAAAGTTATACCTAAGTTACATATAATTTCTTAAAAGGACACGAAGTATTAAATTAAATTTGAGGAGAGTTACAATCAAGATGGCAGCATAAACATGGCTCACGTCCTCACACAACTGCATCAGAATTACAACTGAGCTATAGAGCAACTATCAGAAGTAGAGCTGATGGAAGTCCTACAACTATGGAGTTAAAGAAGAAACCATATCGAGGCTGGTAGGAGATGCAGAACAGGCTGGTCTCACATCTATGTGTGGTAGATAAAAATTGGGGGAAATATCTAAGGAGCCAAGGATCCCAGCCCCATTCCAGATCTTCCCAGCCCAGGGATCCAGTGCCAGGGAGAGAAGTCACCATAACTTATGGCTGTAAAAACCAGCAGTAATTGAGGCTGTGTAAGATTAAAAACTGCTGGCTTCCCTTTCAGGTCCTCTTAAAGGCCCCATGCACAGACTTACTTAGACTTACTTTCTCTAAGCTCCAGCATGAGGGCAGCAGATTGAAAGTGAACAGAGACATATGGGAAAGAACTTAATTGTCCAGCATCAGGTTGAGAGCTGGAAGGCAGCTTTCTCCCAGACAAGTGCTAGTAGAGGCCACTGTTACTTTTCTGAGCCCTTTCCCTGTAGAGCCGGCAGGTTGGTGTCATATCTGAGACTCCATCAACCTGGCTCACTTTGTTTGCCCTACTCTGGTGATCCCCTGAGGCCCTACCTCACCCAGCACTCACGCCCATCCAAGTTGTTTCTAGTGACTTTTCCATACAAATGGCTTTTCTTGGCTCATGCTAGATTTTCCTAAATTCTCTCAAACAAGCAGCATCTGGCCTCAGTGGCTCCAGTAAGGTGCCACTTGCATATTAAGTGGCCCCAGGCCTGCTGGCCTTGGTTCACAGCTTGGCCTTGCCAAGGCACCTCCAAGCCCAGCACAAGTAGCAGCCACCTACAGATCACTTTACAGTTTATGCCGTGTGACCCCAGACAGAACACAGGTGGTGGCTGACCTTGGATGTCTGAACAGCATTCGAGGCTCAACTACAATAGGAAGGTGTACACAGCCCACACAGTCAGCACAACTCGAGTACCCAGCTTGGGTGATAGGGGAGGCTGTGCCACTGGACCCTACAGGATACCTATATGTTAGGCCATACTACCAAGACATGGAGTCAAAGCAGCTCTACCTAATACACAGAAACAAACACAGAGAGGCTGCCAAAATGAGGAGACAAAAGAAACATGGGCCAAGTGAAAGAACAGAACAAAACTCCAGAAAAAGAACTAAACAAAATGGAGACAAGCAAGCTACTAGGTGCAGAGTTCAAACTATGGTTATAAGGATGCTCAGTGAACCTAAATGAGAACTTAAACAACATTAAAAAAAGGGCATGGAAACCATAAAAAAAGAACCAGTCAGAAATGGTATGTTGTGGGAGACTCAGTTCTCGCTGATGCAGTAAAGAATTAAAGATCAGAAAGCTGATTAGTGCACAGGCAGAGTTTATTAGTAATATGTTCTCAGGGGAGAGAACAGGCCTAGCTCAGGTGGGTAAGAGTGGCAGCATAGGTGCTTGGTTCCTTTGTCCTGAGGACTTAACATAAATAATTTGCAAGGTAGAGTAAGGGAGTTAGATATCAATTTGGTGGGGAAACTTGGTTCGTACTCCTAAGCATAGGTATGGGTGGAGGTCTGTTCACTTAGATCCTTATCTTGCTCCAGACCACCTCTTGTCATCTCTTTTAAAAACAGATATGTGGTGGGAGGCACTTAATCAGTTATCTATAAGATTTTCCTCTAAGCACTATGGACCCTCTCACATCCCTCCTCCTTTTCCTACATTTTCCAACTTCTACCTAATATTTTCCCTCCTCAAGCATTCGGAACCCAAATCTTGGGGACTTTGGAGCAACTACTGCTCTGGCTACTTCCTCCTGTAAAGGGATGTTGAGACTTCTTTTGGGTTCCGTCTGTTGGAGGAGGAGGTGGAGGAAAGTGTCTATCAGTCAGTCAATGATAGGTGCCTGGAGTCTGGGGTTCCTGGAGACATAGTTGTTCATGATGATCATTTGTAGCTTTATAGCCTCTATTCTAGAAGAGATAAATTTAGTTGATTATCACTGGTCTCATAGTAATAATACTAATAGGACTAATAATGGGGCTGCAAAGGAAAGAAGACATGAACCATGAATTTGAATTCCAGAAAGAGGTTAAAGTGTTTTTGTTGTTGTTGTTGTTGTTTTTATTTTATTTATTTATTTTTAGAGGGGAAGAGAGAGAGAAAGAGGGGAGTGAAACATCAATGTGTGGTTGCCTCTGACATACCTCTTACTGGGGACCTGGCCCACAACCCTGGCATGTGCCCTGACAAGGAATCAAACTAGCAACCCCTTGTTAGCAGGCTGACACCCAATCCACTGAGCCACACCAGCCAGGGCGAAGTTTGAAGTTTTGATCCTAGACATGGATTCAAGGATGTTTCAGATATTTTGCTGGACTTGTAGTGGTTTGTTAACTTAAAAGCAACACTGTTTCTTAGGGTGTAGGCATGTAAGGAGGTCTACTCCTTCAATTTTGGAAGGCAACACCAGCTAATGAGTCCAATTGTTCTTGGACCATTGCAAATATTTCCCCTGTTCTAGTTAACGATTCAGCTGTTTTGTGTGATAGGCATTGGTGGATTCCTAAAGAAGCACCCACTACTGCTGTTGCCATGGCAGAGAAAATAACAATGAGTGATATTAGAGGAACAAGAGAACTGGTCCTTTTGAAAAGATGTCCTTGTTGGGAATGGGAGGGTGGCATTTTTCCCTGCTATAGAGATGTCAGGAAGAATATACAGATTCCTTCCCATTGCAGAGGGAGGGTCCATTATACTTGGGATCCACAAATCCAATAGATTCCTGTAGAGGGGGGTATTTCTGCCACCAAAGCAGTATCTGCAAGTTTAACTGGCTGACTTTCTACTGAGATATATCTACCCATAGACTAGTTGTTTAGTTTTTGGTTATTTAGTACCTTGTACCAACAGTGTAAGGCTGCAAGCAGAGGGTCTGTTGTGGGATTGTGGGACCTTGTGCTATTTTTTAATTCAGTTAAGATAAAGTACCTCTTTAGTCCAAAATGTATGGCAACTTGAGAGCTGCAGTAAAGAGTGATACTGTAATCCCTTTCTTGTGGGAGGAATTCATTAACTTGATAGGACATTGGAAGTAAGCAGTTTTTGGTAAGCTTTTGTTTAGAGGCTGGCTAAGAATAGTCAGCTTTTTTCATTCATACCTGAAAACAGGTATGTATAAATTTGTTTTGTCCTCCCGGTTAGGAATTTCTCCAGAGATACAGGATATTGCAGTGAGGAAAATTCCACAAGTAATGATTTGGAGTTAGAAAATTCTGTTGGCAGTGGCTTTTAGCAAGCCTACCTACAGATGTGCCCCTTGGGGTGTTACTAACAATGCAGAAGGGGGATAGCTGACCTGCAGATGGTTTATTATGTGAGAGAATAGAGGCCCTCTAAGGGAGTGTTGAATGCTAGTGGGAGAAGTCTTGGGCAGCAGATTGGCAAGGTTTCAAGTAGGTATGGTGCCCCATGGACTGGAATGTAGAGTCTTTTCATCTAGGGTCACAGAGACATTTCCCCACTGTTCCGGTGCTAATGGCTGAACGTGGTACCAGCTAGGGGTGGCAAGTCAAAGCCAGCACAAATTTAATTTTGAAGATTGGACAATGTGATTGGTTAATTCAGGGCAGTTTCAGGCAGAGACCTAATGTATTCTAAAAGGTATAAGTGGTAGGCTACTTACCAGACTCAAGTAGTTCTCCGAAAAAGGAACTTGAGGTCCTCCACCAGTTCACAGGAAGGAGTAGGTTGCATTGTCCTGCTGTTTTGAAAGTCCTGAAAGTTTAGTTAATTTCTTCCATGGATGACTGTAGAGTGGCTTGTCTAGCTGGAGATGCCAGGGACCTTGATGGCTGTTGGAGAAGACATAAGAACAGAGAGGGGTCCTTTCCACAAGGTTTGTAGATGAGAACTAGGGGAACCGTTATTCCAACTTTTATTAAAACATGGGCTCCTGGGGGATAGAGAAGAGCAGTTGCATCCTGACTCTAGGTTTTTGATGTAGACCAAATTCCCTAAGGGTAACCTGAAACAGCCTCTGTCTTTTAATAGGCTGCTAGGAAGGAAGTACCCAACAAGAGGAAGTGTCTAACAGGAGTTCTGAATGTAGAAAAGGTTGGCCATATAGTGTCTCAAAGGGACTGACTGAATGTCAGGCAGGCTTTGGGGACCACCCTGGTCTGGAGCAAAGCAATTGTCAAGGCTTCTATTCCCAGGGCCTTGGAGATTGTTTGGCCCATGGTGGAAATAAAGACTATCCTTTTACCACTTTGAGTGAACAGGGTAATCACAAATCTAGGAATAATTTCATGTAGAAACTTTTTAGCTACTTCCTTGGGCCCTCTGCCTTTTTTTCTTTTTTTAAGATTTTATTTATTTATTTTTAGAGGGGAAGGGAAGGAAAAAGAGAGGGAGAGAAACATCAATGTGTGGTTGCCTCCCACATGGCCCCCACTAGGGACCTGGCCTGCAACCCAGGCATGTGCCCTGACTGGGAATCGAACCGGCGTCACTTTGGTTCTCAGCCCACACTGAATCCACTGAGCTATACCAGCCAGGGTTGGGCCCTCTGATTTCAGGTTGGAAAAGGTGTCTACAAAGACTAATAGGTATTTGTGTCTTTGTCTGGGGGCATTTGGGTGAAATCCATTTGTAAGCGCCCCCTGGGTAAGATCCCTTACATTGGGGAGGCTAAGCCAGTGATAGATAAATTGCTTCCTGGGGTTATTAAGGAGGCAGGTGGCCCTGGCTGGCATAGCTCAGTGGATTGAGCGCAGGCTGTGAACCAAAGTGTCGTAGGTTCTATTCGCAGTCCAGGGTACATGCCTGGGTTGCAGGCCACGGCCCCCAGCAACCACACATTGATGTTTCTCTCTCTCTCTCCCTCTCTCCCTCTCTCTCTCTCTCTCTCTCTCTCTCTCTCTCTCTCTCTCTCTCTCTCAAAATAAATAAATAAAATCTTTAAAAAAAAAAAAAGGCAGGTGGGATGAACATGAGGACACTACTTGATTGATGGTCTTGGATAGCCCCTTTCCCTGAAATACCCTGTTTTAATAAGGGCATTTAGAGATTCACTTCCCAAGTGAGTCAGTTTGTGGAAGGATTAATGGTTTTCTGTTGCATATTTTGGGAGAGCATTAAAATAGTTCCTCTGCCATCCTGAAAGAGGTAAAGGATGGAGTGGGTAGGGATGCCTCAAGAATGAGAGCTCCTGTAGTAACTGGGCTATTGGGAGTTTGTATATCCTAAACTGCTGCTTGTCTGGCAGCATTGTTTTCTGGGTGATTAACCTTGGCAACCTTAGAATCCCTTTTTGATGTCCCTTACAATGAATGACTGCTATTTGCTGAGGCCTCTGAAGAGCCTTGAGGAGGTCTTAAGATTTGGGGCCTATATTTGATAAGACTATTTTTGGTGGTGAAGAAGCCCCTTTTCTTCCAGATTGCTCTGTGAGCATGTAGGACTAGGAAAGCATATTTAGAATCTGTAAAAATATTTGCCTTTTTTCCCCTCTGCTAGTGTAAGTGCTCAGATAAGAGTCATTGATTCTAGTAATGGAGCCAAGGAATTGGTAGGTAGTGCTCGTGCCTCTTCTGTCTGGTGGAGCAAAACTACTGCATACCCTGCCTTTCCCTTTCCTTCTAGGACAAAACAGCTGCCATCTGTGAAACAAATAACATCTGGATTGTTTCTAGGCTGGTGAGAGAGATCGGGGTGAGGGTTAGAGGAGATGCATAGAAATTCAGAGCAGGAATGGAATGAATCACAAGTCCTCCGCTACACTGGAAGGAAAGTGGCAGGATTTAAGGTCCCACAGACAAAAATAGTAACATAAGGATTTTCCAAAACTAGGGTCTGGTAGAATGAAAGTTGGTTATCAGAAAGCCAGTAGGGACCCTTCATTTGTAGGAGTCCTGGGATCTAATGACTAGTATATGCCTTCATTGGAGCCCCAAGAGTCAGTTTAAAGGCTTCTTTTAAAAGAAGCCTTTTAGCTCAAAAACAGGATGGCCACCTGCACGCTGTGATGTCTAGCCTCTTATACATGTAGGCCAAGTTGAGGAGTTCTAAGGCTGGGTGGGGCCTGAGCGAGTAGAGTCTTAAATTAATGGAAAGCTTTTTGTTGACTTTACCCCCGTTTTAAAGGGAGAAATCCTCCCAGCCTTTGAAGCTATCTTGAAGGGCTTGTGCAATGAGGCCATAATTAGGTATCCAGATTCTGCTATGCCCACTTAGGCCAAGAAAGACCCTCAGTTGTTTTCAGGTGCTAGGTTTCGGGAGCTGAGTCATGGCCTGGACTCTGTCTAGAGAAAGGCCCCATTTCCCAGCAGTAAGGACCAAGCCCAATAATGTACTTCTTGTTTGACTAGCTGAGGCTTAGACTAGGAAACCTTATGTCCCCATGTAGCCAAGAAATTTAATATCTGAATAGGATGCAAGACAGATGGTTTCTGATTTGGGGAACAATTAAGTAAATCATCTACGTACTGAAGCAGTGCCCCATCTTTCAGCTGTAAGTAAAGTCCTCAGCCAGGGCCTGACCTAATAAATGGAGGCTGGCTCTGAATCCCTGCAGTAGGACAGTCCAAGTTAGTTGTTGGGACTGGCCTTCAGAGAATGTCCATGCAAAGACAAAAAGAAATTGGGACTTTATGTCCAGTGGGATGCAAAAGAATGCGTCCTTTAGATGTAACACAGTAAATTGTGCAGAATCCACAGGAATTGTCCCCAAAAGGATATATGGATTGGAGGCAACAGGGTAGTGGAACTACTGCTTCATTAATAAGCTTAAATCTTGGACTAGTCTATAGAAGTTGTCTGTTTTCCTGACTGCTAGTACAGGGGTGTTACAGGGGGAACTAGTGGATTTAAGAAGCCCATGAGGAAGGAATTTAGAAATTATAGGCTGAAGCCCAGCCCTTGCCTCAGGCCTTAGGGCGGCGTGTACTACTTCTGGTGGGGAAATTTTGAGGGATCTTTAAGGCTAATGAGAACTGGGGTAGCGTTTTTAGCCCAGCCAGAAACCCTGGTGTTCCAGACTGCTGGGTTATTTTGACTCTCTCATGTAGGGATGAGAGTACTTCAGATGGTCTTTAGTTTGCGTAACTAATATTTGGAGGGGTGGTCTAAGGACAGGATTTTCCCTGTCCCAAAAAAGTTCCTTAAGACAGGAACTATTTTGGTTCCTAACAATTGGAGAAGATCCTTACCTAGAAGAGGAGTTGAGCAAGACAGGAATGAATGAAATAATATCCATTCCAGAAACAGCCCAAGGAGGAGTGAAATTCTTAGTGTTGGCTTTCCTGCCAAACCCAGGACAGTGCAAGTCTGGAAGGAAAAGGGTCTGGAGAAGGCTATAAGGACAGAGTAGGTGGCCCCATTATCCAATAAAAAGGTTATTGTCCTACCTGCCACATCCATGCATCCCCTAGGCTCCAGTCCATTAGTGGTGACTTTTTGAGGTGGGTCTGACTGGGGAGGGCAGCTTCAGTCCTGAGTTACCATCTGCAAAGCATTCGCAGCCTAAGGCCCAGGGGCCCTTTGGCTGAAGGGACAGAGAGTTGCCCAGTGCCCTGCAGTCCTACATTTTGTAGCAGGGTGTTTGAGGAGATTTATTAGGACACTCCTTTGCCCAGCAACCCTGCCTTTCAGCCCATGTGACAAATAGTATTTTTTGGAGCAAACTGTGTAGGGCCTGCAGGATGTGACTGTTAATGCCCCACAAGTGCCACTAAAACTTGGTCATGCTAGTCTCCTTCCGTTTCTCCTTCTCCTGAGCCCTGGCCTCCCTTTCCTGGTCGCAGTTGTAAAAGACTGCATTGTGGTCAGCATTTCATCCAATGAAATCCCAGGTCCTTTGAGAAACTCTTGTAACTTTTTCCTAATGTCAGAAGCAGAAATTGGATTAAAAATTTGTCTTTAATATTACTTGTCCCTTGTAAGACTCTAGATCTAGATTAGTATTTTTAATGAGAGCTTCCCTCAGCCTTTCCAAGGAGGTAATAGGATTTTCATCCAGGCCTTGGGTAATGGCAGACACCTTAGAATAACTAATGGCCTTTTGGTGCCCTGCCTTGAGTCCTGCCTTAATACAGAGTAAGAAGTAGTCCTTTTTCCATTTTTGGTAATTGCTACTCATAGTAATCCCACTCAGGGTCCATGGATGGGACTGCTGTTTCTCCTTTAGGGTATTTGTTGTCACACAGATGTAAATTGTCAGCAAATTTTCTGACCTCTTTACTTTTTCCTGCTGAATGTCTGACAAAATTTGTCCCAGAACTACCATCAAATCTTTCAAGAGTAGTTCATATGCTAAAGTAAGGTGCTGTAAAGTATCTGTGTATTTTTCTGGGTTGTCCAAATAGTTCCCAAGGTCAGTTTCGATTTGTCTGAGCTCAACAAGGAAGAAGGGTTTGTTGTATTTGTCAGGGCCTGAATTCTCCTGCCATTTCTATTAGGGGCAAGAGCTTAGTTGTCAGAACAGTTTTAGGGTCAGGAGAAGCAGGGGCCATAGGTTGTGCTGGTGATCCCAGGTACAGAGATAGTGAAGAAGGCAGTGAAAGGGCCTTCTCTAGAGCCTCTGGGACTGGGATTGGTTCAGTGAGCATTTGGGGATCAGTAAGCGTTCCATTAGTAGGGCTGATTTTATACTTTTTAACATAAATCTCCACAGCCCCTCAAATAGAGAAATGCTTGTGCATAAGGAAGCTCTTACCATTTTCCAAGATGTTTACAAAAGAGGCTGAGTTGTAGAATTGTGTTAGAGGTTAGGGTCTGATTAAGGGGCCAAACCTCCCCATCCCCTAGTTGGTATTGGGGCCAAGCTGTGTTAAGAAAGATTAGTCAGCTTTTGTTTAAATTTTGAGGATCAAACTGGGACCAATTACAAAGGATGTATCTCAGGGGGGTGCCAGTGGGAATGGGCTCTTAATTCCCCATCTAGAATAGGGAAAAACATTGTAAGATTAGGGAGTCCAGTGCTCTGGGGTCTAATCTGCTAGTTCTGGCATTCCAGAAACACTTGAGTGCTGGGGTGAGGGGAGTTGCCCTGGGAGGCTTGGTAGTGGCAAGATTCCCCCTACCCCACAAGACAGTGGCAAACCTATCCCACCCATTTCCTGGATTTCTGGGGGTTGAAAAAGTCCTGGTAGTTCCAGTGCTGTTTGGGGTGACAAAAAAGGCTTGGCCAGGGGTAGGAAATTATAGAGGGCTAATGGGCTCATGCAAGCCTTTGTTCCTCCACCTCCTGGTCTGCTGGTATTAGCATTATCCTCTGCTAGGCAGTAGCGATAAAAAAGAGCACCTAGCTTGAAAACAAACAGCAATTACTCTGTAGCAGAATAGACACATGGGTGGTAGAGATGTAGAGTAGCTAGAAAAGGAAGGTCAAAGTGTTGAGTGTGGTAAATTTGAACAAAAGGCATAGTTAAAAGAAAGAGGCCTAAAAAGGCTGGAAATCTCAGAAGAAGGTTAAATACTTGCTTTCTCCTCCTCAGAACTAAACCTAATTTAACCTTATTTCTCCATTGGGCATGTTTAGAGGCAGAAAAGACTTTGAAGAATTTGTGTAGTGAGTTCAAGTGTACTGCTTGTGAGTGGGGCTCCCAAAGGCTGTCACCCCTTTGGTCATTCCCATGTTCTCGGTGTCTGGCTGATATAGACAGCCAGGGTGGACCAGAGTGCTGGGTGACAACCCCTTATTTTACACATCCCCAGGCAAGCCAGACTTACATTACACCCCTGTGAGGTCCCTGCGAGTCTTAGAGACTGACCCCAGACACCCATGCAAGGCCCCCAGTCATACAGCAGCATTGCTGGTGAGGTTGTACTCTCTGTGTTCCAAATGGCTGGAGATAAAGGGTGCAATCCAAGTCACTGCACAGAAATGTTGTGGGAGGCTTGGTTCTTCTTGCAGGCACAATAAAGGATTTAAAGATCAGATGATGCAGCAGTAGGTAAACACGACTTACCTCCTAGCCAAACCACAGCAAAAATTACAACTAGACTACAAGATAACTATCACCCAGAACCATCAGAAAATTGAGCTATATGGAAGGCCAGCAGCCAAGGAATTAAAGAAGTCACATTCATTTTAATGGGTAGGAGGGACAGAGACATGGAGATACAGAATGGGCCAGCCCCACATCCATATTTGGTGGATAAAAATTGGGAGGGATATCTCAGGAGTGAGGGATTCCAGCACCACACCAGACCATCCAGCCCAGTGTTCCAGTGCCAAAAAGATAAGCCCACATAACTTCTGTCTGTAAAAACCAGTGAGGTTGGGGTGGTTAGAGAAACTGCAGTTTTTCAGGCATCTCCTCTTAAATGGCCCTCAACGGACAAAAAACTTACTCAGACTCACTCCTTTGGAGCACCAGCACTGGGCAGCAGCTGGAAGGGCACCAGTAGCATATAGGAAAAAAGTGAAATGTCTGGCATCAGGGTGAGTACTAGGGACAGCTTCCTGGACAAAACTCCAGAGGCCATACAGTGATGATTGTTCCTTTTCTGAGTCCACCCACACACAAAGCCCAGAGCACTAGCACCATATCTGAGACTTCATCACTCTGGTTCCATGGTTCTTCCACCCTGGTGATTACTTAAGGCTCCTCTCCATCCAACGTACAGGTGCACTTTTAACATTAGGGCATGCTACTAAAACTGGGAGACAGAGAAGCTCTACATAATTCATAGAAACAAACACAGAGAGGCTATCAAAATGAGGAGACAAAGAAACATGGCCCAAATGTAAGAACAGAACAAAACTCCAGAAAAAGAACTACATAAAATGGAGATAAACAATTTTACCATATACAGAATTGAAAACATAGGTTATAAGAATCTTCAAGGAACTCATTGGGTGCTTCAACAACATAAAAAAAGACCCAGGCAGAAATGAAGGTTACACTAAGTGAAATAAAGAAAAATGTACATGGAATCAACAGTGGAGTGGATGAAGCCAAGAATCAAATCAATGATCTGGAACATAAGGAAGAAAAAAAATTGATCAGACAGCAAGAAGAAAGAAGAATAAAAAACAGTGAGGATGGTGTTTGGAGAATCTGGGACAATTTCAAACATACTGACATTCAGATCATAGGGGTGCCAGAAGGAGAAGAGAAGAGCAAACAATTGAAAAGTTATTTGCTAAAATATTGAAAGAAAACTTCCCTAATTTGGTGAAGGAAAAAGACATACACGTCCAGGAAGTACAGACAGTCCCAAACAATAGGTCAAAGAGATCCACACCAAGACACATCGTAATTAAAATGCTGAAGGTTAAAGACAAAGAGAGACTCTTAAAAGCAGCAAGAGGAAAGTAGTTGCCTACAAGAGTGCCCCCTTAAGACTGTCAGCTCACAGTTCACTTCTCAAAAGAAACTTTGCAGGCCAGAAGGGATTGGCAAAAAATATTCAAAGTGATGAACAGCAAGCCATATAACTAACATTACTGTACCCAGCAAAGCTATCATTTAGAATTGAAGGAAAAGTAGAGAGATTCCCTGACAAGAAAAAACTAAAGGAGTTCATGACCACTAAACCAGCATTATATGAAATGTTAAAGGGTCTTAAGAAAAAAAATCATGAACAATAAAATGGTAACAACTACATATCCATCAACAATTTAATCTAAAAGATAAAACAAATAAACAGAATAGAAACAGAATTATAGAGAACATTTTGATGGTTACCAGATGGGAGGTGGGGTCAGGGGATGGGCAAAGAAGGTGAAGGGATTAAGGAGTACACATAGGGTCCTGGCTAGTGTGGTTCAGTGCATTGAGTGCTGGCCTGTGAACCAAAGGGTTGTCGGTTTGATTCCCAGTCAGGGCACATGCCTAGGTTGCAGGCCAGGTCATGTGGTGGCAAGGGGGAGGGGCGGGGGGTGCAAGAGGCAACCATACATTGATGTTTTCATCCCTCTCTTTGTCTCTCCCTTCCCCTTTCTCTAAAAATAAGTAAATAAAATTTAAAAAAGAGAAGAAGTGCAAATACATAGTTCTAGAATAGTCATGGGCATGTAAAGTACAGCATAGGAAATAGAGTAGCTAAGGAACACTTACATACATGAGCCATGGACAATGGTGTGGGGATTGCCTGAGGGAGTAGGGTGGCTGGGTGGAGGGGGGAAAAGTTGGGACAACTTTAATAGCATAATCAAAATAGGATTTTTCAAAAATCTGAGAATTTGGAAATGAAACATTTTACAGGTAGTGTAACTAATTCAGAATGCCATTTCATGTAGCCTTTACTTCTCACTCAAACTTGAATGTGGATACAAATCACCTCTAGAGTTTGATGGCAGAAGTGGATTTGTGCAGGGACCTAGGATTTTGCATTTGTAACAAACTCACTTGATTGTGATTTAATGGACTATACTTTGATTAGCAAGGCCTATACTGTTTATAGTAAATTATTATAAAAGTAATGTTTTACATTTCTGTTCATATATTTATTATGTAGAAAAAGAAACACGTCTTTTTATCCCACACCAGATCCAGTCCCTAGGGATAATTCTCAACAAGTTCTACATCCTTCTAAATTTTTTTTGGCACATTCTATATATCATAGATATTTTACTTTGACAAATCTTTTACACATAAGTAGAATATTGTACAGTGCTTGATAGCTTGCTTTTTTTCTTAACTAAGTCATATCATGCTTATCTTTCCATGATAGTGCATATAGATCAAATTTCTTCTTGGTTTTTTAATTACTGCATAATATAGGGCACCTCAGATACTCTTCTGTTACAGACCACCACAATGAATATTGCAGTAAAGCAAGTGAAATGAATTTTTGTTTTCCTGGAGCATATAAAAGTTATATTTATATGTGGTGGGACACCCCCCCCCCCCAAAAAAAAAAATCCAGAATTATCTTCTGGGTGCCTTGTAGTACAGGGTTCAGGCTTCCCTTGCTAGGTGAGTTTTCTTGGAACCCATCTGTATTAGTGTACTAGCTGGCATTGTTGTGAGAGGCTGCTTTTTGCTTCAGTGAAATTTTTATGAAGTCCCTTCCAACACATTTTCTCATTTTGGGATTGGTGATTTATGAGTGTACCTGTCCACACAGTGAGCTAAGTATTCAGCAGTTTTTGACCAAAAATGGCATGACCCCAGTGCCCTACCCTCCCTAATCACCAGATTTCTCCCTAAGTGACTGCTTTTTTGTTTCCTTGGATGAAGAAAGTCCTCAAAGGGAAGCATTTTGCCAATGTGGAAGAGATGAAACAACAACAACAAAAAAAAAACAGCAGAAACACTAAAAGGTGTCAAAATCAGTGACTTTGAAAACTTTTTGCGCAGTGGAAAAAACATCTTGATAGGTATATTGCAGCAAATGGAGAATACTTTGAATGTCACTGAAGTTGAAACATGTAAGAATACACAATTTTTTATAAATGAATGCTGCTATTTTTCAGGCACTTTTCACACTATGCTGCAGTCCATTAAGTATGCAGTAGCATGTGTCTAGAAAACACAAAGTGCATACCTTAATTAAAATATACGCTGTAGCAAAAATTAAAAATAAAAGTACTTTGTAAATAACACTGCAATGAACATAGGGGTGCTTATGTTATTTTGAATCAGTGTTTTGAGTTTCTTTAAATATATTCCCAGAAGTGGATCACTGGGTCCAAAGGCAGGCCCACTTTTAATCTTTTGAGGTATTGCCATATTGTTTTCTACACTGTCTGTACCAGTCTGCATTCCCACCAATAGTGCAAAAGATTCCCCTTTCTCCACATCCTCCCCAGCACTTTTTTTTTGTTTTGTTTTTGAGTTTTTTAATATCTTTTATTGATTATGCTATTACAGTTGTCCCATTTCCCCCCTTCACTCCCCTCCACCCTGTACACCCTCTCCCACCCATATTCCCCCCCCCCTTTATTTCATGTCCATGTGTCATAAGTTCTTTAGCTTCTAAATTTCCCATACTATTCTTACCCTCCCCCTGTCTGTTTTCTACCTACCATCTGTGCTACTTATTCTCTGTACCTTTACCCCTTCTCTCCTCCTCCTACTCCCCTGTTGATAACCCTCCATGTGATCTCCATTTCTGTGGTTCTGTTCCTGTTCTAGTTGTTTGTTTAGTTTGTTTTGCTTTTGTTTTAGGTGTGGTTGTTAATAATTACGAGTTTTCTGGCATTTTACTATACGTGGTTTTTTTTCTTCTTTTTCTTAAATAAGTCCCTTTAACATTTCATAAAATAAGGGCTCGGTGATGATGAACTCCTTTAACTTGACCTTATTTGAGAAGCACTTTATCTGCCCTTCCATTCTAAATGAAAGCTTTGCTGGATAGAGCAATCTGGGATGTAGGTCCTTGCCTTTCATGACTTGGAATACTTCTTTCCAGCCCCTTCTTGCCTGTAAGTTCTCTTTTGAGAAATCAGCTGACAGTCTCATGGGAACTCCTTTGCAGATTACTGTCTCCTTATTTCTTGCTGCTTCTAGGATTCTCTCCTTCATTTTTACCTTGGCTAATGTAATTATGATGTACCTTGGTGTGTTCCTCCTTGGGTCCAACTTCTTTGGGACTCTCTGAGCTTCCTGGACTTCCTGGAAGTCTAGTTCCTTTGCCAGATTAGGGAAGTTCTCCTTTATTATCTGTTGAAATAACTTTTCCACTTGTTGCTTGTCCTCTTCTCCTTCTGATACCCCTATAATTTGGATGTTGGAATGTTTAAAGATGTCCTGGAGGTTCCTAAGTTTCTCGTTTTTTTGAATTCTTATTTCTCCATTCTTTTCTGTTTGGTTGGTTGTTTCTTCCTTCTGGTCCACTCTATTGTTTTGAGTCCCAGTTTTCTTCCCATCACTATTGGTTCCCTGTGCATTTTCCTTCATTTCTCTTATCATAGCGTACATTTGTTCCTCTAATTTGGGACCAAAATCAACCAATTCTGTGAGCATCTGATCACCAGTGTTTTGAACTGTGCATCTGATAGGTTAGCTATCTCTTGGTTGCTTAAAAGGATGGGTTCTGGGGCTTTGATTTGTTTTTCTGTTTGAGCCATCTCTCTCTCTCTCTTTTTTTTTTATTGGTCTGGTCTCACCTGTTACTGTAAGGGGTGGAGCCTTAGGTGTTCACCAGAGCAGGGCACCCCAGTCACTGGGTTGTGATGTTGTATGTGGGGGTGGGGTCGAGAGGGAACAAGGGTGATTGCTCCATTCTCTGTGGGACCTCAGTCCCCTCTGCTGCTTCCCCCAAGCAAACTGGCACCACACGGTGCCAATTCCCGTGTGGGTGGGCTTGTGCACATCGTGGGACCCTCCAAGGACCTCCCTTGTGAGTCTGGGTGTCTCTCCATGCATCTCAACTCCCACAGGTGTCCTCAATCAGTGTGTCGCGAGGCTCTATTTCTCAGCGCTGTGATCCTGGGTTTCATGTACTGCCTTGCTTTACAATCGCCACCTCACTGGGTCTGCCAGTTGCCACCTGCCACCCCTGGGCCTGCCAGCTGCCGCCTGCACACTCAGGGTCCACCCGCTGTGGTCTTGCGTGCCCTGGATGCCTTACTCGCCTGGTCCCACCGCTCTCTGCTCTCTGCACCGCAACCGAGCCTGGCTGCTCATCTCCAGCCCTCCTACTGGTCTGGATGCATGGGTCTAATTCAACTTCTTGGTTGTCCAACTTCCATTCAGATCAATTTTCTGTCATTTCTGAATGTTATTCTGTTTCTAAATTGTTGTTGTCCCTATCTTGGTTGTGCGTGGAGGTACAGTGCTTCCACCTATGCCTCCATCTTGGCCGGAAGTCCTTGTGCATTTTTTAAAATTTATTGATGATAGCCATGCTGATCAGTGTGAGGTAGTTATTTCATTGTGGTTTTACTGTTCATTTTTCTGATGATTAGTAACACTGAGCATCTTTTCGTATGCCTGTTAGCCATCTGTATATTTTGTCTTCAGAGAAGTGCCTATTCATGTCCTTTGCCCATTTTTTAATTGGATTGTTTGAAAGCAGCCAGTGTTCATTAGTACATGAGTAGATAAAACAATTATGGGACATTTCTACAATGGAATACTAGTTGCCCGTAAAAAGGAAGAAAATTTTATCCTTTACAGCAGTAGGGATGGACTTGGAAAAACATGCTAAGTGAAATAAGCCAATCAGAGAAAGACAAATACCACATGTTTTCACTCATATGTGGAATCTAATGAACAAGCTGAGCTTACAAGCCAGAGACAGACTCATAGATAGAGAGCAGGTTGACAGCTATTATGGGGGTGGTTAGTGGGTGGAGGGATGTAGCAAAAAAAAAAAAAAAAGGAATTTGTTGTGAACAACAATGTGGTGATTGCAGAAGAGGGAATAAAGGAGATAAATGGTAGTGGAAAAATAACAATAAGAAATTAAAAAATACTTTGTTGCTAAAAAATGCTAAGTGTTATCTAAGCCCTGATCGAGTTATAATCTTTGCTGGTGGTGGTTCTTGCCTCAGTGTTGATGGCTGCTGTCTGGTCAGGGTGGTAGTTGTTGAAGTTGGGTGGCTGAGGCAATTTCTTGAAATAAGACAGCAGTGAAGTTTGCTACATCAATCAGCTCTTCCTTTCATGAATGATTTCTCTATTGCATGCAACTCTGTTTGGTGGCATTTTACCCAGAGTAGAACTTTTTCAAAATTGGAGTCAATCCTCTCAAACCTGACTGCTCCTTTATCAACTAAGCTTATGTAATATTCTAAATCCTTTGTTGTCATTTCAACAGTCTTCAAAGCATTTTCACCAGAAAGTAGATTCCATTTCATGAAACCACTTTGTTTGCTTATCAGTAAGAAGCAACTTCTTATCTGTTAAAGTTTTATCATGAGATTGCAGCAGTTCAGTCACATCTTCAGGCTCCACTTGTAGTTTTCATTCTCTTGCTATTTCTACCACATCTATAGTTACCTTATTTTTGGACTATAAGATGCACCCCCCAAATTTGGGAGGGAAGGAGGTGCGTCTTATAGTCCAAAAGTAGTATACCTGGCTCACTCCTGGCGGGGGGAGTGGAGCAGGGTCACAGGTTATTAAATATTTTACCACATGTTTTACTTCAATTTTTTTTTTTCTCCTACTTTCCTCCTCTAAAACCTGGGTGCATCTTATGGTTTGGTGTGTCCTATAGTCCCAAAATATGGTACTTCCTCCACTGAAGTCTTGACTCCTCAGAGTCATTTATGAGGGCTGGAATTACCTTCTTCCAAACTCCTGCTAATGTTGATATTTTGACCTGTTTCTATGAAATGTGAATGTTCTTAATAGCATCTAGCATGGTGAATCCTTGCCACGAGGATTTTTAAAAAAGATTTTACTTATTTACTTTTAGAGAGAGGGGAAGGGAGAGAAAAAGAGAGGAAGAAAAACATTATTGTGTGGTTGCCTCTTGCATCCCCACCCCCCACCCCCCACCCCCCACGCCCCACAGGGGACCTGGCTTGCAACCCAGGTATGTACCCTGGCTGGGAATCGAACTGGTAACCCTTTGCTTTCCAGTTTGGCACTCAGTCCACTAAGCCACACCAGCCAAGCTTTTAATTTACTTTGCTAGATTTATCGGAGCAATCAACTGTCTATGACAGCTGTAGCCTTACAAAATATATTACATGCAAGTCAAAATTACTCCTTTATCCATGGCCTACAGAGTAGATGTTGTGTTAGCAAGCATGAAAATATTGTACATCTCCATCAGAGCTCTTCGGTGACCAGGTGCACTGTCATCAAGCAGTAATATTTTGAAAGGAATCTTCCTTTTCTGAGCAATAGGTCTCAACACTGGGCTTAAAATATTCAGTAAACTGTTATGCTCTTATCCAGCTTTATTATGCCATTTATAGAGCACAGGCAGAGTAGATTTAGTATAATGAAGGGCCCTAGGATTTTTTTGAATGGTAAATGAACACTGACTTCATGAGCTGCAAGAGAGTCAACCTATCCTGTTAAGCCTTGAAGCCAGGCATTGACCTCTATCTAGGGTTTCTAGCTAGGAAACCCTAGATGGAATCTTCTAATATAAGGCTGTTCTGTTTACATTGAAAATCTGTTAGCCACCATCATTAATTTTCTGAGCTAGGTCTTCTGGATAACTTGCTGCAGATTGCACATCACTTTCTACTTCATGTTGCACTTTTATGTTATGGAGGTGGTTTTGTTTTTCTTAAACTTCACGAACAGTGTCTACTGCTTTCAACTTTTCTTTGACAGAGTCCTCACCTCTCTCAGCCTTCATAGAATTGATGAGAGTTAAGGCATTTTCTAGATACAGCATTGGCTTAAAGGAATGTTGTAGCTTCTATCTAGATCACTAAAACTTTAGTGGCACTTGTAATTTTCTTTAAGAACTTTTGCTTTGCATTTGCAACTTGGCTGTTTAGCATGAGTCCTAGCTTGTGGCCTGTCTCAGATTTTGACATGTCTTCCTCACTAAACTGGATTATTTCTAGCTTTGATTTACAGTGAAAGATCAGTGACTCTTTCACTTGAATACTTTAGAGGCCACTGTAAGGTTATTAATTGGCCTACTTTTTATTTTTTAAAAATTTTTAATGCAATTGTATAGGAGATTGTTTGGTTTTTGTGTTCTTTAATCCTCTCTCAAGGATATGTTTTGTTTTGTTTTTTTTCATTGGCTTTTGGAAAGAGAGGAAGGGAGAGAGAAAAAAAAACAATGTGATAAACATGGATTGGTTGCCTCCTATATGCACCCCAGCTGGGCATCAAACCTGCAACATTTTGTACTCAGGATGACACACTCCAACCAACTGAGCCACCTGACCAGGGGTGGCCTAATTTTAATATTGTTGAGTATCCAATAGTAGGGAGAGGAAGAAAACCTGGGGAGGAGGGGCAGAGGGGAAAAAGGCCTATTGGTCAAGCAGTCAGAAGACACACATTTATTAAGTTCAGCATCTTATTTGGGAACATTTCTGTCATCTCAATTACAGTAGTTATATCAAAGATCACTGGTCACAGTTCACCTAAATAAATAGTAATAATTTAAAAGTTTGAAATATTGTTAAGAATTACCAAAATGTGACATAGAGACACAAAGTGAACGAACACTATTGGGAAAATGGCACCAATTGACTGGGTTCAACACAGGCTTGCCATAAACCTTCAATTTGTAAAATACGCTGTGTCTGTAAAGCACAATAAAGTGATGTGCCTGTATTGTACTAAGCTATGAGTATAGCATAATTTATAGGCAGTCTAGTCCTGGGATAATGTATGTTTTTGCTTAATTGTATTTTTATGTAATTCGTGTGTGCAATTTCTTATTCTTACCTACCTACACTTGCATATTTTTGTTGGGTAGATTCTTGTAAGTGGAATCTCTGGGTTTTAAGTCACGTGCATTTTAAATTTTAATTAATTCTGCGAAATTTCTTGCATACAATTTTATCAAAGATGCCAACTATCTCACATGTTATAGGCCACTTCCCTACACCTTTATCCCTGGATATTTTCAGTTTTTAAGGATGATTATTTTCTTGTTCTTTAGCCATTTGTGTGTATTTATAAACTGTTCATTTTTTTGGATTGTCTTTTATAGATGCATGTGTTTATTTACCTTTTATTGTAGGTGTTATAAATATTTCTGTAGAGAAGTTTTGTACTTTATGGCTTTTGAGTTTCTAATATTTTTTATGAATGTATTACAAAAATAGTTTATTAATTTTGGGCCATAAGCACTTCTCTTACAGAGCTCAGGAATTGCACTAGGTAGAGACATGTCCATTCCTTTTTTTAAAAAATATATTTTATTGATTATGCTATTACAGTTGTCCCATTTTCTCCCCTTCACTCTCCTCCCACCCACATCCCCCCCCCCCCTTTGGTTCATGTCCATGTGTCATACATATACGTTTTTTGGCTTCTACATTTCTCATACTATTCTTACCCTCCCCTTGTCTATTTTTTACCTACCATCTATGCTACTTATTCTCTGTACCTTTCCCCCTCTCTCCTCCTCCTACTCCCCTGTTGATAACCCTCCATGTGATCTCCATTTCTGTGGTTCTGTCCCTGTTCTAGTTGTTTGCTTAGTTTGTTTTTGTTTCAGTTTTATTTTTAGGTGTGGTTGTTAATAACTGGGACTTTGCTGTCATTTTACTGTACATGTTTTTTATCTGCTTAGATAAATCCCTTTAACATTTCATATAATAAGGATTTAGTGATGATGAACTCCTTGAACTTGACCTTATCTGAGAAACACTTTACCTGCCCTTCCATTCTAAATGAAAGCTTTGCTGGATAGAGCAATCTGGGATGTAGGTCCTTGCCTTTCATGACTTGGAATACTTCTTTCCAGCCCCTTCTTGCCTGCAAGATCTCTTTTGAGAAATCAGCTGACAGTCTGATGGGAACTCCTTTGCAGATTACTGTCTCCTTATTTCTTGCTGCTTCTAGGATTCTCTCCTTCATTTTTACCTTGGCTAATGTAATTATGATGTACCTTGGTGTGTTCCTCCTTGGGTCCAACTTCTTTGGGACTCTCTGAGCTTCCTGGACTTCCTGGAAGTCTATTTCCTTTGCCAGATTGGGGAAGTTCTCCTTTATTATCTGTTCAAATAACTTTTCCACTTGTTGCTCTTCCTCTTCCCCTTCTGGTATTCGTATAATTCAGATGTTAATAGATGTTTATATAATTCAGAACATGTGAAGATGTCCTGGAGGTTCCTAAGCCTCTCCTAATTTTTTGAATTCTTGTTTCTTCATTCTTTTCTGATTGGATGTTTGTTTCTTCTTTCTGGTCCACTCCATTGATTTGAGTCCCGCTTTCCTTCCCATCACCACTTATTCCCTGTGCATTTTCCTTTATTTCACTTAACATAGCCTTCATTTTTTCATCTGATTTGTGACCAAATTCAACCAGTTCTGTGAGCATCCTGATTACCAGTGTTTTGAACTGTGTGTGCATCTGATAGATTGGCTATCTCTTCTTTGCTTAGTTGTATTTTTTCTGGAGCTTTGGTCTTTTGTTTGGGCTTTTTGTCCTGATGCGCCTGTTATATACTGAGGGACTGAGCCTCACTATGGGATTGTGACGCTGTATGTAGGGGAGGGGTGCAAAAGGGAACAGTGGCACTTGCTCTGCTCTCTGCTGGCTTTGAGTCACTTCCCCCGCTTCCCACAAGGAAAGTGGGCCCTTCTGGTGCTGATTCCCAGGTGGGTGGGCTTGTGTATATTCTAGGACCCTGTGGGTCTCTCCAAGGGACTTTCCTGTGAGGCTGGGAGTTTCTCCCGTTGCTGCCTCAACCCCTGCAGGTGTTTTTCAGTCAGAGGCTTGAGGCTTTATTTCCCCCCGGTGGGACCCTGGGTTGCGCGGTCTGTCCTGCGCTCCCTTTTTTTCCACCTGGTTTATCTGCACACAAAGGTGGGGCCACCTGGTCCACCAGCTGCTGCCTTGCCTTGAGTCCTCTCTGCCCTGACTGCCCAACTCCACCCCTCCTACTGGTCTGGATGAATGTGTCTTGTCTAACTCCTTGGTTGTCAGATTTCCATATAGCTCAATTTTCTGGGTTTTTTTTTTTCTGGTTGTTTTTTTTGTTTTTAAATTGTTGTCCTTCTTTTGGTTGCATGAGGAGGCACAGTGTGTCTACTTACGCCTCCATCTTGGCCAGAAGTGAAGTCCATTCTTATGTAGGAAAATTGTTAAACAGTTTTTAAATGGAGTCTGTAACTTATTTAATTCTATTTCACGTCAAATTCTGATATGAATAAAAAGCTAGGCTTAGGAGGCTTTTCTCTTTATGTTAACTGAGGTTTTTAAAAATCCCCCTCTCTTGTATTCTGATATGGCTTGGAGTATGTCCTGCACTCCAGGCTTTTAAAAGCTCCTGATGATTTTAACGTGCTACCAAAGTTAAGAACTACTTGATCAAAGGATAGAGCATTAATAAGCCAACTGTCTCAGCTGGGACAACTGAAGACACACTTTTTTAAAAAATGTATAATCTTTTACTATTTTTTCCATTACCATTTAGTTCCCTTATACACCCCTCCCCCAGCAGTCACCACTGTGTTGTCTGTGTCATGAGCCCCTTTTCTTTTTTTAAAGTATTTTTTATTGATTATGCTATTAGTTTTCCCAATTTTTCCACCTTTATTCCCCTCTACCCTGCCCCCACAAACCTCCAGCATCCCCCCCCCCCTTAGTTCATGTCCATGGGTTGTACATACAAGTTCTTTGAGTCCTCTGTTTCCTATACCATTTTTTCTTTTTTAAAAATATATTGTTTATTTTTAGATAGGAGAAGGAAGGGAGAAAGAGAGGGAGAGAAACAACAGTGTGTGGTTGCCTCTTGTGGGCCCTCTACCCAGGACCGTCAGGTATGTGCAACCCAGGCATGTGCCGTGACTGGAAATCCAACCGGCGACCCTTTCATTCACATGCCAGCACTCAGTCCACTGAGACACACCAGCCAGGTCTTTTTTGCTCATCCCTCCATCCCCTAACCTCCCCTGACCCTTACTAGCTGTCATCTGTTCTCCATCAATGAGTGTCTCTATTTTGCTTGGAAGTTCAGTTTGTTCAGTAGATTTCACATATGAGTGAAATCATATGGTATTTGTCTTTTTCTGACTTATTTCATTTAGCATAATGTTCTCCAGGTACTTCCATACTGTTGCAAAGGGTAAAATTTTCTTTTTTTACAGCGGAGTAGAATTCCATTGTGTAAATGTCCCATAGTTGTTTTATCCACTCATCTACAGATGGATACTCAGGCTACTTCCATATCTTGGTGATTGTAAATAACGCTGCAGTTAACATAGGGATGCTTGTGTTCTTTTGAATTGGTGTTTTGGGTTCCTTCAGATATATTCCCAGAAGTTGGATCTCTGGGACAAAAGGCAAGTCCATTTTTAAATTTTTGAAGTATCTCCATACTGCTTTCCGCAGTGGCTGTACCCATCTGCATTCCCATCAACAGTGCAAAGGGGTTCCCCTTTCTCCACATCCTCGCCTGTACCTGCTGTTTGTGGATTTATTGATGATAGCCATTCTGACCATTGTAAGGTGGTATCTCATTGTGGTTTTAATTTGCATTTCTCTGGTGATTAGTGATGTTGAGCATCTTTTCATAAGTCTGTTGGTCTTCTGTATGTCCTCTTCAGAGAAGTGTCTATTCATATCCTTTGCTTGTGTTTTAATTGTTTTGTGTGTGTGTATGTGCCAGTGGTGTTGAGTTTTGTAAGTTCTTTATAAATTTCGGATATTAACTCCTTATCAGATGTATGGGCACATACATATGTTCTCTCTTTCTGTGGGTTGTTTTTTTATTTTGTTGATGATATCCTTCATTGTACAAAGCTTTTTAGTTTGATGAAGTCCCATTTGTTTATTTCCTTCTTTTGCCTGGGGAGATATATCCTATAAAAAATTTCTACAAGCACTGTCCAAAATTTTGCTGTCTGTGTCTTCTGCTATGAAGTGTCTGATCCATTTTGAATCTATTCTTGTGTGTGATGTAAGAAGGTGGTGTAATTTCATTTTTATGCACATATCTGTCCAATTTTCCTAACAATTGTTTATTGAATAAACTATCGTTAGCCCATTGTATGTGCCAGTGTCCTCTGTCCAGTACTAATTGACTATAAAAGTGTTGGTTTGTTTCTTGGCTCTCTATTCTGTTACATTGATCTGTGTGTCTGTTTTTATGCCAGTATTAGGCTGGTTTGATTACTATGACATTATAGTATAGTTTGATATTAGGTAGCATGATTCTTCCACCTTAGTTCTTCTTTTTCAGGATTGCTGTTGCTTGCAGAGCTTTTTGTGGTTCCATATAAATTTTTGAAATATTCTAGTTCTGTGAAATACATTATTGGAATCTTGATAGGAATTGTGTTGAATCTGTAGATTGCTTTGAGTGGTAGGGACATTTTAATGATGTTAATTCGTCCTAACCTTGAACATAGTATGTGCTTCCACTTATTTGTATCTTGTTCAGTTTTTTTCTTCAGAGTCATATAATTTTCTGAGTAATGTTGTTTTACATCATTGGTTGGGTTTGCTCCTAGGTATTTTATTGTTTTTGAAGCTATTGTGAATGGGATTGTTTTCTTGATTTCCCTTTCTGTTAGTTCATTATTGGCATATCAAAATGCAACTGATTTCTGAATATTAATTTTGTGTCCTACTTTACTGTATTCATTTATCAGTTCTAGTTGTTTCTTGGTGGAATCTTTGAGGTTCTTTATGTATAATGTCATGTCATCTACAAATAAAGACAGTTTTACTTCTTCCTTTCAAATTTGAAGGCCTTTTGTTTCTTCTTTTTGTCTGATTTCTATGGCTAGGACTTCCCATACTGTGTTGAGCAGGAGAGGTGAAAGTGGACATCCCTGTGTTGTTCCAGATCTTAAGGGGAACACCTGTAGTTTTTACCCGTTAAGTATGATGCTGGCACTGGGTGTGTCATATGTGGCCTTTATTATGTTTAGGTGTGTTCCCTCTATTCTGGCTTTGCTGAGAGTTTTTATCGTAAGTCAGTGCTGGATTTTATCAAAAGCTTTTCTTGCATCTGTTGATATAATCATATGCCATTTATCCTTCATTTTGTTTATGTTGTCAATCACATTTACTGATTTGCGAATGTTGTGCCATCCTTGCATTCCTGGACTAAATCTCACTTGATGGTGGTACATTGCTATAGTTGGTTTACTGATCGATTTGATACATTGCTGTAATCGATTTACTATATTTTGTTTACTGTATTTTAGCATGTATGTTCATAAAGGATATTGACTTATAATTTTGTTTCCTTGTAGTGCCTTTTATCTGGTTTTGGAATTCGCATAATGCTAGCCTCATAAAATGAGTTTGGGAGTCTTCCCTTTTCTTGAATTTTATGAACTAGTTTGAGGAGAGGTATTAATGCTTCTTGGAATGTTTGGTAAAATTCAGTTGTGAAGCCATCTGGTCCAGGACTTTTGTTTGTTGGGAGTTTTTTCATTACTGCTTCAATTTCATTTGGTGTAATCTATCTAGTTTCTCTGATTCTTCCTGATTTAGTCTTGAAAGATTGTATGTTTCTAGGAATTTCTCCGTTTTGTCCAGGGTTTCCTGCTTGTTGGCATGTAATTGTTCATAATATTGTCTTACAATCCTTTGTATTTCTGTAGTGTCAGTTGTTATTTTTCCTCTTTCATTTTTTATTTTATTTATTTGGGCCCTTTCTCTTTTTTTCTTGATGAGTCTGGTTTAAAGGTTTGTCAACATTGTTTATCTTTTGAACTAACCAGCTCTTGGATGCATTGATCTTTTGTATCTTTTTGTTTAGACTCTATTTCATTTATTTGTTTTGATCTTTATTATTTCTTTCCTTATACTCACACTGGGCTTTGTGGTTTGTTCCTTTTCAAGTTCACTTAAGTGTGATGTTAGATTGTTTATTTGAGCTTTTTTTGGCTTTTTGAGATAGGCCTATAATGCCATGAATTTGCTCCTAAGGATTGCTTTCCCAATGTCCCATAGATTTTGGATTGTTATGTCCTCCCTCATTTTCATTTGTTTCATCCTTATTTGTTTCAAGGTATCTTTTGATTTCTTCCTTAATCTTACTGTTGACCCATTTATTGTAATAACATGTTATTTAGTTCCCATGTCTTTTTGTGTTTTTCAGTGTTCTTCTTGAGTTAATTTCTAAGTTCATAGCATTGTGGTCAGAGGAGATGCTTGATAGGACTTCAGTGTTACTAAATTAGTTGAGACTTGTTTTGTGTCCTAGCATGTGGTCTATCCTAGAAAATGTTCCATGTGCACTTGAAAACTATGTATATTCTGCAGCTTTTGGGTGAAGTGTTCTGGGGATACCAAAATCCATTTGATGTAGTATCATACCCACTTTTTAAAAAATTCAGAAGCAGCCATGGCTGGTGTGGCTCAGTGGATTGAATGCCATCCTGTGAACTTAAAGGTCTCTAGTTCGATTCCCAGTCAGGGCTCATGCCTGGGTTGTGGGCTGGGTCCCCATTTGGGGGCTTGTGAGAGGATTGATATACCTCTTGCACATAGATTTTTCTCTCCCTTTCCTCCTTCCCTTTTCTCAAATATTAAATAAACAAAATCTTTTAAAAAGTTTCAGAACCAGAACTTTCAAAGCAAACACTGATTCTGTAATAGTAGAAGGTTATATTTTTCATATTATTAAAATATTATATTTCTAAAAATAAAAAAATATTATACTTCTGTAGTCATGTGGGGTTTCACATATATGTATATTTTACTTTCAGAACCCTCATAAGTATGAGGACTGTAGGTTAAAAACTTTGATTGGAAAATACAGTTTCTGACCTAAAACATTTGAATCAAAATTGCTGGTGGTGGACTACTGGTATTTTTAAAGTTCCTCAGGAGATTCTAATGTGTAGCCAGAATGAGGAACCATTGTTTTAGAGTTTGTAACTAGAGAAGGTTTGAAATTATAGGTTCTTTTGTTGTCCTAAAAGTTAAATGTACTGCTGCTAGTATTAGTTTTCTAATTATAGTTATTTTGCTCATTAACTGTTTTTGCTTCGATTGTTTATAGCTTAAAAAAATGAGAGATACCAGTAAAAACAGGGTGAAGAGGTTTATTTTTCAACCAAGGGTATGGGTATGAATGGGCTTTCCACTAAACTAATTACAAATTTTGGTGGCAAACACAGGTGGATTTCTCTCTTCACCAGGCACCTACCTAATGCAGTTAAATCAGAATTTTTTAAAAAATTTCTATCGCCCTGGCTGGCGTAGCTCAGTGGATTGAGCGCGGGCTGGGAACCAAAGTGTCCCAGGTTCGATTCCCAGCCAGGGTACATTCCTGGGTTGCAGGCCATAACCCCAGCAACCGCACATTGATGTTTCTCCCTCTCTCTCTCTCTCTCTCTCTCTCTCTCTCTCTCTCTCTCTCTCTCTCTCTCTCTCTCTCTCCCCCCCTTCCCTCCCTAAAAATAAATAAATAAAATCTTAAAAAAAAAAAAAAAGATCGCTTCTCGGCCTTTTGGCTAAGATCAAAAAAAAAAAATTTCTATCCAGTTATCTTTTTAGCTTTTGATATGCTTGGGTCCTGTCCATTCCTTTTTTTTTTTTTTTTTAACTTATTTTTATTTTTATAGAGAGGGGAAGGAGAGGAGAGAGGGATAGAAACATCAATGTATGGTTCTGTCTCGCACATCCCCTGCTGGGGACCTGGCCCACAATCCAGGCATGTGCTCTGACTGGGAATCAAATCAGCAACCCTTTGGTTTGCAGGCCAGAGCTCAATCCACTGAGCTACACCAGCCAGGGCCTAAATCAGAATCTTTTGAGGTGGTGCTACAGCATACATTTTTTTAAACTTCCTCTAATAATATCCAGATCTTATCTTATCTTGGGTCAAGTTACTTAATCTCCTCTGTAAAATGCAAATAATGCCTAGCTGCATTAAGTATTGATGTGAGGATTAAATGAAATATATGTAAATTACCTGGCACTAAATAACTTCACTTCTATGCTCATTGTACTTTTAACAGTCAGATCTCCATTATAGGTGCTCCGGTACAGGTAGATTGCTTTTATAATTTAATGTTTTAAATTGATATACAATAAAATGTGTACTTTTTGGTTCATAATTCCATAAATTTTGACAAATGCCTGGAGTTGTATAACCACCACCACAATCAGAACAGTTTTATCATATCACCTTCTGTATAATTCCCTCTTTCTTCCTGGTTTGTTCAAACCATTCCCCCACCATTAACCCCTGGCATCCAGAGATTTGTACACTATTGGTATAGTTTCCTTTTTCCACCATGTCCCATAAAAAAAGTCATACAATATGTATATAGCCTTTTGAGTCTGGCTTCTTTCACTGATTATTTGCATTTGAGATTATTTGTATTGTTGTATGTATCAATAGTTCCGTTTATTACTGAGTAGTATTGTGGGGACATGTACCATAGTTTTTACATACCCTGGTTACGGAACATTTGAGTTGTTCCCAGTTTTTGCCAGGTACATATAAAGTTGTTAACAAACTTCCTTGTGTAGGTTTTTGGATAAACATAGGTTTTCATTTCACTTGGGTCATTTCCTAATAGTGAGATACTGGGGTTGTATTAAGTATATGTTTAACTGTAAGAAACTGCTTAACTTTTTTTTATTGGGTCTGCTCTTTGTATTCCCACCAGCACTGTATGAGAGAGAGAGTTCTAGTTACACCATGTATTCTGTAACACTTGGGTTTGTCAGATTTCTCTTCCTACATACATTCTAATAGGCTTGTAGTGGTATCATTGTGGCTTCATTTTTTTGTATCATTAGCTATTCAGCTAATGATGTTGAGCATCTTTTCATGTGTTTTTTTATGCCTATGAGATTTTTCCTCTGTGAAGTATATTTTGAAATTATTTTCTTGGTAAAGATTTTATTTATTTTTAGAGAAAGGGGAATGGAGGGAAAAAGAGAGTGAAATATCAATGGGTGACAGCACACACCCCAACTGGAGACTGGGCTGGCAGCCCAAGCATGTGCCCTGACTGGGAATATTCATGTGAATCTATTTCTGGCTTTTGTTCTATTACTTTGACCCTGTATATCTGTTCTTTTGCCAGTACTGCAGCTTCATAGTATTTTTTGAAATCAGGTGGTGGTCTTTTCAAAATTATTTTGGTGATTCCATGTAAATTTTAGAATCATTTTGTTGAAATCTATCAAAAAATCCATCTGGGGCTTTGATTAGTATTCAGCTGAATATATAGATCAATTTGGGAAGAATTAATATTTTAACTACCATAGGCTGTTTGGATTCACAGGTTTTGCATCCACAGATTCAATCAACCAAGGTTCAAAAACAGTATTTTTAATCCTTGGTTCGGGATCTGTGGATGCAGGGAGCAGATTATATGCATTGTTATATACCAGGGTACTTGAGCATCATCAGATTTTGTGGGTGGTCCTGTAACCAATTCCCCATGGATGCTGAGGGACCATTGTATATTGAGTTTCCAAATACATAAAGATGGTATATCCACTCCTCCATTTATTTTAGGTTTTTAAAAATTTCCTTTACTTTGTAGCATACAGATACTTAACATATTTTGTTAAATTTATACTTTAATATTTCATTTTAAAGCTGTTGTAAATGGTACTTTAATTTTTTTAAATTTCCAGTTATTAATTGCTACTATATAAATATACAGCTGAGTTTTTAAAAATATGTATTATTGCTTTTTTTATTCTGAGACCTTGCTAAACTCATTTATTAGTTTCAGTAAATTTTTTGTATGTCCATGGAATGGTCTACATAGACAATCATGTTATCTCTGTTTGGAGACAGCTTAATTTTTTCCTTTCTGACTTCTATGCCTTTTACTTCTTTTTCTTGTCTTATTGCGTTTGTGAGACTTCCAGTGCAATGATGAATAGAAGTGGTGAAGATGGACACCCTTGCCTTGTTCCATATGTTAATGGAAAAGCATAGTTTTTCATCATTAAGTATAATAGCTGTAACTTTTACTAATCTGAAGAGAAACTACAGAATTAGCTATAACTTTCAGATTAACAAATTGAGGAAGTTCTTTTCTCTTCCTAGTTTGCTGAGAGGTTTTATGAGACTGGATGTTGAAATCTGTCAAATGCTTTTTTGCATCCTATTTATATGATATTGTGGTTTTTCTTCTTTAGGCTGTTAGTATGGGCAATTAATATTGATTTTTTTTTTTCAATGTTTAACCAGCCGTTCATACTGGAATAAATCCCACACTTTGCTGTGGTATATTTATCCTTTTTTATATACTGCTAGATTAGATTTCTTAATGTTTTATTGAGGAATTTTACATTTTCATATGGTAGTTTATCTGATTTTTATATTAGGGTGATGGAGGTTTTTTTAAAAAAATATTTTATTTAGTTTTGGAGAGAGGGGAGTGGAGGGAGAAATAGAAACATCAATGGGTAAGAGCACACACCCCAACTGGAGACCTGGCCTGCAACCCAGGCATTTGCCCTGATTGGGAATTGAGCCACTGACCTTTCAGTTTGCAGGCTGGCGCTTAGTTCACTGAGACACACCAGGCAGGGTTGATGTAGGTTTGATAATAGTAATTGGGAAGTGTTCCCTTCTTACACCTCCTCCCCCATAGAGATTTTTGTAGAATTGATATTTTGGTTCATTAAATGGCTTTACATGACTGATACCATTTCAGTCTTGAGTTTTCTTTGTAAAAAGGTTTAACTACACATTTGGTTTGTTTTACAGATACAGGAATATTTGTGTTGTCTGTTTCCTCTTCAGTGAATTTTAATAGTGTCTCTTAAGGAAATTGGTCTGTTTTATCTAAGTTGTGAATTAATGAGCAAAAAGTTGTTTGTAGTGTTCTTTTATTATTTATTATTTTTTTTAGAGAGAGGGACAAAGAGAGGGAGGGAAACATCCATGTGCCATGTACCAGAGACACATCCATCGGTTGCCTCTCACAGGCCCCCAGTCAGGAACCTGGCCTGCAGCTCAGGCATGTGCAGTGTCCACATGTGCGGAAGACCGGTAATAAACCAGCTACCTTTCGATTTGGCCAGTGCTCAATCCACTGAGCTATACCACTCAGGGCTTATTATCCTTTCAATGTCTATAGGATCTGTACTGATAACTTCCTCCTTTCATTTATGATATTGGCCATTTGTGTTTTTCTTTTTTATCTTGATTACTCTTTGCTAGAGTTCTGTTGATTTCAGTACTGGCTTTTGGTTTTACTGATTTTTTCTTGTTTTTCTGTTTTCAGTTTCATTGATTTCTCTTTTTTTTCTTCTGCTTGATGCAGTTTTTCTTTGCCCCTTTGTAAAAGCATTTGTAACTTTTTAAAACATAACCATTTAATGCAATAAACTTCTCCCTAAACAATGATGGCTACATTCCCCAAGTTTTGATATGTTGTATTATTTTCTGCAGGTCAAGATGTTTTGTAATTCCCTTCACGACGTCCTCCTTGATCCCCTTGGGTTATTAGAAGATGATTTAATTTCCAAATAGTCTGTCTGCTTGTTCATTGGATTACTAAGAAGTAGTGTTGAAATTTCCAAGCGTAATTATGGGTTTGTCTATTTTTCTTTCATTTCCATCAGTTCTTGGTTTATTTATTAGGCTTTGTTGTTAGGTGCATACATTTAAGATTATATTTTCTTGGTGAATTGACCTTTTTAATCTGTATATTATTACATTGTAAAATGGTTTATTGTGGGCAATATAGTTTTGCCATTTAGGAAAACACTAAGCTATCTCTTTATTTTATTCAGCAGTATTTCATTTTTTTTAAAAATCAGTTGTAATTGACAAATTTCAGGTGTACAACATAATGATTCAATATTTATATATCAGATGTCTTTTAAAATTTTTTACTATTTACATTTTAGTCTAATTATTGATGCAGCTGGATTTAGAACTTCTAATTATTTCTGTTTCTCCTTTCCTTTCTTCTTTTGGATTGAAGTATTTTAAACATTCCACTTCACATATCTTGGCTTTTTAAGCCATATCTTTTGGTCTTTTTAGTGATTCCTCTAGGGATTATAATAAAATATTTGACTTCACATTCTACTTAAAATTAGTATTTTACCACTCCAAATTGGTATTTACCACTCCTATACTTATAACTATATAGATGATTTTTCTCTCAGTCCCTTTGTATGTCATATGTGTTACAGCTATACGCATTTAACCCTTTCCCTGCCATGACATGTTACAATTTTTGGTTTCAGCAGTTTTATGTATATTTTCAAGAACTTGAGAGGAATAATGTATAACATTTACCTATTTAACTCTTTTGCTATTGTTTCTCCTTTCCTGAAGATCCAAGTTTCCCTCTGGTATCATTTCTCTTCTACCTAAAGAACTTTTTTTAGCATTTCCTTAGAGGAAGCAGGTCTGCTGGCAGTGAGCTCTCCTAGGTGTCTTTTGTTTGGGAATATCTTTGTCTTCATTCCTGAATGTAGAATTCTATGCTGGCAAGACCCTGAGAAACTGTTCTTTAAATAAATGTTTTCTGTTAGCATTGGATAATTTCTGTTCACTCCTTTTTGCTATCGAGCCCATCCAATGAACTTGTTTTTTAGATATAAAATTTCTCTGTTTTTAAAATTTTTTTCTTCCTTAAGAAATTTTAAAATTCACTTTAAGGTTTTCACTCTTACCTAATAGATTATGTTTTTCATAACTGCTTTTAAAGTCTTTGATAATTCTAACATCTGGGTCATCTAGAGGTCAACATTATTGTTCTCCCTTGAGAATTGGTCAAAGTTTTAGTTCTTGCTATGTCTGATAATTTTGGATTCTGTCTTGGACATTTTGAATATTATGTTGTAAGATTCTCCATCCTGTTAAAATCCTTTTGAGAATGGTGAGTATTTTTTATTGTTTTAGTAAGCAAGCCAACCCTGTGAGGTTATAAGTTCATGTTATTTCTCACTTCATAGAGGCAGTGGTTCCTTTATATGTTCAGTTTTCAAAGTCTTTGCTATGTTGATTTTGCCCCTTAAATCCCATTTAGGTTGTCTAGGACTTGGGCAGTGATTTATATTAAAGTTCTATTGTTTGTGAAAGCCTCTGTTGTACTTCTTTGGCTGTGTTTGACTCATGAGCAGTTTATAAGTGAGCCCAGAACTTGGTTCACATGCAGAATTAGGACTCTCTACTTCTCCAGCTCTCTCTCTCTCAGTGATTTCCCTGCACTCTGGCTCCAAGAAGCCCTTTTTTTCATTCTTAGAACCAGAAGCATGGAGTTCTCTCAGTTTTAGTTTCCTGCCTATGGTCACATCTTTAGGTGAAGAGGCAAGAAAAAAAAAGAATAAGGGACTTCTTCACATTCTTCTTTTCACAATGGGGATGCTCTTCCTGATTATTGTGAGCAGTGTTTTTTCTCTTGTGGTTTTTAGTGTCAGTCTGCAGCAGCGTAGTTTCATGGCTGGGGCTGGCAGGGAGAAACGAGAGAAAGAAAAAAAACTATCCTCCAGGAGCTTTTTGCCTTAGTCCTCTGGGCAAAAAGATACATTGCTCTTAGTTTTTGCTAAACACGCCTACTACAGTTTCCCTATTTAACCCACCCTTGGATCAAAGCCAGGAAAGAAAGGAGAAGAAAAAAAAACCCCAGGATACTCATTCATTGTTCTTTAGCTCTCTCTCTAATCTGTTTGCTGTTATTTAATTTTTAGAGTACTTTGTTAGTTATATTTTGTCTAGAGTTTTAGTTACTGTCAGTGGAAGAGAGAGACACTTGGCCGGCATCAGAAGTCAGGTTGTTTTGTTTTTTAAATAAGTCAACATGATTGATGTATAATTTTTATATGACTAAATATACGCATTTTAATGTATAGTTTGCATTTTGATAAATGTTTTCCCTAATCTAGTCAATTATCACATTAAAATAGAGCATTTTCAATCCCTCAGAAGCTTCTGGTGCCTCTTAGCATTCTGCCATTTCCTTTTCATCCTGCCGTGAATTACCCTTTGGTGGAGGATGTAAAGGATATTTAGACATGTGACAAGTGGTTAAATAAGATATTTAATATTCCTTTAGGTTCTGTTACATGGAATAATTGAAGGGAATATTAGATCCAGAGTGCCCTAGGCTAGATTTCACAACTATTTCACTTAATTAGCTGAATGGTATTGGGAAATTTTTGTAACCTTTGAAGCCTAGTCATAATTTTCTCATAATTAAAAGTGGGAGGTAAGTATACCTTACTGAGTATTTTGAGAATTAAATGAGATGTATAAAGTAGCTTGTGCAGGGCCTAGCATAGAGTAGATGCACAATAAACATTATTCTCCCATAATCTTTCCGTATATGTAATGCACATAAATGACCAGCTGCATTGAAATAGTGACCCAAAAATATTTGATTAGTATTGTGAAATATTCTCTGCTCCATAGCTCAGAGCCCTGACAGAATATATTTTGTCATTTTCATGCCACTGTGGTTTAGCAAAAAATTTTTCAGTAACATTCTTTTGGGAAAACTTTTGAGCATGTACCTCCAATATAGTATGTACATTATTAAGCAAACACATTTTTTAAGGATGAGCTAAAAATAGGAAAGAAGACCACTGATCTGATTTTATGAATTCCTTTGGTGTTGGAGAGGCCCTGCCCCAAACCTAATAAGTAAATATATGGGGGTAGAACCTAGGAATCTATGTTTTAACAGAACTTTCCATAATAATTTCCACCTGGTTGGGATCAGTTGTTGATACTGGAACTCAAACAAAAAAGGCACCAGCAACATAAAGTCAGAGAAGGCATTTGCCTTCCTCTTCCCATATTTCTCTTTGTAAGTTGAGACTTAATTCCTGAAACATTTTTCCTCCAGGCATTCTGTCTAGTAGCACAGAATATAATGTATTGGGTGCCGTAAAATTAGTCACACAATTCCAGTGAATACTGCTGGACTTAATTCTGCCAATTGATAGGGTTATTGCCCTTATTTTACATATGGCTGAATCTAAATAAATAACTTTATTTAAATAGTAGGCAAATCCTATTGTGAAAGCCTGTTACCAGGCTCTTGAGAGGTTTTCTTTTTAACAATAAACTGTTGGATCACATTTCTAAGAAAAAGTTAGGTACATGACAATGTCTATATATTCTATACAAATAAACATGTAATTGAGGATCAGTTAATAACATTTCTTTTCACATATTAAATAACTCTTATAGATTGGTGGTGTCTATCTGGAGTGCTGTGTTAAAGGAGGATTCTTTTTTTCAAATCCTCACCTGAGGTTATGTTTTTATTGCTTTTGAGAGGGTGGGGGAAAGGGAGAGAGAGAGACTAACAGACAGACAGACAGACAGACGTCGATTGGTTGCCTCCCATACATGCCATGATTGGGAATCAAATGCACAAACTGGGCATGTTGCCTGACCAGGAATCAAACCCACAACCTTTTGGTGTACAGGATTATGATCCAATCAATTGAACCAGCCAGCCAGGGCTAAAGGAGGATTCTTTGGGAAGTCTGGGTCCTAGAAGTAAAGAGTACTTAGATGGATTATAATGTAAAATGTGCCTGAAGTGGTGGGTGGGTGGGAGTTACCTTGTCTGCATCTTTGGTTTTTTGTGAGGTGTGAATATGTGTATTTTCCTGTGACAGATGGTATTGTTGAGAAGAACAGGTAGAGATCTTTTATGACATCATTTTTATACAGGATTACTTTTTAACTAAATTAGTAGTTAACTATAATACTATAGCCTAACTGTGGTGAAATAAAAGTAGTTTTATATACAAAGACCTGTTTTGAAGTGCTATTTGTTGTAATAAAATTATACGTGAAATACAAATAAGCAGACTCTGATATTGTAACTAGCTCTAGTATCTTTGAGCCAGTCAGGCTTATCTCATCTTTTAGGAGCCATTGCATTTTAAATTAAAATTCAGTACCCAGATAGTAACGTCACTAATTTATGGGAAATGGAAACATTGTGACAGCATTGAATGATAGCGCAGTGTTTATTTCATAGCATTAACCTTTTCTTCTGGAAATGAAATAAAATTTAAAATTATATTCAATATAGAGGGAGAGTTTAGAGGGAGAGGGAGAAAGATTTGGGTGGGATATTACAAATCCAACCTAAAAATTCACTAAAGGTCAATTAAGCGCTGTTACCTTAAAATGACTTTTTCCCCCCTTTTTTAGAATCCAGCAACTATCACAAGAATACTCCTTAGCCACTTCAATTGGGATAAAGAGAAGCTAATGGAAAGGTAAGAAAATATCATGTCAGCTTGTATTTAAAAGTAACATAGAAGCCTGTTGAACAGAATTTACAAGAAACAAGTAAGGAGTTGATTTTTATACCAGTATGTGAACAAACCAATGTGCAAATACTTTTGCTTTATTCTCTTATATTCCCCATCTGTAAATATTGCAATAAATTGAGTATTAAGGGAACTCTGGCTCAATGTTATTTCATTTTGGAGGTGAGATTGGGGGCTCTGCTTCAGTGTCTACTACATATATATCCTTTGAAGTACTGGGAACTAAATAACTAAATGTAGGTTTTCAAAAATGCTTTATAGCTTTGGACCATATGAATAAGATCTTTTAATCACTTAAAATTTCTTGTTTGTAAACCTTTTTAGCCATGTTAAAGACATTTATTCAGTAAAAGCTATAAAATAAAGGACTTGCTTAGGGTATCCTGGGCACCAGGATACAGCTGTATGAACTGCTTGTGTGGTTTCACTGCACGAGTGTATTCCATTGGAGATTTTTAAACTATTTTCTTTCAGAAAATGTTTCTAGTTCGAAAAGGGAAGAAATTACTGGGATTGGAGAATGACAATAACGATGCCATTCTTAATGTTTTCTGTTCAATAGATTGGAAATTTGGAGCACTTGTTTAGGTGATGTAGGGTAACAGCCTGTATTCTCTCAGCCTTATTCTCTCCGTATAAAATAAGCAATCCTTATTTTAATAAAAAAAAAATACAATTAGTTTTTGAGAACTGAGAACCCAAATTGTGGAAAATAAATGAAAAATATTTCCCATTTGATTTTAAAAGCACTTGTAAAACACATATTAGACAATACCAAGAATATTACCCTATTTCTCACACCTTGTACCCCAATTATAATTAATAGTGACAATAATAACTATCAATTTTGAGCCAGTTGTTATTTCATTTTATCATCTTGATAGATTTATGATGCTAGAAACTATTATACCCACTTAATTGATGTGGAAACTAAGACTTAGAGCTTAATAATATATTTACCTCAGTTTTGTAACAAAATGAGTTAGCACTCATTCAGATTTGTTGGACTCCAAAGCTTATGTCCTCAATCACATGCTATACATCTTTCCCATGATTTCATGAAGCGTAAAATGCTCCTTGATGAGTGTGATTTGTTCCTTTCCTCATGGATCTCACCTTTTTTGAAGCCAGTAACATTTCTTAAATTGGTAACATTTATTTTATGGTACCTCTGTTATGAAAAGGAGTTTTCATTGTTTATATCTGATACCTTTCTAATGAACTAGACGTATTTACAGCTTGTTTCTCATTATTACATTGGGTTGGCCAAAAAGTTCATTTGGTTTTTTCCATAAGATGGTTCTAATAGCGCTTAATTGTCTTTAACTTAATACAAAACAGTTTTGTTAGATTTTATTATGACAGCTGTCATATCAGCCTGCATTAAAAAAACCTCAAAATAGGCGAATTTTTGTGTAGCCATTTTAATATTGAAGATGGAAGACAATACATAACATTAGTGTATTATGCTTTGTTATTTCAAGAAAGGTGTAAGCGTGGCTGAAACGTAAAAAAAGATTTGTGCAGTGTATGGAGGAGGTGCTATGGCTGATTGAACATGTCAAAAGTGGTTTGCGAAGCTTCATGGGGGAGATTTCTTGCTAGACAATGCTCCAGGTCTGGTAGACCAGTTGAAGTTGATAGTGATCAAATGAAGACATTATTTGAGAACAATCAACGTTATACCATATGGGAGATAGCCAACATACTCAAAATATCCAAATCAATAAAGTTATTGGTGAAAATGAAAAATGTGTCTTTTATTTTACAGAAAACACTAAATGGACTTTTTGGCCAACCCAATATTTCTTTAAAGACATTTCAAATAAATTTTGTGATTAAGTGTGGTAAGTATGAATTAAAAAGTAGGTGGCTTCTGGAAACTTCTGAGTGTGTGAACTTTTTAGTTTCTCCTTGTTAATTTGGATTTTTGTTGTATATATTCTCAAAATATGTTATTGGATATCTATAAATCTTTAGTGTTTATGTAGTGTTTGAAAAATCAATGTGCACTGTTTTTGTCTCATTTAATGAGTTTCACTTTATGTCCTATGTTGTCTAATATTATCACTGCCGCATTTTATTTTATGATTACTAATATGCTTAGGTTGAACTACTGACATTGTAAGTTGTGCTTTATATTTACCATATCATTTCTTTTGTTATTTTATTGCTTTCATCAAGTTTTCTTCCTCTCTCTTCCACCCAATAATTTTAAAGTTATATATTTTATTTTAGTGTTTTAGTGGCTACCCTTAAAATTTGTATGTGCATACTTAAAATTATAACTTTTCAACAATGTATAATTACAGTATATCTGTGCCTTGCACAAGAAAAACATTGTGGAATACTTCTCTGTCCTATTGTTTTTTCTCCTCTCAGCTTGATAAATAGGTGCTTGAATTTTTCATTTGATATTAAACATTTTTATTCAATATGTTCTTTTATCTGATGTGTTTCTTGCATCCCACTCTTTTCTCCAAATTAACCTTTTATCCACTAGAGTATATTTTTTAGTAATTTAAATCAAGTTTTTTATGTGATAATTATGTATGAGCTACGAGAAATCCTTAATATTTTGAGTTATGGGGTGAATTTTGAAAACATCACCTTTGGGCCCTTTAAATCTGTGGACCCATATTTTTGGTTTGGCGAAATTCTTAGCTGTTATTTCTTCAATATTACTGTACTGTTTCTCCATTCTCTTAATGCTTTTAGGAATTACCATTATTAATATGTTGAAACTTCTGGATCTCTTTTCCAAGTCTTCTAATGGCTTTTTCTTTTTTAAAACAAATTTATTGGGTTATATTGGTTATTAATATTATAGGTTTCAAGCATACATGCCTGTGAAACATGATCTGTATATTGCATTGTGTGCCCACCACCCAAAGTCAAATCATCTTCCATCACCATGGATTTGGCGACCTTTACCCTTGACAATTCTCTCCCCTCCCCCTTTTGGCCCTGTCCATGTGTCTTTGAGTTTCAGTTTTAAATCCCACATATGAGTGAAACCATATGGTGGTTAGCTTTTTCAGATGGACTTATTTTGCTTAGCATAATATTCTCAAGGTCCATCCAAGTTATCACACATGACAGTACTTCATCTTTTCTTATGGCAGAATAATATTCCGCCATTGTATATATATGCCACATCTTCTTTATCCAATCATCTATCAAAGGGAAATTTAGTTGTTTCCATGCTTGATCACTGTGAATAATGATGCAATGAAAATACGGGTATATCTTTGCAAATAAATGTTGTCAAATTTTTTGTGTACATACCCAAAAGAAGGGATCGCTGTGTCAAATAGTAATTCTGTTCATCATTTTTTGAGGAACTACCAAACTGATTTCTATAATAGCTGTACCAATTTACATTCCCACCAGTGAAGGTTCTTTTTCTCCACAACCTCTCCAACACTTGTTATTACCTGTCTTGTTATTGATAACCATTCTGACTGGTGTGAGGTGGTATCTCAGTGTAGTTTTGAATTGCATTTCTATAATAGCCAGTGAAGTTGAGCATTTTTTCACATATCTTTTGGCCATTTTCATGTATTCTTGGGAAAAGTATCTATTCAGGTCCTCTGTCAATGTTTTTTTGTTTGTTTAATTTAATCTTTATTGTATTTTTTCCCATTACCGTTTAGTCCCCTCATACTCACCTCCCCCAGCAATTACCACACTGTTGTCCCTGTTCATGAGTCCTTTTTCCTTTTTACTTAACCCTCCATTTCCTCACCTCTCCTTCCTGCTACACACACCCCCACTAGCTGTCATCCTCCCCTACACATGTGAGTCTGTTCCCTCTTTCCTTGTTAGTTCAGTTCGTTAGATTCCACATATGAGGGAAATCATATGGTATTTGACTTTCTCTGACTAGCTGATTTCACTTAGTATAATGTTCTCCAGGTTCATCAATGCTGTTGCGAAGGGTAGAATTTTCTTCTTCTTTTTTTATGGCCAAGTAGTATTCCATTGTGTAAATGACCCATAGTTGTTTTATCCACTCATCTACTGAGAAACACTTAGACTGCTTTCACATCTTGGCAATTGTAAGTAATGCTGCAGTGAATGTAGGGGCACTTATGTTCTTTCAAACATAAGTGTTTGGGGTTCCTTCGGATATATTCCCAGAAGTAGAATTGCTGGGTCAAAAGGCAGATCCACATGCCTGGACATTTCCCTTAATAAGAAGTGTCTATTCATGTCCTTTGCCCATTTTTTAAATTCGGTTTGTTTTTTTGGTGTTGAGTTTTGTAAATGCTTTATAAATTTTGGATATTAACCCTTTATCAGATGTATTGGCAAATATGGTCTCCCATTCTGTGGGTTGTGCTTTTATTTTGTTGATGATTTCCTTTGCTGTGCAAAAACTTTTTATTTTGATGAAGTACCATTTCATTATTTTTTCTTTTGTATCCCTTGCCTGGGGAGATACACCCAATAAAATATTGCTATAAGCTATGTCCGATATTTTGCTGCCTGTTTTCTTGTATAGTTTTTATGGTTTTGGGTTTAACATTTAAGTCTCTGATCTATTTTGAGCTCTTGTGTGTGGTGTAAGAAGGTGGTCTAGTTTCATTTTTTACACATACCTGTCCAATTTTCCCAACACCATTTATTGAATAAACTATCTTTTGACCATCACATGCACTTTCTTCCTCTGTCCAGTATTGACTATAAAGATGTGAGTTTGTTTCTGGATCCTCTGTTCTTTTCCATTGATCTATATGTGATTTTATTCCAGTGCCATGCTGTTTTGATTATTATGGCCTTATAGTATAGTTTGATATTAGGCAGCATGATTCCTTCAACTTTGTTCTTCTCTCTCAGGAACACTGTTGCCATGCAGGGCCTTTTGTGGTTCCTTATAAATTTTTGAAATATTTGTTCTGAGTCTGTCAAACACATCCTTGAAATCTTGATAGGAATTGCATTGAATCTAGAGATTGCTTTGGGTAATATGGATATTTTAATGATGTTAATTCATCCTATCCATGAACACAGTATGTGCTTCCACATATTTGTATCTTCTGTTTCTTTCTTTAGTGCTTTATAATTTTCTGAGTACAGATCTTTTATATCATTGGTTAGGCTTTTTCCTAGTTATTTTATTTTTTTTTGAAACTATTGTAAGTGGGATTGTTTTCTTAATTTCCCTTTCTGTTCATTATTGGCATATAAAAATGCAACTGATTTCCGAATATTAATTTTGTGTCATGTTACTTTACAGAATTCATTTAACAGTTCTAGTAGTTTTTGGTGGAATCTTTGGGATTCTTTATGTACAGTGTCATGTCATATGTAAATAATGACAGTTTTACTTCTTCCTTTCAAGTTTGGATGCCTTTTGTTTCTTCTTTTTGTCTGATTGTTGTGGCTAGAACTTCCAGTACTATGTTGAATGGGAGACATGAAAGTGGACATCACTGTCTTGTTCCAGATCTTAAGGGGAATGCTTGTAGTCTTTACCCATTAATTATGATGCTGGCACTGGGTTTGTCCTATGTGGCCTTTGTTGTGTTTAGGTATCAGAGTTTTTGTCATTAAGTCAGTGCTGGATTTTATCAGAAGCTTTTTTTGCATCTCTTGATATGATTGTGTGGTTTTTACCCTTCATTTTGTTTATATGGTGAATCCCATTTATTGATTTGTGAATGTTGTACCAGCCTTGTGTTCCCAGAATAAATCTCACTTGATCATGGTATGTGATCTTTTGGATACATTGCTATATTCAGTTTGCTTATATTTTGTGGAGGATTTTAGCATCTGTGTTCATCAGGAATGTTGACCTATAATTTTCTGTCTTTTGTAGTGTCTTTAACTGTTTTTTGGATTAGGATAACACTGGTCTCCTAAAATGTGTTTGGGAGTCTTCCCTTGTCTTCAATTTTATGAAATAGTTTGAGGAAAGGTGTTAGTTCTTCTTGGAATGTTTGGTAAAATTCATCTGTGAAGCTGTCTGGTCCTTTTGTTTGTTGGGAGTTTTTTCATTACTGCTTCACTTTCACTAGGTGTAATCTGTCTATTCAGATTTCCTGATTCTTCCTGATTTAGTTTTGGAAAATTGTATGTTTCTGGGAATTTATCTGTTTTATCCAGGTTGTCCAGTTTGTTGGCATATAGTTGTTGATAATATTTTCTTACAACTCTCATACATGTTTGGTGTTTGTTTTTTTTTTTTTATTTTAATTACTTGGGTCCTTTCTCTTTTTAACTTGTTGTATATGGTTAACATTTTGTGCATGTTGTTTATCTTTTCAAAGAACCAGGTCTTGGATTCATTGAACTTTTGTATAATTGTTTTTAGGCTCTATTTTGTTTATTTCTGCTCTTATCTTTATTATTTCTTTCCTTATACTCACTTTGGGCTTTGTTGTTCTTTTTCAATTCCTATAAGTGTGAAGTTAGATTGTTTATAGGTCTTTAATGCTATGAATTTCCCTATCTTCAGTGGTTTCCCAGTGTTCCACAGATTTTAAATTGTTGTATCCTCATTTTCAAGGTATCTTTTGATTTCTTCCTTGATCTTGTTGTTGACCCATTCTTTGTTTAATACCACATTGTTTAGTTTCCATGTCTTTGCATGTTTTTTCAGTGTTCTTATGATTAATTTCTAGTTTCATAGCATTGTAGTCAGAGGAGATGTTTGATAGGATTTCACTCTTTGTAAATTTATTGAGACTTTTTTTGTGTCCTACCATACGGTCTATCCTAGAAAACATCCCACGTGTACTTGAAAAGTATGTATATTCTGCTGCTTTGGGATGAAATGCTCTTGATCTAGTGTGTTTAAAACCACTGTTTTCCTTGTTGATTTTCTGTCTGGAATATCTATGCATTGAAGTCAGTCAGGTGTTAAAGTCCCCCACTATGACTGTTTCCATCTCTGCCTTTATGACCATTAAGATTTGCTTCATGTATTTAGGTGCTCCTTTGTTGGATGCATAAATGTTTGCTGGGGTTATATTCTCTTGTTGGACTGTTCCCTTAATCTAATGTAGTGCCCTACTTATTCTCTACTGTAGCCTTGGTTTTAAAGTCTGTTTTGTTTGATATAAGTACTGCTACCCCAGCTTTTTTCCTTTTTGTTTACATGAAATAACTTTTTCCATCCATTTACTTTTAGTCTGTGTATATTTTTAGATGAGAGATGAGTCTCATGGAGGCGTCATATATATGGATCTTGTTTGCTTATTCATTCAGGTACCCTCTGTGTTTTGGTTGGAACATTTGAGCCATTTACATTTGAGGTGATTGTTGATAGATACTAATGTAGTACCATTTTATCGTTAGACTGTTTTCCTTTGTCCTCCCTCCCTCCCTCCGTCCCTTCCTACCTACCTACTTTCCTTCCTTCCTTCCTTCCTTCCTCTTTCTCTTTTTCTCCTCTTCCTCCATTTTCTTTTTCTTGTCCTTGTCCTCCTTTTTCTCCTCCTCCTTCCCTTTTGCTTCCTTCTGTCTGGGGAAACTCCTTATTTATCCTTCAATTTTAAATGATAGCCTTGCTGGGTAGAGTAGCCTTGGTTGTAGGTCCTTGAATATTTCATGCCAGTGCATTCTAGCCTCTGTTGTGTTTCTGTTGAGCAGTCAGATGACAGTCTACTTGGTGCTCCCTTGTATATAACTACCTGCTTTTCTGTTGTGGCTTTTAGGATTCTCTCTTTGTCTTTAAGCCTTTTCATTTTAATTATGACATGTCCTGGTGTAGGCCTCTTTGAGTCTAACTTGATTGGGACTCTCTGAGCTTCCTGGACTTGTGTGTCTTTTTCCTTTGCCAGATTAGGGAAGTTTTGGGTGATTGTTTTTTCACATAGGTTCTTGATCTCATTGTTGACCCATTCAACAAGAAGGAGAAGTGGCTCACTCAACATCTCCTCCTGGTATTCCCATGATGTGGATATTGTTACTCATCATGTTGTCCAAAATGTTTCTTAAGCTCTCCTCATTGTTTAAAATTCTTTCTTCTTTTTGCTGTTCTGCTTGGGTGTTTTTTTTCTACCTTGTCTTCCAAATTACTGATTTGATCCTCTGCTTCATCTAACCTATTGTGTATTCCTTCCAATGTATTATTTATTTCAAATATTGGATTCTTTATTTCTGACTAATCCTTTTTTATGGTTTCTCTGTCTCTTTTTTTTTGTACTGTTGAATATCTTTATACTCATTAAACTCTATCTAATAAATTGATTATCTCCATTTCTAGTTCTTAAGGAGAATTCTCTTGTTCTTTTATTTGGGGGTTGTGTCTTTGTTTCCCATTTTGGCTGCGTCTTTTGTATTTTCCACCTTAGTTGTAAGACTAATCTCTGATATCTCCCCAAGCAGTAATCAGCAGCCTGGCTTAAGGACTACCTTGTGCTGCGGAGTAATTCTTGGAGGTGAGGTTATTAGTTCTCCTCAGGCTAATGCCACATGGAGAGGAGTGCCTTGCCTGAGAAAGATGGCTTCCAAGTTATGGGGAATGACTCAGCACTGGGATTCTGGCAGCTGTTCCCTTGAGTTCTCTCCCTACAGCCACCAGCCCCAGACTCTCCTCAAGCATCTCTAGTTCACTCTGCCCTCCCTCTGATAGTGCCCAGGGTAAGTGGCTGTAAACTCAATTTTGTGCATTGGCCCTTTAAGGGGCTCTCTGTTTCTCCAGCTGTTTCTCCCTGGCAGACAGAAACCCTGCTGCTGTTCACAGTTGGACATTAACTGGATTCCTTTCCGGCTCTGGTGCTGTAAGCGGGGAGGCCAACTTGGGTTTTAGACCCCACACTTCTCAGGGGTTACCACAGGCTGCTGCTTCAGCTTCTGCCTGTGGGAGCCCAAACAGCCCTCTCACGCCTTCTCTGTACTACCTACCAGTCTTGTTGTGGTGGTGTGGTTTCCACTATCTGTCCTTGGTTATAAGGCTTCTTCTCTGCAGCTAGTGTTCAGTTCATGTAATTTCTCTTCAATTGAGTTATAATTCCAGATTGGTTTTAGGAACAGGTTATTGTATCTTCCACTTTCTAGCCCCAAAATTTGTTTTGAAGTCAGTCTTCAGTGTGATGGTATTTGGATGTAGAGCTTTTAGCCTCTGCCAATTTTTTTTTTTAAAGATTTTATTTATTTATTTTTAGGGAGGGAAGGGAGGGAGGGGGGGAGAGAGAGAGAGAGAGAGAGAGAGAGAGAGAGAGAGAGAGAGAGAGAGAGAAACATCAATGTGCGGTTGCTGGGGGTTGTGGCCTGCAACCCAGGCATGTACCCTGGCTGGGAATGGAACCTGGAACACTTTGGTTCCCAGCCCGTGCTCAATCCACTGAGCTACGCCAGCCAGGGCCCAATTTTTTAACTAGATTTTTTTTGTTTGTTTGGTGCGTTGAGTTGTATATAGTTTGGATATTAATGCCTTGTCATACCTGTTGTTTTTGAATATCTTCTCCCATTCAGATGGTTGACTTTTTGTTTTGTTGGTGGGTTTTTTTTTTTTTTTAATTTTATTTTAATCATTGTTCAAGTACAGTTTTCTCCCACTTACTCCCATTCTAGCCCACCCACCCAACCCTCCCCTCTTCCCCCCCATTACCCTCCACCCCTAGTTTTTGTCCATGTGTCCTCCAAATTTGTTCCTGTAAACCCTACCCATTCCCCCCTGAAATTCCCTCTTCTCTCCCCTCTGGTTGGTGGTTTCTTTTGCTATGCTGAAGGTTTTTAGTTTGATATAGTCCCTTCCATTCATTTATTTTTGTTTTACTTACTTTGCCCTTGGGGTCAGATTCATAAAATCTTCTCAAAGACCAAGGTCCATAAGTTCAGTACTTTTGTTTTCATCTGTGTTCTTTATTGTTTCTACTCTTGTATTTAGGTCTTTGATGCATTTTGAATGAACTTTTGTACATAAGGACAAACTGTAGTCTGGTTTCATTCTGTCACATGTGGATTTCCAATTCTTCTAGTACCATTTATTGAAGAGGCTTTCTTTTCTCCAGTGTGTTTTTGGCTCCTTTGTCAAAAATTATTTGCCTATATACATGTGATTTTATTTCTAGGCTCAATTCTGTTCTATCGGACTATGTGTCTGTTTTTCTACCAATACCATGCTGTTTTGATTATCATCATTTTGTAGTATAATTTGAAGTCTGTTAGTTTGAAACCTCCAGCTTTGTGTTTGCTTGTTTGTTTTGTTTTGTTTTTTTGGAGGATTGCTTTGGCTGAGGTATTTTGTAATTCCACACAAATCTGATGATTTTTTGCTCTATTGCTTTACAAAAACATCACTGGGATTCTGATGGGAATTGCATTAAATCTGCATATTGCTTTTGGTAATATGGATATTTTAACTACATTGATTCTTCCAATTCATGAACATGGAATATCTTCCTATTTTATTGTGTCTTTTTCAATCTCTTTTAATAATACTTTGTAGTTTTCAGTCAGTAGGTCCTTGACATCCTTTGTTAAGTTTATTCCTAGGTATTTTATTCTTTTGGTTACAATTGCAAAAGGAATTGTGTGTTGTTGTTGTTGTTCTTTTTTTCCGAAATTTTATTGTTAGTACATATGAATGCAGTAGAGTTCTGTAAATTGATTTTGTCTTTTGTCTCCTGAAGGCAGCCTATGGGTGGGTTTTTTTTATCCAATCTGCTATTCAGTCCATTTACATTTAGGGTATTTATTGATGCACTGTATTTTGCTGTGTATATTGCGCACCTAAATTTTTGCACTACTCATGTATAATGTGCATCCTTAATTTTCCCTTAAAAATTTGGGCAAAAAACTGCGCATTATACAAAGCAAAATATGGTATGTGGATTTCCTCTAGCCATTTTATCTTTTGTTTTCTGGTAGCTCTGTGTCTCTGCTGGTTCTTTTCCTTTAGTCTTCTATTTTTTTTTTTAATGTTTATTTTTTTACATTTTATTGATTATGCTATTACAGTTGTGCCATTACCCCCCTTCATTCCCCTCCACCCTGCATACCCTCTCCCACCCATATTACCCCCCTTTAATTCATGTCCATGTGTCATACTTATAAATTCTTTAGCTTCTACATTTCCCATACTATTCTTACCCTCCCCCTGTCTATTTTCTACCTACCATCTATACTACTTATTCTCTGTACCTTTTCCCCCCTCTTCACCTCCCAATCCCCTGTTGCTAACCCTCTTTGTGATCTCCATTTCTGTGGTTCTGTCCCTGTTCTAGTTGTTTGCTTAGTTTCTTTTGGTTTTGTTTTAGGTGTGGTTGTTAATAATTGTGAGTTTGCTGTCATTTTACTGTGCATGTTTTTTATCTTCTTTTTCTTAGATAAGTCCCTTTAACATTTCATATAATAAGAGCTTGGTGATGATGAACTCCTTTAACTTGACCTTATTTGAGAAGCACTTTATCTGCCCTTCCATTCTAAATGAAAGCTTTGCTGGATAGAGCAATCTGGGATGTAGGTCCTTGCCTTTCATGACTTGGAATACTTTTTTCCAGCCCCTTCTTGCCTGTAAGGTCTCTTTTGAGAAATCAACTGACAGTCTGATGGGAACTCCTTTGTAGGGAACTGTCTCCTTTCCTCTTGCTACTTTTAGGATTTTCTCTGTCTTTAATCTTGGGTAATTTAATTATGATGTGCGTTGGTGTATTCCTTCTTGGGTCCAACTTCTTTGGGACTCTCTGAGCTTCCTGGACTCCCTAGAAGTGTATTTCCTTGCCAGATTGGGGAAGTTCTCCTTTATTATCTGTTGAAATAACTTTTCCACTTGTTGCTAATCTCTTCTTCTAATACCCCTATAATTTGGATGTTGGAACATTTAAAGATGTCCTGGAGGTTCCTAAGCTTCTCATTTTTTTTGAATTCTTATTTCTCCATTCTTTTCTGTTTGGTTGTTTCTTTCTTCCTTCTGGTCCACTCTATTGTTCTGAGTCCCAGTTTTCTTCATGGGAAGGAACTATTGGTTTCCTCTGCATTTTCCTTCATTTCTCTTATCATATCCTGCATTTGTTCCTCTAATTTAGGACCAAAATCAACCAATTCTGTGAGCATCTTGATCACCAGTGCTTTGAACTATGCATCTGATAGGTTGTCTATCAGTTGCTTAAAAGTACTGGCTGTGGGGGCTTTCAATTCTGTTTGAGCCATCTGCCCCCGCCCCCTTTGGTCTGGTCGCACCTGTTATGTATGAGGGGTGGAGCCTTAGGTGTTCACCAGGGCAGGGCAACCCAGTGGCTGGCGTGTGACATTGTATGTGGGGGTGGGGTCTGAGAGGGAACAGTAGCGCTTGCTCTGCTCTCTGACCTCAGTCCTTTCTGCCACTTCCCCAGAGCAAACTGGGCCCCTCTGGTGCCAATTCCTGTGTGGGTGGGCTTGTATACCCTGTGGGACTTTCCAGGGACCTCTCCTGTGAGGCTGGGAGTCTCTTCCCGCACCTCAATCCTCACAGGTGTTTTTAATCACTGTCCCGAGGCTCTGTTTCCCAGCTCTGGGATCCTGAGTTGCGTGCAGTGTCTTGCTTCAGAACAATTCCTGCCTTACTGGGTCTTCTGTTTGCCACCCTTCGGCCGGGTCTGCCAGCTGCTGCTTGCGCGCTCAGGGTCCTGCTTCTGCAGTCTTGCGCACCCCGGTTGCCTTACAGTCCTGGTTCCAACTCTCTCTGCTCTCTGTGCAGGGACCGGAGCCTGGCTGCCCAACTCTGCCCCTCCTTTCGGTCTGGATGAACGGGTCTGTTTTAACATCTTGGTTGTCTGACTTCCCTACAGTTCAATTTTCTGTCAGTTCTGGCTGTTATTGTTTCTAAATTGTTGTCCCTGTCTTGGTTGTGCAAGGAGGCACAGTGTGTCTACCTGTGCCTCCATCTTGGCCGGAAGTCCTCCTTTAGTCTTCTTTCTGTTGTTTTTGTTTGGTGATATTCCATACTTTCTCCCTCTTTTTTTTAAGTTATGTGTCTTAGTTTGGGTTTTTTTCATGTGTATGGTTACCGTTAGGTTTATAAAAAGGAAAGTTTGTGTATAAACAGTAGTTCTTTTTCTTTTGACTGCATCTGATCTCCATCCTCCTTTGCAAATTCAAACTTTTACCTGTTCTTTCATGTTTTTATTGTTGTAAAATATCTCTATGTATGCTGTAAGTCTTTTAGTGATCTTAGTCATAGTTTTGTGACCATTTGTTTTTTGTTTTAGGTAGAATAACCCCCTTGAGTAGTTACTGAAATGAAGGTCTTCTAGTGATAAGTTTTCTCAGCTTATGTATGACTGGAAAAGGACCAGTCATACATGTCCTTTAGGTGGGAATACACCTGGCCCTTAGGTGGGAATGATGTGTCAATATAGTTTCATTGATTGAGTCAAATGAACCACTCTGTTGGATGATGTGGCTATGGAGGAGGTTGTGTGCATAACCTTTATATCTCCTTCATATCAGATGGATAACTTTGCTGGCTATGTTATTCTTGACTGGTAATTTCCCTCTTCAGTAAGTTGGATATTTGGTTCTTCTGTCTCCTAGCTTATAGAGTTTCTGCTGAGAAGTCTTAACGATAACGTAGTGTTCTTTTCTTTATAGGTTACTTTCTTCTTTTCCTTTGCTGCCTTGATAATCCTTATCATTTATTTTTTAACAGTTGTACTGCAATGTGCCTTGGAGAAGGCCTTTTCGGATTGACATGATTAGGTGTTCCATTTGCTTATTGGATTCGAGGATTTAGTTCTTTCCATAGGGTTTGGAAGTTCTAGTCAACTATTTGTTTGAACAGGCTCTCCATTCCCTTTTGGTCATTTTCTTCTTCTGGCATGACTATTATTCTTATATTTCTCTCTCTGGTAGAGTCAGTTCTCATAGAGTTTTCTTTTCTTTTCTTTCTTGTTTTTAATGCTCAAGTCTTTTCCCTCCGTTGTTTCCAGACTTCTGTATTCAATACTACTAATTCTTTCCTCCATCTGGTGAGTTCTATTTCCTATACTTACTAGTTCATTCTTGATCTCTATATTGAGTTCTTCATGTCCCAACTTTTTATTTGCTTCTTTTTTAAAGTTTTAATCTCTTTGGTAAAGCACTTGTTTTGCTTGTTGATTTTGGTTTCTGTGTTCATTAAACTGCCTATGTGTGTTTTCATGCATCTCATTTTTTTTTTTCAGAACTACAATGTTTAATTCTTTCATCTCCATTATATATTTCCATGTCTTTTAGTCTGTTTCTGGAGATTTTTCATTTCTTTATGAACTGCCTTATTATTCTAATTTAATTCATGGTATTTAATGGATTGCTACTTTCTCTAGGCATTTATGTATGAGTGGCACTTGTCTAGTAGATTGGTAAGAAGTCTTTTCTGTTGTTTTCCAGGAGGTGGTGCTAAATCACAAGTGTTTTTAGCTCTCTTATAGTTCTCTGGCTTTTCAGCTGTCCATAGGGTGGTGGAAAATGGACTGTGTTCCCTGGGGAGATGGGCACTTCTCTTGTGAACTGGTTGTTCCTATTTCAGGGGACTAACTGCAGAGGAATGAGGAGAGCAGTGGTGCTCCAAATTCATGACATCCTGGTGCTGTCATCTGCAACCAAATGCTTTTATGTGGAGGTGGGGTGAGCTGTGGGAACCCAGCCATCTTTTTTGTTGCTCTGCACTGCCAGCAGTTGCAACCTTGTACCTCCCTGATGTGGCTCAGGGAAAGTGTTTCTGTAGTATCAGTTCTCAGGTTTGCCGGTAATGTGTTCTGTGACCTGACAGGAATGGTGAGAGGAGGTGGTGAGGTCTGGGAGGTTAAGAGAAGGTGGCCAGGCTCCATGGCTTTGTTTTTCTGTCTGGAATGCTTGATTAGCAGACAACCATGGCCATAACTCTGTGCTTCATCCCAGCCTGGGTCACTGGGCTCAGCTGCAGCTCTTACTGCCCACTCCTGCAAGAATGCTCTATAAATCTATTTGCTCCCTGCAGCCAAAGGGAGTGCCATCTACAACTGGATTACTCTTTGTTCCAGGCTGCAGGGCTGTGACCTGGCTCCTTTGAGCTCTTCTCACTACTTGCATCCCTGGTTTGCTAAAACATGGTCACCTGTGGATGTTTTGATGTATACATATCTCTCATATGTGTTTGTGCATTGAGCAGGGAATCCTTTGTTGAATTAGAGCTGTCCAAATTGTTGAAAGATCAATAGGAAGAGACCAAGGGGGATCTCTCATGCTGTCATTCCTCTGACGTCACTTGTTTCCGCACCCCCCCCGTTTACTTCTTTTCAGTTGTCACCTTTGTTTTTCTACTCTGGTTTACCTTTAATTTACTAACTTTTTTTAACTTATCCAAAATTTTATTCTGATACAAATATACCATTTTACAGAGGGAATTTTAAAACTTTGTCTGAATTATTTTTATTACTAGCTTTTTTCCCTGCATCCATTTGGCTATTTAGCCTTCTTAAATTTTTCATTTCAACAGTATCTAGCTTTATTCATTTTAATAATTTTATCCCTGTTTTCTGGGTGCTGGCCTTCTCTTATCAGTCTTGGCATATAACTGTTCTTACAGTGTCTTCTTTTAGACTGCTTATCAATAAACAGAAAATTTAAATTATATACTGGTATTATTTTCAAATTGGTCAAATTCTAGGCTATACTAAATTTCAAGGAAAGTTTATATGAGTTCTATTTTCACATTTCCAGTACTGTTATAAACCAAAAATGAAATTACTAAGATAATTAGAGCTAAATAATGAGAGTGCCTACAATAAGAATGTGGCTAAGAAGTACAGGGAAATTTAGTCTTAGTGTCTTTATTAAAAAAGGTAGGAAACAAAGTAAGCTTTTGAAACAGGAAGTTAGAAAAATGCAAAATAAACACAAATAGAGCAGTGTAGGTACTTGTGATAAAGCAATATTAATGGAATTGAGAATATAATTAAATAAAACCAAAGGATAGCTCTTTAAAATATATATTAGAAAGGGATTAACAAGGGAATGAGAAGATAAATTACAGAGACTGGGATAAAATTCTTGAACAAGACATCTGAGAAATATGTACAGAACTCATAAAACTCAGTAATAGGAAAATAGTCCAATTTTTTAAATGGTCAAATATCTGAATAGATGCCTCACCAAAGAAAATATGTAGCCTGGTTGGTGTGGCTCAGTCAGTGAAAGTATCCTATAGAAGAGTGTCACTATGCATTTGTCCAATCCCATACAATGCACACAGTACCAAAAGTGAACCCTAATATAAATAAATGATGGCCTTTAGGTGGGAATGATGTATCAATATCGTTTCATTGGTTGAACCAAATGAACCACTCTATTGGATCATGTGACTATGGAGGAAGTTGTATGCATGTGGGAGCCAGGGGTATATGGGAACCGTCTACTTTCTGCTGTTTTGCTATAAACCTAAAACTGTTCTAAAAAAAAAAAAGTTCGTTTTATTTTGGAAAACAGGAAATAAACTGTTGGCAAATGAGATTGGGGGGGGAAAGCACAAATTAACAGTATTGGGTATAATGTATAACTGTGGGTGGGAAAAATATTTCAAAGATGTAAATCAACACTGTGTATCACTTTTACCAATATACTTCAAAGCTTAAAGATGTAAATTACCACCCTGGCTGTTGTGGCTCAGTGGATTGAGTGCCTGCCTGCAAACCAAAAGGTCGCTGGTCCAGTTCACAAATGGGGCGCCTACCTTTCTTTCTCACAGGCCAGGTCCCCAGTTGGGGGTGTGCCAGAGGGCATCAATGGATGTGTCTCTCACACATTGATGTTTCTCTCCCTCCCTTTCTGCCTCCCTCACCCTCTCTCTAAAAATAAATTAATAGCCCTGCCTGGTGCGGCTCAGTGGATTGAGCCCCAGCCTGTGAACCAAAGGGTCACTGGTTCAATTCCCAGTCAAGGCACATGCCTGGGTTGGGGGCCAGGTCCCCAAGTGTGGGGCATGCAGAAGGCAACTGCACATTGATGTTTCTTACCCTCTCTTTCTCCTTTCTTTCCCCTCTGTCTAAAAATAAGTAAAATCTTAAGTAATAAATATATAAATAAATATATAAAATCTTTTTAAAAATGTAATTTATCTAAACCCTCCATCTTCCCCCCCCCCAAGAAGTAGTAGAAAAATGACCATGGAAAAATGTAGTAAGTATACTAAAAAGTACATAACTATCTTCCCCAAAAAGTGCTAGGTCATTTTACGGGCATGTTCTGTCTAATAAACCTTCAAAGGACTGCCAGTTGTATTGAAAGTTATTTCAGAACATAGAAATAACTATATTCACGTTAATCAAATTCAAATAGCTTTGGTCACAAAATTTGACAAATATGAAAACATAAGAAAACTATTGTTATTATGAATGTGGCTATTAAATTCATAAATAAAATAATATTGGGTTGGCCAAAAAAATCACTTAGTTTTTAATGTACAGTGTCTCTAGTAATGCTTAATTGACTTTAACTTTTTAAAAAGTATTTTTATTGATTATACTATTACTGTTTTCCAAATTTCTTCCTCTTTATTTCCCGTCTGACCTGCACCCTCCAACCCTCCAAGATTCCCTCCCCTTTAGTTCATGTCCATGGGTTATACATATAAGTTCTTTGAGTTCTCTCTTTCCTATACCATTTTTATCTCCCCCATCTAATTTATACTACTAATTATGCTTCCTTCTTCCCTTTTCCTTTCCCCCCCATTCTTCCCTTCACCCTCCCCACTGAAATCCCTCCATGTCATGTCAATTCCTCTGATTCTGTTCCTGTTCTAGTTGTGTGCTTAGTGTTTGTTTTCATTGTTTTTCTTTTAGATATATTTGTTAATAGTTGTGAGTTTGTTCACATTTTACTGTTTGTATTTTTATCTTCTTTTTCTTAGATAAGTCCCTTTAACATTCCATAAAATAAGGGCTTGGTGATGATGAACTCCTTGAACTTGACCTTATCTGGGAAGCACTTTATCTGCCCTTCTAAATGAAAGTTTTGTTGAATAGAGTAATCTTGGTTGTAGGTCTATACTTTTCATCACTTTGAAATCCTTGCTTTTCGTGACTTGGAATACTTCTTCCAGCCCCTTCTTGCCTGCAAGGTTTCTTGTGAGAAATCAGCTGATATTCTAATGGGAACTCCTTTGTAGGTGACTGTCTCCGTTCCTCTTGCTTCTTTTAGGATTCTCTCTTTATCTTTAATCTTGGGTAACTTGATGATGTGCCTTGGTGCGTTCCTCTTTGGGTCCAACTTCTTTGGTACTCTCTGGGCTTCCTGGAAGTCTATTTCCTTCACCAGATTGTGGAAGTGTATTTTGGTTATTTGTTCAATAAGTTTTCAGTTTCTTGCTGCTGTTCTTCTCCTTCTGGCATCCCTGTAATTTGGATATTGGAACATTTTAGTCTGTCCCAGATGTTTGTAAGTCTCTCTTCACTTTTTTGATTTCTTGTTTCTTCATTCTGTCATTGTTGGATGATTATTTTTCCCTTTTGTTCCAAATCGCTGCTTTGAATCCTGGTTTCCTTGCTGTCACTGTTGGTTCCCTGAATATTTTGCTTTATTTCACTTTGGTATCTTTCATTTGTTTTTTCATTTTTTGACCTAGCTCAGTCAGTTCTGTGAGCATTTTGATTGCCAGGGCGTTAAATTCTCTATCAGATAGGTTGACTATCTCCTCATTGCTTAATTCTCTTTCTGAAGTTTTGCTCTGTTCTTTCATTTGGGCCATGTTTCTTTGTATTGCCACACCTGTTAAATTGCACGCAGGCGAGACCTTAGGTATTCACCAGAGAAATGCAACCCTCTTTGCTGCACTGTGGTGCTGCCTGTGGGGGAGAGGCCAGAGAGGAAACAATGCAGCTCGCCTATTCAGTTCTAGCCCACTTTTCTGTAAGAGTGTGAGACTGGGAGTTTCTCCTACCACGGCAATCACCGCAGTCCACAGTCAACTCTGAGTCTCAGTTTCACCTTCAGCTGGCCCCTCCCATGCAGTCCGCTGCCCGCCATGGGTTTTTTACTGGTCTGGTTGTTCTGGTTAACTTTCTCTTTATTTTCTTGGTTGTTGGAGTTCCATGCAGTTTGATTTTCTGGCACTTGTGGTTGTTTATTGATTTCAGATTTGTTGTTGTCCTCCTTTTGGGTTGTGTGAGGAAGTGATGGGTTTCTACCTATGCCTCCATCTTGGCCAGAGCTCCTTAATTGACTTTAACTTAATTAGAAACAATTTTGTTTGGGGGGATTTCTGATAAAGATGGTGGCACAGGTAAGCATGGCTTGCCTCCTCACACAACCATATAAAAATTACAATTAAAATATTAAACATCACTCAGAAACGTCAGAATTTGAGTTGAATGCAAGTGTGACAACCACAGAATTAAAGAAACCATATCCATCCAGAGTGATAGGATGTGTGGAGACATAGAAAAGGCTAGTCCAACATCATGTGTGGTAGATAAAAATTCAGAAGGGGGATATCTTGGAAGTGAAGAGTCTGAGCCCCACACCAGGACTCTCAGCCAAGGTTTCCAGTGACAGGAGGATAAGCCTCCATAACTTATGACTGCAAAAACCAGCAGGGATTGGGCCGATGGAAGAAACTTCTGGAATCCTAAGCAGTTCTTTTAAAGAACCCATACATGGACTTGCTAAGTGGACTTGGGCCCAGCACTAGCAGCAGCCAGCCTGGATTCACAGCTTGGTTTTGTGTGGCAATCTAAAGCCCAACACATATAGCAGCCAGCTCAGATTGCTTTATAGCTCAAGCAGGTTGGCCCTGGGAAAACACAGGTCAGAGCTGCCCTTGGTCTGCACCACCCAGGAAACTACAGACGCTGTGTACCCAGTGGACAACTACAGACTGTGTCGGAGCACCAACACACTGTCCCTGCACAGCTAATCGTCCATGGCAGGTAGAGGTTTGTGGTCAGTGGTCACACTTCCAGCTGACTGGCCTGAGTAAATTCCTCCCATTGATCTGCCAACAGCAGTCAAGGCTCAACTACAAGAGGAGGGTGTACACCTCGAATACTCGGCATAGGTGATAAGGGCATGCTGTGCCACTGGATCCTACAGGACATCTACTACATTAGGCCACATTACCAAGATGGGGAGTCATAGCAAGTCTACCTCATACATAGAAACAAACAGAGGATTCAAAAATGAGGAGACAAAGAAAAATGGGCCCAAATAAAAGAACAGATCAAAATTCCTAAAAAAGAGCTCAACAAAATGGAGATAAGCAATCTGTCCGATATAGAGTTCAAAACAGTGGTTATAAGGATGCTCAAGGAACTTAGTGAGGACCTCAACAGCATAAAAAAGATCCAGTCAGAAATGAAGGATACACTAATTGAAATAAAAAAAAAAAACAATTTACAGGGAAATAATAGTATAGTGGATAAAGCTGAGAATGAAATCAATGATTTGTAATATAAGGAAACAAAAATCCAATCAATCAGAACAACAAGAAGGAAAATGAATCCCAAAAAATGAGGATATTGTAAGGAGCTTCTGGGACAACTTTAAGCAATTCAGCATTCACATCATAGGGGTACCAGAAGGAGAAAAGAAAGAGTAAGAAATTGGAAATCTTACTGAAAAAATTATAAAACTTCCCTAATTTGGTGAAGAAACAGACATGCAAATATAGCAAGCACAGAAAGTCCCAAACAATATGGTTGGAAATAGCCCCACTCCAAGATCATGATTAAAATATTAAAGCTTAAAGATAAAGCAAGAATCTTAAACGCGGCAAGCGAAAAGCAGTTAGTTACCTACAGGGGAGTTCCCATAAGACTGTCAGGTGATTTCTCAAAAGAAACTTTGCAGGCCAAAAGAGATTGGCAAGAAATATTTAAAGTCATGAAAAGCAGGGACCTACAGCCAAGATTGTCCTAACCTCAAAGCTATCATTTAGAGTCAAAGGGTAGATAAAGAGTTTCCCAGACAAGAAAAAGCTAAAGGAGTTCATCATCACCAAATATTATTGGATGAAATTCTGAAGGGACTTTGTTATTTAAGAAATTGAAGGTCAAAACTATGAACAATAGAATGGCAAAAATATATATCAGTCATTGCATCTAAAAAACAGAAAGCAAACAAGAACAGAGACAGAATCATGGATACAGAGAGTATTTTGATGGTTGCCATATGGGAGGGGGTATAGGGGAATGGGCGAAGAGGTGAAGGAAGTAAGTAGTACACACTGGTAGTTACAGAATAGCCATGGAGATATATAGTACAGTATAGGAAATGGAGTAGCTAAGGAACCTATATGCATGACCCATGGACAAGAACAGTGGTGGGGGGGGGGAATTGGTGAGTGGACAGGAGCAAAGGGAGGAAAATTGTGAAAACTGCAATAGGATAACTAATAAAATACAATTAAAAATTTTTCTTAGATTGTATTATAACAGCTGTCATCAGCATGCAGTGAGAAAACTTAAATTGGTAAATTTTTGGCTATTTTAATATTGAAGATAGAAGAAGATATGCAACATTTTCAGCATACTATGCTTTGTTATATTACGAAAGGTAAAAATGTAAGTGAAATGCAAAAAAGAATTGGTGGTGCCACTTATCGAACTTCTCAAAAGTGGTTTGCCATGTTCCTTGGTACTATTGACATTCTGACCAAATAATTATTTCCTGTTGGGCTCTACTCACTAGAAGCTACCAGTGAGAGAGAGCCAACATACTGAAATGTCCAGATGAATAAAGTTATTGGTCAATAGGTGAAAAATGTGTCTTATTTTACAGGAAAAAACTAAATAGACTTTTCCCAACCCAATACTTAATTGAATTGAAAACCTAGTAGGATTTCTCCTAAGAATGGAAGAAGAGGTCACCATTGGGGGTAAAACTCATCTAGAGCATTTACTACTTTAACACATTAATTCAAGAGAAACCAAAAGGTAATCAAAGTAAGTGACAGTAATGCATTTAATATATTCTCCATTTATCCATGATTTAGAAAAAAAAGAATTTTTAGTAAACTAAGAAGATAATTTCTCAGCTAAGGGTATCGACTATATTCCACAGCAAAATTATACTTAATGTCGAAACATTAGAAGCATGCCCATTAAAATCAAAAAAGGAGGAGAAATTTTATGTGGATAGTATAATCATATACCTAGGGTACCCGAGAGAATCAACCAATAAACTATTAAAGTGAGAATTATAGGAAAATACCAATGCACATGCCCTCCCCATTGCTTCTCCCCCACCCACCATTAAATACCCTTGGAAAATGAAAAGAAACATGGAATAAAAGGGGACTTGCCGTGGCTGGATGCCTCAGTTGATTGGAATATAGTCCCATGCAGCAAAAGGCTGTGGGTTTGATCACAGTTGGGGCGCATGTCTACGTTTCAGGTTCCATCCCCAGTTGACATGTGTATGGGAGGCAGCTAGTTGATGTCCCCTCTCTATCCCCCAAAATCAATTGATACGTCCTTGGGTGAGGATTTTTTTTAAAAAGAAGAAAGGAGGCTAAAGTTTCGGTGACACTGTACATGTCCCAATTCTTGAGTATAGAAATGATATTTTAAAAAAATGAAGTATAGAAATCTTGTAAATTCTTCAGTGCCAGGAATCACAACAAAAGGTATATAGTTTGCCCAACAAATTTTGTTATGTAGCACGCAAAGAAAAAAGTCTTACTTCTTACCCACTTGATAATACAGAATGTATTCAAGTATTGCTTCTGTTTATTTTGATATACTTAAAAGATAAATCTCATCTAGTCACAATTGTAAAGTAGTTTAGATTTTGTCCCCTCTATGTTTTTTGTTAATTTCCATATGTCAGGCATATCAATATATGGTATTTTAATTTTACACATTAGAGAGCCATTGGCCCTCCCCTGGAGGGAGTTGTTCCTGGTCCAGTGAGGACAACAGAGGGGTAAATAAATTCCTGCCAATAATTCCTTTTATGTGCCTCCATACTTCTGGTCCATAGTTTACATGGTCATTGTGATCCTAAATATAACTGATAGTAGTTTTTAAAAATAAATTTTGGGGGAGGTAGGAGGATTAGGGGCTGGTGGAGAAGGGACCATTTGAATTTTTTGGTCTCTTATGTCTCATAGCAGCTCTCCAGGCTTTTGCCATTTTCATTCTTACCCAGCCTTTTGCTTTTTTACTCTGTAGATCAATTTCTCTTCAGTTTTACAAATGAAATAGAATTTTCTTCACTTACTAGATTCTTCCCATGCTCCTTCAGATTAAGCAGAACAGAGCAAATCAGAAATTAGAACTGCAGCAATGATTATATATCTGACCTACATTTTAAGGCCAGCCTTTACATTTGAGTTTTGATCCTATCATAATTTTTGTGGGATGTTTCTATTATTTCTTTTTCTTTCTTTAATAAAATTTTATTTATTTATTTTTAGAAAGAGAGGAAGGGAGGGAGAAAGAAAGGGAGAGAAACATTAATGTGTGGTTGCCTCTTGCACACTCCCTCCTGGGGACCTGGGCCCACAACCCGTGCATGTGCCCTGACTGGGAATTGAACTGGTGACCCTTTAGTTCTAAGGCCAGCACTCAATCCACTGAGCCACACCAGCCAGGGCTGTTTCGCACCAGATAGATGAAATATGATTATTTCACCTGTCATATCTTGAACACTTTCCTGGTATATCAGTCAGGATTTTTAGGTGTAGACAAATTTTATGGGGTTGAGTGAAAAAGACTTTAAAGATGGAGAATCCGCCATGTATGCTCTGCAGCTAGCAAAATACCAAAATCACAGTATCAAACTGTTTTAGTGGAAGCACTGTTGCTGCTGCCATTGGGCACGTGACTGACACCGTGACTAATAATTCTGTCTTGGCCTCTGAAAATTGAATACCTCCTTACCACTTTGGTAGAGTTAATTCCTCACTGGACTGTCTTCAAGTACTATGCTTTTCATAAATTGTAGGTCACCCTGCTCCTGCTAGGCATGAATCCTCCCAGCAGGGAAAGTGAGTTGTCCCTTTTTCCCTTCTTTTTTTTAATAAGACTCAAAAAAATCTAACTCTGTCTAGTCTTTCTAGCAATTTTTTTTTGGTAAAGATTTTATTTATTTACTTTTAGGAAGGGAGGGAACTTTTAGGAAGGGAGGGAGAAAGGGGGAGAGAAATCAGTGTGCAGTTGCCTCTCACAGGCAACCTGGCCCACAACCGAGGCATGTGCCCTGACTGGGAATCAAGCTGGTGAACCTTTGGTTCACAGGCTGGCGCTTAATCCACTGAGGCACACTGGCCAGGGCTGCCTTCCTAGCATTTTATCTTTATATCTTTATTTCTGTTCTCATATTACACTTTAGTAGTAGAAAACTTTTAAGGTGATCACCAAATTCAGTTTTGTGTCACCTCAACTTTGGAAATGTTTCCTTTGTCTGACACAGGGCTTCTTTTCTATCAATGTAGGGAATACCTTTGGAATTTTACTGTCATTGGCCTATGCCTGTCATACGTTCTTTATTAAGGTCCTTTTTTCTAATTATTCTTCAAACCCTAATTTAAGGTTACTTCTAATGTGGCTTCTCTTTATTTCTCAAGGTTATACTCACTCCTTTGAATCTTATTATGTACTGTTTGATTTGCTATTTCACTATTTATATTAAGTTCAGCCATTTCTAGGTTATCTTTTCTGTAATAGAACTTTTATTGAAATCACATAACATGGTTATAAATTAGATTTTGGTTTGGCAAGAGTTAGAGATGAAACTCCCCTGTGCACCCCCCGACCCCCCCAAATCTAGCTGTTCATGTTGGAAACAAGTAAAAAGTCAGTATCTTCTCTCTTGCAAGTCAGATTTCTTTTTGTATGGGCCTACTTCAATAAATTTTTAAATCTCAGTTGATAATATATAAGGTGAGTGTTATTGACTTAACCAGCATATTAAAGATGAGGGGAAATATAGTTGGTCAGTGACTCACTACTTTTAATAGACAGGTGTTATCAAAGAATGTTGAAGATTGATTTCAATCTTTCACAGACTATGTTGCAAATAGCTTTTCATTTTTAATTCTGAAGCATTAATACCCATTTAACAAATAGGTTCTGGAGTTAGTACTTGTGTGTTGTTACGATAGTATGGAGCTTTTCTTGCCACATTAGTAATATATTATTTCACAGATTAACTTCTTAGATGTGCAAGTAAATTCGATTGACATAAAGATGGCTTTTGTGACAGCACTCATCACTTATTCTTCTACAGTATAGTTGTTGTTTTTTTCTGTTTAAACAGTTCAGGCATTATTGGGGAGCAGTGTATGGAAAGTGGCAAATAAATGTATCTTCATTATGCTAAAGTGGTTAAGAACATGGGATCTCTGTTCCACAAGTTGTTAGCTGTTTGAACATGGAGTAATATGCTCTGTTAGTTACCTCATGTGAAGTAATTTTTATTTTATCCATTCTGTTGTCTCTGGTCTCCCTACTTTTTCAATACTGTATAAATTGCAGGAATGTTTTTAAATATCAGCTATGTATAAAACATTGAGAAGAGGTTTGATGATGAGATACACAAAACAATGTATCATACACAATTTCTACTCCCCAAGGTACTTGAAGATAAAGCTTTATGGGAATATATTAAATGTTATTTCTGACTGAAATGGTTAAGGATTTATTAATAAGCTGGCATTTGATTGGACGCAACAGAGCAGAGAGATATGAAAATTGGGCATTTCAGGTTAGAAAACAAATGATGTGGAAGTTTAAGGAACATATGTTGAATGGTAATGAGACTTAGAGTGGCTGAAATACATGAAGAATAGAGGGGAAATGATTGAACATGTTTAATGGGAAGCATGTTATGGAAGACCTTGAATTCTAAGCATATGAATTTGGACTTTGTCCTTGTTGAGTGGAAAGCCATTGAAGGTAGCTTTATGGAGAAATGTGATGTAAGAGCAATGATGATTGGAGGGGGAATCCCAATCTAGTAACAATATGAGCTGAGTGGAAGCAGAAAGACTAATTGAAAAAAGTATCTTAATAATCCAGGTTTTTAAAATTTGTTAGCCTGGCTTAGGATGATGATAACTAATTAAATGCAGAGTGTAGATGGGAGAGATGTGAAGTTAGAGATTTAACAAAGAGAAAATACAGGAGACAATGAGGAAGCTTCTCATAATTTGGACCATTCCATGCACTAAATAGATGGAATATTGGAACATATTTTTAAAAATAAAGACATGAAAGAACTAGTCAAATAGGAATTACAGGATTAAGGCCTAAGAGAATCTGGAAATAGAAAATAATGGGCCAAGCATTCTACTCTGCTTTGCCCTGAAAATATATGCTTATCCAGAAGAGACTAAGCAGTGATTTATATATTTCTTTTTTTTGTAGACCCTTTGGTTAGTGAGAAGAAAAATTGGAGCCCTGTGCCCACCAAGAGTGAGAATTAGGTAAACCAGTTAGCTCTTCTAAAGACTGAAGATAGTATTTTTGTTATTAGGTGGCCCAGAAAACCTCAAGCCTTGAATTTGGATTAAGATGGTCGCACACTTTAATGTATCTAGGTACTTGACAGAAGCGAATGTATATCCTTTCTAGGGAAGAGCATTAAGGCCTCAAATTATTTTCTCAAATTAGTTTCTTTTCTTTTTTTTTTTTAAGATTTTATTTATTTATTTTTAAAGAGGAAGGGAGGGAGAAAGAGAGAGAGAAACATCAATGTGCGGTTGCTGGGGGCCATGGCCTGCAACCCAGGCATGTGCCCTGACCGGGAATCGAACCTGCGACACTTTGGTTCGCAGCCTAAGCTCAATCCACTGAGCTATGCCAGCCAGGGCTTCAAATTAGTTTCTAATTAAAACATAATAACTTGAGAGTCTAGCTGTTAGAATTACCAGACATAGTCTGAAATAGATATGCTATCAGCGGGAAACTAGAAAGTGTGAGCTGTCATACAGATTTGGGGAGGGGGACAATTTCCATAACTTAACAAAATAAGCACAATCAGTGAATTAATTTTACAGTATATTGGACAGCTAAGAGAGTTTTGTTGTATTAGAAGAGCAAACACAATCCCAAATTAAGTACGTGCACTAAAAGGTAGAAAATACACAGAAGTTAAAAAATAAAGAGGACCCAACAAGATGATTTCATTGCATGTTAGGAGAGAATGAGGCAGAGACAATATTTGAAGAATATAATGGCTGATGATTTCCCAGATTGATAAAAGACAAAAGTGCCACAAATTCAAGAAGCCGAACAGTTCCCATGCATTATAATAAATACGATTTTGTTGATCTTAAGCTGTGGTTTTTCACACTTTGATATGTATGAAGTCTGAATGCATCTTTCAATTAGTGACTACTTGTAGTCGAACAGGATTGAAATTTTAACTTGGGAAAAAATTTTTTACAAGAAATCCACATTTTAAATCATATTAAAACTACTAAATGAACAAAAATAAAGATACAGAGAAAACTTTAAAGCCAACAAAATACAAGAGATTACTTTCAGAGTGAAAGTATATGTGTATATATAATGATGTATATAGAGAAAAAATAGAATATATTATATTCTAGAGAGTGGCTGATTCCTCAACAGCAACAGTGGATGAGGTAGCTGGATTATACCTTAATAGGTTGAGGGAAAATAAACACAAGCCTAGAGTACTGTGTTCATGGAAAATGTATTTACAAACAGTGCTTTTAATTAATATAAATGGCTTTATGTTGTACTTGGCCTTAGTATTACTAACAGTGTTAATTGATGTTTCAAATGTTCAGAATTATTTAAGCAAGTATTAGGGTATTATTGGGAGAGCAGGGCAGATGTTAAAGGCAGAGTAAGTTGTGCTTAATAAGATGGAGTTTATAACCTTAAATGAATATATATGGGAAGTAATGAACTAAGACTTAATCTTAGAGTCTCAGTTAATGAGCTAGATGTGTCAAGATTGAAGAAGAGCTACAAAATAAATGCAGAGAAAATACAAGAAGAGATAACAGAGCAGCATTTAATAAAATAAAAAGTAAGTATATAGTAGAGGGGGCCATCAAGAAGCCAAAATATTTTTTTTATACTGATAACATTGACATACTGGTGAGATTAGAAGGAAGGCACAAATAACTAGGATCAGGGATGGGGGGCGGTCATTTTGAATCCTGCAGATATATTTTAAAACTTATGCAACATTGTAGATAACTGTCAGAATTTGAAGTTTTAAATGAAATGGATAAATTCTTAGAAATTTGCAATTTACTAAACTTGATAATAGAAATAGAAAAATCTGTATGAGTCTATAACTATAAAGTGAAATATTTCTATTAAAAAATTGACTTCTGGTCAAGATGGAGGCATAGATAAATACACTTTGCCTCCTCTCATAATCAAAAGGACAGCAAGTTTAAAAACAATAAATAGCCAGAATTGCCAGAAAATCTAACTGTATGGAAATCTGACAACCAAGGATTAAAGGAGAAACGTTAACTCAGACTGGTAGTAGGGGCAGAGATGAGCAGCCAGCAAGGTGGACTGGGCGACCCCACATTTGTGTGCGGATAAACAGGCAGAACAGGAGAGTGAGACCATGAAACCCAGGGCTCCAGCATGGGAAATAAAGCCTCAAGACCTCTAGCTGTAAAAACCTGTGAGGGTTGTGGTGGTGGAAGAAACTCCCAGCATCACAGGAGAGTTCGTTGGAGAGACCCAGAAGGTAATAGAATGTACTAAAGCCACCCACCTGGGAATCTGCACCAGAAGGGCCCAATTTGCTTGTGGATAGCGGGGGAAGTGACTGAAAGCTGGCTGAGAGCAGAGCAGGAGGCATTTTCCCTCTCAGACCTCACAGCGCCACAAATCAGCCATGTGGGTTGCCCCACCCTGGCAAATACCTAAGGCTCAGCTCCTTGCTATGTAAGAAGCATAACGAGACAAATATGGTCATAACGAAAGAACAGATCAAAACTCCAAAAATAGAACTAAGTGATGAAGAGATAGCTAACCTATCAGATGCACAGTTCAAAACACTAGTAATCAAGTGCTCATAGAAATGCTTGAGTATGGTCACTAAATAGAGTAAAAAGTGAAGGCTATGCAAAGTGAAATAAAAATACACAGGGAACCAACAGTAAAGGGAAGGAAACCAGGACTCAAATCAATGATTTGGAACAGAAGGAAGAAATAAAAAACCAACCAGAATAGAATGAAGAAACAAGAATTTAAAAAAGTGAGAAGAGGCTTAGGAACCTCTGGGGCAACTTTAAACATTTGAACATCTGAATTATGGGTTTCGGGGTGGGCAGGTGGGTGGACGAGTAGAAGGAGAAAAGGAAGAGCAAGAAATAGAAAACATAATGAAGGAGAACTTCCCCAATCTGGCTAAGGAAATAGACTTCCAGCAAGTCGAGGAAGCTCAGTGAGTCCCAAAGAACTTGGACCCAAGAAGGAACACACCAAAGCACATCATAATTAGATTACCTAGGATTATAAAAAAGGAGAAGCAACAAAAGAAAAGGAGACAGTTATCTACAAAGGAGTTCCCATAAGACTGTCAGCTGATTTCTCAAGAGAGACCTTGCAGGTAAGAAGGAGCTGGAAAAAAGTAGTCGAAGTCATGAAGGCAAGGTCCTACAATCTAGATTACTCTGTACAGCAAAGCTATCACTTAGAATGGAAGGGCAGATAAAGTGCTTCCTAGATAAGGTCAGTTAAAGGAGTTCATCATCACCAAGCCCTTATTACATGAAATGTTAAAGGGGCTTACTTAGAAAAAGAAGATGATCAGAACTAAGAACAGTAAAATGACAATAAACTCACAACTATCAGCAGCTAAACCTAAAAAAAAAAAAAGGCCAAAACTAAGCAAACAACTAGAACAGGAACAGAACCACAGAAATGGAGATCACATGGTGGGTTATCAATGGAGGAGGCGGTGGGGGGCAATGGGGGAAGAGGTACAGGGAATAAGAAGCATAAATAGGTACAAAATAGACCAGGGGAGATTAAGAATAGTGTGGGAAATGGAGAAGCCAAAGAATTTATTTGTACCATCCATCAGCATGAACTAAAATGAGGAAATGCTGGTTGGAGGGGGTGTGCAGTACAGAGGGGAACAAAGTGGAGAAAAAATGGGACAACGGTAATTGCATAATCAATAAAATATACTTTAAAAAAGTGTTGAGTCCAGATTGGTTTACTGGAAAGTTCTACCAACATTTAGTGAGATAGTAACCCCAGCCTTATAGTCTCTAATCTTAATATTCTTTTAGAAAATGGTAAAAGAGGATCCCTCACTTGTATGAAGCTTATTATAACCTTGATACCAAAACCCAAATAAAAATTACATAGATACAATTGAAGAAAAACCTAAAATATTGGCAGGTTGAATTCAGTGATACAAAGAAAGAATAACCCAGCATGGCCAACTCAGACTTATCCCTGGAATGCTAGATTGATTTAGCCTGAAACTCTTCAGTATTATTGGTCACTTAAACAAATTCATGAAAAAAACATTTGAGTAGATTCAAAGGAGAGTAAGTTACTGAAAATCAGTGGCTATTCATGATTTTAAGAAGAAACCATTAACAAAGGAGGCACAAAAGATAATTTTGTAATGTGATCTAAAAAACGTCGATAGGAAATATTACAGCTTAGGCTGAAATGTTGAAGATTTCCCTTTTATATGGAGTTCAAGATGTGAACATTATAGTAAAGATGACCTTAGTCAGTAGTATACCAAAAAGGAAAAATAAAGGAGTCCACAGGTACGTTTTTAAAATAAATGATGTTAGAAAGAAATATAAAAATCTTTTTTTCTCTCTCAGCATTTACATGCCTATATACCCAACAGAGAAAAATAGGCTTGTCTAACTTGAGAGAGTTATATACCATAAGCGTGTTCACAGCAGAATTATTCATAATAGCTCCAATGTACTAATAACCAAAATATCTACAGATAGATAATTATGGTATATTTATATAATATCTATTCAGCATCCCCCCAAAAGCATGTTAACTAGAGCTATAAGTACATAGGTAAATCTTAAAAACCATCATATTGAAAGATTAAAAATCATAATATATGGTTCTGCTAGTATGAAATTCATAAAAAAGCAAAAGTAAGCTTTATTGCTTAAGGATGCATAGTTAGGTGGTAAAACTGTAAATAAAAATATGATGGTGATTATCTCTTGGGGAAAGAGTAACTTCTTACTGAGAAGGGATATACTAGCAGTGTTCTTGTCCTGGATTGTGGTTATACACGTTTGCTTAATAATAATATGTGAGCTGCTGATTTATGTTTATGAACTTTTCTAAGATTGTGTTATTTCACAATAAAAATAATTTTAAACTACACAGACACAGGAAAAGGAACAACTTCAAAATGTAAGGTTCAGCCTATGTTTTGACATGTAGGATTAGTAGTGACTTTGGTATCTTGCAAGCAGATCATAACATTTTGCCAAGACAGTTTCTTTGCTGTTTGCTAGGCTCTAGTATCACATCTCTCTTAAACTTAACTTTGATCATGTCAATTCATTTTATCAACATTTACTACATTTATGTTACTCGTACCATATCGAAGGTGTACTATCTAACTTTTGAAATCCTTGCATGCTTTTACTGCATTTTGTATGTCTGTACAAATTCCTTTATACTCTTTTGGGATGCCCTTGGCTCTTCAGCCCCCAGTCTCAAGAGCAGTATCTTTTCCACAGATTCAGAGTATAATCATATTTCATTCTGGGGTTGTGCTGACAGACATTATGTACAAGTCTGTACATCATATTCAGCTTGTGTGACACCCTCTGGATCTCTTTATTCTCTGAATTCTTATCACATTTACTATTGTCATTTTGGCTTACTGAAATTAGTTGCATTTTCTATTATTTCCCTAGTATTTTCCTCCCATGTGTTGCACGCTTAGCATATCATACTGCAAGTAGCTATCCCTCTCTTTCCTTTGAAAGCAATTAATATTGCCACTAACTAGCACAATTTCCACATACTCCATTACTCTGAGGGAACTATGTAAAAATGGATCTTAATTATAAACTGCCTTGTATTTTGATTGCTTATTCTTAGTTTTAACATGGCTAGATTAAATATACCTTAAGGCTCTAAGCCTTTACAACCTGAGGACATTCACTAAATATATTGAAACATCATTATTAAAAGAATAAAAGGATGCTTCCATTCATGAACTTGAAGAAACCATTTTTCTCTTTAATTGGAATCAGATCCACTATTAGGCGAATCCAACAAACAAGTAGTTTGTATCATTTTATTTACTAAGTGTGCTACTCATCTGTGGGAAAAATACCACTGAGCAGAGCAGGAGGTGTAGACTTCCTTTGCATGCACATATTTGGACAGAGGGTATAGAAGCCACTCTCTTAATTTTCTTTGAAGTAAAAAATAATATTGGTTCTTGTTATTTTGGGGACTGTAGTCTCTGGAGGAAATAAAAGCTTTCGAGTTTCTCCATGGGGCAGGGGGATGAACATTTGTAAGTAAGTTACAAGTTTTGGACACTGTACACTTGTTGAAGTTCCAGGGACTTCAGGTTAGAAGAATTCAGTAAAATGAGGTAATTATAATCAAGCCGTAGAACATGGGCAACTACCATTGAAAGTGATGCACGTGTCTTTAAGTGTGGCTGAAACACCTATGGAACTAGTAGTTGTGTTTTCTGGAGACTCTAGTATGGAGTTTCTTCTCTCTTATGAAGGAAATAGTCATTACCTTCTTCTTAAAATTTCTAGCGTAGTTTCAGGTTTACATTGAAAGTTCATATGAAATAAAATCTTACTCTTCAAAACAACCTTTTGATTAGCAAAATGTTGATCATACTTGAAGCTGGATTGTAGGTAAGTGTATAGGAGTTTACTGTTCTTGAGAGGGTCAAAAGAACAGTATGTGTACTGCTGGCCCTATGGGTTCATGAGTTTTGTATCCATGATTCAACCACATGTGGGTTGAAATACTTAAAAAAAAACATGTTATGTTGCTCATGTGTGCTGTGTAGTTAGACCTATGATGGCTGCATATGTAGCAACTGTTTTTCTTGTCATTATTTACTGAACAATACAGTATAACAACTCTTTCTATTGCATTTACATTATATTAGGTATTATAAAGGATTTAAAGTATACAAGAGGATGTGTGTAGATTATGTGAAAATAGACCATTTTATATAGGGGGCTTGAGTGTCTGGGGATTTTGGTATCCATGGAAGGTCCTGGAATCAACCCCCCCCCCCCCCAACACACAAATACACAAATAGTGATGGATGACTATGTTTAAATTTTTCTGTACTAAATGGATGTGGGGGATTTTATGGAAGATGGTATAATTTTACTAATTCAAGTCTAGAAGGAGTTATCATCATACTTTCGTTTCACTGTGGTTGTTTTTTTTTATACATTTGCTTTCATCATGGCTCAGAACCAAAAAGGATAAAGTATGAAGAGACAAACAAATGGCAGAAGGTTTCTCAAATTATGCCGTAAGATTTTTGTACTGCAACTTGAAAGTAGTAGTATTTAGTAGCTTCTTTGTCCAAGTCTCTTGCTTTAAAAGCTCAGGAGATTTTTTTTTTTTAAGGTTTTATTTCTTTTTAGAGAGAGGGTAAGGAAAGGAGAAAGAGAGGGAGAGAAACATCAATGTGTGATTGCCTCTCACGTGCCCTTACTGGGGACCTGGCTCTCAACCCAGGCATGTGCCCTGACTAGGAATTGAACCCACAACCCTTTAGTTTGCAGGCCTGCACTCAGTCCACTGAGCTACAACAGTCAGGGCAGGAGATTTTATCATCATGCTGTTTTGTTTCTTTTTTTAAACTGGGTTCAGTTCTTCCCAATGAGGGAAAATTTTTGTGTCTATCACAAAAACTATTCTACATTTTCTTAAAAACACAGGATCAGTATGTTTCCTTAGCTGTAAATCACATGTATACATTAATACTAAAATATGAGATAAATTTATGTTTTAGATTAGCATTAAAAATCCTAAAACAAATTTTAATGATAAAAAGATGACCTAATTTATTTTTGGTTGAACCATAATAAACCACAATAAATTATTGATATTCCACTATTTTCATCTCTGTAAAAGTCAATTTAATTTTTTTATTTTTCAATTAAATTTTACATTTACTATTAGTTTTAGGTGTACAGCATAATGGTTCAACAGTCACATACTTTACAAAAGTTATTCCCTCAGTATTTCAAGTACCCACCTGGAACCAGACATAGTTACTATAATATTATTGACTATATTCCCTATACTAAAACAAACATTCCCATGTCTATTTTGTAATTAGCAATCTGTACCTATCAATCCCTTTACCTTTTTCACCCAGTCCACCAACCTGCTCCTCTCTGGCAACAATCAGTCTTATTTTCTGTATCTATGAGTCTGTTTCTGTTTTGTTTGTTTATATTGTTCTTTAGATTCTGCATATAAGTGAAATCATATGGTATTTGTCTTTCTCTGACTTATTTTACTTAGCTAGGTCCATCCATGCTGGTGCAAATAGTAAGGTTTTATTCTTTTTTGTGACCAATTAATAATCCATTCTGTAGACATACGGCAGCCTTTTTACTCACTTGTCCATTGATAGGCACTTTGGTTGCTTCCATATCTGGACTATCGTAAGTAAACTTACACTGAACATGGGGGCATGTATATTCATTTAAATTAGTGTTTTAAGTTTCTTTGGATATGTTGTATACCAAGAAGTAGAATCACTGCATCAAAAGGCAGTTCCACTTTTAATTTTTTGAGGACCCTCCATACTGTCCGTAGTGGCTGCACCAGTCTGCATTCTCACCAACAGTACACAAGATTTTCCTTTTCTCCACATCCTCTGACACTTGTTTGTGGACTTATTGATGGTAGCCATTCTTACAGGTGTGAGATGGTATGTCATTGTATTAATTTGCATTTCTCTGGTGGTTAGTTGCTTTAAGCAACTTTTCATCTGTTTATTGGCCATCTGTATGTCTTCTTTGGAGAATTGTTCTCTGCCCATTTTTTAATTTGATTGTTTTAAAGTGGGGTTGTATGTGTGAGTTTTTTATAAATTTTGAATATTAACCTTTACCAAATATATCATTGGCAAATAGCATCTCCCATTCAGTAGATTATCTTTGTTGATGGTTTTCTTTCTGTACAACACCTTTTTAGTTTAATGTAGTGCCATTAGTTTATTCTTTTGTTTTCATTGCTGGAGGAGATAATCAGAAAAAAATACTGTTAAGAGAAATGTCAGAAGTTTTACTACCTATGTTTTCTTCAAGGAGTTTTAAGTCTTTGGTCCATTTTGAGAAAAACCCAAAACTTTTAAAAGCAAGTTCTAATAGCCTTGTATAAGTTCTTATTAAATTTTTTTTAAGGAAGGCCAAAAATCTTTCTTAGGAAAAAAAAAGTATTTTCTATCCCTAAGTCCTTATTTTTAGTTCTGTGGAATTCTGTTGAGTTTATGCATATGCCAATCATCTTAAATAATAATTTTAGTCCTTCTTTTGAAAGAATTGGTTTAAAAACTACAAAGGATTTAGTAAATCTTGTAATTTGTATGAAAACTTACATTCTATTTCAGGAGCCCTTTTAAATTTTTTATCAAAGTAATGCATTTATAGTTTTTTTCTTTTTTAGAGTCTAACGGTTTTACAAGGATTATAAGTGAAAGGTAGTGCTTTAAACCCTGAGTTTCAGTCTTCCTCCACAACAGAAAGAACAGCTTACTATTTCTTAATAACTTGCTTATACTGCCATCTATACTATGTCTACTAATTTCTTTCTATAAAATGAGGATTAAGCTGTGAAACTAATGTCTACATGTAAAGACTGGGGAAAATCCTTGTGTGTCTTCCCATCATTCTATTTTGTGCTATTTTCAGATGGTCATTTTCATACCTTACTTGTTATTTTGTTCTAATTAATATGATGGCAGTTCTTATTCATTCATATGGTTTAAATCATTTAACTTGTTCCCTTGTTTCTCTGACATTTTCCCTTAAATATACCTTTTCCAAAAGTGGGGAAAAAATACATCAATAGAAACAGGTTAATGGGGCCAAAGGATAGTTGAAATGACAGTTGCTGGAACAGATGTTGGTGTCACAGACCTCTTTTAGTGCTTTGTCATAGTAATAATTAAGGGATAGAATAATTGTTACTGTTTTGTTGTCTTTTGAAATTAAAGTCTGGTACCCGTAAATGCCACATGAGAATAATAAAATAAAAATTACTTGGTCATTTAGAAGTAAAAGTATGTATATCTACATGTTTATACATTGTGATTATCTATCTACCTACCTACCTACCTACCTATCATATATAAGGTATTAAAAATTTTTATGTATATGTGTGTTTTTGCTCTCTGTCAGGCTTAGAGCAATAGACTATTGACTTGTTATAAATAGACTATTGACTTGTTATAAATATATAATGGGAGCATTAAAGACCTATAAGGAGAATTGAACTCTGATACTAAAGAATACTCAGTAGAAAACCCCACTATATAACTTTAAATTAGCTTAACATTTTGGCTTTTCTGATTCTGTTATGAAAGTAAGTATTTCAACAGTGGTCTTTCTATGAAGGATGAAGCCCTAGTGGCTTTTAAGATAAATTTCTGCCCCAAATAGTGTGGCTCAGTTTGTTGGGCATCCTATTACAAAGCAAAAAGGTCACTGATTCAATTGGCAATCAGGGCACATGCCTGGGTTGTGGCCCATTCTCCTGTTGGGGCTTATGCAAGAGGCAACCAATTGATGTTTCTCTTTCTCTCTTTACTCCCTCCTCTAAAAAATTTTTTTTCTAATGGCAAAAGTAACTATTGATTTCCATGCAAATAGTGATTCTACAATCATTCAGAATTCAGAAGGGAAAAAAAAAACCCACTAGCTAGTGATGTACCATTTCAACCCATTTTCCCTCTCTGCAAACATAGTTTCTAAACTATAACTGCTCATGCCTTGAAATTTAATTTATGTTATTTGGTATATATATCTGCCTAGCAGTCAAAAAATGAAAAGTTCTAGATAGTCTTCATAGTTGGCTGATTACATGCTAGTTTAACTATATCTCTATAAACATACTAACTGAACAGAAAGAATCTCAGAGAGAAAAGAGGATTAATCATCTCTGCTGTGATGTGTAGGCCATCTGAGAACTAGGGTGAGGAAGTTCTAATGGTGCCCATCTGCCATTGATTAATAGCTGGATTGAAGGACAAACCACAGTGTTGTTTTTTTTTATTTTCATCAATATAGTTTTCTTAGAAGGATGGACAAGGGTTGCAGGAAATGAGGGAAGCAGTGTCCCAGGATATGTTTTGCTGCTGTGTACCAAAGTCAGTGAAGCAGAGAAAAAATGTGTTAGCTCTTTAAACAAGGTACTTGCTTGGACTGTAGTGTTTCACACTGAATCAGTCCAGTGTCTTTTCATTTTGGCTTGTTTTTCAGAAGCAAGGTTATACATAAAAGCCAGCAAAGTAAAGGAACTTTCAAATAGTGATGAGGTAAACAATGTATGGAAAGTTAAGAATCCACTTATGTTCTTGAGCGTAGTAGTAGTCCTTAATAACACTATCATAATTGAGGGGGGGTGGTGCTCCTTGTCTCTGAAGGACATTAAACAGAGACAATAAAAGATGAACTGATAAAACAGTACCATGAAAAATAAAGTTCACAGAACTTAAAAAAAAAAGATTGAAGGAAGAAGTAATAATCTCACAGAACCTAAAACCACATTGGCAACATCAAGAAATAGAGCGGATACTACAAAAAAACAGAGACATGTAAGACAGGAAAAGGACAAAGAATTAGCAGATGGGAGACACAGAGGACAAATTAACAAAGACTGGGTTGGGTATAAATCAGCAGGATACAGTCTTAATAACTAAAGGATCTTGAAGTAATCAAGATCCGAATGGCATTTCAAAAGAGAAAGTTAAATGCTAAGATAGACTCTATGGAACTACTAAAAACTTCAAGAATGAAGAAAAACCTATGTATGTGCCAGTTGAAAAAGGATTTGAATTAAAGATGAAAATTATTTTGACCTCAGACTTCAATAACAGTTAGGTACCACAAGAAAATGGATGCTGTCAACACAGAATATTGATAGGAGAACATGGTGGTGGGGGTAAAGGGGTTGGGCAAAGTGAGCATTTGAGTACATTTAAACGTTTGAACTATGTCTGAGTAATTAAGATACTCAATAATGTAATTAGTGATAAATTATATAAAATTATAATCAACTGGGAAAAGGTCCAGGTAGTTTCATTCAAAACTCTAGGGTTAAGTGTATGGTCATTTAATACAAGGACAGTCAGTGTGTTATTTAAAGTTGTCAAACCAAGAAATAGGTTTAAGTATTGATTATGTTATGTTTAATAAAAATACATTAGATTTCATTATCTTCCATATAACCATTACAGAGTCATTGATGGACAGATCATATAGTAAAAATAAAAGCAAAACAAAAACAAAATTTTAAATGTTATATTTCTTGTAAAGTGGTACTTAACCTAATAAAGAAAAAAGATTTGTAGTATGCCTGGTAATATGAGTGGATTTTAAACTCCCCATTCTGTTTATCAGGGCAGTATTTGAAAATTCTTTGGTAGCTTCTAGAATGGATCAAAAAGCTGTAAACTCCAGTATATACTGTCTTTAAGAAATATGTCTAAAGCAAAGGAATTCAGATTTATTGCTGTTCTTTATCTTTAAGAAGTTACTCTCATTATTTTCTAAAAAGAAATTGAATGCTTATATAATATTCTTCTAGACCTGACTATAACAATAATAAAATAGCTCCTATGCGGTTTACATTCTAGCAGAGAAAACTTAGAATAAATAGTGACTACAAAGTTAGTAATGTGTTGATAGAAGTACAAAGGACCAAGAAAATGTAACACTAGGGAACCTTACCTAATTGTGGGGCTGGGGGGTTAGGAGGAACTGTCAAAGAAAACTTACTGGAGGAAGTGAGATTTAAGCTGAGAACTAAAGGTAGAAGAAACACCTTTGAGTAAAATTGTTAGCCATTTAGATTGAAATGTAATCCTTGCTTTACTCCTTACTACACACAAAAAAATTCCATGTTGTGAATCAACAGTTTTAATAGAAACAGTTTAAAGGAAAGGCCTAAACCATGGATGAATTTTTATAATCTTTGGGTATAGAAATCTTTTAAAGCTTGATATAAAATCCAGAAATCATAATGGGTCACAAGATAATTTACCTACATAAAAATTATAAGTGGCAATTAAACACCTTTAAAAAAGGTAGACAAGTTATAAACTGGGGAATGAAAAGAAACCATGAGACAAAGGGTTCTCTTCCTATTTACATACTGAACTCATAAAATAATAATATGATCTTCACAAAAAAATATGTTCAACCTCACTAATAAAGAAATGCAAGTTAAGTCTATATATGTTTTCCCCCATTAGATGGGCCAAGATCCTAATCTAGGGTTGTTTGTATGTGGAATAGCTGAATGTCCTTCAGTATAATGTTTAAGTAAATTATAGTACATGGAATTGTACTATGTACTATGTACTATAGTACATATAGTACTATGGAATATTATGCAACAATGAAAACCAATGTGGACCAGTGTTCATTAACAAAGATGCCTGTTAATATTGTTTAGTAAAGAAAGTAAGTTATAAATCTAGAATACAGCATTATTTTTACAAAATTATGGGCACATGTCTATTTTGCTATGTATGCATAGATTACTATCTAGAATGTTTACTAAATTATTAGGAGCCACTGATTTTGTATAGTCAAGTTTTGGATGACAGAAGTTTGTCTTGACTTGTAAGCATGAGTATTTTACTTTAAGGTGTTTACTTTGTTTGCCTGTTTATATTTAGTGTTAGCTTCATATGCTTTCTATTTAGATAAAATGAAGCATCTTAGGCTTTCTCAGAGATAAAATTTGTAGGAAAGCATTTGACATTCTGTTCTATATATATATATATATTTTTTTTTTTTTAAGATTATTGTTGTTAGAGAGAGGGGAACGGAGGGAGAAAGAGGAAGAGAAACATGGATGTGAGAGACATCAGTTGGTTGCCTTTCCCTAACCAGGGATTGAACCTGCAACTCAGACATGTGCCCTGACTGGGAATTGAATTGGTGATCTTTTCGCTTTGCAGGATGACGCCACACCAGTCAGTGCTGCTCCATATACTTTGATTAGTTGAATCATCAGGGACAACTTTAACTTTATATGAGTTCCCCTTTTATAGTGTTGACATCTTGATTGATAACTTGATCATTTTATTGAAACATACTGTAATCAAAGTATGTATTTATAAAAAGATATGTATTAGTCTTAGGAGAGTGTTCCTGTTTGAATGATTTCTTTTCTGGAGACATAGTAAGTGCTTTGACACAAAGCCTGAACAAGATCTTTATTAAAAATATTAGAAATCTCCTGGCTGACGTAGCTCAGTAGACTGAGCGCGGGCTGCAAACCAAAGTGTCGCAGGTTCTATTCCCAGTCAGGGCACATGCCTGGGTTGCAGGCCAGGTCCCCAGCAACCACACATTGATGTTTCTCTCTCCCCCTCCCTTCCCTCTCTAAAAAATAAATAAAAATAAAATCTAAAAAAAAACTTTAAAAAAAATATTAGAAATCTCTTGAGTATTGATTTTTTTTAAACCTTAGAACTTTCTGTATGTAAAAAACATTATAGTTATTGAAACCTAATTTTTACAAGTTAAAAAATATGACCAGATTTCACATTAATAGTTTTGTTGGTTATATTGATACACAGATTAAAAGGTGGTGGTGGTTGTTTTTTGACCTATTGCATTCCCTTTAGAATATTAAGATATTAAGGAGAACAGAGATCATGTCTTGGCTGATTTAATGGGACATATTGTGCTAAGTATTTATCACCATCTTCTGTCCAGCCAGCTGTAGTTTACTTGAAACTCTGTAGGTAATACTGGGCGTGTCATGCTTCTTGATATCTTAAATAGTGAACTACCTCTGCATATTTAGATACGTGTTTTGTGAAAAGCTGATACATAGACTCTTTGATAGAGAAACATTTTAAGATATACTTCTTATTTTCTCTTTTCTTCCTTTTTCTAGTAAATTAAAAAGTATTTCAATAAGTATTTAGAAAGCAAGTCTTTTGTAAAATGAGAGTCCTGTAAATAATTTCATTTTTTAAATTTGTGGGGGAGGCTGTGCTTGGTGGTGTACTTGCTAGTATATTTAAATTGGTATAATTAAGATTATTAATAAAATGATTTGTAAAAAATATAGCCTAGCCTTTTAAAATAAAATAGCATTACTTCTCATAAGGTACCACTAAAGTTAGTACAACATTCATGCTTAAGTTTTAGTTGTAGTACTGTTAAAATACTAATAGCTTAACTTCCCAGGATAAATGCAAAGTAAGAAATACCAAATAGTAACAAAAACTCAGTCTGCTTTCATACTTACATACCTCCATTTGCTACAGTTTGTAGCCACATAGCTCATTTCCTCTGAGCAAAAAAGGTTATAATCTTGGTTTACTTTAATTTAGTCCATTGGTTTTCCCTGTAGAAAATCAGGTTTTTGGAGAGCTCTAACAGTGTGCTATTGCTGGGCTCTCATCCTTTCTGTTTAAATAATGCAGGTACTTTGATGGAAACCTGGAGAAGCTCTTTGCTGAGTGTCATGTAATTAATCCAAGTAAAAAGTCTCGAACACGCCAGATGAATACAAGGTCATCAGCACAGGATATGCCTTGTCAGATCTGCTACTTGAACTACCCTAACTCGGTGAGTATCTGGTAGTTTAAGGCTAGCACTGACTGTATTTCAGAGGGTAAATCAGCTTTTATAACTTAAAGAAAGATCTGGGAGTCTGGGATTGTATAAAGCAGTAACCTATTAATACATTAGAGATGAGGAAAGAAAGAAAAAGAATAAGACCCTGTTTTAGCCCCCTTCTCCCCCTTTGTTTTTTAAAGCAGCAGTTTATCCAAGTTGTCATTGTACATCTAAATCTTTTCTGAACTTATTTTACCACCATGGAAGAATTGTGTAATAGATAGGCATGAGTAGAATTATTTTTCATTCAAATTAAAACAGATTTAAAACTAGGTTTTTAAAAAATATATATCCAGTCTTGGCCAAGTAACTCAGTTGGTTAGAGCATCTTCCAGATATGCCCAAGGTTGTAGTTTTGATCCTCAGGCAGAGCACATACCAGAATCAACCAATGAATGCATAAATAAGTGGAACAATAAATAGATGTTTCTCTCTCTCTCTCCCCCCTTTTCCCTCCCTCTTTTCCTCCTTCACTGCCTCTCTCTCTTCTCTCAAATCAATCAATAAATAAGATAAATAAAATAATATATATCCAGAACAGGTATAAAATGTCTCTAATGCTATTTCACTAGGAGCTTTCATAACAAAAGATTTTCACTTATACAGATCCATTCTAATGGAGGTTCTTAAATAAAGCAAGGGATGACAGAAATGGAGCAGATACTAGGACTAAGTAATTGATGTTTCTAAGTAAAAATATGCTTAAAATCTGTTGAATTTAGATGATTTACTTCAGAGTGTATAGTAATTTTAAACTTAAATAAACACAATCTTCCTATGAAGGTTGTACTTCATTAATAACCTTGGGAAAACAGTATTTGTGGCAAAGATATGTTTAGTTACTTGGAATTTACCTCTTAAGGTGTTTGAAGATATCTAAAAAAAATCACTTAATTTATAATAATTATAACTATTTTGTTTATATTCTCTGCTTTAATAGAGAAGCATCTCTAATATTTATTGTATAGAGTTTTATATATTTATCTCTGAGGAGGCTCATTTGCAGGGAACTGTTTTTTGTTTTGTTTTGTTTTACATATACAAATGTTTAGAAAAGAGGTTTTAAAAGAAAATTAATTGACAACTCGTGTTAAAATAATTTAGTTGATAAAGTGCTGAATTGAATTTCCACATTCAAGTTTTGATCATAGCTCTGACAGTAGGTATTTGACTTTGGGTAGGAAGTTGTTTAGTCTCATTGAGGTTCAGTTTTATCTTTTCAAATGGGTTGAATACAATATTCTTTCAAATCTTTTAGCCTGAGAATTATATGTATTCCCTTTCCTTAAATCACAACCCTACCATGAATATTTAAAACAAACACTTAGCTCTACTATTAAAAATATACTAAATTCATATTTTGACCATTTTATTATCCTTCTTTAACAGATTGTCTTTGCCAGTTGCCATTTATGTACTGTTTAAAGTTTAAAAATGTCTGTAAAGTAACGTTTAGACTCCAGTAATTTGTCCCAGGTTATACAAAGTTTCCGTACTTCTTGGCATTTGTCCTTTTACTCTATTATAGCCAGTTTCTTCTTAGTTTAAATCTTAAATGGAATTTGAGTATTGAAGATACGTGCTTACAAATATCCATTTTAACTTTCTCAGTGCCTTTCGTATTGTCTAACACTCTCAGATGATTAGGTCTGAAAATCATGGCTGGAGATTTGCAATGTAAATTTTACCTCCACTTGTAACTGATGAACGAGAACCATCCCTCCCTCCCTTCAATACAACAGATCTATTCTAGTGTATAAACACAATGGAGGATACAGATATGCTTGCCTCAGATGATAAAAAGGTTAGTTGGGCAGATAAGTAAAACGTCATGTTAGAAAAAATGGTAAGTGCTTTAATAGGGTATGCTACTGTGGAAACAAGTTGGAAAGAGCCCCTAATCTCATTTTGGATCACAGAAGACTTTACAAAGGGATTGACATTTGAACTAAGCTCTGAAGTGTTGTGGTAGTTAGGAAGGCAGTTATGTTCATCACTATACCACCAATGCCTCTGGTAGTTAGGAAAAGGCAGCAAGCAATACAGAAGCCAAGAAGAGAATATACTTCCAAGAATAGTAAATTGTGCTAAAAGCTTCAGTGAAAATAACTGAAAAGTGAATTTGGAATTAACATGAAGCTTACTGATGATTTTGGGAGTTATTTTTAGTAATGTAAGATGTAAAACCATACTGTATTGACTGAAGGGTCATTGACTTGACGGTGGGAAAGGAAGTGGAGGCAGTGAATACAAACAAGTTATTCTTTTAAAGAAAGTTTGGCTATTTAAGTGGCAGGACAAAAAAGCCAGTAGCAACATGGTTGGAAAGTAAGCTAAAGAGTTATGGAAACTGCGAGCATTATAAAAATGTAATCATGATAAAAATTAGGGCTTCTTTTCTCATGGTTTTTAGACTACTATAGAAGGATAATTTTAACCTCTTCAGTTTTAGAATGAAATGTCACCTAAGATTCTTCTTTCAGGCTTTATTAATTGGATGGGTGATTTCTTTTCTTGTATAACTCTTCATGTTTCTGTTTCCACTACTCTGTTCAAACACTGATACTTGCATTTTATTAATGTATGTCTTCAACACATTTATCTGTCTAGAAAGCACCTTCATGAGACTTTGTCACATAAAAATGTGACAAAAATAAATGCTTCTGATAGCTTGGTTTATATATAACACTTTGGAGTTAACTCTTCTGGGTAGCCAAAACAATTACCTGAGACTGTGGAGCACCTTTGAAGTTGATGGGTTCTCTCTTCCCACCCCCGGCTCCCCCACCCCACATGGCAACTTTATAATAAATCAATTCAGTAAAATCTAGCTGTACTAACCCCTCATTCTACTAGAAAATATATTCAATACATAACTTGGGCTACAGTATCTCATTTTTATAAAGAATTTGTATTTTCTAAAAATAAGATTTGTTAGATAAAAGCAAAGTTGAAGTTTGTGAGGGTAACCTACCCTCCATCCCGCACCTGAGCACTTCTGATTCTTTTTCTCCCGAGTACACTGAAAACATGTGATCTAAACCCTATCTTGACAAGGGAACTGATACTCTGATTATTTGCTCTGTTCTTAGAAAGAAAACGGCTTTAACTTTAGAGGCAACTTCTGATGAAGGAAAGATAATTCTTAATGTTCTTAAGGCTGTTTGATATTAGTTGCTGTGTATGAAATGATGGAGATAAATGAAACCTTTAAGAGTGTATACTCTTTAGTTCTTTTTCTCCAGGACCATTAATTTTTGTTGTAGGCAATATTTCATATATTCATATATTTTTACTGTATTCTTGGAAATATTTATTTATGAAATAAACAAGGATAAGTTTTATGAAAAAATAATCGATCCCCAGAGTCACAGAAAGGCCTAGGGAACCAAGTAAGTAAGCATAAGTTGGTAAGGGACAAGTGTGTCAAAGGGTTAGGAAGGAAAGAGAAGTGAGATAGGAGGATATTCAGATATACCCATGGTAATGACACAATTCTTGAGCACAATGAATATATCTTTATACCACAGGTTAGCTTTTGTTTTATCTTCAGATGTGTTTATGTGATTTATTTTTCATTTTTATCTTAGTTCTTAGTCTTACCTATGTAATTAGAAAAGTTTCTGGAATGATGTTTTTAAAGAATAAAAAGCTTTCTTTTTATCTTTTGATCTTACATGGGCCCTGGTATGAAGTCCCAAAGTGATAACTATATGCTTACAGTTATCACCTAGTAAACACTATGACCTTTAAATCTCTCAAAGTCTTAAGAATTCTTATTTGAAAAAAAGAATTAAGCACATGAGAATGTGTATGTTTTAAAATTATGAATAAAACATGTTAAAATTGTTGATTGTATTACCCTACTATATTTTGTCCTTCACAGAATACCCTTTCTCATAGTCTTGAAAATCACTTTTCATATGATCTGCTAACAAGTTAGTGCCAGATCTCCTTCACTGATGGGGAATAATGAGAATAGATTCTTTTGTTTCCCCGATCTTTTTTTGTATAAATGAGAACATTGATTTCCCAAATACATACCTTCACTTGTTTTTTTTAATCCATTGAAGTATTTTATTTGCATGTATGCGTTACATCTCTAGAAAAAGAAATCCAGAATTTTCTCTCCTGTGTGTTTTCCTCTTGCTTCTTCATGATCCATGATGTCTGCTGAGGTTCTCAGTACAATGAAACTACACTAACTAGATGAGAGCAGTTTGTTCTGCTGTTTTTCTAGATCTTCGAGTTATACATCCAATCAGTAGCTAATCACTAGACACTGAGCCTGCCCATGAGGTTCACAACAATTTTCCCAGCTCTGTGATCATCAGTGATTTCAAATTCACCAATGTAACCTTGCTATCATCACAGCTAGAAACCAGAAGATGACTTTGAAGCATGGTCTAATAAAGAACCTGATGTTTGCCTCTTTCTTCCTCTTCTTTTTGTTTTGTTTTGTTTTGTTTTGTTTTGTTTTGTGTTATTGATGCTCTTGGGAGCATCAGTCAGGCCATTGTGGCAGCACAAAAACAAATGACCAAAAGAACTACCTTCACTTGGTTTGAGTTAGATCATTGTCAATCTGAACAGCACTATATTTTAAACATGATAAATACTTTTCATTTCCTTCAGTCTGTAAAACCAGTCTTAGGACTTGTGTACATTTTCTTCCACAGTTGCTTCTAGGCATTTTTTATGTAGTTGATGTGCTATATAATACAGAATTTCATATTCTGGTTATTTACATCTAATATAAACAGCATCAGAAAATTTCATAACCATATTACAAATAACAGCTAATTAGAAAATGTAATGGAGATTGTCAACAAATAAATTGGACAAAGGGTTTAAAAAAAGGAAATGGAGTGGAATAAAAAATGCTACTTAAAAGAGCCACTGAAAGAATGAAAGCTAGAAATAAACATGGAAATGTGAAAACTCCATATGAAGAAAATGAAATACTAAGGGAAATAAAAGGATGACTTGAGAATTTGGAAAGATGGAATAGTAGTAAAATATTTGAAAGGGAGAGAGATTGATGGGGATGGGGGAGAAATAGCCTTACCAAATGCAAGAATAGATAGTTCAGTGGAACAGAATAGAGTTAAATATACATTAATTAATGGAGAGAATTTAGTGTATTATAGAGAAGACATTTCAGATAACGTGGATTATTCAGTGAATGGTGTATAGGAATGATTCAGTAGATATCTAGGGTGGAAACTTAGATTTCTACTTAACTCCTAATATCAGAGTTAATTAATTTAGAAGCCATACATACTAAACAAATACATTTTGCTACAAAATAAAGGGTTTCTGCATGGCCACAAAATATGAATATTCAAAATTAAAACTGGAAGAAAACAATTTTTTCATGCTTATAAATGGCCAGTTTTCTCAATCAGTAAAAATCCCCACCAAATCAGTAAGAAAAACCTCATAGAAAAAGGGGCAAAATAGGTAAAGAGAGTGCAAAAAAAAATAACCTTAAATCCCTTCTCAAATGTTTAAACTGAATCATAATTAAATTAAAATTTATTCATTGATTCATTTTTATCTGTTCCACTGGCAAAGATTAAGGATGTAGTAGTATACTTTGTTGACATGTGTGAGAAGCTAAGTTGTCTTAAACATTGCTACAAGTTGTCTTAAACATTGCTACAATCTCTTTGAATGAAGCCTGGTAATAATCTTATCAAATTGTAAGTGTATACCTTTTATTTTATTTGTACAAATTTGTGCTAACATAGAGTCATATGGTCACAAAGATGTATATATTTACCAATGCATTAGTATAGTAGGCAGAAAATAATTTAACTCTCCATTACATCTATTAAATAACATTTTTTTTAAAAAAACTAAGATGCAAGATAGTGTGGTACTTTACTGTGTATACCTGTAGGCATTAGAACATCTCTGGAAGATGATGGAAGGTATTGGAAATAGTGATTACTTCTGGGTAGAGAAGGAGAGGACAAGGATGGATATGAGGGAGACTTATTTTTCAAAATAAACTCATACTCTTACATAATTTTTTTAACCATAAGCCTATATTAATTACTCATTAAAAATGATTTAGTAGTAAATATCATAAAATATTCTTAAAATATGGTGACCATTAATTATCTTTTAAAAATATTGTCCTCTAGACTCTAGTACTTGTACTAAAGTACTTGTTTCATATCCCATTAAAAAATATAGTGTGCTTTATTGAGCCATCCTTCAAATTATAATATTTAAAATCATAATAATTAGACTAAAATGGTACTATTTTTTTAGCTTATCTGAATAAACTCTTTGGTTTCTGTAATATTTTATTTGTTTTCTAAGTTAGCTGTATGTCATGCAACTACATTAAGTTGTATATTTGTTTGGCATTTTATTTGTTTACTTATTTTTGTCCTCACCTGAGGACTTTTTTTTTTTTTTCTCATTAATTTTCAAGGGAGGGGAAGGTGGGAGAAGGGAAGAAACATCAGTTGGTTGCTCCTGTAGGCTTATGGCCTGGGATTGAACTTACAACTTTGCAGTGTAGGGGATGATGCTGCAATCAAGCCACAGTGGTGAGGGTGGCATATTTTTTTATAACAACTTTATTGTGATAATTCACACATCATACAATTTACCTATTTAAAGTATAGTCACAGTTGTGTAGCCATTGCCACAGTTAATTTTAGAACATTTCATAACCCCCGAAAGAAAGCATGTATTCTTTTCCAGTGACTTCCCATTTTCTCCCTATCTTGCAGTCCTAGGCAACCACTAATCTTTTTTTTTCCTCTATGAATTTGCCCATACCTTTCATATAAATGAGATCAATATGTGGTCTTTGTGCCTGGCTTTCTCTCACTTACCATAATATTTTCAAGGTTTATTTGTGTTATATAGTATGCATCAATACTTTAATTCTTTTTATGACTGAATAACATTCTGTTATATAGATACTCCATATTTTGTTGCTGTGAACATTTGTATATAGGTTTTTATGTGGACATGTTCTCTTGGTTATGATTTAGGAGTGGAATTTCTTGGTTGTATGGTAACTTGATGTTCAATTTGAGAAACTGCGCAAGTGTTTTCTAAAGTTCCTGCACCATTTTACATTCCCACCACAGTGTATGAGGGTTCTGATTTCTCCACATGCTTATTAACACTTGTTATTATCTGTCTTTTTTATTATACCTGTCCTAATAGGTATGAAGAGGTGCTTCGTTGTGGTTTTGCTTTACATTTCACTAGTGGAAAGGATATTGAACATCTTTTCACATGCTTATTGATACATGGCATATTCTTATATTGAATACAAACTTAACTGTCTTTCCAAAAAATATAATTTATAAATATGTACTATAGATACATTTCTCACTTTTTTGTGTTCAGTGTGTTTGTTTGTTTAGACTTACCACCTAGAAATTCATTTAGGAGCCTATATAGTCTTGTCAAATTAGACATTTCAGCCACTATGAGAAACGTGACCGAATAGCGCCTTATTTTAAGTTGCTATGTAATACAGTGATTTTTCTGATAATATCTTTTAAAGTCAATATATTATTTTTGTTGCAGTATTTCACTGGCCTTGAATGTGGACATAAGTTTTGTATGCAGTGTTGGAGTGAATATTTAACTACCAAGATAATGGAGGAAGGCATGGGACAGGTAAAGATGCCATTTTTCAAATTTTAGTTTTTGTTGCATTTCCTGCAGTGTTTAGACTGTTTTACAAATGTAAACAGGTGAAGCATTCTGCATTATGAATTGCATGAGAACTTTTTTTTGGATTAAAACAACTAAAAGAAAATTGAAGCTTTTTTCCTATTTATAATGTGACATTCCAGTTAAAGAGTCCAGTTCAGGTACTGTTTTCTCAGTGGGCATTAACATTTGTGTATATCGGGCCAAACTTGTTGAGCAGTTTTGTCAGATCTATTGCTTTTGCTTTTCAAGTTTTATATTGAAAAATCAATTTAGGTTAGTAGTTGTAGTTACTTTATGGTGATAAAACACATTCATGCACATACATTTCCTTTAATAGAAAGGGGACAATTAAGATCCTGTAAATGTTGAGGTATCTCAGAACCTAGCAAAGTGCCTGGCAATGGTAAACATTCAGTAAATATTTGTTGAATGAAGACAGTTTAAATTTCAATCTTTTTCAGACTATTTCGTGTCCTGCTCATGGTTGTGATATCTTAGTGGATGACAACACAGTTATGTAAGTATTTATGATAGATTCTGCATGTTAAATATTGATTAGTTGATTCAACCAAATTAAATTTTGTTCCATACCTCAAAGGAGGTGGGATTTCTAAAGTCTGAAGAGATTTTCTAATACATTCCTTTGTAGTGCAAAGGCCTGCTAGTTCTCAGAGTAGAGTCCTGTGACCAACATCAGCATTACCTAGGAACTTGTTAAGAATGCACATTCTCTGGGATGAGGCTGCTGTGGGACCCCAAGATGAGCTTTGGTATTATGCACACTCCCACCTCCACCCCAAGGGACCTGGGCAGGTGCACCCTCACACTGACCTGCCAATGATCCAGGGAATTTTTCTCCTTCCCTCACTCAATTTGTGTCACACCCAGAAGACCAAGAATCCTGCAAACTGACAGGAATGCTTAGTGAGCAGGCCAGTACCCGAATCACAGGTCCCCTTCACAATTCTGGGCCTTGTTCATCTGAAGTTTCCCCAGGTCCTCATCCTCTCTCTCCTTTTAAGGCAACCCTGCCCTCCCTCCTTGGTATCCACTAGTTCCCTGCAAGCAGGGAATGGGAGGCACAAGTTATTTCCAGATTGCATCTGTATCTCTCTTGTGCGTTACTCTCCATTGGCCATACTTTTCTCTCTCTACCCCGTTCCCAACCACTGATTCCACACAAAAAAGAAAGAAATAATCTATACTTTTCAGACCTAACTCCAAACTTAACTGAATCAGAAAATCTGGGATGGGGCCCAGTAATCTCTCCTAGTTTGTTTCTGCTGCATAATTAAGTCGGAGAATCACTGTCATAGCCTTTAATTTCTATAATCTACTTATTTCCAATAAAATTATCTTCATCCCACACCTACCCATAAGCCCACCACCGTAGGCCAACTCCAGGTCTAGTCTGTTGGAGAAGATCTTTGCAAAATCATCTTTATTCTACCTCTTCCTAAAATATTGTTCCTTGGGGTTCTGTTCAACCCACTATTTCTTCTCATTGTATACACTATTTCTAGGCATACATTGGAAATTCATAGATTTATATGTTCAGATACCTCTCTTTTGACCTTGGGATCCAAATATCTCTCTGCCATTCAGGAATCTTTGTATATTCCTCAGGCTTTATTTGACTAACCCTCCTATTACTTCCACCGCCACCAAAATCATTTTTCTTGCTTTTCGATCTCAAAGAAGGGCACCGTTGTTTTGTTTTAATAGTTCATTGTTTAAGATTTTATTTATTTTTAGGGAGAGGGGAAGAGAGGGAGAGAAATCAATGCAAGAAAAATTTCAGTTGGTTGCCTTTCACATACCCCCATCTGGGGACCTGACCTGCAACCCAGGCATGTGACTAGGAATTGAACTGGTGCCTTTTGCTTTGTGAGATGAAACACAAACCACTGAGATACTACTCTCCAGGGAACCACTGGGTGTTAAGACTTGCCTGAATTGGAAACCTTGATGATATCCCTGATTTCATTGTTTCTTGCATTTTCCAGAGTCGTTCTTGCACCAAATTCTGTTAATTCCACATCCTAATTACCCTTAAACCCATCCATTTTTTTGTTCCTTCTGCCATTAATCTGATTCAGGTCATATCATGTTTTAGGTGAGAATCTTCAAGTGACCTCTAACTGATTTCCTTATACCCACTTGTATCATCTTCCAGAAATTACTTCCATTGTTTTATATTGCTCACCTGTGTGGCTTCATCTTTTGCCTTACCTTCTCTCATGTTCTCTCCTCTAGCCATGTAGAACGTGGTTGATTGAATGTACTTTGCATTTCATTTGTATTTGGTATGGTTTGAATTTGTTTACTTTTTTTCTACTGTCTCCTGACTTTCTTATATGCAGTACTCTGTTTTATTTTTAAGTTATCTTAACCTACTCATGTTCGTAGTCATTCTTCAGGTCTAAATTTAGATTTTTCACTTTGGTTTGGGCAGACATACTATGTACTCCTTATCTCCCCCATATTTTCCTTACCATATATTTCTGTGATTTCCCATATTCTTGTCTGTATTTCCTCTTAGGCTATTAGCTGTGTGACCCCAAATACACTATTTATGTTGACTGAATCCTTTATTTTCATTTAGGATGTGTGGCTCTAACCTTGGAAACACCACTGAATGTCTTTGTTCACTCTCAGTGCTTCTTAGACTTAAAACCTTAAGATTAGTGAAGTGTGGTCAGTGGATTCGCCTTTTTATTCCTTAGTAACAGATAATAAATGGACTTTTCGGCCAACTCAGTATATTATTTTTTATTCTGGAACAGTTTCTTTCATGTTTTGTCAATAGGCCTACTCACAGAATTGTAAGCTAGTACTTTTATAGTATAACTTTGTAAATATTTCATAAAATCAAGTAGTTGAGTGGATCTAAAAAGAGGTTAAGTCTCTGCTGCTCCAAGAAGGATATTCCAAACATTCAAGTCAGATGTTTATTTTTAACATTCTATTGGTATCTTAAAAATCATGAATAGAGCCCTGGCTGGCGTAGCTCATGGATTGAGCGCGGGCTGCGAACCAAAGTGTCGCAGGTTCAATTCCCAGCCAGGGTACATGCCTGGGTTGCAGGCCATAACCTCCAGCAACCGCACATTGATGTTCCTCCCCCCCCCCCCCCTCTCTCTCTCTCTCTCTCTCTCTCTCCCCCTCCCCCCCTTCCATCCCTCTCGAAAAATAAATAAAATCTTTAAAAAATATGTTTGTGTTTTTTAAAAAAAATTTTTAAAAATATCATGAATAGGGTTGTGACGCTGCCTAGATCAGGGGTGTCAAACTCATTTTTACCAGGGGCCACATCACTTCACAGTTGCCTTCAAAGGGCCGAATGTAATTTCAACTCTTTAACAGTTAAGGAGTGGTTACATCTATACAGTCCTAAAATTATTTTGGCCCTTTGAAGGCAACCACGAGTCTGATGTGGCCCCCGGTGAAAATGAGTTTGACAGCCCTGGCTTAGACCCTTAGTGAAGTCCTGTGGTCTGTACCAACCATCTGAGGCAAGAGACAAACTAAACTTCAACATGTGTGTTAATTACACTATAATAGAGCATCTCATCTTTTACAATAGAAAAACAACATTTTTACTTAATTATAATAGACTTAATTTCCTATTTATTGATTTTTACTTTACATGTATGCTTGTTTTACTAACCACCCAGATTAAGGTACAAAACTTCCAGTACCTAGAATGTTCATTCTGTGTTCCTTCCCAAGCAGTATCCGTTTTAGTTCTGCTACCTATCCTGACCTCTGTCACTGTCAATTAGTTTTGCTGGTTCTTGAATCTCATTTAAATGGAATCATGTAGCATGTACTCCTTTTTTTTTTTTAGTGAGTATTTGCTTCAATTAGTTAATTAATGTCTTGAGATATGTGCATGTTGCCAAATATCTCTGTTTATAGGTTTATTTTTTGTTGTTAATATAGCTTTTTCGTTCTCCTGATAATAGACATTTCAAGTGTTTTCATTTGTTTTTGGCTACTGTGAAAAAGCTACAAAGAATATTCCTATATGTATCTTTAGATAGATATGCACTGATTTCTTTTGGGTGTATACTCATAAGTAAGATATTTAGATTTATTAGATACAGCCAAATGGCTTTCCAAAGTAATTGTACCTTCACTTCTAGTTATGTTTGACTGCTTTCTCTAGTCCTTATTCTCACCTGTATTACTTTTTTTTTTTTTTTTTTTTGCCATTCTGGTGAATGTGTAGGAATATCTCATTGTGGTTTTAATTTGCAATTCCCTGGTGGATAATCATGTCAAACACCTTTCCATTAACAATTTGGGTATTCCTTTTTATGAAGCCTATTCCTTTTCAAGAATAGGCATTCAAGACGCTTGCCCATTCTTACAATTTTGTTGACTTTGTAAAAATTCTTTAAATATTCTGATAATGAGTCTTTTGTTAGGTATATGTGTCACAGCTGTTTTCCCTAGTGCGTGGCTTCCCTTTTCTCAAAGATTTTTGATAAATAAAAGTTTTCATTTAAATGGCTTTTAATTGCCTGGCTGGTATTGCTCAGTGGATTGAGCGCCAGCCTGTGAACCAAAGGGTCACTGGTTCAGTTCCCTGTCAGGGCACCTGCCTGGGTTGCAGGCCAGGTCCCTGGTGTGGGGTGCATGAGAGGCAACCACACATTGATGTTTCTCTCGCTCTCTTTCTCCCTCTCTTCCCCTCTGTCTAAAAATAAATAAAATCCTTTAAAAAATGGCATCTAACTTATCAGTTTTCCCCATTTATGATTATTGCTACTTAAGAAATTTTTGCTTGCCTCAAGGTTGTATTTTTAAGGCAGTCCACTGAGATTTTGTGGAGAATGCTTCAACAACATGACTTTAGAGGTCTGTGTCTCATAGCGGGGTAAATTGAATGCCCAATCCTTTCTCTGCGTTGAAAGAGAAAAGCACTACTTTAGTATTCTATGTAGGAAATCTGGCACAGAAGCTGTAGAATACTGTCTTAAAATACATGCTTAAGGCATCAAAGCTCAGGTGTATACTGAAATAATTTCCTAGTGTTATTGAAATGAAAAATGAAATGATTTATCAAGTTTTAGTAGTTAATAAGATAAAATATATAGTAGACAGTAAATTACTGATAATTACTAGCTTAAACTTTAAAAATGTTTTCAAACTGTAAATGGAAACTTATAGATTGAAGGGAGACAGAAAAAGGTGTGGGAAGGATACATGAAGTTGTGTAGGGCCTTATAGGCCATTTTTAGGTTTTTGGCTTTTATTATAAGATAGAGCCATGAGAGGATTTTGAGCAGAGGAGTAACATGATCAGAGAGGGTTGCTCTGGCTGCTGGTGTTAAAAGGCTACTATGGATAATAAGTAGAAGCAGGGAGACTGAGACTATTATGAGTCATGGTTAGAGATGATAGTGACACGTAGAGTCAGAGTTAGGTAATGGGGTATCAGAGAAAGACATGACTGAGATCATTTTGACCTTTAATTATGATTAGATGAATTCAGATGGTAGTAAATTTATTTTAATTAAAGTTTGTTATTTTAATGTACAAAGAGCTAGCATTATTTCTGTGGCAAGGTAGATGTCTTGAATGACTCATTCAGGGAAGTTTACTTAGTTGAACTTAATGAAGCTTATATCCTTGGTGTACTGATGGAAATAACTGGCAGCACACATTGAGGCTGTATTTCCAGGTTACACCTTACCGGTTTGAACAGATGTGGCAAGACCAAGAACCCTGGCTGAATTTTTTCAGATGGCTCCAGTAGAGCTGCTGGTGACCCATCTTGCCCTCTCAGATGCAGTGAGGCAAAAGGCTGTATTCATTTTTAATGATCAGAAATTTGAGCAAAGGTTTAAATACCATACATTTACAAAAAAGAGAAAAAGTCCAGATTCATAAAAATGTTGAGTAGTGTTATTCCTCCTGGGTGATAAGAGTTACCGGTGATTTTTATTTCCTTCTTTATGCTTGCTTATAATTAGTATGTTGGGGAAAAACTTTTAAAAGAAAGATATTTTATTATTACTCCTAAATTAAAGCATAACGTTGATTTATTCAAGGTGCCGAATGAGCAGAAAACATGGTTTAGTACCTGGCATTCTAAAAAGTAAATCCTTGACACTTGACTTGGGGTAGTGAATACAGAATACAACATACAGATGGTGTATTATAGAATTGTACACTTGAAACCTATATAATTTTATTAACCAATGTCACCTCAATACATTTAATAAAAATTTAAAAATCCTTTTTTTTTTAATCACTGGGTTTCAGATTATAGCTCTCCAGTTATTTCAGTTGTAAACATGGAGAATTATCCCAAAATACAAGGTTGGTTAAATGCATCTGACCCTGACTCAGAATGTATAGTAGACATTCAGTAGAAATTGTTTTGTCCACCTTTATAAAGAGCTGCCTTCCCTATGAGAATTGGCATAATAACTACTTTCAGCATAAATGATGGCAACAGGTCTTTGTCGAGATGTAGCTTACTAATATGGCTGGGGTGATATTTGCCCTATTTTGAATGCTTATTCTCAAGGATGGGAGTTCACTTTTTTTTCTCCTTCCCCATCACTGGTTATGGCCAAAGAATAATCTTGGCCACAGAACTATGGCTGATCCGTCCTCACCAGTCCTGATGGACAAAGCAAGGCTTAGACAGCAGCTTACGCTAGAGTTAGAAATCATTAGGGTTCGTCACATCAGAGAAGTATTAATGAGTATAATAGAGGTATAAGATGTGTTTGGGGGTCAAAGGATTTGACTATGGGTCTGGTTCTTTCCTTAGCTTTTTTTAAATTAATGTGTATTTCACATTTAACTGTTTAAAGTATACAGTTCATCAGCTTTTAGTACATTCATAACATGCAACCATCACCACTGTGTAATTGCAGAACATTTTCGCTGTCCCCAAAAGAGATTCCATAAATAAAATCTTTAAAAAGAAAGAAGGAAAGAAAGAAATTCCATATCCATTAGTTCTTCCCCAGTCCCTCCTCCCGCTAGGCCCTTACAGATGCAGTGAGGCAAAAGGCTGTATTCATTTTTAATGATCAGAAATTTGAGCAAAGGTTTAAATACCATACATTTACAAAAAAGAGAAAAAGTCCAGATTCTGTTTTTTGTCTGTTTTTTGTCTGTACAGATTTGTTTATTATTGGCTTTTTATTTAAATGAGTCATACAGTGTGATCTTTTGTTTCTGGCTATCACCTATCAAAATGTTTTCAGGGTTCATGTTGTAGCATGTATCAATGCTTTATTTCTTTTTATGGCTAAATAGTATTCCATTATAGGGATATTTCATATTTTTTCCATTCACCAGTTCTTGGATATTTGGGTTATTTTCACTTTTTTGTGGAAATGTTCATATTATTATATGAACATTTGTGTGCAAGTTTTTTATTGACCACCCTTTTTTAATTCTCTTGGATATATGTATTAGAAGTGGACTTGCTAGATCATATGGTGATTCTGGGTTTAACTTTTTGAGGATCACCAAATATATTTGGACCTCAGTTTCAACATCTGTGAAATGTGAAGGTTTAGTCACTTAAAAAATATTTATTGAACACTTTCTACAAGTCCAGCACTGTGCCTGGACACAAGGGATCCTTTCATGGAACTTATTATTTAGTTGGGGACGGGGGAACAGGAAGGGCAATATTAAACACATTATTGTATAGATAACAATCTTGTGAAAATTATGACAGACCCTATAAAGGAGAGTTGTATAAGGTGCCATGAGAACTGAGGGTAGTTCTACATCTAGAGTGGGATAAGGAATTGCCAGAAAAGGCCTCCTTGAAGAAAAAAGAATAGCAGCATTTAATATTTATTGAGTGCTTACTATTTGCCAGGTACTGTTCTAGTCTCACAAGTCTATTTTTGCTATCCATATTACAGATTTGTGAACTGAAAAAATGTAGAGGTCAAAGAACTTACCCTCAATTCATAGCTAGTAAATTTTGAAGCCAGTATTCAAATCTAGGTGGTCCTACTATTGTGATATTCTTCCATTTCCTTTCCTAGCAGAAGCCTCTGAGGAAGGATGGTGCTTACAGTTTTGAAAGAACACAAATGTGACCAGTGTACACTGAAAGTGGCACAGGACAGGGTGGGAGAGCAGGGGCTTAGCCCTGCTGGAGCTTCTTATCAAGCTCAAAAATTAGATGAGGCCAGATTGAACAAACATTTGTCCATTTAAAAGGTTTTAATGAGGTTGGGCTATATGCTTGTTTGATTACAATTCTTAATGGCTTTGTTAGTGCTTCATCTTTTTCTGCTTAACACATTTCTTTATAACACATACAAAAGTTTTTACGATTAAAACTAATGAAACTTAGGCTTCAGCGTTCTTCGCTTTCATGGATTCCTGTGTTTTCTAGAAATTGTTGTGAATTATAGATTTTTCTAGGTGGACAAGAAAAGCCAGGTTGCAGCCAGTAAGTATTTATGGTAAATTAACAAAAGGAATCAGAAGAAGAAGGCCCTTCAAACTATTTATAGTAAAGCCTGGGTCCATTTTTTAACATTCCTATCAATATCTCTTCTTTTCACACACTGATTTTTGGGAGGGAGTCTGAGAGAAGATGGCAGAGAATTACAGTTTTAAAGCAGGATGTCAAGAGTCAAAAGAATTCTATAAGAGACCTAAATTTGGCAGTACTTGGTAAATTGCAAGATTATAATACAATCTGGGTAAAAATAGAATATCCCTGGCTGGCAGAGCTCAGTGGATTGAGCACAGGCTGCGAACCAAAGTGTCGCAGGTTCGATTCCCAGTCGGGGTACATGCCTGGGTTGCAGGCCATGACCCCCAGCAACCGCACATTGATGTTTGTCTCTCTCTTCCTCCCTCCCTTCCCTCTCTAAAAATAAATGAATAAAATCTTTTTAAAAAATTTAAAAAAAAGAATATTTAGAATATAAGAAATGTGGAAGTGTCTCCCGAAGTGAAACTACAGCAACTTTGAAATTATTGTTTTGATTACTACTGCTACATTTTTGATAGTCCATGTGCATTTTAGTATTTTCAATTCAAGGCAGATTTATAGCCATTGCATTGAAGTTTTATTTTATAAATGTGGAAAATACTTTTGGCTGAAACTTCCTAATAAACTATTTTTTATTCTTCCTTTCAGGCGCCTGATCACAGATTCAAAAGTTAAATTAAAATATCAGCATTTAATAACAAATAGCTTTGTAGAGGTAAGTGATTTCTCTTAAGTTTTCCCTTTTTTTAATAAAAGAAATTCCGTTTAATAGAAATACTAGTTTTTTATAGAAATACTCTGGACAGTAAGGGACACCTTTGCCATCACATGGGTTATGGACTTTATTTATCAAGCACACCAAAACACTTTCTTTTCTCAAAGGAATATGACAAACCAATAAGTTAGGTGTCTCTTTATAAATCTTGAGGGTGTGTTTTTGTTTTTGTTTTATCCTCACCTGAAGACACCTTTTCATTGCTTTCAGAGAGGGAGGGAGGTGGGGAGTGGGGAGCAGCCGGAGATGCAGAAACAGATGTCAGTCCTCTCATGTGCTGCCCTGACTGGGAATTGAACCTGCGGCATTTTAGTATATGGAATGACACTCCAACTGAGCCACACTGGCCAGGGCTAGATCTTGAGCTTTGATAGTAAAATTATTTTTATAGTATTCTTCCTTTATACCTCTTGATCCCTAGAAGAAAATTTTAGCTGATTATTATTGATGTCATGTTTAATCATGTTTGGTATTCTAATTCTGCTATGTATATCTTCTTGTTTTAGCTTCCATTACCAGTAAACTTTATTAGTAAAGAATGCTTTGGTTATATGTTTTTTATTGAATGTCTTTCTTTTATTAGAACAGAGGTCTGCAAAGTATAGCATGCCTGTTTTTCTAAAATAACGATATATTTAAACATACTCATTTGTTTTATATCACTTTTATGCTACAGTGGCAGAGTTGAGTAGTTGCTAGAGAAGCCGTTGTGGCTCACAAAGCCAAAAGTCTTTACTTCTTGGCTCTTTGTGGAAGAAGTTTGCCAGCCCCTGTTTAGGAGCATCAGTGTAATTAGGTATTTTAACCCTTTCTAGAGTTAAACTATTTTCTAGTAATTTTTATTTCTATTGGTGATTAAATTAAAGGTCAGATCTTGTAGAGAACAGCATTTTAGGAATACTTTTTTTTTTTCTAATGGTCAGTAAACTTCAGTTCTGGTGCAGAGTGTTTTGCCATGTTTTGTTCTATAGCAGTGTTACAAAAGTCTTCCTTTTGAAGAATCTAAGATGTGATCTATGCCATAGTTTTAGAAACTGCCTTTTGTTCTTAGAAGAGCTTTTTATGGTCAAAGGAGAAACTACATATATATCCCTTAGCTTGTTTCAAACTATCCTGTGTCATCTAAATGCCATGAGTAAATATTTTTAAAGTTTCTCAGTGGTATTTTGAAGATAGAACAAGTGATACTTCATGTACGAGGTCTGTCCGGAAAAAGCCCAGCCATTGTTAATATAATGAGAATGGTTTGCACAACATTGATGTAACCTGGCAGTTGAGGAGAGTGGACTGGAATGCGTATGAGTGAACAATGATGACTTCACTGTACTAGTCAGTGGGGATAGTAGACACCATTGAGTGAGCATGTGTACTGTGTGGCCGTCACATTCAAAATGACTGAGAGAGTAGAGTAAGGAATCTACTCTACAAATTTTGCAATATGCAAGACTGTTCAGTCTTCCTCAAAAACTATTAGGATGGTTTAGGAGACCGCAGCTATGAGCAACTGGTGATTGGCAGCTTCACAAAAAAACACGCCCACTAATGCATTCCATCTCGTGTAGAGTTTTTGGCAAAGCATCAAATCATCCAGGTGACTCAGACCCCCTGCAACCCAGATTTGGTGCCCTGTGGCTTCTGGCTTTTCCCTAAACTAGAATCACCTTTGAAAGGGAAGAGATTTCAGACTATTGATGAGATTCAGGAAAATACAACAGGGCAGCTGATGGTGACTGGGAGAACTGTGTGAGGTCCCAAGCTGCCTACTTGGAAGGAGACTGATGCGTCATTGTCTTGTGTACAGTGATTCTCATATCTTCAATAAACGTCTCTATTTTTCATAGTACATGGCTGAATACTTTCTGGACAGACCTTGTGTTTTATAAAGCCAGCTTTTCAAGGGACCTATAATCTTAGCAAAGCAGTGCACCCATAAACATTGCTGTAGAAGAGTAAGTATTGGTGGCAGGTTTTTATATGCTTATGTCACTGATCCCCCTGTGCCCTTATACTAGGGAAGTAATACAAATAATTACTTGGTGTGCTAGGAAATCTTGCATCGTGGTTCAATTTACTGTCATTTTTTATTCTCTAACTTGTGTTTCAGTGCAATCGACTTTTAAAGTGGTGTCCTGCCCCAGATTGCCACCATGTTGTTAAAGTACAATATCCTGATGCTAAACCTGTTCGCTGCAAATGTGGGCGCCAGTTTTGGTAAGCAAATAATTTCTTAAATTGGAATCATGCACACAGCTTTTTAATTTATTCTTAGTAGTAAAATAGAAAAAAAAATTTACCTCAGGTAGGGAGGGAGGTGGGTGATAATGATTAAAACTATGTATTTCTTTTAAGTAAGAAATAGATTTAAAAGTCACATCTTAAATAACTTTCCTCTTTCCTGTTTTTCTAACCTTGAGGTAATGATTTTTTTATGGGAAAAAATGCAGTTATAATCACATTTTCTTGTGTGCTGCAGTAGATCTTAATTGGGAGCAAACTTACTGATCTGGGACAAGAACTTAATTCCTCTCATTTCTGATTGACTGCTTATTTTGTAAAATTACATTTGGTTCCTTTATGGCTCTTGCTCTGTTTTCAAGTTAGTTATCTCTTAGGAATAAAATGCACAGTTAGGACTTTTTAAAAATTTCCTTTGCTCTGACAAGTTTAATCTTACTCCTAGGAAGAAATTGTAAAGGTAAATTGGGAAAGACAGTATATGGTTGATTTAGATTTGGCTCTCTGGCTCCAGCTTTCTTGATAACATGAGTTCTTGGAGTTCTCTTGCGTATTCCTCAGCCTTTGAATTCTAAATTCAACTTACCAGGGAATTTCCAGTAATATCACATATTAGGGAGCTAAAATGATCTTCCATTCCTTTGTGAATCTGTTAGGAACAAGAAGCCAGTCAAGCCTTACACATCATTAATACTAGACTTACGTGTCAATTAGACTTATACACCATTAATATTAAATGTTTTCAAAAAAAGCAGGTAAACCCATAGACATTAAACATGTGTAAAATATATGCTATTTTGGTAATTATTAAATATACATTATTGTTTCAGAGTTTACCAGGTAGTTAGGGAGTGGATTCTGATTCTATACCTATTTTCAAATATATTTTTATATTTGAAATGAAATATAATATATACTATGAACTATTTTGAATACAAACTGAAGTATAGGAATAACAATAATGAATACTTACCTAGCTGCAACCCAGCTTAATCAAAATCAGCATTTTGTTAGTTTTTATTAAGAAATAAAACATGACAGACACAATTGAAACCCATTGGTTTCCTTCTCCATCCCATTCCATATCATCTTTTTCAGAAGTAACCATTATCCTGACTTTATTTAAAATAATAGCACTTTGTTACTCTCATTTGTAAAGGATTTTTGGCATTCCTAGATTACTTGATTAGCTAATTTATTAGCCATTCCATTGTTTTTCATGAAATTTGTGTTTATCATTGCTTTATACTTTTTTCCACAAATGTATATGCCATTTGTCCAGAAAACAGAAAGGCATTAGCAATTACTATATTCTTAGAGAATATTTAGTCACACTTTTGTTTTATACCTTGTTTGGTATAGTTTATCTCTACTGGACTGAGGTTCATTTGGATCATGCAAAGATATGGCCTGTTTTGTTTCCCGTGCATTGCTGACTGCACATTAGTACTAAATCATGTAGTACCCTACAAAGTCAGACTTTCACTCTTTATTTGGAATATTAAGTAAAATATTTAATATATCCTAATGAAGCATGATTGAAATTTAAGTTGAAATTAGTGAACATGGTTTCAGCTATGCTTCAATTAGAGAGTGATTAAATCAAGGAGCCATCTTAAAAGGATCAGAAAAATACACATCTAACTAGTTTTATGACTGTTTAGATAGTCATTTGTTATGAAATTGTCATCTAAGCATGTCTTCATGCTTATAGTCATTTTTCATTCACACACTGATCATAATACTAAATTCTAAATAATTCATTGTAGAGTAAAATAGACATGGTTCCTATCTTTGTATTTGCCAGTCACTAGGAACTGGTGATAACACTGAGGAACTATAATGTTTGTTTGAATACTTAATAGTAGGTGGGACTTAATTCTTTTTCACTCTTATGTCACTTAACAGCTTCAACTGTGGAGAAAATTGGCATGATCCAGTTAAATGTAAGGTAAGTTTGTCTGGCATTTTCATTTTTAAATAATGTAGAACACTTGGTGACTGAAAATTACAGCCCATAATTTTGTTACTTATCCTTTAGTAGATAAAAGATTTTATTTTGTCTTTTTTATCTCAGATGATGATTGCCAGTATTTAGAGAACATTCCTTAGGAATAAGTCAGCTCCTGATATTATCAGGATCATCATGGTTAAAGCACCTTCCTCAGTAGGCTTTGCAATGGTCTAAGGACAATGGCACAGCTTGGAGCTGGAATTCTAGTCAGGTGGTAGATTCTCCACTCACTTCAGCCAGAGAAAGTCCTCCTTTGGTTGATTTTTGTATATGCTCGATAGGAGGACTACAGGATTTCTTTGATTTAAAAGGAAGTAAATGTCGTGATAATTGTGTCTTTTGGCTTTTATATTTAAGCTTGAGTGCATTTAAGTATTGAAGTAATTTGCTATTCTTATTTCTTAAGTCTTTTGTTGTACCCTAACAGTTGTGGGTTTTTTCCCCCAAACAGTGGTTGAAGAAATGGATTAAAAAGTGTGATGATGACAGTGAAACCTCTAATTGGATTGCAGCCAACACAAAGGTTGGTGTTTTTCTTCAATAAACTGTGATAATGAGAACTGATAAGGACAGGTACATCAACATGAGCAAAAGTAGTAAATTTACCTGGTGAAGGCCTTGTTTTACCTTTTTATCTATTTTAAGGTTTGCTCTCATTTTATCTAGAATGATTGCCTATTAATAATTTTTCTTTATTTTAGCATTTGAGTTTGTTTTACAGTGTACTATACTGTAGTGTGCACGTTGCTGTGCTTTAGAACTTTTCTTTTATTGGAAAGCATTACTTCAGAAGACAAGGCTGATAATTTTTCTGCCCTGATGTTTGCTATGATTCCTGTATTGTCCTTGGCTGCCTTTTAGTATGCAAATGTAGGTTTGCTCCATCTAGCTTGGTTTTATTGGGCTAATTTGCATTTCTGCATTTAACGTCTAAGAGATTTTAGGCACCATTCAATCAGAGTAAATGAGTAACTTTTTATTATGTAACATCTTTAGCATGTTAAACTTCTATAATACGATTTATTAAGAGACTTGGCTCTTGAGAAATAGAAGTTTGGGGGAAATATGGGTGTCCTTTGGTTTTTTGTTGTATTTTTGAATTGCATTACTCAAAACACTAGTTTTAAAATTCAGTCTTTTTACAGTCCTGAACCACTTCTTTAACACTAGACAAAATCTTACTGATGAAAGCAATCTTTTTGAACATCCTTGTTGTCTATCACTAAGTAATAACAAGCATTTGAATCCCAGTATGTACCACTCAATTTCTTACTAGAAAATTGTATAAATATCCAGTTTTTTATTCAGTTCAGTCTTCTGTTCCATCCAAATAAGAAGTGACTTCGGTGATGAATGATAGATAGGGTTATTAATGGGCCATTCGTTTTTAGTTCTTCATGTGTGAAGATGATATGTTATTTATTCTTCTTAAATAATAGAATTGTTTGGCCAGTGTTAGTTATAGCTTTGTACTGTTCCATCACTCAATCACAGGACAGAAGAAATAGAGAGTTCTTACATGATGAAGGCTAACACACAATTTTACACTGTCAGTACCCTGCTCTACCCCGCAAAATTAAAAAATACATATTTATTTCTGTTTCTCAGAAAGCATTAGCAGGGAAACAGTGAGTCTTTTCACATACTACAGTGCCCACATCTTTGAGGAATGTATGGTTGAAATATTTTTGTGCTCTCTAAAACCATCATTATATGATAAACATAAGTCATGTCACTCATAAAAACCTTGCTGTAATATCAGGAAGTATGTTTACTTTTGTTTAAAAAAATTTCCTAGCCTAGCTTTTTTTGGAAATTGAAGATTTCTCCACCAGAATCTTAAATATGTTCTGTAAAACTAGTATTTAGAATAGGGCAGCTGTATTTTTACTAAGTCATTTGATTAAACTCTCATCCTCTTTCTGCATCTAGAGAAATCACAAACACTCTAAAACTCACGGATGTTTAAAATAGGGAATATAATCTTGAATATGTTTGACTTTGTTTAGAAAGTAGATTATTGAGGAAAAATGGCAATTTGTAATAATAAAGTTATCTATTTGGCAGTTTTAAGGTGAGACTGAAGAGTTTTTCTCTTGAGCGGTTTCAGAAACTTTTTGTTTACTATTGTTATTAGTTCCTTAAACTGATTTGCAGATTGTTGATGGTATCCTAACATATTGAAAGCTTAATACTGTTTGGTAATTATCAAGAAATGTAGAGTAAAACAGATATTTTAGGACTGGAACTCGCTTCTTTGAGAAAATGTAAAATTTCTTATGTATGTCATTTCAAAAATTTGATTAAAAATCACCATATTGACCTATTTAAAATTACTGTGGTTTATGGGCATTGTAGTGTAGGCTTATTTGTGCAAATAATATAATGGGTACTACTCTCTTGTGGTAGTTACGGTCATCAAACACAAATACAACAAAAATGCAAGCTTTCTGTCTCATTTATCATTTTATTAAAAATAATGAGTAAGTTTGATTTCTTGAGGTTTTTCAAAAGAGAAAAACAATAGGCCTGCAGGGTAGAAACTTTGCCTCACTAGTAACTGAGAAAATGATACAGATGGGGAGGGGGGATCATTATCTCTATAGCACAGATGCAAATGATCCACAATAAGAAGAATTTAAAACAAGGGTATTTAGCCCTTGTTAGGTAACTTAGTTGGTGAGAGCATCATCCTGATACAGTGTATCAGGTCGGTACACTTGTATTGGACACACCAAGGTTGCCCATCCTCAGTCATGGTGCGCATACAAGAATCAACCAATAAATAGCATAAGTAAGTGGAACAACAAATTGATGTTTCTTGCTCTTCTCACCCCATCTCCTTTTTTCTCTCCCTCTAAATTCAATAAATAAAAATATATAAATAAAACAGGATGTTTGGCAGAAGGAAGTTGGTTAACAACTCAGAATCCACAAAAAGAATTTACCAATCTCACTTTCCTGAATCTTGAGGCCAAATTGCTTGGGTTTGAATCCTGACTCCACCCTTTGCTACCTGTATGACCTTGGACTAGTTTTGTTTTTTTTTTTCTCCCTTAGTTTATTCATCTGAAAAATGGAAATAGGAATAGGTGTATTATAGGGATTATAAATTAATGCATATAAAACACTGAGAACAATGTAAGATACAGGAAGTAACCATTAATTATTTTTAGATGACTTAGATTATTATATTTACATGAACAAAATATTTTACCTGCATGAACAAAATGTTATTGCTATATGTATGGCTAAAAGTACTTAAAATATTTTTGTCCCCCAGCCCTACTAAAACAAATCCTTAAATTGTACATTTCGAAAGCCAGTAGTAATGACAGCGGCTCATTTTCAGTAGTACTTAAGAGTTTGACACTGTTCTAAGTGCTTTACATGTATTAATGACAGTGGATGTGATATTTTAAAATAAACCAAATTGAGAATTGGCTTCTCCTCAGTGGTAGTAATACAACCTAGTGTAGCATTGACACCAACTTTATAGTTTCTCTTCATAGGAATGTCCCAAATGCCATGTCACAATTGAGAAGGATGGCGGTTGTAATCACATGGTCTGTCGTAACCAGAACTGTAAAGCAGAGTTTTGCTGGGTGTGTCTTGGCCCTTGGGAACCACATGGATCTGCCTGGTAGGTTGGGGAAACGGAAATGAAGGGAAGGAATATGTTCACAAAAGTATGTGATATATGCCGCATATTTTGAGTAAGGTTTCTGCTTCGTGGAAATCACCGTCTAACTTGGGAGCTTGCTAAATAAGTACTGTGTGATTAGTGTTAGAGGTATATATGCAAGATATCGAGAGGGATTACTTAGGAATATTTCACAGAGGAGGACTAGGAGTTCATTGGTTGAAAAAGTGTTGGGAAAAACATACAGTGCAAAAGGAGCAGCATGAACAAAGGTAGGATGATGTGAATGTATATGCCTTATTCAGAGAAGAGTTGCATTGTCTAATATGTCTCTCTAGGCAGTAGACAAAACCCAGCATGCAGTTGTGTTTTACTTACTCTGTCCATCATTTGACAAAAAAAAAAACTTGTCCCAAACTTTGAAAATTGGAAAATTGCCCAGTGCAGTCCAGATTTTTAGTTTCCCTTTGAATCATAGAAACAGATCTGCATTTCTTCTTGGCAACAGCCACCTGGAATTGATTACTAACCTTTCCTTTCCAGTTATGTTTCCCCACAGACTGAAGCTTAATGGCATTAGCATATGTCATGATGGCACTAATCCCATTTAGTAAAATATATACTTTTGCTCAATGCATATTTCTTATCCATTTAGGAAAATGCAAGTTAGACTGACGATGCCTTGAATTTTGAGAAAAATCAGAGCTGGCATATCTCTTAGTAAAAGTGAAAATATTTCTGAGTGTTTTTATATGCAAATGGCCTGTTTCTCTAATTTTAGTTACTTGCCTGTGCCCTATTGGCCTTTGAGTTTGTGGGCCCTCCTAAGTTGTGGGGAATAGAAAAAGAGAACATAGACTGAGACCTACAGTAGTTTGGACATTATCAGAAGGATTTTAAGTGAGTGGCATGATCGGATCTGTTACTTAGATGAGAAGAAGGCTGTTTTTTTTTTTAAACTTTATATACATTGTCACATAATTTTGGCTGCTTTGTAGAGAGTGGGTAGGAGGTTAATAGATTGCAAGTTCAAAACAAGATAAGGAAGATCTGAACTTAAAAAGTGGCACATCTTCCTTTTTAGTTTTGTTGGAACTTTGATTAGTTTCACTAGCTAGAGGAATAATATGAGGGATTACCTGTCTAAAATTAACTCTGAGGCAGGTAAGAAAGTAATTTTGCCACTGTCAGAAGCAAGAAAGGGTGTTTTGGGTTTTAGCTGGACAGGTCCTCTAGATTTTATGAAGGCAAACTGCTGCATTAGAGTGTTCCCATAAACTAAATTCACTCTAATATATTTAAACAAGCCTAGTGAAGAGGGGAAGGAATGCAAAAGAAGAGTTAGATTTTCGTGTGTAAGGTAAAGGAGCTGTATTGAAAACTGAAAAAGATACAAAACAAATGGTAGACACAAAAGAATGAACAACGACCTAGATCAGGGATGTCAGAAATGTTGCCTGTGACTTGAATCTGCTTTCTTGTTTAAATCTGAAAATGCCTCAGAATCTTTAAAATAGCATTCCAGTAACACTATCAGTCACCTGAGTTAGAAGTATAGATGAGTCCTATTTGCTTTCCTTCTTTAAAGTCTTAATTTGAATGTTAGCAGAGTAAAGGCCAGAATGATTTGAGGCTTATAAATATCTAAAAAAAAATCTAAAGGCAAATTTTTAAGAATTATCAGATAAGAAGAGGTGTTAATAATTGACCAGTAGAGGGCAAGGAGGGGTCATCTTTGGGTTAAATTGAGTAAAGTAATGTGGTAAAAGAGGATTATAACCCAAGCTGGGGGGGAATTAATTAATCTGCCCTGGATGAATTATAGTCTGGGTTCTTTTAAAAGCTTGAAGATGATGTCAGTGAGTCATTGTTGATTATTTCTGAGTAATTTTTTAAAGTAAAGAGGCATCAGTGACTAGAAACAGACAAAATATATTTCCAAATTTTGTGATGCCACAAATTATATATGATCCACATAACTTAATTTTTCTCTTATGTGAAATCCTAGAATCCAGTGATGATGTTAGGAAGATGGATTAGGGAATGTTTTATAGATCTCAGCAAGATATTTCAATGTGGACTAAGATATTTTTGGCCTAGGCTGTGAATACAGAGAGGGAGGTATATTTTCAATTAATTGAATGACTTATTGGAGTACAGATAATGGGTTTATGTCTTTCTAATGGGATGCTTTAACTTTATTGGTTTGCTTAAAGGCTTTGTTCTTATCTTTTATCTCCCCCCCCCCCCCTTTACAGTGTACACTACTTTTCTGGTCAGTTTTATTGATGATGTTCTTGAACTAATATGAGAATCTTACATACATTTTAGGTAATATTAAAGAGAAATACTGATTATGTAGATCATTAAAATCCTAAAGAACTTGACAAGCTGAAACAATGATCCAGTTTAACAAGATTTAAATTCAAATTCCTTCGTTAGTTTTACAAAGATCACTGTTAAGAGATTCTGGAGACAACAGCTTGTGAACAGTATACTCACTGGTTAAGAGCATGGACCTCGTTTGGGAGATACACATGAGTTTAATCCCCAGCTCTGAAACCCTAGTTTTTTGACCTTGAAAAACCTAGTTCTTCATCTGCTCAATGAGGATAATAATAATACATATTTTATAAGATGGTTGAGGGGATTAAATGCAATAGTACCTTTAAAGAACTCAGTAAGTGAGTATATAGTAAGGACTCAATAAATATCAGCTGCTTCCATAATTACTCTACCATAAAAGAAGAAGTAGAGAGTAAGGAGAACAAGGGAAGCCAGTCTCATTCATCTCCATTCTGAACTGACTTCTCTGAGCAGGTTTCTCCCAGCTCCTCACTTAGTATATCGCTCAGTTTTGAGTGACTCTTGTAAACTTTAATACATGTAGAGCATGTACCATAGTATCTATTGGGTTGACCAAAAAGTTTGTTGGGTTTTTTTTTCTGTAAGATGGCTCTATTAGCACTTAGTTTGTCTTTAACTTCATTTGAAACAGTTTTGTTAGATTATATTGTGACAGCTCTCAGATCAGTGTACATTTTTTAAAAACTTACAAACTTGATGAATTTTTGTGTAGTCATTTTAATATTGAAGATGGAAGAAAATGAGCAACATTTTTTGGCTTCTTATGCTTTATTATTTTTAAAAAGGTGAAAACACAACTGAAACACACGCACTTGTTCAGTGTGGAGAAGGTGCCATGACTAATTGAACATGTGAAAAGTAGTTTGCAAAGTTGCATACTGGAGATTTGCCGGACAAAGCTCCATAGTAGGGTAGATCAGTTGAAGTTGATAATGATCAAATTGAGACATTAATTGAGAACAACATTATATATACCACACGGGAGATAGCCGACATACTCTGAATATCCAAATCAATATAGTTATTGGTAAAAATGAAAAATATGTCTTTCATTTTATGGAAAACACTAAACAGACTTTTTGGCAAACCCAGTATTATACAGTGGTCCACCAATTGTTGGTTCATTGGTTTATAAAAGAGATGATAAGAAGGTGAGTAACTCTGGAAAAATTGGGAATATTTGACCTAAATAACAGTCAACCTAGGACATCAGATGATCTCTTTCTTCAAAAGTTGAATTAGAAGTTCAGACTTAGTAAATGGAAGTTCTAGAATGACAGTGTTTTATAATGAGTATAGGTGAAGTGATTTGGAATGCACTAAGTTAGGAAGTGGGAAATTCCCTATTACTGTATAGAGGACTGATACTCTCTTACAGAGAGGATGTAAGCACTAGGTATGGATCAGGTTCAACAACACTGTGAGTGCCTTTCAGTATGGTAACTATCATTATACTGATAGAACCCTGCTTATTTTAACCCCATTTTATTTGTATAAAGCAGGATATCAGTTCTAGATAATCTCTAAATCCAGGCTAAAATTCTGTGATTGGTTCTTTTTCCATTGATTTATGACTTTATGGAATCCTCTTACTTTACTTTAAGGTACAACTGTAACCGCTATAATGAGGATGATGCAAAGGCAGCAAGAGATGCACAGGAGGTGAGTGCATTTATTTTGGGGTAACAGTCGAACAGGTGTGCATTGTGTGCTTATTAGGGAATAAGTTAGCAGGAGTTTTCAATTTTGAAAGATTTGTGGAAATATACGTCAGTTAGTACTGGGTATCTGTACATTTAGTAAGGGAATCTCATCGGAAATGCTTATCAGGAGCATTCCTATTTATAGGTTTATTTGTTTTCTTTTAATTAATGTAGACATGTAGTACAATTCCAGGTTTCAGAAGTTGTATCAAGATTTTCCCTTCTCAGCAAGGAGACTAGAGAACAGTAATTGTTAAAAGAACTCTGCTGCTATTTATATATTCAGTCTCACTTATTTTTAATTCTGTATTATTATTTTTAACCTCATTGTTCATCAGGAACCTCCTACGCTTGATTATAGGCTGCTCCAGGAGGTAGGATATTTCCTATCACCCGATGGGGAACACAACCACTATTATAGAAGGGATCCAAACACTAGGTGTAGATTTAGATTCAACAGCACTTCGAGTTCCTTTCAGCTAGTGATTCTGTCATATTTGTAGACTCTTGAAATGCCTTACATGCCATTCATTCTATATTGAAGTTGGCCAGTGTCCCAAATATATTTCCAAATGGTTTTCTTTGCCAGATGTAATCCACATCATGATCTCTTTATTCCTGTTTCACTTTTTAAACATCCCCTTGAAATTTATTAATTAAAAATTCCATAAATACAGAAGAATGTAGATAACCTACAATTCATATTGTTAGAAGTGAAAGTTCTATGTCCTTTTCTTTTTTTTTTAAGACTGGGAAATTATATTTTGTATTTATAAATGATGAGGGGTGTTTCAAGGCTTTCACTATATTTGTAGTCCTTTTAAAAGGAAAAAAGCCCCACAAATTCCAATGTTGATTTAGATTATATTCATTATAATTTACTTAAATGTTTAAACATAAACCAACTATAAACCTTATGCTTTTATACAACTATACAACCAAACCAAGAGAACTATAAAACCAGTGAAACTCAAGTTCAGATTAATTTGACATATGTTTCCTAAAATAAAATTGCTGTTGGTAGACTGCTATGTGTGGCTGGCTTTTTGTTTTCTTTTGTAAGTTTATGAATAGTTTATTACATTTCAGTAAGTGTATTGTGATTCAGTAAAACAAAAGTTAAGGCCACAGAGCTCATTATTTAAGCCAATTATTCTCAAGTTCCAATAAGAATAATACAGGAAGAATTTAGAGAATATAGAATTCTTTGTGAAAAAAACTTAAATGATCTTGGGAACACATATTTTACTTTACAAAAACAGGCAGCAACTGGATTTAGCTTGCAGGCTAGAGTCTGCCTACCCCTGTTCTAAGCAGTTAGGTGGTTTGTTTTCCAAAGTGGTTTTTGGTCACTGATTGCATTTCTCAATCCAGAATCTGGTGTTTGAGTTAAGTTAGTCTTACTGCAGTGATGGTATGGGTTTTCTTTCATGCTCACTTTTAGAGATTTTTAATAAGCTCTTTCAAATTGTTGGTCATATTAAATAAAGTCCTCTAATATCATACATTTTAATATGGTAATTTAGGTTTTCTGTTTCATCTTGGGAATATGATAGGCTTGGAAATAATAGTGCTTTGGGGACAGAATAAAATTCCAAGCAGATTATTTTCCACATACATATTTTTACATATAATTGCAGTAATTTTAGATTAATATATAATATTAATATGTTTAATAGTGACTAGATATAATTGGCATAATTTTATAGTGTATAAGCATTGGTTTTGATATCTACCTGGCTCTTGTAGTAACATGGCTTGTCTAGGTTTTTAAAGATGTTCCGATGTTGTATGATACTGGATCATATGGTTGGCTAATTCTTTGGTTCATAGTTAGTATTTCTAACCAAGAGACCAACCACAGGGCCTAGTAGTTTCTGTGCTGTGTGTTGGCTTTAAGACATGAAAGGAAGAGAAGGTGATAGTGTAAGAAGAATATGTGTATGGAAAGAAACCCTTTCATAGTGGTGGCATCATTTAACAAGCATTTATTATTAGTCATTTTCCACATATTAAGTAAACATAACAAGATTACTTTTAAAAAGTCTGGCTCCCCTGGAGATTTACAGTATAATAGGAAAGATTTATGTAAATTATTTTTGCAGTGTGATAAATAACATAAAACAAATATACACCAGATATCATAATATAATATTTGTTTGATAATACTTCTTGTATCTTTAATTTTCTTAAATATAACTGTAGTACCAACATTGTATTTGTGTATGTATTTACTATATATTATAACACATTATTTTATAATTATACTATATATGTTTTTTGAAGTCAGTACTTCGTTAATGTCATCAACTCTCCAGTGTTCAAATGTTCCCACTTACCTCAATTTTTTTTAATTGTTGCTTTAAATCAGGATTCACCCAAGTCCACAAAATGGGTTTGATTGATATCTCTTGAGTCTCTTCTAATCTTTAAGTCCTTGCATTTCTTCCTTTCTTTTTTCCTCCTTGCCACCTATTTATTGAGGAAACTAAATTATTTTGTCATATAGAATTTTCCATATTTCACATTTTGCTAATCGCAGCTTCTTGTGTCATTTAATAGGTTGTTCTATCCCAGTATTTCCTGAAACTGATGGTTAATTCTAGATACCCAAGTTGAGACTTAATTGATGGGCGGTTGAGGGGAGCAGGATATGGAAAGGGCACAAAACGCTTAGCTGATGAAATGGCACTGCAGTATATTGGGAGTTATATGATATCTGGGTTGCCTTTCTATTTTCTGCTTCAAAATACTGGTGCTTCTTGCCTACTTAATACTTTATTGCATACTCTAGAACAGTGATATCCAATAGAACTTTCTGTAATGATGGAATGTACTTTATTACCACTGTCCAATTTGGTAGCTGCTGACCGCATATGGTTATTGAGTACTGAGTAACTGAGTTTTTAATTTTAAATAGCCACATGATTTTAGTGGCTGTCATTTTGGAAAGTACAGGTATGGGACATCCAAAGCAGTGTTAAATAATAAAGCTAGCAGTAGATGTCTGTTTATTCATGATTTTAGCCAAATTCCTGTACTGTTTCATCAGTAAACATGATACCAGCTTTGTTCATATATATAATACATTTGCCATAATTATGTAACCTTAATTTTTCTTAATGGACAGCGATCTAGGGCAGCCCTGCAGAGGTACCTGTTCTACTGTAATCGTTATATGAACCACATGCAAAGTCTGCGCTTTGAGCACAAACTGTATGCTCAGGTGAAGCAGAAAATGGAGGAGATGCAACAGCACAACATGTCCTGGATTGAGGTGCAGTTCCTGAAGAAAGCAGTTGATGTCCTCTGCCAGTGTCGTGCCACACTCATGTACACTTATGTCTTCGCTTTCTACCTCAAAAAGAATAACCAGTCCATTATCTTTGAGGTGAGAAAAGGCCCACCTTGTGCCATAGGACTACTTGGTCTTTCATAGAGAAGATATATCATTTTAAAGGTTCTGCTCAGAAAATATGGATTAGAAATGTAGTATTTATTGGAAAGATAAATTTAGATTTCTTGTCCTAAACTACATTCAGATTGATACGGGGTAGACAGCTAGTGATTTAAGTGTGCAGGTTCTCTGCAGGCAGCCCTGAATTGGAATCTTGACTTCATCACTTGTGAGCTCTGTTGACTTGAAGCAAATTACTTAACCTCTTCTATATCTGTTTTAAAATGGAGATAATACTTTTGTAGGATGTTACGAGGTTTGAGTGAGACAGTCCATGTATATTGCTCATATATATAGCACCTGGCACATTACAGTACTTAATACAAGCCTTTTTTCAGGCAAAACTAATATATGGTGTTAGAACTTAATATGGTGGTTATGTAATGACTAAAGTGGGCATTAAGCAGTAAAGGTTTTTCAAGTAGATATGTTCATTTAAAATTGAGGCATGAAACATTGACGTCAACAGATGACTAGACAGTAACACTGACCAGCAGGTGGGAATTTAGATTGGTAAATGTACAGAACTAGCCCTAGTAGTAAAAGATAACAAAATTTTAATCTTCCATACCGTGTTCTCTTTTAAGAAGTAGGTGCAGCCTGATGTAAACAAAAAATGGGTTTCTATTTATTCCTCAAATTCCCCTTTATGTTTTAGCAAATAGCAATTCTCAGAACTAGGGGATTCCTAAAGACTTTTAAGTCCTTTCAAACTGTCCTTGATATTCTTTCAGAGATAATCAGTGAATCTTTAGGTTTTTTAACATTTAAGAAATTGTCCTTGAAAAGAGAGAACACTGTTAAAGGCAAAAGCAATAAAGAGCTTTACAGATATAGTGAAAACCACCTGTGAAAATTATGTAATCTGTTGAAAGCAGTCTAGGCAAGGAAGCAGCTAAGCTGGTTTATCTTTCGGCTTTCTTTTGAAGCTAAAATTTACTATGTATCTTCCTCCTCTTGCAGAATAACCAAGCAGATCTAGAGAATGCCACAGAGGTGCTTTCGGGCTACCTTGAACGAGATATTTCCCAAGATTCTCTACAGGATATAAAGCAGAAAGTACAAGATAAGTACAGGTGAGATTTTTTTAAATAGTTTTTGAGCAAAAGATTGGTATGCCTTAGTGGTGAAGTTAGGTAATGGGGAAACTTGGGTTTAGCATATCCAGTAACTGAGCTGCTGCCATGTTTCTCATAGATTACTTCTGTCCTTTGGGCTACAATTTGCAGATAGTATAGTGTTATTTAAACGTAGCGGAGGATATCTGCCATGTATCCCGCCAGCTTCTTCCTTTCAACGTTATCTATTTATTTGCTGCCCTGCAAAGAAGAGCCTAAAAGGGCAAGTGGCCATTAGGATGAGGGGTGAGATTAGCATGCTGGACATAGCCAGGGGGTCCTGCAATCATGGCTACTGACAAGCAAACTACTCAGGCTTATTGTAGAGTTTTTATTAGGTTTTCCCCCCTAAGGAGAGATTTACTTTACCCTCAAGATAGATAGTATTTTGAGATATGCTACTACTTTTTTTTTGGTAGAGAATAAAGTTTTTATTCACTCTCCAAGAAAGGTGAGGGACATGGTGTGGAGAGATACACCAGCATTGATGGGTGGGGACTTTGAACTTTTGTTGGATTATAATTGGATTAAAAAGGGGTAGGGGCTTGCTGTTGGGGTCATTGTAACACGAGGCTGCAGTTTGTTCCAATGTTATATTCTGCCTTTGGCTCTAGGGAGTGGTTCTGTTCTTGCTTTCCAGTAATTCTGGAGGGATTAGGTAGGGAGAAAAATATAAATATTTCAGTATTGCTTATGAGGGTATAATTTACAAATTGTCCTAGGGGAAAAAACAAGTTTTCTTACATCAATCACTGACCGTGAAGATGGATGAGGAGGAGGCTGTCTGCAGTCTGGAGAGATGGAGAATGATTAGAATCCTCTCTCTGAACCTCACAGAGACAGGGTCGGGTTTAGCCCAGTCGGATTTAGCCTGCTGCCCACTGCTCCCCTAGTCTCAAGTCTCAGGAAGCTGGAGGAGAGGGAGAAATAGAGAATGTCCCCTTATGGATCACCAAAATGTTAGGGTGGTCAGTGACATGGGATGTGAAAGAATTCACAAAGTGTAGAGAACAAAGTTTTTATTCATTCTCCAAGAAAGGAGAAGGGCATGGTGTGGAGAGATGATACACCAGTAAGATATGCTACTTCTTAAGCTAAGAATGCAAAATGTTTGCTTTCTCAGCATGGAGATAATTTCCCCCAAAGTTGTTTCCTGACAAATACTAACACTAGTCTTTTTAATAGTGGTAGAAACCTTCGGGAATTTGGAAGTCTTAGAGAATTAGTCCTAAGTAATATTTTTACATCCTATAGCCAGCTACATTGTGTTTATGGTAATTTCAAAGTTAACAAAGATTTTATAAATGTGAATAAATAACCCTTGAAATTGCTTTTTCCTGAAACTGTTTACTTATGGTAGAATAATGACAGGATTGAATCAGGTAATTTCTAAGACCTTTAGGAATTTCTCACATTTTATTACTCTAAAATTGCCAAAACTAGGAATCATGGCTTTAAAAAAACACCTTTTTAAAATTAGAAACAGTAGACCTGCAAATGTGTTACTAAAAACAGGTGCCTAGTTCCAAGTCTTGATAAAATGTAGGGGTGCTCTAAAAAATAAGTAAATGCTTTTTTTTTTTAAACTGGAGGCTGACATTTTCTTTTTTTCTTTGATTACAGATATTGTGAGAGTCGACGAAGGGTTTTGTTACAGCATGTTCATGAAGGCTATGAAAAAGATCTGTGGGAGTACATTGAGGACTGAAAATGACCCTGCATAAAATGAACTCTGAAAACTTTGCCATCTAGAGTGCTCATGCAATTAAAACAAACACAAACAAGGAGGCACTAAGCCCATTCTGATACTGCTGGTCTGTAGTACCAGAATTCTGTTTTGTTAACAGAAAGTTTAAGTAAATTATATTGTAATAAAAAAAAAGGTAGATAAACCATTGTACAACAGTATTCTAGGCCGCCAAAGTGTGACAGACACACTAAAAGCCCTCCAACTTTAACTTGTAACGTAGCTTCATTCTCAAAGCTGACTTCTTTTCTTTTCTTTTTCCTGAGTGTAGTACAGTTAAAATTTAAAACAGGTCTTTGACACTGCTTTTCATGCCCAAACCAGCCATTTTGTTGTACTTTGGTAAAGGACCTCTTCCCCCTCCTCCTCTACTCATGCAAATATACCCACATACAGAGACTGACTCTCTTTCTCTCATACCCCGAGGTAATGAGTGAATGATGTTTAGTTCCTTGTAAAGAAAATTCTTGGGATGGGAAGTGGGTAGGCAGCAAGAAGAATTAAACAAAAAAAAACAAACAAACAAACAAAAAACTTTGTATATGACTTTTAAAACGAGAGGACAACACAGTATTTTTCAAAATTGTATATAGCGCATATGCATGGACAAAGCAAGCGTGGCACGTGTTTGCATAATGTTTAATTACAAAAAAATATTTATTCTTTAAAAATCTTCAACATTATGTCTATTTGCTGTGCATTTTCTTTCCGTTTTCTTTAACTTTCCTCAGTTGAAGGTTGGGATTAAAAAAAACCTGTTGGTTTAGTACCTCTGGAAGACATAAGAACTCTTTGATTTCCCTTTCCTGAGATTACTTTGCCCTTTCTGGTTTTTATATGTCTGTTGCTGGCCATGGGCCTCATGCCCAATGCTTGACCAGGGCCAGGGAGGTCAAGCCCCAACAACACTATGGCCTAGTTAAGGACTGCAACAGGGAGCTTAGTTGCTACAGTTCAAGAATAATCTAGTCCCCGCTTCATTCCCCTTCATGGCCTCATGCATTTTACTCAAGCCTTCAAGTGCACATGTCATGCACAGGTGAAGGCATTCCTATGCTCCCTATCCATCCAGAGGAAACATTTCATTTTTTTTTTTCCTTTAATTGCTGCTTTGAGCCTTTTAAGATTTTGGTTATGGCTCTTCTCTCACCCTTTCTTTACATTAGGGTATCAAATAGAATGTTTTTGCTTTAAATATAAATATAAATAAATAACCATTCACTTAGTTTCAGATTGTGAATTTAATATGGCAGATACTAAAATTGCTTGTGTGTTGCTGTGGGTTCAGTTTGAAGACAGACATCCCTAGAACATGATATTCCCATCTAGTTCATTTAAACAGAAATCACTGACTTTGCTTCTTTTCATTGTCAACAGATAGGAAAATTAATGATGCGTTTTAGCCGTGATGTCCATTTTTATGAAATTTCTACTAAGAGCTATGTTAAAAGTAAAGGGTGGTGGTGGTTTTATTAACTATATACCTGTTTAGGCCATTCTGACTGTGGTATTTTTCAACAGATCAGCATCCCTAAATCTGTCAGTTTTATACAGGAGTGCAGGGTGAATTGGCAACTAGATTAAGAGGTCTTAATATTAAATACCAATTTGGGTTGAGGACCTCTTTGTCTTCCTTTAAATGTCTTGCGCCTAGAGAGGGTTTACCTTTTGTGAGGCAGCTTTGTCTGCTCTTGCAGTGTACATCGTATTACTCCATTGGGAAGTAGGTTCACTTTCCTCTGGCCTTTTGCCTAAGTTAGGCTTTGCTGAATCAACCCACTTTTCCTTTTAGAAAAGGTTGTTACATGAGATGTACTTGCAACTGTTCTTTTCCCATAAAAAATTAGTGAATGTTTGCTGAGTATATTATGCTGCTTCCTTAAACCTCTTGTCGCTTTAGGATCAACTTTACCTGTACCTTTAATCCTTTCTCCCTTGCCACCTCAGGTGCAGATCAGAACTTGACGTCTGCTTCTTCCATGTTCTCCTCTCCCCTGACATCCATTTAACTTTATTTTAAATGACTGTATCAATCTTAAAAGGCATTTATCAAACTAAGGATTTTTTTTTTTTTAAAGAAAGCTTGAATAAGTTCCTTTCCCTGGTAACTTTGAAAAGCAGCCAGAGTTGCTATCTAGATATATGTGGCTCCCTTAATCAAAATGTTTTTGTGTATGTGTGGTGTTTTTAAAAAAATTTTAACCAGTTAACTGCGGTATCTAGATTTGTGTCATTATGCACTCCCCTTGTAATAAGTATCCAAACACAGTGTGTGCACTTCATAGTATCAGCCCCTACCCATGGAGGAACAGTGCTTTTTAGAGATGCTTTCTAGTTTGTCTTGGCATATTATCTGAGGGTATTGCAGTTGTGGGTGCATTCCCTAACTTGTATGAATCAAGGTGAACTGACCTTTTTTAATTCCAATCTTTTAACAACTATTTCCATATTTGACAGTATTCCCTGAGCTCATTGCTTTCACTGTTAGTAGCTTCAGTGACCCCAGCTGGGATATAGGCAAGCCATATCGAATGACAGCTTCCCCATTTCACTTACCTAAGTCTATCAAGAGGGCTCTATTCATGGTAAGCACCAGGGTCTCCCTGTCTTCTTGAGGGCAGTTACATTGTCTTTTGAAAAGTGCATGCTTCATTTGAACAATTCATTGAACAGTAGATGAACTTTAAATGATTTATAGTAAAATTTTGATCCAAAGCTCAGGACACAAACCACAGTGGGAAAACTGAGTAGCATATATTATCAGACTAAATTCTGTGAAATTTGCTGCGACCCAGATTGTATGTGTTTTATGTGTGTTTAAATAAATTCATTAAATACACATGTGTATACATAAACACATATATGACAGATCCAAGACTAACTGACTTGATTTGACATGGTTGGATCTGCAGTGTACAATGTGATTCAGCCATAATTAGGGACTGAAATTTAATACAAGACAGAAAAGGACTTGATGTAACAAATTCTTTAGTTGCAAATCCTGGGTACAGAGCACTTGGGGGATGGGAGGGGGTGGGTTGGTGAGACAATCAGATCGGTAAATTTATTAAATGCTCCTAACCCTGTAATTTTGTGCATAGAGCGCCCTGTGCTGTGGAAATAACTGTTCTTAGATTTTCATTGTAACTGGACTGTTCAGGTTGCCCAGAGGGAAAGAACATTCCTAATTCTAATAAAATAAACTTTTATTTTGTTATTCCATTAGTTACTTATGTTTATTTTTATAGTTTTAAAAAACATACTGGTGACCTAACAATCACCTGTATTATGTGCCTTATTCACTGTTCCTACTTAATATAAAATGTTAAGATTTGGTTCAGTTTCTTTGCGGGGAACTGTGAATGAGACCATCCCCAACAGTTAATTGTTAACTTGGTCAATGTAGCCTTCAGAGCATTTTCTGAAAGCTTTCCAATTTCCCTGACTTGACCATTGAATTTAGTTTGCTGTTCATGTTGTAACAGTGATATGTATGAGATGCTTAGTAGATCTTTGTCAGTTTTTTAAAGATAAAATATTTTAAGAGTCATTCTCAACCTCAAAATTCTGATTATTTAGATTTATTCACTCTTATAAGCTGATATCTCCTAAAGGGATGGAGAGAATTTTCTTAAACAAGGTCCCGGGTTGGAGATTTTTGTTATTGGTATTCTAGTCAAGTCCAGATTTTAGGACAATTTAATTTGGTCTTACTTGGATCTATAATTATGAGAGTTCATTTATCACTTTTATCTTCAAAGCACTTTATCTTATATTACCAGCTTAAGCAAGTGGGGTAGGAATTGCTCTCTTTTACAAAAGAGGAAAATAAGGCTAAATGAGGTTAAATAACTTGCCCAAGATTTCACAATTCCTTTTATCTGGGATTCAATCAACATTGTACTACCTCTTTGTATCATATTTTCATAATCTGGTCTCAGAATGACTTAGCATTCAGTACCAGGAAAGGTGGTTCTTTGCTATGGTGTTGTACTATTAAACTACATCAAAGACTATATATATGTATACATATGCCTATTGCTGCTAATGTTAGAGGAATGCTATATACTATCTCTGGTCTTTAGTTTGGTTCAGAGTTTGCAACTGATGTGGCTCTGTTTTGCCTAATCAAAAGAACCTAGGCATGCAAGATGAATATAGCCCTTCCCATTTTGCTGATTGGGACAGTGCTCATTAGAAAACTGTCACATGTGATAGTTGAGAGGAAATTGTTCAGCATCATTTGATTTGATAAATAGTGGCCAAGCAATTTGCGATTGTTGGTCTAGTTATTTGTTCAAATAAATTTCCAATGTAAAGAATTTTGAATAATCGTCTGCAACTTGTTACAGGATTATTTTGTAACTAGTAAAACACAGAACAGCTGAAACCCATTTGTTCTCAGCATTTCTCCTATGAGGCTTTAAGAATGGAAATAGTGAGCATTTGGGGGAAATCTTGGCTCCTTCAGCTGCAGGAAGAAGTATGGGCCCTTCAGATTTTTTTCAGATCCTTGGGGATAAAATTGGTGTGTTTCTGGTTTATTTTAGGGAATTTACTTTTCCACTTAATCACCCAAGATGAAATAGCTAATTTGGAAGTGCTCAACTGGAAATAATGCAGTTGTGCCTACTGTAGGAGTAAACAGTGAAGCAACTGAGCTTTACTTTTTTGCGTAATTAAATCCAATTTTCAAGGCAGCTGTTGATCTTTCTGTAGTCAATAGCATTTAGGCTGGAGAAAATTAATAGTTTTTTTTTTGAAAAGCAGTTTTCAGACTATGATTAAACCATAGAGATGCATTTTAGGGCCACTTTTAGAGTAGAGGCCAATTAGTAAATAAATCAACCAAGCAGTGATATGTAGCAGCTATAACAATATCAAAAGCACAACTTCATTGCCACATGAATTCAGAAGTCTCAAACTCAGATGTCTACAAGAGCCAGGTAAATATTTTAATAGACTATTGTCAGCCAAATGGGTTCTGAGAGGAGCCTGTGAAATAACACTTTTGTGAATTTTTTCAAGTTTGAAATGTTGGCAGTCAATCTTGGCTTGCAAGTTTATGTTCCTATCCATCTGACACACATTGGAATCACTGAGAGGCTTCAAGAGAAAACAAACTAATGCCTGAATCCCACCCCATAGGAATTATTACTTACTTGCTTTGGGTCGTGTCCTGGTCATTAATTTTTTACAGCCCTATCCCCACCTGCATCCCCAATGATCGTACCATGCAGTTTGAGACCTGTAGACATGGTTGAGGCCATTGACCTAGACACTTCTGTAGTTCCAAAGAGTTACAGATGCATATTCTAGGACATACGGGATAATAGGACGTAATGACAAGTTCACAAGCTCAGGAAAGGTCACAACGTAGGCCCTAGCTGAGTGGGGTTTGTGGAATGGTGCCTCCTAAGGGGCTAGTGTGAAATGCCCAGTACGTGGTCCACCTTGGAGAAAATTAAATTCACAAAACCAGGAGAAATGTAAAACAAGCAGAGTAGAATGTTCACATGAAGTAGTAATATGTTTTCTGCCCAAGGGAGAGAAATATATCTGGGAAAGTAAATTAGTACAGTCTGAGCCAAGGTACTTACTTGAACAGTTATAAGCAAAGCTGTCATTAAGTATTTGTGTCAAGTCAGTGCGCAATTCCACTTAATCACTTAAAGTTCAGAGCACTAACAAATCACAAGTTTTATCACTTTCATTCTTTTGATGATCTATGTTAAGACAGTGAATGTTCCTGTTTCTATTCCCACTGTGGTGTAGTGGAAAGGATATCAGTATTTCTCAGCTGTAGGTTTCCTTTGTAAAATGGAGGTAGTAATAGGAGCTATAATTTGTTGAGTACTTTTTGTTAGATGCTCTACTTACATTATCTCTGTCTTTTAAGCAGCCCTAAAACAAAAACATTGATCTCCTAATTTATGAGAAAACAGGTTTATTCAAAGGTTACAAGAAAAAAATATGGCAGGGTCATGCTTGCATGATTTCTTGTGTTCATTCTTATGCTATGTTGTCTGTTTTATAGGAGTATTGTGAGGATCAAAGAAAATAGGAGAACAAAGCCTTACAAATAATAAGTATACAACACTAACTTGGCCAAAAAATAAAGATACAGAATGGTCTCACAGACTCCCAAAGGCAGAATGAGATTGGATCCAGGAACTAGAAAGCCATTTTCAACTCCTGATTTGGCATTGTTTTCCATCAGTACATCCACATCACTCTAACAGCTTTGCTTTTCCTGCAGCTACCCCATAGGTGTTACACGTTAACTGTCCTAGACACATGCAGACAGAACCAAACAGCCATGGGACCAGCCCGTTGGTAGAAATGTGGCTCTTGGGGGTTTATGCCTGTGGGTTGGGGGTCAGATCTTGGAGACCATGGTTTGTTGGCTGCACACCACAAAAAGTGTCTTCAACAAAACTGAAATGTCCTGAAAGGAAATAAATGTAAGGAATACTATATAATAGATAATTATGAGCTAACTTAGTCTTAATACTTCATGTTCATCTTTTTAAAGCAATCTTACGAGACAGTTACCATCTTCATTTCATAAAAGTTCCCGAGGTCATACTTTTGTAAGTGACAGAATGAAGATTCAAACCTAGGTTCCTTCAGTCAACACTCAAAGTGTCAGGCACTGTTCTAGACACTGGAGGTACAGCAATGAAAAGGACCTGTTGGTTTGTCTGGAAGCCCTTAACAACCCTGGTTCTATATCTCGACCCATGGATTGACTAAGGTCACCCATCCAGTTAATGGCAGGCAGAGCTGGAGGCACATTTTGACCACTACGCTATATTCTTTTCATGGCACTGCTGATTTTCAAACAGCCTTCCCAACAGTACCTGCTAAAGTTACGTAAATTCTTAGGGGGACCTAAGCCTTAGATTGCCTTGGAACTCAATGATCAATTTTTATTTTTGGCTCTTAGCTGTTCAAAACATGTCTCTTTTGTTGTTGACCTCATAGTGTACTAAGAAGGACCCAACCTATGTCTTTTCTCCTTCACATTTGAGAGCTACCCTAGCATTTTAATGAGAGTTAAGAAGCAAGTCCCGCATTTCCAAGCCTCTTCAGAAGGTCAATCTTGCCTATTTTGAGCTAATGACTTGGCTTCGTGTTATGCACAAAGTAACAGTTCCTGACTTGCTCTTTTACTTGGCACCTGTACATCCTTCCTCACTGACTATATCTGTGTAAAAGTTTGGTCTTTTCAAGTTGCCTGCCTTTTGCCATGGAGTACTCATGGTGAGAATTTGGAAGGTGATTATAGAAATATAAAATTATATTATTAGTTCTCCAGGAAGCTCTGTAAACTTGTACAGATTTTAGATCTTCTGATGGCTAAAATTGGTTCCCGTATGCATAATAACAGCAGTATTCTTGAAGCCACTTTTGTGCACCTTAAATGGCTGTTTCTTACTGGGAATCAGGCTTGTGCAGTGAGGATCCGGCTCTCTGGAATCAACTGGCCAAGCTGGGATCCCTGAGGAGTGAACAAACATACACAGCAGGATTGAATTTCCCAGCTTCCTCTTGGAAGGAGACTCCCTGTGTGCACTCCCACCTCTGCAGGTCACATCATTTTCTCAGAGGGAGTGCAGCATAAAATGATAACCAGCATTATGGAGCACCGCTTGTGGGCCTACTTGGGCAGTAGACATTCTAATGGAATGCTCTAAAATTGTAAGTTCTTGCACCTGCTCTCATTTATAACGTAATTGCTGGTCTTCCTGGTATGAACAAAGTTGTTTGCTTAATAAATTCCTACCGTATGATCCTGAGTTGTGGTCCATTTCTGCATAAGCAGGGCAAATACTGAAGTGTTTACTAACCAAGGAGGTAAGACCCGAATGTCCTGCCCCCGACCCCGCCCTTTACTTTGGAAAAGATGCCTGCATGCGTAAGAAATGATTTTTGTATCCAAGACTCCTCTGACTGGTTTGGAGCATTGTAAAGGTCATAGCAGTAAATACCAGAGAATGTGAAAAGTTACAGTGTTCTATGTACCTGTGAAGAATTAATATATACTCCATTATTTTGACTAGCTTGCAATGGAGTAAGTTTTGTTTATTCATGTTAAATCCAACATTAGTACAAGTCAGTGCCTTACACATGGTTAAACATGTCGCTCACTAACCAATGGAAATAAAATTGCTTCACAGATTTCTAATGCTGTTTCAATGGGACACGATTGTGTGCTTTTTAAGATAAGTTCCATAATCAAGGTCCTAGCCCTGAACAGATTAGAGCCCAAAGGTCACACTGAGAAAAGATCAGTATAGAGTTGGGGAAAGATGCTCCTGAAATAGAAGTGCTCCGCTCATTTTTAAGTTGAATATAGAAATGAAGATGTTTTGATAATTGTATACACGTTGTTGATAACCACCCCAAAGAGGATGTAAAACATTATCATTACATACCAAGTTCTCTTGTGCATGTTTCAAATCATTCCTGCTCCCTTCCCTACTCCAATGATCATTTCCTGATTTTTATTACTAAAGATATATTTTGTCTGCTTTTGGACTTCACATAAATTGAATCATATAATAAGTAGTCTTTCGCATCTGGCTTCTTTCATATAATGCTTTAAAGACATCCACATTTTATCTATTGGTAAATTCTTTATTGCTGAATAGCAGGTCATTTTATAAATATATCACAATTTGCCAATACAATCCCCTATGGATGGACTTTTAGGTTGTTTCCAATTTGGGGCAATTGTGAATAAGACTGCTATAAATTTCTTACAAGATTTTGTTTTGTTCTTGTTCTGTGGATACATGTTTTCGTATCTCTTGGTTACCTAAGAGCAGAAAAGTACTGAGTCATATGGTAGGTGTACATTTAACTTTTTGAGCAACTGCCTTTCCATTCTCCAAAGTGGTTTTATCATTTTGTACTCTCACCAACGAGGTATGAGAGTTCCAGTTTTTCCATGTTCTTGTCAGTATTTGCTGTTGTCCGTGCCTTTTATATTAGTCCTTTTGGTAGGTTAAATAGCACTGATTTTAATTACATTTCCCTGATGATTAATGATGTTGAGCACTTTTCATATGTTTATTTTATGTTTGTATTCCTTTCCTGAAGTGTCTTTCATGTCTTTTCCCATTTAAAAATTGGGTTGTCTTTTTCAGAGTCCAGAGTGCTAACCATTACACAATGGAACCTGGATTGTCTTTTTTATTGTGGTTATTCTGTGACTTCTGGATATAAGCCCTTTGACAAATATACATATTGTGATTTCTTTTTTTGTTAGACTATAGTTTACTTTTTAAAATTATTTTAAATAGATTTTTAGAAACATCAATTTATTGTTCCACTCATTCATGCTTCTACTGGCTGGCTCCCGTATGCAACCCAGCCAGGGACTGGGGGGTTGATCGACAACCCCCGCACACTGGGACACCACTCTGACCAACGAGCGACCTGGCCAGGACCTCTGTTTGCTTTTTTTTTCCTGTTCGCCTTTTCATGAGGATCTTTGGACAAACAGGAATGTTTATTTTGAGAAAATCCACCTTACCAATTTTTTTCTTTTATGGCCTTAGGACCCCAAGGTCACGAAGGACATATTTTCTTCTAGAAATTTTGTGGATTGAAATTTTATGACTATGGATCATAGATGGGTCTATGATTTATCTCAGTGCTTTTAAGTTTGACATCTAGGGTTTTAGGTATATGATACATCTCTAATTATTGTGTACAGAATGAGGTTTATTTTATTTGAACATGAATATCCAGTTGTTTCAGCAACATTTGTTTAAAAAGAGTTTCCTTCATTCATTAGATTGATTAGCGGCTTGGTTGAAAATCAGTGGATCATATTTGTGTATAGTTATTTCTAGACTTTCTATTCTGTTCCCCCCAATACTTCATTATTATTGCTCTTCATATTTTTTCAGCAAATCTGAGGTTCCATCTGGTATAAATTCAACTTCAAAGAAGTTCTTTTAGCATTTCTTCCATTGCAGTTTTTTCAGAGGTAAATTTTCTTAGCCATATCCTGTCAGAGAATATATTTTCCTTTTATTTTTGAGGGGTATTTTAGTTGGATATGGAATTCTCTGTTGACCTTTTATTTCTTCTTCTAGTACTTTAAAGAAGCTATTTATTTGTTCTCGGGTCTTGTTTGTTTCTGGTGAAAAGGAATCCATTATTTTTATTTGTTTACTTGTCTGTAATGTGGTTGATTTCCTTCCTCCCCTAGGTTACATATGCTCTTTATCTTTGGTTTCCAGCTGATTGAATAGGTATGTGTAGGTATGTGTAGGTAGGTTGATATGTGTACGTGTGTTTTATGTGGAGTTTACTGAACCTTTGGGATCTATGTTGATGTCTTTAATTAATATTGGGTGTTTCCTGGTCATTATCTCTTCAAGTATTTCTTTGTTCCATATTCTGTCCCCTCTCCTTTGTACATATATTAGATTATTTGATATTACCCTACAGATCTCAGATAATTTTCTCCCATTCTTTTCTCTTTTTATTTTCAATTTGGATACTTGCCATTTAGCTGGGCTCAAGTTCCCTGATGCATTTCTGTTAAACTCATCTAATGAATTATCTATTTCTGATATTTATATTTTTCATTTCTGACATTTCATTTATGTTTGTATAGTTACTATGTTTCTGCTAAGATTTCCCATTTCTTTATGCATGTTGTCCACATTTTCCACAATATTTTTTAGCAAAGTTATTTTAACAATCCCAACTGAAAATTCAATCAATATCTGGGGAATCTCCACTTCTGCTTCTGTTGAACCCTTCCTCTGTGACCATGGATCTAATTTTTTTGCTTTTGCACATGTCTTGTATATCTGATTGTATCCTGGACATTTTCTATTTAAAAAAAAAAACGGGAGCCCTGGCTGGTGTGGCTCAGTGGATTGAGTCCTGGCCTGCGAACCAAAGGGTTGCTGGTTTGATTCCCAGTCAGGGCACATGCCTGGGTTGCGGGCTGGCTCCCCAGTGGAGGTTGTGCGAGGAGCAACCACACATTGATGTTTCTTTCCCTCTCTTTCTCCTTCTCCTCCCCTGTCTTTAAAAAGAAATAAATAAAATCTTTTAAAAAATGAAAAAAAAAAGAGAATGATGTAAATATTACCTTCAAAATGGGGCACGCCCATTTTTCTTTCAGACACGTGAGTAGTGGCTCAGTCAACGTGCTGTATATTTGACCTATATGTGGGCCCTATTGCAGCTTTAGTGTGGTTCAGTTAACCACTAGCTTCAAATACTTTGAAGGCAGAATCAGAACTTTCCCTTCACTGGGGCCTGGGTTTGGGGCATTGGCAAGATGTCAGAGTTATGACTGCTTCTTAGCCAAGCTGTCAGCTTTTGGAAATGTGGGAGATCTCTCTCTGTTTTACAACCTGGCTCCCAAGTGTTTTTGTTTTTGAGGGGGGTGTGGGGGGTGGTTGTCTTTTTGTGAGTGGTATAGAGGAGGAGTGCAGAGGTATTTCAGTTCTCATGTGTGCTCTACCCTTAGTCTTTTGAGGATGAATGCCCACAGTGCCCAGGGGATGGGTCTCTCTGCTCTCCTGTTCTATTCTTAGTCTTCAAGAGTGCTTCTGATGGGTTACTCAGCATTCCTGCCTTGCGCCCTGATTTTGAAAGGTTATCTTGCCCTTTGGAGAGGTTCTACTCACCTCACAGGCAGGGATGATCTGCCTCAACTCTTCTATCCACTCATCCCCCTTCCACTTTTGATTTATTACCTCACTGCATTTGGTTACAATCCAAAAGGTAAGATTAGTGAGTAGGTACAAGCTTTTCTGTGGATTTGGGTCCTCTAGATTATAATGCCATATCAGCCTTGATAAGACTGTTAACATTTTGTTAAATTTCAACAGATTTCTCTTTATTCCCCTATATTGGATTCCTCCTTCAGCTAGAACTTGGAGCAGCCATCATTACCTTTTATCCTATGAAGGACTACTTAGCACTTTTGGAGATTGTTCCATTAGATTTCTTTATGTCCTCAACTTTCTAATGAGTTAAAAATATTTTTTATTTTCTAGCTAATCTGTCCTTTTCTTTGTTTGTTAGAGTGGGAGCTGTATTTCCTATATCCAAATCAGAAGTGAATTCTTGGAATGAGAGTTTAAAAATGGTTTCATTTATGTATGTTATTAATTTTTAAAATTACAAATACAAGGATAATACAAAGTTAAATTTGATAGTATATTAAGCTGTGAAAAGCAAGCCACCTCATTTTTTCTACTTTATAGTGACAAACATCATTACCAGTTTCTTGCAATTTCTTCTCAAAATTTTATTAGTAAAACATGTGACTATGTTCCTCCTAATTTTTGTTTTTTGTAATTTTTTAAATATTTTACTTGTTATATTTGTGTCTTCCTCCTAATTTTTTTTAACACAGATATAAGGATATTATATTTTCCACACTTTACTTTTCTCATACAACTTTCATCACTTTGAAAAGCCGTTTTTAGCCCTGGCCTGGGTTGCTCAGTTGGAGCATTGTCCCAACACAAGGCTGTAGGTTCGATCCCCGGTCAGGGCACATATAGTGAGTGCATGGATGGGTGGAATGGTAGTTGATGTTTCTTTCCCTCTCTCTCTCTCTCTCTCTCTCTCTCTCTCTCTCTCTCTCTCTCTCTCTCTCTCTCTCTCTCTCTCTTCCTCCCTTCCCGCCCCCTCAAAAAACAAATAAAAATTTAAACAGTTTTTTAAAGACTACAAAATATGACTTAGGGTGGAAGTACTTTGTTTTATTTAAACAATCCCTGGTGATGGACATTTGGGTTGTTCCCAGAATTTTTTTTTTCTCACAAACAATTTGCAGTAGATATGTCTTTGCCCACATTCACTGTTGAATATAGCTATAGTATCAGAAATGGGCATATTTTAAGTGCTTCATGAAGGCCCCTAGAGCTTCATATTATTTTTAAAGTGTTTCCCAAGGTGTTGGGTGAGCTCTCCGGAGTTGGTGGTTTGGGTTTTGGGGGTGGGGATGGGGCTGGTCACCACAAAAAGGCATAAGGTGCTAGAGAGTTGCCTGGCAGGTGTATCAGAATAGAGCTGGCTGTACACATGAGCAGAGTAGGAATGACATTTTAAAATATTTAAAATTGTAGAATCTCAATTAATTAAAACTTCTTTATAAATATTGAGGGTGTTAAAAAGTTACTAGTGCCTAATTCTTCTCATGTTTTCTCAGCTCCTACCATGGGGGGAAAGATAAATACCATATTATTTGGAATGCCTTACCCAGCTGTATGACTTGAATGATCCTGATAAGCAAGGATTTCAAAGGGAAATGAAAACTCATGTGTCACACAAAAAACATTGTCTATATGATTCTGGGATTTTTCTGTGAAGATGTTATGTTTTTTTGAGGGGATTTTTCTAATATTACCTATTGTAGTTTGAGAAACCAGCATACTTTCTTATGAAAAAGGCCCTTGAAATCTGGGGTCAAAGGAGAGATTTTAAAACATGATTAATAATAATAGCAATAGCTTTTATTTAATAACATAGGTGTAAATAATGTCATTTACTCCTCACAGGACCTCTTTCAGGGAGATTTTGTATATTGGGAAGCATGCTCATAAGCTTTCCCACCAACACCTTCTTCCCTAGGGCTCCCCATTTCAGTCATTGACTGTACTATTCATCCAATTGTTTTTAAAGTTAGAAATCTAGTAACTTTTTTGTGATATCTATCTCCCTTAACCTCATTCTCCCATATCCATATCTTCACCATAGGAGGTTTATTTTGCCTCCTAAATTTCTCGAGAATCCATTCACTTTTTCTTTTCCCATCACTTTAGTCCAAGGAACTGCTTCCTCATCTCATTTGCAGTATCTTTAAGTTTCCCCTAGATGATCAATTCTTGTCCCCACCCCAGCTCATTCTCTACTTACCTAACACTAACTCCTTAAATGTTCATTCTGACCATGTCATTGCTTGCTCGAAACTGTCTAGTCCCTTCCCAATGTCCTTAGAAGAAAGTTGCTCACATGACTTCTGTAGATGTGCATGACTAGTCTCCCTACCTCTCCATCTATTGCAACCAGCACTTTCCTCCGTACTTCTTTCCAGCTACACTGGTATTTCTGTGCTGCAAATTGGTCAGATTTTCTATCCTCAGTACCTTTCGCAAGCTCTTCCTTTGCCTTAGAATTCTTCCCCATCCTGCTCACTTCCTCATCCCTGTTCCCCAAGTTAATGCTTTATTCTTTAAGTCTCATTTTAAGCATCTTACCCAGGGAAATTTCCCTGTCCACACAAGTCTAGATTGGATCTCCCTATTATATGCTCCCACTACTCTATTATTTCTCCTTAGCACTCACCACAATTGTAATTACAATTTATGTTATTCCATATCATACATCCATACAGTACAAAGTTCAGATTGCACATAAAGTATAAAGTCTCTTCCCTTCCCTGCCCCTCTACTGCCCAGCTCTCCTTACAAGTAACCACGTTTGGTTTTGAATATCCTTCCAGAGATATTTTCTAAGTATACAAGCGATTATGTACATAATATTCCTCTTTATTTTTCCTTTTGCTTGGTTAACACAGATACTGCATACATTTTTCTGCTCTTTATTTTTATCGGTTGTTAATGTATCTTGACAATTCTTCTGTATCAATATGTAAATAGTTGCCTTTTTCTTTTTCATGTACCGTATACTATGGGCTTATGATCATTATTTAACCTCAATTATTGGGTACTTAGGTTGTTTTTAAGTGTTGGTTATTACAAACAATGCTGCACTGAATAACTTTGTAAAGTCATTTCCCACATTTATACCTGTAGAATAAATTCCTAGAATTGCACTAATTGAGTTAAATTTTATGTGTGTTTTTAATTTCAGTAGTTATTGCCAAACTGCACTCAGTGGGGGTTGTACCAACTCACATTGTCACTAGCCACAGATGAAGAATGGATGTTTTCTCACAACTATGCCAGTGAAAATTTTTGTTCTTTGTCAGTGTATGAGGTGGAAAGTATCCCTTGGAAATTTTAATTTGCATGTTTTCTTCTTTGCAAAGTTATATTTTCATATGTTTAACAACCATTTGTATTTCTTAGTGAACTGTTTCTTCATAAACTTTGCTTACATTACTATTTAATGTTATTACTCTCGAAGGTTGGTCCTTCGAGTAGAGGGATCCTGTTATGTTTCGTCCATCACATAGTTGCTGAAATGAATGATGCTCACAAAATGGCTGTCTAACGTCACGTAGTAGTCAGATTCAGAACTCATGTTTGACTCCAAAGCTCACACATACGATCATCCAGTGGAAAGACCAAGCATGTAATTCATCACACCAGAGGCCAGATAAGTAATGTATAATGTGTGAAGTGTGCTTCTGGGAAGTGAGGACTGGCAAAAAGGTGAACAAATGCCTACGTATAGTTTTCAGATCTATTATACTGCCTTGGAGGAATGCAGGCCCATTATTGGTTCTTTATTTATCCTGAGGCTGGGTTTCTGGCTTTCTTGTGAAGTATGACTTTTGTCCATTGTAAGAATGTCCAAACTCGCAGAAAAATTTTTTAAAGATTTTATTTATTTTTAGAGAGGGAAGGGAGGGAGAAAGAGAGAGAGAAACATCAATGTGCGGTTGCTGGGGGCTGTGGCCTGCAACCCAGGCATGTTCCCTGACTGGGAATAGAACGTGTGATGCTTTGGTTCACAGCCCGCGCTCAATCCACTGAGCTACACCAGCCAAGGCTTGTAGAAAATTTTTATAAAAATTATTTGAGCTAAACAATACAACTAGAAGCAACATCTTGACAGACTGAGAAAATTCTCAGAATGGGAGTTGGCGGTTTTTTTATGCATTTGGAATTGAGGGCAGTAAGGAAGATTACATAAAGGTGAGAGAAAGCAAGGCAGGGAATGAATTACAGTATAGTTAACAAGATTATGTGCTCTCTTCTGAAAAGTGGCATTTCAAAGGCGTATTAACGTATATGTACAGAAACATGCACAGAAACAATGCACAGGGCTTGCTTAAGGCAAAGACAAACCTTTCACGAAAAGTGTTATGTGCCTGACATGTGACTACCCATCATGACCTGTCCAGTTAGCAATTTATGATCAGATCACCCCATGAGGTTACTTTCCCTAGAACCCCCTTTTCGTCCACATTAAAAATATTCCCAATCAAAACAAGACTGTGCTGAAATGAGGACTACCAGCAGTGGGTTTGCAGACTCTGGCATAAACAAGAATGGAAGGCTGATGAGGTGAGTACCTCAAGTGGATATGACAACTAAGAAACAAGGAGATTTTTTTTTTTTTTTACCTGAGGTGAGAATGCTCTGGGTTTGGGGGCTGGGGACTCCCAGGAGGGAGAATGGACATACAGTTATGCACCCCTTAATGAGGGGGATTGTCCTGAGAAATGCGTCATTATACAAATTTGTTATTGTGTGAATATGAAAGCACATACACAAACCTGAATGGTACATACAGCCTACTGCACACCTGTGCTATGTGGTACAGCCTAGCGATTTTCAACCTTTTTCATCTTATGGCTCACATAAACTAATTACTAAAATTCTGTGGCGTACCAAGAAAAAAAATTGTTTTTTTGCCGACCTGACGAAAAAATGGGTATGATTTTGATTCAGCACACAGGACAGCTATTGTATTGGCTGTTGTCATTTTTTTAATTTGCCAATCAATGTAAGGAAAAAGAGGTCAGTGCCCCCTGACTAAACAGTCAGGTATTGCATGTTTTAAAAATTCTTGTGGCACACTGGTTAGAAATTACTGATACAGTTTATTGTTCCTAGGCTACAAGCCTGTACAGCATGTTAGTCTACTGAATGCTGTAGATAATTTTAACACAATGGTAAGTATTTTTGTATGTAAGCATATCTAAATATAGTAAAGGTACAGTAAAAATAAGATATAAAAAATAAAAAGGGGGCCCTAGCTGGTGTGGCTCAGTGCATTGAACGCCAGCCTGTTGTGAGTAACTCAAAGTTAAGGTGACTCTCAAGCCCTGAGGTCTAGTGGAATCTTCCCAGAAGATCTGTAACTTCAAAACCGGGAAGAGAACCAATTAGAATTAAATGAAATCGCGCCAGAAGGAAGTAAAGGCAGCAGCAGCAGGGCAACCAATTAGACGTAATCGCGCCAGATTGTAACCCCAGAGTATTCAGCCAATGGAGAAATGGGGAGGGACCAATTGCGTTAGGTATAATACTATCTGCTTTGCACCACCCACGTGTGCCTGCTAACTGTCGGGACACGTGTTCTTGCAAGATCATAAATGGCTCACTTTCCCTGTACTCCAAGCCTCAGAATCCTTTGTGGACTGGGTAAGCACATTTCTTACACTGTGAACAGAAAGGTCACCGGTTTGATTCCCAGTCAGGGCACATGCCTGGGTTACAGGCCAGGTCCCGGGTTGGGGGCTTGCCAGAGGCAACCGATGGATGTATCTCACACACTGATGTTTCCCTCTCTTTCTTCTCCCTTCCCCTCTCTCTAAAAAATGAACAAACAAATCTTTTTTAAAATAGAAAAGGGTACACTATATAGGCACTTACCATGAATGGATGTTGTAGGACTGGAAGTTTCTTGAAGAGTCTGTGAGAGAACAGCGAGTGACTGAAGGCCTAAGACATTACTGTACACTACTATAGACTTTATAAACACTGTACACCTAGGCCACACCAAATTTACAAAACAACGCAAGATTAAATCAAACACGAGAATATCATGAGATTAAGAGCTGCAGTAAATACTAGATGCTGGAGGCTGCTGCTGATGTAACAGCATAATTTTTAATAAGTAGAAAGAGTACACTATAACAATAAAGTATAGTAAGTACATAAGCCAGCAACATATTTGTTCATTATCAAGTGTTATGTTCTGTATGTGCTATTAATAGCACATAATTGTATGTGCTATTCTTTTTTTTCAAGATCGTATTTATTTTTTTTTAGAGAGGGGAAGGGAAGGGGAGAGGGAGAGAAACATCAACGTGTGTTTGGTTGCCTCTTGCATGCTCCCCTACTGGGCATCTGGTGCACAGCCCAGGTATGTGCTCTGACTGGGAATCGAACCCTTTGTTTCTCTGGCCCGCAGGTCAAGCCACTGAGCCACACCAGCCAGGACAGTATGTGCTATACTTTTATGACTGGCAGTGCAGCAGGTTTGTCACCACAAACATTCAATGCCTTGCATTATGTTAGGACAGCTCTGACGTCACTAGGTGATAGGAATTTTTTAGCTCCATTGAAATCTTAGGGTTCCTCATTGGCCAAAATGTTGCTATGCTGTGACTGTAAAGCCAGGCAAAGTCGTGTGGCAGGAGGGTTCCAGGTATGGCTGGTCACTCCAGTCCTCGCGGCCCTGGGTTTCTCCAGCACCATCCTTAAAAGTGTGGGCAGTGGTAGGGGTTGCCCAGGGATGACTGGATGCACATTCCCTCATCAGCCAAAACTATCTGTGGAGCAGCACCCAACCCCTCTCCAGCTTCCAGAAAACCATCAAACGGAGCGGACGAAACCCTCACTCCCCCAACTACTCCCTTCTCTGCTTAGGCCCTTCCCACTTCGCCAGTCCTACAACTTCCGCATAGTTGTCTGGGAAACTGCTTACTTCCGCCCGGCGCAGCCGTGGGCGGAGCCAAGATGGCTGAGGAGAGAACTGTGATGGTGAGCGTAGATCACGTTTAGTTCCTCGCAAGGCGGGACTGGACCGGGCAAGGCCGTACTGGTAGGGGCGGAGCGGAGTGGAGCGCGAGGCACGTTGTCAGGTTGCCTCCGTGTAACCTGCTGCCCTTGTTCTAGTGCAGACTAGTGCCCCGGGCGAGCGGCTTGCGGCGAGCGATTTGCAGCGGGTGGGGAGGCACGGGCTAGCTCCGGAGAAGTGGTCCGCCTGGGAGCAGCGCTGAATTCTTTGCAGTGCTGGGCCCATGGCACCCCTTGGAGCCCACTAAACGGAAAAGGCAGCTCTTCGTCAAAAATGGCTTTTTCCTAGCCCCATCTTTTCTGTTTTACTGGGGTTGGAAAGGCACTAAACACCTCCTGTGCAAGGCAGGCAGTTTCTGTTAATCCCCTGGATTAGGAATTGAATGTGACAAAAACCTGCCAGCGTTTAGCGTCGCTGCCTTCTGCTCGTGGGGCGGGGCCTTGTTTTCTCCGGTGTGATTACATTTAGGAAAGGAGTCTTCAGGGATTAAACTCCACAGAGTTGTCTTAACAAAGTAGTCTAGTTGAAATCGGGGTGATCCAGTAGTACTAATTTTTGAGATGTACGTTCATAATTGGGTATACTTTAGAAAGTTCCAAGCGTGAAACTTTGTTTACCTTATTTTAGTATTGGATTTCAGAGCTTGTTTTGCGCATGTTAAAATGACTTTAGTTATTCACTCGGAATTTATTGCCATTTGAAAAGCGCCCTGGAAAGCATAGACAAATTTTAGCTGTTAAAGAGCAAGGCCATTGTTATCTCTCAGAGGGGCCATTTGTTTTCTGTTCTTTTTATGTTAGAGAAATCAAATTATTTTAGTGTAATCCGGGAACTAGGAGTACAGAGCCGGATGCCCAACGCAAAGATTTTTTAAAGCTACGAATTAAAAAAAAAAGTAGGATCAGTGTTACTAGGTTTTTAATATTGGAAACATACCAAAAATACTTCGTCTACATAATCTTAAATGTAAGATATCATGGTAACATGGCATTTGCTACAAATATAGTTTATACTTTAGTGCTCATTGCAGGTATTGAAATGTGTTCATGTGCTATTGTATGTGAACTAGCTTTCTGTGATGGCAGGATTGACCTGTGCTTTTCAATCTCTAATAGTATTTTATTTTTTTTAAGAGAAAGTGATTTTTTAAAAAGACTTTATTTATTTATTTCTTTAGAGAGAGGAAAGGAGGGAGAAAGTGGGAGAGAAATACGGATGTGTGAGAGATACATTGATTGGTTGCCTCTCACACGCCCCCAACTGGCCACCTAGCCCATAAGCAAGGCATATGCTCTGATTGGGAATGGACCACAGGCCCGCGCTCAATCCACTAGCTACCCTAGCCAGGGCTCTAATAGTGTTTTAAATGCAATGGATTTTTTATTTTGATATGAATTTAGCACTTGAGCCTGAAGTTTAATTACTATCATTATTGTCAAATTTATTGCTAGCAGTGTTATATTTACAGTAATATTTTTTTCAAGTTACCACTGCATGGAAATTTGAGTTTCTGTTTTTTTTTTTTAAATTGTTTGAATCTTTTAATAAAATGACCCAACAGTCCTCCTAGACCGGTATCCTGTCAAAATAGAAGCAAAACATATGCATATAGTACAAGGATATTTATTTGCATTATTGCTTACAGTTGCAAAAAGCTGGAAACAATAAACGCCCATTGATGAAGTAATGGATGACTTCTGATATTTCCATGTGTAAGAAGATTATGCAGCCATTTAAAAGAATGTTAGGCCCTGGCTGGTGTGGCTCAGTGGGTTGAGTGTGGGTCTGTGAACTCTCGCGTGCCCCATCCTGGAGACCTGGCCTGCAACCTAGGTATGTGCCCTGACTGGGAATCAAATCTGAGACACTTTGGTTCGCAGGCTGGCACTCAGTCCACTGAGCCACACCAGCCAGGGCATAAATTTTTTTTTTTAAATAATAATGTTAGAACTATATATGTTGACATGGAAGGATTTCTATAGTATGTATTTAAATAAAAGCTAGATGTGAAGTGGGGTATATTGTGTAGTCTTAATTTTGTGACACAAAGGAAAAAAAACACAGATCTGTAGATATGGGTATATAGATGTGGAGAAGACAAAGACTTGAAACTCACAGAGAACTTTGAACAAACACATAAATAAAAGTCTACAAATGCTGTAACGGCCTTGAGGACAGGTGACATCCCAGCAAAATGGAGTGAAACTAGCCCAGTGTGGGACATGGAAGTTCTAATTTACTACCCACATTATTTAGATTACTACTAGTTCCTTAGGGAGGGAAAATGGGGGCTGACATTTATATTTTATTTTATTTAAGAATATAATAAATTGTTCAGAGATCTTTTTGAAAAATCTGAGCAGATAATTTTAGTGTCCCTGACTTACAACATTTTTTGTGATTCTCTAGTTCCCATTATTTGATGTATTTGTATAAACAACTTTCTTCCAGTAAAGTTTTTTGGAATGTAGCCAAAATCACTACTGCACTAGTTGATTTTGTTCAAATAGAGTACCTACCACATATCAAGCATGACAAAAATATTTGTTAGATGCGCAAATGATCACAGAACTACATAAAAATGAAGAAAGAACTCCCTCCCCCCCAAAAAAAAGATTTTATTCTACATACATCCCAGCCATAAATGAGATCAAATAGGTTAATAGAATCCTAGAATGTTCTGGAAAGTCTTTTGAGGGACACATCAAAAAAATATATACTTCATTTTACTTGATGTAGGAAAAAAGGTTGCTGATTCATGAAGATGCTTTTGAACCATTAAAATTCTTTACTTAGTATGTTCCCCAAAGTTCAAAATAAAAATTCCCAGATCAAAAACAGTATAGTTCTTTGGGGTATAATTATACATATCATAAAATTTACCCATTTTATTTGTTTTTTAAATTTTTTAAAGATTTTATTTATTTATTTTTAGAAAGAGGGAGAGGGAGGAATAAAAATAGGGAGAAAAACATCAATCTGTTGCTTTGAGCACTCCAGCTGGGGACTTGGTCTGAAACGCAGGCATGTGCCCTGACTGGGAATTGAACCAGCAACAGCCACTGAGCCATACCAGCTAGGGAAAATTTACCCATTTTAAACATAAAGTTTTATTAATTTTAGTAACTTTATGTAGTTGTACAACCATCACCACAACTTATGTCCATCACTCCAAACAGTTACCTTGTGTCAATTTGCAAGCCAACCTGTACTTATGACCCCAGCCCCCTGCCGATTTGCTTTCTGTCTATAGTTTTGCCTTTTTTTGCAGTTTCACATAATGGAATCATAATATGTAGTCTTATGTGTCTAATTTTAATTTAGCGTGTTTTATGAAGTTCATTTATACTGTTATATGTGACAGTAGTTTGTTTTTATTCCTAAGCAGTATTCCATTGTATAAATACATTTATCCATAAATTGATGGGCATTTGGATTGTTTCTTGGTTTTGGCTATTTTGAATAATGTTTTAAATATTGGCATACAAGTTTATGCATGGGTATATTTTTATTTCTCTAGGAGTGGGATTGCTGGGTTGTAAATATATATTTTAAATAAAACCTGCCAAACTGTTTTCCAAAGTGGCTGTACCTTTTTACATTTCCTGAGCAGTGCATGAGCATTTTAGTTTTTCCACATCTTTGTTAATTTAACACTTGGTATTGTCATTCTTTTTTTTTTTTCAGCCATTTTACTAGATGTGTACTCAAGGTTATTTTGGTTTTAATTTGTATTTCTGTAATGGAAAATGGTACTGAGTACTTTTTTTATGTGCCTATTCATCCATATCTCTTGGTGAAGTGTCTCTATAAATTTTTTGCCTATTTTTAGTTTTATATTTTTTCATATTTTCTTTTGTCCATTTTAAATGGGTTATTTGTTTTAGTATTAAGTTTTCTGTTTGTTAAATCAAGACAATTAGTTAAAAGAACAAGTTGTTCTCTTGTGTTTTGAGGATTAATTTTTGTTATGAAATACATCTTCTAAAAGAGGGAATAAGAAAATGTCATTAACAGTAACTCTGGAATCTCCTAAGACTCTCTTCCCTGCTGCATTTTCTTCCTTCCCCACTAGAAGTAATCTGTTCCCTCAATTTTATGTTATTTTGCTTTTTAAAAGTAGTTTTACCATATTTAATACCCCTAAATAATATATTGTTTTTATTTTATTTTTTAGAGAGAGAAAAGGAAACATTGATTTGTTGTTCCACTTATTGATGCATTCATTGGTTGCTTCTTGTATGTACCCTGCCCAGAGATGGAATCCCCAACCTTGGCATATGAGGATAATGCTCTAACTAGTTGAGCTACCTGCCAGGGGCCTATATTGGTCTTTAAAAACTAAAGTTTAGTTCATTTTTTATGCTGTATAGTATCCCAGTATATGAAAATACAGTTAATTTATCCATCTTACCAAATAGAGATTTGGGTTATTTCTGATTTTTTTAAAACTTTATTGAGGTATAATTGACAGAGTTGTAAGATATTTAAAGTGTATGTGGTGATCTGATATACATATATTGATGCATTGTGAAAGGATTCCCACCATTAATATAATTAACATAGCTATCACCCCACCCCATTTTTTTGTGTGAGAACAGTTAAGTTCTACTTTCTTAGCAAATTTCAGTTATACAATACAGTATATTATTGTTAACTATAATCACCATGCTATACATTTGAGCCTTAGACTTTATTCATCCTATAGCTGAAAATTTGTACTCTTATACTAACCTCTCCCTATGTCTTCCAACTCCTGGGAACTGCTTCTCTATTCCCTATTAATTCAGCCCCCCCCCCCCATCTGATTTTTAGTTATTAAAAAGAATGCTGCTATGAACAGGGCTAGGACTAGGGTAAGGCAAAATTGAGAAGTAAGAGTGTCTCAGACTTAGCTATGAACATTCTTTTAACAGGTCTGCCCAGAAAATATTCTGCCATGTAATATGAGAACTGGAGACATTCATGAGAAAGAATGTCTTCTTGTACAGAAGAATGTACAAGAAATATTGTACATGGGACAATGATGCCTCAGTCCTCTTGGAAGTAGACACCTTGGTACCTCACAGTTCTGCCAGCATCTCTTCCACTGTTCAAAACACTACAACGTCCTTTGTTGGTATTGCCATCGGCTGCTTTGTTGTATTTTCCTGAATCTCATCGATGGTCTGAAATCTCTTCCCTTTCAAAGGTGATTTTAGTTTTGGGAAAAAGTCAGCAGTTGGCAGGGCACCAAATCTGGGCTCTAGGGGGGCTGAGTCACCTGGGTGATTTGATGTTTTGCTAAAAAACTTTGCACAAGACATGATGCATGAGTGGGTGCATTATCGTGATGAAGCTGCCAATATCCAGTTGCCGAAAGCTACAACTTTTCGTGGTATTGCATCACCCAACCGACAAAGAACGTAGAGGTAGTACTTCTTATTAATTTGTCCTGGAGCGGGGATACTTGTGATGGACAACACCTTTCCAATCAAAAAGCACAGTTAACATGGTCTTGATTTTGCTGCAACTTTGCTGTGCTTTCTTCAGGCATGGAGAACCAGGCAACTTTCCTTGGGATGACTGGGCCTTCATGTCCAGATCATAGCTATAGTCCCACAATTCATCTCCAGTATGACTTCCTTGAGGAAATCTAGTTCATTGGTAGTGGTTTGAATCAAGTCATTAGCAACTGCAGCATGATGTTCCTTCTGCTGTGGTAGCAGAAGTCACGGGATGAATTTTGCCAAGACTCATTTCATGCCAGGATCCAGCATCAAAATCTTGGACACAGTAGTTTTTGGAATCCCTAGATCAGCTTCTATTTCTCTCATTGTCAGGCACTGCTCTTTGTTGACTGCAGCCCCTACACATTCAACATTCTTAGGTGTTTTGCTTGTTGGAGGCCTTCCAGAATGTGGATCACTTTCAACAGATTCTCAACCATCTTTTAAGCATTTGTTCCACACTTTTCCTTGTGCTGCACTTAATGCGTTGTCCCTGAAAGCCTTCTGGATGATCTGAATAGTTTCTCCTGAGGAATGTTCAAACTTAATGCAAAATTTGATGCACTTTCATTGCTCGACTCTCTCAGTCATTTGGAATGCAATGGCCACACAGTACACATTCTCACTTCATGGCATCTACCACCTCCATTGACTAGTACAGTGAAGTCATTTTTCATGAATGCACGCACATTCCAGTCCACTCTCCTTGGCTGCCAGGTTACCTCAGTGTTGTGCAAACCATTCTCATTATATTAACCATGGCTGGAGTTTTCCTGGACAGACCTCATAAAAGAGTTTCTCTAGGGTATTTATACAAATGGATTGCTGGACCATGGGATATGTACATCTTCAACTTCATTACTTATAGGAAACTCTAAGGTAGTTATAACAGTTTATGCTGCTACCACCAGTTCCTGTTGCTTACGTCCTTGTTATTGTTCCAATTTAAACTTTTGTCAATATAATGGGTATGAAATGAAATGTTTTATGTAATATTAGTTTATCATTCCCTGATTATTGGTGAGATAGAACAGGTTGTTCTACCTATAATAGGTTGTTACTTTTTCTTTTCTGTGCAGTGCCTGGTTCATGTTTTGCTTAGTTTTCTATTTGCTGTCTTTCTTATTGATTTGTAGTTATTTATATTTTCTGGCTTTCTTTTTTTTGTTGTTGTGTTCTGTAGTACAAATATCTTTTTAAAAATATTTTATTGATTATGCTGTTATAGTTGTACCATTTTCCCCCTTCACTCCCCTCCACCCTGCACACCCCCTCCCACCCACATTCCCCACCTTTAGTTCATGTCCATGTGCCATCCTTACAAGTTCTTTATCTTCTGCATTTCCCATACTATTCTTACCCTGTCTATTTTCTACCTACCATCTATTTTACTTATTCTCTGTACCTTTTCCCTCTCTTTCCCCCTCCCACTCACCTGTTGCCAACCCTCCATGTGATCTCCCTTTCTGTGGTTCTGTTCCTGTTCTAGTTGTTTGCTTAGTTTGCTTTTGTTTTTGTTTTAGGTGTGGTTGTTAATAATTGTGAGTTTGCTGTCATTTTACTATACATGTTTTTTATCTTTTTCTTAGATAAATCCCTTTAACATTTCATATAATAAGGGCTTGGTGATAATGAACTCCTTTAACTTGACCTTATCTGGGAAGCACTTTATCTGCCCTTCCATTCTAAATGAAAGCTTTGCTGGACAGAGCAATCTGGGATGTAGGTCCTTGCCTTTCATGCCTTGGAATACTTCTTTCCACCCCCTTCTTGCCTGTAAGGTCTCTTTTGAGAAGTCAGTGGACAGTCTTATGGGAACTCCTTTGTAGGTTACTGTCTCCTTATCTCTTGCTGCTTTTAAGATTCCCTCCTGATCTTTCATCTTGGCTAATGTAATTATGATGTGCCTTGGTTCCTCCTTGGGTCCAAGTTCTTTGGGACTCTCTGAGCTTCCTGGACTTCCTGGAAGCTATTTCCTTTGCCAGATTGGGGAAGTTCTTCATTATTTGTTCAAATAACTTTTCCACTTGTTGCTCTTCCTCTTCCCCTTCTGGTATCCATATAATTCAGATGTTTATAGATGCTCATATAATTCGGAACGTCTAAAGATGTCCTGGAGGTTCCTAAGCCTCTCCTAATTTTTTGAATTCTTGTTTCTTCATTCTTTTCTGATTGGATGTTTCTTTCTTCCTTCTGGTCTGCTCCATTGATTTGAGTCCCAGTTTCCTTCCCATCACTATTGGTTCCCTGTACATTTTCCTTTATTTCACTTAGCGTAGCCTTCATTTTTTTCATCTAATTTGTGACCAAATTCAACCAGTTCTGTGTGCATCCTGATTACCAGTGTTTTGAACTGTGCATCTGATAGGTTGACTGTCTCTTTGTTGCTTAGCTGAATTTTTTCTGGAACTTTGATCTGTTCTTTTGTTTGGGCCATTTTTTTTTTTTTTTGTCTTGATGTGCGTGTAATGTAGTGAGGGGCAGAGCCTTGGTTGTTCACCAGGGCAAGGCAACCCATGTCGCTGGGTTGTGATGCTGTATGTGGGGAGGGGTCCAAGAGGGAACACTGGCACTTGCTCCACTCTGTGCAGAATTTCAGCCACTTTCCCTACTTCCCACCAGCAAATTGGGCCCTTCTGGTGCTGATTCCTGTGTGGGCGGGTTTGTATATGTTCTAGGACTCTGTGGGTCTCGCCAAGGAACTCCTGTGAAGCTGAGAGTTTCTCCTGGCACCTCAACTGCCACAGGTGTTTTCAGTGATTTGAGGCTTCATTTCCTCTTGCTGGGACCCCAGGTTGTGAGGTCTGTTTTGCTCCCCACTTTCACCTGGTTTATCTGCATGCGAATGTGGGTCAGCCAGGTCCACCAGCCACCTTGTACACCGTGCCCCGCCACAATCTGATGCTTTGCTGGGTCCGTCGCCACCTTGTGGACCTGGGGTTTGCCAGCCACCACTTTGCTGCAACCCCCCTCTTCCCCTCCTACTGGTCTGGGTGAATATATCTACTTTAACTCCTTGGTTTTTGGACTTCCATTCAGTTCAATTTTCTGTCGGTACTAGTTGTTTTTTGTTTCTAAATTTTTATTGTCCTTATTTTGGTTGTGTGAGGAGTCACAGTGTGTCTACCTATGCCTCCATCTTGGCCAGAAGTCCTATAGTGCAAATATCTTTTAATTTTTTGTCTTCCTTTTGGAACAGAAGTTACTAATTTTAAGTGGTTAAATATTTAGATCTTTTTCTTTTTTAAATTTATTTTTCAATCACAGTTGACATACAATAACGTATTAACTTCTGGTCTACAATATAGTGGATAGACATTTATATACCCTATCAAGTGGTCATTCTGATCAGCCTAGTACCCATCTGACACCATACATAATTATCACAATGTTATTGACTATGTTTTCTATGCTGCACTTTATGTCTCTGACTGTTTTTAATAACTGGCAATTTGAACTCCTTCACCGTGTCATCTTTGCCATCCAGCCCCCCAACCACCCCCCATCTGGTGACTATCAATTTGTTCTTTGTACCTGTGAGTTTGTTTCTGTTTTATTTGTTTTTGTTGTTTGAATTCTGCATATAAGTGAAATCATATGTCTTTCTCTGTCTCATGTATTTTACTTAGCATAATACTCTCTAGGCCCATCTATGTTGTTCCAAATAGTAACCTTTCCCTTTTTCATGGCTGAGTAATATTTCATTGTAGATATGTACCACATCATCTTTATCCATTTGTCTATCTTTAGACATATAGGTTGCTTCCATATCTGGGTTACCATAAATGATGCTGCAGTAAACATAGGGGAGCATGTATTTTTTCAATTAGTATTTTAGATTTCTTTGGATAAATAACCGGAAGTGGAATTGCAGGATCATATGGTAGTTCTATTTTTAATTCTTTGAGCAACCTTCATACTGTTTTCCACAGTGGCTGTACCAACAGTGCATGAGTTTTCTCTTATCTCCATATCCTCCCCAAAACTTGTTTATTGATTTATTAATGATAGCCATTCTGACAGGAGTGCGGTGGTATCTCACTGTGTTTTTAATTTGTATTTCTCTGATGATTAGTGACATTGAGCATCTTTTCATGTCTTTTGGCCATCTGTATGTCCTCTTTGGAGAAGTGTCTATGCAGGTCCTCTGCCCATTTTTTATTTGGACTTCTTTTTGTGTGTGTGTGTTAAGTTTTAAGAGTTCTTTATGTATTTTGGATATTAACCCCTTATATTGTGTACCATTCTCCCATTCAGTACCTTGTCTTTTTGTTTTGTTAATGGCTTCCTTTGCCATACAGAAACTTTTTATTTTAATGTTGTTTCATTGGGTTTTTTTTTTTTTCAGTCATTTCCCTTGCACAAGGATGCATATCCAAAAAAAAATATTGCTTAGAATAATTTCAAAGGGTTTACTGCCTGTGTTTTGTTCTAGGAATTTCATGGCTTCACATCTTACATTTATATCTTTAATCCATTTTGAGTTTTATTTTTGTATATGGTATAAGAAAATGGTCTAGTTTCATTTTTCCCAACACCATTTATTGAAGAGACTGTCCCATTGTACATTCTTGCCTCTGTGACAGCGAGAGTTTATATTTGGGTTCTCTATTCTGTTTCATTGATCTGTGTATTAGTTTTCATAGCAATACCATGCTGCTTTGATTACTCTAGCCTTGCAGTATAGTTTGATATCCAGTCACATGACACCTTCAAGTTTGCTCTTTTTTCTCAAGATTTCATTAGCTGTTCAAGGTCTTTTGTGGTTTTATATAAATTTTAGGATGATTTGTTCTAGTTTGGTGCAAAGCACCATTGGTATTTTTATAGGATTATGTTGAATTTATAGATTGCTATGGGTAGTATGGACATTTTAAGGATGTTAATTCTTCCTATCCATGAACACAGTATGTGCTTCCATTTATTTGTGTCTTCTTCAGTTTCTTTTTTCAGTGTCTTATAGTTTGTCAAGGCCTTTTACCTTCTTGGTTAAATTTATTCTAGAGTATGTTCTCTTTTTGTTTTTAATATTTTTTTCAAAATGGAAGAGGAGACGGATATCCTCACCTGAGGATATGTTTACTGATTTTACAGAGAGGGGAAGGATGTGGGGGAGAGAGAGAGAAACATTGATCAGCTGCCTCCCATGTGGTGGTCACACCACAACCAGATATGTGCCCTGACCCAGAATTGAACCCACAACCTTTTGGTGTGCATGGGATGATGCTCTAACCGACTGAGCCAGGTGGGGAGGGATATATTTTAAAGATTTTATTTATTTATTTTTAGAGAGAGGGGAAGGGAAGAAGAGAGGGAGAGAAAGATCATCAGTGTGAGTGAAAAACATTGATCTGTTGCCTATCACATGCTTCCAACTGGGGACCTGGCCGGCAGGCCAGCCCTGATTGGGAATCGAACTAGCAACCTTTTGGTTCACAGGCCAGCGCTTAATCCACTGAGCCACTCCAGCCATGGCTAGGTGTTTTATTTATTTATTTATTTTTGATGCAATATAACTGGGGTTGTTTTCTTAATTTTTCTTTCTGTTAGATCTTTTCTAATTAGTTTGTGCTTTTATATCTTGTGGAAGTAATCCTTCCCTGCCTTATATATTTTTTAAAGGTTTTAAAATTTGCCTTTTCCATTTCAGTCTTCAAAACTTTACTTCATTTTCATTTCTCTGATGGAGTTTTTTTCTCTGGAAGTCTATTTTGTCTAATATTAATATTGCTACTTTGGTTTTCATTTTATTTCTATTTCTGTGGTATACGTTTTGCCATTTTTTAACTTTGTGTTTCTTTTTCCTTATGTTTTAGGTTTGTCTTTATACAAATATTATAAATCTATAATTAAAAAATTCATCCTCATAATCTGTCTTTTCATTGGGGAATTTCATTTTTTTTTTTCTGTTCACCGCCCCCCAACACTTTTGGGCTGAGTTTCTTATTATCTTCTGCTTTTCTCATTTCATTCCTTAGAAGTTATATATTCTGTTCTTTGGTCTTTAGTGAGTACTCCAGTTTTTAAAATATTACATGCTTAAAGCTCAAACTTAAATTTGAATAATACAGGGATCCTTGAATGCTTTATTGCCCATTGCCTTCTGCCAATTCATGCCATTGTTGTTCATTTTTGTAGTTTTTATATTTTTCAATATAACACCACAAATTATACTTTCTAATCTCTGTTTTATACAGTCAGTAAATACTTAGAATAGTTCCATATTTACCAATTCCTTTGCTTGTTCACTCCTTCATTCTGGGGTTATTTTCCTTTTTCCTAATGTATAGCTTTTAAAAATTTATTTCGTGAGCTTAAAAACTGTCAGATTTTACTTATCTGACAGTCATTTTAATTTGCCATTGTTCTTGAAAGTTAGTTTGATTGGTCTAAGTGTTTAAAAGAACAGAGGTTGGCGAAGTGTTTTTGAAAGGGCCAAAAATAAGTATTTTGAAATTTATGGGCCATACAGTCTCTCAAGTAACTTAGCTAGGTAGTTCATATTGGCTGCAGAAACACTGTAACACTGAGAAATCAAATTATTTTAGCGTAATCAGGAAACTCAGTGTACAGAGCAGGAGGTCCAATGCAAAGATTTTTCTAAGGCTACAAATTAAAACAGACACTTATTGTCTGTGGTGCAGGTCCCTGTAATGTATGTAAGGGCAGTTTTATTTTCATTTAACCTGGTCAGAATTGGTTGAATATCCAGAATCTAAAGATTAGTGTCTCTTATTACTTCTGGAAATTTTTAGCCATTATTTTTTGCTCATATCATATCAAACATAGGAGGTGGAAAGATACATTTGAAGATTTTCAACAGAGTTATAATATAAGATGTTATTTATTATGTTATTTAATATGGTGTATCCCTTAAAAAAACTCCCTTCTGGTATTAAGTGCTAGACAATTTCTGTGTAGATAACCTCATAAGCTCCCTTTTATTTTTTTTAACTTTTACTGTATACTGTAAAAGATCTAGAAAACTAGAGCTTGAAGTCTTGTTTTTAAAAAGCCATTAAGCTTAAGTGAAAAACCAAGTACAGAGTACAAAACTGCAATAAGGGCCATGGTGATTCCATGCCATCTACCTCCCAAGTCCTTCACACAGAACAGTGGCCTCAGTCCGTGGATATCACGCTGCTCTGCTGCGTGGACACAGGCATCAACCAGCCTAGGGGTGGGGTGGGGAGCTGCATCTGGGTCCTGTTGTTATTTGGGTATTCTCAACCTGGAACAGGCCACATAAGACCAAGAACCAGATGGCATGAAGGATTAAGTTGAAACATTCCCTTCCCCCCACTCTACGCCTAACATTTAACTTGTGGGTTTTGGTTCTTCCCAGGAATTGTGTTGGGTTCTTATAAGTTGACTATTAAACACTGTTCACAGTAGGGCCTTACAGCTTGGTCTAATGGGGGTGACTTCCAAAGCACTCTCATGTACTGCAGTCTCTCATTCCACCGTGTGCTACAGATGAGGCATTTAGCTGACCTTCTCTCACTATCCCTGCTGATCTGCCACCCATGGAGATCTCACAGTCAGTGGCTTGAAATGTTCTGGAAGGTCAGCATGTTAATTTCAATAGCAGATGACTTTAATCCTTTCCCAAAGCTTCTTGAACTCATCTACATCTCTTCTCTGAACCGGTATGAAATGTTCTAAGTCAGATTTATGCTTGATGGCCTCCAGAAAAAGGACTTGGAAAGTGATATCATCCACAGTCCAGTCACAACCCAGGAAAAGAAATGACTTGTTTTTATAGAGTTTCTGAATCTCTTGTAACTTGAGTGGTCCTGAGCACACTCTGATACCCAGCTGGATGGAGGACGTGCCACTAGGGTTTGTGTAGACTCCATTGGTGTGTAACATGGTCAGCTTATATTTCTCTTGAGCCCACTCTAGGACCTTTTTTTCACCAGTAAGATCAAGGGATTTGATTGTTGAAATTTGTGGTCAAGACCAGAGCTCCATTTTCCATCAGGTGGAGAACTGACTAAATAGCTGTTTTCCAGAGTCTTCCATCTTTGACTCCAAATCATCAAATACTTTATATAAGCAGTCCTTGAAGGCTGGTGTGTCTGAGTGGACTGAGTGCCCACCTGCAAACTGAAAGGTCACCAGTTCGATGCCCAGTCAGGGTACATGCCTGGATTGCAGGCCAGGTCGCTGGTTGGGGTGTGCGAGAGGGAACTGGTCGATGTTTCTCTCACACAATGATGTTTTTCTTCCTCTCTGTCTCCCTCCCTTCCCCTGTCCCTAAAAGTAAATCAATAAAATCTTTAAAAAGTAACAATAAACAGTCCTTGAAAAATATGGCTTGAACATTACTAGTACGAGGAGAGAGTTTCTGGTAAAGGTCATGGGCAACGTGAACAAGATTCTTGTCTTCATGGAGATATTTCTGAAATTTTAAGCTCTCCTCTTCTATTTTTATTTATTTTTAGAGAGAGGGGAAGGGAGGGAGAATGAGGGAGAGAAATACCGATGTGTGAGAGATACATCAATCATCAATCGGTTGCCACACCCCTAACTAGGGACCTGGCCCACAATCCAGGCATGTGACCTGACTGGGAATCCAACTGGGAGCCTTTTGGTTCTCAGGCCAACACTCAATCCACTGAGCTACAACATCCAGGGTGTCTCTTCGTCTTCTAGAAGATCAAAATCAGTGGCAGTATCCAGTAGGGCCTGAATTAACTAACCCAGTTCTAGAATTTCAGGCTGGGAACCTGAGGTACAACTGCATCATTAATGCTGGTTCCAGTCACTGGCATAAGTTCTTAAGGCGTCTGATTTTTTTCTTTTTAAAGATTTTATTTATTTATTTTTTTAGAGAGGGAAGGGAGTGAGAAAGAGAGAGAGAGAAACATCAATGTGCTGGGGGCCGTGGCCTGCAACCCAGGCATGTGCCCTAACTGGGAATCAAACCTGCGACACTTTGGTTCGCAGCCTGCGCCCAATCCACTGAGGTTACGGCCAGCCCGGGCTGACTTCTGATTTTTTTATCTTGGAAGCAGCTTCCTGAGCTTTTTGTTGGTGGAGGCGGGGGCACCATCCCTGAAGAATATAAAAATCTTGTCTATATCAGATGCCTGGCTCCTGTAGAAGCCATCCAGTTTTGTGCAAAGAATGAGAACTTCATTGTCTCTGCTTTCCCTGCTCTGAAGCTTCTGAGAAGGTATATCCTTGTCTGCTCCAAAGGCTGCTGCTCTAACTCATAAGCTCCCTTTTATTAAAGTTAACACTTCTTTTGCTTTAGTTGCTGAGAAGTATAGCATTAAATTTAATACTAGTAATATGTAGTGTCTTAAGAACTTAGTACATTTATTTATACACATTTATCATGTATCATAATTATACATTATAAACACATGTAAGTATATATAAAATATGCATTTTATATTATTAATAGTTTGACATTTGTTTTGTAAACTGTATTCAAAATAATTATTTGTATCTATATGCAGTTAATGGATTAATTGCATGATTGGAGAGCTACTTACTGATGCTTGTTATTGGAATGGTGGTGCTCTAACACAGACTTCTTTCATTTCAGAGAACTCAGCTTCCCACATCTGCTGAATCTCAAAACCCCCAGCTAAAAAAAGGTCTGTATGCAATTTCATTGTATGTGTATGTTTGCAGATTTCTTTTATTATTACTTTTGTTCTATTCTGTATGCAGTAGAGCTTTTAAAAATGTAATTATTGACAAAAGCACTATTAGTGTAAATGTTTTGCCATATTTAATTTTTATTTTATGGAGTTGTTAGATATTAGGGTATTGATTTTACCTAGAAGTGTGTTTAAGTGGAGCTTTAGTATTATGTAAATGTATATTAATTTTGTACTTGTGGTAAACTACTCTAAAATTCCCATGAGTACATATCAGGCCTCAAATAATTTCATGTATATGTTAAGTAAGTGTGAAGTTTTATAAATATTGAATCTGGGAAGCCTAATTTGATAAGGACCTATACTGTAAAGAACTACATTTTACACCCTGATAGGGGTCTGATGTATACTTTATTTTTAGAGGAACAAGATTCCTTCATTTGATGACCTAGTCTTAGGAGGAGTTTGCATCTGGTGTAGGTGACTACATATATTGGGTCTCCTCCCACACCTGAACTTTTTATTTGGCAGAAGAGACCATCTATTTTGTTACTTACTCATTTATTCATTATTGTCTAGGTAAACAAAGGCTGAATGGAAGAGGTGTGTCTTGGTCACAGCCTTATGTATTATTCTTGTCTGCATATCTGAGTTTTAGTCATCAGGCTATACTTCCTTTGCAGCATGTGCTTTCTTGTTGTCTGCTAAGAGTTTAAAGTTGATTCTGTTAATAAATTGTTTAGTTTACTTGGGGCATTTCTGTTACTATTTGAAATTATAATGCAAGTTGTAGGAAAATATGATTGCCTCAGAAATTTATTTTCAAAGAGTTTTTCAAGAAAACATCTTTCACTGAAAGATCAGTACATCTATAATTTAGATTATTTGTGAAATTTAGATGTAATTTGCCAATATTTAACATAATTGCTAATATTTTTACACCATTTCTGGGCATGAAAGTCATCTTCCTATGATGTCTGTCACTTCATTTAATCACCATGGTGATTTGACTAGTTAGGTGGAGCTAGTGGGTGTTGTGGATATATCTCCGATATTCTTCCACACTTCCATCAGAGTCAAACCCAAAGGTTGCACTGATTGTCAGATCAGGAGAACTGTAATTAGTATATACCAATCAAGTATTGGCCCATGCCTAATCCAGGCTTATGAGATACAAAGTTTAAAGCTATGGGGAAAAGGGACACATTTACATGTTATATTATAAAATTTAACAGTGCTGCAGTGCCCCTTGGAATCAATTCTTTCTCCCTTCTTCACTGCAGAGCAACTACTTTTTGATTTCTGTTATTAATGTTTAAATTTTCCTGTTCTTGAACCCCTCATAAATAGGAGTATTTGCTAGGTTCCAGAACCAATGATAGGTGTTTGGAATACACAAATAAATGGGGCATGGATTCTGCCCTCAGGGAACTGACAGTCTTCAGGGTGTATAGAGTATAAGCAGGTAATTAAAATGTAATGTATGTTCCCTAGGTCCTTTCTTTTGAATGTTAAATACTTTCAGTTTTTTCAATAATCTTCAGATGAGATGCTTAGAACTCTTTGCTATAACTGCTTTGGTCCTATGGTGAATGTGTTGGCCCTCTTGGAAGTATAAAATTCAGGACTAAACAGAGTATTCCAGGTGTGGTGTGAACAAGGCCATGTGGAACATCAGGAAGATAAAATCTCTCCATCTGGATTTTTATTTCTGTTAGTCCAGCTCAAGGTTGCATTGCCTTTTGGGCACTCATTTTGTACATTTGCAATACAAATGTATTGCCCAGTGGCAGGAGTATCATTCATATAGAATACAGTGATTGCAATAAAAATGATTTGCCTTTGGAGTTGTGGTGGTGACACAGTCCCCTAAAATATTGAGAATATAGAATGCTCTTAATTGGCACTTAATTTCTGACTTACAAAACCCATATCCATGGGTTTATTTTATGGACCATATCCATAAAATATTGAGGATATAACATGCTCTTAATGTGTACTTAATTTATGGTTTCCACAACCCATAATTTTATCTATCAATATGGTAGATTACATTGAATTTTGGAATGTTGTATCAACCTTGCTTTCCTAGGATACATCTCACATGGTAATCATGTATTACCCTTTTTTATATATGGTTTGATCCAATTTGCTAATATATTTTTTTAGATTTTATTTATTTATTTTTAGAGAGAGGAGATGGGAGGGAGACAAACCTTGATCAGTTGGCTCTCACATGTCCCCAGCTGGGGACCTGGTCTGCAACCTAGGCATGTGTCCTGACTGGGACTCAAACCTGGGACCTTTTGGTTTCACAGGCCAGTGTTCAGTTCGTTGAGCCACACCAGCCAGGGCTTTGCTAATATTTTGTTAAGGATTTTTATATTTGTGTTCCCAAAAGATGTTGGTCTATAGTTTTGTTCTTTTGTGATACTTTTGTCTCTGATATCAGGGTTATGCTGGCCTCAAACAAGTTGGAAACTATTCCCTCTTTATTGGAAATCCTGGAAGATTTTATACAGAATAGGTGTTATTTTTGTTTGTTTTAAATATTTTATTTATTTATTTTTGAAGAGAGGGGAAGGGAGGGAGAAGGAGAGGGAAAGAAACACCAATGTGCAAAGAAACATTGATCAGTTGCCTGTCTCACATATCCTGACCAGGGACGGGCCTGCAAGCCAGGGGAATCAGCCTGCCACCTTGTACCCTGCAGGATGACACCCAACCAAATGAGCTACACTGGTCAGGGCTTAGTGTTTTTCTTTCTATGACCGTGAAGCAATCTGGGCCTGGATTTTTCTTGACTGGAACATTTTAAAGTACAAACTCAATTTCTTTAATAGATGTGGGACTATTAAGGTTATATATTTTTTTAGAGAGAGCTCTGATAATGTTTTTCTTTCAAAGGAATTGGTCAGTTTCACCTCAGTTATCAAATTTATTGGCATTATATGTACATACAGTACTCCTATATTTTCCTTTTAGTATCTGTAGGATGTGTAATGATGTCCCTCTGTTGTTGCTTTTGGTAATTTGTTTTCTCTTTTTCTCAATTAGTCTGACTACCAGTTTATACATTTCATTGATCTTTTCAAAGAACTAGCTTTTGATTTTACTTTTTCCCCCTTTTGCTTTTCTATTTCAATTTCATTGGTTTCTGCTCTTATCTAATTGTTTCTTGTGTTTAATTTGCTCTCTTTTATTCAGTTTTGTTTTAAAGGTTTTATTTGTTTATTTTTAGAGGGAGGGGAAGGAAGGGAAACATCAGTGTGTGGTTAACTTCTTGTGTACCCTTTAATGGGGACCTGGCCCACAACCCGGGCATGTGCCCTAGACTAGAAATTGAACTTGGCGACCCTTTGCTTTGCAGTCTGACACCCAATTCACTGAGCCACACTAGCCAGGTCCTTTATTCAGTTTCTTAAGGTAGAAACTTAGATCATTGATTTGAGATTTTTTTTTTCAATTATAAGCATTTAGTACTTCATATGTCCCTCTAAACAGTGCTCACGTGGTTTATACACATTTCAAGTGTTGTGTTATGTTTTAACTTTTATACAACTCCTTTTTTTATTTTTACACTTACCCAAGGACTTTTTTTTATTGCTTTTTAGAGAGAGAGAATTGGTTGCCTCTTATATGCACCTGGACCGGGGATCATACATGCCCCCGACCAGGGATCAAATCCACAGCCTAGGTATGTGCCCAGACCAGAATTGAACCTCAGTCCTTTGGTTACCAGATGATGCTCCAACCAACTGAGCCACACCTGTCAGTGCAAAACTCTTTATTTTTAAATTAATAATAATTTTTATATCACCAAATTGTCATTGTTCACATTTTCTTGATTGTCTCATAAATTAAATATACAGTTCTTAATATTTAAAATTTTCCTTTGTGTTCCCCTTTGACCATGCATTATTAAGAAAAGTATTGATTAATTTCCATATATTTGGAGATGTTTCCAGATATCTTTTGTTATTGGTTTCTGGTTTAATTCTATTGTGGTTACGGAAAATACTTTGTTTTTTTTTTAAAGATATTTTTTTTATTATAGAAACACAGAAAAGGAGGGAGAAAGGGAGAGAAACATTGATTGATTGCCTTCAGTACACACTCTGGCCAGAGACTGAAACTACAACCCAGGCATGTGCCTTAACCAGAATCAAACAAGCAACCTTCTGGTTTGTGGGATAATGCTCAACTGTGCCACACTGGCTACGGCTTAGAACATACTTTCTTTTTCTTTTGTAATTTTATGTAAATATGTATATATATACACATATGTATGTATATATGTATATGTATATATTTTAAATTATTTTTATTGAGGTATAATATATATTAGTTTCAAGTATACAACATAATGATTCAATATTTATATATATTACAAAATAGTCATCACATTAAGTCTAGTTAAACATCCATTACCTCATTTTGGTTTTTTTTTCACTATCCCCACCCACCCCAGCCATCCACAAAGAACATACTTTCTCAAAGAACATACTTTCTTTCTTTTTTTTTTACGATTTTATTTATTTTTTTTTAGAGAGTGGGAAAGGGAGGGAGAAGTAGAGGGAGAGAAACATCAGTGTGTGGTTGCCTCTTATGCACCCCCCACTGGGAATCTGGCCTGCAACCTAGGCATGTGCCCTGACTGGAATCAAACCAGAGACCTTTTAGTTCACAGGTCTGCACTCAATCGACTGAGCTACACCAGCCAGGGTGGAACAGGCTTTCTATGGTTTGTTTTATGGCCCTGAATGTGGTCTGTGTTGGAAAAAGTTCAATGTACTGCAAATGTGTATTCTGCCCATTGAATGGTGTAGTCTATAAATGTCAGTTAAGTCCAGTTGTTTGAGAGTATTGTTCTTCCGTGTACTTGCTGATATGGGTATTTGTATCCTTACTAATATTAGATGCTGATTTCTCTAATGAGAGAAGAGTGTGGAAGTATGCAAATGTAATTATGGATTTGTCTTCTAATTTCAGTTCTATCAAATTTTACTTGGTATATTTGAAGATCTATTGAGGGATTGCATATACATTTAGGATAATTTGACTTCTTGGTGAATTGACCCTTTTATCATTATGTAATATTCCTCTTCTATCCCTGATACAATTCCTTGTTTGATAATAATGTAGTTGTTCCAGTTTTGTTTTGACTAGTATTTGCACAGTAATTGTTACATAGTTTACATACATTTACTAAAATTCACTTTAGTATAGAGTTCTGGGAATTTTGACAAATGAAAGTGATCATGTAACTGCCACCACAATCAAGAATTAGAACAGCTAAGACTTCCGGCAAGATGGAGGCATAGGTGGACACACCGCACCTCCACGCACAACCAAGATTGGAACAACAACAATTGAAGAGGCAGAATAACACCCAGAATTGACAGAGAATTTATCTGAATGGAAGTTGGACAGCCAAGAAGTTGAAGTAGACCCGTTCATCCAGACCGGTAGGAGGGGTGGAGAGGAACAGCATGATGCGGGTCGCGGTGCACGGAGAACAGGGTGAAATGGGCGCATAAGGCAACCGGGAGCACGTAAGGCATCTGGGGCATGCAAGATCGCAGCAGGTGGACCCTGAGTATGCAAGCGGCAGCTGGCAGACCCAGTGAGGCGGCGATTGTGGACCAGGGCAGAGCACGCAACCCAGGATCCCAGAGAAGGGATTGAGGTCCCAGGAAAACGGAGCTACTGCCATTGTTCCCTCCTGCCCCCACATACAACGTCACAATCTAGTGACTGGGGTGGCCAGCCCTGGTGAACACCTAAGGCTCCGCCCCTCACCGTAACAGGAGCGACCAGACGGAGAGAGAGAGAGAGAGAGAGAGAGAGAGAGAGGGAGGGAGGGAGGGAGGGAGGGAGGGAGAAAGAGACATGTCTCAAACAGAAGAACAGATCAATGCCCCAGGACTCATCCTTTTGAGTGACCAAGAGATAGCCAATCAATCAGGTGCACAGTTCAAAACACTGGTGATCAGGAAGCTCACAGAATTGGTTGATTTTGGGCACAAATTAGATGAGAAAATGCAGGTTACCATAAAAGAGATGAAGGAAGATGCACGGAGAACCAATAGTGATGGGAAGGAAACTGGGACTCAAGTCAATGGAGTAGACCTGAAGGAAGAAAAAAGCAACCAAACAGGAAAGAATGGAGAAATAAGAATTCAAAAAAATGAGGAGAAGCTTAGGAACCTCCAGAATATCTTTAAATGTTCCAACATCCAAATTATAGGGGTACTAGAAGGGGAAGAGGAGAAGCAACAGATTGAACACGTATTTGAACAAATAATAAAGGAGAACTTCCCCATTCTGGCAAAGGAAATAGACTTCCAGGAAATCCAGGAAGCTCAGAGAGCCCCAAAGAAGTTGGACCCAAGAAGAAACACACCAAGGCACATCATAATTACATTAGCCAAGGTAAAAATGAAGGAGAGAATCCTAGAGGCAGCAAGAGATAAGGGGACAGTCGCCTACAAAGGAGTTCCCATCAGACTGTCAGCTGATTTCTCAAAAGAGACCTTACGGGCAAGAAGGGGCTGGAAAAAAGTATTCCAAGTCATGAAAGACAAGGACCTATATCCCAGATTGCTCTATCCAGCAAAGCTTTCATTTAGAATGGAAGGGCAGATAAAGTGCTTCTCAGATAAGGTCAAGTTAAAGGAGTTCATCATCACCAAGCCCTTATTTTATGGAATGTTAAAGGGACTTATCTAAGAAAAGAAGATAAAGAAAAAACATGTATAGTAAAATGACAGCAAACTCACAATTATTAACAACCACACCTAAAGCAAAACCAAAAGAAACTAAGCAAACAACTAGAACAGGAACAGAACCACAGAAATGGAGATCACATGGAGGGTTATCAATAGGGGAGTGGGAGGAGGAGAGAGGGAGAAAAGGTAGAGAGAATAAGTAGCATAGATTGTAGGTTGAAAATAGATAGGGGGAGGGTAAGAATAGTATGGGAAATGTAGAAGCTAAAGAACTTATAAGTATGACACATGGACATGAATAAAGGGGGGGATATGGGTGGGAGAGGGTATACAGGGTGGAGGGGAGTGAAGGGGAAATGGGACAACTGTAATAGCATAATCAATAAAATATATTTTTAAAAAATTTTTAAAAAAGGGAAAAAGGAATTAGAACAGCTTAATCACTTTCCAAAATTCATTTTGACTTTGTAGAAACTACTTCTTCCACTTCCTATTACTTGCAACCATTAATCTTTTTTTTCTTCTTATACTGTTGCCTCTCCCAGAATGTCATAGAAATGGAGTCATACATTATGTAAAATCTGAGTGACCTTTTTTCAATCAGCATAATGTTTTTGAGTTATCTATGTTGTATGTCTGAAGGTTTTTTTAATAATCTTTTTTTTAAAATTTTACTTATTTATTTTTAGAGAGGGGAGAAGGGAAGGAGAAAGAGAGGGAAACATCAATGTGTGGTTGCACTCCCTTCGGGAACCTAGCAGGCAGCCCAGGCATGTGTCCTGACTGGGAATCGAACCAGCAACGCTTTGGTTGGCAGGCCCATGCTCAGTCCACTGAGCTACACCAGCCAGGGCTCGTATGTCTGAGTTTTTTTTAAATTGATGGGTAGTATTGTATTCTATGTTTTTGCCACACTTTTTCCATCCATTCACCAGCTGAAGGACATTGGGTTGTTTTCTGGTTTTTTTTTTTAATCTTACAAATAAAGCTATAAACATTTGTTGTGTGTGAAATTTTCATTTCATTTGTGTAAGTACCTTGGAGTGAGATTGCTGGATAGTGTTGTGAGTATATTTTTAACTTTATTAGAAATAGACAAAATGTTTTCCAAAATCGTTATATTTCCTTCTGCAAAGTATGAAAGCCCTAGTTATTCCACAACCATGACAGCACTTGGTATTTCCAGGTTTTTTTAAAGCCTTTCTAGTAAGTATGCAGTGTTACCTCATTGTTTCCATTTGCATTTTCCTAATGACTGTTGATATTGAACATCTTTTCATGTGCTTATCCACAATCCCTATATTTTCTTTGATGAAGTATATAAATAATATGCTCCTTAAAAATGTGTTCTCTCTTTTCTTATTATTTTTTCTTTTATATATATATATATATTTAAAAATATATCTTATTGATTATGCTATTACAGTTATCCCATTTTTTTTCTCCCCCTTATTTCCCTCTGCCCTGTACCCTGCTGCCCACCATCATTCTTCCACCTTAGTTCATGTCCATGAATCTAACATATAAGTTCTTTGGCTTCTCCATTTCCCATACTATTCTTAACCTTCTCCTGTCTATTTTGTACCTACCATTTATGCTTCTTCTCTACACCTTTTACCCCATTCTTCCTCCACCTCCTCCTCACTGATAACCCTCTATGTGATCTTTATTTCAGGGAATCTGTTCCTGTTCTAGTTGTTTGCTTAGTTTGTTTTGTTTTTTTTAGGTTGAGTTGTTCATAGTTGTGAGTTTGTTGTCATTTTATGGTTTGTATTTTGGATCATCATCTTTTTCTTAGATAAGTCCCTTTAACATTTGATACAATAAGGGCTTGGTGATGATGAACTCCTTTAATTTGACCTTATCTGGGAAGCACTTTATCTGCCCTTCCAATTTAAATGATAGCTTTGCTGGATAGAGTAATCTTGGATGTAGGTCTTTGCCTTTCATGACTTGAAATACTTCTTTCCAGCCCATCTTGCCTACAAGATTTCTTTTGAGATATCAGCTGATAGTCATATGGGAACTCCTTTGTAGGTAACTGTCTCCTTTTCTCTTGCTGCTTTTAAGATTCTCTCCTTCTCTTTCATCTTGGGTAATGTAATTGTGATATGCTTTGGTGTGTGCTTCCTTGGGTCCAACTTCTTTGGGACTCTCTGAGCTTCCTGGACTTCTTGGAAGTCCATTTCCTTCACAAGATTGGGGAAGTTCTTCATTATTTTTTTCAAATAAGTTTTTAATTTCTTGCTCTTCCTCTTCTTTTTGCACCCCTATGCTTCAGATGTTGGAACATTTGAAGTTGTCCCAGAGGTTCCTAAGGTTCTCCTCATAGTTTTGAATTCTTGTTTCTTCATTCTGTTCTGTTTGAATGCTTATTTCTTCCTTCTGGTTCAAACCATTGATTTGAGTCCCATTTTCCTTCCCATCACTGTTGGATCATTGTGCATTATCTTTTAACTCACTTTTCATAAGCCTTCACTTTTTCCTCTATTTTGCGACCATACTCAACCATTTCTGTGAGCAACCTGCTTACCAGTGTTTTGAACTGTACATCTGATAGGTTGGCTATCTCTTCGTTGTTTAGTTGTATTTTTTCTGGAGCTTTGATCTGTTCTTTCATTTGGGCCACTTTTTTGTTTAGGCATGCCAGTTATGTAGTAAGGGGCGGGGCCTTAGTTATTCACCATTTGGGTCCACCTGTGTTCTGGTGCTATACGTGGGGGAGGGGCACAAAAGGGAACAATGCTGCTTGCTTGGGTCTCAGCTGGCTTTCAGTTACTTTCTTTGCTACCCACAAGCAAATTGGGCCCTTCTGGTGCTGATTCCCATGTGGGTGGGTTTGTGTAGGTTCTAGGACCCTGTGGGTCTCTCCAAGGAACTTTCCTGGGAGGCTGGGGGTTTTTCCCATTGCCGCCTGAACCCCTACAGGTATTTCCAGTCAGAGGTTTTGAGGCTTTATTTCCCCCTCGCTGGAACCCAAGGTTGCTTGGTCCATCTCACTCCCTAGTTGTTCCTCCCAGTTTATCTCCATACGAATGTGGGACCACCCACTCCACCACCCATTACCTTGCCTGTCCGTGAGCCACTGCTTTGCCGTGAGTCCTCTCCGACCTGGCTGCCTGTCTCCGCCCCTCCTACCAGTCTGGATGAATGTTTCTTCTTTAACAACTTGGTTGTCAGACTTCCATTCAGTTCAGTTTCCTGGCAATCTGGTTATTTTTGGTTTTAAATTTGTTGTCCTTCTTTTGGTTGTGGGAGGAGGCACAATATATCTACCTTCACCTCCATCTTGGCCGGAAGTCCCAGAAACTGCAATCCTGGCACATTGAGATGATGCTCTGACCAACTGAGCTAACCACCCAGGACGCGTAACTAATTTTATTGTTTCTCCATCATGAATCATTTTCAATAACGCAAATAGAGTTTATTTCCACTCCTGTGCAATAGTATTCACTTTTGAGCTATTGCTAGTGCTGTGTTTAAATATATAAAATATTTTTGGTCCTCTGATCAGATGTGACATTAACTGTGTTACATACGAGAGTATATATATTTTGTTAGTAACATTCCTGAAATATTTTTTAGACAGTCTTCATATTTACCTTCTGTATCTAGGGGAGAGTGAGGAGAAGAGACTAAAAATGACTTTGGTTTTTTTCTGGCCAAGTTTCACTTGAAAAACTAACATTATAATCTACAAAAAGTGAAGGAAGTATATATTTAAGTATTTAGTTTTTGAGAGACGGGGAGGGAGAGAAATACCAATAGGTTGCCTCTTGCATGTCTCCAGTCCGGGACCTGGTCATCAACCCAGGCATGTGCCTTCACTAGGAATCTTAATGGGTGACCTTTTGGCCTGCAGAGCAACACCCAACCCTCTGAGCCATACTGGTCGAGACAGAAGAATGTATTTAATGCATATTAGTAGACATGTATCACTTAATAGTCTGTATACTTTTGATGCACTGTATTCTTATGGTCAGCACCATGAAGAATTTAATTTGATATTTTTTCAAAATGCTTGTGGTTAGTTTAGATGTGAGGAACAGTGATAAAAGAAAATCTAACAGTGACTGCGTTCTTTGTTTTGTCACAATATGCTGCCCAGCTCTAGAGTTTCCTATTTTGGAGAAGCAGAACTGGTTGATACATCTCCACTATATCCACAAGGATTATGAAGCATGCAAGGTGAGAGATTGCAATGATAGTGAACACTTTGGTGGGGCAGCTAACAGTGTCTGTCACACAATTTGTCGCAGTGTCTATCCCATTAATGTATGAGTTACTGTTTCCCCACACTTGGTGGTATTTGTTAGCTTTTTCTGTGATCATGATGCTTTAACAACATCAACAATTCAGTGGCCTCCAACAATGGATGTTTATTTTTGCTCATGGGCCTTCATACTGACTAGGGGTTGGCTGGGTTTGAATACAAGTTGTGGGTCAGGATCAGGTATGTTCCACGTGTCCTCTCATTTGAAGACCAGGCTGAAGGGGCAGTCACTCTCTGGGACTTGTTAATCACACGGTGGAGGGCAGATGTTTAACACAGCATAGTATTCCACTTTTTGATCCTCAGCTAAGTGAAAAATGGTATTTTATTTAGTTTTATTTTACAATTCTCTTATTCTGGTAAGCTTTATCACTATTTATATATTTAAAAACCATCTGTATTTCCTTTTCTCTAAACTATATCTTTATATAACATACTATATGTTACATATTTGCTGGCAAACAGTAGTATTAACATGCAAGATACATCCTTGGTATTCAGAGATTTGTAATGGTTCTGAGGTTGTAGTTTTTAATTTATACCTGTGGCATTCATACCTGTAACAATGCACAGAACTAGCAATGGTTAGTACCAGTCTGAATCTTGAAAAGTTTCTTTCTTTCTTTTTACTGTGTTATCTTCTCTTTGTGTTCCTTTTTCTTATTTGACCACTCTCTCTGTTTCCTTGTTTTGGCTTCTCTTTCTCTGCCTGTTTCTTAAGAATTGGGGCTATTCCTATGTCCTGTCCTTGACCCCTTTATCTGCTCATTGCACACATTTCCTCCTGATCTCCAGACCAATCTAACACCTAATGAATAGTTCACAGGCATTTCAAATTCATCTTTCTGTAGCTGAATTTATTTGCTTCCTTCCAAACCTATTCCTTCTCCTGCTCCCTGTCTCAAAGATAGGTACCATCATTCACCCAGCTGTCTGTGTCAGAATCCTCTGACCCACTTTCCCTGATATAATACAGATAATCATCAAATTCTGGAGATCCTTCTCTTACTGTCTCCTGAAATTGTCCCCTTTCCCCCACCCTCCATGCCTTAGTTAATCCCGTTTATTTTAATTTAAATTACCACTAATTCTTATATCAACCTTGCCTCTAATTTTGCCCCCTGTCTAAAAATGTTTTTTATTTAATAAAGCAAATAGAATCAGGTTACTTACTGCTTAAAACTTATCATTATTTCCCCATTACTCTCAGCCTTTTAGCATAGCATTTGAAGCCTTTCTCTCTCTGAGTCTCCTAGCTACCCCAGCTTCTCCACCCCCTGCCAACACAGGATTTAAAACTGGTGACTCTGGAAAGCTTTACCTGATTTTCCGAGTTAGAATCAGGAGCTTGACCTCTGAGCTCCCCCAGCACCTGCAGCTGAGCCCATCATGGTAGAAAGGCAGAGCCTGTGTTTTGCTCATCAGAGAGCCCCTAGCATCTACAACAGTGCTTGGGCATCCTTTCGTCTTTTTCTTAGCTTGACTAGATAGATTCTAGATAAAGGTTGGCAACTTTTCCTGCAGTGGGCCAGATGGTAAATATTTTAGGTTTTGCAGGCCACAGGAACTCTCTGTGTCATAAGCTTATTATTCCTTTATTTTATTTTTTACATCTTCACCTGAGGGTATGCTTTATTGATTTTAAAGAGAGAGAGGAAAAGAGAGAGAGGGAGAAACATTGACGTGAGAGAGAAACATCAATTGATTGTCTCCCGCATGTGCCCTGACTGGGGATCAAACCCACAACCTAGGTTTGTGTCCTGACTAGGGATCGAACCCTTAGCCTTTTGATGCACAGGATGATGCTCCAACTAACTGAGCCACCCAGTCAGGGCTTATTGTTTTATAATAAGCCTTTAAAACTATGAAAACTACTTCTAGCTTGAGAGCTGTACAAAAGTAGGTTCTGCGGGCTAGGTTTGGCCCATGGGCTATTGTTCACCAACCCCTGTATCTAGAATAAATTATCATAACAAGAGAGTTGAGACTTTAAAAAAATAGGAATGAACTACTTTATTAGTAACTATTAGTATCTGGATTCTTACATCTTTTCCTTGCCCATATCTGCCTTTTCTTAAAAACACTTGAAGACACTTAACCATTCCTGAGAAGTATTTTTCTTTCTTTTTCAGGCTGTTATCAAAGAACAGCTTCGGGAGACCCAGGGGTTGTGTGAATATGCTCTCTATGTCCAAGGTAAGACATACTGTAGATCCTTCTTTTCTTCTTGCTAGAGGAATGCACACGTTGCCTTGCATCTGGAAAAAGATCAAACAACTTATGAAATGCTTAAATTCAAGTAAGTGTGATATGAAGGTCTTTTGCAGTATTGTTTTTGAAATCAGAACATAAAATTCTTGTGCTAGATTTGACCTCAGAAATGATTGATTTGTTTAAATAAAATTGTTACCATACTTCACCCATTTTCTAGTTTCTGGTTGGTGTTTTTCAGAATGGATATTAAGGTCCCTTTGTCATACAGCAGTTTCAGGCCCAGAAGAGGCTTTTGAAAGGGCTCCTTATAGTCAGGCTAAAAGTGATGAGGAAAAGCTTGAGGATTTTTAGTAAAGTAAGTCAGGAAGAAGCCTAGAGATATACAGGATAAAGCAGAGACACCTTATTTAAAAAGGTTTTAGCTTGGCTGCACCTCCACTCTGGGCAGGCACCCCATAGCCGCCAAGGTAATTTCTCCTGATGATGCAAATTCCTGATTCCCATTTCCCACATCCATTTCCCACTGAGGTCTTCCAGCCGACAGGAGCAACATCTGAAGCTGATGGGCAAAAGCAATGGTGGCTAGCAGCTGGAGAGGGCCACATCTGGGCCTTTTGCTGCCACTCCCACTGCCTCCTAGTTGTTCAAAACCAGGCAGTTTGCAAAGGTGTAGCTGGAGCCTGCAGGAAGTGGAAGTGAAGATCTAAGTAGCTTCTGTTAAAATAGAACTGCATGTTACCTAAAGGAAGGAAACTGAAGTGACTGTATTTAAGATTGTAATAGGACTCTGGAACATCATTTTCCATTAAACCTCTTCTTCAAGGTGCAATGGCCTATGAAACTTTAGAGCAGTATCAGAAAGCTCTGGGGATTATAAAACAGTGTTTTGCAAATGGACTATAGAATCCAGAAAGCAAATGACAGTATTAACAGGAGTACAAGAATTTTAATGGGTCTGGATGAACTGAGCTGGTGGGAAAGCTGTTACCCATTCCTTCTGTGCTCACTTCCATGCAACTGCAAGCTTGGCAGCCTGTGGCGAAGATGCCCCCAGATCAAGTGGGAGATTCCTGGAGCCATCATCATCAGCTGGGCATCACAAATGAAAAAACATTTAAAATGTTTACTTAAACAGGGAAATCAATGTGTAAATGTTTACTTAAACAGGGAAATCAATGTGTAAAGGACCAAAATTATAAAGATGTCCTTGGTAAATAACGTAAATGCTTAAAGAGTCACAATAAGGAATATGCCATTTATACAAACAGACTTGAAGCTGTGCCACTTTGAAGAGGCAAAGCAAGATTGTGACTGGGTGCTTCAGATAACAGGAATGCAAAAGCATGCTGTGGACATGCTCTTGCTCATAAAGGTCAAGAATTATCAGAAAAGTTTAAATGATCTCAATAAAATTCTCCTAGTAGACTCAAGCATTGTTGAGTCAAAGGTGGAAATGGCAACCAGATTCCTTGTATTAAGGACAATAGGCATCATTCAATAAGGAAATGGAGAGAAGGAAAATTGAGGTTCAAGAGGTGAACGAAGGTCATGAAGAGCCCAATAGGACCTCTGAGGAAGTCCCTACTGGCTGTCTTGCATCTGAGAAGGGGGGTGATACAAGCAATGGGCCACTAGAGTACTATGAAAAACTATTGTCTGCCAAGCCTAACAATGCCAGTGAAGTTGGTCAGCTTATAAACCCTGTCAGTACTAGGAAAGGTAAGCCATTGCACGTCTTTTGGCCCACATTGAAAGATTTGCCGATGTTACCCAGTAACAAACTTGAAGAGGATGTATTCCTCCTTCCCCTTCAGTCTCTGAAAGATAATCTTACTGCCAGATATTTAAATATCTTCTCCCTTCTCTTTTAAGCTTGACCATATTTATTCCCTTAATGAAAATGAAAAGTGAAGAACTCATCATACTGAAAGCTCTTTGGTTAACTGGGTCAAAGTAAAGGTATTTCTTACAATAAAACATACAGGTGTCCAAAAAAGAGAGAGAGAAAGGTTTTAGAATTGTTTCAACCCACCCGAAGTCATATGTGGTTGTATTAAAGATACAACTATCCAAAGAATTTATTATAATTCCCCACCTCCACTTCTTTAATTTTCCACTTCTTTAATTTTTCTGATACCAGGTGCCATTCTTCCCAGAACGTGATTTTCTTTTCTTTGTTTTGTTCCTTGGCAGCATTGATATTTCGCCTGGAAGGAAATATCCAGGACTCCCTAGAACTCTTTCAGACGTGTGCTGTTCTCAGCCCTCAGTGTGCTGATAACCTCAAGCAGGTGGCCAGATCTCTGTGAGTAAGGGCAGCCTGTGGACCCCGGGGCACTCACAGAAAACAGTGTGATGAGCATTCTCAGGCAGAGGCTGCTTCTGGCTGCCTCGTCAGCCTGATACCTAGAGGAAGAGATCTCTAAAGATACACTTGAAGAGTGTAGGTTTAACTTTAAAATTTGACAAAATAATTCATATAGAGAAATTAAATATTTCAAACACTGTATTGTTCTAGTTTGACAGGGGAACACTGATACTGGTTATATAAACAGTGACATTTTGTGCCCTCAGGCCCCTGATCTTATTGCCAACCATGGTAATTTTCTCATGCAACACTTAGCATAATACTCTATTGAAACTCTGTAGGTTTTTAGTGTTTGTTAGTGGATGCCCTGAAGTTTTCTGAATTCAAGCGACTTCCAAAGTCTAAGCCATTAGGTACACTAATATCTTTACTACACTAGTAAAGTGTTCCAGTAAAGTAGTAAAAGTGTTCTGTGGGGTTCCCGTCATTACTTTCTTACCTATGTTGTGATTTATACCTGCTCTGTCTTTGCATAGAGCCCATTTTTCCTCAGTGTCTCCAGAACCATTATCCAATATCGGGGACAGAGACTTAGGCTTGGGAGGGCAGGCCGTGTCCCTCATAGACGTTGGTGGTAAATGATGTCAACTCTTGCTTAACATGCTATATAAAATATTTAGCTTTTTACTTTTTTGGTCTACATTTGTAGTACACTGTGGAAAGTAAATTATAGAAGACCCACTAATATTGGTGTAGGATGGGACCAAGGCCCTGGGACCACTACCAGTGTAGTCCCTAGCAAGAAAGTTCTGCTCTTGCTGCACGGCAGCCTCACTGGCCAAGCCAGCATAACGAGCTCTAGGGAGAGGCTTCCAGAACTCTGTGCTGGATGGACTCTGAGTCAGATGTGGGACTAGAGGGGTTAGGGTTAGAAAAGCTTTGAGTTAATAATTATGGAAAATGTAGCCTTGACCAAATGGTTCAGTTGGTCAGCGTGTCATCCTATACAATGTATAGTATATGCCAGAAGTTTGCAGGTTCGATCCCTGGTCAGGGCATATACCTAAGTTGTGGGTTTGATCCCTGGTAGGGGCGCGTGTAGGAGGCAGCTGATCAATGTTTGTTCCTCACATCGTTTCTCTCTTTCTAAAATCAATAAAAACATACCCTCAGGTGAGGATTTTAAAAGTTATTATGGAAAATGCATTTCTTCCACAGATTTCTTTTGGGAAAACATAAAGCTGCCACTGAAGTATATAACGAAGCAGCTAAACTTAACCAGAAAGATTGGGTAAGTAGGAAACTAAGTTCTTTGTTATTAGTAACATGTTAATAGTTTATCTGTTTATCTGTTTATCTGTTTATCATATGGCTGTCTTTTGTTGTTATTAAATTCTTACATGCCCCCAAATGTCTTTCTATTCATACTAGCTTGGCAATTTAGCTAGGTATAAGATCGAAAGTCATGTGTCTGTTTAACTTAGTAGACCCTGCTGCATGGTTTTCTGGCAGTGAGTGCTGCTACTGAGCAGTTTGCTATTATTCTGATTCCTTTTGATAACCTCACTTTCTTTCTGGGGGCATTCTCCTTTCTCTAAGCTATCTTAAATTAAGGGAGGTTTTTTTTTTTAAGATTTTAAATTTTTGTTTAAATTTTTAGAGAGAGGGAAAAGGAATGGGAAAGAGAGAGAAAGAAACTTTGATTGGTTGTCTCTCGTACATACCCCAATCGGGCACAAACCTGCAACCCAGGCCCGTGCTCTGACCAGGAATCAAACCAGTGACCTTTCACATTATGGAATGATGCCCAACCAACTGAGCCACACTGGTCAGGGTTAAATGTAGGGAGGTTTAATAAAGGGAATTCGGGAGATTCTGTAAAAGTCAAGGTTAGGAAATACAAGTTGGTCTTGAAGTGATCTAGAATGGAAAACTGTCAGCAACCAGGGTAGCTACTCTGCATTTGTTTCATTTTGTCTTTTTGTAGATCAGCATTTGGCAAACATTTTTTTGTGAAGGGCCAGCTAGTCAATATTTTAAGCTTTGTGACTTCATATAGTCTCTGTTGCAACTACTGAACTCTGAAGTTCTAGTGTGAAAGAGTTATAGACAATGCCAATAAAACTTTATTTACAAAAAAAGGCAGAGACAGATTTGGTCTGTGATTGTCAGTTTGCTCACCTCTGCTGTGTGCATCTGCAGACTTACTCCAAATACAGATATTCCATCATAGTGCCTTGCAGATGGTGCTATCAGTCCCCAAGTTCACATCATCTAGTGAATTCTTAGATTCCTAGGAAAGGGAATCTAACAGACACATAGATGTGTCCATATCTCTATGGTGAGGCAGGGGCTGTGGGTAGTCTTCTGAAATGAGAGCACGAAGGATGTGGGCAGTGGGCATCTCTTAGAGAGGAAAAGTATGGGGATGGGCTGGGTATGTACCACACAGCCCCTAAGGTACCACACAGATCCAAAACCTTCTGTTTGTTCTACTTTTATCTCTTTTAATCTGTGGGTTTTTTTAATATTAAGGAACCCATGTTTTAGTATTAAATATATTTTGAGTATGAAATATCATAAAAAACTAACTGTAGTGCATAATGTAAAGTTTAAACTTTGCTAAACAATAACAATCTCTAGGTGTTTGTTTTTTTCACTCTAATATGTACTGTGGAACCTAAGCCGGATCTTTTCTTTTGTGTGTAGGAGATCTGTCATAACCTAGGAGTTTGCTACATTTATCTGAAACAGTTCAACAAGGTAATTTATAGAAATGTTGGGGGCAGTGCAGCAGTTGTCTGGTGATTTCACTGAGGGTACATTTGTTACAAAGGTGCCATTGCTACTGTGTATTATTCCTTGTGCTTGCAGAGACTTTGGGAAGTAAAAAGTGCCACATGCATTTGTCCCCATTTTCTTATTTGTTATTTTCCACCTTTTAAAAAAAGAAAATTTTATTTGCTTATTTTTAGAGAAATGGGAGGGGAGGGAGAAAGAGAGGGAGAGAAACATCAATGTGTGGAGGGATACATCAACCAGTTGCCTCTGACATGCCCCCAACCAGGGACCCAGCCCACAACCCAGACAGGTGCCCTGACTGGGAATCAAACCAGTGACCCTTTGGTTTGCAGGCCAACACAGTCCACTGAGCCACACCAGCCAGAACTTTTATCCACCCCTTTCCCCCTCTGCTTTTAACAAGAAAATGAGACATTCTAGAAATATGAGGGAATGGTACTCTAATTGCTTTGTCCTCTCTTTTTCTCTAACCCCAGTTTAATTTTCCAGTATAGAAACAAGTGCTCAATAAAACTTAGATATTAAAAAGTATAAGAAGAGACCATGTGAGCTCTCTTGTGCTCTGACAGCAACTGGTTTTAGCTTTTAGGTCATTAGAGATGAATTTTAAGTTATAAGTGGGTATGATTTCTAAAGAGTTTCAGTTTTTAAGGTTATTTTCCATGTGAGAATTTATATTTCATTGTGATTAAGCTGTAGGCTGTACAGCTTTATATAAGATAAAACATTTGAGCTTACCTTGGTACTCAGATATGAGAAAAAAATGTATGTATCCTAACTGAGGGGGAGACTAAATTACTGAGAGCTCTGAAAGTTAATGATAGTGGGGTTGTCCAGAATTTCCTTCATGAAGCTTCTACTGTGATTCTGGAGTGACTGAGAAATTTTATTCTCTTCTCTCCAGTGCCAGTGGGACTGAGAATCTGAGTTAGTTAATATCCATTTGACAGTATTTAATCTATCCCTCAGGAGTTGAAAAAAAAATCTGTACACCAGCAGTTGAGATGTGAGAATAACTTTTACTCTTCTGAAATATATAATAAATGACTAATATATATGAATTTAAAAATATATATTTAGTGTGTCGGGTTTTTGGGAAGATCTTACAGTGTTTTATACTTGGTTAGGAGATTGTTCTCTTCAGAGGATAATCTAAGCAAGTACATTTCTGTTAACACGATTATTCTGAGCTAAGGAAGAGGCGGAATTGGCCTTTGGTCAGACCTGTAAAGAGAATGAGATTATATTTAGATTTTACTGTAAAGCTAACTGTAAGGTTTTTTAGACCCCGCCGAGGAAATAAACAGCCAATTAGCCATGGAAACAGGCAGATGAGCTTTATTTTGGAAGTTTGTGCTCCCCGGCGAGGTTTCCTCTGCCTGGAGAAAGGGCTAAGAAAAGATGGCAGGAGAAGGGAAAGGGTGGGAGTTTTATATGGCTTGACTTCTTGAGGGAGCCAAGGATTGGTTCTCGGTGAACAAAGAAGCAACATATCATTAGTGGTTCCTGGTCTGACATCAGTCACCTCTTCTGGGTTAGAGTTCAGTCATCATATTACTTGTAGTCCAAACGGTGGCCATATTTGTAGTCCAAAATGCTAATTGTAACTAGGTTCCCAATTGTCCTACCCCGCCCATCCTGACACTAACAGCAAACATAATACTTGACATTTATGCAAATACTCACTGGATCAGTGAGCGACTGGATCAGTGAGTGCCTAGCTGGGCAGCTCTGCTCTACAAGGTCAGTCAGGGATCCAGGCCCCCTCTTTATTGACCTATCATTCCTCAGGTTGTTGTCTTCCCCTGCATGGTTCCCCTACATGACTGTCTACAAGAAGGATATAAGTTCTTTCAGAGCAGGGAGTTTGTTTGTTAGCTCTAGTATAGCAAGCACCTAGAACAACAGGCACTCAGTGAATACATGTTGAGTGAGTAAATGAGAACAATCCATTGATTTATCAAAATATTAGTGAGGAAAATTAGAGGTCCACTCTGGGAAAGGTTGGTCACTGGTGCAGCTGGGCAGCACTGTATACTGTACTATGATGTCCCTTTTGACTTGCGAAGTGTGAGTCATGGGTATGATTAGCAAGAAGCAAGAAACAGGAAACACTCAAAAAAGTTAATCATCTTGTATAAACTCTTCCAAGTGGCTCCAGAGGCAGATACTCCATGTTTCCAGCTACAGTTTTGGTATGTGGTGTTGTTTTGGGGCATTGAGGGCTCTGTTTTGAAATGTGACATTCCTACGTTAGTACAGCAGGAGCTCTGTTCTCACCCTTAGGCACTCCCTTTTCATGGCAGTGATTCGGTTCTCTTTATCTCATCAACCTTGTTAGGCACGAGACCAGTTGCACCATGCCCTACATCTTAACAGGCATGACCTGACTTACATAATGCTGGGGAAGATTCACTTGCTGGAGGGAAACTTGGACAAAGCCGTCGAAATTTACAAGAAAGCTGTGGAGTAAGTGTGTCTGATTCCTTTAGAGCAAGGAACAACTTTAAAAAAAATGGGAGCAGGTATATGAACTCCCGAACCTAAGACAGAATATGTAACTGATAACTAGTTGTATGAATTATAGTAAATGTTAAGCTATGGTTAAGAGCTCCCAATGGCTTAAATAATGAAGACTTGTATTTCTTTCTCACTTATTAATATGGCTGGTTTAGCCTAGCTGGGCAGCTCTGCTCTACAAGGTCAGTCAGGGATCCAGGCCCCCTCTTTATTGACCTATCATTCCTCAGGTTGTTGTCTTCCCCTGCATGGTTGAAACCGACTTGCTATAGCATCCATGTTCCAGGTTGTGGTGGGGGAGGTGGTACAGGAGACTAAGTACTGAATAAACAGCTAATAGTGTTTCAAATGGCCCAGAAGTTGCACACAGCATTCCTGCTCTCATTCCTCGGTTCGAATTTAGTGAGGTGGCCGCAATCAGCTACAAGGGAAGTGGGCACATGTGCTTGAGAGGAGGATGGATTATTAGCATGAGACCAATACCTTGTTGTTTTTTTTTTAAAACAGCATTAGAGGAGACCAAACCCCTATTAATGATGGAACTGACTTTCCCAGGATGGCGTTCCATCTTCCCTCTCTAGAAACACATGCTATCTTGCCTTTTCTGTGTAGGGTCTTATCTCAAGTAGGATAGTTGTAGCAAAGTGCTTTAGTGTCTCGTTTGTTCAGTCACTTAACAGGATGCCTGGTCACAGAGTCTACTATTTCTGGTAATTAGGCTATGAACTAAACTTCCTTTGTTAAATTAATTTGTTAATCACCTTTGTCTTCTACCATAGTTGTAATGTCATAACTTTTCTGGTTATATCAGTCACAATACAGCTTTCTGAATTTTATTCATAATTTGTGTCTAAAAAGATATAAAAATCCTTTGGTTTGTTAACTTACAAGAGAGACTTTTGTTATCAAGAGGATAAATTTATGTGGATAAGTAGGAAGGAGCCCTCACCTGTGACCCCTACCTTTTAAAAGATTAACTCACATAAGTGTGAAGGGTGATATTCATCCAGAGGCTGGTAGAGGACTTAAGTCACAAAAATTTTCAAGGCAAAAAGTGGGCAGCTGAGCATATGGAGAATTGAGCATACTGAGCATACTGAGCATACTGAGCATACTGAGAATTTGGAGACCCACAGCTTAGAGATGGCAGTTATGTTTTGGTGGGGGGATGGACGCCACCAGAATCATGGGAGTTACTTAGTTTGGGGAAAGAGGTGATCAGAATGGATATTTACTATAGCACAGGTGAAGGGCAAATAGTTGAACTGAGTAAGCTCTGTTTAGCCGGCTCAGGCCTCCCTGTCAGGGGCTGTGGCCCATCTGATCTGGTCTTCCCATAAGTAACCAGAGCCCTGTGTCATTCCTTAGAAGCATGAGACATTGTTCCTTGCTTTTGGCATTTTTACTGTTGAAACTGTCTGATGATCCTATAGCCAGATCAGCTCAGCGTTGCTTTGATTTTGTAACAAAGATAAATATCAGTAAGGTATAAATACCAGTGTTTACTCCCCAAATCCAGTAGCTAATTCTTTCCTAGAGCTGATATGTCTTCTTTCTTTTGTTCAATATGGCTATTTATTATGGCCTTTTGTTTAATGTGGAGGGCAGAGTATTAGAACCTTGGGATCCTAAATTACAGAGAAAATTATTCAGACTACCACTGTGAGTAGAGTGAGAACAGAAAAAAATCCTACCTGAAGAGAACTGGCTAAAACTATGTGTGTTCCAGACTGACTCAGTTAATAAAGCATTGTTTTTTAATTCTATCAGTGTATTGAAGACAATCACACAAAATATTCCATAGGCTCTTTCTTAGGACTTTGACCCTAAGAAAAGGTCCTGAAAGGGAGTCTGGATTCTAAACCCCATTTCTTTCTCATTCAGCAGCCCTTCCTGTAGCCAGGGTTGGGATGACCTATGGTTGAAGGCAGTTCCCCGGGCACCTGGGACACTTTCTGTGGCATGTGGGGCATGCAGTAGAGTCTCTCAGATGCCACACACATGGGCATGTTACTGTGCGTGTGCCTCAGTGTCTCATCCATATGTTTCCCTCTGAGTGTCTCTGTATTGATCTTTGTGTTGCAGATTCTCACCAGAAAATACAGAACTTCTCACAACTTTAGGATTACTGTACTTACAGGTAAGGAGAACTCTTTACTCTTTCATGCACTGATGTTAGAAATGCTTTTGGATTATGTATATTGTGGTTTCCTTGCATTTTGATTAACACATTTCACTAAAGCTCGTATGAAGCACATGAACCTTATATGTTAAAGGAATTAACTTAGTTTTCTGCACTCAAATCAGAACTGCAATTACAACTTTTATTTTTTTATTTTTTAAAAATATATTTTATTGATTATGCTATTACAGTTGTCCCATTACCCCCCTCATTCCCCTCCACCCTGCACACCCTCTCCCACCCACATTCCCCTCTTCAGTTCATGTCCATGTGTCATAAGTTCTTTAGCTTCTACATTTCCCATACTATTCTTGCCCTCCCTCTATTTTCTCCCTACCGTCTATGCTACTTATTCTCTGTACCTTTCCCCTTCTCTCCTCCTCCCACTCCCCTGTTGATAACCCTCCATATGATCTCCCTTTCTGTGGTTCTGTTCCTGTTCTAGTTCTTTGCTTAGTTTGTTTTGCCTTTGTTTTAGGTATGGTTGTTAATAACTGTGGGTTTGCTGTCTTTTTACTGTTCATATTTTTTATCTTCTTTTTCTTAGATAAGTCCCTTTAACATTCCATAAAATAAGGGCTTGGTGATGATGAACTCCTTTAACTTGACCTTATCTGAGAAGCACTTTATCTGCCCTTCCATTCTAAATGAAAGCTTTGCTGGATAGAGCAATCTGGGATGTAGGTCCTTGCCTTTCATGACTTGGAATACTTCTTTCCAGCCCCTTCTTGCCTGCAAGGTTTCTTTTGAGAAATCAGCTGTCAGTCTCATGGGAACTCCTTTGTAGGTTACTGTCTCCTTATCTCTTGCTGCCTCTAGGATTCTCTCTTTCATTTTTACCTTGGCTAATGTAACTATGATGTGCCTTGGTGTGTTCCTCCTTGGGTCCAACTCCTTTGGGACTCTCTGAGCTTCCTGGACTTCCTGGAAGTCTATTTCCTTTGCCAGATTGGGGAAGTTCTCCTTTATTATTTGTTCAGATAACTTTTCCACTTGTTGCTCTTCCTGTTCTCCTTCTGGTACTCCTATAATTTGGATGTTGGAACATTTAAAGATATTCTGGAGGTTCCTAAGCTTCTCCTCATTTTTTTGAATTCTTATTTCTCCATTCTTTTCTGTTTGGTTGTTTCTTTCTTCCTTCTGGTCCATTCCATTGATTTGAGTCCCAGTTTCCTTCCCATCACTATTGGTTCCCTGTGCATTTTCCTTCATTTCACTTAGGGTAGCCTTCATTTTTTCATCTAATTTGTGACCAAAATCAACCAATTCTGTGAGCATCTTGATCACCAGTACTTTGAACTGTGCATCCGATAGGTTGGCTATCTCTCAGACACTTAAAAGTACTGGCTGTGGGGGCTTTCATTCTGCTTGAGCCATCCCCCGCCCCTTTGGTCTGGTCGCACCTGTTACGCATGAGAGGCGGAGCCTTAGGTGTTCACCAGTTCAGGGCAACCCAGTGGCTGGGTTGTGAAGCTGTCTGTGGGGGCGGAGTCTGAGAAGGAACAATGGCGCTTGCTCCGCTCTCCTTGACCTCAGTCCCTTCCACCACTCCCCCCAAGCAAACTGGGCCCCTCTGGTGCCAATTCCCATGTGCATGGGCTTGTGTACTCTGCAGGACTTTCCAAGGACCTCTCCTGTGAGGCTGGGAGTCTCTCCCTTCGCCTCAACCCCCACAGGTGTTTTCAGTCAATGTCCCGAGGCTCTATTTCCCAGCGCTGGGATCCTGGGTTGCGCGCAGTGCCTTGCTTCACAATTCCTGCCTCCCTGGGTCTGCCAGCTGCCACTTGCGTGCTCAGGGTCCACCCGCTGTGGTCTTGCAAGCCCCGGATGCCTTATGTGCCCGGTCCTAATGCTCTCTGCTCTGCAACCACGCCTGGCTACCTGACTCGACCCCTCCTACCTATCTGGATGAACAGGTCTATTTTAACTCCTTGGTTGTCTGACTTCCATACAGTTCAATTTTCTGTCAGTTCTGGTTGTTATTTTGTTTCTAAATTGTTGTCCCTATCTTGGTGTGCGAGGAGGCACAGTGTGTCTACCTATGCCTCCATCTTAGTCGGAAGTTCTGCAATTACAACTTTTAAAGGGAAGAACATATGTAAGAAATAACTGTCTGGTCATGGGAACTGTCATTTTGTTGTGGGGGACTGTCATTTTGTGATACAAGTTAGCACCGTCTGGGCTTTGGAGCTGAGGCTATTTCTATTGTTCCTTCTTCCCAGCCAGGTCCTATGGGAGAGAGAAGGCAAAACATTGTCTAGAATAAGAAATCAGTCTCCTCTCCTCTCCACTTTCCTGAGTGTGAATGAAGTTATTTTAGCTCCATCAGTTCCTCTTAGCAGTCTGAGAACTGGGGCCGAGGTGTCCGAGAGGGGCTTCTACCCATCCCATTCCCCCATTTACTCCCCTAGTTCCCTGCTCAGCTGATCTTGCTTCCAGCTCTGCCCCTTTGGTAGCCTTTCTGTCTGTTTCCTCTTTCTTTAAAAGGAATTGGAGTTTAACCCTGGACCTTCCTGCTTTGTCTTAGGAGGTTGGCCTCAGGGGAGATGAAGCTAATCAGCCTATTTCCTGCCTAGAGACATTAGTGTGCAGCAGCACTAGTGTGACAGAGGTGGTTCCTGGCAAATAGATACTTTAATATTATCAGGTGACAAATGTAGTTCTATCTGGTATCTGTAGCTCTCTTTTCATCAACAGAACTCAGGAAAGTCAGGATGCTTCAGGGTATGTTTGGCCAGACTCCTTAACTCTCATCTCCCCGCTGATAAAATTCTCTGATTTGCTTTTTCTTCAAGCTTGGCATTTACCAGAAGGCATTTGAATACCTTGGAAATGCACTGACTTACGACCCTACCAACTACAAGGTACCACAGGCTATCACACCCCAGAGCCTCTCACATATGATGGTCCCACTGCTCTTAGAGACGACCTGGCCCGGGAAAGCATTTTGAATACCTGAGAAATTACCTTTTGCTTAGAAAAATTATAAATGTGGATCTTCTTATTTGAAAATATTGTAAAGTGTTGGTGGTCTGTTTCTTATTTTTCAAAAGAGCACATTTGTGCCCTGGCCAGTACCTCAGTAGGTTGGAGTGTCATCCCAAATACGCCAAGGTTGGGGGTCGACTCCCTGTCAGGGCACATACAGGAAGCAACCAATGAAGGCATAAATAAGTGGCACGACAGATCGATGTTTCTCTCTCTCAAATCAATAAATACATTTGTGCCCTGGGTAGTGTGGCTCAGTGGATTGAGCGCCAGCCTGCAAGCCAAGGGGTTGCCAGTTTGATCCCCAGTCAGGGTACGTGCCTGCGTTGTGGGCCAGGTCTGCAGTAGGGAGTGTGCAAGGGGAAACCAATCTGTATTTCTCTCCTTCTCTTTCTCCCTCCTTTTCCTTATAAAGAAATAAGTAAATAAATAAATAAATAAAATCTTTTTTTTAAAAGAGCATATTTGTTAGGCCTGTGTCTTGTGCAGAAAGTGACGTTGTAGTGCTGGTAAAGTTTTATGTACTGTATGTAGGAAATTAGCACAACTTCCAAAACTGCTGTCAGAAATAACTTCTGGTGAAATGACTTCCAGATTCTTAATGAATTTGCAATTAGAACTCTTGTCCAGATGTGTCTTTAGGGATGAGAAGATCATCAACTGGATGAATATCACTGAGGGAGATGCAGCAAACAGGCTGTGAAGGATACAGACTCATCCTGTCTCAGATTTGTATTAGCCTGACTCCCATCGGCTCCCCACCTGACAGCTGGACTGAGGAGGCCTACAGCTGAGCCACCCTTTGTCCTGTGGCAGAAGGAGCCATACCTTAAGTGGCAAAGAAAGGAGTATTTGAGTTGTCTGGAGCAGCACTTGGTGCACGGGGGCTGTGGGGAACAGATTAAGGCAGTATTTACTTAAAGGGCTCTGAGGCTCAGAAATACTGACTTGTCTCAAGGTGAGAAGTAGGAAACAAATGAGCTGGGTAAAGTTAGTGATATTTTATCTTTTCTTTTTCTGTACTGTTCCAAAAAGAGCCACAGTGTGGGGTGCAGGGACATTTCTCATTATCATTTATCTCAATAGCTTGAATACATTAAACCGTATTTTGCCGTGTATAATGTGCATGCATGTTTTTGTGTACATTATACATGGGATTATTATACCCATCGTATGTAATCATTATATCCATGTATAATGTGCATCCTTATTCTTCCCTTAAAAATTTGGGCAAAAAAGTGCATATCATACACAGCAAAATACGGTATTATGTCCCTGGAACTTTTCAAGTCATGTTATGCAGAGTATCAACACCCAGGAAGGCCCCCTCACTGCCACAGCCTTTTGGGAATGACTGAATCATCAGCCGTGCGTGTCCTGTGTTTTCAGGCCATTTTGGCAGCAGGCAGCATGATGCAGACCCATGGAGACTTTGATGTTGCCCTCACCAAATACAGAATTGTAGCTTGTGCTGTTCCAGAAAGTCCTCCACTCTGGAATAACATTGGAATGTGTTTCTTTGGCAAGAAGAAATACGTAGCAGTGAGTGTCTTCTTGCCTTCCTTTTTTGTGTTCATGCATGCCATTAGTGGATCTGCCCAGCATGCCCCACCCTCATTGAATGCCTCTCTCTCCTACAGGCTATCAGCTGCCTGAAACGAGCCAACTACTTGGCACCCTTTGATTGGAAGATTCTCTATAATCTGGGCCTTGTGCACTTGACCATGCAGCAGTATGCATCAGCTTTCCATTTTCTCAGTGCAGCCATCAACTTCCAGCCGAAGATGGCGGAGCTCTACATGCTCTTGGCTGGTAAGAGACAAGTGGAGAACCCTCTCCACAATCTGTAATTAGGGGAAAATGAATTAGTGTCATTGGATGCCAGTGGCTAAATGTCCCATAGAAGCCATTCCCTTGCAGATTCCATAGTGAAACCAGAAAAGCTGGGGTTCGTGCTGCCTGTCACCTACCAGACCCAATGAGCAGAGACAGGGATTGAGTCTTTATGGGAGCTTTATTCAGATGGCTGGGGATCTGAGAAGATAGTGGGTTTGCGCCCTAACAGACCATCTTACCTTCCTTTTCAAGCTAGCCTTTAAAAGGTGGGAAAAGTGTAGGTAAGGGATTAGGGACTCAGGAAAGAGGTTAATCAGATAAAAGCTGCAGTCCCGCAATTTCCCTAATATCCTTTCATCCACTGACCCATCATTTTCTTTTCCTGTGTCCTGGGCAATTTTCTTTATCTGTGTCCTGGGCTGCAGACTGTCTCTCCCTGGAACACAGTGGCTTGGGTACCACCTTGGCTGCTGATGGTCTCCCCTGGAGCACAAAGGCCAGTCGCTTGTGGTCTCCTGGAGTCAGGGTGGGCCGTACTGCAGTTCCTGAGACAGTAGCTTTTCACATGCATTAACTACTAGGCTTACTAACTATTACCTAAAACTAAAATTTTCGCACTCTTGAATCCCCCCAACAATAGGAATGTGGATTACAGTGCTAGAGCTTGGAGAACAATGAAGAAAATGACAAAGTGCTAGGTTGCTTCTACCTTGGGGGAATTTCCCTCAGAGACCAGCAGGTTAAATCATGATCACCCTTAGTTTATCTTTTACCAAATGTTTTCCCTCAGCTTGACAATTCATCTATATATATAAGTTCCAGATTTCATCAAATGTAAGATATATATCTTACAGGGTTGGTGAGGGGATTACATGATTAAATAACTAGTGAACACTAACTATTGGTTTTATTGTTAGCAACTATAATACAAAAGTATTGACTGAATTATTCTTTCTAGGGGATAGTTTTCCATATACTGAACTTACTAAATGTAAGCCCAAAAGCAGTTTGCGTGTTTTCATTGACACTGGTCTTCTGGTGCTTTTGGGGGGGCATTATTGTGGGGTTCTTATTTATAAGAGAAAGGTTGCAAAAGCAAATTGAGTGATGTTTATTTGGGGGTTGTCTAAGTGCAAAGCTAGCCTCGTTGTAATAGAGACAGGAATGTAAACAAATTGCCTTAGTCACAGAGTAGAGAGGGCTTTCACACTGTTCTCGAAGATAAGCTGGAATTTAGTCACATGAGGACCCTGCCATTAGCAGGGAGCAGTGTTACAGAAGGGAGTGGGGAGGTGAGTCAGGAACATTTGGAGGTCACATGACGGAGGGCCACAGTGTAGTGCAAGGACTTTAGACTTTATCCTTGAGGCCATGCTCTTCCAGCTCTATTCCGGGATCTCCCCTGCAGTGTCTTCCAGAAGTGCGTGCACATTGGTGGGGAGGGGATGTGCACAGGGCTTCCAGAGCAGCTGTGTCACTGTTTTATAGGTGAGGCTTCCAGAAGATACTGATTAAAAAGGTGAGAGTGACCTGGCACTAAACGGAGTTTAAATATCATGGTCACAGATGATTGAGGATCCGTGAGGATTCTTAAGTGGGATAGTGACATGTTCAGATTTGTTTGTAAGTCAGTGAGAAAGCTGGCAGCATGGTGGCAGGTGGATGGAGGCAGAGGAGGACACTGCCACAGCCTGAGACAATTTGTGTAATGTCATAAAAAGAAACTGTAAAAAAATGGGATTCAGAGAACTTGGGGACTGAGTGATTGAGTAGAAGGTGGTGTCGAGAGCTGAGCGGGCCAAGGAGCAGTTAAATTTGCGGTTGAATGAACTATGGTCTTGAAATACTCCTTTTTCTTTCTAAGCTGGGCTTTCTAGCTGCAGTTCTGTTTTATTTTTTTATTTTTGTTGTTGTTGTTGTTTTTGTTGTTGTTGCAGTGGCTCTGACCAATCTCGAAGATACTGAGAATGCCAAGAGAGTCTACGCAGAAGCAGTCCATTTGGATAAGTAAGCTGCTGCGCAGGAAATGGTATTGGGGAGGGCTAGAGTCTCCAAGGCCACGAGGTGGCGCCAGATGCTTGCTGTCCATGGCCTCTGTGCACAAGGCCTAAGTGTGGATGTGATGCTAAGCTTGCAGTGGCTCAGCAGGAGCTGACACTGGCACTTTCTGAGAAAGTGTTTCTAGCCTCAAGCTTAGTAGCCAGGAGGCCAGAGAAAATCAGCTGGCAGTGGACTTGGACTGCTGATGCATACCCTCGGGCTAGCTGGAATATGAGATGTGACTCTGGGCTTAGTTAAATCTTTGACTCTCTTGGGAGTTATTCCACTGGCATCAGCCAGGCAGCAGGGTAGAGACCCCTTCTTCAACCCACCTTGGTGGTCTCTGCTAAGGATGGCCCAATTGGCTCTTGTTTCTTTAAGGCAAGCTGTGTACTATGTAAGCGTTTCTAGCTTGATTGGATGGTTAGTACATTGGGACTTTACAATAATCATGTTTAGAAATATACTAACAGTACTTTCTGTTTTGAAGTCTTCCTTTAATTGTCACTGACTGCCTTACCATGAGTTGGCATGGTGCATGGTGCAGGTAATTACCTGCTTTCCTTGTTGGGCAATTATTCCTTGATTTTTCCCCACAAGTCCACACACCATGGGTGTTTCTACCTTGCTGCACAATGGAGAAATCTCTACTTATAATCAGTTTTATTTTGTTTTTGTGTCATGAGGATCTCCAAATGACCATTTGTTGCAAACCCTAAGCTCCATCGAATTCCTGTCCGGTTGCCGCAGGTGTAACCCTTTAGTGAACCTCAATTACGCTGTGCTGCTGTACAATCAGGGCCAGAAGAGGGACGCCCTGGCCCAGTATCAGGAGATGGAGAAGAAAGTCAACCTACTCAAGGAGAGCAGCTCTCTGGAATTTGACTCTGAGGTATGTCTTTTATTAGCTCCTAGGAGTTATAAGCAAGCTGTCAGGAAACTTTTGAATCAAGCCCAAATAATCCAAATATAACCTATTATAAACTCATGTTTGTTTTGGCTTTGGTGTTCCTGGCAGCATGAATTATTCAACTAGTAACAGCCAGAGAAAACCTTCCCTGGAGGAAAGTAGTAAGGGGAAATTCAGGCTTACTGAATCTGTTATTGATAATACAACTCATCTGAGTTGAGGCCTATATCTTATTGCAGCTTCCTCCCACTTCTCCTGTAGGAAAGGTGCGGCTGAGCCCAATAACACACCAAACTTGAATTGTTGTTTGAGATCCTAGATGGACTTCCTTGCCATCCACTAAGGGCAGCCTGTGTTTCCTTCTGTTTGAGAAAGATTTCCTTGCAATAAGTACTTCTTCCCTCAAATGCTAGTACCAGTAGTCAGTATTTTGACTAAAACCCCCCTGGGAGGAAGTTCTAAGAAGAGGTGGGTGGGCTTGTCTCTGCTGGTCACACCTTGATTCTTTATTTCTTCCCATGTGGGTACAAGATGGTGGAGGTGGCTCAGAAGTTGGGAGCTGCTCTCCATGTTGGGGAGGCACTGGTCTGGACTAAACCAGCTAAAGATCCCAAATCACAGCACCGGACCACTTCAGCCAGCAAAGCTGCCTGTTTCCAGCAGCCCCTGGGCTCTAATCAAGCTCTAGGACAGGCCATGTCTTCAGCAGCTGCATACAGGAAGCTCCCCTCAGGTAGGAGGTCACCCGGCAACTTGACGACTTCATGGGTACAGCCACGTGTGCCAGCAGAGGTTACTGCTTTGAGTGAAGCCTGCACTTTTCAGACTTAGAGCATGTCCAGTGTAATGTTGTCTCCAAGGGGGGAAGCCACAGGGTGGCCAAATTGGCTCTTCTACAAGGCAAGTTGTGTATTAGCTAATAGTTACTGGCTCAGTTGGATGGTTCGTACACTGGGACTTTACAAGTTTAGAGACATATCACAGTATTTTTGGTTATGTAGTCTTGCCTCAATCCTCACTGACTTATTGTGAGTTGGCATGGTGCAGGTAATTAAAGATTTCTATTAGTGAGTCATTGAAGGCAAACTCAACTGTTGCTTTATTTCTTCAGTTATGACATAACTTCATCGCTGCAAAGCTATACCACAGTCCCACTGGTCCCAGGATATATGGGGTTTCTTGAAATTTAACAGTGAAAATAATGATTTCTTTTGGAATTATGGAACTGAGAACTCTGGCCACCATCTGCTCCTCTGGAACCAGAGCCCACTGTAGAAGCACATCCATCCAACTGAAGCACCAGCACAAATAAGAAAAAAAAGGAGTAGGAAGACTCCAGAGTAAGGGTTTTTCTGGCGAGGATATACCAGATTAAGAAAGGTCACAAGACACAAATAGAGTGGGGGCCAGCACATTTCTTGGGCACCACAGAACAAGGGGTATGTAGTGACTACCATGAGGAGCCTGAAGCCTTGACTGCCCCCCACTGGCCCTATCACCCAGGAAATAAAGCGAAACCATCCCAGACAGGTCCTTTAAGAATCGAGAGCAAGGCTTATGGCTCTACATATGTGGCTTCAAGAGTCAGCAGAATACCTGATGCTCTTTGCTTTTGCAAGGACGTTTACCTCCTGGCTGACCCCTTCCTTTGTTGGAGGAAAGTTGGAGACAGATCTTTGCTCTTAGCCTCATCATGATGAAGCCTTGGCTTAGCTGAGGTGATCCTCAGGCTGTGGGGCCTGTCAGTCCCCAAGACAAACACAAATCTTGCGCTTATAATTTAGCTCTACTGGTCTTAATTTTTTTAAAAAAATGGTGATGAAAAAAGCTCTGTAAATGGAAGCCTAGCTTGTTGAGTATCCTAGCTGCACTTGTCCAAGGGAATCCAGAACAAGTCCCTGTATCTTGCTCTTGAGAGAGATCAGAGTGTAATGCCAGATCATGTCAGGATGACAAGAAGTAGAAGGAAAGGACTGCTCTGGTGTCATTACCAAGGATTAAAAAGTAAAAGGAAGAACTTAACCAAGATTTTTTTTTTTTTTAGAGAGAGGAGAAGGGAGGGAGAAAGAAGAGAGAAACATCAACGTGTGAGAGAAACATTAATCGGTTGCCTCCTGCACAAGCTGTGACCAAGGACTGAACCCACAACCCAAGCATGTGTCCTGACCAGGAATCAAACTGGCAACCTTTTGCTTTGTGGGATGAAGCCCAGCCAACAGAGCCACACCAGTCAGGGCTTAACCAAGGAATTTTAAGACAATCAATGATACCACTGATGAAATGCTATCAATATACTATCTATACATCTTTTTTAGAATAAAGATTATGTATCATCATCCCTTTGGGAAAGTTGTTACTCAGGTATAAAAATAAGAGATCACAATAAAAACTTTTTAAAAGAAGCTATGATCATAGTTTTCCCTTACCTATTTTGAAACAGAATTTGAAACTGGAGAAGGAACCTCATGCCAAGTTCCTACTTGGTGCCAGCCCAGTCTCTGCTGCAACCCTGATGGATGGTACATCAGCAATTTGCTTCAGGGCCAGTCCCCATTTTGTACTTTAATCACCATAATTTGAAGGTGGACTGACCTATTACTACATCAAACTGTTTGGAGTTCTTTATATTATGACTGGGTCTATTTTAACATTGAAGTAGCAGCTACCTGAGCAGAAAACTCAGTAGTCCTCATATCAGAAATAAATAGTAAGGTAACAGAAGCGATGCCCTTGTCCATGCAGCTGGTATGTGGTAGAACTGGGATTTGTACCCTGAGCAACTGAGAAAACTCATTTCTATATCACTGTGGAGTCTGGTATGTTTGTGACTGAAAAGGTCTTGGTGATATTTAAAGTGTAAAATAAGACAGACGGAGAGGAGGAAGGAGGTGTGAGAGATTTAGGAGGTAAAATCAGCACAAACTGGGGCCTGATTGAGAATAGCAGATAACAGACTAGGATGGATACCTGCTGCTGGGGAGAGTTCCACAAATCAGAGAAAAGGAACATTGTGGGACTGGGGTTGAGTGTTGTGGAGTCTAGTTCTACATGTTTATCTTTGAGGCATCCAAATGCTCACGGCCATTAAACACTTGTACAGCTAGATTTCAGGTGTGAGATCTAGTTGAAGATCAAGGTTCAGGAGTAGTTTGAATTTGGGTGATAGCTGAAACCATAGATTTGAAAGGAGTCACCCAAGGAAAGCTAGGAATAAGAATGGGAGACCAAAAATGGAAACCCAGTACTGAAGGGGAGAAGAGCCCACAAAGGAGACAGGAGACGCAGATGACCAGAAGAGTGGTGTCAGGGAAGGGGAAGGAAGAGAAGTTCAGGAAGGGAATGACCAATTTCACCGAACCCTTCCTACCAAGAGGGGCTGTTATCCTCCTTTTATAAAGGATAAAGCTGAAGCTGGGATAGGCAGAATGAATTTTCCAAGGTACATGATAGGATTGGAATTTAAACCCAGGCCAGGATGCACAGCACCTGTTCTTATTAACCATCAAGCAGTGATGTACTTTTGGTGAACTAGTGGCAACAACAGAGAAACAAGGGCTTGAAGACTGAAGTGGAGTTGAACTGCTGTTATATCAAAGTATAGGGAAGAGAGGTTTTTAGAGGACAGAATTGAATGCATTACACTAATCTGAAAAAATTTTAGCATTTGGGGAGACAAGGGCAGAAAGGCCTTTTAAGTGAAGCATGGTGAAGACAGAGAATGCAAAGAGCAGGACTCTTCAGTTTTTCTAGCCCCCTTCGGGCAAGAAGACAATGGTACCTTGCATTTCAGGGACAGCAATCAAGAAACATGCACTTTCTACATTAATTTGAGCTTAGATTTTCTTAAAAAATAAAACTAGGTTGTACCTGTCCAGTCATTTGGGCATGTGGATTTGCCATTTCTTTCACTTTGGTGAGAAAGGAGCTATTATAATTTCTAGTATGGGAGGTGCTCATGTCATCACAATTTTTAGCAGAAAGGGAGGCAAAGTACATAACTGCAGATAAAAATGTGGTTTTAGACTCCGGGCAAAGATGGAGGTGTAGGTAAACACACTGTGCCTCCCCGCACAATCAAAATAAGGACAACAACAATTTAGAAACAAAATAACCAGAGCTGACAGAAGATTGAACTGTATGGAAGTCCGACAACCAAGGAATTAAAATAGACACATTCATCTAGACTGGTAGACGGGGCGGAGTCGGAAGGCTGGGTGAAAAGAAGTCAAGGCACAAAAAGCGGTGGCACAAGACACCCTGGGGGGAACAAGATGGCAACGGGTGGACCCTGGGCGCGCAGGTGGCAGCTGGCAGACCCTGGGCGCAGGGTGGCAATGGGCAGACAGTGAGGCGGCGATTGTGCAGTGAGGCACTGTACACAAGGCAGCTGGCTGACTGGGTGGTCTCATATTTGTGTACATATAAACCAGGCAAAACTGGGGAGCAAGACAGCCCGCACAACCCAGGGTCCCAGCGCCGGGAAATAAGGCCTCGAAACACCGATTGAAAACACTTATGATGGTTGAGGCACAGGGAGAGACTCCCAGCCTCATGGGAGAGTTTGTTGGAGAGACCCACAGGATTGTGGGATGTACACAGGCCCACCTACATGGGAATCAGCACCAGAGGGCCTAGTTTGCTTGGGCAAAGTGGTGGAGGGGACTGAAATCTGACAGAGTGTAGTAAGTGCCATTGTTCCCTCTTGGACCACACCCCCACATATAGCATCACAACGCAGCCACTGGGTTGCCCTGAACTGGTGAACACCTAAGGCTCCACCCCTCATACGTAACAAGCACCACAAGACAAAAAAAATGACCCAAAGGAAGAACAGATAAAAGCTTCGTGGCAAATATAACTAAGCGACTAAGAGTCAACCTATAAGATGCACAGTTCAAAGTACTGGTGTTCAGGATGCTCACAGAATTGGTTGAATTTGGTCGCAAATTAGATGAAAAAATGAAGGCTACCCTAAGTGAAATGAAGGAAAATGCACAGGGAACCAATAGTGATGGGAAGGAAACTGGGACTCAAATCAATGGAATGGACCAGAAGGAAGAAAGGAACAACCAAACAGAAAAGAACGAAGAAACAAGAATTCCAAAAAAATGAGAGGCTTAGGAACCTCCAGGATATCTTTAAACATTCCAACATCCAAATTATAGGAGTACCAGAAGGAGAACAGGAAGAGCAACAAGTGGAAAAGTTATCTGAACAAATAATAAAGGAGAACTTCCCCAATCTGGCAAAGGAAATAGACTTCCAGGAAGTCCAGGAAGCTCAGAGAGTCCCAAAAAAGTTGGATCCAAGGAGGAATACACCAAGGCACATCATAATTACATTAGCCAAGGTAAAAATGAAGGAGAGAATCCTAGAGGCAGCAAGAGATAAGGAGACAGTAACCTACAAAGGAGTTCCCATGAGACTGACAGCTGATTTCTCAAAAGAAACCTTGCAGGCAAGAAGGGGCTGGAAAGAAGTATTCCAAGTCATGAAAGGCAAGGACCTACATCCCAGATTGCTCTATCCAGCAAAGCTTTCATTTAGAATGGAAGGGCAGAGAAAGTGCTTCTCAGATAAGGTCCAGTTAAAGGAGTTCATCATCACCAAGCCTTTATTTTATGGAATGTTAAAGGGACTTATCTAAAAAAAAGAAGATAAAAAAACATGTATAGTAAAATGACAGCAAACTCACAATTATTAACAATCACACCTAAAACAAAGGCAAAACAAACTAAGCAAAGAACTAGAACAGGAACAGAACCACAGAAAGGGAGATCATATGGAGGGTTATCAACAGGGGAGTGGGAGGAGGAGAGAGGGGGAAAGGTACAGAGAATAAGTAGCATAGAAGGTAGGGAGAAAATAGAGGGAGGGCAAGAATAGTATGGGAAATGTAGAAGCTAAAGAACTTATGACACATGGACATGAACTGAAGAGGGGAATGTGGGTGGGAGAGGGTGTGCAGGGTGGAGGGGAATGAAGGGGGGAAATGGGACAACTGTAATAGCATAATCAAAATATATTTTTAAAAGTGTGGTTTTAGATAGCTTAAACTAGAGGCAGGAAAGTGGAACTATGGACTAGTAAAGGAAAAAATGCCCTTCTTACTGAATAATGTTAGTACAAAACTATGAATTTCAAACAGTATAACTTGGAAGTGTATGATTGAAACGATTGTGTTCTTAAGGAAGAATCATTGTGTGATAATAGCAGAAGAGCTCATGTTGGACCAATCCTCCCATTATTAGCAAATACAAACAAGTGAGTAAATATAAAATGCTATCTTGGTCCTCACCTGAGGACATGCTCACTGAATACTGATTTTAGAAGAGAAGGAAGGGAGAGAGAGAGGGAGAGAAACATTGATGTGCCCTGACTAGGAATCAAACCTATAACCTTTCAGTTTACAGGATGATGCACCAACAAACTGAACCACACTGGCCAGGGCAACACTGTCTTGCTTTAATTTTAAAAAATACATATGACTGTTCCAAGCAAAAAATTACATTATATCGTGAGATTTAACATACACAAATGTAACTAAAGGACAAGGGGGATATATAAGAACTTTACAGTTGAAAGGTCTTTATATTTTACATAATGTGGTATAAAACTAGTCCTAAATAGTTTGTGAAAAGTTAAGAATGCATACTATAACCCCTAGAGCAACCATTAAAAAGATGCAAATAAATATAGCTAAAAAGACAATAGAGAAATTAAAATGAAATTCTAAAAAATATTCAACTAGCACCCTCCTTCCCTAAAAGGACAGGAAAAAAGAATGAAGGGAAAAGAAAAAGGTGGAATAAAAGAAAATAGCAAATATTAAATGTAAATTCAGTCATATCAATAATTACATTAAAATGTTACTAGCCTAAAAATGTAATTGGACTAAACATTCCAACTACAAAGCAGAGAAAGAATTAAAAAAATAAAACCCATTTATCTGCCATTGAAAGAAAGGGATGGAAAAAGGTAGACCATGCAAACTACAGGCATACGAAGTCTGTAGTAATATCTAGAGTGCTGTATTAATGTCAGCTATAAACTTCAAAACAAGGAGTACACTAGAAATACAGAGTAATTTGCCTGACAGAGAATTTAAAGAAACAGTCATAAGGATGCTCACAAAACTTGAGAGAGGAATACAGGAACTCAGGGAGAACTTCAACAAAGAGAAATTATAGAAAAGAGCCAAGCAGAAGACAAAGAATACAATAACTGAAATGAGAAACACTAGAAGGAATCATCAGATTAGCTAACACAGAAGAATGGATCAGCAACCTAGAGGATAGACTAGTGGATATCACCCAATCAGAACAGTGAAAAAAAGAAAACCATCAGGATAGTTTAAGGGTAGATTGTGCTGTGATCTCTCAGGCAACATCAAGCACACAAACATTTGCAAAGTGAAGAGAGAGAGGAACAGAAACTTTATTTGAAGAAATGACTGAAAACTTTCCAAACCTGGGAGAGGAAACAGACTTTCACATCCAGGAAGCACAGAATCTGCCCCCACCCTCCACAAAAAGAACTCAGACACACATACCAAGACACACCAATTAAAATGGGAAAAGTTAGATAATTTTCAATGCAGCAAAGGAAAACAGCTAGTTACATGCTAAGTAAAGACCATAAGGCTATCAGCTGATTTCTCAGCAGCAACTATAGAGGCCAAAAGATAGTGGCAAGACATCTTTTTTTTTTTAAATATGGAATCAGACTATTTACTTTATAATGTAGCTTAAGTATATAAAAAACTGCAAATTCTTTTCTGAGCAGTCTCTCAGTTTTAATTTAGCATGGTTCTACATTTCACTCTAATAAATTAATTTTTTAATAGTTCAAGTACAGTTTCCCTTTTCACCCCACCATGTCCCCCTACCCCACCATCCCCACCTCCCACCCTTGAACCTATGCCCTTTGGCTTTGTGCATATGTCCTTTATACATGTTCCTTGATGGCCCTTCCCCTATTTTCCCTCATTATCCCCCACTCTCCTCCCCTCTGGTTACTGTCAGTTTGTTCTTTATTTCGATGTCTGGTTATATTTTGCTTGTTTGTTTTGTTGATTAGGTTCCACTTATAGGTGAGATCGTATGATATTTGTCTTTCACCACCTGGTTTTATTCACTTAGCATAATGCTCTCCAGTTCCATCCATGATGTTGCAAAGGGTAGGAATTCCTTCTTTCTTTCTGCTGCATAGTATTCCATTGTGTAAATGTACCATAGATTTTTGATCCACTCATTAGTGGTGGGAACTTAGGTTGCTTCCAGCACTTGGCTATTGTAAATTGTACTGCTATGAACATCGGGGTGCATAAGGGTCTTCTGAATTGGTATCTCGGGATTCTTAGGGCATACTCCCAGCAGTGGTACTGTTGCAGGACATCTTTAAAGTGCTGAAAGAAAGGAACCTACAACTCAGAATAATTTACCTGGCAAGGTTATCATTCAGAATTGAAGGATAGATATTAAGAGTTTCCCAGATAAGCAAAAACTGAGGGAGTTCATCATTATAACATTTCAACATTCACAAGAAATGTTAAGCAGAAAAGGTAAGGCCATACCAGAAATAAAATATGAAAAAGGAAAACATCTCACAAGTCAACCAATAAATACAGTGAATCACACATTTTATTTTTTGTCTCACCTGAAGACATCTTTTCATTGCTTTTGGATAGAGGAAGGGGGGAGAGAGAGAGAGAAAAACATTGATACCTTCTTGCACATTCCCCAACCAGAGATTGAACCTGCAACCAGGTATGTACCTTGACCAGGAATCAAATCTGCAGTCTTGGAGTCCATAGGATGATGCTCCAACCAAATGAGTCACACCAGCCAAGACCAAATCAGACATTTAAAAAGCTCCCACCAACCCTGGCTGGTGTGGCTTAGTGGATTGAGCACTGGCCTATGAACCAAGGGGTTGCTGGTTCCATTCCCAGTCGGGGCACATGCCTGGGTTGCAGGTCAGGTCCCCAGTGGGGGTGTGTGGGAGGCAACCACACAATGATGTTTCTGTCCCTCTCTCCTTCCCTTCCCCTCTCTAAAAAAGAATAGACAAAATCTTTTAAAAAGAAATAAATAAAAAGCTCCCACCAATGTTAAAAGACAAAAGTACCAAATCCAATCCAAAGTATAATAAGTAGTTAGGAGACACAAAAGATCTAAACAAAGATCTAAAAAAAATCTAACAAAGATCTAAAATATGATATCAGACACATAAAATGTGGAGGAGGGAGTAAGAATGTAGTCCTTTTAGAATGTATTTGAACTTATTTGAACTTAAATGCCTATCAGCTTAAAATAGAGTGCTACAGATACAGAATGATACACACAAAACTCATAGTAACCACAAACCAAAAACCTATAAAAGATACATAAAGAATAGAGAGGAACCCAAACAGAACACTAAGAAGAAAGGAACAGAAGCAAACTATAAAAACAACCAAAAAACAACCAAATGGCAATAAGTACATACTTAATAATTGCTTTATTTTTTTAATTTTTATTTTTATTGATTTTAAGAGAGAGAAAGAGAGACCTCAATCTGTTGTTCCACTTATTTATGCATTCATTGGTAGAGTCTTGTAAGTTTTCTGATGGGGGACTGAATCCACAACCTTGGCATATCAGGATGACATTAACAAACTGAGTTACCTGAACAGGCCCTCTAAAAAATTTTTATTTTACTCAATAATTACTTTATGGATTAAAGGCAAAACAAAGATATAGGGTTACTGAATGAATTAAAAACCATGACCCATTTGTATGCTGCTTACAAGAGACCTACTTCAACTTGAGATGTACAAGACTGAAAATGAAGGAATGGAAAAAGGTATTTCATGCAAACAGAAATGAAGAGAGCTGGGGAGCAAAACTCATATCAGACAAAATGTACTTTAAAACAAAGAATGTAAAAAAAGACAGCAACATTATATAATTATAAAGGGGTCAATCTAAGAAGAGGATATAACTCATAAATTTATATCTATGTACTCAATACAGGAGCACTTAAATATATAAAACAAATATTAATGGACATAAAGGCAGAAATTCACAGTAATATAAAAATAAGGAATTTTAATAACACATCAATGGATAGATCATTCAGACAGAAAATTGATAAGGAAATAATGGCCTTAAATGCCACATTGAGACAAGATCAACTTCACAGACATTTATAAACAGCATCCCCAAACTGCATAACACTACATTTTCTTGTCAGGTGCACATGGACCATTTTCCAGGATAAATAGCATATTAGGCCATAAAATGTGCTTCAATAAATTCATGAAGATTTAAATCATATCAAGCATCTTTTCTGACCACAAAGTCATGAAATTAGAAATCAACCACAGGAAGAAAACTGTAAAAAAGAAATATGTGGAGATTAAACTACATGCTACTAACCAACCAATGGATCAAAGAGGAAATTAAACAGGATATTAAGAACTACCTTGACACAAATGAAAATGAAAACACAAGTTTTCCAAATTTATGTGTGTAGCCAAAGCAGTTCTAAAGGGGAAGTTCATAGCTATACAGGCCTACCTCAAAAAAGAAAGAAATGAAAGAAAAGAAATCCCAAATAAACAAATATAACTTTATTCCTAAGGAACTAGAAAAGAAACAAAAATCAAAACCCAAAGTAAATAGGAGGAAGTAAATAATTAAGATCAGAGCAGAAATAAACCAAATAGAGATTAAAAAACAACAGAAAGTTCAATGAAACTAAGCTGGTTCCTTGAAAAGATAAACAAAATTGACAAACCTTTAGCCAAACTCATCAAAGAAAAAGAGAATCCAAATAAAATCATAAATGAAAAAAGTTATGCTGACACCACACAAGTACAAAGGATTACTAAATAATATTACCAACAATTATATGCCAACAAATTCATTAATCTAGAAGAAATTCATAAATTTCTAGAAGCACATAACCTTCCAAGACTGAACCAGATAGAAACAGAAAATTGAAACAGATTGATTACTAGCAATGAAATTGAAGTAGAAAAAAAAAAAACAAAAACAAAAACAAAAAACTCCCAACAAATAAAAGTCAGGGACCAGAAGGCTTCACAGGTTAATTCTACCAAACAAAGAATTAATGCCTATCCTTCTTACACTATTTCAAAAAATCAAAGAGAAAAAAATACTTTCAAATTCATTCTACAATGTCATCATTACCCTAATACCAAAACCAGACAAAGACATAACAAAAAAAGAAAATTATAGGCCAGTATTCCTGATGAACATAGATTTAAAAATTCTCAACAAAATATTAGCAAATGGGATTCAACAGCACATTAAAAGGATTATACACCATAACCAAGTGGGATTTATTCCAGGGATTCAAGGATGGATCCATATCCACAAATCAATTAATATGCATCACATTAACAGAATGATGGAAAAAAATCATATGATCATCTTAATGGGTGCAGAAAAAGTATTTGACAAAATCCAACATCCTTTCATGATAAAAATTCTCAACCAAGTGGGTATAGAAGGAGCATACCTCAACATAACAAAGGCCATTTATAGTGAATCCACAGCTAATATCATACTGTACTGAATGGTGGAAATGGAAAGATTTTCCTCTAATATCAGGAATAAGACAAGGATGCCTACTATCACCACTATTATTCAACATAGTATTGGAAGTCCACACCATAGAAATCAGATAAAAAGAAATAAAAGGCATCTAAATCAGAGAGGAGGAAGAAAACTTTCACTGTTTGCAGATGACATAATATCATACATAAAATCCCCTAAAGACTTCACCGAAAAACTATTAGAATAAATGAATTTGATAAAGTTGCAGGATACAAAGTCAATTTACAGAAATCTGCTGTGTTTCTATAAACCAACAACAAATCACCAGAAATTAAGGAAATAATCCCATTTGCAACTGCATAAAAAAATAAAATATCTAGGAATAAATTTAACTAAAGAGTTGAAAGACCTGTATTCTGAAAACTCTGAGACACTGAAGAAAGAAAAACACAAATAAATGGAAGGATATACCTTACTCATAGGTTATAAGGATTAATATTATTTAAATGTCTTTAGTACCCAAAGTAATATACAAATCAATGCAATCCCTATGAAAATACCAATGGCCTTGTTCTCAGAATGAAAACTAATCCTAAAATTTATATGGAACCACAAAAGACCCTGAATAGCCAAAGAAACCTTGAGAAAGAATAAAGTGGGAGATACCATACTTCCTGATTTGAAGCTAGACTACAGAGCTACAATAATCAGTTGGTACTGGCCAAAAAAAGGGCAGGGGGCAGATATACAGATGGACAGAAGAGAACAGAGAGCCCAGAAACAGATCCTCACGTACACAGTCAATTTACAACAAAGGAGGCAGAGTGTACAACGAGGTAAAGATGATCCTTCAATAAGTGGTGTTGGGAAAGCTGAACAGATACATATAAAAAAATGAAACTGGCACATTTTCTTACACTAAATAGAAACACAAATTCAAATGATTTAAAGACTTAAATGTAAGACCTGAAATTAGAAGAAAACATAGGCAGTAAATTCGCTGACATGTCTTACACCTTTTTGGATGTTTCCTTGGACAAGGGCAACTAAAGAAGAAATAAACAAATGGGACTACATCAAAGTAGAGTTTTTGCAAAGCAAAGGAAACCATCAACAGAATGAAAAAAAGAACACTGAAATGGAGAAGTTATTAGCAAATTATGTATCCCTTGAGAGGTTAATATTACATATATATATATATATATAAGGAACTCATCAACATAAATACCAACCCCCTACCCCCACAAACAATACCATTAAAAATGGGCTCAGTACCTGCATACACATTTCTCCAAAAACATACAGATGGCCAAGAGACATATGAAAAAACACTCATCATCACTAATCATCAGGGAAATACAAATCAAAACCACAATGAAATGTCGCCTGTCAGAATGGCTACCATCAGAAATAAATAACTAATGTTGGTGAGAATGTGGAGAAAAGGGAATCCTCATAAACTGTTGGTAGGATTATAAATTAGTGCAGCCACTATGGAAATCAGTATGCAGATTTCAAAAAAAAAATAGAAATAGGAGCTGTCATACCACCCAGCAATTCCACTTCTAGGTATTTTTCTGCATGTAACAAAAATACTAACTCAAAAAGACATATGCACCTCTATGATCACTGCAGCATTACTTACAATAGCCAAGATATAGAAGCAACCTTAGTCCTGGTCGGCGTAGCTCAGTGGATTGAGCATGGGCTGTGAACCAAAGTGTCGCAGGTTCGATTCCCAGTCAGGGTACATGCCTGGGTTGCAGGCCAGGACCCCCAGCAACCACACATTGATGTTTCTCTCTCTCTCTCTCTTTCTCCCTCCCTTCCCTCTCTAAAAAAAATAAAATAAATAAATAAAGAAAAAAAGAAGCAACCTTGGTGTCCATCAATAGATGAATGGGTAAAGGAGATGTGGTTGATAAATACAATGGGATATTACTCAGCAACAAAAAGAATAACAGCTCGCCATTTGCAGCAACATAGATGGACCTAGAGGGTATTACAGTTAAGTCAGATAAAGAGAAGTATCTGATTTTATTTGTAAAATCTTGAAAAACCCAAAATGAATGAATAAACAAAACAGAAACAGACCCACAGAAACAGAGAACAAGCCAAAGGGGAGCAGGGTGAGAGATGGCTGGACTTTACAATGAAAAAGAAGCGGGAGACACAGGATAGCATCATATATGGTAATCATGGAGATATTAGAGATAGCATCACACACAATAAGACAAAATTGAGTTTCTTGTCAGAGACATTGCAAATATTTGTATGATTCAGATAAACTTACTGGTTTCTTATTTTGATCTTATTCTTTGATTTTAAAATTGATGAAATGCAGACTTGTCTGAAACATGAACAAAGGGAAAATGAAGATTGATGGGGGAGCTAATGAAATAGAGCCCCATGAATTGTTTTAATTGTGACTTTAATTTTTTTAAAAGATTTTATTTATTTTTAGAGAGGGAAGGGAGGGAGATAGAGAGAGAGAGAAACATCAATGTGTGGTTGCTGGGGGTCATGGCCTGCAACCCAGGCATGTACCCTGACTGGGAATCGAACCTGCAGCACTTTGGTTCACAGCCCGTGCTCAATCCACTGAGCTACGCCAGCCAGGGCTTGAGACTTTAATTTTTTAAAGATTTTAATTTTTATTTTGAGAGAGAGGAGAGGGGAGGGAGAAAGAGAGGGAGAGAAACATCAATGTGTGGATGCCTCTCCAACACCCCCTGCTGGGGGCCTGGTCTGCAACCCAGGCATATGCCCTGACTGGGAATTGAACTTATTGTAAGCTTTAACTAATGATAGTTATTAGTATTTAACCAATAAGGACAAATATCCCCAGGGAGATAAGCTGTGTTTGTGCTCTGGAAGACTAAATATTGTTAAGGTGAAAATTCTTCCCAAACTGGTGTATGAGTATAAACTCCTATCATTATCACAGTAGGTTGTGGGGTAGAAATTAACAAGCTGGTTCTAAGATGTCATGGAAATACAAAAGGACCTGGAACATCCAAGGCAATCTTGAACAAAACTGGACTTACACTAACTACCTCGCTTCAAGACTTACCCAGGCCCTGATTGGGTAGCTCAACTGTTTAGAGCATCATCCCAATACACCAAGGTTGTGGGTTTGGTCTCCAGTCAGGGCGCATATAAGAATCAACCAATGAATGCATCAATAAGTGGAACAACAAAATTGATGATTTTTCTCTCTCTCCCCTTTCCCCTCTCTCTACAAATCAATAAAGAAAACACTTTTTTAAAGACTTAAACTTAATAGTAATCATGTGGTACTGGCATTGGGATAGACACATAGATCAATAAAACAGAACAGACTCCATACTTACAAAGTCATTTGATTTTTGATAAAGGCATCAAAGTGACACAATGGGAAAAGTAAATTTTTTTTTAAACAATGGTGCTGAAAACAACTGGATACCTGTGTAGAAAAAAATTAATCTGACCCAAGACTAACTCCATGTACAAAATAACTCGAGTTCATTCTAGACCTGAAGGTACAACCTAACATTATGAAGTTCTAGAAGAAAGTATGAGACTGTATTCATGACAAGGAGTTTCTTAGGACACAGAAGACCAATAAAACATGAAGAAAGTATCAGTCTATAAACTGGGAACACATGCTGGGAGAATATGGTCACAAGATATGTATGACAAAGGATTTATATCCATAATATATGATGAACTCCTACAATTCAAGAATAAAAACACTAAGACAACAACATATATAAAATGTCCCAGTTGAAAAAAAAAGTAGGCAAAAAACTTGAGCACTTCATAGAAATAGCCAAATAGCCAACAAACATGTAAAAATGGGCTCTTCATTCATCATCGGGGAAATGCAAAATAAAACCACAATGAAATACCACTAATGCACCCATCATATGGCTGAAATTAATCATGGAAAACTCCAAATGTTGGCACAAATGAGAAGCACTCGAACTATCACTGATCAGTGGTAGGCATAAAATGGTCCAACTACTTTTGAGAAAGGTCCAGTCCATGGCCTATCCCAAAATATATATTTATCCCAGTAATCCCACACCTATGAATTTTTACACAAGAGAAATGAGAATGTTTACGAAGACTTGTTGATAGTCTTGTTGATAGCCTCCACTGGGGCCATTATTCATAAAGGCCCCAAAGTGGAGAACACTGTATTCATGGTAGAATACTAGTTAGCTAGCTACAAAAAGCAACAAACTACTTGGAACAACATAGACTAATATCACAAACTTTATGCTGAATGAACAGGGCTTTATACAGAGGACTAAATACTTTGATTCCATTTTTATGAAGTTCCAAAGCAGGCAAAACTAATTTATGGTGAAAAAATAAATAACACACTGCTTTGGGGGTTAGGAGAGGGGCTAAGGATGACTTGAAAGTGGCAAGAGGTGACAGAAACATTACGTATCTGACAGGCATTTGGATTAGGTAGGTATATGCATTTTTCAAAACTTAGCAAATGGTACTTAAAATGTTGTTTCACTGCCGTGAAAATTTTTGCCTGAAAAAAGACCAAAAAAAAAAAAAAGTGAAATGGTCATTGTGGCAGCTTTTCAATGATTTAAAATAGTTCCCGAATTCCAGGAAATACCCTGTTCCATTTAATAATAGTAAATGACAATTATCAAACTTTAATTATGTGCCATGTGCTGTGGTAATTATCTTGCACATCATTCTCCTTCACTCATCAAGAGCCCTGTGAGGGTAGGGACCACTATTAACCCGTTTTACAGATGAGGAAAGTGAAGCTCAGTAAGGCGAACAGGTCCAATGTCATACAGTACTTACCATCTCAAAACCCTGAACAGATTTTGGATTTCTACTGATGAACAATTACCCTCGCCCCACTCAACCTGACAGAGAAACTGCAAACTGAATCTGCGTGACAAGACTTTACTGATTTTTCTCATCTCCTGAAAATTTTTTTGTGTTGTAGCTTCTCCCCGCCCCCCACCCCACCCAGTGTTAAGTGAACTTCAAGCCAGTGGAAGAGTGTTTAGAACATTTTTAGGAAGGCTCAGTTTTCAGCAGCTAATCTTTCTAGTTCAGTGAATTTTCAAACTTTTCTTCATGTCAAATCGTATGTGAAAACCTTTGTAAAATATAGTTCAAAGCGAAGGGCGGAGGGGCTGGACACCCTGCCTTTCCCGCTCACTTCTGCATGAGCTGCCAGAGGTGATGGTCACCCAAATACCCAGGTGCTCACGCAGGCATGTATGAAGTTCTACTACACGATATTCGTAACACCCCTGTATGGGACTTTGATATTTTTTGTGATGACCACCAAACTGACTTAGCAACTATTCAAAACCCATCTTTTGAAAAACACTGCTCTACGGTGTATGCTGACTACACTTGCTTGATTAGTCTTTGCTGACATCACCAGTGAAAACTGGAGAACTCTCTGGAAATATACTGATTTCAGGGCCTGAGCAGATGCAACTTAGAGGCCAACTGAGAACAAGGTCCCACGGAGAACACTGCAGGACTCTCCAAATGTTCTCAGGTTTAGACACAAATGATGGCTTGTCCCAGTTCTTCTTGGGATTATAAAAACCTCATTTAATTCTAATAAAAATAGGCTGTAATGTTGGTAATTAATGATTTTTAATTGAGGTTGGGGGCAGATCCTGTGGTAGCAGAGAGATTTTCTTTAAAAAGCTACTTGTTTTGAATTTAAAGCTGCGTAGTTCTCTAGGCTTAAATGATGAAAAAAAGTTACTTTTGACACAGAGGGGAAGAAACAAGGGTGTGAGGCCGGAGCGCCGAATGCATCCCAACTGGGGACTGCTCTCGCAACCCAGGCATGTGCCCTGACCTGGAATTGAGGTGGTGACCTTTTGGCTTGGGGGATGATGTCCAACCATTAGAGCCACACCGGCCAGGGCTAGATTTAGGTTTTCTTTGAAAGAGTAATCAAGCCTTCTCTTCTTACCCAAAGTAGGGGAGGAGAGGCCATAAATGAAGAACTTGAGCTACACCTGAGGTTCCAGAAGTTGTTGCTGTGAGCTGGTGTGAACCCACTGCTCTGCCACCAGCTGCCGAGTCGAGCCTGCTCTTTGAACAAACCGAGAAGGCTCACCATCCCTTCCAACTGCTGTTTTGTGCTGGATTAGCTACTTGATACTAGTATCTTCTGTCACTTTAAAACACAGAGGACAGACCTGTAGTTCAGGCTCAGTGTGAGGGACTGTCCAGCCAGTGGTGGGGAAGGCAAGATGATCCAACACCTCTCAAAAGCAGAGTAACATAGACTCACAAGTCAAAGATGAAATGACTTCTACTGCATCTGGCTCCAGAATGAGAGAACAAAATAAACTGCAAACAGACTTAGGATTCCTGAAATGTAATTGTTTTTAATATATTTAAAAGCACATAGAAGTCTCCTTGATTTATAAAAAAAATAAATACGTGACATGACCAATATCTTCATGATCCTGGGGCTCTTAATGAGGTCAAACTCTGTAATGGATGTGACGTGTCCACGTAAAACACACACGGCCAGTCACACACAGAGGCACATTCCAGTTGTAAATGCAGATTCCTCCACGGACCAGCATGAACAAAGAGCAGTCTTCTGCTGGAGAAAGTATGTCCAGAGCTGGGCAATGAGGTTAGGCAGGCCCAGGAGTCTCTGACCAGCTGGCATACAATCTAAGAGTCAGGGCAGGAGGGCCACCCTGCAGGTCGGCCAGGCTTCTAAACCCACGCAGGACGGCCGGTTCCCTCCCTGGGCCCCAGGCTCCCACCTCACTGCAACGATGAAGCACAGAGGGGAAGGATTTTGTCCTTACTTGTGGCTCTGTCTTATGTTTGAGACAAGACTGAGAAGATATGCTCATTAAGTATTTTCATTATAGCGCTGAATGGAACTCATGACCCTGACCTCGAGCACTGAGTGGACAGGGAACTGGAGAAACTTGCACTGGCCGTCACTAGACATGGTGAGGGAGCATGCACTTCTGCAGGGGGCAGGAGGGAGGGGCTCTTCCCAGCTGCAATGCGCTTCAGGGTGAAGAAGTTTGGCCTAAAATACTTGAGAATGCTGCATAAACTGGGGATATGGGAATCAGGTTTTAGCCCTGTAACACACAACATAAAAAATCAAAATCCAGTCTCATTAGTAGATAAATTTTGATTAAAACCTGAAATGTTTTTGTGTAATTGTCAACAGGTTGGAATGTATCTGATACAGTTTAATCTGCTGTTGTGTCTTTGGCTGTCTTTGATTTAAATCTAGGAACTGTTCTGATGCTTTGATCCAATTTTCCAAATCGCTTAATTCCTGTATTCTTAAATTTGCTAGTTCTCCTTCGGAAAAATTATTCACAATTACCTTCCTAATAGTGAAGGTGTACTTCTGAATAGAAGAGACCTTCAGCGGAAATGGCATCTCCGAGGCCCACAGTCCGAACAGGATCTTTGCACACCAGTACCGGTGTGAAGTGGAAGGACACCCCCTCCCTGCGCCACTCCACCACTGGCTCATCGGGGTTGAGGACAACCCTGGAGCCTGCCTCTGAGTGAGAAGTCAGGAACTCCTGCGGTGCCCTCAGGGACACTCGGCTGGTGTCAATGGCTTCTGTTGCGCAGGCCTGTGTCCCTGCCACACGAGCTCCTGCAGCCACAGCAGCCAGCTGGTTGGCCCAGTGTCCATCCACAGTGACCAGGATGTGGTAGACCAGTGTGTGGAAGTGGATCCTGGTGAGGTCTGAAGCTCTGCTTTTACTCTTCCCATGTTCCTTCAAGATCCAAAACAGGATGTCGCTGACCATGCCCACATCAGGGACACCATTCCAAGAAGACAGAGAAGAGTGAGGTCCAGCTGCCGACTGGCTGAGAAATAACAGCTCCTGTTCATTCAGCCCCAGGGAAGTCACCACGTGAAAGACCTGCTAACAAAAACAAAATGACATCATTCTGATTCACATCAGGAAGGTATCTTAGGACATAGCCAATGACTAAAGTCAGGGAAGGAAGGCAGGATGGATGATTTCTCCCTTACAAGACTCCCTGCCTCTAAAGGCTGTGGTGGAGAAGTAACAGATCAAAGGTCACTGTTCTCACTATTACCTCCACCTGCACCTTCATTATCACTCGGGATAAACAGCGAAGTTGCAGTCACACTGTCTTAGATCCAGTCTTTTGCTATCTGCCATTCATTACAAGACAAAGGGCAGAGGTATACCTGTGTTGTATTTCTTCTCATGGTGCCTATGTAATGATATTTAAGAAATGAGTTTGTCTGCATACACAGCAGACCCTCTTGCCATTGATCAGATGTAACTCTCAGCCCCCGAATGTCAGCAGGCGTCACGCCAGTAAAGTGCAGAAAGCCCTAGCAGCACGCAGTCAGGGTCACAATACCAAGCTGTGTGTGTGACAATACCGAGGAGCAAGAACAGTTTCAGGTGAGAGCTACACTTTTGGGCAGGTGTCGGTGAGGAAAACATTCAGTAATAACACTGTATGAGAAAGGGAACTACACAAGAGCCATTGAGCTTGTTTTCTTTCTTTTAATTAAAAAAATTTATTTTTTTAAAACTACAGTTGATGTACATTATATTAGTTCCAGGTGTACAACCACATGATTAGGCATATATAACTTACTAAATGATCACCCCAATAAATCTAATACCCATTTGACACTAGTTATTAGAATACTATTGACTCTGTTTCCTATGCTATACTTTACATCCCCGTGATTATTCTCTAACTACCGATTTGTACTTAATCCCATCCCCTTTTTCATCCATCCCACCAACCACCCTCCCATCTGGCAACCGTCAAAATGTTCTGAGCCTGTTTCTATTATGCTTTTTAAAAATTACTTTTTATTTATCCACTTTAGAGATAGGGAGGGAGGGGGAGAGAGGCACAGAGGAAAGGCGGAGAGGGAGGGAGGAGAAACATCTGTTGTTCCACTCACGTATGCATCTACTGATTTTCATGTGTGCCACAACCCTGATTTATTGTGGTGATGATCTAACTAGCTGAGCTATCCAGCCAGGGCTGTTTTGCTTTTTTATTTCTTTTAGATTCCACATATAAGTAAAATCATCTGACACTTGTCTTTCTCTATCTGACTTATTTCACTTAGTATAATACCCTCTATGTCCATCCACGTTGTTGCAGATGACAAGATTTCCTTTTTTATGGTTGAACCATATTCTGTTATATATATGAATCACTTCTTCTTTACCCACTCATCTACTGATGGGCACCTGGGCTGCTTCCATATCGTGGCCATTGTAAATAATGCCGCAACAAACATATGGATGTATATGTTTTTTCGATTTAGTGTTTTGTTTTCTTTGGGCAAACACCCAGAAGTGGAGCTGCTGGTTTCTTGTCTGTCTGTTATATCCTTTGTTTTAGAGTCCATTTTGTCTGGTATAAGTATTGCTACCTCAGCTGTTTGTTTGCTTCCATTTTAATGAAGTATCTTTTTCTATCCCTCCACTTTCAGTCTGTCTTTTGATCTGAAGTGTGTCTGTTATAGACAGCATAGGTAAGGGTCTTGTTTTGTTACTCATTCAGTCACCTTATGCCTTTTGATTGGAGCATTTAAAGCAATTGTTGATATGAATTTATTGTCCACTCATTATTCACATTGTTGATGTTTCTTCTTCTTAAAGAAGACCCGTTGAAACTTCTTACAATACTGGTTTGGTGGTAATGAACTCCTTTACTTTTTTCTTATCTGGGAAGCTCTTTATCTGCCCTTTGATTTGAAATGATAGCTTTGCTAAGTAAGGTCCTCGCTTTTCATCACTTTGAAAATTTCTTGCCACTCCTTCTGGCCTTGCAGTTTCTGTTAAGAAATTGAGCTGACAGTCTTATGGGAGCTCCCTTGTAGGCAACTAACTGCTTTTCTCTTACTGGTTTAAAGATTCTCTCTGTCATTAACCTTTGGCATTTTAATTTTGATGTGCCTTGGAGTGGTCCTCTTTAGAGGGGTTCATCTTGTTTGGGACTCTGTGCTTCCTGGGCTGGTATGTCTATTTCTTTCGCAAAGTTAGAGAAGTTTTCTGTCATTATTTCTTCAAATGGGTTTTTGATCCCTAGCTCTCTCTTCCACTTCTGGTACCCCAATAATGTAAATGTTGTTACACTTAATGTTGTCCCAGAGGCCCTTTAAACTATCCTCATTTTTAAAATTCTTTTTTCCTTTTGCTGTTCTGACTGGGTGTGTTTTCTGCTTCCTTATACTCCAAACTGCTGATTTGATTCTTGGCTTCATTTACTCTACCATTGATTCCCTGTAAGACATTGTTTTAGTTACTATAGCCTTCATTTCTGACTGGTTCTTTTTTTATGGTTTTCATGGCCCTTTTTATGCTGTTGAAGTTCTAAGTTCCTTGAGAGTCCTTATTATTGTTTTGAACTCTGTTTTTGGTAGTTTGCTTGCTTCCATTTCATTAAGTTTTTTTTCCTCCTGGAGATTTCTCCTGTTCTTTCATTAGGGACCTGTTTCTTTATCTCATTTTGGCTGCTTCCCTGTTTGTCTCTAAGTAACAGGTAGAGCTGCTATGACTCCCAGACATGGTAGAGTAGCCTTATGTAGTTGCTGTCCTATAGGGCCCAGTGGCACAGCCTCCCTGACCACTTAGCTAGGTGTTCCGGGTACGCCTCACGTGAGCTGTGTGTACTATCTTATTATTGCCATGTCACTGGGAGGGATTAATCCCTAGGCTGACTGGTTGCAAGGACCAGCTGCAATTACAGCAGAGGAACTGCTGTGCAGGGCCCCAACCCCATGGAGTTGGACTCACTTCACTGGGGCTTGGTGCCTGCCAAGTCTGCCCCCCTTGAGCATGTCACACATGGAGGTGGTTGGGTTGTAATCCACTGTGGTCTGAAGCTGTCCACCAGATGCACTGGCTCTGGGGCCTCCTGGGAGGTACAAGGTCAGCCACTGCCTGTGCCCTGCCCAGGGCCACCTGGCATGAGTTACAGAGCAGCCTGCAAATGGCAGCTACTTGTGCTGTGCTGGAGGTGCTCAGAAGACGCCAAGTTACTAAGCTTGGCTCCTGCTAGTGCCAGATACAGGGCCACTTAGCAAGAGGTATGGGTATGCACAGGCCAAATACTGCTTGTTTGAGACATTTTAGAAAAGCCCAAAGCATGAGCCAAGAGAGGCTGTTTGTATGGACAAGCTACTGGGAACAGCTTGGGTAGGTCCACAAGTTTGGTCGGGCAGGGACTCGGGTAGTCACCAGGTGGGGCTACCAGTGTTATCCAGGTTGAATGAGACAGATACAGTGCCCACCTGCCAGCTCTGAGGGGAGCGCTTGTCAAAGGAACAGCAGTGCTTACCAGCACTTCTGAGAGAAAGCTGTCACTCCTCATATGTCCCCGGTGCATTTCAAGGTGCTGCCTCAGCACTGGAGCTCAGAGTGAGTCTGAGTAACTTCGTGTGTTTGTGGGCCCTTAAAGAGGGGCACCTGGGACTCAGAAGCCCTCCATCTCATTCAACCACAATTCCCACTGGTCTTTACAGCCAGAAGTTATGGGGACTTCCTTTCCTGGCATTCAAGCCCTGGACTGGGGGTTCTGATGTAGGACTGGGACCCCTCACTCCTTAGGGGGGCCTCCATGGTCAAGATACTCCTCTCAATATTTAAGCCACATGTGGGGCCAGCCTGTACCATGCCTCCAAGCCTCCTATCTGTCTCAATGTGGTTTCTTCTTTATATCCTTAGTTGTAGGACTTCCATTAAGCCAGATTTCAGGTGGTTCTGAGTGATGGCTGTTCCGTAATTTAGTTGTAATTCTGATGTAGTTGTGGGTGGTTCTCAGTACCGTGTTGACTTACAAAGTGATCTTGACTGGACTTCTCTGTGCAGCCTGTTTTCTGCACAGAGGTTTAAAGGGAACCACTACGTCCACCTCACTTTCTTACTGATTAGCACTTTCCTCCTTAGGGCTAGAGAAGTGCATATAAGGTGAATGTTAGAGCAAGAGAGATGAGCCCCTGTATGTGTGCAGGCGTGTAGGCGCAGGTAGGTGCACGCACGCGCGTGTGTATGCATTTATATTTAATTAAAAAATCAATGGCCTGTACTTTTGCTAGTGTAACAGCACTTCCATTTACTGCATGTTCTTTGCTGGGCATTGAACTATTGGCTTTATTTCACTCAATTCTTACTGTAACCCTTGAGGGAGGGAGGGTCTCAGAGATTGCCTCCATTTTACTGATAAGGGGTCTGAGGAGAAGTTAAGTAGACAGTTACAGAGAAAATGAAATAAAAATCACTTGCTTTTAAAAAGTGAAAAGATAACCTCCCAAACAGAAATAACCTCCCAAGTAAAAACTATACTGAAAAACACCAAGACTGAGCCCTAAAGTGAAACATGCATTTTGGGGGCTAATGACGTGTCAGTGTGGGTTCACTGCCTGTACCAAGTGTCCCACTGTGGTGCCGCAGGTGTGCATAGCAGGGCGTCTGGGGGCCTGTGGATAGAAGGTAGGTGGGAACTCTCTACATTCTGCTCATTTTGCTGTGAACCTAAAACTGCCCTAAAAAGTAAAGTCTTTTTAAACAAATTATTCCAGTGCTCACTTTGGCAGCACATATGCTAAAAATGGGACAATACAGAGAAGATTAGCATGGCCCCTGGGCAAGGACGACAAGCAAATTTTTAAAGCATTCCATATTTTTGGAAACAAAGGAAAAATACACAAGTGGGACAACATCAGATTAAAAAGCTTCTGCACAGCTAGCTAAAGAAACCATCAAAATGAAAAGGTATCCCATTGTATGGGAAAACATATCTGCTAATGACAGATCAGATAAGGGTTTAATTTTCAAAATATATAAAGAACTCATACGATTCAACACCAGGAAGACAAACAACCCAATTAAAAAATGAGCAAATGATCTGAATATTTCTCCAAGAAGGACACACAGAGGGCCCAGAGACATATGAAAAGATGCTCAACATCACTAGCCATCAGAGAGATGCAAATTAAAACCACAATGAGATATCCCTGGTCACACTGGCCATTGTTAATAAATCAACAAACAACAAGTGCTAGTGAAGGTATGAAGAGAGGGGACCCTTGTGCACTGTTGGTTGGGAATGCACATTGGTGCAGCCACTGTGGAAAACAGTATGGAACTTCCTCAAAAAATTAAAAATGGAACTGCCTTTTGACCCAGCAATTCCACTTTTGGGAACATATCCTAAAAATCCTGAAACACCAATTCAAAAAATATATATACCCCTATGAATGTAGCAGTGTTATTTTCAATCGCCAAGGGCTGGAAACAGCCTAAGTGCCCATCACTAGATCAGTAGATCAAAAAGCTGCGGTGCATTTACATAATAGAATACTACACAGTAAAAAAAGAAACAAAACAAAACAAAGCTCTAACCTTTTGAGACAGCATGGATGGACCTGGAGAGTATTATGCTAAATGAAATAAGCCAGTCAGTCAAAGACAAGTACCAAATGATCTCACTTACACGTGGAAGCTAACAAACAAAATAGTATCAGACACATAGAGACGTGGAAGAGACTGACCATTTTAAGTGGAGAAGTGGGGACTGGCTGTAAGAAGGTGAAGGGAGTAGCTAAAGAACATATATGCATGCATGACCCATGGATATGGACAATGGTGTGGATTGCCTGAGGCGGTGAGGAGGACTAGGTGGAAAGGGGTAAAGGAGGGAAAAATTGGGACAACTGTAATAGCATAAACAAAAAAATATTTTTAAAAAGAATATTTCATAGTATTAGAATTAGAAAAAATAAGTAAATAGAACAACTATTATGTATTACCACTTTTCACCTGTAGGATTACTAACAAAATACATGTTTTTAATCATTTTGGTTTCAAGGAAATGAGGAAATAATAAGCACTTGTACGGAAGTTTAGTAGAATTAGTATAATTCTGATGGAGGGCAATTTGGACATCTCAATCTTACAAATGCCTTTTCGGCTCCAATCCAGCTAATCTTACTTCTGAGAATTTATCATACACATGTACTTGCTAATGGGAAAAATACAGTCATGGATTTAGAAGTGACACAGATGTATTTAGAAGTTACTGGTGGCAGCACTGTATGGAACAGCAAAGGGACATCACACCAAATGCCCATCAAGAGGATTTAGGTTCAATAAACTGAGATGATCCACATTCCTTTTAACCATGTGGCTATGAAATGACAAAGGGTCCTCTCCAAGTGATGATACAAAAAGATCTCCAAAATCTACTTGGGAGCATTTGAGATCTTGCTCCCTAGCATATGCTATCCATTTGGCTCAAATAGACTCTTAAAAAATTAAAAAAAAAAAAAAAAGTCCACTTAGTGAAAAAGAGCAAAAATGCAGAACAGTATATTCAATATACTCGAGACTCTCAGAGATTCCTGGACTTCCTGAACTTCCTGAAAGTCTATTTCCTTTGCCAGATTGGGGAAGTTTTCCTTCATTATTTTTTCAAGTTAAGTTTTCAATTTCTTGCTTTTCCACTTCTCCTTCTGGTACCTCTATGATTTGGATGTTGAACGTTTAAAGTTGTCCCAGAGGTTCCTAAGCCTTTTCATTTTTTTGATTTGCTTCTTCATTCTGTTCTGGTTGAATGTTTCTTTCTTCCTTCTGCTCCAAACCATTGATTTGAGTCCCGATTTCCTTCCCTTCACTGTTGGTTCCCTGTATGTTTTTCTTTTTTCTCTATTTTGCATAGCTTTCACTTTTTTTCTCTATTTTGTGACCACACTCAACCATTTCTGTGAGCATCCTGATTACCAGTGTTTTGAACTGTGCATCTGATAGGTTGGCTATCTCTTCATCACTTAGTTCTATTTTTGGAGTTTTGATCTGTTCTTTCATTTGGGCCATATTTCTTTCTCAGCACACCTATTACATTGCAAGGGGCAAAGCCTTAGGTATTTGCCAGGGCAGAGCAACCCTTGTTGCTGCGTTGTCACACTGTATGTGAAGGAGGTGTCTGAGAGGGAGCTATGCTGCTTGCTTGGCTCTTAGCCAGCTTTCAGTCAGTTGTCCTGCTACCCACAAGCAAATTGGGCTGACCAGATGCTGATTCCCCAGGGGGTGGGTTTGTTATATTATGGGACCCTGTGGGTCTCTCCAACAAACTCTCTGGTGAGCCTGGGAGGTCTCCTGCATAACTGGGAGTTTATCTACATGCAAATATGGGACTGCCTGGTCTGCTAGCCACAGCCTTGCTTGCACATCCTCTCTGCCTTGGCTGCCCGTCTCAGCCCCTCCTATCAGTCTGAATGAATGTTTCTTCTTTAACTCCTTGGTTGTCAGACTTCCATACAGCTCATTTTCTGGCACTTCTGGTTGTTGGGTGTTTTTAAATTTGTTGTTGTCCTTCTTTTGGTTGTGTGAGGAGGCAAAGTGTATCTACCTACGCCTCCACCTTGGCTGGAAGTTCCTATATTTGCATATATATGTACATAGTAACACTGGAGGGATACAAATGAAACTAAGATTACTAACAGTAGGTACAGGTGGCAGGAAAAAGGGAGAGTGACTTCATTGTATAGCTTTTAATAGGAATATTACCCATTAAAAAGATTAAATAATAATAAAATGGAAAGTTAATTAACTCCCCTAATTTCATAAAGTTAGCCAGAAGCAAAGCCAGCAGCAAAGCCAGCATTCCAACCCAGGTTCCCCAAGTCTGCGTCCTAAGCATCACCCTCCCTGATTCAGCTCAACACTGCTGCTGCCCCAAGGCAGGAGTTGAACATGGCATGCCTGCTGGTGTGGGAGTGAAGCTCTCCCAGTTTCCTTTCTCTGAACTCTTGATGTTCAGTTGAAAGCAGCTGAGAGGGCTTTTAGTTTTCCCCTTTGAGTTCCACTGTAGACCGTTCACCCCAACTTTCCCATTCCAGAAGAAGAAACAGCCCATGAACCCATTGATACACTGCCATATTTCTAACCTAGAAGGAGATTTTGCTTCATAACAGTTCTGGTTTCTTATTTCAATCTCTAAGGACATAGGTTTCTTATTTCATCTCTAAGGAGTGGCATGACAGCCATACCTCAGTAATCTGGCTCCTGAGCCCAAAGAGCTGGTCCTGCTGGACAAAGGCACATCTCTGCAAGTCCCCATGAGAGTCAGGGCCGAAGAGGGCCCCATGTGCCACCCACGTGGTTACCTGATGCACAATGCTGCTCATGAGCTCCCTATTAGTCATACTGGCCAGTTCTAGGTGAATTGGAATACCAGCTGGGATGTCAGAAATGGAGGTCACAACCTGCAAGAAGAGGATAGCATTGCCATTAGATAAGAAGTCAGGCATGAGGAAAAAAAGATCAGGCCCTAAGAAGCAATGGGTACTGTCGCTGTCTTCTTTGCATCCTCATGAAAGCTCCCAGCCACTTAGGCTTCCACAGCGTCTGTGGATGAGGGATGCTTTTCCCAACAGGGACACCTAGGCTCTGCAGGGAGGCACTGTGTTACAGACTCAGAGAGCACAAAGGACTGCCACCTGTGTGTTCATGTAGTCAACCTGGTCCTGGGGATCTAAAGTGAGCAGATGGCTTCAAATGCTGTTTGAATCTGTAGCAACAGCTGATGAGAAGTGAGATGACACAAACACCACAAAGGACACAAACTACAGACACTGCAGCTTTCAGTCATTCAGTTTAGCACGGTATACAGAAGCTCAGGCAGGAAGATGTTCTGACCTGTTCCACTCAAGCTGCCGCCTGTGTCTGCAAGAATACCGTGAGGTGCCTCCCTGGAGCAGAAGGCAAGTTCAGAGCCAGCTGCCATGCTATGTCCTGGGGAGGTCAGGACTGAGGACAAGGCAGCATCAGCTGCAGAGGGCAGAAGGCAGGATTCTGAAGAAACACACTAGCTGAGATCTGTGCAATTCTTTAACAGTGCTGTTACCTCCAAGAGTCTCTTCCTCTGGAGCTCCTTGCTTTGTCCCTCCATCATGTGCAATCCAGAAAGGACCACCAGGTCTGGCTGAAACTCCTCCAGGCTAGACACAAACACCTCCAGCATACTCATGGCCCCGTTGGAGAGGTCGTGGGAGAAGATGAATCGGTTGGCATGGGGAGCTTTTAACTGGCCCCACTCCTCCCCTAGAAAAGCCCAGTCAACACAATGGGAAGAAAAGGAAGAGGCTTTAAGTCTCCTAGCTATAGGGGGCTTGCAGGGGCCCCAGTGAAGCCTTTGCTCTGGGCAGGCTGGCTTCTGGCTGAGTGGAACCTCGCTACAATGGCCTTGTATAAGCATTACACTACATCCAGGGAGACAGTTGTCAGTAATGAAATACACCAAAGAAAACCCAAACCCCAACCCAACAAAAACACAGAGACACAGTATGGGTGCTATGTGCCTTTGTCAAAGGGCTGGCAGTTAGCTCCCGTCAAGTCTCAGGAAAGCTCTGCTGATCACTGAGCTTTTCAAACACAGGATACCTGTGTCCTTTCCCAGTTACAGAGCAGCAGCATGACGTCCAAATGCCAGCACAGAGTGCATACAAGTGTGTCTCCGTATACAGCAATGCTGCCTTTCTCTGTCTTCACCTCACAGCATTGCCCAGAGCATCTTTCACTTAGGTGGGGCCTAAGGGGGCTGACATTTCAAGAGTCAAGCTGACTTCACTCCCTCCTCCCTCCCAGTGTTGTCCAGGCACTCAGTCCAGAAGGTAAGGGCATCTGGCTGCTCTAACAACCTCTGAGTGAGCTACTGTGGAATAATGACTGTTCAAGACCAAGTTTAAGTGCTACTTCCTTCCTGAATGGTTTCTGACTGCTCCAGCCTGAGGTACACTTTCACCACTCTAAGCATCCACAGAGATTTTCCTTTCCATGGTTTGTGACAATCACTGTGCTTTGAGTTATCTCTTCTATTTTGAACTAGTCAAACCTATATATCGTTGCTTAACTTTTCACACATTTGGGCTGTATTTCCTGAACAGATTGCCAGCTCTTTCAAAGGAACACTACATGTCTGGTTCCCATAGCATTTGTCACAGCCCCCGCACAGGGAGTTAGATCCATCCTCGGGTAGGTCTGCTGGCAGGAGGAGAATTCTGTGCTCATCTATAGGACTGGCTCTCAGCACTGGCCATGCATCAGAATTCCCTAGGAAACCTTGCTTTAAATGTACAGGTGTTTGGCCCTGGCCAGTGGACTGAGTGCCAGCCTGTGAACCAAAGGGTCGATGGTTAGATTCCCAGTCAGGGCACGTGTCTGGGTTGTGCCAGGTCCCCATTAGGGGGCGTGCAAGAGGCAATCACACATTTATGTTTCTCTCCCTCCCTTCTCCCCCCTCTAAAAAATAAATAAAATCTTTAAAACAAAACAAACAAACAAAAAAAGAATCAACCAATGAATGCATCAGTAAGTGGAACAAAAACCAGGGTTTCTCTTCCTCCCTCTCTCTAAAATCAATAAATACAAAAAAATTTAAAAGTACAGGTGGCCAGGTCCCATTGCTGAGGATTCTGATGTGCAACAGGTGGAGAACTAACTGATTAAGCCTCCACAAGCTGCCCAGTACCTGAGAGGAGTGTGAGTCCTAAAGCAGGGAAGATGAAAGAGGCTCTCTCCAAGCTCACTTGGTGAAGCCTTTTTATCAGCGGCTTTACCACACAGAGCTCACCTTCTTGTCCACAATGGGGCTGGGAGAAGCAGGTGACCACCAGCACGGGCACTCCGGGGCAAGGACTTACACTGCAGGTTTACATGTTTTCCCTCTACATGAGGGGTTCACCCCATTTATAAAATGCAAGCTCATACACTGAAACTTAGTATAAAAATTTGGTTTCTATTATTGGATTGGCCAAAAGTTCTGTTAAAATTTTTCTGTTAAAGTAAGACACATTTTTCATTTTCACTAATAACTTTATTGATTTGGATATTTTGAATATATTGGCTTTCTCCTGCTATTGGCTTCTAGTGGGTAGAGGCCAGGGGCGCTGCTATCATCTTCCAATGCGTAAGAATTGGAAGCCTCACAGCAAAGAATTACTTGGCAAAATGTCAATAGTACCAACAAACTTTGCAAACCACTTTTGACACATTCGATCAGTTATAGCGCCTTCTCCATACACTGCACAAATCTTTTTTTTAGTTTGAGTTTTTATATTTCTTGAAACAATAAAGCATAATAGGTCAAAAGTGTTGCGTTATTTCTTTCACCTTCAATATTAAAATGGCTGCACAAAAATTTACCAATTTTTATAATTTTTAAATGCACACTGTATGACAGCTATCACAATACAATCTAACAAAATTGTTTCGAATGAAGTTAAAGACAACTAAGTAGTACTAGAGCCATCACATGGAAAAAAAAGTAAGGGACTTTTTAGCCAACCCAATACATTTACTGGATATTCCTTTAGAAAGGCTTTTCCTCATCTTGTAGTTGATATGCCAACTGCAGTTAGCAACCTCCTTCCTCCTTTCTGCAACGGGCATCTCCAAACAGCGGCCCTGCCTCTCTCTGGTAAATGCGTGTGCACACACATGTGTAGGGCTTACTCTAGAGCAAGTGTCAACGCTGGGAGAACCCATCCTTCCTTTGCTTTGAGTTCAGCTTTCTTGAATTCATTCCTCTGAAAAACTTTTATATGTGGGTCACTTATATAAAAATCTATGAAAATAAAAATAAAACATAGTACCTATTTACTAACCCCAAATGCAATGGTTATATTTGTTAAAACTGAATTACTTTCTTAGCTCCTGGCCCAGGTCCAAAGAAAATACCCAATGGTGGTCTCCAGAGCTGAGTGTAGTGTTCCAGCTCTGCTTCATTTAAAGACCAGACACAAGGGCGACCTCCCGTGAAGTCTTTCCTAACTCTGCGACCCCAAGAAGACCCAATCACTTCCTTTCCTGGGCCAGAGCTACACTCAGTTACAGGACTTAGCACGTGACTTTGCAATCACCTGCTTGGGAGCCCATCTCCTGTAGCGGACAGTGAGCAGAGGGCAGAGCTGGGTCTTCTACTATCATTGCACTCCCACTGCCTCACACTGCCCCTGGCACAGAGCCACGTGAATGAACAGCAAGATACACAAAAAAAAGAACAGGCTGATGACTCTAATGGCCACAACAACAAGAAATATGGGTATGAACTCCAAGTCCAATTATTTCCCCAAATAATGAGACACTGTACAAGGGAAAAAGACATGGCATTAGTATTCTCCAGAGGGCAAGACCTGGAATTGGCCCTTAAAGAGCGAAGCTGCCAAGAAGCACTGCCTAATTTAACCTAGGAAAAAAGAGGCACACAGCACTCAAAATAAATCAATTCCTTCAGGAAAAAAGTGAGAGAGGCAAAAATAAACAGGCTTCTGAAAGGTGAAGACAGGGAGGGATGTGAAGAGCCGTTCATTGGCTGTTTCCAAAGGACACAGAACTGATGGAGGGGCCTGAGAAGCAAAGTGACTGGAATTCAGACAGGGCAAGCCCCTAATAATAGTTAATACCCCTCTCTTCTCACAAAACTTTGAATTTATTTAAATGATTATTTCTCTCAATTTATCAATCTGTCCTTCAGCCACTAAGTCGGCAAAACCCAGATAACGACTTACTGGATCCCCAGCCCAAAGCCTGAAAATAACCTTCTCTGCAGGAGTCTGGCAGGAGAGGAGGAGGAAAATGTTGACAAATCCCCCTGGGAATTTATTCACCCAGGTTAGAGAGAAGCAGTGGATGGATTTCTGATTAGACAGCTGACCCAAGACCTGCAACCACCTGACTAAGTTCTCTCCAGGGGCTGATAAAAGTGCAACTTCACATAAAGTTTCATAAAAGGTCACTGCTTCGTACCAAGAAAATATGGCTAAGAAAATAAAAAACTCAAGTGTGAAGTTTATAATCCCAAGGATAAAGACAATCTCCTGTCCAGATATGCTGTGCCATCCTCTGAATTACACACAAGGCACACGTGTCAAACACAGCAGCAGTCTTAGGGAGGAGAGCCGTCTATCCACTCTGCTGCCTCCAAGGTATACGACAGAAACCAGGAGCCAGAAAGGTCCCGAGTCCATGATGTGAGTGGCCACAGAAACAAAAGTGAGAAGAATAAGGGACTGGCAGCAGCATCAGCAGCACATCAAAGGCACAACTTTAGTTATCCTGGCCCTTGTAGTCAACAGTCTGGTTCTTGCCTTTCATTTAAGCAGCTCACAGAGCTTTAAACACACTAACCTCTTAATCCTCAACACAACCTTCAGGCAGTAGGGAGAAACTAAAACTGAAACTCAAAACTTGTATATTGTTAAATGAGAACTGCCTCCCCCAACATTCTGTCCCTAATTTTCAGACCCTGCCTTTCTTAACTTCTTGACTGATTCTAGTAAACACCCAAAAGAACCAAAAACAAGGAACAATTCTCTTTTTGTTCTTGGAGAAAGGCATAATTTTCAAGATGCACTATATTTCTCTTACATTAAAGTTAATTATAATTACTCTAGTAGGTGAGGTTCTTTTAATTGTCTCACTTGGAAGCAGTTCACTGAAGCACATTAAGTAAGTACTGGTTTAAGGTACCAATTAGTCCATTTCGATGCTTGAGTCTTTAACTTGATTAATGCGTTGAATCAGAGATTCAAGAGGCTGATTTCTGAGCAGAGGAAAGATACCACAGCCAAATACACAGAATCATATAAACATTATGTTCAGGTATTTAGGATTCTTTCAGAAATCAGATCTGCAGTGTGTAACATAAAATCTACTGGGAGAGGGCAGGATGGGGTGGTCTCAAGTGATAAACGTTGAAACATTATACCATGGGAAATGGTATGTGCTGTTACACACCCAAGGCAAAACAAAATGCTTCACAGGAAGCTTGCCAGAGGCCTAGAATCAATTCTAAGAAGCTTGAAACAGTTGGCCAGAAATGCCTAGGGCAGAATCCAGCACAGAGTTGGGCAGACATTATGTGCCCTTCTCTTTCCTTAGTAATAAAGAAAAACTTTATAGGTGTATGTTTAATGCATTTTCATTTTTACACAAGATGCCTGATTTCTTCTGAGTTTAGATCAATTCTGTTTGTATACCTGGGAATTTTCTTCACTGTTGCAATACTCTAGCACTCTCCCTTCAGACAATGGCCAGTATCAGCACAGAAACCTTTGTAAGGCGAACAGGATCCTACTAATTCACACAGATACATTTTTAGCATAGTCACACCTCAAACTAACAAAACAAGACTCCTCTGACAAGTCTTACACCATTATGTACTTACTCATTTCTCTTACCTGCTTGATACTCTAAAATGAGATGGAACTCATCCACTTCCTGCAGCGACTCTGGTGGAACAAATACATTGTCATCAAGAAGTTCATGAAGTTTGGGACCCACTGGGCCACAAAGAAGAACCTGGAGACAAGAAATATGAAGTCTATCAGACCTGTCCCTCTTCCCATGGAATCTGTATAGTAACTGAAAACGTACATCCAGGCCACTTCTCATTTTAAAAAAGCACTGGGATCCCAATCTAAGTTTGGAAGCATGCAACAAGGGGCTATTACCAGAGTTTAGACATTGAGCATATGGCCACAATGTGCCCAGAGATGAGACCAAAGACCCACGCCACGTGTTAGGTACCTACGCAGCTGCTGTATCCCGTATATCCTGTTAGAGACTGAATGTTTGTGTCCCCCCAAAATTCATAGGTTAAAGTCTAATTGCTAAGGTGATAGTATTTGGAAATAGAGGTTTTAGGAGAAAATTAAGGCTAAATGAGGTCATATGAGTAAGGTTCTAATCCAGTCGGAATGGTAGCCTTATAAAAAAGAGCGAGATTTCTTCTCTCTCCCCACCACATACACTGAAGAAAGGCCATGTGAGATCACAGATGAAAGGCAGCCATCTGCAGGCCAGGAAGTGGGCCTTCACTAGAGGCTGAACCCTGCTGGGACCTTGATCTTGGACTTTTCAGACTCCAGAGCTGTGAGAGAATAAATTTTTATTGGTTAAGCCACCCAGTCTATGGCATTTTGTTATAACGACAGACTAACACACCTTACCCTACTTTGTTTTTCTTTACTCACTCACGTACTGTGTAGGCAAATAGATACGGGATACTGAGAACAATTCTGTTGGAATTTTACGCAGTGTAGAAAAGACCCAACCTCAAGGATCACAATACCTCCCACAACCAGGTGACCTGATAAGTGAGATCAGGCTCCCTGCTGTACTTAGCTGTTATGAGAACAGGATAGCCTTCTGAATACAAGAAGTAAAAACTACTTCAATTCAGAAAGTTTGGACGCAGGTACTCAGCAACTTTTCCAAAACCTTTTCCATTCTGACCTGGGTCTCTCCCGGGCTGTCCTTTTAGAACCCATTTCACACTGCTGTGGTTTTTGCCATGCCAGCTCCAGACACCACTCAGAGCCAGGCTAACAGACTCAAAACCACCAAACGATGAGGGCTCGGGCCAGAATTTAAAGAGGAGTGCCCAGAGACAACAACACTTTCAGATCTAACATGCTCCACCCAGGAGCTTCAAAGGCACTTTTACTTGCTAACTAACTGCTTATTCGCACAGAGGAACATTCATGTGTCTGAGAAATACCAGCTTCTGGGTGAAAATATACCCCTGTCCCCTTGACCTACTTCCTTTATGCCTTGACACGTGTCCATTATTTGCCAATTCTGAAAAGTCTGGCCCCTACCGTTTTATTTTATTTTCTCTAATTCTTGGCTAGAGCTTCACCTTTTAAGATGAGATGACAAGAGCCAAGTTTACCCTCCTATCTGAAATATCAACGGGAAACAGATAAAATAGATGAAACAATGATTTTCAAAACATTTGGACATCGGGCAACAAAGGACAGTGATCCCTAAAAAACAGGAAGAAGACTAAGTAAGCCCTACAAATGCATCAGCAAATTACCTTCAGAGAATTTCCAGATATACAAGTCTAGAAGAATTCATCACCAGAAGCCCTACACAACAAGAAATGTGTAAGGAAATCCCTCAGGCAGAAGGAAAATGATACCCTACCCTACAGAAATACAGCGCTAAACAAAGGAATGAAGAGCACCAGGAATGGTGCTGGATAAGCAACATCTGAATAAGTAGTATCTTTCCTATTACTTAAATACCTTCAAGATAACTAACTGCTTAAAAATATTAACAACATACTGTGAGATCTATAAGACATATATAGGTAAACTATGTAGCAATAGCAGTATAAAGATAAGATGGGAGAAACGGAAACACACTGTTGTAAAGTTCTTACATTCTATGTGGTGGTACACTAATATTGCTTGCAATCAGACTGCGATAGCTAATGTACATAATAATCCTAAAGCAACCATTAAAATAACAAAACAAAGAAATATAGCTAATAAGCCAGAGACGATAATATGAAATCAGAGAAAATAACCCGAGTGTAGAAAAAGAGGGGAAAAATGAAGATAAAGGGAAAACAAATGCCAAGATGTCAGATTTGAACCTAACCTGATATAGTAACAATCATATTAAATGTAAATGGTCTAAACAATCCAAATAAAAAACAGAGAGTGTCAAAGTGTATTAAAAAGCAAGCCCCAACTCTATATGCTGTCTACAAAAAATACGTTTTAAATATAAAGATGCAAATAGGCTAAAATAGAAGGATGAAAAAAGATGTATCATGCTAACATAATCAATAGAAAGCTGGAATGGCTATTTTAAACAAAACAGATGTCAGAACAAAGAATATTATAAAATAATTTTCTTTATCCCTAATGATAAAGAGGCCAATTCATGAAGGGGATGTAACAATTCCAAACACTTGTGCACCTTATTACAGAGCTTAAAAATACTGCATGCCTACCCTTGCTGGTGTGGCTCAGGGGACTGAGTGCTGGCCCGCAAACTGAAAGGTTGCCAGTTTGATACCCAGTCAGGTCACATGCCTGGGTTACAGGCCAAGTCTCCAGTCGGGAGCATGTGAGAGGTAATGTATCCCTCACACATCGATGTTTCTCCCCCTCTCTTTCTCCCTCCCTCCCCCCTCCCTGAAAATAAATAAATAAAATCTTTTAAAAAATACTGTACACAATGCATAAAGTTATAGAACTGCAATGGAAATAGAGATCTAAGTCCACAGTTATAGCTGTCAATATCCTTCTCTCAATAATTAATAAATAAAGTAAATAGAAAATCAGTAAGACTATAGAAGGCTAGAACAACAATTCCAACCAACGCAGTCTAACTGATATTTATAGAACATTCTACCCAACAACAGACTATAGCAAGAAAAAACATATTCTGGGCCATCAAAAAAGTCTCATTAAATGGAGTCACAGAAGCATATTCTCTGACCACAATGGAATTAAAATAGAAATCAATAACAGAAATATATCTAGAAAATCCCCAAACATTTAGAAACTAAATAACACACCTCTAAGTAGTCCATGGATGGGTTATTAAACAGCCCATTTTCAGAAATCAAAGGGAAATTAGAAAACATTTGAACCAAAGGAAAATAAAATGCATCAAAACTTGTGGATGCAGCTCAGTTCTTAAGGAGAAATTTATTGCATTTGCACTGAACATTCTATATCAGAAAATAAGAAAGGTCTCAAATCAACAACTTCAGCTTCTGTCTTAAGAAACAAGAAAAAGAAGAGCAAGTTAAAGTCAAAGTAAACAGAAACCAATAAAATAAAAGAGAAAAAGAATACAGAAAAATCAATGAGACAAAAAAGTCATTATTTATTGATCAGATCAATAAAATTGATAAACCTCTAGCCAAATTGATCAAGGAAAAAAACCCATCATTTACCAACATTAGAAATGAGCGATAACAAACATCACCACAGATTCTAAAGATCCTAAAAGGGTAACAGGATATTATCATTAGTTTTATGCCAATAAGCGCAACAATTTAGATGAAATGGACAAATTCCTTGAAGGATAAAACTACTGAAGCTCACTCAAAAAAGTAATCTGAATTTCTCTATACCTATTTTTTGGAAAAAAAATTGTTAAAAACCTTCATCAAAAACCCCAGGTCTGGAGAGGCTTCACTGGTGAATTCTACAAACATTCAAGGACGGTACAATATCAATTCTACACAGAATCTGTTGTTTTAAAAAATTGAAATACTTCCCAACTCATTCCAAGGTCAGTATAACCCTGATGTCAAAACCAGACATACAAGAAAAATATAGATCTATATCCCTCTTGGAAATTGACATAAAAATTTAAACCAAAATTTTAGTAAACTGAATCCAACAACATATAAAAAGGACAATAAATATATCAGGACCAAATGGGGTTTATCTCAGGGATGTAAGGTTGGTTAACATTTGAAAATCAATGTAATTACCATATGCCAAACAACAAAAACTCCCCACAATCATCTTCTTAGATGCAGAAGCAGGATTTGATGGAATCCAACGTTATTCTATTCCTATTGGTTCAGTTCCACAAATGTATTTTCTTTTTCTCCTTTTCCCCCTCCCCACCCTCGTTTAAAGCAGACACCCCTGTCTTGTTCCCAATAGTAAGGGTAATGCTTATAGTTTTTGCCTATTGAGTACAACGTTGCCTATGGGTTTGTCATATGTGGCCTTTATTATGTTGAGGTGTGTTCCCTCTATTCCCACGTTGCTTCAAGTTTTTATCATAAGTGGGTGCTGGATTTTACCAAATGCTTCACAAATATATTTTCTAAGGCATTCTCCCCTCCTACCATCTGGCCTCTATCCCACCAATTCCACTAGGTCTGCCTTTGCTATATTCACCAGGGTCTACTTCTGAGACACAATATACAGCAGTCATTAAAAGTATGTACTCTGGAGCCAGATTGCTTGGGTTCAAATCCCAGCTCTACCCCTTATTATATATGTGACCTTGAACAGTTTTAACTTTTCCAAGCCTCATTTTTCCTATATATAAAATAGGGATAATACAACTTTCCTTACAGGGTATTCTGAAGATTAAATGAGTATATATACTCATATATAACACTTGAAAGAGTGCCTGGCATATATTAAGAACTACGTAAATGTTAGCTATTATTATTATTATTATTATTATTATTATTATTATTATTATTATTATTACCACCACCTTTGGAAATACCTAGTTCTTAACCTCTGGTAGTTCTCAGATGATCACATTCCGGCAAGTTAAACTAAATGAGAGCAGCTGTAGGGTGGTGAGATCAAGGCAGAACCCGGCCTTTGAATCCCAGCTCTAACATTTCCTGGCTAGGCGACCTTGGGTACATTACTTAACATCTCTGGACCTTGTCTTTCACCTTTAAAAGGGTGACAATATCTTACTTCATCAGACTGTTGAGAGGATCGAGTAACATATATCTCTTTTCTTTCCTCAACTTCCTACCAAGGCCAGACTTATTTCACTAGAATGCTTTCCAATGAGACTGGTCCCAGGCACGGCTTCTGCAGAAAACAGCAGCAAATGCTCTCTCAAGGGAAGGTCAATCTTGTACTAACCCAAGACTCGCAGGGTGCTGTCCTCCCAGAGGCCAAAATTACTCCTCAGGGTCAGGAGGGTGGCCTACTGAGGACCCACACAAACACCCAGGGTTCTGATGGGAAGAGCACAGGCTCTAATAAGCTTATGATTAATCTTTTCTTTTTTTCTATTAACTGGTAATATTTCTGAAGGTTAGCCCTGGAATTTCTAATCTTCTCTTCTTGGGAGTTAATTACTACCTATAAAGATAATGACTGCAAAAAAAAATCTGTATTTTCCATCCTAATACTTCATGAGAATTTTCTTTTTAAAATTTGAATGTGTACACTTTCATATGCTCTCCACGTCTAAGCACATGAATCTCCTGTTGTACAGTGTGGCTCCACATAAACTTTCCCCTCAAACTGCTCATCTATCTGTACACAGGACCCACCTCTGGGCTTCTGATTCTCTGTCCCAACGCATATTTCTTTCTTTTTTTTTTTTTTTTTAAAGATTCTTATTTATTTATTTTAGAGAGGGGAAGGGAGAGAGAAAGAGAGGGAGAGAAACAATGTACAATTGCCTCTCCTGTGCCCCTTGTTGGGGACATGGCCGGCAACCCACACATGTGCCCTGACTGGGAATCGAACTGGCGACCCTTTGGTTCCCAGGCCTGCGCTCAGTCCTCTGAGCCACAACGGCCAGGGCCCATATTTCTATTTTTAGGTTGGTTCCTGAAAACTGTTTACAGTTCCTTTTCTCTATTGTCAGTAGTCACATCTATTCCACACCTGTCAAGTTTGTTTACTCTGAAGTCATCTTTGTTAAATTTATCTTCTTTGTTCTCAAGTACGGTCTAGCACCAAGTAATTCCATTTTAGCAGGCTTTAGGCAGACAAGTTTCTCTTCTTCTGGCTGCTCTAATCCAAACCTTAATCATTTTACAGTAGGCAATAGCAATAACTTCCCTGCTGGCCTCCCCACTTTGACCTAATCCACTCATAGCAAAAGAACCTTCTTACTCAGATGTTATTCTGAATAGCAGTAACTTTGAATTCTATTAAATCAATGGTCGAAGACTTAAAGATGCCCCCCCCACTACCGACCTCCATCTGGTGGACTTCATTTTTCAATACTAGGGTCAGAAATACAACCAACTAAGTTTGCTCTCCTCACTATATAATCCCCAGTCCTAGGCACTGACTCTTAACCATTCCTTGATCTAGCACTTAAGAACATGGTGCTAGGTTAGAATGGTTCCATTTCTTGTTAGGTGTGTTGTTTTATGCCTCAAACTTCAGGTGGAAAGATAATGAATAGTACCAACAACAGTAACAACTAGGCTTAGAGGTTGTTGCAAGAATTACATGATATAATCTACATAAATCACTAAAGGCAATATAAGGTAAAGAAATGTCGGACACAAAGTAAGCACTCAGGAAGTGCGTAAGCTGCTACAACTCTCCTACTATTATTACACTGGCTCCTAATAAGAGGCCACGATCTGGCAGATAGTAGGTGGCCCACACGTTGAATTGGGAACAGATACTCATTCCTGCTCTAAAATTATTGAAAATTAGAGAAAGGGACAGGTTTTAATCTGGGAATTTGACCTACCTTTAAATCTGAGTTGGCTGCAAATTTCTGTCCAATTAAAGCTGCATTTCCTCCTACATAGTGCTGTAAGATAGTTCAAGATAGTTCATTTTATTAGTATTTTAAGCACAACTAAGTTACCCAAGCTTAATAATTTTTTGAATTAATTTAGTCTATTTTTCCCCCCAAATTTGAGGTGACTTTACAAGAAGACACATATGAGGTTAATAAAACATTAAACCCATAGGTTAATTGACTATGAGTTACAAGGAAAGGTGAAGAAAACAAATACACTAACCATGGAAATTAGTATAATTGCCTTAACTGTGGATCAAATTTGGCCTTGAGCTTCCAGGCAGCCCGAAGAGATTAAGAAAACATAAAAAGTGTTCACAGATCTTGTATTCTACACTGTAATCCTTCTAAAATGAGTATATGATTATGTCACTTTCCCCGATAGTCATCAATAAATACTGCAATGAACTGAAATCCAAGTCCTACGTGAGGCACACAAGGCCGTTCTCTATCTGCCCCAGCTCTCCTTCCGTCGTCTCCTGCCCTCCCTTCCACCCGTGCTTGCAGTTCTCTAAGTCTGCCTTCCCCTCTCTGTGCCTTTAGCACATACTCTTGGTTTGATGACACCTATCCTCCTCATATACTGGTAAATCCCGGATCACTTCTCAAGAATCAGCTGCAGTATCACTGCTTCTGCGGTGCCTTCTAGTCCCTTCTCCCCACTGCCTAATCAGCTTCCACAAACCCCTCCCAGACAGGACTATAGAGCCCTACACTCTGAACAAACCCTACTCCAGCCCTTGTCCACTTGGGCTATTATCATTTGGGTACATGTCTAGCTCCTTCAGGGCAGGGACTGTCTTTTTCTCACAATAAGTGCTCAGCAAATGTTTGTTGCTAAATTTTGAGAAAGGACGAAACACACTGATGTGCTAGGACACACAAAAGCTTTTCTAGGAGAAAATGTTGTCTCCTAAATATCATATCTGTCAGCCAAGGGCCCAGGGCTGGAGAACAGATAATTCAAAGCTGCTGTTTCATGCTAAGGATGAATTCATGTGCTTTGGAAACCTGACAAACAGGAGATAAAGCTGGTGTTCTACTATGAAAGCTAAGCAGCCACATCAACAGAATGTTACCACCTCACCTTCCTAGTCCTCAGTCCCACACAGAGGCATAGACTAAATAAATGATTCAATTCTAGATGCTACACATCACTTGATCCCAGGGTTTTGTCAACCAACTACTGGGTTTAGGTGAGGCAGTAGCACCTTTCTATGGATAAATTTAAAATTTTCTGTGATACACAGGCTGAAATTTGGACTTTTAACATATTACCTTAATTTTTTATTTAACTATGATGGCTAGAATGTACTAAATATCTTAGGAGAACTATTAAGATTCTATGAGGTAGATTTTAGAGTTTTCATGTAATAGTTATTAACTGCTGTTTATCAGTCAACCTACTTCAAGGGAGTTTAAAAAGGCACTAAATAAAGTGCCACCCTAGTGGAAGATAAATAACATATTTTAGGTTTTACAATGTTAAGAAATAATTTGGATGATCTAAAAGCTAGGTAAAGTTCTGTAGAAAAATTTTTTTTGTTATGAAACAAAAGTCAGGATGAATTTAGAGAGAATATAGTAGAAGTCAAGCGGGTGGTTTCAATCCACCATTGCAAAGACCTTTAAGCAGGAGACATGTCATCACGTTAGAACTATCAGGGTTTCTTAACAAGAGATCAGACTCTCATTACTGAGTTCAGCTGTAAAATGAAATTTTAACAGCTGCTGTCTTCTTCAGAAACTCAGTTGGGTAACGCCAATGCCCGTTTCCAATGTTCAAATGGGCAGCTTCAAAGGGAGAAAAAAAAAATCCCTTGAAAGTCTTAAAAATTATCAAAATAAAAGTGGTCATAAAGAATAGTCTGTGAAAGGTACAAATTAGAAATGGTATTAAGAGCTTCTTTAGTAAGAGTCACACCCAGACTTAGGTGATGAGCCAAAGGAAGATTTTAGGTAAGAAGAATTAAGGGTAGGGTGGAGAGATGTTTAAACAAACTACCAAAACTCAACCTCAAGGAACAAGGGAAAGGGAAGACTGACTCAGACTGGCTAAACTGTTTGACTAGGGTCTGGTGCTGAAATTAGCTGGAAGGTAAAAACACAGAAAGAACACATGTAAGGAAAAAATGGTGAGTTTAGTTTCTGATTAAAGTTTGAGATCTTATGTGGGGGGAGTGCGATAACGATGGCATGTGACTAATAAAAATAAGCATTTTGTACTATGCAAAAAACGAAAACTCGACTTCAAGGGGCATAAGGGCACTTGTCTCAGCAGGTGTGCTGGGCCCAGGGAAGAAGTCACGGTGGGATCTCCTGTCCCAGCACTGCTCTGCCTCCGAGTGAGCCTGGTAGAAGTTGTCTGGATGATGCAGGCCCCAGGGCTTTGTTTATCATCACCACTTGGGTTTGGGGTCCCCTAGCTCTATCTCTGACAGGTTGGAACCCTGTAGACAAGGTGCTCAGAACAAAAGCATCAATATAACCAGGAAACTTGGTGGAAGGGTAAAATTCTTGGGTCCTATCCTCATACACTGAATCAGAAGCTCTGGGAGCGGGGCCCAGGAATCTGTTTTCAATACCCCTTCCAGGAGATCCTGGCACACGTGCTTAACTCTGAGAACCACCAATCTAGACCTGTGGTTCTCAACCAGGGTGATTTTACTGCCTCTTCTCCCCAACCCTGGCAACAGTTTTAACTGTCACAATTGGGGAAAAGAAGGAGTGCTACTGTCATCGAGCGGATAGAGGCTGGAGAGGCTGCTAAACATCTTAAAATGTGCAGGAAAACCCCCATTACAAAGAACTGTCTGACCCAAAATGTCAATAGTGCTGAGGTGCAGACACCTTGATGTGGACCAGCAGAACAGAGTGAAGCCCCAGCTGCCCCTTTCCCAGGCGAGTCTAGAACTTTCCCTGTGGGTCTGGCCTCGCCTCCTGCTCAGGAAGGACTAGGCCATGTTAAGATTACTGCAAGTTACCAGCCATGAACAATACCCAAACCAGTTAGCAGATATCATTCCTATCTTAAACTTTGGTAACATGCAATTTAAATGGATGAACCAGAACCAAAATTTTAGTAAATATGCTTCATAAATGCTAGCTGACTGGATCTGACTAAAAACAGCAGAGTTAATGGAAGGTCAGATACACAGTTTTACAAAAGAGAAAACATTGTGGAACTGCATTCCCAACAATCATCCCTTTGGGACAAACTGGAGGAAAAAGCTGCTTGGTTGCTTCTAGGAACCATGTAAATTAGGTTATCTTTTCCCAACACCTCCCCTTTTTTAAGATTTTATTTCTTTTTAGAGAGAAGGAGAGAGAGAGGAAGAGAAACATCCATGTGAGAAACACTGATTAGTCCTCTTGTATGTGCCCCAACCAGGGACCAAACCCGCAGCCCAGGCATATACCCTAACTTGGAATCGAACAGGCGACCTTTTGCTTGGTGGGACGAAGCCCAACAAACTGAGCCAAACCAGTCAGGGCTCCCACCCTATCTTAACTTACTATTGGTTAACCAAACAGACCTGGGCTCCTGGGAACTTGGATGCAACCTGGGCAATGTCATGGAAAGTTTCCTTATCGCTGAAGAAGCGCTCTGCAGCTGCTCCCTTCCCCATGAAGTGAGTGAAGGCATCTTCCAGATCATTCCTTGAATGCAGGATGGAGTGATCTTTCCCATCCCCAGGATTCAGGCCAAGTGCCTGCAAGAGCTTCACCCCTGAGAGCACCACATCCACACATGCATTGACTCTGGAAAGAAGGAGGACAGAAACGTGAAAGAAATGAGCAGAAGCCCTGGGGGACAGCTGCTTTGTATTTCACAACAGGAAAATGTTTCAGAGAACTGTATTCAAACAGAACAACAGATGAAATGGATTTGAAACCTGAACTGCAAAGTACACATAGCAGAAGGAAGACTTTATCTGAATGTACGTCTCAGGAATAGGACACGGGGTTCTCTTCACTATTTTGGTGAACTTTTACACTAGTTACAGAGAGAGAAGATGGGTGCTCAGCATTTCAGAGTAGAGCTATCATGGTAACACAAATATAGCATTTCTGAGAAAATGCCAGTGGAGCCAAACTGTCTGGATTCACACTGGCTGTGTGTGACTTAGGCAAGTCACTTTTAATGTTTCTGTCTCGGTTTCCTCATCTACAAAATGGCATGAGTATTTAACTCATGGAGCTGTTGTGAAGATTAAATGAATTAATATACACTTAGGAACAGTGCAAAGTAAGAGGCAAATGCTGAGTCACCAGGCTGGCTCCATGGAGACTATAAAGTACTAAGGTTGTGCGGCAGGGCCTCTCCTATGTGTGCCTGGACAGCTCTGGCTCATATTGTCAGTGTTTCTTTGCTAAAAGTCGTCCCTTAAAAGAGAAAGGCTGAATAATCTGGGTAGCTAGGTGCAGTCTTCCTACCCACCCCTGGTCACTAATCCTGCCTCTGTCTACCGGAAATGTCATTCTTGGTAGTGGGGCTGGATGACCACACAGGCAGCTCCCAGCCTCTGAGAAGAGCCAGGCTCACAGCAGGCCAACCAAAACAGCTCCTGGTGATAAGGTAGCTGGGCTCCCAGTAATCATGGGCAGCTTTGAAATCAGAAGGTAAACTCATCAATAAAGAAGGCTCAATGGATTGAATTTTAGGGTGAAATAAATAGCTATGTTTCTCTTACTGGTTGGTCTAAAAAATCTCTTGATCTGGAAATTAACACACCAAATCATTAATGGCTGCAAACTCTAAGAAGAGGAATGAGATTGTTAAGGGAGAGGAATTTTATTTTTCATTAGATGTATTTCTAATGTTTACAAATATGCATTACTTTTATAACTTAACAAATAACAGTTTTAAACGTTTATACAGGCTAGATATTATTACAACATGCAAGTAAGGCTTATATGGATAAGGAAGAGAAACATCCCTCCTCATGACACAAACTGATTGCATCCTCATTATAAGACTTCTTTTATTAATTCTCCCTCCATGGGTCCCATGTTTTTGAAAAGATTTTTGCCTACAAACATTTAAATACCCATTTTATTACTCTTTTAAAGTCAAAGGCACATAATTACTCTGGTCAACTGGAAAGGCTCTAAACATCAGCATGCCTTTCTGAGTGTAAAGCACAGTAATGTGCATATGGCAGGTGCTGAACAATGTGTTTAAAACACATTCCTTCACCGCCTTACATGATAATAAACCAAAGACACTGTAAACTCATCCCAGTTTCACCTCATACAGTGTTTCTATGGAATGCAACATAAGATGTACGAATCTTAATAGGAATACAGGTCTCCCTGGCTCTAGTAGGTTCCCAAGTCTCAGATAGTGAGAGCTTGGAGAGTGAGAGATACTATCTCCACTGAACGGCTCTATTTAGAAAATGTATCCAAATAGATTTGGGTCCTGTGTCTGGGCAGCAAAAATTCAGATACTGAGCAATACCCATATTTGGAAATAATGACTTCAGTAAACACATGACCTTCATATCTAGTTCTGCTGAGATCTTAAACATAGTTTGATTCTTGAAAGATGATAATGGAAGGAAGTTGAGCTTGTAAAAGTTACAAAAAAACAAAACTGAAAAAACAACATCCAGTGTACTCTGCAACACAGGACAAAACACAACAGGCCTAATTTGGAGTTATATATTTTTAACATTTTTCACCCACCTCCAACCATGCCACGAATACTTGGGCAGGCGGAACAACCATGTAGAGGAAAGCTTTATCTTTGGTAGCTTATGAAAAGATCACTGAACATCTACTATGTGCCAGATACCAATCTCAGTACTTTTACATGTGATTTCTGGTTGTTTTATTAAACTTTAACCAGAGCAAGAAACCTTCTCTGCACTTACCTCATTCAACAGCGTACTAAAATATAAACGAGCACATTGTTTACAGGTTAAGGTGCTTCATTATCAGGGGAAATTAAGGGAAGGAGGGGGCAAAAGGATCAGAAGAAAAATTAGCCTCATATGTGACAGACAGAATTTCACACTTTGGTAAGAAATGTGTAAAAGATTACAATGTGAGTTTGGAGAAAACACAATGTGGATGATATAACTGGAAAATAAAGCAAGGCGAGAGATGCTGAAATCTCAGTCAAGAGGCTGACAGGGTGAGCACAGAGGAAGCTGGGAGCTGGAGGGTCCTCACCTATTACTAGGGATGGGCTGGGGGCCGGGAAGGGGGCGTAGTTCCCCCTTCTAGACTTTTAGTTCCCTAAAGGCAAGAACAGTGGTTCTTACCACTTCCTTTCTGTTTCACTATCTGTAAGATGTTTCCTAGGGTTATGTTTTAGCTGTAACACCACACCAAGATATTACAAGAGCTAATCATACTCACTACAAGATATGAAACAGCAGAAATCCAAAAGGGTCCCTGGGCTGAACCCCAGATGGTGCTCTGGAGAAATAAGGCAGGCATTTTCAGATAGATCACACCAATTTGCAAAACATCATAAGACAGTAAAGTAGTCATCATCATTTTCAGCTGAAAAAGGTTGAGTCCTCCAACATTCCAAAGGCCATGGCTAAAGGAGCCGGTTTCCAATGCAGATTTATCTGACACTAAAGCCCATGCAGGGAGCATGCACAAGGAAAGATGTGAACGAAGGGATCAACCCTGTGTTTGGACACAAGAATGCTGATCGAGTTAGGACAGACAGTCTGAACAGGAAAGAGTAAGATAGGTTTCAAAGGTCAGGGTGAAGCCAGGTATGGGGGAATATAAGCTGATTGTTCCCAAAGATGAGGGGCTTATCATTCATTCAATGAGGCTTAGATACCAGGGTCCACTTTCAAGTGGGGAGGTGGGACAAATTCTAGAAAGATGTGGTAGTGGGCTCAGCATCTTCTCGAAACTCCTACGTTTTACTTCTCTGGTCACTATACACCACCCCCTGAAATGCTGATGCCTCTCCAAATGCCACCCTCATCATTTACCTTCCCTTCTCGTTCTCTCCCTGGGTGAGGCTATCCACTCTCTGGCTTCAACCTAAGTGCCGGTGTTTCCAAAATTTGCAACTCTGCTCCCCAATACGCTCCTCCTACTCCAGCCTCTCCAAGTCAGCAGCTGTGGCTGAGTTTCTTTTGAAATTCCACAGCAGGTACATTTCCCCTCCTCTGAAATCAAACCGGTTACTTTCTACCACAAACTTGTTCCTTTTTCTTAATCTCTCTTAATGGCAGCAATGTGGCATGAACATGGAGGAGCCAGGAATCTGTTAGAGTTGGGCCTCTGGCACTTGGTAACTAGTCTGGGGCAAACCAATGTTTCTAAACCGCAGCTTACTCATCTGTGAAAACTGGATGACAATACATGTATCTGTCTACTAACAGTTGTAGTAAGATCCCAAATACTAAAAACCTGTCACTTTTAGCAGCCTTTCTTTACTCTAGCATTTTCAACCTAACAAATCTCACATTTGGCACCATTTCCAAGCAAGAAAAGGCTCTTTTTTTTCCTTCACATAGAAGATCCCATGGTGGCCTCTTAACTAGCATCAAGGTCTCAGTACTTTCTTCCTTATAAATCACATTAAATTTTGTGTTGTGCAAGTAAATCTCTGTGTGTACATTCTCCTGGGAAGTGAACTACAATACGCACACATCCCAAATGGGATTCTGGAACAGGTACTGCACCTTCTCCCACCTACCCCTTGCACATGCCCATCTTTAGGCTAAAAATCCTTTTGGGTAATGAGAAATGTTACCAATGGATGTTACCCACAAAAATGACATGAAACAGTCAAACAGGTTAGAACCAATGCTTAAAACCTACCTTTCACATCCCCATGTTAGTCTCAGCAAGAGCTTTGCATAATTTACCTGATTATAAATAAACTCATCATCTACTCTGATATTCAAGGCCCTTCTTGACATCATTTCTTGACATCTCTCTACCATAAGGTCCTTCCTTGCTCTAAACACAGGGGCAACTTAGCGTTCCCAAACTATGTATTTTTCACATTTGGTTCTCTCTGCCTAAGTGGATTTATCTGCCCACCTTCATGGAGAAATGCCATTTCTTCCCTAGGGCCTATCCCATGCAAGTCACTACGGCAGAATGTAGTTTCTAAGATGGCCACAGTGGGTCATGATGCACAGTTTTCTGTAGTTTACTTTTTTCCATAATAAATAAAGCTCTTTTAAAATTTATTTTAACTGCAATATAATATTCCATTGTGTGACTGTACCAGTTTGTTTATGCATTTTCCTATTTCTAGCCAAGAGAAAAAAGTAGTTATTGAATTTTTGCTACTATAAACAATGCTTTAATTAGGGGGAAAAAAAGCTGGCCCATCTCATATGTTCTTTTTCACGTTATGCAGACACTCTTTCTGTCAACACATATTCTATGTTCCTTCCCCTTAAAGCCAGTTGGACCTGTGATTATGATAGAAGTGGTTATAAGTTACATCATAAAAGGCATTAAGGCTCTGCCTGGTCCTGTTGGGCTATTCTGTCTCCTAACCCACTCATCCTGCTGTGAAAAAGTCAAACAGCTACATAGAGAACCTGTTGGTATTCAGGTACAAACCCAGCCATTATCTGACCAAAACTGCACAAGATCCCAAGTGAGAACTGCTTGGCTGAGTGAGCCCTATCAAATCTCAGGATCATGAGAAATAATAATAAAAAGACCATGCTTTAAGCTACTAAGTTATGGGGTAATTTGTGATGTAGCAATAATAAATGGAACACCACCTTCTCAGATGGAGTTTTCTTCTGGAACCTCATCCTACAAAGAATTAGTTATCCTTCTTTGTGACACAGGCTACCTTGTTTATACTACTAGTTTACCAAAGCACTTTTCATAATCCTTATGGACAGCATTGCATCCCCCCTCCCACCCCCATTCATATGTTGAAGCCCTAACCACAAATAAGACTGTATTTGGAGAAACTTTTGAGGAAACAATTAAGGTTAAATGAGGCCACAATCCAACAGGACTAGTGTCCATATAAGAGGAGACATCAGGAGTGCGCACGCACAGGGGAAAGGCCACATAAGTACATAGCAAGGAGGAGGCCATCTGTAAGTAAGAAAGAGAGGACTCACCAGAAACCAACCCTGCAAGTACCTTGACCATGGCCCATCAGCCTCTAGAACTGTGAGAAAATAAATATCTGTTTAAGCTTCCAGTCTGTGGTATTCTGTGATCCAAGCAGACTGATACATATGTGTGTTCCCATCAAATGAGGCATGGACCTTGCTTCCTCCATCTCTGTACCCTCAGAACCTAGCGTGGACCTGACACAAACCACGCAGTCGAGGAATACTGCTGAGTGAATGTGCATAATGCCAGGGAGGCCAATGAAGCTGATAAGGAAGTGGGTGGAAGGGCCCAAATTTTAAAAAAGACGTAAAAGGAGATACATCTAAAGAAACAATAAATGTGCTGATATAAAAAACACTAGCTAATATCTGAGTGCTCTTTAAAGCAGACACCATGCTATATTACAGAGATTACTTATTTATAATCTTCACAGTATCTTTGCTTTACTTTACCCTTCTCGGCCCCAACAATCACAGAAATTAACAGAGTGCTTGGCAGAAGGCCTGCTTTTGTATGGTGCTTTAGAGGTGCTGGTAAGATATTCAAGTCAAACTGAGACAGGAACTAGTTAGTGTAACGGAAATAATTACATTCTCAGAGGAATACAAAGAAGGGCGGCACTGTGATTTGGGAGCATCCTAAACATGCAGTATGTGTTTCAAGGACAAAAGCATGTGTAACGCATGGAAGGCTGCAGAGACTAAACGGAGACTGATTTTGAACATCAGCAAGTCACCAGTGGGCTTTGAAACAGGAGTTTCAATGGAGTGGTGGTCTCCAAACTAAGGCGTTAAGGAAGGGGAAGCAAGGCGTTGGTAGCTCAAGGAAGCTACCACTCACACCCCACTGCTTCAAGTTCAGAAGCAAGAGGAAGAAGAGTGCTGTCAACGCGGGAAACACCAAAAATTTAGACTGCAAAAGAGCAGTCGCCAGAGGAACAGGAGGAGCTGAAGGCGGAACGAAGGTGGCTCGAATAGTAACGTGTCCGGCTGAGCGGGACTTCCAAGAGGCGACAAGGCTGAAACTACGGAGAAGAGGGAAGGGCGCAGGATCCAGCCAAAGGAAAAAAGCGGTCTCGTGAGTCCCTGCAACAGTGACGAAGAGGGCTAGTTCCAGACATGCAACGCTTTTCACCAAGGAGGCAGCAGCGTGGACATTTGCGCCGAGGGGCCTTCCGAGGACCTCAGGAGACCCGCTTCTCGCGGGCTCCAACTTCCCAGCTCCCAACCCGCCCGACCTCCGCCAAGGCAGCCCTCGGAGGTCCCGGGCGCCCTCACCTCCAGGACTGGCCCAAAGACGCAGGCCCCGAAGGCACTCACCCCACGGCCACGCGGCGCCAGCGCCGGACTGGCCGCACGATGAGTGCGTCCCAGGCGGCCGCCAACCGGCCCTCAGGGGAGCCGGGTCCCGGAGACGCGGGCCCCAGCGGCAACGAGCTCCACAACAAGCGCAGCGCCGAGCTCGGCAGCTGCGGCTCCAGCAGGAAGACGCAGCCCACCGCCAACGCTAAGAAGCCCGCGTACGCAGAGCCGCGCCACAGCGCCATGGGGACGAAGACGCTCGAAGGCAACCGCCAGACTCCTTTCCCGGCCGGGCCTCTTCCGGGCTCGGAGCGCGCGGAGGTCGACACGAACGACACGTCACGCCGGCGCGCCCGCGGCCCGTAGGGGGCGGGGCTGTGGGCGCTGGAGCTGGCGGGGAGCCCTCTTCCAGCTTTCAAATCCGGGCACTTCCGCGCCCGGCTTCTTGGCCCTCAAATAGGTTAGCCGAAGGCGAAGACGCTGCATTTCTTCCCGGAACTCCAACTGTACCATAAAATAGAGGGGCGAGGGTACCATTGTTTTCCCCCGGTAAAACGAAGCGGAGGGATTATGAGGAAGTTTGCAAACCTTAAATTAGTGCAAGCCAGTCAGTGTCTCCATTTGAGCTGCGCCTGCAGTTCCTCTGAGCGTCATGAATCACATTCCCCCCACCCCCACTTTTAATCGGTTTCTGCGCCCCTGTGTGCATCCTCCATCATTTACTAAGCTTATCCTGTTTCAGGCCCCGGGCTGAGCTTTCCCGGGAGGAATGGCAGCAGAGCAGCAGCAAGCCCCTGGTGCACAGGTGGCGGGAGAGTTTGCCCCTTAGGAGGGTATACAAGACCTTCAACCACTGTGGTCTAAGCCAAGACTGAGGAAAGCCCACAGCCATCATCCTCTCTGGATGACCAAATTCAAACCTAAAATAATCCTTTTGGGGCGCTGTTTCCTTTAACAATCTCAGGAAAATGTACAAATCCACACAATCTTGTGTACAACACAAGGAGGTTATAGACCTTGATTATGAAACCCTTGTTTTCTCCTCCCTCGTAATATGGCTTAAACCGGGCAGGCCCTGTCGCCCTTGTTGTGACCCTTGTGTGTGAGCCTAGGTTGAGAACCAGTGAAGCTAAGCTTACTGGCAGCTCAATCTCAGTAGCCACCACGCCAGGCCTTCTCTTGTTCCCTGGACTGTTTCCATTTTTCCAGTCCTGCTGGCTCCTGACTTGGCTCTGTGTCAGATTTTCCACTCTGTGCCTGACCTTTGGACTTGGCAGCAAAACTTTATTTCCCTAGCTTTGATCTTGGGCATTTGGCTTCATTCCCCTTAACACCACTGTACCAGCACCTACCCATCCCATCCTGGTCACCCACTCTGTCCTAGTTCACAGCACCCCCGACCTCAACCCTGCCGCCCCCAGCCCACCTGACTATAGCATCCATTTCAAAGGGGGAAGTTCACACAGTGTAGGGAACAGCTTGGAGAGATGTGGAAATGTAACCCAGCACCCACTGGGAAACCAGTGGGGGGGAAAGGGTGTCTGATTGTTCAGGACTGTGCCTGCAAACACAAAGCTCTCTCTTTTCAAATCCTGGGATTCTCTTTTGTTTCCTGGGAGTTGTTTCCAGCCATCATTGCTGTGCTCTCACTCCGGCCTTTGGGTGAGGCCTGTGCTGGGCTGTGTCCCTGGCGTCAGTCAGCAAAAGTCTGACACAGTGTGGACTGCAGAGAGCAGCCTGGATGAATCCCAGAGGCCTGGAACTGTGGGAACAGTGGGCTAGCCCAGCTTTCATAAGAATTGTTTGGTCTCACTTTAGTTTCAGTTCCAATGCAGAAACACAGTTGTTCCTTAAGACACTTTAGATCACATAGGTGGTGTTGACTGGTGTACCTGTCAAACACAAAGCCTTAGGCTAATTTGGGAACAAAAGGGACTCTGTTAATTCCTTGTATAAATATGAGATCTGCTACTTGGCCTTTCAGGTCAGGGTCTTCGCTGGGACTCCTGGAGCCTCTGTTCACCTCCGAAATTCTGAAACTGAATTGGCGCATGCTCCCTCTCTCTCATTTCAAGGTTCTAGGAGAGAGACCCAATAGCAAAAGCAAGGCCTGGAAGCAATTTGGGTGGGGAAGGGGCTGTCTTGAGGCCCACCCAGCCCTTTTGTCTTTGTTTAGCTTAGGTGATGGAGCCACAGCTGCCCACTGAGGCTATGTTGTATGATTGCCCCAGAAATCTCACTTCTAAAAAAAACAATTGGTTTGCAAAGCATTCCAGGCTCATTACACAGATATATGATCAGAATCTGACATGACTATTTTTTATTAAGAAAATATATCAAGCGGGACTGTAGTACCAAAAGAGCTGAATGCCTGCCCCTGAGGCCCTGGTGAGGAGTGAGAAGGAACCGAAATCACCGTGTGTATGTGACCAGAAGCCACATCAGGCTCCACCATGACTGGCAGCTGTCCCTGCTGTTCCTCTCTTCCTGCAGCTCTTGCCTCTTTAGTTTTCAGTCTAAATCAAGTTTGGCTCTGGGCACCTTGTCTGGCCTTGTCATCATCCACAATGCAAACCCACCCTGAGTGCCCAACAAGCAGGAGCCCCAGAGCGCCTATATAATAACCAGATAGGACTCCTTGGCTATAGCAGCCCACAAAGTGGCAGCACCCCATTTGGACTTTTATATGAGAAATAAACTTCCATTTTGGTTAAGCTGATTTTGTTTTGTTACTATGGCTAAATCAAAAGTTCTGGTATTGTACATTAGAAAGTAGTGAAGAAAGTAAAAGTTAGCTCTCACCACACACACAAAAAAGTAACAATGTGAGTTAATGCATGTTAACTAAACTTATTGTGGTGATCATCATGCAATACATATGTATAGCAAATCGTTATATTGTATACCTTAAACATATACAATGTTCTATGTCAATTACATCTCAGTTAAACTGGAGGGCAGGGTCAGGCAAGCCTAGAAAGAAGTGGAAGAAATAGATGCAAAGTGCTATCAGCTCAGCAGCTCTCCAGGGAGCCAGAAGGGTAGGCCCCAGGCACTTTCTCTCTACAGCAGTTTGGTGGGAAGCACTTCCCTGGTCTGTCTGCTCCATGACCTTCCCACAGTTCATCTTCTTTCTCTCTCCCCAAAACTTCACCTTGAAAATATATTTAACTGGCCCTATCTGACCTTCAACCCAAAGTGAAATCGCAAGTCCACAACCAAAACTAACCAGCTAATGTGTACCCCAACAAGAAAGATTCATTTAATGTGAACCCTGAGAAGAAATTTATCTGCTGAGATGGGATCACTATGCTCAACTCTGAGGGACCAAATTTTACAAATAAAAAACACCTCATAAAAATTTTATGAGAACCTACTAGCCATTTGTTGACAGAGGATGTCCAAGCACTCATGTGCCCTGCTCCTTTAGCTATGAGGCAACTATATTATAGGGGAGTCAGTTCATCTTTCCACCAATGAACCAAGCTCTACCCTGTCAAATCAGAACTGCTCCATAATGACCAATCAGGATGCATAATGCCAACCAATCAGGACTATGAGATTTGGACCAATAAGAGGTGTGCAAATTTGGATACCTCATTTACATAAAACAGACCTAGTTGGGAACATGGCAGAAGCTTTTGCTATAAAAACAACATCCCCTTTGTCTGGTGGTACACAATTTAGGTTGCTACCTGAATGTGCATGTCCTGGGATGCAGCTTCTTTAGCTCAAATAAATATTTTTTTATTCTTTATTACAATCTAGAATTAATTTTGGTTTACATTATAGGCTGTTGACTCTTTCTTGGTTCATATTCCCATTAGAGAAAAATGGTCTCTGGCCAATCAGTGGATTCACTGCTTAAAACAAAAAAAGATTTTATGTATTTTTAGACATAGGGGAAGGGAAGGAGAAAGGGAGACAACCATCAATGTGTGGTTGCTTCTGATGCGCCCCCTACTGGGGACCTGGCCAGCAACCCAGGCATGTACCCTGAGTGGGAATCGAATTGGTGACCTTTTGGTTCTCAGGTGGGCACTCAGTCCACTGAGCCACACCACCCAGGGCGATTCACTGCTTTTGAGTTAGTTTCTGGTTCAGTTGCTTCTGGGGTGATAGGGAAACCTGCCCACTTGGGGCTGAGAGAGGGGAGCAGTTTCTCCTGGAATTGATTACCATGTCTGTCTGAGGAGAGAGAAGGAACACACAACTCTAAGGAAGACAGCTTCATGGCACCTCAGAGATCTTATTGGCCCATGGCTTCATTCTTTTCCATGGTAGCCCGAAGCACTTCCTGTGTTGGTGTGGATACCTGCCCACAGTGTCCTAGGCGTTATGGATGATATAAGATAAATTCACATGGACTACTGAGCCCTGTGGAGGAAAAGGGATGGCACGGCCACTCTCAAGGGGAGGGTGCCCCGACCCTTGCCTTGACAAGCGTTTATTGGCTTTCTAATAGTATACATCAAAGGAGGTTTTCATTCATTATACTTAGGTTTGCTTTAGGTAATTACTTTCTACAGATAGCAGCGGAAGGGATGTTACTGATTACTTCTAACAGATTAACAAGAAAAAAATGCTGCAAATACAAGGGAACGATAAGAGAAACAGGTCTGGTTACACTTCAATCCTTGGGAGAATTAGCTCAGACTTCAGGAAGTTACTTTAAAGATGTGCAGCAAGTGTTTGCTGCCTGAGCTCAGGGTGAGGGAGTTTTAGCAAGAGCAAGTCACAAAGCAGCCTAGCTATAATGCAGGCCTTATTTCCCATGGGAAAACTTCTTCAGGGGCGTGGTTATGCATGTGGACTCACCCCTAGTAAGGCAATTAAGGAGGCACTTAGTAAGGTCTTAGGAAGGCACCAGAAGAGCTAAAAAGATGGATTGCTGGCTGAATGGGGAGAGGTAGGGATATTGAAGGCACAGGAGCCAAGTGACAAGAACATTAGCACCAAAGCATTGAGGACGGTGTGATGTTTTTTTTTTTTTTTTTTTTTCTTCCCTAGGACTTCCTACACAGATGGGGGGCAGGAAACTTTTTAGCTTGTGGTGGCCCTGGATTTCCACTTTGGGACTATCTGCTGTGGACTAGGAAGAAGGGCTGAGTGTGAGTAAGTGGAAGGGGCAGAGCTGTTTGGGTTTCTGTCTGCAGGGCCTATGAACCTCACAGGGCTCATGAGTGAGTGGACAGGGTGAAGCATGGGCCTGGCCTGCAGTGCTCTCTTGGATGTCTTAGCACAGAGCACTATCACACTGCCTGTGTAGCTCCTTCATGCTCATGGTCCCCCGGTGTGGCACTCCTAAGCGGGCTGAGTAAATCATCCCTGTGGCAGATCCTGCAGCATATGGTATGCATGTTTGATTTGGGTTCTATAATACCTGCAATGTACATTTGGAAAGAAATGGAAAATTTGCCTTCTAACTGCATTTCTTCTTGATTCAAGGAGCTTAACAGTTCAACAACCACTTAGCCTAAGAGTTGTTCTCCAAATGAAATTAAAGGAAAAAATAATAAAAGGAAGCAAAAACATCTAACAGTGCTACTCCAGAATCGTTAGGAGCCCAGGCTTGTTCCATCTTTTGCTCTGCTACCCCTAGGGTGACAGCGCAGAGGGAGGGTGCGTCAATACAAAGTCAGGGCTCTGCAAGGAGAGGGGTAAATGGTTGCTGCAAGGCAACCAACAGTTTCTACTTCAATGGGAAGAATTTGGGATTTGATGCCTGATTTTAAACTCCACTTCTGCCATACCCTACTGTGTGACCTCGGACAAGTCACTTAACCTTTCTGTCCCTCATTTTCCTAATCTGCAAAATAATTCCTACTTTACCATATGGTTGTGGGAAGTAGAGTCATCTTAAAAGAGCCCTAGACAGTGTCTGCTACACGTTAGCACACACCCAAACACTGGCTGTCACTGCTATGGCCGGTTCCTGAGAACACATGTCATTTTCTTCTCAGCCTGCTGATCTGTCACTCTCACACCCTAAGGACAAACATCTCTACACAGATGTGCAGTGAGTGGCCTTTTCTATTTTTTTTTTTTTTGGCTGCTCAGCATCTGCATAATATTCAATTGAATGAAAAAACTAAAATGTATTTGTCCATTTTACTACACATAGAACGTACAACATTTTCCCATTTTTTTACTATTATGTGCAATATTGCTATGTACACACTACTGATATATACATGTATAACTATGTATACATATATACATTATTTTATTACATTATGTATTATATACATTATATATACATCATATATACATTACACACACACACATATAATTAACTTCTTTTAGGGCATAAACTAAGGGTAAAATTTCTGGGTCATAGGATGTACCTGTCCTCAGCTTCAATACATAATACCAGACATCTTTCCAAAGTGGTGTGCGCATGGAAGCATGCGCCTGTGTTCTTGTTGCCCCATGCACACACCAACAGATTCTTAACATTCGCTGTTCTGTAGGACGTGCAGTGGTGTCTCATTTGGGTTTAACAAGGTTTTCATTTGTTAGTTAGTTGCAAATATTTTGTCTTCAACCCCTGCCACTTGTCTTTTCATTCTCTTTATAATATCTTTAGTGTATAAAGTTCTTAATTTTAATGTAGATTGTTCCTTTTTATTGTTGCCTTTTTCTTTATCTTAGTGCTTTTTGTTACCTGTTTAAAAAAAATCTTTCCCTGTTCAGGGTCTTGAAAATATACGATACTATCTTCTCAGAGCTGTATGGTTCTGCATTTCACATGTAGGTGTTTAGTCTACCTCGGCACTGGTTTTTGTGTATCGCAGGAAGAATGGCCCAGTGGATTTTGTTGGTCGTTTCTCAGTGACTCTGCTCTTCCCCCCTCCATCCAACATCAAGCATCTATGCATGTGTGGTTTGTTTGGGGCTCTTTACTCTGTTCCGTCGGTCCATTTGTTACCCCTAGACCAGCATCATGCTGTCTGGCAATGTAAAATCTTTTACCGTGTCTTTCAGGAGCCTCTTGGCGATCCTTGGCCTTTTTATTTTCATTCCCGTATACATTTTCAAATAAAAAACAAACAAACAAAAACAAGTTAGGATTTTCATCAGTTTCAGTTTGAGGAGGATTGGCATCTTTATAATACTGAGTTGTCCTATCTAAGGTTGTGGTAGACCCCTTTGTTTATTTGGACCCACTGAAATGTCTCATGATGACATGTTAGACTTTTATATGTAAAAGCTTTGCACGTCTTTAGCATGATGTATTTCTAGACACTTAATATTTTTAGTACCTTTACTGAGGTAAAATTAACATATAATGAACTGTATAATATGTAGAGGGTACAATGTATACCCTATGAGGTATACCCTATGAGGTAGAGGTACCATATGTATACACCCTGAAACCATCACTGCAATACAGATAATAAACCTATCCACCATCCCAAAAGAATAGCCACATCCCTTTGTAACCCTTCTCTCCCCTCCTTTCTGCCCCAATATCTTGCTCCCTAACTCTGGGCCCAGATAGTCAATGATGTGCTTTCTGTCACTGTACATCAGTTTACACTTTCCAGAACTTATGTAGAGGAAATCATACAGAATATACTTTTTGGGATCTGGCTTCTTTCACTCAGCATAATTATTTTGAGATTCATGTAGGTTGAAATGCATATCAATAGTTAATAGATTAAAAACACTTTTTATTTTCAAATAGTTTTAGATTCAGAGGAAGCTGCAAATCTAGTACAGAGACGTCCTCTGTGCTCTGCACCCAGTTTCTCCCTGACCTTAGTAAGCCAGGCTGCTTTCTGTCATTCGCATCTCTGGTAAATGCAGTCTGCTCAGACCTTCCCTGACCAACCAAATAGAGTGTCATCAGCCTGTAGGTCTCTACCACTTCTCCTTTTATTTTCTGTCTAGAACTTACTAATGTATGATTTTCTCATTTGCTTAATAATTTATTTGTTTATTGTGATCTCATCCAATTAGAATATGAATTGTACAAAAACAGAGACTTTGTCCTAGTGCCTGGCACTTAATAAATAATTGTTGAATAATAAAATAATAAACTGTCCAGCAACTGCAAATATGGATATTGTTCTTTTGTTCTCTCCATTTTACAGATGAGAAACTGAGTTGGGAAAAGATCACCTTGCCTCAAACCACAGTTTGTGGTAGTGATGCTAAGAACGTTGGGTGCTAAGATTTGAATCCTTGACTTCTGAAGACATATCACACTCCCTTTTCTAAATTCTGAGACAGGGAGCAGGGCAGAACGAAGCTCATTGCATGTGCCCTTCTATGGCAGTGATCCTCTTTTATCTCCCAGACTCCGACCGCAGCGCCCCGACCAGGTGGTCATCCCTTGGAATCCCTGGCCTCAGGCAGTGGTGGCAGGGCCTGCAGGTCCCTGTGTGGATGTTGCTCCTCTACCTTCTGGACAAAGCAGGCAATTTCATTCTCCCCTTTTCCATTCATGATTATGGTTATTTTTTAATGATTTAATACTTCTAGCAATTTATTTCTAAATATTTCTTTAAAGGGTTATTACAGTTCATTGTAATTTATTGTAAACAAATTTCTTTCTTTCAGATTTTATTTATTTATTTTTAGAGAGAGAGGAAGAGAGAAAGAAAGAGAGGGTAAAAAAACATCAATTGGTTGCCTCTCACATGCCTCCAGCTGGGGTCTAGACCACAACCCAGGCCTGTGCCCTGACCAGGAATTGAACCGGTGATCTTTTGGGCTGGCACTCATTCCAGTGAACCACACCAGCCAGGGTACAAAAAGATTTCTTTAAGCAAGTCAGTCCTGGAGTGGAAACCATGATACATGTTTTTCTTAGTTTTTGGCACTATTTACTGTTTAGAACAATAGAGAATAACCTTTAAATTAAAAAGTACATAGTACTTCACTGGGAAAATAGTATAACAGATTTTATTTTCACACCAAAAATCTACATATCTTCAGTTAAGATTATATTAAAAAGTTAATTTCCAAAAAGATACCAAGGTTAAAAAGTCATGATGAAAATTAGCTGTGTTTTCTTGAGAAATAAAATGAAAAATACTTTTTAGCAAATTCCACTTTACCAGGTTTCAAAAGGAAAAAGCCTATCGTAGTTTCCAGCGTTGCCTCCCTGCCAGGAGAATCTAGAGGACTTGCTCCTTTCTGACAGCCCACCTGTCACCCCTGATCCCACTCTCAGTGGACTCTGTCAGTGTGAGCTGCACATCCAGGTTGGAGCAGATACGCCTCAGCCTCGTCAGTGGAGCTGTGGGTTTCAGAGGTCACTCTGTGTGCTCCACTCAGTTTGCATAGAGGTACTACAATAAGGAACCGCATTACTTGCGGCATGTTTGTCCACTTTCTAGAACAGAAACATGGCACATCAGTCAGTTACCTCACAACTGGATTAGGTAGCCTGTAGTAGTTTTCCTTGCAAAGCTCCTTATCTGTGGGCAAATGCAGGATCCACCAGCTGGGGCATGTTGAGAACTGTGTTAGAACCGACAGTTTGGAAAATGTGTCATCACTGTCATATTCTTTAAAAGGAGCAGCTCTTGGTGACTGTGATTCCTGGGGCTGTCCCTTTCCTATGTTCTCGATCCAACCCTTTTGGCTGCGCTGTGCTTCCTGGGGTGGTGAGAGAGCACTGGGCTTTTTCTGCTTAAATATAAATCACAAAACCAATTCATATTCAGTGTGTATTATCTAGAAAATACAGAATGGTACAAATACTTTTAAAATCACCCTTAATACCCACTGGTAAATGTAATTTCTTTATGTATATTGTTGCAGACTTTTTTCATTGTGTGCATGAGGACATATATCTTCACAGAAATTGAATCTTATTATATATGTGGTATTGTAACTTTTTCCTTAACAATAAAATGAACATTTTGACATAGCACCAAAAGTTTTTTATCCAACATGCTTTTTCATGGCTGCATAGACTTCTATTTATTCAATCTACTGGCAGAGAGTTATTACGAACAATGGGGGATGACCATTCTCACACCAAAATTGCTCTTTCTTAACTCTCTCCTTAGGATAGGATCGCACAGCGGAACTGCCAGGCCCAAGGGCACTGCTGATGCTGTTCTCAGATTTCCCTGCAGTGACGTTGATCTGCCTGCCTTCGGTAGTGGATAGGAGTGACTCCAATGCACATGCAGTCCTGTCCACATCGCAGATGCTCTGGCTCTGAGAAACCGGGTAGGGAGGGCACCTGGATGCACCTTGGACCACCGAGTCTGTGGTCACACCTAGGCCCTCTAGGGCAAAGGAAACAGTCTCCAGGCAGAGAGCTGAACACGGGTGAGGATGGGCTTCGTGGTCCTGGAAATCCTTAGTGCTTATTTGGGCCAGGCTCCATCCCTGAGGCTCGGTTTTCTCATCTGTGGAATGGTGATGGGGTCTCTTGGTGACGGAGATGCGTGGATGTGGTGCCTTTGTGGGTGTACAGAACGGAGCCCAGCCTGGAGGGGCGCCCGCCGCCCCACACAGAGGGGACCGAAGATCAGACAGCCTGGCCGGCATCCTGGGAGCGCCCTTTTGAATCCACCCTCGCCTCTCCCCGCGCATCACGCCAGGAGAGTGGTTCGGCGCCTGCAGGGGGCGCCCTGAGTCCACCGCAGGAACTGCAGGGGAGCTAGGCGGAGACCACGCTGCTCTAGAGCGGGGCCGGGTCCTCATCGCGTGGGATTTCTTTTTCTGTGCAACAAAAACACTTAATGAATCCGCTTAGAGGCTTTGGCTTTTTACCTCCCCGGCTCCATGCAGAGGCCCCCACGCAGCTTGTGGGCTTCACCTGTGCCCTCCAGGGTTTTCAAACCTCCGCACAAAGGCTCCGGGCAGCCTTACTGGACTCTCCACGGACTCAGGGCCGTGGTGCCCCGGCAGTGCTTGGTTCCGCGGGTGTGCGGCCCACTTCCCACGTTAGGCTGTCTCTGAGGATGCTTTGCCTTCCTCCCTGCACTTGGGCCCTTTATCACAGCACCTGAGCACCACTCTGCCTCTCGCCCACCTCTTGTGCCGGCACAGGTCCGTAGAAAGGGGCCGCACTCCAACCCTAACCCTTGAGCCGCTTTGCTGTAAGAGTGCGTGTCCCAGTTTGGTGGTGGTGGTTGCGGTGGGGGAGGGGGAGGGTCTGCATTTATGTGGCAGGTTGTGCGGCATGTATATCTGTGAGAAAGCATCTTGTAAATGAACAACATGCCTATATAGAAGAAGTGTTCCAGTCAAACTGGAAAGGATTTCAATCCGTGTTACTTGATGGTATAGGTAAAATAGCCAAGAAATTTGAGGGCTGGGGATTAGTACTATGTTTACAACCATAAGCAGATCTCTTCCTCAACTGGTCTTCGTTGTCTCCACTTTGTTCAAAGGTAACTATTTAAACGGAAAAATTAGAACTCATAAAGACATAAAATGAAGACGTGTCATATTTTATTTAATGTATTAGTCAGTGAGGGAACCAGTGAAATGTTAAAAATCTGTTCAAGGGACGAGGCAAAGACCAGACAGACGTATTGGCAATCAGGAACAATGCAGTGACTTTGTTAATGGATTAAAATTGGCCTCTTTCACAGTGGGGAAAATCAACCACACCTCCCTCATCTTCACCGCCCCCCCCTGCCCCCCCCGCCCAATTCATTTGCACTGCTATGGACAGGAATTCTTTGTATTAGTTTCAGTTTTCTACTACTTACTGACTCAAGGATGGCGAAAGGTGGAAACAGCTATAGAATCAGATAACCTAGAAGTGTGCACTAGCCTAGTATTCCATAAGGTGCTTTTTCTTCACATTTCAAAAGTCTTTCACCAATTTTCCTGGCAGTTTGCACACTAGGGCTGGTTTGTATAAGTTTTTTCCAAGTTTTTAGGGTAAGAACTCTTTTTTTAAGTGAAATGTTATAGGAAATCCTAATATATCTGAAAAATCTCAGTTAAAATAACATTATACAGTTAACACATGCTCATTATAAAAATATCAAGTAGTACAGAAGGTTATTAAGTAAAAAATTTGTCTCCCTTCTCTTCCCCTCCTTCCTTCTTCTTTTCAACTCCAGAGCTATGTCCTATAACTGCTTCTTGTGTACATCATGGATGCCCGCTATGCACATACAAACATGCTTTTAAAAACACAAATGGGATGAAAACAATTTGCTCTTCTATACCTTATTTTCCCAATTAAAAAATGTACTGTGGATACATTTCCATGTCAGAACATAGAGGTCCATGTCATCATGTTAAATGGCTAATATTCCACAGAATGGAATTTTTTTTTAGCCAGTTTTCTATTAATGAATAGTTTTTAGTTGTTTCTAATTTTATGGTATTATAAACTAATGCTGCAATGAGCTTTCTTAATCACTATTTTTGTTTTGCGATTTGTGTATGTCTACATCTACATATATATGTAAAGTTTTACGAGTAGAATTGCTAGGTTTAGGGCTAGTTGCATGTAATACTTTCACATATATTGCCAAGTTACCTGCCCCAGAAGTTGTAATCATTTATTTTTTTCCTGCCAAATGGCATATCTTTATATTCCCACCAACACTGGGTATTATCAAATTTTAAATCTTTGCCAATCTGATAGAGGAAAATGATACCTCATAATTTCAGTGTACTTTTCTACAATTATCTCCAGCAGTTAAAATCTTCCCTTTGGTGGAAAATTGCTTCATTATTTGTGTGACTTCCCTCTGCAAAATAACTCACATGCATAATTTGAAGACCCTGAACTGGATTGATTCTCTGGTGTCTCCTGTCCCAGGAGGCCGGTTCTGTGCAGGTGGGTGTTGGGCCCTGTTCTGTGTCAGTGTGGGGACTAGGTCACTTCTGAATGCCAGTGCTCATGTCAGTGAGTATTCCCATCTCCCTGACTGTGGGGGCAGAGAACTGCTCATGACAGCACAGGTTCCCAGGGCACAGAGAGCTCTCCCAACTGAGAATAGAAGAGCAGCTGGACCTTTGTGACTTAGAACTGTGAATGGGAAAGGTGTGGAGGACAGAGGCAACTTCGTGCTCTCTGTCTCTCTCACCATACTCTGCTTCTTCCAGTGAGCTGCACCCGGCTCTCTACAGACCCATGACACTTCCCATGGGCCCAAGAGCAGTCATGTCAGTCTGACTCGGCATGCCTTTCTGCTGAAGAGGTCATTTCTGCCTACAACAGTGACTGTTTGTTAAGATACCAACCCCTCAGTGTGACTGGGGGAGAGAAAATAGCCACCAACAGGTTCTTTTGCAGGTGTTGAGATAATGATTATGTCTCTGCTTCATCACATGCTCCATGATTTGGGAAGTGCTGAACCTCTATTCAGTCCACTGCAGTGCCAACAGCACATTGGGAAGGAGGAGCAGGAACTCAGGAGGGAGATGGGCCTGGCTCCAGTGTCAGCTCTTACTAGCTATGTGACCAAGGACAAGCCTCCTGACTTCTCTGAGCCTTATGCCTTCACCTGTGAATCCAGGTTAATTGTGCTTCCTCTATGAGGTCATTGTGAGAATTAATCAAATAATATATGTAAGTGCTTCTGTCAACACTCCCCTATGAGTAACATTTTGATAATCACCCCTTTCAAAATGAGGATCTCAAAAATATATTCCCAAATATCCGAAGAGGAGAGGGTCCTTCTTCCTTTGGTGCTCGCATTTAATAGCAGCCAGGAGTCTGTGTCATCCTGCAGGAATGGCAAGATCTGGCATTGCCAACCCTCCTGTGCCTCCTGCTGCTGCACACTTTTAATTTCAGCCGCAGCATGCTGCTTCATGCTTCCATGCCCTGGCTTATGCAGCTCTGTCAGCCCGGAGTGCTCTCCTCCACTCTGCTCCACCTGGCAAATGGCTGCTGATCCCTCAAGATGTACCAGGGCAAAAGACAGATTATTTGATCTGGCACATCTGGCTATCTGTCTGGAATAGAGTCAAAGTGGACTTCTATCTTACCATACACAAAGATAAAATTCCAGGTGGATTAAAGGCTTTCAGTGTAAAAAATAAAATACTAAAAATCTATACTTCCGGCCAAGATGGAGGCATAGGTAGATACACTGTGCCTCCTCACACAACCAAAATAAGGACAATGACAATTTAGAAACAAAAAACAACCAGTACCAACAGAAAATTGAACTGTACAGAAGTCTGACAACCAAGGAGTTAAAGTAGACACATTCATACAGACTGGTAGGAGGGGCAGAGTCAGGTAGCTGGGCGGAGAGGACTCATGGCAAAATGGTGGCTGGCAGACCTCAGGCACGCAAGGTTGAAGCTGGCAGACCCAGCAAGGTGGTGGATTGTGGAGGGGCGTGGCGCACAAGGCAGATGGCGGATTGGGTGGTCCCACATTCGCAAAGATAAACCAGGTGAAACTGAGAGCAAGACAGATTATACAACCCAGGGTCCCAGTGTGGGGAAATACAGCCTCAAAACACTGACTGAAAACATCTGTGGGGGTTGAGGTGCTGGGAGAAACTCCCAGCCTCACAGGAAAGTTCACTGGAGAGATCCACAGGGTCCTAGAATGTACACAAACCCACCCAAACGGGAATCAGCACCAGAAGGGCCCAATTTGCTTGGGGGAGTGGGGGAAGTGACTGAAATCTGGCAGAGAGAGAAGCAAGCGGCATTGTTCCCTCTTGGACCCCTCCCCAACATACAGCATCACAACCCAGTGATGTGGGTTGCTCCACCCTGGTGAACACCTAAGGCTTCTCCCCTTACTATGTAACAGGTGCGCCGAGACAAAAAAAAAAAAAATGGCCCAATGAAAAAACAGATCAAAGCTCCGGAACAAATACAACTAAGTAATGAAAAGATAGCCAACCTATCAGATGCACAGTTCAAAACACTGGTAATCAGACGCTCACAGAATTGGTTGAATTTGGTCGCAAATTAGATAAAAAATGAAAGTTACACTAAGTGAAATAAAGGAAAATATACAGGGAACCAACAGTGATGGGAAGGAAACTGGAACTCAAAACAGTAGAGTTGACCAGAAGGAAGCAATAAACTTTCAACCAGAACTAAATGAAGAATCAAGAATTCAAAAAATGAGAGGCTTAGGAACCTCCAGGACATCTTTAGATGTTCCATCATTCAAATTATAGGAATACCAGAAGGAGAAGAGGAAGAGGCACAAGTGGAAACGTTATTCGAACAAATAATAAAGGAGAACTTCCCCATTCTGGCAAAGGAAATAGACTTCCAGAAAGTCCAGGAAACTCAGAGTCTTAAAGAAATTGTACCCAAGGAGGAACGCACCAAGGCGCATCATAATTACATTAGCCAAGATGAAAGATCAGGAGGAAATCTTAAAAGCAGCAAGAGCTAAGGAGACAGTTACCTTCAAAGGAGTTCCCATCAGACTGTCAGCTGACTTCTCAAAAGATACCTTACAGGCAAGAAGGGGCTGGAAAGAAGTATTCCAAGTCATGAAAGGCAAGGACCTACATCCAAGATTGCTCTATCCAGCAAAACTTTCATTTAGAATGGAAGGGCAGATAAAGTGCTTCTCAGATAAGGTCAAGTTAAAGGAGTTCATCACCACCAAGCCCTTATTATATTAAATGTTAAAGGAACTTATCTAAGAAAAAGAAGATAAAAAACATGTACAGTAAAATGACAGCAAACTCACAATTATTAACAACCACACCTAAAACAAAAACAAAAACAAAAACAATTTAAACAAACAACTAGAGCAGGAATAAAACCACAGAAATGGAAATCGCATGGAGGGTTAGCAACAGGGCAATCAGAGGAGGAGAGAGGGGGAAAATGTACAGAGAATAAGTAGCATAGTTGGTAGGTAGAAAATAGACGGGGGGAGGGTAAGAATAGTATGGGAAATGTAGAAGCTAAAGAACTTATATGGACATGAACTAAAGGGTGGGGAATGTGGGTAGGAGGGGGGTGTAGGGTGGAGGGGAGTGAAGGGGGAAAATGGGACACCTGCAATAACATAATCAATAAAATATATTTTAAAAATCTTTCAACTAAAACCACAGTGCAACTGTAGCAATTACCTGCTAGAATGGCTAAAATGAAAAAGTCAGATGAAAACAAGTGTTGGGCAAATATAGAACAACTAAGACACCTCTTACATTACTGGCAAGGGTGTAATTGGTACAACCACTATGGAAAACTGGTAATATCTACAAAAATGAACATACATATACTGTGACCCCAAATTTATATTCAGGTAAATATCTAACAGCAATGCAGATACAAATTCACCAAAAATAAGTACAAGAATGTTTATAGCAGCATAATTTGTAATAGCCCGAGGTTGGAAGCAACCCAACTGTCCATCAATGGTAAAACAGATAAAGTGTGGTAATTTGTATGAGGGAATACCATACAGCAATAACGAGTGAATTATAGTACATGAATGAATCTCGTAAACATAATGTTGAGTTAAAGAGGCTATAGATACAAAAGAGTACATATGTGGTTCGTTTTTTTCATCTTCACCTAAGGAGGATATGTTTATTGATTTTAGAGAGAGGGGAAGGAGGAGAGAGAGAGAGAGAAGGAGGGAAGGGGAAAGAGAGAAATATTGATGTGAGAGAGAAAGATTGGCTTCCCCTACACACCCTGATCCAGGATCAAACCTGCAACCTAGGTATGTGCCCTCACTAGACTCAAACCTGCAGCCTTTTGGTGTAGGGTCGGTACACCAACCAACTGAGCCACCCATCCAGGGCTAGTGATTCATTTAAATAAAATTCAAACACTAACTCATGATGTTAGAAGTCAGGGTAGAGGTTAATCTTTAGAAGGGGTGGCAATGGCAGGAGACATGAAGGAGGTTCTGGGGTGCTGGGAATGTTTTGTTTCTTGATCTGGATCCCAGTTACTTGAGTGTGTTCTTTTGAAAATTCACGGGTTCATAAAAATATGTACACTATTTCATATAATAATTTTCAATAAAAATTTTGGCAAGGAGGCCGCATATAAATAAGAGGTTAGAAGACCTTCTCAACCAAGTTTGGAAACCTAGGAGATATTTTTGCCCATATATATGTATATATATACATATACATATATACATATATATGGGCAAAAATAGATATATGTATAAATATATATATATATTTAAATCAGTTTTATGGCAAAAGATACTGCAAGCAATGTCAAATGACAAGCATTAGATTTGGAAAATAATATTTGTCATGCAGCTGATAAACAAAGGTTGATAGTTGTAATATGCAAAGAGCTCTTATCAATTGCTAAGACAAAAAACCCAATGGAGAAATAGACAAAATAATGTGAATAGGCAATTCAGTGAAGAAAAATATCCAATTGTATGGCGAGATGTTCAAACTCATTAGAATGAAGGGAAATGCAAATTAAAATAACAAGATACTGGCATGGACCCTGCAGGCTGGCAATATTAAAAAGAGCACCTATACTTATTGCATATGGGAGAAAAGTGTGCTCTGAGTCATTGCTGGTGGAGGTTTAAATTATTATGATCTTTTTGGAAATCAATCTAGAAAAATCCATTACAATTAAAAATACATATGGTTTTTGACCTAGCAATTGCACTCCTGGGAAAATATTCCTGAGAAATAAAAGCATCCTCTATAGGGCCCCTGTACCAGGGTGTTTATTGCAGTATTGATGGTGGAGGTGCAAGCAAGCATGGTGCCTTGTGTGTATACAGACATGTGCACACATGTACACACACCCTGGAAACAAAACAAATGACTCTCAGCAGAGAAATGGTGTAGGTGACAGAGCTCTCCCTGAGGCTCATAGTCCAGAGGCCCTGTGGGAAGCTGTGGTCTTCTCCGCCTCAAGCATGGGGCAGGGTGGACTGGAAGCTCCCTGCCTCCTGCCCTTGGCCAGCAGTAGTGATCCCAGAGCAGGATCTGGAGGACAGATTGAGCACCTGGGACAGAGGTAAGGTCTTTCAGCAAGGTTCAGATCTGTCCCTCCAGGATCAAAGAAGGGACACCAGCAGAGGAGGATCACAGAGGTGGCTCTTACAAACATCCACTGTTGGTCACACATACAGTAGCTTACTTAAGCCAAAGCCAGGCAAAAAATTCTCTGCTAATTGAGGGATAAATGAGACATGGGATCAGCTACAAATAAAAAAAGCATGTCTTATTTTTAAAAACCATGTCTCCCTTCTGATGTTTGTGTTCAAGCCATGTCCCTATCCACCTGACAATCTCTTTCTCTTTGTGAATTAAAATGTGGCGTGAACTCACTAACGTTCGGTCAGCTGTAGGCAGCCCTGGCTGAGCTCAGGGAGGCAGCTCTGAGCAGGGCCTACACGAAATGGAGCCCCACATGGTGTATGTGTCAATATTTAAAGTTATAAATGAAGTCAATCAACTATTAGGTACAAATATTCTATCTTCCTACCTTAAAAATATACTTTCATAATATCAAATGTTTTTGGAAAGTATACATGGTTTTTATATGAATGGAAATGGAAAATTCTGTAAAGATAACAGAATTGAATTATTTTTGCACATATTTGGATATTCTGTTGATTGGCTGGTGATGTTTAGACAAGTAATAAAATCAAGATACACAAAAATAATAAAATATGACATATTTTTCATTAACTTTTTTCTTGCCTTCCATACTGCAAAGTTATTTGTAATGTTTTACAATCAATATTTTTATACTTTATGTTCTATTGATGACAACTTAGACATTTTTGAGTCAATGTAATTCTCAGATAATTTTTAGTTTCAGTAATAAGTGGATTGTCATCAAAGTCTTAAAAACCATATTTAAACTTGGAAGTGAAGCATGAATTGTACATATCCTGTTCAAATATTTTAATGGAGTTGTATGAGACAAATTAATCACAGAAAATATTACAAAATATTTCAGTTTTACAATATATTTACCTCTTACACTACAAATTTCATTATCTCTTAGAGTAATATCTAGATTCATGCAGTGATGTGAAGAATTAGCATCATGTATTTTTTTATACTTACATATGTAGATGGAGATTTAAAGGTAAAATAAAGTGTTAATATTGCACAATGTTCCTTAGCCACCATGTGCAATGTCAGCATCACACCGCTTCATGAGTTCCCCTGGACCACAAACTGGGTCTCAAAGGGAAGCGTGAGAATGGACATGTGGTCCTACCACGAGGTGACACCTTACTCTGCAAGAAACTGCATTCATGCTACCTGAGAGAAAGGCTTTGACAAATTAATTTCATTTGCCTTTTTTCTCACCTAAGTGCTTCTGTCACTCAGATCTTCCTCTTATCTGAAGTAGTGTCTGTCTCCGATCCTGGCAGAATGCAACCCAGAAGCCTTTGTGACATTCAGACACAGTTGCTTTTTGTGTTGAGGACCTTGGGCAGAAGCTGCAGAGTGGTGTTCTGGGGGCCCAATGGTGCTGTTACCTGCAGGCTGCATGCTGCTAGCTGAGCACCAGGTTACATGTGCTTGTAATCATTTATTTTCTGTGTATTTGTGATGTGGAAACGTCTAAAGGAGGGCTTCAGAAACTTTCTGTGGTGCAGGATTGGCTTTCAATTTCCCAATTCTTGAAACAAACCAATTCTTTTGTAAAAATCCAATAAAAATATATCACTACAAAAATGAAATTTGAAAATCTGCATGAAATATAAGGCTAGATTTTAAAAGATTCAACAGATGTAAACTCATTCTCAGTTTCTGCACGTAACTCATCAAGAACCAGTGCAGACGGTCCGCGGACTGGTGCTGCTCCGCAGACCACAGAGCCCTGGGGTGGCTCCTCTGCCTCTGTCTGGGGAGGCTTCTGAACTGCCCAGGCTGAATCCTACCTGATGGTCTCTCCAATCTCTGAATACTTTTCCTAAGTCATGTGGCTCTCATTTCAGGCCACCAAGCCCTCTGTTCTCTCTCCATCTGACGCAGATGCAGATCTCTAAGGTGCTGCCATCTCCATAAACCTCTGCAGTCCTTGCTTCTCCCTGAGTCACCCACCATCCGTATACAGTGAGGGGCCTTGAGTGTCTGTCATGTCTAGGGAGGAGACTTGGGAGCCAAGGGTCATGCTGAGAGTGATGTTGCCTTTGACACAGCCAGGACCACTCCCCACTCAGCTCCAGACACTGCTGGGAGTGGGGGTCAGGCTCAAGATGGTTCTTTTGCCTCTTGAACGTGGGGAATGTGGCTATTTCTCTAGCAGGGCCACCTGCAGAGGACAGGTGCATTTCTGCAACAAAGACTAATACTCTCACCTGTCCTTATTCTTAGGGGTTGGTGCTGGAACCTGGGGCTGAATTGTTTTAGTTGTCTTTGCTGGATGAGTCAGGACCCTACATCCAGGGCAAATGTCCATGCCACACAGCACAGGAAGCAGGAATTTGAGCTATTTATGAAGATCAGACCAGAAAGCCTATAGTCAGGTCCCAGACAGGCAGAAGGTAAAAGAAAAAGGCATGTACAGCTTGTCAGAGCTGATGTCCCCTCGTGGTGGGAGAACAAACAGAAGGGAAAAGAAGGTTCCCAGAACACTTGGGGCTTTCTCAGTGGAGGCAGGAATTGCACCCTGGGTGCGGTCAGCAGCAATTCCAGAGCTCACAGTGTGCTTCCAGAACTCCTCCTGCATGGGGTAGATACATGCCTTAAGATCATTCATATATTTTTTATCATCCACATTATTTTTTATGACCCAATTTAAAATTTTCTTTTTAAACATTTTTAAGTACTTTTATTGATTATGCTATTACAGTTTTACCAGTTATTCTCCCTTCTCCCCACATCGCCCTGCCCCCCAACCCTCCAGCGTCTACCCCCCTTAGTTCATGCCCATGGGTTGTACATGTAAGTTCTTTGAGTCTGTTTCCTATACCATTTTTAATCTCTCCATGTCTATTTTATGCCTACTAACCATGCTTCTTTTCCCTGTACCTTTCCCTCTCTATTCCTCCCTTCCCCCTCCCCACTGAACTCCCTCTGTGTGATGTCCATTTCTCTGATTCTGTTCCTGTTCTGGCTGTTTGCTTAGTTTTTGTATTCATTGTTTTTCTTTTCTTTTAGGTTCATTCATTGATAGTTGTGAGTTTGTTGTCATTTTACTGTTCATATTTTTTATCTTCTTTTTCTTAGATAAGTCCTTTTAACATTTCATATGATGATGGCTTGGTGAGGATGAACTCCTTTAACTTGACCTTATCTGAGAAGCACTTTATCTGACTTTCCTTCTAAATGAAAGCTTTGCTGGATAGAGTAATCTTGGATGTAGGTCCTTGCCTTTCATGACTTGGAATACTTCTTTCCAGCCCCTTCTTGCCTGTAAGGTCTCTTTTGAGAAATCAGCTGATAGTCTAATGGGGACTCCTTTGTAGGTAACTGTCTCCTTTCCTCTTGCTTTTTTTTTAGGATTCTCTCTTTATCTTTAATCTTGGGTAACCTAATGGTGATGTGCCTTGGTGTGTTCCTCTTTGGGTCTAACTTCTTTGGGGTTCTTTGAGCTTCCTAGACTTCCTGGGAGTGTATTTCCTTCACCAGATTGGGGGAGTTTTCCTTCATTATTTGTTCAATTAAGTTTTCAATTTCTTGCTGTTGTTCTTCTCCTTCTGGCACCCCTGCAATTCTGGTTTTGGAACATTTCAGGTTGTCCAAGAGGTTTGTAAGACTCTCCTCACTTTTTTGAATCCTTGTTTCTTCATTCTGTTCTGGTTGGAGGTTTATTTTTTCCTTTTGTTCCAAATCATTGCCTTGAGTCCTGGTTTCCTTCCTGTCACTGTTGGTTCCCTGAATACTTTGCTTTATTTCATTTTGGGTATCTTTCATTTGTTTTTTTCATTTTTTGACCAAGTTCAATCAGATCTGTGAGCATTTTGATTATCAGGGCTTTAAATTTTCCGTCAGATAGGTTGGCTATCTCCTCATTGCTTAGTTTTCTTTCTGAGGTTTTGCTCTGTTCTTTCATTTGGGCCATATTTCTTTGTCTTGGCACAGCTTTAAGTTGTAAGGGGGCAGGGCCTTAGGTATTCCCCAGGGCAGGACAACCCTCTTTGCTGCACTGCAGTGCTGCCTGTGGGGGAGGGGCCAGAGAGGGAACAGTGGGGCTGACCTGCTCATCTGTAGCCAACTGACTCTTTGTGTCAGACTGGCAGTATCTCCCACTGTGGCAATCACCATAGTCCACAGTCAGCTCTGAGTCTTTGTTTTCCCTTAAGTCAGCCCTCTCTGTGCAGCCCACCACCTCACTGCAGCCAGCTCTGCCCACCCGGTCTGTGATTCACTGTGGTGTTTCTCAGCCTGCCCCGTGTGGTCCGCCGCCTTACCAGTCTGGTTGTTCTCGTTGATTTTTTTTCTTTAATTCCTTGGTTGTTGGACTTCCATACAGTCTGATTTTCTGCCCATCTGGTTGTATTTGATTTAAGATTGGTTGTTATCCACCTTTGGTTGTGCGAGAAAGTGAAGGGTTTCTACCTATGCATCCATCTTGGTCAGAACCCTAAATTTTCTATTCTTTTCATTTCTCCTCCTAGATATTCTTGCAGTGGACTTAGCTTTATTCATTACTAACTACTGGCAATTCATTTACGCTTTCTCCTTTAATGTTTTAAAATTACAGAAGGAAGCCAGAAATATATAAAGTGAAAGTCTGTCTTCATCATCCCAATTTCCTCTGTGCCTCAATCCCACTCCCAAGAGTGAGGGACTTTTACCATCTATGAATAGTATGGCCTTCCCAGTTCCTGTCTACACATTGATAAGCACCTGTCTCTCCCACCACTCACTTTAGGGGAGGTACTGTCATGAGTAACCTTATAGAGAGAGCTAAGTGGAGAGGAATTGAAGTTTCTGGCCAGCAGCCATATGAGTGAGTTTGAAACCAGGTCCCACTCAAGCCTTAAAGTGAAACTGTAGCCCTGGCTGACCTCTTGACTGCAACCTTATGGGAGGCTATAGGCAGGACCACCCTGAGGAGTTCATGGCATCCAGAAACTGTGTGAATAGTAAATGTTTGTTGTGTTAAGCTGCTAAGTTTTGGAGTAATGGGTTACACTGCAATGTAATTACCACACATTCATTTCTCTCCAATTACCACATCATTTTTTAGTTTCTTTCTGTCTATTGCAAAGCTCTTCAAAAGCATTGTCTAGTCTCATCATCTCCATTTCCTCCCCCTTTCCCCACTCAATCCTATCTGTCCTAGTGTGTTAGCCCATGTCTACTACCTTTGTGATTAAAATGTGACAGGGCAGTGCTGAGTTTTGATTATTGCAATGTTTCTGTGATATCTGTCTTATGAACTGTTGCAGACCCTGTGACAAGGGTTCATGTGCATGAGATTTATTAAGGAAGATCTACTAGAAATTGGAAAGAAGGTGGGGGAAGCAGGACAGGGAAGAGGAAGAAGTGAACCAAGGGTGAAATTTCAGGCAAAGCCCAACTTTCAAACTGATCCTGGACAGCACTGGAGAAAATCATGCTTGAAAGTTTGTTCCACCTCCAGGCAAGAGAGCTGGGCATGCATACTGCCATCTAGTCAGTCACTGTGTTGGCCGCATGGGGGGCACGTTAACTCCCAGACACTTTGGTTGTCTGCATGTACAGGCAAAGCAGCTCTGGGAAGCCGAGGGCAATGCCAGAAGAAGATCACAGGTGCAAGCTCTCAGTGTAAAGCAGCTGGGCAGGAGCTGGGGTTGGGGGAGCACAGAGAGCCATTTCAAGGATCCTTGTGGGGGGAGGGTTGGACAGAGTATAGTCAATATTTGATAGAGCAGTGCTTCTTAAACTTTAATTTGCATTCAGTTTATCAGAGGGTCTTGTTAAAATGAAGACACTGACTTCGTAAGTGTGAGATGGGGCTGAAATTCTGCATTTCGAGCTTCCAGATGGTGTTCAATCTCTGATAGCAAGGAGCTACCATACCATTCAAGGGAACTACATATTACAGGAATTGACCCTCCAGTGAAAGAGCATCGTGCAGGTTCTTGTTATCTACTGCAGTGTACCAAACCACCCCGGAGAGAGCTGTTAAAAACACCGTGTGGTATTCAGCTATTCTTACTGGAGGGCTCCAATGCAGCTGCAATAAGGAGTTGGCTGGAGCTGTGGACTTCTGTGTGGAATGTCCAAGGAGGCTCACTCGCATGGCTGGCAGCTGACACAGGCTGTTGTCAGGGCACTCAGGTGGGGCTACAATGTTCATGCCTTCACATGTCCTCTCCACATGGCTTGAGCCTCTCATAGCATGGTAGCCGTACCAGGCTTTGTTTTAATCAGGTGTGGTCAGACACACAGACATGGAAATGATTGTCAGGGGGGAATATGTTTACACTTACTCTAGATGCCTAGAAATGTCATGCAGAGCCACATGAGGAAGCACCAGAGTCACTCAGGAGGCAGAAAGGGTAGGGAGGCAAACATACTCTTTATTGGAGTTTTTGCAGGAGGGAGAGGGTGAGGCAGGGTAGGTAGGCTGAGTAAGTTTAGGATTGGATGATTTGAATAATTTTGGTAGGCTTTGGCTCTAAGGATGGTCCTTTGTTGTCTGGTAACTGAGGTGATTATGGTAGAGGGAATATTGGTTTGATGTGTGAGAATATGATAAAGGAGATGGTTGGAAGTTGCATTGGTTGATTTGTGCATCAATGATGCATTCACAAGAGAGGCTGTACAAATTAGCTAACCTTTGGAGGATCAAGGTCCCAAATGTCACAGCCTCAAGAAAACAGAAAATAAGAAAATATAGTCAATAGAGTAGTGGGTTCTGAAAGGGATATGCCAAGGGTGAGCATTCCAAGAGTCAGGAGGCAGAAACTTCCAGGACAGTTAAAAGTTACGGCTGGAAACGGCACAATATCACTTCTGCTGTATTCTGCTGATTGAAGCAGACATTGCATGACTCAGATACAAAGGGCAAATAAACTCTACCTCTTGATAGGCTGTGGCAGGTTATACCATAGGGGACATGTGGGGTGCGTGGTGTTGTGGTGGCCATCTGTGGAAAGTATAATCTGTCACATGCATATCTTAACCAATGTAAATATCTGACAGCATTCAACTTGGTAGATTCCAGGTAAAATGCTCCAAACAAAAATATTTCAATGTGTGAAGGCTCTGCAACCACACTAATATGAACAGCAGGAAGTCCAGTCCTTCCAAGAGTTTCCACTGTCAGTATTTCCAAAGTTTTTGGGACAGTGTCCCCCAATCGGTGGTTTCATTTTCCGTGGTTTCAGTTACCTGCAGTCAACTGTGGTCTGAAATATTAAATGAAACATTTCAGAAATAAACAATTCATAAGTTTTAAATTGTATACCACTTCGAATAGTGTGATAAAATCTTGTGCCGTCCCACTCTGTCCAAACTGGGACCTGACTCATCCCTTTGTCCAGCATGTCTGCACTATATATGCTGTCCACCCATTAGTCACTTAGCAGTCATCTGGGTTAGCAGATCAGCTGTCGTAGTACCACAGTGCTTGTGTTCAAGTTATCCATATTTTACTTAGCAATGGCCCCAAAGCACAGAAGTCTCGATGCTGGCAATTTGGATATGTCATAGAGAAACTGTACAGTGCTTCCTTTAGGTGGAATGGTATGTATAGGAAAAAACACAGTGAAATATATATAGTGTTCAGGACTATCCATGATTTCAGGCATTCACTGGGGGTCCTGAAACACTTATGTGAATGCACAGGGACTACTGTGACACAGAAGGTGCCCTACACACTGCTCTAGTTTTTGCTCTTTGGTGCTCCCCTGCTGGCATATCAGAAGTTCAGATACTCCCTACCAGCCAGGATTCCAAACCTCTGCTCCCCACCCTCATCCCTGCCCTTGGTGACTCAAAGTCACAACCTTAGATTCGAGTGCCATTAAAATGAGCCCCTCTTAAGGATTTTAAAACGAGACGTCTGTTTGGAGCTGCCCAAGTCAATTAGATACATTTTTCTTTCCTCCTCCATGGAGTAAGAGTGATAATCCTTTTTTCCCCAGAGCAATGTGTGGGCACAGACAGGCGACTGCCAGCAGTGTCCAGGCCTGCTCCGTGGAAGGAGCTACATTGACAGCAGCTTTCCCCAGTGGCAATGTGTGGGTGAGGCTTGAAGAAGAGAGAGAGGATGTGGTTGTTGCCTTTTCCCAAGGCACATGGGAAACCCAGTGACCACCCAATAAAAAGGGCCTGTGACATTAGATTTTATGGTTTACAGAAACTGCCCTTTGCACAATTGAAGCATGGACATTTTTTCCTGTAAAGATGAATTCTTCCACTTCCTTGCTTTAGTCTGGGCCTCAGTTTCTTGTGGTCCAGTGAGTCCTGTGCACATGCGGGGCCCGAGTCCATCTCTGGGTGGAGCTGCCTCTGCTGGGTCTTCAGATGGACCTCTGGGCAGCCTCAAGTGCATCACAGGCTGCCTGGGCAGGAGTGAGGTGGCTTCCAAAGGCTCCTGCAGCCACCGTGACCACTAGGACTGTTCCCTTACCTTCAGCTAGACCTTGCACTGGGCCCCCCAGGAGCTCTGGTGCTCATTCATGAGGGGAAAGAGCAGGATGTGGAAAAATGGTGTTTGCTATTTACCACTCCCCACTGCCATCTGGAAAAGATGGAGCTCAGACTGTTAGTTGAGTGGGGGTCATGGGAGGGAGACTGAAAAATTGGAAGCAAAGTGGGGCAGAGTTACACTGCTCTGAGGAAAGAGAGGGACATGTATGGGATGTGGGTGGGTGGGAATGGAGACTGCAGCTCTGTGGAGAAAGGTCAAGGGCTAGGACACTGTGTGGCTGAGGAGCAGCTCTGCAGGGAGAGTGGAGCTGTCTAACTGGAATTTCTGTGGAGTGTGCTGTGTGCTCTGTGATGTGAACCTCTGCCACGTCTCCCCTGTTGAAACTTCAGAACAAAATCAATTTCTTACTCGGTGTGCTGGATTTTCTTTGGGGGAAAAAGAATGCTGAGTCTTGCTTCATGGTTGGTGGGGGGGAGATGAGAGGCTCCCACTGGAAGAGAACCAGGCCTGGGTGACGCAAAACTCGGGAACCTCTGCTCTCTACACTGAGAACACTGGGGATCAAGTCCCTTCTTTAAGGAAAAGAACAATTAATGTAGAGGGTACAACCAGGACAAAGGTGAGTGTGAAGAGGGTGGAAGTGTCCGATGCAGGTGGGAATGTGTGTGAGCATATAGGGAGGAGGGCTGAGGATCAGAGCAGCCAGAGATGGTGGTAGTAGGTGGATTAGGGCTGTGGGTAGGGCCTTGCACATCAAGCGTTCTTCCACATCTAGGGTTCTCCCATGTATCTTACCAGTCAAAATCTTAGGGTCATCCACACAGATCTTAGTGTTCCATGTGGCCCAGGCTTCATTCAGTATCACATTCAAAGTGACACAGTCCACTTCCGTTGTGTAATCCCTACCAGCTCCAACTGTCCAAACAGCCTGCAGTTCTACAGAGCAAGGTTGCCACCCATTTTCTATCCCTCCTGCTGGTGTAGCCACCACTTTAGGGCTTGGCCAAGGCATGGGACAACTCTAGGCCGCTCGGGACAGCTGGTCAGGCACACGCCAGTGGGAGGTGATCTAGCTCTGGGAGAGTGGTGTCCTATTGGCTGTAATGAGGCACGTCAGACACCTCATTCCTCTCTGTGTGTTCTTGCAAGAGGTCCCCAAGGAGCTTCCTGGCAAAGACATTTCACATTTTCTAACTACTTAGCAAGTGGTTTACAAACCCTACTAAATGCCAGCAGATTAGTCAGTGGAAATCCAAAACTTTAGAAAAAAATTAATTGAAAGAGCTATTGAATCGAGGAGGTTCTGCCTAAGTAAATATTTTCTCTGTGGAATTCTGATCTGCTCATTTAGTAATCCTAATTATGGTTTTGTTAATTTGGGGCTAGTTTCAGAGAAAGTGCTTTATTCCATCAGGACCGTCACTAGGTTAAGAGGATTTTGTTTTTCATTTGTGTTGTTTCAAAAGAAATTCATTTTTGCAGCAGCTTTAGCTATTCTTTGCTTATATCTGTCTCCTTGCTGCTCAAGGCAGACAAGAAAATACCTCTGGCTTTTGTTAGTCCCCATGGCTGGTCACGTGTATGCCAACTGCGCTCTCCCTCTACCTCGGCTCCTGGGGACTCACAGCAGATACAGGCAGAGGTGCCTGTGCTGAATTTGTCAGGAGTTCCCATTTTCTTCATGGCCTTTCAAATGATGTTCAGAGCAGATGTCAAGTTCTCTCAGGCCTTGGGGGCTTTGTGTATGCAGTGTTGTTTACCTGCAACACTCCCCTCCTGTTCCTCTTTACCTGGCTCTCTCTAAGTCATTCTTGGGTTCTTCGTTCATCTATCACTTCCTCTGGGAAGTCTTCTTTGACCCTATGTGTATATCCATAGCCATGAACCTGTCTTCTGAACTCCAGACCTGTGGAATCATTAGTATCGGACATTTCATTCAATATCTCATGGGCACCTCAAATAAATTTGTCCTAAATTGAAGGCATCATTGCCTTTTCCTTCCTGCTTCCTTCTCTTCTCCTTAAACCTGCTTCTTCTCCAATGTTCTGTGTCAGGTAGGGCACTCTGGGCCATAAAGTCATCAGCACCAGAAACCCAAGAACTATTCCAGAATCTTCTCTTTCCTTTATTTCTATGTCTCTCTCAATTCTACTACAGTTTTACATCCAATGGATCCCATCTCTTGAGTTTCTCATAGATCTGTTCTTCCTGTTTTCTTTCCCCCCTGTTATGTATGGAATGTTTATGTTCCTTCAAAGTTTATGTGTTGAAACCCTAATCCCCAATGTAATAATATTTGGTGATGGGACCTTTGGGAGGTAATTAGGTCATGAGGGTAGAGCCCTCATGAATGGGATTAGTGTCCTTATAAGAAGAGACACAGGAGAGCTTACTTTTCTCTCTGTTCTTCGCCATGTGAGAATACAGTGAGAAGACAGCCATCTGTAAACCAGGAAGATGGCCTTCACCGAGAACCTAATCATGCTGGTACTCTGATCTTGGACTTCTAGACTACAGAATTGTGAGAAGTAAGTGTTGTTTAAGCTGGCCAGTGCATGGTAGCTTGCTATATAGCCCACTGAACAAAGACTCTCTTAGTTTGGGATGCTAACTTTGTTTACTTGGAGACTGCATTAGTCTCCTAACTGGCCTCCCATCTCTGGTCTTGTCTTTGATTGTAACCACCATAGTGATCTCTGATGTGAATCATGCAATTTTAGTTCCTGCTCTGGATTCCTCAGTTTCTACAACCCCTATCCTACTGGATGTAATATAAACTCTCATCTGGTTCTTGCCTATTTGTCTAATTTTATCTTCTGTCACTTTGGACCAGTCAGAACTCTTTAAATTGCAAGGGGAAAAAATCCCAATTTAAATTAACTTAAGCAAAAAGGAGATTTATTGGTTCATGTAACTGAACATCTGGGGATAAATATGGCTCAGCTTCGGGCATGGCTGGGTCCAAGGGCTCAAACAATGTCATTAGAAATGAGCTGTTTCTCTCTCTCAGCTCACTTTTTTCTTTATCAATTCCCTTCTATGGCAGGCTTCTCTTCACGTTGTGGTAAGATAGCTGTCACAGCTCCAGACTGCTACATCTTCACAGGAACAAATCCAGTAGAAAGAGCATCCTTTTCAAGCAAAATCCCAAGACTGGCTCTGGCTGGTCCTGATTGACTTGCCTTGGGTAAGGTGCCCACCCATTAACCTATCAGAGTGACCAGGAGCAGGTGCTGCTCTGATGGTCCAGCTCTTGAGATGCCCCTCCAACCCTGGAGCAGGGTTTAGGATTGGTGTTTCCTGAAGCACATGGAATAACAGTGGGAGGGCAGCTTTCCAGAGGGAAAATGGAGAATGACTCTGGGAGAAGCTAGAATGCAGATCAGGCAGGCCAACAGAGCTGTGCAAGCTCACTCCCTGCCTTGCAGGTCCACTCCTCCTGCTATCTCTCTTTCCAGCCCTCCCTCCTCGACTACTTTCCTATCAATTTGTCACCTAAATTCTGCCTCTCTAGGACATCTTACCTAATCTAATCCCCAGAGAGACTGCTGCTTTTCCTTCCTCTGTCCCTGTGCCCCTTGAATTACAGCAATAGTTCTGGCACATTGTAACCTTGGATGCTCATGTCTCTGGACGCTGAGCTCCCTCAGGACAGGGACCCTTTCTTTACATTTTGGTATTGCTTGTGTTACTGAGCTCAAGGGGCTCACCATTTGGGGTGCTGTATTCAAGAATGAGATGTGGTCTACTCAAGGTAGTTTCATTTACTTGCAGCAAGTAAAAGAGGCAGTGGATTCATATCCAAAACTCTGTCTTCCAGAAGGGAGGCTTAGCCATTGCTTATATACACTGTTTGCTTAATTACACTTTTATTTCTTCTTTTCAGTTGGCTTCATTTATCCCATTGAGTTCCTGTCAAGCTCATCCTATATACAGCTGGTCTGCAAAATACTGGGCATTTTAATATTCAACAAGGATAACATTTAGTAATAACATTTAGAGCTGCTCAGACCTTGAGACCCTGTCCTACCGACACACTTGTACCTGGTATAGGATCTGGCCTACAGTGTCTGCCTGGTAAGAGTTAAATGAAAGAAGCTCTAAGGAGAATGCAGATGGACCTTCATTCTGTGTACCATTAAGAAGAGTAGATAGCATTGTGGATAACAGAATCAGGGTCTGTAAAGTGCTCCATAGCCTGAAAAAATAGATTGAATATACTGAGAAGAATTGAAATAGCACTAAGTGTGGAGTCCTGTATTTAGGTCTAAAAAAGGTTTGTTTGGGGGTTGGGAGGGGGTGGTAGGAATATCAGGAAAAGAAACCTAGTAGTCTTTGTGTGGCTACTTAAAAACACTTATATGACTTTAGGCCACATTATTGGAAACATACAAACCCCTCCACCTCTGATTCTTGGCATATCACCAATATCAGTACACACAAGTCTCCTTCCTTATTTTGCTTGTTTTTTTTTTTTAAATTTACCTTTTCTCTCTCCATTCCTTGCTTGCCTAGAATACATTCTTCTTATTTGTATGTCTTCTTATAAAGTGTGTATTGCTGTTGTTTTAAATTTATATAATGATATGATATCATTGAGCTCATACTGTCTTATTTTGCCCACTTAGCACTTTGTTGTTCAATTTCCATTGGTATCGCCATGGGTACATGAAGTTCATCGTTTCTAAATGCTTCTAGATGCTGAATCCCCCAACATTTCACCTAATGACTCCCCTGATCATTAATTAGGTACTCAGACTGTTTTCGACTTCCTGCAATCACAGACAACTGCAATGAACATCCTTGTACGTGTCCCTTATGGACCCATATGAGAAAGAGTTTGGGATGTATATCCAGGCGAGGATCTGCTGGGTCAGAGGGTAGTGCATCCTTACCTACCCAGGCTATCCAGGCTGCTGTCTTGTGCAGTTGCTTTATTTGACATTTTCACCAGTGATTAGAGTTCTACTGTTCCCATGTCTCTGCCCACATTGGCAATCATTCAACTTTTCTTTTTGCCAGTCTAACATGTATGAAGTAATCCTTTTTTGTCACTTTAATTTGAATTTCTTCGGTTGCTGGTTTGGTTTGAGCATGTTTTCTAATCCTCCTTAGCTTGTTGAGTTTCTTCTCCATTATTTCCTGGCTGTTACTTTTTCCTGTTGTTCTATTGTTGTATCTGCTTTGATTTGCAGGAGTTCTCAGAATTGTCTAGATATCAGTCCCTATTCCACCTTGTTTTGAATGTAGCAAATGCTTTTCAACTGTCCTGTACACTCTGATCTGACAGTCTGGAGAATCATGTTCCATCCTGGGAGTCATAGTTTAAGAGATACGACAAGGCTGGCACAGAGAAGAGAAACTTGGTTTGTGACCCTATCATAGGGTCACATCAGATAAGAGTGTATCCAGGGAATGGAATTTGCAAGGACACTGATTCCAGATAATATAAAGATGGAATCTGCAGTGATCAGAGCCACCTGGTGGAGTGGCAGTCAGCGCCCTAGATGGTGTCAAGCATGTTGAAACAGCATATGGTTCCTTGAGTGGCTGCTGCAGGGGGGTTTCAAGTGTTAGATGGTTCCATCCAACTGTGAGATTTTGCAGAATGTTTGTGAGTCATCATGTGCTGAATGACAGAGAAGGAATCATAGAAGAGGAGAATAAGGGAGAAACACAATATTAATAGCTTCAGTTCCTATCTTAGTTTTCTAGGATGGCTACAACAGAATACCATTCACTGAGGGGCTTAAGCATCAAACATTTATTTCTCCCAGTTCTGGAGCTGGGAAGGCCAAGATCAAGGTACTGGCAGATTCTGTGTCTGTTGAAAACCCTCTTTGTGGTTTATAGATAACCATTTTTCTCTGTGTCCTCATGCAGTGGGGATGGACAGAGACCTCTCTGGGGTCTATGTTATAAAAGTACTAACGCTATTCATAAAGACTCCATTCTCATGACCTAATTACCCCCAAAGGCCCCACCTCCTAATGTCATCTCATTGGGGGTTAGCATTTCAACATATGAATTTTGGGACACACAAACTCAGCCTTTTTCTTATCCTCCAGATTCTCCATTACCACAGTATGGCACCTCTCACTGCCTTGTGCTTTGTAGGAGCTGCATACACCACTTGTACCCAATTGTGTTCATATGAGCATTTGTACATCAGCTGACCCACATAGACCCACACACAAGTACACAGGCACACACACATTGCCATTAATATTGTGTCCTCCAAATATACATGATACTACACACATACACCTGGCCCCACACAGTGACTCACACGTATTGTGTTTGCTTCCAAAGGCTGGGGGATGGTTTTGAGTTCAGTGTGAAAGGCCACAGCAGTCTGTGAGCCTCCCTGGGCTAGCAGCCCAAGTCTCTGACCTTTCAGTCTGCCAGTACGTCCGAGGGAAGTGGACCTGTATTCTGCAGGAAGGTAATATCCTCATTCCACAGGCCAGGGTCTTGTGCAGGCACAGGGAGATTGGGCTTTGCTCCAACCCTCTCCATTCTCAACTTGGTGTCTACCAGAAGGCTTCTTCAGCTAAATAAACCTCTGGAATTTGGCCTCCTTACTCTCAAGAAGCCAGTCTACCAGACAGTTGTTTCCTAATGTAGCATCTAGGTCATTGAGCTTCTGGGTCTTGTACCTTCTTCACCCCGTCTTAGGGCTACTCACTTTTCTAAGCACATGTGGGTGATATAATTCAGGGCACTGCAGCTCCAAACAATGGAAGTTGTTTCTGCAGGTGAAGATAACTCTGGATAATGCTCAACAGCCTGTGGGAAGAGCCAAGCAGCTGAGAAGCACCCCTGTAGAGCAATGGGCAAAGAATTACAATCAGACAAGGGACTAAGGAACTTGAAAGACTAAGGAGTATTTGAAAAGATGCTCGAACTGCATTATTGATCAAAGAAATGCAAATTAACACAATAATGAAAGATTGTTATGTGTTACTGGCAAAAAAAAGAAGAGAGAAAGAGAGAAGGAAAGAAAGAAAGAGAGAAAGAGAGAAAGAGAGAGAGGAAGAAAGAAAGAAAGAGAAAGAAAGGGAGAAAGAAAGAGAGAAAGAGAGAGAGAAAGAGAGAGAAAGAAAAAGACAGCTGAATAAATAGCAAGTGTCTGTAAGGTTGTGGGAATGGTGGAGCTCTTACCACCTGACTCCAAGCTCGCTCTCTGCCCACAGACATGGAGAGAAGGTGCTGGCCACAACTTCCTTCCTAGTGATCTTTGAGGTGCTTGGGCCTGAATACCTGAGAGCTGTGAAGGTCTAGGCCAGCACTGCCCAGGCGCCCTCCCAGACTGTGGAGGCGGGAGAAGGCAGGGCGCTGCCCATCCTGACTGGGAGGAGCCTTCCCAAAGCTGTCATGGGAAACTTAGAACTGATGTGCCATGAGGAGCCTTGCCCCAAGTGATGACACACTGAGCCTCTGTCTGCCCTGGGATCTGCCCTGGGGGAGGGAGAGTGGTCACCAGGTGGCTCTGCATAACTTAAGGGACTCTTGAGCTCAAATTCTGGCTGATCATCAGCCCCCAGAGGCCTGCAGCAGGCAGCCAGGTACTCACCAGACTGATGCATGATTTGATGCATGATTTGAATGCCTGTCCAGATGAGTTTGAGAAGCACTGGCGTGGAGGGAGGAGAGAACCAAGGGCAGAGTGTGGAGGAAGAGCTTCATGGGCATGTGTTCAGAGAGGACGGGGAGCCCCTGGGTGGAGGCGCAGGTCCAGGAGCCTGGCAAGCCAAGTAACGGAGATAATGGGCGAGAGAGGGCCATTCGCTTCACGACAAGGCCAACGAGAGACTGCGAGAGATCATGAAAAGGTTTTTTTCCCTCTTAAAGGCTAACCAGTATTCAGGTGTGACTGAGGAGAACAAAAATTCTGATGTTGTGAACTGAACAACCCACTAAAATACACATGCTTCTAAGTCTGAGGCTCATTCAGGGAAAAACCAGTAAGTTTGTCCAAGGCCAGAAAGTGTCCAAAATCCTTCACTGTGAAACTGAAAAAGCTGGTGTTCAGGCTGCCTGTCACCTACCAGACCCAATAAGCAGACACAAGGATTGAATCTTTATGGGAGCTTTATTCAGATGGTCAGCAATCTGAAAAGACTGCAGGTTTGTGCCCTAAGGGTTTGTACCCTAACCGACTATCCTATATTTCCTTTCAAATCCGCCTTTTTATAACAGAGAACAAAGTGCATTCAGGGTTTTGAAATGCAGGGAAAATTAGATACTCCCCCAGCCCCCAGTACCCCCCCCCCCCACTTCCACCCCAGCCCCACCCCGCAATATTCTTGCCCTGGACAGTTAGCTGTTCCCAGGGGCGGGTGGTCATCTGTCTCTCCCTGGAACACAAAGGCCCGGATGCCTCTACTTGTCCCCAGGTGGTAATCTTTAGCAGTGCCCCAGGAGGTCGTCTGTCCCTCCTGGGAGCCAGGATGGGCCTTATCTGCAGTTTCTGAAACAATAACTGTAACACATGCATTACCTACTAGGCTTATTAGCTATTTACCTTAAACTAAAATTTTCCAACTCTTGAGTCCCCCATCATTCCCCCACTGTTAGTTTTAAAATATCTTATTTCTGTGAGATCAGTTTCATACAGAAGTATTCATTTTGCTGTTGAGCGTGTAACTTAGCATTAGACCGTCTGGTAGGGGGCTTAGGAATACATTTACTGCAGATCTGCATAAAGGGGCATAGTGTATGCAACAACAAGCTATGATGCTGAAATAAAATGACAAGAATAAAAACAATAAATGCCCCTCAAAGACCAGTGATACTACGCAGCCAGGAGATTAGTTTAGACAAGTCAATACCAAATGATTCCTCTCTTTGTTTTATATTGGACACTATATCATTTACTTGCTTTAACTTTATGTTCTATGAGCTGTGAACTATCAGTTAGGTTGAAACAGCAGAGTCCTCTAAATTCTTTGCATCCACAGTTATGTCTTAAAAGAAGGTAGACTATAGCTGCTTGATTCTCTAATACTGCTTCTCTAACTTGTCCTAGTTCTTGACTAATGGCACTGATGGCTTGTGAGGTGGCATTTAAAGCTTTTGCCATAACACAGGCTAATCCACTTATTTCTACATTCAAATAGGTTACCATGGCTTACATTACAAATATAGTTAAAGACACATTCAGCAGGGCTAAAGAGATGTAAATCATTGTTACAATCAGGTGCAAGGAAGAGGTACCTTCGAGCCTGGGTTAGGTGGGACTTCTGAGGCGTAAACACCATCAGTCTTCCCAGAGAGCACGATCCCCAGAACTATTTGCTGGAACATAGGAATAGACAGTCCTTCCACATATTAGAAACCATCCTGCAGGCAATTTAACATGAGCAAAAACATAAGATATATCAGTGGTGGTGGTGCAATTCATCTCCACACCTGCTGAGAGCACAAAACAGTTTTTATTACAGTTGACAAAAGTTGCACACTCTCTAGATGGGGCTACATGAATGACCTTTAAGGAAAAGATTTCCCCATCTTTTAGGTCATTTTCTTTTTGATATGCTCAAACACAGTATAATTTTTAAGGCTAAGAGAGTACACACATCTATAAGGCATGAAGAGACCGTTTGTTCAATGTAAGTTCCTACTGCAAGACAAAAGTCATAAATATTTAGAACATTTTTTGCTAAATATACCCAAATATTTTAATCTTATTTGAAAGGAATAAGTTATCCATTAACAGGGGGTTAAGCAAGAGGTAATGAAAAGAACGTAAGTCATTGATTTTGAAAGATGAATTTCAGGTCTTAAGGTTCAGTGGTCCATTGTTCCTCCAGTGCTTTCTTTACTCTGGTTTTATTCCTGCCAACTTCACCACAGTGGGGGTGCTGAGGAGTATGTCCCAAGGTCCAGTCCACTTTTCTTCTAGTTGGCTTTCTGGAGATGCTATTGTCCAAGTCTTGAGGAGCACCTTATCTGCAGGCTCAAAGGAATGCAGTGAACCTGTAGGAGAGAAGTCTCTGATACAGGCAAGGTCATTAGTTACAGCTGAAATCTGATGTAGTGTTGTACATATTTCTTTGCTTTCACTTTTTGATCTAGATACATATCTCCCACCCCAGTCATAGCCTGAGATTGTTGCCTGTACACAATTTCATAGGGACACAACTGAATCCCACTTCGAGGAACCACCCTTATCCCGAGCAGGGCAACAGGCAAAGCTTGATCCCAATGGAGATGAGTTTCCTGACACAACTTGGCTATATTTTTCTTCAAAGTGTGATTCATCTTCCTAGCTTCCCAGAGGCCTGAGGTCTCTATGCCATGTGGAGTCTCTACTTGATTCCTAAAAGTCTACTAACCTGTGTAATTTCTGAAGCAAAAGCAGGTCCATTATCACTCTAGATGCTTCTGGGGAAGCCAAAGCGAGGGACTATTTCCTTCAGTAAGCTTTTCACTACTTCGAGGATTTCACCATTCTAGTAGGATAGGCTCCTACCCATCCTGAAAAGGTGTCAACAAAGACTAACAAATATCTCCACCCTCGGACCCTTGGCATCTGGGTAAAGTCTATTTTCCATCCCTCAAGTGGGCTCTGTCCTTGGTATTGTTTCCCTTCTTTCTTTGGATGGGGATCTGTCTTGGGGTTGTTCTGGCACACAACACATCTAGCAATTATTTTTCATGCGGCTTTAGCAATTCCAGGACCTGTGAGCCATGGTTTGACATGGGTGGTTAACGAGTCCTTTCCATAGTGAGTGGCCTTGTGCAAATGCTTCATGACTGGCTCTACTAAATGTTCAGGAAGCAATGTGGCTCCTTTCTTATTCTTTTTCCATCCATTATAAGGACCTTCTTCATCAAAACTCCAACTCTCAGCTTTCTCTAAGTCTGCAGTCAAATATTCAAAGTTGAAATGTGACAAGTCTGTAACAGGTACCAAAGGCATTAGAAACGTTCCTTTAGCAGCTTCTTTTGCTGCTTGATTGGTCAGACTGTTTCCTCTAGCCACTGCAGTGTCCTCTTTCTGGTGCCCCGGCCAGTGCATAACTGTCATCTCTAAAAGTTCCTGAACAGCTTCTAATGATTTTAAAATTTCTGTTTCATGTTTAATTTTCTGTTTATTGGAGATTAATAGTCCTCTTTCCTTCCAGATGGAACTACATTTAGGCAAAATTAGGGAAGAACACCTCAAGTCAGCATACACATTCACTTTCCTTTTTGTGTGACAATTCTAATGTCCTCATTACTGCAATCAGTTCAGCTTTCTGAGCAGAGGTTCCTGGTGACAAGACCTTGGCTTCTATTGTTCCTTCCAGACTCACAACTGCATACCCAGCCTTTCTGTTTCCTTTGTCCATATAGCTGCTTCCATCTGCATAGAGTGCAGTCTGCCTCTTCTAGAGGACAGTCCTGTAAATCAATTCTGCTAGAACACACTTCATCAGTTATCTCAGCACAGTCATGCATTAGCACCGCCAAGTCAGACTCTGGGAGAAGAGAGGCAGGGTTTAACTTACAGTTTTGAGGGAGACGTTGAAATTGTCAAGAATTGCTTTGCACCTGCCCCTTCTTCCAGCAGTGAGCCACAAATTTCCCTTTTGCTCCAGCAGGCTCAACACTGGCTGGGGTGCATAAACGGTGATAGGCTGTCCCAGGGAAAATTTTCAGCTTCCTGTAAGAGCTCACAGGTGGCTGTCTCAGCTCTCAAGCAGGCTGGTCTCTGCTGGACAGTGAGATCTAGTTTTCCTTGACAAGTAAGTGATGAGTTGCAGAATGTCACTAAGCATTTGGGTGAGGACCCCTAGGGCAATGCCCTGCCTTTCATGAGTGTACAACTGAGAGGCCTTTCTTAGGTTTGGAAGCCCCGTGCTGGTGCAGAAGCCAGGTGCAGCTTCAGGGACTCAAGAGCCTGGCGCACCTCTTCATCCATTCTAAAATGATATATACTGGTCCCTTCAGAGTTTTTCTGGTTTAACAGATCTGATGTAGAAAATGGAGCATGTGCCCAGTAATTTCCAGTGGGCTGGCCCTCTGGCCCTACTCCCCCTGGACATTTTTGCTCTGCCCTTGTAAGGGCTTTTCCTCCACCGAGTTTGGTTCCCTGACAGGCTCCAGATGGTGAGACCAGTTCAGGCTCACTTTTCCCAGTTCCCTCAGCCAAGGAAGGAGGAAGATCCCCTGGGGCTGGAGGGGCCGTTGAAACCCTGAGCACACTCACAGCAGCCATGATAACCAGATCTTCCTGGTCCCTCTTCTCTGAGCTTCTGCTGTCTTTCACAGGCAAATTCCCTTTTCTCTGGACCATTAACCTGTTTCCTTTTAATTCTGCATCTTATGTAATCTCATAAAAGCTTCTATGTAAGGCATTCCATCCAACTTCCCTGATCTTTGACAAAACAACTCTAGCTACAGTATAATACAGTAATTTAAAGAACCATTGTTATAGTAAAAAACCATTTTCTTTTTAGTCATTGGTTTATAAGCATAAGTTGAACAATTAGCCAAAGCTCACCCCAAAGGGCTGTTTTCCAGAATGGAGGCTTTTCACCCTGTTCTACCAGACAGAGCTCTGTAAACAAGAAGGTACCTTAATTATAGATGGCCGAAGTCATGACCTGGGATTGTAGCCTGAACCAGAAAGAACAATGATTCAACCAAATATCAAAAACAATGGGGAGTGCTGAGAGTCGGAGGAGGAGAGTCTTCAAGTGATATCACTTGGAAGCTGCTAGAGAGTCTTCAAATCCTCACCTCCAGGCCCCCTTCCCCCAGTCCAGGCAGCCATCAGGACTCCCCACCAATACCCGTACTTACTGGAGAGTCCCAAAATCTGTCCCAGAACAGAGTCACCAGAATATGAAACCAGCGTTCAGGCTGCCTGTCACCTACCAGACCCAATAAGCAGAGACAGGGATTGAATCTTTATGGGAGCTTTATTCAGATGGCTGGCAATCTGAGAAGATGGTGGGTTTGTGCCCTAATGGACTGTCCTACATTTCCCCCCCCCCGCCCCCCCCCCCAAGCCATTCTTTTTATAACAAAGTGAACAAAGTGTGATGAGGGGATTCGAAAATCAGGGAAAATTAGATTAAAAAAAACTGCAGCATTCTCGCCCTGGGCAGTTAGCTGTCTGTCTCTCCCAGGAACATGAAGGCCCGGATATTCCTAGCTGTACCCTAGGCCGTGGTCTTTAGGTGTGTCCCATGAGGTCATCTGTCTCTCCCAGGAGCCAGGGTGGGCTGTACCTTCAGCTCCTGAAACAATAGCTTTAATATATGCATTACCTAGTAGGTTTATTAACTATTTAGCTTAAACTAAAATTTTCCAACTCTTGAGTCCCCCATCAACTGGTTGCTTGTAAGGACGGGTTTCACTGGGAAAGGTAGTGTGTATCTTCCTGACAGACAGTGAGTGGCAGAGCCACACATGCTGAAGTGGAAGCACAGAGGCCTCAGAAAAGGAGGGACTGTCCTTGCTTCTTCAGAAGGGCTCTGCACTTCAGACTGGCTGAGACTCACTCCAGGCACAGGACCTTCCCAGTGGGGCTTCTTGTCAGACTTCAGGATTTCAAGGGCCAGTGAGATAGTGATTCCAAAAAAAGGAGGTAATAGTAGGTTGAAATTTTAACTGACAAGTAAGGTCATGGAAAAAAATTTCCCATCACTTCATGAAATATATGAAGGACATTATCTGAGAATAAAAGCTAGCCCTTAGAATGGAACACATTCAGCTTAGGTGGAACCAGGTGTGACCTAGCCTCTGCTACTGCTGTGCCCACACTGGAGCAGGATTCAGCATTTGATCACCATAGGAAGTGATGCAGATTGTACTGGTGATTCATTTGGTGAAGCAACTAGACAGAAGGTGCCCTTGTGAACTGCAAAGCAACTGAATTCATACAGCCCTCTGTCACCTCTGTTGTCCCTGAGTCTCTGGTGGCCAGTTGCCTCATCTCCATCTCATCATTCCCCTCTGTTTCCACCCTTCTGTGACTCCCAGAAAGTTTGAAGTAGGCACCAAAATGCCAATTTATTGATTTATGCTAAAAGTTTGCAGACCCAGGGAATAAAATAGTTGAAATCTGTAACCCAGATGCCTCAACATTCCAGTGCTGGGCTACCCTATCCATCAACATTCAGGTACAATGACTCCAACACATTGTGGAAAAACCAGTGATGTCCCCCAGGGTGTCGGTGCCAAGAGGGGCTGGTGGGAGAAGGCTGCCTCCTCTCTGGCTGCTTTCTTCCTCAGGCTCTTAACTTCTCTTTTGCTGGGGGCACCTTCTAAAGGCTATCTCCTGGGATACTTCCAAAATTTTTGTGAGTTTATTAGGTAGTCCAATTAGCTTCCTCTCTGTCTGGTCCTTCTCATGCAGAACAGGCCTGGGGTCTTGTTTTGCATACTTAAAAGATCCATTAGGGTATTTTTGCAAACAAAAGAGCAGATCTTTTCCTCAGAGGAATTCTTTTTTTTCTTTTGAATATTTTGAACATATCTTATTGATTATGCTATTACAATTGTCTCATTCCCACCCCCTTTATTCTCCTCCACCCTGCATACCACCTCCCACCCGAATTCCCCCAAGGGTCGCCGCATTGTCCAAGGGTCATACATATAAGTTCTTTGGCTTCTATATTTCCCATACTATTCTTAATCTCCCCCTGTCTATTTTCTACCTACCATTATGCTACTTATTCTCTGTAACTCTTTCCCCTCTCTCTCCCTCCCACTCCCCTGTTGATAACCCTTCATGTGATCTCCATTTCTGTGGTTCTGCTCCTGTTCTAGTTTGCTTAGTTAGTTTTTGTTTTCAGTTTTTGTTTTTTTTTTCTAGGTTCGGTTGTTAATAGTTGTTTGTTGTCATTTTAGTGTTCATAGTTTTGATCTTCATTTTCTTTAGATAAGTCCCTTTAGCATTTCATACAATAAAGGCTGGGTGAGGATGAACTCTTTTAGCTTGACCTTATCTGGGAAGCACTTTACCTGCCCTTCCATTCTAAATGATAGCTTTGCTGGATAGAGTAATCTTGGATGTAGGTCGTTGCCTTTCATGACTTGGAAGACTTCTTTGCAGCCCCTTCTTGCCTGCAAGGTTTCTTTTGAGAAATTAGCTGATAGTCTTATGGGAACTCTTTTGTAGGTAACTGTCTCCTTTTCTCTTGCTGCTTTTAAGATTCTCTCCTGATCTTCAATCTCAGCTAACATAATTATGATGTGCTTTGGTGTGTGCTTCCTTGGGTCCAATTTTTTGAGACTCTTTGAGCTTCCTGGACTTCCTGAATGTCTATGTCCTTTGCCAGATTAGGGAAGTTCTCCTTCATTATTTTTTCAAATAAGTTTTCAATTTCTTGCTCTTCCTTTTCTCCTTCTGGACCCCCTATGATTCAGATATTGGGACATTTAAAGATGTCCTGGGGGTTCCTAAGCCTCTCCTCATTTTTTGAATTCTTGATTCTTCAATGAGTTCTGGCTGAATGTTTATTTCTTCCTTCTGCTCCAAACCATTGATTTGAGTCCCAGTTTCCTTTCCTTCACTGTTGGTTCGCTGTACATTTTACTTTATTTCACTTTTCATAGCCTTAACTTTTTCCTCTATTGTGTGACCATACTCAACCAATTCTGTGAGCATCCTGAATACCAGTGTTTTAAACTGTGCATCTGATAGGTTGGCTATGTCTTCATCACTTAGCTGTATTTTTTCTGGAGCTTTGATTTGTTCTTTCATTTGGACCTTTTTTGTCTAGGCTTGCCTGTTAAGTAGTAAGGAGCGGAGTGTTATGTGTTCATCAGGGTGGGACAACCTTTGTGGCTGCATTGTGGTGCTGTATGTAGGAGAGGGGTCCAAGAGGAAACAATGTTGCTTGTTCCACTCCCTGCCAGTTTTCAGTCACTTCCTCCACTACCCACAAGCAAATTGGGTCCTTCTGGTGTTGATTTCCACGTGGGTGGGCTTGTGTATGTTCTAGGACCCTGTGAGTCTCTCCAACAAAGTCTCCTGTGAGGCTGGGAGTTTCCCCTTCTGCTGCCTTGAACCCTGCAGGTATTTTCAGTCAGAGGCTTTGAGGCTTTATTTCCCTGTGCTGGGACCCCAAGTCGTATGGTCTGTCTTGCTCCCCAGTTGTTCCTCCCAGTTTATCTGCACTTGAATGTGGGATCATGTGCTCTGCCAGGTGCTTCCTCGCTGGGCCTGCCAGCCACTGCCTTGCCGAGAGTCCTCTCCACCTGGCTGCCCATCTGCGCTTCTCCTACTGGTCTGGATGAATGTTTCTTCTTTAACTCCTTGGTTGTCAGACATCCATACAGTTCGATTTTCTGCCAGTTCTGGTTGTTTTTTGTTTATAAATTTGTTCTTGTCCTTCTTTTTGTGGTGCGAGGAGGCACAGTGTGTCTACCTAGGCCTCCATCTTGGCTGGAATTCCCACCTGAATATATTTTTTATTGTTGTTCAAGTACAGTTGTCTCAATTTTCCTGCCTCCACTCCCCCTCCATCCCAGCCATCTCTCAGAGGAATTCTGTCATCATTTTAGGACCATGTCTCTGACTGCAGTCAGATTTTGTTTTAAAGTAGTAATAGCAAGAGAGAGGGAGAGGGAGGAAGAGAGAGAGGGGTATTTGGGCATTTTTACCCTATGGTCAAAGTATGACCATAAGGTGAAAGAAAACATAACCAGAAGCTGCTGGACTCAATTTTCCAGAATTCACTAGGAAGAACACGAGGCCAGCACCTTCTGAGTCTGTAGGCAGAAAGAAGCACATGTCAGGTGAGCAGAATGTCTGGTGCTCCCACCTCAGCATTAGACATGCGTCACCTCAGGACTGGAAGTGCTCCTGGCCTGCTCCCAACCCCCGCCTTCATCCTCACACACAAATCCTCAAGACCATGAACAAGGTGTCTTTTTCCCCACATGGTTTACATGGCCCTGCCATCACCTCCCTCTATGCCCCTCCTGGTTCCTGTGTTGCTTTTTGGAACCTTCTCCTGGTTCCCTTTGGGACTGACCAAAAGGCACGTCAGTGCCTTGACGCAAGTCATGTGATGACACCCTGTCCTGGGGTGTTGTTCTCATGTTTGGGGGACTGTCTACATTCTTGTTGAGCTGGTCTCAGAGTTGAATTAAGTTGTTGGTGCCTCATCAGAGCAGCCAAGTGCTGACAACCTAATGCCCCATATTATAGCAAAAGGCATCTAATATGTGTACTGAAATTTTGGAGTCTAAGGCATTTATTAAAGTTCGGGAGCAACTAAATGACCGGCCCAACTTGTACATCTCCTGAGACTACCAGGTTCTGAGATAAGGAGGAAAAACTTCCTTCTACCTTCTTATGTTCTGCAGTTGGCCTAAGAATTAAATTCGCTTAAGACAGATTAACAGGAGAAAAACATGCAAATTTATTTATATTTTCACATGTACATGGGAATCCTCAGAGAAAAATGAAGACCCAAAGAAGTTGTTGGGCCCAAAATCTGAGGTATCTTTATTACACACAAAAGAAACAAACTGTGGGGATGTGATAAAACAAAGGAGTTTAGGCTTGGGGCAGTCAGTTGTGGGACAGCGACTGGGAAACATATTGGGGAAACTAGGGGAAGATAAGAGTTATGTGAGTAGGTCTGTTTGTATGATTCCATATGAGTCAGCTCCCAGGCTCTGGATAACGATGTTCTCCTCTCCCTGGTACAGGGAGGCAGCTTTCTCAGCAGAAATTTATGCCCTGCTTTGAAATGGAAAGGAAAGGGGAGAGAGCTTTCCTGTGCCTGCTGTTTCTCAAGTGTCTTAAAGTCTAAATAATCAATATGCCAACCTGCATATTTTGGGGTGGCATGTACTTACCATTCTCACTCTTGTTACTGCCCCCAGGGGGGATCACAGCCCTAGCTAGTCCTTGTAGTCCTCAGGACTGGGTCCTGTTGGCTGTGAGAACTTTTTGTCACTCTGTGCTGGCTGCGACACCAATCTGCTCTTCCAGGGGCCTCTGCTCTCCCAAGAGACCTCTTCAGGCAGGATGAGCCCGAGAAGGCACAGCGAGGATGTTGTTAACATTATCTTTGAGCAGAGTGTGGATATTTGGGTGATGTCCAGCCAGAGACCAGCCCTACATCTAACTTCCTTGTAAATATGGAAGCCAAAGGTAGCATGATAAAGCATTTTGGGGCCAAACTGAAGGGGAAATGAGGTTGGGGCATGAGCAGAGTCCCTGGGGAGGCTAGTTATCAATGCCATTATTACCAAACAAAAGTGGGGGTTGGCTGCCTGCTGCGGAAAAAGGCATAAGAGGAAGGCTGGTGGGGGAAGAAAAGGTCTTTATTAAAGTGTTGTACTATGTGGGGGAAGTAGGGTCTCCGCAGCTCCAGGTTTCTTTCTTTTGTGTAACACAGGAAAAAAAAAACATTTGTTCTCCAAAAGACTGAACCCCAAAACCATGCCCAGAAATCCTGCTCCATCCTTATCTGTCCTTCTGGAGCACGAGGCTGCTAAGTGGATGGCTGTCAGACTTCAGGCTCCCTGGAGTCTGTGCCTGTGGCCTGCACTGCCGTCACGACGCTGTAGCTTCCCATGCCAGGGACCCTAGGCCACTGCCAGCCACTGCAGTTAGCTGTTCAGGGGCTCCATCTGCCAGGTGTGGTGCCCATCACCTGGCCATGTGGTTTTCAGGGCCCTGTGGGTCCTGTGAGTGCTCTGGCCCACACATGTGTATGTGGACCCTAGAGGAAGAGAAGTGGTGAGTCTCTGCTCTCCTTTCATTTAAATCTCCCAGCCCAAGCTTCCACGTGCCACGTCTGAAAGGTTCAGCTTCTCCAGCCATTCTCATCCTTTCCCCAGTCTAGACAGGCAGTTAGGCACCTCCCTCTGTTGCCATGTTAACCTTTACGGTACAGGTGCCACTGTGATCTCTGGCTTCCCCTTCAGTCAGGAACTAGAAGCGGGTAGGAGGACTTTTCCCTTCATCCTTTGTGCTCTAGCCTTGCACAGACTCTGTGCAAGCCTTCCTTCTGCCACGTCTCTGCCCGGGGCAGGAAAGTCTGTCATCATGTGCCATGCTAGGTTGGCTACTCGGGGAATGCAGCCTCTTCTGTGCTGCCTTAGGGCCCCTCCCCTCTGTCTAGTGACTTGGCCAAATCTACCTGTATCATCATCAGTCCTCAAAGGTGGTCTCAGAGCAGATGGGTGAGGGCTGAGGAGATCCAGCAAAGGTCTTGAAGGCCCGAGCTGCAGGCACGGGGAGAAGGCTTTAGGGGGAACAATGGTTTCCCGCACAGGTCAGTAATCCCTCCTGTCTTCTAGACCAATAGTCTTCATTTTATCTGGAGAGGAGGTAAGTAGGAGAGAAGCATGGGAGTGGGAAGCTTTGAGTCTAGATCACCCACTCTTGCTCATTATACTAGAAGAGGGGTGGTGGTCTGGTCTGAGTCCTCTGCAGAGCACAAGGATCCACGCATGGGGGACAATGTTCATCCCCCTTGGGCATTTTCAGGTGAAGTTGGTGAGCTACACTAAGCCAGGCCTGCCTCTGACATTATCAAGGTGCTGTCATTACTTTTGCAGGTTCAGCATGTGTCTGTTGTAACAGGGCTGCTTGCTTGAGCCAAGTCACTGTCCATCTCCAGAATTCAAACTAGGCTAGATATTTCTGGCAACTGGTGAGACAGCATCCTCTTTTGTGTAGACTGTGGTCCTTAGGGAAAAGTCCTTATCGTTGGGAAAGTGTAGCCAGGCCAATGGGTTTGCCCAGTGGAGGCATTAAGGGGCGAAGTAGTTCTGGCTGTAGCCTTGCCTCTTTTTCCATCATCAGCCTCCATAGCCTCATGTGTGGATGCTAAAAGATGAAGGATAGCTGGATCGATCAGAACTGCAAATTTCCTCTCCCAAAAGTCCTGTAAGGCAGCCTTGCTCTGTACCCCTCTGATGGAGCCTGGCACCAAAGGAGAGAGGTTTAGCCCCAATTTGCCCCCTGTGAAGCAGCTTTGCATCTGGAAGACAGGATTTGGCCCCATGGGGGTGCCAGAAGGCCCCAGTGGTACCCAGCCGAAGTGGTAGTGTTAGGCAGACATGACCCCTAGCAGAAGAGGGGTAAATCCTCAGCTGTTGTCCAGCAACTGACCAGCTTCATCTGTGAACACATCTGAGTCACCTCCTGGGACTCCTAGAAACACTTGGGGAATTAAGCAGGCGGTGGAGTCCTACTTGAACCAGGGAACTCACTTGCCTACTGGTTTCTTCCTGGTAAAGTTGTCAGCAGCCTAGAGTTATGTGAGAAGGAAAAGAAAACCCAATTTTTGTCCACAGACAGACACTTCCAAGCAGCTGCTGGCTATAAGGCTGGGCCTCCAGCTTCCTGCCTTGAGTGTGCCTGGGACTGGGAGGCTGCCTGACAGAGCTAGTGGTGGCTGTGGTGTGGGCTGTTGTTGGGCCTTAGGGCCCAGTTGCTTGTGACTGGACCTGGTACTGCACAGACAGTGCTCCCAGCAGCAGCTGCCACCAGCACCAGCAATTCCTCAGTGTGAAAGCACTCTCCGGCAGTCATTCCAGTGCATGTGCAAACCCACCCATCTGAGTGGGTTTCTGTTGGCAGAGTCATTTATTTCTGGTGTCAGAGAGGCCTGGGGCAGCTCCCCGCCCTGCTTCACCCTCTGCTGTACATACTCTGAGTGTCAGGGAGTCTTCTGCTCTCAGCCCTGGAAATCTGATGCAGCTGCAGGTCTTTGTCTGGAATTCCTAGTGGGGTGAGAGGAGGGCAAGGGCAGGGCACTTTGGTTCCCCTGCAGCAGGGGCTGGTGGTGAGACGCTAAAGCCCCCTCATCTCCTGCCCCCCACCCCTGGGGAGCAGACTATTAGTTCAGACACTGGGTTGGAGTTTCCTGGCCTGAAGTAGGGGGAGTGTGGCTAGCTGTACACCTCTGGGTTTGCAAGGCCACCTGACACTTCTTTTGGGACCTACCCTGTCCTAGGACCACTGGGTATGCCCCTGAGCCTAACTGAAGGCTTCCTCCAAGGCCATCTTCCTCCCCCAGAAGATGCCCCCAGATATCCATTTCCCCTCTTCCTTTCAGAGGCTACAGCTCACCAGTCAGGGGCTTCCACAAAGCTGTAGTTGCTGGGAAGGGCACTGTCCAGTCCTGGGGTAGAACCAGCATGATGCATGCACCCATTGTGGTTGTGAGGCTTGGGGACTGCATGTGAACTTGTCTGCAAGTGTGTGCCTGTGTGTCTGTGAGCTGTGGCTGCAGCATGTGTGTGGCTGCATATTGTCTTAGTGTTTGCACGTGACCCTGCCTGAGGATGTGAGTGCCCGTGGGAACTCTGTGGAAGTTGGTGTGTTTATTTGTGCATTTACCTGGGTGAGATTTCATACAGGCCTTCCAGTGTGTAAGTATGCATATGTGTGCATGCATCTCTGTGTGTGTGTCGGGGGGTGCCTATGTCTGAATGGGCTGTATGGCACCTGTGTCTGTGTCTCCAGGCCTCCCTCGCTCCTCTTAGTCCTTCTCTCCCTGTCACCAGAAGATTTATGGGAAGTCTCACGGAGGAGATGGTGGCTAAGGAGGGGGACCTCAGATGTGTGTCTCTTTGCTCTCAGAGTTGCTCTGGAGCCAGAGGGGCCATCACTGCCCAGGTCCTAATCACCTCTCCTGAGACAAAAGCATCAATCTGCTTGTCAGAGGAAAATGGCTATTTGTCTAACTCTGGGAGGGCCCAAGGGCAGGGCTGGTTCTGAGTCATCACTGTTTTCTAAGCCCAGCACAGAGTAGGGGAAGGGGCAGTGAGTGAGTGACTGCTGAGCTCAGGAGATACATAGGCTGTGCAGTCTCGGGGCTGACACAGGTGGGCTGCCTGGTGGGAGTGGGGCTGCAATCTGCAGGAGGTGGGAGGGTCAGGAGAAGTGAGGGCTGAAGGAATGGGTCCTGGTCAAGGCTGTGTCCAGGCTGCCTCAGTAACCCCACTGGGGATCCTGGGTGAGTATTGGGAGTAGGGTGGGAGCAGCATCCCCTTTTGATAGACCAGGAAGAACATGGCTATCTTAGGACCTAGAGACACTTGGCTTTGCTTCACAGGGCCCTGCTGACACGAGGACTTGGGTGGGGGGGAGGGTTCTGTTGGGGGTGCTTCCCGGGGATGGGCAGGCTCCTCTCTTTTCTCGCTACCCTGTCGTCAGTGCCTAGGGCATGTTTTGGCAATCTTCCCATCTGTGTCAGTGTCTGCTGAGTGACTTCCTGAGAGAAATTAATGAACTACTAGAGGCCAGGTCCCCAGGCCTGAGGTATAGCTCTGCAAACTGACCAAAAGCTCTTCTCTGGGCCTCCATGTCCACCTGTGCAATGGCTATGGCCCTTCACAGTCTGGCCATTTAGGGTCCTATGGTGGGTAAGTCCCTTTCAGCAGCCAGAGGTCATGGTGGTGGGGACAGACACTCCTGTGCATGTTCTTCCCCACACTCACCTTTCTATCCTTTGCCCCTAGTCTGTCTCTGGCCTCAGCGGGAAACTTCTGTGCTGCTGCTTCTCAGGAAAGAGCCCATTCCTATTGTGGTAGCCCAGGCACAATGCCCCTACACGGAGGTGAGGAGGCAGGAATGTGTAGATAATCAGAGTGTCCTTCTGGTCTTGGCTGTACATTGGGGAGAGGTGGGAGCCAGAGTCAGAGCTTATAGTGATAGGGGACTCAAGACTTGGAAAATTTTAACTTAATGTAAGAAGCTGTAAGTCTAGCAAGTAATGTGTATATTAAGCTTTTGTTTCAGAAACTACAGATAAGGCCCATCCTGGCTCCTGGGAAAAATAGCCGATCTCCTGGGGCACTGGCTAGAGATTACTGCCTGGGGACAAGTTGGAGGCATCCGGGCCTTTCGGCCTTTCGTGTGACCACCCACCCCCCTTGGGAACAGCTAACTGTTGAGAACAGGAATTCTGCAGCTTCACTCACCTAATCCTCCCTGAATTTCAAAGCCCTCACTGCACCTTGTTTCTCCTCCCCCAGCCCCTTATAAAAGATCTGGCCAGGAAAGAGAAGGGAAGATGGTTTGTTAGGGTATGAACCCGCCATCTTCTCCGATCGCTGGCCATCTGAATAAAGCGCCCATAAAAGATTCAGTCACTGTCATTGCTTATTGGATTTGGTAGTCTTTTCCGGTTACAATAGTGAAGGGGTGGGGATGTGGCAAAGGGCAGGGCTGAGTGATTTCTTTCTTCTGGTGCACACAGCTCTTGGTTAGTGAGGAGAGCAGGTTACATGTTTATTTGCTCATTCGTCAGACATTGAGCACTTATTCTGGGCCAGAGACTCTCCTTTGGCCTAGAGGGACCCAGACCACTTCCAATCTTTTAAGATTCTGGTATATTGAGAAACCAAGGTGCTGAATTTGTGTCCTCTTTGGTTCTCCCACATTAAATCGAAACTGGCCTTGTGACGTTCTTGGGCAAAGAGAATGCATTGAAAGGGTGAATGTGGAAGTTCTGGTCTGGTCCTTTGGGGGCCTTTTATGTTGCTCTGTGGCTCCCTATAAAGGAGTACACAATAACATTCTTGAAGGTAAGAAACCTGTGGAGAGAGAAAGAGGCCCAGGACATCCTCAGCTGTGTCAATTATACCAACTGAGTGCTAGACATGCGAATGAGACCATCTTGTTTGCTTCAGTTCCAGTTGAGGCACCAGCTGGCTGCAAATGCATGCAGGAGTCAGCTGAAACCATCTGTTGCAGAAACAAATTGTCCATTGAGCACAGCTCACATTGCTGATTTTAGGTCACTGAGTTTTGTGGTTATTTAAAAAAATGTGATAGAGGCCTACTGAAACAGAAATTTGTGCATAGGAGTAGAGGTGCTACCACAACAAAAATTTAAAACATGTACATTGACTTTGGGGCTGAGTGGCAGCTAGAGGCTGGAAGGATGATGAGAATGTGAAGGCTGGAACAGAAGTGAGGAAACTGCTTTTGGAGACTCGGGGAAGGGCAACCTGTGTTATATTGTGGTGGAACAATTGTATATTGGAGAACAGAAAATGTGGCTAATGAACCTGTGGATCTGGCCAAAGAGATTTACAGGAAGAATATTGAAAGTGCCCATTGGTTTCTTTAAGCAGCACATGATAAGATATTTTATTAGAAAGAGGAACTCAAGAAGGAAGTGTTTGACTTGCAGAAGAATTTAGAGGTAATATAGATAGATAATTCAAGACAATTTCTCTAGAAAAAGATTCTCGAAGTAAGAAATGGTCTCAGGGCACAGAATGAATCAAGACTGTAACTGTAAGACTCTTTGTTTAGATCTTAGAAAGATTTAAGGTAGTCTTAGTAGATCCTTTCAGCTAGACAAAAGAGTTTCCAACACAACACTGACACCTACACAAAGTAAAAAGAGACATAACGTGGAAAGTATTATGAATGTGGCTTTTGAAGCATGTAGTAACTCCCAGACAGATTTATGGGAAACCCACACAATTTTAAAGAGAATTATCCTGGCAAAAATACTACTACTTGGATTAAAAGGAAAAGAAACAGGAAAATAAAAAGGTCTCTGGGCTCCCAATGTTGCATAGCGAGAAGCAGGTACAGACAGCCATCGGCTGTAAATATGATCCAAAATGAAAGATGTCTCAGATGATGAAGCTCAGAGCCTGGAGGGTGGAGCCAAGAACCAAGGAGAACAATGACTAGGGAATCCATTCCAGGAAGTAGAAAATAAGCGCTAATTAAGGAAGACTCTTTGCCCCAAAAGTTGGGGGAACTGCTGATATGTGCCCACCTAGATTTCAAAACTGCAATGGAACAGTGACTACTATGTGCCTCCCATTCATTCCCTTTTTATTTTATTTAAAAATTTTTATATATGTTTGTTGATTTTAGAGAGAGAGGAAGGGGAAAGAGGGAGAGAGAGAGAGAGAGAGAGAGAGATGTGAGAAGGAAACATTGATTGTTTGCCTTCCCGTACATTCCCTACTGGGGATCGAAACTGCAATGTAAGTATGTGCCCTGACTGGAAATCAAACCACCAGCCTTTTGATGTACAGGAGGATGCTCCAATCAATTGAGTCACACTGGCCAGGACTATTCCCTTTTTAAATGGAGGTGTTTCTTGGGGGCTAGCCAATCCCTGTCCCACTATTTTCTATTAAATGCATTAAGGTCAAATAACTTGTCTTTTTCATTTATAGGGCACTGAATCAACATGAACACTATCCAAGGAACTGTACCCAAGGAGCCCCATCTACATCTGAATTTGATTTAGATGATGAAATCTTGGACTCGGAATCTGATGCTATAATTGGTTGAAAATTTGGGGCTCTTATGAGGGGAGAAATGTATTTTGCATGTGGGAGAGATGTGAATCATTGGCACCAGAGGGCAGAGTATGGTAGGTCTTTAAACAATGGACCTCAGTGGATCCTGTCTTCTCATGTTCACACATCTTTACAACTGATATTGCCTTTTCTTTCATCAAGAGGTAGAATTAATTCTTTGCCCTCTTGAATCTGGGGCTGATGTAATGACTTGCTTTTTTCAATAGACCATGACACAGGTGATGCTGTGTGAATTCTAGAGCTAGGCTTTTGAAGCTTCTAATCTCCATCCCTTGGAATGCTGTCCTGAGCCTCCCATGTAAGAAAGCCAGTCTAGCCTACTGGAAGATGAGTGATCACATGGAGGACACCAAAGTGCCCCGGCTGACAGCCAGCACTAGATATGCAGCTGAGGCTGTCAAGGACCTTCCAGCCCAGCTGAGCTTCTTGCTGAATGCAACTGAATGAGTGAGCCCAGGACAAGCCAGGAGAGGAATTTCTCAGCCAATCAATAAAATCATCAAAAAATTAAATCATTGTTGCTTTAAGTCACTAAATTAAGTCACATCAATGTGTAATGTGCATAACACATTATGGGTAGTGTTTTAGCAGCAATAGATAACAGATACATTTAGTATTCATGAATCTAAGAAAATTGCTATATTCATATAGTATAAGAGTGTTGTTTGGCTTAACGCTTTTTTTATAAGGACAATTAGAAACAAGTGGATAAATGTAAATTTTAGTCTAAGCACCCACCTGTATAAGAAATACACATGTTCTTCATATCTTTAAAACAATGTCTTCATCCCACAAGGGTAATGGAAAATTTCATTTCAGTAATTATTGACACCCCCTTCCCCCTTCAGGGCCTTCCACGTATGGAGGTTGATGTGGGACCTGAAAAATAGAGTCTCTGTTGAATTGCTACTGATACTTAAGGCCCTTAACCTCTGCTCCTGTGGTCCCCTAATGTTCTTCTGCTTCTATGCTATGTATGGAGAACGAGAATTCTTGCTAAAGGAGCCCTCATGTTTCAGGAGCCACTTTCTTTAGGAAAATCACAGACTGTCCTAATGCCCTTGAGCCTCCCCCACCCCAAAGTCATTCTTCTCTTTCCTCAAAGGATAACCCATATTCATATCTCAGTAGCTCTACTGACTGGTTTCCTGCCTGTAGAATCCCAGATGTTCATAGATTTCCTTCATTTTGTCCCATCTCTGTTCCTTTCAGTCCAAGCTGGTAGTGTTTTTCGTGTTATAACTGTCTCAAAATCCTTGTGGGTCTTCTGTGTATGTCAAGAGGACCTGTATCATGAGACATGAAACTTCTCTATAGATCATTCCTGGATAACCCCATGTATACTCCTGGCTTCTGCAGAGATGGTTAGTTGGATCCATGAATTATATACCTAATCTCTAGAGCAGAAAGTTGTCCATCCAGCCACACCCTTGTTGCTCTCTCTAGAGCATGCCTTAAGCATCTGTCATGATATTGGTGGGCTAATTTTCCAAATCATCCAGTTCTGGTTCCCATTTTCCCAAGAGTTTCTTCTCAATGTCTATTTTCTCTCACATTTTACTATAAGCAGCAAGGAAAAACCAGGTTGCACCTTCCATATTCTGTTTGGAAATCTCCTCAGCTAAATCTCCACATTTATCTCTTGCAAGTCCTACTTTCCCCCCTGCACTACACCACAATTCAGCCCAGTTCTCTGCCACTTTATAACAAAGATCATGTCTCCTTTGGTTTCAGATAACATGCTCCTACTTTCATCTGAGATCTCACCATAGACATCTTTAATGTTCATTTTTCTATCAATAATATTTTCATGATGTTTTCTCTAAGATGATAGAAGCTTTCTCTAACATCTCCTCAGCTTTCTTCTGAGCTCTCACCAGAATCTCTTTTAATGTTCAAACTGTTACTGAACAACAACAACAAAAAAATGGGTGTTTGGCTGTTTGTCACCACAAAAGCCAGACTTGTGAGGCAGATGCTGATGCCAAAAGGGAAAAGGTTTTATTCAGATGCTGTGTCATTTTGGAGAATGGGGGACTCCCTGTCTCAAAGCTCATCTCCTCCACAAAACCCAGACAAAACCCAGCCATCCTCAGTAAGACTGGAACAAAAGGCAGTGCTCAGAGTTCCTGCTCATCCAAGTAGCTCAACTTGTTCCCAGCTGCTATCCAGCTTCAGGCTCCCTCCTGGAGGCTGCACGTGGAGCCCATGCAGCCATGGCCATGAGACTGCTAGGACCACAAGTTCACGTGCTCCTAGATAGGAGCAAATGCAAACACACTGGTGAATATTTCACCAGGTCAACAGGAGAGAGACTCCCTCCTGGAGGCCATGGGCCATGTGACTGCTAAGGTCACATGGCCAATGAAAAGGACAGGCCAGTACACTGGCCAAGTGCAGGTCCCGAGCAGTGAGTGATGAGCAAGACAGAAAGCGTTTATTCCACTGGGGCTATATCCGTTTTGGGTTTGGGAAGGGTCAGGTACTTTCTCAGAAAGACAAATTGACTTCCTAAACTTTCACATGGTGGGTCAACCTCCCAACCAATCCCTTCTTTTCCCAGGCTAGACTATCATGCCTCTTTGGTCTAGTACGTGCCACTACTGTCTTTCTGACTTGGTGACACGCTTACCTGCCTTCCCCTGGTCCCATCCCCAACTGGTAGCACAAGGGCCTGGGCAAGGGCTTTCCCCCTTATCCAATTATCTTTCTAACTTTTGGTGTGCTGGGAGCCCTACTCATTCATCTTTCTAGCTTTTGGTGGGCTTGAACCCTATCCATTCATCCCTCTAGCTCTTAACACTCTGAGGCATCATCCATTTATTTTTCCAGCTTTCTGCATGTGTTTGGCTCTGTATATTCATATTTCTAGCTTTCAGCATGCTCAGTCTCCCTCTGCTGCCAGTGTACTGGCATCATCTGGCTGGTGGGGGAGACTCCTCTGACTCCACCATGGCTGAGACTGTCTAGCTTCCCTGCTCTTGGGGCCTTAGTGTGTGTCTTGACAGCTATGATAGCTCAGCCATCTCCAGGTGAAGGCTCTGCTGCAGCAGGGCCCAACCACTGCTCCCACTGTGGGGAGGAGACCCCCAGGCACTTGTGGTGTTTGCCAGGGTTCCCACAGCCTCTGAGGTGGGCAGTCATGCGGCCAAGATGCCAAGATCAACTGAGCCTCCAGGCTCCTCGCCCCACCACAGAAAGGCACCCCCTCCTCCTGCAGCTCAGCACAGTCTGCTGAGTATCGAGTGTCTTGGCTCATTGAGAAAGAGGGTAGGCTGAGGGTATGAACTTGTCCCCTGATAACAATATATTCCCCAACAATCTCTTCAAGGTGAAGTAGGCTTCTTTTTTCTTTTTTCTTTTTTTATCATTCACCTCAGTGTTGTTTCAGCCTCTACCCATGACCCAATTCCAAAACCTTGCCTCAATTTAGGAATTTGTTATGGCATCACCACCTCCAGTTACCAAAATCTGAATTGGTTTCCTAAGATTGTTGTAACAAATTAGCACAAACTACAGGTAGCTTGAAACTACAGAAATTCATTTTCTCATGGTTCAAGAGTATAGAAGTCCAAAATCAAGATGTAGGCAGGGCTGGTTCCTTCTGGAGGGTGTTCCAAGCCTCTTTCTTAGGATCTTGAAGATGCTGGAGGTCCTTGGCATTCCCTGGCTTGCAGCTCCATCACTGTAATTTCTGCCTCCATCTTCATATGGCTCTCTTACCCCATGTATCCTTTGTGTATCCTCTGTATGGTCTTAAATATTTTATTTTTAGACAGAGGGGAAGGGAAAGAGAAAGAGAGGGAGAGAAACATCACTGTGTGGTTGCCTCTTGCACATCCTTTACTGAGGACCTGGCCTGCAACTCAGGCATGCGCTCTGACTGGGAATCAAACCAGTGACCCTTTGGTTCACAGTCAAGCATTCAATCCACTGAGCCACACCAGCCAGGGCTGTGTATGGCCTTCTTATAGGGACACCAATCATTGAGTTTAGGGCCTACCCTAATTGAAGATGAACCCATTTTAACTAATTACATCAGCAAAGATCTTATTTCCAATCAAGTCATATTTTGAGGTTCTAGGTGGACATGAATTTAGGAGGGGCACTATTCAACTCAGTACAAATATTAATTAATTTTTAACTCCTATAATCCTCTAAAGGACAGATATTGATCATGTTCACAAATGCATGAGCAGGAGAAATGAATTCACTTCAAAAGAGACTATAGAAAACATCTGGTCTTCCACCCACAGCATTCACTGTGGTCTTCCATTTCTTTCTGAGCTCTTTTAGTGTTAAATTCTCTGGCTATTCCAAATAAAAATTCAAGCTTCCAAACACCCTGACATTTTAAATCCCATGTCCTTGCTTCATTTTCTCCCTAACATTTATCACTACTTAAAAACCTTATATTTTGCTTATTTATTGTTGATTGTTTTTCTTCCTCACTAGAATAACCTCTGTGAAAGCCACAATTTTTGTTCATTTTATTCATTGCTAGATATCCCTAGCACCAAGAATAATATCTGGTAGATAGAAGGTACTTGCTCAGTAAACATTTGTCAAGTAACTGAATGAATGGATGAAGAAAGAAATTTCTGGACAGTGGGTATCCATGTGCTGTGGACACAGAGACCATTCCAGCATTGGGCAAAATTTGCGCTTTTAAGTCTCTTAGTGTCAGATCTCCAGAATTCTCACTTAGAGCCTCCTGGATCAGTTTGACAGTTTTAGACTCTTGGGAGGTAATTGTGATGGTTGGTTGGCTGGGAGTGAAGAATAAAATGAGTTGGAAAGCCACTGACCCTTTGGATCATTTTGAGAACTTCGCTTTATGTCTCCTTTGCCACTGGCTCCCAAATTCAGTGTCCTTTACTTGTCTGTTAGGAAAGCAGTTGCTTTCTCTCCTGGCCCCTGTCTCTTCTGTCTGGGATGTGAGAATTGAAGACAAAAGTCTTAAAATCACTTTGAACTCCACAGAGGAGAGTGCCAACTAAGTTGAGGGCATTATTAGAAAAGAGACAATTCCTTTGAAAATGGAAATTGCTCGATCACACAATCTCCCAACCACTGGGTGGAATTAAGGAGGAATTTGCTAAAGAGTCACAACTTCAAAACATCATCCAGATGGCTAAAGGAAATTTACATTTACACTTCAATCAGAAATTCCTTTGTAGAATGTAAGAGGGGAGGGTTCCGTTTTCTGAGATCACAAATGGCCATCCCCTTCTGGAGAAGAAAGCCTGTGAGAAAGACCGCCCACTATTTGTGAACTGTCCTGCTAATTAGAAAAGTGAATCTAATTTCATGGACTTCAGCTCCTATTAATTTATTCTGAGCTTGTTGGTAATGAAGCTATGTTGTTTCTTAAGAAGAAAACATCAGGGAAGAAAAGAATGGGTGTGAGGCTGTATTGTTTATTCCCATAATTCCACTCTTTTAATTGAGGGACAAAACGTATAATTTAATGTGTTTTACAATGTCAACACAGCTACTACTTGCTTTAGCTACTAAAACAGCCCAGTGTAGTGAGCCCATAGTGGGGAGTCTATTTTAACATTACTAAAACAAAAACTTACTGGGGTCACTGAACCACAGGTCATAAGAGAATCTTCAGTGTCAGTCCATATGAGTGTAATTGTTTCCAGACACAATCCAATCACAGTCATTCCTCCCCTTGTCAGCACCCACATTTCCCTAGAATGAATGGCAGGTTGTCCTCGGAAGTTAAAGTCCCAGTCATGGCCCATGTTGAGGAAATCTACTGCTTCCATCATCTGAAACTCGTGGTTAATGTAGGCCCTGGTGCTGGGCTTTCTCACTTCTGTCCGGAGCTGAGCCCACAGTCAGTGTCTGAGGTGAAACTGGATCTGAGCTTTTCTCATCTTTGAAGCCAAATCCTATGTTTTACTTAGTGCCAAGTTTACCCAGAGACTGTCAATTCCAGCCTGATGAAGAATTTTACATTTATGTAAATAATTTACTTACCTTTACAAATCTCTACTGCTTAACTCTGAGAATTTACTACTCTGATTAACATCTTAGCACTGAGATGAGCTTAGCCCTGTAACGACTACAAAGGATTTCTGGAAAAAGGCACAGTACAGTCTCTAAGGGTGAAGGTTCCCGTCAGGCTGGCTAACAAGGTACATACGTGAAAAGAGGAAGCACAGAATATCAACTTCTTTTTAAAGGCTTTTTAAGAATTATAAATACATAATTAATTATAATAACTCTTTGCTTAAGACTGTCTTTCATAGATTCTAAAAACTCTGTTTTTTAAATAATTTTAAAACTGTTTTTCTGTTACAGTTGTCCCAATTTTTCCCCTTTGCCCTCCTCCACCCACTCCACCCCCTGCTCCCACAGTCAATCCCCACACTGTTGTCCATGCCCGTGGGTCATTCATACATGTTCTTTGACTAGTTCCTTTCCCTCCTTCCACCATTATTCTCCTTCCACCTCCCCTGTGGTCTCTATTAGTCTGTTCCCTGTTTCCATGTCTGTGGTTTTATTTTGTTCATTAGTTTATCTTATTCATTAGGTTCCTTTTAAAAAATGAGATTATAAGGTATTTGTCTTTCCACCAACTGGCTTACTTCACTTAGCATAATATTCTCCAGTTTCATTCATGCTGTCACAAAAGGTAGGAGTTCCTTCTTTCTTTCTTTGTGCTGAGTAGTATTCCATTGTGTAAATGTAACACAGTTTTTTTATTTCCTCATTTACTGGGCACTTAGGGTGTTTCCAGCAGTTGGCTATTATAAATGACACCACTATGAACATAGGGATGCATAAGTTCTTTTGAATTGGTGATTTGAGATTCTTAGGGTATATTCCCAGCAGTAGAATCACCGGGTCAAAAGGCAGTTCCATTTTTAATTTTTTTGAGGAAATTTCATACTGTTTTCCACAGTGGCTGCACTAGTCTGCATTCCCATCAACAGTGCACTAGGGTTCCCTTTTCTCCACAATCTCGCCAGCACTTGTTTGTTGATTTATTAATGATGACAGCCATTCTGACAGATGTGAGGTGATATCTCATTGTGGTTTTAACTTGCATCTCTCTGATGGCTAGTGATGTTGAGTTTCTCTTCATATGCCTATGGGCCATCTGTATGTCCTTCTTGGAGAAGTGTCTGTTCAGGTCCTTGGCCCATTTTTAAATTGGATTGTTTGTCTTCCTGGCATGGAGTCATATGAGTTCTTCATATATTTTGGAAATCAAACCCTTGTCCAATGTATCATTGGCAAATATGTTCTCCCATATGTTTAGTTACCTTTCCATTTTGATGATGGTTTCTTTAGCCATGCAGAAGCTTCTTTTTAGCTTGATGTAGTCCCATTTATTTACTTTTTCCTTTATTTCCCTTACCTTCGGAGATAATATTGGTAAATACATTGCTACATGGGATATCTGAAATTTTACTGCCTATGTTTTGTGCTAGAACTTTTATAGTATCACAGCTTATATTTGAGTCTTTTATCCATTTTGAGTTTATACTGGTTTATGGTGTAAGCTGTTGTCCAGTTTCATTTTTTTGCATGTACCAGTACAGCTCTCCTAATATCATTTATCGAAGAGGTTATTTTTACTACATTGTATGCTCATGTTCCCTTTGTCAAATAGTAATTGACCATAGATACTTGGGTTTATTTCTGGGTTCTCTATTCTGTTCCATTGATCTATGTGTCTGTTCTTATGCCAGTACCAGACTGTTTTGATTACAATGGCCTTGTAGTATAGTTTGATATTGGGTATTGTGATCTCTCCTACTTTGTTCTTATTTCTCAAGATTGCTAAGGCTATGTGGGGTCTTTTTTGGTTCCATATAAATTTTTTTTTGGTTCCACATAAATTTTTGAAATATTTGTTCTAGATCTGGGAAATATGCCATTGGTATTTTAACAGGAATTACATTGAATCTATAGATTACTTTGGGTAGAATGGACATTTTAATGATGTGAATTCTTCCTATCCATGAACACAGTATGTGCTTCCATTTATTTGTATCTTCCTTGATTTCTTTCTTCAGTGTTCTATAGTTTTCCAAATACAGGTCTTTTACCTCCTTACTTAAACTTATTACTAGGTACTTTATTTTTCTTGTTGTTATAGTAAATGGGATTTCCCCCTAGTTTTTCTTTCTGATATTTCATTGTTGGTTTATGAAAATGTTATCAATTTCTGAATATTGACTTTGTATCTTGCTATTTTGTCAAATTCACTTATTAGGTTGAGTAGTTTTTTGGTGTAGACTATAGGGTTTTCTGTTTACACTATCATGTTGCCTGCAAATAATGACAGTTTTACTTCCTCCTTTCCTATTTTGATTCTTTCTCCTCTGCCCTTCTTCTTGTCTGATCTCTGTGGCAAGAGCTTCCAGTACTATGTAGAATAAGAGTGGTGAAAGTGGACACCCTTGTTTTGTTCCTGATGTTAGTGGGAAAGCTTTTAGTTTTTGCTGATTGAGTATAATGTTGGCTGTAAGTTTCTTGTATATGGCTTTTATTATGTTGAGGTATGCTTTCTCTATTCCCACTTTTCTGAGTGTTTTTGTTATAAATGGGTGCTGAATTTTATCAAATGATTTTCAGCATCTATTGATATAATCATGTGAATTTAGCCCTTCCTTTTTTTATGTGGTGTATTATGTTTATTGATTTGCAAATATTGTACCATCCTTGCATCCCTGGAATGAATCCCACTTGATCATGGTGTGTGATCTTTTTAATGTATTGCTTAATCTGGACTGCCACTAATGTATTTTGTTAAGGATTTTAGCATCTATGTTCATCAGAGATATTGGCCTGTAGTTTTCTTTCTTTGTGATGTCTTTACCTGGTTTTGGAATTAGGATGATACTAGTTTTGTAAAAAGAGTTTAGGAGTCTTCCCTCTTCTTGAATATTTTGGAATAGTTTGATAAAAATAGATGTTAGTTCTTTCTTAAATATTTGGTAAAATTTACCTGTGAAACCATCTGTTCCAGGGCTTTTGTGTGCCAGGAGGTTTTTGATTATTGCTTCATTTTACTAGTTGTTATTGCTCTATTCAGGTTTTCTGCTTCTTCTTGATTCAGTTTTGGAAGACTGTATGTTTCTAGAAATTTGTCCATCTCACCCAGGCTGTTTAATATCTTGGCATATAGTTGTTGGGAGTGATTTCTTACAATCCTTTTTATTTCTGTGGTATCAGTTGTTACTTCTTCTTTTTCATTTCTGATTTTATTTATTTGGTCCTTCTCTTTTTTTTTCTTTATGAGTCTAAGTAAAGGTTTGCCAATTTTGCTTATCTATTCAAAGAAGCAGCTCCTGGATTTATTGATCCTTTGAATTGTTCTTTTAGTCTTTATACCATTTAATTTTGCTCTGATCTTGATTATTTCCTTCCTTCTATTGGCTCTGGGCTAAAAAAACCCTGCCTGTTCTGCTTAAAGTCTAGCTTGCCTGGAATATGGGAGATGCTCAACAAGTATTTGTTCAAAAAAAAAAGAATTTAGTAGAAGAAATGAGAAAAAGTAAGGATCTGTGCCAGACCCAGTTCACTACTTCCCAATCATATATTTATTTCCTCTTTTATCTTTCTTAGCTCTGGCAGACACTGTAATCTAATTCATCCACCACTCATTCCAACTCCCTTCTAGTATACCCTCCAGTGCTATACAGGTTGGAAATCTAGGAACACTTCCCCGACTCCCTTGCAGTAAGGTTCTAGAACCTGGCAGGTAAGACCTGTATATGGAAGTGAGCAATGTGTGTGGAGGTGGGGATAGGGTGGCTTGTGTGAAGAGCCACTGGATTTTCTCATGCAACAACTTATGATTTCCAAAGGTGGCTATAATCTATTGGTTCTCAAGTGCTCTTCCAGAATCTGCCACAACCTCATCAAGAGTTATAGTCCATTTCAAAGTCTGGGACCAGCCTGTTCCTCATCTTTGCTCCTCCTACTGGTCTCAATGGGGTTTCTTCTTTAATTCTGTAGTTTAGGGCTTTCATTCAGCTTGATTTCTGACAGTTCTGAATGATGGTTGACCTATAGTTTAGGGCAATGACAGGTTGCCCTATTTGGTTGTCCTATAGTAATTTTGATGTGGTTGTGCAAGGTGGTGAGCTGTGTTTACCTACACTGCCATCTTGACCAGAAGTTCAAAGAAGTCTTAAATAATGGTGCTGTGAGAATTGGAAAGTCACATGCAAAATAATGAAACTAGACTATAGTTTGTCCCCATTTATAAAAATTAATCCAAAAGTGGATAAAAGATTTTAATATAAGATTTGAAACAATAAATCAAAGAGAAGAAAACATAGGTACCAAACTTATGGACCTTGGTCTTAGAGTGAACTTTTGAATTCCACCCCAAAGTCAAGGGAACTAAAGGCAATAATAAATGCATACATGAAATACATCAAATTAAAAAGCTTCTTCATAGCAGAAGAAACCACCAACAAACCAAAAAGGCTATCAACTGAATGGGAGAAGATATTTGCAAACAACAGCTCCAACAAGAGGTTAATATCCCAAATATATAAAGAACTCATACAAATCAACATCAAACAAACAAACAAACAAACAATCAAATGAAAAATGGGCAGAGGAACTGAACAGACAATTCTCCCGAGAATACAAACAAATGGCCAACAGATATATGAAAAGATGCTCAACATCACTAGCTACTAGAAAAATGCAAATTAAAACTACATTGAGATACCACCTCACACCTGTTACAATGGCTGTTATGAACAAGACAGTTAATAACAAGTGTTGGAAAGGTGTGGAGAAAAAGGAACCCTCATTTACTGCTGATGGGAATGTTAACTGGCACAGCCATGGTGGAAAACAGTATGGAGCTGACCCCCAAAAATTAAGAATAGAGTTACCACACGACCCAGGAATCCCTCTTCTGGGAAGATACCTGAAAAACTCAAAAACATTTATTCACAAAGATATACACACCCCTATGTTTATTGCAGCATTATTCATGGTGGCCAAGACATGGAGACAACTCCAGTGTCCTTTGATAGAGGACTAGATAAATAAGATGTCACACACACACACACACACACACACACACACACACACACAATGGCATTCTACTCAGCCATAAGAAAAGTTGAAATACATTTGTGACAATTTGTATGGACCTTGAGGGTATTATGCTAAGTAAAATAAGTCAGTCAGAAAATGCTAAGAACCATATGATTTCACTCATATGTGGGATAAAAAACCAAAACTCATAAACACAGACAAAACAGTATGGTGGTTAACAGAGGGAAGGGAAATGAGGGGGTAGTAAAAGGTAAAGGGGGCTTAATATAATATATGATGACAGGAGATGTTTTGACTTTGAGTGGTGGGCACACAATGCAATACACAAATCATGCATCACAGAAATTTAGACTTCTGGCCAAGATGGAGGCATAGGTAGACACACTGTGCTTTCTCACACAACAAAAAGAGGGATGAAAACAAATTTAAAAACAAAAAACAACCAGAACTGACATAATGGAACTGTATGGAAGCCCAACAACCAAGGAGTTAAAGAAGAAATATTCATCTAGACCAGTAGGAGGGGTGGAGACAGGCAGCAGGGTGGAGGAGACTCTCAGCAAGGCAGTGGCTGAAGGAGCAGGTGGTTCCACATTTAGGTGCAGATAAACTGGGAGGAACAACTGGGGAGTGAGACAGACCACACAACCCAGGGCCCCAGAATGGGGAAATAAAGCCTCAAAGCCTCTGACTGAAAACACCTGCAGTGGTTGAGGCAGCAGAAGGAGAAACTCCCAGGAGAGTTTTTTGGAGAGACCCTCAGGGTATAGAATGTACACAAGCCCACTTACCTGGGAATCAGCACCAGAAGGGCCCAATTTGTTTGTGGGTAGTGGGGGAAGTGACTGAAAACCAGCAAGGAGCGAAGCAAGCGGCACTCTTGGAGTGCCCTCTTGGACCCCTCTTGGACCCCTTCCCCACATATGATGCCACAATGCAGCCACAAGGGTTGCCCTGCCCTGGTGAATACCTAAGGCTCTGCCCCTTACTACTTAACAGGCAGGCCTAGATAAAAAAAAAATAGCCCAAATGAAACAATAGATCAAAGCTCCAGGAAAAATATAACTGAGTGATGAAGAGATAGCCAAACTATCAGATGCACTGATAGTTCAAAACACTGGTAATTAGGATGTTCACAGAATTGGCTGAATATGGTCACAAATTAGAGGAAAAAATGAAGGCTACGAAAAGTGAAATAAAAGAAAATGTACAGGGAACCAACAGTGATGGAAAGGAAACCGGGACTCAAATAAATGGTTTGGAGCAGAAGGAAGAAATAGACATTCAACCAGAACTAAATGAAGAAACAAGAATTAAAAGAGAGAGAGAAAGAGAGAGAGAGAGAGGGAGAGAGAGAGAAGCAACTTAGGAACCTACAGGGCAACTTTAAATGTTCCAACATCTGAATCATAGGGGCGCCAGAAGGCGAAGAGAAAGAGCAAGAAATTGACAACTTATTTGAAAAAATAATGGAGTACTCCCCCAACCTGGCAAAGGACATAGACTTTCAGAAAGTCAGGAAGTTCCTAGAGTCCCAAAGAAGTTGGACCCAAGGAGGAACACACCAAGGCACATCATCATTATATTAGCCAAGATAAAGATCAGGAGAGGATCTTAAAAGCAGCAAGAGAAAAGGAGATAGTTACCTACAAAGGAGTTCCCATAAGTCTATTGGCTGATTTCTCAAAAGAAAACTTGCAGGTAAGAAGGGGCTGCAAAGAAGTATTCCAAGTCATGAAAGGCAAGGACCTATACCCAAGATGACTATCCAGCAAAGCTCTCATTTTGAATGAAAGGGCAGATAAAGTGCTTCCCAGATAAGGTCAAGTTAAAGAAGCTCATCATCATCCAACCCTTATATGAAATGTTAAAAGGATTTATCTAAGAAGGAGAAGAATATCAAAACTATGAACAGTGAAATGACAACAAACTCACAGCTATTAACAATTGAACCTAAAAAACAAAACAAAACAAAAACAAACAGAAGAAAACTAGAACAGGAACAGAATCACAGAAATGGAGATCACATGGAGGGTTATCACTGGGGTGTGGGACGGGGAGTGAGGGGAGAGAGGGGAAAGGTACAGAGAATAAGAAGCATAAATGGTAGGTAGAAAATAGACAGGGAGAGGTTAAGAATAGTATAGGGAATGTAGAAGCCAAAGAACTTACATATACAACCCATGGACATGAACTAAAGTGGGGGCGGTACGAGGTTGGGAGGGGGTGGGTTGTGCAGGGCCGAGGGGAATAAAGGGGGAAAATGGGACAACTTTAACAGCATAATCAATAAAACATATTAAAAAAAGAAATTTAGACTTGAATTCTATATAATCTTATTAAGCAATATCACCCCAATACATTTAATAAAAATACTTTGAGTTGAACTTCTCTGTTACTTGTTGCTGAAAACATCCTCTTTGCTCCCCGATGGCTGTAGTCATTCCTGCCTTGTCCTTGTGTTCTGGGGACCAGCGGTTTCCCAGAGGAGCCATCTAGTTACAAAAACCACGTGGGGCATGTGGGGGCAGAGCTGTGCTCTAGAAGTCAACTCTACAACTTCTGGAGTTTGGATCCATTTTCTAGAAGTCTTCATCATTTCAGCAGGGCCTGCTCTTTCCTTTTTCCTGAGGTTTATGCTTGAGCTGAGGCTCCTTTGTACTTTAGAGATCATTTCCTGGGACTGAGGAGTAAAGGAAGAAGGGGAGGAGATGACAGAATAAAGAAGCTTTGCTCAAAACAAAGCAAAAGTAACAAACAAGCAAAACAAACCAAGACCAACAGACATGGAGAGCAGAATGGGGGTTACCAGAGGAGAAGGGACTAGGGGAGGTGTCAAGTACATGGTGACAGAAGGAAACTAGACTCAGGTGGGGAGTATGCAACAGAGTACACAGATGTTGATTTATAATCTGTATGCATGAAAATTGTATAATGTTATTAACCAATGTTACCTAGTAAATTAAAAAAAGGAAAAAGTAAACCACTAAAATGTTATATTTCCCAGACAATTCTGGCCAATAAGACATAAATTAAAGGTTTCTAAGAAATATTTGCTTTCTTTTCTTTCTACCTAGTTCATAATAATTAGAGCTGTAGCATTCATCTTGTGACCATGAGGAAAAAGGCCAAGAGAAGCAGAGATTCAGACCCACTAATTTTGAAGCACTAATACAGCATGACTACCTAACTCTCTGATTGTGTGTGGGAAAAACAGTAACACACCCTTATATGTTTAAGTTCCATCTCTGATATTATCAACTAAATGTAAGTCCTAACTGATAACTTGCATTCACCCAGGGGTGGGCAGTTAGCTGACTACTTGCCTGTTTGATATCGTCCTTCCTTCCATCTTCTTTTTTTCCATTTGTCTCTCCAGTCTTCCATTTCTTCCTTCCCCATCATGCAGTGGGAGAGAGCAGGGAAAATTCAGGTGTTTTGTGAAGAATCTTCCACCTGCCGTGTGGGATGATCTTATCCCCAGAGATAAACCTGGAGCTCATAGGTGCTGTCTAAGGTTAACACCTCTGACTGTGGCTTCTTTCTCTTCTTAGGAAGACAGGAGGTAGAAAGAGAGAAGGATATATCTCTAAGTCTGACAGACCTGGGTTTGAATACCAGCCTTTAAGCAGCTCTGCCACCTGTTAGATGTGAGATCTCAAGTAAGTAAATCACTAAGAATAAGTATAAATTTTTCTGTGCAATGGATTGCTGCAAGGATTAAGTGATACAGCAGTAACTCACTCACAGGGGGTGCTTACTGTGAGCCAGGTGAGGCTCAAATGAGGGTCATAGTAATAAGAAACAAGGAGAAGGGGATCGATGTTGAGTACACAACTGATAGTCTATGCCATGAATGGAAAATAAGACCTAATTCTTGATTCCTTGATGAACCAGAGCAGTCCTCTGAGATCTGGGGATTGCTTGCACACTGTCTTGGGCTCCACTTTGCTCTGTGAATGAGATGCTTCCCTCGCCTTTGTCCTGCCTCTGCCATGACCAGGGAGGGCTGTCCCAATTCAGTGAGTGTGTTCATGATTACACAAGTTGGTTGGAGAGAATCCACGTGTCTGGGGACAGCTGGGCCACAGTGTCCCTGCCATGGCTGCACACCTGTTAGAAACTATAGTTAGAACAGTAAATCTTGGGGCAAGAAAAAGAGAAGCCAAAAGATAAGAGAAAAAAAGGAAAGACGCAGCCCAGAATACAGGATGTTATTCTCTGCAGCAAAGCTGCAGCATTCTCTGGGCTGGTCCTTAAGAAGAAGGAATAACTGTGGGACCAGCTGGAATTAGGAAAACTGTGACTGACATGATTCATGAGCTGTCAGCTCTGCCTGTACTGGCACAAGGTTTATCCTGAGAAGCCCTAGAAAAGCTCTTCTACAGTTGGGGCTCCTGAACATTTTGACTGTGACACCCACAGTCAGGATGTAAGGCTTTTGTTCTTCCTCCTCTTAAGTTTTCACCAAGGGGAAAAACTCAAGGATTACAAAGATAGGGAAGAAATAAACAAGTTAAATGTATTATGTTGCCAGCAACATAAATAGCTCCCTTATTAGTTACTTTAAACATAACTAATTGGTTTTTGCTTATAAAAATTTTCCTGACTTCTGGTCAAGATGGCAGCATAGGTAAACATGCCTTGCCTCCTTGCACAACCACATCAAAATTACAACTGAACTATAGGACAGCCCTCATTCAGAACTGTCAGAAATCAAGCTGAATGGAAGCTCTAAACTACGGAATTAAAGAAGAAACCGTATTCAGATCAGTAGGAGGAGCAGAGATGAGGAACAGGCTGGTCCCACACCCAGGTGTGTCAGATAAAAATCAGGAAGGATATCTCAAGAGTGAGGGGTCCCAACCCCCGACCAGGCCCTCCAGCTCAGGGTTTCCAGTGCCAGGAAGAGAAGTTGCTCTAACTTCTGACTGTAAAAACCAGTGGTGATTGAGGCTGTGGAAGACAGAAACTGCTGGAGTCTCATGAAATTCTTCTAAAAGGGCCCACATGTAGACTTACTTGGACTCACTTCCTCTGAACTTCAGCATGGGGGCAGCACATTGAAAGGCATCAGAAACATGTGGGAGGAAACTGACTTGTCCTGCATCAGGGCAAGAGCTGGGGAATGGCTTCTCCCAGTCAGAAGTGCTGGCAGAGGCTATTCCTTTTCTGAGCCCTCCTCCAACAGAACCACAGAGCCAGCCATCAGGTAGGCACCATACCTGACTCTCCATCAACCTGGCTTACACTGTTTGCTCCACCTTGATGATTCCCTGAGGCCTGGTCCCACCTAACTTTCAGGCCCATCTCAGTTGTTAACTGTGGCTTTTCCATATGAATGGCTCGTCTTGGTCCATGCTTCAGATTTTCCTAAATTCTCTCAAACAAGCAGCATCTGGCTTCAGTGATACCCTTACTTCTTGTTAAGTTGCCCCAGACTTGGCACTAGCAGCAGCCAGCCTTGGTTCACAGCTTGGCCTCACCTGGGCACCTCCAAGCCCAGCATAAGTAGCAGCCATCTGCAAATGCTTTGTAGCTTATGCTGTGTGACCTCATATAGAACACAACTGGCGGCTGACTGTGGATGTTCCAAAGGCAATCAAGGCTTAACTACAACAGGAGGGTGTATACAGCCCACATGTTAAGTGCATCTTGAGTACCCAAATGCGTAATTGCGTAATTGAGGAGGCTGTGCCACTGGACTCTACAGGACACCTACATTAGTCCACTCTACCAAGCCTGAGAGATGTAGCAGCTCTAACACATATAAACAAATACAGGAAGGCAGCCAAAATGAGGAGACAAAGAAATATGGTCCAAATGAAAGAAAAGAACAAAACTCCAGAAAAGAACTAAACAAAATGGAAACAAACAACCTACTGGATGCAGAGTTAAAAACAGTGGTTATAAGAATGCTCAAGGAACTTAGTGGGACTTCAACAGCATAAAAATATCCTGTCAGAAAGGAAGGATACACTAACTGAAATAAAAAAACAATTTACAGGAAATTAACAGTAGAGTGGGTGAAGCCAAGAATCAAATCAGTGATTTGGAACATAAAGAAGCAAAAAACAACTGATTAGAACAGCAATAAGCAAAAAGAATAAAACCAAAACAAAACCCGAAACAAAGTGGAGGTAGTATAAGCAGCCTCTTGGACATCAAGTGAACCAACATTCGCATGATTGTGGTGCCAGAAGGAGAAGAGAAAGAGCAAGAAATTGGAAACCTATTTGAAAGAATAATGACAGAAAACTTCTCTAACTTGGTGAAGGAAATAGACATACAACTCCAGGAAGCACAGGATCTCAAACAAGATGAACCCAATGAGGTCCCCTCCAAGACACATCATAATTAAAATGCCAAAGGTTAAAGACAAAGAGAGAATCTTAAAAGCAACAAGAGAAAAACAGTTACTTATCTACAAGGTAGCTCTCATAAGACTGTCTGGTGATTTCTTATCAAAAACTTTGCAGGCTAGAAGGGATTGGCAAGAAATATTCAAAGTGATGAAAAGCAAGGACCTACATCTAAGATTGCTCTACCCAGAAAAGGTATCATTTAGAATTGATGGACAGATAAAGAACTTCCTAGACAAGAAGTTTATCACCACCAAGCCTGTATTATATGAAATGTTAAAGGGTCTTCTTTAAGGAGAAGATAAAAAATGTAAACAATAAAATGCCAATAAATACATATCTATCAACAACTAAATCTTAAATAACAAAATCAACAAATGAGCAGAAAGCAGAATCATAGATATAGAGACTGTTGTGATGGTTGCCAGGAGGGAGGTGGGTCATGAGGATGGGCAAAAAGATGAAAGGATTAAGAAGTACAAATTGGCAGCTACAGAATAGTCATGGGGCTGTGAAGTACCATGTAAGGAATAGAGTAGCCAAAGAACTTATACACATGACCCATGGACATGAACAATGGTGTGGGGGTTGCCTGAGGGAGTGGGGGCGTTGGTTGGAGGGGGACAAAAGGGAAAAAACTGGGACAGCTATAACAGCATAAACAGTAAAATGTACTTTAAAGTATAATTTCCTAAAAACTTAAAAACCACACAATAATTTTATTTTATTCATTAAGGTAGCCAATATTTAGAAGCAGTCCAGCACATATGACATGATTGTCATAGGCAATGAGGACGACTCACAGCTGAGCACCAAACTCACATGGTCTTAAAGTCTATTATAGGAAAATTGTAGGTTAAAAATTATTAATGCAAGTTTGGATCACTATTTACTGTGAAATTAAAAACCCACAAAAAGCTAAAATAATAATGCTAAATAAACTAAAAGAGACTTTTATAATCAGAATAACTATAATTTAAAAAAACCCCACAGCCAGTTCAGGGTAACATTGACCACATGTCCTTTTCCCCAGATTGTGAAATACTAACCTACCCTGTCGAACTCCTACCCTGCAAAAGTGTGTGCAGGGTAGGAGTTCGACAACATTAGTAAGTGTTGTGTGCAGGCAGATTTCTGAGCAAAGAATACGATCAGGGTCCTGGGTCATTTCAGTTTATGAAATGCACATTTTAGTAACCTCATCAGGTTACCAGTAAGTAACCCTTAGGTGTCGCAAAATATGAGCATCTATGGAAGTATCATTCACTTGACTATACACATTGAAGAAAGAACATGCATATATGGGTCCCCAAGACCTTTGCAGGAGACCCAATGGCCTGGGAAGGAGCCTCGGTCCACTTGTGGAAACCACTTTGAGAAGTTGTCTTATGTATTCAATGCCTTTCCTCTTTATCTCTTTTCCATGTTATGAAATATTTTTTCTCTACTACATTATTCCCCTTAGCACTCCAACACGCTGCAATAAATCCCACCTTAAAATGTATCTTCTTGACTTCGCATCCCCTGCAACTACCACTACAATGCTTTCCTTGCTGTTGCAACAAAATGCTTCAAAAGAGTTGTCTGTATTCAGTGTCCCCAATTCTTTTCATATTTGTGTTGAACTATTCTAAAAAGTCATTAATTTCAACAATAGATGCCCTTGTCATTTTGTTAGTGTCAACAGTAAGCCAACCAGCTCATCCCTATGTGACTGGGACTTCTCAGGTTTTAAGAACAAAAAGTCTTGCTTGCGTTCCAGGAACTGCCTCAGTCCTGGGCAAATCTGGACAGTAAATCACCCTAGATTGATGACCTTCACATTGCTGAATCCACTAATGAAGTCCTCTTTGAAACCTTAAAAAAAACAAAACCCTTTCATTTAGATTTACAAGGTTTGTCCTGAAAAAGTCCAGCCATTGTTAATATAACAAGAACATCGTGACATTGATGTAACCTCGCAGCCAAGGACAGAGTACTGGAACGTGCATGCATGAACGATGACTTTACCATACTAGTCAGTGGGGGTGGTAGACTCTACTGACTGAGCATGGGTACTATGCGGCTGCCGCATTCAAAATAACTGAGTGAGTGGAAAAAGTCTGCATCAGATTTTTCATTAAGCTTGACCATTCCTCCATGGAAACTATTCAGATGATTCAGGAGGCTGCAGCTATGGGCAACTGGTGAAAGGCAGCTTTGTCAGGACAATGCACCTACACATGAATCACATCTTGTGTAGAGATTTTTGGTAAAACATCAAACACCCAAGTGACTCAGCCCCTCTACAGCCAAGATTTGACATCCTGAGACTTCTGGCTTTTCCCCATACTAAAATCACCTTTGAAAGGGAAGAGGTTCCAGACTGCTGAGATTCAGGAAAACACAATGGGGCAGCTGATGGCAATTGGGAGAACTGTGTGAGGTCCCAAGGTGCCTAGTTTGAAGGGGACTGAGGCGTTATTGTCCTACGTACAATGTTTCTTATATCTTGTATCTTCTTTGATAAATGTCTCTATTTTTCATAGTATGTGCCTGGACACTTTCTGGACAGATCTTGTAATTTACATACAATAAACTGCATATATTTGAAATGCAAAAATGAATGTTTTTACATATGTATACACCCATACAGCTACCACAGCAATCCAGATTGTTACTGTAAACAGTTGAGGATCACCGAGGAGTCTCCCTGATTGGCCAAGATGGTGCATGAGGAGGTTCTTGCACTGAGCAGCCAAAAGCTAGTAAGATAATTGGATAGAAAAAGAAGCCCTCTCTTCTCTATCCCTGTAAGTACCAGACATGAGCAGGAAGGGCAGATGGTTTTTGAGATGAGAGTCCCCCATTCTCCCAGGTCATAGCACCTGAAAAAAACTCTTTCCTTTTGCATCAGCAACTGTCTCATGAATTTGGCTTTTGTTGTGGCAGGTAGCTAGCTGTACCTGCATTTCTGGTTACAGTTTTTGGCAACTGTGGTGGAGTAATGTGGATTTCCATAAGTCTTGGAGGGTTCAGGCTATGGTCCCAGTTGCCTGTGGCAGACTGACCTCAGGAGTGGGATTGTGAGCACTTCCCAGCAGCTGCCAACAGCTTTCCTCAGGGCATTTCCCTGCACTCCTCAGCACATCAGCTACCCAAAACACTTGGCTGGTGAAAATAAATGGGTTTCTGGGGAGCAGATGAACTCCAAGACTGGGTAAGTTGAAGTGACATGCACACCAGGGGCCCTCTATCCCTGCTCCTTGGTCTTTGTGTCACTTGGGTTTCATATCTTTTATGCTTTGTGCCACTTGGTTCTGGTTAGAACCATTTGTGGTATGGGTTGGTAGGTATCTCTGCCACTTGAACTTCATGTCACTTGGGCTTTGTGCCATTTGGGCTTCATGCTATTTGGGTCCATTCAGGGCTGCTTGTAATGTCAGTTGGCAGGAGATAAGATTCTAGGACTTGCTTGTGAGTGCTTGTTTGGACAAATGGAATTATGGACCCAACTTTTGTTCATGTTCCCACTTTCCTGGGGTCTTTCTATGGTTATGGTTTTGGGTTTGTACTTTTGTGCCATCAGGGGTTGTGCTGTTTCGACTCCTTAATGGAGCCCATTGAGCCAAATTTTAGCAGATTGGTTCATGTATAGCTGTGATCCAATGAGTCAGAAACAGTTGATTTTCTAGTCTAACACTGCTTGGCCTATGTATACTTTAGACTATGAGGAAAAATGATCCCAAAATTGTTCTTTAAGTTACTATACCATCATACTGTTGGAATTGTTTTTGCCAATGGTCAGGGAAATGAGGCAAAACTTTTATATATGGGCATTTATGTATTTACACAATAAGGATTCCACAAAGAAAAGAAACAAACTAATGATTTAATTGGCTTCAAAACCACTTCTTGGTAATAAGACAGGAAGAAAAGGAAAATGAGGAGATGAATTTCTTTAATATCCTGAACTTGGGGGACTCACGGATAGCAGCAGTAAGGTTTCCCCTGCTCCTGCTGCTAGATACCCCAGAAACAGGGTTCAGGGGTGGGGACATAATTTTTCCAGGGAGCATTTTTATCTGGAGCAGGACAATCTCCTTTGGGGCAATACCCTGTAGAAGGAATAAACCATGAAGGACAGCCCCCTGGCCACTACTGGGCCCATATTCCATTTTCCACTTTAGGTTTACCAGATTAGAAGAATTACGACCCCTCATGTAGGGAGGATCCTCAAAAAATGGCTGATCTTATCACCTCCATTTTTGCCACTCACCATCCAGACTGGACAGATGTGCAGGCTCTCCTTAACATCCTGCTAATGGCAGATGAAAGGTGGCTAGTTATTGATAAGGCTGATGAAGAGGCTCAATGCCTCTATCGAGAGAATCCAAATGGGACTCCCAACCCAGCCAGGATGATACCCTTGACAGAGCCCAATTGGGACCCAAATGACAGAGACCTAGCCTCCACAGCACATCACAAAATGTGCAAACTAGAAGGGCTTAAAAAGGGGGTAATTTAATAGAAGAGCTTGAATATGATACAGGCCATTCAATAGAAACCAAATAAAGATCCTTCTGAAATTTTAGAAAGAATTTCTCAGGCCTGTGGAAAACACACCAATGTTGACACACAGGCACTAGAAAATGTGTGAATGGTAAACATGACTTTTATTTGGCACTGTACCCCAGATATCAGAAGGAAGCTCCAATGTTTAGACAGGGCATTGGAAATGAATCCCTATCAGGTAGTGGACATAGGTTTTAAAGTTTACCATGCCTGGGAAACAAGGAAATTAAAGCAGGCCACTGTTTTCTTAGAAATAGCTCAGAGAAACCAGAAGGAAAGGTGGGGCCCAGAAAGAAAAGGGAAAGACCCACTAAGTGTCAATCAAAGCACCTATTGTAAAGAGGAAGTCCATTGGAGAAAGGACTGCCTGGAATTCAAAAAATAAAAATAAAAAAGGATAGGAACCCTTGCTGAAAAATATAAGAAAGGAATAACAAATCTTATGACAAATGAGGGTGTCTAGGTGCTCCCCAGATGCCTCCCGACATGTTACTATTTTCTCACAGGAGCACAGGGTACAATTGACAGTGGGGAACAAGCTAATTGACTTTTTCATAGATACAGGAGTTACATACTCAATGCTACATACAAAATCAACCATGAAAAGTTCAGCTGTGGTGTCGGTTACTGGAGTGACTGGACAATTACAAAAACAGGTGTTCATTCAACTTCTAGAATGCCAGCTTGGGGATAAAAAACTTACTCACAGTTTTCTCTATATGCCAAACTGCTCCAGCCCATTGTTGGGTCAAGATTTACTCTGTAAATTGCATGCACAAATAACTTTTCTCCCTGAGAAGCAGCAGTTATGTTTAGGAGTCTTGCTGGAACATGCTCTCCAGTTCCAGGTGCTCCTGATTTTCCCAGAAAGACCTAGAAGTGAACCCTTTCTACCTGAGATCAGTAAGCAGTTCAATTGAGCTCTTTGGACTTATGAAACCGCAGACTGGATCTATGGACCAGCTGTTGATGGACCCCAACTGGGAATTGTATACAGATGGAAGCCACTTTATGGAGAATGGTCAAAGATGAGCTGGGTATGCAGTAGTCACTATAGACAAGGTAATAGAAGCCCAGGCCCTTGCTGTAGGAACCTCAGAACAAAATGCTGAACTGATAGCCCTCACTAGAGCCTTAGAATTATCCTATGAGGCAATACTGAAAGAAAGAGGGGAGGGCTCTTAACCTCGGGAATAGGGACATCAAATATGCAAAAGAGATAGTACAATTGCTAGAAGCAGTGATTCTACTGAATCTGATTGCCATGGTGCACTGCCCAGGACACCAGGAGAACAGTTTCCAAACAAGCTGGGAAGCTAAACTGCTGATAAAGCAGGAAGACAAGTGGCCCCAAAGGCTGCCACTTCTTGGGGCTTTAATTCCTCACCTGGACTTGTCAGAATTTAAACCCCATTACATAGAACAAAATGTGGGATGGGTCCATGTGTGAGGATTCTCTAACACTGACTGTAATTCTATGTGGAAGATCAACACTCATGGTATGAGTGTTGGTACACTTGCTGGCTGAAGTTCTAATGTATCCCATCCTCAAACACCTACAAAGGGACCCTTATGGAAGGGATGCTTTAATGGACCTCATTAAACCACATTTGAAGGACCCTCATTTATGAAGGACCATTCAGAAGATTATCTGTGCATGTCAGATATGCACCAATACTCAGATAGAATGTGCTCCAACAGGAAAGGAAGTACAATATAAAGAGATATGCCCATTTGAGGACTGGCAAGTTGACTTTACACAGATGCCTATAACCGTAGGAAACTTTAAATTTGTATTAGTTTTTGGAGACACCTTTTTTGGATGGGTAGAGAGGTATATTCCACTAGAACTGAGAAGGCAACTGAGGTAGCAAAACTTCTACTCAAAGAAATAGTCCATATATTTGAACTTCCTTATAGCATTCAAAGAAACAATGAACCATTGTTCACTTCAGAAATCTCCCTGAAGATGGGACAGGTGCTACAGAGTCAATGGAAACTACATGCATCTTGGAGACCCCAATCAATGGGGAAGACAGAGAAATGAACCACACAATAAATAAGACCCTGGTGAAACTGTACCAGAAAATGCATTTGAAATGCAATTAGGCACTCCCTATTGTCTTGCTCTGGATTAGGGTAGCACCCCAAGGTGGGTTTAAATTAAGGCTTTTTGAAATAGTTTTTGGGAAACCTTCCAAGTTTCACTTTTAGGAACACAGTCTTCAGATTTAGAAAATGAATAAAAAATGAAACAATATGTACAACATTTAGGGCAAACATTAATGACTTTGCACAAGTTTGCTCATTGTGGGTCTATTGACCTTGCCATTCCAGTTGGGAGACTGAGTCTTACTTAAAGACCTGGAAAACTCAAGGTCCTGAACAAGTTAGCCACTCAATGGACCAGTCTCTATGACATCCTCCTGCTAACACACACTTTCCTAAAGCTCATGGGAATCAAGCCTTGGATCTATCATACATGGATAAAGTGGGTGCTACCTGAGGAGGACTCAGATCTTGCTGCTGCTGCTGATACTGCAAGGGGAAGCTGGCCCTGCACTCCTGAAGGAGATTTAAGATTCCTCTTTAGGAAAGAGACACCACCTCCCAAAGCTAAGTGACAATGTTACTTTGTATTTTATCATTATTTTCACAATTGCTATATTTTGTGCCCATGCTCAGACTGATAACACCTTTGTCTGCATTTCCAAGGTAGCAGCTCCCTCAGAAAACATATTCCTTAGTTGGGTGTGCTATCCAAAGCCCTGCTCAGCATTGGATCATGGGAATCCTTTAGTTTCTCCAATTTCTGATTTCATTACAATTTCCCCTGCACTACCAAGCATAACCCTCACTAAGTACTTGATTGCTTTTGCTTGCCTACATGATAGGTCTTGCCTTGGAAGCCCATCTGCAAGACCGCCTCTTGAAATGCGATGCAGTCTACCGGTTTTGCTTGCTCAGCAATGCCATCCTCTGGACACTGCCATGCGGCCTTCTGAAGACAATGATCCTTCTCCCTTGTGTTAAGGCTTCCCTCCATTCTTGACCCCTTTCTTCCTTTAGTACATAGCAAGAATCTCTGGACCTGGGGATAGGTAAGGTTACGAGGTCTGTCCGGAAAAAGTCCAATCATTGTTAATATAATGAGAATGGTTTGCATGACATTGATGTAACCTGTCAACCAAGGAAGGTGGACTTGAATGCACATATGTGAACAATGATGACTTCACAGTACTAGTCAATGGGGTGGTAGATACCATTCAGTGAGCATGTGTATTGTGTGGCCATCACATTCAAAATGATTGGGTGAGTAGAGCAATGAATCTGCATCAAATTTTGCATTAAGCTCAAACATTCCTCTGCTGAAACTATTCAGATGATTCAGAAGGCCTCAGCTATGAGCAACTGATGATTGGCAGCTTCATCATGACAATGCACACATTCATGCATCACATCTCGTGCAGAGTTTTTTGGTAAAACATCAAATCACCTAGGTGACTCAGCCCCACTATAGCCCAGATTTGGTGCCCTGTGACTTCTGGCTTTTCTCCAAACTAAAATCACTTTTGAAAGGGGAAAAATTTCAGAACATTGATGAAATTCAGGAAAATACGATGGGGCAGCTGGTGATTGGGATAACTGTGTGAGGTCACAAGGTGCCTACTTTGAAGAGGACTAAGGTATCATTGTCCTATGTACAATGTTTCTTACATCTTGTATCTTCTTCAATAAATGTCTCTATTTTTTATATTACATGACTGGATACCTTCTGGACAGAACTTGTATGCCTCTTGATAGCAGGAAGAAACTACTGAAGATTTGACCTCCATCCATTTATTCTTGTAAGGTTGCAAGTGCCCGGAGAGTTTTGAAGATGGGAATTGTTACCATCGACAGTTAGGGAGTACCAGGGAGTCTCCCTCATTGGCCAAAGTGGTGCAGGAGGAGTTTCTTTCACTGAGCACACCAAAAGCTAGGAATATGAATGGACCTGAGTGCACCAAAATTAGCAAGATAATTGGATAGAAAGAAAAGCCCTTTAAGAATCCCTGTAAGAACCATGGGCTTGAGCAGGAAACAGGGATGGTCTTTGACATGGGAGTCCACCATCCTCCCAGGATGGAACACCTGAATAAACCTCGTTCCTTTTGCACCACACCAGTCATTAGTTTTACTTTTATTGCTGTAGGCAATCTAAGCTGTATTTCAGTTATAAGGTGATGAACAAATCCATCATCCCCAAAGTTTTTTATGCCCATTTTCTTTTTTTTTAATTTTTATTTTAATCATTGTTCAAATACAGTTTTCTCCTTTTTACTCCCAATCCAGTCCCCCCTCCCACCCTCCCCACTTCCCTCCCATTACCACCCTCCCCTTAGTCTATGACCATGTGTCCTTTAAGTTTGTTCCTGTGAACCCTTCCCACTGTCCCCTTAAATTCCCTCTTCTCTCCCCTCCGGTCACCATCAGCCTGTCCTCTATTTCAGTGTCTTTGGTTATATTTTGCTTGTTTCTTTGTTTTGTTATTTAGGTTCCTGTTAAAGGTGAGATCATAATGGTATTTGTCTTTCACTGCCTGGCTTGTTTCGCTTAGCATAATGTTTTCGAGCTCCAGCCACGCTGTTGCAAAGGGTAGGAGCTCCTTCTTTCTTTCTGCTGCATAGAATTCCATTGTGTAAATGTACCATAGTTTTTTGATCCATTCATTTACTGATGGGCATCTTGGTTGCTTCCAGCATCTAGCTATTGTAAATTGTGCTGCTATGAACATTGGGATGCATAGGTTCTTTTGAATTGGTCTTTTAGTATTCTTAGGATAGAGTCCCAGCAGTGGAATTGCAGGGTCAAAAGGCAGATCCATTTTTAGTTTTCTGAGGAAGTTTCATACTGCTTTCCATAGTGGTTGTACCAGTCTGCAGTCCCACCAGCAGTGCACGAGGGTCCCCTTTTCTCCACAACCTCTCCAACACTTGTTGTTTGTTGCTTTGTTTATGATGGCCATTCTGTCTGGTGTGAAGTGGTATCTCATTGTGGTTTTAATTTGCATCTCTCTGATAGCTAGCGATATTGAACATCGTTTCATGTGTCTTTGGATTTTCTGTATGTCCTCCTTGGAGAAGTGTCTGGTCAAGTCCTTTGCCCACTTTTTAATTGGATTCCTTGTCTTCTTAGAGTGCAGTCTTGTAAGTTCTTTATATATTTTGGAGATTAAACCCTTGTCTGAGGTATCATTGGCAAATATGTTTTCCCATACAGTTGGTTCTCTTTTAATTTTGATACTGTTTTCTTTAGCTGTGCAGAAGCTTTTAATTTTGATGAGGTCCCATTTGTTTATTTTTTCCTTTATGTCCCTTGCTGTAGGGGACAAGTCAGTAAAAAAGTTTCTTCGTGAAATATCTGAGATTTTCCTACCTATGTTCTCCTCTAGGACTTTAATGGTGTCACGTTTTATATTTAAGTCTTTTATCCACCTTGAATTTATTTTTGTATATGGTGTAAGTTGGAGCTCAAGTTTCATTTTTTTGCAAGTGGCTGACCAGTTCTCCCAACACCATTTGTTGAAGAGGCTATTTTTACTCCATTTTATGTTGTTCCCTCCTTTGTCAAATATTAATTGACCATAGAGACTTGGGCTTATTTCTGGGCTCTCTGTTCTGTTCCATTGGTCTATGTGCCTGTTTTTATGCCAGTACCAGGCTGTTTTGATTACAGTGGCCTTGTAGTATAGTTTAGTGTCGGGTATTGTGATCCCTCCTACTTTACTCTTCTTTCTCAAAAATTGCAGCAGCTATTCGGGGTCGTTTATAATTCCATATAAATTTTTGAAGTGTTTGTTCTATGTCTGTGAAATATACCATTGGTACTTTAATAGGAATTGCATTGAATGTGTAAATTGCTTTGGGCAGTATGGACATTTTGATGATATTAATTCTTCCAATCCATGAACACGGTATATGTTTCCATTTGTTTGTGTCTTCCTTGATTTCTTTCTTCAGTGTTATGTAGTTTTCTGAATACAGGTCTTTTACCTCTTTGGTTAGGTTTATTCCTAGATATTTTATTTTTCTTTTTGCTATATCAAATGGGATTTTTTTCTTGATCTCTGTTTCTGCTGTTTCATTGTGAGTGTACAGAAATGCCTTTGATTTCTGGATATTGACTTTTTTCCTGCTGTTTTGCCAAATTCATTTATTAGGTCAAGCAGTTTTTTGGCCGAGGCTATAGGATTTTCTATGTACACTATCATGTCATCTGCAAACAGTGACAGTTTTGTTTCCTCCTTTCCAATTTGGATGTCTTTTATTTCTTTTTCTTGTCTGATTGCTGTGGCTAAAACTTCCAATACTATATTGAATAGAAGTAGTGAAAGTGGACACCCTTGTCTTGTTCCTGATCTTAGTGGAAAAGATTTTAGTTTTTGCCCATTGAGTATGATGTTGGCTGTAGGTCTCTCATATATGGCCTTTATTATGATGAGGAATGCTCCCTCTTTTCCCATTTTGCCGAGTGTTTTAATCATAAATGGGTGCTGTACCTTATCAAATGCTTTTTCTGCATCTATTGATATGATCATGTGATTTTTGTCTTTGCTTTTGTTTATGTGATGTATTACAGTTACTGACTTCTGAATATTGTACCATCCTTGCATCCCTGGGATGAATCCAACCTGGTCATGGTGTACAATCTTTTTAATGTATTGTTGGATGCAGTTTGCCAGTATTCTGTTGAGGATTTTAGCGTCTATGTTCATAAGCGATATTGGCCTGAAGTTTTCTTTCTTTGTTACGTCTTTATCTGGTTTTAGGATTAGGATGATGCTGGCCTCATAAAAAGAGTTTGGGAGACTCCCATCTTTTTAGATTTTTTGGAATGGTCTGTGAAGGATAGGGGTTAGGTCTTCTTTAAATGCTTTGTAGAATTCTCCTGTGAAACCATCTGGTCCAGGGCTTTTGTGTGTTGGAAGTTTTTTGATTACTGCTTCAATTTCATTTGCTGTTATTGGTCTGTTCAGGCTTTCTGCTCCTTCTTCACTGAGTTTTGGAAGATTATGTTTTTCTAGAAATTTGTCCATTTCACCTAGGTTTTCAAATTTCTTGACATATAGTTCTTCATAGTAATTTCTTACAATCCTTTGTATTTCTATGGTATCAGTTGTAATCTCTCCTGTTTCATTTCTGTTTATTTGGATCTTTTCTCTTTTTTTTCTTGATGAGACTGCTTAAAGGCTTGTCGAGTTTGTTTATCTTTTCAAAGAACCAGCTCCTGGATTCATTGATCCTTAGAATTGTGCTTTTAGTCTCTATGTCATTTAATTCTGCTCTGATGTTCATTAGTTCCTTCCTTCTTCTTGCTCTGGGCTGTCTTTGTTGTTGTTCTTTGAGTTCTTGTAGATGTAGGGTTAGGTTGTTTGTTTGAAATGTTTGTATCTTTTTTAGGTAGGCCTGTATTGCTATGAACTTCCCTCTCAGGACTGCCTTGGCTGTGTCCCATAAGCTTTGGGTTATTGTGAGTTTGTGCACATATTTTTATGCAGATTATGTTTCATTTTTCTTGGGCATATGAGGTCCGTCCAAAAAGTATCCAGCCACATAATATGAAAAATAGAGATATTTATTAAAGAAGATACAAGATACAAGAAATGTTGTACACAGGGCAATAATGTCTCAGTTCCCTTCAAAGCAGGCACTTTGGGACTTTACACAGTTCTCTCAGCATCTCTTCCACTGTTAAACACTCTATAAAATCTTTTGTTATAATTGCCATGAACTGCCCTGTTTTATTTTCCTGAATCTCATCAACAGTCTTAAATCTCTCCCCACTTAAAGGTCAGTTTAGTTTGGGGAAAAGCCTGAAGTTGCAGGGCACCAAATCTGGGCTGTAGGGGTGTGAATTATGTGAGCGATTTGATGTTTCACTAAAATTCTCTGTGCAAGACGTGATTCAAGCGCCTGTATGTTGTAATAAAGTTATTAATCACCACTTGCCTGTAGCTAAGGTTGTTTTCATTATATTGCATCTCCCAACCAATGAAGAACATCGAGGTAGTACTCCTTATTAATTGTTTGACTTAGAGGAGCATACTCATGATAAACAATACCTTCCCAATAAAAAAAGTTAACATGGCCTTGATCTTGCTGTGACTTTGCCATGCCTTTATTAGGCATGGAGAACCAGGTGACTTCTGTTGGGAAGGCTGGGTCTTTGTTTCTGGATATAGCAGTAGACCTACCATTCATCTCTAGTTATGACCATCTTGAGGAAATCTGGTTTATTGGTAGCAGTTTGGATCAAATCATTAGCAATGGCAGCATGATGTTTCTTATGTTCTGGTAGCAGAAGCCCTGGAACAAATTTTGCCACGACACATTTCATGCCAAGATCCTGCATCAAAATCTTGGACACAGTAGTGTTTGGAATCTCCAGATCAGTTTCTAGTTCTCACACTGTCAGTTGGCGACCTTTGTTGATTGCAGCCCCTACACATTCAACAGTCTCAGATGTTCTGCTTGTTTCAGGCCTTCCAGAATGTGGATCACTGGATCTGAAAATCTGAAGATCCGAAGATCTGAAAATCTACTTTCAACAGATTTTCAACCATTTTTGAAGTGTTTTAGCCACAATTCTATTTGTTCTGTATTCACTGCATTGTCCCTAAAATCCTGAATGATCTGAATAGTTTCTGCAGAGGAACTTTCAAACTTAATACAAAATTTGATGCAAATTTGTAGGTATACTTGCTCAGTCATTTTGAATGTGATGACCACACAGTACACATGCTCACTCAACAGTGTCTACTGCCCCCACTGACTAGCACTATGAAGTCATCATTGTTCACACATGTGCATCCCAGTCCACTCTCTTTGGCTGCCAGGTTACATCGATATCATATGAACCATTCTCATTATACTAACAATGGCTAGAATTTTCCAGTTAGACCTCGTATTCCTAGGAGTGGAATTGCTTGTCACATGATGACTCTATGTTTAACATTTTGAGGAACTGCCAAAATGTTTTTTAAAGAGGCTGTACTGTTTTACATCTCCACCAGCAATGTATAAGGATTCTAGTTTCTCCATAACCTGATGACACCTGCTATTGCCTGACTATTTGATATCCACTAGTCATTTTAAGGGTGTAAAGTGGTATCTTGTGGTTTTGATTTGCATTTGTCTAATGATTATTGATGTCAAGTATCTTTTCATGTGCTTATTGGCACATGAATTTTGTCTTCCAAAATTAATATGTTGAAGTCCTCACTTCCAATGTGATGGTATTTGGGAGATAAGGTCATAAGGGTGGGGTCTTCATGATGGGATTTTTGCCCTTATAAAAAGAGTCCCAACAACTTGCTCTCCTTCTTTCTGCCATATCAGGACCCAGTGAGAAATTGGAGGTCTACAAGCCAGGAACTGAATCATCCAGCATCATGATCTTGGTTTCCCAGTCTCCAGAACTTGAGAATTAAAAGCCTGTTGTATAAGCCAGCCAGTCTATATTTTATTGTAGCATCCTGAGAAGACTAATGTACTAAGAAACCATGTCTAATTCCAGACCAAAAAAATTTGCTCCTCTGTTTTCTTCTAAGAATTTTGTTGTTTTAGCTCTTACATTTGGCATTGTTATTCATTTGGATTAAGAACTTACCTGGTGTAATTAGCTGCGGCCAGGGAGGTAAGGTCCCATGGTACACAGAATCGCCTTCTCTTCTGGGGTAGTGGGCAATGCTGGGACAGTAGGAAGAGGATTTTTTCAGAAGCAGCCTCTGAGGCAAGGATTTGAGTGCAAATGACTTATAGTTGACCCTTGAACAACATGGCTTGAACTGCACAGGTCCACTTATATGTGGATTTTTTTCAATAAATACTGTACATGAATTTTCCTTATGATTTTCTTAATATTTTCTTCTTTCTAGCTTACTTTATTGTAAGAATACAGTATATAATACATACAGCATACAAAGTATGTGTTAATTGACCATTTATGTAATTGGTAAGCCTTCCAGTTGACAGTAGTCTAAGTAGTTAACTTTTGGGGGAGTCAAACGTTATATGTGAATTTTGACGGTGTGTGTGAGGAGTTTGGTAGTATCAGAAGGGAAAGGAGTCAATAAATTTGGGGATTTCAGTTGAAATCTGAAATTCTGCCTGGCCACTTGGGGCTCTGGCATCTAGGGGTTTGTAAACTACTCAGCAAGAGAGGTGGGCTTTTTAACCCTGTGCTGGCCAGTCATTGCTAGAGGGTAGGGAGGGGATGGGGAGTAAATCACTTGAAGGTACTACTTAACCTGTAAATCTGGATGTGTAGATAGGTGTGTGGCAGTTCCGAAAACCCAAGGGCAAGCCTCTGAAGGTCAAGGCTAGGCTGCAAACAGTTGACCTACGTGTAGCACAGCACATAGAAGCTGGGGTGGGCACATTGCACTGTGAAAGGGGATCTGAGTGGGATCTGAGTGGGGAACTGAGGGTCTTCCCCAAAAGGTCTGTGGGTGGGGAGATGGTGACGGACCTGTTCCATGGATATACACATGATATGGGATGAAATAGAAAGTAATACATGGCATTAGAGAGACACAGATAAAGTGCTGGGGATAGATTATAAGGAGAAGAGGTGTTCTTCTCTTCTTTGTTCTGTTGTAGGATTGTGGTGACCGTTAGAGATGTACAAGTAGAAGTGCCCTTAAAATGGTATACGGGAGTCTCTTAAAGGTAGGTAAACATAATCCTGTTGAGATGGTACTGGAATTCATCTTCTGATCATGGAGTGGGCTCTCAGCTCCCCAGTGACTGCACCAGACACATTATGACCTTGTTATCTTCTGGCCCTGGGGGCACATTCCCATCCGTGGAGACTGAATGTGCTGCCTGCTTGCGGAGCAACCTTCAGACCCCTGGTGTCTGTCTCTGCCCAGTCCCAAGGTATTCTGGCTGCAACCCTTACTGCCTTTGACTTTTTAAGGTGGTATCTCCTCCCCATCATGCCCCAAATAAACAGGGCTCTCTTCTATCTCTTTAAAAAGCTAATTTCTAAATATAATCCTGGTGTACTATGGGTAGATGTAGTGATACAGTTAATGAGTCTCCAGTGTAGACAATTATAACTTAGTATACAGCTTGGCTTAGCTCTCTCCCACTCAAGTGAACAGACTGATTCAGGAACACACCCACTCACAATTATATTCCTGTCTCTGAGAAAATACCATACCCAGGCCTCGCAGGCAGCAGACCAGAGCTGTGCACATGCATACACACAGGCAAACAAATGGCTGGCCTTCACACCTTCTCAGAAATAGATGTGTTGTGAGTGTCTTCCCAGACAACACCCCTTCGTAGGAAGGACCTACCATTGTGCCTGTTGAAGAGGTGAGTTGAGGAGGCTGTGTTTGTAGTAGGCACTCCTGCCACCCTCTCCCACCAGCTATGGCCAATTTGACTGATGGCTACTTACCCTTGGTTTCCATAAGCACAAAGGCTTTTAGGGATTCTTTGGTAGCAAGAAAAAGAAGCCAACTTAGGGGTATCTTAGAACTCAAAGGTGTTCAAAGAACACAGGGCAGGAAAGACCCAAGGGACTTCTGAAGACCTGGAACCGAAGATAGAAGAGCCATCTTCAACCAAGGCAGTGGCAGTGAAGGTCTTTCATCTCTCATTTGCTTCCTTTTTCTCTCTTGCTGAAATCCCTGCATTCCAATCATTTGTAGCATTTACTAACAATTCAAAGCTCTGGGTTCCTGGGGATGGAGCCAAGGTAGCCACATTTGTAACAAACACTCCAGGTGGTCTGGTGGCGGTGGCGTGCAGGAGTCTGAGAACCATTGCACTGCCACACTATAGAATTCCAACATTGACATGTCTTTGACACATATCCTCCTGCCTACACCACCAACAATTAATGAATTCACAGCCTGTATCCCAATCTCAAATTTCTGAAAGTGAGAAGCCAACTGATGCAGCATGGGTCAGATGTCCTGGTCCAAAGGGCTGTGGCTGTCAGTGAGTGGGTAGTCTGGTCCATAGTGCAGGCACTGCCAGGGTAGGGAAACAGACCAACTTGTCTGTTACAGTGAAATGTTCCCAATTCCTTATAATCAATTCCCTTTTACTTGAGTTGGCTTCAGTGGGCTTTTTGACTCCTACGGCACAAGTCCTCAGAAACACTCAGGCACACATTCTCACTTGCACATGTTCATGTGCACATCTCAGCTAGCGAACACGCACCCATCACTGGGGCACCGTGGGGCAGGTTTGTTCTAGGGAGGATCTCTTTGCAGCTCAGCAAGACTATAAAAAATGTGGGGAGCCTTTATTAATTATATATCTTACATTCCATGAAACGTTATATTTAGTTTAAATAATTGCAGGAGGCCACTTTGATACTTTGATTCACTTCCCCGAACAAATGTTTTCTCTCTCTCCCTGGCCTGCTGAGCTGATCTCTCATGATGAAAGACCAACGTGGTCTGTTCTTCTCACAGGATTTTTGTCTTAGAAAATGATGAAATGCTTCTCTGACTGAGTATAAAGCATGGGTTGCAGCCATCTTGCCAGCTTTGAAAAGAAAATGCCAGGGAAATAGATCCATTTTATCTTTTCAAACAATAGGTTGGAGAGATGATGCTTAGGACGGGATGCACCTGAGTCACAGTCCAACTCACAGTCACAGACTGGAGGAGTCAGGTGTTCTGTGTAGACACTCTCACAAGTTTGTTAATGGTGAGCACTGCCTCTCACTCTCCCCCTCCCTGTAGACTGGCCAAGTCTCCTGATCGTGGCTACACCTTCCTTTGTGCAGGACCCTGTTGATCTCTGTGGGCTCTCAGCAGTCAAAAGAGAAACGATCATCTCCTACTGGCCCCGTCTCCATCAAGATCTCCACCGGTGAAGGGTTGGCAATAATCCCAGACATGCCACATCACTACAACCACCCCCTTACAAAACTAGAACTGACATAGCAGGCCAGAAATTCCTGTTTCGACCAAAGCTTCCAGAGTTCAGGTGGCCAGAGGGCTCACACCAACATCTGATTGGAAGAAAGGATCTCAGGATCCTTCTTTAGCTAGGAGCTTCTGAAGCAACACATCTGGCTGAGTACAGGCCAGCTGGCTGAGTGCATCCTGGGACTTCCTGTCTTCCCTTCCTGAAAGACAAGATACTTGGCACTGAATGTAGGTCAAGTTTGTGTCCCAGATTATTTTCTCTTTTTTCCAAGACAAAGTCTGAGCAGTAGCTGGGCTGGGAGTTGTTTGGGACAGGGAGGAAGGGATCTAATGTTGCTGAGTGTCCTCAGTGTGTCAGAGATGGTGGCTAGTGTCAGTGCATCTGATCCTCACCAGTCTTGTGAACTAGGGAAGCTTTGCCCCACTTTACAGATGAGGAAACTGAGGCTTTGTGTAATCACTCTCTAAGGTCACCCAGTTTGCAAGAGGCAGAGCCAGGGTTTTAAGCTACACTGTCTGGTTCCAGAGGGCCTACCTTTTTCACTCACCTGTGGTCAGAGAGAGGTAAGATGGAGGCTCCCTTGTCAACATTTGCTTCCCTAACCTCTAAGGGCTCACAGTAGAGAAGAGGCCCAGGCAGGGACTATGGCTCTTCAGCTTCCGCCAGTGAGTGTGCCCAAAGCCAGACCACAGTCCTGTGTCTTTAGCTTCTCCATTTGCCAATCAAATACCTTCCAACCAACCTGAAGTTAAATAAACAACAGTGACAAAAAAAATGAACCCCCTTTGACCTTTCTCTGCTTCCAGCCACGATTTTACCTCTGTAGGCTGATATACTCCCCATCTCAGCTGAGCTTCTCAAAAAAGTTACCCTCAGACGTGGCCCCACTTCCTCGCCATCCTCTCCTCACCCCTCTCCAATCTGGCCTCTTCTCTCACTGCTCCACTGAAATTGCCCACCTCCATGGCCACTAGTTACCTTCTTGTTGCTAAATTCATTAGAAACTAATTATTTTATTATCATATTATTTGACTTCTCAGCAGCATTGACTTTTTGACTTCTCAGTTTCTCTTACTAACTTTTTCTTTTTTCTCTTTCCCCCACAACAATATATTCTCCAAATTTGCCTCCAATCTCTTGACTACTGCTTCTCCATCTCCTTTTCAGGCTCCTTTTCCTTTAGCCAACTTTCAAATACCCAAGTTTTCTGGGCCTGGCCTCAGCCTCTTCCCTTCTCCCTCTACACTGTCTCTCCAATCCCACCGACTTCCAGGGCTGCAGTACCCTGGATGCTAACGATGCCTACTTTTACATCCTCCGTCTAGAGGTTCCTCCTGAGTTCCAGACCTATGGGTCCAAATATCTATGTAAAGAGTCAGCAATTTTTTTTTTGATAACAGGCTAAATAGTGAATATTTTAGGCTTTGTGCACTAAATGGTGTCATACCAACTACTCATTATAGTGCAAAGTCAACCATAGACAATGACAACAAATGGGCATGGCTATATTCCAATAGAACTTTGTTTATGGACACCAAAATTAGAATTCCACACAATTCTCATATGTTAGCAAATATTCTTCTCCTTTTGACTTTTTGACTTCTACAAATTAGAAGTTTATATAATTTTCACATGTCAAGATATATATTTATCCTTTTGATTTTTTCTAACAAGTATAAAAAACAGACGGCAAGCCAAACATGGTCTGTGGCTGCATTTGGTCCCCCTGGTCTAGGTGTCAGTTTGCTGGGTTGTCCTGCCAGTGCCTCCCACCAGCATGTGCACAGTGTGACTCTGGACTTGCACCTCCAGATCTCAGTGTCCTCCGCCCACTTAAGGACACTTGTGCAAGAAATCTGAGAATCACCCACAATGGATCACTTTTTTCTTACTCCTATCTGCTCCCCGTGTCTGATTGCCACATCCTGTCAATTTTCCCTGCTAAATACACCTAACAGAATATCATTGTGAATTGTCTGCTGTGGTTCTTATTCTGGGACTTCATGTTGCCCCACTTTCTCATCTCCCTCAAGTCTTTTCTCAAATGTCACCTTCTCCATAGGGTCTAGCTTGATGCCCTTCCCCATCCCAGATCCTTTCCCCTGTTTTCCCCTAACCCTTTGCACTTACACTTCCAAATGTTCTATGACATTTTATATATATATATATATATATATATATATATATATATATATATATATATATATGTTACTGTGATTGTCTCTGGCCTTTCTCTGATTAGAATGTCAGCTTCTGGAGGGCAGGAACTTTGGTCTGTTGTTCTCTGCTGTGTCCTTGCACCTAGAACAGTGCACATAGATGGGGCTCCACTGCCATATGTTGAATCAATGAATGATGCTGAGGCTTTGATTTCTTCATGGGGAGGCAGGACCGATGGAAACAAAATAAGTCATTGCTCTTTATAAATGGGACTCTTTAAAGTTTCATTTATAAAGAGCTGATCACAAAAATCATCTGGGAGGTTTAAGAACACTGTTGCCCAGACTAAACCGCAGACCAATTAAATAAGAAGTTCCTGAAATAACAACTTTTCAGGTCCCTACAAAGTGGAGCCTAGTTAAGAACTGCTGCTTTAAAATGACAGAAATTATAATGGTCATAAAAGCAAGATTTTGATTTGTGAAAGTCAGGCTTTGTGGTGAAGACAAAGCACCTGTGGGCTGTGATGATCCCGAGCTCAGAGGCCGTGTGTCTGGATGGGGAAGAAAGCAGAGTGTGACGTGGAAGGAGTAGGGTGGCAGAGATGCAGACCCGTGGGAGTGTGGGGGGTGGCACCTTAGTCCCCACATCATGGCTGGGGCCGTGGATGTGTTTGGGGATATAAAGGCAGAGGAACCTTTCGTCTCATTTCTTCTAGAACCCTGGGGATATAAAGAGTGGAACATTCAGGCAGGGAGAACCAGAATTAGTCTCTCATGTCACCTCATCTGGAGACTCTTTCACTCCCAGAGGTTTGCGATGGGCATAGAACATGCTCCTGGGCCCTGAAGATGGGCCAAGCAGATGGCTAGTGCTGGGGAGCTCACATGGCTGCCAGGGACTGTTGTGCTGTTTGGCATGGGAACTCCGGGGCACAGGCAGTGAGAAGGACAGCAGGCCAGCACAAGTTCAGTCCAGAGGAGTGACAGGACCAGCCATAGCACAGATGGGTGGTGAGTCAGAGGGAGTAGACCACTGCACACTTACTCTGCTGAGAAAATGGGCCACATGGCACACCAACAATGGCACTGTGGCGGGAATGTAGTAGGGGCCAAAGCTGACCCCCAGATGGGCCAGGTCACTTCTGCAGGGCTTGGCAAGGACCATAGAACAACATATAGACTAGGAGCCCTTTTCCTGACTATAAAATCTTCCAAACCATGCTCGCTTCTTATGTTTTTCCTTCATGTCACTTTCACAATTGTTGTTACATGGTTATACGAATAATTGTTCAAAAATCATTTTATTCATTTATTTCAGAGAGGGGGGAAGGAGGGAGAAGGTGGCAGAGAAACATCAGTGTGTGAGGCAAACATCTATCAGTTGCCTCTCACACACTCCTAACTGGGGTTCTGGCCTGCAACTCAAGCATGTGCCGTGACTGGGAACTGAAGTGGTGAACTTTTGTTCTGTGTGACGATGCTCAACTTACTGAGCCACACCAGTCAGGGAAATTATGTGCTATTTAAACTGTAGAGTCTATGAAGGCAGGAACCATATCCCTGTCCCTAATATGGTGCCTAATACACAGGAGTGAAGATTCGTTGATGAACGAAGACATGACTGAATGTGAGACATGCCCCTAGTCCTGGGGCTGGATTCTAGACACAGGATCTGTTTGTATAGCCCCAAAAGGTGCTGTTGGAAGGAGGGAAGGATGTCATTTACCTTGGCTGCCCCAAGGGTTGGGAGCATACATGCTTCTCCTCAATTTTGCCAGTTGGCGTAGGTCTGGCCTTGCACGTGACTGTGCAAGTGCACAGGATGCATCAGCCTAGGGCAGGGGTGTGGGGCTGGGCCAGGTGTCACACTGCATCCTGCCTCAGCCCCAGTCTCCTCCCATACTTGGTTGTCTTGACAACCAGAGGAGCCTTGTCCTGGCCAGGGGCTCTCCCAGTCCTCTCCACTCCCCCCACCCCCACCCCTCACACAATGGTATGTTTCCAGTGGGCTGTGGGACTTCCCCCACCTCTCTCCAACAAGGACCCTGCCTTCCTGTCACTGGACCCATAAAAAGTCACCCTGGCCTCAACTAACAGAGTGTCTCTTTAGCAAGGGAACTGTTGGTTTGCAAAATGAAGCCTCCCAGGCTGGTGTAGGGGCAGAGTCAGGGGCATAGAACACATGACTGAGAAACACAATATCAATAGTTCATTCCACAATGAAGCATACCCTCCTTAGAGTCTCCCCTTCCCATAACTCAGCCCTTATTTCAACACACATGAGCAGTGTGTACACACACATGCACATGCACTAGAACTCTGAGAGCCCTTTATCTACTTTGGCTACTGCACAACTCTGTGCCCAATAGCCCTGCTGTGTCAGGCCAGAACACCAGACCCACTTGGAAGCCATCCATTTTCCCTGCTGCCGAGCCTCTCATCCTTGTAGATCCCCTGTCCAGTTCTGTGTCACCCCTGAGGCCAGAGTTCCAACTGCCCAGCACTCTTGTGAGTAGAGCTCAGTGTGAAGGCTGAAGCTCCAGCCTGAGGAAAGGATCCCTGCAGGGGAAGTTTCCCCTCAAGCCCCCCAGGCTCCTTCCTCTGCCCCAGAGAAGGCCTGCTGGCACTTCTGCTGAAGGTAGACCTGGCCTGACTAGCGTGGAGGGAACAAAGCGCACTGTTCTCAGCCTGGAGCCTTCCTTGGGGCAGCAATGGGCAGTGGCAGGATTCACCCAGGCTGGCAGCTGTGGGGAGAGGCGGCAAGAGCACAGCAAACAGGAAATCCCCTTTCTCCTCACTTGCCATGTCCCACCTTCCCAAGGCCCTGGAGGGAAGCCCGGGATCACAGGACCCCTCTCTGGGAGTTGCTTCTCTAAATCAAATTACCATTTGAAACTGCGAGTGAAAGAAGCCGATGTTTCTGGTGCTGTGTGGAGGGCTGATTTTTGGAGACTTCTATTCAAGGCAGCTTTGCTGGCAGTGCATGAGTATTTATTGGTTGGCAAGAAAAGGTCCAGAAAGCCCACATGTCTTGCTCCTCTCTCCCCAGCATCCTACTCTCGACTCAGGGTCACTTGCCTTACTCTGGGTCTAATGAAGTTATTTGGGATCCAGTGCTGATTTCTGTGGGAAGGATGGTCACAAAACATCTGCAAGAATCTGCTTCTTGCTCCCTCACACCTTATTTTCTTCTTAGCCCTTCTTTTAGTGAGCAAAATATGGGAAATCTGGAGCTTTTCTGTCAGAGAAAATGAGCACTACAGGCAGGTTAAAGAACTGAATCATCTTGATGGACTGTCCACTGGGGTTCCTCTGTTTAGTCCCCAGGCTGTGAACAAGGCCAGCTGGTGTTCTATGGGCTAATGCTTCCTGGTACAGGTCCAGAGCAGCAGGCTCAGCTGTTGACCTTGTCTGTCACCTCTGTGGAGGCTGCTGCTTCAGTCCCCAGAGCATGGGCAGCAGCCGCTCATCTGAGAAGCTGTTATTGGCACCAGGAGTCATGAGCCCTGACAGGAGAGAGGAGTTAGGTGGGATTGAAGTCAGGTTTGAAAAGCAAAGTTGAGAAGCTTTAGAATTATTAATGATGGACCCTTGCACTGGCCTCAGTCCATGTGTCCCCAGACACTGGTACCCTGCACACTGTGTATTCCTGTGTCTGTGTGTGCTTATGTGCAATGGTGATAAAAGTGGGGACTCCTACCTGGAAAGTCCTCATGAGGGAAGGACTTGAAAATTTTCTCCAATGCAAATATCTATCTATCTATCTATCATCTATCTATCTATCTATCTATCTATCTATCTATCTATCTATCTATCATCTGTACCCACCTATCATCATCTGTGTATCATCATTGGCCAAGCAGCCCTCCATATCAAGAAACTCATACTGTAATTAAGGAGGCCACAATCACAAATGGGTGGCAATGGGGCAGGTGGTGGTCTCTGGTTGGTATCAGATAGAGGCCATATGAGTGACTTATGCCCGAACACATGCCCTCTGCACCTGTCCTTCAACCACCAAAAGACTTCCAGGTCCTAGACCTTCCTTCCACTTTGAGCCCCTCTCTCAGCCTCCTCCTGTCTTCCCTGCCCTCCTTACCCAACTTTCCAAGGGCTTCTATTCCACTGTTCTGTAGTTCTGGAAACCCCCAACCCTGTTTGGCTACAACCATTTGCTTGTACTGACACTGCTGAGTGCTGCTCACAAGTTTTTCACAGCCGTGTGTCCTGGGGCTGCTATACATGGGCTGCAGTCAACTGGTCCCTCCACATGTCTAGCAATCCCTTTACGTTTCTTTAGGGGTTTCTGTTTCCATACAGGCTGTTTCAGGCCTTCTCTTCAAACCTCCAACTCCACCATTCCCTTGCCTATTACCTCTCAACCCCTTATCCCCCTTAGTAATAACCTTGCTGCTACTTCACAGATAAAATTCCCCAACTTCCTGCCATCAAACCTTAAACTTGTCTGAACTTTAACCTATATTTCCTTCCTACCCTCCTGTTACCATGGAAGCCTATGTTCTAAGCCAGTGATTTTCAATCTTTTTCATCTCATGGCATACATAAACCAATGACTAAAATGTATTTTTTTCCATTCTGACAAAAAATAGGTACAATTTTGATTCATTCATACCAGACACCCATAGTTGTGTTTGCTGTTGTAATTTTCTTACATGACAATCTAAAGGAAAAGAGGTCAGTGCCCCTGACTAAATAGTCAGGTATTGCATGTTTTAAAAATTCTTGAGGCATACTCTGTATTCTAGACCGTCACCTTCCAAGGGACTATTCTTTTTCCTCCCTCATTTATAGCTGCAATCTTTACTTCCCTATTGGCCTCTTCCAGTAAACATTTAAATATGCTCCATTCTTCATTATCTTAAAAAACAACATAAACAACCTTCACTAACATCTCCCATGCACTTGCTCTCCAGTTCTTATCCCATCTCCTTCCTCCCTTTCACAATCCAGTTTCTGGAGTGTTTTCTACACTCATTGTGTCCACTTTTTTCCATACTTACTCCTTAGCCCTTGGTCACCAAATTTCTGCCCTCTTTGGTCCACTGAGGCTGCAATCATCAAGCTCACCAGGACATTCTACTACTAAATCCAACAGATATTTTCCATTTCTTTTTCGTTTGATCTCTCAGCAGCACTGATCAAACACTGTTAAGAACTCCCTGTGCATAAGTCTTCCTTTGTCTCCTGTGACCTCATTCTCCTTGTTTCCTTCCCATGTTTCTGGACACTACTCTTCAGTTTCCTTTAATGCTTTCTCTGACTGCTGCTTGAATTTTGCAGCTCTGTGGGACTCTGCCCTAGTCTCTGCTCTTGTCAGGCTACATACTTTTGCATCTAATCTATTCTGTTAGCATCTAATCATGATGACATTTATATAGTGAGGAATTTTGGATTCAAATGATAGAAGCTCAATTCACACTAGCTCAAGAGAAAAATAAAGAGCCATTTTGGCAGGCATATAAGCTAGTTTAGAGGCATCGGCTTCTGGATCAAGCACTTCTGGATCTGGGGACTCAAACGATGTTTTCAGGCCTTTCTCTCCCTCCATTTTCTTCTCTGGTTCTGGTTTTCTGTCTGTGTTGGCCTCATTTTCTTCTATTGCAGCCTTCTTCAAGCATGGGGTGGAGGCAGGAGGAAGGACACACAGAGACACAGACACAGTGGGGACAGGCCATGTGAAGACAGAGGCAGAGAGTGGAGTGGCAGAGGCAGAGAGTGGAGTGGTGCAGACATTAGCAAAGAAAGACCTAGGCCCACCAGACACTGGATAAGGCAAAAAAGGGTCCTCCCTTACAGACTTTAGAGGTGACATAGCCCTGCCAATACCTTGATTTCAGACTTCTGGCCCTCAGAAAACTAAGAGAATAAATTTCTGTTGTTTTAAACTACCCAGTTTGTGGTACTTTGTTGCAGCAGCCCTAGGAAACCACTACAGCAAACTAGCCACAGTTTCATTGAAAAAAAGCAGCCAGTTGTTTGGCCATGTAGAATGTCATCTAGACAGGACTTATAGAAAAACGATGTCCTGAAACATTCCTTTGGGGTGGGAGGCATAGGGAAAATAATTTATCTGGCGGCTTCTTCCTTTGTCCTGTATCTCCTGGATCAGATCTGTTTCATGAACATTAACAATCATGCATTTCTGGGTTTGTTAACTGGCCTCTCCAGGCAATTGCTGGAGAAGCCAAACCACAAACTTCCCATTTTGTGCTTCCACTGAGCCTAAAATTGATCAGAGAAGCCTTAGCCTCCAATGTGTCCAGCCAATCTCAAGGATGGCTGGAGCTTGAAGGAGCTATTAGTGCAGATAGAGTGGGATGAGGCAGAGAAGATATAGTGCATCGTGGAATTCCCGAACTGGAATTAGAGTTTCACTTGGGAAACTGCTGGGGAGGCTGCAGGACCTAGGATGGAGCAATAAACAATTTGTGACAGCTACTCATGGAACATGTGGAGAAGGTACTTCTGGCAGAGCTACCCAAGTCAACCACCTGTCTACCATGTGAGGAATCTGTGCCCTTTGGCTGCACTAGAGGAAGTTCAAATTGTCAAAGAGACTTGCTCTGAGACCAACCTGATATGGGGTGAGGCAAGTGGGCAGTAGTGATTGCAGCTGGGGATCCCCACTGAACATGGTTTGGGGGGAGGTGGGGATGAGCAAGTCATGGGGGTGTGTATATAACAGGGCCTGGTATGTTGCCTGGCATTCATCATCACCCATGCCCCCAATCCCAAACCGGCTATTTCTTTTTAAAAAAATTTAAATCATTTGTAAAATTTTTCAGTTACAGTTGACATACAATATTATATTATTTTCAGATATACATGCCAGTGGTTAGACATTATATAACTTATTAAGTGATCATTCCAATAAATCTAGTGCCCATGTGATACCATACATAATTACTATATGTATTTCTTAATCTTTTTGTTTGCCTTTTTCACCCATATCCTAACCCCCCTCCCATCTGGCAACCATCAACATGTTTTCTGTATCTATGACTCTGTTTCTGTCCTGTTTTTTTTGTTTGTTTATTTTATTAGATTCATTTGTTGTATGTATTGTCATTTTATTGTTCATATTTTTATTTTCTTCTCCTCCTCCTTCTTCTCCTCCCCCTCCTAAAGAAAACCCTATAACATTTCACATAATACTGGTTAGGTTATGATGAACTTCTTTATTTTTTCCTTTTCTGGGAAGCTCTTTATATGTCTTTTGATTCTAAATGATAGCATTTCTGGGTAGAATAATCTTGGTCGTAAGTCCTTGCTTTTCATCACTATGAATATTTTTTGCCAATCCCTTCTGGCCTGCAAAGTTTCTGTTGAGAAATCAGCTGACATTCTTATGGGAGCTCCTTTGTAGGTAACTAACTGTTTCCTTTTGCTGCTTTTAAGATTCCCGCTTTGTCTTCAAACTTTTGCATTTAATTACACATCTTGCCCTGATTGGTGTGGCTCAGGTGTTTGGGCATCACCCCACAAAGCAAAAGGTCACTGGTTCAATTTCTGTTCAGGGTACATGCCTTGGTTGAAGGTTTGGTCCCTGGTTGGGGCATGTACAAGAAGCAAACCATTGATGTTTCTCTCTCACATCGATATTTCTCTCCCTCTCTTTCTACCTCTCTTTCCTTCTCCCTAAAAATAACTAAATAAAATCTTGAAAAAATTAAGAATATGTTTTGTTATGGGCCTCTTTGGGTTCATCTTGTTTGGGACTCTCTGAGCTTCCTGTACTTGTATGTCTATTTTCTTCATCAAGTTAGGGAGGTTTTCTGTCATTATTTTTTCAAATAGGTTGTCAATTTCTTGATCTCTCTCTTTTTCTGGCACCCCTATGATGATCACATTGATATACCTGAAGTTGTCCCAGAGCCTCCTTATACTGTCTTCATTTTTTCAATTTTTTTTTCTGTTCTGATTGGGTGTTTTCTGCTTCCTTATCTTCCAAATCACTGATTTGATTCTTGGCTAAATCTACTTTACTATTGATTCCTTGTATTTCTTCCTTCATTTCAGTTAGTGTATCCTTCATTTATGACTAGTCATTTTTATGCTGTTGATGTTCTTAGTAAGCTTATTAAGCTTCCTTATAATTAGTGTTTTGAATTCTGCATCTAGTAGATTGCTTGTCTTTGTTTTGTTTAGTTCTTCTTCTGGAGTTTTCTTTTGTTCTTTTGTTTAGGATATGTTACTTTGTCTCCTTATTTTGGAAGCCTCCCTATGTATTTTCTATGTATTAGGTAGAGCTATTGTCTTCTGAGCTTGGTAGAGTGGCCTAAAGTAGTAGGTGTCCTATGGGTCCAGTGGCACAGCCTCTGCAATCACCCAAGCTGAGCACTTCAATTGCAACCCTGCCTCCCTGTGTGGGCTGTATACACTCTCCTGTTGTAGTTGAGCCTTGATGGCTGTTGGTATGTCAATGGGATGGATTTACTCCAAGGCTGATCCTCTGGAAGGGCTGGCTACAAGCACTGACCACTGTGAAGAATCAACTGTGCAGGGGCTTGCCCCACAGAGCAGGACTTACTTCAATGGGGCTCTGGTGTCCGCTGAGTCTGCCCCGTGAGTGTGTCACTTGTAGAAATGGTTGGGTGGCATTTTGATGTGGTCTGAAGCTGTCCACTAGGTACACTGTCTCTGGGGCCTACAGAGAGGTAGAGGCCAAGGTCAGTTACTGCCTGTGTTCTACCCAAGGCCAGCAGGTATGAGCTACAAAGCAATCTACAGATGGCTCCTACTTGTGCTGGGCTTGAAGGTATCCAGGAAAGTCCATGCTGAGAACCAAGGCTGCTACTAGTTCCAGACCTGGGACCACTTAGTGAGAGGTACAAGGCACACAGAAGCCAGATGTTGGTTGTTTGAGAGATTTTAAGAAAATCTGAAGTATGAGCCAAGGCAGACCATTCAATGGCTTTTCCAATGGAGAAGCCACTGGAAACAGCTTGGGTGAGCCCTAAAATTGGGTGGGTTAGGGTCTCAGGAAATCACCAGAGTGGAGTGTAAGCCAGGTCAATGGAGACTCAGATGTGGTGCCTACCTGCTGCCTCTGTGGGGAGAGGGCTCAGAAAAGGACTAATGTGCTCTACCAACATTTCTGTCTGAGGAAAGCTGTCCCTCAGCTCTCTGCCTGGTGCTACACACTTCAGTTCCTCCATGTATGTCTCTGGTGCATTTTGAGCTTCTGCCCTAGCACTGGAGCTCAGGGGAACTGAGCCTGAGTAAGTTTGTTCATGGCCCCTTTAAGAAGAACTGCCTGGGACTCCAGAAGCTTCCATGTTACTCAGCCTCAATCCTTGCTGGTCTTTACAGGCAGAAGTTATGGGGACTTCTCTTCCAGGCACTGGAACTCTGAGCTGGGGGGCATGGTGTGTGCCTGGGACCCTTTGCTCCTCATGAGGGAGCTCTGCTTCTGAGATATCCCTCCCAATTTTTATTTACCACATGCAAGTGTGGCACCAGCCCATTCTGCATCTTCACCCCCTCCTACCAGTCTTGACATGGCTTCTTTTGTAGTACTTCTATTCAGCTAGATTTCAGATGGTTCTGAATGATAGTTGTTCTGTAGTTTAGTTGCAATTTTGAGGTGGTTGTAGGAGGTTCGAAGTACAACATTTACTTACACCACCATCTTGACTGAAAGTCCAAACCTGCTATTTCTATGCTTCCTGATCCAATGAGTAGTAGCACTATAGATCCAATAACCTGAGCCAAAAAAGATAGAGTTGTCCTTGACTTTTTCACTTTTCTCCCACATTAAATTTATTGTCAAGTGCAGTCAGTTCTGCCTCCAAAATATCTCTAGATTCTGATCACTTTCCTCCATCCCCATTACCTCAGTACTCTTTCAGGCCACCATTTTTTTGAGCTTGGATATTGCAATGGTCCCCAGTGGCTGGCTCTTTATCTCTTGTCTTTTCTATCTCCAAAATGCACCCATCTCTGCAGCCAGAATGATCTTCCTGGAGCACAAATCCAGTTAACTTATATCCCTGCACACACTTCTTCAAAGACTCTTTACACGGCCCTGACTGCTGGCTCCCACACGATCATCTTGCCTCTTGTCTTGCTGCCTCCTCTCTTGAATGCCTAAATAGAGTCACTTGAAATGGTCTGTTGTTTTTCTATCATGCTATGTTTTCACTTCATCTCTCCTTTTATTCATCCAGCAAGTGTTTGGCAAGTGCTCACTGTGCCCCAGCACTTGTAGGCCCTGGGAATACAGCAGGGATGCTGTGCCTCCTACCTGAAATACTCCCACCTTATGACAGACAATGGGAATTGGTAATGAAAACCTCTCCGGCCTTCCTAGTCTAGAACTTGGAAGAATTCAAGCCTGTTTCCCAACCTTCCCTGTAAACAGAGGACCTGCACAGTTCTGGCCACTAAGATCAAGGTAGATCATAGGACATCCTTTCCTGAATAACAGTCATTTCTAAGGGCCTTTGCCTTTCCCTCTTCTTTCCACCTGGAATGTGCATGTGAAGCCTGGGCTTTAGCAGCTGTCCTGCAATTATAATGAGGCAAGAAGAATAACAGCCTCCTTGCTAAGGAGATTGAGTGAAAATAGGGAAAGAGTCTGGTGCTAAGGCCACTGTGTGGAGTCATGTACATTGTGTTTTGCACAGTTGAGGAGGCACCATTTTCATAGACTGTGATTATTAGTTGCTGTACTGGGCTTGCTGCTGTTCTAATCTCCAAAGGGAGGGGAGTAGAGGGAAGGACAGGAAGCTTTGAATTCTGTGATTTTTGAATTTTCTCAAATCTCTCTAGCAATCAAATTTTTTTCATAAGCTTTTGTGATGAGGCTTTTGGAACTCAAAGGCTGAGAACTCCAAGGCTGAGAATCGCTCCATCTTTTGCTTTGGCAGCCTTTTCCTAAGGCCATGAATGATGACTCAACTCAAGTGGGGAAAGGAACTGGAGCTGAAGGAAAGTACAAGGAAGGGAAGAATTCACTGCTTAATATTTCAAACCCTTACCCAACAAGTGAACATAGAGAGGTTTGTGCCAAGTGATATAAATACTTTTAATGGCAAAGCAACAATTCTGCTCAAGTTGGAGTAAGAAGTGAGGGAAAGTCGGAGAAGGCTCCCCAGAGAGAATTACATTTGGAATGGGCTTTGAAGACTGAATTTATTTTGACAAGACAGGGAAGAGCATTCTAGACAAAGGTCTGTCTAAGCAAAAGTAGAAAGGTCTAAGTGTTCATGGTATATTAAAGGAAGTGATTGCATGTGGCAGGGCAGTGGCAGGAGGATGGTTGGGACAAAGTAAAAGCTGAGAAAATGATGAGGCCCTATCTTCTTGCAGACATTCCTACCTGGTCTCAGATGTCTGTGTTGCCTCTTGTCCTGTTTGATAACTAGCTGCACACTGCTGGCCACTCTGGGGGAGGTGTGGGAGCCTGAGCTGGCTTTGGGTGTATGTACACTCCAGCTCTGGGTTTGCCCCTGGCTCAGGGGTTCATGGTTCCTGAGAGCTTGGGTAAATCTACTGGTATCTTCTGGGAAAGTCCTTCTTCCTCAGGCCCTTAGGCACAGACCTAAGGATACAGAAATGTACTATTAGCAGACCTGGCTGCCCACAGGCTGGAAAGAAGAGGAGAAAGACCACCTGAAATCAGGTAGTATTTTCCTGAACCCCCTTTATCTTGTTTGGGATAGAAAGTAAAGGTGGTGATCTTTTGATTCTTCTGACCTTGCCCAAATCCCCATCTTCTAGGGTCTGGGGAGCCAACCTCTTCCTGGGTATAGATTTTCATCTAACCACTTCCAGTCAGCCACACACACCTGAGGCCCAGGCTGGCTCCTGCTGGCTTCCCAGCATCCACGGACTTCCTGCTTTCTGATAGGCCTATGGCAGGAGGGAGGTGTGTTACTTTTCTAATGCTGCTGCAGCCAATTACCACAAGTTTAGCGGCTTAAAATGACACCTGCTTGTTATCACACAGTTCTTTAGGGTAGAAGTCCAGGACTCATTTTATTGGGCCAAGATCAAGGTATCTGCAGGCTGCAGTCCTTTCTGAGGCTCTAGGAGAGAATCCATTTCTTTGCCCATTCAGGTTGTGGGCAGATTTCTGTTCCTTGCAGTTGTTGGACTGAGGTCCCTCTTTCTTTACTGGCTGTCATCTGAGGGGCATTCTCAGCTTTTAGAGGCGATGAGCGCTTCTTGGCCTGTAGTCCCCTGCCTCCATCTTTAACCAGCACTGGTAGGTTGAGTTAACTCAATTAGGTTTACTTTAAAATTTTCCTGCATCTTCTTCCATTGCATTGTTCTCAGTTCAGCCTGGAAATGTTATCAGCTTTTAAGGGCTCCTGTGATTAGTTAGATTGGGGCCACCTGTATAATCCAGACTACCTTCCTATCTGAAGATCTATAACATTAATCACACCTGTAAAGACACTTTTGCTATGAAATGTAACATATTCACAGGTTCTGGAGATCAGAGTGCAGACATCTTCAGGGGTCACTATCCAGTCTACTACAGGTGTGACCCAGGAGCTTTGTCTTTGTACCTTATTTCCTTTTCCCCTCACAAACTTTGGTCCCTTAACATAGAGATGGAGTAGAAGCAGTAGGCTTGAGAGAAAAGCAAGGTCTCTTGGTTTACAAGTTAAGGTGGCCCTTGTCTGAATTTGTCTGCATGATGTCTCAAAAGGGAGGCTGGTCTGTGAGCTGGAATCCCATTTACGATGTGATCTTAATTTGAAAGTAGGAAAGAGTGAGGAAGAATTGGGGCCTTCCCTGCCATCCCTGATCCCTTGTTCCTCGCCCTGCCCCATAAAGCTTTACCCAAAGCCTTCTGCATTCATTGGGAACATGGAAACAAACACTGATGTTCCATAGACCATGTTCCACAGACTCCTCTCCCCCTTGCCAGGGAGCCCAGGCCAGACATGCAGGATGTAAGAAAACATTTACATTTGTTTGTTTAAGTTTCACTTATGTTAAAAATATCATTTGGGGAACTGTTTGGAAATATGAAATATTTCCACCAGAGGCTGGCTGAGAGCTAAGTGACCCTGCAGGGACCACTTTGGGGGGCCTTCTGTGCACCCTCCCACTGTGCCTGCTTGGCATCCAGGTCTCATTGGCCTCCTGTACTCTGGAAGGATCTGTCAGTCTCCCTGGTCAGATGGCAAGCCTGTACCAAATTCCTAGTCATAGTCAGCATGTGTCTCCAGAGAATTGGTGCTTGTCCACTTGCAGGGCTAGGGCTGCTCTGGCTGCTGGGTTGGCTTTCTCCTCTGGCTCTTGTGTCCTCAGCCCTTGGGCTCTGCAGATTCTCAGTGGTGTGAACACACTTTGTAATCAAGAAGTGTCAGTGTGGTAACTTACTTGGTATAGGGCTAGAAGAATAAGAATCTCAAATTATACCAGTCACCTAAACATCTTCTTCACCAGCGGTGGAGAGCTGGTGATGAAAAAGTTCAAATGAGTCCTTTCAAGATTGTTTATTTCAGGAGCCTAAATTTCACCTCTCTCCTCCACTCCTTCTTTTACTATTGGCCTTTCCCAAACTCACTGTCATCCTCACCTCATTTGTCCTCAGTCTCATCCTCTTTCTAGCTTTACTATAAATAACACCACTAACATGTCGCTATTAAAAAAATCACTGGATATATTTTTGTCATAGCAAAAAAGTCACTGTATTAGTCATCCTCAAATTTCAGTGAGCTTGGGAGTTGCTTAACAGCAAGCTGGTGGCAGCCTGAGCCGCATCCCTGGAAATTCTGATCTGGATTTAGGGTGGGCTCTGAATTTACCTTTAACAAGCTGTGTTTTTAACAACTCCCCAGGTAACCGATGCAGCTCACTATTTAAGACCTGGGTGATCAATGAATGCTGCAACCTGATCCCTTTTCTTGGGATAGGCATTTTTAAGCTCTTTGTCAATTTTGTTTTAGTCTCTTTTCTTCATAAGTTAAAATTATCTCAGACTTCGACCAAGGCCATTCCAGTATTTGGTACAAGATCTTAGTATACTGGTAATTTTTAATAAGTACTTACGACTTCATTTATTTTTGTTAGAAACTAACTAGACTTTCAACTCTAGTTGAATCAGTCACTATTGGTTACAAAGTCAGTTTGTAAGGATTAATGTATTTTCATTTGGTTTTGCATATATAGCAAAAGCAAAAGTGCTCTGGTGGGGTCTCACTGGCTGATGGTCAATTTTCTTTCTTTTCTTTTTACAGGCAGATTATTCATTTATTTATTATTCATTTATCTATTTAATTGTTATTCCACTACAGTAGTTCCAGTTTTTCCCCCTTTGCCCTCCTCTGCCCTGCCCCACCCCAACTCCCACAGTCAATCTTCACACAATTGTCCATGTCCATGGGTGATTCATACATGTTCTTTGACTAGTCCCTTCCTCCACCAGCTCTCCCCTTTGTTCCCCTCCCACCATTGTTCCCCTCCCCCCTCACCTCTGGCTGCTGTCAGTCTGTTTCATGTTTCCATGTTTCTGGTCTATTTTGCTTGTTAGTTTATTTTGTTCATTAGATTCCTCTTAAAAATGAGATCATATGGTATTTGTCTTTCACTGACTGACTTACTCCACTTAGCATAATATTCTCCAGTTCCATCCATGCTGTCGCTAAAGGTAGAATGTCTTCTTTGTTTTTGCTGTGTAATATCTCACTGTATAAATGTACCATAGTTTTCTGATCCACTCATCTACTGATGGGCATGTAAGCTGTTTCTAGCACTTGGTTGTTATATATAGCACTGCTATGAACACAGGGGTGCATAAGTTCTTTTGAATTGGTGTTTCAGGATTCTTAGGGTACACTCCCAGTAGTGGAATCACTAGGTCAAAAAGCAGTTCCATTTTTAATTTTTTGAGGAAATCCCATATTGTTTTCCATAGTGGCTGCACCAGTCTGCATTCCCCCCAACTAGGGGTTCCCTTTTCTCCACAATCTCGCCAGCACTTGTTTGTTGATTTATTAATGATGACAGCCATTCTGACAGGTGTGAGGTGATATCTCACTGTGGTCTTAATTTCACCTCTCTGATGGCTAGTGATGGTGAGTTTCTTTTCATATGTCTATGGGCTCTCTATGCTCTCCTTGGAGAAGTGTCTACTCAGGTCTTTTGCTCATTTTTTAATTGGATTGTCTTCCTGGTGTTGAGTCCCATGAGTTCTTATATATTTTGGAGATTAAACCATTGTCTAGTGTATCATTGGCAAACATATTCTCCTATATGGTTGGTTCCCATTTCATTTTGATGATGTTTTCTTTAGCTGTGGAGAAGCTTTTTAATTTAATGTAGTCCCATTTGTTTATTTTTGCCTTTCCCCCCTTGCCCTAGGAGACATATTGGCAAAAATACTGCTATGTGGGATACCTGAAATTTTCCCACGTATGTTTTCCACTAGGAATTTTATGGTATCACAAAACTTATATTTCAGTCTTTTCTCCATTTTGAGTTTATTATGGTATATGGTGTGATTTGGTGGTCCAGGTTTCTACTTTTATATGTATCAGTCCAGTTCTCCCAAAACCACTTATTGAAGAGACTATTTTGACTTCATTGTATGCTTGTGCCCACTTTGTCAAATATTAATTGACTATAGAGACGTGGGTATATTTCTAAGCTCTCTGTTCTGTTCCATGGAACTATGTGTTTGTTCTTATGCCAGTACCAGCCTGTTTTGATTAAGGTAACCTTGTAGTATAGTATTTTAAAATTATATTTTATTGATTATGCTATTACAGTTGCCCTGACCTTTCCCCTTTTGCCCCCCTCCACCCAGCAACCCCACTACCTCAGGCAATACCCCAACATTGTTCATACTCATGGGTCATGCATATAAGTTCTTTGGATGCTCTATTTCCTGTCCTGTTCTTTCCATCCACATGGCAATTCTATAACTACCTGTTTGTACTTCTTAATCACCTCACCTCATCACCCATTCCTCCACACCCCTTTTCCACCTGGCAACCATCAAAACACTCTCTGTATCCATGATTCATTCTCTGTTCTTCTTGTTTGCTTAGTTTGTTTTTTAGATTCAATTGCTGATAGATTAGTATTTTTGCCATAGTTTTGATCTTCTTTCTTTTAAATAAATCCCTTTAAAATCTCATATAATAATGGTTTGGTGATGATGAACTCCTTTAGTTTTTTCTTGTCTACGAAGCTCTTTATTTGCCCTTACATTATAATGACATCTTTGCTGGGTAGAACAATCTTGGCTGTTCTCTGCTTTTCATCACATTAAATGTTTCTTGTCAATCCCTTCTTACCTGCAAAATTTCTTTTGAGAAATCACCTGACAGTCTTATGGAAACTCCTCTGTAGGTAACAAACTGCTTGCTCTTGATACTTTTAAGATTCTCTCTTTATCTTTAAACTTTGGCATTCTAATTATGATGTGTCTTGGTGTGGGCCTCTTTGCTTCCACCTTGTTTAGTACTCTCTGTGCTTCCTTGACTTGCATATCTATTTCCTTCACCAAATTAGGGAAGTTTTCTTTCATTTTTTTTCAAATAGATTTCCAATTTCTTGCTCTTTCTCTTCTCCCTCTGGCACCCCTGTGATGCAAATGTTGGACCTCTTGCAGTTGTCCCAGAGGCTGATTGTACTATTCTGATTTTTTTTTTGGATTCTTTTTTCTTCTTGTTGTTCTGCGTGGTTGTTCTTTGATTTCCTATGTTCCATATCATTGATTTGATTCTCTGCTTCATTCACTCTACTGTTGTTTTCTTATAAATTGTTCTTTATTTCAGTTAGTGTATCCTTCATTTCTGACTGGATCTTTTTTATGTTGCTGAGGTCCTCGCTAAATTCCTTGAGCATCCTTATAGCCAGTGTCTTCAACTTTGCATCTGCTAGATTGTGTATCTACATTTTGTTTAGATTTTTTTCTTGAGTTTTTATATGTTCTTTCATTTGGGCCCTGTTCCTTAGCTTCTTTGTTTTGACAGCCTCCCTATGTTTGTCTCTATGTATTAGGTAGGGCTGCTATGACTTCATGTCTTGGTAGTGTGGTGTAATGTAGTAGGTGTCCTATAAGGTCCAGTGGTACAGCCTCCACTATCACCCAAGCTGGGTATTCAAGGTGTACCTTTTGTGTGGGCTGAGTACACCGTCCTCTTGTAGCTGGTTGCTTGGTTGCTGTTGGCAGATCAATGGTAGGGCTTTACCCAGGCCAGTCAGTTGCAACAACTGACTATGGCCATTTAGCACCAACCTCTGCCTTCCATGGAGTATCACCTGTGCAGGGGCAGGGTGGTGGTGCTCCAACATGATCTGTAGCTGTCCACTGGGTGTGCTGGCCCTAGGGTTTCCTGTATGATACAGGCCAAATTCAGACCCCACCCATATTTTGCCTGGAGTCACCCTTCCTGAGGTATAAAGCAATCTGAGATGGCTGCAACTTGTACCGGGCTTGGGGATTCCTAAGCAAAGCCAAGCTGTGAATCTAAGGTGGTTGCTGCTAGTTCTGGTCCTGTGGCTCACTGAAGCCAGCTGTTGCTTTTTTGATAGGATTTAGGAAGTTGTGAAGCATGATCCAAGACCAACCATTCATATGGAAGAGCAGCTTTGCTGGGCTTGTAAATTGGGAGGGTGGAGTCTCTGGGGATCTCTATGGTGGGTCAAAAAGTGTTAGCCAGGTTGATGATGTCTTAGATGCAGCACCAGCTTGCCAAATCTTGGGGAGAGAGTTTAGCAAAGGGACAATGGCCTCTGCTCACCTTGATGCCAGACACTTCAGTCCCTCCCTGTATGCCAAGAGGTCAGAGGGAGTCTGAGTAGGTGAGTTGTGTGTGGGTTATATAAAAGGAACTGCTTAGTGTTCCATCAGTTTCTTCCACCAACTCAATTTCCGCTGGGTTTTGCAGCCAGAAGTTGTAGAGACTTATCTTCTTGGCACTGGAACCCTGGGCTAGAGGGCCTGGTGCGGGGATGGAACTCCATGCTCCAGAGATATCCTTCCCAAATTTTTATTCATCACATGTGGGTGAGGGACTGGCCTGTTTTGTGTCTACGCTCCTCCTAACAGTCTGGACAGAAGTGATTCATTTAATTCCATTCAACTTGATTTCTGATAGTTCTGAGTGATGGTTGTTTTATATTTTATTTCTAATTTTGATGTGGTTGTGCAAAGAGGTGGGTCATGTTTGCCTATGCTGTCATCTTCGTAGTATAGTTTTATACTAGGTATTGTGATCCTGTTACAGAATGGACCCAGGGGTTACAGTGTCCCTCTGTCACTGTGGATTCTTTGCCCAACTCCAGAGAACTGTAATTGTGTCTTTCAATACCAGAGTTTGGTGAAAAGCAAAGGAACTATTTACTCAAAAGTTATACAGGTTTAGAGTAAGGGCAGAATGTTGCCGTTAAATACTCAATGTCCCTTAAAACACTCACAAACACACACACTCCTTCCTTCCCCCCTTTGCCCAGTCAGGCCAATCAGGGATACCATATCTCAGGGGGGTAAAAAAAAGAATTCCATGGCTCAGCTAGCTCCTGGTTCTTTCCAGTAACCTGTGCTCAACTGGCAGGCCTCCCATGATTCCCAGAACCATCAGCTGTGTTGCTGCAATCTCCCATTCATAATCCAAACCCATGTGGCACCTTCTCAAGGCCCACCAGCAAGAGTCCTTTCACCCCTTTCCTTTCTGTATGGTCTTGCATTGTCCCCATACCTAGTCATGCATTGTCTCTCCTGCTTTCTTCTGAACTGCTAAGAAAGAGCTCTGCATGTCTGCTACATCTTGCTCTCCTGCTTCCTAAGCCATGTGGTAAAAAAAAACCCCAAACCACGTGGGTAGCCCCTGCATGTCTGACACAGGTTTAAATCCTGGCATGAATCTTCCTCTGCAACCCTATTTCCGACTCCTCCCACAGTCAGCTACACCTGCCAGCACTCTTGCATATTTTCAGCCTTTTTGGGCTGCCATAGTAAGTCCAAGCAGTTGTGGCCCTGTGACATAGAGTGAACCATCTCCAAGCTCTCACACAGGTGCTGTAACCAGCAGGAGCTGCCTCCCAGTTATGTCATGGGTCAAAGTCACTCCTATCTCCCTGGCTCAAAAACCTGGCCACAGCTATTTAACATATCTATGAAGCTAGCCAGCTGTTATAGATATGCAAAATAACCATTTTTGCATATCAGGTATGAAGCTGACTAACTGTTGATATTCAAAGTAACTCTCAATGGCCCTGCTCTGTGTGTCCCAATTCCCAGTCCAGACCTGTGGGGGTGAGGATATCCTATATTTTTATGTTTTCTGGACACCCCGAGTTCTGGACCCCATTTCAAATCCTTTGTTTTAGGGCCCCTGGCTGCACTCATTACAATCTCTCCAACAATTGCTGAGGCTATTCAGGGTATTTTCTGGTTCCATATACATTTTTGGAGTATTTGTTCTAGATAAATGTAACATGCCATTGGTATTTTAATTGGAATTACATTGAATCTATAGATTGCTTTGGGTAGTATGAACATTTTAATGTTAATTTTTTCAATCCATGAACATGGTATATGCTTCCATTTATTTGTATCTTCCTTGAATTCTTTCTTTAGTGTTCTGTGGTTTTCTGAGTACAGGTCTTTTACATCCTTGGTTAAATTCATTCCTAAGTACTTTATTTTTCTTGTTGTTATAGTAAATGGGATTTTTTCCCTAGTTTCTCTTTCTGATAGTTCATTGTTGGTGCACAAAAATGCCATCGAGTTCTGAATATTGACTTTGTACTTTGCCAAATTCACTTACTAGGTAGAGTAGGTTTTTTTGGTGGAGGCTATAGGGTTTTCTAAATACACTATCATGTTGTCTGCAAATGATTACAGCTTTACTTCATCCTTTCCAATTTGGATGCCTTTTATTTCTTTTTCTTGTCTGACTGTGGTGACTAGAACTTCCAGCACTATGTTGAATAAGACTAGTGAAAGCAGATACCCTTATCTTGTTCCTGATTTAAGGGAAAAGCTTTTAGCTTTTGCTCACTGAGTATGATGTTGCAAGTAGGTCTCTTATATATGGCCTTTATTATGTTGAGGTATGCTCCATTTATTTCCACTTTGCTGAATGTTTTCATCATAAACATGTGCTTGATTTTATCACATGCTTTTTCAGCATTTATTGATATGATCATGTGGTTTTGTTTTGTTTTGTTTTAAGATTTTATGTTATTATTTATTTTTAGAGAGGGAAGGGAGGGGAAGGGAGAGAGAGAGAGAGAGAGAGAGAGAGAGAGAGAGAGAGAGAGAGAGAGAGAGAGAGAGAGAGAGAAACATCAATGTGCGGTTGCTGGAAGTTATGGCCTGCAACCCAGGAATGTACCCTGGCTGGGAATTGAACCTGGGACACTTTGGTTCCCAGCCCGCGCTATGATCATGTGGTTTGAAAAATATATTTTATTGATTATGCTATTACAGTTGTCCCAATTATTTCCCCTTTTACCCTCTAGTCAGTACCGCCCCCCCAATTGCCTCAAGCAATTCCCCTTAGTTCCCTCTTAGTTCATGTCCATGAGTTATGCATGTAAGTTGTTTGGCTACACCATTTCCTATACTGTCCTTATCATCCCCTGTCTATTTTGTACCTACCAGTTTGTACTTTGTAATCCTTGTGCCTTTCCCCCAATTCTCTTCCTTCTCCCTCCCATCTGATAATCCTCCAAATTATCTCCATATCTATGATTCTGTTTTTGTTCTGCTTGTTTGCTTAGTTTGTTTTTTAGATTCAATTATTGATAGTTGTTAATTTACTGCCAATTTAATGTTCATAGTTTTGATCTTCTTTTTCTTAAATAAGTCCCTTTAACATTTCATATAATGTCTTGGTGATGATGAACTCTAGCTTTACCTTGTCTGGGAAGCACTTTACTGTCCTTCAATTCTAAATGATAGCTTTGCTGTATAGAGTAGTCTTGGTTGTAGGTCCTTGCTTTTCATCACTTTGAAAACTTCTTGCCACTCCTTTCTATCCTGCAAAGTTTCTGTTGAGAAATCAGCTGCCTGTCTTATGGGAACTTCTTTGTAGGTAACTATATGCTCTTCTTGCTGATTTTAAGATTCTCTTTTTATCTTTAACCTTTGACATTTTAATTATGATGTGTCTTGGTGTGTTCCTCTTTGGTGCCATCTTGTTTGGGGCTATTTGTGCTTCCTGGACTTGCATGTCTATTTCCTTCACCAAATTAGGGAAATTTTCTTTCATTATTTTTTCAAATAAGTTTTCAATTTCTTGCTCTTTCTTTTCTCCTTCTGACACCCTTATGATTTGTATGTTGGTATGTTTGAAGTTGTCCCATAAGATCCTTAGCCTAACTATGTTACTTTGGATTCATTTTTCTTCTTGCTGTTCTGATTGACTGTTTTTTTTTTTCTTATGTTCCAGATCATTGATTTGATTCTTGGCTTCATCCCCTCCATTGTTGGTTCCCTGTAAATTTTTCTTTATTTCACTTAGTGTTACCTTCATTTCTGCCTAGGTCTTTTTATGCCGTTGAAATACACAGTGATTTCCTTGAGCATTCTAATAACCAGTGTTTTAAACTCTGTGTCTGATAGATTGCTTAACTCCATTTCATTTAGTTCATTTTCTGGAGTTTTGTTCTGTTCTTTCTTTTGGGCCATATTGCTTTATCTCCTCATTTTGGCAGCCTCCCTGTCTCTGTTTCTGTGTATTAGATAGAGCTGCTTTGACTCCCTGTCTTAGTAGCATGGACTGTTATAGAAAAGCACATCACTAAGTTGGATAGGGCAGAATCTTTTGTAATCACCAGTGCAAGGCAACCCTAGTAGCTGCTCTGTGGCTCTGTGTGGAGGAGGGCTCAGAGATGGGTAAATGCTGCTGCCTACCCTGTAGAGTTTTGTCTGGGAGAAACTTGTCTTTTGGTACTTGTCCAGATGCTAGTCACTTCAGTTTCTCTCCATCTGCCACTGGTGCCCTTCCAGCTGTTGCCCTGATGGAGAAGCCCAGAGAGACTGAGTCTGTATATGTCCTAAGTCCATTGTGGGCCCTTTAAGAGGAGACTCCTGAGAATCCTGCAATTTCTTCCACTGCCCCAAAGCACAATGCTTTTTATAGCCAGAAGTTATGGGAACTTATCTTTCTTGTGCTTGAAACCCTGGGCTGTGTATTCTAGTGTGGGGCTGGGATCCCTTGCTTGTGAGGTATCCCTCCCAATTTTTATCTGCCACACGTGGATGTGGTAGTGCCCATTCCAGTTCTCTGCTCCACTCCATGCCTCTTCGAGTCTCTATGCCTCCTTGCATCTCTCTGTGTCTCTGTCCCTCCTACCCATCTGTATGAATGTGGCTTCTTTAATTCTTAGGTTGTCAGACTTTTATACAGCTCAATTTCTGTTCATTCTGGGTAATATTTATTATGGAGTCTAGTTGTAATTTTTTCTGTGGTTGTGCGAGGAGGCAAGCCATGTTTACCTATTCCTCTGTCTTCACTGGAAGTTGATAATGCAGTTTTTGTCCTTCATTTTGTTTTTGTGCTATATTACATTTATTGACTTGAGAATATTGTACCATACTTGCATCCCTGGGATAAATCCCACTTGATCATGGTATATGATCTTTTTAATGTATTGCTAGGTCCCAATTGCCATTATGTATTTTGTTGAGGATTTTAGCATCTATGTTCATCAGAGATGTTGGCCTGTATTTTTCATTCTTTGTTGTGTCTTTACCTCATTTTGGAATTAGGGTAATACTGGCCTCATACAAAGAGTTTAGGAGTCTTCACTCTTCTTGAATTTTTTGGAATATTTTGAGGATAGGACTTAGTCATTCTTTGAATCTTTGGAAAATTTGTCTGTGAAGCCATTGGGTCCAGGGATTTTGTGTGCTGGGAGTTTTTTATTACTGTTTTAATTTCATTAGTTGTTATTGGTCTACTCAGGCTTTCTGCTGTTTCTTGATTCAGTTTTGGAAGATTGCCTGTTTCTAGAAATTATCCATTTTCCCAGGTTGTTTAATATCTTGGCATATAGTTGTTCATAGTAATTTCTTATAATCCTTTGTATTTCTGTGGTACTGGTTGTTAATTTCTCCTCTTTCATTTCTGATTTTACTTATTTGGGTTCTCTCTCTTTTTAAATTGATGGATCTGGTTAAAGGTTTGTCAATTTTGTTTATATTTTCAAAGAACCAGCTCTTGGATTCATTGATCTTTTGTACTGTCTTTTTAGCCTCTATGTGATTTAGTTCTGTGTGATCTTGATTATTTCCTTCTACTTGCTCTGGGCTTTGTTTGTTGTTGTTCCTCCAGTTCTTGTAGATATAAGGTTAGGTTATTTATGTGAAATGTTTCTATTTTTTTAGGTAGAAAGTTCATAGCCTGTATTGCTATGAACTTTCTGCTCAAAGCTATCTTTGATGTGTCCCATAGGTTTTTGTATGTTGTGTGTTCATTTCATTTGTTTCCATGTATTTTTTAATTTCTTCCTTGATCTCCTTGTTAACCCATTCATTATTTAATAACATGATATTCAGTCTCCATGTATTTGAATGTTTTTTTGTTTTTTCCTTGAGGTTGGTTTGTAGTTTCAAGCTGTGTGATCCAATAAGATACTTGATACGATTTCAGTTTTCTTTAATTTGTTAAGGCTTGTTTTGTGTCCTACCATGTGGTCTATCTTTGAGAATGATCCATGTGCATTTAAGAGGAATCTCTATTTTACTTCTTTGGGGTAAAATGTTCTATAGGTATCAGTTAAGTCCATTCAGTCTAGGGTGTTGTTCAATGCCACAATATCCTTGTTGATTTTTTTGTTTGGATGATGTATTCATTATTGATAGTTGGTTGTTAAAATCCTCTATGATGACTATATTGTTGTTAATCTCCTTGTTAAAGTCCTCCAATGTTTTCCCTATATATTTAGGTGGTCCTATGTTGGGTGCATGTATGTTTACGAGGGTTGTATCCTCCTGTTGGACAACTCCCTTAAGTATTATGTAGTGACCTTATTTGTCTCTTGTTATGGCCTTTGTTTTGAATATTACTTTGTTGGATATAAGTATTACTACTCCATTTTTTTAGGTCCACTGTGTTAATTTATTGGCTGAGTTCTGAATTCTATTAGAAACTTAGCATTTTCAAGATGGAAGGGGCTTTAGAAATTACCCTGTCTAACCCCCATTGCTTTTCTGCTAAGGAAACTTCAAAGGGAAGAGCTAGTCCATAGTAGAATCCAGACTAGAAAGTTTTCCCCCAGAGCTCTTACTCTCCTTGCATATCACCTCTCCAGGCTTGAGAAGGACACTTTGAAAATCTGATGCTCACAGAGTCTAATTCCCAGCATGAGCATGTTGAAAGGTTGATAAACTACTTTTTTCCCCCCAAAGCAACTATAAATCTTGGTTGAAGCTATTAAAAACAACCATTTCAGCACTCTGTAAATTGACTGGAGGCATGCAACATGTTGAGAAGTGTTTATTTATGAGAACTACTGAATTCTGAGTAAGGTTGGCATCAACATGTGGTGTTCTTGCCTGGAGCTGCCACCATCCCACTAGAAAACTCTTTTGTTTTCTAGTTCAATCAGGGCAGGTTGTAAAAACTAGCAGCTTTTTGTTACTGGTAGAGTGGCCAGACTTAATTTGGAGCAGCATCAGTTTAAATGGTCTACCTTGCTTTTTAAAAAAGATTTTATTTATTTATTTTTAGAGAGGGGAAGGGAGGGAGAAAGAGAGGGAGAGGAACATTAATGTGTGGGTGCCTCTCATATGTCCCCCATTGAGAACCTGGCCCACAATGCAAGCATGTGCCCTGACTGTGCATCAAACCAGTGACTCTGGTTTGCAGGCCATGCTCAAACTACTGAGCCACACCAGCCAGGGCTACCCCAGCTTAAAAAATTTTTTTTAATTTAATTTTTTTTAAATTAAAAAAATTTTATTGTTGTACAAGTACAGTTGTCTCTATCTCCCCCCCCCCCCGACTCTCTTCCACCCCTGCCATCCCCACCTCTCACCCTCCATCCTACCCTCCTCTGGCTTTGTCCATGTGTCCTTTATACATGTTCCTTGACAACACTTCCCCCAATCCCCCCCATATCCCCCCCCCCACCTCCCCTCTGATTACTGTTAGTTTGTTCTTAATTCCAATGTCTCTGGTTATATTTGGCTTGCATGTTTGTTTTATTGATTAAGTTCCACTTATAGGTGAGATCATATGGTATTTGTCTTTCACTGCCTGGCTTATTTCATTTATCATAATGCTAAATGAAATGCTAAATGAAACAAGATCCATCCAGGCTGTCCCAAAGGGTAGGAGCTCCTTTCTTTCTACTGCATATTATTCCATCATGTAAACAAACCATGGTTTTTTGATCCACTCATACTGATGGGCACTTAAGTTGCTTCAAGCACTTCATTATTGTAAATGGTGCTGCTATGAATATTGAGGTGAAAGGTTTTTTTGAAAGGGTATAGTCTCAGTAATGGAATTGCCAAGTCAAAAGGCAGTTCCATTTTTAGTGTTCTGAGGAAGTTCCATACTGTTTTCCACAGTGGCTGCACCAGTCTGCATTCCCACCAACAGGGTACTAGCGTTCCCTTTTCTCTACAACCTTGCCAGCACTTGTAGTTTGTTGATTTGTTTATGATGGCCATTCTGACCAGTGTGAAGTGGTATCTCATTGTGGTTTTAATTTGCATCTCTCTGATGGCTAGTGATGCTCAGCATCCTTTCATATGACACTGGGTCCTCCATATGTCCTCCTTGGAGAAGTGTCTGTTCAGGTCCTTGCCTATTTTTTAATTGGGTTGTTTATCTTCCTGAAGTGGAGTACCCCAGCTTTTTTTATGTCCATTTGTTTTGGATACTTTTTTCCATCTTTTTACATTCAGCTTGTGTAGATCTTTTGTTCTGTGGTGGGTCTGTTGTAGACAGCATAAATGTGGGTCATGTTTTCTTATCCAGTCAGCTACCCTATATCTCTTGATTGGGGCATCTAACCCATTTACATTTAAGGTTATTATTGATAGGTATTCACTGCCACTTTCCCCTTTGTGCCTGTGTCCCTCTATCTCTCTCTCCCTCCTCCTCCCCTTCTCTCTCTCTCCCTCCCTCTCTCCTTAATCTTCATAAAGCATTCCCTTTAGCATCTCTTGCAATACTGACTTGGTGGAGATCTACTCCTTTAGTGTTTTTTAATCTGGGATGCTCCTTATTTCACCGTCCATTTTAAATGAGAGCCTTGCTGAGTATAGTAGTCTTGAATGCAGGTTTTTGCTTTTCATTACATGAAAAATTTTGTGCCATTTCCTTATGACCTGTAGTGTTTCTGTTGAGAAATCAGTTGATAGATTTATCAGAGCTCCATTGTATGTTACTAGCTGTGTCTTCCTTGCTGCCTTTAAGATTCTCTCTTTGTCTTTAAATTTTACCATTTTAATTATGATGTATCTTTGAGTGGCCCTCTTTGGGTTCATCTTGATTGGGGACCTCTGTGCTTCCTGAACTTGTGTGACTTTTTCCCTCACTAAGTTAAGAAAGTTTGCTGTCATTGTTTTTCCAACAAGTTTTCAATCCCTTGCTCCTTTTCTTCTCCTTCTGGTATTCCTGTAGTGCAAATATTGTTACTTTTCATGTTGTCCTGCAACTCGCTTAAACCATCTTCAGTGTTTTTGAGTCTTTTTTCATTCTATTGCTTGACTGGGTATTTTTTTCTACCTTGTATTCCAACTTGCTGATTTGATTCTCTGCTTCATCTAGCCTGCTTTTATATTCATCTAGTGTATCTCATTTCAGATATTATATTCTTCATTTCCTCCTGGTTCTTATTCATAGTTTCTATGTAATTTTTCATGCTAATATAGTTCCCACTTAGTTCCTTATATTTCTCACTGAGTTCCTTTACCACTCTTATAACTATTACTTTGCACTCTGTGTGTGATAAATTCCTTCCCTCAATTTTATTTAGAACTCTTTCTGGGAATTCTCCCTTTCCTTTCAATTGAGGGCTTTTTCTTTGTCTTCCCGTTTTAGGTGACTCTTTTTGTTTGTTTCTGTGCATTAGATTGATCTGCTTTGAGTCCTTGTGTTTGAGGGTTGGCCTTCTGTGGTAAGAGTCCTGTGGGACTCAGTATTGCAGTCTCATTAAACTCCTGAGCTGGATGTTCTAGGGACCCCCTTTATGCAATATGTGGTCTCTCTTGCTGTAATGGAATTTAAGTTGTTGCTGGCTTGTTCATTGGTGGGTTCTCCCCTCTGGCTGGCTGACTGAGAGTCAGAACCCCCACCACATCTTGTATGCTATTGTATAGGAGGTACCAGAACAAAATGAAACAACTCAGCAAACAAACCCACACCAGCAAAAATACCCTCAACCACTACTGCAATATTGACAACAAATGAGCTAAGATTAATAAAGGTGGAAAGAGAATAAGAATATTATACAAAAGGAAAAATAATATGAGGAGATAAATGGAAAGAAGAATGATTTTGATAAGGTAGGAGGAAGAGAAATAGTAAGAGTAGGTGATAGGAACAAAGAGAAGAAAAGGAGAAAATAACATTTGCAATGTAAATAAAATAGGGATGTAATAGGGCAAAATGGAATAAGAATAGTGAAGAGTACAATATAAGGTTTGGAGAAAAAAAGAAAGCAAAAATAAAAAAGATAGTAGTGAAAAAATATGAACCAAATAGAAGAAAAACAACTACTGCAGCACTATTTATGACAAATGAGCAATGATTAATAAAGGTGGGAAGAGAATAATAATATTATAGAAAGGAAAAAAAAATAAAGAGATTGTGAGATGTCTAAAGGAACAAAAATGATTTTGAGAGGATAGGGGGAGGAGAAATAATAAGTGTGTGGTTTAGAAACCTGGCTAAAAAAGGTATAAAATAACATTTAAAACAAAAATAGCACAGGGCAAGAGAAAGGTAAAATGGAGTAGGACAGGGGAACAGTATAATATGAGATTTAAAATTAAAAAATGTGAAGAACCAGGAATAAATTTGAAGAAGTACAACAACCCCAATATCAATGACAATCAACCAAATGTGAATAAAGGTGGAATGAGAATAAGGATATTATAAGAAAGGGAAAAATAATATGAGATGGGTAATGGAAAGAAAGATGGCTTGAGAAGATGGATGGAGGAAAATTAGTAAGAGTGAGGAATAGAAACAAGACATAGAAAGGGAAAAAATAAAATTTAAAACAAAACTAAGAAAGAGAAAGATAAAAAAACTGAAGCAAGAGAAGGGAAGAGTAAATATGAGATTTGAATTAAAACTAAAATAAAATAATAAGAGTAAAAATATATAAAAATAAAATAAAAAATAGTGAAATAATAGGAACAAAATTGAAAGCAAAGAAACAATGTTAAGAAGCTATACAGGAGAAAAAGTAATATAAATAATGAAAAAGAAGGAGGTGGAATTCATCTCAGCAGAGTGTAGTGTCTGTTTGCCTACTGTCTTCTCCTTCAGGATTTGTCCCTGGTAATGTAAACTGGTGTCCCAGTGTAGCTTTAGGAAGCCTGTTTGAGGCTTCAAGTGATCCACAGTCTATCTTCTTCAGGCTTGGCTGGTCCTTGCTGTTCTGCCTTTTTATCAGTACAAGGCCCAGGGGTGGTTCATCTAACATCTGACAGCACCGCATGTACCATTTTCACCTGCCTCCAGAGGGGACCTCTGGTGCAATTGGGAGGGTGGGCTTATTGGATCACCCTCTAGAAGGAGTTGTTAAGTCTTCAGGGAAGATGGTGGATATGTTCCCTGACCCCTGTGTCACATGTCTTGGTCTGTCCCAGATTATTTCCAATAACGTATAGTTTCTGATGAATTAGCTGTCTGTTTCACTTGAGGGGCCAGTCTGTGTAAAAGGGTCAGCTCTTTCCTTTTTGGTGCTGTTGGCATCTCTGTGTGAGAGCCAAGGCTGGGAAAGGCCCTGAATATCTTTTGCTGCACCAGTTTCTAATCTCTCTGCTCTGTGATTTCAGTGGAATAGGGCTTGACGAAGAACCACCATAGCATCTCATAAAAGTTCATAAAGGGCTCCTTTGGAGATTCTCTTTCTTTCCCCTGTGGACATGTGCCTGGCAGGGTGTTCTTGAGCCTGGCCTTACTGTTCTGCAGAGTTTGCAATCCTGCAGGTGGTGGTTGGGGATGCCTTTGCCTTCCAGTGGTTTGTACTCTGTAGTATGAGTTGCTCTGCCTGCCTGCAAAGAGTCTCAGGTGCTCAACTCTTGCCCATCCAGCTCCTAGGTCACTGCTCTTGTAGAAGGCTCAGACCCAAACCCTCCATTCTGCATGCAGCCCTCCACTTGCAAGCTGCACTGTTCGGGGTCCTGCAATCCCTTCACTCCACAGCCTTCTACTCTTCCTGGCCAGCTGGACTCAGTGGACATGAACTGCTCTTTCAGTGTGGCCTGTTTGAGGGCAGGGCAGATGCACATGAGCATGAGGTCCTGGTGCAGCTATACCTCTACTCCCCTCTTTAAAAAGGTCTTTATGTGGCACCCACACTGCAGTGCCTAGCCACTGCCCAGCTCTCTGCCCACTCCACTTTCTCAAAGGCAAAAAAGGCAAAAAGTCTTTCTCTGTTATGGCTGGCCATAGCCTGCCAGTGCCTCCAACAGTTTTAGGAGATAAATTTTCTCTCTTGAACTCTCCCAGTTGGTGCTGTAGCTATGGACATGCCACTCACTGTGTGTGTGCAACCTGAGTCTCCCAGACTCCACATGTCCTCCCAGATCTCTCCTGATTAGGGTTGGGATTCCCTATGTGGTACCTGGGCCCTTCTCTTCCAGGAGGGGCAGGAGCTACTAAGCTGTGTTTTCTCTCCTCTGCTGCAGGCACCTTGTGCAGGGTATTTCCCCTTCAACTTATAAAATCTTTTACTGGGTGGTACAAAGCTTCCTCTGTACTCCTTAGCTGGTGTATCAGATAAGATACTGTTGATTGCTCAGGTCACTTTTCAGAAGATCAGCTGAAAACCTGTGTTAGGGACATGAGCAAGTGGGCTTGGTTTCCACCTACTCAGCCACCTGAGAAAATTCTCTCAATTTTCTATTTTAAAAACATCTATTTAATTATTTTATTTATCACATAATACAATTATTCTAAGTTATTACTTTTTAATATAATTTTTATTTTTCAGTTATAGTTGATATAAAATATTATATTAGTTTCAGGTGTACAACATAGTGATTAGACATTTATATAACTTATGAAGTGATCTCCCCAATTAGTCTAGCATCTACCTGACACCATACATAGCTATTAGAGTATTATTGACTATATTTCTTATGATGATGTTACAATACCATTGACTGTATTCCCTACACTTCACATCCCTGTGACTGTTTTTATAACTGGCAATTTTTACATCTTAATCCCTTCATCTTTTTCATGCATCCCCTTAATCCCCCTCCATCTGGCAACTGCTGATGGTCAATTTTCATTCATTCATTCAACATTGATTAAGCAGGGACATAAAGAAGAAAAATGACCAAACACTTTAACAAGCCCTGTGTGCTGTGTGCTAGAGATCCTGTATTCTCTGACCCTGGCCTATACCACCAGCCTCATTTCACAACCACAGGAACTTCCAACTCTGCACCAGCCACACTTGACTTTTTCTAGGCCCTTTAACTTGAGCTAACTCTCACCACTACACCTTTGCCCACATTATTCCTTCTGCCTGGAATATTCTTCCATTCTCTTTCCAGTTAAATGCCACTATATTCTCTATACTTTGACTCAAAGGATACTACATCCTCAGGAAATTTCTCTGGCCTTCCAGACCTGGATTTGGTTGGTTTGCCACATTATAAAATGTCTTAGTTGTATGTGCTTCTCTTTAGCTGCTCTTATGTACCTAATTCATAGCAGACTCTTGGTAAATACTTGTTGAATGAATGGATGCACAGGGACCTACGATCTTTGGATTCTTAGGTTGTTCATGGTCTAGTAGAAGAAACAGATTGTAGTAATAGGTTCTATATAGAAGTACATATAAGATCTGTTGGAGAAAGAGAAACACTAACATGGTTAGATAAGTATTACTTGTGGAGTTCGGACAGGGAAGATCTGATAAAGGAAGAGATTCTTGAGATGGATTTTGAAGGACAACCAGGAGTTTTGTAGGTACATGAGAGGCATTTCTGGCTAGAAAAGATTGTATGCACTGGTAAAGGGGGTGAAATATAGTGATGTTTTGGGGTGGCCTTGAATAGTTCACTGCACCTGAATGGATGGTGTTTGAGCTCAGGGGCTAGATTACACCCAATGTCATTTGGAGGTCAGATTCTACTCCGTAATGAGTTGACTTGTGACCTTCCAAAAGGTATCCAAGTTCTAAATCATTGTACCTGTGAATATGACTTATTTGGAAAAAGGATCTTTGTAGATATAACTGAATTAAGGTTGTAGAGATCAGATCATCCTGGATTAACTGGATGGGCCCTAAAGTCAATAACAAGTGTCCTTATAAGAAAAGGAGAAGACACATACAAAAGAGAAGAAACATAGGAGAGAGGCCATGTGAAGATGGAGGCAGAGACTGTAGTTATGTAACCACAAGCCAAGGCATGCCAGAGTCTACTGACAGCAACCAGAAGCTAGAAGAGAGGTATGGAACAAAGTCTCCTTCAGAGTCTCCAGAAGGATCAAACCCTGCTGACATAGTGATTTTGGACTTCTGGCTCCATGAACTGTGAGAAAACAAAATTTTTGAAGCCATCAGTTAGTGATAAAATTTAACAGTAGCCACAGGATACTAATGCACACCTGCAGGTATAAAGCAGGATCCAGCATGGCTCCATGAGTGGCAACACACAGTATTGCAATCCAAAGAGGGGCTGTGACATATGTTTGTGTTGCTTAACACAGGGGACACTGCAGCCACAATAGACATGTGTTTGTAAAAAGGCAACCAATTGGCTACCCAATTGGGAGCAACCTTTTCATGATTAAGTAAAGATGGTCTATCCGACTGGGAAGAATTTTCTAAAATCCCTTTGCCAGTAGCTGTTTATTCTGACCGGTCAGGTGAGATCTTGGGGCTTTGGCATCCTTCCCTTCATGATGGGAAGCCTATGAGTATCTTTTCAAAGGCAAGCCTTACCTGAATGGCTTCCAAGATGTTTTCAGCAGGGAGAGAGCCGTGGAGTGTCACTGGCGATGTTTTATGCCAACAATTAAAGCAACATTTCTCCTGGTCACTAACTTTCTTAGCCAAAGCAAATTTAGAGAGCCTCCCATGATGCACCGTTTAAAAAATATTCTTGAAAACATAAGATTTGTTTAATCCTTATAATTAACAAGACATGATAGTGAGGTTGTGATTTGGGGAGTAGGCAGAATAATGGCTCCCCAAAGATGCCTATGTCCTAATCCCTGAGACCTGTGAACATGTTGGATGATATGGGGGAAGAGAATTAAGGTTACAGGTGGAACTGAAGACGCTAATCAGCTGACCTTGAAATGGGGAGATTGTGCTGGATGATCCAGGAGGTCCCAGTATGATCACAAGTATCCTCATAAGAGAAAGAGGGAGGCAGAAGAGTCAGCGTCAGAGCGATGTGATATGAGAAAGGTTTTCTGACTGGAAAAAGACTAGTTTTGAAGGTGAGACATGCATGAGCCAAGGAATGTAGGGGCCTCTAGAAGCTGGAAAAGGCAAGAACATGCATTTGCCCCCAGAGCCTCCAGAAAGAAAGCCATTCTCTGCCAACACCTTCCTTTTAGCCCAGTGAGAGCATTTCAGACTTTTGACCTCAGGCTATAAGGTAAATTTGGAAGTCACTAGGTTTGGGGTGATTTGTTACAGCAGCCATATGAAACTAAAATAGGCAGGTAAGAAGATATTAGAAAGGGGGAGGTGGTAGGAATTTCCTTCCATTTTTCCAGTGCAGCTACCCTAGGGGGAATTATTGATGAAATACAGGACTGAGCTACGGTCAGCAGCAGAAAGAGAAGTGACACAATGATAACAATCCCCTGGCCCATGATATTATTGTCAAGAAAAATGGCAGGGCCCCTCCCTAGTTCCCCTGAAGTGTGACCATCTCAGATTTTTTGATCACAGGTGAGTCCCTTACAGTTCCAGGCTGGCAATGGCCACATCCTGACTCGTGGCTGCCCTGAGTGAGGGTGCATGTGTTCTCCTCTGTACCTGATAGCCAGCTGTGGAGGAGGTCCTAGCTCTGTCAGCCACACTGATCTAATGAAACCTCAGCATTCTGTGGTATCTGGTTCCTCTGGCAAAGGACACTGAGGCTTTATTGCTTCTCTCTCTTCTGGTTCTTCCAAGGCCCTTCCAGGCCCAATAAGGCATCCTGGAGCACCTGTCATGACTGGCCCATGTGCCTCCATCCCAAGGATTTGGAGAAGTGGCCGAACCTGCAGATATTGCAGACATGCCTTCAAATGTCACTTGTCCCCACAGCTTTTGTTCTCATCTTTTCAACTGCCTCTTGAAGCCCTGGCTCCCAGCTTCCTGGCTTGGAATTCACAAGAGAAGTGCTGCTGGAATTGCAACTGTCAGGGATGACCTTGGAACTTCAGGAGCAGGAACAGGACGGGGAGGGCTTGTGGGGACTGGTCAGCTTTGAGTTTACACAGCAGCAGCCAGCTGAGTCAGAAGGGCTGGGATCCACTGGGATTGGACTTGCACTAGCACCTACCCAATGCTGAAGGGAACCCAGGGCTCCCTAAAGTCTGTTCTGGAAGCTCCCCAGTGGACTGATTATGTGTGTGGGCTCTGGATCTATATCCCTATTCCACCACTCACTAGCTCTGTGACCTTAAGCCAGTTGCTCAGCTTCTCGGAGTTTCAGTTTTCCTGTGTGTAAAATAGTGAGCAGACAATAATCATTAACAATAATAATAATACTTCCAAGAATGAATTTATTGTTTATAATTATTATCATCAGTTGGGTCCATCATCTTCAAGAGTCCGAACATTCTCCAAACATCCTAGACCCTTCCTTCCTTGTTCTCCTTGTCAATTTGTCTGTCTCTTCACAGTTTTATTGAAGTATAATTGTCTTCATATGAAAGTGTACAATTTGATATAGTTTGACATATGTGTGCACAGGAAACCCTCCTTACCTGAAAGGTGATGAAAATATCCATTGTGCCCCAAAGCTCCCCTTGGCAATCTTTCCCCACTCCTCCCTGCCTTGCAGCCCTTGCTCCCCTTCCTCAGCCACTCATTTATTTTCTGTCACTATAAAATAGTTTGTATTTTGTAGAATTTTATGTAAATAGAATCACACAGTATGTATTTTTTGTCTGGTTTATTTCACTTAGCATAGTTATTTTGAGATTCATCCATGCTGCACGTTATCAATAGTTCATTTTATTGCTGAGAACTATTTGCATGAATATTCAGGGTTATAATTTTTTACCCATTCATCTGTTGATGAACATTTGGCAGATTTTCAGTTTGGGGCTAGTTCAAATAAGTTTCTATGACCAATATTCATGCAGATGTCTTTGTATAATTATATGCTTTCGTTTATTTTTGGTTAAACATAGAAGAGTAGAATGGATAGGTCATGTGTTAGGTATAAGGTTAACATTTTAAGAAACCACCAGACCATTTTCCAAAGTGGCTGAATGATTTACACCCCTACAGCAATGTATAAGACTTCCAATTGCTTTGCCTTGTTACTAATGCTTGCAATGATCTGTCTGTTTAATTTTAGACATTCCAATGAGATGTGGTAGTTTTAATTTGAATTCCCCTGATGATTAACGATTAATGGTGTTGTGCATGTTTTCTTGTGCCATCTGTATATTTTCTTTGATGTACTCTCTTTATATTTTGCCTATTTTAAAAATTGAATTGTAGACTTCTGGCCAAGATGCAGGCATAGGTAGATATACGTTCCCTCCTCGCACAACCAAAGAGGGACAACAACAAATTTAAAAACAAAAAACAACAAGAACTGACAGAAAAGAGAACTGTATGGAAGTCTGACAACCAAGGAGTTAAAGAAGAAATATTTATCCAGACCTGTAGGAGGTGTGGAAACAGGCAGCCAGGCAGAGAGGACTCATGGCAAGGCAGTGGCTGGTAGGCCAGGGATGGCAAGGTAGCAGCTGGCAGAGTGGGCAAGGTGGTGGCTGGTGGGGCAGCTGCCCCACATTTGCATGTGGATAAACCAGGAGGAGCAACTTGGGAGCAAGACAGACTCCACAACCCAGGGTTCCAGTGCAGGGCAATAAAGCCTCAAAACCTCTGGCTGAAAAAACCTATGTGGGTTGAGAAACTCCCAGCCTCACAAGAGAGCTCATTGGAGAGACCCACAGGGTCCTAGAATGTACACAAACCCACCACCTGGTAATCAGCACCAGAAGGGCCCAAGTTGCTTGTGGATAGCAGAGGAAGTGACTGAAATCTGGCTGAGAGCCCACTAAGTGGCATTGTTCCTTTTCGGACCCCTCCCCGACATACAGTGCAACAATGCAGCAGAGTGGATTGTCTTGCCCTGGTGAATACCTAAGGCTGAACCCCTTAGAATGTAACAGGAGTGCTGAGAAAAAAAAAAGGCCCAAGGGAAAGAACAGATCAAAGCTCCAGAAAAAGTACAACTAAGCAGTGAAGAGATAGCCAATCTATCAGATGTAGAGTTCAAAACACTGGTAATCAGATTGCTCACAGAATTAGTTGAGTATGGTCACAAAATAGAGGAAAAAGTGAAGGTTATGAAAAGTGAAATAAAGGAAAGTGTGCAGGGAACCAACAGTGAAGGGAAGGAAATTGGGACTCATATTAATGGTTTGGAGCAGAAGGAAGAAATAAACATTCAACCAGAACAGAATGAAGAAACAAGAATTCAAAAAAAGAGAGGAGAGGCTTAGGAACCTCTGGAACAACTTTAAACTTTCCAACATCTGAATTATAGGGGTACCAGAAGGAGAAGAGGAAGAGCAAGAAATCAAAAACTTACTTGAAAAAATAATGAAGGAGAACTTCTCTAGTCTGGCAAAGGAAATAGATTTATAGGAAGTCCAGGAAGCTCAGAGAGTCCCAAAGAATTTGGACCCAAGGAAGCATACTCCAAGGCACATCATAATTACATTACCCAAGATTAAAGATAAGGAGAGAATCTTAAAAGCAGAAAAAGAAAAGGAGACAGTTACCTACAAAGGAGTTCCCATTAGACTATCAGTTGATTTTTTTCAAAAGACACTTTACAGGCAAGAAAGAGCTGGAAGGAAGTATTCCAAGTCATGAAAGGCAAGGACCTACACCCAAGATGATTCTATCCACCAAAGCTCTCATTTAGAATGGAAGGGCAGATAATGTGCTTCCCAGATAAGGTCAAGTTAAAGGAGTTCATCATCACCAAGCCCTTATTATATGAAATGTTAAAGGGGCTTATCTAAGAAAAAAAATAAAATGAAAAACATGAACAATAAAGTGACAACAAACTCACAACTATCAACAACCGAACCTAAAAAAGAAACAAGAACTACAACAAACTAAGCAAACAACTAGAACAGGAACAGAATCATAGCAATGGAGATCACATGAAGGGTTATCAGTGGGGAAGTGGAGGGGAGGAATGGGGGAAGAGGTACAGGGAATAAGTAGCCTAAACAATAGGTATAAAATAGACAGGGGAGGTTAAGAGTAGTATAGGAAATGTAGAACCCAAAGAACATGTATGTATGACACATGGACATGAACTAAGAGGGGGGATGCAGATGGGAGGGGCTGTGCAGGGTGGAGGGGTATAAAGGTGGAGAAATAGGACAATGGTAATAGCATAATCAATAAAAGATATTTTAAAAAGAATAAAAAAATAGATAAATAAAAATTGAATTGTATGTTTCCTCATTACTGAGCTGTGTTTTAAAAAAATATATTGTAGATATAAGTCCTTATCTGATATATTTCTTTGAAAATATTGTTTCCAAGTCTGTGGCTTGTTTTTCTTTCTCTTAAGAATGTCTATCAAAGAACAAAAGTTCTTAGTTTTGATGGTATCCAATTTATCAGTTTTATCTTTTTATAGATTGCTCTTTTTGTGCTGTATCAAAAAAAATCTTTGCTTAGACTAAATTCATAAAGGACTTTTCCTCAGTTTTATTCTAGAAGTTTTGTAGTTTTAAGCTTACATTTAGGTTTATGGTCCATTTTAACTTAATTCTTGTAGACAGTGTGAGACATGAAGTGTGGGGTTTTTTTGGTCATGTGATATTCAGTTGTTTGAGAATCATTTGTTTACAAGGCTGTCATTTCCACACTGAATTACATTTGCACCTTTCTTGATAATCAGTTGATCATATATGTTATGGGTTATTTCTGGACTCTACTTTGCTTAATTGATGCATTTGTCTGTCTTTACATCAATAGCACATATTTTGATTATTGTAGCTGTGGATGTCTGGGAAATTTGGTCATATAAGTTCTGTAACTTTGTTCTTTTTAAAAGTTGTTTTAGTTACTTTAGCTTCTTTGACTTAACAAATTTAAATTTTTTAAGTTTCAATTACAGTTGACATATAACATTATATTAGTTTCAGGTATATAGCATAGTGATTAGACATTTATATACCTTACAAAGTGATCACCCCATATGACAGAGCCAGCTTGCCTGGCTCTGTGGGGAAAGGGTTTAGCAAAGAGGTATGGTCTCCACTTGCCTTGATGCCAGATACTGCAGTTTTTCCCTATATACCTACCACTGGTGCCTTTCAAGCTGCTACCCTAGTGCTGGAGCTCAGAGGGAGTGAATCTGAGTAGGTGAGTCTGTGTGTGGATTCTTTAAGAGGAACTGCTTGGGGCTCCAGAAATTTCTTCCACTGACTCTATCCCTGCTGGTTTTTGCAGTCAAAAGTTGTGCAGACTTGTCTTCCTGGCACTAGTATCCTGGGCTGTGGAGTCTGTTGTGGGTGTTCTATATTTTAGTTGTAATTTTGATGTGCTTTGAGAACAGGTGACCCATGTCTGCCTATGCTGCTGTCCTGACTGAAAGACCTGTAATTTTCAATGTATAGGTATTGCACATCTTTTATCAGATTACTGATATTCCTAAAGGATATCCTAAAGTAATCCTTAGAATAAAGGGTTACTTTATTCCTAAGTAGTTGTAATATATATTTTTGCTTCCAGGTATTTTTATTAATTAGATATTAAGTTTTAAAAATCCCAAGGTAACTAGTTTTTACAATTTTAATAATCTGAGTCATTTAAAAAAATTATTCTAATTTATTCTATTACAGTTGTCCCAATTTTTTCCTGTTTGTCCTTCTACACCCAGCCCATTCTCCACTCCCATATTCAAGCCCTACACTGTTGTCCATGCCCATGGGTCATTCATACATGTTCTTTGACTAATCCCTTCCCCTTCTTTCCACCATTCCCCCTTCCCCTCTGTCCTCTGGCAGCTGTCAGTCTGTTCCATGTTTCCATGTCTCCGGTTCTGTTTTGCTCATTAGTTTATTTTGTTCATTAGATTCCTCTTGTAAGTGAGGTTATATGGTATTTGTCTTTCACCAACTGGATTTTCATGTAGTCTAATATTCTCCAGTTCCATCCATGCTGTCACAAAAAGTAGAAGTGTCTTCTTTCCTTCTGCTGTGCAGTATTCCATTGTGCAGGTGTACTACAGCTTTTTCATCCATTCATCTACTTATGGGCACTTAGGCTGTAATTTATATTTTTGGTGTTACTGGGGATGGAATAGGTCTTTAAATTTCAATTTTTGGTTATGCATTGATATTATAAAGAAATAGATTCATTTTTATTAACTGAATTTTGTCCTGAAATATTGCTAAATTTATTTATTTGTTCTAGTAACTTTGATAGTTACATAGGATTTTCTGTAATCATGTTGTTTGCAAATAAAGAGTTTTATGTCTTCCTTTTCAATCTGTGGGCCTTTTATTTCTCTTTAATTGCTTTTTCACTGGCTAGAATATTTAGTACAATGTTAAATGTGATAAGAGCTGACATCTTAGTTTTTTCTGATTTTAGGAAGAAAGCATTCAGACTTTCACCATTAAGACGATGTTGCCTATAGCTTTTAAAAAAGATTTTATTTATTTATTTTAGAGAGAGGGGAAGGGAGTGAGAGAGGGAGAGAAACATCAATGTGTGGTTGCCTCTCACATGGCCTCCACCAGAGACCTGGCCCGCAACCCAGGCATGTGCCTTAAATGGGAATTAAACCGGCGAGCCTTTGGTTCACAGCCCATGCTCAATCCACTGAGCTATACAAGCCAGGGCCTCCTGTAGATTTTTATTGGTATCCTTTATTAAGTTGAGAAACTTCTTTTGTATTTCTAGTTTTCTGGAAGTATTTTTTTTCTTAAATCAGGTATTGGTGTTGGATTTTACCAAATATTTTTCTGCACCTACAGAAATAACTGTATTTCTTTCAATGTTTTTAAAATGTTCAACTGATATTACATTACTCTATTATGCTTTTATATATTGCTAGATCCAATTTTTTATGATTTTGTTTTTTGTGTATACTTGTTAGGGATTTAGTCTGGTAATTCTCTTTTTTCTAATAACTTCATCTGATTTTAGTATCAATGTAATAATGCCTTCCTTATAGAATGAGTTGAAAAGTATTCCTTCCTCTTTAATATTCTGGAAGTTTGTGTAGAATTGATATTATTCCTTCTCTAAGGTTTGACAGAATTCATCAGTAAAGTTGTCTAAGCCTGGAATTTGTTTTGTGTGTATGGGAATATTTTTATTTACATATTAAATTTCTTTAATAGTTGTTGAGTTACCCAGATTAATGGTCCTTTTCTTTTAATATCTGTAGATGTATAGTGATATCTCTTTCTCATTCTTAATATTGGCAATTTGTTCTCTTATTTTTCTTGGTCAGTCTAGCTAGAGGGTTATCAATATTATTGATCATTTAAATATTGAACATTTGGTGCCACTGATTTTTCTCTATTTTCTTCTGTTATTAATTTTATTGACATTTACTTTTTGGGGTTCATCTTGCTCTTTTTTCCCCCTAGTTTTTTAAGTGGAGGCTCAGGTCACTGACTTGAGATTCTTCTTTACTAATACTAACATAGGCATTTAGTGTTATAAATTTCTCTCTAACTAGTGCTTTGATTGGACTCCACAAATTTCAGCATATTTTGTTTTTATTTCATTTAGTTCAAAATACTCTAATTTCCTCTGATTTCTTCTTTGGCCTTTGTGCTATTTAGAAATGTGTTATATAGTTTCCAAATATTTGGATATTTTTCCAGAAATATTTGTTACTGATTTTTAATTTAATCTATTATAATCAGAGAATATACTTTGTAAGAACTGACTCTTTTTAAAGTGATTAAAACTTATTTTATAGCCCAGATATGGTCTATCTTGGTGAATTTTCTATGTACACTTGAGAAGAATGTACATGCTCCTGTTGTTGGGTGGAGTGTTCTACAAATATTAATTAAATCAAGTGTTTTTATACTGCTTTTCAGGGCTTATATGTTATATAGATTATTTTTCTAGTCATTTTCTCAATTATTGTGATGGGGTGTTGAAATCTCCAGCTATAATTGTGAATTTGTATGTTTGTCATTGTAGTTCTATTAGTTTTTGCTTCACATACTTTGAAGTTCTGTTATTAAGTGTATAAATGTTCACAACAATTATGCACTTTGATTAATTGGCCTCTGTATCAATATATATTGATAGTCTTTAAAAAATTTTTTTTTATTTATTTAGACAGAGGGGAAGGGAAGGAGAAAGAGAGGGAGAGAAACATCAATGAGTTATTGCCTCTCACCCACCTCCTACTGGGGACGTGGCATGCAACCCAGGCACGTGACCTAGGCCAGGAATTGAACCAGTGACCCTTTGATTTGCAGGCCAGTGCTCAATCCACTGAGCCACACCAGCCAGGGCTGAAATGATATTCTTAGTCTCTGGACATATTTGCTTCTCTGAAATTTATTTTGTCTGGTATGTATACAGCTACCCCAGGCTTTTTGTGATTAGTGTCAACACGTGTGGCGGGTTGAATAGTGCTCTCTGCTGCCAAATCATGTCTTTCTGGGATCTCAGAATGTGAACTTATTTGAAATAGGGTCTTTGCAGAAATAATTAAGGTAAGGATTGAGGTGTCATCATATGGATTAGGGTGATCCCTACATCCAATGAGAGTGAGCTTATAAGAGACAGAAAAGGACAACTAGACACAAGGAGAAGGTCACCTGAGGTGGGAGGCCGACATTAAAGTGATGCTGATACAAGCCAAGAGACTACCAAGAACCACAAGAAGCTGGAAGAACAACAAAGAATTCTTCATTAGAGTCTTCAGAGGGTTCATGGCCCTGCCAACACCTTGATTTAAGACTTCTAGCCTCCAGAAAAAAGTTATGTCATTTTCAGTTACCAAGTTTGTGGTAATTTGTTATGGCAGCCCTAGGAATCTAATGCAGCATAATATGTCCTTTACTATTAATTTCTTTTTTAATCTATTTGCGTCTTTATATTTCAAGTGGGTTTCTTGTTGGCAGATAGTAGAAGTTTGCTATTATTGATCCAATCTGAAAATCCCTGCCCTTTTCTGGGGGAATTTAGACCATATACATTTAATGTGATTTTTTCAACATGGTTGGGTTTACATCTAACATTTGGTATGTGTATTCTTTTCCTGCCTTGTTTTAAATTAGCTGTACAGTTTTAATTTTATGTCCTTTGTAGAATTATTAGCTGTACGGTTTTAACCAATCGATTATGATATATCTTGGTGCATTTTTTCATGTTTTTTTTGTACTTGGAGTTTGTTGAGCTTTTTGGATATGTGAGTTTATAATTTTCATCAAGTTTTTATTTCTTCATTATTTTTTGGTCTTTTCCTTTTGGGGGGATTTCAATTACCTTCATATTAGGCTCCTTGAAGTTGTCTCACAGCTTACTGATGTTCTGGGTTTTTTTTCCAGTCATTTTTTCTCTCAGAATTTTCTCTCCAAAATTTTATTTTGGATAGTTTCTATTGCTGTGTCTTTGAGTTCATTATTCTTTTCTCTACACTGTCTAGTCCTATCCAATTTATTTTTCATACCAGACATTTTGGTTTCTTTTTATCTCTAAATATATGGTTTGGGTAATTTTTTTATAAATTTTTTATATCTATTAAATATGTTCAATCTTTCCTTTAACTTGAACATATGGAATGCTGTTATAATAAATGCTTAATATCCTTGTCTATTAATTCTATCATCTGTGTCATTTCTGGGTCAGTTTTAATTGATTAGTTTTTTCCTCATTATGCAATGTATTCTCCTACAACTTCATACCTAATTTTTTTATTAGATGTCAGATATTGTAAATTTTACCTTGTTGGATGCTACATATATATCTTTTATTTCTATAAAACTCTCAAACTTTATTCTGGGATGCAGCTAGTTACTTAGGAACAGTTTGATTTTTTCAGGTCTCACTTTTAAGCTCTCTAAGGCTGAACCAGAATGGATTTACTTTAGGGCTAATTCTATCTCCCAAATTAGACAAAACCTTCCTTAGTACTTTACCCAATGCCCATGAATTCTGAGGTTTTCAAATCTGGCTGTTGAAAACAAGAACAATTTTCAGCCTTGTGTGAGCTCCAGAAACTTTTTCCTCTGATTTTTTTCCTTGGTCTTGGATTTTTTCCACATGTATATACTGATCAGAACTTAGCTAAAGACTCAAAGAGGACTTTCTACTGATCTCCAGAGCTCTCTTTCTATGGGTAGCCCTCTATTTTCCAGTCTCTGGCCTGTGAAGTCTAGTGACGTTGGCATCCTGCCAGGTGATTGCTTCTGGGTCCTGCCTGGGCTCCCCTTGCCTGCAGTGTGGCCTGGGATCTCTCTGGGCAGTTAGGGGGGCAATCACAGGACTTGTGTCCATTCTCACAGGGATCGCTGTTTTTCTCTTTTTGATATCCAATATCTTGTAACATTATTTCATTTTTTTCTGGGATTTTCTTAGTTGTTTTAGGACAGAACATATCTGGCAGCAGAAGTCCTATCTTGGCCTCAGTATCTACCCACTGCAGTGTGAGCAGGGGTCAGGTGTGTGTCCTTGCAATCAGACACACTGTGCTTCAAATCCTGGCTCTGTCAGTTCCTTGGATAATTTTGGATAAAATTCACCAATTTTACCTCAGTTTCATTATTTGAAAAAGAAGCTAAAAATGCCTAAATGTAAGGTTGTTGCAAGGATTAAATAAGGTAATGCATGGAAACTAACACCAGGTCTTAGGCTCAATAATGTAATTTAATGGCCAAATGAATACCAGCAGAATCATATTTTAAAAATGGCCTCAAATTTCTTCATTGTCTGCTCCTGCTCTATTCTTGTGGACAATCCAGCCATTACTCTTGATCTCCCAAGGAGTGGGGCTGGAGCATAACCAGCTCTAAATTTCTTGCACCAACAGAGGGGAGAAACCACATGGAGAACTTCCAATAGCACATACTAGAAACATTACGGACATTTGGCTGCATAAAGCATTATAATGATCTTTTCTTTGTGGCAGATTGTCTCTACTAATGAGGTTGGGTTTGAGCCAATGTTAAATACAGTTTGCATGTACAAATCGCACACCAATTGGCAGAAATGGAACTCAGAAACATTTTGGGTATCAGGACAAGACAGCTATGATTAAAGCTTTGCTTCAGATAATCCTTTGTCTTTCCCCTGGCCTCCTTTTTATACAGTATATTAGGGATATTAACCCTTTATCATATTTGCTGCAAGTATTCTCTTCTCATTTGTTATTCAATTTTGTTTTTAAATTCAAATATGTTTTAAACAGAATTTAAAAATTTTTATGTGGTTAAACTATGTACTTTTTTCCTTCTATACTCTCTTCTATTGCTTTTAGGCCTAGAAAAACCCCATCTAGCAATTGAAAAGACATTTATCTTGATTTTCTTCCAGGTTTTAATGTTTTATTTTATTCTAATGAGAAGTTATTTTGATTTTGATATGTGCTATAAAGTGTGAAGGTGTTGTATCTGAGATAATTAACACTGGCTACTGCAACTGTCAAACCCTGAAATCTCAATGCCTTAACACAACGAAGTCTTAATTTTCACAGATGTCAAGCCCAGTGGGAGTCAGGACCATTCCTGAGTTATGCACCTCCACGTGGTGACTCAGGGACCCAGGCTGCTCTGCTTATAGTCCACCATCTCAGTCTTTCACTTCCAACTGGGGGAGGGGTCCCCTAGAATATTTAGTAAGCACTAATTTCTTCTGCCTCAGTACTTAATTAGATTTTTCAAATAACTATCAAATTATATGACCTGGTGCCATTTACTGATCACAAATGAAGTTGTTATTTATGTCTATGCTACCTATTTTGTTTTATTAGGAACTATATTAGGATTTTTAAAATTAGTTCTATAGTATGTTTTAACATCTTCCAGGGTGAACTTCTCCCTCACTATTGTTCTTTTTTGAAGTTTTCTTGGATGCGACATACTATTATATCCTATTGCATATTACATATGATCTATTAGCTCTATACTTACTTCAGAGGCTACATCCACACCTGAGGGTTCAATTAACAGCTCAGGTGGAGGACATCTGCTATGGACCGAATGTGTCTCTCCCAAATTCATATAGGAAAGCCCTAATGTGATAAATTAGGAGGTGAGGCCTTTGGGAAGTAGTCAGGCCATAAAAGTGGAGCCCATGATAAATTATTGTCTTTGTAAAATGTGGAATAGAGTTAGCCCTCCTCTGTCTACCAACCAGGACGTGAGCTCTCACCTGACACCAGAACTGCCAGTTTCTTTTTTTAAAGTATATTTTACTGATTATGATATTACAGTTGTCCTAATTTTTCCCCTTTGCTCACCTCTGCCCAGTACCCTCCCCTCCCCTCCAGCAATCCCCCCTTTTAGCTCATGTCCGTGGGTCATGCATATAAATTCTTTGGCTTGTCCATTTCCTTTACCGTTCCTAACCTCCCCCTGTCTATTTTATACTACTACCAATTTATGCTTCTTAATCCATGTACCTTTTTACCCATTCTCCTCTATTCCCCTCCCAGCTGATAAGCCTCCTTGTGACCTCCATATCTATGATTCTGTTCCTGTTCTGGTTGTTTGCTTAGTGTGTTTTTGTTTTTGTTTTTAGATTCAGTTGCTGATAGTTGTGAGTTTATTGTCATTTTACTATTCATAGTTTTGATCTTCTCTTTTTCTTAAATGAGTCCCTTTAACATTTCACATAATAAGGGCTGGATGATGATGAACTCCTTTAATGTTACCTTGTCTGAGAAGCACTGTATCTGTCCCTCGATTCTAAATGATAGGTTTACTGGATAGAGTAATCTTGGATGTAGGTCCTTGCTTTTCATTACGTGAATATATCTTGCCAGTCCCTCCTTGCCTGCAAAGTTTCTTTTGAGAAATCAGCTGATAGGCATAGGGGAACTCCTTTGTAGGTAACTCTCTGTCTTTCTCTTGCTGTTTTTAAGATTCTCTCTTTATCTTTAACCTGTGGCATTTTAATTATGATGTGTCTTGGTGTGGCCCTCTTTGGTTCCAACTTGTTCAGGACTGTTTGTGCTTCCTGGGCTTGCATGTCTATTTCCTTCACCAAATTAGGGAAATTTTCTTTCATTATTTTTTCAAATAAGTTTTCAATTTCTTGCTCTTCCTCTTTTCCTTCTGGCATCCCTATTATTCAGGTGTTGAAACATTGAAAGTGTCCCAGAGGTTCCTAAGCCTCTCCTCATTTTTTAAAATTCTTGTTTCTTCATTCTGTTCTGGTTAAATGTCTATCTCTTCCTTTTGTTCCTAATTGTTGATTTGAGTCCCAGTTTCCTTCCTTTCATTGTTGGCTTCCTGTATATTTTTCTTTATTTCACTTTGCATAGCCTTCATGTCTTCCTTTGTGTCTGTACTCAATCATTTCTGTGAGCATCCTGATTACCAATGTTTTGAATTCTGCATCTGATAGGTTGGCTATCTCCTTGTTGCTTAGTTCTTTTTCTGGACTTTTGATCTGTTCTTTCATTTGGGCCATATTTCTTTGTCTTGGTGCACCTGTAATTTTTTAAGGGGAGGAGACTTCAGTATTTTCCAGGGTGGGACAACCCATGTTGCATGCGTTGTGGTGCTATATGTGGGAGAGGGGTCAGAGAGGGAACAATGCTACTTGCTTGGCTCTCACCCTTGCTTTCAGTAACTTCCCCTGCTTCCCACAAGTAGATTGTGCCCTTTAAGGTGCTTCCCTGGTGCTTATTCATGTGTAGGTGGACTTGTGTATATTCTAGGATCCTGTGGGTCCCTCTAACAGACTCTTCTGTGAGGCTGGGAGTTTCTCCTGCTACCACAACCCCTACAGATTTTTACATCCAGAGGCTTTAAAGCTTTAGTGTCCTGAACTGGAACCCTGGGTTGCATGATCTGTATTGCTCCCCAGTTGTCCTCCAAGCTTACCTGCACATGAATGTGGGACTACCCAGCCTGCCAGCCACTGCCTTGCCACTTGTCCTCTCCACCCCGGTTTCTAGTCTCTGCTCCTCCTACCAATCTGGATGAGTATTTCTTCTTTAACTTTGGTTGTTGGACTTCTCTATGGTTTGATTTTCTGGAAGTTCTGGTTGATTTTTGTTTTTAAATTGGTTTTTATCCTTCTTTTGGTTGTACAAGAAAGTAAACTATATCTCCCTATACCTCCATCTTGTCTAGAAGCCCCCAATTTCACCAGTAATTTTGTTGAACAATGTATTTATCATTTTGTTCCACTATCTTCTGCTATTTTCAGACACCTTCATAACTCCATCTTCCTGAAACTTTTTTCTTTCTTGAGCAAAGAACTGTTCCAGGTGCCTTTTGCAGTCTTCCAGGGAATTGAAATTTTTACCATTAAAACAATTTTTAAAAACTGAAATAAATGGAAATCTGAAGGTGCAATGCCTGGTGAATACAGAGGATGAATCAGAACTCCCCAATCAAACAGTGACTGTTTTTGTTTGGTCATCAAAGAAACATGTGGTTTTGCATTATCCTGATGGAAGATTATGTGTTTTCTGTTGACTAATTCTGGATGCTTTTCATCAAGTGCTGCTTTCGTTGGCCTAATGGGGAGGAGTACTTGTTGGAGTTCATCATTTGGTTTTCCAGAAGTAGTTCATAATAGGGGATTCCCTTCCAATCCCATTATAACCACATCATCATCTTCCTTGGATGAACACTGGCTTTTAGTGTGGTTCATTTTGCTTGCGCCACCATCTTCTCTATTCCACATTACTGCCACGTACCCACTTTTCATTGCTCATTGCAGTTTGTTTTAAAAATTGAGCATTTTGACATTTCAGTAGAGAATTGCGTGCAGAAATATGGTCAAGAAGGTTTTTTCATTTAACTTCTGTGGAACCCAAACATCAAAGCAATTAACATAACTAAACTGGTGAAAATTATTTCCAGGGCTTGATTTCAGTATTTTGAGTAAGTCATCTATGTCCCACATGGTATAACATTGATTGTTCTCAGTTCATCATCAATTTGATCGCTATCTACTTCAACTTGTCTACCTGATCGAGGAGCATTGTCCAGCAAGAAATCTTCAGCACAAAACTTCACAAATCACTTTTGACACATTTGATCAGTCACAGCACCTTCTTCATACACTGCACAAATCTTTTTGTGTTTGTGTTTCAGTTGCATTTTTACCTTTCCTGAAATAATAAAGCATAATATGCCAAAAATGTTTCTTATTTTCTTCCATCTTCAATATTAAAATGGCTACACAAAGATTCACCAATTTTGATAATTTTTTAAAGATTTTATTTATTTATTTTTAGAGAGGGAAGGGAGGGAGGGAGAGAGAGAGAGAAACATCAATGTGCAGTTGCTGGGGGCCATGGCCTGCAACCCAGGCATGTATCCTGACTGAGAATCGAACCTGCAACACTTTGGTTCACAGCTCACACTCAATCCACTGAGCTACGCCAGCCAGGGTGAGGTGAAAAATCTTATAAAGCCTTGAGCTGAACTTGGGTTAGGAGGGAGGGCAATGTGGACCAAGATAGAGACCAGCTGGCCATCTGGGTGATGACTGAAGGCCAAATAAGAAACAAAAATGTTTTATCTTTGTCAAAAGAAATCACCTGTATTCTAAGGAGTCTCCTCTTCCATGACGTTTAATCTTCAGAGTATTATGCCTGTAGGAAAAGCAGTTTCCCTAATTGACCCTCAATGGTCATGATATTGGATGACAACATTTTCACTCTGATTTCATAACAGGTTATTTGGATCAGTTTGTATTTGAAAGCAAACAGAACCCTCACTTATAGTGCACATTGCAAGATAAATATTTATGGATAGAGTGGAATGGGTTTATCTCCAGCCAGGCTCGCTCTGGTGCCCTATGCCACTAAACTAAGTCATCACATAGTTAAGGAAAGTTCCAGACAAAGGGAAAATTCTACATGTTTGGGTTTTGCTGAGCTCAAGACTATCTACAGTGTTTAGGGCACAAGAAAGAGTTATGCATTTTGCTTAGTATGTCGTTCCCTCAATGATCACATCCTTGTGTATTTTAGAACTCTAATCTTTGGTTTCTTATTTATTTACACTTTACACTTTAAAAAATTGTTTTATAGGATCTACTCAATGCACAAAAAATCTCATGAGATTTTCTTTTAAATGAGCCAGCAACTTTCCAAGAACCAGGAAGCTGCTAGTTGCCAAGAATAAATAAATGAACTCCAGAAGGTTCAAGTTTGGTTTAAAACTTTGTAAGGTTTAAGTAGGTTCTATATCTGGCTTAACTCCATGTCCTCATCTAAGACATAAACCACAGAGGGAATACTATTCCTGGCATGCAACTTTTTTCCCAATCATCAAATTTAATGAACACTTCCAATAATGATTAATTAGAAAACCTTATTAAAATAGTTATAATGCAATGACATAAGAAGGAATAGAGGGATTGCAGAAGAGCTCTTGCTTGAAAGTTAGGCAGCCTCAGGCTTGTTTTTGCTCCAAAATCTGCTGGAAAAAGTAAATCCTATTGGTGCCTTAGTTTCCTCATTTATGAAATAAAGAAGCAAGAGTATGTGGTCTCTAAAATTCTGTGGTGAAAATTCAAAATAACCCCTTGCCTAATTGTAGAAGCAAGTACTCTGGGCATTCAACATAGTTGATCAAAACTGGAATTAGATGATTGTGTTCATGTCCAACTATGAAGGATTTAGAAAAAAGTGAAAGTGGACTAGTGAAGGACCTGTTAAAAGAAAATATGTACTATAGAGAAAAAAGGCGGGGTGGGTGGTCAGGGATGTTCTAATCAGTTAGGGCTGCCATAACAAGATTCCATAGACTGGATGGCTTAAAGAAGAAACACTTATTTCTCACATTTCTGGGGGCTGGAAGTCTGAGATCCAGGTGCCAACATGGTGGGGTGATGGTGAGGACCCACTTCCTGGTTTGTAGATAGCTGTCTTCTCACTGTATCCTCACATTGCCAAGAGAATTATAAGGGCACCAGTCTCATAATGGGGACTGCAATCCCATGACTTCATTCAAACCCAAGTACCTCTCAAAGGCTCCATCTCCAAACAGCATCACATTGGGGATTAGGACCTTAACATGAACTGGGGGACATAAACCGTCAGTCTATAGCAAGGGGTGTGACAGATGCTGTTGGTACCTTACTCAGATCCCCTATACTGGATAGTGCACTCATCTCCTAAGTGCTGTGGGTGTTGGCTGTTAACATTTCTCCCCTGTACTCTTGCCTGGAGGAGGGCCCTTGATTGCTGGAAGCTGGAGATGTGGGAGGTTACAAGTCCTGCTCCTGAGGGGGCATCTTGGCCAATGGCTGACCAATGAGGGAGGCTAACAACCTAGCCCCTTTGCCTCTGGGTGCTTGATGCCCCAGGCCTCCCCAGGGATTAGATTGTGACTAGATTTCCCTGACATCCTTGCTTCTTCCTGCCCTTCCCCTGCCCTTTCCTGCTTCTCATACTCCTTACTCTCAAGCTTCTCCTGAGAGCATTTCCTGAACATATAACTTGCCCAAGAATCCCCATTTCAGATTTTACTTCTAGGGACCTGACCTAAAATGAGGGGAAGAAGAAAAATGAGCTGTGTGAGTAACTTGTTCATGTTACAAGAACCATGCCAGGCTCACATGTCCTGGGCCTGGTGCAGGCCATCATGATGGAGAGAGCAGAGGTGCAGGGCACTGAGAGCTCTGGACAACAGAGCTCTGTGGTCTGGGTAGGAATGTTATTCAGCCAGCCAGCTAGAAGCAATTCACAGAGAATTATTACTCTGAGGGCTTTGAATTGCAAGCAACTTCACTTGGGTAAATTCTGTTCATGTTGTAAGTTGACCAAGCTGAGACTTCGTACACTGAGGCCTCAGAGGCAGGCTGAGAATGGGAGGGGATGATGGGCAATATAGCAGGGAATGGGCAGCATCTGGTCTGCCCAGGAGATGTATGAATATAGGATTAAGGGATATGAGAAGGAGGTACAACCACATTTATCTCAAAAATCAGAGTAGACTTTCTGGAGATGGCATTTATTCCAGACTCTGACAGGATGTGTCTGATTTTAAAATGTGGAGACTAGATGGAAAAAAGAGTTTTATTTAAATGAACAACACACACGCGCGCGCACGCACACACACACACACACACACACAGTGGGGTGAAAGTAGGTTTATAGTTGTTCATATGAAAAATAATATAATAATTAATACATATAAAAAGAATAAATTCTGTTTCATGTACTCACAACTCTGTGTGTGTGTGTGTGTGTGTGTGTGTGTGTGTGTGTGTATTTTTTCTCTCCAGGAAACTATACCAAGGTACAATTTCCACCTTGGGCATGATTTACATGTTTGAGACTCCATATGGGGAATTGAAACGAAGATCTCCTGGGACTTAGAGTCCTAGGATCTGTTTCCCTCCTGCTGGAAGCTGTATGTCCCTAGTGAGCTGTCTCAGATACTTTCCAGGATGCACTCTCTTTTCTATAGGCCTATGTGATGGCACATATGACAGTAGGGAACTCACTTAGGGAGGGCTACAGACCTCAGTCCCCTTGGGCAAACCAGGGTGATGCTAAGTGTAGGGGAGAGATTGTGACAGCTCCCTCAAGATAAGGACCCAGGCTGAGCAAGGGCAGGAGAGAATGCCATGTGCCTGAAAGTCAGGAATTCTCAGGGGAGAAGAGAAAGCCAAGATGAGATGGCAGCTGGTGGTAGGCATCAACAGATGGTCTGCCTTGCTGCCAGGGATGGAGAAGCAACCACAGACAAAGACACCATCCTGGAGAGGGGACAGCCACACTGGCCCTTCTGTAGGAGTTCTTGGCCAAGCTGGATGGAGAAGCCTCTCGCCTTCTGCCAGGCAGAGGAATAAAGCGGGGGGGTGGGGGGGTGGGGGTAGGGGGGGTAATGTCATTCTCTGGCTTTCATCTCTAGAGAGTCAGGAAAAAAGATGGATGGATGGGGAATGGTAAGAGTTGTAATTGCTTTATGTCAAGGTCAAGAAAGGTGACTGTTGCACTAGAACACTTCAGATCGTCTTACAGGAAAGGTGACAGTGAAAATGAATAACCAGGGGCCAGTCTGAGCCACCAAGGAGAAGGGACTGGAGGCAGATTAAGTCAAACTAGCTGAAAGGTTATGTTAGCATTTCTTTCAGAGTGTGAGTTGCATAATTGGCTTAAGATACTATTCTGACTTTGTGCTTTACAGAATTTTAATATAGCAATGCCTTTTTGTGATTTCTTTTAGTATTTCTCCCAGTATTTTTAAGTTTAGAAAAGTATCCCTTTCAAGAGATTTAATTTTTATATTCTTCAAGTTTTGTATAATTTGAAAAATTAACTCTTCAAAATTTCTGTAATTGATTTTGGTACATAGAAGTGAGGACCTCATTTATGATTATTTTTATCTTTATTATATTTTTTCCATTACCATTTAGTCCACTTCCATCCCCACCCCCCAGCAATCACCACACTGTTGTCCATGTCCATGAGTCCTTTTTCCTTTTTGCTCAGTCCGTCCAAGGACCTCATTTAGAAAATAATCTATATCTCTCTTATTGATAAAAAAAGAAATTGGTGTTTTATTATTATACCACTTGTTAGAAAAATAAGGAAGGGTTGAAAGAAGAAAATAAATATGGTCTCACCTCTCAGAAATAATCATTTTTGGTATATTCCCTTTCGTTCTCTTGTCTACAGTTTTATTGATGGTGATGATATGATACATGCAAAATTATAGAGGCTAATTTTTATAATTGCAACTATTTTGATAGTAAATACATGCTCATTAGGGAAAGTTTGGAAAATATAAGAATTTATATAGCAGAAAATAAAATTCAGTCTTATATATTTCCATATAGTAATAACATAATATTTGTAACTATACTTTTATGTTTTTTATATCACTGGGGCCAAGCATTGTGAACACATATTAGCAGGCTCTCGGTAGAAAATAATATAAAGAGGGATACTGAAATGTATTTATATATGTAGCTAATCTACATCTTATCTATTTATATGGAATCTGTGCTTTATTGGTTTTCCCCAAATAGCATATTCAATACTCTCAGGTTGCTCAATATGATTTTCAACTACATTAGCTACATTTTCTTTCTTAAGGTGAATACATAGTATTGGTTGTGTTATTTTTTTTAATTTAAAAATGGTAGGCATCAAAATGTGTTTAGTTTCTTTTAACTTTTTATCTGGCAGTATTTTCAAATATATAAAAACAGAATAAGCAACACCCATATACACAGATGGACTTATTGGTAACATTTTAAACCTATTCATTTTAAACCATGTTCTCTTTTTAACTCTTTCTCGCTCTCTCTCCTGAACCATTTGATGGTCAGCTATATACATCATGGTTCTTTACCCCTAAATATGTTGGTATTTCATGAGAATAGAGGTACTCTCTTATATAACTGCAGTATAGTTATCAACATCATCTTACAACTTACAACATCATACATTTACAACTTACACTGATACAATAATTTTATCTGATCTACTGTCCATATTCTAATTTTATCAGTTGATCTGATAATGATAATGTCCTTTATGGCATTTTCCCTCTCCAGTGCAGAATCCAGTTTAGGCTGAGGTATTGCCTATAGCTGTTATATATATATATATATATATATCTCTTTAGTGTCTTTTAATTTAGCATATTTCACAGTCATTCTCTGATTTTTTATGACATTGACATTTCTTTTTATAATATATTTTATTGATTATGCTATTACGGTTGTCCCATTTTTTCTCTCTTTTATGTTCTTCCACCCTGTACTCCCCTCCCACCAGCATTCCCCCACCTCCCCCTGTGTATTTTGTACCTACCATTTATACTTCTTATTCTTTGTACCTTTCCCCCATCCTCTCCCGACCCCCTCCATGCTGATAACCCTCCATGTGATCTCCATTTCTGTGATTGTGTTCATGTTTTTGTGATTCTGATGTTTGCTTAGTTTGTTTTTGTCTTTGTTTTTTAAGTTGTTGATAGTTGTGAGTTTGTTGTCATTTTACTGTTTATATTTTTGATCATCATCTTTTTCTTAGATAAGTCCTTTAACATTTCATATGATAAGAGCTTGGTGATGATGAACTACTTTAACTTGACCTTACCTGGGAAGCACTTTATCTGCCTTTTAATTCTAAGTGATAGCTTTGCTGGATAGAGTAATATTGGATGTAGGTCCTTGCCTTTAATGACTTTGAATACTTCTTTCCAGCCCCTTCTTGCCTGCAAGGTTTCTTCTGAGAAATCACCTGATAGTCTTATGGGAACTCCTTTGTAGGTAACTGTCTCCTTTTCTTTTTCTGCTTTTAAGCTTCTCTTCTTATCTTTAATCTTGGGTAATATAATTATGATGTGCCTTGGTGTATGCTTCCTTGGGTCCAAATTCTTTGAGACTCTCTGAGCTTCCTGGACTTTCTGGGAGTCCATTTCCTTCACCAGATTGGGGAAGTTCTCCTTTATTTGTTCAAGTAAGTTTTCAATTCCTTGCTCTTCCTCTTCTCCTTCTGGCACCCCTATGATTCAGATGTTGGAATGTTTAAAGTTGTCCCAGAGGTTCCTAAGCCTCTCTTCTCTTTTTTTAATTCTTGTTTCTTCATTTTGTTCTGGTTGAATGTTTATTTCTTCCTTCTGCTCCAAACCATTGGTATGAGTTCCAGTTTCCTTCCCTTCACTGTTGTTTCCCTGTACATTTTCCTTTATTTCACTTTTCATAGCCTTAACTTTTTCCTCTATTGTGCAACCATACTCAACCAATTCTGTGAGCATCCAGATTACCCGTGCTTTGAACTCTGCATATGGTAGGTTGGCTTTCTCTTCATCACTTAGTTGTATTTTTTCTGGAGCTTTGATGTGTTCTTTTATTTGGGCCATATTTTTTTGTCTCAGCATACCCATTATGTAGTAAAGGGTGGAACCTTAGGTATTATCCAGGGCTGGGCAACCCACATTGCTGTGTTGTGGCACTGTATGTGGGGGAGGGGTCCAAGAGGGAATATTGCCACTTGCTCAGCTCTCAACTGGCTTTCAGTCACTTCCTCTGCTACCCACAAGCAAATATGGCCCTTCTGGTGCTGATTCTCAAGTGTGTGTGTGTGTGTGTGTGTGTGTGTGTGTGTGTACATTGTAGGACCCTGTGTATCTCTCCAATGAGCTCTCCTGTGAGGCTGGGAGTTTCTCCTGCCACCTCAACTCCCACTGGATTTTTTAGTCAGAGGTTTTGAGGCTTTATTGCTCTGTGCTGGCACCCTGGGTTCTGTGGTCTGTCTCGCTCCCCAGTTGTCCTCCCAGTTTATCCACATGCAAATGTGGGATTGTGAGTCCTCTCCACCCCAGTTGCCCATTTCTTCCTGTCCGACCTGTCTGGATGAATGTTTCTTCTTTAACTCCTTGATTGTCAGACTTCGGTAGAGTTCAATTTTCTGTCAGTTCTGCTTGTTTTTTATTTTTAAATTTGTTGTTGTCCTTCCTTTGGTTGTGCGAGGAGGCAAAGTGTATCTTGCCTCCATCTTGGCCAGAAGCCTCATTTCTTAAGAATGCCTTACCTCCCACCTATCTTCTTAACTAGAATGTTTCTCATTTAATCAAATGTTCATTTTTATTAAATTGAGGTTATACCTGCATGACCAGATTACTGTACTGGAGATCTGTGTCCTTTTCAGGGTCTCACATCTGGAAGCACATACTGTTCATCTGTCCCTCATAGTTGATGTTAATTTTAATTACTCTGTCAAGGTGTTACCCTATACCTCCCACTATAGAATTAGTTCCTTCCTCCACCCCCATGACTAATAATCGGCCTGTAGACAGACATGTTATGGCCACATAAATATCCTGCTTCTTATCAAAGTTTCTCCTAGAATTAGTATCCACCAATGATTATTGCCTGGTCAAATCTTATAATGATAATTATGTAATGATGACTTTATAATTCTAGAACTCCCTCCACATTCACCAGTTGGCCTTTGGCATTGAAGCAACCTCCATTCTTCCTCATTTATGTATTTATTTATGATTTGTTATTTATCAATTTCAGTATAGGCTCATAAACTCTTTCATTTCCATGGTTTATAACACATTAGTGTACCTGATTATTTTGGTGTTAAGATTGTTCCAGAAGTAGCCAGTGGGAGCCCCTCCAAGCTGGCCCCTGTGTCCTGGTGACATGTCCTTTCATTCTTTGAGTATTTCCTTACTTTATTTCATAACAAGCTCATCTTGTACCTACCCTGTCTTAGCCCTGGAATCAGCCATTTCTCTGAGGATCTAGGTGTTGTGTGCTTAGATTTAAGAGTTTTATAAGGCTTATTACAGAAATTGCAACTCATCACCCCATTCTGTTCATTTCTTTCTTCCCAGAAGCAAATATTCACCTCTAAATTACTAAATAACATGCTTCTATTGCTACTTCAAGATTTTTCACGTGCATGTATATTTTCCATTTCCTCATGCTCTCAATTTACTTATAAATTTGGTTAAATCATTATTCAGTGTTTAGATTGTTATGATAATGTAAATACTATTTATACCTGAACTGTGAGTGACCTATGATTATGAATATTTTTCTTTTCCTACATAAGGTTTAATTTGACCTGAAATTAACTGTCTGCATTTTCCTATTTGATTAGTGGTTGTATATTATTTTCTCTAATTTAACTCCAAAATCCTCTGTCAGTTCTCTAAATCTGCTCACAATATCTTCAGATGCATCAGAGGTGCCACTCATTTACATTTTCTGGAAATATCTGCCCTAATACCTTCTGACCTGCTGCAGTTTGGGCTGGTTGCAATGCAGGCATGATCTTGGTTTCCCTTCACCATCATCTTCAGGAGTGCTCTCATCTTTCTTGGATCCCTGTTCCCTCATACCCATCTCTTTCTATATTTAGTTTTTTTCTCTTTTTAAAATTTAGTCTTTATTATATTTTTTTCATTACCACTTATTCCCCTTTACTCCCCTCCCTCCAGCAATCACCACACTGTTGTCCATGAGTCCTTTCTCCTTTTACTCAACCCATCTACCCCCTGAAGTTCCCCATCCCACTAGCTGTCATCAGCTCTCCATCTATGAGTCTGCCCCAATTTGCTTGTTAGTTCAGTTCATTCATTAGAGCCCACATATGAGTGAGATCATACGGTATTTGTCTTTCTCTGACTGGCTTATTTCACTTAGCATAATGTTTTCCAGGTCCATCTATACTGTTGCAAAGGGTAAAATTTTCTTCTTTTATGGCCAAGTAGCATTCATTGTGTAAATGTCCCATAGTTGTTTTAGAACATAAGCACCCGAATGTTTATTGCAGCATTATTTATAATTGCCAAGATATGGAAGCAGAGCAAGTGTCCATCAATAGTCTTTTCTTTTGTTGAATCACAACCTCTAGTATTTGCCTAAAAAAACAAACATGGGAAGACCTGGCACTTCTGAAAATGTTTTTATTATAACCTCACCATTAATTGACAACTTGATGTGATTTAGAAATTGAAGTCAGATACAATTTTCCCTCAGAATTTTGAAAGAATTATTCCCTTTTAGTTTCTAATGTTGCAATCAAGAGGCCTAAAGCAATTCTTGTTCTTGATTGTTTGTATGAAAACTTTCTTTCCCCTTTCTGAAAAATCTGTTTCTAGTTTTTTGTTTTTTTTTGTTTTTTAAAATTTATTTCTAGGTATTTTTTTTAAGGATTTTATTTATTTATTTTTAGGGAGGGAAGAGAGGGGGAGAGAGAGAGAGAGAGAGAGAGAGAGAGAGAGATCAATGTGTGGTTGCTGGGGGTTCTGGCCTGCAACCCAGGAATGTACCCTGGCTGGGAATAGAACCTGGGACACTTTGGTTCCCAGCCCGCACTCAATCCACTGAGCTATGCCAGCCAGGGCTTGTTTTTAGTTTTTTAAACTTCATCATGACATGCCTTGGCGTGGGTTTATTTTCATTCATTAGACACTCAACTGAGTCTTTTGATGTGGAAATACCTATCCTTTAGTTCTGGAAAATTTTCTTGAATTATTTCTTCGATGATTTCCTCCTCTCTGTTTCCTTTCTACTTTCTTGGTGGAACTCCTATAATCACGTGAGGACCTTCTAAATCGAGTCTTAACTTTTTTTTTTCTTCTTTTTCATCTAGTTAGGTTTCCCCTTTCCCAGTTTTTGGAAGATTTTCTTATGGTTTTCCAATATTCCTAGTCAGTTAAAAGTTTTTTGCTCTTGTATTTTTAATTTACAAGAGTTCTTCTTTTGGTCTCTGACTTTTTTTTTTACTATAGCAACCACTCTTGTTTTTACATAAAATGTCATTTTTAAAGTAAAACTATCTCTGAGGATATTAATGTTAAGTTTTCATTTTTTAATGTTACTTTTGTCCATATACAGTCTTTGTTTCCTTTAACTTGCCTCCTCTGTTTGCTTCTCATGGCCTTTATCTTCCTTGGCAGAGAGCCAAGGATCACTGAACATATTTTATTTTATTTTATTTTATTTTATTTTATTTTATTTAACTTTATTTTTTGTTATTTTTCTTTTTCATTGACTTTATTGGGGTGACATTGGTTAATAAGATTATATAGTTTTTAGGTGCACAATTCTATAATACATCATCTGTTTATTGAATTGTGTTCATCATCCCAAGTGAAGCCTCTTTCCATCACCATTTATTTCACCTTTACTCTCTTCTATCTCCTCCAACCACTTCCCCTCTGGTAATCACCATACTGTCGGCTGTGTCTATGAGATTTTTTTTCTTAATCCCTTCACCATTTTCACTCAGCCTCCCAACCCTCCTTCTCTCTGACAGCAATCGGCTGTTCTCTATCTATGAGTCTGTTGCTATTTTGTTTGTTAGCTTATTTTGTTCATTAGATTCCACATATGAGTGAAATCACATGGTACTTGTCTTTTTCTGGCTGGCTTATTTTATTTAGCATAATGCTCTCCAGATCCATCCATGCTGTTGCAAAGGGTAAGATTTTCTTCTTTTTATGGCCAAGTAGTATTCCATTGTGTAAATGTACCACATTTTTTTAATCCACTTACCTACTGATGGATACTGAGGCTGCTTGCAAATTTTGGCTATTGTAAACATGTGGGTTTCCTTTTCTCCACATCCTCTCCAACACTTGTTGTTTGTTTTATTAATGAATGTCATTTTGGTAGGTGTGAGGTGATATCTCATTGTGGTTTTAATTGGTATTTCTCTGATGATTAATGGCATTGAGCATCTTCTCATATGCTTATGGGCCTTCTGTATGACCTCTTTGGAGAAGTGTCTATTCAGGTCCTTTGCCCATTTTTTAAATTGGATTGTTTGATGGGGTTGTGTGTGTGTGTGTGTGTGTGTGTGGTGAATTTTGTAAGTTCTTTGTAAATTTTGGATATTAACTCATGATTATATGTATCAGCAAACATGTTTCATTCAGTGGTTTGTCTTTTTATTTTGTTGTTGGTTTCCTTTGTTGTGCATAAACTTTTTAGTTTGATGTAGTCCCATTTATTTATTCTTTCTTTTGTTTCTCTTGCCCAAGGAGATATATCAGAAAACATATTGCTATGAGAAATGTCCAAGATTTTACTTCCTATGCTTTCTAGAATTTTTATGGTTTTGAGTCTAATATTTAAGTTTTTAATACATTTTGAGTTTATTCTTGTGTATGGTATTAAAAGTGGTCTAGTTTTACTTTTTGCATATATCTGTTTAATATTTTCACCACCATTTATTAAAGAGACTGTCTTTTCTCCATTGTATGTTCTTGCCTTGTTTGTCAAATATTAACTGATCATAAAAGTGTGGGTTTATTTCTGGGCCCTCTGTTCTGTAACACTGATCTATATGTCTGTGTTTATGTCAGTTCCATGCTGTTTTGATTACATTGGCCTTGTAGTATAGTTTGGTATCAGATAGCACGATTCCTCCAACTTTGTTTTTATTTCTCATGATCATTGTTGGTATTCGGGGTCTTTTGTGGTTACATATACATAGTTGGAGTATTTGTTCTAGTTCTATGAAATACACTATTGATATCTTGATAGGAATTGTGTTGAATCTATAGATTGCTTTCAGTAGTATAGACATTTTAATGATGTTAATTGTTCCTATCTCTGAATGCAGTATATGCTTCCACTTATTTGTATTATTTTCAGTTTCTTTCTTCAGTGTCTTATAATTTTCCAAGTACAAGTCTTTTACATCCTTGTTTAAATTTATTCCTAGGTATGTTATTCTTTTTGCAGCAATTGTAAATGGGATTGTTTTCTCAGTTTCCCTTTCTGATAGTTTATTACTAGTGTATAAAATGCAACTGATTTCTAAATATTTATTTTATATCCTGCTACTTTGCTGAATTTATTTATTAATTATCATAGTTTCTTGGTGGAATCTTTAGGGTTCTCTATACACAGTATCATGTCATCTGCAAATAATGATGGTTTTATACTTCCTTTCTAATTTTGATGCCTTTTATTTCTTCTTGTCTGATTGCTTTGGCTAGGACTTCCAGTACTACATTGAATAAGATTGGTAAAAGTTGATATCCCTGTCTTGTTCCTGATCTTAAAGGAAATGTTTGTAGTATTTGCCAGTTGAGTATGATGTTGGGTTTGTCATATATAGCCTTTATTACATTGAGGTATGTCCCTTTATTCCCACTTTGCTGAGAGTTTTTATATAAATGAGTGGTGGATTTTATCAAATGCTTTTTCTGCATCTATGGATATGATCATGTGATTGTATCCTTTATATTGTTTATATTGTATATTATGCTTATTGATTTGTGGATATTGTACCAACCTTGCATTCCCAGAATAAATCCCACTTGATCCTGGTGTATGATCTTTTTGATTCATTGCTGTATTTGGTTTGCTAATATTTTGTTGAGGATTTTAGCATCTATGTTCATTGGGAATATTAACCTATAATTTTCTTTCTTGCTAGTGTCTTTACTACCTGGTTTTGGAGTTAGGATAATGCTTGTCTCATAAAATGAGCTTGGGAGTCTTCCCTCCTCTTGAACTTTTTGAGGACAGGTGCTAGCTCTTTTTTGAATGTTTGGTAAAATTCACTTGTGAAGCCATTTGGTCTGGGACTTTTGTCTGATGGAAGTGTTTTGATTACTGCTTCAATTTCACTAGTTTTAATCTGTCTGTTCAGAATCTCTGATTCTTCTTGATTCAGTTTTGGAAGATTGTATGTTTACAGGAATTTATCCATTTCTTACATATTTTCCAATTTGTTTGCAGATTGTTGTTTATATATTTTCTTGCAGTCCTTTGCATTATTTTGTGTTCATCATTTCTTCCCTTTTACTTCTGATTTTACTTAATTGGGTCATATTTTTCTTGATGAGTCTGGTTTAAAATGTCAATTTTGTTTATCTTTTTAAAGAACTAGCTTTTGGTTTCATTGATCTTTTGTATTTTTTTCCATGTCCCCCATTCACAATACAGACTAGGCAGAGGGCTTGGGCTAAGGTGTATATGGGGTGGGTTTACTCTGCCTCTTCTTTCTTGATCTTTTGTATTTTTTAAAGACTCTATTTTGTTTATTTCTGCTCTCATCTTTATTATTTACTTCTTTCTTCTTACTTTGAACTTCATTTTTTTAGTTCCTTTAAATGTAAAGTTATATTGTTTATTTGAGATATTCTTATTTCTTAAGATAGCCTTTTAATACTATGAATTTTCCTCTTAGGACTATTTCTGCTGTGTCCCATTGATTTTGGATTTGTGTCCTCATTTTCATTAGTTTCAGACACTTTTTGATTTCTTCCTTGATTTTTCTTCTCTTTCTCCTCCTTATCCTTCTTCTCTGTTTTCTTCTAGGCTCTTTAACACTTCCTATAATACCAGTTTGGTGGTAACAAACTCATTTAGCTTTTTCTTGTCTCAGAAGCTATTTATTTCTCCTTTAATTTTAAATGATAGCCTTCCTGGGTAAAATAATCTTGGTTGTAGGTCCTTACTTTTCATCACTTTGAATATTTCATGCCAACCCCTTCTGTCCTGAAATGTTTCTATTGAGAAATCATCTGACAGTCATATGGGAGCTCCCCTGTAGGTAACTAACTGTGTTTCTTCCACTGCTTTTAAGATTCCCTCTTTGTCCTGGCTGGTGTAGCTCAGTAGATTGAGCTCTGGCCTGCAAAACAAAGGGTCTCTGGTTTGATTCCCAGTCAGGGCACAGCCTGAGTTGTGAGTCAGGTCCCCAGTGGATGATACATGAGAAGCAACCACACATTGATGTTTCTCTCCCTCTCTTTCTTCTTCCTTTCCTCCCTCTCTAAAAATAAATAAATAAAATCTTTAAAACAAAGTTCTCTCTTTGTCTTTAACTGTTGCCATTTTAATTATGATCTATCTTGGTGTGGGCTTCTTTGGATCTATCTTGTTTGGGACTCTGTGCTTCCTGGACTTGTGAGTCTTTTTCTTTCAACATATTAGGGATGTTTTTGTTCATTATTTCTTTAAATAGATTCTCAATCTCTTGCTCTCTTTCTTCTCCTTCTGGTATCCCTATGATGTGGATGTTGTTATGCCTCATGTTGTCACAAAGAATTCTTAAACTATCCTCATTTAAAAAATTATTTTTTAATTTTTGCTTCTCTGATTAAGTCATTTTTCTTTTACCTTGTCTTGCAAATGCTGATTTGATCCTCTGCTTTATCTACCCTACTGTTTATTCCTTTCAGTGTATTCTTCATTTCAGATATTGTGTTAATTTCTGACAGGTCATTTTTTATGTTTTCTTTCTATATGCCTTTTCAAACTTTTGAGCATCATTATAACCATTACTTAGAACTATATATCTGGTAAATTGCTTGCCTCCATTTAGCTCCTTTTCTCTTATACTTCCTCCTGTTCTTTCATTTGCAGCCTGTTTCTTCCTTTCCCCATTTTGACTGCCTCTTTGTGTCTGTTTCTATGTATTACATAGATCTGCTATGACTCGCAGTCTTCATGGGATGGCCTTATGTAGTAGGCTTCCTTTGGGATCCAGTAGTGCACTCTCCTGGTCACCTGAGCTGGGTGCTCCAGGAATGTTCCTTGTGTTGGTTATGTGTCCCTTCCTGTTATACTTGAGTCTCAATTGCTATTGGCTCATTTATTCATTGGATTGACCCTCAGGCTGGCTGACTATGAGGCTGAACCCCAATCATGGCATGTGAGCTGCTGTACAGATGCTGACCACATGAAGTGAAATTTGCCTCAGCAGGGTTAGGTGTCTGCCCAGATCTCCCTTTGGATATGCTACTTGTGAAGCTTATTGATTCTGCTCCATTTTTGTATGAAGCTGGCCACTGTGTGTATTGGTTCTGGGCCTCTTGGAAGGGACTCTGGTTCAGACCAGTGTCAGATGCTGTCTGTGACTGGCCCTGGGCAACCTGTTTGGAGCAACAAGTGAAGGATCACTGAACATTTGAGAAAAACACTTAATATAGGAGATAGGCCAAGTAAAGTTTTGTCTAGGCAATGAAAATAGGGCAGTCAGGTTACATCTATGGGTGGGATAAATATTAAACAATTGGCTACATAATTAATCATTGTAATTACAATTGTGATTAGAATTTCAGAGAAAACAATTAGCTCAAGGAGCAAAAGAATGGGGCAGTGGTGCTGGTGATGGTTCTAGGATAGCCCCCCTTGAAGAATTGGTGTTTAAGTTGAGCTCTGAAAGATTAGAATAAATAAGCTAGAAGAGAAGGAGAGTATGAACATTCCAGGAGTAGAGAAGAACATATACCAAGTCCCTTGGGCAGTAGGGAACATGGTGGGCTTGAGGGTACTATGAAGAGTTGATGTGGCTGGATGATGGAGGAGAGAAACAAGAAGAGGTAAGGTTGTGTTCATTGTTGAAACCCCAGTATGTGGCAGAATAGGGGCTCTGTAAATGGTTGTTTAGTGGATAAAAGAAAGCAGTTGTATCTGGTCTGTAAGGAAGTGCCTGATAGCAGGTATGGGGTTTGCCCTCAGCTTTTTCTTCTCCTCACATTTTCACCAGTGACTAGAGTGAGAATGTAGAAGCCATGTTCAGCTGACCAGGGCACAAGAAGAGGGTCAAAGTCAGAGAGGGGTTAAATGTGGTACCAACAATATTTGGCTACACTAATGGGAAGAGGCCTGGAAATGTTTCATGAGGGACAGCTTTAGTGGCAGGTCTGACAGAGTGGCCGGGGGGAGGTACCCCAGCAAGCAGCAAGGATGGAGGCAAGGTCTCAGATAACAGAACAATGTGAAGAAAACTTGAGAGGCTCAGGTGTGGGAGTCCTGCTGGACTGCAAGCCCAGAGTTGTGCAGTAGGGAAGCTGGATGATGAGGTGGGCAAGGCAGCATCTCAGCTTCTCTGGGTCTAGGAGAGCATACCCAAGACTAGATATGCCCCCTTCCTGGAGCCCATCAGGGTGAGCCCGGGTCGGCTTTCTCCATCCATCTCTGAGATCCACTGCTTTTCATATTCTAGGACTGGGTAAAAGGCAACTGCTATGGCTTTGGTTTTTGGGAGGTGAAGAAAAATGGCCAAGCTGGGAAAGCTCCAGATCCTCAAATGCAGGCTTCACCTCCCACTGTTTCCCAGTGAACCTGAGAAAAAATCTGCCCCATCTCATTGCTCAGATCTCATTAGAACTGAGACCTAGTAAAAACTCTTTTCCCAAAGCCTTGCTGAACCAGAACAAGGGAAAAGAGAAACTACTGCAATCATGACTGCAGGCCCTTAGTTTTTATAAACATCTGTGTCTGCAGAGCTAGGGTCATTCACTCAACAAACATTTTCCAAGTGCCTTCTATGTGCCACACACATTGGCTGGTATCAGGCAGTTCAGCTATTCTTGTGCTGCTGAGAAATGCTCCACATGGCCCCATTCAAGACAGGAAGTATCCCATAGAGCAGTCTCTGAGGAAGTGGCTTGGCTGCTCTGAGTACCCAGAAGTCTTTGGCATTCCCTCTTAGAGGGAGGGGTCAGTGAGGCTTCCTCAGAGACTAAGAAGCTGTGAGGCCGCAGCTCCCCTGGAACAGGCTAAAGTGCACAAACTCAGATGGATTAGGAGTGTAAATTGAACAATTCGACTTGGCTTGCACAGGACAATAAAGATCTGCAAACACTCAGCTCCGTATTGAACCCAAGGCAGAGTGATTAATTCATTATTCGCTTTCCAGCCTGGAAGGGAAAGCATGTATGAGCACAGTCATAAATCATGCCATTTACGAGCCTAGCAATGAGAAAATCAGCTGGCAATAGGGGGACGCTCTGCAGGCAGCAATAGCCACTGAAGAGCTGGCCTGTCAAAGCCAGTCAGCCTGCTCTCTGGAGATGCACCAGTTGGCTAGTCATTCAGCCTCCTAGCCAGGGCGGCCAGCCTCTTGACCACCCGGCTTGATGCTTCCTGGCTAGACTACAAGGAAACAAACTGTACTCCACCCAGGAGGAGGGCTTCTGTGACCTGAGGTAGCCTCTCTCTTAAGTGGACAGAATACTAGGAATAGCACTAGGACCTGTCCAAAGGCTTCTTATGGTCCAAACGGGATAAATCACTACCTGCTCACTTCCCTGGGATATTCTGGGTTGCAGGTCCTTCTGGCCCAGCCAGAGGGCCAGGCTTGTGTCTGCTCAGCATCCTCCAACCAGTGTGCCTGGATGTCATCAGCTGCCAATCCTGAGCCACGGCCTCACCCTCCAATTTCTGTTGCCTTCAGGGCAGAGCCCTTGGGGTCCCAGAATTTCATTTAGAGTTGAAAGGCACCATCCAGAATAGGAAATCCCTGTCAGGTGGCCTTTTAGCCCCTATTGGGATACAATATAGTTCTTCAAATATTTGACAGTTCTTTCTTTCCCAGGTAAAACAACTTCAATCTCCTCAACTATTACTCATAGTTCTAAATTTCCAGACATCTTCATGTCCTGACATTTTGTTATTGACTATTTCTCACTATGTATTTACTCTTCTTTTACCTTTTAAAAATATATTTTATTGATTATGCTATTACAGTTGTTCCATTTTCCCCCCTTCACTCCTCTCCATCCTGCACACTCCCTCCCACCCACATTCCCCCCATTTAGTTCATGTCCATGGGTCATATTTATAAGCTCTTTAGCTTTTACATTTCCCATACTATTCTTACCCTCTCCCTGTCCATTTTCTACCTACCATCTATGCTACTTATTCTCTCTACCTTTCCCCCCCTCTCTCCTCCTCTCACTCTTGTGTTGCTAACCCTCCATGTGATCTCCATTTCTGTGGTTCTGTTCCTGCTCTAGTTGTTTGCTTAGTTTGTTTTTGTTTTGTTTTTGTTTTAGGTGTGGTTGTTAATAATTGTGAATTTGCTGTCATTTTACTGTACATGTTTTTTATCTTCTTTTTCTTAGATAAATCCCTTTAACATTTCATATAATAAGGGCTTGATGATGATGAGCTCCTTTAACTTGTTCTTACCTGGGAAGCACTGTATCTACCCTTCCATTATAAATGAAAGCTTTGCTGGATAGAGCAATCTGGGATATCAGTCCTTGCCTTTCATGACTTGGAATACTTCTTTCCAGCCCCTTCTTGCCTATAAGGTCTCTTTTGAGAAATCAGCTGACAGTCTGATGGGAGCTCCTCTGTAGGTAACTGCACCCTTGTCTCTTGCTGCTTCTGATTCTCTTCTTCATTTTAATCTTGGGTAATGTAATTATGATGTGCCTTGGTGTGTTCCTCCTTGGGTCCAAGTTCTTTGGGACTCTCTGAGCTTCCTGGTCTTCCTGGAAGTCTATTTCCTTTGCCAGATTGGGGAAGTTCTCCTTTATTATTTGTTCAATTATCTTTTCCACTTGTTGCTCTTCCTCTTCTCCTTCTGGTACCCCTATAATTCAGATGTTGGAACATTTAAGGATGTCCTGGAGGTTCATAAGACTCTCCTCATTTTTTTGAATTCTTGTTTCTTCATTCTTTTCTTGTTGGATGTTTCTTTCTTCCTTCTGGTTCACATCATTGATTTGAGTTCCAGTTTCCTTCCCATCACTATTGGTTCTTTGTGCATTTTCCTTTATTTCCCTTAGCCTAGCCTTCATTTTTTCACCTAATTTGTGACCAAATTCAACCAATTCTGTGAGCATCCTGATTACCAGTGTTTTGAACTGTGCACCTGATAGGTTGGCTATCTCTTCATTGCTTAGTTGTATTTTTTCTGGAGCTCTGATCTATTCTTTCATTTGGGCCATTTTTTTTTGTCTTGACATGCCTGTTACATAGTGAGGGGTGAGCCTTAGGTGTTCATCCAGGTGGGGCAACCCAGGTTGCTGGGTTGTAGCTCTGTATGTGGGGCAGGGGTCTGAGAGGGAACAATGGCACTTGCTCTACTCTCTTCTGGGTTTCAGTCCCTTCTCCTGCTTCCCCAAGCAAATTGGGCCCTTCTGGTGCTGATCCCCAGGCGGGTGGGTTTATGTACATTTTAGGGCCCTGTGGGTCTCTCCAATGAACTCTCTTGTGAGGCTGGAAGTTCCTCCAGGCCCCTTAACCCCACAGGTGTTTTCAATTGGTGTTTTGAGGCTTTATTTACCTGCATTGGGACCCTGGGTTGCATGGTCTGTCTTGCTCCCCAAGTTTTTCCTGGTTTATCTGCACATGAATGTGGGACTTCCTGGTCTACCAGCTGTCTTGTGCACCATGTCCCTCCACAATCTGCCACCTTGCTGGGTCTGCCCACTGCCGCCGCCTGCGCACGTCTGGAGTCTGCCAGCTGCTACCTTGCACACCCGGGGTCCACCAGCCACTGCTATTTTTGCCATGATCCCTGTTCACTCAGCTTTCCAACTCCACTCCTCCTACGGGCCTGGATGAATGTGACTACTTTAACTCCTTGGTTGTTGGACTTCCATACAGTTCAATTTTCTGTCAGTTCTGGTTGTTTTTTGTTTCTAAACTGTTGCTGTCCCTATTTTGGTTGTGTGAGGAGGAACACTACGTCTATCTATGCCTCCATCTTGGCCAGAAGTCCCTGCATTTACTCTTAAAACCCTAAACTCCCACAACAGGATGCACCTCCTGTGTATTTTTATTTTGAGAGTAACAATAACATAAAGACTATTATGTATCAGGGACTTTACACATATTATTTCATTCAACTCCTACCTGGTGAAGTAGTTATTAGTTCTAGTTTACAGATGAGGACACTGAAGCCTAAAGAGGTAAAACAGCTGTCAGGATTCAATTCTTGGTCAGTCAGACTGTGTTTTTGATCTTTCTGACATGCCATCTTACTCACCCAGAGCCTAGTTGCTTTATTAGCTAAAATGCTAGAGACATCTATTTCAGGGCCTGCCAAACTTGGGGGCTTTCTTCCTTGAAGCCAAGATGAACTTTGAGCTTTGAGAGACTGGGCAAGCCCTTTAATCTATACCAAATGCAACATCAAAGACAGAGAGAAGGAGAAGGAGGAAGGAGAAGGAAGAGGGAGTAGGAAGAAAGAGGAGGACGAAGGACAATACAAGCATTATCCATACTGCTTTTCACTCTCTGTTTGAGCTGAGCAACTCTTCCAGAAAAGGTAGAGAGAATACTTATTTCTTTCATTCTTCTTTCTAGAACAGATATTATGGCCTAGGAGGAAATCTGTTTATTCCTCTTGCCTGCCTTTTTCTGGACACAAAAAAACACAATTCTCCCTACTCTATTTATGGAGCAAAAGAGAAAGCAAATAGGATTCCTTAACCAAAGTGTCTCTAACAAAGGGATTAGTGCTCATTCTCCTCAGGGTTTCCAGGCAGATATCTTATAGGGGGAGCACAGTGACTCAGCCTACCTTGCCCAAGAACAATGGACATAATATAGTAATATTTTTCCTTCTCCTAAGCAAGAAAAAGATGTTACATGGCCAGAAGGGGGCGGTCTAGGCTTCAGTTGGGGATTTTACCAAGCAACTGCCCATAGCACCATTATACATGTATCAACAAAGCATCAAGTGAGTATTTACAGAGGAATATTCTGATTTTCCTTACATGTGGGCTACATTGGGTGTCATGGTTATGGAGGAAGGACTGGGAACTGGACTGCTGCTTATACAAGTTTCCTTCTTCCTGGGAGAAGTTGGGTGACCTGACTGGGCATCAAGGTAGGGCTTGTAGAGCCTGCTCCCTGAGCTCATCAAGCCAAGTAGCAAATCAAGTCAACCTGAGAGATGATTCAAGGGATTCAACCACTACATTACCATGGCAACCTAAAGGAAGTTATAGTTACTCAAAGCCTGCCCAAGGAGCTAAGATTGCTCCAATCATTCATTAGGATCAGCATGGGGTGTGGGTGGGTGAGAACTGTCCATTTTGGCAAGGGCATGGAGACTGAGGAAAACCTAGGGAAAAGTGCTTGTGGCTCAAGCCCAGGTGCAAATATCCACAATTATTTTACCTGAACCCAGGACACCATGTGCTGATGTATGTGTGTTTGGGATGCATCACCCAGAATGAACTTACCAATTAGATGTTAGGAAACTTCAATGTTTTTTTTAAATATATTTTATTGATTATGCTATTACGGATGCCCCATTTCTCCCCTTCTCTCCCCTCCACCCTATACCCCCCTCCCACCCATGTTCCCCCCCTTTAGTTCATGTCCATGTGTCATACTTATGAGTTCTTTAGCTTCTACATTTCCCATACTATTCTTGCCCTCCCCCTATCTATTTTCAACCTACATTCTATGCTACTTATTCTCTATACCTCTTCCCCCTCTCCTCCTCCCACCCCCCCCCCTGCTGCTAGCCCTCCATGTGCCCTCCATTTCTGTGGTTCTGTTCCTGTTCTAGTTGTTTGCTTAGTTTCTTTTGGTTTTGCTTTAGGTGTGGTTGTTAATAATTGTGAGTTTGCTGTCCTTTTACTATACATGTCTTTTCTTTATCTTCTTTTCTTAGATAAGTCCCTTTAGCATTTCATAAAATAAGGGCTCGGTGATGATGAACTCCTTTAACTTGACCTTATCTGAAAAACACTTTATCTCCCCTTCCATTCTAAATGAGAACTTTGCTGAATAGAGCAATCTGGGATGTAGGTCCTTGTCTTTCATGACTTGGAATATTTCTTTCCAGCCCCTTCTTGCCTGTAAGGTCTCTTTGGAGAAATCAGCTGACAGTCTGATGGGAACTCCTTTGTAGGTGACTGTCCCCTTATCTCTTGCTGCTTCTAGGATTCTCTCCTTTGTTTTTACCTTGGGTAATGTAATTATGATGTGCCTTGGTGTGTTTCTTCTTGGGTCCAACTTCTTTGGGGCTCTCTGAGCTTCTTGGATTTCTTGGAAGACTGTTCCCTTTGCCAGATTGGGGAAATTCTCCTTTATTATTTGTTCAAATATGTGCTCAATTTGTTGCTTTTCTCCTTCCCATTCTGGTACCCCTATTATTCGGATGTTGGAACGTTTAAAGGTGTCCTGGATGCTTTTAAGCTTTTCCTTGATTTTTTGAATTCTTATTTCATCATGCTTTCCTGCTTGGTTGATTCTATCTTCCTTCTGGTTCACTATATTGTTTTGAGACTCAGATTCCTTCCTTTCACTATTGGCTCTCCTCTGCGTATCTTCCTGCATCTCTTTTATGGTAACCTGCATCCTTTCATCTAAATTGCGCCCAAAATCAACCAATTCCGTGAGCTTTCTGATAACCAGTGTTTTGAACTGTGCATCTGATAGATTGGCTATTTCTTAGTCGCTCAAAAGGATGAGTCCTGGGGGACTGATCTGTTCTGTTGGAAACATGTCTTATGTCTTTCCCTGTCTCTCCTTTTTTTTTTTTCCAGTCTGGTCACTCCTGTTATGGTGGGGGGCGGAGCCTTAGGTGTTCACCGGGGCTGGGCACCCCAGTTGCTAGATTGTGATGTTATATGTGGGGGCAGGGGTGGGAGCGGGGACGGGAGGGAACAATGGCGGTAGTTCCGTTCTCCTGGGCTCAGACCCTTCTTTGGGATCCTGGGCTGTGAGCTCTGCCCTGGTCCACAATCGCTGCCTCACTGGGTCCGCCAGCCGCAGCTTGCGTACTCAGGGATCACCGCTGCGTTCTCGCGCCCCGGATGGCTGTCGCGCTGATTTCATACCAAATTTTCCCCGACCTCCGCGCGCCGCCGACCCACGCCAGCCCAGCACCCGCCCGGCTCATCGTCTCCTACCAGTCTGGATGTACGGGTCTACTTCAACTTCTTGGCTGTCCAACTTCCATTCAGATAAATCCTCTATCAGTTCTGAGTGTTATTCTATCTGTAAATTATTGTTGTTCTAATCTTGGTTGTGCGAGGAGGTACGGTGCGTCCACCTATTCCTCCATCTTGCCGGAAGTCCGGAAACTTCAATGTTAATGGAGTAGAGTATGCTAGGAGATTTAGCACACATCTGCTATTCACATGAAGTGAGCTCCTTAAATATGTACCAACCTGAATATGTGGTAATTTCCCTTTAAAATTCAAACATATCTCCCAAAGTTGTAAAAACTTAACTAAACTGCAAACCAGAGGTAAAAGCTTTCAAACTTGGTGTGTTTCTGAGTGGAAGCTTATGTGAATTATAAAAAATTTTAAACACTAATTTAGTAAGAGCTTAATTTACATATAATAAAATGCAAAAATCTTAAGAGTGGAGCTGGATAACTTTTGGAATGTGTGGCCACTTCCTAGATCAAGACATAGAACACTCCTACCCCAGGAAATTCCTCTGTGCTTCTTCCCAGTCAGTCCCTACTCCTGGATAAGAACCATACCAATTCTTTTACCATATTTTAAGTTTTGCCTATTCTTGAGCTTCATATAAATGGAATCATATCTATACGTTCCCTGGCTTGTTTTGCTAAATGTAACATTTTTTAGGTTGGTCCATGTTGTTGCATGTGTCAGTAGTCATGTCCTGTCTGTTGTTGATGAGTGATCCATTGTATAAATGTAACAAACTTGTTTGTTTATCTGTTGATGGCCATTTGTCTGATTTCCAGTGTTTGGTTCTTTGCCAGTCTGATAAAAAAGTGGCATTTTATTTTATTTTTTTAAAAATTATGACTGAGGTTGAAAAACTTTACCCACATTTATAATGTTTATGAGCCATATCTACTTCTTCACCTGTGACTTGGCTGTTCATATCCTTTGTAAAACACAGTTAGAAAAAGTGTGGTTTGATGGAGGACCTAATAAAATGTAGCAAAATATCTGAGACCAATACAATAATCATTATAGTAATAGTCATACTAACATAATAATCAACACCACACAGAGAAAATCTGTTTAATCAGAGAGGGATATTGAAATTTTTAAGCATTTCTTGTCCATTGAGTTACAAAAATATCAAATTGTAGGAAATATTCACAGGTAATTATTAATATGTTTTACTGTTATAGAACATTTAAAGTTGATTATTGGTTCATGTGTAAGGTGAACTTCCACTGTAATCTCTTTGCTTCAATAATTGTAACATTTACTATATAAAATGAAGGATGTGTGTCCCATAACAAATAAATAAAACTGGGACTTCTGGCCAAGATGGAGGTGCAGGTAGATACATTTTGCCTCTTTGCACAACCAAAAGAAGAAAAATAACAAATTTAAAAACAAAACCCAATCAGAACTGCCAGAAAATCAAACTGTATGGAAGTGCAACAACCAAGGAGTTAAAGAAGAAATATTCATTCAGACTGATAGGAGGGCTGGAGACAGGCAGCCAGGGAGGAGAGGACATGTGGCAAGGCAGTGGCTGGAGGACCAGGGAAAGTGAGGCAGCAACTGGCAGAGTGAGTGATCCTACTTGCATGTGGATAAACTGGGAAGAATAACTGGGGAGCGAGGTAGACTGCACAACTGGTCAATAAAGTCTCAAAACCTCTGACTGGAATACCTATGGGGGTTACAGTGGTGGGAGAAACTCCCAGCCTCACAGGAGAATTTGTTGGAGAGATCCATAGGGTCTAGGAATGTATATAAGTCCACACACCTAAGAATCAGCATCAGAAGGGCCCAATTTGCTTACAGGAAGTGGGGGAAGTGACTGAAAGCTGGCAGAGACCCCAGCAAGTGGCATTATTCCCTTTCAGATCCTTCCCCCACATACAATGTCACAACACAGTGATGTGGGTTGCCCAGCTCTGGCAAATACCTAAGGCTCCACCCCTTACAATGTAACAGGTAGGCAGAGACAAAAAAATATGGCCCAAATGAAAGAACAGATCAAAGTTCCAAAAATAGAGCTGAGCAATGAAGAGATAGCTAACCTATCAGATGCAGAGTTCAAAACACTGGTAGTCGGAATGCTCACAGAATTGGTTGAGCATGGTTGCAAAATAGAGGAAAAACTGAAGGCTATGCAAAGTGCAATAAAACAAATATGCAGGGAACCAACAGTGACGGGAAGGAAACTGGGACTCAAATCAACAATTTAGAACAGGAGGAAGAAGTAAGCATTCAACCAGAATAGAATGAAGAAACAAGAATTCAAAAAAAAATGAGGAAAGGATTAGGAACCTCTGGGACAACTTTAAATGTTCCAACATCTGAATCATGGGGATGCCAGAAGGAGAAGAGGAAGGGGAAGAAATTAAAAACTTACTTGAAAACATAATGAAGGGGAACTTCTCTAGGCTGGCAAAGGAAATAGATAGACTTCCAGGAAGTCCAGGAAGCTCAGAGAGTCCCAAAGAACTTGGACCCAAGGAAGCACACACCAAGGCACATCATAATTACATTACCCAAGATCAAAGATAAGAAGAGAATCTTTTTTTAAATTTTATTTTAATCATTGCTCAAATACAGTTTTCTCCTTTTTACTCCCAGTCCAGCCCCGCCTCCCACCCCTCCCCACTTCCCTCCCATTACCACCCTCCCCCTAGTTTTTGACCATGTGTCCTTTAAGTTTGTTCCCGTGAACCCTTCCCAATGTCCCCTGAAATTCCCTCTACTCTCCCCTGTGGTCACTGTCAGCCTGACCTCTATTTCAGTGTCTTTGGTTATATTTTGCTTGCTTCTTTGTTTTGTTGTTTAGGTTCCTGTTAAAGGTGAGATCATATGGTATTTGTCTTTCACTGCCTGGCTTGTTTCGCTTAGCATAATGTTTTCGAGCTCCATCCACGCTGTTGCAAAGGGTAGGAGCTCCTTCTTTCTTTCTGCTGCATAGAATTCCATTGTGTAAATGTATCATAGTTTTTTGATCCATTCATTTACTGATGGGCATCTTGGTTGCTTCCAGCATCTAGCTATTGTAAATTGTGCTGCTATGAACATTGGGATGCACAGGTTCTTTTGGATTGGTGTTTTAGTGTTCTTAGGATAGAGTCCCAGCAGTGGAATTGCAGGGTCAAAAGGCAGATCCATTTTTAGTTTTCTGAGGAAGTTCCATACTGCTTTCCATAGTGGTTGTACCAGTCTGCAGTCCCACCAACAGTGCGCTAAGGACCCCTTTTCTCCACAACCTCTCCAACACTTGTTGTTTGTTGCTTTGTTTATGATGGCCATTCTGTCTCGTGTGAAGTGGTATCTCATTGTGGTTTTAATTAGCATCTTTCTGATAGCTAGTGATATTGAACATCGTTTCATGTGTTTTTGGATTTTCTGTATGTCCTCCTTGGAGAAGTGTCTGTTCAAGTCCTTTGCCCACTTTTTAATTGGATTCCTTGTAAGAAGAGAATCTTAAAAGTAGAAAAAGAAAAGGAGACAGTTACCTACAAAGGAGTTCCCATAAGACTATCAGCTGATTTTTCAAAAGGAACTCTACAGGCAAGAAGGGGCTGAAAAGAAGTATTCCAAGTCATGAAAGGCAAGGAGCTATATCCAAGATTACTCTATCCAGCAAAGCTTTCATTTAGAATGGAAGGGCAGATAAAGCGCTACTCAGATAAGATCAAGTTAAAGGAGTTCAGCATCACCAAACCCTTATTATATAAAATGTTGAAGGGATTTATCTAAGAAAAAGAAGATAAAAAATATGAATAGTAAAATGACAACAGACTCATAACTATCAACAACTGAACCTAAAAATCAGAAACAAACTAAGCCAATAACTAGAACATGAACAGAACCACAGAAATGGAGATGACAAGGAGGGTTTTAGTGGGGAAGGAGTGGTGGGAGAATGGGACAAAATGTACAGGGAATAAGCATAAATGGTAGGTACAAAACAGACAGGGGGGAGTTAGGAATCATATGGGAAGGGAAGAAGCCAAAGGACTTATATGTATAACCCACGGACATGAACAAAGTGGGGGCAGGGGGGGTGGAATGCTGGTGGGAGGGGTAGATATAGGGTGGAGGGGAATAAAGGGGAGAAAAAAATACGGGAAAACTATAATAGAATAATTACTAAAATATATTTAAAAAGTAAATAAAACTGGAATAAACATTTTTGTTCATATTTATATAAAAATATACTGGTTTCTCTAGGGCAGGAGTTGGACTTTATTAGAAATTTCTAAGTGATATACTGTAAGTTTAAAAATAACTTACAAAAATGTAAAATCAAAGTAGAAATGCCTTAAAATACTAATTCATAAAATATTTTAAAAAGTAAAATTGGAGGAGTCATCCAGCATTTTAAATGCTTTATAGAGATAGAGTGATTTATTCAGAAGTGCCAAAAAAATGCTCTTAAGATATAAATTTTCCAGAGCTGGGACTGTAAGTAAATTGACTTTAGGTAAATTGGTTTCTAGCAAATTGGCCCAAAGTCTCAATATAGACAGTTGTGAAGACAAGACTCCCCCATTCTATACTGGTGTAACTGAATTTTTAAATAACACAGACTTGACACTCATCCCTGTGAGATTTCATATGATGGGAAGCACATATACTTATGTATATGGATGTTGGAACAAGTAGACTCTTAGTAGAAAGAGGGAAAGGAATTCCAGCCCTGTTCTCAGAGCTATGGGGGCACTGATAATGGGCCGTGAGCTGGCAGGATGCTCAGGAAGTTAAAACCATGAGCCAGGGCAGGGACCTAAGCTGGGGAAGTTCTTGAGGAGCTCAAGGGCTGCAGTGGGGTTTGCCTGGCAATGTTGGGACCTGTTTGTGGGGAGGAGCAGGGGTGTTGCTACAATTAACCAATAGAATAAGGTAGAGGCTGACCCTGGGGATGGTGGCATAGAGAGCTATGTAACCAAGGGGGCCTGCAGTGTCAGTGGGCTGTGCAAGTTGGCATTTGTCTGAGGGTGAAACACTGTGCTTGGATCAGATGTAAGCAATTCTTGTCCTGATGGCAGATTTTTCAACCTTTCTTGTCAAAATGTGTCAGCAGATATGACTGTAAATTTTTTAAAATTTATAATCATTCACATGTGTTCACTATCTCTCTGTCTTAGTGTCTTCCACACTTTTTGATAAAATTGGCTTCAGTTTCATCTTTCAAGTTATTAACAAAAAATATTAACCTGCTCAGAACCACAGCAAAACCCCCTGGAATGCCACCACACACTCACCACCATGGTGACAAGGACTCATTAACCAACACTCCCAGAGAACCTCTGTCCAACCAACTATAAATCTACCTCCTAGTCCCCACTAACATGTTTTCACCTTTGCACAAGAGTGTCATGAAGGATTTAGTAAAAGGCCTCATGGAAATAAGACACTGAGCCCATGATACCCTTCAATCCATTAATCTAATAATTCACACACAAAAGAAATAACTTTACACTTAATGCGGTAGCACTAGTTCCTGGCAAACATCACTTCCTTTGTAAACCACCTGTTTAATAATCCCATCTAGACTGTTGTTGGCACTGGTGGTACTCATCAATCAAATTGTAAATTTCATCTATCCCCTCATTTTAAAATCAGGACTACATATTCCATGTTTATCTTTTGGCTACTCTGTCTAGGATAACTCAAAGATTTTATAGGTGACCCTTGTGATCATCTGGGAGATCACTTGTCTGGACCAGTTGGCTTAAACTCATTTAAGCAAGCTAGGTAGTATATTTGGTATAAGTGCATTTCTTGACTATAAGTAGAAAGCAACTTTATTTGCCTCCATTTGTCTCTTAAAATTCAGTGAGGAATATCCCTCTGCTCTTTGTGGATGAAAATTCATCAGCCCCGTGACTTTTCTGGTCACTTGTGATAAATAATAGTTCTGTAATCACTTTCAGTAACCAAGTACAATCTCCATTCAGACATTCAAAATTTACCCTATGTAAAGAGGAAAACTGTAAGCTTTGTTTAATGTTTAATCTTCCTCATCAGTCAGGGCCTGAGGCAGTCAGGAAGCCCACAGGGGCTGAAAGTGTGTAGTGGGTTTTCTTTCCCTCCCCCCTCTGTCCCTGCCTCCATCCCTCTCTCCATACCTCTCTCTCTTTTTCTCTTTCCCCTTCCTCCCTCTCTCCCTCCCTCCCTCTCCTTCTCCTTGCCTTTCTCTCTCTCTCTCAATGAAAGGGAAGTACCTGCAGCACACAAACCATTCTCTCCAAAGACCTCTTCCTCTCAAATCCTCTCCCATCCCCACTCCCCTGACCCTCAGTGCTCTCACTGTGGTTTGAGGAGTTCAAGGGAAATTCCACGAGTTCATAGACATGTATGCAATATTTGAACAGTGGCCTCCTATGGAATGTAATTTCATGTTCCAGCCAAAAGTGAGGCAGAGTCCAGTTTATATATTTGTTGAACATAGTTTTCCACTATCTGCCTCCTATTGTGACCTTCAATTTCCTCCATTCTGGTTTGATAACATTTCTTCTTAATAGGAGACAGATGAAAATAGCAATTAAGAATGTTTGCATTCTCTGTGAAACCTCCCCTCGTTACATAACTTCTTCCTCAAGCACAGGGATTTTCCTCTTTTTCAAAACTGCTTTTAAAGACCACAACCAGCAGGCTATTAAATTAACTAATAATAAATAATATAATGGTACACTGATCTCAATATTCATGTTCTTCTTCTTACTTCCTAAAGGTAAAAATAAAATGGGAATGGGGAAGAAGGAAGCAGGGGAAAGAATCTAACATTATTGAATGCTTACTACATGCTCATCACTTTCTATTTATTATCTTATTAAGTCACCATGATAACTATGGGAGGTAAATATTGTTATTCCCATTATATATAAGAGATGAGGAAACTCAAGTACAGAGAAATGAAATAGCTTGTTTAACATTCATAGCTACCATGATATGTGCTTATTCTGCTATATCTCTGAATCTCAAATTACTGTCATAAGATAGATTTGTGAGCTTGGTGAAATAACAAATAGATTTGATTATTTTCACAAACACATAAAAAAGCTGTCTCTCTGGTGGGAGATACAAAAGACCTAAAAATCGCCAGCTACGAACACCTAAAGAGTTAATATATTTCTTTGTAATAGTTTACTTAGGAATATGTGTGTTATAATTTTATAAAATTGAAACAACACTGTATATACAGTTCTAAAACCTAATCTTAAACTTACTATACTGTGAACATTTCCCATTGTCAATAAAATTCTTTGAAAATTATTTTTAATGGCTTCATACTAGACTCACATGGGTGCACCATGATTATTTAACCTCATTCGCTTATTATTGAACCCTGAGGTTGTCTCCACTTTGTACCATTTGCTAACATCATAATGTACACCACTAGTCATAAATCTGCATGTGAATTTCTGATGATTATTAGAAGAGGATTTACTGGAGCAAAAGGTCTGGACTTTTTAAAGATGTGATACAAATTACCATACACTTCCTAGAAAGGTTTGTAAGAGGAGGGCTTATCTTAAACTCTATCAGTCTAAAGACCTGTTTCCACACTATGGTCAGCACACAGAACCAGAACCTTTATACTGGCTGGCCAGGTTGTCCTCTCCTCTGGACAATGTCAGTGACACAGCACAGAAGTGTTTCTGGCTCCAGAAACCATAATCTCCAAATTAGGAATCTGTCTGGAGTGAGCACATTTGAATATTTGCATATTTGTAGTCCAGGTTCTCCTGTAAGGACCAGCTTGCATTGAGTCCTTTGTCTGTAACATGGCCCTGCTTCAGCCAGGTGGGCCCTGCTGGCAGGGCAGGCAGCTTTGTCTGCTCACATTCCCATCACATCTTCCTGCACACAAATCCAGGGCGCCTCCATGGAGCCAGAACGTCTCCCAAGGATCCCCAGCAACAAGTTGATAAACATATATTGAGGTGAGTTTGCTTTCTATTTATTACAGGTGAACTGTCCCAGTTTTGCTTTCAAGTAATGAACTTTTTCTAGAGCTTGTTCCAAATCCTGCCAGTTTCCCACTCCAGAACCACACTTTTAAGACACAAAAGCAGCATACAGCAACACTAAAAATACATTTAAACAACAATATTTTTAATAATCTTTTTGTTTCTAATTTCAAAAATAGCATATGTTTAAAACAGAAGACTCAGAAAGCCCAAGAAAGCAGAAAGGAGGCAGTGACCAGCATGGATGGTGGCCGACATAGCAGATGGGGAATGCACAGGTCTCGGTGGACATCTGTGCGAGGTCAGCAGGGGTGACGCTTAGCTCAGCAGATGTCAGGGGGACGCACTGCAAAGACTGAGAGCCACTAAGAACTCTCCCATTCGACACTATGTAAGCCTGAGAACAGTTCCATCCCTAGGGAGAAGAGCAGGGGAAACTCCTGGAATGATTAAGGCGAAAGTTGTAAAAGCAGTAGAATGGTGCTTGATTTAGAAATTAAGTTCATTAGTAACAAAACCAAGAACAGCAAAGTCTAGTTTTATATTTGCTTTCTAGCTCTCTTTGGCTTCTGGTCTCTAGCTACAGGGACACCCTTCCTACCACCAGCCTCTTTGCCAGTACCCGGACCAGGTTCTATTCCAGTGCCTGAGAAGGTTTGAGGGAAAGAACAACAATTCTCTGGGTTCCCCATGGGAGCTACCCCTGCAGGTCAGCATGGAAACTGAAGATGCTGTGACTGTTGGTGCCAGGCTGAGGTGGAGGATGTTCCCAGGAGAAGGCAGAAGAAAGCTGTCCTTACCATGATGTAACTCTGCCTATGGCCCTCCACCTCTGAGGATTTTCTTCCCTTTATTCTTCTCATTGGAATTGGGGGTTAAATCTTGGAAAGCAGCAGTGGGCATAAAACAAGACACAAAACAAAATAAACAGCTCTATAGGGCCATAATCCCTGGCAGGAATGCACCAGGAGGCACGGAATTTGGTTTCCCCGAGCCATGATGCCCAGCCCAGCTATTTGTCCCACAAGCGCCCTCAGAGCTACCTGGCACAGTTGCTTTTCTTTTGGGGTTCTTATTTTTGCACTCCTGCATCCTTGGCAACACTTCAGGGGAGCCCCAAGGTAGAACAACATCCTGTCAAGATGATACAGCCTCAGAGAGTCACTGAGGCCAGCTCTGGAATCCCTGGAGACCTCCAAGAACAATGCACGAACCAGGGTTGTCACTGCAGTGATGTCTACAGTAACAGAGATGGCAGACATCCACAGTGCTTGCCCGCAGGAAACCACTCACACAGAGGAAGGTCCATTCACACACAGGGGCACTATGCAATCATTAGAAAATATATAGTTTTATGTACATGAAATGGAAATATGCATACGTTCATAATATATTTTCAGTGAAAAGGGTTTAAAACAGTATATACAGCATGATCTTATTTTAAAATAAAAATAATATACTTATCTGTATATATTACAAATAGGAAATCTCCTGTGGGATAGAAGCATTTTTCTTTTCTTTTTATATTTCCTACATGTTTAAAATGATTATGAAATAGTGTATTGCTTTAATTTAAAAAATTACAATCTTTATTGATGGAAATGTTGCTAAAGCTTGTTATAGCAGCCACAGAGGTGAGTCACTTGGATCTACCTTCAAGAAAGAACTTGACATCACTGTGAGGAGAGCAGGTCATGTTCAGCCCCGGGCGGCAGGGCCTAGGGGATGCTCTTCCCAGGCGGCCTGCCAGCGACAAGCCTGGAAGGGGTGCCATATCCTGCCCTTCTGCCCCGTGTGCAAGCCCTCTTGGGTGTTCTTGGTGCTGGAGCTCCGTATTGGGCTGACAGCTTTCTCCAAGCTGCCCCAGAGTCTGAGGCTCTTGCACCCAGTCCTTCTGCTGCCCCTCTCCTTCCACAGGCTTAGACCTGCTTGGCAATCTGAAGGCTTCCCAGCCTCCTCTTGCTCCTCCCTCTTATTCTTTGCAGGCATCATGCCAACAATCTGTTGCACTTCTAGCTATTGAAGCCTGCTTCCTGGAGGACCTAACACGATGCCTCCGTGTTTCTGAACATGTTATAAGAAACTTTGACTTGATTGTTACATTCTTTATATAAAAATACCCTCCTCTCACCCCTCTTGCAAGGAATTATTATCCCAGATGACCCCCAAGTAGTCTCACAAACAAACCAAAATGCCTTTATCTTCTTTTTCTGACTGTTGTTGCCTAAAATTTGCTTCCTTTAAGTCCACCTCCCTACCCCTTCATGCTGATTCAGAAAGGCCAATGTTGGTAAGGTCACTGTCCATGACCTATGATACTCCTAGAATGAGAAAGGCCAGCTAACAAAAATGAAGGCCTGACAACCTTGAATCCTTGCATGCCTCAGAGCAGTGCACGACGTGACTACAGAAAGTGCGCCCAAAGCCACAGGTACTGATACCAGAGCCAGGGCTCACTCTGAATTTTGCCACTTTCAAGCCTGGTCTGTACTTCCCAGGTCAGGTAGCTCCTGGTACACAGACCTGCTCTTCCTAGCACACAAGGCTCAGGTTCCCTCTGGTGTCCCATAAAGCACACCCCACAAAGATTCATGCAGAGCCTGTAGCAGACACATGCCACATTTTGGGAGGCCACACAGAGTTGGAGGAAGGTGGCCCTCCCAGGCATGCTCAGAACTTTGGCCTTAAGTAGCCTGGGTCCCAGAATCAGCACAATGTGAGGATGAAGAAAGAGAGGCAGACCAGGAAATGGGGCAGGGCAATCACAGCGCTTTTGACAGAGGCCAGAAAGGGTTAAAAGAGTCAAGTCAGGACAAAAATGAATTTGTAAACAAGTGTGAGTGAGAGATGAAGAGCATCTAGCACCCACCCAGCCTCCCTAGAAGACTGCCACCCTGTGGTGGGTGGGGAAGCATTTGCCTCCATGGGTCAGTGCCATGGTGCCTGGACCTGCTCATGGTTTGGGGCACAGCCCTGGGTGGATGGCCTGTAGACTGTTTCTCCAACCCACACAGAGTCTGTGAACTACTCAGTATCTTTTTAAGAGACGTCCTTTCTGCTTAAATCAGACAAAATTGGTTTCTGCTACTTGCTGAGAATTGGGTGGCATGCATTATGTAATGCCTAACGTTTTTGCATATGTCAAATTAGCATGGAGGAAACCATATTAACAATGAAGTTCAACAACAGTTGCTAGCACAGGTTGCCTGGGGTAGGGGTAAGGTGAAGATGAAGAGAAGAAAAGGAAGAAGGCAAGCAAAAACTGATTGAGGGGAAAAAATAAGACTGCACAAAAGAAAAAATCAGCATGTAGTACGATAGGATCTCATGCATGCATCCACATTTGCAGTGTGTTCACATACCAGCACTATCTCGGATCTGCTGAGAAATTTTCCCAGGATTACACAAGCCTTGAGTGTTTTCAGAGCTTCTCAGGAGATACTGATGAGGAGACAGAATTGATGTGTTCATTTACTGATGTGACCCTGAACCACCTGCATCACCATCAGCCCAAAGTTTGTTTAAAATTCATGTTCCCAGACACCATTGCAGACCTCCCAAGTCAGAACCTGAAGTGGGGGTGTTCTCTGCCCAGAGTGAGGGGGCTTAGCAGCCAGTGGCCATGAGACCAAATTTCTGGGGCTTGGAGCCACCATGGGACTCCTTGGCACTCAGTCAGGTCTGGTGCAGTGTACCCCATCTTTTCAAAGGTCTGCCTTAAAAGTCTTTAGTAACTGTTTCACCCATTAGTCCCACTTCCTGGAATTTATCCTAAGGAAATAACCACATAGTGTGAAAGATGTATGAGGAAAAATGTTCGTCACAACATTATTTATATTAATGAGCACTTGGAAACAGCCCAAATATCAGTGACTGGGGGAGTAATTAAAACAACTATGACACTTCTGTACAGTGGAAGACAATGGAGCCATTAAAATTGTGACCTAGATGTCTATGTACAGGAATGGAAACATGTCTATAACATATTGTGTTAAGTGGGGAAAAAGTCAGATGGCAAAAGTGCAGGGATATCTTAAAAGCAAGAGATGGCATTTATATATATGTCATAGCTGTATGTCATGTATCTTCTTGGGGATATTTTCTTTTTTTAATTTAATTTTATATGCTATTACAGTTGTCCCATTTCCCCCCTTCATTCCCCTCCACGCTGCACACCCCCATCCCACCCACATTCCCCCCCTTTAGTTCATGTCCATGTGTCATGCATATAAGTTCTTTAGCTTCTACATTTCCCATACTATTCTTGCCCCCCCTCTCGATTTTCTACCTACCATCTATGCTACTGATTCTCTACCTTTTCCCCCTCCCTCCTCCTCCCACTCCCGTGCTGTGGTTTGGGACATTTTCTTAAACACCAAAAAAAAAAAAAAAAACCAGGTTGAGTACTATTATGGAGAACCTTCAATCCACTCTTTTGTTTTGCATGGATACACACATACACATATTTGTAACTTACTACAAAAAATTTCAAAAGAAAATAGAGGAGGCTAAAAATCATCTGCACAGTAAAGGAAACCATCAACAAAATGAAAAGGCAATCTACTGAAAGAGAGAAATTATTTGCATATCCATAAAGGGTTCAATATCCAAAATATATAAAAAAAACTCATATAACTCAATAGCAAAAAACAAACAATCTGCTTAAAAAATAGAGGAACTGAATAGACATTTCCTGAAGAGGACACACAGATGGAAAAGATGCTCAATGTCACTCATCATCAGGGAAATGCAAATCAAAAACAGTGAGATACCACCTCATAACTGTTGGCATCATTGATATGTTGGCCTCAAAAGTTTTATCATATTGTTTTGTATATTAGGTATGTCTTTTGGAAATACAATATTGAGTTAGCCAAAAAGTTCATTCTGTTTTTTGTGTAAGATGGCTCTAGTAGCACTTAGTCATCTTTAACTTCATTTGAAACAATTTTGTTAGATTGTATTGTGACAGCTGCCATATCAGTGTGCATTTAAAAAACCAAAATTGGTGAAACTTTGTGTAGCCATTTTAATATTGAAGATAGAAGAAAATTTCTGGCATATCATGCTTTATTATTTCAAGAAAGGTAAAAATGCAACTGAAATGCAAAAAGATCTGTGCAGTGTATAGAGAAGGTGTGTGACTGATTGAATGTGTCAAAAGTGGTTTGTGAAGTTTCATGCTGGAGATTTCTCATTAGATGATGATGCTCCACTGCTGGGTAGACCAGCTGAAGTCAATAGTGATCAAATCAAGACATCAACTGAAAACAGTTAACATTATACCATGCGGGAGATAGCTGACACACTCAAAATATCCACATCAATAAAGTTACTGGTAAAAAATGAAAAATGTCTTTTATTTTATGGAAAAAACTAAACAAACTTTTTGACCAACCCAATATTTGTCTTTATGGCTTATTTTATTTGGTGTATTTTTTTTTTTTGGTTTGGTTGGGGTTTTTTCTTTTGTATTGGGGATTATAGCTTTTGAATTTAGGCTAGTTTGTATTTTCCTTGTAATAGTTACCTTTATACTCATTCCAGAACGTATACTCCTAGTCTTTTCTTTTTCAGGATATTGTCTGTTGGTTCCCCCCCCCCACCAATGTGCAATCTCAAAAATATCTAGTAACTTCCTCTGTCTCCTCCACACCATCTCCACAGCTTCTAATATGAAGTAATATCCTTTTACTTTTAGTTAAAACCTACAAGGCAATCTGCAAGTTTGTTGAACTTTTTATATGCTTTCTCCATTTTTCCGTCCACTTTTGGCAGTTGTGCTCTATTTAGACGGTCAGAACAGAAAGCCGTCAGTACTGTTTTCTCTCCCCAAGAACCATCATTTAATCTTAATTCTACAGGAAAAGATATCTTTAATGCTCACCCCAGTAGGTATACAGGTACGTCTCTAGTCATTTTGTTTTTTAAAAACTCATTCTCAGTCTTAGATGGCATAGCTCAGTGGATTGAGCGCAGGCTGAGAACCAAAGCATCGCAGGTTCGATTCCCAGTCAGGGTACATGCCTAGGTTGCAGGCCATGACCCCCAGAAACCGCACATTGATGTTTCTCTCTCTCTCTTTCCCTTCCCTCTCTAAAAATAAATAAATAAAATCTTTAAAAAAAAACCCTCATTCTCAAGTAGGTGTCTCAGGAAGGACTCAGGGGACAATATTCCCTGAGATTTTTGTGTGTTCATAACAGTGTGTCTGTGCCTTTCTATATGAAGGTCACTTTGGTTACTATACAATCCTTATCCCACAGTTTCTTTCCTTGAGTAGTTGCAGTGTGTGACTCCATTGTCCTCTGGCATAATGTGTTGTGTCCAAAGTCTGATGACACTCTCACTTCTTTCCTCTGTAAATGACTTTCTCTTTTTTGCAATATTTTGAAGTCCAGTAGTTTTATTAGAATATTGGCTGTTGTGGGTTGATTTTCCCAGATATGAGATGTACCTTTCACTATGAAGTTTCAAGTCTGTTTATTTCAGAAAATTTTCTTAATTGAAATATTTTAATATTTGTTTTGTGCACTGTTTGGGTTTTCACCTTCAGGATTTCCATTCCACATACATCGGGTCATCTTTGCCTAACGTGTATTCATGTGTGTCTCTGTGTGTGCCATTTTCTCTTGAATCATTTTTCACTTTATTTTTATTTTATTTAAAAGTATTTTATCCTTTGCAACTGGTGCTCATTCATATTTAGGTTCTGTGGTGGTTTTAAAACATGGCCACAGAAAGGAATAAGAAAATTTTAAGATGAGGAAATTGTTCCATATATCCACTGCACTGGTGGTTACAAGACTATTCAGTTACCCAAAGTCATTAAACTGAGCAATTATAATGGATGAATTTATTGCATGCAAATTATACTTTAATAAAGTTGAGAAAATGGACAAAAGCTCTTGGACATGCCTCTTAACAAGAGAAAGTCTACGTCCCGTCCTTTAAATCTTTGTGAGCCTGTGACAGCTTTGACTAACAGAGCACTGCAGAAGTGATGTTATGTGAGTTCCAAGGCGAGGTCAGAAAAGGCCAAGTTGGTCTGCATTGGTCTTTGGAACACTCACTCTTAGAAACTTGAGCTGCTGTGTACAAAGCTTGACTACCCTGAGAATGATATGCTGGATAGGCCACCTGTCATCATTCCAGTAATCAGTCCTAGCTGAACCCACCCTCCAGCCATCATGCCAGACAGACAGTGAAGGAGCCGTTTTGGAAGCAGACCTACTCCCAGCTCTTACAGTCCTGCCAAGGAGCCTGAGCCTGGTACATTGCTGTTTTATTCCACTAAATTTTGGGCTAATTCATTATATAGCAATAGATAGGTGAAACATGTCCCTTCCATTTTACTCTTTATATAATCAATTTTTTATTTCTTATTCTTTTCTGAGTTCTGTCATTTATATTTTCAAATCTTTCTTTTCTCAGTAATTTCATTTCTAAGTTTTTATAAGCTTATTTGAATATAATCTTGTTACAGCTATTCTTTTTAACATCATCTTCTTTAATTTACTTTAGTTCATTTAATATATTAGATTACAAGTTTTATCTGTTTTGTGGGCATGTTCTTCTAGCATGCCCTCATTATCTCCAGAGACAGTATTCTGTCCCTTATTTTCTCAGAGTGACTTTGTGTGGGATTTGTTCATGATCATTTTCTGTTGCTCATTTTAATGGGAGAAATTTTTTGTACTTTTAAGAGGAGAAAGTAGGGTAGGACAACTTTCCTAGACTATTCACTACCCTGGAAATTTTCCATGCACTATTTTCACAAAATGATTTATATATACATATAAACATATACATATATAAATAAAATCTCCAATTATTTCCTAAGTTGTCTATCCAATGCTCTCTCTCACTTTTAGCTGAATCTCCTCTCTCTCTCCCCGCTCCACCCTTTGCAATTTTCAATTTAAATTCTGATCCCAGCAGGTATTTTTTTTCACACAAAACATTATCTTATGGTGAAGTTTGGTTTGTTAGTTTAAAAAATTTAGAAAACCTAGAGTGCTACAGAACCTCCCCCCTCCCCCTGGGATCCCCTTGCACCCATGTGCAAATTGGAGCTTCCTCCAGTTTTTGGCTGATATTCTCAGATTGGGCCACCAATATTCCCAAGGGCATTTGTGGGTTCTCTGGTTCTCAGGGCTCCTGGAGCTCACTTCTGGTTCTTCCCTCCCTCCCACATAATTGCCAAAATCACAGTCTCACAGGCACAAGTTGCTTATACTCACCTACTCAGATTTTGGAGCTTGTTATGATACCTAGTTGCCTAGTTTTGTTGTAGATCAGTGGTTCTCCAACTTTAGAGTCAGCATCACCAGACCCTTCTGGAGGGCTTATTAAAACAGGTTCAGAGGTCTACTGTGGGCCATGAGATCTGCATTGCCAACGAGTTCCCAGGTAATACAGATACTTCTGGTTTGGAGACCTTGCTTTTAGAAACATTGTTATTAATGTTTGTGAGCTTTTTGTTTTGTTACCCTCATTGTTTTGTCTATTTTTATGGAGGAAATTAAGGAGATAAAAATTATGCTACTGAGGGAACCAGGAAGGCAGTGAGCTTAAACTGAAGAAAGTTTGAAAGGTGCTGGTGGCACCCCAATTTGAAGAAATGTTTCTTGATTTGCAGTGCTTTCAAGTCAAGGGGAGCTGTGATCCTGAAGGCAGAGAGCCAGAAATGAGATACCATTCATGAGCTACTGAAGAAGAAAGCAGAAGTAAGAGAAAGCAAGAAACTCTGTAGATGGCCATTTCCAGGTAGTTCTTCAGAGAGTAGAATATATACCCAAAGGAAAGTAAATCGAGGTCAGAGTCAAGAACTTGGTCCAGAGATGTTCAACTTCACTCACATTCTTATGATAAAAGATGCAGGTATCAATCAAGCAGTAGCTCTGCTTATGGCTCTAGAATAAAATGAAGTCAAAGTCATTCAAGGGGTCAAGGGAAATCCTATAGAGTTCAGATGTCTAGGTCAAAAAGCAGAACAAGAAGGTCTAGGTCAAGACCTCGTCCATGTTCCCATAGTGGAAGCTGTAAACACCTAGTCATAGAAGAACCCGTAGTCTATCTCAGGATAGAGAACAACATAAAGCAGAGATAAGGAGAAAGGAGAAAAGAAGAATGATAAAGGCAAGGACAAAAAATTAGGCAACATCAAACATGGGCAATCTGGAAACAAAGCTGAAATAGAACATCTGCTGCCAGCTGCACAGGTCAAAGCCAGACTACAGCTGGTTCTTGAAGCTGCTGTGAAAGCTGATGAAGCATTGAAAGCCAAAGAAAGAAATGAAGAAGAAGCAAAAAGAAGAAAGGAGGAACATCAAACCACCCTAGTAGAACAAGTTAAAAGAGTAAAAGAAATTGAAGCCATTGAAAGTGATTCTTTTGTCCCTGACTGGTATGGCTCAGTGGGTTGGGCATTGTACCACAAGCTGAAAGATCACCAGTTGGATTCCCCATCAGGGTACATGCCTGGCTTGCAGGCCAGGTCCCTGGTTGCAGGTGTGTTGGGACCATAGGAGAGGCAGCCCACATTGATGTTTCCCTTCCTCTCTTTCTCTCTCCATACCTGTCAGAATGGCTATCATCAATAAATCAGCAAACAACAAGCGTTGGTGAGGATGGATTTGGAAAGGGGTGGTAATGCAGACTGGTACAGCCACTGTGGAAAGCAGTATGGAGATACATTAAAAATTTAAAAATGGATCTGCCTTTTGACCCAGCTATTTCACTTCTGGGAATATATCTGAAGGAACCCAAAACACTGATTCAGTAAAACATAAGCACCCCTTTGTTCATTGCAGTGTTATCTACAACAGACAAGATATGGAAACAGATCATATGTCCTTCAGTAGATGAGTGGATAAAACAACTATGGGACATTTACACAATGAAATACTACTCGGCCATAAAAGAGAAGAAAATTTTACCTTTTGCGATGGTATGAGTAAACCTGGAGAACATTTAGCTAAGTGAAATAAGCCAGTCAGAGAAAGACAGATACCATATGATTTCACTCATATGTGGACTCTAATGAATGAACGAACTAACAAGGAAAATGGGGATGGACTCGTAAATGGAGAGCAGAATGACAGCTAGTGGAGGCATTGGGTAGGGGGTGCAATTCTCAATTAGCAAAAAGGAAAAAGGACTCATGGACATAGGTAACAGTGTTGGTGATTGCTGAGGGGAAGGGTGTAAGGGGACTAAAGAGTAATAGAAAAAGTACAATAAAGATGAAATAAAATACAAAAAAAGGGGAAAAAAGAAAGTGATTCTTTTTTTCAGCAGATATTCAGATCAAGTAAAGAAGTCAAAAAGTGAGTGGAATGCAGAGAAGTGAAGCACACAACTGCACCGTCAGGGCCGGTGGTGGTTGTTTCTCATCTACTGAGTAACGAGAAGCAGAGAGACCCTAGCAGCATCCCTACTGCTGTCAAGTACCAAGATGACAACTTCCTGGCTCATCTGAATTTATTTATTGAGAAAGCTGATGCTGAGGACAAGTGGTTCAAGAGATTAATTGTTCTTTGACAAGAAAGGCTAATGGGCAGTTTTGTAGCCATTTTTCAAATATAATACATATATTTGAATTAGCAGTAACATTGGAAGTTTAGGTTTTTAAATCCCAATTTAATGTTTTACTCTTAAAAACAATAGACCCAATTATATAAAAAAGGTAATTCCACTCCATCCATTTCTCATGTGGGCTTGCATATTTGTTTATTAGAACTTAAACATTGTGAATATTAAAACTACTATAAAATTGAGGGATGCATGAAAATGTCCTACTGGTAAAGCTAATCCTACAAATATCAATCTTAAAATAAATGCACACAATAGTGTTTTTAAGTACAATTTTTAAAATATCAAATTGTCATTTAAAGATACAATCTTGATTAATCATGCATATAAAAGAATCAAACTCTATGCTATAAATATGAGATTTCATCTTCCATGTATTAGGAAACCATTTTGAATCTTTTATGTCACCTTACTGGAAAATTTTAGGCACAATAAAAAGCACTTTTCACAACTAAAAAAAATTATGTTGCCCTGGCTGGTATAGCTCAGTGGACTGAGTGCCAGACTGCAAACCAAAATGTTGCTACTTCAATTCCCGGTCAGGGCACATGCCTGGGTTGCAGGCTGATAGTGTGTCTCTCACACATTGATGTTTCTCTCTCCTTCCCTCTCTCTCTATAAACACATAAATAAGTAAATAAATAAAATCTTTTAAAAAATTATGCTGCTGACACTTTGGAAAACAATTGGACAATTCCTCAAAATGTTAAACCTAGAGTTACCTTATGACTCAGCAATTTTATTCCTGGGTATACATAAGAGAAATGAAAACATAAGTCCACAGAAAAACTTGTACATGAATGTTTATATACATGAAGTATTGAGAATACTGCTACTATATTCGCAATAGCCAAAAGATGAGAAAACCCAAATGCCCATCAATAGATAAACAGATAAACAAAAAGTGGTCTATCCATGCACTGGAATATTAATAGCCTTACACAGAAGGAAATTCTGGCATATGCTATAACATGGATGAACCTTGAAGACATTATGCTAAGTGAAAGACAGATATTATATGATTCCATTTATACAAAATGTCCAGAATAGGCAAATCTAAAGAGACAGGAAGTGTATTAGTGGTTGCCTAGGACTAGAGAGGGTGGGTAGAAATGGAGAATGACCGCTAATGGGTACAGGGTTTCATTCTGGGGTATGAAAGTGTTCTAAATTGATTGTGGTGATGGAATCACATAGTATAGTATGTGAACTATACTGTTGTTTATTGTAAAAAAGCAACTATGTTGCCACAACTGCCATATTCCCAGAATCTTCTTATTTTTAAAAGTATTATTTATTAAAAAATGTTGGCACTTCTATTTACTGTAATGAGTTTCCTATAAACTCCTTGCAAACATTCACAACAGGGCAGTCTGTCCAGGAGCTGCGGCTGGTGGCTGAGTGCACCCTGGGTGCAGGTTTGTGGCTCCAGAGTGTTGCTTGCAGTGTCAGCTGTGGCGATGTAAAGTGGGGTTTGCCATGGTAAAGCCCAGCATCTGTCTGGCCTTGGAGCAAAGCCGCCTGGCTTTGGGAGTCCTGCCCTCCCTGCCCTCAGTGCAGCCTTGGCCCCTGCCTCTGCCAGAAAGGGGGCAGACCCCTTCACTGCAGGCCTCTTCTCCACTGCAGACTCCCTCCCAGCCCTTCCCTGGGTTCAAGGGCTGCCAGAGTCACCCTCCCTCTCTCCAAACCCCACCCCCTGCCCTGTCAGGACTCATCCTGCTTTCCACCTTGTCAGACAACAAAGACACTGGGGGAATTTATTTATACCTTCAGCCAGCTAATGAGACAATTCAATGGAAAGCAGCCCCAGCTTGCTGGAGCCTCCTCAGACCTCTGATTGCCTCTGCTGTGTTCTCATTCCCAGCATTACTCTACATATAAATTCTCCACGGTGAACGGACACCATTCTTCCAGGAAACCCATTTGTTCCCTTAGCTATTTTATTTAAATCTCTTGTTTTGCTTTTTATTATTACCATTAAACTGTAATTAGTCATTCTCCTATCGGCTTCTCTTTAGTGTACAATGCCTGATGCAGCATGAAGTGCCGTCACATGCCGCTAACTAGTGTCTAGTTTCCTGCTCTGCAGGAAAAGGAAGCTTCTGACATTTTAAAAACACACAGGCTGTAGACCCTTCCCTCTATGGAACAGGAATGGTGGAAAGAAGGCGGAAGGTTTGCACAAGTGGAATTGAAACGATTTCATAGTCAAGTGAATGTGGTTTTCAATTCAGCTGGGAGAGTTCTGATTTTTAGCAGACAGGCACTTGAAGGGTTAAAAGAGTCCCCCAGGAAGCCTGAGAGAAAAGCCAAAATACATTTTAAAGTATAGCCCCTATCTTGCTGCCAATTTGGAACCATTGTCCTCTTTCTGTCTCCAGAGAACCTTTGCTGCATTGTGTTCTCTCCAGTTTCTTACAGAATCCCCTCAAAGCCAGGCTCTTTGAAGAGTTTACCAACACCACGGATAATTCTATGATGGTGTATATAGGGCCTACCCCCACCCGCAGATATGTCCATGTTCTAATCCCCAGAACCTGCAATTGGAAAAAGGGTCTTTGCAGATGTTGCTAAGTTAAGGATCTTGAGATGAGATCATCCTGGGTTATGTGTGTATGTGTGTGTGTTTGGGGTGGAGAGCGGGGGGGCTAAATCAATGACCGAATTTTACTTATAGAGAGAGGGAAAAGAACATCAATGTGTGAGGCAACATCATCAGCTGCCTCTTGCACAACCTGGCCTGGGTGCAGGCATGTGCCCCAGCAGGGAACTGAATCAGCAACATTTTGGTTTGCAGGCCAGCACTCAATCCACTGAGCCACCCCAGCCAGGGCTATATATAGTAGCACTTTGTTATACTTTGAATTTATCTTGTAGCAAAACATTTGAAATTTTATATTTAAATCATTTCTATTTCTGTTATTTTAAATAACTTTCTCTCTCAGCTTACGGAGTGTTTGTCCTAAGAGACCAGCACACATCTCTGTAGACTGGCTGTAGTGATGTTTGTGCATGTTTGTGTGTGTGCATCTCTCTGTGTGCTTGCACACAAAATCCTCCTGGAAACAGAAGGTTTATTTTTCCTTTTCCCATAAATCAAAGTCCACTGAATGAATTTAACTTAAACTACCTCTCCTGACCCAAACAAATAAATAAGTAAAATACCAACAGGATAAAATATGGTCTAAATGTTATAGCTTATTTTCAAGAAGTGAAAAGGTGAGTAATTGAGTTTACTGCTCGAATCACAGCTCTCGCTCTTGGCAACACCCTAAAATAACACTTTTCTCCTCAGTTCTGCAGCCCAAACACAGCAGCAGCCAGGCCCTGCTTCTATACCGATGAAAGGTTTTCATTTCTGGCAGGGCACATGTAAACCGAGGCCCAGCAGGGAAACAAGAGGTAGTATGGAATTCACAAAACCCAGAGAGCCATCTGCATGTATTTGTGGCAATTAATATCTCCTTCCTTTGGGTTGAATGCCAGCCTGCAATTAGAAACAGAAACAGAGCCTTGCTTTTTACAGAACAACCCCCAAGAGCCCCTGGAGGCTCTGCCCCTAGAAAGAAGTCCTGGTGAAATCAGAGAAGAGCTGAAATGCCCGTTAGCTGAGGGCATGTGCATTCCCTAGTCTTCCTGGCTGCCTCTGCTGGACACCTTACAACATGGCAGAGCCAACCTCAAGAAAGTAGGCACTTGAGGAAGAAAAGGACAGTGAATTTCTTTTTCAGTTTTTGTGACTATTTTCATTTTTTAAAAAAATTCCAGGAGTCTGCAGAAAATTTTCTAGGTCGCCCTGTCCATCCACCCAGCCCCCTCCCTTCACTGAATTTAGGAACCCACCAGTTGGGCCAGGCCCCTGTGAAGTTCTTCTGCTTACAACTGGGGCTGATGCTGGTATCACCAACGTCAAGGCCAGTAAAAGGGAGAAGAAGACCCTTGTGAACACCAGTTTTCAAAGTGTGTGGGCTGCTGGTCCCCCTCACTCTTCTACACTCACTCCCCACTTTTCCACCCATGTGGTATGTGCTGAGCTCTGGGGTTGCAAGAGGAAATGAGGGGCAGACCTCCTGTCTCCATGGGGTTTGTCTCCTAGTTAGGGACACACACCAGACATATCAATCAATCATTTCAAGTGGTTCTAAGTAACATGAAAACAATGAAACAGGTTAGAGTAACACAGAGTAGCCAGGAGGTGAACTAAGTGTTACTTAGGTTGATCAGGAAAGGTCTGAGAGAAAACATGGTATTTAGGCTTAGGACCTCCTGATGACGTGGTAACTCAAGATAACACAGAGCCAGTCTTGAGGGGTCATATGCTGAGCATAAAGTGAGAGTGGTCAGGTGTCTGGGTCTGTGGCAAGAAAGGCAAGTAGAAAAAGAAGGCAAGGAGGCATGTTTTCACTCTCCACCCTGCCACCCCTAGGTCCCTGAACTGTAGACTCTGGTGCTACTGATATCCTGCAGGTTAGCCATTGTCGTGTTCTGGAGCCAGACCTGTGCTGGTCATTACAACCACCCACCCTGGCAGCCAGTGGGTCCTTTGGGCTCCATCTTATGCAGTCCTAGTGGAACGAGCTCAACACTAAACCATAGTCCTCTACCCACTTGTTACTGCGGTCCAGCAAGGGAGGTGGTCTTCACCTGGCAGACTGTCCACGCAGACAGCCATAATCCAGCGTCCTAGGTACAGTGCAGTGAGGGCCCCACGGGAGGCTAGATCACTCCTGTTTATCCTCAGCTGTTTTCAGCCTTGATGATCCCAGCAATAGCCTTGGCCGTGCTTGACAATTACTCTTGTTCAGCAAAAGTTAGGCTGCCCTGAGTGTAGCACCAAATTTGACCTGCTCTGGGAGATCTGTCACTCCCTACTCCACTGCCACCACCCTGGTGCTGCTTTCTATAGGGTGTGCTTCTCTGGTGTTCCCCAAGCCCAAGGGAGAAAGCTGGAGAGTCCCCCCTAAGTCAGGAATAGGTCCTGGGCTCTCCACACCCAGGCCTCCCAGTGTGACCAGCCACACACTGGGGTTTTGCTCCTGCTTCCTGCCCGGCATGCCATTGTGATTTAAATCTAGCACTAAGCCTAACTCCCAGGGTGGAGCTCAAAGGGCCCTAAAAAATACACTGGGCTAAGGGACCTAGGATGGCTCAGTCACACAAACTGCCCACTTGAACCTTTGTGCTGACCAGAGGCGGGGCCTGACCATGAAGAGAAAGTCTACAATCAGGGTAGGGGTGAACTTGCCTCGGGACCTCGGGTCTCAGAGGGAGTCAGCAGTGCTGACCAGGACCAGGAGGATTTGCCCACACTGGGAGCTTAGGTTCCAGATCTGGGTCTCCAGAGCAAGCAACAGCAAAACTTTCTAATCCAAAGGGATCTTGGGCTTGTTTTCCTTCAGTGAGGAAGGAGGAAGGTGAGGCTCTGTACATCACTCCAGAGCCAAGCTGGAAGAGTCAGATCTGAGTCTCAGGAAGGACACTGGGGCTCAGCACAGAAATCCAGGGTGAGGTAGTGGGTTCCGACACCCGTTCTCACCTGGCCCCTCAGTTTTTCCTGTGGTCTGTGGGCCGAGGGCCAGCTCCCCTCTGTACAGAGGTCCCAGGGGCTCACAAAGCACAATTCACCCTACTGGTCAGCATGTCGAGGTTTCTTAACTGGACATTGCTATTTCCAAGTGATGCTGGCATAAAAATATCTAAAAGAAGGATAGTTAACAATGAAAAACCAACTTGTAGAACAATACAGGCATAATGAATTTATAAATATATTTCACACACAAATAAAAAGTATATGTATATATTTCCAAATGTATGTAAACACCTAGAAAAGGGCCTGGGAGGCAATGCCTGGATCTAGGAATGGTTATTTCCCAGGAGAGTGGATTGCAGGAGGCAGGGGGAAGTGTGCTTGGCCTGTCAGTGTGGTTTGAATTTTTCACAGCAAGGATGTTTTCAGTTATTTCTTAGGTAAATTTTAAAAAACTGAACATTTCAAATCTTCTCCCTGTTGTTGGGGCTGCCAGAGGAGCCAGCTCAGGGCCGTGGGCCAGGTGGGTCACTCCGCTGATGGGGGCAGCCGTCAGCAGGCTCCGTGGCTCTGAACGGGACAGTTTAAATAGAAGAAAATTAAAACCCAACACAGCTAGATTACTCTGAAAAGGTCCCCAGTTTTGTCCTGGCAACCAGGTAAAGAGAGTCTCTAAGGCTCTGGAATGGGGGAAAGATCTAGAAAGAGACAATAAGAGAGGGAGCAGGCCCAAGGAGTGGCAAGTGCCGAGTACCCTGAGACGCAGATGTATGGTCCTCACTTCCAAGACCCCAGAGGTCCAACATTCCCCTGTGGCTTGCTTTCTGCTCAGTACTGTGCTATAGACCTCTTGGCTATCGCCACACCTTTGAAATAAAGTCTGTTCTATGGAAAAACCTAATGTTAGTGGAACTTTAGGAAATGAAAAAGAATGTAAAATGGTTACTGAAAAGCAGTCGACAAGAGAAGATCAAGAATTAGGAGAGCATTATACTAAGTGAAATAAGCCAGGTGGTGAGGGACAGATGATCTCACCTTTAATTGGAACATAATCAACAAAAGAAAAAAGCAAACAAAATATAACCAGAGACATTGAAATTAAGAACAACCTAACAATAGCCAGAGGGGAGAGGGGAGGGGACAGTGGGAGGAAGGATTGGACAAAACCAAGGGGGAGGGTGGAAGCAAGGGAGGGAGGTGGGATTGGCTGGGATGGGGGCGGGGGAGCGGTGGGGGTAAAATGCAGACAACTGTAACTGAACAATAAAGTAATTTTTAAAAAAAGAATTAGGAAGGGTCAGGAATTTGGGTTTGAGTTTGTTCACCAGGAGACCATGAAACCTCTTGGGATCCCTTGGAAATCCTGGGAAGGGCAGTAATTTTCCATGGTACATAAGATGGAGGATTCAGTAAGTTTAATTGGCCACTAGGATAGTGGTGATTCCAAAAGACTAGAATCTTTAATATGAGTAGAAACATACTAATTGATTTGTAAATATCAGAAACCTATAAAGAAGTAAAAATTGCCAGCGCAGCATTTCTATCCATTTGGTGTAATACATTCATGCATTAAAAAGTAACCCCCGCCAATTCTCCCCTCTGCAATTGCATCTGATGGTCCAGCTTTTAGAGTAATGCAGTCCATGGAGTCAGAAGCCTAGACATCCATAAACCATCCAGACATGTAATAGTGCTTTCAAAGGGGCCTGAGCACTGGGGGGAAGTGGCCAGTAATGGCTGAGCTGGGTTTAGAGGGGGAGGAGAGAGGGCTCAGGGCTTCAGGAGAAAGTAAAGTAGCAAGTGTAAGGAGAATTTTTACAGCAGCTATAAAAACAAGCCCCATACACTCACAGCTAGATTCCAAGTTAGCCAAATATACCCAGGCCTCCAGCGGTTCGAGTTGCCAGCCTTGGCTCAGTTCTGACAGCTACTGTCTTAGAGACCGAGTAACAAGCTTCCAGAGAGAAAGAGGTACCACGTCTTTGTGGAGCCAGTGTAAGGATTGCTCTCAGAGGGGCTCCCTGTTACCAGGAGTTACAGGCAGCAGGCAGCCCTCATGGTCAATAGGCTCCTGGCAGGTGATGATTATTATTCAGCACCAGCCTTTGGTTCCTGGGAACCGAACAATGCTTTAGGCTTCTGAGTGAGGGCCACGCTTTGCAGTTATAGAAGGGAATGTCTATATTCTCAAAATACTATGATTTAGGGTTGCTGACCCTGCAGCCCATTCCCATAGGAACTCCAAACAGGAGTGCTCACCCATCAGTACTCTCTTAAATCCCTGCTCTCAGCCAGTCACTGGTGACAAATGGGAATTTTCTGCCCCAGCACTGCTCTGGGGAGCTCAGAGCACACAAACTGGCTTCACTGAAACTCCCAGTTTAGATGCAGTGGGACAGGGAGGCCAACCCAGCCGGATGCGTGTTTAACAACCAGGCCTCTAGGGGACAACAGCCCTGACTTGTAGCCTTTGCTGACTTCCACAGAGTAAATACTCCCACCACCTACCAAATCATGTCTCTGGATGGAGTTGGGGTGGGAAGAGTATTTTGGGTAATTTATCACCTTTATCTTTGATCTAATTTGTTTAATTATAAGCTTATATACCTTAATTTTTAATAATCACTATGTTTAACAACTGGCTTGCAAAATTCCTGAGAATCCAGCAATGGACTCTCATGAGCGAGTAAGCGAGCAGGTCCAAGCACACCACTGGCTGGGCCCCGGGGCCTTCTGGCTTTGTGTTCTGGATCCGAGTTCTTTCTCTACATTTTCTCCACGTGACTCTCGTTTCTTTTTCTCTTCTCTCCTCCTCCCTACTCGGGGCTTTTCGCCTCATCTCCCCATTTAGCCCTATTTATCGAGCACCAAGCCCCTGTGCTGAGCACATTATATGTGTAATTGGAGAGGCCGCTGTGGGAGAGATTTCCCACATGCACCCATACTCAATGGTGTACATTTTTTGGCACCAGGAGGATGATATTTCTCCTCCCCACAGCAGTTAGAACCAAATGACCAGCTCTGGTCACTTACTGGTTGTGAATCAAAGTGACATGTGTCACTTCTAGACTGAAGCATTTAATTGATGGTATAAGACTGCCAATAATCTCCTTTCCTGCTGCAGTGACCTCAGAGAAGGCCTTGTTCTTCTGAAGACCACAGAGCCCAAGGATGAGAGGGACTCAGGTCAGTGGGTCACCGCATGGGAAAGGTTGCCCTGAGGAATCACCTGGACCTAGATGGTTTTGCAGGAGTGAGAAATAAGCATTTATGCATTAAGCCACAGGGCTTTTGGTGTTGCTTGTTAACACATCATAACCTAGTCTATCCTAATAACCCTCCTTATATTTTAGTTCATGGCCAACCACATGCTTGTATTATCAGGAACTCCAGTATATCTCCCTTAGGATGCTTTCACCTGTTAAACTATTTATTTGTCTAGGAATTTCCACGTGCCCTAAGTGTTTGGGGTTTGTTTTTGTTAGGGGGTTGAACTTTCCAGTCAGTTTGAACTTTATATTAGTTAGGATATAAACAAAGAACCCCCCCCCCAAAAAAAAAAGTGGTGAATTAAGATCAAAGCTTCAGGTGCTTATTTCTCTTTCACATAAAAGTCTGGATGCCAGCAATTTAGGATTGGTGGGGTATGTCCTGAATATGCGGCTTCCATGTCTAGGTACAAGGCATCTGGCTCATTTGCTACTCTTTCCCACGCAAAACAGAAGCTAGAAGGCATTGGGAAAGGAAATCCTGTCCTTTTAAGCAAAGAGTACAAAATGGCACATATCCCTTCCACTCACATCTCATAGTTATGGAATGTACATAGCTGCAAGAGAGTCTGGAAGATGTACTGTCTCGACTGTTAACTCTTTTTTTGAAAAAAGATTTTATTTACTTATTTTTAGAAAGAGGGAAAGGGAGAGAGAATGAGAGGAAGAAAAGCAGCAATGTGTATTTGCCTCTCACACATCCACTATTGGGGACGTGGCCTACAGCCCAGGCATGTGCCCTGACTGGGAATCAATCCAGCGACTCTTTGGTATGCAGGCTGGCACTCAGTCCACTGAGCCACACCAGCCAGGGCTAGACTACTAACTCTTGATGAAGTACTTCTGTTTTTAGTAAGGAAGAAAGGAGAGGGGATACAGGGAGAAAAGAGTAGATCTTTATCATGACCTATGGTGTTGTCCCAGCAGGGGAGGAGCTTTAACTGGTGAGAAGAAGCTGCCTGGGCAGAAGAGCTCTTGTCAAGCAGAGCAGTAATGGGGCTTCTCTGACTTCCATCATGGAATAGGCCCTTTGGCATATGGGTGATTCTATTTCTCCAGTGTTATGGCTCCACCCCAAAACGCCCAATGCCTTTAGAGTCACAGTGCTCCCCTTTTATTTCCTCATCCTTGGCTGGGGTAAGAACCTGTTCCATTAAGGCTGCCTGCCATGGAGGTCATAGGTGGAGGGCAAGAAGCACATGGCCAAGGAGTAGAGTCTGGAGTTAGACACCTTTGGACAAAGTGCTTAATCTCTCCTACTCCAGTTTTGCCATCTGTAAACTGGGATAGTAATGGTATCAAGTTTCTAGGATTGTTGAGCTTATTAAAGGAGATGATGATGTAAATGTCCTTAGCATAGTCCTTTTATAACCACTAGCTATGACTACTGCTGCTATTGCTGCCACTGTCACAGTTGTGTGGCTGCTGCTGTGGTGGGAAGTGACTGGTTCTTTCACACACAGCTGCTTCTGCACAGAGGAGGTCTCCACTAGAAGGGGTGTACGCAGCGGGCTCCAGCAGGCCTGTGTCCTAACCCCAGAATCTTTCTTTCTCATTTCTGCTTTATGACTCCTGCAGACCAGCCTACTGCTCTCTTTCTGCTCTCGTGGTAACTTTGCTTCAGGGTCCTTCTTGTGTTTCCCTGGGACTGGCTTTGGTCATGAGACCAGCCCCAGGGCTTAGAGAGGAGTTGAATAGTTCTTTCGTCCCGTGAGAGTCTCTGGGTGCTTTCTACAAATTAATTCTCCTGTTCCCCAAAGTTCTGTACCCTTGGGAGATTATCTGGCTTTGCCACATCAAATAAAAGTCCTGTTAAAATACACCTTTTCTCCAGGGCTGGCTTGATAATTTGCATAACTAAGAGGGGTGTGTGAGGAGATCCTGCTCCAACCCAGCTGAGACAAAGCTGACAGCTTTTCTCAAAAAAATTAAAATACAACAACAAACAAAAAAAAAACACATAAAATTTTGGTAAGTCCTATTGGACTACTAATTACATAAGGCTTTCCTTTTTAATCCTTACCTGAGGATATTTATTGATTTTAGAGAGTAAGAGAGAGAGAAAGAGAAACTGATGTGAGAGAGAAACATCAATCGGCTGCCTCCCATATATACCCCGTACCAGGGATCAAACTTACAACTCAGGTACATACCTGACCAGGGACCAGACCCGCAACTTTTTGGTGTATGCAGGGGTGTCAAACTCATTCTCACCGGGGGGCCATAACAGCCTTGTGGTTGCCTTCAAAGGCCGAATGTAATTTTAGGACTGTATAAATGTAAATACTCCTTAACAGTTAAGCAAGAGCTCAGTGCTGCCGCCAGGTAGAGAAACAGGGTGCTGAGCCAGATAAAACACTCCGGCCCTCAGGCCTTGTGTTTGCCACCTGTGGTGCATGGGATGATACTCCAGCCAACTGAACCACCTGGCCCGGGCTCACTACACAAGTTTTATCTCATGTGATCCCCACAATAAAACTGTGAGGTAGGTATTAAAGAGCCAGATCTATTTAAGTCCAAAATATTGCCTTGCTCCGATCACTAACCTATTTAGGCAGAACTAACTGAAGGGAGAAAAGAAAACTTGACATCCATTGGGGCTAATTTTAAGTTTTGAGAAGCATTCTTAGATAGGATTCTTATAGATGAAACAGACAGACTCAAATCGAATTGGATTAAGCAAAACTTGCAGTTTATTGGCTCTAAAATGGGAAAATCCAGGCTTCCCAGGCTATCAGTTTCCAGTCCAGGAGAGAGAGAATTTCTCTTTTCTGATAGCTTCAGAGAAAGCTCACTGAGCTTTGCTGAGTCCATCTGAGCCAAGCACTCACCCCAGAATCAGGGGAGGGGTCGGGAGAGTGTGGACAGAAATAGGAAAGATGGTTCCCCAAAGGAAAGGTGATATGCTATCACCAGAAGTTAGAGTGAAACTAATGGATGAACCTGTAGCACCTATAAAACATGGAATGATGAAAAGGGATCTTTTGACTCCCTGCAATATAAAACTAATTTTTTAAATATATATTTTTATTGATGTTCGAATACAGTTGTCTCTGTTTTCTCAGGGGTTCTCACTCTTGGCTGCACATTGGTCTTAAAAATCCTGAGGCTCAGGCCATATCCTAGCCAAGGAAATCAGAAACTCTGTGGGTGGGGTCTAGGCATCAGAAGTTTGTTAATTTTCTTTTAATCGTTGTTCAAGTACAGTTTTCTGTCCTTTACTCCCATCCCAGCCCACCCACCCATCCCTCCCCACCTCCCTCGCATTTCCAGTCCCCCAGTCTTTGTCCATATGTCCTGTATTTTTGTTCCTATAAACCCTTCCCCTTTTCCCCTGAAATTCCCCTGAAATTCCCTCCCCTCTCCCCTCTGGTCACTGTCAGCCTGTTCTCTATTTTAGTGTCTTAGGTTATATTTTGCTTGTTTGTTTGTTTTGTTGTTCAGGTTCCTGTTAAAGGTGAGATCACATGGTATTTGTCCCTCACCACCTGGCTTATTTCACTTAGCATAATGCTTTCCAGTTCCATCCATGCTGTAGTGAAGGGTAGGAGCTCCTTTCTTGGCATCAGAAGTTTTAAAGTTTTACCAGGTGATTACAATGTGCAGCCAGGGCTGAGAGCCTGTGCTCCAATTTCCTGGTCTTATTATTAAAACTGTGCTTTATGAATACATTGATTATGCCAAGTTCCAGCCCAGCAGTTCTGAGTGCCATTGTAAGCTGTGTACCCAGGGGGTGTTGTATCTCAGCCCCTTCACTCCCAAATGCTGCACCAAGGGCAGGCCACCTGGACCCCCAGTGGAGTCTCTAGACACTCACAGTTCAACTCAGGGCCAAGAACTAGGCTTGGCTTCTAAGGGAGGGAAACAGCACCCCAAAGGACTTATAGGCCAGAGACCTGGTGGCCACCCTGTGAGCACAGCTATGACCTTCTTAGTGTGACCCTTAGTGTTCATCCATTGGTTTCCCTCTGTGGGCCCAGGGAAGCCTGATGCTGGCTGCCCCATGTAGAGTCCTGGCAGGGTGCCAAGTGGGAGGAGGAGGTGGTATCCCTGAGGTAGAAGGGGAAATCCTGCTCAGAGCAAAGTGAGATTTACCTGAGGAAGACAAGCCAGTTGCTTATCTTACTGGGACCAACGAGTGTCTTGGCAGAATGGGGTCTGAGCTGGCAAACATAGGCTTAGCCTTCCAGCCTTCATGTTGATGAGTGAGTGCTGGAAAGGGGGAGGGAGAGTCATTGTTTTCTGGGTGGTTGCCAGTCAGAGTCCCCCTAGCCTGGGGTGGGTGGTAGGACTCATCTGTGACCTTTGGCAAGTCCCCTGCTCTTCGTGCCTGTTTCCCCTTCTATATAACGAAGGGTGAGTCTACTTGTCCCTAAGGTTCTTTCCTTGAGGTTGGCACAATGTCCACTTAGAGGCCCAATGAATGAATGGTGGTTCCCTTTCGAGAGGCTGAAAGTCTGTGTCCTGCCCTGGTGTCTGTCCCGAATGTCTCCACATAGCCTTGGACCTGCCCTTTCACTTGTTCCATGGAACAGAGTCCAAGGCCGCTGTCCTGCTTTGACATCAGCCAGGCCAGATTCACTCCCTCAGCTGAGTCCCCTGGATGACCCAGGGAGAAGACATATTGAATGTTCTTTGAGGAGCCTGGGTTCAGAAGAGTGCAAAGCTACCTTCGCTGCCAGCTGAGGCTGTCCCCAATGTGAAGGATCACTCTCTCCTGAGCTACAGATTTCTCTGGCCCCATAGGACAGTTACAGGACTAAAGATGCCTCTTGGGGTTTCCCTCAGCTCCCCCAAAAGCTGATCATCTCAGCCTCTGGCCTCCTTGCTGAGTGTCCTACTCCTGACCACACCCAGAAACCACGTGTCTCCCCTGAGGCCCTGAGCTGGCAGTTCCAGCACAGCACAGGCCTTTCTCACCCAGCTGTACCTGGGCTCTGTTTCTCAAAGCCTCTCTTTCCCTCACACTACACCATTCCACTAACATTCATCTTCCCCAACAGCCCTGCCTTTAGCCCACTGGCCTTTTTGCTCAAGAACCTTCTCTGGTTCATCAATACCTCTGCACTCAGTAAATTCTTTGCCCACCTTTCAGGGCCCTGAGACCCAGAGCCACTCTATGGAGGCAGCCTCTTCCTGGGCTGGCCCAGGGAGCCCCTCCACTCAGCCAGGTTTCCCCCACACACGGCGCTCTGGTCTCCTCCCCTCACTGTCCCAGCCCACATCTTTTTCCAGCTTGGACTGGCCTCCATTTTTAAAATTCTGCCATCCACTCAAGCCTCCTGCTCTGTTCCCACTACTTCCAAAAGTCAGTTCAGACTATTTTGGCACATACTAGTCTCTCCTATCCTTTTATCAACATTTCTTTTCTAACTCAAGAGTATTACCATTATGTTGATTGCACTTAACTGATACCGAGCTCTTGAGGATATGAACTATGGCCTGAAATTGTTCTGTGTCTTGCCATGAAGCCCTGGCACCAAGCTGTGTGCACAGTGGGCTGGGGCACACTCACAGTTGCCCAGCCAACAGCAGTGTCTTCTTGCTGGCCAGGCCAGCCTCCCACTGCAACTGGGTGCCCAGGAGGGAGCCTGAGAGCTGCATTTGCCAGCCTTCCATGCATCAAGGGAACCAACAGATACATGAGCCAGCTCTTGTCACTGGAGCCTGAAAAGAATTCCGATGCAGGGCAGGGTGTCCGGGAAAGATTTCTTCCTGTGGGGGGCAGAAATTCCCTTACTTCTCAATCTGCGGAAATTAGAACAGAACTGATAGATACCAACCTTAACGTCAGTGCCTGCCTCCTCCCAGCCTTAAGCTAGACCACTGAACCTGAACATCCCCCATGGCTCTTGGTAAGTCAGTGAGACCTTAGAAACAAGCCTGAGAGAAGTGCATAAGTACACAGGGCTTTGTTTGCTTCATTTCTGATTGTTTCCTCACATCAATGACCAACAATTAATGCTTCAGGAGAAGGTAAAAGTCTTTGATAACGGACCTACCCACCCATGTAATCCTAGAAAATATGCCTTCCTGACCCTTCCAGGCAATCAGGTCATACAGTGAAATACAAAATCCACGCATGCATAACAGTGAATATTATTAATGATCATAAAACCATCCAACTCCTTCAAAAATCTAAGCCTTGTTTCCAAAACAGTAACCCTCTGCAGCAGACCGGTTACACATGATGGTAAGAAGTATTTCCTTTCCTCTGTTAAAATTTACCAGTCATTAACTCTGCTGAATGAGAGGCTTCTCATATTATGGACAAGTTGAAGCTCTTCCAGGAGGGGAGAGCTGCACACAGAACGCTCCCTGCCTGCATCTGGGATGGCCAGCGACAGTCTTTGCTGACCTAGAAGAGCTCTCTCTGTTAGTTCCATTAATACCTGTCTGTAAGTGTAAGTTGGTATCACAGCCAAGCAGGATCTGGGAGCTTGAGGAGTGGAATAAGATGACACATCAACTCTTACCCCCAACTCAGTATCTACTTGCATGTGCTATTTAACACGATAGGAAAATGGTTTGGTGAACTATGGAACGTTGTCATAGGCTGTCTGACCAACTCCGCCCGTCCCAGCTCCTCCTTCACCATTCCCCCTTTGTCCTCATATTTCAACAGGAGCAATCAGATTCCTACCAATGACCTTGTTGCCCTCCTCACTGTTGATGGGACCAGGGTCAGCACCTGATCAGAACTGGGCCAGTCACAGCTTCTTCCTAAATAATTGATACTAGAGCTGAGAGAGATCAGTTTCTCTCTGGAGTTCCTGGACATATACACTCAGGAGTAGTTAGTGGCTAAAGCAGATATACAAAAACGGATGAAATGAGAAGCACAGAGGAGAACAGGTGTTAGCTGGACAGACGGGCCTCCTGGCCTCCTGATGAGCTAGTTTAGTCTCTGCTCATGATCTCGTCCTGAGGTCTAGTTGCATCTCTGCCTTCAGTTTCTGGAAAACGTTCCTGATTCCTACAACAAAAGTTTTTCACTTAAAAAAATTACACTTGCTTGAATAGGTTTCTATGACTTTCAATCAAAAGATTCCTAACTAATGCACACAACATTGGCTGTTATGTAACCACTGTAGTTTGCTTATAAATAAATTTTTGTGTCATGGGAAAATGTGTATGATATAATGGTGTGCCATTTTAAAAGCAGCCTATAAAGTTACATAAACAGTGTGATCTTAATAATGTCAAACAATGGAGAAATAAAAACCATTAAAACATTATTTGTGATTATTTCTAAGTAGTGTGATTACAAGTGAATTTTATTTTGTTTGCAACATCTTTTTTATATATTTTACATTTCTTTCCATAAAGAGTATGTATTAATTTTATCATAAAATAAAATGTATTTGATGAGAAGCAAAAAGATAAGCATTTTTATCCACTTCCGTCATCCCTACTTCCATCCCCCAAATCTGCAAAGGTACCAGTGAAATCTCAATGTGTCTTGAGAACTTGTGAGAGTTTTACTGGTATGCTGGGTTGAAGAGTCAGTGCGCTGGGAGAGAACTTGCTCAGTGCAGGAGTCATGTGTACCAAGTTGGCCCATTAATGGAGCCTTGGTTTTCAGGGAGAAGGGAAATTCCAAATATAACTGGGTGCCCATCACTGAGCCATTATCCTGTGATTAGGTCACAGCAAGATAGTGTGATTTAAAGTGGAAATGTCTCTTTCACTGAATACTCAAGGAGACAGAGGGGTGTAAGCAGCTCTCTCTGGGATCCCCTAGTGGAGTGTGCTATATAAAGGGATATTAGTGCTAGCTCCTCACTTTGCTATAGAGCACTTACAGCTTTGACACCATGTGGCCTGGGATATTGGCAGGTGTTTATGATGGTGGCAGCAACACGTGGTAGAGATGGCAGCGTTCAGGAGGAGCAGTGTCTAAGCAGATGCCATACCAGTTTCCAACTAATGCAGTGGAGTGAAGGAGTCCCACAGAGTCCACAGTGATGTTCAGCACAGCCAGCCTAGTGGGTACAGCAGGTCCAGTGCCAGAAGGATCTGAGTAAAGAAACTAGAACAGGAACCAAGGAACAAAATGTTGGTAGCTGAAGAGACAGCTAGGTACAAAGCTGAATGCTAATGCAGCCCTGGAAACCCTTCGTGCACTGCTGATGCCTTGCCTACCAGAATTTAGGTACATAGCTACCCCTGCTAAAGGTAGGGTTGAAGGGCAAGTTTTCAATTGCTGGTTCTTAATCTAGAAGCAAGCAAGAAAGAGGAATAATGGGAATAAGTATTGACTTGCTAAAGGTGAGTTAAAAATCAGTATTAAACTAAATATAGGCAAATATTATGGGAAAAATCTAGAAGAATTCTGTACTTAGATTGTAGTTTTGTGACATATAAAAAATAAAATGTCTTCTCATTATATCAAAAAACAGTGAATGGGTGTTCATTTATATGCTTTAAATTAAAATAAAGCATTTAACACATGTCCATGTCATTCTTATTGTTCCCCAATGTCTGACATTTTCCAGCTAGATATCCAAGGATCTCATCATAGCCTATAGGTCAAAGGAGGCTCCCACCACATTTGTTCTTTCTTTATTTCGAAAAGAGCTTTATTCTTTAAAAGCATGCTCATTATAAATATTAAAATATACAAAGAATAAGGTAAAATTCAACTGGTCTGGTAAATATCCTTCCAGACATCCCTCTACATGCACTTGTTAAAATATTATACAAATGGGATCATGTTGTTCTGTCATCCCTCTTTTGCACTCAACTACATGTGCCATAGGAAAATTTCCATGGCATCAAGAGGTACATCATCATACAGATATTATCTATATGGAAGTTCCATAATTTCTTTAACCAATGACTTAACACTATTGATGAGCATTTCAATAAATATTTAATGTTTATATTTTATGGCGTTTCACTATACAAACAAAGCTGGGATGGAAATCCTTGTCTTTAGATCACTGTATGCTTTGGCAATTATTGTTTTGGAGGAAATTACAAGTAGGATTGCTGGGTTAAAGGAACACTCATTTAAAAAGTTCCTTCTTCCCAACTTCATGTACTCCAGAAATGCTGGGTCAGTTTGCAACACCACCAGCAGCGCAGGAAAGGGCTGTGCTCCATGCCTTCACCAGTCCAAGCCTGGGTCATTCTGTTTCCTGGAGTACAATTTCAGAAGAATTATCTTCATTCATCTTTTGTCTTTTGTGGGGCTTTTTTTTCTGATGCTTTTTTTTTTCATAGGTTCCATGCTGATTTTTTTCTGCTAACTGATCTTTAATTGAAGGCAGTTCTATTAGGGCTTGCCATTCGCTTAAAAAAAGTACTAGTGACATCTCCTTGACTCTATTTTCTGTTACTTTGGTTACCATTTGGATCTTCTTTTAGGATTTGAGTTAAAGGCCAGAATTTAATCCTGATCTTCTTCTAATTTGTTAATTTGCCAGAAAGATTTGATGAAGGAATAGAGACAGATTTTCCCCCAAAATTGTCATCACTCCTGCTACCTGGATCAGTTGGTCAGCTTGGGGGAGTTTGGGTTGGAGAGTCTGGGCGCTTTGTTGGGAAGGTGGGTGAGTAATACCCCCTGGCTCACCAGATGGATAAGCTCCACTTTAATAAGACGAGTGGACTGATGGAGACCCAGCTATACCAATATCCACCTGGTTAATTGTAGCTTATCTGAGAAAGGCTACCATCTATCTCACTGAGGTCCAAGCACGGTCTCCTGGGGGCCTCTCAGGAAACATTAGGCCTGTCGTTGGCTAATCCCACAGCTCAGAGTTGACATAATTTCACTTGACCCCATTTCCAGGAGGACCCAAAGACTTCTCAGTTGATGTCTCTGTCCTCAGGGTCTAGAACTATACCCTTAAAGACAAGATGCTACCCTGCCCTCTTTTCTTTTCTGAGGGGGCAAAGGAGGGAGAAAGAGAAAGAGAGAACATCAATGTGAGAGAGAAATACTGACAGGTTGCCTTCCATATGCAGCCAGTGGGGGACCAAATCCACAACCTAGGCATGTGCTCCAATTGAGACTCTAACCCCTGACCTTTCAGTTTGTGGGATGACACCCAACCAACTGAGCCACACCGGCCAGGGCATGACATTACCCTTGATTGTCGTAACTTTCTCCTTTGGGGCACTGAGTATGATGTTCCTGGCTGCCTAGACATGCCTAATTCCTGCCCATGGGCCACTTTTTCTGCTGGAAAGGCCTCAGGGAAACTGTGGGGTCTCCTCACTCAGAAAGTCATCTATCTGCAGGTGAATAGAACCAGGACTGCCACAGGAGGGCCCAGATGTCACCCATGACTACAGTGCGTGAGGAAGAGGCACAGTTCTCTGTTTAGAACTAGAGCCCCAGGAGGCCTGTAAAGCATTCCTGTGAGAATCACAGTTTGTGTTTTAGGACTCTCATTTACCAGCCCTTTAAGAAAGTCTAGGTGGCCAAGTATACTTCAGGACCAAGGTCATGGACTAATTCAGTAATACCTCTCAACCTTCTTACCTGTGTTGGTTTTCTGATGCTGCCATGACAAGTTATGACAAATGTAGGGGTTTCAAAGAATAGCCATTTATTATCTCCTAGTTTGTAGGTCTGGAGTTTGACATGGGTCTTACCAGGCCAAAATCCAGGTGTCAGTGGAGCTATATTCCTCACCAGAGGCCCTGGGAAAGGGTCACTTCAAACTTGTGCATCTTGTTGACAGAATCCAATTGCATATGGTTGTAGAACTGAGGTCCGAGTGTCCTGGATGGCTGTTGGTCAGGGAACATTCTAAGGTTTTAGAAGCCATCCACAATCCTTGGCTCATGCCCCCTTCATTTTCAAAGCCAGCAACAGAAGTTCAAGTTTTTCTCATGCCTTATCTTCTTTGCCCTTCTCTCCTGCCATATCCCTCTCTTGTAAATTGGGAAAGGTTCTATTTTCAGGGCTTATGTGATTACAGCCACCCAGATAATCCAGAATAATCTTCTCATTTTAAGATCCATGACTTTAATTATATTAACAAAGTCCCTTTCCCATGTAACTTAACACATTCACAGCTTCCAGGGATAAACCATAAACATCTTTAGGGAGCCATTATTTGGTCTACCATGACCTTTTTTTGGCCAGGATTCATCCAGGAGTAAGAGTCCCCTCAGAGACCAGTCTAGGGAAGATTTGCTTGATTCCTGACCCTCCACTCCCTTCTCCACACATACCCACCTCTCTGGGACCAGTTGGTCCAATCTCCCAGCTCAAAACCTTGCCAGATTCATGCCACCATGTATTCTGCTCAAGCAATGGCTGAACACCAACACAGCTTACTGCCTCTGGAGAGCAGGGGGTAAGGCTGGTATTCTCACACTAGGCTCTGAGCCTCCTGGTCTTTCTGCTCACTGCTATTTCCTAAAGCCAATATGCCTGGGACAATCTCAAGGACACTGGGCTTTAGGCCAAAGTATCCATAAGTGGAAAGCTCTGCTTTCCCTTTAACAGAAGACCATTAAAGGCTGGGGTTAAAGTTTCAGTGGCATTATAAATATTATAATGGTATTATAGGCAGGGACCCAGGAAGGCTAAAATACTGTTATGCCAGTCAGCCTGCTCCTTGGGATCCCATATAAGGAAGAGTAGCAGAATGAGAATAAAAAATGCTATTTATTAGTCTTCTTAGTAGCTGACATACAAATGATGAAGCTGATGAAATGATGATTGTATCTGACAACTGAGGTCTAAGCAAGAACCCCTACTTTCTCTTTTCATGAATCTAAATCTAGGGGGAGAAATTCAGGTATAGGTACCAAAGAGTAAACAGGCACAATCTAACTTACTTAACTATATAGTCAGGGAGAGAAAGGCATGGCCAGGTTAAGCTGAAATGGCAGCATGGCCTGTGTCTACTTACCACACGCAGGGAGGAAGCATAAGCCCAGAAGGCCCCAAAGACTAAGACCATCCTAGGACCAACACAGAAAGAAAAGAGAGAGGGAAGCTGAGGTGGGTGCCTTTAAGGGACAGTAACCCTGCTCACCCATAAAATATGGCCCAATGAATACCAAGGACTCTGACCTGTCAGGCTAACATCTGTTCTTCCGTGGGACAAGGGTTGTGCTAGGAGTTAGAAAGAGCTTGCTGGTGTGTGAACAGTAAACAGTGGGGTATTTCACTAGGGCCTGCTTTAATGTCTTTCTGGTCTCAACCTGTTGGTGCCCTTAGGTTCCTGGGGATGGAGGGTATGGATGCTTGTTGACTCACATGTTTGTGAGCCAAGTTCCTGAAAATCAGGTGATTAGCCACTGTGAGTCCTAGCTGACTACCCACCAGTGGATGGACACATCACCCAGAGAGAGCTGCCCAGCCAGAGGCCTGCAATGGGACAGTCAGAAGGTCTGTAATCCTGGGGTGAGTTGCTCCCTGAAATTTCAAGGACATTCTAAATTCCCAAGATTCAAAGGAGCATACAGACTTTTGTACCAACTTTTTTGTGCTGAGATCTTTGTGGCCTGGGTGTTGGGAACACAGATGGTTTCCTCTGTTCAACAAATCATCAAGAGTCTCCACAGAAGTTTTTACTGATATCCAGGTCAGAATTAGTTGTCCCATCTGGTGCTTCCCTACTGTGGTTAAACCTCCTTTTATTGATCTGTCTCTCCTAAGAAATGGAATTCCTTGAGCCCAGGGACTAGACTTTTTCTGTATCATTTCCCTAGCCTAGTATAGCATGTAACACAGCAGGGACTTAGCTAATAACAGCTATTTATGAATACTAAATGATTAAAATACCTTTCATCACCATCTATGTAGCCATTACCAACCTCAAGCTCCCCAGGCTTAGCATTTTTCAGAAGGACAACCTTTGTCATGACCTGTACAGAGAATTTATTTTAAAAGCCCTAACCAGAGGATATGTTTACTGATTTTTAGAGTGAGAAGGAGAGGAAGGAAGTGAAAGAGAGAGACAGACAGACAGACAGACAGACATTGGTATGAGAAACATCAATTGGGTGCCTCCCACACATGTCCCAACTGGAGACCAACCCGTAACCTAGGTATGTGCCCTGACCAGGGATCAAACCCACAACTTTTTGGTACATGGGACAACACTCAAACCAACTGAGCCACTGGCCAGGGCATGTACAGAGAGCCTTTTGCAAGCTTTCCCTGATTCACATAACATGACCCAGTCATAATCTGTACTGGCTATTCCTTATGGGAACTCCCTAGGACCCACTCCACAAAAGGGGCAGATTTCTTGCCATTTCTTCAAATTGTTGAAGACACCAGAATGTGGGGTTGATGCCTAATTTTAGAAGTTGTGATGCTGACCAGTCTTCTGGTCTGCTGTCTTCCTGGTATTTTACTGCCATTCCATCTGCTTGACCCCCTTGCCCTGTTCTGCTGATGCCAAACACTCAGCCCTGTGATTCAAGAAAGAATAAGAATGGGATCAGGTGATTTGAAGCTTCTACTTTTAAAAAGTCAGGGAAGAGTTCCAGCCAAGATGGAGGCGTAGGTAGAAACCCTTACCTTCATTGCACAACCAAAAAAAGGAAAACAACCAATCTGAAATCAATAAACAACGAAAAGTGCCAGAAAATCAAACTGCATGGAACTCCAACAACCAAGGAATTAAAGAAAAAAAAAACAACCAGAACAACTAGACCAGTATGGGGGTGGACCTCAAGGGCTGACTCAGAAAAACTGCAGAGAGGCGGCTGAGGGGAGGGGCTGCCTGCCAGCTTTGCCTGAGGGAGACTTAAGGGGAAAACTGAGACTCAGAGCTGACTGCGAGTTATGGCTGGGGTTACTACAGTGGAAGTTTCTCCCAGTCTCACATGACAGTTGAAAAGTGCACCAGAGAGCAGCAGGCAAGCTGCACTGTTCCCTCTCTGGCCCCTCCCCCACAGGCAACACAGCAATTAGAGTTGCCCTGCCTGGGTGAATACCTAAGGCTCCGCCCCCTTACAACTTACCTGCTGCACCAAGACAAAGAAATATGGCCCAAATGAAGGAATGGAGCAAAGCCTCAGAACTAAGCAATGAGGAGATTTCCAACCTATCTGATGGAGAATTTAAAGCCCTGGTAATCAAAATGCTCACAGAACTGATTGAGGTTGGTCAAAAATGAAAGAACAAATAAATGAAGGATACCCAAAGTGAAATAAAGCAGAATGTTCAGGGAACCAACAGTGACAGGAAGGAAGCCAGGACTCAAAGCAACAATTTGGAACAAAAGAAAAAATAAACATCCAACTGAAACAGAATGAAAAAACAAGAATTCAAAAAAGTGACTAGAATCTTACAAACCTCTGGGACAACCTGAAATGTTCCAATACCCAAATTATAGGGGTGCCAGAAGGAAAAGAGGAAGAGCAAGAAATTGAAAACTTATTTGAACAAATAATAAAGGAAAACATCCCCAACCTGGCAAAGGAAATAGACTTCTAGGAAGTCCAGGAAACCCAGAGAGTCCCAAAGAAGCTGGACCCAAGGAGGAACACACCAAGGCACATCATCATTAAGTTACCCAAGATTAAATATAAATAGAGAGACTTCTAGTCTAGTGGAGGCATAGATAGACAAACTGTGCCTCCTCGCACAGCCAAAAAAAGGACAACAATTTAAAAACAAAAAAACAACCAGAACTGACAGAAAATCAAACTGTATGGAAGTCCAGCATCCAAGGAGTTAAAGAAGAAACAATCATCCAGACCGGTAGGAAAGGCAGAGTTGGGCAGCTGGGCAGAGAGGACTTGCAGCTAGGCGGTGGCTGGTAGACCCAGTGAGGCAGTGGATTGTGGATTGGGGTGCACAAGGCTGCAGCTGGCTGGCAAGGAAGTGGCTGGTGGACCGGACAGTCCCACACTGGTGCACAGATAAACCAGGTGAAACAACTGGGGAGCGGGATGCACTGCACAACCCAGGGTCCCAGTGTGGGGAAATAAAGCCTCAAACTACTGACTGAAAACACCTGTGGAGGTTGAGGCAGCAGCAGGAGAAACTCCCAGCCTCACAGGAGAGTTCGTTGGAGAGACCCACAGGGTCCTAGAATGTACACAAGCCAACCCACCAGGGAATCAGCACCAGAAGGGCCCAATTTGCTTGTGAGAAGCAGGGGAAGTGACTGAAATCTAGCAGAGAGCAGAGCAAGCACCATTGTTCCCTCTCAGATCCCTGCCCCACATACAGCATCAGAACCCAGCAACATGGGTTAGCCATCCCTGGTGAATGCCTAAGGCTCTGCCCCTCACTACATAACAGGCCCATCAAGAAAAAAAAAAAAAGACCCAAACGAAAGAACAGATCAAAGCTCCAGAAAAAATACAACTAAGCAATGAAGAGATAGCCAGCCTATCAGATGCACAGTTCAAAACACTGGTAATCAGGATGCTCACAGAATTGGTTGAATTTGGTCGCAAATGAGATGAAAAAAATGAAGGCTATGCTAAAGGAAATAAAGGAAAATGTACAAGGAACCAATAGTGATGGGAAGGAAAACAGGACTCAAATCAATGGTGTGGACCAGAAGGAAAAAGAAACAACCAAACAGAAAAGAATGAAGAAACAAGAATTCAAAAAAATGAGGAGAGTCTTAGGAACTTCCAGGACATCTTTAAACATTCCAACATGTACATCATAGGGATACTAGAAGGAGAAGAGGAAGAGCAACGAGTGGAAGAGATAACTGAACAAATAATAAAGGAGAACTTCCCCAATCTGGCAAAGGAAATGGACTTCCAGGAAGTCCAGGAAACTCAGAGAGCCCCAAAGAACTTGGACCCAAGGAGGAACACACCAAGGCACATCATAATTACATTAGCCAAGATTAAAATGAAGAAGAGGATCTTAGAAGCAGCAAGAGACAAGGGTGCAGTTACCTACAGTGGAGTTCCCATCAGACTGTCAGCTGATTTCTCAAGAGAGACCTTACAGGCAAGAAGGGGCTGGAAAGAAGTGTTCCAAGTCATGAAAGGCAAGGACCTACATCCAAGATTGCCCTATCCAGCAAAGCTTTCATTTAGAATGGAAGGGCAGATACAGTGCTTCCCAGGTAAGAACAAGTTAAAGGAGCTCATCATCATCAAGCCCTTATTATATGAAATGTTAAAGGGACTTATCTAAGAAAAAGAAGATAAAAAAACATGTATAGTAAAATGACAGCAAACTCACAATTATTAACAACCACACCTAAAACAAAAACAAAAACAAACTAAGCAAACAACTAGAACAGGAACAGAACCACAGAAATGGAGATCACATGGAGGGTTAGCAACAGGTACAGAGAATCAGTAGCATAGATGATAGGTAGAAAATAGACAGGGGAAGAGTAATAATAGTACAGGAAATGTAGGAGCCAAAGAACTTATATGTATGACACATAGACATGAACTAAAGGTGGGGAATGTGGGTGGGAGCAGGTGTGCAGGGTGGAGGGGAGTGAAGGGGGAAAATGGGACAACTGTAAAAGCATAATCAATGAAATATATTTTAAAATATTTAAAAAATAAATATAAAGAGAGAATCCTAAGAGAAGCAAGAGGAAAGGAGAGAATTACCTACAAAGAAGTTCCCATAAGACTGTCAGCTGATTTCTCAAAAGAGACTTTATGGGCAAGAAGGGGTTGGAAAGAAGTATTTGAAATCATAAAAGGCAAGGACCTACATCCAAGATTACTCTATCCAGCAAAGCTTTAATTTATAATGGAAGGGCAGATAAAGTACTTCCCAAGTAAGATCAAGTTAAAGGAGTTCATCATCACCATGCCATTATCATACTAAATGTTAAAGGGACTTATCTAAGAAAAAGAAGATAAAAAATATGAACAGTAAAATGACAACAAACTCACAACTATCAACAAATGAACCTAAAAGAAAAGAAAAACAATGAAAACAAAAACTAAGCAAACAGCCAGAACAGGAACAGAATCTGAGAAATGGACATCACACAGAGGGAGATCAGTGGGGAGGGGGAAGGGAGGAATGGGAGAGAAAGGTACAGGGAAGAAGAAGCATAATTAGTAGGCATAAAATAGATGGGGAGAGATAAAAAATGGTGTAGGAAACAGAGGACTCAAAGAACTTATATGTACAACCCATGGACATGAACTAAGGAGGGGAGAATGCTGGAGGGTTGGGGGGGCAAGGTGGGGAAGATAAAGGGGGAAATTTGGGAAAACTGTAATAGCATAATCAATAAAAATACCTAAAAAATAAAATAAAAAAGCAAAGAGAAAGATTATATAAAATTCCCTGGAGACAGCCAAGCCTGATGCCCCAGGCAGTGAATCTTACCCCACCTCACTACTTCATGGAATATCATTGACTCCATACCCACTGCCACCACACCCCCTGTTCCACCCCAGGCAACTACCCTGTGCCTATAATATTACCCTCTGCCCATATGTCCTTGGCCTCAGATACAGCTGTATTTTCTGTGGATCTTCCTCCTTATTCTCTGCTAGGCCGTCCTGGTACTGATCTTATTTCAACGGGTCGGCTAGATCCTTGCATTCACATCGCTGACCATTCCTCCATCTCTAGCTTTCAGCCACCATTCAAGGCTGCTTCCACGTCCTCTGCAGAGCCCCTTTCCAGTGTCACCCTGAGCTGGTCGTGCAGATGGAATAAGTAGTGACTGGGTGACCAGGAGGAACGTAGTCCAGGCAGGTGACAAATCCTCAGGGCACTTACTGGTAGTATGCTGCGGTGAGTGGAGACTGACATAAACACAGAAGGGCTTGTGCTTTTTAACCTGCCTTTCTTACTCTCCAGCTGAGCATCATTTCATCATCTGCTCACATGGAAATCTTATGTTCTTGTTGGTTTTTACCACATAGGTAAAAACACATTTACCACATTCCTTACCATATGTAGGTAAGAAAGTGGGGGAGGGGTGCCATAAACCACTGGAAGATTTTGAATGAAAACTGCCATTATCAGAGTCGCTCTGTGGTGAAACTGTTGTGGTGGTGAAGGATGGAAGAAACTGGAGACCAGATTTGGAGGTGATTGCCTGGGCCATGTGAAGGATCAAAACCTGAATGGAAGGAGGGTATGGAAACACGGTGATGCTTTTTTTTTGTTTTTTTTTTTGTTTTTTTTTTACAACAGACACAATACTGTGGAGTAAAATTGCAGGATGTAGGCAGGGGCTGGATGTCAAATTTGGAGAGAGGGAAAAATCAATGAAAATACCAAGAGGAACTGCCTAGGTGACTGGGACTGGTGATGCCATTAAAAATGCTGATTTTTCAGTTTGGGTAGGACGAGATAGAGCTGTCCAATGAGCAGCTGGGGATATTGCACATGAGGTTGGGAGTTGGGAGGACTGTAGTTACAGTACAAAGTCACCTGCATAGAAAGGACACTTGAAAACAAAACAAAGAATGCTGAAAGGAAAAAATGCTTTGACTGGAATGCTCTTTCTATTGTTGCGTAACAAAACCACCTCAAAACTTTGTGGCTTAAATCAACAACAGCCATGTTCTGATTAGCTCTTATGGTTCTGAGGATTGACTGGGTTTAGTTGGGTGGCTCTCACTCAGGATGTCTCAAGTAGTTGTGATCAGACTGTGACTAAGATTGAAATAGTCTAAAGGCTTCTCCCTCACATGTGGCCAGCCCAGGTTGGGAAGAACCCAACAGGTGGGGACTGAAACAGCTGGGGCTTCTCTGGCTTTCTCTCTCCCTCTTTCTCTTCCTCTTGTCTCTCCAGCACGGTGCTCAGGTATTCAGACTTCTCCCACAGTGGCTCCAAAGGTTCACCTTGTGGTTTGGAGCATAGGCCCTGGCTCTGCCAGACTTTAGCCCTCAGAGGAAGCCCCAGTCAAGGTCCAGGAGGCTTCCTCCCTGCCCACTGAGTCTTCCTGGGAGGCGTGGATGGATCACAGTTCCTGACCTCCAACCTCTCCAAGCATTCCCATCCAGCTTACACCTCAAGCCCACTGTGTAATGCATCTTGATGAGAGGCAGCCAAGGGCCCATAGCTCTCTTCCACAGCCTGAGAGACCACAGGCCCCCTCTTCCTCTGCTCCATTTAATAAAAACCAAAACACACAAACAGGAAAATAAAATAAGAATAGAAAACAAAAGGGAGAGACAGCCAGGAGGAAGCTGCATCACCCTGTACACCTCGCTTCAGAAGTCATGGAGCATCACTTCTGCCACCTCCTGTTCCTCAAAGTAGTCATAAAAGGCCCACTTTGTTTCAGCGGAGGGGATATAGATTCTACCTCTTGATTGGCGAATGCAAAGTTTCTTCAAGGATATGTGAAACCAGATTTATTTCCTATCTGCCATTGTGCAGGAAAAAAAATCTGCCTTCCCTTCCAAAACCCAGCATAAGAAGCTTCCCGAAATCTCATGGTTGGTGTCACACTCTGCACTCTGCAGTGGCCTTCTAGAATTTTCTACCCCCAAAACAACACTTGGTGCTATAGGCATTTTAATCTAGTTACATATGTAGGCATCTAAGTTGTAAAACTTTATAAGCCAAGGCCTGTGTCTTGTTCTGTTCTGGTAAAGCTCAAAGCAGCGGATAGATACATCTCACCGACTTAAATTCAATTTCAAGACAGGAGGAGAGGACTGAGTGCAGAACCTTGGGGAAAACCTATATTTGAAACACCTGAAGCCAAGTGGTCACTAAAGGAGTCTTTGGGGAACATGTTTTCAGAACAAAACTGTAATAGTCTTTGCAAAAACATTGTGGGCATTTTTCTTATCTATGAAAATTGTCACTGAATGAAGCTAAGCATATGTACCATAATTAGCAGCCTCTGAAAACCCCCCACAGTTCTGACTCCATAAGTACTAGTTGCTAGGCAAGGTCCTCATTTTCATAACAGAAACTTCTGCATAGATAACCTTGGAATAAATCGTAACCATGAGATAGACACAAAACTTGAAAGGATTTTTTTTCTGCCCAGAAACTTACAGTATGACAAGGCGTGGTTTCAGCAATAATCTAATAGTCTTTGAACAATAAAGAGACACCATTTTATGCACATTGCAAAAAGCTGGGAAAGCTTTTAGAAAATATTTCTAAAGTGGCCTAGTGTCACCAAATGGACACTCATACTTTTCACAAAAAGGTGAGTTGGGCAACCCTTCTGGAGAATAAAAGAGTTTTAAAAAAAAGAGAATTAATGCCCTTAGATATAGTAATTCTACCCTAAATGTATTCTAAGGAAATAATACTGGTAGGGAAATTTTCATATTGAGGATGTTCAACAATGTATATTTCATGATAGTAGGATACTGCACACAACCTACATTTTCAGAGGTTGGTTAAATAGATTATGGTTCATTCATTTGCTTAAACATTATGCAACCACTAAAAATGATATTTTTGAAAGTAGTTGATGGTACAACACTCTACCCACAATATGATTTTTCTCTGTAAGATGGAATTCAAGCTGTATAAATTATAGCAAGTAGTATGATTCCAGTTTTGTTTCAGAATTACAGATGTGCCCTGGCCTGGTGACTTGGTCGGCTGGAGCACCCTCCTGTGCACCGGTTCCCAGTCAGGGCACACACCTAGGTTGTGGGTTTGACCCCCCGTTGGGGCGCATACAGGAGGCAACCAATCGATGTATCTCTCACACATGCATGTTTCTCTCTTTCCTTCTCTAAAATCAATAAATGTATCCTCAAGCAAGGATTAAAAAATAATAATAAAAATAGAAATTATAGATTAAAAGCAAATTTTACAAAATGTCCATAGTAGTTATATCTGAGTGATGGAATTACAGGCAGTTTGCATTTTCTTCTGTATGTTTTTCTGCCTTCTCTTTATCTTTTACAATAGACATGTAATACTGCTGTAATCAGAGGGAAAAATACAACATACTTTTCAAAAAAGGCCCAGCAATTGCTTGTATGACTAATTAACAGCATGAAGAAATGTTTCTGTGGAAAAGAAATGAAATAACCTATGCCAAAGATCTTGGTATAAAATAATTCACAACCTAACCTGTAAGAAAGCAGCCTGGACACACACAGAAGTGCCATCTCTGAGGTGTGAATCTCACACATGCCTAGGCCTGTGCCGTGCCCTGAGGATCCCTTTAGTGGCATGCGGACTCGGAGTCCTCCGAGTGCAACTCAGGCAGGCTCTAATGGGGGCATGAGTGCCGAGCTGTGCCTCTCCGGTTCTGCCTCGGACTTCCTGGTTAACAAGCAACGAGTCCATTACCCGTTGGAGCTCCTCAAATCCCTCTCAGGTATGGAAATCCACGAACATTGATAAGACACCTAGAGGCAAAAGTAGAATAGAATAAAAGCCACAAATAAGGTGGCTTTAGACAAGTGTCCAGTTCAGTGCGAATGGGGACACACATCTGCCTCTAGATCCCTGGTTGGGGGTCATCCCATGTCATAGTCTTCTCGCAACACTGCTCTGGTAGGCAACCAGGGAATGACTGAGTTATCCACACAGGTGGAGCTGCCCGGCAGCTGCTCCTGGGAGGAGGAGTCTATACTACAGGAACGAGCTACCAAAATGCCATAAAGCTTTCTCCTCTTGGCAATGCCTCATGCAGTAGTGAGTGGTTCATAAAACCAGACTTTCCTGTGGATAGTGAATGTTAGCCCTAAGGGCATATATTGTTAGTATTCAGGCCTTTCTCAGCTTGCAAATGAGCCAGAATCCTAAATCTTGTTTGTAAAGCAATCCTAAGGAGCCTGGAGTGTCAGGAAAACCATGGTATGAATATAGTGTGTATATCACATAATACATACTCAATAAATATCTGGTGAGCAGTGATGGTCATTTGGAGGTGAAGGGCCAGCTCTACCCCTTAGAAGCATATTAAACCAATGTAGCCAAAAACTGCGTATTTTTCAATTTAGGTACAATTCTGCTTCATATCAGCAATTAAAATAACACACCATCCATAGCATTAAATAAATGATTAATTAGTCTTAAATATGTTTATCCTAATGTATTTGTTGAGAAGAGAGCAGGCTTAACTAGAAGAAGTTGAAACTGTAGCTTCAGCAGAGATTATAGAGGAATCTAGGTAGTTTCAAGGAACTTAAAGATGAGAGGCACTGGGTTTTTATTTCATTTTTTGTACCCTTTATATAAATGGTTGACAGTCAAGATTGAGGTCATTTTACAACCATTACAAGAAAAAAGAGGAGGGAGGAACAGGGGAAAAAGGGCAGTGTTGATCCATAATAAGACATTCTGGGGTCACAGGGACTTCCCACCACAGCCCTGAGGGGGAGCCAAGACCAGACCAGCACACAAATCTGAGATTTAGGGCTGGGCTCAGCCACTCACCCACTCTGTGACGTAGGACTGGAGACATCCCTTCCTGAGCTTTAGTTGCTGAAACATAGAGCTAATTCCCATAGGACTATTGGGAGGACAAACTAAGATCATGCACTTAAATGCTCCTGTATTTACCCAAAATAAATGCTACATAAGGTGGTTATTGTTATTGTTGTTGTTGTTAATGTTTTCCCGACCTTGTCCTCTAAACTCTGTTTCACATGTGCAGGACCCGTGTGCGGATCCTGTTCACTGCTGTGGACTGAGCATGCGGTGAACCTGGAATGTGGCAGGGTTTAAACAAGTATTTGTGGGGAAGAATTTACCTGTTCTCACTGTTCCCTATGGTCAGTAGCAAAAAAAGATTTTAAAACACATATTGCGCCTTCTATTCCTTTTATTTCGCTCAAGTGTTTTATACATTATAGACATCATAACACTTAAGCCTTAAATATCATAGCATGCATCCCTAAAAAGTAAGGACATTTTCCTCCATAACCATGATATCACTATCAGAACCAACAATCTTTTTTTCTATTGTCTGGTACCAATGAAACTGGCCATAATTTCCAAACACCATATAATACCTAGTCCACATTCGGATTTTTTCAATTCTTGGCCCAAATATTTTTTTACAGCTGATCTCATCATGCCAGGACCAAATAAAGATCAACATTATCTCTGATAGGTAGCTCTGTGAAGTCTCTTTTGAGCCAGCATTCCCACTCCTCTTCGTTTTCCATGACATTGACTCACTGAAGACACTGTAGAACCTTCTCACTTTGGGATTTGTCTGATTTGCTTCACTGAGGTGACACCTGACATGTTCCTGCCTCCCCTGAATTTCCCCTGAGATGGAAGCTGAATCTAAAGCCTAGATATGATTCAGGTTAACTGTTTTTACCCAGAAAACCTCGTAGATGATGCTGTGCACTCAGCAAGACACCCCACCAGGAGGCACACAATGTCAGGCTGTCCTACTGTTGGCAGTGCTGAGACTGATGGCTGCATTGCAGTGGTGACAACACGATTTTTTCATTGGAAGGTAAAGGGTTTCCTGTTTGGAACCAGCAAGTAAACTGTGGAGTGATGATTGGTACCTTGTAAATTTATAATTCACTATCAACCTTTCAGAGCAGATGGTTACAGAATTCACTGATGACTCTTACCTGAATCAATTATCCCAACAGGAATTGTGAAATGGTAACTTTCCATTTCCATCATTCTTCCTTCATTTATTAGCTAGCATTGTTCTTAAAACAGAACTTTCCCTAGTTGGCTAGGGCTAGTTATTCTGAATTATAGTTCCTAGTGGAAAGACAGGATATGTATGTAGAATTGTTTCCCTTTAACACTCAATTTGCAAAAAAAAAAATGTTATTGGTAAACAGCAACCTATTTTAAATACTGGAGTGAAGGCAAGGTTTGTAGAAAGGTTTTCTCAATTGGCTAGTCCCAGTAATTGTCTTAGCATTAGCCTGGGGAGGGACTGGAGGAGTGGGGAGTGTGGCTGTGACTGCTTAGGTGTAAATCAGATCTCTGATCTCACCTCCTCTACTCCTCAGGTTCCTCCTCCAGTTGGCTCATACTTAATCAAGATAATATGCAACTATTGTGCAGTAGCAGGTTGGCTTATGCAATTTATGAATTTGGTAATAATCTCCCCTTTATAATTGAAAGTATCTCATAACATGATTTTTCCAATGCTTCCTTCAGAAAAATATTCCACTGATGCGATGTACTGTCCCTTATTTTTCTCTCTGGCTGAAAATGTTATTTTAAACATTCCAAGGAGAACTCAATTCCAAAACCTCAAATTGGAGTAAATAACTCCTCTCCATTCCCCTGACTATACCATGTGCCTGTGGCTGGGCCAGCCGTTAGCATAAAACCTCCACTCCCCACCTAGCCAGGCAAAACCATCTGCATTGAGCTCTTTAATAGGGCCCCTCAAACCCGGCCCTATTCAGTGCTTCTCCAGCCCCCACACACCTCTCAGCACCCTGCCATCTGGGTCTCTAGATTCACTCCCCCAGAACCCAGCTTAGCATGGCTGCAGTGTGGAGCACCCTTCTGGGATCAGATGCAGCTCGTCCTATCCTCTCTGTGACCCCTTTGTCACCACACTGCAACATAAGCTCCCATCTAATTGCTGCTCTGCCTCTCTCAGCAGAACTTGACCTCTTTCTGGGCTCTTCTCTTAAAGCAACTGCCTGTGTTTTTCATTATGTTTGCCAAGATGTATTAGTTTGAACTTTTCCCGGACTAGCCTTGTTTTGTTACTTTTTCTTTAAACCTCTGAGGCAGCAGGTTCAAGAATGCAACCTCCTGGGGGAAACTTTTAGTCTCAGAGATGTCAGCCAAGACAGTTGAGGCCATCAGTCTGTCCCCGTGGTGCTGTGTAAGAACTGGCCCTTTAAGAAGTGGACAAATTCTGGTTCCAACTCCAAACCTCAGTTGGAAGTTCAAACTGCTATTTGAACACACGTCCTGCCCAGAAAGCTGCCCCAGCCTGGAGCTGACTCTCCTGCAAGGCTGTCCTCCTCAAACCCATCCCACACAAACACAAACAGCTCCCTTTAAACACTGAAGTTGCAGAGCCTCCACCCTGAAAAGGAAATTGAAAGCCAAGTTCCGGGCACCCTCAGCTTCTCCAGTCTGACCAGTCAGTGGGCCAGAGCAGCGGCTCCTGTGGCAGGCTGGGTTTGCCCAACTCTGTGCCAGCCAGAATTCCTTTATAATCAATCACTAGGAAGATGTCATCTCTGTGTCTCAGCTAATCCTTCCTTTAACAATACAAGTGTTCAAGAGAAGAGAGAGGAAATGCAGACTGATAAGAATGCTAAGTGGCAAGGGCGGGTAGAGATGGGAGGGAGTAAGGGAGGGCTAGGGGGTTAGGCTGCGATGGGGGTAAAGGGCAGAAAACTGTACTTGAACAACAATTAAAATAAAGAAAAAAGAATGCTGAGTGGTTAGATTTGCTGGCAAAAAAAAAAAAGACATCTATAAAAAGTACTGGAAGGCTTTTTCTTGCAGTCCCTGGCTTTTGCCAGGGGACAGATTTCTTTCCCTTAACTCAGTTTCTTCCAGGCCCCTTCCTTGTGTGTTCTTTTTTCTTTCTTTTTTTCTTCTTTCTTTTCTCTTTTAACTGAACCCCCCCTGTCTGGAAAGCAATTGTGGGGAGCTAAAGGGGCAGGCCCTGTGCAGGCCCTGGAAAAAGGCGAGGCAGCCTCCCTGTTGATGGGAACACCGGGATGCACTAGGGAGACCCCACGCCTCAGACAGGTGGGGTCCTGTCAAGGTCATACCCAGAACTCCCTGGTGTTTTTTATATGGCCTCCTGTACTGCTTCATTCCCTTTTCCTTCCTCCCCTGAACTTCCCTCCAGCACAAGCCCAAACCTTTGTGGCAAGATGACCAAGGGAGTCACCAGGCTCAAGGCTGCCTCCTCACACACACCCCCTGCCCCCACATTTTGTTTTTGACAAGGTTGATCTATGTGGCTCAACACATCCAAAGATGGCCTTCTCCCTGACTCCATCGTCTGACTGCTTGATCCCAATGTCTTTGTAAATAAAATAGTATAAATCTTGAGAGTCTTGACATGTAGAGAGGAATAAATAAATCAATATGTAAATAAGTCCACAAGGAAGGGGATGTCCTAGGTCTTTGCAAAATTGTGATAATGTTACAGGGTGCAGCCAAGAGGGGGAACCCCAAATGGGCATTTGAAATGGGGTCCAGAACTTAAGGTGTCCAGGAGATTTTAAGATGTCTCCATCCCTCCACCCAGGGTGTGGGTTGGGGGAAGGGACAAATGGAGCAAGGCCATTGAGATCTGTTTTGCATAGCAACAGCCTTGCAGCTACCCTCTGGTGTGGTCATTTAACATATCTATAGCCTTTGGCTGGTCGCTTAGATATGTTAAATAACTGTGATCATCTCTGAGCAAGGGGAATGGAAGTAACTTCCCCACCAACCCCCACCAACACGTGACTGGGGCAGATCCCCCCCCCCCCCCAAGCTACAGCACCTGCGTGGGAGCTCGGAGAAGATTGGCTCCAGGACATGGGGCCACACCTGCCCACCTCAAGATGGCAGCCCAGTAAAGCTGGAAGGATATGAATTCCGGCATGTGAAGCCGAGTGTGGGAGGAGTCGGAAATGAGGCTGCAGAGGAATATTGGCCGCGGGGATTTAAAACCCAGACTTGGCGGCCATTAGCAAGGAGAACCACGCGGCTTTGGCAGAGTGAGGACTCTCCCTTCCCGCAGCCATAGGAGAGGGAACCACGCGGCTTTGACGGAGTGGAGACTCCTGCATCCCAGAGAGAACCGTGCTGCTTTAGGAGAGAGAACCACGCGGCTTTGGCAGAGTGGGGACTCTCCCCTTCCCGCAGCCCTGAGGGAGAACCACGAAGCCTGGACAGAGCGGGGACCCCCGCAGCTTTAGAAGGGGGAACCACCACCTGGTTTTAGCAGAGATCCCGGCGACTCAGCCGAGGGTGCCGGGAACCCAGGGAGGTCTCCCAGTCGAGAAGGAGGACTAACCACGAACCAGAGGACTGTCTGAGCCATGGACTTCTATTTCCTTTCCTGAGATACGGTACTCTGGACTGGGCAAAGGGGGAAGGAAGGAAGGACTGTGTCTGTTTGTGGGTGTTTTGGGGGACTTTGGGATTTTTGATAAAGACATTAGGTCACTACTTTAAGTTTGTATAGCATTAAATAAACATTTCCTTTCCTTTTCACGAATCTCTGGCATTGAGAGACGTCTTTCCTCTGGCGGCGGACATAACGGACCCGGGGCCTTCTTTCAATAATAGTATATTGTCTTGGCCCCCCCTTGTTCTGTTCTGTAACAATAATGCATTTTAGAAGATGGATGTTGCTGGTGAGCTCTTGACTGAAGGACTAGGATTCCAGTGGTAGGTGGTGAGCAAGAGAAAGTGAGCTATGACTGAAATTCCCTCACGGACTGATTTGACTTAAATATATTCCAATGGTCAGTCTAATTGCTGGTTCAGTCTCAGGCTTTGGTTTCCTCCTCTCAATTCGCTGCATTTCAAACAGTTTTTATCAAGCGGCCTTGAGTCCTACTGAGAATCTTTCTGGATTCATGATCAACTCTTCTGAGAAAATAGTGCTGGGAATTCTGCCCTTGGCCAAAGGAAGTACCAGCCACTCCTTACCTGGGAGAGTCATGCTGGTAATTTCTCATTTTGAATTAGAAGTACAGATGGCAGGCTCCCACTGTTCACACAGACTCAGAGCCACATTGCTATTGGGGTAGAGGATGGGAGAAGCAGGGAGAGAGCTCTCGGGCTTGTGGGTCCTTGTGTACCACCCAGCTGCGTGGAAGGCCACAGACACTGACTTCAGGACCCTGACTCCACTTGCCAATCCCCACCCCCTAGCCCACCTCTGCTGCCAGTCTCCCAGCTTAACCCCCTGCATTGCTATCTGATTTGTTCTCTCTCTCTCCCTGTCTCCCTTCTCCTCCTGGAAAATTTCAAACACATACAAAAATAGAATTGTAAAACGATCCTCCATACACCACAATCTATCACCCAGCTTCAACAAGCATCAGCTTGTGGCCCATCTAGCTTCAGTCACACGTCCACCCACTCTCACCACCACTCTTCACCTCTCATTTAACTGGGATGATTTTGAAGCAAATTTGAAATATCATTTAATCTGTAAATAGCATACCATATATCTCTAAAGATAAAGACTATTTGGACTTAAAAATAATTTTGTTATCACATCTAACAATAGTAACAATAATTTCTATTGTCTCCAAATATCCAATGTTAAAATTTCCCCAGTGTCTCAATTTACTTTTACATTTGTTCAATTCAGAATCCAGATAAGGTCCATATACTGTTATTGGTTTCTTTTTATTCTCTCTCTCCCTCTGTCTTTCCTTTTTGAAGAAACTGAGCTATTTGAACTATACACTTTCCCACTGCTTGGGTTTTGCTGACTGCACCCCTGTGGTATTGGTTAGCATGTTCCTCTGCCCCTTGTATTTTCTTAAACTGATAGTCAGATGAAGAGGTTTATCAAGTTCAGGATTTGACTTTTTTTTTCTTTACAAACTACTTTATTGATGTTGTGTAATTCCATCAGGGAGCACATAATTCTTTTTTAAAAATTTCTTTTTGTGTTAACAGCCATTGAATGTTATTATCCAGATCTACTATTTGGTCTATTTCATTAAGGATTGGAGAATGGTCACATTTCAATTGACATTCAATCTACATTAGTTAGAATGCTGTTATTAAAAAATTCCCTTCATCAACCAACTGGTTACCCTTAGTTCACTCATCCCTTGGAAATTTTAAGTTACACAGCCAAAATATAAAAGTCCTTTAGGGACAATGTCCCCAGATCTTGAGCTAGATTCTACAAAAAGAAATTGATTTCCCTGGTGTGGGGGGGCTCTGCCCACAGGGCCTCCCCAGCTGCCACAGAGGAGAATAAGTCTACCAAGACACAATCTGCTTGGGGAGGAAAGGTGACTGATGTCTCAAAGGAGAAGAGCCAAGAGCCTTTTCCTCAATGGGCTTTTATTGGGTTCGTTTGCACAAGAATACAGGTAAAGCTCATTAATCATTGTCAGCCAGTAAGGATCAAACAATAGATAACAAAGAACTCTGAGGGCCTATTTTGAGCCAGGGTCGGATAGCTAAAGAGCTGTAAAACTTTGAGAAACAAACTCACTTCTTGCTGGGACCCTTATCATTTAATTGAGAGCATTCTAAACAAAGCAGGTTTCACAGGATTTTACATATTCTTTCTTAGGCCTGATCGCCCACCCAGGGGACCCACCCTTTTCAGCACAGGGCTGTACCGCCCTCTGTCATTGTTTCAGGTTTAAGTCAGGCAGGGGTAGTAAGGCAGCCAAGAGATTAGGAGACTTCTCATAGACAGAATGAGGACTCAGGCTTTGTCAAAGCCGAGGAGTGAGGGTCCATCACTCCCTTTTGCTTTACCCCCCAAAGTCCTTCCTTGGGGGCCTCCCATGTGATCGTGCCTGTTCTAGGTCGTTCACCCCTTGGGGAATCTTACCTGTCATTGGTTAACTGACCAAGCATTGGGGGCCAGTTATGGATGAGATAAAAAGAGCAGAAGCAGCACTCCTGCCAGGGAGATAAGCTTTTGTCTCCTTAGTGGCTTAGGGTCCAAGGTTGCTCCCTCAGCCTTAGTCATGGGGTGTTACAGTTCCTGAAACCAGGCAGGGCGGTTCCCAACACCCTGGGCTACCTATGTCCATATTTTTTCAAAGATATTTCAAAATCTCTTTGCCAGTCAAGAGGTTGGCCCTGCTTCAATAACTGTTAGTTCTGCATTTACCATTGGGGAAATATAGATTAATTTCAATAAGTTAGAATAAAAATCTCCTCAACTCAGGTTTTCCAAACTCAGGCCCACCCTTCCAGAGTTCAGAGTGGCACCTCACACGGAGTATAGTGTGGACTGTAGTGTGACCCACCATAAATGATGTTCAAGCCAGGGACCCTCACTTCTAGGACTATCCTGCCTGCTGGCTACATGGTAAGGAAGATCTATCCTCACTTTTGAAGGCTCTGTGGAGGAAGGAAGCATAAACTCCTCCATGCAGAAAGGCCTTTACCAGCTGAGGCCAGAGTCCTTCTGCTAACATTATGCCACCATCCCTGTCCACTGACCGTGGTAGCTCCAGTCTCAGTGTCCCTTCTGCTCATATGTGCTCTGTAAAGACAATCCTGCTATCCAGGTCTCTTTGCAACTGTAGAGACCTGGAGGCTGCTGCTGGGTGGTTTTCCATCAAATTACACCAACAGAGGCTTTTCTGCCCATACCTGGTAGAGGAGCCAAAAGGTGGGTCTTCGCACACAAGCTGTCAGCAGACTACTCAAGGGCTCTTAAATTCCCAAGGCACCCACCCAAGAACATTTAGGACCCAAGGCCTTTCATCAGGGCCAGGCTAGTCAGCTGTACCAATAGGATCTCTGATCTCTGAAGAGTGAGCTGTAGTGACCTGGCCTGCACTGCAGCCATAGGCTCGAAACTCAGTTGGCCCTGGGCTGCATCTCTATCCAGCCCCCACCCTCAGCCCCCCTCTCCTGCACCCCACACCTCTGGGACCAGCCTTGTCCTACCCGGGTTACAGTGGGTTCTCTGTTCTTAACCCCAAGCAGACAGAATGTGATGGGGATGTAAAACTGGCTACCACCCACACTGACCACCGCAGTAAATTTGGCACTTGGGGACCCAGCTGAGTGGGCTCTGTATCCATCTACAAGAAATGTGGAGAGAGGAATTAACAATCTCTACTTGAGCCTTTTACCTACCACTTCAAGTTTCTCTCTAGTCCTGAGAATATTCTGACTACTCACCAAAATGCAAAGAGATATTGGTTAAAATTCATCTATTCCAAATTTGTGAGCTGAACTCTGGTTCAACAGGGTCCATAAACCACCTGGTGCAAGCTGGTCTCAGTCCAGGTGGTTGTATCTGCCAAATACCCACAACAGGGGCAGAATAGCAGGGTGTAAGAATGGAACCTATCACCTATAAGATGCTTTGAGTTTTACTGTGGAGTTTGAGGTGGGAAGGGCACAGAAGGTGGTAGTATTGTTGCTCATCTTATGGTCATGCTATCTTCTGCTAATAAATGTGTCTGGCACATATCCCATGGCCCTGCCAGCTTCACTCCAGTATCTTGATATCAACAGACCATGCAAATACTCACTGGAGTAGGAACCAAGCAAATTTGCAGCCTCTGAGTTGTATTGAGACACACCTTGCCAAGTGTAAGGACTGATTTTCAAAGCTTCATACCCAGGTCTGCAAGAGTTCAAAAGCACATTTAGATCCTTTCCACACCCTGAGCATTCTTTGCAGGGGGAAGCTCAGGATGAACTTCCTGCTAAAAATTAATGTGATAATATGAAGCTGCCATTTGCTTCTATTTGATGCCAACTTTTACATCAGGTCAGATCATTCCTAAGATTCACAAAAGGGCCTTGCAGAAGCACAGCTTCATTTACATCAGGAACCAGAAGAAACACTAAGTATAGTAGTCATCAATGCTGTTCACCAAATATTATTTGTTTTCCCCCTTCTGGACACATGACAATTTTGCCTTTTTTTTTTTCTGGTACAAGGTTTCCGATTTCTTTTTTTTTTTTTAATTGTTGTTGCAGTACAGTTTTCTATCTTTTACTCCCATCCCAGCCCACCCACTCAGCCCTCCCCTCCTCCCTCCCATTTCCACCTACCCCTAGTTTGTTATCCATGTGTCCTTTATACTTTTTCCTGTAAACCCTTCCCCTTTTCCCCTGAAATTCCCTCCCCTTTCCCCTCTGAACATTGTCAGCCTGTTCTCTATTTCAGTGTCTTTGGTTATATTTTGCTTGTTTCTTTGTTTTGTTGCTTAGGTTCCTGTTAAAGGTGAGATCATATGGTATTTGTCTTTTACCGCCTGGCTTATTTTGCTTAGCATAATGCTTTCCAGTTGCCTCCATGCTGTCGCAAAGGGTAGGAGCTCCTTTTTTCTTTCTGCTGCATAGAATTCCATTGTGTAAATGTACCATAGTTTTTTGATCCATTCATTTATTGATGGGCACCTAGGTTGCTTCCAACACTTGGTTATTGTAAAATGTGCTGCTATGAACTTTGGGGTGCATAGGTTCTTTTGGACTGGTGTTTCAGGGTTCTTAGGATATAATCCCAGCAGTGGAATTGCTGGGTCAAAAGGCAGATCCATTTTTAGCTTTCTTAGAAAATTCCATACTATTTTCCATAGTGGTTGTACCAGTATGGTACATTCTGCATTCCTACCAACAGTGCACTAGGGTTCCCTTTTCTCCACAACCTCTCCAACACTTGTTGTTTGTTGCTTTGTTTATGATGGCCATTCTGACTGGTGTGAAGTGGTATCTCAATGTGGTTTTAATTTGCATCTCTCTGATAGCTAGCAGTATTGAGCATCTTTTCATGTGTGTCTGGATCCTCTGTGTGTCCTCTTTGAAGAAGTGTCTGTTCAAGTCCTTTGCCCATTTTTTAATTGGGTTGCTTGTCTTCTTAGAGTGGAGTTCTATAAGTTTTTTATATATTTTGGAGATTAAACCTTTGTCTGAGGTATCATTGGCAAATGTTTTCCCGTATGGTTGGATCTCTTTTTATTTTAATACTGTTTTCTTTAGCTGTGCAGGAGATTTTTATTTTAGTGAGATCCCATTTGTTTATTCTTTCCTTTATGTCCCTTGCTCTAGGGGATATATAAGTAAAAATGTTGCTGCATGAAATATCTGAGATTTTCCTACCTATGTTCTCCTTGAGAACTTTAGTAGTGACATGGCTTATATTTAAATCTTTTATGTACCTTGAATTTATTTTTGTGTAAGGTGTAAGTTGGTGCTTGAGTTTCATTTTTTTGCATGTAGCTGTCCAGTTCTCCCAACACCATTTGTTGAAGAGGCTGTTTTTACTCCATTTTATGTTGCTGTCCCCTTTGTCAAATATTAATTGACCATAGAGACTTGGGTTTGTGTCTGGTCTCTCTGTTCTGTTCCATTGGTCCATGTGCCTGTTTTTATGCCAGTACCAGACTGTTTTTATTACAGTGGCCTTGTAATACAGTTTGGTATCAGGTATTGTGATCCCTCCTACTTTGCTTTTCTTTCTCAAAATTGCAGCAGTTATTTGGGGTAATTTATGGTTCCATATGAATTTTTGAAGTGTTTGTTCTATGTCTGTGAAATATACCATTGGTACTTTAATAGGTATTGCATTGAATGTGTAAATTGCTTTGGATAGTATGGACATTTTGATGATGTTAATTCTTCCGACCCATAAGCACGGTATATGTTTCCATTTATTTGTGTCTTCAATTGTGCCTTTTTTATCTCATTGTATTTGAATGTGGCCATTTGAGTAGATATGACTAATGAATTCACAGCAGAAATAGTGTATGTCACTTCTAAGCCCAAGTATTTAATTTGTAGGTAAGACACTCCTGTCCCCACCATGGCCTCTCTCCATCCCTCTGCCATTAAAACTGGCCATGTTTGAAATGGTTGTTTGCTCAGTCATCCTGGGTCTCACAGTAAGAGCACAGAGCAGAGCCATACTGACACGCAATGGTTGTCTAGCATTACTCAAGAAACCTTGGTTGTTATAAACTACCAAGGTTTGGGGATTATTTGTTACCACAATATAACCTAGACTATTCTGACTAATACATAGATCATACATGCTTAGGGCAAAGTGGCTACCTAGGGTGGCCTTCAGAGTGGATAGCCTTCTTGAAGTTCCAGGGTCTGGTGCAAGCTCATGTGTGTTCTCTTAGGCCAGAAATAATTATCCATTTTAGTGACACATCCAAAGACTTTCTGGCCTGGCTCTCTTCAGATGCCAAGAATAATTCCCTGGACTTCTGAGGCCTAGCACTTCTGATGAAGTCCTGCATTATCTACAGGCCAGGAAGCCAAGGTATAGTAGGTAGAGTCATGCCCCCTACCTTGAAGATATCCATATTCTACTCCCAGAACCTGTGTGAATGTGTTACTTTACATGATACAAGGGACTCTACAGATGTGATTAAGTTAGCAATCCTGGATCCTGGATTGACCAAATGTAATCACAAGGGTCCTTACAAGTGAAAGAAGAAGGCAGGAACATCAGCATCAGAGAGGGCTTTGAAGATGCTATGCTGCTGGCTTTGAAGATGAAGAAAGAACATGACATGTCAAGGAATGCTGGTAGCTTCTAGAAATTGGAAAAGTCAAAGGGTCAGATTCTTTCCCACAGCCTCAGAAGAAACACAGCCCTGCCAACACTCTGATATTAGCTCAGTGAGCTAGAAATTAGATTTCTGACCTCCAGAATTGTAAGATAATTGATTCGTATTGTTCTTGGCAACTGAGTTTGTACTAATTTGTTACAGCAGCAATGGGAAACTAATACACAATGGAAAACCCACTCCTGCTCTTGAACACTTTCAGAAGAGTGCCCTCCTATATTGCCAAAGCTAGAGCACAATATATATTGAATGATGCACCTGGGGTCCCTAGCAACTGTGTTTTGACTATGTGGCTTGTCCATAGACCCTGATTCCAGGAGTGATTATGGTAGATATTCTTCAAGCTCCAAATATGAATCTTCTGTCCACTCCCCATCATTCTCAAATCACTACGGGCCTTTGAACCAACACACCGTGTCTTCCTTATGCACTGTTTTATGTTGACCATGTAGTGAATACCAATAAATATTAGGTGAATGGAAGTATGAATGAGTGAAAAATGTCATGAGGAATTATCTGATTATGTATGTAGTCTTGATAATTTGTTGAAAATCTCCAGCAAGAAACACATCAAGCTGAGATATGGTAAAAAATTCAGACACAACAGCAAATGAATACAAAAAAGAATTTAATGCTTTGCCCACTCTCAGTTTTGTCAGGTGCAAACACAATCAACATGATTATCCTTAGCTGGCTGATTCTTTTCATCCTTCAGTCGTGCATGTTTTATTTGTGTGGAGTGCAGGCAGAGGGCTTTTCTGACAGTGCAACACATCCTTCCTCCCCTGGGCACCTGTTTCCTTTGGCTTATTAAAATTTCACTCATTTTTTTAGAGAAGTAGCATGGTTTTGTAAGCAAGGATATTTAGTGGGACTAAAGTAAAGCAAACTCATATTTTAGTGACTTGAATATAATTTCATCCATTTATATTTATTCCAACCCTGCTATTAAATTACAATTATGAAAAGAATTGGGACTTCTGGCAAGATGGAGGCATAGGTGGACACACCATACCTCCACACACAACCAAGATTAGAACAACAATTTAGAGGCAGAGTAACACCCAGAAATGACGGAGAATTTATCTGAATGGAAGTCGGAGAGCCAAGAAGTTGAAGTAGACCCATTCATCCAGACCGATAGGAGGGGCAGAGAGGAGCAGCCGGGCCCGGGTTGCGGCGTGCGGAGAACAGGGAGAACTGGGCACATAAGGCAACCAGGAGTGCATTAGGCACCTGGGGCACACAAGATCACAGCTGGTGGACCCTGAGTACGCAAGCGGCAGCTGGTGAACCCAGTGAGGCCGTGAATGTAGACCAGGGCAGAGGGCACGGCCCAGGATCCCAGGGAAGGGACTGAGGTCCCAGAAGAATGGAGCTACCGCCATTGTCCCCCCACCACCCCCGCCCCACCCCCACCCCTGCTCCCGCTCCCGCCACCACATACAACATCACGATCTAGCGACTGGGGTGCCCAGCCCCAGTGAACACCTAAGGCTCCGCCCCTCACCATAACAGGAGCAACCAGACCAAAATAAAAAGAGAGAGAGAGAGAGAGAGAGACAGAGAGACAGAGAGACAAGTCTCAAACAGAAAAACAGATCAATGCCCCAGGGCTCATCCTTTTGAGCAACTAAGAGATAGCCAGTCTATCAGATGCACAGTTCAAAACACTGGTGATCAGGAAGCTCACAGAGTTGGTTGATTTTGGGTGCAAATTACATGAAAAAAATGCAGGTTACTATAAAAGAGATGAAGGAAGATGCACGGAGAGCCAATAGTGATGGGAAGGAAACTGGAACTCAAAACAATAGAGTCGACCAGAAGGAAGTAAAAAACAACCAAACAGGAAAGAATGGAGAAATAAGAATTCAAAAAAAAGGAGGAGACGCTTAGGAACCTCCAGGACATCTTTAAATGTTCCGATATCCGAATTATAGGGGTACCAGAAGGGGAAGAGGAAAAGCAACAGATTGAACACGTATTTGAACAAATAATAAAGGAGAACTTCCCCATTCTGGCAAAGGAAATAGACTTCCAGGAAATCCTAGAAGCTCAGAGAGCCCCAGAGAAGTTGGACCCAAGAAGAAACACACCAAGGCACATCATTATTACATTAGCCAAGGTAAAAATGAAGGAGAGAATCCTAGAAGCAGCAAGAGATAAGGGGTCAGTCACCTACAAAGGAGTTCCCATCAGACTGTCAGCTGATTTCTCAAGAGACCTTACAGGCAAGAAGGGGCTGGAAAGAAGTATTCCAAGTCATGAAAGACAAGGACCTATATCCCAGATTACTCTATCCAGCAAAGCTATCATTTAGAATGGAAGGGAAGATAAAGTGCTTCTCAGATAAGGTCAAGTTAAAGGAGTTCATCATCACCAAGCCCTTATTTTATGAAATGTTAAAGGGACTTATCTAAAAAAAGAAGATAAAGAAAAAACATGTATAGTAAAAGGACAGCAAACTCACAATTATTAACAACCACACCTAAAGCAAAACCAAAAGAAACTAAGCAAACAACTAGAACAGGAAAAGAACTACAGAAATGGAGATCACATGGAGGGGTAGCAACAGGGGAGTGGAAGGAGGAGAAAGGGGGAAAAGGTACAGAGAATAAGTAGCATAGAATGTAGGTTGAAAATAGATAGGGGGAGGGTAAGAATAGTATGGGAAATGTAGAAGCTAAAGAACTTATAAGTATGACACATGGACATGACTAAAGGGGGGGGATATGGGTGGGAGAGGGTGTACAGGATGGAGGGGAGTGAAGGGGGAAAATGGGACAACTGTAATAGCATAATCAATAAAATATATTTAAAAAAGAATTAGAGTTTATACTGCAATCAAGCAACATGTGGATGAGAGCTAGAGGGTTAAAATTTTAGCAAAGGGAACATATCTCACTTAGCATTAATAATCTGTTCCTGAATCACAGAAATTCTGCCCCAAAATACTGATCATTATTTTAAATAGGGGAAAATCATTCCATAGAAACCCAAAAGTCTAAAGTAATTTCCTAAAATATAATTGAAACTTGCCCAAATGCTTGTATATAACAACTATCATCTTTGCTTGTAAAATACTTCAAACATTACTCTCTAATCATCAAAAATTACAAAGTTTAAACTAAAATGTACATAACACTTAAACAAAATCTAAACCTTCAAAATATCTAGAAGAAAATATTTGTGACTTTTAATTAAATAAATATTTCTCAGTGTCGCAGGTTCGATTCCCAGTCAGGGTACATGCCTGGGTTGCAGGCCATGACCCCCAGCAACCGCACACTGATGTTTCTCTCTCTCTCTCTTTCTCCGTCCCTTCCCTCTCTAAAAAAATAAATAAAATCTTAATAAATAAATAAATAAATAAATAAATATTTCTCAGATGTAGCATGAATAACACAATCTATAAGAGAAAAATGATTGCTAAATTGGGCTTCATAAAAATTAAAAACTTCTGCTCTTACAAATACACTGTTAGGAGAATGAAAAGACTAGCCACAGAGAATGAAAAAATATTTTCAAGTTCCACATCTGATAAAGGGCTTGATCTAGGAATATACACAGAATTTTTAGAGCTTAATATTGGGAAAAAGGAACCCAATTTAAAAAATGGGCAAAAGACTTAGAGACTTCATCAAAGAAGATATATGGATAAAAAATAAGCACACGAAAAGATGTGTGTCCTCGTAAATCTCTAGAAAAATGCAGTACATACCTATTAAAATAGCTAACATTAAAGAAAGTTGAGAATACCAAGTGCTGATGAGGATACGAAGCAAAAGGAATTCTTATTCATTGTTGGTTGAAGTGGCACAGCCACTTTGGAAGACAGTTTGATAGTCGCTTATAAAGTTAAACATACAATGATCATATGACTCCACAATCTGTCTCTTAGATATTTATCCAAAGAAAATGAAAATTTATGTTCACACAAAAATTTGTATGTGACTACTTATAATGGTTTTATGTCTAAGAATCGAAGTCTGGAAACATATCAAGTGCTCCTCAACTGGGGAGATGGAAAAAGGGGCTGTGGATGATACATACAATGGAAAGTTATTAGCAATAAAAAGGACAAATTATGATACACACATTAACACAAATGAATCTCAAATGCATTATGTTAAGTAAAAAAGCCAGACTCACACCTTGACATGTTCACACCCTGACAGGTGTGGCTCAGTTTCTTGGTGTCGTCCCACATAGCAAAAGGTGGCTGGTTCCATTCCAGGTCAGGACACATACTTGGGTTGCAGGTTTGGTCCCCAGTCAGGGAGTATACAAGAGACAACACATCCATGTTACTCTCCCTTTCTTTCTCCCTCCATTTCCCTCTCTCTAAAAATAAATAAAATATTTTTCTTAAAAAGAAGCCAGACTCAGAAGTCTACTGACTGTATGATTCCATTTATTTGTCATTCTGAAAAGGCAAAACTGTAGGGTCAGAAAAGAGCTCGGAGTTTTCCAGGAACTAGAGTTGGGGGAAGAGCTGACTCCACAGGGGCACAGGAGGGTTTTTGGACTGCTACTTCTTGATATGGTTGTGGTTATATATTTGCCAAAACTGCAGAACTGTATACTTTTTAAAAGCACATATTTTATTGTATGTAAATTATACCTTAATAACAGCAATAAAACAAAGGTCAGTTGCTTTTATGCAGTAGCATGTATAGTTCCCATGACCCTTGTGGATACCCAGCATGTTCTTCAAAACAGTTGCATGTGATTCTGATAATCCATCATTTGCATTTAGAAAATAAGGCTTTTCTGCATGTTAAAATTTGGTGTATAAATACAATTTTTTCCTATGTAAACATCAGCCAAAAATGCATTGACAAATACATGTGTTCAATGAAGCTTGGGTGTTAAGAACCCAGAGGGACTGTACTGGGAGAACAAACTGCAGAGACATTCTGCAGAGCCTGCCAGCCTCGTGACACCCGTCTTTATATCCTGGCTGACAGCCTGCACCATCACTGTTAAAGCGATGCATGCAACAAATCCTGTTGGACAAAAAATCCTCTGTGCTTAGCATATTCCTTTCAGGCACAAACAGTTAAACCAGCAAAAATAGAGAAATCCAAAGAGCTGAATAATTGAAATACTAAGATGATTTAATATTGGCTAATATTAATACATATACTGATTTCTATATCAGGTAACTGGAGAATACACAATAAATTTCATGTCCATTGAATATTTACAAAACTTGATCTCTTAGTAATGAGACATTCTAAAATGTGCAAATAAAATACGCTACATTCTCTGATTATAATTCAGTGCTACTATAAATAGATAACAGGAGAATAACCAAAAATTCCTAACTACTTGGAACAAAAAATGCAATTACAGAATGTTTGGTAAATATTAATATTGTGAATACTATATTTTGAAACTTTTAGGATGTAGCCAAAGCTGTACTTGGAAGGAAATGTATAGACTTAAACACCTCAATTACCAAATTAGAAAAGATAAAAATTAGCAATGAATTAAATAACTTATTGAATATTGCTGGCACATATTAAGCAACTAGTAAACATTGAATAAACTAGAGAAAAACAACAAAACAAGCTAAAGGAAATAGGATAAAAGGAAACATTTAAAAACCTTAATTGCTAGTTTGAAAACAGAAAAATTAAACCAGATGGCTGGACAGGGAAAGAGAGGGCAGTGAAACAGGACTCCCTCCAGGAGAGACAAAGCACAGACACACAAAACTTGGAGTATGAAAGGAGATGCCACTGTCAACATGGGTGAAATTTAAAGACATAGAAGAGAATACTTTCTATACTGTGATATACATTTGGTAATCTAAATGAAATTAGAGATTTTTTACAAAAATATAAATTACTAAAATTATGCAACAAATATAAAACATTATTATAGCAAAAGTAAAAAGTATGGTGGTTGGAGTCATCTACTCTTCACTTTAGTCTGAGCTCTGCCTTTTGGTAGCTGGTGACCTTATCAAGTTACTTCATCTCTCAGCCTCGGCTTCGCTATCTATAAAATCAGAAAACAAAAACTAACCAATAGGAACACAGTGTGAGTATTTAAAAGGTCTAAAGAGATATATGTAAACAGCTTGTCTGATGCACTGCTGTGATTATTAAAATTTAAAAAGGTCATGGAAGAAATTAAGAAAGTCAGCAAAGAGCTATCCCTAATCAGAACAGTGGAAGCAAAGAGTTTTATTGCTTCCACCACTATTTAAAGTGTTTTAGAAGTAGAGCAGCACATCATGACAAAGATATACATAAATGAAAAGTACAGACCAGCCCTCTTAGAAATACAGATTGAAAACCTTCCAAATAAAATATTAGAACTCAACTTCAGTGGTACTTATATAGCATATGTATAAAATTAATATTGCTTTATTATGTCTCCGAGTACATGATACATTAGTTTCCTTTGCAGCATTAACAAATTACCACCAACTTGATAACTTAAAAACACACAGATTTATTCTCTTACAATTTTGGACACCGGAAGCCTGCATTTCACTGGACCAAAACCAAGGTGTCTGTAGGACTCTGCTTCTTCTAGAGGCTGTAGGACAGAAACCATTTCCTTGCCTTTTTCAGTTTCTAGTTTCTGCCTGTATCCTTGGCTCGTGACCCCTTTCTCCATCTTCAAAACCCAGAGTATATTCGAATTTTTCTCTCTCTGCTGAGATCATCACATTGCATGTTCTCTGTGTGCACAAACTCCCCCCGCCTCCCTTTGTAGGAACACATGACTACCTTAGGGCCCACTGGAGTAATCCAGGACAATCTTCCCATCTCAAGATCATTAATTTAATCACATGTACAAAGACCTTTTATCTCCCCATATTTAGTAAATTAGGATACAGATATCTATGGGGAACATTTTTTCAGCCTACCACAGTCTGTCCCTTTGGCTATGAAAGATGATTGTGTCACACATACAAAATCAGCCACCTCATCTCCATATCCCAGAAGTTTCAACCCATTATAGCATAAACCCAAGTCCAAAATCTTATCAGCTCAAAAGTCCAAAATCTCACCCTGACCAGTGTGGCTCAGTTGGCTGGATGTTATCCTGCAAAGCCAAAGGTTCACCAATAGAATCCCAGTCAGGGCACATGCCTAGGTTGCATTCAGTCTCCGGTTGCAGCACACACAAGAAGCAACCAATCAACGTTTCTCTCTCATGCATCTATGTTCCTCTCCCTCTCTCTTTCTTGCTCCCTTCCCCTCTCTCTAAAAATAAATTTTAAAAAGTTTTTAAAGCCCCAAATCTTATCATCTCTATAAGGTATCCTGGGACAAAATTCCTCACTATTTCTTCACTTGTGAACCTAGAAAACAAATTTTCTTCCCAAAATATAGGCATAGTATAATAGTTGTCAACATTTCCATTCTAAGGGAGAAAATGGGAGAAATATTGGGGTCACTGCTCCCAAGCAATTTCAAAATCCAGCAGGGTACATTAGGTTGGGTCTCAAGCCCTGGAACAGCTCTCCTGAGTTTAAGATTCTGCCTTCTCCGCCCAGGGCTCTGGCTTCTGCCTTTCAAGGCACAGAGCTTCTAGCTCCTGGTCCTCTCCCCACCCCTCAGCACCTCCTAGGTCCAAGGCTCTGCCCTCTGAGTTGTCCTTTTGTGTTCGCAGCTGAGTACTTCTTTTGTCTGTAGAATTTTGGGAGTCTGACGGCCTCCCTTTATTTCACCCTCTCCCTGTCGCTTTCAGTCCAAATTAGCAGTGTTTCTGACAGAATATGCTAAAAAACTTTGTGAGTCTCCCATATATTTCACAGGGACTCATGCCATTAGACAAGAGGATCCTCCACAGATCATTCTTGGATACCTCCACATCCAATATTGGCTTCTGTTGAGTAGATCCTTTAATTGCTTCAGTACTAGCAACAGGTTGTTCAGCCACAACCTTAGCTTTTTCTCCAAAGCACAATTTTCTAACACCGAATCTGTTAATATTAGCATGTTTTGCAATGTGGATAGGCTGAGAATTTCCTAAATCATCAATGTTGTTTCCTTTTTAACAATTCTTTCCTTAATTTGTATCTTTCCTCTCACATTTTACGTAAGCAGTAAGAAGGAACCAGGCTGCATCTTCAACACTTGGCTTGGAAATCTCCTCAGCTGAACAACCAGATTCATCACTTATAAGTTCAGCTTTCTACACAACTGGCACAGTTCAGCTAGGCTTTCTGCCACTGTGTAAGAAGGCTCTCTTTTCTTCCATGTTCCAATAATATGTTTCTCATTTCCTTCTGAGCTCTTGCCAGCAGTGCCTTTCACATTCATGTTTCTAAATCCTATTTATGATGATATGTGCATGCTAGAAGATGACACAGGCTTTCTCCATCATGTTCCTTACTTCCTCATGAGTCCTCACTGGCAGAATCTTTAACATCCACATTTCTACCAACTGTCTGCTCAAGGCCATCAGTGTCTCAAATTCTACCAGCCTATGCCCATGACCAAATTCAAAGCCACTTCCATACTTTGAGGTATTTGTTACAATAGCACTGTACTTCAAGGTACCAAAATCTGTATCAGTCAGGGAGCCACCAGAGAAACGGAACCAGTTATGAGAGAGAGAGAGAGAGAGATTTCAAGGAATTGGCTTGTGCAACCGTGGGGCCGGCGGGACAAGTCTGACGTCCACTGGTGAGGAGGTTGGGAAGGTCAGGCTGGGGCTCTTGGGCATGGGCTGAAGCTGCAGTCCACTGAGGAATTTCTTCTTCAGCAAACCTCAGCTCTACTCTTAAGGCCTTTCAACTGATTGAATCAGGCCCTCCAGATTGTCTAGGATAATCTCCTTAAGTCGAATGATTATGGACATTAGTCATGTCTTAAAGTGCCTTTGCACAGCCCCTTGACTAGGGTTTGACTGAATAAATGGGGACTACAGCCTAGCCAAACTGACACATAAAACTGACCATTACACTTTATAAACATACAGTTTATGCAAAATATTTAGACAACCCAGAAATATAACGTAATGTAATGAAAACTACCAGGACACCACCACCTAGAAATACTACTGCTAACCCCAGAAGTAATACATGTTCACTACGCAGCATTCAGAAAGATATAAAGGAGAAAATAAATATAACTGAAAGTCCCATTACTCAGAGAAATATTACCATAAATATTTAGGTGTATCTTTAAAGATTTATTCATATATATAAATATATCAATATTATTTAGATAATATTTAAATAATATAGATATATTTAATTATATAATAATTTTACAATAAAATTATTCAAGTTTAATAATGTATGCATTTAATTCTAAGGATATACCATAATTTATTTAACCAATCCTTTTCTAATAATCATTCCATTGCTCAGAACTCTGACAAAAACCCAACTCAAAGTAGCCTATAAGGAACAAAGTACTGGTGGAAGTAACTGGGAGATTAAGGGACAGCTGGAATAGGGAGTTGAGTGATGTGACTTCTGACTCTCCAGCTCTTATTAGGCTCTCTCCATATGCTGAGCGCAATGGCTACCAGCTGCTCTAGAATCACTTTTTACAGGCTTATCCTCTGTGTCAGAGGCTGCTACTGGTCTACCCAATACAGAGAGATCTGATCAGATCACTGGACAGAAGTAGGGAGGGTCCATAGGAGGAGGTTGCCTGAGGCAATGGTAAATCATCTAGGGCAGGATTGGCTGAGAAAATGGAAAAAGAGGCCAGAAGATTTAAAATAAAACCAGAGCAGAGAGTGGCTCTCTGACTCTCTTCCTCAAGGATGCTTGGATGCAGCTGCCTGTGTTTCCCAAAGAATGGTATTTTGGATGGGAGAAGGAACTCCAGGCACAGCCTAGGTTGGGCTGGCATGGTAGGGGGTGGCTGGGTTATTCTTTGGATGTTCTAGAGAGGAGGGGCTCTGAGGTAGAAGCATGCCATTCTTCAAAAATTGTGTAGTTTTTGTATCTTATGTTGTTTTAGCTTTAAAACTAATCCTATAGACATAAGGTATTAAAAACTTACAGGGGGAATGATAGGAGAACTAAAGTTAAAGTTTAGCTTTAATTGATAGGCTTAAGTAATTAAGCTGTAACTAAAGAGTTAAAAAGTTTAGCCCTAATTGATAAGCTTAAGTGACTAAAGCATGTGGAAAGCTGTTATTCCAAAACTGTGTAGCTTTTGAAGAAAGACTCCTTTCCTTTATTACAAGCTTTTGTCTCTGGAATTTTGCCTAAAGGATGGCATGCAGCAACACCCCAGTTGCTATTCAGCAACATACCCAGCACCTAATAACCTCCAACTTTATTTTGGAAATCAATGCACCCAGGTAAAAACTACATTTCTGAGACTTCCTTGAAAGTAGGATGCAGTTCTGACCAAAAATAAAAGTCATAAGATGGGCTACAGACAAAGCTTTTTAAAGAGTGTTGACTTAGTTAACATGCACCCTTCTTCCTTTCACTTTACATTCTCTTTCCTGCCTGACCCACGGATGTGATTATTGGAGTTGCAGAAGCCATATTGTGACCATGAGGTACCTTTGAAGAGGTACATAGCACATAGCTAAGAAAGATAAAGCAAAAAAGAAAGAAGGATTGTGGATAATTGATGCTAATGTTGAACTGTTATTCTTTTCTGGAATGCCTATCTCAAAAATTTTTTAAATTTAAAAAATTTTAAGTATATTTTATTGCTTATGCTATTGTAGTCACCCCATTTTTATCTCCCCTTTATCACCCTCTACCCTGAACCCCCCTCCCACCAGCATACCACCCCTTAGTTCATGTCCATGGGTCGTACATGTAAGTTCTTTGGCTTCTACATTTCCTATACTGTTCTTAACTCCCCCCGTCTATTACATACCTACCAATTATGCTTCTTATTCCCCCACTCTTCCCTCTCCCCTTCCCCACTGATAACCCTCCATGTGATCTACATTTCTGTGGTTCTGTTCCTGTTCTAGTTGTTTGTTTAGTTTGTTTTTGTTTTTTAGGTTCAGTCGTTGGTAATTGTGAGTTTGTTGTGATTTTACTGATTATATTTTTTATCTTCTTTTTCTTAGATAAGCCCCTTTAACATTTCATATAATAAGGCTTGGTGATGATGAACTCCTTTAACTTGACCTTATGTGGGAAGCACTTTATCTGCCCTTCCATTCTAAATAATAGCTTTGCTGGACAGATTAATCTTGGATGTAGGTCCTTGCCTTTCATGACTTGGAATACTTCTTTCCAGCCCCTTCTTGCCTGTAAGGTGTCTTTTGAGAAATCAGCTGACAGTCTGATTGGAACTCCTTTGTAGGGAGCTGTCTCCTTTTCTCTTTCTGTTTTAAGATCCTCTCCTTATTTTTAATGTTGGGTAACTTAATTATGATGTGTCCTTGGGCCCATTTTCTTTGGGATTCTCTGAGCGTCCTAGAAGTCCTGGCAGTCTATTTCCTTTGCCAGATGGGGGAAGTTTTCCTTTATTATTTGTTCAAATAAGTTTTCAATTTCTTGCTCTTCCTCTTCTCCTTCTGGCACCCCTATGATTTGGATATTGGAACATTTAAATTCGTCCCAGAGGTTCCTAAGCCTCTCCTCATTTTTTTTTTGAATTCTTGTTTCTTCATTTTGTTCCAGTTGAATATTTATTTCTTCTGTTCCAAATTGTTGATTTGAGTCCCAGTTTCCTTCCTTTCACTGTTGGTTCTGTCTATATTTTTATTTCACTTTGCATAGCTTTCACTTCTTACTCTATTTTGCGTCTGTATTCAATCATTTCTGTGAGCATCCTGATTACCAGTGTTTTGAACTCTGCATCTGATAGGTTGGCTATCTCCTCATTGCTTAGTTCTTTTTCTGGAGTTTTGATCTGTTCTTTCATTTGGGTCATATTTCTTTGTCTTAGTGCACCTGTTACACTGTAAGGGACAGAGCTTTAGGTATTTGCCAGGGCACGGCAACCCACTTCCATGCGTGGTGGTGCTGTATGTGGGGGAGGGGTCAGAGAGGAAACAATGCCTCTTGCTCAGCCCTGGGTCAGCTTTCAGTCACTTCTCCCACTACCCACAAGCAAATTAGGCCCTTCTGGTGCTGATTCCCAGATGGATGGGTTTGTGTACGTTCTGGGACCCCATGTGTCTAGCATATTGTTCTACTAAAAAATTACTTGTTGTTTATCTGATATAAATTTGACTAGGCATCCTGTGGTTTTACTTGCTAAATCTGACAACCCTAATCACCTGGCCACCTGAAGGTGAAGGGTAAGTGAGGAAGATGAAGCACAGATTTAGTTTTTCTTGCCTCTGTCTTTCAGGAAGAAAAAGATAAAGGGGTGACAGTTGGTGTTAGATTATCCAATCAATAGTGTCTGCTCTCTTACTGCCTTATTGTTTTAGCCCCAAATACTTCTTTGTCTAAAATTAATTTTGGGACTCAGATTTTTGTTGTTTATTTTAACCTGGAATATATTTGTCCATCTTTCTATTTTCAAAGTGGCTATGTCATTTTGTTTTAGATAGAGCTCTAAATATCATTTATAGCTCATTTCAGCTTTAAAAATAATCCCATTCTCAATCTTTATTTTTTAACAAAGGGATTCAGCCCTCTTTTACCTAATGTGTTTTTGTCTTTGTTCCTCTTTTTCTGTCACCCCTGACACCCATAATGACTTTGTTTTCTTTTCCTTTTTTCAAGGGTTTTACTTTTTATTTGCTTATTTTTATTTTATTGTTGTTCAACTACAGTTGTCTGCATTTCCCCACCACCACTCCCCACTGCCCCAGCCAAACCCACCTCCCTCCCTTGCTTCCACCCTCCCCCTTGGTTTTATCCTTGTGTCCTTATAGTAGTTCCTGAAAGCCCTTCCTGCCATTGTCCCCTCCCCTCTGGCTAGAGGTTGTTAGGTTGTTCTTAATTTGAATGTCTCTGGTTATATTTTGTTTGCTTTTTTCTTTTGTTGATTATGTTCCAGTTAAAGGTGAGGTCATATGGTATTTGTCTTTCTCCACCTGGCTTATTTCACTTAGCATAATGCTCTCCAGTTCCATCCATGCTGTTGCAAAGAGTAGGAGCTCCTTTCTTTCTGCTGCATAGTATTCCATTGTTCAAATGTACCACAGTTTTTGGACCCACTCATTTACTGATGGGCACTTAGGTTGTTTCAAGCACTTGGCTATTGTAAATTGTGCTGCCATGAACATTGGGATGCATAGGTTCTTTTGGATTGGTGTTTCAGGGTTCTTAAGGTATAATCCCAGCAGTAGAATTGCTGGGTCAAAAGACAGTTCCATTTTTAGTTTTCTAAGGAAATCCCATACTGTTTCCATACAGTACAGAAATTCTGTACAGTGGCTGCACCAGTCTGCATTCCCACCAACAGTGCACTAGGGTTCCCTTTTCTCCACATCCTCTCCAACACTTGTTTGTTGATTTGTTTATGATGGCCATTCTCACTGGTGTGAAGTGGTATCTCATTGTGGTTTTAATTTGCATCTCTCTGATGGTTAGTGATGCTGAGCATGTTTTCATATGTCTCTGGGCCCTCTGTATGTCCTCCTTGGAAGAGTGTCTGTTCAAGTCTTTTGCCCATTTTTAAATTGATTTTTTGTCTTCCTGGAGTGGAGTCATATGAGTTCTTTATATATTTGGTAGATCAAACCCTTGTCTGAGGTATCATTGGCAAATATGTTTTCCCATATAGTTGGTTCTGTTTTTACTTTAATGCTGTTTTCTTTAGGTGTGCAGGAGCTTTTTATTTTGGTGAGATCCCATTTGTTTATTCTTTCCTTTATGTCCCTTGTTTTAGGGGACATAACAGTGAAGGTGTTGCTGCGTGAAATATCTGAGATTTTCCTGCTGATGTTTTCCTCTAGGACTTTAATAGTGTCACCACTTACATTTAAGTCTTTTTTCCACCTGAATTTATTTTTGTGTATGGTGTAAGTTGGTGATCAAGTTTCATTTTTTTGCATGTATCTGTCCAGATCTCCCAACACCATTTGTTAAAGAGGCTATTTGTACTCTATTTTATGCTTCTGCCCCCTTTGTCAAATATTAATTGACCATAGAGACATAGATTTATTTCTGGCCTCTCTATTCTGTTCCATTGGTCTTTGTGTCTGTTGTTATGCCAGTACCAGGCTGTTTTGATTACAGTGGTCTTGTAATACAATTTGATATCAGGTATTGTGATATCTCCTACTTTACTCTTCTTTCTCAAAATTGTAGCAGTTATTTGGGGTCATTTATGGTCCCATATGAATTTTGGAAGTGTTTGTTCTATGTCTGTGAAATATGCCATTGGTACTTTAATAGGTATTGAATTGAATGTGTAAATTGCTTTGGATAGTATGGACATTTTGATGATGTTAATTCTTCCAATCCATGAGCATGGTACATGCTTCCATTTGTTTGTGTCTTCCTTAATTTCTTTCTTCAGTGTTGTATGTTTTCTGAGTACAGGTCTTTTACCTCCTTGATTAGGTTTATTCCTAGGTACTTTATTTTTCTTGTTGCTATATCAAATTGATTTTTTCCCCTGATTTCTGTTTCAGATATTTCATTGTTGGTGTAAAAACATGCCTTTGATTTCTGAATATTTACTTTGTATCCCACTGTTTTGCCAAATTCACTTATTAGGTCAAATAGTTTTTTGGTGGAATCTATAGGATTTTCTATGTACACTATCATGTCATCTGCAAACAATGACAGTTTTACTTCCCCCTTTCCACTTTGGATGTCTTTATTTCCTTTTCTTGTCTGATTGCTGCGGCTAGGACTTCCAATACTATGTTGAATAGGATTGGTGAAAGTGGGCATCCTTGTCTTGTTCCTGATCTTAGTGGGAAAGCTCTAAGTTTTTCCCATTGAGTATGATGTTGGCTCTCTCATATATGGTCTTTATTATATTGAGGAATGCTCCCTCTATTCCCACTTTGCTAAGTGTTTTTATCATAAGTGGGTGCTGTATCTTATCAAATGTTCTTCTGCATCTATTGATATGATCATGTGAATTTTGTCTTTTGTTCTGTTTATGTGATGTGGTACGTATATTGATTTGCAAATACTGTACCATCCTTGCATCCCTGGGATAAATCCTACTTGATCATGGTGTATGATCTTTTTAACATATTGCTGAATGTGGTTTGCCAATATTTTGTTGAGAATTTTAGCATCTAGATTCAACAGCAATATTGGCCTGAAGTTTTCTTTCTTTGTTATGTCTTTATCTGGTTTTGAGATTAGGATGATACTGGCTTCATAAAAAGTTTGGGAGTCTTCCATCTTCTTGAATTTTTTGCAATAATCTATGAAGGATGGGGGTTAGCTCTTCCTTAAATGCTTTGTAAAATTCTCCTGTGAAACCATCTCATCCGGGGCTTTTGTGAGTCTGGAGTTTTTTGATTACTGCTTCAATTTCATCAGCTGTTATTGGTCTGTTCAGGCTTTTGCTTCTTCTTCAATCAATTTTGGAAGATTATATTTTTCTAGAAATTTGTCCATTTCACCTAGGTTTTCAGTTTTTTCAACAGTTTTAAAGCTACATATTCTATTTCTGATTTATCTATGGTTACCTTCATATTACAATTTGTAGCAAAAATATTTGAGCGCATACTATATTTTGCTGTGTATAGTGCACACCCACATGTTTGTGCACATTATACACAGGATTATTATACCCATAATATGTAATCATTATACCCATGTATAATGTGCATCATTATTTTTCCCTCAAAAATTTGGGCAGAAAAGTATGCCTTATACATGGCAAAATTCTAAGAACTCACTGCTCAGCAAGACTGTTGGCAGCTACCAATTCTTCCTCTGCTATCTCACAATCTGAGTACTACTGATTGAAACATCATGTATCTTTCTCTTTAAAGACATGTTTAAAGACATTTGCATTGTAATTTATAAGTACAGTATCAGCATTTAGATTTAACTCTATTTTTCAGTTTTTATACTGCTTCGCTCTTTCTTGATTCCTTTATTCATATTCATTTTTTAAAATTTGTATGAAATTCTTCATTGAGAAAATTTTTGGGAAGGATACTTTTCCAAGTCTTTGCACATCTGAGTGTGTTTTTCTCTAGTTCTTGAACACAAACAACCATTGGTTGGCATAGAATCAACAGGCACAACTCTCTACCTTCAGATGTCTGTTAACATTGCTGGTTATCTCTCAACATTTAGTATTACAGAAAAAATGTCCAGCACAAAACCAGTTCACTTTTCATTGTGGGAAATGCATTGTATCCTGACTGGATGATTTTAGAATGTTCTCTTCCTTGGAATTCATAAGGTATAAGGCTTTAAAGAAAACCAACCCATTGTTCATGATAAAAAATACTCAGCGAATTAGGAATATAAGGTATATTCATTTTCTATATGCTGTTGTAACATTTACCACAAGCTTAGTGGCTTAAACAACTCAAATGTAATAGCTTAGAATTCAGAGGTCATGAGTCTGACACTTGTGGGCTACTGGGATAAAATCAAGGTGTCAGCAGGACTGTGTTTCTTCTGGAGGCTCTAAGGGAGAATTTGTTTCCATGCATTTTTAGCTTCCAGGAGCTAAACAGGTTAGTGGCCCCCTTTCTCCATCTTCAAAGCCAGCAACATAGCATTTCTCTGACCCTGCTTTCATTGTTACATCTCCCTTATTCTTCTGCCTTCTTCCACATTTAAGGACTTTTGCGATGAAATCGGGTCCACCTGGATAATCTCCTTATCATAATGCCAGCTGATTAGCAACATTAATTGTGTCTGCTAACTTAATTCCCCTTTGCCATGTAACCGAACCATCAAAATTCCAGGGTTATGGGCATCTTAGAGGAGCCACACTTCTGCTGAGGACAGAATCAAAATCCCAGCTGCCTCTTTTTTTGTGTGTGTGCAAAAATTGACAAGTTGATCCTAAAATGTATATGAAAATTCAAGAGATCCAGAATGCCAAAACAATCTTAGGAAAAAAAAAGTTGGAAGATATACTTTCCAAGTTCAAAACTATAATAATCAAGACAGTGTAATACTGGCACAGAGATAGACATATAGCTCAATGAAATGGAACTAGAATGGAGAAATAAGTTTTTACATTTAGAGTCAATTGATTTTCAAAAAGGGCATTGAGACAACTGAATGAAGGAAAGAATAATCTTTACAACAAATAGTGCTGGGACAACTAGGTATCTACAAATAAAACAATAACATTGGACTCCTATCTCATACCATATACATAAATACTAAGTCAAAATGAATAATAGGGCTAAATTAAAGAGCCGAAACTACACAATTCAAGAAAACAAAGGAGAGCATTTTTGTGACCATAGATTGGAAAAAGCCTTCCTGGGTATGATACCAAAAATACAAATGACAAAAGGAAAAATAAACTGGACTTAAGGAAGCTAAAATTTTTGTGCTTCAAATGACACTATTAAGAAAATTAAAAGACAACTCACAGAATGAAAAAAGTTTGCAAATCATATACCTGAGGAAGGTCTAGCATCCAGAATATAAAAAGAACTCTAACAAGTTAACAATAAAAAGACAATCAAATTTTAAAAATAGGCAAATAATTTGAACAGACATTTCTCCAAAGAAGATATATAAATGGCCAATAAGTCCAAGAAAAAATACTGAACATCATTAGCCATCAAGGATATGCATTCAGATCAAAACCACAATGAGATATCATTTTATACCTACTAAGATGGTTAAAATCAAGAGTCTGGCAATAACAAGTGCTGACAAGGATGTGAGGAAATTGAAATGCTCGTGTATTGCTGGTAGGGTTGTAAAATGGTGCAGCCACTTTGAAAGACAGTTTGGCAGTTCCTCAATATGTTACACATAGAGTTACCATATGATCCAGCAATTCCACTCCCAGGCACAATATATGCCCAAGAGAAATGAAAACATATATCCACATAAAAACTTGTACACAAATGTTCACAGCAGCATTATTTATGATAGTCAAAAAGTGGAAATAACCCAAATTTCCATCAAGTAATGAATTGATTAATAAAACGTGCTATATCTATACATTAGATTATTATTCATCCATAAAAAATGAAGCACTGATATATACTACAACAAGGAAAACATGCTAAGTGAAAACACCAATCATAAAAGGTCAATATTTTATGATTCCACTTATGTGGAAGATCCAGAAAAGGCAAATATGTAGTGACAGAAAGTGGATCAATCTTTGTCTAAGTCTTGGAGTGGAATAGTAAGAGGTGAAAAATTGGAAATGACTTCTAATAAGTATGGGGTTTATTTTTGAAATGATGAAAATATTCTACAATTAGTTGCATAACTCTGTGACTACACTAAAAAACCATTGTATTGTACACTTTCAATGAGTTAATTGTATGATATGTAATTATTTCTCAATAAAGCTGATAAAAAATAAAGCTAGTTTCTCATTTGGTGTCCCTTTTGATCTGCAGATGATCTTCTATTAACTTTTTAATAAATTTATGTGCATTTGCTCATTTATCTATTTCTGGAACTTCTGTTACATATAGTATACAGCAAGTCCTCAAATAACATCATTTCATTTTAATGTTGATGAGCAGCCATGGAAACTTTTCTCTTATTTATATCAATTAGCCTGTGTAAAATTGATTTTATTATACTTCATTTCACTTAAAGTTGTATAACCTATCCATGATGTTAAGTGAGGTCTTACTGCATTTCCAATGCCCATCTTCCATTTGAGACCACAACACTATACAACCTGGAAACCACCACTCACATGTGGTGAAAGGTGCACCAGCAAGCCACTAGCCATTCTAGCCCCTGCCCCACGGATGTCAGCACCGTGTGGCCATTTCTGTGCCCTTTATTATTTGTTGTTCCTAGAAATTTCCCTATCTCTTTCTCAGGGGCCCCCAAATCCGTCAAAATCACCTGATGATTCTGACTCTGTAAGTCTAGGGCAGGGCACAAGGACTTTTTTTTTAATTAAAGTGCACTGGGTGATTGGTGACTTGAAGTCAACTATTTGGGCTGGACTTGGAAACCACTGTTATAATTCACTAATTCCTCCTTCTGTAATATCGATTGTGGTATTTACTGCTTTATTGAGCACTTTATTTTAATAATTTTTTCTGTTTTAGCACAGCAATGTCCTTTCAAATATCACTGTGAATACTAATTGAAAGTGTTTTTTAAGTTCTATTCTTTTATCTGCATTAGTTTCTAGGAGTTCCCAGAGTACTCATATTTTCAGAGACTTTTCTTCTGCCATGGCTGGAGGTATCAGGGCTGCAAATGCTTGCGGTGGCAGGGCATCCTATGTGCAAACAGGCAACTTAAGCAGGAAGGAGACTGAAGCTGAAGTGAAGCATTGCTGAAAATGTCTATCAGCAATCCCCAACAAGTGCTTACTCAGCGTCTTCTTCAGCAGTGGTTCTGCACCTTGGCTGCACATCAGCATCACCTAGAGAGCTTTAAAATAACCCCATGGCCTGGTGGGCACCCAGAGCCAGGAAACCAGAAATCTCTAGAGCTGGACCCCAGGTAGCAGTACTTTCCCAGGTGATTCCAATGTGTACATAAGATTGCAAACTGCTGTTAAAATCTAAATCAACACTTAAAACTCATGTGATTCGAATCAATTAGCAACAAGCAGAGCCTGATTCAGAAAGTATGGCACAGAACTTGAGATTCTGCATTTCTAGCAAGCTTCCATGTCATGATGATGCAGCTGGTTTCTAGGAACTTGTTGGAAGTTTGGGTTCTGCATGACATTCCCCTGAATCAGAAATTCAGGTGTTTGGGCCCAGCATCTGCGTTTTAACAGCCCTTCCTGGTGATTCTGATGCTTGCTAAAGTTTGAAAGCCCACAGCATTCTTCAAGCCTCTGATCGCCTTCATCAGAATCACCTGGCTTCGCAGCAGGTGGATGGACCCCACTCAGTCTACCCAGTCACACTCTCAGAGGGTGTAGCCTGGATCCTGCACGTTCTACAAGCTTCCCAGGTGATGCTACCGCATGCTGACCTTACAAACTACCTGTAGACCTTGCTTTATTGTGCTTTGCTTCATTGTCCTTCACAGATGTTGCATTTTTTTTACAAATTGAAGGCAAGACCATCCACCAGCAAAAAACTGATTACAACTCATTTTACTGAGATAGTCTATTGTGGAGGTCTGGAACTGAACCTATGACATCTCCAAGGTGTGTCTGTCCTATCTCCAGTTGTTCACCCTTGCTAGGCCTCTGAAGGTGTTTCACCGTCCCAACACCAAAGCAGTTTTGGTTATTTCAATGCCCTAGGCTATTTCTACCTGGTTAATTAACCTGTGTAGATTAGTGTGATTAATTCAGGTGGATATCATCTTGGAAGTCCCATAGAACCCTATAATTATATGTGAAATACATATTTAATTTAAGCACAGGGGCAAAGATCATCCTGCTGATGCACAGGGGCCTCAGGGTGTGCAGAGCAGATTTTGAGCAGAGCACAAAAGTCGCTCCTTCCCCTGCCTAGGCCGTAGCCATCGGGTGCCAGCATCATGCTCAAGTTTCGGGCTCTCCCAATTCCCAAGTCAGTCTTTATAGTATCTTTTTAAGTCTTAACGCTGCCAATTTGCCTAAGCTCAGAGAAAAAGATGGCCGAGTCCCCGTAGACAACACCCAGCAGAGACCTTATGTGTAATTACTTAGATAACTTGCCACAAAATGTGCCAAATGAAGTGTAGTTTTTCTCCGTAAATTTACTTCTGGGGCCTGAGTGATCTCTTGTTTTGGCCCTGGCAGAAAGCAGGTCTCTAGGTGTTTGTTTTTGCAAATGAGCTATTTTAATGTGCTGTGCTGTGCTGTATTGTGTGAGACAAATGGTGAGGTTCTGGTGCAGAAACTCTTTCTTCCTCTGTGCTGGCCAAGCATTTGAAATGTTTTGGCTTTAGTGTTCCTTTGGAGAGTTGATTTCTTTTTGGTACTGCTTTTTTGGGTACTGCCAAAGGAACAGCCAAAACTACTCCATAACTGCCACCCCACCCTGGGCAGAAAAAGTAAAATTCAAACAACAAAAAACAGCTCCACTATCCCCTCACTGAAACAGGCCTCTCTCTGTTGGGTCCTGGTTGCAGCTGGAAAGGGGCCAGGCTCTAGTACCTCCTTGCTTTTGATTGCTGTTTATCCCCTGAAACGTGATTGTCTGTAATTATGTATAATCTTTCCCTTGTTTACTCTTCTCCACCAAAGCTGGTACACGGTCCAATTGTGTGTCTCTCTTTGCTCTGCCCAGGCACAGTGAAGAAACATTTCCTGTATTTTCAACTTTCTTTTTCTTTCTTTCTTTCTTTCTTTCTTTCTTTCTTTCTTTCTTTCTTTCTTTCTTTCTTTCTTTCTTTCTTTCTTTCTTTCTTTCTTTCTTTTTCTTTCTTTCTTTCTTTCTTTTCTTTTCTTTTTTAAGAAATAAAAACATTAGGTCTCCTTTTGTTGCTTTGTTCTCCAGCACCCAACATTCTGGCCATTCCTGAACTGATTGAGCCAACAACATCATTGCAATGCCAAGCACTATGCAAAGTACCTTGGAGGAGTTAGAAGTGAAACCAAAATGGACGCTGCACCCAAGGATCAACCAGAATAAATGTCTTTTGTAAAAAGTGTGTGATAACTTTAGGAAAGGAATGTAATTGACAAAATTATGGGAAGAAATAAAGTTAGTGACTCATCTTTTCTTAGCTGACAGCGTATCAATCGTCAGTATTCTCCCTCTCTCTCGGTCACATGATGGTTTAATCCCTGACCCTAAATTAATCATTCACAGCTGAGTTTATTAGAGGCTGGTTTCCGTGAGTATCTTATTTGGCTTTTTCCACCACAGGCCATCCCTAGCCTCACTATTTTGATGAAAGTGAGACAGAGTTCTGTACATGGAAAGCAGATCCCCAAAACCAGACAGGTATAGATGGATACCTGCTTGCAGCAAACAGTATGATGCCCCGCTGCAGCTCCAAGGGTGTGCAGCCTGTGCCGTCCCACAGCACCCCACACTTCCTCAGTCCCCTTTTTGGTTTAATGCGCTGGTGTGATGACTGCAACATTCTTAGTAATTTTTGGACAATAGACAGGCATTTCATTTTACACTGTGCCCCACAAACTCCTATGTACTTGTTTCTACAAATACCCCAGAGCCTGTCTTCCTGTGGCATTCTCATCCAGAATCCAGTGACCAAAAGGAGTTTGAAGGGAGAGAAAAGTTTGTGTGTGCTCATTTGCCAATGACTCCTGTGGCCCTCCTCCAGCTTGTGTTTAGATGCCTTTCACATGCCTATTAATCTTGTCCAGTTTCAGCTTTGTTCTTCTGAAATAGAACTGACCCCAGAAATGTCCTGGCAGTGGCTGTTCAGGCCCTGCCATCTCTTCCTGGCATGCTGCTCTCCAAGGGTGCTGTTAGGGGGACATCTGTCTCCTCTGCAGAAAAGCTGCTAATTCCCAGGATTGATCTTGGAGGACAGGCTGAATTGTTTGATCAACAATGACCAGAGACGGGGGAGGTGGAGCCTGTTTGCTAAATCACCAGAGAATTGCATAAAGGGAACCAGGGTCCACTCCCTCAAAACCTTAATTTATAGGTTCCAAAAGGAGAGGGGGAAGGTTACTTCCCAAGCTGTGGGGAGTTTCAGCCCCATCTTTTCAAAGGGCCGTAGGAGACAGAGGCCCCACGGCTGTCTGCCTCTCCCCATCATGAACAAGAAAAGTGTTATTTTCCTTTGACACACCACTTTTAGTTCTTATAAGGTTGGCTTTGTATTTGGTGACGCAAATATTGGCAAGGCAATCAATTTCTTAAAAAAAGAAAAAAAAGACCAAATCTTGAAAGCCAAAGCTTTGAAAAGCCTGGAAGAAAATACAACACAATGTTACAGCACTTAATTTTGAATGGTAGGATGGTGATTGGCATTTTCCCCCATCTTTTTATTTCTGGTTTTTCAAAAACTTTACAGATACATTATAACTTTCACAATATAAAAAATAAGTTTATTTAACAACTATTTAAATGTGGAAGGCTCAGAATCTTTAAGCATAGAGACATGGGCATGCATTTGACCTTGCTTGGGTCATCCCTTAAGCTGAGAACTCCTCTTTCATTAGTTTCCAGCACTGAGACTTAATGAACAAGGTAGAAGATCATTTGACTTACACTTCTCACTTCAACAGTTTTACATCTTAGGGAATGTTTGTATGCGAACAGGAACGTGCCCCCGTGGCTGGCAGAACACATTTGTACCCACTGAACATTCCCACCTGAATATCTATCGTTCATCCACAATTTCCTGAGTGGAGGGAAGCAAAAACACAAAGACACCAGGCTGCTGAGAGGCACGAATGTCTTCCCAAGAAACTGGGTGCTCACTTGTATCCAGGTGAGAGAAGCCTGAGGACTAGCATCATAAATTACCTGGCAGGTGTAAGTACCGACATTTGCAAGAAAGTCTTTCAACTTTTTTTTTTCCAAGAAGTTTTGGTGGCTCTTTCAAGTACCAATTGTAAATTCCCAAACTCCAGACATTTGGGTGCCAGTCTGAAGCAGGGATTGTTCGTGCTAAGACTTGCAGGAAATTGCAACAGTGTGGAAAGTGGGCGGTTTGTTTCCCAGAGTTCAAGCAGGGACTGCAACTGCCAGTGGCATCTTTTCTAGATGCTTCTACACGGGACTCTTAACTATTCCAAGATGGGAAATAGCTTTCACAGGCTCCTGAAAGGGGCTGGCTGGGGGAGTGACCAGCAGCAGACAGAGCTCTCGGGCCTGCGGGCTCTAGGCTCATCAATAAAAAAGTAACTGCTTAATGCAGCTTCCAGCTATGAGAGGAATATAAATGAACACTGTTCTTCCAAAGGCCTCTAATCTGAGGTGCCGGGGGATGATACATATGTATGTGTTAAATTTATCCATAAAGAGTCAGGACTTGTGGACGTCCCTTTATGGCTTACAAGTCAAAATGGGAGCAGCGGTGGTAGCGAACTTCACAGGTTCAGCCTTGTTTCAGACAAAAGGTCACTAGGAAGTCACTGAGGAACTCAGTGAGAAACAAAGATGGTGCAAAATGCCTCCGCATGGCACCATGTTGACGTGGGTAAACGCCAGCGTGTGCTGTGTTTTACACATGTATATACGTGTATGTTTACACCTCAGTCAGATGCATAGCAACAGAAAACTGGTGTCTAAGTGACTGAGTGTACTCGTATTTGAGATTCTGTGGATTTCAGAGGAGGTGGCATATGAAAGGAGGCAGGCAGGAAGCAGGATGTGGGTTACAAGTAAGAGGAGGATGTACTGTCTCTCTGGGTGGCTGGCAAGTGCTGGACCTGAAGGAAAAGGCTTGAATTAGCCACCACCATGCAGGGAAAGATCGAACAAGGCTGCTGGCTTATCTGGACATAGAAATTCCAAGGGTCTAGCAGCAAATCTGGTCATATCACCTGGCACCTCAAGGGCTGGCATCAAGACCTGTGATTCTGTAAAGAGCAGATGAAGTCAGAAAGATCTTCCTCCTCAAGATAAAGCATCTAAATCAAAGAGAAGGCCTGGCTCCTTCCTAACACATGAGCATTTCCTGAAGCAGTAAGCAGAGCCCACTCAGCAGGAGGGGAGTGGGGATGTCTACACCGCACCTGCAATGCTGTGCATGAAGGGACAACTTGAATTCCTAATAAGGTGGTACCATTTGAACTGGAAACCAACAGTACCAGAGCAAGTTCCTCAAGAGAAAAAGCTCTAAAAACAAACAAAAACCTGGGGAGAGTTTTTGGTCATCCTTTCAAGAGGCATCCGTAAGAGTTGTAACACTGGACTACATGCGACCTGGGCCAGGGGAGAGAGAGATCAAGGACTACCAGGAAAAATGCAGGGGAAGGTGTGACGCAGGAGCTCTAGTCAGAGGGCAGGTCTTGGAAATTTCAATGCTTCTTTTATTGGTGAAAGCTGGGGCTGGGGACCCCAGGAAAAACAAGACCTATTTGGAAAATGTGGTAATGACTATTTGGAAATGTGATAATGAAAAGGTGATAATGACTAGAAAAAACTGTTGCTAAATATGAACTTGAAAGTTATAATACAAAAAGCATGAATTGTGGCATCAAAGAAATCTGACTTCACCACTTACAATTTTCCTGACCTTGACTTAGACTACTTGAGCCTCATCTTTAAAACATGGATAATAAAGCCTAGCTCGAGGGGCTGGGAATTTTTAGCAACAAAATACTGACAGAGAGTGGGCACTCCAAGAACACTAGTTTCCTTCTCCTTCCTTCCTTCTCTCCCCATTTAACCTCCTTGATTCAGGTCATTTTCTCATTTCATTCAAGTATGACTTTCCTCAATTTCAATTCCCACTACTATCTTACAAAGAATGGTGGAGGCTGAAAGCATGCACCAACCCTCCTTGTCCCTGACCATGCCTCCAGTTTTGAGACTTACTTCTCCCTTGTTGTCTGATGGGTTAAACATGCAGAGGACTTCTGACTGCCACAGAGCAGGCGGTAGAGCCCCATGTTGACTTTGACCTGCATCTTGATTTTAGAATAGTCTGGAGAACTGCATTTCTTTTGGAGTAGGTCACATAACTTTAAATTGGAGTGTTGTCATTCTTTGCCCCAGTAATACTCAATTATAAGATTCTTGCAAAATCTTTAAGGAGTTGTCATGTTCAGCTTCTACTCTTGGACCAAATACAACTGACCTTGTTCTAATTGTCACAGCTGATAACTTTGAGATCAGTTCACTGTTTGGAAAATAAACCAAAACTATTAGTTCAGCCTCTGTTATCCAAGGCTAAAATCAGCATGAGGTGTTGAGGAAAGCAGCTGACAAACATAAACATATAGAGAATTAAGTTCTTTTAGTTTGTATTAGATAGTACATTCTTGTGGTTAAAAATCAAAACAGTGCGAAAAGGTATAGAGTGAAAGGTTTTCCTCCCATCTCCTACTCACCCCGTTCTCCACTCTTCTGCCCCAAGAAACATTCACTATTACTATTTTACATTTCTCTCCAGTTTTATTTATGCCAATGCAAATATATTTTTCTATTTTCTCCCTTTCTTTTCTTTTTTTTAAATCCTTACCTGAGGATATGTTTCTTTATTGATTTTAGAGGAAGAGAGAGACAGAGAAACATCGATGTGAGAGAAAAACATCGATTGGTTGCTTCCTGCCTCCCACATGTACCCTGATTGGGGATGGAACCCGAAACTAGGTGTGTGTCCTGGTGGGGGGATTGAATCTGCAACCTTTTGGTGCATGGGACAATGCTCCAACCAAATGAGCTCCCCACGAGAGCTTCTCCCTTTTTTACACAATGGGTAAAAAACCGTATGTCTTCTTCTTTGCCTTGCTTTTTTTTTCTTTTGGCAATATGCCCTGTGTATTTTAATAAATCACTGGATAGAGAGAACCCTATTTTCCCTCTCATTTTACAAATGCACAGTATTTCATTGTACATATTTACCCTAGTTTAATCAGATTCTAAATGATGGACACTTGGGTTATTTCCAGGCTGACAAGATAAACAACGTTCAGTGACTTAATGTCAGCATCTGTCACTTTCCACATGTGCAGGTGGGTCTGTGGGATGAAGTCCCAGAAAAGGACATAGTGGGTTAGAAGTGCTTTCATATTTTAAGAAATACTGTCAAGCCCTGGCCTGCATGGCTCAGTTGGTTGGAGTGTCATCCTCTATACTGAAAGGTCACAGGTTCAATGTTCAGTTAGGACTCAGGCCTATGTTGTGGGTTCCATCCTGGTTGAGGTGCATACAAGAGGCAACCAATCAATGTTTCTCTCTCACATCAGTGTGTCTCTTCCTCTCTCTCTCCCTCCCTTCCCCTCTCTCCAAAATCAATAAGCATGTCCTCAGGTGAGAATTCTAAAAAAAAAAGATATTGTCAAATTGCTTCTACAGAGTTGGAGAATTGTCAATGCCCACCAACAGTGCAGGGTGGGGGGTAGGAAGGCCTGTTTTCCCATAGACTTACCAACAGAGTATGTTGTCACATGTTTGGATTTTTGCCAATCAGGTATGTGAAAAATGGCATCTCGTTGCATGTCTATACTTACAAGGTAGGATGAGAATCTTGTGTATTTAACGATCATTTGCATTATTCTCTGTCAATAACCCATGTTCTTTTCAGAATTTTCTAGTGAGTAATTGGTCTTTATCTTAGATAAAGACCAATTGGTATCTTCAGATACCAAAAATTATCAATTTTTAAAACACTTTATATGATTGGAAATTAGTTCTTTTTCTGATATGAATTCACTGTTAGGAAGGCTTTTCCTATCCCAGTGTTATAAAGGAATTTGCCCATGTTTCCATCTAGTGTAATGTATGGTTTTATGTATATGTTGGGATATATATTTGATCCAAGTGGAGTTTGTCCTAGTGTTAAATGTGAGTGAGGGAGGAGTCCAACTTCACCTTTCTCTAAAAGGCTACACATTTGTCCCAATACTATTTATTTAGAAATCCACTTTTTCCTGTACCTGTTAAAGCTATATTCTTTAACATATATAAAACACTCACATGTATTGGGTCCATATCTGGACTTTCTATTCTGTTTTATATGATCTGAAAGATGCATTAAGGGGTAATTAAGAGAAAAAGTTTTGAAATCAAACTGCCTAGATTAAAATCAAATACATCACATGCTGTGTGTGTGACTAAGGACTGTACTATCTCATTCTGTAAAATGGGGTTAGATGTGTCTTGCACTGTGCCTGGCACATGGGCATACTCAATATCAACAATGAGGATAATGATGGTGTGTTCTCACTCATCATGGTGGGTGATGTGTATTATCTAAGAAGCTGCTGAAGGGGGCGACTCATTCTTGGCCCCTCTGCTGGTCCCCTGTGAGAAATGCTGCTGTTTATATCATAAATCCTTACTCCTTGTGTTTCTGAACTCAGAAAAGCAGGCCCATACCAGCAGAGTTGCTTACCATGTCCAAGCCACCTTGTGATCCCTGGGTGGTGTTCCAAGCCTCAGTGGAAATAGCTCCCTCTTCCAGCCCCTCTTTCCACAGACCTCAGGCTTGTCCTTGGGAGAGAAGCTGTGGAACAAGTTTCCAGATTGACCCAGGCTTCCCCTTCATAAGCTTTAATAAATGCCTTTCTTTCATATTAAACCTTCATATAAACCAGTCCTCCTTGTGGATCTGTCCTTTGCTCATCAGAAATTCCTGGATAGGTTTGAATCCCATCTCAGGCCCGGGCTCACCCCCCACCCTGAAACACACACAACACATACACATGCACACTCACATACATATGTACACACACATAAATGCATATTAACCAGAGACCTGTGGATCTAAGAACATGAAGGAATGAGTCCTAAGGGATTAAAGAGAGAGGCCAGCTGCAATTCCAAAAAGCACTGAGATAACAGAATGTAGATGTGGGTCAGGAGCCCACTCTTCAGACATTCAACCACCTACCCCCCTTCCAGGGCTCTCACTGCACAGACACAGTGAATTTTGTGAAGGAGAGCAAAACAAAGTGAAGTCCCTGTTGTGTTCTTGTTGTTGTTTTGAACTCAGAGGGTTTCCATTTTGGCATGTGTACAAAAACTACAAAGATATGCACCAAGCAAAACAGAAGTGAATGCCCTGTAGCAGTAAGCCCATGAGATACACAAACACAGGTCTGGCCACATTTCCTCCAGTAGCGGCCATATGATTGGAAATCCATGTATGCGCAAAGCATATTACTTTTCAGTTGATAATAATGGTAAAGTATATTCAAAGTCCAAAAATACCAAACTGGTTAAAAAAACAATTAAATTATTTGTTATGTATAGAAGAGCATAGTCAAGGTCTTCTGTGAATCATGGATCACTCTGGGCCAAGTCAATGAAAACAGAGCTATTTAACAAACCAAGCACATAAAATGTAGGTGAACATTTACTCTGTTTCTTAATCTCTCAGATTCTGTCTCACAGACTCTCTCCAGTTTTAGCCACTCAGCAACTTCAAGGATACAACAGTCACTAAAAATTCAGAGTCCAGATGGTCCATTTAAACATTTGGGGGTAGGATGAGAGTTAAGTGATTTCCTTATGGTCGGGAGTCTCTCATGGCACGCGAGCTTTATCATAGTTTGGGTGGAAGTACCAGTCATTATAAAGCAGTGTGAGCACTAGCTGAGCCCTTGCCATGGGCCAAGCACCCTGCTAATGTGCTAAATATTTGACTTCGGTTTTCATGTAACCCTACTAGCAGTTCTCTGAAGCAAGTGGTATTGTTATTTCCATTTCATGAATGAGTAAATTGAGGACAGGATGGTTTAAATGACTTTCCCAAGGTCTCAGAGCTACTAAAGTGGCAGACCTTGAATTCAGTTCTGTCCAAGTCCATACTGTTAACCTCTGCATTAACTGATTATATTTGGCCTTCAGTTACAACAACTAATTGAATCAAGCCTGTTAACAGCACCTGGAGGCATCAATTACACAGCAGGGCAGGTGGTTCGGCCCTGTGCTCTTCCAGTCCATATGGGTGAGCTCATTGCTAAACACTCTCTTTGCCTAAAAATATCAGGCAGTCCACACCCTGGAGCCCCACAGCTGCTCATGGCAGATGCCCTAGAACTAGAAAGTGCTTCATAAAGCCTTCATAAAAGGCATTTTGACTGTGGTGATGGTGATAGTAGGGAGAGGAAAGGGAGGAAAGTGAAAGCAAGAAAGACTGAGAGAGACACAACAAGGTCATGTCAACAAGACACAGACCTACAGTGTCTGCTCCTCTAACTCAGGTGGGCTGCTAAGTGCTGAGGCCTCTCTTCCTAGAGGCGTCATTTTGGCCAGCTCCACCAACCACCTGTACCTCTCCCTGGCTTTCCTGAGTTCCAAGGGATACCTAAGGGAGGCCGAGTAACTGGCACAATCATTCGATCTGTTTAACAGATACATATTAACCTTCTACCACAGGCCAGGCATTGTTGTAGAGTCTGGGGTTATAGCAAATAACACCCCTCCCATCCCTGCCAGAAAAAAAGACTGTGGACCACATGGAAATTACATTCTAGAGGGGAAGAAGTTGCAGAAATCAGACAAACAATAATAATAGCAAGTACATACTATAGTTCAGATGGTGGTAATAAGGACTATAAGGAAAAATTAAGCAGTTAAGGAGATGGGAGGTGAGTGGGGAAGGAGGAAAACGAGGGAATTGCTATTTCAATGAGGGTGCTCGGGAACACCTCCTTTGATAGGTAACTCCTGTGCAGAAACCTGATGGAGATGAGGAAGTGAATCCTGCTGCTCTCCAGGCGAGAGTGTTCCAGTTCGAGGGAAGGGCTGGGCAGAGGCCCAGGGGCAGGGCCTAAGCTTATTTTATGAGCAGCATGAAGCTGGTGTATCTGGAACAAAGTGAGATGGGGGGAAAGTGCAAGGAGATAAAGTGAAGCAGGTGAGGGCAAGATTATGTAGCGTATTGCAGGCCACTATAAGAACTTTGGCTTTTGTTCTGAGCAGACAGGAGGCACTTGAAGGGCTTTGCACCGAGGGGTGACACAATCTTGGGTTTTAGAAACAGCGCTCTGGCTGTTCTAGCGAGGGCAAGAGAGACCAGCTGTAAAGGTGTTGCAATAATGTGAATGAAAGGTGACGATGGCTTAGACCAGGGTGTAGACTGAAGAGGCGACACAAAGTACCAGATGTGGGCTATTTTGAAGGTAAGGCAGAATTCAAAGAATCAGTGTGAGGTGTAGAAGAATGAAAGGAGTCAAGAAAAGCTTTAAGGTTTCTGGCTTGAGCAATTGGAAGAATGGAATTACCATTTACTGAGACTGAAAAAGTTTTGAGGACTGAAAAACTGAGAAATTTCATTTTGAACAGCCAAGTTGAAGATGCCTATGAGATACCGATGAAGATGGTCAGTAAGGAGCTTGGCATTCAGTGAAGTCTGGATCTCATAAAAGTTACCTGTGTCCTCCTGTGTAAGCCTTCCCGGAAAGACTCCTGTTTTCACTCGTTCTCACTCGCATAGCCCTGGCATTAACTTTGCTGCAATGTCAGTTGGTACAAAATGATTCATTACTGTTGTATTTCATTGTGGGCAGATATTTTCTGTCAGGGAGGGATTTTTTGCTTTAAACTTAGCTTATCTGATAGTAATGTCTGAATCTGTTTTTCTCTTTTTGTTCACATTCCTAGTACTTCTTTTCCCATCTTTGTATTTTCCCCTTTTCAGAATCATTATGTTGTAAAAGTGTCTTAAATAGATAGCCTATATAATATCATTTAAAAAATAACTCAGTTTGTTGAGTCTTTCACTTTCAATAGGCAATTTTATCTCATTTACATTCATTGCTGTTGAATCAGAACAGTCTGGGTAAAATTTCTATTAGTTCATTTGTGATAAGGAACAAGAACTAAATTTCAAAACCCACCAAATATATTTAAGCTTCAAAAGTAATAGTATATAATCTTGTTCCAGAATGTGGGTTCATTGGTTCTCAATTAACACTTTGTTTCTTTTATAAAGCCCTAGGTATTATAATACATACATACATTCCTGAATTGGAGGCTATTACTCTATCACAATAAAAGTCCTGCACCCTGGCTGGTGTAACTCAGTGGACAGAGCATAGGCCTGTGAACCAAAGGGTCGCCGGTTCAATTCCCAGTCAGGGCACATACGTGGGTTGTGGGCCAGGTCCCCAGTCCCCAGTAGGGGACATGGGAGAAGTAACCACACATGGACATTTCTCTCCCTCTCTTTCTCCTTCCCTTCCCTTCTCTCTAAAAATAAATAATTAAAATCTTCAAAAAATAAAGGTCCTGGGACCCAGAATTGGCAAAATCTGGTGAATAGCTTCTTGTTCAGAATGCTTAGCTGAGCTCATTTTTGTTTGGGTGCACAATGTATTACAGGAATCATCAGTTAAATCTGACCAGCTGAGAGGAACATGAGCCTTTCTAAAGGAGAGGGCATTTGAAATGAAGTGTGGGAAATGTGTAGAATATACATAGGAGAAAGTGGGGCATATTTCAAAGTCAGGAGGAAACATAAATGGAGGCATACTCCTGAAATCTATTTGATGGTCCAGGTGGCTGGAAGGTGGGGTGATCAGTAAAGAAATGTACGGCTATAGTGGACCACAACACTGAAAGGTAAAGCCAGACTCTGAGGGCCTTGGACACCATACTGAGGAGGCTTGACTTCCTTAAGCAAAAGGTAAGGGGACACAAAAGACGTATGAGGGCAAAGTGAATACTTCTAATTTTAGGAAAGTGTTATTATACAAACAAGAGACTAAAGGTGAGGAGAAAGATGGGAAGCGGTTAACATATCTGGTCCAGGGACGGTACATACATGGTTGACATACTGGCCCTCCTCGCGTGTCCACAGTAGATATCATTAAAGGAGCTTGATATTCTTTCCCTGTGTACCTGTATGATATGATGCGTTTTCAAAACATTACCTCAGTCCATTGAAGCTGGCACAGGAGCTAAATGTATCTTCTATCCCTGGCTTAGACAAGAGGTGTTGAAAGTCTGAGCTGGGGCAGATCTGACATGCATTGTGTTGGTAAAATAAAAAAGACTCCAAACAGGTGGATACGAAAAACAATAAAAAGGTGGTTAGAATGAGTAGAACATTTTGGCCTTGCAGAAATTCTGTCATAAAGCATACTACGAAAGCATTAAGTCCAGGGCCTTGGATTCTATGTCATGAATACATTGGGCTATGCTGATGCAAAGAGGAGACTTGTGTTCAATAGCAAATATGCAAATCAAAAAACTAGCAACTCATTTTGAAATTGGTTGGTATAAAAATGCAATGTGAAAACATTTTTAATTATTTTTATGTATTTTCAAGTTTGTAATTGATTCTCTTATTGAGTGTGTTATGTTAAGTGCTTTATGACAGGGAGCATTAAGGACACTGTGTAAGAATGAAGTGGACTATACAAGGTGGGCCTCATATGTATAACCTAAGCCCAACTCCATATGTCATGGCCTTAAATTAACTTTGGCTATTACAATTATTTTCTGTGTTTTGCAGCTCTTCATCGATTTTTTTCTTTCATCGCCTCTCAGTGACCTTTATTACACAGTCCTTTCTGATGCTAGTCCTGCCTACTCCATTTCATCTTTTCAATTTCTCCCCAGTGAGATACTTTATCTTGCTGGTCCTGTTTCAGATGGATACTGGATTATATGGATTCCCCAGAGAGCATGCATGGAACCAAGGAACTGACTGATATTTCCACAATAATATATCTAAGTTTGTAAAATGTTATTCCACCCTATTGCTGAAAATTGGGTATTAATTAATTCATTAACTTAGCAAAAAATGATCTGGCACATTCTCTATTCTTTCTAGGCACCACCCCATGCATGGAAATACAAGTGTTTATTGACAAGGTCAATGTCACAATTTTTATGCTGTTGACATTTGTAACAGAGTCAAAAATGTATTTATACTCCAGTTCAGACATGTAAAGAGAATGTTGCTTCTTTAGGTTGTCTGTAACAGATCTTTTAGGTTGTCTGTAACAGGTCTACCTTCTGGGAAGCCAGAAAAATCCTAAATTTTAGTCCAGTCTTATAACCTGGTGTGGTGGTATAATCATTTTAAACAGTGTTCCTAAAAAACTCTTAATAGGTAAAAAATGTTCTGCTTCTTCAATATCCAGCCATCTGCCCTGCTCCTTGACAAGATGGTGCCTAGGAGTGAGAGGAAGGCAGATGGTTCAGTGACCTTGGCAGAGGAAGGGTCTTAGATTCAAATCTGTGCTGCTGTGTGGCCTTCTGAGTCTTTGCTGGCCTTTGTGGCACTAGTATGTCTTTCCGAATCATCTCCTTTAGCACTGTGAGCCTCCTGTGCTTGTTGTCTGTGGTTTGGTCTCTTAGCCCCACAAAGCCACAGTAATGCTTCCTGGATGACTGTCCCTTCCACTGTTGTGGGGTTCGAAGACCCCTCTGAGGCTCTGTCTGCCTTATATTCTACCCAACCCCAGGGCAGGTCTGTCACTTTGCCCTTACCACACAGGCCCCACTGCTGGCCCACCAGGTCTCAGCTCAGCTACATTCTGAACATGTACCTGCTCAGGGGCACCTCCAGGTGCCCTACCCATGCCACACCAAACCCAGTAACTATTCAGGAAAACCAAACTCCTATTCCCCCTCTTTAAATTCTGCTGCTCTACCAAGTGTATTCGGATGTGGTCCCTTCAGGCCAGAACAGCACAGCCTTGGAGATGAGCTCCCTGTGGACTGCCAAACGTGAAGCAGAATAAGCATCTGCTCCCCTAGTGTTCCCTGTGGCCCACTCCTCCCCACTTGAGGGGTATACCCTTTGTTCTGCTTTTCTCTCCCTTCTTCCTGGCAGTCTTCTAGGCCAGAGGAGGGTTGTTTATTTCACTGCTCCTGCCCATTTGCCCCAGACTCTGGCTCAGTAACCTGGACCAGGAGAAGTGGGCATTCTCTTCCTTGGTGTGTTTCTTCCCCTTTACTCTGCATTATGGCTACACCTTAAGAACAAATGGGAGGGCAGAAAAGAGAGAGGTTTAAATTAACTTAAATTGAAAGGTATTTTGCATTTGAAAGACTATTATACATTGAAAAAAAAAACTAGGACTTTTTTTAAATGGCCAAAGATTAGGTTACAAAATTTAGCACTGAAATTCTGGAACAAAGGATAGGCCTCTTTGAGATTTCTTTGTGATTCAGATCACTCCTTGAAACACAGTGTATTGCAGTGTGGTCTGATTATATATCAAAGTATTGCATGAATTTGAATATTATAATGTATCTGTTATAGATCCCATACTTTATAACAGGAAAGTGAAAGTCTTAGAGTCGGAAGGAGTATTAGGGATCACCTAATTGTTTGCTTCTTCCACATAGGAATCCTACCCTGTACTTAACATATAAACTCTGTGCTAAGAAGTGCCACTACTCAAAAGGCACCCTCTCTTCTAGCTAACAGCACCCTTTATGAGAAAATCCTGCTTCACATTGAATCAAATTTGTCCCTCTTAGACGTCCAGGCATTATTCCTGGTCTTGTCCCCTGGAGCTACAAAGGCAAATTGTAACATTCTCCACCATGCCACTTCAAATATTCCCATTCTAAAATATTCTGCCTCTTTCTCAATCTTTTCTTCTCCAATTCATGCTGTGGGTGTGTTTTCTTCCTTTTTAATTTCTGCCACCTGATGCTGTTTGCCAGGCATATTTCATTCTCTCAGTGTAGCAGCTGCCTTAACATGAGGTACCTGGATGTGAGCATGATGCCTCAGCTGTGGTCCCGGAGCACCAGGCCAAGCCGGATCTGGATCACAGGTTTCTTACAGCAGAGTTTACTAACAGAGATTAATGTTTGCTTCCCATTCTCCACCCACAAGACCCAGTGGTTCACTGAAACACCCAGTTCTGGCCCTTAGGTACACCTGCTGGCATGCAACTGATCTCCTTTCCTTATGCTTCCCTACCTCACTCTACAGCTTATGGAACTAAGGTGCAGGGCTCGCTCAGGTTTGTACAGTTAGTAGAGGCAGAGTTATAAAACCAAATGCTAAAATAGCAAATTACAGGGCTGCATCATAGCAAAGAACCATCAATTTCAGGCCAAAAAAGGGCTAAGATTAGATTAAAATTTAATCTTCTCCTTCTTTTCTCTTTGTTGTCTCAGTATCCTATTCACTCCCCCCTCACCAAAGCTTTAAAAAATCTCACATTTGTAGTCACTACTCAGGACTTCTTTAAGTAAACTTCCCAACGTCCTACTTGGAGAAACGTACCAATACAATACTGTACTTTCTTATAATGGGACATCGTTATGGTTAGTGTGAGTCATTTTGAAATGGATGGATTTGCCAATCTCCCCCCAGAAACAGTACAGTATTGAGAGTCACCCTTAGTAGGTGCATCTGTAAATACTTAATTCAATCCTAATGAAATATTAACCTGTGACTATTGCATCAATACATGTAAAGAGGGAAATATCTTAGATTACTACAGTGCCTACAGTGCCTCTTAAGTGAAATACCTTAAGTGAATGCAAAGATGGTGATATAATATTCCCACAAGAACTACAAATTTTGCATTTCCTGAATTGAGTAGGTTTTAAGTAAAGCCATATATATATGGCTTCTGGGTTCACAATGGCTGCAGAATGCAGCTCCTGATACAATGCCTTCTGTCTTCATGTTGAAACGCCATAATCAAAATACAGAACTAGCAACAACATTGAAAACTGTAAATAAGATAATGGCCTGCAGTGGGGCAGACAAGAAGAAGGATTGAAAGCATATTATTTGATTTGCCCCCTGCATGCTCCCCACTCTGAAGGAGAACAGAGCAAATGGCTCTAGAGAGGGAAGGAATTATTGAGAGTCTTCATTATCTACACATAAGTCAGGTGCAGACCAGGCAATCTAGAAAAACAAATTGTCATTTCCTAACTGCACTGGAGTCAAGTACTGACTGAGCTGGGCTGCATCAGCATTGCTGCCCACAGTAATTTGGAGATGGAACCTTCCATCAAGCAGTGGAACAGGAAGCGTCAGGCAGCAATCTGAGAAGCACCACATCTTGCATGTTCACATCTACATCATCAGCACAGGGGAAATAGGAAGACTCTTGCAGGTGTGTAGCCTTCATGTCTGACATTATTTAAAGGAAAGCCACCAACTGCATTTTATTCTCTTGCATAGAAAATGTACAGGTTGAAATGGATTGCAGGTTGAACTATGCCTCTGGGTCCAGCAAAAAGACACTAAACAATGCCTGATAAGGGCTCCTCTATCAGCCCACTCTATAGAATTTGAGCAAAAGTGGCCAAGAGAAACCCAGATATCTTATCTGTTGGCAAACCTTGAGTCTAAATCTATTTACTTCATTCATTCATAATGAAACAGAAAAAAAATAACATGAAGTTTATTAAAAGGTTTCTATTTTTGCCATTGATAAATACTTAAAAATTACTTTTCTAAGCCTAGTTAAAAATTGAATTCTGAATTAGAAATTAACAGAGAATTCAGACAGTATGGAGATACCTCAAAAAATTAAAAATGGATCTGTCTTTTGACCCAGCGATCCCACTTCTGGGAATATCTGAAGGAACCCAGAACATTAATTTGAAAGAACATAAGCACTTCTATGTTCATTGCAGTGTTATTTACAATCCCCAAGATATGGAAGCAGTCCAAGTGTCCATCAAAAGATGAGTGGGCAAAACAATTATGGGACATTTACACAATGGAATACTACACAGCTATGAAAAAGAAGAAAATTTTACCCTTTGAGACAGTATGGATAAACCTGAAGAACATTATTCCAAGTGAAATAAGCCACTCAGAGAAAGACAAATACCATATGATGTCATTCATATGTGGAATCTAATGAACAAATGGAACTAACAAGGAAAAGGGTGACAGACTTATAGATGGAGAACAGGATGACAGCTAGTGGGGGTGGAAGTTAGAGGGTGGAGGGATTGAGCAAAAAAGAAAAAGGACTCATGGACAGCAGTGTGGTGATTGCTGGGGGGTAGAGGGTATAAGGGGGATAAATGGTAATGTAAAAAAATATCAAAAAAAGAAAAAGAAATAAAAACAAAAATTTCTACAGAAGGGGAAATGCTCTTTAAGATCAAAGTTTAAAGGCAAATATGTGCTTACAAAATACATAACAAAGAACTAGTATCTTTAATGTATATAGAATTCTTATTAATTGATATGAAAAGATAAGCATCTAAATATAAATAAATACAGACAGTCCCCAACTTGCAATGGTTCAATCTATAGTTTTTCCATATTACAACAATGTAAAAGCAATATATATTCAGTGGAAACCATACTTTGAATTTTGAATTTTGCTCTTTTCCTGAGCTGGCGATATGAAGTCTAATACTTTCTCATGACACTGGTTAGTGGCAGGAGCTCAGCTCCCAGTCAGCCAGGCGGTCACCAGGGGAAGCAGCCGGTACCCTGCAGTGCACTGTGTTGCCAGCGTTTCTGTTTTAGTTCAATGCCTCAAACATTCTCCAGGCCCAGGGTGCTTTCAGCTGTGTGCACGAATGGTGAGGACCCACACAGCCAGTCTGCTTTCACTTTCAGTGTTGTCATCCATAAATTGCGTGAGATAGTCAACATTTTATTATAAAATAGAATATATGTTAGATGATTCTGCCCAACTAATGTAAGTGTTCTGAGCCATTTAAATTAGGTTATACTACGACATTTGGTAGGTTAGGTAAATTAAGTGCATTTTCAATTCATGGTGTGTTCAACTTACAATGGGTTTATTGTGATTTAACCCCATCCCAAGTTGAGGAGTGCCTACATAGGCAAAAGACATTAACAGGCAATTCACCAAAGACTACAAATGACCCCCATACAAAAAGGAATTCAGCTTAACTAGTAATCAGATACACAAATTAAATAATTAACGAGGGAGCATTTTCTATCATACTAGCAAAGACTGGGAAGACTAAATACAGTTACTCCTCAGTGGTATCAAGAATGTGGGGAAATCAAATAGATCTCTGCTGGAGAAGGCACCATGCCACTTCTAACACCAAACACCACTTCCGTTTCTGACACTAATATGTCTGGAAACTGAATGCTGTTTCTGCTAAAGGAGCTGATAGGCAAGGAGAAAGCAGAAAGGTCAAAGGAGTCACTCCACTGAGGCCCTAATATTATTGAAGGGCAGGTTTAGTGAAAGTCATTTGATGAGCACAATAGAGGGTTGTGGTTGGGTGGCAGGATATTGAAAGTAGTGGCCTTGTCATCAGTATAGTTTCTGAAAAATGGCAGGATCCAAATTGAGACAGTTGGAGGAGATGACTGGAGGGATGTGTGAGGGAAAGCATTTGGCAATGAGGAAGTCAGTGACAGGGATACTGAGCTTTTGGATGGTTGTTCGTAAGGAGCTTCAACTCCTCCAGGCTGATGGACTGAGTTGGTATGTAGAGGGAGCCAGTGAGTCAGGGGCAATTGTCACCAGTGAATGAATGGGAGATACTAGGAGTACAGTAAACAGCAGTGTCAAGGTCAGGAGAGGCTAGTGGGGATAAAAAAAAATTGGCTTTTTAGTTTCACAACAGAGTAAGAAGCATACAGGAAACATGCCAAAAAGGAGCAGCCTCCCATTAAGAGGGCAGCTGAAGATGGGATGTGCCTGGTACCAGTTAAGACTGAAGATAAAGGAAATGTTCAATGAAAATGTTGGAGATATAAAGGAATTTGGTAATTAAGGAATGGGAGCTACAGAGGAAAAGAGGAGGTCTTGAGAGGGAAGGGGAAAGTGAAGTTTGAATAAGGGAGGGGAAGGTTTGAGTTGCACAGGCATGAACGGTCAGGTAGAGAAGTTATCCAAGAAAAGAACCATGAGCCAGCTTAGCCCAAGACCACAGTTTGGCCAGTGGAGGTGGTGTGGCTCAGTGTAGTGTCTACCTGGGTTTATCTCCCATCACAGCGCACCATGGACTCAAGTATGAAGAAGGGTGGGTGTAAGTACTGAAAGAGAAGTATCAGGGTGTGGTAAGTATACTTTGGCTTACAAATGACAGGAACTCAAATAAAACTAGCTGAAGCAAATTTAACTCATGTAACCAAACTGCAGGAAGGGCAGTTTGAGCTGAGCCTGAAATCCAGGTCTCTTCGCCTCTCTGCATGCTGGCTTTCCTGTCTCAAACCAGTTCCAGAAATGTAGCTGCCACCAACTCCCAAACTCACATTAGATTTACTTCTCTAGGGACTAGAGTTCCCCATGTTCAAAATTCCAGGGAAAAGCCTTGATTGGCTCATTTAAGTCAATTGCCCGTTCCTAACCAGTAAGGAGGACTGAAAACATGGCAACAGTGTAAGCCAAAAAGGGAGACAGATTATTATCATCATCATTAAAGTGACCTATATAACCACAAGTGGAAATGACATCAGGTAACCTATGCTACAAAAACCAGAATTAACAAATGATTGTTAATACATTCTTGTTACAATGAAAAAGGCAATTTATAGGTAATAAGAAACACTTTTACCAACACTTCTCTTTCATCTCTTTCCAAACAAGAGTTATTCAGATCCAAGATTTTCCTAGTTGTAAAAGGGTGCCTGTAAATTAGCCAATTTATTTAAGAGTATTTAAGAGTAGATTCCACCAGAGATAGGAGCTGTGTATTCTGAAACCCTTTGCAGGCTGTTCTTTTTCTTATATAAAAAACACACCCTATATTTCATTGAATCTAAAACTCCATTATTTGTAAGAAACACCATTATTTTATGGTCTGCCAAGAAATAAAAAAGACTGCCAATTAAACTCTGATATCCTGCTGTTTTATCACTTAGATTTTTAAATATTTATTGAAATTTATTTAGACATAGATTTTTATCATACAGTACTCTTGTGTGTACATAAAAAGAAAAATTTAAGCAAAATAAATTGGTTGCAGTGTCCTTAAAGCTTTTTCATATTCAAAGTTTGGCTCTTCTGAATTATTTTTTATTAGATTATTGAAGACTACCCTTTTCACACACCTCCCCCCAACACATACTAACATCCTTGCTGAAGCAACATTTTTTAAAAAAGGATTTTTCACTAATATTTTCTGGACTTTCTTCAGAGTCTCTAACAAATGTTTTTGTGCATGTGTGGGCAATCACAGCCCCTTACCAAATGCTACCTGGCAGAGAGATTTTTACATACCTCCAAATTTCAGAATTGTTAAAATATGACAAAAAGTATATTTTACAACCAATAAAACACAGTATTCATAACAAGTTATCACTGTTATGAATTATAGTGCCATGAATTATAGCAATAAGTCCCATGTTAATGTCAAGGCCGAAATTTCTAGTGATATTTAAGATTCAGTACAATGCAGTAGTAACGTCATTTGGGTAAGCACAATCTTCTCCAACATACTGTGACTTCTCTCCACAATTTTCTAAGAATAACCCTTGTGGTAATGTTGGGCAGTTTACTTTTGAATGAGGCTCATGTGACCTAAGCCAGAAAGACAAATCCTGCTTTACATACTGTACTTTTTTTGAACTAGATAATGCCATGCTTTGTAATAGCTACATAGCATCCCATTGTATGGATGAACCATAATTTACTAGCTCATTACCAGTGCACTTGGCTGATTTCTAGCCTGTTATTACAAATAATGCTGCAGTGGGCATCTTTGGAAACATAAAAAAAAAACATTAATAGAAGTCACCTCTCAAGAATGGGCCCAGAGTTTGAGAAAAAGAGACTTTCCATTCATTGTATGAAAAGACTTATTTTTATTTTTACCCTATTTTTATTTTCAAATTTAAAAGTAAACATAGTTAAAAATGCTTTTTTGGGTTTTGTTTGGTTTGGTGACTGTGGGTTTTGCCTTGTTTTTTTGAATGACTGTAGGGCTTAGGCCTCTGCACTGCTTCTGCTCTGTCCTGGAAAGCCTCATGCTCCCTGCTGTTCGATTCCTTGCTTGCTGGGCTTTCCCAGCGGATGACTGGTTTCTGTAAATACAGCTGAGCACTCTCTTCTAGAAGCACTTCTTTTTCTTTCTGTGAAAATATTTATTCCATTATAATTTATTAATAAATAAGAATCATTTTTAAATGTTCAATTTAAGCTTAAAATTCATAAAGTTAGAAAAATACTAGAGCATTTTTTAAAGTTATATATTGGTTTCAGGTGTACAGCTTAGTGGTCAGATAATTACATACTTTACATATTTCTAGTACCCCAGCTGGTACTATACATAGTTACCACAATATTATTGACTATATTTCTTATGCTTTACTTACTTCCCTATGACTATTTTGCAACTACCAATTTGTGCTTCTTAGTCCTTTCACCTTTTTACCTAGTGCCCCAACTCCTCCTCCCCTCTGGCAATCACTAGTTCTATCTCTGTATTTATAAATCTGTTTCAATTATGTTTATTCATTTATTTTGTTCTTTAGATCCCATATATAAATAAAACTTTATGGTATTTGTTTTTCTCTGACTAACTAATTTTATTGAGCATAATACTGTCTAGGTCCATCCATGCTGTTACAAATGGTAAGACTTCATTCTTCTTTATGGCTGAATAATATTCCTTTATACATTTATATACACTTGTGTTGCTTCCATAGCTTGGTTATTATAGTTAATATTGCAATTAACAGAGGGATTCATATATTCTTTCAAATTAGTGTTTTGGATTTCTCTGGATAAATCCCTAGAAGTAGAATCACTGAGTCATAAGTCAGGTCCAATTTTAATCTTTTGAGGAAACTCATGCTGTTTTCCACAGCGGCTGCACCAATCTGCATTCTCACCAGCAGTGCACCAGGGTACCCTCTTCTCCACATTCTTCTCAGTACTAGTATAACAGGGTGCAGCCAAGGGGGAGGGGTCAAACGGGGATTTGTGATGGGGTTCAGAACTCAGGGTGTCCAGGAAATATTAGAAAAAAATATATATATATAGGATGTCCTCACCCCCACAAGTCTGAGCTGGGGGATGAGACACATGCAGCAGGGCTATTGAGAGTTGTTTTGAATAGCAACAGTTTTGCAGACAACCTCTAGAATGGTCATTTAACATATCTATAACCTTTAACTGGTTTCACAGATATGTTGAATAGCTGTGGTCATGCTTTGAGCCAAGGGGATGGGAGTGACTTCAACCCAAGATGTAACTGGGAGGCAAGTCCCCCTGGCTACAGTGGCACCGGCATAAGAGCTTGGAAATTATTGGCTCCACACCACGGGGTCACACCAGTCTGGACTTACTATGGCAGCCTAGTAAAGCTGGAAGAATATAGGAATGCTGGCAGGTGTAACTGATTGTGAGAGGAGTCAGAAATGGTGCTACAGAGGAAGACTGGCACTGGGATTTAAACCCAGGCAAGGAAACCACATAGGGCTTTTTGGGACCAGGCAGCTTTGACAAAAGTTGGGACCATGCAGCTTTAGGGTGTGCCTTTTTTTTGCCACTTGGCTTAGGAAGAAGGAGAGACTTTGCCTGGAAGAAATGGGGTGAAAGTATTCTTCTTGGTGGGCCATGAGAAGGTGCCACATGGTTTCAGATTAACTGGAGATCATGGTGGCAACACAGGTGGTGGTACCGGAACCGATGGACTGCCTAAACCATGGACTTCTACTTCTTTTCCTGAGATATGGTACCCTGGACTGGGCAAAGAGGAGAAGGAAGGACTGTGCATTTGTGGGTATTCTAAGGGAATTTAGTATTTTTAATGAAGACATTAAGTCATTACTCTAAGTCCGTATAACTTTTTAAATAAATAATCCCTTTCCTTTTCACCAATCTCTGGCATTAAGAGGTGTCTTTCCCTGGCAGCAGGCAAGGCAAATGTAGTGTGGCAGGGCAGGCGCAGGGCGGGGCAGGGGGGGAACTCCCAAAGCACAAGGGTGGGTCCTTTCAGTAATAGTATATCATTCACCGCCACCCCCCGGGTCTGCTCTGTAAAAGTAGTCATTTGTAGGTTTATTGATGATAGCCATTCTGACAGATGTGAGGTAATAACTCATTGTGGTTTTAATTTGCATTTCTGTGACAATTAGTGATTTTGAGCATCTTTTCCTATGTCTATTAGCCATCTCCTCTGGAGAATTGTCTATTCAGATCTTCTGCCCATTTTTTAAATTGGGTTATTCATGTTCTTTTGGTGTTGAGTTGTATGACTTCTTTACAAATTTTAGCTATTAACTCTTTATCAGATGTATTATTGGTGAATATTGTTCTCCCATTACTAGTTTTTTCTTCATTTTTTTGATGTTTGCTTACAATTGCACACACACAAAAAATACCTAGGAATAAATTTAACCAAGGAGGTAAAAGGCTTGTACTTGGAAAACTATAAGGCACTGCAAAAAGAAATCAAAGGACATACAGATAAATGAAAGCATATACGGTGTTCATGGATAGGAAGAATTAATATCATAAGAATGTCCAGACTTCTGGCCAAGATGGAGGTGTAGGTAGATACACTTTGCCTCCTTGCACAACCAAAAGAAGGACAACAATGAATTTAAAAACAAAAAATAATCCAGAACTGCCAGAAAATTGAACTGGAAGTCTGATAACCAAGGAGTTAAAGAAGAAACATTCATCCAGACTGGTAGGAGGGGTGAAGATGGTCAGCTGGGGTGGAGATACTTGTGGCAAGGTGGCAGTTGGCAATCAGATGAGGCAGAGGCTGGTGGAGGAGATAGGCCCACGTGTGTGGATAAACTGGGAGGAACAACTGAGGAGTGAGACAGACCAGTGCCACATGGAACCCAGTGTTCCAGTGCAGGGAAATAAAGCCTCAAAACCTCTGACTAAAAAAATGTGTGGGGTTTGTGGCAGTGGAAGAAACTCCGAGCCTCACAGGACAGCTCATTAGAGAGACCTACAGGGTCCTAGAACATACACAAACCCACCTACCTGGGAATCAGCACTAGAAGAGTCCGATTTACTTGTGGGTAGCAGAGGAAGTGACTGAAGGCCAGCTGAGAGCCAAGCAAGTGGCATTGTTCTCTCTCAGACCCCTCCCCCACATATAGCACCACAACACAGCAATGTGGGTTGCCCAGCCCTGGCAAATACCTAAGGCTCCACCCCTTAGAATGTAATAGGTAGGCAGAGACAAAAAAAAAAATATGGCCCAAATGAAAGAACAGATCAAAGCTCCAAAAATAGAACTGAGCAATGAAGACATAGCTAACCTATCAGATGCACAGTTCAAAACACTGGTAATCCAGATGCTCACAGAATTGGTTGAGTATAGCCATAAAATAGAGGAAAAAGTAAAGGCTCTGCAAAGCGAAATAAAGCAAAATATACAGGGAACCAACAGTGAAGGGAAAGAAACTGGGACTCAAATCAATAATTTGGAGAAGAAAGAAGTAAACATTCAACCAGAACAGAATGAAGAAACAAGAATTCAGAAAAAATGAGGAGAGGCTTGTCCTTCCAGGACATCTTTAAATATTCCAACATCTGAACCATAGCGGTACCAGAAGGAGAAGAAGAAGAGCAACAGGTGGAAAAGATATTTGAACAAATAATGAAGGAGAACTCCCCCAATCTGGCAAAAGAAATAGACTTCCAGGAAGTCCAGGAAGCTCAAAGAGTCCCAGAGAAGTTGGATTCAAGGAAGCACACACCAAGGCACCTCATAATTAGATTATCCAAAGTTAAAGATAAGGAGAGAATCTTGAAAGCAGCAAGAGAAAAGGAGATAGTTCCCTACAAAGGAGTTCCCATCAGACTGGCAGCTGATTTCTCAAAAGAAACCTTGCAGGCAAGAAGGGGCTGGAAACAAATATTCCAAGTCAGGAAAGGCAAGGACCTACATCCCAGATTGCTCTATCCAGCAAAGCTTTTATTTAGAATGGAAGGGCAGATAAAGTGCTTCCCAGATAAAGTCAAGTTAAAGGAGTTCATCATCACCAAGCCCTTATTATATGAAATGTTAAAGGGACTTATCTAAGAAAAAGAAGAATATCAAAACTATGACCAGTAAAATGACAACGAACTCACAACTATTAACAACTGAACCTAAAACAAAACAAAACAAAAACAAACTAAGAAAACTAGGACATGAACAGATTCACAGAAACAGAGATCACATGGGTTATCAGTGGGGAGGGAGAGAAGGAAGAATGGGGAAAAGGTCTAGGGAATAAGAAGCATAAATTTTAGATACAAAATAGACAGACAAAGGTTAAGAATGGTATGAGAAATGGAGAAGCCAAAGGACTTATATGTGTGATCCATGGACATGTACTAAGCTGGGGGAATGCTGATGAGAGGGGGTGGGGTACAGGGTAGAGGGGAATAAAGGGGAGGGAAAAAATGAGATAACTCTAAAAGCATTATCAATAAAATCTATTTTAAAAAAGGATGTCCATACTACCCCCCAAAATTTATAGATTCAATGCAATCCCAGTCAAAATATCAATGGCATATTTCACAGGACTAGAATAAGTAATCCAAAAACTTATAAGGAACCACAAAAGACCCTGAACAGCCACAGCAATCTTGAGAAAGAAGAACAAAGTTGGAGGAACCATGCTACCTGATATCAAACTGTACTAAGGCCATAGTAATCAAAAAAGTATAGTACAGGCATAAAAACATACACATAAATCAATGGAAGAGAATGGAGAGCCCAGAAATATCCCCACATAGACATGGTCAATTAAATATTTGACAAAGGAGGCAAGAACATACAGTGAGGTAAAGACAGTCTATTTAATAAATGGTGTTAGAAAAATTGGACAGATATGTGCAAAAATACAAACCTAGACCACCTTCTTACACCATCTACAATAATAAACTCAAATGGATTGAAGACCTAAATTTAAGACTCAAAGCCATAAAAATCCTGGAAGAAAAGATATGCAATAAAATCTTTAACATTTCTCATAGCAATATTTTTTTCTGATATATCTTCTCAGGCAAGGGAAACAAAAGAAAAAATAAACAAATGGGATTACATCAAACTAAAGTTTTTGCACAGAAGCATTTTTTCTTCAAGAGAGATTCCAGACCACCTACGGTATCAAATGCTACATTTATTTCTGCATTTCCAGACAAGATAGGAGTTACCTCTGGCGTGTGGTTCCCTGCAGGGATTCTGCAGTCTGGTTTGTGAAAGAGCTTGTACTCTTCCTTTTCTTTCCTTTTTGAACCCTGAAAATTAGCATTGACATTTTACAATGGACAATTTCATTTTTGCACTATTTATGGTCTCAATTCAGTAATAATCCCCAGTCCTTTCAAGACTGGTTGCAGAGAACACCTTATGGTTCAATGTCCTTTTAATAATGAGTGCAACAGGTCCTCAGGTAACATCGTTTTGTTTAACATTGTTTCTTTATAACACTGATGAAATGCCATAGAAACTTAACTATTTTAAAACACTCGTTGATTGATTTTTAGATAAAAAGAGGAAGAGAGAAAGAGAAACATCAATTTATTGTTCCATTTATGTATACATTCATTGGTTGATTCTTGTATGTGCACTGACTAGGGATTGAACCTGCAACCTTGGTGCATCTGGGCAATGCTCTAATCAACTGAGCTACCCTGACAAGGTGACACTTACCTCTTAAATCAATTAGCCTATGTAAAATTGGTTTCATTTTATATTGCTTTGCTTAAAGTTGCATAACCTATTGATGATGTTAAGTGAGGAATTATTGTATATATTAGAAAGCAATTAAAGAATCTGTTTTTCTGTGGCGTGGCTCAGTGTATTGGGCATCACCCTGCAACCTGAAAGGTCACTGGGTGCATTCCCAGTCAGGGCACATGCCTGTGTTGCAGTCCCCAGTTGGGAGTATGTGAAAGGCAGTCCATTTCTGTTTCTCTTGAACATGTTTCTCTCCCTCTCTTTCTCCCTCCCTTCCCCTCTCTTTGAAAATAAATAAATAAAATCTATTTTAAAACATTTTTTTAAATAAAAGACTCCATGCCCTGGCCAGTTTGGCTCATTTTGTTGGAGTGTCATCCCACAAACCAAAAGGTTGTGGTTTCAATTCCAGGTTCGGGCACATGTCTGGGTTGCGGGTTACCTGTTGGTACCTAGTCAGATCATGTATGAGAGGCAACTGGTGGATGTTTCTCTCACATCGATGTTTTTCTCCCTCTTCCCCTTCCCTCTCTTCCCCTTACTCTAAAAATCAATAAGCAAGCCCTGGCTGGTGTAGCTCAGTGGATTGAGTTCGGGCTGGGAACCAAAGTGTCCTAGGTTCGGTTCCCAGCCAGGGTACATGCCTGCGTTGCAGGCCATAACCCCCAGCAACCGCACATTGATGTTTCTCTCTCTCTCTCTCTCTCTCTAAAAATAAATAAATAAAATATAAAAAAAAATAAAAAAATAAAAATCAATAAGCATGTCCTCAGGTGAAAATAAATAAATAAATAAAATAATAAAGTAATAAATAAACAAACCTCATTATCAATTTCATAATTTTCAAAATTATGAAAAAGTTCAAAATTTCATAATTTTGAAATGGGATCTAAGCAAGCTATTTTTTAAAATTCTCTTTTTGATATTCTTGTCTGAGAGTACTTACTTTGTTTCAGATGAGGAACATATATAGATAGAATCTCCTCTCATCCCCCACCATCCAGGATTAGCTGGATTTAGTGACTTACTTCCAAAGAACAGAGTATAAAAAGAGAACCATTACAACTTTCAGTGGAGAAACCTGTCTAACACCATCTTAACCAGATGATCAAGGTTAACACTATCAGTGATGGCATGTGGCCATCAGGTACCCTCTGATATGGTGTGATGAGAAGGGCACATGTTCTCAGTGGTACTCTCCAAAAAAACAAGCCATAACCCCAGTCTAATCATGAGAAAATATAACAGACAAACCCAAATTGAGAAAAAGTCTACAAAATACCTGACTGGTAATTTTCAAAAGTGTCAAGGGCATGAAAGACACAAAATGACTAAAGAACTGTAACAGACAAGACTAAAGAGATACGACAATTAAATGCAATGTAGGGCCCAAAATTGTATCCTAGAAAGGACAAGAACATTAATGCAGTGATTTTCAACCTTTTTCATCTCATGGTACACATAAACTAATTACTAAAATTTTACAGCACACACAAAAATATGCTTTTTTACCATCTGATCAAAAAAAGGTATAATTTTGATTCATTCACACTGGATAGCTATTGTGTTGGCTGTTGTCACTTTTTAAAATTTGACAATCTAAGGGAAAAGAGGTCAGTGCCCTGACTAAATAGTCAGGCATTGCACGTTTTAAAAATTCTTGTGGCACACCAGTTGAAAATTGCTGCATTAATAGAAAACCTGGTGAAATCTGAATAAAGTTAGAATGTAGTTAACATGGATGCACGGATGTTGGTTTCCTGATTTGGCAAATGCACCTTAGCAACGTGAGAGAACCTTAGGAGACACTGAACAAGCTGATGAGTATGCAGAACTGCCTGTACTGTCTTTGCAACTTTCTCTAAATCTAAAATTATTCCAAAATTAAAAATTTATTTTAAAACTTATGTTTCTGTTTTCTCTTTTCAAAATTATGAACCAGTGAAGCTAGGACACTTTTTAGCTAGGACACAATTTAGCCTGATTATCTTTACCCAGAGCCTTACATGATAGGATGAAAAAACTTCTACTGCTGCTGTAGAAACAGAGTTCTCATTTTCCCCACAGTCTGACAGCCAGAAACAATGATGAGAAGATGACATCAACAGCCAGGGCAAGAGTGAGAGACGGTATCTGGTCCTCCTGGCTACTGGAGTACTGGCATCCCACAACTGCAGCTGCTGCCCTGTAAAGATGGTGACTATCTCTCTAAGATGAGATCTCCAGCTGCTGTCATCTCTCCCAGCGAGCATAGACTGCTGGTCACTGTGCTGCGATAAATGAGATGGCAGAGCCATCTTCTTCAATGGCATCTTTCATCCCCATCTTTACTAGCAGAGCCTTTTAGAACAATCATGCTGGTTGTCTGAACACTATTAAAATGATAAAGATGCTGTAAACCACAGAGAATCAATAACTTCTTTCAATGGGTTCCAATCCACATATGAGAGATGGAAACAGATTTTTCTCACTTGGCTAAATTTCCTGACTCATAGTTTAAAGACTGGCCTCCATTTCCAGCTAAGGGAGACTGCAGAGTTTCTGAGTAGGTGAGATTTTGCTTTTCTTCTCTCCGTTCTGCAGGAGAATGAAGGATCTTGGTATGGACTGTCCCCACTTCTGCCAATTCATGTGTGAAGCCCCAACTCCCATGTGACTGCATTGGAGATGGAGAGATGACTTTTATTAAGTCAGGTCATTAGGATGGAGCCCTGATTTGATAGAACTGTTGCCCTTAGAAGAAGAGGAAGAGACATCAGAGCTCTCTCTCCACCATGTGAGGACATAGTAGAATGTGGCCATCTGTGTGCCAGGAAGAGAGGCTTCATCCGAACCTAATATGACTGGACCTTGACCTGGGATTTCCCAGCTGCCTGCAATGTGAAAAACAAATTTCATTGGTTAAGCCATCCAATCATGGTATTTTGTTATGGAAGCCTGAGCAGACATATAAAACTTTTTCTCCAGTTCGCTTTTCATATTTTTACCAGAAGGGAAGAATATTATAGGTAAAATTTAGAATAAGGCCATTATAAACAAAGAGACTTCCAACAATTTTAATCCCAATGGAGGCTACTGAGGAAGGGATAAGATTGAGTAGGAGGGAGAAAGAGTGTACATTACATTTCCCGGGTTCCACTTAAACTCCATGCACAGAAGCAAAGTTTAGCTGCCAGAACTCTAACTTACTGATATGATGATGATGATGATGACGACGATGACGACGACAATGATGATAATGGGTATTTGGAATTTTCTCCACTTTTTTAAAACCTACTAATTGAATGGCCTGGAGTTTCTTCTTGGATCCTTTAAAAGCATCTAAAAACAAACCAATAAAATTTCCCCATGCTTTTTCCCAGTAAAGAGGTCTCTCAAGGCTCTTGTGGGGAACTGCAAGAGGTAATGGGTGCAGAAGTGTTTTGTAGAATACAAAGCATTCCATGCATGCAAGCTGTTATTGAAAGGAAGCAGAAGGATGAATTTAAATCCCAAGATCCCCTGCAAAATGTGTACAAGGTGGCCCCATTTAGATTGTCATCCTCACCGTGAATTTACAGACCATTTAGCAATTTCTCCAAGCGCTCACACCCGTTCCCTGGGTGACATCCTTTCCCTGTGCAGGAGGGAGCGGGGAGAGGCTGATTCCAAGCCTGGCCCAGTGGACAGCAGTAGTGTCTGGGAGAAAGGGGCTCGGTTGCTAGGAGACAAGCAAAAGTGGGCAGCTAGCTCCCAAGCAGGTTAGAATCCGGCAAGAAAGGATTTTAAAAGCCTATTTCTGTCTGTTTCTGCTAGAATTGAAATTCTCTTCAGGATACAGCCACCAGTGATACAATCTGCTTACATTGCTGGTATTAAGAGGCCCTTGAAAGGGACCTATTTGGCTATTTCTTGTGTCTCCCTTCCCACCGTGACTTAGTACAAAAAAGAGGGTGGGAGGAGTTGATGAAACCCATAGAGGGAACAGAGAAGTGACAACAAGAATTAACCCAAGCACATCTGATCATGACCCTTAGACTCCAAAGAGGAAATAATTGTGCTGAAGTTATGTTAAATTACAATGCACCTTCCATTGCTTCTAAGTATATCAAGGCTGGTGGCTACACAGCAGTGAGAGTGTTTTTCAAGTCCAAGAGACGTGTGCCAAGCAGGTCTTTTTCCTCTAGAGTTTATCTTCACAGAAACAGCCTGACATGTGCTTCTGGGTTAATTGAATGATGGTGACACTGTATTTAAGTTTTCCCTTTGAGGATTATAAAAAGAATGTGATTTTCAAATCAGAATTGTTTGTGTGATTTGGTTTGGTTTTCCCAAGGCAGGCAACACACACAAGAAATCAAATGTTTTTTGAATCCCATGAGCTTTCAGCACAGTATACTGATGTGTACAACTACCTAGAACAGAGCATTGAACTCAGGAGACATCAGCAGTGGGATAATAGGTGCATTTAGAGTCATTTATGGGCTGAGACTTGACAGTCTGTGCCTTGTTACTGCTGAAATGCTGAGGGCAAAGCAGCATTGCTGATCCATCAGGAAGAAGGAGCTCGCAGGCTGCGTGAAAATAAACCGTCTCTGAAGAGGTTCCAGTAGCCTCAGCAGACATGCTTTATTTGGTTAAAGTGTGACGTCTAATGACAAAAGCAAGAACAGTTTCAGTATCTACAGGGACACTCTGGCTTCCAGTCAGCTTTTATAGGCAGTTGGGGTGCCTTGGGTTGGGGTAGGGCTTCAGGGAGCACCACAATTGGTTGAGAAAAACAAGATTTGGGAGAATTGAGGGCAGAACTCAGCTCTAAGAATAGCATGCATAGAAAAAGACTGAAAACACTTCATTGGCTAATAGGAGGATATATGAGGGACACAGTGATGATCTGGTGAGGGGAACTGTAGCAAGGTGGGGAGATAAAAGATACAATACCCTGCATATAAATGAGAGACAACTGGATCTCATATTTGCTTCTGCATCAAACTCAGGAAATGAAGTGGGAAGGCACTAGAGCCATTTCCTCTCACTTCTCCATTGTATAAAATGGAAATTCATAGTTTGTACATGGAAACTATTTTGTTGAGCAGAACAGTCATGGGCTTTGGGGTTGCACAGACCTGTGTTCAGAACTTGTCTCTCCATTAACTAATAAGGGAAGTCAGGCAAGACTTTCAATCTTCTGAGTCTCGGTTTCCTCTTCTATAACACAAGGGAGGCGCTGCCCTCCTGCAGTGGGACAGCTTTGTGGGAAAGCTCAATGACTCTGTATTCTCACTCCAATTCAAATAAATTCAAATACCTGGGAGAGATGGTCTGATGGGGCACTGTGATTAAAGGGCCAGGGTCCCATGATTTGTAGCTTTCCCCAGAACCACATAGAATGAGGGATGGCATTCTCTAAAGGGAAAGATGACTGGCAGGCAAAACATGATTCAAATAAAACAACTTGAAATGCATTTTTGGAAACATAGATTAAAGATAGGTATAACTGTACTCCTTCAAAAATATATGATAAAGTGGTGGTGGCTTTGCAACTTCAAAGAAATGTCACTATAAGATTTGTGTCACCCTGACAGATTGAGGAGAACCCAGGGAGGGGTCCTCAAGTGGTTCTTCAGGGTTTCTTAGAGCCAACCTAAATACCTAAATACCCTCTCTACCCCTGGGTTCTGAAACCTAATGTCCTCTGCTGGACAGTGGAGCCCACAGGACCAAATTCCTCTGAGAAGGCCTGTTGATCCCCTCAACGATTCATCTTTGGGAATTCTGAGCTTCTTGGACAAATGGATGAGTGAGAATAGGTATCAGCTCTCACCAAGTGCTGCACTCAGACCTGATAAGCAGGTAGGATCTCAGCTCACATTTTTTCCCTTTCCAACAACCCCAGAACCCCACTAGGAACAGCTAAGTTTAGGCCAAAAGGTGCTCCAGGGCCAAGCTTTTCAGGAATCTCTCATTGAAAGCCAAGGGAGGGGTCCCAGCTTTCAGCTCCCTGGGGGCAAAATGTGTGCTTCTAGAGCATCTGAACACTAGGAGCAGAGCAGGCTAAGAGGTCCCTCTGGAGAGAAGACAGTTGCCCACCTAGGTTCAGGTTACTATGGCAGCAGTCCAGGTCTTTTTGGCTCAAGCTTCTCTACCCTAGTCACAAGTAGCCATATGATCAGTGGATGGAGGTTCTTCTGGAAAGAGTCTCATTTGCCCATCTCTCTCCCCCTCCCAAGCATGGGCCTGACTAACTCTTATAAGCCTAAGGGAGAAGATTGCCCCATAAATTATCTATGCCTACACAGATAATACAGGCATTATATAGCTACACACAAGAATGACACAGTCTTATTCCCCACCCTCACCACTCCCAGCCCCAGGCAGGTGGAAACCCAGAAAGGCCACTGTGATGGCTAATTGTATGTACCAACTTGACTGGCCATGGGGTGCCCAGATCAAACATTCTTTCTGGGTGTGTCTGTGAAGGTGTGTCTGATAGAGATTAGCACTGGAATCAATGGACTCAGTAAAGCAGATGGCTTTCCCCATTGTGAATGAGCATCGTCCAGTCCATTGAGAGCCTGGATAGAAAATTAAAAGGCAGAAGGAAGAATTTGCTCCTTTTACCCTGCATCACTGTTTGAGCTGGGACATCTCATCTCAACCTCTCCTGCCCAAGGGCTGGGATTTACACCATGGATCCCCTGGTTCTCAGTCCTCTGGACCTGCACTGAAGTACCCTACTGGCTTTCCTGGGTCTCCAGCTCACAGACAGCAAATCATGGGACTTCTCAGCCTCCATAATCACATAAACCAATCTCTCATTTTACATATGTAATATATATGTATGTATATACAAATGCACACACACTGTTGATTCTTGAACAACATGGGGGGTGCTAACACAGTCAAAAATCCACATATAATTTTAGTAGCTCTCCAGACATGTGGATTTCCAGGCACAGCCTGAAAATACTGTTTTCCATTCATCCACAGTTGGTTGAATCCACAGATGCAAAACAGGGGGATACTTACTGAAAAAAAAAACAAAACACATGTAAGTGTATGTGTGCATTTACACCCACATTGTTAAAGAACTGTATTATCTGTTTCGATAGATAGATAGATAGATAGATAGATTTCTCTGGTGAACTCTGATGAATATAGCCATTCTTTCAGTTACCCTGAAAATTGCATAGTATGTAGGGTTGTTAGCCTTCCAGTTGTGTCAGAAGCTACACCACTGCATTCCCCAAAAGCTAAAACCTCCTTTCTGTGTTAACCAAGTTCGTCACACCTTCATGCTCAAGGTGCTGTGTGCATACTTGTGTTCATGTCATAGACTGAGCAGGTAGGGGACTACCTCAGGGGAGCAGATGGGTAGAGAAGTACTGGGGCCAGGTCAAGTATGACCTGGAAAATGAGTCATGAGATTCATGAGCTCTGGGAAGAAAATTGGAAAGCAGTGATGAGAAAATTGAACTGAAGTCAGAAACAAAGAGAACTAAATGGTTTATGAAGAAGCCTTCATGGAAGATGAATCTAGGGTAACAAAGAAGCTAGAGAGAGCTGCCATTTTCCAGGGTGTGTGTGTGTGCATGTGTGCACGTGTGTGTGTGTGTGTAATAGTCAAACCAGGTGAGCCAGCAATGTAGAAACTAGTTCCAAGCTGGAGACAGCCCAAGTGAGGTTGGGCAGGGAGAACACAGTCCTGCCTGGTTTCAGATCCCAGAGGCTGAGACCTGGGCAGATGGGAAGGGAGGGAACATCTGATAAGCTGCCAGCAGCTGGCAGCCCCATGGATTCTCAGCCTGTGCTATAGAAGTCCAAGGACACACCTGCCACACCTGAATTACCTTTTAAGGAAAGTGGCCCAGACCGGTTCTTTCCTGTGTCAGTTGCTATTGCTCATGTCATGTTTTGAGTGAAACCAGTTCAGTGCCCTCACCATAATTGGCTTCACCAGACACTGATGCCAAGCCAAATGTAGCCACCCACGAGCCACATATGACAACTGCCTCTGAGGTATGGTGGTATAAAATCTGCCCAGTAAGGTTACTTCATATCAGAAGGTCTCAAACCCACCTGTTACAGGAGGAATTGTGCCTTTCCCGCTCATATTTTGAAGTCTCATCCCCTAGTGTCTCAGAATGTCACTGTATTTGGAGATAATCCCTTTAAAGGGGTGATCAGGTTCTATCAAGACAGTTAGAGTGTGCCCTAATCCAATCTGACTGGTGTTCTTACGAGAAGAGGAAACTTGGATACACAGAGAGACACACTGTGGGGGCACACAAAAAGGAAAGGCCATGTGAGGACACAGCGAGAGGGGGCATCTGCAAGCCAAGGGCAGAGGCTTCAGCAGAAACCAACCCTGCTGACACCTTGATCTGGGATGTCTAGCCTCCAGAACTATGGGGAAACAAATTCCTGTTGTTCAAGCCACCATCTGTGGTCTTTTGTTGTGGCAGCCCTAGCACCCTAATACACATTCAAGTCAGTTTTCCCTTTTGGGGAAACTAAGTGCAAGGTCAGGATCACTCATAGTCTAGTTGGAAATACTAGAATCTAGTCAGACAGTCCAGCTGAGAAGACTGTGCTGTTATAACCCCACATTCTTAACTCTGCTGTTAATCAATCGTCATCAAAGATCAGGTGTCTCTTGCTTGAAATCTTATGGAGCCAGGTTAATAAACAGGAAGCTCCTGAGGGGCAAGGCCAAGAATGCTGGTAATGAGCTTGGGTGAACACCTAGGCTGGGCTGGGCTGGGCTAAGCAGAAGCTGACAAAATCCCAGAACTTGACCAGGAAGATGAGACACTCTATGAAACAGAAACAAGGGAAGTAAAAGACTGAAAATTGTTCTTTCATGTTTATAAAAACTCTAGGATGTTAATGGGGCTCTAACTAGACTTACAGATGAGGAGCAAGCACTTGTGTCCAAAATCAGCACTGAGCCCACCGGCTGGGTCCACAGAGAGTGGATGTTAGAGTCTCCAGCCACTGGGGCCCCAGGAGAGTCCCTGGGTTGAAATTTCTCTATCGGATAGAGGTAAATAATAGCTCCTGGTGAGGACAGGGCTTGTCCTGGTGGGGTTGTTGATTCCAATTCTTAATGATGAATATCATCTATTTGCTTCTCCTCTGTTTTCACAGAAAAAAAAATAAATAAAATTAGATTTCTTTTTCTATAATCAACTCACAAAACAGTGAAGGCAGCTATTTGTGCATACATGTTTTTCCCTCTTTTCTACAGTGCTATTTATAACCACATTTTAAAACTGCTTGGGGGAATGTTGACATTTTGTTACTCTGGAAAGCTTTGGATTTTTCCGGAGAGATGGGAATCCAGGGAAAGGGGGATAAACTTCACTTGCCCTTTCACATGAATTCTGGGAACTGTGTAAAGAAGTTAAGAGCTTGCCGAGCATGGTGGACCGCCAGGCAGGATGCACAAGAGGCTCCTTGAGTCTTCCAGGCTCCTCACACGGTCTGCTGCTTGGCTTTGCTCTCCTCTGACTTGATTTGATTTTCTTGCTTTGCTCAACAGGAGGAGGAAGCAGCGTGAGTAATTGCAAGGGCATTGAGAGATGCATGCTGTACTAAATGTGGGGATCAAGAGGACCAGCCCCTTCACTCCCTTGTGCAGTTTGTCCTTCCCAGTGCTTTGGGGAGAACGATAAAGTATGAGTGAAGCCAGCTTGCAATGGACTGTGAGAATCTGAATTCTAGTCGCGACCCCAAAAGTGTAGAACTCTTGTCAACAGCTAAATTTACTTTCATTTTGCCTTCCTGGAAAACTAAGATCTCTGGAAATTGGCAATGGTCTTATAGACAAGAGGCATCCAGTAGGTAACCAGCCTTTCACAAGTTAGGCTGAGGCGGGAGAGCACCAGAGGACCCTCCAGAGCAGGGGGTGGGGAGGCTGCAGGAATAGAGTTTCCCATGGACTTCAGAGGCTGACGCTGAGTTCCTTGACAAGTTTTGTAAAATCATTTTCCTAGAGATTTCCCTGGGAATACCCAAGGTGTTGTTTGTTGGTGGTAAGAAAACACTCTTAGGTATGTAAACAAGATTCAGAGCAGAATAAACATTTTCAATAAGGAGACATTAACTTTCCAGGCTGATTAGTTTAGACAGGCTAGAGAGTTCATTTCCTCTGGTTACAGAGAGATGGCTAAGTTGACAGACTATCTCTCTAGAATTCTCTCAGATCTATGATACTATATTTTCTTTGGATAAGTTAATATTTTAATTGTACTACTTAAATTTATGGTCAAGTGAATGAGTGACACGTATCTCTGTACTGTGTGGTCTGCATAAATACATGTGTTTTGTATACATGCTGTGTTGTAAATCTGCTTGCCTACCTATTTATTTTTCACTCCAGTGCAACACTGGGACCATGCATTTCAAATGACCTAACGTTTTCAAGACTTGCATGGATTTCTGTATAGCCATGAAAGAATGAGCTCTTTAAAAACACCCACTCCTTTAGCAGCCATTTATTTGAGGGACTCCCATTAGATTGCACCAGTCCTGTGTGTTACAAGGGTGTGTAAAAGGCTGGATATAGGGCTATTTAAATCACAGTTTGTTAGAGGAGTGCTGGGGAAGCTGCAGGGCCATGGGAGCAGTAATCAAAATCCAGAAGGCAGCTGGTAGAACATCACACTCGGGCACCAGAAGCCAGCGGACTTAAAGCCCATCTGCCTGGATGCCACCACAACTGCTCTGTCTCCTCTATGAGAACCAGACTTCACATTTGAGGGACATGGCTGAAAGCACCCTGTCCATTTGTCCTAAATTTCCAAAGAGCGTATAAAATACACAGGAAACTAGCAAGAGGCAGTATGCTCAGAAACTAGCAGATAGCAATACAAGGAGCAAAAACAGCAAAACCGAAGGCTGGTATGGAGAAGGAAGAGTTTGCATTACAAAGAAATCCAGAGTTAGGCAAAAAGATGAGGTATGTACAAATCAAAAGAAAGGGCAGAGAAGGTCTTGGCCAGTGTGGTTCAGTTGGTTGGCTGTCATCCCACAAGCCAAAAGGTCCCGGGTTTGACTCCTGGTCAGAGCATGTGCCTGGGTTGTGAGTTCGACCTCAATCAGGGTGCTAACAAATGGCAGCCGATCTATTTCTTTCCCATATTGATGTTTCTCTCCCTCTCTTTCTCCCCACCTTTCCCTCCCTCTAAAATCAATAAGCATGTCCTCGGATGAGGATAAAAAAGGAGGGGCAGGAAAAGAAGAGAAAGTTATTCCAGCAGGATGATATATAGTACAAAACCTAGAATTGCATTCAAAGGACTTGGCCTCCGTTCACCAGTTGCTGACCATTTTATCTTGGAAAAGTTACTTTATGTCTGCTCAGCAGTAGAAAGAAGATAGGGAAAGGGAAAAGCAGCCAACCTTGAGCACCACCCTGAGCAAATACTTTACATCAAATACTTAAGTGGCTTCACTTAAGTTCAACCTCATGGAGGAGATATTACTGTCCCTGTTTTATAGATGAGGACTTAGAGGTTTAAAGGAAAAGCAACTTTCTCAAGGAAGTTTTAAGAGATTAAATGCTCTCCCCAAGTTCACCTGGCTAGCCAAGTGGGTGTTTGTGCCCAGATCTTCCTGGCCGAGGTCTGGACTCTTGCCATAACCAAACAAGGCCACTGTCTGTATCACAAGAATGAGGGTTTAAAGGACATAGTGTATGTGAAGGCATTTTGACATCCGTGAAAAGCTAAAGACAGGTAAAGAATTCATATTATGTAAAGTATTCGTGCTATTTAAAGTCAATTTTCTTTATACAAGCCCACAATGAGATAGTGGAAGATTATAATTCAGAGAAATGTTCTCACTTGCCAAGTCAATGATACTCCTTCCCAGATCACCAACAGTCATAAAGTGAGTTAATGACTGAATAAAGCTTTTAATGCTGGCATGGACTAGATGACCTCTGTGGCCCTGCCAAGTCAGTATTTCTGAGAATCAGGGATTTTATCAAAGCAGGAAGAATGTAGCTCTGTGCTGAATCTGACCTCAGAGAAAACTGAAGTCAGCAAAATGTTCCTTTTGTCTCTCTATTTTCTCTCACTTTCAACCCTCCTCCCAGGCAGCCATTGCTCGCAAGGCCATCCTTAGGTTTTGGGCACCACAGAGAAGAGGAATTTGTTAAGTGAGTTTGGATTAAAGGAGAGAAAGGTCACGTTTGACTACTCGCTCCAGCATGAGGGCTGTGTGATCTGGGCAGTTGTCATTTAACCTCTTTGGAGCCCAGAATACTCATCAATAAGATGAGAAAACCTACTTTTAAAGATCAGTGTAGGAATTAACCAGTGTGGCATGGAAACTGCCTAGCATTCAGTTTGAACCCTTTAAGTGTTGATTCCCTTCAATCTTCTGGATGTAGTGACTGTCAGCAGAGTATGATAATCCTCCAAGAAATGTCTGCATACTTTAAAAAATGACACCTAGAAAAGGCAATTCAGTACAGTAGTAACCAGTTCAATGATGGATTTTTATTCAGTACAGTAGTAACCAGTTCAATGATGGATTTTTTTCCTACAGCAAGACATTTGGGTAGAAGTGATAAATTGGGGTTAGGAACAGGGGAATATGGGTACATGAAACTTTCCTGGGCTTCTACCAGTTTATTCCATAATGCATGCCCTTCAATGGCATTGTACTTATAAGACCAAAGTAGGTGTGACAACATAGGTATATTTCCTTACTTGACTTGATTAAATTGCAATTACTAAAACTACTTTTTCTTATACAGAGATGTTTAATAAATGATTGTTGCATGTAGACAAGTAGGTAAACCGAATAAGTTGTTGATCATTTATATAAAGAAAAAATTCTAAGGATCCAGAGGTTCTTTGTCTAGAACTGGACAATCCAGGGCAACAGCAAATACTGACGGATTTAACAAACACCTATCGGGGCAAAGGAGAAGTTTGTAGATGAATGCCTCTTAGTCCTCCCTCCCAGGAAGGTACTACCCAGAAAAAAAATGGACAGTCTGACTGTGGAAGCCTATATTTCTTGGGATTCTAGTAATGTTTTATGTACTGTATTTACTTTTAATGAGCTGGTACCGTCAAAGAAACTGAGACTATCTTCTCACAGTTGTTAAGAGCAGGAATTTTTCTCTGTTTTGTTCACTGCTATATGTCCGGTGACTAAAAGGGGTCCAGGATATAAACATTTGTGAAACAAATGGATTGTAAATAAGATACAGACAAGGAGAAATTCTTTGGATTCATAATAGAGATGCATTTTGGCAGGCAGATGATTAACAAATTCTTAGAGATATAGTTAATATGGCATAACTTCTTTATTTTCTAGGCTATGGAAATTAAAATGCTATTGCTAAGAACTTGTGTGTGTGACACAGAACCTTCTATTACAGCTTTTGCCTTTTTGCTAATAAACAATGAACAATTCCTTGGTAACATCTGCCCTTTATGGGTAACTGGAGAGTTGTTTACTTTGGTAATAAGAGGACAAAGATGTGACCTTTTAACTTTTATTCAATTGGTAGGTGAGGGAAAGAAAAAAAATTATAAACTGGAGAAGATAATTTTCTGACAAGCTTTCAAAAGCAAAAAACTGGTACAGTTTAATATAGTCACAAAGATTTGGAGGTTTCAGCTTCTTTTTGGCAAAAATATTTCTTAGTTCAAAACAGAGGAAATTAATTTAAAAATTAATGAGTTTCTCTCAGATATCAAATAGCACTTTAAAACTACATTATTAAGTGGAAAGGGATGAAAATCATGATTAAAGGTCCTTTGTACTTTTAAGATTAGGAGACAAATCCCAGGGAGACTATATTTTGCATTCTGTTAAAAATCAAATGTTTGAAAATATTTCTAAATAGTTGGTTGGATACATAATTATGCTATGTACATATCTCCCTAACATACATGTTTGGTGTTGAAAAACCACAGAGCAAGTTACTCTATATTTTAAAATTACAAAGGGAGGAACTTTAGCATTGAACAGTAATAATTTAGGTTTTTAGGGTTTTTTCCTGTAAAATTACCAAACCTGTGCTGGCTGGGTTGCTCAGTTGGATGGAGCGTCATCTGCACGCACTAAAAGGTTTTGGGTGCGATCCCTGGTTGGGGTGTGTGGGGGAGGGCAATGAATCAATGTGTCTCTCTCTCCCTTCCTCTCTCTAAAACCAATAGACACATCCTCAGGTGATTAACAAATCCTCATGAGAATTTAAAAAAAATCAGTCTTTAAAAAAAACTTTTTTTAAAGATTTTATTTATTTATTTTTAGAGAGGGAAGGGAGAGAGAAAGAGAGAAAGAAACATCAATGTGCGGTTGCTGGGGGCCATGGCCTGCAACCTAGGCATGGGCCCTGACTGGGAATCGGACCTGCGATGCCTGGTTTGCAGCCCGTGCTCAATCCACTGAGCTATGCCAGCCAGGGCAAAAAATCTTTTTTTAAAAGTACCAAATCTGCATTTGGGGTGAGGATCAGGAGAAGGGGGAGTAACGTGAAAGTTGATTTAAGTAATGTATTTGCCTATTTAAAATGTTTTGTATATCATTGTATAGCATTATATATGTATAATATTTTAGAAATACTTCTTTTACCTCATAACTATTTAGAAATATGTGCCTCCTTTAAAAAAACCTTTTTTTAAAGGTAGACAGGATGTTAAAATAACAGATTGTCTGGTTCAATACCAGATGCCTGGCAAACCTATTATAACTACGTCAGTTCATATAGCTCTTTCCCTAGAAACTTTGGATTTGTTTTGTGGCACCTTAGTGACTGTGGGGGTGGGAGGGGGGCAGATGCTGACCAAGCAAGTCCCAGGCAGGGGCCTCCCACAGCTGTGGTAAGTCCAGGCCACCAGAGCCAAAAGAGGGGAGCCCCAAAGTAGTGCAAACCTGACAGCGAGGGCAGAGGCTATGTCCAAATTGTGAGGGTCCACATTCCAAAGATAGCACCAAGTCCAAGCAGACAGCTGTCAAACCAGCAAAGCAGTTGCAAGTGTTAAACTCAAAAAGGAACAGAGCACAGACCAGGAAGAATTCTAACTGAGTTGTGATCAGCCATCTGCAGTTTATAGTTAATCCCTGAAGCCACTAGAGGCTCATCCCTCAGATTTAAAGGTACTGGTACAAGATGAACACATTTGTAAAATGTTATTATATGCTATGTTATAGGGCCCATTTAAGGACAGTGTTGGGTCACCAAACTCACCACTCTCAGCAAGTTCCGGACAAGCTGAGAATGGCCAGATCTCTCCCCTAAAGAGGCAGCCAAGCATGGGTCCTTGTCTTAGGGAGATGGCTGGGCTTGGTTGAAAAAAGTGTTCGAAACAGGTTGCCAAAGCAAGGAAAGACTAATATGAGTTTTGATTTCCAAGGGGAGGGTCAGGCAACAAAGGAAGTCAAAGAAACAGGAAACGGGTAGCAATTAGCAGGTTAAACTACCAAAGTAGGAAGTAGCCTCAAGTGAATTCTGGAAACTGGACCAGAGCTGACAGAAAGAGCTGAATAAGACTGGAACCTATCAGGTGACTATTGGATGTTGTTCAGTGTTTCTTGTGGAGGGGGCTAGAACCCCCAGAGGGTGGGCTTACATAATAATAGATGGTTAGCCCTGGCCTGGTGGCTCAGTTGGTTGGAGTGTTGTCCCCGTACACCCAAATGCAACGAGGTTTGATCCCTGGTCAGGGTGAATGCAGGAGGCAACTGATTGATATTTGTCTTTCTCTCTCTCAAATCAGTAGACATAACCTTGGGTGAGGATTAAAAATAATAATAATAACAGATGGCTACTAACCAGTCATCTAAAGAAGGTGATAGGTCTTTAAATGTAAAGTTTTTACTGAGGGGACTGCAAATTTGGGAGTGGAACTGATTTTAGAATGGCGTGAATGAAAGGGAGTCGAGAACTGCTAACAAGAGAAACGTGCTTATGTAGGTGATGATGTCTTGGGGGGTTTCTGTGTGGTATGGACGTTAACTCTCTCCTCCCTTCCTTCCCTCTACCTAGTGAAATCTTCATTAAAGTCTATATCTACTGATGTTTTTGTACTAGCGGATGAGAGGGGGCATAAAAAGTGCTGTAGCTGCATCAATGCAGTGTTTGGTGGAAAAAGAGCACCCATGTGGACAGCTTGACAGAGTAGAGAGCCCTCTCTGAGATCTTTGAGCCCTGTTCCTTTGATGAAATTGGACTAGTGGATCCAAATGTTCTCCAATATAAGAAAGATGAGGTCTCACAACCACTTTTCTGGCCTGTATTCCTCCTAGCAGTGCAGACAGAGAGCTGGGAAATTTAGCTTTTCCATGAGAGTATTCAGTCTCCTTGTCTTATTTACTGGGGGAACCTTTGGGTGTTGGTGAGCAGAATGCAGAGTTGAAAATGCAGTGGGTATCCTGGGGAGGGGCAACTGGTGTTTTTAAAAGTATTAGGTGACTTTCATGACCTCAAAGGGCTCACAGTAGGCTCCTTCAGTTATCAGCTTGGGACATTTAAGTAAGGTGTTTTTTGCTGTGCTGAGAATATAATTCTTTCTGGATAAAGAAGAAAACATGGTGATAATAATTTACAGACTGAAGTAAAGTAAAGCAACACCACTTTTTAAGAAGTAGACGTCCCAATGTTAATAAAGTGGCTTTTCTGCGTGTGTGTGTGCGCGTGTATGCCAGTAAGTTGTGTTTAGCAATCAGGGACAGATCACATTTATCCCTTCCCCCACATCCTTCTCCCCAGCCCATGCCAGACAAATTGGAGTGAAACAACACCATCTGCTCATTTCACACTCAGTGAAGAAGCACATCAACTCCTTCTTAATGTTATGAAGTCCAGACTCAAAAAGACACTCTTCTAGTTATGCAGTAAAAAAAAATGCCTCCTGAAAGTGGGAACTCCATAAGCGTAGAAGAGTCCAATATTTCCTGAAACATTACAAGGTCTGAACTGATAAGGGCTTTCTCACAAGGGTGTCACCTGGAGCTTTACTCAGTGGCAGAAAGTCCATGATTTTGGGCCCCTGATTTAAATGAGGAAAATGATGGTAGAAAAAAATCATCATAACCACCAGAGTCCTTGCATCCTGAAAGGCAGAGAGGAAGACAATGAAGAAGAAAGATAAGTCACACTTGATTTCAAAGTCCTATTTTGGTCTGATATTTGTCTTTGCTGTAACAACCACATTTTTTTTTTTGCAATCACTTAAAAAGTCAAAATCCCTAATTTAACTCCATTATTCTAATGGATGATGCTTTGAATTAGAGGGAAAACTCAGTCATTTGATTCTATCTCTACTAACTGCACCAAGCACTGGGTTCAGAAGTAAAGATAAGGAAGATTCTTACTAATTCATATGAATGCCTCCAGAGATTAGAAGATGGCAGTCTTTTGGCTTTTGCAGCAAATCTTAAGCTCTTCACAGTTCTAACTAGCCACCCATTAAATAATGATGCTCCCAAGAGGGTCTCTGGAAAAATAAGTAGCTGGACTTGTTTTAGAGACCAGATCCTTGCAATATACAGTCTTAGAAGAATCAAGTCTCAAGTTACATACAGCATGCTTCTCTGTAATTTATGATCTCCTGAAATAAACAGGAGCTTAATATAAAAGGGTAAACTGTGACATGCTAAGTGCCAAACAAGTGTACATTATGTAAAATGGTACCTCTTTATATTCAAAAAGCTATTCTACCAGTATTTTGAGATTTTGTGAACAAGGCCACATTTACTTGAATTCATTCATCCATTCAGCCATCTGTCAGTGTGTCTATCTGCCCAACAAATGTTACCCCAGGGCCTACAGTGCCAGCCTTCAGAATTACCTAAACAAGTAAGGCATGGTCCTTGCCCTAGAGGGAGAGGCAGAACTGCAAATTATAAAATAGAAATACATGCAGTTACAGAACTGTTTTTCAGGTGGAGAGATAACCAAAAAGGAGGAAGCACTTAGCTATATGAGGGTAAGAATGCAGGGGTATAGGGTCCCGGGCAAGGAAAGCTTCTTAGAAGAATTGATATATGAAAGAGGAATGGAATTTGTATGGCATGTGCATTCTAATCAAAGGGCACAGCTTGAGCTAAGGCATGAAGGCATGAAAAGGCACAGGGTAGCTAAAGAGCTAGAAGCTGCATGATATTGCTACTGGGTTTTGTGTGACAACATTAGAGATGAGCCTGGACAAGTAGACACAGGCTAGAGTAAGATAGCTATCACAAGCCATGTTAAGACATTTCCCTGTAGACAATGGATATCACTAGTGGGATATCAGGAGGAAATATTTAGAATCCTCTCTATGATGGCTATAAGGAAAATGGATAGGAGGAGAGTAAGAACAGAAAGGAAACCCAAGAAAAGGGCAAGTTTGTCACTGTGTTCCTGCTGTGTTGCCTCTACAGAGCTCTGATCCTTTTGCAGCCTTTATATTTCTAGTCTGAAAAACGCCAACTCAGTGTTTTAAATACCATGGATCTCATAGAAACAGATAATATTTTTATGGCATGTTAGGGTTGAGCATACGATTGAGTCTGCTTATGGCTACCCAGCCAAATCCAAGGGCTGAGTGCGTCAGTGGCTCAGTTTCGCCTATAAACCCCTGTGCCTCAGCGCCACTGAGCTGGAAACAAGCTCAAGTAGAGCAAAGCTGGCAGCCAAGCTTTGGTTTCCTGACTCCTGTTACATTGTCTTTCTCCTCTAATTCAACTTGCTGCCTCTCGGAGCTGTGCTTTAGAAGAATTACTATCTCAGGGTATAGAAAAATGGATAAATAGTCCATAACGGCAAATCAAGGAAGCTGGGGGTATTCAGGGATGAACTACTGGAAGATAATCATGTCCTCTCATAAAATACAGGGTTGGGCAAAAGTAGGTTTACAGTTGTGAGTCAAAACAGATTTATTTTTATATTCTTATTTATTGTTTATTATTTTTTTCATATGAACAACAGTAAACCTACATTTGTCCCACCCTGTATCTTTTGGTATCAAAGTCAGAAGAAGAAAAATGAACAGTGTGGGCCCTGACAGGTGTGGCTCAGTTGGTTGGAGCATCATTCTGTAAACTGAAATGTCACGGGTTCGACTCCAGGTCAGGGTGCCTACCTAGGTTTGGTCCCCAGGCAGGGTGCGTGCAAGAGACAGCAGACCAATGTTTCTCTCCCACATCAGTGTTACTCTCCCTTTCTTTTTTCCTCCCTTCCCCTCTCTCAGGAGTCAATAAATATGTCCTTGGATGAGAATAAAAGAAAATGATCAGTGTGGTTCATAGATTACATTCTACATTGAATTAGTCCACATTATTGTCTGGAATCTGGCACATGTAGTCACAGGTACTTTAAATCATCTATGAAAGTAAACTACTGAGTGAGCAGTAAACCTGGAAACAGAAAAGTCCTTCTCTTTCAATTTCTGACTAAAAGTACCTTACTTGCAAATGTAACCCATAGTTACCCTTTCTTTCTCATTAGTGTTGGCGAAAAAGGCAAATGCAATAATATTATCTTTAAGTTGCTATTTGGCCTATGAATAATTCATTTATGTCAATATTTTTTAGCTTATTTGGGGGGTTCAAAGCATTGCTTAAAATATCAGACTGTTTAATATAACAACACAGTGCACAGCAATCTTCAGGATAATGTCTTTCCTTCCTGTGCAGTTACACACTTCGGGTGGATTCCTTTTGCAGTATATCACATTGCATTACATTACGAGATTTTCATCTTGCCATTAACTTCACAACCCCATTATTAAAGGAATCTTCTTATTTTTTCCTTAATGTTTGTTTCATTGTGATTAAAAGAGCTAACATGAATGCTCTGAAGCTGTCTGTCACATTGGCAGAAATAATAAAAGTTATTCATCCTCACCTCATTTTTGTATTCAAAGTACCACATCTAGGACTAAGGAAAGAATGCATGCTATTGGTAACATTATACTTCTTAGTTGTCCTGCTTAGACTGACAACACAGTAGCCAAACAACTGTAGTAATTTCCGGAAGCCATTTGTGACATTGACTTCTTATGAACTGCACCAAACGCCTCAGATCATTTCATATGATTCTGAAAGTTGCTGTCAAGTAATAAAAGCTCTCAGTGGTTATGACTTGGGCTAGATTTGCATTCTACTAATAAATTTCCATTTGGTGTTTCTGTTTGTGTTTGAATGAGGGCAAAGGTAACGTTAGACTCTTAAATTCTTTCCATATTTCTTTTAATCAATATAAACCAAAAGCAGTCTCAGAAATGCCTACTTGTCAATATGTCCAGCCAAGTAAGAAGTAAATGTCATGTCTCTGAATGTTGCATTTTCTCCAGGAAGCACTATTCAGGCATATTTGTTACCTCAATTAGTCTGATTTAGTGGTTCAGTCAGTGAGCTAAGGCCTCTGGCGTTCAGCAGTCATTTGATTTCTAAGTTGCAGGTAAGGAACTAAAAATCATCCAAAACGGTAACGCCATGTCCTGAAAGCAGATGTGCAGCTCTTGATCTGCTTGGTGACATCGTTGTCAGGAAAATGTGGTGGTCTCTGACACATTCTTCATCTAGAATCAGTGCCCTCAGAGCCGCATGGTTAGAGTCTGATTTTGACCATCAGTTCTCTAAGAATGCTGGGAGGTGACAGGACAAATGTCCCATTTGGAAAGTCAGTTTCCTGAAGTGATTATTTTTCTTCTTTAATTGCCTTTAGCTGGCAAAAGGTTCAGGCTGACATTTTTGAAGGCGGCACTGCAGGGTATGTTTCAGAAAGGGAGAGCACATTCTTCTCAAAGGCTATCCACCTGCTCTCTTTCCCCTCACTTCATCCAGAGGCCATGGAACTAATCCTCTGCTGCTCAGATCTGTGCTTTGGAAAAGTGGTCACACTGTGACTGGGATGACTTCAGACCTCACTCCAGTGGGAAATATGGTGGTTTGCATTATGTAAATAAGAGATGAGGAGAATGGGATCAAGATAACCTAAACAAATGCACTATATTCTCTCTCTCTTAATTCCCTGCTGAACTCAATTGTTCAATATAACATCACCTATAATTATCATTTCTAGAAATTATAAAACTATTTCACTTGCATTCCTGTCTCAAGAGTAAATCTCAGCTGTTCACAAAGACATATATTATACTAGCTGGGAATCTTTTGGTGGCTAGAGATAGATAACCAATTCAAATCAGTCTGAGCAAAAAGGAAGATTTATTAGACCAAGACTGAGGCATTTCACAAAACCCAAAGTATAGCTGAACAACTATAGGTGCAGAGATGTAGCTGTACCTCAGGAACAGCAGAAGCTGAGGACTTGGGTGACTTTCAAATATTGTCTCATTAATTACTGCTGAGATTCTGTGTGTCAGCTTCATTCTCTTTTGTTAGATGCTAGTTTTCTCTGTGCACTGAAAAACAAGGTCTCACACAGTTTCTGGTTTTTAAATTTTAGACCTTAAACCACCAGGATAAAGCTGGTCTCAGTCTCTGAGTAGTACTACAAGTCAAAGAGTCTCTTATGGGCTCAATTTAGGTTAGACATCCATATACGCTCCAATTGAAGATAGCCAATCTATTAGGTTACCATGATGGGCCAGTCTCAGGTCTGGTGTCCATACCAAGTCCAGTCAACTGTGGCCAGGAGATGGGGTCACATGGTAGCTCCAATGTTAACCAAATGCTTGGAAGAGAAGGGGTGAATGACAGGCATACCTACAGGTGTCTACTACACATAACTAAAACAAAAAGGAAAATGTTAAAAAAAAAACAAAAATATATTAGACACATAGAGAAAATACAATTCAAGGCCAAAACCATTCAGCAAAGACAGTAATCTTATTTTGATATTAGATATATTTCAAAATAAAAACATAACTAATAAATCATAAAACATCAAGTAACTTATTATCTAAATATAGAGTAAAATCCATTAGAAATATAAGGGAAAATGAATTGTGTATCTGTAAAGGTAAAGAAATTCCATTAAAAAGCTATTTAAATTGATAAAAAGTTCAATAAAATGGTAAGATTAGATAAATATATGAAAATCAATAGCTAGCCTGTGTAACAGCAACATTAAAAATGTGATGAAAAAGAAAATCCCATTCCTTTTTTTCTTACTATCAAAGTGTTTATTTTCAGCCTAAGAAAGGATGAAAACCAAATTTATTAGGAACATCATATTTTTGTTTTATCTAGCTCCTCTTATTTCTCTTTGAGGAGCAGCTTTGAATCCCTCAGAACTGAGACATCAGGGAGATGGAGGAAATCCCATTCCTAATAGCATCAGTAATACACAAATGGTAGTGAGCATACTGGGATGAATATGTAATCATATTAGTATGCAATTAATTTAGAAGAAAAAACATGAAAATAACAAAAGAATACATGTTAAAGGTAAGCATAATTAGGGAGAATTAGCCTTATCAGATAGTAGAATGTCTTATATTGAATAATAAAAATAGGTGGTATTAGTGCAAAATAGATAAATGAACAAGATAAATAACCTTGAAATAGATGTTGATATGTTAATATATGGCAAATATAACTGCACAAATGAACATATGAGGGAAAAATTCATTCAGCAAAGAGTGTTGAGACAGTTGGTGGTTATATAAAGAGAAAGCAGCACACCACCAAAATTAAGAGTTGACCAAGAATCTGGAGAAGTTATTTGCAGGAAATATGATAAAAGTTCATCTCTCTACTCTTTAAAAGCTCATTCAAATAAATAAGCAATTCAAATGGGCAAAGATTACAAAATAGTATACATATCCCTTGATCCCACCTCAAACCTGGGAATATAAACCGATACAACCCTTTGAAGTATAATTAAGAGTACATAATTCCTTGACAAGCATATGGAAAAATATTAACATTTCTTGACTCAGTAATTCTTTCTTTGGTAAACTATCTCAATGAAATAATTTAGAAAAATTAAAAGCATTATGAACAAATGTACTCATCGCAGTACTTTTATTCTGTTAACCATGCTGCCTGTCACCCTCTATCCTCTTTCCCTATTTTTAATTTTTTTCAAAGATTTTATTTATTTATTTTTAGAGAGCGGGGAAGGGAGGGAGAAAGAGAGGGAGAGAAACATCAATGTGTGGTTGCCTCCTGTGCACTTGTCCTAGGGACCTGGCCTGCAACCTAGGCATGTGCCCTGACTGGGAATTGAACTGGCAACCCTTTGGTTCCCAGGCCTGCACTCAGTCCTTTGAGCTACACCACCAATGGCCCTGGTTTTTAAATTTTTTTGGCACTTATTATCATCTGGTATTTGTTTATTGCCAGCCTTTCCCCATTAGAATGTAAGCTGTATGAGAATTGGCCTACTCTCTTCACTACTATATTCCTAGGCCCCAGAACCCTGCCCCACACATGGTAGAAAGCTGATAAATATTTGTGGAATGAATCAACAATTCTAAAAGTCCAACAATAGGAAATGGTTTAGACAATTATCTCTTCAATATAAAATTGAGAAGCCATTACACATATTTTTAAGAATAACAATTTAGAGCCCTGGCTGGTGTGGCTCAGTGGATTGAGTGCCAGCCTGTGAACCCAAGGGTCACCAGTTCAATTCCCAGTCAGGGCACATGCTTGGGTTGTAGGCCCAGTCGCCAGTAGAGGGCATGCTAGAGGTAACCACATATTGATGTTTCTCTCCCTCTCTTTCTCCCTCCCTTCCCCGCTCTCTAAAAATAAATAAATAAAATCTTTTTTTAAAAAGAATAACAACTTATAACATGAGGAAATATTTATGATGAAATAATCAAGTTTAAGAAACCAGAATATATTTTTACATATATGTTATTATTACAAATTTTTTATATTAGTTTTTTACAAAGTCAGAAACTAATGTAAGATACTACAGAGAAAATATCACAAAGTTCTTTTTTCCGTAATTGTGATTATAACTGTAAAAAAAGAAATTGTGGAGAGAAATAAAAATGAGATCCAAACTTCTGGTCAAGATAGTGGCATAGGTAAACACAGCTCATCTCCTTGCACAACCACATCAAAATTACAACTAAAATATAGAACAATAATCACTCAGAACTGTCAGAAATCAAGTTGAATGGAAGTCTAACAACTATGGAATTAAAGAAACCACATCCATCCAAACTGGAAGAAGGGGGCAGAGATGCAGGATGGCTGGTCCCACATCAATGAATGTTATATGAAAATTAGGCACTGATATCTCAGGAGTGAGGAGTCCCAGACCCACACTGGGCCCCTGAGCCCAAGGTTCCAGTGCCAGGAAGATAAGCCCCCATAAATTCTAGCTGCAAAAACTAGTGGGGATTGAGTTGGTGAAAGAAACTTCTGGAGTCCCAAGCAGTTCCTCTTACAGACCCCACACAGGACTTACTCAGACTTTCTTCCTCCGAACTCCAGCACCAGGATAGCAGCTCAAGGAAAATAGTGGAGACCTCAACAGCATGAAAAAGATCCAGTCAGAAATGAAGGATGCACTAATTGAAATAAATAGCAATTTACAGGGAATCACCAGTAAAGTGGATGAAGCTGAGAATCAAATAAATGATTTGGAACAAGGAAGCAAAAAACAAAACAAAACAATCAGAACAACACAAAGTAAAGAGGATCCAAAAGAGAAGATTGTGTAAGGAGCCTCTGGGGCTATTTCAAGATGTCCAACATTCTCATCATAGGGGTACCAGAAGGAGAAGAGAAATGGCAAGAAATTAGAAATTTATTTGAAAAAATATTGAAAGAAAACTTCCCTAATTTGGTGAAGGAAATAGACATGCAAGTCCAGGAAGCACAGAGAGTCCCAAACAAGATGAATGCAAAGAGGCCCACTCCAAGGCACATCCTAAATAAAATGCCAAAGGTTAAAGATACAGAGAAAATCTTAAAAGCAGCAAGAGAAAAGCAGTTAGTTGCCTATGTGGGAGTTCCCATAAGACTGTCAGCTAATTTCTCAAAAGAAACTTTGCAGGCTAGAAGGGATGGGCAAGAAATATCCAAAGTTATGAAAAGCAGGGACCTACAGCCAAGATTGCTCTACTCAGCAAAGCTATCATTTAGAATTCAAGGGCAGATAAAGAGATTCCCAGACAATAAAAAAATAAAGGAGTTCATCATCACCAAACCATTATTACATGAAATGTTATATTAAAACTATGGACAATAAAATTGCAATAAATACATACCTATCAACAATTGAATCTAAAGAACAAACTAAGCAAACAAGAACAGAGACAGAATCATGCATATGGAGAGTGTTTTGTTGCTTGCCACTTGGGAGGCAGGAGTGGGTGAATGGGCAAAGAGGTGAGGGGATTAAGAAGTACAAATAGATAGTAACATAAAAGCCATAGGAATGTAAAGTACAGCATAGGAAATGAAGTATCCAAAGAATTTATACGCATGGCCCATAGACATGAACAATGGTGTGGGGATTGCCTGAAAGAGTGGGAGTGTTGGGTGGAGGTGTGCAAAAGTGGCGGGGGAGGGGGCAAAAATATTAGAATGGATTACCACTTAATAGGTCAACATTTAACAATAAAAAAAGAGAAATAAAAATGGAAGGAGATACAGCTAAATGTTAATATGCTGTAGAATGAAGAAACCTCTTGTATTTACTTTTGGATATTTTCCAGGTGTTCTGTAACATGCATTTCTTTAATACTAAAACAATTTGATAAATGCAACATCAATTGAGATAATTTTTAAAATCACTGATGATTAAATTCAATAATTGCAAATTAAAATAATGGCAAGTAGGAAAGAGAGAGAAGGAACAGCAAAAGTCCTAAAATAAGGAATTATAGGATAGTATTTTGGTCTATATTAGTATAATTAGGTAAGTGTGGGCTTAAGAAGATGAAAATCCCCCTGGCCTGGTGGCTCAGCTGGTTGGAGCACTGTTGTGTGCACCAAAGGGTTGTGGGCTTGATCCCCAGTCAGGGCACATACGTGGGTTGCAGGTTCACTCCCTGGTCAGGTCATGCATGAGACGTAACTGACTGATATTTCTTTCTCTCTCCCTCCTCTCTCTCTGAGATCAATGAACATATCCTTAAATGAGGATTCAAAAGAATCAATATGAAAATCTATAAAGCTGGTTATTGAGTCACTGCTTTTGTTTTCCAATTATATCACCACTCATAAGTTCCTCCTATAGAGAAATTTTGAAGCCTTCAAGTGACCTCAAAAATACAGATTCCTGGGGCCTATCCTTAGGAATTTTTTATTGAAAAAGATTGAGGTTGAATACTACTTGGCCATAAAAAAGAAGAAAATTTTACCCTTTGCAATAGTATGGATGGACCTGGAGAAAATTATGCTAAGTGGAATAAGCCAGTCACAGAAAGACAAGTACTATATGATTTGAGTCATATATGGAATTTAATGAACAAACTGAACTAACAAGGAAAAAGAGGACAGACTCATAGATGGAGAGCAGATGACAGCTAGTGGTAGAGGGCAGTTAGAGGGTGGAAGGATTGAGTAAAAAGGAAAAAGGACTCATGGACATGGACAGCAGTGTGGTGATTGTTGGGGGGAGGGAGGTATAAGGGGACTGAATGGTAATGGGAAAAAACAATAAAGATTAAATATCTAAAAAAAGGATTGGGGTGAGGCCTAGGAATCTGTGTTTTAAACATAGTCCTTGGGTGACTCTATGTTTAGGAATCCCTGGGCTAAGTAGAAGAGAGGCTTTTCCTCCTGGGAGCAATACCATTGAAATTCTGGGGTGAAGGAACTTGCCTCATATCTGCCCTTAGGGTCACTACTACTCTTCCCCTTCTGCCCCAGCTGCTACAGTTCTTGGTTATCCACCTGAGGGCGCACAGGCAGACTCTAGAACCCTCATTCGAGGAGCCAACACACTGTCCCTCCTCTGGCCCTTGGGCCTCCACCTACTGAACCAAACACCAAAGGCTGTGTCAGGTTGGGTTCAGCTGCTCACAGTCCACAGTCCTCAATATGATACATTGGCTTAGTGTTACAAACCCCCTCATCCTAGTTGTCATTGTCCTGTAGACTCATTTAAAAATGTCCTGTGCTTCCGCCCCATTGAAGCAAGCCCAGCACTGAACCTCCTTCCCAACCACTTCTTCTGTTCCCATGGAAGTCCCATTGAGTTGCAACCTAATGCTTCCATTTCTCCAGTCTCTGCACAAGCACTCCACCTCCTGCTTTATTTGAAATTTGACACTCTCCTGAGGCCACTTCTCCTGTGGACCTCATTTGTTCAGATCTCAAGTGAACATTATGTGTTGTTAATATTCACCTGGGCCTCCACTGCCAGTGCCCACCATTTCACTTACATTTTAAAGCAAATCAATTCATAAAATAAAATAAAGCAAAATAAGAATTTTGTTTGATTTTGAGAATCATGGCATCCAGCTCGGTGTCTATTTTTTGTTATCTAATGAGCAACTTCTGAGTCATTTGTCAGCTATCTTAAGAGCAAAGTGGCTTACTTTCTTTCTCTCGCTCCAGCCACTCCATGTGTGCCATATTGGGTGACTTCTTTGCCTTGATGACTCAGCTCTTACCCACACTGCTTCTGCTCTCCTCCCTCTCCCTCCCCAACACCTTGAACACCTGGGAGGAGATTGCATTGCACCATACAGGGCAGAAAAAGGCCAAAATAGAATAGCATTCCCATTGATTCCTTTTGCATCAGACCCTGGAGTGAGGCAACTCTCTATTTTGTTTCCCAATTAGTGGTAAGGTTGGGGATGCCTTCTGCTTGGTAGTTGCTCAGCTCAGGATGGCCCAGCATGTCCAAGAGAAAGAAACCAAAACATAGGTAGCTCTCATATAGGACATAAACTAAAGAATAAGTGAGCATCTTCAGGTTGTCATGTCATCTAATTCAGCTCCCTAGTGTTGGGAGCAGATTGTGTGTATGTATATGGAAGGAGTTGTAACTTGGAATAAGAAACCTGGCTGTCCTCTGGTAATCTCTTTCTGATCACTGAATATCCTTTGTGATAAGCAGATTTGTGTGTGTGCATGTGTGTGTATATATCATATGCAAACTTATTGGCAGGCAACTGGATAGAGCTGAGTCCAGAGCAGTGAGAAGGAAACTCCCAACATCTCCAAACATACCAGTAATGCATCAAATACTATTGCCTAAAAGTTTCTCAGGTTCCTACACTCTTCTGAGACAGTATACTTGTAGTCTCAAATACTCAATCTTCTATCTTTATGCTCCTTACTCATACATAGTATATCTACTCTTTGATCTTCTAAAGTGGTCCAATTCTTCAACATTCTCATTTTACCCTAATTATCTTGCCCATTCTAGATATATTTCCTACCCTATCTAAATGAAACCACTCTAATAACTCACTATCAGCATCCTTGAGTATCTCAATCACTTGTTCATTTACACTCGCTCCTAGAAAATCTGGTCAATCCAACAATCCACCATCTCTCCTCCTACCATGCGTTTCCTTAAAAGTAATAGATGGAGAAAAATCACAAATGTATCATTCTTAATTTCAGATGGGCCCACACATAGTATCCTTTCTTTTTTTTGGTGTGTTTCTTTTATCTTTCTATCGCTGTTCAAGCTTGTCTCCATTTCCCCCGCCATTCCCCACAACCCCAGCCATCCTCATCTCCCACCCTCGATCCCAGCCCTCTTTGGCTTTGTCCATGTGTCCTTCATAGATGTTCCTGACAACCCTTCCCCTCTTTTACCCCATTATCCCTTCCCAACTCCCCTATGGTTACTGACAGTTTATTCTTAATTTCAGTATCTGGTAATAGTTTGCTTGCTTGTTTGTTTTGTTGATTAGGTTCCACTTATAAGTGAGATCATATGGTATTTGTCTTTCACCAGGTGGCTTATTTCACTTAGCATAATGCTCTTCAGTTCCATTTATGCTGTCACAAAGGATAAGAGCTCCTTTCTTTCTGCTGTGTAGTATTCCATTGTATAAATGTACCACAGTTGTTGTTTTTTTTGACCCACTCATTTACTGATGGGCACTTAGGTTGTTTCCAGCACTTAGCTATTGTAAATTGTGCTGCTATGAACCTATAGCAGCATAGGTGCATAGGTTCTTTTATACTTGTGTTTTAGTGTTCTTAGGGCATAATTCCAGCAGTAGAATTGCTGGGTCAAAAGGCAGTTCCATTTTTAGTTTTCTGAGGAAATTCTATACCGTTTTCCACAGTGTTTGCACCAGTCTGCAATCCCCCCAACAGTGCCACTAGGGTTCCCTTTTCCCCACATCCTCTCCAACACTTGTTGTTTGTTGATTTGTTTATGATGGCCATTCTCACTGGTGTGAAGTGGTATCTCATTGTGGTTTTAATTTGCATCTCTCTAATGGCTAGTGATGCTGAACATCTTTTTATATGTTTCTGGACCCTCTGTATGTCCTTGTTGGAGAAGTGTCTGTTCAGGTCCTTTGCCCCCTTTTTAATTAGGTTGTTTGTCTTCCTGGACTGGAGTCATGTGAGTTCTTTATACATTCTGGAGATCAAACTCTTGTCCAAGGCATCACTGGCAAATATGTTTTCCCATTCGATTGGTTCTCTTTTTAGTTTAATGCTGTATTCTTTAGCGTACAGAAGCTTTTCATTTTGATGAGATCCCATTTGTTTATTCTTCCCTTCGTGTCCCTTGCTGTAGGGGACATGCCAGTGAAAATATTGCTGCATGGAATATCTGAGATTTTCCTGACTATGTTCTCTTCTAAGATTTCAGTGGTGTCACAACTTTTATTTAAGTCTTTTATCCACCTTGAATTTATTTTTGTGTATAGTGTAAGTTGGTGCAAGTTTAATTTTTTTGCATGTAGCTGTCCAGATTTCCCAACACTATTTGTTAAAGAGGCTATTTTTACTCCATTTTATGCTTCTTCCCCTACTGTCAAATATTAATTGACAATAGAGACTTGGATTTATTTCTGGGCTCTCTAATCTGTTCCATTGGTCTATATGTCTATTCTTATGCCAGTACCAGGCTGCTTTGATTACAATGGCCTAGTAGTACATTTTGATATCAGGTATTGTAATCCCTCCTGCTTTGTTCTTCTTTCTCAAAATTGCTGCAACTATTTGGAGTTGTTTATGGTTCCATATAAATTTCTGAAATGTTTGTTCTGTATATGTGAAATATGTCATTGGTACTTTAATAAGGATTGCATTGATTCTATAAATTGCTTTGAGTAGTGTGGACATTTTGATGATGTTAATTCTTCTGATCCATGAGCATAATATATGCTTCCATTTATTTGAATCTTCCTTAATTTCTTTCTTCAGTGTTGTATATTTTCTGAGTACAGGTCTTTTACCTCCTTGGTTAGGTTTATTACTAGGTACTTTATTTTTCTTGTTGCTATATCAAATGGGATTTTTTTCCTGATTTCTGTTTCTAATATTTCATTGTTGGTGTACAAAAATGCCTTTGATTTCTGAATATTGACTTTGTATCCTTCTGTTTTCCCAAATTCATTTATTAGGTTGAGTAGTTTTTTTTGGTGGAACCTATAGGAATTTCTATGTGTACTATCATGTCATCTGCAAACAATGACAGTTTTACTTCCTCCTTTCCACTTTGGATGCCTTTTATCTCTTTTTCTTGTCTGATTGCTGTGTCTAGGACTTCCAGTACTATGTTGAATAGCAGTGGTGAAATCAGGCATCCTGGTCTTATTCCTGATGTTAGTGGGAAAGTTCTAAGTTTTTGCCCATTGAGTATGATGTTGGCTGTAGGTGTCTCATATATGACTTTTATTATGTTGAGGAATGCTCCCTCTATTCCCACTGTGCTGAGTGTTTTCATCATAAGTGAGTGCTGTACCTTTTCAAATGTTTTTTTCTGCATCTATTGATATGATCATGTGATTTTTGTCTTTTGTTTTGTTCATGTGATGTATTACATTTATTGATTTGCAAATATTGTACCATCCTTGCATCCCTGGGATGACTCCCACTTAATGTATGGCTGGATGCAGTTTGCCAATATTTTGTTGAGGATTTTAGCGTCTATGTTCATCAGTGATATTGGCTTATAGTTTTCTTTCTTTGTTATGTCTTTATCTGGTCTTGGGATTAGGATTTATGAAGCCAGCATGGCTTCATAAAAAGAGTTTGGGAGTCTCCCATCTTTTTGGATTTCTTGGAATAGTCTGTGAAGGATAAGGGTTAGCTCTTCCTTTAATGTTTTATAAAGTTCTCCTGTGAAATGTCCCTCAAGGGCTTCTGTGTGCCAGGAGTTTTTTTATTATTGCTTTGATTTAGTTAGCTATTATTGGTCTATTCAGGTTTTCTGCTTCTTCTTTATTCAGTTTTGGGAGATTATATTTTTCGAGAAAGTTTTCCATTTCACCTAGGTTTTCAAATTTCTCGGCATATAGTTCTTCGTAGTAATTTCTTACAATCCTTTGTATTTCTGTGGTATCAGTTGTAATCTCTCCTCTCTCATTACTGAATGTGTTTATTTGCATCATCTCTATTTTTTTCTTGATGAGTTTGCTTAAAGGCTTGTCATTGTGTTTATCTTTTCAAGGAACCAACTCCTGGGTTATTGATCTTTAGAATTGTTCTTTTAGTCTCTATGTCATTTAATTCTGCTCTGCTCTTTGTTATTTCCTTCCTTCCACTTGCTCTGGGCTGTCTTTGTTGTCGTTCCTCCAGTTTTGTAGATGTAGTGTTAGGTTATTTATTTGAAATATTTCTATCTTTTTAAAGTCGGCTTGTATTGCTATGAACTTCCCTCTCAGGACTGCCTTCGCTGTGTCCTATAAGTTTTGGATTGTTGTGAGTTCATTCATTTGTTTTCAGAAACTTTTTTATTTGTTCCTTGATCTCATTCTTAACCCATTAATTGTTTAATAGCATGCTATTCAATCTCCATGAATTTGAGTGTTTTTGAGTTTTTTTCCTTGAGGTTGGTTTCTAGTTTCAGTCTCTTTTGATTGGAGAAAATTCTTGATATGATTTCAACTTTCTTGAATTTGTTGAGGCTTTTTTTGTGTCCTATCATGTGGTTTATCTTTGAAAATATTCCATGTACATTTGAAAAATGTGTATTTTGTTTCTTTGGAATGAAAGGTTCTATATATATATATCAGTTAAGTCATTTGCTCTAGGACATTTTTTCAATGCCACAAAGATAGGCATTGATATTTTATTTGGAAGATCTATCCATTTTTGACAGTGGGGTGTTAAAATCTCCTACTATAATTGTGTTGCCATCAATATTTTTCTTGAAGTCCTGCAAGATTGTCCTTATATATTTGGGTGCTCCTATGTTGGGTGCATATATATTTACAATGTTTATGTCTTCTTGATGGATTCTTCCTTTGAGTATTATGAAGTGTCCTTCTGGGTCTCTTATTACAGTCTTTGTTTTGAAGTCTATTTTGTCTGATAAGAGTATTACTACCTCAGCTTTTTTTTTCCTGTCTATTTGCTTGGAATATTTTTTTCCAGCCCTTCACTTTTAGTCTGTGTCAGTCTTTTGTTCTGAGGTGGGTCTCTTGTAGGCAGTATATGTGTGGGTCATGATTTCTTATGCATCCAGCTACTCTATGTCTTTTGATTGGAGCATTTAATCCATTTACATTTAAGGTTATTATTGATAGATACTTATTCATCGCCATTTTACTTCTTGCGTATCTGTGTTCCCCTCTCACTCTTTTTCTTCCTTTTCTTAAAGCAGTCCCTTCAGCATATCTTGGAGTGCTGGTTTGGTGGAGGTGTATTCTTTGAGCCTTCTTTTGTCTGGGGAACTCCTTATCTGGACTTCCATTTTAATTGAGAGCCTTGCTGGGTAGAGTAGTCTTGGTTGCAGGCCTTTGGTTTTCCAAGAAATATTGCTTGGAATATTTCTTGCCATTCCCTTCTGGCTTGTAGCGTTTTCAATGAAAAGTCAGCTGTAAGCCTTATTGGGGCTCCCTTGTATGTTACGTCCTGTTTCTCCCTTGGTGCCTTTAAGATTCTCTTTGTCTAGGAATTTTGCCATTTTGATTATGATGTGTCTTGGAGTGGGCCCCTTTGAGTTACTTTTGATTGGGACACTCTGTGCTTCATGGATTTGTCTGACTTTTTCTCTCATCAAATTAGGGAAGTTTTCCATCATTACTTTTCCAAACAAGTTTTATATCCCTTGCTCTTCTTCTTCTCCTCCTGGTATCCCTATTATACAGATATTATTATGTTTCATTTTTTTCTGCAGTTCCCTTAATGGCTCTTCATTCTTTCTGAGTCTTTTTTCCTTTTCTTGCTCTTTCTGGATTTTTTTTTTTTTTGTACCATGCCCTCTAGCTCACTGAGTTGCTCCTCTGCTTCATGTAGCCTTCTTTTGATTCCTTCTTCTGTGTTCTTCAATTCAGAAATTATGTTCCTCATTTCCTCTTGGCTCTTTCCTATTTCCCTTTTCATGTTGATATAGTTTGCAGTGAGTTCATCATAGTTTCCCTATAGTTTTTGGTAATTTTCAGTGAGCTCATTGAGCTTCCTTATAGCCATTGTTTTGAACTCAATATTCAATACTTGACTTGCTTCTATTTCATTTAGCATTCTTTCTGAGGCTTCTTCCTTTCCTTTCATTTGGGGTTTGTTTCTTTGCCTTCCCATTATTTGTGAGACTCTTCTTATTAGCCTCTCCTTCTTAAATTGATTTGTTCTGACTCCCTGAGTTTGTGGTGTGAACTTTTATGGTAGGAGTCCTGTGAGATTCAGTGGTGCACTCTCCTTGATCTCCTGAACTTGCTGCTTTTGAGATGCCATTTATGTTGGCTCTCTGGATGTATTTGGGTTTTGATTGTTGTTGGATTGTTCTTTGGTGGGTTTTTCCCTCCAGCTGGTTGACTGAGGGTCACTCTACCCACCACATCTTGTATGTTGTGGAGGTGCAGATGAGTTGTGCCAAAGCTGATTCTTCTATCTGTCCGAGGTTATACATCTTATCTCTTGCTATTGTTCAGTTGTTTGCTCTGGGTAATATCTCCACAATTTAGTTGTAATTCCAGATTGGTCCTGGGAGGAGGTTAGTGTGGCTTCCACTCACTCCTCCACCATCTTGCCAGTTTTTCTGGAAAAGAAACCATAGTTCCCTTACTTAATCCTTTCTGTGACTCTTACAAACATTTGCCACTCTCCTTAAACACCCTACTATGTTCCTTCTCTTCTTTCAGCAATGACCTTGCCACCCACTTCATGGAGAATATTAAGACTCTCAAAAAGTAATTTTGTATTCTCTACCTACAAACCTGTTGCACATACCCATCTCTGCCTCCTTCTTTTCTGGCTCTCCCCATCCAAGAAAATACCTAAATTTCTTTCCATAATTAAAAAAATCTTTATGTCAATACCACATATTTATGCCTTAGATAAATATTTATAAGCACCAGGTACCAGGTTGGGCAGTTGGAATATAGTGACAAATGGAACGCATCACATTTGGAATAGATGCCTATGGAATTATTTGAGTGGTGACTATTTTCCATGAATTGCCCACTCCTTTTTTATTTACTTGGTTACAGTGGAACCTGCAATGGTATGAATGGTATGGAGTGGATACCTAAACCAAGATTGGCAATTAATCCTTCTACTGGGAAATTTGTAATTGGGACTGACAGAATTACACTATAACAAGATAACTTAGAAGTTGTTGGTAGTGGCCATTTTCTGCTATGTGGACCAGGACAGATAAAGAGACAGTCTGTAGCTGAGGCAGATTCAGAAAGATGTGCAAGAAACAGACTCTCCAAAAGAGAACTTTCTTGTTTCTTTCAGGTGCTCCAGTCTCTAGATCTATTCCCACAGTCTGGTGACAACTTTGTCTTGAAGATCCAGGGTCCTTCCAATAAAATTTCTTTCTGCTTAAGATAGTATTTTGTGTTCAGTTTCTGTGAAAAAGCAAGGCTCTGTCATTCTTGCTGGAAGGCTAGACTGCCTTGTTTTGTGATTGTTGTCTATTCAGGACCCAGCCATGTGTCCTTTGAAAATAAAGGACTGCGTAGTAAATGTCAGGATGTTGTTTCTGATTTCCAGCCTTCATTAAGGTGTTATTAGAACAGAACATGCTCAAATACAGCTGAAAGCTGCCTAGAAACCACAGGGCCAGGGTGTAACTCTGTTCTGTAAGGTCCTTTTTGCCTATTGCCAGCTTCCTGAGACTACTGAGGTCAGATAATCATGGGCCTTGCTGAATCACAGTGCCAAATTATCTACCACAATGTTTCTAAAGCTATCAATTATCTTCTTTCTCTCTGGAATCTTCAGCACTTCCCTCTCTATTGGCTCCTTATATCAGTCCTCAAGTCCATTTAGCAAAATCCACTCTAGATTCCCCACTGTTTCTTCCCATCACAGGTAAACTCTTTCAGGAAGTTGTTCACACTCGGTGACAAGTTGGAGCAATGAGGTAGAAGCCTTACTCATGACTGCAACTGTACTAACTAAGGTTATTCATGATCTTTTTTTTTTTTCATTAAATCCAATGGATGTTTTTCAGATCTTACATTACTTGACTTCTCAGGAGTACATGACACTGTTGACCACTCTTGCATTCCTGAAACACTTTCATTCCTTGACTTCTGTGATACTGCATGCTTCTGGTCCTCTTTTGGACTAGAAAAAAACATGCCTGCTTGTTTCTTTGCAAGTTCCTTTTCTTTTTTTTTTTTAAGATTTTATTTATTTTTAGAGAGGGAAGGGAGGGAGATAGAGAGAGAAACATCAATGTGCGGTTGCTGGGGGTTATGGCCTGCAACCCAGGAATGTACCCTGGCTGGGAATCGAACCTGGGACACTTTGGTTCCCAGCCTGCGCTCAATCCACTGAGCTATGCCAGCCAGGGCTGCAAGTTCCTTTTCTATTCTGTACGTTAATTATATTTGTGTTTGGTCTTAGTCCTTGATCTTTCTGTTCAGTCCTAAACTTTCCTGGGGCATCTCAACCACTTTTTTGGTATTATCACATATGTCAGAATATAAGACCAGTTTCCTCCCTATAATAATCCCTAGAAAACAAGGAGTTGCCTTATACTCTGACCTTTAAAAAATCCTTAATATTACTGGATGTTCTCTCAATTATTTCAAACAACAAAATGCTCTTTGGGGGAATGTACATTAACAAGAAATGATCTTATTCAATGCTCATGCAGAAGCCACCTGACAGAATTGGTAAGAAAGGAAACAAAGAAATTTAACGCAGATTTAGAAATTACTTCTAGGGAAATAACATTCACATTTGCAAGTTTTAGATATCCTTGTAAATGAGCCTTTAACATTCAATATAAAAAGCAATGTAAGTGAATATGATTGCAGTATGAATGGTGTAGTGTGATTAGATACTATGGCCCAGAAAAAATTCCCAGTGACAACATCATATATAGTCAAAATTTTGGTGGAAATGAAGATGAAGATGATAGACTCAAAATGTGACCCTCATGATAAAAAAAAAAAGACTGTGAAGAGTTTCAATAAAACTCAAGTTGGCCACAAGGTTTTATTGGGAGTGGGCAGATTTTACTTGGAAAAATGGAGGCTCACTTTGTATTTATAGGTACTTTATATTTGGGCATAAGGTATATGGTATAAGCTGATGGCACACCTCTCTAGCCTAGTTCTTTCTGCTAAACTCCACAACTTAATAATGAACAGATTACTGATATTTCTACTTAAATGTCTCATAGGCACTTTAAACTTGTCCACAGTTAAGCTCACATCACCTCCCATCTTCTCCTCCTTGTTCTCTTCCCAGTGAATGTTACCACCTTCAGTCAGTGGGTTAAGCTGAAATCTCAGTCACCCATGTCTCCTTTCTCTCACACACCCTTGTTGTTTCTACCTATCTCCTAAATCTCTCTTATTTATTCACTTCTCTTATCACCCCCACCCTCACCCGGTTTTACTCTAGGCCAGCAATTTTCAGCCTTTTTCATCTCATGGCACACTTTAACTAATTACTAAAATTTTGCAGCACACCAAAAAATGTATTTTTTTGCTGATCTGACAAAAAATAGGTATAATTTTGATTCATTGACATCAGAAGGCTATTGTTGTATGGTCTGTTTTCTTTCTTTCTTTCTTTCTTTTTTTTTTTTTTGACAGTCTAAGGGAAAAAGAGGTCAGTGCCTCTGACTATATAGTCAGGTATCGCATGTTTTAAAAATTCTTGTTGTACACCGGTTGAAAATCACTGATCTATGCCAACCAGCACCTCCTCTCCAGACTACTCTTAACAGAATCTGAACTGGTTTTCTTGGTCTTATCTCCTTTCAACCTATACTCCAGGAAGCAGCCCAAGTGATCCTTCTAAAATGCAAATTAGTCTCAGTTAAGAGAGCATCCCTGCTTCTCTAGTTCCCCATCCATCCTTCCTGCCCCTACCCCCAGTTTAGACAGATTAGATGCACTGAGAATGTTTTCCCCTTATTTCTTATCTTTCTTTAGGAAACACTCTTCACACTCCTTGAGTTATAATTGTTTCTTTCCTGGTAGACTGACAACCTTGTCTAACTGGCTCACCACCGAGTTCTCTTAACAGAGCAGGACCTGAGAAACAGTGCTTTATAAATATTAAATGAACCAGCAATTTTGTTATCCCAGTACCCCATACAATACCTGGCAAATAACAGGTCCTCAATAATATTTGTTGAATTAATAGGCTGTTGTTGAACTAAGAATATGTGATTAAGCAACGTGTAACAAGCAAAATTAATATTGTGTAGGCTTTTGTCTTTAAGGATCACGTATCCTTAATTAGGCTTAATCAGAGATGGCTCCCTAGAACAGGTGGCTTTTGAAAGAGAAAGGAATAACAATTCTTACCTAGTGGAACGTAAAGGGCAAATGTAAAAATGTCAACATCTGTGCAGAATAAAATTGTGTTTTTACAACATGGGTAAATTCTAGTTAAAATTTGCTGTGACTAGGAAGTGCTCTATCTGAGATCTACTAGCTTTCTTCTCCTCTACCTTGAATACTGGGTTTCAGTTAGGAATCAGCCGTAGAATCCACTGCCAGCAACTAAGCATGGAACTATAATATCTCTCTAAAATTAGAAAATAATCTCTTTACTATAGAGAATAAGATCCTTGCCAAGTTTTACATTAATAGGCTTTACTAATTTTTCATATAATTGTATATCAAAGAGCACTTAGAATAAATTTCTAGATACTTTTGGCCTGTGCTTTGGTAATGTACTTACATTACAATGGCTTGTTTTCTTTGCTGTTTTTTGTGCACTATTTCTTGAACATGAGCTTCATGTTCTAACTTTACTTAGATGAAAAAGGTGTTAACTTCACGAATGGTTAAATGTCTCTTCATAGGTTAATAGACTACCTAAAATGTATTGATGAGCAATATAATGTGGGCTGAGGTGTTAGAAGAAAAATCTTGTGGGGAGAGTAAAAATGATAAGAAGGCCGAGAACATCTTTTCTCAGATACTTTACCAAAGAAGGGAGTTTAATGACTCCACATGATGATTTTTTAAAAGGAATGTTCAAAATGTAAGTTATGTTGAAATGTGAAGGATGTGGCCCTGGTTGTTGTGGCTCAGTGGACTGACTGTTGGCCTGCAAACCAAAGTTCGATTCCCAGTCAGGGCACATGTTTGGGCTTCCTGCCTGGTCCCCATTGGGGGAGCACTGGAGGCAACCACACATTGGTGTTTCTCTCTGGCTCTTTATCCTTCCCTCCCCCCTCTCTAAAAATAAATAAATAATAAAAAATCTTAAAAAAAAGAAATGTGAAGGACGTGAATTCAAGTGCATGCCTGGGTTTACTATTTTACTCTTGAACTCATACGAAATCTGTTATTTTTAATTTGGAGCTCTATCAGTGGTTTATTATAGTGGGTTTGATTAAAATTGTGATTTAATCACATCAGAAACATATGAGTCACCCTATTTTATAGAACATGCTTTGTAAATTCTTGATTTAACCCTGATATACATCTCAGGTTGATAAATAATGAGACAGTTAACAGAAATCATACATGAAAATAATTATGATTATTTCATTAGCCAGAACTCATATTCTTCAAACTTGGAGATAAATTTCATTTTAAAAAGTCATATTATGTATTTTATAGTTTTAATATAATGAAAAATTTGCAGACTTAGGAAAAGGTATCTGAATATTAATGCTTGCAAGTTAATTGATAGTATCCAAAGAGCTTTTCTCGTTATCTCAGAAAACTGAATAATGATGTGATTACTAAAGGTTAATTAAGCAAATACTTGTTAAGTAATTGGAAGGTAATCTATTCCCAATTTAACAGGTCAATCGGGGTATTCAGGAAATATTTTTGCTGACTAACAACTCTATCAAAACAAAAAGATATTTAAATGGTTTTCCTGGTGTAAAACAATAAACATGTATTTGCTCTATTAGGAGTCAATTGTTTGAAAGAACTAGAATGTAGTTCCTTATTCCAGCCGTTTTGATGATTCAAGAGGTTTGATGAAAATTCTAAGCTCTTCTCTTTCAATGTTAACGCAAGTCTTACATTATTGGTTATTTTGGCACTTCACAATAAAAGAAATGATCTGAACAAGGTAATTACGAGAAGGCACAGTGATGCTGAAGTCAGAGAAACATCCCTTTTCTTGTGGGAAGTCACAGTGAATCAAAATCTAACGCACACTAACAATGAAAACATGATTCTCCAAGTACATAGCCATACAAAGAAATTTTAAAATATTTCTATGGGTATAACCTATAAAATTATTCTCATCTGCAAGCAGTGTAACTAACTATAAACTGTCTTCTCCTAACTGCCTCCAGATTACCAAGTGTTTTAAAATCATATCCCTCTTGCTCCTGGTTTCCCGGCAAAAGACGTGATTTCCAGGTAGGAAAATGAGAAGTGCCCAGCAAAGACAGAGGTAAACGGTTTCAGTTACAGTCAAAAGGATCAGCCCCGGGAGTCCCGGGGCTCGTCCCGGGCCCCCGCACAAGGTGGAGAAGTGGACACCGGGCACTTTGTCCGTACCCGGCTTCCTTGGCTCGAGGCCGAGTGACGCGAGTACCGCGGTCCAGGCGGGTCCCGGCACTGTCCGGGGAAGCTCACGGCCCAGGCGGCGCGGCCGGGAAGCGGGCGATCAGTGGCGGCGCGGTGGTCCCCTCCTACGGGAACCGCGCCAGGTCCCAGTCAGAGCCCGGCGGACTCACTATTGTTTTTGGCGAGCACATAAATCCCGACTCCGACCTCCGCGCACCCAGGTTTCCTCCCGGAGGCCATTCGGTTTCCTCTCAGGCCCTATATAGAGGCCCCAGTCCGCGCTGCAGAGGGGCGCGCGTCCGTTCCGGCCTCCCTGACAAGCTCGGATTTGGAGCGCTTCTAGTCCTCCGGCCTCTGCACCCGGAGGCGTCGGAGGTGACCGGGGTGAATTTCTTCCCTCGACCGAGTGGCTGCGCGAAGCGGGTGTAAGCAAGAAGAAGGATCCGCTTCTCCGGGGTTTTCTGGAAGCCAATGGGAGCGCCAGCGCGCGCCTCGCGCCCCGTCGCAGCTCTGGGGAGAAGGGGGAGGGGAGCGAGCCTGCCAGGCGGCCACCGGGATTGGAGCGGGGGCGGGCGGCGCGAGGAGCCGAGGGGTGCGGGCAAGGGAGCCGCGCGTGCGCGTGCGCGGGGGTGTGCGCCCCAGGCCCCCGCCTACTACCCCCGACTCCGCGGTCTCCGCCCCCCTTGAGCTGGTGTGCGGAGCCGGAGTCGGCGGCGGGTGGCGGCGCCTGGAACCTGAAGACCGATTGCCGACCCCCCCGCCCCATCCCAGCCCGGAATGTACTGACTCCCCCCTCTCCTCCCTCTCCGCCCGCTGTAGGAGGGAGGCGCCCCCGAGTCTCCGCTCCCGCGAAGAGAGGCCGCGCGGGCCGGGTCGGGCCGGGCTGGAGCAGCGGCGGTCGCGGGAGCCGAGCCTGCAGCGAAGGACCGGTTGAGGCGTGCAGGAGGGAAGGAGGCAAGGGCTCCGCGGCACAGCCGCCGCCGCTCGCGGGCAAGAGATGGCGGCGGAGCGGGGAGCTCGGCGACTCCTCAGCACCTCCTCCTTTTGGCTCTGTTGCCTGCTGCTGCTCGGGCACTGGGAGCCGGGAGCTGCGGCCGCCAGGAGCGGCTCCCCGCCGCAGTCCCCAGGTAAGCGGTGGGCGCTGGGCGCGGGCCGGGCGGTTACGGGTGGGGGCAGGGGCGCCGTACCGGCACCAGCTGTGGTTGCGGTGTTTTTGTTTAGGATCTAGGAAGAAACGTGCAGGAACTTCTCCACTGGTCTCGGCTTGCTGAAGGGAAAGCGGATCGCTCTGGGTGGGGAATGAAGTAGGCGGGCGGGGGCGCCTCCAGGGTTGGGGCGGCCTTGGAGTGCGTCCGGGGCTACCCGGTCTAGTTCTGCGCTTTGTACCCGAAGGCAGGTTCACCTCTCGCCTCCCTAGCTTCCTTCCCCTCCCCCAGGCTCATCCCACTTGTAAGAGTGGGACATTCTTGTGCTCACACAAGCACCAGTAGAGGCCACTACACACCTCATTAAATAAACAATCGTACGGCCAATTCATTAATTTTCAAGGAAAGGAAGGGGCGGGGGTGGCGGCGGGCAGGGCGGGGGGCGCTTGAACTCCGCCTCCCCTGGCCAGGGATTTCCCGGCCGAAGTCCCTGGGAAGCGCTGGTTTATCTCCAGGGACTACTCGTGCCGGGCCCCAAGGCGGCGGAACAGAAGGTGCCAGGGGGCACAATTACTTCCTCAGAACCAGTGGTGTGATTTAACGATGAGAGCGCCTTGGAAAAGGGTTCAAGTGATTGTATCTTTTAGTATTTCCGTCAGGAAATGCTTCATTCCTGGTGATTACAACTGTATAGCCTAACTGCGCTTAACCTAGGGGTGGTTTAAGCATTGGATTTTACATACTTGTAAGTTGTTTTCAAGTGACACTATTTAAATACATTTGGCCTCAAAAGCCATTTTCAGGGTTTTAACATAGCACAGATGATTGAAATCATCTGCATTTCTATTTACTTAAATAGGCTAATTAACACCAAGTTGCCTGTAAAGACTTACAGTGTGGTTGAGGAACTGGACACACTCAGCAGTTGAAAGGCAAATTAGCATGTAATCTGTTTAAATTGTTTAACCAAGGTGGTGTATCATTAAACTTGACATAACTTTCACCTACTTGCTTGATCTGAAATTTCGCATTTGAAAGTGACATCTTGTTTTCCCCTGATTCATGTGAAAGTTAAAATCACACTGCAATGAACTTGGCTGACAAACGTTCTTTTGATTTTCTTGCAGAGTTTGATATACCTCGTGATTTTTGCCAGCGTTAAAATTTTAAACCTGAAGTACCAGTGGGTATTATTTAAACAGATATGTAAACTAGTGTTTTAGTATCAAACTCGGACTTCTGCATTTGCCTAAACATAGTTTAGAGTACACCTTTTGGTACCAAAATGTAGGTAACTGATCCAGCCCATTCTATTCTTGTGGATGGGCAAAACAAGTTCTCTTTTACTCTTATTTAATTTTATATGTAAAATATGTATATGTTGTTTATCATATTATGTATGTTTTCGGTAACTGGAATTTCTGTTTAAAATTTTGTCAGTAATTTTGAAAGTAAATGCTAGCAATTTTATTACTTAGGATAATAAAAATAATAAGCAGTCTTTCAGGAAGTGGTTGTAACATTTATTCCACCATTAATTCAGTTGATGGGCTTTTATTACATGCTGATGAAGTGCAAGCCATTGCTGAAATGTGCACTCTGCCTTCATGAAGCTTACAGTCTGGTGTGTGGGTAGGAAAGGTAGCCCTTAACTGCTAATTATATAATTAAGTAGTCGTGATAAGCACTGCGGAAGAGAAGAATAGGTTTTGAGAAAGTTTATATTGCAGGGACCTGACTTAATCTGGGTGTCAGTGTGTCTCAAAAGTGAGACCTGAGATGTTATGAGTAGAAATGGGGAGGCTGACAGCTAATTAAAAGTATAGTTGGGTCTAGAACACAGATCTTCTGATTCTTGGACCCAGAGTGTTTTCTACAAACCATCTTGCCTAGTTACAAAAGCTAAAAGAATAACTGCAGTAAGGAGGGGATTGGTCAGTTCCCTGGTCAGTTGCAGAGAGATCAAGGGAATTGAGAACTGAGTAAGTGAACTGAGTAAGCAGCTTATGGAACAAGCTGTCAGTATATCAGATGTCATTTGTCAGTGGTTTTATTTATTTATTTTTGTTGTAGAGGGGTAGACTCAGAAACCTTTCTGTAGGTGGTAGGGGAATGGAGGCATTTGGTAGTAAAAGGAGGAAAATGGAGTGTGGGACAACAGTAAATGAAGTGTTTTTTCAACTCTAGGGTAGACTGTAGACATGAGGAGATGGAGAAGAACAGAAGGGAAGGACTAGTGATAGAAGATAGTCAGCAGTGGTGGAAGGATTTGAAATGATTAGGCACAGATCATTTTAGAAAGGGAAGACTATGTAGGGACCTGGGGAAAGGTGATGAGACCGAGCAGCCTTTGTAATGAGGTCTTTTCTAATCAGAGTGAAGGGGTTAAGGGAATGGTAATGAAGGGAATTGGGATGCAGGAATGGAGAAGGCTAGGAAGGTTAAGAGTTCATTTGAAATCAATCTGAATTTGAAGTAGACTAGATCAGATATTTCCACACTTTCTGCAGCAACATTTTATACCCCAAGAGCAGAATTAGTGAAAAGTTTTAATTTGGTATTGGTTGCTTATGAGTTACAGGAAGTATGTAGACATTTAAAAAAAAACTTTTATTAGAATAACCAAATATCCCATTTATTGGTTAGATTGCAAAAGAGTATTTGGTGAAATGACATTATGGTGTTGAGGCTAGCCATGATCTGGATTGCAGAGGTGTACTGCAGAGGTCATGTAGCTATGCTTTTCATTTAAGGTAAGAATTCTCTTGTCAAGGTCTTATATAAGCACTCTATCTCCTTTCATCAGTTGCTTGATGATATCATTCATTACCTCGCAAGGTACTCTATTTCGGTTTTCAATAACTTCTATTAGTAAACTTTGCTTTATGCAGTACATTTAACTTCAATTTTCACCATCCCCACCCTTCTTGAATTTTTTTTCTTGCCTATTTTGGCATCACCCTATTTCCTGATTCATCCCTGATCAATTTTCACTTGTTTTGCAGGTTTTTCTTTCAGCCCTCTCCCCCATTAAATATTGGTATCTAAAGTTGATGTCATTGCACATTCTGCTAGTCTTCAGTTGCTCCTGGTGAGCTAACAACTCCCCTAGTCCATTCTTTTTCACGTGCCACTCAGTAGCCTCACTGAGTAGTCACCTTACATTACACAACACCAGAGGTAAATTCATCTTTGGTTTTCTTCCATCCTGCTTTCCTCATCCCTTTTCTCTGGACTGTGACAAACCAATTCCTGGCCCTCGGCACTACTGTTTTTTGAATGATTGCATCAATTTGTCTTCCTGTATTACCTGCATTGGGCATCTGTTCACCAGTCAACCCGGGTGAAATCTAGAGGTCATCCTGGACCCTCTCCTTCCCCTCATTCTCATAGCCAGTAGTTCTGTTAGATTTTTAACCTTCTAGATATTTCTTGAATCTGTATCTTTTCGTCAACATTTCCACCAAGACTAACAATATTGGCTCTATAAATTAATCTCTTTATCTCCACAGCTATCCTTTAGGAGTCTGTCCTTCTGGAATGAGCAGTTTTATGTATTTTTCTGAGCATGCCACTCCTACTTATTACAGCCTCTAATTAAGAGTTCCATAGCTTAAGTGTTAGAGCCTACACTTCCTGGTATGGAGATTGTGAGGTCCCTTGTGTTCTTTGCCACTGGCCTTCCCTACCCACAACTTAAAGCCGCACCTCTAGGCACCTCTAATGTGTACCTGGTGTTCCCACTCCAGATCAGCTACAGAGCTTCATGTCTCCATGCTGCTCTTTTCCTATTAATGCCACTCCCCACCTTGTCCACTTCTGGAACTCCTACTCCTGTATTCAGTGAATTTTTCTGTGCTAGCCCAACCCCCAAACAATTAGAGTCCTCATTCTCTGTGTTCCCATAACTTTCTCAATACTTTTCATCTGTGTTACTAATTTTCTTGCCCCCTCTACTAGTCTGAACTTCTTGAGGATTAGAACTTCTCTTACTCACCTTTGTGTGCCTTGCCTAGTGGAGCACAAGCATCTGGCACAGAGTCAATACCCAGTTAACGTTTGTGGGACAAATGTTGAATTGCCTTTGTTTTTTAACCACTGGGCCTTACTGCATATCTCATTCCTTTATATGATGGCCCTTCATGTGTCTGATGATAAAATTTGTGTGTGTGTGTATCACTCACCCCTTTTTTCTAAGTTTATCAACTTTAATTCCTTCAGCCACTCTTTACGTTCCTTTGTTTTCTGACCCATTCATCATGAATTTGGTTATCCTACTTGGCATATGCTGTAACTTTAGTGTTTGTAAGTTTTGACATCTTTGGAAAGATCAGTGTTCTTGCTGAGTTGTCTGTATACAGGGACTTATGCCCTGCTCTGCCTGCCTAGCAGGATGAGGTATAGCAGAGGTCATAGGTTTCCAGGATGAAAGCTCAGAGGAGATAAGAAATGTGATTGCTTTTAGTAAACCATATTAAAATTAATAATGTGATGTGGGATAGTGAAAGAAGACATGATTTGGAAGTGGTGTATTTGAGATATGACTTAGGGTTCTGTACCTTCCCATGTAGTATCTGCTGGGGGTTGTCAGAAGAATGATATGTAAAATTACTTTTAAACTATAAAGTGTAGTACCTATGTAGAATGGTTTTAATGTTTCTTTATGAACTTAAAAATATACTGTAATTCTGCCTGGCTGGTGTGGCTCAGTGGATTGAGCACTGGACTGTGAAGCAAAGGGCCGCTGGTTCAGTTCCCATTTGGGGCACATGCCTGGGTTGCAAGCCAGGTCCCCTGTGAGGGACACACATGAGGCAACCACACACTGATGTTTCTCTCCCTCTCTTTGTCTCTCCCTTCCCCTCTCTCTAAATATACATAGATAAAATATTTTTTAAAATACTATAATTGTATTAATTTTTGAAAGAGTATATGTATTTTTCTGTTGGCTTAATTGATCATTGTTGGTTTCTTCATGAGTTTTCTCTGTGCTAATAAAAATATTAGGGCAACATTATTCTCATTATGTGGGGCTCTATTTATCTATTTAATAGTTTTTATTTTCAAACACTTGGTTTTATTATTGACTTCTGTGTGGTTGGGAGGTATTGCCCATACCATTGGTAAGTGTTTTGGCTTCTAGGTAAAGTTGCATTAGCAATAGGAAAACAGACAAGGGAAGTGACTATATGTTAAGTTCATATTGACTAGTGAGTTAAGTGAGGTGAAGAAGATGTTTTGTGTTTATGATTTCCAAAAGTTGAACTTATCCTGGAACATAAACCACTACAAAATGATACTAAAATATAACCCAAAGTTTGGATTCATTTAGAATGAAAAGAGGTTTTTGACCCAAAACTCATTTAGACCCACTGGTATAATTTCGGTATATTTTTTTTCTAGTTACTGTCAAAGTGGTGCATTAATTTTACTTGGTAATCATGGTGCATTTTAAAAATTATTAAAAATATTTAAATACATGCTTGAAGTAAAACAATATAGAAGTACATAAAGTAAAAAGTTTTATCATGCCTACCAACAATTTTTTTTACCCATAACTAACCACTTTTCATACTTTTCCCTCTGCATTTACATATATATGTATAGTTTTTTTTTTTACACATAAGCAGGATCATACCACTGTTGTTTTTAACTATATATTTTGTATATATAGATTTTCCTATAACCATTATTTAAAATACATGTATAATCTTCCAGTGAATGGATATTAATACTTGCCAATAAAAGTAGTATTTATTGAACACTCGCTGAGCTCCAAGTGCTGTGCCAACCCTTTTACATGCATTCAGTCCCTTACACAACCCTGTGAAGAAGATGGTAATATCCCCCCGTTCTACAGTTGAGGTAACTGAGTCTCAAATAGTAAGTGATTTGCTATAGGTCTCACAGCTCTAAAGTGGAGAAGTTGGCATTTGAATCCAGGTCTTTCCGGGTCCAAAGCCTATGCTTGTTATACTGCATACTGCCTCTGTTCTCCTACTGTGGATGTTGAAGTTCTTTGGTTTTGATATAATGAAGAATGCTGTCGTGAACATCTTCCTGTACGTGGCCTTTTCTATCTATATTTTAGATTCCCACACATGGGATTATTAGTAAAAAGATAATTTTTGTGTGTATGGGGGGGTCCATTTTTTCAAGGTGTTTTCACCTTTAATTGTGCACTTGGATACATAGGCCATTATTTTAAATCCAGGTCCCATAGCTTTTCTGTTTCATCTGCTAACTGAGAGTTAATTAATTATCCAATTAATAGGTAATCTCAAAGTTCCTTTCTGCCTCTGGGTTTCTGTACCTCTTGACATCTATGAAATCTAGTGGTGGGATTTATCTCAGTTAAATGTTCTCTATTCAGTTCTTGTGTCTGAACACTGATCTTTTCTGTTCTTGGATGCAAGAATTACTTTTGTTGTTCTCTGACATTCAAGTGATTGTACATTTTTTTTTTCCTGGTGTAAAGTCGGGTGTGATTGGGAAAATCTTTTTAAGTTGCTTGTAAATGATTGTATGATTTTATGTTATATGTGTAAAAATAGCTTTCTGACTGGTTTCAAGAAATAAAGGTTAAGTGTTAAGCAATTGTGAGATATTTTAAATTGCAGTATTACTTGAAATATTAGTTCTTTATTCTTAGATTTGTAAGGAATGTAAAGCCAGATTGCAGATCTGGCTGAAATGAGTAGAGTTTGATTCTCCTTTCACCTCCTTACATAAAGGAGAGAGGTAGTGGTTTATATAGATTTTATTTTACTGAAATCAGTAGTATTTGTATTCTTGTTAAGAAGTTAACAGTTGGGCAGTTTGAAATTCAGTTTGTATCTTTCCTTTTCCTCTTAAAAAGAACCATGAGAAATAACCTTCTTTAAAGTTGTTTTTTTTGTTTCATTTATTTATTTTGTTATCAGAGAGAGGGGAAGGGAGGGTGAAAGAGAGGGATAGAAACATTGATGTGCAAGAGGTACATCTGGTTGGTTGTCTCTCACACACCTCCGACTGGGGACCTGCCTTGCAACCTGCCAGGAATCAAACCAGTGACCTTTTCATTCTCAGGCTGGCACTGAATCCACTGAGCCACACAAGCTGGGGCTAAAGTTGTTTTATAGTGAGAATTTTTAAATTTAAATTCCCAGTCAGTTGGACAGTTTCTCTGTAGCCAAAACTAAAATTTTAGGTAATTTTGGCTAGCAAACATGTTGTCTTTGCTGATTATGCACAAAGCTATGCACTGTGGAGATACTAAGAACTGGATATGCTTTCTATCTTCAGGGAGTCTTGGTCTAATAGCAGAGATAAGACATGCCCCTAGATAATAGAAAGCTTGAGTTAGAGGGACAAAGTGTCACTACTGCTGTAGGTGGACAAATTCTGGAATCATTATGTTACTGTTAATCAAGCACTAATGCAGCTTTCTCTTACATTATTGGTTGTGTATCTTTAGAGTAATCCTTACTTAGTTTTACCAAGTTAGTAGACTAGAATTCTTGAATTCTCAGAGGGAGTTATTTTTCATTTCCTCTACAAGAAGTGATGACTGGAATGTTTGAATACATGAGAATGCTAATAATGGGACCATCTGGGGGTGCAGCTACCTCCATGTTTTCGGGAGATCCGGAGATCGATTGAACTGGTTTTCAGGATTTATTATTGGTCAGTAATAGCCAGGAAAGCTTACTGAGCAGTCCTGAGCAGAATGAATTTTTAAAATGATACTGCATAGGAACTGAATACAGAATATTTATTTTCAGCTGTAGAGTAAAAAAATCACTAAGATAAATCTTTATACATATGGTCTAATTAGGACAGTGGTATTATAATTTACAATATAGGGATAGAATAATAAATTATAAGTTTTATTTTTATTTACAGCATAACTTTTGATGTAACAACTAAAATTTGAGGATCTTTTTGGTTAATTCATGAAGCTTTTGAAGTTTGCTGTGGGGTTATTTGTTGTTTTAAATGTACATAATTACATATCCAAGGGATTGTGTGGCAATAACTCCTTTAAGAGTAACACTTCGCCTACATAGAACTCAACCATTTTGCACCCTTACCTCCAGATTGTAACTGAAGACTAGGAAATTAAGACATAATTTTTAAAGTCTAAGTGAAATAAGCCAGGCAGTGAAAGACAAATACCATGTGATCTCACCTATAAGTGGAACCTAATCAACAAAACAAGCAAGCAAAGTATAACCAGAGACAGTGAAATGAAGAACAAACTGACAGTGACCAGAGGGGAGGTGGGAGGGGATAATGGGGGGAAAAGGGGGAAGGGTTTTCAGGAACAACTGTGAATGACACATGGACAAACCCAAAGAGGGGTGGGTTTGAGGGTAGGAGGTGGGGATGCCTGGGGGGGTTGGGGGAGGGAATGGCGACAACTGTACTTGAACAACAATACAAAAATGTGAAAAAAGATGTAATTTTCAAAGTCTGTGTATCAAAATAAATAAATTTTTCAGAGTCCCAAAGGTGCTTGTTGAGAGCCTGTGTACCTTCAATTCACAAGCAGTTCTAACAGACTTTGTTATTATCTGATTTTCTAAGCCCATAGCTGATGAGAAGTGGGTAGAAATTTGGGAACAATGCCTAACAACAACAAAGGAATATTTAAAACAAACATAACACAAAGATCTTCCCTTAAACAGACATAATTGTCTCAGCCAGATTGAGGAGTTTCCCTCTCCATCACTGCTAATGGGTATTGCCTGCCCTGGCCCTTTCTTTTGTCCTGCATACTATAAGGTTGCTGTCTGGGATCTTCCCTCAGAAATCCCTGGAGTCTCACCTCACCTCAAATTAGTTTGGATCAGGTTGACACCTGAGGTGAGAGAAAAGGGAATGTGAATAGGCAGGGAGGTGAAGTGGCCTGGCAGGGTTCCTTCTCTGCCAGTCCCCATTCCGTCTAGCCATGGAATTGATCTTTGTTAGCAGCATCTCTAACCCTGATGTGTATGTTTATTTTTAATTTTTTGGTAAAGTTAATTGTTGGTTTGACTTTTAAAAAAATTAAAAACAAAAGTTCAAACAATATGTAAAATAAAAAGTGAGATCATATATGCCAGCTCTCTCCCCAGAGGTAACCACTTTTAATAGCTATGGAGTTTGTTTTGTGTATATAATTAAATATTTACGATATATGATACATATGTAACAAAACTAACCAGTTGGGTCATGCATACTGTTTTCCAACTTGTTTTCAGAAATGTTTTTATGTGAGTACATATAAATTTATCTCAGCTGTTTTGATAACCATATGGTATTTTATAGGTGTATCATAATTTATTCAACCAATTCTCTTTTGATGCTCCCAACATTTTAATTGCAAACATATTCATTGAACCCACTTTTACAAGTGTCTTTGTGTACATGTTTAAGTACACTGTATAATAAGTTTGTGAATATGGAATAGAGGGGTAAAATAGCATGTGTATTAAAATTTTTGGTATTTCCAAATCGTTCTCCAAAAAGCTAGTTTACTCTATCACCAGTGAGTGAGAGTGCCTGTTTCCTCACCCTCTTGCCAACACACTAGTTATTTTAGGCTTCTTAGTCTTTAATAATTTGATAGGTGAAAAAGTATCTTTTTAAATTTTATATTTTAAAATGGAGTTCAGTATCTTTTTTGATTTTTATTGATGGTTTATATTGTTTCTGAGAATCGTCTGTGTCTTTTCTTAATATTGCTACATCCTTTCTTGAATCAATGGCTAATTAATATAAGCAATACGTAATTAAGAATAGGAACAATTAAAACTTTATAACTGCCTGAACTTTCATGGCTGCTTACAGTTTTTAACTTAACAAGAAGTGAGCTGAGGAATTGAGTCAGTTTGCTTATCTGACTTCTAACCACTGCTTGTATTTACTTGATATGGATTCATAAGCTTTCTAACTATTCTATTTTGAAGGAAAAAAGTTACATATTTTATTTATTGATTTGAGTGAAAAATAGGAATTGCAATATATTCTTTCAAGACAGGATGAGCATTTTGGTTTAGAGTGAGTAAGATCAATTAATCAGATAACTTGATTACTATTTTGGCTCAAGGTGCTGAGGAGGTTTAAAGTGGAAAGTGAATTAAGATTGCAGGAGGAAAGACAAGTTTGGGGGCAGGATATGATTTTCATTTGGAATACGTTGAGCCCGTGATGCCTGTGGAACATCTTTATAAAGGTATTACAGAATTAGGGCTCAAATAGGAAATCTGTCCAGACCTTTGGCTAGAAATGTAGGTTTAGAAATTACCTGATCAAGGTGATAGTTCAAGCCATGCAACCAGTTCATATCTCTGAGAAAGGAAAAAGAAAACTTAGGACCAAGACTTGAACATAGACCCGTAGTTAGGTGTCCAAAGGAAGGAAATATTACTCTGTCTGCAGATGGGGAGAGATAAGTACCTAGAATCAGCGCTATGAAAAATAATAAAGTTCATTTCATCTATGCTGTCTTATTCAGAAACATCTGAATAAGTGGGATAGTGCTAAAGTACTGTTGCTTCTTTCCCCTTGCCCCCTGCATGTATGCTGTAGGTTACAGTGCTAGACAGGGAGAGGGAAGGCTTACAAAGACAACTCTGAATAATTCTTTCCTTTAAATAACACACATAATAATTTACCATCCTATTGGGCTGAAGGTAAACAGTGAATGAGGTAATGTGTATCCATGCTTAGAACGGAGCCTGGCTTATCTTAATCACTCATTAAATATAAATTGTTGTTGTTTTCATTACTATTATAAATGAGAAGGAGAAGCTAGCTAAAAATACATGAAAATTAGATAATGCTTATATAATTTGGCTTATATTTTTATATGATGGCTGTGTATAATTATATTGTTAGATGAATGAGCTTATGTTGAGGATTTAGTTTGGAGTATGGAATATTTACTTCAAGTTTCTTAGAAGGGATAGAATATGAGCTGTATTTGAAGGCTTTTTATTTTATTTCTTTTTCAAAATAAACTCCAGGATTTTTCATTTGAAATATGCAATAGAATGGAAATGTTTCTCAGAACACCAAAACACCGGCAGAGTGAAATAGAAAAATCAAGCATTGTGTAAATTTTATTCATTTTTATTTTTTATTGAATTCATTGGGGTGGCATTGGTTAATAAAATTATATAGGTTTCAAGTATACAATTCTATGATGACATCGTCTATATATTGTATTGTGTGTTCACCACCCCATGTCAAGTCTCCTATCACCATTTATCCCTCTTATAGCCTATTGTACCCTCCCCCTACCACCCCTTTCATCTGGTAATCACTGTACTGTTGTCTGTGTCCTTGAGGGTTTTTTTTTTGTTTGTTTTAACCCTTTCACCCTTCTCACCCAGCCCTCAAACGCCCCTACCCCTCTGACAGCTGTTCTCTGTATCTGTGAGTCTGTTTCTGTTTTGTTTGTTAGTTAGTTTATTGTGTTCACTAGATTCTACATATAAGTGAAATCATATGGTACTTCTCTTTGACTGGCTTATTTCACTTAGCATAATGCTTTCCAGGTCAATACATGTTGTTGCAAAGGGTAAGATTTCCTTTTCTATGGTCAAGTAGTATTCCATTATGTAAATGTACCATAGTTGTTTTACCTACTCATTTACTGATGGGCATTTTAATGATGTTAATTCTTCCTGTGCCTGAATGCACTATATACTTCCACTTATTTGTATCATCTTCAGTTTCTTTCTTCAGTATCTTATAATTTTTCAAGTACAGGTTCTTCACATCCTTGGTTAAATTTATTCCTAGGTATTTTATTTTTTGATGTAATTGTAAAGGGGTTTTCTTTGTTTCCTTTCCTAATAGTTCATTATTGTTATATAAAAATGCAAATGATTTTTGGATACTTATTTTGTATCCTGCTACTTTACTGAATTTATTTATCAGTTCTAGTATTTTTTGTTGGAAATTTTAGGGTTCTCTATATACAGTATCATGTCATCTGCAACTAATGACAATTTTACTTTCTCCTCAATTTGGATGCCTTTTACTACTACTTCTGCTGTGGCTAGAACTTCCAGTACTATCTCGAATAATCGAGTGGTAAAAGCAAACATCACTGTCTTGTTCCCCATGTTAGGGGCAATGCTTGTAGTTTTTACCCATTGAGTATGATGCTGGCAGTGGGTTTATCATATATGGCCTTTATTAAGTTGAGGTATGTTTCCTCTATTCCCACTTTGCTGAGAGTTTTTATCAAATAGCTGTTGGATTTTATCAAATGCTTTTTGTGCATCTATTGATATGAAAATGCGATTTTAATCCTTCATTTTGTTTATGTGGTATATCACATTTATTGATTTATGGATTTTGTAACAAACTTGCATCCCTGCAAAAATCTCACTTGATCATGGTGTATGATTTTTTTAATGTGTTGCTGAATTTGGTTTGCTAATTAGTATATGTTCATCAGAGATTTAGGCCTATAATTTTTTTTCTTTGTAGTGTCTTTACCTAATTTTGGAATTAGGATAATGCTGGTCTTGTAAAATGAGCTTGAACTCTCCCACTCACATTAGTTTTTGAAATCGTTTGAGAAAGAAAGGTGTTAGTTCTTTGAATGATTGGCAAAATTCACCTGTGAAGCCATCTTGCCAGGACTTTTTTTTTTTGTTGGAAGTTTGTTGATTACTGCTTCAATTTAACTAGTTTTAATCTGTCTATTCAGATTCTCTGATTCTTCCTGATTCAGCTCTGGAAGATTGTACATTTCTAGCAATTTATCCATTTCTTGCAGATTGTCCAATTTGTTGGCATATAGTTCGTAATATTTTCTTACAGTCCTTTATGTTTCTTTGGTGTCAGTTGTTACTTCTCTTCTTTCTGATTTTATTTGGGCCCTCTTTCTTTTTTTCTTGATGGGTCTGTTTAAAGATTTGTCAACTTTGTTTATCTTTTCTAAGAACCATATTTTGATTTTGTTGATCTTTTGTATTTTTTAAGACTATTTCATTTATTTCTTCTCTGATCTTTATTATTTCCTTTCTTCCACTGTCTTTGGGCTTTGTTATTCTTTTTCAAGTTCCTTTAAGTGTGAAGTTAGTTTATTTGAGATTTCTCATTTGTTGAGGTAGGCCTGTGCTGCTATGAATTTCCCTTTTAGGACTGCTTTTTCTGTGTCCCATAGACTTTGGGGTGTTGTGTTCTCATTTTTATTTGTTTCAAGATATCTTATGATTTTTTCCTTGATCTTACTGCTAACCCATTCATTGTTTAGTAACATGTTATTTAGCCTCCAGTTCTTTGTGTGTTTTTTAGTTTTTTTCTTGTGATTGATTAGTAATTTCATACCATTATGGTCATAGAAGATACTTGATATGATTTCAGTCATCTTTAATTTATTGAGATTTGTTTTGTGTCCTAACATGTGGTCTATCCTAGAAAATGTTTCATGTGTGCTTGAGAAGAATGTATATTGTGCTGCTTTGGAATGCAATGTTCTGTAGATAACAGTTACATTCATCTGATCTAGTGTGTTATTTAAGGCCATTTCCTTGTTGATTTTCTGTGTGGAAGATCTATCCATTGATGTCAGTGGGTTGTTAAAATCCTCAACTATGATGTATTACTGTTGGTCTTTCCCTTTATGTCCATCAAGATTTGCTTTATATATTTATGTGTTCCTATTTGGGTGCATAAATGTTTACAAGGGTTATATCCTCTTGTTGAATTGCTCCCTTTTCATTATTTAGTGTCCTTTATCTCTTAATATAGCCTTTGTTTAAAAGTCAATTTTAACAAATGTACACATTGATATCCTATGTTTTTTCATTTCCATTTTCATGAAATGTCTTTTTTATTTATCCCTTTACTTTTAGTCGGTGTGTATCTTTTGTTCTGAGGTGGGTCTGTGGTAGACATCATGTACGAGGTCCATCCAGATGTTATCCAGCAATGTGATTTGAAAAATTCGAGACATTTATTGAGAAAGATACAAGATACAAGAAATGTTGTGCATAGGACAGTGACACCTCAGTCCCCTTTAAAATAGACACCTTGGGACCTCACACAGTTCTCCCAATCGCCATCAGCTGGCCTGTTGTATTTTTCTGAATCTCATCAAGGGAATGAAATCTCCTCCCTTCAAACGGTGATTTTAGTTTGGGGAAAATCCAGAAGTCTCAGGGTGCCAAATCTGGACTGTTGGGGGAGCAGGGTTGAGCTACATGGGTAATTTGAAGTTTTGCCAAAAAATTCTGAACGAGATGTGATGTATGAGTGGGCACATTGTTGTAATAAAGCTGCTGGTCACCATTTGTCCATAGCTGTGGCCTTCCGAATCATCTGAATAGTTTCCACAGAAGAATGTTAAAGCTTGATGTAAAATTTGATTCAGATTCATTGCTCTACTTGCTCAGTCATTTTGAATGCAATGGCCATACACATGCTCACTCAGTGGTATGTACTACTCCCACTGACTTGTAATTGTTTATACATGTGCATTCCAGTCCACTCTCCTGGGCTGCTAGGTTACATTGATGTCATGCAAACCACTCTTGTTATGTTAACAATGGCTGGACTTTTTCCAGACAGACCTCGTGTGTGTGTGTGTGTGTGTGTGTGTGTGTGTGTGTGTGTGGTTATATACATATGTATTTGTTGTGTGTGTATGTATATATTATATATGACTTTAAGTTTTCCATCTTAGTATTTATTTCTGTTTACTCTGCCTGTTCTGTAATCTTTTCTTGCTTTCTTTTGATTATTTTTAGTGATTCAGTTTTTCTTTTTTTAGCTTACCAGTTATATATTCTTTTACTATTCATTTAGTGATTCCTAAATGCATCTTTGACATTACTTTGACCATTTATTAGACAATGCAGGTCTTTAGAACATGTTAATTACATTTGTTCTTCACTTCCAATTTTTATATTTCTGCTATGTATTTTAGTTCTTGTTATATTTGAGGTCCACAAGACATTATTTTATAAGTCGTTATTTATTTAGGTTTTCTCAGTTGCTCCTCCATTTCTTTCTGTATCTCTGAGTTTCTGTTTGAGATTGGTCATTTTCTTCTGTCTGGAGCGTATCCTTTAGTATTTAGTTACATTTGCTGGAGGTGAATTCAATTATTGTCTGTCTGAAAACACCTTCAATTTCAGTTATTTTTTTGGCTGGATGTAGAATTCCAGATAGACAAGGCAGTTTTTTCTTTAGGCCCTTTAAGTATGTCATTTCATTGTCTGCTGAACTCTATCATTTCTGATGAGAAGTCAGCTGTACATTTTGTTTTTCCTCTTTGCAGAAAATGTGCTTTCCTCCCCCTTTTCCCCACTGGCCACTTTTCAGTGTATTCCTTATCTTTTTCAGAAATCTGACTGTGATGTGCCTAGCTGTGATGTTCTTTTTACTTACCTGCTTGTTGAGCTTCTTGTATCTGTGGGGTAATTACTTCCATCAGTTTTGGCAAGTTCTTGTCCATTATCTCTTCAAATAGTTCTTTTTTCACATTGGAACTTAGTTCACTTAGGTTTCTTTGATCCTCATTACTCTCTCTGCTGGATTCAGAAGAACTGTATCTGCCCTGTTTTGGTTGTTAGGGAAAAAGCAACAGTCTGTTGTGACTTTAAACATTCTAAACAGAGGCAACACTCCATTTAATGATTTTCAAATTTCATTTATTTTATTTTTCAGTTCTAGATTTTTAATTCTGTTTTATTTTATAGTTTTTAGGCCTCTAATGAAATTCCCTATCTTGTGTCTTTATTCTTTAAACCCATTTCATAGTATGTGTTCCTCTGAGGTTTGCTTTTGTGTCTGTTATTTCTCCTGATTTGGGTTTTTTCTTTTTTTTTTTTTAAGATTTATTTACTTATTTTTAGACAGAGGGTAAGGGAAGGAGAAAGAGAGGGAGAGAAACATCACTGTGTGGTTGGTTGCCTTTCACATGCCCCCTACGGGGTACCTGGCCTGCACCCCAGGCATGTGCCCTGACTGGGAGTAGAACTGGCGACCCTTTGATTCACAGGCCAACACTCAATCCACTGAGCCACACCAGCCAGGGTAGGGGGTTTTCTTTTCATGTGCTTATTTATTTGTGATTGAATGCCAGGTATGTGTATGAAAAATTACGGTGATAATCTGAATTGATACTATCTTCTCCCAGAAAGGATTTACCTTTGCTTCTCTTCTGGTATGTTGTTATTCTAGAGTCACTAACGATCCCAGATCACTTTAATGCATTCAGGAATTGAGATGATTTAAAATTGCCCTTCAGGCCCTATGAACTAAAATGTTTTGCATTTACCTTTACTTCTTGCAAGTAGCCCTTTGAGGTTCTAATTCACAGTTTAAGGGCTTTTCCCTCCTCTTTGGCATGCCATTACTCCAATTATTGACCTTTGAACCTGTCAGAAGCTATGCTCATCATCTTAGCCTTTTTAGCAGTAGTGGCCTTTAGAATCTGCAGATACTTTTAGGCAAAAGCAGCTCTAATACCCGAATTGTCTCTAGATATTTTTCATTTTCTGGATCTCGGTCCCTTAATTTCTATATTGATCACCCTTGTACTTACCTTTTGTACTTCTCTACTTTCTTTAGTTCTTAGTGGAAGAGTGGTCTGAACCACCCATTCTGTCATTCCTGGAAGGTTGAACTCTCCAAATGCCCCTTTCATCTTTGCTCTTATTTGTATTCTGTGAGAAATTTTCAAGCTCGTCTGGTTTTTCATTGTGTAGTCTGCGATTTACTGCCCCTATTGTTTCTTTGAAAAATTATTCAGTTGTTTTATGGCTGAAAGCATTTGAAGAGTTTCCTGATTTCATATTGTTCTCTATTCATACACATGGTGTTCTCTCAAGTTTTTTTTTCAGGATTTCTACAGTTGAGATTTCTGCAGTTGGGAATTCTAATGATATTTTAAAGCTGTTCTCTCTCTCTCTTAGTAAATGTTCCAGGGGGAAAATTTATTTCAATTGAAAAAACAATCCTTTAGCCTCAGGGTCTTTAAGTATCTATTGGTGCAGTCGTTGAGGTGACGGGATGGTATCTGTGTGCTCAGCATTGTTGGTTGAGATAGGCTCTTTTGAACTTCTGTGTGTTACTGTTCTAATGTTTCAGGTCTAGATGGAAGGATGGAAACTTTTAGATTTGCTGTGAAGCAGGGAGGTTTGCTGCCAAAGCATTTATTTTCAGTGCTGAAATTACAAATTTTCAATTCAGTTGCTGGCAGGTGGTTGTGGAGCTAGAGTAGCAGCCTCTTTTCTTTTTGCTCCTTGTCTCTACACTCTACTTTGCACATTATCTGCAGCGTTTAATGCTTCAGCCAGATGTTTTACAGCCTTTTTTTTCTTGGATCCACAGACAGCTGGCACTCAACTGTGATTTTCAGGGGCTACATGTTTTTTTTACCCAGGTATTTTTTTAATTCCATTGATTGTTTCAGTGGATATTGGGGTGGAATATTGGGTGAGTGTTAGTTAAATTTGTGAGCTCAGTTTTGTCATCTTGAACTGATTAATCTACACTGTGTGTCTTCTCTTTTTCAATTGGTTTAGTTTTATTATTTTCTTTTTATTTTTATGTACATATAGATTATAATTAAGCAATCACTGAAGGACTCTAATAGGCTAATTAACTCTTGCCTGATAGTATGTCTTTCATAGAATGGGGCTTTTTAAAAATTTCTTTTTATTATTTTCATTTTATTCCACAGACATTTTTGTGAATACTGACTGTGTTTTCAGGACTGTGCTAGGTTTGGGGATTACAGACAGGTGCAAGTCTCTTAATCTCAGAGATACCGTTCTCTGAGGCTGAGAAACTTTTTTTTAGAGAACAAAAACACCTATGTTCATTTAAGATTCTGTTTTTTTAACTAATTAGTTACACTGTTGAATATAAGTGAATATTTACAAAGATGTTAATAGTAGTTTTTATATATGTAGAAAATAATGTTCCAGTTAAAACCTTATTTTTTTTTCAAATTACTTATTTATTTTTAGAGACAGGGGAAGGGAGGGAGAGAGGGAGAGAAATATCAGTGTGTGGTTGCCTCTTGCGTGACCCCTACTGGGGACCTGGCCTGCAGTGCAGGCATGGGCCCCGACTGGGAATCGAACTGGCGACTCTTTGGTTCTGCCACACCAGCCAGGGCAAAGCCTTATTTATAATTTTGGTTGTGTTATTCTTTTTTTTTATGTAGTAAATTTCAGTTTATCCTGTGTCCAGGTGATCATATCAAATAATAAGGGATTATGTTTATTTATATATGTATACACATATGTATATGATTGTATTTATTCATTTGTTCCATATATATATATATATATATATATATATATATATACATATATATATATATATATACATACACACACACATAATGTAGGATGGCATGGCTTTTTTTTTTTTTAAATAAAGAATTCAGAGTTTACTAAGGTAGGTAGGATATGAAGTAGAAAAGTGGAAGTATTATGTGTTCATTATGAAACTTCCTACTTAAGGAAAGAATTAGGAATCTGCTTCAGCCTTAACTCTAGAGCAACAGTCCCCAGCCTTTTGACACCAGGGACTGGGTTTTGTGGAAGACAGTTTTTCCATGGCCCCAGGTTGGGGGATGTTTTGGGATAATTCATTACATTCAAGCTCACCTCTAGCTGCACAGCTCGGGTCCTAACCAGACCTTGACCAGTACCAGTCCACGGCCAGAGGTTGGGGACCCCTTGCTCTCGAGTTCTCTAGTCTGGAACTCATGCTTTGGGTGAAGTTTGACAGATTGGATATAGTAGAAGTAATTAGGAAAAGCAGGCCAAAGGGTGGGTTGGAAAAGAATATGGCTAGCTTCATTATGCTTCTTTGGGAAGAACAAGGGTATTTCTGTCATAGATATAGACTATACTGTAAGGAGAGTTGGCTACCTTCCTTTTACATCCAACAAGAATAGTACAATGTAGGGAAAGCTATTACATTGGGTTTTCCTGACCAGTACTCTGTCATAATATAAGTTAACTTTCTTCATATCTTGTTCATCTTAGGTTAAATGCATTATTTATTTATGTAATGTTGTAAACTTGATATGATAAAGTTCACTTGCTGCCGGGTTTCCAGTTTTCAGTGCAGTGGCTTTCACACTTGTTCAGGTATTAGAACATCTGGAAGTAGTGGTATGCTTTGTGAGATATTGTGAACTATTAATATCTTTAGTTTCATTAAGCAATGAAGTATGACTTTACAAGCTGTACATATGACTTATATGAATGTAATTTAACTCAGTAGTTCAATTTAAGAAATATTTAATGAGCATTTGTTTTGTATCATAACATAGGATGATTTTGTGATGAAAATTAATGATGGAAGAGTTTTTGTTTTTCAAACCTTAGTAATTTATAGTATCTTTTAAGATTAGTGAGATATTTTCAGGGGCTTGGTTGCTTTAGCCAGTGGCAGCATGCCTAAATGACTTATAAAGTACATCATCACACCCCTACAGAGATAAAAATTGGTTGTTTGGGACCCTGGGAATCTGCATTTTAAGAAACATTTTATTCACAAAAGCTGAGAAATGCTTTGTACATGTTGACTATAAAAATATCAGAATATTGCATCTGAATTTAAAAGGAATAGTGTTTTTGAATGAACTTCCTCTCCAAGGTAAAATATAATGGATATGATTGGGTAGTTACTATTTACTCACTTGTGTACAAGGAATGACTTTTTATAGCTATGATCACTTAGAATATTGAGAAGAATTGCCACTTCTCTGAAAGTCTTCTAGTTGTTTTTCCATGGAAATAATCACATTATCTCTAATGGCTTTTAATGACTTTTCAACTATGAAATGTCATTAGGATTTGGACTGTATTCCATTAATCTAATTTGGAAGATTCAGAGTTACAATATATTTTAAAATTAGTTTTGCTTTATTAACTGCTTCAACTTTTGGAAGCAGGAATATAAATAAAAAGTTAAGCAAAAGTCTTATGTATATAAAATTTTAAAAATCTTTTTCCAAGACAGTGAATTTCAGACTAATTCCTTCAGTAAACTTTTTGAGTACATGCCAGGCTTTATGTTAAGCCCATGAGGATGATTAAAACTTAAATCCCGTCCTGGTAAAGTTCATACTCTGGTGGGAATGTTTTGGGAAAGAATATATAGAAACAAGTAATTTGTGCTTTGCCTAACTTTAAAGAATTGGAAATGTCAGTAAAAGACAGTTAAATAATCTTACCAGTATAACGCATGCAAGAAAATAGTGTGTGTGCATCATTGGAGGAGGCAGCAGTGGTGGTGTTGTCTCACCGGTGGTAGGCTATGGCAGTGGTCCAGGCAGTCTACAGTGATGACTTGGACTAGGATGGTGGAGGTGGAAAGAGTGTATAGAAGGGGTAGATATTAGTTGATAAAATAGAACTGGGTGATGGATTGGGTATGGAGATGTCAAAGATGATTCCCTAAGGTTCTTTGGGGTTTATATAGCAATGGGGATGGTAGTATCTTTTTTGGTGAAAGAAGTGTTTGGAGGGCAAGAAGAGCATGGGTTTGATTTTGAACATAATGAATTTTATATGTGTTTGAGTTATCCAGGAGGCAGGTGGTTACAATCTGAAGAGTAGTGGAAGATACAGACTCCTGATTTGTGAGATGTGTGCTTATAGTGCGGTTGAGTTGAGAAGGATGCACTGCTGTCACAGGACAGAGGACCGAGAGCAGTAGGAGGGTGACCAGGAGAGGGCTATATCAGAGGTAAAGATGGGAGCATCAGATTTTGCTGGCTGATTAAGTATTGTGAGGAGTAGAGAATGTCTTTTGCATTTAGCCACCCATAAGTCATTGGTGACCTTGCTAGGAGCATTAAGTGGAATTTGGAAGCAGGTTGAGGGACAGGTGGGAAGGGAGGAAATTAACACTGGAAAGTTCCAGAAATTTAGCTGTGAACGGAGATGACTGAATGTAGAAGTTCAGATCTAGTAAGAATGGTGTGTGTGTGTGTGTGTGTGTGTGTGCACGCCCGCGTGCGTGCGCACACGCGCTTAATGGTCAAGATGAACACATTTAAAAGGTAATGGGAGACTATTTGAGATGAGTAGTTTGAATATACAAAAGGAATGAAATAATCAGTAGTGTAAGGTTTCTGGGAAGGTTGGGGAAATGAAGGGTTGATTCTGAGCACAAGTAGAAATATTTGGATTAGATTAGAGAGGAGAAGAGGCCAGGCTGCTCTTTAACTGGAGGGAAAGCGCTTAAGAGTAGATGAATATTCAAGGAAGGAAATAACCGAGATCAGAGCAGAATTAAATGACATAGAGACTAAAAGCACAATTCTAAGGATTAATGAATCCAGGAGCTGGCTTTTTGAAAAGATAAACAAAATTGACAAGCCTTTAAGCAGGCTCATCAAGAAAAAAAGAGAGAAGACCCAAATAAACACAATCAGAAATGAAAGAGACTACAACTGATACTACAGAAATACAAAGGATTGCAAGAAATTACTACGAAGAACTGTATGCCAAGATATTTGAAAACCTAGGTGAAATGGACAAATTTCTAGAAAAATATAATCTTCCAAAACTCAGTGAAGAAGCAGAAAGCTTGAACAAACCGATAACAGCAGATGAAATTGAAGCAGTAATCAAAAAACTCCCAACACACAAAAGCCCAGGACCAGATGGTTTCACAGGAGAATTCTATAAAGCATTTAAGGAAGAGATAACCCCTATCCTTCACAGACTATTCCAAAAAATCCAAAAAGATGGAAGACTCCCAAACTCTTTTTATGAAGCCAGCATCATCTTAATCCCAAAACCAGATAAAGACACAATAAAGAAAGAAAACTTCAGGCCAATATCACTGATGAACATAGATGCTAAAATCCTCAACAAAATATTCGCAAACTGTATCCAAAAATACATTTAAAAGATCATACAACATGACCAAGTGGGACTCATCCCAGGGATACAAGGATGGTACAATATTTGCAAGTCAGTAACTGTAATACATCACATAAACAAAAGCAAAGACAAAATCACATGATCATATTAATAGATGCAGAAAAAGCATTTGATAAGGTACAGCACCCATTTATGATAAAAACACTCGGCAAAGTGGGAATAGAGGGAGCATTCCTCAACATAATAAAAGTCATATATGAGAGACTTACAGCCAACATCATACTCAGTGGGCAAAAACTAAAATCTTTTCCACTAAGATCAGGAACAAGAAAAGGTTGTCCACTCTCACCATTTCTATTCAATATATTATTGGAAGTTTTAGCCACAGTGATCAGACAAGAAAAGGAAATAAAAGACATACAAATTGGAAAGGAGGAAACAAAACTGTCACTGTTTGCAGATGACATGATAGTGTACATAGAAAATCCTATAGCCTCGGCCAAAAAACTGCTTGACCTAATAAATGAATTTGGCAAAACAGCAGGATAAAAGTCAATATCCAGAAATCAAAGGCATTTCTGTACACCAACAATGAAACAGCAGAAGCAGAAATCAAGAAGAAAAATCCCATTTGATATGGCAAAAAGAAAAATAAAATATCTAGGAATAAACCTAACCAAAGAGGTAAAAGACCTGTATTCAGAAAACTATACAACAACTGAAGAAATCAAGGAAGACACAAATAAATGGAAACATATACTGTGTTCATGGATTTGAAGAATTAACATAATCAAAATGTCCATACTACCCAAAGCAATTTACACATTCAATGCAATACCTATTAAAGTACCAGTGGCATATAGAACAAACACTTCAAAAATTTCTGTGGAACCATAAGCGACCCCAAATAGCTGCTGCAATTTTGAGAAGAGTAAAGTAGGAGGGATCACAATACCTGATACCAAACTGTATTACAAGGCCACTGTAATCAAAATAGCCTGGTACTGGCATAAAAACAGGCACATAGACTGATGGAACAGAACAGAGAGCCCAGAAATAAACCCAAGTCTCTACTGTCAATTAATACTTGACAGAGGGGATAGCAACATTAAATAGAGTAAAAATAGCCTCTTCATCAAATGGTGTTGGGAGAACTGGACAGCTATGTGCAAAAAAATGAAACTCAAGCACCAACTTACACCTTACACAAAAATAAATTCAAGGTGGATAAAAGATTTAAATATAAGCCATGTCACTTATTAAAGTCCTAGAGGAGAGCATCAGCAGGAAAATCTCAGATATTTCACACAGCAACATTTTTACTGATATGTCTCCTAGGGCAAGGGACATAAAGGAAAGAATAAACAAATGGGATCTTATCAAAATAAAAAGCTTCTGCACAGCAAAAGAAAACAGTATTAAAATAAAAAGAGAACCAACTGTATGGGAAAACATATTTGCCAATGATACCTCAGACAAAGGTTTAATCTCCAAAATATATAAAGAACTTACACGACTCCACTCTAAGAAGACAAACAACCCAATTAAAAAATGGGCAAAGGACTTGAACAGACACTTCTCCAAAGAGGACACACAGAGGATCCAGACACACATGAAAAGATACTCAATATTGCTAGCTATCAGAGAGATGCAAATTAAAACCACAATGAGATACCACTTCACGCAAGTGAGAATAGAATGGTCATCATAAACAAAGCAACAAACAAGTGTTGGAGAGGTTGTGGAGGAAAGGGAACCCTAGTGCACTGTTGGTGGGATTGCAGACTGGTACAACCACTATGGAAAACAGTATGGAATTTTCTCAGAAAACTAAAAATGGATCTGCTTTTTCACCCAGCAATTTCACTGCTGGGATTATATCCCAAGAACCCTGAAACACCAGTCCAAAAGAAGCTGTGCACCCCAATGTTCATAGCAGCACAATTTACAATAGCCAAGTGCTGGGAGCAACCTAGGTGCCCATCAGTAAATGAGTGGATCAAAAAACTATGGTACATTTACACAATGGAATTCTATGCAGTAGAAAGAAAGAAGGAGCTCCTACCCTTTGCAACATCATGGATGGAGCTGGAAAGCATTATGCTAAGCGAAATAAGCCAGGCGGTGAAAGACAAATACCATATGATCTCACCTTTAACAGGAACCTAATCAACAAAACAAACAAGCAAAATATAACCTAAGACACTGAAATAGAGAACAGGCTGACAGTGACCAGAGGGGAGGGAAGAGGGAATTTCAGGGGAAAAGGGGAAGGGTATACAGGAACAAATATAAAGGCCCCATGGACGAAAACTAGAGGGGGTAGAAATGGGAGGGAGGTGGGGAGGGCTGGGTGGGTGGGCTGGGATGGGAGTAAAGGACAGAAAACTGTACTTGAACAATGATTAAAATAAATTAAAAAAAAGAATATTTACCTATTCTTTTTTTAAACTTTTTTTATTGTTGTTCGAGTACAATTGTCTTCACTTTCCCCTTATCACTTCCCCCCCAACCCCAGCTGTCCCCACCTCCCTCCCCGATTCCATCCCCGCTTTGGTTTTTTGTCCATGGGGCTTTTATGCTTGCTCCTGTATACCCTTTTCCCTTTACCCCCATTATCCCCTCTCAACACCCCTCTGGTTACTATCAGTTTGTTCGTTATTTCAGTGTGTCTGGTTCTATTTTGCTTGCTTATTTGTTTTGTTGATTACGTTCCACTTATAGGTGAGATCATATGGTATTTGTCTTTCACCGCCTGGCTTATTTCGCTTAGCATAATGCTCTCTAGGTCCATCAAGTGAATATTCTTAATAAGGAAGTGAGGGCTGTGCATGAATAGTTCACGGGAGAGTTGGGGAGTGAGTTGACTGGAGAGATAGGATTATCAGTACTTTTTAAAAGTTCTAGTATGAGAATATACCATACAAGAAGATTTAACAAGATAGGAAATTCTGTGGGGGCAGCATTTTTTTTAAGTCCTAATCCAAGGATATGTTTATTGATTTTAGAGAGAGGAAGGGGGTGAGAGAGAGAGAGAAACATCTGTGTGAAAGAGAAACATTGACTGCCTTCTGTACAAGCCCCAACAGGCGACCTAACTGGCAGCCTTTTTGTGTACGGGATGATGCTTCAACTAACTGAGCCACCCGGCCAGGGTGGGATAACATTGTTTTCTATTCTATGCCTTGTTCCCCAGGCAGGGGCATCCATGAGTATGTTGGAAATAGATTCTCGGTAAATATTTACTGTAAATTAAAATCTTAAGTGAAAAATGCATAAACAGTAACTCTTGAGTGACTTAAATTTTGTAGCTAATGATAGAATTAATAAATGAAGGAAGCCTCTACTATAACATTGTTTAATTTACCATTTCAACAAATTTCTCCCTGCAGCCTACTAAACTTTTCTCTTTAATTAAGTACCTGATTTACACAGCAGATTTTGCTCATTTTGAGGATGCAGTCCATGTGTAAACAGATAAAGGTAACAGCTCAGGCATAGTTAAAATACATTGTAAATGCAGTCAGAATTTCACCTCTGGGTAATTCATTTTAGACATCTATCTCTAAAAATTTGTTGTGTCTGACTTTTCATAACTAATTCCCTTCAGAAGCTAATTATGTAGTTCAGTTGTCTCAAGATTAGGCCACCCCCTTGTTTCTGACTCACTTCTAACCTGCCCCTCTGTTTGGCTACTTTGTTACGCTAAGCCAGTGATTTCAACTTTTTTCATCTCATGGGATACATAAACTAATGAAATTATGTGGCATGTCAAAAATAGATCATATTTTTTGCCAATCTGACAAAAAAATAGGTATAATTTTGTCATTCACACCAGATGGCTATTGCTATGTTGGCTGTTGTCATTTTTATATTTAACAATCTAAAGGAAAAGAGGTCAGTGTGCCTGACTGAATAGTCAGGTATTGCATATTTTAAAAATTCTTGCAGCACAACAGTTGAAAATCACTGTTCTAAGCTCATGAGTAAAAGGAGAAGAAAAGCAGAGAATGTAGATAAAGTAATAGCTAAAATGAAGGGCTTTTTTGCTTCTTAGGTGTGTGTGTGAGTATGTGCCCACACACCCACACGCCTTGTTTGTGTGGTTCATTGGAAGCTGTCAGAAGTGACTACCATAATGAAGTGGGTTTTCAGTGTGTGAGAAAGCCTGTTATTTAGATTATGGAGACAATTAGTTCCAGGCAGATAGAATTATTATTGTGTTTTTTATGTTTGAAGTAGTATATGGACCTTTTTTGGCAAGGGGGTATCCTTTTTCTCTGTATCCATCTTCACACTACTTCTCAGTGTGACTTCTCCTTTCTGTCGGCCAGCTTCCTCCGCCTTGTCCCTGCTTACACTGATTGCTTTGCAAACATATGAATGCTGGCATCTGGTGACGAAGGTCAGGCAGGGCACAGAAGCCAGATGGAGAGATTCAAATTATGATCACTAGACCATGCCCCTCTTGGATAGTGACCATAACTTTTATCTCTGTATCCCCAGGGTGTAATGTAATAGCTGGCATATAATATGTCCACAGAAATACTTTATTTTTGAATGAAAGACTATTTCAAAAGTACAGAGTTGTAGGATGAGTCATTTAATTTGTCCTTCTGCTTTTATTTTTTTTATTTTTTTAAATATATTTTATTGATTATGCTATTACAGTTGTCCCATTTCCCCCTTCACTCCCCTCCACCCTGTACCCCCTCTCCCACCCACGTTCCCCCCCTTTAGTTCATGTCCATGTGTCATACTTGTGAGTTCTTTAGCTTCTACATTTCCCGTACTATTCTTGCCCTCCCCCTATTTTCAACCTACATTCTATGCTACTTATTCTCTATACCTTTTCCCCCCCTCTCCTCCTCCCACCCCCCCCCCTGCTGCTAGCCCTCCATGTGCCCTCCATTTCTGTGGCTCTGTTCCTGTTCTAGTTGTTTACTTAGTTTCTTTTGGTTTTGCTTTAGGTGTGGTTGTTAATAATTGTGAGTTTGCTGTCCTTTTACTATACATGTCTTTTTCTTTATCTTCTTTTCTTAGATAAGTCCCTTTAACATTTCATAAAATAAGGGCTTGGTGATGATGAACTCCTTTAATTTGACCTTATCTGAAAAGCACTTTATCTTCCCTTCCATTCTAAATGAGAGCTTTGCTGGATAGAGCAATCTGGGATGTAGGTCCTTGTCTTTCATGACTTGGAATATTTCTTTCCAGCCCCTTCTTGCCTGTAAGGTCTCTTTGGAGAAATCAGCTGACAGTCTGATGGGAACTCCTTTGTAGGTGAGTGTCCCCTTATCTCTTGCTGCTTCTAGGATTCTCTCCTTCGTTTTTACTTTGGCTAATGTAATTATGATGTGCCTTGGTGTGTTTCTTCTTGGGTCCAACTTCTTGGGGGCTCTCTGAGCTTCTTGGATTTCTTGGAAGACTGTTCCCTTTGCCAGATTGGGGAAGTTCTCCTTTATTATTTGTTCAAATAATTTTTCCACTTGTTGTTCCTCCCCTTCTGGTACCCCTATAATTCGGATGTTGGAACGTTTAAAGGTGTCCTGGATGCTCTTAAGTTTTTCCTCGATTTTTTTAATTCGTATTTCACCATGCTTTCCTGCTTGGTTGATTCTATCTTCCTTCTGGCCCACTGTATTGTTTTGAGACTCAGATTCCTTCCTTTCACTATTGGCTCTCCTCCGCGTATCTTCCTGCATCTCTTTTATGGTAACCTGCATCCTTTCATGTAATTTGCACCCAAAATCAACCAATTCCGTGAGCTTTCTGATCACCAGTGTTTTGAACTGTGCATCTGATAGATTGGCTATTTCTTGGTCGCTCAAAAGGATGAGTCCTGGGGGACTGATCTGTTCTGCTGGAAACATGTCTTATGTCTTCCCCTGTCTCTCCTATTTATTTATTTATTTATTTATTTATTTATTTATTTATTTATTTTCCGGTCTGGTCGCTCTTGTTACAGTGGGGGGCAGAGCCTTAGTTGTTCACCGGGGCTGGGCACCCCAGTCGCTAGATTGTGACGTTATATGTGGGGGCGGGGGCGGGATCGGGGACGGGAGGGAACAATGGCGGCAGTTCGGTTCTCCTGGGCTCAGACACTTCCCTGGGATCCTGGGCTGCAAGCTCTGCCCTGGTCCACAATCGCTGCCTCACTGGTTTCCCCAGCTGCTGCTTGCGTACTCAGGGATCACCGCTGCGTTCTTGCGCCCGGGATGGCTGTGGCGCCGATTTTGCGCCAAATTTCCCCCGACCTCTGCGCGCCACCGACCCGCGCCAGCCCCGCGCCCTCCTGGTTCGTCGTCCCCTACCAGTCTGGATGTATGGGTCTACTTCAACTTCTTGGCTGTCCGACTTCCATTCAGATAAATCCTCTGACAGTTCTGAGTGATATTATGTTTGTAAATTATTGTTGTTCTATTCTTGGTTGTGCGCGGAGGTACGGTGGGTCCACCTATTCCTCCATGTTGCTGGAAGTCCTGTCCTTCTGCTTTTATAGGTGATAAAATGAGGCTTAGGTTCAGTAGCAGCTATTAATGTTCCTGTGACGTGGCTAGTTATACTTGAAACCATACACAGAGATAAGTGAATGTAATACATACTTCCAGCTTTGTAGGAACCTCAAGTCAGATAGAAAGTCAGGTAACCATTTATCTGGCAGAGTTGTTTTCTTTTGGTCGGGGTGGGGGAGGATGTGGTGGTATTCTTTTGTTTTGGGTGCTGTTGTTTGCTGCATAGTGTGTTACATGGTGGGTACAGAGCTGCATAGTAGTAGCTTTTGCCCTTAAGGAACTTGTCTAACGTAACATGACACAACATACCATCAGTATGTCTCAAAGCAGTATACAATTAATGTCAAATGAGTGGTATACCCTGATACATGCCAACTTCATAAAATGAAAAAATGCTAATGATCCATCATCAGGAAGACATGCATTTTCAGCTGCTCTTCTAGAAGTGGGAACAAATTTGAGTTGGGAGAACTCTGTGTCTAGAAGTACATGTTGATGGTTATTGTTCACTTAATAGTGACAATGGAAGGATGTTTCTCAGTGTAAACTCCATGTGGAGATGGAGCCAGTTGATGGCTTATTTTGTGTCACCAACTTAGGTGACACATTCAGGCATTTAATATGCCTTGTCACCAGCTTAGGAATTTAGACCATTTAATTAAGTTGAATAGTGCTGGACTATTGTAAAATAATTGTATCCGCATATGTGTGCATCATGTCTGAGAATTGACACATCCTAGAATTTTTTTTTAACTGGAAGGGGACCTCTAATATCTGCTTTCTCTCCTCCCATCCTTACTCTCTGATCCAGAGAGGTTGTATCACTTAATTCGGTTGCATGCTGTGTCTAGCACTGCGGCCCTTTATCTTGTAAGTTGTAGGTTATTTTTCTCTCTGTTGAATTTTCTTTCTTGATAAATTTAACAAAAAGTCTCCAGGTGTAAAGTGAATGTCTCATATCTGTACCAATTTGGGGAATAGTTGAGTGTGGAAGAAGTGGCAGACTTCCAGTGGGAAATGGTGTATAATGTTGCTTCCTTTACAGAGAACCAGGAACTTCTGTCTTTTGACCACTTGGGGGTTGTGCTGGTATGACTTTGCTTGCCAATGGCCATGATGAATATTTCTTTCATTATCAGTAGCGACAGGGGAGTATGAGTAGATCCTGTGATATATCTAGATACAAGAAGATGAGAAGAAAATGACATTTAGCACGTAAGTTACCCTGCTCTCAAAGTGTTTGTAATCTAGTTGAGAGATACTGCCTTCAAGAGGTTCATAGTCTGGTTGGGGGTTAAAGGACCTAATGAAGCTAATTAACAGTCCCATCTATCTTGTCCGTTGTGCTAAATGAATGCTCATGACTCTTTCTCTAGTGTCTAGAACAGGTACAGAGTTGATTTTTAGTAAGTATTGGTTGTGTGGGTAAATAGAAGGTACTGACATTAAACATGGGGGCTTCTAAAGGCTCTGGGAGTGGGAGAAGGCCTAGGATCAGGCACAAAAGGTAAGTAATTTCATTGTCTGATTTCGTGTTTTTAATGCCTTCTGATCTCAGCCTTTATCCCACTGCAACTTCAAATCCTGACTTCTCTTAACTTTTATTTTGCCACAGTTTGGCCTTAACACTTTCTTTCTTCTCTTCCCAAGTGATTGCTGCTTATCCCTGAGGATTTAGAAGGATCCTGTTTTGGTTTATAAGGGGACTATTTTCTTAGGTCCTGGTTCCCACTTCCCTTGAAGATGAGGTGAGGCACTACCTGGGAAAGACCTGAGCGTTAAGAAAAAGTTGAGAGACATCCTCTATGATTATTAAGAGGAAACTTTTGTGGGATAGGTGATATAATAACATTTCAGTATGTCATAACTACATGGTAATTGACTGCATTTTAAAACACAAATTAAACTAGTTGTGTTCTCCACCTTGCCCAGTTTTGGCAGTTATAAAGGCCTGTTTCACAGAGAAGAACACATAAACAAGTAAGTACAAGGAAGCTTGTGTGACCGAAGTTCTGCTGTATAGATCAGCAACTTTCTCTGATTTAAGATGTAGTTTTTGGCAACTTTAAATAGTTTGTGTTCTCTGAGGGGAAGTCCAATCTATTTAACTGTGCTTAGTGAAAAAATAATTGTGATTTTTTAATGGGAAACAGACTCTCAGACTCATTCACTCATTCAATAAGCATTTATTGAGTAGCTATCATGTGTGAAGCATTGTGCTAGGTACTGAAAGATAGGAAGATAAGAGTTATTTGAATAAAGGGCATATCGTGCATAAAAATAATCATCATGCTGTGCAGAAAGTGATGTCTGTTGTAAAAAGAGGGCAGACAGTGTGCTTTGGCAGCTCTAAAAATGGAGCCGTTACCTTGCAGACACAGTAACTCAGTCAGGGTGAGCTCTTGTGCAGGAGGTTGGCTGAATAGAGTGTGAACCTGTGGAGATGGGTAGGGGGAGAGGAAACAGTGAGTGAGCGTCTGTGAATAGGAAAGCATCGGTAATATGGGTAATAGAAAGTAATTTACTTTGAGGTTAATGTGGAGTGGCCCAAGATAGGGATGGAAAAGAAGGGCGCTTCATCTGGCAGTGGGGGATGGTGTAAATTGGAGGAGTGGGTTGAATCTAGGCTGCTTTCCAAAAATAGGGGTTTCATGAACCATTGTTTCTCTAGTCTAGTAGTTAATAATGTTATCATGGAAAAAAGTGTTTTTTTTTATTCAAATAATTTAGAGAATCCCTGCAGGAGAGAGAGGATGATGCTGGTATTTTGTCAATAGAATGATTTCTGTGATATACTGCATTCAGTGGTACTGCTATATTAAATGCAGTGTTCCACGGGAAAGCGGTTGCAGTTTTTCGTGTTGATGTCTTCAAGGACGATTGAAGAGCAGCAGTGTCGTTGATTGGGTTGGTCTTACCCCTTGGTCTCATTCCATAGAGGGTTCTGTCTAATTTAGATAATGGCAGTGTTTCCTACTTAAATTTGCTAAATAAGAAGTCTAGTGCACAGTAAAAAGTTCTTAAAAGGTTTAGGGACACTGTGGTATAGGGCGTGGGAGCCATTGGTTTCCCAAATACAGTAGATGTCTTGTGTTTCTACTGTGTTAAGAAACATTTGGCTGTCTTTTTGCAAATTTCTTCCTCATGCCTACACACTAGTTATGCTATGTGTTTCCAAGATTTGGGCCACCTCAGTTTTTTCATGGGAAGAGCACTGTGTACCAGAGACTTTTTTAAGTGTGCTTCATGTAAAGAGTCATATAATCTACTAAGTGATGAGCAGGAATTTGAATCCAGGCCCGGCTGTTAACCAGCTGGCTCTACTACGTATACTGAACAGTGTGGATTGTCCCTCCTGGAATGCTGGCTCTTTCCCTTTCTAATGTGCCCACCCCACCTCACTTGTGTAGCCAGATCCACTTCTCCTGCTCCAAAGAGAAGGGAAAGCAGTTCTTTTTAAATTGTTCAGAAGTGTATATGGCCAAGCGAAACTCCAAATAGATTTTGCTTTGGAGTCTTACTGTTACTAGTTATTTACTACTCCAAATCCTTTGCTAGAAAGAGCGGGAGGCGTGTTTCACCGTGAGAAGGTTGGCATGTATTGTGTGCTGCTGTGCCATAAAACAGGCCCAAAGTTGTGATCCTAGGAATACAAATGATGTATTAACAATATCCTGGAGCTAAAACATACAAGAAAATTTCTACAAATCTTTTTCCTCTGAAATAAGAGAAAAGAATACCAATAATTTTTCTTGTTAATGGGTAAATTTACCCAATCTGACTCTTGGACTTTTTAAATTTAAATTTTTACTGAGTTATAATTGAAATGTAGATATAGTTGAAATGTAGATCTTAAGTGTACTATTCAGTCAGTTTCAGTAAATTAGCATTTTGTTTATTTTGTATTTTCTCAATTTGTATGTGGAAATACATTTTGATTTAAAATAATTATCTCACTTTGTGTTTTGTGTATTTGTGTAAAACTCATGTATTTTTAACTAATATCTTTTTTACTCAGATACGTCAACAAACAGTAACCTAGTAGTAGAAATAATCTTTTAAAGGGAAACTTAAATTAGTTTCCCTTTAAAAATGTGCTGTTAGTATTGGAGCTACACAGAGTGGATAGATTTCCTGGGAGGAAACGATAATAAAATATTCAGGAAGTTATTAGGAAATGAGAACTTGTGTTCTTGTTCACTCAGATAAGCTGCTGAGACCTTTGTGTATATCAAAACAGTTTGTATTACAGGAAAGAATGAGAGATTTGGCAACTTTCTTCTCATGGTGTGAGGGACCTTGGACTTACGATGCATAATTGAAAGAAAAGTTTCTCAAAGCAGAGTTGTTTGAGAATTGATTTTTTTCTGTTTGAGTATTTCTGTCAGGGAAGAAAAGTGAGTGCCTCTTGAAGCTGGATTATAGAAATGAGACCCCAGTGGAGAAAACTGTGGGTGGGGGGCTGTGGCAGGGTGCTTTAGGAGTAAATGCCTGTATATCCCCCCCCACCTTGGTTCTGCTAACATTTTTTCTTCTTCTTTTTTTTTAATATATTTTATTGAGTATGCTGTTACAGTTGTCCCATTTTCCCCCTTCACTCCCCTCTACCCTGTACACCCTCTCCCACCCATATCCCCCCCTTTAGTCATGTCCATGTGTCATACTTATGAGTTCTTTAGCTTCTACATTTCTCATACTATTCTTACCCTCCCCCATCTATTTTCAGCCTACAATCTATGCTACTTATTCTCTGTACCTTTTCCCTCTCTCTCCTCCTCCCACTCCCATGTTGCTAACCCTCCATGTGATCTCCATTTCTGTGGATCTGTTCCTGTTCTAGTTGTTTGCTTAGTTTCTTTTGCTTTTGCTTTAGGTGTGGTTGTTAATAGTTGTGAGTTTGCTGTCCTTTTACTATACATGTTTTTTCTGTATCTTCTTTTCTTAGATAAGTCCCTTTAACATTTCATAAAATAAGGGCTTGGTGATGATGAACTCCTTTAACTTGACCTTATCTGCCCTTCCATTCTAAATGAGAGCTTTGCTGGATAGAGCAATCTGGGGCATAGGTCCTTGTCTTTCATGACTTGGAATACTTCTTTCCAGCCCCTTCTTGCCTGTAAGGTCTCTTTGGAGAAATCAGCTGACAGTCTGATGGGAACTCCTTTGTAGGTGACTGTCCCCTTATCTCTTGCTGCTTCTAGGATTCTCTCCTTTGTTTTTACTTTGGCTAATGTAATTATGATGTGCCTTGGTGTGTTTCTTCTTGGGTCCAACTTCTTGGGGGCTCTCTGAGCTGCTAGGATTTCCTGGAAGTCTATTTCCTTTGCCAGAATGGGGAAGTTCTCCTTTATTATTTGTTCAAATACGTGTTCAATCTGTTGCTTTTCCTCTTCCCCTTCTGGTACCCCTATAATTCGGATGTTGGAACGTTTAAAGATGTCCTGGAGGTTCCTAAGCTTCTCCTCGTTTTTTTGAATTCTTATTTCTCCATTCTTTCCAGTTTGGTTGTTTTTTTCTTCCTTCGGGTCCACCCTTTTGTTTTGAGTCCCAGTTTCCTTCCCATCACTATTGGTTCTCCGTGCATCTTCCTTCATCTCTTTTATGGTACCCTGCATTTTTTTCATGTAATTTGCACCCAAAATCAACCAGTTCTGTGAGCTTCCTGATCATCAGTGTTTTGAACTGTGCATCTGATAGATTGGCTATCTCTTGGTCGCTGAAAAGGATGAGTGGGGCATTGATCTGTCTTTCTGTCTGAGACATGTCTCTCTCTCTCTTTTTTTTTTTTGGTCTGGTTGCTCCTGTTCCAGTGAGGGGCGGAGCCTTAGGTGTTCACTGGGGCTGGGCACCCCAGTCGCTAGATTGTGACGTTGTATGTGGGGGCGGGGGTGGGGGTGGGGGCGGGGGCGGGAGGGAACAATGGTGTTATCTCCGTTCTCCTGGGATCTCAGTCCCTTCCCTGGGATCCTGGGCCACGTGCTCTGCCCTGGTCCACAATTGTAGCCTCACTGGGTCCACCCACACAAGTATGCCGCTTGCGTACTCAGGTCCACCCACTGCGATCTTGTACGCCCCAGATGCCTTACGCACTCCTGGTTGCCTTATGCGCCCAGTTCTCCCTGTTCTCCGTGAGCCTCGGTCTGCGCCTGGCTGCTCCTCTCTGCCCCTCCGACCGGTCTGGATGAACGGGTCTACTTCAACTTCTTGGCTGTCCGACTTCCATTCAGATAAATTCTCTGTCAGTTCTGGGTGTTATTCTGCCTCTAAATTGTTGTTCTAATCTTGGTTGTGCGTGGAGGTATGGTGCGTCCACCTATGCCTCCATCTTGCCGCAGGACATTTTTTCTTCTATGCTTTGCTCTCATGTCATCATTAGGCAGTTTAGTTCTGCCTTAATTTTAGCCCCTTTGTTCTTAAGTAACTATGAACGTTGTAACTCTTAGGCACTATTTTAACTTTTTTTAAAAAGATTTTATTTATTTTTAGAGAGGGGAGAAAGAGAGGGCAGGGCGAGAAACCTTGATGTGTGCTTGCCTCTCACACGCCCTGCAACCCAGGCATATATATGCCCAGACTGGGAATCAAACACCAGCGACCCTTTGGTTTGCAGGCCAGCACTCAATCCACCAGCCAGGGTACCACACCAGCCAGGGTGGCACTATTTTAACTTTTACTGACTGGGATTGGTTATAGTTGTTTTATTTAACAAATTGGGTTTACAGACTTGTTTTTCCCCAGTGTGTTCATGGCAGGGATTTACCCTTAAGTTAGACCCCTCACTTGCAGGGGCCCCTTTTAGGGCCTGGGAGAGGCTTTAGCAATGTGTCAATACTTACATATTTCTGTAAAATCTGCAAAGTTGAGATTCTCCCCTACTCCCCTCCCTGCTCTTTTTCTTAAAAGGGACCCCCAAATAAATTATTCTTCAAACACCACAAAACTCGGATCAGCCCTGGTTCATGAGGCAGTTTGGGTGTCAGTTTCTAATTGTGGCTGAGGTAGCTTTTGAGGGAATCCTTCCTCACTAATACCAGGAAGGAAATATTAGTGAGGAAGCAGAATTATTTATTGCCTGGTATTTGTAATGACCATTGGTCTCATTATGAGTGTCAGGAGCCAGTGGCTGCTTCTGCAAACGTGGGTCAGAAGAGGCAGGGAGCTGGAGCAAGGCTGGGGGAGGAGCTGTGGAGGAGAGGGTGTTCCACAGCCAGTGTGGGGAGCTGATGAAGATGCTCTTTTTAGGAGTTTTGATAGTATTTAAAAATAATTGAACAGTCATCCCAAGATTGTACATTTTACTTGAAATTTAATAATACATTTTTAGAATTTTAGAATGATTTTATAGAAAAATTTGAAAAGCCAGTTTCTTAATTAACTGATTGACTTGAGATTCAAGTCTTTATTGACTAGAATATTCTCCTGAAAAAACAGAGATGTCACTGCTTCTTTTGGGTTGCTGTAACATGGGATTAGATAGCTTCTCAGTTTGGTAGTTGTTTCTCTCTTTTTGTGTCATGTTTTTTGCCATACTTTATTTACTTTTGTATTCAAAGCTTGCTCTTGTACTTCTGAGGATTTTGAATAACCACATTTTAGAATTGTATTTTAGTGTTCAGCTTTCTTTAAAGATTATTGTGTGCTCTGCATCCTGAAGGCAAGTTTACAGTTAAACATGTATAATGTTCTGAGAAGCAGTTTTATCTAGCTTGTGCTAAATTGGCTCAGGTTCAAATATGCTCAATATTATTTAACTTTTCCTAAAATTCTTTCTAATTGGACTAGCTTCTCAGGGTTGGTCAGAGCATTTCTAGAAAGTTGCATAGATCTGCCACCTGGTGGTAAAATATTAACAGCAAGCACTAAACATTTGATAGGAATGGAATAGCCGATTCTTGGCCTTTGTATAGTTGTCATATTCTTGGCCTTTGTATAGGTGTCATATTCAGATTTAGAGTCTACTTAGACTCTTTAGATATATGACATTTTCTTCCCCAGAGGTTTTTTTTTTTTGATTGAGAAAATATTACTTATATGTGATAGACTAGGGATATTCTAATGTATTTCTGTCTACTGCATCGTAGGGATTCTTCCTTGCTTATGATATTTGCATATTACTGAGTTGAAATCAACTCTGATCAGTTTGAGAATGGACTACTGCCCTTAAATTTGAAAGAGATAGGAGTTTTTGAGAAGAGAAGATGGTTGTTATTTTTTCTAAAATTTTTAATATAGTTGTTGACTAACAGGAAAAAAAACAAAAGATCATAGGGCAAAGGAAATTTTTTTGGAGAGAAATACTACATTCTGTTTATTTACTTTAGGAAACAGCAAGAGGCACTTTAAAGCTTTTTTTAAAACATATTTTATTGATTATGCTATTACAGTTGTCCCATTTTCCCCCTTCACTTTCCTCCACCCTCTACACCCTCTCCCACCCATATCCCCCCCTTTAGTCATGTCCATGTGTCATACTTATGAGTTCTTTAGCTTCTACATTTCCCATGCTATTCTTACCCTCCCCCATCTATTTTCAGCCTACATTCTATGCTACTTATTCTCTGTACCTTTTCCCCCTCTCTCCTCCTTCCACTCCCCTGTTGCTAACCCTCCATGTGATCTCCATTACTGTGGATCTGTTCCTGTTCTAGTTGTTTGCTTAGTTTCTTTTGCTTTTGCTTTAGGTGTGGTTGTTAATAGTTGTGAGTTTGCTGTCCTTTTACTATACATGTTTTTTCTGTATCTTCTTTTCTTAGATAAGTCCCTTTAACATTTCATAAAATAAGGGCTTGGTGATGATGAACTCCTTTAACTTGACCTTATCTGCCCTTCCATTCTAAATGAGAGCTTTGCTGGATAGAGCAATCTGGGGGCATAGGTCCTTGTCTTTCATGACTTGGAATACTTCTTTCCAGCCCCCTCTTGCCTGTAAGGTCTCTTTGGAGAAATCAGCTGACAGTCTGATGGGAACTCCTTTGTAGGTGACTGTCCCCTTATCTCTTGCTGCTTCTAGGATTCTCTCCTTCGTTTTTACTTTGGCTAATGTAATTATGATGTGCCTTGATGTGTTTCTTCTTGGGTCCAGCTTCTTGGGGGCTCTCTGAGGTTCCTGGACTTCTTGGAAGTCTATTTCCTTTACCAGAGTAGGGAAGTTCTCCTTTATTATTTGTTCACATACGTGCTCAATCTGTTGCTTTTCCCCTTCCCCTTCTGGTACCCCTATAATTCGGATGTTGGAACGTTTAAAGATGTCCTTGAGGTTCCTAAGCTTCTCCTCATTTCTTTGAATTCTTATTTCTTCATGCTTTCCTTCCTGGTTGTTTCTATCTTCCTTCTGGTTCACTGTATTGTTTTGAGACCCAGTTTCCTTTCCTTCACTATTGGCTCTCCTCCGTGTATCTTCCTTCATCTCTTTTAGGTAACCTGCATCTTTTCATCTAATTTGCGCCCCAAATCAACCAATTCCGTGAGCTTTCTGCTCACCAGTGTTTTGAACTGTGCATCTGATAGATTGGCTATTTCTTGGTCGCTCAAAAGGATGAGTCCTGGGGGACTGATCTGTTCTGTTGGAAACATGTCTCTCCCTGTCTCTCCTTTTTTTTTTTCCCCGGTCTGGTTGCTCTTGTTACGGTGAGGGGCGGAGCCTTAGGTGTTTACCTGGGCTGGGCACCCTAGTCGGCAGATTGTGACGTTGAATTTGGGGGCGGGTGCGGGGGCGGGAGAGAACAATGGCAGTAGTTCCGTTCTCCCGAGAACACAGTCCCTTCTCTGTGATTCTGGCTTGCGTGCTCTTCCCTGGTCCACAATCGCTGCCTCACTGGGTCCGCCAGCCTCCGCTTGCGCACTCACACCACTGCGATCTTGCGCACCCCGGGTGGCTCATGTGCCAAGTTCGTGCCCAGTTTGCGCCGAGTGCTCCCAGATCACCGCGCTCCGCTGCCAACCCGCACCCACCTGGCTCCGCCCTGCCTACCTGTCTGGGTGAACAGGTCTACTTCAACTTTTTGGCTGTCCGACTTCCATTCAGATAAATTCTCTGTCAGTTCTGGGTGTTATTCTGGCTCTAAATTGTTGTTGTTCTAATCTTGGTTGTGCGTGGAGGTACGGTGCATCCACCTATGCCTCCATCTTGCCAGAAGTTATCAAAGCTTTTTTTTTTAAGCAAATAGAAAGTTTAACAGTATTTTATGGCATTAAATTGGATTATTAGTGCAAAAAGTATTGTACGCTGGGCATTGTGTTAGGTATAGAGGAGAAAGTAGTGAGTGGCACCTAAGCAGGTTTTTGTTTTTGGTTTTTTTTTTGTTATTTTTTGTTTTTTGTCATTAGGGAGTTTATAATCCAGCTAGGGAGGCAGATAATAAGCAAGTACTCACAGGGATAGTCAGTTATACTGTTGATAAATGTTGTAAAGGACAAGTACGTAGCAGAGAGACCTACTCTAAACCTAACTTAGGCTAAGTGTATTAGGGAAAGCTTCCCTGAGGAAGTGACTATTCTGCTGAGATCTGACAGATGCAGACCCAGTCAGATGCCTGCTCAGTGGAAAGGAGTATGAGGAATTGAAAGATTAGGGTGGCTGGAGTGTAGTGACAGAGGAGGGCTGAGGTGGGAAAGAAAACAAGATGGGTGGGATAAGAGTAAATACTTCAGGGCCTTGTGTGTGCTAAGGACTTTGAACTTAATAAGACTAGAAGCTGTTGGAATATGTAAGCAAGGACTGGCAGAACCAGATTAATGATGGATAAACTGGAACAGGGCAAAACTGAGGGAAGACGATTGTTTAGAAAGCCAATTATGGTAGTTCTGGCTCGGACCAGAGAGTATTAGTGGACATAGTGAGAGGCTGACATTTGGAATGTGTTCGAAGTGGAATAGAAGGATGAGTCCAGGTTTCTGACATTCAGTCATTCAATAAATATATAAAAATATAGGGGTGGGCATAGATGGGTTTACAGTTGTGAGTGTAGAACACTGAGTTAATAAAGCTGTTGTAATAATCATAACCTGCATGTCTTTCCCATACGAGCAACTGTAAACCTACTTTTGCCCACCCCTGTGTATATTACGTAGTATGGTCTGGAAGGGCAGACAGTGAAGTAACTGCAGTATTTAGTCCATAGTACATCATTACTGGGCAGTGCAGCTTCTCTGAATTTGTGTTTATGCTCTCCTCCTTTATCTGCCATGCCCCCTCCAATGTCCTGTCTCTCCTTAGGCTCCTATTCCAGTATGTTTAATGCATCTTCTTGAGTATGCATCAGAATCTGTAAAATATAACTTTTTGTGTGTGTTTTTAACTTGTGGTACTGTGCTGTACATGCTATTCTGTTCTTTTTTCCACTGATTATTAGCTGTGTGACCATAGGCAAGTTATATAATGACCCTTTAATCCTCACCTAGGGATATATTATTGATTCCAGAGAGAGAGGAAGAGGGAGGGGGGAGAGGGAGAGAGACGGAGAGAAATAAAGGGGTGTTGAGGGAGGGGGAGAGATATGAGAGAAACATCGATCGGTTGCCTCCCACGTATACACCAACCAGGACTAAACCTGCAACCTATGTATGTGCTCTGGCTGGGGATTGAACCCACGACCTTTCAGTTTATGGGACAACGTTCCAACCAGCTGAGCCACACAGACCAGGGCATTACATAATGGTTTTTGGATCTCAGTTTCTTGTCTGTAAAGTGAGGAAATTACAGTGGCACCTCAGTGTTTGAACTTTAGGTGTTCTGGAAAACTCTTCAATAAGTGATTTGTTTGAAAACTGAATCTTCTTTGTCACCCGAGAGACACATGATTGATCTTACAGGTATCAGCACGAAAGGGTTGTTAAGTGGAGAATTGGAAACTGAAGTTTGGTTAGACAACTGAGACATTTTTTCGTGAACAACTTGGTTGAGAATTGAATTGTTCCAGAACTGAGATATTCGAGAACTGATGTTTGTATCACTTAGATCAGAAGGTTGTTGGGAGGATTAAAAGACTTAATTTTTGTAATATATCCTATGGTTTTTATTATTTTTCTTCTTCTGTTCAACATGGTGCTTTAAGGATGTGTCTGTGTTATTGTATGTGCACCTAGTTACTGCCTCTGCTTGCTGCATGGAGGCCTCCATGACACTTACTCTCCTGGTTTCTACATTGGGTACAGCCACGATAAAAGTCCTTTCACGTGCATCCCTACTGACCTTTGCATAAATTTCTCTGAGCTACGAGCCCAAGAATGGGATCGTTACACTGTACGGCATACACCTACTACATCTGCCATTTCACTGAGCATGGCCTAGTTGTTTTATAGCATGTTTGCACTAGTTTATACACCCACCAGCTACACATCTGACTGACCATCTCCTGCTTTGCCCCCCATTTCATAGGACTTACTTTCCTAAGCCCTGGCATTTTGACATGGGTATAAAGAGGTTATTTCAGTGTTGAGTGAATTTGCGTTTTTCTGATTACTGATGAGTCTTGCAGTGATTGCAGCTGTTCAGTCAGCTTCTGTAACTTTCCTGTTTATATTCTGTCTTCATTTTTTGGTCAGGTTTCTAGTCTTTCTGGTTGATTTACAGTTCTTTGTATATTCCTGTTGTTATTAGACATTGCAAATTATTTTTCTGTCATCTGTTTATTTCCTTTGCCTGTGGTGTTCTTTTAATAGAAATCCTTAATTTTAATGTTTAATTTATTGATTTAAATTTTTTTTACCTTACCCTTTGTGCTTTTTTGTGTTAGTGACTATAGATCTTTTACATTTTCTTCTTCCTCAATAATTTGTGTTAAGATAACAAATATTTACTGAATACCTGCTATATTCCAGGCATTGGAAATAGAACTGTGAGCCACATGTACCAGAGTACATTAGTTGGCCCCTGAAGCTTATGAAAGAGTGATAGAGCAACTGGATGGATGGTGGTGGTATTTACTGGTTTAGTAAACATGGGTCATGAGGAAGTTAGGGGTAGGAGTGAGGGTTGGGTGGAATAAAGATCATTAGTTTTTTTAAACTAACATAAAATTAACTCTGTGTGTGTGCACACACAGTTTTATGAGTACTATCCACATGCATCGTCGATTCTTTTAACCCTTACTGTAATGAGGATGTGTAAGTGTCCAAAAATTTCCTTATCCTGGCCCACCGTAGTAGTCAAACTTCCCTCCACTCCTAATGCCCAGCCACCAGTGAGTTCCTCTTCATCCCTGCCTTTTGCCTTTTCCATAATGCCATATAAGTGGAAATATGTGGTGTATATAACTTTCAGAGGCTAGCTTCTTTCACTAAGCCTTTGAAAGTCATCCATGTTGTACATATCAGTAGTTGTTCCTTTTCATTGCTGAGTAGTAGCAATGAAAAGGAACCTTTATCATATGGAGGTACCACAGTTTATCCATTGACAACTAGTGAAAGACAGCTGGGTTGTCCTCATTTTGTGGGGATTATGAATAAACCGTTATAAACATGTATGTGCAGGTTTTTTTGTGTGTCAACATATTTTCATTCATTTGGGGTAAATATGCCAGCGTGAGATGGCTGGGCCATGTGATAAGTGTTTAACAAACTCTTCTCTGGAGTGGCCACACCATTTTATACTCCCTCCAGCAGTGTACGAGAATTCCAGTTGTGTGCCCCCCTCACCAGTATTTGGTATTGTCAGTTTTGTTTTGTGTTTTTACCACTCTAATAGGTACGTAGTGGTGTCTTGTAGTTTTAATTTGCATTTCTCTAATGACTACTGTTATTGAACATCTTTTTCTGTGCTTACTTGCCATTATTGGTGAAATATACCTTTAAATCTTTTGCACATTTAGAAAAAAACTGGGTTTGTTTTCTGATGGATGGGTTTTTAGTTTTTTATATATTCTATATACAGTTTCCTTTGTTAATGGTATGTAAATATTTTCTCCCAGTCTGTTGTTTATCTGTGCATACACTCAGTGCAGAGTTTTAAATTTTGGTGAGGTTAACACTGTCAGTTTTATTCCTTTGTGAATTATGCTTTTAGTGTCATGTCTTAGAACTCTTTGTCTAGTCCTGGTTTCCAAAAATTTCTCTGATTTCTTTTATGGGTTTTATATTTTGCATTTGATTTTTATACTTTACATTTGATTTGTTTAGATTTACGATCCATTTTGGTTTAATTTTAATATAAAGTTGAAGTGTTCTCCTGCCCACAAGCCTGTGGATGTCCTGTTGTTCCAAAGTTAGTTCTTGAAGACTGTTCTTTATCTATTGAATTGTATTTGCAGCTGTATCAGAAATCAGTGTGCAGTCGACCTCTGGGTTCTCTGTGTGCTTCCAGTGGTGATCTGAGTGTCTGTGCTTTTGCCAATTCCACGCCTCACTGTTGCCCTGTTGTAAGTCTTCAAGTAGTGTTAATCCTCCAACTTTGTTCCTTTTTTGAGATTCTTTATTCTACTTAATTTGCCTTTCCATATAAATTTTAGTCATCTGTCTTTATCTACAAAAATTCTGCTCGGATTATGCTTTGAACTAAATCTAGGAGCAGTTTTGGAAGAATTGATATTTTAACTACGTTAGTCTTTCAGTGCACGAACACATATCTGTCTTTTCACTTACATCACCTTTGATTTTTTCCATCAGCATTTTGTAGTTCTCAGATACCTAAGTACTTCATGTTTTTGGAGCTGTCTTAAATGGTTTTGTTCTCTTATTTTGATTTCCAGTTGTTTATTGCCATTATATAAAAAAAGATTGGTTTTTGTATGTTGACATTGTTCCCTACAACCAACCTTGCTCACAATAGTTCTAGAAGCTTTTTTTTTTGTAGATTCCTTGTGATTTTCAAAGTAGACAGTCAGTTGTCTGCAGAAAGTGGCAGTGCTATTTCTTTCTTTCTGATCTGTTTGCCTTTCATTAATTTTCTGTGCCATCTCACACCAGCAGGCTCTCCAGTACAGTGCTGAGTAGTGTGACGAGTGTGCACCTCCTCACCTTGTTCCTGACCTTAGGAGGAGAGTAGTTCAGTCTCTCACCATTAAGTATGATGTCAACTTTAGGTTTTTGAAGATGTCCTTTATGAAGTTAAGTAGTTTCTTTCTATTTCTACTTTGATTAGAATTTTTGTCATGAATGAGAGTTGAAATTGTCAAGGCCTTTTCTGCATCTTTTTACAGTGATCATGCAGTTTTGTTCTTAGTCTGTCATTCTGGTAGATTACATTGATTGATCTGTGAATGTTGAATCGATATACATTCCTGGGGCTAAACCCCCACTTGATTGTGACTTGGTATTCTTTTTATATATTGCTGGATTTGGTTGACTAATATTTTGTTGAAGGTTAGTCCACCTATATCCTTGAGGAATTTTGGTCTGTAGTTTTATTGTGCTGTTTTTGTCTGGTTTTAGTATCAGGGTAATGCTGGCCCCATAAAATTAGTAAGGACATGTTCCTTTTCTGTTTTCTGGAAGAGATTTGCAGAATGCTGTTTTTTTCTTTAAATATTCAGTAGAATTCAATACTGAAAACAAATAGGTCTTTTAAATTGTAAAAAACTTTCATAATCAGAGTAGTAATGTATTGTAGAAAACAATATTGTTTAACATTTAGAAATTATGCAAATGAATAAAGAAAATTGAAATCATTTATCTCACAATTCAGATGAATATGATTAACATTTTGGAATTTTTATTCTTGTTTTCTTTCTATTTAAAAATACAGTTCAGCCCTGGCTGGCGTAGCTCAGTGGATTGAGCGTGGGCTGCGAACCAAAGTGTCACAGGTTCGATTCCCAGTCAAGACACATGCCTGGTTTGCAGGCCATGACCCCCAGCAACTGCACATTGATGTTTCTCTCTCGCTCTCTTTCTCCCTCCCTTCCCTCTCTAAAAACAAATAAATAAAATCTTAAAAAACAGTTTAAATTTTTAAACTGTGTAAGTGTGCATGCATTTATGCACATTTGTGTATTTAAAACAAAACTTAGGATCATATTACAAGTATTTTATATTGAGACCCAGTATGGCTATCTGATTTCATTATGTGCCATAATTTTACAAAAAAGATTATTTTAATGTTGAACATTTAAGTGTGATAAATATCTTTTCTGTGTTTTTTTCCTGACAATTAAGATTTATTTCTGGAACTAGAAAGGGTTCAACATATTTAAAGGTATTCATACACATTGTCAAATTGCTTTCTAGAAAGAATTGTATAAATTTTTAATCCTTAATGGATACTTTAAAAAAGGAGTTGTATGTATACATGTATATCATATATGTTTATATTCATATATAAGTACATGTAAATGTTTATTAATACAGGGGTGGGCAAAAGTAGGTTTATAGTAGTGAATATGTGAAACGCTGAGTTTACTCTTGTATTATTTATTAATTATTATATTTTCCATATGGACAATTGTAAACCTACTTTTACCCCACCCTGTATATATCTGTCTTTGTGTATATACATGGTTTATTTTAAGGAGTGAAGTGTATCATTCTTAAAAGGTTAGTTTTCCAAATGAATGTTATAAATGTACACTTATGGAGATAGTTTTGATCCAGAAATTAAAGCTTTTAAATATCAGTGTACAAAAATACCAGTAAGAAGTTATTCTGATGATAATGTGACCTGTGATTCATAATCTCCTTAATTTTATTCTTTTTAAAATCCTCACCTGAGGATATATTTATTGATTTGAGAGGGAGAGAGAGAGAGAGAGACATCAATTAGTTGCCTCCCATATGCTTCCGAACCACGATTGGACTGGCAACCTAGGTATGTGCCCTGACCAGGAATCCAGCTTGCACACCTTGATGTGCTGGATGATGCTCCAGCCGCCCGAGCCACCCAGCCGGGGCTTGTTCTCTACTGATTGTGCTTGCCATCCGGTGCAGTGTACACAGTATAATGAAATTGTCTTTGAAAATGTGTGCTCTAAATTTTTTATAGGAAATATTTCACTTGTGTCAAATAGACATTTTGATTTATAAGGTTAGTGGAACAGATTTCTTTGGTATAATAGTATGTATGACTCCAAAAATAAAAGTAGCCAGGAATCTTTTTTTTTTAGGTGTATTTTAGCAAGGCAACATATGTGTTCATTAACCATAAATTCTGATTTGCTTTGGACACTTTATACCTGTTATTCTTGGTATAATTATTTTTAGTGTCTCCTCTGTCAGAATGTCCTGGTTTGGATAATAAATTATATATTCATCTGTACTATCCTCATTTGGGGGGGATTCTTTTTCTTCTTGTTCCGGTTGGTTGTTTTTTGCTTCATTATTGATTGTGATTCTCAGCTTCATCCACCCTACTGTTGTATTCCTGTAAATTGTTTTTTATTTCAATTAGTGTATCCTTCATTTTTGACTGGGTCTTTTTTTATGCTGCTGAAGTGTTTTGAACTCTGCATCTGGGAGATTGCTTAACTCCATTTCCTTTAGTTCTGTTTCTGGAGCTTTGTTTTGTTCTTTCATTTGGGCCATGTTTCTTTGTCTCCGTGTTTTGGCAGCATCCCTGTGTTTGTTTCTATGTATTAGATAGAGCTGCTATGACTCTGTGTCTTGATGGTGTTGCCTAATGCAGTAAGTGTCCTGTAGGATCTAGTAGCACAGTCTCCCCTTTCACCCACACTGGGTACTCAAGGTGCACCCTTTGTGTGGGCTGAGTAACACTCTCATCTTATAGTTGAGTCTTGGTTGCTTTTGGCAGATCAATGGGAGGGATTTATCCAGGCCAGTTAGCTCCAAGAAATGACTATGACCACTGACCACCAACCTCCACCCTCCATGGAGAATCAGCTGTGCATGGGCAGGGTGGTGGTGCTTTGAAGTGACCTGTAGCTGTCCACTGAGTGTGTAGCTTTCCTGGGTGGTTCAGGCCAAGGTCAGCTACCACCTGTGTTTTGCCTGGAACACCCCGCCTGACCTGTAGAGCAATCTGAGATGGCTGCCACTTGTGCTGGGCTTGGAGATCCCCAGGCTAAGCCAAACTGTGAATCTAATCTGGCTGCTGCTGCGGCTCACTGAAGCCAGGTGTTGCTTGTTTGATAGAATTTAGGAGCCCAAACCAGCTATTCTTATGGAAAAGCAGCTTGGTAGGCCTGTAAATTGGGTGGGGCAGAGCCTCTGGGGATCTCCAAGGTGGGTCAAACAGTGTTATAAAAGTTGATGAAGTCTCAGATGTGGTACCAACTTGCTGGCTGTAGTGGGAGGGTTTAGCAAAGGGACAATGGCCTCTGCTCGCCTTGATGCCAGATACTTCAGTTTCTTCCTGTATACCGCTGTGCCTGTCAAGCTGCTTCCCCAGTACTGGAGCTCAGAGGGAGTGAGTCTGAGTAGGTGAGTCTGTGTGTGGGTTCTTTAAGAGGAACTCCTTGGGGCTCCAGCAGTTTCTTCCACTGATGCTATCCCTGCTGGTTTTTGTGCAGTCAGAAGTTGTGGGGACTTTTCTTCCTGGCACTGAAATCTTGGGCCATGGGGCCTGTTTTGTTTTTCGTCTGGGACTCCTTTCTCCTGAGATATCTCTCTTGAATTTTTATCCACATGGGTGTGGGACCTGCCCATTCTGCATCTGCACCCCTGCCACCAGTCTGGATGGATGTGCTTTCTTTGATTCCGTAGTTGTCAGACTTCCATTTAACTGGATTTTGTAGTTGTCAGAGTTCCATTCAGTTCTATTTCTGATTCTTGAGTGATGGTTGTTCTATATTTTAGTTATAATTTTCATGTGCTTGTGTGGAGAGGTGACCCATGTCCACCTGTGTTGCCATCTTGACCCGGGAGTCACTTTTGTTGTTTTCAAAAGCTTTACTAAGTTATATAACTATGTCTTATTTTTCATACAGGGTTGTAAACTTGACAAAGATGGTCTTGTATTTCTTGCAAATGGCCTGATACGTTAAAGGTGATAAAAACTTGTAGATCTGAGGAAGTACTAAAATATCACTACCATCCATCTATAAAAGTGATTTTCAGCCCTGGCTGGCGTAGCTCAGTGGATGGAGTGCGGGCTGGGAACCAAAGTGTCCCAGGTTCGATCCCCAGCCAGGGTACATGCCTGGGTTGCAGGCCATAACCCCCAGCAACCGCACATTGATGTTTCTCTCTCTCTCTCTCTCTCCCTCCCTTCCCTCTCTAAAAATAAATAAATAAAATTAAAAAAAAAGTGATTTTCATAGTTAGAGAAGAGTGGTCACTTATGGTATGGCAATTTGCAAATGTGTCATGGAAGAGGTATAATTTGAGCTGTGACTCAGATCAGTAATAAAATTACCTAGCATTGTTAACACTTGATACTTTCAGAAGGCTTGAATTGGGGCCATCATACTTTTGCTGTCATAGTGAATATGGAAGGAACTGTCCAACAGTCTGTTTCAAAAAAAGGCAATGCAGAGAGGACTGGGTGAATCCTGAACTACAGACAAAAACTAAAAAAAAAAAAAAGCGGTTCATGAAGGTCACCAGACTTGTGATTTATCAGTAGTGATAGAGATAATTTTATTTTAGAGTTTTATGTTCATATGAAGTTAAAGCTGTGTCCATATCATTTAAAGGCTTTATGAGGTAAAGAAAATAATGATTCAGAACGGGGGAGGGGAATAAGCAACTGTAAGGCAGTGTAGTAGTTACTACAGGGCATGAGCCCTGGTTTTTCAGGCTCCAGTGAGAAGACAGAAGCCATACAAGTAATTTGTGTAGGGAAATTTTAATTTAAAAAAGTTGTTATGCAGGTCAAGGCTGTTAACTAGTGACAAGAGTAAAAGAGAACACTGAGATGCATAAAGGTAGGTACATCCCTTTAGCACCATTGTTTGGGCTGAGCCTGATACCAAGTCAACTGACAAAGGAAGCACATAGTCTGAAGAATCCAGTCCCAATAGAAAAAAGCAGAGCAGTGAAAGTGGATTTAAAGCTGAGAGGCAATAAATTAATTGTCATATGCCTCAAAGGAGAAGGAGTTTTTACAGAAATGTGGAGTAATGCTTTGGAAGTATCAGTGGAAAGTTAGGACAGCGCTGAAGTCACTTTCTGTTTGTTGTTTATCAAGATATAGAGAAATGACTAGGGTTGTCTATGGAGAGCTAGATTTCTGTTAGCTACATTTCAGAGTGGACTGGAGATTTGTTTACAGTAAGATGAATTTGGTAGGATACTCATAGTATCCTCTCAGAAATGATAATGGTAATTGAAGCCATAAAATTTGCACAAAATTACCAGGGTAAAAGTATATAGAAAAAGAAGAGAGGAAACCAAGGGCTGATCTTTGTGAAGATCTTTTCACTTAGAGCACGATAGAAGAAGATGGAGGAGGAGAGTTTGGAAAGTGCACTGTGACAGAGGAGCAAGTTTCAAGGGGCATCTGGTAAAAAAGAAACACCTGAAGACTTCAGAAACTAAAGGCCTTTGATTTTTTTTTAGCCAAATGGAGATTGTTGGTAGCTCTGGAAAAAGTTTCAGTGGAGCCTACGAATTGGTAAGCAAGAATATAAAATGTTAAAGAATGGAGAATGAGGAAGATGAAGGCAGGATGTACGGATTACTATTTCAGGAAGTTTGACAGTGAAGGGAAAGAGTGAGAGGAGAGTATCTCAAGGTGTAAACAAGATTATGGGAAAGATTAAAGAGCACCTTTTTTAAAAAATTGACAAAATGCATTTTTGCAGATCAGGGCAAAGTCCAATAGAAAGGAAGAAACTGAAAGGTAGCAAGGGAACAAGAGAGTTATTTAAATGAGGAAATAAGCTACTGATGAAAATGTTGGGGAAAATGATACCAAGGAGAGAAATGGAGGAAGCAAAGGAATTGTAACTCTTTTAGCATTTAACTATATGAAATTGCTGATATTTGACCAATTTTTAAAATTTGTTTTTTAATCATTTTTATTGTTATTCTATTATAGTTGTCCTAATTTTTCCTTCTTTGCCCTCTTCCACCTATCCCACACCCCACTCCCACAACCAACTCCCACACTGTTGTCCACATGTGTGGGTCATTCATACATGGTCTTCGTTTAGTGTCTTCCCCTTCTTTTCACTATTATAGCCCTCCTTCCTTCCCCTTCCCCTCTGGTCACTTTTTGTCTGTTCCATGTTTTCATGCCTGTGGTTCTGTTTTGTTTGTTTATTTTCATTAGATTTTTCTTATAAGGGAGATAATACGGCGTCTGTCTTTCATTGACTCGCTTACTTTACTTAGCATAATATTCTCCAATTCCATCCATGCTGTCACAAAAGGTAGGAGTTCCTTCTTTCTTTATGGTGTGTACTATTCTATTGTGTAAATGTACCAGTTTTTTGATCCACTCATTTACTGATGGGCACTTAGGCTGTTTCTAGTACTTGGCTATTTTAATAGTGACATTGTGAAATTACGGGGTGCATAACTTGTTTTGAATTGGTGTTTCAAGTTTCCTAGGGTTTATTCCCAGCAGTGTAATCACTGGGTCAAAAGACAATTCCATTTTTAGTTTTTTAAGGAAATTCACTACTGTTTTCCACAGTGGCTGCATCAGTGTGCATTCCCAACAGTGCACTAGGGTTCCCTTTCCTCCACATCTTGCCAACACTTTTTGTATGTTCATTTATTGATGATGGCCATTCTGACAGGTGTGACGTATCTCATTGTGGTTTTAGTTTGCATTTCTCTGATGATTAGTGATGTTGAGCTACTTTCCATGTCTATTGGCCATCTGTATGTCCTCTTTGGTGAAATGCGTATTCAGGTCTTCTCTACACTTTTAATTCGGTTGTTTGGTTTTTGGTGTTGTGTGAGTTTTTTATAAATAATTGGCTAAATACATTTTAACTGTCATCGGAGGTATCTTTGGCAGATATGTTTTCCCATTCAGTAGGTTGTCTTTTTGTTTCATTTAATGGTTCTCTTGCTGTGCAAAAACTGTTTAGTTTGATGTAGTCTCATTCATTTATTTTTTTCTTTTGTTTCCCTTGCCCGAGCTCTGTCAGAAACAATATTGCTAAGAGAAATGGCTGAGATTTCACTGCCTATGTTTTTTTTTTTCTAGCAGTTTTATGGTTTCTCATCTTATATTTAAGTCTTTAACCCATTTTGAGTTTATTCTTATATATAGTATAAGAAGGTGGTCTAATTTCATTTTTCTTCATATATCTGTTCAATTTCCCATTACCATTTATTGAATAAACTGTTTTTACTGCATCGTATGTGCTTGCTTCCTCTATCAAACATGAACTGACTGTAAAGGTGGTAGTTTATTTCTGTACTCTGTATTCTGTTCCATTGATCTATGTGTCTGTTTTTATGCCAGTATCATGCTGTTTTGATTGCTGTAACATTATAGTATAGTTTCATATTAGGTAATGTGATTCCTCCAACTTTGTTTTTGTTTATAAGGATGTCTGTTGCTATGTGGGGACTTTTTGTGGTTCCATATACATTTTTGAAATATTTGTTCTTGTGTGAAATATGTTATTAGAATTTTGATAAGAATTGCATTGACTCTCTAGATTGCTTTGGGTAGTATGGACATTTTAATGATGTTGTTTCTTCCTATTAATGGACATGTTATATGCTTTCACTCATTTATAGCTTCAGTTTCTTATAATTTTCTGAATACAGGTCTTTTAAATCCTTGGTTAGGTTTATTCCTATGTATTTTGTTCTTTTTGAAGCAATCATAATGGGATTGTTTTCTTAACTTTTATTTCCGTTAGTTCATTATTGGCATATAAAAATGCAACTGATTTCCAAATAATAATATTATATCCTGCTACTTTACTGAAATTCATTTATTAGTTCTGGTATTTTCTTGGTGGAATCTTTGGGGTTCTCTGTGTACAGTATCATGTCATCTGCAAATAAGACAGTTTAACTACTTCCTTTCCAATTTGGATGCCTTTCATTTCTTTTTCTTGCGTCATTGCTGTGGCTCGGAGTTTTTGTACTATGTTGAATGAGAGGTGAAGCAGGCATCCCTGTCTTGTTCCTGATCTTAAGGGGAATGCTTATAGTTTTTGCCCATTGAGTATGATGCTGGCAGAGGGTTTGTCATATGTGATCATTATTATATTTAGGTATGTTCCCTCTTTCCCACTTGCAGAGTTTTTGTCATAAATGGGTGCTAGATTTTATTAAATGTTTTTTCTGCATCTATTGATATGATCATGTAGTTTGTATCCTTCATTTTGTTTATGTGGCGAATCACATTAATTGATTTGCAAATGTACCAACCTTGCATTCCTGGAATAAATCCCACCTGATCATGATCTTTTCGATGCATTGCTATATTCGGTTTGCCAATATTTTGTTGAGGATTTGGTATCTGTTCATCCAGGATATTGGTCTATAATACTCTTTTTTTTTTGTATTGTCTTTATCTTGTTTTGGAATTAGGATAATACTGGCCTTGTAAAATGATCTTGGGACCCTTCCCTCTTGAATTTTTTGAAATAGTTTGAGGAGAGGTGTTAGTTCTTCTCGGAATGTTTGATAAAATTCCCCTGTGAAGCCATCTGGTCCAGGGCTTTGGTTTGTTGGGCATGTTTTGATTACTGCTTCATTTTCACTAGTTGTATTCTGTCTATTCAGATTCTCTGATTCTTCCTTATTTAGCTTTGGAAGATTGTATTTTTCTGGAAGTTTATCCATTTCATCTAGGGTGACCAGTTTGTTAACATATAGTTGTTCATAATATTTTCTTACAGTCCTTTGTATTTCTCTGATGTGAGTTGTTATTTCTTTCCTTTCATTTCTCACTTGATTTATTTGGGTCCTCTCTTTTTCTTGGTGCATGTGGATAAGGTTTGTCAATCTCAATTACCTTTTAAACAAACCAGCTCTGGTTTCATTGGTCTTTTGTATACATATATTTTTTACTGTATTTTGTCTATTTCTGCTATGATTTCTACTATTTCCTTTTTTTTCTACTGACTTTGGTCTTTTTTGTTCTTTTAGATTCAGGGTTTGATTATTTGTTGGAGATTTTTCTTGTTTCTTGAGATAGGCCTGTAATGCTATCAATTTCTCTCTTAAGGCTGCTTTTGCTGTGTCCAATAGATTTTGGGGTGTTGTCTCATTTTCATTTGTTTCAAGACATGATTTCTTCCTTGATCTCATGTTAACCCATTCATTGTTTAGTAACATGTTATTTAGCCTCCATGTTTTTCCGTGTTTTTTTTTCTTTGATTGATTACTAGTTTCATACCATTAGGGTTGGGGAAGGTGCTTGATATGACTTCATCTTCTCAAATTTATTGAGATTTGTTTTTTGTCCTAATATGTGGTTTATCCTAGAAAATGTTCCATCTGTACTTGAAGAAAATGTATGTTTTGCTTTTGGGGTGAAATGCTCTGATGACATCAATTAAATCTATCTAGTCTAGTGTGTTATTTAAGGCTGCTGTCTCCTTGTTAATTTTCTGTCTGGAAGATTTATCTATTGATATCAATGGGGTGGTAAAATCTCCTACTATGACTGTATTACTGTCAATTTTTCCCTTTATGTCCCTCAAGATTTATTTTACATAGCCCTGGCTGGTGTGGCTCAGTGGATTGAGTACTGGCCTGCAAACCAAAGGGTCACAGGTTCAATTCCCAGTCGAGGGCAAATGCCTGTTTGCAGGCCAGGTGCCCAGTAGGGGGTACGTGAGAGGCAACCACATATTGCTGTTTCTTTCCCTCCCTTCCACTCTCTAAAAATAAATAAATAAAATCTTAAAAAATTTTTTACTCTACAGATTTAGGTGCTCCTATGTTGGGTATGTACTTTCTTAAAAAAGATTTTATTTATTTATTTTTAGAGGGGAAGGGAGGGGAAAAAAGGGAGGGTGACATCAGTGTGTGGTTGCCTGTGTTGAGCATCCTACTGGGGACCTGGCACACAACCCAGGCATGTGTCCTGACTGGGAATGGAACTGACAACTCTTTGGTTTGCAAGTCCACACTCAGTCCACTCAGCCAGGGCATGGGTATGTACATTTTCACAAGGGTTCTGTACTCTTGTTGGATTGATACCTTTCTCATTATGTAATGACCTTCTTTGTGTGTTTTTATAACCTTTATTTTAAAGCCTATTTTGTGTGATATAAATACTGCTATGGCAGCTTATCTTTTGTTTCCATTTACTTGAAAAGCTGTTTCCATCCCTTTACTTTTAGTCTGTATGTATCTTTCATTCTGTGGTGTGTGTTTTATAGACACCATATACCCTTTAGTTACCCTCTGTCATTTGATTGGAACATTTAAGCCATGCACATTTAAAGTGATTATTGATTGGTACATATTTATTTCCGTTTTATTTTTTTTTAAGATGTATTTTATTCTCATTTGAGAGAGGGGGAAGGGAGAAAGAGAGAGCAAGAGGGAGGGAGAGGGAAAGAGAGAAAGGAACATTGATTAGTTGCCTCCTGCATGCACTCTGGCTGGTAATCAAACTGGTGACCTTTTGGTTATGGGATGACGCTCCAACCAACTAAACCACACCAGCCAGGGCTTACTTTTTATTATTATATTTCTTTCTCATTTTTTTCTCCTTATAGAAGTTTTTAACATTTCTTGTGGTACTGGTTTGTTGGTGATGAACTCCTTTAACTTTTTCTTTTCTAGGAAGCTCTTTATTTTTCCTCCAGTTTTAAATGATAGCCTTGCTAGGTAGAGTAGTCTTGGTTGTGGGTCCTTGAGTTTTTTCACTTTGAATATTAGGTGCCAGTTCCTTCTGGTCTCAAATGTTTTTGTTGAGAAATCAGCTGTCAGTCTCATGGGAGCTCCCTTGTAGGTTACTGTCTTTCTCTTGCTATTTTTAAATATCTTTTTGTCTTTAACATTTGCTGTTTTAATTATGATGTGTCTTGGTGTGGGCTTCTCTGGGTTCATCTTGTTTGGGACTTTCTCTGCTTCCCGGACTTGGGTGTCTTTTTTCTTCACCAGTATAGTGATCTTTTCTTCAGATAGGCTCCCGATCCTTTGCTCCCTTCTTCTGGTACCCCTATACTATGGGTGTTGTTATTCATGTTGTCCCAGAGGTCCCTTAGACTTTTCTCATTTTTAAAAATTCTTTTTCTTTTTGCTGCTCTGTTGGAGTGTTTTCTGCTGTCTTGTCCTCCAAATAATTGATTCAGTCATCTGCTTCACCTTACCTGCTGTTGGTTCCTTCTAGTGTTCTTTTCAGATATTGTATTCTTTATTTCTGAGTCTTTCCTTTGTATGGTTTCTGTGTCCTTTTTTATGCTTACTGTTTCTTTGATGAAGTTCTTACTGAGTCATGCCTTCTTCCCCTAAGTTTCTTTAACCTCCATATAAACATTATTTTTTGAACTCTGCATCTGTTAGCTTAGTTTCACTTAGTTGTTTTTCTGAGGATTTCTTCTCACTTGGAAGCATGTGTCTTTGTCTCCTTATTTTGGCTGCTTCTCTATATGTTTCTGTGTGTTAGGTAGATATACGGTGTCTCCCAATCTTAGTATGGTGTCCTTATGTAGTAGGCTCAGTTGTGCAGTCTCCCTGATCACCTGAGCTAGGTGCTCCAGGAATGTTCCTTGTGTGGGTTGTGTTAGCCCTCCTGTTGTAGCTGAGTCTTGATTGCTGTTGGCCTCTTTGTGGGTAGGGATGACTCCTAAGGTTACTGACTGTGAGGATTGACACCCCCCCCCCCAACATAGCGTATGAGCTGCTTTGTGCTGTGATCTCATAATGTGAAATTGGCCCCAGCAGGGTCTGGTGCCTGCTAGGATCTCTCTTTGGGTGTGCAGCTTGTGGAACTAACTGGGTTGTACTCTGGTGTGTTCAGAATTCTGCCACCAGGGGGGTTGGTTCAGGTGCCTCTTGAGAGGAACTCAGTGTCTGAGCTAGTCAATGTCTGACGCTGCCTGAGATGGCCTTGGGCTACCTGTTTGGAGCCACAAAGTGATCTGCAGTTTGTGGTTGCCTCTGCTGTGCCTGGGTGTGCTTGGGTGGGGCCTTACTTTGTACCTTGGCTGGTTTCCAGCAGCGCGGAGCCCAGGGACAGATCAGCAAAAGGCCTAAGGCTCCCTGAGTTAGCCTTTTCCTCATGTCCGCCTGTTAGGCTGTCAGTGGAAGAGCCTCTGGCAGTTTGTGAATTGCGTAAAATAGATTCTTAGTCAGGGAGGGGCAAGTTGTGTTCACATGGTTGATGCAGATTTACCTTTATGCCTGTTGCCTGTGCTGGGTCTGAGGGCACTTATCAAAAGGCTCAGGGTACCCCAAGACTAGCAGCCACCCTCTGGGATCTCGGCACCTCTGTTGTGGGATGGTCTCAGAGCACTGTCAGGGTGAGGCCAGCAGAGTTAACCCAGCTAAAACAGCCCTGTATTTGGCTCTGTGGAGGGAGAACTCCATAAAAGAATGGAGGCGCTGCTCAGGTGTACGGGAGAAAGTGACCCTCACCTGTGCCCCAAAACTCAGTCTCTTCCCTTGTGATTGTGGCACTGTCCCAGCCTGCTGAAGCTTCATTGAGAGCTCCTTAGTAAGGGCTGGACCTCAGGTCGGGCTGGATTCAGCCAGCAACCTCTCTACCTGCAGAGAACCCTGAAGGGTGGGGCCTCCAGGAGTTGGCAGGGAAGGGCTATTCACACTCCCTAGGCTGCTGTTATATGGAGGGGGGTGCTCAACCCAGAAAAAAATGGTCAAGCAACCCAGCACAGGGCTGCTTTCTGCTGTCTCTCCAGCCCTCTCCCTGCAGCCATGCCACTCAGCTTCTTTCTTTATGACTCCGGTCCACTTCAAACCACTATCCTCTGCTAGAGCCCAGGGTGTGTGCTGCAACTGAAATTCTGTGCACTGGCCCTTCAAAAGAGCCCTCCCCCTTCTCACAAGGCTAGGCAGAATCCTTGCTGATTTTCACAGCCAGATACTGTATGGGCTTCTCAGCTCTGGTGCTCCCTGTTGGGGAGCACGGCTTAGGGCTAAAGCCCCTTGCTCCTGTGGGGAGAACCGTCTTAGCCAAAATATCCCTCTGGATTCTCTCCCACTGCATGTGGGTGCAGGGCCAGCCCCTTTCTCTTCTCTCTACTTTCTGTTGATTTTGATGAGGGTTTCTCTGTAAATCCTTAGTTGTAAGACTTCTGTTCAGCTAGTCTTCAGGTGATTGTTCAGGTTGATTGCTCTGTACTTTAGCTGCTACACTGGTATGGTCCTAGGAGGAGACAGGTGTAACTTCCACCTACTCCACCACCATCTATTTGACCAATTTTTAGCTTAAAATTTGCAGTTTTGAATGGCTTAACCTATGACAGAAAATAAAAAGGAAAGATGAAAATGAAGACATTTTGAAGTATAAAAAAGAAAAGTCCAGTTTATATAAAAGGATTGTATTTTCTCCATGAAATAGAATGGGCTCGGGACAAAAAGAGCGCAACAAGGTTTGGAATATATGCTGTGGGGAATTTGGAGCTAGAGTGACAGACACAAAGATGAGGTAAGAGACAGTGGTCTTTGTATATGGTGAAAACACTAGGGTTGAGGGAGGGGCACGGTGAATGGAGAGGGTGGGCACATTTGATAATATAATTGGTCCTGACAGTGGGTGAGGTAGAAGATAATAAAGTTTTGAGATTAGAGTGGAAAAATACCAGTACTTCCTAGGAAGATTTGGAATAAGAAAGGAGAAGTGTTGGGTTTTAATTTGTTGAGCTTGAGTTGACATGAAGGAAGAGATTCAGGCTTGTACACCATCATTAACAATTCATAGTTGGAGTCTGGAGAATGAATAAAGTAATTGAGAAAATAAATACACAGAAAAGTTAATTTTATTTTTTTAAGATTTATTTTTTAGAGCAGGAAAGGAGGGAGCGGGGGGAGAGAGAGAGAGAGAGAGAGAGAGAAACATCAATGTGCAGTTGCTGGGGGTCATGGCCTGCAACCCAGGCATGTACCCTAACTGGGAATTGAACCTGCAACACTTTGGTTCACAGCCCGCGCTCAATCCACTGAGCTACGCCAGCCAGGGGTTATTTTTTATTTTTTAGTAATTCAAGAGTGTCTGGGAATTTCAAACTACTTACTTTGCTACACCTGTCTTTTTAAATTTTTATATAATTGACATGTAACATTGCGTTAGTTTTAGGGACACAACATAATGATTTGATACAATATGTATATATTGCAAAATGATCACCAGAGTAAGTTCAGTTAACGTTCATCACTATACATATTTGTAATTTTCTTGTGATGAGAACAGTTAATCTCTACTCATAGCAGTTTTCAAGTGTACAATATAGTATTGTTAACTGAAGGCACCATGCTGTCCATTACATCCCTATGACTTACTTATCTTATAATTGAAAGTTTGTATGTTCTGAGCCCCAATACCCATTTTATCTACCCTCAGCCCTCACCTTTGACAACCATCGGTCTGTTCTTTATCTGTGAGCTTTGGTGTTTTGTTTTGTTTTGTTTTGTTTAGATTCCACATATAAATAAGACCACCCAGAACTTGTCTTTCTCTGACATATTTCACTTAGCATAACACCCTCAAGTTTCATCCATGTTCTCACAAAGGACGGGATTTCCTTTCCCCCCTCTTTTTAGTGGACGAATATTCCATTGTGTGTGTGACCACATCTTCTTTATCCGTTCATCTGTCGGTGGGCACTTAGGTTGTTTCCATGTATTGGCTGCTGTAAAGAATGCTGCATGAACATGGGGTACAGATATCTTTTCCAAATAATGCTTTAATTTTCTTATTAATGGTATTCTATTTTTTATTTTTTGAGGAACCTTCATAGTAGCTGTACCAATTTACATTCCCACCAACAGTGCATGAAGGTTTTCTTTTTTCCACATCCTCTATCCAGCACTTATTTCTTATCTTTTTGACAGATATAAGGTGATAAACTCATTGTGTTTTTGGTTTGCATTTCCCTGATGATTAGTATGATATTGAGCACTAATGTATGGCCATCTGTATGTTTTCCTTGGAAAAGTCTAGTCAAAGCTTTTGCCCATGTTTTAATACTACTTTTTCTCCATTCAATTGTATGAGTTCTTTACGTATTTTGGATGTTAACTGCTTATTAGATATATGATTTGCATATATTTTCTCCCATTCATTAGGCTGCCTTTTCATTTTGCTGACTGCTTCCTTTGCTGTACAGAAGGTTTTTAGTTTGAAGTAGTCCCATTTGTTTATTTTTGCTTTTCTTGACTTTTCTTTTGATGTTATTGTTTCTTGATTATAATCATGAGTGGACAGTAGCTTTTGTTTGATTAAAAACAATTTCTTTTGCCCCCTCACCCCTTTTTCAGAAGTAGGAAATTTTGCTTTTTAACAGAAGTGGGAGTACAGCTAGAATTAGCTCAGTGATTTCTAAATAATCTGATAAAGTATCATCGTTACTGTTTTTGATATCTTAGAGAAAACGTCTGATAGGCAAGATTTCTTTTTCTGGTTACAAATGAAAATGTTTGGAAACATGGTGATTCAGGACAAACTAGTGTCACTTCACTCCAAGGTCACTTTACTTTGTGGACATCCACCTCACCATGCACAGAATGCGGGTGTAGTGAAGGTTGGTTCCTGTCCAGATTTAAAACAATTTTTAATTCAGTTATTTCTGATGAAGTACTTTCAGAAAACAGTTAAGACTTTGATAAGCAGTCAAATATGCAATGCATGGAAAATAACAAATGTGTTAAGAAGATATTTGACTGCCCGTATTGAGTGATGTGCAAGTTAAAGCAACATTTGTTTGCCCATTAACCTGGTAAACACTTAAAACCTACCCAGTTTTGGCAAAGGAAAGGGGAAAATCTATTTTATATACTGTTGAAAGGAATAAAAATTGACCAAGTCTTTTTGTAGGTGGTGCATTATTTTTGACTTAGTAACATAATTTAGAAATCTATCCTACAGGTGGTATCTCTTACATATTCAAAGGATTATAGGTACAGGGATGCTCACTGGAGTATTGTTTGTAGTAGCAAAAAATTGGAGATCCCTTAAATGCCAACCAGTAGACATAACTCCCCAGTGTAGTGATCATATGTTCAGTTAGCTCGGGATGGGTCTGATTTACACCTCTGCTCCCAGAATAGTTATTCAGAGCATTCTCTTTCAGTAGTTCCTGGTTTGTATAATAATTTACATGTTAATGATATGTGCACAACAGTAGCATGGATTACTGTGCCTATGTTAAAAAGAACGAACTATGTGCATTGATTTGGGACTATACTCGAGATTAAGTAAGAGAAATTAGTTGCAGAACAATACATACTATCCCTTTCATTTTTAAAGTAAAACCCTTATACTGTGTGTGAACGAAATCAGAGACAGAGAGGATGTATTGAGAGGTGTGGAAGGGTTTATACTAATTTGTTAATATGATAGCCTCTTGAGAGAAGTGGCAACCCCAGGAATGGGCATTATGTTGACTGATTATTTTTAATAAAAGCAATGACAGAATGGAGGGAACTGTTGATTGTTATCAGGTGCTATAATTTGAACTACAAAAAATTAATAAAAATAACTATTATTAATATAAAATTATATATATTATATAATTGTGGGCATTGGCATATGTACATGCCCACAGTTTGTTTCAGTTTATTGCATTGTCATTATTGATGCTTAAATATTCCATGTTTGGCCATTAAGAGCCTCTTGAAGTCTCTTGGGATGATCCTAGTAGTCATTGGTAGCTTTTTGTTGTGTAGCAAGATGTTGCAGATTCATCTTTTTTTCAATTGCAGAGATGGAGTAAGCCAGTTTTTTTGAAGGTTCCTTTGTGTAGAAAATGGAATTTAGAGTAAAATTCTGGGCATGGAAAGTACTCGTTGCTACTGGGTTGGTCATTTTTACTATGCCTTTTCAATGAACTTAGCTAGGAAATAATATTTTTTAAAATAAATAAAATACAAAGTCTTATTGGTGTTTACAATTAAAATTAAGGGATACTTGGTTTTTACTTAATCTCATTGGCTTTATCTGTATCACTTTTCTTCAACATCGAGAATCTTCTTGCCAGGTAGCAGTGAAATTCCTCATTTGCTTTCTCCTACAACATACACCAATCTCATAGAAGCTGCAGCAAAATGGTTATTAAAAGAGTTTAATAACTCTTCTTTTGGTCCTTAGGGCATATTCCACTTTGTATAGTTTGGTTTCTCTCTTCTTAAATGTTCTTAGACTAATTCTTCTAGACATAGCCTGCAGACCTTGTGTGGTTATGACAACCAGAGATTTACGTTTGTTTCATTCCTACTTTTAATTTTTAGGGGTATTTAAAATTTAACTTTGTTTTATAGTATGTAAAACACATATATGATCCCAAACTCAAATCTATGAACCAGTTTTATTTAGAGACATGTGGCTGATTGCCTGTCTCTTCTGACCACATTTCCTCTTTTTATATGGGCAGAAAATTGTGTGTATTAAATATCCCAACTTTCTTAAATAAAAATACCCACTTTTCTCCAACCTTGCTTTTTTACTTAATTTATTCTAGAGGTCACTCTGTGGTAATAGAATATATTGAAAATAGTTATTCTGTACTCCTGTGTATACCTGCATCGTCCCTCTTTGTGTTGGTGTGTTCAGAGTGGCCACTGTCAATGGACACCAAGGTTGCTTCCAGACAGCTGCTGCAAGTAGCACTGCAGTGAATAGTCTTTGCCTGTGTCTGTTTTCATATTTTGGCCAGTGTATCTTTGGGATAGATTTATAGATAGGGGATTGCTAAGTCAAAGCATAAGTCATTGCTAAGGGCTAATGCATATTTAACTGTGCTAGATGTTGCAACTTTCCTTCATAGTGTGCACTTCCATCAGCCTTTTCCCCTGTACTTTGCCTGTAGGATATGTTGTTTGTTAAACATTTGGATTTTTTCCAATATGATAAGTGAGAAATTGTATCTCAGTGTAGTTTTAATTTGCATTTCTCTTATTATGAGTGAGGTAGAGATCTTTTGAAAGTGCTTAACGACCATTTGCATTTCATTTTAGTGACTAATTCTACATCTGGGTGAAAAGATATACGGTTATAGTAGTATGGAAAAGGCTTATTTTACTTCCACAAATGTGTTTACAACTGCTTGGTTATCTTATGTATGGCTTTATTGTGAGTGTTTTGGGGCTTGTGTCTTATCCTTTGGATATTATTAACATCTTTCTTGGATTTTAGAGGTCTCCTCCTCTCTTCTCTTCCCCCATCCCCAAAATAATTTCACATGAAAAGTGTGTCATCAAGAGATTAAGAGATCAATGAATGAAATATGAATTTGTCTCTGATTTAATTAATTCAGGCTTGCCTTTTAACAAGCTTTTGAATTTAGTTTATTTCCATCTTTATATATGCAGTTGAACAGAAGAATTCTAGAACATGGTCCACAGACCTTGTAAGACTTTGGCATGATTTTTCTGAAACATCTGTTTATCTTTCAGTGAGAGCTTATGCACGTGCAGCTTTATTTGTAGAACACAGCTTTGATATTGTAGGATTCGTCATTAAGAATTCTTCATCTTGTGTTCTCTTTTGCATATATTTAAGTTGCTGGATTGTCCTGTGGGATTTCGTAAGTATTACTTCTGTTAGTAAAGCTGCTGACAGCAAAGGCTTTTAATAAATTATTCATGTGCTATTTGTTTTCTGTGTTCAAGAATTAATGCATTTTTACTCAGAATTTGTTTTTAGCTGAACTTGATAACAATTTGTAAACATGTGGTGGTATATTTGAATAAAATCTGTGATGCTTGTTTTTCATATGAGAAAAGTACTCAATTAGCGACATGGAGAATGACATCAGTTCTCTAGAACATAGCTGATTGCTGAAGAATAACACCAAAAATAGCTTTCAAAAATGTGAAATAATTATAAAACTTTCTGCTCTTTCAAGATGTGGGCCACTGAATTTTATCTCTGGTTCTCTTGTTCACTGTCACCTATGTACTTACTATTCACGTTCATTTATTGAAAACTTAAGGTCTTCTTTTACAGTCTTCCTCTCCATTCCAAGTCTGCCGTTGTTCTGGATAATTTGAGTGTCTGCTTGGCTGGCTTTTCTACTACCATGTCCAGTTCCTTAACTTTGTCATCTTCAATGACATCTTTTTCATGCTGCTTCTTCAAGCACCAGCTTCCATAACTGCCCCTACCCCTCATCATTACTCTGTGGTGCTGAAATATTAACATAATATCACAGTGTCACGACAGTCTCCTGTTCTTTCAGGTGTCTCACATAATGTGGGCACCATTTTTGCCCATCTCACTTCACGCTTCTTTATTTCCTTCCCTGCCTTAGATTCCATTGACATTCACTTGCTGGTATCTTTAATTCTCTTACTTCATTGTAACTTTCCACTCATCTGCTTAAGAAAATTCAGTTTTAAATGTCTATTTTCCTCTCCCTTTATACTCTACAAAATCACGTTCTCATATTTGAAATCCTTTAAATACAGTTACCAACTTAACTGGACTCTCAGTGCAGCCTAGTAATCCTTGCTTTTCCTTTTATGTTGTCTCCCTGCAGCTGTTCAGATGAGTGGTATGACCGGCAGCCATTCGATCCCTGGGCTGCTGCATTGCCAGCAGTTTTGCTCACCTCATACTTGAGAGGTTATACAAGCAGTTAACTCTGACTCCCATGATGACCACCAGGCTCACCCATTTTCTCATCTTCTTTCTCATCTCAACAAAATAAGTGTCCCCGTTCTGATCCAAAAATCAGTCCTCCTACTTATTTTTTTTAAATGTAGACATTTAATGCTTGAAATTTTTCTCTAAGCATTGCTTTAGTTACATCACACAAGTCTGATCTGCTGTGTTTCCATTTTCATTAAGTTCAAAATATTTTGTAATTTCTCCTGTGATTTCTTCTTTGATCTATTGGTTCTTTAGAAATACAGAGTCCGGCACAAATAACAGCCCTTTTTCTTTTATCACAAAATCTTTTATTATAAAACCATAAGCATGTAATTCTGTAACATAACAATATCACACTCAAGCACACTATATGACATTTTAGGTGAAATGTTCAAATTAAAACTGTAGATTATTACACCCATATTATTACCCTACCAACCACACTAATGCAGACGTTACTTCTGCCAGACTCTGTATATTGCTTAATTTCCAAATATTTTAGGATTTTCCAGATGTCTGTTATTGATTTCTAATTGAATCCTACTGTGGTGAGAAAACATACTTTGTACAATTTCAGCACCCTCACAGGCACGTGGACAAGCATCCAAAGATTCAAGGGCACTCTTCTACCCAATTCCAGAGTTTGTGTGTGCCGTGTGTCTGCCTGTCTCTGTCTCCCTGCCCGCCTCTCTCTCAGCTCCTTCTTTTGTACTCTGCCCTGAAAATTGTCATCACCTTGGCCTTAACTGATTTCTCTTCAGCTATGTGAGATTTGTAGATCTTTGCTTTTCTCTTCCCTCACGCTGAGGCCTTGACAGATGGGATATCTTCAAGCTGTGATTGGGGTAATTTTAGCGTAACACGGGGTAACTTGTTTGTGTCCTTTCTCTCAAGGGTGACAGTCCTGTGCAGCCTGTTGTCCAGCATCTGAAAAGCATCGTTTCATTGACTTTTGTCTAGTTTTGTAGTTGTCTGCGGTGGGAGGGTAGGAAGTCTAGTCCCTGTTACTCTGTTATGGCCAGAAGCCTGCATCCTGATCTTACCCTCCTCTTGCCTGAATGTTCTGTCTAACCCTCTCTGCTTCTTTCCGCCTTTCAGCATGCTCAACTCTCTCTTCTGTTACAAAGACTAAAAAAGAAGAACAAACTCATATCTTCTCTATTTACCAACCTTTCCCTTCTCTACATTTTATGCTCAAACTTTTAAAAAGTAATCCTTATAGCCTTGCCTCTCAAAAGTGTTGTTTGTGGATTGGATATGCATTTGAAATGTGGAATCTCAGGCCTTACCTGCAACTGGCACAGAATCTGAATTTTAACAGGATTTAACCAGGTGATTAATTTATAAGCTCTCTTCTGCATTTGACAGGCCCTGTTTCTTGTGTGCCGTCTGTTCCCAAGTGCCCTACTATAGTCTGGCCTCTGTTCTTGTCTAGGTCGTGTGTGTCCATCTCTTCTTTACTCTCAGCCATTAGCCCTCCAGGAAATAGTCCTTTGGCTCCTAGTGATTCCATGTTCTCTTGTTCTTTGACCTCTGTAACTTTCTGCAGGCTTTTTCTCTGCCTTTCTCTTACATGTTGGTATTCTGCAGAATTTAGTACTCAGCTTTCCTCAGATTTTTCACTTCTTAGTCTATCTCATTTTATCTTGTAACTTCAGATTCAATATGTATCTCCATTCTGAATCCCTGCTGAGTTCTAAGCTTGTTGCCCTCCGCATCCACATCCCATTATCATCTTTAATGCCCTATGTCTACAGCAGAGGATACCGTGACTTCCCCCACTGTATCCTCTTCGTCAGTGACTAGCACCTCTATTTAGCGATTGTCCAAGCCAGAAACTTGTCAGTCATCTTTGACTCTTCCGTTGCTCTTATTCCACATTAATTTATACTCACTTCCATATTTAATCCTTCTCCAAGGCTGATTGAGTTCACCCTAAAAAATCCATCAAGCCTGCCCATTTCTCTTAACTCTTGCTGGTTTCCTGATAGGAATTCATCAAGTTTCACCTGAGATTTCTGTAGTTGCTTTCCAACAGTTTCCCTATCAACAGCCTTATTCTCTTCAAGTTAATCTTCATTTTGCAGCAAGAATGATCCTTTTAATAAGAAATGTTATCTTTACTTCTTGTCTAAAGCCCTTGGCAAAGTTTTTTTTTCCAGATTTTATTTATTTATTTTTAGAGGGGATGGGAGGAAGAGAGGGAGAGAAACATCAGTGTGTAGTTGCCTCTTGCACGCCCCCTACTGGAGATGTGGCGCATAACCCAGGCATGTACCCTGACTGGGAATCGAACCAGTGACCCTTGGTTTGCAGACCAGCATTCAATCCACTGAGCCACACCAGCCAGGGCACCTTTGCCAAACCTTTTAATATACCATATAAAATTTCTCACAATCTAGTCCTTGCCTACTCAATTCTAAATTTCCTTGAGTACTTTGCCTCTTCCACTACCACCTGGTTTCTAGGCCTTTGCACCTGCTGTTCCTTTGGCAACATTCTGCTCTTCACTGGCTGTCTCCTCCTCCCTCAGTTTTGTGTCAATAATCACATTTTGCAGGAATGGTTTCCCTGTTAGGCCAGTTCTGTCTGTGTGCACCTTATACATACCTTTTCTTGGCTCCCACCACATTGTTCTGGTTGTGTTTATGTGAACTGTGATTGTGTTGTGTGTCTGAGGGTAGATACTTGTGTCTCACTGTTGTAACTTAGGTGCTTAGGATCCTTCATTCATTCAATAAATATTTATTGAGTACCCAGATAGATGCCAGGCAAGTTCCTGCTCTCATTAAATTTGTATTGTGGGGATAGGAGTGGCCTAGGGTGGAGTGAGGATCAGTAAACTTATACATAGTAGATTCTTAGTGATATTTTTGAGAGAATTAATGTATGAATATTTATTTTAATGAGCCCTTGAAGTCCAGAAACCTTTGATGTTATTGTTACTGACTTAAACTCTTGAAACTCTGCTCTCTTAAAATGTAATACACTGCTCTGGCTCAATAGGTAGGGCCTCGTCCTGCAAACTGAAAGATCACCAGTTCATTTCCATTCAGGGCACATACCTAAGTTGTGGGTTCAGTCCCCAGTTGGGAGCATGTGAGAGGCAACCAACTGATGTTTTTCTAGCACATTGATGCTTCTTTCCCTCTTTCCTTTCCCCTCTCTCTAAAAATAAATTTTAAAAAATCTTAAAAAATAAAATAAAAATGTAATACATCCTTTTGAACCTAGTGGTCTATGGTAATTAGGTTATTATTCAGAGCTTTTTACTGTACTTTTTTATCTTAAAGCATTTTAATCTTAGTTTTATTTTATCTGGTTTCCCTGAACAAAGGCAAGTTAATCAAAAGCTTTTGGAAAGCACACTTTAAAAATAGAAGTGAGAAGTGATGCTTAACTTCAAAAACAAAAAAATAAGTTATTAAGAAAGTTACATTCTTTTCATGTTTTGTTTTGTTTTAATAAAGGTCAGGTCCTAGATTCTAAAATTAGAAAAATTTCTTCTCAAATAGCTAAAATATTGATTTGACAGTAATTACCTCAAATTGGCAGAATATCAGAAAAACTTTATTAAAGTGCTATGCCACTTTATTAATTTTTAACTCTCTAATTATATGAAAATGTGAGAGTGAAATCTGTTTTAAAACCTTGCATACCCCGAGTGGGGTTTTTTGTTCTTTGTTTTTTGTTTGTTTGTAGGCATCACAAATTTTAGCTAACTTCAGTGAAAGGAATTCATTGAAATGATGTGGGGTAGCTTAAATGATTAATGGAAAAGCTCAAGAACCAACATATGTCCACTGTTTCATTTAGGCCATAGATTACTTTTCTGTAAATTATAACTCTTCTGGGTTATATAATTAGTTCACTTACCTGAATTTTCTGGAGTCCTTATATGTAAGGGCATATATATACTACATGTACATAGTTTCTGGTATGTTGTAAGCGCTTAGACAGTCAACAACCCAATGCAATATTTTTATCTCAGTGTTTTAATATTGCAAAAGTATCCAGGAATAAGGACATTTCACTACATAACAGTGTTATTAATCACATCTAAGAAAATTCAAAAATATTATCAAATATACTCAAAATTTAAATCCACCCAATTATTCCCTAAACATTTTTTTTTGTTTGTTTTAGTCCAGGACCCAGTAAAAAATCACTTTTGCATTTGTCTTTTTTTAATATATTTTATTTATTGTGCTATTACAGTTGTCCCATTTCCCCCATTCACTCCCCTACACCCTGTACACCCTCTCCTACCCACTTCCCCCCCTTTAGTTCATGTCCATGTGTCATACTTATAAGTTCTTTAGCTTCTACATTTCTCATGTTATTCTTACCCTCCCTTGTCTGTTTTCAACCTACAATCTGTGCTACTTTTTCTCTGTACCTTTTCCCCCCCTCTCCTCCTCCCACTCCGCTGTTGCTAACCCTCCATGTGATCTCCATTTCTGTGGTTCTGTTCCTGTTCTAGTTGTTTGCTTAGTTTCTTTTTAATCTTTTCTTAGGTAAGTCCCTTTAACATTTCATACAATAAGGGCTTGGTGATGATGAACTCCTTGAACTTGACCTTATCTGAGAAGCACTTTATCTGCCCTTCCATTCTAAATGAAAGCTTTGCTGGATAGAGTAATCTGGGATATAGGTCCTTGTCTTTCATGACTTGGAATACTTCTAGCCCCTTCTTACCTGTAAGGTCTCTTTGGAGAAATCAGCTGACAGTCTGATGGGAACTTCTTTGTAGGTGACTGTCCCCTTATCTCTTGCTGCTTCTAGGATTCTCTCCTTCATTTAAACCTTGGCTAATGTAATTATGATGTGCCTTGTTGTGTTTCTTCTTGGGTCCAACTTCTTTGGGACTCTCTCAGCTTCCTGGAAGTCTGTTTTGTTTGCCAGAATGGGGAAGTTCTCCTTTATTATTTGTTCATATACATTTTCTTTTTTTTTTTAAATTTTTTTATTTATTTATTTTTAGAGAGGGAAGGGAGGGAGATAGAGAGAGAGAGAGAGAGAGAAACATCAATGTGCGGTTGCTGGGGGTTGTGGCCTGCAACCCAGGCATGTACCCTGGCTGGGAATCGAACCTGGGACACTTTGGTTCCCAGCCCACGCTCAGTCCACTGAGCTACACCAGCCAGGGCTTGTTCATATACATTTTCAATCTGTTGCTCTACCTCTTCCCCTTCTGGTACCCCTACAATTTGGATGTTGGAACGTTTAAAGATGTCCTAGAGGTTCCTAAGCTTCTCATTTTTTTGAATTCTTATTTCTGTATTCTTTCCTGTTTGGTTGTTTCTTTCTTCCTTCTGGTCCACTCTATTGTTTTGAGTCCCAGTTTCCTTCCCATCACTATTGGTTCCCTGTGCATTTTCCTCCATTTCTTTTATGGTAACCTGCATTTTTTTCCATCTAATTTGCACCCAAAATCAACCAATTCTGTGAGCTTCCTTATCACCAGTGTTTTGAACTGAGCATCTGATAGGTTAGCTATTTCTTGGTTGCTCAAAAGGATGAGTTCTGGGGCACTGATTTGTTCTTCTATTTGAGCTCTCTCTCTCTCTCTCTCTCTCTCTCTCTCTCTCTCTCTCTCTCTCTCTCTCTCTCTGTGTGTGTGTGTGTGTGTGTGTGTGTGGTCTGGTCGCTCCTGTTCCAGTAAGGGGCGGAGCCTTAGGTGTTCACCTGGGCTGGGCACCCCAGTCACACGTTGTATGTGAGGGCGGAGTCGAGAGGGAACAATGGCGGTAGCTCCGTTCTCCTGGGATCTCAGTCCCTTCCCTGGGATCCCGGGTTGTGTGCTCTGCCCTGGTTCACAATCGCCACCTCACTCACTCCGCCAGCTGCCGCTTGCGTACTGAGGGTCCACCCTCTGCGATCTTGCACGCCCCGGATGCCTTACGTGCTCCCGGTTGCCTTATGCGCCCAATTCTCCCTGTTCTCTGCGCCACTACCCGCGCCCAGCTGCTCGTCTCCGCCCTTCCTACCGGTCTGGATGAATGGGTGTACTCCAACTTCTTGGCTGTCCGACTTCCATTCAGATAAATTTTCTGTCAGTTCTGGGTGTTATTCTGCCTCTAAATTGTTGTTGTTCTAATCTTGGTTGTGCGTGGAGGTATGGTGCATCCGCCTATGCCTCCATCTTGCTGGAAGTCTGTTTTTTTTCTTAAGTCTCTCTTCATCTAGATCACTCCCCTTGTCTCTGTTTCTCATGACACTGACTCCTTTTCGAAGAGCCCAGGCAGTTTTTGTACAGAATGTGTTACATCCTGAATTAGTTCAATTATTTTTTTAGTCTTAGATTTAGGTTAAACCGTTTGGGTAAGAATATTACAATACTTCCTACTGCTGCAGCCCATTAGGATGTATCTGATGTCAGGTTGTCTCACTGCTGGTAGTACTGAGTTTGATCACTTAGTTAGGTTGGAGGCCACCAGATCTGTCCATTGGGAGGGTACTTTCCTCTTCTGTGATTTATGAGTATTATTGTGGACGACACTCTGAAATTGTGTAACTATCTGTTTTTCAGAAACCTTTCTCCCAATGGTTTGAACATTCATCAATAATAAATAATCATTACTTCATTTTTAATTAAAAGTTTTGAAAAGTTTAATTTCTAAAAAGACATTTCCAAGTAGGTGTTAAAGGGAGAGTGCTGATAGTTGCTTAAAATGCTTTGTTACTGTTTAGGTGGTAGACCAGTTGTTATACTTGACAGCCAGAAGAGCTTTGCTTTCGTCCTTTAAGTGTGCTGTCATGATTCATAATCTTTTACCCTTTGCAGAAACAATGAAACTCTTTTATTAATTTAGAAAAGGACTTGCTTGCTTGTTTTAAAGCATATTAATGAAGGGTGGTAGCATGGTGCCATGAGGTACTGTCCAATAGTAGAAATACAGTGCAAGCCACATACATAATTTGAAATTTTCTAGGTACTCCATTAGAAAAGTAAAAAGAAACAGAGTTAATTTTTATATATTTTTATTAAATATATCCAAAATATTTTCACTTGTTATCAAAAATATTTTCACTTGTATTAAAATTGTTAGAGATATTTTACATTCTCTGTGTGTACCCAGCTTCTAAACTGGTGTGTAATGTATTTTATACTTAAAGAAAATTTTAATTAAGATTAGTCTTGTTTCAGATTCTCAGTAGCCACATGTCTCTAAGTGGCTACTGTATCAGTGCAAATTTAGTGATTATGATCTCGGGCACAGTGGAGCCACATAACTTGTTTCAAATCTTGTCTTTTCCATAGCTAACTTCATAACTTTGAGAAAATTATTTATTTTCTTTTTGTTTCAGTTTTCTCATTGTAAATGGGGGTAATAATAATTCCTATCACTATGATTGGAGGAGTAAAAATTAATACAGGTAAAGCCCAGAACAGTGCCTGGCACATAATAACTGTCCAGTAATGTTAACTGTTCTTATTATACCTCTGGACTTGGTCCTGTAATTCCCATTCTGTCTTAGAAGTATCCTCGTATTTTGTTAAAGAAGCTAGGACTAGATCTTGGATCTCTGAATTTCTGTTTTTTAAGTTGTTGTTTCTTGCCCTCAGTCTCTTGCTATGGTGACATTATAAACCAGTAAGATAAATTGTATTGTACAGGTCAGTGTTGACATTGAGTGTTCTCTTGTTTCTGTAATTCACTGAAATGAAAGGGAAAACACAGCGACTTTGCAAATGGCAATGAGGTAATGAAATACTTATTGTTATGATTTTTTAAAAACCACAGATGATTGCAAAAGATTGCTAGCTATAGTAGGCTGGGTTGATGCCTTTCTTTTTGCAAACCCACAGATACCTCTTAACCACAAAAGCCTCTGTAATTGTAGCAATAAAATAAAACATTAGCATAGGAAGTAGAAGTGTTCTTGAATATTCATGAATGTAGTCGTGTCCACTTCAGAGTTATTTAGAATGTGTTTCAGATTAGATAATTATCTATTTTTATATTATGTCAAAGTAACTGTGGGTGACTGGAAAAGAAGTATTGCAAAGAAGATACACTCTTTTAAAAGAACTTGATAATTTACTGTGATAAAACATTTTATACTCAGAATACTAGTAAATTATTGCTTATGACAGAAAAATATGAAGCAGCTTAACAATCAAAGAAGCATTGACTTACAGTGTAAGAAGCATTGATTTACGGTGTAAAACAGTGTCATTCAGATCTTTTATTATTTTTTATTTAATTTTTTTTTAAGATTTTCTTTATTTTTAGAGAGAGGGGAAGGGAAGGAGAAAGAGTTATCAATGTGTGATTGCCTCTCACATGCCCCCTACTGGGGACCCAGCCTGCAACCCAGGCATGTGCCCTGACTGGGAATCAAACTGGCATCCCTTTGGTTTGCAGCCTGCACTCAATCCACTGAGCCATACCAGCCAGGGCCATTCAGATCTTTGGGCTGCACCTCGAAGGTGTTATCATTGAGCCCATATTTTCATCAATGTAATTTGTAAAAGTGGAACAAAAATAGTCTTGTCTTAGAAATTCAAAAGACTTTGCATCATGTATTGGGTGACATGTCTTAGAAGAATCTTCTGGCCACAAATAACAAAACATTGCTTATAAGATGCTTTCATGAAAGTTCTACATAGTTAATACGAAAATTCTTACTTTTTTCTCATCTAGCAGAATAAAAAATGACCAATTCAGATTTTCTCCCTGTTTCAAGCTGAAATGTAAATATTGCTGGCATGTTAACCAAGAGTATTATTAACATTTTCTAAGAATTATTTTAGAGAATTTCTGGGTAATTGTTCAGAACATCAGTAGTAGTGTTTGCAGCTTAATCAGATTTACTTTCTTTTTTTGCTGATCATGTACAAGTTATAAAATATTAATATTATTTATGACACTTTGAAAAGTGATACTAAACCATTTTTACAAAGGACAGACTTGAAATCATTTGAAAATAACATTTTTGAGACAGGCTGATCTTAGAAAAAACAGTCGAGGTTATCTGTCACTAGGAATCACTAATACTTAATTCTGCTCTGACCCAACCACCTTTCCAACCAGTAGAATCTTGAAGAGTATAAAAAAATAAGCAAGCATAACACAAAAATAAACCAGTGTGCAAATAGCAAGTAGCCATGGCAAACCTGGGTTGTTTTAATACTCTCTTGTAGTCTAGTCTTCTAGTGGGGGATGGGGGTAGGTCTTACAGAGAAACAGAAAGTGAATTGCTGAGAAAAGCACATACATAGAGGGCAGAACGGGAGACTAGGGCCTTTTCAGAGCTGGTTGTCAGAGCAGGCTTCTGTGGAAATGACAGCTGGTTTGAACCACCAAGGATGAGAAGAAGCTAGCCATGTGACAAAGAGTGAGTGTGCAGGCAGAAAGGACAGAAAATGCGAAGACTTCAGTGTGGGAAACAACATGCTTGTTCAGGACATTGAACAATGTGGCTGGAACTTACTGAATTAGAGGGAGTGTGATGTGAGATTAGGTTGTAGAGAGGCAGGAGCCAGATGCTGTCACCCTTTTGAATGCCATGGTAATGAATTTGGATTTTATATTAGCTGTAATGGGAGGCTGTTGAAAGATTAGGCAGAGAAGAAAGATGATCAAACTTTGGTTTTAAGATCACCTGATATTATTTTTACATATAATTGTCAAAATGTGATTAAAAGTAAAAAAATACATAAAGTTCATATTATTTTATGCGTAACAATTTTGAAAATGTTGGTGAAAACTGAGATGCTAGATGTTAGCAATTTGGGGAGAATATTGTAGGCTTTTAAATTACGAATACTTACTGTTTATTGAGGACCTCTTGTCTGTCAAGCAATGAGGTATATTCTTTTCACATATCTTCACAGAAATTTTCTTCAAAGGAAGACATTGTTTTTCGTATTTTATAGGGGAGAAAAGTTTAGACACAGAGAAAAATGAACTAGCATAGCAGAGTTAGGATTCAAAACCATGCTGCTTCAGTTCATTTTACCAAGGTTTTTCCCACCATGGTTCTTTCTTGTGGGGGAAGGATGGGAAGGAGGAGGGCTGAAAACTGAGGAAAAGGAAAGTGCTCTTGTAATATGTTTATTGAAAAAATGAATGCAGATATTTCTTGGTTTGGAAAGTGGTTGGGAAGGGAGACGCTGTAAATTAGAACAATCGAATGGAATTTCCCTATTAGGGTGTAACCCTGGAAAAGAATTCCAGGTCCAGCTTTGATTAGAAGTTGACATTCACTGATTTTTGTGGTATACCTGTACCATCAAAAATTTTGAAAGGTGTACGTATATCAGACAATTAAAGTCCTCATTATAATGTTAACAACTAACCATTTAATCTTAATTGAAATCCCCAGGGAAGGAGTTTCGCCTGCTTGGTTAGATACAGTCTTCAGAGGACTAGCTGTGCAGGGCCGAGGAATGGCCTGAGCTCTGGAGTTGAGAGCACTAATTGCTATGCAGCAAAGCAGTGTAGGAAACATTCGTGAGCTCTGAAGTGTTGCCTGTTCTTATTTGATAACATAAATATATTTTGTTGAGCCCTTAGAATGTTAAATTATTTTAACTTTTAATTTTTAAACTTTTTGTGTATAAATTAAGAACTTAAAGCAAGAGAGCCTGAACAGTAGTACTCTATGGTGACAGTGGACACCAGAGGATCAGGAAGGATAAAATGTAGGATTTAGAGACCAACCGGAAGGGATAGAATGGTCAAGAGTAACGTTATTAAGGAGTAAAAGAAACATGGAGTCATTTGACATTAGTCTCTTATCTTATAATGAAGAGATAATTTTCTTAGTATTAATAACATTTTATAGAACATTTAAAGTTCATAAATGTATATCAATGCTTGCTTATCCTTTGGTCCTGCATTTCCACTGGCAAACTTTGAACCTTTGGTCAATAAGACATTTCATTTTATTTCTGCCAGTATTCAGATACTGTATATTATTTTTTACTGAAGGATACAATAAAATTTAGAATTACTATTTGCCATACAATTAAGTTGTGCAGTGAGTGATATGATTTGTTGGTATTTGGAGGGGTGGTGGGGGGTGGCAACTGAAATAAGTTCCCTGTAGATATTTTCTTTTCATAAGATGAAATTCTATCAAGAAGTGTGAAATATTCTATCAAAAACTGAGGAATAGTCTATCAAAGAAGTGAGAGCTATTTCATTAAGAAGTGAGAAATTTGCAGAGACCTGGGAATGTGGAAGAGATTAGACCGGATCATTAAACCTATTTCAAAATAATTTGTACAGTGACCCTGGTGAGACTGCACTAAAATTAAGCAAACTTAACTGTGTAGGGAATCAGGCCCCTGGTGATAAGTCAGGATAGTTTCTACATGAAGTCAATCAAGGAGTGTGTGTCTGTATGTCTTCTACTGTGACAGAGGAAAAGTGGTTACGGGAAATGGTGATACAGTATATTCCCCCCCTTTTTTATCCTCACCAGAAGACATTTTTCATTGCTTTTGGAGAAAGAGAAACAGTGATTTGTCGTCTCACATATTTATGCATGTACAGGTTGCTTCTCGTATGCGCCCTGACTAGAGAGAGACTGGCCACCTCGACGAATTGGGATGGTGCTCTAACCAACTGAACTGCCTCGCTAGGGCCAGTGATAGATCTTTTAAAAAATCCTCTCTTTGCAACAGGGATTATTCACCTATAACAACTGAAAATGTTTTTGTTATTAAAAAAGAAAAAGATGGCAAGAAGAATGCATAAGCAACTATTCATAATAAAAATGTAAGTTTTAAATAAAGCAATCCATGGAGCAAAATGCCTTTACTCTCTGTGCTTTCCCAGAAGTTCCGTCCCACTCCCAAACCCAGGAAAAAGCTCTGTTAACTGTTTAGTGTTCATTCTTCTAGACTCTTCCCTACATATTTGTATTTAAATATATGCATATTTTTGTGTATATGTATGTAATTGTATATATATTTTAATGTAAGCCCAGTCATACTACACATCTTTTGAAATTTGAAAAAATTTTCTGTAATGTAATATTTTTATTTTTTTATAGTCTTTCAGTCTCATTATACAGATATACCCCAGACTTTTCATATTGTCCCCTCCTGTGTAGACTATATATAAAAATAAAGGAGGACTTCTGGTCAAGATGGCAGTGTAGGCAGACATGGGTCACCTCTTTGCATAACCACATCAAAACTACAACTAAAATATAGAAAAACCATCACTCAGAACTGTCAGAAATCAAGTTGATGGAAGTCTGACAACTGTGGAATTAAAGAAACCACACCCATCTAGACTAGTAGAAGGGGAGTAGACACAGAATTATCTGGCCCCACACCCATGTGTAGTCGATAAAAATTTGGGAGGGATATCCCAGGAGTGAGGAGTCCCAGACCCACACAAGACCCCCCAGCCCAGGGTTCCAGTGCCAGGAAGATAAGTCCCCACAACTTCTGGCTGCGAAATCCAGCAGGGATTGAGTTTGTGGAAGAAACTGCTAGAACCCCAAGCAGTTCCTCTTAAAGAACCCACACACCAACTCACCTACTCAGACTCACTCCCTCTGAGCTCCAGGGCCATGGTAGCAGCTTGGAAGGCACCAATGGTATACTAGGATAAACTGAAATGTGTGGCATCAAGGTAAGCAGAGGCCATTGTCCCTGTGCTAAACCCTCTCCCCACAGAGCCACAGAGCCAGCAAGCTGGTTCCATATCTGAGACTCCATCAGCCTGCCTTAGAGATCCCCATCCAACTTACAGACTCACCCAAGCTGCTTTCTGTATGAATGGCTGGTCTTGGCTCATACTGCACAACTTCCTACATCCTCTCAAACAAGCAATAGCTGGTCTCAGTGAGCCCTAGGCCCAGCACAAGTAGCAGCCATCTCAGGTTGCTTTATATTTCAGGTAGGGTGGCCCCAGGAAAAAAACACAGGTGGGGGCTAACCTTGGCCTGTGTCACCTGGGAAACCCCAGGGCCAGTGCACCCAGTGGACAGCTACAGACCACATTGGAGCACCACCACCCTGCCCCTGCATAGCTGATCCTCCATAGAGGGGGAGGTTGATGGTAAGTGGTCACAGCCAATTCTTGCAGTTGTCTGGCCTAGGTAAATCCCTCCCATTGATCTGCCAACAGCAATCAAAGCTCAACTACAAGAGGAGGGTGTACTCAGACCATATGAAGGGCACACCTCCAGTACCCAGCTTGGGTGATAGGGGAGGCTGTGCCACTGGACCCTACAAGACACCTAACTATATTAGGCCACACTACCAAGATATGGACCCAAAGCAGCTCTACCTAATACATAGAATCCAAGATATGGACCCAAAGCAGCTCTACCTAATACATAGAATCAAACACAGGGAGACAAAGGAACAGGGCCCAAATGAAAGAACAGATCACAACTCCAGAAAAAGAGCTAAAGGAAATGGAGATAAGTATCTCTGTCAGATGCGAGTTCAAAACACTGGTTCAAGGAACAGGTGCTCAAGGAACTTAGGACCTCGGGCATAAAAAAGATCCAATCAGAAACTAAGGATACATTAGTAGAAATAAAGAACAATTTAAAGGGAAACACAATAGAGTGGATGAAGCCAAGAATCAGATCAATGATTTGGAACATAAGGAAGCAAAAAACACCAATTAGAACAAGAAGAAAAAAAAGAATTAAAAAAAAATGTGGATAGTATAAGCCACCTCTGGAACAACTTCAAGAGGTCCAACATTTGCATCATTGGGGTGTCAGAAGGAGAAAAGAAAGAGCAAGAAATTGGAAATTTATTTGAAAAACTAATGAAAGAAAAGTTCCCTCGTTTGGTGAAGGAAATAGACATACAAGTCCAGGGAGCACAGAAAGTCGCAATTATGATGGATTCAAAGAGGCCCACTCCAAGTCACATCATAATTAAAATGCCAAAAGTTAAGGATAAAGTGATAATTTTAAAAACAGCAAAGAGAAAAGCAGTTAGTTACCTACAGGGGAGTTCCCATAAAACTGTCAGCTCATTTCTCAAAAGAAACTTTGCAGGCTAGAAGGGACTACTTGGCAAGAAATATTCAAAATCATGAAAAGCAGGGACCTACAGCCAAAATTGCTCTATACAGCAGAGCTATCATTTAGAATCAAAGGGCAGATAAAGAGCTTTCCAGACAAGAAAAAAGCAAAGGAGTTCATCATCAGCAAACCATTTTTATATGAAATGTTAAAAGGACTTACTTAAGATAAAGAAGAAGATCGAAACTATGAACAATAAAATGGCAAAAATATATACCTATCACAAATTGAATCTGAAAAAACAAACTGAGCAAACAAGAACAGAAACAGAATCGTGGATATGGGGAGTGTTTTGATGGTTGCCGGTTGGAAGGTGGGTGTGGGGGAATGGGTGCACAAGTGAGGGAATTAAGAAGTACAGGTAGGTACAGAGTAGCCATGGGGATGTAAAGTACAGTATAGGAAATGAAGTAGTCAAAGAGCTTACATGCATGACCCATGGACATGAACAGTGGTGGGGGGATTGCATAAGGGAATAGGGGGCTGCTCAGTAGAGAGGGGCAAAGAGGGAAAAATCAGGACAAATGTAATAACATAATCAACAAAATATTTTTAAAAACAGGTTTGTTTCTGCTTAAACAAACATTATTGTTTTTACATAAAATATTCAGACAATACCAAAGGTAAAAGGAAAAAAATAAAAATCAACTGAACCCCCACTAGCCTGAGATAATCCACATTTTGGTGGCTAGTTTTTAAAATGTACCCCTTTAGGTATTCACACAAGTGTAAACATATACTCACAGCTACCACATACGTGTGTGTGTATGTGTGGTATTTATAAATGGCTTATACACATAACCTGATTATTCACAAAATCATTTTAAATGTGCTTGGTGATTTTCATTGCCCTTCCTCACTCCCCTGCCCTGGCCCCTTCCCATTTTCTATCCCATTTTCAACCATCCTCACCTTCCCGGTGACCAGTGGTAACAACCTGCTACATACTTGTCTATCTTTTTCAATGTTCATATGATCATATGCCTATGAAACTATGTAATTTACACTTGTCTGCATTGATAATTTTTCACAAAATGTATTCCAGATCAGCTGAAACATAGTTCACTCGTTTTTTTGCTGGCTAAATATTCTGAGGCAGCAATCAGTAAACTCCAGTCAATGGATTAAATTCATCCTACTGCCTGTTTGTAAATTAAGTTTTATTGGAACACAGACTTTATTTTTCTAGTGAGTGGTGTTACCTTTTAAATTCTTTATCTGTTATATGTGATGTATTTTCTCCCAATTTTGTCTTTTATTTGGCCAAAGAAGTTATTTTTTTAATTTAAATGCAGTGAAGTGAAGCATATCTATCTTTTCTAGCTCTGTGGTTCCCTGTTTTGATTTAGAAGGTTGCCTAACTCCAGGATTTTCTCTGTGTTTTCTGAAAATCTTCATTACTTAATATTTTATAGATCTGGAATATGTGTATAATACATGAGAGTGCTGCTACAGTGTAGTATAGTTAAAATCACAGATTCTGGTTCTGTTATTTACTACCCATGTGACCTTGGACAATTTAGTTTTCTCCTCTTCACTGGGAATGCTAATAGTACCTGTCTCTTAAGATAGTAGTAAGGATTAAATGAGTGGCTGGTATGTCAGGAGTGTTTAGAACAGTGTTTGATGCGTGCAAACATGTAAGTATTTACCATTATTTACATGCTGTGGGTAGGCGCCTCATTGTTCTTCCACATGGATAACCAGTTGTCCTGTTAGCATTTACTGAGTAGTCCCTTCTTTACCCCAGTTGCTGTAAAATGCTGTCTCTATTGTGTATGTTTCCAAATATATATAACTCTATTTTGGGGCTCTCCAGCCTCTATTATGTGGTTCTGTGTATTCCTGCTCCAGAGCTACAATTACTGTAATTACTGTAGCTTTAGAAATACTATTGAATGTAGTCCTTTTACTTTGTTCTAAATTGTTTTGATTCTTCTTGGCTTTCTTTGCTCTTCTATATAATTTTTAAAAACTCATCCAAATTTACAAAAATCTCTAAGTTTTATTATGGAAGAGTGATACTAATTGTCTGGTTTTGGAATGGAACCTGCCCATGGTCTCAAGTGGAAGTTTTTAGAAGTTGTCCAGTTGTGTAATCTAAAGGTTGATAACATCCATTGTGCTGGGTGAGCACTGGGAATGTGGTGAACAAAAGCACTGTAGAAGGATCCATTGTAAGCCTGCAGTTCCTAACTATATCCTGAAATACCTCGGGGCACCTCAGAGAACTCCCAGGCTTATTTCAAAATTTGGGGGGGAAAATAACAGCATCTGTTGGACACTGTGTGAACTTCTAAGTCAAGGTAGTTCAGAGTTTCTACGTTTGATTGTGCTTCCTTCATTTTGATGCTGTGATATCTTTGTAAAATTGGGTTTTTGTGGTTGCTGTCAGTTGCTATGATAAAAAGCAAGTGTCATGCAGAATTCATGGTGGACAAGGAAATGACAATGGTAGTTTACAATCTAATTTCAGGGTTTGGGAAGTTGTGCGATGTCCGGTGGTGAACACATCCCGTGACTAATTGTAGTTATTTAAAAGTAACATTAAAATATTTTTCAGTTTGTGTATATTATTTATTAAAAAAAGGATACTATATCGTTAGGACATAAATACTTAATTTGTTTGAACCTAACTATTAAATGAACTGTTAGGCATTTCTTTTAGTGTGAGGGATTTGTGGGAAAAACAGAAAATAAGGGTACCGGGGGCTGAGAAAGTTGAGGAACTCTTTGCTTTAACAAATTATTACAAATATTTTAAGGTTAAGAACATTCGGAATGCTACATAGAGTACTATATGCCATACCTGCTTATAACAGGGAGGTTTAATCTGGTCTGGGCACCAGGGACAGACAGCATTATTAAGAAAATGATATTTAAGCTGAGCTTGAAGGAAGACTAGGAGTTATTCTTGAAGAGGGTTGGTGGTGGGAATAGCTTGTGTGATGTGGGCAGGAGCTGACAGCGGTGCCTTGGTGGGGAAGGGGGAGTGATACGAGGGGCAGGGGCTGGAAAGTAGGCAAAGGTCAGGTCACAGTGACGTGGAAGTCCAGTTAAGGCATTCATTTAGATTTCTTTGTAAAAGGCAATGGCAAGCCTTAGAGTGATTTTAGATGAAGGAAGAATGTCTCACTGCCTGCTTACTGAGGGAATAAAATGCCAAGATGATATACATAAATATTTAAATATCTTAGAATATTTAAATATTCTAAGTGATATAGAGTGCATATTTTTGGTAAAATTTTGAAGTGCCTTGATTTTCCGAGGCATTTGTAAACTTCCTTGTGAGTATAATTTTTTCTTTTAATTTCTTTTGAACACATACACTCTTTTGTTCAACTTGGTAGATATGGACTTTTTGTTTTAATACATGAGAATATGTTTATTGATTTTAGAGAGAGAGGAATGGAGGATGAGAGAGAGAAAAAAATTAGGAGAGAAAGAGAAAGAAAGGGAGAAAGAAAAACATCGATGTGAGGGAAAAACAATGATCTGCTGCCTCCCGTATGCACCCCCACTGGGGACTGAACCTGCAAATTTAAGTATGTGCCCTGACCTGGAATCAAGCATGCAGCCTTTTGGTGTGTGGAGTGACACTCCAACCAAGGTTGTGTTTTTGACTGCCAGTCAAGGCACATACCTAGGTTGCAGGTTTGATCGTGGTCAGGGAGCATACAGGAGGCAGCCTATCGATGTTTCTCTCTTACATTGATGTTTCTCTCTCTCTCTCTCTCTCTCTCTCTCTCTCTCTCTCTCTCTCTCTGTCTGTCTCCCCCCCACCCCATTTCCCCCCTTCCTCTCTCTTTAAAACTCAGTAATAAAAAATATTGCCAGGTGAGGATTTAAAAAAGTAAAAAACAAATAAATGAACTCACAAGTAAGAGAGTTAAACTGTGAAACATTTACAATGGTATAATTTTTTTTCAAATGGCATAACCTTGTTCTGAATTATAAAATTAAATTTGTTTTGTTTATTAATGTATATAATATTTCAAATGGTTAATTTGTACATTCTGGCTGTCAATCTAATATTTTTATATATCAGGAATTTTCCTGAGTTTTTTAAATTTGTTTGGTATAAAAAAGATTTAATAGTTATATAGCACAGGTAGAAAAGTAATTTTTTAAAGTTTAGCTATCATTTTATACTGTATTGAAATATAATATTTTGATTTTTTACTGTAGTTCCAGTAAATTAATGCAAAATAATGTGTATATGGTAATAAGAAGCAAATCAATGCAGGTCACTTCTAAAAAGTTCCTAAGCTCATTTTCAAGAGTTTTAAGACTTGAAGGATTAATTTCATGTTCATCAAATGGGTATGGAAACCCCCTCGTGGTGCTTGGGAAAGGGCAGTTAGTCTGTTTGGAATTTGCTTGGCATTGTTAAGTATTAGGAAAACATTAAAACAAATAAATACAATTTCCTTTCCTCTGCCAGTGTGTTTTGCATTTATTTAGAATGATTCTCTTACCATGTAATAAAGAATTAGTGCCATCCTTAAATTCATAATGTAAATAAGTTATAAATAAAAGGGTGTATAGATATATTTTTAAAAGTCTTTCTTTCATTTATTGGCCCAAGCTTCACTGATAGTTTACCTGAAGAAATGTGATTACAGCTTGAGTTGTTTACCATGTTGTTGGTCAGCAGCTTTTTCAGGCTGAAAATGCAAGGTTTATAGCAAATGTTTTCTTTAAATTATGTTCTTCCTGTGTTTAAAGAACTGGCTAAGGACTAAGAAAAATGTAACTGATTTCTCCTGTGCTCTTTACATGAGAATGAATTCTAGATGAAGATTAAATATGGAAATAAAACTATAAAAATACTAGCATAAAATAAAGTTTTGACAGTCTTATGATAAAGAAGGGCTTTTCAAAAAAATTATTTAAACCTCAGCTAAGGATATGTTTATTGATTTTTGGAGAGGGAGGGAGGAAGGAAGACAGGGGTCACGGGGGGGGGACATCGATGTGAGACAAAAACATTAATTGGTTGCCTCCCGTGTGCATAGTGACTGGGGATCAAACCCGCAACCTTGGTATGTGCTCTGACGGGGGATTGAACCCATAGTCTTTTGGTGTACAGGACAACACTCCAACCAAATGAACATTCCAGCCAGGACAACAAAGGCCTTTTAAAGTATAAGAGATTTAATTCTATGAAGTTAGAATTTATTTTCTTATGACAAAAATCATAAACTCAAAATAGAAAAAAAGACTGTTTGCAAAACATGATAGCCTAGAGATTGCTTTTAATAGGATGGACAGAGTGTGTGTATAATGAATTTATGAAAAAATGCAGCCAGTAAGCATAAAAAAGATAATCTTTTTAGCAGAAAACCATTTCAATTATCTGCCTCTTATATGTGCCATAAGAAATTTCACATTGAATATAATAATGTTAAATATTTATAAATTCTACTGTAGTGATTGAGATAAAACTTTATTAGATCTTCCTATTGTCTAACGAAGCTTGATTTTTTGAGCTACCCCAGTGGTTTTTCTAATGTTCTTTTTTTTCTTCAGTTTGATTTTGTGTTAGTTTTAGGTGTATAGCATAGTGGTAAGACAATCATATACTTCATAAAGTTTTCCTCCTGATATTCCCAGTAGCCACCTGGCAACCTAGATAGTTACTACTGTATTGTCAACTGTATTCTCTATGCTGTACTTGAGATTCCTATGACTATTTGTAACTACCCATCTGTACCTATCAATTCCTTCATGTTTTCCACCTAGTCCCCCAACCCCCTCCCCTCTAACAACTATCAGTCTGCTCTCTTTGAATCTGTTTGTTTCATTGTTTATTTGGTTCTTTAGATTGCACATATAAGTGAAATATATGGTGTTTTTCTTTCTCTGACTGACTCCCTTTAGTATAATACCATCTAGGTCCATGCATGCTGTCGACAAATGGTAAGATTTCATCCTTTTTGGTGGCCAAGTAAGATCCATTGTATATATGCACCACTCTTTATTATTCACTCATCTCTTGGTTGGACACTTGGGTTGTTTACATATCCTGGCTATTGTAAATAATGCTGCACTGAACATAGGGGTGCATATATTGTTTCAAATTAGTGTTTGGGGTTTCTTTAGATGTATATTCAGTAGTGGAATCACTGGGTCATAAGGTAGTTTCAGCCGTAATTTCTTGAGGACTCACCCTCCATACTGCTTTCCACAGTGGCTGTACCAGTCTGCATTCCCACCAACAGCGCCCTAGGGTGCACTAGGGTTCCCCTTTTCTCCACATCTTCACCACCATCTGTTGTTCGTGGGTTTATTAATGGTAGCCGTTCTGACAGGTGTGAAGGGATATCTCCTAGTGGTTTTAATATTTGCATTTCTCTAGTGGCTAGTGATGTTGATTATCTTTTCATATGTCTGTTGGCCATCTGTATGTCCTCCTTGGAGAAGTGTCTATTCAGGTCCTCTGCCCATTTTTAATTGTATTGTTTGTTATTTTGGTGTTGAGTTGTGTGAGTTCTGTATAAATTTTAGATATTAACCCCTTATTGGATGTATCAGTGGTGAATATGTTGTCCCGTTCAGTAGGTTGTCTTTTTGTTCTGTTGATGGTTTCCTCTGCTGTGCAAAAACTGTTTAGATTGATGTAGTTCCATTTATTTATTTTTGTTTCCCTTGCCTGAGAAGATCTGTCAGAAAAAAAAAAAAACACACTGCCATTTATTGGATAAACTGTCCTTAGCCTATTGAATGTACTTGCCTTAAATTAATTGACCATATAGGCATGGGTTTATTTCTGGGTTCTCTGTTCTGGTCCATTGATCTCTATGTCTGTTTTTATGCCAGCACCATGCTGCTTTGCTTACTCTAGTGTAGTATGATTGGATATTAGGTAGTGTGATGCTTCCAGCTTTGTTGTTCAGTACGAGTGGTGAGAGTGAACATCCCTGTCTTGTTTCTGATCTTGAGGGAAATGCTTTTGTCCTGCTGTGTTAAATATGATGTTAGTTGTGGGTGTGCTTATATTGCCTTTATTATGTTGAAATATGTTCCCTCTAACCACTTGCTGAGAATTGTTATAAAGGGGTGCTGGATTTTGTAAAATGAATTTTCTGCATCTATTGATACAATATGATTTTTATCTTTCATTTTGTTTATGTGGTTTATCATGTTTTTCCTTATCATGTTAATGGATTTATAGATGTTGAACCATTCTTGCATTCCAGGATTAAGTCCCACTTGATCATGGTGTATGATCATTTTAATGTATTGCTGAATTTGGTTTATTAATATTTTGTTGATTTTTGCATCTATTTTCATCAGACATGTTGGCCTATAATTCTTTCTTTGTGTAGTGTCTTCATCTGGTTTTGGAATCAGGGTAATGTTGGCCTTGTAGAATGAGCTTAGGAGTCTTTTCTCCTCTTGTATTTTTGAGAATAGTTTCAGACAGGTAAGAATCGGTTCTTTGAATGTTTGGTAAAATTCACCTATGAAACTATTGGGTGCAGGACTTCTGTTTCTTGGGAATTTTTGATTTCTTAGATTTGGTTAGTTATAATCAGTCTGTTCAGATTTTCTGTTGCTTTATGATTTCAGTTTTGGAAGATTGTATATATGTTTTTTAATTTATCCATTTCTTCCAGATTGTACACTTTATTGGCATATAGTTGTAATATTTTCTTATAATTTTTGTATCTCTTTGGTGTTATTACTTCTCTTTTGTTTCTGATTTTATTTATCTATTTGGGTACTCTTATGTTTTTGATAAATCTGGATAAAGGTTTTTCAATCTTACCATTTTAAAGAATCAGATCTTGGATTTATTGATTTTTTTGTATTTTTATTTTGATTCTATTTTCACTTGTCATATTACATTTTTATTTTTTCTTGATCTCATTGTTAATTCATTCATTGTTTAGTAACATGTTATTTAGCCTCCATTTGTTTTTGTGATTTCAGTTCCTTTTCTTGTAATTGATTTGTAGTTTCACACCATTGTGTTCAAAGAAGATGCTTGAAATGATTTCACTCTTCTTAAACATATTGAGACTTGTTTTGCATCCTAACATGTAGTCTGTCCTGGAAAATGCTTCATGTGCACTTGAAAAGAATGTATATTCTGCTTTGAGGAGAAATGCTCTGAAGGTAATCAATTAAATCTTTAGGGTCTAGTGTTTCATTTAAGGCCGCTGTCTGTCATTGTTGATTTTCTGTCTGGAAGATCTCTGTTGATGTCAATGGGGCCATAAAATCCTCTGTTATGACTGTATTGCTGTCAATTTCTCCCTTTATATTCATCAATATTTACTTTATATATTTCAGTCCTTCTATGTTGGGTGCATAAATGTTTACAAGGGTTATATCCTCTTGTTGGATTGATTCCCTTATCATTATGGATCACCTCCTTTTTCTCCTATTACAGCCTTTGTTTTAAAGACTATTTTACCTGTTACAAGTATTGCTATGCCAGCTTCTTTTTTGTTTCCCTTTGTATGAAATACCTTTTCAATGCCTTTACTTTCAGTCTGTGTGTATCTTTCGTTCTAAGATTGGCCTCTTGTACACAGCCTAGACGGGTCTTGTTTTTGTAAAATACATTAAGCTACCCTATAGGTCTTTTGATTAGAGCATTTAATTCATTTTCATTTAAAGTGATTATTGATAGGTATGTTTTTATTGCCATTTAATTCTTTTCTTTAGATATATTTTATTGATTATGCTATTACAGTTGATTTTCCTGGGGCTTCTCCTTGGCTGTGTCTTCACATGGCCTTTGTGCACTTGCATCCCTGGTATTTCTTCCTCTTTTTATAAGGACAGCAGGCCTATTGAATTGGGATTTTTACCTTTGTGACCTCATTTAAGCATAATTATCTCTTTTTTGTTGTTTAAGATTTTATTTATTTATTTTTAGAGAGAGGGGAAAGGAAGGAGAACGACAGGGAGAGAAACATCAGTGTGTGGTTGCCTCTCACAAGCTCCCTACCGGGGACCTGGCCCGAAACCCAAGCATGTGCCCTGACTGGGAATCGAACTGGCGACCCTTTGATTCGCAGCCCACACTCAGTCCACTGAGCTACACCAGCCAGGGCAAGCATAATTATCTTTTTAATGGTTCTGTCTCCAAATACATTGAGGGCTAGGGCTTCAACTTGTGTATTTTGGGGGAGCACAATTTGGTCCATAACAGGAGTAGTATAAACCCCAACAACTGGACACAATAGAAGCTAAATTTTGTCTAGAGAAAGGCATAGTGGAAAAGAATATAGGAAAGAAAAGGCAAGCATGAGAGAGTTTTGGTAGTGTATCCATGTCAAAATAGTAATCTCAGATCAATTCTTTGCATATTCTGAAATAATGGATGCTGTTGATGTTGTACTTTATTAAAAATGTATTTTATTGATTATGCTATGACTATTGTCCCATTTTTTCTCACCTTTATTCCCCTCTGTCCTACAACCCTCCTCCCACCAGTGTTCCTCACCCCACTCCCACCTTAGTTCATGTCCACGGGTTGTACGTATAAGTTCTTTGTTTTCCCCATTTCCTATACTATTCTTAACCTCCCCCTATTTTGTACCTACCATTTATGCTTCTTATTCCCTGTGCTTTTTCCCTCATTCTCTCCCCTCCCCCTTCATGCTGATAACCTTCCGTGTGATCTCCATTTCTGTGATTCTGTTCCTGTTCCTGTGATTCTGTTGTTTGCTTAGTTTGTTTTTGGTTTTGTTTTTTTAGGTTCAGTTGGTGAGTTTGTTGTCATTTTTCTGCTCATATTTTTGATCATCATCTTTTTCTTAGATGAATTCCTTTAACATTTCATATGATAAGAGCTTGGTAATGATGAACTCCTTTAACTTGACCTTATCTTGGAAGCACTTTATCTGCCCTTCCATTCTAAATGATAGCTTTGCTGGATAGAATCATCTTGGTTGTAGGTCCTTGCATTTCATGACTTGAAATAGTACTTCTTTCCAGCCCTTCTCACCTGCAAGGTTTCTTTTGAGAAGTCAGCTGATAGCCTTGTGGGAACTCCTTTGTAGGTAACTGTCTCCTTTTCTCTTGCTGCTTTTAAGAGTCTCTCCTTATCTTTAACTTTGGATAATGTAATTATGATGTGCCTTAGTGTGTGCTTCCTTGGGTCCAACTTCTTTGGGACTCTCTGGACTTCCTAGAAGTCTATTTCCTTTGCCAGATTGGAGAAGTTCTCCTTAATTGTTCAAATAAGTTTTCAATTTGTTGCTCTTCCCCTTCTCCTTCTGGCACCCTAGCTTCCCTTGTGATTTGGATGTTGGAATGTTTAAAATATCCTGGAGATTCCTAAGCCTCCTCATCTTTTTGAATTCTTGTTTCTTCGTTCTCTTCTGGTTGAATGTTTACTTCTTCCTCCTGCTCCAAATCATTGATTTGAGTCCTGGTTTCCTTCCCGTTACTGTTGGTTCCCTGTACATTTTCCTTTATTTCACTTTGCATAGCCTTCCCTTTTTCCTGTATTTTGCAACCATACTCAACCATTTCTGTGAGCATCCTGATTACCAGTGTTTTGAACTCTGCATCTGATAGGTTGGCTATCTCTTCATCACTTAGTACTGTTTTTAGAGCTTTTATCTGTTCTTTCATTTAGGCCATATTTTGTTGTCTCCATGCACCTGTTATGTATTAAAGGGTGGAGCCATAGGTATTCACCAGGGCAGAGCAACACATGTCCCTGCATTGTGGTGCTGTATGTGGGGGAGAGGTCTGAGAGGGAACGATGATGCTTGCTTGACTCTCTGCTGGCTTTCAGTCACTTCCCCCACTACCCACAAGCAAGTTGGGTCTTTCTGGTGCTGATCCCCTGGTGGGAGGGTTTGTGTACACTCTAGGACCCCATGGGTCTCTCCAGCAAACTTTCCTGTGAGGCTGGGGGTTTCTCCCTCTGCCACAACCCCACAGGTTTTTACAGTTAGAGGTTTTGAGGCTTTATTTCCCCACACTGGAACCCCCGTGGGTTCCCCACACTGGAATACTGGGTTGCGTGATCTATTTCATTCCTCAGTTGTTCCTCTTGCATTATCTGCCCACAAATGTGGGACAGCCCATTCTGCTAGCTGCTGCCTCACCTGCCCAGTCCTCTAGCTGCCGCTTTGCTACAAGTCTTTTCTCCCCTTCCTACCAGTCTGGATGAATGTTTCTTCTTTAACTCCTGGGTTGTTGGACTTCCATACAGTTTGATTTTCTGTCAGTTCTGGTTATTTGTTTTTTAAATTTGTTGTCCTTCTTTTGGTTATGCAAAGAGGCAAAGTGTATCTGAGAAGCTCTTTCTTTCTCCTTCAATTTTAAACAATGGCTTGGTTGGATAGAGTTGTCTTAATCACATGTTCTTGGCTTTCATCACTTTAAATTTTTGGTGCCAGTCCCTTTTGGCTTGAAATGTTTTTGTTGAGAAATCAGCTAACGGTCTTATTAGAGCTCCCTTTGTAGGTAACTCTCTTTTCTTGTTGCTTTTACATTTTTCTTTTTGTCTTTAACCTTTGCTATTTTAATTGTGAGGTATTTTGGTGTGGCCTCTGTGGGTTCATCTTGTTTAGAACTCTCTGTGCTTCCTGGGCTTGTGTGTCTTTCTTCTGCACCAGCTAAAGTTTCTAATAATTACTTCTTCAAGTAGGTTCTCAATCCCTTGCTCTTTCTCTTCTCCTTTTGGTGCCCCTCTTTTGCAGATGTTGTTATGGTTCATGTTGTCCCAGAGGCCCTTAGACTTTCCTTGCTTTTTAAAATTCCTTTTTCTGCCCTGGCTGGCATAGCTCAGTGGATTGAGCACGGGCTGTGAACCAAAGTGTCGCAGGTTCAATTCCCAGTCAGGGCACATGCCTGGGTTGCAGGCCATGACCCACAGCAACCACACATTGATGTTTCTCTCTCTCTCTCTCTCCCTTCCCTCTCTAAAAATAAATAAATAAAATCTTTTATAAAATAAAATAAAATTCCTTTTTCTTTTTGCTGCTCTGATCGGATGTTTTCTGCTATCTTGTCTTCCAAATCATTGATTTTATCCTCTGCTTTATCTAACCTGCTGTTGATTCCTTCTGGTATATCCTTCATTTCAGATCATTGTGTTCTTTATTACTTACTGGTTCTTTTTTAAGGTTTATACATATAATTTTTTATGTTTACTATCTCTTTGTTTCAGTTCTCACTGAGTTCATTTATTATTTGCCTGCGTTTCTTGAGCGTCATCATAACCATTGTTTTTAACTCTGGTAGATTGCTTGCTTATTTTATTTAGGTCTTTTTCTGGAGATTTGTGTTTTTGTTTTTTTTTTTTAATTTGCAATATGTTTGTTTGTCTCCCTATTTTAGCTGCTTCTCTGAATTTGTTTTTGTATGTTAAGTAGATCTGCTTTGTCTTCTAGTCTTGGTATGGAGGCCTGATGTAGTAAGTGTCCCATGGGGCTCAGTAGTGCAGTCTCTGATCACCCAAGCAAGGTGCCCAGAAATGTCTCATGTGTGTTTATGTGAGCTCTCCTGTTGTACATGATTGATTTTTGCCCATTCATTGGTGGGGTTGGTCCTGGGGTGGCTGGCTGTGGGGCTCCACTCCTACCACTGTGTACAAGCTTCTGTTCAGGGGCTAACTTCATGAAATGGATTTGGCCCCATCAGTGCCTGGTACCTGCTGAGATCTTTGTGTATGCCACTTACGGAGTTAATTGGATCATGCACTGATGTGGTCTGAAGCCTACCAGTGGATTTGGTTCTGGAGACTCTTGGGAGTGCCTCTTGGGTGCAGGTTAGTGTCAGGCACTGCTTGCAACTGGCCCTGGGCCACCTTTTTGGAGCTATAATGCAATCCACAGTTTGTAGCTGCCTCTGCTGGGCCTGGATGTGCATGAAAGGGGCCAAGCTGGACACCAAGGTTTTCTTCCACCAGCACAGAGCCAGGGAGGGGTCAGGAAAAGGTCAGAGTGCTTAGATTAGCCTTCCCCTGCTGGCTGCCTGGTAGGCTCAGTCAGTGAAAGAGCTTCTGGTGGTACTCTAGTTGTGTGAGGTAGGTCTCAGTGAGTCACCAGGTAGGAGTGAGTAGTATTTACTACATTGATAACAGATTCAGCCTTGACATCAGTGCTGGATCTGAGGCCACTCGACATAAATCTCAGGATACACCAAGGCCAGCCACCACCCATTGGGTGCCCATGGACCTTTGTGGTGGGTAGGGTCTCGGAGTTATTAGGGTAAGGGCAGCAGGATTTTCAGGCCCAGACAGATCAACATTTAGCCATGTGGAGGGAGGGTTTTACATGGGAACAATGGCATCCATCAAATGTGCAGGGGGAAAAGGGACCCCGCTTTGGAGCCATACAACTCAGTTTCTCCTCTAGTCTGCCTGGATCTCCTCAAGAGTCTTTGAAGAATGTTTTCACCACAGGCCACAACCAGCTGACTTTTGTGCAGGGTGTGAACTTGGTAGTGCAGTAAGACAGGGAGTCAGGAATGTGGGGCCTGTGGATATCCCCAGGTCGATGTTGTGTAAAGGGGAGTGCTAGACCCAGGAAAGATGGAGTCTGTAGGCCATGTGGGAGAGGGACTCAGCATAGGGACCCTAGAGGCTGTCCCATCGGCTCTCTCCCTGGACCCTCACAACCCATTCTCTCCTTGCAGGATTCTAGTCTGCTCCAATCTGCCCACCCTCCCTCTGCTAGAAGCCAGTGTGAGCGACTGTGAACAAGACTTTTTGCCCTGGTTCTCTAAGAGGATGCCTGGGTTTCTAGCAGAGTCCCATCTCTTCTTTGTGGACATAATCCCTGCTGATTTTCACAGCCAGATATTATGTGGGCTCCTCTTTCCAGCTCTGGTGCTCTGGGCTGGGGAACCCGGCATGGGGTTGATAGCCCCCACTCCTCATGCGGGACCTTTGCAGCTGAGCTGGCCAGCCCTTTGTGCGTCTCTGCCCTTCCTACCAGTCTCAGGGTGGCTTCTTCTGTAAATCCTTGGTTGTAAGACATTTTTTAGCTTGTCTTCAGTTGGTTATTGAGTTGGATTGTTCTAAAGTTCAGTTGTAATTTTCGTTTGGACCCTGAAGGAGATGAGTGTAACATTCACCTCCCCTGCCACCATCTTGGGTCATTCTCCTAAATGGGTCAAATTTTGATTTCCTAATGAAAAATAAATTTTATTTATTAGATAGTCATAGTGAAATGACTGTATTTATGTATCATACCTAAAAAGCATAACTATAAATAATTTTTGGACATATTATTTTTTTTTACAGAAACAGTAGAAGAAAATTTTGGATAACTTTGTTCTTTTCTTTATTATTTTTGTAGGATCCAGCATTCGAACATTCACTCCATTTTATTTTCTGGTGGAGCCAGTGGACACACTGTCAGTTAGAGGCTCTTCTGTTGTGTTAAACTGTTCAGCATATTCGGAATCCTCTCCAAAAATTGAATGGAAAAAAGATGGAACATTTCTAAACTTAGTATCAGATGATCGACGCCAGCTTCTCCCAGATGGGTCTTTATTTATCAGCAGTGTGGTGCATTCCAAACACAATAAACCTGATGAAGGTTATTATCAGTGTGTGGCCACCGTTGAGAGTCTTGGAACTATTGTCAGTAGAACAGCCAAGCTCACAGTAGCAGGTAAGTTTTGTTAAGTAATTTATTTGTGTTTTCAAAGTTTTATAAAGGGTAAATTTTAATAAAAGCAGCATTATTCTAGACTTTTCATTTAACTGGTAACAGCAGATGATATACTTACTTAACAACTATCAATTGACCATGTACAGTGTAGGACGTGCTCAGTGCTGTAGGGAATAAACTATAGCATTTCCCCACGTTCTGATGATTTAGATGGCTTAAGGTTGTTATCAGAAGTACTGAACCAGTTCTTTTTTTTCCTTTGTAACTTGGAAGTGACAGAGGAACTTGTGTGGGAAAACTGAGTCACTTTAGTTGCTAACTTTTGTCCTACTCAGCATAACCATTGAATATTGCTTTATAAAACTCAAAGTATAGCCAGAATCATGACTTAACCAAGGAAATGACATTAATTAGATAAATTATTTTAAAATCTGTAGACTGTATTATATATATTAAGGTGAAGAACAGAAAGTTTTAAGGAGAGAAACATTTACTTTAGAGCATTCTCATTTGAAGAATGATGAACAATATAAGAAAAACTAAGACTTCAGAAGAGTAAGATGTGGTTCCTACATAAGTCATAACTGTTTTGTAGTAGACACTGGCATTCCTCAGATCAGGGTTTCTTCACCTGAATACCAGGTGAAATATTTAGTTGTTGTTAAGTTTCACATTGTACAAAAATTGTATTGTCTTATGTTTATGGTCACCTTGGTGAAGTGCTAACATGTGAAAAAAGAATGTGGCTGAGACTAGTGTCCCATCTCATTCCCACTGCAGGTCGTGGCTCCCATCCTGTGCGCACTGTGGGGTGTGTTTGCTCATTCATTCTGAGTGCAGTGGCCCTTTTCCTCTCCAGAGTGAAATACTCACAGTTATACTTGAGTGTGATGTAAGGCTGCTGTCGTTATTCCATAATTACAGATTGAGAATGGAAGAATTTTTTTAAAAAAGTCAGTTCTTCAGACAATCTTTTCTTCTTATTTTTAAATCTTTTTGCCAAGCTTTTCCAACTTGTTGATAAGTAAGTTAGCATCATAACCATCCTTATAATATCACTTAGGTCAGCTCCTGTTTATCACTGATGTTCTCACCCTTTATTATTTTTGTAGTATGTATCAGAACTTCTTCCTTTCAGCCGTACCCCATATCCAATCACCAAATCCAGTGAATTCTGCTTTCTGATTTCTCTGTACTTGATTCATATTCTCTTTCCTGAGGCTACTCATCATCCCTCACCACAGCCTTGTAACCGCCGGCCGCATAACCCTCTTCCTCCTCCCGTCCATCTCCACACTGTGGTCAGAGCTCTGTTTCTCACCCATCAGTGACTCTCGAGTAACAGCATGAGGTTAATGTCGAAACTCTTTAAGGCCTCTTTCATGATCTGGCTTCCACTTCTCCCGCTTTCTTTCTTATCACTTCACCCTGCCCTTGCCTCCATCACCACCATCACAGCATTTTAAACATTGGCAGTACTGAATGTTTTCAGTCCCCTTTCCTTCTCTGCCTCTGGCTTTTGCTCATGACTTCCCCACTGCCTAGTAAGGCTGTGTTCTACCTTTTCCTCTCTTTCTTCTCCTCTGCTAGATTTGTTTATTCTTCCCCTTAACTTTCGTATCTTTCAGGAAACACTTCTTGACCTAATATTTAAGTAAACAGGTAATTTTAAACTTTAATATTTAAGTAAACAGGTAATGATTAAGTAAAGCAGGTAAAATGATAAATTATTTGGCCTGGGTATCCAGAGGAAAAAGTAGCTAAGAGAGTAATAGAAGTTCTTTTAAGTAGTTACATCATATTCATTTATAGATACACTGTAAAATATCTAAAGATTCCCTTTTTCAGGAATAGTTTACATAGATAAAGATTGTTTGAGGTTGCAGACAATTCTATAATGAACGGCCTTTTATAAATCTTTATTTCTGTGGGATAGATCACTAGACACAGTAGTCTGCTACTTGCTGTATCATAGGGTATACTTGGGTGTGTGTGTGTGTGTGTGTGTGTGTATGTGTAATTTAAAAAGATAACTGAACCATTTGACATTTTCTCAAAATGTTAACCATAGAGTTACCATATGACTGAGCAGTTCCATTTCTAGGTATCTGGTAGCCAGGAGAAATGAAAAGGTGTGTTCACACAACATTTGTGCATGAATGTTTATAGCGGTATTGTTCACAATAGTTAGAAAGTGAGAACAGTGACCATGTCTATCAAGTGAAGAATGGATAACCAAAATGTGGTATATTCATACATGGAGTAATATTTAGCAAAGAAAAGGAATGAAGTTGATATACACTACAATATAGATGTCTTAAAAACATTATGCTGACCTAAAGAAGCCAGTCACCAAAGACTATCTGTTTTATGACTTGATATGTATAAAATCCAGAATAGGCAAAGATAGAGCCAAAAAGTAGATTGGTGGTTTTCTAGGGCTAAGAATGAAGGGAAATAAGGATATAGGGGGTGGAGAGGGAGTGGGAGAGGGTATGGGGAATGACTGCAAGTGAGTACAAGGATTTTGGGGGGACTATAATGAAAATGTTCTAAAAAATCAGAATATGGTGATTGTTGCAGAACTCTGTACATATACTAAAACCATTGAATTGTATACTTTAAATGGTAAATTTTATACTGTATAAATTGTATCTCAGTACAACTTTTTTAAGAAAAGAATACAGCCAAATTACCATTCTAAAAGACTATTCATTAAAGGTCTATGATGGCAAGCAATAGAAACTGATTTTGGCCAGTCAAGCAAGAAGGGGAATTTCTGAAAGAACACAAAGTAGATAGGTCATAGAATTAAACATGAGAAGTCTTTTTCTCTGGGCTGTCTCATTTCTCCACAGCAGAAAATTTTGTTTTACTGCTTGGGCATTACCCTGACTGTGAGTGTTCTGAATTGCAAGATGGGCAGCTGGGTGGTCTAAATAGAGACAGTATAATTCTTTTCCTGGCAGCCCCCTTCCCACTCTCTTTTCTCCTACAATTCCTCCGAGGCAGGAGGACAAACTGGCTGCCTGCTTCTGAGCAGGGGAAGCTGCAGCACTTTCTGCCTCAGTGTCAGTTACTAGTTCCTGCAACTGCTTTCTCTACTTAAAAACTTTTTGAAATTTCTGTCTGCTGACTCCCCATATGTTGTTGTGGGGTTTAGGTTTTTTAAAATTACTCATTTTAATGGGACCTACGTAGGAAGAATTTTTTAACTTTTTAAAAAACGGAACTAGCTCTTGGTTTTATTCCAGATTCCTCCCCTCCCCCTTTGTTAGTTAGTATCTGTGTGTGTTTTTGTTCATTTCTTTTTAATTTTCTGGTTTCTGAAAACGGGGCATTTTGTTAATTTTATCTTTATTTCCTTTCTTCAAAAATCCCCTTAAACCAAAAAATTAAAAATATTTTTAGCACAGCTAGACAACCTGTAAATGTGTATTTTTACATATGGACTAATTAACCATCATAAAACTAGAAGACATATAGTTTCCCATAATTTAATATGTTATTCTTTAAAGAAACATTTTGTTGTATTCTGAGCATGTCAGTCACTTCTTAGACATTAATTTTAATAGTAGTCGCTACATTTGTTGAGTAATTATGTGCCAGGCAGTATGCTATACATGAATTTGTCAGATATTTAATTAGTTAAGTGTTCAACCTCTTTAAGAACTCTGAGGCCTGTAATTCTTCTCATTTTACTGATGAAGAAAGTCTTCGAGGTTAAGTAGCTTCCCAGCACTACAGCTTCACCAACGAAGTGGTGCAGCTGGGATTCAAATGCAGGTGACATGACTCCGGAACTCGTGCTCCCAACCATTGCATTCTGTGGCACGTGTAGAGTATTTATGACTTAATTTTTTTTGTTAATATTTTATTTCTAAGCAATTTCAAACTTATGGAATCATTGCAAGAATGAAACCAAGAAATCCCATTAGTCTTTACTTAGATTACTTGATTGTTAACATTTTGCCACATCTGCCTTATCACACCCCCCCCCCCCCCCCAATATGCTCATACCCAAATAAATTTTTTCTGGATGTTTTTTCGGAACTATTAAGAGTAAATTGCAGAGGGTACCTAAATACTTATGTGCATATATATATATATATTTTTTATTGTTGTTCAAGTACAGTTGTTTGCATTTTTTCTCCACTACTTACCCCACTCCAGCCATCCCCACCTCCCTCCCCTGATACTACCCCACCCTTGATTTTGTCCATGTGTCCTTTATAGTTGTTCCTGAAAACTCTTCCCCCTTTTCCCCACCTCCCACCTCCCCTCTGGTTACTGTCAGATTGTTCTTAATTTCAATGTCTCTGATTATACTTTGCTGGCTTGTTTGTTTTGTTGATTAGGTTCCACTTGTAGGTGAGATCATATGGTATTTGTCCGTCGTGACCTGGCTTATTTCACTTAGCACAATACTCTCCAGTTCTATCCATGCTGTCTCAAAGGGTAGGAGCTCCTTCTTCCTTTCTGCTGCATAGAATTCCATTGTATAAATGTACCGTAGTTTTCCGATCAATTCATTTACTGATGGGCATTTTGGTTGCTTCCAGCACTTGGCTATTGTGAATTGTGCTGTTATGAACATTGGGGTACATAGGTTCTTTTGGATTGGTGTTTCAGGGTTCTTAGGGTATAATCCCAGCACTGGAGTTGCCAGGTCAAAAGGCAGTTCCATTGTTAGTTTTCTAAGGAAATTCCATACTGTTTTCCACAGTGGCTGTATCAGTCTACATTCCCACCAAAGGTGCTCTAGTGTTCCCTTTTCTCTGCATCCTCCCCAACACTTGTTTGTTGGTTTGTTTATGATGGCCATTCTGACTTGGGTGAGGTGGTATCTCATTGTGGTTTTAATTTGCATCTCTCTGATGGCTAGTGATGCTGAACATCTTTTCATATGTCTCTGGGCCCTCTGTATGTCCTCGTTGGAGAAGTGTCTGTTCAAGTCTTTTGCCCATTTTTTAAATGGGTGATTTATCTTCCTGGAGTAGAGTCGTGTGAGTTCTTTATATATTTGGGAGACCAAACCCTTCTCCAGGGTATCGTTGGCAAATATATTTTCCCATACAGTTGTTTCTCTTTTCATTTTAATGCTGTTTTCTTTAGCCATGCTGAAGCTTTTTATAAAAATAAGGACATTCTGTGCCCTGGCTGGTGTAGCTCAGTGGACTGAGCGGGGGCCTGTGAATCAAACGGTCACTGGTTCATTCCCAGTCAGGGCACATGCCTGGGTTGCAGGCTAGGTCCCCGGTGGGGGGTACATGAGAAGCAACCACACATTGATGTTTCTCTCTCTCTCCTTTCCTTCCCCTCTCTCTAAAAATAAATAAAATATTTTTAAAAATAAGGACATTCTCCTAAATAACAGTCCATCAGTTTCAGGAAATTAACCTTAACTATACTATCATTTAATCCATAGATAGCATTCAGATTTCACTGCTTATCTTGTTTTTAATAGCAAAAAAGCAAAGAATAAAACCCACAAAAGCAGAAACTTATCCCCCCTTCCTTACCTTTCTGGTCCAGGATTACATGTTTTACTTAGTAATTAGTTGTCTCTTTAGACTCTTTTAATTTCAAACCATTGTTCTTTTTCCTTGTCTCATTTTGGGTGTTCTGATTTTCCTCTGAATAGTTTCAGGTGCATCACATCAGGAAGCATGTTACGCTAACTTTTATTTTTAGTTAAGGTGCGCTATGCTATGTTTCTCCTCTGTAAACTTAATAAGTATTTTGTACTTTTATTAATTTTGGGAAGAGATAATCTGATACTCTATACATATCCTCTTCCTCATCCAATTTTTATCTGCTAGTTTTAGCATCCATTTATGATTCATTATCCCAGATTTAGCCAAAGGAAAAACTCCCCTCAGTCTGACTTTTGTGTCCTTTTGATTTACCCATATTGTTCTTTGGATACTTCTTCCTTTTTTTTCTCACAAGACATTCCAAGCTCATCTTGTACTTTCCCCATTCCAGCCCTAGAATCAGCCATTTCTCCGAGGGACATTGGTTACTTGTATTGGATAATGGTATTTAGAAATCAAGATTGAGTCACCATATATACCCATTCCCACTGCAGTGACATTGATTCTGGACTCTGAACAGATGAACGTACTCATATATAAAATGTATATGTATTTCATATGTATATATCTCTTTATATTTGTATATGTATAATTATATAAAACCCTAAGTTTACACTGATACTTTTGTTCTAGTCCAGTACCATGGGATTTATCCAGCCCTTCTTCTTTTCCATATTTGTGCCATGCTTCTCTGACAGTGGGGAGTCTGACTCCAAGTATCCTTGGTACATTTACTAGTTTGATTTGTAATCCCGTGTATAGCCAATTTCCTGACTCATGAACCTCCTTCTTGACCCTGATTCAGTCATACTTGTGGTCTCATGGGCCCACTTGCTTCTGGTCCCTATGACTGCATTTTAACATAATGTTTAACTACATTTTATTTCTTCTTTTATTGTCCAGGTCTTCCAAGATTTGCCAGCCAACCAGAACCTTCTTCAGTTTATGCTGGGAACAGTGCAATTCTCAATTGTGAAGTTAATGCAGATTTGGCCCCGTTTGTGAGGTGGGAACGGAACAGGGAGCCTCTTCTTCTGGATGGCAGAGTCATCAAACTTCCAAGTGGGACATTGGTTGTCAGCAATGCGACTGAAGGAGATGGGGGGCTTTACCGCTGCGTAGTTGGAAGTGGTGGGCCACCAAAGTATAGTGATGAAGCTGAATTAAAAGTTCTTCCAGGTATTCATTTACTACCAGGACTGATGTTTTTATGTTTATTGATGGGTAAAATTTGTTCTGTTAGAATTGTTTAATAAACAATGTTAAATATGTATGTGACATATTAGTGTCATCATAAGGAGTCTCAGTTTCTTAGAAGGAGGAAAAAGAAGAAAGCCTATGAGAAAGATCTGTACTTAAGTTAATGCATTTGTCAGTAAAAATTTATCAGGCAATAACATATATTCAATATCTGTCCTATTCTTTTTGACTAAAGAAACATTCAGTCTGGTTTTTTTGGTCAGGCTCACCCACAACGGGATACATCTTTGAGTTCTGTTACTTGCTTATAATAGAATGAATAGTTTCTATAGATCGGCCTTTTTACTTGTAAGAGTTAGAGACTTACTCAGGATAGTTCACACAAGAAATGGCCAGAGTAGCTACTACAGCAGCTCTTGAGACACTGGTAAGCAAGAGTTCCTGAATCTTTATAATGCTCATGCATTTTAATGTAAACCCAGGTCCTCTTTCCTTCTCTTTGTGAGTTCTCATTCTCTTTGTTCCTACTGGCTTCCCTCATAATCTGTTTTTGCGCCTCTTTTCTCAGCTATGTAACTTCTTACTCATCACTTTCTCTCACTTGTAGCTCACCGTAGTTTCTCTCCTCATGATGTTTCATAACCTTTCAGCTTCTGTTCCCACTGCTAGGTGCCTGATTCATTTCACATTTCTTATTTTATGTGAGTTTGTGAATATAATTGAACCATCCCTACACAGGATGGGCAGGTTTTGTATATGATGACTTCACAGGCATATTTTTAGCCTATGGGTTGGCTTGCAAAGTTATACTAATATGATGATGGGCAGGGACTCTTGATGGTGTTCTGATGGTTCTTCAACTGATATTTTAAAATGCAGTTTCTTTCTTTGTCATCATCTTTACCCTTGTCATTCCTATCCCAATGTTTCTCAGCTCAGCAGCATGGTTATCTTCAAAATGTATATTAGATTATGTCACATCTTTGCTCAGAGCTTCATATTGGTTCCCCATCTCAGAACAAATCTTAACATCCTTCGCCTGCAAGGCTTTCTATATAAAATTCATGCCACCTCCCTCCCCCATTTCTCCTCTTCTTACATCTCATACTTTTCCTCACTCTGTGATTGTGGCTGCCTTATGTTTCTAAAACACTCCACATCATCGAAATTAAAAGGGAACCCACTGTATGGGAGAACGTATTTGCCAGTGATACATTGGATAACAGTTTAATCTCCAAAAGATATAAAGTACTTATAAGACTTACCACCAGGAACAAAACAGTCTGATCAAAATATTGGCAGAGGACTTGAACAGACACTTCTCTGAGGAGAACATGCAGTTGGCCCATAGACATGAATAAAATGGTTGACATCATTAGCCATCAGAGAGATGCAAATTAAAACCACAGTGAGATATCACTTCATACCTGCCAAAAATGACCGTCATCAATAAATCAACAAACAACAAGTGTTGGAGAGGATGTGGAGAAAGGGAGTCTTAGTGCTTGTTGGTAGGAATGCAGACTGGTACAGCCATGGTGGAAAACAGTATGGAATTTCCTCAAAAAATTAAAAATGGAACTGACTTTGACACAGTAATTCCACTGCTGGGAATGTACCCTAAGAATCCCAAAACATCAATTCAAAAGAATATATACATCCCTGTGTTTGTAACAACACTATTTATAAGAGCCAAGATTTGGAAACAGCCTTAGGTGCCCATCAGTAAATGAGTGGATCAAAAGTTGTGGTACATTTACACAATGGAATATTACACAGCAGTGAAAAAGAAGGAGCTCTTACCTTTTGGAACAGCATGGATGGAACTGGAGACTACTATTATGCTAAGTGAAATGAGCCAGTCAGTAAGACATACCATATAATCTCACCTATAAGGAATCTAATGAACAAAACAAACTAATGAGCAAAATAGAACCAGAGGCATGGAAACATGGAACAGACTGACCACTGTAAGGGGGGGGAGGTGGTGAGAACTGGCTGAAAGAAGAGGAAGGGATTAGCCATTAGCCAATGATGTGGGAATTTACTGTGGGCAGCGGGGCAGGCTGGGTGGAGGAGGAACAAATTGGGACAACTCTAATAGCATAAAACAGTAAAATATTTAAATTTTAAAAGTACTGCAAACATGATCTTGCGTTTGTACCTTTCTGCTTATCATTTTTTTCTAATCCTCTCCCCTCACACCTGCCTGACTTATCTCTGTGCTCAAATATGACTTTATCAGGGAAGTCTTTCTTGACCACCCTTTAAAACAATGTTTCATTCCCACCCCCCACCCCTTAACCCTGGTGCTTTCTCTTTCCCCCTTCATTTTATTTCAGAACATATCATGTCTGACATATTTACGTGTTTTATTTGTTTTTTCTCCCTCTGTTAGAATGTAAACTCAAAGAGGACAAGGAATTTTGTCTGATGCTAAGAATGGTAACTGGCACGTAGAGGCTGGTAAATATTTATTCAAATTTGTTTGTTTCCATCAAAATTCAATTAAATCTAGCTAAATAACTCAAGGTTAAAAAAATAGAGAACTATTGTCAGATAGCAATGTTTTCCAGCCTACTACTTGACTTTCTTTTACATGGCACAGTTCAGATTTTCTCTGTACCCAGGGAAACATTCAAGCAAATCCTCTCAACTGAGCCAAGGAAACAAGGCTCTCAGTGCCAAAGGACCAGCCTCCGCTTGCTGTCTGCAACAAAACGAAGCACTGAATGTTCTGCTGACCTAGTCAGGAGAGCTGTGCTTGTCCATCCAGCACAGCCTCTTTTTTTTTTTTTAAACATGTTTTTTATAGTATTTTTCAGTTACAGTTTATTTATACTAAGTATTATCTCATGTTAGTTTAAGGAGTACATCAGCAAGGTTAGATAATCATATACTTTACAAAGTGCTCCCCCAGTATTTCCAATGCCCACATATAGTACTTATTACAGTATTACTGACTATATTCCCCATGCAGTATTTTACATACCCATGACTATTTTCTAACTACCAATTTGTAACACATATAATACATTAATATTAGTAAAATGTTGAATAAGTTTATATTTTTAAGATTTTATTTATTTATTTTTAGAGAGGAAAGGGCAGGAGAGAAAGAGAGAGAGAGAGAGAGAAACATCAATGTGCGGTTGCTATGGGTCATGGCCTGCAACCCAGGCATGTACCCTGGCTGGGAATCGAACCTGCGACACTTCGGTTCGCAGCCCACGCTCAATCCACTGAGCTACGCCAGCCAGGACTATTTTTTAGATTAGCCTTAAAAAACCCAAAAATTTTTTTGGTGATGATTAAAAGATGACAGATAATTTATTTTTGGTTGAAACATAATAACCCACAATAAATTGCTGATATTCTACTGTTTTTCCTCTGTAAAGGGCAGTTTCTTTTTTTTACTTTATTTTTCAATTATAGTTACAATCAATATTTTGTATTAGTTTCAGGTTTATAGCATAGTGATTAGGCAGTCATGTACTTGACAAAGTTTTCCTGCTGGTATTCGCAGTGCCCACCAGGCACCATAGATAGTTACTACAATATTATCAGCTGTATAAGGAGGAACACCCCCAAAATGGAATTTATAAAAAATTGTGTATTCTTACATATTTGAACTTCAGTCACCTTCAAACTATTCTGCATTTGATGCAGTACACCTTTCAAAATGTTTTAGTCAGTTTTGATGCCTGTTCATGCATCTGCTGTTTTTTGCTTCACCTCTTCCACATCGACAAAATGTTTGCCTTTGAGGACTTTTCTCATCCAAGGAAACAAAAAAGGTTGTTTGGGGTGAGATCTGCTAAATAGGGAGGGTGGTACATGGGGTTCATGCTGTTTTTGGTCAAAGCTTGCTGTTAGCAGGTGTGCTCACAAACCACCCATCATGAAATGGGCAAACATGTTGAAAGAGCCTGCAGAAAAATTCTCTGGAGCCTAATGCAGCTTTTCACAACAATGCCAGCTGGTACACTGATACAGATGGGTTCCTAGAACACTCACCTAGTGGGAGAAGCCTGTACTACAAGGGGCCAACTGCAAGATAATTCTGGGGTTTTGGGGGGTCCCCCCTCATATTCCCTAATCTGTACTTGAGATTCCTGTGACTATTTGTAACTACCCATCTGTACCTATCAATTCCTTCATGTTTTCCACCTAGTCCCCGAACCCCTTCCCCTCTAACAACTATCAGTCTGCTCTCTCTGAGTCTGTTTCAGTTTCGTTGTTTATTTGGTTCCTTAGATTGCACATATAAGTGAAATATATGGTGTTTCTCTTTCTCTGACTGACTCCCTTTAGCATAATACCATCTGGTCCATGCATGCTGTCGACAAATGGTAAGATTTCATCCTTTTTGATGGCCAAGTAAGATCCATTGTATATATGCACCACTCTTTATTATTCACTCATCTCTTGGTTGGACACTTGGGTTGTTTACATATCTTGGCTATTGTAAATAATGCTGCACTGAACATAGGGGTGCATATATTGTTTCAAATTAGTGTTTGGGGGTTTCTTTAGATGTATATTCAGTAGTGGAATCACTGGGTCGTAAGGTAGTTTCAGCCGTAATTTCTTGAGGACTCACCCTCCATACTGCTTTCCACAGTGGCTGTACCAGTCTGCATTCCCACCAACAGCGCCCTAGGGTGCACTAGGGTTCCCTTTTCTCCACATCTTCACCACCATCTGTTGTTCGTGGGTTTATTAATGGTAGCCGTTCTGACAGGTGTGAAGGGATATCTCCTAGTGGTTTTAATATTTGCATTTCTCTAGTGGCTAGTGATGTTGATTATGTTTTCATATGTCTATTGGCCATCTGTATGTCCTTGCAGAAGTGTCTATTCAGGTCCTCTGCCCATTTTTAATTGTATTGTTTGTTATTTTGGTGTTGAGTTGTGTGAGTTCTGTATAAATTTTAGATATTAACCCCTTATTGGATGTATCAATGGTGAATATGTTGTCCCGTTCAGTAGGTTGTCTTTTGTTCTGTTGATGGTTTCCTCTGCTGTGCAAAAACTGTTTAGATTGATGTAGTTCCATTTATTTATTTTTGTTTCCCTTGCCTGAGGAGATCTGTCAGGAAAAAAAAAAACACTGCTAAGAGAAATGTCAGATTTGATTGCCTGTTTTCTTCTAGGTGTTCTATGATTTTGAGTCATACATTTAAGTCTTTAATCCACTTTGAGTTTATTCTTGTATATGATATAACAAGGTGGTCCAGTTTCATTTTTTTTGCATGTATCTGTCTAGTTTTCCCAGCACCACTTATTGAATAAACTATCTTTAGCCTATCGAATGTACTTGCCCTCTCTGTCATAGATTAATTGAACCACATAGGGGTGGGTTTATTTCTGGGTGCTCTCTTTTGGTCTGTTGATCTCTTGTGTCTGGTTTTATGCCAATACCATGCTGTTTTGATTACTATAGATTTGTTGTATAATTTGATACTGGTAGTGGTGAGGCCTCCAACTTTGTTCTTTTTTCTCAAGATTGCTGTGGCTATTCAGCGTCTTTTGTGGTTCCATGTATTTGTTTTAGTTCTGTGAAATACTCTGTTGGTATTTTGGTAGGAGTTGCATTGAATCTATAGATTGCTTTAGGTAGTATAGATATTTAATGATTTAATTCTTCCTATTATGCTTTCTTCCTATTATATGCTTTCATTTTTTTTTTCTTCAGAAACATAGTCTTCTTGAATAATTCCAACTTCCGATCTTCTATAGAATTTTGAGAAGACATTGTTTTTTGGTTATAAGGCATGGGTAGATCAGTGTCAGTCAGAGAAGCATGTTTCATGGTTGATGACAGGTGAGAGCAGGTTAATGTCAGTCTCAGAAGCAAGTGATTCTATTACTGAATAACCTGTTGACTTTTAAAACCTGTAGCTGTCACTGATTGGTTGGCTCTCAAAGCATGTTCACGGAAATCGGTTGTCACTGATCTGTTAGACAGTTTTTATTTGTTACCATGGCTACAGGACTATCATTGTTTCATGAACAACTTTAAAGCCAGATATGGTAGTTGTTACCGTGGCTATAAGACATCATTCTCTAAGATATGAGGACAAGAGTCACCTCTCTTTGCCCAAGAATGTTGTTTTCCCTCCTCAAAACTTAACACTAGAAATATAACACCATCAAAACTTAGAGAACTCTATCTTTTCTTCATAAGAGTGTGGCTTTTTCATATATCCTTAAAGAACAACTATATAAAGTGAACACACATATAGTAGTAGCCTGACAGTTGCATTATTATACAGTCAAAGGATTGATAGACTGAGTGAACTAAGCTAAAGATGAAACTCAGAAGGATTTTCAGAAGTAACAGACAGATATAGGGAAGGAAAGTAAACCTTGTATGATGTCACTGAATGGGGAGGATGATGTCAAGGATTCTGAGCTTGCTCAGTCTTTCTCTCTTTGTACCATTCGGGAGGTGTTTACTTTTTTCCTATTTTTTAAAGTAAAGGGGATTCATGTCAAACCTTCCTCAACTAGTAAGTACCTTGAAGGCGAGAGCTATAACTTACATATTTTTAAAGCCCCTGCAGAACCTAGCATATTGTTTCACACATAGAAGTTATTTAAGAAATGTTTGCTCATTTAAATGGAATTTTCTTGTGTCACTTTTGCTTAAAATATTTTAAATACAAAGCCACACAGACTGAATAGGAATTTGCCATTCCTTATTATTAAAGTGGAAAAGTGCTTTCTTAATTATTGTTTCTTATTAATTTCTTTTTTCAGATCCTGAGGTCACATCAGACTTGGCATTTTTGAAACAACCGTCTTCCCTAGTCAGAGTTGTTGGTCAGAGTGCTGTTCTGCCATGTGTTGCTGCAGGACTTCCTCTTCCAACCATTAGATGGATGAAAAATGAGGAGGCACTTGACATAGAAAGGTAATGTCTGCCTAAAACCTTTTTCAGCAATAGCTTGAGGCTTGGCCTTATCCTATTTGGGACTATTGATTAATACCCCAAATATCCAGGTTTCAATAGAAAAATCACTTATCATACAAAGAACCAGGAAATCTCAAGTGAGAAAAGACAACCAATAGATGCCAACATTGAGATGACAAGTTTTAGAATTATCTGACAGATTTTATAGCAGTCATCATAAAAATGCTTCAGTGAGCAATAACGAACACATTTGAAACAAATGAAAACATGGAATATCTCTGCAAAGAAAAAAGAAATGTCTTCTAAAATACATGAGAGATTTAAAGAAAAACATGTGGCAAATTTTGAACCTAGAGAATTAAAAAAAAAAAACCCTCCGTGGATGGGCTCAGCAGCAGACTGAATGGGATGGAAGAAAGAATCGGTAAACTGGAGGAAGAGAGAAAACACAAATGATCGATATTAGGAATAAAACAGAGGATGCCACTCCAGACCCTGCAGACATCAAAGGATGATTAGGAAATACTGTAAGTAACTGTACACATGTAAACTTGACAACTTAAAGAAAATAAACCACTTCCTCAAAAAAACTGAATTACTATTATCTAGCCCAACATGAAATAAATAACCTGAATAACCCTTTAACTGTTAGGGAGAATGAATTTGTAATTCTAAAACTCCCAAAAAAGAAGTTTTCAGGCCCAGATAGTTTCACTGGAGAATTCTACCTGTGTTTAAAGACTATTTAACAGATACCCTATATAGTCTCTCCAGAAACCGAAAAGGAGAAGTTAAAATTAGTACCAAAACTAAACATACATAGTACATAAAAGAAAAACTACAGATAAATATTGGGTTGGCCAAAAAGTCTGTATGTATTTTTTCTTAAATAAAAGACACATTTTTCATTTTCACCAGTAACTTTATTGATTTAGATATTTTCTGTTTGCTGTCTCCCATGTTACAACATGTAAGTGTTCTCAGTTAATTTCTGTATTTGATTGCTGTTAACCTCAACTGGTACATCCTACCATGGAGCATCATCAAGTGAAAAAATCTCCTGCATGAAACTTTGCAAACCACTTTTGACATGTTTGATTGGTCACACCTTTTCCATACATTGCACAAGTCTTTTTTTGGTGTTGTGTTTTTACCTTTCTTTGAAATAATAAAGCATAATATGCCAAAAATGTGTATATTCTTCCATCTTCAATATTAAAATGGATACATAAAAATTCAGCAGTTTTGATAAGCTTTTTATTTTTTATTTTTATTTTGTTATTTTTAAAATATATTTTATTGATTATGCTATTAGATTTGTCCCAATTATTCCTTCTTTGCCCCCCTCCACCCATTATGCCCCATTCCCTTTGACAATCCATCCACTTAGTTCATGTCCATAGGTCATGCATATAAGTTCTTTGACTCATCATACATCATACTCCACATACCATTTCCTATACTGTTCTTAACATCTGCCTGTCTATTTTGTATCTACTAATTTATGCTTCTTAACCACTGCACTTTCTTTTCCATACTCCCCTTCCCCTCCCAACTGTAACCCTCCAAATGGTCTCCATATCTATGGTTCTGTTTCTGTTCTGTTTGTATGCTTAGTTTGTTTTTAGATTCAATTGTTGAGAATTGTGAATTTTTTGCCATTTTAACATTCATAGTTTTGATCTTCTTTTTCTTAGAAGTCCCTTTAACATTTTAATATAATAATGGCTTGGTGACGATGAACTCCTTTAGTTTTTTCTTGTCTGGGAAACACTTTACCTGCCCTTCAATTCTAAATTACAGCTTTGCTAGATAGAGTAATCTAGGTTGTAGGTTCTTATTTTCATCACTTTAAATACTTATTTCCAGCTTCTTCTAGCCTACAAAGTTTCTTTCGAGAAATCAGCTGACAGTCTTATGGGAACTCCTTTGTAAGTAACTGTCTCCTTTTCTCTTGCTGCTTTTAAGATTCTCTGTACATTTAACCTTTGGCATGTTAATTTTGATGTATCTTGGTGTGGTCCTCTTTGGGTCCATCTTGTTTGGGACTCTCTGTGCTCCCTCGACTTGGATCTGTATTTCTTTTTCCAAATTAGGGCAGTTTTCTTTCATTATTTTTTCATGTAAGTTTTCAGTTTCTTGCTTTTCCTCTTCTCCTTGTAGCATCCCTATGATTCAGATGTTGGTATGTTTGGAGATGTCCCAGGACAGATGTTTAGTCTGTCCTCATTTTTTTTTAATTCCTTCTTCCTTTTCTGATTGAATTTTTTTTCTTCCTTATATTCCAAATCATTGGTTAGATTCTTGGCTTCATCGACTCCACTGTTGTTTCCATGTAAATTTTTCTTTATTTCTCTTAATGTAACTTTCATTTTTGATATTTTCATGCTGTTGAAGTACCTGGTGTGTTCCTTGAGTGTCCTAATAACCAGTGTTTTGAACTCAGCATCTGATTCAAGTTGCCCCAATTAGCATCTGATAGATTATCTCCATTTCATTTAGTTCTTTTTCTGGAGTTTTGATCTGTTGTTTCATTTGGGCCATGTTCTTTGTCTCCTCATTTTGGCAGCCTCCCTGTGTTTGTTTCTATGTATTAGGTAGAGCTGCTCTGACTCCCTGTCTTAGTAGTATGGCCTCTTATAGAACCCTGGGCAGAGTGGTCTGGTGTGTGGCTGGGATCTTGTGCTCCCAAGGTATCCCTCCCGATTTTTACCCACCACACTGGGGTGTGGGACTGCCCCCTCCACATCTCTGCGTCTCTCTGAGGGCCTCCGCAGGTCTCTGCCCCTCCTACCCATCTGGATGAACGTGACTTCTTTATCCTTGGTTGTTTGACTTTCATACAGCTTGATTTTCTGATGTTTTGGGTGATATTTGTTTTGTAGTCCAGTTGTAATTTTTGCTGTGGTTGTACAAAGAGGTGAGCTGTGTTTACCTACGCCTCTATCTTGACCAGAAGTCAGTAAATTTTTTAAACACGCTGATATTACAGCTGCCACAATACAATCTAAAAAATTGTTTCAAATGAAATTTAAGACAACTAAGTGTTACTAGAGCCATCTTACAGAAAACAAGCAAACTTTTTGGCCAACCCAATATATAAATAAAGACATAAACAATCTTACAATATTAGCAAATAGAATTCAGCAATATGTAAAAAGACACACACACACATACACACACATACATACATACACACCAAGTGTGGTTTATTCCAGGGCTACAAGGCTGCCTTAGTGTTCCAAAATTAATGTGATCTACCATTTTAACAAACTAAAGAAAAAAACCTACAGAAGCATTTGACAAAATTCAGCACTCATTATTTTAAATGACCCACAGAAAAATAATTAAGAATATCTAAAAAAATCTGCTAATATTATGCTTAATGGTGAAAAGACAGTACTTTCCCTTTAAGATGAGGAACCAGTTAAGGCACTTAACTATCATAGTGGAAAAGTTCTAGTCAGTTCAATAAGGCCATCAAAAGAAAAGGCATATAGATTAGAAAGAATGAAGTAAAACATTTCCTATTTGCAGATGGTATGTTTGTCTAAATAGAAAACCCTAAGGAATTCATAAAAAACTCTTAAACTAACACATGAGTTCAGCAAGTTTGCAAGATAAAAATCAGTTGTATTTTTATATATTAGCGATGAATATGTGAACCCTGAAATTACATTCACTCACAAGATAAATTGAAATATTATGTTTAAATCTAACAAAACCTGTTAAGTTTATATGCTAAAAGCTAAAAATGCTGATGAGAGAAATCAAAGAATATCTAAATAACTGGAGAGACTTGCTGTGTCCATGGACTGTAAAACTCAGCGTAGTTAAGGTGTCAGTTCTCTTCCAATTGATATACAGATTAGCCCAATTCCTGTCAAAACCCCAACAAGATTTTCTCTATATGTAGACAAGACTATTCTTAACATTTCTATAGAAAAGTAAGGGAACTGGAATAATTAAAATATCTTTTAAAGTGAGAAGACTCAGTCTACCTGATTTTAAGACTTACTGTATAGCTATAGTAATTAAGACTACAGTATTGATGGAGAGACACACATATCAGTGAAACAAAACAGGGAACCCAGATGTAGACCCACATGAAAAGGCACAACTAAATTTCGACAGATGCAAAAGCAGTTCAGTGGAGGGAAGGTTGCCTTTGAGACAAATAGTAATAGAGCAATTGGACACTCATCCATAGACAAGAAAACAAACCTCAACCTTAAGTCTCATATCTATGTAAAAAAATAACTCAAAATGGATTATGGAACTAAAGGAAAATGAAGTTTTAGGAAAGAAACATAGAAAGTCAGGATCTAGGGCTATGTAAAGTTCTTAGATTTGACACCAAAACACAATCTATAAAAGGGAGAATTGAAAATTGGATTTCATCAAAATTAAAGCTTTTCTCTGTGGAAGACACAATTATGAGGATGAAAAGATAAACTACAGAGTGAGAGAAGGTATTTGCGAACATCATCTCCAACAAAGGACTAGTGCATGAAAAGATACTCAGCACTACTAGCCATCAGAGAGATGCAAATTAAAATCACAATGAGATACCACCTCACACCTGCCAAAATAGCTATCATTAGTAAATCAACAAACAAGTGTTGGAGAAGATATGGAGAAAAGGGAACTTCAGTGCACTGTTGGTGGGAATGCAGACTGGTGCACCCACTGGAAAACAGTATAGGTTTCCTGAAAAAATTAAAAAGCAAAGTGCCTTTTGACCCAGTAATTCCCACTGCTGGGAGTATACCCTCAGAATCACAAAACACCAATTCAGAAAAATGTATGCACCCCAATGTTAATGGCAGTGCTATTTATAATCACCAAAATTTGGAAACAGCCAAAGTGCTCATCAGTAGATGAGTAGATCAGAAAACTGGTACATTTACAGTTTTAATGGAATACTGTGCAGCAGGAAAAAGAAGGAATTCCTGCCTTTTGCAACAGCATGGATGGAACTGGAAACTATTATGCTAAGTATTTCATTTAGCATAATCAGTGAAAGACAAATATCATTTGATCTCACTTATAAGAGGAATGTAGTGAACCAGAGGCATGGAATCAGGGAATAGACTAAAACCTGTAAAAGGCAGTGGGTAGGTAGGTGGGGACTGATTGGAAGAAGGTAAGGGATTAGTCACGGAACACACATGCAGGACACATGGACAATGGTATGAGGATTGACTATGAAAGTGGGAGGGAGGGTGGCTGGGGTGGGGCAAAGCGGGGAAAATGGGACCTTCATAATACCATAAACAAAAGGACATAAAAAATGGGGAAAAAAATGAATGTAAATATGTATAATCACACTATTCATGATTATTAAAATGTTAGTGTACTCTAAAAATAAAAAGATGTGTAAGGTATATCTCAAAATTTAATATTAAAAAAGCATATAATCCAGTTAGACCATGGACAAAGGCATGAATAGATGTTTCACCAACAAAGATATATAGATAGCAAATAAGCACAAGAAGAGTTGCTTAACATTTATTAACCATTAGAGAAATGCATATTAAATCCACAATGAGATAGCACTACATACATATCAGTATAGCTAAAAATTTTTAAAAAATGATAACACCTGCCCTGGCTGGTGTGGCTCAGTGGGCGGAGCGCCAGCCTGCGAACCAAGGGGCCTTCGGTTTGATTCCTAGTCAGGGCACATATCTGGGTCAGGTCCCCAGTAGGGGACATGAGAGAGGCAACCTCACATTGATGTTTCTCTCCCTCTCTTTTTCCCTCCTTTCCCCTCTCTCTAAAAATAATAAAATAATAATAATTTTAAGAAGGTAACACCAAATAATGTCAAGGCTTTGAAGGAGCCAGATCGCTCTTACATTGCTCATGCGAATGTGAAATGGTATAGCCACTCCGAAAACCTGCTGGGCAGTTTCTTAAAACAGACTATGCAACTGCCATATGACCTAACATTTACACTCTTCAACTTTTATGCCATAGAAAGGAACTTACAATCACACAGAAACCTGTCCATGTATATTTATAATACTTTTTTCATAATACACCAAACCCGAAACCACCCAGATGTCCTACATTGAGTGAATAGTTAAACAAACTCCATACAGTATCTCCATACTGTAAAATTACTGCTAAGCAATAAAAGGAATGAACGATTGATCTGTGCAGCAACTTGGATGAATCTTCATAGAATTATGCTTAGTAAAAAAAAGCCAGTCTTCAAAGGTTACATATTGTGTGATTCTATTTCTATAACATTCTTTTTGAAATGACAGAATTACTGAAATGGATAGATTAGTGGTTGCCAGGGGTTAATTAGGAAGTGGGAGTGGAAGGGAAGCGGCTAAGGATATGAAAGTGCAGTACGAGGTAGTGGTGATGGAAATGTCAGTGTCCTAGTTGTCATGCTGTACTGCAGATTTACAAGATGTTACCACTGGAGAAAACTGGATAAAGGGCACATGGTATCTCTCTGTATTATTTCTTAGAACTGCATGTGAATCCATAATTACCTCAAAATAAAAAGTTTAAAGAAAAAATAATAAATTTGTACTAGAGAGTAAATATATAAGACAACAATGTCTGTGTGGAAGAAGTCCAGTCGTTGTTAATATAACAAGAATGGTTCGTATGACATTGATGTAACCTGGCAATCAAGGAGAGTGGACTAGAATGCCCATGAGTGAACAATGATGACTTCATTGTACTGGTCAGCGGGGGTGGTAGATGCTGTTGAGTGAGCATGTGTGCTGTGTGGCCATCACATTCAAAATGATTGAGGGAGTAGAGCAACGAATCCGCATCAAATTTTGCATTAAGCTTGAACATTCCTCCACGGAAACTAGTCAGATGATTCAGAAGGCTCTCGGAGACAATGCAACCAATGAGTGCAGCACAAGTAAAAGTGTGGCACAAACCCTACAAAGATGGTTGAGAATCTGTTGAAAGTGATCCATGTTCTAGAAGACCTGCAAGAAGCAGAACACCTGAGAATGTTGAACGTGCACAGGCTGCAGTCAACAAAGAGCAGTGACTGACAGTGTGAGAACTGGAAGCTGATCTGGGGATTCCAAACACTACATGTCCGAGATACTGACACAGGATCGTGGCATGAAACGTGTTGTGGCAAAATTTGTTCCGTGGCTTCCGCTACCAGAGCAGAAGGAACATTGTGCTGAATTGTCAAACTACTACCAGTGAACCAGATTTCCTCAAGACGGTCTTAACTTGGAAGGGACTGGGGAGTCATTGTCCTATGTACAGTGTTTCTTGTGTCTTATATCTTCTTCAGTGAATGTGTTTTTCATATGACATGGCTAGATACTTTCTGGACACATCTCATACTCTTCCTATCCTGCTGTTTTAGAGTGTCTAAGAATTCCCTTTGTGCTTTGGGTCTTACTAGTGTTCATCCTGTCCAGCACTTTTATCATTTTTTTTCTTCTTTTTTAATTTTATTTTTTTAAGATGTTATTTTTAGAGCGAGAGGAAGGGAAGGAGAAAGAGAGGAGGAGAAACATCAATGTGTGTGGTTGCCTCTCTTGCTCCCCCTACTGGGGGCTTGGCCCACAACCTAGACATGTGCCCTGACTGGAAATTGAACCCGCGACCCTTTGATTCACAATCTGTTGCTCAATCCACTGAGCCACACCAGCCAGGGCTATGATTTTTTTCCTAAGAATTTCCTTCTCCAGTGGCTCCTTCTCTTATGCCCCTGTACCACTCAGTAACATACAAAAACCCTAAAATTAACAAGGAGTTTTCCTTTCACTTCTCCCTTCACACTTATTAGCACAGAGTCGTCTTTGACACATATTTCTTCCTCAGCGTCTCTATTTAGTTCATCTGTCTACAAGATCTGCCATTTTACCTCCTTCCAAGCTACTGTCAAGTGTTCCTGCAGTTACTGCAGTTGCCTTCTCACTTTTCCTCCTACGTAGACTCTGACCACGTTCCAAATGCACCTTCACACTCCTGCCAGGCCAGTCTTTTCAGTGCTCACACCTCACTGCATCACCGGCCACCCCCAGCCATTTTTTAAAATGTATAATGGATTTCCACTGTTTCTAGGTTAAGTACTCAAAATACTTAAAATGGCTTTCAAAGCCTTGTGTGGACTGCTCCATCCTCATTTTTCTTTTTCTCTCTCACACCTGGCACACTAGTTATTTTCAGATCCCCAAATGCAACTTGACTTTTTCTGCCCCAGTTCCTTTGCATGAGATAGTTTTCCTTCTGAAATATTTTCTCCCCTCATTATGTGAGTTCCTCCTTATCTGTTAGATCTCAGCTCAAGGGTTTCTTTGGTCAGGAAAACTCTATTCCAATTTCCTGGCAGCTTCTTTTGATATTCTGCTTTGTAGAATTACCAACTTTTATGTCTGTCTTTCTCACTGAGTTGTGCGACAGCACCAATTGTGTATTTGTTCACTGCTGCATCCCTTGCTGCTACCTAACACATGCAGGCACATCCATAAATGTGTTAACTGAATTAATAACCTCTCCTTACGTTCATCATCCAACCTTTTTTAAGAGTGGCCAGTACTTTTTGCCTTCTATTTCCCCTGTCATTACTGCCATAGTTCATCTCTTTTAAATTCTGGACCACTACAATAACTTTACAACCAAACTTCCTGCTTCTATTCTTTTTCCCTACTTCTTTTCTTCACTGAGTCTAATCATGTTACTCATCTGCCTAAAAGCCTTCCCCTTTGTCAAAAATATAGGTCTCCTTAGCACACCAAGCTTTCCTACACTGACCCTAGCTATTCAGGGACACACCCACACAGCCATGCTCCTTATGTTCAGCCATGCTCAACCTGAGTCCACTGACTATACATACTTTTTCACATACTGTTTCTTTTGCCTGCGTTTTTGAAATTTGGAATTGTACAGTAAGCCATCGTACAGTTTTGCGAGCACGTTGAAGATATTCTTCCCCTCAGATTTCATTTAAGGATAGTAAAATTAACTCCGTTCAGAGAGGTTGACTTCTGCTCTGCTGGCACTCAGTTGTGGCAAATATGAGACATAACAAGTAGTAGCAATATTTTTAGTGTAATTATTAGATGTCAGTCCTGTATCTTGATTTCAAAAGTACTGTACCAACTCGTGTTTCAGTTGATGTTCCCCTCAGCTGGGTGCCGTGTGTACATGCTGCCAGTTTCCCATTTGTGATCATGGCTTTCTGTTCTGAAGCTTGGTAGTGATTTTGTCCAAGGGCGAAACATAGTATTTAATGTTGTAATTTTATCTTATTTGGTCTTATCTGTTTTATCCCAGTCATTCTTGCTCGATTCCATTATAAATTGTCTTGCTTCTCTGTTCTATCACATGAAGTTGGGATTTGAGGGCAAATTGAGAGATTTTGAATAAGAAGGTCACTTAGTAAGGTTTAGCAATGACCTTGCAGGGTATTTCTTAGAGAAGTTATCAAACCCGATTCTGGTTTTTCTCTTTCTTTGGTCCAGAACTTAATCCTGTTTATCAGATTCAGGAACACTACCGAAGCTCACAGTATACCAAAATTGAGGCCAAGATAGCCCTTTATTTAGGATGAGAATTTTAAATGTGGCACAGAATAAATAGTCATTTCCTCTTATTTTTTCCTACCAGGAATTCTATGTGAAAAGCCAAATGATCAGAATATTTGTTGAGCATAGATACAGACAGAAAATGTAACAGTGTTAACATTTGAGAGAAAAATTTGCCTATGTGAAAACCAGTTTAGATGTAGAACCTCAAAATGAAAATTGTAACTCTCTAAACTCTTCAAATGAACTAAACTGGTTCACTTTATAAAAGTTCAATCATAATATTGATTTGTAATTTCTTCCTCAGTGTTACAAGATTGTTTTACTCTCTCTTGAAATGGACGTAACTCACATGGTAGAGTGGGGTTGGAAATGGTCAGCATTCCTGTTGACAGTGGCACAGTGGCGGCTGATTCATGCCCGGCCACCACACCCACGGAGCTGCTCTCCAGCAGCTGCCCTTCTCTCCCCCTCCCCTTCCTCTTTCTTCCCTTCGCTAGCCAAGCCACCATAGGAAACTTTCAGCAGGCACTGTGACCCCCAGCTTACTGTTTTTGATCTGACATTTTGCCCTCTCTGTTAGTCATCTCATTGTGGCATAGCTGTGGTGGAGTGACTCTCAGACTGATTCCAGACTTCAAAATCATATGATTTGCCCCCCCCCCACAAAAAAAATAATACTGGGCACAGCAGGGACACAGAGATGGACTGTGGTGAGTGGAATTGGTCACAAAAATGATATCCCTTTGGGAATAATTAGAAATGCCAGAGATGATTCATAATAACATTTTGATTTGTATTTGTGATATTCATACCTGAAAAATATGAGGAGAGCAAATTGGACTAAATTAATTCTGATAATTTTATGTAGGCTCTGTCCATCTAAAGCCATATAAATAATAGTACTGCTTAAGTGTTTTCTCTGTTTATGTGGAGAATTTCTCAGGTATTATTTCCCTAGTTCTGAAATGTATCAATATTTTTTTATGCAGCTCTGAAAGACTGGTACTGCTGGCAGGTGGTTGTCTGGAGATCAGCGATGTCACTGAGGATGATGCTGGGACTTACTTTTGTATAGCTGATAATGGAAATGAGACAATTGAAGCTCAAGCAGAGCTTACAGTACAAGGTATGTCCATATTTCCTGTTTAAATAAAAATCCTGTGTACTTTATGGTTTGCCAGTTTTTTAACGTTAACATGGGAGAAGCAATACAGCATAATAATTAAAAGCCCGAGCTTTAAACCAGACTGCTTGGGTTTAGATTCTGGGTCTCATATTCATGAGCTGTATAACTATAGGAAATTTACTTTACTTCCCTGAGCTTCACTTTTCTCATCTGTTAAATGGAGATAATAAGAGTACTTAACCTTTTTGGGGTTGTTTTGAGGATTAAAAGTTAATATTTGTAAAACTCCTAGAATAATGACCAGAATATGGTAAGAAGAGCTTGAAGTTACCGTTATCATGTGTAGTAGTAGTAGTGTGGACATCCGTGAAGTTCAGTACACTGTTCTTGCCTCACAGCGTTTTCTCACAAAGACTTCTCTGTTTTCTGACCCAGAACCGTGGACTTCTTGAGCATTGGTATTCCCTCCTTTCAAGTGAATAGATCACCCAGGACAAGGGAATGCAGTGTGGCTCTCAGTGTACGTGGCCATCTCTTTGATGATTGATTTCTTTCTTTTAGCCACATGCTGAGCATCACAGCATCTTCCCTTATAGGTTCTCTGATTCAGAAGTCATGGAAAATGAACGTGACATACACATACAAAGTCTTTATCCCATTTCCTTTGCCCTTCCTCTGTATGCAGATGTGCCCTCTCTCCTGTGATTTGTCTGCACCCTCTTTTATCTTTATTTGAAATAAAAATCTTTAAGACCCCCATTACTTTCAGGAAAATCCAACAGTGCTTGGATATATAGAGGTATATATCGACTGATAATATTTATCATCAGCTTGTCCCAAATTGTCTTGATAGACTATTTCCTGATCTATGGTTTGGGGTTATTTCATATTTTATATGAAAGTGTTTCTCTTGGTACATTTTACGGGTTTTAGAGTAGGAGGTAGAGTAGACACATTCTTACTCTAATGGTTACCAGAGGACTCAAATGTGTTTTGCCTAAGAATTGCGGAGCAGCCCTGGCTGGGTGGCTCAGTTGGTTGAAGCATTATCCCCTACACAAAAAGGCTAGGTTGTGAGTTTGATCCCTGGTCAGGGTACATGCAGGAGGCAACCAACCATTTTCTCTTTCTCTCCCCCAGCCTTCCTTCTTCTTTCCCTCCCTCCTCTCTGTCTCTGAAATCAATCAACATATTCTTGGATGAGGATTAAAAAAATTGAGGAGCAGAATGTTTGGGGGTTCTGTACTGGGGAAGGCAATAGAATGTTTGTATTCTCTATTGCTGTTTGTGGGTGGATTCATGATCTCTGACCATTGAAAGCACAGGCCTTGGAGTTCACATAACTGTTACCTCAGTGAGCTCAGCCATCATTCTCGACTAGACGGAAGGCTGGCTGTGACCAGCTGTAAAATGACTAATGTATTACTTTACCTCTATTGGATGGGATTGGACAGATAAAATATTAGTGAACTTGATCTTGTTTGGTCTCTGTAGCTCCGTTGGTGTATGTTTTCTCATTTTGTTTTTTCCCAAAAGTTAGAGTCTTGGCTTAGCACTCTCTTCCATTTTTCTACCTGTGCCTCAGTTTCCTTCGATGTAAAGTACCTTGTCATTGGCCTCAAATGGGAGGCATAGTGTCCACCATACATGTCAGATGCATTTGTCCATATGATTATTTTCTACATTGTATGGAATTTAATTGAAACTCTGCCTATTAACTGAATTAACTACATTTTTTAGTTATAATACATACATCTTATAATTTGTACCCAGTTCCATTTTATTATCTGTGCCTAGAGAACGTGCCCTTAAGCAGACACATTCTAGAAAACTGAGAAAGGAATAAAGTGAGGAAGCCAAGATGTTAGCAGTTACAACAAGCCTTCTGTAATGAAAGCAGCATGGTACTGGCCCATAAATAAACAGTAGAAAAGAATAAAATACAGTTGTTACACTAATTACAGAAACTGTAAATAGTATCAAAATGATAAATTCAGTTCATAGGGGAAAGTGTCTTATTTACCAAAGGCTATTGATACAGTAGATTTTCAAGTAGAAGAAAATAAAGTTAGATCTCTACTTTAAACTAAAGGTCTAAGTGTGAAAAAGTGAAGAGTGAAAGAGTGTTTATTGTCTCTGATGAGAGAGACTGTCTTAGGGAAAACAAAATAGCATGTCAAGTGAAAACAAGAATTTTGACAAAGTATACATTAAAAGAATATATATAGAAACAATCTTTTAAGTAAAGGCTAAATGCAGATGTTAGACTGGGAGAAAATATTTGTAACACAGAGCTGAGAGAGGGACAGCATCTTTAAAATGCAGAGAGTTTTGCCATGGCTAGTGTGGCTCAGTTGGTTGGATCATTATCCCATAAACCAGAATGTTGCAGGTTCGATTCCTGGTCAGGGCACATGCCTAGGCTGCAGGTTTGGTCCCCTGTCAAGACACATGCAAGGGGCAACAGATCAGTGTTTCTCTCTCACATTAGTGTTTCTCTCCCTCTCTTTCTCCTTCCCGTCCCCTTTCTATACTATCAGTAAGCATGTCCTCGGGTGAGGATGAAAATTAAATAAATTAATTAAAATAAATAAAATTCAGAGACCTTTCAGAAACAGATTTGAAAAAAAAATAACCTAAGGAAAATTGATAAAGAATACAAATAGGCACTTCACAGGAGTTTATTAATTATTGGCATTTCTTCATAAGTTGCTAGTCAACCTTACTAGTAGTCAGAAAAACACAAATTTCATAGATACCATCATCCCCAATCATTATATTGGCAAAAAATGTAAAAGATTTGGACCTATAGCCTTGGACAGCATGGCTCGGTTGGTTGGAGTGTCGTCCCGTAACTGGAAGGCTGCAGGTTCATTCTCTAGTCCCACATATGATCCCCGGGCCAGGCTCGAGTGGGAGGCAAACAGTTGATGCTTCTCCCATCTGTGTTTCTCTCTGTCCCTTCCTCTTTTTCTCCAAAAAGCAATGGAAAAATGTCCTTGGATGAGCATTTTAAAAAAAAAGATTTTGACCTCTAGAGTGTGTGGTATGGTACTCAGAACTAAAAATAATTGGTATCATCTTACCACTACAGAATAGAGCAAAAGCATTACTTCCTTATTCTAGATATTGTATTTCTTAGTGAAATTTATGGTTGAATTAGTTTTGTTTATATCCTTGTTATAGGAGCAACCAAAGTCCATCCACTCTCTCTCTTCCTCCCTGGCCTCACTTGGGGAGAATGTCTAAGGCTTTAGGTTAGGCTCTTTCACTTCCTGCCTACTGTTGAAACAGCATTCTGTTTGCTAACTTCTATTTCTAACATAGTTTTAGATCTGCTCGAGGCTAAAGGTTGTACATGTGTGTTTTGAAAGTGTCTGTCATGGTCTTTTATCCTTAGTAGAAGACTGGAGAATTGTGGTGCTTAAAGACACTTAGGAGTCAAAAGTCCTGGTGAACAAAAAAACTACAGAGGATTTTTAAAAATTTCTACCAGAAGTTTACAAGAATGTGTTATAAGTCCAAGGTCGATAAAAAGTTAGAAAAAATAAAGTGTGTTTTCAGAGGTACGAAGCTAGAGATGTTAAAGAGTATCCATGATAGAATTAGGAAATACTTATCATCATTCTCTAAACTGGATGCCCTGGCGTAACTTTTTGGTGGTAAGATATTATAATAGATATTTACTTTTAATTCATCTGCTTGCCTCAGATTTCTGAACTGAATTAGGAGTGGTTGAAATAGAGCAAAACTTTTACACCTTTGATGAAGAAAATAGTTTCCAGGCTGGTTTCCACTTCCTGTCAGACTAGTCCTAGTTATTGATCCCCTCACTTCCAGTCAGCTCTGAGGAAACTAGAGGAGTGAGAGGGAAATGCAGGGAGACCGAGGCTCTCTTGAACCTCTGTGTGTTTATGAGTGAGTGGGGTGTGGTAGCTGCAGCGTGGGACTAAGGACTGCCAGAGGTAGCAGTGACAAAATAGACGGGAAGAAGGCTGTTCTATTGTTACTGCTTGCCGATGTTGCCTCAGACTGTCTTTTCCTGCCCTTTCACCACAGAAATGAGCAGCAGTGGCCCGGGCCAGCATGTTCATTTCAAAGGTCTGCTGGGGTTCTGATGGCATTAAGGTAAACGAGTACGGCCTAACTGTGCCTAGGGGATCACCTTTCTACCTCTTCTTCCCATTCCCTCCAAACTCCTGGAAGATTTCTGTTCCCAGTGCTGCTTCTCCCTAAGAGTTGCAGTTGGAATGCACAACAGAAGTTCTGAGATCCCTGGGGCTCTTTAATTTGGGCTTCATTTTCTCTTCTTAAATTCCCCAGCGTGGATACAAGTAGGGCCTGATGTCCATACATATTACCAAAGAAGCTGGTATTCCAGAAGAACATTAGTTTACAGCCAAACTAGTCACCTGACTAGTATAATTACTTTCAAAGAAAGACAACTAAGTTAACATATACTATGTGATGGAGAATTATTGGAAAAGATTGACCAAAGTTAAAATAAGCATGATAAATATATTTGAGATGAGAGATATGAGCAATAAAACACAAGAACAAGAAAACAAAAAAACACAGAACCAAGTAGAAACATTAGGTATGAAAACTGTAGTAAAAGTAAATACAGTAGACTGCATGATAGTGGAAGGTGTATGTGATGAGCAAATTCATGAGTTGGAAAATGACAGTGAGAAACTCTTGAGAATGCAGCGTTAAATGATGAAGAGAGAGAAAACATAGATTAAAAGCAACAGGTATGAAAGTTAGATGCAGAAGGGCTTCTATCCATATAAATAGGAATCCAAGAAGAGAGAATAAAAAAGAGAGGAGGAAATGTTTGAAGAAATAATAAAGATAAATCTCTCAAAATGAAAACTAGCGGAAGACCTCAAACTGAAAGGGCTCGAAGACTGTTAAATATGGGAAAGAGAAACCCACCACTGGACCCACTTAGAGTGACATAATATCAAAGACAAAAAAATTCTAAAAGCTTCGAGTGACAAAGAGCAGATCACTTACAAAGGAATAAGAGTTAGATTGCACCTAGCGCTTACATTTAGAAATCTGACTTCAAGAGGACAGTGGAGTAATGTTTTTCAACATGTTAAAGGGAAAAAAAAATGAATCCACATAAAATTTATACATAACCAACTGTGAGGCACAATAAAAATTCTCATCATCTAAAGCCTCCGAAGATTTCATACACAAAGATACACACTGAAAACCCTTTTGGAATTAATAAGTAAGGAGAGAAATGCTTGTATTCAGGAAATGCTACAAGAGATTTGGAAGTTTTAAAACAAAGCCCCCAAATCTTTGACACCCCTACTAATGAGTGGTGAGGTTTATATCCCTTGCCCTCGAACCTGAGTGGGCTTGGAGCTACTTGAATAGTGTTGTCACGTGACTTCTTCGGCTTTTATAAAGCCATGCAGATTCCTTCTGGTCTTCTTGGAATTACTCCTCTCCAGACAGACAGTTCCTCTTGGGATCTCCCTCTCAGAACTCAGCTGCATGCTGTGCAGAGCCCAGGCCACAAGGAGAGGCTGCATTGTGGGTACTCTGGCAGACAGCTCGGGCTGAATCCAATTTTCAGGTCATCTAACTAAGGGATCAGACGTATGAATGAAGAAGTCTCCAGTTGATTTTAGCTCTCATCTTTTTGAGTCACCCTGAAACATTCAAGTCTTCTTAGACATTGTGAGGCAGAGACAAGCCATCCCTACTGTGCAGTGTCCTAATTCCTGACCTACTGGACCTGCGAGCATAAGAAAATGGTGGTGATTTTATGCCACTAAGTTTTTATGGTTGTTTTTTGTGCAGTAGTAGTAACTTGGGAAAGTTCATTATTACTGTTTAAAACAAAAGGCTAGAACCAAAGAAAAGAAAAAATACAGCAATGATAACCCAGAACTAAAATTTTTGACAGAACCAAATAGTGGGGGTAGACAGGAGTATATGTGTTGTTAGTAGAAAGCTAGATATGCTAGTATCTATATACCTATTGATATAAATATTAAAATAGCAAATATGAGCTTAGAACTTAAGGGCAATCACCATAGAACAAGATAGAACATACATATAACTTTTAAAGATCAGGAGAAAGCTTTATCCAACTGAAAGCACAAAGTGGGGAAAAAGAAAATATTGTATACTGTAAAAGTAAAGTATGAATAAGATGAAATCACTCAATATAATGATAATTAAAATAATATAAATGGGTTAAACTCATGAAAAATAAACCAGCAGATTGGATTACAAAAAAAAAAATCCCTCCTGATATGTTGTTTGAGTCAGAGATTTAAAATAAAAGAATGGGAAAGATGCTCTAGGAAAAACAAAAGAAAGTTGAAGTAGCCACCTAAAAGGCAAAAGTAGAAGAAGGAACATATTTGCTTATAAGAGGAATTATAGATCAAGAAGATGTAACACACAATGTATAGTCAACATGGACATGTATGCCCCTAACAATGCAGCCTGAAATATATCAAGCAAAACTAAATAACTGCTGAGAGAAACAGATAAATTAACAATTGTTAGAAACTTTATCACACTTAGGAAATGATAGAATGAAGAGACAGAAAAGTTTAGGCTGACCACAAATATCTCTGCTGTTTAACATAGTTCTGCCAGTACTATAAGAAAAGAAAAAGAAATAATTGAAATTGGAAGAAGAGATAAAATTGTTCCATTAACAGATAATTTGACTGCCTACCTGAAATCACCAAGCTAATATATAATTTAAAGAGAACAGTTTGCCATACAGGATAAATTTATCAAAATCAGAAATATTTTTCTACACCAGTGATAATCAATAGAAAATAATATAAAAATAGGTAAATTCACAATAAGAAAAACTATAAATATCTAGATATTAAACTAGAAATATAAAGATATTAAATATCTAGAAATATAACTTATTAAAAATATATGGGGCCTTTGTCAATTAAATTTTTAGTAGAGGATATAAAATATAATTTGAATAAATGGCAAGTTATTACATGCTCTTGGGTTGATATAATATTATAAATGTCATTTACGTGCAAACTAATGTATAAATTTGGCATATATTAATCAGGATTTTAATAGATTCTTTGAGGAACTTGAAAAATTTCCCCTAAAATGCATATGGAAAATGAAGGTCTAAGAACAGTAGAGTTAGCTGTGGAAAATAAAAATAGTGGGGGCCCTTCCTCTACCAGACAAGTTTATTAAAAATTCACAATGATTTTTAAACAGTAAAAGAAAGCCTTGTGTAGTCACAAGAACTAAGACACAGACTAATGGGAGGGATGAGGAACGAGCTGATTGTTTAGTAAATGGTCTAGGGGAGTGTGGCTTCCTATAATGGAGAGAAAAAAAATAGAATTCTGTGTAATAATGACCATACAACTGACCTCTATTTGGTTCATTGGTGACTGAAATCTGAAGCATAAAACTGTACAGTTAATAGAAGAAAATGTAGGAGAATAACTGCACCTTGGGGACAGGAAAATACTATGTTAAACAAAACTTCAGGTGTAGAAATTGTCAGGTGCAATCCCAATGGCTCTGATCCTGTCAAGTACAGGGTATTTTTCTGGAGGCTCACTGATGAAGAGAAAATGAGGGGCAAGGCAAAGGTTAAAAATTTGGGTAAATTGAAATGAACCCTGACTGTAAAGTAATGTCATATTGAATTTAAAATATAATTAAGATATACCACAAATGTACAAGTTAGGAGGAAATTAATGGAGTTAGTCTTCTGAAGTTCTTAAAATGTGAAAAGTAATAAGAGTTTGACTCTATGTTTGGGGGTAATATAAGGCAGGGCTATGTCCTGTGGTCTCTGGGAAGTCTTGAAAGAATAATAGAAGAATCTGTAACAAGATAATAGAAGAAGAAAATAAAAAAGTAAAAAAATACTTTAAAAGAAAGAATATAGAATGCAAATAGTGAGGTGGTAGATTTAAACCCAAATATATCAGTAATTATAAGTCTACTAAACTACTCTGATTAAGACAATTATTGTTAGATTGAAAAAGGAATTGACACCTTAAATATAAGGATTCCGAAAATTTAGAAATTAAAAGGACGGAAAAAGATAAACCATGCCAAAACTGACTGGAAAAAATCTAGTGTAGTTATTGGGAACAGGCAAGATGAGATAAAGCAGAGCATTTCATGTTAATGAGAATTACTCTACCAGGAAAGTAAATATGTATGTACCTCATAACATAATCTCAAAATACGAAAATCTTAATGTGACAGAACTACAGAAATAGATCAAACAAACCCACAATCAGAGATAGCACATTTCACTAGCAGATAAGATATGTAGACCGAATCAAACACACAAAATAAAACCACAAAGTTATAATACAAAAGAAACTGCACAACACAATTAATAAACTTGACTTAATTGACTTACAGGGTACCACACCAAACAAATGAATAAATTCTATCCTTTATAAGTACCTATGAAAATTACTAAAAATATACTGTATACTGACCATAGAACAAATTTTAACAAGTTTTAGAGAATTGAAATTCTATAGATTTGACCACCATGGAATTAAGATTGCAACTAATTGCAAAAGAAGTAACTTTAATGAAAAGCTAACTTACAGACCTCCTTATTTGGAGATCACTTTGAAATAATCCATGAATCAGAAAAGAAATATTGTTAGAAAACAGTTTGAGCTAATAGTGATATGACCTTTTGAAACTTATGGGATGCTTAGAGAAAATTTATATCCTTAAGTACCTATATTAGAAGAGAAGAAAAGCTAAGAAATCCGTGGTTTAAATATCCATCTTGTAGAGCTAAAATAAAGAAAATAGCAAATTTGACCCAAAGAAAATAAAAGAAAGGTACTAATGACAAGAGCAAAAACTAATAAAATAGAAAACAAATATTCAAAACAGTGTTTCAGCGAAGCCAGAAGTTGGTTCTGTGTAAAGAATAACAACGATAACCCCCTGACAAGAGTTACACATGTATAACTTGATTGTGTTTTGTTTAGACCAAGAGTCAGCGAAGAACAGCTTGTGGACCAAATCTACCTGACTTCTTGTTTTTGTACAGCCTGTGAGCTAAAAATAGTTCATATGGCTTTAAATGGTTGAAAAAATATCAAAATAATAATGTTTAGAGGTATTTAAAAATTTTATGAAATTCGGATTTTATAGTCCATAAAGCTCTATTGACACACAATTTCACTCATTTATGTATTGATTGTGGCTCTTTTCATGCTATAACAGAGGAGTTGAGTAATTGTGACAGAGACCACATGGCCCACAAAACCTAAAATATTTACTGTCTGGTCCTTTTTAGAAAAAGTTTCAGCCCCTAGTGTTTACTCTATAAAGAACTACTGCTGCTCTATAACGTAAACAAAGACAGATAAACCAGTAGAAAATGGGCAAGGCTTGAACACATACCTCACAGACCACCAGATGACTACTAAACCCTTGAAAACAGTGATTGTTATTTTTAGTTTTCAGAAAAATGCAAATAAAAGCCACAATATTATACTGCTGTATTCTACCAGAGTGACTAGAATTAAAGAGGGTAATTGGTTCAGGGTGGGTTAGGATGAGGAACACTGGGGACTCTCATGTACTGCTCTTAGAACTATGTGTGGATATAATCACTTTAGAATACTTTTTGGCAGAATCTACTGAAACTGTACGCATCATATCTTATTATACAATGGTTGCTTTTCTAGTAGTACACTTATTAGAAATGTATGAATATATGTATCAAAAACGTGCACAATAATGGCCTCATCAGCATTATTTATAGTAAATCAAAACTGGGAACAATTCAAACATCCATCAACAGTGGAATGGATAAATAGTGTTGTAATCACGCAGTGACATTTTATCAGCAATGAAAATTGGCACACCACTGCTAAATTCAACAGCATGGATAAATCTCACAAACTCTATTGAAAGAAGCCAGGCACACACATAAAAACATACTATATGATTACATTTTTATAAAGTTTAAAAATAGACAAAACTTACTGTGGTTTTAGAAATCAGGATAGTAATTACTTTTAGACAAGAGCAGGGGAGTGACTGACTGTTACACAGTGGGGCTTCTGGCGTGTTAATGTTCTGCTGCTTAATTGGATGGTGGTAGTTACAGTAATGCAAGCGGTACTGTTAACCTGTGTCACATGAGATCTTCTATTTTTTGTTTACAGAAAAGTCATTATGTGCAAAAATTTTTTGGAAAATTTTATTTTGAACCTTGTCCCATGACAAAGTATTTGTTTCTTTTTCTGATAGGGAAAGCAGTTCATGAAAAATGGTTGAAAATTTTATATATCTATACCTATATATGATATAATATAAAATATTTATTTAATTCAAATGGTTATTTATACATGTACAGTCAGTCATCCCTGTCTGACTTTTGTTATTTTTTAAGAAATTATACAACTACAGGAAATTCCGTAGTGAGTGTTAATGCAGAAAAGGTTGTAAGTTCATTCTTCATCTGTTTAATATTTCAAATTTATTGTTCTATCATTAACTCCTGGGATTTCTACACATGCTGTGACGTGAATTAAACAGCTCATTGTGTATTTCCTGTCATCTCAGCTTGTTGATAATACTTAAAATGGGTCATGAGGTTTTTTTATGGGAATTTTTCCTTTTCTCTTAAAACATTCATAATAGTCTGTGATACAGATCTCCACAGCTTCCCCCACAAAAATAAAATATTCCATTTGTATTTTTGTGCACACATTGATAAATTCCAAAATGGCCAGCTCCTTGACTTTGTCAATACTCATAACAAATCTACAGCCTAAGTTTTAGGTTTCACCATCTTTCTCTGGTCACAATCTAACATCATTCTGCTTGTACTCATCTGTTCCACTCTATCTGATCTCTGTCTACACTAAGACACTGCTCTTCCCTTTTGGCCAGTTGTCTTCATGATTTCACTTCCCTTTACTTCCTGATTAGTTGCAATATTCTACTCTCCTCATTAGAACTCTCAGTTGCCTTGGCTTAAGAAAAAAGCAAACTCCTTATAGCATATGGACAAAACAACCACACCCTTCACACGAGGTCAACTTTTTCATTGCCGAAGAGGCACCACAGAGAAGTGGGTTAAGCGTGGTTTCTGGACCAAGCATGCCTGGGTCCTAGTCTCATTTCTGTCACTCATTTAGCTATGTGAACTCGTCCGAGTTATTTAACTTAGCTGTGACTTAGTTTCTTTTCTCAGTTAAATGACTTGGTTTAATAATTAATTAAATAAATTTTGGCGCTGTTCCACCTGAACCTGGGATGGAAATTGGAGTCATCTTTACCAAACTAGTTTCCTGAATATGTTATGCTATCTGATAGTTCTGTTCTCCTGTATCCTCTCACCCCCAGCTAAATTTTTTCTCATAGCCATCAGAGTTAGTTCATGTGACTCCTCTGTGAAGCTTTTCATAACCCATCCATCCTCTTATCCCCAGGTAATTATTATGTCTGTTAAAATAGCTCTCTTGATGTTAATTCTTCCTTATCCATGAACATGGTATGTGCTTCCACTTATTTCTATCTTCTTCAATTTCTTTCTTCAGTGTATTGAAATTCTCTAGAGGTCTTATACATCCTTGGTTAGATTTATTCCTAGGCATTTTACTCTTTTTGAAGCAATTGTGATTGGGATTATTTTCTTAATTTCCCTTTCTGTTCATTATTGGCCTGTGAAAATGCAGCTGATTTCTGGGTATTTATTTTGTATCCTGCTACTTTGCTGAATTCACTTTTTAAGTCTTTGGGGCTATGTACAGTATCATGTCATCTGGAGTCATTAAAATGTCCATACTACCCAAAGCAATCTATAAATCCAGTGCAATTCCTATCAAGAGTCCAATGACGTATTTCACTGAACTAGAATAAATATTTCAAAAATTTATATGGAACCACAGAAAGCCCCACATAGCAACAGAGATCCTGAGAAAGAAGAACAAAGTTGGAGGAATCACACTACCTGATATGAAACTATATTATAAGGTCATAGTAATCAAATCAGCATGGTATTTGCATAAAAACAGACACATAGATCAATGGAACAGAATAGAGAGCCCAGAAATAAACCACCACCTTTATAGCAGTTAATACTCAATAGAGGAAGTAGGCACATACAAGGGGCTAAAGGTAGGTTATTCAATAAATTGTATTGGGAAAACTGGACAGACACATGAAGAAAAATGAAACTAGACCATCTTTTTTTTTATTTTTCTTTTTTTTTTTTAAGTCAGACCCATTCTTTTTTTTTTTTTAAGATTTTATTTATTTCTTTTTTAGAGAGGGAAGGGAGGGAGAGAGAGAGAGAAACATCAATGTGCGGTTGCTGGGGGCCGTGGCCTGCAACCCAGGCATGTGCCCTGACTGGGAATCGAACCTGTGACACTTTGGTTCGCAGCCCGCACTCAATCCACTGAGCTGCACCAGCCAGGGCTATAGACCATCTTCTTACACCACACATAAGAATAAGCTCAAAATGGATTAAAAACTTAAATATTAGACCTCAAACCATAAAAAATCCTAGAAGAAAACATAGGCAATAAAATCTCAGACATTGCTTGTAGCAGTATTTTATCGGATATATCTCCTAAGGCAAGGGAAAGGAAAAAAAATAAACAAATGAGACTACATCAAACTAAAAAAATTTTGCACAGCAAAGGGAACCATGAACAAAATAAATATACAGCCCATGGAATGGGAGAACATATTCACCAATACATGTGATAGGGGTTAATTTATCTAGCATTTATAAAGAACTTGCAAAACTCAACACCAAAAGAAAAAAAAAATCCGGTTCAAAAGTAGGTAAAGGACCCAAATAGACACTTCTCCAAAGAGGACATACATTTGGCCAATAGACTATGAAAAGATGTTCAACATAACTAATCATCAGAGAAATGCACATTAAAAGCACAAGGAAGTATCACCTCACACCTGTCAGAATGGCTGTCATTGATAAATCAACAGACAAGTGCTAATGAGGATGCTGAGAAAGGGGAACCCTTTTGCACTGTTGGTGGGAATGCAGACTGGTGTAGCCACTGTGGAAAACAGTATGGAGATAACGCAAAACATTAAAAATGGGTCTGTCTTTTGTCCCAGCAATCCCACTTCTGGGAATTTACCTGAAGAAACCCAAAACACTAATTTGAAAGAACTAAGCACCCCTGTGTTCATTGCAGCATTCTTTACAATCCTCAAGGTAATGGAAGCAGCTCAAGTGCCCATCAGTAGATGAGTGGATAAAACTACGATGGGACATGTACACAATGGAATAAATATTACTTGGCCATAAAAAGGAAGAAAATTTTACCCTTTGCCAACAATATGGAAGGATCTAGAGAACATTATGCTAAGTGAAATAAGCCAGTTAGAGAAAGAAGTGCCATATGATTTCACTCATATGTGGACAATAATGAACAAACTCACTCAATAATGAACAAACTGCACTAACAATGAAAATGGGGACAGACTCATAGATGGAGAGCAGGATGACAGCTAGTGGCGGGGCAGTGGTTCAGGAGAAGAGGAATTAAGGATAAAAGGCTCGTGGACGTGGACAGCAGTGCAGTGTGGTAATTCCTCGGGGAAGGAGGGTAAAAAGGGATGAAATGTAATGGGAAAAAATACCAGAAAGGTTAAATATTTTGGAAGATCAAAACTATGCACAATAAAATGTCAATAAATACATATCTATAAACAATTGAATCTAAAAAAAAAAACAAAAAACAACAAACTAAGCAAACAGGAAGAACAGAGAAAGAATCATGGATACAGAGCCTCTTGATGGTTCCTGGATGGGAGAGGTGTGTGGGGGAATGGGTGAAGGGGTGAGGGGATTAAGTACAAAGAGGTAGCTACAGAATAGCCATGGGGATATAAAGTACAGTGTAGGCAATGGAGTAGCCAAAGAACTTATATGCCTGGACATGAAAGAAGGTGTGGGGTGCTTGGTGGAGGGGGAAGATGGGGGAGAATTGGGACAACTGTGATAACATAATCAATAAAATAAAATTTTTGAAAAAGTCCCACCTGTATAACACTTCATTTTCTCTTAAAACATCACTCCATTCTTAGTTTACAGTTTATCACACACAATACCTTCATTATCTGTCTCACTGATAGCATCCAGTAAAATATCCTTGTAGCTCAGTAGTTGCTCATTAAATATCTATTTAATGATTAAGCAAATAAATGAATCATGTGGTCCTGGAGGACACAAGAATTGGTGATTTCTCTGTGTATATAAACTGATGATATATACAGTCATCTCCTTTAATAACCCCAAATGCCACATTCTCACACTTGAGCATGACAAAGAATGATCTGGGAAAATTTGTAAAATGCACATGTTGTGGTCTCATCCTTTGGGATTTGTAAGCAAACATGCCTTATGAGGCCCAACACTGAACCTCCTTCTAAGTATGTTTCTGTATCTCTGCAAATAGTCTGAGGATTGTTGTCCAAGGTCCTTTGTATGCTGCTACAAAGCTGAAATCAGGGAGTTTACAAATTCAGTTCAGCTACTTAGGGATTATTTTGAAAGTTTAGAGAGCCAAGTGAAAGTAATCAGTCTTCTCTGTCTAAATGTATTAACACAGTTAATACTTACGATAATATTGGGATATCATAGAAAGATTATGTTCAGGCTTCTTATGGAGGGGAGCTTATATTTAATAAAGATGTTTGTGAATTCTTCAAAATAAAAGAAAATCACATGTAGAGCACAGGCTCTCAAATTTAGGAGCTTTAAGGACTCTAAGACCACAAATTTTAGAGACCTTGCTTTAGGATTAAATTTTAGAATTGGAGAGCCAGCATGTAACATAAACACAGAGGTGAGTGCTTGAAATTACCTGTTTCTTAAGATTTTATATTATTATCAAAATTTAAAAACAAAATTTAAAACTTACGGAGAAAAATCACAGACAGCAAAGAATAGATTTGTTACAAGTTTTTGTTAGACACACAATGGTAAAAACATTGAATCCTTGAGAAGCTTTTAAGAATCATTGAAAAACTGATTATCCTAAACATCTAATTCTCTTACAATGCTAACTAATTACTGGAATTTTTAGAATTCAAGTATCCACTTATTTCCCCGTATGTGCATTGAGCATCTGCAAAGGGTTATGCTCCTGAGACTTCGATGATAAACAGGGCCTAGGAATGGGAGGAAAAGCTTCTTTAAGGAAATGTTGTAGTTCACATATGAAGGGTCAGTACTTGCCAGCTAAGTTGAGGGCAGCGTTAAGGAAATGTGGTGAAACTGGAGCTGGAGTTGTGGGGGTAGGAGGATAGAAATAACCTTTTCAAGGTTACGTGTGGCAACTATGTCATAGTGTTGCTTCACTATTACAGTTTCACACATTTCTTCCAGATATTACAGCAAAACCTATTCACCTTCATTGGAATGAAAAACTTTCTTAAGAAATATTGGCAGGATCCAATGTATTTTTGCTTTGTTAGTTGAGTTGGTAATTATGATTACCAGATTACCAGACTTTTGATTAGACAGTGAAACTACATCTGTAAAGGGATCTCAGGCTGTTAAATGCTTGGTTTTTGTTTGTTGTTTTTTTAAGAATGCACATGTACATGTAATTTTGTGAGTCATAGAAAAGAAGTTTGTGAAAAGCAAGTGTGCAGTTCAACATATAATGGACAAAATTCCTTTATTTCTCTAAGTGCTTTTAAAGAATCTCAATGTTTAAACCTTTAAAATCAAACAATAGAAACTCCAGCAGAGCTAATGTAAATGAAAACTGTTATAATCTTCCAAATAACACCATAATAAAATAACCTCAAAACATTTGATGTTGACCCTATATTTTCTGTTCGAATTGAGTAGAGTTTCTAGCATTATATAACAGTAATGGAATTAAGTGATGTTTCCAGTAAAAGAATTTTGTGAATGTAATATGTTTTAGTATTAAATTCTGCTTCTGTATTTAGCAATTAAGATTACTCTTGTGATGATGGGAGCATTAGAAGGGAGAGAGCTGTCAGAAAATTTGAAGCTTAATTATTCATTGGTAACTAAATGCATAATCTTCCATTATAACACTTAATTCTCTTATGGTAATTGACTCATTTGCTCTGTGGTTATTATTTAACTTCCCAGCCACAGACATCTGCTCTTACATTGTGTTTAGTTGGTATGAATATTGTCTACAGAGAAGTCAAAACCTAAAGAACATTTTTAAGGCATTATTTTATAATTCATGAAAGGGAAAGTAAATGATAATTGAACATTGTGATGATTTTTTCCTAGTAGTCTTTGAAAATCTGTTTACTAAAAATGCAAAGTACAATTATATTAATTAGATTTCTTTTTTTTGTTTGTTTTTGAAGAGGATTTTCACTGTGTTTTCCAGAATTACATACTCTGCCTTAGGGGAAGCCTCAGTCTTTTAGACTCAAGGAATATGTCATTTACTTAGAAATAAAGTATCATAGTGGTCAAAATTACAAGGCTTTGAAAGTAGAAAAAGAATTGTTTAGTATGTTACTGTTAATGTAAGGAAGAGGGGTGGGGACAAATTGTGTATTTGCTTATCATTTTAAAAAAGGATAAACCACCCTGGGTGGTGTGGCTCAGTGGATTGAGTGCCCGCCTGCAAACCAAAGGATCACCGGTTTGATGCCCAGTCAGGACACGTGCCCAGGCTAGGACCCCACTTCGGGGTGTGTGAGAGGCAACCACACACTGCTGTTTCTTTCCCTCTCTTTCTCTATCCCTTCCCTCTGTCTAAAAATAAATAAATAAATAAACTCTTTTTTTAAAAAGGATAAACCATAAAAGATTTTAAAATGGCTATCTATAGGGACATGGAGAAAGTAGGGTAGGGAAAATAGGATTAGAAGCAAACTTGTTTGAGTATACCTTATTGTTAAAGAGTTAAAACATTACAAAGTAATTTTTGAAAACTTAAGTGAAATGAAACTGGTGATTCTAAATGTGTATGTAGTTGGTAGTATCTAACACAAAGTTATAATTGCAGGTGAAAGTTACTATTCCAAATAAATTTAAAGTACTAGTTGGACTATATATATACCTATTGGGTTGTACTCTAAGGAAAAAGGAATTGCAAAAATCTTCAATTGTTTTCTGTTATTATATTGTTGGTAGAAATGTTGGTAATGTTATTTTGAGACTACTGAGTGTGAGATATAACACATGAATAAGTTGGTGTCGTTAAGAACATTGATTTATGGCATGAGAGAAAGGAAATACAACTGTAAAATTAATAAGATCTTGTTGAAACTAAGAGTCCCGAATTTAATCGGAAACCCTAGAATGAAGTCACGATGAATTTATATTTAAAAAGTAAATAATTCCTGGCTCTGTCCACAGTTTGGGCCTAAATATAGTGACCAGAAGATGGTAAAGACACTAGGGTCATGTCAATAAGGACTTGGAAACATCCAGTAGGCTCAAGCTTCTACTGGTCAAAGATTGGAGTAGTTGGAGAATCAAAAGAATAATAACTTCCATGGATGGAAACAAACGAAATATATTTTAATCCATGAACTTGTGCAATAGTACTTTACATTCACATTTGGGGGAGGATATTAGATAACCAAGTTATTGTTTTGAAAATTGATAAAGAATAGGCATTTATCCTGCCCTTTTAAAGACTATACTTAAGGATAACCAAATAATTGATGAGGGGATATTTCTTTCATAGGAGGAATGACCGAATAAAAGCATTAGTATTTTGCAACTCCCTTTGCGTAAGCAATGATTGTCAAAGACTGTTCACATCACAAAAAAGAGAGATAATCACACATTATGAAACCTCTTGATGGAAGGGCATGGCATTGCCTGTGAAGTAGTCTTGTTTTTTGTTTTGGGGGGGTTTTTTTGTTTATTGATTTTAGAGAGGGAGAGGGGAAAAGAGAAAGAGAAACATCTATTTGTTGTTCCACTTATTTATGTATTCATTGGTTGATTCTTGTATATGCCCTGACTAGAGGTCGAACCCACAACCTTGGTGTATCTGGTTGATGCCCTAAGCAACTGAGCTACCCGGCCAGAGCTCTCTAAAGTAATCCTGAAAGAGAAGACTGACTCCAGGTGTTGAGTCATATGAGTTCTTTATATATTTTGGAGATCACAGCCTTGTCTGATACATCATTGGCAAACATGTTCTCCATACGGTCAGTTCCCTTTTCATTTAGATGATGGTATCTTTAGCTGTGCAGAAGCTTTCTAAATTGATGTAGTCCCATTTATTTCTTCCTTTATTTTCCTTGCTCTAGGAGATATATTGTCAAAAATATTGCTACATGGGATATCTGAAATTTTACTGCCTATGCTTTTCTCTAGTACTTTATATTTTCATGACATGTATTTGTCTTTTATCAGTCTTGAGTTTATTCTGGTGTATGGTATAAGTTAGTGGACCAGTTTCATTTTTTTGGATGTACCAGTCCAGTTCTCCCAACACCACTTATTGAAAAGACTATTTTTACTCCATTGTATCCTCATGTCCCCTTTGTCAAATATTAATCAGGCTCTCTTTTCTGTTCCATTGGCATATGTATCTGTTCTTATGTCAGTACCAGACTGTTTTGATTATAGTGACCTTGTAGTATAGTTTAATATTGGGTATTGTGATCCCTCCTACTTTGTTCTTCTTTCTCAAGATTGCTGAGGCTATTCGGTGTCTTATTTGGTTCCATATAAATTTTTAAAATATTTGTTCTAGATTTGTGAAATATGCTATTGGTATTTTAATAGGAATTGTGTTGAATCTGTAGATTGCTTTGGGTAGTATGGACATTTTGATGATGTTAATTCTTCCAATCCATGAACATGGTATATGCTTCTCTTTGTGTCTTCCTTAATTTCTTTCTTCAGTGTACTATAGGTTTCCAAGTATAGGTCTTTTACCTCCTTGGTTAGGTTTATTCCTAGGCACTTTAGTTTTATTGTTGCTATAGTAAGTGGAATATTTTTTCCTAGTTTCTATTTCTGAAATTGTATTGGCATACAAAAATGCCATTGACTTCTGAATATTGATTTTATAGCCCACTATTTTGCCAAATTCACTTATCAGGTGAGTAGTTTTTTGGTGGAATCTACGTGGTTTTCTATGTACACGATCATGTCATCTGCAAACAATGACAGTTTTACTTCCTCCTTTCCAATTTGGATGCCTTTTATACCTTTTCCTTGTCTGATCACTGTGGCTAGAACTTCCGGTACTATATAGAATAAGAGTGGTGAAAGCGAACACCTTTGTCTTGTTCCTGATCTTAAGGGGAAAGCTTTTAGTTTTTGCCCATTGAATATAATGTTGGCTGTAGGTTTCTTGTATATGACTTTTATATGTTGAGGTATGCTCCCTCTATTCCTACGTTTCTGAGAGTTTTTATCATAAATGTGTGCCGGACTTTTATCTAATGCTTTTTCAGCATCTATTGATATGATCATGTGATTTTTAACCATTTTGTTTATGTGGTGTATTACATTTATTGATTTGTGACTATTGTACCATCCTTGCATCTTACGGGATAAATCCCTCTTGATCTGGGTGTGTGATCTTTTAAGGTTTTTCTGAATGTGGATTGCCAGTATTTTGTTGAGGATTTTAGCATCCATGTTCATCAGCAATATTGGCCTGTAGTTTTCTTTCTTGTGTCTTTACCTAGTTTTTTAATTAGGATCATACTGGCCTCATAAAAAGAGTTTGGGGGTCTTGCCTCTTCTTGAATTTTTTGGAATAGTTTGAAAAGGATAGGAGTTAGTTCTTCCTTAAATGTTTGTTAAAATTCACCTCTGAAGCCATGTAGTTCAGGGCTTTTGTGTGCTGGCAGTTTTTTGATTACTGCTTCAGTTTCTCTAATTGTTATGGCTCTATTCAGATTTTCTGCTTCTTTTTGATTCAGTTTTGGAAGATTGTATGCTTCTAGAAATTTGCCCATTTTTCCCAGGTTGTCCAGTTTCATGTAGTTGTTCATAGTAATTTGTTTTCTTTTTCCTTTGGGGGGGGAGTGTGGTGTCAGAAGTTAATGTTTAACTTATTGAAGCAAAATCCAATACCCTTATTCTTATGCTTTTAAGTTCAGCTTTTGTTTTTCATAGTAATTTCTTACAGTCCTTTGTATTTTTGTGGTATTGGGAAGACAAACAATCCAATTTTAAAAAATAGGTAATGGACCTGAATAGACACTTCTCCAAGGAGGACACACAGATGACCCATAGACATGTGAAAGGATGCTCACATCACTAGCCATCAGAGAAATGCAAATTAAAATCACAGTGAGATATCACCTAACATTCAGTCAGAATGGCTATCATTAATAAATTAACAAACAACAAGTGTTGGTGAGGCTGTGGAGAAAAGGGAACCCTAATGCACTGTTGATGGGAATGCACATGGGTGCAGCCACCATGGAAAACAGTATGAAATTTCCTCAGAGAACTAAAAATTGAACTGCCTTTTGACCCAGTGATTCCACTGCTGGTATTATGCCCTAAGAGCCTTGAATCACCAAATCAAAAGAATCTGTGTGCCCCAGTGCTCATAGCAGCTTTATTTACAATAGCCAAGTACTGAAAACAGCCTAAGTGCCTTTCAGTAAATGATTGGATCAAAAATCTGTGGTACATTTACACAATGAAATACTAAGCAGCAGAAAGAAAGGAGGAACTCCTACCTTTCGCAAGAGGATGGATGAAACTGGAGAGCATTATGCTAAGTTAAATCAGCCACTCAGTGAAAGACAAATATCACATGATCTCACCTTTAAGAGGAATCTAATGAACAAAATAAACTAACAAACAAAATAGAACCACAGGCATGGAAACATGAAACAGACTGAAAGTGACCAGATGGGAGGGGAGAGGGGGATAATGATGGAAATAAAGGGAAGGGACTAGACAAAGAACAGGTATGAATGACTCACGGACATGGACAACGGTGTGGGGATCAACTGTGGGAGTGGGCAGAGGGGGGCAAAGGGGGAAAAATTGGGACAACTGTAGTAGAATAACAATAAAAATGGTTCAATAAAAAGAAAAAAAGACTGACTCACTCCGGTCAAGCCTTTACAATATATAGAACAAAGAGGTTAAATGCCACCATAGCAATGCAATCAACAAAAGATGAATTGCAGGAAACTTTATAGGACAAATGACTTCTTCAACAAACAAACTACAAATAAAGATTAACAAAGGAGTAACATGTAGATTATAAGAAACAAGTTAATGCCAATGAATACCTCTTGTTTGTCCAATTCAAATAAAATAAATCATTTTTTCAAATAGAGGCCAATAGTGAAATGTGGATTCTAACTGAATAATTCATACTAAGAAATTATTGTAGATATAGCCTCATGATGATATCATCATTTTGTTTAGAAAATGGGAGTTCTTAGTTTGTAGTGGTACTTACTTATATATTTATGTATGAAATAATAATAGCTCTCAGGGTTCACTTTTAAAATAACCTGGGGAAGAATATGGGATGGGTTGGGGTATAGATAAGCAGTGTTGGCCATGCGTTCATAATTGCTGAAGCTATACAACAGTTATCATGGGGGTTATTATTCTTTTCTATAAAATAAAACAGTTTTCTTTTTAAAAGCTATGGAGTTTTTCATCAGACTACCTAGGGTCAAAGTCCAGATCTGTCACTGACTGAATTATGTGAGCCTGTAGAGCTACTTAGCCTCTCTGTGTGTAAGTGCCTTTGTCTGTAAAAAGGAAATAATATAATAATACTTAAACAGTAGGTTGTTGTGGGAACTAAATGATGATAAGTGGAAAGCACTCATGAATGTTAGATATTAATTATTATACATCAAATATATAGTTAAACTAATATCATAATATCACAGTCAGATAGAGGTATGAGACACTTAGAAACAGTCCAGTGATTTCCTTATTTAGTGTAGGAGAAACAAACCCACGACCAGCAAAATGTCTAGTGGCAGAACCAGAACTGAACTACAGGTCTCTTGACTTACGTCATCACAGTAAGTCATTATTGAGTAATATACACATGAACTTAAATAATCTGGTCTTATGTTGGACTACTTAGTATTGCAAATATGTTCACTTTTCCTACATCTGAAATTTATTGTTGTTCTAGTAAAAACTGTAGCTTATCCTCGTTTGTGTACTTTCTTTGAGAAGGAACAGAAAAACTTAACCAAAGATGAGCCTAAATTCATCTGGGATAAAATGCCAATTTAGTGAACATGCTAGAGAAATTTTGAGGAAATAAAGGAATAAAAGGAAAGTACTTGTTTTCCAGATATTTTAAAATATAGTATTGTTACAGTCATCAAGTTTGTAGTGGTTCTGGCCCAGATATGAAACCACTTAGCATCTAGAAATAACCCTCCCCCTTTCCACCCAACAGTATATAGGATTTTAATATTAAAACTATTTCAAATCAATTACTTTTGGGACTACTGGAATTGGCATTTAGAAAAACATAAAGCTGGATAGTATTTGAAGTTCAGATTTCATAGACATACTGGAAGAAAATGTAAGTAAATATTTTTATAGTGTGGGAACAGGGAAAACCTTTGGAGTTAGAGTAGTAAAATACAAAAGCCACAATGAAAGGGCTAATAAATTTTACTACATACAAATTTAAAACTTTGATGTAACAGCGGGTGCCTTAAATTAAAAAACAACAACAACAGTACATATTGGCAGCATATATGAGAAAGGATTACTGTCTTACTGTGTTGGTTAAGGTCTAGTCAGGAGTTATAAATTACACCAGGAGTTTCAACAGGGAAAATTTAGTATGAAGAAGTACTAACTGGCAAAAGGTGTTTTGACTACTAAAAAGGATAAAATAGTAAATAAGTATCAGCTACTACTCTAGAGCTGAGGGGAGAATGTAGAAGAGGAACAAATTTGAAAGAGGACACCCATACCCAAGATTTTGACTCATACCTTGTAGAGATTGTATTTGCTGCCAAAGGACTCAGCTATGGCCAAGCTAGTCCACAGGAGATCACCTGCTAAATGCCACAGGCCTAAGCTGGTGTGTAAAGAGCCACCTGCTAGGGTGCCATGGGCCTGACTAATAATGAGCTGCCATGAGTCTGAGATGGTGTGCTGGATGCTGTACAGTGGGATGCTCTGGGTCAGAGTGGGTGCACAGAAAGCCACCAGCTGGTGTAAACTGGAGACACTTACTAGATACAGCAGAAAAACTTGCTGGAGGGTGATCACTCATAGGTCTCTCAGATCCTTTCTAGCTACCATACCATAGGGGCAAGAGGAAGAGCACACCCGAATTTGAAAGATAAGTACATTCCTCTGCCAAGCCTACATTGTCCCTCTAGTGCCCACTATTAACAAAATCTAAGGTTGCACCAGCTGAGAAATGTCCATATCCATTACAAAGAAGAGAGGATTTGGAGCTGAGAGGCCATAAATTGATAACTGGCTGGCATTATGTGAAAATCTCTTCTATATAAATAAGAAAATTATGAGTGCTCCAATTGAAAAAATAATAGTGTGTATATAGATAACTCACAAATGAATAAATACAAATGGCTAATGTGTATTTGTTTTCTTAATTATATTTTATTGATTATACTATTACAGTTGTCCTGATTTTTCCCCTTTTGCCTCCCTCCATGCATCACCCCTCACTGCCTCAGGCAGTCTTCCCAGCATTGTTCGTGGGTCATGTATATAAGTTTTTTGGCTACTCCATTTTCTATACTGTACTTTACATCCCCATGGCTATTCTATAACTAACTTTTTGTACTTATTCCCCTCACCTCTTCACCCATTCCCCCACACAGCCCTCCCAGCTAGCAACCATCAAAATCTTCTCTGTATCCATGATTCTGCCTTTGTTCTTGTTTGCTTAGTTTGTTTTTTAGCTTGAATTGTTGATTTGTATTTTTTGCCATTTTATTCATAGTTTTTATCTTCTTTTCTTTAATAAGACCTTTTAACATATATAATAATGGTTTGCTGATGATGAACTCCTTTAGTTTTTTCTTGTCTGGGAAGCTCTTTATCTGCCCTTTGATTCTAAACGATAGCTTTGCTGGATAGAGCAATCTCAGCTGTAGGTCCCTGTTTTTCATGACTGAATATTTCTTGCTAGTCCCTTCTAGCCTGAAAAGATTCTTTTAAGAAATGAGCTGACACTGTTATGGAAACTACTCTGTAGGTAACTAACTGCTATTCTCTTCCTGCTTTTAAGATTCTTTATTTTTAACCTTTGGCATTTTAATTATGATGTGTAGTGGAATGGGCCTCTTTGCATCCATTTATTCAGGATTCTGTGCTTCCTGGACTTGCATGTCTGATTCCTTCTCCAAATTAGGGCAGTTTTCTTTCATTATTTTTTCAAATAGATTCCCAGTTTCTTGCTCTTTTTCTTCTCTTGGCACCCCTATGATGTGAATGTTGTACCTCTTGAAGTTGTCCCAGAGGCTGCTTATTCTGTCCTCATTTTTTTTATTCTTTTTTCTTCTTGTTCTGATTGGTTGTTTTTTGCTTCTTTATGTTCTAAATCATTGATTTGAATCTTGGCTTCATCCATTCTACTGTTGTTTCCCTGTAAATTGTTCTTTATTTCAATTGTATCCTTCGTTTCTGATTGAATCTTTTTATGTTGCTGAGGTCCTCACTAAGTTTCATGAACATCCTTATACCCAGTGTTTTGAACTCTGCATCTGATTGTCACAATTTCGTTTAGCTCTTTTTTGAACTTTTGATCTGTTTTTTCATTTGGACCATGTTTCTTTGTCTCCTCATTTTGGCAGCCTCCTGTGTTTGTTTCTGTGTATTAGGTAGAACTACTGTGACTCCATGTTTTGGTAGTGTAGCCTAATATAGTAGGTGTCCTGTAGGGTCCAGTGGCACAGCCTCCCCTATTACCCAATTTGGATGCTCAAGGTGTGCCCCTCATGTGGGCTGAGTACACCCTCCTCTTGTAGTTGAGCCTTGGTTGTTCTTGGCAGATCGATGGGAGGGATTTACCCAGGCCAGTCAGCTGCAAGGACTGACTGTGGCCACTGACCACTAAACTCCCTCCCCCATGGAGAATCAGCTGTGTCAAGGTATGGTGGTGGTATTCCAACGTGGTCTATAGCTGTCCACTGAGTGCATTGGCCCTGGGTTTTCTCAGGTGGTACAGACCAAGTTCAGACCCCGCCTGTGTGTTTCCTGGGGCCACCCTTCCTGAGCTATAAAGCAATCTGAGATGGCTACTACTTGTGTTGGGCTTGGAGATTCCCAGGTGAAGCTAGGCTGTGAATCTAGGCTGGCTGCTGCTAGTGCTGGGTCTGGGGCCAGCCATTGCTTGTGTGAGAGGATTTAGGGAATTATGAAGCATGAACCAAGACCAGCCATTCATATGGGAAAGCAGCTCGGGTGGGCTCATAATTTGGGTGGGATGGAGCCTCTGGGGATCTCCAAGGTGGGTCAAACAGTGTTAGCCAGGTTGATGGAGTCTCACATATGGCACCAGTTGGCTGGCTTTGTTGTGGGGATAGTTTATGAAAGGGGCAATGGTCTCTGCTCACCTGATGCCAGATACTTCAGTTCCTCCCTATATACCACTGGTGCCTTTCAAGCTGCTCCCTGGTGCTGGAGCTCAGAGGGAGTGAGTCTGAGTAGGTGAGTCTCAGTGTGTGGGTTCTTTAAGAACTGCTTGGGGCTCCAGCAGTTTCTTCAATTCAATCCCCGCTGTACTTTTCAGTCAGAAGTTATGGGGACTTATCTTCCTGAACTGGCACCCTGTGCTGGGGGGTCTGGTATGGTGCTGGGACTCCTCACTCCCAAGATATCCCTCCCTAATTTTTATCCAGCACACGTGGGTGTAGGACCAGTTGGTTCTGTAGTCGTGAGACTTCCATTTAATTCTCTAGCTGCAATTCTGAGTGATGGTTTTTCTATATTTTAGCTTTAATTTTAGTGTCATTGTGTGAAGAGGCAAGCCATGTCTGCCTATTCCGCCATCTTGACTGGAAGTCTACTAATACATATTTGAAAAGATAATTAAATGTACTATTTATAGATCTCCCTGATTTCCTGTAGTTGTACAGACATAGGTTTTCTTTATCTTCCATTACTCTGAATGTATATTGCTTCTTAAGATTGGACAATCTTATTTCTGATAAATGATAATAGAAAAAATATAATAAAAATGTAAAACAAGAAAGGATCAGACGTTCTTTTCCTCCTTGGTTCCTACTGCTCACTTGATGTTCTACTTGGTCTCTATACTCTTGCTCTTCATTTACCCAAATTATAAAGCTAGTCTGGACTTTTTCTGAAGACTTGCCCTATTTTAGGTAGTGTAATAGGCAAGAAGTGAAAAAAGAGGAAGGCAGAATGAAAAGGAGGACATAAAACTACCTCTGTTTACAGACAACATATAATTATCTGTAAATATATGTTGTATGTAGATAATCCCAAAATCGTCTGTAGAAATTTACTAGAATTAATGAGTGAGTTTAGCATGACCACAAATGAGAGGTCAATATACATAAATCACTTTCACCTCTACATACTAGCAGTGATCAATTGGAAATAAAATATTTTTTAAACTCCCACTTACAGTAATACCAAAAAATTTAAAATGCTTAGGTATATACAAAACAAAGTGTGAACAAGATTTGTATATGGAAGTCTACAAAACATTAATGTGGGGGGAAAACAATGATTTAAGTAAATGGATGGAGAATGTTCATGAAAAGAAAGACTCAAGATTGTTATCATGTCAGGTTGCCACAAATTTAACACAATCCAATTAAAATTCCACAGGCTGAGCACATTCTACTCAACTGTGTGTGTGAGAGGGGGGAGCCGCTCTTTTTGTTATCAGTTTTTCTTTTTAATATAAACTAGCCTACAGTGGAGTTTGCTGCTTTGTGATATAGGGAGTTAGGAAATTACAGCATTAGGTGGGAAGTTGGACTCGATGATCTGCTTTTACCCTCCTAATTCAAAATCTTAATGAACCTGTTATTCATAAGTCAGTGATTACAACCTTAGGGCAAGGTGAAAGGGATTTGCTGGAATAGTCAGGCTTTTTCAAATATACTTAACTTTCCCCAGCAATCCTGTCACTCTTCCTCTCAATCTGTAAAAACCATTTCATGTAGTGAGAGATGTTACTACTGGGAGCATGTTGTGTGAGGGAACTGTGTTAAGACCTCTGATTGTCACATTTGTATAACTTTTTTGGGGGGTTACTCATCAGGTTGGCTGAAAAGGAAGATGATGTCAGTTTTCTCAACTCTTTTTGAATCTTAATTATGGCCCTTTCAAAACGGTATAAATCATAGGGAAATAGTCTTTAATACTTATTTTTAGCTTAGAATATTCATAGTGTCACTTTCTTAGTTATAATCAATTTACTAAATTTTCTCAACAAAGAAACTCAAAAATTATAATTATCCTTCAAGTTAATTATACCAGAATATCAATTTTTAAAGATACTGTGTTGCTAATGTGCATTTTAAATATGTATGTCTTACAAATGTTAACAAATTTTTATAAAAATATGTGAAAGCCTGAATAAGTAAAAAACCCAGTGAATTCTGTGATTTTTAAAAAAGTTTCTTGAAATATGAATAGCTACCCATTTTTATTTTCATTAATATCTTAATTTTCTTTCTATTTTAAAGCCCCACCTGAATTCCTGAAGCAGCCTACTAATATATATGCTCATGAGTCTATGGATATCATATTTGAATGTGAAGTGACTGGGAAGCCAACTCCAACTGTGAAGTGGGTCAAGAATGGGGATATGGTTATCCCAAGTGATTACTTTAAGATTGTAGTAAGTACTTTTTAAAAGGAGGACATTTATCTCTGAAACATATGAATGTCTTTGAGTGTAATCATTAAGAGATCTGTTATCTTATATACACCAGTTTATGTATGCAAACAAAGATAGAAAAATTCACATAGAATGTAATCTCTTCATTGGACAATGAGAAAGCTGAGCCCAGAAATACTTGGGTAGCTTATAAGATCACATAGTAAATCAGCCTAAAGTCCGGATCTCCTGACCCAGTACTAAGTACTAGGTCTAGTATTCCTACTTAAACATACTAGTACTCTTAAACACAGTTGCCACCATTTTCTGGGTGATGGTTATTGTGTGTGTGTGTGTGTGTGTGTGTGTGTGTGTGTGTGTGCATACACACAGATTTGCATGCACTAATTGTATTTATAGCTTTCTGTTCAAGGAACAGAAATCTGTCCTTCATATACTGATGTTCAGGCCCTTCAAAAAAAGTATGACCCAGTATCGGACAATTATTGTGACAATAGATATGAAGATCCTTTTAAAAAGTAAATGCAAAAGTAAATAATTAGGTGTTAAATATATTTAAGAATATTCAGCCATTACTGCTTTTTACTTTATATAAGGTAAATGCATAGGGAATATTATCTATTTTTATTATTGTTAACATACTAGTAATCAGATTATCTAGGTTTTAGTAATAAGGATTAAGGACATATCCTAAGACACTTGAATTGATAGTAATAATCATAATTCATAGTAATTATAGTTGTTAAAGACTTATTCCCTTTACAGATTTTTCATAAGTAGGGATATGTTTTCTATTTTTTGAAGTATTTACTCGTAAGTTATACAAAGCATTTCACAAGTATTTAATTGTAACTAAAAAGCAAGGTGTTATAGTTAAATTAGCATTTTTACTTTTATCATTTTCATACTATATTTAAAAATCTTAAAACTATACTATACCATATCAATAACAGTAACAATAGTTTGACACCCCCATATAGTACTTTATAGTTTAAGGAAAGCTTGTTTATGTGCAACTTGATTTAACTTACTGTCGTCTGATCTGTTGGAACTATTGATACTAGAAATAATGTTAAAATATATTTCGAACTCACAAGTTCAGACATTCATTGAGGTCACATGCTATTGCATGCCAGGTATTTTTCCAGGCAAAGATGTGAGTTTGCAGATACTGTGGGTATGACTTTCCATGAGTATAAAGTTCTTAATTGTTAATGATGGTATTTTCTGTTTTAGTCAGTTTAAGTCAGTACCTTGTCAATAATATTGAGTTAACAAGTGCACAGGTAGATAATATTCAGTAACTGAATCATACAATTTTACGTATTGTATTTAGGGAATTTTCCTTCCCTAAAGGGCATATTTTTGAGATTTTGAACTAATGTTTATCAGTTGAATCATAAAATTATATTTATATCTTTCTTCTTCAGAAGGAACATAATCTTCAAGTTTTGGGTCTCGTGAAATCAGATGAGGGCTTCTATCAATGCATTGCCGAGAATGATGTTGGAAATGCACAAGCTGGAGCCCAGCTGATCATCCTTGAACATGGTAAGAGGGGCTGAGATAGAGGGAGCAGATGGACCATGTGTTTGAGGAGCTAATACCCATCGCAGTGCCTGTCACTTCAGAGTATCTTACGATTAGTGACCTGTTTGTAAGGGGCAACATTAGGGTATAACCAAGAGGAAAAAAGCAGTCTAACTCATTTCTATGTTTAAAATGACATAAAAACACAGTTTTAGCTGATGTTGAAAAGAAATTGGTGTGAAGAAAAACTGAATAATTATAGTGTTACAAAAATGTTCTTCAGAGTTTAATCATTTTAATCTATAAATATATTTCTGCTCTTAAAATAGAATAACTTTACTTAAAGTAATATTTATTTTTGTACTGAATTTTTCTTCAATTTTTCCAAAATAAAATTAATTTGCTTTTTGGGATTATCACAAAAAAATTTCTTATTGTAAATTCAGGCAACATTGAAAAGTAAAAAGTGCGGGGAATTACACAGCAGTTTCACAAAAACTAAATTAAATTCTTTAATATAAACAAATTAACTATAATAAAGAATTGGAGTGACAAGGTGTTAGCTAGAAAGAAGTAAAGTCTAACAAACATAAGAATGGCAGGCAGAAAAAGCAGGCAGTCACTATCCCTAGGTCTGAGAGAGGGAGCTCAGGAAGAGACCCTCCTCTCGGCTGAGACTACATCATGTTGGAGAGGGTGTGGCCATGGCTTACTGGATGACAGAGCAGTTGTTGTGCAGCCCTGTGGTGGAAATTTGCTTAAAACCCACTGTCTGGTGTGCTGGTGAAAAGCTGTTCACAGGAGGTGTCTCACTGAACACATGGTGCCACAAAACCACCTGAAGTTTGGGGTGTTAGTAGAAGCTACTCTCCAGCACCTGGACTGATAAAATGTAACACATGTGTTAGCTGACAAAGGAAAAATGTATAAAGGGCCAGCATCGTTTTTGCAGAGCAAGCAGTATAGTATGAATTTGAAGCTGAGAGGCAGTAAACTGCTAAGTGGCACATGCTGCAAATCCTGGCACCTAGGAGCACTGTGGGTGAGCAGTACACACAGGTATATCTGACTTCTAGCCTGTTTTCGGCAACAGCATGCTATGGGCATCTTTCCATGTAAGTAAATGGAGATCTGCACCACTATTGTTTATAGTGAGTAGTATATGTGCACTTTGTTTTATATAAATGATTCCTGATGATTAACATTTGAGCTGTTTCCTATGTTTAACTGTTTTGAACAGTTCTGTACTGAATTTCTTGCTATGATTTTCCCGTACTAAATTACTAGAAGTTGAATTGTTGGACAGCAGTTCTGTGTTACATTCATAAGGATACCCACTGGATTTATTATTTATTTGTTTTAGCGAGAGAAACATTTTTCACTTTATGCATTTCTTAAGAATGCATGAAAATAATCCTGTATTAGACATCTGCTCTGGTGTCTGAGTCCAGGTTCAAGTGTGGTCCCAGCCACTTAGCCTTGCCAGGAAAGGTAATTGGCAAAGATGGCACCTCCTCTGGCTATTCACTAAAATAGCATATGGGATTTTTATATGCCATTTCATTAAAGCGTTTTTGATAGTACTATTATAAAAAGGCATAAACTATTAGAATTACTCTTTTTCTTTTCTTCCTGTTCGTCTGTGATTATACCTTTCTCTATTCACTTAAAATGATTTAGTAGAAACATGTCACCTTCACATCTTGGCAAAATGCTTGAGCATGATTACCAAATAAGGCACTAACAGAATTAGTAAGGTAGATATGGCCTTATTTCTTTTTATTAGAGGCAGTGATTTTCCTTAGTAACCTTTGTGGCTCTCTTGGGGTTATTTGCATGGAGCCAAATAAAGGGATTTCAGTACATTTATGTTTGAGATTACCATTATACATTTAACACTAATAGTATAAATGGTTGGCTATGCTAAGAGGTCCCTAAACTAAACCTCTGAAAGTGCTTGAGTAGCATAATAACTATAGTTGCAGTGTGTGTGTTTCTCCCTTCTTGAGACATTTCAAAAACAGTGTTTTGTGGGCTGACAACATATTTTAGTGACCTGTCAGGGATGCATGAAGGATGCATGGATTGTAAGAAGGAAGGTACCGTATTTTGCCATGTATAATGCTCACTTTTTGCCCAAATATTTGAGGGGGGGAATAAGGATGCGCATTATACATGGGTATAATAATTCTGTGTATAACGTGCACAAAAATGTGGGTGTGCATTATATGCACAGCGAAATAGTGTCATTTTATTAATCTTGCTATTTTAATTGCAAAATAAATATTTATGTAGAGAAGTTTAAAGAGAAAATATAACAATTTACAAGATCTGATCTCTACCTTTCTAGAGTTTACAGTATCATGAGGGGTGTAAGAGATGTGTATGACTTTAATGCCAATCTGTAATGTGTTATTTTTATAGTACCAATAAAGCAGTATACAATTCAGAAGAGAGGAATTCTGTCTGTGTGATCAGGAAAGTTGTTATTTATGGAAAGTGTCCCCTTTGTAATAGATCTTGAATGATAACAGTTCCGGATGCTAAAGGAGGACCTGGGTCAATAGGGAAATAGAATAGAGTGGCGCCTGTTCCTGTAGAAGAGTGGCTTGTAAAGACAGAATAGGATCAGATTGATCATGTCCTTGATTATAAATAGTCAAGCATTACTGTAGTAGTAGGGCAGTCTGATGATAAAGTCACGTTTAATTAGAAGAAGGCAGAGTGCAGGAAGCTGGTGGAAGGAATATTGTTTTATGTAAGAGGCCACTGAGTGATAATAAGTACTTACTTGTATTATTCTATAAAATAGAAGTACTTATACTATAAAACATATCCTAATAAAGAGATATTAGTGATTTATCTAATCCAGACTTAATCCGATGCCGACTCTGGCCTGTGGAGTCTGTGTGCTGTGGGTGCAACGAACAAATTCACACGGACTACAGAAGTCCTGTGGAGAAAAAGGGACGCATGGCTGCTAAGTGAAAGAGAGGGTCCGACCCCTGCCTGGACAGGCTTTTATTGCTTTTCTGGGTACATTACATCGAGGATGGTCCTCATTTACTATGCACAGGTTCTCTGTAGGTGATTACCTTTTACAGATAACAAAGAATGTTGCTAATTACTTCAAAGAGAAAGATGTTGCAGATCAAGGGGAAAACATGGTTGAACTGGTTGCCCTCCATACTTGGGAGCTTTAGCACAGATTTTAGGAAATTACTGTAGAGATAAGCAGTAAACATTTGCTGCTTCAATTCAGGGTGAGGGAGTTTTAGCAAAAGCAAGCCTCATGGCAGTCTGGGTATAATGCAGGCCTGATTCCCCACGGGAGAACCTATCCGTGGGCGTGGGTCCTGTGTGCTGATTTGCTCCCCACTGGATTTTCCAAGTCAGGGGCTGGGCTACATTCCCTATGCCATGCGGAACAGTCCCCTATATTAATCAGATGATTGATTGGTTATGAAACATTGTTGTAGCGAAGTCAGATACTTTCAAAGTTTTATCTGGGTGACTGGAAGAATGGTGTTGTCTTTACAAAGATAGAACAGGAACGTGAATCAGAGTGGAAGGGGACTTCTGCTTGTACTCAGGATGTGAAGAATGTGCACAGAGCTTCTCATGCTCACCTACAATAAAAAGGTGGATGATCTACAAAATCACAATTTCTCTGAGCTGAACTTGGAAAGCAACAAAGTAATTTAAATTCTGAAGAATTGGACAGACCTCTTCCCCTAAAGAATGGGCCATGAATTGTTTCCCCTTTGGCAGGGAAGGAGAGAAAGAGATGGCTGCCATCAAAGTAGGTAAGAAGAAATCAGCTAAAATTTTAACTGATTGTTAAAGAGTAAGTATGGACTAATTTGGAATATCTAGGGGCTCCTGATAAAAGGTGTGTTCACACTTGATTGCAAACACATTTCACTGGGTTTCCACAGGATACTTACTATTGAGATTGGGTGCAAGGCAGTGACCTGAGAAAAGTCACCTTGGTGGTGGGTGTAGAGATGAAGGAGGTGATCTGTGGTTGCTGGAAGATAGGTGCAAAGTCCCTCCCATTAACTCAGGGGCCTTTAAACCTCAAACCAATGGCACAGAAAACCTTATTTCATACATTTCTGGAGGGAGACTAGAATAAAACCCTTCTGCTTGTGGAGGGAGGAACCCTTTGGTCCCCAGGACTCAACCAAAGACCCATTGCTGCTGGGGAGAAGGTAGCAGGGAAGACCCTTCACCTCTGAAAAATGTGCAGAAAACTGTTTCAGGCCCCAGTACCTCACACCACTTCCTAGAGAGAGGTCTTTTACTATGGGGGAAGAGTAGGGAAGTACCACTCAAGACCAACACAGATACAGGGTCAATTTTGGCTGCCATAGGAAGGAGAGCTGCAGGGCCTACACAGTACTGGCACTGGTCCAGTTCAACTGAAAATCCCACCTGCCTCAACCATGAGTCACCACCAGGTGACAAACAGGCTTTCTACTGCTGGAGGGAGGTCAAGAATGAATGGAAGGAGATCCCTTTGTAGTAGTGGAATGCAGGAATGGTTCAAAGCTCAAAGGAAAATTATGAAAAACTCTCCAACTCACCTCTCACATTAAGCACCCAATGGTGGTAATCTACTACTAGAAGAATTGGACACCTGTGGTATGCTGAAGGTAACTGTGATAACAATAAAATCTATACCAAGCTCAGTTCCTGTCTAAATTGACTGAACTTCTCCACATGTGACAGAAGAATAGACATACCATTCTAAAATGTAAATAATAATTAAGCATATACTGTGTTCATAGATTAGAGGATCATCATCATTAAAATGCCTATAATACCCAAAGCAGTCTATAGATTAAACACAATCTCTATTAAAATACCAATATTTCACATATTTTACAATTTTAGAACAAATATTTCAAAAATTTATATGGAACCAAAAATGACCCTGAATAGCCACAGCAAACTTGAGAAAGAAGAACGAAGTAGGGGGGATCACAGTACCTGAGATCAAACTATACTATAAGGCCACTGTAATCAAGACAGTCTGGTACTGGCATAAGAACAGACACATAGATCAGTGGATCAGAATAGAGAGACAAATAAACCCATGTTTCTATGGTCAATTAATATTTGATAAAGGGGACAGGAGCATACAATGGAGTAAAAATATCCTCTTCAACAAATGATGCTGGGAGATCTGGAATAGTACATGCAAAAAAATAAAACTAGTCCACTAACTTAAACCATATACCAGAGTAAACTCAAAGTGGATAAAATAATTAAACATAAGCCACAACACCATAAAAGTCCTAAAAGAAAACAGGCAGTGAAATTTCAGATACCCAATGCAGCAATATTTTCACTGATACATCCTTTAGGCCTCAGGGGTATCCAACCTTTTGGTGTCTCTGGGCCACACTGGCAGAAGAAGAATTGTCTTGGGCCACCCATTAAATACACAAACACTAATGAAAACTGATGTGCAAAAAAAGTTTCAAGTAAATGTACAGTTTTATGTTGAACCACATTCATAGCCATCCTGGGCTACATGTGTCCCACCAGCTGCAGTTTGGACCCCTGCATGCGAGGGACATAAAGGAAAGAATAACAAATGAGACTGCATAAAATTAAAAAGCTTCTACACAGCTAAAGCATGAGAAAACATGATCAAAATGAAAAGGTATGCAACCACATGAGAAAACATTTTTACCAACGATACCTCAGACAAGGGTTTGATCTCCAAAATGTATAAAGAATTCATACAACTCAACACCAGGAAAACAAACAATACAATTAAAAAATGGGCAAAGGACTTGAACAGACTCTTCTCCAAGGAGAACATACAGAGGGCCCGTAGGCATATGAAAGGATGCTTCAGCATCACTAGCCATCAGAAAGATGCAGATTAAAACCACAATGAGATACCACCTCACACCAGTCAGAATGGCCATCATAACCAAATCAACAAACAAGTACTGGCGAGGTTGTAGAGAACGGAACCCTAGTGCACTGTTGGTGGGAATGCAGACTGGTGCAACCGCTGTGGAAAACAGTATGGAATTTGCTCAGGAAAACTAAAAATGTAACTTCCTTTTAATCCAGCAATTCCATTGCTGGGGTTATACCCTAAGAATCCCGAATCACCAATTCAAAAGAACCTATGCACCCCAATGTTCATAGCAGCATTATTTATAATAGCCAAGTGCTGGAAACAACCTAAGTGCCCATCAGTAAATGAGTGGATCAAAAAACTGTGGTACACTTTTACAATGGAATACTACACAGAAGAAAGAAAGAACTCTCACATTTCCTGGCAGCATGGATGGAACTGGAGAATATGCTAAGTGAAGTAAGCCAGTCAGTGAAAGACAAATACCATATGACTTCACCTGTAAGTGGAACCTAATGAGTAAAACAAAGGGACAAAATAGAACCAGAGGCATGAAAACAAGGAACAGACTATCAGGTACCAGAGGGGAGGGATAAGGGAGATAAGAGTGGAAAGAAGGGGAAGGGCCTAAAGAACAAGTACAGATGACCCATGGACATGGGCAACAGTGTGGGGATTGACTATGGGAGCAGGGGGTGGGCAGAGCAGAGGAAAGCAACAGGGGAAAATTGGGACAACTGTAATAGAACAATAAAAAAATAAGTGAAAAAAGTAATTATCTCAGTCTCTGCTATTCTGAACACCATGCCCAGCATTCAGTAAAAAATTATTGGACATAAAAAATGGGAAAACTTGCCCATTGTTGAGAGAGAAAGTAATCAATAGAACCAATTTAGGAGACCCAGATATTGGAACTATCAAACTAATTATTAATAACTAATTATTAGACTGTTAAAGGATTTAGTAGATAACTTGAGTGAACAGATGAATGAGAAATTTTTCAGAATGATGGAAACCATGAAGAGATGGAAAATACTTTCATTTGTCCAGAGGGTAAAAGAGTTCCACAATCAGGGAAAGGAAACTATTAAAAAAAAAAACACACACACACACACATCAGAGATGAAGCATCCTTTCAGGTTGGTAGTAGAGTCAACATAGCTAAAGAATTAGTCAACTTGAAGATAATGCAATATAAATGGTTTAAACTGAAATAAAAGAGAGAGGGATAAACAGCATTTAGTATGGGACCATATTTTATGATGTAACATAAGTAAATTGGAGTCTCACAAGAAAAAAAACAAGAGCAAAACATAACATATATTTAGATAGATAATGGCCAAAAATTTCGATAAATGAAAAAGATCATATCACAGGTCCAAAAAGAAGCTCAGACAACTCCAGGTAAGCTAAAAACAATACCAATAATAGTAGTATTGGTAGTAAAATAATGAAACACTGATACACATCATCATTAAACTACTAGAAATCAAACATAATGAGAAAATCTTGAAGGTAGCCAGAACTTTTAAAAAAGAAAAATAAAGTTAAAAAAATACTACAGCAGACATTTTTTTGCCAGAAATGGTGCTAGCAGAAGACAATGGGACAATACTTAACATCCTAAAAGGAAAAAATAAAAGTGAACAATTCATCGCCAATGCACTTGTGCTACACAAAACGTTAAAGGAAGTTCTTCGGACAGAAATAGTGTGATAGCTCACAGAAACTGGGGAGATCATAAAGAAACAAAGCAGGCCAGGGTTTTGTTTCAAAACAAAAAAGTAAATAATGAAATTCTTTTTTTTTTTCTTAATAACTTTAAGAGATAATTGACTGTCTGAACAGTGTTTTTCTGAAAAGGGCTAGATACTAAATATTTTAGGTTTTGTGGGCTAAACAATCTCTATCACAACTACTTAATTTTGTCCTTGAATGTAGCATGAAATCAGTTATTGAACCCAAACAACCGTGACTGTTCTGGTAAAACTTAATTTACAAAACCAGGTGGCAGATTCCAATCTTCTGATCTCTGGCCTAAAGAAAAAGTTTATAACCAATAACATTAAAATACATGATAAAAACAGAGCAGAGTGTAATAGAATTCAAAATAAATTATAATGTTTTCATATTACATATCAAATCATTATTTGAAGTGTAGGCCATGATAAGTTAAATATGCATATTATAAAACCTTAGGAAAACGACTCAAAAAAGAAAAAGAGATACAACTATTGTTGTAAGATATGAATAGTGGAAATACAGTGGAATCCTTAAAACTATTCATTTTAAAAGAAGTAAAATGAAGTAAAAAGGAACAAGAATAAATAAGACAAATAAAAAATAACTAGCAAGATGGTAGATTTAAATCTACCCATATCAATAATTACATTAAATGTAAATGATTCAGGGCTGTCAGGTAAATCTCAATACATGTAAAAGGATTTAAAAATCATTCAAAGTATATTCTCTGGCATCAGTGACATTAAACTAGAAATCAATATCAGAGACCCAGAAAATCCACAAATATTTGGGAATTAAATACCCTTCTAAATAATCTGTGTGTCAAAGAACAATTCACACAGGAAATTAGAAATTATTTTGAATTAATTGAAAACGAAAACATGATTCATCAAAATTTGCACAGTGCAAATAAAGCAGTGTTTTGAGGAAACCTTTTAAAAACTACATTAAAAAGGGCAAATTAAATCTAAAGCATTGAGAAGATGGAAATGGTAAAGAGCAGAAGTAAATGAAATGGAAAACAAAGTACATGAAAGCAAGAGCTGGTTCTTGGAAAAGATTAAATCAGAATATATTTAACCAGACTGATAAAAACAAATGCACAAATTAACAGTATCAGGAATGAAAGGGAGGACATCATTACAAATCAGATACTTTAAGAGGATATAAGGAGATATTGAGAACAACTTTATGCTAATAAATTTGAAAAGGAAGTTAATAGAGCTGGTTTGTTTAGGGTAGTAAAGCATCAATTTAAGATGTACTGAGTATGGACTTCCAGTCAAGATGACACATAGGTAAATGCTACTTGGAACCTCCCACAACTACATCAGAATTACAGCTAAGCTACAGAACAACCACCATTCAAAATCATCTGAAATCTAGCTGAACAGAAATCTTACAACTAAGGATATAAAAAAGAAACCACATCGAGACTGGTAGGAGGAATAGAGAGGTAGAACCAGCTGGTTCCACACCCATGTGTGGTGGTTAAAAACCAGGAGGGAAATCTTGACTGGGGAGGTCACCCTGAGGAGCCAGAGGGGTGCTATATCTTGGATGCCATCAACTTGGTTAACACTGTTAGCCCCACCCTAGTAATTCCCTGAGACCCTGTCCAACCTAATTTTGGGGCCTACTCAAACCCTTTCCAGTGATTTTTCTATACAAATGACCTGTTTTAGCTCATGCTACTAACTTCTGTAAAATCTCTCAAAGCAGCAGCATCTGGCCTCTCCATACCCCTTACCTCTTGCTAAGTAGCCCCAGGCCCAGCACAAGGTGCAGCTGGCCTTGGTTTGCAGCTTGGCCTCTCCCAGCCACCTCCAAGCCCAGGACGAGTAATAGCCATCTGAAGGTTGTTTTGTAGCTCATGCCCGCTGACCTTGGCCTGCACCTCCTGGGAGGCCCCAGAGCCAGCACATGTGGTAGACAGCCTCAGACTGTGCCAAAGCACCATCTAAGCTCCTCCACATTGACATTTCAAGAGGCAGATCCGATGGTCACCAGAGACCCACTTGAAGTGAGCCCTGCTCTGTGAGGTCAGCCCCTGCACAGCAGGTCCTCTGCCAGTCCTTGCAGTCATTGGACCTGGGGGTAAATCCTGTCCATTGACAGCAGTCAAGGCTCAACTACAACGGGGGTGCAGACCGCCCATCTATGAGCGTACAGCAGGGGCAACCAGCTTGAGTGACTGGGGCAGTTGTGCCACTGGCCCCTACAGGACCCATACTACATAAAACCAGGACCAGGAGATGTAACTGCTCTACGTAATATAGAAACTAACGCAAGGTAGCAACCAAAATGAGGAGATAAAGAAACGTGTCCCAAATGAAAGAACAGAACAAAATTCCAGAACTAAGCAAAATGGAGACAAGCATTCTACTAGATGCAGAGTTTAAAATACTGCTTATAGCACTGGCTGTGTAGCTCAGTTGGTTTGAGTGTCTTCCTGACCTGCCACAGTTGTGGGTTTGATCCTTTGTCGGAACATGTACAAGAATAACCAGTGAACATCAGTAAACATAACAACAAATCAGTGTCTGCTTCTCTCTGTCTCTCTTGCAAGTTAATGAACATGCTGACAGGCAAAGATTTTTTTAAAAGAATATAATAATAAAATGAAGAATACATTACAGAGAATCAACAGTAGAGTAGATGAAGCAGGAGATTAAACCAGCCATTTGGAAGATAAGGAAATAGAAAATACCCAATTGAAACAGCAAAAAGATAAAAAGATTCCCCCCTCCAAAAAAAAAATGAGGACAGTTTAAGGAGTGTCTAGGACAACTTCCCGGAGAAGAGAAAGAGCAAGGAATTGAAAACCTATTTGAAAATACAATGACAGAAAACTTCTTTAACCCAGTGATGGAAATAGACATACAAGTCTAGGAAGCACTGTCCCAAACAAGATGGACCCAAACCCAAGAAGCCCATACCAAAATGTGCCATAAAAAAAAATACCAAACAACAAAGAGAGAATCTTTAAAGCAGTGAGAGAACAGCAGTTAGTTACTAGCTGATAGCTCAACAGAAACTCTGCAGCCCGAGAGCCTAATACAAAGTATTTAAAGTGAATAAAAGAAAAGCAAGGACTTACAACCAAGATTACTCTGTCCAGCAAAGCTATCATTTAGAATCAAATGACAGATGAAGAGCTTCCCAGACAAGAAAAGCTAAAGGAAATCATCACCACCTAACCAGTACCACGTGAAATGTTAAAAGATCTTCTTTTTTTAATCCTTATGCAAGGATATGTTTACTAATTTGAAAGAGAGAGAAACACCAGTTGGTCCCCTCTTGTATGCATCTTGAGCGGGGATCAAACCTGCAACCTTGGTCCACAGAACAATGCTCTAACCAACTTAGTCACCTGGCCAGGGCTAGGATCTTCTTTAGGAAGAAAAAAAATATCAAAAGTATGATGATAAAATGTCAAGAAATACTTATCTTTCATCCATATGTTCATTGAAGCATTATTTACAGTAGCCAAGGTATGAAAGCAATCTAAGTGTCCATCAATAGATGAATGGACAATGAAGTGCATATATGCAATGGAATATGACTCAGTCTAAAAAAGAATGAAATTTTGTCATCTTTAACAACATGGATGGACTTAGAAGATACTGTGCTGAGTAAAATAAGTCAGAGATAGAGAAATGCCATATTATTTCACATAAATGCAGAACCTAAAAAACAAGATAAACAAAGAAGCAGAATGGAAACAGATTCATAGATACAGAGAACATTTTGACAGTTGTCAGAGGGGATGGGGCTTGAGGGTGATGGATGAAATAGGTGAAGGGATTAGGAAGTACAATCTGGTAGTTACAGAATAGTCATGGGGATATAAAGTACAGCATAGGGAACATAGTCAATAATATTGTAATAACTGTTTATGGTGTCAGATGGTACTAGATTATTGGGTTAATCACTTTAGTTGTGTAAATGTCTATTCACTGAGTTGTACACCTGCAAATAATATAATATTGTATGTCAACTGTAATTGAAAAATTTAAAACATGTTAAAAAGAAAAAGTAGTTAAAAAATAAAAAGACTTGTTGAGTTTGACCAGATAAAAATGTCTAAAATCAGAGAGCATTTGCTGTCAGAAGATCAGGAAAGAGGTTTGAAGAAGAAAATAAGTTCTAGTTATGATAGATCTGAAGATTTTTAACCAAACTCTTCTTTTGCTACAAATTAGGGCAGCAAAGCATTTTATTTTCTTATATGAAGAGAATGTTGTGTTCTCAGCTGTCATGTGGTAATTTTTCACACTATTAAAAGTTAGAACTCCTCAATCTTCTCTTCAATACATGGAGTTATCTAGTCTTTTCTTTCCTCTGCCTTCAGAGGAATGTCTTACTCATCTAAAGTTCATCTTTGAATATCCTCTTGAAGATCTCCATAGATACCATCATTATAATTGTTCATCATTTTTTGCAATGTGTTTTTTTTTTCTTAATGGTCAGGAAATTCTTTCTTGTTCCTGCCTTAAACCACCACTGTTTTCTGTGGACCTATACCTCAGAATCTTGTTTTATCTACTCATAGATAGCATTTATTCCCGTACTGTTTTTAGCCTTCCAATTCATTATTTAAATTATTTCTAATTGAACCTATTTTATCCTGCTAATTTAAAAAAAAAATTAATCTCAGTCTTTTGTATATCATTTTTAAAATATGATAGCCTAAAAGAAGCTGGAAGAGAAGCTTATATAGCAGAAATAGCACTTCACAATTTTTTAGTATATGAAAAAGTAAAATCACAAAATCGGTGTGGATCGGAAGGATCATACATTAAATGAAGAATTAGGTGGCGATTTGGAAATAATTAAATTTTATATTTATCTTTTATCAAAGTAAAATACAGAGTTAAAATTTTAATTAAATCAATAAAAAGGTTGAAAGATGATAGAAGAGTTTTGCCATTTGGTTTTACATTTAAAAGACATAAAAGAGAATGCAGATGAAAATTTTGGTATTATAGGGTATAAAAACTTAAATCTTCTGTATATAAAATATGAGAAGTACCATAACCAAATTAAAGTGTCTGACAAGCAGGGGAAGAATATCTCAAGAATTACAGAAATTTAATATTCTGAACATAACAAGAACACACACAAATGAATATGATAAAATAAGTAACATGGCATATAATTTACAATAGAGCAAAGATAAAGATAGATTGTTTAAACATGACAGATGTTTTGAGAGATTTTAGAAAAGTTGGAAGCATGATCCAAGACAGGCCATTGTTGGATGGGACAGGACTCTCAGGGATGAATCACCATGGTGGGCCAGATAGTGTGAGCCAGGTTGATATCTCATATAGGATGCTCTCCTGCTGGCCCTGTGAGCAGAGGGCTCAGAAGAGGAACAATTTCCTCTATCAGCACTTCTGTCTGGGAGAAAACTGGCCCTCCAGCTCTCGCTCTGATACTGGACTATTCAGTTCCTCCCCGTATATTGCTTGTGCCTTTCAATTTGCTGCCCACACAGTAGAGCTCAGAGGGAGTGAGACCAAGTAAATCCATGCATGAGCCCTTGAAGAATTACCTGGGACTGCAGAATCCCTTTGTCTCCCTCAGCCTTGATCCCTGATGGTTTTTTCAGCCAAAAGTTATGGTACTTCTCTTCCTAGCACTGGAACCCAAGGCTGGGAGTCTTGGTGTGGGGGTGGGACCCCTCACTCCTCAGGGGGACTTCCCTAAATATACTTCCTTAAAATGTTTAAAATGAAATTTTTAATGTTCAACTTTACTTTTATGCATTTTTAGGAAGAGACACTTGATTTTAGAAGATCTTGGGGCTTTTAAAATATTCAATAAATAGCATTTTTATTTGCTGCAGTTCAAATTGATATTATCTGTCATTTTAGCTAAAATACAGTCTATCTTAAAATCATATATTGAATGATTTTAAGTATTGGCATATAATTATTACAAGTATATGAAGAGTAGTAAGAACTAAGGTAAAATTTGTTTTTGTCCATTAACTTTTTATTAGTCTGTCTTCTGTCAGTTTGACTTTAAAAATAGTTTCCAAAAATATTATGTAAGACTGAAATGCAAAAACACACAGCATTATAATTTTTTTCTCTGTACATCTGTTCATATAAGTGTGATAATTGACATTTTTTATTTCCAGTAAGGGAAGATTTGTTAGTGAAAATGGAGTAATATAAGCTTGTTTTTAATAAAGGAAATTCATATTTTACCAGCTCATAAAATGACTTCTAGGATATTATGGCTGTGGTAGATAAGGAAACATGAGCTTCACTTTTTCTTTTTTTTTTTTTCTTTTTTTTTCTTTTTTTTGACCAGAAACATTAGTAAAAAATTCCATATAGTACCCAAGGTAAATATTGACTAATAAAAGTCCTGGAACAAGTGACTAATGGCCTGGCATGATTTAAAGTTGGCTAGATGGCAGGAAATTATTAGTCCTTAGTGGAATATTTTAAATCTGAAGCACCAGATAGATGATAGTTGGTATTGATTTTAATCAAAAAATAAATTATAATAATTTATTTTGCTTTTTTGTAACAATAATAACTTTAAGAAAAGTTTTAACTTGAGATAACAGTGATGAAATTTGACTTCTGAATCATGAATTCTATGTCCAGGAACTTCCTAATATTAAAAGTGCTTCTAATGTCAATGCCTAGGTTGTAATTCTTGACTGCCATTTACTTGCTGAGTGATTGAATCATATACTAAAATTCTGTGATTTTTATTTTCTATAAAAGGAAGGAATTAAGTTATCTCTTAGGTCCCTTATCACTCAGATAATCTATTAAATGAAGTTGTTTTAGAAATTTATGCATTAAATATTGAATATAATGTTCATTTCATAATACTTCTTCTGTCTAGGTATTGAAATAAATGGATGTATTATTTGTTGAAACAGTGAAACATTGCCAGTTAATAATTTTATTACCTGTCACAATGAATATAACAAAACAAACTTTGTGTTAAAAATCTGAAGTGTTGGCTTCATGTCCCAGTCCCACTATAGCTAAGGTAGTTTGTCTCTCTGACCATCAGTTTCTTTGTTAGGGATAAACAGTAGTCTGCACAGCATACCTCTGAAGGGCAAATAGAATAATATATGTTAAACATTTTGTAAATTGTAATTACTCTGTAACTTTGACTGTAATTTGAAAGAATGTACAAGGCAAAGCTACCAGCATTAAACTAAATTAAAATAAAGATAAAAGTTTAACTTCATGAAGCAAGATTTGAAGATTTTTTTCACTAGCCAGCAAACCTATTTAATATTTAGTTACATTATTTAAATTTGCAAAATAAGAAAAAAAATCTTACGAGACCAGATTGCAAAATATTTAAATGGTTGTCTGGTTAAAATTGAACTTGCACTAAAATGATTTTAAATAAATGTGACACATACTCATTGTTGCAAATAAGAATGTATAATTGACAAATAAAGGTAAACATACCTTTTAACTCTTTCCCCAATCATGATTTCTAGAGATAGCCCTTGTTAACAGACATTACTTACATATTTATTCATTCAGTAAATATTTGTTTAGAAAAATTCTATATGGTATATAAAATTCTAGATTCATTGTGTTAAGCGGTGGGATGAAATAGTCAAAAACCAGACACAATTCTCTGCCCTCAAAATGCTTATGTTCTATTAGCAGAGACAGCCATTAAGCAAGTAAATAAATAAACAAAATAGTTGTTTTATGTTTACTTAAAGGAAATAAAAAGAATGCTCTGATAAAGAATTATTGAGGGTATATCAATGTTTACTTTAAATAGGATTGACAGAGAGGGCCTTTCTGATGGGATGTGTAAATTGAGACCAGAGCGTTAGACGTCTCTGCGTGTTTTATGCTTCCAAATACACGTACACACATCTATATGTACACATTTTCTTGTAGAAGTAAAATTCTATTTTCCTGTGACTTTCCTAAACAGTATGTGTGGACATGTCTGTAGTGAGAGGTTAATCTTTTCTTATCTGCCCTGTTCTTATCAGGCCAAGGTGTCAGGCTTGTGTTTGCATTCTTGATGGTAGTATAATTTTTTTGAAATGCATTTAATAACAATTTAGAATTCATATGTCTTTTATCCAGTGACCCTATTTATAATAATTTATCTTGCAGGTGCTTAAAGATATTTCTCTTAGACTGACATAAATCTGGAAACATTGCAGTCAATACAACCAATAAGCAGGCTGGCTAAATACAGTACAGTGGAAGACTAGTGAGCTGTGAAAAAATCAGATAGCTGTGAAGAGCATCCAGCTTTACATTCTTAATAAAGCAAGCTGTAGAAAATATGCGCAGTCTGATTTCATTCATGGGAAAGGTGAGAAAAGAGGCTGCAGCTGTACATAGGCTTGAACACAAAGGTTTGTTAATTGTGTTTATATCTGAGGAGCAGAATCGGAAAGTCTGAAGAGGGGAGAGAGGACAAACAATGTTTTACAAAATTTTTGAAAAGCCACATAAAAACAGGTCAGAAATTAAACCTGGAATATTGCAATCAGGTCTATACATAGTGATTTTTACTTTGTTCAGTGTGATTTAAAACTTTTTTAATTTTTATTTTTGAAAAAAAAATGCTATGTGGGAACAATAGGTTGTTAAAAATATGTGGTAACTATCTCCAAGTGCCAGCCATTACAGCATTTTTTTCCTGGGAGATAAATTGTGTTACATAAATGCTAAGGCTGTTAGGTATCAGATACTCAAAGCAAATTGGTTTTGTTAAACCAACAAGTATTTTACTGAGTACATGTACTTTGTAAATAGAGATTCACCTGGCACAGATTACACTACGTAGGCCATTGGAAGAGAGAATGTAAAACCAGAGAGTCTAGCTAGAATGGACCTTAGAAATCTGAGCATCTAGTCTAGCTAAGCTGAGCTGGAGACTCGGTTTAGTGACTTGCCTTATATAACACTAGCTAGTTAGCATCAAAGTCATGACTAATACCTAGGTGTACCATTTTAAAATTTACTACTTTAGCAAGTTAAATGTTTCCAAGACAAAGATAATTTACATATTCTTAATTTCTGGTTCCATCTTTTCAGTCTCTTGTGAGTCCATCTTTTGACAAGGTCAGTGAGGTATATGATTTTGCAAGGATGACCATACATCTTGTGTGCCCCAGACAGTCCTAGTTTATGTCTGTTGTCTCAGCATAACTATGAAAAGTGCCTCTTTCACCCTCAGAGGTGTATGGGTATGGTCAGTATATTTTATGGTCACTCCAAGTATTGCCAACTTGTTGAATCTGAAAGGTTCTTAACAGTTCTGTACTAGGATAGAGGTTTTGGATTATGAATCTAAAGAATTGCGTTGCGAGCTGTGCTGAATGTCAGAGGCTGCTGTAAGTCGGAATGGGAAGAGAGGTTTCTGCTGGGTTTGGCAGAGTAGGAGGGCTTCTTGAAACATGGCATTTGGGCTGAGCATAGACAGGTAAGTGGGATTATAGATTGATTGAGTTACACAAAAATGAAAAAGGATGACATTTCAGCTGTATAAATAAGAAGGCTCCAAGTGCATTTAAAGAATAGTAAGCTGCTCAGTCTGCCCCCGCTGGAACGAATAGGAATAGAGGAGCATACATGCTGGAAAGGGTGTGTGTGAGCCAGATTTTTAATACCTCGTCTAAAGGTTGGGATTTTTTGAGTAACTGGAAGACCCTAGCACTTTTCAGGTACAGGAAAAAATAAGTAGTACTTTAAGAGGATTAGTGTATTGGGGGTGTATTTTGGGTTCAGAAAGAAAAATAGGGAATCTGTGATACCCATTAGGACAATTTTGTGCCAAATCAGATGTGTTGTTTAAGACCCTTAACTAGGCGGAGACAATGGAAGGAGAAACTCTTATTCCTCAGGGGCTCATACATGATATTTATTAAATGTCAGATAGATGTTTTTACAAAGACAGATAGAACAAGGTTTGTGAGTTTTGGGGCACTTAAGATAAGGGAGAGGAAAAGATAGAAGTTTTACACTAAATAGAAATAGAGGGATTCTCTGTATAAATATGAGGTTATGATCTTAGTCTACTTAGGTTAAGAAGGTTTGCCTTCCTTACTGTTGAGTTCTGCTATAATGACTGCTCTGATTTTAAATAACTTTGGAGTGGTAGAAATGTGATTCGAGTATGATTAGTTTGTGTAATATTTCATCTTTGTCAAGAGTCATGAATCTTAAGATCACAACTTATAAGGTCCAAATAATAACTTAGTGCCTCAGTTATAATTTTTTGATGTTAGCAGTTAGAAGTTCTGCAGATGACTTTTCTGGACACAAAGATGGATTTAGAGATTATCAGAAAGCAAGCTTGAATTTGAATTTGATGCCATTATTTTGTTATAAAGAAAGAATCCATTATGCAGTGCTAAAACACCAGAAGGAAGATAGTATGTCTGAACATTTTTTAATGGGTGGCTATATTTAAAAGATGCTAAATTATACAATAATGTCATAGTTGGCAGAATATCATTTGGGTCTGAAAGACATCACTGACAACCTGGCTGTTTATAGACTTGATTTCATATAGTTTCAGTGCTGGATCGGTATTTTTCTTTGGTTATGGTGTTGTTGGCATTGAAAATATCTCCCAACTGATGCTTAAGATATCATCAGAAGTAAAAAGTGTAGTATAATGTGATATGCAGTTTAAGAAATGTTTTTCTATAGTATAAGGATATAAATGCTGCTACTGCCTCATAACTACTATAGTAGTTAGTAGTATATAATTATTAATATAGTAGTTATATTTTTTTAATATTTTAGTGGTATGCACAGTTTTAAAAGCAACCTTTGTTGAGGAGACTGATGATACAGGATGAAAGGAGAGGCTATCTTTTTTCTGGGCTCACTGCTGTGATAGGTGCGTCATTGGCATCTGGCACACCTTTTTTAATGAGTGCTTTTGATGTCAGGAAAATGTCAGATGACTTCCTTAAAAGTGAAACATCTCTCCTGCACAGAGGAATGGGAGGAATATTTTGTGTTCATTTTAATTTATAACTTCCTTCAATTGTTTATGTGTAAAGTCATATGTTTAAAACAGCAGTTCACTGCAAGGGCTGCTTATCAGAACACACACCCACTAAAACTCTCCAATAGAGTACATTCTTCTGTTGCCAGATTAGTCTCCTGTACTTTTGGGACGTAGTTTGTCAGCGGAGCAGCTCTAAAGTCTGGGATCATTCACATGGAACTCTTATTCCCTTGCATCGAAATGGTCTGAGTACTCAGAATATGTAGCCTTAGCAAACTACTTTTGTGAGTTTATGTTCACACTGCATTGTGCCCCTAACCAGTCTCCTAGCTGTTTAGAAGCCGAGCTGATGGACATTTCAGGTATTTGAATAGCTTTGAGTTACTTCATTTTGGAATACGTTATTCTCTCCCAACCAGGAAGACCTGTACTGAATTCATAAGCACTAACTTAATTGGGTCTCAGACTGCTGGGAAATACTCCCTTTCTATTCCCTGTATATTGATTATTTTTAACTTTCATGCTCTTCAAACCTGTAGTTCCCCTACTGTGAGCAGATGACCACATTTCTCAGTTCATTGGAATTTGAGATTCTTTCTGTGGTATAATGCGTGGCCAGTTTTTTGGTGACAGCTGTGTGGGTCTTGTGTTTGCCGCATATAACCATTTGTAAAGATCTATTAGGCCAAACGTGTTACTTGTGTTTGTAAACTCCTTTAGAGCCTTACCTAATTTTGTTTACTTAATCTGCCAATTTCTAAGAAAATATTTTTAAGAAAGGTGTGAGTATGGATTTGTTTAGTTCTTGTATTTCTATTTTGCTTTATATATTCAGAAGCTACGTTGTTAATGCATTAGGAATCATAATTTATTTTCCTGGTGCATTACAGTGTTTCATCCAGTCTAAGACACCTTGGATTATAAAATGCATCCTGATTTCAGAGACATTAAAATGTGAAAAAGTGCATCTTAGAATCAAGAAAACATGGTATTTGTCTTGTCAGCAGGAGACATTTGTTTTGCTCTGATTAATTCTTGTTGCCTTCAGTTATGTTTTGTGTGATATTGACATTACTATACCCACCTTCTTTTTTATTAGCATTGCTTGATACATATTTTGTGTTTTTATGTTCAAGCTTTTGATGTCCTTTTGAGTCTTGCCAATCCATCTTGTTTCTACTTATCAAACAGTTACCCTTGAAAAATTGACATAGATATTTAGCCATTTTTTCCCCAACAGCACTTAAGGTTAATCCTGATCTCTTTCCCCTTACCAAAGAATTTTAAAACTTTATCATGTTTTTACTGCATTCTTGCTTGTACTCATATACTGTGCCTTCTCGCAAGTATATTCTTTGGACTGTAATTTCTTTTTTCTTCGATATGTTCTTTATTTTGCTAGAGTATATATTATAGTAAGTTTCTCAGAAAGGTTGTATGAGAAGTAAGTTTTCAAGACTGCATAGCTGAAAGTACTTTATTTGCTCTCATAGAAACTTTTGTTATCTCTTAGCATACTGTGAGGAATCTTTTTCTTGTTTATTTTTAGATAATAGTTGCCTTTCTTATCCTTTATAAACTTTTGAAATTTTTATCCTTGAATTCTGCTATTTTATGATACAGATTTCTTTCTTCACTGCAATTCATATTGTCCAGCATGGAGTAGTCCCTTTAAAAAGAGGCATACATCTGTTTAGGTCCAGCAAAATTTTGTGATGTTGTATATTTGACTATTTATTGCTCTTGCTCCTTGTTCTGTTGCTGTGGCAGACTCTGGCCAGCAGAGTCCGCCTGTTGTGACGGAAGAGGAAAACAAATGCACAGTCTACAGCAGCCTGTGGAGAAGAGGGGGACAGCACGGCCACTCTCTCAAGAGGAGAATGCACCAACCCTTGCCTAGACAGGCTTTTATTGTTTTTCTCAGGTGTTATATCAAAGAAGGATTTATTATCTATTACATTTTAGGTACAATCAAAGAAATTAAAATAACACATGCAGAAGGGAAAGGAGGTGAGCTGATTAGCTCCATCCTTGGGAAAATTTACGCAGGCTTTGGAAACTACCTTGAAGATAGGCAATAAACATCTACTGTTTCAGACCAGGGTGAGGGAGTTTTAGCAAGAGCAAGCCATAAAAGTCTGTATGCATTTTCTAGGACTGATTCCCACGGGAAAACCCGGTTTGAGGGTCTGGCCCCTGCCCACCACATCGCTTCTGTAAGTTTTCCATACAGAGCTGAGTCACATTTGCCAGACCAAAACCAAACCGGTTCCCTACATGTTATCTCCTATTAGACTTTTTCTTTACATGCATGCTACTTCTTGTCCTCGAGGGTTCTGTTCTGAGAAAATCCCTAGAATTACTTTCCAGTCCACTAATTTAATCTTTATTTGAGGCCAGTTTGCTTTTCTGCCTATATTTTATTTTTTTTAATCTTTTAAAAAGGATTTTAATTATTTATTTTTAGAGAGAGAAGAAGGGAAAGAGAGAGGGAGAGAAACATCAATGTGTGGTTGCCTCTCACACACCCCCAACTGGGGACCTGGCCCACAACCCAGGCATGTGCACTGACAGGGAATCAGACTGGCGACCCTTTGGTTCACAGGCCCGTGCTCGATCCACTGAGCTGTATCATCCAGGGCTCTCCCTTTATTTTAATAAGCATTTAGTTTTAGAATAGTTTTAGATTGATGGAAAAGTTATAAACAATAGTACAGAGTTCCCATGTCTCTCACACTATTTCCCCTATTGTTAACATGTTACTTTAATATGATACATTTGTCACGGTTAAATAAACAGCATTGATAAATTTTTTATTAACTAAAATCCATAATCAGATTTCCTTAGTTTTTAATTTAATGTCCTTTTTCTGTTCCAGGATCCTACCCAGAATACCACATTAGGTTTAATTAACATTGCTCTCATTACGCTCCTTTTGGCTGTGACAATTTCTCATATTTTTCTTGTTTTTAATGACCTTGACAGTGTTAAGGAGCATTGGTCATGTATTTTGTGGAACACCCCTCATTTAAGATGTGTCTGATAGTTTGGAGGAAGATTTCCATTCTCATCACATCATATTAAAAGGGTATACTTAGCAGTGTGACTGATCGCTGTGTGTGTTGATCCTGGTTGCCGGGCTAAGGTAGTGCTTGCCAGGTGTCTCCACTGTGAAGGCGCTCCTTCTTTCCTGTTCCGTACTGTACTCTTGGGAAGGAAGTCACTGCATACAGCCCTTGCTTAAGGAGTGGGGGGTTAGGCTCCACCTCCTTGTGGGCAGAGTATTTACACAAACTGCTTAGAATTCTTCTGCCCAGGAAATTTGTCTCTTCCCTCTCATTTATTCATTCATTCAATTATTTGCTAAGGCTTTCTAAAGGATTTTTACATCGGTGTTTCTGACATATATTGGTCTGTGAGGTTTTCTGGTAATGTGTATCTGGCTTTGATAATAGAATAGTGTTTTCTTTATGGAATGACATGGGAAGTGTTCTCTCTGCATCTATCTTCTTGAGGAAATTGTGGAGAATTAGTGTTATTTATCCTGTGTTTGGTGGGATTCACCAGTGAAACCTTCTGGGTCTGGTGCTTTCTTTATAGAAGGTTTTTAATTATAGACTCTTTTTTCAAAGAATTAGTCTACTTCATCAAAGCACAGAGTTGTTCATTGTATGCATGTTATCCCTTTAATGTCTGCATGACCAGCAGCCCCCTCTGCTGGTCCTCGCTGTTACATGGTTGGCATCGCTTAGTTTTTGGCCTCTTTTTTCTTGTGCCTTGTAGAAGTTTATAAATGTATTGATATTTTCAAGTAACCAGGTTTTAATTTTTTATTTTACTTTCTGTTGTCCTTCTGTTTTCATTTTCATTGATTATTGCACTAATTTTTATTATTTCCTTTCTTCTGTTTGCTCGAGGCTTAATTTGTTCTTCCTTCCCTAGTTTCCTAAGGTGGAAACTTAGGTTATCGATTTTAGATTTCTCTTCTTTTTTTTTTTATAAATTTAACAAACTGCAAGATTTTTTAAAGGTTTTTTTTTTAAAAGACTTTTTATTTATTTATTTATTTTTATTTTTAAAGAGGGAAGGGAGGGAGAAAGAGAGAGAGAGAGAGAGAGAGAGAGAGAAACATCAATGTGCAGTTGCTGGGGACTGTGGCCTGCAACCCAGGCATGTGCCCTGACTGGGAATCGAACCTGCAATGCTTTGGTTCGCAGCCTGCACTCAATCCAGTGAGCTATGCCAGCCAGGGCTCTAGATTTTTTTCTTTTTTAATATAGGCATTAATGCTATACATTTCCCTCTAAAGACTGCTTGTGTTGCAGCCCACAAATTTTGATAAGTTGTGTTTTCATTTTCATTCAGTTCAAAATATTTTCTAATTTTCTGTGACTCCCTCTTTGTGATCCATGGATTATTTAGATGTGTATTTATTTCCAAATATTTGGGGTTTTCCATCTTTATTTCTCTTATCTCGTTTAACTCCATTGTGACCAGAGAACATACTTTTATATGATTTCTGTTATTTTTAATTTTTTTAAATGTGTTTCATAGCCAGATGTTGTTTCTCTTTGTGAATTTTCCATGTAAGTTTAAGAACAATGTGCGTTCTGCTGTTGTTGGAATATTTTATAAATGTCAGTTACATCAAGTTGATTGATATGCTGTTCAGGTCATCTGTGTCCTTATTAATTTTCTTTCTGTTTGATTTATGATTTACTGACGGGGTGTTTAAACTCTCCAACTGTAATAGTGAATTTGCCTGTTTCTCCTTGCAGTTCCATCAATGGTTGCCTCATATACTTTGACACTCTTCTGCTGGCATATATATGTTTGGAGTTACGTCATTTCTTGAGAATAGACAACTGTTCTATAGACGGGGGGACCCCCAAAACTGGAATTTATTTATAAAAATTGTGTATTTATTCTTACATGTTTAAACTTCAGTCACCTTTAAAGTACTCTCCATTTGATGCACTGCATCTATCTAGATCATTTTTCCACTGCTTAAAACAGTTTTTGAATTCACTGATTTTGATGCCTTTGGGTGCTTCTGCTGTTTTTTGTTTCACTCCTTCCACATAGTCAAAAGGTTCCCCTTTGAGGACTTTTTCATCCAGGGAAACGAAAAAAAAGTGTTCAAGGCTAGATCAAATGAATAGTGGGGGTGACGCACAGAGGTTATGCCGTTTTTGGTCAAAAACTGTTGAACACTCAGCACGGTTTGCGCAGATGCGCTCGTAAAGCACCCATCATGAAATGGGCAAACGCGTTGAAAGAGTCTTCAAAAAAAAATTCACTGAAGCTGAATGCAGCTTCTCACAACAACGCCAGCTACACTGATACAGATGGGTTCCTAGAACACTCGCCTAGCAGGGGAAGCCTGTACTATAAGGCGCTGACTTTCAGAAAATTATTCTGGTTTTTTTGGGTCCCCCCTCATAATGCCACTCTTTAGCTCTGCTAATCTTCCTTGTTCTGAAGTGTACTTATCTAAAATTAACACTGCTAGCTAGCTACTCCAGGTTTTCTGATGAGTGTTAGCATTGTATAACATTACCATCCCTTTGCTTTTTTTCATTGAATTCATTGTAATCTTTAGTCATGGTTTTCTAATCAAAGGATATTTAAACTATAGCTACTAACGTGAAGATCTTCAAAAAATTATGTGTATGTAAAAAGGGATATTCCTAGTCAAAATGTTGGTGTCATTGTTCTAATCTGTTACAAAAATATTTTTCTAACTCAACTGAGTCTCATTGGACAGGGCCTAGGAAGAGAATGTGTAATTTGTTTCCTATTTGTGGCCCTTCATTTCTTTAATATTATCCTGAGCTGGAATTGCCCATAACCAGCATTTTCGTTCTAGCTGTCCTTGTCCTGTACTTCCTCTTCTCCATCTTACCTTCTGCCAGTGTGTTTCCTATTATTTTTACTGTGGCAAAATTCATATATTGAATAGCATAAAATTTACTATCTTAACCATTTTTAGTGCACTGTTTATTGGACTTAAGTACATTCATATTGTTGTAAACCATTGCCACCAACCAATCTCCAGAATCTTTTTATCTTGCAAAACTGAGACTCTATACATTAAACAGTAACTCCCTACCATTTTACTTTCTGGTCTCCATTTTTTTACCATTCTTAAGTATGTCATGCGTGTGGCATTTCATGACTGGCTTTTTTCACTTAGCATTATTTCCTCAAGGTTCATCCATGTTGCGGTATATGTCAGAATTTCCCACCCTTTTAAGGCTGCATAATATCCCATTATATGTATGTACCACATATTGCTTATCCATTCATCTGTGGAGGGGCAGTTGGGTTGCTCCCATTTTAGTTATTGTGAGTAATGCTGCTGCGAACATGGGTGTGCAGATGTCTTTGAGACCCACTTTCAGTTCTGTTGGGTATATAACCAGAGGTGGAATTGCTGGATTATAAGAATTCTATTTTTATTTTTTGAGAAACCGCCATACTGTTTTCATTGTATTTTTGCATATTTTGTATGATTCTGGTTTATCTCCTCTCTTACAGTGTTAATTATATTTCTTTTTTTTTTTAAGATTTTATTTATTTATTTTTAGAGAGGGAAGGGAGGGAGAAAGAGAGAGAGAGAGAGAGAGAGAGAAACATCAGTGTGCGGTTGCTGGGGGCCGTGGCCTGCAACCCAGGCATGCGCCCTGACTGGGAATTGAACACTTTGGTTCGCAGCCCGTGCTCAATCCACTGAGCTATGCCAGCCAGGTAATTATATTTCTTTATAAAAAATTTAGTGGTTGCTTAGATTTTACAATATATGTTCTTAACTAATCTAAATTCATCTTTAAATAATACTATTACTGCTTCACTTGTAGGACCAATATTTTATAACAGTATTCTCAATTCCTTCTTCCCACCCTTTGTATATCACAGTCATTCATTTCACTTCTCCATATTATTGCTTTAAACAAATACTTACCTTTTAGATCCATTGGCCCTGGCCTGTGTGGTTCAGTTGGCTGGAGTGTTGTCCTGTAGCAAAAGAGTTACAGGTTCCATTCCTAAACAGGGCACATATTTGGGTTGGGACTTTGATCCCCTGTTCAGGCAGGTGTGATCCCTGGTCTAGTCATGTACTGGAGGCATCCAGTTGATGCTTTTCTCTTGCATCAATGTTTCTTTCTCTCCCTTCCTCTCTCTCTAAGAAAGCAATGACAAAAATGTCCTCGGGTAAGGATAAAAATTTAAGTAAAAGAATAATCTTACCTTCCTTTGTTCTTTCTCTAACACTCTTCCTTCCCTTTTTATGTAGATCCAAGTTTCTCACCTATTTTTATTCTTCTCCTTGAAGAACATATTTTAACATCTCTTTCAAGGCAGGTCAGCTGGCAGTGAATTCCCTCCATCTCTGCTTGAGAAAGTGTTTCTTCTTCAATTTTTTTTTTAATTCTTAGAAATGAACTTTCTTTTTTTTTAAGATTTTATTTATTTATCTTTTTTAGAGAGGGAAGGGAGAGAGAAAGAGAAACATCAATGTGCAGTTGCTAGGGGTCATGGTCTGCAAACCAGGCATGTACCCTGACTGGGAATCGAACCTGTGACACTTTGGTTTGCAGCTCGCGCTCAATCCACTGAACTGCGGCAGCCAGGGCTTCTTCTTCACTTTTGAAGGATAATTTTGCTGGGTATAGAATTAAATGTTGGTGGTTATTTTTTTTCAACATTAAATATTTCTACTCTTTTCTTCCTTATGTGCTTTTGACAAGCACTTCATTTTAATATTCAGGTAAGGTGATTTTATTTATTTCCTCTGACTTCAGAAATTTCTTTGTCTTTGGTTTGTAGTAGTTAGAATTTGATATCATTAGGTATGAATTTTGAAAATGTTCATGTTTTATGTTCTCCGAGTCTCGTAGGTCTGTGTTTGGTGTTTGTCATTAATTTTGGAAAATTCTTGGCCATTGTTACTTCAAATATTTTTTCTCCATTCCTTCTTTCCTTCTCCTGGTATTTCAATTGCATGTAGGTTACAATATTGTCCCACATTTTTGCATGTTCTGTATTTTGTTTGATTTTTTTTTCAGTCTTATTACCCTCTTTTTATTTCAGTTTGGTCATAAGTCTCTATGACCTTATCTTCAAGTTGACAGATTCTTTCTTCAGCCACGTCAAGTCTACTAATGAGTCCGTTGAAAGCATTCTTCTTTTCTGGTACTATGTTTTTTATTACTAGCATTTCCTTTTGATTTCTCCTTAGAACTCTGCCTGTCTGTTTACTCATATGTTCTTGTTTGTTACTCACTTCTTTCATTTGAGCCCTTAGCACATTACTAATAATTATTTCAAATTCCTTATCTGGTAATTCCAACATCTATGTCATATATTTTGTACTGGTGGTTATTTCGTTTCTTCAGCTTGTATTTGTTTTCCTTGCCTTTTGGCTTACCTTATAATTTCTTGTTGAAAGTTAGGAATCTTGTATCAGATAATGGGAATTGAGGATTTATGTTAATCTAGTTAGGAGTTGTGTTGTGTTTAATGTTTCTTTTTTTTTAAGATTTTATTTATTTATTTTTAGAGAGGGAAGGGAAGGAGAGAGAGAGAGAGAGAGAGAGAGAGAGAGAAACATCAATGTGCGGTTGCTGGGGGTCATGGCCTGCAACCCAGGCATGTACCCTGGCGGGGAATTGAACCTGCAACACTTTGGTTCGCAGTCTGCGCTCAATCCACTGAGCTACGCCAGCCAGGGCTAATGTTTCTTATAGCTGTAAGTACCAGAGACTTCAAATTCCCCTCATATACTTGGTTTCTTGGCCTTCATTCTTGTCTTTGGAACTTTCTTACATTCTATTCCTCAACGAAAGTGTTTCATGCTGTTCTTTTACCTGTAATCCACTCTCAGACCTGAGCCCCCGTTGTGTCATATTCAGGTGAAGAGGAGGAGGACCATTTTATAATCTCTGAGTGAGTCTCAGATTTTCAGTGGGCCTGCATCTCATGGCCATGACTTTTCACAAGTGTTTATCCAGTGTTACAGCTTCCCCCCCACTTCCTACTCTCTTTCCTACATACAGTGTTCCCCATCTATTTCCTTGAATCCTTGTCCCCTGTTGACTATGGGTTGTTGCATTTCTCCCCTCTTCCCTCATTGAAACAAGAAAGCTAGAAGTTGCAGCAGGTAGGACTTCGTTTCCTCCAGCTGGGATAAGGTTTCCGAGTTGTGCTCTAACAAAGTCTTTTCCTCTAGAAAAGAGGCCTTCATTGTGGAAGACCCTGGGCTTATTTCACAAGGTTCTCTTCCCCTCATCCTGCCTGAGAGAGGAGAGGACCTTTTTTGGATCCTCGTGCTGAAAACCTGGTGGATAGAGTTCCTAGAGGGGAAAGCCCACAAAAATATAAAGTCACCTTCTAAGACCATGACCCTCAGGAATTTCTTATTCTCATACTAGTTCCCACTCAACCTCCAGCAATTTATCAAAATTACCATTTAGGTGTCCCTACCAGTTTATGGGTCCGGTGCCTTTTGCTTAATATAAGCAGTTCTTGGTTGCTGTCTCTCTCCAGATGTTCCTGTCTCCAGATTTTGGGGTGTCTTTTTACCTTATAATCTCAGTTCTCTGATGAACCCAAGAAAAGTCATTCATTTTAAATTTGCCCATCTTTTTCTCGTTTTAAAAACATGCCAGGACTGAAACTGGACATCTCTCCTGCCTATACTTTTAATTTCTAAGATCTATAAAAGTTTTTTAAATAACGACTTGTTTTAGGGTTCATACTTTACCATCTTCTAAAGTTTTCTCCTATTTGCTTATTCTGTTCCCTTGATTATTTCATTACTTAGTTTTGTACCTCTCTTTTGTTGTGTTAATTACAGATCTGTTACCTTTCTGAATCTTTATTTCTGCTTGCCAATTATTGACCTCTGTAGAGTCTGTTCATAAAAGTTTGTCCAAAGGACTCTTTTTGGGGAAAGATGTTTTAAGGTATCAGGTCAAGGGTAAACCAGGATAATATGTGGCTTAGTATGATGGAAGGGTGGAGATAGTCCTTCACTTCATTACCTACACGTTCCACCATGTCTGTAATCTATGGAACGTGCCTGGTCTTGTTCTTATCTGCTCATTTGAAAACTGTTTTCTCTGCTAGATTTGGCTCTACAGTTTTTCTATTTTGTTTTTGCCAAACCATTTTCTATCATTTAAGAATTTCTCAACATTTTAATTTTAATGACAACATCTTTTCTTTATTAAAGTATTTTTTCTGTAATTATAAGAGATTTGGGTTGAAAAGAAGGTAGAAATGTATGTTCAGTCCAACTTGATCTGATCTCATTCACTTTTTTATTAAGTACAAGTCTTTATTTCTCATATCTTTTTCTTTTAAAAATTTTTTCAATTACTGTTGACATTCAGTATTATTTTATATTAGTTGCAGGTGTATAGCATAGTGGTTAGACATTTATATAATTTATAAAGTGATCCCCCTGATCAGTCTAATATCTACCTGACACCATAGATAGTAATTACAGTATTATCGGCTGTATTTCTTGTGCTGTACTGTACAATCCTGTGAGCACTTAGTAACTGACAATTCGTACTTCTTAATCCCTACATCTTTTTTCACCCAGCCATCCAGGCCCTCTTCTATCTCCCACTCATCAGGTTGTTCTCTGTATATATGAGTATTTCAGTTTTATTGTTCATTTAGTTTGCTCTTTATATTCCACATATAAGTGAAATTATATGCTGTTTGTCTTTCTGTGACTGATTGCATTCTTATTTATGGCTGAATAATATCCCATTGTTCAGGTGTACCACATTTTTATCCATTTATCTCTTGATAAACACCTAATGTTGCTTTTGTGTCTTGGCACTTGTAAATAATGCTGTGGTGAAGATAAGGATGTTTATGTCTTTTCAAATTAGTTTTGAAGTTCTTCAGATAAATACACAGAAGTGGATTGCTGGGTTCTTCTTTGTCTCTTGTTACAGCCTTTTTTAAAAAGTCTATTTTGTCTGATATAAGTAGTGCTCTCCTGGCTGTTTTTCTGTTTGTGTGTTTCCATTTTCATGAAATACCCTTTTCATGGAAGTAAGGCAGCCAAGAGATTAGGAGACTTCTTACAGACAGAATGAGGACTCAGGCTTATGTCAAAGCTGAGGGGTGAGTGTCCATCACCCCTTTTTTCTATAGTTCCCCAAGTCCTTTCCTGATGGCCCCCTCATGACTCTGCCTGTCTTAGGTTGTCCCTTCCTTGAGGAATCTTACCTGTCATTGGCTAACCAGTCCTGCCCAAGGCCAAGCAGGGTGAAGTAAAGGGGGCAGAGGCAGTGTTCCTGCTGGGAAGATAAGCTTTCTCTACTTAGTGGCTTATGGTCACAAGGTCTTTTATTTAGCCTTAGCCATGAAGGATTACAGCTTCTGAAATGAGGCAGGGCAGTTCCCAAAACATCTCCTAACCACCTATAGAGTTTTTACTTTTCTAGAGTTCTCTTTTGTTATTCAGATCTCTTTGTTGCAGTGTCATAGCCTTGCTTCATAGATTTTTTTATCCCTATGAGGATTTTAATACACTTTAAAAGTTTTCTTCTTTCTAAAGTCTCATATTTCTCTCAGCTGCTTTCTGCTATTAATTTTTAAGTATATTTCATTGATTACGCTATTACGGTTTTCCCAGTTTTTTGCCCTGCATCCCCCAGCCCTCTAGCGTTCCCGCCCCTTAGTTCATATCCATGGGTTGTACGTATAAGTTCTTTGACTTCTCTGTTTCCTATACCATTCTTAATCTCTCTCTGTCTATTTCATGCCTACCAATTATGCTTCTTATTCCCTGTACCTTTGCATCCCCGTTATTCCCCTCCCTCTCCCCCCTGAAAACCCTCCATGTGATCTCCACTTCTCTGGTTCTGTTCCTATTCTAGTTACTTGCTTAGTTTTTGTTTTTTTGTTTTTTAGATTCAGTTGTTGATAGTTGTGAGATTGTTGTCATTTTACTGTTCATAGGCTTTGATCCTCTTCTATTCCTTAGATAAGTTCCTTTAACATTTCATGTAATAAGGGCTTGGTGATAATGAGCTCCTTTAACTTGACCTTATATGGGAGGCACTTTATCTGCCCTTCCATTCTAAATGAGAACTTTGCTGGATAGAGTAATCTTGGGTGTAGGTCATTCCTTTCATGATTTTGAATACTTTTTTCCAGTTCTTTCTTGCCTGAAAGGTTTCTTTGAGAAATCAGCTGATTATCTTAAGGGAATTCCTTTGTGAGGGAACTGACTACTTTTCTCTTGCTGCTTTTAAGATTCTCTCCTTATCTTTAATCTTGGGTAATTTAATTAAGATCTGCCTTGGCTTGTTCCTCCTTGGGTCCAACTTCTTTGGGACTCTCTGGGCTTCTTGCACTTCCTGGAAGTCCATTTCCTTTGCCAGCTTGGGGAAGTTCTCCTTCATTATTTGTTCAAATAAATTTTCAATTTCTTGGTCTTACTCTTCTCCTTCTGGCACCCCTATAATTTGGATGTTGGAACGTTTGAAGTTGTCCCAGAGGTTCCTAAGCCTCTCCTCATTTTTTTGAATTCTTGTTTCTTCATTCTTTTCTGGTTGAATGTTTATCAGTGTTTTGAACTCTGCATTTGATAGGTTGATTAATCTCTTTGTTGCTTAGTTCTGTTTTTGGAGCTTTGATCTGTTCTTTCATTTGGGCCACATTTTTTTTTGTCTCTGTGTGCCTGTTATGTATTAGGGGTGGAACCTTAGGTATTCGCCAGGACAGAGCAACATGTGTCCTGTATTGTGTTGCTGTGTGGGGGTCTGGTGCCACTTGCTCTGCTCTCGGCGGGCTTTCAGTCACTTCCCCCACTACCCACATGTAAATTGGGCCCTTCTGGTGCTGATTCCCATGTGGGTGGGTTTGTGTACATTCTAGGACCCTGTGGGTCTCTCCAACAAACTCTCCTGTGAGGCTGGGAGTTTCTCCCCTCACTGCAACACCCATAGGTTTTAACAATTAAAGGTCTTGAGACTTTATTTCTCCTAGCTGGAAGCCTGGGTTTTGTGGTCTGTCTTGCTTCCCAGTTTTTTCATCTCTGTTTATCCAAACACAAATATGAGACCGCCCAGCCCCCCAGCCGCTGACTTGCTCGTCGGTTTCTCCAGCAGCCTCCTTGGTGTGAGTCTTCTACACCCTGGCTGCCCATCTCTGCCCCTCCTACCGGTCTGGATGAATGATTCTTCTTTAACTCCTTGGTTATTGGACTTCCATATACTTCAGTTTTTTTACAGTTCTGGTTATTTTTTGTTTTTAAATTTCTTGTTGTCCTTGTTTTGGTTGTGCAAGGAGGCAAAGTATATCTGCCTATGCCTCCATCTTGGTCTGAAGTCCTGGCCATTGTTTCTTTGCCTCTGCATTTAGGTGACTCTTCTTGTTTGTTTCTGCATATTAGATTGATCTGCTCTGAGTCCCTGTCTTTGTGGTGTGACCTTCTCTGGTAGGAGACCTGTGGGACTCAGTGGGGCAGTCTCCTTGATCTCCTGGGCTGGATGCTCTTGAGATGCCTTTTTATGCTGTTTATGTGGGTTCTCCATAATTGATGTTTGGTGGTTGTTGAGTCATTCTTTGGTGGGTCTTTCCTTCCCAGCTGGCTGACTGAGGGTCACACCACCCACCTCATCTTATATGGTGTTGTACAGGTGCTGCCAGTACAAAACCAAAGAACCCAGGAAACAAACCCACACCTGGAAAAATAACCCCTGCCTGCAACCATACTATCAGCAGTCAATGATGAAGTATTAATAAAGGTGTAAAGAGGTTGAGGCTATTATAAGAAAGGAAGAATGAATGTAAGATGACTAAGTGAAGGGAAAGTGATTTTGAGAGGATCGAGGGAGGAAACGTAATACAAGCGGGTAATAGAAACAAAGTGAAGAAAGAAAGAAAAGAAAATTTATATCATAAATTAAAAAAAAGAGGGAAGAAGGCAAAATAGAGTAAGAAAAGGGAAGAATATAGTATTAGGTTTAAACAAAAATTTTGAAAAAAGTATACTGAAAAAATAGGAACCAAATTGGAGGAAAAAATCCATCACAACAATATCAACAACAAAGAGCCAAGCTTAATGTAGGTGGGATGTGAATAAGAAGGAAAGAAGGGAAGGAGGGAGGGAGGAAAGGAAGGTTATAAGAAGTCTAGAGGACTGAAAAGTGATTTTGACAGGATAAAGGGAGAAGGAATACTAAGGGTGAGTAATGAAAACCAGGCTAAGACAGGAAAACATTAAAATTTAAAATGGAAAAAGAAAGGGCAGGAGGAAGGCCAAATATAGTAGGAGAGAGGAACAGTAAAATTTAAGATTTGAAGTACATAAATAGTGATCATCTAGAAATAAAGTTGAAGAAATACAACAACCGCCACCGTATCAACAGCCAAGGACAGTAAAGATTGATAAAGGTGGAGAGAGACCATGGGTATTTTAAGAATGGGAAAAAGAATGTGAGATGACTAATGACAAGAAAGATGGTTTCGAGAGGCTGGAGTGGGGAGAAATAGTAAGGATACGGAATAGTAACCAGTTGTAGCAAGAGAAAAAATAAAATTTAAAACAAAAAGAAGAAGGCTGAAGGTAAAATAGAGTGACAGAAGGGAGAAGCAACGTATGAGATTTGAAATAAACTAAAACATAAAAACTAATGATATAATAGGCACAAACTTGGAGGAGGAGAAATGAATGTTAAAAAGTTATGCAGGAGAGGAAATAACACAAATCATGAAGACTGTGGTGGAATTCATCTCAGTAGAATCCAGTATTTACCACTGTCTTCTCTTTCTGGATCTGCCTCTGGTAATGTCAGATGGTGTCCTAGTCTGGCTCTAGACAACCTATTCAAGACTACATGTGATCCACAGTCTGTGGCTGTCTCCTTCTGACTTGGCTGGACCCCACTGCTCTGACTTCCCGTCAGCCCAGGGCCCAGGAGTAGTTCATTTAGTGACCTGAGAGGACTGCAGGTACCTTCTGCATGTGCCTCCAGAGGAGGCCTCTGGTGTGATCCGGAGGGTGAGAACCTGTTGTCATCCCCTGGGGTGCTGTTCAGTCTTCAGGGAAGACAATGGGAGTGTTTCCTTGCCCACTCATCACACATCTTGGTTTGTCCCAGATTCTTTCCAGTAATGTATGCTTTCTGGGGAATTAGCTGTCTATTTCCTGTGAGGAGCCAATCCTCACAGGAAAAGGGGCAGCTCTTTCCTGCTTGGTGGCAGACAGCAGCCCTGTCTAAGCACTGAGATTGGGTAGGGCCCTGAACACCACTGTTGCACTTATCTCTGTTCTCTCTGCTCTGCTGGTTTTAGTGGATCAGGGCACGAGGAACAGTATGGCTTGCAGTGTCTGGTAAAGGGCTTTTTCTTGTTTTCCCTGTGGGTACGTACCCAGCTGGGGGCTTCTGAGCCTGGCCTCACTGATCTGCAGAGCCTATAATCCTGCAGGTGGGGTTGGGCTCACCCATCTGTGAGGGGACGTGCCCAGCTGCAGCAAATCTCAGGGGTTCTGCTCCTGTCTGTCCAGTCCCCAGCCCGCTGCTCTCTTGCTGGAGACTAAGGCCCAAACTCTCCACTCTGAAGTTTCCTGCTCACCAGGCATGCTGGGTCAGGTCCCACTGTCCCTTCAGTGTGACTGTATCCCCCCATGTTCTTTGTTTGCAGAGCCACTGTGTGCATGTGCACATGAGCCCTGGGTCCCTGCAGAGTCTCAAGGCTTGTCTCAGTTCCTCTTTTCAGAGAGTTTCTGTGCAGCCCCTATGCTGTAGCTCTGAGCCCTGGGGGACCTGTTCTCAACATGCTTCCCCTCCCCAAAAGTCTACCCCCTGCCCTCTGTCAGGGCTGGCCATAGCCTGTCAGAGCCTTCAACGGTTTTAGATAGTGTTCCTTTCAGGATCTCTCCCAGATGGTGCTGGGAAGAGTCCTGCAGTGGTACTATAACACAGGGTGGTGGCAGGGTGCTGTCACCACTCCTTCCAGTGTTTCTCAGCCTTAGGCAGGCCTGCTTCCGCCAGGATGTTTCTGCAGCCAGCACCCCCCAGCAGTCTCTGCCCCTGGAGCTCCCAGCTCCTGAACTAATCCATAACCACCTCAAATCTGTGCAACCAAAAGTAGCCTGCTGGGCAGTAGAGGTGGCTGTTGCTCTGCTAGGAGAGCCCCGACCACCCGCTCCCGAGTGTCCTACAGGAGGGCAGGCTCTTGCCCACTCATGCACACTGCTCGCACTCTTGTCCATGTACATACTCAGACATGCTTTTACTCACTCTCCATTGGATTTTCTAGTTGGTTGCCCTGTGGGTTAGCTGTGAGACTGGTCCAGGTCTAGGAGCAAGTGGACGGAGCTTCCAGCTACTTCAAAGCCTTCTCAGATCTCTTAAACAGCACATAGTTTTAGAATTAATTAGGTAGAGCCTTCTCATTGTCATCAATAAAGGTATCTTAATTTGCATGTAAATTTCAAAGAGATTCAGGATATTTGGGAATCATTTCATCCTAGATAAACATTTTGATTTCTCCTCCTAAAAGTTAAAAAATGTAGATCATAATACAGAAGATCAAAAGTAGGCGTCTAAAGCATTGTTTCCATCATATAAACTTAGAAGGAAAATAGCATTTATCTGTCAAGTCTTCAAATTCATATCACAGTTTCACAAAACTATTTGATTATAAGCTTTTAATAGCACATAACAATGAGATTTGTGCCATTTCAACAAGTGATTATTAATAAATATAGAATCCTTGTGATTTATTAACATGCTGATTTTTTTGTTTGTTTCAGAAAACCATGGATTTTAGAATTACAAATTTCAGCTATGCAGGAATTGTCTTTACAGTAACCCCTACTATTTTCGAGTGAGAGGGCATTCTTTCTCATAAGACATCCTAGTCTACTGTTGAATAGAACCTTATGCTTAAAAAAAAACAATTTCTTACTCTAAAATCTGTGTCTGTTTTCTAAAGCATCTTTCTCACCTTTACTATGAAACTTTATAATCTACAAAAATCTTACAATTTATAACACTAACTTGCATGTGGGGATAACGGGATGGGGACAGGCGGGGGCTGTAGCTATTTCTCTGTTAGTCTCCAAAAGCAGATTTTTATCTCTCAGACTGTGACTGTGTAATCCTAGATCACCACCAGTGTGTAGCATTATTCCTATACTTTAGTTTTTTGTGATTCGGTATTATATCTTAAATTTGGACATAGTGGTGAATCACATTAGTTTGCAAAAGGAGGAAAACATCTATATTCTCATGATTCTCACTTCTGAGCTTCTGTGAAATACGCCTGATCTACTGAGAGGTACCATTGGGAACAGCCACTGCACAGCCTTGAACTCATTGTAACTGCCACATATTTTTCCGTTGCTTTTTAGTGGTTGCTTTATGTGACAGATTACTCTCAGGAGCAAATAATCTACAGCTCCTCTCAAATTCTGTTAGTGTTTTTATTTTTAATAAAGCGCTATTATTAATAGCCTAGTGTAATTGTTGTTTCCCCATTGAATTTAATTGCTTCATTTGAATGTCTTTAATCTGAAAGAATGGTTGTTTTATTGGACTCTAGTCTTTCCATTTTGATTGCTTTTTTTTTTTTTTTTTTTAGCTATTTACAATAAGGGAAAATTAACTTCTCTATCAGAATTATGGACTAGGAACCAGTAGAGAAATTGAGGATGAATACTGAGATACTTGAACATTGATGCATATATTCTTATGATTATTTCAGACTAGGACAAGCACCTATAACAATTTTGATTGCCTTTCCAATGGCGGTTATAAAAATTGCCTCTATGGCCTACTGGTATTATGATGCCATTACCTTATAGATGGTATCTGAAATGCCGGGGTGCTCTCACTAAGTCTTTGTGTTTTTGTTTTTGTTTTTTTCCAAATCAGACTTAAAGTATAAGGTAATAAAAGAAGTAGAGAAGAAAGAATTACTGAAAAGTTGAAAAGTTGTGAACTGAGGTTTTACAATAATCTGATATGCCAGATCCTACTCTTCGGCAGGACAGCTGGTAATGCTCTTCAGCCTAGTCATTCCTGCCTCCACTCCCAGGAGCCTGGCCAGTGTTAGAAGTGTCTCCTGTAGCCACGGGGCAGTTCCCCTTTTGTCCAGGAATCCAGCGTGCAGGCTGGGCTCTGCTGGCTCCAACCATCGAGCGCTTCATTAGCTGTACCCAGGCACTGGCTAGATCATTAGTAGTGGGATGGAGTGCAAATCTAGACTCTTACTTGAATTCAAAACTAATAAAAAAGCTTGAAGGCATATCTTGTGAAATTGAGTGTTGACTGCATGTTAACTTTTACTCGAAAAAGCAAAGAAGTTGGCTGAAACTTAACACTAGAGGAAAAACAGTGTAAGATTAAATTGGAAGTTGAATTCATGTTTACCTGTACACACGCAAGCACCATTCTCACCCTTTTTGGCTAGTAAAAGTATTACTTTTACTTTATCCTAGAGTATTAAGGAGAGCTGCCTAGTTTTGTGTAGTTAAAAGTCTCTGTTTTCATGTCTTGTTTAGACATAAGTATTCTTGAGGAATTCAGCTTCAGGAGTTTTCTCCATGATGTAAATTTATATTTTTAAATCCTTCATATCTCCATAATTACATTTTTGTTCTTAAGTGTTTTCTTAGTTTTTGTTTATTCGGTCATTAAATGTATATTGAATGTGTAGTAGATATTCTTGCAAAGGAAACAAATGAATATAACAATTAAAGTAAAAATACATTAATGTTTCCTAAAATGACCAAAGCTTAGAAATGTTTTCAATATAATTTTTTATTGCCATGGTACTTCTTTGAAATAGTATTGATTATTGTAATATCTTAAAAGTATGTGGAGCTCACACTGCCGGTCATGTGGAGTAACTAGTACTGGATTAGCACTCCTCATGTAAACATCTAGCAAATTGGACAAAATATATGAAATAAAATTTTTAGACTTTTGAAAATATGCAGGACCATAATTCCTAAGAGAGTAGAAACAAATGAGATGAGCCCCACAGTTACCCTCAGCTTTCTGCCTGGAAGTTCTTTCTAGACTGCAAACTGGGAGAGGGGAGTGGACTCAATGACCTAAGGAGACAGAGATCAGAGTTCGGGGTAGAAAGGTAGTTAGAATGTGTGGGCAAGGCTACTGTAGAGATGGGAGACGTGCAGCGACACTCGAGAATGCATTGTATAGGGTTCCCCTTGAAGCTCTTCGTAAACACTAGGCTGCACATAAACAAGGCAGGATTCATAGTCAGAAAAGGACATTGACTAAGGAAAGAACAAGTACTGGAGAGCTGAAAAATTACTGGAACATTCACAGGGTTGAGATGTTTGCATTTTACCCATTCAGATTAGAGAAACCTTGTTCAACACCTCAGATGTTCAGTGGGGCCTGTAGACAGGCCCAGGCTGTAGGGTCATCCTAAAAGCCTAAGACAAACCTTCAAAGGAACAAACTGATCTGTCAGGTCGTCTGACAGAATAAAGTTCAGCACTCCACTAAGGGAGACGACAGAATCTGAGCAACCGACGTATCACACATAATGTCTAGCATATAATCCAAACTAGGAGACACGCAAAAACTTTACAAAGGGAAATTTGAACCATAACCTGGAGAAGTCGATTAGTAGAAAACACACCCAGAGATGGCAGGCATCATGAAATTAGCAGACAAAGGATATAAAACAGTTATTTTAAACATGTTCAAGGATATAAAGGAAAACATGAACCCAGTGAGGGAACAAATGGTATAGTTCAATAAAGAAATAGAAATATTAAAAAAGAATTAAATGGAAGTTCTAGTATGGAAAAAATCCAGTACCTGAAATAATAGTTTGGAAGAGGAGAAATTAGCCAGAAAAAAACTTGAGGAAACTTTGCTAACAAGTATAAATTTCTCTTTTCAGCTATATTGCCTAAAGGTTCACGTAAGTTAAGAATAATATAGTCACTGTTGTTGCAGCTCCACACAAGTATAACATTCTTATCAGATAGCTCTGTATGAGGAGGATGCAGTCAGTTTTCAACAATTAATATAAGTGCAGTATAGGGTAGCAAAATAAACTCTGATTAGTACACATGTGAGATATCATATGACCTTTGTTTGGGTTATTTCTAGCTCAGTGTGTCTCATTAGTGTGGTGTAGATGCCAAGAAGCTATTTTAATCTTTGATTATAATGACAAAAATCAGTAGCATCCTTATGTATGTTTTGGCCACTTCATTTTAAGAGTTTATGGATAGTTTTTGAAACTATGTAAGTAGAATAAATATCTAGAGAGATTTTATCAACAGAAGAGATCTACCCTCAAATACTTTAAAGTAGTCTTCAGCAATTCATTCATAAGGAGCTCCTACCCTTTGGGACAGCATGGATGGAACTAGAAAGCATTAGGTGAAACAAAATAAGCCAGGCAGTGAAAGACAAATACCATATGATCTCACCTTTAACAGGAACCTAAACAACAAAACAAAGAAACAAGCAAAATATAACCAAAGACACTGAAATAGCGAACAGGCTAACGGTGACCAGAGGGGAGAGGGGAGGGAATTTCAAGGCAGAAGGGGAAGGGTTTGCAGGAACAAGTATAAAGGACACATGGACAAAAACTAGAGGGGGTGGAAATGGGAGGAAGGTGGGGAGTGCTGGGGGGGTGGGCTGGGATGGGAGTAAAAGGCAGAAAACTGTACTTGAACAATAATTTAAAAAAATTTTTAAACATGGTATTTAAAAAGTATTGAAACTCTGTTTATATCTATGGACCTTTTTAAAAAATACTTTATTTTGAAACAATTTTAAGATTACAGAAGTGTCACAAAAAATAATAGTGCAGAGAATTCCTGTAGTATAATACTCTTCACCAATCATCATAACTGTGATACAGTAAGCAGAACTAATGGGCATCATTAAACTGTAAACTCCAGGCTTCGTTCTGATTCAACCAGTGTTTCCGCGAATGTCCTTCTTCTGCTCTGGGATCTGGGTTTGGACCCCACATTGTGTTCAGTCGTCACGTCTCCCAGTTCACTGCAGCCTGTACCTGTTCCTCCTCGTTAGTCATGGCCTGGACACTTTCGGTCAGGTGTTTGGTGTAGTGTTCGCACTTCGCACTTGTCTAGTGTTTTCTCTCGATTGCAGTAAGGCTATGGACTTCTTCTTCTTCTTTTTCTTTTTTTTTTTTTTTTAACAAATACTACAGAATTATGCCATTTTCAACACATTTGGATCAAGGGCACATGATATTAATATGTCTTATTATTTGGTAATATCAACTTGATTATGCAATTAAGTGATATCTTCCAGATTTCTTCATTAAAAAGTTAAGATTTTTCTCTTTGTAATTAATAGATATTTTAGGAGATACACCTTGAGGCTATGCAGATATTTTGTTTTTGTTAAACTTTTAGTATGAAGCTTTTTAACTGCTCAGCTTTTATTATGGAACAATTAGGTAGTTGATCATTTTTGTTACTGTTGCTAGGAACTAATCAGATAGTTAGTCGGTTTATGCAGAGACGGATGCTTCCATCTCCCCCCAGTGATAGTAAGCCTGATCGCCAGCCTTCTGGAACTTGTTGAGGAGGCATGTAGGGAGTTTCATATTTTAGTATATAGTTTTAATCCTCTTCTTGATCACCTCTAAGCCCAGAACCTCTCTTAGTTTCTTCTGAGTGTAAACCTCCCATCTCCAAGGGCGAAGTGGAGGTTAATAGCCACTTCACCCTTGGAGTCCACTATTATAACTTTACAACGACGCAGTCTGGAAGACAACACCGTAACTACACCTTCCCTGTCTCCTGCAGTGCTGCCAGCTCCTCAAGCTCAGTTGGTCTGAGCCTCATCATTCTGTTTCTAGAGCAGGCATGTCAAAAGCATTTTCACTGGGGGCCACATCAGCCTTGTGGTTGCCTTCAAAGGGCTGAATGTAATTTCAGGACTGTATAAATGTAACTACTCCTTCACAGTTAAGCGAGAGCTCAGCACTGCCACCAGGTAGAAACAAGGTGCCGGGCCAGATGTAACAAGGTGGGGGGCCAGATTCGGCTCGAGGGCCTTGTGCTTGCCCCCTGTGCTCTGGAGGTACTTAGATTTACTCTGCTCCGGTAATGGATTTGCTTTTCTTCTCTCCACATCTTTCATATATTTTTGGTTGGGATTACAGATATCTTTTAGTTTCGTCTAAAAATGGAGTCTGTGTTACTATTTCTTGTCCTGTGTGTTGTTTTGGGGCGTTTACAAAGTAGTAGGCTCAGAATGTGTTTGTCTCTCTGTCATCAGACAGAAGCCAAAGTAGCCTTTAAGATGATCAGGCACCGTATCGCAGGCTTTCAAACTTTGGTTCAGCATTTTCACTTCTAGGAAAACATCTTACAGAAATATTTACACATGTGCACAAAGGCATATGTATAGGAAGGTTTACTTGGAAACATTGCCTGTAACAACCTAAATACATAATAGAAACAGCTTAAATGTAAGTAACAATAAGGGAATATTACAGAGTAGTATGTGGCAATTCAGAATAATGAGGTTTGTGTATACACACTGATATGGGAAGTTCTTAAAAACATGACATACAGCAGTTTGTAAAGCAACGTGCTTGTTGTAATTCCATTTTCATATTCATGCGTACATATAAGTGTATCACTGAAAAGGAAAATATCTGGAAGAATGTACACCAAATGTTTAACAATGGTAGTTTAGAGAAGACGGAAAGTAGAACTTTAATCATCTTACTTTATATACTTCTGTTTTGCAAAAGTTAATTTTGTAAAGTTTTTTATAACATTTGGATTTTTAAGTAAAAATGGGAAATAGACTGCTTACAGAAGTAGCTGGGCGGTGCTGGGATGAGGTTGTGGGGCAGCGGCCCGTCCGGAGGAGCGCTCCACCAGACCCCGCCCCTGAGCCACGGAGTCCGGGGTCGCCCCGACAGGGTGCAGTGTGAGGGTGAATCGGTTTCACGATCAAGTAAGAATGAGAAATGCTAAGTTAACAAACTGAGTATGTTTTTTCTTCTATAGAATTGCCAGGAGTCTTTTAACATGCTAATAAGCATGGCAAATCTCCACAAGCTCCTGAATAGGATTGCTCTCTTTTTATGGTATACTTGTTAACATCTGCCAAATGAAATGCTTTTCAGAACTGTACTTTTGTTCACATGGCTATTATGTTTAGAGCAGTAAGCACTATATAAATATGACTCAGCTCTTTCTGAACAGTAAGTTCTGAATAAAGCTGCTGCGAGTGTTCCTGGTAATTACCAGTTTAGTAAATTGTTTCACATAAGGCATGGGCGGGCTGGAGAGGGAGAGACATTTCCCCAAAACACTTTCTTATCTTTTGAAGGAATTCAGAAGATTTTGAAAGAAATTTAAAAACTGATCTATTTTCAAAGAAAGATTATAATAAAGGAACACAATTAGGCTTTCAGAAGAAAACTTAAATGTGCCTACTCACAGCTCACTTGGCTGGTGCAAATGGGTGTCAGATTAAGATAATTGGCTCCACGTAACCAGTGGCAGCATGCCCAGCACAGAAATTAATGATCTCTACCTAGAAGCTGCTCTATAAGTGCATAGATGTATTGGTTAAACTCATGATTATAAAATACCAGAAGTGGCACTTGATAAGTCACAAGTCTAATGTATTGTTAAAACTGGAGCCACCAACCACAGTGTAGCTGGATTTTGAAAGTGATTTCTCAGAAAAATGAAGACCAGCTTTGACAGCTGGCTCAAGTGCATAGCTGGAAGAGAAGCAGTCCCTCTCCAGGCTCTGGCACAGGTGCCTTCACTAGCCCTGCCAAGAGCCTGTTGAGGTCGTGAGGTTTCTGTGCAAGTGCCAGTAAGATGCTCCTGCCAGGCATTTGAGCAGCAGGTCAAAGCTTACAGTATTTTTTATTTTGTTAAGAGTTTGAAAGTGTAGTACCTTTTCTCAAACAGATTTCCAGATTGCCTTTGACTTGAGTCAGAATTACATTGTGTTTATTGCTTTAAACATAACAGCGGTGTGAACATGGGTACAGAAGCCCAAAACTCCGTTTTTGCTCAGCAATGAGGCAAACCTAGAGCACAGCACATCCTGGAACTAAGACCAGAGAGCTGGATGGGATCGACCAGTCTGTAGAGGACCTTCAACCCTGTGCAGGGCTGTTTAAGCTTTATTCTGTAGGTAGTTTTAGGGTGTGATGTGATAAGATCTTTTGTTTTCAGAGTTCAGGCGTGAACTCTGGTGGCAGAAGGGAAAGAAACCAGTATAACTGACTCTAATCAGACACCTTTAAGTGTGTGTGTGTGTGTGTGTGTGTGTGTGTGTGTGTGTGTACACGCTTAAGACTTTTACTACAAAGACTTTTACAACAAAGACTTTTACTACATTTGGCCTAGAGATCTGTATAATTCACTTATGCTTTGGGCCCATTGATGACTAACTGGCATTTGTGAAATCTTTGAGTAATTTCTGGACATTTAATTTTGTGGAGGCTTCAGATACATTGATTTATTTTTTTTAAACTCAGGTATTTTGAGCAACAGATTTGTCCTGGGTCTGTAACTATTACTATTTTACACTAGAAAAAAATAATGATTTTACATACCATAAAATTCACTCATTGTAAGAGAATACAGTTGAGTGCTTTTTTAGTGGATTTATAGAGCTATGTAATCGTAATCACATTATAGACACAAAACATCGCCACGTCCACCGGTTCCCTCAAGTCTGTCCGCAGTCAGCACCTGCTTCTCCCTGTAACCGGTGATTTTCTTCCTGTGTCTATAAAATTGTCTTTTGAAGTCATTTTACATAGAATGGAAAACTTTAATATGTAGTCTTTGTGACTGGCTTCCTTCATTTCGGGTGATGTTTTTTAAGTCATCCACATTGTGGCATATGTCGGTATTTTGTATCTTTTTGATTGCTGAAATGCAGTACATACGGACATACAGACATACCTAGTCTTGTTTACCCAGTTCCCAGCTGACGGATTGTTTCTGGTCTTTGACCATTATGAGTCATGGTGCTGTGAAGGTTCGTGTGGACGTTTGTTTCCATTCCTCTCGTGTAGATTCCTAGGAGTAGAATTTCTGGGTCATTTGCTAAGTTATGTTAACTTTTTAAGAAACTATCTGTAAAGCTCTGTTTATGGATGACATTATCTTGTATGTAGAAAATCCATGAATAAACTACTAACTGGTAAATGAGTTCATCAAGAATCAATATCAGTATATAAAAATCACTTGTACTTCTGTATATTTGCAGTGAACAAACTGAGACTGAAGTTTAGAAAATTTCATTTATAATAGCATGAAAAGAATAAAATACCTAAGGTTAAAGTTAACAAAAGAAGTGCCAATCTTATGCTCAGAAAAGTAAAGCGTTGTTTTAAAGACACTAAAAATTTGAATAAGAAATGGAGACCACTCACATCCATCAGCTGGGAGAACCAGTGCCTCCCGCCGGCAGCCCAGTGCCCGCGTCAGTGCTGACACTGGGTGCTGTGCGCCTGTGTGTGGCTGCAGCCACTTGAGGGGGCGTGTTGTGAGGTCTTACTGTGGTTCAGTTCACATTTTCCTGATGACTGATGATGCTGAGCATACTGTCATATCTTTATTAGTTATTTGTATATTTTCTTTGGTGAAATGACTGTTTAAGTCTTTTGCCCATTTTTTTAATTGACTTACTTGTCTTACTGATTTATAACAGTTCATTATATATTCTGGTTCTGAATATATAGTCTGAATTATATATTCAAGTTCTTCATCAGATACATGATTTGGAAATGCTTTCTACCAATCTGTGGCTTTTCTTGTCAATTACTTAGTTGTGTTTTTCTTTAAGTTTTTATTTTGAATAGAACTCAGTTTATCTTTTTTTTCTTTTATGTCATGTGCATTTGCTGTCATGTGTAAGAACATTGTTCTAACCCAAGGCACAAAGACTTTCTTCAGTATGCCCATTAAGTCTGTACACCATTTTCAGTTAATTTTTACATACTATGTTAAGTGAGGACCCAAGTTCATTGTTTTGCATATAGATACATAGTTGTGCCAGCACCAGTTGTTGAAAAGACTGTTCTTCCCACATTGAAATGTCTTGACACTTTGGCCAAAAACCAGTTGACCATAAACATAGGGGTTTATTTCTGGACTTATAATTCTCTTCCATTGATCTGTATGCCTGTTCATAAGCCAGTAGTAGACAGTCTTGACTACTGGAGCTTTATAGTAAGTTTTGAAATTGGGTAATGCAAGTCCTCCAGCCTTTTTCTTCTTTTTCAGAATTGTTGCAGCTGTTCTAGGTCTTTTGTATTTCTATTAAAACTTAGGAGCAGCTTGTCATCTTAGTAACATTGTCTTCTAATCTGTGAGCATTTATTTATTTATTCTTTTATTTTAATTGTTGTTCAAGTACAGTTTTTATTTATTTAGATCTTTTCATTTAGACCTTGATGTACATGTTCTTCGATTTCTTTCACAGTGTGTTGTAGTTTTCAGGGTATGTATCTTATACTACTTTTATCAAATTTATTCCTAAGTATTTTATTCTTTTTTGATGCTATTGTAAATGTAGTTGTTTTCTTAATTTTATTTTTGGATTGGTTATCCGTAATATACAGAAATAGAGTTGATTTTTGTGTGTTCAGGATGGGACAAAAGTAGGTTTGCAGTTGTGAGTACATGACTTAGATTATTGTGTTATTCCTATATTATCATTTATTAATTATTGTGTCATTTTACATATGAACAACTGTAAACCTACTTCTGCACCATCCTGTAGTGGCCTTGTATCATATGACTTTGCTAAGCTTATTTGTTTTAGACACTTTTTGCTGTAGATTCATTAGGGTTTTCTATGCAGATAATTAATTATATCATCTACAAATAAGAACAGTGCTACTTCTTTCTTTCTCGCGTTTATCACTTTTTCTTGCCTTCTTGCACTGGCTAGGAAGTCCAGCACAGTGCTTAGTGTAAGAAACAAGAGCTGACATCCATGTCTTGTTTCTAACCTTAGGGAAAAAGCATTTAATCTTTCACCACTAAGTATAATGTTCACTGTAGATTTTTTTTTACTTCTATTCATATTTATTTTATTGACAGTTTTTAATCATAAATGGGTAGGTATTTGATTTTTGCCAAGTACTTTTTCTGCATCTGTTGAGGTGACCAGTAGTTGTTTTTTATTTCAGAAAGAGCTGTGAAGGATTAGTAATATTTATTCTTTTAAATACATAAAGTATTTATGTATTTAAATACATAAATACCAGTGAAGCCATCTGGGCTTCGACTTTTCTTTGTGGGAAGATTTTATTTACTAACTAAATTTCTCTGTATGTTATAATTCTGTTGAGAGTTGGGTTTCTTCTTGAGTAGGATTGGTATTTTTGTCTTTCTGATAAATTTTCTATTTTTTTCTACATAGATTTATTGATGTAAATTTGTTTATAATATTTCCTTTTAGTTTTTAAATATAGGGTCAGTAGTACTGCCTTTTCTTTGATTCTTGATTTTTATAATTTATGTCTTCTCAATTTTTTCAGTCTCATAATCATTTTTTAATAACTTGGCTGAAATTTAATTTTTTTAGCTTTACTGAGACATGCTGGCAAATAAATGGTAATATATTAGGTTGGCAAAAAAGTCTGTATGGTTTTTTTCCATAAAATAAGACACATTTTTTCATTTTCATCAATAGCTTTATTGATGTGGGTATTTTGAGTGTATCAGCTCTCTCTGCATACTATAACATTGATTGTTCTCAATTGATGTCTCAATTTGATCACTGTCAACTTCAATTGATCTACCTGATGATAGAGCATCATCCAGCACGAAACTGCACAAACCACTTTTGACACCTTCAGTCAGTCGCAGCACCTTCTCCACACACAGCACAAATCTTTTCGGGTTTTTTTGTATTTCAGCTGTGTTTTTACTTTTCTTAAAATAATAAGCATGATACACCAAAATGTTGTGCATTTTCTTTCATCTTCAATATTAAAATGGCTACATAAAAATTAACCAATTTTGGTAAATTTTTTTCAAATGCACACTGAAGACAGCTGTCACAATACAGTCTAAAGAATTGTTTCAAAAGTTAAAGACAATTAAGTGCTACTAGAGCCAGTGTATAGAAAAACTGAATGAACTTTTAGGGCAGCCCAATATTTAAAATGTGTAGGTAGCATGATGATATGATGTTTGTGTGCATCGTGAAAAGGTTCCTACAGTGAATTAATCAGCAGTCCTTTACTTCACAATTACCTTTGTGTGTGTGTGTGCGTGTGTGCACACACGTGCATGTGTGAACATTTAAGAGATACACTCTTTAGTAAGGTGTGAGCTTAGGTTATTCATGTGAGATTTTTCTTATGATGAAGATATTTAAATTTCCCTCTAAACATAGATTTAAGTACATCTCATAATTTTTAATATGTTGTATTTTCATTTTCATTCCGTTAAAAATATTTTAAAGTTTTTTTCTTGTGATTTCTTCTTTGAACTTGGGCTATTTAGGAGTGGATTGTTTGATTTCTAAATATTTGGGATCCCAGATTCCTTTGAATTCAAGTATTTTGGGGCTCTGTTGATAGATACATGAGCATTTATAATTGTTGTATTCAAAGAAGAAATACATAATTCAGTGATAGTAGTTGGAGATACTAATATCCCACTCTCAAAAACTGATAAAATAATTAAAGAAAGTTAGAGTACCAATGACTTGAACAACTGTATCAGCCAACTTAACCTACCTGGCTTTATAGAATCTCCACCTAACAATTACAGACACACTTATTATGCATAAGGTGGGGCAACAGTGGGTTTACAGTTGTTCCTGTGGGAAATAATACAATAGTTAATAAATAATACCAGAACAGACTCTGTGTTTCATGTACACCTGTAAACTTGCCTTTTTCCCACCCTGTGTGGGACCATCTCCAGGATAGACCATATGGTGGGACACAGAACAAGTCTCAGTAAATTTAAAAAGACTGAAACCATACAAAGTGTGTTTCTGACCAAACAGAATTAAATGAGATATTCAGCAGGCTTGTTCTTTGTCCAGGGGCTTGCTTTCCCTTGCTGTAAAAGCGGCAAGTCCCTCAGGTCCAGGGTTCTTCTGCAACAACCTGGGGTGTGTGCGGGCACCTGTCCTGGGACCTTGCATGCTTTCCATGGGACTTGGGGGTCATGGGGAACTAATGAAAGCAAACAAGAGGTACTGGCTGCTGCCATTGCCCCAACTAACAAAGTTCGTGTTTGATGCAAGACTTGTGCCCTTGCCAGCATCCATGGGACAGTAATAACTGTGTTGTTAACTCATATGGTAAAATCTGAGACCCTGTGTAGTTCCTGGCCATTTGCTTTAGTTTTATTAACACATTTTAATATTCTGTGCACTTGCCACCAAGATTGCCACTTGAACTAACAATGCTTCACATCAAATGAGTCCCCTCTGGTGGCGGCGGCAGCAAAGCCACTGGTTTCCAGGGCCTGCCTTACCCTGCTTGCAGACCACCCAACAGAGCTAGGGGGCTAGGCGCAGCCCCAGGCAAAAATGCCACAGACTTGCTATCTTTTCCTAAGTAGAATAGTTTTCATGTGAATGCCTCAGTTGGTTGTATGCCTTTGGGCAGTTCCAAGTTTTTGACATTTTTTTTATATAGCTTTATAGTTGCCAAAACGGGAAGAGGATTTGTTGACTTCCTCAAATCAATCTACATCATCATGCTGTTAATCCTGGTGTTACTTAACTGCCTGTTTGGTTCTCTGGGATCACATCAGATTGTTTCCCTTACCTGTGCAGCCAGACGTGAGCCAGAACAGCAGCAGGTGACCCCGTCTGGGGGTAGGGGGTATTGAACACGAGCTCTGCAGCGGGCATGGACTTTTGCTGTGGCTATGTAGGAGTCAGTTACAGTGATCCAGCATTATTTATACTCTTACTTCATTTATAACTGATAAAGTACATTTGCAGAGCAAATGTTGATATAGCATCATTATGTAAATATCATCTGTGTATACCTTGTATCAGCTAAAAAGATTCAAATATTGCCTTGTGTAGTGGTATTCTAAAAACATTGACCCCACTGCACTAACGTCGTTCCTGAATTTTCTTCCACTTAGTAATTTGATAAATATACAGAGGAATGGTGAGTGATTCCCAGATAAAACAGATTCAGATTTTATCCTCAGGTGGCCTGTAAGTTAGTGTAAGTGATGCAACATGAACAGGAAAACTGTAAGTGGGAAATGTGGGGTGGCATTAAAGAATCACAGGTGTGTGCAGCAGAAGTGCAGTGAGCTAATTGAATTTCTCTGAGGAATTCTTGCAGTTATTGCCCAGTATGTACTTCCGTCACCTCGTCCTCCCTCCTTACGGTCCTTTCCTAGTTGCCTTTTTATACTTAATATTCTTGTGTTTGTCACCCACTTAGGCTTGTCATGGTGATAACATTTGCTTCCACATGCACAGTTCTTAATGATACTCGTCTCGTTCACACCAGCCTGCAACGTGGTAGGGAGGCTAAGTGCCTGGTCCAATGTTACTTTATTGGGAAGTGGCTGAGTCCAGTTTTGAACATAATGTCTTTGTACTCGAAATCGTGGTCTAGTACTCCCTTGCTTTACAAGCTCCCTCTCTTCTCCAGCCAGCGAGTAGTTGGAAAAAATTTAGTTTGGTGAGTTGGGTCAGACCTGGAGGCAGCATACTGTGTTTCTAGGCAGGCACAGAAATGAGGCAGCAAAGCAGGACTCTCCAGGCCACTCCAAACCATTTCTCTGACGGTTTTAGTGACTTTACAAACATCAGAGATCCACATTTTCAGTTGCTTCCCGTACATTTCTCTTGTGGATGTCAGGTCTTTACTTTAGACGCAGCATGTTCAAACCAGATTCACCACCTCTCCATCAGTTTGCTGTCTCCTTCCCCGTTAATGACGCCACTCACCACCCACTCGCCCGTGCTGGAGCGGGTGGTCCCGCACTGCCTTTCACCCCTCACCCCCATTCCTGGTCCTGTCAGTGCGCAGTTTGTAGGGGCAGACTGACACAGCGTGTGGGAAGGAGCTCCGAACGCCCTGAGTGAGGCTGTTCATGTCCTTTGAGGCAGCACATCTGCCAAAGGGATGAGAATGAGGCCTTGGTAGCCATGCAGACTGGACACTTGTGTCAGTGAAGTATGGATTTGTATCTGAACTATGACTCCACAGGCTTACATTTTGATAGCACTCCGCACTCTTAAAAGCACTTCCTCAGGAGGAAAAGGACCAAGTGAGTGAGAGGAACTGGTTTGCCCCAGGTGGCATTAATCAGTAAGTAGTACAGGCAGGAGGACTAGAACTCCTGTTGGCTAAATCCAGAGGCCTCTTAAACTAAAAACCAAGTCTTTACCACTTAGTATGGGTGACCTAAGCTGAGTGAGTAAGCCCTTTAAATGTCAGTCTCTGCATGTAAGGTAGAGATACATGAGAGCATTGTACGTATTTCTGGAGTTGTTAAGAATCGGATGAGTTTACATGAAGATCTGCAGTGCTGTGCAGAAAACGTTCAGTAAATGGTGGCTATTGAAATACCCTTTCCCCTTCTTCACGTATCTAGAGACTTTAGGTTGCTCCTCCTCTGCCTTTTCCCTTAGAGAATTTATTCTTTCTGGCGTATTTATTTAGACTGACTCACTTAAGAGTTTCTTGCAGTTCAGAGACATTTCCAAGGGATTGCTGCTGTACCATTTCATTGAAAACTAGGCAGAAAATTTTCATGTTCTCCTCTTTTTCTGTTCTACTGATTTCCCCATTAAGGTTATAACACAGTTCTAATGAACTACTCTAGTTCAAAATTCTAAGGTTAAATTTGTGCTTTCTGGACCCAAGGTGAAGGAGATTTTAGGTTAATATCAGGAATAAACTTATAAAATCAGGATTGTCTGTGGGACTGCCTTAGGAGGTAAAAGCGTCGGCCACGACTGCAGGTGCACAGAGCTGGGACTTTGCACTGCTCCGCCAGCCCGTCCCTTGTGACATGCGCTGGTGAGAACTGTGACGTACGATAAGCTGCCTGTGCATTGTATGTTTGTGGCTTTGGAATGTTTGATTCACAATTTTATACTGTTGTAGTTAATCGATAGCAAATAAGATAGCAAATGAACTATAACTTAGCAAAGTGATGAAGGTTGTCAAACTTCCCTGGATACAGAGGATACAAAATTCCCAGGATGCAACACAGACAGCAGAAGTTAACATGTTAGACTACCATTGAAAATGCGGCTCTGGAATCCCTGCAGAGCTGAGGACACACAAAGTTCTCAGTGAGACCACGGCGCCTGGGGCCTCTGAGGAGTATAACCGAGCGTGTGCACACTACACACACTGCTCCATGGTTTGGTGAAGTAGAAAATACTGAGGTTTTATCACACACGAGACTCACATGCAGAGTTCAATAGGTGCTGCACGCTGCTTTCAGGACTAAAGAACAGGACTTGGGCACTGCTGTGTCCCGTGAGATGTTGTGCTCCAGCTTTCACCCTCCCTGTCCTTGCCCACAGCCATCCTAGTGACCAGAAAGTCTGCCTGCTCAGCAGCGATGTGCCTTGAACAGTGCCCGTTAGTTTTCAGTAGTCCCCCTGGCCTGCATGTTAGCCTTCAGTTTAATGGCCTTTTTTATGTTCATTCATTTTATTTTATTTCCCATCGTGGTTTTGTTTATTTCTTTTTTGTTTTTTGTTCTTTCTGTTCTCTTTTTTAAAACCGTCGTGGTTTTCCCTTCATATTCCCCAATGTTTGCACATGACAAGATGTTGCCATCCCAACATTACCTCCCACCTCACTGACCAGTGCCACTACTGACCATCTAGCACCAGCCACAGCGGGACCACTGCCTTCAGCTCCTCGGGATGTCGTGGCCTCCCTGGTCTCTACCCGCTTCATCAAATTGACGTGGCGGACACCTGCGTCAGATCCTCATGGAGACAATCTCACCTACTCTGTCTTCTATACCAAGGAGGGGGTTGCTAGGTAAGTGCCCATTTGTCTGAAGCCCATTGGCTCTGTCTTGGTCCACCCAGCCCAGTCACGCTCACCCTAGCTCTGTGATCACCAAGATGCGTCTTTCCTGATTGTAGGTCACTAGAAATAAATCCCCAAACAGACTGAAGTTTAGTAGTCTTTCCTGCCTTTCTGGACGGACTTGGAGAGAGGATAGGTAGAGCTGTTTAGGTTGAAGTATTAAAATGTATCCAGGACTACCCTTTGTTCACAAGATTCAGTTAGCACAGTCTGATGAAATAAAGCTTATCTAGAAGTTTCAAATTCTAAAAATTAAGTAGACTTAAGTCACTAATCCAATCTGAAATGACTGTTTGCACCCTTGTGTGTATGTGGGCTGCTGAATTTCATGGCGTTTCCTTAATGACACAGGAGAAATTACAGATTAATTTTCCTAAAATGACATTTTCAGTAAATTCCTTTCTATCGCACCCTTTCCGGGACCTCACATTGCCTTTCCATTGCTTACAGGTTATCCAGAATCCCCGGGCTCCTGTCCTCCACAGGCAGCTGTGCTCTGTCTGTCCACCCTTTCGTTCCTTACCCCCCAGCGGAACTCACTTTCTAATGGCGGTGGTCTGCTTCTTAGCACCGTGTAGCCTTTTTCCCAGTCTCGTCTCTTCACTCACGTCCCCCTTTCCCTTTTCTCAGCTAAAGCCAAATTCAGCTCACCCTCTCGGCCCTGGCGGAGCCCCGTGATCCCTCCTAAAGCTTCCTCTGCCCTTTCCAGTACCTGCAGCATTTCTCTTAGATGTGTATGTGCACCACCCATATTGTGACACTCATGGGTCACTTAACACATGATCTTAAATTGCCATAAGTTGATACTTTTGTATTTTTTATGTGCGTTTTTGTTTTCCCAACCTGATTATAAACTCCTTGGGAGGAACCATGCCATATGCTAACTCTGTGTTCCTACCATTGCTGAGTGGGTTCCCTTGTGCTATTACTTCACCCCAGAAAAAGAAAATGAAAAAAAAAAAGAAAGTTAAAATGTCTGTTTTGCTTGGGCCTTAACTCGTGAACTAAAGCTTGCATTTTTCTACTGGAGTGCTGGCATTTGATATATATTGTCTCAAATCCCAGACTGATGAGTTCAACAACTGCAGGAGCCTTGATGAAGTGAAGACTCCTTGGTTTAGCGCTCTGAAGAAGTCCGTGTCGTGATTGAGCCAGACAGATGGAGGTGCATGTAGGGCGATGTTTGTCCGAACACTGCGCTGGATTGTTTTGGAATTACAAGATGTGGAAACATAGTTCTTGACACAAAAAGTCAAGACATTACTATCAAACAGCTTCTGTTAAAAAGTCTCCACTCAGCTTTCAAATCTCATTACAAATTTCGTGGAATTTCACTGGAGAAAGAAAGCATTTGGCATTCCTCAGAATAGCAAGCTCTTGTTCACGGCCACGCCCTGTCCCTGCTTTGTGCGCTTCCTTCACAAATAACCGTGCCTGGTCCTGTCTGTCTCCCTCGGGTGACGCCTCTCCAGGCTCTACGCGCCCACTCAGCTTAGCCTCTCAGTCACTCTCACGCTGTGCTGTCCGGGACCACCTTGTTCCCAAGCCAGTTACTAGGTTTTCAGGAAACCCTGCGAGCCTGACGGCATGGCGGGCGTGTCTGCAGTGACAAGGGCTGCACACCAGAGCCAGCGTGAAACGTTTGTTCAAGTACCACTGCGGTCACTCCACCCCGTTTTATTTCTCTGCGTTTCTTCTGCAACGTGGAGCATTCTGAAGTTTTCTCATTTTTACTGACTTGTTTACTGTGTCTGTCTTGTTCGGTAGAGTACTACCAGCACCCAGAACAGGGCCTGGCCTGTGGTAGCACTAAATGAATATTCGTTAAGAGAATAAATTAATTTCAGTCAATGAAGAAATAGCAATTATTCAGGAAATTATGTTGAAATAATTCCATTAGGTGAAAAGAACGAACGTTCTCTCTCTCCGCCCAGGCCAGGCGGCTCGGCTGCGTGTCCCGTGCCCAGTCGGGGACTGCACAGGAGGCAGTCCATCCGTGTCTCCCTCGCACATCGGTGTTTCTCTCTCTCTGCCTCTCCCCCTTCCCCTCTCTCTAAAAAATCAAAAACATATCCTCAGGTGAGGATTTTTTTTAAAGTTCTATCTCTCTTATATTATGTATAACAAATTACAGATGGATCAAAAGATATTTTTAAAATGTTTTATAAAAAGAAAAGCTATTTTTATTGTTATATAGCATAGTAAAATTCCATGTGATAAAACATAAAGTCAAACTGCCAAGTCATGAGGTGGGAAAATGTATAATATTTATAAAAGATTGTATTGATGTTCAGTCTGTAGAAAGAGCTCCAACAATCCTAAGTAAAAGACAGATATCCCAAGAGGCAAATAGTATGAGGAGATGATTCATAGAAGTTAGTAAAAAGTGCATTAAAGTTAAAAAACAGTTTCCACTATTACTACCAATCTTAGAAATTCAAAATAATCTCTTAGCATGTTTCATATATAAGTCTGGCAAAAATTTTAAGTGGATAATATCCAGTGTTTGGCAAGTTAAATTCTGGGAAGAAATTTGCTCTAGGTTCTTGATGGAGGTGTAAGTTAGACTAGCCTTTGCAGAAGGTGATTTGGCAGTTTTTTCCTACCTTCTTGGTGCATATACCCTTCGATCTAACAGTTACACTTTCAGGTGTCCTGTAGGTATACAGATATACATAGGGCTCTCATATAAAATGTTTATTGTAGCATTTTCTAATGAAACAGAAACAGTCTTCTGGTAGAGGAATAGGTACATGATTAGTATGTTATGTATGAAGTATGATGCAGGCACTGTTAAGTGACTTATATCTATATATTTTGATGTGTGTATAAATCCCTACAGCTGTGATTGTCCCCTGCCTCCCAGGAGACATTTAGCAGTGTCCAGAGACATTTTTGGTTATCATAACAGATAGGAGGAGATGCTTACTGGCATCTAGTGAGTGGAAGCCAGAGATGCTAGTAACCGTCCTACAGTGTATATAGGACAGCCCCTTACAACAAAGAATTCTCCTGCCCCCAGTCTTGGTGGTGCTGAGGCCAAGAGAGCCTGGCTCTAAGAGATCTGGCGAGATACAGGCCCATAATACAGGCTACAGTTAGGTCTCAGGGTAGGACCAGGTGTTAAGGAGCAAGAACAGCTCAAACTTTTAACTATATATACTTTTGTTTTTAATGAAAATCTGTCACATTACAGAACTTTAGATGCATCCTAGATTTGAAATAAGCAGGATGATTAATAAATGAAGTTGGAATTGAGAAAAATATGAAAGGTAAATTGGCAGGGGATGTAGTATAAAGGAAAAGAGGGTGCAAGGAGGGTCCAATTTAATTTGTATGTGTGTGGCATTGGAAGGGTGGGGAACCAGGAAAACTAGTCTAACTGGCCCAGCATTTTTGGTAGGAATTAGATATTACAATAGAGTGGGATTTTTGAGCAAAATGTTGGCATACCAGTAAGAATTTGGGCATAATCAGTTAAGAAGGGACCATTTTAAACTTCTGAGCAAGTGCGCACTGTGATTTTGTTAAACAGGTTTTACGAGTGTTACTTTGCGAGTGCCACACAAGATTAAAGGGGAGAAGAAATGGAGTTAGGGAAATGAACCAGGTAGTGGTTTTGTTCATCTTGGCGTGTGGTAGGCATGGCCTCAATGAAGATAAAAGCAGTGGCTTGCAGTGGACAGGATAAATACGTGAAATACTTCAAAGGAAGATGCTTGGAGGAGACTAGACTATAATATGTTCTGTCACTTCATTACTTTATGATTTCTGAATAGAAGTGGTGAAGGAGTAGAAAGGACAGAAGTAAAAAGACTATATCCTGGTTACTTGTTTTATGAAGAAAATTTATTTAACTGTTACAAGCTTCAATTTTCTCATCAAAACGAGAGTAAGTTTACTTCCGATTTATAAGCTGACTTCCTGCCTTTGAAAACTCAACCACCAGGTGGCGCTGTGTGTCTTGGTCAAAGAGCTACCAAAATTCTATTGGGTTCCTGAGTTTCAAAAGGTCCTTGCTCCACCTTTTCAACTATGAAATGTCCACCTTTTATTTTCAGTGCCTTTAATGTAGACAGCAATGCCTTTGTGATATTAGCTACAAAGGGGAGAACACAAAGAAAGTTATTCCAGAAATGAATAGCATTTTAGAGACGGACATCTGTTAGTCTAGTCCAGGAGTTGGCACACTGTGAACCCTGGGCCATATCACACTTGTGATTTTTATGACCCAGGAGCTAAGGGCAGTTTTTACATGTTTGAATGGTTACATTGTAATAGGATATATAAATAACTACATAATATTTTCCACTTTACCTCTTGGCCTATAAATATTTAAGAAACATGTGGCCCTTAAAGAAAAAGTTTGCCGTCCTGATCTCACTTTCTTCACTTACTACATGAACGAACTGAGACCCAAAAAGCCTTAGGGACTTGCCCAGGGTCCCTTGGAAAGCTCGTAGTATCGCCAAAGCCCAAACTGGAGCTCCTAACTTAGCGCCCCACGCTGTCTTCAAACCAAGTGTACCTTTTTCTTTCTGTTTGACTCTTGGCAGACACACTCTAATCTAAGGCCCACTGTAACCTCACACATTTATGAGCATTGTCCTTTATAACTCACCCTGGATCTGTCTTGCCCTGAAGTTTTTTTGCTAGACTAACCCTTGGTTCTGCGGCCTCAGACCAGGCTAATATTAGAAGCCTTTTTAGGTGCTGAGTATTTAATCTTAGAGACATAGAACTGTTGCTGACTTTTTTTTTATTTTAAAGCTTCTATTGAAACTTATTTTATTTTAGATCCTTTCACTCATTTCTCCCCTTTCAAATAGAACAAACCGAAGATGCATGTGGTTTCTTTTTTTAAGATATATATTTGTTTTTAATATCAACTTGCTAGCTTTGCTTTTTATTTTTTTAAAGATTTTATTTATTTATTTTTTAGAGAGGGAAGGGAGGGGGGGAGAGAGAGAGAACCATCAGTGTGTGGTTGCTGGGGGCCTTGGCCTGCAACCCAGGCATGTACCCTGACTGGGAATCCAACCTGCGACACTTTGGTTCGCAGCCTGCGCTCAATCCACTGAGCTACGCCAGCCAGGGCTGCACATGGTTTTTGTTATTGTTTTTGTTTTTGTTTTTTTTTTACAGGATTTATGTATCGGAAGGCAAATTTCCATTCCTCAGTCAGCACACAGTTGTGATGTTTCTGCTGTGTGTGAGCATTCTGCTGAGTGCTTCTGTAGAATGTAAACACACGTGAGACACCCTTTCACTTCAATTTATAGTAAAATAGCACTCTCGTCTTTCCACAGGGAGCTTGTTTAGACTTTCAAGCACAGAGTGAGCAAAAGGGACCTAGCCTGTACTCTCAGGCGAAGCTTTTAGTTTAGGGCAGGGATTTCCAACCACTGTGCCGTAAGAACATGTACAACATGCAGTGCCTGCCTGCTTAGTCAGGGGCATTGACTTCTTTTCTCTTAGACTGTCAAGTCAGAAAATGACAACAGCCAATCGAGTAGCCATTCAGTGTGAATGGATAAAAATGACACATTTTTTTGTCAGGTTGGCAAAAAATCTAATTTTTTTTGGTGTGCTGCAGAATTTTAGTAATTATTTTATGTGTGCTGTGAGATGAACAGGGTTGGAAATAGCTGGTTTAGTGAGAGAGAAAATACCACACTTCCTTTCATACCACAGTCATTGTGTCAGAAACCTCAGATGTAAGAAGTCAGTTGCTGTCCTCCTTCCAAATCTTGTGAATTAGAGGTTTAGCTGGAGAGAAAATAGTGTCTAAATATCCAAATGTCTCTCTGAGCAGTAACTTTTGTTACCATAATACTCTTTTCCAATGCACCTGATTATAGGGAAAAAAAAAACACCTTTATAAATACAGTGTGGGTACTGTTTGTCTCTTTTTTTAATTAAAAGAAGGCAGGTTAAAGAACTACAGAAAGCTATTGAAAAACACTTCCGTCTCTAAAATGCAGATGTTCATAGACAGTAAGACAGACTAGTTACGTAGAACTAAAATTTTAATCAGTAATTTCAGGGGAAAATTATCAATATTTTAAAGTTAGAGTTATAATTCAATAGATTAGATAATTTCAAATAATTTCTTCTACAGAGTAGTTTGGAGCCTTTTTATTATTACTCTCTTGAGATACATACAGATCTTACTTCACATGATTGGCAGTTTTTAAAGGCTAGTCCTTTGTCTGATACAAGTAAATTCCTTCACATTGTTTGTTGAAAGCTCCTAGGTAGTGCAATCTGGTTTTTGCTCTAGTGAGTACAGTAGGGTGAGCACAATTGTAGACCCGGGCGTGGGCACAGAGACCCCCCAAGATTGAGCCTAGACGCTACTTTCCCTAAAGACCCTGGAAAATTGCTTTTGTATTTTCATCTCATGATGCTGGACTGCTAGATTCATTTGTACTGTTTGTGATAAGATTTGTCAAATACTTCAAAGCATTTTGAAAAATGATTCAAAAAGTTTTCTTTTAAAAAAATAATAATAAAAATCAGTGTCATGATTAACTTACTTTATAGATTAGGTTACTTTTAGCTTTCATTGAATTTTTACTGTTTCCTTCCCAATTTCATAACTTCCCAAAGTCATAATCTCTAGTTGTCCTTTTATTGAGAGTCTGTTATCCAAAATACGCACAGCATCCCTTGATGTTTCCTGTGAAAACCGAGTCACACCTATAACCACCTTCTGTTTGTCTCCCTGAGAGTCACCCCTTAAAAGTCAGTAAGTTCTGAAGCCTACACAGTTGATGACCAGCTGCCCCATTGAAATGGCAGTGGGAAGACTCAGTCTGTGTCTTCTATGCAAAGAAGTTGTGATCATATAACCAGTGATATTTAAACAAGAACATCAGTAAGTTATCAGACATGCGTGGCATTGCTCTTCGCAGGTTCTCTGTTCTTCTGTGCACTGTTTCATCCTCAAAAGTTTCCTTTTTTGAGAGTTAATTTGATATACATTGATAAGATTTTGATGTGGTATGGTATATAGGTATTGCAGTGAAAATGAAACTACATGTTTTAGAAATACTCCTAATCAATGCTGTTTCTTTCCAAATCCCTCTTTGTCTAAAGGGAACGTGTTGAGAATACCAGTCGCCCAGGAGAAATGCAAGTAACCATTCAAAATCTAATGCCAGAGACGGTGTACATCTTCAGAGTGACGGCTCAGAATAAGCATGGCTCCGGGGAGAGCTCAGCTCCTCTCCACGTGGAAACGCAGCCCGAGGGTAAGTCTCCCCTCGTCTCTCAACTGCCCCCCCTGCAGGTCGGCCTGCCTTGCCTGCAGCCTCGTACACCACAGCAGCGCAAAATGTAACACTGTCTTACTTTTAGAGATTTTATGAATTGGTTATGAGAGATAAAATTAATTCGCATCAAATAGTAGCAAATAGTATAAGACAATTCTCAAATTGAATATATAATTCCATTCTCAAATTTTACTGATGCTTTAAGACCTACTTCAGCTGCCTTCTAGAGTCTTTCTTCTGATCTTGGCTAACTAATATTGTATCTCTACAATTCTAAGATACATTATCACTTTCTTCCTTAAATTGTGATTAGGAACATATCTCATTTATTTTATGGCAAAGACAGTCATCGTCATCTTTGCATTTCCCAGTGTCTGATGCCCTGCACAGGAAGTAGGTGTGTAGTGTTTGTTACCCCCAGGCTTATCCTGGTCTTTACACCAGCATCTCTCTGTGGCTTTACTTTGGGCCTGTAGTCTTTTGTGTCAAATACTGTTACTTCCAATTACGTCTCTTAAGATTTTCTGCAACTGAAGTGAGTATCAGGTTGGTTTATTTTATAAATGTTTTTGTATGTCTTAAATTTGGTTGCAGACAATAGGCCTGAAATTGTAAGAAGCAATCAAATCATTTTTAATGCTTTTCCCATGAGGCTTTCTTCCCCACTTTCACCTTATAATAGCACAAGCCACTGTTTGTCATCGCAGCCTTCTCCAGTTTTCTTTTACTGTTGAGCTTCCAGTAACAAAGGTTTTGCTTCAGCTGTGGCTGACATACCTGCGAGATGTCTGTAGAAGCGACTAACCAGGGAGCCAAACAGATTTTGTAAATTTACCACTGAAACTGTAGAAGTAATTCAAAGACTTTCCATGGACTGATGGGTGGAATAAGTAAAGACCAGAAGCTGTGGAACTTCACTTCCTAATGCTGGAGCAGATAATTAAGTCACCAAATGTTTACTGAGTATCCCCCATAGCAAGCACTGCACAGGGTATTGGAGATGCAGGGAATGCACAAGGTAGGACTTCTCGTCGTAAAGAGTGAGCAGTTGAGACGGGAGGCTGTCGATCATGCCAGTGATGCAGCGTAAGGATCAGGAATCAGACCCCGCAAAGAACAAGAGAGCCATCAGAGAGTCAGCGGGCCGATTCAAGGAAAGAATGAGCTCTCATTGCAGGGAAAGGATGTGGAGTTTCCACCGCTACTGTGTTCCGATAAGAGCAGAGACAGTCTGTTAGGTTTCAAGTTCAGTTCTCCTCCATTAACTCTCGTGTACAGGTGTCATTTATGACACATACTGGGATGCAAAATAAGGAACAATTACTGTAAAAGCGAGGCATCCGAGGGCAGGCTCCTAGGAAGAGATGAGAATTGGCCTGGAAACATTTGACTTAGATGAAGCATTCTTGGGGAGGGAAACAGTATGACCCAAATTCCCAAAATAGGATCAAACTGCATGCAAGGTGAGTCACGATGGAAATAAAGGAAAAGACCACTGAGTTGGATTCAGTGCAAGAGTTCCACCCCCACAGCTGTGAACTTCTGAAAATATTTGTGTGTCTGTACATAGTCACATTTTCCTTGGGGAAGAGCCTGTGGCTTTTTTTTATCATTTCAGAGCTTATGGCTGAAACTGTTGAGAACCACTGGGCTAGAAGGGTCATTGTCAATGTGAAGATGAAAGAAAAAAGTGTGAGGGGCAGTAGATTTTTTGAGTGCCTGCTGTGTGTGCCAGTCACTGATGTAAAGATGGGTCAAGATGTGGAGATGAGTAAGACTTCTGTCCACAAGAAGCTTACAGTGTGATGCCAGAGACAGGTAAACTGACAGGAGTGCGATATGCTGTCACCATGAGGACAGTAGGTGGCACAGTCATTTGTTCGGGAGTTTGATTGGAAGAAAATCATCAGTGAGACGACAGGTGGACTGCAGCGGATTCTGCAGAGGGCGTGTGTGGGGGCTGCAGCTGCCGGCGTGTGCTCTGCAGAGACAGAGGGAAGGCGGCAGGGGGTGGGGGAGCAGTGGGGGAGCAGGGGGCTGGGGAGCAGCGTGCACTGCACCGCAGGCCCCGGGGCCATGCGGAGGTGCAGTGTTGCCGTCAGCCTTGGAAAATATGTTACATGTTTAGCTTTACAAATCAACTTCAGTTGTTTTCCACTATTATGCCACTGTACAGCTAAAATGAAAGAATTGGTTAGCACCTTTTTTAGGATCATATTGGCCTATGTTTAGGTTAGCCAATGAATGTATTAAAAGTGATTTCATGGGAATTGGGGAACGGTTTTGTTTTCTTTCCCCTTTATTGTGTTAGAGGAAAGTTCTCCATATCAGCGGAAGTGTGACGAATCCCACCTGTCAGGATGCACAAAATATGCTCTTAGTGAGTAACATGACTCAGGACTAAAAAGTAAACCACTGTCAAGAATAACCATAATCAGGTATCTCTACTTTGGTAGCAAAACTAATTTTAAGCTATAGTGCTATTATTTAAGAAAGCCAGTTTGTTTTTTTATTTTGTTAGAGTTTTTTTTCCTTCCTTAAATCTAATGGGCGTCTGTTACAGAACCACTAGCACCAGAGAAGTTGTTTTCAAATAGAGGATCCAGCAAAGTGTTGGTCTAGGCAGCCACCCAGGATTTGTGTAGAAACGGAGGCTGGGACCCTTCAGTCAGACAAAAAGAATGTAGTTAGAAGGTGTAAAGGTGTGTGAGACACTGTGGGGACCAGAGCTGAGCAGCACTCACTCCCCCAGTTGCTGAGTCTCCTGGGCACACACGTCCTGGGAGGGGGTCGCAGTAACCTCCTAACTGGTCTTGGGTCCGTGTTGTAGAATCAGAAAGTGCTCAGTTCCTGGCTCTGCCACCCACTACACCCACTAACTTCCCATCACTTGGGAATGGTTCTTAACCTCTCAACCTCATCTGTGAATGGGGATGATAATAGTATCCACCTCATTGCGTTAGTGCAAAGATTAAATAGATGTAACTTAAATATATGTAAAGCACTCAATGCTGGACTGACTATAAACATTCAATAAAAGGTAGCTGTTTTAAAAATTATTCTTTCATTGTGTCTTGTTCCCTTACTGTTTTTTTTTCATGCATGTGCTCACGTACCCTTTCTAAACACATACCCAATTGTGCCGTGTTTCTGCTCATAATTTTTCAACCACTGTCTGAGATAACGCAGATGCCGCGGAAGGGCATTCCAGGCCCTTCCTTGTCCAGCTCTCATCATCTTCTTCAGTGTTCTTTGTCCCGCACCTTCTCCGTTACAGCCTGAACCACAGGGCACTCTTCTCACATAGTACTCCTCATCTGCTGGAATAGTTTTCCCCTTAGAATCAAAAAAACCATTCATTTTTCTTGTTCCGCAGAAATCATCACTAATCTTTCTCCTTCCTACTCACACCCTCCCAAAGCAGGATTGTCTGCTCTCTTTCTTTTTTTTTATCCTCACCCAGGGACGTGTTTATTGATTTTAGGGAGAGAGGGAGGGGTGGGAGGAGAGAAAGATCAAAGTGAGAAAGAAACTTTGATCAGTTGCCTTCTGTGTGCATCCTGACCAGGGATGGAACCCTCAACCTCTGGGTGCACAAGATGACACCCAGCCAACTGAGCCACCCATCTAGGGCTGTTCCTTCCTGTTTTGGTTACATTGCTGCTTAACTGTTAGTACTTACAGCATTATTTGTAACTATTTTATACATATATATATATATATACACACACACACAAATATATGTATATCTCTGACTTCCCTCTAGACTGAGTTCTTCGTGGACAAGGACTCTGTCCATCCCCCAACCCCACTTGCCTCACAGGCTCCCCCTTCGTGACGATGGCTTCGACGTGCTGCTGTTCCACTGCCCAGCTAGCAGTTTATAAACCGTAGGAGGAGTTCTCTGGTGTTCATTTTTTTCTTTTAATAAACTTGAGATGCTTCACGGATAAAATTTGGTTTTAAGTAATAACAAGAGAAATTTGTTTATTATCCTAAAACCACTTCAGTCATATCAATTATTTTTTGTAGTTTTTTAATCATTTTTAAAAAGTGGCCATGATGACATTGTTGCTGAGAATGGTTATTGGGGAATGCAGTAAGTTTTGTTTATATCTTGCCATTTTGAAATCTTCTTTCTAGTTCAGCTGCCTGGCCCAGCTCCCAACGTCCGAGCGTATGCGGCTTCCCCTACCTCCATCACTGTCACCTGGGACACACCGCTGTCTGGCAATGGGGAGATTCAGAATTACAAACTGTACTACATGGAAAAAGGGACTGACAAGGAACAGGTATGAGATAAAATCATTTTTTTCTTTTTAATTTATTTTTTAATTATAGTTGACATGCATTATTATGTTAGTTTCAGGCATATAACATAGTGATTACACATTTATGTACCTTATGAAGTGATCGTCCCAGTGAGCCTAGGACCCATCTGACACCGTACATGACTTTATAAAGCCAGTTTTCAACCCACAGATGAGAATAGTAGAGTTGAGCTGTATTTCCAAAACTCAGTGCTTGTTAGTCTAGAAATCTGAGGGAAGGGCAATGGTACAGGAAGTGAAAAGTGGACAGATTCTATTTCTTTGTGCCAAGGTTTATTCTGTAGTTTTTACCAGAAAGGGTAACTAAACACCAAGTACTAGTTCTCAGTAAATTGCCAGTGTTTATGATTAATCTGCTTCAAATGTTAAATAACATTCTGTATAAAGATTACAAATCTGTATTCTGTCTAATATAGAATTTGTGTAGCTAATTCTTTTTGTAGCTTTTTTGTTTGTGAGTTGTGTATATATGTAAATTGTTTTTATTTTTTTCAAGGATGTTGATGTTTCAAGTCACTCCCATACCATTAATGGGTTGAAAAAATACACCGAGTATAGTTTCCGAGTGGTGGCCTACAATAAACATGGTCCTGGGGTCTCCACACAAGATGTCGCTGTTCAGACATTGTCAGATGGTGAGTCTTTCTTCCTCTGGAACAACATACTGTGCCCGGGGCCCCTGGTGGCTCAGCAGTGAGGTCACGGGCTTTAATGTCAAGAAGATCCTGTTCAAATCCCAGAAACCTTTTTTTGTAGTGCAACTTTGGTCAAGTCATTTAACATGTCTGAGTCACTTAGCAAGTTTCTTGAATGTAAAAATGTGAATAACACTAAGTGCATTGGGTTGCTGTGAAGATTTAGTGCAAGATCATAGAACACGGCAGTGCCAGGTACCAAATAGCTTCTCGGTGTTGTTTTCAGGAGAGGCTTTTGTATAAGTAAATGGTACAGCTTGTTGGTTACACAAACTGTTCAAGGGCTGTGGGAAGGCTAGCTTTGCTCTACTTAGCAGTCATGTTTGCATGCCGAACAGGTCTTTTTAACTCCTTGGTGTTTTAGGACAGTTTCATTTCCTCACCTGTGACTGAGTTTCTAGGCTAAGCTACGTGTATGCACGTACCCATTACCTGCAGCAGGGTTTTTCAGACTATGGGTGGCCAGAGAGGTCAAGCAGATCAAGACCAGCGCCTAAAAATAGGCACCTTATTTTTTGGACCATAAGACGCACCTAGGTTTTAGAGGAGGAAAACGGGAAAAAATTTTGAAGCAAAAAATGTGGTAAAATATTTAATAACATAAATAACATACTATTTCGCCAATGTAAAGGTAAAGCTATGTTCTGACTGTAAGACGCACCCCCATTTTCCTCCCAAATTTGGGGGGAAAGTGCATCTTATAGTCTGAAAAATATGGTATTTTTAGAATAGAACAGAAAATAACAGTTTATTATTCTTAGTAAGTGTGTGTATTGTTTACTGAAATTCACCTAAATTCAATGTGTTTAAAAATATCTTTTTAAAAAAAATACGTATCTGTGTAAACATGCGTGCTTCAGAAGCTATAGTTTGCCTCCTTGAAGCAAATAGTAAAATGTAACATCCGCAACCACAGAGCTGCTGACATCGGTGAGTCCCGCCTGACACCAGCCCTTGAGAAAGACACGATGCCTACTGCACCCGTGCTGGGTCCCTGTGGACAATGTTTAACTTGACTCTGTCGTGATGGAACAACTATAGATGTATCTGACTGGGGGAAATAATGCAAAAAACAAAAATAAGATAAACTTGCCTGGGTTTTTAAAAAGTATTAGTCTCATGAAAGAAAAAAGGTTAAAACTCATTCTGGAATCTAGATTAAAGAGAGTAAAGACACATGAAATAATATAAAATAGGTGTGATCTTTTACTGGTTCCTGGATCTGGGAGTAAAAATAAATAAACAAAGGACACTGTTGATCCATTTACTTAATGTTAAATATGTATAGTATTAGATGTGCTATTAGGTATATTAGACAGATAATATTTTGTGTTCAGATTAAATTTTCTGAAAGCGGTCGTGGCATTACCATTGTGCTGGAGACCGCCCCGGTCGTAGGAGACGTGTGCTGCAGTGCTGAGGAGTGGGTGTCGTGGCGCCCAGCGTCCCAGGACGCCTCAGACAGTCTGCAGACAGATACACGGGGGTGTGTGGACATAGTGAGAGGAGCAGAGCAGGCGTAGCAGAACATTAACATTTGTTGAATTCAGGAAAACAGTATGTGATGTTCATTGTATTATCCTTGCAGTTGTGTTCTGTGTGACATTTTCAGCATGAATTGAGTAAAATAAATATAAACTATGGTTTGGTTAGCCAGCCACATCAGCCCATTGCTCAAGACTTTTAAAAGTCGAGGGACTTGGAAATGCGCATGTGAGTCGGTTTTACCTGCACTGAGTGGGTCTGCATGTCCACCCTCGTCCTGTCGGGACTGAGCATGTCTGAGCACGGCAGTGAAGGTCAGCCCTCGGGAGCAGGGCAGACTTTGGTTCCTGCCTTAGCTGACCCAAATACCGTGGGCAAGAGATTTGGACATCATCCATCTTGTGGGAATAATCATGGAAACCCCTGTGTGGGACTGTTGTGAGAATTAAGTCCCTCACGTGTAAGAGGTGCAGCAAATGTTAGCGATGATGATGATGATGATGATGACGACGACGATGATGACAGCAACAGCAGCCATGTGGGTGCCTCTGCAGCTTAGTCAAGGTTCTTAGCAGGGAGGTGATTGGAGCCATTCATGGAGTGGGTGGCTAAGTCCTACTCCAGACCCTTTGAGGGTTGAGGCCTGCCACACTGTGTACAAGATACAACATCGAGCAAGAAGTAGTCTCTGTCTTCCAGAAGCCTGTAGCACAGTGGGCATTTAGTTATATACCTGGCCACCAAGTGTCCGAAAAAGGGCAAGAGAGGAAACTAATCAGGATCACTTAGATTCTCTTTGCTTGCTTTAGTTACTACAAAGAGGAGCGCTGGAGGGTGTGTGAACCGTCAACTTTGAGGTGCCCCTGTCACATGTTCTAACATGTGAGGAGCTAGAGTGATGCAGCTGGTTGAGCAACAGTCCCACACCTCTCACATCTACACGCGTGTTCCCTGCTGTTCAGTTGTCTTGAGGGTCCAGGTGGTCACTTCACTGAAGCATCTCTTCGCTTTACATGGGAAGTGCCCCTAAAACCACTTGTGGAACTCCTCTAGAAAGCCACACTCACAGATTTATGTACATCACATTCTGGGTTCATCCTTGACCAGCTTTACTCACTTGCCATATTCATTAGACTTGTTTCCAGAAAATCTGTGGCTCTTCCCTAAAATAATGCTTGCTATCACCTAGGATAATCAAAAGACTATGGTGAAGGTTCAGAATGTATCTGGGTTCTAGAAAAGTTTATAATCAGTCACATCCTTGAAATAAGTGTCTTGACTCCCAAAGGTACAACCTGACTTGGGTGTGGGTGCACATGTATGACGGTGTCTCGATTTTTAAATGAGTCAGACATAACCACACCTGATCCACACACTGCTGTCATCACAGTGGTGCTGACAGCTGCGTTTTGACCCTCGGGTAGCGCGATCAGCAGTTGAAATGTGCATTTGTGTCAAGTCCACCCAAGAAGAGTCAAATGATAGATGATTGAAAAAAATTATTTGTTGTTTTTTTTTTTTGGCCTGTCCAGTTCCCAGTGCTGCTCCTCAGAATCTGTCCTTGGAAGTAAGAAATTCAAAGGTAAAACTTTATTACTGTAGTTCATTTTTAGTGCTGTGTTAGTGTAAGACTCAGAAGGGCTTACGGGGGCGGGGGTGGGGAGTCTATACCAAAACACTCATTATCAGAAGTAAAGTGACCTGGCTGTTATAGCTGAGCTTAGAAGTCAACTTTAGTTTACTCTGTTTAAACTTTACTGCCTTTTTCTGATGCCAAAATTACGTCAGCCTCTGTCTAAATCTAAATATGAGGTCTGTCCAAAAAAGTCCAGCCATTGTAATGTAAAGAGAATGGTTTGCACAACATTGATGTAACCTGGCAGTTGAGGAGAGTGGACTGGAATGCACATGTGTGAACAATGATGATTTCACTGCACTAGGCAGTGGGGGTGGTAGATGCCCTTGACCAAACATGTCTACTGTGTGACCATCGCATTTAAAATGACTGAGCAAGTAGGGGAATGAATCTGCATCAAATTTTGTATTAAGCTTGAACGTTCCTTCATGGGAACTATTAGGATGATTCAAAAGGCCACACACAGCTGTGGACAACTGGTGATTAGCAACTTCATCACAACAATGTGCCTCCTTCATGCTTCATGTCCTGGGCAAAACATCAAATTGCCCAGGTGACTCAAACCTGCTACAGCCCAGATGTGGCACTCTGCGACTTCTGGCTTTTCCCAAAACTAAAACCACCTTTGAAAGGGAAGAGATTTCAGATCATCAGTGAGATTCAGGAAAATACGACAGGGCAGCTGATGGCAATTGGGAGAACTGTGTGAGGTCCCAAGGTGCCTACTTTGAAGGGGACTGAGGTGTCATTGTCCTATGTACAGTGTTTGTTGTATCTTGTATCTTCTCAGTAAATGTCTCTATTTTTCATAGTGCATGGCTGGATACCTTCTGGACAGACCTCGTGTATTTGCTACTGTTATGTAAATCATTACATTCTAGAGCTTAACAGTTCAGAACCTTGGTGATTAGGTAGAAAGAAGTAAGTCATTTATGACACCATAGTCCCATAGTCCTATGAGATGAGCCCAGTGCATGTCTGATGGTTGCTGATGCTGAAACAATCCCTCCTAGTCATGTTCGCTGTGCACTCAAGGCATGTATACCTCTTAAAAGGCCAGAGCCCCTTCTGGGCTGCGTAGACATCTGAGATGTTTGGTCCTTTCAGAAAGTACTGTTGGACTCCTTTTCCTTAAAAAAAAAACCAACTATTAATTCATGATCCCCCTTTGGAAGAGTTAGACAGAAATTATTTCATTTCAGCTACCCTGCAATTGAGATAAGAAGAGGAACCTTACCCCTATCAACAGTTTACTTTCTAATCCATGTGCCTCTGACCTTATATTTTCTAATGAAAACGTTTTTGAGACTTTTGCCCAGTGTCATCTTTCTGGCTAAACACCCAGAAGATCAAGGGCCCAGAGTACACTGCTTGGAAATATGATCTCCCAATCTGATCATTGGTGGGGAGGGGCGTTTAATTAAAATGTATTTTTGAGTGATTATTAAATGATAAAATTCTGAACACCCTACTGCCTTTATGTGCCTCCTCTTTAAACTTAGGATCATAATACATAAAAGCTTAGAACCAAGCGTTTGACATATTTCATCTTTTCCCTATAAACTTGTCTTTTCCAGAGCATCATGATTCACTGGCAGCCACCTCCTCTAGCCACACAAAACGGGAAGATTACTGGCTACAAAATTCGCTACCGAAAGGCCTCCCGCAAGAGTGATGTCACTGAGACCTTGGTAACTGGGACGCAGCTGTCTCAGCTGATTGAAGGTCAGCTGCTTTGCAGACAGACGGAAGCTGGGAGGTGGGGTCTGTCTTACATGTTAGTTAACACTGGTCTGGTTCGTGCACTGAGCTGCCAGCCTGCACCCCATAAAAATGGTTCAAATGAATGCGTGATGAATGATTTGTTCTACCTCTGACTTGAAAAAAATTAACAAGTTCTGCCATCTCTGAATGGTGAGATTATGTATGAGTTTTATTTCCTTACTTGTGTTTTTCTGTATCCTCCGTGTTTTTTAAATACATATATATATATTGCTTTTTTGTATTCTGAAAAGAAAGTTAATGCTATGTAAGCCAAGAATTTGCTCAGTCTAGTTGGTAGCAGCGTATACAGAATGATTTTTATAACACTGACACTGTCACCAAACAACCAGTGGAGTCCTACCACTTGTCACCCACAGGCAAAAACTCTGGAGGCAGAGTTAAGTGGAAAGGAAAGAATTTTTTATTCAAAGTCTATTCGGTTTGAAAAAATGCCAGTTTCTGCCTCAAAGCCCATTTTTTCTAAGATACACAAAGAAAATCACCCAGCCGCCTTCTGCCAGCTCAGTTCAAGCTTGTGCCAGGAACCTCTTCTCCCGCCCAAAAGTATCATCTTTCAAGAAACATGGCTGGCTGGTGTGGCTCAGTGGATCAAGCCCTGGCCTGCAAACCGAAAGGTTGCTGTTCGATACTGGTGAGGGCACCTGCCTGGGTTGCCGGCCAGGTCCCTAGTTGGGGGTGTATAAGAGACAACTGATTGATATTTCTCACATATCAATGTTTTTCTCCCTGCCTTTCTCGCTTACCCTGCCTCTAAAAATAAATCAATAAAATCTTTGGGGAAAAAAAGAAACACAGGAGGCTTAGCTGGTTTCCAGTTGCTGTCTGGCTTGAGGCATCTTTGAGTCTGTGCATCCAGGCGTCCTGCCCGCAGCACACTGTCTTCTGCAGCCACCGTCCTCTGCTGTGCCCTGCGCAGCACAGTTTCACTTGCCCTGCAGCTCCCCATGTGGGAGGGAGGGCGCAGGGCTTGTGTGGACTCCAGGCACTCTGGGTCCAGGGGCCCAGGCCTCCTCCCCTTTAACACCTCTCTTCCTACTGCACTGCCTCCAGGACCAGCACCAGCCAGCACACTGAGCCTGCCCTGGCTGGAATGGGCGGAGCAGGCAGCAGCAGTGAGAAGCTGCCTCTGACAGGCCCATGCTGGAGGTGTGGGCAGCAGGTTGGCTGCCACCATGGCTTCTATTGTAGGGGAAGGGCACAGGGCTTGCCACCCGGCCATGCTCCCCAAGTGCGCCAGCCTGAGCCCCCTCCCCTCCCTTCTTAGGGGCCTAGTGCTGCTGTGCTCCAGGGAGGCCCTGGAGCATTCAAGAGGGGCCTGAGAATGTTCCTGGACCACACAGTCCCCAAGACCCAGCCTGGGACCCAGGAACCCTGTCCCCTCCACAGCCAGGAAGGAGGAAAACCCGAGAGAGCCCTGTTTCCACCCGCTGTTCCACTTAAGGGCTTCCTCCAGCACCCCTACACAGCCCGCATGCAGGCCGTTGCCAGAGCCCCGTGTGCTGGTTGGCAGCCGCACTGTGACTGACACTTGTGCTCTCGTCTTCGGCACTTCCTGACCCCTCCTCCACTTCCAGGGCAGGGGCGTGCCCCTGTTACACCTCCACTTGTGTATATGTGGCCTTAAACACCACGTGTGCGTAGCTGTAGCGGTGCAGTAGTCATTCTTGCTACTTTGGGCATAATAAAGTTTTAGAAAATTCTGTCAGGGATAGATAGTTCCTTTTGTATAGTTTTTTATGTTCAACAGAGCAAGTGTGGTATAGCTCTACTGTGGGCTCCCCTGTAGATGACAGTGTCCCCTCTTCCTTCCTCAAGTAGGGGAAATGGAGTTGGTTTAGCAAGGGCAAGTTCACGTTGCAGGAGACCATGTGGGGGGAGATGAAGTGCTTTTTGCTTTTTGGCTATTGGGACTATGCTGACAAAAATAGAGACAGATACCCTTAAGAAACCATCTTGGGGTTCTAGCGGAGCTGGTAGGTGAGAACGACAAAAATTGGAGATGTTGTTACCATTATCTAGGCCCTGCGAATTAATGTATCGCCCTTGCGGAACTCGAAGCTTCCCATGTGTTGCCTCCCTCCTGGGCAGACACCGGAAGGATGAGAGGAGCAAAACGTCAGCCACTTCCTCCGCCTCCAGAGGCCCAGCTCTCCATGGAGCACAGATCTGGAGTCAAAAATATGAGTCTTCCTTTCTTTATGCGTTTCTAAAAATTGAGATAGCAGCAGACAGTGAAGCAGTGCACTATGGTAATCCAGCAGGCTTTTCTCCCTGAGCCTCCTCTCCTAGATGGGGCTGCTGTCAGAGCAGAAGGTGAGGGTGTCTCCACGGGGCCAGGCCCCTCTGTGCGCGGGACCGCTGAGGAGCCTCCCTAGGGGAGCATCCAGCACGGTTGCTCACAGATGTTCTTAAAAGTCAGTTTCTCATTTTACTCCAAGTACAGTTAAAGAACATTTCCCATCTGTAAGGCTTTTATTTTGAATATTTAATAGTAGATATTGCTGTGTAGCAGACACTGTTGTTGTTGCCAATAGTGTGAAAATAAGAGTACAATCCTGCCTATGAGGAGACTGTTTTCTCCATAAAACCTTTAACACATAAGGAAAATACCATTTTCATGGTAAAAACAGATTTTTCTTTATCAAGAAAATTCTTGCACTTAAAAATAATATTTAGATTGATTCATTTGTTTAACAGACTTTATTCCATTTTTATTAGCATGAGCTAGCACTGGGTGTATATAATAGTGTGCAAAAACGGAGATCTTTGCTCTCTTTAAGCATTACCTTGAAGCTTGATAAGTGTTAGAGAATAATATGGATTACCAGGATCCAGCACTGAGCAGTACCACGTGATTAAGTTTTAGCCAGGAGTCATTCGTTGTTTCTTCTTTTTGTGCCACTTAGAGCACTTACCATATTCTGCCATATCTTTGTAGTATGATTTGTGTGCCTCAGTGTTAGTCCATGAACTCTGTCGGTTACTGCCGGGGAGAGGAATTCTTAACCTCTATACACATGCGTCCCTGGCTTGGGCATGCTTATATGAGTGCCCTCCCACTCCCTCCCTCACTTCCTTGCATTCTAACTCTCCCCAGAGGTAGGGGAGGGCTTGGTAATGTGGTTGCTGGTGGCCCAGACTGTTGTCTCCTCACTGCCGTAGACACGTGCACAGCCACTCTGGCTACTTTCTGCTTCGTGTTTGCAGGGAGGAGACGGGGAGGTAAAGTGACGTGGGCCCAGCCGTTTTTCTTCTCCTGCAGCCTTGCTTCTTGCGGGCAGATAGATTGAGGGTGGTCTGCTGAGAACAGAACCTGCCGCCTCTCCTCTCCAACGTGTGACAGGACTGATTAACCGAGCCAGGGTTCATCGTGGCCAAGTTCTCTCAATAGCTGACTCTCTGGAATTTCTGTACTGCGTTCCTGGCCAAAGATCCCAGTATTCAGATATGGGAAAGTAGAACAATTTTTCATAACCCTTGTAATGCCTATCACAATGTCTAGTATTCAAGTGATCTAAAAACCTATGCATGTGAACTGCATACTTAAAAATGGTTAAAATGGTAAATTTTGTGTTTATTTCAACACAGTAAAAAATTGATTCATGAATATATGAATATTGTGTGTTGCTCTACTTTGTAGAGTAGACTTTGCATGTGGATCTTTGTTGCCCTTAACACATTGGTAAATCATGGAGTTTGTTAGCTGATAGTAAATACGAAGATTGCATAAGAAAAAGGCTTTGCTCCTTTTTGACTTATTGTATATACTTATGAGTGAGTAGGCTATTGAGAAACAGATTTCTGGGCTGTTTGGTGTTTAAAGTTTTTTCCCTGGTTATGGAATGGCTCAGACAACAGAGGTAATGTGGTAGGATTTACATTTTTTTATATTCTTATTTTATTTTTATTAGGTGACATTGGTTAATAGGGTCATGTAGGTTTCAAGTATACATGACTGTGGTACACGATCTGTGTATTGGATTGTGTGCCCTCCACCCAAAGTCCAATCATCTTTCATCACCATGTATTCGGTCCGCTTTACCCTCTACCCCTCCCCCTCCCCTCTGGTAACCACACACTGTTGTCTGCGACTCAGCTGTAAGAAAAGATGAAATAGGAGTTACATCTTGCATTCTTTTCTTATCTTCAGCGTCTTCTAAGACCAACTGCCTTTGTTCCTTTGTTCTAGCTCTTTCATTATTCTTGGCCTCTTTTTGGCCTTAGCTTCCATAGTAACAAAATGAAGTGATTGCATTCAGTGACCTCTAAAATGCCTTCAAGTGCTTTTAAAAATCTGTAATCGCCTGGGAGCTGTACTCATTTTGTTTTCTTCTTGGATTGTGTGGACCTCACTCCTGCTTGAGAGGTGGGAGATCCTCTGTGCTGTATTTATGTATTGCTTGTTTTGTACTAACTTTAAAATTTTATCAACATATTAGCTATGTACTGAGTTGGTGGATGAGATATTTGCTTTAATGTTAGATCTTTTGTTTTTCCAAAGCTCTTATTTCAGTTTGTCTTTTTTTGTCATTTGGGTCCCAGGTCTGGATCGGGGGACTGAATATAATTTCCGAGTGGCTGCTCTAACAGTCAATGGCACAGGCCCGGCTACTGACTGGCTGTCCGCTGAAACTTTTGAAAGTGACTTAGACGGTAAGAACCACAATCAGCAGCATGGACACAGGAGGCACTAAGTGGCGTCCAGTGAGTCTGGTGGGAAGGCCCGGGTGCGAGGCGTGCAGCCCTTCACTCTGAGCTCTAGTGCGTTACGCTGCCAACACTCCCGTAGTGCAGCACATTCCTGCGTTTCCCCTCAGCGGCTTTCAGAGAACTGTCTCTTTAAGCAGAACCAGAGCCAAAAAGAAGGTACAGGTGCCTTAAGTCTTTTTTTTTACCACGGCCGTGAGGTACATGAATGGTCTAAAATATAAAGCTGAGCCATGGGAATCTTGCCTTTATTTGTGTTTCCCTTCTTCACCACAGACACCTTGTCCTTGTCCTCACCTGTTTGTTTAGGCAGTCAGTCCACATGGGTGCGTGGGTGTGCCTTTACCAGAGACAGGAGCTGCACTTGGGGAACAGAAGACCCTGGGTCCTTATTCTCGCTCTTGGTTTGCTAATTTTTAAATTAAGATAGCAGTTTATGCCTTGAAAGAGACTGTAAATTGCCACCTTTTTAAGCTTCTTAAATCAATTTGTGTTTCTAAAATTTCATGTTTTCTGACTTGTCATATGACTTGGGAGAGTGAATCACTAAATGCTACAGCTGTGATGTGATCCTTGATCTCCTGCTGAGAACAGGGTTCTTATTAGCTGATGTTTCCACCTGTTAAGTTAGGGAATCAGGTGCGGGACCAAAAGGAATGGCTACTAAAAGGCAATTTATTTGTTTTTTTTCTGTTGGGCAGAGGTTCTTAGATCTCTTTGTCTTCCCTTCAAAATTACTATTGTAGAGTTTTATTTTTCAGACTTACTGGGTTTTGTCTTCTTCTCAGAATGCAGTAAAGCCATGGGCCGCTCTACTGTACATAGAGATTCTCTTTGAATTCTTCTTGGACATCATGGAAAAAACTCAGCACCAAATAATTTGTCAGGAGACTGCACACCATTCCCCAGGGGTGGTGGGATGTTCTAAAGGAAGGTGGATCTCATCTTGCTTTTCCGATTTTCTTCTCAGAAACTCGTGTTCCTGAAGTACCTAGTTCTCTTCACGTCCGTCCGCTTGTCACGAGCATCGTCGTGAGCTGGACCCCTCCAGAGAACCAGAACATCGTGGTCAGAGGGTATGCCATCGGCTACGGCATCGGCAGCCCGCATGCCCAGACCATCAAAGTGGACTATAAACAGCGCTACTACACCATCGAAAATCTGGGTGTGTATGTCAAGTGGGGGGAGTAATGGCACTTGGTGGTTGCTTTCTTTTTACCTTTTTATTGTGTAGTAATTTATTTTAATAGAAAATTTCAAACTAGAACAAAGGATTCCTGTATATCCTTCACTCAGATTCCCCAGAGGTTAACATTTTACACACACCCTTGTTTCTCCTCTGAACCATTTGAAAGGACGTGCAGACACAATGCCTCTCTGCGTACTAACACCTGACACACATTTCCTGCAAACAAGGACATGTCCTCTCATAGCCACACTAGAGTGATCAGAATTAGCAAGTTAACACAGAGACAGTATCTGCAGACTTCACTCGTGTCTCACTAGTGGTCTCACTGCTGCCCTTTGTGACAAAAGAGAAGCGCTGTGCATGACCGCGTGGTGCGTTGTTGTGTCTCACTGGTCTTCTTGGGATGGAGCAGTTCCTCGGGTGGGTTGGTTTTTTACTTGAATGACTATGACCTTTGTGAAGAGTGTAGACCATTTATATTTGTAGACTGTCCCTTGACTTAGACTTGTCTAGTATTTCCTCGTTCCGTTCAGCATGTGCCCTTCTGGAGGGGGGTCCTGGGCACGTTGTGCTCTTGTCTGCACGTTGCGGTAGGGGCGCAGGAGAGCCTCACTCGTCACGTTGACTGTGATCTCTTGGCTAAAGTGGTGTCTGCCACATTTTTCTTGCATAAAGTTATTTTTTCTTCATGATTAATAAGTACCTTGCAGGGAAGATATATCCTCTTTGTAAATATTTTATTTCTCATCAAACTTTCACTTACTAGTTTTAGCATCTTTAGTAATAGTTATCACTATGGTGTTTCACAAATGGTGATTTTCTAATTCCATTATTTCTTCTACATTTATTAGCATCCTTAAAAAAGGAATTGCTTTCCTTCTCTTTCATAGTGAAAGGATGGCCAGTGGCCAATGGTCATCTCTTTATAACTGGTTCCCCTCTGTCCATTTGACACCTCCCATCTTTCGTTAAGCACTTTCTTCCTCTTTGACATGGTAAGATGTTTCAGGTCCTGGTATTTCCTACCCTTACCCTTTGAGTCAACCATTTCTCCAAGGAACCCTGGTTACTTGGAGCGTGGGATTTAGAAACCAATATTTGAGCAGTCTGCAGACTCATTGTTACTGTAGATAACCTTGAGGAATCCACTAAAACTAGAAGTGAATTTAGCAAGGTCACAAGATACAAAGGTGATATACGGAAGAGTTGTATTTCCATACTCTTGACAATAAGCAGTTGGAAATTGGAATTAAAATTGCATTCTCCCCAATGCAATCCTAAGTAAAATTCCAGTAGACATTTTTGTAGAAACTTGTAAACATATTCTAAAATTCATATGGAAAATCAAAGGAACTAGAATAGTCAAACATTTTTTAAATGAAAAATAAAGTTTAGAAGACCCACAGTGCAGGACTTACTATAAAGCTATAATAACAGAGACATCGCGGTAGTGCTGGTATAAGGTAGGTGATTAATGGAGCAGAATAGAACCCAGAAATAGATCCATATGTGTATTGTCAATTGACCTTTTACAAAAATGCTGAGATAATTTAGTGGGAAGAAGATAGGTTTTTCAGCAAAAGGTATGGTAATAATTGGATAACTGTATGACATAGAGAAGGAACCTTCCTGGACCCTTATTTCAGACCATGCACTAAAGCAGACCTAAATGCAAGAGCTAAAATTATACAATTTCTACAAGAAAACAGGACAAAGTCTTCATGACCTTGGGGTAAGCAAGGATATCTGAGGATGCAAAAAAGCACAAGTTATAAAATTAAGAAATTAATAAACTTGACTTTATCAAAATTTAAAACTTCTACTTTTGAAAAGACCACCAATAAAATGAAGAAGTGAGCCACAGACCAGGAGAAAATGCTTACCATTCAAATATCTGATAAAGAATTTAAGTTCAGGATTTGTTTTAAAAAACTCTTACAGCTCAATAAGAAGATGACTGTCCGGTAAAAAAGTAGGCAAAAGATTTAGACAAACAGCCCTGGCTGGTGTGGCTCAGTGGATTGAGCACTGGCCTTTGAACCAAAGGGTCGTTGGTTCAATTCCCAGTCAGGGCACATGTCTGAGTTTCAGGCCAGGTCCCCAGTGGGGGGCACATGAAAGGTAACAACACATTGCTATTTCTCTCCCTCTCTTTCTCCCTCCCTTCTTCACTCTCTAAAAATAAAATAAATAAAATCTTAGAAAAAATACCAAAGAAGATAAACAGGAGGACAATAAGCATGTGAAAAGATCCTTATGTTTCCGTGTTACACGTTATCACCTTTCTGTGAAATTACAGGATGGACAACACTGATCTGCAGTGACAAAGGTCAGTGGTTGCCTAGAAACGGGTGATAGGAATTGACTGCAAGAGTCACAAGGGAACTATTTGGAGTACTGGCAATATTCTTTGCATTGATCGTGGCAGTGATTACTCAGATACACATATTTGTCAAAACTCAAACTATATATACCACTTAAAGTGGTACATTTTACTATATGCCATTTATACCTCAAAGTTGACTTACAAAGCAAGAAAATGAGAAATAGTATTTACTTAATAACACCTCTTTTCATTGAGTCTAACTAGCAGCGTTTTACACAGTCACCTAGAGGGAGTGTTGCCTTCAGTCTGACATTTCTTGTAGCATCACCTCCAAGCCTGTTGTAATCCGGGGCAGATTTTGTCCAACCAAGAAGTCTTCATGGGGGCCAGATCAGCTTTGGCAATTCCTGGATTTGGAGTCTTCCCTCCCCCTCCCTCACCCTCCCTCACCCCCTCAGAGAGTTAATGATATTAGCAATTACTAAGTTAACAGTTTTTCTCTTGTTTCTCTACCTTGGCTGTTCTAGTCACTGTCCTTCTTCTGAGAAGGAAAGGGATTTGTTTAATTTAAACTCCCATCTATGGCTTACAAAACATGAATATCCTATCTACTCATTCTAATCCAAGCCCCACACTGTACAGTAACATTACTAAACCACCCATTAGCCGAGGCCAAGAGAGCATGCAGGCACAGCCAGCCTCGCTCCACTGACTTGGGGGAGTTGATCCCAGATGGTTTTTCTACACAGTAGTTTCCCCTTATTCGCTGTTTCAGCTTCTGCAGTTGGGTTACCCAGGGACAACCAAGACCTGAAAATATTAAATGGAGGATTCCAGAAATAAACAATTTATAATGTTTTAAAAGGCACACCATTTTGACTGGTATGATGAAATCTCAAGCCATCCCACTCAGGGCCTCCCTCCCGGGACACAAACCCTCCGTGTGCCCAGCGTCTCCGTGCACAGCGTGCTGCCTGCCCGCGAGTCACTTGGCCATCTTCGGTCCTCAGATTGGCCGTCAGAGTCAGAGACCATGTCTACACTTATACCACCATTAGTTATTGTTCATCTGTTACGGTGCCTAAATTAGAAATTAAACTTCATCGTAGGTGTGCACACACAGCACAAAACAGAGTGTGTGTGTGTGTGTGTGTGTGTGTGTGTGTGTGTGTAGGGTGCGGTGTTATCCCTGGTTCCAGGCCTTCCCTGGGGATCCTGGAACACACCCCTGCGGTGAGGGGGCGACTGCGACGTAACGTAGCCATCTCCCTCTCCCTGCGCTCCAAGTAATCCCTCGTAAAAACTTTTGAAGTCTTCTCTTCTTATTTCCTCTGTAGTTAAGATCATGCAGTCACCCTTGAATTTATAAAATTCTTTGGTGAGAATTTAAGTGTTTTGACTTGTTCTTTTCTTCAGATCCCAGCTCTCACTATGTGATTACCTTGAAAGCATTCAACAACGTGGGCGAAGGCATCCCCCTGTATGAGAGTGCTGTGACCAGGCCTCACACAGGTAAGGTCTGCTGTCCTCTGGCCTTCTGCTTTTTCCCGCGAGGCCCACCCCCTGGAGGGCAGTGGAGGGAAAAGCATGTGGCAGTTCAGGGTGCAGGCTTCCCATAAGAATATGGGCTTGTAACATGGAATGTTCTGTTAATTCCTGTTTTGCTTTTTAGAAAATATTAACAACCCTGTCGTGAACATTTCTAGATAGATATGTAACACATGTTTTTAATGTGTTGGGATCTAAGAACCAGAGTTCTGACAGAATTAAAAGTGATTTTTCAACTATTGGTCATGTGAGTTCTAACTAAAATGAGTAAAAAATGAAAAGATCTCTGTATCTCTGGAGGAATTACACAGGTTACTGATGATAACAGTAAATGTATATGACTGATAAACCCAACACTTTCTTCACTAGTCACCTGAGCTGGTTGGGAAAGTATTTTTGTATGTGCTTTTCATAAGCTTTATATAAAGGATATAAAGTCAGATGTACTGTCCATGTGATCAACTGTATATTTATTACAAAAGAGACCAAATACTCATTTTTTTCTTTGTAATTTATTTAAAATATCTTTAAATGATTATACATATAATATAAAATTTCCATAGACATATAAAACATCTACTTTAGATCTGAATGACAAAGTGTATCACAGTGATATATTAGAGTTGAAAATTTTTTCTAATAGGCACTGAGAAATCAAAGAATTCGTCACTTTCGGAAATGCTGTTTTCCATTTGTTTCCCAGAGTTGTGAATCTGTACTGCTTGCTGTGTCGTCTGGACACTTTTGTGTGATATTACACAGTCAGTGTTACTGTTCTTGAAAAGAGAATCTCTGTGCCGCCCGCCCCCTTGGGCCCTGTCTCGACGAGACCAGCCCGGGCGGTTCTGCCCTGTCTCTGCTCCTCCATGCTGACAGTCCATAACTCCTTTTAAAGAGAGCTTTAGCATTCCATAAAGGGGACAAAGCAAGATCAAAAGAGAATATTAAATAAATAGTTTGGTACTTTCTTAACTCAGTCTATAATAGAAAAAAACAAATTTGAATTTTTTTAATGTGACTTAAAAATATACAGGGTCTGGCACAAGTAATGCCCAACTGTAAGCATGTAATTCTGTAACATAATATCTCACCCAAGCACACCATGTGACATTTTAGGTGAAATGTTAAAATTAAAACTATAAATTATTACCCCGATATTATTACCCTCCCAACCACACGGAAGCAGGCGTTAAGTCTGCCAGACCCTTAGTTTTCTGGCTACAAATACAGAAGGAAATGATCCTAACTCATGTGACCTAGCTGCTTTTTTCAAGAGTTGTTACAAAGGAAATATTTCCTCAAAGAAGTCTCATGATTTTTGCATCTGAAGGTACATGGTCTGTAACTAAGTGGTATTTGTTTTGTGTCCTGATCTTGGAACGAGGCCCTTGACTATGCGTGCTGTTCCCGTTATTTTTGGTCCCCGTTGTGAGGAAATAAATATACAAATGGAGACTATTACTTTAGCATGGCAATTATTTGTAATAATTGGCCCGTGTCTTTTCAGATTTTGACTTACAGGAAGGGTTAATCACAGTAACTATGTGGGAAACCCTTTTAAAACCTTAACTTAGAATACGTGAGTGTGTGTACACTTACACAGCCTGTTGGAAAAGCCCAGACAGATCCTGGTGTATTGCTGTGGACTTGTGGTCCGTGGTGCTTTGTACCTGCTCTGCCCTCTGTTTTGCTGAGAATGTGTCTGTTGCACACAGCACAGGACAGCACTTGAGGACAGACTTTCCTTTCCATCAGATAAGTACTCTGATTTCCAAAGTTCATAAAGACTAAGTTGCTTGGACCCATAACTACTATGGCATTCCCATGACTCACTGGGACTCCCAGTGGGTTGTTCTCCAACCCACCTGGAGAATGTGCAGCAGGAGTCAGCAGATGTCAGCTGAGCCCTCGGGGGCGTCACACTCCTGAGTGCGAAGGCTGCAGTGCCCTGGGCCAACCTGCCGGGCTCGGGGCTGAGAGCAGGGCCTTCCTGCGCCCTGTGGCGCCCAGTTCCAGCCGCATCCCAAACCTCGGCCCTGAAGTACCAAAACAGATCACAAGCTCTGTGTTGCTTGCTCAGAAATTCTGCCTTTGATTTTAAAAGCAGTTTTTATCTTTTCATGGTCCTTTTGGGACAGGAAGTAGAATTTTCAAGTAACTTAAAAATCTAAATATGAATATGTTAATAATAATCACTGGATTATCAAATTTTAATACACCTACAAAATACAGTAGAGAATTTACAGTTAATTAGTGTTTTTCTAGATGTTTTTCTGAAAGAACACAAGTGGAAATATTCTTTTAAATGAATGGTGGTGATCTATTAACTCTGGGTTTTCTTTCTCTTTCTTCATTTCTCACCTTTCATTCCATTGTATTACCCTGCATTTCCCTTTTCTTTTGTTTTTGTTTATGTTAAAATGCCACTTCCCTTTTTAATTACTTTTTACCCAGACACTTCTGAGGTTGATTTATTTGTTATTAATGCTCCATACACTCCAGTGCCAGATCCCACCCCCATGATGCCACCGGTGGGGGTCCAGGCTTCCATTCTGAGTCATGACACCATCAGGGTCACATGGGCGGACAACTCACTGCCCAAACACCAGAAGATTACGGACTCTCGGTACTACACAGTCCGGTGGAAAACCAACATCCCGGCAAACACCAAGTACAAGGTACTAGTATGTGTGCTCTGGGCGAGAAAAGCTAACTATTGAGATTTTCTAAATCTAAAGTTCTTGAATCATATGTTTCCAGAACGCAAATGCAACTACTTTGAGTTATTTGGTGACGGGCTTAAAAGCAAATACACTGTATGAGTTCTCTGTGATGGTGACGAAGGGCCGAAGGTCCAGCACATGGAGCATGACAGCCCATGGGACCACCTTTGAATTAGGTACGTGTTGTTGGAGCCATACGCCGGGTGGCATTTCCTCTTTGCGAGATGTGAAAGCCAGTGGAAGTTCCTGCTGATGTTGTGCCATGTTCCAAATCATTTCACTAACTGAGGCAAGAGCTGAGCACATTAGTTAATGTATTTACCAAGCATAAAGCAACTGTAGCTTGAGTTCAGTATTTGCTTTTTCAGCTGATGAATTATGTTTTCATCATCATTGTACAAGAATACTACAAATAACAGGATAATGCAGTACAAAGTATACTAGATTTTAGGAATCAGGAGACTTGAATTCAATCCCAGTCAGCCATCCACTGACTGTGATCATAAGCAGGTCAGTCAGCCTCTGAATCTCTTTCTTCCAGAGGGGTAATAACCTCCGTCTTTCCTACTGTATAGGGTTATGGTGGGGTAAAACAAGGAGGAGATGGGAAAGTACATGCTCATTTACAAACACTGTGCAGACGGGAGGGATCGTTGCCATTCATCCTGCTTTCCCGGTGAAAGGCCCGCCCTTCTCCCCCTTGTGCTCTCCCAGCACGGGGCCGAGTGCAGTCCGTAGGGGTCTGTTCCAGTCCCCGTGTGTCTCTCCTGTGTATAAAGGGTGAGAAAGGCAGGTATAGTGTCTCCTCAGACGGCCTGGCCCTAATGTGTCTTTGTCTTCTAAACAGTGGGTTGAACTTCCTACAGAGAAAGGGATTTGGATGTGGAGAGTTAGAAATACAGTGCACAAATGCTTACATAGACCATGAGTTTGTTTTCTCTGCCAGTTTTAAGAGTATTTTCTGCTTTAATTCCAACAGGTTAGCTAATAAAGTATATATTGTGTATTTCCTTAGGATGTTTACACTTCACCAGGCTTTCTTCCATTTTGTACTAGGAGGATTCTCTCATTTCCTTACTAGTGCATTAAAAGTTTTCGGCCATAACTTGAAAACAAGAAACGCAGTCATTTTTATTTTGTTGGTGTTTCTGTTACACAAACAACTTTACATTTTAGAGCAGTAAGTTCAAATAGTTGACAGTATGTTTTCATTGCAAACTTAAAATAAAAAACATCAATTTATAAATCATGTGTTCTTTGAAGGAATTCAGGGTTTTCAAATATTTGGAGAGCCAAATATAGGTGAGAGAGAAAACTATTTTACATTTTAAGATATCTTAACAAAATAATTCAAATTAAGGGAGAATGTTATCTTAGAAAAATCACATAATGTTTCTCATTTTCAGCATCCTGATCTGTCAAGCAGGGTAGTGGTAACTACCTTTCAGGTTGCCATAAATACTAAGTGAAAAGTTATTTGTAAAAAGGCTGATGCCCTGGCCAGGTGGCTCACTTGGTTGGAGCATCATCCCACACAACAAAAGGTGGGTTTAATCCTGGTCAGGGCACGTGCTTAGATTGTGGGTTCAGTCCCCAGTTGGAGCTCATACAGGGTAGGGGGGCACTGATGGATGTTTCTCTCTCTGTGTCTTTCTCTGTCAGATTAATAAACATATCAGGTAAAGATTATGAAATAATAATAAAATAAAGTGCCTGGTGTATAGTAGCTACTTGGTAGGTAACTCATCTTTTGGTTTCCCTCCCTACTCACCACGTACATTCCCGGCCCCCGGTTGAGCGGCCAGGTCTGTGACTCCACCGTGTGCTGTTCTCTCTCTGGTGTTTCGCATGTTCATCTTTTTATTGGAGTTGTTTATAGACAGACTGTGAGTTCTTTGAAGTGAGGAGGCTTTATCTTTTTTGCCTTATAAATGGAAAGAGTTGAGGAAGTGGCAAATAAAACTGAGAAGGACAGGAATTACTGAAAGTATCCCTATTTTGTAGTCCCAACTTCTCCACCCAAGGACGTGACTGTTGTGAGTAAAGAGGGGAAACCTAGGACCATAATTGTGAACTGGCAGCCTCCCTCCGAAGCCAATGGCAAAATTACAGGTAAGATGACTTTGAATGTGTGTCTGTCCCCTTTTCCTGCCTGGCAGAAGCACCCCAGAGAGTTCTGTGTTGTTGGGAGAAGTGGGAGTCTGAAGGCCAGCTTGGCCGTTTTAGGAGGTGCTGTGAGTCATGACAGTCCTGAGAAGTGGAGCAGGGGGTGCTGCTGTTTGCTCACAGTGACACAAAAATGAGCCACCAGCTCGGTGTTTGTGGGGTGCAATAGACAGACTTACCTATTTTCCTCAGAAAAGCTGCCCTCTCTGCCTTGGACTAAGATGACCTGCTCTAGAATTAAAGACCCCACCTCACTCTATAGAGTAATTCCCAGGAAACAGATTCTGCTCTTTTTTACCCTGAAGCCAAAAAAAGTCCATTGGACTTTTAATTCCTTTTCCCCCTCCAGGGCTGCTACTTCAGCTTCCTGCACTCTTCCACCTAACCATTAAAGGTTTGAACTGTGCTAGGCCTTTGAAAACACCTGAATGTTTCCTTAGCCTTCCATAGGAGAACCTTTCCCAGTAAACGCTGCATCAAGAAGGAAAGGGATATATCAAGAAGGAAAGGGATTTAGCTGTTAATTATTCCCCTTGGAGCCTCTGTTCCACGTACCTACACACTGATGAACAGAAGTTTGTCTTAGGAAGTTCCTTGGCCTTGTTCTGCCCCAGCTTTCAATAGAAACTCCTTTCCATAAATTCGTGGTCTTTTGTGGTTTTTTTAGGTTTTGAATTTCTTCTTTCATAAAAGAATCTAGCATGACTTGACCTGCATTGCATTTTCTTTGCCTTTAAACCCCAGTAAAAATGTACTGTGTGGGTCAGGTAGGATTGTGGTTGTGGGCCTCTCTGCCTCGGCCATGGAGATTGAGTGCCCTCTGGTGGAAGTTACCAGGTGACATTTCACTGCGGCTGCCCCAGATCTAGGAGAACTTACCAGAGGGTGCTGCCCGTCTCCCAGGAGTTTTTCTCCCGAGATGTCACATTGGTGAGAGCTAAAAGAGCATGTTAGGCCATTGATTGGTTTTCAAAACTGTACTATTTTAATTGTAGACCATTGAAGATACATTTTTCAAATATTAACATGTTGCAGTGATTGGATGCTTTTCCTTATAGGATTTCTTAGATTCTGAGGGTACTTAACCCTAAATTTTCTATCTTTTATTAGTTTTGTTACTTCAGTGGCTGATATAAATGATAACCCATAGCTTGGCACTGTGTAAATTGTGTTTTTTCTCTATTATATTTAGTGTAGCAATTTGAATGCATTTTACTGTTGCTGTTTATTAATCAGCAACTGTTTCTCTAGTTGTTTGTGCTCTAACATGTAATTTACTGATTTCAAAAGAAGCAGCAGAAGTAAGATTTCTTTTCCCATTAACTGCTTTGGACAGGTTACATCATATATTACAGCACGGATGTGAATGCAGAGATACACGACTGGGTTATTGAGCCCGTTGTGGGCAACAGGCTGACCCACCAGATACAAGAGCTGACACTTGACACACCGTACTACTTCAAAATCCAGGCTCGGAACTCCAAAGGCATGGGGCCCATGTCTGAAGCTGTCCAGTTCAGAACACCTAAAGGTAAGGCTCCCCGCAGCGTGGTATATAATGTGCCTTCAGTGGGTCTGTGCTTGCACGTGTCACTTCAGCATGTCGAGACCATGGATGAAATAAGGAGTCCTTATGGTGAGCCACACTGTGTGCATTTACCTCAAAATGATCCCCCCCTCACCATTGCCCACCAGATTGGTGCTCACTAGGCCACTAGCCTGACCGGATCATATAGAAGGGAACTCTGACTTCAGTCTGTTTGAGGCAGTGATGTGAAGCTATTTATAGTCAGATCAGGTATGATTCTCTTTTCCTGTACCAAGTAATATATTGTGCTAGATGATTCTCTTTCAACACATGCAGGCTCCTAACTTGAAAGGCTTATTTTAGACCTTTGTAGAGAGAAAGACTAAAAGGGGCCCTTTAAAGAAACTCTAGATAAGAAAGTAAAGATAAAGTATTGAACCAAATGAGCTCAGGAATAAAATTTAGTCGGGAACTGAGTCTTTGGAAATACAGAAACCACATCTGGGTTTCTCTTTAAAAAAAAAAACCCACCTCAATCTGTTTGGAAGTTTGTGGGGTTTTATTTTTTTTCCTTTAAAAATTATGCGTGTCCCATCTTCAAAGCTTGTGACCCTTGCTCTTGTTTTTTCTCCCCCTGTGCTTGGCCTGTTAGCGGACTCCTCTGATAAAATGCCTAATGATCAAGGTAAATGAGTAGATGGCCTCTCTTTCTTTTCCTCTCTTTTGTGACTTACTATTAGCTTTTTGTTGTTTTTGTTTCTTTTTTTTTTTTTTTTTTTGGGAACTAGTACCATGTGTTAAAAGCCATGTTATTTATTGGCCAAAGTGGAGTTGAGTCCATGTTTGTGGCACTGGGGTATCTGAAAAGCTAGGAGCTAAATAGACTAACAGGGAAAAAAATTGAACAGAATGAACTGAGTTCTGCGGCTGTTGGAGACTGGCCTTAAGTGTGAGTCCCATTAGCACTGACATTGAAATTCTGTAACAATTCTGGGCATAATGAGAGCAAGCACACAAATTTGTGGCGTCTAGGGTTTTATTAGTATCTCTAAATAAAAAGTTGTAATCAGATTCAACAAATATCTTATTTTCTTCCTCCCACAAAGCATCTACAAACTTACCTTTTAAACTGATTATTCATGACAAAATTAATGCCATTTATTCTTTTACCATAAGCTTAATTCAGAGTTCCTTTTCCATTTTTTCACTTAAATGTATCTGCTCACTTTTAAAAACAATAGAGAAAAGAATTTAAATCAATACCTAGGAAGCATGGGCCTCCGTGTCACCATTCTTGAAATGATATGTCAGGTCTTTTCACTGCAGTTGCTGTGGTGGAGGGTAACTGCGCTTTGTGATTGTCATCTCTGGTGATTCAGCTCAAGTTGTTGTCTGTTTTCTATACTAAGAAAGAACAATAAAAGTAAATTGGATGATTGCTTTTGTAATTTAGGAATAGTTATGAGAAATACAGTTTTTGGATCTTGGTTAATGGCAAGAAGAGACAGAACTTGAGGTTTCAAGTTTCAGGACTTTAGAAATTTGTTTGCAATAACTCATTTATTGCACAGTACTTCAAAGAAACCGCAGACTTGCTTTTGTACATAGCGGGTGCAAGGAGGAAGCGTGAAAAAAGAAAAAGACCGTCCTGCACATGTGCAGAGCGTAGACACACTCACGGTCCTTCCCCAGCTCCGCTCCACGGGCCAGGGTGCAGGTCTGAGCTGCACCACAGCTCTGCATCCAGAGTTCTTTGTCCATATTTTTTTTCGTGTGTGCTTAATCCTTGGGATTTCTTGCCCATAGGTTAACTTTAAAAGAAAAATTGTTGGGAAATACAGGAATTAAACCCACGAGCTCATTTGCAAAGTGTGTTCTTTGGCAATTATTTACATAATATGATACTCTGAAGAGATTGGCTTAAATGTGGGCTACCTGACAAATAAGTACATTTAAACATGAAGAACCGTACAAGTGCTAGGTCATCCCACCGACTAGACTTTACCACAGTGAAGAGAGCAGCCAAAATCGTGGTGTGTGGTGTGTGCCATCGGGGAGGAGTCACGGCCACAGGCCTGAGGGCTGGAGTGATGAGTACGGCGGCTGAAAAGGGCAGTGAGTTACGTTTTGGAGTTTGCCTCTTTGGATACCCAAGGACTTCTGTCACCTGTTGGAGTTTTGAACTTCTGGAAACAGAAAACATTGTTTTTGTCTCTAGTTTATTGTGTTAAATGAACTACATACAGAAAATTTCAGATTTTAATTTTTCATTTCCTCAAAGTCTGATAATTCATAGAAGTACTTGACATCAGTTCTAATGTTTTACAGAAACAAATCTAGTTTAGGAATTTCTAGCCAAGCTTAATTTATAGAAATGACTCATTTATAAGTGTTTTCTGAAACTTCATGCCTCTGCCTCTGAGGAGAGAAAGGTTCGTTATGCCTGTAACAACCGTGGTCAGTGTTCATAGGACACTTGCTGTGTGTCAGGCAGCACCCAGAGCCTTTCGCAGAATTAAGTTTCCATCTGGCCCTCACAACAGTTTCATGAAGTACATGCCATCACCATTACTGTTTTATAAATGAGGTAACAGAAATCTGAAAAGTATACAATGATTAAATAACTTGCCAAAAGTCAGGTTACTTACCTGTTAGCCGCTACCTGACAAGTGGAGCCACTGTGCAAGGGCTGACAGTCTGCTCAGCTTTGTGCTGTGAACAGCGGTTTTCACTGCGCACTTCTTCCAGCCCTGTTCAGAGTGCCCTGGTGCTGCCCTCTGGCCCCACACTTGGGATGCAGGGATGCCTTTGCTTTACTGGGAAAGGGCTCCTTGTATTTGCTTTACCCAAGCAGCTTTTTCTATAAATGTGAAGAACAAAATTCAAGACCAATTCAAGACCATGTTCAGGTGACTGAGCAGGAACTATGACCCCAATGTGAACTTCCACTTGCCTTCCTGCTCCTGCTGAGGGAAAGGCAACTTGATAATTTGAGAAAAGAATCCAGTCCCTGCTAGGCCCTTCTAGGTTCTTTACTGCAGAAGAAAACCAAACCAGTCTTCGTGGTTCCTTTTCCAAGGGAAGCTATTTTGCATAAGTGCTCTGAGCCATCTTTCAAAAACTCTTTCCTGGGCCAGAGAAGTGGCATATGCCCCCCCCCCCCAGTGTCAGCAACAAGTGGCAGTTGAGTTACACACTAGTTACGCCTTGGAAAGGGTGTCAGCCTTTCAGATGCCTCATTGCATAGAAAGCTATACCTTAGCTTGCTTTGCACAGATAAGACTGTATTTCCCCCTGTTGTTGATGTGTTTCTTCATTTTCTCATGAACAAAGTAGCTTGAAAATATTTTTTTGTAGAAAACACTCATTAGCTGTGAAATGGACTTTTCACACCTGTGGGTTGGGTTGCTACTGACGTGATTTTTTTTCTCCCTCAGCCTCAGGGTCTGCAGGAAAAGGAAGCCGGCTGCCGGACCTGGGACCTGACTACAAACCTCCAATGAGCGGTAAAGCCCCTCCTGCAGCTCTGTTGACCTGCTGTAGACATGACACAGTTCTGCTTTATGTCTCGAAATATCCTTTGTAGCTTGTAGAATGTTACCTATTTCCTTTATTTAATAGAGTTAGCTTTAGGCATCTATCTGGCAAATAAGTCCTGAACTACTGCAAGCCCATTATTATAGGATTTATAAATAAAATTGTTTCTCCACATATCCAACTTGAAATAAGACTAATTCTAAATAAGCAAGTCTTTTTTTTTTTGCCCACTGCCTCTAGAAAAGAATTAGAATATTGTTTCCAAAAATAAACCATCTAGTGGAATTAGCCATCACCCAAGTCAAATAAATGCTTCGGAATCATTAATTTCTCTCTAAACTACTTACCATAGTGTTTGTAGTTTGAGAATTCTAAAAAAACTCTTCCCACACTCGCAGCCATCCTAAGAGCTGGTGCCCTCTATTACTCAAATGATGGCACTTACTCTTCTACTGAACGTCACCATTTGTACGTTACTTTCAGACATGAAATCACTGAACTTTGGGGAACAGATATCATTCCCATTTTTAAAAAATTATTTTTATTGTATTTTTTCATTATAATTTATTCCCCTTACACACACCTCCCCCTGCAGTGATCCCACTGTTGTCCATGTCCATGACTACTTTTTCTTTCTTTGATTGACCAATCCACCACCTAAATATCCAAGAGGTGTCAGCCTACTCTCTCTGTGAGTCTGTCTCTGTTATGCCTGCTAATTCAGTTTGTTTGTTAGATTCCACATATGAGTGAAATATATGGTATTTGTCTTTCTGTGAATGGCTTTTTTCACTTGGCATAATCATTATTCTCAACCATCAGTGCCTCCTTCAGGAATGGTAACATTTTCTTTAATTGTACATGATAGCCTTTCTGGCTAAAGTAGCCTTTGTTGTAGGTCTTTGCTTTTCATCACCCTCAATATTTCATTCCAGTCCCTTCTGGCCTGAAATGTTCTGTTGAGAAATCAGTTGACAGTCTAATGGGAGCTCCCTTATAGGTAATTAACTGCTTTTCTTTGTAGCTTGTAAGATTCTCTCCTTATCTGTAAGCTTTGCCATTTTAATTACAATGTATCATGTCGTGGGCCTCTTTTGGTCCAGCTGGTTTGGGACTCTCTGTACTTCTTGATCTTGTGTGTCTTTTTTCCTTCACCAGGTTAGGGAAGTGTTCGGTCATTACTTCTTCAAATAGGTTCTCATTCCCTTGCTCACTCTCTTCTCCTTCTGATATTCCTGTGATGCAGATACTGTCCCAAAGATTTCTTAAACTGTCCTAATTTTTAAATATTTTCTTCTTTTTGTTGGTCTGTCTGGGTGTTTTTTCCCACCCTGTCTTCCAAATATTTGATTCAGTCCTCTGCTTCATCTAACCTACTGTTTATTCCTTCCATTGTATTTTTTTATTTCAAGTATTGGATTCTTTATTTCTGACAGGTTCTTTTTATGTTTTTTTTTAAAGTTCTTGAGCATCGTTATAATCATTACTCTGAATTTAAATTGTTTGCCTCTATTTCATTTAGTTCTTCTTTTGGAGAACTCTCTTGTACTTTCATTTGGGGCCTTTCTTTGTCTTCACATTGTCTTTGTGTTTGTTTCTATGTATTTGGTAAATCTGCAAAGACTCTTGTGTAGGCCTGTGTCAGACTCTGCCTGTGACTGGTTCTGGGCATCCTGTTTGGAGCTATAAGCAATCCACAGCTTGTGGCTCCCTCTGCTGGGCCTGGATGTGCATGTGGAAAGGACCAAGCTGATCACCAAGGCCAGCTTTTACCAGCACCAGGCCTTGGGGAGGGTCAGCTAATGTCTCAGAGCTTCCTGAGACCCATCTTCACCTAAAGATTTTCTGTTAGGCTTAATCACTGAAATAGCCTCCAGCTGTGCTCCTCAGCAGGGCTTAAGCTCCACAGGATGGGGCTATTGCTTCCTGTCAGGTTATTGCCACTTGGAGGGGACTGCTTTGCCTGAGAAAGTTGGCTCCTATGGTATGAGGAATGACTCGGCACTGGGACCTGGTGGCTGACCCTTCAGCTCTCTCCTCAGAGCCATCTGCCCCAGACTCTCCTCATGCATCTCTAGTCCACTCTGCCCTCCCTCTGCTTGAGCCCAGGGTAAGTGGCTGCAAAAAAAATTTTGTGTGTTGGCCTCTTAAGTGGCTCTTTGCATCTCCAGCAGTCTCCCCCTGGCAGACAGAAACTCCACTGTTTTTCACAGCCAGGTGATGTTTGGGTTCCATCTGGCTCTGGTGCTGTAGGCTGTGGAGCCCATTGTGGGATTTAGAGCCCACACTTTTCAGGGGGAACCCTCCAGCTGCTGAAATACCACTCTGGAACTCCAGCTGCTGCCCATGGGAGCCCAGCCAGCCCTCTCGTACCTCTGCACTCCGTGCCAGTCTTACTGTGGTGCACTTGATTATAAGGCTTCTCTCCAGCTAGTGTTCGGTTGGTTATTCAGGATGACTTTTCTATAATTTAGGTGTAATTCCCATTTGGTCCTGGGAGGAGGTTAATGCAGCTTCCACCAACTCTGCAGCCATCTTGGATCTCCTCATTCCCACTTTCAACCTCAGGGGACTTAGTGGAGGTGTAATGTGCCTGGGCCCACCCACTCATTATGGAAGTCCTAAAACCAAACCCTGGGTCTTCTGCTATCTCACTGTGCCTTTTCCACTATTACACACAGCCTGAAAGGAGCAGGTTTTATACCAGATTTATAATCTGGTGTTGGTGAAAACCCATGCAAGTAGCTATTAGAAATAACCCTTGCTGTGTCTACCCCTGCTGGTGATGCATGAGAGACAAGGGCCTGTCCCCTGGAAACTCCTACTCTGACTGTGGAAATAAAATGATTGCTTAATCTCTAGCTATCTGTTTAAATAAAAAGTGGTACTGCCCAGACTTCACTGAAATCAGCCTGTTCTTAGGACAGTGAGACAGATTTGCATGCTTCAAGAAAGTTTTAGTGTCTGAGTTCTAGGACTTTGAGTTTCTTGGGCTACATATGTTACATTTATGTGCTGATTATTCAAGGTTGTAAAAAATGGAATTATTTGTCTTTTCTTTTACTAATGCATTCATTCATTCACATTTTTTTAAGGTTCAGGTGTTATATATTAGGCTATGAGAGCAAAAGAAATAAGTAAAAAACTACCTAACAGAGAAAAGGGAAAGCTCTGTAGAAGATGTGATGTATGATCCTTTTTTTTAATCCTCACCCAAGGATATGTTTATTGATTTGAGAGAGAGAGGAAAGGTGGGGGAGGGGAGAGAGACATCAATGTGAGAAACACTGATCAGTTGCCTCTTACACATGCCCTGACTGGGGATTGAACCCACAACCTTTTGGTGTATGGGACAATGTTCCAACCAACTAAGCCACCTGGCCAGAGCTGACCAGATTTTAAATGGTGCATAGGAGATTGCTAAATGTCACAGAGGGGTTCGTACATTCCGGGAAGCAAAAATAACATGCCAAGGCATGGCAGTATAAACAACCTGCTTTCCGAGGGGATCACACTGCCTGGAGGCAGGATAAAGATTCTCAGGTTAGAGAAGGTTGGTTAGAACCAGCCTCTCAAAAGCTCAAGTACCAGTGCTAAGAAATGTGAGCCTCATCCTATCAGTAACATATGTAAGATGTCTAATAGTGGTAAACTGTGACGTCCAGTTATTGAGTATCTACTATTAGTAGACAGCGAAGAACGAGTTGGGAGTAAGAGTATAAAGTCCAAAAAAATGGTTAGTAAACTGTTGAAATAGTTCAGATGAGGCTTAAGAAAAGGCCTATCGTAATGTCCCTGGTAGAAGGGGTAATGTTTCCTTTGGCCACTCACTCTTTCTCAGAAGGAAGATTTTGGCCAGCTCACAGTTGGAGGTCAAATGACAGTTACATGAGAATTAGCCTCTGTTGAATGCAGGGAAGAACTACCCCCACTTCAGCTTTCCTCCCAACCCCTGAGAACTCCCCAGCTTCTCAGTTCAACGCCTGCCCCGCTGCATACCCCACCCGGTAGTTCTGCACTGTTGTTAATAACGATTCGTGTAAAGCCTAAATACAGTCTCATTTCATTGACTCCTAGTTCTGTAGTCTTTGCCATATATAAAAACATCATTTTTGTTTTTTAAATATATTTTATTGATTATTCTATTACAGTTGTCCCAGTTTTCCCCTTTGCCCCACTCTACCCAATATCCCCATGCCCTCCAGCATTCCCCCCCTTAGTTCATGTCCATGGGTTATGCATATAAGTTCTTTGGCTTCTGTATTTCCTATACTGTTCTTAACCTCCCCCTGACTACTTTGTACCTACCATTTGTGCTTCTTATTCCCTGTACCTTTTCCCCCATTCTCCCCGCTCTCCCTCCTAGCTGATAACTTGCCCAAGATCTGCATATCTATATTCTGTCCCTGTTCCAGTTGTTTGCTTAATTTGTTTTTTAGATTCAGTTGTTGATAGTTGTGGATTTGTTGCCCTTTTAATGTTCATAGTTTTGATCTTCTTTTTCTTAAATAAGTCCCATTTAACATTTCATGTAATAATGGCTTGGTGGTGATGAACTCCTTTAGCTTTACATTGTCTGGGAAGCACTTTATCTGCCCTTCCATTCTAAATGAAAGCTTGCTGGATAGAGCAATCTAGATTGTAGGTCCTTGCCTTTCATGACTTGGAATACTTTTTTCCAGCCTCTTGCCTGTAAGGTCTCTTTTGAGAAAGCAGCTGACAGTCTTATGGGAGCTCCTTCATAGGTAACTGTCTCCTTTTCTCTTCCTGCTTTCAAGATTCTCTCTTTATCTTTAACCTTTGGCATTTTAATTATGATGTGTCTTGGTGTGGTCCTCTTTGGGTCCAACTTGTTTGCGACTCCCTGTGCTTCCTAGACTTGTATGTCTATTTCCTTTACCAAATCAGAGAAGTTTTCTTCTTTTATTTTTTCAAATAAGTTTTCAATTTCTTGCTTTTCCTCTTCTCCTTCTGGCATTCATATGATTTGGATGTTGGTATGGTTGGCAGTGTCCCAGAGGTACCTTACTATCCTCATGTTTTTTGTTTTGAGGGGGGGTTTTTTTGTTTTTTTTTTCTCCTTGCTATTCTGGTTGAATGCTTATATCTTCCTTATGTTCCAAATCATTGATTTGAATCCCAGCTTCATCCTCTCTGCTGTTGGTTCCCTGTAGATTTTCCCTTATTTCACTTACTATAACTTTTATTTCTTCCTAGGTCCTTTTTCTTTTGCTGCTGTACTCAGTGAGTTCTCTGAGCATCCTGATCACCAGTGTCTTGAGATAGGTGGTTGTCTCTGTTCCACTTAGTACTTTTTCTGGAATTTTGTTCTGTTCTTTCGTTTGAGCCATGTTTCTTTGTCTCCTCAATTTGGCAGCTTCCCTGTGTTTGTTTCTGTGTATTAGGTAGAGCTGCTTTGACTCCCTGTCTTAGTAGCATGGCCTATGGTAGAAGAGGCACCCGTCTGGATGAATGTGACTTCTTAAAATCCTTGGTTATGAGATTCCCATACAGCTTGATTATCTGACAGTTCTGGTTATTACTTGTTTTGAGATCTAGCTGTAATTCTTTCTGTGGTTGTGCAAGGAGGTGAAGCATGTTCACCTACTCCTCCATCTTGACCAGAAGCCTATTTTATTTTTTAAAATACTATTCTAGTAAAGGTCAGTATGCAGAATTCGAATTGTCTGTGTGCTTACCATTTTCTCAGATATGAAGAATAAAAATGAATCAAATGTAGAATAATAAACTCTTAAGCTTTCCTAAATCAGCCCAGATTTTACACTGCGCTTAGATGTAGCCTATAAAATCATAGAATCAAAACTAGAAAATCAGCTAATCTGATGTTATAGGAGGGATTCCCACAATAAGTGTAGTTTGCATTAATCCTAAATTTATAAACTAGGGTGTATATGAAAATCACTTTGGGAGCTTTTTCTAAAAATAGCTTCGCAAGCCATACCTCATGGTAGGAATTTATCCTACCACATCCCAGAATGGCAGAATGACTCAGTACTTCCAGTGACTGGACACTCATTATTTGGCAAAGCAGTGCATTCCACTGTTGTATAGCTCTAATTGTTAGAAAGGTAAGAGAGAGAGAGAGAGAGAGGGAGAGAGAGAGAGAGAGAGAGAGAGAGAGAAGAGACTAGAAAGAAACACATCAAATATCCATGGTGGTTAGATCTGTATGATGGGGTTTCCATATGTTATAATATGAGCCTGCATAACTTTTATGATGAGATTGGAAGCAAAAATGGAAATCATTCAGAAAATGGAAATGAACTTAGAGTAGAACTAGATTATAGGAGACCTCTATAAAAAGCTTGGACCTCATCCTGTAAGCAATGGGGAAATAATAAAGAAGAAAAAAGAAAATCTAAATGTCCTAAAGGCTCTAAATAGCCTCTGCGCAATCTCCAGCCTCATTCTCTTTTTTTCCTGCTCACTTCCTTCTCTGTAATGTTGCATAGCTCTCTTTGCTTAAACAGCAGTGGCTACCTCTCTCTTCCTTGACCATGCCAAGCTCATTCCTGCCTTAGGACGCATCCACTAGTTGTTCCCTCCCTCTGCAGTATTCTTCCTCCAAGTCTTTGTATGGTGGGATCTCTCCTTTCACTCAGATCTCAGCTCAAGTGCCATCCCCTCAAAGAAACTTTTTACAACCACTCAATATAAAATAGCCACCCAGTCACTGTATTATACCCCTCATTCGATTTTTTCATAGCATTCACTACTAAGGATTCGTTATTTGTTGTTTGGTCCTACCCCCACCCCAACATTCCTAATTTAGTGACTTACCATTGAATCCTCATCCTTAATACCTAGAACAATGCTTAGAACGTAGTAACCACTCATTAAATATTTGTCAAATTAAGGCATATATACAGAGCTACATTTTCCTAAAATAGTTAAGAGAATTAACTCTGCATAAACTGTAATAAAAACAGAGGCTTTATTTTCCTTTTATGATCATAAAAGGTTACTTTTTTAGGAAAGGTTACTTTTATGACCTCAGACATATTTTGAGAAAAACTTTTTCTTTCTATGAATGCACAATTTTAAAATAGTTTTAAAAGTCAGAAACCTAAATGATTTACAAGTGGTGCTTTATAAAACCAATTTATATACAATATAAGACACCAGAGGGACAGACCCTTAATTTTCAAATTTGATCAGTATAATTTCAGAAGCTTTCATTAAACGCCAGCTTTGTGTAAGGCATTGTGCTGAGAAATGTTTATAGGGCCAAAACTTAGCTTTCTGGACTTCATAATCCAGAAGAGATAGCCATGTTCGTGACACACTTTTATAAGAGTTAGAAAGAAGCTCACATAAAATATCTGAACTCCAGTGAAAGTGATATAGCCTGATTGTGTGCATTTCTAGAATTCTCTAAGCTAACTGCTATTTTTCTCTCTTCAGGCAGTAACAGCCCCCATGGAAGCCCCACCTCTCCTCTGGACAGTAATATGCTACTGGTCATCATCGTTTCTGTTGGGGTCATCACCATTGTGGTGGTCGTGATCATTGCTGTCTTTTGCACCAGGCGCACCACCTCTCACCAGAAAAAGTAAGGAGCCCCAGCCTTGGCCAGTGTGGCTCAATTGGTTGGACATTATTCCACAAACTGAAAAGTTGTGGGTTCAATCCCCGGTAAGGTCAGATACCTAGGTTGTGGTTCAGACCCCAGTCAGGGCACATACAGGAGGCAGCCTGTGAGTGTTTCTCACGTCAATGTTTCTCTCTCTCCCTCTCTCTCTCTCTCTCTCTCTCCCCATCTCTCCCTCTCCCCCTCCCTCCCACTTCCTTTCTCTCTATAAGCAATGAAAAAATATCCTCAGGTGAGGATTAAAAAAAGAGAGACAGTTAGGAGCCCCAAATCTAGCCCACAGATTTTTGATATCCATTCTTTGCTTCTATGTGACTTCAGTATTTGGAGTTGCACACAGAGTTAAAACATAAAGTACATGAAAAGTGATTTTTTAAATACTTCTACAAGAAATGCAGAATGGTTCTTTTTATTTTCTTTACCTTTTTTTGGCAGATTTTATTGTATTTTTTTCCATTGCCATTTAGGCCTCTGATAGCCACCACCCCAGCAATCACCACATAGGCTGTCCACGTCCATGAGCCCTTTCTCCTGTTTGCTCAATGCCTCCACCTCCTAACCTCCCCTCCCCACCTTAGCTGTCATCCTGCTCTTTTTTCTGAATCTGTCTCTGTTTTCCTTGTTAGTTCAGTTTGTCTATTAGAGTCCACATATGAGTGAAATCATATGCTATTTGTCTTTCTCTGACTGGCTTATTTCATTTAGCTTAATGTTCTCCCAGTCCATCCATATATTCACAAAGGGTAAAATTTTCTTATTTTTTATGGCCAAGTAGTATTTCATTGTGTAATTGTCCCATAGTTGTTTTATCCACTCACCTACCCATGGACAGTTGGGCCATTTACATATCTTGAGGATTGTAAACAATGCTGCAATGAACATAGAGATGCTTATGTTCTTCTGAATTAGTATGTTGGCTTTCTTCGGGTAAATTCCCAGAAGTGGAATCACTGGGTCAATAGGCAGTTCCATTTTTAATTTCTTGAGTAAACTCCATACTGTTTCCCACAGTGGCCGCACCAGCCTGCATTCCCACCAACAGTGCACGAGGGTCCCCTTTTCTTACAGCCTCACCAGCACTTGCTGTTTATTGATTTACTGATGATAGCCATTCTGACAGGTCTGAAGACATCTCTTTGTGATTTTAATTTGCGTTTCTCTGATGTTTAGTGACATTGAACACCTTTTCATCTGTCTGTTGGTCCTCTCTATGTCCTCTTTGGAGAAGTGTCTTTAGGTCCTTTACCCATCGTTTTAATTGGATTGTTTAGGTTTTTTAGTGATGAGTTTTGTAAGTTCTTTATAAATTTTGGCTATTAGCCCCTTTTCAGATGAAAAACACCTTATCAGATGCATCAGCAAATATGGTCTTCCATTCTGTGGATTGTCTTTTCATTCTGTTGATGGTTTCCTCTGCTGTGCAAAAACCTTTTTATTTGGTGCAGTCCCATTTGTTTATTTTTTTCTTTTCTTTCCCTTATCTGGGGGGGATATATTTGATGAAATATTGCTACAAGCAATGTCAAAGATTTTGCTGCCTATGTTTTCTTCTACAGTTTTTGTGGTTGTGAGCCTAACATTTAAGTCTTTAATCCATTTTCAGCTTACTCTTCTTTGTGGTGTAAGAAGGTGGTCTAGTTTCATTTTTCTGCATGTATCTGTCCAATTTTCCCAATACAAGTTATTGAATAAACTATCGTTAGTCCATAGTTTGTGCTTGCTTCCTCTGTCAAATACTAATTGACTATCAAGGTGTGGGTTTGTTTCTGGGTTCTCTATTCTGTTACATTGATCTGTGTGTCTGTTTTTATGCCAATACCATGCTGTTTTGATTACTGTGGCCTTATAGTATAGTTTGGTACTACGTAGCATGATTCCTCCAGCTTTGTTCTTCTTTTTCAGGATCACTGTTGCTATGCAGGGCCTTTTGTGATTCCCTATAAATTTTTGAAATATTTGTTCTATTTCTGTGAACTATGTCATTGGAATCTTGATGGGAATTGCATTGAATCTATAGATTGCTTTGAGTAATATGGACATTTTAATGGTGTTAATTATTCCTATCCATGAACATGGCATGTGCTTCTACTTACTTTTGTACCTTCTTCAGTTTCTTTCTTCAGTGTCTTATAATTTTCTGAGAACAGGTCTTTTACATCTGTGGTTAGATTTATTCCTAGGTATTTTCTTCTTTTCAAAGTGATTGTGAATGGGATCATTTTCTTAATTTCCTTTTCTGTTCATTATTGTCTATAAAGTGCAATTTATTTCTGAATATTAATTTTGTATCCTGCTACAGTGCTGAATTAATTTATCCGTTCTAGTGTTTTCTTGATGGAATCTTTGGGATTTTCTATGTACAGTATCTTGTCATCTGCAAAGAAAGACAGTTTTACTTCTTCCTTTCCAATTTGTATGTCTTTTATTTCCTCATGTTTGAGTGTTGTGGCTAGAACTTTCGTATTATGTTCAGTAAGAGAGGTGAAAGCAGACATCCCTGTCTTGTTCCCAGTCTTAAAGGGAACACTTGTAGTTTTTGCCCATTGTGTATAATGCTTGGTTTGTACATATGTCCTTTATTATGTTTAGGTGTGTTCCCTCTAATCCCACTTTGCTGAGAGTTTTTATTGTAAATAGATGCTAGTATTTATCAGATGCTTTTCTGCCTCTATTGATAAAATTATATGGTTTGTATCCTTCATTTGGTTCATGTGGTGAATCATATTTGTTGACTTGTGAATGTTGTACCAGCCTTGCATTCCTGGACTAAATCTCACTTGATCAGAGTGTATGATCTTTCTGATTCATTGCTGTAATCAGTTTGCTAATACTTTGTTGAGGATTTTAGTATCTCATTCACCAGGGATATTGGCCTATAATTTTCTTTGTAGTGTCTTTATCTGGTTTTGGAATTAGGAGAACATTGGCCTCGTAAAAATGAGTTTGGAAGCCCTCCCCTCCTCGTGAATTTTTTGAAACAGTTTGAGGAGAGGTGTTAGTTCTTCTAGGAATGTCTGGTAAAAGTCACCTGTGAAGCCATCTGATTCAGGGTTCTTGTTCATTGGGAGTTTTTTCATTACTACTTCCATTTCACTAGGTATAATCTATCTACTCAGATTGCCTGATTCTTCCTGATTTAGTTTTGGAAGATTGTTTGTTTCTAGGAATTATCCATTTCGTCCAGGTTGTCTAGTTTGTCGGCATATTATTAAGTGGTTACTGTAACACTTGGCATTTCATTATACTCAGACAATTTTAAAATAATCATTCAGTGCCCACCCTTCCTCATTCAAGCAGAAGTGCTGAAGGTACAGCAGTCTGGCACACGGTCTGACATACAGCAGGCACCTTATGAAATGCTTATTGAATGGGCGAGTGAGTGACTTAATGGAGAAACTAAGGCACAGAGGAGTAGACACTGTCATCTGCACTCCTGATTTTACCCAGTTAGCCCTAGTATGGGTTGCTTAAAATGTTCAAAGAAAATAAACTCATACATACAGCAAAGTGCTGGTTACCAGAGGGGAACACGGGCGGGGGGGTCAGATACGTGGCAACGGAAGAAGACAACTCCGGGTGGTGAGCAACAGACTGTACCGACACCGTATTACGAAGATGTACACCTGAAACTTACATAATGTTATTAACCAATGTTCCCCCCACTAAATTTACTTTTAAAAATATATAAAAATTTAAAATAAAAGGTTGTTCCTCCTCTTTTATAAGCCATCAATACGACCTCCACTCCACTGTTCTATTTCTAGTGAATGTTGTCCTTTCTCTAGTGACTGGGGGAACGTTCTGCTTTAGAGGTTATTTGATTTAAAAATCCTGTCTGAGCTCTTGATACTAAAACAAAGTCACAAGGCAACATTCAAGCATACCCCTGTCCATGTATGTGAATATATGTGGACAAAGAAGAGGAGATGCCTTTACTGTTCCTAGAAGTAAACTTCTTACCCCTGTTTTTCTTGGTTTTAGTTCTGCTTTTCCTTGAAGCATCTTTCAGAAGGACAGTTTTAATCTGTCAAACCTTGTGACAAATGTTTAAAACAGTTACTTTTTAAAAACCCTGTTGTTCTTGTGCCTAGGAAACGAGCGGCTTGTAAGTCAGTGAACGGCTCCCACAAGTACAAAGGGAACTCCAAGGACGTCAAACCCCCAGACCTCTGGATCCATCATGAGAGGCTGGAGCTGAAGCCCATCGATAAGTCTCCAGACCCAAACCCCATCATGACGGATACTCCAATTCCTCGTAACTCTCAAGATATCACACCAGTTGACAATTCCATGGACAGCAACATCCATCAAAGGCGGAATTCATACAGAGGTACAGGTTTTCCCAAATGTTGGGAGACCATTTTCGTTTAAATCATTTTTCATTGCATCGCATTGCCTTAAATTTGGTGATTCCTATATGAGGTGAGATTGAAAGAAGTATGTGATAGCTAGCTTGTTATGGGACACAAGCTTAGTACCCAGATGAGACACCTTCGAGGTCTCTCATCGGGCTTCCCCACCTCGATACTCAAGCATCTGAGACCCTAGCCCTTGTCTGTGCATTTTGTTCTGTCCCTTTAGTTGGAGCCCAGCTGACATTGTTCAGACTGTTCTTGGTCTGGATGCTCTTACGGATGCCACACTGAAGCGTGGTAGTCAGCGTTGTGTCGGCTGCATTGACTCTCAGAAGGGACTCCTGTAATGCACTAATGATCATTGTCCTCTTTATTTCACTTCCTGCAGAAACACCTTGTCCCCATTTTCTTCTTTGTGAATACCCCACTGGAAATATGTTATTGCTGAGGCTTCTCAGTGGCCTACAGCACACACTTTTAACTGACTTTCATATTTGATGTCTAGGGCATGAATCAGAGGACAGCATGTCTACACTGGCTGGAAGGCGGGGAATGAGACCAAAAATGATGATGCCCTTTGACTCCCAGCCACCCCAGCGTAAGTTAAAAGTGTCTCTTTTCTCTAGTGCCGCCAGTCTATTCCATTATATTGGGGACTAGCTATGGATGATCGCTTTGGCTTCACTTGGTCCTGACACAAAAGATAATCTACCAGAGTTTTGGCAGCTTGAGGGAAGAAGTATCAGAGAGTTGCCATATTTTGTAATCAATATTATTGAGACTAGCTTCTTTAATCATAGGGAAGAGAAGCTAAAAAGCCAATTTCCCAGTCTCCCAGGAATAGGCAAGTAACCAGTCTCCCTAGAAGCGCATAGCGTCTCTGCAGGAGAGCCGGGGGAGCCCCGGTCCAGGTGGGGGCTAAGCGTAGCCAGGTGTCAGTTTGGCTTCCTCACACATATTCAGTGTTGACAGGCACCTGTGGAAATTTTTAATTAGTAGACTTTATTTTTAGAGGAGTTTAAGGTTGTCAGTATGGAGTTTTTAAAGAAATATTTTCAATCTTATCTGACCCATGGGCCTCACTCTGATAAGCATAAAAGTTGCCCAACCTCCTGTAGTAATATTTGAAATGCAAAATAAGTTAAATATCATAATTGAAAGCCAAAAAGCAATGGACAAGTCAATTCTTTTTTTCAAACTAAGCCTTTCATACCAGCTGGCACAGTGGTGCCTCCACAGGAGGGTCCCCTGCACCATCCTAGAATGATAAGCCACCTGCCTGTCAGTATCCAGTTTTATAAACTACCTGATGTCGAAGTGCCTGCTCTGACCTGAGCGGCAGGCCAGCAGACCGCAACACCCTCAGATAACCTAGATTCAACTACCGAAAGCATCACATCCTGAAAGATCACTTTCCAATTTAACCTAAATGAGCTTCTGAATTTCTTAAAAGATGTTCCATTTCAGAACTCCAGCCACTTCAGTAGTGTCAGAGATTTAAATAATCACAGATTTCTACACACACGTGGGTGCACCATGGCACCCTGTATTGGGAACGGGGGGCCCCCTGAGCATGTAAGTGTCTCTATGCACACACTCTGTCATACTCACTCACTGTGCACAAACATCGTGGGCTCTAAATTTTAAAAATCAGCTTTGGAAGAGTGAGGGCCGGTTCATGAATAGGTCATTTTGGCACAAAGTACTTTTTGCTTAGGGGCCTGCACTTGGAAGTGTGCAGGGAGAAACCATGGTTTCCCCCTTATAACAGAGTCCCCAGGTTAAAAATGCAAATGTCCAAAAAGAATTCCAGTTCCTTTCGATTTATAAGATAGTAGCTTTACTGTTTGTTTGCTTGTTTGTTTGTTTGTTTTGTATAGTACTTTAGGTCTTACCTTACTGGCTTATTTTTAAAACTTGTGAAGTTTAACTATTCCTATTCCTGGATTTGATGCTTTTAAATAGTTAAGAAGGAAAGACATACTGTACCAGTTGATATCATTCCTTGTTTTTTTTTTTGTTTTTGTTTTTGTTTTTTTTTTTTGGTAGTGGTGGAGGTAGAGGATTATGTATAAATTTGCAATGTTATTTAATCTGTACCTCAGTAGTTGGGCGGGTATATGGAACCTTTAAGAATCTGAAACCAGGTACCTGGAATACTTTGATCTTCAGGTTTTGAGATACCCTTTTCCCCACGTGGCTAGAGTCTGTACCCACCAGCTACCCGCTCTGACCTGGAATTAAACAGCTGAGCGCAGCTAGGAAGGCCTTGCCCAGCGGCATCGGGCCCTGACTCACCCAGCAGCTGATGATGGCTGTCTCTTCTAGGCAGGCACTTTCAAGTTGTCTTATATCTTATTTACTTCATTTGAAAAGACTGGAAGTGCCTTAAAAAAGAGAAAGTCAATTATGTTTTTTCTTATGTGCGAGTCCTCTCTACCTAGAATGCTTTCAAGCAGGTAAAAGTCAGGAGGCTCATTCCCCTCATCCCAGCCTTAACTCTGGAAAGCACTGGCTCTGAAGCCCTGCTTCTGCAAACCATGGGTCTCCCCCAGGGGAGATACTGACTTGCAAACTGCCCTGCGAGCCTTCCTCAGCCAGCTCTTCCCAGATGTGTTTTATTCCCAAGAACCACCTGACCCTCTGGTCCCTGAGCAGGGACGGTCCCAGTGGTGTCCCCAGACCTTAAGGAGGGGCAGTGACACTCCAGGGTCCCTAGTTGGTTGTGTCACCTGTTTATTTGCAGGTGGCCGGGACAGGAGGAAGCTGGAGAAGAAAGGTGTCTGTTTTGTGGGCTGGGACTCCCTCACCAGGGCACTGCTGAGTGGCCCCACAAAGATCTAGGGAAACCCAGTGACAGAGACATCTTCATAGACTCCACAGGCTAATTAAGTTTATCGCAAACTTCATGAGGCCCTTGCTTAGAGAATAAAAGGTCCCCTGTGTTCCTAGTCACTCCCACCTAGTTGACTGTTTGGGGGCCTTTGAGCAGGTTATCTTGATCTTAAATGTTTCTGCAAATCCTCTAAAGAGAATTCCCAAACTAAGCTTCTGGTTTTGTTCCAATCTCTGGGATCGATAATGAAGCCTCATTAAATAAGTGCTGTCCTCATAGAAAGTTGATTATGGAGTATCTGGGTGGAAATTTGGATTTGTTGGCTAAATGCAGCAAATTGAATTCCCTAGCCGGTGTGAGAAGGAAAGAGCCAGTTAGGAAAGATCTACGTATATTTTAAAATGTGAGTGGCTGTGGGTGAGCTCCCAGACTGGAAGTTGTAAGAGACAGTGCCGTAGGCCTGAGTTTCAGCTTTTAGTGCTAGGTTGGACCATTTGAGTTCAGTTCCATTTGCATCCTTTTAAAATAGGAAAGCTGATTGAACAGCTGCTCATTCCTTCAGCCTACACACCTACTGCATGCTTCATTCAACAAGTCAGAAAAGACAGAATGAATTAGGAATTGTGTGTGAAAGAGAAGGGACTTAACAACCCTTTAGCAGGAGAAAAATTACAGAAACCTGAATCATTGTTTCTTATGGATTTACATTATGAGACATACTTGAATAGACTTTTAAAACTCATATAATCCATGTTTATTGCAGAAATATAAACCCATAGAAAAAATGTTTTAATCCTGATCACTCTTCCCCACTAGATGATCACCATTAACATGTTAGTATGTATTCCTCAGACTTCTTTTTCTGCATGTAGATAGGCAGACGTGTGCACAGGAGTCTGTTGATTTTTTTTTTAACAAGCGTAAAATCTGTGGCTAATTGTCCAAATCCAGCCAGCTGCCCCCAGAAAACCCAGGGACTGGCTGCACCGGGGTGGGGGGGAGGCTTTGCTCTTGAACTGTGATTTGTGTGTGTCTGTGCAAGCATGTTAAGCATTTCTCTGTCTTGTGTTCATTCGCAGCTGTGATTAGTGCCCATCCCATCCATTCCCTCGATAACCCTCACCATCATTTCCACTCCAGCAGCCTCGCTTCTCCAGCTCGCAGCCATCTCCACCACCCGGGCAGCCCATGGCCCATGGGCACATCCATGTCCCTTTCAGACAGGGCCAATTCCACAGGTGAGAGACCAGGGCCGCGCCCAGGTGGAAAGCATTCCGAAAGAGTTGGCAAGCTGAAATGGGGAAGGCCTTACCCTGCTTAGGAGGATTTGGAGTTTTTCTAAGTGTTCTATATTTACCATAACATTTCTGTTCCTGACTCATGTGTTTCTATAAAATTTACCATGTTTTTCTTCCAGTTTTAAGGGCTCAGCACAAGTCGTTGTAGTTAAAACACAATAACTAATTATATAACCATGTCTTGGTCTGTCAATTTGCATCTTAATTCAGTTATATTTTCAGTTAATTTATTTTTTTTTAACACTCCAGTTTGAAAGGAGACCCATTCAGGGTGATTTTCAGAAACTAGAGGGTTGGTTTTGCCTCTCAGCCCCTCTGATGTGCTCGACGGCAAGGCCGGCCGCCCCGTGGAGCCGTGCATGCCGTCAACCTCAGGTTGCCTAGTGGATTGCTGACGTGAGGGAGGGCTGCACAGGTAGGAAATTAGCCTGACAATCTGCAGTGTATTTAAAGAAACCCACTGCCAGACAAACATGTCCCAGTTTGGAAACCTTAAGAAACAGCATTCTCAAAACAGTTTTCTGGAGGAAATAGTGAAAGTGAGGGGATAGTAAACTAAACAGATAGATTGTTCGTTAATTGAAAATTAATTTTCACTCTCAGCTTTAAGGTACAACTCTAGTGATATCTTGTATATGTAGCATACTCTTAAGACAAGTTTCAAATGGTAAAAAAAAAAAAAGAGAGAGAATGTTACTAGCAGAACAGAGTGTTGGTGGTTCTGAGAAATAAGAGGATTTCAAGTGAGTTCCATTTTAAGAGAACCTCAAACTTCACGTCAAGAGTGCAGCCTGCCAGTAGCACCCCCTCCCCTTTGTGTGTCATCAATTACAAACATACCCAAAGCATCAAACAAAAGTGAAGGCTTTATTAAGGGATGCCCAGTAACTCCCAAAGTTTTCTCCTCCCAGCCTTTTCTTGGTTTGGAGAATGCTACTTGAACCTACGTCCAAATTTTGGGTCCTGCCTTTGGGGTCAGACAGTGCACTCGTGGCTGCACGGAGAACCAGAGTCGGCCTCACAGGCACAGTCTCGGGTAACACAGGGACCAGAAAGCCGCCCTCAGACCTGCTCTTGGGAAGCAGTCTTGTGTCCTGAGGCAGAGGAATGTCCCTCACAAGGACATGGGCCCAAGTGCACAGTGGGTTCTCCTCGGGCAGATCGGCCCCCCACCTTCCTCCCACACCAGGATGGGGAGGGTGGGCCAGAAGCTGGCAGCTCTCGCCACCGCCCATCCTCCACCCCCATCCTCGTAGTCTGGCATTGGTGGAAGCTCCGTGCTGGGTGCACTTGAGAGAGGGAAAGTGATGATTGCATTTCTGAGGGTTTTATTTGTTCAGTGATGGGGGGGTATAAAAAAAGATAAAACTGGTGATAGAGTCTGTGAGGACAGAGTGCAGGTGTCTGGAAGTGGTCAGAGGTCTCTCACGTCAGACCTGCACGTGTCCCTGGGGCTCGGTGGGCAGCCCTTGCTCTGCAGGCGCTCTGCAGCAGCACCGCTGACGTAGGGAGAGAGGACACTTCCCGCTTGTCCACGCTGTCTGCTGTCGTGTGTCCTGAACACCTGGGAGTCAGGAGTCAGCTGCACTGACAGGAACTTCTGCGACAGCCTAGTTTTCCTTGCAGGCCACTCCTCGAAGGTGCACTCCTCGCAGAGAACTGGTGTGCCTGCCGCCCTCTGCGTCTGTACAGCCGGAAATACCACTGACTCGCGTAGGCAGCCCTGTCACCGTTTCACATTTCCCACCATCTCTTAGGCTTTCAGAAGCTTATTGGATTCAGGCAGCCAGGGTAGGCCTGTGCGCCCAGAGTGACCTGACCTATCTGCCAGTACTGGGTGACATGGTCCAGGCTGGAGCCTGCTGTCTGTCTCCTCGGCCCCACCCTGCTCCCCACCCTCACCAGCTTCGGCCCAGGTCACAGGGAGCAGACCAGCAGCTCCCGGCTGTGGTGGTGGCTAGCTTAAGCAGGCTGAAGAAGTGAAATCCCCAGCCACCCTTTCCCTTTCAGAGAATGAGAGCTGTCCTAGGCCTGGCAGGACTGCCACGTCAGGCTTTCGGGAGTCCCTCATCCCTGATCCCTGGGACCCAAGACCTTTAAGCTAAGGGGTAGCACTCATGACTTACATGGCCTGTCACCTGAGAGCCCAAGAGAACAGATTCATTGCCACCTTGGCTAAGACAGCAGGGAAGTATGTTGGATTTCTGCAGGCTGTTCATGCATTGTTAACAGGCTCATTTCCTTTCTTTAAGGGTGAGGACTCTAGGCGTCAGGGAGGCCCTCCTCCAGGCTGTCTGGTGCAGGCTCTTGTCCTGAGCCGGTGTCCTCCAGGCCCATCCTCGGGCACGCATGGTGGTTTGCACCAGCTCCCCTTGTTCTCCTCACATGGTCTCCCTGGGCCTTGGCTGCTGCTGCAGACTCAGGGCGGTGGCGTTACACAGGAAGGGCAGAGTGATGTGTGGTGGTTTGGAGCCTGGGCTTGGGAGTCCAGCCTGGAATTCAGATTCCTGCTTTACCTGTTCTCTCTCTGTCCTGGGGCAAGGCCCAGCCTCCCAGTGCCTTCTGAGTTATTCTGAGGATTGAATGAGCCAACAAAGGGGAAACACTCAATAATTTACAAAGAAAAGAACCTTATTCAAGCCTCATGTTCAGCACTTTTCATAAGTCTTCTCAGTTAATCCCCAGTGAATCATATGTCATTCTCCCTGTTCTATAGGTAAAGAAACTGAGACTCAGACTCAATGACTGCCAAGTTCACCCAGCTAGTATGCCACGGTCAGAGTTCAGGCCGATCTGACCCAAAGCCGGGGCTTTTCCTACCCCATCATGCTGCCTTCCAGAACACTGCTGACCCTTTTTCACATATTTTGAGATTGTTACCACGTTCTCCCTGAAACCTCCCCTTCTCTAGGCTGACCTAACCCACCCTGTTTCTTTCTCTGGCCCCAACACCATTCACATGACATAATCTTAGGGCTATTTGTGGACCTCTCGACTAGCTGGGTGCCCAGGCCTCACCTGAGCTGTGGGGCCATTGCTCCGGCAAGGCTGTGCGCAGTCTGCCGAGGGCAGGCAGGGCCCGCGGCCTTGACTCCTGCAGTAGCCAGTCGGCCAGGCCGAGGGCCCAGCCAGGCTTGGTGACTGGACATGTCATCTATGAAAGGCCAGTCCTACGACTGTTCATCAGTGAGTGAAATTTTAAATGTTCTTTTATAATTATTTACATCTTAATAGACAATAGTCTCATGAACCTTTACATGTGCTCTATAGTAAGTCCCGAGGAGAACTTCGATCTGTAAAATTGTGACCACTTAACTGTGTAATAGGTGAAAAAAATCCCAGCAGCTGGTTGACACGACTGTTTGAAACTGTTTTTAGATTAGTCCATTCTTACTTAGCCTTGGCAGTGGTGTGAATCCAGGGTCCTCAGTGCTTACTCAGCTGCTTTCAGGGGCCCTTAGAAACAGCCGGAACCCTGGGGTGTACGTGTGTTTAGTGGTTCACAGAATGCTAACATCTAGACTTCTCTGCTGTAGAATCCGTTCGAAACACGCCCAGCACTGATACCATGCCAGCCTCCTCGTCTCAGACGTGCTGTACTGATCACCAGGATCCTGAAGGTGCTACCAGCTCCTCTTACTTGGCCAGCTCCCAAGAGGAAGATTCAGGCCAGAGTCTCCCTACAGCCCACGTCCGCCCTTCCCACCCACTGAAGAGCTTCGCCGTGCCTGCCATCCCGCCCCCGGGCCCTCCCACCTATGACCCCGCACTGCCGAGCACACCCTTACTGTCCCAGCAAGGTGAGTGAGGGCGGCTGCTCTGGAGGGACCCTTTGGCTCTGGATTATGGCAGAAGTCACCTTTTCTTTAAAGAATAACAAAGCAAATGTCCTCTATGCTTCTCCCAGCAATTTAAAGTAGCAGGGTGTCGTTGTCCCTCTCAAGGAGTGTGTAGGTTCCCTGCTGCAGGAATGCACGAGAACCAGGGACTGACCGGCCGTGAAGTGTGACCTGACTTTTTAGATTGTGTTTTGGGTGCAGGATCCTTGGTGGTCACAGCCGGTAGCCCAGCTGTGAGCGGCAGATCTCCGCCCAGCTTCCTGGAACTGCCTCCCTCCACAGGGTCCCTGCCAGCCAGGGGAGGGAGGGGCAGGGAGGCCAGGGCTGGAGAAGAAGGAGGAGCCTCAGGAAATGAACTCCCGAGTTCATGCAGCTAAACCAAAGTCTCCTGACCTCAAAGGCATGCCTTTTCCCTGCTGGTCCACGTTATTATCTGTTATGGTGGTATGTTTCGGAATAAGTCAGTGGTTTTTCAAGCCTTTTTGATCTGAAGACCGCTTTATATTCTTAAAAGTCATCAGGCCCAGAAAAGAGCTTTTCCTCAATATGTGCTACATTAGAAATTAAAACTGAGAAATTTTAAAACCATTTCATTCATTTAAAAATAGCCATACAACCCTGGCCAGTGTGACTCAGTTGGTTGGAACGTTCTCTCGTAGCCAAAAAGTTGCAAGTCCGATTCCCAGTCAGAGCACGTACCTTGGCCGTGGGTTCCATCCCCCATCTGAGCGCCTGTGGGAGGCAGCCACCCGGTGTTCCTCTCGCGCATGGGTGCTCCTTCCCACTTCCCCGGCCTCTCACTCTGAGAGCAATGAAAAAGTGTCCTCAGGTGCAAACAAAGGGAAAAAAATAGCAATACATCTGTCATATTAAGGTAATAGCATTTTTATGAAAAATAACTTTTTCACCTGGCTGGCATAGCTCAGTGAATTGAGCGCAGGCTGCAAACCAAAGCATCGCAGGTTCGATTCCCAGTCGGGGCACATGCTTGGGTTGCAGGCCATGGCCCCCAGCAACCGTACATTGATGTTTCTCTCTCTCTTTCTCCCTCCATTCCCTCTCTAAAAATAAATAAATGAAATCTTTAAAAATAATAATTAAAAAGTTAAGGAGATGAAGAGGAGGTGTAAGATCCTGTGATGAGGAACGTAGCTAGTTCATAGATCAGCCCCATGATCTTGAGCACATGAACAGACTAGTGGAGCTGAAAGAGTTGGTTTGGAGTGATACGAAAAGTAAATATTCAAAAAAAATAAATAACTTTTTCAAAACAAATAAAGGGGGAATAGTGACATTGTGTTACATTTCTGCAACTCTCTGTAACGTGCAGTTTGACAGAAGACGGCGCTGTTCCCTGTCAGCATCTGCGTTCACCCTGGTGCACTCTGTCGTTTCGGTTGAAGTGTGAGGAGAAAATCCGGTCTCATAAATATGTAGTTGAAAAAAGGGAAGAACATTTTTACAACTTTTTAAGATAACCAGGGATACTCTTTTTCATCTACAGCAAAACTCAGCAAGTTGTAGTTTCTTACATTTTTATTTGTAACGTGGAGTCAGAAACCATCTCTGTTCCATTAAAATACATCTGTCTTGTCTTTCGAATGCATTTCACAGAACACACATGCCAGTTATTTGGGAGATACTGGTTTACTGAGTTATATAGATCCTCCAGATCTTTGTACATTTCATTATATAATATCTAAAAATACATTCACTTATATTACCAAAGTCCGTAAATATCAGGAAGCTCTCAAACTCATGGTGGTAGTTACAAGGTTTTCAAAATTCTAATTTTAACTTGAAACTTAAATTTCATTATTGGCAGTAAATACTGTCCGTTGTTTTCCTTGAAGTGACTGGCCTACTTCATTCACTTTCTAAAAAACGCCTGCCAGGCGCTCGGCCCCGTCACCGGCTCATCGGGCTGTCTCGACGGCTGTTCCGGTGCGCGTGCCGGCGTGGGGGCCGCTGAGGCCCGGGGCCACACGCCCTGTGCGTGCTTTCCGTCCCGTCACAGGCCACGAACAGATGTGTGGCCAAGGCTTAGGCTTAGTACAGCAGTGTTTGCTGTTTCGTTGAGGATGAGCCTACGTTACACTGACCTTTTCAAATTGCAGGTTCGTGTCAGTGAGCGACCTGACAGTTGGGTGCCACCGCCTTCCCTTCTGCCCGGGCTCCCGCAGCGTGACCCCACGGTTGCTTTTGTAGCGTCAGCGTAAAGGCAAACAGTGCCTTAGTGCTGTTATGGAAAGAGTTTGATCTACCCGACATCCTGCAAGGGCTCTGTGGACCACTACGTTGTGAGGCCCACTAGCCTGGGGGTTCGTTTTCTAAGGGCAAGCGGAGTATTTTCTGTGGCCTTGTGGGTGCCCTATCTCTTCCGTCTGCCTTGTCTCCGTGCCTCCTCAGAGCAGGGCCTGCGCCGGGTCTGGGCGGGAGCGAGCTCAGCCACACGCCTGATGGCGCCTTTCCCCGCAGCTCTGAACCACCACATTCACGCGGTGAAGACAGCCTCCATCGGGACTTTGGGAAGGAGCAGGCCTCCTGTGCCCGTGGTGGTGCCCAGCGCCCCTGAAGTGCAGGAGACCACGAGGATGCTGGAGGACTCCGAAAGTGTAAGTCCGTGGGCTCTCGGCCCAGCCAGGATGTCTGGGGGCGTGTCCCAGGGCCCCGGAGGACGAAGCAGGGTCACTCGTCACTCAGCAGACATGCACCCATGGGCACCTCCTCAGAGCCGGGAACGGTGCTGAAGGGGCTTCTGGTCCTCTCATCCTCACCAGCCCAGCCAGTTATTTTTTTCTCCCCTGCCCACCCTTAGCCTTCCTTTCAGTCTGCCCTCTGTCCCTGGTCCTCTCTTCTCGGTTTGAACCATCCACATCTTCCTTCCCTCTTCAGTCCCACCTCATGGCCTGCTCTGAGCAGGGTGCTGAAGGAGAAGGTACTTGCTTGAGTGGGTGCTCTCAGACGAAAAGCCAACAGGATCTCTCCTTGATTTTTCTCTCTCACATTCCAATAAAAACATTTCTCTCTGCATTTCCAGGTACAGGACTCTTTAAGAGGAAAGAAAGCTAGGGGCCCAGAGATTAAGGGACAGAGCAACTACCTGTAGTGACTGTAACAGAGACACAGACAGGCAGCAGCTGGTGGCCCTGGGCCGAGTGTCATGGAAGAGGCGTTCTGCAGTGTGAAGAAAGGAGTGGTTGCTGACTTGGGGGCTTACTGGCCCTGGCACCTCCTATACTCTGTGACCCCGCGGGCCAGCCGGGGCTTGGTAGTCAGTCTCTCGGGGCAGTCTGACACTGACACTTCAACTCTCTCTTTCTGGGCTCTCCTCCTGGCCGGCTCCTCGGCCACACCGAGTAACAGTGTGCTCTCTTGCAGACCTACGAACCAGATGAGCTGACCAAAGAGATGGCCCACCTGGAAGGACTGATGAAGGACCTAAATGCCATCACGACCGCATGACGACCTTCACCAGGACATGACTCCAGCCCTGAGTTCAGAAGTCTTGGGACTTAGCCTTGAAAACAAGGAATTGTACAGAGGACAAGAGGACAGCACTTGAAAACACAGAGTGAGCATGCAGACCTGCCCGCATCCCCACGTGGGGCAGCCCCGCCACGGCCACCTGCCTCCTCCTGGTCAGCCTGGAAGCTGCCTGTGTCGGGGCAGCTTCCCGTCACCTGCTGGGACCCTGCAGGACTGGCGGAGCAGCGGGCGCCGCGTCTGGGGAAGAGGCAGGGAGCGCCACCGACGTATTTCACTCCGTGGTCAGGCGGTGCTTCGTGCTGTGGCTGCATCGCCTTTGTGGGGTGTAGATGTTGCATTTATGTACAGTTTTATTTGCGTCCTATTTTACCTTCAGAAGTGAAACACAGTCAGAACCAAGGAAGTCCGTGGTGTTCTCCACAAGTGGTTGGCATTTGACTGCTTGTCTGAATTACGTATGGAAAGTCATCAGCGATGTGCGTTGTTCCAGGGATTGGCTTGTTTTTTTTGTTTTTTTGTTTTTTGTTTTTTTTTTTATTTTTAATTTTGAATCATTGCATCCTCTGCCAGCTGTTAACCCATCACTCTGAGTGGGGAGGAAATGTTGCATTGCTGTTTGTAAGCTTTTTTATTATTTTTTTATTATAATTATTAAAGGCCTGACTTTCTCCTCTCATCACTGTGAGATTACAGATCTGTTTGAATGATGTGTAACATTGAAAAGACTTGTTTGTTACTTCTGTGCAGTGTCAGTACTGGGTGGGGTGGGCCGGAAACGGGAAGTGGGGGCTGCCGAGGCCCTGGGGCTGTTTCCGCCGCAGTGCTTTCCTCCGGAAGCCTGCGGAGAAGGGAGGCATCCACGTCACTGTCCCTTCCGGGCATGTCCATCTCTGCTGTCACTAAGCTGCAACTGGACTTTGATTTGGACCTAGTTAAAAGCTCTTCTGTGCAATAGGTGGGTTCGAGGGTTGGGGGCCCTGACGTCCCGCTCAGGTCGCCGTGAGTGTGTCCGTGCAGAGCAGGCAGGCACCGCGCTGCCGCCTGCAGCAGTGCCGCGGGCCGTCCACGGCCTGCTCTGTTCCCACGGGGGAAGTTGGGGTTAACAAGGAACTTTGTTTCCGCTTAGGACTCCTTGCTTCTCTCGTTCCCTGTCCTCAGCCAGTCCAGCTGTCACTTCCATTAGCGAGAATGAGGTGAGGGCTACTCGCCCTGCCTCTTTCTGAGCAGTGTTCTTGAAGTAGCAGGGGATGGGGACAGAGAGGGTCACAGGGGGCAGCTGTCCCCCTACCCCGGCAGCTCAGCTGAGCCCCGGGTGAGAATGAGCAGCAGGTCTCCGGGGAGTGTCAGGTGGCCCAGCCACACACGGAAGCCTTTGCCTTCACAAATAGTCCATCTTTTTTGTCTTAAAAAGGTAAAGAGCTGAGGTGTTGGTTCTTTTTAACATTAAGAATATATTATGAAAAAGTACAGGACAGACCCTCAGGCATCTTCCTCAGAAGAGAGCGTGGAAGGCAGTGCAGAAGGCCGCCTGGGCTCCGGTCCCACCGCCCAGCAGGGATCAGCTGGTGAGACCTCCATCGAGCACCCGGCCCTGGCCCCACCGGCACCCACTGGCCTTTGTACGTTGGTTATTTCCCCCTTTTGAGTCTTCTCACGTATTTGCTTTTCTAGACGATGAACTCTGTATTTATTATTTGGGGCAATGGAAAGTGCAATGCCGACTCCTGCGGCCCTGCCCGCCGGCCACAGAGGACAGTGCCGGGCAGGGCCCTGCGGAGCCTGGACATGCGCACTGCTCCCGACCAGAGCACTCCGAGCGCCTGCACCAGAGGCAAGTCCCCGGGAGCCGGCTCACCTTCCGCCCAAAGAAACATGCTCGGTATTCAGGTCCTTCCCTCCCGCGAGCCCGGACACTTCTGTTACCTCGGGGCCTCGGTACCTGGGCACTGCCACAGAGCTGGGGCGGGGGCGGGGGGCTATTTTTAAATAAAGTAACTGCTCAAAGTTGGGGGTTTTTTAAAATTAAGAAAAAGGAAAGTTATTCCGTATTGCACCTTTTCACAATTTAATACATTTTCTTACATTTGCTGTGATTTTTGAAACGAAACCATCCATTGTGTGTCTTGTAATGTCCCACGGGAGCGGCTGCCCAGCAGCACCCTCCGGGAGGATTTGGAACAGACGTGTCTGCCGCCGCGCCATCCGCAGTCCGCCGGAGGGGGCGCCGTCCGCCCGAGGGGGCGGGCGCTGCCGGGGCCGGTTGCTGTACACACTTGTTTGGCCTTTTCTGTAGTTGATGCTGTAAACTCTATGGCTTTTTAAAAAACAATTTCATGTTTTTATTTAGCATTGGAAATCCAATAAATACACTTTTTTAATCCAGTCAAACTCTAGTCAGAGTCCTTTCTTTGTTCCTTAAGAAAACGGAGCTTTGGAGCCCCTGTTTCCCAGCCTCAAATCGACCCCACTGCTGCCCTCACAACTACAAAGGCAGGAGTTCTCAGCGCCCCAGGGGGTGTGCTCCTGAGCCAGGAGGCTGCAGGCAGAGGTGGTCTGCTGGCCCCAAAGATGAGCCCTGTCCCTGTCCCACCCCATCACTGCTGCCCTGCAGGGGCCCAGCAGCCTGAGGAATCAAAGGTGACTCCTGTCGGAAATGGCTGAGTGAGCCCAGCAGGGAAGTGCAGCAGCTGCTGTGGCAACGCCCTGGGTGGCAGCTCTTGCAGTTGGCACGCAGGCGGACGGCCCACGGAGGGCCCACGCTGGGCCCAGGCCTCCCGCTCCTGGCCTGCCTCTCAGGGTGGAGCCACACTGCTGCAGGTGTCTGCACCTGTCTGCAGGTGTCTGCAGGTGAGTCCTGCCCTCCCTGGGCTGCCTCACCTGACTGCATTCCTCTGTGCCTTAGCTCAGGCCACTGTAAAAAAAAAAAAAAAAAACCATAGACTAAAGGTTTTAAAGAGCAAACATTTATTTCTCGCAGTTCTGGAAGTCCAAGCTCAGGGTGAGCAGATATGCTGGGGTCTGGTGACAGCCTGCTTCCTGTTTCCTGGTTCATAGACTCATGGATGTCTACTGTCTGTGCCCTCATGTGGCAGAAGGAAGAGCTCTCCGGGGTCTCAAAGGGCACTAAGTCCATTTCATGAGGGCTCCTCCCTCATGCCCTAATCACCTCCCAAAGCCTCCACCTTCATGTACCATCACATTGGGGGTTAGGCTTTCAACATGTAAATCTGGGGGGAAACATACCATTTAGTCCGTAACACTAAGATACAGCATGCAAGGATCTGCACTTGGAAGGGTGATGAACACAACAGCCACAGGCCTGCCCTCCATGAACTTGCAATAGAGTGAGGGCTGGACACCGGGCCCAGCATCCATTCTACCTGCTCCCTTGACCCCGGGACCTCATCTGCTCTGCTGCCAAGTGTGCTTTATGAAGCCCAAATCCTGTCATTCCTGTCAGTGGCGCCCTACTGGCCTCAGGTGGAGTCAGAGCTCCCAGGGCTGAAGTGGGTGCCAGTCTTCCACAGCCTCCAGGTCCAGACTCACGTCGCCGGTGCACCCGATCCCCAGCCACCTGGGAAGGCAGCCTGGGAAACACTTCAGTGTCTGGAATACACTCCATGGCTGCTGCTATTTTAAGCAGATACCCCGCTGCTGGCCCTTCTGCACATCTGTAGGCAGTGCCCTTGGCGTATTTTAGAGTTTATCTGTTAGTCTTTCTGCACTGCACTGTGAATGCAGTGGGGACATGATTTCTCACTCCTCCCTGAATGCTTAATGCCACTGGCAGTTTCTGACAACAGCAAAGCTTGTCTCCTGGATGGATGGACGGACAGGAAGACTTGGGGCCTGGAGTGTATTGGAAGGCTTCCCACCCATGCAGCACCCCAACTTTCCCTTGGAGGGGTCCTAGTAGGGCAGGGAATCCTAACCTACTGAGGCAGGGGTACTGGTGCCAGGACCCTCCCATTCCAGCAGCCCCCTTTGGATGTCCTGGGATGAACTTGGAAGACAGGAAGAACTGCCTGCCTGGCAGGGTCATAAATGATCCTGATGACCAACTGGGTGCTGGGAACTAGGGCAAGGATGTCCTTCAAACTGGTCTAGGAGGAGCATTATGTACAAGGCTTCCTATGAAGAAATGTCCCCTTTCCCAGGCCATCAGTCCTACCCAATTTCAGCCACCTGCTGGCAGGGCCTGATCTCAGCAGCAGAGACCAGAGAACAGCACTGAACAACCCTCAGACTGATGGGGAAGGGCTGTGGGTGCGAGTCGGGGGGAGCAGAGCCACGAAGGGCCAGCTCGGCCCACGCAGACAAAGGGCTCCAGACAGCAGGTGCCCAACTCTCCTTGGGTTTCCAGCTGCTGCAGGAGAAAGTTCACCAGAAAGCCTGGGACACACGTGGGAGAGCCAGTCATTCAAGAATATTTTACAGTTTCGTAATCATTAAAAGTATCTAACGTTGAAAATGGCATTTAAAATTCTGATTACCTTCTGAGTAAAATGGATGATGTTCACCTCAGAATGCTCTTTTGGTCAACCAGGAGTTAAATGAGTTTCAGAGATGAAAAGATGGGCCTAGATCTGAGCTCAGACGTGGTTACAGGGAGCCCTTCACTGCACCAGAGAATGAGAAGAATGTGTAACTTCCTCAGATATCTTGGGGGTGGAGCTTAGTGCTGGCAACAGGTGTAACCAACAAGATGGTGAGCAAGCAAGATGCTGGGTGGGAAGTCACAGTGGGAACTGGCTGCCTGTGGGGTGCCCCAAAGAACTTTCTAGACTTAGAAGACATGACGGGCAAAGTGACACTGCTGGCTCTTTGCACTTCTCCGATGTCACCCCCAGCCTCCCACATCCTGTACAACCTCTGCTGGGGCATGAAGCCTTGTGTGAGCAGCTGGCTCCCCCAGCAGAGAGAGGGGCATCTGGGCCAGCGTGCCGATGAGCAGGCACAAGCCTGGCAGGGGGAGGGTGGCCATAAGTGGGATTGGTGTACTCTGAGCCGGAAGTGACCAAAAGCATCTCAACCTGGGAATTCAGAGAAAATCCAGGGGACAGATGGGAGGGGACAAGATTTTTCACAAGTCAAGAAATGTGAATTCCAGTCTGATTGGAATTCCTAAAATCTCATCCGGATTTTAAGGGTCAGGCTGACCTCTTCAGCTGGTGCCACCATCTCAGGGGCCCAGAGCAAAACCCCATCACCCTGTCCCCAGGACGTATGATGGCTCATCAGTGGGTCTGCTTCCTGCGGGCCTGCTCCCCCGGAGAGGCAATTTGGGAGCCATTCTAAACTCTTCCCTCAACACCACAGCAGCTCATGCACTCAAATACCCCCATAGTGGCTCCTCTGCGCTGTGTGTTGGACCAGCTCCTCACTGAACACCCCTCCAGCCTCAGCCTCACACACTGTGAGGTGACTTTTCTAATTTCTACCCATCTTTACAGATACAGCCTAACCACCCAACCCCCTGATGGTTCTTGTTCATGTTCCTGTCTCTTCTAGTACATGTAACTCGGAAGGAAAGCAACCGTGTTTGTTTTGGGATTCTCCATCCAGTCCCTAGCACATAGTAGATGTTCACGACGATGGACTTGAAGTCACCAGGCCCAGTGCTTGACAAAGCCAGAATTCTTTCTGGGAATATATACTCAGAAAGGTTTTGCAGAGGAGATGAGGCTGAGCTGAGCCCAGGAGGCTGTCGATCTGGAAGGACAGGCCAATGCAGAGCCAACAACCTGCCTGCTTCACGTGACCATCAACACACCAGTTTCAAGAGAACCATCCTGCGTCGCACTGCACCAGGGCCTCGAGACTGCTCATTGCATTCATCTCCCAGCAGGCCACTGGGAGAACCTGCAGGGTGCACAGGGCTGGCACTATGCTCCCCAAATCCCTGGGGCACTGCAAGAGCAATTTTGGGCCCAGTGGAGCTGGATTTGTTTGGCCAGGTGTCACAGGTGGGGGTCAGGCCTAGTGAGTTAAGAATATGGTGGGTCCCTTCCGTAAGCTCAAAACCCAGGACTCCAAGACAATTCTGGGTGGCTTTCTGAAAGAGGACAGAAAGAGCTGGGATCCATTCTTGAAGACAAAGTGATAGATCAGGGTCCCATAGGCAAAGTCACCTTGGAAACAATGGGAGAACCAGCTGATGGACATTCCAGACTCACACACAGAAGGGAAACTGTTGGAACCCAAACCAAAGAGAACTTGGTGTAGGCAGGTGGAGTGAGAGGAGGAATTTTGGGGCCAATCACAAAAGGGTCTTCCTCACCCAGAAATGTGGGAATTATGCATGGTTTCATAAATATTTCTGAAGGCTTACTGTGTGCCAGGCACTGGGTGCACAATGAGTAAGAACACCTCTGCTGAGTCATTCAGGCTAGAGGACTCGAGAGACAGAGTTGCCATTAAGCTGAAGAAGTGCTCAGACACCCGACAAAGGGACCCGGCAAAGCAAGGGGCCTGGGGCTGCAGAGTCAGTGGCCAGGAGGGCGGTGGGGGTTCACCAAAGGAAGGAAATGGCGTTTCTTTTAGCACCACTTGCACTCGATCTAAAAAGCAGGGACAATTCACATGTTGGTCAAATTACAACAGAAATACTTCTAAAGGATTCAATCAAGAGAAAGTGAGGGAATTCCCCAACAGAAGCCCGGGAAACTGAATCCAAGTGGCAAATGAAAAGGTGAGCTGGCACTCTTCTGGGGAAAGGCCTAAGACCAGAAAGCTGGACAGGGGAGAGGCAGCCTCCGGGACGGAGGAGCCAGCCTGTCACTGCACACAGCCGGCGCTGCCAGGGAGGCGTGTGAGCACGTGGCAGGGAAACCAGCCCTCAGGAGAGGAAACTGAGGGTGGCCAGGCTGGCACTGCCGTGTTTAAAAAATAAGTAAAAACCCTCATCTCCCTTGAGAATTTGCTGTAGATTTTTGTGTCTATATTCATAAGGAATATTGGTCTCTAGTTTTTTTTTTTTTTGTATTTTTTAAATCTGGTTTTGGTATCAGTGGAATACTGGCCTCATAGAAAAAGGAAAGTGTTCCCTCCTCTTTCACCTTTTAGAAGAGTTTGTGAAAGATTGGTGTTGTTCTTTAAACATGTGGCAGAATTCACGAGTGAGGCTGTCTAGTCCTGGGCTTTTCTTTATGGGAAATTTATGACTAACTTAATCTTTGTGTGTTATATGCCTAATCAGATTCTCTATTTCTTCTTCATTCAGTTTGGGTAGTTGGTATGTTTCTAAGAATTTGTTCATTTTATCTCGGTTGTTTTATTCATTGGCACACTATTGTTCATAGTGTTCCCTTATATTCCTTTTTATTTCTTCAAGGTTGGCAATAGCATCCCCTCTTTCATTCCTGAAGTTAGCGTGTTGAGACTCTCTTCCTCTCTCTCTTTCCGTGTGTGCGTATGTATATGAGTGTGCCTCCTTTGTTGGGTTTTGGGGGTGTGCAAGTAGTAAGTTTATTTTCTTTGATGTAGAAAGAGCAGAGCTAATTTGATTCCCCAAGTGAGGAAAAATTGCAACATTCGCCAATAAAAACTTTCCTTGAAACACTTATTCAGAACTGTGTTAAAATCATTGATTATCATATCAAAGAAACTGCAATTTCGAGTTTATTCACAAACATAAAAAAATTTGTAACTTGGTAAGTTTCAAAACGGTAAACCCATCCCAGAACCGTAATTACCACGGGGAGAATGCTTCTCAGCCAAGTTTCGGCAGCACCGCAGCACCACAAATACCCACTTCATACTAGGTCTGAGCATTTTTCAAAGAGTGCACACATTCTTAATACATCTCTTTTGGAAATGGGCTCAACTGCCTTATAGTCTCCAAGAGGGTTAATTGTCAATTGTCAAAATTGGTCAGTTTTGATCTTTCCAAAGAACAGCTTTTGGTTTTGCTGACTATCTTGGTTTTCTATTCTCTATTTTATCTCTGCTCTAATCTTTTTATGTCCTTCCTTGTGCTAGCTTTGTTTAGTTTGTTTTTCTTTTCCGAGTATTTTAAGGTGAATGTTTAGGTTACTGATTTGAGGTATTTTTGAATACAGGAGCACGCGGCCCTCTCTGGCCCTCGGAGCCCCGCCCTCGCTGCGCGCGCTTGCGTTGCTGGGCTGTGCTTCCATTTCCATTCATCTTGACTTACTTTCTCACACTCCTTGTGATCTCTTCTTTGACCCATTTGTGTTTTAGAAGTGTGTTAATTTCCATATATTTTTAAATTTTTCAAATTTTCTTATGTTATGGTTACTAATTTTATTACCGTGGTGGTTTGTATGACTTCAGTCTAAACTCACTGAGGCCTGGTCTGCGGCCTCACGCGCCACCCACCTGTACCACGCGTGGGCTTGAGCAGAACGTGCGTTTTACAGTTCTCAGGTGGAGTGTTCTGGATGCCTGTCAGATGCTCGTTAGTTTATATTTTTGTGCAAATTTTTTGTTTCCTTGCTTATTCTCTATCCAGGTGTTCTGTCCATTATTAAAAGTAAATATTAAAGTCTACAACTATTGTTGTTAATTGTTTATTTCTCCCTTCCATTATGTCAGGTTTGCTTTATGAATTTGAGGGCTCTGTTGTTAGATGTATATATGTTTATAATTGTTAAATCTTCTTGATAGATCGACCCTTTTATTACTTTAAAATATCCCTTGTCCTCAGTAACAATTTTGTCTCAAAGTCTACTTTGTCTGATACTAGTATGGCCACTCCAGCTCTCTTCTGGCTAATGTTTGAGTGCTACATCTTTTCACATTCTTTCCGCCTGTATGCTGTGCCTTTGGACATGAAGTGTGTCTCTTTATGTGGACAGTTTATAGTTGGATTTTATATATATTATATATGATACATTTAATATATTAAATATAATGTGAATAAATACTATTCTAGTTATTTTATATATTAGCATTATATTAAAACATAATAATATATTTCTAATATATTTCATTATATATTATACATTTATGTTAAAACAATTTTAATATATAATTTTTTATATTTTATATTTATTTTATTAATATAGCTCTTAAGTCATTCTGCCAACTTCTGCCAGTTAATTTAAGTGTTTAATCTATTTACATTTTATATAATTACTGGTAAGGTAGGATTTACATATGGCATTTTGCTATTTGTTTTCTATATGTCCTTATTTTCATCCTTCTATTACTCTGTTACTTTCTTCTTTTGTGTTAAGTAAATATTTCCCAGTGTACCATTTTAACTCCCTTGTCAAAAGGTATGATCCATAAAAGAAAAATTTCATAAGTTGAACATCATCAGATTTAGAACCTGGTTAAGTAAATGAAAAGGCAGGCAATAAAACAAGAGAAAATATTTGCAAAATATATATTGTATAAAGGACTTGTGTTCTGAATATATTATTTATAATTCAATAATAAGAAAACAAATGACCTGGGAAAAACAAACGGATAAAATTTTGAACAGTTACTTTACCAAAGAACCCACATGGATAGCCAACAAACACCCAAAGTTGGCATTGCGCACCCTCTGAAATGCTAAAAATAGAAGACGACCATATCAAGTGTTGCAAAGCTATGCAGCAGCTGAGACGCTCGTGCGCTGGCTGGTGGGAATGCGGACAGTACTCCAGCTTTGGAGAATCACCTGCAGTTTCTCTTCAAGTTAAATGTAGATCACTACGTGTCAGATGACTCAACAAGCTACCCCTGGATTTATACTCAAGATAAGTGAAAATCCACATCCAAATGAAAACTTGAATATGAATGTTGATAGGAGCTTTATTCTTAAAGCCAAAAGCTGGAAACAGCCCAGCTGCTCTTCAGTGGGCTCGTGAGCAAACAAACTGTGGCACACACACACAAGGGTGCACGAGACAGCACAGACAGATCTGGGAAGCTTTAGAGAAATGGGGGAAATCAGACACAAGAGACGACAGTGTGTACAATTCCCCATTCATGCAAAATTCTGGAAAAGGCAGAAGTTCAGGGACAGAACGCAGATTGCCGGGGTGAGGAGTGGAAGAGGGGCTTGGCTGCAAAGGGACATGAGAGAATTTGGAGGAGCGTGGAAATGTTCTGTATCTTCACGGTAGGGGTGGTTACAGGACTGTGTAAGTCTGTCAAAGCTCATTGAACTGTACACTGAAAGTGTGTGGATTTTGTTATATATAAATTATACCTCAATAAAGAAAATGGATACCATTAGCAAATAATAATAAAAATACAAGATACGAAGACTTAATCTAACAAAACGTACAAACCTCCATGGAAAACTGTGTCTCGATGAAACACTTGGCAGAGAGAGTTCGTGCCCAGCAAACATTCCATGAGCTCCCCACACAACTTAGCTGCCTCCCCAGCTACACTGTGGCCAGGTGACAATGGCATATGTGTCGCTGCAGGAGAGAAGTCATTCGGAATCAGTCATTTCTCCCAGGTGTCTCTTCTCCTCTCACAGTGGTCTTGGAGACCGACATCCAAGCTGATGTCAGGGGACTTTACCTAAGCTATAATAAACCACTGTGTTAAACCAACGAAATTTGGGGCTTTTTCTGCTGGGCAGCAAGTGCTAACTGCCCTAACTAATACATAAGACATTAAGGAAGATCCAGATGCAGGAAGACTTACACACTTTCATTCGTAGGAATGCAAATTTTAATAATAATGTTTATATAATTTCAAATCAGAAAACAATCAAGTTCTTTTTTTTTAAGATTTTATTTATTTATTTTTAGAGAGAGGGGAAGGGAAGGAGAAAGAGAGGGAGAGAAACAGCATGTGTGGTTGCCTCTCGTATGCCTCCCACTGGGGACCTGATCTGCAACTCAGGCATGTGCCCTGACTGGGAATCAAACCTGCAACCTTTTGATTTGCAGGCCCACACTCAGTCCACTGAGCTACACTAGCCAGGAGAAAACCATCAAGTTCTTCATGAATCTTAACCTGATTGTACAATGTGTGTGGTAGCACAAAGACTAGAATAGTCAAGACATTTCTTAAGAAGAAGATGGTGGAGGACTTGGTCTGCTAGACAGCAGCATACTTTAAAAACCTACAGTAATGAAGTCAGTGTGCTATTTGAACAAAGACAGACCAGCCAATGGTACTGAACAGAGAGCCTCACACAAGCCCAGATCCGGTATATAAATGACATTGTAAATTGGTAGGAACAACTGGTTGTCCATAGGGAATTGAAATGTGCCCTGACACCACACCCAAAGTCAAGGTCAGGTTAAGGACTTAAATATGAAGGACAATGCTTCACATTTTTAGACCTTAATATAGAAAAATATGTTCATAACATCAGAGTAAGATAGGTTTCTTAAACCAGCAAAAAAGGCACTAAAAAGTACTAGATATTTTTTTAAATATTGCTATCCTTGGCCTTATTAAAATGCAAAAATTCTGTTCATCAAAAAACACCAAAATAAAAGTGAAAATTGAAGCAATAAGTGGAGGAAAGATATTTTGATTGTGCGCATTTAAAGCTCCTATGAATCAATAAAGAGAACAATAAGAAATTAGGCAAAATGCATAAACAATATTGCTCAAAAGAGGAAACAAAAATGGCAAATGAACATACCAAAAACATCCAACCTTCCTGGTAGTTAGGGATTTTCACATTAAGACACAATGAGATATTACTAGGTTGGGAAAAGAAAGAAAGTCTGATGACCCCAGCTACTGGCAAGATTGTGGAGCAGGACTGAGTCTCGGACACTGCACGCGGGAGTGCAGGCAGTTGGGCCACTCACAACAGCTTGGTGTCATCTTGTAAAGTGAAGAGTAATTTACCCTGTGACTCAGTTCCTCCACTCCTATGTAGAGTCTAGAGATCCTTTTACACATCAAGGAGCCATAAACAAGAACATTTGCAGTAGCAGTGTTTATAACTGCTGATCAAACTATCTGTCTCCAGAAAAATGCACATGTAAATGGTGGCATATTCACATACAGGAATGCAATAACAGTGAAAACGGGCTAACAGGGTCCATGTATCAACAGGGTCTCAAAATTACAATACTGAACGAGAAAAGTAAATTACTAATAATACATACAGCATCATACCACTTATCGGCATATAAAATTCAATTTCACAAATATATTCTGTGGTTTATGAAAGTGGATGGGGTATGGCCTTCTGGTGCAGGTGATGAAAAGGTGCATAATTTGTAAGTCAAGTTAAACAATAATAAAATGGACTAAAACTAGTCTGCTTTATATTATCATAATGCATCAGCAATTCTGAACAATATTATTGATAAAATTCTCCTTTTCACAAAGGCAGCTCTTCCAATTCCCACCTGGGTATGCAACTAAGCATTGTTGAGAGACGTTTCATTTCAGTAGAAATGTGTCAGGAGAAGCGAGGGAACGGCAGAACAAAAGCTCAGATGAGAGGAGGACTAGTCAAGAGGCGGGGTAGTTGACACTGTGACCTCTCCTCCAAGGACCACACCAAGATGGCAGCTGAATAATAGTAGAACCACCTGGAATCTAGCTGAACAGAAGCCCTATAACCAAGGATATAAAAGAGCCACATCAGAACTGGTAGGAGGGGCAGAGATGTGAAACGAGCTGGCCCAACACCCACATGTAGCAGCTGAGAATTGGGAGGAATATCTAGCCTGCAGAAGTCCCACCCTGAGGAGCAAGGGGTCCTAGTCTCACACCAGCCTCCCCAGCCCGGAGCACAAGTGCTGACAAGGCAAGCCCACAAAACATCTGGCTGTGAAAATCAGCAGGAATTCCATTCATCTGAGACAGAGGCTGCTGGGAGTCCAGGCATCCTTTTAAAGGACTGAACACAGCCTTGCTCACAGGCACTCACCCTGGGCCCCAGCAAAGGGATAGTGGCTCACTGAAGTACAGGAGACATACAGGGAGAAACTGAGTTTTGTGGCTTCGGGGTAGAGCTGGAAGAACATCCACCCTTGTCCCTCAGTCAAGCCCTCCCCCCACAGAGCCAAATTTGAATCTGCAGTAGTCTGGCGAACTCCACCCATGCCACTCTGACAACTCCCTGAGACCCTGGCCCACCCAACTCATGTGCCACCTGAGGCTTTTTCAGCAGCAGGCAGCCAACTTTGGCCCATGCTGAAGTCTTTCTTAAAAAACACTCAAAGGCCTTGGTTGGTGTGGCTCAGTGGATTGAGTGCCGGCCTATGAACTGAAAGGTCACTGGTTTGATTCCCAGTCAGAGCACATGCCTGGGTTTGCGGCCAGGTCCCCAGTTGGGGGGCACATGAGAGGCAACTGATGGATATATCTCTCACATGTCAATGTTTCCCTCCCCCTCTTTCTTCCCCCCTTCCCCTCTCTCTAAAAATAAATAACAAATTAAAAATCTTTAAAAAACCCCACCAAAACTCAAAGTTCTGCAGGTCCCAGACAAGCAGAGGCTGGCCTCTGTGTGCCCTGTAACTTTTGCTGAGTAGTCTCAGGCTCAGCACTGGCACCAAGTCTGAATCTACAATAACCTGGTGAACATCACATGCACCACCCTGGCAACTCCCTGAGACCCTGCCTCACCCAGCTCTCTTTTACTGCCCAAGGCCCTTTCAGTGGCTGAGTCTTACAGGCAGCTGGCAGGCAGGTCTGAAGGTGCCTTGGGCATTTTGCTAACCTGCCCCAGGGCCAGGTACTGGTGGCAGTTGGCCGTGGTTAGCAGCATGGCCTCTCCCACAGGCATCCAGGTCCAGCAGAAGCAGCTACCAACTACAGATCACTTTGAAGCTCCTAAAAGACATCCCTGGGCCAGTCACAGGCAGTGACTGATATTGGTCTGTGCCAGAGTCCCTCCTAAGAGGCCCCAGAAACAACACACTCTGTGGCCAGCTTCAGAGCACCACCTTGTTATATCCCCAAACAGCATACCCAAATGGTGGTCTCAGCAGACACCAGGGCTCACTGGGGCAAATCTTACTCTGTGTGGTCAGCCTACCAGATACAGAGTTAAAAATAATGGCTACAGAGATGCTCAAGAAATTTAGAACTTCGAGAAAGAGATAGTAAGCATTAAAAAAGGACATAAAAACCATAAAAAAAGAACCAGTCAGAAATGAAGAATATAATAACTGAACCAAAATGAAGAATTCACTAGAAGGAATTAATAACAGATTAGATAAAACAGAGGACTGAATGATCAATTTGGAAGACAAGGTAGCAGAAAACACCAATGCAAAATAGCAAAAAGAAAAATGATTTTAAAAATGAGTATAGTTTAAGGGGCCTCTGGAACAACATCTAGTGTACCAACATGTACATTATCAGGGCACCAGAAGAGGGAAAAAGAAAGCAAAGGACTGAAAACTTACTTGAAAAAATAATGATAAAAAAAACTTCCCAAATTCGGAAAAGGAAATAGACATACAAGCTCAAGAAGCACAGAGAGCCCCAAATAATATACCCAAAGAGGACCACTCCAAGACAAATCATGATTAAAATGCCAAAGGTTAAAGTCAAAGAGAGACTATTAATTTCAGGAAGAGAAAAGCAGTTAGTTGCCAACAAGGGAGCTCCCATAAGACTGTCAGCTGATATTTTAAGAGAAACTTTGCAGGCCCGATGAGATTAACACAAAATATTCAAAGTGATGAAAAGCAAGGATCTACACCTTTTGCTTTACAGCAAAGCTATCATTTAAAACTAAGGAACAGATAAGAAACTCCCAGATAAGAAAAAGCTAAAGAAGTTTATCACTACCCAACCAGTATTACCAGGAATGTTTAAGGGACTTCTTCAAGAAGAAAAGGGAAAAAAGAACGTAAGTATTAATGAAACAGCAATAACTACATATATATATTTATAATCAGGTTGAATGTAAATGGATTAAAGGCTTTAATCCAAAGACATAATGTAGCTGAATGGATGAGAAAACAAAACCCATATATATGCTGCCTACAAGAGACAAAATTCAGATCAAAGGTACATATAGACTAAAGTAAAGGGGTGAAAAAATTTTCATGCAAATGTAAATTTAAAAAAAGGTAAGGGTAGCAAACTTACACATTATAGACTTAAACAAAGGATACAATAAGAGACAAATAAGGATGTTACATCATGATAAAAGGATCAATTCAACAAGAGAACATAACCCTTGTAAATATTTATGCACCCAACACAGAAGCAAGCACCTAAATATATAAAGCAAATATTGCCCTGGCTGGTGTGGTTCAGTGGATTGAGCACAGGCCTGCGAACCAAACAGTCGCTGGTTTGATTCCCACTCAGCGCACATGCCTTACAGGTCCCCAGTAAGGGGCATGCCAGAGACAACCACACACTGATGTTTCTCTCCCTCTCTTTCTCCCTCCCTTCCCCTCTATGTAAAAGTAAATAAATAAGATCTTTAGAAAAAAGCAAATATTGATGGACATAAAGGGAAAAGTCAACAGTAATGCAGTCATGGTAGGACACTTTCACACCCCATTGACATTAATAGCTAGATCTCCCAAGCAGAAAATCAACAAGGAAACAGTGGCCTTAAATAACACATTAGACCAGATGAATTTAATTAATGTTTTTAGAGTATTTTTACCCCAAAGTGGCAGAATATACATTTCTTTTCAAGTGCACATGGGACATTTTCTAGGATAGAGCACATGTTAGAATACAAAACAAATCTCAATAAATTTGAGACTACTGAAATCATTATCAAACATTTTCTCTGAAAAAAAACTGAAAAACACACAAAGAAATGGAGACTAAATAACATGTTACTAAACAATGAGTGGGTCAACAGTGAGATCAAGGAAGAAATCAAAAGATACCTTGAAACAAATGGAAATGAGAACACAGCACCCCAAAGTCTGTGGGACTTGAGGAAAGCAGTCCTGAGATGGGAATTAGGCATCACGGGCCTGCTAAGAGAAACAAGAAAAATCTCAAATAAACAATCTATCTTCACACTTAAAAAAACTTGAAAAAGAACAACAAACAAAGCCCAAAGTGAGTAAAGAAAATGAAATAATAAAGATTAGGACAGAAATAAAGGGATGGGAAAAGATATTTCATGAAAGTGAAAACAAAATAAAAAGCTGGGGTAGCAATACTTATACCAGACAAAATAGACTTCAAAACAGCGGCTATAATAGGAGACAAAAAGAGCCCAGAAATTCCACTTCTGGGTATCCAAAGAAACCCAAAACATTCATTTGAAAAGATTTTTGCATCCATATGTTCACTGTAGTGTTATTTACAATAGCCAAGATATGGACACAAGCTTAATCAAATGATGAATGGCCAAAGAAGAGGTGGTACACAGTGTACACATAGTCATGGACTATGACTTGGCCATTGAAAAGAAGGAAATCTCACCCTAGCCATATGGTTGGAGCATTGTCCCATAAACCAAAAGGTCACAAGTTTGATTCCCAGTCACGGCACATATCTAGGTTACAGGTTCAGTCCCTGGTCAGAGTATGTATAAGAGGCAACTAACCAACATTTCTCTCTCACATTGATGTTTTTTTCTCTTGCTCACCTTCCCTTCCCCTCCCTCTAGAATCAATGAGCTTGTCCTCAGGTGAGGATAAAAGATAAATGAAAAGACAAATGAAATCTCACCATTTGCAACAACACATGGATCTAGAGGGTACCATGCTGAGTGAAGTAAGTCAGACAGAGAAACACAAATGCCATATGATTTTACTTACATGTGGAATCTAAAGAACAAAGTTAATGAACAACAAAAACAACAACAAGCAGAAACAGAGTCATAGCTACATTGAACATTTTTATAGTTGTCAGAGGGAGGGGAATTTGGTGGCTGAGTAAAAAGGTGAAGGGAGTAATAAGCACAAACTAGTAGTTAAAAATAGTCATGGGGATAAATATAGCATAGGGAAAATAGTCAATACCATGTAATAACTATGTATGATGCCAGATGGGTACTAGATTTATTGAGATAATCACTTTGTATGTTATATAAATGTCCTATCAATGGGTTGTGCACCTGGAACTAATATATTATAAGTCAACTGTAATTGCAAAATAGAAAATTAAGCAAAAAAAAATGACCTGTACATGAAAAACTACATGACCCTGAAGAAAGAAACTGAAGAAGATATGAATAAATGGAAGCATATACCATGTTCATGGACAGGAAAAAAATAACAACATTAAAATGTCCATACACCCAAAACAATCTATAGATTCAATTCAATCCCTATCAAAATACCAAAGGTGTTCTTCACGGAACTAGAACAAATAATCCTAAAATGCACATGGAACCACAGAAGACCCTGAATAGCCACAGCAGTCTCAAGAAAGAGGAACAAAGTTGGGGTTATCACACTACCTAATAGCAAGTTACACTACAAGACTATAATAATCAAAGCAGTATGGTACTGGCATAAAAACAGACATGTAGATCAATGGACCAGAATAGAAAAACCAGAAATAAATCCACACCTATATGGTCAATTAATATATGACAGAGGAGGCAAAAGCATACAATGGGGTAAAGACAGTCTATTCAATAATAGTGTTGGGAAAATTGGACAGATATGTGCAAAAAATGAAAATAGATCATATTCTTACACCACACACAAGAATAAACTCTAAATGTATTAAAGACTTAAATATAAGATCTGAAACCACAAAACTAGAAGAAAACATAGGCAGTAATCTCTTTGACATTGCTCTTATATTTTTTCTGACATATCTCCTTAGCAAGGGAAATAAAAGAAAAAATAAATGAAAGAAAGTATATCAATCTAAAAAGTTTTGCATAACAAAGGAAACCATCAACAAACAACAGGACAACCTACTAAATGGGAGAAGATATTCACCAATGATGCATCTAATAAGAGGTTAATATACAAAATTTATAGAGAATTCATACAACTTAGCACCAAAACAAAACAAATAATCCAATTATAAATAGGCAGGGTACTTGAATAGACATTTCTCCAAAGAGGACATATAGATGGCCAACAGACATATGAAAAGATGCTCAACGTCACTAACTTCACACCTGCCAGAATGGCTATCATCAACCAATCAACAAACAACAGGTGGAGAAAGGGAGCCCTCGTGTACTATTAGTACTACTCAAATTGGTGCAGCCACTGTGGAAAACAGTATGGAGGGTCCTCAAAAAATTGTTAATGAAACTTTTATGTTGCATCCATTCCTTTTCTGGATATTTATCAGAAGAAATCCAAAACACTAATTTGAAAAGATATATGCTTCTGTGTGTTCACTGCAGCATCATTTACAGTATCTAAGATATGAAAGCAACCTAAGTGCCCATCAATAGACTACTGGATAAAGTTGTGGCACATACATACAGTAGACTATTACTCGGTCATAAAAAGAATACTATCTTACCATTTGTGACAAGATGGGTGGACCTAGAGGGTGTTATGCTCAGTGAAATAAGTCAGTCAGAGAAAGACAAATACCATACAATTTCACTTATGTATGAGATCCAAAGAAAAAAATAAATTAACAAACAAAGCAAACAGACTCATAGATACAGAGAACATTTTGATGGTTACCAAATGGAAGGGGGATTGGGGTGATGGGTGAAAGAGGAGAAGGGATGAAGAAGTACAAAATGGTAGTTACAGAACAGTCACAGGATGTAAAGCACAGCATGGGGAATATAGTCAATAATATTGTAATAACTGTGTATGGTGCTGGTGGGCACTAGATTATTGTGGGTACTTAAATTATATAAATGTCTAAGCACTATGCTATACACCTGAAACTAATATAAAATAATATTGAATGTCAACTTTAATTTTTAAATAAAAATAAAGTTCAGATGAATGGTTTTCCTTGCAGAGAAGGAAAGTGATACATTTGAGGACTGGTATAAATATTTAAAGGTATTCCTTATGTCCTGTTTTTTTAAACTGAAGGACTGGTACATGATTGTTTACCATGTTTTATTATCTTAGTTATGTACAGATGGTTTGCTACTTACAATGGTTTGGCTTCTGATTTTTCAATTTACAATGGTGCAAAAGTGATATATATTCAGTAGAAACCATGCTAAGATTTTGAATTTCAATCTTTCCTCAGCTAGTGAGTGCAGCACAATGTTGACCTTGATGCTGGGCCCCAAGGGCAGCTAATGAAAGTATCCTGAGCCATTTAAGGCAGGCTAGACTAAGAAGCTATGGTGTTTGGTAGGTTAGGTAGATTAAACACATTTTCCACTGACCATATTTTCACTTTACAGTGGGTGTATCAGAATGTATTTCCATCATTAAGAAGCACTATGTATTTTTATGTGCTCACTTATATTTTCTCCTGCATGTATGAAATATCCCACCCTCAAAAGAAAGAAACTTGAAGAAGCAAAATCAGCAAGGAGCTGACTTGCGTTGTTGAGCCCCTGGGTGAAGGAGACAAGCCCCTTGCATGTGGCTGGGCTGGAGCCAGCCCAGGGTGGGGCTGTGGAGGCCATGCTCTGCAGTGCGTTGGAAGCGGCCAACTCAATAAAGAATAAAAGGGTGATGGTGGATCAGAAAAGGGCAAGGAGCCACGAAGCGACAGCAGCAGGCACCCAGGCTGCAGCTCAGAGGATGTGGGGCCAGAATTAAAGGGAAGGCTGAGAGGCTTTCTCCAGGCCAGGGAAGCCAGGGGCACGGGTGCAGTTTCCAGAAAGCACGTGCACAGTGAGAAGATGGGGCCGAGGTTGCAGGCCCAGGAGCGCTGGCCTTTGGGAGAAAGAAGAGCCCTTCAAGCTGCGGCTGAACAGAATGGTAGCAGCGAGGAACGGGGGCATCCTGAGAGCTGGGGCGGGCCTGGGCAGCAGGTTCGAACACTGCTGGGAGGGCCCGGGACAAGGAGGCCTTCGAGGACCTGTCCAGAGCCCTTCACAGAGAGGAGGCAGGGGCCCCACTGAGAGAGGGGTAGGGACTCGGGAGGGCCGTGAGGTCGGGAGGGGAGACAACACTCAGGAGTTCGGCTGAGAAGACAAGGAACAGCTGCTGGGAAGAGACACGAAGTCAAGGGGGCGTTTTATTAAACTTTTAAAATGTTCATTTAAAATTCCCAGTCTGGTTTAGCCCCATTATGCCAGAGGGAAGGGTTCCCCAGGACGCTGGCTGCTGGCCGCTGAGCTCAGCAGGCGTCCCTGGGCTGAAGCACAGGGCGAGGAGGCTTTGAGGTGCTGGGATGCTGTGTGCTGGGCGGAGTATTTTAGAAAGCAACCCGACATTTAGTCACTTTAATTCTAGTTTTTAAATTCTCTACAGACAACACACCCTTTCTCGCCTGCACCGGACAGACTGCTCCTGTCGCCCAGCCCTTGGGGCCGCCCATGCGGAGGGCCAGGGTCGGCTCCAGGACCTGGGCTGCAGAAACCTGGGCATCCAGCTCCTTCCCATTCTCGCTGACTGGTCTGCGGCAGGGTCCTCACCCTCTCTGAGCTTCAGTGCCCTTTGGCTCACTGGATTTGAGGCTAATCCTTACCTCATCAGGATTATCGTGAGGCTAGAGGGAAATATCAGGAGAGAGCACACAGCAGGTACTGGTGTCGTCCCGCCCCACCTCCCAACCCCAGAAGCCTGGCCCTGTGTAGGCACCTGGGGCGGATCCAGCAGGGGGTGGGGAGGTACACGCAGTAGTGGATGAGTGTTTTGGGGCACCAGTCCAGATCCATCCCTCAGGCTGGGCTGGGCCCGCAAGAATCCCTCTCAGCCTGTGCTCAGCATGGTTGCTGTCTGTCTGCAAGGTTCTCCCCAGATACCCAAAGGCCAGGCTTGTGCCCAGCCCTTGCCTTCCCTGTGGTGCTCAGGAAGCACCACCGCCTGGGCCACAGGGGGCAGTTGTCATGGGGATGCTGGGCCTGTGGAACTGCCTCCTTGGCAACAGGACTCCTAGGTCAGTTACCATGGAAACAGCATCCACGCAGCAATCAGTGATGGGGACAGGGTTCCCTTCCCTTTCTGAGGACTTTCCCCTCTGGCATGCAGGGCAGGCAATCAGCACGGCACTCCCTGTGCTGCCAGGAGCGTCAGGCACTGGGCTTTTCCAGCCACAGATCGTTGCCTCTCCTCTACCTGGCAAGGTCCCAGGGCCTGCAGGGATTTTCTGCAGCCAAGGGTGGCAGAGGTTGCCGTCTCAGGGCATTGCAAGGGGTCTGAGGGCCAGGCCTGACATCCCCTAACCTTGGCGGGCAGTGGGCACCAGGCCTCCTAAGGACAAGGCCCTGGATCCCAAGTGCGCCCTCAGGCTCCCCAACCCACACAGAAGTTCAAAGGCTGGGGCTCACCCTTGGCCACTCTGAAAGGCAACCCACTGTCCTGGTCCTGAAACCCCCATCTTGGCCACCTTTGCTCCCCAGCCGCCCTCCAGCTTCTGATCAGGCTAAGACGGCGTCTCCCTGTCCAGTATCTGCTGGAGTCCACATGTGCATCCCTACCCTCCTCCTCCACCAGGGAGCATCAAGGAGTCCCAGGGCCTTTGGGGGGAGCCCTGGCAGCCGGCAGGTGGGGTGGGAGCCGAGTCAGGGGCTCCCCCCTCCACTGACGAAGGACACACACTGTCAGCTGCTCAGAAACAGCTTCGCTCCGGACCCACCAGTGCTCCCGTTAACTCTACCGCCCCTCAGTCCCTGGCCCCTAAAAGAAGGCAGCATCTGCTGGAATTTCTTTTATTTAAATAAAATATACAATACGGCATGGTTACCGTTTTCTGTTTTAAAAGTGGAAGATTTGAAAATTGCTTGTGGGGGACCGAGGACATGAGGGCCACGTCTCCAGTGGCTGGGCTGGGCCTGAGCTTGTATAAAATGTGTGTGCAGGTGACGAGACCAGGCCCTGACAGCAGGGGGTGTGCTTGCTGTGCAGGCTCCTGGACCCTATGCCCCTGCGCCCGTCCCTTCCCTCCCGCACACCCTGCTGCCTGCAGGTGTAGGCCGTGGGTTTACATTAAGCAAGCCTCCCTCGGGGGACAGGGGTGTGTGCAGAACTCAGAGTGAGGTGTCTGTTTAAATTCTTCCAGCTCTGAGAACTCCTTGGGCCTCAGGGGGCTCCTCCTGCCCAGTAACAACCATAGCCAGGCAGCTCCTCGTCTCTCCCTGTGGCCCATCACCGGAGAAACCAGCCTGTCCCGCATCCCAGGGCAGAGCCTGGTCTCGCCCACATTCTGACTGGGAGCCTGGAGAACTCCGGATGGACACGGTGGGGTCAGGGGTCAGCCCTCCTCATTATTCAGGGCTTGGTAGCCAGTCCTGCCCCCACCCCACAGGAAGGGGCAGACCGCTGACCTGGGCTCCAGCAGGATCTTGTTGAGGAAGGGGATCGTGCCTAAGGAACTGCTTTCCCACCGACCCCCACTCTGGCCTACTTCTGGCTCCTAGGTGCCTGGACAATAGGGCCGTCCCCTTAACCTGTCACCCAAGGCTTCCCCTCTGACCACATGGCTTCAAGATCTCCTCCCAGAGCCCCCCAACTCCACATCTACCTTCCTGTGCCTCACTGAGCACCCCAACCCGCCCCCTTCCTACTTCTCCCTTCCTTCCCTCTCTCTCTTCCCAGATCTCAAGTCCTGGCTCAAGCCCACCAATGGCCACACACCTCCCTTAGTCCCCTTGGGAAGCCAAGCCACCTCCTGTGTCCTGAGACCATGAGTCCTGGAACCCTCAGCCAAAGCTCCCTGGGCTCTCACCATAGGTTGCTGGAGCAATAGGATGGGAACATGAGGAAGAAGAAGAAACGTGACTTATTGAGCACCTACTATGATATGTGCCAGTTTCTGGGCTGGGTGTTTCACACACACCACTGTTCTCATCTGGCCCTCACACATCCTTGTGAGGCCTCCCCACATGAGGTAACAGACTCAGAAAGGTCATGTAACTTGCTCAAGATCACACAGCTAAGGCAGGGCAGGGATTCGAACCAGGTCTGGTTGCCTCCAAAATCTGGTCTCTTCCCTCTACACCATGCTTGAAGACTGCCTAACAGCCCCTCTCAAAAGTTCTTAATGGAAAGAATCTAAGCTGTGGCCTTAGGCAAGCATGAATTTGAATCTCAGGTCGGTCCCAGCTCTGCCACTTCTAGTTACATGATTCTGGAAAAATTACCCAAACCTCAAATTTCCTCATCTGTGAACTGAGAATCGAAGGGCCTACCTCGTGGGTTTTGTGAGACTGAAGTGGTGCGTGTGTGGCAAGGGCTGAGCCGGCGCCTGGCGCAGAGCAGACTCGAGCAGAAGCCCCCTCGCCTCCCACCACACAGGTGGGGAAACGGGGGGACAGAGGGGACAGGATGTCCTTGAGGACCTGCAGGAGAGGCACAGCTGAGTCCTCCACTTCCGGGGGGGGGGGGGTGAGGTCAGGCTAGGACTGGATATGAGACCACACACGGGGAGATGGGGGGCCCGCTGAGAGGTCTCGGGGTCATCTTCCCTGAGGACTGGAAAGAATGCCTCCCTCAGACCCTGCAGTGCTCAGCCTGTAGGCCACGGCGGGCGGTGGGCTGCAGATGTAAGGTGACCTGGGTGTCCTGGCAACATGGGATTAAACTAGACTGCACACACGTGTGCACACATGTGTACGGCTATCTACATGGCTCTACAGAGCGCTACATAGCTTATACATATACACAGATTACATACATATACATATACATATCTTGCTAAGTTTGCAGTAAAAAAATGCAAGATTCTCAGGACCCTGGCCCCATTGTGTTCCAAAGACTCGGGTGACCGAGGCTCCCCAGGAACACACCCCAGGACAGCCCCTTTTCCAGGGAACGAGACGACCCCAAGCAAAGAGAGGCACCAAGTTCACAGCTAAGGGGCTGGTGGTGGCTGGTGCCCTAAAACAAATACAATGACAGGTCCGCTCTAGGAACCCCAAACAGGGTCGCCCCCACCTCTGCCAAGCTCCAGCCACTCCCCCAGCCTTCCTCTGGCTTCTGCATTTGGGCCTTTCCTGCTCCACCCCCTCCCTCTAGTGCTAAGTATTAAAATAGTCTATAAAAGCAAGTGACCAAAAATCTATAGCTCTAAGAATACCTGGTTATTTTCTGCTGTCTTTTGTTTTTCTGGTGTGAGTTTTTTTAAAATGATGATTATTATTGTTATTGGTATATCTCCTAAATCACAGTTAAACCTGAAGGAAGAGGAGGGAGAAGAGAGGGAGGGGCCCAGGTTACAGGTTGGATGGCAGTTTGGATCGCACTGGCTCGGACCTGGCCCCAGGTTCCCTCTGGGCAGCAGTGGTCAGAGGGGGCCCCCCAGAAGAGGCAGCTCTTGCCCCAAACAAAGAAAGAGGGGGTGGCAAAGAACCTGAGGATGTCTTCCGAGGCAGAGTGACATGCTGGCCAGGGGTGGCACCAAAGGGCCTCCCGGGGACGCTGAGGCCACTGCTGCTCCCACTGCAAACCCCAGCTCTGGGGAAGAGTGGGAAGGCAGCCACAGACTCCCCAGAAGAGTGTGGGGAGGCTCTGCGGAGAGTCTGCGCCCCGTCCTGGGGCAGGGCCGGCTGAGAGGCTGAGATGAGCTTGAGGTCCTGGGTGAGGCGGCCTGGGGTGAGGGGCGGCGTGCCCCGGCGCTGGGGAACCTGGGGTGGTGGAGGGCTGGATACAGGTGGCAAGAGCAAGGAACCATGGGAGCCAGAGGCCCGGGGTGGGGCACTTGGGAAAGTTCTTGGGGGTCCCGGGCTGTGGCCAGGGGGGCTGAGACCTCCTCGGGGGGTAAAGGCTATAGGAGAAGCCCCCCCAGAGGCCCCCGCCACTGACGGCAGCTCAGGCTGCCGTGGAGGTGTCTCTGGTGTACTCAGTGGGCCAGCAGCCAGACCTGGGGACAACTCCCCAGGAGGCTGGCCGAGCTGCCCTGGGCTAGATGATGGGGACCTGGATGAGGGTGGGGGTGGCAGGAAGTGCTCCAGGAGTCCCAGGCCTCCCCGTGCCCCTGGCAGTGGGGGTGGCGGCTGGTTAGCCTGTGGGGAGTGGGCACCCGGCTGCTGTGGGGTGAGCAGGGGTGAGTCCGATGACGAGAGGGAACCACCCAGTGCTTTATGGAAGTGGCCAAATCCAGCTGTAGTGGTGGCGGCTGTGTTGGCGCAGGGCGTGGGAGCAGGAGAGGAGCCACCGCCCCCTGCTGGTGGGGAAGAGCTGGATGAAGGCAGGAGGGGGCTCAGTCCAGCAGGGGCAGAGAATCCAGCCAGCTGTTGGATGTGGAAGGAAGAGGAAGACGGCGTGCCCACCTGGGACGGGCTGCTGGTGGGTGAGGCGGAGCCCAGTGCAGAAGGGATCAAAGACTGCAGCCGCTTCAGATGCCTGGGTGTCTGCCCCGCCCCGAGGCTGCTGAGGCCGGGCCCCGGGGGCGGGCGGAAGATGGCAGCAGGCAGGCGTGGGTGGTGAGTGAGGGCTATGGCCACGGACGTGGTGGCAGCGGCAGCCTGCAGAGGCGCCTGGATCAGCGGGGTCCAGATGACAGGCGTGGGGGTGGGCGTGGCGGAGGCAGCGGCCTGCACTCGGTGCGCACAGTGAGCCATCTCGCGGTCGTGCTGCACGATCTGCTGGATGATCTCATTCTCCTGGTAGTTGAAGACACCTGAGTTGAGGTCATGCTGGACTTTGTGGAGGAGGATGGAGTTCTTCTTGCCTGGGCCACAGAAGGGGAGCAGGGGCTCAGGCCAGAGCAGGAGAGGGGGAACCCACTGCCTCTCTCCCGCCCGCTCGCCCGGTCACCTCACCGATGCGGTCCAGGCGGTCCAGCGCCACAGTCTCGAAGGCCCGCCGCATCATGGGGTACTCCTCCAGCACCTCGTTGAAGTTGTCCACACTCAGCGAGTACAGGCGGCAGTAGGTGTCAGCCCTCACGCTGGCGGTGCGCCGGCCCCGCGTTAGCAGGCAGATCTCTGCCAGGACAGCAGGAATCAGGGTGGCCTCCCAAGGGCTCGCACCCTACCCTCACCTGGGTCCCCACTGCCTGGTACAGACGCTTGGCAGATACATTCACGAGCCCTCCACCCCAGGCCAACTCGCCCACCACCGAATGTGTAGTGGGCTGTCTTTCCCATCTCTGGGACTGCAGCTGTCTGCTGGACTCAGAGACATGCACCTCCAGGCAGTGGCCTGAAATATCAACCTGGGGGTCTCCCCAGCCCACTCCCCTGGGCTCCCAGGGTCCCCTGCCCGCCTCACCTCCAAAGTAGGAGCCATCTGCCAACTTGGTCTCCTTGTTGCCCTTGGTGAGCACGCTGACCACGCCGTGCTGGATGAAATACATCTTCTTGCCGATGGTGCCTTCTCGGATGATGTAGTCGCCCGGCTGGAAGACCTCGAAGCGCAGCTTGGTCAGCATGGATGTCACGAAGTTGGGGTCTGCGTTGGCGAACAGTGGCATGGAGGCCACCAGTTTCCGGCAGTTAAAGTTGATGATTTCCTGTTCCCCAGACAGAAGGGAGTGGGAAAGAGGGAGAAGATGAGGGGAGCCCCAGGCAGAAAGGCCTGGCCCCCTCCCTGCCAGCCGCCCGGCTCACCTCCCGCAGCGGCTCACTGAGCTCGCCCAGGATGCTGTCCTCGTCGAACATCTTGCCCTGGTAGCGGTGCTCGTAGTAGTCGTGGATGCGCTGCCGCGTGTCGGGCGGGAGCTTGTGGAAGGACATGTACTGCTCCACCTGCTTGTACTGAGTCCGGGACAGAGGACAGGCCGTCACTTCCTGGCTGGCCAGCCCCACTGCCTTGGCTGGCACCACCCGGCCTCAGCCCTGCTGGTGACCAAAGCTGGCACTGACCCCATGGGCCCACCTGGACCAATTTGGCTCCTTGAGCTCGGGTCACATTGTGCCCCAAACAACGGCCTGACTGCCAGCAGCTGGGGTGGAGGAGGAGCTCCATCAGAGTGACTGGTCTTCACCGCGTTCAATGCTGTGGAGATGGCCGGGGACAACAAGGACTGTCCACAGCCCGGTTGCAAGAGCTGACCAGGAAGTCAGTGGAGTCTCCTCATCGGCCCTGTCTGTGATACACTGCAGACAGAGGGTCCTCACTGACTTGGGAAGGAGCTCTCTCCCACTGCTGGTAACATCCCAGCAGCGGTGGCAGGACTGGGCCACAGTGGGTTATAAGGACTGCAGGCTGAAGCCAGGATGGCCGAGCCATTATGTGGCAGGCATCCAAACGTGGCCTGGCTGACACTATGTCACTCTGTCAAAGAGCAGAGGGGAGACCAGCCCAGCGGAGGGGAGGGGAGAGCAGGGACCTTCAATGGGTTTGGAAAAGAGATCGTTTAACCTAAGAGGGCTCAATCAAACAAGAAATGCTCCTGCCCTCCCTGGGGGTGCTGCTCCAGCCAGCCCCGGGTTGTGGGTGGAGATGGGACTCCTCAGGAGCATGGCTAGGGGCCCGAGGTACTGACTGGGCAAGAACAGACTCCCCACACTGCAATGCAAGGGAAGTCCCTGTGTCCCAGGAACAATCGGCACGGGCAGCCCGTTCTCGTGTATCAGTGCTCCAAAGAGGCGGGGACACAGTGCGGCTGCAGAGATGCCAATGGGCACCTGGGGGCTGGGAGATGAGGCTTCCTATGTTCTTTCAGCCTAACTGCCCTCTGTCTGCTCCAAGTTGTACCCAGCTACAAGAGGACAGTGACCTTCTGGCTGGCTATGGGAGCAGGGGCAGCCAGAACAGAGCTGTCCTTGAGGGAACCACGGGGTGGGAGGCAGGGTCTGGATGGGGCCAGGAGTTAGGAGGTTGTTGAGGTGGTTCCGGTGAGAGACAGGAGTGGGGACGAAGGGGAGGTAATATGTTGAGGAGAGATTTATGGGTAAATTGTACATTGAAGAGCTATTAGCTAAAGGGTAAAATCAAGATACCTCTCAGCGAGAAGCCACAAGTGGGTTGACTCAGCCGGACGGTAGATCCTGATGCTTTTTCTACACTGCCCCTAATCATGGTCTGAGACTGAGCCTCCATCCGGGTCACACACTGAGCCCTGACCCAGTCCCAGGCTGGGTCTTCATGCCCGTCTGCACTGACCCCTCGCCTGGCCTTTGAAGCCCCGGCCTTTATCTCCTGGCCCCTCCCTCCTTCCTCTCCCTCACCCCTCACTCCTACCCCGTTGCTCTAACCAGGCCGATTTCTCCACCGCCCATCCACACACCTTTGCTCATGCTCATCACGACAGCCAGCCTGGAATTGTCTCCTACGTTCTCCTTCCTCTGCCCGCCTTCCCGAAACACCCTTCCCGCCCTGCCCTGGCTCTTCAGGCTCCCGGGCTCCCCACTGGATGTCATGGGACCTGCACTGCCATCACTACCCCCTCTGGGGACAGCACCTAAGGCAGGCAGGCAAGCAGTTAATCAATGCATACTGAGAGCCCTACTATGTGCCGGACACTGGGAATACAATGGGGAAGGCTAGACCTGGCTAAAATAGAGGGCATGTTCTGAGTATGAGAAGGAAAGTATCCTTCCATGCCAGGCCGAGAAAACACGTGTCGGAGTTCAGCTGCATCAAGAGTAATATAAAGGTTCTAAGCAGCGCTATGATCGATTTATATTTTTTAATGCCAGTGCCATCTGCTGTCTGGAGAATGGAGTGGAAGGGGGCAGAAAGGAGCCCACTCAGCTAATGAATATCGAGTGGCTTACTCTGTAGGGTCGCTCCTCACAAACACCATGACATAACCCCTCGTGTTGTCCCCACTTCGCAGACAAGCAAACAGGACACACAGCTGTGAGGTTACAAGCTCACACTCAGCGGAGAGCTCATCAATGGGAAGCTGGGCTTGCAACCCAGGCAACCTTGCTCCAGGGCAGCCATCGCTTCAGGAAACTGCTGCAGTGACCCAGGTGGAGGCCAGCAGGGATGACAGGAAGGGAGGGAGGTACTACTGACTGCTCGACATCAAGGAAGGCTGCTACTTTCCGGCCTGGGCCTCTGAGCTCCTGTGTTCACTGACAGGATAGGAAAGAGTGGAGGTTTGGAATCGAGAGGGCAGAGAGATTGTTCTCATTTGGACAGGATGAGGCTGAGGTGTCCAGGGAGGCATCAAACAGACAGTCTGGGGCTGAGGAAAAAGGTGGCATTTGGACCCCACTGCACAGAGAAGGACACAGAGCATGGGATGGGTGGCGAACTTAGGAAGAAGGAGAGACAGAGAAGCAGAGAGCTAAGCCCAAAGCACCAGGGTCCCCTGTGCGATGACCGAAGAGCCAAGCAGCGAGGGAGAGCCAGGAGAGGGGCCTTGAGGAGGCGGAGAGAGAGCGTGTGCCGTCACAGAAACCCAGTGTGGAGCCAGGGCAACACCTGTGAAGCGAGATGCCCCGAGACTCCGAGCAAGATGGGATCCAAAAGGCCCCACTGGCTCTAGTCACACAGAGAGCACTGGTGAGCTGAGAGTCACTGGGTTGAGATGTGGATTCAGCACCCATAAACAATGTGGGATTTGTGTTTCTTCATTTTAGACGAATTTGACAAAAAAGAAAAAGAGGCTACAACAAAAAAGATAGCAGCTGAAGCCAGGTGATGGTGGTGGGCTGGGCACGTGGGAGCCTAGTGGGGACCCACTGGCTGCAGCCCCTCCCTAGGGGCCAAATGGCAGGGCCTCCTGAGGTAGCCCAGCTGGACCACAGCCTTCTGCCCTACCTTCTCCTGGTACTGGCGTCGGGAGGAGTCCAGGGACTGGATGAGGGCGGTGGCGTGGCCGATGAACATGGCGTAGCAGGTGGCGCCCACGATCATGCTAAGCATGGTGAGCCAGACGTCGGACATGCCCACGGGCGCCTGCCGTCCATACCCGATGCACAGCATGTGGCTCATGGCCTTGAACAGGGCGTAGGAATACTGCTTTCCCCAGGAGTTGTTCTGTGGATGGGAGCATGGGCAGACGGACACGTGGTGGGTGGTCCTGAAGGCCCACGCCAGTGAGAACTCAGGCCTTCTTACGGGCACCTAGAAAAGTCCCTACCACCTCTCACCCCTCAACCTCTTTCCCAGCTGCTGAGCTCAGGGCCCCCATCTCACTGATGGCCGAAGGCCCTGGAGAGGAGCAAGGAGGCCAACACTGGCAACCTGTGGTGACCGAGTGAATCCCCCACTTCTATCACAGGGGGGAAAAGTACCAGACAGGAAGCCCCAGCAAACAGCATGCCCCCCTCTGCCCCCACCTCTCAGCCCCCACAGGGCAGCCTGGCCCTCCTGAGCAGCAAAAGGCTCCAGGCTGAGCCACCCTGCTGTCCTCTGCTGGCTAAAATAGCTCCATCCCCCACCCCAAACTACTGCCAAGTGAAGCCCATTTCCCCACTGACCTCAATTACAAAAGCAGATATGCTTCCCCTGGGGGGACAAGTTCTTCGACCCAGCCAAAAACACTGTCCTCGTTTTTTTTTCGTTTTTGGTGAGCACCAGCTGAAGTGCTGCGGAGCTGACTCGCTCCCCGCTCCCTACAGGAGCCCTGCCTGCATCTGTCCAGGGCGGCTCCACCGCCCCCGCCCGCGTCCCCCCCCCCCCCCGCCCCCGCCCCACGTCCTCCCGTCCTCCCTCCACAAAAAGGGGACTGTCTGGAGCACACAATGCTTGGGGGTGGGAGGAGGGGCACAGGGAGGTAGGCAACTGGCTATTTTTGTCCCCGAAGCTAGTCTGTATCTCAAGGAAGCCTCCGTGTGAGGATGCTGGGCTCCAAAGGGCCATCTCCTGGATTTAGCGCATATGTGGGCCTGTCACTCTCACGTGGAGGAAACTGTCCCAGATGAGGGGGCCACCAGATGACCCCAGGGCTGGCACTTTCCCAGTGCCTTTGCTGACAGGACGAACCCACCCTACCACAGGACCCACAGAACCCTCACCCCCCAGAGCCTCAAGCATTCCAGGGCCACCAGGCTGTTCCCAGCACCTGAAGGATTACACAGGAGCTGCATGCCAAGTTCAAGGTCACCGAGCTGAACACAGGGAGAGAGCTGAGTTAGTATGGTGCTCAGTCCAAACCAAGGTGGGAGGTCTGGCGGGTGCTGATCTCCAGGGGTGGAGGGGGGCCCCAGCTGCCTCCAGTCAGGGCTTCCAGCCTCACTCACTGCTCAGCCCCTGGAGACCCAGGAAATTCAATCCATATGGCCGATTCATTTACACTTAGCTCATCAAAAGGCTGTTTTGTAAAGGCCTATTTGATGCTGAAAGATGCCTCAGGGTCTCTCCCCTTTTTCAAAGCCAGCTTCTTCCCCGGGGGCTCTAGGGATTTGCCTACAGACCAACAGAAACTGACTGGGAGGAGAAGGAAGGAGCCTGAGGTTCCCAGACCCGGACAGAGGCTCACAGGTCCAGGGGGTCCTCCACCCTCCTGGAGCCCACCCTGTGTATGGGGGCCAGGGACTCTGCACCATGCCTTTGCCGGCCCCAATTCCAGCTTTTCCCACCCACCCACGGGTCTGGAAGCGATCAGGCTCCCTCTGGTCTTCCCTCTCGATTCAGGACCCCACCCATGACCAGGACATATACATGGTGGGGACGGGGGTGACAGGAGTATGGGGACAGTCCAGCTCTGCTCCTGGAGCAGAAAGTAGCCACTGTGTGTGTGACTTGTGAGTCCATTCCTCTCACAGAGTTCTCTTTTCTTGGGCTTGGCTTTTAGGTGGGCCTGCCTCTGGGGAACAGAGGCGGAAGGGCAGGAGCCACTAGGCCCAGCGCTGCCACACCCGACAGAACCCCAGGAGCCCAGGTGTTAGTCTCCCTGGGTGAAACCAGGTCCACCTGTCCAGGCTCCCCACTGCACGAGGCTAGAAGGCAGCGGCAGAAGCAGGCAGCAGCGTGTGGCCACAAGCACTGTGACAAACCTGCGCTGGGCAAGGCCGTGTGCCCTTGGGCTCCCGGCTGGCAATTCGGGGTCCGACGTGTTGGAACTTGGGAATTCCAAGGTGTGGACCTGCTCCGCTCTTCTGTGCTTCATCGGCGCACCCTGCCCGCACCCAGGACCCACTGGGCACTCACCACCATGTTGTTGATGGACACCCAGCAGTCGTCAGGGAAGTCCTGCAGCATGGGGACCAGGAACTGCAGGCAGCCATCCCAGTGGCAGAGCAGGAGCATCATGCCGATGAGGTTCACGATGCGCACCACGGCGCTGGCCAGGTCATAGGTCATGTGGAAGATCTGTTGGCAGAGGCGAAGACGTTGGCCCAGATAGGTGAGTGGCTGGGAGGGGTAGGTGGCACCGCTCCCAGCCAGACCCTGCAGCTGCTTTGGGGCACTGCTCCGCTCACACAGGGCAGGGCGCCCCACTCAGGACAGGTCCACACTACAGCCGGGGAGGTAGATATCAGGCCAGGCTCTGGAAGAAGCAGAATACAGGCTGCAGGGCCCCAGAGGGCTGCCCCTGGGGTCTGTGCAGATGTGGGAGGCCTCCCACTCGAGGTCCAGCCATCCAGGGCCTCTCCTCTCTTTCAAAGCCGGCTTCACCTACCCGGGGACCCTGGCGATTTGCCTACAGACCAAACCAAACCGACTGGGAGGACCAAGAGGGAGCCTGGGGTTCGCAGACCCAGAGGGAAGGGGGGCACCTGGACCCCCACAAGCCCTGAAGTGGGCAGAGAAATCGCTCTGTCAGCCCGCCCCAGGCTGTGAAGACCACAGGGAGGAGAGCCCACCTGCCTGAGGCTCCTCCGGGACCACGGTCTGCAGTCATGCCAGGAGCATGGTGTTTCCTGGGGTCAGTCCCCAGACTCAGGACACCCCTCCCCAGGGGCGGCGGGCTCTGCTGCGTCAGTCATGGGACTATAGCAGGAGCAGCCCTGACACATGGGCTCCAAGTTCACAGAGACCTTCGTCCCAGGCCCACCTCCTACCCAGTTCCCAGCTGTGTGACCTTGAGAAAGTCCCTGAACCTTTCTGGCCATGTTTCCTCATATGGAAAATGATAAAAATTCTTACCTGAGTGGGTTGTCAAAAGAACTGAATTATACATATAAAATGTTTACTACTGGCTATAGAAGTGTTCAATACATTGCAAACCATTATTAATTGGTAAGTTGTTATTAATAATCTTTCTGATCATTACCAGGCATGAGTAGTAATGCTCTCCTACACAGGTCAACAAAGTACAGCATTCGACGCCACCCACTGCCACCCGCCCATCCCCGCTGCCCCGTGGCTCCAGATGAGAGGGTAAAGGACGGCTGGGCGGGGCCCAGGGGGCACACCCCAGCCCCCAGCCCCCAGCCCCCACCCCACCTCCTGGTGCTGGCTCTTGGCCCCATTTCAGCAGGGAGTGCCACGGGGACCTGGCAGAGAGGGGGTGCAGAGGGAGGCCCCTGGAAGTTCTGGCCTTGCGTCCAGCCTGAGAGACTTTTAGAAGGTGCCCTCACCTCCAGTCATGGTCCCTCCATAGTATTTACAGACAGAGAAACCTTCCTAGAAAGGGATTTGGGGCCAGAATTAGGGACTTGTCAAATGTCTGTACATTTAAGAACTAGTTTAAGCCCATTTCAGTAGAGAAATTGAGGCCCAAAGAAACAGACTCCAGATATTTCAATCCCTGTCTAGTGGTCTAACTGCAGCCCTGTAGCTGGTGGCAGGATATTCTACCACTAGTGACCTCAGTTTCCCCTTCTGAACTGTGGGCTTAGCCTGGGTCTAGGTTTTAAACAACCTAGATACTAAGAACAGATACTACTTGTTCATCACCCACAGGGTCACACCCTCCCATGGCCCCCACAGTAGCAGGACTCTGATGTTCCAGCAGAAACTACGAAATGGACCTTCACGGATGCTGGTAGCTCCAACCTGTCCCATCACCCTGCATGGCTCAGTGACAAAGGGACAGTAATGTCACACCCGACAGTAAGCATGAGGTCCCACAGTCATCATCTCACTTACACTCAGAACAAACATTGCTGAATATATTATTAATTCATTTTACACCAAGGCTCGGAGAAGCAAAGGACTTGCCCATGGTTATGGTGGCAGTGGAGGCAGATCTGAACCAGGGCTGCCTGCCAACGATCAGATCAGAGAGAAGGGTGGTTTTCGGTAGTTCCATTTTGCAGGTAGAACAACTGAAACCCCAAACTGCCAGGTGATGCAGCCAGATTCACATGGCAAGCTGGGCCCAGGGCCAGGTGGGAGTCCTCGGGGCGTCTGGCCTCCACCAGCTCAGTGCACAGTGAGGTGCCACAGACAAAGCTCTCTGCCCTGCAGCTTAGCCCAGCCAGGGCACAGGAAGGGGCTATCAGTGGGCCAGTTCCTGGCGAATCTCAGTGTAAGGAGTGGTGGGCACCAGAGACCAGGCAGGGTCTTTTGGGACTGCAGCCAGGGCTCAGTAGGGACTGGAGCCTGTGCCTGGGATGCAGAGCAAACCTGAGAACGATGCTGATGTCTCCAGCCATCTCTTTGCTCTGGCTCTGCCCAGGGTTTGGACCCTGAACTCAAATCTTAGCCTCTGCCTTCAATCCCACAGCAGCTCCTGAGTGAGTACCAGCACCAAGCTCTGGCTCTGAGGGAAGACCCACTTCTGCCTCTTTAGTACTTAGGTGAACACAATAGCTCTGTGACATCGGGCAAGTCGTTAGCCTTTCAAAGTCTTGGTTGAGCAGAATGCCATCAGCCCCTCCCAGTGACATGGGACCTCCCAGTCCCAGAGACAGCCAGCGTTGGCCCTCACTTCCTAGCACTCCTGAGCCTCCCCTCAACTAAGAGAAGCTAGATATCTGCCGGCCGCTTCTCAGGGTCGCTGGAGAGATTAATGTGGCTAAGAAAGTGCTCTGTGCCCTGGATACATGCACGGGTAGGAACATTGCTATTAATTTCTTTCATTTTTATTATCTCCTTCCCTTCCCAGCTGCTGTGGACTGAATATTTATGTCTCCCCAAAATTCATATGATGAAGCCCTAATCCCCAATCATAGTATTAGGAGGTGGGGCCTTTGAGAGGTGATTAGGTCATGAGGGTGCAGCCCCCATGAATGGGGTTAGTGCCCTGATGGAGGAGACACGACAGAGATGATCTACAAACCAGGAAAGCAGGCTTTTTTACTGGAACCCAACCATGCTGGCACCCTGATCTTGTCCCTCCAGCTTCCAGAACTGTGAGAAATAAATGTTTGTTGTTTGAGAGCTCCCAGTCTGTGGTGCTTTGACATAACAGCCTGGACACCATACAAGGGCTAAAGGAAGCCTCAGACCACTCTTAGGCAACGTCTCAGATGGCCACCGCCCACAGCACCTGCTTTCTTTGAACGACTCTGTGCCTTAAAGACAGAGTGTCAAGGTGGGCACATTTTATTTTTGCATTACCCATGTTTTCTTTGTAACTGATTTTCTTCTAAGAGCAGGTCCTTGTCTAAGTTTGCCTTTCTTGTGAACTCAGCGATGAATACGGCAGAGCACGTGGGAGGGTCTCAGGAACCGAGAAGCGCTTAGCGACAAAGGCGATAGTGAGGATTATGGTGATCAGGGATGCCACCAAGTGTAGACAGTGAGATCTGAAAAGGCCTCCATCTAGGCAGGTGCAGCCCACAGGGGACCTGCCTTTGCCTTTGCTGAAAGGTGACTTTTTCTGCAGGCAGGCACAGACTCGTGCACCCTACGGAGAGCATGTCGGGGTGGTGCCTGGTATTGGGCTGAAGAAGGATGCAGGTGCTAGGAGTGCCCCATGGAGATGGGAGGCTGGTAGGGGGAAGGGAGTGATGGGTGTTTGGGTGGTGGGAAGGGGTACTGTGTATAGCTCTGAGACACTACAAAGTCAAAGACGGCAACACGGCAAAGTCTGAGCTTCCTTCAAAGAGTTAGTGGGGGGCGTCCATTCAGGCTAAGAGGGTTACCACAGGCGGCAAGGACCCAGGCGTGGTTGCCGAGAGCAAGGCTGGTTGCTGCTGGGAGAGGCTGCTAGACACTTGTGTCCTGCTGTGGGCTGGGCCACAGGCCACCTGCAAGGCTGATGCACTGTGCAAATATTTGTCTTGTTCTTTATACCTTATTACAACCCCCTTCTATGATAATGGTTCTGACCGTGGGGGTTGAGCACCTTCATTTCCAGGCCCCCACAAAGCTTCCTGGGAGCAGTCTGTACCCCAAACATCACACAGGGGGGACTCCACTCCCACTCCCTTCCAGTGTCTGGACCACAGTGCCAAGACAGAGTGACAGTTCCACTTTGGGCAAGTGCTTTCCTTCTCTTCTCTGAGCCTCGATTTCCTCATCTGTGTAATGGGTCAGTAACGGCCAGCCCCGGGGGCTGCCTTGAGGATCAGGAGTGATGACGCCCACAGCTGGCACATAGTCAAAACTCAGCACTTGTTGCTTCCTTTCCTTCTCTCTCTTTTTCAGCTGTCAAAACAAAGAGCTGATTTCTCAGTCCTGGGGAGAACTGGAAACTGCAGTTTCTGACAAGCCTCCTCTGGGGCCCTGGGCAGTTCTCAGGAACAAGCAGTCACATGGAGGGCAGCGGTCCCAGGCCCGAGGGAGTGGGTGCTGGGTGCGCACCCCCCGCACAGCCTGCAGATAACCAAATTGTCGTGCTGGGCCCCATCCTGGGCCCATAGAGAGGGCCAGCCCTCACCCCCCAGGCCCATCCATCTGTGTCATCCCAAACCCCCAATTCTGAGAGATGGAGAAATCAAGGCCCACATGGGGAGGAGGCTCATTAGGGATCACACGGCCACCTGGGCCTGGCCTCCTCCCCTCACTACAGCCAAAAGAATGAAGAGGCTTCTGGGATGAGTCGCTTGGGGTTCTGGGTCCTTCCAAACCCAGGTGAACATCCAAAGGGAGGGCAACCGGGGTTTCTAACAATAGCCTAGGTGCCTATAACAAGCTCACACCTCAAAGGGAGGGAAGAGGCTTGGCTGGGAAGGAGCATGCTGACCTAAATCCCCCAGGATGGAAGCAGACGCTGGTACTTTCAAGATGGCAGCCTACACCTGCCGAGACCTTCCACCTGCCCTGACCCCCGACACCTACCACTGATGCTTGGGAACTCTCTGACCAGGGGGCTGGGCTGGGCGAGGGCAGGCAGCTACAGCCTGGGGTTGGCAGCCTATCATCTCCCAAACAAGCTTCAAGAGCAGGCTTCGGGCCAGCTTTTCCCTCTCCACAGAGGGCTGACTCCTCAGCCCCACCCAGGCCACAGCCATGTCCTCAGGCCCAGCTAAGGTGATCCTCCCCAAGGGAGTCTGGAGTAGGGACTAAGTCTCAGCCTCTGAGAACAGTAGAGCATATCTGATAGTCAGGGAAACTGAGGCCCAAAGAAGGAAAGAGACTCATAAAGGGAGATAGGGGAAGAGATAGGGCAAGGTTTTCTCTACTAAATACCTCCCTCCCCAGGTCTCATGCAGACCTGGAGCCTCAGAGGGTCTCCCTACTGCTGCCTCCAGCCAAGCTGAGGCTAACAGAAACCCCAGGGCTAGAGCAGGCCATTAAAGATTGGAAACAGGGTTCCTGGGGCCAGCGGGGAAGCCCCAAACCAATCCCAGGGGTCTAGTGAGAGCCCTTGGCTGGGCAGTGTGCCCGGCAGAAACCACGCAAAGCAATTTCCCTCCCAGCTGGCAGGCAAGATAAGGGTGTGTGTGGAGGGGCGGGGAGCCATCCATCTGGCTCCTGGGATCTCCCTTCCTGCCCATGAGACTGGGTAGTGACGACCAGTTTAGAGCTCTACTCTGAGGCCTTCTGGGGCCTCTGACTACCCTAGGGGAAGTCCAGGGACAGAGCCTGCCTGACCAGTTCTGAACCACCCAGAGGGCAGCCAGGCCCAAGGGTAGTGGGGACAGGAGCCCTGGGCGGGGCTACAGTGTGGGGACAGTGAAAGAAGCCCTTAGTTCCTGTCCTGGGGCCCACCTTGCCCAGCCACTGGCAGCTCTGCCCTCTCTCAAACACCACAGCCCCTAGGGCTTGGGCCTAAGGAGGAGCAAGCCTGGTCAGCAGGGGCTGGGGCATGGAGACACAAACTGATGCTGGAGAAGGAAAAGAACTGCCACTTGTCGGCTTCCGATGATGGTCTAGCAGTGGGTCCAAGACAAACAGAAGGCTGCGGTTTCTCAGGGACCGAGTGAGCCAACATGGCCCTACATTTCCACTTGGGACAGAAACCAACAGACAAGCCTATCAGGTCATCTGGGAAACTCCCCTAACCCTTCCTCGCAGACATTCAGAGTGGCCCCTGCCACCCACCACCACAGCCACAAGCCCTGCTCAGCCCTCAGCTCAGACCCACACGCCAAGCTCGCTCTGTACCTAGATGTCCTCCAGGGACCGCAGACCCAGCTGTCACACAGAATCCCTCTCTCCACACCCTGCAGCATGCCCCACTGCCTACGCTCCAGTCCCCGTGGAAAGCTGTCCCAAAACGAGGGGACAAAAACAGAATCAAAGTCATCTCCCTCAGGCTACCTGAGACAGCAGGGGGCACACGAAACCTGGGTCAGAAGGCCTGGATCATCAACCCTGCCAGTGGGCGGCTGGCCCTCTGGTCCTCGGTTCCTCACCCAACGAGCAGGGTAATGAATACTGCCCTGTTTGCCTTGCCAGCTAGGAGTGAGGAACCAGTGAAATGATGGGTAAGAAGTCTTTGGGAAAAGGAAACGCCCTGTAGAGGTATGGGGGTTACCAAGACAAGTAGGAGAGGACGGCCTTTATTAAATGGTTCTTTGTACCAGGCTTCACACAGAGTGTTTTACAAACATCTCATTTAATCCTTGCAACAATGCAATGAGGAAGATACTACTTACACCCACTTTGCAGATAAGAGACTGAGGTTCAAGGAGGCAAGACAGCACCAAGGTCACACAGCTAGGCAGTGTGGAGCCAGCACTTTGAGTCAAGTCTCCAGTGTGTCCTTCTAGCTCCAAAGCCCTCAAGCATTGCACTGCGCCACGCAGACACTGCCATGCCGCTGGGAACCGAGAGCACTAAGTGGGTTTGGCTCTGCCAGGTACCTGCTGATGACCTTGGGTAAGTCATTGCCCATCCTCTGTCAGCAGAAAGATAGCAAATTTTTGAAGCAAAAGAGAATTTCTGCCAGGGAGTGATTCTGCCAGGCCAATGCAGGCACTTCTGTGGCACACATGCTCACGACGTCTCTGACCTGGATCGGCCAGCACCCCAACTATCAGTACCGGGGCTGCCGCCCGGCTGCTGCCAAATGGGGCCATGGCTTCACATCCCAAGTCTGGGAACTTCCATCCAGCCAAGCAGAGACCCTAGAGACCAGGTGAGCAGCACTGCAGCAGGGAGCTGCAGCAGGAAAGGCAGGGCTTCGGGAGCTTCCGGCCCGGGTGGCCTGTCCCACAGAGCGCCTTGCCCCCACCCCCACCCCCACGCCTCCAGCCTGGCCTGCCTGCACGCCTGCAGAGAAGTAACTTGGGTGGTGGCAGACACAGACCCAAGTGCAGAGCAAGGTCACCTGCTACGTTCTTTCTTTTTTAAAAAGTTTCATCTTTATTGTATTTTTCCCATTACCACTTATACCCCTCCACCCCAACAATCACCACACTGCTGTCCATGTCCATGAGTCCTTTTTCCAGTTTGCTCTATCTCTCCGCCCCCTAACCCTCCCCCACCACTAGCTGTCAACTGCCCTCCATCTACATGCTATTCCAAACCCCAGCTGGTGGTCCTCCCCTCTCTACCCCCTCAGTCCCCCAGACTACTGCATTCAGCTCATGGACAAGTAAGTTTTGTTCAGAATGGTGTTGGCTTACCTTTTTTTAAAAAAGTTGATTGTTTCATTTCTGTAGCCCCTAGGACCCCTTCACAGTGTGTGCACACACAGTCAGGCTCCCGGTGCTTTCACGCCCTAGAGCCACACTGCAGGAAACCACTGGGCCCGTCAGCCCTGAAGGTGGGAGGCCCCTGATCTAATGGCTGGCAGGTAAGGGTTATAAGATTTCTAACTCCTGGGCCCTGACTGAGGCATCTCTGAGGCACTCTGTACACTATCCCCAGAGCTCCTCATGGCATGGGGACCGAGTCCTCCTCCATGGGACTGGCTGGTACCCACCCTGGCTCAGCTTCCTTCCTTCCCCTGCTCTCGTCCCCAATCCCTCACAGATGTTCCTGGAAACACCTGCCCCCTAGAAAAATCACTTCCATGCAAATCCTCATCTCAGGGTCTGCTCCAGAAGAACCCAACCTAAGATAGCTGCTAACAAAATCTACATAGAAATCCACATTTCTGCTTCTCGCAATAAATCTGTAGATCAAGCAGCCTTGGACCCATTCTCACTTGGCAACAAGTGGCTAGAGCTGAGTAGAGACCACCTGATACAGAAGGAAGAGGTGTCCTCCAGGCTTCCCCAGTGCACCACATCCCCTGCTGCCTTCCCACTGGCCATTTCCATCACTCACATTCCCTGCTGGCCCCTCCAGGATTCTGAGTTGGCAACCTCTACAATATAGTGCAGTGGCTACTGGTGCAGGCTCTGGAATCTAGGTTCACCAATTACTGATTCTGTGACCTTAATAAATCCCTTAATCTTTCTGTTTCAGTCTCCTCATGTAAAAAAAAAAATGGTATCTGCATGCACCTACACAGTATCCTCTATGGATATTAGAGACTTAAATGGGATACTGCCTATAAAGTAATTTGCCCCCTTTCTAGCACATGATATCCAAGAAATTACTAATATTTGTCTTCTTGGAGCAGGTGTGCCTGCTATAATCTGACTGCCTAACCCAACTATCTGAGATTACCTGCTGACCCTTCGCTTCCCCTGGGGGAAGACCCCCTTCCCCCAAGAGATTTGGCTCCGAGCACTCACTTCTTCCCACTGGTGAATGTATCGAATGAGGCGGGAGAGACGCAGGAGGCGCAAGAGGCTGAGGATCTTGGTAAAGCGGACGATGCGCAGGGCCCGAGCTGTCTTGTAGACCTCCGAGTCGATGCGTGTCTCCACAATGAGGAAGATGTAGTCCACAGGGATGGAGGAGATGAAATCTACCACAAACCAGCTTTTGAGGTACTTCATCTTAATCCGCTGCGGGTCCAGGATGATCTCTGTGTTGTCTTCCACCACGATCCCTGTGCGGAAGTTGAGGACCAAGTCGATGAGGAAGAACGTGTCTGACACCACATTGAAGACAATCCAGGGTGTGGTGTTCTCATCCTTGAAGAAGGTGATGCCCACAGGGATGATGATCAGGTTCCCCACCATCAGCAGCAGCATGGTCAGGTCCCAGTAGAATCTGGCCAGAGACAAAGGGGTCAGTTGCCGGGAGGGGAGAGAGAAAGTCACAGACTGAAAGAGACACTCTGAGGGAGAGCAAGTGCAGGAAAGAGAGGTCCTAGGAGGCTGTAAGACACTGTGGGAGGCAGGCCCACGGGAACCAGGGCAAGCTGTGGACAATGGCAGGGGAAGAGGCTCTTCCTTCGCTAAGGGGCCCTCTGCCTGCCCCTCCATGAGCTCCCTGACAACAGACCTCTTACCCACATGCCCATGCCCCAGTGAGAGTCAGGCTGAAAAGCAAAGCAAACAATCATATCCAGAGAGAAGTGCAGGGCTGTTTGAGTGGCAGAAGCAGTTTGCTCAGAACCACCCCAGGCTCAGGCCAGGCTGCTGCCTCCTCCCTGAGGGCCATCTGTGGCCTGGAGACAGGCTGGCAGGCAGACATGCTACAGACTGTAACCAGAGAGCAGGGGGGGTCCAGACACACAGCAGGCGGCAGTGCTAGGCTTCAGTCCCAGCTGTCACTGACACTATGAGATACAGGCAGGTGCCCTACCTGCTCTGGGCCTTGGTTTCCCCATATGCAATGAGGGGATGAAGCCTCAACGCTGAGTCCTAGAATTATGATCTGGCACCCTTTGGCCTGTACCCAACAGTGAAAATGCCTGGCCATCAGAGGTTTTCATTCTAACAAGGTGTTGGGGTGGCAGAGTGGTGTCTTCAAAAGCAGGAAGTGTTAATGTGGAGATTTCAAGTACCAATGAGGTACCACTCAATAAAATGGAGTGAGACGGGATGGAGCTTCCAGCACCATTTCCTCTAAGCCCTCAAAGCAACAGTAAGTGCTTTCTGAGGGAGGGAGGGAGGTGAAGTCTCAGAGAGGTTAAGCAGTGAGAGCAGGTAAGGCCAGCCCTCAGGTCTCCCCCTGGGCTTGGCAGGGGCCCTCTGGAGTGTGCAGACAGGCACAGACCTGTCTAGGAGGTATGACCAGTCATCCCCAGGACCCAGCACAAGTAAGTACCAGCCACCCCAGGACTGGCCTGGAGACCAAAACTGCAGAGCTGTTTTCCTCTGTTATTAATTTAGACAGTTACACAATGACAAATAAAGATGTTAATCTTTATTAATTAATCAAGAAATAAGGGCAGAAATAAGCATGTCCGCTTCCAAGAGGAATAACCTTTCAGCCATCTTTAATTCTCTGTTACAGGGAAGCCAGGAGGAAGGGGAGGCAAGATGACGATCTTCCCCTGAGTCTTCAGAGGATCCCACCACAACCTTTAGTTTGAAAAATAACTACTTCACAGCAAACTGCTTTCTTTGCCAGACTCAAAATGGTGCTGTGAGTCAAGGAGAGGGCAGGGCCTGCCCCACTGAAGGTGGGCAAGACAGCTTCCCCACATCACACAGCTCAGGGAAGGCCGCTTCCCAGAAAGGCCTCTTCTTGCAGCTCCTTTGAAAGCCGAGCCCTTCAGGGTGTCAAGATAGGAGCTCAAGTCAGAGATTCATGAGGCTAATGCTTCTCATTCTAAGGCTGGTGCCAGGAGGTCAAATTCAGCTCCTTTCCTGCCCCACAATCCGCCAGCCCACTTCCAGCCACAACCCGCTTATGCCATCTGAGGGGACCAAACCTAAGGCCTGAGAACCCACCCCAGCCTCACACTCGTACACAGAACACAGCATGTCCTGCTTATGGCTTGGGGCCCCCAGGGGAATGGCTTCAGCACCTAAGGAGTGTTCTTAAGCTATGTACACTCTCCGCCCAGCCTCAGACACATCATTCAAAGACAGCTGCAGACACCTATTAAATGCCACACACAGGTACCCCCATTCACACACAGTGTGTAAACACCCCTATATACACATGGCCACCACTCCTTTTCATTTAATCTTTTGGGAAAAGTAAAGCAAAACAAAAAATACTGTGGCACAGAGAGGCCACTGAGGATCCTGTGGTCCTCTGTACATAAAGCTAATAATACACTCAGGCTGGAGGAGTTTCTAAAATTAACAGAGCGGACACAGCAGCTGCGAATGCTGACTCGGGCAGGCCTGCCACTCCGGCGGGTTTCTACACTCTCCCAGCTCTAGTTCTCTCAATTACAGACCAAATCTGAGACAGTAATTAACATAAAAATGTTTGCATTTAGTGGTCTTCATAAAACCAAATTACATGAAGCAAAAACACCCATTTCCTTGCATTCTGACTAATTGTTTCAATCATGAGTTTCCAGATGCTAAGGAATATTTCTGGTGCCTGGCCTGGGCTGGGGTAGGAATACTGAAGTACTCCTCCCCACAGACCACTATGCTGGAGCCCCTCACAGCTACTCAAAAGGCAGCATAATATGGTGGGAAAAAAGAAGTGCAGGTTCTCAGAGACAGCCAACTTGGGTCTGATTTCTGGTTTCATCATTTACTTCATCTCTCAGTTCATCAGTTTCTTCATCTGCTGAATGAGAACAATCGTGGTACCTTACTAGCAGAATCATTATAAGTAATATTTGTAAAATACTCTGACCTATACCTAGCTATATTATTAAATGACTAAATAAGTAATTCAAAAGTCAACAAATTCTCAGAAAAGAAGTGAGGGAGGTGGAAGATTTAATCTTCCAGGTAAAAGCCAAAGCAAAGCATCTACTGGGGGTGGAGGTAGAAGAGAACTCCTAATGGTCCCGGGAGTCAGCAGTGGAAGTCAGTGATTACAACTTTCCCTGAACAATCAGACAACAGAACCTATGCACCTCAGCAGCAGATGCCCTGATCTCAAGGAGCTCATGATCTAGTCAGAGGACAAGGCAAGTTGGGCAACGATGTAAGAAACCATCCCAGGGAGCAGCCCAGGCATCTGAAAAGGTGAGCTCCTGGTGGCCCGGAAGCGTGAGGCCATAAAGTGCATCTACAGGAAGTGAGAAGCTGGGCTTTGGGAGCTGCCCTTGGCCTCAAAGACTACACTTCCCTACTCTTTGCCAGGAGCTAGCACAGATCTCTGAAAGCAGAACCTAGGCAAAGCAAATAGTATTCAGCACCATGGACAGCGCCCTGCGCCTGCCAGCCCCACTGTGCCAGGGGAAGTCGCCAACAGCCTCCCTACTGACTTCATCAGCTCCCTGGCCCTCTTCTTCCCCAATCCTAGGACCACAGGCATCTCAAGTGATGCATTAATGTCTCTGGGGATTTTCAGTGGGGACTCTTTGGTGACTGGAAAACCTTTATTCCAACTGTGTGCTTTCCATGCATTACTTCACTGAGCCCTCAGACCAGCACTATGGTAGCTGTTATTATCTGTATTTTACAGATGATGACACTGAGGTTCAGAGAGAAATAAGCATCTCTCAAGACAACATAGCTAGTGAGGAGCAGACCCAAGATTCAGAGAAGCCTGTGGGACTCCAGAGTCTCATCTCTTGGGATTTCAGGCACCTCGGTGGGATTCAGGAATGTGGATGAGCCTTTCTCCCATCTTTGCATTCCACGGGGGAGGCAGCCTACCAAAGCAGGTGCAGCCCCGTCCCAGAGCCAAAAGAGAGGGTTGCAAAGAAGTTTCAAGAAGATACATTCTCCTGATGCCAGAGCTTTCTGAGATGCTTCCCACGGTGGGGGAAATAGCACACTTTCCAAGTGTTAAAAGAACCTGTCATCAGCAATCAGCCAGGAACAGCTGTACCCATCCTGCAGAAAGGAAAACTAATGTCCACAAAGAGGGAACAGTAATATTTCCAAAGCCTCACACCGAATGCCCATGCTCCCCTAACACCACACTGCCCCTAAAACCATTTACGGATAAATCCCACGGTCCTGAGTATGTATCCATGATGGTGGGTGTCAGGCTCTGGCAGGGAAGCAATGGACAGACACACTCGGATGTGCTGGGGTAGGCACATGTCTGAATTAAAGCCCTTTGTCTCTCCAAAGCCAGATGACCTCTTCCAGAGCAGTGTTCTCTAAGCTGGTAGGTTCCCAAGCCCACTATTTCTCAGTTCTGGATCTTCCTTTCTACTTGGGCCAACAGGTCCATCCAGGCAGCAAGATGCAGCCCACAGGCTGGTTTTGGGGAAGCAGGCCCCATGCGCAGAAGGAATGAGGGACAGCAAAACCTCCTACAGCCCTTTTACACTGACACCTGGAACACTTCATGGTTTGATCTCAGAGGAAGGGAATGGCCTCTGCATAGTGTAGGGAACAGAAGAGGCTCGTGACTCTGATTTCAGAGACTGGAGGACCAGAGCCCTCTCTTTCCCCGGAGGCTGCCCTGGATGGGGGCAGAAGTGGAGGTCCTGGAACAGCAGGGATGACCTCCTCCAGCCTCCGCTTGTCCACACATGCCCATGCTCGCCTTCAAGTGCATACACTCACACACACGTGCATGCACATACACACATACCCATGTCCACACAACTGCGCACACACACATACATGCAGGGGGCAGAAGTAGGTTTACTGTTGTGAGGCTGCAAAATACAGAGTTTATTCTTGGATTATTATTTATTAATTATTGTATTACTTTTCATGCAAACAACTGAAGGCATATGAACAAACACACCCAGGAATACATTTTTGTCCTTGCTCTCATCTACATATGAGAGCATATTTTCTTGCATACCCACTTGCACACATTTAACACGAATGATATCCACTGGGGATTCTGTCAGCTGAAAGAAAGAGAATGTCTTTTTTTGTCCATTAAAGACTCGTCTGAAGTGCTACCTCTTCTGGACCTCTCCAAACTCTCACCAGTCAGGCCTCTCCCCAGCCTGGGCTCTGGCTTCGGATCTCCTAGATTCCTGCAGGCTCTGGGGCCTCATCCCAGACACACCTGCGTCCCTGCAGTGCTGACTGCAGGCCAGGGTCCCCTGCTTCCTCCCAGGTGAGTGGAGCACCCAGGGTCCTATCTTTTACCCCCTTCCTCTATGCAGATGGTTCCTACGTACACATCACTCCTTGCACCAGCCTGCCATCCCCACCTGGCACCTGGAGGACCCCAGTCGAAGGCTGAACTCTGCCCCTTCCTCCCCAAAGCTGAATGGCAGAACATTTTAATGACCTGGGCTCAAACTCTCAAACCCATCCTCAGCTGCTCTCTTTCCACCCAGCCACCGCCGAAGGCCCCATCCCCACCCCTGAGCTGTGACCCAGCCTTGTCTGGTGTCTTCTGTGATGGCTCCTGAACCTGCCTGCCGCTGCTCTGCCCTGCATCAGCTCCTCACTGCTCCTCACCCAAACCCTTCCCCTGCTGCCTACCTGGCTCCAGCCTCCACTCTCCTCCAGCTTACAGGCTCTCTGGGTTAGCTTTCCAAACAACAGGATGATCACGTCACCCCTGCTTGAACCCTTCTGGTGGACCCCCAACAACTACAAGGAAAGTTCGAGCTCCTCAGCCTCGCATCCACTGACCCCCTTCCCTCTTCTCCCCGCTGCTTCCTTCACAGCAGCCAACTGGACACTGGGCCCCCTGCCCCACCTCCATCCTAGTTCCTCCTAAGAACCATTCCAGCCCTGAGCTCTCATCTTTCCAGATCACGTCCCTCACCCAGGGCCCTGATCAGCTCCCTCCTCCTCCACAAAGTCTACCTGACTGTGCTGTGTGTCACCATATCCTGCCCCATGTGTCACCACATCCTGCCCCTTTCCTCAGGCACCACCTAACTCTCCTTCCAGCCCCCCCCCCCCCGCCAAAACTATAGAACCTGAGGCTCCGGGAGTCTCCGTGTCGGACAATGATATGGGAACTGGGAGATCTTTCCTCCACTTCAGATCTGTGCCTTCGTATTCCAGGTCCCCCTCCCCCCTGCACAGGGAACCACCTGAGGCCATCACGGAGACAATGACAATGAAGGAGAGTGTCAACATGCCTTTCCCCAACCCCACCAGGCATAATGGACCACCTCATCCACCTCTCTTGCCCAACCCTCTAGCACCCACTTCACAGGATCGCTGGAGCAGGGCCACCATCAGCCCTTTTCATGTTCACATGGGTGCTGTGCAGGAACCCCCACAACTTCAGTGTTTCAGCTCCCGTGCCTCCATCTCCTTGCCACCATCTCCACACTGAGCTGGGCCTCCGCCTCTGCCAACCCATTCCTCCAGGAAAACCTGGTCAGCTTTGCTTCCTATTCTCCTATGGCAATTATTCTGAATTACATCCTCTCTCCTCAAAGCTCGGAGATCACTCGCCCCCCTCACTCTCACTACCTTCTACTTCACAGAGAACAGAGAAGCCACAGGGTGTCTTTTTCCTCCTCTTGCCACCAGACTCCCACCTGGCTCGCCTCTCCCTCTTCCCCTCCTTCAGTCAGGGCATCAGTGACATATCCACCTGCCATCCTGACACCATTTTCTCCCCAGGGACCTTAATTTATAGGTTGCCCCCTCTTTCACCTATACCTTCAGTCTCCCTCTCTACTGATCCTTTCCCCTCAGCTTTTTCTTTTAGCTCTCTACACTTAAAAATAAAATCAAATCACTCCCTGACCCCTACTGCCGTATCTCTTCTCCCCTCAGAAACAAGCTCCCTGAAAGAAGTGTCAGTGCCCCCACTCTCTCCCTTCCTTTCCATCCCGTCCTCCTCTCAGCAGCAACTCAGTGCACGCCCCGCCCCGCTGCAAAATCCAGGGGGCACTTCCTCCATCTCGAGCTGGGTGCCGTTCTGCCAAGACGCCTCATCCCGCTGGCTCTTCTCTGTTCTCCCTGCCTCCCCGTCCCCTCCTCTTGGCTGGCCTCCCCTTCCCCCATGTGACCTTTACATGTTTTTGCTCCTTTGGGCTCTCGCCTCTTCTCCCTCTTGTACTCTCCCTGGGTGACCTCACCAACTCCCACGGCTTCATTATTCTGCTGGCTTTCAAACCAGACCTCTCTCTCTCAAGCTCCAGCCGATGTGTCCACTTGCTGACTACCCACCTCCACCATGGAGCCTCACTCTCAACATCTCCAGATAGAGCCTGACAGCTTCCCCCACACACTCTTCTGCTCCCAGCACGTGGTACCGCCAGCCATCCAACCTGACAGTTATCCTCAACCCAGCATCTTCCTCATCTACCAGCACTCCGTCATGTGGGACCCAGTGAATCTCCTCAACCTGCCACCTGCAGCTTCCTAACTGGGCTCCTGGCCCTCCCAGGACCCCACGCACCTTAGGGTCTGGGCTGGGGTCCACATCTTCTCTCCAACCCACTCTCCACACTTGCCAAACCCAAAGACCTTCCGCACTAAAATCCAGGTTCCTCACTGTCATCCCCAGAGCCCCTCCTGATCTGGACACAGCCTCCTTCTCCTGCCTTGATTCTCACCAACCCTCCCCTCGAATGCTCTGCTGCACACATGCTCAGCAACTTTTGGTACCCCCAACACACCATGCTCTCTTTGGCCTCTGGGCTTTCCCACACACTGTCGACCGCCTCAACTCTCCTCCCTCTCCACCCTGCACCCCGCTGGTTCAGCGGAGGCATCACTTCTGGGAAAGCATCTCTGTATCCCAGGGGACCTGGTTAGGTGTCCCTGGTGTGTGCTGCCCTAGCACAGTATTTACAACCCTGTGATGAAACTGTGTTTCATGGTCTGTCTTGTGGTCACTTGGCTTCCTGAAGTTGGCACAGTGTCTTTACATGGCCAGTCCTAATAAATATGTTAACAGGTAGAAATATAAGAACAGGCGAATGAATGACGAATGTCCTGTAGGTACAGGTTAAGTGGCAGGGGCCCTAGCAGTAGCTACATGAAATGGGCAGCCCTCTTGAGACCCTAACTCCTTCCCACAAAGCTTTCACGGGCCTCTGGTAGTCAGGGGGAACTTATCCTGTCCACACTCCCAAGACTCAGAGGCTCCCAGGAAAACCTATCAGCAAATGGCCCCCGCCTAGTGCTGGAGATGCCGGTGAGAAGTCCCCGAGTGGGAGGAAAGGCGCTGGAAGGGGGAGGAGGACACGAACAGGAGATGGGCCGGGAGAAGCACAGGACTCAGGGGTTCTGACAGGGTGGGATGAGAGGGGCTGGTGAGGCGGGACTGCAGCCAAAGATCTCAGCCAAGGCCGTGACTGTGTGTCCAGCTTGGGCACCACAGGCCAGGGCGGCAGAACACAGCATGCCCCTTATTACAGGCACGCCCCTTGGTAGGGGTCATCAGGGTTCTCCCTTCTCCCAAATAGGTCTAGCACAGAGGCTGGGTGGGGAGAGGGCTGAAGGGCAAGGAAAGAGGCAGTCTGGCCTTTCTCCTGCTGTACCCACCTTGCAGACCTAGGATGAGCCTCCCTTCCCCAGCCTTGTTGTGTGTGTGCTCCCCAAAAGCAAAAGTAATTTTCCTTCGTTGTCTCAGGTGTGAACACATTGCTGGGCCCACGGGTGAGGCCCACTAAAATTGTTCAGTGGACGGGTGGACTAAAGATTGTTGCGAGGGGAGAAAAAAAGAGACTCCCAGAATCAAAAATAAAGAAGACACTAATATGTTAACACTGACTATTGCTCAGTGGTGGGTTTGTGGGTGATTTGAGTTTTCTCTATCGTACCTTTCTATAATCTCCACATGCTGTATTTCCTCAAAAATGGGAAAATATTACCTTTATAATTAGAAAAATAAATCCACCTTTAACGGAAGACCAGCGTCCCATGCTGTGAAGAGCCCCTAATGTGTGTCGGGGAGAACACTGCGTCCTGAGGAAAGCCCTGAGTGGCCATGCAGACATAAGGAAAGTAGGGTCAGGACGGGAAGGTCAGGAGCAGCATAACTTTTGGAGGTCAGCGATGGAAAAGAGAGGGACGCCACTTGAAGGGCAGGTGTGACAGGCAAAGGAGACCACATGACTGCCCATAACACATGTGAGGACCCACACATATGGGGCACTTTCCTCACTTTCCCTCACACAAAACATAAAAACTGTTTAAAAGGCGCCGGATGGTGTGGCTCAGTGGACTGAGCACAGGCCTGAGAACCAAAGTATCTCCGGTTTGATTCCCAGTCAGGGCACATGCCTGGGTTGCAGGCCAGGTCCCCAGTAGGGGGCTCACGAGAGGCAACTACACATTGATGTTTCCCTCTCTTTCTCCCTCCCTTCCCCTCGTTCTAAAAATAAATACAATCTTTTTGTTTTAATTGTTTAAAAGCATGGACCGCCCCCCACCCCCCTACGTGTCCAGCCTCCTGTTTCTCATTCTCTGAGGCACAGCTGCTGCCCACCTCCCTCCCTACCCTACACCCCCCAAGGGACCTGCTGACTCTCTAGGGGTGAAGGGGTGGCTACTCAGGAGTCCTCCCTGCCTGGGCCCCTGGGGCTGGCATGTTGGCCTCCCCCCACCCTGACTAGAAATCTGCCTCCCACAACTTTTGGGGGCCAGACTGAGCCCTCAGCTCTGGCCTCTGAGAGGAATACGCCCCCACCCCTCACCCCACCATCCAGCTCTAGTCCCATTTCTCCTACTGCTTCTCCCTGACCTCCGGGGTCTCCCCTACAATAGATGAATTACTCTTCCCCCCACCCCCTCCTGGGCACTAGGGCTCTATTTTTAACCCACCTCAAAACCTCTGACTCAGAGTCACAGGGCTCCCAGAGAGCTGCCGCCTCGGCTGGGGCTGCCTCCAGAGCAGGTGCAGGGCCAAGGCCGTCTAGTAGCCTGGCTTGTGGGTGGGCTGTTTGATTTTTTTATGTATCTTTATTTTCTGATTTTTTTACGATGATCAATTACTTAAGGGACAAACTTTGTGTTTGGAGACCCAAACAAAAATGCCCCTTTACGCCTGCCTGCCTCTTCCACTTCCCCCTTCCTCCCCGGCTGAGGCTGCAGCCCCTCATCCTTCCATGAGAGCTAGTCTCAGCCACTCCCCAAGGACAAGGTGAACTGTCCTAGGGCTGCCAGGGACAGCACCTTTCCTTCCCCTTCTGTGAGCCTTCAGTGACACAGCACACTAACCACCCGGAGCCCGGACTGAGCTGAGGACTCACGGGCACCACTAGGTGTGGGGTGGTCGGTAACAGGCCCCCACGCGATGCTGAGGTGGCTGGTCTGGGGCCGCACCGAGCGGCCAGGCCACAGCAGCCGGTGTCGTGGTGAAGCGTCCCAGTGTTTGAGTGCCCGGCCGTGTGGCCTTGGAAAAATCACTCCACCTCTCTAAGCCTGTTTTCTCGTATAAAATAAGAACATTAACCCCACCTCATAGGATTCTGGGAGAATTCAATGAGATAATGTTTAAAATATGCTACACAGTGTAAATACTCTGTGCACGCTGGCTGTGATCGTTATTGTTCTCGTGACCTGGCCTGTGTGTGGACTGGCTTCACCTCAAGGAGCCCTCGGTCTGGAGGATGGACTGACCCACTCCACAGGGGGCTGAAGACCTAGGCCAGAGGGGGCCATACGCCAGAGCGGAGGGGAGGGAGGCATGTCTGGCTCTGGAGCTCTGGAGGCTGGGGACAGCCTGAGGAGAAATTAGCTGCGCTGGACAACGTGGACAGCGAGGAGCACAGGGGAAGCACGCCTGTTGGGTAGTACCCAGAGAAGAGTGTGCCCACTGGTCAGGAGGTCAGTGTGTGGTTACAGGGAGAGGTCCACGCTACGAAGCAGAGGAGGGGCCCAAAGGTCTTGGGTTCTCGTCCCAACCCCATCTCTAATTTGCTGTGTGCTCCCGAACAAGTCCCTTTCTCTCTCAATCCCTTTCTCAGTCTCTCCATTGGAACAACGAGAGGCTGAAGCTAGATGATCTCTAAGGACATGCCGACTCCATGAACATCTGCAGTGCGGAGGCTGAAGAGGCCAACCAAGGGCAGCCGGCCACATGAAAGCTCGCTGAGAGAGGGAATTCTGACACCCCAGCCCCAACCTAACTCTGCCCTGAAGGGAAGACAGAGGCATCTTGAGTGCCAGACTGAGTAGTCAGGACTCTTCTGAGGACATGGGGAGCCAAGAAGGTTACAGAGGGAGAGGCCCTTGGGGAACAGACTACTGTCTCTGCACCTTCTCACTGGCACAGCTGAATGCAGGCTTGGGCACAGGAACACCAAGATAGCAGCTCACTGCTTCTCTGACGAACTGAGACGTCCTCCGGAGACCCCGAGTCTGTGCACGGCAGACATACCAATCTGTAGAGCAGGGGTCATCCCCGTACGGATTGGTACGTCTGCTCTATAGGACTCTGAGCTGCCGAGATGCTGTGCTCCCTCAGGGTAGCAGCTTCACCTCTCTGAGCTTCACCCAACTGACAAGACCATCTGGGGAAAATGGGGGAGGGGACCGGCAGTTGGAGAACTTTCTTGTCCAGCTTACAGGAAACAAGGAAGGCTCAAACACGGTTCTCCCCACTCAGGAGAATGGAACAAAAATAGAACAGTGCTATGGAGGAGCACGTGAGAGCGACCTCAGGGGAAACCAGGTAGAACTCACCTGCTCCTGTAGGCAGCAGCGCCCATGTGAAGGAGGAGATGAGATGGATTCGGGGCAGAACTTCTGAGGCCAAGTAGCACTGGTGGGGATGGGGTAATGGTGACATTGTTGTGGGGGGTGCTTCCCCACTGAAGGCAGCTAAGTATTGACTCCAGGAGCATGTACACGGTCCCCTTCTTGCTAGGATGGAGGTCTCCTTGGGGGGTGCCTGGGCTCCGAGAACCGGAGCCCCCAGGACTCTGTGCTGTTTTCCCTCCAGGTAACAGTCTGACAAGGATGCTGAGTAAGGGCCATGTTTTCTGGGGCCCTGCCAACCCCCGAGTTTCACGATTCTGATGCTAACAACCTGCAAGGAAGCAAAGGGGACTGCCTCCCTGGAGACGGGCCCATTGTGAATGGGTTTGGGTGACAGTGTCACCCCAGACTCTGGGGATTTTGCAGAGCTACAGCAAACATGGTGCCATCAGGGAGTTGCAGGCTGTTCACGCTGAAGGGGATTCATAGGCGACGGAGGCAGAATCATCTGGGTGCTCCCCAAAGCTACCCTCCCTGAGCTGCACCCAGGCAGGCCCTGGTGTCTGCGATAGCACAGAGCTCCCTGGTGACTTAGTGGCTGTGCATTTCAGCTCTGGGTCTTGCTAAAACTGAAACCCAACCCCCTCTCTGGTCCCACTTTCAGATGAGAAAGTCAAAGCCCTGGGAGGTGAGGCGGCAGCTCAGTCACAGAGCCGGACAGGCTGAATCTTCTCACCTGGCCTCTCATTCACACCAGCCCCCTCACGTCCGGCCCCAGAAGCTGCAGAGCAACACAGAGGGGGAATAGCTGCCCAGAGCCGGCAGGGCAGGGTGAACAGCTTGCCGAGTTCCTACCCCTGCCAATTCCAAAGCTGATGGTTCTGCCAACTTGCCGCTCAGGACTTCTCAACCATAGTCTGTCCAGCATGACCTGAACTCTTCGAGGCCAGGTCTGCATTTCCAGAAGGAGATGCTGCCCCTGAGGAGATGTGGCTAGGAGGAGAAGGTGGTGGGGGCCCTCTGCCCAGGGAACAAAGAAAGCAAAGCCTGATCTCCACTCCCACAGGGGCCATGATCTAATGGGGGAGCGAGGGGGATCTCCACAGAGTACACCAATGCCACATAACATGCCAGGGAGGCCCCACCCCATTCCCCAGGACAAGGGTTGCCAGGGCCTCGGCAGCAAGAGGCCCGTAGGTGAGGAATCCCCACCTACTCCAGGAGCAGGTCTGGCTGGGCCCAGCTGAGTCTCTGGAAAAGAGTGAGATTTTCGTCAGCTCTGCTTGTGAGCAGCTGTCCCTTCCCTGCTGGCTCAATTTGCACTAATGGGGTCAGGATTAGGGGTTCAATACCTATTTGGCCAATTAGCTTTGCTCTCTTCTCAGCCACAGACTGAGCCCTGATCCTGAGCACAGAGAGCAAAGGGCTTTGAGGAGGTCATGCAGCAAAACAGGATGAGGGTCTGGAGAGCAAACTCGGTGTGTGAGGGCTGGGCAATCACAGCTGGAAAAGCTCATAACAAGAGGACCCAGGGCTCCAGAGTGGCAAGACCGGCCCCAGCTGCACAGTCCTTCCTGCTGGACCAAGTTTCTTCTAAAAGATGCCAATGGCACGCACTGACAAGACCTGTGGATCTGAGGGCCTTTGCTGCCCCTGGGAAGGGAACAGTACCCATATTCTCTGACAAACCGTAGGTGAGAGAAGCTGGTGGATAGCTTTGGTGGCGAGAGGTTGGGGACTTGTGTTAATTATTGACAGGGGCTGTTCCAGCCTGCAACAAGAACCGCAGGGTAATTACTTCTGGGCTCCAGGCCACATGTTCAGTGATATTATTGCAGCAGCAACACCTGCCTTCCGGGCACCAGTACGGCAGAAGGAGGGGGTCTTGAGGTTGTGCAGCCGGGCCAGGGCCCAAGGAGGTCCCCATGCCAGCACACACACTCAGCATCAGAGCACTCACTGCCTTGATAAGTGGGGTCAAGTCCTCACAGGTGAAGAGCAGCGGTTAAGGAGTACAGGTCCAAAGAGGCAGATTCTCAGTAGCCTGCCCTCAGTGTCTGCCAAGACCCACCCCAGCCAGGTGGTCCCCAGCTCAAGCTTCCCAACACCTGCTGCCAAGCAATTGTGCAGAATGGTTCTCTCTCCCCTTCAGATCCAGCTCTGATTTGCTTCCTCCAGGAAGTCTTCCCTGACCATCAATCCATACTAATCTATGGTATCTCTGCCCTCCCCTAAATCAGACCTGGTGACTCTCAGAGGATCTCAATCCTATCTCCTCTAGCCAGGTGGATAGTGACGCCCATCCTCTGTAATGGGTGAAGACAGGCTTGGAATGGAACATCTAGTCTCTGAAGGCACACCCCCCTTGGCTTGCTGCTCCCCAAGTCCAGAAGACAATGTATTAGCCAGCCCTGTGTTATGTATTTATTTCTGAAAGCCTCATTCACATAGACATAACACATCCACCCACATGGGTAAATGCCTAGACAGACACAAAATCAGCAGTAGCCAATTATCAGGCCCCCACAGCTGCTGTGAGCAGACATGGAGGTCCTGCTGCTTGCTCTGCAATTTGTGGGAGCCCAGAGTGGGGGGTGCGGTGGGGTGCAAGGTGTCCCTCTATCGAGCCAGCACACCTCTCTGCTCAGCTCTGAGCACTGCTCTGCGGGAGCCTTGAGCTGGCCATCCAGCTGGCAAGACAGACAGTAGCCCCAACAATGAGAGAGCAGAGCAGGGTGGGAGTGGTCACATGTGAGATTCCGTGGCTCTGGTGTCTGGCAGTGGTGGCACTGCTCTTTATTTATAATTGATACTTTACCTCACAGAGGCAGCTGGCTCAGGTGCTAAGAGGTATAAGGACGGGGGTGTCAAACTCATTCTCACTGGGGGCCACATCAGCCTCGTGGTTGCCTTCAAAGGGCCGAACGTAATTTCAACTCCTTAACTGTGAAGGAGTAGTTACACTTATACAGTCCTAACATTACATTCGGCCCTTTGAAGGCAACTACAAGGTTGATGTGCTCCCCCACCACTGTGAGAATGAGTTTGACACCCCTGGCGTAGAAGCTCAGGAAGCTTATTAAAGGAAGGGAGAGCTTCCTAAAGGCGAGGGCACGGGGAGCGGAGGGTGACATGTCCACACCGCCTCAAGCCCTGGTGCCTCAGGAGGCGCCGCACTGGGTCAGAGGCTGTGGTCAAGGATTCCAGTTCCAGACCCCAGACCAGGGCCTTATCTTAGTCCCAGGCTGAACCCTGATTCTGAACATAGACTGAGCCCTCATCCACGCCACCACTGGGGCCCAGATAGTGGCCTTACATTGAGCCCCAAACCTGCACAGACACTGAGCCCCAACCCTGGAGAGAAACTGAGCACAGGCCCTGCTCACATGCTGAGCCCGAAACCAGACTGACTCCACTTACTCACCTTTCTGAAGGGTGTAATAAACAGACCACGTGACCACCTATTTCTCTGGTGGAGAGAACACAGATACCACTGTCTACTTGACCCCTTCCCCTTTGAACCCCAATCACTCCTATCAAGCAATAGGTGCATCAATGGCATTGGATGTGGTTCCAAAATCCCAAAGGTCTCCAGTCAGAGCCTTCCGGGGGAGGAGCAGGTGGGCAAGCATCCTAACCCAGCACCCCTGGGAACCACAACCCCAGAGTGGGGGCTTCAGACAGGCATGTCTCGGCCTCTAGATGCTGCACCTTCGGATAAGGAAAGACTCCCTTCTCACTGGACAAGCTTAAATTAAGAAGGGACCCTGAAAATACCTATTGCACCAAACTTCAGGCAAAGGGCTGGGGAAACAAGAAGAAAGCTCCAGTGACAAGAGCATTAAGTTAAAGCCTCCCCTGGCTGGGGGACCCTCTGGCTGGGGTCCCAGGAGAGACTGCAGGGCTTTCCGACCTTGGCAGCCAGATGCTGTGCAACCCGCTTGGGTTTTCCTCTGACACAGACTTATCCGTGACCTCAGGCCAGTCCCTCGGCCTCTCCAGTTCTTGTCTCCCCATTCATAAAGTAAAGGTTTTAGGTCAGGAGCTTGTTAAGATCTGTCCAGAGCTGGTATTCTGAGTCCTGTCACATTTCCTTCCACATAGACAATGTGTGGTCAAACATTACCTGCAAAGTTTTTATTCTTGAGGGAAGGTTTTCTTGATCTACTTTAGTAACTTAACTTTTTAAACTTATAAAGAAAAAAACAAAGGAAGGAAGAGTAAGGAGGCATAACTATGAGTTTAGAGTCCTAGAGACCAGGTTCAAATTCTAGTTCTGGTACTTCATAGCTACATGATTTGGGGCAATTTTTTTTCTTTTTTCCAATCAAAGCTTAAGTTTCCTTATCTATAAACTGGGGACAATAGCACTTATTTCTCTGGGTGCTATGAAGAGTATATGAAATATGAGATATAAAACTATTGGCATGGTCTGCCACATGGTAGACAGATGGTTCATAAATTGCTGATCTGTGAATCCACCTGCCTTCAATCTCCACTGGTTTGAGTCTAGAGTTGTAAACTTGGAAGCCTGCAGGGGCCAGGCAACCAAAAGTGCGTGAGTGACACTGCTGGGTGTGGGAAAGGTGGGGACTGTGGGCAACTGGACAGCAGAAGCCAGCTGAAAGAGAGCAGCCTCTGGTGTACTCCAGTTCCCGACTGCGGGGCAGGAAGGTGGGGCTAGGGCTGCCAGAGTCTCTAATTTTCCAAGAGAAACCTGAAAACCAAATTTTTATATTACATCTTTCCATTTTAAAACATTGTCTCAGATTTGTTATGACACGCTATGCTGGCGAAACAAACCACATCCGGGCACTGAGGTTGGTCCATGGGATGATTACTGCTTAGCAACCTCTGGTCTCATCTTGAGTACCCGCAGTGATGGGGAGCTCACCACCTCTCTGTGCTGCCTCCCTCTCCCATTCAGGACGGGCGCTGATGATAGAGAGTGTCTCGAAGTGGCCTCCTGCACTTTGGGATCACAGGTTTCCAAGGCCCTGGCACTGCTTTCTCGTAAAGCCTGGCTGGCAGAGAATGTCCTCTCCAAAGCCAGGACAATGTCCTGGCCTGCTCTGGCTGGGGACTGTGGATTCTCCATCATCTCCTGGGCCCAAGCAAGATGGCCTGGCCAGCCTCAGCGGCCCTCCTATTAATTAGCAACTGGCAGTAGCAGCTTTGGGAGAGCCCTTGAGCCAAGTGGTGTGCATGCTGGAGCTGACCACCCCCTCAGGTCTATAACAAACCCCCAGGGACTGGGGCTGGACCTTCTGCTCTGGGTCAATTCCCCTCATGGCGGCCAGTGTATTGCAAGCACAAGGGCCATTCAGGCTGTTAAGACACGTGTCAGCCTAATCATCTGTATGTGGACTAGAAACATCTCATTCCAGGGTAGAAGCGGGCAGAGAGAAGTAAGAGGTAAGCCCAGCCCACACGGGGGGCTGCTAGGCATGGTCTGGGCAGAGGAGGGTGGCATTAAGACTCAGACAATCTTCCCACCCCCAAACCAGACCTTAAGGTGAGAAGACAGCTGCTTTTAGAGGATGCCTCTGTCCTCCCAGCCAGCCAGCCAGCCGGCCGGCCAGAGCCACCTCACACTGGCTCTCTTCCCTCAGCACCTCTGGACTCTCACTGACGACATCTGTTCTGGGAAATCTCACTGCAGCTCAGCAGTGACCGTACCCCCTACCCCTCTACTCCAGCCAGGCCACCCTCTGGCCCTTGGGACAGGAAAGACGCTGCCAAGGCAACGGGACTGGATGGGTTAACGAGGGCCCTCTGGCCAACTGGCCTCCCTTGCTCACTCCACTCCAACAGCCAGCCCAGGGCCAACAGAGCCCACACGGGCATGCAGGAAGGGAAGAGTCTGTCAATCTGACACCACAAGTTTGTAGCCTACCTCTGCAGCTGAGGGCTGCTCAGCCCAGCTCACAGGATTCACACTGCTGGTCTGTCTGAGCACTAGAGGCCAAGGGGAGAAGATGGTGTCCTTGGGGAACTGGGTCAGGAAGCCCAGGCTAAGCACAGTACAAATGCAGGGTCTGAGCCTCAGTCCTCCAAGCAGGTTCTGGGCTGGGCACCAGCAGCATCGAATCACCTAGGTGCTTATAAGACATGCAGAATCTCAGATCCCACCCCAGACTTAATGAGTCAGAACCTGTATTTTAACCAGATACCCAGGTGAGTTGGATGGCAGGACAGTGTGAGAAGCACTGAATTAGAACAAACACAGAGCACCACCCAATGCCATGGGGGTGCTCAGGGAGGAAGAGAGGGATGACGGTGGATGCAGTGACCTGGGAGGGCATCCCAGAAGACCCAGGGTCCCTAAAGCATGGGAGAGGAGGGCAGATGGAAAGATGGAGAGCCCAACACTGTGGGAGGCAGGCCACCTGCAGTGGCTCACAGCAGCTAAGGGAGCAAATGGGGCAGGGCCGGACAGGGGAGAGGTCCCAGCCTAATTATGGAGAAACTAGACCAAGAGCTGAAGCCTTGCAACAGGGAGAACCTGGAGTCCAGGCCTCCCAACTGGCAACATAAGGGTCGTGGCCCCACTGGGTTTCTGTGCATTATCAGTCTCCTAAGAGACCTCAGCCTGAGCACACCCTCCACCAGGCCCAGTCTTATCAGGTTGAGCATGTCCTTGTCACTGGAGAATCCTCCTGCTCACTGTGCCAGCTGACAGCACCGCGCAGGGCAGCTCACCTTGGAATTCCACTCTGTACCAAGGCGCCCTTCCCCCTCCACCAGCACTACTGCCTGCGGCCCATTTCAGCTTGGCTCTCCACAATGACAGCAGAAGATGCATTTCTGGGCCATTGTCCCCAGGACTGCCCACCCTAGGAGGGGCCTCAGAACCCCCCAGCCCCACAGCCAAAGCCACTGCCTTCCCCACTCCCCACCACCTGCCTGAACAGTCCTTCCCATGGCTGAAAGGGAGAGAGATGGATGCGGGACTGGGGAAACAGAACAGAAATGCGTCCCCAAGCAGAGCACCTTTCCTTCTGCAGGCATCTAACTCTGCTCCTATTTCCATTTCCATCTTGCTGGCAACGGGAGGCCCAGGCCTCAGCTCACAGAATGCCCCAGGAAAGCCCGCTCTAGGAGGCTAGCACCTGCCTACCAGGCCATGATTCTCTTCTGGGATGGCCTGGAGCGGGGTTCACAACCTAGATGGTCTTCCTCTGAGGAAATCCACAGATCCCAGAAACTGAGTGTCATACTGTGGGTCTGGATGTACATGTATCTTTCTGGATAGAGATTCTATGATGTCCAGCAGGTTCTCAGTTAGGTCTCCAATACAGCTTCAGAACCAGTGGTTTAGGTCAAGGACAGGGACCGTCTGGTCTGCCCAGGACTAAGGAAAGGAAGCAGTGTGGGCAGGGGCGGTGTGGTTCGGCACAGCATCACCGGTCTGACCGCATGCTGGAGTTTCTCGCTTGCACAGGTGGCCAGTTTACAATTTGTGTGTGACATGGCGACGGGCAACAGGATTGCCATTTTTCTAGGTGTGAAAACTGAGGCTCAGAGAAGGCTCACGACCCAAGCAGGGCCCCACAGTAGCTCAGGAGCTGACGTGAGGCGGGCAATGGCAGTGCCAGAAGCCCAGGAAGTCTGCTTTAGACTGCCCCTGGGACCTACCAGGCTATTGGTCCAGTTTCCATGAATTTGGAGCCCAGCTGTCTCTGCCTCAAGGAAAGGACCCATTATGAACCTCCCTTCCCTTCCTCACACCTTGAGGAGGCTCAGGCTAGGAGAGGGAATGGGCAGAGGGATGGGAAGAGCCAAGCTTGCCTGCCTCCATTCTCAAGGCCAAGCTGGAGTTTGAAGCACAGGAGTAGCCCCAGAACTGACATCCCACATAGGGACCTCCCTGCCAGCCCCATGTCCGGCACACATTCCCCAGACATCTGCTCAGACACCTTATACAGACACACCCAGACCGACCTCCCCCCCATTCTATTGCCACCTCCCTACCAAAGCCTGACACTTGAAAGCCTGACCAGCTTTTGGGAATAAAACCAGGTACATCTTCATGTGGGGTCCCCTATCCTTTTCTCTACTCTTGGAAAAACAAGATCATGCAGATACTATGTTTTATTTGTTCTAGGTTCCCCCTGCCAAACTCAGCTTCCAGGACATGGCTCATGTGAAAGAAAGGACCCACCCAGAACCCCAGAACCCAACCAACCTGGGGTGGGAGCCTAGGGACAACGCCCTGAGGGGCTGTGTGTCCTCTTCCTTTACCAAACCTTAAGTACAAGCTTCAAAAGGCAGCTGGGGAGTGGACGGGGAGGTCAAGACAGAAGTCAAGCCAGAAGTCAAGCTTGAAGTCAAGCCAGATGAGCCTGGAGGCACCACGGGAGAAGCCAGGACATGGTGTGTGCTGGGGGGCGGGGGGTGGGGGGGAGAAGCCCAGACAGCCAGGAAAAGCCTACCATTGGACATGGTCAATATGTGGGCCCCTCAGAGCACAGCCCACTCCAGCCATTAGAAAAGGGAGCAACCTTCCTCCCCCAGGAACAGAAGTCAGAAGCAGTCCATGACAGCAAGCTCTGAACTCTAAACCACAAACTCAATCTATCATGGTTTGCTAGTGATTCTTTATTAAACCAATTCTGCTGGATCAATGCTTCCTGCCCATCAAAATGATGAATACGTCCTCAACTGGCTCGAGTAATGCTTGCAGCAGCTCTTGTGAAGCTGGGCTGGGCAGTGGGATTGGCTCCATACAGAAGCCCAAGGCTAGTGGCTGAAACTTGAGGGACTGAGGCTTGGGGTGCTGGGTCAGGGGAAGTGGGTGAGGCTGAGATGAATGATGGGGTTTCTATGCTTAAAAGACATAGCCAGGTCTTTGCCTCTGGGACCTTCTGAAAATGAGTCCAGCTGTTCTGGCTGAGAGACAAGAGAAGAATGGCCACTGCCCCTCCAGAAGCTCACACAGGTGGCCTTTCTTGGATTTCTTTCCTCACACCAGACCCAACACCAGAGAGCTACTGGGCTGTGCAGAGGATGTGTGCCTCCAGCTACTGTCCCTGTTGCTTGTTGCACAAACCCAAATTCCAAGTCCGGTCTCACCTTTTTCCTGTTGCCCATTTATCAATCCCACTGCATCCGCCACACCCTATCCCCATCAACCCCCACCCTCTGCCATGTCCCAGGTGGCCTGCAGTTAGTGGAAGATTCTGCAGCAGGGGTACTGCAGACAGACACGCCAAGATGGCAGAGGAAGACCGGAAGGCGGGGAGGTTCCCATTGATGCAATCTACCCAGTCCTGGTTCTTCACGGCCCAGGGTAAGGGGAGACTGGGAAGGCACAGTCCAGTGCCCATAAGGTGCTCAATCAACGCCTACTGTTGATGGGGGCCAGGTGTGCCCGGGGTCAGTCCCTTGCAGTTCCCTGACCCAAGGTGGTGATGAAAAACCTGATTACAGGCTTCCAGGCACCAGAGAGGGTGGGAAGCTGAGCAAGGGAAGGGAGGGCCCCTCTACAATCTCAGATGGCTGATGCTGGCACAGCCTATCTGCCACCACCACCAGGGAGTTTGGAGGGAAGAGGAGAAACCCAGGACACCCAGTCCTCCCTAGCTCAGGCTGGGATCCTCAGGTCCCACAACTGACCAGAGGGGAGGCCACACTTTAGGAACCTGGTACTGCAAACCTGTTTCTGACAGAGTTTCTGATTTGCTCACACAATGTGAAGACTATGGCTGTGTGAAGGAAGGAGGAGTGGAAGAAAGGAAGGAAGGGAGGAAGGAAAAGGGAGGGCCCTTGGGTCACCATCTATTTTAAGGCATCGAGTGTTGCCTGACTGGTCATTCCCAGCACGAGAAATCTCTCTCATTGGATGGAAATGGCTTTGCTCTCATTACAAATCTAGCTTCCCTGGAGTTTGCAAAGAGGGCTGTGGGATGACAAAATGCTCATTTATATTGGCAGACAAGCAATATAGGCGGGTAAGAGAGGGGGACAGGGGACAGGGCCCAGAGACAGACAAAGAATTAAACCCAGGTCTAAAGAGTGACCAATTTGTTTCCAGACCCCAGGAGAGCACTGGGGGACCCAAGACCTTGACTGGGGTAGGCGCATCCCTGATCCCAACTTCAGAGGCAACCACCAATCTCTCTTTCTGCACAGATACCCCCACAGGCCCGGAGCGGTATCTGCTGTGTAGTAGCATCTGACTCAGGTGATGGGGGAGGGGAGGCCCCTCTCCTTGACGGGCAGTCACACGTTTTGTTTAGGGACCCATGGCTCACCCATGAGAGACCTGGCAGCTGCTGAGGAAGGTATACTGGATGAACTTGGGGTCATAGGGCAGCTGATCATCAGTCACTGTGAGCAAGGTCATCCTGTCCTGCCAGTCTGGAGACCAGCTACCCAGGGTATCTACTCCTGGCCTACGATTTGGCATGAGGGGCTGGGGCCAGAAGGTGGGTGCAGGTGGCTTTCATCCTGGGCATGAGGACCCAGTGACCTCAGTCCTCCGGGGGGCCCTGCTCTCCCTCCAGAGCTGCAGCTTCCCAGGGCACCAGAAGGCAGATATTAACAGCTGGGATCAGCACCCAGGGAGCTGGCCCAGCTGCCAAGAGGTCTGTCTCCCTTCATAGCCCTGCTCTACAGGCCAAATGGCATGGGACTGCTCTAGGACAGCCACTCTGACTCTGTAGCCCAGAAGGGGGAGGTGGGATGTGTGGCTGAAGGTAGCATGGCTAGGGAAGGCTCAGAATACCTTTTCAGCCTGCCCCTAAAGCCGCCCAGGCTTCAAGAAGCCGAGGTCTGCAACCGGAAGCACGGAAGAAAGTTCTCTGCATGGGGTAGAAGGAGGTCTGGGGATGTCTCAGGGCCGAAAAAGCCCCACTTCTCTTGGAGCACTGAGCGCTAGGAAGGAAATAAGTTAACTCTGGCTGCAACCGCTAAGGCACCCGCAGGTCCCCACCGGTCCCCTCACCTGAAGTCGCTGTAGGGGTGGATAATCCAAAACCCGGCCGACTTAACCCTCTCCTGCTCCCGCTCCACGGCTTTCTGGCTGCCAAACATCCGCAGGGAGAATTTGTTGACCCCGGGCTGGAGCATGGCCCCGAACTGGCGCTGCATGAAGCCGGCCTGGCCCAGGCGCACCTCGGCCTCGGGGAGGATCTGGTCGCCGGCGGCCGCGCCTCCCTCCACTTTGATAGCGGTGTCCACCGAGGGCTGCTCGCAGGAGGCAGAGGCCGACTGCGGCGACTGCTGGAGCAGCGGCGGAGAAGCTGCAGGCTGCGCCGAGGGGCAGGGGCGCTCGGGCCGGCCGGCCAGGCCTGGGGGCGTCCTGTCCTCGCCCGGGGACGCGTCGCCCTCAGCAATGAGCCGCCGCTCCTCCGCGGAGTCATGCAGGTGCCCGTGACTGCTGCCACCACCCGCCCCGCTGCCGCCCCGGCTGCCCAGCGAGGCCAGACTCCCGCGGAAGCGCCTGCAGTCGCCGTTCGTGCTGGACTTGCCCGCTCCACGGGCTGGCCCCTCGCCGTCCGCGGCTCCGAGGGCCGCACCCCGGGACTCCGTGCTGCCTGCGGCCGCTGAGGGCGAGGGCGAGGGCGATGGCAGCGGCCGCAGCCGGATGCTCCTGCGGCTGGGGTCCTGGCGGCCCCCAGCCCCCTCCTCCTCGGCATCCTCTTCCTCGTCCATGATCCACGCCTTGGCCCCCACCTGCTGCGGAAGGCTGTAGAGCCGCTTGCGCATGGACGGCGGCAGCTTGTCCATGGCGCCAGGAGCGGGCGCCGGGCTGGAGGCACCGGCGCGGGTGCGGCGCCGCGGATCGGCTCCAGGTCCGCCCGCCGGTCAGTCCGCCCCCCGGACGCGTCCTTCGCCGCCGGCGCCGGGCTGCCTCAGGCGCCCGCACTAGGGCAGACTGCGTGCCGCGGGGATGCTCCCGGTTCAGCTCGGGGTCCCTGGGCTCGCCGAGCGGCGCTTCCCCCCCCGCAGGCCGGGCCGGGCGCGGGGACCCCGCACTCGCTCCCTTCCTTCCTCCTGCGTTCAGGGGCGCGGCGCGCGGCCGGGCTCCAGGCGCCCCGCCCCCGCAGGAAACAATGGGCGCGGGGAGAAGCGCTGCTTCGGCCCCGGCGGCGTCTGGAAAACCGCACGCGAGCGCCGAGCACACGGACCGCGTGCCTCCCGGGCGTGCGTCCCGCGGGCAGGCGGGCTCTCCGTCGGTCCCGGCGTCCGGGCGGTACGGCTGGCCACTCGCAAGCCTGCCTCGCCTCCTCTGGCCGAGCCCGGACGGCGTGTCCTAGGGTTCCCGCCGCAACCGAGCGGAGCCCAGCAGTCCGCCGGGCTTACATCAGCGGCCGCCTCCCCCAGAGCGCCCTCCGGCAACGCTGGGCTCCCGCGCCCCGGAATATTCATGAAGCCACCGCAGCTCGCGGGTTGCCATAGGAGCGGCTCCCGCAGCCTGTCCTGCCTACCTGGCCTTCTTAAAGGGGCAGCGGCGCGGGTCGGGGTCTGAGAGGTGGGCGGGGGGCGGGCCCGGCGCGGGGCGCGAGGTGCAAGCTCACACTACCTTAGGGGCTGAGCTGAGAGGCGTCCTTAATCCTAAAACTTCAACTGTCCTCCCTCAGCCAAGGGCTGGGAGCGCACCTCAAGCCAAGGGTTCCGGTTTGATTGCCAAATACCCCCGCCCCAGGCTTGGGGGGCGGGGTTTCCCGGTCTCTCCTCCGAGCCCGGGGTTCGCCTTCCCCGGGCGGCTTTGCTTCTCAGCTGGATCTCAGACCCTCCTCGGGGAAGGCCGGCGGGGCCTTCCCGCAACGCGCCTGGAGATGGGGGTTTCCAGGAAGTGCGCTGCGCCAGGCCTGCTCCTGGGTTTTTCCTGTGAGAGGCGGGGTGAGATCCCCCCCACGCCGGTCTTTCCCCTGCAGAGCCTCGCATCTGCCGGGCAAGGAGGGCGTGGGGGAAACTCCGGAACCCACGCACATGAGCGCGGGTGAGACCCAGCCCTTCGAGGTAAGATATCGAGGAAATGTGCTTGCACAGCCACGGCCGTGGAGTCAGGTACCCGCAGGCACCTCTCCCGGGTAATTCCGCTGGGGGCTTCTGAGATCAGCGGCCTGCTAGCACTGGAGCTAGCCCTGGACCTCTTATCCCTGGGTGCTCATCCAGATGGTGATTTCGTAGGTGGACCAAGGCAAGGGGTGTTCCTGCTCCTCTCAGGCCCCTACCCACAAGCAGCAGCACACAGCACCCAGTCCCTTTGAGTCTGCTCTCCATTCCAAAATCCGTGCCAGCTGGTGGTCCTCTCTATGTCCACGTACAGTCTCGGGACTTATGGGCGAATCCCAGCAGCTCAGCCAGAGATATAATACAGCTGTCCTCTCCAGCACCCTAACAGCCTGACACCTCCCATCCCCACAGGCCAGGCTGCCAGACCCCCTTTCTCTGGACTGGGGGCCACTACCATGACCCAGGGGTTACTCAGATGTCTCAGGACAACATACCAGATTAGCTCAGAAATGGAGATGGAGCAATTAGAGGGAAGGGGTTGGCCAGGGAGGTTGGAGTTTGGGTTAAATGGAGTTTGAGTGGATCCTTAGCAAAGTCTGACAGGAGTAGGCAGTAAGGCTCCTGGCTCCACCATCTCTATGAGCAATGAATGACATGAAGTTTTTCTTCAAAGGGCTTTTTATTCTCATTCTTAGCCCACTTGTGAACACCTCCCCTGTCCAAGATGGAGGGGGCGTGGGTAGCCTGGCAGGGGCTTTTCTGCTCTACCCCCTGGACCACAGGAGCTCCTGCAGAGAGAGGGAATGACTAAGATAAGGATTTCACCGCAAACTGGCATTTCGACTTTTGAGCAGCTCTGAGCTGACAGTTCTCTGCACAGATGCTGGAAGACCTAATCCCTGTACGTCCTTGGGTCTCCTTGAGAACGGCTGTGAGCACTGCCGGCCCTGTGGTACCAGCCACAGGGAGAGGATTTCCATGTAACTCACTTCTGTGGGCTTGTGTCCAGCGGGGAGCCAGCCTGCCCTACTCCAGCTGCAGGAAGCCAGCCCGAACAGGCTTCCCAGTGACCCATTGGAGGGGCATCCCCTTCTTGAGGACGCCTTTCCCAGCCACCCAAATCTTGATCATGTCCTCACTTTTGGCTCTCATGTCCCTGAGCTCCCATCAACCTGAGCACTTATTACACAGTGCATTGTGTGTCCCTTCTGGACAGCTCCCCGAGGATAGGGCAGTTCCCGCTCATCTCAGCGACCTCAGCACTAACACAAGGGTGGGCAGAGAGCAGGTCAATACATGCCAACTCTACATGTGAGGAAGGACCCTGGAAGTTACCTAATGCCATCAGAGGGATCCTTGAAGAAGATGGAGGATATGACCAAGGTTCTGCTTCCCGGGAGTCTGCTGCCGCAGGCTGACCAGGGGTGATGGTCCCTTGACTCTTCCCCCTCCAGTACCTCACCTGCCCTCAGTTTGGCCAACACCACCCATTCAGGACCATCTAAGACCACACTTGGGAGTAGAAATGACGGTTAGATAAAAGAGGCATACAGTAACCCTGATGAAACCTGGACTCTCCTAGTCTTCTCTATGTGAACATCTGACTGGAGGACAGCGGTGGCATGCCAGCAGTCTGGGGAGCAGAGAAGGAGGAAACCCAGGTCTTGCCCTAAGGGCTCCATGTTTTGGGCAATCTAGACTTACCTAGACTTAGGAAAGAGGAGAAAACTCAGGACAGGAAAGAAGTGTGCGCATTAGTAATCATGCCTCAGCCTGTGAGAGATTTGAAAAGGGGGACTTGCTGAGCTTGGGGTAGCTAAGAAGGACTTCCTAGAAGAGGTTATATTTGGCAAGAGACATTTGTTAACCTACATTTTTACAGTTTCTCATGGCTCAACCTAACATTCTTGCTCCCAATTTGCAAGCAAGAGAACCAAAGCACAGAGGGGTTAAGTGACTTGCCATGTCCCACAGCAAGAAAGTGATGGAGTTGGAACTTCAACCCAGGGCTCCCTGGGCCAGGTTCTCCTCTGCTGCCCAGCTGACTCACCCAGATGGGTGGGGGTAGGCACGGGTGAGGGAGGGAGAGGCAGTTCAGAGTCCACATGGCTAAAGCAGAACGAAGGTAGAGAGTGGAGCCTCCCTATTCTGTGTTCTTCCCATTGCCCACGCAAGGTCTCATGTCCTCTCCTTTCCAGTGCTGATGAAAAAGCCTGAGGTCTATTTGGGTTCATCTAGTAACACAATTGATAGGACCTGGGGACCTCAGCAAGGAGAGGGCCCTGCTTCTGGACTGTGATAGGGAGAAGACCTGCAGCTCTCAGCTTTGGTGGGGAACTGGAGACAGTTCCCCAGGTGTCTCCAGGAGACAGATGTACTTCCTGCAGGGCTACAAAGGGTCTGTGTGTTCCTGGAGTGCAAGCCCAGAAAAGAGTTGGGCCTAAGAGGGGAGGCCTGGGGCGGATGAGCTTTCTTCCCTGGAAATGAGGTTCAGAAAACCTGCTGGAAGTGAAGTGGGGATGTGGCTGATCATTATATATCAATCTCAGACCTTATACAGTGGGGACCTGGGTGGGTAGAGGGGAGAGAGTGGGAAACTCTGGAAGGATTTTTGCTTGTGGGCCAAGGGCATTGTTCTTGTTTAAAGGGGCAGCTCTGGGGTAGGACAGTGGCTCCCTCACCATGTAATGCCAGTTCTGCTTGAAATTTAACCAGAGAAGGAGAAGAAGAAAGAGAGAGGGAGAGAGAGAGAGAGAGAGAGAGAGAGAGAGGGAGAGAGAGAGAGAGAAATGCAGGGTGTTTTAGGTAAGGTTGACTGTCCTTTCTTAGAAGGCTGTCTTTATTCCAATATTATATCCTTGCTGCATTCTCTGTATTAAAATGCCATTTGATGAAATCATAGTGCTAAGAGATGGCATTTTTTAGGTTCTTGGCTAAATAAAAAGTTGGCATAGGGTTCTGTGTTTGTTCCCAAAAGTCATTTTTGAAATGTTATTGGTCTGTGAATGCCAGAGGCCTGGGAGCCCCTGCTGTAAACAGGAGAGTGTGAGACAGGTAAACAAAAGCTCTGGCATTAAATATTTCTCTGACACGTGCTGCCTGTGTGCGCCTCAGTCTTCCTCGGCTGTAAGCTGGCTTCAGTGCCATGTACCCCATAAGTTATTGTGAAAACCAAGTGAGACTATGAATGCATCACGCTGGGCATCTCATTTGCAGTAAGTGCTCAGCAAACACTGGTGATGGAAGATTGAATGAAACCTGCACTGGCCAGTGGACAGGGAGACATTTCGAATCTAACTTAGGTCATATATTTATCTTAAAAATTGCTGTTGGGACGACAGGGATGTCTTGCTATACAGGATTGCTTTCTGTGAATTCTCTGTCCCTGCTAAACCCTGGCCGGGTCTCCAGAAGGCAAACTTTCTTCTCACTGGGGTAGGCACTTGCTAGGTGGGATCAGAGGGAACTGACTCCAAGGTCACACCATTTATCCCGCGTTTAGACCCCCACCACACACAGGTGCAACCTTGCCTTTCTCTTTAGTGTAGATACGGGCCTCCCGGGGCACCTTCTGCTCAGCTCAGAGGCAGGTTTGCTCTGTGGAGTCCTGACCTGGAGACTAGAGCCTGAGAAGGAACACTGGAAGCTGCTACAGTGTCTTAGGTTTTTGTCCCAAGGCTTCCTGATGGAGAAACTGGAGGAGGAAGGAAGGGGGCCACAGGGAATGGGCCTTATGGTTGTATGGACAGGACAAATCACCGAGCCAGGCTTGACCAAGCCCTTGAGTGCCCTTCCCTGAGCACAGCCACGCATGAACAGAGGCTGAGAAGGCAGAGAGATGCCCTCTTTGGGCATTTCCCAGTCTGATTGAAACAGCAAAGGACCATCCCAGACATTTGTGATCAAGGGTCAGAGTAAGTGGTTCAGAAGCTCAGAGTGGTGGTGTTCCTGAATATGATCGAGGTGCGCTTCCTGGAGGAAATGGAAAGTGAGGTGGGCTTTCTAGGCAGTTGTTAGTGTGTCTGAGTGCGTGTGTGGTTCTTCCGGGGGAACCAGTGAGTGGAGCAGCCTGGCAGGAGTGGGGTCCGCTGCACTCGCTCAGTGGGGCAAACAAAGCACAGACGGAGGGTAGGGATAGGGTGAGGGTCCGCTTTAGGAGCCCACTAAGCTTTGCCGTAAGCTGGCCCTAGGGAAAAATCTGCTGTCTCCATGAAAGGAGGGTACCCCACCTGTGAGTGCTCGGAGCCCAGCAGAGCCCAGGGCCCTTTCATCCCAGGCCAGCCCTGGCCCCGTTGCCCTTGATCTCTCCATGCTCCCCATCCTGCACTCCTGGCTGTTCCCTTGGGACTCTGCCAGGGCAATGACTGGGACAGTGTGCCCCTCTCCTCCCAGGGAGGCCGGAGGAAGAGGTGCTGACAGCTGAGCCAGGCCTGGACTATGTCTGTGTCCGGCTGGGGCTCCAGGACGTCTGGCCACCTGGACTTGGAGCCAGGCTAGAGAGTGAGGCACTTGGGGTGGGAGGGAGGCCCCGAGGTGCTGGCTGAGCAAAGCTGCCAAAAAGTAAGTACCAGAGACTCCTCTGTTCCAAGTCTGTAATATATCATATATCGGGGCTGAAGTGAGTTCAGACAAGGGCCCCAGGGGTGTTTTCTACAGCCCGGGCTGGAGGCGTTAGTGAGGGAAAGGAAGAGACAGGATGTCCAGGGAGAGGGGGAAGAGGCCTGGCAAATGGGGCAGGCTAGACGGGGAGGGTGGGAGCAGGGCTGGTGAGATGGGGCTTTCCTGGGAAGCACTGAGATGGCCCAGAGGCCTGACCCCTGCTGTCCTCCCTGCTGGGCCCTTATGCTCTTCCCCCTTCTGTACATTATCTTTTTCCCTCAATTTTACATCATGTCTTTTATTTACTTAGGCATTCACCCTTTTATTTGGTTAGCCAACTTGTGTAGTCCGTGGTAAATGATGGTGTGAGATCCGGCCCCTAGCCCTGACGGGTGTGGCTCAGTGGGTTGAGCATCGTCCTGCACATGGAAAGGTTGCCTGTTTGATTCAGGGCACACACCTGGGTTGGGAGTGTGGGAGAGGCAACTGATCTGTTTCTCTCCCTTTCTCCCTCCCTCCCCCTCTCTCTAAAAACAAATAAATAAAATCTTTAAAAAAAAAAGGATTCAGCCCCTAATCTCCAGGCACCTCAGTCTGTGGCAAGAATAAGACAGATACAGAGGCTCACTTAAGGAAGCAGGGACAAGTGTCATGTGATGTGCACAAGTGGCTGGAGAGCAAAGGAGGGAGGAGGGAGCAGGTAGAAGAGGGAAGCAGGAGAGATGATCATATTGGAAGTGGCCTTTTAAGAAGGCATTGCAGTTTGGGAAAAGGGAGGCAGAGAAGCGCTGCAGGCCAGGCAAAGGGCACAGTGTGAGGGAAAGGCTGGAGGGAGCCCACCGTGGGGTGGGGGAGCTGGCTAGGAGACTGCACTCCTGGTGGGTTTCTTCTGGACTCAATGAGGAGTTGACTGGAACTGATTTAAGACAAGTCAGGACTTTGGGGACAACCACCAGATTGTGCCCTGGGACCCCGGCCCTATGCTCAGCAATGCAGTGAGTGAGCCAGGAAGGAAGACACAGTCCCTGCTCCTAGAAGCTCGCAGTGGGGTTGAGGAGATTAAGGTAATGGCATGAAACCATTCAGTCACCCTGCCGGAAGCAGGGACCTGGACTGGACCCTGGGAGCACACGGAGTGAGCTACAGCCAGACCCACTGGCTGGTTTCTTCTGTGAAGCCCCATGACCCAGTCTCCTTCCCACAAGCCCTAAACATCAGGATAAGCAGCTGTGATATGAGTCTTCCGTTTGCTGTCTTCCAGAGCGACAGTCCACTGGGTAATGACTGCTGTGCCCCACAGGCCACCCTGCAGAGTGTAAAGCACAGGCAGAGTCAGGGGCAGGCTGTAACAGGGACTGTGTCTGGAGCTGTGAAAAAGCCTGTCACGGGGGGATGATAGAGGCTGTGACAGAGACTAATAGAACTGAGACATGTATGGTGATAGGGGCTGCGACAGGGCTAGGAAGGGGCTCTGCAGGGGTTGTCACAGAGACTGTGACAGGGACTTGGGCAGAAACGTGACTAAGTCTGGAACCACAGTCAGAGTCAGGACAATAGCTCCTGAGCCCAGGCCTGCACCCCCACAGCACACCAAGCAGTTGGCGGTGACAGCAGCAACAGGCAAACACAGGGGGCCCAGCCAGGCGCAGGCATCTGCACTGCCAGCACGCTGCCGTTGCCACACAGAGTGTGAGCGTGGCAAGAGAGGCTGTCGCACCTCCCCACCACCCCTACCGGCTCTGGCACGCACTCCCGGCTGTCCATGGGCACGTTCCTGGGAGAGTTCAGATGGCAAAGTGAGACAAGAGGACTGGCTGAGGCCCTGTGAGACTCCACGGCATTGCCAAGGGTCCCTGACTCTGCACAGGCTCCCCAAGCACAGCCAGCAATAAGCAATGGGCCTTCCATATGTAGAAACCACTATTTTTCTCATGTGAGGATGCCAGTGTGATGAATAAAAAAAACACCAGTTTGTTTCAAAGTATAACTGAACTTGTAGTCACAAGAAGCAGCATTCACGGAGAGCTAGCTCTGTACCGGCACCATGCCAAATGCTTAGAATGGATTAGCTCATCTAATCCTTGCTGAACCCTGTCAGGCTATTGGCGTGGTACCACCCCCATTTTACAGATGACTAAATTGAGGCTGAAGAGGTTGACTAACTTGCCCGAGCTCCTACAGTTTGCAGGCAGCACGTCTGACGCAGTCTCTGATCTTAGCCTGCCGTTGGCAGCTTGCTCAATCACAGCTGCTATTATGTCAGCTATATTTTGAAGTCTCGAAGTCAGAAATTTTTTTCAGTAAAAAAAAGGTCCTTATACTGGAATGGCTGGGACCTACTGGGAAGCATTGCTTCAGCCCATGGGAACATTGGGACTCATGTGCTCTCTGTCCCTATCCCAGGCACCAGACTGGGCGCTGGGGTAAGCGGGACGGTTTTCTGCCCTCGGAGAGCACAGAGTAGCTGTAATGAGTTCAAGGGCTGTGCTTGTCATTGCACCTTTGGTCTGGCTCTCACCGGCCAACGTGGGTTGCAAACAGTTCCAGCCAAGCAGGTCCTGTTCTCCTCTCTCGCTGTGCTGACTCTGCGAGCCTATTCTGATGGCCTCACCTCCTCGTCTTACCACACTTCTTGGGTCATATACAGAAGGGAAATTCTCTTCCAGGCCCCTGGAGAAGACACGAAAGGCCCCCTCTGCTGTTCTTGAGGGATGGCTCCACATTCTCCCAGATGCCCCCGTGGTTAGAAGTGAGATGGCTGCTCCCTGTGGCTTCTTTCAGACCATTGCTCCTCTACCACCCATGAAACTCCTCCCCGCATGCTCCTCTGAGGCTCCCAAGGTGTCATCTCATGGCTGTTGCCCAGAGATTGTTCCCTCCTGGCTTTCTCTCCATCTAAGTCCTAGAAAGGGCTCCATATGAACCTTGGCCCTCACTGGTTTCCAGAGACCTTCTTCTCAACCTCAGCCACCCACTACCATGGCCATCACCCAGAACTGCTCCATCTGTACAAGCTGATATTCTGGCTCAGTCTGACCCCTGCTGCCACCCACCCCTCCCCCTGCCCACACACACCCCTTCCCTTTATGCCTGTTCTTCCAGGGGAGAGCACGCTCTGTCTACCTGCACCCTGCCGTAATCCCTTCCTTCCCTGCCTCAGACTCCAAAATCTGCCACCTCAACCTCCATCTCTAGTGTCCTCTACTCCTTTGTCTTGGACTCACAGTCCTTTTTGTTTGTCAACCTGGAAATGCCAGCCTTTGATCAACCCAACCACCGCCCCCTCTGAGGTTCATGGGCTGCAGCCGCCCTGCCAAGGTAGCGGGAGAAAGTCACACGGCTGCACAGACTGGTGCTTTCTCAAGTTCATAATCTCTAACATGCCTAGGTGCTGCCTGGCAATGCCATTGTGCTTTACCACTTGCTTTACCTTCATCCCTTCCATCAGTTACCACTTCTCCTGTATTTTCAAACTCTTTCTATAGTATCTTTCCCGTGAGCATTTAAACCTGATCAAATCTCTTTTATCCCAAAAAGTTCCTCCTTAAACCCACTGTTCCATTCTCTCTTTCCCATTACATCTAATCTTCTTGAAAAGGTGGGCTTCACTTGCCTTCCGTTCTCAACTCCCACCCATTCCTTCGCCCACAGCGATCAGGCCTCACTACCCATCGTGTCTTCAGCAAGACCAAATCCACCTTTCATTCCTTGTTGGGCCTCTGCTGACTGACCTCTTTCCTCTATTGAAACACCCTCTTCTCTTCAGGGACACACACATTTCTGATTTTCTTCCTACAACTCTGGCCAGTCCCATTTCCTTTGTTTGAGGGAGAGGGCCTCCGCACCTGCTGGCATTATTCCCGACTCAATGTGCGCCTTTTTTCTCTCATGTGAGCTTTCCCCTGGCCCCTCTCACCCAGGCCCTAGCTTCGGTTCCCAAACATTTCTCCGCCCGGACCTGTCCCCTGGGCTCCAGACCTGTTTATTCAGTGGCCTCTTACAAAAAGCTCATACTCCACACGCTCTTCTCCCAAAGCCCCTGTCGTTCCCACTCGGGGCATGACACCACCGTCCTCCCAGCAGCTGAAACCAGAAATATGAACATCACTCCTGCCTCTTCCCTCCACCCACTGCCCACCACCAATCATTTCAGAAGTCTTGCTGTTTCTCCTTCAAAAATCTCTCTCAAACATGTCCACTCCAGACCATGTCCACCGACACAACTCCAGGTTACACATATTTCTTGCCTAGGCTATGGCACAGCCTCCTAACTGACTAGAATCCGTTATTGGCGATGCTGCCAGAGTGGTTTTCCAAAATGTAAATCTGGCCGCATCTGCTTAAGACTTTTTAATGACTTCCACGGGTCTTAGGATAATGCCCAAACTCCCTAACCTGTCAGAGAAGCTGCTTTATGGGCTGGCCACCACTACTTCCCCAGTCTTCCCTCTCACCAGTGGCCCTCCTGCTCCGGCACTCTATGCTCACGCACTTTGATAGGCTTTCTACTTGGGGCTCTCTTCCCATGTTGACTCTAGGATATTAGCCTGAACCTATGTCCAATGTTCCTCTCTTTCCAGCCTTGACTGAGCCCAGCATACTGGTAAAGGACAGCAGTTGTGATAAATGGAAGAGGGACCAGGTGATGAATGTGAAGATACTGCTGTGTTGCGCGTGGGTCACCGGCCAGCAGTGACCACGGCACACTGTGGATGGCTCGACAATACGCGAGAAAAAACACACATGCACAGAGACAAACCAGTTTCTGTGGGGAAGTAGGGACAGAATGGCCACCCCCCCTAGTGGGGAGCGCGCTGATTTACCGTCCATACCTGCTTTTATTAGGCTCATTTTGCATAATAACTCAGGTAACGTACAATACTCATTAGGGGAAGTAAGGAATATATAAAACAAAGAACTCTGCCGGTCTATTGAGTTGGGGGGTCAAAGAGCTGTAAGGCTGAGGAACAAACTAGCTTCCTCCTAAGACCCTCCTCATTCAACTGAGAGCATTCTTAAACAAAGAAGGTTTCACAGTAATTTACATGTTCTTTCTTAGGCCTGATCACCCCGGGAAATCCGCACTTCCCAGTACCGAACTGTACTTCCCCGTCATTGTTTCAGGCTTAGGTGGAGCGCGGGAACTAAGGCCACCGAGAGATAAGGAGATTTTCTTCCGGACGCTGAGAACTCAGACTTTGTCAAAGCCGAGGAGTGAGGGTCCATCACCCCCCTTTTGCTGCAGCCCCCCCCCCAAGTCCTTCTTTTGGGGGGCCTCCCAAAAGTGATCGTGCCTGGCTTGGGTTGTTCCCCCGTGGGGAATCTTACCCGTCTTTGGCTAACCGACCAAGCTTTTTGGGGGTTCAGTTATGAACAAAGCAGCAGAAACAGCATTCCTGCCAGGAAGATAAGCTTTTGTCTCCTTGCCGGCTCACGGTTCCAAGGGCGTTCCCTTAGCCTAGCTAGGCGGGGGTTTCAGCTTCTAATACCAGTCAGGGCGGTTCCCAACACTGCTGCTATCAGCACTCGGGAGGGAGGCAGACAAGGTTAGCTATGGGACCATAGCGGAGGAGCACCAGCCAGTTGGTGGCCCAAGCCCTGCCTTTGCTGGTGACTGTCTCAGCGATCAACTGTGGGGCTGCTTTGTCCCTCTCAGAGGCTTAGCTAGGTGGCACCAACCTGCCACCCACTCTTCATGTGTGCCCTGGACTGGCAGCCTGACCCCCATTATGCAACACTTGGTTTGTCAGGCTGAGGCTCTGAGACTTCTGATATGGATACTATCCCTCCCCAATATCGGCATTTATTTGCATCTATAAATGTGCATGGAGGCTATTTGCCTAAACTGGGAAGGTGGTTGGAGGCTAGGAAGAAAGAAGGGAGCAGCGTGGAAGATGCTGAAAAGGCATCAGCCCCTGGGGCCAAACGAGTCATTGTCCCCCAAAATGAATCCTGATCCCTTTAGGGTGTTACCTCCCATGACAAAAAAGACTTTGCAGGTGTGATTAAGGATCTTGAAGATGGAGAGATGATTTTGGATTACCCGGATAGGCCCCTGTAAGAGGGATGCAGAGGGAGAGCTGACACAGGACAAGAAAGCAGACTGTGTGACCACTGAAGCATGACTCCGGGCAGCTGGCTTTGAAGAGCCACGAGCCAAGGAACCCGAAGAATGCAGCACTACAGGTGGAAAGGGCAGGACATGGTTTCTCCCCTAGAGCCTCAAAAAGGATCACAGCCTGCCAGCACCTTGATTTCAGCCAGTGAGACTGATTTCCGACTCCTGGCCTCCAGAACTGTATGAGAATAAATATACATTGTTTTAAGCCAACAGGTTTGTAACAGCAGGTAATTTGTTACAGCAGTCATCGGAAACTAATCCGGTCCCTTGGCCCTTTCTCTCTGTCCCCTCTGTCTTCCTCTGGAGTGAGTTAATCCCCTTTGTGTCGGCACTGAGACCAGACGCTGCGCAGTGGAGGAGGCCCTCCTCCTCACCTCTGCTGCTTCAGGGCGTGGTGGCTTTGGGGACGTCGGAGCAGTAGTCACACCTGGGTCACTGTGCAGTGGCTTTGCTGTCAGCAGGCACTGAAGCAGAACAGGAGAGGAAGAATCCCAGAGAAGCTAGATGGGGACTGTGGCCAATGGGGTGATGCTTCAGTGTGTGGGGGCTGCTTTTTTGTATCACAGGAGAAAAGGGGCAGAGGTCTTAGAGGTGCAAGAAGAGAAACAGCAGGATCTTTGGGGGATGGATGTTAATGGAACTTTATTTTTAGTCCCAGACTTGAAGGGTCTGATAACATTCATGTTAGGTTGCCCTTCTAGCTGACTACTCCCTCCCTGCCTTACACTAGGCGGCTGATTAAGCAAATAACGATTTCCAAACTCTTTTCACCCCCCTTCCTAATTTCCATTCAGTTTTTATCTTTTTCTTGTAGCCTTGAAGGAGCACTTTCTATATTGGAGAGAGTATTCCCTTTTCTATTATTTATTGCTACAAATACTCATTTTCCACTCCCTGTTTGTTACTGAGCTTTTGTTGTGGGGTATTTGCCATGCAGAAATTTTCATTTTTATGCAGTGAAGCATATCAACCTTTCTTTTATGATCCCCTGCCCTAGATACCATACTTTTAGATCTCTTCCCCACCTGAAGAAATATTCACTTACATTTTCATGTCTATAAATATATTTGCATATATAGCTATAGTACATCTTTCCCCTATTAATCAGCCTCTTTTCTCATGCACTGCATTTATATATGTATACAGATATATCTGGATTCTATATTTGTTTCATGATTTACTTCCCTATTCCTTTTCCTAATCTACTTCTCTCCCAAAATTTACTGCAAATATACTATTATCTATAAAGAAAAGATGAAGGAATCTCTCTCCTCTACTGTAGCTCATCTCTTTCAGAATTATCCTAGTTATTTCTCCCCAGATTAACTATACAATTTTTTATTGTGTTAAAAATCATGTTGGTGATTTGATTAGGATTGTGCTGAATTTATAAATTAATTTAGAGGAGATGGATACCTTTTTATCATGGGGTCTTCCCCTCCAAGAGGAAAGTCTGTCCAAATTGAAATCTTTTGCATCTGAGGAGAATCCTGCCATAGTCTCAGGCTGGGTGCAGCCTCCTCTCTCTCTCTCTCTCTCTCTCTCTCTCTCTCTCTCTCTCTCTCTCTCTCTTTTCATTTCTGTCAAGTTTGAGGAGGATATTTTGTAAACCTGCAGTTAAGCCACCATGATTCACAGAAATCTTTAGATGTTCACTGAACTGAGGGCAAAGGCAGAGTGATGAGCTGAAGCCGTGGGTGTGGGTGAAATCTTGAAGGAGAGGAAAGGCTAAATGAGAGGAACAGAACCTTGCGAAGTCTGACATTTACGGGGAAAGTGAGTGTGGTGGATGTGGATGAGAGAGCACGTGGAAGGGAGAGGTGAGCCAGCAGTGAGGTGTCAAGTGAGCCAGAGGGGGAGGCAGGATCAGGGAGGACAGTCAGTGGAGGCCAGAGTTGCTGGGGGTTTGTGGAGGATGACTATGATGGAGCCGTGGGCAGTGAGGGTTGTGATGGGTTAGTGGTAAGGTGACCATATCATGCAATGTTTAAGCTGGGGCCCCACTTGTAGAAGACTCTGGGACAAGAGAGACAAACCACAGTTATTCCTGGCAAACTGGAACCCATGGTGACCCCGATTAGTGGTGACCTCTGGGAAAGTGGTCTCAGTGGATGATGACCAAGGTGCCCATGTTGTGTGGGTTGAGGAGTCAAGGCTGTGAGAACAGATTGTTCTTTTTAGAGGTTTTGCCAGAAGGTAAGAAGAGACTTGGGTCGGAGCTGGAGGGAAATTAAGATTGGAGAAGTGTTTATTGGCTTGTTTGTTTTCTAGGCTTGAGAAATTTGCCTGTCAGGGGAGGAAAAGTACCAATAACGGAGAGATTCAAGATGCAAGATATAGAGGAGATTATTAATAAAGAAAGGAGATGTAAGAGAGGAAGGAAGCAATATCAATGGCTCAGGGGAAACACAAGGGTAGCCTGGAAGAGAAGGAATGACAGTTCTTGATATGAAAGGCAAATAAAAGAACACATGACAGCTCGTGGAAAGCTGATGGGGCTCATTTAACTTCTCGAGAGTGGTTACTGAGAAGAGGGTGGGCAAATCCGTACCGGCGAAGAGCCTCCAAAAGGAAAGGATTGGAAACACTTGACCCCTCCTTTTGGATCAGCCTGGTTATATCCTCTCTGATGATGGATTGAGATAGTTCTGAATGAGGTGCACTGGTGGTGGGTACCTAGATAGATTGTCCAAGTTCAGTGCCAGGCCCTAAGCTGAAAGGCTTTTGGCTGATGTGCACCTGAGGCTGAAAGTCTCTCCCATCCTATGCACTTTGGCACATTGGGGTCTTCTTCCGTTGGAGAACTACCTTAGAAATCTGGACCAGTGAGGACATCACCATGTTGGTGGAAAAGATGCTAAGACTGTGCAGGACCAGATTCTACGGGGACACATTGGGGTGGCGACAGAAGCCACAACTAATCAGGGGCCCCAGTGCTCTTGCCACCTGGCTTTGGGTAAACTAGTCTTTTTGAGGAAGTCCTTGATGTTCTTGGACAATTCAGGGTAGAGGAAGAACCCAGGAGATAAATGCTGTATTTGTTGTTATTTTGGATGGACCTGAATGGTTAATATGGATATTTACCTTATTTATATCCCAACTTGATAAAGCTAGTTTATTTCATAGAATAGTATGCAGCCATTCAAAATAATATTGGAAAATAAAATAAACAAATTTGATGACATGAAAAATATCCAGGACATATTAACTGGAGAACTAGTATAAACACAACAATCTTATTTTTGAAAAGAGTATGTAATATATCTATATATGGCCAGATATAAGACTGTGAGAATATATATCAGTTAGCAGTGCTTGTTTTTGGGTGGTGAAATGTGAAAATAAAGGTGATTTTTCTTTTTACTTATCTTTATTTTCTAAATTTTCAATGATGTGCTTGTATTGCTTTTTTTTTTTTTTTAGTAAGCTAACTTTTTAAGTCTTGCTAAGTAGCTAGGGGACCCAAGCTGAGCCTGAAGGAGGAGTGTATCCAGGGACCACTGCACGAGCTGAGGGTACTCCCTCCACCTGCACCCCGCAGTGTCCCTTTCCAAAGGGAAAATCGCCCGTCTGGATTGAGCAATGCACCTAGCCTAGTGCTGCTCTGAGGTGACCCATGGGACACACCGAGGGAGAGCTGCCCTTGTGTGGGGTTCCACAAGACAGCCCACCATCCTTGAGCTGGCCCTTTCGGTCCTGGTGACATAAATGGAAATTTACCGCTTCTCTTGACCCTTCAGACAACAATCTGGAGCCCAGACAGACCCAAGACCAAAGGGAGAGAAAAGGGTTTAGGAAGACTGGAAGAGCCAAGGGCTTCTTGGAAGGAATGGACTCCTGTGGGCTGGGGCTATGATTCTGGTTCTGCGAATACCATGTTTACCGCACTGCATGAAGCTGTGGTTGGACCAACAGGCAGTGGGCAGAAGAGTGAGGACACTGCTACTAGCATCGGATGTTTTCCACAGCTATTTGGGGGAAGGCACATCGCCAGACCAGAGCCCAGCTCTCAGAGGCACGGCCCTTTCAATTTTAGCCGGAGTCTTTGATGAGTCCTCTACAGCATCCAATATTAAATTAGATGTTGATCACATACCCTGGCCTGGGTTGTTGGTTCATCCTCCACTTATCAGTTAGTCTGACTCAGAAAAAGCCCTTGGGGCAGGTGCTGAGCTCAGAGATCTTATTCCAGGTCAGCCCCATTGGAGTGGAGCCCAATAACGCTTTCTCCCTCCATTGGGTGGTGTGTCAGGCTGTAGCTGGTAGATATGAGTAGGTCTCCACTGGACCACATGGAAAGGTCTGGGGGCTACTTAGCCCTCTGCTCTTTCCAGACCCTGAGCTTTTGATCCCTGAATCAGGTGTCACCACCTGCCCCAACGGAAGCCCATTGGACAGCCAGACTTCTTTGCTCAGGAGGGCCATCTCTCCCAGGAAAGGCACATGTGCTGAACAGCAGCAGGAGTGAAGTGGGGCAGGTGCTGTGGGCCGGGCCTCCCCTGGTCCACCTCCATGTCCATGTGTGTGAAGATTCCTTGCCATCTCTGGTACCCAGTAGCTCTCTCTGAGCTTCCCATGGAAACAGCAAAGGAAGCACACGATTCATCTCTGACTCATGCATGATAGGCATTCTGTAGATATTTTTTGAATGAGCAAATGAGTGCAAGAATGAATTAATCAATTACCTAGTTTGTGGGCACAGTGACCTTACATGGGTGGATGAGGAGACAGACTCTTTTCGACTAGGGAGGTGTAGATAAAAATACCTATGATGCTGGACCATGAGAAAAAAGAAGGACTAAGATGCCAGAGTTTGTGGCTGTGATTCAGAAATGTTAAGTACAGTGTATTAATCATTTTTATGTATTAATCATGATACTTTAAAAAGTTGGTCCTTGGCACTGGAACCGCAGATTATCAAGTCCGACCAAGTCCAAGTTTCAAATAAGAAAACTGAGGTCCAGGAAGAGAAGGGAATGTCCAAATTCCACTAGGCTGGAGGAATTAAAGCAGGGTCAGGTGTCTCGGCTCCCAGTCCTGCTTGCTAGAGTGGTTGGGGACCTGCTCTGGGGTGGGGGAAGGGGCAGTTTCTCTTATAAATAAATATTAGTTGGGCACCTACTAGATGCTGCATATCTACTATGTGCCAAGCAAGTTGCTAGGTGCTCCTGATATAACGGCGAACAGCATAGTGCCTTGACAAGACAGGAGACAGGCAATTATGATAAGGAAAGAGTACCCAGCTTTGGGAACCCAGAATTTGGGTGAAGGGTCTGTTGGTGGAGCTTGCAATGGGGAGCAGACACTCCACACACTCTACGTAGAGCCTTTCCAGGGCCATCCCCCAGCATTCTCACGCCCTTCTGTCTCTTGCCTGCCTGCGAGCACTCAGCTCCAGGGGCCCAGGCACCCAGATAGGAGTCACACCTCAGAGTCTAAGGGGACAGATAAGCAGGAGAGGCTGCTCTGAGGGCTGGGGGGGGGGGGGCGGGCTCAGGAGGCAGTGGCAAGCTCCAGGGAGAGGCCCTGAGAAGGAAAGGACTTGCTATCCTGTTTGAGGGGAGGTAGGGAGATGGTGTGGACCCCATGCAGAGGCTTGAGCTCCTGGACCCTCCCAGCAGACACTTGCACCCCCAAAAATGAGTCTAGGTTCTGCTGAAATTCAATCTCTTCTGGAGAAGTCTGGTGGCAGAGGCAGAGATGGAGAGAAATATCCATGTTCGTCCTCTCTTCCTCCTCTTCCTAGTACCAGCAGGAGGGTTAACCTAGACAGGGATCTCTGTCTTAGGAGGCCCTCAGGACAGGGAAGGCGTATTCACACCAGGCCATGGAGGAAAGCCTAATAAAGAATATCAACACAGGAAAACCAACAAGAGACAGTGCAGCTCTACCCTCCTCCTCCCACTGAGAAACAGTAAGAATCAGCTTCCACCTCTGGGCCTAAAAGAGCAAATGGAAGGAGCAGTTACTGGAACCTGAAGCGAGGAGCTCTCCAGAGAGGGCCCCCAAGGCCTGGCGGAGAGAGTGTCACAGAACAAATACCCTGACCTCTTTCTCCCTGCCCCTGGTCTTCAGTGGTGCCTCCAGTGGCCAAATCCAACCAGAAACCCGGGGGCAAGGAAACTCACTGATACAGTCCCTGAAAGTCAGCTTCTGGCCACAGAAAAAGGTAGAGAAGCGTGGACAATGGTTCTGGAGGGCTGAACTGAAGATAGCCAGCTCATCTGACTATGTGAGGGACACTGGGCTGAAGTAATGACCATGACAACCCTAGGAGGTAGGCATTATTGTTACCCCCATTTTAGAGAGAAGGAGTCTGAAGCTCAGAGAAGTTAAGGAAATTACCCTAATCCTCAACTAGTGAATGGTAGAGATGGATTTGAACTAAGGCAGCCTGACTCCATGCTGTGGTTATCTATATCTTGGTTCCGATTCTGTCTCTCCAGCAGAACTCTCTGCAATGCTAGGAGCATTGTACACCTGCACTGCCTAAGGCAGTAGTCATTAGCCACACATGGCTATCAAGCATATGAAATGTGACAAGTGTGACTGACTGAGGAACCGAGTTTTAAGTTTCCTTTAACTTTAATTCATTTTAATTTGAGTGGCTGTACTGGCTAGGTATCTCAGTTGGTTGGAGCATTGTCCTATACACCAAAGGTTGCAAGTTTGATCCCTGGTCAGGGCATGTATAAATGACAACTGATCAATGTTTCTCTCTCTCTCTTTCTCCCTTCCTCTCTCTCTCTAAAATCAATAAACATATCTTTGGGTAAGGATTAAAAAATTAATTTGAATGGCCACATATGGCTCCCCTATTGGACCACACAGGTATAGATCTCACTCTGTTTAGCCATTGGATCTGGGAAGGAAGAAATGCTGCCTGTCTCACTCTGCAGCTCTGAAACTTTGAGGAGGGTGGACTGAATGACAAGATCATGGGGATACAGGTTGGAGTAGACATGGGCTGAGAAAAGATGTGGAGGCATTCAGCTGTCCTCCCCCATCTCAGGCTGAAGAAGCTCATTAGACGCCTTTCTACACTCATCCAGGCAGAAATAACGATGGAGGTAGGAAAACAAGATGCTGGGGGGAGGGGTCCTAAGGGAAAGGAGCAAAAGGTGCTCAATTACCATCCCCAGATAGATATACTAGTTAAGATATTGACCATGTTGGGACTGCTTGGCCTGGGACAGGCCTATGAGCACTTTTTACACTTCTTGATCAGGAGTTCTGCTCAAGAGCCCCTGGGGTTCCGTGTACTGTTCCAGGATTGGGCAGAGGAGGCAGGGCTCCGAAGCCCCTGAAATTATGTGCAAAACATTGCATACTTGCACAAATGTTTGTATTTCTAGGAGAAGTTCTACAGGTTCCATCACAAAAGACCCTTATCCAGGTATCTGAAGGAAGAAGGGCCTCTAGCTCACCTGCCCCCTCCCCTAAGGCCCCCCTTCTTCCTTTGGGTTTCTTCCACTCTGGCGGTTCTGCAAGCAGTCTGTCCCTGGAGCCAGAGGGGCCGTGTGCCTCTTTGCTCACCCGGACACAACGCCACGCCTCTGTCGACTGCTCTATTTAGGAGTGCTGAGCTGACCACGGACACCATACCTGCACCAGCCCCTCCAGAAGCGGCCAGGCTCTCAGGTGTGGTGAGGGCAAAAGCCCTCTGAGCCTATAGGCTTCCCGGAAGGAGCATGAGTCCTGGGGCTAAAGCAGGCTTGCACTGCATCCTGGATCTGTGCCTCCTTGACAAGGTATGAACCCCCAGGAGACTCTGTTTCCTCATCTACAAAATGGGGGGAATGATGCTTCATAATAGGGGTGACACGGGTGGTTCACTGAGGTAATGGTTGTAAACTGCCAGGCCCTCGATATGTGTCAGCTGTTATCTGGCACAATTGGATCCAGAAATTATCTCTCCAGTGTCCCTGGCAGGAGGTTGGCCAGCTCTGCCTGGGGATCTGCTGCCTCCTGAGGCAGCCCAGCCCCTATTTGGGCAGCTTTGGCTGTGAGAAAGCCCTTATGTCAACTAGGAAATGTTTGAGTTGAAGTGGCAGAAATTCAACTCAAATGACTCACCATAAAAGGGAATTTATTGGCTGAAGAAATTGGGAAGGGTAGGAGTGGACATGACCTCAAGGACTCTAGAGATCCAAACAATGTTGTCAAGACTTTCCTTCTCTCCCTCCACGACTCTTGGCTCCGTTGCTCCATGCGGTGTAGCCAATAACTCTCAGCATGTCCTGTCACCAGACTGAAGCAGGGAGAGAGATTTTTTTCCTCCCAGAGAGCACACATAAATTCCCGGGGAAGGATGAAGACTGGCCAGCCTTGGGTCACAGACCCACCCAGAGTCAATTATTATGGGCACAGCCATGGGCAATTGTGATTGGCTAGGCTTTGTCAACATGGCCTGTGGAAGGGAGACTGTACTTTGAATGGTAGCAACACAGAGTATGGGAGGGTAGGATCCCCAAAGCAGTGAATGCTGTTTCTAGAGGCCTATGGAAAACCAGTGATGTTCACTACTCTTCTTCCCAATATTGAGCCTGATTTCTGTCCCTCTGACAGCCTTTAGTCCAGCATCAGGCCTAGCTCTGTCCTCCTGGCCTGCACAGGACAAACTGTTCATTACCTGAGCCAGCTCCCCCGGACATGGGAAGAGTCATGATCTCCCCAACATTCTCTTCTCCAAGCAGAGTAGTTCTAGCTCCTCCACCTGACTGTATGATGGGTTCCCACCCCAACTCCTCCTCCACTCCTGTGCAGAAGACAGCAACCTGCTGGGAGCTGGAATGGGGTCAGACTGGAGATGTACCCATTGGAACGCCAGTGAAAACTACGGAAGGCTTTAGTCTCCCCTGGTGCCGGTCAGTGAACCTGTGCTTCCTTTAGCTACACAAGGGGAGCTGACCAGGGAGAAAGAGCAGAAAGGAGGAGAATGTGGGTGGGAGGAGGAGGAGGCAAAGAGAAGGAAGGAGAGAAAATGGACAGTGGGAGGGAGAAGTGAGACAGGACACAGAAGGAACGGTGACGAGGGGGTGACGAGGACAATGGGGAGAAAACTTCTGCCCTCTAGAAGCTTCTTTCAGGCTGGGAAGCACAATGAAATACTTTAAAAGGCACCCAGCTTGTGTGGCTCAGACTATATATGCAGAAGGAGCTCAAGGCTAGAGGCCATCCACCTGGCTGGCCAAGGCAGTCTTCCTGGAAGAGGAGGCCTTTGAAAGCAGAAGAGGATTACGAAGTCTGGCTCTAGTAGTTTGTTGCAATACCACTTCTGATTGGCCATCGGGCTACCAGGGGAGAAGCTGGCAAAGGAAGGAGCTTCTGCTCTCCTTCTCTATTCTCCCTTTCCCAGTTGAGCTGCTTTGCAGAGGTCACCCCTAGGCTAATGAGGAACTTTTGTGAAGTTTAAAACCAATTAAGCAACAACTGGCTTCTGATTAGTTGTTTCTCTTCATGTGAATTTTAATGAACAGCCTCCTCTCCCCTCCCTACCCTCAAGCACCCTGAGGGTTAATGAGCTTTTGGTCTGCCTGGAAGAGCCCTAGAGGGGGCTGGAAAGGCTGGAGAGGAAAAGAAGGTGGTTAGGGTCAGCCTCTAGCAGCTTTCCACAACATACAAAGTGTGGCCAGTCAGCTGCATTGCTCCTAACTTTTCAGAGTGCCACTGTGTCCTCAGGCAGGGGCTGCTCTCAGAGAGGAGGAGGCAAGGGTGAAGGCTAAGAGAGGCCAGAATGGAGAGGTGGTGAAATACTGCCTGGGACTGTAACAGGGTACAGCCAAGAGGGGGCCCCAAATAGGAATTTGGAATGGGTCCCAGAACTCAGGGTGTCCAGGAAATATTAGAAAGATATATAAGATGTCCTCACCCCTTCCTCCTTCAGGTGTGGGTTGGGGGAAGGGATAAATGGAGCAGGGCTATTGAGAGCTGTTTTGCGTAGCAACAGCTTTCAGCTAGCCTCTGGCATGGTCATTTAACATATCTATAAACTTTAACTGGTTACTTAGATACATTAAATAGCTGTGGCCATGCTCTGAGCAAAGGGGATGGAAGTAACTGCCCCCCAAGATGTTTCTGGGAAGCAACTCTCCCTGGTTACAGCGCCTGAGTAAGAGCTTGGAGATGAGTGGCTCCAAGACATGGGGCCACGCCTGCCCAGACTCATGATGGCAGCCCAGTAAATCTGGAAGGATATGAGAGTGCTGGCAAGTGTAGCTGATTATGGGAGGAGTTGGAAATGGGGCTGCAGAGGAAGATTGGCTCGGGGATTTAAACCGAGGCTCGGCAGCCATTGAAGGAAGAACCACACGGTTTTGGCAGAGTGGAGACTACTGCAGCCATTGTGCGGAGAGGACCACGCGGCTTTGCCAGGGTGGGGATCCCCACAGCATTAGAAGGGGGAACCACTACCCGGCTTTAGCAGAGGTCCCGGCGACACAGCTGATGGTGCCGGGAGCTGAGGGAGGCCTACCAGCTGACACAGATTACTGAGAAGAACCAGGGGCTGCCTGAGCTACAGATTTCTATTTCTTTTCCTGAGATACGGTACCCCAGACTGGTCAAAGGGGGAAGGAAGGACTGTGTGTGTTTGTGGGTGTTTTAAGGGACTTTGGGATTTTGATGAAGACATTAGGTCACTACTGTAAGTCTGTACAGCATTAAATAAACATTTCCTTTCCTTTTCACAAATCTCTGGCATTGAGAGATGTCTTTCCTATAAGGCGGCGGACATAACAAACCTGGGGGGTTCCTCTCTCGGTAACAGTACATTGCCCTTGGCCCCCCTTGTGTTCTGTAACAGGACCACTAACAGCCCACTCTATCAAACAGGCTGAGCATAACATGTAAAAAGTTAGCTCATGACAAAAGCTAGACATTCTGGGTGAGAGATGTATGACTAAGTGGGGAGCACCAAGTTGTAGGGAGACACAGAGGTGGGGACAGGGTTACAGGAGAAGGCAGAATGGTAGGCAGAACTCAGTTTTATGGAAATGGGTAGAATGATTCTAAACAAGTGAGCCCTCCACTCTGGCTTTCCAGGAATGCAGAGGTGCTGGCTATTCCTTGGCCTTCCTCTGGGACTCCCCTGACCCTCCCGTGGGGTAACACAAGGGAAAGTCCACTGTAAGCCGAAGGGAGACATGTGGAAGGGTAGTGAGTGTGTAGGAAGTGGCAGGGCACCACCTTCTTTATTGCCCCATACTCTCTGCAGAAGAACTCCAGTACAACAGCTGTTGGACCCTGTTCAGTTACACACCATCCCCATTTCACAGGCAGCAAACCGAGGCCAAAATTCTCAGCCATGTCTCTAGTACAGACAGGTGGGCATGCTGCAGTCTCAGGGTTCGGCTCTTTTTATTTAAAAATGGGCACCCTCTAGGATCCTCCCTGGGACCTGGAAGCCCATGGGAGTAGCTGACCCAAATCGGTCCCTTAGGAGCTTTGCAGAGCCTGCTGTTCAGCCAGATATTGTTGACCACTTGTAGCTGAGAAGGAAAGGCATGATGCTGGCTGGAAAAAAGGAAAGGGGGAAACATCCCCTGGGATACACTGACAAAAGAAATAAATATGGCTTTTCCTGTGGGTTCCTCATCACCATCTCCTTCCTCTCCTCCCTTCCCAGAGAGCCTTCTTCTCCTCTTCCTCTCCTCTCTTGTCCCTGTCTTGTCCATCCGTTCTTTCCTTCCCATCTATGTTGGCTCTGAGGGGTGTCTGGCTGAGGGTTCCAGAGGGCCCTGACCAGGCCCTGGCTGCCCAGTGATTCCCTGAACGTCTGCCCTGCTGCCCAGGTCAGAGGAAGGGCATCATTCCTGGCTCAGACATCTGAGTGATGACAGTTTTAGAGCAGCCACTTCTAAACCCAACCTTTTTGGCTTCTGTTTTGAGTACTTGGAGCCAGCCTGGCCCAGAAGTTTGGCTTCCAACCAGCACTCTGCAGCCCAGAGCTGGGGCCAGCTGCTCGAGGCCCTCAAGTTCTCCTGCACCTGGCTCCGTGTCCCCATCAAGCACCTGGGCCCCTCTGGTTGGCTTCCCTGCCCCAGCTTTCTGGAACATGCTGACTGTGTCTTCCTCATGCAGTGGTGATGGATGAGGAGATAGACTGGTCAGGTCTCTTGGTGGCAAGGGGCAGAACCCAGTTCAAATGAACTTGGGCACCAAGAGAGACTTTATTGGTAGATGTGGTGGTACCAAGTTGTCCGTTCTGAGAAGCCAGCCAGAGTCAGGTATGGGATATTGGCAAATATACTCCAAACAAAAGAAGGGTTGAACAGTCGACCTAGGAAGTTTGGGGATAATACTGGGACTCAGGAATATTTCAACCTAACTCTTGAATGCTGCCAAGAATCTGTCATCCTCCTTACATCCCCATCCCCATCTCTGCTTCTCTCAGACTGTAGATCACCTTCCCACATCACCCAAACCTCACCCCTCCCAACTTTAGCTCCTGGTGAGAAATAGGCTCTTGTATCATGACCAGTTCAGAAGTCTGGTTGGCTCACCTTGGGCGGAGGTCTGCCCGAGGGCAGGGTAGCAACACAGCTGCACCCCCATGGGAACCCTATGGGTAGAAAGGGGGAAGGAGCAGTTTCCTGGAAGAAGGAAATCTCTCCTCAGAAATTGAGAAGAGGGATGGAGAGACAAATCAGTAGGCATCTACTTTATCTGCTATCTCACCATGAATGAGGACTGTAGAATTTTTTGCAGATCCTATGATAAAGCCTCAGCCATTCTGGTTTGCTAGGACCACAAACAACTGGGTGTACTTTCCTTCCTTGTCCACAGCTCTTGGCCTGCTGTAGCCTGACTCATTCATGGACTGCTGTAGCCTGACACCCCAGATGCTGGCCCTGGTGACCCACACCTGGTGGGCAACAGGGTAGCAGGGCTTTGAAATAAGACAGATGTGGGATTCAATGCTAGCTAGCTCTGTCCCATTCTGTATGACCTTGAGCAAGTTAACCCTGGAGCTTTCATTCCCTTATCACAATAACAAGGACACTAATGCCCACCTCTGGGGAGCAAGGTCGATCATGGAAAAGATTCAATGAAATAATGAACATGGAGTGGTTAGCCCGATGCCAGCATGTGGTAAGTACTCTGCAAATGCTGGCTCACTTACTATTATTTGGCAGCTGGGAGGCTTCAGGTAGGGCAGCTGGTCCTGGCCATGCATTTACCCACATGCACAAGGGCCTACACATGTGTGGGTACATGTGTGTCTGAGAGTGTGCTTACAAGTGTGTGCCCACATCTTTGCTCCTCCTTGTTGCACCCCATTCCCATCACTACTACACTTGCTAGCCAGGAGCTCAGGAATGCTGGCCCAAAACGGGGCGAAGCTGGTCATAGCCAGCACCTCAGAAAGGACAGCCTGTGCTGCCACACAGGCTCATTTGAGCACAGATGCAGACCGTGGGCCAGTGGAACCCAGTGTTCTAGGTTTTCCCTGTGGCTAATATATTTAGAAGCTGGAGCATCCTCAGGACAAATGTGGTCTGAGTCCTATGCAGGGTCTCCCATTGCTGATCTGCTCTATTCTCAGGACAAGCTCTGAGGAATCATTTTTTTTGAGGCCAAGCCTGAGGGATTTTGTTCTTCCAGGAAACAGAGGATTCCCCAGAGTCGGCCTTAAGAGAGGGGTGTGGGCATAGCTGGGGACTGGGACTGAGGTTCTCTCCTTCAGTCTGCACCTGGGGCCTGGGACAGGAAGAAAATCCCACCACCCTGCCCCCACCTGTCACAAATAGCTCCTGCTCAGATAGTGAGTGATCTCATTGTTTGAAAGGAGCTGAGAAGACTCCATACCTTGGTATAGCTTTTTTCAGCCTGTCACTTACTGAGTGCTACTGTGTACCAAGAACTTGGTTCATTATTTCTTTTAACCTGTACCATAACCCTGTTGGTTAGATACTATAATCTTCTCCATTTTTTACAGGTAAAAATGGGACCTCAGTGACATTGTCTAAGACCCAACATGTAGTTAGTGGTGGCACTTAATTCAAACTCAGGTATGTCTAACTCCAAGTGCTGGGCTCTTATCTTTGGGCTCTATTCTAACTGCTAAGTAAAGTTGGCCAAGATGAAAGGATGCCAGGACAAGACAGTAAGTGTGGGTCACCAGGGCCAGCATCTGGGGTGTCAGGCTACAGCAGTCCGTGAGTGAGGATGACAGGCCAAGAGCTGTGGACAAGGAAGGAAAGTACACCCAGTTGTCTGTGGTCCTAGCAAACCAGAATGGCTGAGGCTTTATCATAGGAGCTGCAAAAAATTCTACAGTCCTCATTCATGGTGAGATAGCAGATAAAGTAGATGCCTACTGATTTGTCTCTCCATCCCTCTTCTCAATTTCTGAGGAGAGATTTCCTTCTTCCAGGAAACTGTTCCTTCCCCCTTTCTACCCATAGGGTTCCCATGGGGGTGCAGCTGTGTTGCTACCCTGCCCTCGGGCAGACCTCCGCCCAAGGTGAGCCAACCAGACTTCTGGGGTTTTTTGAACTGGTCATGATACAAGAGCCTATTTCTCACCAGGAGCTGAAGTTGGGAGGGGTGAGGTTTGGGTGATGCAGGAAGGTGATCTACAGTCTGAGAGAAGCGGAGACAGGGATGGAGATGTAAGGAGGATGACAGATTCTTGGCAACATTCAAGACACAGACACAAGCTAACAGATGCAGTTTTTAAAGGAGAGTTCAAAGTTAAGGAAAGATTCTCCAGGAAAACAACTTGGTTCTTACAGATTTGGAGAGGACTAACCTCAAAATTGCCTGGGGAAGTCACTGAAAGTGCACATTCTTGCGTCCCATTCCTTCCCTTCATACATTCCCTGTCCTCTAGGTATTGATTCAATGGGGTTGGAAGCCTAGGAGTACGTATTGTAACAAGCTACCTAACTCCCATTAAGATAGCTTCCTTCCAGTTATAAAATAATACTACTATTTATTGTAAGGTCTTTGAATTCATATGTGGTTCAGGACTCTGTGTTTTAATATATTTTCCAGCTATGTTCACTAAGGTTTGAAAACACTTGCTCACAGGTTTGAACACATGGCCTTCCTTAGGTCAGTCCCAAGGATCTGCACAGAAAACCTCGGAGAATTCACAGTCTGGAGTTTAGGGAAAAGGTGCACCCCTTGCAGCTTGCACTAGGCTCCTCAGGTTCCCGCAGGCACTGGGGACCCAGCCTCACATGGAGGAAGGAGACCCCACAGGTTAAGAACAGTAGGCAGGAGGACTGCATCAACAGCTTCTGCGAGCTGCTCCCACGCCCGCTTTGCTGCTTACCCAGGACCCTCTCCCCGGGAAGCCTGGGGCTGCGCCTGGCTCCCTGCCCATGGAGCTCCACCCACACCGTCCTGCCTAACTTACAAAGTTCTTCTTCCAAGAATGTCCTCCCCTGGGTAATTGGACCCTCAGTCCATTGACATTTAAAGAAATGTTCTTGACCTTTTCAGCAGTTCCATAAAATCACAAAATAGAACTCTAAATATTACTGTAGATTCCAACTTGCCCAGACCCTGGCAGAGGCTAATTTTCCAGGCTAATTAAAGAATGAGAAAAATAGCAAAATTGTTACCAAAAAAGGTGCTCTTCTCAAACATCCCTCTTGGCCATCGTTCCATAAGGGCTCAGTCACCACCACCACTGTCACCACCAACGCACCCTCCCCTCCATCGCCACTCAGGACCCACTCATGGCTCACTACTGTCACCTGAATCACTTCATCACATAACACGTGCAGGATTTAAGCTCTTGCATCTTCACAGTGTGAATGGTTGTTTGTGTTTCACATATTTGATTCAGGACCTCCCTTCCCCCACTGCTCTGGAACCAGATGAAGCAACAGTGAAGGCCCAACTACTGGCTCTGGTGGGGAGGGGCACGAGAGCACGTCCTCTCTCGAGAGGAGAAAATGAATGTGTTAAAGACATTTTGAGGAAATCACGAAAATTTGAAAATAGTTTATGTATTAGATCTCTTATATTTACAGAGCTTGGATCAAGGTGTAGTTTCAATTATTTTTCCCATAGGTTTCAAAAAAAGTTTGTCATCTAAAACAAGAGTCTGTGAAGTCCACTTTGGAGGTCAAATCCAGCCCTTGGTTGGTTTTTGTATGACCCTTGAGCTAAAAATGCTTTTTACATTTGAAAATAAGAGCTTTGTTGAGCTTTAATTCACGCATCATAAAGCTCGACTTTACAGAGTGTACAATTCAGTGGTTTTCAATAGTTTCGCAGAACAGTACAACCATCACCACTGTTTATTCCCCCCAGAGAAATCTGTAACCATTAGAAGTTGCTCCTCATTCCCCCATCCCTGGCACCCATTAATCTACAATAGTTTGTTTCTCTGAATTTGCCTATTCTGAACATGTCACATAAATGGAGTCAGAGTATGTAGTCTGTCCTGTCTGGATTCTTTAACTTAGCATAATGTTTTCAAGCCTCACCCACGTTGTATCATATACCATATAGGGGGACCTCAAGAACCCAGAATTATCTTCTGGAGGGCTGACCCCTAGTAGTATAGGCTTCTCCCACTGGGTGAGCGTTCTAGGAACCCACTTGTATCAGAGTACCAGCTGGCATTGTTGTGAGAGGCTGAGTTCAGCTTCAGTGAATTTTTTTGAACACTCAACATGTTTGCCCATTTCATGATGGCGGATTTACTAGCATACTGGGCCAAACCTCAAGTTGAGTGTCCAGCAGTTTTTGACCCCAAACAGCATGACTCACATGCCCCACCCTCCCTATTCACCTGATCTCACCCCAGAGACTTTTCCACCCCCTGGATGAAAAAAGGCCTCAAATGTGAATGCTTTTGCTGATGTGAAGAGGTGAAACAAACAAACAAACAAAAAAAAACAATGGAAGCACTAAAAGGCATCAAAATTGATGAGTTCATAAACTGTTTTGAGCAGTGGAAAAACCATCTTGACAAGTACTTTGAGAGTTCCGGCCAAGATGGAGGCGTAGGTAGAAACCCTTCGCTTCCTTGCACAACCAAAAGGATAACAACCAGTCTAGAATCAATAAATAACCAAAAGTGCCAGAAAACCAAACTGCTTAGAACTGTGACAACCAAGGAATTAAAGAAAAAAACAACCAGAACAACCAGACTGGTAGGATGGACCATGCAGGCTGACTCAGGAAAACAGTTGGGAGGGGGCCCGCAGGGTGGGGCTGACTGCCAAGCTCAGCGGGCTGCGGGGGAGGGGCTGACTTAAGGGGACTCAAAGGTGGCTGTGGGCTAAGGCTGGGGTTGCCACTGTGGGAGTTTCTCCCAGTCTGACCTGAGAGTTCATTGAAAAGTGCACCAGAGAGCAGCAGGACAGCCACAATGTTTCCTCTCTGGCCCCTCCCCCACAGCAAAGCAGCAAAGAGGGTTACCCTGCCCTGAGGAATACCTAAGGCCCCGCCCCTTACAATTTATCAGCTGCTCCCAGACAAAGAAATATGGCCCAAATGAAGGAATACAGCAAAACCTCAGAATTAAGCAATGTGGAGATTGCCAACCTATCTGATGGAGAATTTAAAACCCTGGTAATCAAAATACTCATAGAACTGATTGAGCTTGGTCAAAAAATGAAAGAACAAGTGAAAGATACCCAAAATGAAATAAAGCAAAATATTCAGGGAACCAACAGTGACGGGAAGGAAACCAGAATTCAAAGCAACAGTTTGGAACAAAAGGAAGAAATAAACATCCAACTGGATCAGAATGAAGAAACAAGAATCCAAAAAAATGAAGAGAGGCTGAGGATTCTCTGGGACAGCCTGAAACATTCCAATGTCTGAATTATAGGGGTACCAGAAGGAGAACAGCAGCAAGAAATTGAAAACTTATTTGAACAAATAATAAAGGAGAATTTCCCCAATCTGGTGAAGGAAATAGACTTCCAGGGAGTCCAGGAAGCCCAAAGAGTCCCAAAGAAGTTGGACCCAAGGAGGAACACACAAAGGCACATCATCATTAAGTTACCCAAGATTAAAGACAAAGAGAAAATCCTAAAAGCAGCAAGAGGAAAGGAGACAGTTCCCTACAAAGGAGTTCCCAGAAGACTATCAGCTGATTTCTCAAAAGAAATCTTGCAGGCAGGAAGCGGCTGGAAAGAACTATTTGAAATCATGAAAGGCAAGGACCTACATCCCAGATTGCTCTATCCCGCAAAGCTGTCATTTAGAATGGAGGGCAGATAAAGTGCTTCCCAGATAAGGTCAAATTAAAGGAGTTCATTGTCACCAAGCCATTATTATATGAAACATTAAAGGGACTTATCTAAGAAAAAGAAGATCAAAACTATGAACAATAAAATGAAAACAAACTCACAACTATTAACAAATGAACCTAAAAGAAAAGAAGAACAATGAAAACAAAAACTAAGCAAACAACCAGAACAGGAACAGAATCAGAGAAATGGACATCACACAGAGGGAGTTCAGTGGGGAGGGGGAAGGGAGGAATGGGGGGGAAAGGTACAGGGAAGAAGAAGCATAATTAGTAGGCATAAAATAGATGGGGAGAGATAAAAATGGTATAGGAAACAGAGGACTCAAAGAACCTATTTGTAGAACCGATGGACATGAACTAAGGGGAGGGATGCTGGAGGGTTGTGGGGTCAAGGTGGAGGGGGAAATTGGGAAAACTAATAGCATAATGAATAAAAAATACTTTTAAAAAAGTACTTTGAAGGTGACTGAAATTTAAAATGTAAGAATAAATACACAATTTTTTAATAAGTAGATTCTGGTTTTTGTGGGTCCCCCTTGTATGTAGCATATACTTGAATAATATTCCATTGTATCAATATATGCATGGTGTTTTCTGCTATCACTTCTGATACCAAATGTGTGGGTTTGTTTGTTTTTGTCTGATACAAAATACATGTAATTTGTATTTCCACACCCACAGCCAATTCTCAGACACCAACTGGGGGTGTTACGACTCAATTGAATTGTGACACTAACCATTTGGAGTTAGTTAGCAAAGACCCACCGGTTAAGGGCTCAGCACCATAACACTGCGCCCCTTTGTATGTCAGCCACAGAGGGGGTACCAGACTGCTAACACTTACGCCTGCAAGACTACACATGCAAGAGCTTCCACACCTCCCTTAGGTTGGACAGTTTGGTAGAATAATTCATAGAACTCAGGAAAAGGCTTTACTTAGAGTTACTGGTTTATAATAAAGGACACAAATGAACAGCCAAATGAGAAAGATGCATAGGGCAAGATGTGGGGTGAGGCCCAGAGCCTCCATGCCATCTCTGGGTGCATCATTTTCCCAGCACAGTCACACCTCAGAGGTATTACGGACTTGTTCAAGACCGCTGCAAGAAAGTGAGCATTGTAATAAAGTGAATTGTAATCTTTTTGCTGGTGGAGAGACCAGTCTTGCCTTCAATTTGTAAAAAACACAGCATCTCTGAAGTGCAGTAAGGTGAAGCTCAGTAAAATGAAGTGTGTCTGGCCTGGATGGCATAGCTCAGTGGATTGAGTGCAGGCTGCAAAACAAAGCATCGCAGATTTGATTCCCAGTCAGGGCACATGCCTGGGTTGCAGGCCACGGCCCCCAGAAACCACACACTGATGTTTCTCTCTCTCTCTCTTTCTCTCTTCCTTCCCTCTCTGAAAATAAATAAATAAAATAAAATCTTTTTAAAAAATCTTTAAAAAAAAAGAAGTTGAATGTATATCTCTTCAGGTGTTTAAAAAAAACAAAAACGAGGTGTGTCTGTGCTCACCAACCCAGCTCTCCAAATCTGCTTGTTCAAGAGTGCTTATAACCCAGGCTCCAGCTCCCCTCTCCTCCCTGAAACTTTCCTCCCTCTCACTACACCTGTTAGTCTTAATGGTGACCAGCTCCCAGCCTGAAGCTATCTAGGGGCCCCATCCCAGTCACCTCATTAACATAAACTCAGGTATTGTCTAAAGGGGCTCTTAACAAACCACAAAAGACATTCTTACCACTCAGGACATTCCAAGAGTTTTAGGAGCTCTGTACCAGGAACTAGGAACAAAGACTAAACATATTTTTTATTATGCCACAATATGCCACATTCTGTTTATCCATTCATCATCTGATGGACATTTGAGTGATTTCTCTTTTTTGGCTATTATGAATAATACTACTGTGAATATTTGTGTACAAGTTTGCATATGAACATATATTTTCAATTCTCTTAGGTATCCACATGGGAGTAGAAATGCTGGGTCATGTTTCATATTTTGAGGAACTGAAAAATTGTTTTCCAAAGAAGTTGTACCTTTTACATTCCCACCAGCAATGTGATAGTTTCTCCACATTTTTGTCAACACTAACTATTGTCTGTCTTCTTACTTTAGCTATCCTAGGAGCTATGAATGGTTGACTTTTACATTTGTACATTTTTAAAGCATTGTAAAAAAAGACAAACAAAAACAAAAAAATATGGGACAGAGACTCTAATGCTATATATATATATATAGCTCATAAAATCCCAAATATTTAAAATCTGGATCTTTATCAAAAAAGTTTGCCATTCTTATTCAAGAACATTCTAAATTATATATTGAATTAAAAGGCAAAATACAGATAGTAATTAGTGGATATCAATAATTTAAATCCAGCCCTGACCAGTGTGGCTCGGTTGATTGGGTATTGTCCCGCAAAGTGAAAGTTTGCTGGTTCAATTCCTGGTCGGAGCACATGCCTGGGTTGCAGGTTCAGTCTCCGGTCAGGGCAAGGTACATGCGAGAGGCCACCAACTGATGTTTCTCTCTTGCATATGTTTCTCTCCCTCTCATTCTCCCTCCCTCCCCTTCTCTCTAAAAATAAATACATAAAATATTTTTTAAAAAATAATTTAAGTCCAAATTATTTAACTAAAGCTGAAATTATTATTTTCTAAAAATTTAGTTACATTCTAAGTAATTTTATTTAATATATTTACAATTTTAGCATTCATTGTCTTCCTGGTTGCCTAAGTTAAGAATCAGCATCAGCCCTGGCTGGTGTGGCTCAGTTGGTTGGAGCAACATTTTGTAAACCAAAAGGTCACACGTTTGATTTCCAGTCAGGACACATGCCTGGGTAGTGGGTTTGGTCCCTGGTCAGAGTGTGTACAAGGGGCAACTGACCAATGATATTCTCTCACATCAATGTTTCTCTCCCTCTCTACTTCCCTTCCCCTCTAAAAATCAACGAACATATCCTCCGGTGGGGATTGAAAAAAAAAAAAAAGAGGAACATCGTGCCTCAGGGATACTACAACTAGATCTAGCATACTACAAATTTACAAGTAACATGAATTGTTTAATTTTGTAAAATATTCTTCAGTCGCCGTATACAGCTATTGCAAATACTGTGCTAATTCATAAGTGCATCCAGAACCATGAATTGGAATATGAAGAGAAGCAAGAGATGTTGTCTCAGCACTACTGGGACAGACGCTTCGTTATGCAAAAATCTACTGCATTCATGCTCTCTAAGTGGAAGGATTTGATAAGCGTGTTCATTTGTCTGTCTCTACTGTAAGTGTTTCGGCTACTAGAATCCTGCAGTCTCTGGGCAGTGGACCCATCTCCAACCTTGGGAGCAGCACAGCTCAAATGCTTCTTGAGTATTTGAATGCAGACACTTGCACTAGAGGCCTTAGAAGAGAAGGGTGGAGAATCAATTCCCTGGGGAATTGTCTTAGTCCTGAGAGTGATGCTAGAGCTGTGGGTTACCTACCAGGCCTCAGTACAGTATCCAGAGTGATGGAAGTGCCCCTGCATTCTATAATACATTTATTTTCTGTGTGCTTGAAATATATGGGAATCTCTAAAGAACAGGGCCTTGCTCAGGTCTGAAAGTAATACTGTATTATTTTATTAGATGATATTGGGAGGTTACTATTAATTTCAGGTGTGATAAAGATATTATAGTAATTTGTAAAAGTTATTTGCTAACACTAAAGTATTTATAGATGAAATGATGTCTAGGATTTACTTCAGAATGCTCTTGTAAAAATATGGAGATAGATAAAAAAGGTTGTCAAAGTATTAATATAAATAATTGTTGAAACTGAGTGATGATATGAGGGTTAATTTGACCATTTTTCTACTTTTGAAATAAAAAATAATAAAATGTAATGAAAGGTTTGGGGCATAGTGATACAGGGTGCAGCGAAGAGTGAGCCCCAAAGGGGGATTTGGAATGGGGTCCAGAACTCAGGGTGTCTAGGAAATATTAGAAAGACATATAAGATGTTCTCACCCCTTCCCTCACAGGTATGAGTTGGGGAAAGGGACACATGGAGCAGGAACATGCAGGGCTGTTTTGTACAGCCACAGCTTTGCAGCTAATCTATGGCATGGTCATTTAACATACCTATAGCCTTTGGCTGGTCACTTAGATATGTTAAATAGCTGTGGCCATGCTCTGAGCCAGGGGGATGGAAAGGGACTCCCTGCCAAAATGTAACTGGGGGGGCAGGTGTGGGAGCTTGAAGAAGATTGGCTCCATGACATGGGGCCACCCCTGCCCAGGCTCACGATGGCAGCCCCGCAAACTTGGAATAATACAGGAATGCTGGCAGGTGTAACTGATTGTAGGAGGAATTGGAAACGGGGGTACAGAGGAAGATTGGTGCAGGGATTTAAACCCAGACACAGCAGCCATTAGAGAGATAGCCACGAGGTTTTGCCAGAGTGGGGACCCCCGCAGCTTTAGTAGAGGGAACCACCATGCGGCTTTAGCAGAGAATCACCACTTGGCCTTAGCAGAGTGGCGATGCCCCCTCCCCGCAGCTTTGAGGGAAGAAAGCCACGAGGCTTTACCGCAGTGGGGACCCCTGCAGCTCTGGTAGAAGAGGACCATGCAGCTTTGGGGTGCTCCCTTTGGCTGTGTGCCCTGGGAAGCAGGAGAGACTTTGCCTGGAAGGAGGGTGAAAGAACTCTTGCCAGCAGGCCATGAGAAGGTGACACACGGCTTTGGATTAATTGGAGACCCTGCCTGGACACGACACAGCTGATGGTACCGGGAGCCTGAAACACAGATGTTTGCTTCTTTTCCTGAGGTACGGTACCCCAAATTAGGGCAGGGGGAGAAGGAAGCACTGAGTGTCTGTGGGTATCTTAAAGGACTTTGATATTTTAATGAAGACATTAAGTCACTACTTTAAGTCTGTATAGCATTAAATAAACATTTCCTTTCCTTTTCTCAAATCTCTGGCATTGAGAGCAGGCTTTCCTATAAGGTGACGGACAATCGAGCCTATTAGGGGGTCCTTTAGGTAATAGTATATCGCCCTTGGCCCCTTGGTTCTGTAACAATAGGAGAGTGAGCAGAGAGAGATGTTCTCTGCTTCCTGGCAGGCTGGCCCCATGTTTCTCCCAGGAGTGAAGGAGAAAGGCAGCACAGACACCCCTGAAGGGAGCTGGGGCCCAAATACAAAAACTTCTGGTACCAACCAGCTCTATAAAAATGGATTATAGTACTTGGACCTGAAGTAAAGAACTAATTAAAACTTCCCAGGATTCCTGTTGTACATGGAACCAGCTGGTAGTATGTACTGTTTCAACCCTCTCTCCCACATAGAGGGTCTCTCTAGGGTCAGGTTTCACCCGTAAGACTGGGGTGAGGTGAAGGCCAAACATGCTGGGGTAACAGACGAATTCCTGACAGCAACCTCTTAGCACAACAACAGTAGTAAGTACACTCAGCCTGATAAAGGTAGTAATCAAAAACCTAAAGCAAATGAGTCAGAACCATTCCCTTTAAAGTCCAGAATAAGACAAGGATGCCCACTGATATTACTTCTTTTTAATAAGGTAATAGAGGCCTTAGCCAGCACAGAAGAAAAATAAAAGATGTTGGAGAAAAAAAGAAAAACATTTCTTTAATAAAGCATAAGTACAGAGCTGTCAAAAATGTATTGAAAATAAAGAAGCAAAACCATCATTATTTACAAAATATATTTGCATAGCGAAACTCAACACAATCTACAGTGAAATTATTAGAGCTAAGAGCAGGGAAGGTGAAAATAGTCCAATAGCAATTTCATTTATATAAAGCTGTATTAAATGCTTATAAAATATAATTTAAAAATACAAATAAGATAGGGAAACAAAACATTCAGGGCCTGTAATGGAGAAAATTATAAAACACTACTGAAGATTTTAAAACAGATCTGGATACATGTAGATAACTAGATAGATGGATCCTGCTCATATTTGGGAAAAAACAAAATTGGACAGGTGGTACTTATCCCCAATTTACTATCTACAATCAATGCAGTTTCAGGCAAAAGCTCAGTAGGGCTTTCTGTGGAACTGATCATTTTCATCTTTACATTTATCTGAAATAGTGAAGGATCAAAAACAGCCAAGATATTCAGATATTACAATTTAGTATGAAGCTATGGTAGCTAGAGAATATGTTGTTGAAATTGAAACCAGAAAAGCCGGCATTCATGCTGCCTGTCACCTACCAGACCCAATGAGCAGAGACAGGGATTGGGTCTTTATGGGAGCTTTATTCAGATGGCTGGGGATCTGAGAAGACATTGGGTTTGTACCCTAACAGACCATCTTACATTTCCTTTCAAGCCAGCCATTTTTATAAGGGGGCAAAAGTGCAGATAAGGGGTCTGGAATTCAAGGGGGAAAAATGTGGGAGGGGATTTGGGACTCAGGAAAGAGGTTAATCAGATAAAAGCTGCAGTCCGGCAATTTCCCTAACATCCTTTCATCCACTGACCCATCATTTTCTTTTCCTGTGTCCTGGGCAATTTTCTTTATCTGTGTCCTGGGCTGCAGACTGTCTCTCCCTGGAACACAGTGGCTGGGACACCACCTTGGCTGCTGATGGTCTCTCCTGGAGCACAAAGGCCAATCACTTGTGGTCTCCTGGAATCAGGGTGTGCTGTACCTGCAGTTCCTGAAACAGTAGCTTTTCACATGCATTAACTACTAGGCTTACTAACTATTACCTTAAACTAAACTTCTCCAACTTTTGAGTCCCCCATCATTCCCCGTAGTTAGTTTTAAACTATCTTATTTCTATGAGATCAGTTTCATATGTAAGTTCTCATTTGGTTGTTTAGCATGTAACTTACCATTAGGCCATGTGGTAGGGGCTTAGGAATACATTTAATTGCAGATCCACATAAGGGGGCATATTGTATGCAACAACAAGCTATGATAAAGCACAAAACAGTTTTTAGCATTGCTGACAAAAGTTTCACTCTCTCCAGCTGGGGCTACATTAGTGACTTTTAAGGAAAACATGTCCCTGTTCTTTAGAGTTACCACAGGTCCTCATTTATAAATATCCAAGTAGGTCATTTCTTATTGATATGCTTAAATAAAATATAATTTCAAAGGCTTTCTAGGGGAGTACAAACAACTATAAGACATATAGTGAAGGTTTGTTCAACATAAGTTCCTCCTGCAAGAGAAAATTCAGAGATATTTAGAACATTTTTGCTAAATATATCCAAATATTTTTATCTCATTTGAAAGGAATAAGTTCTCTTTAACATAGGTTTAAACAAAAAATAATGAAAATAATATCAGCCATTGTTTTCAAAAGATGACTTTCAGGTCTTCTTGAGGTTTGAAGGTCCATTGTTCCTCTGGTGATTTCTTTAGTATGATGAATCCAAGGTTTTATTTCTGCCAACTTCACCACGGTGGGAGCGGTGAGGAGTACGTCCCAATGTCCAGTCCACTTTTCTTCTAGTTGGCTTTCTGGGGATGCTATTGTCCAAGTCTTGAGTAGCATCTTATCTGCAGGTTCAAAGGAATGTAACAAACCTGTCTGGGGAGAGGTCTCTAATACAAGGTGATTGATTACCGCTGAAGTCTGATTTAAATGTTGTACATATTTCTTTATCTTCACTTCTTGATCTATATACGTATTTCCCACTCCAATCATAGCCTGAAATGGTTTCATAGGGACACAACTGAATCCCACCTCGAGGAGCCACCCTTATCCCGAGCAGGGCAACAGGCAAAGCTTGATCCCAATGGAGATGAGTTTCCTGACACAGTTTGGCTATATTTTTCTTCAAGGTGTGAGTCCTCTTCTCTAGCTTCCCAGAGGCCTGAGGTCTCCATGCCCTGTGGAGTCTCTACTTGATTCCTAAGAATTCACTAACCTTCTGTGTAATTTCTGAAATGAAAGCAGATCCATTATCGCTCTGGATGCTGCTGAGTAGACCAAAGAGAGGAATTATTTCCTTCAGTAAGGCTTTCACTACTTCGAGGATTTCTCCATTCTAGCAGGATAGGCTCCCACCCATCCTGAAAAGGTGTCAACAAAGACTAGCAAACATTTCCACCCTTGGACCCTTGGCATCTGGGTAAAGTCTATTTTCCAGTCCTCAAGTGGGCTCTGTCCTTGGTATTGTTTCCTTCTTTCTTTGGGATCTATTGTTTCTTTCTTTCAGTGGGATCTGCCCTGGGGTGGTTCTTCTGGCACACAACACATCTAGCAATTATTTTTCACGTGGCTTTAAAAATCCTAGGACTTGTGAGCTGCGGTTAATGAGTCCCTTCCATGGTGAGTGGCCTCATGTAAATGCTTCGTGACTGGCTCTACCAAATGTTCAGGGGGCAGTATAACTCCTTTCTTATTCTTTTTATATCCACTATCAGCACCTTCTTTAACCAAAATCCTAGCTCTCAGCTTTCTCTAAGTCTGTAGTCAAATATTTAGGGTCAAATTGTGATGAATCTAGAACATGTACCAAAGGCATCATAAACGTTCCTGTAGCAGCTCCTGTCTCACTGCTCGATCAGCCAGACTGTTTCCTCTAGCCACTGCACTGTCCTCTTTCTCATGTCCCAGGCAGTGCACAGCTACCACCTGTAAAGGTACCTGAACAGCCTCTAATAATTTTAAAATTTCTGCTGCATGCTTATTCTCCTTTTTATTGGAGGTTAACAGTTCTTTTTTTCCCTCCAGATGGAACCATGTGGCTGAAAAATTAGGAAAGCTTACCTTGAGTCAGTATACACATTCACTCTCTTTTCCTGCGACAATTCCAGCACCCTCGTCATTGCAATCAGTTTGGCTTTCTGAGCAGAGGTTCCTGGCAGCAAGGCCTTGACCTCCCCTACTCCTTCAAGACTCACAAACTGCATACCCAGCCTTTCTGTTTCCTTTGTCCATATAGCTGCTTCCATCTGCATTGACAGTCCAGTCTGCCTCTTCAGGAGGACAGCCCTATAAATCAATTCTGCTAGAATGTACTTCATCAGTTATCTCAGCACAGTCATGCATTAGCACAGCCGAGTCAGACTCTGGGAGAAGAGATGCAGCATTTAACTTACAGTTTTGAGGGAGACATTGGGATTGTCGAGAAGAATGGTTTGGTCCCTGCCCCTTCTTCCAGCAGTGAGCCACAAATTTCCCTTTTGCTCCAGCAGGCTCAACACTGGCTGGGGTGCATAAATGGTGATAGGCTGTCCCAAGGAAAATTTTCAGCTTCCTGTAAGAGCTCACAGGTGGCTGTCTCAACTCTCAAGCAGGCTGGCCTCCCCTGGACAGTGCGATCTAGTTTTCCTTGACAAGTAAGCGATGGGTTGCAGAATGTCACTAAGCATTTGGGTGAGGACCCCTAGGGCAATGCCCTACCTTTCATGAACGTACAACTGAGAGGCTTTTAGTAGGTTTGGAAGCCCCGGGGCTGGTGCAGAAGCCAGGTGCAGCTTCAGGGACTCAAGAGCCTGGTGCACCTCTTCATCCATTCTAAAAGGATATACACTGGTCCTTTCAGAGTCTTTCTGGTTTAACAGATCTGATGTAGAAAATGGAGTATGTTCCCAATAATATCCAGTGGGCTGGCCCTCTGGCCCTACTCCCCCTGGAAGTTTTCACAAAGGGTATTTCAAAAAGGATAAAGCCCTTGTAGGAGCTTTTCCTCTACCGAGTTTGGTTCCCTGGTGGGTTTCAGATGGTGAGACCATTTCAGGCTCACTTCCCTCAGCCAAGAAAGGAGGAAATCCCCCAGGGCTGGAGGGGCCGTGGGAACCCTGATCACGTTCACAGCAGCCATGACAACCAGATCTTCCTGGGTCCTCTCCTCTGAGCTTCTGCTATGTGAAAGATAGCAGATTCCCTTTTCTCTGGACATTGATCTATTTCCTTATAATCCTGCATCCTGATTATGTAAACTCATGAAAGTTTCTAGGTAAGGCATTTTTTCCCACTTCCCCAATCTCTGACAAAACAACTCTAATTACAGTACAATACAGTAATTTAAAGACCCATTCAGCGGCCAGCACTCTCCTGAGTGTAGATTATACAATACATAAGCCAAACAGTATTACACTAAAAACCACTTTCTTTTTACTTGTACATTTATAAGTATAGATTGACCAATTAGCTAAAACTTGCCCCAAAGGGCTGTTTTCCGGAATGAAGGCTTCTCCCCACATTCTACCAGACAGAGCTCGGTAAACTAGCCAGTACCTTAATTAAACTAGAAGATACCTTTTTACCAGACAGAGCTCTGTAAACCAGAAGGCACCTTAATCACTGATGACCTAAGTTGTGACCCAGGATTGTACCTGAACCAGAAAGCACATTCAATAAAAAGGGAAGTTACAGGAGTCAAAGGAGGAGAGTCCCCAAGTGAAATCACTTGGCTGCTGCTAGGGAGTCTCTAAATCCGCACTCCAGGGAAGCCCCAGTCCCTGCCAAATACCCAGACTTACTGGAGAGTCCCAAAGTCTCTCTTGGCAGAGTAGCCAAAATATGAAACCAGAAAAGCCAGCATTCATGCTACCTGTCACCTACCAGACCCAATGAGCAGAGACAGGGATTGGGTCTTTATGGGAGCTTTATTCAGATGGCTGGGGATCTGAGAAGACATTGGGTTTGTGCCCTAATAGACCATCTTACATTTCCTTTCAAGCCAGCCGTTTTTATAAGGGGGCAAAAGTGCAGATAAGGGGTCTGGAATTCAAGGGGGAAAAGTGTGGGAGGGGATTTGGGACTCAGGAAAGAGGTTAATCAGATAAAAGCTGCAGTCCGGCAATTTCCCTAACATCCTTTCATCCACTGACCCATCATTTTCTTTTCCTGTGTCCTGGGCAATTTTCTTTATCTGTGTCCTGGGCTGCAGACTGTCTCTCCCTGGAACACAGTGGCTGGGACACCACCTTGGCTGCTGATGGTCTCTCCTGGAGCACAAAGGCCAATCACTTGTGGTCTCCTGGAGTCGGGGTGTGCTGTACCTGCAGTTCCTGAAACAGTAGCTTTTCACATGCATTAACTACTAGGCTTACTAACTATTACCTAAAACTAAAATTTTCCCACTCTTGAGTTCTCCCATCAGAATAAACACTGACACACTGAAAACCCTACATAATAGAAGGCCCACCACCGTGTCTATGTCTATATGGATGGATAGTAGATATATGGAAGATGGAGAATTTTGAATCCAAAGTAAGTGGTGCTAAAAACATTGGTTAACCAACATGTAAAAAAATTAGAACTGTAGCTTGTACATATACACAAATAAATTCCAGATGGATTAAACATGTAATTATAAAAAGCAAAACTATAAAACCTTTAGAGGAAAATATGAAAGAATATCTATCTGATGTTGGAAGGCTGGAATAGCTCGGGAGTGGTGGTCAGTAGATGGTCACTATGACTGGTGAATCTGTACCCACCAAGAACAGCAGCATAGGAGAACATGCAAGGAGATCCGTGTTAACCACATGGGGCTAAGGACCAGGCCCCAGGTCACCCTTGGGATACAAGTGTGACCTAATTTTGGGAAAAAGGAACCAACGCAGTGGGGTAGATGTTGTGAGTGCTTCTTTACACATTAAAGGGTTGATGTGGTCAGAGACTTCCCCCAGCTCATCTGCAACTGCTTCTATTTCACTAAGAGAATGAGAAACATATGAACATGTGGTCTGCCTTACTCTTTCCCCAGGAGCTGTCTGCTTGCCTGTCAGAATTCATTCTTGCAAAACCATTAGTGATCAGAAAGTGCTGGGGCTGGTCTCCATTCCTTGCCACCAACCTCCAACTAAACTGCAAGAAAAGCATGGATAACATCTTTTCTTCTGTCCCCATTACCCACCCCCCTTCATGTCCTTGCTACAGAAGATTGGCTTTTCAACTTTTGTTCTATATTCTTCTAGTTAGAGAGGTGGAAAAGCTAAACACTATATTTCTCAAACTTGTTTGCAGCTAAGCTCCTGGATTCAAAGTAACTTTCACCAATAAATGCTCTCAGATTGTATTTGAAAGTATGAAGTTAGGGAGAGGCCCTCTTACAGGGTTGAGAGTATTTAAAAGCAATGGTGACCGCTGGACTGGGAGTTCCAGTGTCCAGTGTCCAGCTTTTTGGGATAAAAGTCCAACTGTGGTGTCTTTAGAGGCGGTGGCAGCAGTAGGTTCCTCATAGCTTCTGAGGTGTGTTCATTTATTCAATAGTCTGGTGGTAGAACCCTGACTTCCAAGCCATGAATCTCTTTCCAAAGCATACTAAATTCCTTTTGTTATTTTTTTTCTATATAAAATCCTTAGAATGATTTCCATTTATTGCACTGGACTAATTGATACATCTGCTAGATCCCCTCACACTTCAGTTCAGTTCAACTCAGTCTATACTGACCTCTACTGTGTGCCCAGTCCATTTTCTTGGGCCGTGTCTTCAGAAAGTTCCTAGTCTGTCTAGAACAGACACAGACTCACACCTAGGGGTTTATAATAATAGCTGCTAATTGTTGATAAACCACCAAATATAACGTACGATAGGGTTTTACACACATTGCCTTTATTCCTCTGACATAAGTGTATTAGGAATGTTTTCAGGAATGAGCGTAAGAAAATCCTACTGCTTAGACAAGGACTTATTTTTTCCCACATAGGTAAGTGCTCAGGTTAGAAAATTCAGGACTATATGCTGGTCAAGGCCATTATGAACAACTAAGTTCCTTCTGTCTATCTGTCTGTGGGGTACCTCAAGACATGGTTCCTCCACGACCTCAGAGTGCAGGTGGCCACCTGGCCAGCAGCCATAAGGACTGGGGAAAACAGTGCATATCTGGTGTCCCAGCCTTCTCAAGGCCTTCGTGTTTATCACAACCCTGTAGCATTTTCACATGCTACCTTGGCTCTCTCCCCTCTGATGCTCCCTCCCTAACCCGATAAATAGCACAAAGATCAAGGCGGGGTGCAGTTTTTGGCCCTACCCACTGCTTTCAGTGTACTTCCCTGTTAAATGAGTACTAAATGGTATGTCCACATCTGCTGGCCCTCCAGGTAGTTTCTTCAGAACATAGTGAACAAAAGAGTACACTGTCTCACCACCATTAGTGTGTTTTTCATCCCAGAGTAGATGCTGCGCCTTCAGACGTTTCAGCCCAGTTCCAGACAGAAAGAAGTGGGGCTGAAGGAGGCAAAAGAAAATGGTGAAAAGCAACAGCCTCCTGCTTGTCAGACTCTGCCTTTCATTCTGGAAGGGATGGCCTCCCTGGAGTTTTCTTGTCTAGATCTCATTACTAGAGCTAATGTCATATCATGGCCATTTTTATCTGAAAAAAAAAAAGAATGGAATGTAAGTATTTCACTTGCCAGCATCTGTAGTAGAATAAAGCAAAAAATAAAATGTTTGAAATGTTGAGTCAGTTAATCTACAGTATCTGCCAGGTTAGATAATCCCAATTTTATAGATGAGGAATCTAAGGCTGAGATAAGTCACATAATATGCCTGAGTTAACTAAGGAAACGTGGACCATAGACGATGTCAGTCTGTCTTTGCAGAGAATCCACTTGTGCATTGCACTGAGAGAGGTGAAGGGAAAACTTTCCTCAGTGGCCACCCCAGCCCCCTTGGCATCAATGCCTCCTGCAGGCACCCCCAGATCTTGGACAGGAAGAGTGGATTTACAGACTTTTTTGAGGCCACTAATTGTAATGACTAAGAAACTGACTTTTCTGATGCTGGAGCATTACCACGGTGGATGTACAGGCCACTGCGACAAGGATGAGAGGACTCAGGGGAAGTTTCCACAGCAAGTACTACCACCTGGCAGCAATTGTGTGTCACCAGCAGGGAGTGTCAGGGCTACCAGAAAATTGAACTCATTTTTTTAGTTGGTGTAGAAGTGGGCCACAGCATTTGTTTAAAAGAGAATAGTTTAAAAGAGAAATAGTGAAGAGGTAAATGGCTATTATTATTGATTTTAGAGAGAGAGGGAGGGAGAGAAACATCAATTTGTTGTTCCACTTATTTATGCATTCATTGGTTGATTCTTGTGTGTGTCCTGACCAGGGATCAAAACTGCAACCTTGGCTCTGCATATCAGGACAACACTCTAACCAACTGAGCTACCCAGCCAGGGTAGTTCTGGAGGAAGAGTCTTTGTTCCTGTTGAATTGGGTTAGGCTTGAGAAGAGAGTGGAGTTATGAACAGGGAGATCTGGAGTGAGTGGTGGCACCAGAGATAAACACTAACATAGTTCTGAGGTCAGTAGCTGATGTGGATGGGCTACTATATGGCCTCAGTGAAGATAACTATAAATTTTTGAGAGATTTAAGGAAGTCCTAAGTAAATAATGAAATATACCATGTTCATGGATTGGAAACCAATATCATAAATATATAAACTCTCCCTCAAATGATCAGTAGATTTGGTGCAATCTCTATTAAAATCACAAGATTCTTTTATGGAACATGATGAGCTGATTCTAAATTTATGTGAAAATGTCAAATGTAAGGATTATCCAAGACATTCTTAGAAAAGAACAAGCTAGGAGAACTTCTTCTAGCAGATATCAAGATTTACTATGAAGTTACAGCAATTAAGATTGTGTAGTATTGGTGTAAACAAAGAAAACTGAACCAGTGGAATAGAATACTAGAAACAGGTTGTGCATATACAGCCACTTGATATATGACAAAAATAACACTGCAGAGCACTGAGGAAAAGATAACTTTTCCAATAAGAGGTGACCAAATAATCAGGTATCCATGTGGAAAAAAATCTCACCCTTATCCACATAGCATCCTCACAAATAAATTTTGGATGGACTGGAAAATTCTGCATAGATTGGATTCCTAAAAAATTAAAGATATAATAATAAAGCCTTTAAAAGATAACCTGGGAGAATACCTTCATGACCTTAGAGTAGGGGAAAAAATGTTAAGACACACAAAAGGTACTAACCATAAAAGAGAATGTTGTTCTATATTAAAGACCTTTGTTCATCAAAAACACAATCAATAAAATGAAAAAGCAAGCCATAGAAATTGGGGGTGGATATTTTCCATACATAGAAAATAAAGAACACCTACAAACCAATATGAAAAAGACAACGAAGTTTAAAAAATGGTGAAGTACTCAAAAGGGCACATCACAGTAAGGGAAGTCTAAGGGGTAACTAAAGGAAAGGGACTCAGTCTTATTAGTAATCAAGGAACACAAACTAAAGCCACAGTGAGGTTTTTATTATACATCCATAAGATGGGTAAAAATATTTTTGAAGGGTGTCAGTACTAAGCACTGGCTAGATATAGTGCAAGGAGCTCTCTTATGTTGTTGATGGGAGTGCAAATTGATGCAAAACTTTTGGAAAACTGGCATTTTCTAATAAGTTAAAGATTTGGGTACCCTAGGACTCAGAAATTCCTGTACAAGAAAGCACATGGGCAAGAATGTTTCTAGCAGCATTGCCTAAAAAAGCCTCGAACTAGAAGTAACCTAAATGTCTATCAACAGTAGAATGGATAAACTGTAGAATGTTTATACAATGGAATATGTTTTAGCATCGAAATAACCCAGCTACAATCCACAACATAGATGACACTCACAAACACAACTTTGGTCAAAAGAAGCCAGATACAAAGGAATAAACACTATGTGATTCTATCCACATGACATCTGAAAACTAGCAAAACTAAACTCCTTCATCTAGGCTTGCATACCTAGGTAGGATGATTACAGTTATTACCCAGTCATGTACACCTCTTGAGGAGAAAGGGATTGTGACTGGGAAGGGACATGGAGAGATTCTTCCCTGGTGCTGGGGATAGTCTTTTTTGACCTGTGTTGATTACCTGGGTAGTCAGTACATAAGAATAATTAAACTCTACATTCATGGTTTATGTACTTTCCTGGGTATATATTTCAAAATAAAATAATAAGGTAAAAATATATATTTGAGAACTTTAAATGACTCATCCAAGATCGAAGGCCAGTCATTAGTGATCATCAGGACCAGGAATAGAACCTAGACCATGTGCCTCCCAAGTAAAGACTCTGGTCATTCTATTTTACATTTCTCTCAGCCCAATCATGAGTAATTCAGTTCAGAAAGGGTTAAACAACACAGCCCAGAGAGGAGTATTTCTTGGTTGCCTGGGTCATCACTAGGGCAGGTGAAACATTCTCATTCTTTCCCCAGGGCTCCAGCCCCATGCTGATGGTTTCAGCAGTGTTAGTAGCTGGAACTGGAGAGTTGACCCTGATGCTCTTTTAAAAAATTAATTAATTAATTAATTAATTAATTAATTAATGTATTTATTTATTTATTTATTTTTACCCTCACCCCTGACCCTGATGCTTTTTAGGACCTCGATCCTCTTATTTCCTTGCTCTGCTCCACATTGCCTGGATGGTCCTTCCGGACCTAAAAGCCTTGGCTGGTGTTACCAGATGCTGTGATTTGTATGTTTTATTACTTCTCAGTCAAGAAGAGAACTACCTAAAAGATATACACCATAAGCTCTTAGAGGGCAAGACCCATATCGATCTTCTCCTCTAGGCAGTATATCTCCAGTTTGCGGCACAGGGCCTGGCACAGAGAAAGAGCTCGAGCAACATTGATTGGTCATTTGTTGAATGAGAGTTAGGTGGTCACGTATTAAATGACCAGCCTAGAAGGGATTTGGGGGGAGATGGAGCTGGGAGTGAGATGGGAAGGGAGAGATCAATGTGGGCTATCTGGTAAAAAAAAAAAAAATCACATTTTAACTGAGTCTTGAACAATAAATAGGAATTGCTTAAGTGGAGAAAAATGGAGACATTACAGCATGGGCAATGGCAATAATGTGGGAGAAACTCTGACCTATTTGGGGGGCAATGGTCAGTTTGACCTTAGCAAATCATTCATGTTGGAGTGCATCAGTCACACTTCAGTCAGTGTGTCTCTGCCCCTTTCTGACGTGGCATTATGCAGAGCTTTGCTCACTGCTCTCCCTCATTACGTCAGAGGCTCCTGCAGGGCGAGGTCATGGCTCCTCCCTGGGACCCAGCCCAGAGCACTGCACTTACTGGCTTTGCTGAATACCCTTCTGATCACCAGGCTCTCTGTCAGCAGTGTTCCTCTCCGTGACCATCTGGGTCCCAGACGACAGTTCTTCCAGACATCTTGGCTGCATTTTTTTTGCAAGTCAAGGTACACGATTCCATCCTGGCTCTTCCATAAGTCCCAACCTTTTTCCATTTGTCCCCCTGCTCCTCCATATTTCTAGCAACCAATGTGATTAATGTACTGTTTAATTTGTTTTTCTGGAGCTGTGATTATGCTCAGGGTATCTCAAAGGTTTTTACATTAATTACTGGGAAAAGGTTTGCAGAGGTGTGCATGTGGAGTGAGTTTTAATCCAGCCCTTGGAAACTCAGATATTAAAAATCTCTCTGACTGTGCCTGCTTTCATTTGCATTTCCAAATTGTCAGGTTAAAGGGCCTCTCAGTTGATTGAATAATGGGTTAATGGCCTCCACTCTCTTATTAAATCCAGAGAGTGTCTTTGTGAAAGTGCACACTTGGCAATTTCTATCTGGATCATTCTAATTGCATTTTGAGGGTGCCGTGAGGGCTGCCTTGAAGAAGTGGCTGTCCTGTATGAGGGTAGAAACTCTGTGCAAGAGGGAGAGAAGCCAGTCCAGGAACACTCAGAGGCTATCTGGTTCTGTGCATTGCCATAACATAAGACTCAGGAGAGCAGGGACGTGCTCTGTCTTGACCACTATATATACTGTGCCTAGAATAGTGGCTGCCACTGTTCTCAGTGCTGGCCCTTAATGCTTGATAACTAGTTCTTGAATGAAATTTTCAGCTATTTTGTCATACTGACAACCTGAAGGGGTAGTCTGGATGGTCACTTGGATATAGTTTTAATCCCAGACTTCAAAACATGGGATTAGGATAAATTGAATTTAGAGTAGGAGAAAGTCTGTACACAGAAAAACTAGGCTTGAGAAGCTCCCATATCTCTCCAAACACATGCTCTCAGAATGAGCTTCTGTTGTGCTCTCAATAAATTCTTGCTTTCCTAATAGCCATCTCATTTCCATACCAGTTATTCCATATGTCAAAACTTTCATATGGAATCCTCTAATAAAAATTCTAGCTCATTTAAAATATACTGCTTCCTCTAGCCATGCATCTCTATGCTTAACTCTAACCTTTTTTTCCCTCTTAACTCTAATAATAATTCTTGACTGCAGAGAAAGGCTCTGTGTTGTGGTGGGAAAAGTATTCCAGGTACATCCACTACAAACAGAGACATAAAATATAACAAACATTATTTTTTAAAATTTATGGTCAAGCTTAAAAGAAAGAAAAGGGAATCTTTCATTAGATATCAGAAGAATTAAAACCAAAACCATAATATAAACACCCACTATTCCACACCCACCAGAATAACTATAATAAAAAAAAACCCAGAAAATATAAGTGTTGGTGAGGATGTGGAGAAGTTGGAACCCTTATACATTGCTAGTAAGATGTAAAATGATATAGATGCTGCTGAAAAGTTTGGCAGTTCCTCAAAATGCTAAGCATAAAATTATTATATAACCCAGAAATTGCATCCAGGAGAATTGGAAAATACAATGTTCAAACAAAAACTTGTACAAAAATTTGCATAAAAGCATTGTTCATTATCACCAAAAAGTATAAACAATCTAAATGTCCATCAGCTCATGAATGGATGAACAGAAGGTGGTATAGTCATGCAATGGACTATTAATACATGTATTGCAGGCCACTTTCCTTCCATAAAAGTTGATGACCAGGTGTACAGCATAGAACTCTTGTCTTCTAGGAGGACTTGGATATTGCTGTATAGGTCAGTGGTCCATTTTTGGCTTACAGCAACAAATTATGACATTCCATTCATGAACCAGATCTAGTCTTTTCTTGTCTACACTAGCTGATCATACAGAACTCCCCATGAGGTCTTACATCTAAGCTGAGGGAAAGGAATTAGTGCAACAGAGGGAGGAGGCATGGAGATCTGGAATACCTAATAGTATAAATTATTTGAACTCTCCAGTTTTGAGCTCAATTCTACCACATGATTGGTTGCTTCTATGCCTCTCAAATTTATAACTTGGATATGACAGGATCTGATCAATGAAGGTCAAATTCAGTTACACAGTCATCTGATGTCCCCTGGTCATACATTCAGTCCCTACCAGGGCTCAATGGCATGTTTGGAGCTATTGCTCAAATGATAGCTATCTCTCTGCTACTGATGGCATAGCCTTGCTCTAGAATCTTAAGGGTCGTGCTGCTATCCTCCTAACAGAACTTGCCAGAGACTCCCACCCCACACAGCACCCTTATCTAGCACAGATACATCTGGCCCCATTGATGCTGCTGGGTTCATGAGCCCAGGGGCTTTTGCTACAGCCTGGACCTGATGAAGACCGTCTTACTTTAGGCCCCACTCAAAACCAAGCAGCCTTCCAACAAATAGGATCAAACAGTACTCCCAACCATGTTATGAACTCTCTCTAAAATCCAAAGTGGCCTACCAAGCTCTCTTTGTGATGCTGGGGGTACAAGTGGCAAGAGTTTCTCCTTTATTTGGAGGGGATGTTCCAGCATTCCTCAGATTATTGGACACCTGAACACTTCGCGGGTGTGTTAGTCCTTCTAAACTTTTGTAGGATTTCTCTCCCACCCTTTGGCACACAGGTGTCTTACCAAAACTTGCAGAATACTTATCATTCCCACCTACCAGCTCTGGTGAATGTGGTTTCATCAATATAGTGGACCAGTGTGAAGTTTTATGTAATGTCAAGCTCATCAAAGCCCCTCTGGACTACACTGTGAAAGGGAGTAAGAGAGCTAATCTGGTTCTGGGCCAACGCTGTGAGTGTGTGCTGCTCTCTGTCCTAGGTGAAAGTAAACTGCTGCTGATACACTTTCTTTATGGAGATTAGAAATAACACCAGCTCAATAGATGCATACCAAGTACCATAGGCTGTGTTAGTGTTTTAGTAAAGATACCATATCCGGCACAGTAGCCACAACTGGGCTCACTAGTTGTTTAAGTTTACAGTAACCCACTATCACTTGCCTTGGCCCGTTTGATTCTGAGGTCCTTTTGAGTGGCACTAATTTCTGCTAATCTACCCAGGATGCAGCATTACTTCTAATTCACTGTCTTGGTTGAGGGAAATAGTTAAAGGGCTTCTCTTTGGATGTCCAAACTATACTAACTCTTACCCTACAGGCTAGGGAACCAGCAGCTAAGTATACCCATCTCAACTATGTATTCAGAAAATGGACTTGGACCAGGACTCCATGTAACATCTGGGCTCCATCTATATCATCCCAAGCATGGGGACCATGCTAGCCTTTTTGGGTCCATATGGTATCAGTGTCAGTTCAGAACTTATATCTAACGGCCTTCAAAGATCTGGATGTTCACTTATACTCAGTGTACAATTACTCTAATAAATGTCTATAAGTCCCTTTGGAGGAAGGATTGGGAGACTATCTGCATACACTTGGTGTGACATTGCAGGAGTCTTCAAAGGGAGCCAGCCCCTTTCAACCAAATGCTCTAAAAACTGGCTCAGGGTTAGAAAACAGGTGAGAAATTATATTTTCCTGTTTCAGCCAACCTTCTGCTTGCCCTCTCTGGATCTATTTTGATCATGGTAGTTACGCAACATCCTCACTGGTTGTCCATTTATCTTGCTCCTAGAAACATTGTTGTCTATTAGCCATTGCCACAATCCCCATGGATCATGGCCCTTGATTTCCATCTAGCCTTGCTGTCTGTTATGTAATTATAACCACATTGCCTCTAAAAGTTAAGTGCTGCCTCCTGGCCTCTCTATTCCAGAATTCTATCATCCCATTGACACTAGGGACCCCCGTTCATCTGCAACTTCTCTTACCATCAACCCTGACCTACAGAAGACAGACACCACTGAGTCCCCTCACCGGCATATTCCTCATTACCTTAATGAGGGAAGTGTCTGCTGGGCCTTCCCAGGGAGCACAGTCAGCTGGAGAGCTCTCTGGTATTGCCTAATAAATCCATTCTAACGTGTCAGCTCTCTGAAGTTTTTGACCTCCTCCTTAATACTCTGTTCAGGTATCTTCACCTTATTTCCTACAGACCATTATTGGTTTCAAGCTTCAAGGAGCTGCAGCCTATTAAAACCAGCTCCAGGCATTCTTGCCAGGATGTTAAATTTGAAGCCATGGAAGTACCTCCGTATCATTAAATCTTCCATATCAGCCTTCTATTCCAACTTCTTTTGTCCAGATATCTTGAGATCCATTCCCACATATGTTTTTTCACAAAGTTGCCAGGTCCTACAGCAATCTTGAGGAGATAACCCCTTATATCCCATAGTAGTAAAAATACCTACTGAAGCCATGCTGAGACCTGACCCCAGTTACCAGGGTAGAGGAGGCAATGGGAGTCTGTGCTCCTAGCAAGTGTAGGAGTACTCTCCTACACTACCAGGTTCTGAGGATTCCAGCTTCTCAAAGGCATCTACCCAGATATCTCTATCCATGTATCAGGGTCCCAATCTCACTTTACCAGGGTGCTGATTTTAGCACAGACTTGTTAGGATTGTGAATTCATCTTCCTTTGCAATCAAATCTTGGTCTAATTTTCAGCACAATCTGTCATCTAGCTGAAGGGTCATGTCAAACACTTCCATGCTGGCCCTGTGACCTTCACAATGTATCTTGATTTGATAGTAGACTGACATGAGCTTGCTATTTTTTTTCTGGCAATTAACAATAGGCAACCAACTTTGCTTTCAACTGCAGGAAACAGGAAACCCAATCTGAACTATCTTGAAAAATAAGGGAGATTTATTGGCTCACATTACTAAAAAGGTCATAGGTGGGGTGAGCGCTGATTTGGTTCAGAGGTTCAGTGATGCCATCAGAGACCCATGTCCTTTCTCTGATCTGCCTTCCAAGACCCCAGCTTTTACCTCTGGGCTGGTTCTCTTTGTGGTGCCGAATGCCTGCAGAAGTTACAGGTTTTCCATCTCCTCACTATGCTGCCCCCAACAGAGGACTGCTCTCATGGTTGCTTTTTCAGAAGAGGAAATTTCTTTCTCATGTGCATGCCTTAGACAAGTAATGCTTGAGTCTCCTTAGGCATGTAATGTCACTACTCCATCTCCAAGTTCCTATCCTGATTATCCTGGAATAAGCAGAGCCCACTGTAGGCTGTGGTGGGGAGGGGTAGATGCCTGAAAAATGCCTGGGTATAGCTATAATGCTGGCTAGACAGCTAACAAATAATGTATTTAAATATATTCCAAGTTTTTATAATGAAGTTGTGTTCTTTGGGAAGTTTAGAAACCATAAATGTAAATGTGTAAATAAATGTATTATACACCAATGTATACATGTATAATACATTCATTTATATATGTAAATATGTTATTAGGAGCTCTTTTATACTCATAGTAATAACATTTTATATGCAGGAAAAAGTAACAAACCCTTTTCACTAGGCTTTCTCATAGTAATACATAGAGCAAGGCCAGAATTCTGCAATCAGCTTTAACCTGATAATACAATTCACAATCATATTTAAAATATTTAGTGAGAAGAATGGAACAATCATCAACCAATCTGCCTGGTCACCCAACCAATCAGGGGATCACTAGCTATTATACTCAATTAGTAACCTCAGCCACAATTGCAGTTATGACTTAGAAGTCACAGTCAACTCATACCCCCAATGATAACTTGCGGTCTACCTTCAGCCACCAGTGCTGGGCACCCTGTAGCCATGGAATCCTCACTTACACCCAGCCCATTACTGTGCCAGGACAAAGGGATCCCCACCCCCAGACACAGCTTCAAGGGATGTCAGGACTGTCATCGTCAAATACCAAGGGAATTATGGATGAAAGAGAACAAAAATAAAACTCAGGAGAAGTCTCCCTGGTTTCCCATTGCATTCAGTGAAGAGAGACAGCATCAGAGTCAAGACAAACCAATGTCAAGATGAGCTAGATCGTTTATAGCTGTGTCACTGGGTAAGTTACTTGACTTAGCCATGCTTGGACACTGACATCTATAAAATCAGTAATACAAGAATTGCCTTGAAAATTGGTTATGAACATTTAGAGGCAGTATAAGTTGTGTCCAATTCAGTATTTAGCACACAGTAAGAAGTTGATCAATAAATATCTCTTATTACCATCTCAAGAGACCGGTTAACTTCAGATAACCTCAGATAACCAGGGGCTTACAAATGTCCTTGCAGCAAAATTAGCTTTCTGATTTCTGAAGTAAGGAAATCCAGCCACTGGCCCCTCCATAAGTTCACCCCCATTTGGGGGCTTGAACTATGCATTCATCCATGCTGCCCCTGTATCTATAATTACAATGGGCTGAGAGCCACTAGTGCTGGGAACAGCTCTTCCTGATCTGGAATTTCTGACAGCTCAATGTCCACAAGCTGTTCATGAGTTATCTCAAGGGACGTTTTACTGTCAATCACTTAAACGGTACAGTGAACTGCCCAGGCCTGCTCTACACCCAGGATCATGAGAAGGGCAGGGGCAAAATTTGATCCTGGGAATTAGCACACTAGTTCATGACTCATAAAAGGAAACCAAAAGCCCTGACTGGTGTGGCTCAGTTGGTTGGCCGTCATTCTGCAAAGTGAAAGGTCACCAATTTCATTCCCGGTCAGGGCACCTGCCTGAATTGTGGGTTTAGTCCTCAGTAGGGGCATGTGCAAGTGGCAACTGATCAATGTTTCTCACTCATATCAATGTTTTTCTCCCTCTCTTTCTCCCTTCTCCCCCCTCTCTAAAAATAAATAAATAAAACCTTTAAAAAAATAGAGAATAAAAGGAAGCTGAGAAAAGGATTGTGATACTAAATGAGAAAAGGGAACTATTTTTATTCAGAATTCCCTACAGGTGGGGCACCGGGCTGCCTTGTAGAATCCTCCAAAGAACTCTAAGAAGCAGATGATGGATCCCCATCTTATAAATAAGAAACTGAGGTTTGAAAACTCTAACTGATTTGCCCCATCTGGCAAGGGGAGGAGCTGAGTTTCAAACCTAGGGCTCTTTGATGACAAGATTCTTCCCTTATTCCTCAGAGGTAGTGTTGTTGGTATTTTGGTCAAGGAATTATTTTAGAGACCTTATTTATTTATTTTTAGAGAGTGGGGAGAGAGGGAGAGAAACATCAATGTGTGGTTGACTCTCGCATGCCCCCTAATAGGAACCTAGCCCGCAACCCAGGCATGTGTCCTGACTGGGAATTGAACTCGTTACCCTTTGATTTGCAGGCCAGCATTCAATCCACTGAGCCACACCAGACAGGGCATGGGCAAGACATTTTTTATTGCTTGATGTTCAGCAACTCATCCCTGAGTGTAAAAGGTTAATAGAAGGTCCAAATCATGAAACAACTAGAAATGTACATTTTTAAACCTCCCATTGAGGAGGGGTGAGACACTTCAGGCTGAGAGCCACTTAGATAGCTAGATCTATTACAAACCCATTTATAATAGATTGCTCAAATAATGCCCTATTTGAGACCAGGATTCTCACAAGGGTAAGAGGAGGAAGGAGTCTTGCAGACATGGTTGTGATGGTCTTACTGAGTGGGGAAATGCATCTGTGAACCTGAGCTGTATGTTCATAATGTCCTCTATACATCCTGTGTACATTTAAACAAACATGCACTTGAACTAGGTATGCCCTTGAGTGTGCACAGAAGTGTGCAGGTCCCAGTCACCTGGGCCCCCTCATCTCTTCCTCTACGTTCAGACAAGTCCCCCTCCTAAGTATACGTCACATGCCTCCCTATTATGGGCTCCACATCATACCTCTTTATCTTTCTTCCTCAGACCATGGCAACAGCCCTGCCCCTAGTCCTAGATCCCACCAATTTATTCTGCACACTGCTAACAGCACAATCTTTGTAAAAGGCAAATCAGACCACATCACCTCTAACTCAGAATCCCTCAGTCACTGCCATTGCCTGCAGCAGTTTTAGGAGCAGACCCTGGATCTAACCGAAATCTTCAAACAGAATGCAGTCTATAAAGCAGAGAGATGAAAACTGCTTTGTGGACTTACAGAGGCTCCTCAGCCAGGCATTCCAGGCCTTTTTATGATCTGTCCCCTGCCTACTCTCCAGTGACATTTTTTAACTCTACAGAATCCACGGGGCTTGGTGGCTAAGTCCGAGAACTCTAGAACCAATCTGCCTGCATTCCAGTCCTTGCCACTTACTAGCTGTGCAAATTTGAGCACGTTGTTTCGCCACTCTGTGCTTCAGTTTTCTCACTGACAAAATAGAGTTAGTAGTAGTCCATGAGGGTTCTCTTAAGGATTAGATTAGTTTATATTTGTGAAACATTTAAAACAATCCCTTTCACATAGTAAGTGCTCAGTAAATGTTAACTTTTATGATCTTTCTTATATCTCACCTCAAGTTGCCCTAAATTTCTCTAAGTTCCCTAAAATGTTATGCTACCTAACCCTCCATTACTTTTTTATTTTAAGGACATGTGAACCAGATCTGGCATCAAAAAGCTATCCAGGACCTAAGGGACACTCTAGACAGAAGGCACTCTGACCAGATTCCCTCCCCTCTCTGAGCACTGGCCTCATATCCTTCTCTCTGGACAATCCACCCTGTATTCTCTACATTCTTGAGGCATCCAGTCTGATGGGCTAAATTCAATGTCTCCTCATTGGGTAGAGCCCTTTGTGCTCAGGTACTCCACAGGACGCTGTCTACCTTACAGGAGGTCACCTGTGGTACAATCAGTGGCCACTGTCCTTCAAAGGGTGGCCTTGCTTCCCTTTCCCGAGCCACATGCTGTGGATGAGGCAGAAAAGCTGGAAAGGGGCATCATGATCACATTTCTAGCAAAACATTTGTGATTTCAACCGGAATGGCCTGCTTCCTACTTCTCTGCCCACCAAACTTTTTATTTACCTATCAGGTTTCAATTCAAGGACTACTTCCTTGGTCTCTCTTCCCTAATTCTCCCAGACAGAATTAGGCACTGTCTCTGTGCATGCAGGACCTGGGCACAACCCTCCGCTGCAGGGCCTGTCTTTTTCTTTTCAGTGAGATATGATTGCATTGCGTAGGTTTCAGATTTACAACATGTCCATCTTTTCACAAGAGTTCTTTGTGGATCTGTAGCACCTGGCACACAGTGGGTGCTTAACCAAAAAATGTATTAGATGAACAAAAGAAATCTAGATATATATGCAAAAGGAGGTAAATTTCAGTCCATATTTATTTTCTTTGCTGAAGGTATGCCTTTTTTTTTCCAGAAATGAGACAAGTTCAAATCAAAGAGGAGAAATAGAAAATTGGGGAAAAAATAGATATTATTTCTGTGACATTTCCAAACTCTCCCCTACTACCTAGAGGCATAGTTGACTCATGTCTTCTTTCTCTGCTTCCTGTGATTGGAATGTCATTCAAAATCTCCTCTTGCCCACCCCTTTTCTACCCAGGGAGCTACTCTTCACCTTTGTACAGTCCCTGACAGTTAGCTTCTCCAGGAACACCTCCTTGACCTCCAGCTCCTTTCAAACCTAGTCATTCCTCTCTCCTCTGTGTTAAATTTGTATGGTGCCTTGTAGCTGCTTTTGTTATGTTTATCCCATAGAATGGAGATTTATTTCATTATATATTTCCCTTGTTGCCTAGAAAGAAGCTTACTGAGGGAAAGGAGAGGGACTTACTCATCTGTATAGCTCCTGCTTGGAATGAGGTAGGTGCTTGATAAATGTTTGTTGAATGAATGAATAAATGAATGAATGAATATAGGTGTGTAGCTATTCCAAAATAGCAAAAAAAAATCCCTAAAATCCTTTAGCTTAGCCTTCAAAATATAATTTTATTGCTGCAGGCTTCCTTTTTTATTGTGTTTCATTCAGACTGAAGCTACTTCCTTTTACATAGTTTTCAGTTTTCTGTAGCACATTTCAACTGACTAACGGGGGTGAGGGGATCCAAAATAGTCTCTAAGGCGCCACTATAGACAACTGAGACTCACCATAAACCTTTTCAAAGTGTTTTTTTGTATCATTGCTTTGCCCAAACAAGGCCTGAATAGTCACATTTGGATGAAATAAATACTTCCACCATCTCTAGTTTCTTCATGCTTCCTCTTTTCTTTCCTACCTTTCTGCCATTTCTAGGTCTGACAAATGAGAATTACAAAAATACCAGGGTGTACCTGCAATGAACATTTTTAAAGCAAAGAAAAACTTCTTTGAGCTTATTTGCTCAAAAATGCTGATTATTCACACTAACCAAACTGTAAAACTATGAGAAGGGAAAAATAAGTAAAAATCATTATAAACTTCCACAAAAATGATTTCTTATTTATTTATTTATTATTATATTTTATTAATTATGCTATTACAGTAGTCCCAATTTTTCCCCCATGCTCTGTCCACCCAGCACCCCTGACTCCCTCAGACCATCCCCACACCATTGTTCATGTCCATGGATCATGTGTATATGACTACTCCATTTCCTATACTGTGCTTTACATCCCCATGGCTATTCTGTAACTACCTATGTGTATTTCTTAATCTCCTCGCTTCTTCACCCATTCCCCCACATCCCCCTCCCATCTGGCAACCATCAAAATTCTCTATGTATCCATGATTCTGTGCCTGTTCTTCTTGTTTGCTTAGCTTGTTTTCAGATTCTATCGTTGATATATATCAGTCGTTGATAGATATATCTTGTTTGTTTGTTTTATTGCCATTTTATTGCTCATAGTTTTGATCTTCTTCCTTTCCTTAATTAAGTCCCTTTAATATTTCATATAATAATGGTATGGTGATGATGAACTCTTTTATTTTTATCTTGTATGGGAAGCACTTTATCTGCCCTTTGATTCTAAATGATAGCTTTCCAGGTAGAGCAATCTTTCTGTAGATCCTTGCTTTTCATGACTTTGAATATTTTTTGCCAGTCCCTTCCAGCCTGCAAAGTTTCTTTTGAGGAGTCAGCTGACAGTCTTATGGGAACTCCCTTGGAGGTAACTAACTGCTTTCCTCTTGCCACTTTTAAGACTCTCACTTTGTCTTTAACATTTAGCACTTTAAGTATCATGATTCTTGGAGTGGGCCAATTTCCATCCATCTTGTTTGGGACTCTCCGTGCTTCCTAGATGTACATGTCTATTTCCTTCACCAAATTAGGGAAGTTTTCTTACATTATTTTTTTCAAATAGATTTTCAATTTGCTCTTTCTCTTCTCCTTCTGGTACACTGTATGATGTGAATGTTGGAATGCTTGAAGTTGTCCCAGAAGCTACTTACACTATCCTCATTTGTTTGGATTCTTTTTTCTTCTTATTGTTCGGATTGGTTGGTTTTGCTTTCTTATGTTCCAGATCATTGATTTGATTCTTGGCTTCATCCACTCTACTGTTGGTTTCCTGTAAATTGTTCCTTATTTCAATTAGTATATCTTTTGTTTCTGACTGGTTCTTATTTATGTTGTTGAGGTTCTCACTAAATTCCTTGAGCATCCTTATAACCAGTGTTTTCAACTCTGCATCTGGTAGATTGCTTTCTCCACTTTGTTTACTTATTTTTCTAGAGTTTTGATCTGTTCTTTCATTTGGGCCATGCTTCTTTATGTCCTCGTTTTGGCAGCCTCCATGTTTGTTTCTATGTATTAGGTAAGTTGCTGTGACTCCCAGTCTTGATAGCATGGTCTATTTTAGTAGGTGTCTATAGGGTCCAGTGGCACAGCCTCCACTACCACCCAAGCTGGATACTCGAGGTGTGCCCTTTGTGTGTGCTGAGTACAACTTTCTCTTGTAGTTGAGCCTTGGTTGCTGCTGACAGATAAATAGGAGGGATTTACCCAGGCCAGTCAGCTGCAACAACTGGCTGTGACTACTCACCTCCATTGTTGAGGATGAGCTGTGCCAGGGCAGGGTGGTGGTGCTCCAAAGTGGTCTGTAGCTATCCAGTGGATCCAGGCCCTGTGTTTTCCTGGGTGGTATAGGCCAAGGCCAGCTTTGACCTGTGTTTTGCCCAGGGTTACTCTGCCTGAGCTATAAAGCTATAGCTGATACTTGTGCTGGTCTTGGAGATTCCCAAGAAAAGCCAAGCTGTGAATCTAGGCTGGCTGCTGCTAGTGCCATGCCTGGGGACACTTAGGTATGGAAGCTGGGGGGTTCACTGAGGCCAGATGTTTCTTTTTTGAGAGGATTTAGGAAGTTATGAAGCTTGAGCCAAGACCAGCTATTCATATGGAAAGCTACTGTTAACAGCTGTCAGTTGGGTGTGATGGAGCCTTAGGGGATTTCTAGGGCAGGACAGACAGTGTTAGCTGGGTTGATGGTGTCTCAGTTATGGCAGGTGCCTGTGGGCTCTGTGGTTCTGCCTGCCTTTCTGTCTGGAAAAAAGCTATCTGCTAGCACTTACTTTGATGCCAGTTACTTCAGTTCCTCTCCATATGCCATTTGTGCTTTTCAAGCTGCTACCCCAGTGCTGGAGCTCAGAGGGAGTGAGCCTGAATAAGTTCTTGTGTGGGTTCTTTAAGAGGAACTTCTTGGCCCTGGCTGGTGAAGCTCAGTGGTTGAGCACAGACTGCAAACCAAAGGGTTGCTGGTTTGATTCCCGGTCAGGGAATATGCTTGGGTTGCTTGCCAGGTGCCCAACAGGGGAAATGTGAGAGGCAACCACACATTAATGTTTTTCTCCCTGTTTCTCCTTCCCTTCCCCTCTCTCTAAAAATAAATAAATAAAATATTTTTTAAAAAGAGGAACTTCTTGGGACTCCAGAAGTTTTCTTCTATGATTCAATCCCTGCTGGGGTTTGCAGTCAGAAAGTTATGGGGACTTATCTTTCTGGCATGGGTATCCTGGGCTGGGGGGCTTGATGTAGTACTTGGACTCCTCACTCCCAAGATATCCCTCCAGATTTTTTATCCACCACATGTGTATGCAGGACCAGCCTGTTCCATGTCTCTGTATCTCCATGCCTCTGCCCCCCCTACCAGTCTGGATAGATGTGGTTTCTTTAATTCTATAGTTGTCAGACTTCCATTCAACCCTATTTCTGATGGTTCTGAGTGATGGTTGTTCTATAATTTAGTTGTAATTTTGATGTGGCTGTGCAAGGATGTGAGCCATGTTTACATATGCTGCCATCTTGACCAGAAGTTTCCAGATTTATTAAATAAGACATAAAACACAAATAAATAAGGAAAACACAGATTTGATTACATTAAAATAAAAACAAATAACTATAGGCAAAATTAGAAGACAAATAAGGCTCTGGCCAGGTAGCTCAAATGGTTAGCGCGTCATCCTGATATGCCAAGATTGCTGGTCCAATCCATAGTCTGAGCACATACAAGAAGCAACCAATGAATGAATAAGTAAGTGGAACAATAAATTAATCTCTTTTTCTTCCTTCTACTCTCTCTCTAAAATCAATCAATATATTAAAAAACACCATCAGAAGACAAGCAAAACACTGGGAGAAAGTATTCACAATTTATTTAACAAATAAAGGATTAGTATCTAGAATATATGAAGACATAAATCAATAACAAAAAGACAATTGAAATGGGCAAAGGATATGAACAGGCAATTCTATAAGAGGAAAACAAAATGAGCAATGAGCATATGAGAGATACTTAATTTTATTGTTGATCAAGGAAATGGATATCAAAACAATAATGAGACTTAAGTTACTGGCAAAAATTAAAATCAGAAAACATCAATATTGAAGGGAATGTGGAAAATGGTAGCAATAACATAAATTGCCACAACTACATGGGAAAAGAACTTGGCAATGTCTAATGAAATTGGAGATGCAACTCAACAATTCTATTTTTAGGTTTACACCCTAGAGAGCAACTCACACATGGTCACATGGAAACATATAGAAGAATAAAGTGGGACTTTTTTTGTAATCGTAATAAATCTGGGAAACTTCTATGTAAGAGCCTAGATTTCCCCAAAAGCAGAGGCCAAGATAAGGTCTTGCATGCAAGTAGTTTATTTTGGGAAGTGATCTTAGGAAATAGAGGGTGAGGGACAGGGGAAGGCAAAAGAAAGAAAGAGGAAAAACCACTTCAATGATGTGTATCTAGCTGGTCACTACCTTAGGCAGCTCCAGTGGGCTCCATCCTACTAGAGATTTCTTTAGGGACTACATAGGAAGTACCATAGAGTTATTTGTCCCAGGGATAGAAGGTACACACATTTATCCACAGCTTCCCAGCTTCCACTGGTCAAGGACTGTACCATGGGTTAATGCTGTAACATCTCCAGGTTGTACATGTGCCAGAATAGCTAAATAGGATCCTACTGAAACTCTTAGACTGCTCTTACCTTTTGTTTCATATGCTGTCTCTTTGACTTTTCCTCCTCCTTTCTGGGAGAGTTCCTCAACTTTATTTTCAACTCTGATTTTCTTTTGTATTTGTCCAATGTATCTTTTATTCTCTGAGAGTATTCTCTTTTCTCTACTTGCTGTTTTTTTTTAAGCAAGCTGTTCTTGTATTACAGACACAACAGCTTTTCATGTCTCTCTTAAGGTTATAGTCATATTTTTTCTTATCCTTTCTATGTTACTTTGTTCTCCAGGGGCATTTATCCTTTCTTATAGTTTCTTTATTATGGCAGAGATCTTTCTCAAGTCTAATAGTATTAATTGTTGGAGAGATACTAAAAAGCCTACTGGAGCTATATAATGCATTTGGCTTTAGAACTGGTGAACTTGCTTTAGGTTATCGAATACAAAGTTTGTTTCTACTGTAACCCCCAAATGCCAGATAAGTAGGAGTTATTTAGTATCTTCCCTCTGCCTGGGGTGAGAAGTCCCGTGGTTAGGTGTTGTATGTTCAAGTTGTAAGAAGGTATTCCATCCACTGACTCAATTAATCCATCTGTTTTAAGACCCACATCTTATTTCTGCCTTCTGGGAGTACATGACATCTCTGCTGGTTTGCTGGCTTTCTTACAGACTATATATCATCCTGCCAGTTTGTTCTGGGCTGCAGCTTTCCTTGCTCTATCAGTTACCCTTTCTCATGAAATTTTCCCTTTGGAAACTTATTGAAATCTCTCTTCCACCTTGCTTTGTGATCATAGTCTTTTTTTTTTGTTTTGGTGAGTTGATATCTACCTATATTAATATGACAATACATTTGGTCTTCTCAGTTATCCTTTGTTTTTAATACTTTTTGACATTTTACTATATTGATATTTAATTTATAATCTGTGACTTCTTTTCTGGTGTATGTGTATGCTACATGTGTGATGTGTTCATCTATTAATTTGAATGTTTTTAGATATAGTGTTCCTGTTGTTGATAGCTTTATAACTCTAATTTTATATAACATAATAAATTCTAGCATATAGCTAGTTTTTAAAAAATCCAGTCTAATAATTTGTTTTAATAGGTGAGTATAATTTATTTACATTTTTGAAAATGTATATAGTTGAAATTTTAGTACAAGCTGATGCATTATTTCTGTTTACTATTTTTCTTTATTCTTTTTTTCTGTTGATATACTTTTATTTATCCCAATCCTCTTTTATCAGTCTACTCATTTGGAAGGTATAGACTGTACTTCCATTTATTAGTGCTTTCTTTAAATTTTTCAGTACATGCACACTTCACTCCTCCCTTTTCCAACAAAACTGTAGTAAATATTTCAATCCTACATCAGACATTTTTCATAATTTTACTCCTTTTTGAACACTCCTCACTCATCTTCCATCTTATTACACTTCTTCAGAGTTTCTGTTTTATATTTTTAACACAAATAGTATTTTTTTACTGTCCATTGTTAAACTTTTCTACATTTTAAACAAATTTCTGTGCTACATTATATATATATATATATATATATATATATATATATATATATATATACACACACACACATATATTTGTGTGTGTATATATATCCTGTAGTAATTATTTTAGTGAGTGTCTGGGAGCATAAACTCTTATTGTAATATATCAAAAATTTACTTATTGTTTCAATTGAGCATTGAATTACTAAATGCTGAAATATTTCCTTGGGGAAAAACAGGGTTGTGCTCCTACAAGTTTCTGGTTACATTTACATCAACCAATAAATATGTAGCCTTGTCTTATGTATGTTTCTGTTTAAAGATATTTTAATTTATATTGTTGATTCATTAACATAGAACTCACAGTCAAAAGCACTATAACTCATATCTGAAGTCAGTTTATCTAGAACACAAATTTCAACATAAGACACATCACAACTTAATGCAAGGCACCACTTCAGCATTATGCTTGGTGACTATTTTAAACTGAAATCACCAACAAAAAGCACAGAATTGCAAAAAAATGTAGCACTAGGTAGACTACAAAAAGAATACTTGTTTACAATATGAGAGCTGAAACGATCAGGCAGAGCAGCACCTTGTTTGAAATCGGCAGGGACCATAAGCATCTTCTGACTCAAATCTCCCGCTCAGTGCACATGTCTGTAAATAACCACAGAGTGGCATGTATTGATTTTAGGGTTACAAATAAATCATAGTGAGTAGGCAAATTTGCAAATAGGGAATCTACAAATAATGAGGATCGACTGTATGTATACCACAGTAACTTTTCACAAAGTTAAGGCATCCACATAGCAAGTACCCAGGTCAAGAAATATGGTATTTCCAGCACCTCTTTGGACCCTCTTCCAAGGGCAACTGCTGTCCTGACTTCTATCATAGATTGGTTTGTCTGTTTTTTTTCCACATTATATCAGTGTAAGCATGTGTTTTGTACTCTTGTGCCTGACTTTTGTTCAATATTATGTTCTTCATTTATATTGTTGCAAGTTGTAATAATATTGATCATTTTAAAGCATTTTTGTCAGTTTGTCTGAAGTGAATTTGTATTCCTATTATTGCTTTTGTTGTCTTGCCTAGAATATTTCCTCATGTGTTTTAGACTTCTAATTTTCAAAGTCATTTTAAGTGGGAATCTTTCTGCTTCTTTATCTTTCCTAACTTTCTAGTAATGGAGTGGGTATGGTGCTGCCCTCCCTACCCCCACCTCCAGGGCTCCAGTCCAGAACCAAGTCTTGTAGGGGTGTGTTTCAGCACGCCTCCTCTGCCAAAAGGTTGGGGATATCCAGTCTCAAAGCCTGTAGGAGGCTTGGCTCAGGTCCTGCTCATGAGGCTGTGGCTGTGCACCTGCCTTCTTAGGTCCCCATTTTCCCAGAAACAGTTACACTAAGTAGCAGTGTGGCAGCCTTTCTAAGCCCCCTTGAAGGAAGGGGCACCTCACTCCAGGCTTCGTACAGGGAGCCCGACTCTATTCTGTGCCTTGTGTGGAACTGTTTGGTTCCTACTTCTCTGTCAGTCAGTCTCCTGCCACCACTGCCTGGGTCCAGACCTGGAACCCAGCATGTGTCTGGCTTCATTCTTGCTCACCATTGTGGGTTTCTGGTCCCATGGATGCTTGCCTTGTCTTTGACCCCATTTATCTCTTTTTGGTTATCTCCTTTTATATTTTATCTGTCATTGGTATATATCTGGAAACAGGAGAAGTTGAAGAGTGAACTTAGCTGTGCTATTCTGCCTGATGCCTGTATTGCTTTGTTTTGTCAGAGGATAGCAGAGCCATTTGTATTCTGAAATAAATTGTATTCTGGGATAAATAAAAGGTATTGTTCAAGAGTCCCCACTCAGGTGGAACCAACCCAAATTTCCATTAATGGATGAATGGGCATATATATGCAGTATGCCGATAGAATATTAGTTATTCCATTAAATAATGATTTAACCATTAAAAAGAATTACTGATGCATACTATTATGTGGATGAACCCTGAAGACATTATGCTGAGTTAAATAAGCTAAACACAAAAAGATCATATATTGTATGATTCAATTTATATGAAATATCCAGGGACTTCTGGCCAAGATGGAGGCATAGGTAGACACACTGTGCCTCCTTGCACAACCAAAAGAAGGACAACAACAATTTAAAAACAAACAAAAAAACCAACCAGAACTGACAGAAAAAACAAACTGTATGGAAGTCTGTCAACCAAGGAGTTAAAGAAGGCACATTTATTGAGACTGTAGGAGGGGTGGAGATGGGCATTTGGAGAGGACTCACGAGGCTGGCAGACCCAACCCCGGATTGTTGAGTAGGGTGCGCAAGGCTGCAGCTGGTCGGTAAGACTGCAGTGGTGACTGGTGGAGCAGGTGGTCCCACATTTGCGTGCAGATAAACCCTGGAGGAACAACTGGGGAGTGAGACAGACCATGCAAACCAGGGCTCCAGCACAGGTAAATGAAGGGAAATAAAGTGGGGGTTGAGGCCACAGCAGGAGAAATCCCAGCCTCACAGGAGAGTTCATTGGAGAGACCCACAGGGTCCTAGAATGTACACAAGCCAACCCACCAGGGAATCAGCACCAGAAGGGCCCAATTTGCTTGTGGGAAGCAAGGGAAGTGACTGAAATCCAGCAGAGAGTGGACCAAGTGCCATTGTTCCCTCTTGAACCTCTTCCCCACATACAGTGGCACAACAAAGCAACATGGGTTACCCCTCCTGGTTGAATACCTAAGGCTCTGCCCCTCACTATGTAACAGGTGCATCAAGACAAAAAAAAATGGCCCAAATGAAGGAACAGATCAAAGCTCCAGAAAAAATACAACTAAACAATGGAGAGATAGCCAGCCTATCAGATGCACAGTTCAAAACACTGGTAATTAGGATGCTCACAGAATGGGTTGAATTTGGTCACAAATTAGATGAAAAAATGCAGGTTACAATAAGTGAAATGAAGAAAAATGTACAAGTAACCAATAGTGATGGGAAGAAAACTGAGACTCAAATCAATGGAGTGGACCAGAAGGAAGAAAGAAACAGCCACACAGAAAAGAAGGAAGAAATAAGAATTCAAAAAATGAGGAGAGGCTTAGGAACCCCCAGACAACTTTAAATGTTCCAACATCTGAGTTATATGGATACCAGGAGAAGAGGAAGAGCAACAAGTGGAAAAGTTATTTGAACAAATAATAAAGGTGAACTTCCCCAATCTGGCAAAGGAAATAGACTTCCAGGAAGTCCAAGAAACTCAGAGAGCCCCAAAGAAGTTGGACCCAAGGAAGAACACACCAAGGCACATCATCATCACATTACCCAAGATTAAAATGAAGGTGAGAATCCTAGAAGCAGCAAGAGATAAGGAGACAGTTACCTACAAAGGAATTCCCATCATACTGTCAGCTGATTTCCCCAAAGAGACCTTGCAGGCAAGAAGGGGCTGGAAGGAAGTATTCCAAGTCATGAAAGGCAAGGACCTACATCCAAGATTGCTCTATCCCGCAAAGCTTTCATTTAGAATGGAAGGGCAGATAAAGCGCTTCTCAGATAAGGTCAAGTTAAAGGAGTTCATCATCATCAAGCCCTTATTATATGAAATGTTAAAGGGATTTATCTAAGAAAAAGAAGATAAAAAAATATGAACAGTAAAATGACAGCAAACTCACAATCATTAACAACCACACCTCAAACAAAAACAAAAGCAAACTAAGCAAACAACTAGAGCAGAAACAGAACCACAGAAATGAAGATCACATGGAGGGTTAGCAATAGGGAAGTGGGAGGGGGAGTGAGGGGGGAAAAGGTGCAGAGAATAAGTAGCATAAATGGTAGGTAGAAAATGGACAGGGGGAGGGCAAGAATAATATGGGGAATGTAGAAGGCAAAGAACTTACATAGACGACCCATGGACATGAACTAAAAGGAGGGACTGTGGGTGAGAGGGGGTGAGCTGGGCGGAAGGGAGTGAAAGGGGGTAAATGGGACAACTGTAATAGCATAATCAATAAAATACATTAAAAAATAAAATAAACAAAAAAGAAATATCCAGAATGAGCTAATCCATAGACACAGGTAGCAGATTGCTAGTTTTCAGAAGCTGGGGGAGAGGAAGAAATGGGAATGACTTCTAATGGGTATGAAGTTTCCTTTTAGGGCACCAAAAATGTTTCATAACTTGATACCAGTGATGGTTGTACAACATTGTAAATATAGGAAATACCACTGAATTACACATTTTAAAGTCTTTAAAACCATGAAGTTTATATTACATGAATTTTACCACAGGCAAAAAAAATTCTCCACCCTTTTGCACACCTTCCTAGCTGCTGCTGTTTGAATGGATCACTCCTTTGTACCAACATGATACTGGGTTTGTACCTTTACTGAGCATCTTTCACATTATACTGCAAATTATTTGTCCTTGTGACTATTCCTCTACCAGACTGTAAGCATTTTCAAGAGAAGAGCTGTGTCTTATCAGATTTGTTTCTTTGTTGCCTTACTTAAAGTCTGGCACAGAGTAAGCCCAATAAATACTTGCTGAATAAATGAATGAACATATTAGTTGAACTCAAATGACCACTCAAAAAAAATTCAGTCCTCTTCTGGGTCTCTCAATTTATTGTTAAAATTATTCCTTGGGGAAATTTCTTTTCATTAGCAAACATATTGTAATGCCCTCAGGGCTGAAGCCTTTAGTGTGAGGGAACGCTACCAGCAGTCCTGACAGTTCCCTAGGGCCTTCTGAAACTCTGACCTCCCAGCCTCTGCCCCTCCTGACATACAGGTACAGTCTCAACGGCTGCAGGCTCAGTTATTCAAAATATTCTCCACAACTAAGCTCAAAAATGCTTCTGCTGAGTCACCCTCCAGCACGAAGTGTTTTCTTTACCATGCTTTCATTTGTCCTCTGAGGTGTAAATTGCAAATATCACAGCCTCTCTCTACAGAGGTGAGTTAAATAAATTCACCTGGGTCAGGCAACAAATGATGGAATAAGTGATGCATCAAATTTGGAGAAACTTCAAGGGGGTCTTCCTGTCTATGCTCCTATGTGTGTCTACTACTCATTTGAAGGTTTCAGAATTATAAGTTTACCAAACATACCAGCTACCAGATTAACATTTTGAGATACAAAAATTTCTTCCTTAGCTTTAGCTCCAATTCTTTCTCTTTATTTATTGATTTGAGAGAAAGAAATTAATTTGTTGTTCCACTTATACACTCATTGATTTTGATTGACTCTTGTATGTGCCCCAACCGGGTATCAAACACGAAACCTTGGCTAATCGGGATGACACTCTAACCACTTAGGTGCCCAGCCAGGACTAGCTTCGATTTTTTATGATATGGCTAAAGACATTTTTCTTGTTTCAACTTCTGTGGAAGTTAAGATGGGAAAAGTTATTAACCATTTCCCCAGTGTTAGCCCTCTATACCCTCAAAGTGACTTTTAAATCATCCTTTTCACTCTTTCATATTAAAATTTGCAATCCTTTTGTTTAAAAAAATTGAGAAACTACCATGTTCCAGGAACTCTGGAGTCCAACATAAATAAAATATAATCCTTCTTTTTAAGATGTGAGTTCATAGTCATTTTTTAGTGTTTGCTTGAAGTTCCTATTTCTGACTCTAATCCAGCTTTGTAAGATGTGACAAATTTTTTTTACTAGCTTATCATCCTGTGTGCTCTTTAAAAAAACCTATTTATTTATTCTTTGAGAGAGAGGAAGGGAGGGGGGAAGGGAGGGAAAGAAACATCAATGTGCAGGAGAAACATCAATCACTTGCCTCTTGCATGCCCCCAAGTGGGGACCTGGCCTGCAACCCAGGCATGTGCCCTGACCAGTGAGTGATCTTTTGGTCTCTGGGATGATGCCCAACCCACTGAACCACACCACTCAGGGCTATCCTGTATGCTTTCAATAAATGGAAAGAATCAGAGCTAACCTTTCTTCATGTGTCAATAATCAGCAGCCTGTGGACAGGTGAGATTGTCTGTGCCCAGCCACATGGAAAGCCTTTCAATGACCTGAAATGGAGATGCAGAGTAGAAGCTGGAAAATAATTTCTAGCCGTGAGCATAGAGTTCCATGGAAACATCCTGTTCTGACACAGCATCCCCTGATCTGACATCACAGAGACACCTCATCTGATTTGACTGTTGCAAACAGGGCATTTTCTGGGAAACCCCACAGCCATAAACAGTGCCCTGAAGTTGTCAGTCACTCTGTGTGGTCCCTAGAACTGCAGCTAAGGAATATGAAAAGCAGGGTAAGGGTGCATATTTCTCTGTCATCTAGGAGACCCACGGAAACTGAAACCATCACTTTCTTTGCTTACTCAATATCCTAGGGAGAGGGGGATGTATGGGATCCCTGGTCGGCTTTGAAAGGGATGTGCTAGGATTCCAAAACCAGTCCTGCAGCCTGCCTCCAACAGTGATGCTGACTACTCAAGCAGCCAGCATCTCTCTGTCATTTAAGCTTCCTGAAAAATGGAGTTACACAGTAAGAGGATTTGGGAATAAAAGATGTTCTGTAAAGTAAATGATCATTTTTTTTAACTCCAGGGACTGTTTTTTTTTTTTCAAACTGGTAACAGTCTCCTTAGAGCAGGGGTGTCAAACTCATTTTCACTGGGGGCCACATCAGCCTCGCAGTTGCCTTCAAAGGGCCAAATGTAATTTTAGGACTGTATAAAGGTAACTACCCTTAACTAGAAGCAAGGAGCTCAGTGCTACCACCAGGTAGAAATTAGGTGCTGGGCCAGATAAAACAAGGTGGAGGGCTGGATTTGGCCCATGGGCCTTGTGTTTGCCACCTGTGCTTCAGAGGGAGATGTGTTAACTCAGTCACCGTCATTCATTAGTCCTGATCACAAATTCTATTATCCTAGTGCGGCTTGTGAGCAAGGCATTTGAGGGCCTGCTTTGGATGTGAGAGAGACTTCTCTACCTCTTAATGCCTTTTGTACCATCTTCTTGCATGTAGCTATATTATAGCTAATTACCTGCCTGTTTGTCACTGTCTTGGTTTGGGTTACTCAGAACCTAACCCTAGGACAAAAAGTTTCAAGCGCAAAGAATTTATTTGAAAGGTGATCCCAAGAGACACTGATAGGGGAGGGAGAGAGGGAAGGAAAGTTATCCATAAAAATAATTCTTACCAAGCAAGTTACTGGAGCTTGAACCCATGCGTGAACTCTGGGAAATAGGGTATTATACAAATCTTGGAGTTATCGCACCTGAGGAGTGAGGAAATTGAGGTATTTATATGCCAATTTCCATCAGTCATTGTTTGAGAGTTGTTCCTGTGTAATGTTAATTCTATAACCATATGGGGGAAATGGACCTTAATTCCTACTTCATTTTACACAAATAATTTAATGCAAGAAAGAGCATATGCCTAGATGTAAAAGTTAGAACTATAAAGTATCTAGAAGAAAATATAGGGGAATTATGTATATGACCGTAGGGTAGGCAAAAATTTCTTAGGCAGGACACAGAAAGCACTAATAAAAAGCACCTGAAAAATTAATAAATCAGACTTCACTGAGAATGAAATACTTATTTTTGAACAACAGTAATAAGAAAATGAAAAGGTATGTTATAGAATAGGAAACAATACTTTCAATACAAAAATCTCACCAAAGACTTGTATCCAGAATATGTAAAGAACTCCTACAAATCAATAATTGACAAAAGATTTGAACAGACACTTCAAAGAATAAGATATACAAATGGGCAGTAAGTCATTTGAAATGGGGCTCAGCATTATTCATCATCAGGGAAATGAAAATTAATGAGATACTACTATATATTCACTAGAGTTGCTAAAACTAAAAGGACTTCATAATGCAAATGTCAGTGGGAACAACTGGAATTCTCATGTTTTTCTGGTAGGAGTACAAAATGGTACAACCACTATGAAAACTCTTTGGCAGTTTTTTTATAGGGCCATATATATATATGTATATATATATATTTATACATATATATATATATCTCTTTAGAACCCAGCACATATCTACAAAAAAGACTGGTACAAAAATGTTCATAACAGCTTAAAAACAAACAAACAAACAACCCAAATGTCCATCAACAGGTGAAGAATGAACAACTTGTGATATCTTACAATAGAATGTTATTTAGAGTAAAAAGGAATGAACTATTGATGAGCACAAAAACATGGATGAAGCTGAAAGACAATTACACTAAGCAAAGGAAACAGGTACAAAAAGTACATTTTGTCTTGTTTTGTACATATTAAGTACAGGAACAGAAAAGCCATGCTATAGTGATAAAAATCAGATCAGTGGTTGCCCTAGGGAGTTGGAGATTGACTGGAAGAAGGAACTCCTAAGGGAATTTGGAGTTTTTGAAAATGTTCTATATCTTGTTTAGTTGGCGGTTACGTAAGTATACATAGTTGTCAAATCTTATCTAATTGAACACGTAAGATCTGTGCTTTTTATTATATAAAATTATACACTAATAAATACCACAGATTTGTCTTAAAAAAAACACAACTTCCATTAAAAATAAGGAGTAATTTGCTCCATGTTCTGCATTCCCACTAGCTTGTAAGCTTCAGGAAGTCAGAAGCCACATATGTTTTTCTCTACTGTATCCCCAGCACCTAGTACAGTGTCTGGGACCTCTTGAATGCTCAAGTCACATTTGTAAATATCATACGTTTTTACAAGAGCCTCTGTTATAACTGTAGCTTTCAATCTCCCTTTGCAGCCAGGATCTGTTTTTGGCAGACGCTAGTTACCCCAGAAGCTTGAGCACAGGTGCATTGTCTAGAAGGGAGCTTGCAGGTGGGAACCCAGCAGGGCTCTGAGTGTCCTTGGGCACTGACAGGGTCCCAACTGTGAGCACCATCTGCTCCTGTGAAGGGTGTCTGACAGCATCCGCAGCCCTGGACCTGGAAACTGAGTGCCTCTCAGACCAAATGTCAGACTCCCATTCCCATTCTCCCGCCCTTAGGGAGCTGTGGAAAGTCATTTTATCCCTGCAAAAAGCAAGTGCCAACATGTGTTTCTGCTTTGTAATTTGCCAAGTATTTCCCTACATATGATCTATTTTATCCTCCCTATGGCCCTGTAAAGTAGGTGTTTACTAACCCTATTTTACAGAGAGGTTAAGTGATTTCCCCAAGGTCACACAGTTGGCAAGTGGTGGAACTGGGATTGAAACCAAGTTTCTGACCATTTACTACTATATTAAATGCAGTACTGCTGTGTCATTTAAGGACCTTCAGAAGCAGTTTCTGAAATCTGACCCCTTCAAGTTCTACAAGACTAATGGAAAGAAAAGCAACAAATATCACTTGCTTTGGTTGCATTTTTTTCTAATGACCTTGAAAGATTATCCATAATGGATACCATTATGATATTGCCACTGCCTCATGTGAATTTTCCATGCTCCTCATCACCTACCAAGTAAAATTCACTCTTCTTAGCTGCTGTTCAGTGCTCTTCTGCCCAATTCACCTTTGTGGCCTTATTCCCCCCAAACCTCACCTTCTCTGCAACTTTTGCTCTTCCTCTTGCTCTCCATATGGAATACCAGTGTTTTCCAGATTCCCTTGGGAAACTTTTTCTCACCCTTCAAGTTAGGATTGAAATGTTTATTTCATTTGAACACTTTAAGCACGAGGTTTATACCTTTCACATGGCACTGCCAGGTATCATGAGTCTCCCTCTGTCTCCCTTATTAGATCCTGAGGTCCTAGAAGGCTAGGTGCATGCCTTACCCATTTTTGTAACCAGTATGAGCACTAGAGTAGCTACACACTGCAGATATTTAATCAGTGCAGCATGAATAACTTACCACCTCTCCAACCATTGTCTATGCATTTAATACCCTTTGCCATGCATAGTTTTAAAAAATGTTTGCATTGTAAGTTTATGAGTATGGTTAATAATAGCCCCACTTTCTGTATGCATTGCTTCCAATTTGACTGGACGAATACCTACATTTTTTGCAAGTGGGTTGGACACATAGATAGATTGTGGAGTCCACACTTCTACTCTGTCCGTGCAACCTTGGACAAATTGCTTCTACTCTCAGGACCTTATTTTACCTCCATCCATTCAACGGGGGGGAAACAACTTCCGTTTTGCTTCTTTAATTCATCACCAGGTTATTGGGAGGACAAATGAAATAACAAATGTAGAAGTGCTTTGTCGACTACAGATCTCCCAGACCTGTCCTTTAGTGTTACCTGCTGTTTGAGGCACACGTTTTATTGACGGCAGCATCCCATCCCAAGTTCTTTAGGAGAGAACTGGTTGGTCTGAAGGCAGTATATGTTGGGGGCTGCAGGGTGATGAGGAAATGATCCTAACTGGGCTGTGTTGTGGTGGGTTAGAGGTGGGCAGGCACGTTGTTGTCTGACAGGCTGCCTTGCGGAAGGAGAACACCCTTGCCCTGGCAGCCTGGGAACGCCACCTCACGTGCAAGTTACAGGAAAATGGCCAGTTTTCGGAAATGTCTCCCTCAGAGCGCCGGATGGCGACTTGGACTGGCTGAGGGAAGGTGAGGCCTGAACGCTGCAGAGGCCAGACCAACTACCACTGACAGGCGGCACAGCCCCACTTCAAGCAGGAAGTCACCACATCCACTTCGTCCGCAAAGACGACGAGGCGCCCAAACGCCAGAGCGACATCCACAGCCACAGAGCCCCCTGCTGGAGTCTTTGGGGCCTTCCCATTGGCTTGCACTCGAGGGAAGGGCGTGTCTGGGGTTGCCGTGCTTCCTGATTGATCAGCTGCGGGATTGGCAGGCCCCGCCGGCTGCTTGCTCCTGGAAGCCAGACATGGCGGAGGCGGGAAAAAAGGGGGCAGGCCTCGGGCTTCCCAGTGGAGATGCAGCACAGTGGCCACTGCAGCGGTACGGCCGTTTCGTACTCTTGGGCGCGGGAGAGCCGCCTGCGCCTGGGCTGGACGCTGGGATGGCCTCTTCCCCTACATGGAAGGTGAGGCCTGAGGGCAGGAGAGGCCGCGAGGCCCTCACCTCAGCAAGGAGGGTGAGAAGACTGCGGCCTGCTGCCCTACAGGCGGCCGCTCCCTGAACGGCACGCGGACAGGAGGAGGGGACGCCTAGGGACTGCAGGAGTGGTTAGCAGACAGCTGACCAACAGAATGGTCAGATATATTGTGAGACATGATTGGAACCCAGTAGGTTCTCAAATAACATTCATATATTCAATAGATGTTTTTGAGCATCAGTTATACGTTAGATATTATTCAAGAGGTTGGGGATTCATCAGTGGACAAGATAGAAATGATCTCTACCCTCATGTATGTGTTTGTCCATTAACTGTATGGTTATGTAAACCAGTTCCACATCCCATATGTGGAAGGGAGGGTTGAATAGTTTATAATCAACTTACCGGCAGCCAAGCATTCACACAGGACTCAGTTTGAATCCTAGCTTTGCCACTGAATATCTGTGACCTTGTTGAAGTTATTTATCATCTCTGTACCTTAAATACTTTATCTTAGAGATTATAATAGTACCTACTTCATCAGATTGTTGTGAGTATTGAGTATGTTAATATATGAATCACCTAAAACAGTGCCTCATATAGAGCTATATAAGGGTTTGCTGTTGTTATTTTTTGTCCCAGTGTTATCTTTCAGCATTTGTATTGCTAGGCAGTCAGTTTCTTTTGGTCTAGATTGACTATTGCTTGTGGACCCGGAGGCTTTGGATTATGCATGTGTGTGTCTACAGTGGTATGATTTGGGCAGCAGTGGGTAGAAAAGTAAAACAATTATTCCAGGAAGAGGACACAACATGTGCAAGACCCTGAACCTGGAGAAACCTCAGCACATGTAGTGAATGTGCAGAGAAAAAGAGTAGAGCTGGTGCTAATGGAGAAGTTGGGAAATGAGAGCATGAGATGAGGTTGTCTGGAGAGGTAGGCAGGTGGCTTATGAACATTATCCTAAAACCAATAGGAAGCCACTGAAGGTTTTAAGTAGGAACATTTTTCATCTTTGGAAGATCGTTCTGGCTGCAGTATGGAGACTAAATTGGATGGGAATATGAGTAAATTCAGGAAGATCACTTAGAATGCTATTGCAGTGTGGTACATAAGAGGCAATAATGATAGGCTGGAAGGTGGAGGTGAGAGGGGAGGATGGCAGTAGAGGTGGGAAACTGAGCATATTGAAGCTGTCTTTTGGAGGTCCAAAGGATGGAACTTGGAGATTGATTGGTTTCTAGTGATGAGAGTAAAGAATTTCTGAATTTTTAGCAGGAACAACTACGTAGATGTTTCAGGATGAGAAACATTGGAGGGTGAACAATGAGGGAATAACCGAAGATTTCAGTTTTGGATGTATTGACTTTAAATATGTTTATGAAGCATCCAGGTGGAGAAATTGAATAGGTAGTTGGGTGTACTGGTCTAGACTCAGCGGGAAGATCTGGTCTGGAAACCAGACCAGTAAATGTATTGTCAGCATGAAAGTGTGTCATCAGCATGAAAGGGATGGTTATAGTCATGAGATTGTCTAAGATTCCAAGATCAAGCCCCAAGGAAGGATTTGTAGGTTAGGTAGAAGGAAACAGTCCCTAAAGATTGACAAGGGATAGAATTGGGAGGCACCTAGGAGAGTGCAGCTCCATCAAAGCTACAGAAAGTTATTTCAACAGGGAGAGAACAATTAACATTGTTGAGTGATGCTGCAATGTAAGGGAAAATGATGGCTATGGCTTGTTTATTGGATTTCGCAACATAAAGGTCCTTATGGTCTTTACCAAGAGAGATTTAATAGAGTGAACAGAGTGGAAGCCAGATAAGGGTGGGCTGAAAAGTGACTGGTAGGTGAGGCAGTGGAGCCAATGTGCATAGTTCTGAGAGACCTTGCTGTGAATGTGAGTAGAGAGATGGCTTAATGAATTGTTCACCAAATTCTAGAATATTAGAGCTAGGGGCACTACTTAAAGCTTGAAAATCAATATGGCTAGGACCATAAAAAGGGCATTAAATACCTAGTTGTTACTCTTGTGGGATGCTGTATCCTGAGAAATTATATAAGCTGTAAAGGCAAAATGAAGTGAATAAAGAGTTAAATTTAAGGATAACTGATCTATAATAGGATCTTCTTAAAAAGATTTTATTTATTTATTTTTAGACAGGAGGGAGGGAGGGAAAAAGGAAGGAAGGGAGAGAGGAAAAGAAACATCAATGTGTGGTTGCCTCTTGTGCGCCCCCTAATGGGGACCTGGCTCACAACCCAGGCACATACCCTGACTGGGAATCGAACTGGTGATCCTTTGCTTCACAGGCTGGCACTCAGTCCACTTAGCCACACAAACCAGGGCTATAATAGGATCTTATTTTTTAAAAAACTGGGGATGTTTGAGAACATGTTTAATTTTTGAGACTGCCCAACAGATTCTTTGATAACCTTTTCTTAAAACCTTCTACTAAACCCATTCTCCTAAGGGTTGAGTCCATTGGCTCAGATGTAGCCAGTAACTCTTAGATTCTTGTCCTGCAACCCAGAGGCCATGGGCATTTGACCATTCAAAGGATTTGATTGTTATTACATTTTCTCCTTCTTTATGTAAAGCTCTTCATAATTGCTTATACAGAACAGCATTTTTCCACAGTTTTCAAATATTTGGCAAAAAGCCATGGCTACAACAAAAAGAGATGAGGTTGGCTTTTGCACTGCTTTTGAAAAGTGAACATTTGTACCTTCCTTTGAATCTGTGCAGAACTATTTTAACTGCTGTGATCAGTTTCAGCTTAGGTTCTGTCATTTAAAAATAAAAGGGGGAGGAGCAGGAAATCAGAATTGTTCTATTTTATGTATACTGTGACTATGGTGCAATAGTCATAATAAAAGATGAGCCAACTAAAGTATTGCAGTAGGTTCCATGTGAATTTCTTATTTTTTTTAAAAATGTGCTGCCCTCAGTAAAAAATGTTAGGTGAAGCATAAAAATATATTCTTTTGAAGGATAGAGTCATTCTGATCTTTTTTTCCTCTAGGGAACTTTCAAGTTCAACTTCGGTTGAACCTATTTTGAGTTTTTTTCGTTTTTTCTGAAATTATGTGGACAATCTGATCTCCTAGTATTTTAGTTGCTTAATCACAGACTTTAATCATAATGGTCATATGCTAAGGCAAAGATGTTGACTCGAGAAAAAATGAATAGTACAACAAGAATTCTAAGACTTGAAGTCCAATTTGAGAGGTAAGTGAAGTGTTAGACATAAATATTCCATGTAGAATCTTAACATATATGTATATTGACTTGATTTATTTGACTGAATTGCATTATTCTTATTAAAAGTTACTATCTGGAGGTAAATTAATCACAACTTGGAAGGAAATAAACTTTTTCTAACACTGAAAAAATGAACAGTTTAGAACTGTGCTACTCAGACTTCAATGTATATACAAATCACTTAGGAAATTGTTTTAAATGCAAATTCTGACTCAGTAGGTTTGATATGGGGAATAAAATTCTGTAGTCCTAACAAGCTTCCAGGGGATGCTGTTGGTCCTGGGACCACACTTTAAGAGGCAAAAGTTTAGAAGCCCTAGAATGAAATGAGCAGTTATGTAGTAAGATTAATAAAATTACTAAAATGAATGAGATAAGGCAATCAGCTTCATAATGAACATGCAAACATTTTATTAATAAGATTTGTATTTAAGCCATCTGTCATTTAATTGGAATGAGCAAATGAAATACAAACTTGAACTGGATTTTAATTCTTTACATCTGTTAGCCCAGCCCTTCTAAAAAAGATCATCACCGTAACAGATTGATTCATTTTATATATTTTAGGTCTAAATATAATTCATTCTACTGATTTGAGAATAATTTTGAAAGGTGATATTAATTGCAGGTTGCTTTCAAATTTAAGTTTCACCATGTTTTCCAGATTCCAAGGATTTCTATACATGTCCTAATTGGTTGAACCTGACAACTTATGTTTTCCTTTCAAAGGGGAAAAAAATCATTCTTTAATTTTTATAAGAGGAACTTAAAATAATTGCCCTACTTAGAAATTAAGAAGTAGAATATGAAGTTTGTATCTGAAATTAACTTTTAAGTGTGAATTCAACATAAATATTTTGGGTCCTCTTAACTATCCTTTTTTTCTTTATATTCCTAGTGCTTACATATTTCCTAGCATATGATAGGTGCTCAGTAAATGTTTGACTGAAAGGTAACTTCTCTGAACTTTTTTAAAAAATTATTTTATTATAGTTCAAGTACAAGCATAATAATTTTTAAAGATTCCCATGTGACTTCAATGTACAGCTAGTGTTGTAAAGGGTGAACTTTTCTGATGGTAATGCAATAATTATGACATGATAGCTCCTATTTATTAAGTATTTACTTTGGCATATTTCTAACACTGGCCCTATGAAGCAAATATTATTATACCCATTTTACAGTAAGTGAAGTAAAACACAGAGAAGTTTAGTGGTATACCCAGGAACACAGAAAAAATAAGTAAGAAGAAAGAATTCAGACCCTGTTTTTCCTGTTTCCAAAGCTTGTGTTCTTAATCACTATGTTGTCTTAGCAGTGTTAATATTTCTTTTTTTGCTATTTTGTCAAAATATTTATTGAGAACACACTTTAAAAGTAGCATTATGAGCCTAGCTGATGTAGCTCAGTTGGTTGGAGTGTCATCCTGTGCACCAAAAGGTTGTGGGTTCAGTTCCTGGTCAGGGCATACACTTAGGTAGCCAGTTTGGTCTCTAGTTGGGGCACGTAGGGGAGGCAACCAATCAATATTTCTCTCACATCAATGTCTGTCTTTCTTTCCCTCCCTCCCTTCCTCTCTTCTTCTCTTCCTCCCTCTCTGTCTCTCTCTGGAATCAATAAAAATATACATAAAATTTAAAAAATAGTATTATGAAAATGTTTTTGAGATATTGACTATCACCATAATTTTCCATTTATCAAAAGCTATCAGAATAAAAAAATAGTCCAATATTTGCTCAGAATTATTTATATATTTTTAAAAAATTTATTGTTGATACTGTTATGGATGTCCTCTATTTTTACCCACTTGCCCACCTCCACTCCCCCTTCCCTGGCCTTTACCACACTGTTGTCTGTGTCCATGGGCTATGCATCTATGTTCTTTAGCTAATCCGTTCACCTTTTATCCAGTACCCCCACCTCACTCCCATCTGACATTGGTCAGTGTATTCCATGTATCCATGCTTCCAGTTATATTTTGTTCGTTAGTTTATTTTGTTCATTAGCTTCATCACACTAGTGAGATCATATGGTATCTGTCTTTCTCTGACTGGCTAAACAAAATAAGCTAAATATGCTAAACAAAATAAGAAGACACTCTTATTTTGTTTAGCATAATAATCTCAAGGTCCATCCACGCTGTCACAAAGGATAAGAGTCTTATATTTTTACAGCAGTACAGTATTCCATTGTGTAAAGATACTGTAGCATTTTGTCATATGTCTGTTGGCCATCTATATGTCTTCTTTGGAAAAGTGTCTATTCAGGTCCTATGTCCCATATTTAATTGGATTGTTTGTCTTCCTCATATTGAGTTGTATAAATTCTTTATACGTTTTGGAGGTTAACCCCTTATCAGATGTAATATTGGTAAATATGTTATCCCATATGGTGGGTTTCCTTTTCGTTTTGTTGACAGTTTCTTTTTCTGTGCACAAGCTTTTTAGTTTGATGTAGTACCATTTATTTATTGTTTCTTGTGTTTCCCTTGTACTAGATGTATCAGCAAAAATATTTGAGAGAGGTCTGAGATTTTGCTGCCTGTGTTTTCTTATAAAATTTGTATGTTTTACTACTTACATTTAAGTCTTTTATCCATTTTGAGTTTATACTTGTGTATGGTGTAAGTTGGTGTCTGGTTTCATTTTGTTGCACATACCTGTTCAATTTTCCCAACATCATTTACTGAAGAGACTGTCTTTATTCCATGGTATGCTCTTACATGCTCTGTGAGATGTTAATTGACCATATAGGCATGAAATGATTTCTGGGCTCTTTTTTCTGCTCCATTGATCTATATGCCTGTTCTTGTGCCAGTACCAGACTGTTTTGATTACAGTGGCCTTGTAGTATATCTTGATATCAGGTATTGTGATCTCTCCAACTTTGTTCTTCTTTCTCAAGATTGCTGAGGCTATTCAGGATCAGTTTTGGTTCTATGTAAATTTTTGGAATGTTTGTTCTAGATCTATGAAATATGACATTGTATTTTAATAGGAATTGCATGGAATCTACAAATTGTTTTGGGTACTGTGGAAATTTTAATGATGTTAATTATTCCAATCCATGAACATGGTATATGCTTCCAGTTGTTTGTATCTTCCTCTATTTCTTTCTTCAAAGTCCTGTGGTTTTTTGAGTACATATCTTTTACTTCCTTAGTTAAGTTCATTCCTAAGTACCTTACTTTTTCTGTTGCAATAGTAAATGGGATTGTTTTCTTAGTTTCTCTTTCTGAGAGTTCATTATTGGTGTATAAGAATGCCACCTATTTCTGGATATTAATTTTGTATCCTGCTACTTTTCTGAATTCGTTTATTCTAGTAGTTTTTTGGTGGCCTTCAATGTTTTCTGTGTGCAATACAGTATCATGTCATCTGCACATAATGATACTTTTACTTCCTCCTGTCCAATTTGGATGTGTTGTATTTCTTTTTCTTGTCTGATCATTGCTGGCTAGGACTTCAATACTATGTTGAGTAAGAGTAGTAAAAGCAGACATCCTTGTCTTGTTCCTGATGTTAAGGGAAATGCTTTTAGTTTTTGCCCATTGAGCATGTTTGCTGTAGGTTTTTCATATATGGCCTTTATTATGTTGAGGTATAATTTCTCTATTCCCACTTTGCTGAGAGTTCTATCATAAATGGGTGCTAATTTTACCAAATTCTTTTTCTGCTTCTATTGATATGATCATGTGATTTTTATCTTTCATTCTGTTTGTGTGGTATATCACATTTATTGATTTGAGCATATTATAACAACCTTGTCTCCCTGGAATAAACCCACTTGATCATGGTGTTTAATCTTTTTAGTGTATTGTTGGATCTGGTTTGCTAATACTTTGTTGAGGATTTTAGCATCAATGTTCATCAGGGATATTGGTCTATAATATTGTTTCTTCATAGTTTCTTTATCTGGTTTTAGAATTAGGAAAATGCTGGCCTCATAAAAAGAGTTTGAAAGTCTTCCTTCCTCTTGAATTTTATGGATTAGTTTGAGAAGGAGAGGTGACCATTTTTCTTTGAATGTTTGGTAAGATTTGCCTGTGAAGCCACCCTGTACAGGATTTGTTTGCTGGGAGTTTTTTGATTACTGCCTCAATATTATTTGTTGTTATTGATCTATTTGGGTTTTGTGCTTCTTTTTGACTCAGTTTTTGTACATTGTATGTTTCTAGGAATTTGTCCATTTCCCCCAGGTTGTCCAATTTGTTGGCATATTTGTTCAGAGTATTTTCTTAAAATCCTTTGTATTTCTATGGTATCTGTTGTTAATCTCCTCTTTCATTTCTGATTTGATTTGGGTCTTCTGTCTTTTTCTTTTGATGAGTCTGGTTAAAAGTTTGTCAATCTTTGTCTTTTCAAAGAACCACCTCTTGGTGATTGATATTTTGTTTCGTTCTTTTACACTCTTATTTATTTCTGCTCTGATCTTTATTGAAGCAAATATTATTATATCCATTTTATAGTTAAGTGAGCTAAAACACAGAGAGATTCAGTGGCTTACCCAGGAACACAGAAATAATAAGTGAGAAAAAAGAATTCAGATCTTGTTTTCCTGTGCCCAAAGCTTATGTTTTTACCCATTATGTTGTTTGTCTTAGAAATAATATTATTTCCTTTTTGATATTAAAAATATTTATTTATTAAGAACACACTTTAAACAATAACATCATGAAAAAGAAATGTTGAGGTATTGACTATCACCATAATTTTTCATTCATTAAAAGCTATCAGAATATAAAATTTAGTAGTTCAATAATTTGCTGAGAATTATTTACTAATTATCAAATTAAAAAGTAAATATAGTTGACATTTAATATTATATTAGTTTCAGGTATACAGCAAAGGGGTTAGACATTTATATAAATTACAAAGTGATGCTCCCAATAAGCCTAGTTCCCACTTGACGCCATAGCAGTGTTAATATTTCATATGAGGAATAGCAGTCCAGTTATATGGATGAGGAGTTCTCAGGTTGGCACACAGGGTAAAATGATAAAAATAACAGTATTTTTAAAGGATAATTTAAGATTCATTAAAACCCTGCAAAGTTATTATTTCAGATTTTTAGAAAATGAAAAATGTTTATTTTTTTTAATTACAGTTGACATTCAATATTATATTATTTTCCAGTATACAGTATGGTAGTTAGACCTTTACACAACTTGAGAAGTGACCTCCCTGATAATTCTAGTACCCACCTGACACCATACATAGTTATTACAATATTATTAACTATATTCCCTATGCTGTACTTTAAATCCTTGTGACTATTTTGTAACTGCTAACTTGTACTTCTTTTTTTTTTTTTTAAGATTTTATTTGTTCATTTTCAGAGGGGAAGGCGGGGAGATAGACAGAGAGAGAGAGAAACATCAATGTGCGGTTGCGGGGGGTTATGGCCTGCAACCCAGGCATGTACCCTGGCTGGGAATCGAACCTGGGACACTTTGGTTCCCAGTCCACGCCCAATCCACTGAGCTATGCCAGCCAGGGTGTACTTCTTAGTCCCTTTCTGTTTTTCACTTATACCCCCAATGTCCTTTATTGTGGCAATCATCAAAATGTTCTCTGTATCTATGAGTTTGTTTCTGCTTGTTCATTTATTTAGTTGTTAGATTTCACATAGAAGTGAAATCATATGGTATTTGTCTTTCTCTGTCTGACTTATTTCACTGAGCATAATACCCTCTGGCCAATTTATGCAGTTGCAAGTGGTAAGATTTCATTCTTTTTTATGGCCAAGTCATATTCCAGTATATAATGTACCACTTCTTCTTTATCACGTTGTCTATTGATGGGCACTTAGGTTGTTTTCAAATCTTGGCTGTTGTATATGAAATGTCCTTTTTTTGTTTTGTTATAATAGACTTTGTTTTAAAGTTTATTTTGTCTTACGTAAGTGTTGTTACCCAGCTCATTAAAATTTCCATTTATGTGAAATATCTTTTTCATCCCTTTACTTTCAGTCTGTGTGTTTCTTTCAACCTGAAGTGAGCCTCTTGTAGGCAGCATTTGTAAGGGTCTTGTGTTCTTTCAGCCAGCCTATGTCTTCTGGAGCACTAACCCATTTACATTTAACATAATTTTTGATAGATATGTAGTATTTGCCATTTTATTATTTATATTTTTAACTTTTTTCTTCTGAAAGAAGTCCTTTTCCCTTTGTGACAGCATGGATGGATCTGGAGAGCTAAGTGAAATAAGCCAGGTGGTGAAAGACAAATACCATGTGATCTCACCTATAAGTGGAGCATGATCAACAAAACAAACAAGCAAGCAAAATATAACCAGAGACATTGAAATAAAGAACAAACTGACAGTAGCCAGAGGGGAGGGGGAAGGGAGATTTAGGAGGAAAAAAAGGGTAAGGATCATCAAGGAACATGTTTAAAGGACACATAGACAAAGCCAAACGGGGGTAGGATCGAGGGTGGGGTGGGGGAAATGGTGAGGAGAAATGAAGACAACTGTACTTGAAGAACAATAAAAAAAAGATTTCTTGGAATACTGATTTGGTGGTGATGAACTCTACCTTTTTCTTACCTGGGAAGGTCTTTATCTGTCCTTTAATTATAAATGATAGCTTTGCTGGGTAGAGTAATCCTGGTTGGTGGGATTCATGCTTTTCATCATTTTGAATATTTTGTGCCAATTCCTTCCAGCCTGCAAAGTTTCTTTTGAGAAATCAGCCAACAGTCTTATTGGAGCTCCTCTGGAGGAAACTAACTCTTTTTTTCTTGTTGCTTTTAAGATTCCATCTTTGTCTTTAACTGTAGGCATTTTATTTATGATGTATTGATGTGGGTTTTTTTACAACCCACATCACTGGGTTCATTTTGTTTGGGACTCTCTGTCCTTCCTGAATTTGTGTGTCTATTTCCTGTACCAGGTTAAGGAAGTTTCCATCATTATATTTTCAAATAGGTTTTTAATCCCTTGCTCTTTCTCTTTGCCTGCAGGCACCCCTATAAAGCAAATGTTGTCACTTTTTAAAAAATCCTCACCCAAGAATATGTTTATTGATATTAGAGAGAGAGCAAGGCAGAGAAAGAGAGGGCAAAACATTGACATGAGAGAGTAACATCAATCCATTGCTTCCCATATGCCTCCCAACCAGTGACTGAACCCATAGCCTAGGTATGTACCCTTCCTGGGAATCAAACCTGAAACCTTTTGGTGTACAGGATGACGTTCCAACCAACTGAGCCACCTAGCTATGACACAAATGTTGTTTCTCTCGACATTGTCCCAGAGACCCTTCAAACTATCCTTAGTTCTTATTATTTTTTTCTTTTTGTTGTTCTGATTGGGTGTTTTCTCTACCTTGTCTTCCAAATCACTGATTTGATTCTCTGCTTCATCTAATCTTTTGTTTATTCCATCTAATGTAGTCTTCATTTTAGTTATTTTATTCTTATTTCTTTTTTGTCATTAATTTTTAATGGTCACGCTGTACTTCACAACTTAATCTTTTTATCGATGAAATTTCCCCTCATTTGTTCATTTTTATTTTTTTTATTTTTTATTGTCATTCAAGTACAGTTGCCTCCATTTTCCCCCCACTACTGCCCTACCCCACCCCAGCCATCCCCACTTCCCACCCTTAATCCTACCCTCCTTTGGTTTTGTCCATGTGTCCTTTGTAGTTGTTCCTGAAAACCCTTCTCCCCTTTCCCCCCATTATTCACCCCCACCTACCCTCTGGTTACTGTCAGTTTGTTCTTAATTTCACTGTCTCTGGTTATATTTTGCTTGCTTGTTTGTTTTGTTGATTAGGTTCCACTCATAGGTGAGATCATATGGTATTTGTCTCCTATCCTTTGTGACAGCATGGCTGGATCTAGAGAGCAGTATGCTAAGTGAAATAAGCCTAGTGGTGAAAGAAAAATACCATATGGTCTGTCCTATAAGTGTATTCTTATTTCTGACTGGTTCTTTTCTATGGTTTCTATCTCCATTTTATGTTTCCTAACTCAGTGATTTCATCTACTGTTCCCTTAAGCTAATTGAGTGTCCTTCTAAAAATTTTATTTGGTTCTTTTTATGGGGTTTTGTCCTACTCTTTCATTTTGGATGTGTTTCTTTGTTTCCTCAGTTTGTGTACCTCTGTGTATGTGTGTGTGTGTCTATGTATTAGATAGATCTACTACTTCTCCCAGTCTTGGTAGGCTGTCCTTATCTAGTGAGTGTCCTGTGGGGCCCAGTGGGTACAGACTAGTCATCTAAGGCTGGTGCTCCAGGGGTGTCTTTTGTGTGGTTTGTGCGTGCCCTCCTGTTGTAGTAGAGACTTGATTGCTGTTAGCACACTTGTGGGTGGGATTTGGCTCAGGCTGACTGGCTATGGAGATTGGTTGTGACTATAGCAGATGAGCTGTGGTGCCCAGTCTGACTCCACAGAATGGAATTCACTGTAGAAGGTCTCTGGTGCCTGCCCAGTCTGCCCTCTGGGTGTGTCCTTGTGGAGATAGTTGGGTGGTGCCCTAATGAAGCTGGCCACCTTGTGTGTTGGTTCTGGGGTCTCTTGGGAGAGGATCAGGTATAGCCCTAGTTCAGCTGCTGCCTTTGCCCAGCCCAGGGCCACCTGGTAGGAGCTACAAAGTGATCTGCTGCCTGTGCTTGGTGTGGGAGCACTTGGGAGAAGCTTTGCTGTGAAACTACACCAGTTGCCACTAGTGCCAACTGGGCCTGCTTAGCAAGAGGTACAGGGTATGCAAGGCTAACCACTGTTTGTTTGGGGTTTGTGGACTTTTGAAAGATTTTAGGAAAGTCTGCAGCTTAGTCTGAGGCTGGCAATTTGTGAGGAACGGCCTTTGAAATAGGTTTGGGCTGGTGTGTGAGTTTGGTAGGATGGATTCTTAGTGAATCTCCAGGGTGGGGGAAGTTTGATGGAGACTCAGATTTGGTGCCCAACTGCATCTGCATGGTAGGGAAGGGCTCAGCAAAGGAACAGTAATGTCTGCCTGTGTGCTCTGTGGAAGGAGGGGTGAACAAAGGAACAATGGTGCCTGCCAGCAGTTTATTTCCAGAGAAATCTACCCTTTCAACCCTTGCCCTGAAGCCAGACAATTCAGTTCCTCCCATATGTCCCTGACACTGTTGGAGCTGCTGCCCCAGCACTGGAGCTCAGAGGGAGTGAGTCCCCATAAGTCTGCATGTGGTCCCTTTAAAGAGGAACTTCCTGGGACTCCAGAAGCCTCCATTTCACTCAGCCTCAATCCCCGCTGGTTTTTACAGCCAGAAGTTATGTGGACTTCTCTTCCTGGTACTGGTGGTCCAGGCTGGGGAGCCCAGTTTGGGGCTGGGACCCCTTGCTCCTCAACGGGAACCTCTACACTCAAGATATCCCTCCTAGTTTTTAACCATCACACGTGGGTGTGGGGCCAACCCTTTCTACTTCTCCACCCCTTCTTCCATTCTCAATGTGGCTTCTTGTTTATATTTGTTGTTATAGGACTTCTGTTCAGCTAGATTTCAGCTGGTTCTCCAAGGTGGTTCTTCTATAATTACAAGGTGGTTCTTGTAATTTTGTTGTGGTGAGGATAGTGTTTGCCTGCTCTGCCATTTTGACTGGAAGTCCAAACTTATTTTTACAAATATTAAAATAGTAGTTCTGCGCATGCCTGGTGATTTTTTTAGTCATGAAGGCACATTTATTCAATTTAAAGTGTTATTCTCTATGAAGAATAAGCCCTTTCTACTTTTTTAAAAATATATTTTATTGATTATGCTATTACAGTCATCCCATTTCCCCCCTTCTCTCCCCTCCACCCTGTACCCCCTCTCCCACCCACGTTTCCCCCCCTTTAGTTCATGTCCATGTGTCATACTTATGAGTTCTTTAGCTTCTACATTTCCCGTACTATTCTTGCCCTCCCCCTATCTATTTTCAACCTACATTCTATGCTACTTATTCTCTATACCTTTTCCCCCTCTCTCCTCCCCCCCCCCACTGCTAGCCCTCCATGTGCCCTCCATTTCTGTGGTTCTGTTCCTGTTCTAGTTGTTTACTTAGTTTCTTTTGGTTTTGCTTTAGGTGTGATTGTTAATAATTGTGAGTTTGCTGTCCTTTTACTATACATGTCTTTTCTTTATCTTCTTTTCTTAGATAAGTCCCTTTAGCATTTCATAAAATAAGGGCTTGGTGATGATGAACTCCTTGAACTTGACCTTATCTGAGAAGCACTTTATCTGCCCTTCCATTCTAAATGAGAGCTTTGCTGGGTAGAGCAATCTGAGATGTAGGCCCTTGTCTTTCATGACTTGGAATATTTCTTTCCAGCCCCTTCTTGCCTGTAAGGTCTCTTTGAAGAAATCAGCTGACAGTCTGATGGGAACTCCTTTGTAGGTGACTGTCCCCTTATCTCTTGCTGCTTCTAGGATTCTCTCCTTCGTTTTTACCTTGGCTAATGTAATAATGATGTGCCTTGGTGTGTTTCTTCTTGGGTCCAGCTTCTTTGGGGCTCTCTGAGCTTCTTGGATTTCTTGGAAGACTGTTCCCTTTGCCAGATTGGGGAAGTTCTCCTTTATTATTTGTTCAAATACGTGCTCAATTTGTTGCTTTTCCCCTTCCCATTCTGGTACCCCTGTAATTTGGATGTTGGAATGTTTAAAGGTGTCCTGGATGCTCTTAAGCTTTTCCTCGATTTTTTGAATTCTTATTTCATCATGCTTTTCTGCTTGGTTGATTCTATCTTCCTTCTGGTCCACTGTATTGTTTTGAGACTCAGATTTCTTCCTTTCACTATTGGCTCTCCTCCGCGTATCTTCCTGCATCTCTTTTATGGTAACCTGCATCCTTTCATCTAAATTGCGCCCAAAATCAAGCAATTCCATGAGCTTTCTGATCACCAGTGTTTTGAACTGTGCATCTGATAGATTGGCTATTTCTTGGTCGCTCAAAAGGATGAGTCCTGGGGGACTGATCTGTTCTGTTGGAAACATGTCTTATGTCTTTCCCTGTCTTTCCTTTTTTTTTTTTTTTTTCGGTCTGGTCGCTCTTCTTACGATGGGGGGTGAAGCCTTAGGTGTTCACCGGGGCTGGGCACCCCAGTCACTAGATTGTGACGTTATATGTGGGGGCGGGGGCGGGGGCGGGGGCGGTGGCGGGAGGGAACAATGGCGGTAGTTCAGTTCTCCTGGGCTCAGACCCTTCTCTGGGATCCTGGGCTGTGAGCTCTGCCCTGGTCCACAATCGCTGCCTCACTCGGTCCGCCAGCCGCAGCTTGCGTACTCAGGGATCACCTTGCGTTCTTGTGCCCTGGATGGCTGTCGTGCTGATTTCGCGCCAAATTTTCCCCGACCTCCGCACGCCGCTGACCCCCGCCAGCCCCGCGCCCGCCCGGCTCGTCGTCTCCTACAGTCTGGATGTACAGGTCTACTTCAACTTCTTGGCTGTCCGACTTCCATTCAGATAAATCCTCTATGAATTCTGAGTGTTATTCTATCTGTAAATTATTGTTGTTCTAATCTTGGTTGTGCGAGGAGGTACGGCGCATCCACCTATTCCTCCATCTTGCCGGAAGTTCCCTCTACTTTTTGAAGTTAAAATTTCCTTTCTTTTATGCAGGCAAACATGCCTGGTAATTTTTGATAGCATATCTGATGTTGTGAATTTTATTCTGCTGTGTACAGTATATTTTTCTGTATGAAATATTCTTGAGCTTTTCTCTGGGATAATCTATCTGGAGACAGTTTGATCCTTTCAAGTCTTGCTTTTAAGCTTTGTCAGGTGGGGCCAGGGCAGCATTTGACCAAGGGCTTATTTTTTCCCACTCCTGAGGCAAAACTCTTCAGATTATTCTACCAGTGCCCTGTAAATTATGAGGTTTTTCACTCTGGTTAATGATAACAAGCACTATTCCCTGCTCTTAAGGTTCCATAAATGCTTTCAGGTGGTTTTTTGCCCAGCCTCCAGTAGTTTACTCATGCATCTATGTGCCGAAGACTTGAGGAGTCACAGTGGTTATCAGGAGTTCTCTCTCTGTGCAGGTCTCTCCTCTGGTATTCTGAACTGAAAACTCTAGCCACACTGACCTCCCGAGATCTACAACTCTGTCCTTTCAACTCAGGGACACCTTGCCAGATTCTTCCTAGGCTTCTTCTCCTAAAACTTCACTCTGAAAACTTTCTCAAGAAGTAGTCTGGGCAACGGTAAGCTCGCCTCCTTTATTTCCTATTATTTCTCATGAATCATATCCTTTATTACCTGATACCAGGTATCTTGAAAACTGTTGTTTCCTGTACTTTATCCAGTTTTTTTCATTGTTTCAGGCAAAAGAGTAAATTTGGTCCCTGTTACTTTATGTTGGCCAGAAATGGAAGTCCATTGTGGGTCATTTGATTCAGTTCCACTTTGTCTTTTTCCACTTCAGTTCATCAGTTCTACAAAGCATTATTAAATTATCTGTTGGGTACTTGGCATTTAGCTAAAGACTGGAAGGGCTTTGGAACTGTCCTTGTGTGTGGATGGATACCGGCCAGCAGTATCCATCTTGGCTGCAGATGTTCGTCAAAACATGCTAAAAACATACACAGAGACAACCAGGTCCTGTGGGGGAATAGGAGCAGCAGGGCCACTCCTCACATGGGGAACGTGCCGCTTGGCCACCCTGGTGGGGAGAGCACCCCGTTCCCCCTCTGGAGAGGCTTTTTATTGGTTTCCTTTGGATAAGAATTCAGGTAAAAGCTCATTACTCATTGCTAGGAAGTAAGGATCAAACAATAGAGAACATGGAAGTCTGAGGGCCTATTTTGAGTCAGGGTCAAAGAGCTGTAAAACTTTAAAGGACAAACTTACTTCTTCCTTGGACCCTTCTCATTCAACTGAGAGCATTCCAAACAAAGAAGGTTTCACAGGATTTTACATATTCTTTCTTAGGCCTGATCACCCGGGGAACCCGCCCTTTTCAGCACAGAGCTGTACCACCCTGTCATTGTTTCAGGCTTAGGTGGAGCAAGGGAACTAAGGCAACCAAGAGATAAGGAGATTTTCTCCCAGAGGATGAGGACTCAGGCTATGTCAAAGCCGAGGAGTGAGGGTCCATCACCCTTTTTTGCTGTAACCCCCAAAGTCCTTTCTTGGGGGCCTCCCACATGATCGTGCCTGTCTTAAGTCATTCCCCCCTTGGGGAATCTTACCCATCATTGGCTAACCAACCAAGCTTTGGGGTTCCGTTATGAATGAAGCAGCAGAAGCAGTGCTTCTGCCAGGGAGATAAGCTTTTGTCTCCCTGCTGGCTTATGGTCCCAAGGGCATTCCCTTAGCCTTAGCCTAGGTGGGGGTTACAGCTTCTGATACCAGGCAGGGCGGTTCCCAACACTTGTGTTATCACTATCTTAAAATATTGGGTCTCTCAAACAGAGGGTTGCAAGAATAGGTAGGCCCTGATCTTAGAGCAGTGTTTCTCAAAGTGTATTGGGCAGACTACTTTCAACAGTCTCTGGGGGTGCTTGTTGAAGATGCAGATTCATGGATCCTCTGCTATACCCACTGAATAAATCTCTGGGGTGACAGGTATTGGATATACTGCAACCCGTCCTCATGCTCAATTCTAAACAAAGGGTCTGGAGGAGGGAACGATTAAGAAAGTAATACTGCTACTGTATAGCACTTTACAGTTTAGAAAGGATTTTAATAGACTTCACATTTAATATTCACAACTCTGTAGATCTTATTAACATTTTAGAGACAAGAAGCTAGGGCCTGGACTCTATTAAGTAGCTTGCCAAAAGTTTACACAAGACGGGGAAGAGCTGATTCTAAAACTCAGGTCTTTCTCAAGCTAGTCCCCATTTTGCTGTGCACTGTGCTTCTCTTATGAAGACATAGGATTATCATCAAGAGTTGTTATTCTTGGATTGAGCGTGGGCTGTGAACCAAAGTGTCGCAGGTTCGATTCCCAGTCAGAGCACATGCCTGGGTTGCAGGCCATGACCCCCAGCAACTGCACATTGATGTTTCTCTCCCTCTCTCTATCTCTTTCCCTTCCCTCTCTAAAAATAAATAAGTAAAATCTTAAAAAAAAAAGTTGTTATTCTTTTATGCAGCTTGCTTTTTTAGAAGAGTTACTAGGTTATATTTTGTATCAGGATTAAGATAAGCTCTGAGTGACAGAAAATGTAAAATAGCAGTACATAAGATAAACGTATATTATCCACACATAAAAGTACAGGACTGATATGATGCTTCATGGTGGCAGGAACCGAGGATCTTTGTATGTTGTTCCTCTGCCGTGCATGACCAAGGTCTCACAGTCCAAGGTAGAGCTGATATTCTAGATGGCTTAGTAGAGGAAGGGATGAAGAAATCTTAGCAACTTTCAAATATATATATGCTGTACGGTTAATTATTGTCAGCATGCTGTACATTACATCCCCGGGACATATTTATTTTATAACTAGAAGTTTGACCCTTTTGACCACCTTCACCATTTTACACCCTATGCTTTCCCCTGGGCTCTGTTCTCCACCAATCTATTCTCTGTTTCTGTGAATCTTGTTTCTCAGGTTTCACATGTAAGTTAAGACTATCTAGTATTTGGTTTTCTCTTTCTATTTTACTTAACATAGTGCCCTCAAGGTTCGTACATGTTGTTGATGTTGAATTGTATGTGTTCTTTATATATTTTGGATTATCAACCCCTTATTAGATATATCATATGGAAATATCTTCTCCCATTCAGTAGGTTGTCTATAAATTCTTGGCAAAACATTCCCATATTGCCTGCACTAGAGTTGACAACTCCCGCCATCCCACCCTTAGTATGCCACTAATTATATTTATTGTTAATTGTCCGTAGCATTGTCCTCCATCCCATCCCACATTAGCTCCATAAGGGCAGCTAATGTTTTGTTCAATGATGTATCTAGAAAAATGCTTGGGCATCTAGTAGGTGCTCAGTAGATATTTTTTGAATGAACAAATGAATGAATTAAGCTCAAGGTCAGGGACTTTCCTTACTGTTTTTTTCTTCCCAAACATTTACAACAGATCAGTATAAAATGGGTACTTTGTTAATGTTAACTGACTAACTTAAATGTTTGGTATATGGTCTCTTTTCTTGGGACTCCTGCATAATTTATTTTATTTTATTTTATTTTTTATTATATTTTATTGATTATGCCATTACAGTTGTCCCAATTTTCTCTCTATGCCCTCCTTTACTCAGCACCTGCCAGTCCCTCAGACAGTCCCCATACTATTGTTCATGTTCACGGGTCAGGCATATAAGTTCTTTAACTACTCCCTTTCCTATACTGTACTTATATTCCTGTGGCTATTTTGTAAGTACTTACTTGTACTTTTTAATCCCCTCACCTCTTCACCCATTCCCCCTATATACCACCCTCCCATCTGGCAATCATCAAAAAATGATCTCTGTATCCATGATACTGTCTCTGTTCTTGTTTGCTTAGTTTGTTTTTTAAGTTCAGTTGTTGGTGGATATGTATTTATTGCCATTTTATTGTTCATAGTTTTAATGTTCTTTTTATTAAATAAGTCCCTTTAACATGTCATATAATAATGGTTTGGTGATGATGAACTCCTTTAGTTTTTTCTTGTCTGGGAAGCTCTTTATTTGCCCTTCAATTCTAAATGATAGCTTTCCTCGGTAGAGCAATCTTGGCTATAGGTCCCTGCTTTTCATGACTTTGAATATTTCTTGCCAGTCCCTTCTTGTCTGAAGTTTCTTTTAAGGAATCAGCTGCCAGTCTTATGGGAACTCCCCTGGAGGTAACTAACTGCTTTTCTCTTGCTGCTTTAGGGTTCTTACTTTATCTTTAACCTTTGGAATTTTAATTATGATGTGTCTTGGAGTGGACCTCTTGGTATCCATCTTTTTGGGACTCTCCACACTTACTGGACTTGAATGTGTATTTCCTTCACCAAATTAGGGAAGTTTTCTTACAATTTTTTTTTTTCAGAAGGATTTCCAATTTCTTGCTTAGACTTCCCCTTTTGGCACCCCTATGATACAACACTTGAAGTGTCCAGTGGCTGATTACACTAGCTTCATTCTTTTGGATTTCTTTTTTTCTTCTTGTTGTTCTGTTGTTGTTGTTTTCTTCCTTTTGTTCCAGATCATTGATTCGATTCTTGGCTTCATCCACTCTACTGTTGGTTCCCTGTAAATTGCCCTTTATTTCAATTAGTGTATCCTTTGTTTCTGACTAGATATTTTTTATGTTGTTGAGGTTCTCACTAAGTTCCTTGAGCATCCTTGTAATCAGTGTTTTGAACTCTGCATCTGATAGATTGCTTATCTCCATTTTGTTTAGTTCTTTTCCTAGAGTTTTGATCTGTTCTTTCATTTGGGCCATGTTTCTTTGTGTCCTCATTTTGGCAGCCTCCCTGTGTTTGTATGTATTAGGTACAGCTGCTGTGATTCCCTGTCTTGGTAGAATGACCTACTTTAGTTGGTGTCCCATAGGGTCCAAGTTGGCACAGCCTTCACTATTACCCAAGCTGGGTACTTGAGGTATACCCTTTGTGTGTGTTGAGTGCAACTTCCTCTTGTAGTTGAGCCTTAATTGCAGTTGGCAACTTAACGGGAGGGATTTACCCAGGCCAGTCTGGTGCAAGGATGGGCTCTAACCACTGACCACCCACTTCCACCCTCCGTGGAGGATCAGCTGTGCCAGAGCAGGGTGGTCATGCTCTGATATGGTCTGTAGCTGTCCACTGGATGTGCAGGCTCTGGAGTTTCCCAGGTGGTGCAGGCCAAGGTCAACCCCTACCTGTGTTCTGCCCATGGCCACCCTGCCTGAGCTATCAATCTGAGATGGCTGATACTTGTGCTGGGCTTGGCAATTCCCAGGTGAAGCCAAGCTGTGAATCTAGACTGGCTGCTGCTAGTGCTAGGCCTGGGGCCACTTAGCAAGAGGTATGGTGTCTGGGGACTCACTGAGGCTGGCTGTACCTTATTTGAAAGGACTTAGGAAGTTGTGAAGCTTGAACCAAGACCATCCATTTATATGGAAAAGCCACTGTTAACAGCTTGGATGTGCTCATTAAGTTGGTTGGGATTGAGTCCCAGTGGATCTCCAGAGCAGAGCAAACAGTGTTAGCTAGGCTGATGGGTCTTATATGTGCACCTGCCTGCTGACTCTGTGGCTCTGTGAGGGAAGGATTCAGAGAAGAGACAATGGCCCCTGCCCACCTTTGCGTCTGAGAGAAAGCTGTCTCCCAGCTCTTGCCTTGATGCCAGACACTTCAGTTGGTCCCCACATGCCACTGGTGTCTTTCAAGCTCTACCTCAGAGGGAATGAGTTTGAGTAAGACCATGTGTGGGTTCTTTAAGAGGAACTACTTGGGACTCCAGAAGGTTTTTCCACAGACTCAATCCCTGCTGGTATTTGCAGCCTGAAGTTATGGGGATTTATCACCTAGGCACTGGAACTCTGGCCTGGGGGGCTTAGTGTGGGGCTGGGATTTCTCACTCCTGAGATATCCCTCCTGAATTTTTATACACTATATGTGGATGTGGGATCAGCCTTTTTCATGTTTTTGCCCCTGGATGGATGTGGTTTCTTTAGTTCCGTAGTCGTGAGACTTCCATTCAATTTGATTCCTGACAGTTCTGAATGATAGTTGTTCTATAGTTTAGTTGTAATTTGATATGGTTTCACGAGGAGGTGAGCCTCGTTTACCTCTGCCACCACCTTGACCAGAAGTGCTTAACGAATTTTGGAATCAGCTTACTAAGTTCTAGAAAAGAATTTTGGATTTGGTTATTGCTGCTGTAACAAATTGCCACAAACTTAGTGACTTCAAATAACCCAAACTTATTAGCTTACAGTTCTAGAGGTCAAAATTCTGAAATAGATCTTGTGAAGCTAAAATCAAGGTGTTAGCAGGGCTGCATCTCTTCTGGAGGCTCTATGGGAGAATCTGTTTCTTGCCTATTCCAGCCTCTAGAGGCTGCCTGACTTCCTTGTCTTGTACCATCCTTTTATCTTAAAAGCTGGCGGTCAAATTTCCTTTTCTGATTCTGGCTCTTCTGCTGTCTTCTTTCCTTGCTTAGTCTGACCCTTGTGATTAGATTGGGCCCACCTAGATAACCCAGGATACGCTCCTTTTTTTAAGATCCTTAACTTACTCACATATGCAAGGTCCCCTTTGCCACGTAAAGTAACATATTCACAGGTTCCTGGTATTAGCACATGGACATGTTTGGGGAACCATTATTCTGCCTACTTCAGCATCTTCACAATGTTAAATCTGCCTATCCATGAACAAAGTATGAGTATATATCTCCATATATTTATGTGTTCTTAAATTTCTGTCACTTTTCAGTGTACAGATCTTTAACTTTGTCATGTTTATCCCTATGCATTTCATATTTTGATGCTTTTGTAAATTTTGATGTTTTTAAAATTTGAAATGCCAGCTCTTTGTTAATTTGTATTAATTTAGTTTTCATTTATTGATCTTCTATCCTGCAACCTTTCTAAAATCCATTTATTAGTTCTAGGAAAACCAATCGGATTTCCTACATAAATAATCATGTCTGTGAATTAAGACAGTTTTACTTCTTCCTTCCCAATCTGGGTGCTTTTTATTTATTCATTTTTCTTACCTGATTACAATGGTTAGAACCTCCAGTACTGTGTTAATAGAACTGATGAAAGTGTAAATCCTTGTTTCATTCCTTATCTTAGAGAGAAAGCTTGACTTTCCACTATTCAGTATGATGCTAACTGTAGGTTTTTCATAGATCTCCTTCATTGGCTTGAGGAGTTCCTTTTATTCCTGGTTTGCTGAGTTTTAAATTAGGAATGAATGTTAAATTTTGTCCAGTGCTTTTGTATATTCTGTTATCTACTGAGATGATCATCTGGTTTTCCATTTACAGTTTGTTGACATGGTGAATTACATTCAGTTCAACATACTTCCTAATCTTCCTTTTAATTTCTTATTTATCCATGGGTTATTTAGAAGTGTATTTTTTAATTTCAAAATATTTGGGAATTTTTTTTTCAGAGAACTTACTGTTACTGATTTCTAATTTAATTTATGCTCAGAAAATATACTTTCAAATTTACTGAGACTTGTTTTAAGGCCCAGAATTTTGTCTGACTTGGTAGGTGTTGTGTATATAATTGAGAAAAATGTGTATTTTTCTGGTATTGGGTGGAGTGTTCTATAAAATGTCAGTCAGGTCATGTACTTGTTCTATCAATTATTGAAAGAAGGGTATTGAAATCTCTGACTGTAATTGTAGATATGTCTGTTTCTCCTTACAGTTCTATTAATTATTGCTTCATGTATTTTTAAGCTGTGTTATTTGGGATACAAATGTTTAGAATCATTATATTTCTTAATTAATTGACTCATGAAGTAACCTTCTTTATACATTTTGATATTTCTATCTAATATCAGTATAGCTATTCCCATCTTTCTTTTGACCAGTGTTAGCATGGTATATATTTTCCTCACTCTTGTTTTTTACCTGCTTTTATATTGCATGTTTTTGTATTTAAAGTCATTTCTTGTAAGCAGCATGTGGTTGTGTCTTATCTTTTTATCCTATCTGGCACTAGGATGAAAAAATAAACTACAACTAACTACACTATATGCTGCCTACAAGAAATGCACTTTAAGTCATCTGCCTTTAAGGTGATCATCAATAGGGTTGGATATGAGTCTGTAATCTTGCCTTTTGTTTTGTATTTGTCCTATATGTTCTTTGCTCTGCCTTTTTGGGATTGAATATTGTTTATAATCCCGTTTACCATTTATCCTTTATAAAAGATATAAGCCTGTCTGCCCAGACAGACTTTATATTAACAAAAGTGACAAGATGGAGAAAAATATCTATGAAGAAAAGCAAAGCTGGAGAAGGCAATCGGAGTGATCTGATTTGGGTAACTGGGGAAGTTGGTGGGAGTTTTCAGCAGGATGGTCAGGAAAGGTGTTCCCTGAAAATAAGGCACTTAAAAAAATACCTGAAGAAGACAGAGCAAGTCACGTATATATAGAAAAGAATTTCAGATAGAAGAACAATTGTAAAAGGCCCATGAATGGGCCTAACGAGTTTAAGAAGCAGTGAGGAGGACAGTATAACTGAAGCAGAGAGGCAGTAGAGGGCTAGATTTTGGAACAGTTTGCATGAGTCTCTGAATGAGATGAAAAGCTGCTACAGGGCTGTGAGTTGGAAATGATATGATCTGTCTTAGGTTTTAAAAGGATTACTCTGGCTACTGCATTGAAAATAAAATATGTTGAAGAAAGGGAGCAAGAACAGAAATGGGAAGTCCAGTTGGGAGGTTGTTATAATAATCTAATTAGAGATGATGATAACTCAGACCAGACCTGTGAGAAGTGGTTAGATTCTGAATATTTTGAATGTTGACATAAAGGATTTTCTGATGGATTACATATGGGTATGAGAAAAGGAGAGGATTCAAGAAATATTTCCACAGTTTTGGCCTAAGAAAATGGGAGAATAGAATTATATTCTGAGACGTGGAAAACTGTGGGAGTCAAATACCTATAACAGCCTTGCATGTGTGGTAGGTAGGTGCCTTGTGTTGGGAAAGGCAGTTGTGCATGCAGCTTTTCAACCCCTCTGGGCTGTGTAAGAATGGGCCTTGGACCTGGAATGCTTTCTTTTCAAGAGATACAGTCCTCACAGCTTGTGCTCCTTTGTTCTGCATGACCATCATGTATTACTTGACCAACTGCACTGCTCTATCTATCCGCTGAGGGGTGTGGGTCCTTTTCCTATAACCTGATGGGTAATGCAGGCCAAGTGCTCTGCATGACTGCTGAGAGAGACCTCCTGGCTACTGGGGAACCGGTGTCACTACTGATGCTTACCTTGCTGTATTTTCTCCATGTGAGCCAAGTGTTCTTCCACCAGTGCTTGACTATGTTGTCTTCCATGGTAACTCCAGTACCAAGATGCAGTGGGCAGAAGTGTTTGGACTTCTACACCTGGAGACAGGCAACAGATGCCACTTGCTAGACACTTTGTAAATATTAAATGGATGAACAAATAAATAAATGAATGGGATGGTTTTGACCTCGAGTTAGGGGTTGTTAATTTTGAGATGACTGTTACACTTTCAAGTGGAGATATTGAGTGGGCAATTAAATGTAAGAATTTGGAGGGCAGGGAGAAGTCTGCTGGGACTCTCCTGGAAGTACTTTTGCATCGCTTGAAAAAAATTATAAAATAATTAAGAAGACTTGGCATCTCCATAATGAGTGTCTCCACCCCACAAGACACATATATAAGAATATTCATAACTGAGTTGTTAGTGCTAGACCTAAACTGGAAAACAATATTCATCAACAAAAGGATGAAAAAAATAAATTGTAGGATAGTCACAAAATGGTATTCTACAGTAATGAAAATGAGTGAACTCAGAGTATTTGCAACAACATTGATGAAGTCAGACATAAACGAATTCTTTCGGTATGATTCCATTCATGTAAATAAAACTAAACAACAGTGTTAGAAGTCAGGGTGTGAAGTTGTCTTAGGAGGAATGGGAGCAGGTAGTGATTGGGGTACTTTCTGGAAGGCTGGTTATAATCTGATTTTTCACCTCTCATATTTTTCCTGGGTGGTGGTTATGTGTTTGCTTTATTATAACTCATTGAGCTGTACTTTTAAGTCTTGGACACTTTCGGATACATGTTACAATTCTCAAAGAAAAGTTAGACTGTCATGTTAAAATAATGCCTTCCAAAGAATTTGTTGATCATACTCTATTTAGTTCCTAGATATCTATCCTTGTGGTTTTATGTGGTCATGAAACGTGTAAGATAATCCATTTAAACTACAGTGTTGTACAAATAACTGAATTTCTGATCCTGGGAAAGAGGCAGAATAACAACCACAATAGGAAATAGTGCAGGGCTTAGCATAACCCACCCTCTGGACATCTAGAATGTTATTTGATTTTTAAGTTTGGAATTTAAAGTGAATTAGAGAAAACTGAGTTGGTCTTGAGATGAAATATGGCATTAAAACTCCAAACCCCGGCCCTGGCTGGCGTAGCTCAGTGGATTGAGCGTGGACTGGGAACCAAAGTGTTCCAGGTTTGATTCCCAGCCAGGGCACATGCCTGGGTTGCAGGCTATAACCCCCAGCAACCGCATATTGATGTTTCTGTCTCTCTCTCTATCTCCCTCCCTTCCCTCTCTAAAAATAAATAAAATTAAAAACAAACAAACAAACAAAAAAACTCCAAACCCCACATGTGAAACTATAAGATAGAACATTATTTATCACTAGAATATAGTAACCTTATAAAAATGTACTTGAGTTAGTGTGTTAATTATTTTGAGCTTGAGCATTGAGGTGAGTCAATAATTTCTTATTATTTATACAGTGATGTTTATTAATGATATTAAAGCCACCTATGCAGTGTAGTTTACTTAAGGCCCAAATTGCTCTCTTATATATCTGTCATCATGTCCTCCTTGACATTTTTATTTAATTGCCTCAACTCCACTACAACTATAGATCAAATCTAACAAGGTAAAATATAATGGGGATAAATGCAAGGTCTTACATTTAAGTTCACGTGAAGGAAGTGCAAGTGTGATTTGCCAACACAGATGATGAAATTTCAGAAGGTTTGATTGATCTAAGATCACTTTTGAATAGGACCGCTCCCTCAAAAGCTTAATGTGATTATTGGTTGTGTTATTGCAAGTGATGGGAGATAATTAGAATACACTAAGTGTGTTATGTTCAGTTTGGGGCACCATATTTTAAGAGCGACATTGAAAACTTAAAGCACATATAAAGGAAAGACCCTGGTTTTGAGGAGTTATGAAGTATGGATTGTGTGGCTGGAGAAACCAGGACTCTGAAGTCTCATAGCACCCCTGTATGGTGTTGTCCTCATTTTACAGATAGGAAATTGAGGCTCAAAGATAACTGATTATTTATTAAAACATAACTGAAAAGTGGTTGGTCCAGGCTCCTCATCTCTAGCTTCTCGATCTAGTATTCTTCTTATTTCAAAATATTAGTTTAAGTTACATTTTTAAGAAACCTGGAGATTGGCCGCTATATAAGGATAAACTTGAAACTCTGAGGAAATGATTCCAGGTTATAAAGGAGGAAAAGGAACATTCAGGGTAGGGAGATCAAAGGTAGTTTGGTTATCAGTATTATAAGTTTCTTAGTATTACAGAAATGTATTGTCTTAAACATACTTTTCTCTCTTTTTTAAGGTTTTTGACTCCAATGAAGAATCTGGGTATCTCATTCTCACCATAGTTATATCAGGTCATTTCTTCATTTCCCAAGGACAAACACTTCTGGTAGGTTTTATGCGTATAGTTTAATATTGAAAATATTTTTTATCTTCATAGCTTTATGTTAATTTTTATCTCTTCAACTTTCTTCAGTCTCACTGTAATCCCTCAGGTTCAACAAGTAAGCATTTATTGAATGTTCTATAACAGTGGGAAATAAAAAACATCCTGAATATTGCCTGCCCTAAAGGGGATTAGGGTTTTGTTGGGAGTCAAAGTGGATCAAAGGATTGAGATTAACCAGTATTATAAAGGAATCTTAATTGGGAGATTGGGTTGAAAACAGGCTAGATATGTAGAGAAATGTGTGGAGGGTTTTCCAGGTAATGTAAAGAACATAAAGAGGTATAGATCAAAAGAAATATATAAAAGAAAACTGGAAGCATGCTATTATTACTTGGCATATACCTCTATAAAGCTAATTTTATAAACATGCATTTGTTCTTTACACACACATTGTGGGAAATTTTTGGAATGAAGAAATACATCAAGAAGAAAATAAGATTTTGGGGTGGGGGGCAAGATGGTGGTAGAGTAGGAGGATTTGTCTCACACTGCCTCCCAGCACCAAACTGAAAATAAAAACAAAGAGAGGAACATACACCCAAAATAAACAACTGAAGATGATCTGAAGAGGAGACACTTAACTAAGGTTTGGCAGAAATCACCTTGAGACGAGTAGAAAGAGCAGGGACGCAAAAGGGGCCAGCACCATTGTCATGGGCAGTGGGCCTAGGTTGTGGTTGGGCTGTGGGAGCTTCCCTGAGAAAAGTAAAGCCTGGACCCCAGACTGGGCCCCCAAGCACAGAGTGCCAGTGCTGGGATCACCTGCCCACGCAGCATCCAGTGGTGAAAGGCTGTGGGGGTTTTGCTGGCCTCGGAGAGACAGCTCACTGGAGACAGAGTCCACTGGAGACAATGCCACTTTCTTTTTTTTTTCTTCCTTTCTTTTGTTCTAAGGGGCCAAAGTACAGGTTTCACATTTGTAGCCACTCATCTTGGGCTTGGGTGAAGGAGGGGCAGCATGGTCTGGAGTCGTGTGAGGGAAGTCTGAAGTGGGAGGCTTAGCGGGGGATATGAGGGGAATGGCTACTGGGTTTCTGGTACTAGGACATACCTCCATAGCGCAGCAGCCATTTTTCTTTAGAAGAGCAAGCTGCTCCCAGGGGAAAAACAATTACTCCACCCTGTGGGAAACTGCTCACTTCACCCTCTGGAATCTTCCTAGCCCCATCCTCTGGAATCCCTCTCACCCTACCCTCTGAAATCCTGCTCACCCCACCCTGGTTGCCGGGGTCTCCCCTCCCTTTCCCTCCCCTCCTCTCCCCCATCCCTTAACCTGCATCTTATCTGCAGCTGAGGAGATAGCAACACAGGCAGACCGAGGGGTATTAGAGACTGGCTTTAGCACACGGCTGTTCCACCCATCTTCCCAGGAACCAAACTGGCACTTTTCCCTCATGGGAGAGCCTTGGAACACCCTCCCAGTTTCCAGCGGGCCCAGACTCAGGACCCTGGAGGCCCCACTTGCTTTCCTACTTTCCTACCAGGGGCTTCACCCTGCTGGGTTCAGGGAAATAATCTGGGACAGACTCAGACATAAAGTGTGGGGACAGAAAACTGTACTTGAACAACAATTAAAATTAAAAAAAAAAAAAAAAAAGCATGGGGACAGGGAACACACCCACCGTTCCCTGAGGTCTGAACAGCACCTGCCATGGGAGATCCAGGAGTCCCATCCTCCTGATTCTGCCAGAGGTCCTCTCAGAAACAGATGGGTCAGTGACTAGACTAAGACTCATGGCAGGACTACAGGCAGAGGTATGTGGAAGTGGATACTACAGTGCCTTTAGTCATTGGTTGATCTGCCCCAGGGTCCTGTGCTGATAAAAAGCTGGCCTTGCAGGGAAGCAAGGCCCATCCTGAATGCAGCCAGACCCTGAGGAAACAGCCACAAACTGTGGATTACCTGTGGCTTCAAACAAGGCTCCCTAGAGTAGAAGTGGACAGCATCTGACATTGGCTTATACCAGCTTTAGACAACATCAGAATCATATCCAGAGAGTGAACCCTGCAAACAAGGACTAGGCTTTGCTGAGATGAATTCCAGTTTATCTTTCTCATTATTTTTTTGTTATTTTTTTCTTTTGCATCGCTTTTAATCATTTTTCCTTTTTTCTTCAATTTATTTTTTATTTTTCTCTATCTTTCCTTTCAAATCTCATATTGTACTCTTCCCTTACGTCATTTTGCCTTCTTCCTTCCTTTTCTTATTTTTAAAATTGTATTTGCCCCTTTCTTAGCCCTTTTGTGGTGATTCTCTGTTTTTATTCCTTACTATTAATTGTTTCTCATCTTTCTATCCTCATAATCATTTTTCTTTCCTTTGGTCTTTGCATGTTCCTTTTTCTTATAATATTCTATTTTTCTTCCCACTTTTATTATTCTCTACTCTTTTGTTGTTGATTTTGCTGTTGTTGGAGGGCTTTGCTTGTGTGGGTTTTGTTTTGTGTTGTTTTGTTTTCCGTCAGTACCTGTACAACAGCATACAAGAGGCACATGGGGCTGAGCCTCTCAGTCACAGCTGGAGGGGAGAACACACCAATGAAGGGGCCAACAGAAATCCAGACCCAAATACAACAGGAGAGCCCACATAAATGACATAAGGAGCATTCCTAGAGCATCCAGCTCAGGAGCTAAAGGAGACTGCATCACTGAGTTCCATAGGAGTCCTAACACATAAGGCTACTCCACAAGACAGAGAGTTAAAGCAGTTCAATCCAATACATAGAAACAAACACAAAGGGCCAGCTAAAATGGGAAGACAAAGAAACAACCTCCAAAAGAAAGAAAAGGAGAAATCCCCAGAAAAAGAGCTAAATGAAATTGAGGCAGCAATTTATCAGACATTGAGTTCAAAGTAATCATTATGAGGATGCTCAAGGAACTAAGTAGGAACTACATTAACATGAAAAAGGACATATAAACCATGAATAAGAACCATTTGGAAATGAAGGGTATAATAACTGAAAAGAATATGCTGAAAGGAATTAAAAGCAGGCTAGATGAAACAGAGGATCAAATCAGTGATTTGAAAGACAAGGTAGGAAAAACACCCAGTCAGAGCAACAAAAAGAAAAAAGACTTAAAAAGAATAAGTATGGTTTAAGGGAACTTTGGGACAACATGCTACTTAACAATATCCACATTATAGGACTACCAGAAGGCAAAGAAAGTGAGCAAAGGATAGAAAACCTGTTTGAAGAAATAATGACGGAAAGCTTCCCTAACCTGGTGAAGAAAAAAGTCACACAAATTCAAGAAGCACAGAGTCCCAATCAAGATGAACCCAAAGAGACCTACATAAAGACACATCATAATTTAAATAGCAAAGTTTAAAGCCAGAGAATTTTAAAGACAGCAAGAGAGAAACAGTTACCTACAAGGAAGCTCCAATAAGACTATCAGCTGATTTCTCAACAGAAACACTTCAGCCAGAAGGGACGGGCATGAAGTATTCAAAGAAATTAAAAGCAAGGATCTTCAACCAAGAATACTCAATCCAGCAAAGTTATCATTTAAAATTGAAGGACAAATAAAGAGCTTCCTAGACAAAAAAAGGTAAAGGAATACAATGCCACCAGACCAGCATTGCAAGGGATGTTAAAGGAACTTTTAAGAAGATGAAGTAATAGAAAGGAACATAGATATAAAGGAACAAAATGGCTATGAGCAAGCACCTGTCAATAACCTTGAATGTGAATGGATTAAATGCTCCAATCAAAACACATAGGGTGGCTGAATGTATAAGAAAATATGACCCATATATATGCAGTCTACAAGAGACCCACCTCAGAACAAAAGATTTACACAGAATGAAAGTGAAAGGATAGAAAAATATATTATTTGCAAATGGAGACTAAAAAAAGCTAGGGTAGTAATACTTATATCTGACAAAATAGATGTCAAAACAAAGGCCATAAACACATATGGAGAAGGTCAATGCATAATACTGAAGGGATCAATCCAACAAGAGAATATGACCCTTGTGAACATATATGCACCCAGTATAGGAGCACCTAAAAATATAAAGAAAATTTTGGAGGACTTTAGGAAGAGCTTGACAGCAATATAGTCAATGAAGGGGTTTTTATTTTTTAAAAGATTTTATTTATTTATTTTTAGACAGAAAGGAAGGGAGGGAGAAAGAAAGGGAGAGAAACATCAACGTGTGGTTGCCTCTCACATGTCCCCTGCTGAGAACCTGGCCCACAACCCAGGCATCTGCCCTGACTGGGAATCAAACCAGGGACCCTTTGGTTCACAGGATGGCACTCAGTCCACTGAGCCACACCAGCCAGGGCCAATGCAGGGGTTTTTAAAACCCCACTGTTAACAATGGATAGAACCTTCCAGACCAAAAATATCAACAAGGAAACAGCAACCTTAAATGGCATGCTTGATTGAATGGGTTTAATTGATATTTACAGAACATTTCATCCCAAAGCAACAGTATACAAATTCTTCTCAAGTGCACATGAATCGTTCTCAGAAATAGACCACACAAAGTAAGTCTTAACAAATTCAAGAAAATTGAAATTATATCAATAATATTCTTGGATCACAGAGGCATAAAACTAGAAATCAACCTCAGTACAAAAAAAAAGCCCCTCAAAATCATTCAGATACAGAGGGTAAATAGGATGCTATTAAATAATGAATGGGTAATCAATGAGATCAAGGAAGAAATCAAAAAGTACCTGGAAATAAATGAAAAATGAGCTCACAACAACCCAAAACTTATGCAACACACCAAAAGCAGTCCTAAGAGGGAAGTTCACAGCAGTATAGGCATGCTTCAAGAAGACAGGAAAATCTCAAACAATCTGACCCTACACCTAAAAGAACTAGAAAAGCAACAAAAAACAGAGCCCAAAGGGAGTAGAAGGAAGGGAATAATCAAGATCAGAGTGGAAATAAATGAGAGAGAGCGGGGGGAGAGGGAGGGTGGGGGGAGAGAGAGAAGAAAAAAGAAAGAAAACAATTCAAAACACCAGTGAATCCAGGAGCTGGTTCCTTGAAAAGATACATAAAATTGATGAACCTTTAGCCAGACTCATCAAGAAAAATAGAGAGAGGACCCAAATTAATGAAATCAGAAATGAAAGGGGAAATAATGGATACCACAGAGATACAAAGGATTGTAAGAAAATACTATGAACAATTATATGCCAATAAATAGGACAATCAGGGTGCAATGAATGAATTTCTAGGATCATACAATCTTCCAAAACTGAATCAGAAAGAAGCAGAATACCTAAATAGACTAGTAACAACTAATGAAATTGAAGCAGTAATAATAAAAAAAAAAAACCTCAAGAAGCAAAAGCCCTGGACCAGATGGCTTCACAGGAGAATTTTACCAAACATTCAAAGAAGAACTAATGCCTATCCTTCTCAAACTATTCCAAAAGATTCAAGAAGGAGGAAGGTTACCAAGCTCTTTTTTAAAAATAATTTATTTTATTTACCAAGCTCTTTTTATGAGGCTAGTTATCCTATTTCCAAAACCAGGTAATGACACAAGAAAGAAAACTGTAGGCCAATATCCATGAAAACTTTGATGCTAAAATCTTCAACAAGATATTGGCAAACCAGTTCTAACAATACATTAAAAAGATCATACACCATAATCAAATGGGATTTATCCTGGGGTGCAAGGTTGGTACAATGTTTGGAATCAATAAGTGTGATATATCACATAAACACAATTAAAGATAAAAACCACATGATCATATCAATAGATGCAGAAAAAGCATTTGATAAAATTAGCACCCATTTATGACAAAAAAAAAAAAACCCACCTCAGAAATGTGGGAATAGAGGGATCATACTTCCACATAATAAAGGCCATATAAGAAAAACCTACAGCCAAACATACTCAATGGGCAAAAATTAAAAGCATTTCTCTAAGATCAGGAATAAGGCAGGGATGTCTGCTTTTACACTCTTACTCAGCATAGCACTGGAAGTACTAGCCACAGCGATCAGACAAGGAGGCATCCAAATTGGAAAGGAGTAAATAAAACTGTTATTACTCACATATGATATGATGTTGTACATAGAAAACCATATAGGCAAAAAAAAATTCCATGGAAAGTGACATAAAAATAGACCCTGTAAAAATGTACTGCTATACATGTTGCCAAATATAATTTCTTTCAGAGGGGGAAAAATCCCTATAGGCTCCACAAAAAAAACTACTACGCCCAATAAATGAATTTGGCAAAGTAGCAGGATACAAAATCAATATTCAGAAATTGATGGCATTTCTATATACCAATAATGAGATAACAGAAAGAGAAACTAAGAAAACAATCCCATTTACTATTCCAACAAAAAAATAAAGCGCCTAGGAATAAGTTTAACCGAAAAGGTAAAACACCTATATTTGAAAAACTATAGGACACTGAAGAAATTCAGGAAGATACAAACAAGTGGAAGCATATAACATTGTTCATGGATTGAAAAAGTTAACATTATTAGAGTGTCCATACTACCCAAAGCAATTCATAGATTCAATGTAATTCCTATTAAAATACCAATTGCATATTCCACAGATCTAGAACAAATATTCCAAAAATTTATATGGAACCATAAACGGCCCCGTATAGCCTCAGCAATCTTGAGGAAAAACAAAGTTAGAGGGAATCACAATACCTGATATCAAACTATACAACCAGGCCACTGTCATCAAAACAGCCTGGTACTGGCATAAGAACAGATATACAGATCAATGGAACAGAACAGAAAGCCCAGAAATCAACCCATGCCTTTATAGTCAATATTTGAAAAAGGGGGCAAGAGCATACAATGGAGTAAAGATAGTCTCTTCAATAAATGGTGTTGGGAGAACTGGACTAGTACCTGCAAAAAAAAAAAATAAATAAACTAGACCACCAATTTACATCATACAATGCAACAAACTCAAAATGGGTAAGGGACTTAAATATAAGTTACAATATCATAAAAATCCTAGAGGAAAACATAGGCAATAAAGTTTCAGATATCTTGCATAGCAATTTGTTTACCAATGTGTCTTTAGGACAAAGAAAAAAATAAATGGGACTACATCAAACTTAAAAACTTCTGCACAGCTAAAGAAACCATCATCAAAACAAAAAGGGAGCCCACTGTATTGGAAAACATTTGCCAATGACACGAGAGAAGGGTTTGATCTCCAAAATATATAAAGAACTATGACTCAACACCAGGAAGAAAAATTAATGGGCAAAGAACCTGAATAGACACAAGGAGGACATACAGAGGGCCCAAAGACAATGAAAAAATGCTCGCATCATTAGCCATCAAAGAGATGCAAATAAGAACCACAATGATATAAATATGGTTTATATATACACAATAATACTCCTGCCAAAATGGCTATCATTAATAAATCAACAAACGTGCTGGTGAGGATGTGGAGAACAGGGAACCCTAGTGCACTGTTGGTGGGAGTGCAGACTGATGCAGCCACTGTGGAAAACAGTATGGAGTTTACTCAAAATATTAAAAATGGAACTGCCTTTTTGCCCATCAATCTCACTTCTGAGTTTATATTCCAAGAATCCCAAAACACCAATCAGAATAAATATATGCTCCCCTATGTTCATAGCAGCATTATTTATAATAATCAAGATTTGGAAACAGCCTAAGTGTCCATCAGCAGCTGAGTGGATAAAAAAGCTGTGGTACATTTACACAATCATATACTATGCAGCAGTAAAAAAGAAGGAATTGTTACCTTTTGCGGCAGCCTGGATAGAATGGAGACTGTTATGCTAAGTGAAATACACCAATCAGTGAAAGACAAATACCATATGATCTCGCTTATAAGTGGAATCTAATGAACAAAATAAACTAATGGCAAAATAGAATCAGAGGCACAGAAAACATGGAACAGAATGACAGCTGTAAGAGGGGAAGGGTGAAATGGGGACTGGTTGAGAGAAGGTGAAGGGATTAGTTAAAGAATGTCCATGCATGACCCATGGACATGCACAATGGTATGGGGATTGACTGTGGGAATGGGGACAGGCTGGGGGGGGGGAGGGAAATTTGGAGAATTGTAATAGCATAAAAAAATTAAAAAATAAAAGAAAAAAGTAAATAAATCATCTTGCTTGGAAGTTTATGAGTGTGCTGAATTGATACTCAAAAACAAAATGAGGAAACAAAACACTTATTAACTTCCAACTACAGAAATTATATAATTTTGCTTGCCTTGTTTGTTTTGTTGATTAGGTTCCACTTATAGGTGAGATCACATGGTATTTGTCTTTCACTGTCTGGCTCATTTCACTTACCATAATGCTCTCCAGTTCCATCCATGATGTTGCAAAGGGTAGGAGCTCCTTCTTTCTTTGCTGCATAGTATTCCATTGTGTAAATGTACCACAGTTTTTTTATCTAGTCATCCATTGATGGGCACTTAGGCTGTTTCTAGCACTTGGCTTTTGTAAATAAGGCTGCTATGAACATTGGGGTGCATAGGTTCTTTTGAATTGGTGTTTCAGGCTTAGGATATAATCCCAGCAGTGGGACCACTGGATCAAAAGGCAATTCCATTTTTAGTTAGTTGTTTTTGTTTTGTTTTGTTTTGTTTTGTTTTTTAGGAAATTCCATACTGTTTTCCACAGTGGCTACTGCAGTCTGCATTCCCAACAACAGTGCACTAGGGTTCTTTGTTCTCACAGCCTTGCCAGCACTTGTTGTTTGTTGATTTGTTAATGATGGCCATTCTGACCAGTGTGAGGTGGTATCTAATTGTGGTTTTATTTTGCATCTCTCTGACGGCTAGTGATGCTGAGAATCCTTCCATATGCCTATGGAACCTCTGTATGTCCTTCTTGGAGAAGTGTCTGTTCAGGTCCTTTGCCAGTTTTTAAATTGGATTCTTTGTCTTCCCGGTGTGGAGTTGTGTGAGTTCTTTATACATTTTGGAGATCAAACCCTTCTCTGATGTGTCATTGGCAAATATATTTTCCCATATGGTTAGTTCCCTTTTTTTGTGTGCTGATGTTTTTTGTAGCCATGAAGAAGCTTTTTAATTTTATGTAGTCCCATTTATTTATTCTTTCCTTTATATCCCTTGTTTTAGGGGACATGGTGAAAATTTTGCTGTGTGGAATATCTGAAGTTTGACTCCCTGTGTTCACCTCTAGGGCATTTATGGTGTAACAACTTACATTTAAGTCTTTTATCCATCTTGAGTTTATCAAGAGTATGGTGTAAGTTGCTGGTCGAGTTTCATTTTTTTTGCATGTACCTGTCCATATCTCCCAACATCATTTATTGAAGAGACTGTCTTTACTCCATTTTATGCTTGTGCCCCCTTTGTCAAATATTAACTGACCGTAGAGACTTGGGGTTATTTTTGGGTTCTCTGATCTGTTCCATCGATCTATGTGTCTGTTCTTATGCCAGTACCAGACTGTTTTTGATTATAGTGGCCTTGTAATATAGTTTGATATCAGGTATTGTGATCCCTACTACTTAGTTCTTCTTTCTCAAAATTGCTGGTGCTGTTTGGGGTTGTTTATGATTCCATAATTTTTTGAAATAATCTATACCTCTGAAATATGTCATTGAAATTTTAATAGCAATTGCATTGAATCTATAAGTTGCTTTGGGTAGTGTTGACCTTTGGGTGATATTAATTCTTCCAATCCATGAACACGGTATATGTTTCCATTTAATTATGTCTTCCTTAATTTCTCTCTTTAGTGTTCTTTAGTTTTGAGTACAGGTCTTTTACCTCCTTGTTAAGTTTATTCCTCGGTACTTTATTTTTCTTGTTGTTGTAGTAAGTGGGATTTTTTCCCTAAGTTTTGATTCTGATTTTTCATTGTTGGTATACAAAAATGCCTTTGATTTCTGAATATTGACTTTGTATCCCACTGTTTTGCTAAATTCACTTATTAGGTCAAGTAGTTTTTTGGTGGAGCCAATAAAGTTTTATATGTACACTATCATGTCATGTGCAAACAATGACAGTTTTACTTTTTCCTTTCCAATTTGTATGCCTTTTATTTCCTTTTCTTGTCTGATCACTGTGGCTAGAACTTCCAATACTATGTTGAATAGAAATGGTGAAAACAGACACCCTTGTCTTGTTCCTGATCATAGTGGAAAAGCCTTTAGTTTTTGCCCATTGATTGTGTTGTTGGCTATAGGTCTCTCATATATGGCCTTTATTATGTTGAGGTATGCTTCCTCTACTCCTACTGCGCTGAGTGTTTTTATCATAAATGGAGGCTGTACTTTATCAAATGCTTTTTCAGCATCTATTGATATTATGTGATTTTTGTCTTTCCTTTTGTTTATGTGATGTGTTACATTTATTGATTTGCAAATATTGTCAATCCTTGCATCCCTGGGATGAATTCCACTTTATCATGGTTTGTGATCTTTTTAATGTATCGCTGGATGCAGCTTGCCAATATTTTGTGGGAATTTTAGTGTCCTATATTCATCAGACCAGTAGAGCTGATCACTGGCGGAGTGGGTGTTCCCACATTCGCATGCAGATAAACCGGTAGGAACAACTAGGGAGCAAGACAGACCACACAACCTAGGGTTCCAGTGCAGGGAAATAAAGCCTCAAATCCTCTGACTGAAAAAACTGCTGGTGGTTGAGGTGGCGGGAGAAACTCCCAGCCTCAAAGGAGAGTTCATTGGAGAGATCCACAGGGTCCTACAATGTACTCAAAACCACCCACCTGGGAATCAGCGCCAGAAGGGCCTAATTTGCTTGTGAGTAGCAGGGGAAGTGACTGAAAACTGGCAGAGAGCTGAGCAAGCGGCATTGTTCCCTCTCAGACATCTCCCCCCACATACATTGCCACAACACAGCAAAGAGGTTGCCCTGCCCTGGTGAATACCTAAGGCTCTGCCCCTTACTACATAACAAGCAAGCCAAGACAAAAGAATATGGTCCACAGATCAAAGCTTCGTAAAAAATACAGCTAAGTGACAAAGAGATAGCCAACCTATCAGATGCACAGTTCAAAACACTGGTAATCAGGATGCTCACAGAAATGGTTGAGTGTAGTCACAAAATAGAGGAAAACATGAAAGCTATGAAAAGTGAAATAAAGTAAAATGTATAGGGAACCAACAGTGACCGGAAGGAAACTAGGACTCAAATGAACGGTTTGAATCAGAAGGAAGAAATAAACATCCAACCAGAACAGGATGAAGAAACACGAATTCAAAAAAATGAGAAGAGGTTTAGGAACCTCCAGGACAACTTTAAATGTTCCAACATCCAAATTATAGGGGTGCCAGAAGGAGAAGAGGAAGAGCAAGAAATTGAAAACTTATTTGAAAACATAATGATGGAGAACTTCCCTAATCTGACAAAGGAAATAGACTTCCAGGAAGTTCAGGAAGCTTGAAAATTCCCAAAGAAGTTGGACCCAAAGAAGCACACACCAAGGCTCATCATAATTACATTACCCAAGATTAAAGATAAGGAGAGAATCTTAAAAGCAGCAAGAGAAAAGGAGAGAGTTCCCTGCAAAGGAATTTCTGAAAGACTCTCAGCTGATTTCTCAAAAGAAATCTTATAGGCAAGAAGGGGCTGGAAAGAAGTATTCAAAGTCATGAAAAGCAAGAACCTACATCCAAAATTACTCTATCAGGGAAGCTATCATTTAGAATTGAAGGGAAGATAAAGTGCTTCCCAGATAAGGTCAGGTTAAAGGAGTTCGTCATCACCCAGCCCTTACTTATTATGTGAAATGTTGAAGGGATTTATCTAAGAAAAAGAAGATCAAAACTATGAACAGTAAAATGACAACAAACTATCAACAACCGAACCTAAAGAGAAAACAAAAATACAAACTAAGCAAACAACTAGAATAGGAACAGAGTGAGAAATGGATATCACATGGAGGATTATCAGCAGGGAGGAGGAGAATGGGGGGAAAGGTGCAGGGAATAAGAAGCATAAATGGTAGGTAGAAAATAAATGGGGAGGTTAAGAATAGTATAAGAGATGGAGAAGCCAAAAGGGGTTGTTTATATGTATGACCCATGTATGGGCGAGGTTTATATGTATGACCCATGGTCATTAACTAAAGTGGGGGACTAATGCAGGTGGGAGGGGGTGTGCAGGGCAGAGGGGAATAAAGGAGGGAAAATGGGACAACTGCAATAGCATAATCAGTAAAATATATTTTAAAAATAAAATAAGTTTGGAAGCATTCATCCTGCTTCTATTTTTTTGGAACAGTTGAGAAGGATTGATATTAATAATTATTTGAATGTTTTAGAATTCACTAATAAAGCCATCTCATCCTGGACTTTTGTTGGGAGGTTTTTGATTACTGATTCAGTCTTCTTACTAATATAATGATCCACTCAGATTTTATATTTCTTCATGATTCAATCTTGGTAGGTTATATATTTCCATGAGTTTATCCATTTCTTAGAAGTTGTCAAATTTGTTGGCCTATAATTGTTCATTGTAGTCTCTTATGATCCTTCGTGGCTTCATAATTATGATTCTGAGGCATTGGTTTAAAGTCTGCTTTTTGATTTCTGACTTCATGTACTTGAGTCCTCTCTCTTTTTGGTGAGTCTAACTAAAGATTTGTCAATTTTGTTTGTTTTTTGTTTTTTCAGAGAACCAGCTCTTAGTTTCATTGATTTTTTTTCCATTTTTTTTCGTCTCTATTTGTTTTCCTGTTTTTTGTTTTTTTTTTGGTGGGGTAGTATTTTATTGCAGTTTTGATTTTCATTTCCCTAATGATTAGTGTTGTTGAACATCCGTTCATGTGCTTCTTGGCAATTCGTATATCTTCTTGGGAGAAATACAATGTCTATTCAAGTCCTTTTTCTGACTGAGTTTTCTTTTTGAGTTGTACAATTAAAAAAAAAAAGCATAGTACCTCTCTAAACATGCAACACTTACACACTTTTTCACATACCAGCTGGTGAATGCAGCTTCTTTTTGCTAGGTATCATATGATTTTCTTCTTCCTTGTTTCCTGTTCCAGTTTGGACTAGCTGTGTGATGAAGCACTGTGAGCCCTTTTTCAGGTGAGGACTAGAGGTGTGGGGGGCACAAATTTCTGCACCTCGCTGTACCCTCACCCAGTCACTACTAAAAGCATAAGATTGCTCTTGTCACCTGCTTCTTTGGTGCCTACTTAGTCCTACTTGGCTTCTCCTCTCCTTGTGCTGGAGCTCCTGATTATAGCGAGCTTCCATCTGTATCCCCTCTCTCAAATCTTCTTTTTTTCCTCAAATGTGGAATTTGTAACAGCTTTTGCTATCTTTCTTTAATTTCAAAAACATATTTTATGATTCAATATGCATGAAGCAATTAATCTGATACATTATACTACATTAACAGATGGAAGGATAAAAATTATATCTCAATATGTATAAAAAGCATTTGTTAAAACTTAACACTCTTTTGTGATAAAGACTCTCAACAAATTCAGTGTAGAAGTTGCATTAGTTTTATGAGAGGAGAACTTTTTGCAGGTAATTATCCTAATTCTTAATAAAATGGTTACTGCTTATATAATGACTAATTAATTAAAGCAACAGTTATGTTCATAGACATCAAATTGGTTCATAGTGTAGGTGAATAAATACTTCCTCCTATCTAAAACACAATTTATAGTATTAAGAAAAATATCTCAATGACAAATGTGTTTTAAAAAATGGGCTTACTAAAGTATGCCTAATCTCAAATTTCCTCATTGTTATTACTTGGGAAATAAAGATACAAATAATCCTCTCCAAAAAATATTCTATTTATAATTGTAAATCTGTAAAGATCCACTTTTTATCAGCATCTCCCTTCTAACTCAGAAGTTGCAGATTTGAAAGACCCAAGACAAGGTTCTAAAGATATCCTGATGGCATCAATTATATCCTTAAAGACTTTAGCCTCTATTTCCAGCCACTCCTTTTCATCTCAGTTCGTTCTGACCCGGCACAAAGATCTTCATCTAAATACAATTATGTGTTAAATACAGAAGTTAAATTGTCTTCAAACAACTTGAATTCTGTTTTCTTAGAAAATATGTGTCATCCTGGAAATGATGGGGTTCATTTTGTTTTGTTTTCCTTTTTACTTTTCACACCCAGCCTAAATATTCTCCCAAAAGAAATTGTCTTACTATTTACCAGTGAAAACTTTATATTCCTATATTAGTGAACTCTGGAACCTTTAAACATTAATTTTAACCCAGTTAGTTTTAAAAATATTTGTTTAAATCACAGTCTCACCTTAAGAATTTTCTGAGAGTAAAGAGTTGGCACAAGCATTTAAAATCAAATCATTCACACAGTTAAACTCTTTAAATGAGAAACAGCCCTGTTGGGGGGGCAACTTTTTCAGGAAGGATCAGAGAAGGCAAAGTTCTTCATAATTTTATTATCACCCCCTTCAACACATCAGCATCAATTAATACCACTTTTTTGTATGTGTCTTCTCTTGTACAGAGAGTTGGTTTACAAGAGTTAAGCATTTCACTGATTTGTTTTTATACTTTTCCACATCCAAATAAACTTCAGCTCTTATGCATTACTGCTTAACTGCTTACTGCTGGGTGGAGGGGAAAAAATTGGGACAACTGTAATAACAATCAATAAAATATAATTTAAAAAGTAAATAAAAGGTGTTGGGTCTGGTGATGTCACTGACCCTAAGCAGGTGGGAGTTGGGTAGAGCTCAAACAAAAAAAATTAAAAAAATAAAAACATAAGTAGTGCTGCTGTGAATATTCTAGTACACAGCTTTCAGTGAGCACTTGTATGTGTTTCTGCTGGGCATATAACTAAGAATGAAATGGACAAGGTTGAAGTAGAATGGATGTTATAGGACAGCACTTCTCATACTTTATTGTGTGTATAAATTACCTGGGCTCTTAGTTGTGAATAAGCAGGTTTTTGAAATAGTCTGAGATTTTCATTTCTAACAATCTCCTAGGTGATACTGTTGCTACTAATTTATGGGCACACTCTGAGGGACAGGTCACAGGTTATCCCTACGTTCAGCTTTGGTGGCTACTGCCATAGTTTCAAAAGTGATTATACCCAATTTACTGTTTCAGTAGTGTTTGAGGGTCAACCATGTTCTTGACAACAGTTGGTATTTTATTTTTATTTTGGCAATTTTGGTAGGCAGGTAGTGATATCTCTCTATGGTTTTAATGTATATTTTTGTAATTGGTAACAATTGTTTTTTCCTATGTTTATTGGTCATCTGGATATCCTCTTTTGTGAAGTGTCTGTTGAAATCTTTTATTCATTTTTCTATTTGGTTATCATTGGTTTGGTTTTTACTTCTGCTGTTACATCTTTTATTCTTTTATTACCTTTTTTCTACTATTACGTATTTTATCCTTCTTATTTCTTTTTGTTTGCTATTTGTCTTAAACAACTTCAGTCTGTTACTCAATATCTTTTCTTTCGTCTTGTTTCAAAGAACCTGTTTGTTAAAGTTTTTATTATATTTCATACAGTGCAACCTTAACTAAAATATACTTCTGTTTCCAGATTCTTTTCAAAACTATATGCCCCTTTTTATTTCTTAGACCCAGTATGACTTTTTTTCTTCTCCTCCTGCTTCTGTCCACCACCCCCATCCTGTTTCCCCCTCCCCCTGCTCTTTTTTCCTCCTTTTATTTATTCTCATGTTTGGAGAAGTCTCCTTTGGGCACCTCTGGATGCATGTGTCTGCAGGAATCTTGCTGTCCTTGGATACCAACAGATTTTCCTTCCAAGTATTACATAAGCGATCTAGAAGCCTGAAAGGAGTAGATGGGAGCCTGTCCTAGCAGGGGAGTGATGTCTCTCTCTTTCTAGTTCTGTGAGGAACAGGTATTTTGCTAGCCACAAGGCCAATTGTATACTATATTTACCTACTCACCTTCCTGGTATATCTGCCCACTGTTTCTGGGAGAAATTCTTAGATTTCCTAGATCATTGCTTGGTATGCTGCGGTGACATCCTCCCGCACAGTTGTCCCCAGTGCTCCTGATTGGTAGGGGTAAATAGACTCCAAATGGAGGGTTTCTTTTTTTTCCTATGGCCCACCCATTCCCCAGTTCTTACCCTTCTTATTAATGGTCTTTTTGCCAGTACCTCCTCTGCTTTCTCCCCTAGTCACATCATTCCTTTCTCAGGAAGATAAGTCACTAGTTGGCTCTTGACATCATTTTTCTTCCATCCGGATCTATCTTATCATGTCTTTCAGAAATTCAACAGTTATCATATGAGTGACATTCATTCTTAGTTTCTAGTATTGATGTAGTTCTCTCCTGATTTAGATTTGTTTTGGCATTTTAATTGTGATGGCATAAAGGTGTGAGTTAAATGCCTCTATTTAAGATGTTATCATACCTGTATATTTAAACCATTTTTATTTTTCTGGTTTCTGTCTCCCTAAAACACTTTAAGCATTCCACAAAAATGTACCTTTTCTTACTATAGGGTAACAAACAGTTAAAGTTTTGCAATTTTCTATGATGTCTGGTTGGTTGGTAGCTCAGATGAGGTTATGCTTTTAGTAATTGGGTGATTAGTGGGTTAGAATATCCAAATATAATCAAGAACATTTATATAGATAAAACTAATTCACTTACCATGTAGAATGAATCAGACAAATGAGGCACTCTAATTGGGTGATCTTTGACCTAAGCCTGAGCAACTTTGTTATTTAAGTGAAGTGAGGGTGTATATCTAGCTTCACTGATACGGTAATGGCTCTGATGGGGAATTTAAGGACCTATCTAGCCTGCTGTGCTTTTAAAACTATATTTAGACTTTTGTTCTGTTGTACTTCATTGTGACCTTTTGTATCTTTCTTGTTAAGGACTAATTCTTGATAGTTTTTTAAAGGGCTTCTATTTTGTATTTAGTATGAAAATCTTCAGCTCGTGAAGCCAGTAATATTGACCATTTCATTTCTTCTTTTTTTCATCTTTTTCCTTCGCTATAAAATGAGCCATAACTTTGAAATAATGCTTTTGAAAGGATATCAGCAACTCACAAAGAGTAATTTCAACACTAAAAACTCAAGTCCCTCTGTCCTCCGCCTTTTTTCATTTCCTAACATCCTATTGTCAAAAATATTTGTAAGATTTATAGATTGTATCTTTACTTTTAGTGCTCCCATTTAGTTAAACATCTGAAAGCACCCAGGTACCACCTCCACCTGGTTCTATTTGTGGTCCTGTTGTTAATTTTAGCCTTGCTGCTGACCCGTCTGTTTCTGAGAGGGCTTCTGCTGTGATGGGGAGGATGGGGCCCCTGGATATCCCCTTGGAGATGCTGATCAGACTTCAGGGAAGACAATGGGTGTGTTCCCCTGCCCTTGAGCTACACATCTTGGTCTGTCCCAGATTATTTCCATTAAATATAGTTTCTGATGAGTTAGCTGTTTCATGTGAGGGGCCAATCTGTGTAAAAGGGTCAGCTGTTTCGTGCTGGGTGCTGATGTCAGCTGAGCCAAGAGCCAAGAGCCAAGGCTGAGTGGGGCCCTGAATTCCCCTAACAGTGACAATTTCTGCACTCTCTACCCAGCTGGTTTCTGTGGAATATGGCCCAAGGAATCAGCGTGTCTTGTAGCAGCTGAGAAAAGTTTAAAAAGGCCTCTCTTGGTGTTTCCATTTCTTTCCCCTGCAAATATGTACCCAGCAGGGGGCTCCTGAGCCTGGCTGGACTGTTCATCAGGAAGGGTATGGGCTCTGCATTGTGTAGACCACAGGTGGTAAACACAAGGCCCATAGGCCGAATCCGGCCAGACACCTTGTTTCTGCCCAGTGGTAGTGCCAACATCCTTGCTGCCAGTTAAGGAGCAGTTACATTTATACAGTCCTAAAATTACATTTGGCCCTTTGAAGGCAACTGTGAGGCTGATGTGACCCCCGGTGAAAATGAGTTTGACACCCCTGGTATAGGGGGTCTGCCTGGCTGCAAAGAATCTCTGGCACTCAACTAACTCCCAGCCCACTGCCTTTGCAGGAGATGCAGTCCAGAAATGTGTTCTGCGCAGCCCCTGGCCTTCCAGCAGAGCTGGGTGGGGCCCAGCAAACGCCTTATGCAACTCCCTGAACTCCCTGCCCAGCTGGCTTCAGTGAGCATGAACTGCACTTTCAATCTGGCCTCTTTGCTGGATGAGCAGCTGTGTAGGGTCTTTGCCCAGCCACTTTCCAGCTCCTTTTAAAAAAGACTATGTGGTACTCATACTGCAGTACTGAGTCACCGCCTGGATCTCTGTACATATCCACTCCCCAAAAAGCAAAATGTCTCTCATAGTCATGGCTGGCTGCAGCCTGCCAGTGCCTCTAACAGACCTAGGTACAGCAGCCTGGTAGTTTTAGGAGATTGAGTCCGTATTTAGAATTCTCCAGGTTGGTACTACAATTATGGACATGTTGCTAGCTGTGTGTGTGGCATAGGTCTCCCAGACTTTGTATATCTTCCCAAGTCTCCCCCAGTTACGGTTGGGGATCCCGGTGCGGAACTAGGTCCCCCTCCTCCGAGTTGGGAGGGAGTTCATAAGCTGCGATTTCTATCTAGTCTCTCCACTGCTGTAGCTGCCACACACAGGGTATTTCCCCTTCAACTTATAACATCTTACTGGATGGTGTGAAGTGTCTTCTGTACTCCTTGGCTTCAAAACTTCATCTCTGCTAAGATTCTGTGTTGGGATTGTCAGAAGATCAGCTGGAAATCCGAGTTGGGGGCAAGAGCAAGTGGACTTGGCTTCTTCCTACTTGGGCACTGTCTTCAACCCTGTGTATGTAAATTTTCTGATCATCTCTTTGATGAAGACTAGTTGGGACCCTTTTATTATTATTATTATTATTATTTTTTTAATCTATATGCTTTACCCTAAATAGAACCTTTTTTCTCTTATTCAACATTTAGCTTCATTTTTACTCTTAACCTAGTTATAATATGTAGAAAAATCTAATTATTCCTTGCTTACTGTGGCTTTCATAACATACTCTTAATTTGAAAAGCCTTTCTTTCTATTTTCATTCATACCAACAGAGCAGTGAGGGAGGGCACGTCTGCAGATGCGGTTTATGCAGAACACATCCTTCTGAATCAGCAAAGAATTCACATCTTGCTGCTTTTTTTATTTTTGTAACACATGCTTTCATACTGATGTAGTCGTTTTCTGCAGAAAACTTATAGTAGGCTCCATAAATTAAAGATAAGGAAAGGTTTATTTCTTAGAATCTGAAAGCTTTGACTTTTTGTACTTGGTCTTTTGTCACACATATTTTCTAGTAGTAGAAGAAAGTGTCAACTGAGAAATAGGACTCTGAATTGTGAACCTTCTCTTATTTAAAGGCTCTGTCATGTTCTCTTGATCTACTTTTAATGTCATTTAGTATTGTCTAAGCTGTACTGAAATAGCAAGAGGTGGCATTATACTTTGCTCAGCTGGTTCCCTCCACTGTTAAAAGTATTACTACTTGTGAAATCTAAAAATTAAAGTTTAAAAGATGCTTGTGATGCTGATATAACATTGCTGAAGTGCCACTAGAATAAATGAGGGGTAAGTGCTATATTTAATGTAGCAATGTGAACAATGTGGATACATGAGGTCTGTCCAAAGGTATCAGCCATGTAATATGAAAAATAGAGACATTATTGAAGAAGATACAAGAAACATTGTACATAGGACAATGATGCCTCAGTCCCCTTCAAAGTAGGCACCTTGGGACCTCACACAGTTCTCCCAATTGCCATCAGCTGCCCTGTCTTATTTTCCTGAATCTCACTGATGGTCTGAAATCTCTTCCCTTTCAAAGGTGATTTTAGTTTTGGGAAAAGCCAAAAATTGCGGAGTACCAAATCAGATCTGTGGAGGGGCTGAATTGCCAGGGTGATTTGATGTTTCACCAAAAAAACTCTCTACGAGATGTGATGCATGAGTGGGCTTATTGTCATGATGAAGACAGTTTCCTCCTGTCTTCACAATATGGATGTTGGGCACAAGAGAATGGATGGGTGTGGGCTGAGAGAAACAATTGCCATTCTGGAACCTAGGAACTACACCTCTCTTTTGGTGAACCTTGTCCCAGAATGCTGTCTTACATTCATGTCGCCTGGTATTTCATCTATCAGCATACTCTCCAAGGTACTGTTGGTCTACTTTAATTTACTTTTTCTTAGGATTCAGCCTGGGAGAAATCTTATCTCCCTGGGAAACCTTTCCATATTTACACTTTGATTTTACAATTTAACTCTCAAAGGGAAACTTATTTCTCTTGTTTCTAGGTTATTGGTGCATGCCTCTATAATGCCCATAGATATTTAAAACACTAATAATCAGGACCTTAATTTTATTAATAGTTCAAAAGCTATAGATATTGAAATTTATGCTCAGTTCCTTGTGATAAAATGGATCATAGACAAAATAAAAAGATAGCTATTTGTGATTTCTACAACATCCCATATTCACAAAGGGGTATGTTTTGGGAAAAGGGGTATGTTTTAGTGTGGGCTGCTGTGACAAAATGCCATAAACTAAGTGGCTTAAAAAACTGACATTTATTCATCATAGTTCTAGAGGCTGTGAAGTCTGAGATGAAGGTACTGGCTGGCTCAATGTCTGCTGAGGACCTTCTTCTTGGTTTGCAGATGTCCTTTCCTCATGTGGCCTTTTCTCACAGAGAGGGAAATCTCTTTCATCCTCTTCTTATAAGGGCACTAATACAATCATGAGTCCCCACCCTCATTAACTAATCTAAACCTAATTCCCTCTCAAAGGCCCCACCTCTGCATGCCATCACATTGGGGAGTAGGGCTTCAGCATATGAAATTAGAGGTGGACATAATTTAATCTATAACAGACCATAAAAGTAATCTGCCAAAAAACCTTCAGAATTTACAAACGTCACCAAGAAAATAACTGATAACATATGTAAACATATTTTAATTTAAAACATATAATCATATTATAGAGCTATTAGAAAAGAACTTATTATACCAAAAAAATAATACAATAAGTTGTTTGAGTATATTAATATATCAGCAAAAAAAAATTGCCACAGAATGTTGAAAGTAAATATCCGTAGTACCAATCCAAGCACCTTCTAGAAAAAAGAGAGTTTTAGTCACTGTGCTTAATATTATTCTGATTACAACAAATGTTTCCTCATTTTAAAGTATTTCCTTCTAGTTTTTCTTTATATTTTCTGTTATTATTTGCACCCCCATGTTCGTAGCAGCATTATTTACAAAGGCCAAGATCTGGAAATAGCCCAAGTACCCATCAGTAGATGAGTGGATAAACAAGCTGTGGTACATTTACACAATAGAGTACTATGTGGCCATAAAAAAGAAGGAAATCTTACCTTTTGTGACCCCATGGATGGGCCTGGAGATTATTGTGCTAAGCAAAATAAGCCAGTAGGTGAAAGATAAATACCACATGACCTTATTTATATGTGGAATATAATGAAAAAATAAACAAATAAACAAAATAGAAACAGAGGCATGGACACAGAGAACAGACTGACAGCTGTCAGAGGAGAGTGGGAGGGGGGACTGACTGAAAGAAGAAGGTGAAAGAAGTAGCCAAAGAACATATATGCATAACCTGTAGTCACAGACAACAGTGTGGTTATGACCTAATGTGGGAGTGGGGGTGAGGGGCTGGGTAGAGGTGGGCAAAAAGGTGGTGGGGAATAAGCACATGTGTAATTGTGTAAACAGAGAAGACTCCTGAACTCTTTTTATGTTGCCAGTATTATCCTAATTCCAAAAGCAGGTGAAGACACAAGAAAGAAAGAAAAATACAGGCCAATATTGCTGATGAACATAGATGCTAAAATCCTCAACAAAATATTGGCAAACCGAATACAGCAATGCATTAAACACATCATACAACATTATAAAGTGGGACTCATCCCAGGGATGCAAGGATGGTATAATATTCACAAATCAATAAATGTAATACACCATATAAACAAAATGAAAGACAAAAATCACATGATCATATCAATAGATACTGAAAAAGCATATGATAAAGTACATGGTTAAAAAATAAAACACTCAGCAAGTGGGAGTAGAGGGCACACCTCACATAATAAAGGCCATATACAAGAAACCTACAGCCAACATCATACTCAATAGGCAAAAACTAAAACCTTTCTCCCCAGGATTTGGAACAAGACAAGGGTGTCTGCTCTCACCACTTTTATTCAACATAGTATTGGAAGTTCTAGCCACAGTAATTAGAAAAGAAAAAGAAACAAGAGGTATCCAAATTTGAAAGGAGGAAGTAATGCTGTTATTTGCAGATGACATGATAGTATACATAGAAAACCTTATAGGTTCCACCAAAAAACTACTCAACCTAATAAGTGAATTTGTCAAAATAGAGAGATATAGTCAATATTCAGAAATCAAAGGCATTTTTGTACACCAACAATGAAATAACAGAAACTAAGAAAAATATCCCATTTATTATAGTAACAACAACAAAAAATAAAGTAGCTAGGAATAAACTTAACCAAGGAGGTAAAAGAACTGTACTCAGAAAACTACAGAACACTGGAAAAAGAAATTAAGGGAGATACAAATAATGGAAGCACACACCATGTTCATGGACTGGAGGAATTAACATCATTAAAATGTCCATACCACCCAAAGCAATCTATAGATTCAGTGCAATCCTTATTAAAATATCAATGACATATTTCATACATTTAGAACAAATATTTCAAAAATTTATAAGGAACAAAAAATGACCCCAAATAGCCTCGGCAATCTTGAGAAAGAAGGACAAAGTAGAAGGGATCACAATACCTGATATCAAACTACATTACAAGGCAACTATAATCAGAACAGTCTGGTACTGGCATAAGAACACACAGATCAATGAAACAGAATAGAGAGCTCAGAAATAATTGCATGTCTCTATGGTCAATTAACATTTGACAAAGGGGGCAGGAGCATAAAATGGAGTAAAAATAGCCTCTTCAATAAATGATGTTGAGCAATCTGGACAGGCATGTGAAAAAAAATAAAACTAGACCACCAACTTACTCCATATACCAGAATAAACTCAAAATGGATTAAAAAAAATGTAGGGTGCCAGGACACCATAAAAGTCCTAGAGAAAAATATAGGCAGGAAAATTTCAGGTATCCTATGCAGCAATAATTTTACCAATATATCCTCTAGAGCAAGAGAAATAAAGGAAAGAATAAACAAATGAGACTACATCAAATTAAAAAGCCTCTGCTCAGCTAGAGAAAACATTATCAGAATGAAAAAGGTATCAACTGTACAGGAAAACATTTGCCAGTGGTGACTTGGACAAGGATCTGATCTCCAAAACATATAAAGAACTCAAACAGCTCAACACCAGGAAGACAAACAATCCCATTAAAAAATGGGCAAAGAACCTGAACAGACATTCGTCCAAGGGGGACATGCAGAGGGCCCATAGGCATATGAAAGGATGCTCAACATCATTAGCCATCATAGAGATGCAAACCAAAACCACAATGAGATACCACCTCACAGTCAGAATGGCCATCTTTAACAAATCAACAAATGTACTGGCGAGGCTGTGGAGAAAAGGGGACCCTAGTGCACTGTTGGTGGGAAGGAAGACAGGAGTAGCCACTGTGGAAAACAGTATGGAATTTCCTCAAAAAAACAAAATATGGCACTGCCTTTTGATGCAGTGATTCCAACACTGGGATTATACCCTAAGAACCTTGAAACAAATTCAAAAGAACCTATGCACCCCTATGTTAATAGCACAATTCATAATAGCCAAGTGCTGGAAACAGCCTAAGTGCTCATCACTAAATGAGTGGATCAAAAAACTGTGGTACATTTACATGATGGAATACCTCGTAGCAGAAAGAAAGAAGGAATTCCTACCCTTTGCAACAGCATGGATGCAACTGGAGAAGATGCTAAGTGAAATAAGCCAGCCAGTGAAAGACAAACACCATATGATCTCACTTGTAAGTGGAACATAATGAAAAAAACAAACAAGGGAGCAAAATAGAACCAGAGGCATGGAGATGAGGAACAGATTGACAGTGACCAGAGGGAAGGGAGGAGAGGGGGAAGGGGGCAAAAAGGGAAAGAGTCTAGTAAGGTACATGTATGGATAACCCATGAATACAAACAACAGGGTAAAGGATTGACTGTGGGAGCAGGGGTGGGTAGGGAAGGGGAGAGCAACTGGGGGGTGGAGGGAGTTGGGACAACTGTAATAAAACAGAAGTAAAATTAGAAGTAATTGTGTACAAATAAAAATAATGTTAAAAAGTATACTTATATTCTATAGCCTTGCAGAAGCTTTTTAATTTGATGTAGTCCCATTGTTTATTCTTTCCTTTATATCCCTTGCCCTAGGGGATATATTGGTGGAAATATTGCTATGTGGGATATGTGAAATTTTACTGCCTATGTTTTTTTTTAGGACTTTTATGATGTCACGATTTATATTTAAGTGTTTTATCCATCTTGACTTTATTTTGGTATACAGTGTAAGTTGGTGGTTGAGTTTCATTTTTTTGCATGTACCTGTCCAGATTGCCCAGCACCATTTATTGAAGAGGCTATTTTTATTCAATGTTATGCTCCTGCCCACTTTGTCAAATAGTAATTGACCATGGAGACAGGTTTATTTCTGGGCTCTCTATTCTGTTCCATTGTTCTATGTGTCTGTTCTTATGCCAATATCAGGCAAATACCATATAATCTCACCTATAAGTGGAACTAATCAACAAAACAAATGAGCAAAGAAGAACCGGAGACATGGAAAGAACAAACTAACAGTGACCAGAGAGGAGGAGGGTGGGGGATAATGGGGAAAACCAGGAACATGTATAAAAGACCTATGAACAAGGACAATGGGGTGGGGTGGAGATTGTCTTTGGGAGCAGGTGTTAGGGTAGGGGAGAGTGATGGGCGGAAATTGATGAAAATTAACTGAACAGCAATAAAAAATGAACTTTAAAAAGTATGCTTATATTTTAAATTTTGCCTTCTTCCCTTAATGTTATTATATCACAAGAATTTTTCATGCTGTTATATTTTTGTAAGGATAATTTTTAATGCCTACCATATTAATACAACTTTTAAAAAGTCATTACTTTAGTATTAACTCTTATAGATACTTCTATTTTATCCCTGTTATGAATAACACTATAATGAACATATCTGGATATATAATTTTTTACATTTTATATTATCAGGTTAGGACAGATTCTGAGAAATGAAACTGGGTTTAAGGTTACTAACTGTCCTATAACAGGGGTCTTGATAATATTTTCAAATGATGAAAACATTTTAGAAAAATACTGTGTAATGCCACTAGCAATATATGATCATAATAGTTTCATCACATACTTACCAACATACTATATATTAAAATTTAATTTCCCCTCACTAAAGAAACTGAAACATCTTGTTTTAATATCCATATCCTTGATTATAATCCATTTACTCTGTTCATTTATTCATTCAACAAATAGTCCTCTATGTGGCAGATACAATGGCACTCATGGAAAAATGACAAAAGACATGATCTCTGACTTCAAAGAGCTTGTAATTTAGAGGTAGAAACAGAAAATAAGTGTCACAACAAGGGCAAGTACAAGATGCTACAGGGACACCAAGAAACGGTGCTGGCCTTGACTTTAGGTGCTTGGGAACAGCTTCCTGAGAAGGTTTGTTTAAGCTTCATTCTGATTGCTACTGAAAATGAATATGGTTCTGGATGTTTGTTTATTCATTCTGTTTCTTTTTTTGTGAACTGGTTGCTCGTGTATGTTTGCTTATTCATCTATAACAATCTTGTTTTGTTCATTTGTGAGAGCTCTTGGTTATTAAAAAACAGGTCATTCTGTACTCTAAATATTGTTTCCAGGCTTTTAACATAAACATACCCTTATGCATGAATATACATATGTACTGTCTATTTAAAATGTAATGGAAAAAATTAAAAAGGTAAAAAACACTTCAAAGTAAAGAGTAAATCCTCTTCCTACTTTTCAGCCAGTTCTCCTCCTGGGGCAACCACTGAAACTAAGTTCTTGTAAGGCCTCAGATATAGTCTGTGAATATACAAAAACAGATGTGCGTGCATGTGTATTTTTATCCAAGTTATACACATGCACATTTTGCATTTCTGTGAATCATCTCTTTATAACCTTTGCCCATTTTAATTGAGTTATAATTTATTAATTGAATTTGTAGACATTCGTTATGTATCCAAGAAGTAAGTACTGTGTCTTAAGTTGAAATTTTATTTCTGTTGTCATCTTTTTTTTTCCAAAAACATTCCTGTGTTTTTATTTTTTATAATCTATACACAGATTTACTTTTTTAAATATATTTTATTGATTATGCTATTACAGTTGTCCCATTTCCCCCCTTCTTTCCCCTCCACCCTGTACCCCCTCTCCCACCCACATTCCCCCCCTTTAGTTCATGTCCATGTGTCATACTTATAAGTTCTTTAGCTTCTACATTTCCCGTACTATTCTTGCCCTCCCCCTATCTATTTTCAACCTACATTCTATGCTACTTATTCTCTATACCTTTTTCCCCCTCTCCTCCTCCCACCCCCCCCCCTGTTGCTAACCCTCCATGTGATCTCCACTTCTGTGGTTCTGTTCCTGTTCTAGTTGTTTACTTAGTTTCTTTTGGTTTTGCTTTAGGTGTGGTTGTTAATAATTGTGAGTTTGCTGTCCATTTACTATACAAGTTTTTTCTGTATCTTCTTTTCTTAGATAAGTCCCTTTAGCATTTCATAAAATAAGGGCTTGGTGATGATGAACTCCTTGAACTTGACCTTATCTGAGAAGCACTTTATCTTCCCTTCCATTCTAAATGAGAGCTTTGCTGGGTAGAGCAATCTGGGATGTAGGCCCTTGTCTTTCATGACTTGGAATATTTCTTTCCAGCCCCTTCTTGCCTGTAAGGTCTCTTTTGAGAAATCAGCTGAGAGTCTGATGGGAACTCCTTTGTATGTTACTGTCCCCTTATCTCTTGCTGCTTCTAGGATTCTCTCCTTCATTTTTACCTTGGCTAATGTAATAATGATGTGCCTTGGTGTGTTTCTTCTTGGGTCCAACTTCTTTGGGGCTCTCTGAGCTTCTTGGATTTCTTGGAAGACTACTTCCTTTGCCAGAATGGGGAAGTTCTCCTTTATTATTTGTTCAAACATGCACTCAATTTGTTGCTTTTCCCCTTCCCCTTCTGGTACCCCTATAATTCGGATGTTGGAACGTTTAAAGGTGTCCTGGATGCTCTTAAGCTTCTCCTCATTTTTTTGAATTCTTATTTCTTCATGCTTTCCTGCTTGGTTGATTCTATCTTCCTTCTGGTCCACTGTATTGTTTTGAGACCCAGTTTCCTTCCCTTCACTATTGGCTCTCCTCCGTGTATCTTCCTGCATCTCTTTTATGGTAACCTGTATCTTTTCATCTAATTTGCACCCAAAATCAAGCAATTCCATGAGCTTTCTGATCACCAGTGTTTTGAACTGTGCATCTGATAGATTGGCTATTTCTTGTTCTCTCAAAAGGATGAGTCCTGGGGGACTGATCTGTACTGTTGGGAACATGTCTTATGTCTTTCCCTGTCTCTCCTTTTTTTTTTCCCCCCAGTCTGGTCACTCTTCTTACAATGGGGGGCGGAGCCTTAGGTGTTCACCGGGGCTGGGCACCCCAGTCACTAGATTGTGACGTTATATGTGGGGGCGGGGGGGTGGGAGCGGGGACAGGAGGGAAAAATGGCGGTAGTTCTGTTCTCCTGGGATCTCAGTCCCTTCTCTGGGATCCTGGGCTGCGAGCTCTGCCCTGGTCCATAATCGCTGCCTCACTGGGTCCGCCAGCTGCAGCTTGCATACTCAGGGACCACTGCTACATTCTTGCGCACCAGATGGCTCTCTCGCCGATTTCGCGCCAAGTTTTCCCCGACCTCCTCGCGTCCCCGAACCGCGCCCGCCCGGCTCGTCATCTCCTACCAGTCTGGATGTACGGGTCTACTTCAACTTCTTGGCTGTCTGACTTCCATTCAGATAAATCCTCTATCAGTTCTGGGTGTTATTCTATCTGTAAATTATTGTTGTTCTAATCTTGGTTGTGCAAGGAGGTACGGCGCGTCCACCTACTCCTCCATCTTGCCGGAAGTTGCCATGTGTTGTCATCTTTTTTAAAAAACTTAGTTTAGAGAATTTTCTCCATGCAAGAAATACTGATTTTTTTTTAAGTAGCAAGCTTTATCAGTCTTTTATTTTATGGATTCTGGGTTTTTGTATCTGATTTAGAAAGGACTTCTTCACCACACTTTAAAATTTTTCTAGTTTGGTTATAGTTTTTATTAAACATACTAAAATTTTCCACTTTTCTGTAGTCAATAACTTGATCTTATCCTTGGTGAGTTGTAAAGTCCTTTCTAAGGTCAGAGAGTTATAGACCTAGTACACAAATTTATATAAATACCTTCCCATCGAGCCTATATTGCTTTTGGTTAACCAAGGGCCTCTAAGTTTGATGTGGTCATTGGTTTCTCTGGCTTATAAGACAGGATTTATAAAACCCATTCATTCATTTACATTTATCCCTCAAAATGTTTACAACTGTACACCAATGATTTGACAAATGATTGAATTTAGTTGTGATAGAGAGATATGTGTGGCTGAATTAAACCATAATCCTTATCAAACCAAGTATGAGAACTGTCTGGAAAAAGTCCAGCCATTTTTAACAAAACAAGAAGAGTTTGTGTGACATCGATGTAACGTAGCAGCCAAGGGGAGTGGACTGGAATTCGAGTGCATGAACAATGATTTCACTGTACTAGTCACTGGAGGTAGTAAACACACTGTTGAGTGAGCATGTGTGGCCATCACACTCAAAATGACTGAGTAGAACAATGAATCTGCCTTAGATTTTGTATTAAACTTAAATATTCTGCTCTGGAAACTATTCAGATGATTTAGAAACCCAGAGCTATAGGAAACTGGTGATTGGCAGGTTCATCTTGATAGTGAGCCCACTCATGCATCACATCTCATGAAGAGTTTTTTGATGAAACTTCAAATCACCCAGTTGACTCTGCCCTCCTACAGTCCAGATTTGGTGCCTGTGACGTGTGGCTTTTCCCAAAACTAAAATCACCTTTGAAAGAGAAGAGATTTCAGACCTTCAGTGAGATTCAGGAAAATATGATGGGCAGCTGATGGCAATTGGGAGAACTGTGAGGTCCCAAGGTGCCTACTTTGAAGGGGACTGAGGCATCATTGTCCTATGTACAATGTTTCTTGTATCTTCTTTAATAAGTTTCATATTACGTAGCTGGATACCTTCTGGACATGTCATTTATCATATAAGTATACATAAACACTTTGATCAAAAGCAATTAGATATCCTGACAGGCCAGGCCTGAGTTATCTGCTCACCCTGGATCTGAACCAGGTAAGGAAGTAGTCTTGTCTGACTTACATGGGCTGTGACTAAGGGAGGGGTGATTTCCCAAAGAAGAATCAAGATGTGTTCCCAGAAAAAGGAAAACTGTGTGCTGGGCAGGTGAAAACAATGGACATCTATTTCAACTATAAAAAAAGTTTTTGGCCCAGTATATTTGAGTATCTGCTTCTGCAATATACTTTGTAGGTAACCTTTTTGGCCTAAAGGATGAATGGATCTCTGTATTACTGTTGCTTATAGAATGAGCCTCTGGATCTGATTTTTTGGCTAGAAAAAGATTGTAATTTTTCTTGCTGCATATGCTACTACTGGTTGGGGGAGCTAAATAGTAATTAATCTTAAAGACACATTGAGACCAACAAGCAAGTGAAAAGATGCTCAACATCACTAATCATTTGAGAAATACAAATCACAACCACCATGAAATAACACCTCACATCAATTAGAATGAGTACTATAAAAAACAACAACAACAAAAAGGTGCATAGGATTTGGAGAAACGGGAACCCTTATGCACTAACAGTGGGATTGTAAAATGGTACACTGCTATGGAAAATGATATGATGGTTCCTCAAAAAAATAAAAATAGAATTACCTACCATATGACTCAGCAATCTCACTTTTGGTTATATTTCCAAAAGAATTGAAAGCAAGGTCTCAAAAACATATTTTTTACCCTCATGTACAAAGTCCCATTATCCACAGAAGGCAAAAGTGGAGGCAACCTGAGTATCCATCAGCAGATGAATGAATAAACAACATGTGGTATATCCAAACAGCGAAACATTCTAAAAGAAAGAAAATCCTGACATGAATTTTGAGGACATTATGCTAAGTGAACTAAGCCAGTCACAAAAAGACAAATACTGTGATTCCACTTATATAAGGTATCTAGCATAGTCACATGTATAGAGATAAAATGTATACAGGTGGTTGCCAAAGGCTGGGAAGGTCAAAATAAGGAATTTTTTTTTGCAAGATGATAAAGTTCTGGAGATCTGTTGCAGGCACAACAATGTGAACATATTTAATATCACTGAACTGTACACTTAAAGATGGTGAAAATGGTAAATTTTATAGTATGTGCTTTTTACCAAAATTAAATTTTTTAAAAGACACTTGATTAATTCAACAAATTATGTAAATGGATGTTCCTTAAGGACTAATTGATTATATTTCATAATAAGGATGGGGATCCTTAGCCAAAGGCAAGGGGACTTTAGTGACTGAACTTATCAGAAGCTATACCTAACACCACCACCAAGGCCACCCCTGCTCCATTTTATCCTGGAAATGCTTCTGAACTCTGGTGGTTTGAATGTGCAGTAGCATTGATAGATTTTTATGATCCATTAACTTTCTTTTTCCTGGTCTTCTCTTAAATAGTCCACTTATGTGCCATTAGTAACTACATTAAACCTAGTTTCTAGGAGTTTGTAAATCATCATTATACTTGATTATAAGAAATCAACCCACTCTTTTTTGAAGGACAAATTTATTTAGGTCTATTTTCACATATGTAAAGGGCCCCAATCTATGCCACTAAAAACCCCATTGCATAAATCTTCCTCCAAGCAAAGCCTCTGAAATTAAAAAGGTCAAAAATAGAAAAAAAGAAAGAAGGGAAGGGGAGGGAAGGGGAGTACATGGCCATGTATTCCAATTATTCTACTCTTTTCAAATAAAAATGGGGTGGTTAGATTATGTAGAAAGAATAAATATTTTTTAAGATTTGGTGAGATGAACATTACTGGTTGAACTCCAGTGAAGAAGCCAACCTAAAATAGTTTATCAACTATTAGTTGATAATACTATTAGTTTATCTTATTTGTATGTTTTCTGAAAATCATAAAAAATAAAACATGTAAAGCAATGGTAAGACTTGAGTAAGTTTTCCTTATTTGCTTTAAGAATTATTACTCTTAAAAATAAAAGTAGATCAACCTGATCAATCTAGTACACACCTGTACCATACAGTGTTATACAGTATTATTGACTATATTCACTATGCTGTATTTTACATCCCCATGATTATTTAGTAACTATCAATTTGTATTTTTTTAAATATATCTTATTGATTATGCTATTTTCCCCCTTCACTCCCCTCTACCCTGCACACCCCCTCCCACCCACATTCACCCTTTTTAGTTCATGGCCATGGGTTGTACATGTAAGTTCTTTGCCTTTTACATTTCCCATACTGTTCTTGCCCTCCCCCTGTCTATTCTCTACCTACCATCTATGCTACTTATTCTCTCTACCTTTTCCCCCCCTTTCCCCCTCCCACTCCCCTGTTGATAACCCTCCATGTGATCTCCATTTCTATGAATCTGTTCCTGCTCTAGTTGTTTGCTAGTTTGCTTTTGTTTGAGGTGTGGTTGTTAATGATTGTGAGTTTGCTGTCATTTTACTGTTCATGTTTTTTATCTTCTTTTCCTTAGATAAATCCCTTTAACATTTCATATAATAAGGGCTTGGTGATGATGAACTCCTTTAACTTGACCTTATCTGAGAAGCACTTTATCTGGCCTTCCATTCTAAATGATAGCTTTGCTGGATAGAGTAATGTTGGATGAAGGTCCTTGCCTTTCATGACTTGGAATACTTCTTTCCAGACTCTTCTTGCCTGTAAGGTCTCTTTTGAGAAATCAGCTGCAGTCTTATGGGAACTTCTCTGTAGGTAACTGTCTTCTTATCTCTTGCTGCTTCTAGGATTCTGTCCTTCATTTTAATCTTGGGTAATGTAATGATAATGTGCCTTGGTGTGTTCCTCCTTGGGTCCAACTTCTTTGGGACTCTCTGAGTTTCCTGGACTCCCTGGAAGCCTATTTCCTTTGCCAGTTTGATGAAGTTCTCCTTTATTATTTGTTCAAATAACCTTTCCACTTGTTGCTCTCCCTCTTCTCCTTCTGGTACCCCTATAATTTGGATTTTGGAATGTTTAAAGATGTCCTGGAGGTTCCTAAGCCTCTCCTCATTTTTTGAATTCTTATTTATTCACTCTTTTCTGGTTGAATGTTTCTTTTTCCCTTCTGGTCCACACTGCTGATTTGAGTCCTAGTTTCCTTCCCATCACTATTGGTTCCTTGTACATTTTCCTTTATTTCACTTAGCATAGCCTCCATTTTTTCATCTAATTTGTGACCAAATTCAACCAATTCTGTGAGCATCCTGATTACCAGTGTTTTGAACTGTGCATCTGATAGGTTGGCTATCTCTTTGTCACTTAGTTGTATTTGTTCTGGAGCTTTGATCTGTTCTTTCATTGGACCATTTTTTTTGTCTTGATGCACCTGTTACATAGTGAGAGGTGGAACCTTAGGTGTTGACCTGGGTGGGGCAACCCATGTTGCTGTGTTGTGATGCTGAATGTGGGGTAGGGGTCCGAGAGGGAATAATGGCACTTGCTCTGCTCTCTGCCGGCTTTCAGTCACTTCCCCCACTGTCCACAAGCAAATTGGGCCCTCTGGTGCTAATTCCCGTGTGGGTGGGTTTGTGTATGTTCTAGGACCCTGTGGGTCTCTTTAACGAACTCTCCTGTGAGGCTGGGAGTTTCTCTCACTGCCTCATCCCTCACAGGTGTTTTCAGTCAGTGGTTTGTGGCTTTATTTCCCTGCGCTGGGGCCCTGGGTTGCTCAGGCCATTCCCCTCCCCAGGTGTTTCTCCCGGTTTATCTGCATGCGAATGTGGGATTGCCCAGTCCACAAACCGCCGTCTTGCCGAAAGTCCTCTCTGCTTTGCTGCTCATCTCCACCCTTCCTACCAGTTTGGATGAATGTGTCTTCTTTAACTCCTTGGATGTTGGAATTCCATAGAGTTTGATTTTCTTTCAGTCTGGTTGTTTTTTGTTTTCAAATTGTTGTTGTCCTTCTTTTGGTTGTGCGAGGAGGCAGTGTCTACCTACATCTTCATCTTGGCTGGAAGTTCAAATTTGTATTTCTTAATCCCTTTACCTTTTTATCCATCCCCTAAGCCTCTCTCCCATCTAGAAGCTATCAAATGTATGTGTTTGTTTCTATTTTGAGTGTTCATTTATTTTTTAGATTCCACATATAAGTGAAATCATATGGTATTAGTCTTCCCCTGTCTGACTTATTCACTCAGCACAATGCCCTCTAGGTCCATCCATGTTTTGTAGATGGCAAGATCTCATCCTTTTTAATGTATGAGTCATATTCCAATGTATATATGCATCACTTCTTCTTTATTCATTCATATATTAATGGACACTTAGGTTGCTTCCCTATTTTGGATATTATAAATAATGCTGCAATGAACATATGGATGTATATGTCTTTTCAAATTAGTGTTTTGGGTTTTTACAGATAAATACCCAGAAGTGGAATTGCTGGGTCCTTCTTTGTTTCTAGTTATAGCCTTTGTTTTAAAGTCTATTTTGTCTGGTATGAGTATTGCTTCTCTAGCCCTTTTTTTCATTCCTACTTTCATGAAATGTCTTTTTTCATACCTTTGCTTTTAGTCTGTGTGTGTCTTTAAATCTGAAGTGAGTCTCTTGTAGGCACCATATGTAAGTATCTTGTTTTCTTATCTATTTAGCCACCCTGTATCTCTAGATTGGAGCATTTAATTCATTTCCATTTAAAGTAAGTTTTGATAGATAAGTATTTGTTGTCATTTTATTATTCATATTTTTCTTTATGTTAAAGAAGTCCCTTTAACATTTTTTGTAATACTGGTTTGATGAAATTCTTCAATTTTTTCTTGTCTGGGAAGGTCTTTATATGTTCTTTGATTCTAAATGATGGCTTTGCTGAGAAGAGTAATCTTGGTTGTAGGTCCTTGCTTTTCATTACTTTGAATATTTCATGACAATTCCTTCTGGCCTTCAAAGTTTCTGTTGAGAAATCAGCCAACAGTTTATGAGAGCACCCTTGTAGGTAACTAACTGCTCTTTTCTTGCTGCTTTTAACATTCTCTGTTTGTTTAACCTTTGCATTTTAATTATAATGTGTCTTGGTGTGGGCCTCTTTTGGTTCATCTTATTTGGGTCTCTCTGGACTTGTATGTCTATTTTCTTCACCAGTTTAGGGAACTTTTCTGTTATTATTTTTTCAAATAGGTTTTCGGTTTCTTGCTCTTTGTTTTCGGCTTCCACTATCCCCATGATGTGAATGCTGGTACACTTGATGTCCCAGAAGCCCCATAAACTATCTTCTCTTTTTTTAATTCTTTTTTTTGTTGTTGTTGTTTTTCCTTTTCTCATTAGGTTTTGTTGCTTCCTTATCTTCCAAATTACTGATTATATCTTCTGCTTCATCTGATCTACTGTTGATTCCCTTTAATGTATTCTTCATTTCAGTTATTGTATTCTTCTAACTTTTTTAATGTTTTCTATCTCCATTTTTATGTTTCCTGTATCTTTGTTGAGGTTCTTACTAAGGTTATTGAGTATCCTTATAACCACTGTTTTGGATTCTGCATCTGGAAGATTGCTTGTCTCTATGTTGTTTAGTTTATTTTCTGGAGTTTCGTTATTTCATTTAGGACATGTTTCTTTGTCTCCTCAATTTGACACCATCCCTTGTGTGTTTCTATGCATTAGGTAGATCTGCTATATCTCCCAGTCTTAGAAGAATGGCCTAATGTAGTATGTGTCCTATGGTGCCCAGCGGCACAGCCACCCTGCTCACCTGAGCTAGGTGCTTCCTTGTGTGGTTGTGTGTGCCCTCCCGCTATTGTTAAAACCTGATTGTTGTTCCCACTTCAATAGCATGGATTGACCCTCAGGCTGATTGGTTGTGAGGAATGGCTGTGATTACAGTGGAGGATCAGCTATGCAGGGGCTTACCTGACAGAACAGGTTTTACTTCAGTAGGGCTCTGGTGCTGGCTGAGTCTGCCTTTGAGTGTGTTGTTTGTTGAGGTGACTGGGTGGTGCTCTGAAGCTGGCTTCCAGGTGTGTTGGTTCTGGGGCCTTTTGGGAGGTCCAGGCCAAGGTCAGCTGCTGCCTGTGCCCTGCCTGTGCCCACTTGGTATATGCTACAAAGAGATCTGCAGATGGTTGTGACCTTTGCTGGGCTTAGAGGTACCTGGCAGAGGTCAAGCTACAAAATGAGGCTGGCTGCAACTAGTGCTGAGCTTGGAGCCACTTATCAAGAGGTATGGGGCATGATAAGGGCCAGATGTTGCTTGTTTAGGGTTTGTGAACTTTTGAGGGATTTTAGGAAAGTCTGAAGCATGAGCCAAGACAGGTCATTTGTCTGGAAAAGCCACTAGAAGTGGCTAGGGTGGGTCTGCAAGTTGGATGGGACAGGTCTTGGGGAATCACCAAGATGAGGAGATGGTGTTAGCTAGGTTAATGGACAGTCAGATATGGATTTCTCCTGTAGCCTCTGTGGTGGGAAGGCTCACCAGAGGAACAGTGGCCTCTGCCAGCGCTTCTCTCTGGGAGAAAGCTGCCCTCCAGCTCTCACCCTGCTGCTAGCCAATTTAGCTCCTCACCCTATGTCCCTGGTGCCTTTCAAGCTACTGCTCCAGTGCTGGAGCTCAGAGTGAGTGAGTCTGGATTAGTCTGCTCACAGGCCCTTTAAGAGGAACCTCTGGGACTCCAGAAGCCTCTGTCTCACTCAGCTACAATCTGCATTGGTTTTCACAGCCAGAAATTATGGGGACTTCCCTTTCTGGCACTGGAACTCTGGTCTGGGGAAATTTGTGTGGGACTGGACCCCTCAGTCCTCAGGGTGAGGGAGTTTCTTCATCTGATATATTCCTCCCGATTAAACAAAAATTTTATCCTCACCCATGGACTCTTTTTTTATTGCTTTTAGAGAGGAAGGTGGGGAGAGAGAAAGATCAATGTGAGAGAGAAACATCAGTTGGCTACCTTGCCATATACACCCTAACCAGGGATTGAACCCACAAACTGGGTATATACCCTGACCTAGAATCAAATCCCTGACCTTTTAGTCTATGGGATGATACTCCAACTGAAACTGGAAAACATGGCTTTCATGCTTCCTGTCACTACTAGAACCAATCAATAGAGACAATAATTTAATCCTTTATTCAGATGGCTGGTGATGACAGGTGATGTACTCCTAAAAACCATCTTAACATTTCCTTTCAAGCTGACCTTTTTATAGGGAGAAGAAAGGATGTGTAAGGGGTTTGGGAAAAGGTTCATTGGATAAGAGGTGCAGTCTGGCAATTTTCCTAGTATCTGTCAATCAACCATTTTTTTTTAAGTTTTTTATTGTTATTATATTAGAGTTGTCCCAATTTTTTCCCCTTTGCCCTCCTCTCCCCAATTCACCTCCTAATCCCACAGTCAATCCCCACACCACTGTCGTATGTCCATGGGTCATTCGTATATGGTTTTTGACTAGTCCCTTCCCCTTCTTTCCACCATTACAGCCCCCTCCCCTCTGGTTACTGTCAATCTGTTCCATGTTTCCTAGTTTCTGGTTCTGTTTTGCTCATTAGTTTATTTTGTTCATTACATTCCTCTTTTAAGTGAGATCATACGGTTTTTGTCTTCTGTCACCTGGTTTATTTCACATAGCATAATACTCTCCAGTTCCATCTATGCTGTCGCAAAAGGTAGGAGTTCCTTCTTTCTTTCTGATGCACAATATTCCATTGTATAGCTGTACCACAGTTTTACGCTCCACTCATTTAGTGATGGGCACTTAGGCTATTTCCAGTCTTGGCTATTGTAAATAGAGCTTCTGTGAACATAGGCATGCTAAAGTTATTTTGAATTGGTGATTTGGGATTCTTAGGATGTGTTTCCAGCAGTGGAATTGGTGGGTCAAAAGACAGTTCCATTTTTAATTTCCTGAGGAAATTCCATACTGTTTTCCACAGTGGCTGCACCAGTGTGTGTTCCTACCAACAGTGCGCTAGGGTTCCCTTTTCTCCACATCCTCACCAGCATTTGTTGTTTATTGATTTGGTTATGATGGCCATTCTGACCAGTGTGAGGTGATTTCTCATTGTGGTTTTAATTTGCCTCCCTCTGATGGCTAGTGATGTTAAGCATTTTTTCATATAGGGATGGGCCATCTGTATGTCCTCCTTGGAGAAGTGTCTATTCAGGTCCTTTGCCCATTTTTTAAAAGATTTTTAAAATTTATTTATTTAGACAGAGGGGAAGGGAGGGAGAAAGAGAGGTAGAGAAAATCGATGTATGAGAGATATATATCAGTTGGTTATATATAACTTACCTCCAACTGGGGGCCTGGAGTGCAACCCAGGCATGTGCCATGACCAGAAATTGAACTGATGACCTTTTGGTTCTCAGGCCAGCACTCAATACACTGAGCTACACCAGCGAGGGCATCTTTGCCCATTTTCTATTTTGGGTTGTCTTCCTGTTCTTGAATCATATGAGTTTTTTATATATTTTGGTGATTAAGCCCTTGTCTGGTCTATCATTGGCAAATATGTCTACCCATACAGTAGATTCCCTTTTCATTTTGATGATGGCTTCTTTAGCCATGCAGAAACTTCTTAATTTGATATAGTACCATTTGTTTATCTTTTCCTTTATTTCCCTTGCCTTAAGGGATATATTTGCAAAAAGTATTGGTATGTGAAATAGCAATGTTCCATAGCTATGTGGAATGTCTGAAATTTTACTGCCTATGTTTTCTGCTAGGACTTTTATGGTATTATGACTTATATTTAAGTCCTTTATCCATTTTTTAATGATGTCTATTCTTTTTTTAAAAGATTTTATTTATTTATTTTTAGAGAGGGAAGGGAGGGAAAAAGAGAGAGAAATACCAATGTGTGGTTGCTGGGGGCTGTGGCCTGCAACCCAGGCATGTGCCCTGACTGGGAATCAAACCTGCGATGCTTTGGTTCACAGCCTGCGCTCAATCCACTGAGCTATGCCAGCCAGGGCCCTTTATCCATTTTGAGTTTATTCTAGTGTATGGTATTAGTTGGTAGTCTAGTTTCATTTTCTTACATGTACCAGTCCAGTTCTCCCAACACCATTTATTAAAGAGATTGTTTTTACTTAATTGTATGCTTGTGCCACCTTTGTCAAATATTAATTGACCATAGAGACATGGGCTTATTTCTAAGCTCTCTATTCTCTTCCACTGATCTATGTTTTTGTTCTTTTGCCCATACCAGACTGTCTTCATTACAGTGGCCTTGTAGGAAAAATGTCAAGTACTATGATCCCTCAGATTTTGTTCTTCTTTCTCAGAATTGCTGAGGCTATTGGGGGTATTTTTTAGTCCCATATAAATTTTTGGAATATTTGTTCTAGATCTGTGAAATATGCCATTGATATTTTAATAGAAATGGCTTTGAATCTGCAGATTGCTTTGGTAGTATGGACATTTTAATGATGTTAATACTTCAGCCAGGGCCCAGTTTTCTTTCTAAGTACATTTTATTGATTATGCTATTACAGTTGTCCCATTATTTTTTCTCCCATTTGTTCTCCTCTGCCTGGTACCCCCATTCCCTCCAGCATCCCCCTCTTAGTTCATGTTCATGGGTCATCCATATACGTTCTTTGGCTTCACCATTTCCTATACTATTCTTAATATCCCCCTGTCTATTTTGTACCTACCATTTATGCTTCTTATTCCCTGTACCTTTTTCCCCATCTCCCCCTTTCCCCTCCCCACTGATATCCCTCCATGTGATCTCCCTTTCTGTGATTCTGTTCTGGTTCTAGTTGTTAGCTTAGTTTGTTTTTGTTTTGTTTTTTTAGGTTCAGTTGTTGGTAGTTGTGAGTTTGTTGTCATTTTACTGTTCATAGTTTTCTTTTTCTTAAGTAAGTCCCTTTACATTTCATATAATAAGGGCTTGGTGATGATAAATTCCTTTAACTTTACCTTATCTGGATGCACTTTATCTCCCCAACCAGTTTTCTAGTTGTTTATGATAGGAGTATAATTTTTGACCCTCTTATTCCTTCTTGGCCAGAAAAGGCATCATAACTTTTAATCTCCTCAGATCTTCTCCCAAAATAGATCAAATAGGACTGCAAAGCCAAAGACCCATCGATAACACCTAGAACAAAACTAGATGACTGGGCATTTCTGTGACCTTCCAGATATGAGTGGGAGAGGCTAAATCACTGACAGACCCATGCAATGCTGCTTGTACAGGAAGAAATGGAGTTTCTCATACCTTGAGATTACTAAGGGCAGGTCAGGACTCAGGAGTCAACTTGAAAAGTTCTCACCACCAAAGAGAGACAATTTGCAAGTCAGTAAGTACAGTGAACTGAAACAGCAAATACATTTAAATTTGTGAGTTTCCAATGAGACTTTAAAAAACCCTCATTGTCATACTAAGAAACTACCTCATTATGTTGAAAACTGGCAGATAAAAGAAGCAAGCATTTATCCTGCCTCTCCTACTCTCCTGTTTTAATCTAGAGTAACAAAGTAATAGATGAGACAAAGTTTCTCCTTATACTTGCATTTCAGCTCATAAATTAAGGATAAATGAAAAAACTAACACATCATTTACAACCACTGATGAAATTAATGGGTCTATGTAGTGATGATCCATGGCTACTAACTTCACCAAGAAAAAGGATGAAAAAAGATGAAAAGACATTTCTATGGAATCATATACCACCATCTACAAAGTAATCTTGCAAATTATTGGGGGGGGGTGCAGAATCAAGCCTTGAACGTGATCAAGCATATTAATATAAGTACCAGTCTGCAGGAATTACAGGAGACAGAGACACATATTAAAAGACACCATGGGGATATAATAACACGACTTAGTGAAGGTAATTCTGTTGAGTTGGGGCTTAGCAAAACACAGACTGTCAGACACTCTGGTCCATTGCCTGTTTTTGTATGATGACTTGTGAGCTAACAGTAGTTTTTATACTTTTGAATTATTTTTTAAAAGATTTTATTTATTTATTTTTAGAGAGGGAAGGAAGGGAGAAAGAGAGAAAGAAACATCAATGTGCGGTTGCTGGAGGCCATGGCCTGCAACCCAGGCACATGCCCTGACTGGGAATCGAACCTGCGATGCTTTGGTTTGCAGCCTATGCTCAATCCACTGAGCTATGCCAGCCAGGGCTATACTTTTAAATTCTTGAAAAAATCAAAATAATAATATTTTGTAAGTTGTGAAAATTATATGAAATTCAAATTTCAGTGTTCACAAATCCAGTTTCATTGGAACACAGTCATGCTCATTTGTGCATTGCCTGTGGATGTGTTCATGCTACAAGAGCAGAGTTGTGTGGTTGTAACAGACTGTAGGGGGCTGCAAAACCTAAAATATTTACTTACTGACCCTTTAGAGGAATAAAAATGCATTAATCCCTAATCTAGAGGAGGAAGGATCCAGTTTTTTCAACAATAAATTGCAAGGGAAAAAGATAAAAGGAAGAACCAATAGTATAAAAGAGACTCAGTTATCACAATATGTGGATCTTATTTGGATCCCTATTTAAAAAAAAACTGAAACAATGTTAAAAAGTTAATAAAATCAGAAATATGAACAGTGACAAAAATATTTGATATAAAAAGTTGTTCCTTTTTAAGGCATGGTAATGGTTCTGTGTTTATGTTTTAAGAACAGTCCTTAGCTTTTAGAGATGCATTCTGAAATATTTACAGATGTCGGGATTTGTTTCAGAATGATCCTGGCAGTGAGAGTTACTGGGTGTGGGCATTCGTGAAATAAAATCGGCCACACTGTGAAACGTGTTGTGATTAGAAGATGGGTGCATGGTGGTTCATCATATTATTTTACTGTTTTCTCTGCTTTTGTGTATGTTTGAAAATCTATATTACAGAAATGAAAGTATACCAATTATTTAAAAATAAAAGTTGTTTTTTAAATCATTTGAAGGACCATTTTCTCTGGCCCTTTGAATCTAATGACTCTTTTCTCTGCTTCTATAGAAACACGAAACTTTCCACTTTGATTGTTGCTGTGAAATGGCTATTTGTTGGATTTACCCTAATTGTTAGTTCCCCAGGGGAACTCTGGTCCTCTGGTGTCAGTCACAGGGCTTGGCATGGACCGTGGTACATAATAAATATTTTTGGAACAAATTGTGACTTTTCATAGCATATCATGATTTCTTTATGTTAAACATTCTAAAACGTAGTAGTCCTTATGTATTAACATTACTCATTAATTTTATTTATCTTACCTCTTTTAAGTCAGGAAAATTATAACTCCAAAATAAAGTAAGTTATTGCATGGCCATGTTAGTTTGAGTCATCTCAGTCTGAGATAGGATAATGTTTATTTATCTTCATGCTAAGTGTGGAGTCAGTCCTTCTAAGTAAGAATTATTTCTTCTCCAAGCACAATATTGTGTATTTCTGAATGCAGTGGAAATATCCATATTCAAATCTAAGGTCAAAATCTAATCATCAAACCCAACTATAAATTTTTATCTACCTTGTTGCTCCCTTTTATTTGCTTAATAAATAACAATTGGTTGTGATTTAAATTTTAAATACCCCAATTCTTTTGCTTGCTTTCTTCTCTCTGTACATTATCTTCATAATCTATAGCAGATCCTTTATCAGGGATACCTTTTTTCCTGCTTTCAGTGTAATTTGAACCTCACAAACCCTGAGCTCTAGGGCAAGTGAGTGAGAAACAGAACCCTGAAGCTTAAACCAGGATCTAAGTTTTAAATAAATAACCTGGCACCTAAACACCTCACATTCCTCAAGAAACCTTTTGATACTCTGGGCTTGGGGACTATGTGAATTGTCAAGTGATTAGTCATCAAGTTATTTTTGTAACTATAATTCTCCTATGCTGTTTTCCTCTGAATCAGGGTATTTATAGCAGGTATGGGCCCTTTGTCATTTCCATAAAAGTAAGTCTCTATGTTTTCTTCAAAGCACTTATGATCGTATCTGGCATGGTTTTAAAGCTAGTTACCTAGCTAAGTGCCATTCGTCCTCACGATGCCCTCCTGGCCTGCTCAGACTGTAGGTGAGACTCAGTCAGAGCTGAGAGGTGTCTGAAGCACTGGGGAGATGAGCTCAATAGGGGAGATGAGCTCAATGACAGAATCAACAGCAAGGGAAATGGAGTTCGGTGAGGGTGAGGGCATAGGTAGTTTTTCCACCATCCTTGAACATCAGGTTGTCTACATCTAATCTCTGCATTTGTTATTTAGATATTTTCCTTCTTTATTTTGATGGCTTCCTTTTGTTTATCTTTATGGTAACTTAATTATTTAGGAAAACGGAAGCCACAAAAAACATGGATAGCTGAAATGTAAAATTGAACTTCCTAATTTATAATATATGGAAACCAAAAACTTGAGGCTCTCTTTATATAAAAGTGTTGTGCGACACCTCACCTTGGAATCTTGTGGCATTCTGGCCACTGCTGCACCTCAGGGAGACTGTGCCAGAGGCGGACAGCATGAGAGGACAGGTCAGTGTGTGATCGGAGAGAGTGAGGCGGGTGGGGGAGTTGGTGGTGTCTGATATTGGCACTCTTTTGTTATTCAACAGACATGCAAGATATTGGGTTGACCAAAGAGTTCATTATGTTCTTTTTGTACAGTGACTCTAGTAGTACTTAGTTGTCTTTAACTTCATTTGAAATAATTTTGTTAGATTGTATTGTGACATCTGTCATATTAGCGTGCATTTTATAAACTTATTAAAATTGGTGAGTTTTTGTGCAGCCAGTTTAATATTGAAGATAAAAGAAGATACGTAGCATTTTGGGTGTATCGTGCTTTACTATTTCTTTTTTTAAATATATTTTATTGATTATGCTATTACAGTTGTCCCATTTCCCCCCCCTCACTCCCTTCCACCCTGTATACCCTCTCCCACCCATATCCCTCCCCTTTAGTCATGTCCATGTGTCATACTTATAAGTTCTTTAGCTTCTACATTTCCCATACTATTCTTACCCTCCCCCTATCTATTTTCCACCTACAATCTATGCTACTTATTCTCTGTACCTTTTCCCCCTCTCCTCCCACTCCCCTGTTGCTAACCCTCCATGTGATCTCCATTTCTGTGGTTCTTTTCCTGTTCTAGTTGTTTGCTTAGTTTCTTTTGGTTTTGCTTTAGGTGTGGTTGTTAATAATTGTGAGTTTGCTGTCCTTTTACTATACATGTTTTTTCTGTATCTTCTTTTCTTAGATAAGTCCCCTTAACATTTGATAAAATAAGGGTTTGGTGATGATGAACTCCTTGAACTTGACCTTATCTGAGAAGCACTTTATCTTCCCTTCCATTCTAAATGAAAGCTTTGCTGGATAGAGTAATCTGTGATATAGATCCTTGTCTTTCATGACTTGGAATATTTCTTTCCAGCCCCTTCTTGCCTGTAAGGTCTCTTTTGAAAAATCAGCTGACAGTCTGATGGGAACTCCTTTGTAGGTGACTGTCCCCTTATCTCTTGCTGCTTCTAGGATTCTCTCCTTCATTTTTACCTTGGCTAATGTAATGATGATGTGCCCTGGTGTGTTTCTTCTTGGGTCCAACTTCTTTGGGGCTCTCTGAGCTTCCTGGACTTCCTGAAAGTCTATTTCCTTTGCCAGATTGGGGAAGTTTTCCTTTATTATTTGTTCAAATACGTGTTCAATCTGTTGCTTTTCCTCTTCCCCTTCTGGTACCCCTATAATTCGGATGTTGGAACGTTTAAAGATGTCCTGGAGGTTCCTAAGCTTCTCCTCGGTTTTTTTGAATTCTTATTTCTTCATTCTTTCCTGTTTGGTTGTTTCTTTCTTCCTTCTGGTCCACTCTATTGTTTTGAGTCCCAGTTTCCTTCCCTTCACTATTGGTTCTCCGTGCATCTTCCTTCATCTCTTTTATGGTAACCTGCATTTTTTCATGTAATTTGTACCCAAAATCAACCAATTCCGTGAGCTTTCTGATCACCAGTGTTTTGAATTGTGCATCTGATAGATTGGCTATCTCTTGGTCGCTCAAAAGGATGAGCCCTGGAGCATTGATCTGTTTTACTGTTTGAGACATGTCTCTCTCTCTCTCTCTCTCCCTCTCTCTCTCCCTCTCTCTCCCCCTCCCCCCCCTCTCTCCCTCCCTCTCCCTCTCCCTCTCCCTCTCTCTCTCTCTCTCTCTCTTGGTCTGGTCGCTCCTGTTATGGTGAGGGGTGGAGCCTTAGGTGTTCATCTGGGCTGGGCACCCCAGTCGCTAGATTGTGACATTGTATGTGGGGGCGGGGGCGGGGGTGGGGGGGAACAATGGTGGTAGCTCCGCTCTCCTGGGACCCAGTCCCTTCCCTGGGATCCTGGGCTACCCGCTTTGCCCTGGTCCACAATCGCCACCTCACTGGGTCTGCCAGCTGCCATTCGCGTACTCAGGGTCCACGTGCAGCGACCCGTGCTGCAACCAGTGCCCGGCTGCTTGTCTCTGCTCCTCCTACCGATCTGAATGAACGGGTGTACTTCAACTTCTTGGCTCTCCGACTTCCATTCAGATAAATTCTCTGTCAGTTCTGGGTGTTATTCTGCCTCTAAATTGTTGTTGTTCTAATCTTGGTTGTGCGTGGAGGTAATGGTGCGTCCACCTATGCCTCTATCTTGCCTGGAAGTCTCCATGCTTTACTATTTCAAGACGGTAAAAGTGCAAATGAAACACAAAAAAGATTTGTGCAGTGTGTGGAGAAGGTTCTATGAGTGATCTAACATGTCAAAAGTAGTTTGCAAAGTTTCTTGGTACTATCGACATTTTGGCCAAATAATTCTTTGCTGTGAGGCTGTCTGATGCATTGGAAGATGTTTAGCGGCACCCCTGCCCTTTACCCACTAGAAGCCAATAGTGGGAAATAGTTGGCATACTCAAAATATCCAAATCACTTTCACCAAAGTTACTGGTGAAAATGAAAAATGTATCTTTTATTTTATGGGAAAAATGTAACGGACTTTTTGGTCAACCTAATACAAAGATGAAAGCATGGTTCTTGCTCTTGTGGAGTTGGCAGTAAAGTGGGAGCTGGAGAAAGTGAGGAGTTGAGTGACAGACACATCCACAGACATTGTGGTGTATATACCTCCCGACTACTAACTTCAGTGTGGACTTTTCAGCCCTTAGTTTTACCCCATACTGACCACATCTACTTGAAAGTTTCCCCCTCTTAGCTTCCACATCACTCTGTCCTGGACATGGTTTCTTGGTACCAACTTCTGTTCTGTCTATGATAATTTGGTATTTCCTAGAGTTCTCTGTTCTCTTTTTCTTCCCACCCTATACTATCAGTTCCCAACCTTTTTCCCCACCAGCAGTTCCAAAGAATATGACAGACTCTCATCAGTTAATGGTGGCTTTTTATGGCAGTGACTTTTGATTGATGGGCAGGGGGCGAACATCCTAAGTACCAGGGGAAGAAGCTCCCTGGGCAATTTTGAGGCATACTTCCCTGGGGCAGACTCTGTGGCCAGCCGTGGCAGGAGCTCACAATGGTCAATGAAGGTGTTAGTAGTGGCGCACACAGCATTTTGTCAGGGGCACAGAGCAGGCCACTTAACTAAGTCAGGAAAGGCTGCACAGAAGAGCCGTTAGATGAGCTAAACTCAATGTGTACGCCTTAAAGGAAATTCAAAGAAGTAGGTTTTCAAAGATAGGAAGACCAGTTATTAAAATGCAGGAATATATGAATGACAAGTGGTTAGGAACACAGACTTCTTTACTAAATCCCAAAACATTACAATGAAAAAGCTCTTTCTGAATCCTAAACATGATTAGTATAAATCAAAGAAAAAAAAATGTTCTGTATCATTGATGCAATAAATTGGTGGACCACTCTGCCCCCAAGAAATGATGCTGACATGAAAAATTCTTAATGAATTTTAATAGAGAGCTTCATTCTTTAGTTCATTTACTCAATAAAACTTGAAGCATTTTCTAGTGTCAAATATCATGATAGGTGCTATCTTGTATATACACTAGTGAGAAAAACAGACATAGCCCCTAGACATTAAGTAAATAATCACTATAGGCAGAGAGAGAGAGAAATGCTATGGGGAAAAAAAGTGAGTGCTATGGGAAAGTGTAACAGGGTGTCCCAACTGAGATTAGGGGTGAAATGAACAATGATTAGAGGCTAAATGAGCCAAAAGGCAGGGTATAGAGGCAGAGAGAAGAGATATATGAAGTCTAAGGCAAAACAGTTTGGACAAACTGATGAAGAGCTGAGAAGTGGCTCAAGTAAGAAAGAGGTGCTGCAGGAAGGAAGGCCGCAGCTGGCCCCATGCAGAGTCTTAACTGGGGTGGCTGCTGGGGCTGAACATTGGGATAGTTGCTGGGGACTCAGGAGGTAATAAGACATTCTAGAACCTGCCTCACCCTGCCTAGGGAGTCCTCCTCATTTCAACTGGGGAGGAAGACATGTAACTAGTTATGATGGAGTGTGATAAGTACAACAGATCCTGAGGGAGCATAGACTTCTGAGAGATCAACCAAATTTGTCTTGTGGGCAATGGTTGAGATAACACTGGTTTTAAAAGATAAGTGAGGAAAGAAGGCCATTTCAGGAACAAGCTGCACCATGAAATCAAGTTGTGAGGAGCGTGACATTTGCAGAACTGTAGGGAGTTCTGTGTGGTTCTAATATAGTTCAGTGTGGCTCTAGTATCTTTGTTTAGAAGAGCTGAAGGAAATAGTCCCTCATGAAAGGCAGAAGCTGAATCTAAGAGACCTCTATGCCCTGAGGAATTTTCACTGCATCCTGCAAGTGTTTCCTGTGATGGGGTGGGGGTGGGTTGGGGTGTGGATGAGGGGGTAATGGGTGACCGCACTGAAATGGAGTAACTGCATCACATTTTTGTTTTACAAAGACTAGTCTGGCAGTACCACAGATAGATTGAGAAATGGCCTGGAGGAAGGGGGACCGATTAAGAAGATATTGCAGTAACCCTGGGAGAACTGCTGGCAGCCTGATTTGGCAATGACAATGTAAAGGGGGAGAAGGGTCAGATGAAGAAGCTGTTTGAGGACAGAAGCTCTTGGATCTGACTGGTGTTGGGGGAGGAGTAGGGAAAAAGGACTCAGGCATGACACCAGGTTACTCACCCGGGTGACTGGCTGTGTTGATGCCATTCACTGAGGCAACTGTGCAGAAGTGGTGATGTGTGTGGAGAAGCAGTGCCACTCCTACTGGGCAGGCACCTGGAGAGAGGGCTGTAGAAGAAGTCCTCTAGGTCCCAAACTGGACTAGGCATAGGAAGAGGTAAGATCAGTCCAGGTCCAAGAGCTCATTGTTCCTTTTCCAATTTAATACATTTTTATTTTAGAATAGTTTTACAATAGCCAAGTGTTGGAAGCAACCTAGGTGCCCATCAGTAAATGAATGGATCAAAAAACTATGGTACATTTACACAACGGAATTCTATGCAGCACAAAGAAAGAAGGAGCTCCTACCCTTTGGGACAGCATGGATGGAGCTGGAAAGCATTATGATAAGCGAAATAAGCCAGGCAGTGAAAGACAAATACCATATGATCTCACCTTTATCAAGAACCTAAATAACAAAACAAAGAAACAAGCAAAATATAACCAAAGACACTGAAATAGAGAACAGGCTGACAGTGACCAGAGGGAGAAGGGAGGGAATTTCAGGGGAAAAGGGGAAGGGTTTGAAGGAACAAGTATAAAGGAGACATGGACAAAAACTAGGGGTGGGTAGAAATGGGAGGGAGGTGGGGAGGGTTGGGTGGGTGGGCTGGGATGGGAGTAAAAGATAGAAAATTGTACTTCAACAACAATTAAAATTTTTAAAAAAATGAAAAAAAATGCTGAGAAAATGTCTCTCACACCCACTAATTTGCCCACTTTCAGGTGTTCTAAGTGGGTAAGTTTGTCGTCAAACCTGATATAACTATGAATAAATCTAAATCTCCAAAAACAAACAAAAAAAGGATAGTTTTATATTTACAGGAAAATTGTAAAGTGTGTAGAGTTCTTGTAGACTTAGCATTTCTTTAGGTCCTGCTACCTCTTCCCTGAGTTTGTCCCATAGTGGAATGGGTATCCTCTTTTGTGTAAATATTCCTGTTACACGTGCAGAAGAGGTTTATGTGGTTCAAAACTCAAAGCAATGTAAAAAGGCACACAGTAAAGATACTTGCTCCTGTCCCTACCCCCATCTGTACTGTTCACTCCCACTCCCTACAGACTACTGTTTTTATTAGTCTCTTGTGTACTGATCCTTCCATTTTTTTAAATGTAAATGCAAGCAAAGAGTAAGAATACAATCATGTGCTCTTTAGCTACCAGGATACATTCTGAGAATGCATCATTACATGATTCCATCATTAGGCAATTTCATAATTATGTGAACATCAGAGTGTACTTACACAAACTAGAGCCTACTACTATAATTGTATGTGCTGTAATTTTATATGACTGGCAACCTGATAGGTTTGTTTACCCCAGGACCACTGCAAACAGGTGAGTAGAAGGTTGCACTAGGGTGTCACCATGGCTATGATGTCACTAAGTGACAGGAATTTTTCAGCTTTTTATAATTGTGTGGAACCACTATTGTCCATTATTGACCAAAATGTTGTTGGACATGTATATATTGTGTCTTCCCTCCCTTATTTATATAAAACAAAGTGTACTATGGACATTGTGCTGTTGCTTGCTTTTTTGCTAAACAATATCCTTTACCCTGACTGGTATGGCTGAGTTGGTTGGGCATCGTCCCACAAAGTCACCAGTTCGACTCTGGATCAAGGTACATACATGACTGGGTTGCAAGCTTGGTCTCTGGTTGGAGCACATACAGAAGGCAACCAATTAATCTTTTTCTCTCACGTTGATGTTACTCTCCCTCCCTCCCTTCCTCTCTCTCTAAAAAAAAAAAATACATACTGAATTTCAAAGACTTAGTTTATATTCTCTTTTCTACTATTTTAATAATAACATTTTAATTGTTTACATATTGAAATAATGTTTGCTATATTTTTTAAAGATTTTATTTATTTACTTTTAGACATAGGTGAAGGAAGAGAGAAAGAGGAGGAGAGAAAAATCAATGTGTGGTTGCCTCTCGCATGTCTCCTACTGGGGACCTGGCCTACCAGGGACCAATGCCCTTACTGGGAATTGAACCCATGACTCTTTGGTTCACAGGTCTGTGCTCAGTCCACTGAGCCATATCAGCTAGGTCATAATGTTTGCTATATTAAGTTAAATAAAATAAAATGTTATCAATTTATTGTTTTTAAAATGTAGCTACTAGAAAATTTAAAATTAAATATGTGACTCCAATTATACTTCTACTGGACAGCAGTGATATAGTGCACCCATTATTTTTTAGTTTTATACTGTTCCATTGTGTACAGTACCAAACTTTTGTTTAACTAGCCTACTTGTTGATGCATACTTGTTGTTTTCAGTCTTCTGCCATTAAAAATGCGGAAATGCTTAAACTTGTCCATGCATCTCTACATACACATACAAGTTGATCTGTGAAATGAATTCTAGTACTGGGGTTGCTGTATTAAAGAGAAGCTGCATTTGTACTTTTGATATTGTCCAGTTGCCCTCCACAAGAGACGCACAAATCCTCACTCCCACCAGCAATGCATCTGAGTGCCAGCTTTCCCATGTACTGCTATTTTAAACTACAGCTTAGTGTTTTTGGATATAATAATGAACAACTCTCTTTGTTAATTCCAAGAGAGTCTGAAAAAGAAATTACAAATGGTTTGCCTAACTTCATTTTATTTTTTTTTAAAGATTGTATTTATTTATTTTTAGAGATAAGGGAAGGGAGAGAGAAAAAGAGGGAGAGAAACATGAATGTGTGGTTGCCTTTCATGCACCCTCTACTGAGGACCTGGCCTGCAACCAGGCATGTACCCTGACTGGGAATCGAACCGGCAACCCTTTGGTTCAAAGGCCAGTGCTCAGCCCACTGAGCTACACCAGCCCTAACTTCATTGTCTATTTAAAAAAAGAAGAAAAGAAAATCAACTATTGATGCTAAAACTCTTAGAATCAACATTTTAGAATTGACTCTCGTTTAAATGAAAACGTCAAGGAATTAACCTATACTGTTTTCCTGGGCTGTGAATTTCTATGAAAGTTTTATCATATTCAGATTTAGAAATGGAGATTTTTTTTCAGGGTTCCAAAGGATAAGGGACAACATTTTCTTTTATTTTTCAAGACTTCGAGATTTCTTGAGGTCCTACAGCTGCCTTCCCTGTGTGGGCAGCTGACATTACAAGGCAGAAAAGCTGCAGCATGCAGGTTTTACATGTTGTCAGTTTATCAGTTCCCTGGACTCATTTTACTAGAAACACATTCTAATTTAATGGGCTGCTTAACTGAGGAAATCCACTGACAACAAAATTGAAGCTCAGGAGCTGCTATAATTATTAGACAGTCAATCCTATTTACTTTATGAATAAGTTGTAGAAAAAGTTCATCTTTCCACCTTTAGGATTCAACTGTTTGTCCCTCTTTTGAGACTTGTGTGTGCTCTCTACTGCCTTCTTTGCCTTTTTCGTTTTTTCAAATTGAACTAAATATCATCTAAAGAACAAATTGCTTCAATTTTTCCATTTATAGTAATCTGAAAATAAGAGTCTCATGAAGAGAAATCTCACTATGTAGTTAGGGATGTGCAGTTAATAAACTAGTATAACAAATCCTTGGCTTTCAGGAATATAAACTCATATTTTGGCAAATCCTAGGCATAGAAGAATATAGCAAATATGACTATGGACATTTACTGTCTTTAATAGTTCATTGTTTTTCAATATGAAAAGATTAGGAAAAGGAACAAAAGGTGGGACTCTTCATGTTGCTGGTGCAGGAAGAGCCCTGGGACACAGGACTCCTGAGAAGGCCACCCTGGCATTGGCAGCATTGAGTTGTCGCTGTGCGTACAGTATAGGTAACCCCCACTTGCCACACTACAGCTATTCTTCATGTCCCTTTTTTTCCTTTATTGCTAATTATGCTTAATTATTTTGTTTCAGGAAGGATTTTCACTCATTGGTAGCAAGAACTGGTTGAAGATTGTAAGACGCATGGATTGTCTGTTGTTTGGAACAACAATAAAGGCAAGATGCTGTGTGGCCAACTGTCTTTAAGCAAAGACCATACCCTTCTCTTCTGTGTGCACATGGGGGGTGTGGGAACTTCTTTTTGCAGGTGAGATGGTACTGGAATAGTACATGTTTAAGGAAGGTTTGCATTATGAACAGAACATGAAACAAGGACTGTAGAAAGGCAGCAGCCTAGTTAGTAAGAGGGTGTTTCTGAGGAGCCAGAGATTTGACGATCTCTCTGAGGGGTGGGGCAGCTGTTCCCCATCTCCCAAAGACAGATGGAGGGGAGGTGGACTACTTCATTATTTACCTTGCTAGATGTTAAAAAGTTGTATATTTTTTAGTGCTTCACTGAATGTATGTTTTCATTTTTTTCTCTTTAATATTAAAAATTAAATTCCCTTTTCTTTGCTTTCTACCTGTATTAAATGTAAAGAATGATCCTCACCAAAGGAACATGTGGACTAATCAACTAGATTGTTTTCTTTGAGAAATAACATAAAAACTCAATCTGTTAACATTCACTGAATAATTTTGAAATTTAGGTGAAAGATCCTAATTTCTAATGGGCTTATAAACTAAAAGTTAGAAGAGGTCTTAAAGAGCATCTAATAGAGGGGCTTAACCTGGGGTCCACAGACCTGCCAAAGGGTCCTCAGAGAATTCAGGAGTCTAGGAACTGCATGGACTTTCACTGACGTCTAATTGAAATTTATCTTTTCCTTCAGTCAGGAATGTAGGCATCAGCCCACAGTCATATTAGACCTTTGCACCATTAGAAATCACAGACATTTTCATATCATTACAGTTATTTAAGACATCTGAGCTGTCACTTATGTTCACCACTACCTCAGAATTATGGTGGTTACTAGTTCTACTGCTAGATCTTTCTATGGAATATGTTAATAAGGAAACATGTATATTATTAGTTCACAAATTGGTATTTTAATATTGTAATAAACCATTTCAGTATAATTGGCTTCCTTGATAATCTTAATGTATTTTGTGTGATTAAAAAACATTGTTCTAGGAAGGGGTCCACTGACTTCACCAGATTTCCAAAGTGGTCTGAAGCACATACTCAAAAAAATTCATGAATCTCTGTTTTGCTCTTTACACATGAGGAAACTGAGTTTGGCGTGAGCCAATAACCAAGGTTATAACTAACTACTAGGGACCTGGGAAGCCCGTTCGTCTCCTGACTCCTAGCCTGGGACTGGGTCATGCAGATTGAATGTACATGTCTTTTAAAAGTTACACTATGCCATGTCTGATATTTGGGTTTTAATTTTTTCCTGATTATATAGTTATTTAAAATTTTAAATAACTATAAAGAGCAAAACAAAAACCAACCTAATTTTTCCACTCAAAAAATCATTATATTACAGACAACAGAATGCTAGTTATCAGAAGGGAAGGGGGGAAGGGGTTGCTAGGAGAGGACGAAGAGGTTAAATGAGATCAAATATATAGAGACAGAAGGAGCTGGAGTGTGCGGGGGTGAGCACATAAAAAGTATACCAATGGCATATAAAAATGCACATCTGAAACTAATGTTATTATAAACCAATATCACACAAAAATTTAATTAAAAATTTATCATTATTAACATTTTGACATTTTTACTAGGCATATATATTACATCAGCATTCAGATGCATGTGACAGAAATTCCAGGCATAATGGCCCCCCACAATAGGGGTTAATTTTTTTCACTAAATAAGAAATCCAGAAGTACTTCCAGCAAAGATGGAGGTGTAGGTAGACACACTGTGCTTTCTTGCACAACCAAAATAAGGACAACAAAAATTTAGAAACAAAATAACAACCAGTACTGACAGAAAATTGACCTATATGGAAGTCTGGCAACCAGGGAGTTAAAGTAGATACATTCATCCAGACTGGTAGGAGGGGCGGAGTTGGGCCGCTGCTGGGAGAGGGATCACAGCAAAACAAAAAGTGGTGGGTGGCTGGTGGACCCTGAACGTGCAATGCAGCAGTGGGCAGACCCAGTGAGGTGACAGTTGTGAAGCAGGGCATGACACACAAGGTAGCTGGCAGACCAGGCAGTCCCACATTTGTGCACAGATAAACCAGGCGAAACTGGGGAGGGAGACAGACATCGCAACCCAGGGCTCCAGCGCAGGGAAATAAAGCCTCAAAACACTGATTGAAAATACCTGTGGGGGTTGAGGTGCCGGGAGAGACTCCCAGCCCCACAGGCGAGTTCATTGGAGAGACCCACAGGGTCCTAGAACATGCACAAGCCCATGCACATAGGAATCAGCAACAGAAGGCCCCAATTTGCTTGGGAGAAGTGGTGGAAGTGACTGAAATCCGGCAGACAGCAGAGCAAGCACCATTGTTCCCTCTTAGACCCCTGCCCCACATACAGGGTCACAACCCAGCAACATGGGTTACCCCACCCAGGTCAACACCTAAGGCTCCTCCCCTCACGTAAGAGGTGTGACAAGACAAAAAAAAAAATGTCCCAAACAAAAGAACAGATCAAAGTTCCAGAACAAATACAACTAAGCAATGAAGAGCTAGACAACCTATCAGATGCACAGTTCAAAGCACTGGTGATCAGGATGCTCACAGAATTGGTTGAATTGGTCACAAATTAGGTGAATAAATGAAGGCTACATTAAGTTAAATAAAGGAAAATGTACAAGGAACCAATAGTGATGGCAAGGAAACTGGGACTCAAATCAATGGAGTGGACCAGAAGGAAGAAAGAAACATCCAATCAGAAAAGACTGAAGAAACAAGAATTCAAAAAAATGAGGAGAAGCTTAGGAACCTCCAGGACATCTTTAAACATTCCAGCATCTGAATTATAGGGGTACCAGAAGGAGAAGAGGAAGAGCAACAAGTGGAAAAGATAATTGAGCAAATAATAAAGGAGAACTTCCCCAATCTGGCAAAGGAAATAGACTTCCAGGAAGTCCAGGAAGCTCAGAGAGTCCCAAAGAACTTGGACCCAAGGAGGAACACACCAAGGCACATCATCATTACATTACCCATGATTAAAATGAAGGAGATAATCCTAGAAGCAGCAAGAAATAAGGGGACAGTCACCTACAAAGGAGTTCCCATCAGACTGTCAGCTGATTTCTCAAAAGAAACCTTGCAGGCAAGGAGCTGGAAAGAAGTATTCAAAGTCATGAAAGGCAAGGATCTACATCCAAGATTGCTCTATACAGCAAAACTATCATTTGGAATGGAAGGGCAGATAAAGTGCTTCTCAGACAAGGTCAAGTTAAAGGAGTTCATCATCACCAAGCCCTTTTATATGAAATGTTACAGGGATTTATCTAAGAAAAAGAAGATAAAAAACATGTACAGTAAATTGACAGCAAACTCACAATTACTATCAACCACACCTCAAACAAAAACAAAAACTAAGCAAACAACTAGAACAGGAACAGAACCACAGCAGTGGAGATCACATGGAGGGTTGTCAACACGGAAGTGGGAGGAGGGGAGAGAGGGAAAAGGTAGAATAAGTAGCATAGATGGTAGGGAGAAAATAAGACGGGGGAGGGTAAGGATTGTATGGGAAAAGTAGAAGCCAAAGAACTTACAAGTATGACACATGGTCATGAACTAAAGGGGGGCAATGTAGGTGGGAGAGAGTGTGCAGGGTGGAGGGGAGTGAAGGGGGGAAATGGGACAACTGTGATAGCATAATCAATAAAATACATTAAAAAAGGAAAGAAAGAAATCCAGAAACAGACAGTGCCGGCATTGGCCCAGCACTTTGCAGTGGCAGCATCAACATCTTTGCCTTTGGCTTGTCCCTCACATTTGCACAGTGGTTACTGCAGCTAGCTTATTTTCATTCAAGAAAGACCATCTTCATCTGTTCATTTTATATACAAGGAAAGCACAAACTTTATTATATAGCTCTCTGCCTTCCACATCTCTTAGAAGATGTGTACTTCTGTCTCATGAACCAGAAAGAACGATGTAATGTGGCTATCCTAACATGCCAAGGATAACAAAATGAGCATTTGGCTTTTCCAGCCTCTGCTGTGGATTGGCTCATGGCAATGAACAGTGTCTGCAATGTAGATGATTTATAAATTTGCTATTATAGCATATAGAGTGCTTTGTATCCCCTTGTCATGTAATATTACATCAGAAATATTATACCAAGTCATTTCTTAGTTTTTGAAGGTTTGATTCTTCATGGCTACATAGCACTTTATTGGTTTGGATTCAATGAACTAATTCCCAAGTTTTGTTTCCCACTGTTCTGATTTTCATAAGAATTTATTTATAGGGTTCTTGAGATAGAAGTCCTAGAAATTTAAACATTTAGTAAATTTTTCCTCCAGATAAATTGTCTGTTTCTACAACACTAGCAATGTGTAAGAATGCCCATTTATCCAAATCATTTCCAATAGGGTGATAAAATTTAAATTTAAAAACTAGCTTCAAGCGTCACAACCCAGCAATGTGGGTTGCCCCACCCTGGTGAACACCTAAGGCTCCGCCCCTTACTACTTAACAGGTGAACAGAGACCAAAAAGCCCAAATGAAAGAACAGTTCAAAGCTCCGGAAAAAATACAACTAAGCGACAAAGAGATAGCCAACCTATCAGATGATTAGTTCAAAACACTGGTTCTCAGGATGCTCCAGGAACTCACTGGGTACTTCAACAGCATAAAAAAGACCCAGGCAGCAATGAAGATTTTATTATGTGAAATAAGGAAAAATCTACAGGGAACCAACAGTGACGGGAAGGAAACTGGGACTCAAATCAATGGTTTGGAGCAAAAGGGAGAAATAAACATTCAACCAGAACAGAATGAAGAAACAAGAATTCAAAAAAATGAGGAGAGGCTTAGGAATCTCCAGGACATCTCTAAACATTCCAGCATCCAAATCATAAGGGTGCCAGAAGGAGAAGAGGAAGAATAGGAAATTGAAAACTTATTTGAAAACATAATGAAGGAGAATTTCCCCAATCTGGCAAAGGAAATAGATTTCCAGGAAGTCCAGGAAGCTCAGAGAGTCCCAAAGAAGTTGGACCCAAGGAGGAACACACCAAGGCATATCATAATTACATTACCCAAGATTAAAATTAAGGAGAGAATCTTTTTTTTTTTTTACCACCCAAATAGTCTTTTTTTTTGGTCACTGGAGAGAATCTTAAAAGCAGCAAGAGAAAAGAAGACAGTTACCTGCAAAGGAGTTCCCATTGGACTATCAAGCTGATTTCCCGAAAGAAATCTTGCAGTCAAGAATAGGCTGGAAAGAAGTGTTCCAAGTCATGAAAGGCAAGGACCTACATCCAAGATTCCTCTATCCAGCAAAGCTTTCATTTAGAACGGAAGGGCAGATAAAGTGTTTCCCAGATAAAGTCAAGTTAAAGAAGTTCATCATCACCAAGCCCTTACTATATGAAATGTTAAAGGAACTTATCTAAGAAGATCAAAACTATGAGCAGTAAAATGACAACAAATTCACAACTATCAACAACTGAACCTGAGAAAACAAAAACATACTAAGCAAACAACTAAAACAGGAACAGATTCAGAGAAATAGAGATCACGTGGAGGGTTGTCCGCAGGGTAGGGGAGGGGGTGGAATGAGGCAAAAGGTACAAAGAATAAGAAGCATAAATAGGTACAAATTAGGGTGAAGTTAAGAGTAGTATAGGGAGTGGAGAAGCCAAAGAACTTACATGTTTGACCCATGGATATGAACTAAGGTGAGGGAAGGATAGTGGGAGGGGAGGTACGGGCAGAGGCGAATAAAGGGGGAAAAAATGGGACAACTGTAATAGCATAATCAAAAAAATACATTAAAATTAAAAATAATAAATTTAGCTTCCATAGTAAACTTTTATTAACTGATCATTTAGGTTAGTTTATTAATTTCCAGGAAAGTAATTTATAATCTGCAAACAATGATAATTTTATTTACTTCTAGTAGTTCATACTTACTACTTTCTCCACCTTTCCAGAACACTGTAGTTATGTGGTTACAGTGCCACGCTTGACATATCACTGACCTGAATGGGCAGACATATTTAGACCTTAAGAACATTTCTGACTGTTGATTGGATATTCTTGACCATGTAAGGGAGATATTCTTTCAATTATAGTTTATTTACTAACACTTTTTATCAGGATTACATATTAAATTTTATCAAAAGCTTTTTGACACCTATCAAGATTATGTTTTTCTTCTCTGATTTATTGACTTTATATATTAATATTGATCCAACAGATTCTTTTTGCCTTACCTGGCAGAGCATATCTTTGGTGTCTCTTGCCTTGGATAGCTTTAGTTAACCAGGTATTATGTAATAAGCTCCATTGTTTAGACTGACAAATGGAAAAGTATTTTGAAGTAAAATTTTCATTGCTTTAACAGCAGTTTAATGTAACTTAAATTCTATGGTAATAAAGATTATATTTCCATTCTCTCTGGCTGAAATAAGTAGGTTACATAAATTTCTGCCTATTTGTAGTTTCTTCTGTCCAGGAATTTTGATTACAGTGGTCCTGCAGATTGGCTAACAGTTGACACATAATTCCCTTTCTGAAGAGACTTTGCTTCAAAGGAGTAAATCCAAAACATTGCCCTCTTCACGTCTCACCACCAGTAACTCATTGAAGAATTTTTTAATGATTTCGTCTGGCCCAGGTTTTGGTTTCCAAGCAAAGGTTCAAAAGAAAAAATTGCTGAGGTCCCTTCTCTGGCTAAGTCCTCTCTCTCTATCCCCTCTCCACAGTGGAGGAATTCACTGCTGAGATGGGGAAGCTGCTCCAGTTGGGGTCCTAGGGTGCTGGGAAAGCTCCTACAGATCTGAGTGATTTATCAAAACCAGCAGCAAAAGTGGTAGGTTTGTGAGGCCCCCGACGTCTCCTTGGCTCTCCTCCTGTGAGGTGCTAACTGAGCTCCATGTCTTCCACGTGTGCTGGGACCACAGCCCCTGCAGCCCTAGCACCTGCGGCTTTACGGTGTCTATGTGGGGACTTTGTCCACAGCTGGGAGTCAGAATTTAGGGGAACTTGACTTTCCTGTGAGCGCTCGAAGAGATGGTCAAGAGACAAGCACTTACCCTTGTTTCTTCAAGGATTCTGTATGAAAGAAGATTTTCTGTTAGTTGTAATAACTTGAAATACAGTGTTTTGAAGTAGGATGGGAACAATTTAATATGTAAGGTGCCACTTCACGTAATTTTGAGCTAATCTCTTTAGATGATAGAAACTAAAACTATAGTTTCAAAGTTCATGGGCAGTAGTTCATGGCTGTTAGTATATACTTGAAAATTTTCCATTTCACAGCAAGTGAATTAAAAGTCTTTTTGACTTAACTATGGCACAAAAATGAATCTCATCAGGATTTTTAACCTAGGAATCCTTTTTGTTAACCCAGTGGCAGGCTTTCCATGGTGCTACCGCATAGTATTAAAGATGTAGGATGGAGATGTAACTCACTTTCAGACTTCTCCTGATGCACCTTGGTTTGTCTTGGGTTGTCAGGCACTGAAGTGGTACTTATGGCACTTAAGTACCTTAAGTGGTACAGATGATGAGCTCAAATTCTACCTGAGAATTTCACAGAAGGAAATGCGGAGCGAAGCTTCAGTCAACTATCAGATATACCGTCTCCCCTGTCACTTCCTGGAACTGCATTCTGGAGAAACCCTCACTACCCACACTCATTTTCTGTACTTTCGCATGCAGACACCGCTAGACTTACACAGCCGGTCTGCGGTGTTTGTCTGTTTCTTACATAGTTTTTCATCTAGCTATGAGGTATAATTTTTAATGTTACTGCTTCCCCAAAGGTTATGCAATGAATCATAATAGAAGTAGCTAATAAAAAAGTTACTTCATATAGATGTCTTTATATAGAGTCTAAATCAGAGTGAGTTGGAAACAACTAATTAATTGTAAACAAGAATTCAGCTCAATTTCACAAAAGATTTGTAGTATTACCGAAAGCTGAATGCATAGTTCTCTTATCAGTCCTTTTCTCCCCCTAGCCAAGGAAGTGAGCAAGCACTGACAAAAGAAAAAACAGAAATGACCCTAAGTGGGAGACTGTTCAAACTCACTCATAATCAAAGAAATGAAGTTCTAAGATAAAAATCTATGCTAACCTAATAGGTTGAAAATATTAAAAAGAATAATAATCTCTGGTGTTGGCAGGTGCAGGGAATGGGCACACGGACTCCTGGGGGCACCTGGTGCTGTCCCGCCCCAGGCAGTTTGGGACGAGCACTAAAACCCACAGATCCTTCCACCAGGTGCTTACGTGCTTATCAAAGCTCGTGGTTGATAATAGGAAAAAAGGCTGGAAATAAATGTTTGTCAGTTGGAGACAGTTAAAGGAATACTCTTTAGCCATTAAAAGTCATGAAGTATATTTCTATTTTTATACTTATTGTGAAACAAAGAATTAGGTTACAAAAGAGTAGTGTAAAATAGAGATAACCTATATAGTATATATTACTATAATCTATATAGTCATGTACAAGTATGTGTATGTGTTCTAATATATTACACCCTAACATAATGTAGGGTAAATGCTCCCTTACCCCACACCTCTTCCCCTCCAAGCAAAGTGAAGAACTCATGAGACCCTGCAGTACATAGAAGTAAAGTGGTAAGACAAGAGGAGTAACTTTTGATTTGTCAAACAGGACAAGAGTCGCATGTTCAGGGTGCAGTTTGGCGGCGAGTCCAAGCAGCAGGCACTAGAGCGCTGTGACAGCTGTGTGCGGAGCCTGGCCCAGTACGTGACCATTCAGACTCCTGAGGGAAGCAGCCAGGGACCTCGACTGTGCCAGGGCCCACTGCCGGCAGCGGACAGCCGCGCGGAGGGCTGTGTGCGGAGCGTCCCGCTGCTGCTGCCGCCGCCGCCTGGGGTAAGTAGGGCCAGCACGTTGGCCGTGCCAGAAACCGGACAGGGTCATGCTCTCTGGGGGGCCAGAGTGACAGTGGGATTTGTCAAGCTCATCAGCTTTGCAGATTAAAGGATATCTAATGTTGAGTGACTTACTTAAATTGAAGGTTGATTTTCATTGTAGCTACCTGTAATCCTACCAGTTAGACTGGGTGGCACTCTGCGGTGATCCAAGTGTGGTCTGTGGTCCCCTCCCTGTGACCTTTTCAGAGATCCACAAAGTCCACATTATTTTTGTAATAATATTAAGACAGTATTTACCTTTTTCATTTTGTCATTATTTGTATTAATGGGATAAAAGCATTGTGAACACAAATGCAGGCAGTGGACCAAACTGCACCCCATTCTCCTCCCACCACTGACAGTGAGAACAGACACAGAAGGGCCGGCGTTCTGCAGCACAACCGTTTCAGGGGACGGCGCTTGTGCGGCTGTGCTGGGCGTCAACCAGCCTTTCCTTGCAGAACACTGTCGTTACTTCAAAGAACACAGTGTGGTGATTCAGATTTGGGTATTTGGTGGGCATTTATTTTCTTAGAAATGAACAGAGTGAGCCTATCATTTCAGGAAAACAACTGATAGTATTTATCAACAGATTAAAATAAGCTTCTCAAGTGGCAATTAAAGTCATGGATAACTTGTATTAACCATTTGAGCTTCACAGCTCCTGCCCAGAACTTTTCTGATGCTGCTGTTCATAGGATCTTTTAAAATTAGTGCATGCCAAAATGTTTCAACATTTGGAAGATTTGTATAGTTCAGTGACCTAGTATCTTCCAAATGGCCAAATGCATATGGTGCTAAAAAATCATGCGTGGGTAAAAGATCTGTTCCAAGTGCAGAACAGACCTACGGATTTCAGTGTAACAGAGTTCATTGCTGTGATTTCAAATTCTATGTTGCAACTAACCTTTAAGAAACTTTCATTTGCTGAGTGTTGGTGTCACATTAAAGAATGTCCACAATTATCCGAAAAGGCTACTTTAAAATATGCCTGCCTTTTCTATCTGCTTTAGCTGTGTGAAACCAGAGTTTCTTCATGTACTTCAACAATTCAGCCAAAGAAACGTGTCAGCGGAGTGATGCAGAAGTAGACAGGTCCAGCTATTTTCCATTAAGCTAGGCATTAAAGAGGTTTGCAAAAATCATTACATTTTTGTTTGAAGAAATAGTTCTTTCATTAAAATGTTTTAAATATTAACAGTGGGTTCATTATTTTTAAATGAATTAATCAGTATTTAAAAGATTTAATTAATATAAACATTAAATAGATGTAACTCAAACAGAAGCTGTGTGAGGGCCACCGATTTTAAGTGTGTAAAGGGTCTTGATATCAAAACCTCGAGCATCGTTGTTTCAGAATTTCTCCTGGGAGGACACTTAGTTCCAAAGGCTGTTCGAGTGAGAGGTGCCTCTGCTCTTGGATCAAAATTCCAGTTTCAAGCTGGGTTTCTTATTTTCTATTTTGAGACATGATTTTCCAAACATGGCTTTCTATAACTTTGCTTCATTAGTTCCCTTTAAACTCACTGGACCAAGACAATTCTATTCTGGTTTATCAACAAGTTCTTGTCATTCATAATTTACCTAAGGCAAACATAAATTTGCATTATTTATTGTACAGCCTTTAAGCATGTTGCTATGTGATTTTCTCTGGAATGTGCAGTTTGTTGTCAGATTGTGGTGTTTCAGCATTCTTTTATTTGTTTCTGCACAATCTTTTCTGTGATGTTGTCAATGCTGAAGCTGCTTTTCTTGCAACCCTGGATCTAGTTTCAAACATTGTGCCTACAAATGGAATGGAGTGGTTTATTATAAAGTACTTTATTTCTTGTGATTCTTTCCCCTTTCAAGAGTTTCTTTTATGTTTCATTGACCAGTTATTAGATTCAGATTCTAGAAACCCAGTGCACAGGTACAACTGGAACCAAATAAAGGTCTCAGGATTGAGAGGTGGGCCTGGGATGCATCATAAAGGTAACGAGACAAAGTAGACTACGGTTACGGTTTATCTTTACAGATACATAACTGCAGGTGAGGCTGTGGGCCCCAGCAGCAGGGGAAGGCTCCAGAACTAGAACTTTAAAGGCTGGTCCAGATATCTAGGTAGAACCAAAAGTAGCTGGGACCGTTTCATGTCTTGTCTCAATTCTCTGTTCAGGGTCCTCGGAGCTCTAGTTGGGTGTTCTGAGTAGATGACAGAGCATGATGTGTGTACAGTATAGGCTTTGGAATCAGAATGGATCTGGGTCTGAATCATGGCCCGGCGAGCAGCTGAATGGTCTGATCTCATGTAAGTCAGAGACCTTCGTCTGTAAAATGGGGAGATTTGAAATACTGTATCTATAGAAAGCACCTAGTGTAGCCCTGGCCAGTATCTAAATAACATTATCTATGATTACTATTGTTGCCAGTACTGTTCCCCTTCAGACCTGCTTTCCCCTGCAAATGAACACATTAGCCTCCGGGTCAGTTAGAGAGGCTGAAGTGTCAGCTGCAGGGAAGACAGGGTACAAAGCATGTTACTTCATTGGAGTGCAGACCTTGTGAGGCACTGCCTAACAGATGTGCATCATGCTAGTGACTGCTCCATCCCAGATGTGCCCAGACCGCTGTGCAGCTTGGCATGATGCTCCCTTTCTCCGAACCCCTCGCAAGGTAAAAGCCATGGCCAAGTGCTGCCATCCTGTATTCAGGTACATCATTTTCCCAATACCTATATATTTTTCTAAATTTTTTTTTGCAAAGAGATAATTCCTCATCTATTTCAAGTTCTTGAATCATTTCCTGGCTCCTACTTTGGTTTTGCTTTTCATTGGCCTTGTAATTTTAAGCTAATTGTGGCTTAATCAAGTGTTTCTCAACCTGAGGGCTTCTAAGGCCAGACCACCCGAGGGAAGCAGGAAAGAGGATGGCAGCTCCTAGGTGAACTCCTTTCTGTGTTAGCAGCCAGGGGCACCAGCTACTGTGTGCACTGAACCTTCCACTCCTGCACTTGGGTGGACCATCGGATCCTGGAGCCACCCCACTAGCCTAGGGGACTTCACTCACATTCGGCTATTTCAGTGTTTGTGGCGTACAGCTTTCAGTTGTTGTCTCTCCCAGTTGTTTAAAGAACAGGATGTGAGCTGAACTGATTTGTACCCTACGACAACATCAAATATCAGAGCTGGAAGAAACACCAGGCACTAGTCTTTTATTTTCACAGAGGAAACTGAAGAAATGGGACTAGCCTAAGAATGCATAATTCATTAGTGTCCCTTCTCTTTTTGCTCATTTTTAGTGATCTTGACTAGTTTTCTCTTTGTTCCTTCCTTCCTCTGTCCCCCAACCCTGTTTTTACTGCTTCTAGATCTATTTTTCTGCTAACACCTACTATCAAGTCAGCTTCTATAGCGGACAGGACACAAAATTTGGCACCTTTGACTCTTGGCAACCAGAACATGCTGGTGATAGGCAGAGGTGCCCTCCTGAGAGGCCCCTGGTTTATCCCTGTGACACAACTCAGGTGGGCGCACTTGTCAAGGTGAGCACTGCAACAGACACAGGACCCAGAGCCAAACCTGCAGTGCATACCTGTGGCCAGGAAGTGGGAGTGGTGGGGTTCTCCTCAACTCTTGTGCTGTTATGTGGGAGCAGCTGTCACAGCCTTCTGCCTCCAGCCTCCTCCTCCTGCCTGAAACACCCGCCTGTGCGCTACCCAGACCAAGCCCTCACTTCCCAGTCCTAACTGAAACAGCACACACTGGAGCACTCCTGCCCTTCGGGCTCGGTTCACCCGGCCTCCGCTCCACGTCCTGGGTTGCATTCTAATCACTGCTTCATTTAGGTTCTCACTGGGCTGTGGGTTCTTGAGGGACAGACCTCTCTACCTTGTTCTCTGTGGCTCACTTCCCTTTATCAACACAGTGTCCAAGAACCCTTTCCCTCAGAATGTCTAAAACAAGATTTAAAACTTGGTTTTATTAAACATATGGTTATCTTGCAATCATGGTGTGTCCACCCTGCCCTCCTGCTTTGCTTTTCTGAAAGAACACGTCACTTAATAATTTTTAGGTGGCAAATCACAATAATCAGAAGCTGGGCAATACCTACTGCCCTCCAGTACCAGACTGTGGGCCCGGGACCTGACTGGGCTTCTGAAGACAGAACACAGCAGTGCTGGACGCTGGGGAAGCCCAGGCACCAGGCAGGGGCCTCAGATTTAAACTGTGCATACTTCTGCTGTGTTACAGCAAGCAACAGCCCAGCTGAAAACAGGACAGACGACACCGACAGTGTTTTTTCCTGATACTTTTTCTTTGAATACAAATGCATGTGTTTCCACTTCTTTAATGGCCTGTAGTACTTATACTCTGTTCAGCTAAACTGCCAGTTGTCTTGTTACAGTCACACCAGGAGCCGGGGCAGCAGCGGTACATGCCAGCCGTCACGGGCACTGCTGGAGGAAGGACCTCGGTGACCCAGTTAGCTCAGGTAGAGCCTCTTTCCATGTTGTTTTCTTGTCACGAAAAACTGATCCTGAGAATCTGTATACCTTTGTTCACTCCCTTGTTCTAGAATAACAACTTGAAGTGTTACTGTAGAAGACGGTAGAGACGGAGCCAGGCTTTCCGCCTACCCTGTCATGAGATTGGCACGGTGGCGCACACTGAAGAGCAGTTCTCCTAAGGAAAGAGAGGAGTGTTAGCCTTCAGGTGTGTTATGAAGAATTTACCACGTTCCCAAAAAGAGGAATCAAGGGAAGAATTTCAATTTAATTGACATTTGGGAACTGTATTGAGACAAATATCAATATGAATTTGGAGTCAGATCACTGATGGTTTCTCTATGGGCAAATTTTCATTGCTAAGATCTCAGCAGGCTCCGTGGACCCCAGGAGGACTCAACCTCCCCCACACTCCCCCGGCCCTTGTGGTTTGCTGTTCCTTGAGTCCCATGGCCTGGCATCTGCTCGCTGCGTTCCCAGCTGCACTCCACAGCAGGCTCTCAGGCCTGCGGCTTATGCCTTCCACAGAATTCTCCATGGAATTCATCAATATTGAAGAATATTTTTTTTAGTGTATCAAAGTGTTCTAAAATTTGTATAAAAAATAAAATATAGTTGTTTTTTCCACCTGGCTTACCACTGATTCAAATAACTGGACAATCACAGAATGAAAAACTTGAGTGGTTTCTTTGAATAACTCGGCAATTATGACAGACAGGAAAACATAAAAGCCATCGTCCAGCAGCAGGCAGACCTCAGTGCATGGTTTGTAGCCTCATATTTGCACTGGGGTTAGAGGTTAACTGAATAAAAGTGGCTGAGGACTGTAGAGGCACAAAGATACAAGGGACAAGTCAGGGTGTGATGTCCTTATTTAGGAGATGTCAGCTGCTATGAGAGGTGTAACCTTGGCCCAGTTTATTCACATTGTACGGAAGAGCCATGCACAAACCAGAAAAAGTGCCAGACTGGGAGTTCAGGTGTGCTACTCATCTGCCCTGGCCTTCTGGAGAAGTCTCCTATGAATGTAAGTTAGTAAAACTTTCTGGAAAGCAATTTAGCAATACAGACCAAATTCAATGTCATACCTATTACCTATAATTCTATTTCTGCTATACAAACATGATGTAAGGATGCTGTTCACAGTAACAAAATTGGAAACAACATAAATGTTCACTAATAGGATACAGATGGGACAAATATGCAGCCAACAGAATGGTGTACATCCCTATCTACTGACATGGAAAGATACTGATATTGTTTTTTAAGACGACAAAAACAGCATGTGTGACTCAGTTTTTGTAGTAAACTCATACACAGAAAATACATCCAGAAGGAGATAAACATGCAGACAGTGGCTCCTACTGTAGAACAGGGCTCCACGTTCCCTTCCCTTTTCTTCTTTCTACACCTACGCAGCATGTGAAAGGCTGGCTTCAGTTTAGAAAAGGAAATTTCCGTGATAGATGGTTCCTAGAGAAGTGTCAGTTGACACATACACACCAGCCCTGCCTTCCACAGCAAAGGTATAAAACCACCTACCTAACAGAATTCCTGTGAGAATATGATGTAGTTGGACCACAGAGCGGGAACCCAGCGTCAACACATCAGTGTCGCCGTAGCTTCTAAATTGCCAAGTACAGCCAGATGTTGATCTGAATTCTCCTAACAGTTAAATCTGAACTTATTTAACTGGTTTTAAAATACTACAAGTTACCAAAGACCTACAGGTGGAAAATAAGTATGTGAAAAAAATCCTCACTATTGTATGATTTCATTTCTTGGACAAAGGCAAAACTATAAGGTATGGAGATTGTAGATCAGTGGTTGCTGGGGGGTTGAGGGTTCGATAACAAAGGTAGGCAGCATGAAGGGATTTTTCTGAGGGGTGATGGAAATGTTCTGTGTCTTCTTCATTGTGCGCATGGTTATATACCTTTATTTGTCAAACCTGATGGACAGGATTGGGGGGAAAGATGGGTGAGCTAACTGCATCCTCTGGACCGTCACTTTGTGACTCCCCTTTATTACACTCAGAACCCATTCATCACACATGAACCAGTGGTGGGAATGATGAACTAGAGCAGTTCATTCACTGATAGGTTTCTTATCAATCCACACAAGGTCATCAGCACAGTATTTTTCATTAAAGTGGGATCTTAACTTTGTAAATCATCTCATTAGTACACTTGCACTACCTAAGGATACAAGTTCATCTCACTTCTTATGTGTATTTAGAAACGAATCGTGTAAAGCTAATTATAATTAACACATTTTTGGTCTGTTTTCCTAATCTTTCCTTGAGGCAAAGTTTTCTGTGTTCTGTTATGTAGGCTGTTGGCTTTCACCTGTAATCTCTAATAAACTATTCTTCTGGAATTCCCACAGTCTCTCCTGGCATCAGAGGAGCTGCCCCTTGTCTATGAACAATCTGCATGGAATTCGGAAGAGTTAGGCCCCTTTCTCCGCCTCTGCCTCCTGGATCAGAGCTTCCCAGCATTTGTGGAACAGGTGGAAAAGGAACTAAAAAAGCTGACAGGGTTCAGAAATTAACACTCTATGTACATAGAGAACTAAGGAACTTGAAAGCATTGAAAAATGCCTCCTCCTTAAGATTAAAGATACTAAAATAAAGAATATTATTCCAAACACCTTTTATTAATGTTTTATTTTTAGAAACAGGTGAATCCACTTTTTTATACATCATTGCACATCAACAATTACACAAAACACAAGTACATGCATCTACAGTTACATACTGAGAACCCTGACAGGTGAGAAAACCATTAAATCAATGTGAAAAAATACAGTGTCAACCCCAAAGTATAACTAGTTGCATAGAATACCATGCTAGAACATTTCAAGGTCATTGGAAACTAAAGGTAAATTATAAAAGTTTGCCTTAATTGAATGTATAAGGTTTAGCACATCAGTGCAAAAGGATATAAGAATTTATCAACAAAGAATCACTTAAAAAGCAATCATACATATATATATATTTGTGTGTGTATATATATATATATATATATACTGCAATTCATTATAGCCATTCAGTGGACTATTCCAGCTTATGAGAGTCATAGGTTAAGCCCTTAAAATTATAGATATCAGTTTATATTACTCATCTTTTTGTACCAGAACTGCACAATTTCCTCACCTGACAACATACAATATGGAATGAATATCAGCAGCTTAAAAATGAAACAAGCATTTATTTTGGATTTCTCCCCCCCCAAAAAATATAAATATATATATATATATTTATATACTGTATATATCTGTAGGTTTTGCTGTACGTTACAAAATTGTATCACTAGATGGCAGTAGTGCATTTTAGAGCTTTGCCAATTTAACAGCTGCAGTAAGTAAAAAATGGCGCATGCATGATCTGATCCTCAGAGGACCTTTTCACTTCTATTTAAATATTTTAATAGAGGAGAAGGAAGCAACATTCACAGCACATCAAGCCCAAAATAGTTTACACCTTCTACACTGAAGCATTGTTTGAAATGTACCTGCTAGGTCAACCCTTACAGGAAAGGCTAAATAAGGCATGCTTTAGACAGTCGTCGTGGTGTTGCTCACTTAAAGGGGAGAGAACCAAGGAGGTCCAAGCAGAAAATTTAGAAGATTGTGTTGCCACCAGTTTCAGGAACCTAAAGACCTGTAAAGAAATAGTATTTGAAAATTAAAAGAGTATGCAGTCACGTTAAGAACCAAGTGCCACATAAAGCAAAGCTTTGTTTCAAACAGCATGCTCAGGGATGCGGTGTGAAATTCTGATCTCCATGTGCCTAACTGGAAGGGAAGGCCCTGGGGCCGGGCCGTGCTGGCTCTCCTGGCTACAGGTCTTGCCTTGCCCTGCCTTGCCCTCAGAAGCAGAGGGGACTAAACGGCCTCTGGGAATATTCCGCCTAAGAAGGTAAAAAGTTAATCTTTACCTCTTTTTAAACAGTAGCATAAAGTGTTATTTTAAAACATTATACATAGTCTGAAATGGCATTTATATAAACAAGTGAAACAATGCAGCTGAAAAATGGTCCTTTCCAGCCTCTACATAACTGGTTCCATCAGTAGGGAGCTGCTCTGAAATGAACGAAAACATCTTGCAACATAACACAAAATCAAGTTTTGTAACAAGGTCAACAGAGCCATGTTCATTTCCAATATAATTTTTAAAACTTCTAAAAAATGCCATACTTACATTATAAGTAGTACTTAATTTGTGTTTCTCTGGCGCAAGTTTTTATCTTTGTGATTGTTGGTAGAGTTGGTTTTCCTTTGGAGGAAAAATTATATTACAAGAGTTAAACTCAAAGTCAGTAGCAACTTTTGAAAGTATTTAACACATGGAAATACAGGGATTCTTTCACTTACTGCCATCCCTGGTGTAGTAAGAAAGTTTACTGCACGATATTAGTACATAAAAATATCCCCTGGGTAACATGCCTACATACCTTCATCCTTTTGACTCCCAAGACAGACAATATACAGTTAACTTTCCCTTTAATTTATAAACTATAATCTAATTACTATAATGGTTATAGTATTTTTTTCTCTACTGAGTGCCAGTCTGTTTTCTCAAATAATAAATGATACTCAATTATACAGAGGCAGTGCTGTGCCCTCTGGCACTTAGTAACTTTGGGTACTATTTGGTCCCCAACTCTAGGAGATTCTAATCCTGGATTGATCCAAATCTGTAGTTCCATCTCCTGGATACATAGGACTGTTAATGGAACCAAAGAATATATTTATGCTATAATCCAGCTTGAAATTAACTTTAACCAAACCTGAACTCTCAAGATATACTGGTCATTTCCCTCACATTATCAATGTAAGCATATGGGATGTGCAGAATTTTAAACACTTGCATGCTATTGCACTTTAAAGATGTCTTTAAATTTGTTTATTTTTAGAGAGAAGGGAAGGAAGGGAGCAAGAGAGGGAGGGAAGCACTGATGTGCAAGAGAGAAATTGATCGGTTGCCCCCAGCCAGGAACCTGACCCAGGCACGTGCCCTGATCAGGAATCAAACCACTTTGATTTGTGGGATGACACTCAACCTACTTAGCCACACACCAGTCAGGGCAGTATTACACTTTACACATTGCTACTAAAACAAAACTGTAAGCCTGTCCTGGGAATCAAATGGCCATGTTAGGCTGCAAAGTCTGCACTGCAACATTCATTCCCACTCACTGTCTTCCCTACAATCTTAGGTTTGATTTCAGGAAACCATGAATGTAAAATAATTCAATCAATGTCCAGTAAAGTACTTACATTGGCCCAGCTGGTTCATCGTCTACACAGGTGATCAGTTTTTGAATAATCCATTGAGAGACAGGAGAAGAAAGGAGAAAATTGTGAGACTTTGCACAGGGATTAATAGAGCTGCAAATGGCAAGTGGCAAACATGGCTATCACAGCATTTATTCAAGGCCATTCCATCTGGAGGTGCAAAACACTCATGGAGTTATTATTTCTAGATTCAAGTTTTTAATGGCAGGTATGTTGTTTCAATGGTTTTAGTTAACACTTTGAATGCTTGTCATGAAAAACTGCAACTGTAGCGGACAGATAGGCTGCAACATCATCATGTTCATCTTGTCCCCAAGTTCCAGTGGTTCACTCTTAAATAGATGAGAAGACAAACCAACATTTCAGTTGTAAAATCCTGCTGTTTGTTTTCTGTGGTGAATGAACGTACAATTTTAGCTCAATCCTGCAATGAAGATGGATGTGCATGTTCTACACATTTAGCCACACATCCTCACTTCCCCAAAAGACATGTTCTTGCTGTTTTGAATCTTTAGTCTGAAGAATGAGACTAAGGAAGAGGAAGCCACAACCGTTCACCAGAATACTGGGTCACCCAGGTTAGGCTTTGCCAGCAACAAGAGGATGTTTTGTGGCACAGCAAGGAAAGCTGAGCAGTGGTGACAGCCCTCCAGAAAAAGACTTCCAATACAGACAGGCCAAAACCAGTACTCAAACCCAGATGAGGTGGATATCTTTTTTTTTTTTTTTTAAATAAAAAAGCTTCCATTATCTGAGTTTAGAAGCCCTCTTAAATTGGTATTTTATGATTCTGATTTATAAGTTTTTCCTTCCTGTTTCAACTAAGGGCAACTTGGTCCCACTTAAGCAGGGACATATATACATACATAGAATTTTCTTTAAAGGACCACAAAGGGGAAGGAAACAAGTAAGTATTCTTAGGTTCTTTTTATTTTACAAAAGTCAGGTAGACTAAATGATTCAGACTGGTTTGGTTTCACTGAAGGCTTCTAGAAAAACTCTCAGCAGGATTCCACAAGGGGGCTTGGTGCACATGAAGCAATTATGGAGGTTACAGTCTCAGTGCAGGCGTCCGCAGGAGCACACGTCAGGAGGAATGTCTGTCCGAGGAGACATTGCTCCACCTGTTCCTTTGAGGCAACGGAGAGGCAAAGCCACTGCCAGCACACACGGTGACTGGAGCAAAAAGGATTAAAAAAAAAAAAAAAAACAAAAAAACAACTAACCACAAACCAGCAACTTGTCAGCCAAAACAACAGGCTAGTGACACACCAGTGTCCACAGGGTTCTACTAACAGTACTATCAAACAGATACAGAGAACAAACTAAGACTTAGGGACACCAAGACATCTTGTGGTGCTGTGTGTGCAGTGGAGATATACAAAGACATGTCAGGTATTGAGACACAAGCCCAGCCTAAATCCTCCCTCACCACAACACTCGAATGTTCTCAGCATCCAGCCAAGCCAGCTCAGCTACATGCTAGGAACTAAGCACCTGGGGACTTAAAGGAAAAGACACAGGCGCAAACTCAGAATATTTTGAGTGCTCTGGCTTTGCACCCAAAAATACAAAATTCTAAAGCAAGACAGCTAATTCAAGAATATCATCAATCTATCCCAACTTTTAAAAGAAAAAGCAGGGTAGGGGGAATCGCAATAGCCAGGCTAATTCTTTTCAAAGCATGATGCTGTCTGCACCAACTCCCACCCACCCCACCACCAGCTTCCCTTTCTTGTACGGGTGTGCCCCGGTGTCTGACGTGCAAAAAGGCTGCAGTAGGGGTTGCAGCAACAGTGGCTCTGGTGTAGCTGCCATGCCTGCAAATGGGAGCAGCTGTTATTCACACTAGTGTCTAAATCTCATGAGCCCCATCATCTCTGTCCCCAAATCCACTTTCACATTTACAGGAGCAAAGAAAACAGCCTCAGGTCCCCTACATTCCTGGACTGAATCACTATCAGCAACACCACTTTCCCTTACAGGTAAGACAAAAAAAAAACAACTTGACCCCTCACAGGGAAATCAAGAGAGAGGGACAGAACAAAACTACAGAAAAAGATACAAAAATCAAAGTAAATGAGGATTAAACAGAAAACTGAAATCCAAATTAGTTGTGAAAGTGAATGAAGTAGACTTGAAGAAAAGTGTTAACATTATGAACTGTGCACCGTATAGACTGAAGCGGAGATTAAACAAACTCCAAAAGCATGCATATCGCTCACTTACCACCATGTTTTAAGGGTTTGATGCAATTGAGGGGGGAAAAAAAAGAAGTCATAGTAACCGACAAATATCAATATACCCCAAACCCTCAGGCCAAAAGACAGCTGCTTAAACAATGATTAGATATTACAGCCACTGGCTAGATGAGAGGAAGAGGACTGGGGGAGAATGGAAACAAGATGCTTCTGGAATCCGTCTCATGAGTGAAGTCCCTGGTGGAGCTGTTGCGCACACCCATTTTTCTGCATCTGATCTTCCCAACCGAAGGCACTGCAGCCCTCACTGCCCCCGCCCCGCTGCTGGTCTGACTCACAATCTGGAGGAAACTGGCCTGCCTGGTAATAACAGACTACCTGATACAATCTCACCTCCAAAAAGATGGCTTTAAAGTCAAAATGACCAAGAGTGGACTATCTGGTCAAAGCTCCTTTTTCACTGCCCTCATCTCACTAAGGATGAGGTTTTTATGATTTCTAAACCCACTTAAATTCTGCCTGACCAAAACAACGTAGATTAACCAAGAGAGAAGAGATTAACGGTTACTTCCAATTTCCTTCCTTGTTTGGTCCTATTGTATTTTCTCCCTAAAGTAACTTGTTACTGTCACTAAATGACCTTTAGTTAAGAGACAACAAATGTGTTTTACATGTTATTTTAAAAAGTCACATTTCTTTTTCAACATTCCTAGCATGTTGTAAAAGCTTCATATGCTACCAAATGTTTTACCCAACTAACAGCTGTTAGAGTTTGTATATATCAGAGCTACTAAAAATGGTCCCCCTACCAAACCTCCAATACTCTACCAGTAACTTAAAGAAAGAAATCCTTTTGACTGGCTTATGAAAATTATCCCCCTAATGTGAAAATAGAAAACTCTTTGCTATTGGCACTTTTCTTAAATTTCATTTGAGGTCACTATAATGTTCAGTAAGCTGAAGGTCCCCACAATGAAGCAGATTCACCCCCATCTGCTCAGGGGCTTGGAGAGTAGGACCTGAAAGCACACACTGACACTCTGTGGTTCAGTCAGTAGGGGACTTGCTCAGAAGGCGTGCTCCAAGCACGTGTCCCACTATGAAGATGGATGGAAGGCTAGAGGAAGGCTAGCTGGACCTAGTCTTTTAGAGAGTTACCACTGAACGTTTTCACAGAATGTAGTTAAGAGATGAGTAAAGCGGAAAAAAAACAAAGCCTTATTTGGCTCCATGATTCGCCTGCTACCCAAAACACTGAGGTGAAAGGTGATCCTCTCTCCACCTATAAGACAGCCTACTGTGCACCAATCCTCAAAGAGGCCATAATAGGGGCCTCTAAAGGGACTTGGGTGTGTTTCACTTATAAGATGTCCTGAGTATACACCAGTAAACAAGAACACATGTCCCCCCTTTTCTCTGGAAGCAGCTAAATGTTAACCTTAAACTTTTTCTATGTGAGAAATCTAAAGCAATATTTGCTTTTCTAATAAAACAAATTAGACTTAACTCTAAATTCAAATTTGTTTTTATATTTTTGTATTGTTCATTTAGTGCTTTTCTAATAAGGGACTGAGTTACCAAGAACTCAGACTGCTCCCCCAAATGAATACCTATGAGTTTTATATGAATTTTTAATATGAAAAAAGCTCAGTGAGTCAGAATTAAACCATAAGTATATCTTGATTAATTAAAAGACCTAGTCAGTAGAGAAAAAGCATATCAGGCCTATAAAAATTTTCATAATGCCATAAGTAACTCAACACAGAGCCACAGATGGTTCATTATCTGACAGATAAAAATTCATCTCTAAAACTCCAAATTTGTACCAGGCACCACATTTTAAAATCACGCACTCTAAAAAGGAACATATGTACATGTGTGTATGCGACCTCAGAGAGGGCAGCGCAAAGCATGCATGCTGAGTCTGCTCTTACACGGACTGCACAGGAGTTGAGGGGAAACTGGCTAAGAGCCACAGAATCAGGAAAACTCACTGAGAATAATTTTTTTTTTAATGATTACTTCCAGGAGAGGCGAAGAAGGAAGAGGGGCAGGTGGAGCGAGGAGCTGAAGACAAAGGGAAAAACTATGGGGCGGAAACATTGGGGCAAGGACAGGGACATGGAGGGGGCAGTGGAGCCTGGATGGACCAGGCTGCCTGCCAGGGAGAGAATGTACAGAAGGCAAACACTGCAATACCTCCAGCATCCCAGATTTTTCACTCCAATTCAACGACAACAAAAATGTAAAAGCTGCTTGCATTATTCTTCCAAGAGACGGGCGCAAAAAGTTTTTACTTTGCACTTACCCTGAAGTTATCTCTTTCATGTAGGATTCATTCACTGTCTATAATAATTCAGTTTTATAGAGGAAACTTCGTTCCAGGAAGCTATGCAGGAGATTTGCTAGCCACATGTCTCCTATAACAAACTGGCTGTATGTGAGTTCAACTGCCATGGAGCTACTCAAAAAAGAGCCGCTGCTTCCCTGGGCAGGTGTGAGCACATGTCCCATCAAAACAATACTACCCATTTCTCAAAACCAACCCAAACGGCTTCCACATCTGCTGGAGAGCAGTCTAGTAAATAAAGTGCTTTCTGCAGCAAGACCAGAGCCTCTGCCAGAGATGTGCTAAGCCAATGGGTCACTCTGCCAGAAGAGCAGCAGCCAGCCTCCTCTTAAAATATAAAAAACTAACAAATAAACAAACAAAAACTGCTCTGGTTTTAAAGCCCATCTTTGCCTTTTTCTGACTGACTTTTTGCTTCTCAACATTTGCAAAGGAAAGGCTGACAAAGGTGATACTTAGCAACACAAAAGCATTCTGAGGGGAAGAAAAAGACCTTTCCAGGAGCATAACTGCTCCCAAAGAGCCAAGGCCATACAGTCAACTTGCCTCTATACTCTCAGTTCGAAATACAGGTAAATCTGCCTTGGGTGTCCTAGTTTGTAGCAGGAAAGAAAAATCTAGACAAAAAGCATAATGCATGTATGAAAACCCCAAGAAAGCAGTTTCACTTCACAGAACAGCAGTTCTATGGACCTAGTAAAAGTAAAATCCTGGAACACTTTATGCTGCAGGGAACTGGCCCCCTTATTTACAAAGGTCCATCCACTCCCAGCTGAGTTCTATCCCATCTCTCCATCTAGTTCATTCCTGAATGTACATCTGAAGGCGAGTCCACCAAGTCTTCCCGTGTGCGTTATTACTTTTAACAAAAACCTCTTCACCAGCCTCATTATTTAATACTCACTCTAGCGGAGGCAAAGACAATTAGGAGCTGCTGAGAAGGAAGGAAAAGAAGGGCAAGTAGCTGTTGCACTCAAACTTGTCCTTCCAGAGAGTCGAAATCCACCATACACCTTCGGAGCCGCACTGTTTCTGAGAGGGCACCAGACCCCCTTAGTATTTTCCCCATCACACATGGTGGGTCCTACAATCCTGCTCGTCAGCCGCAGGGACAAAGACAAACAATTCCGTGGGGGCAGGGTACAATATGACAGTGCACACGCACAGGCCCAGAACAGCTGGACTAGCACTGGCAAATTCACCATCAAATGAAATCAGCCTCCACTGAGCTTATGTGCACACACCCCACTAGTCCAGTCAATGACAGGCAGGTGGTAGTAAGGGCTGTCTGGCCAACTAATTTGTTTTTGCTGGTGATGTTACAGGACAGGAGAGCAGGGATGGGGAAGCTAAAAATCTACGGAACTGCTAATACAAGTGTCTATCAGTAGCTTCCCCCAAATGTAATCATGGGGTCAGAAATGAAACACCCATGACAAAAAAATACACAAAATATATCCCAGGACTTTCTCAATTCTAATAAGCATGCCCAACAGTCTAGAGTCCTGTTCTTTCCTATGCTAACAATTTTCTGGGGCTCTGCTGCCATGCTTACCCTTCTCTGACACTAGATCAGCTGGAACGTATCCTCCAGCATGGACTCCAGGTGTTTTTAGCTGTTATCTGCCTACACTGAAAGGGTGGGGGTGGATGCATCAGATGCTCTCCAGCACTCTTGTCTGTGAGACACAGTAAAGTCAAATAGATGCTGGCTTTACCAAGAACCTCGAAAACCTATTAAAGGAAGCAAGCAAGGAAACCAAAGGCTGGCTTGTTCCATGGTTTTTCCTGGGAACAGTCTGAGTAAATTGGGGCAGTGACCTACAGGGGCCATCCTAGGCAACCATGTGACAACCAATTAGATACCTTAAATCTGCCTGAAAAGCCAGGCGGCCTGAGATTTAGGGATGGCTTCCAGGCTTGACTTGGATTCTCCTCAAGTTCAATCTGCCTGATGATCTGTACCGAAGGAGGTCAGAGCCAAACAAGAAAACTGACAGCTGCCCATTCCCCGCATGGGCCTGAAGGTAGATGGCACTGGGGTTTGGAAAACACCCAAGTGGAAGGACAGAGGTAATAATTATAGCTATAGGTGCCTAATCTTACGGGCAATGAATGGAGAAACCATTGTAAGAATTTTCCTTGTCTCCTTTTGAGACTGAATCCCAACATTCTTAAAGTCTTCTTTGGGTGCTGGGACACCACCTAACAAAACCCCAACATTACAGCTATTTTGTAGGGATGCTCTTACCGTCAGGAACTTCATCTGGCCTCTTCCTCTTCTCATACACAACAATGATCACCACAAGGATGATGATTTCAGCCAGAATTCCCAAGAAAGGCCAGAGTGGGGCCAGGTGGCTCCGTACTCTGAGGATGGTGACAACGGAGGCAGAGCCAATGGAGTTAGTAGCATTACATTCATACTCGCCAGGGTCTTCTGTGATCTGGAGGTTCACAATGCTCAGCTCAGTGTAATTTTCCTTGTTGATGATGAAGAAGCGGCCAGAGATGTTGACAATTTCCTGTTCAGGGGCAGAACAAGTGAGAATACACAAAGGCAAGAGTCAGTGACCTAGTACACAAGAGAGTGATGTTCTCCATTCTTGGCAGATGCTGGCTGGGATGAGGGAAAGGTTTCTAGTACCACTTGTGCCCAAAGGACTCTGAACACTTCATTACTTACTGACTTCAATACCAACAACAAACCAACAAGTTTTTAATAAGACCCAGAGTAAAGGCCTCCCTGATGTTGGTCCTCTGGACTTCTCCAACTTTAATGAGTGGTGGAGGTCCTGCCCTGTAGACCTGGAAAAGACTAACCCAATATAGAAAATGCTGTTTCAAACACCAGGTAAGCAACTGTAACAGGAAGAGGATGGAGAAGGAGGGCTGTGACCTCCCCATTAGTCATGTCTGATGTGGGCCCATTTGATAGGCTTTTGAGTTGGCATAGCTACTCCACCTCGATGAAGTAAGGAAAGCCTCCAGAAACAATGCTCAGTGTGTGCTCCTAGTCAGAATTGGGGAAACCTGTAATTTCCCTTTCTTTTCAGAATTACAGGGTTAAAGGAAAGTTTATTCAATCAATCACCATTTACTAATGTATACTGCATGTTTTATATCCTACTAAGGGGAAAGCAAGATAAAAAGGAAAAAATGACATGAAAATGAACAATGAGGTTGGTTTCGAGAGGGAACCAGATCTCCAAAGGGTTGGTTACAGGAACGTGGGGAAAAGCCCCAACAGAGGGTATGTAGAGAGTACTGCGGGGGCAGGCACAGAGTGTGTGGCCAATGCCAGAGTCAGTGAAAGCTTCAGAGAAGAGCTAACATTTGAACTGGACCATGGGAGAGGAGAACTGATTGAGTAGGGCAGGAGTACTCTAGGCATGTGTGGGAGGCAAAGGTGGAGCGCACGACCCCCTGGTGGAATGGGACAGGCATGTAGGTCTTATGGGAGCCTGGCAGGGAAAAACTGACTCGTGTGTCAGTTGCTACAGAACAATGAAAGCATTATCATAAATGGGAAGATAATCCCCAGAATGATGTCTATCTCTAGCATACAATCAGGTCTTCATTTGAGTGTGGGTATGGCAGAAAGGGAATACTCAGACTTCAAAATAGTTATTCTGAGAAGCTCAAACTCTAGGACTGGGAAAGCTGCCAACTTTCTGTAACTCCTGTTCTACTTGCCCACTAGATTTCATGTTTTTCACTTACGACCCGATGTCACTAGAATCATCTTTGTTCCACATGCCTTCAATGGGTATTTTTTAATATCCAAGAAACTTCCAGCTTTTCAACAAACGCATTATAAGATACTGAGTGTGATTTGTCCTACTGCCATGCAATTGATGACTAAAGAGACAGGCATAAAAATAGACAGACCCAAACAAATGGTGGGGCAGAGAAGCCTTTCAGGGCTTATTCAAATCTATCAGGTTATCTTATCACCTGTCATCACCTCAGTCTATAATACAGAAGACAGGGTTGGAGGTGATAGGAAAAGATTTACATTTGGCATTGTTTGGCCTTCCACCCTACAGTCAAGTGGAACAGACACCAAGAAAGAAGCACTCAAAGACTGAGAGGGGGAAGGAGGAGCCAAAAGACCAAGGGTATTATTATTAGGATAATTCCTAATCCGTACTCCTTGTGTTCCAGGAATATACTAATAATTATTTTCACTGCCTTGTTCACCCCACCCCCCAAATTAAGCCCACTTCAAAAAGTTTTTTCTTTAGAATAAACATACTAGAATAATAGCAAAAGCTTAAGATTGGGGTCAGCTCATTCAGTGTCCTATCTTAAAGGCAAGCAGTGTAGTCCTTTACCAGATAGACAGCTCTAACAAATCATCTACAGGGATTCTATGCTGGACAGAAACTGCCAGTGACTGCCAAATTCAGGATGTAACAATTCACGACTCCAGAAAGGGTGACCCAAGCCATGCCAGTGTGGCAGTTGTAGCAACTGACCTGGATGTCTTCCCATCCCTAAGAGAAAACCCAGCACCCAGACACCCAGGCTGCCTCCTCCTCACCGCGAGCAGACCATTCTCCTTCTTGCGCCAGACCCACTCTGGGTGGGGATAGCCAACTGACTTGCAGTACATCATGGCATCCTGCCCTTCGTTCTTATTCTCACTCCGTTTATGGCCAGTGATGTCAGGAGCAGCTGTGAGAAAGAGTATTGAACAGTTACCATGGGAGCCAACTCTTAACCGGATAAAAAGAACCTACCTAATGGCTTAAAGCTCTGCTTGTAATATGGTGAGTCTTTAGGCTCACTCTCAAATTCAGCACTGGTAACACACATTTCAGGTAAGAATACAGCGATGAAACCAACCCTACCCCCTACCTCCCATCCACCAAAGCAGCCCAAACAGGCACCAAGATTACTGTATATTAAGTAAATGTACTCAAAGAAGGTGCAGGCTTAACTGCCTTAAATTATGCCATTCTTTTAAAGAAAGTGAAAATAGAAGCTATTACCATCATCTCTTCTATCAGTCATGGTTTTCTTCAATATCACCAACAATTATGGTTTATGTCCAATGTCATATATTCCCTTAAGAAAATGAGGAAACTCTGAGGTGAAACACCTAAAATCAAGTCCTACTGCAAGGTATATAAAAACAATGAATCCCTGAAGAAGTTTTCTGATGAATACCAATGGCCAAGGCTCTTCCACGGAGGAGGGAATCCAGCAGACTAGTCTTCACAAGGGGAGGAAAGGAGCGAATAGGAAATTCAATCAGTGTCCCAAGAGATTTTTACTAACAGCTTAAGAATCTGACTTATACATCTGATTTGCGGTAATCTCAATGAAGCCAACCTTGGGGGAATCTCTAGACATGCCAGGGGCCGTTAGTCTTCTCTGCTTTTAGGAATCACTTAGGAAGAAAGAAACAGCATCTGTGATTTTTAAATTACATACGTTTCAAGTATCTAAAAAGCCTGGGATGGAGCTAATTCTTTCAATCTGGCCTTCTATAATCTTTGTATTTTCCACCATATCTCACCAGTTACAGTAATCTGAAAGCAATAAATTCAAAGTAGGCCAAATGTCACTTTGTTGGCCAAGATGGAAAAGCAAATCAATAGGCCTGGTCCAAATTCCAGTTTTACTGGTTCTTTAAGCATTCTGTGCTTCAGTTCTATATCTGTTATCAAATGGAGATAATTCTACCCCTGCCTACATCCAGTGTTCTTGGATAGGTGAATAAGATGTCAAAACATTCATTTTGAGACTGCAAAAGCCTGTGGAATTTTATTATATCATGGGCTAATTCCATGTTCCTCCTCTCACTGGCCTGGCTTTCTTGGCTTAAAAATAATGCAAAGTTCCCTGGCCAGGCGGTTCAGTTGGTTGGAGCTATGTCTCATACACCAAAAAGCTGCAGGTTTGATACTCAGTGGAGGCATGTACAGGAGGCAACCAGTTGATGTTTCTTTTCCTCTCCCTTCCTCTCTCCCTTCTTCTCTCTTTACAATCAATAGCCATATCCACAGGTGAGGGTTTAAATAAGTAAATAAATAAAAATAATGCAAAGTCCTGCTACTCTCAGATTGTGCTTCCCAGACCAGTTCCGGAAGCACCTGGGCAGGGATGTGCTGAGCAAGGCCCAGGCTGTCTCTACAACCACTGCTTGCCAAACAGACCCACTCAACACTATTCGGTGTGAGGTGTTTTCTAAATAGGATGTTATGAAGGAAATGTCTTGTTGTTTTTCCAGGCAAAATTCCTTACTACAGAAAGAAGTGGGTCAGGCTGGCTCGACCTTATTCCTACCACACCATATTTCTCCCACAGGTCTCTTCTCAGTGATCACCCTTCCTCAAATACTTCTTCAGTCAACAGATATTAAAAACCACCTTAAGCACCCCAAGGAGTGGGCTTCATGGCCATACACAAACTAAGACACAATCATGGGAGGGTTGGGTGACCCAACAAGCAAAAGAGCCACCACATTCTGCCTCTAGTTGTGTTTCATTCATCTGACAACCATCTGCCAAGCACCCACTACATGCCAGATATGATGGAGAGTTGTAGGGAAAAGCCTTTCTGAGGAAGTAAATTTTAGCACAGCCATGAAGACAGTGAGAGAGTAGGCCACTTATATCTGCGGGAAGAACACTCTTAGGAGAGGGAAAGGCAACAGTCTGGAGGCAGAAAAGTGCTTATTATGTGCAAGGAGCAGCATGGGGGAGTTGTTTTGTTTTGTTTTGTTTTTTTGAAATACAGTAAGCAAGGGGAAGATGGTAGGAGAGGAAATCAGAGAGAATGGAGCCCAGATCAAAGAGGACGGTGTAGGCCACTAAAAAGACTTTGGCATTTACTCTAAGTCAGCTGGGAAGCTACAGTCAATATTAAGTGCAGGTACAGAATGACCTGTATGTTTTGAAAGGCTGCCTCTTGCTACTTTGTGGATGGCCATGGTAGAGAAACAGTAGGGGAAGCAAGACTAATTCAGTGCTATCACAGTAATCCAGGCAAAAGAAAAGGTGGTTTGGATGAAGGCAGGAGTAGTAGAAGGGAGGATATAGATGGGAGGATATTCTGGATATATTTTATATGTTGAGTTAATGTGTTTGTTAATGAACTGGAGACAGGATGTGAGAGGGAAAAAAAGAAGTCAAAAATGACCTGATGCACTTCAAGAATCGAGCTCTTAGTCACTAAGCAGAGGAAGACTGTATAAGAATCAGGGTGGGGCCCTGGTGAGGTGGCTCAGTTGGTGGGAGCATCGCCCCGTGCAACAAAAGGTTACAGGTTTGATCCCTGGTTGGGGCATACACAGAAGGCAACCGATTAATGTTTCTCTCTCACATCGATGTCTCTCTCTGCCACCCTCCTCCATTCTTCTCTCTCTAAAATCAACTTTTAAAAAATGTATCTTCAGGTGAGGCTTTAAAAAAAATCAGGGTGGGTTATTCACTTGCTTCTATTTTTTGTTTCAGGGTACAGTAAATCATGGTAGTAAAAACCAGGAGTTCAAATTTTAGGACATGGTAGTAAAAACCAGGAGTTCAAATTTTAGTTTTAAGATACTTATTTAATACCCAAGTGAAGCTGTCATGCAGACAATTAAGTACCAAATCTAGAGCTCAGTGCACCCACCTAGGGTGGAGATACAAATTTCAGAAATCAGCTTACATGTGATATATTTTCCCATTTTCATTCTCCTGTTCCCCAGAGAGAACATCCAATCTGGACCAGTTTTGTAATTCCAAAAGTACTATGAGTTCAGTACCATCAGCTTTTGCCATGGTACTTCGATGTGTAATCATCTCCAAGATTACACACTGAAGCACCTAAAAGGCAAAAGTGGAATTGGTTTATGGCTCTACAGGCTCTAAAAAAGTTGCTATTCTGAAAAGACACAAACTTAAAGGTAAAGATGTGGAGAGAGGGGTGGAAATGGTCTTCACTCCTTCCTTGGTGTTTAAGAGAACACCACTAGGAACTTGACTAAACCCTACCAAACCCATATGCTGGCCATGGTTACACAGACAGTGTAAGTATACAAGAGTTTTCAATGGTTAGATCTATTGCTGTTTTCTCTGCAATTTAGCAAGTAATACAGAGTGAAACTTAGGAATATCCTGTCTACCTAATGTGTGCAAAAGAATAATGCCCTCAATATTCACCCTTGAGGTGATGGAAACATCACTAGTGTACTTGGCAAAGAAAATTAACCCAAACCACATTACTCTATCCTTAAAAGGAGTGCTAACAACAACTATTACTTTGGCCTTTGGGTGAATAAAACGTTTTTGGTTTTTTTTTTTCACTTCTCTCTATCCTTTAGGGTAGCTGCTCAATCAGAAAGCCTGTTCCTGCCCCACCAGCTGAAATGGACAGCAGACTGCAGAGCAAGAAGTAATCAGGCTCTCAGCACATGTCAGCAGTAGACAGAGGGGACTCCTTAGTACTCTTGAGTCCCCCTGTGATAGTCTTTAAATAGTCCTCAAATTCTCCAACATTCTTCCCTTCAAGAGGTAGAGTCTAATTTCCCTCCCTTGGAATGTGGGCTGGACTTAGTGACTTGATTCTAATGAATAAAACAAAACAGAAGTAAAGGTGTACAACTTTAGAGTGTGTGGGACTCTAAAACTCTCTGAGAGTTTAGCTGCCATGCTACAATGATGCTCAAACAGCCTACGAGAAACTAAGGCCTTTTATTAATAGCCACATGAGGCAGCCACCTAGGAAACAGATCTTTCAGCCCCAGTCAGGTTTTCAGATGACTGCTGCCCTAGCCAACAGCTTGAAAGACCTTGCGCCAGAGCCATCCCACTAAACTGTTCCCTAATTCCTGACTCAAAAGAAACTATGAGGTGACAAGTGTTTGCTGTTTTAAGCCACTAATATGTAGTAATAGATAACAACAAATATAGCTACCAGATGAAGCAGACATTACCCCATTTGGGCTCTATGGAGACTCTATTATCACCAACTGAATAACTTAAGGCATGTTATTTAAAATCCTTTGAGTTTTGCCCTGGCTGGTATGGCTCAGTTGGTTGGAGCATCGTTCCATAACCAAAAGGTTGCGGGTTCAATCTCCAGTCTGGGTGTGAACAATCCCTGGTCCAGGTGTGTGTGTGGGGGCAACCAATCGATGCTTCCCTCTAGCATCGATGTTTCTCCCTTTCCCTTCCTCTCTGTCTAAAAGCAATGAAAAAAATGTTCTTGGGAGATTAAAAAAAAAAAAAAGTAAAATCTGTTGAGTGTCATTACATACTTCACAGAGGTCTTGTGAGAACGAAATTACATCTCTATAGCAATCTAGCACACAATTGGAGTCCAGGGTCAAAAATAAACATTTAAATTGAGCTATTAGTTGGAGCAAAGAAATGTTAGACCTGAATTCAGGCATTCTGAGCTCCAAGAAATCAAAGATGTGTTCTCTCCCTGTTTGCTGATATAAACAGGACTTCTGTTTGACTCTAATAAGGTTTAATCAGATCAGCCACTGACAAATCATATTCATTAATGGCCTATTGATATTAAGGTGCCTCATATCATATGGGCTTGCCAGTTAATAAAGAATGGCTTAATCAGGCCCTACTGGTCTAAAGGTGGGCCTGAGGAGTCTGACAGAGTAGATAGTCTTTACTTTCCTATAGCCTCTCAGGAAGGCACAGGCTGATAGCAAGAGTGAGGGCAGAAGTGGTAAGAAGGTAATGAAGAAACATTTTTTAAAAAAGATTTTTATTTATTTACTTTTAGAGAGGGGGGAAGGGAGGGAGAAAGAGAGGGAGAGAAACAGCAATGTGTGAGAGATATATGGATTTGCTGCCTCTCGCATACCCCCAGCCAGGGACCCAGCCCACAACTGATACATGTGTCCTGACCAGGAATCAAACCAGCGACCTTTCAGTTCGCAGGGCACTCCATCCACTGAATCACACCAGCCAGGGCCTAATGAAAAAAACTCTTAAAAGAGATCACAGAGCCGTGGCTGGTGTGGCTTAGTTGGTTGGAGCATCCCCCTGACTGAAAGGTTGTAGGTTCAATCCCCAGTCGGGCACATGTAGTTAGGGCACATACAAGAGGCCACCAATCACTATTTCTCTCACACTGATGTTTCTCTCTTCCTTTCCCTTCCCCATTCCCTCCCACTCTAAAAAAAAAAAAAAAAATTAATGAACATATCCTCAGGTAAGGATTAAAAAAAAAATCACAGACCCACTAAAAGTAAACTCAGTCTATGACCTTACTAGCCATATATTATAATCATATTAGTTAATGGATACCCTTCCAGTATCTTCTTAAAAAAATAATTGTGTGTTTTCTTTTTTTAACTTTTATTTATTCATTTTTAGAGAGGGGGGAAGGGAGGGAGAAAGGGAGAGAAACATCAATGTGCAATTGCCTCTCGTGCACCCCTTAGTGGGAACCTGGCCCACAACCCAGGCATATCCCCTGACTGGGAATCGAACTGGCAACCCTTTGCTTCGCAGTCGGGAACTCAACCCTCTCAACCATACCAGTCAGGTCCTTCCAGTATCTTAACAAATGGCAATGTAAGGGTTCCAAAAGACTCTTACTTAACCAACAATACCTGACCCAATTTTATGACTTGGGCTTTTGACTAAGGACAAACACACATCCCAAGTTCCCTCTGTTGCCTAGCCTGCCTACACTTCAGCAAAGCATCCAGCTTCTCTGCTAGGCTGGTGACTGTAAAAGTGTCAACTTACACAATGGAGACATGTTCAGCTGAAGCTGATGATAAATCAAGTTGAACATAACAGAGCTGAGAAAGGTATGGGGCCTTTTACAAGGACTGCTTATTTAGTGTTCAATTTTCAGAGTAATTTCTTAACTTCAGAATTGATTTTCAAAGAAACTCCATCCTTACAATGTGTTGTCAATGAGTGGGCTATGTCTAAGTAAACACAATGATAGTGGTACAGACAAAATCTTTGCTTCCTTTATGGAAAATATCAAATCCCAGAGATACCTCATCTTTGCTATAGGCAAGTTAGAGGCTTGATGAAGGTAGAGGGAGAATTATTAAGATTTACTGCTGGCTAAAGGCTAAGTCCAACCAGCAATTTGAAATTGGTCAAGATGGAAGAAGAATGTTAGCTTTTGGCTCAGTAAGGCTTCCCTACAGAGTAGGATCATCATTGGTTGTGAAGACTAGAGCAGTGTGGGACTTGTGCTGCCTCCTATAGATGAGGCTTTTCCCTTCCCTGCAGGTGAAACTACTGAGTAGGAGGTACTGAAGTCTCCTTCAAGACAGTGATTTTAACCTTAGATATACCTGGAATGCTTTTAATAAACCTGATGTCCAGGCCAGAGTTCATACATAGCAAATCAAGTGTGAGATCTGATTTTTTCCCATACCATTCCTGGCACTACACCACTGCTCCCACACCGTTCCTGGCACTACAAGGAGGGAATGTCCTGTAAGACAGGGGGAAGAGTAAGGAGAGCTATGGGGGGGGCACTAAGGTAACATTTTCAAAGTTGAGAAGCTGAAAGTCACAACCACTAGGAAGAGAAGCTTAAAAAAACATTACCTTCGGCCCTGGCTGGCGTAGCTCAGTCGATTGAGCACGGGCTGCGAACCAAAGTATCGCAGGTTCGATTCCTAGCCAGGGCACATGCCAGGGTTGCAGGCCACGGTCCCCAGCAACCGCACATTCATGTTTCTCTCTCTCTTTCTCCCTCCCTTCCCTCTCTAAAAATAAATAAATAAATCTTAAAAAAACAACACACATTACCTTCAATAACTCAACCTCTCATCTGTGTCCACAGAAGGAAACCACAGACTGTTAAGAGCCCGAAAGAAGCTTAATGACCCTCTCTATCTCACCCTACTTCATCATACACTAGGCAGCTGAGGCCCAAGGAAGAAAAGTGACTGGCCAGGGTCATGGTAAGTTTAATGGCAGGGCCAGGATGAGAACCCAATATTTTCTCCCAGTGTGAGGCCTTCTGAATGTTACGTGCTAAACACAACCACATAGCTTAGTGTTTAGGGGCAAAGGCTCCGGAACCAGAGAACCTGGGTGAGGACCCTAGCTCCACTGGTTAACTCTGTCACTCTGTGCAAGTCATTTAATTCCCTTTAGCCTCAATTTCCTCGCCTGGCAAGAGGAGATAATAATAGCATTTACCTCAGAGATGTGAATATTAAAGAAGAGGAAAAGGGACCAGTAATGCACCTATGCAGTACCTGGGCACACAGTAAGTGTGCGATGTCAGCCATTCTTAGTCTTATTAAGGAAGATCAGGGTAGCACCCTGATGAGAGGACAAGAAAGAATAGGTAGGGTTATTTGAGCTAAGGTTGAGATTCAAAATGTTCTAGCAGCTTCAAGATATGCTTTCAAAGACTTTTTAGGGCCAGCTTCAACATTAGCTCTGACCTAAAGGTTTCACAACTGCTAAGCATTCTCACCTCTCAAACTACCTATCAAATAAATGACCATGAAAATGCTCTGTGTGCTGAAAGTACTGTACAAATATGAGATGTGTATTATTACTCAATAATATTTGTCATCATCACCATACAATCCATCTTTGCCAGTTTAAACTTAGACACATCACTTATAAGGCCATGTGACAGAGCAGGAAACAAGAATGGAGGGCAAGGTCACTTTTAGAAATCCTAACATTCAGTTATAACATTCAAATAGAAATAAAGCTAAGAAGCAGAGAGGAGAAAAACAAGTTCAATCTTAGCTCTCATAGCCACCAAAAGACTGAACCTCATTAGACATCCGTTTAGTTGACATACTAAACAAGCAGAGATGATAAGCCTAGCAAGATGGGAGATCTGAACCTTCCTGGAGCTGGATGTACCTTTTCAAAAGAGACACCGGCATGGGTGTTGCAAAGGAGTTGGTGACCAAAATCCTTTTCTAAAAATAGCAATAAAACTCAAATTCCTTGTTTCTTAAATTAGTTAAAATGACTGAGGGATGAAGATAGGGTTTGAGAGTCATGGCAAGGATTTTTCTTTTTATCTCTGAAAATTATGCAGAAAATTTTTATTTACTCTTTTATGAGCACTTAAATTTTAGAAAAAAGGGAAAAGTGAAGGAGTAAAGATTAGAAAGGTAAGAGAATTACAGGGATAAAAATTCTAACATCTATTCATTCATAAATGCTCTGGGATAAAGTATGGAATCTCTGGAAGACATGATCTTTGAAGAGTCAAAAAAACTGGGGAAAGCAATGCGTCTTCAAAGTTATCTAAGCGGATCTCTAGAGAGCCAAGGCCCCAGGGCAGAAGGCCCACTAAGGTTGAGTCATTGCTGTTCTCCCCTGGTCAGCTCTACTGTATCTTCTACCTTCATCATCTGCACAGGTCACCTGCTAAATAGCTAAGAAATGTCATCCTAGACAGTAACAGTATATTCCTGTTTACATGGTGCCTCATCCCTATCTTTTAAAAAAAGAGAAAGAAAAAAACCTACTCTAGATGTACGGTGTTCCACACTACATGCAGATACTACCATACTGAAAAGTCTGGTCTTGACAGGGATCCACAGCATAAGGTGCAAATGCACTGCCACCTCATGTCTGTTCCCACACAGGCCTCCCTCCCTCTGACTCCTTCAGCCTTCTTTTTTGAACACCACAAGTAACTCAAGATTTGTTAATGTGACATATAATACCCAGTCCCTGGCTACTTTAAGTCCTTCACTCCCCACAGTCTACGCCCAAACAATACCTCAGGGGAGTTCTGAACTACAGGAAAAGCAAGATGGGGAAAAGGGGGGCTACGTGTAGAACAGGTGTTAATATATATGGTCCGAATGACAAATGAAGATTCTCAGAGACCCCTTTCAGCAGAGGTCATTTATGTTCCCTTAATCCCCTGAATTTCTCTGTTTTCAAGTACAAGCACCTTTTACCTATTACTCAGCAGATTTTTCAAATCATTATAGTTATTAAAAGATAACTGTCTCTTACCCTACCCTATAGGCACTCAGGAAATAAAATGAGTTTATATAAAAAATGCTTTGGGAATAACTCAACCCTTTCCAACCACCAAATGCAAGGCTGTTTTCTACCCCACCGCACTCAGGAGTTAGACTAGAATATGACCCTGAGCCTGAGGCAAACCTTTTAAAACTTACACAGAAAGAGCCAAAAGTTCAGTCTTTACCAGACTAAACTATCCACAGCCTGAAAGACATTAAGTGTTCAGCTATTTTCTGTCCAGGTGTTCAGGGAGAAAGGGAAGAAAGACTAGAATTCTTTATAAATTTTCTTGAGAGACTAACATATCTGTCCAAGCTAGTCACAAAATATATTTTAGGATTATATATAAAAAAGAATTCTCTTAAGGTCTACTTCTTTAAAACCAGATTATCATCACCTGTCCAATCTTCCTCAAAGGGCTGTTGTAAAAATGCAACAGTTCGCAGTCCACACCTTCACTAAGGTAAGATACCATCTAAGCTGTAACTTCCTCTGGCAACACTCTTGCCTATAGCCCTCTCCTCTCTGCCCCTCCAGACCGCCAGTTCGTATCTGCTCAACACAATGTGAGAACAGGTGCCTCTGGGGCCATTGGACCCCACCTTCTCGAGCAGCCAAACCAATAGAAAAACAACCTCCATTTCCTCCACTTCTGAAAGTGCTGCTTAGAAATCATTAACACCAAATCAATAGGGCTACAGATAGTCAGGACTTGCAATTTTATGTAATTATCCTTTAGACTTGGAGAGGACTATCAACTAGACACACCACTCTCCTTCTCTCACATGCCCTCTGCCCCTGCACTTGGACTTTGTGCCAAAGGCTCAGCTTCAAATGTTGCAGGTCCTCAGGTCTTACACAGAGGAGTCTCCCCACAAAGCTCAGCTCACCCAGGTGGGGAAGTCCCTTGGCTGGCTGAGAGAAGGCTTTCCTCATGTTGAACAAATGTGGCATTCTTTAAAAACAGAGATAAACCCAAACCTCTCCAAGAAAAGCCACTGAATTAATCAAATCCCAGGTTCTCCGAAACCATGCAACTGTGACAACCCCTGCAGGCATTCAGAATTCAATCTGGCAGCTGGAGAAGGCACTGGCCTCCCGTGCAAGTCAGGGCTGTGTGACGGAGACACTACTTTCATTTAATAACACCATACAACAGACACTTTGAATGTGTCTAAGCCTTTCTTGAATCTGAATTTTTAGTCTTCCAAATATTTTTAAAAATACCTGTTATATAGGCTCTTCCTACTTCCTAAATGTATCCCCCTCCAGCTTCTAGACACCATCCTATGGATTTAAAGAACAAAATGTATCTTCCTAAGTAAAGTTACAAAAAGGGGGTAGGACCCCTACCTCTTTGATCTGACCTCAAGCAGCAGCCCCACCCCCTATAGTCATTTTATAAAATAAAAAACACAGGACTGGGAGTTAAGACCCAAAGTTCTAAGCTAGCTCTGCCACCAACTCACTGTGCGGCACAGAGGAGTGGTTTCACTTTCTTGGGTCTCAGTTGCTGCTTTGAAGTAACACAGGAAAGCTGGGATTAATGATGTACTTAAGTAGTTCCAACTCTTACAATTCTATTGGTCCATATTGAAACTTTCAACTATAGCAGCATTTTCAAGATGCTATGTACCCAGAGTGTCCATGAAAATTCTAATGAGTTGTTCATAAACAGTTTATGTTTACCTTGAACACTGTACTTTGACAAATTCTGCTGGACCATAGGAGAGACTCAGAAGGCACTGTTTCAAGAGCTTTACATGAACTACTTGTAGCTGCCATTCAAGCATTTTTAACATACAAAAACAACTTCATATGGTTCAACCTACTATACAATCCTCCTAACCCATGAAGCGGGTTTTAAAAATGAGGCAACTAAAGCATAGATAAATTAATAATTCTCCACAGTCCCACAGCTAGATGTGGCATGTGGATTTAAAACCAGGCAGCTGAGATCCAGAGCCTGGGTCCTAATCGTAACATTATAATGCCTCCCATAATGGAAACAAGAGCTTGAAGTCTGTAAGTCCAGACCAAGGTAGTATCTCAGAAGAAGAGTAGGAGGCTCACAGCACAGCCTCTGTTGGGTTGTACCTTTCACTTCAATGGTGGCATTTGCTTTAGGAGCACTGTGAAAGTGAAATACACAGTGGTATTCGCCTGAATCCTCAGCTCTCGGCTTATTGATCCTGCAGAGATGAGAAGAAAAATCAAGTGAGGAAACTGAGAACAGTCAAGATATACAAAAGAAAAATCCAGGGGCAACCAGGGACCCTGTTCTCCAAACTGTGTCCCTAATGCAACTCACCTCCTCCTATCTAAAAAGAAAATCCTCCCTCTGGGTATCTGAAAACATTAATGCTTTACTCCTTACTGGGTGCCAGGAATACAAAAATGAAATGATAAGGTGCTCCAGTCTAATAGGGGAAATAAACCACAAAACAAGTAGTCAAAATAGAAAGCTATATTCAGATATAGAGGATAGAGTCATCACAAAAACTTCTTGCTCACCTGATGGTTCCAGTCAATTAAGAGCAGCAAAAGAAACAAACCTGTTTCTGTGCTTCCCTAAAGACCTTGTTTTGGTAGTCCTGTTCTTCTACCCTATATTTTAGCAGCATGTCTTTCAGTAAGTCTACTCATTAACAGGACCCAGGGATAGTTAAAAAAAAAAAAAAAAAGCCATCAGAGTACCAACCAGTGATGTAGCCAAACTTTTTAAGGATTTTAGCTGCAGCTAAAACTCCAGGCCCTGCATCATCTGGCACCTTGCCTACCTCCCTAACCTCATCTCAGCCACTTTCCAGCACTGCTGGTCTCCTTTCAGTTTTTTTCACGTGCCAAGCTTGTTCCTACTTCGAAACCTTGACATTCTTTATACAGAATGCTCTTTCAATTACTCTTAGCCACCTAAACTCCTTTTCCATTGGTCTTGGCTTACATGGCACTTTCCTCCCACCCTTGGTCTAAGTGATATTCCCCTCCCCCACATTCTCTCTCATGCTACACTGTAATTCCTCACAGAACTTATCATATCATTATACAGAGTGGGGGAAAAGTAAGTTTATAGTTCTTCATGTGGAAAATAATACAAGAATTAACAAATACTAAAAAAGAATAAACTCAGTGTTTTGTATATTCACAACTATAAATCTACTTTTGCCCTACCCTGTGTATTTATGTGATTGCTTAATCATTGTCCATTTTCCCAAAAGACCAAATTCTATGTGTATAGGCAATGTTTATTTGGTGCATATGCCCAGCATATCACCTGTACCTGGAATACAGTAAAAGAATGAATAAACAAATGAACGCAACTCAAATGAACACAAATGAGTGAAGAGCTGTGCACAAATCCAAACCAAATTACGCAGAATGACAGAAAGGACTGTAAGAAGAAGAAAGGACTATAATGGCCAAAACAGCCCTTCCTCTGAATCCCACAGGGTGATCCCAAACAAGCTTTCTTGCCCCTATGGACCAGCTTCACAACAGCTCAGTTCAGTCTGACCTATACACCACCCCAAAACATGTACAGAAAGGCTGATGTGTAATTACAGAAAATAGAGAAAGAACGGCCTTCAGATCTGAGGATAAACATTTTATAGTAGGCTCCTGCTCTTTTGCTCAGTAGTTAAAATATGATGTTTGTGATGGTCACCTCTCCACTGCACCAGTAAATGTCAAACTCCTAACTTCCACCACTGACCGGCCCAATGCATGTACCCATCTTAGTACTGATTCCCAAAAGAAACACAGGTGAAGAGACTCTGGATAAAGAAAGACACTGCCAATTCCCCAGACTGTCTCAGCATATCCATGGCAGCATAACATTCTCAGAGGAGCAGTCAAGAGTCTTCTCAATGTGATACAAATGCCATTTCTTAAATCAATATTCTTCCAACAAAAAAACAGACATAAGTCACCTGCTCTTAGCAAATGTTCCAGAATATGAAGAAGGAGAAGTTCTACCTTCAGGGCTTCAACTGAATCTAAGTTCTTTGAGAAGTCTTGAGAAGATAAGGTCATGCCCCTGGGCCAAAATCTTCCCACAACATTCCCTATTAGGAAGCAATGGAAGCAAATGGAAAATGTCCACTGCAGGTTAAGCAGATGCAAGATCTGAGACTGGCTCCATGGCTGACTTATTAGGTGGCCCAAAGGAATCATCAGTTGTTATTCCACAAAATGTGGGAGAACACAGATTTCCTGAAAAACTGACAATGAAATACGCTGATAGAGAGAAAATGCATTTTATAAAGTCAGGCTCAAACCTTATAAAGTTACGATTCAAAGTGTTGTGGGTGATACAGCACAAGACCCTAGAGAAACATGACTGGATGTCTCGTACATTGAAAGAGGTATTATAAAAACAAACAAACTTGTAAAACTAATGGACAGACCAAGAAATAATGCCTTTTATTCCACGCAACACCTCTACTTGATTAACCTTTTCCAAAATATAAGGATATAGCCAAGGCTGTATTTCCAAGTTTGTATCAGAAGAAACACAGTGGAGACAGATTAACTAACTTCCTACTAAACATACAGTACAGCAAGAAAAAACAATGACCTAGATTACAGAAAGTCAGAAGACCTAGAACCTAGCCTTGGTTCTGAAACTTAATAGGTATAGTATTTGGCCTTGAAAGCAATTCAGTTATTTGAATCTTAGTTTCCTTGCCTCTCAAAAAGAAGGGTCCACAATTAATGTGGATCAATTAAATAAAGGGTACGAGACGATCTCAACTGCAAAATACTGCACAATGGCACTGCTACTATTGGGTACAGGTTCTCCTGCTCTTACTGAATTGTGCTCTTTCTTTGCACTGTACCACGCTGCCAAGCAGGAGTAGCTGATCCTTTTCCAGATCAATTTTTAACCAGGAACAAAGTATACTGAAAGGTAAGGTGCCATGTATTACTAGATATTCCCCAAAAAGAACCAAATCTTTGGCTGCCAGGTAACATGGACCAGCAAATACCTCCCTTTCATCAAAGGGGATTTCCAGGCTACCATCCTTGTTCCAGATCACTAAACAGCCCTGTATCCACTGGTCCTGATTAGGTTGTGGTTATATTAAACACTCCTGAAAGGTAATTCACTAGGAGATCTACCCAGTGGAAAGATCACTCAGGTGATTTTGCTCTAAGAGTCCTAAAGCAGGTATCAGTCTGATTCCTCAATCCACTGGATTAAGTCAAAAGACCTGCATTCTAATTGTGACTTTTCTATTGAATAGCACTGAGACCCTGAGCAAATCACTTCCTATGCCTTCAGCCTCTCTGCTATCATAGTGATCATCTGTGGCCCTCAAACCTAGCTGCTCATTGGAATCATTTAGCAATATTTTACAGATTCCTGGGACTCACCTCAGACATATTGGATTTAGACTCTCCAGAGGACAACCATATATGCATATATCATGCCTCTCTCACATAGCATAATTATGGATTATGAACGTCAAGTAAGCTCAACCACACTCCCTCCCATCTTCCCAGAAGCTGCTAGCCCCTCTCACCTGTATTCCATGTTGCTGGCATTCTTACGAGTGGCAGTCAGTTCTACCCCATTCTTTGTCCAGTAGCTGTATGTAAGGATGTGAGAGCTGGAGGTGAGGTTACACTGCAGGGTGAAAGGAGAGCTGTCTCGAATAATGACCTCTTCGCTGGTGATAATCCTTGGCTCTGGAATAAAAGTGCACAATGATAGAGAGCCATAGCCTGCCATTCTCTGAGGCCCTGGCTTGAAAGTTGGATGGGGTAGGATGGGGAGACTTGAAGAGGGAGGGCAGACAGGACCACATGAGGATTTTCACTTTACCACTTTGGAGGAAGTCAAGAAAGAAAAAACAATGATTATAAGCAAATGACCACTAGCGCAGACAACAACCTGAAGACCAGTTGGCCTAGATGTGAAAAGAATGGGAGTATTACGGGTGCTTATACTGGCAACAATCCACTTACGCTTTTGAATACCACCATTTTATGATACAAGAACCACCAACCAAATCGGCTTCAAATAGAAAACCAGGCTCCACCTTGCAGTTCTGAAGATAAAGATAGTATCATTTATGTAACTAATAAATTCCCTATGGAGTCACTAGGCCTTGGAACAGTAATAGCACTAATTAGATAATACATATATGGGCTTTCCCACATATAAATCTGATAAGCCTATGGCAAACCAGCCACGGCCATTAATTATGTAGGAAAGAAATGTATATCCCAAAAGCACATCTCCTGTTGAAAGTCTGTCACATTTTCCAAATTTTGCTAAGAGAAAATTCTTAAGGAACCATCAGTTCTTTTTCTCTAGCCCTTATTTATTCCCTAAACAATTTTTTTTCCAGAACTGCACTTTAAAACACATTCCTTTTTGAGATAATATAACTAGAATGTAATACGTGTTGATATTATGGGCTCCTGGAATTTTAGAGCTGAAAGTTCCTTAGAGTTCACTGACTCCTATTCCTTAAGAGCTAGAAGGGTAAAATGACTTGTGCAAGGCCGTAATTATTATTAGTGAAAAAGCTGGGCCTAGAAAACATCTGACTCAATTCTCTATTCCTGCCCCTTAACCCCAAACACACTACATACCTTTCGCCCTAGGGCAAGTTATATACTTTATCTTCTAGTTCTATCCTGGTCTAAGATAATCTGGGACCACTAGTTGAATTTAATCTATAAAAGTAACCTAAGTCAAATGTCATAACACAATGAGCAGAAATTTTTTAAGGCACACTGTATCATTCATGGAAGGTTCATCCTTTAAGAACTTTGAATCCCACCAATATTAAAGTCAAGATGCTTCTGTTTGTCTTTTGTTATTATTTATCTTTACTCTTTTCCGAGGCTTAGTTCTTTTTCTACTTTTGGTCAAATATTTTCAGGTGAAGTCTCAATTAGACATCTTTCCCCATTCCATAATTCTAGGTATTTGCTCTTTTAATTTTTTTCCAATACTTTTTTAGAAATCCTTCAATGATTTCCCATTTCCCTGTAGTACCTGGCTACTTCTTGTCTACAACTCTACAGCACTCCCTGACACCATTTTATGCAGCATAATGCTGACACTTAACACTAGAGGACAGAACTCTGTCCTTCCACTGGAACTAAGCTGTGTTCACTGTGTGGGCAAGGGTAGAGGACAAAGAAGTCATGGGACACTTGGAAACATAATGTCCAAGGACTTCCTTATCATGTAACATTTCTGACTGTATAGCTCCTACTGTCCAAAAAAAAAAAAAAAGTGATACATAAAGCAAATCCTTAACTTTGCTCAATTAAATTGGTTCTCACTATTTTCCAGCTCCATCAAAAGGACATTGATTATCTTCCATTCAGCACTGGCCCTTATCAGTAACACCAAACAGGGTCTCTATGTACAGATAATGGAGGCATAGCAGCCACTAACACAGAAGCAGATGCATGTAAACATGTTAGCGCAGTGGTGTCCCATGGTTTCCAAAACACACTGGACAGATGCCAAATCCCTGGACCTTTAGTCGAACAGAATGGCTGCAAACCCTGCAATGGAAGGCGCACACAAACCATCAGCAAAAAGCATCACAACTCCAAGAAAAATCAAAACCAAGCAAAAACAAAAGAGAGAGAACCAGTACTTCACAGAAATTAAAAAAATATAAAGGCAACATTAAAACCCAAACACACTTTCAAGTTTTTACTGAATTTTTATTACTTAATTTCATTTTCAGTCCCACTTGGGACTCTCCTTCTGGTTCTTCCTCTCAGACTGCACTGAAAAAGGGTGAACTCTTGAGAATGAGGCCAAGAGCTTCCAGGTGTTTAAGTCCAATGAAGCCAAAGTAAATGCTCCTCTTACCTGTGGCGTTGCAAATGACCACTGCAGCTCAGGCAGATTAAGAAGTTGATGAGAGCAAGCTGGTAGACTTTCTGTCAAGAATTCTTGGAAGACAAAGAAAAGCACTTTTCCCCTTAAGTATTAAAGATCCAGGAGAGAGTGAGCTGGGAGCAAGTGGATAATTTAAATAGGTTTAAATATGGTTCTGCTAGTGGAGTAGGGTAACCTCCATCCCATGATTGCTCTATATGGAAACCACTGCTAGATCCACCCCTTTGGGCATGAAGCCACATCTGCACTCTGCACCAGCATTAAGGTGAGGCTTTTATTTCTGCAACCAAGCAATGCCTACAAAAGTCCAAGAGAAATGAACATTTAGAAGAAGGTCAAAATTATTTTACCTGCCACAGACTTCTTTTTGGAAGCAATGATGGCCTACCCTAGCCATCATTCATATGTAGAAGAACATGCTATGGCCACAGAGATAGCCTAAAAACTGGGCACATTTTTCTTCCAGCCCTGCATTACTGAAGGAACTTGGGGGGGGGGGGGGGAGTACCTCCAGGAGGTCATTCTTAGAAGACCTCAACCTCCCCCTGGAGGCAAATGTCTTTGGGGATCATAAAACAATCCAATTAGAGAGGAACTCGGGTGGGGTTTTTTTTGTTTGTTTGTTTTTTTCCAAGAAGGCTGGCTCTCTAAAATGGTTAACTAGGGTTAATTGACTCATAGGGAAGTCTGGGAAAAAAACCAAACTAGTCAGGGTTTCATTCAACTGCATGAAGATATACCTAAGTTAGGAAGCTTACTTCCAAGTAAACTGGGGGAATGCTATGTACTCTCAAGACTGGTAGGTAGGTGTACTCTCAGGTTTCATCTTCTTTTATCCCCAAGGCATGACCATGTAACTGTGAGTTGACTGGAGTCAGACTCCTGGAAGTACAAATACCAAATGCCTGGTCAAGTCCATGCCTACAAACTTCTGCAGACCTTTGTGGCCATTTGGATAATTCTGCTTTTTTAAGGAAAGGAGCAAGGGGGCAGGAGAAGGAGGCGTGCAAGGGAAAAAACTGTTAAATAAAAGAAAAATTGCTGGGTTAATGTTCCCCATTTTCACATAGACAAGGTTTTCTTTTCCCCTTTCCAGGAGCAGGTTCTCTGATTCAACAGTGCCAACTGCAGCAGCTCTCCAATCTCTCCTCAAGACTGAGTTACTATAAAGGACAACTAATTTGCTATTTTCTCTGTAAGTATATAGATTCAGGGCCCATGTCATATTACCTACTATTATTACCAAATTCCTCATAAATGTATCTTACTATTTTTACTCTCTGTAAATCAATCAGTACTTTAAGCCATAACTGGCTATAGGCCTCTTACTGCATGCGTCCTTGAAGAAAGCTGAAAAACCCAGAGGATCTTTCCATTTAATAGAGAATGCTCCTCAATTATAATCAGATCAGATGTGGAGCTAGAACTCTTTCTGGCCAGAAGCACTAGCTCTGTGGTGGCTTCTCCCTCCTCCTCCTTCCCATCATACAAGTAGCATGATGCTGTTCAGAAACAGAGGTGGCCATAAAAGCTCATGTGTCTGATGTCTTATTTGTACCTGCTACAACAGATGCAGGGAAGGACTCTGATGTAGCAGCTCAGCTCACCCTCATCACTCACTCAGAGAAACAGGGCTGGATTCTAGTTTCCTGGGGTTTTTTTGAGACACAAGAAAAGGCTACTGTGAATGGCTTCTAAACTACTTCTAGGTAGCCAGCTCTGCCATGAGGAGCACAGTACTAACAATCAGAGTTAACATGTTTGTGAATGGGGATCAAATGCATCTCTGACTTCAAAAACAGCATGATGGGGTTTTAAGTAATACCTTGCAGCTTAGAGTCACCTGACACCATAGCCAGACATGGAGGAAATCTTAGGCTGTTGCTTTTAAGAAAACAGGAGACTGGATGGGCATGACCAGCAGGGAGCATACTGCTGCAGTGGAAGGCTGTTATCAGAGAAGTACATGCCACTGTTTTAGAAAAGAAAAAGAGCCAGAACTATGGAAATATCCAAGCTTACATGCCACCCAACAACCAAAACATATCACCACACCACACCCATGGCATTACAGAACAAAATGGCACCAAGTCACAGTGAGGGAAAAGGCTGGGTAGACACAAACTTAAAACCAAAGAGTTGAAGGCTGCTACTCAGAGAGCTTCAAAAAAAATGAACAGAAGAAATAAAAGTAGTTAGATTGGGGAGAGAAATAAAAATAGAAAGGCACGAAAGAATAGATCAGCAAAAGGACAGCAGGAAACCTACTACAAAATTAAACGGGAAGGAAAGAAACAATTCAACACTACCCTAGTTTGCCTGATTTTGCGAGTTTTAAGTGTTTTGTTTTTAAGCCTCCCCGGTACTCCCTCCCCACCTTTTTTTTCCAATACAGATGATTTTGGACAGCCACGATTTCCCCAAGTTCTTTGTTCCTGAGGAGAAAGACACAGAGAATGGTTGGGGAATAAGGAGGTATAAAAGACGGCAAAGGGGGAAAAAAAAAGTTGCCACAGATGTTTTCATACACTACAACCAGTAGGGTCGTGGGTCTGAAAAAACGCAGACAAGGGGTGGGGTGAGTGGTCATACTGGGGAAGAGGGAAAGGAAGAAGAAGGGAAGGGTCATCGGGCCACCTCTAATGACTACAGTACTACTACTGTAGGGTGCTGGACTCACTCTGAAGGACGCTTATGGTGGCCTGGGCTCGAATCCATGTTATGGAGGGGTTTTGCCTCAAGTCATTCCTCTTGGGGTCGTTGCTGGCCCTGCACTCGTAAGTCCCAGAGTCCTCCAAGGTGAGCCGGGTTATTCTCAGCACACTCACGCCGTTTGACCCGTAGGCGGTGTTTACGGTGACACGGCGCTTCCGAGCACCGTCCCACAGCTGTCTGAAAGACTCTGCTCGGTTGACTTCTGCGTACCACCACTGGATCTCTGGCGTGGGGCTCCCGACCACGTCACAGTACAGCTCAAAGGCGTCCCCAGTGAGCTTAGTTTCTGACATGGGCGACTTGACAAACCCAGCTAGAGGGAGGGGGAGCAGGAATGCAGTGACAGGCCAATCAGAAAAAAAAAAATCAACAGGTGTTAATAGTAATTTAAAGAAAGGAAAAAAGAAAATGAGTTGCAAAGAACAAAAAGGATTCATTTTTAAACTATAAAGAAACAGTAAACAGCATTTCAAACAAGCTTTTAGAAGAAGAACCACCCTGGGAAGCTTATGAAGCAAAGGCAGGCTAATTACAAGCTGGGGCAGACCATGTGCTGGCCAGGCAGAAGCAAACCCACTGGAAAGCATGTTGGCAATGGGCTGAGCTGGTAAAAGTGAGAAAACCTCAAGTCTTGGTGAAGAGCCTCTTTCTTTAGAGCACAAACCATAACCTTTTCAAACCCAGACAAGTGATGAAAGATGACCAAAGTGGCAGTAGGTGTACGAGGTCTGTCCAGAAGGTATTCAGCCATGTAATATGAAAGAGACATTTATTGAAGAAGATACAAGAAACACTGTACACAGAACAATGACGCCTCAGTTCCCTTCAAAGTGCCCCTTCAAAGGCACGTTGGGACCTCACACAGATATCACAGCATTTCTTTCACTGTTCAAAACACTCTGCAAAATCCTTTGCAGCTGGAATCACCATCAGCCACCCTATCATATTTTCCTGAATCTCATCGACGGTCTGAAATCTCTTCCCTTTCAGAGGTGATTTAAGTTTGGGGAAAAGCCTGAAATCACAGGGCACCAAGTCTGAACTGTAGGGGTGCAGAGTCACCTGGGTGATTTGATGTTTTGCCAAAAAACTCTGCATGAGACATGATTCATTGTTGTGATGAAGCTGCCAATTACCATTTGCCCATAGCTGCAGCCGTTTTCATCGTATTGCATCTCTGAACTGATGAAGAATATTGAGGCAGTACTCCTTATTAACTGTTTGGCCTGGAGTGGCCTACTTGTGATGGACAACGCCATCCCAATTAAAACAAAACAAAATAAAACAAACAAACAAAAAACAAACACTAATATGGTCTTGAACTTGCTGCAACTTTGCCATACCTTCCTCAGGCATTGAGAACCAGACAGATTTCCATTGGGACGGCTGGGCCTTTGTTTCCAGATCAAAGCTGTAGACCCACGACTGATTTCCAGTTATGACCTTCATGAGGAAATCTGGTTCATTGGTAGCAGTTTGAATCAAGTCATTAGCAACTGCAGCACGATGTTCCTTCTTCTCTGGGAGCAGAAGCCATGGAACGAATTTTGCCACTACACATTTCATGCCAAGATCCTGCGTTAAAACCTTGGACAAAGTAGTTTGGAATCCCCACATCAGCTTCTAGTTCTTGCACTGTCAGTTGCCGATCTTCATTGACTGCAGCCTGTACACGTTCAACATTCTCAGGTGTTCTGCTTGTTGCAAGCCTTCCAGAACATGACCACTTTCAAAAGATTCTTGACCATCTTTGAAGTGTTTCTGCCATACTTTTATTTGTACTGCACTCATTGCATTGTACCTGAAAGCTTTCTGAATCATCCAAATAGTTTCTGCAGAGGAATGTTCAAGCTTAACGCAAAATTTGATGCAGATTCATTGCTCTAATTGCTCAGTCATTTTGAATGCAATGGCCACGCAGTACACACGCTTACTCAAGTGTCTACCAGCCTCACTGACTAGTACAGTGAAGTCATCATTGTTCACTCATGTGCATTCCAGCCCACTCTCCTTGGCTGCCAGATTACACTGATATCGTGCAAACCATTCTCATTATATTAACAATGGCTGGACTTTTTCCAGACGGACCTCAATATATGCCAAGTCAGGACCTCTCTTTTGGATGGATGAACACTTTTTAAAAAAAAATATGATGTTTTTTGTGTGCCTCAACGAGAAGTATTAACTAACCTATGAACAACTCTTGGGAGTCAGAGTTTGAATTTCAACTGAAAGGGTAGTCAATTTCTCTCATGCAGGATTCTCTCCTGAGTTCTGGTTTGACTTTCCCCACATCCCATTCTTCCCAGGCCCTGAGCAAATACCCCAGTTATCTGAGACTAAGCAGCCTCTACTCAACTGCAGATCCTCAGGCACAGATGACCATCTGTACTTCAGGGTGAGAATTACTATGGGAGTCAGTTCAGGAGTAAAATCAACAGTAACAGCAACCCAATTCACTGCTAGTGGAGAGACTATGCCCTCCATAATCCCGTAAGTCCATACAACTAGAAATTCTCCTAAAAAGTCAGTCTTAAAAGTAACCACAGGACTTGACAGACTCTTTCCACATAGTTTAGCTGCCTGGTTCCCAGGGGCCAGCTCAAAAAGAATGAAGGATATATAATGCTGAATCAAAGTAAACTCCATAGTGAAGACTAGGCTTCAACAACATTGCCAGGCATGGGCCAGAAACTAAAGTTGATGCCTGCTTTCACCTGTACAAAAAAAATTTTTAAGTCCACATCTGAGGATATGATCATTGATTTTAGAGAGAGGGAAAGGGAAGGAGAAAGAGGCAGAGAAACATAAATGTAAGAGAGAAACATCTAATAGTTGCCTCTTGTGCATGCCCCAACAGGGGACCAACCTAGGCATGTGCCCTGACTGGGAACCAAACACACAACCTTTTGGTTTATAGAATGATGCTCCAACCAACTGAGTCACACCGGCCAGAGACACTTGTCCAAAATTTGTTTAAGGTTACACTTCCATAAGATAAGGTGGCAATGGCAGAAAGAGATTTTTTAAAAATCCAGGCTTATTTGGAGTCCATAGAAACCCAAATCACAGTGCAAGCACACTCTCAGCTATTTATTCCACCTAGGGTTCATTCAGCATTTCTACCAATTCAGGTAGTGTGCTAAGGTATAGATAAAATAAGGAGCTTAAAAGAGGGTACTCTGAGTAGCTAGGCAATTTCTCTTAGAACCAAGTCAGCCCCTCTGCAGTGAGCACAGCAGTGTGTCCACCATAATCTACCAACATCAGACTGAAAACATTCCTCAAGAAGTATGAATTAAATGAACAGTTTTCCTATAGTCCAGATGCCAAGGATGCAATGGGGCTGGATGAAAATGGGGAGTGCTTGATGGACAATTTTCTGTGTATATCCATAGCAGTATTTACCTTTGGAGATAAATTCCACCCCATGAACCTCAGAACCCAGTTACTCAAGTAGAGGTCAGGATCTCCAAATTCATACTAGTCTCTCAAATCAAAAAACATTCAGAATTTAGGGAAAAAAAGAATGCTGTAATTAACAGCCTTAGACTAAATGTTCTGCCTTGAAAATGTCATTCTAAACTACCTCCTCAGATCAGCGTCAGTTCCTTATAAGGCACTATCTACCAAAGCTAACAAGAAGCCAGAAAGATGTCATTCTTAGACACAGCGGAAGTTTTAGAATTCCAGAAAGGATATACCAAGCCTCTGTATGAAGAACTGCACTCTTTTCCAGATGAAGTGGTATCCAAGGAGCCATGTCTTAGTCTCACAAACTTCCACCTGCCCAACCTGTCAAAGTTAATGTTAACTAATACAGAGGAGGAGTAAAGGAAACTGGTTTCATTCATTTCACTATTGGTTCAATAACCAGAGAAAACTGGTTATCAGTAAATCCCTCAAGAGCACCGAAGAGTATTACTCTGTTTTAATTATGTTCTTAACCATTATGTGGAGTCACAAAGCTCTTATTCTCACATTTTCATGAACTGGGAGAATTATGCCCTCTCAAATGTTGTGACTGGCTTCTTAATTAGTGAATTTGTTTTCTATTTTTTCCCCTCCTTCTGAATTGTACTTTAAAGCAGGCTTAACTTTAAGCCAGTTTATCAATCTATTGACCACCCTAATGTAAAAGGAATCTGCAAGTATGCCCAGAACCACAAGAAACCATCCAATTCCAATTTAATCTCAAATTCCAATATCACACAATTCGAAAGTAGCTGAGGAACAGCCTGAACACAATTCCCACTGCACAGAACTAAGCAAGTCACTCAACCTGATGCTGCCAGCCCTAAGCAAGACTTCAAGGAGCAAGGAATGCTGATCTTATTTAGTTTAATTTTCTACCTGCAAACAGGAAAATGAGACTAGATTTCAAAAATGTCCTTTGAATTAGTGAATTATATGATGTATATTTAAACAAACTTACCTAAAAACAAGATTAAAAATCCTTTAAAACACTACCTATGTTTTAACAGACATCTATCTATGCTCTCTGAAAGCTATTATTATTAAAAATACATAAACGAATATCTTCTAAGTGTGTGTTATGTGTTAGAAAACGTAGTAAGCACTTTATCTCACTTAACCCTCAAAAAAGCCTCATAAGACAGGTGTCATTATAATCCCTTTAATGATGTGGAAAATAAGATGTCCCCTTCAAAATTTAGTACTTTTGACCATCATCACAAGCCAACAGTGAGAGCATGGCCTGAAATCCAGGTGTGTCCAAAGCCAAAGCATGGTCTTCTAACACTTTCCACAACAATAGCCTAGGCTAGAAAAGTTTTTTTTAGTTATTTGAAAGTTAAAGTTATCTTTTGTCACCACTTAAAAATTAATGAATTCTGGCCATGAAAAGCCAGGATCCCTCCATTGGAATGTGCAGCACACTATGATCACTGACTCCTTAAAATTATAAACCTGTTAAAGAATAGAGAGAGAGGAGCACAGGGTCAAGGAGTTCCTAATGCAACTGTGTGTGTGCATGTGTATGTTAGGGAAGTGGGGAGAGGGAAGGGAAAAAGTGAGAAAACGAAAAATGGTTCCAAAGCAAAATTGTCGCCTAGTAACAGAACTAAATACAATAAAAAAAAATAAACTATTAAAAAAAACCTGCCCCCTAGTTGTGATGAGTCCTAGTTCTCAGCAGTCCTTCGACTGCTCTTGAGAAGGCTAGCTTTATTATAGGAAGCAGTTTGAAAGTCATTATATGCATTCTCTGGTGCTGTGGTCAGTAGCCAAATAATAAAGGGAAACACTTGAGATTTTCACAACACTTTAACAGTGCTTCCACACACATCACATCTCATTTCATTCATATAATTTCACAAGGTTCACAGGGCAGGTACAGAGAAAGAAAGGGTCACAACTTGCCCAAGTTCATTTAGGCAGCTAATCCTGATTGGAGTTGGGATCAGAACATAGGTCTTCAGCTCTTAGTCAATGGTTCTTTCCAATAAATCCTACTGCCTATAAACAAACCAAGTAGGAGATTCCTTGACAGCTGAACACCCATGAACACAGATCTATTTCTCCTCCCAAGGAGTAGGGAAAAGAAAAAAACCCTCTCTATACAATACAGGCACACCTCAGAGATACTGTGGGTTGGGTTCCAGACCACTGCAATGAAGTGAGGCATAATCTTTTTGCTGATGGAAAAAGGGTCTTGCCTTGTAAAAAACACAACACCTGTAAAATACAATAAAAAGAGGTATGCCTATACTCTGAAATCACAGCAAGGGAATGTTATTAGCAACATCTACCTCATGACCCATCCAAAATTAGCTCCAATTCAGAAAAGAGGAATCAGCTAGCAGGAAAAGTCAGGCAGCTTAAGAGCCTGACTCATTCACTGCCCTACCTTTCATTACCAAGGACTTTCAAACAAGTATGTGCCCTCAACAAGTCAGCAGATAACTGCCTAAAGTTGGAAGGCCAGCAGAAGTATGTTTGATCTCTAAGTCAAAGGTCATCTTATATTTTGGGGAAAAACCTACATTTCAGAAAAACAAGCTCCTGCCCCCTTCCCTACCATTATCTCCACCCACTGTAATACATAACTGGGCTCAGATCTCAAACAGGTTTGACAAAAGTACTAACATCAGTGCATTCAGTTCAACAACAAGAAAGAGGGCTACTGAATGGTGGCCACTAGTTTTGGGTGAGGGAGAGATTAGAAGCTGAAGGTGGAGGAGGGTAGTAGGCAGAATATAAAAAATGGAGACAGTAAAACTGGAAAAAGCATAATGTAAAATTGGGAAAGTGGGGATGGGAGATAGGAGGTGAAGAAGACAGCTGGGGTTAGCAGCCAGAGAAAGAAGGGACTCTGGCAGAAAACACTGGATGTGTAGATATGTGGCTGAGGGTGAAAAGAAAAAGGGAACAAAGAAAAACAAGGTGAATCCAATCCCAAGAAAACTGCAAAAACACTTCCACAGAGGATGGACCATCAGTGATTTTTTACAGTTGAAATTATTTACCTCCAGGGCAATCACTGAACAGGAATTAAGACAAACTTTTTCCCCTCTCTCAGCTAACTACTGCCAAGCCAGGCCTTTAAATCTAGCATGCTTTTATCACCTTTTACTATTTCTTTTAAAAACACCTGTTCCCTTCAAGTCCCTCTCTACTAATTCCCTGTGGGTGGCTCATGCTGTTTGTTGTCTCCTTAATGACACACAAGAAAGAGGAAATGACAGCCAAGGACACAGACTATTTCTCTTTTCTTCCTCTTTTCTCTCCCCTGACCCATGTACCTCAAGAAGAAAACTAAGCAAGACAAACATCCTGTAATTAGAGGCACAGTGTGTCTCAAGCGTAAGTAACTCTTAACTGCTACAAGGCTGTACACATAGGCTACTACACAGCCTGCCTGCCCTTACTGTTCATTTAAGAAGCAAATCATTTGTCACTATTCCTTAACATCAGAGGCAGCTAGTAAGTCCATACGCACTCATTCTCTTGTACCCACCAAGGGTACAGCAGGCCTGAGGCTCTGGGAGTGGATGGAAATGGGGTAACCTCACTTTCTGCAGCAGGAAGGAGGTATATGGGCCTGATCTCATGGTTCAGTTCAATCTGTAGACAGATATGGCAGCAATTACAAAGAATTTTCCAAATTCAGACCTGTTCCTCTCACAGCTATTTCTATCAGGCAAATATAACAAAGGCTTGGAAATTAAAACTGTCCCCATCACTAGCTTCTAAACCAGGGCCCACCCTTTATTCTGAAATCATACAGAATATTATGATGCGAACAGCTAAAGGAATCTGCTTGGCACGTTTTAACCAGCCTTCTGCTTTGGAGAAATAGAAAAATCTACTTCAAAAGAGGCTACGTCTTTTAGTGATTAAAAACAGCGAACTCCCAAATCGGATTGCCAGGAGGCCCTGTCTCTAATTTCATGGTCTTAGGCAAGTGACCTAACATCTCTGAACTTCTCTCTAATCTGCAGTTCAGGGCCAAAAGTAGTAGCAACCTCACAGGGTTATTGTGAAAATTATATGTACTAAATAACGTAGCTTAAAACATGTATGGAACATGGTAAGCACTCAATAATGTTAGATTATACATATGCATACAGACAATGCTTAACAGATGATGTGCGGTAGCCTTCAGGACTACTCCACAACAGGCTGGGAAATTTAAATTATCCAAACTCGTTTAAGAAACAACAAAAAAATTGCATCCTGGCCAAGTAGCTCAGCTGGTTGGAGCATCGTCCCATAACCAAAAGGTGATGGGTTTGATTCCTGGCCAGGGCACATACCTTGGTTGTGGGTTCAATATAGGAAGCAACCAATTAATGCTTCTCTCTCACCATCAGTGTTTCTCTCTCTCCCTTCCTCTTTTTCTAAAAGCAATGAGAAAACGTCCTTGGGTGAGGATTTAAAAAAAATTTTTAATGTGTAGAACGTTACTTCATAACAGCTATAAATGTAATAATATATGATGGCCTTTTATGCAAGCATTCTAAACCAATCCTAGATGTTCTGTTGAGGGACCTCAAAAGCGAAGTGGGAGAAAGCGGGGGGTGGGGAACAGGGCTCAGAGAACAGAGGAAAGGGGTTGTCTAACAGTGCTTTTTCTGACTTTTTTTTTTTTAATTTTAAAAAAATGCATTGAAACCCACTAACCCAAAGAATTTCAACATGTTTCAAATAGAAAGTGGCATTAAATAAGGTAAGGTTACCAGCAATACTTTTAAAAAATCAGAATTGTGGTTAAAAAAAATGTCTTATAAAAACAGCATTTTAGAACAGTTCTAAGAAATAGAAGGGATTGGAAATTTTTAATAGCAAAGAGATCAGCTCAGAAATGAGTCCCCTCTTACATTTTTCTTCATGTATATCTAACATGCTCCGTGAGCTCTCAGAAACAATTGCCTATGCCCCTAAATAACCTCAAAAGTGCTCGCTTCTGATACTTATCAGAAAATCCTAGCCAGTTAGCAAAGCTTTTAGCTTCCTCAGGCAAATAGCTTCATTGTTAAAGATACTCCTTGAGACTAAATGGAGGAAAGAGGCATTTTAAATTAATGTTGAACAAAGAAAGTGAGGCTAATAATAGATCAGCTCCTATTTTGACTGTGACATCAAACTGACAATTAACCTTAGCTTTTAAAAAACTAAGGATGTGCCCAATGGGAAAAATGCAGTAATCATAAACTGCTGCCAAGCTAGTATTTTTAGGAAACTTTAGAAAATTTACTTCCTAACTCCACAAACAGCACCCAAGCTGCTGGTACACAAAGGAGAAAAGCTAGTTTTGGTAGCCATTAAAAACCAAGGATGTCTCATTCAAAGGAAATAGACAAATGCATACAAATCAGCTGTATCTCAAAGAGTGTTCTTAATGAAAGATTTGGTTTTACAGACTGAAATCTTTACATATTCAAGTAAATACTCATAAAAGCTCTCATCCCAAGAGACTGTCAAAAATAGCTATGAGCCAACCTAGAACTACACCCAAATGGAATTTTGAAGCCAGAACAATTATTTTGGGGGGATGGGAAGAGGGAGGAACAGTTAGCATTTTAGAGGTATGCTTCAGTTGACCCTCCAGTTAGGATTTATTAAAGGCAAAATGAAAACAACATGCTAGAAAGGATGAATACTCCACTTAAATAAACTCTTCTCAAAGCCATAGGTAATTCTAATCAAAAGCTAACCTCCACTAATTATTTTGTCTGTGAAATTCACTTATCTACAGATTCAGTATAACTTTTGATAGCAAGCTCACTTTCTGTCCCTGACAACATACCAACAATCAGGATTTAGATGTTAAAGATAATACAATTCAGCTCTTTCTTCCACAGAATACTACAATTCAACCCATTCTTTCATCCTCATACAATTCCATGAGAATGACAATGACCACAAGTTGTCCAAATTGATAGAATGCATATAATCTAGAAGATATTTTAACTGAAAGAGGTAGGATGCGCCTTCCCCCACCTTCTTTTAAATAGCTATTCCCAGAAACCACAGAGTCAAATACTTTGCACATAGGGAAATTCAATTTTTGTATCACATCCTAGGATGTTAGGTAATATAGTCCTGGTCTTCCCAGGTGATGAATTATTTCCAAAACATAAATAGCTTATAGTTGAAACCACATTGGAAGCTGTTATTATATAATCAAAGGCAAAACTTTCCCTAGAATAGCAATTCTTAAACATTATTGTACATTAGAATTGTCTGTTAAAACACAGGCTGCTGGGCCCCCATTCCCAGAGATTCAGATTCAATTGGTCTGAAGTGGGGCTAGGAATGTGCAGGTCTAACAAGTTCTCAGGTGATGTGGGTATTGCTGGTCCACAGACCACATTTTGACAATTAATGTGTTAGGGTGAAATTATTAACTTGTTCAGCTTTTTCAAACAGAAGGAAAATGAGGGCAGAGGAGCCACACAGATGTCTGAACCACAAAGACTCTACTAGCAGGGGAGTCTATGTTCACAACCAGAAGACAAAATGTGGCAAAACTGTAGGAGGGTGCAGCCAGAGGGTCCCCAAAAGAAGGTTCTGTAATGGGGTCCAGAACTCAAGGTGTCCCGATTTTAGGATGTCCTCACCCTCCACCACAGGTGTGAGTTGGGGGAAGGGACAAATGGAGCAGGGCCATTGAGAGCTTTTTCTCATAGCAACAGCCTTGCAGCTACCTTCTGGCATGGTCATTCAACATATCTATGGCCTTTGGCTGGTTACATAGATATGTTAAATAGCTGTGGCCAAGCTCTGAGCCAGGGGAATGGAAGGAACTTCCCCACCAAGAGGTAACTGGGGGGCAGATCCCCCCCCCTCCAGTTACAGAGCCTGCTTGGGAGCTTGGAGATGACTGGCTCCATGACATGGGGCCGCACCTGCCCAGACCCACAATGGCAGCCCAGTAAAGCTGTAAGGATATTTAAACCCATTGGAGAAAGAACCATGCTGTTTTGGCTGAGTGGAGACTCCTGCAGCCATGTAAGGAGGACCACACACTTTTGGCACAGGGGGACCCCCCCCACTCCCCACAGCCATGAGAAGAATCACCATGCAGCTTTAGCAAAGAATCATCACACAACTTCAGTAGAGAACCACCACGTGGCTTTAGCTGGAGATCCTGGCAACACAGCTGATGGTGCTGGGAACTGAGGGAGGCCTGCCAGTTGAGCATGGATTACTGGGAAGAACCGTGAGCTGCCTGAGCCATGGACTTCTATTTCTTTTCCTGAGATACAGTACCCCAGACTGGGCAAAGGGGGGAAGGAAGGACTGTGTGTGTTTGTGGGTGTTTTAAGGAACTTTGGAATTTTGACAAAGACATTAAGTCATTACTTTTAGTCTGTATAACTTGAATAAATAACTACTTTCTTTTTCACCAATCCCTAACATGGAGAGCTATAATTAATTCTCTGGCTTAGGGAAAGGCAAACCTAGTACAGGGGGACCCCAGGAGAAACGAGGGTCAATTCGGTAGCATTGTGGGACCCTCTTCCCTGGTGGCCAATCAGGGAAAATCATGGGAGACCACATGCACAGTAGCTTTAAAGCAATACAACTACTTGTACATGCACAGTAAAGCCCGCCAAAACTAGCCAGGAAGGATCCGCCCTATAAGAATAGAGTCCCTCCAGCCCATGAGGTCAATCTCTGCTTGGAGTTGGCCTGCTCCCATGTTCTCTGCTATAAACTCTGGGTGTTCGGTTCAATTCTTTGTCCCAATCACTAAGAACGTGGTTACTTGTGCCCACCTGTGACAAAATGGTAACCAAAAAAAAAAAATGTGTCACTCACTATGACTTTATAATAATGACTTTTATATTGCATTTGTTCAACTTATCAATCTACAAATTGCGAGTATGTTTCCAGTTCAATTTACTGAGGGTCTATTTACTAAGAACTATGCACAGAGATAAACTTTGCTCCTAAAGAGAGCTCAGCCTTGTAAGACATAAGACAGAAAAATAATCAAAATACAATCCAATGATAATGGCCCCCCCTTATCAGATGTATAAAAGAAAAGAGGAACGTATAAGAAGTAGCACTTGTTAAGTGTTCATACTATTCAGAAATATAAGATAGCCTATAGCCGCAAAACCTCTTAATTTAGGGAAAATGACAAGAATCCTGCAGGCTAAGCAACTTGGAATTCTTTCTACAAAACAAGTGGTGTGACTAGCAGCATGAAGGATGACTCAAAAGTTTTAAAAAAAGTTAGACAACTCCTTCAATAATTCAAATGGAAAATGAAGGAAGAGTAGCTGTAGAAAAGGTGAGAATATGAGAAATGTTTACAAGAGATAATCAACTGAAATTGTTGACCATGAGGTGGACAGTGATAGTTTAACAGGGTGCAGCCAAGAGGGAGGACCTAAATAGGGATTTGTAATGGGGTCCAGAACTCAGGGTGTCCAAGAAATATTAGGAATAAATAAATAAATAACACACACACACACACACACACACACAAGTCTGAGCTGGGGGATAGACACAAGGAACAGGGCCATTCAGAGCTGTTTTGTATAGCAACAGCTTTGCAGCTAACCTCTGGAATGGTCATTTAACATTATCTATAACCTTTAACTGGTTTCACAGGTAGGTTAAAGAGCTGTGGCCATGCTTTCAGCCGGGGAGAAGGGAGTGACTTCCACCCAAGATGTAACTGGGAGGCAACTCCCCCTGGTTACAGTGAGAGCTTGGAGATGATTGGTTCCACGCCATGGGTCCATGCCTGCCCGGACTTACTATGGCAGCCCATTAAAGCTGGAAGAATACAGGAATGCTGGCAGGTGTAACTGATTGTGGGAGGAGTTGGACATGTGGCTGCAGAGGAAGACTGGCGTTGGGATTTAAACCCAGGCACGGCAGCCATGCCAAGTGGGGACCACTTGGCTTTGCACTGCTCCCTTTTGCCACGTGGCTTAGGAAGCAGGAGACTTTGCCTGGAAGAAAAGGGGTGAAAGAACTCTTGCTGGTGGGCCAGGGGAAAGTGCCACATGGTTTTGGAATAACTGGAGATCGTGGTGGCGACACAGCTGATGGTGCCAGGAGCTTGAAGCACCAACTTCTTCTTTTCCTGAGATACGGTACCCCAGACTGGGCAGAGGGAGAAGGAAGAACTGCGTGCATCTGTGGATATTCTAAAGAACTTTAGTATTTTAATGAAGACATTAAGTCATTACTCTAAGCCTGTATAACTTTTAAATAAATAATTCTCTTCCTTTTCACCAATCTCTGGCAGACAGACATCTCTCCCTGGTGCAGGGCAAGGCGAACCTAGTAAGTAGGTAGGGGGGAGCCCCCGGGAAAAAAAAGGGGAGGTCCTTTAGGTAACAGTATATCATTTACCACCATCCCGGGTCTGTTCTATAACAACAGTGTCAATGGAATAAAGGAAGACAGGCTGAGAGTTGGCTTTGGAGGTGCTGACAGAGTAGGCTAGATGCTAAGGAGAAATACAATCTGGTCTTCACTCCAGGATAGTGAAGGCTGGAAATATGCACTTGGGAGTTATCCACTTAGATGGAAGCTGAAGCCATGGGAGGAAATGAGATCACCAAGGGAGGACGAAAAAGGAAGTGAAAATAGAACTTTCTCCATAATCATTCTTCTTTCCAAATGATTCACCACTAAATGCAGTGTATTTTTTACTAGGATAAAATATACCAAAATAGAAATTAATTCCCTTTCAGTATCTGGACAACACTTTTAATAATGTCAGGTAAATTATTTATTATTCTGCTTTGGAAGATTTAAAAGAAGGGTCTTTTCATGTTCTTGCTGTCAATGACTCAGATTCAAGGCCCTAGTACTTATGCCAGACGCTCCCAAAGCAGCATTAGACTCTACTTGAGTAGATTATATAATGCTATTAGCCTTTACATAGAATCCTTAACCTTTCATAAAAACAGCACCCATTTGGCTCCAAAGATTATCTTGGGAAATGCTTTTTCTTGGGAAAAGGCTAATACTTAATCACAACCAAATTTTCTCAACTTTCAAAAAGAAAATTTATGGAATCTCAGCCTATACCCAAGGCTAAAACGTTCTCATCTGCACTCAACAGTAGAGTACTGAAAAGAAACAAAGCCAACAAGCCCCAGACCCAGTGATTCTAGATAAAAAAATCTCACAGGAATAGTGAGTAGCTCCTATTTTAGACTGTGAAAAAAGTTCATGAAGTACTGCTACATTTATGTTCTTTTTCCTACTTATTTTGTCCTCTTTAATGTTTCTGTAAAGTTAACCATGTAAGGTTTTTGGAAAACAAGGACAGCAACAATGGGTAAATGATCAAGAGATTCTCCACTTCAACAAAGGAATGGGAAATTTTCTTCCCCTCTCCAGGCCCCAATGGTCTCTTAATTTAAAAAAAAAAAAAATTGAGGATATTCAATAAATCTCATTCCTTACCTATGGACCATAATCACAGTATGTTGAAATTGTAAACTTTCCCACTACTTTAAGTCACAATAGCAGCAACATTATTTGTATGATGAGATTAAACAAACAAGTTCAAGGAATATTTGGTATTATACACTATTCGTGAAGATCTGTATTTCTCCCCAAATTCTCAACAATTTATATAACTGTGGTCCATTCCAGGAATTTCACTTGCATCCCCAAAATGGACAAAAACATGAAGAAAGTTTTACATTTAAACAGGAGGGGGGAGGGTAAGGAAGCCACCAGGCAAATCATTCTTAAAGCAACAAGCAATTTCACCCCACACTCCAACCCCCTTACCCCTCTTAACTGGTAATTTAATATAAAATCTGCTGCTAAAAGAATTAAGGTCCTACTTGTGGAATTTAGTAAGCCTATCTAGAAACAGACTTCCACACAATAAAAAGTACTAAAAAGAAACACACTATTAAGACATGAAAAGACATGGAAGAAACTTAAATGCATATTATTAAGTAGAAAAAAAATTGAAAGGCTACATGCTGTATGATTCCTAATATGTGACATTCTGTTAAAGACAAAACTATGGCGACAGTAAAAAGATCAGTGGCTGCTAAGGGGGAGAGGGAGAGATGAACAGGGGGAACACAGGATTTTTAGGGCAGTGAAACTACTCTGTATGATACTATGATGGTAAAACATGGCATTATACATTTGTCAAAACCCGTAGAATGAATATACAATACCAAGAATGAATTCTAGTGCAAGCTATGGTGATAATGACATGTCAACGTAGTTTCATCATTAAAACAAATACAGTACAGTATATCACTCTTGTAGGGATGGTGCTAGCAGAGGAGACTATGTATGGGTGGGGGGAGGAAAAATATGAGAACTCTGTACTTTCTGCTCTAAAAATAAAGTCTATTAAGAATTTAAATATACTAACTGAAAAATACTTGTCATCAGGTACTGAGATTTATTTGCCCTTGGGATTGAGTGGTATCTGATTGCAAATAAAATTTTTTAATGATACATAAATGCAAAACTACCTTTGAACAATGAGAATTTTGTATTGCCCAGACAAACTAGGTAATGTCCGCCTATCTTGTATTTCTGACCCAAGCACAGATAACAAAGGGATCTTTTCTAGCCTATGAATAATTTTTTAAAAGATTTTATTTATTTATTTTATAGAGATGGGGAAGGGAGGGAGAAAGAGAGGGAGTGAAACATCAATGTATGGCTGCCTCTAGCACACCCCATACTGGGGATATGGCCTGCAATCCAGGCATGTGCCCTGACTGGGAACCAAACTGGCAATGCTTTGGTTCACAGGCCTGCACTCAATCCACTGAGCTACACCAGCCAGGGCCCATCAGTGTTTTTATTTATAATTTTCTCTAGGATTTGTCAGTTTTCTCTACCAAAACTGACAAATCCTAAACCCTAATCCCCTACATTCAATATTATTTGGCAGGGGTGGGGAGAGAGGAGGACACAAGACAGCAACAGGAAAATTGGGACCACTGTAACAGAACAATAAAAAAATATATTATTTGGTAGTTATACCACCACTGGCTCAGATAACTTCCCTATTAACTAGAATCTCCTGCCTTACTACAAAGTATGCAATGTAAATCAAGCCCTACTTTCTTGATTTTAAATGGAAAGTATACAAAGATCAATGAACCCTAGTACTTGCAAAAGGTAGTTTTCTACTTAGTAGTCTGAGAGTATTATAATTTCTGGTAAAATTACAAACAAACAGGCCAAAACTGTGTAGACTAGCAGTGATTCTCTGTGTATGAATGTATTATCAGATACTCTCTGATATTGTTTCAGAAATGCAGTACTCTGAATTCATGAAGTTGCTATTAAGGCAATACTGTGTTTGTGAGAATGAGTGTATTTTAATAGATTATAAGTTATTCGGAAACCAGGATGTCTTTAATTTTGTATCCCCATAATGCCTTGTTGCACATATACTCATTATTTGTTAATATAGTGAGAAAAAACAATTCTCACTAATTGAGGAGTAAGGATAAGACCTTCCATAAATTTCAACCTATTAACTTAAAATGTATTAGTAATCATTAACATGTTAATGAACAGTATAGTAAATGAAACCATCTTTCTTTAATTAGGAGAGGCTTTTCATGGTATCACAGCCATCTTCCTGAGTATCAACAATCATAAATCCTAAGAACCTACACTATGGTATATTTGAATTTACCATAGATGCCCTAGAAGTTACATTAAAAAATAATCAGATCCCTAATGTGTTTGTTTCCTTGTCATGCATCCACTAATCCTAATAAGCAAGTGAATAAAAATTCAGGGTAAAGTAGATTTTTGACATGAGATTTTACTTTACAGTTAGAACACAACTTTCCCATTCCTTTCCAAATTAGGTAAGGACACTTTCCATCATCAATTCTAAAAGAAAAGTAAGTTCAGATTCCCTGCAAACCTCCTAGAATAAAAAACAAACAGCCTAGAAATCTTTCTTTGAAAAGATAACTTTAAGAAAACTGTGGGGGCTTAAAAAAACTTCAAAAAGATTACTGAATATACAACTAATGTCTTTGAAAGCAAATTCATTATTTATATATATCAGGCATAATGCAAAGTATATTATATAATTTAATTCACTATAATATATAAAAATGCAGTCTACCACTTAAGGTTGTTGTTGTCATTCTACAGATGTGCAGAGACAGGGTGCACACCCTGGCAATTACAATTCCAGAGCTCCACACACTACACTTTATTGCCTCACTGACAGCAATGCTTTGTTTACAATAAGAACTAAATGATATCCTGTGTATATTATTTAATTCAAAAACATGTTTATCTTAAATAATTGTCAAGAGCCTATTCTACTTCTTTCTTATCAATCCTACCCGTTCAGGCCTTTACCATGACACATCCATTCCCAATTACCTAAATTACCTATATGGCAACTTTATGTGGGCCTATAAGTTTAAAAAGTATTTAGGATCACTGACTGTAACCTATTGTTTTAAGTAGTAGGTTTCCATTTCTTTTTTTTTAAAGATTTTATTCATTAATTTTTAGAGAGAGAAGGGAGGGAGATAGAGAGAAACATCAATGTGTGGTTGCTGGGGGGTCATGGCCTGCAACCCAGGCATGTACCCTGACTGGGAATCGAACCTGTGACACTTTAGTTCGCAGCCCGCACTCAATCCACTGAGCCATGACAGCCAGGACAAGGTTTCCATTTCTTATTGGCAGACCTCCAAGGTGGATGCTAAAACCATACACCGTAAGATTGCTTCCCACCAAGGGATGAAAACTAATGGCACTTCCAATCCTTCTCCAAGCAGGGACTTGACAGCACACCTCTATACTCTATCACATGCATAATCCTGAATTTCAAAGCTAGAGGTAAATGGCAGCTTTTCTCACAAAGAGGCTGACAAACCTTACAATAAAATTTCCCAAGTCCATTTTGCTATTTTACAGATTCTTCCTTAAAGGGATCATTTTTTCTTTTGGTCTTATTTCAAACATGGACACATGTATTAATATAAATATTTTAATAATCAACTTTGCAAATTATCTATAAGACCTTTTCCATGCAGCTATCAGGACTGACCAAGCAGACTGTAAACCAAAGGTAAGAAACATCCTTGTGCAAAATCTTCACAAGCAGGTCTACACAGAGGTCACCCGTTTTGTCAATTTAAAAATACTGCTCCTGAAGAGGCCAAAGATTCTTTGAAACAGTTAAGAGACTCTCTCCCGCTGAAGAACAGACAGACTGTTATCTAACATATCAAGACTCTACTTACTTTTTAGATAAAAAGAAAAAACTTTCTGCTGCTAAAGCCTGGAAACTCCTAAATCTAAGTCTTGCCCTAATCTGACACTTAGATATACTATGGTTTAAAGAAGCTGTAATTTAGTTGTAGAACCCTTACTAGAATCTGCTCCCTCCTCCATTCCTCAGGAAATCCTAAAGTTCAGTCAACAATCCAAATCGACTCTCCTTTCATAATTACTTATTTGCACTCTCATCATTCCATAACTCCCTGATGAGGTAGCACCCCATCATGAGGTGGAAGATCAAGTTGTTAGTCACCTAGTGTCCCAAATACCAGCAAAATACTGCTACTTCTCTTGAAAAGGGACAGCAAAATTATATTCAGAATGTTTTCACTAAATTTAGCAGAGTTGTCCCAGTAATTACCCACAAAGCTAAGATGTTACAGGTGTGAACATGCAAGATTTCCACCAAAAAATATTCCTGAGGATAAAAATACAGTAATATACTGCTGTATATTTACGTTTCATGAAGCTTTTCCCTGTTTGGAATGAGAAAGACCCTCTCCGTAGGCCAATTTCTGTATCAAGAATGCAGTCATTATCAACATAATTCTCTTCAGTGACAAGTAACAACAGATGTATTCTAGAGGTTCCATACACTTACATAAATGAAAATAACTGTCACTACAATTACTATATTCAAAATAGGAAGGCTATCAATGCCAAGAAGAATGATAATCAATACTACTAAAGCACTACAGTCTGTGAATAATATATATACATAGAACAAGCTTTGAAAGGATACACAACAAACTACTAACACTACTTATTCCTAGGGAATGGGATTAAAGGAGGAGCTTGAGTATTTTACTTTAACCACCTGGGTATTATTTGGAATATTATGTAAAACAAGTCCTTTCATAATTTTTTAAATACAGTAATTTCGTCCTTTTTCCAAAAACTTAAATGAAGTAATCCATGTCAAAATGTTGGTTAATCACTATCCAAGGCAGGAAGGTTCATCTTCTCTGTCTGCTAATATTCCCTCCTACATTTAGTTAAACCCATCCTTTGAAAATTCAGCCTGATGAAAACTTCATTCAATTCTAGGCAGAGATGTCTGGCAAGCTCATGTATCTGGTTACCTCGGGTTCAGCTGGTACTACTAGGCCTGTCAAGTTTTTCCAATGGTGTATTTTGAAAGTTGAAGACTTGATACAATCCTAGAACTCTTTCAGTGATAAACAGATAGTGTCGCAGAATGGTAAGATGAAATGCACTCTAGGACACTACTAAAAACATTCCACTCAAATTCTTTCCTAATTCTGACTTTGACAAGCTGCTAAACTATATACACCTCTTACTGAAATACAAATGTCAGCAAGCTCATACTTCTACTGGTAATCTGTGAGCAATTTTCACTGTAGCTTAATGTTGTTCCTACATACAGTAAGAACTACTACTCTGTATACTCTAGTGGGGTTTTCTTTTTTCTTAATACCCATCAAAATTTCCCCTTTCATCCTACAGTTATAAAATCTCATCATCCTAGCACCACCCCCACCTCATAATTAAATTTTAATGCCTACCTGCTACTAGGTAGCAAATTACATGTCTACAGGCAGTCATTTTGGAACATTTCATGTGCACAGCCTTGTAGGAAGCACTAAACTTTTCCAGTATACAGCAAGTACCTCACAGTTCGCATTCCATATTCGGTACTAGCCACCTGCCTGAAATTATTTCTTCCTTGATGTACTCAGTTCCATCAGGAATTAATTTCATTTGTAACTAGGCCCTGAAGACTAGCTAAACTGTTTCTGAGAAATATGGACATTATGACCCCATGGGGATTAAAAGATTTAAAAAGCATGTTAGGAAATCTCCACCATATAAAGAAAACCATCAAACAGCTACTAGGAAAAGCAAAAATATGCAAACACTTCAGCTCAAAAACCAGTCAACTAAACTAAACTTTGTATTTTACAAGTATAACAGCATCTGTCACTTCTCTGCCTCAAACAGATTCAAATGACAGGACAAGAAAGCTAAAAGTGCCAAATAAATGTTTACCTAAAAACAAATGAAGATACTAAAAGGGTCAAGACCAAGTATGTACCAGTAAGAAGAAACCAAAATGAAGATAGGAAAACAGAAGGAAAAAAAGGACTTTATAAAAAACAACAAATACATATAACTAAGGCACAGAGCTCAGATAAAAGACTCAAAATCATATTGTGGAGAAAAACAAAGATGGACAGAATTATGAGGATAAGAATAAAGGAATAAAAGCACATGTTTGTATTGCTTTAGCCATTTAGATCATTATCTTAATTACTAAAAAAAGAAGTTAAATAAGCTTTCTGCAGTCTAAAGTGTGAAAACAAAATGTACAGAAATATGTATATGCCTCTAAAACATTTACAAGAACCAAGAAAATGTGGAACTTTCAAAATATTCACTGGACAAATGGAAAAATACCATACACGAGTTTCCTAGTAGAAACTATGTTGCTAAATTTCTAACTCAAGCAACTATAAAAATATGTCTTATAGCATAATCTATTTTTTGAGGTGCAATAAAATACTGCATAATAGCAAAATTACCTGCTCCCACATCACTTCAAAAATAAATACCATGCTAAATAACAGTCACTGCGATGCTAAGGTTGACAGCTAACCTGAAAGACTAAGGAGAGTCTGATCTACTGAAAGTTTGGAATCAGCATGTTTAGTGTTAGGTTGTGTGTTAAAAAAAAGTTCTTTTTAATTACTTCCTTTGCTTTTGTTAAAAATAAGAGACTATTCCCCCATATTACAGATTTCAAACTTCATTAACCATTTCACTATAAAAATATATACCTGGCTTTCAATTAAAAAGTAAACCAAGATAACTGAAACACCTCATTCTAATCACCACCCTGTGAGGTATGTATATATTATTCTTAATAAACAGATGTGGAATAAGAGTAAGAGACTTGCCAAAACTCATGACTCTAATCCAATCTCTCAGGCTTCAACAGCCTATTATATTTATAATATAATCAATCCTTTTGTATTATATATGAATAATTATATTCACAATATAATCCTTTGGTGAAGAGGATGCAAATACTGAGTTTTATTTGATTTTCAGTCAAAGCATGTTATTTGCCTAGCTCCAATGGTAAATGAGTTTACAATCCCTGCTTTAAAGCATTTTTTTTTTAAAGAATCAACACAAGTGAATAGCTGTTCTCCTTGCCTTTCCATTCCTAGAACAGGTGTGTGGCTTTGACCAGTGGTTGCCCTGGGGTGCTGTTATCCTGTATCAGAGTGTACTTACAAGTGCAGAGACAAAATGACATATTCTTAACAGGGGGCTGCTCTGCCTTTTACGGAGCATTCTGGAAATTTGTGTTTATTTTTGGTTGATACAGTAATTGAGATAGCGCTATGGTCTTTAGTTGCCTGGAACCAGGGATCCTCAAAATCCCACCTTGTACAACAAAGAATTGTTCCCTCTTCCTACACAACTTTCAAATGACATTAGAGATGAAAAACTTGTTCTGAACCTAAACTCTAAGGAAGTTTAAAATATACCATAATGTATCTCTTGCATGGTTTTAATCATCACTCAGTTTTCCAGGAATGCAATTACTGTGTAAAGTAAGGACTGTTCTTTGTTTCATTTGGAACTTTGCCAAGAGTTGTTCACCTTTTCAGAAAATCACATAATCCATAGCAATGCCCCCTGTAGTAACTGAGTCACCACTACAGCACAACTGTATCACTCAGCATTTGTAGCTGTCATATTCATGGATATAAACTTCAATGTCTTCTTCTGTAGCTATGCCTGAGCATTTACAGACTATTTCATTGTAAGTTATTTCCCCCTTTATATTACATTTAGGTCACTATTTTCTTAATAACAGTGAATTTCACTTCAGGATAATAAAGGGAAGTTACAAAAATGTGTTATGAAAAAAACAAACACATACCAGACTGATATTTAACTTTGTGTCACCTACCTGAGGAAGGAAGGCAACAGGGGATGAGGAGTAACAGGGTGTCCCTGTAACTAGATTTAACTTGAGATGAGAACAGTACTGGGAGGCAAACTTCAAAAATTATAGAAATTCAATACTGAACTTTCCTAGCAGAGGTGGATAATTCAGTGAAAAGGCTGGTCTGCTAACAGGCATCTGAAATGCGCATTTTATGATATAGTCATCATTTGTCAGAAAAACTAATCTTGAAATAATCTGGTCCTTCTCTTTAGTACTTTATTTTCCTCTTCACTTTCCTATGAACCACCAGAGTTGCAGTTAATCTATTAAGGGTAAACAGTTTATAAGTACCAGGCCTCACAACTCAAAGCTCTACATACACGCCATTTCACGATACAGCATTTTAAAGAGCACTTTTCCATACATTATCATTTATTCTAATAAAAACTCTGTGGATTAAGGGTGATACTAATTTAAAAAATAGAAACCATAGGAACTAAAATGGAAATAGGATTTGGGCTACTGCCAAATCCAGTGCCCTCTCTACCCAACTACATTGTCCCAGATAATGACCTTTTTAGCATAGTTTTTTAAATTTACATTCTACATTTACAATGGTGACAGAGTATATCAACTTATTTATCATGTAATACTGTCTCCAATAGAGTTTAAGCATCAAATGTAAACTATACTAATTTCCAGTTTCATAAAAACTATATTATTTTTAACACTTCTTAAAACTGCCTTAAATATACTTCAAATAAATACGTAGAAGTATAATTTTGATTATGCTTTATGTTACTTAGTATCAGTCACCCTGGAACCTATTACATTACTCAATTCCTGTTTTTCTTACAGCCACCTGACCCCAACTTACACAAAAAGGACAGAAAGTGTATCTCTTACATTGAATTACTGATAAACAGTGACACATCTCTGGTTAAGAGGCCTTATAATAAGAGGCCTTATAATAAAGCTCAGGAAACCATTTTTCTTAGTACTGAAATTTAACTGTAAAGAAATCACATCCCTGGTCTGCAGAGCCAACATCTACTTTCTGTGACTCTCTAAATCAGGTGGTTATAATTCAGCAAATGAAAATTATTCTGAACCCACTAGGAGGAAAAGGGTGTGATCAGGCACATCTCCATTTATAACTTCCAAGCCAATAATGCAAATATATTACAAGCCCCCATGCAAAAATCTGAAAAAGTATAATCCTTGAACCAACAACCTCAGAAACATCTTTATTATTTTACTTTCAGGCATTAGTCCCTAAATTTTCAAATGTTTTTGGTAAGAGAGAAAAGGGGAATTGCAAAAAAAAAAATTTTTTTTTAGAAACCAGCCTGATGCCCTCTGCCACATCATTCCTGAAAACAACTTCAATTTTTATAGAATAAATGAAAAACTTACTCTATGAAATATAAAGTAGTAGAATTGGAAAAAAAAGGAAATGTGACAAAACCAGAAAACAATACTATTATAAACTACATTTTCTCATAGAAAATTGGCAGTGTAACATAAATTTGGCATATGCAAATTACCAGCATCACTACTCTTACACTTTGGGGCCACTATTAAGAAAAACAAGGATTTCTTTAACAATTACTGCTATCAATTTACTAACATAAATTTGGCATATGCAAATTGCCAGCATTACTACTCTTACAACTTGGGGCCACTATTAAGAAAAACAAAGATTTCTTGAACAATTACTGCTAACAACTACTGTGATAACAGGGCAGGCCACCTGACAGAATATTACATCTACTTTAAAACAATTTATTTTAATACACAAAAACTCACAAAATTACAAGACTCTGTGTCACTTAGGTTCTAAATGGGCAGCCAAAATAGCAACAACAATAAAAAAAGACATCCTTTAAGGCTGTCAGATTTAGTAAATAAAAGTTCTTCACTGTTCACCTGAAATTCAAATGGAACTGGGCGTCCGGCATTTTATCTGGCAACTCTGCACTCTCGGAACTAATTAAAGTGAGCTCCCATCTCTATCAAGGTATTATAGCCCCAGCTCCCACTCATAAAGAACAAACTGAGCCCTGGCTGGCGTAACTCAGTGGATTGAGTGCGGGCTGCGAACCAAAGTGTTGCAGGTTCGATTCCCAGTCAGGGCACATGCCTGGGTTGCAGGCCACAACCCCCAGCAACTGCACATTGGTGTTTCTCCCCACCCGCTAAAAATAAATAAATAAAATCTTAAAAAAAAAAAAAAAAAAAAGAACAAACTGAGCACTCTGATCAGTATGGTTCAGTTGGTTGGGTATTGTCCGGAAAAGCAAAAGGTTGCAGGTTGATTCCTGGTTAAGGCATATCCCTGGGTTGCAGGTTCAATCTCCAGCAAGGATGCGTACAAGGCAACTGATAGTTGTTTCGTGTTTCTCTCCATCTCTTTCTCTCTCCCTCCCCCTCTAAGAATAAATAAAATCTTTAAAGAAAATAAAAAGAAAAAGAACTGAGCTTCTATCACAGCAGAATTTTGGAAGTGTTCTTTTACAGATGACAAGGCTTTCTTAATAGCTGACATTTCCCATAAAAAAGAAAAAGCCTACTTTCTAAGAGCCAAAGGTTAAACTTTTACTAGGTTCCTTCCAGTCTAGTGAATGAACCTTCATGAAACTTACACTTCTGTGAGTTAAACACAGGTTGGAAATAACTCATAGTGTAGGTTTTTGGTAACTGAACAAAAAGAAGTTACTTATGATGGTTATAATAAATAATATCCTGTTTTAAGTATTAGACAGAACTGAAACCCAGTAAAATGAATTCCAAAGTTAATCTACCATTTTTCTTTGATTCATAATCATAAAACTACAGAATTAAATACTAATTTCTGACCCTGAAAAATTTCTAGAAAGTCCATTTCGTTCCATATTCATTTCCATAAAGATTTTTTCCTACTGAGCTCCTAAAACAAGCACAGTAGTCCCCGCTTATCCACAGTTTCACTTTCCTTAGTTTCAATTACCCATGGTCAACAGCGGTCTAAAAATGTTAAATGGAAAATTTCAGATAAACAATTCCTAAGTTTTAAACTGCACACTCTCCTGAGTGGTGTGATGAAATCTCACGCCATCCTGCCCTATCTCTCCCAGGACATGAATCATCCCTTTGACCAGCATATCCATGTTTTATGTGCAACCCACCAGTCACTAAGTAGTCGTCTGAGGTTATCAGATGAACTGTCCTGGTGTCACAGAGCTTGTATTCAAGAAACCTCCTAAGTGCAAGAGTAACAACGCTAGCAATTTGAATATTCCAAAGAGACGCCTTAAAGTGTTTCCTTTAAGTGAAAAGATGGAAGTTTTTAATTTAATAAGGTAAGGGAAAAAATCATATGCTAACATTGCTAAAATCTACAGTAAGAATGAATCTTCTATCAATGAAATTGCCTAATTTATAAAATTTATAAGTTAAACTTTATCATAGGTATGTATGTATAAGAAAAAACAGTACAGTACTAACAAGTGATTGACGGGTTGCACATACAGTATGGATATATGCTGGTCAAAGGGAGGATTCACATTCTGGGAGAGATGGGGCAGGATGGTGTGAGATTGCAATCACTTTACTCAGAGGAGTGCACAGTTTAAAATACATGAATTGTTTATTTTTGGAATTTTCCTTTTAATATTTTCAGACTGCTGTAGGCCATGGATAATTAAAACTAAGGAACGAGAAGCCATGGTTAAAGGGGGACTATTCTATTTGTTTAGGAGCTCAATAGGGTTCAGTACTATCCAGTTTCAGGAATACACTGGGGGTCTCCCCCTTTGTGTTCCCCCCAGAGATAAGGGGGACTACTGTACCATATAGAAAAAAAAAAAGAGAGATACTCCCTTTTTTTATGAGGACCCTCTCAACCAGTTCTTTGCCCTATTTATAATAGCTCTGACAATGAGTGCAAACAACTCTATCCTTCTGCTAGTTTCATTAAAATCATATATTTAATACTAATCCTATGCTTTTCTTCCTCGTGCTCTAGGCCATTGCTCTTTGATACAGCCCATCCATCTTTGGAGACTGCCTAATTCCCTTACTTCATTTACACTGCTACCTAGAAGGTATTAATAGATAATCACATCCCCCCAGTGCTCCCTTTTCCTAAATTTAGCTCTTCAATCTTTTCTCCTAAATCTTCTGCTACCATCAATGTAGAATTATCTGCATCTTTCCCTAAATGTGGTTGGAAAGTGTTATTTGGAGTTCAATCCTACTGTGAAAACGTTTACACTGTTAATAGTACCATAATTTTGGTATGTGATCACTATGTTATGTGTCTAAGGGTAATTCAATTATGATTCACCACAAGTTATTGGAAACCTCTTCATAGATGCTCTTTTCCAGGTAGCCGTTTCCTGGTTTGCATTAAGGCCATTTATTTCATCTTCCTTGATGAACGATTAGAGATTCAGCATTAGCAAATATAATTTCAATGCTGGAGCTGCTGTGCTATTTTTTCCTAGTTGCTCCACAATGGCTTCCAATCTGCTAAACTTGTATAATCAAAAACTCCTAAATTTAACATATTCCTTCAATCAAAAGATCTGAAATTAAATATAGTACATTCCTTCAACCTATGAATTGAGAAGTTATTTCACAAATAGTTGCCAACAGAGGACATCTTACTGCTTGTTTTCCCCTCCAAGAAGCAATGTCTAAAAATGAGAAAATAACATTCTCCAGAATTTTATCATGAAAGGCAAATGGTTCTTCAGTGATAGTTCTGCTTTCCCTCTCCCTCCCTTCCCTTCCCTTGGCCAGTGTTCAAGTCATTTTGTACTCACCAGAAATGTGTCTCAGACAACAGCATCAGAGTAGGCATGCAGCTGGGAATAAACAGTACTCCCAGCCCCCATATTCAACCAATAATAACTCAAGGCAGGGGCTAGGGAATAAGGAATGTAAGCTCTAATGTAAAAGAAAAGACAACTACACATACTGGAAAACTTGTGCTTTGATTATGATATTCAAATTACTGTAGCTTCCCTAATTCAAATAGGGTAAAAAAAAATCAATATAACTAATGGATAATGTATTAATTCAATAATGCTGTATTTTCTTTACTAACAATGACTAGTAATGGTACATGCTGATGTTACTGATAAATGTCACATGAAGATCTTTATTGTGTTTACAAAAATCATCAGTGTTCCACACTAAAAAAGCATAAAACAAAACAAAAAAAAAATTAAATGCTTGAAAATGCTGTTTTTCAAAAATGAGTCTCATGGCCAATTAATGAATTATGGTATCAGTTTAGAAGGTCATAACAGTTTTATTCAAATACACTACAAAGTAAGGATAGGTACTGTTTCATAAAACATTATGTATTCTGCACATACTTACACACAAATAAAATCTATTTCTCTATCTGGGTCACAAAAGTTTGAAAGCCTTCTTCTAAACAGCTTTTATATTTTTAAAGTCATTTCAACACGATTACAAGCGAACCAAATTATTTCTATTTTATGAATACATTGCAGCACCCTAAAATTTTTACTTTCAGGTTACTTTTAAATAAATAAGCAGTAAGGATGTGTCTGATAACTACTGAAACTAGGTGATGATTATATGGGAGTTTATTACATTATTTCACTCTACTTTTTACATGTTTGCCATTCTAAAAAAAATGTAAAAAAAAAGGGGGGGGAGGAAATGGACCTACCTAACAAATACAAATAAGTATCACAAATAAGTACAAAATTGAGACTTTTACACACTGTTTATAAGGAATATCAAGCTACAAACTTTCTCAGATTTAATTCAGGTAACACCTGGATTGCCTTGCTCAACTACAATGAATTAGGCTTAGAAGTATTTAAAAAATATATAAAGGAAAGAAGAAACAAATCATAAACAGAAAACAAACCTCCTCAAAGGATAACATAAAACACAGATCACTGCCTCTTCAATAGGTAACTACTTTCCAATCAACAGAGAGAATACAAACACCTACCTGGCACTGATTTTCATTTAACTGTTTAATTCACAATATGAGATCTCTGTAACAGACACGATTCTGCCTTTCTTGAAACAAGAAAGGCAAATGGTATCTGAAGTAGGTTTACAGGCAGTTGGATTCAAAACATTCAAGCTTCCATTTTCATTATTTCTGAAAATCTAGTTTCAAAAACTTATAAAAACAGAAAGTATTCTCTCTCTCGGTCCTATACCCACTAGAGGCTGTAAGATCAATAGTTGTGTAATTTTAGAACTGGAAGGGAATTTAGATATCATCTAGTCCAGTGGTTTTCAAATACAATCAGGAAGAAAAGAAGAATCAATAGCAAAATAATTTATATATACAAGCATACTCTTACCTTTTCTTTTCTTAGTGTATAAAACACTTTGCCTTGTTATTCTATCAGAAAAGGACTTGACATTTTGTCTTATATTTTATATTTAGTCCCTTCCAGAATGTGAGTATACATTTGGATATGATGAAAACTGTTGGTAGAATTTGAAACAATGTTTTCTAATAGAACCTCACATAATATATAGAACACTGACATTTTCTGAGTGATTTTACATCATCTCATTTATAATTCATGGTCTACTCAATTTGAAGCAATACTTGGGTGTAACAATGATATAAACCTAGATACACAAAGGGAAGCATATCTAAATTGATATACTTCTGTAAAATACCATAAAGCATATCATAAGGTTCCAGTAATTATGATTTGGAAAGATGAATGTTTTGGTCTTAAAACATTCCATAATTGAAAAAAAATTCCATCAGTGGGAAGGGTTCACAGGAACAAACTTAAAGGACACATGGTTATAGACTAAGGGGAGGGTGGTAATGGGAGGGAAGTGGGGAGGGTGGGAGGGGGGACTGGATTGGGAGTAAAAAGGAGAAAACTGTATTTGAACAATGATTAAAATAAAAAAAAAAATTCCATAATTGTTTTCAGAAATGCAAAAGAATAACAGCATTTAGTACTTTTTAATACAAGAAACTTAACACAGTCTGCTTTAATGAAGAGGTAAGACTGAGTTGTGTTTTTTTTATTTGAATCTCAATAAAAACAAGAAACAAACAAACCCAAATAACTGTGTTATTTGTGCCTGAGGAACATTAACCGTGTCCCCCACTAACTTACTATATGCAAATAAATACAGATACTTAATTCTTTGAATATTCAGTAAATCCCATTTTCACACACCACAATTAAAAGTTCTGAAAAAATTTCAAGTTAACTACATTTGATTAACGAATGTATATTTTGTACATACACAAAAGCAAACAACAAAGAAAGTTAGCCTAATTTCAATTTTAGATAACAGTAAATTGAAATTACGTGCGAATCTTGACTCCTAAACTGAATAAGCTCTGTATTTTACTTATGCATCTATTCAATTTTTTAAATTTAAATATCAATATCCTGGGTTAACATTTTTATATAGATCACCACTGTATTTCACATGAAATTTGGTGATGTTTATGCCTACGAAATGTAACAGTTCATAATTAACTAATTTTAGTAGAGAGGTTTTCTGTCTTCCCAAAGCTAATCCTGACAAATTAAAACTGAGAATTCTGAAAGAAAGAAAAAAAGTCCACAAACCACAAAATTTTTAAAAGCATTTATCTAAGGTGCTTAAAATTAAACTCTGTATCATCAATGGCATTTTTAAAAATTCATAAAAAATGATAATGTTTTCTTTAAAGAGGTACACTGAAAGACAAATCAAGTGTTCACATCAGGTGATTTTGCACTATTATTTTAATTTTGATGTGTGAATTCACCTTGGAAGTTCTTAATCTATTTAGTCTTTCTGATATTCTATTTTTCCAGATACTCCTCAAAAGAAAATTCATTCTTCATTCTTGCTTCCTGTCTTTACTACTATAGCCTTTCTTCCCTTTCGCTTTCTCTTACAATTTCATTCTCTACTTCTGGTCCTGTCCAGACTATGTTCTCACTATAAACAATTGAATAGAATGCATCAGAATATTTTTCACCTAATTCACTTCTTCCAAAACATCATTGTATAACTTTATTTAAACTTTTACTGAACATCTCCTGCATGACATTTAACAGTCACCCATAGTTTTTCTACATACTTCATTTGTAAAGAGATTAGCACCTTATTTCCTTACCAAACTGTCTTGTAAACCAACCCTTATATATATCCAGCAGATTTTCAGATTTTACATATGAAATATCTTACTCTGAAAGTACCTCAAACTAAATAAATGAGAAGCAGTGTCCAAATTGACAGAGTATGTTTCTAATCATACATGGTTATCTTTGTAGTTTCAGTTAAATAATTATTTTTATTAAAAAGTAAAAGTAATATAATAACATTTTACCTTTTATTAAAGTATACTCAACAAGTGAAAATATTTCACATCAAAATTGTATTGAGAAAAATAAAGGGATTCCTTCAAGAAAATACAGTCTAATTTCTCACTAGGATTTGTGTAATTCATACAATGTCAGACCTATTAAGTCTGGCAACACAAAAATAACTATCTGGATCTCTAATATGGAGCCAGTAACCTTGAAAAACAAAAAGACTGAGAGCCCAGCAACAGATCCTGATGTAGTAAACACAGCTAGCCTTTCTACCCCAGATCCTTGACCAATTTCTCATGCTTGGGTGCTCCATTATGTCAGTAGTGACACTGTGGTCTTGCATGAGAGACTGGAGGCTTATGATTTCCTTTGGAAATGCTTTATTCGAAGGCAAACTATTTCTTCTGGTCATTTAAAATTTTATTTGGATTATGTTAAGGTATGTTGCTTGACATCTACCATGTCATTTGTACACAGCTGCCATAGATAACCTCTGTCTTCTGTTGCTCATTTCAATTCACCCAAAGGGGAGATGTACAATCAATAGCAAATACACATCTAAAAATGTACTCAGGGAGAGAAAATTGTCAACCACTGAAGCAAACATCCCTTGACAGAAGAGGAAAAGATTAATTAATTATCTAATGCAAATACTGGCATTCTTACAAAGGACAATATTCATGGCTACCTAGTACCACCCAAGCAAAATGGCTTCTTGAAATTTAGCTCATTAGTATTAATTATTAGACTCCTTATTTTCTCCCCTTAACTCTGTTAATTATCCTATTTCATATTTTCACTATATATTTTTTATATTTTTACACTTCATTCCACATTCACTTGTCAGCTAAAATTTCCAACACTTCCATTGTGTGTGTGTAGGGCACGACTTCTACTTCTCTCATTCACAACAGTGAGATTCTATGAAAAGATATTTAGTTCACCAAAAGAGTAACAAAGCCATGTAGTCCCCCAGACAATGAAAGAGAAATAAAACTGCCTCACCAGGATTTGAAACTGCAGCACTACTGGTCATTTTTCTTAAAGTTACATATGCAAATGTGCAAATCTCTCTGGAAACTTCAAATAGCCTAATTAAGTTTAATCAAGATGACATAACAATTAAGTGTTCAATGTACACATGAACAAAAATAACTAATAGTGTTTCTTTTTAAAGGATAATAGTAATAGCTAACACTTATTTGCTATAGAGCATTTAGTACATACAGCACTGTAATGCTACATAAAGTAATGCAGCACATGTTACATTACAGTAACATATAGTAACAAGTATTTCATATAGTAAAAATTTACTCCCTGAGACTATATGCCAGGCAGAAATCTAAGTGCTTGACAGCCATTATATCATTTAATCCTCAATCATCTCTGTGGGACTAGCATTATTATAAACCCCATTTTACACATGATAAAACTGAGGCTTGGAAGCAGTGAGCACTTTAGTCAAGGTCACTTAGCTACAGAGAGCTGGGACTCAAATCCAGGTCTAACAGAAACCAAAGTCTGTGTTCTTGATTACCATATAATCCTGCTTGTTTTAAACTTCATTTTAATTTTAGTCTAAAATTTTTTAAAGAAAAGTCTTAACAGGAAGACTTTAAGGAAGATTACATTTTAGGGCAAGTTTCTTCCTTTAAAATGAACTACATTTATCTTATTACATATAAAAACCAACACCTTAAAGGATTTACTTGAAACTGTGACCCTACAAGTTTACATATTTGGGTAGTAAACAAGCCTTTCATCTGAATGAAAGCCTTGAATTTCTACAGTAATGGGTCACAGCTGGAAGAGACCTCCAGGGTCATCTAGTCTGAATTCTTTATTCTAGGAATAATGAAAGAGACCTTTTGAAAAACATCTATACTCAATTTACACTACCACATACCCAATCCAAAAACATGTAGGTTTGGGTTTTTTTAAAAGTCATCATTTTAAATAGATAATCTAACCCTTCTAACATTTCAACATCATACAGAGAATGTTATCTATTTCTGAAGCACTGTAAGAAAATAGAAACTCCATGACACGAGGTCACACTACTGCAGGGCTATTACCAATCGAAAGCTTTAATTTTATGATGTTATAGAAAGCTATATTTTAAAAAAAAATAGCATCCTTGCCTATGTGGATTCACACTCAAATAATAGCCATTTCTTCCTTGAATTAAACTTACATTCATTTGGGTCAACTACAAACTCAGCTTCAAGTCATCAGTCATGTCTCGTGACTGATGACTTGAAGCTCATTACAAGGGAAAGGCTGCACTACGCGGTATGTAGAACACAGATCACTGAGAACAGCCAGATGAGTCTTTGAAGGCCTATCCAAAAACTTCACTGTAGTTACTAAGAAACTAAAATTCTGCTGTATTATCAGTCACTGAAAGATACCATGCCAGCAGAGATTAAGCAGTTAAGATCAATCGCCCCAAATGAAATCAATGTTATTTCCACAAATCAAATAGCTGAAATGAATATTAGACTTCTTTAAGTCATATTGTTAACACACCAACTATAAAAACTGGTAAGATAAATCAATCTAACTCTACCCTGCCTTCCACAATGGCATCATGCTTTGGGGGAACACAGGAAAAATACCCAATATACTTAATATATTCAATGTCTGACCCCTGCAATGATAATTCAAGGCCATCAAGCATACATAGGATTTGATTAGTATAATTTGGTACAATGAACATACTTAACCAATGATGCTTTTTCAATCCTTTATAAGATGTATTTTCACTGTAATCTTCAGCATCTTAAGCCTGTATTCTCCTTAGAATGCTTAAATCCATTGGCTCGATTATTGATTTTTTAATGAAAGTAATTTAAATTTCAGCTATTCCAACAACAGTAATTTTAAATTGTTCTAGCAAAACAACAAAGGAACACTGAATGATTAGCAAAGACAATCTACAGTTCACTCTCCACGGCTGACTTCTCATAAATTCTTTCCTATAAAAATATTTTTAAACCTCTTAAAGGCTGTTTCCACCAAAAGCAGAAATCGGTTCACAATACCTTGGCTTAATTGTAACACACGCTTTCAACAATCAGAATCTTTTTTTCTCTATCTTCTTTAAAGAGCTTAGGTTCAAAACCCAATTCTCTTGTTTCCACTGTACCCTGCATATATCCCAGCTACTACTTTTTTGATCCTCAGGAATAATCTTTCTCGCGTCTTGTAACTTTTAGACCTTAAAAACACACTCCTTCCATCTCCCTCTCTCCAGTCAGTGTCCTCAATCCTACCACTGCAGTTACAGCTAAGTGTCGCTGCCCTCCCAAAGGCCCAGACTGTATATCATAAGCGCTTGCCACAATCAGCTGCTCCCTTCCTTAATACACGCTCCACACTGCAACGTTAGATCCTCGACTTCCTGCATTTTCCTCCCTTCCCATATTTCCTGTCTTCACCCTTCTTTCCCCAATAAATATTCCCCTGCCTCAGTTACAACCCTTACTCCTATCCTCTGCTCATTTTTCCTCTCCTTATTTAGAAACTCCTTTGGCTCTCCCTACCACTACCCTGGAGTGCTCAGCACTCCACCCTCCCCAGCAACCCAGCTCTCTTCCCCCATCTCGTTTAGAGCCATGCTGCTTCTCTTTCCAGATCCCCTCCCGCAGTCAATCCACCACCTTAGCTTTCCGCCCACCTCCCCTCCACCTCCACCGCTCCCCGATTCTTAACCTCTCCTCAGCGCTCTCGTACTCTGCTTAGCATTCTGGACTCCCTTCCCCGCAACGCCTCCCTTATTTAAGGATGTCACCTGTCTTGCAGGGCCCCAGCATAACCCCACAAGACTCCAACGCCCGGGATCCCGGTTTTTCTGCGGATCCTGCCAACACCACTCCCCTCTTCTTAAACACAAACGCCAATCTCAGGCCGCCTCTTTAAAAGCTGCGCCCCCTCCTCATCCGCCCCCGCGACTCAGCTTCTCACATGGGCTTCCTGGGTGTTCCTTCCCGACTCGGAGCGGCTGGCCCCAAGACGTGGCGCCTCTAAGCCAGCAATATACCTCAGGCTGCGATCGACGCCCCCACGTCTCGGACAGCGCCTCCAGCTCAGACACCCGCGCCTCCAACTCCCCGCTCGCCTCTCCTCACCGCTGACCCGCAGCCCCTGGGACTCTCCTACCAACCCCTTCCCTTTGCTCCCGCACCTCCTCAGGCCCCAGCCCGCCCCCGGCGCACCGCTTACCGTTCTGAGCGACGGCCGGCCCTGGGAGGAGAGAGCCAGAGACCAGCAACAGCGAGAGGGCCAGGGCGCTGGGGAGCGAGGAGCCCAACATCCTCTCAACAGATCGAAAAGCGAATGGGCCAGGGCCGGGGGAGGGAAGGGAGGGAGGGAGGGGGCGGGTGAATGCGCGAGGGAGTGAGCCCCGGAGGTAGCAGTGGCTCCGCTCCGTCCTTCCCTGTCCTCCTCCTACCGCCGCAGCGCCCAAGCCTCGCGAGACCCTCACTCCAAGTCGTGGGCGGCTGAGGAGTGATGGCGGCAAAACTCGCGAGAAGAATAGGCCTCAACTGCTGCTCCCGCCCCTCGGACTTCGCGTCCCCGCCCCCGAAGAGACTGATTGGCCAAGCTCGAGGTAGGTCACGTGCTGCCGGTGCTTCTGGCCACGTGACAGGTGCGGCTAAGTTCCTCCACTTATTTGGCCTCAGAAAACTGAGAAGTGTGTGTCCGGGTAGCTAATCCCGAAGTGAGACTGGGAGGGGCCCATCAGTAAGAGGAAGCGTTAGGAGCAAAATGTACTTTCTCCACCCATCGTGCCTTTGAGTCGCTGGAGCGCTTGTCTGTAGAACTTAATACATCACTGCCTCTTTCTTAAAATATTTATTTTTATTCTTAGAGAATGGGGAAGGGAAGGAGAAAGAGAGGAAGGGAAACATTGATGTGTGAGAGCTGTATCAATCCACTGCCTCTCCCATGCCCTCAGCCCGGGACCTGATTGGCAACGTAGGCATAAAATCCTGACTGGGGATTGAACTGGTGACCCTTTGGTTCACAGGCCAGCACTCAGTCCATTGACCCACAACAGCCAGGGCATCACTGCGTCTTTCGTGCCATCTTTTCATTGTTTCCACGGAAGCCCTGCTATTTCTCCCATCCGTACTTTCACCTTAGACCTCTACTGGCATCTAGCTCCAACCTCTCTCTAACCTACAGTTTTAACTTTCCAGGCTAACTGATACACACCCCATGCTCCATATTTCTCTGAGCTTTTCGGCCTGTACATCTGCTCCCTCCGCCTGGAATATTCTCCTTTTCTGGCCCTTCTATTTTCCCTCCCCCATTTTGGCCTTACTTTAGCTTCATAAAATCTCAGGGCCTAAAGTTTAGCCTAATTGCCAGTTAGACACTAAATTCTACAAGAAAGTTGCCATATATTGATTCATTAGAAGAATCTTCAGAAACATTTTCATGCGGCCAACATTTATTATCTGCTGTGTGCAAGGTTTTAATACCTGCTGACACCTGCTGTAAAACCCAATTTTGAAAGCATGGTCACCCCACTCTTAGAAGTTTACAGCCTAGTGCACAGGTGGCCAACACAAGGCCCGAGGGCCGAATCCAGCCCTCCACCTTGTTTTATCCAGCCTGGCACCTTGTTTCTACTCAATGGCAGTGCCGAGCTCTCACTTAACCATTAAGGAGTAGTTACATTTATACAGTCCTAAAATGACATTCGGCCCTTTGAAGACAACTGCGAGGCTGATGTGGCCCCTGGTGAAAATTAGTTTGACACCCCTGGTAGTCTATCAGAGGGGTGAGGAAGTGGACAAATGACCTAAAAATCAACCCATGGGAAAAGAGTCAGCAAATGATCCAGCAATGATGTCACTGTTTGCATGGGACTCTAGGAAGTGCTCTTTTTTAAGGGTATTTTTGGTCATACCTCCAGCGCTGTCATGCCTTGGTTGGTAAAGGACTTTCTGTGGTATAGCTTATCAGCAGACATCCTGGGGAGAGTCTGTGGAGTGAAACTATGACGAGCCAAGTAAACAGTCCTGATGATCTGAGAGCTCCAAGAGTCTAAGGGAGGAGCAGTCACCATGCCCCTCACGTGCTCAAGTTAAAGTAGGCACAAGCTTTCAACATGAACTTGGACAGCTGGTGATTCCAGACTGAGCTTTCTAACCAGCACTGGGACTATGACAATGGCATACTGTTGATTTAAATGAAAATTATCTCCTTCACGACCTCAGATGTGTGAGTAATAAAGGTTAATCCACAGACAGCTCTGTATGGAGGGCTACAGAGCCACCCTGTGATGGGACTAATATTTTCAGTTGATAGAAAATTTTGGTTAGATGCAACCATTCTGCCTCATAACAGTAACTAACATGCCTATTTGATCCATAGGACAAGGGATCCTTACAAAATGATTATGCTCATTGTGTGGGTAGGGAAACTGAGGCTAAATGAGGCATGACCTTCCCAGAGTCTGAGTGTTTGTGGTAATCAGTAATACCAAACAGTTTGGTTTGCCTCCTTCTAAGCTCATGGCAGGAGTACATTTCTACCTTAAAATTGGGAATGGCGTGTTTCTGGCCAATGAAATGTGAAAAGTGATATGTATCATTTTCAAGTAGCCACATTTCATTTCAGTTACAGACATTGTAGCATACTCTCGCCTGCCTGGTAATCAGTGATCATGATGGTGAAAGCATCTGTCAAAATGAAACATGTCAGCCTGAGTCCCTGAGTTAACAGAATAAGCCCAAGTCTCTGCCAACCTGCATAGAACTGGTAATGTCTATTGAGTCAAGCTACTGATATTCAGAGGTGTTTTCTCCTACTGGATAACCTGGACTATTCTGGTTAGGGAAAAGATGAAATTCAGGTTCATCCCACCACCTCTACCACCACCATCTGATAAACCATGTGGCCCTGGACAAATGCCCTAACCTCTCTGGACACTTTTTCTGTCAGATGGTGGTAATGATAGCACCTATATCATAAGATTATGAAGGGAATAAATTAGTGTATTTATGTACACTGTTTAGATAAGTTTCTAAACTGTGTACAGTAAATACCCAAATGCTGACAATAATGAAAATGAATACAATGTAACTACTGCTGCTACAAGTCTGACTCCGACTCTCTGTTCTCCATAACTACACCATTTTTCTTACAAAAAGTGATTCTGGAAGAAACTTCTTAAGTACAGTGTTATCAGTCAACTCACAAAACCTGCAGTTATGAAGAATACTTTTGCCCTGAAGAAAATGTAATCAAATCCTATGTGATAGATAGCAGCTGTATTTTTGTCGAGAAAATACATGATAACTAAAACCTTTCAATAATGCAGTAACTTTTAAAAATAAATTTAGGAATTTGGCTTTTTTCTTTTTTTAAGATTTGTATGCATTTAAAAATCTCTCTACAGTTAAATGCAGCCAGTTGTGCAAGATGCTGAGCTCCTTGCAATATCTCACAATACCCCTAGGTGTCCTCAGAGCTCAAGGTGAGACATACTTTCCCTTCCTCCAGGGACTGCTTAGAAGGTGGTTTTCCAGTTTTTCCAGTACTGACAGCTCTTCCGGGTGGCCAGTCCTGTAACAAAGCATTCCAAATTAAACGACTTCCAGTGGTTTTGTTTGCTGTGTTCCGTTCCTCCACTGGAAGGATGTCAGTGAAAATGGTAGTAATGTTGGTAGAGTTGACCTTGAACTCCCTAATGGTTTCCCTTCTACATCCTGCAAAATCTCTGCTCCTCTGAAGTTCTTTTCATCCTGCGATACACCACCCTGTCCATCTTGATTGCTGCTATCTTCTGACCTCCCAAAGTAATCTTTCCCCCTGCCCTCTCCAACTCCTAGCACCAACCTTAAACTCCACAGGTACACATTCAACATCCATGTTGATGATCTAATCAATACCTAGGACTCTCAGTTCTTTGATTCTTTCACCTCCACCAACTTTCTCCTCAGCTGAGTTACCCCTTCCAAGGTTACAGCCTCAACACTTCAATCACTCCTAAAAGGGATCTGTTTTTGAAGTATGAAAATATTTTATTCTGAGCTTCCAGTCAAGATAGCAGCATAGGTGAATCCAGTGCTCACACCCTTCCACAACAACATCAAAATTATAACTAAACTATAGAACAACATCATTGAAACCACCTGAATCTAGCTAAACAGAAGTGCTGTAACTAACGATATACAGAAGAAGCCACGACAAGACTGGTGAGAAGGAGCAGAAATGCTGAATAGGTTGGCTCCCCACCCATGTGTGGCCATTAAAAATTGGAAGTGATAATCTCAGCTGTGGAGGTCCCTCCCCCTAAGGATTGAAGGGTCCCAGCCCCACACCAAGCTCCCTGGTCCAGGGTTTCGATGCCAGGAAGACAAGTCCCCATAACTTCTGACTCTGAAAAGCAGCAGGGATTGTGGCTGAGTGAAATGGAGGGCTCCTGGAGTCATGGGTGTTCCTCTTAAAGGGCCTGCATGGACTTACTTGACTCACTCACCATGAGCTTCAGTGCCAGGGCCCAGATGAAAAGGCACTAAGGACATGGTGGGGAGGAATTGAATTATCTGCATGAGGACAAGGGCTGGAGGGGCAGCCTTCTCCCATATAGAAGTGCTGGCAGAAACCATTGTTCCTTTGCAGAGCTCTCCTTCCACAGAGCTGCAGGCAGGGCCATATCTGAGTCTCCATCAATTGGGTTAACACTGTTCACTCTGTCCTAGTGATTGATTCCCTGAGATCTCCACCTGATCCAACTTTCAGGCCCACTGAAGCCATTTCCAGTGGCTTGTCCATACAAATAGCCTATCTCAGCTCATGCTTCAGACTTTACTAAAATCTCTCAAACAAGCAGCATCTGGCCTTAGTAAGCCCAGTACCTCTTGCTAAGTGGCCCCAGGCCCAGCACTAGTGGCAGCCAGCCTTGGTTAGCAATTTCTTCTTGCCCCAAATTTCTTGCTGTGTGGCCCCAGAGAAGGGCGCAGGCAGCAGTAGACCTGGGCCAGCACCTCCTGGGAGGCCCTAGAGCCAGCACACCCAGTGGAGAGCATCAGCCCACCTCAAAGCAGCTCAGTGAGTGACACACACAAGAGGCAGACTCAGGGGCACCAAAACCCCTCTGAAGCAAGTCCTGCCCCATGGGTTCTGCCCCTGAATAGAGATCCTCCACCATGATGGCAGCCAGTTTTCATAGCTGATTGGTGTGGGGATAAATCTCTCCCATTGACATTCCAACAACAATCAAGGCTCAATTATAAAAAGAGGGTGCATCCAGCCCACTTGGGGAGCACACCTGCAGTACCTAGCTCAGGTAACCAGGGAGGCTGGGCCACTGGGCCATACAGGACACCTACTACATAAGACCACTGTACCAAGGCAGAGATACAGCAGCTCTTCCTAATACATAGAAACAAACACAGGGAGGCAGTCAAAATGGAGAGACAAAGAAACATGTCCCAAATGAAAGAACAGAACAAAACACTGGTTCTAACAATGTTCAATGAACTTAAGGGAAGAGAAGATGGACTTAGAACTTCAACAAAGAGATAGGAAGCATAAAAATGAAGATAGAAAACATAAGGAAAGAACCAGTCGGAAATGAAGAATACAATAACTGAAATGAATGCATTAAAGGGAATAAACAGTAGAATAGATGAAATAGAGGATCAAATCAGCAAATTGGAAAATAAGAAAGCAGAAAATACCCAATCAGAACAGCAAAAAAAAAAAAATCCAAAGAATAAAGATAGTGTAAGGACTCTCTGGGACAACTTCAGGGAGTGCTGGAAGGAGAAGAGAAAGAGCAAGAAAGTGAAAATCTATTTGAAGAAATAATGACAGAAAATTTTCCTAACCTACTGAAAGAAATAGACATACAAGCTCAGAAAGTACATAGAGTTCCACACAAGATGAACCCAAAGACACTCACAGCAAGGCACATCATATTTAAAATGTCAAAGGTTAAAGACAAAAAGAGAATCTCAAAAGCAGCAAGAGAAAGACAGTTTGTTATGTACAAGAAACTCCTATAAGACTGTAAGCTGATTTCTCAACAGAAACTTTGAAGGCCAGAACAGATTGACACAAAATATTCAAAGGGATGAAAACCAAAGACCTACAACCAAGATAATGCTACCCATCAAAGTTAGCATTTAGAATAAAAGAACAGATAAACAGCTACCCAGACAAGAAAAAAAAAATCTAAAGGAGTTCATCACCACCAAACCAGTATTACAAGAAATGTTAAAGGGCCTTTATTAAGAAGAAGGAAGCTCTGGCTGGTGTAGCTCAGTGGATTGACCACAGGCTGTGAAACAAAGGGTTGCTGGTTCAATTCCCAATCAGGGCACATGCCTGGGTTGCGGGCCAGGTCCCCGGTAGGGAATGTGCAAGAGGCAACCACACATTGATATTTTCCTCCCTCTCTTTCTCCTTTCCTTCCCCTCTTTCTAAAAATAAATGAATAAAATCTTCAAAAAAGGAGGGGAAAAAGATATAAAATATGAATAATAACATGGAAATAACTACGAATCTATCAAGAATTACTTTAAATGGAAATGGAGTAAATGCTCCAATCAAAAGACGTGGTGGCTGAGTGAATAACCAAACAAGACCCTTACATATGCTGCCTACAAATGACTCACTTCAGATTGAAAGACACACACAAATCAAAAGTAAAAGGACTGATATGGATATTTCATGAAAGTGAAAACAAACAAACAAAAAACTGGGTTAGCAATACTTATACCAGACAAAATAGACTTTAAAACAAAGGCTGTAACAAAAGACAAAAAATAACCCAGCAGTTCCACTTCTGGATATTTAGCCAAAGAAACCCAAAACACTAAATTGAAAAGACATGTATATGCTCATTTCAGCATTATTTAAAATAGCCAGGAAGATATGGAAGTAACTGGTGCATATATACAATGGAATATGACTCAGACATAAAAAGAATGGAATCTTGCCCTCTGCAACAAGGTGGATGGATAAAGAAGGTATTGTGCTGAGTGAAATAAGTTGGACAGGGGAAGACAAAAACCAGGTGATTTCACTTATGTGTGGAATTTAAAAAAAAACAAAATAAATGAACAAGTAGAACAGAAACAGATTCAGAGATACAGGGAACTTATTACTGGTTGCCAGATGGAAGGGAGGTTTGGGAGGTTGGTGAAAAAATGAAAGGATCAAACTGGTAGTTATGGAATAGTCATGGGGATGTAAAGCACAGCACAGGGAACATAGTCAATAACATTGTAATAACTGTGTATGGTGTCAGATGTCACTAGAATTATCAAGGTGATAACTTTGTGAATTACATAAATGTCTAATCACTGGGTTATACACCTGAAACTAATATAATATTGTAAGCCAACTGTAATTGAAAAATAAAAATTAGTTTTAAGCGAAGTAAATATTTTGCTTTCCATTTACTACCTCCTATCCTTTTCATTCTGTGTGTTAGGATCCCATTTGCTCTAATTCTTTAACCTCATTGAGACCTCTAATCCATTAATCCCACCAGTTATTAGTGTCCATTCTTCATTTCCTTCTGGCCCAGCATAGACCTCATGACTCATTATTATAATCATTTTTTATCTACCTCAATCTCCAACACACTTTTCTGGAAAAACCACAACCTGGCTAAACACACTTTCTGAGATGAGATTTTTGTTTCTGCACCTGAGCAGCTGAATGTTGCCAAAGAAAAATCACACAAACAGGCTGAATGACTTGACTTTAAATTTCTGGTCTCAAACCTCAAATGGGTACTTGGCAACCCCCAGCAATTCTACTCTTCCACTTGCAGTAAGCAGTTAATCATGAATTTGCAACCACAATGGTCACATGCAGAGAATAAAAGTTCACTTCTCTAAATCAGATTTAATCCATTCTGAGTACCTTTTGTCTGAAATGACAAGGAATTCAATTTTGGTCATTATGAGCCTCCCTACCTACTTCTCAAGCAGATAAGAAATTCCTGGGGTTTTATGCAGCATGGAACATGACTCTTATTTTTTTCATCTGGTCATTACTGGTGAGTGCATTACCCAGACCTGCATGATCCCTTGAAGGTGAATGCCTTGTTGCTTCCCATAATTCCCGTCACTAGCCTCACCCTATGCCACACTTCCTCTCAATTCTTTGTGATTACCCTGGTCCTTCACACCTTGGGCCTTTGTACATTCTGTTATCTTTTCCCAGAATGCTCAGCATCTCATCCTCTTCATCTGGTCTAATTCTTGTCCTTTGTTTGTTAGCATCAAATCATTCCTCCTTAACGTGAAAATTAAAACCACAATGAGATGCCACTTCACAAATATACATTTAATTTAGTTTAAAAAACTGACAATACCAAATGTTGGTGGGGATGTAAAGCAACTGGAACACCCAATCTATGACCAGTAAGTCTACTCTTGTATCCCCAATGCCCAAGAGAAATGAAAACATATGTCCACAAAATAATTTGTACAAGAATGTTCATAGCAACTTTATTTGTAATACCCAAAACAGGAAGCAACCCACATATTTATCAACAGGTGAAGGCATAAGCAAACTATGGCATAATCATACAATAGAATATTATTCAGCAATAAAAAAGACTAAAATACTGATACATGTAGTAACATGAATGAATCTCAAAAGTATAATGCTGAGTGAAAGAAGCAAGACCAAAAGAAGTATATTCTGTGTGATCCTATTTATACAAAATTCTACAGAAGGTGAACGTAATCTATATTGATAGAAGCCAGATCAGTTTCAGAGATTTTTCTGTGGTATTGACTGGAAAGAGACATGTGGGGAATTTTTAGGGTGATGGAAATTTTCTATATATTGATCTGGGTGATAGTTACACTAGTATATATATTTGTCAAAATTCATTGAAATGACACCTTAATGAAAAATGAAAACCAAAACCACCTCATTGTCAGGGAAGCCTTTTTTGGGCTTCATAACTCAATTGAACCTCCTTATAATATATACACTCATTGCTCTATATACCTCTTTTTCATACCACTTATCACATTAAGGATTTTACATTTATTTGTGTGATTATTTAACTTGAATCTGGCTCCTTCTCTAGACCTCCAGGAAAAGGAAACCATGACCAACTTTTTCACTACTATGTCTCTAGTACCTAACACAGTACCTGGTGGATATTTAGTGAATATGTCTTGAGTGAATAGATGAGTCACACAGCCAGACCCAGAATTGAGATTCCCAACTCTCAGTCCAGTGCTCCTTCCACTCTACCACTCTGGTGATGGAGTCCAGGCCTGCCTCAAGGCCCAGCTCTAATTCCACTTGTTCTAGGAATGCATCTCTATTGGCCATTCATTCATTCCTCATTCATTCAACAAATTTGGAGTGCCTAATCTGTACAAGGGTGTACAATGGTGAATACCTTATATTGTAGAGGAGAACATGGACATTGAGCAATAATGATGCAACCTCCCTACTTAATTATAATTTTGCTCTGTGCTAAAAGTAGACATACCAGATACTAAGAAGGGGCATTATAGGGAAACCTGAGTCTGGATAGAAGTGGCCACAAGGAAGTCTGCTGGAGGAAAACAGTGAAGCTGTGCTTTAAAGGAGGCTTAAGAGTTAACCAGGAAAATGTGGGGCAATCATGGGCAGAGGAGTTCCATGTCAGGCAGGTAGAACTGCAAATGTGAAGGGTCCTTTCTGGAAGGGAACTTGTCAAAGTCTGCAGAGAAGCCCGGTGTGCCAGGGAGCAAGAGTACAAAAGCAGGCTGAGACTGAAGGAGGAGTGTTGTGAGCAGGTCAGTAATGCCTTGAAATTCATGGTAAGGATTTGAGATTTTGGTAACCTATGAGGAAACCTGTAAATTGGTTCCTTTAACAAAATCTAGTCCAGAACCTCCTTGATTGGAAGTAAAGGAAACCTCTCCATAGACACCATATTTTGAAGCAAAGTGAATAATTAAGCTGTGCTCTCTATAAGCCTGGTCATGTGTTACTCTCTGTAACACTATTTTCTTCTATGAATAACAACTTCTTTAGTGGGTCCCTCCAGGCTGAACTGTGCTGCAAGGAGTTAAGCGAAGAACCATTTATCCTTTGAATTAGAACATAAAAGGGCAGGAGCTCTCTCCTAAGGCCCTTGAGTGTTCCCTAAAGGGCAAATTTGAAGCACAGAGAACAGAGAACAGTGTGGTGGGTGGTGAGGGAGGACCAGTCACTTCACACAAGGAGGCTTCTAGTGATTGATTGCCAAAGCTGGATGACCAGCCATGTTACATAATTTTCTGGGGTTAAGAGACTGAAGAAAGAAGCTGACATAAAGAGTTTATTAATGGACTTCCAGCCAAGATGGAGGCATAGGTGGACACACTGTGCCTCTTCACACAACCAAAATTAAAGACAACAAAAATTTAGAAACAAAAAACAACCAGAACAGACAGAAAATCGAACTGTACGGAAGTCCAACAACCATTCATCCAGACCGGTAAGAGGGGCAGGGTCAGCAGCTGGCAGAGAGGGGTCAAGGCAGGAGAAAGCTGTGGCTGGCAGACCCCAGACACTCAGGTGGTGGCTAGCAGACCCTGGACATGGGGAGGCAATGAGCAGACCCAGTGAGGCACACAAAGCCACTGGCTGACCGAGGACACACATTCGCACACAGATAAACCAAGTGAAAATGGGGAATGAGATAAACCACGCAACCCAGAGACCCACTGCTGGGAAATAAAGCCTCAAAACACCGATTGAAAACACCTGTGGGGGATGAGGTGCTAGGAGAGACTCCCAGCCTCACAGGAGAGTTTGTTGGAGAGACCCACCTACCAGGGACCCAGCACCAGAAGGGCCCAATTTGCTTGTGGGAAGAGTCAGAGGGGACTGAAGTCTGACAGAGAGGGGAGCAAGCGCCACTGTTCCCTCTCTGATCCCACCCCCACTACGTCACAACCCAGCGACTGGGTTGCCCCACCAGGGTGAACACCTAAGGCTTCGCCTCTCATACATAACAGGTGTGACCAGACCCCCCCCCCAAAAACAGATGGCTCAAATGAAAGAACAAATGAAAACCCCAAAGCTAATACTTTTAAGCGACCAAGAGATAGCCAACTTATCTATCATATGCACCGTTCAAAACACTGGTGATCAGGATGCTCACAGAATTGGCTGATTTTGATCGCAAATTAGATGAAAAAGTGAAGGCTAAGTAAAATGAAGAAAAATGCACAGGGAACCAATAGTAATGGAAAGAAAACTGAGTCTCACATCAATGAAGTGGACCAGAAGGAAGAAAAAAACATATAATCAGAAAAGAATGAAGAAACAAGAATTCAAAAAAATGAGGAGAGGATTAAGAACCTCCAAGACATCTTTAAATGTTCCAACATCCGAATTATAGGGATACTAGAAGGAGAAGAGGAAGAGCAACAAGTGGCAAACTTATTTGAACAAGTAGTAAAGGAGAACTTCCCAATATGGCAAAGGAAATAGACTTCCAGGAAGTTCAGGAAGCTCAGACAGTCCCAAAGAAACTGGATCTACGGAGGAACACACCAAGGCACATCATAATTACATTATTCAAGATTAAAATGAAGGAGAGAATTCTAAAAGCAGCAAGAGATAAGGGGACAGTCACCTACAAAGAAGTTCCCATCAGACTGTTAGCTGATTTCTCAAAAGAGACCTTACAGGCAAGAATGGGCTGGAAAGAAGTATTCCAAGTCATGAAAGGCAAGGACCTACATCCAAGATTGCTCCATCCAGCAAAGCTTTCACTTAGAATGGAAGGGCAGATAAAGTGCCTGTCAGATATGGTCAAGTTAAAGGAATTCATCATCACCAAGCCCTTATTCTATGAAATGTTAAAGGGACTTATCTAAGGAAAAGAAGATAAAAAACATGCACAGTAAAAAGACAGCAAACTCAGAGTTATTCACAACCACACCTAAAACAAAAGCAAACTAAGCAAACAAATAGAACAGAAACAGAACCACAGAACCAGAGATCACATGGAGGGGTAGCAACAGGGGAGTGGGAGGAGGAGAGAGGGGGAAAAGGTACAGAGAATAAATAGCATAGACGGTAGGGAGAAAATAGAGGGAGGGCAATAGTATGGGAAATATAGAAGCTAAAGAACTTATGACACATGCACATGAACTAAAGGGGGGGAATGTGGGTGGGAAGAGGTGTGCAGGGTGGAGGGGAATGAAGGGGGTAAGTGGGACGACTGTAATAGCATAATCAGTAAAATATATTTTTAAAAAAGAGTTGATTAATGGAAGTTATATACAAAGTGCATTTTGGGTGGCAGCAAAGTGACCTGGATATTCTCTGCACCTCATGGCAGGCACTAAAGAGTTACAATGAGCAGGGCGGGATGGACAGGAATGCTGGGGTGTGACCAGCCCCAGAGAAGGGGGAAGCACTGTACATGCTTGTCTGGGATGGGGCCTAGGGGAGGGGTTGATTAGACCATCTCTGGGGATTTACAGAAAGTAATCTCAGGTGCCCAGATCTGACAGTGGTCATGTCGTGGAAGAGTCTCTCCTCTACAAGCCCTCCATGCTTCCTTCTTCCTCCAGATACCTATATCAACTAAAGAAAATCCAAACCTAGTAAAGAACAATTTTATAAGAGTTTATTTGAGCCAATAACTGAAGACATGCCCAGAGGCAAGGTCTCAATGAATTGAGAAAATGCTCCAACAATGGTAATTTTGCAGGGGTTTTTTTTTATACATTTTAAATCAAGGGAGAAAACTTAAGAGTGGTTACATGAAATCTATTGGTAGTAGATTAAGGAAGTGGGAGAAAGCAAAGAGGGGAAATGTCTAGGATTAGACAAAAAGTAAAATGGAGAGACACATACTTCTTTTACATTGGTGGGTACAGGATAATTAACATTTCACATTTACAGTGAGTAGTGATGGTCTGTGGGCAATGAGATCATGAGTCCTACCTCTGGTGCAGAGGTTTATACATCCCTTCCTGGGGTCTAGAAAAGATAGTTACTGATATTTCCAGGGTAAGATACCTTAGATGCACAAAACTATGGACAGGGCTCACCTAAGGCAAAGATTAACTGTTTACTAAGGACTCTATAGCCCTTGAATGTAACTACCCACCAAGACCTGCCCAGTTAGGAATTTATGATCAGACCATCCTGTGTGGTTACTCTTGGTTACTAAGCTTGTCAGGTTTGCTACATAGCCCCTCTTTTCCATTCACACCTATAAGGCTCCTTCTCTGTACCACTGAATATATTACCAAGCCTTGCACAATAGGTTGATTTAACACATCTCTACATCTACTTTCCCTGTCTAGAACATGAGCTCATTATAATAATCTCTCACATTTTTTCACAATTCACAGTTTCTACATTTATTATCCCATTATTGCACTAAGTTATCAAAACTCCATTTCATAAACAAAATAACTGATGCTCAGAAAATGGAATAACTTGTTCAGTGTGTCCAGTTGGAGGGTAATGAAGCCAAATACAATTTAAAACCAAGTACTTTGGACTCCAAAGGGAATAAGCTGAGGGGGCTGAGTCACCATCCTAAGGAAGACAACTGTCTAAGATGACCCTCTTCAGATAGTGTGAGTCTTGTCTGAGGGTAAAGCAATCTCCTTGGGTTAGGTCTGCTGAGGTTGGCATAAGATTGGCTCATCCCCTGGCCAAGACTTGGAGGTGATCATCTTCAGGAAGCACCTTGGGTACCATCTCTACTCTGATGGCCAGTGCAGGGTTGGGGCAGGGCAACTCGACAGCCAAGTTAGGTTCTCCTTAGTATTAGAGATGGAGTTTCAGGGGCTAATACATGACCCCAATTTTTAAATATTTTATTTATTTATTTTTAGAGAGAGGGAAGGGGGAGAAAGAGAGGGAGAGAAACATCAATGTGAGAGAGAAACATCCATTGGTTGCGTCTCTCACATGCCCCAACCGGGGACTTGCCCTGCAACCCAGGCATGTGCCCTGACTGGGAATTGAACCAGAGACCTTTCACTTTTCTAGATGATGCTCAGCTGAGCCATGCTGGTCAGGGCGATAATCCTATTTTAATCCCTGCTGAAATTTGGAAATAATTGAGAGATAAACATAGGAGTCAAGTATATGACTGGATTAGTCTGCCATTTACTAGAAAGTTCACTTGGCTACCAGACGAATCCATGTTCTCCAATGTCAACTTTATAAGGGGCTGTTTTGATCTCCTAGGTATTATTTTTCTTCCTCTGGACATTGTTTTATGTAGATATTATACCTCAAATTGTGGTAGCCATCTTGCTATTAGCTTGAGGTTGAAACCAATGCTAAGAGACAGCAGAGCAGAGATGTGGAAAGAACCTGGGACTGGATGATATCACAGAATGAATATCAGTGAATTCTGGGATTCTACATCTAGACTTTCCATTGCCATATGATTCATTTAATTCTAGCTAATGAGATATAGATAAAAATTTCTGAACAGGGTCTCAGGAAAACCTTTTTTATGGGAATAGATCTGGTTTTCACATTCCTTCCTTTTCCCTGGAAATGGAGATGTGATGTTTGGAGTTACAACCATTTTGTGACAGGAAAAAATAAGATCAAATGTTAAAGTTGGCAGAACCAGAAAAAGATGGTGCCTAGAACCTTTATATTTCTGAACTGCTAAACCAGCTATTAAATTTCTACACCAAACTTTTTGTTTTGTGAGAAATATAAAACCATACTTATTTAAGCTGCCATTGGTTGTATTTTTAGAGAAACCATCAAGAATCTGATATCTTTCTCCTCCCAGGTTTTTTAAAGATTATTATTTATTTTTAGAGAGGAAGAGGAGAAAGCAAGGGGAACATCAATGTGTGGTTGACTCTCTCACGCCCCCTAGTGGAGACCTGGTCTGCAACCCAGGCACGTGCCCTGACTGGGAATCAAACTGGCAACTTTTTGGTTCATAGGCCTGAGCTCCATCCACTAAACTACACCATCCAGGAGTCTTCCAACATTTTTACTTTAATTTTGCTTGATTATATCCTCACAATTCTCCCTCCTAAAAGTACGTAGGGGGTAAATGTTCTTAGTTTTTTGCATATCCGGAAAGTCCTTATTTTGTTCTTTTTAAAAAATATTTTATTTATCTTTAGAGAGAGAGGAAGGGAAGGAGAAACAGAGAGAAACATCAATATATGATTGCCTGTTGCATACCCCCTACTGGGGACCTGTCCAGTAACCCAGGCATGTGCCCTAGACTGGGAATTGATCCTGCAACCCTTTGGTTCTCAGGCCCAAGCTCAAGTCACTGAGCCATACCAGCCAGGGCTGAAAACGCCTTATTTTGTTCTTACACTTGTTTGATAGTTTGATAGCTTGGATGAGAATACAACTCTAGCTTGAAAATAATTTTTGCTCAAAACTGTTGAAACTATTAATTTTCCCCTCAAAAGTGTTACTGATAAAAAGATCACTATTAACTTGATTTCTTGATTTTCCTCCAATGCAAATGGCTTTAAAAAAAACAACTTAGAAGTTTTCAAAATTGCACTCAATGTGGTTCTAAAACTTCGTAACAATGTGTAAAAGTGTAGGAACTCTTTATTTAGCATATTCAATACTTGCTGGGATCTTCTAATTTGAAAACTAGTGTCTCTCTACTACTTGGGATAAATTATGACACCGCCCCTCCTGCCATGATTTTTCCCCTTCCTATCTGAAGGTTTTGTCACAGGTGGGCACTAGCACAGGTAACCAGGTTCTTGGTGATCAGGACAAAGAATTGAACCAAACACCCAGAGTTTATAACAGAGAACATGGGAACAGGCCAACTCCAAGCAGAGATTGACCTCATGGGCTGGAGGGACTCTATTCTTATAGGACAGATCCTTCCTGGCTAGTTTTGGTGAGCTTTTACTGCGCATGTACAAGTAGTTGTATTACTTTAAAGCTATTGCACATGTGGTCTCCTATGATTTTTCCCCGATTGGCCACCAGGGAAGAGGGTCCCACAATGTTACCAAATTGATCCCCTTTTCTCCTGGGGTCCCCCTGTACTAGGTTCACTTTTCCCTTCACCAGAGAATTATAGCTCTCCATGTTAGAGATTGTTGAAATGGAAAGGAGCTATTTATTCAAGTTATACAGACTAAGAGTAATGACTTAATGTCTTTATCAAAATCCCAAAGTCCCTTAAAACACCCACAAACACACACAGTCCTTCCTTCCTTTCTTTGCTGAGTCTGGGGTACCATATCTCAGGAAAAGAAATAGAAGTCCGTGGCTCAGGCAGTCCCCAGTTCTTCCCAGTAATCCGTGCTCGGCTCAGAGGCCTCCCTCGGTTCCCAGCACCATCAGCTGTGTTGCTGGATCTCCAGCTAAAGCTGCACGGTGATTCTTTGCTAAAGCTGCATGGTGATTCTTCTCATGGCTGTGGGGGGGCTACCCCTACTCTGGCCAAAACACATGGCTCACCTCACTGCCACAGCCGCATGGTCGTCTCTTCAATGGCTGCCGAGTCTGGGTTTAAATACCCTTCCAGCTTTACTGGGCTGCCATCATGAGTCTGTGCAAGGGGTCGCCCCATGTCGTGGAGCCAATCATCTCCAAGCTCCCACACAGGCAGGCGCTGTAACTAGGGGGAGTTGCCTCCTAGTTACATCTTGGGGGGAAGTTCCTTCTATCCCCCTGGCTCAGAGCATGGCCACAGCTATTTAACATATTTATGTAACCAGTTAAAGGTTATAGATATGTTAAATAACCACACCAGAGGTTAGCTGCAAAGCTGTTAGTATGCAAAACAGCTCTCAGTGGCCCTGCTCCATATGTCCCTTCCCCCAACTCATACCTGTGGTGGAGAGTGAGGATATCCTATGTATCTTTCTAATATTTCCTGGACACCTTGAGTTCTGGACTCCATTACAAATCCTTCTTTTGGGGGCCCCCTGGCTGCACCCTCCTACAGTATGAATTTCTGCATTAATTCTTTTTCTCTCAAATTCCCATGCCTTTTGCTTTCTGTTCTGTGTTCTAAGAGATTTCCTTTATCTGCCTATTCTTCTATTACCTTTCTAAATTCAACAATTATATTTAAAATTCTAAGAGCAATTTCTTATTCTGTGACTGTTTCTTTAGCATAGTAATCTGTACTTGTTTATGGACATAATATCTTTCAACATGTCTCTGAATATGTAACTTTTAAAGGCTTTCTGTCCTCTGTATTCCTTATTTCTCAGGCCAGTTTTTAAAATATATATATTTTAATCCTGATCTTTTTCTTTTATTTGTACGTGTGGTGATGTATATTTGCTGTTTTCTGTTTAAGAGAGAAAAACCATGTTGGTTTTTCCACGTAGTTGGTATGAGTTTTCTGCGTTTTTCACTAGCCTAGATTTCCTTTTCCATTCAGTATCTCTGAAGGGAAAGGCTGACCAGATACTACAGGCATAGGGATAAGGTTTGTCAACTATAGCCAGACTAGGTGTGGAGCTTACTTTTAGAATGGGGAATGGAGAGAGATCCTTCCAAAGGAGAGGACTTTATTCCAGTATTGTTACTCGTCTAGCAACCTTTATTCTCTGTGGTTAACCCTATCTGAGTGAACTCTGCTAGGAAAGGTGTTTATGTCACAGGTGTGCACAGGTAACCAGGTTCTTAGTGATCGAGGACAAAGAATTGAACTGAACACACAAAGTTTTTAGCATAAAGAAAGAGGGAAGATTTATTAAGTGATAGTACACTCCACAGGACACGGGAGTGGGCCAACTCTGAGCAGAGAAGGGACACGTGGGCTGGGGGATTCTATTCTTATAGGGCAGAAGCCCCCTTGCTAGTCTTTGGTGGGCTTTTCCTGCGCAGGTACAAGGAGTTGGATTTCAAAGCTATTGTGCATGTGTGGTTTCCCATGATTTTCTTGATTGGCTACTGGAGAAGGAAGTCCCACAATGTTATTTCATTATAATGATATTATAATGAATCAGAGATAGCGTGCAGGCGCGTTCCATGATTCAGAGTTATCCCAGAAAACAGGAACAACCCATCTTAGGGGGTCTTTGTCATGTATAGATGTTTTCTACCTCAGCCCTGCGGGGCCTCTGGAGCTTCCTTCCTGACTATCTCCTGCCTCATTTATAGAAAGACTTCCACTTAACTTCCTTTAAGCTCTTGTTGTAACTCTTCTCTCTTCACCTGCCAACTCTCAGACTCTGACAGGCGTTCCAACTTCCTCATCAGTTACAGGTCCTTCCTTCACTTGTGGACAGTGTACTCACTTCTATGTCTTATCCATGAATAACTTCTCTGTTTCCCGTAAATCTTAGAAAGTCTCTTGCTTGGTGATGGTCCAATCTCATTCTCTTTGCTGTTTTAGGTTATTTTACTTTTATTCTAACAGAGTTTCAAGAGGGAGAGAAGACAAATATATGTGCTTAATCCGCTATCTTTGCTAGTACTTTATTTTTAATTTTTCAGCTCTCTTCATAAATAAGATTGTTTTAATAGTGATCTTTTTCTCTATGTAACCTTACTTTGGTTTTGGATTCAGGGTTTAAAGAATGGTTGGCTCACATTTCATGCTTTTCCATCCTCTAGGGTAGTTTAAATCTATCTAAATACAGGTCCAAGGACTTACTACATCACAATCACCTGGAACTACTTTTTAAAGAATAGATTCCATTTACCTTTCCATAAACACAAGGAAAATATAGAAGAATATACATTAATGGTAACATTTGTTAACTCAAAAGGAATGAGGTTAGGGAGAGAAATTGTAATGGGGCATAGGCTGGGAGGTCCCAGAGTTCCCCAAAGGGGGGATTTGTAATGGGGTCCAGAACTTGGGGTGTCCAGGAATATAGGATACCCGCTTCCCAACAAGTCTGGCTCGGGGATGGGACACAAGGAGCAGGGACATTGAGAGTTATTTTGCCTATCAATAGTAGCAGACTAGTCTTCATATCTATATGCAAAAATGGTTATTTTGCATATCAACCACAGGCTAGCTAGGGAGATGGGTGTGACTTTAATCCATGATGTAACTGAGAGGCATCTCCCCTTGGTTACAGGCACCTGGCACCTGCACCAGAGCTTGGAGATGGTTTACTTCAGGCCACAGGGCCATGCGTGCCTGGACTAACTATGGCAGCCAAGAAAGGCAGAGAATAAAGGAGTGCCAGCAGGTGTAGTCAGTTGTGAGAAGAGTTGGAAATGGGGTTACAGGGGAAGATTCCAGCTGGGATTTAAACCCAGGTGTGGCAGCCATGCTAGATCTTAACCACTCGGTTTGGGGAGCAGAGAGAGGGGCTCCCTTGACCACACAGTTTAGGAAGTAGGAAAACAAGATGTAGCATCCATGCAGATCTCTCTCTTAGTGGTTTGAAAGAATGTAGAAGGACAGTGCAGGACTACGTGGAGGGACAGAGAGACAATGCAGGACAATGAAAGGACAGTGTGTGGGACCACGCAGGAAGGAAAGGGGTGAAAGGACTCTCACTGGTGCACCATGAGGAGGCGCCACATGGTTTTGGATTAAGAACTGGAGATCACAGCAGCAACACAGATAATGGTGCTGGGAGCTTTGGGAGACCTGCCCAGCCAAGCACAGATTACTGGGATGAACTGGGAGTTTAGATGAGCTACAGACTTCTATTTTCTTCTCCTGAGATCTGGTACCCCTGACTGGCCTGGTTGGTCAGAGGGGGAAGGCAGGACTCGTGTGTGTGTGTGTGTGTGTGTGTGTGTGTGTGTGTGTGTGTGTTTCAAAGAGACTTTGGGATTTTAACTGTGACATTCTGCCTTTACTCTAAACCTGTATAACTTTAGAATAAATAGCTCCTTTCCTTCTTATGAAATTCTTGCATTGAAAGCCACAATTCCTAGCAGGGCAAAGGGCAAAGAACCCACATCGACAGAAAGAACCCCGGGGAGGGGCTTGTTTTAGTGACAGTGTCTGGGCTCCCACCCACCTCCGGTTCATTCTGTAACAACATGGGGATACTTAATTTTTATTTTACTCACACATGTATTGTTGGATTGTTTTTTACAACATACACATATATATATGCTTATATATAAATAATCTTTTGTAATTAAAAAATCTAATTGGAAAAAAACAGATTTCTAGCCCAAACTTTGGAAAATCTAGTTCATTGAGTCTGGGAGGGCAGGGGATGTATATATGTATTTAAAAATGTACCCAGGTAATTCTAATGTTCAGTCAAGTTTGGAAACCACTGACATAAATATTATAGGAAATATCCTTTCCTCAAATATGTGAAAGTATTTGCATATAAATACCTGTGGACCTGTGTTGGGGGAGGGCAGAGCAAGTGAAGGGAAGGTAGTTCTTTGACTTCTTTTCTTTTTTATTATGTGTTTGTCTAGTTTTCCTGCCTCTTTCTGAGTCAGTTTTGGTATGTCATGTATTTCTTAGAAAATTATCAATTTTAAAAAATTTATTTATGAGCCCTGGCTGTATGGCTCGGTGGATTGAGGGCCGGTCTGCGAACCAAAAGGTCACTGGTTCAATTCCCAGTCAGGGCACGTGCCTAGGTTGCGGGTCAGGACAGGTCGCCAGTAGGGGAAGCGCAAGAGGCAAGCACACTGGTATTTCTCTCCCTCTCTCCTTCCCTTCACCTCTATCTAAAATAAGTAAATAAAATCTTTAAAAAAATTATTTATGAAAAATTATTTTTCCAATTTTATTACCCTTACAATTACCTTTTTATCTTTAATTTTAATCCCTTTTATGTTTTGATTATTTGTGATTTCTCTATTTAAAAATATTTTTATCCTGATAAAATATACGTACTGTGAAATTTGTCATTTTAACCATGTTAAGTGTACAATTCAATGTTACTGAGTCCATTCACAATGCTGTGCAACCGTCACCACCATCTAGTTCCAGAATTTGTCATCATCTTGAACAGAAACTCTGTACTCATTAAACAATAAGTTCTCATTCATTTTTCCCCACAAACCCTGGCAACCTCTAATCTACTTTTTGTCTTTTAAGAACTTACCTGGTCTAGATACTGTGTATAAGTGGGATCACACAATATTTTCTTTGTGTCTGTCTGCCTTGTTTCTCTTAGGATAATATTTTCAAGACTAATTTATGTTGTATAATGTTTTCACTGTTCATCCATGTTGTATCAGAATTTCCTTCATTTTTAAGGATGAATAATATTCCATTTTATGTATATCCATGCTTTGTTCATCCATTCATTTATTGGTATACATTTCAGTTATCTCTACCTTTTGGTTATTGTTAATAATACTATGAAGATTAGTGTATAAGTATCTGTTTTAGTCCCTGCTTTCAGTTCTTTGGGGATATATACTTAGAAGTGAACTTGCTGGATATGATAATTCTACATTTAACTTTTTGAGGAATTGCCAAACTGTTTCATACAATAGCTGTACCATTCCTACCAGCAATCCACAAAGGTTCCAATTTCTCCATATCCTCACCAACACTACTTATTTTCTGGGTTTATTTGTTTGTATGACGGTAGTTATCCTAATGGGTATGAAGTAGTATCTCACTGTAGTTTTGATTTGCATTTCCCTAATAGCTAGTGATATTGAATATCTTTTCATGAGCTTATTAGCTATTTCTTTATCTTTTTTGGAGAAATTTCTATTCCAGTCCTTTGTCAATTTTTGGATTAGGTGGTTGGTTTTGTGTTGAGTTGTAAGAGTTTCCCTATTTTGTATTGACATGATTTATCATTCTGTCTCTCCTGAATTCCTAAGAAGCATACAGTAGATCTTCTATATTTTTACTATCTAATATGGTAGGCACTAGCCACATGTAACCATTGAAATGTAAACTGTAGTCAATTAAATAAAATTAAAAATTCAATTCTTTAGTGGCACTAGCCACATTTAAACTTGTCAATTGCCATGTGGCTAGTGGTTACCATATTGGACAGCACCGACTGAACATTCTTTTTTTTTAATATATTTTATTGATTATGCTATTATAGTTGTCCCATTTTTCCCCCTTTATTCCTCTCCACCCTGCACACCCCCTCCCACTCACATTCCCCCCCCCTAAAGCGGGGAACTAAAGTTCATGTACGTGGGTCATACTTATAAGTTCTTTGGCTTCTACATTTCCACTACTATTCTTAACCTCCCCCTATTTTCTACCTACCATTTATGCTACTTATTCTCTATACCTTTTCTCCCTCTCTCCCCCTCCTACTTCCCTGTTGATAATGCTGCATGTGATCTCCATTTCTGTGACTTTGTTCCTGTTCCAGTTGTTTGCTTAGTTTGCTTTTGTTTTTGTTTGAGGTATGATGGTTAATAACTGAGTTTGTTGTCATTTTACTGTTCATATTTTTTATCTTCTTTTTCTTAGATAAATTCCTTTAACATTTCATAGAATAAGAGCTTGGTGATGATGAACTCCTTTAACTTGACCTTATCTGAAAAGCACTTTATCTGCCCTTCATTCTAAGTGAAAGCTTTGCTGGATGGAGCAATCTTGGATGTAGGTCCTTGCCTTTCATGACCTGGAATACTTCTTTCCAGCCCCTTCTTGCCTGCAAGGTCTCTTTTGAGAAATCAGCTGATAGCCTCATGGGAACTCCTTTGTAGGTAACTCTCTCCTTTTGCTGCTTCTAGCATTCTCTCCTTCGTTTTAATCTTGGCTAACGTAATTATGATGTGCCTTGGTGTGTTCTCCTTGGGTTCAACTTCTTTGGGACTCTCCAAGCTTCCTGAACTTCCTGGAAATCTATTTCCTTTGCCAGATTGGGGACGTTCTCCTTTATTATTAGTTCAAATAAGTTTTCCACTTGTTGCTCTTCCTCTTCTCCTTTTGATACCCCTATGATTCAGATGTAATGTTTAAAGATGTCCTGGAGGTTCCTAAGCCTCTCCTCATTTTTTCTGAATTCTTGTTTAATCACTCTTTTCTGGTTGAATATTTCTTCCTTCTGGTCCACACCGTTGATTTGAGTCCCAGCTTCCTTCCCATCACTATTGGTTCCTTGTATATTTTTCTTTATTTCCCTTAGCATAGCCTTCATTTTTTCATCTAATTTGTGACCAAATTCAACCAGTTCTGTGAGCATCTTGGTTACCAGTGTTTTGAACTGTGCATCTGATAGGTTGACTATCTCTTCATCACTTAGTTGTATTTTTTCTGGAACTTTGATCTGTTCTTTTATTTGGGCCATTTTTTTTCCCAGTGCACCTGTTACATAGTGAGAGGTGGAGCCTTAGGTGTTCACCAGGGCGGGGCACCCATGTTTCTGCATTATGACACTGCACATGGGGGAGGGGTCTGAAAGGGAACAATGGCACTTGCTCTGCTCTCTGCCAGTTTTCAGTCACTTTCCCCATTGTCCACCAGCAAATTGGGCCCTTCTGGTGGTGATTCCTGGATGGGTGGGCTTGTGTATGTTCTAACACCCTGTGGGTCCCTCTAATGAACTCTCCTGTGAGGCTGAAAGTTTCTCCCACTGCCACCTCAACCCCCACCAGTGTTTTTAATCAGAGGTTTGAGGCTTTATTTCCCGGCGCTGGAACCCTGGGTTGCTGTGTCTGTTTTGCTCCCCAGTTGTTCCTCCCAGTTTATCTGCACATGAATGTGGACCACCCGCTCCATCACCCGCTGCCTTGCCATGAGTCTTCTCTACCTGGTTGCCTGTCTCCACCCCTCCTGCCAGTCTGGATGAATATGTCTTCTTTAGCTCCTTGGTTGTTAGACTTCTATACAATTCGATTTTCTATTAATTCTGATTGTTTTTTATTTTTAAATTGTTGTTGTCCTTCTTTTGGTTGTACGAGGAAGCACAATGAGTCTACCTACGCCTCCACCTTAGCCAGAAGTCCTCCTGACTGAACATGCTTATCGCAGAAAGTTCTATTAAACAACACTGTTCTAGATCTACTTCTACATCTCTTTTTTCTTTATTTCTCTTTTTATAATCTTCATTCTGAAAGATGTCCTTGACTTTATCACTAAGACCTTTAATTGGTCTTTAACCATGCCCATTACATTATTGATCTCTAATATTTAATTTTAAATCTTATTTGGCAATTAGCCTTATAAATGTCAATATTTCTTTTGTCCTCCTATTGCTACCTTTCCATAGCATCATATTATTATTTTGATTTTAGCCTGTCAAAGCCAGGCAGGTCCACTCTAGCTTCATGGAGATGGAAGAAAATGTGTGGAGCCATGGGGATGTTTGACATACCTTTATTCATGGGTGGGTGAGCCATGTACACTGCAAGCTATATGTGTATAGTGAGAAGCCCCTACTTGCTTAAGTACTAGAGGTGAACAAAACCAGCAAAATGCCAGAACATTACATAACATAACGTAATTCAGCACATTGAGCCCACTTCATGTTATGGGAACACTTTATCAGACCCAATCTCAAGGCTATGTGAACACTAGTTATCAGGCCCCTCCAAGGCTATGGCAACACAGCTTCCCTTAGTTACCCAGACACCTGGGTGAGGAAGCCAGACTGCTCCCACTTACCCTGCATAGATGCAGTTTGATCTTGATGATCTCCAAGGACATTAATTCACTTTAAATTTTTTAGTAAGTCCTCAGTTCCCTGAATGAACTTTGTTTCCTCCGGGGTTGATTGTCCTATTTGTTCATCTTTGTTCTTCTCTTCCATGCTGTCCAAATTCATTGGTTTCCTGATATCTAGTGACTCTTAATTGTCCATTTATATTTTTTAAATGCAAAAGTAAGTTGATATATGGCAGCCTATTATCTGCGGTTTCCTTTTCCAAGGTTTCAATTCCCTATGTCAACTGTCATCCCTGAATATTAATGGGAAATTCCAAAACTAAACAATTCCTAAGTTTTAAATTGCACACAATTATGAGTTGAATGAAAAATATCTTCTGCTATCCAACTCCATCCTGCCCGGACGAATCATCCCTTTGTCCACTGTAGTCACACCAAATCTGATGCCCTCCCATTGGTCACTCTATAGCCCTCTCAGTTACTAGATTAACTACTGTGGTGTCACAGTACTTGTGTTCAAGTAACTTATTTGATTGTTATAATTGTTCTATTTTATTATTAGTTATTATTGTTAATCTCTTATTGTGGCCAATTTAAAAGTTAAACTTTAGGCATCATAGGCATGTATATATAGGAAAAAACAGTACATATGGGGTTTGTTACTCTCTCTGCTTTCAGGAATGCAGTGGGGTCTTAGAATGTGTCACCTGAGAATTAGGGGGGACTACTGTATAGCTTATTTTTATTCTTTTAAGAATTGAAGTTACGCCCTGGCTGGTGTAGCTCAGAGGATTGAGCACAGGCCTGTGAACCAAGGGGCCGCTGGTTTGATTCCCAGTCAGGTCACATGCCTGGGTTGCGGGCTGGGTCCCCAGTTGAGGGCACACAAGAGGCAGCCATACGTTTCTCCCTCTCTTTCTTCTTCCCTTCCACTTTTTCTAAAAATAAATAAAATCTTAAAAAAAAAAGAATTGAAGTTACATTTACACAGCTGGTCTCCTTCCTTAATTGCAGGATTGGTGGAACAGTCAGATAAGCTACCACAATTGCTGAAAAAAAGGCTTTACTCTAGAAGTGTTTTCAATCATGGGTGGGCTACATTTCTTTCTTCTTCTTTTCCATTTATACTGCAAATTTACATAATTGTCTTGGGCCTAATCTGATTCTTGGGCCTAAGAGTCCCTTTCAGACAGATTTTCTGATTTGATTAGAGGGTGGTAATCATGGCTTTGTGCTAGGGCTAAACACTGAGGCAGCTGCTCTATATATAGAGAGGGGAGATGAGGACTGGCTCAGTTTTTCTGGGGAAGACCTATAATTAGTCACTCCACCTCCATTCTGCTCCCTGCCCTTGCTGACTCCTTGAAGCTCTTTGAGAAAAAGCAACTCTAACTTATATTTCAGTCTCTGCTTTGTTTAGGATCCTCAATTCATAGTAATTAATTACCATTGGTCTATAATGTTCTATTATTATTATTACTATTATTATTTATTTTGGTCTTCATGTACCATCTCAACTCCAGTTCTTTTTAATAGGATGAATGTATTTTTGCTTCATGTATGTTTGTATTTTAACATAAATAGTACAAAAAGATTTGTTTCTTTTTCTGCCAACGTTGTGTTTTAAATACATATTCATGATATTCCATGGATATTTAATTAATGCTTTACAATATAACCTGGTATTCTATTATAATCCTCCACTATATTTACTTATTTATTCTCTTGTGATGAATGTCTAGATTACTTCCAACTCTTTTCAAATTCCCACAAACACTTCATAAATATTTCTATTTCCCCATATATTTCAATCTTGCTATTTCTCTACTTTCTAATTTTGCCCACCTGGTGGACATGGAGTAATATTTTATTGCTGTTTTAATTATTGTTTCTTAAGCATCTCTATTTACATATTAAGAATTTGGATATACCCTTTGCAGATCGCTTATTATCTTAATCAGAATATACTAAATTATGCTGCTGTAACAAACAATCAAAACATCTTGTTGGCTTAAAGGAAGAGATGTTTATTTCTTATTCCTGCTACATGTTCACAGTGAGTCATCAGAGGAGCTCTGGTTCTCAGCCGCTCAGAGACCCAGGATGATGGAGCAGCCATCATCTTGGACATTACCCATCATCATTATTCCAGAGGAAAAGAGAATATGGTGAATCGTGCTTTGGCTCTGTAGCTTTCACATGGAAATAACACAAATTGTTTCCATTCACATTTCATTGTCATAGTTTGTTATATATAACTTCAAAAGTATAGGAAAGTACAATCCGTTTGTCCAGAAAGAGGAGAATTGGAAATAGTTGGTGAACAGCACTAATGATAACCATTATCTGTCCTTCTGGTTAGTAAATACTTAGGGGGGTTTTCCCCTCATAAAAGAAATATACTCCCTCCTTACCTAAGGGAGTTGTCTAAACATTTATAGGTGAGAAAAAATTTTCCTTCTACTCTTCTAGGTTCTCCGCTGGGGCTCCTGTAACAAAAGACAGAATAAATTAACAGGAGGAAAACCAAAAGAAGGTTATTAGGATATATATTTATATATACATGAAGAAATTTAGGGAAGAGTAACTAAAAAGTATGGCTTAGCATCTATAACAAAGAACAATAATTTGGTACAGAAATGACAAAAGAAAGCATTTTTCAGGCTTCCAAGGGTGGCAAACAGTGGAAAGGTAAACATACAGGACATCAATGGTATGTAAAAGCTAGTTTGTAAAATTTGTGTAGATTCCTCTGGTGATTCTACACTAATAGGGTCTAAAGCAGGGTGTTAAACTCATTTTCACCAGGGTCACCTCAGCCTCGCAGCTGCCTTCAAAGGACTGAATGTAATTTTAGGACTGTATAAATGTAACTACTCCTTCACAGTCAAGTGAGAGCTCAGCTGCCGCCAGGTAGAAACAAGGTGGAGGGCCAGATTCGGCCCACAAGCCTTGTGTTTGCCACCTGTGGTCTAAAGTTACCTCTGGAAGTTAATTTTATCCCTCCTCATGGAGAAGGAGAAGGGACAACTTTGAAAATTTATGTCCTGCTTTTAGGCAAACAGGAGGAGGGTTTGAAGTTTTCTTATACTTACAGAGGAACCTCAGTTCTTGTGCTTACCATATTCTGGAAAATTATTAGAGAAGCTATTTGTTTGAAAACCATATCTCCATTGTTTGTCACCCGAGAGATGTGTGACTAATCCTACAGGTGTCAGCATGGAAGGGTTGTCAAGTTGAGAATTGAGAATTGGAGTGTGGTTCGATATCAGGGAAATTTTTTTTTTCTTTCCGTGAACAACTTGGTTGTCAACTGAATTCTTTGAGTAGCTTTATGGTCAAGAACCAAGGTTGACTGTACTTCTCAACTGTCTTCAGCTACAAACAGTTTTTATGCCAAAGTGATTTAGTTTGGGGACACATTCTGATTTTCTACATATTCCACACAGTCATCCCTATCTTCTACCCCTGGGATGCATATGTTCCTTGTTTGGCCCTGATTTTATGCCCTGGGAGTAGCTACCTTGTCCTTTGTTCTTCTTAACACCTGGCTCTACCTTCTGGACAATTTGTTCCTCTTTGGCCTTGTCTGACGTGGCCATGAGCACATTTCCTGCCCATTGATTGTCAGGGTCCCTAGAGTCATTTTAAGGCTCAAAGGATTACAGATTGTTAATGTTCACACTCATAATTTCTTTGGAAATACAAAGTTCTTTTAACTTAGTGGCCTTCATATTTATTTGATTCCACTCAGTTCCATATGGCAGAGCCCATGCAAAATTACTTTCTAGATGTACTACTCGGATTTGTTATATTTTTTTCTCATCCCATGTCCCACCCCTTCCTTTTCACTTGATTGCAGGTAGAGTATTATACTTATCAGGCTTTTGTAGAAAAGCTGCACATTTAGTCTCTCTTTCCAGAGCTATTTTGTCAAATTAAAAGGAATTACTGAATATGGAAGTAATTCATATTTAGTTGGGCTCTCATCTGGAGACATCTTTATCCATTCAAATCAATGTTTTTAAATCAATGGATGAAATGACAATAAACTTGACTTAGTCATTGTCAAAATGCTGAGATTTAAATTGGCCTTTATCCTTCCTAGTCCTTCTCATTTTTCTTTTTACATGTTAGGGTTAAGAAGGAGTTACTACTTCCAACTCTGCAAAATCCTAATTTTCTAATCACTCTCAATTTTCTTCTATTCCTGCTTGGAAATGTGCCAGTTATTTTCTGAGCTTATTTCAAATGTAGTCAACAGAAACTAATGCTTACTACTATCTTCCTTTCCTCTAGGGTTAAATATTTATTTGGCATAAGGTCTACTTTCCAAGTTATTACAGGCAAAATTTGGCCACTAAAAAACAGGAATCATTATCTTTCCAACATCTGCTCATTGTTTCCTTGTCACCCGGTGACCAGCTCCTAAGCCATTGTCACATATTTTAGATGTAGGACCTCCACTTCAGGATATCAGCCAGTATCAGCCAGGATAGACTAAATTATGCTAGGGTGACAGATAACCATAAAATCTTAATGGCTTAAAACCACAAAGGAATGTTTCTGAGTCACTGCAAGTCATCATGGTCTACAGTTATTATAGAGCCAGGTTAATGAAGTGGCCACCACCTCTAACATTGCTGTCCCCAAACCAAAAGGAAAGAAAATGTGGTAACTGCATGATGGCTCTTAAGCTTCTGCTTAGAAGTGTCACTCTCACTGAAATTTCATTGACAAAGTGAGTTATATGCCCTTCCCTAACTTCAAGGAGGTAGGAAAGTATAATCTTTTCATGATCTGAGGAGAACCAGAAATATTTGGTGAATGGGATTAATGATTATCTCATATAATTTCACCATTTTCATTGTGGTTCCTGTTATTCTCTTGTTGGTTGTTGAGTTACTGGTAGTGGCTAGAAGATATCACTCCTTCATCAGTTTTTTTTTTCTTTTAAAACAAAGCTATGGCCCTGGCTGGCATAGCTCAGTGGATTGAGCGTGGGCTGAGAACCAAAGTGTCGCAGGTTTGATTCCCAGTCAGGGTACATGCCTGGGTTGCAGGCCATAACCCCCAGCAACTGCACATTGATGTTTCTCTCTATCTCTCTTTCTCCCTCCCTTCCCTCTCTAGAAAAAAAAGAAAAAGAGCCCTGGCTGGTGTAGCTCAGTGGATTGAGCGCGGGCTGGGAACCAAAGTGTCCCAGGTTTGATTCCCAGCCAGGGTACATGCCTGGGTTGCAGGCCATAACCCCCAGCAACCGCACATTGATGTTTCTCTCTCTCTCTCTCTCTCTATCTCCCTCCCTTCCCTCTCTAAAAATAAATAAAAATTAAAAAAAAAACAAAACACATTTCCTTTAAAAAAGAAAAAGAAAAAGAATGGTCATCTTTCTAAAAAAACAACAAACAAAAACAAAGCTATATTTTATTTTATTTATTTTATTTTTAAAATATATTTTATTGATTATGCTATTACAGTTGTCCCATTTTCCCCCTTCACTCCCCTCTCCCCTGCCCACCCCCTCCCACCTACATTCCCCGCTTTAGTTCATGTCCATGTGTCGTAAGTTCTTTTGCTTCTACATTTCCCACCCCATTCCTGCCCTCCCCCTATTTTCTACCTATTGTCTATGCTACTTATTCTCTATATCTTTTCCCCCTCTCTCCTCCTCCCATTTCCCTGTTGCTAACCCTCCATGTGATCTCCACTTCCGTGGTTCCGCTCCTGTTCTCTTTGTTTGCTTAGTTTGCTTTTGTTTTAGGTGTGCTTGTTACTAACTGTGAGTTTGATGTCTTTTTTTACTGTTCGTATTTTTTATCTTCTTTTTGTTAGATAAGTCCCTTTAACATTTCATATAATAAGGGCTTGGTGATGATGAACTCCTTAACTTGACCTTATCTGAGAAGCACTTTATCTGCCCTTCCATTCTAAATGAAAGCTTTGCTGGATAGAGCAATCTTGGATGTAGGTCCTTGCCTTTCATGACTTGGAATATTTCTTTCCAGCCCCTTCTTGCCTATAAGGTCTCTTTTGAGAAATCAGCTGACATTCTGATGGGAACTCCTTTGTAGGTAACTGTCTCCTTATCTCTTGCTCCTTCTAGAATTCTCTTCTTCATTTTTTTAAAAGATTTTATTTATTTATTTTTAGAGAGGGAAGGGAGGGAGGGAGAGAGAGAGAGAGAGAGAGAGAGAAACATCAATATGCAGTTGCTGGGGGTTATGGCCTGCAACCCAGGCATGTACCCTGGCTGGGAATCGAACCTCCGACACTTTGGTTCGCAGCCCGCGCTCAATCCCCTGAGCTACGCCAGCCAGGGCATTTTTTTTGAATTCTTGTTTCTTCATTCTTTTCTGTTTGGTTGTTTCTTTCCTCCTTCTGGTCCCTTCCATTGATTTGAAACCCAGTTTTCTTTCCATCACTATTGGTTCCGTGTGCATTTTTCTTCATTTATTGTAGTCTGCATTCGTTCATCTAATTTATGACCGAAGTCCACCAATTCTGTGAGCATCCTGATCACCAGTGCTTTGAACTGTGCATCTGATAAGTTGGCTATTTGTTGGTCGCTTAAAAAAATTGGCTCTGGGGCTTTTAACTCTGTTTGAGCCATCTTTTTAATTTTATTTTATTGTTTTCCTTTGGTCTGTTCGCACCTGGTACCTATGAGGGGCGGAGCCTTAGGTGTTCACCAGGGTGGGGCACCTCAGTCGCTGGGTTGTGACGTTGTATGTGGGGGCAGGGTCCGAGAGGGAACAATGGCACCTACTCTGCTCCAACCAGGACTCCAGTCCCCCTTGCCGCTTCCCACAAGCAAATTGATCCCCTCTGGTGCTGAGTCCCGGGTGGGTGGGCTTGTGCACTCTCTTGGACTCTGTGGGTTTCTCCAAGGAGCCTCCTGAGAGGCTGAGAGAATCTCCCGCCCTCAACTCCCACAGGTGTTTTCAGTCGGTGCCTTCAGGCTTTGTTTCCCGGCGCTGGGTCCCTGGATTGCATGGTCTGTGTTGCGCTGCCCAATTTCGCTTAGTTTGTATGCACGAGAATGTGCAGCTGTGGACAGCCAGCTGCCTTGAGCGCCTCACTGGGTCTGCTCGTTGCCTCCCTCGCCTAGGGTCTGCCACCGATCTGTCAGCTGCCCCTGCGCCTCTAGGGTCCACCAACTGTGGTTTGCACCCTGCGTGCGTGCGTCTGCCAGCCACCGATTTTTCCTGCCGGTACCTCTTGACTCCTCTCCATAGGCCTCCGATTCCGCCCCTCCTTATTGGACTGGATGTATGGTATTCAGACTTCCGTTGGGTTCATTTCTCTCTGTTCTGGTTGGTTTTTGTTTGTAAATTCTTGTTGTCCTTAGTTTTGGTTGCACGAGGAGGTACAGTGTGACCACCTATGCCTCCATCTTGGATCCTCTCCCTTCACAGTTTTAAACATTGAAAATATCTTCTCTCCACCACTCATCTGTTAACTTTGTCTATGGTGGCCTTCACTGAGTAGCAATCTTTTATATTGATGTAGATCAAATACCAATTTTTCCAGATTAATGTGTTTTTTGTTTTGTTTGTTTGCATTTGGGGTCATCTTGTTCAAAACTCACTTCCCATCCCAAGGTCACAAAATGTGATCATATACTTTCTTCTGTTAACTCCACATTACATTTTCGACATTTAGGCTTTAAAAAACCTAGAGTTCACATTTTTAATGGTATGCAGTAAAGATCTTTCACTTTAATCCTTAAAATGAACCAATATTCTCAATATTGACAATTACAAAATTCATTATTTCTCTACTGGTTTATGATTCCAACTTTGTCATATTTCAGATTCATGACATTTGTTTCTGCCTCGTTGACCTGTCTAATTCAGTTCCAGTTCTGCTGTTTTTTGTACTATGGATTTTTTATTACAATTTACATTTAATATTATTTTGTATTAGTTTCAGGTGTACAGCGTTGTGTTTGGACAATCATATACTTTACAAAGTGTTCCCCCCAACATTTAAGTACCATCTGGCACCAAACATGGTTATCACAATATGATAGACTATATTCTCTATGCTGTACTTAATACCCTGTGACTATTTTGTGACTACCAATTTAGTGTTGTGCTTTGTAGAATGCATTAATATGAATTAGGGGGAATCTTTGTTCTTCAAAGTTGTCTAAATTATCTGTGAACTTTTATTCTTTCCTATAAATTTTCCTATAAATTCTTTCCAAATCAATTTAAGTTTCTAAATTTTCCAATATAAATTCTAAATAGAATTGATTATTATAAATTAATTTGAAAAGTAATTTACATCTTTTTGATGTTCAAATTCCCTATTCTTTCACATGGTGTATCTCTCCATATATTCAGGTCTTCATTATTAACTTTTATTAGAGTTTTAAAGTTTTTCTTGAACATTCTTTGATAGGTTAATTTTTTGTTGCTATTGTGAATAGCAACTGAGTTTATATTACATTTTTTAGTTGATAAAACCTGATGTAGAAGAATGCTACTATGTTAAAATTTTATTAGTATTGTGACAAGTCTTAATAATTCTAAAAAATTGATATTCTGCTGAGTTTTCTATGCATATGATCACCTGTATCATATGAAAATAATGACATCTTCATCTTTCTTTCCAAATCCTACATCTCATTTTTCACTGTTTTTTAAAAGATTTTATATACTTATTTTTTAGAGAGAAGGGAAGGGAGAGAAATATCATGGTGTGGTTGCCTCTCATGTGCTCCTCTACCGGGGGCCTGGCCTGCAACCCAGGCATGTGCCCTGACTGGGAATTGAACCAACAACACTCTGGTTCACAGGCCGCAGCACTTAATCCACAGAGCCACACCAGCCAGGGCTCATTTTTCACTTTTTAATTGTACTATTTTTGCCCAAGTGGAATAGTGATGGAAATATTGTTTATTCCCAACTTGTTCGTGATTCTGAATGATGTGCACTTCTGGCAAGCAGTGTTTTCTTTTTTCTTTTTTATTGAGGGGTAAATTACATTGATCAGTGAAAATCAAAGATCAGTTTTGCTGGACACAGAACATTTCTTTCACCTCAGAAAGCCATCCTGTGCTCCTTCCCAGTAAATCTCCCCATCCAGAAGCAACGACTATTCTAAATTTCATTACATGTTAATTCTGCCCATTCTAGAATTTCATATAAATGGAATTAATAACAGCATATACTTTTATGTGTCTGGTTTCTTTTAGCTGTAAAATATTTTTGAGATTCTTCCATGTTGTCACCTGTGTTGGAAGCTTGTTATTTTTTATTGCTTTGGCTGTTGATGGGCATCTGGGCTGTTTTATTTCTTAATTTTAATTATATTTGATTGATTATGCTATTACAGTTCTCCCAATTTTTCCCTCTTTGCCCCCCTCCTAGCAACCCCACTCCCTCAGGCAATCCTCACACCATTGTTCATATCCATGGGTCATGCACATAAGTTCTTTGGCTACTCCACTTCCTATGCTGTACTTTACATCCCCATGGCTATTCTATAACTACCTACTTGTACTTCTTAATCCCCTCACCTCTTCACCCATTCCCCCATAACCCTCACCTATCTGGTAACCATCAAAACACTCTCCATACCCATGATTCTGTCTCTGTTCTTGTATGCTTAGTTTGTTTTTTAGATTCAATTCTTGATAGATATATATTTATTGTCATTTTACTGTTCATGGTTTTGATTTTCTTAAATAAGTCCCCGTAACATTTCATGTAATAATGGTTTGATGATGATAAACTCCTTTAGTTTTTTCTTGTCTGGGAAGCTCTTTATCTACCCTTTGATCCTAAATGACAGCTTTGCTGGATAGACCAATCTTGGCTGTAGGTCCCTGCTTTTCATGACTTAGAATATTTCTTGACAATCCCTTTTGGCCTGCAAAGTTTCTTTTGAGAAATCAGCTGATAGTCTTATGGGAACTCCCCCATATATAACTAACTTCTTTTCTCTTGCTGCTTTTAAGATTTTCTCTTTATTTTTTAAAAGTATTTTTATTGATTATGCTATTACAGTTTTCCCAAATTCCCCCCTTTAGCCCCCTCCACCCTGCCTCCCCAACCCTCCAGCATGCCCCCCACCTTAGTTCATGTCCATGGGTTGTACATATGTTATTTGAATAATCCTCTATTTCCTATACCATTTTTATCTTTCCCCATCTATTTTATGCCTACTAATTATGCTTCTTCTTCCCTGTATCTTTTCCCCCTATTTCTCCCTACCCCCTCCCCACTGAACTCTCTCTGTGTGATGTCCATTTCTCTGATTCTGTTCCTGTTCTGGCTGTTTGCTTAGTTTTTGTTTTCATTGTTTTTCTTTTCTTTTATGTTCATTTGTTGATAGTTGTGAGTTTGTTGTCATTTTATTGTTCATATTTTTGAGCTTCTTTTTTCTTAGACAAGTCCCTTTAACATTTCATATAGTAAGGGCTTGGTGATGATGAACTCCTTTAACTTGACCTTATCTGAGAAGCACTTTATCTGCCCTTCCATTCTAAATGAAAGTTTTGCTGGATAGAGTAATCTTGGATGTAGGTCCTTGCCTTCCATGACTTCAAATACTTCTTTCCAGCCCCTTCTTGCCTATAAGGTTTCTTTGCAGAAATCAGCAGATAGCCTTATGGGAATTCCTTTGTTGGTAATGGTCTCTTTATCTCTTGCTGCTCTTAGGATTTTCTCTTTGTCTTTAACCTTGGGTAACTTAATGATGATGTTCCTTGGTGTGTTCCTCTTTGGGTCCAAATTCTTTGAAACGCTGGGCTTTCTGGACTTCCTAGAAGTCTATTTCCTTTGCCAGATTGGGGAAGTTTTCCTTCATTATTTGTTCAAATAAGTTTTCAATTTCTTGCCGTTGCTCTTCTCCTTCTGGCACACCTAGAATTCAGATATTGGAATGTTTCAGGTTGTCCAGAGAATCCTCAGCCTCTGTTCATTTTTTTTATTCTTGTTTCTTCATTCTAATCCAGTTGGATGTTTATTTATTCCTTTTGTTCCAGATTGTTGCTTTGAATCCTGGTTTCCTTCTTGTCACTGTCAGTTCCCTGGATATTTTGCTTTATTTCATTTTGGGTATCTTTCATTTGTTCTTTCATTTTTTGACCAAGTTCAATCAGTTCTGTGAGCATTTTGATTACTAGGGCTTTAAATTCTCCATCAGATAGGTTGGCAATGTCCTCATTACTTAGTTCTGAGGTTTTGGTGTTCTTTCATTTGGGCCATATTTCTTTGTGTTGGAGCACCTGATAAGTTGTAAGGGGCAGGGCCTTAGGTATTCACCCGAGCAGGGCAACCCTCTTTGCTGTGTTGCCTGTGGGGGAGGGGCCAGAGAGGGCCAATGCGGCTTGCCTGCTGTCTCTTATTGCACTTTCTAACAGACTGTTGAGTCAGACTGGAAGTATCTCTCACCACAGCAACCCCAGCCGTAGCCCACAGTCAGCTCTGAATCTCAGTTTTCCCCTCAAGTCAGTCCCTCCCATGCAGTTCCGCTGAGCTCAGCAATCAGCTCTGACCCTCAGCCTCCTTGCAGCAATTTTTCTGAGTTGCCAATCCTGCGGGATCAGCCTTACTGGTCTGGTTGTTCTGGTTGATTTTTTCTTTAATTCCTTGGTTATCGGAGTTCCATGCAGTTTGATTTTCTGGTGATTCTGTTTGTTTATTGATTTTAGATTGGTTATTACCCTCCTTTTGGTTGTGAGAAGAAGCAAAGGGTTTCTACCTACACCTCCATCTTGGCCAGAACTCCAGATTCTCTCTTTATTTTTAACACTTGGCATTTTAATCATGATGTGTTTTGGAGTGGGCCTCTTTGCAACCATCTTGTTTGGGATTCTCTGTGCTTCTTAGAATTGCATGTCTATTTCCTTCACCAAATTAGGGAAATTTTCTTTCATTATTTTTTCAAGTAAATTTCCAACTTCTTGCTCTTCCTCTTCTCCTTCTGGTACATTTATCATGTGAATGTTAAACCTCTTGAAGTTGTCCCAGAGGCTGCTTACACCATCCTCATTCTTTTGGATTCTTTTTTTTTTCCTGTTGTTCTGATTAAAAAAAAATTTTTTTGCTTCCTTATGTTGAAGTCATTGATCTGATTCTTGGCTTCATCCACTCTACTGTTGTTTCCCTGAAAATTGTTCTTTATTTCAATTTATCCTTTTATCCTTTGTTTCTGACTGTATCTTTTTTATTCTATTTACGTCCTCACTAAGTTCCTTAAGCATCCTTATAACCAGTGTCTTAAACTCTACATCTTATAGATTGCTTCTCTCCATTTTGTTTAGCTGTTTTTCTGGAGTTCAGATCTATTCTTTCAATTGGATCATGTGTCTTGGTCTCCTCATTTTGGCAGTCTCCCTGTTATTTGTTTCTATGTATTAGGTAGAGCTGCTTTGACTCTGTGCCTTGGTAGTGTGGCCTAATATAGTAGGTGTCCTGTGGGGTCCAGTGGCACACCCTCTCCTATTACCCAGGCTGGGTACTTGAGGTGCATCCTTCATGTGGGCTGAGAACACCTTCCTCTTATAATTACAATTTGATTGTTGTGGGCAGGTCAATGGGAGGGATTTACCTGGGCCAGTCAGCTGCAAGGACTGGCTGTGACCACTGACAACCAACCTGCACTCTACTCTCTATGGAGTATCAGCTATGTAGGGTCAATGTGATGGTGCTTTGGCATATTCTGTAGCTGTCCACTGAGTGTGCAGGCTCTGAGATTTCCTGGGTGGTGCAGGCCAAGGTCAGCCCCCACCTGTGTTTTTCCTGGGGTCACCCTGCCTGAGCTATAAAGCTATCTGAGATGGTTGTTACTTGTGCTGTGCTTGGAGATTTCCATGAGAAGCCAAGCTATGATTATATGAAGGTTGCTGCAGCCACTTAGCAAGAAGTATGGGATCTGGAGGCTCACTGAGTCTGGCTGTTGCTTGTTTGAGAGGATTTAGAAAGTTGTGAAGCATGACCCAAGACAAGCAATTCATATAGAAAAGCAGCTTGGACCCATAAGTTAGGGGGGATGGAGTCACTGAGGATCTCAGGGGCCAGTCAAACAGTATTAGCCAGGTTGATGGAGTCTCAGATATGGCACCCCCTACCGGCTCTGTGGTTCAGTGGTTCAGTGGTTCAGTGGTTCAGTGTGGAGAGGGTTCAGAAAACGTACAATGGCCTCTGCCCACTTTTCTATCCCCCAGCTCTCATCTTGATGACAGACACCTAATTTCCTCCCTGTGTGCCACTGGTGCCTTTCAAGCTGCCACACTGGTGCTGGAACTTAGAGGGAGTGAGTCTGAATAAGTCCATATGTGGATTCTTTAAGAGGAACTGCTTAAAACTCCAGACGTTTCTTCCACAGTCTCAATCCCCAGTAGTTTTTGCAGCCAGAAGTTATGGTGACTTATTTCCTGGCACTGGAATGCTGGGCTGGGGGTCTGGTTTGGGGCTGGTACCCTCATTCTCAAGATATCCCTCCCAAACTTTTACCCAACCACACATGGGTATGAGACTAGCCTGTTCCATGTCTCCACCCCTCTTACCAGTTTGGAGGGATGTGGTTTCTTTAATTCTGTAGTTGTTAGACTTCCATTCAGCTCAATTTATGATGGTTTTTAGTGATGGTTGTTCTATACTTTAGCTTTAATTTTGATGTGGTTGTACAAGAAAGTGAGCCATGTTTACTTACACTGCCATCTTGACTGTAAGTTATGGACATTCTTATACAAGGTTTTTGTTGACATGTTTTTATTTTTCTGGAAGTGGCATCATTGAGTCAGAGGGTAGATGTATGTTTAACTTTTAAAGAAACTACCAGTTTTCAAGTTCTAAGATGGTGGAGGAATAAGTAGAAGCTACACTAACCTTCTCCCAGGACCAATCTGAAATTACAACATATTGTAGAGAAATCATCCTGAACCAGCTGAACACTAGCTGGAGCAAAGCCTGATAAGCAAAGACAGACAGAAGAAACCACCACAACCAGACTGGTAGGGAGTGTGGAAGAGATGCAAGAGGACTGGCTGGGCTCCCACAGGTGGCAACTGAAGTTCTGGAGGGATATTTCAGTGACTTGGTGGGAGGAGGGGTGGTTTTCCTGAGAAGTGTGGTGTCTAAACCCCAAGCTTGGTTCCCCAGCCTACAGCACCAGAGCTGAGAAAGGAACCCAGATAACAATCCAACTGTGAAAAGCAGCAGGACTTCTGACTGCCAGAGAGAGACTGCTAGAGATACAGAGAGTCTCTTAATGGACCAATGTATAAACTTTCCATTTGTACCCACTTACATAGGGCTCCAGAAGAGAGAAGGCAGAGTGGAGTAGAGATGTTTGAAGACAGCCTAGGGTTGGTGGTTCTGGGGAGAGAACTGAGGGAACAGCCACCAAGATCCCTGTGGTGGCTGGGATCATTTCTCATACTGCAGAAGCCATCTTTCTTAGGCAAAGCACTCCACTGCAAATGGCATCAGCAAGAGGGGAAGCAATAGACCTGTCCACAGGAATTGCTCTGCCCCACGCTGTGGAGCTTTGGCCAGCTGCTGATCACAACTTGATTAGTTTAACAACTGATCAGTTTAATGGATGATTAGTTTAATGACAAAGGCAGAAAATTCAAAGAAGCAGCCCAAATGGGAAGAAAAAGAAACAGACCCCAAATTAAAGAAAAAGAGAACTCTCCAGAAGAACTAGATGAAATGGAGGGGAGCAATTTATCAGATAGAGTTTAGAGTAATGATTATAAGGATACTCAACAGCATGAAAAAGGACATAGAAACCATAAAAAAAAGGACCAGACAGAAATAAGGAATGCAATATCTGAAACGAATAATTCCCTGGAAGGAATGAACTATGGATTAGATGAAGCAGAGGATTGCATCAGTGATTTGGAACTCAAGGTAGAAAAAAACACCCAGGTAGAGCAACAAAAAGAAAAAAATGATTAAAAAATTAGGAGAGCTTAAGAAACATTTTGTATAACATGAAGTGAAACAATATCTACATCATGGGAATACCAGAAGAAGAGAGAGAGCAAGGGATCAAGATGTATTCAAAGAAATAATGACCAAAAACTTCTCTAATTTGGTGAAGGAAAAAGACACACAAGTCCAGGAAGCTCACAGAGTCCCAGATAAGTTGTATCCAAAGAGGCCTACCCTGTGACATATCATAATTAAAATGACAAGGCTTAAAGATAAGGAAAGAATCCAAAAAGCAGCAAGAGAAAAGCATGTAGTTACCTACAAGGGAGCACCAATTAGATTGTCAGCTGATTACTCAACAGAACATTTCAGGTCAGCAGGGAGTGTCACGAAATATTCAAGGTGATGAAAAACAAGAACCTACAACAAAGTCTACTTTACCCAGCAAGGCTGTTACCTAAACTTGAAAAAGAAAGAGCTTCACAGACAAGAACAAGCTAAAGGAGTTTGTTAACATCAAACCAGTAATGCAACAAATGTTAAAGGGCTTGTTTAAGGAGAAGAAAAAGAAAGAAAGAAAGAAAAACACAGAGGAAAACAGTCTAATAATAATATAGCACTTCATATGTATCTATCAATAATCACCTTAAATGTAAATGGCTTAAATCTTGGATCCATTTTGCTCCAAAAAAAAAAAAAAGACATAGGGTGGCTGAATGGATAAGAAAAGAAGACCAGTATATATGCTGCCTCCAAAAGACCCATCACAGATCAAAAGATACACACAGACTAAAAGTAAAGGGATGGAAAAAGATATTTCATGCAAATGGAAAAGAAAAAAAAAGCTGGGGTAGCAGTACTTATATCCAACAAAATTGACTTTAAAAACCAAGGCTATAATAAAAGACAAAGAAGAACACTTACATAATGATAAAGGAAACAATTCAACAACTGGATATAACCCTAGGAAATATTTATGCATGCAACATAAGAGCACCTAAATATGTAAAGCAAATCTTGGTAGACATAAATGGAGAGGTGAACAGAAATACAGTCATAGTCAGGGATCTTAACATCCCATTGACTTCAATGAATATATCTTCCAGGGAGAAAATCAACAAGGACACGGTAGCCTTAAAAGACATACTAGATCAATGGATTTAATTGATATCTTCAGAGCATTTCACCACAAAGCAGCAGAATATACAGACTTTTCAAGTGCACATGGAACATTTTCTAGGATAGGCCACATATTACGATACAAAAGAAGTCTCAATAAATTCAAGAAGATGAAATCATATCAAGCATCTTCTCTGACCACATTGCTATGAAACTAGAAATCAATCACAAGAACAACACTGAAAATCATGCAAAGACATGGGAGCTAAATAACATGTTATTAAACAATGAATAGGTCAATGATGAGATCAAAGAAGAAATCAAAAGGTACCATAAACCAAATGAAAATAAGAACAAAACAGTCCAAAATCTGTGGGATTTGGGGAAAGCAATCCTAAGAGGGAAATTCATAGCATTGCAGGTTTATCTAAAAAAAAACCACAAGAAAATCCTCAAATAAACTCTCTAATTTTACACTTAACAGAACTGGAAAAGAACACTGAACAAAGCCTAAAGTGAGTAGAAGGAAGAAAATAATAAAGATCAGAGCAAAAATAAATTAGATAGAGTCTAAAAGAATGATAAAAACAGACACCTAGATCAATGGAACAGAATAGAGGGCCCAGAAGTAAAACATGCCTTTGTAGTCAATATTTGACAGAAGAAACCAGCACATATAATGGGCTAAAGATAGTTTATTCAATAAGTGGTATGGGGAATATTGGACATATACATGCAGAAAACTGAAACTAGACCACCTTCTTATACCACACAGAAGAATAAATTCAAAATGGATCCAAGATTTAACTATTAGACCCCAAACCATAAAAATCCTAGAAGAAAACATAGGCAGAAAATGTGGGACATTGCTCATAGCAGTTTTTATTGGAGATATCTCCCCAGGCAAGGAAAACAAAAGAAAAACAAATGGGACTTCATCAAACTAAAAAGTTTTTGCACAGCAAAGGAAATCATCAACAAAATAAAAAGACCACCCATGGAAGGGGAGAACATTTTTGCAGATACATCTGATAAGGGGTTAATAGCCAAAATTTATAAAGTTCTTACAAAACTCAACACCCAAAAAACAAACAACCAAATTAAAAAATGAGCAAAGGACCTGAATAGGGACTTCCAAAAGAGGCTATACAGATGGCCAATAGACATATGAAAAGATGCTCAATGTCACTAATCATCAAAGAAATGTAAGTTAAAACCTCAACAAAATATCACCTCCCACTGGTCATAATGATTATCATCAATAAATCAAAAAACAACAAGTGTGAGCCCTGGCTGGCGTAGCTCAGTGGATTGAGCGCAGGCTGGGAACCAAAGTGTCCCAGGTTCGATTCCCAGCCAGGGTAGCTTCCTGGGTTGCAGGCCATAACCCCCAGCAACTGCACATTGATGTTTCTCTCTCTCTCTCTCTCTCTCCCTCCCTCCCTCCCTTCCCTCTCTAAAAATAAATAAATAAAATCTTAAAACAAACAAACAAACAAACAAAAAGTGTGAAATGCAGACTGGTGTAGCCTCTGTGGAAAGCAGTGTGGAGATACTTAAAAAAATTAAAAATGGAATTGTTTTATGACCCAGTGGGGATAAATTCTGGGAATTTATCTGAGGAAGCCTGAAACACTAATTCAAAAGAACACAAGCATCCCTGTGTGCATCCCTGTGTTCATTGCAACATTATTTACAATCAAAATATGGAAGAAGACCAAGTGTCTATCAATAGAGGAGAGGATAAAACAACTATGGGACATTTACAGAATGAAATACTACTCAACCACAAAAAAGAAAATTTACTTTTTGTGACAGTATGGATAGACCTGGAGAACATTATACTAAGTGAAAGAAGCCAGTCACAGAAAGACAAATACATATTATTTCACTCATACATGGAATCTAATGAAGAAACTGAATTAACAAGAACAATGGGGACAGACTCATAGGTAGAGTCCAGGATGACAGCTAGTTGGGGGGTTGTTAGGGAGTGGAGGGATTGAAGGAAAAGGGAAAAAAGGGAAAAGGACTCATGGACATGGACAAGGGAAAAGGACACATGGACATAGACAACAGTATGGTAATTGCTGGGGGTGAGTGGGATATAAGGGGACAAAATGGTAATGGGGAAAAATACAATAAAGATTTAAAAAAGAAACTACCAGTTTTCTAAAGTGATTATTTCATTTTGCAATCCCACCAGCAGTATATGAGAATTCCAGTTGCTCCACACCTGCATTATTTAGTATTGTAAAAACTTTTTCATTGTAGGCATTCCATCAGGTCTATAGTACTATCTTATTTTCATTTTAATTGACATTTCCCTGATGCCTAATGACTTTGAGTACTTTTTTTCTTCTTTAAGTTTTTATTGTATTTTTCCATTACCATCAGGTAAATTGAAGAAGAAATAAAAAAACTCCCAGCACACAAAAGCCCTGAACTGGACAGCTTCACAGGAGAATTTTACCAAACATTCTAGGAAGAGCTAACTCCTATCCTTCTCAAACTATTTCAGAAAATTAAAAAAGAGGGAAGACCCCATACTCTTTTTATGAGGCCAGTATTATCCAAAATAGCAGGATACAAAGTCAACATTCAGAAATCAAAGCATTTTTTGTACACCAACTATGAAATAACAGAAACAGAAACTAGGAAAAACCCCATTTACTACAGCAAAAAGAAAAATAAAGTACCTAGGAATAAAGTTAACAAGGAGGTAAAAGACCTGCACTTGGAAAACTGCAGAACACTGAAAGAAATTAAGGAAGATACAAAAAATGGAAGCATATTCTGTGTTCATGGGTTGGAAGAATTATCATTAAAATGTCTATACTACCCAGAGCAATTTATAAATTCAATGCAATCTCTATTAAAAAAATAATGACACATTTCACAGATTTAGAATGAATATTTCAAAAATTCATATGGAACCAAAAACGACCGTGAAGCCTGAGATCTTGGGAAAGAGGGACAAAGTGAATAGAATCACAATACTTGATATCAAACTGTACCACAAGGCCACTGTAATTGAAACAGTTTGGTACTGGCATAAGAATGGACACATAGATCAATGGAACAGAATAGAGAGCCCAGAAATAAACCCAAGTCTCTATGGTCAATTAATATTTGACAAAGGGGGCAGGAGCATAAAATGGAGTAAAAATGGCCTCTTCAATAAATGGTGCTGGGCGATCTGAACAGGTACATATGAAAAAATGAAACTAGACCACCAACTTACACCATACATCATAATAAACTCAAAATGGATAAGAGATTTAAACATAAGCTGCAACACCATAAAAGTCCTAGAGGAAAATATAAGTAGTATAATTTCAGATATCCCATGCAGCAATATTTTCACCAATACATCCACTATGACAACAGACAGAAAAAAAAGAATAAACAAATGGGAATATATCAAATTAAAAAGCTTCTGCATGGCTAAAGGAACCATCACCAAAATGAAAAGGGAACTAACTGTATGGGAAAACACTTGCCAACAATACCTCAGACAAGGGTTTGATCTCCAAAATATATAAAGAACCCATATGACTCAATGCCAAGAAGACAATCCAATTAAAAAATGGGCAAAGGACCTGAACAGACACTTTTCCAAGGAGGACATAGAGAGCCAATAGGTGTATGAAAGGATGATCAACATCATTAGCCATCAGAGAGAGGCAAATTAAAACCATAATGAGATACCACTTTGTACCAGTCAGAACGGACATCATAAATCAACAAACAAGTGCCTGAGAGGATGTGGAGAAAAGGGAACCCTAGTGTACTGTTGGTGGGAACGCAGACTGGTGCAGCTAACTGTGGAAAACAGCATGGAATTTCAAAAAACTAAAAATGGAACTGTCTTTTGACCCAGTGATTTCACTGCTGGGATTATACCCTAAGAATCCTGAAACACCAATTTGAAAGCACCTGTGCACCCCTATATTCATAGCAGTGCTTTTTACAATAGCCAAGTTTGGAAACAGCCTAAGTGCCCATCAGTAGATGACTGAATCAATAAACTATGGTACATTTACACAATAGAATACTACGCAACAGAAGGAAAGAAGGAACTCCTAACATTTGTTACAGCATGGATGGAATTGGAGAGTATTATGCTAAGTGAAATAAGCCAGCCACTGAAAGACAAATGCCATATGATCTCACCTATAACAGGAACCTAATCAACAAAACAAATAAACGAGCAAAACAGAACCAGAGATGTGGAAACAAGGAACAAACTGACAGGGACAAAAGAATAGGCAAGAGGGGTATAAGGAGGAAAGAAGGGGAATGGTCTTGTTAAGGAACAAGTATAAATGACCCATGAACATGAACAACAAGGTGGGGAATGACTGAGGAAGTGGGAGATGTGGGGCAGGGGAGAACAATGGGAAAACTGGGACAACTGTAAAAAACAAACATTTTAAATAAAAATATCTTATTGTTTATGTTGTTACACTTGTCTCCCATGTTCCCCCTTTGCCCTCCTCCACTCAGCCGCATCCCCCCAAATTCCATAATTAGCCCCTTCACTCTTGTCTCTGTCCATGGATCCTTCATATAATGTTCTTTGAATAATCCCTTCACCTTTTTTCAATGAGTCCCAGTCTCTGTCCTCCCCTCTTACAGCTGTCAGTCTGTTCCATAATTATATGCTTATGGTTCTACTTTACTCATTAGTTTTTTTTGTTCATTAGGTTCCTGATATAAGTGAGGTCATGTGGTATTTGTCTTTCACCAACTGGCTTATTTCACTTACCATTATAGTCTCCATGCTGTTGCAAAAGTAGGTATTCCTTATTTCTCTTTCTGCTGAGTATTGCATTGTGTAAATGTACCACAGTGTTTTTTCCACTCATCTACTGATGGGCACTTAGACTGTTTCTAAATCTTGCTAATTGTAAACAGTGCTGCTATGAACATGTGGGTGCATAAGTTCTTTTGAGTTGGTGTTTTTTAATTCTTCAGGTATATTCCCACCAGTGGAATTGCTGGATCAGAAGGAAGTTCCATTTTTAGTTTTTTGAGGAAATCCCATTCTGTTTTCCCAAGTGGCTGCACCAGTCTGTATTCCCACCAACAGTGCACTTGGGTTACCTTTCTCCACAGCCTCGCCAGCACTTGTTTGTTAATCTATTAATGATAGCTAGTTTGGTGGATGTGAGGTGATACCTCATTGTGGTTTTAATTTGCATCTCTCTGAAGGCTAGTGATGTTGAGTGTCGTTTCATATGTCCAAAGACCATCTCCTTGGAGAAATGTCTGTTTAGGTCCTTTGCTTATTTTTTTAATTGGAGTATTTGTCTTCCTGCTGTTGAATTGTATGAGTTCTTTATATATTTTGGAGATTAAATCATTGTCCGATGTATCATTGGCAAATATGTTCTCCCATTCAGTTGGTTCTCTTTTCATTTTGATGATGGTTTCTTTAGTTACACAGAAACTTTTAATTTGATGTAGTCCCATTTATTTATTTTTTCCTTTATTTCCCTTGCCTTAGGAGATATATTTGCAAAACTGTTGCTACATGAGATATCTGAAATTTTACTTCCTATATTTTCCTCTAGGATTTTTATGGTATCCCAATTTACAGCTACATTTTCAATTTATTCTGGTGTATAGTGTAAGATGGTGGTCTATTTTCATTGTTTTTTACACATAGCAGTCTGGTTCTCCAAACACCATTTACTGAAGAGACTTATCTTTATGACATTGTATGCTCTTGACTCCCTTGTCAAATATTTATTGATCATAAAAACATTGGTTTATTTCTAGACTCTCTATTCCATTCCATTTATCTGTGTGTCTGTTCTTATGCCAGTATCAGACTGTTTTGATTACAGTGACCTTATAGAATTGTTTGATACCTGGTAGTGTGATCCCATTCACTTTGTGTTTCTTTCATGAGACTGATGAGGATATTCATGATCTTTTTTCTTTCCACATAAATTTAAAATTTTTTTCTAGATCTGTTACATATACCTTTGGTATTTTAATAGGAATTGTGTTGCATCTATAGATTGCTTTGGACATTAGCAATCTATGGACAAATGTAGTATGGACATTTTAATTCTGTTAGTTCTGCCAATCCATGAACACAGTGTATGCTTCCACTTGCTTGCATCTTCCTCAATTTCTTTCTTCAGTGTCCTATAGTTTCCCAACTACAGGTCTTTTACCCGCTTGCTTAAATTTATTTCTGGGGACTTCATCTTTTGTTGTTGTTGCAATAGTAAATGGGATTGTTTTCTTGGTTTCTCTTTTTAATAGTTCATTATTAGTATATAAAAATGCCATTGATTCCTGAATAATGACTTTGTATCCCACTACTTTGCCTAATTCACTTATTAAGTCAAGTAGTTTTTTGGTGTAACCTATAGGGTTTTCTATGTACCATATCATGTCATCTGTGAATAATGACTATTTTACTTCCTCTATTCCATTTTGGATGCCTTTTATTTCTTCTTTTTATCTGATTGCTGTATTTAGGATTCCAAGTACTATGTTGAATAAGGATGGTGAAAGTGGACACCCTTGTCTTATTCTTGACATTAGGGGAAATGCTTTTATTTTTTACCCATTGAGTATGATGTTGGCAGTAGGTTTTTCATATGTGGACTTTAATGTTGAGGTACACTCCTTTTATTTTGACTTTGGTGAGTGTTTTTATAATAAATGGTGCTGTGCTTTATCAAATGCTTTTTCTGCATCTATTGATATGATCATGTGATTTTCATCTTTCATTTTGTATATGTGATATATCACATTTATTAATTTGTTAACATTGTACCAACCTTGCATCCCTGGAATGAATTTCATTTGATCATGTTGTATAATCTTTTAAATGTATTGCTGGGGCCAGTTTGTCAATATTTTGTTGAGGATTTTACCATCTGTAGTCATTAGAGATATTGGCCTGTAATTTTCTTTTCTTTATTGTGTCTTTACCTGATTTTGGACTTGGGATAGTACTGGTGTCATAAAAAGAATTTGGGAGTCTTTCCTCTTCTTGATTTCTATGGAATAGTTTGTGAAGGGTAGATGTTAGTTCTTCTTTGAATGATTGGTAAAGTTCACCTGCGAGGCCATCTGGGCCAGGGCTTTTGTGTGTTGGAGTTTTTTGATTACTAATTCAATTTCACTCATTGTTATTGGTCTACTCAGATGTGTTGCTTCTTCCTGATTTAGCTTTGGAAGATTGTATGTTTCTACAAATTTATCCATTTCATTCAGGTTGACCAGTTTCTTGGTATATAGTTATTCATAGTAATTTCTTACAGTCCTTTGTATTTTTGTGGCATTTGTTGTTACTTCTTCTGTTTCATTTCTGATTTTATTTATATGGGTCCTGTCTCTTTGTTCTTAATGAGTCTGGTTACAAGTTTGTCAATTTAGTTTATCTTTTCAAAGAACCATCTCTTGGACTCATTGATCTTTTGAATTATTTTTTTGACCTCTATGCCTTTTATTTCTGCTGTGATCTTGATTATTCCCTTCTACTCACTCTCAGCTTTGTTTGTTGTTGTTTTTCTAGTTCTTTTAGGTGTAAGATTAAATTGTTTATTTGAGTTTTTATCTTCTTTAGGTAAGTATGTAATGCTATGAACTTCCCTCTCAAGACTGTTTTTTGCTGTGTCCCTTAGGTTTTAGCTTCTTATATTCATTCTTATTTGTTTTCAGATACTTTTTTATTTCTTCCTTGACCTCATTGTTAACTCATTCATTGTTTAATAACATGTTATTTAGCCTTCATGTATTTGTATATTATTGAGTTTTTCTTTTGAGATTAATTTCTAGTTTCAAGCCATTGTTATCCAACAAGATGTTTGATATGATTTCAATTTTCTTGAATTTTTAAGCTTATTTTTTGTCCTACCATGTAGTCTATCTTTTAGAATTTTCTGTGTTTATTTGAGAAGAATGTATATTCTGCTTCTTTGCGATGGAATATTCTAAATATAAATTAGATCTATTTGATGTAGTGTGTCCTTTAATGACTCTCTGTCCTTGTTGATTTTTTGTCTAGAAGATTTGTGCATTGTTGACAGTTGTGTATAGATGTTCTACTATGACTGCATTGCTGTAGATCTTATCCTGAAAGTCCTCCAAGGTTTTCTTTATATATTTAGGTGCTTCTATATTGGGTGCATATATGTTTACAAGGGTTATAGACTCTTATTGGACTGAATCCTTAAAAGTTATGTAGTGACCATTTTGTCTATGATTAGGGCCTTTGTTTTAAAGTCCGTTTTGTCTGATATAAGTATTACTATGCCAGCTTTCCTTTCACCTCCATTTGCCTGCAATATTTCTTTCCATCCCTTCACTTTCAGCATGTGTAGATCTTTTGTTCTGAGGTGAGTCTCTTACAGATAGCATATATGTGCATTGCGTTTTTATTTTAAGATTTTATTTTTATTTATTTTTAGAGAGGGAATGGAGGGAGAGAGAGAGAGAGAAATATCAATGTGAGGTTGCTGGGGGTCATGGCCTGCAACCCAGGCATGTACCCTGACTGGGAATCAAGCCTGTGACACTTTGATTTGCAGCTTGCACCCAATCCACTGAGCTATGCCAGCCAGGGCTGAATTGCATTTTTTTATTCTTTAAACTACCCTATGTCTTTTGATTGAAACATTTAATCCATTTACATTTAAGGTTATTATTAGTAGGCACTTACTCATTCACATTGTTTCCAGTTGTACTTGTGTTCCTTTCTCTATTTCTTCTTCTTAAAGCAGTTCCTTTAGTCTCTTGCAAAGCTGGATTGGTGGATATATACCACTTTAGCTTCTTGTTTCTTTTTCTTTTTCTTTCTTTTTGGTCTGGGAAGCTTTTTATTTCACCCTCCATTTTAAATGAGAGACTTGCTAGCTAGAGTAGTCTTGGTTGCAGGTCCTTGCTTTTCGTTACTTAGAATATTTCATTCCAGTCCCTTTTGGCTTGCAGTGTTTCTTTGGAGAAATTGGCTGACAGCCTTATCAGAACTCCCTTGTGTTACTAGCTGTTTCCCTCTTGCTTCCTTTAAGATTCTCTCTTTGTTTTTAAACTTTGCCATTTTGTCATGATATATTTTGGTGTGGGCCTCTTGGGGTTCATCTTAATTGGGATTCTCTGTGCTTCATGAACCAGCATGACTCTCTCCTTAACCAAATTAGGGAAGTTTTCTATCATTATGTCCTCAAACAAGCTATCTATCCCTGTTCCCTTGACTCTCCTTCTAGTATCTTTATGATGTGAATATTGTTATGCTTCATGTTGTCCCAAAACTTTCTTAGACTATCCCCATTCTTTTTAAGTCTTTTTTTTTATTTTGTTGCTCTGACTGGCTGCTTTTTTCCCACCTTGTCTTCCACATCACTGCTTTGTGTAGCCTGCTTTTGATTCTTTTGATCTATTCTTCATTTCCAGCTTATTGTTATTTATAGCTTCTATGTCCTTTTTCATCCTAGTGTAGGTCCCATTAAGTTCCTTGAGCATCCTTATAAATATTACTTGGAATTCTATGTCTGATAATTTTCTTGACTCAATTTCATTTAGCTCTTTTTTGAGGGGGGATTCCTCCTTTTCTTTGCTTGGAGTTTGTTTCTTTTGTTTCCTCATTTCAGCTGTCTCTTTTCTTTTAATATATTTTACTGATTATGCTATTACAGTTGTCTCAATTTTGCCCTTTGCCCTGCTCCACAAAATTCCCCATTCCCTCCAGCAATTCACTCCCTTAGTTCATGTCCATGGGTCATGCATATAAGTATTTTCACTCCTCCATTTCCTATACTGTTCTTAACATCATCTTGTCTGTTTTGCACCTACCAATTTGTATTTATTCCATGTACCTTTTTCCCCACTCTTTTCCTGCCCCCTCCCAACTGGTAACTCTCCACATGATCTCAATATCTGATTCTGTTCCTGTTCTGGCTGTTTCCTTAGTTTTGTTTTGTTTTTTTAGATACAGTTGTTGATGGTTGTGAATTCATTGCCATTTTAATGTTCATAGTTTTGAGCTTCTTTATCTCATATACTTTTCTTTAATATTTCATGCAATAATGGCTTGGTGATAATGTACTTCAGTTTTACTTTGTCTGGGAAGCACTTTATCTGCCTTTTGATTCTAAATGATAACTGTGCCAAATACAATAATCTAGGTGTAGGTCCTTGCTTTTCATCACTTTGAGTACTTCTTGCCAGTCCCTTCTAGCCTGCAAATTACCTTTTAAAGAATCAGTTGAGGAGGAGGAGGGAGATGGCATAAGGATAGGAGGGAGCAGATTCCACTTCCCCTACACACGGGAGAAAATCCTAGCCGATCAATGGAGTAAAAGAGCAAACAGCCAATAGTACCTCAGCATACATGAAAATAAGAGACCAAAAATTGTAGTGGACACCGAAAAACCAGACGATAAGGAGAGTGCTTCAGGACAGTAAGGTCCCAGGGACTAGTTCAGGGACCAGGGTGGCTGCAGCCCCAGGCCTGGTGCACACAGGGTCTGCCGTAGAGTCCTTGGGAGACAACCAGGGCAACTGCTCCCTCCCTGGCCAAACAAGGTCTGAGAGCACTGGGAGAGACCTGGTTGCTTGAAGTCACAGAGAGTGGAATAAGGACTAAGTGGCAAACACACAGTGGCTGTGAGCACCCACAGAGTCTGTGGATGTTGGCAGAGTTGAGAGTAGTGCAGTAACAGGCCCTGACCTTGATAGTCACCAGTCTGGCTGGAGAATTGGGCTGTGGGAGAGGCCAGGTCACTGTATGGAGTGGCATGCTTGAGTAGGAGGGATTTATCAAAAATAAAAAGTGAAAAGACAGACACTGTTTGGGGAATTCTCCTGCAGCAATTGCTCTGGCCTCCCCACCACCCAGCAGGGCAGCGATCCCAAGGTTGCGTGGAAGGTTGTGCGGAAGACCCTGCATACCCCCATAGCACTGGGAAGGGTGAGGCAGCCTGGCCAAGTGCACCCTCACCCCAGCCCACAGCGTTAACCCCAGGGAAAGGCCTGGGTCCCACACCCAAGGCGCTGGGAAGAGGTGCCAGAATAGCTCTGGGGAGAGTGTGCAAGAGGCTGACTGAGTGCTGATCTGGAAGAAAGAAAAGCCATACCAATCACCCCTCTGCCTGCTGCAGCCAGCAAGACCAGAAAAACTGGTTTGGCCACTTTGAAACCAAGAGGCTTTTAAATTTAATTCTATTTTTATTTAAAAAATAATTTTTAATTTTTAATTTTTATTTTAACCTTTCAATTTCTTCTTCCTCTCTTTCCTTCTTTCTTGTTTTATTCCTTCTTTCTTTCTTTCTTTCCAATTTTATCTCTTTTTCCTCCTTTTTCTGCCTTTTTTTTAAAATACCTACAAGTAAGACAAAAAAAAAAACCCAAAAAACCAACAACCACCAGCCTGGAATTGTGAAAAGACTAGAGTTGGACCCAAAGAAGGGGCATCACAACAGCTGAGACAATGAGACAAATTTCATTTTCTTATTACAGAGAATCTGCTTTTCTTGGCTGGTTATATTGTATCATTTGACAGGTTTCCCCTGATCTCTCTTTCATAGTGTATTGGTAATTTAATGTCCTTCACTTCACTTGTGTCCCATTTGCATACTACTCAAGGTCCTATACTCCCTATTCTTGTTATCCAGATCACATAGATTCTGTCATATGATTGTTGCTCTAATATTATTGTAAATAATAGCTGTTCCATACAATTGTAAATATTTCACAACACCCCTCCTGGATCTTAGCCCACTTCACAGTTTCCTGAACTCTATTACAGTAGTGGTTAACTCCATTCTCTCACACACTACACCTGTTTACTATCCCTTACTCTCACCTTACCTCAGAATCTGACCTCTCACAACCTCACTGCTTTCTAGATCCAACTCACAATCCTTCCCTCCCCAACAAAGAGTCTTATCTTCTTTCCATCCTCTCTAAAAAGTTGCTAGCTGGGTGGAAGATCACAGTTAACACTATACATAACCAAAGGATCTCCTATCTCTTCTTTATAAGCTGCTACTGTAAATATCATAGAATACTCTCTTGTTGTCTTAAACCATTTTTCCTCCCCACTCCAACTGATCACAAAAAAGAGTAGGTGGAAGTGGTGAACACCAGGATACCCACTGGAAGAGGAAACCCAACAACAAAGGAACCACCAACAGATAACAACAGAAGGTGAAGGAGGGAGTGAAAACCACACAAACCTCAATCTAGGACCTATCTGGAAATACAACTAAAAAGTGGAGAAAATACCCAGTATGAACAACTGAACAAGAGCAAGTGAGAATCCTCAAAGTCTCGTACACACGGAAGAACCATCTTCAGCACAACCTTTCCTCACTATCACAACAAAATACAATCAAGAGGAACCCAAAAGATTGAGTCCCAATCAAGAGGAACCCAAAGAGGCCCACTTCAAGACACATCATAATTAAAATGGCAAAATACCAAGACAAAGAGAGAACCTTAAAAGCAGCAAGGGAGAAACAGGAAGTAACATACAAGGGAGCCCCAATAAGGCTAGCAGCTGACTTCTCAATGGAAATGCTCCAAGCCAGAAGAGAATGGCAAGAAATATTCCAAGTAGTGAGAGCCAGAGGCCTGCAACCAAGGCTACTTTACTCAGCAATCCTCTCAATAAAGATAGAAGGCCAAATAAGGAGCTTCCCAGACAAAAGAAGTCTAAAAGAATACACCTCCACCAAACCAGTTCTGCAAGAGATGCTAAAGGGACTGCTTTAAGGAAAGGAAGGAAAAAAAGAGAGAGAAGAACACAGGTACGAAAATGGCAATGAATATGTACCTATCAATAATAACCTTAAACGTAACTGGATTAAATGCTCCAATCAAAAGACATAGAATAGCTGAATAAGAAAGCATGACCCACACATATGCTGCCTACAAGAGACCCACCTCAGAACAAAAGACCTACACAGACTGAAAGTGAAGGGCTAGAACAAATATTCCAAGCAAATGGACAGGGAAAAAAAAGCCAGAGTGGCAATACTCATATCAGACAGAGTAGACTTCCAAAAAAGGTCCATAAAGAGAGACCCAGAAGGTCAGTACACAATATTCAAGGGAAGAATCCACCAAGAAGACATAAACATTGTAAATATATATGCACCCAACATAGATAGGAGCACCCAAATACATAAAGAAAATCTTAGAGGACTTCAAGAAAGATATTGACAGCAACACAATTATAGTGGGGGATTTTAACACCCCACTGTCAAAAATGGACAGATCTTCCAAACAAAATATCAACAAAGATATTGTGGCATTGAACAATGCCTTAGATGAAATGAACTTAACTGATATATATAGAGCCCTTCATCCCAAAGAAGCTAAACACACATTCTTTCAAATGCACATGGAACATTTTCAAAGATAGAGCACATGATAGGACACAAAACAAGCCTCAACAAATTCAAGAAAATTGAAATCATACCAAGCATTTTCTCTGACTACAAGGAACTGAAATTAGAAAACAACCCCAAGGGGAAAAAACAAAAACACACAAAATCATGGAGATTGAATAGCATGCTATTAAACAATGAATGGGTAAAGGATGAAATTAAGGAAGAAATCAAGAAGTTTCTGGAAACAAACAAAAATGAACTCACAATAACCCAAAACTTATGGAACAAAGCAACAGCAGTCCTGAGAGGGAAGTTCATAGCAATACAGGCCTACCTAAAAAAGATAGAAACATTTCAAACAAACAACCTAACCCTATACCTACAAGAACTTGAGGAACAACAACAAAGACAGCCCAGAGCAAGTAGAGGGAAGGAAATAATCAAGATCAGAGCAGAATTAAATGACATAGAGACTAAAAGCACAATTCTAAGGATCAATGAATCCAGGAGCTGGTTCTTTGAAAAGATAAACAAAATTGACAAGCCTTTAAGCAGGTTCATCAAGAAAAAAGGAGAGAGGACCCAAATAAACACAATCAGAAATGAAAGAGGAGAGATTACAACTGACACCACAGAAATACAAAGGACTGTAAGAAATTATTATGAAGAACTGTATGCCAAGAAATTTGAAAACCTAGGTGAAATGGACAAATTTCTTGAAAAATATAAGCTTCCAAAACTCAATGAAGAACAAGGAGAAAGCCTGAACAGACCTACAACAGCTGATGAAATCCAAGCAGTAATCAAAAAACTCCCAGCACACAAAAGCCCTGGACCGGATGGTTTCACAGGAGAATTCTACAAAACATTTAAGGAAGAGCTAACCCCCATCCTTCACAGACTATTCCAAAATCCCAAGAAGACAGAAAACTCCCAAACTATTTTTATAAAACCAGCATCATCCTAATCCCACAACCAAATAAAGACACAACAAAGAAAACTACAGGCCAAAATCGCTAATGAACATAGCCACTAAAATCCTCAAAAAAATATTGGCAAACTGCATTTAACAATACATTAAAAAGATCATACACCATGATCAAGTGGGACTCATCCCAGGGATGCAAGGTTAGTACAATATTTGCAAATCAATAAACATGATACATCATGTAAACAAAAGGAAAGACAAAAGCCACATGATCATATCAATAGATGCAGAAAAAGCATTTGATAAGGTACAGCACCCTTTTATGGTAAAAACACTCAGCAACGTGGGAATAGAGGGAGCATTCCTTAACATAATAAAGGCCATATACAAGACACCTACAGCCTAAATCATACTCAATGAGCAAAAACTAAAACCTTTCTCACTAAGATCAGGAACAAGACAAGGATGTCTGCATTCACCACCTTTATTCAGCATAGTATTGGGTGTCCTAGCCACATCAATCAAACAAGAAGAAATAAAAAGGCATCCAAATTGGAAAGGAGGAAGAAAAACTGTCATTGTTTGTAGAAGACAAGATAGTGTACATAAAAAACCCTGCAGACTCCACCAAAAAAAATACTTGATCTAATAAGTGAATTTGGCAAAACAGCAGGATACAAAGTCAATATTCAAAAATTGAAGGCATTTTGGTGCACTAGCAATGAAATACCAGAAACAGAAATCAGGGAAAAAATCCCATTTGCTATAGCAACAAGAAAAATAAAATACCTTAGAATAAAGCTAACCAAGGAGGTAAAAGGCCTGTACTCAGAAAACTCCAGAACACTGAAAGAAGAAATCAAGGAAGGCACAAATAAATGGAAGCATGTACCATGCTCATGGATTGGAAGAATTAACATAATCAAAATGTCTATACTACCTAAAGCAATTTATAGATTCAATGCAATCCCTATTAAAATACCAAAGACATATTTCACAGATATAGAACAAACACTACAAAAATTTATATGGAACCATTAACGACCCTGAATAGCTGCAGCAATTTGAGAAAGAAGAACAAAGTAGGTGGGATCACCATACCTGACATCAAACTATTTATATTGCAAGACCACAGTAATCAAAACAGTCTGGTACTGGCATAAGAATGGACACATAGATCAATGGAACATAATAGAGAGCCCAGAAATAAACCCAAGTCTCTATGGTCAATTAATATTCAACAAAGGGGGCAGCAGCATAAAATGGAATAAAAATAGCCTCTTCAACAAATAGTGTTAGGAGATCTAGACAGCTACATGTAAAAAAATGGAATTTAACCACCAACTTACACCATATGAAAAAGTAAACTCAAGATAGATAAAAGACTTAAACATAAGTTGTGATACCATAAAAGTCCTAGAGGAGAACATAAGCCGGAAAATCTCAGATATTCCATGCAGCAATATTTACACTGATACATCCCCAGAGCAAGGAACATAAAGGAAAAAATAAACAAATGGAAATTCATCAAAATTAAAAGCTTCTGCATGGCTGAAGAAAACATTACCAAAATAAAAAGGGAACCAACCATATGGGAAAATATATTTGCCAGTGAAATCTTGGACAAGGGTTTGATCTCCAAAATATATAAAGAACTCACATGACTCCACACCAGGAAGATAAACAATCCAATTAAAAAATGGACAAAGGACCTGAACAGACACTTATCCAAGGAGGATATACAAAGGGCACAGAGACATATGAAAGGATGCTCAGCATTACTAGCCATCAGAGAGATGCAAATTAAAGTCACAATGAGATACCACTTCACACTAGTCAAAATGGCCATCGTAAACAAATCAACAAACAATTAGTGCTGGTGGGATTGTGGAGAAAAGGGAACTAATAAGCCTCTTCAACAACTGGTGTTCAGAGATCTGGACAGCTACATGTAAAAAAATGAAACTCAACCACCAACTTACACCATATGCAAAAATAAACTCAAGATGGATAAAAGACTTAAACATAAGTTGTGAGTACTTGGGTGTACTCTTGGTGGGAATGTAAACTAGTGTAGCCTCTGTGGAAAACTGGAATTTCCTCAAGACACTGAAAATTAGAATTGCCTTTTGACCCAACAATTCCACTACTGTGTTTATACGCTAAGAATCCTGAAACACTGATTCAAAAGAACCTATGCACCCCAATGTTCATAACAGCACAATTTACAATAGCTAAGTGCTGGAAGCAGCCTAGGTATCCATCACTAAATGAATGGATCAATAAACTATGGTACATTTACACAATGGAATACCATGCATCAGAAAGAATGAAGGAGTCCTGCCCTTTGAGACAGCATGGATGAAACTGGAAAGTACTATGCTAAGTGAAGTAAGCCAGGCAGTGAAAGACAAATACCATATGATCTCACCTATAAGTGGTACATAACTAACAAAACAAACTGGCAAGCAAAATATAGCCAGAGACATTGAAACTGATGACAAACTGACAGTAACCAGAGGGGAGGGGAGAGGGAAATAACGTGGGAAAGAAGAGAAAGTGATGTCAATTAACATGAATGAGGGACCTAGGATGGAGCCAAGATGGGGTGGGATGAGGGTGGGTGGTGGGCATGGGTAGAGTGGGGGAAAGTGGTGGTGGGAAAATGGAGACAACTGTATTTGAACATCAAAAAAAGAAGTAAATAAAAAAGAGTTAAGAGGGAAAAAAATAGTGAATTTGTCTCCAGTGGGGCCTCATCTCTGCCTGGCAGAGACAAACCCCACAGCCTTTCACTGTTGAGTAATACATGGTCTGCCGATCCTGGCACTGGCACTCTGTGCTTGGTTCCTCTTCTTTCAAGAGGAAGCTCCCTCAGTCCTGCCACCTCTGCCCGCTGCCCTTGTGAATGGGCCAGCCCCTTCAAGGACTTCATCCTTCCTACTGGTTGTGCTGGGTTTTTTACTTGTCCTTAGTTAAAAGTCTCTTTTTTGAGTAGTCTTTGGTTTATTTCTGGTGTCTAGTCCTCTCTGGTTTTATTTCCAGTTTGATTCTGAGAGGAGGTGTGCTGTGTATCCTCCTACTCCCCCACCACCGTGTACCCCAAGGTATTAAAAAAACTCCATTGTTTTTACCTTTATTATTGAGTTTCAAGACTTCTTTATAGGTCATGATACAAGCCCTTCATCAGGTATATGTGTTGTGAATATTTTTCTCAGTCTGTAATTTGCTTATATATTTTTTGATAGTACTTTCTGATGAATAGAAGTTTTTAAATTTTTATGAAATCTCTTGTATGGTTTTTGGATCCTCCATAAGAAATCTTTGCTTACCCAAAGGTCACAAAGATATTTTCTTAACAGTTTTAATAGTTTCATTATTTTAGGCTCATGATCCATCTTAATTGGTTTTAGTGTCTAGTGTAAAGTAGGCATTGACGTCCTTTATTTTCTAGATGGGTATTCATTGTTCCATCATCATTTCTTGAGAATATTTTCCTTTGCCCATTGAATTCCTTTTTATCAGAAATCACTTGACTGATTAAGAATAGAGTTACCATATGTCCCAGTAATGCCTTTTCTGGGTATCTACTCAAAAAACTCAAAAACATTTATTTGCAAAGATATGTGCACCCCTATGTTCACTGCAACTTTATTCATGGTGGCCAAGACATAGAAACAATCTTTGACAGAGAATTGGATAAAAACAGGCATCTCTCTCTCTCTCTCTCCACCCCCCCATCCCACCTCTTCCTCTGGTGTCTGAAGATATCTTTACTTTGCCTTCATATGTAGAAGTGTATTTTTTTATATTAATTGTTGTTCAAGTACAGTTTTCTGCCTCTTAACCCCATCTCAGCCCACCCCCACCCTCCCTACCTCCATCCCATTGCCACCCCCACCTTGTTATTGTCCATGTGTCCTTTATACTTGTTCCTGAAAACCCTTCCCCTTTTCCCATGAAATTCCCTCCACTCTCCCCTCTGGTTATTGTCAGCCTGTTCTCAATTTCAGTGTCTTTGGTTATATTTTGCCTGTTTGTTTGTTTTGTTGATTAGGTTCCTGTTAAAGGTGAGATAATATGGTATTTGTCTTTCTCCACCTGGCTTATTTTGCTTAGCATAATGCTTTCCAGTTCTATCTATGCTGTCACAAAGGGTAGGAGCTCCTTTCTTTCTGCTGCATAGAATCGAAGAGTATTTTTGCTGGAGATAGAACTATGTGTTTGCAGGTTTCTTGTCTCAGCAGTTTAAAAGTGCCATTTAGTTTCCTTCTAGTTTCCATAGTTTTGATATTACTTTGAAAAAAATGTGTCCTGATTCTCTGGTTGTTCTTAAGGTTTACTACTTAGTTTTGATTAGTAGCTACTTAGCTATTTGACTAGTAGGTGCTTCTCTGGTTTTCTTTGTATTTATTCTGCTTGGGTTTCACTGAACATCTTGAATCTGTACATTGATATATTTCATAATTTTTGGAAAGTTCTTGGTCATTCTCTCTTCCAATTCTACTTTTTTTGTCATTCTCTCCTCCCTTGTGGGATTCCAGTTGCACACAAAACTGAACTTTGGATTCTTGTACTCAGTTCTCTTGAACTCAGTTCTTTTCATTTTTTTCTCTGCAGGGTTCAGTTTGGATAAATGTATTCACCTTTGAGTTTACTAATCCTGTCTGTCACTATTAAATCTATCCAATAAATTTATAATTTCAGGTATTGCATTTTGCAGTTCCAGAAATCCATTTGATAATTTCATAGATTACAATCCTCAGTTGAAGTTCTTTTTAACCATTTTGTTATATTTTCCAGTTTTCACTTTAATATATTTGTAATAGTTATTTAAAATGCCCCTTTTTGTTAATTGCAATATCTGGGTCACCTGTGGGGTCTTCTTCTATTATCCTTTTTTTTCTCCTAAAAATGTGTGACATTTTTTTTGCCTCTTCACATGTATTTTATAATTCTGTGTTGTACAGTACAGATTGTATATAAATGGCCTGAGACTGAAGATGATTATATTTTTCCCCAGAGAGATTTTATCCTTTCTTTGTTAGGCAGATAAGGGGTCAATCACGGCAATATAATTAGAAAACGAACTGGATGGAGTTGGGTTGTTAGACTCAGTCTCCCCCGGTTTGATTTAGACCTAGTCGAATCTCTACCTCCTTAGCCATAAGACAGTGTGGGAAATTTATGTATACCTTTCAGAGGTTTGCACTTAGATCCTAAACTTTCCAATGAACATAGCTTCAAATGTGCAGATATCACAAGGAGACCAGCTGTGTATTTGACACAAACCCCTCTTCTTCTAGCAGATTTTTTTCTCCTAAACACTGTGAGACTGTGGGAAATTTCACTTTGTTATTCTGCATCCTCCCTACCCTACTCCTAGCCTTCTTTGCCACTTAAGCAGAAAACCAGCCATGCTTCATAGGCTCTTTTCAATAGAAGTTTCCACATCTTTAATTATAGGAAATAACTAGACATTGTATCTTAAAATGTTTTATCTTCTGTTTCTTGTTTGGAGGCTCTGGCTAAATAGATATAGGCACTTCTATTTTTTGTCATCCATATCTCTCATCTTTTCTTTATAGTGTCCATATCTACAGCCTTCTTGATATTATTTATGTTGCTTTTTGTTCTTACCAATTTTCCAACTCTCTCTTCTGTTCTTTGGCTGAATACATTCTGCTCTTTACCCCATCTACTGAGTTGTTTCAATGATCAGTGACGATGCTTGTCATTCTTAACATTTATGGATATTTTCTGTATTGCTCTTCTTGCTTCATATTTACAGTATCCTTCCTATGTCTTGACACTATGTATTATTCTTATTGTAAATCTTCTGCCCAGTCTATTCATTTTACTTCTTCTGCATAGTCATTCATTTGGCAGTTGTCCTTGACTCTGTGCTCATGTTCCCTTACAAATGTCAGTTCTCTTGGCCAACAGTGTGCACTTTGGGAGGAGGAGTGAGATTAAAGACAAGATTCCAGCTTTGTCTACTTTTGGTAATGTTAGGAAGACAGTGTCTTGTGGTGTAGAGCCTCTGAGCACGTGTTGTCTGTTTGTAACTGTCCACAGATAAACCAGAGAGCTCTGCCTTCCAGAGGACACCTCTGAGCTTTGCCCAAGTCATTCCTCTTTTCTAAGCACTGCCTTGCTCTTTGTGGTCACTTACCCCAGCCAAGGTGTGGAAGGGAAGAGAGACTGCTCAGTGGCTGCCTGCCAGCCTTTGTTTGGTGAACCTATTTCACACTTAGCAGCTCCAGAAGGGCCTTTAGGTTACCTTCCCATTTCTAGCTGCTGTTGTGCTATATTCTGCCCACAGAGGTGATAGGACGGGCTACTATATAACTGGAGGATTGTGGAGGAGGGAAAACTCCACAGATGAGATGAGACTCTTCCCCCAGGCTCTCATTCACTCTTGATATCCAACTCTCTCCATCTTAACGCTGCAGTATTCATCTATACTGGGAACTGCCTGGCTTCTGGTTTCTTCAGAGATTAGGTTCTGGGATATATCACCCCTCTCTCATGTATACAGTGTCTCCAAGGTTGAGTTTAGGGGAGGGTGTCTGTAGTCCACTCAATTTAGCATTAAGATAGGAATCAAACACCCCCATCTACTTTCCATCTTGAGAAATTCCCCAATATTTCTGGTCTGCTAATGGTTCTTCATCTTATTTTTTTATCTTCACCCTAGGACAATTGTTTAAATTGATTTTAGAAAGAGGAAGAGAAGGGGGAGGGAGAGAAAAGGAAAGAAAGAGAAAAAGGAAGAAAGGAAGGAAGGAAGGAAGGGAGGGAGGGAGGGAGGGAGGGAGGGAGGGAGGGAGGGAAAGAAAGAAAGAAAGAAAGAAAGAAAGAAAGAAAGAAAGAAAGAAAGAAAGAAAGAAAGAAAGAGTAACACTGATATGAGAGACATCTATCAGTTGCCTCCCATACCTGCCCCAAATGGAAATCAAACCTGCAACCTAGGTATGTGCCCTGACTGGAAATTGAATTCACAACCCTTTGGTGTATGGGATGACACTCCAGCCAAATGAGCCAGCTGGCCAGGGACTTCATCTTATTTTTAAACTTCTGTTATGCATTGATTATTTTAAAAGTTATTTATATCCTGTCATTTCAAATGTAAGACTTTATTCTAAAAGCCTTCTTTCTCTCCTGAAGGATCTCATACTTAGTAAAAAGCTGGGTTCTCATCCTCTTTTACCCCAGTTTTTTCCATCTGTAAAACTGGAGTTACTGGACGAGATCATAATTGAGGGCCTTTCTACCTCCCCTGGGATATCACACCGAGGATCAAACCCAACTATGTTTGCCTCATTTTCTTCTTTACATTTCATATCAGTTCAGAAATGTGGGTGATGGCACTATATTCTTCCTGATTTCACTCTGGTTGTGAGCAGTCAGAGAGCAAAATATAGAGCTGAGAAGTGAAGACTGTTTCCTCTTAGGAAAAAAATAGCATAAATTACCTACAAAAACAATTACTATAATAAGCAGCTGAGTTAGGTGAATACAGGACTATCCTGAGAAACATAAACCTGGTGGCAAGAGTGAGAATATGGAGTGGGGATAATTTAAGGATTTCTTAGTATTCTCAAAGCAAAAGCAGAATTTCAAATTACTTTGAGCTTGACCTTTGGCCTCTCAAAGGCCTGAGGTTGCTAATGACTAATGTGAAATTATAACTCTTTAAGAGCTAGTGTATCTCTGTGTGGCCTATGATGCCATAAAACAGTAATAAACTGAATGGCCTCCAAGAATTTTGCCCATATTATTTTAATGATGTCTTTTTGCAGAGGCAGAAACCATAATGCTTCTGGGACGAGATCAAATCCATTCTAAGAAGGGTTGAGGGGAGTTGAAAGGAGCATGGGATGCTCACTCTCCCCTAAATATATCCTTGAACTTGTATTTTGATTGTTCAACCTGTGACCCCAGGCCGTAAAGACCCGAGCCTGACAACTCTCACCCTGAGAGGGCTGGGGTAATGTGTGGGGCCTTTGAGGTTCAAGAATGAGGCATAGGCAGGTCTCGCTTCCCGCTGTCCGTGATTTTAGGCATCATAAAGCCATAAACTATTGGGCAAAGACCTCAGCTCAACACTCATGTACAGATGGAGAAACTGAGGCTGAGAGAAGCCAGAGAACACCTACTACGAGTCAGAGTGAGTCAGTAGCTGACCTAGGACTACAACCCAAGGCCTCTTACTTCTATGCAAGAGTATAATTCCTGTACCCAGGTGCTTAGTAGGTCCCTAGAGCTCCTGAGCCCCCTCCCCCACATTGAGGTTGAGGGAGAGCCTGGGTCAGGCATAGAGTAAGGGCTAACTAAAGATGTATTACAATGGTGGGTGCTGCGGTATGCTGTCGGGACCCCTCTTCGTGACTGAAGGACTTACTCCCCCAGCTGCTAGGAGCACTACAGGAAGAATCCTCTCATCTTTAAGTCTTCATTGGGAATTGCTTCTGCTAAAGAAAGTAAACTAGATAATGTCATTCCCCCTTCTCAGGAGATACACATGCAATGACGGATTAGAACTTGGCTATAAAAGGCCAATCCTGGCCCCAACACAGAACAATTCTAAAGAGGTCATCCTAACTTCAGAGACCCCTGTGGGATTAGCCAGGTCCTTTGTTGAGACTGTATTGTGGCCCAGCTTCTCCCTCTGCACAGTCCTATTTCCTTCCTTTTTTTCTCCTGGCATTAAGCCTAAGAGCATCCCTAATAAACTTTCTGCATGCTAGAAAGTCCATCTCAGAATCTGCTTTCCCAGAACCAATCCTGACACGCTAGGTTGAATTACAGTCATGAGGAAACCTAGGGAAGAAGCTGGGGTCAGGTGGGTTCAACCGTGGAGGGAGAGCAGGTGAAGAGAGATGGGCCATTAGATAGAGTATAGACTCTAGACCTGGACGCCAAGATTCCCTCCTCCCCACAGCAGCTCCCTGCCCTATTGTGATCTTGCTTGCAACCCCAAAGCAGAACGGGGTGAGGGTGTGTCATCGTTGCTGTTCCAAGCTGTGAACTTTACTACTACTTACAACCATGCTATGTGTTCCAGTGAATTGATCTCTCCTATTCCTCAGAGACACTATCCAAATCTTCTCCCTTTTCTTAGACTCTGCCCACTCTCATTTCCCTTGCTCTCAGAAGATTATCTTGCCTTTCACTTTTACTTTACAGGAAAAAATTAAAATTAAGCCTTCTCTTGGGCCTCCATTTGTTTTCCATCTCATCCCCATTACCCCATCATCACCTCCTTCTCTCCAGCCTAAGGAAGATGTGGCTCTCCCCAAGTAGGCCCTGAATCCTGTCTCTTTCTGCCTCCTCAGAAAGGCAGTTCTGTGGTAAGTTCTCCCTCAGGGGACTTACCTTATTCCTCTGTATTTCATCCTTCCCTTGGGCACATAAACATGCTCAGATCTTTCAGATCTTGAAAAACACACTGCAACCATAGTTATCCCTTGCTTTTCAACTACTGGTCCTTCCATTCAACAAACTGTAACTGAACAACTACTGTGCCAGGCACTATTCTAGGTGCAGGAGTACAGCAGTAAACAAAAGAAAGCCCTGACTCTCATAGAACTTATGTTCTATGGAGGGAGATAGAAAACAAATATATAAACAATGAATACATAATATTGACAGAAGGCAAATAAGTGCTGAGTGGAAAAAATCAGAGTAAAGGAGTTGGGGATGACTGACAATGAGGGTATAAGTGGGTATCACTTTATATGGGGTAGTTAGGGAAGGCCTCCTTGGTGAGGTAAAATTTGAACAGAAACCTAGAGAAAGTAAGGGAATGAGCTATTGGGGAAAAGAATGTCCCCGTCAGGAGGAATAGCAAGTATAAAGATCCTGAGAAAAATGGGGCTGGTATATTCAAGGAACAACCACACAGGACATAGAATAAAGAAAGAGAGACTGTGGCAGGAGATGAGACTGAAAGAATAGCAAGGGGCCAGGCCATGTAGGGCTCTACAGGCCAGTTTAAAGCCTCAGCTTTGGCAGGAGCCTGCAGAACTGAGTCATCTGTCATGAGTCATCTGTCATGCTGCTCTTCTGCCCCGGCTGCGGGAGTGGGTTTATCATGGAGAAGGGACAGTGCTGCCACCCTTTCACCTGCAACACAGCCCCTACCTGTACAACATCACCCTCAGGTTGACAAATCTGAAGTATCCAAAGCTGAAAGAAGTGGATGATGTGCTTAGTAGAGTAGCTGCCTGGAAGAATGTTGCCTCTGCTGCAGAGCCTTGTCCGAGATGTGAATATCCTCACTCCTATTTCATGCAGCGTCAGACCCACTCTGCCAACGACCACCTTCTACAAGTGCTGCAATGCTCAGTGTGAACACCACGGGAGGAACTAGAGCCAGGCTGGCCCAGCTGCGTCACTGTCTGTTTACCTTCTTCCTCAGAGTAAATTCCCTGCTAGAAGCAAGCACTTCATGTCCTGAGGGTCTTTTTAGTTGGGGTGGAAAACTAACCTTTTTAAAGGTTGTTGGCTAGTGTATCAGGAAATGGATGGCCCACCTGCCAATCAGTGGATGTACTCATTAATGTCCAGGGAGATTTTGTGTGTGGGATTATTCACAACTAAGTAAACTCTGTTCAAGGTTCTGTTCATTCATCTTTTACATTTATAGAGCAATTGACATTCTTTTTACCATCCACCAACATTCTTAAATATTTACAGTGTTTGCACAACTAATAAAGTAAAACATTAATTTAGTGCATTGGTTGTTCCTAAATATTTAACTGTTAATTGCAAACTTAGTTAATCAAAATTTATTCTGAATATTTAACTAAAATGAAAAGTTTAATATTGCCTTCTTAGTGTTTTATATGCCTTAAGAAGTAGATGTCAAATCATAAATCATAATTCTGAAATTAACTATACTTAGGACTAAACTGTTTACAAAATTGCTAATAATGTAGATTTAAATGTATTCTTTCTATTCTTTCTTCTTAGGATTATAATAAATTTATTAGGCACTCAAAAAATAAAAAAGATGCAGATTTGCCCTGGCCAGGTGGCTCAGTTGGTTGGAACATCATCCCGTACACCAAAAGGTTGCAGGTTTGATTCCCGGTCAGGGTACATACATACTTTGCAGGTTCAGTCCTGAGTCAGGGTGCATATGGGAAGCAACCAGTCAATGTTTCTCTCTCTTTCTCTCTCTCCTCTTCTTCTGTCTCTCTAAAAATCAATAAACATAACCTAAGGTGAGGATTTAAAACAATAAAGACTCAGCTTTTACCCTGAAGAAATCTGAGTGAGAGAATGATAACTTGCCTTTGGTTAGAAGGATCATTCTAGCCTCTGTGTAGAAAGTGAACTATAGAGAGAAAAGATGGAGGCAAAGAGACCAATCAGGATGATACATGGGTCACCGGCCAGCAGTGATCACGGAATGCTGAGGATGGCTCATCGAAACTCGAGAAAAAACATACACAGAGACAACCAGGTCCTGTGGGGGAATAGGAACAGCAGGGCCACTCCTCACGTGGGGAGCACTTGGCCACCCTGTCTCCTGGAGGCGCTATGGCCACCCTCCCTAGTGGGGAGAGGGCCCTGTTCCCCCTCTGGAGAGGCTTTTTATTGGTTTTGTTTTGAATAAGAATTCAGGTAAAAGCTCATTACTCATTGCTAGAAAGTAAGGATCAAACAACAGATAACAAGGAAGTCTGAGGGCCTATTTTGAGTCAGGGTCAAAGAGCTGTAAGACTTTTAAGGAACAAATTAACTTCCTCCTTGGACCCTTCTCATTCAACTGAGAGCATTCCAAACAAAGAAGGTTTCACAGGGTTTTACATATTCTTTCTTAGGCCTGATCACCCAGGGAACCGCCCTTTTCAGCACAGAGCTGCACCACCCTGCCATTGTTTCAGGCTTAGGTGGAGCAAGGGAACTAAGGCAACCAAGAGATAAGGAGATTTTCTCCCAGATGATGAGGACTCCGGCTATATCAAAGCCGAGGAGCGAGAGTCCATCACCCTCTTTTGCTGTAGCCCCCAAAGTCCTTCTTTGGGGGGCCTCCCACGTGATTGTGCCTGTGTTAGGTCGTTCCCCCCTTGGGGAATCTTATCCGTCTTTGGCTAACCGACCAAACTTTGGGGTTCAGTTATGAATGAAGCAGCAGGAGCAGCACTCCTGCCAGAGAGATAAGCTTTTTGTCTCCTTGCTGGCTTATGGTCCCAAGGGCGTTCCCTTAGCCTTAGCCTAGGTGGGGGTTACAGCTTCTGATACCAGGCAGGGCAGTTCCCAACATCAGGAGGCTATACAATGCAGGCAAATCATGGGAATGGCTTGGACCAGGGTGGTAGCAGTGGAGTTGGAGAGAGGTCATCAAGCTCTGAATATATTTTGAAGATAGAGCCAGTAGGGTTGGTGATATGGGGTTTGCAAGAAAAATATTAAGGAGAAGTACAAGGTTTTAAGCCTGGTCTACTGGAAGAAGGGAGTTGCCATAACCTGAAATCAGGAAAGCTATAGGACTAATGGTTCACTTTAGTTTTATATCATTCTGTTTCTTTGATGGTGGGTAGGGGTGTTACAGAACAGAGAAGGGGGGCCTGGGGCAATATACTATTATTGAAAGAAGGCCCCGGGTCCGTTATGTCCACCGCCCTAGGAAAGACATCTCTCAATGCCAGAGATTCGTGAAAAGGAAAGGAAATGTTTATTTAATGCTATACAAACTTCAAGTAGTGACCTAATGTCTTTATCAAAAATCCTAAAGTCCCTAAAAACTCCCACAAACAGACACAGTCCTTCCTTCCTTCCCCCTTTGCCCAATCCAGAGTACTGTATCTCAGGAAAGGAAATAGAAGTCCATGGCTCAGGCAGTCCTCTGGTTCTTCCCAGTTAATACTCCATCTCGACTGGGAGACCTCCCTGGGTTCCCAGCACCCTCAGCTGAGTCGCCGGGATCTCTGCTAAAACCAGGTGGTGGTTCCCCTTCTAAAGCTGCGGGGGGTCCCCGCTCTGTCCAGGCCTCGTGGTTCTCCCTCTCAGGGCTGCGGGAGTCTCCACTCTGTCAAGGCTGCGTGGTTCTCTCTCCTAAAGCAGCACGGTTCTCCCCCTCTCAGGGCTGTGCATGGCTCTCCTTCTCAGGGCTGCGTATGGCTCTCCTTCCTAAAGCAGCATGGTTCTCCTTCCTAAAGCAGCATGGTTCTCCCCCCTCTCAATGGCTGCCAAGTCTGGGTTTTTAAATCCCCACGGCCAATCTTCCTCTGCAGCCTCATTTCCGACTCCTCCCACACTCGGCTTCACATGCCAGAACTCGTATCCTTCCAGCTTTACTGGGCTGCCATCATGAGTCTGGGCAGGTGTGGCCCCATGTCCTGGAGCCAATCTTCTCCGAGCTCCCACGCAGGCGCTGTAGCTTGGGGGACCTGCCCCCAGTCACATCTTGGTGGAGAAGTTACTTCCATTCCCCTGGCTCAGGGCATGGCCACAGCTTTTTAACATATCTAAGCGACCAGCCAAAGGCTATAGATATGTTAAATGACCACACCAGAGGGTAGCTGCAAGGCTGTTGCTATGCAAAACAGCTCTCAATGGCCCTGCTCCATTTGTCCCTTCCCCCAACCCACACCGTGGGTGGGGGGATGGAGACATCTTAAAATCTCCTGGACACCTTAAGTTCTGGACCCCATTTCAAATGCCCATTTGGGGTCCCCTCTCTTGGTTGCACCCTGTAACAGGGGTAGAATGGAAATTATAAGTTTGGAGACAAATGGAGATATTGAGTAGGCAGTTGGAAATACAGAATTCAAGGACAGTCCAAGATGGAGATTTGAATTAGAGAGTTGTTAGCACATAGTATTTAAATAGATGAGATGGCCAAGAAAGTGGATGTAGACCCAGAAGAAAAGATTTCTGAGTATTAAGTCTTAGGGCTCCCCAACATGAAGAGCCTAGGAAGGAGAGAAGGACCCAGTTTAGGAGACTAGAAGGAGCAATCAGTGAGTAAGGTGAGAAGAAAAGCAAGACAGGGAAGTTCTAGGAGCAGAAAGTGTTTCCATAAAGAGATTGAGTAAATCAGGGGAGATAGTGAAAAGAGTATGATGTAGGAGCGAGGCAGAATGGCTGGAGTGATACCTTTGAGTAGGTAAGTGTGCACAAGAGGATGGCCAGCCTCAACAGGAGTACCTATCCTTAATGTACAGCACCAGGGCCAGGCAGAGTATGTGGGCCTAGATGCTCTATCTCTCCTCCCAGCTCCGATCTTCTCAAGGGTGGCTTTCCCTTTCAGCCTCCATCATCTGTCTCCTTTCCTAGTTTCCAACTGGAACACTGGCATTGAGGAGCATCATTGTAGACCTAGGATGGAGTGAGGATAGAAGCCCTCTTAAGGTGAATTTCCTCCACCAGGAAGGGGCAAAGGGTAGCAAGTGCCTATGTCAAACATGGCAGGGAGAACTCGAAAAGGAGAAGGGGAGAAATGTCTGTTCAGGTCCTCTGCCCATTTTTTAATTGAATCATTTGTTGTTTTTTTAGGTTAAGTTGTATGAGCTTCTGATATATATTGAATATTAACCTCTTATTGTATGTATCACTGAGAAATATCTTTTCCCATTCAGTAGGTTGTTAATGGTTTTCTTAGATGTGTAAAACCTTTTTAGCATGATGTAGTTCCATTTGTTTATTTTTTTCTTTTGTTTCCCTTGCCTGAGAGAGACATATCCAAAAAGATATTGCTAAGAGCAATGTCATAGAATTTACTGCTTGTTTCCTTCAAGGAGTTTTATGGTTTCAGGTCTTACATTTAAGTCTTTAAACTGTTTTGAGATTACTGTTGTATATGGTGTAAAAAATTGGTCCAGTTTCCCTCTTTTGCATGTATCCATCCATTTTTCCCAACACCATTTATCGAAGAAACTGACTTTACCCCATTGTGTATTCTTGCCTCCTTGTTATAGATTAACTGACCATTATTACTCAGCCATAAAAAAGAATGAAATCTTACCATTTGTGACTACATGGATGGACCTAGAGAGTATTGTGCTAAGTGAATCAAGTCAGACAAAGACAAATACCATATGACTTAACTTATATGTGGAATCTAGAGAAGAAAATAAATGAACAAACAAAACAGAAACAAACTCGTAGATACAGAAAACAAATTGATGGCAGCCAGATGGTAGGAGTGTTGGGGAGATGGTTGAAAAAAGTGAAGGAATTAAGAAGTACAAATTGCCAGTTATAAAAATGGTTACAGGATGGAAAGTACCGCATAGGGAATTTAGTCAATAACATTATAATAACTATGTATGGTGTCAGATATGTACTAGACTTGTTGGGATGATTACTTTGTAAGTAAGATAAATGCCTAATCACTATGCTGTACACTAGAAGTTAATATAATGTTGTCTGTCAACCATAATTTGTAAAAAATTTTAATGAAAAAAAAAAAGAACAGGGAATTTGGAGGTCACCTGTTAGTCCCTTCCTGGCTGTGCAGGTTTCCTGTCCATGATGTAGCCTACTTCACTAGTCCTGCCTGCGACAGGGCAGAATGGGAAGCCCTTCCAGTGCTCTCAGTGAGAAAGAGCTGGTGGCTCAGCTGGTTACGGAGGAGATTGAGGATGATGCTTGGAGGAAGAGGAGGCAGAGGCCCAGAACAGCTGACCTACTTCTCCTAGCCACTTGGCCACTACTTGGCAAGCTGGGATGTCCTGGTTTCTAGCCTACTGTACTGTCTGTATCCCACTTCCACCAGCCAGGGTTAAGGCATTCACTCCAGAGTTCAAGTGTTCAAGGTCAAGTTTTCTCATCACAGAGGATGGGGTAGAGGGTGGGGGTAGGTGGGGGAGTGAGCATGGGTAGCCTGGAGGACAATGAGCCAGGTTTCCCCCTTGAGGGAGCTCTCAAGATACCTGGGGAGATATGCCAGGGGTCGAGTAGAGAACAATGGGCAGTGAGTGTCAAAACAGACAGGATTGAAGCTGGCACCTGTGTCATAAGCCTTGGGGAAGTAAGTGGACTGTCCAGTTTCAGAGGAGTACATCTGATAGACTCCTTTTCCCTGAAGTGAGAGGAACCAGACTGTGTGAATATTTACAGAGGGGTGGAGGGTGGTGGAGAGGGATCACGTTTTGACAATAGTGTTGTCCCCAACAGGATGAAGGGCTGATTGGGGAATTTCTAGGGTGAGGGGAGAAACTTGGTGGCTGGGGTCATTCTTCAAAGGTGGACACATATTTCCCTGAGCAGATGAAGTCATTGCTGCTGCTGAAGTCCCTGCCTGGAAACCCAAGTGTTTCCTTGCAGAGTCTGGCTGTATAGATCTCTTTAGAAGTTATGTTTGTGATGATCTCATCATGGGAAATCAGGAAAGAAGAGGTGCTGAATCTGTTACTGTGCTGAAAGACCATCTTTAAGAAAACAAATGCAAGATTGTATTCATTAGCAACTACTAGCTCTCAAAGTGGAAAAAGCCAATAAGAGATAACAGCCCACAGCTGAGTAGTAACAGTGCGTGAAGTGGGCCGGTAGGTAGGGAGCCCCACTTCTGGTGGCAGAAACAGGGCAGAGGGACATGGTTAGAATATTGAGCCTTGGTCACTGCCTGAGGACGCTGCAGCTCACACAGCCTGCTGATCTCAACCGGGCTTTTCTCCAGGAGCACTGACCCAAGTGGAGACCTAGCAGTAGCCAAGATATGGTCCAAGAGGAGCTACTTCCATCACATACTACATTTTTCCAGAAGAGAGGGACAGTGGGCTGAGAGAAGCCAGGGAAGGAAAGGGGGCTAGCAATGGCCATTGGTGGTCCTGCCTCAGAAATGAGGGATTGACATAGAGACAGCAGTTTGAGAACTCCCCACTGGGAAGGACAATAAACTGTTCTCACCATTGGGCAGTTAAGCCTTCCCTGTGTCCCATAGTCCCTGTGGGACTATGTTCAGATGTCTTGAAGGTAGCCGGGCACATTGTCTCAAGCCCAACTAAAATCAAATGACCATAATAGACTCTGCAACTGGAAACAGCAATATCAGTACTAAAGATTTGGCACCTAGATTGAGATGAGGATTTCTGAATTTTAAGTGGTTTATCCACTCTTCCTTACGAGGCTCTCCATTGCTGACTTCTGATGCTGGACTCCTTGTTCTCCCAGCCAAGGGCACTCGACCTTACTCTTCAAGCTGGAGCTGTTAAGTCTGTTCTGTGCTCTCTTCTCTGAGCCCGTCTTAGGCCAAACCTAAGAGCAGGGCCAGGGTGAGGGTGACATAAAGGAAGCACCTATGGCACAATATTCAAGGAGGCCTCACTCTCAGTTATTAGCAAGTTATTTGCATGTGAGTAGAAGTCATTAGACAAAACAACTCCTCATGTGATGGAAGATTTTCCTGGGCACTGTGGTGCTGCTTTTATTTTGTTGTTTTGTTTTTAACTCTGGCCCAACCCATCTCTTTGGAGGACTACCCTGGCACTCTAACAGCAGGACACAGACTCGGAGATGGACTCCTGGTGTTTGGAGCCCCATGGCCCTGGGTTATGGCAAAGGAAGAGGAAATGGAGGTGGGACCTGAATGGTTCCACCAGGGACATGGGAGGAGTAGGGCAGACAGTGAAGAGGGTGACCAAGGAAGAAATAAGACAAGTGGGTCAAATGAAGGCAGCCAGTCATACAAGCCCTACTGGGGGATATGTGTCAGGGAGGGGGTGAGCCTCCTTAGAGGCGCCTCCCCTTTTTTAGGCTGCTCCTGTTTCGTTGCTGGCCAGGACAGTCCAGGTGGGTATACTTGGATCTAGACACCTGAAGTCTACTCCAACACTCAAGTGCTGGGAATAAGAAACTAGAAAGCAGGAACCTGCAGTTGTTGCTATGTACCATATGCAACCCTACACAGGATCTGGTCATTTAGAGGAAATGCAGTGGCCTTACACAGTATGGGCAAGATGGATGGCTCCAAAGGCAGCCTGGTGAGCCTGAAATGAGTGAGCAGGGTGGGGGTGGCCTTTGCCAAGGTATCAAGGACTTGAGGCCTGAAAACACAAACACTTCACCAAATAATATGCAGCCACCAGCCTGAGCAGAGTGAGGCCAATGCTGGGATATTGGTGTCATAGGAATCCTTGAAAAGATGCCCAAATAGGGCCTTAAACCCCAGCACTGACATAAGTCAATTTTTTTTCTTATGGAAACAAATAGATTTTCAGTATCATTCCCAGGCCAGGCATGTCAATGTCCGTGAGCTGCTTTCTGAAAGATGGGCTCCTTAGCTGCTCGAGACAGCTGCTCTGGGCTCTGGAGCTGTTTGCTTGATTCAAGTGTATTCAGTCAATGAGGGGATCCTTGTCCTTTGATATGTCAGAGGAGGCAAAAGGAAGTTGAATCTCACCGTGAACTCATACTTTCTTTCCTAAGGAGAGTAATTAGAGGCTCAGACGCCCTCACACCTGCTGTTCCTTTGCCAGAATAATGGTCTGATGTTTCTTACAGATAGCCTGGGAAGGACAAGACTATCAAAGGTAATCATTTTTTCCTCATTAGTCTTGAGTGAGCAATGGTAGCTTGGGGGCCAGGCCAAGAGCTGAAAGCAATCTAGAGCTGGCGTGGCAGCTCCGCAATGCCTCCAGGTACCAGGCTCCTTCTGACTTTCTCCTGGCCACCCTTAGCTTTTGTCCTCTTTGTTACACGATGGCTGCTTTACTTTTGTTTGGTGTCTGCACTCTGGGCACTGAGAAAAGGGAGAGTGAAAAGCAAAAGGCAAAGACACATGCCAGTAAGCCCGTTCCTTTAAAAAAATTTTTTGTGTGTGTTGAAATACACATAAAAATTTACCATCTTAATTTTTTCCAAGTTTTATTTATTCATTTATTTACTTAAAATATATTTTATTGATTATACTATTACAGTTGTCCCATTCCCCCCCCCCCCCCACACACACACCTTTATTTCCCTCCGCCCTGCATACCCCCTCCCACCCTCATTCCCACCTTTCAGTTCAGGTCCATGGGTCGTACATGTAAGTTCTTTGGCTTCTGTGTTTCATACACTATACTTAACCTCCCCCTGTCTATTTTCTACCTACCATTTAGACTACTTATTCTCTGTACCTTTTTCCCCTCTCTCTCCCTCCCACTCCTCCACTGATAATCTTCCATGTGGTCTCCATTTCTGTGGTTCTGTTACTGTTCTAGTTGTTTGCTTAGTTTGTTTTTGTTTCTAGGTTCGGTTAATAACTATGAGTTTGTTGTCATTCTGCTGTTCATAGTTTTGATCTTCTTTTTCTTAATAAGTCCCTTTAACATTTCATATAATAAGGGCTTAGTGATGATGAACTCCTTTAACTTGACCTTATCTGAGAAACACTTTATCTGCCTTTCCATTCTAAATGAAAGCTTTGCTAGAGAGAGTAATCTTGGGTAAAGGTCCTCGCCTTTCATGACCTGGAATACTTCTAACCAGCCCCTTCTTGCCTGCAAGGTCTCTTTTAAGAAATCAGCTGACAGTTTTACTGGAACTCCTTTGTAGGTAACTCTCTCCTTTTCTCTTGCTGCTCTTAAGATTCTCTCCTTATCTTTAATTTTGGGTAATGTAATGATGATGTGCCTTGGTGTGTTCCTCCTTGGGTTCAACTTCTTTGGGACTCTCTGAGCTTCCTGGACTTCCTGGAAGTCTATTTTCCTTTGCCAGATTGGGGGAGTTCTCCTTTATTATTTGTTCAAATAAGTTTTCCACTTGTTGCTCTTCCTCTTCTCCTTCTGGCACCCTTGTAATTAGGATGTTGGAATGTTTAAAGGTGTCCTGGAAGTTCCTAATCCTCTCCTCATTTTTTTGAATTCCTGTTTTTTCATTCTGTATTGGTTGAATGTTTCTTTCTTCCTTCTGCTCCAAAACATTGATTTGAGTCCTGGTTTCCTTATCATCACTGTTGGTTTCCTGTGTATTTTGCTTTATTTCACTTTGGATAGCCTTCATTTGTTCCTTCATTTTGCAACTGAGCTCAATCAGTTTTGTGAGCTTCCTGATTACCAGTGTTTTGAACTGTGCATTTGATAGGTTGGCTATCTCTTCGTTACTTAGTTGTATTTTCTCCAGAGCTTTGATCTGTTCTTTTATTTGGGCCACTTTTTTTTCTATCAGTGCCTATTGATTTATTTTTAGAGAGAGGGAAAGGGAAGGAGTGAGAGAGGGAGACAAGCACTGATGTGAGAGAGAAACATCAAATGGTTGCCCCTCATTCACGCCATGACTGCGACACTACCAGGGACCAGACATTGAGCTGGCAACCTTTCATTTTGTGGGATGATGCCCAACTAACAGCTATACCAGTCAGGTCCCATCTTAAACATTTTTAAGTGCACAGTTCAGTAGTATTAAGTGAATTCACATTGTTTTGCAACCAATTTTCAGAAGTCTTTTCATCTTGCAAAACTGACCCGCTATATCCATTAAATGACAACTCTGCATTCTGTCCTCCCCACAAACCCTCGCAACCACCATTCTACCTTCTGTCTCAACAAAGTGACTGCTCTAGATAGCTCACTGTCTAGAATCACAAAGTATTTTGGTTTTTTTGTGACTGGCTTATTTCACTGAGCATAATGTCCTCAAAGTTCATCCATGTTGTAGCATGTGTCAGAAATTCCTTCCTTTTTAAGGTTGAGTAATGTTCTGTTGTACGAATATACTATATTTTGTTTATCCACTTGATGTCCATTGATGGACACTTGGGTCGCTTCCACCTTTTGGCTATTGTGAATAATGCTGATATGGACATGAATGCACAATATTTCTTTAAGACCCTGCTTTCCATTCTTTTGGGTACATACCCAGAAGTGGAATTTTTGGATCCTATGATAATTTTATTTTTAATTTTTTGAGGAAATACCCTGCTGTTTTCCATAGTGTAAGTCTTCTCCTTTAACAAGCTTTCCCCAAAACTCCAAACAGAGAGCTTCACTTCTGTCTCATGGGCCACATTGAGTCACACAACCACCTCTGCTGCAAGCAGTCTGAGAAAGGATGCATTTTTAACTAGACATGTAACAAACATTATCTGAATTGAAGAGAGTCCTCCATGCTGAAATGTTCACTCTAGCTGTTTGTGCTTGGGGCCAGGTAGCTGAGTCTCAGCAGAGCCTGTCCTGCAGACATGCTGTGTATCCCCTGCCCCAGCTGTCTGCCCTTTCTGGGGAATCAGTGCCCTCTCAGGTCACTGCTTCCAGGAATGAGAGCCAATACTCACTTCCTTCCTTCCTTCCTGACCTGTCCTCTTAAAAAACTGTATCATAGTGTCTTTTGCCTTTTATCATAAGTCTCCCCCCAGGCCCACTATCCGTCACGGCTGAGTCATGCCTTCCCTGCCAGGCTATAGTCCTCTGGGACATGACCCTGTGTCACCACACAGGGCATGGAGCACAGAACTGACTTGTGGACAAAGGGAGGAAAGTAAATTCCTCTAGATGTGTTCAAGGGTTCCGCTGCAGGACTCCTGGCTGTCAGCCCAGGGATGCCTCTCTCCCCGTACTCTTTGCCCCAGGTTGTGTGGGTCCCAGTGGGGCTACTCTTCCTGAGACCTGCCAGGCCAGGCCCAGGCAGCACAGGGCCTGACAGGGCAGGGGGAGCCGTGTGGATTGGTGGGGAAGCTAATGACTTCCAGGGACCCTGGACTGGATGGCCTGGCCTTGATGCCCCACACCCTCCTCCCATCCCTAGGAGCAGCCAGAAAGACAGCCACCATCAAACTTATATTCAGGAACCCTTCTGCACAGAGACTCAAACACAGAGTTTCTCTGCGTTCACAAAGACACATACCCACACACCATGAACACACACACCCACGCACCATGAACACACACACACATACACACCCCACAGTTAGATATGAATTCAGCACTAAGTTCAATGGAGCAAATCCTGGTTCTTCCACTTAATAGTTGGTTGTTCTGAAGCAAGTTACTTAGTCCTTGTGTCTTAATTTCCTTATTTGTAAAGATGAGGATAGTAATAGCATTTATCTCACTGAGTTGTGAACAGGAAATGAGGTACAGTGGTGAAGAGCTTTAAGTGGCTGACATGCAGACACACGTGCTCCTGCATGTTTCTCAAGCCCTCCCCCAGAGTATACCGCCACTTGCTGGTAGGCTTGGCAAAAGCAAAACAAGGATAATATTATCTACTTGATGGGCTATTGTGAGGATCCAAGAGGCCCAGCGTGGAAAGAGCCTGTCCCACAGAAGCCCGTTCCACTGGAGCTTTTGCTGTCTAGCTGATGAAGAACAAGTCACACAACAGGTGCAGGGAGGGATGGGCTGAGGCAGAGTCTGGCTCCATGTCTTCCCAGGCTGGAGATGGGGTCTTACAAGGACAGAGCCTGTGCCAAGGTGGTCAGAGTCGCAACCTCTTTGGGAGCCCAGCTGGTCTGGCCAGCGCCCTGTGTTTGGCTACAAATACCGATGGGGCTGGCCGCTGGGGGTGGGGGGGAGGGGGAGGGGTGGGGTGGGGGGATGGGGTTGCCGTGGGCGGAAGGAAAAGAGGAAAACCAGCTGGGTGGAAATTACCCTGCGGTTGGCTCAGGCGCCCATTACGCCGTATTTATAGAGCAGCTCTTAATTCCTCGCAGGCGCATTAACCCTTTCCAGACCACGGTCCCAGCCAGGTGTCGAGGGAAGCGAGCCTGGGGTCGGACAGTGGGGTGTGAGCTACCGCGCAGCCGCTGCTGCCGCCGCCGCCAGCAGCCTGTTGAGGAGGGGGTGGGAAGAGTGACTGGTCTGCCGTCCCCCTCGTGGGAAATAAACTTTGGATCCTGGGAGTGTGGGAACGGGGAGAAGGAGGGGCAGCGGTTAGGCCAGCACCTCCTTCCCCCTGCCCCCCGCTTCTCCCTGCCTGGTCAGGGCCGGTTCGGGGCGGGGTCCAGACCCCTCGCCCTGCCCAGCGGGCGGACTCAGGCCTTGGCCCCAAACGCCGCCGATCCGGTCTCTGGGCTCACCCGCCGCCGCCTTTCCTGGCCCGCGGCTTCCTCCAGCCCGCCCCGCCCCTCAGACTCCCGGCCGCCCCCGACCCCCACTGGGGTCCGGCCTCGCGGCGGCGGCGGCGGCGGCAGGGGCGGCGGTGGCTCCGAAGCTCCGCCGAGTCTGGATCCCGGATCCCGGGAGCGGGCGCGGCGTGGTGAGTGCTTGCGTGGCGTGGGCGCGGGCGGCCTTTGTCTGTGGCCGGTCCCAGCTGCGAGGCCGCTAGAGCGGGCAGTGCAGCGTCCCCTCCCTCGTGGGGCACAGCCACCAGGCCTTCTCCCTGTCCGGAGCTGGCCCTTGCGCCGTGAGCAGGGAGAACCCGAGCGGCATCCCTGGCTTCGGGGGCCCAGAGGCAGCTGGGGGTGGCTGGAATCCAACCCCGCCTCCGATCTGGCCACCCGGTCCCTCCAGCCCAGGGGGCTGGGGCGCGGTGCGACCTGCCCTCACTGGTACGCTGCTGGAGGAGGCTGGGTGGGTGGTCGTGATTACGGAGGCCCCCGGTGTGCAGGGGGCACGCAGGCAGATCTGTCACTGTGTTGGTGATTCTGAAGAGCTTAACCGGCTGTGTGGAGCTGGGAGGGAAGCGGTCTCCCGCGCGCTGTGGAGGAAAACAGCTTGAGCACGAGTTCTGAGGAGGGGGAGCTGCCTGGGAGGGGAAGGAGAGTGCTTAGGGTTCACTCTGCTGGGGTTTAAAGGATGAAGGAGTGGATGACGGGAGGAGTTCTACAGGCGACAGTGGGCGTGAGTGGGGCATATTCTGAGAACAGGTAAGGACAGCAGGCCTGGGTGAAAGGGTGACTAGGTGTTGGGGTAGGGGAGGAGACAGTAGAATGCCAAAGAACAGGAAAGCACAGGCAGGGATGGGGTGGTTTGGGCTTGGGAAATCCCAGGGAGATAGTGGGTGAGGAGGGGTGGACACAGAAGGGAACCGGTGGAGGGAAAGTAGGGACCAGAGTGGGGGAACACGAAAGGGGAGGGGATCGAATCCCAGGTTTCAAGGCCCTCACTTACTGTTCAGCCATCAAATTGACAGCTTTGGGGGCCTAAGGCAGTGAACTACAAGAAAAGGGGTTTTATTTCCAAAGGGCAACATGCCCTAATGAGAAATGTGTGATGAGTGACTCAGATATGGGATATGTCATTGAGGGAAAATGCCAGCAAGTAGTTAAAAAAAAAAAAAAAAAAGAGGGTTGGAGAGGGTTTGTTTGACTTGAGAAAAAGTTGCTTCAAATGGGATGCGGAAATTGTAAATGAGTCTGATTTCCTCATTCAATTAGGACTCCTGGTCCTTTTCTTACAGGCATCTTTGCATTTAGCTTCTGTTTTAGCAAGTAATGAAGCGGTCAGTCTTTAAGAGAGTTCTTTATTTAGTTCTGCCTCCTGGCTAATTCCCTCTGGCCTCCCAGAAATTCCTGGGAAATCCGATGCTGTGCAGCCCTCCTTGTAGTTTGGGGGCCTGCACCATAGGTGGGGCCCTTCTGGAGGCTAAGGGAAATTGAAGTCTAAACTGGAAACTGAAGTTTAAACTTGTGGGATGGGCAGGAGGGTCTCAGTGTCAGGGAAGGGCCAAGGGCTGCGGGGCTCCAAGGCTGTGGAGTCTGGGTGGTGGCTCGCGTTTGGCTTATTTGGGAATGGACTGTTTTGACTGAGTGCCTTTCCCTGACATCTGAAGTTTCCCAGCTTAAGCACCAACACTGCTGTTAACTGTTGAGCATGGAAGCCTTTCTTCTGTGTTATGTACAGCACAGTCTGACATCAGGACACTCATTTTTCTGTATGACTTCAGGTCTGCATTGTGAACATCAGTTTTTGCACTGAGGGGCCATAAGGCAAGGGGACTGTTGGAGTGAGCTTTGCACTTAGTGGCTTCAGCGATGCTTTTATTGGTCCCATGAATGGTCTTCAGAGTTCTTTTCTCTCTTCAAAGGTAGTTTGTGCTGCCTACCTGCTCTGAGCTTTCCAGTGAAACCATGCAGCTTGTTAGAGGTGAGGAGCCTGTGCTGATGCCAGCCTGAGGATGAGAAGGGTGCCCGACTTGAAGACCGCTTTCCTTTCGTACCCTGGTCCTCTCCAGCTCTGCCAGGCACCTGATTGGAGCAAGCTGGCTGGATGTCTGGCATCTGGGTGCTTGAATGTTTGTGGAGAGGACAGTAAGAGAAGCATTGTCCTTTCTGAGGAGGCTGTGCCCTTATTCTGGTGAGGTTGATGTCTGAGTCTTCCTTGTGGGAATTCCCCCATCCTTAAACTGCACCCTTCTCCAAAGTCATATATCTTCATTCTTTGGAGCAGAATTTGGGTTTCACACTGACCTGGACAATACTGTTTGAAGTCATAGACCCAGAGGGGTCATAGAGCCATCTGAGTTGGGACTCTGCAGCACCTGGAGAGACTCCTAGAAAGTGTTGTAGGACAGCCATCTGACCTTTTGCTGGCTGCTTCTCAGCTAGACTTGCAGGATTTGGGCTGGGTGAAGAAAATGACCCAAATCCAAGCAGCCTCTGAGATTAGGACTCCATAGGCCATGAGCCTCTGGCCCTGAGTCATGGGGTCAGGCGAGGGAGAAGAAAGGCAGGCAGGATGATATCACTATCCATGACCTTGTCCTCTGAGTGGGTGGCAACTTCTCATTGCTATCCCTTTCCCACACCCCCAGGACAGGAGTGACAGGTTTGTCCTCTAGCAAAAGAGGGAGAGTGTAGCCTGGACCTAGGGGAGAGGGAAGAGGGTGGACATATGTGATCCTTGAATAATTTCCTTTGGTTTTATTGGCTCAGAATGGAACAAACATCTGGAAGAGGGCCACGTGTGCTGTTATGCAACTCTCCCTCCCTTGCTACCCCCACTTCTGCCTCGCCTGCATCATGAGTTTCCAGATAAGGGCACTGTGTTTTCAAGTTTTGGGGCTAGAGCTGCCCTGGATGCTCAATAAAATGTCATCTCATTTAATCATTATAGCAGTTCAGTGAGGTAGGGTATCGTTAGCTCTATTGTATAGGTGGGGATACTGAAGCTCAGAAGGAGGAAGCCCCGCCAAAAGACGCAGCTGGCTGATGCTGGAGCTGGGATTTGGTCTGTCTCCAAGACTGGCTCTTTCTGACACTCGGAAGGCAGGCACTTGCTTCTTGTGTAGGCTGGCAAGATGTGCCGAGGGTCCCCACAGTGAGGCAGCAAGGACTCATCTTGGGGTGGGGGTAGCTGGGGAGAGGGCAGGCCTGATTTGGGTGTCTCCAACCAATAGTCTTGGCATCCCAGCCAGGGCCCTTGCTGAGAGTGCTTGCTCTTCTGGAGGCTGGTCCTCAGCACACCCGGGTCTCCAGGGGCCACTCCCACACCCTCTGGTTCTGACAGTGCTCTGCCTCCTCCCCACCCCTCATGACTTCAGACACTTGGCTTTCTTGAGGCTTAGGGAGAGAATGTTGGAGGGAAACCTGCTGGGAATGCAGATGAGAAGTGTTTTTTGTTGGGAGCCTTGGAGCCTTGGATTCTTGAAGCCCTGGAGCCCTGGAGCAGGGACAGTACCACCTCCGGAACACAGGGCTCCCAGGTCACCTGAAAGTCAGCATAGGCTCTGAGGAACTGGGACTCCACAGGGGAGACACTGGACTGTGTCCATGGGGGAGAGGCCCTGTACTGGGAGATGTGGCGGCAGCAGGAGTGGTAGGGGCTGGCGCCCACGATGTGAAGTGCTGTGACGTGGCTTCTGGAAGGAGGAAGGGGGAGAGGGACTAAAGGGGTGAGCCGGACACAGACTGTATCAACTAGAAAATGGAAGTAGGCTTCTACCCCCATTCCCACACCCCAGGGTTATGTTCCTTATCAGGTTTCCAGACCCTTTTCCCATGTACAAACATCCATCCGTCCATCTCTCTGTCCACCCAAACATGTATGAGCTCGTTCATTCATTAATGCATTCACTAAATATGTGCTGAGCACTTAGCTAGAATTAAGGATACAATAGTAAACAAAGCATATGCATTTCCTGCTAAGGGGAGTTCAGTGTGACAGAGAGAAAACAAAGTGGGCAATGAATAGCAGCGCCTACCTTAGAGTGGTGGACCTCTGACCCAGCTTTTCTGCCAAGGTGAATCTCAGAAAGAGTAGTGTTACCCAGCCATCCAAGAAGGAACTGTGTTTGCGAGGGAACTAGAAGGCCCACTGTTGGGGGTGGCAAGTCCAGGGAGGTGGGTGGGGCCAAACCAGGTAGGATCACGGAGAAGTTGGGATCTTATCCCAAGTAAGAGGACAATCCCAAGATAAAATATTGAAATATTAAAGGTGATGACATGATGCAATTTGTGTTTTCATAGTGGTTATTCTGGCTGCTGTATGGAGTATAGGTTATAGGCTGGTGTAAAGCACTGGTTGGAGAGAAAGTTGGGAGACTGGTGAATAGGCTTTTGTGGTTATCAAGCAAGAGATCCTGGTGATTTGGAAGGCCAGGAGAGAAGCAGAGGTGGAAAAAGAGAGAGTAAATATATTTCATGGGTCAGCAAACTTTTTCTGCGAAGGGCCAGAAAGTGAATCTTTGAGGCCTTGCTACCACTCCTCTGCTGTGGGAGTGCACACGCGGCCATGGACGGCGCGCAGGTGAAGAGGCTGTGCGCCCATGAAACTTCATTTACAGACACTGATGTTTGAATTTCATGTCATTTCATTGTGTCGCAAAATGATCTTTTGATTTCCCCCAACCATGTGAACGTAAAACGTAAAGCCTTTCTTAACTGGTGAGCTGAACAAAAACGGGTGGCGGGGTGGATGTGGCCCTCGGGCTGCTATAGTTTGCAGACCCCTGAGATATATTTTGGGGTGGCTGGTGTTCTTGGGGTGTTCTTGGTGATGGACTGTAGAGATGAGAGAAACCCAGGTTCCTGGCTTGAGCAGAGGGTGAAGAGTGGCGCCTTTACCATGCAGTAAGCGCTGGGAGGAACAGGTTTGGGGGAGAAATCGAGAGTGAAGAGGAAGATGCTGGTAGTCACTGGAACGGAGACACTTAGGAAACAGTTGGGTTTAAGGTTGGAGCTCAGATGAAAGTTGTGGACTGGAGAAATAAATTCAGGAGTTTCCAGAATATAAATGGTACTTAAAGCTGTGGGAGTGGATAAAATCATCTAGGAAAAAAAGTAACAGAGTTGGAGAGCCCAAAGGACCAAGGAAGTGCTGGGGAAGGAAGGGCCTGCAGTGAAACACAAGTGATAGACAGATGAAGAGAGAGACATGGGTGACTCAGCCTCAGACCATAGGGCATTTTGTTACCACAGAAATGAGGTCGTACAAACGTATCATTCACTCAAAAATATGTCACAGAGATATGTCATGGAAATATGTTATTTCCATATTAGTATGCCTTCTTTTGAAAAGCTGTATGCTACCCATTATCTAGGTTGGCCATAGTTAATGCACCAGTTCCCCACTGTCTCCCGCTTTTGCTGCCACCCGGGTATCTTTGAGCAGTGATGCTAGTGTTTCCCTAACCCAGATTCTGAAACAATGGCCTATGAGCCAGATATTTGCTGCTTGTTTTTAAAAAGCCCACAAGCTAAGAATGGTTTTTACATTTCTAATTATTGGAAAAAATCATGTGATTCATGAAAATGATATGCAGTTCAAATCTGAGTGTTGGAGCAGAACCCTCTCTCTGTCACACACTCTCTACAACTGCTCTCCCGTGACATCGGGTAGCTGCGGCAGGTACTGGATGGCCCACAGAGCCTAAAATATTTTCTCTCTTGACCTTTGCTGACCCCTGCTTGACTCAGTCCTACATCCATGACCAGCAGTGGGTCCACACACAGGTGGAGTGAGTTGTTTTGAGCATCTCCAGGAGGGTACAGTCTCAAAAAATTCTTTAATGCCTCAAACTCCATCATCACCTCTTTCTTATTTTGAGTACACCATTGCTCTTTTACGTATCTTCCTTTAAAATTTAAAACTCCTCAGCTAAGTTAACATTACATTATTAATCAGTTGATCAATCAAGGTTCAGCCTACCTATAACAATAGTTACTTCTCGTTCTTCCTCACCACCTTCCAACAAAGTCCAAACAGAGCTCCCTGCTCTAGTCCCTGCCTTCCTCTCTTGTAGCCAGCACCGTGCAATTCGGGTCAGCCACACCGAATTGCTTGCAATTCCTGCAGCTGGCCACACTACTTCCTACCTGCGTTCCCTCTGCCTGGAATGGCCTTTCCCAGCCTGACCATCTGGTAGCTTCAGGTCAATATTCAGGGTGCAGCTTTGGGATTACCAAGTGCTGTAGGTGTCTCCGAGTGGCCCTCGCTGCATCTTAAATAGGACAGTATGCGGGGCTGCAGTGACTCGTGTGCAGGCTCCTCGAGGACAGACACCGAGTTTCTCCATGTCTCTGTTCCCCATGTCTGCCTAACAGGTGCACAGTGAATGAATGACTAAATTACTGAATGCGTGAATAAGGAAAAAAAAAGACTGGCTCGAGTACCTGGGCAGTCTGCAGGAGCAGCTTGCCTCAGGCACAGGAGCTTAAATGCTGTTTTCGGCACACTGTGTCTGTATTCCTCCAGCTTTCATCTTTGCCCCTGTGCGCTTGTTTGGGTCATTTCTTTACAGTGGTGGTAGCTGATGGACTCATTGCTAATGGCCCCGGAGCACATCCTCCTTCTTAGTAACCTCGGCTATTTTAATTATATATTTTCTCCCAAACCCTTTTCCTATTTTCATTATAAAAGTGACATTTCAGCCCTGGAATGTAGCATGTTGGAAGGTAGCATGTTTGTAGCATGTCCCAGCATGCCAGTGTTGCAGGTGCACTCCCTGGTCAGGGCACATACAAGAATCAACCAGTGAATGCATCAGTAAGTGGAACAACAAGTCAATGTCTGTCTGTCTGTCTCTCCTTTCCTCTCTAAAGTCAGTAAATAAAATATAAAAAATAAATAAAAATGATATTTCAGATATGCCACTTAGTAGCTCTGTAACTTTGGGCCAGTTAATGACTCTGTGCCTGAATTTATCTGAGAAATGGGATAAAAATAGTGCCTAGACTTGTTGGGAAGCTTAAAGGAGTTAATGTGTGTAAAAGCACTTGGAACAGAACCTGGTAGGTAGCAGGCATTTAACACTGTTGGCTTTTATTATCATTTGCTGCAAACAAAATAATGTAGTACGATGGGCTTATGGAACTTAATGATAAGCCCAATCCAACTGCAGAACAAGAACATTTATGTGGGTATGTTTGTGTGTCTGTCACTCTGTCTGTTTGTAGCACCCGGCACCGTGCCCCCAGGACACAGGTGTTGCATGAATGGAGAAATGAAGGCTGGGAGACTGGAGGTGGGCAAATAACCAGTTTTACGGGGAAGAAGGTAGATTGTGGGAACCACAGGTTGGTGAACTTGTCCTTAATCCCTGACAAAGTCTTGGAGCCAATTATTAGGCCATCTTCCTCACGTGAATCTTTTTTCTGGTTCTTCACATGATTGGTTCATTACCAGAAGCCATGACACACCCCGAGACAGCCTAGGGTGGAGAGGAGCGGGCGGGCAGCTGGGTGGCAGCTTAAGGAGGACGGCTCACAAGCCCTAAACATTGGATGGACGCTGACCCTAGTGCTGTGGGGTTTTCCCATTCCTGCCTTCTCCCCGAGGACCTTGACACAAGAGAAGGAGACAGAGCAGGGAGAGGAGAGCAACCTTTTTGGATGGCATTCATTCACTCTTTGTTCTTTGTCCACTTAAAAAGTGTTGTGCACCTTCTGTGTACCAGGAACTGTCCAAACAGTACTTCAGAAGATCATGGTTACACCACACTTACATGGTTAAAATGGTAAGCTTCCTGGTGTGCATATTTTGGTACAATTAAAAAAAATATTACGACAGTTGAAGGGATGAACTCAGTTTAACCAGATAAAATGTAATAGTAAAACTGAAATCTCCTATTAAGCTCCAGCTCTTCCCCAAATCCTTCAGAAGAGGATGGAAGAGTTGTGTTCTGACATAAGAAAAGAAACGTCCAAACCTGAGGAGAATTTCTATGAGTTTATTTGAACCAAACTGATGACAATTGCCAGGAAGTGAAACCTCAATGGACTAAGAAACTGCTCCAGAGAAACTGTGTTCCAGCCATTGTGCAGCTTATTTTGTGCCTTAGAATTAAAGAGGAGATGTAAGGAGGGTGACATGAAATCCACTGGTGGTAGATTGGGGAGGCTAAAGAACAAAGAGCAGGGAGATCTCTGGGACTGATTAAAGAGTAAAACAAAGACAGGTACTTGTGCATCAGTGGGTACAGAATAGTTACTGTTGACAGCACAAAGAGCACAGAGAGGTTGCATGTGAGCAACAAAACAGAAACTCGGAATTCTAGGGTCTGGTGCTCTTATTTGGCCAGGCTGTGCCCTGAGGGGTCTGGAAAGCAGAGTACTCTGACGTTTCAAAGGTATGTTATCCTAGATGCAAGAAGACAATGGACAGGCTCCCTTGCTGGAAACATTGACTTCTGTCAAGGAAGCTACAGGCCTGGGATGTGACTCCCCGCCACGACCCACTTTCAGTCAGGCATTTTTACCTTCAGACCATCTGCGGGGCTACTTTGGTCTCTGAGTTTGTAAGGCTCACGGTGGGTACAGACCTCTCCTGAGCTTGTCAGGTTTAGTGTGTGGCCCCTTTTTTGTCCACACATGGATCAGCAGTAATCCATGAAAACAATGGATGGTCATTTGATAGTCTATCGTCTTGGGTCATTTGGTGAACAGTATGACATGGATGCCCATTGGTGACCTCAAGAGAGAGGAAAATTGAATATTACAAGGTAGGGGCAGACTTGCTCTGCATGGTCCAAGGGGTGGAATGAGGACTGACGTGGGCTGTATGAGAGAGATTTTTGGCTCGATACAAGGTGGAGCTTTCTGCCAATGGGAGCTGCCCAAAAAGCCAGGACACTGACTTGGGAGGCGGTGGGTGTCTGTCAGGGGAGGGGGCAAACACAGGTTTTGATGGTGGCCAGAGAGGGGTTCCCTGTTCTGATACCTGACCATTAATTTCCACAGTGTCTCCGGAATTTGTGGGGGACCTCTTCTCGCTCCATGGTCTCCCTCAGTGATCTCAGCTTTGGCTTTCACTGCCACCAGTGCGCAGATGGCTCCCTTGCCCCTCTCTGTTCTAGTCCAGCTCTGTGTGTCCGAGGTGACCACCAGGCATTTTGGCGGGGATGATCCATAGCTCAAGCCCATAGGAACCATACTTCCCCCTAGACATGCGTCACTTCCAGGGTCCCCTTCTTATCGTGCATGCCCACTTGCTCCTGTTTGTTCAAGCCTTCAGTGCGGCCTTGACTCTCTCAGCCCCTCCCTCCCACGCAGTCCCCAAGCGCATCACGTCTACCTTTGAAATAAATCTGGGCCAGGCATCACTGAGTGACTCTGATGAGACAGTGTCCAGTTTTTCTTTTGAAATATTTATTTTAGATGTGGGGTGTTTTTTTTTTCTCCTCTGAGTAGTGGCAGTTATCATGGGGTGAGCAGAGTGGGGAGAGAAGGAGGGAAAGTAAGGGAGGGATGGCTCCCCGAATTAGTCACAAAAAGGGACTGTAAGAAAGACAGCTAGAATAGATGCTTATTTCTTACCCACGTGACTGTCCGGGTATGTTCAGGGCTGATACTGCAGCTCCTCAGGGCCTTCTGTCTTGCTGCCCTGCAGTCCTCAGGGTGTGGCCTTTGGCAGCATGGCCCCAGGTGGCTCCCCACATCTGTGTTCCAGCCAGTGCCAACAGGGAAGAGCAAAGAGAGGGTATATGCACTCTGTTTAAAGGCATGACCCAGAAGTTGTGCACATCAGTTGTTCTCACCTGCTGGTTGCTGTTGAAAATGGTCATGTGACCACACACAGCTGCAAGGCAGGCTGGGATCTGTAGTCTTTAGCTGAGTAACCACATACCTAACTAAAAATGACACAGTAGAAGAGGAGATATTAGGCATAAGAGGAAAATGAGTTATTTCTGTAACACTGGTTCTCACATTTCAGTAAGATCTGCATGGCAGCTAATTGGCTAGACCTTAGGGATATAGGACCTGAAGGCTGAACACACTAATGAAGTTGTAACAACAACCAGCAAAGCTTTTTTTATGGAAGGAAACATTGAGCTTAGAGAGGGGAAGTCAGCTGTTAAGACTGCACAGTAAAGTGGCAGAGTGAAGACTAGAACCTCAAATTTGGGCTCACTTTCTACCTCTTCAAAGAGATCTGCCTGAGAGGCAGATAGGCAGTACCAGGAGGGTTGGGACTAGGGAGGGGCCACCTTTCATAGTCTGTCTACCTGGGAAGTGCTAATCAGTTTTCAGGATTCAGAGTTGTCAGGTCTCTGAGGGGCCTCTCAGTGGGCCTCCCTGTATCTTAAGCCACACACTGTACTGAGCTGCAATAATTTGTGTGCATGCACACCTTCCCTGTTGGAATGTAGAGTCATTTTTCTATCCCCAGTACCTTCCTAATCATCAAATGCATTACTGAATACATGGATAAATGTATATTCAAGTACTTCTTCAATTGCCAGCTATAGAAACTTAGCTCAAACTGGCTTAAGGCAGGGTTGGGGGGCAAGGAAAAGACTGGCTGGAGTGCTTGGGCAGTCTAGATGTGCAGCTTACCTCAGGCATAGCTGTATCCAGGGGCTCAACCGCCATTTTTAGAAGTGGTGCTTCTGTGCTATGCAGGTTAGCATAGATTAACATTGCTTATGTGCCTTGACACTTCTTGCCTTCTTTGTGGGAAGCGTTGCCCAAGCAGTCCATCCAGGGATTGGGAGAAGGCAGGAGAATGTGGGCAGCTGCTGGTAGCCATGGTGAGGGCAAGGAGTCCCTCCAGGACACCCCCAATTCCGGGGCACCTTGGTATAGAGCCCAGCCTTAGCCCTTGGGGTCACATCTTGCATCCTTTCTCAGGAGCTTCCCTGTGGCTCCACCTCTGTTGGAGATGGACTGTGCCTGCTGCACTCTCAGGCTAAAGGTGGCCTGGGCCTCTCACTCCTGCTTCTTTTGGAGGTCTCTTCTGGCAGAGCTCCTTGGAGTTCCCGAATTCAGCCAGGACTGGGACAGTAGAGGGGGATGAAAAAGGAGAAGGAATTGCTGGCTGGTGACTGACTCACTGGGAGGGGCAGCATGCGCTTCCCACAGGGCTGGTCTGCCTGGGGATGAGAATTCCCGTTTGCGGAGAGAAGGGGAAGGGCGGTGCCAGTGCCTGCAGTCCTCGGTCTAGGCTCTGTGCTCTGGGCGGGCAGCTCATCTGTTGCCAGGGGCGGTGATTGGTTTTCTGTTCCCAGTCAGGCTCCTATTCACCGAGCAGCACCTTACCTGCCAGGTGTGTTTTTCCTTTCCGCCCTCTGCTCTTGGGTGCCCGGCTGTTGGGGTGGAGCCACCGGGTGCTGCGGAATTCTCAGGTCTCAGTGCGGGGCTGTCAGGGTAAGCCACGAAGGTGGGAACTCTTCTAGGTCCAGCGTCTAGGAAAGGAAAAAGGTAGCAAGCCCAACAACACCCACCCCTGGGGCCTCCCTCGTTCTTCCATTGGAGGGAAGGAGAGCTTAGCCCTTGGGGAGCCCGGATTGGTCTGGCCAGGAGAGAGTGCTCCCCAATCCCCCACATTCACAGAGGTGGCAGGCGTTCCCAAGAGACCTCAGGGAGTAAAACCCCAGTGGCAGAAATTACCTTGATGTTTGGAGGTGACAGCCATTAAGAAAGGTCTTGAATACCGGGCAGGGGGCTGTATACTTTCGTAGTAAATGGGGAGCTGTGGGAGGCCCTTGAGCAGGGGCTAGGCCCTGAGAGGAAGCACTGCAGAGAATGAATGGAGCTATCTGAGGGGACAGAGTGGAGTGGGTTGGGAGGGTCAGGATGGGAGGTGGGAGGCATGAGCAGCAGGGAGAGAGTGTGGGGCCCATGGCTTTTCTGGGGATGAAAGTGAGGAAGGGAGACTCGGAATCTGGCAGTTTCTTAACCCTTAGTCCTGGGTGCTTCCTTGGGGGCCAGGCAGGCATGGCGGGCCACTGGCTTTTCCTGTGGGCCACGGCAGCCCTATGGCAGGATGTGGTGCTTGCCAAGGATGCTTTATGAATGAAGCAGGAGGCTGCTGACTCAGCCCTTGGTGAGACTCTGGGTCACCAGGTTTGGACGGGAAGCATCTGGGACGGAAGTGGCTGCTCAGGGCTTCCCCACTGCGGAGGGCTGGGAGGGGCTGGCAGGAAGCACTGGGTGAGGGTGAGGGACTCCCTCAGCCCAGCTTCTAGGTGTGTGGGGGCTGGTGGGTGCTTGGTTGGGATTAGGAGGGCTGAGGCCCATGCCTGAGACTGGAACTGGTGTTAATGGCTGTGGAGTTTTGCCCCGAGGAAGGGCCGAAAGATGTGGTTGGGAACTCAAATACTTCTCAGCTGTGCCAACTGGCAAATCACAGCACATCGTGTTGCCACTTCACTTGTCTGGGCTTTAAGTTTGTTTTTTTCTCTTACGAAATGGGATCAAGTAGTTCAGCCCGTCTCCCCCTGGGGTTATGAGAATGTGAAACCATTTCCAGGCTTGCCCGCCGGTGTCAGACAGCGGCGGTCTGCGCGGTCTGTGTGGCCGGGCTCCAGCAGGCAGGCAGCAGCTGCAGGCGCGGACAGAGGCTCCAGCAGCCCGCCCAAGTCAGACGCCGCGGGCGTCGGGTGTTGGACGGTGGAAGCAGAGCGGAGCTTGGTTAAAAAACCTGGATAATTGAGTTCTGACTAAGAGAGAATTCAGAGACAAGACTGAAACTATACAAGTTTGTTTAGGAAGTCACAGAGGTGGAGGAAGTGAGCTGTAGAAGGAATGGGCTCAGAAGACAAATTACACAGGCAGGAGAAGGGAATGCAGGAGAGAGAAACGGAAAGGCGGCACGCCTGGAGGGGGAGAGGAGGGGCAAGGGAAGAGCACAGGTGTGCTTGCACTGGGGCCTCCGTCCTAAGGGATTTTAAGGATGGGGATTTTAGGGAAGGTTGCAGGGGAAGATCCCAGCAGAATATTCATCAGCTTTCCAGGTGTGTCCTTTCAGGGTCCTGGTCTCCACTCATTGGCTGGCGTCAGGATGGGGGGGTCATTAGTCATCGCAGCTGGTCCTGAGGCAGCCATGGCGTCACTTGTCTTGTTTTGCTGCTCTTCTGGGCCTGGGGCTGAAACATTGGAGGCCTAGATGTCATCCCCGGGGGTCAGTGCTTAAGGAAGTGGTCGTGCAAGGGCACCAATGGGAGTCGCATGAGACCACCCTTCAGCCCCCTGTGGCCTCCTCCAAGGGGGTCTACTGCGTGACTAGTGACAAGCCAGGGGAGAAAAGGTCAGGGGGGTATGAGCCACATGGCCAGTGATATTCCAGGGAGGAAAGTCACCCTGGGGGACAGGTCCTTGGTTTTTCAGTTTTGCCAGTTGCTAGACACCTGGGACTCTCCGCTGTGCTGACCTGTCACTGGCCCAACTCCTTGCTCTGCTCTTGTCTGTCTAACCACCTATCAGAGATCCCGGGAGGACTGGGCCCCCTGCTGAGGTCTGACCTGTGGCCACAGACCTATCTCTCAGTCAGTCCTCACTGCAGCCGTGAGGGTCAGCCCCAGTCCTGGCCCCTTCCATTTCTGATCCATCTTGTTAACTCAATCTAGTGTATTAAACCAGCAAACGTTCTCTCCCTTTGGGCCTCCCACTTGTGCACCTAGCTGCCTCCTAGAACTCACCCCTGGAAGTCACTACGTAGACTGCGCTAACTTTCCATGCCCTGTGCCGAACCGTTCCACATTCTCTGTCAGTGAGTACCCCACCTGGTCACTGGGCACAAAACCGTGGACCCCTGACTGCTCTCTTTCTGTCCCCGCATTCTCCAGTCCTGGCCCTTTCACCCAGACCTGCTCCCTCTCTTCTGCCCGGCTTGTCTCACTTATCCTGTGGCGTGACCAGCACAGCTAGATCAGTCAGGTCCCGAGGAGAGGCGGTGGGGGGTTGAGAAATAAAGACACAGAGTCAAAGCGGGGTCCGGTGGAGTCCCTTCTCTGGGATGCAGAGGAGGGAACTGTTTATTGGTGAAGGCAGGCTGTATATATTGAGCCAGCTTTGAAGCAGAGTGTGAGAAAGACAAACCACAAGGCTATGTACATTTTATTTTTTAAGAACATTTGCTGCTCCTTCTTGGTATGGTGATATAGCAAGCAGCCAAGTCATTCTTCCCTTACAACAATCTATCAGGCAGTCGTCCGTGGCCTGGGGCAGCTGTGCTGAAGCCGAGGCCTGCTTCCCACTCCCTTGGCATGTGTTACCCTGCTTGTCTCTCCACATCCTGCAGCTGTTTGCAGAGTAATCGTTATGAAGCACAGCTCAGACCATATCCTTCCCCCAATTCCAGAGTCTTTGGTAGTTCCCACCTGCCTTCAGGGTAAAGACCAGACCTCTTGGTTTATGTCTAAGTCTGGCTCCAGCCTTTGCCAAAGGAGCACATCCTTGCCCTGAGCTGGCCTATCTTGCCTCTACTTGCCTCCTTCAGCTTATGTTTGCATCCTGGTTCTGAAAGGGTGGGTTGCAGCTACCTGTCCTGGTTTAGCCTCCCCAGTGATTCAATTCCTTCCTACCAGAATCTCTCAAAAATTGCCTGAGCAGGGAGGAGCCCTGTGGGTGTGTGGGAGGAAGGTCATCCCAGCTGGCAGTTGCAACCTGGCCCCAAACTGGTCCAGGGGAGATGAGTGGGCTGTGCCTAGAGAGGACCTTTTGAGACAAAGGCTCACTTCCTCTTCCTCACAGGCAGGGGCAGCCTTCCACCACCGAGAGCCCAGCTGTCAGTTGCCTCAGAGGAAGATGGACAGTCCTGGCACAGGTGTGCATGTGGCCACTGCCCTAGGAGTGCTGTGGTTCTGCCTCACAGGTGAGGGGTGCAGGGTGAGGGGCAGGGTGCCGGTGCTGGGCTGGAGGTAGGGGAGGGGATCACACTACCACCTTGGGTCCTGTGGAGCCTCTGTTTAGCGGGGATCGGGGATCAGAAGGGTTTGGCAAACCTCCTCCCAGTCTCTCCTGTACTTGTCCACGCTCATTTCCACTTCCAGGATCCAATAGGTAACTCACTTTACATTTCTTAGCCTCCATTTCTTCTATAAAATGGCATTGTGAGCACTAATATGTCCAGAGTCACCTCCTCAGCCAGGCTTTCCTGGCTACCTTGTATAAAATAACACATCCCTCCCCACCCCCGACCTTACTTCACACTGCTTCCAGCATTTGTCTCCACTTGACATACTGTGTTTCTTTTCTTGTTGCTTTCTCTGCTCAGAGAACAGGATCGGTGCCAGCCCCATAACAGGTGCTCAGTCCCCATGTTGAATAAATGCTGTAAATCTTCCTGCGCAGTGCTTGGTACAGAGTTGGCACTCAACAATGGCAACTACTTTCATCATAATATTCTCACCTTATGTTTCAAAGCTTAATCTGTTACTTCGTCCTCCATGGGGAAAGACAAAGCTGAGTCTCTGGTGCCATCTAGTGGTCACAAAGGAAGCCTCTCTATCCACTGCTGCTCCTACTTCTCTAGGTGTCCAACCTTTCGGCATCTCTGTGCCACACTGGAAGAAGAGTTGTTTGGGGCCACAATTTAAATACACAAACAATAATGAAAACTGATGAGCAAAGAAAAAGTTTTAAGTAAATTTACGATTTTGTGTTGGGCCACATTCATAGCCATCCTGGGCTGCATGCTTCCTGTGGGCCAGGGATTGGACACCCCTGCTAGAGAAAGGAATTTGTTTGGGTGACTCCTCAGGTTTCATTCCCCAAATGCCCCAAAAGGGGCACCTTGGTGCAGCTGATCTCCAGTTGCAGAGCCGGCCTGGTGCACCTGGTGTTGCAGGGAGGGATTCAGGGCCAGTGTAAGACCTTCAAAGAGCTCAGTGCACTGCAGAGATTAGGAAAGCCCCTGCCCTGTGTACAGTTCATGATAAGACGTCATTTTTCTAAATTCAAGAAATCTTTATGAGTTCTGTACTCAGTAAATTTTGTGTTAAGACTGATTTTCACACTTTTTGAGTGTGCTTGCTTTGCTGGTGTCCAAAGCACACACTTAATCTAGCACCCAAGAATGGCAATGCCAGGGTAGAGGCACATCTCCTCAAAAGAAAGATCCCAGGGGACCCCTCCCTGACTTTCCAGGGCTCTAAAAGAAAAGCTGGATTGGAGGCAGAATTGATAGAGTGGGGAGGCTGCAGGGTAAAGCCACAGGATGGGGGGTGGGGGGAGTGGGGTTTGTCTCCGGCTGTTCCCTGGCCCTGGCCCTGCCCTTGGGTGTGGAGTGGGCCTGGGCTGCTGGGACCTGTGCTCCCCTCACGTCGAATCCCTTAGCAAGCCCTGTTCGTTCTGCCTCCTAAATAAACCTCCTGTCTGTCCATTCTGTCCATCGCCACTGCCACCCTCTAGAGCTAAACCACCGTCACTTCTTACAGGCGCCACTGAAGTGACCACCGAATCCGTCCTCCACAGAGGAGCCGGAGTGAGTTCTAAGCACTCAGATTATGCCTGAATAACCCCCAAATGACTTCCCATTACACATAGAAAGCCCTAAATTCCTCACCAGCTCACCAAGCTCTCCCACCCAGATGATTTGGCCACACTGCCAGCTTCCTGACACGGTCATGCAGCAAGGTGGGTCTTGACTCGGGGCCTTTCCACCTGCTGGTGTCTCTGTGTGCAGCTCTTACCCCAGGTCTTTGTATGCCAGGTTGTTCTTTTTTTTTTAATTTTGGTTTTTTAAATGTTTTTATTTTTAATTTTTCAACTGCAGTTGACATGTTATATTAGTTTCAGGTGTGCAACATAGTGATTAGACATGAAACTTATGAAGTGATCACCCCAATGGTGTTTATGGTGTTAGTACCTTTGTAACACCATAAAAACATTACAATATTATTGGCTACATTCCCTATGCTGTACTTGACATCGCCATAACTGCTTTGTAACTGCCAATTTGTGCTTCTCAGTGCCTTCACCTTTTACTCCCAGCCCTCCAGAGCACCCTACCATCTGGAAACCATCAAAATGTTTCTGTACGTGTCTCTGTTTGTGTTTTGTTTTATTCATTTATTTTGCTTTTCAGATTCCACATATAAGTGAAATCACTATTTCACTTAAGTGAAATAACACAAATACACAAATAACCTCTAGGTCCATCCATGCTGTTGCAAATGGTAAAATTTCATTCCTTTTTATGGCTATCGTGTTCCACTATATACATGTCCCACTTCTTTATCCATTCATCTATTGATGGACACTTACATTGCTTCCGTATCTGGGCTACCGTAAATGATGCTGCTGTGAACATAAGGGGCATATATCTTTTCAAATTAGTGTTTTGGATTTCTTTGGAGAAATACCCTAAAGTGGGATGGCTGGGTCCTTGTTTGTCTCTTGATACAACCTTTGTTTTAAAGTTTATTTTGTCTGGTATAAATATCACTATCCCAGCTTTTTAATTTCATTTCCATTTTTATGAAATGTTTTTTTTCATCCCTTTACTTTCAGTCTGTGGGTGTCTTCGATCTGAAGTGGGTCTCTCATAGGCAGCATCTGTAAGGGTCTTGTTCTGTTGTCCATTTAACCACCCTGTGCTTTTTCATCGGAGTGTTGAATCCATTTATATCTAAAGTAGTTGTTGATAGACATGTAGTTATTGCCATGTTATTATTCATATTATTTATATTCTCCTTTTTCTTAAAGAAGACCCTTTAACATTTTATGTAATGCTGGTTTGGTGTGAGGAACTCCTTGAGCTTTACCTTGTCTGGGAAGCTCTTTATCTGCTGTCCATTCTAAATGATAGCTCTGCTGGATAGAGTCATCTTGGCTGTAGGTCCTTGCTTTTCATCACATTGGTATTTTGTGCCAGCCCCTTCTGGCCTGCAAAGTCTCTGTTGAAAAACCAGCTGGCAGTCTCATGGGAGCTCCCTTGTAGTCAACTAAATGCTTTTCTCTTACTGCTTTTAAGATTCTCTTTGTCTTCAACCTTTGACATTTTAATTATGATGTGTCTTGGTGTGGCCTCTCTGGGTTCATCTTGTTTGGGGCTCTCTGTGCTCCCTGGGCTTGTGTGCCCATCTCCTTCACCAGGTTAGGGACGTTTCCGTTGTTATTCTTCAAATAGGCTTTCAATTCCTGCTCCCTCTCTCTCTTCTCCTTATGCTGTAGATGTTGATATGCTTGATGTTGTTCCAGAGGCCCCTTAAAGCATCCTCCTTTATTTGGATTCTTTTTTCTTTTTGCTGTTCTGATTGGGTGTTTTCTGCTACCTTATCTTCCAAATCGTTGATTTGATCCTCTGCTTCATCCACTCGCTTGTTGATTCCTTTTATGTATTCTTCATTTCAGTTATTGTATTCTTCATTTCTAACTGGTTCTGTTTTGTTTTCTATTTCCATTTTTATATTTTCCATCTCTTTGTCAAAGTTCTCACTGAGATCATTGAGCATCCTTATAACCGGCGTTTTAAATTTTGCATCTGCTTGTGTCCATTTTGTTTAGCTCTTTTTCTGGAGTTTTTTGGGCATGTTCCTTTGTCTCCTCGTTTTGGCAGCCTCCCTGTGTGTGTGTCTGTGCATTAGGTGGGGCTGCTCTGACTCCCCGCCTTGGTAGAGTGGCCTCAGTAGGTGTCTTGTGGGGCCCAGTGGTGCGCTCTCTGTGTCCACCTGAGCCAGGAACTCCAGGTGTGGTTGTGTGTGCCCTCCTGTCAAAGTTGAGCCCCGATCGCTGTTGGCCTGGCACTGGGAGGGTTGACCCTCAGGCTGTGACTCCAGTGGGGGAGCTGCCGTGCTGAGGTCACCTGGTGGGACCGGTCGCCCTCGTGGGGCTCTGGCACATCAGGCTCCTGTTCATTCCCTTTACGTATCAGCTTAGTAGCTCTAAGAATGAGTCTTGCAAAAGTATTAAAGGTATGGGTGTACTTTCTTCCTTGTATGAAAACTAACCATGTTTATATAAGAAAAGAAAAAAGAAAAAGCACTGTGATCCTTCCTTACTCACTGAAGTACACTATTAACATTTCAGCACATGCTTTTTTTAGACTTCACTTTCCGATTTATTAAGATAATATATACTTACAGGAAAGTGAAGCCAGCAGAGACAGTTGTTAAATACCTGCCAGGTGCTTGAACATCTACCAGCTTACTTTCTAATCCACTCAGGAATGTTCTCTTCCTTTCTGTCCCTAATCACATGCTAATAAGAACGTGTGTGCTGGTGTGTCCCTCTCTTCCATTAAAATGTCAGCTCTGTAGAGGTGTGACTTTGGTCCTATTGTCTTGCATTCCTAACTCTTACACTTGGCAAATGGTAGGTGCTTATGAAGCCAACAAACTTACTTTAGGTCTCAGGCCTCAAAGGGCGGGTGTGTGGGGTTGGAGTCAGACCAGGAGAAGGAGACCAGGGAGGGCCGGAGTGCCCCTGCCCCTTCTGACTGCCCCACCCCGTTGACTCTGCCCCCAGGCACCGCCTTGGAGGTCCAGGTCCCCGAAAACCCCGTGGTAGCCCTGGTGGGCACAGACACCACCCTGAGCTGCTCCTTCTCGCCTGAACCTGGCTTCAGCCTGGCTCAGCTCAACCTCATCTGGCAGCTGACAGACACCAAAGAGCTGGTGCACAGCTTCACGCAGGGGCAGGACCAGGGCAGCGCTTATGCCAACCGCACCGCTCTCTTCCCTGACCTGCTGGCACAGGGCAACGCCTCCCTGAGGCTCCAGCGCGTGCGTGTGGCTGACGAGGGCAGCTTCACCTGCTTCGTGAGCGTCCGGGACTTTGGTAGTGCTGCGGTCAGCCTGCAGGTGGCAGGTGAGCACCCGAAGGGGGCGCCCTACCCCTTGGCACACCCCTCTCACTCCCTAGCCCTACCCCCTTGTCCGCCTCCCCGTGCTGACTCCCGTCCTCACAGCGCCAGGTGCCCTGTCCCTTCACTGTGCCCCTTCGGCCCTCGCCTTACCTTGTCCTTTACCCTTTGTCCCCCTCCAGCTCCCTACTCAAAGCCCAGCATGACCCTGGAGCCCAACAAGGACCTGCGGCCTGGGGACACGGTTACCATCACGTGCGCCAGCTCCCGGGGCTACCCTGAGGCGGAGGTGTTCTGGCAGGACGGGCAGGGTGTGCCTCTGGCAGGCAACGTGACCACGTCGCAGATGGCCAATGAGCAGGGTTTGTTTGATGTGCGCAGCGTCCTGAGGGTGGCGCTGGGCGCTAATGGCACCTACAGCTGTCTGGTGCGCAACCCCGTGCTGCAGCAGGACGCTCACGGCTCTGTCGCTGTCACAGGTAAGGGCCAGACGAACAGCTAGGGAGGATGGGGGGAGCCACCCTTTTTTTTTTTTTTTGGACCCTGGGCTGGAATTTAGGTAGGTTTGGGTGTTCAGAAGACTTGAACAATCATATTCACGTGTTTCAGGTATCTCAAACTCTCCCCAAAGGAGTCCTTAAGGGGCTTGCCTGAAAGAGCTGACAAGAGGCATTTGTAGTATTTGCTCTCCTAGGAGCACCTTAGGTGGGACTTGTGCTTCTTATACCAAGTACCTGCCTGGAATCTGAGATGTGGGTGGGAATTTTGGGGCTGCTCCGGGGCATGGCCCCAGGACCTGGTGAGGGAGGGTTGTCCTGTGGGAACTTCTCTGTGTGATGGGAAGCCTTTGCTGCATCCGTGGGCACCATCTGATTCCGAGGCCCTGAGAGACAGCTGGGCCCCTGCATGTGGGCAGTCCTCAGCAACGCATCACTCTCAGCTGCAGTGTCCAGGGCTCTCTCTGCTGCTCCCGTGTGCTCAGATACTAGATGGATACCATAGTCTCTGGTTTGGGGATCCTGAGCCAGACACCGTTTCCCTTCCTGAGTGCCCACCTCAGTGGGCTTTCCTTGCGCCTGGAGATAAGTGGGCTCAGGCCAGTGGTCGGGGCAAAGGGAGGCCGTCTCCATCTGTGTTTGGATCCCATTCTGGCTCCTCAGTCCCTTCCCATGGGCCACCTGGCCTTTCCCAGGGGCCTCCCCATGTACCCTGGGGCCAGGACAGCAGGTTCTGTCCTATCTTCTCTTCCCATGACGTCCATCCAACCCCCCAGCCCACCCACGCCCCAGTCTGCACCTGGCCACCAAGATTATGCACAAGCCTCAGGCTTCATTGACTTATTCCTGATTTTCTTCTCCTCCCAAGTGTGCCTGGACCTTCCGAGGCCTTCGCTTATTGTCTAGGTGTTAAGATTCATTCCTTCTTCTCCTTCAGGTGTTTCCTTCTGGCAAGGCTGTGTTCCCTCTGCCCACCCCATTCCCAAGATTGACCCCACCCTACTCCTGCAGAGCCCCTAGGCTCGGTGCTCTTTGTGGGGAAGTCACTGCCCCAGCCTGTTGGGTGTTCTGCGGGGTCTCCTTGACCTTTTAAAGAACAGCATGTTGTCTAGTGTGTGTTCAGGGGAGAATAAGAGCTGTCAGGAGTGAGAGTGGCTGGAGTGGTCAAGAGAATTCTGCAGGGACAGGTGAGAGTCAATGGGACCTTGAAGGATCCTGGTAATTTGCACACCTGGCTGGACTAGATCTTTGCCACACTGTACAGAAAGGGCTCGTCAGTATAAATGTAATTGCAGGGAGAACGTTTACCCCACCAAAGACAAAAATCTTTACTTTAAACGTTGGTAACTAACATTTAAAGTGTCTTCATATCTCAAGGGAGGAAACCGAAGCCCTGAGGGAAGAGCGAGCTTGCCCCAGGCCGCAGACTGGCTCAGTGGCTTTCTCTCTGGCGGGGGTTGCGGGGGTGGGGGTCAGGCAGCTCTTTGAAAATGGGGTGAATGATAAATGCTGTAGTTTGCATTTCAATTTTGAGGGTGCATGGCCCCTCTAAGCTCACGCATGGGGTCTGTGGACCTGGGTTCCTGCATCCCACAGTGAGCAAATGAACAGTGACCAGAATTGAACTCAGCCTCTCAGTCTAATTTTTCTCCCCGCCACCACCCAGCCTCCTGTTTCATTAGAGCAGGTCTGGCCTACTTTGGAGCCTTTGGCCTGTATTTTGCTTCAGGGAGCTTTGTGCCTCTCACAACATTCTCAGAGTCAGACTTTCAGTCCTGCAGCCTGGCCTCTCCCCACCATGCCTGCTGGGGGTCAGTGAAGTCGCATGTGCTGTGTGGAGGCGGCTTTGTGGAGCAGGCGCTGGTTGTGGGGCCTGAGGATGCAGCTCTGAGCCCTGCTCTGGCCTTGGCTGGTGGAACGAGGGCAAGTCTGACCTGTGTTCCAGGCACCAGCCTCGGGGTGAACACAGAGTCTGTCTCCCTGTGGGTGTTCCCGTGGCTCTGCTGTGTCACTGCTGCAGGAGCTGCACTCTGGGGTCTCCAGGAGTTTCTCCCATGTGCTTCACAGACTGGCCCTCCTGACCCCTTGTATCAGCTGCTGTCCTCCTCTCCTGCTTATCTGGGTGATGGGCCCCTTTGCTTCCAGTGTCCACAGTGGCAGCTTTGCCAGTCATGTCAGCTGAAGGTGACACCTGCTACAAATGCCTGTGTCTGTGCTAGGGCCTCCGCTGCCGAAGGACTCAGGGTACTGCACTTGGCACTGTTGGTGCTTTCTGCTGCCGCCAATGCCCGGGGTGCCTGTGGTCTCCAAAGATGGCAGGAAAGCAGCGCTGTCTTTGGTCAGATTTGTTGTCCCTAAGGCCTCTTCCCAGGACCCAGCAGGGGTCCAGAAACTAGGCTAGATGGCACGCTCAGAACAGCTTCGGCCCTGACCCAGGTGTGGGCGCTCAGCTCCTTCCGTCTGCCATGACACAGTTCAGAAGGGCCCGCGGCGTTTCACGGAAACACGCCCCTGGCACGTCTCCTCACTCTGGCGCCCTCGCCGCCCACCCTCATCGATATGCGGGGTCTGCAGACGCTTTCTGTGAAGGGCTGGACAGTAAACATCTTAGGCTTTGTGGGGCACACACCGTCTCTTGCTGCTGCTGCTGCTTTTTCATCTCTTTGTGTTCCTCCTTTTCCATTTTTTTTTCACCTTCACCTGAGGACGTGCTTATTGATTTTAGAGAGGGAGAAAGAAAGGGAGAGAAACATCCATGTGAGAGAGGAACATTGATTGGTTGCTTCCTGTATGCACCCTGACCGGGGACCGAACCTGCAACAGAGGCATGTGCCCTGACCAGGAATCGAACCCACAACTGAAACACCCAACCAACTGAGCCACACCCACCAGGGCCCTCCTTTTCCATTTTTTGGTAACACTTTACAAGTGGAAGAATCACTGTTAGCTCACAAGCTGTACAAACACAGGCTGCAGGCCAGATTTAGCTGACAGGACTTAGTTTGCTGACTCCTTATGAGTAGGGTAGGGACCGTCACCAGGTAGGGCTGGGATAGTCAGGGCTGCGGAGGTGGACTTCAGCTAGGTGCAGATCTTGGGGGCACTTTTTGGTGGAGGAAACTGACAGCAATGTGTGGAGGTTGGGGGGGTGCCTGTTGTCTTCTCAGAGAATGGTTGCGACACCAGTTTGGCTGGATGAGAGGTTCCTATAGCAGTATAAGATACAAAGCCTGGGGGAGGTTAAGCAGCAGCTACATTATTGAGATTCTTGAATCATCCTGAAATGGTTGTAGCATTATTTCCATGTCAGCAGGGAGCCATAGAAGGTTCTTGGGCATCATCAACTGCAGACTCTTCAGCCTTGCTGGGCTGAGGCATGTCTTTTCCAGCTCGGCCGTGTCAGGCTTTGGAGGGTGTGTGAATGCGCAGCAAAGGGGCACATGAACTCTGTGTAGTGCTGGCGCTCAGAAAGGGTGGGGGCCCCCATTCACACCTTGGAGCCAGAGGGTGCTGTTCCTGTGACCATGGGGGCCAGAGATGATGGTTCCTCCCTGTTCTCTCCCCTCCCTCTCCCAGGACAGCCTGTGTCATTCCCCCCTGAAGCCCTGTGGGTGACTGTGGGACTCTCGATCTGCCTTGTCGTGCTGCTGGTGGCCCTGGCCTTCGTGTGCTGGAGAAAGATCAAACAGAGCTGTGAAGAAGAGGAGAATACAGGTGTGGGGGGGGCGAGTGCGTGTGCACACATGCCTGGGTGTACTGGGGCCTCCGGGATGTCCATCTGAGTGTTACTGTCTGGTAACAGAGTGAGTTTGCCAATGGGGCTGGATTGTGTGTGTTATCTCCAGGCTGAGTGTCTTGTGTGTGTGAAGAAGTGTGAGCCTATCTGTGAGTGTGCAAATATGCAGGATGAGTGTGACTGGAAATGAGTAGTGGATGTATAAGGCTGAAGTGTGCAGAGGTGTGAATATGTCTGTGCAAACAAGTGTGACTATGAGAGTGTGAGTCCCATGGGTGTGTCTGTGAGTGAGAGTGCAGGCTTAGAACCAGGAAATTTAGCAAAGTGTGGGTGCTTCGTGGGCTTGGGGTCACTGTGTGAAGGCATGACTGTTGTCTGCTGGGCTGGGGTCAGTATGCGTTGCCTTTGGCGACAGGCAGGCAGGTGGTGAGCTGATATCGCTAGACAGGTGACTTGACCTTGGTGGGTGAGTGAGCCGACTCTAGTGAGTGGTGGGTGAGGGAGTGGACATTGGTCCATGGGCGAGTTGCCCGGTGGGTGGTGCATGGGTTAAACCTCCCAGTGGGAGGTTTTCTTGGATAAACATGAAAGTCGGCGGTGAGAGTGGGGAGATGACCTGGAGTGTGTCACAGTGAATATGTGAATGGGGAGGAGTCTGGTTGGTCGACAGGTGACACCTGTGTAGTGTGGCTGGCCGGGCTGGTGGCAGGGTGAGTGGGCTGATAGGTGGGGGTTGTCCACGTTGGAGGGTGGAGGTTGACTGGATCTGTGAGAGAGTGGGTAGGTGAGGGGATGGGTGGGTGGATGGGGGAGGTGAGGAGCTGGTCCTTGGTTGGGCGCATGGTGGACTCTAAGCAGACAGCCCTTTCGTCCGGCCCCCAGGCTCCGTTCTGTGCTCATTGCTCTCAAGGTCCAACTCTATGTCCAACACTTGACCATAGGCCATGCCTGCTTCCCATGTACCGGCTTCCTGCACCCCCAGGCAGGAAAGTGTGGTGATGAAAATGGAGCTGAGGAAGGTTTTGTTTGTCTTCCAGGAGCTGAGGACCAGGATGGAGATGGAGAAGGCTCTAAGACGGGTAAGTCTAAGCTTGGAGCTGGCCTGCCTTACTGGCTGAGAGGAGGACAGTGGACAGGGCAGAGGTGTCCAGGACCTGGGGGAGCCACATTTGTGTGAGGTTGAATGCAGTATGTCTGGTGGGCAGAGGCCTCCCTACCGGGGTGACTTTGGTCTCTACTCAGCATTAGGCCTGCAGGCGGAGCTCCCTGATTCCTTCCCAGGGGCTGCTTCACTTCTCCTGCCCACCTTCGCCCATCTGCCAGCTGGCTCCACCCCTAGGGACCCAGCACTGTGGAGTCTGGTGGCTTCCTAGGGGAGTGGGAAGGGCTCAGGAGGTAGGGCAACCTGGGTTTCAGTTCCAGATCCTGCTCATGTAAGCTGGGCGGTCTGGAGCTAGTCACTTTGCTTCTCTGGGCCTCAGCTTCCTTGTCTCTGAGTCCCAGTTTCCTCATAGTAACTGCCTGTCTTCATTGGCTGAGTGGGTTTAATTAGATGAAGTAGGGGTTATAACGGCCTAGTGTCCTACCTGGTGCCCAGTAAATACCTTGGAGTCCTGTCACCAGGCAGATAGTTTAAGATAGTCCCATTCTGGCTAGAGCTTAGGTAGCTCTGGTCAAAGTGCTTTGCTCTTCTGGGCTTCAGTTCTCCATCTGGAAAATGTCACCCTGCCCCTGCACCAGTGGCTCCAGGGGCTAGTTTTCAAGTTCTCTGGAGTAACTGGACAGGACAGGGGTTTGCAAAGGTCATGATGCTGAGGAGACACAAACCGGGAGCCCAGCGGGGGTGGGTGCTGAAGCACTGGTGTCCTGTGGCCACAGTGGCCTCACTGTCTTCCCTTTTGGCTTCTGGGCTGGGAGAGGCAGGTTCCTCCTGAGCCATTCAGGATGGTGCCAGTTTCGCTGGTCCCCTCCCACAGGTGCCCTCCCCACGGCTGCAGGAGGAAGGGCAGGAGATTGACCCCTGGGACTGCTGTGAATTATGCCCGTGAATTCTCTGCCTTTGGTGTGCAGGGTGCAGATAGCTGTGGGATCGGGCCTCCTGTTTTCGTGCCCAGAGGCAGATGTAGTTGACAGAAGGGAGGGAGTGCGGAGGAGCAGGGGTTTAGAGATTTGGTCAGTGTCAGTTCCCCACGATCCCCGGGGCCATCTGGGGACATTGGCAGCCCCTTTAGCTTCTCACTTCACTGTGTTTTTGGAACAGACCCAGTGCACCTCCACATCACTAGCTTGCTGGAGGGCAGGGGGGTTGTTCTCAGGCAGATGCAGAAAACTGAGCCCCAGAGAAGGGGCAACAAGCCACAGCGTGGAGCTGGGACTAGGGACAGCAGCCTGGGGCACCTTCCCTGGTGCCGTGATGTTGTCCCCACTCACCTGCCTCCTCCTGCTCCCCCAGTCCTGGCCCTCCCTTCCTCAGCTCCTCTCTCTCTGCCCTACCACTTTCCATAGTTCCCTCCTCACCATGTGCTCCTTCCTTTTTTACAGTCCTGCGGCCTCTTAAACACTCTGAAAACAAAGAAGGTAATGACATGTGGTGCTTGAGACTGTGCGTGCGTGCACCTGTGTGTAGGAGGCAGAGAGGGCTATGGGGAAGTAATTATCACCCTTCACTGGTGACCTGCTCCCCACACGAGCAGCCTGCACTCCTCCCTAGTGAGGTGGCCAAGGGCAGAGTAACCAAGGTCCCAGCTGCTCTGCTAGGACACAAACATGACAGGCTTAACCAGGACAAGAGCTCATTTCTCTCCTGTAAAAGTCTAAGCATAGGGGATCTTAAGGCCACTCATGTCCTGAAGCCAGCTTCCATCCTCCCAGTTTCTGCCCCTTCAGCATGAAGCTTCTGTTCCCAAGTCCAACGGGGCTGCTCCAGGTCCTGCACCCCCACACCTGAAGCGGGGAAGGAAGCAAGGGAAGTGCAATTTTTTCTAGGGCTTGACTAGAAATAGCTCAGGGCACTTCTGTTTACATCCCATTGGTCAGAACCTATCACATGACTCCTAACTCTAGTGAGACCAGGAAATGTCTCACAAGGGCAGCCACCTGGTACTTAGGTAGTTAGTAAATGTTAACAATTATTAGTGCTCATATTATTGTAACAAGCAGTTACAGTAGGAAATGGTTGCAGGTTAGTTTGAGATTCTTTCTAAAGTAACCAACAGGCACCTCTATATATGTATGTTTGTGTGTAAATATTGTATTTCTGTGTGTGTTTCTGTGTGTATTTTGAACAAAATATTCCATGATGTAAAATATTGCCACTAGATCTGAGTGGCTTCCACTTAGAAAATCAAGGTTGTTCGCCAAAGATTATGGAACCTTAAGTATTTTTCAAGTCACCTCTGAGAGGAATTTCTAGATACTCTTGCCTGTGTTTGGCTTTCCTCTGGGCCCCAGGCTCTGGACTTGCTGGACCAGCACAGGGGCAGTCCCCAGGAGGGAGAGCGGCTTCTCCAACAGGCAGGCAGACCCCCAAAGAATGGCCGAGGGAAGGGCGAGGTCATGCATCTCCATCCAGGCCAGAGAGGAGCTGTGAGGTCAAGGCTGTGAATCTGCGGCGTGACGCAAAGCCAGGGGGAGGAGGCTCCCTACAGCATGGATGCTGGGGAAATCAGTGTGGGATAGGGAAGTTGGAGAGGGTTTCCTGCTAGAGCAGGGAAGTAGGCCAGGCAGAGGGGCCCATGGTGGGGAGTGTTTTGGGTGAGTAGACCTGTGGGGAGGGAGCAGGGCTGGCGATCACTGGGCCGTCTCCCGCAGGTGCCCTTGCGGTTTGCTGACTCCCAGGTCCTGTGTTTATGTCCTTTGGGTCTCAGGGCAGGGCTTAGTGCTGGAGACTGCTAGTCAGACTTTTGTGCCCACTCTCACACTCACCCCCCACCCTGAAGCATACGACCATGTGCGCGGGGTTCTGACATACTCCCAACAGCAGAGCTCCTGCACTTAATGCTTTTCCCTCCTTTTTTTCTTCCGATCATGAAATGCAGGTGATGGACAAGAGATAGCCTGACTACGAGGACCAGCGAGCTGCTGCCCCTGCCCTGAGCTCCCAACCTCTGGCTGCCCTGGGACCTCAGTGTGAGCCCCTGGCTGGGGCTTCCCTGTGCCCAACAGATGGCCCCACCCCGGTGACTTGACTCATTCTGCAAAGGATGTGACTCACAGACCACCCACAGCCTCATTTCTCCAATGGACATGGCTCCCAAGTCATTCTGCTGCCTTATTTCTCACGGACACAAGACACAGATGACCCACTACCTTATTTCTCCAGTGGATATGCCACATGGGCCCCCTGGCTGCCTTTTTCCTCCGGAGGACACAGTATGCAGACTGACCCTCTGCCTTACTTCTCCAAAGACACGATACACAGTCAGCCTGCCTTATTTCTCCAGGGGCCCTGGTACACTAGTTATCACCTCCGCCTTCCCCACCCGAGCTGCCTATAGTCCTGGGTCCTCAGACGGGGCACTGCAGCCTCAGCATCTCCTTGAGTCCAGTGGTGTCTCCTCCTGCCTTCTCCTGCACTGTTCCCAGTGCTGGCCTTTCCTTTCCCTTCTAAGTGCAGACAGGCGCCCTCCCCAGCTGTGCAGAGAGACACAGAGGCATGTGCCAGAGCTCATTCAGACCTCCCCTGTCCGATCTCTTCCACAGAGCGCCAGGTGTGCCCTGTGAGCCCCCCTCTGCCCACTGTTTCCATGAGAAGCAGGTGCCGGTCACACTGGGTCTCTGAGGGTCAGCTTCTGCCCCTCTGCTTTTTCCACCCTTGTTCATCTGCCCAAACGGTGCTCACTGAGCACTTGCATTCCCCAGAGATGGTTTGTGGAACCATCTTTGAAAAGACAAGCCACTCCCTCAAGGATCTTGCCCTTTAGCCAGAAACTGGTGAGGAAATAGCGGTTCATGAGAGAGGCTCCTGCCTTGTCCCTACTATGCTGCTCTTATGTGCCCCTAGCTGCCTGGGTGCCTCACCCCCATCCCATCCCTATTCTTACCTGAAGAGAAGCTGATGGTCCCCAAAGAGTCTTTCCAGGGTGAGCAGATGAACAGGCAACTGAGGCCCAACAGACTCTGAGAACCCAGCATAGGGGAAGCCTGGGACTTCTGGGGGTAGGAGTAGAGCGCCCCCCCACCCCCACCATGGTGCTGTTCTGGGGCTGGGCAGACAGCTCCGGCTTCTCTGGCCAGCCCTGCCTCCGGTTGAGTCAACTTCTGAAGTTCTGGTGTCTTCCCACTAATGTCTCCCTTCGCCGGCAATGGAAGATGTGGGTATTTCTAATTTAAATGTGGGACTCTGAAGAATTCTGTTTACTGGGTGGGTGGGTTGGGGGTTTGGGGAAAAATAAATGCCTTTGTAGAAAGCTTTTTCTCTGTGAAGTGTGTGGAAACAGGACGGGTCTCAGGGCTCAGCAGGAGCTGAGCCCTCCTGGGCATCGAAGCCAAGTCTCCCTGCTGTCACCTTCCCCACAGCACTGGGGCTCGGAGGCCTGTGGCCCGTCCCTGGCCTCAGGCCACCGTGGGGCTCCACCCACTCCTTACCACATCCTTTCAGTCCTTCGTCCAGGGAGACTCCTTGGGACCTTCGTCTAGGCTTTGTCTAGGTTTGCTTAGGGCCCCACACACGCTGCTTTTTACGGATGGGGAAGCTGACGCCAGGCCTGCGTCAGAGGTCCAGGACCTCCTTCTGGCCTGTGACCCCCAGCAGGGCCTGTAGCTTCCCTGGCCTGACTTGTATGTAAAGTGGGCCTGAGGTTTTCTCCACTGCCCACCTCCAAAGACTGAGAGGAAGGGATGGATAGTGCAGGCACACAGGTGTTGGGAGGACCGGGTTCCGGAAGTGGGGGCCTGCAGAGTGCGCTGCGCTTTTGCCCCCCGGGGGACTGAGTCTCTGCCCCAGTCATTTGGCCCCAGAGCTCCGCAGGCCCTGGGGTGGCAGGAGGAGCCTAGGGCTGGGGGTCAGGACGCTCAACTTTTGTCCCTGGCTCCACTACTAACTTGTGAGGAAGCCCTTCATACCTCTGAACCTTAGTTTTCTTATCCATTAAGTAGGGGTGACGTTCTCTACGAACTGGAGCACTTGTTACAAAGTAGATGGCCTCGGGAGTGAGGCGGGCGCCTGGCTTGAAGTCCCACCGCTGGTTTTAGAATCAAAAGGTCTGTGAGAGTCTGCCTTTGCTTTCCACCCCACAGGGGGTTCGCTCGCCGCACTGGGCATCAACCGCCTGTAGGGTGGGGGGTAGTTGGTTCCATGGGGCGGTGGTGAGGGCTGGACAAGCAGCGATGAGAAGACCCTGCGAACTGTGAAGCAAGCGCTGGGACGCAGGACGGCATCTCCCGCCCTGCCGCCGAGGCTGCACTCTCGCTCCCTCCGCGATTTTGTAGCTGGCGCGCCACGGCCCAGAACACGCCGTCCGAGTCAGTTTGCTCATCTGTGAAACAGGTACGATTACCAGGGCTTTTTCTTCCTGGCAGGGCCAGGTTAAGGCTTAGAGGTGACGGTGTATCAAGTGCTTGGGCCAGCGACCCAGCAGATAAGGGGCTTGCCCAGGGGGCCTGAGAGAGGAGGAAGGTGGCTACTATGTCCCTGGCGACAAGTGCCTCAGAGAGCAGTGTTTTCAGCTGCCTTTCTGGGCAAATGTCCAATTCCTGCGTTTTAGTGGAGAAGTACTTCTCAGGTTGCGGCAAGCTGCAGCCTGCAGGTGTCAGGGTTCGTGTGCCTGGCTCAGGGTGTGACTGGAGCTCACCTCCAGGACCGTTTGTAACCAAGGCTGTGACGACCATGAGTGTACCTGACCACTCAGAGGGAGCAGACCCGGTGGGAGTGAAAACAGCGTGGCCAGGGCCCCAAGCCGCCCTGCCTTCCTCTGCCTGCTCATTCCCTCCCTCGGAGCGAGCGCCCCGCTGCTCACACTGGTGAGCGGTGCCTTCCCGGTTCAGGGGAGGCACCTGACCTTGCTTGTCCCAGGAGGCGGTTCTTGAGTGAGGTGTTTGCTGGTCCTCGAGAGCAGAGAGCCCGGCTGACCAGAGCCAGGCAAGGCCTCCACTGCGATGTGGAGCCAGAGTTTGCCCCATGTAGCCAAAGCCCCAGGCCTCCAAGGGCCGGAAACCCGCAGAGAAGCTGGAGGCTGACATGATGTGAGGAGCCAGCATGGGTGGGGGTGGGGGCAGCAGATTCAAACGCTACAAGTGCAAACAGTAGAGAAACGTGTGAAGCTCTTGTTCTCACCTCCAGGCCCCTACTCGGAGGGAAGCACGGCTAAGGGTTTGCGGTCCTTCCAGACCTCCCCCCATCACACATTCACAAAAATGAAGTCACACATGTCATTCTGCAACTTCTTTCTCTTTGCCATTTCCCCAAGTCAGTTCTTCTGTTTCTTTTTTTTTTTTAATTGAGGTGTAACACACATCTAGCGTTTAAAAGACATCACTCTCAGTGTATAGTTCCATGAATTCTCACACAAGTTATCTCTACCCATGTAACCATTATCCAGATCAAGATATGATTCACTTTCCAAATCCAGAAAGTTCCTCTGTGACCCTTCTCAATCAATAGCACCCCCCCACCCCCGCCATACTATTCTGGCTGCTTTCGCCATAGATTTGTTTTGCTTGTAAGCAGAATCCTATAGCCTACACTATGTCTAGCTTCATCCAGAGACCTCCCTCATTCTATTTAAGTGGCTACGTACTATCTCACAGTATTAATACTACTGTTCTAGAGTTTTACTGCTAAAATTCTATGTTCTAGAATTAATACTACTGTTCTAATGTTTTGCCAGTTCCTATGTGTAGTTTGCGTATAAATCATGCAGACTTGTGCCAGGGTTTCTACAGGATGGAGCCCAAGAAGTGGGGTCTTGGGGTCACAGGCCTGCACACTTTAAGTGTTGGCAGAGTTGACAATTGTTTGGGCTGCCTTCTTTAGCCAGCCTCTGTGAGCAAGAATGTGCAAGCGAAGAACACTCAGGGCCACGAGCAAAACCGATTCCAGACAGGGCAGGAAGGGCGCTGGGAACTGCCACCCCAGCTGGTCGGGGACCTGGGGGCCTGATTCAGTGTATGGGCCTGTGGTCATCTCTCCCTCTCACCCACTCTGGACCACTGCTCCCTTCAGCAGCTGCCTCAGTTCCCGGGGAGCTATCTTCATATTTCTGGGATCCCAGTCCTGAGGGTGAGTGTGTCTGCCTCCGGCTGGATGGGGCGGTCTGAGTGTGTGCTGGGGCTGGGCTAAGCCCTGCATCCCGTACCTGGGACACTTGACCCGAATGCATGGGGGCAGTTCATCCGCACCTTGCTGGGTACAGGTGCCTCAGGGCAAGTTCAGTCTTCTCCACTTGTGTCTGAGGATGTTCCTAACCTGCTATTTGGCTCCCTTAGCTCCAGGTAATTATGGTGACACTATTTCACCACAAATGAGGTGGTGCTTGTTAAAGCACTAGAAACCTGGGTCTCATGGGGCAAAAGAGTGCCTGTGGCCTTTGTCCCCAGGCTTTCCCCAGCATCTGAGCTTGCAAAAAAGCCCCATCCCCGCACCCTCCTTCAGCTGTATGACTTCTCCACCCCTGTCGCCATTCTCTGGACAGGTTCCATCATTGTCTTCTTAAGTGAGGCCCTGGCACGGACTGTAATATTGCAGCTCATAATAAATCACCCTCTCACCTCCCTGATCCTGAGTGCCATGCTCCTAGTGATACAGCTCCAGATCCCATTAATCTAGTGGTTTTTAACTCTGGCTGCACATTAGAATCACTTAGGAGATTTTTTAAATGATAGAAGTACCTGGTATCCATCCCTAGAAGTTCTGGTGCAGTTGGTTGAGATAACCGTTAAATATTTCATGTGCACACCCAGGGGCTCTAGCTAGCCAAAGAAGCCAATGCAAAATAGAATTCAGAGTTCAACCCCGAGCAGAGGTCTCTGAGACCAGGCACCTGAGATACGTCTGTTTTCACATTAAAGGATGCACAGAACATATAGATGCAAGGAATATCAAAGGGCACGATCACGGTTAGTGTGGAAAAGGGAGGGGCCCGCTCTGGGTGTTGTGGGGCCCGGAGCCCTGAGCCCCTGCCCTAAGTCAGACCAGGCACCCACGCTCTGGAGGAATGGGGAAGGATGGGGTGCCATGGACAGTGGCTCGGGCCCTCTCAGGTCAGTCTAGGAAATGAGAGGCCCGCCGCCCTTTCCCCCTGCATCTCCCTTCCTTTCCACCCCCAGGCCTCCAGATGTGCATAGTCACGCGGCTGGTTCAGCTCCATCTCTCCAGCACTGTATTCTTCATGAGGCCAGGACCATCTGTCCTGCTCTGGCAGCCCGTCACTCTGTGCGTGTGTGCCAGGCTCAAGAAAGCAGCCTTCACTTCACGTTCTCTCTGCTTTCTTCCTTCCCTGTCTCAGATTTGCTTCCGCCCCCAAGATATCCTGGGGCCTCTACTGTTCTGCAGCCCTGCCATTCCTGGAGTGCCCAGAGCAGAGGCTCCCTACTCCACACCTGCCCCTACCACCCTCCTGCAAGGTCTCTGGCCTCTAGTCCTTCCTCAGGCTCAAATTTTATACAGCTGGGGTTTACCTACCTCATCCCATATTTCACAAGCCCTCAGGCTCCCTTCCTGCCTTCTGTGTTTCAATATTCTTCCCTAAACAGTTTCTGCAGATTGTGACTCCCTGTCTTGGGGTGCTGGGAGCAAGGACCAACATGCGTCTCTGCCAACCACTGAACGGACATTTTGTATTATTTGCTAGGACAGTTTCGTGTAATCTGCTGCTAATAAATGAACACATTGCTTCTTGTTCCTCTAGTTTTCATAACTGCTTTAAAGTCTATATGTTCATCATGGCGACTTGAGCATACATTTTATCTATTTATTTTTTAGGGAGAGGGAGAGAAACATCAGTGTGTGGTTGCCTCTTGTGCACCCCCATCTGGGGACCTGGCCCACAACCCAGGAATGTGTTCTGACTGGGAATCGAACCAGCAACCCTTTAGCTCTCAGGCCAGTGCTCAATCCACTGAGCCACACCAACCAAGGTGACTTGAGCATACATTATGGGCACCTGAAGCTGGCCAAGTTGCAGAGGGGGCTCAAGCTCTCTGTGTGGCCACGCTAAGGGCCTTGGTGACCCAGGAAGCCTGGCTATGGTGCCGATTGCCTTGGTGTCTCTCTCCATGCTGTCCTTCTGAGTGCCCCCCTGCCCACTGCAGCCAGACAAATCTGGGTCAGTTCCAAAAGGGAATATGCTGGCAGCAAGGGAATCTGGACCCCCGATGTTTGTGGAACAGGGTCTGCAGTACTGGGTGAGGGGTGCATTCTACTCTGTTGGGAGGATGGGTGATGAGGGAGGAGGTGGAGGTGACCTATGGAGGGCAGAAGTTGCATGGATCACATTCAGTCTTGGTCATAAGGCTTGCTCAAACTCTTCCCCTCAAGGACCTGCCCTCCGTCTCCTCTGCCCGTGCAAATCCTGCACATGCCCTCCTGTGTATCACTTGGTCTCCAACTGCACCTGGTGTTTCACAGCCAAACAAGGCACTGGCTCCTTCACTGTTCTCCGGGAGTTCACCTCCCCAGAGCAGGTCTGCATTTGCCCCCCACCAGCCCAGCGCAAGCACGAAAGTACCGTTCATCCAGTCTCTGAAGGAAAAGGACCAGGATGAAGTCTGCTTCTGCAGTACCCCTTGAAAACTTGATTCCCCAGCAAATGAATAATGGAAATGAGGCCGCCAAGCGTGCTTAACCTATTGTTATGCAAAGACCTGAGGCCCCAAAAGACTTCTGCATATAGCTTGCATGCCAAAGAAGTAACCCGGAGGACTGGCTGTGAAAGACGTGAGTTTATCCGGACTTCTGTGGGCACCAGGGGCAGTCTGCTGGTGAAGTCTCCGCAGCACAGGCTTTCCCAGGGCAGGGTTACACAGAGTACAGAAGACAAAGCAACCAGGCATGCAAGTGGATGTGCTTGCATGCAAGCTGTGTGAGATCAAGTGCCAGCTATTTACAATCTGGGCTTGCAGGAAGAACAGTTTCTTTTTGGCCATTCCTCCAGGCTCCCAATGCCCCACAGCACACTTACAGATGGGCTTCATCATGTTCCCACAGGGTGGGAGGGGGAATCAGAGCTTGGAAAGGGGCCCATGTTCTCACACGCCACACATTTATTTAAAGCAATAATCTATTTTTAAAATCTCTTAGAAACCCCTATTTGCCCATAAACAATTGATATAGTAATGGCAAGTCATTCTCTATGTATACAATATTTACCAGAGAAGGTTCCCTAAACTCTGTGGAGGATACACTACCTGCTACCACTTGGGGAGCTGAATGTTCTGAGACCTTGCAGGCAACAGCTGTGAAATGGGGTCAAGAGTCGTGTCCATATCCCCGGCTGAATGAGATGGAAAGAGATCATCCAGAGGACAGAGGCTCCATGGTGCTGCCCACCTGCACTTCCAACACCAACACTGTGTGAATACATAGTTCTAAGCATTTGGCATCTGGCTCAGTCCAGACAAAGTGAGGAGATTTGCCGAGACCAACAGGGAGGGGACAGGCAGTGAGACAGGGTGTCTGGGGCAGTGGGGTGGGTGAGAGAGAGATGGGGGTGGGAGGAGGGTTCAGTGCCCAGAGGACAATGGCAACAGAGGAGCTCAGGGACACAAGAAAGCAGCTGTGGCCCCTGGGTGCCAGCAGAGTAGATGGATGTCGTCCCTTAGCCTGCAGATTGATTCTGTTTTCTCCAGGTTTAATTGGCTTGTTGGCTCTGGCTTGAGGCAGAGAAAGAGGCTCTTTCCCAAGGAGAGAAGCTATGTCTGAGGCAGCCATGGTGCCCCCCTCCCAGTCCCACCCTATTAGAGGAAAGATGGGGCAGCATACAGCCGCCATTCTTTCTTTTTTTCTTTTTTTAGTCCTCACGTGAAGATATATTTTAATTTATTTTAGAGCAAGAGAAGGGGGGACAGAGAGAGACATTGATGTGAGAGAGAAACATTGACCAGCCACCTCCCTTCTGTGCCCTGATAGAGGATCGAACATGCAATTTAGGTATGTGTCCTGACTGGGAATCGAACCCACAAACTTTTGGTGTATGGGAGGATGGCCCAACAAACTGAGCCATCCAGCCAGGGCCAGATGCCATTCTCACCCCTACCCAACCCCCAAGCCCTGCTCTCCCTGCTGGCTGGACTGGGGTGAGGCAGGCCAAGATGCTCCTGCAAGTGTTTGTCTGGCCCTGTGTACCCACTCAGGCTCTGCTGCTCCTGGTCTGACAAGGCCCTGGATGGTTGTGAGCCCAGGAGGAAGAGTAGAAGAGGGAGTGGGAGAGGAAAGCAAAGGACAGAATCCACAAATCTAGAAACATCACCCAGGAAGGGACCCCGAGCCTCTTCTCTGCTGTATCATGAGCTCAGGAACTGCCCAGCAATTGGGAGCAAAGCTGAGAGGAGGACCCAGAAAGCCCCTGCCCTGGCTCGGTGCCATGTCCATAGGACTCTGTTATACAGCCTTACGCGGTTCAGTCTAAGGACAGGGACACATGCATCTCTCAGCCTCCTCCTGCAAGAGTGGTGCAGCCCCCACAGCATCAGCCCCCCTGAGGGAGTAAAGGTTTTATCGGCGGCAGTGGCAGCAGCAATGGAGACCTTATAGGACACCTCTCCTCCCGCCTCAGCAGCCTCCTCTCCACTCCTGTGGTTTTCCTAATAAACACCTTTAAAATATTTATGAAGGCAACTTCAATGAGGTAGCATAGCATTGCTTTAAAATGATTTTCTTCTAATAAGTTAACTTTGGCATGAGCTCTGCTTCTCAAGTTCCACAGGGCAGGCCTCCAGGGTGGGCACTCAGGGCTCCCCCTGTATGAGCTAGGCGTGGGGGATCCCTTCCCTCCTGGGGCAGGGGGCAGGCCTGGTAGCAGGTGAGAAGGTATGACACAGTTGGCAGGGCTCAAAGGCTGGATTCTCAAAGAATGGGTCAAGGGAGTGAGGGGACTGGCTGAGGCTCTGGAGGAACTGACCGGGGAGGGGCCTGAAAACTGCCAGGTTCTCTAGAACCATGGACAGCACTTCCAATCTCTGCCCCTGGGCTACTGAGAAGTCCAGGAGCTGGGAGCTAGGACTCCTGGGTCAGTGCCCATCTTGCTAATAGGAATGGGGAAGGGCTGTCCTCTGGGAGAGAGTGGTGGGTGTCGTGGGTTAGTGGGCAGGGGCTGGGGTGTGTTGACCACTGAGCAGTTGGCGACCAAGCTCAGCTCCTGCCCAGCAGCCCTCAGAGGAAAGGCTGTGATAGCAACGCCTTGTATGCACAAGCTGGGGGTGGGATTTGAGGTCTGCAGCTGGGCCCCAGATTGGTCTGTCTGCCCTTTGAAACTCCACGGAGCCCTGCCAGTCCTTCTTGCACAAATCCTGGTGCTGTCCTCGAGTGTCAGCTGGAACGGCACCCTGTCTGACCTCCCCCTGTGCAGTGAGGGAACAGATGCTGCTGCCGACCCCTCGCCCCTTCCTGGGCCAGAGGGAGGGCCCTGCCCCAGCTGCCTGGAGTGCCAATGGGGGGGAGGGCCTGATGGAGAAACTGGGGGAGGAGGTTCTATTCTCATCCCACTGTTCCTCAGAAAATTCCTTTTCAACAAGAACTGTTTTCATCACTGTTGCCTGAAGCCTAGAGCTGCTCTAATTATGGGTCAGGCTGGAACCTGACAGGAAGCATTTTAATTATTAATTTGAAGTGTGCTGAGTGTTGAGATGGAGGAGGGCTGGTCCCTTAAGCTCGCTCATGCCCAGCCCTGTCTGTTGAAACCTTGTCGGTGACAGCTCCCCAGCCAGAGCCCCTTTGCCCCTGTGGCCCAGGATCTGCCTCTCTCACTCCTCCCCCCTCCTAACCCCGGCCTTGCACTGTTCTCTCTTGTTTTCCATCTTCCCATGAGCCCATTAGCACACAGCCTATTGTTCCAACTACGCAGATGGAGAAGAGGGAGGCCCGAGTGGGCATGGTGTCTGCCTAGTGTCACAGCAACAGCCACAGGCAGGGCGGAACCTTCCGGTTTTCCCGTGCAGGGCTCCTTTGCTCTTGCCTGGCAGCAGAGGCGGCCATCCGCAGAGCTGTCTGCCCCTGTTGTGCCCCTCTTCATAGGTGTGTTGTCTGAAGTGGCTCACAGAGTCTTCTTTCATTTGTTGCAGGCATCTGACACTTTCAAGGAACAGTTTCCTTGCCCTGTTCACGCCCAGACATGGACACGGCCTTCTGGGTTCTGAGGCTGGGCCTCTGGGCCTGTCCCGGGGGCAGTGGGTCAGGGCCTGCCCTGGGTGGGGGCCCTGTTTGGCCCGTTGCTTCCTCTGCTTCCAGTCAAGAGAGACCTACCCTCTGCTCACTGGTTATTTTCCAGACTTGACCCTCCATGCTCCCCTGTATGGGGGCCCGTCTGCTCCCTCAGTCACACGTTCCCGTTTATGCGTTCTGCATTCAGGGCCAAAAAGCCCCAGATTGGGCAACAGCCCTGGAGCTGATGAACATATTGTACTATTTTATACTCTGCTTTTCCTCTGGGCCTGGGTGATTTGTGAGGTTGAGATGACATCCTATGCCACGCTTCTCCAGGTAGACGGACTCCTGTTTGGTAACAAGGGTTTGAACCCAGCTTTTCTCGACTTGAAAGCCCCAGCTTCTAAACACTACCTGACACTGAGGAGAAGCAGGGTTAGTCCCGTGAGGAAATGGACTTGAAGAAGAACATCGGGTGTGAGGAGCCAGGCGCTTCAGAGACCGTGAGCAGCTCTTCGGCCTGGCTGAGAGCGGCAGGGATGGGGCTGCGCAGGCAGAGAGCAGCGCAGACCAGCCTGTGTCCTGTTTTGTAGCCACAAAGGCCACGGAGAAGCACTGGAGCTAGTTAGTTTGTTTTGTTTCATAGAAGGCTTTACGGCAGGGAAGGGACAAGTTGTTTTGCCTTTTGTGTGTGAAGAATGGTTTAAACTAGAGGTCAGGGAGCCAGGTCAGGGAGAGCAGACTGAGCTCTGACCCAGGTCACAGGCTGAGCCCTGCCTACCCTTGGGCCCTCTCTGAGCCCTAACTCTGGTGGAGACCCAGCCCGCATCTCACCCAGCCACCTGGGAATGCTGTGGATCACTGTGCGACCAGTGAGAGAGCAACTTACTCAATGAAGCCGTGCTTTCTGGCTCTGTCCACGGCCCAGAGCGCACATCTTAAAAAAAGCAGAGAAGTGTCAGCTTCCTGGGGAAGGGTGCCTGGACAATGCTTGCTTTACAGGAATTAAGGAGGAACAGTAGGAAGAGGAGGAGGGGGAGGAGGGGAGAGTAAGTTCCTAAAATATGAAGCTCCCTTTGCCACCATAAAGGGGGCTCCCTTTACAGACCTGGAGCTCCCTGACAACCAGCTGGCGGTGTGATCATAGCCCTGGGCTAGGTGCGCTCTCTGGGCCTCCAGGAGAGAGATCAGACCCAGGGCTCTTCCACCCACGTCCCCAGGGGTCTTATTTAGTGGGGACAGAGCTGAGGAGCCCTGGTCAGTAGGGCACCCACCGTGAGGCCCAGGCAGCACTGAATGGAGGCAGCAGGGGAGTTGCCCCTGGGGCGGGGCCCTGGAGCAACAACCCATTTGTCTGGTGCAAGGCCCTAGCATTACAGGGAGTGTCCTGAGGCCTTCAGAATGAGGGGAATCTGTCCTCTGCATCCCACTTTTCCCACTTTCACACTTTTTCCACTTTCCCACTTTTCCCTTCTAGCTCCATTTGGGCCATGCCTTCATGCCCTGCTCCCCAGCCTCAACAATGTAGGTTTCCTGTTTTGATTCCAGTCTGGCAAGCCTCTGTCCTGTCTCTAAAAGTCCAGGGGACAAGAGAGGTTTCTGCCTGCTACCAGGTGTGGTCATCTGTGAGGTGGATGAGATAAACCTCCCCTAATGGACAGCTTGTTAAAACCCCAGGATACAACCTAGCTGGTGTAGCTCAGTGGATTGAGCGCGGGCTGTGAACCAGGCATCACAAGTTCGATTCCCAGTCAGGGCACATGCCTGGATTGCAGGCCATGGCCCCCAGCAACTGCACATTGATGTCCCCCTCTCTCTCTCTCTCTCTCTCTCTCTCTCTCTCTCTCTCTCTCTCTCTCTCTTTCCCCTTCCCTCTCTAAAAATAAATAAATAAAATCTTTTAAAAAAAGCCAAACCAGGATACCACCAGCTCTGGTGGTCCCACTTCCAGCAAAGCCATCTGGGGATGCTCTGCTCCTGGCCACCTTCCAGCACTACCTGTGTGATGACATGAGGGGCAGACACCATCTGTCTCCAGACCGGAGAAACTGATCCCAGGAGCAGAGACAGGAATGTTCTATTGGAACCTTGCTCCTGAGCTCAGGACGTTTCCCAGGGCCCGTGTGACAGGGAGGCAGAGAACCTGAGAGGGACGAAAACACACACCGCGGGTGTACATTGCGCCGGGCCCCAGCCCCAGATAGGGGCGTTCCATGTTTGTTGTCACTGAGCCTTCACAGCAGAGCCGATGGGTGGGTCTTATTTTCCTCAATAAGGTGAAGCTCAAAAACATGCAGCAACTCCTACAAAGTCACATGCAAGTAGAAGATGGAGCCCAAATTCAGATCCAGGTCTCTCTGTCCCCAAAGCCCATGACTTCATGCTATGTCACTTGGAGGACAGCTTCCTCTGGGCTGGCCCTGGCCACCATTTGGTCCAGGATGCAGGCAGCTCATGAATCTGGCCATGGTGTCAGTGAATTGAGCTTCAAGACCATGGATGGTGCTCTGCTGAGGCTGGGCTGCTACAGGTATTCTTCTCTGCCCTCTGAAATTTGAGGATGGGTTCTCCGCCAGGGGTGGAAGTTATGGTCCTCGTGGGATCAGTCTGGCACCAGGGCAGGGACCCTGTCACTAGCCACACCCTGCCCCCTGCTCTAGTCCACATCAGAACCTCTCTGAACCACCGTGTGTGAGGTGAGGGTGCCTCGGTGGCAGCTGGAGCTCAGAAGCCTGAGGTATGAGGACATTCTGAATCTAGGGTCTAAAAAACCCAGGTAGCCTCAGCTCAGAGTCTGGGCCTATGTCTTTGTGGTCCTGTGCAGATGCCAAAACCACCACATTGTACAACTCTAAGGGACGTAATTCCCCTGGTGTATTCTTGGGAGCTATGCTGAGGGCCCATTCCACATGGAATGTGATCTAATGGTGTCCCTGGAGATGTGCAGTGGTCCTGGCAGGTGCCCTCAGCAGCCTCCAGTGAAGGAAGTTGTGACAGGGCTAGGGCAGGGGCAGAAGGAGCTAAGTTCACAGGGTTGGCCAGCAGGGTGTCCAGAGGGGCTTCTGAGGCAGGCTCCCAAGGCTACCAGCAGTGGGGAGCTGGGGGATGCAGGTGCTGATGTATTTAAGTAGACCAGCTTGTCTGAACTTCACTGGGCCTTAGAATGTACAAACCTATGGGGCAAAGGCACTTGATTAAGCAAAAATTCACTTAACTGACATCTCTTGATGGAACACTTGAACAATGGAATTACTTGGTGAATGAGTTATTGCTGTGGCTGGTGCTCCAGTGGACAGATGGAAGAGCTACAGGGCTATTTGACTTGCAGTTTCCTTTATTAAAAAGTATGAAACCACCCCTCTGAATTAGAAAACAAAGCAAAACAAAACAGGGTGAGTGTTTGGGCACTCCAATAGAGGTCAGCACCTCAAAGAGCGGGAGGGTCAGGTCCTTTCACTCCCAGGATGACACCCCGCTTTTGCTCTCCTGAGGGCAAAGGAGGGCCATTGAGGGTGAGAGGCATGTTAATTAACTCTATTCACAATGAGTGCCTGCTGTGTGCCAACCCTGGGCCACCACTGGAAGCACATTGACTATTCCCGCCCTCAGAGGGGCTTATAATTCACTCGAGTAGACAGACAGTTGTGTCAGGAAAACAGATCTCGATGCAGTGATGAAGGTAGAGGGAAGGTACATTTAAGACGCAGCAGGGGCAGAAAGGAAGGGATGGCACCGTGAGAGACCACCTGGGGGCAGGAGAGGACACTGTCTTAGACGACTCGCTGTGGGAGCCACCGTGAATGAGTGAGGCCCCAGGGATTCCAGCCCACTGTTGTCAGGTCTACTGATTTTTTTTGGGGGGGGAAGAGGGTTGTAATTTTTTATATTTTCACTTTTTCATCATCATTTATCCCCTCTGCACTCTCTCCCACCTCTCTCCCTGCCCCCACCCCAATCACCACACTGTTGTCTGTGTCCAGGAGTTCTTTTTTGCTCTTTTTTGCTGGATCCCTCCACCCTCCCACACCCTCCTCAGCAAGAGTGATTTTTATGCCAAATTCTTAAGAGCAAAAGTGAAAAGATTTTCCCCAAGAAACCTGAAATATGTATTTGTATGTATATCTCTTTTTTCACTTCACTTTTGTATGTTTATTTATTTGCCAAATACATTATCAAAATCTTTTTTTATTTCTTAAGAAATAAAGGATGTTTTATCTCCCAGTGAGTGGGAAGGCTCTCAGTCAGAGTAAAATGATGCGACCCCACTCCCAGCCCTGCCTCCTGCCTGGAAAGCACAGCCAGCAGCCTGATGCGGTCCCTGGGGTCTGGGGGAACCTTGTCTGGGCCGCTTCAGCCCCCGGATGGGTATTAAGACCCATATCTGAGGAACGGAGGCTCTGGGAATTCCACAGGGCTGCCAGGTCCCAGCATGCCCTGGGCTGTGTGACAGCCGCCACCATTGCTCATGATGCTCACGCCCATCCTCCATACAAGCTCAGGGGTCCCCTCCTGTGAGCAAGGCGGTCTTCATGGGTATGTGATCTGCACAGCCACACAGGACCCCAGCTGGGGGTAGGGGAGAAGGGCCCAGTGCTTGCTTCAGTGCTCTACTACTTCCTCCTGCCGTCTGGAAATCTGAACAAGGGGCCTGCATTTCATTTTGCACTGGGCCATACAAATTATGTAGCCGCTCCTGCCTCCATGATATCTTTCTGCTGTCCCCCTCACCCTAAGCTGAGTCTGATCCTCCCCCAGGCTCACGCAGCCCCTATGCTCACTCCCCTCCCGTTGCTCTACACTGAGGGCCATTCCTCACTCACCTGTCTCCCCACTGGACCCTGAACCCCTGAGGGCTGGGTCAGAGTGTACGTGTGCCCTGCCTTATACTTAGCACACAGGAGGGGTGCTGAAATGAGTAGCCCAGTGGGTGAAAGCCTGGCCCAGCTCCCTACCTCGTTCTGGCCAGAGCTGGGCTTCAACCCATTTCTCTCTTAAAAAAAATTAAAGTAAATTTCAATTACAGTTGACATTCGATGTTACATTAGTTTCAGGGGTACAGCATAATGATTAGACATTTATATAAATTACAGAGTGATCCCCCCTCGATAAGTCTAGTACCCACCTGGCACCATACATAGTTATTACAATATAATTGACTATATTCAACTATATTTCTATGGTGTGCTTTATCTCACTGTGATAATACTATAACTACCAATTTGTACTTCTAAATCCCTCCCCCTTTTTCACCCATCTTCCTAACCCCCCTCCCATTTGGCAACTGTCAAAATGTTCTCTGTATCTGAGTCTGTTTCTGTTCTCCTTGTTCATTTATTTTGTTTTTAAAATTCCACATATAAGTGAAATCATTTGGTATTTGTCTTTCTCTTTCTGACTTATTTCACTCAGCACAATGCCCTCTAGGTCCATCCATGTTGTTGCAGAGGGCAAGATTCCATCATTTTTAAGGCTAAATCATATTTCATTGTATATATGCATCACTTTTTCTTTACCTATTCATCTATTGGTGGACACTGAGAATGCTTCCGTGCCTTGGCTATTGCAAACACTACTGCACTGACTGTATAGATGCATGTGTCTTTTCTCTTCAGTGTTTCGGGTTTTTTCAGATAAATACCCAGAAGTGGAGTTGCCAGGTCCTTCTTTGTCTCTTGCTATGGCCTTTGTTTTAAAGTCTATTTTGTCAGATATAACTAGTTTTTTTTGGTCGTTGTTTCTATTTTCATGAAATACCCCTTTCCATTCCTTTACTTTCAATCTGTGTGTGTCTTTCTCTCTGAAGTGAGTTTCCTATAGGCAGCATATGTAGGGATCTAGTTTGGTTACCCATTTTGCCACCATGTGTCTTTTGATTGGGACATTTAATCTATTTGCATTTAAATTAATTATTGAGAGAAATGTATTTAGTGCTATTTGTTATTCATATGTTTTATTTCTTCTTCTTCTTCTTAAAGAAGACCCTCGAACCTTTCTTGTAATACTGGTTTAATGGCAATGAACTTCTTTAGCTTTTTCTTGCCTGAGTAGCTATTTAGCTCTCCTTCAATTCTAAATGATAGCTTTGCCAGGTAGAGTAATATTGGTTGCAGGCCCTTGCTTTTCTTCACTTTGAATATTTCATGTCAGTCCCTTCTGGCCTGCAAAGTTTCCGTTGAGAAATTAGCTGACAGATTTATGGGAACTCTCTTATAGGAAACTAACTGCTTTTCTCTTGCTGCTTTTAATATTCTCTCTTTGTCTTTAATCTTTGGCATTTTAATTACGATGTGTCTTACTGTGGGCCTCTTCGGATTTATCTTGTTTGGGGCTCTCTGTCCTGAGGCTTGGTCTATTTCCTTCACAGGTTAGGGAAGTTTTCCATCATTATTTCTTCAAATAGTTTTTCAATTCCTTGTTCTCTCTCTCCTTCTGGCACCCCCATAATGCAAATGTTGGTATGCTTGAAGTTGCCCCAGAAGCTCCTAACACTATCCTCACCTTCTTTTGTGGGGGGAGGAACCTTTTTCTTTTTGCTCTTCTGATTGGATGTTTTCTGCTTCCCTGTCTTCCAAATCACTGATTTGATCTGCTTTACCTACTCTACTGTTAATTCCCTTTAATGTATCATCCATTTTAGTGTATTCTTCATTTCAGACTGGTTCTTTTTTATGGTTTCCATGTCTGTTTTTATGCTGTTGAAGTTCTCACTAAGTTTCTTGAGCATCCCTAGACCCACTGCTTGCCTCCATTTTATTTAGTTCTTTTTCTGAAGGTTTCTCCTGTTCTTTCATATTGGACTTATTCCTTTGCCTCCTCATTTTGGCTGCTTTTCTGTGTTTGTTTCTATATATTAAGTAGAGCTGCTATGTTTCCCTGTCTTGGTAGAGTGGTCATATGTAGTTTGGTGTCCTGTAGTTTGGGTTGTAATCGGGTGTGGTCTGAAGCTGTCCATTGGGTGCACTAGCTCTGGGGCCTCCCAGGAGATGCAGGCCAAGGACAGCCACTGCCTGTGCCCCACCTGGGGCCACCTGGCATGAATTACAGAGCAATCTACCGGTGGCTGCTATCTGATCTGGACTCGAAGGTGCATGGGAGACCCAAGATGAGAACTGAGGCTGGCTGCCACTACTGCCAGGCCTGGGGCCACTTAGCAAGAGCTACAGCTGTGCAGAGAGCAGATGCTGCTTGTTTGGGAGATTTTAGGAAAGTCCAAAGCATGAGCTAAGAGAAGCCATTTGTTTGGAAAAGCCACTGGAAATGGCTTTGGTGGACCTTCAAGTTGGGTGGAGTGGGGTCTCATGAAATAACCGGGGTAGGGCAAACAGTGTTAGCCAGGTTGATGGAGACTCAGATATGGCACCCACCTGCTAGCTCTGTGGGGCAAGAGCTCAGCAAAAAACAAAAAACAAAACCCAAAAAACAATGCCCTCTGCAAGCACTTTTGTTTGGGAGAAAGCTGCCCCTCAAGCCCTGGTCTTGATGCAGACAATTTAGTTTCTCTCCATAAATCCCTGGTACCTTGCAAGCTGCTGTCCCAATGCTGGGGCTCAGACTGAGTGAGTCTGAGTAAGTCAGTGTGTGAGCCCTTTAACAGAAACACCTGGGACCCCAGAAGCCTCCATCTTACTCCACCACAATCTCCGCTGATTTTTAAAGCCAGAAGTTATGGGACTTCTCTTCCTGGCCCTCACACCCTGGGCTAGGAGATCTGGGCTGGAACCCCTGCTTCTCACGAGGAATCTCCATTGCTGATATATCTGTCCTGAATTTTAACCACCACCCACGAGTGTGAAACTGACTGATTCCGCATCTCTGCCCCTCCTACCAGTCTCAGTATGGCTTCTTCTTTATATCCTTAGAATTTCTGTTCAGACAGATTTCAGGCAGTTCTGAATGATGATTGTTCTCTACACTAGTTGTAATTTTGTTGTAGTTGTGGGAGGTTCTGAGCACCACGTTCACTTACACAGCCATCATAAGTGTAATCTGCCTTCAGCATTTTTTAAAATCGGATTGGGAGTTTTTTGGTGTTAAGTTGTGTGAGTTCTTTATATATTTTGGGTAGTAACCCCTTATTTGATGTCGCATTGGCAAATAATCTTCTCCCATTAAGTAGATTATGTTTTAATTTTGTTGCTGGTTTCTTTTGCTGTGCAAAACTTTTTATTTTTTCATTTTTTTTCCTTGCTCTAGGAGACATATCCAAAAGATTATGAAGAGCCACATCATAGAGTTTACTGCTTATGTTTCCTTCTTGGAGTGTTATGACTTCAGGTCTTACATTTAAGCCTTTAATTCATTTTTAGTTTATTCTTGTATATGGTGTAAAAAAATGGCCTTGTTTCATTGTTTGCATGCATCTGTTCAGTTTTCCCAACACCATTTATTGAAGGACTGTCTTCACTCCAGTGTATATTGTTATCTCCTTTATCATAAATTAGTTGATCGTATAAGTGAGGGTTTATTTCTGGGCTCTCTACTCTGTTTCATTGAGCTTTTTGTCTGTTTTTGTAAGAGTACCATACTGTTTGATTATTATAGCCTTGTACTATAGTTTGAGATCAGAGAGTGTGACATTTCTAAACTTGTTCGGTTCCTCAAGATTGCTTTGGCTATTCAGGGTCTTTTGTAGTTTCATATAAATTTAGGATTATTTGCTCTAATCCTAAAAAGTTCTGTGAAAAATACCATTGATATTTTATAGGGATTACATTAAATCTATAGATTGCTTTGGGTAGTAAGAACATTTTAACAATGTTAATTCTTCTTACTCATTAGCATGGTCTATGCTTCTACTTACTTGTAGCTCTTTTAATATTTTTCTTCAATGTCTTATAATATTGTAAAACAGGTCTTTAGCCTCCTCAGTTACATTTATTCTTAAATATTTTATTTATTTTGATGTAGTTGTAAATGGGATTACTTTCTTAATTTCACTTTCTGATAGTTTGTTATTGGTATAGAAAATACAATTGATTTCTGAATATTAATTTTGTATCCTGCCGCTTTACTGAATTCATTTATCTGTTCATAGTTCTGTTGTAGAATGTTTAGGGTTCTCTCTATATTACAAGATGTCATCTACAAATAATGACAGTTTTGCTTCCTCCTTTCCATTTTGGATGCCTTTTATTTCATTTTCTTCTCTAATTGCTGTGATCAGGACTTTTAATACTATGTTGAATAAAGGTGGTAAAAGTGGACATCCTTGTCTTGTGCCTGATCTTAAGGAAAATGCTTTTAGCTTTTCACCATTGAGTATGATGTTAGCTGTGTGTTTGTCATATATGATTTTTATTATATTGGAGAAATATTCCCTCTATTCCTACTTTGTTGAGAGTTTGTGTCATAAGCGGGTGCTGGATTTTGTCTAATGCTTTTTCTGCCTCTATTGATACGATTACATGAACTTTATTCTTCATTTTTTTAAGTGATATATAACATCAAATAATGTGTGGATATTAAATCAACTTTGTGTCCCAGAAATAAAACCCACTTGATCATGCTGTGTGATATTTTTAATGTATTGCTGAATTTGGTTTGCTAATACTTTGTTGAAGATTTTTACATCTATGTTTATCAGAAATATTGGCCTATCCTTCCTTCCTTCCTTCCTTCCTTCCTTCCTTCCTTCCTTCCTTCCTTCCTTTCTTTCTTTCTTTCTTTCTTTCTTTCGCAGTGTTTTTGTCTAGTTTTGGAATTAAGGTAATGCTGGCCTTGTAAAATGAACTTGGGTATATTCCCTCCTTTTGAATTTTTTTGGAATAGTTTGAAAAGGATAGTTTTTATTCAAATATTTTATTTATTTATTTTTAGACAGAGGAGAAGGGAAGGAGAAAAAGAGGGAGAGAAAAATCAATGTGTGGTTGCCTCTTGCATGCCCCCTGCTGAGGACCTGGCCTGCCACTGAGGTATGTGCCCTAGATTGGGAATCGAACTGGCGACCCCATGGTTCACAGGCCAGTGCTCAGTCCACTGACTCACACCAGCATAGATAGGTGTTAATTCTTTCTTGACTACTTAGTTAAATTTACCTGTGAAGCCATCCTGTCTAGGACTTTTGTTTGTTAGAAGATTTTTGATGCTTTGATTTTAATACTTGTCATTGGTCTATTCAGATTTTCTGTTTCTTCTTAATTTGGTTTTGGAAGATTGTATGTTTCTATAATTCTTCCAGATTGTCCGACTTGTTGGCATGTAGTTCATCATACTTTTTTATAATCCTTGGTATTTCTTTGGTGCCAGTTGTTCTCCTCTTTCATTTCTGGTTTTATTTGAGTCCTCTTTTTTTCTTAATGAGTCCGGTTAAAGTTTTATCAATCTTGCTTATCTTCTCAAAGAACCAGCTCTTGAATTATTGCTCTTTTGTGTTTTTTAGACTCTATCGCTTATTTCCTCTCTGATTTTTATAATATCCTTCCTTCTACTCACTTTGAACTTTGTTGTTCCTTTTCCTACCTCATTTAGGTGTATGGTTAGAGTATTTATTTCAAATATTTCCTGTTTCTTGAGGTAGGCCTGGTATTGCTATGAATTTCTCTCTTAGGACTGCTTTGACTCTGCCCCATAGGTTTTTGGGTCATTGTGTTTTCATTTTCATTTGTCTCAAGGTAACTTTTGAGTTATTACTTGAAATCGTTGTTAATCCATTCACTGTTTAGTAGCATGTTATTTGGCTTCCATGTGTTTGTGTGTTTTTCTTATATTATAATTGATTTCTAGTTTCATATCATTGTAATCATATATGATTTCAATTTTTTTGAACTTATTAAGATTTGTTTTCTGTCCTAACATGTGGTCTATCCTGGAAAATGTTGCCTGTGCCCATGAAAAGAATATGTAATTGGCTACTTTGGGTAAAATGTTGTAAAAATGTCAACCAAATCTATCTGCTGTAATGTGTCATTTAAAGTCACTCTTTCCTTGTTGATTTTTTCCCTGATGGTATGTCCTTTGATGTCAATGGGATGTGAAAGTTCCCTATTATTACTGTATTACTGTTTATCTCTCCCTTTATGTCTATCAATATTTGCTTTATATATTTAGGATATCCTACATTGGGTACATAAATTTTTACAAGGGCTATATCTTCTTGTTAGATTATTCCTTTATCATTATGAAATGTCCTATTTTGTTTCTTGTTATTGTCTTTCAGTCTGTGTGTGTCTTTTGATTTTAAGTCAACCTCTTATAAGTAGCATATGTATGGGTTCTATTTTTTTCTTCTCCATTCAGCCACCCTATGTCTTTTGAGTGGAGCATTTAATCCATTTACATTTGAAGTAATTATTGATAGGTATGTAGGTATTTTCATGTTATTATGCATATTTTGATTTTTTTCTCTTTTAAAAAATCTCCATTTAATATTTTTTGTAATACTGGTTTGGTGGTGATAAATTCCTTTAGCTTTTTCTTGTATGAGAAGGTCTTTGTCACTCCTTTGATTCTAAATGATAGCTTTGCTGGGTAGACTAATCTTGACTTTATGTTCTTGCTTTTCATCACTTTGAATGTTTCATGTCGAAGTTTCTGTTGAGAAATTAGCTGACAGACAGTCTTATGGGAGCTCCTTTGTAGATAACTAACTGCTTTTTTCCTTGCTGCTTTTAAGATTCTTTGTCTTTAATCTTTGGCATTTTAATTATGATGTATATTGGTGTGGGTTTCTTTGGGTCTGACTTGTTTGGGACTCTGCACTTGCTGGACTTATATGTCTATTTCTTTCACCAGGTTAGAAATGTTTCAGTCATTATTTTTTCAAATAGGTTCTCAATCTCTTGCTCTCTCTCCCCTCCTACTGGTAACCCTATGATGCAGATGTTGATACACTCGATGTTGTCCCAGAGGTCCCTTAAGCTATCATTTTTTGGATTCTTTTTTCTTTTTCTCTTCTGATTGGGTTTTTTCTACTACCTTGTCTTCCAAATTGCTGTTTGAGCCTCTGCTTCATCTAATCTATTCTTGATTTCCTATAATGTATTCTTTATTTCTGTTAATGAATTCTTCATTCTGACTTTTTTATGGTTTCTATCTCTTCGTGTAAATTCTCACTGAGTTCATTTATTTCATAATTCCATTGAGTATCCTTATAACCAGTGTTTTGAACTCTGTATGTGGTAGATTGTTTGCCTCTATTTTGTTTAGGTTTTTTTTTTCCTGGTGTTTTCATCCTGTTCTTTCATTTGGGACAGCATTTATACTTACTCTGCAATCTTGATCAGAAGTCATTTTGGCTGACTCTCTGTTTTTGTTTCCATGTATTAGGTAGAGTTACTACATCTAGTCTTGGCAAGGTATCCTTATGTAGTAGTTGTCTTGTGGGGCCCAGTGGCACAATCTCCCTGATCACATGAGCTGAATGCTCTAGGGGTGTCCCTTGGGTTGGTTGTGTGTATCCTCCCATTGTTGTTGAAACTTGATTTCTGTTGGCACATCAGTGGGAGGGACTGACCCTCAGGCTGACTGGCTATGAAGATGGACTATGTCTATATCATAGGAGCTGTTGTGCCAGGGCTGACCCTACAGAGCAGGATTCACTTTAGTGGGGCTCTGGTGCCTTCCAATTCCACCTTTATTATTTGTGGGTCTAATTGGGTGGTGCTCTAATGTGATCTGAAGCAAAACACTAGGCATTTTGGTTCTGGGTCTTCTTGTGAGAGGCTCCAGTGCAGGTCAAGTTCGATCTCTGCCTTGCCTGACCCATGGCAACCTGGTAGGAGATACAAAGTAATCTTCAGTTGGTAGCTTCCTGTGTTAGGCTTGGAGGCACCTGTGAGAGGCTGTTTTGTGAACCAAGGCCGGCTGCCAATGGTGCCAGGCTTGGAGCCACTCAGCAAGAGATACAGGGCATACCAAGGCCAGCTGCTGATTGTTTTGGGTTTGTGTACTTCTGAGAGATTTTAGGAATGTCCATAGTGTGAGCCTAGGTGGGCTACTTTGGAGAAACAGCCACTGAAAGAGGTTCAGGTTGGTGCTTAGTTGGGTGGGGCAGGGTCTCAGGGAATCCCCAGGGTGGGCAGAGCAGGGTTAGTCAGGTTGATGGCAATCAAATTTGGCACCCACTTGAGCCTGCTGGCTGGGTGGAAGGAGAGCTCAGCAAAGAGACAATGGCTTCTGCGAGCATTTATTTCCAGGGAGCTGCCCCTCCTGCTCTTACCCTGAAGCCAGACAATGTATTTCCTCCCCATATGTCCCTGGTGCTTTTTGAGCTGCTGTCCCTTTGCTGGAGCTTAAGGTGAGTGTTTGTGAGTGTGTGAGTCTATGCTCTGACCCTTTAAGAGGACACCTGTGTCTACAGCAGTCCTTTTTGGAATCCCCACTGGTTTCCACTGTCAGCTGTTACAGGGATTCCTCTTCTGGCACTGGTGCTCCAGGTTGGGGGGTGGATGTGGGGCTGGGACCCCTCACTCTCCAGCAGGAACCTCCACAGCCAGGATATTCTTCCTAATTCTTAACGATCACTTGTGGGTATGGGATCAGCCCCTTCTGCTTCTCTGCCCCTTCTGCTGGTCTGGATGATGTGGCCTCCTCTTTATATTCTTAGTTATAGGAGTTTTGTTAAGCTAGGTGGTTCACCAGGGTGGTTTTTCTATAATTTGGTTGTAATTTTGATGTGGTCATGGAAGGAGGTGAGCACAGCATTTGTATCTACTCTGCAATCTTGACCAGAAGTCTCTTTAAAGTAAAACAAATCTAGGTGTGGGAGGCAAATGGGTGTGTAGGACACCAATTTGCACCCTCTGGTTGAGAAGAGAAATTCTCAGGGAATTGGAGGGTGAGTAGGGTCAGTGGTGGGGGATATCTCTGGTCAAAAGAAGTTTGGAGTGCTCACTGGGCTTCCCTGACTTGTCCCTCCACACCTCTACACCTGGGTCACCAGTGAACTTCTTCCCTTCCCCACCTCACCAAAGTGGATGTAGCCATCACTACCTTTTGGGGGCCCTTCCCACAGTCTATTTCTCAGTTCTGGTAAAAATTCTCTATTCTTACAGAGGTCTTCTGGGAAGACCCTACCGCTGGCCATACAGAAAGGCCTCCCATAGCTTCTGTGCAGGCTGTCCTCTCTAGTGACCTCCACCCTGTACTTCCTTCTTGGGGATAGAGCACCAGAGGAATACAGTGTCTTGACAGGTGAGCTGGCACCTGGAGACTGGTTTTCTGTGGTGCTTTTAAGAGGGCTGTGGGGAGGACACCCTGCTGGGCAACAATGTGTGATACAGACCCAGCAGGGGCAGGAGAGGGAGAGGCCTAAACAGGGAACTGAGAGCTGCAGGCAGGTGTGTGAACTTGAGCGTTTCTGGCAGGGAGTCAGATCTGATCAAGCACAGTGGACAGCATGGGCCTGGGGTCACCCACCTTGGTCTCCTTGGCTAGTATGGCTGGGGACAGGTACAGTGGGAGAGTCAGGTGGTGACGGTGGCTGGGTCTGTAGTCAGGATTCAGGGCAGGCCGGTGGTCACAGTCAGGGCTCATCAGGACCTAAGCTAGCTTACCTGGAGCAGGAGCAGGAGCAGGACAGTGCGACCCCAGTCTCCTCACCCGCTCTGGGGAAAGAGAAGTCTAGTGAGCATGCACTGCAGGAGGAATGTTGGACTTACGTGGAAGGTACGATGAGTTTCAAGGGCTTTAGCACATCTATTTTACTTACCAATGTGTGATTTTGTGCTGTTCTTCTCTATTCATTACAGTGGGTCCCTATTTACTGAGTTATCTTAAATCTGATCTCTCAGCCTCAGACTAGACAGGAAACCCCCATTCCTTTTCCCACAGTCAGGAGGATGGAGTGGCTCTGGGGGTGCTATGGGGCTCTGCCTCTTACGCAGCACTCACATCTTTCCCGTCTCGCACCTTCTGCTTTACCAAGGCCTGTCTCTAGTCCTTGTGTGGCCACCTCAGCCATTTTTGGCTCAAATTGCCCTTAGTTCTCATTTCCAGGTGCCCAAGTTTCTACTCCATTGCAAATAAATTCCATTTCAGCTCCCTTCTCCTTTCAGAAGCCTTTCCTAGATACCCCAGCCCCTAACTAGGGCCAGTTTAGTCTAGACCAGAAATGGGCTGAGGGCAGCCTAATTTTCCAGGTTCTGCCACAGGTTGAGAAGGGGAAATGACACTGGACTTACAGCTGTTTAGGCTGGTTGCCTACTGAGTGCCCAGACCCACAGGGAACTGGGGGTGGGTTCTAGGAGCCTGGGCTAATGCTCCCGGGGGAGCATTAGTGCTGTGTTGAGGGAAGTATAGCCTGACCCCTGGTGAGCACTGCTCAGTGGTGCCAACTGCAAATCTGGGCTCTGGCAACATCTCTGCTTGCAGGGATTCTAGGTCCCCTGGAGCTAGAAGTGTGGCAAGCAGGGGGAAGTCTAGATTCAGGTCCTGTTTCTGCATAGATGCTGGTTATTTTGGATAAGACACTGCACCTTGCTGAGTCTCTGTTTTCTCATGTGCAGAAGGGTAATCATCTCAGTTATTTGGAGAGCTGTTGTAAAATAGGTAAGATAATTTATGTAAAGTGCCTAATGCATCAAATTGTAGGTACTCCAGAAATAGCAGCTTTTATGTGGTATAAATAATAAATAACAGCAAACCCAAATGTCCAGCTCTACCTATTTCTGACTGTGCAACTTTGAACAAATTCCTTGTAAGTTCATCAGAGCCCTCACCTGTAAAATGAAGATTGTGGTCATCCATTTATTTAATAATTACTGAGCAACCTCTTATGTACTGGGTGCAGCTAAACCTGTCATTTAGTGTTAGTTAAAAGACACGGCACAGTGCCTGGCATAATAGGTGGTCAATAAATGCTAGTTTTCTTACATAAGTTCCAGCTGGAGGATGGGAGATAGATGGGGGTGGTGGGGGGTGGGTGAGGGACAGAGAAAGGGACCTTAGAAGGGGTAGCAGTGGAGGTCTGGGCCTGCCTTAAATTCCTAGCTCTCCCCTGGCCCATTTCCCTTCCACTCACAGGACCCCGCTTTACCCATAAGGGGAGGGAATGGTGCTGGGGTCTCAGAATAGTTTGCCCCCCTTTCTGCTCCTCTGTCACATCAGACTTCTGTGGGTTAGATAGCCTATCCCTTGCCTGTAAAGTGGAGACAATGACATCTCCTCATTCTCACACACTGGAGACACTGCAATATGCCTACGCCATTAAAGTGGAATCGGACCAAGGACCTCTCCTCACTGCCCTGACATCCCAGAGTGGTCTCCCCACCAAGCCAGCACCCTGGTTCATGCTCCTGGCTTCTTTCCCAGGGACCACAGGCTGGACCCACCACCACCCCTGGCTTCTCGATGAAACCCCACACCCCTTCATTTTGACTTTGCCCAGCTCCTGAGCAACACTAGACCGGACCCTCCCAGGAGAGTTGTGTGTGTGTGTGTGTGTGTGTGTGTGTGCACAAGCAACATGAGACCTGGCATGCAGGAGGTCTACAATAAAAGCTGATTGAATGAATGCTCCCTTTGCAAATGGGGCTCGTTCATTCATTCAACAAACATTTATTGAATACATAATCCATTTGGTGCCAGGCTCTGTGTCAAGGGCCATTAATAATAGCCAAGCTCTCCAAAGACTGAATGGCATTCACAGGTTTTCTGCTCCCAGGACCCGCACCCCACCAGAGGCACATCTGGCTCTCAGATCCCAGCCCATCCCTCGTTCCCAGAGACCAGAGCACTGGTCCACCATGATTATGACTACAGAACATGTTTGAGTACCAAGTCACTGAGTTTGGGGTCAAATCCTGGTACCATACCTATCCTGTGCCCTTAGACAAGTTATTAACTTCTCAGAGCCTCAGTTGCCTCATCTGGAAAACAGGTATAAATATAATTGCTTATCTCATTCATATTTGCTGTGAGGAATAAGTGCAATAAGACATATACTTAGGACATGCCCAGTGCATAGGACATGCTCAGTGAACGTATTATGATTATGATTACTCTCTGACACAGCACCCTCTGCCTCCGCCATGGCACTGGCTGTCACAGGCCTGAGCTCACAGTAGGTGGTCAGTAAAATAGGACTTCCTGGAAACAGGGAGATTTGATGGGACATTCTGGGCGAGGAACCCAGAAACTGGCAGGGGTTCGGAGGTGGGGAAAAGCAGGGAGAGCCTGTACCTGGAGGAGCAGGCAGGTCTGGAGGAAGCCCGGGATTTGGCTGTGTCTGCCTCAAGACAGGGAGCCCACTACTCTGAAGCAGTGTGTTTCATGCTCAACAGCTCCACAGTCACAGCTTTTGCATAGGTGGCCGTCCTTTGCCTTTCAAGTCATCAGAAAGCCACAGGGAACCGCCCCTGTCAGTGAGGCCCAGACTGGGTGTGGCATCAATACAAGGGCAGCCAAGTACTTTTGGGGCCTTTGAGAACCTATACCCATTTCGATACCCACTTCGCCCTCGTTCAGGGCACTCTCTCACTACTGCGTCAACGGGGCAAGGAGCCAGGTGATGTGTTAGCCATGGCCACACGTGATCTCAGAGCAGAATGGGGGTCTCCCAGGAGAGGACAACGCCCTTCCTAGGGCTCCCTCAGTTTCTTCCTGGTGAAGTGGGACTCCCTGAAGATGTCTTCCCCTTGACTGTTGTAAGGCAGAGAGACTGGAAGTCTACAATCTGTCTTGCCATTGGAGAACAAAAACGAGTCCCAAAGCTAGGTGTGCCCAGACCTGGTGAGGCAGGGCAGGGTCCAGCTGGCCATCCCTTGGGGGACCCCTTGGCATTTATTCTCTGAGCCAGGGTCCCATCACTAATTAACACCCCTGTCCAAGAATGTCCTGGGGCTGATGGAGGGTCTCAGACCTCTTACTCTCAGTCCTGGGCAGAAATAGCTAGCCACAACCCCCTACCCTGGATTTCCACTCTGGAGGCTACACCTGGCTGACTCTTTAGGGCTGAGGGGAGACCCCAACACTGAAGAGCAGGCCTCCTAGGCCTGGCCTGTCTCATCCTGACAGCATCTCCAGCATGTGCTCCAAACCGGCCAGCAGTCTGTCACCCCACCCCGGGGGCTGCAGAGCGTCTCTTCTGCCAGGCTCTCCTGGGCACCCACGTGCAGAGCAGATACCCCTCCTGGCAGGCTGTACCTCTGCCTTCATTGAAGTGTGCTGCGGGGAAGCCCCGAGCAGTGACATCCTTGCACTGCCATCACCGCCACCTCCCTGCTCTGAGCAAGTGGGAGGCCATCGTGCTGTGACCCAGAAGCAGCTCCCAGTTGGCAGCAGCAGCTTCCTTCCCACCCCACTCAGGGCTCCCAGCCCTGGAAAACACTGGAATTGGCGCTGGGGTCCCACTGACAACAATACATGCTCAGTGCCTTGGCCTTTACCGAGTGCTTTCGCAGTCGGCATCTTGTCAAAGCCCCACAGTAGCTGGTGAGGTAGGTGAACACTATCAGACCCACTTCATAGATGAGGTAGATAGGCTCAGAGAGGCGAATGGACTTGCCTAAGGTCACACGGCTACCAGGTATCAGAGCCAGGTATGGCCTGGAAACCACATGCTCATGGGGGGCAGGGTAGCACAGGCTCTGTGACCTTGGGCCAGTTACTTAACCTCTGTGAACCTGAGTCTTCTCATTTGAAAAATGAGGATAGCTATAGTTCCTGTCTTGTCGGGTTTTCGTGAAGATTAAATGAGATTATGCTATGAAACGCATATGGCACAGTAGCAGCATAGAGATCTGCTTAATGAATGTGAGCAACAGTTTGGATTATCAGCCCTAGAATATTCAGATGCTATATCTACACGGACCACGCCCCAGGTGAAACCCTGGTACTGCTAGGCTCCTACCTCGTCTCTGTTGGTGTCATTCATGACCTGCCAAGGTGGGCTCAAGGTCCCAATGTGTAGAGGCAAGGCCACTGGATTCCTCTAGGGGCTGCCTGCCTGTTGAGGTCAGTGGCCTGTCTGTGCCCCATGGTGGCTGCTGCCTCCTTTCTCACATGGATCTCAGCTGCGCTCAGGGCTGAGCCACAGGATGGCTGAGGCTCTGCTGTGAGTCTCTGCTCCCTGGTGGACAGGGCTGAGCATGGAACAGAAAGGTTTGTGAGTGGTCCAGGTTCTCTAAACCCCTACCCAGCCCAGGCTAATCCTGCAGGGTCTGTGTAAGCCCAGCTTCCCAGCATGCAGGCCTGGCCCATGGGAGCAGCTTGCTCCCTGTGTGTCCTGGGCAACCCTGAGATGGGGGCTTGGGGTAGCGTTGTATATATCCTTGGGGAAGGAGAGGCAAGATCTGCCATGGAGTAGAAGGCGTGACCCTTGGCCCAGGTGGAGTGCTGCTGCCCCAGGCCCTCAGTCCTACCGCCGCCTCCACACACTGCTAGCCCTGGCCCTGGACACGGTTCCTTCAGAGCCCGCCTCCTGTGCACGAGTCCCACCAGGACCTGGCCCAGGCCAGCAGCCAGACTCCAGAGGAGCCTCAGGTTAGACCTAGCCCACCTAATTTACCTAAATTTGGACTGCCCCCTTCAGGAGCCCTGCAATGAGAGGGGCGGGAAGGAAGTTCTGGACACACTTCCTGGGATCTGGGAGGCAAGTCGGCATCTCTGCGCCCGAGATGAGCTCCGAGAAAGCTCGGGGGTCTGTGGGGCTGGATCCTCGGCATTTTAAAATTTTATTATGACTGTGTTTGTTTAAATATATATGTATATATATATTTATAACTCTATGTACCCACCATCCCCCTGTCCCCTCCCTGGCCCTTAGTTTTTCCCCTTGGCTTTCTGCCTGGTGGCTGTGTAGGGAAGCACTGTCTGCGTGCTCTTGTCTGAAACCGTTTGGGTGCTGCTGTTCCTTGTGACCCTTCGGGTCTGCTCAGGGGCCAAGGTGGGGCCCGAGCATCGGCCAGGAAGTAGAGAGCGCCTTGGCTTGTTGGGGGCCAGAGAGGTCTTGAGGGGGCCCCTGTGGGCCTCTGTTCTAGGAGGCTCTGGGGACAGGCCCACCTCCTCCTCTGCTGCCACCTCTTCGCCGTCCCCCTCCTCATCGTCACAGCACAGAGCATGGTAGAGCACTTTGTCACTGAACCGCACTCTCTCCCGTGTGCCTGGGGTCCGCTGGGGCAGCTGGCCCTTAACAGGGCCAGTGCTGAAGGCCTCCTCACTGGAAGAGTCCGGGGTCTCCACCCGAGGCCCATTAGGGATGGGTGTGCCGCCATTCATGAGTCGGTAGTCAGGGCCAGCCCCTGGTCGGGTCAGCTCGGGGCCGTCCACAGAGTCCGAGGCGGTAGAGACATCCAGGAAGGAGCAGAACTCCCAGCTATCTGAGAGGATGTCGGCAGTCATGAAGTCCAAGTGACCCAGGTCAAAGGGGCCGCCCACACCGGCCTTGTCGCTGCTGGAGGTGCTGCTCACAGTGGCCGTGGTCCAGTCGTCCGGCTCCAGTTCAAAGTCGAAGTCCGAGGTCAGCTTATCTATCTGGCTCACCACCTGGTCGGGGAAGGGCAGAGACATGAGAAGGGCCAGGCAGCACCTGGTGTCACTTAGGTGCGAGCATGTCCCCCTACCCACATCCCCCAGCTGATGACCCTATGGGGTGGTGACTACACTTGAAGTCACAGGCTTGTCTGCCCTGTGGAGAGCCCAGAATAGACTAGGACTTGACCCTGCCATCCCAGTCTTCCACTCCGTGGTCTGTTGGAAGCAGGGGGACTGCCTTCCAGCCCTGCCCCCATCCATTCACACACCCTGTGCCCCCAAAGCCAGCTGCTGTTCCGATTCCTTTGACCAATAAGGGGCCATTTAAAGAAGGCTGAGAGATGCCAGCAAGTCCACTCAGTGGAGAGCTGACAGGTCTACCCATCCTCAGAGAGAAAAATGATATGGGGTGACCATGAGGAAACACCCTGGATCAGCCTGTGCAGCTGGTCAGCAAATGTCCCCCTAAGGTCCCTACCACCCCACCCCCATGCACCCCAGAGCCTTCTCCCTCCTTCCTCTGCCTGGCCTCTGGTGACTGGCCAATCAATCCTCGCTTGTTGGGGAAGGAATACAACAATCATTATTCGGTAAGCAACACAAAAACCCATCCCTCCCGGGCCAAGAGCTGCCTGTTAAATGCAGTCAGGGTTGGGGGTGCAGTTCAGCTGTGAGGTCACTGCAGCCCGCCCACCCCAGAAGGACTGAAGTTGACCCCACGCAGGCAGGCCTGCCGCGGGACATCCCCTGGCCCAGACAACTGTCAGCACATGGTTCAGGGGTGGAGATGGTGAGGGGAAAGGGGAGACCCAATCAGAGACATAGGGAGAGGACCATTGAGAGAAGAGAGGCTTCAGGCCAAAAACAAAATAGCAAAACATCAAAAACAAAATGGAGGAACCAAGAGACCCAGGGACAAAGCCATACGAAGGGAGTGAGCAAGCCCAGGGCCAGCAATCGGTGCCTCTCCAATATCCCTACCCAGAGGCCAGTCAGTCAATTAACAACCCAGTGCAGTCCCTAGCCTACAAATCTTTATTGTGGACCTCTGCTGTCCAGGGATGTGCTAGAGGTCTGGCGAAGAGTCCTCCAAAGTGAAGGAGGAAAGCAAAGGCAAAACTGGGGGATCAGGAAGCGTCTGGGTCAGTGAGATGTGTACAGTGGGATCAGGGCATTACTGGATCAGGGGGTCCATGCAGGTGACCTCGTCAATTTCCCACTTAGGTCTCAGTTTTCCAATCTGTAAATGGGGAGTTGGCCGAAGTGGTTGATCTCCAAGGTTCTTCCAGTCTCTGAGATCCCAGGAGTGACTGGGGAAGCTGGCTCGGGGTGTCGATGCCTAGGGATGCCCATCCCCACAGCCCCAGGTCAAGAGTGGCCGGAACACTTGTCTGAGGCCTGCAGAAGAGCTGGGGGAGTCAAGACACCTGGGTTCCAGGCTCAGACAGTGCTTTGTGTGTCTTTGGGTAAGTCACACAGCTTCTCTGGACCTCCACATCCTTTGCCACCAAGTAGGCCTGACAACCTCAATCCTGCCAACTTCACCACAGCTTCATGAGGAACAATGACAGGGGGAGTGAAATGGGCCTATGGGGCACTGGTGATAAAGGAGACATCATCTCCCATCTCTGAGCACCTACTCTGTGTCAGACTTTCCACCCATGAGATCATCATTTCCTGAGGTCACAGGTAATGGGACTAAGGCACCAGTCACCGGGGAAGCTGAGATTCCTGCCTTTGCCATGTCCTGCAAGTCTGGACACTGCTCTGAGTGTTGCTGTGATTTCTGGGTTTGGGCAGGCAGTGGGCATGGGGCCCCACCCTCCAGTCTGGCCATCCCTTGTTATGTCTCCCACTCCAACGACTCCCCCTATCACAGAGAAGGCTGCATGACCCAGAAGCCCTTGCTCAACCCAAGCCCCCCCCCAGCCTGAGGGCTGGTGGGGACCCTGGCCTAGAATCAGGACTCTCCAATTGGAGTGTACATCAACCCACTCCCCAGAGTTTCTGATTCAGTAAGTTCTGGGTAAGGCTCAAGAAGGTACAGGTCTCACAGGCTTCCCTGTGCTGCTGCTGTTAGTCTGGGAACAAACTGAGAACCACTGACCTGAGGGCCTGGGGTTAAGCTGATGAAGAAATAGCACCTCAGGGCATTGCTGGCCTCAGGAGAGGGCTTGTACCTCTGGGAAGCCACGCCCTCCAATCAGACTGCCCTGACCGAGCTAGCTGCTGAGAGTCTGCTGCTGCCTAAAAGGACGTGACACGAACCTGGAGTAACATTACTCGGCTGTGATGGATGACAGAGTTGGCTGAGGCCAGGCCACGCCTAGAAGCTGGGTTCCTAACACCCTGTGAGAAAGATCCAAGGTGCACAGGGCAAAATCCCTGAGGCTGTCAGTTCTGAACTCACTTCCCTCATCCAAGAGGCCCTCGCCAGCCATCTTCTCCAGAGGCCTCCACATTCAGGCCCTTCCCCTTCCCCCTGAGAATTCCCTCCCTGGTTCCACCCTGGAGGTGTGGAGGCAAGACAAAGAGGGAGGCCTGGATTCAAGTCCCAAGTCTGGCTTTCCCCTCTCCAGTCTCCGTTTCCTCCATTGTAAAGTGGGATGATGCTCTTCTCCTTGCCCAGGGGACGGGGACTTAAGAGATACATGAATGTGCATTCAAGTGCAGTCAGCACGCACAAGCACCTGAGAACCTGGGCTCCGGAGCCACACTTGGGGCTCTGCCCTGGCCCACAGCTGACCGGCTTTATGACCTTAGCCAGGTTACTCATTGTCTCTGTATAACTTTCTTCAGCAAAGAATTCTCATTCTCCTTTGTTAGACTGCAGTGAGGATTTGGGGCTTGTTAGGCTGTTGTGAAGATTTAAGGACTTGAGGCACAGAAAGCATGTGGAACAATATTCACCATACACCACTGGGCACTAACACATGAGCAGGCCCCAGAGCTGATGGGAGTCAGTTCTTTACCAAAGGAATAACGCTGATGGGGACGTATCCAGCGCCTGTGGCAGAATGATGGGACATGTTGGGCCTTTCAAACCCCAGCACATGGGTGGCACCCATGTTGCCTAAAGCAGGGCTGTTTTCAGATGCAACAGACGCCGAAGAGTTTCTAAAAGCTGAATGGTTGAGGCCCACGGGCCAATCTGGCTCCGTTTATTAAGTGGGACAGGTCAAACTCACATGATGAATGACACAGTGAGGATTGGAAAGGGGAGTGAGGTGCCAGGGGCACCCAGGCTGTATGCGGGGCCTGGTCGGCTGCAGCCCTGCTGCCCGTCCCTGGTGCTGCGTCTCATGGGGCCAGTGGGAAGGCAGGGGTAGGAGGCCCCATGCTACCTGCCTCTCTGCTTGAGATATCTTGAAATTTGTGATTTCTCTCCGAGATTTAATAATCATTTTGCCTACATGTAATTTGAGATTGTCTTGGAGTGCAGAGCCAGAAGGGACTGGAGGCACTGTTGCGTCCACCCTTCTTCCTGTGCGTGCTGCTAGAGAAACAGGCCCAGAGACTGGAAGGAGCCGAGCTGAGAGCAGAAGTCAGGAGTCCTGACTCTGGGCCCGGTCCCTTAAGAACATGAATCGCCTGCTTACAGTGGGTAAGAGGGAACAGTAGGAAGGAAGGGCAGGTGAAGGCTGAGGCAGAATCCTCTGGGGGCCTGGGCCCTGACCCAAGGGCATCCCCAACTTCTGTCCTGGTCACAGCCTCAGCTCCCCTCACCTGAACAAATGCATCCAAACTCATCTAGTCTCCCTGTGAGCAGCAGCTTCCTGTCCAGCTGCCACTGCACGCAGCACCCAGGGAACTTCCTAATTAGCCCACAGGACCTCAGCACTACTCTGCTTCCAGTACTTCCTGAGCACTTCCATGCTGAGCACACTTCCTTCTCAGGACTTTTGCACTGGCTGCTCCTACTGCTTGGAGACTTGAAGAGTTTGCTCCCCAAACTCTTGCGCCTCCAAACAATACCCCTCACCAAATCTGGCCGAGGGCGCTTTGCTCTCCACCCTCCCAGGCATGCCTTCTCACCACGCTGACACGCAAACTGTCTGAGCACGCTGCTGCCTCTGCACCTCACCCAAATGTCTCGCTCCTGTCCTACTCACTCCACCTCAGTGCCACAAGGAAGTCTTCCTCGATCTCCAGGTAAGGAAAGGTTTCCTATGAGAGCCTCTCAAAGCACCCTGTAACTTTCCTTCACATATTATCCAGTATTTATCACGGCTACAACGTTATGAGCATATAGGTTATAATGTGCTTGGTGTCTTCTCCCTATGAGGAGTGGGCCAGAAAATGCCTTGCCCGCCAGTGGATCCCCAGTTTGATACAGGGCTTGGGACATTCTTTACAAATACAGCCATTGAGTGAGTGGATGAGTTCAGACAGCTTAATAAAAACTGCTGGGGGATCCTTTTCTGAGAAAATGTTCTATGGTCCTAGACATCCCAATATTGCCTGTCCCAGCCCTCCCTCCAGCCCTGGCCGAGCTGCCTCTCCAGGAAAAGCATGGCTGTGTTCCACAAAACCCTGGAGCCAGGACAGAGGCCTGGGGAGTCCCACAGCCTCTGCCTTCTCCTGTCTTCCCTTGCTCGCCCCTGGGCCCCTCACTTCTCTTGACAAGTTGCTACCTCCTTTCTTCCCTCCCGGCTCTCCAGGCAGATGGTTACATAACTGAGATTCTGCATTATTTATGACCACTGATTATTTTTTTAATTCTGTGATCATGTTATTTATTGTCTTCTTGGGGGCTGTAGCATGGCGGGGGGGGGGGAGTGAGTTGACCGTGATTCATCTCTCATCCTGCAATTTGGCCTAATTGACCACGGAGCTTCGTGAATCTCTCCGGAGGAGGAGAACACAAAGGGAAAAAGGAGGCAAGGAAAAAAAATTCGCACAATTCTTGCTGAGCTGCGGGTGATGGAGCTGACCCACTTTGGCACATCTCTGTGGTCCCCAGCCTCTCCTGCTCCAGCTGCTTTCTGGCTGGGCCATATTCATTCCCCTCATGCTGTCGGGCCTGTGGCTTTCCTGGCCACCTCATACACAGCACCTTGCCAATGGGATGGCACCACTGCCATGTGCCTAAGTCCCCAAGTCCCCAAGAAAATCAGGTGGGGAACTTCACTTTTACCTCAGTCTGCAAAAGGATTTTGTCCCCTGCTCCATTCTCCTGAGGTGTTTATGCCAAGGTGGGCGACTGTGCCCTTGAGTTACATCCTACCAAACAGCCAGTGATGATGGGCAACACAGGAACGTTTTTGAGGCCCCATGCTGAGCAACGCCTTGGGGATGGGAGAACCAAGGAAGAGGAGGCCAAGTATCTACTCAAGGTAAGCTCAGCATCTAGGGGGCCAAGGACAAGGGCTTTTACCCTTGCCCCTGGGGGCTCCCAATTGGTAGGGAACAGGGAAAGCAGTGGAGAGGCAGATTCCCACCCAGAAACACAACAAGGCGATTCCTGGAGAGCATGTGGGATTCTGAGGACAAAATCCAAATTCCGTACCGTTTCCAGTACACTCTGTGTGCCCTTGCCTCCTGCTCTCCGCCTTGTGGTCTGCCCACCCTGACTACACCGGCTTCCCTGCTGATCCCGACCATGCTGAGCACACTTCCTTCTCAGGACCTTTGCACTGGCTGTTCCCACTGCTTGGAGACTCATCCCCACATATCCATTTGACTTGTACCTTCCCTTCCTTTGGGTCTCTGTTCAAAAGTCATCTTATTGGAGCCCTGCTTCCCACCCCCATCACTGTCCCCTGTACCAACCAGAAGAGGGTGGAACTGCCTACTACAGGGCCCTGGCTCTGACCTCCCTGATCATGGTGAAGAAGCCAGAGACTCCAAAAGAACACGGCCTGAGATGGAGTTGAGGAGTAGGCCAGTGTTAGAATATTTAATCAATAATATCTAACGCATATGGAGCTAGTTTTGTGCCCATCGCTGTACTAAGTACATCATATATAATATCACATTTAATTCTCACAACCACCCTAGGGCTGGTGGCAGGAGGTGGCATAAAATTGCATACCCTCATTTTAGGGATTCAAAACAGAAGCACAGAGAGGTAAAGTAACTTTCCTAAGTTCACACAGCTAGGAAGAGGGTGGAGCTTGGGTTTGAACCAGAGACACTGGGCTGTGGAGCCCATGCTCTTAGATGTCAGGCTGTGCTGCTTCTCTAAATTAAGATCCACAGAATTCTGAGCTTAGAATTCTGAGCCTGCTAGGACTGGCCTGGCACCCTGGAGTACTGGTGAACCTAGGGGGCTAATTAATGATTTACCATCACATCCCTCTGCAGCACCATGTTTGCTTTCAAAACACTTTTACATTCCTCACCTCACTTAGTCCATGAAACTATTTTCCCCACCCATGGGACAGAACTTGCCCCTCGTCTCCCTGGGGAAGCAGAGACAGAGCTGCAGCAGGGGTTTGGAGGTCAGGGAGACATGGGAGAAGGAACCCCAAACCCTTTAGAGGTGTGAGTAGGCATTGGCCCCCACTTACTGCATGCCACGCCCCCAATAAATCCTTGTAAGATCATTCTCAGTGTGAATTATCATCATCCCCATTCCAGAGATGAGCAGACTGAGGCTTGGGGGCTAGGGAGCAGTGCTTTAGTGCTCCTCATCTTTCTGTGAATTTCAGGCTGTATGCTCAAGAGGATGAGGAGGCTCTGCCATGATCTGTGGTATCTGGGGAAGGAAGCAGCAGATGGAGAAGGGGGATAGCAGAGGGGATACAGCTAAGCCCTTCCTTTCTGCTGGCCTTCCTCCTTTATCAAGCACCCTGTACTGCTCCCAGGCAGTCTTGTATGTGAATTTTGGATTCAGATCTAAGTGGTCTGCTCTCCTGAAACCAGAACTTAGATGGTGAACTCAGCTGGTGCTGCCTAGAGGGTAGGGTATGATAAAGGAATCCTCTCAACCTTGGGCCTACCCTAGGTCCCCACTGAAAAATGTCACACAAAGCAACTGATCCAGCTTTGCAGCTCCCTTGGAGGACCAAGAGTCAAGATCACAGGTTCCAAGTGTGTGGGAGAGTGGGGGCGGCGCAACCTTTATCACAAACCAGGGCCTGGCACCCCTAGGTGGTAACCCCATTCCTGACAAATCCCATCCCCCTGAAATGGCATCTCCTCTTCTGCCTGGCCCTCCCGGAACCTCACCTGCCTTCCCTGACACTTCCCTCTGCCCATCACCTCATGTCCAGACCTGCCTGAGGGGTGGGGGGAACTCTGAGGCCTGCCCCCTACCCCAGCTGGGTGCCATTGGCAGTGGGCAGGTGGTGGCATGTGGGGTCGATTCTGGTTGTCGTAGCAACCCACCAAAGTCTTGGGTGGAGGCACAAGGCCTAGAGGGGATGCGGAGGAGGGGACTCATTTTTCTCTGTTCTGGCTCAGGTGTCTGGGCTGCACAGCCCATGAACCTGAAGCTCTGCCATTCAGGACATTCGAGTGGGTGAATGTGTGTGTTGAGCAGGGAGGGAGGGGATATCTCAAAGATCTGCAATTAAATCTCAGTGCTTCTGATCTTCCTGTCTCACCCCCTAAAGGGCACCCTCTCACAGCATGAGCCTAAGGTATCATCTATAGAAGGTCTCTAACAAAATGGAAAGAGGTTGCCCATTAGCCCACCTTCTGAAGCCCCAGAGTAGGTATCAGAACCTGGGTTCTATTGAGTGCTGCTGGTAGGCTCTGTGACCTTCAACAAGTCCCTACCCCTCTCTGGGCCTCAGTTTTTTCAAAAGTAAGTGGACAGGGCTGGTCTGGAGGACCTGTGAGAAGCCTTCAAACTCTGGATGGCTCTGCACAGGGGCAGAAGTGGGAAGAGAGCAAATTCCTACAAGATGCTCAGTTGGTCAGTTGGGAACAGGCTCTGTGCTATATCGAAGCCGACTCTCAGGCTTTGAGTCAATCCTGGTTCTTTCTGGGTGGGCCTGCTGGGGCATAGGCCCCATGCCCCTGTTCAGGACTGAGACTCTGGACAGTTACGATGACTCTGATGGAGCCATAGAACATCTGAAATAGATGGGGGTTGGGGAGGGTTGAAGAGGGGATGTAGTCCTTTGGACCGAAGAGGTTGGAGGAGGAGGGATTGTTCAGGGGCACTTACCACCAAATTGTATTCCCCAAAGATGTTCAGCCCAGACCCTGACCAGCCTAGCCCATCGGCATAAGCACTGCCACCTCTCTCTCCCTGCAGCACTGAGCAGGGACTCCCTGGCAGGCTCCATGACGCTGACGCTGGGTAGAGGGGCTGTCCCGCCCAACCTACATTCCTATCCCACCATCTCCACTCTGGAAAAAATTCCCTTCAAACAACCCCTGCTTCTTGGCTCATGGGCCCGGCTACAGGCCACTCTGCCAGTCTGGAGTCGGTACCCACCATCACCCCTTCTCCTCAATTTTCCTAGCCCCCATCCTCCCAGCACAGCTGGCCGGGAGAGCCCAAGCTCATAACTCCAATTCAATCACTCTCCCTGCCATCTCTGCAGGGGCCCTAGTTACAAGGAGTTGAAATTTGCCTAAAGCCCACCTGGCTGGTGTAATGGTACCCAGTGGGCAAATTCAGGCCAGTGGCTCAGAACGCTGGTCATGCATTTTGGGCTCGAACACAACCCAGCAGGCAGGGCCGAGGACATGTGTACCTCATTACCCCAGCAATGTGGGAAGTGGTAATTAAACCCGGCTTCACTCAGAGAGACAGAGAGGGACACACATCATAAGGTCTCTGTGTGACTTTTTAGCCTTGGCAGAAGGTAGTCAGAACTGTGGGATAGGGATACATACCGTTAGAGGAGATTCTCGCCTCTGCCAGTGTGCACAGAAACTCTGATACCCCCCTAGCATCCCCCTAGACTCATTCCTACCTGAGGGCAGGGAGGGCCTAGCTTGGCTGTAATTTTTTACAGGGTCATGGGTTTTGAGTATCTGTGTAATGTCTTGGGAAGCTCTGAGCAGGGCCCCAAGAAGTGAGGATAGCCTAATTAGAGCCATCTACACTCTCCCCAGGGCCCCTTGTGACCAGATCAGAGCCTGAGAGGCAGATAGTGGGGTCAAAGGCTAGCTTGGGCTCCAGAAGAGTATCCCATGAAGAGGTTATGGTGGGACCCAGTCCTTATTGGCCACCTTGGCAGCCCTGAGTGCTAACCACAGAACCTTGGACATATGACATGCTACCCAGGCAGTTGTAGCATCACTGAGACTCCTCCAGCTCTGGGCTATCGTGAGATTTTTAGCAGAGCAGATTTGGGGAAAGGAGAACAAGGAGAAGGAGGTACCCAGCAGAGTGGCGCATGTATACACAGCTTTGTACGCACACACAGAAACATACATGTGAGAGTATGTTTTTGTGCCAGGCCCAAGAAAACCGGTCTAGGGTCCATCTGGCCCCTCACTCACCTCCCTGAGCTCCTTGGCCACCTCCTTGAGCTCCCGCAGAATGCCCTCGAGCTGCCCGATGACCATCTTCATGCGCTGTCGAATCCGCTCCCGCTCGCCACCACTGCTGGGGTCGTCACTGGGCTGCCCGAGGTCCAGGGTGCCCCGAATGTTCATCCTTCACCACGTGGCAGCAGGCCTGCCCATACTTCCCCCAGCCAGGCACACACTGCGTCTGCCTCCACAGAGCCCCCCTCAGCCAGGCAGAGCTCCACATCTTAACGGCCCCCCAGCCCACCCTGGCCCTGGGTGGTTCTCACCCAGCCCCTGACCCCTGCTATCCCACCTCCCCTGCCTCTGGATGGGGAAAGGGACACCCAGAGGCAGACAGATCTGACACAGGGGTTCAAGGTGAGGACATAGGAGGGCAGGGGGAGGGGCTTTGGACCTCAGGCGTGGCCTCCAGGACTCAATGTGCCTATCGGTGTGCTGGGCTGATGTCCAGCCGAGCCTGGACAGAGGCAGGGGTGACTCTGCAGGGACTAAGGGTAAGAGATGCCCTTGGGATAGGGGAAGGTAGAGGCAATCCCCTCACAACTCTTGGGCAGTTGCAAAGGCAGAGATCTCTGGATGCAATTGACACCTGCAGAAGGATGGTGGCTGGGGTCTTCCAGATGTGGAGGGGGTTCCAGATGTGGGCAGTTCTGGGAAGGGAGCTGGATTGGAGGAGGGCAGCCCCCTGCAGAGAGAGCAAGCCTGGCATCAGCCCTCCCAGGCTGCAGCACCAGCCGGCAATGCTGCTGCCTCCCTCCTCTCCCCAGCCTGCACCCTTCCTCGCTGGGGATATATTAATTTTTTTCTTTGTAGGGAGAGGTGGTGGAGGCAGATGGTCTACAGCACAGCTCCTCTTTGAGAAGGAAAAGAGGGAGCCCCTGCTTTAGACGCACAAGTCCTCAGCCTACGATGGGGCACTTTGCCCCAGGTCCCCCTCAACACTCCTCCCCAGCCAGGCCATGCCCCGCAGGTTCACCAGAGGGTCTCTCCAGTCTTCCGTCCTCACCCCTAATGCCTCCAAGGTGTCCTCTTACCAGCAGACCTTCCCCTTCCCGGCCCCGCCTTCCCTTAGAACCCCGCTCCGCTCCCGAACTCACCGAGGGTGGGGGTACCGGTCTGCCTTCCGATCAGCGTCGGGGGCCAAGCCCCAAGATGAGGTTGGGGGGGCCCCCAGCCTCCCTAGGGTGGGCTTCTCTCTCTGGACCCTTCGGCCCCTGGCCTCAGGGAGGTCCTCAGAGCCACCCCGGGAGACATCTGGGCGGTGGGAGGGGGCGGGGCCTCCGCGCTCCCAGAAAGGGGGCAGGAAAAATCTCCCCCAACCCCCGCCGGACTGCGGGAGGGGAAGAAGCCAGGGTCGGCGGGCCGGGGGCTCTCAGGCCACAAGTGACCTGGTCGCAGGGCGTCTGAGGCGACGCCAAGGCGGTCCCAGCGCGCGAGCCAAAGTCGGAGGGATCCCCTCAGCCCGCGCCCGGCATTCCCCGGGCTCGGCGCCGTCCGGGATCCGCTCAGTCCGGTCCGGAAGGGCCGGAGCCCGGGCCCGCGGGGGCTGCCTTGCCAGCAGGGATCCGGCCCCACTGAGTGCCCGGGGCGCCCTCAGCCCGGACCCGGGACGTCCTCGCTCCCGCACCGGAGGCGTCCCGAGCGGCCGCGAGGGTCTGCGCAGCCCAGCCCGGCGCTCAGCCTTCGGCGACAGTGCCGCCGCTGCTCGGTCCACGGCCGGAAAGGTCCGGAAGCCGCCAGCCCCGGGGGAGGGGCCGCGTGCGCCGAGGGGCCGGTGTCCGCCCGGCCCGGCCACGAACGCGCGAGGCCGGGGCCCGGCCGGGCTGGGTTCGGCGGCCGGGGCGCGGGCGGGAGCGGCGCGGGGCGGAGGAGAGGAGGCGACGCGAGCGAGAGGAGGAGGCGCGGCGAGGTAAGGGGCGGAAAGGGAGGGTGCGCGGCGGCCGGGGCCGGCAGCCTCGGCTCTGCGGCCGCCTCCTCCCGCCCGCTCCGCGCGGCTGGCCGCCTCCCCAGCCCAGGGCGCCGGGTCGCTGCCGACCGGGCGCACGAGCGACAGCTCGGGCTGGGCCTCCCTCTGAGGCCTCGCCCTGAGCTGCCCGGCCGGGCTCCGTAGGCCTGGGCCCGCTTCTCGAGTGCCGCGCCGCCCGCGCCCAGGCGCCCCCGGCCCTCCTCGCGATCCCCGCCGGACAGGCCGCCTGGGCGGGCGCTGCTCCTCCAAAGGCCGCCCGGCTCCGCGGCTCCGCGCGCTCGGCGCTGGTAGGGAAGGGCCGGCCCCGCGCGCCGGGAGGGAGCTTTTAAAGCGACACGCACGCCTCCCGGTGCCTAGCGCGACCTCTGAGCAGGGTTCTCGCCACCCCGGAGATGGGGAGACTTCCTGCGCCGGAGGGGCTGGAGGAGGTCTAGCCTCGCCGGACTCCGCTGACCTCCGGGCACGGAGGGACAGCAGGCTACGGACTTAGTTCCTTCCAACCTTAAGACACCCCTATTACCCCTTCCCCTACTGTGCTGCACTCCACGCTTCCCTTTTAAGTTGCCCGCATCCAGACCCTTTCCTTTTCCCTGTCACACCTCAAACTACCCCCAGACAGTGCCTTACATAGGATTAATTCAGAAAACAAAATATGCACAACCTTTTCGGAGCATCTACAGTGTGCCAGACTCTCGCTGGGAGCAGCTGCGAACTGGAGGCTGCTTAGATGGCAGGTAGTCACTTCGGCCGGTTATGCAGCCACTTATTCAACATTTTTTTTCCTCACCTCTGTGTACCAGACCCCACGCACGCTAGGCTCTGCGGTACAGGAAGGAAAAAAGGGCATTTCAGGAAGCTCACAGCTCTTGGGGCAACACTCCTGAGTAAACTGAAGGGTGGTAAATACAGGACAAAGGCAAGTTCTAGAAGCAATGGTAAGAGGGTGGGCCGGGCAGAGTGAGAGGGAGGGTAGGGAACAACCTAGACCGGGGTTGGCAGCCTCAACCCATAGTCAACCCGGAGCTGTATGGCAAAGGGGAGTACGAGTTCCCCAGGTGACAGTCAGGGTGAGGGAGGTGAGGCTGAGCACTCAGGCAGTGAGGAGGGGAGATGGCAGGGCCCAGACGCAGAATGAGGAAAGGGTGAGTTTAAGCCAACTGTGGCCTTTTAGAGATACCATGTTGACAGTTCTGTGGAAAGGGGATTAGAGGAAGACCACCAGATCCTGGAGAGACTTGGAGGCCATGGTTAGGAGCTTGGGTTTTATTCTGGAGCAGAGCGGAGTCTGGTCCTGCTTGCCTTCCCAGAAGATCCCTCTGGGCCTTTATGGCTGGCGGATCTGAGGACTAGGACACAGGGAGATCAATTAGGAGGCTGTTACTTGAATGGAGATGGGAGAGAAGGAGGGGCTGGGGTGGCAGCAAGGATGGAGTGGAGGGGGTGCTTTGAGAAATGATTTAGGAGAACATGGTAGGACTTGGTTGAACTTTAAGAGAGAGGGAGAGTCCAGGAGGCCCCTGAGTATGATGGCTGCACCACCAGTTGAGTTTGAGAACAGAGGGGGAGAACGGGTCTGGGGTGAGGGAGAGGAGTCCAATTTGGAATAGAGATATCCTGAAGACAGGTGAGTATGTAGGTCTCTGCCTGGGCCTCAGTATTTTTTTAATCATCATTAGAGGGGATGACATTGAGCAAAAAGACTGTGTAGACTAGTAACAAAAGTAGCAGGTCCAGGTCAGAGCCTTGGGAAAGAGTCCCTGAGTGAGAGATGGACAGGAGCTTACAGAGAGAGAGAAGAACCAGAAAAGTTCAGGCCCAGGGAGAGAGAGTTTGTTGGAAGCACGCACTCTACAGTGTCAAAGGCTGCAGTGAGCAGCTGTGAGAGGAGGAATGGAAAGTATCCATAGGAAGCCACTGGTGATGTGGCAGGGCCAGCTTTTGGGGGAGGAGGGGAAGGAAGGTGGCGGGAGCTAAGTCGTTGGACACTGAGGGCTGAGTGGTTGGTGAGGAATAGGAGTCAGTGAGCCCAGGAGACATTGCTAAATGTTCAAACAACAGGGTTGTGGAGATCTTGAACTAGAGGTGGATGAGGGTTTGAGGGAGATGGGGGCTTAGTTGGGATTTGAGGCTGGCCCATGGGGGACTTGAACCTCAGGGACAGTGACTGTTGCGCTTCCATCACCCCCATTCAACTCCAGAACTCTTCATCATCTGTCCCCATTGAACAATAACTGCCCGTTCTCCCTCCCTGCACCTGGCCCCTGGCAACCGCCATTTCACTTTCTGTATCTATGAATGTGTGACTGCTCTGGGTACTTTATAAAGTGAAATTATACAGTCCCACTAACCACTTCTGCTGCAGCAGTGAAGCTAAGGGATAGCCAAGATCAAAATGGGCTGGTCCTCAGGACAAGAAATGAGTTTCTAGTCTCAGGTCCATGGAACCATCTGCCCATGTCCAAAATGAGGGAGGTGTATTTGAACTGGGTGTGTCGGAGGTAATGATCTCAGTTTGAGAAGATGGGAATGTAACTGCTTAACACCTAATTTATCTTAGACCTTATTAATAAAAGTAAGATTTTTTTTAAAAAAAAGGAAGTGACATTTCTTTTGTCATCTGTGTGGATCAAACTACACCTAAGACCTAAATTCACTGGGTGTGTCCACAGGAGGGCAGCCAGTACAAAGGAGGGGAGAGACTGGTGTATACAGCCCTTGAAGAAGGATGGGTTGGTCAGGCCAGGCTGGAGAAGAAGAGTCTCAGGAGGGGTCTCTGATTGTAAATCCCCAAGGGGATGCCACAGACAAGAGGGAATAGATAGGTTCTGGGTGGTTCTTAGGCTTGCCTTCCTTAGTATCTGGAATGAACCCATTCTCTCTTTCCCCCGACCTCCCTGCCTTTCTGCCCAGAACCCCCATTCTTCAGAGCTCTGCTTGGATTCACTATCCTTGCCCCCCATTCTCCACAGCCTTCCCCAGTCCTTTAGTCAACAGGAACAAACAGAAGCACTCTTTTGGACCTTAAGTAAATGTTTCCTAGTATGTTCATTTAATATGCTAGCTGTGTAACCTTGGGCAAGTCAGTTAACCTCTCTGAGCAGGGATAAGAAGCCCATAACATTTTTATTTTTTCATGTGTTGGCTGTCTTGCCAAAAAAGAAATGTTGTTTTTTGCTGCCTCTTTGATTCAGAAAAATAGGGATGATAAGAGTACCTACTTTCTCTTTTTAAAGAAAGATTTTATTTATTTAGTTTTAAAGATGGGGGAAGGGAGGGGGAAAGAGAGGGAGAGAAACATCAATGTGTGGTTGCCTCTTGAAACTGGGGAACTGGCCTGCAACCCAGGCATGAGCCCTGACTGGGAATCGAACCAGTGACTCTTTGGTTCACAGGCTGGCACTCAGTCCACTGAGCAACACCAGCCAGGGCAAGAGTACCTACTTTCTAGGGTCACAGTGAACATGGAATAAGAAAATGAACATGGAAGTCCTTGACCTAAAGCCAAGCACCTGGTAGGTGCTTCATAGATCGTAGCTGCTCTCAGCACTTATTAACAGCTTTGTGTCTATAAACCTTATTTCCATGGGAGGCTGTGAACTCCCAGGGTGGTATCTGTTTTGTGTCTGCCCTGTCTCTCACATGGACCAGTGGTGGGGATGTGATATTTAGTGACTTTTACTTTGGCCTATTTTCTGTCTTTTATCTCGTATCTGGCATCCCTTTCTCTTAGGAACTTCTTCCCTGTTGTCACACAGACATGATGGGTTGTTTGTTAAAGTCCCACTACTTCCACACATGCTGCCCCATTGCCAGCAGGTAGTTGTGTGACCCAGACTGTACCAATCATAGAAGCCCCTTCTCCAGCACCAGTGATTGGCTCAAGGGGTGGGCACATCACCCAAGCAGGGCCAATCAGAGGCTTTCCCTGGGATTGATATGTGGATTCTGGGAGGAGGAAGCCTCCTTCCTACTGAGCACGCACTGGATGTTATAGTCCTGAGGCTTCAAGGCTTCCAACAAGGCATCTTTCCCACTAAATGTAAGAGTCAAACAAAGTAACAGACGGAAGAGGAATTTAGAGAGCATAACGGCAGCCCTGAGTCCTGATTTTGGCTCTCATTCCTCGGTTCCTGCCATTCTTCTTTCAGTCCTGGGAGCTGCAACAACATCCTACCCATCTATAACAGCCAATAAAGTCCTCATTACTCCAGTTGATTTGGTGAGCCTGACATATATACTTGGAATACTAAATGAACAGATGATCTACTAAATTAGATTTCCACATGGGGGCAGGAGCTGCTGTCCTGTGGCTACAGAGGGGAAGGTGAATATTTGGCAGATTATTGCATTAGGCAGACTTCAATTTGGGTCCCAGTTCTGCCATTCACCAGCTGTGTGATCTTGCGTAAATTATTTGCCTGCTCTGAATTTGAGGTTCCTTATCTGTAAAATAGGCAAAATAATAGTGACTGCATAAAAGGTTGCCTTGAAGATGGAATAACATAAGGAACAAGGTATGCCAAACATAGTGCCCTAGGTTATAGTGGGTGGGGGGCAGAAGCTGGAAAAATGGTAGCTGTTTTTATTGGCCTATCATCCATTGTGGCTGAATGTTCAGGACTGCGGTTGGCATGCAGGTCGGGAGGGAACAAAGATTCAATCTGCAAACTGAATTCACAGAAGGGGGGTTCCTGGCACTGCCTGAGCCAGAGTGAGTATATTCAGGCTTCAGAGAGAGACGATGGAGACATCAGAGAAGCTAGCACTTAGGTGGCGGAGTTGCTCATATACCAGCTTTCCCACTAACCATGTGACTCACCAAATCTTCCCAAGCCTCAGTTTGCTCTCTTTGCAAAAACCTTCCTGATTGTTGTCTTGAGGTCTAAGTAAAATGGTCCACGTAATGTGTTCAGCACAAGGCTTAGTACACGGTCTGTGAATATAGCTTTTTAATCGATATTTTGAGCTTAGAGAAATTTTCTGAACACAGAAGTGGGATGAGTAGATAGCACCATAGGCAAATTTTTCATGAGAAAATCCCCAAGTAAAGGAGGGTCCATACCTGAGTCTCCTAGGACAGGCCATTTCAGAACGAGGAGGAGATGACTGGATGGACAGTGGTGGGCTCATGTCTGGGGACATCTTCCTGTTCACTGTAATCTCCCCAGTTGAAGCAAGGTTCTCAAAAGATTTCCTACACTGGTTGCTTCCTCTTGTTCACTTCCTATCATGCCTCAAACCTGATAACCTAGTTTTGGCCATCCTGGCATTGCTGAAACTGGGCAAGACCTTGTTCTTGTTAAGACCAGCGGACAGTTTTCCTCCCCTGTCCAAGGCAACCCCTTCGTGGTACTTGACCCTGCTAAGTTTGTCCTGCTTCCTGGCACTCTGTCCTCTGTGGCATCATAACTCATTTCTCTCAATTCTCTTTCACCTCTCTGAGTGCCGCTGCTCAGATGGCTTCAAAGGTCCTTCTTCTTCCTCTGGTCCCTTAAATGTTGGTGATCCATGGAGTTTCCAACTAGACTCTCTTCTCACTGCACAAACCTCCCCCCATGGGAGCTCTCCCACACTCCCTAGAAATATTTGACTTCAAATTTGCTGTTTCCAGAAGAGACCTGTCCATAGCTCCAGACTGTATTGCTGCCCGCCTGCTGGATGTTTCTGTGACGATGTGCTACAGGCACCTCTAGCTCAATGTGCCCCAGTCGGAGCCCGTTGTCATCCCACTCCCCAAACGTATTCCCTTTTTGTCTTCCCTATCTCAGAGGATGGCGTCACCCTTCACCCCCAACACAAGCCGGAAACTTGAGAATACCCTAAACTCTCATTCTTCTACATCTAATTAGTCACTAAGTCCTGTTGATTGTCCCCTCTGGATATTGTATAGACAGGTTTCTTCACTCTACTGATGACCAGGCCCTTTGTTATACCCACTGGCTCCTGCATTAGCTGATGGCCAATTAACGGATCTGTCCACCTTCAGGCTTACCCTGCAGATTCTACTGTTGTTGGCATTGGTTTTCTGATCTACTTGTTTGGCATTCATGCTTTTTCAGAATCTTGTCCTTGTCCATCTGTCCAGCCTCCTTTCTGTTGCCCTTTGCTCCCTCTGCTTCTGCTACACCGAGCTCTTTGCAGCTTCTCCCTACTAGCCTTCTTACACTTGCTCTCCTCTTTGCCTGCTATGCTCCCCTTCTCACCCTTTTCCTCAAGGTCAACCAGAACCTCCAGACTTCTCCCAGTGTGTAAGGTCCCTCTTCTGCACCAGCACAGAACCCTCATCTGCCACAAATATAGCACTTGCCACATTAACGTTGCCGTTGTGACTCTGACCCTCTCCCACTAGACAGTGAATTGTTGAAGAGCCGACACCTCCATGCCCTCGATGTCCAGCACAGTCTGCTGTAGGCTGTTGTCAAGGTATGGTTTTTGACTACTGAATCTCTACAATAGTTACTTGTTTTACATCTTTATTAAATGTTTTAAAGATGACCTGAGATAGGAAAAGCTGGAGGGAAGGGGCAGAGCTCAGAGATCAGGGATGCTCCCCAAGATATATCCTAAGGCTTCACACTCCTCCCCTGAACCTCTAACATTCAGGCCCCACTTTCCTCATGAAAGACCTGTATACAAAGCCCTGCTGTGTGACTTAGACCAATCACATACCCTCTCTGTGCCACTGTGTCCTCTTCTGAAAATGGGATATAGGGATATTCCAGGAAGATGATATTTTGCAGATGATATTGTACATTCTCACAAAGAATCCTCAATTGCCATATTTTGACATGTATAATGCACACCCACTTTTTGGGTCAAACTTTTAGGGAAAAAAGCTTTCATTTTAATTTTTTAATGAAATTATTTATTTATTTATATTTAGAAACAAAATTGATTATCATATTCCAGACCATCACTTTGCATACAGATATCGTTATTGCTTTCTGGAGTTACACTTTTAACACATAAGCATAGATAAAGAATTAAAAACATTTATACAGATACGGAATTAGTACTACCTATGTATAATGTACATTCTTATTTTTTCCTTAAAAATCTGGACAAAAAAAGTGTGCATTATACATGTCAGAATGCTGGTGGTCTCCCTACAGCCTGGGAGAACTGTGTTTTTGTCGTCCCCTCTGGCCTTCTGGGGAATCTCGTTGCTGTCTGTTACCTCACTCCCTACCCCCTTTCTGTCAGCATCTGAACTTGCTCTCTCAACTCTCCCATCTTAAAAGTAAGACCCCACTGCCCTCGCTGAGTACTGTCTCATCTTCCTTTCCACTGCCAGCCTTACCCCAAGTGCCGTGCCTATTTCCTGCCTCTCCTTCCCCAGCTCTCACCCATTCCTCCTTGTTTTGTGCCGAGTCCACTTCCACTACTCCCCTAACAACACTTTAAATGCTAAGTTCACTGCTGACCTCCCAGATACTCAGTCCACGAGTCCTGATCTGACTTGTCTTCCCACTGTATGTGGTACAAACACCTCTCTCTCTTCCCTCAGCTTCGGGGACGCCAAGCCATCCTGGGTTTCTGTTGGCTGCATTTTCATGGCTGGCTGTCAGCGTCCTCTGCCCGCTTTCCACCCTGCCCATCTTTGAACGCTGGCGTTGCTCAAGGCTCAGTTCTATGTCCTTTGTATTCTCACCCTCCTCCTTTCCCTCCATCACTTCCTCCTTTCTTATGTTTGCTGTTGCCCCAATAGGGCCCCTCGTCCTAAATACGCATCTTCCAGCCCAGATTCTCTCTAAGTTCCAGACTCTTGGATCCTCCTGCCTCCTCGGCAGCTAAAATTCAAAACTGAACTTGGAGTGTTTCCTAAACAGTTCTTCACCCTGTCTCCCTTATCTCAGCTGCTCATACAGAAACTATGGGAATCTCCTTTTTTACCTTTTCCTCACCACCCACCCACATCAAATCCACATTTCTTCTCATTCTGCCTCCTGAGTATGTGTCCTGTCTCAATTTTGCTGTCATCCCTTTGTCTGAGACACCATCGGCTCTCCATCAGACAATGAAATTCAGCCTCTACCACATGCTTTCTGGTTCTCATTAAGGCACAGGTGGCAAACACAAGGCCCGCGGGCTGAGCCCTGCCCTCCACCTTGTTTTACCCCACCCAGCACTTTCTTTCTACCGTGGCAGCGCTGAGCTCTCGCTAACTGTTAAGGAGTAGTTACATGTATACAGTCCTAAATGATATTCAGTCCTTTGAAGGCAACCACAGTGATGTGGCCCCCAGTGAAAATGAGTTTGACACCCTGCTTTAAGGTATTCGCCCCACAACAGCCACAAGGATCTCAAAAAACTTTGGGTCAAACATACCATTCCCCTGCTCAAAATCCCTCATGTGTTCCACATTTTCCTAAAGTCTCAAATTCTCACCATGTCCCCATTCTATGCGTGGTCTGGCCCCTTTAATTCTGTCAGCTCCCTTCCCTCTTTATCTCCCATTAGTCTCTGCGCTTTAGTCACATTGACCTTTCCATGTCTTGGATACACACGTTTCTTACCTCTGGACTTTGGCACATGCTGTTCCCTCTGCCTGAAGGCACCCTTACCCTTTCTTCACCTGGCTAACTCCCACTCACCCTTGAGGCCCTGGTTTACAAATGAGTCCTCAGGAAAGCCTTCCCAGAGACCTCCCCAAGACTAGCCCGTGTCCCCTGGAATGTCACGTCTGCATTCCTTCCTAGAATGTACATCCCTCCTGTTGACTACAATACAAGTGTGCAGCAAATACTGACTGATGACTGAGGAAGTCCAGGGTGGTTAAGCAACTTGCTTGAGGTCACAGCTATCAGTAGCAAGTCTCATGTTAAAATCTTTTAGGCTAGTTTCGGTGATTCTGCCATGGGGCTCCACAACCCACAGATTTATCAAAGCAGTGATCCCATCTTATCCAAGCTGCTGTACAATGGCCTGCCTTTATGCTAAACCTCTACAGCAGAGGCCATGGTCTCTTATTTGTCCATGTGTGCGAATGTTTGTTGATTGACTCTGTTGATGAGGTGCCAAAATTCTTTTCCAGCTCTGCCTTCTTACCAAGCACCAATTTCATTTTTCAGTGCAGCTATGGACTGAATCTCCTCTTTATTTTCATCCTAGGTGAAAGAAATAGAAAAGTTTAAAAATTTTTTGGATATTTTAATATTTTTTATTATAAAAGAAAAGAGAGCAACATAAAACTAGCGGGATGCTTGACATTGTATTTAAGAAACTAGTGTATCAATATCTGATTTCATAGTAGTAGTTGTAGTTCTCAGTGAGCTCCTCAAGGTGCTCATCAAATATTTTGGTTCTAATTTTACTCTTTTTTTTTTTTTTAATTTTTTAGGGAGCGGGGAAGGGAGAGGGAAAGACAGGGAGAGAAATATCAGTGTGTGGTTGCCTCTCACATGCTCTCTACTGAGGGCTTCACTCACAACCCAGGCATGTGCCCTGACTGGGAATCAAATCAATGACTTTTTGATTCACAGGCCCATGCTCAATCCACTGAGCTACATCAACCAAGGCTAATTTTACTCTTTTTTTTTTAAAGGATTTATTTATTTTTAGAGAAAGGGGAAGGGAGGAAGAGAGGGAGAGAAACTTCAATGTGTGTTTGCCTTGTCTCTCATATGCCCCCTACTGGGGACCTGGCCCTCAACCCACACATGTGCCCTGACTGGGAATCAAACCAGCAATCCTTTGGTCCGTAGGCCAGCACTCAATCCACTGAGTCACACCAGCCAGAGCTCTAAAAATAAAATTTTTACTAAAAAATTCATCAGTAAATAATCAAAAGAAATACAGAAGGAAATAAGAGAAAAAATGAAATACAAGAGCTTAGAAATAGTTGAAGCAATGAGGTTTAGCCCCATATGGTCTGTGTACTGTGCTCTCACAAATCACTTCCCCAGCTCCCCGATTCTGCTCTTTTGGGCCTTGGCTCAATTCCTCACTCACACTCTTACCACCTCATCTGGGCTCTGTTCTGGTTAGGGGGGCACTTTCCTGAGCAGACTCTGCCTATCCATACTCTGGCTGACAGATCTGGGGGAAATGCTTCTACGAAGGTTCAGAGTCCCATTAATGATGGGAGTACAATGGGCCTAGAGAGAGTTTGGAGTAGTGGACAGTGGTCTTCCCTGTTCATTCCACAACTTGGATTATGCCTATGCTGACTGAGCCAGTCTGCAATTTCTGGTACAGCCAGAAAGCTGTGCAACCTTGGGCGGGCCATTGACTCCCCTTCTAGATGTAGAAGGAGAGGAGCAGGGGCAGGGTACTGGCCTGCTGGGGGGGTGAGGGCAGTGTGGGCCAAACTGATGAAGGCAAACTGGCAAGTCTGAGACCGAACCCAGGAGGAAGGGTGGGGGCACCAGGGCCAGGGCAGGACAGAACAGCAGGTTCTTGTCAAACACACAATTTAATTCTGAGGCAGTATTCTTGTGCCTGAGAGATTTTCAGCTTGCAGTGGTGTCATTTACAGATGGATTTGCAGCAGCAAATTACAAGTTTGTAAGCAACAGCTTCTCTGACGCCTTGGAAAAAAAGCCCATCCCTCTGTGAATTATAAATTCATAACTAACAGTGTTATCCAACTGAATACAAAACAAATTCATTACCAGCTACATTATTCCATTGAATACCAAGTGAATGAACTGCACAGACTTTTGTGTGGATCAGGGACATGTCCAGAGATGGGGACAAAACAGCCCTCCACCCACTTTCCTCTCTTTTGTGTCTTTACAGTTGGGGGCACGTGAGAGGCAAGCTAACCCTGAATATAGGTAGAACTGATGGGTGTACACTGCTTGGATAAAAAGGAGGCTGGAGGTTATGATGGTGATGGTGGTGAAGGTGATGATAGTGGTGGTGGTGGATGGATGGTGATGCCATGGTGGTGGTGATGGTGGTGGTAGTGGTGGAGGTGGTGATGGTGAGGTGATGATGATGGTGGTGGAGGTGATGATGATGGTGGTGAAGGTGTTGTGCCAAAACAGACAACTACCTTGCTATCGTGTGTGTACATCTTTTGTATGATTGCTGTGTGTTATCGTAAGAGAGTATCTTGTATAAGCTCACATGCCTATGTCCTTGTGAGTGGCAGGACATCCCCTACAGATGGTATCATTCCTTTTGTTACCCAAACTACAGGAAGATGTGGGTGCTCTGAGCAGTATAAGACCAGTATAAGACGATGGGCCTAAGTTTAGGCACTAGACTGGGAATTCCATGTGTCTCTTTTGGGTCCCAAAATGTTGCTCTCTTGGGACCAGGCCTCCATCTGGTCCCAAGAGTGCTGAACCATCTAGGTGGATGTTCCTGGGTGTGTGTGTGGGGGGGTGCTCATTAAGACCATGCCTACAGTGTGGAGGCAGGTAGGGGCCTGCAGTGGGAGGGCTAGGCCATACTTTACACCCAGATTATCAGGTTCCATCTGACTCTATGTATTCCCAGTGTGGTCCCTGAAACTTGTTTTTCTCCTTTGATGTTTATTTTATTTTATTTTAAAAATATTTTGTTGTACTTCTTCAATTACCATATATCCCCCTTAAACTCCTCTTCCCCTGCCATCACCACACTATTTTCCATGTCCATGAGTCCTTTTTCCTTTTTGCTCGATTCCTCCATGCCCTGATCCTTCCCCCGAGAGTTGCCAGCCTGCTTACTGTCTGTGGATCTGTCTTTATTTTGCTTGTTAAGTTTGTTTATTAGATTCCACATATGAATAAAATCATATAGCATTTATCTTTTTCTGACTGGCTTATTTCACTTAGCATAATGTTTTCCAGGTCCATCCATGTTATTGAAAGGGTAAAATTTTCTTCTTTTTATGGCCAAGTAGAATTCCATTGTGTAAATATCCCATAGTTGTTTTATCCACTCATCTACTGATGGACACTTGGGCTTATTTCATATCTTGGTGATTGTAAATAACCTGCAATGAACATAGGGATGCCTATGTTCTTTTGAATTATTGTTTTGGGTTTCTTCAGATAAATTCCCAGAAGTGGAATCCCTGGGTCATAATGCAATTCCATTTTTAACTTTTTGAAGTATCTCCACACTGCTCTCCACAGTGGCTACACCAGTCTGCATTCCCACCACCAACAGTGCAAAAGGGTTCCCTTTTCTCCAGTCCTCCCCAGCACTTGTTGTTTGTTGATTTATTAGATAGTCATTATGACCAGTGGGAGGTGATATCTCATTGTGGTTTTAATTTGCATTTCTCTGATGATTAGTGATGTTGAACATCTCTTCATAAGTCTATTGGCCATCTGTATGTCCTGTTTGGAGAAGCATCTATTTGCCCACTTTTTAATTGGATGGTTTGGGGATTTTTGGTGTTGAGCTTTATAAGTTCTTTATAAATTTTGGCTATTAACCCCTTATCAGATGTTCTCCCATTCAGTGGGTTGTCTTTTTATTTTGTTGATGGTTTCCTTTGTGGTATAAAAACTTTTTAGTTTGTTGTAGTCCCATTTGTTTATTTTTTTCTTTTCTTTTCCTTGTCTGAGGAGATGTATCAGAAAAAATATTGCTACAAGCAATGTCCAAGATTTTGCTGCCTATGTTTTCTTCTAGGCTTTTTATGGTATCTGGTCTCACATCTAAGTCTTTAGTCCATTTTGAATTTATTTTTGTGTTACCTAAAATGTGGCATAATTTCATTTTTCTTTATGTATCTAATTTTCCCAACAGCATTTATTGAATAAAGTATCTTTAGCTCATTGTATGTGCTTGCTTCCTCTGTCAAATATTAATTGACTATAAAGGCATGGATTTACTTTTGGGCTGTCTATTCTGTTCCATTGATCTATGCGCCTGTTTTTATGCCAGTACCATGCTGTTTTGATTACTATGACCTTATACTATAGTTTCATATTAGGTAACATGATTCCTCCAAGTTTGTTCTTCTTTCTTAAGATCACTGTTGCTATTCAGGGCCTTTTGGGGTTCCATAGAAATTTTTGAAATAATTGGTCTAGTTCAATGAAATATGTCATTGGTATCTTAATATGAATTGCATTGAATCTGTAGATTGCTTTGGGTAGCATGAACATTTTGATGATGTTAATTCTTCTTACCCATGAACACACTATGTGCTTCCACTTATTCTTCTTCAATTTCTTTCTTCAGTGTCTTATAATTTTCCAAGTGTAAGTCTTTTTTATCCTTAGATTTATTCCTAAGTATTATTCTTTTTGAAACAATTGTAAATAGGATTGTTTTCTTAATTTCCCTTTCTGATAGCTCATTATTGGCATATAAAAATGCAACTGATTTCTGGATATTAATTTTGTATCCTACTTTACTGAATTCATTGACCAGTTCTAGTAGTTTCTTGGTGGAGTCTTTGGGGTTCTCTATGTATAGTATCATGTCATCTGAAAATAAAGACAGTTTTACTTTTTCCTTTCCAGTTTGGATGCTTTTTATTTCTCCTGTATGATTGCTATAGCTAGGACTTCCAGTACTACATTAAGCAAGAGAGGTGAAAGCAGACATTCCTGTCTTGTTCCCCATCTTAAGGGGGATGCTTATATTTTTGCCCATTGAGTATGATGCTGGCAGTGGGTTTGTCATATTCCTTTTAAAGATGATTTTTAAATTTTTATTTATTTATTTTTAGAGAGAGGGGAACAGAGGGAGAAAGAGAGGGAAAGAAGCATCAATGTGTGGTTGCCTCTCACATGGCCCTCACTGGGGACCTGGCCCACAACCTGGGCATGTGCCCTGAGTGGGAATTGAACTGGTGACTCTTTGATTTACCACCCACGCTCAATCCACTGAGCTACACCAGCCAGGGCTTTGTCATATTCCTTTTATTATGTTTAGGTATGTTCCCTCTATTCTCACTTTGTTGAGAGGTTGGTTTTTTTTTTTTATCATAAATGGGTGCTGGATTTTATCAAATACTTTTTCTGCATCTATTGATATGGTCATGTGGTTTTTATCCTTCATTTTGTTTATGTGGTGTATCACATTTATTGATTTGTGATAGTTATACCAACCTTATATCCCTGGAATAAATCCCACTTGGTCATGGTGTATGATCTTTTTGATTCATTGCTGTAATCAGTTTGCTAATATTTTGTTGAGGACTTTAGCATCTATGTTCATCAGGTATATTAGCCTATAATTTTGTTTACTTGTAGTGTTTTTATCTGGTTTTAGAATTAAGATAATGCTGGCCTCATAAAATGAGATTGGGAGTCTTTCCTTCTCTTGAATTTTTTGAAATAGTTTGAGAAGGAGAAATGTTAGTTTTCAGAATGTTTGTAAAATTCATGTGTGAAGCCATGTGGTTCAGGCTTTGGTTTGTTGGGATTTTTTTTCATTGTTACTTCAATTTGACTCAGTATAATCTGTCTATTCAAATTCTCTGATTCTTCCTGATTTAGTTTAGGAAGATTGTATGTTTCTAGGAATTTATCCATTTTGTCCAGGTTGTCCAATTTATTGACATATAGTTTTTTGTAATATTTTTCTACATTTCTTTGTATTTCTTTGGTGTCACTTGTTATGTCTCCTCTTTCATCTCTGATTTTATTTATTTGAGTCCTCTCTCTTTTTTCCTTGATAGTCTGGCTAAAGTTTTGTCAGTCATATTTATCTTTTCAATGAGCTAGCTCTTGGACTCATTGATTTTTTGTATCGTTATTTTTTTAAGACTCCATTGCATTTATTTCAGCAATCATCACCAGTGTTCCTCCTGGTTTATCCACATGTGAATGTGGGACCACCTAGTTTACCAGCCACCACCTTGCCAGGCATCCTGTCCACGCTGACTGCCTGTCTCTGCCCATCCTACCAGTCTGGATGAGTGTTTCTCCTTAACCCCTTGATTGTTGGACTTCCATACAGTTTGATTTTCTGGCAGTTTTGGCAGTTTTTTGTTTTTAAATTTGTTGTTGTCCTTCTTTTGGTGGTGCAAGGAAGCAAAGCTTATCTATCTATGCCTCCATCTTGGCCGGAAGTCTCCATATGGTTTCTTTACACCATGTCTCTTTTTGTGTGCATTTAGACTGATACTAATGATTACTATTATAACATCCACACATCATTTTTTCTCATTTATCTAATTATTTCCTTAGGATAGTTTCTCAGAAGTAAAATTTCTGAGAATGCACTTTTCAAAGGCTTTGTCGTATTGTTTATCTAGTCTTTAGTAAGTTTGTGCCAATATATACTCTGACCAGCAGCTTATCTTACTATTCCACTTACTATAAATGTCCTAGCTTTGTCTCATTTATACCTTGATGTCGTCAAGGAAGAGCCCCCGTGGCCATTTTGGTGGCAGCAATAGCAACTGGTGAGAAATCCTTTAAAGGAGGAAGAATCCCAGGGAGCAAGAAGGGGGCCTTATGATCCAGGGCCCTCCCTGTGGATTCTTCCATGACTTCCAATGGAGGATTTGAAATTGATTGATTGATTAATCAATTGATTGATTTTGTGAAGGAAGATATCATTTCCCTCCAAATGATGGTGATGAGTACAGTGGTGGTGACATAGTGATGAGTGGTCATGTGGATAGGATGGTGGTGAGACAGGTAACAGTGGTGATGGCAGTGAGTACAGTGTCAGTGATGGGCACTGACAGTGGTGGCAGTTGGGATGATGTCGTTGGTGGTGATTTATGATGATGCTGACAACGGCAACGGTAACAGTGGTGGTGATGTGAGTGTGGTGCTGATGGTGGAGATGGTGGTGGTGGCACTGACAGTGGGGTCCTGTCAGTAGTGGTGAGGTGTGAAGATGGTGGTAAGAGGCAGCATGAGTGATAGAAGGGCCAGTGAAATAGTTCAGTGGTGGTGAGAGCAGCGTTGGTGGTGAGGTGAGCAAAGTGGTGGTGGCAGTGGTGTTGAAGGCAGTGGTGGTGGAGTAGCGGGGAAGTTCCTAATGGCAGTGCTGGGTGCTGTGGAAATATGAAGGTGACATGGTATAAGTGATGATGAAGAATATCATGTAGGATTAAACAGATACCAAAGGGGGAGAGATTGTCTTAGGTGTGGGAAGCAATGGGGATAAAGGAAGCAGCAGGATTTGAGAACAGGGGGCCCACTTGCCAGAGGACATGGTCGGAGAGAAATTCAGCGGTGAGGGTACTGGGAAGGGTTTTGAAAGTGGCAAGAGGGAAAGTGGCACAGAGAGACTTTTGGATCCTGGGAGGAAAATGGGCTGAAGCTGAGTTGCCTGTAGGACAAAGGAGAGGAGTGCGAGGAGCTGAGCTGTTGGTCCCACTGCCGGCCTCAAAGGGGAGCACAGGTGGACTGGGGCCCCTCCAGTGCAGTGAACATCTGCATTCTGCTGGCAGCATGGAGGAAGAAGGTGTGAAGGGTGGCACATGGTCCAATCTTAGCACCTCTGAAGGTGGGGAGGGCCCCTGACATCCCAGAAATCCCTGCTCTCACCTGTGGTTGAGAGGAAGAAGGATCTAGAACAGTGGTCCAGAAATCTGGCTCCCTCTCTCTCCCCCATAGCAGCTCCCCAAGTTTGCTAGACTAGCATTTATTCAGTGCCACTGCCTGAGAAGAAGAGCTCTTTCCCACTTCCCCAGGTATAGCATGAAGGCTGCTCACATATGCACAAAACTGCAGGATTCTCTCTGTTTTCAGGCAAGGACTCCTGAAAATTTCAGAGGCAGATGGCTTGTGTCCGAGCAGCCAGCACTCGCATCAAGGGGTTAATCCATACCTGAGGACAGGGCTAGGTCTCTCCCATCAGAGTGCTCCCTGTCCTCACTCCTAGGCAGAAGACACTGGAGCCAAGGGAACACTCACTTTGGGAGAAAGTGAAATATTTTTTTCCTCTCATTTTAATAATACTGGTGACCTCACAAGGTTTCCATAGTGACTAGACCAAGGAGCCAGGGGGACTTGGTGAATTAAGCCAAACAACCCCCTTGCCCAGAGTCTCCTCCCCAACTCTGGGCTTGGGGAGGGGATTCTCGATAATTAATGAACTTGCAGAAGTAAGGGTGAGGGCTGGGGCACAAAGGCAGAGCCCAGAAAAGAAATCTGAGCTCTCCCTTCCTGTGCCCCACCGCCTGTCCTGTCTTAAAAGCTCCCTTCCCCTGGCGGGGAGACCTGGATGGTTACAGAGCACTGTAGGAGGGTAGTCCCCATCCCAAGAGAAGGAAGCATTAATAGCATAATTCTAGGCACAAAGGCAGATGAGAAGACCAAGGTCATTAGGAAATAGAGCAGAGGAATGGTTTGCGAGGAGATTAGCTTCTAGTGAGGAATTGGAGGCTTGCCATATGAAGCTTGGTTTTCTAAGGAGCAGCCAGGGGCTAGCACTTAAACACAGGCTGTGGAAGCCAGGTGTAAATAATGTCTGCATTTCGGTTGTGGATTTCACAGGACATTCCAGTTAAGTCTCTAGCAGGTGCTAGGTAGAGTTTGTTTCCTCTGTCCTGCCCTTCTGCTCCTCCCCACCACTGACCTGAAGGGTCACGTGAAGCCTCACTTTGCCCCTCATTAATATCGTTCTTTTGGGCACTAAGTAATCAGATCCTCACATAATTCAGAGACTCAAATGCCCTTATAGCCCCAAGACAGTGTCTTAGGGCCTAAAATTCCACCACAGAAGCTCCACTGCTTTGCACCAAACCTCTGTCTAAACAGCAGCTTCTTACCTGGGTGGTGACCGTCCTGTCTTCCTGGAAGGAGCAGCAGTGCTAGGACTGGAGGCATTGATTTTTTTACATGCAGATGAGCCTGTGATTTTAGAAGGGGTGGATAAGAGAGTTTGCTATTCTGAAAGGCAGCTGTCATGCCTTCAGCTGTGGGGTTTCTCTGAGGGAGAGTGATGGAAAACCCAGGCATCATCTAGCATGCAAGAGGACCAAGGCATGCATAACATGCCATACTCACACCATGGAAAATGGGAGAGAAACCTTCAAGCTTTGCCTTCTGAGAATGGGCCCTGGGAGTGATTCAGCCAGTTCCTGTGCACCTGCTGTCTTGCTGGGTGCCACTAGGGGAATCAGGCCACCCCAGCTAGATGGTGCCCAGTTATCAGGAGTCGGGCCAGTGAACTGGGGAGTGAGTCCCTGGCATCAGAGTAGAGCTCGGAGGTTAGCTGGGTGTGTCTCTCCCATGGACAGGTTCTCTTAGGAAGTCTGCTTTAATGAATCCAGAGGAGCAATCTGTAATCAGCCTGTCAAATGTTCTGCAACACTCTTTTAGCTGGGATCTCATTTTCTGGGAGTCTGTGCCCTGTAGTGGATGAAGATTCTCCACCAGGGTCTGCAGTCCCCCTACCCTGTATCTAGGACAACCTGGAGCCCTAAGGGGTAGGTTCTTCCCCTGAAGGAGTCTGGGCTCACTGAACCATAGGGAACTGCCTGGTTTCATTGTCCTGAACTGCTTGCTGTCTGCGAGGGCTGCTGGGAAGCAGGCCCAAACGACTGGGTCTTCTGCTAACAGGGAAGCTCCCAGACCAAGCCCAACTGTCGCCATCTCTGGCCCTGCTCTCCTTCTCCTCTGCAGCTCCCCTCTGCTGCCTCTGCCCCCTGCGGGACCCACTTTCCTGTCCTCCCAAGTACCAGGGTTGGTACTTGGAGCTTGTTTTTGAACTTGGAGTGCCTTCCTTATTCCGTTTGCTCACTGAAGAACCTGAAGTGACACTGGGGGGTCACTGAAGAACCCACATTAGGGACATCATTTCTTTATTTTGTGTTTTCTAGCTGGAATACACTGTTCATGTATTTGTTTTGATACTGGCCATCTTACTGACCTCTCTCATAATATTTTATTTGTTTTTCAGTTGATTCTCTTGAGTTTTCTTGGTAAGCAATCATATCATGAACAAATAATGATAGTAATTTCTCCTCCTTCCTGAACATTGTGCTTCTTTTGATTTTTATTTTTAATGTACTATCGCATTGGCTGGAACTTCCAGAACAATGTAAAAAAATTGTGTTAATAGCAGGCATTCTTGTCCCACTCTAACCTACATATGAACACCTCTTGCTGGTGTTTTATTGCTAAAAATGATGTTGACTGTTGGTTGCACATAGATATTTTTTATTTTGTCAAGGAAATGTTCTCTTCTTTTTATTTTACTGTGTTTTCATCAGGATTTGTCTTTGGTGTCTGTTGAGATTGCTATGTAACTTTTTCCTTTCTAGTAATTGATATGATTGATTATATGGACTGATTTTTCTGATATGTAACTGTCTCCACCTTGTTGCATTTCTATGGGAAAGAGGTCCATTGCCCTAGAGAACCCTAGTTGAATAACACGTCTAACTCAGACCCTGCCTTGGCCCCCAGCTCGAATGCAGGGTGCAATTGCAGGCGAGTTCACTGGGATGCCCAGGGATTGGAGCTGAGGCTCTGGACACTGGATGGAGTATCAGCCAGTCCCTGAGTGATCTTTGAAAGGCCAGTCATGTCAAAGGACTTTCTTCAGTGGCTCCTCATTGCCTTCAGCAGAAAACACATGCTTCTAGGTGTATTTGCCCAGGCTTCTTACAACTGGCCCTGTCCAATACCCCACTTTGTTATCTCCACCTTCTCCCCTCTAACTACACTGAAATCCTGGCAGGTGGCAGCCCTGTGTTGCCTCCTGTGCCTCTGGGCCCTCTCACATGCAGCTCACATGCCTGGAATGTCTTTCCCACTTTCCTCCTCAGAAAAGACTCACAGGTCCCTCCAGGGAGCTTTCCTGATCCCGCTGACTGAATTAGGAGCCCCTCGGCAGGTGCCAGTCCCGGAGCTCATGGCTTTGGTGCTTACCAGGTGGAAGGTAATCCTGTGTGCACCTCTATCTCCAGCAGCTCCAGGAAGCCAAGCACCAACCAGTTTACCCCCTGCCCCCTGCCTCTTGGGTCCCATCTCCCAGCTCAGCCCTGCCCCACAGCAAAAGTGCTCCATCAGCCCTAGGTTGAACATGCCCCGAACACACCCATGAGCATACTCATGTGCTCACACTCCCAAACCTACCTTGCTGAGCCCCTGCACTGCCGCTGATCCCAGAGCTCACTATCGCAACTCCCTGAATGTTGAGAGGTCCCAATCATGGCCCCACAGGCAACTGCAGCTCCCTGGAGCCTCTTTAGAAAATGCAGTCGGCCTTATTTCCTCCTCATAAACAAGGACTTAGACTTAGCACAGTCGGGTCCCAGGGGACAGTGCTCCTCCCCAAAACTGCTGCCATTGTAGATGCAGGAGGCGGAAGCCAAGTGGGCCCTGGAGGGACCAGATGACTAGGATAAATTGGAAAGAACCGGTGAGCGGGGCCCAATGGGCCACATTGCCCTCACCCCCCAAGCCCGCACCCCGGGCTTCCTGCTGGCACCTGATCTGGCCTGGGCAAGAGCTCTGCCTCTGCCTTTCCACTGAGCCTACTCCCAGGGGCTCCTCTCCCCATTCTCTAAGATCTGTGCCTTTACCTGGCATAGCCAACTAGCTAGAGTTCTCACCTTTTGGAACAAGCTGATATCAAATAGAGGGCTGCCTGGCCTTTAAGCATGGCTGGGTAGGGGCAGTCCAGACCTACCCCTTCTCTTCTGTGCATCCTCTCACACTCCCTAGTAATCTTGAGTTACACAACACACCCCTAGACAAGAGTCTGTTGAGAGGTCAGGTGACATGGCCTAAAGGGCACTGGAGTCAGGTTGTGGAGTCAGGCAGACCTGGGTTCAAATTCTAGCTCTCCCCCTTGCTAGCTTTGTGATCTTGGACATGTTACTTGCCTTCTCTGAGCCTCAATTTCTTCACCTGTGGAACAGAATGCCTCCCGTACAGCTGTTGTGAGGGTTAAATGAAATGACCAACCCACTGAAAAGTGCTTAGCACAAGGTCTGACATGTAGTAGGTGTTCACCTAACTGATATTATAAATTGCAGGTCCGAGCAGTCTGGCCATGGCTGTCACCTCACAGCTTTGTCTCCTAGTGGTGGGTGGGAAAACTGGGGCCCAGAGAAGAGCAAGACACCAAGCTGTGAAATCCTTCTTCAGCCTGGGCGTGTGTCTGGCGAGGAGCTCTGTGCAATGAGTAACAGTTCAAGCACGGAGGCCCTGCTGCCGGCAGTCTTGGGTCTCAGGCTCTACCCTGTGGCCATCCCAGCAGGGTCTCATTTACGGTGTTTACTAAGTGCCCTTTATGTACATTAAAATTATATGTACAATAACTATATGTACAATCCTCTAACAACAGAATGAAGTAGATACTATATATTTTTATCCTCATTTTATAGACGAGGGAACAGACCCGTTTGTGACGTGCCCAGGGCGCTTAGCTAGCAAGTGGAAGGGCCACCTTTTGAACACAGACTGGACTCTGTGGTGGGATCACGGAGGACACCTGGGCACCTGAAGCTTGTCTCCCACATTCATTCTCAGGGGCACTTGGCAGCCTGTGCCTGGGCACAGTGGGAGCATCAGCGTCGTGCCACAGGTGTCTGTCGTTGGATGCCGCACCTCAGGCCGCACTGGGTATTTCTCTGGAGAGAGGACAGTGCAAACTTGGAAAGGAGAGTTCTTTACCATTCAGAATAACTGCACTATTTAATTTACTATTAATAATAGCTCTTGAGTCAACCTGCTCTTGAAGAGAAGTGAGAACTAAAAGGATGTTCCTCTCTTTTTTCCCACCCTTCTTTCCTGCCTCCTCTCCTGCCTCCCCTGGCATGCTGTGAGCTCAGTCACAAATGATTGAGCTGTTTTGGGGGCTGGAATGGGAAAACTTGAGGCCTAGCTCACACAGTGAACCCAGTTGCCTCTCCTCCCTGCACAGCTTTGCTCTGCTTTTCCTCTGTGGGTCCCTGGAGGCCACCAACCCATCTGCTGTCAGACCTCCGGAAGGAGAGTATGCCTTCTGCCCTCCGAGGCTGAGCCAGGGGGCAGAGGCCAGAGGCCATGCTCCAGCTGAAACAAAAGGAAGGCTGGGCTCAGCAATCCTTGCAGACCTGAATGGGATGGCAGGCAGGGGCGGGAGACCAGTGAAGCCAGGATCTGACTGGGGCCCCACCTTCTGCCCTCTGCATCCAGTGGGGGCACCGTGTAAGAAGCAGAACATCCAGAGGGGAACAGAGCCAGCAAGGAGCCCTGAGCCCGTGCCAGCGGAGGATTTGGCTTAGAGTTCAGAAGACCCGGGGGGACCTGAGAACTGCCTTCCAAGAACTTGAAGGGTTTGGTTTCTCATCCACAAATCTTCACTGAGGGCCTTCTCTGCCAGGTGCTGGGAACGTGTGGCCCCAGCGACTACGGAGCCCCCAGGGTGCAGAGGTGATGGGTGGGAAAGTAACTAGCACCACTGAAAGTCAGCACAGCAGGGGCAGGACCACATGGTCCTGATGGAAGTCCTAGGAGGCAAGGACTTGATTTGCCAGAGTTAAAGCTGGATGGGTTTTCTGGCTCCCAGAGGCAAGGTGGCAAAGACTCTCCTTCAGAGCTGAGTTTGGCCTTTGGGTGTTTATTCAAGATGGAACCCAGGCTCCTGGGCACCCATCTTCCTTGACTCTGCTTCCTCATTGTGGCCTCTGTGTGATCTCGAGTGTGTGGGAAGACCCACGGGGATTACCTCCCAGAAGGCGGGGGTCTTTTTCTCCCTTTCTTTTAACTACCCGGCAGTCCAGAGCTGTCTGCATGGGCTGTGGGATGCACCCTGCTCCCTCCCCTGTCCTGGGAGACAGTCACCAGCTTCCTCTCATCTCCTGCCCACCTCTCCACACAGGTTGAGTCCTAGACATTGTTAGGTGATTGCAAAGTGCTTTGTGACACTGCTGTGGGGTGGATTCAGACAGGCTGATGTGGTGTTTAGCTTTCTTTATCTGCCTGAGCCAGGTTCCACATACCTGCAGACACGCACTCCTAAACACACACACTCACATGCATGCCGGCTCTCCCTGTGCGGGCCCCCCTCTTTATTCAAGGAGTGATCGCGGGTATCTGAATGGATGCTTGAAGACTCTGCAATTAACACGCTGCTGCAGTATTATTAGCCTCTGATAGGCAGGTCTGCCTTTGCCAGAGACTATAAATATGTGGGGCCAATGACTCAGCAAATCTGTTGCTATTTTTCTTGCAGTTTTGTGTGGATCTGTGTCTGTGTACACCACAGCCCCATCTCCCAGCAGCTCCCATGGCTTGTATCCATGGAAACACAGTCCTCCCCAACTACAGTACTCTTGGTGACAAACACTGGGAATGTCCCGAGCCCCCTACTCACCTTGGAGAGGGACTGAGGACCACCAGAGCTCCCAGAGAGCAGGAGTGTGGCAGTGGTGGAGAAAGTGCCACTTTCTCAGTGGCTTCAAAAGTCCAGGCAAAGCTGGGCCTCTGAGCCCTTCCTGCTCTGGCCTGTGGTCAAGGCCTTGTCACCTGTGCAAGGCAAATGTCCTGATGAGGGACCCCTTACTGAGGCCTGGACCCTCATGGGAGTGAGGTTCGCAGAGCAGTTCCTGGTGACTATGGGCAGCATGGCGGAGGAGGCAGGAAGGAACTGTTGCCCTTGGCAGTAGGGAACACTCAATGTGGGAGAGAGAGAGAGTGGGAAGGAGGGGCAGGGGCGAGGAGGTGAGGAAGGAGATAAAATTTGGTATAAAATCCGGGGGCCTGTCTCCCAACCTTGACTCTGTCACAAGAAGCTGTGGGACAGAGGAAAGAAAATGGGCTTTGGAATCCCTTCCTTCTTCCAGTCCTTCCAGAAATATTTGCTTTGGCTCACTGCGTGCCACAGGCCTTGCACTGGGTGTGGGGACGCAGGGATCAGACCAGAGCCTTCTTTCTGAGGACTTGTAGGTGGGGAGAGGACCAACTCAACATCAAATCAGCGAGTTCAGGGGTGCTAAAGGTCAGAATGGAGCAGTGGAACACAGGAGGGTGAGCAGACTGCCCTTCGGGGCCAGGAGAGGCTTCCTCAGAGACCTGAGGCTCCTGGAGGAGGAGGCAGAGTACAGGAGGTGCTGGTCGGAGGCAGAGAGGGCATTTCATGCAGACATGCAGCCTGGGGGGCAGGCTGGGGACAGGCACACACAGAGCCCCAATTCTGGCATTTCCTTGAGGAGTCGACCTAAGCTTTCTGGCCTCTATAATGGGAAACTAGAATGCCTAACCTTACAAGGCTGGGTGAGAATTAACTAAAGCATCTGGCTCCAACTATCTATAGTGAGCATTATTGTACGAACTATATACCAGAACTGTCCGCATGCCAGTTACTTTCTTACCTTCAGACTCAGTTTCCTTATGTTAAGTGACAAGGCTGGACCAGATGACGTCTCGAGGCTCAGCAGCTCTGCCTCCTTTTGTCCTCAGTTTTCCCACCTTCCAACAGGTTTCAGAAGTAAAGGGATGGATCATGGAATCATCTAAAGCACATCAAAGTATTTGTTAAGGGTAGCTTGCTTCTCCCATGCTTAGGGAATGAAGGGTCAAGCTGTTGTCACGGCCGCCACCTCCATGAGATACAGAGGAACAGGAGACCCAACCTCTCCCTCAGAACGTCCGGCACTGCTGGGAGGAGCTGACGGGACAGACAGCTGTGCAGCCACAATGCCGGGTCTGCCATGCTGGCCCCTGCTGCGTTCCTGGCTACTCTGCCTGTCCTGTTTTGGTAGCAAGAGGACTCAACACCCTGAGCTCTAAGGACTGACTGGCTACTTCTGGCCTCTTGTCCACTTAGGTCCTTGTTCTCAAAGTCCTAGGGCGGCTGGAGAGCTGAAATGACTGAACAGTCTCTTTGCCTGCTCATAGTGACCCTGTGAGGTAACTACTACTACTATTGTCCCCATCTCATGAAGGAGGAAGCTACAGCTCAGAGAGTTTAGGGGCCGGCCCAAGGTCACCCAGATGCAGGTGGCAGAACTGGGTTATCAGTCCAGGTCAGCACCACTCCAGGGCCCTTGCATTCTCCCTGCTCTGCACCCCACCATCTGGAACTCTGGTAAACCTCCTCAAACCCTTTGGGAAGTAGAGAAGATATAAATAGCACATGAGATTGTGAAGCTAAAAAAGCACACAGAACAATACACACAGGATGTCTGACAGTCGTGTAAAACACCTCAGACCGAAATGTTTATGTACGAATGAGTGTGTCTGAGAGAATATGGACAGAAGCAGGTCTGGAAGGAGGGCTGTCCTGCTGTTTGAACTGTGTCATCTCTGGAGTGGGGGGTGGGGGTGGAGGAGAGGTAGGGTAAACAGGTTCCCTTATTAGTCAATATATTTCTGAATTGGTTTATTACAGTGAGAATTTTTTCATGTATTACTTATGCAATAAAGACATTGTGCCCAGGAGGCGCGAGTCCGCTGTGGTGAGCCATCTCCCCATGCCGTGTGGTGTGGTATGGGGGCTTGGGAGGTGGTGGCCTTGAGCGGCCCTGGTTTGTGAGGGTGGGTCTGACAGCCAGGTGGGCTGGTTCACGGGAACTTTTCAGACAGACATGACAGGTTTGTGGCAGGAGACTCTTTGTGCTTCATCTGTCTTTCAACACTGAGAGCAGCTCCTCCACCCATTTTGTAGTGGGGGACCTGTAAGTCCAGAGATCAGCTCAGGTCAGAGCACCGCGCTTACTGTGGTTTGGTTAGTTAATATCCCTGCCTAATTGGCAAGTCTCAGAGAATCATGAGCTTTATCTTCACACAGGCCTGGCTTTGACCTTACACAGTCTGTCGTAGGTTCTTGGGCCTCAGCTTTACTATCTATAAAATGTGATCAAAATACCTGCTCTAAAGAGTTTCTGTGCAGGTTGGGTGGAACAGAGTTTGCTGTGTGGATGTCACAGGACAGGGGCTCTGTTAACAGTACTTCCCCAGATCTCTTCTCCTTTCTTTTTATGTCTAAGGGATGCTGTTCTGGACTCAGCCTGGGGCAGACATGACACAGGCCTTGGCCTGAACCCTGGCTTGTCCACAAGGAAACAATTACCAAGGAAACACTGAACGCATGCGAGGTGCCAGGGACCATGCAAAGGGCTATGCCTACAACTCCCTTAATCTCGGTCCCCACCTGTAGCATAGGTGCTCCCTGTTGTTCTCCCCACTTCACAGATGCAGGAATTGAGATACCAAGGTTATGCTGGCCTCATACAGTGACTTTGAAAGAGTTCCATCTTTTTATATTATTGGGAAAACTTTGTATAATAAGGTTTATTTATTTTTCTTAAATATTAGATAAAAATCACCAGGAAAATCTTCTGGGCCTAGAGTTTTCTCTGTGAGAAAAATTTTGGTTAAAATTTCAGTTCTTTAAGGGTTTTGGAAGAATTCTATTTTCTGTTCCTTTATGTGTTAGTTTTGGTAAATGTTCTTCCCTTTGAGAAGACAATAATAATTCCTGCCAGGCAGGTTTATTGGGTGGAATAACAGAGCTTACTTACTTGTTCTATGCTGTAACCACCTAGGCCTGAAATACACTAGGTCTCCTGACATTGTACTTGGTCATCCTGATGTCCGCCCCTCCCCCCATCAGAGCCCAAGAGGGCCAGGATGGGAGCCAGCACCTCCTCTTTGGGTGTGGGGCCCGAGCTCTTCTAAAATGCAAGACAATGAGCAGTAAAATGACAACAAACTCACAATTATCAACAATGAACCTAACAAAAAACAAAAAGAAAAAAACACTAAGCAAACAACTAGAACAGAAAGAGAATCAGAGAAATAGAGATCACATGGAGGGTTATCAGAGGGGAAGGGGAGGGGGGAGAATGGGGGGGAAGGTACAGGGAATAAGAAGCATAAATGGTGGGTACAAAATAGACAGGGGGAGGTTAAGAATAGTATGGGAAATGGAGAAGCCAAAGAACTTACATATAAGACCCATGGACATGAATTAAGTTGGGGGAATGCTGGTGAAAGTGGGGTACAGGGTGGAGAAGAATAAAGGGGAGAAAAAATGGGACAACTGTAAAGCATAATCAATAAAATATATTTAAAAATTCACACACACATACAAAAGTAATAATAAATAAATAAAATGTGAGAGAGAACTGGGTTAAGGGAGGAAGGCCTGAAAGTTTGGCACATGCGGCCCAAGGGCCTGTACACGGCCTGGGGCAACCTGGAGAGCCAATGGAAACACAGCACTCAGGCCCTCCCTGTCAGTGGGCCTAGCGGCCCTGGTTTTGAAATGCTGAGCACCTGAGTGGCTCTTGGGTAATGCTTATGGAGGGAGAGTGAGGAACAAGGGAATGGAGGGCAGGGGCGGTGCAGAGGAAAGGTTTCTTGGTCCAGAGGAGGACAGGGCAGGTGTTTTAGGGATTTCCCCCTCCAGTAAGCCTTTGGGGCCAGGTGGTTACCACCAGAGGGGATGGCCCCTGCCCCTGCCCCTGCCTCCTGCTGGATCCTCAGCTCCCAAATCTGAGTCCTGGAGGAGGTGACTATAATTGCAGACCCTGCAAGATACCCCCATGACCACCCCTCAAGCTCCAGAGCCCAGGCTGGAGGGCTTGGATTATAACCTCCATGACCCTTTGGCTGTGACTCTGCCTCCTCACTGAACAGCAGGGTTGAGTGGGGGTCAGGCAGAATGCTCAGAATGAGAAACTTCTTTGGTATCTTGGCTCTGGGCTTGCATCCCCTCCTGCTGTGTGAAGCTGTAAGGATGTAGGTCTGTGGCTGGAAGTGCCCATCCCTGAGTCCAGGCTTCTGGTGACTACCACTAGCAATATTCTATCTGTGCAAAGATGTTCTAGTCCCTGAGACGGCTTGACACAGCAGAGCTGTTCCACATGGCACTGGGCTCTCTAGGAGAGCTCAATAAGCTCTGGAAGAAATGAATGAGCCAGTGAATGATGGCTCACTGAATGACTGAAATACCTACTACATGTACCAACACAGAAGGTGAAAGACACCTTGTCTGGAGAGGGAGGTGGCATACACTGTAGCATTACATCTGTGGGTGACGAATGCAGTGCTTAAAGTGGCCCAGAGTATTGTGGGGTACAAAGGAAAAATGCCTAGCCCATCCTAGTGGTATGGCCAGGGAGGCAGCGGTGATTTCTTAGAAGGGGCTGAGTTTTTTTGTTTTTGTTTTTTCAAAATGGGATGAGTTTTGAAGAATAAGTAGGAGTTACCCAGGAGGTCAGTGGAACTGGGAGAGGGCAGAGGGTAAGAAGCACACATGCAATTACTCAGGTCAGTGAGAGTCCTGATCTCAGTCAGTTAGTGAAGTTAGTTAATACTCAGCGTATTCCCAGGGCGTTTACTGTGCCTAGAGAGTCCTGGGCTCATAGTGCATTGGAAGCTCAGGGTCCTGACTTCCCCTGCGTATACCAAGGTCAGGGGAAAGAGATCCTTTCTACCCAAGCATAGCATTCTAAACTGGAGGAGGGTAGTATAACAATCAAGGGTGCACAAGGCTGTAAGTAAAAGATAACCTAATAAATGGTTTCCTAACACTTAACAGGGTGGTATTGGTTCCATACAGTGAGATGGGCAGTCCAGGGCTGGTGTGAAAACTTCACTAGGCTGTCTTGGCCCCAGGCTCCCCCCATGATTCTTACTGCAAAAACCTTTGTTTCCATGTGTGTTGCCTCATAATAGCAAGATGGCTGCAGCAACTCCAGACCTCTGTCCATGTTGCAATCAGAAAGAATATGGAAAGGCAACAGGGAATGCTAGTTCTGCAGCTTTTAAAAAGAGAACCCTGAGCCCTGGCTGGTGTGGCTCAGTGGATTCAGTGCTGGTCTTCAAATCCAAGGGTCGCCAGTTTGATTTCCTATTCGGGCACATGCCTAGGTTGTAGGCCAGGTCCCCAGTTGTGGGGGGCGGGTGTGAGAGGCAACCAATCAATGGACCTCTCACACATTGATGTTTCTGTCCCTCTATTTCTCTTTTCCCTCCCTTCTCTCTAAAAATAACAAATAAAATCTTTTAAAAATAAATAAATCTTTTTTAAAAATCTTAAAAAAAATAAATAAAAAAGCACCCTGAAACTCCACAGTGCTTCCTTTACATCTCATTGGACAGGAGTGGGTCACATGGCCGCTCTAGACTGGAAGGTGGCTGGGGAGAAAGAGGTGTGGAAGGGCTTGGGTTCACTAGCTAGCGGCATCTGCTACAGTTGGGTGTTTGTGCCAGAACTTAAGCCCTCATCCAACCCATTGAAAAGGTGTTTCAATGAAGGCTTAAAACCCCAGAGGACAGGATCTGGCCTCTTCTTCCGACCAGTTGTGAAGTGGCTTCCATTGGAAGTTGGAAAACGCCTGCAGACAAGTGGGGGCAGTAGAGTTACACTGTGAACTGGGTATGGTATGAGGGGTCACTGCTCTCCCAGCAAGGTCAGCTCCCAGTGGCAGAGAGCCCAGGCCTGACTTTCTGCTGATGTTATCTGGCACATCCTCAGGCTCAGAGCCCTGAGCCCATAAAACAACTTCTGACGTTACAGCAGAGCAGGGTCCCCAGGTCTTTCTGAGCTCCTCACTGCTCTCCTTTCCAATCTCAGTCCACTCTAGGTCTGGTGAGAAATGCCCAGGGCTGGGCCTCAGAAGGCGTGTGTAGCCTTGAGCAAGTCAGTTGACCTCTCTTTGCCTTTAGTGACACCTTATGGCAGCATCTGCTTTGAAACCAAAGCGCCTGGGTGAAAAAGAACCATATTGCCCTCTCACCAGTTCCTTCGGACCACGGCCAGGCCTTTCGAACCTCAAGGCAGAAGGGCAGCCTTCCAGCATATCTGATCCAGTCTTCCTATCTGCCCTCCTGCCAGTCATGTGAGTCAGCTACACTTCTCCAGGGAAGCAGTCCCTGCTCAGTCCTCCAGTCTTGCATGGCAGGCCTCAGGGCTCTGTCCTTCCCTGTATTTTCATCAGCTCTGGAAGAGGATGTGGGGCATGTGGGCTGATCACATGAAGTCAGAAAATCTCCCCATTTCCAGAAAGAGAAAGTGAGTCCATAGCAGAGTGAGGCTTCACCTGGGTTACCAGCCTCAGCCTCCCATTCTTTGCCCCTTCTCCTACAATGGGTATAGGGTCTCACTCAGCCCAGGAGTAGCCGGGAAGAGCTCCCTGAATGTGCATGCATGCATGCATGTGTGTGCAGGCATGTGTTTGTCTTGTCATGCACCCAGGGATCTTCTTCCTGGGAATCCTGCAGTGGGATAGATTCAACCCAAACTCAAGCTGTGAGGCAGGGGACCTACTGTTGGCTCTTGAGATAAATGCCCCAACCTAGATGACTGTCAGTGCTCAGTGTTCTTGGCTTCCTCCCTTGCTCCATGAGACCAACACCTCTGCTCTGCTCTCCCACCATCCAAACCTGCTCCTGCTCACAGATCTGATGGTTAGGGGGATCAAATGAAGTCACTCCTAGAGGCAGCTGTTCAGGACTAATAAGAGTGCCCAGAGAGGACTGACAGGTTGAGAAGGGCTTTCCAGGCCCAGAGCCAAGAGCAAATGGTGGAATTTCAAACAGATTTTATGGCACAAAACATTTTCTCTCTCAGCCTGCCAGTCTGACCCACTGGCACAAGGATAGTTTTGGAGAAGAGACAAAAGCTGTCTTGAGCCATCCACATCCCCGCTCAGTCATCTGGGGAGTACAGGAAGGGGTTAGGGGTGGTTGTAACCTGTAGACAGGGCTTGAGGACTTGGTCTGGGGCCCTGCAATGACTAGGCCAGCTCCGTATCATCAAGAAAATTAGGAGAACTTGAGTAGCTGCTCTGGACCTGATGCTTACTAAATACCTGAAAGTTGCAGGCTACCCTGAAACCCTCCCGTTGACTGTACTCATCCCTGAGATTTGAGAGCCCCCTCGGAAGGCAGGAGGCCCATCCAGGCCCTCCTTCTCTGGCTGGAAGAAACCCGTGGCAACCCAGAGCAGGTCTGTTCTGACACAATCATCATATAATCCTCTCTAGCTCCATGTGATGGACATCATCATTATACTATTTCATGGGTGAGGAAACTGAGGTTCAGAGGGGTATGTTGGATTCCTTTTGTACCATGTCCAGTGTCGGGGCAGTTTGCTGCTTGTGAGGTCAGGTGGCATAGCCAAATGTGTGGCCAGGCCTCTACCTTATTCCTGGCTAGAGTCCCTCACCCTGAGCTCCTTTCCTGCTGAATCAGAGCTCAAAATGTGGGCTTTTGAGGTCTGGGGCCAGACCAGCCTCCTGATGCTGCTACACATGGGCCCCTTGCCTCCAGACCACAATACTGGTCCTTGGGTGTATTCCTGTTATTCCTCTGCTCTTAAACAGAAGAATAAGGGGCTCCTTTGCACCTCCAGGACCCACTGACACCCTCCCCTCTACCTACCTTCCCTGTATCACCAGCCTTAACCTGACTGGACTGCTCACCCTTCTCAGCATCCTCCGGTGCCACAATCCTCCCTTCCACCCCAACTGTGGCCTTCCTGCCATCCACCCATCCTTTGAAGGGACTCCTCCAGTAGCCTTCCAGTCCACATTCTATAACTGGGGCAAATGATTTTACCTCTCCAGCCTTTCCATTGTACTTGTGGAAAAGAATAAGAGATAAGAATCTGCCTCAAGAGGACTGTGGTGAGGCTTTCACTGAGTAAGATAATGTACACCTGGGCTAAGTGCAGTGCCTCCCCACCCCCCATCCACACACACTGAGAGCTCAGGCAGAGGGAGCTGCAGCAACTTCTTCATCACCCTCATTCTTCTATAGGTTCCCTGTTCTGAGCTCCCAGGACACCCTTGGTCGCTGCCCTGTGCTCTGTTGCATTAGAAGAGTGCTTTAAGGGCACGGCCCCCTGCTCCTGGGGTCCCCAGGGCCCAGGTCAACATAGCCTGAACTCTTGACCTCCAGGACACCCTGGATACCTTTCCTCCTCGTCCTCAGGAATGCTGATGGAGGACTTTCAGACTGGCCTCCTGAATGTGTGTGACGGGGTTGGGGCAGGATAAGAGTGCTTACTATTTCCCTTCCTTACAGCTAGGCCTTAGGGTGCAGCCAGCCTCAGCCTTTGATGAGAGAAGGACTTAATTACCTTCTCAGGCATTAGATAACAAGGAGCAGGTGGCAAGCATGGCAAGGCCACTCCTCCCAGTGCCCCTTCCCCCTAACACACCTAGCCTGCCCCCACCTCCACCTCTAGCATCTTTGGGCTCAGACCTTGTACCTGGTCTGCAGTGGGACTTAAGCAGCCATGGCCTTTGTGTGATGCACACACATCACAGGACTACCTGGTGCCTGAAATTCCCCAGCAGCACTTCCTGTTGGGGTCACACCAAGTACTCCCACCCAATATGGAAGCAGTGGTCAGGATCTCCTAGATCACACTGGGATCCTGGGACACTTTGGATGCGAGAGGAAGTGAGAAAGCAGACATGAAGGCTTCTGGTTTGTGTGATGGGATCCTGATGGAGACCAGGCACAGGCTTTGCAAAGGAGAGTCAGTGGGGGTCTCAGACCTGGTGGGGACCTGATTTTGGACCACACAGCTGGGCTTTGCATCGCTCTTCTGTCCACTGTAGTGTCTGATATGCTCTTGACTCTCAGTGGGCAGGGAAGAGGGGAGGGGAGGAGGAAGAGGAGGTGTCAAGAGTGTCTGAGCAGAAGACAGGGGAGAGGGAGAGGAAGTTGGGCAGATGAGTAAAGAACATCATTGCATGGCAGACCCATCATCTTGGATGCTTCCTTGTGGTTGGCGCTGGATGCTGTGCCTCAAGCTGGGGACATTTCTCTGCCCTTTCCTTGGAAATATCCCCAAGCTTAGTCTAGCAGAGACCTTGACTGCAGGTTCTGAGCCCCCTGGTTACAACAAGGCTGGAGGGGGCTGATGCCAGTCACCCTCCTCAGGGGGACCTCCAGAGCAGGATGGGTGGGGAGGGGCCTGAGGGTGAACTTCCGCCTGGAATGGCACCTTGGTACCTGAACACCCCCTGCCTCTCGCCCCTGCCAGTGCTGCTCCTTCTCAGAGAGGCAGCTGGAGAAGAGGGGCTGCTCAGGCACTGTGGTCCATCCTGCCGTTGACTAGTTGTACCATCCTACGCAAGCCATTTACTTTTCCAAGACTTAGTTGCTTCATTTGTAAAACGATGATTATAACAGCATTTCACAAGTTTGTTATGAGGGTTAATAAAGATAATGTCTGTAAACTGCTTAGCATAATTCATGGCATTGGGCAAATGCTCACAACTGTTAGTTATTATTATGGTTATTATTATTAATCCCATTAGGCAGTGCTTCTCAACTTTAAAAAAGTCCAGGCTCCCTTATGATAAGCATATAAACCTCAAACTCCTCCTTTTAATGGTACAGGATTGAAAAATGTCAAAGAAATGAAAAGTTGAGGCCAAAAACAAATCAAAGCACTTATTATATGGAACATGCTTTTTTCAAACCAAAGAGCGCTCCCCCACACAGCTGAGGCTCACTCTGAGGGTGTGGTGGGGGGAGGTGAGAATAGCTTGGACTGGACTTGTGGGGCCCTGGAGCCAGGCAGAGGCCTGGCAGGGACCTTGGAGGGGAGGGCAGAGAAGGGCCAAGAGCCCAGGGCAGTCCCCCTCTGGTGGGGGCCTCTCACCCCTTGCCTGCCTGTCAGCCCACCCGGAAGAGGCCTCTGGATCCCAGCCCAGCCTACCAACTCTGACAGTAATGACTCGGGGAAGGAGCTGAGGGAGCTCTTTGGAATACAAATACCTTTGGACCCCCCCAATCCCAGCTGGCATCCCATTCTCATGCTAATACAGAGAGAGGCTGGGAGTAGCTTGAAGGGGAAATTGATGACTACAGGAAATCTACGCCATGCCTGGGCCCTGGGGACAAGACCCCGCCAATAGGGTCCTTTCCAGACTAGTCTCTTAGTTCCCACCACCATATGCTTAGCATTAGGTTCCAGCCCCACACCCAGCAGTCCTGGCAAGTGCCCTGGTGGGCTGGGTAGTTCCACAGTGCAGGGTCCATGAGATGGACAATTGCCCCTTCCCGATCTCCCTATGCCAATATTTGACAATAACAGCTGCCTCATCCTCATTCCTCCTCTGTGAGGTGCTCCATTCGTCTGAGTTATCTCTTCCAATCCTCACCCTGTAGCCTATGGAACTAAGACTCACAGAGAGTGGCACTTTGCCCCAGACCTCACAACTGTGGTACTAGAATCCAAACCCAGGTATGTGTACCTCAGGACTCCAGCTTGAGGCCTTTTTGGCTTGTGGCATTGGAGACCTAGGGAGGCCTGGTAGGTTGGGGTGGGGGGGCAGTTGGCACAGGCATAGGCAGGACCCAGGTGTCAGAGGAACCCAGAACTGGTGGCTCAGGTCCAGCAGGCAGCCTCTTCCAGCGCTGCATCTCGAATTCTCAGGTCAGCCCCTGCTGGGGTTCGTGGAGGAGCAGAGAGAGCTGGGCAGGAGAACTCTTAAAGAGATTGACACGGATTTTAAATACATGGTCTCCTGACTGCCTATAAAGTGTTCTATGGGCAGGCTGTAGATGTAGACAATCCTTGCCTACTTCTCAGCTTGGTGAACTCCTTTAAGGCTCAATTCAAACACCACCTCCCCAGTAAAGCCCTTCCTGACTTCTCCAAGGTAACTATGTTCTCTGTGCTCCCAATTTCCCAAACCTCCACGGCACCACTTAGATGTGACTCTGTCTCCTCCACTAGCCTGGGAGGTCCTGGAGGGGAGGACCTTTGTCTGATTCATCTCCATAACTCAAGTGCCAAGCAAGGGCCTGGCACTCATTATGTATCCCAAAATGTTTGCAGAATAAATGAGTGACTGAGCAGGATGGTTTCAACGGAGGCAAACTGTGATTCCCACACTTGTAGGGTCTTCAACAAATGAAAGTCACTTAAATTGAAGCAGGAAGGTGACACCTAGCATAGTGGATCTCTCCAAGCCAGCACCACATTTCTGCTCACTTCTCACTGCAGCTGTGGTACATAGCTCCAGGTAAGCTCAGGCTCACTGTGTGCCAGCAGTGGGCTCTTCCTCAAGCACATCCCTGAGATAGTTCACTTTATGCTTCAGGGTCTTGTTCAGTGCTAGGGAAGTTTGCTTGATCTGAACAAACACAGGGCTGAAAGTGCAGGGGAATTAACAACCCTGGGCCAGCCCTCAGTCAATGTGGGAACAGGAGCCAATGAGTAACTGTTCCAGCCCCTGCCTTTCAGGTGGACAGTTCTGGAGGTGGCCTGTGTGCTTCTCAGTGTTACAGAACAGCTGGTGCTGTTACAGAACAGCTTCGTGGGGTTCTGCTCACCACCTATTGGCAAAACTCTGGAGTCAGAGAGCTATTGGAAAAGGAAGAGTTGTTGATTTAAAGGCTATACCATTTTGAAATAATGGCAGGTTCTGCCTCAGAGCCCTGTTCTTTTAAAACACTCAAAGAGAAATAACCCTGCCACCCTCTGCCAGGCCAGACCAGTCAGAAAATGTGCCTGGAGTCCCTTCTTTCCCATTGTAAAGTACCATCCTCTGGGAAGTGAAGGTGGCTGTAGCATACTCATCCAGGCTGCTTGGCAGATTCCCAGTTGCAGATCAGCCTCAGGCATCCTTTGGAGGCTGTGCGCACCGGCTGGAGTCCCACTTGCTGCGCACAGCTCCTTCCTCTGCTGCTGGCTCACTGGTACCTCCGTGTGCCTGGCCAGGCCTGCCCGCACAGTGCCAGTGCTGCTGTCGCACTTTACTCAGGGGGGAATGCTAAGAATGCTCCCAGGCCACATGGCCTCCAGGGCTCCCCCAGGCCCAGGGCCTCAGGCGCCCTGTGGTCGACCTCACTAGCAAGGGGAGGTGAAAGACCTCGTGTTTTCCTGCGCACTCTGTTTTAAAGCCTCAGCCCAGAAACCCATGCTCCGTGGAGTGTCTGGCCTTTCAACCAGGATGGACTAATGTCCGCCATGTTTGTCAGCCCCTCAGTGTCTTCTTCTCTCTTCTGGCTGCCATTTGCAGAAGGGGCCAGAAGTCTCCTAGCCATGCACAGGCGCACAAGCACCTTGGTCTGAGGTGGGGCTTCTGGGCCCCATAGGTCTCACAGCCTCTGTTTCTCAGCTGCTGAGGCAACGCACACTGGTTCCCTCAGCTGAGTCGCATTGCCTTTGTTTACAGTAGCACCAGGGTATGGGAAGGCTGTCCTGCGGTTTTGATGTGAATCCAGGTGGCCTCTGGCACTTTCTGTAACCCCTCTTCCTTTGTGGGGGGGAGGTGATGGCTCTGGCGCCACTTCTAGGGTCCCTGCTCCACAGCCATCTGGCCCAACCCGCCCTGTTCCAAGAGGTCAAGGCTGCATGGAGCCCCAGTCTCCACAGTAGGACCCTGCACATGCTGCTCGTGCTGGCTGCTTCTCTCTCCCCGCTCGTGGTGCTGTTCCCTTGCTATCAAACTTTCTGCCCCCACATCCTAATCTTAGGTTTTGTTTTGGAGAAATCCCTTATTAAGACAGTGAGTTACACAGGAGAAATTTCTCTACCGAAGACTCCCGTTATCACTGGGCACCCACCCCGATTCCTGCAGCTTCCCATCAAACAAAGCCCCATCTTAGTTTCTGAGGGTTCTCTGGGATGTAGACAGGGCTCCCCAGAGGAGACCATTCAGGGAATGATTTCCTGAAATTAAACTCCATGGTCCCTGAGTGAGGGAGGGAATAGGGCTGGTGATGCTGGGGTAGGGTGGGGAGAGGGAAGTTGATGGGGGTTTGATGGGAAAGCCATTTTGCCTTAATTGTATTGTGCACATTAAACCAACAACTCCAGGAGCAAAGGGGTGGGGGTTGGAAGGCAAAGTGGAGAATTGCTGGAATGAATTGGTGCTGGGGGGTGGGGGAGAATGAGGATTTAGTGGGGATAAAGGACTGGCCAGACAATGACACCTCACCTCATCCCTTGCCAATGACAACATAGAGAAGGTGGTAGGTAGAGGCCGGGAACTGGGATTCTGATGCATTGACCATCCACTAGGTGCCAGGCATTGTGCCAGGTGCTCTGCTAGATCCCACTCATTCATAGCTGCTTTACATGTAGCTCCAGGTACAGCCCTAACAGCAAACTTGTGAGATGGACACCACTGCTATCTTAATTTCACACAAGGGACCTGCACAAAGAGGCCAATGACTTGCCTGGAGTCACACAGGGTTTAGCATCCCCACCCACCACAGCTGGGATGAGCCTGGTCTCTGCAGTGAAATGAAGAGAGAACTGAGGTCAGGCCCCTGGTGAGGGACGGCCAAGCCATTTTGGAGAATCTGTGATGTTGACACAGACCTTAATCATGCAGCAAGCCAGCTACCCAGTAGTGAATGCACTGATTCATTCATTCATTCCATCACTGACTCTAACATCTGGGCCTGCATAGTTGTAAAGACAGATTATGGCCTTGTAAAAGGGGAAGCTCTAGGCCTTTCATGCCAGTGGGAGGAGGACGGAGACCTCTGAGAGGATCAGCAGTATCAGAAAGGCTTCCTAGAGAAGTGTGGTGGGAACCTAGATGGGCTTCTTCCCCTTTCCCGAACCAAGGTGCCTCATCTGCAAACGGGAAGCAACATCCCTGCCCTCTCCCTCCTGTTAAGGGCCACTGGGAGGATCCAGGAGCTCCTGAGCATCTGAGGCTGTGCTGGAGAGTGGTTAAGATTCTCTCAGGCTAGAAACAAAGATAAACTCACTAATCTCAGATCCCCTCTTCCTGTCCAGAGGACCCAAATCTTATCAGATAGGCATAGAGGATTCTAAACCAGACCACTGGGGTAACCCCAACTCTGCATTTTCCAAGCTAAATAGGATTAGACAAGTTATTCAACCTCTCTGTGCTCCAGTATCTTTACATAAAACGGGCTGTTGTGAAGAGTAAATGACTTAGAACACGGAAAGTTCAATATAATTGTTAACTGTATTTATTTATGCTAGTGAACGCCAAACATTTCTGACAGTTCACTTCTCCAATATATATATAGATACCAATTCATTTGTATGCATATATTTCTGTGTGTCATAAAACATATATCAAATAGTACTTTTAAAAGGATAAGATAAAAAATCAAATATAAACAGAAGTTTTAATGCCTTTTGCCCATACCCCAGTGGGTCCTTTGGCGCCCCTACTAGGGGCAGACATGGAGCTTTGACGACTGCTTCATGTACTAGCAGCTTGCGTACACTGTAGTGATTTGGGCAGCAGCCCCTTCAGAAAAGCTTCTGCCAGGGCTGATGTGAGAGGAGAAGCTCCAGGGTCCCCACATGGGAGCCAGGGAGTGCTAATATGAATGATTAAATCATCTGTAATAATCCTTTTGGAATGGCAGCCATGTCTAACATGGGGCGTGATAACTGTTCCACAAATAGAAAGGTGGCCAGGGAGGCTGTTGGTGGGACATATTCCAAGGGCATAGAGTAGGCACATGCAGAGCCACCTGGTTACTCTGTGTGTTCTTGCTGCAAGAAGTGTCTGCCCAGTGCAATGGGTCAGTCTGCCCCTTCCCTGTCCAAACTCACTATCCTCTTCTTTCTCTGAATCAGCCCCTCCAGGGGGTTTCCTCTTCCAGGAAGTCTTCACTGATGGTCCTGTTCTCCATAATCTCCTCTTGGAACAAGTCCTCTTAGGTTTGAATCTTCCTTTGTCTCAGCCTTCTTCCTCTCTCTCTCCCTTTCTTTCATCTAATAATGGCTGTATACCGGCTCTCTGTTCTGTGTATGCCATGTAAAGCGTACCTGTTGTTTTTGCTCTCCTAGCATCAGTTCCCCGTTCTGCTGGAAACCATAACCACCTTTCCCTTTTGTAAAATTTCCCTTCTCTCATTTCAGTCTATGAGGCCTCAGTGGTGCTGACCTCACCCTCATAGTTCTAACAATGGGCACAACGCCCAGGCCTAACCAATCAGAGTCATGATGGTGGTCACATGATCCATCCTAGGCCAGTGAAGTCCTGCTCTGGGACTTTCACTGGAATCATTGGGAGAGAGGTGCCCTCCATTGTAGTGGCTAAGCTGGTAGAATGTAAACTGGGAACTGCTGGGTACTGTTTCCTACCACAAGGGGAGTTGGCCCAGAGAAAAGCATATGGATTCCTGAGCACCTCATCTGAGCCCCTGATTCAGCTTTCTGTGAGCCAATAAATTCCTTTGCTCATGCTTAGGCCATCTGCAGGTTTTCTTTTGTTTTTATTTTTATAATCTAATGTACCTGACAGGTACATTGACCAAAATATTCACAACCTCCTGAGATGACTGTAATATGTTCCCTGAAGAGGGCCCTTGCCCTCTCTGGCCTGCTGTCCACACTACAGCAGACTCCACATCCTGTGTCCTCACTGTGGCCTGTAAGGCCCTCAATGACCTGCCTTCCCTCACCAACCTGATCACCCTTCCTGTCCCTCTCCTCTTCCCTCATTCTGTTCTAGCCAAACTGGCCTCCTTACTGCTCCTGAATAAATGCAGGGCACACCCCCACCTCTGGGCCTTTGTACTTGATGTTCCTTCTGCCATTACAGGGCTTAGACAACCCTCAAGGCTTCCTCTATGACCGACTTTCCATCTCATTTCAAATGGTATCTTTCCTGATCAGCCAGTAGAAAATAGCAACTTCCAAGCCCTCACCTTCACTGCCTAGTTCCTTCACCTGCTCTATTTTTCCATAGCTCTTGCATTTAATTTCTCATTCATTTACTCTCTGTCTCTAGACTGTAAGCTCCATAAAGGCAGACAGACCTTTGCTGTGTTCACTGAGGCATCTGCAGGCTTAGAACTGAGGCTGACACACAGCAGGTGCTCAGTAGACACTGGTTAAATGGATGTGCTTCTATTATTGCCCCATGAAGCTGAGCCCTGTCTCTCCCTAGTCTAGGCTCCCAGGAGAGGGGCTAGGGTGGCTCCTCTTCTGTTACTGGAAACATGCAGTTCTTCTTGCTGACACAGGGAAGAACTACAGATCAGCAAGTCTATTAGCATGCAAGCAGGGTTTATTAGAGATAAGTCTCATGGAACAGACCTGGTCTTGCCAAGGTGGGGGTGAAAGGCATAGGCTTGAATGGCAAAAAGCAAGAGCTGCAAAAGTAGGGGTGGCAAGAGCATCAGGTCCTTTGTCTTGAAGACTTGTACGGCTGGCGGGATGGGGATGAGGGTGTTGCATATTGATTGGTGGGTGAAGGTGGTGCCAGCTTCCCCCAGGGTGGGTGTGACTACTGTGTGCGGGTCTGTTAGCCCAGAATTCTTATCTTGCTCCAGACCACACTTGCCCATCTTGTTGTAAAACAGATATGTGACAGGAGGCAGTTAATTAAAGTTGAGGTGGTTACCCAAAGTTATTTATGGGCTCTTTTTGTAAGCACTAAGGACCCCCTTGTAAAACCGGAAACAGGCAATTAGCCAAAGTTGTTTTATGGACCCTCTTCTTTGGGAGCTGTGGACTCCTTCTTCTTCCCCTTCTAAACCTTGGGATGAACACAGTTTCAAAGGCTTCCTTTCCCAGATGTTGGAAAAGATACATAGAACTTCAAGGGTTCCCCTCCTCCAGGGCTAACATGGTGTTTCTTGTGTTGGAACACCTGGCAATCTTATCCGACCAGGCTCAGGACTGCTGAGTTAGCAGGTGAGACTTGTCTCCTTCCTCCTCCCTGCCTTTGTTTGCTATCTATCCTACCTAACACCTCCTCCATCTTTCCCACCAGTCCCTTCCATCCAGCATTCTTATTCCAACCCCTGTTCCATTTGTAACTACTTACTGGAGGTGGGGGGGGGGGGCGGATATCTCCCACATCACCTAGCCCCCGCCTGAACCATGCTAAGTGCTCAACACCGGTTTGTTAATGAGCTTCCAAGCAGCACAGGTCAAAGCAGCCCCCTCCAGCACATCCAAGTCAGTTGTGAACGAGCAGGCAGTTAGTTTGCTCCCTAATTACCAGCCTCACTGTGGACACACTCAGAAGATGCCTCTTTCCTAATTAAAACAGCGGGTGAATTGCAGGCTCTGGGTAACATCTTGAGCCTCTCCTGGCAGGAGCCAGAGGCAGGCAAAGGCGTTTCATTAGAAAAGAGTTGGGGAACGGGGACGGTCATGGTACCCACCACCTCCTAGGAGAGTTATTGGGAGGCCCACAATTTAGGTGCACAATGAAACAGCAAATATAAGAATGAAATAATTACGTCTCTGATATCTCCATCTCCCAGCCCAGGCTTGACCTGGCTGCTCCTCCTCCCACAAATTCTCTCCTTCATATCCACAGCTCCAGCTGAAAGGAAGCTCTGCTGAGCATCTGCTCAGGTGAACTTTTGCCCTCCTACTCTCTGTGGACAGGTTGGTGGTGGCTCAGGAGTGGTCCTGCAGCTGTGTGGAGGCCCTCTCCTTCCTAGAAGAGATAATATCTTGGTCCCGGCCAGCCAAGCTCAATATCTTAGGGCTTATTCAGCTTGTAGGGGTTGCTGGCTGGGACATAGCTCTTTTGTCACATGCCTGATACCCATTCTCCACTTTTGTTCTTAGTAATTGAATCTCAGTTTTATTCTAGGTAGCAAGATACCCAACAAAAAGACTGCATTTCCCAGCCTCTCTTGCAGCTAGAGGTCACCAATGGCTATTATAAGCAGAAGATGTAGGGTGGACTTTTAAGGCTATTCCTTGAGAGAAGGATAGACAGATGACACATGCCCTTTTGCACTATCCTCTTGAATTCTACTTCTTGCTTAGAGTGTGGATATGATGGTTAGAGCTCAAGCAACCATTTTGGGCCCTTGAGGATGAAAGCTGTATGCCAAGGATGGTGGGTCAAAAGATAGAAGGAACCCAGATCTCTAGTAATCATGGAGCTGTTATACCACCTTGGACTGCTTAAATCCAGACTTCTCTTTTGAGAGAAAATAATCCTCTAATTTGCTTAAGCTCATAGTAGTTGGGTTTCTGTTACTAGGTACGTGCAAATCCTAACTAACGCAATGGCCCCTTCGAGAATGTGATAAAAAAAATGGGACCCCATTCTGCAGGCACATACGCCTGTGCAGGCACAGGCATGTATGTACACACACACAAACACACACAAATACACTATTTCAGGCATGACTTTGGTCTGGGAGGAGCAGTCACCTCCTCTACATAGGGAGCCCAACCGTCTCCTCAGTGCCCCACCCCAGGCTTTAGTCACTGTGGCTCCCTGTTTCTGGGACTTTGGGCACAAACCCTTCTCAAATCTGGCATCTAGAAACTCTTTATTGATAGCCTTTTTGCTTCTAGTGCTGTGAGATCAGATTTCTGCATCAGAGGGTACAAGAGGACACAGGACCTGCCCTCGCTAAGTCCTGGGGAAATAGGCTCACAAAGCCTGGTCTATCATCAATTTAGACAGGATAAAATCTGGGTCCATGGGGGGCTGTAACCACGAGGAGACGTTAGGGATCTGAGAGAAGATAGTGGCCTGTAGGAACTAGGGGGGATTTCCTGGAGGGGGAGAGAACCCTGGACCTGGTCCCTGAAAACCAGCTGAGGGCAGCAAGTTTTGAGAAGACATTCAGGGCAGACAGAGGCCAGCTGCAAGCAGAGGCTAAGGTGATGCTTACTGCTAAGGCGCCTTTGGCTTCTAAGTTCACAGGGGATCCTCAGCAGGAGGAATGTCTTCACCTGAAAGTAGAGATCATATCACTGAACCCTGGAGGGAGACGGAGGACTGTGAAGTCAGAATCTCTTTGCATGAGAACATCAGGGAGAACCTTGTCTGTGGGCCTGGCCAGAGGGACAAAACATGAGGCCCATTTCAGAGCCCACAGAGCGGCCTCTTCACCATCTCTCTGTGGGTTCTGAGGAAGCTGAGCCTGGTCCAAATTCCTTGTCCACCCACTGGCTGTCATTGCCTCTGGGGAGGGGGAGCCAAGAATCCAAGAAAGCAACCATGACCTTTACCTCCAACCCTGGTTCTGCCATCAGTTGTCTTACATGAATTTCATCTACTTTCTCTCATCTTCCACCCACAGACCACCATGCTCTGGGGCTCTCAGAGGATTCAGGGACTGTGGCATTCAAGGCCAGCTGGTTGATGTCATTCCTTCCAGCCTCCAGGAGAAATCTGCTCCAATGCACCTTGGACCAGCTCAGAGAGCCCTCCCCCCGTGGCTAACTGCTCTGAAAAGGCCTCCTCCTCTCACCTGCCCCTCTTCCCTCCTCCACACCCCACCTCCTCAGCCCACTGGTGACTGAGGTCAGAGAGATATAAACAACCCACAGTTTCCAATTAATTTTTAATTGCAACTTGAAATTCTTAATTGCAGCTGAAATGCTATCGCTGGTGGAGGCGTGTTGGTGGGGGTGGTGTGGGGGTGACCCAGTTAGAGATGCTCTGCCCAGCCAAACCAGGTATTGAGTCAGCAGAGGAGGGGTCAGAGGGCAGCCTGAGCCTGGCTGGGCACTGCAGCCAGTTACCCCAAGAACCACATCAAAGCAGTTCTACCTTGGGCCTTGGGGCCTGCCCAACCCGCAGCCAGAGGCCTGCCCTCTGTGGAGGGAGTGCTACCTGAGAAGTCCCATTTGTCAGTATGTCATTATGGCCATAGAGGGTCCTGACAAGACAGTACAGCAGGTTCTACCTGAGGCCAGTTAGGGTAGGGCCCTCTGCTGGAGCTTTCTGAGGTGGAAGCTTTGGCAGCCCTCACAGGAGACCAGGCTCTGCAGAGGTGGTGCAGGCGAGTGAGAAGCCCTGGGGGTTGGAGCTCAGGCTGTGCTAGGCTGGGAGGGGGATGCAAGGCAAGGTGGAAGTGGATGACCAATTGTCCTGATTTGTCTGAGGCCAAGGGCTTTCCTGGAACATGGGACTTGTGGTGCTAAAAACAGAGAAGTCTCAGGCAAACTGAGATGAGTTGGTTACCCTAGTTGGATGCAATTAACCCCTTTGCCATCACTAGTTTTGGGAAGTGATAGCTGTCCCGAGTCTCCTCCTGGGTGGTGAACCTCCTAACTATAGGAGGGAGGGCCTGCCAATTTCCTTCCTCCCACTTCTGACCCCTTGACCTTAAGGGCCAACACTGTGACCCACAGGGTCTGTTGGTGCCATTTGTGTCCTTGACTAGATTTGTTTGTGATTTCTGAACAACCAACTGTGCCTTGCCCACTCGCTGGCTGAGACAGACATGAGCTCTGGCCTCCCTGCTCCACAGGTAGCTCAATATTTGATCAGGGGTAAGGCATGTGCCTGGTCCAAGCCTTGGTTTCCCCATCTGCCTTCCTGCTTGCTCGGGAGTGACCTGGACCTGGTAGGACTGTGGCTGGGATGAGGAGCTCCAGGCCAGGAGGGGCCTGCATGGACAACATGGGTGTCTGCACTTGTACTGATCCCTGCTTGTGGTGGGGCAGGGTGTCCAGAGGAGGAGCCAACTTGGAGGTCTGCCCCAAGGCTGGCCTCTCCCTCCCTTTCCCTCAGGGCTGCATTTGCCAACTCTCCAGAGAAGGCAGCTGGTTCTCCACAGGAGCCATTATTACCTGGTACCTGATAGCCACTGACAATAGAACGCCTGCATGTTGGCTTTTCTCCCTGGGGCTGCCTGAGAGCCTGCAAGAGGCTGTCAGCGGGCGGGGGGGGGGGGGGGGGTAGGAGGGTGGTGGTGGCAGGGAGAGGGACTGGACCAGGGGGAGTAGCTGGATCAGGGGCAGGGACTCAAGTGGTGGGAGGACTGGAGAACTCCAGAAGGTAAGCTTTTCTGGGGAGTTTAGGGAGGATCCCATGGGCAAGCTTTGCCTAGTAACCCAACTCTGGCTCTTAGTCATTCATTTAACAGAAGCTGACTGAGCAGCTACCACATGCAGGCCCTATTCTGAGGGTGGGAGGTTGGGGGCAGGTGAGGAATTCCAGGAAGAAACAGACCATTATATCTGTCCTTGGAGCATCCTTTTTTCCAGGTGAGAGCCTCCCTTGGGGTGTGGCTCCCAGACATCCTGGCCAGGCCCCTTCCTGGCAGCACCCCAAGTTCTCCATCTCCAGTCCAGATCTGTACTAAGGGAGGTGTGGCAGCCTAGGGCTCTGACCCAGCCAGGGACTGAGGGATTGTGGCACCTGAAGAGGACCCAAGGCCTGACTGTCACCTGATGCTATTCCCTCAATCTCCCTGCACTGAATGAGGTCTGGTGTGGCCAAAGCTGCTTTGCCCTTGTCAGTAGTCCTCGCCCCAGGGTCTACCAGACACCTCAACGGGAACTCTGTGAGATGCCTCAGCCTCCCCACTTTTCTTCAGGCTTTTCCTAGGAGTCCCTGGGGCTCAAGGAACTAACAAAACAAATGGCAAACACATTCATGATGCAGCCCTCAACTACACGGACCTCCAAAGCCCTGCCCTTGAAGAACCTGGATGCAAGTGGGGAGAGGGGCCTGGGTCCTCACAATAGTACCATGTGAACATCACACCCATCATTGAACCCCTACAACATGCTGGGTGTGATGCTTGGCACTGAATGTATGTCACCCATTTATTGCTCATGAGAACTCTAGGGAGTAGCTTCCATCATATCCCCATTTTACAAGTGTGGGAGGTCCCCTCACTTGCTCATGATTATCCAGCTAGGGGTGGGGAGATGGCATACAGCCCAGAGGTCCTAAAGCCCACACTGTGCCCTCCTGAGAGGCAAACAGGGAACAGCAGGGCAAGGTTATGACATTCAAGAAAAAAAAGGTATTGGTTGCTCAAAGCTCAGTGCTCAGAGAGGCAAGGTTCCTGTGGACAACGCATTCTGCAAAGGCACCTGCAGGAGGGCGCTCCTCACAGGCAGATGCTGAGCAGAACCCTGTGGTGACTGCTCCTAGCACAGGGCCCTGCACAGCCTCTGCTCTCCAGGAAGGCTGAATGAAGGAACACGATGTGGGTCTCCTGCTGGCGCTTTAAGGACCTGTAGTTTGGTCAGAGAGGAAGAACAAGGTCATCAACAGGACAAGGAATAGCATGAGATGGGGTCTGGCGGTAAGGATGACTGGCAGGGCCTCCCGTGAGAGGAGTCCGAGGAGGGAGTTCCTGAGTCGGTGGGGAAGGGGTGTTGAGGACCCACAGGCAAGTGTCGAATTGAAGTGGTCTGGCCGACGCAAAGGGCAGATGCTGGCAGTTAAGCTGCTAAATTGGCCAAGAGGTGACCTCTGCTTTTGGCCTGACTTTGGAAATAGTTGGGCTGGAAGGACCTTCACAGGTCAGATGGCCCAGCCTGCCTCATGCACATGGGAAATGGGAGGCCCAGGAAGGGAGGGCAGCTCAGGGCCCCTACCTCCCAGGGGAGCATGGGCAGGATATTTCCACCCAAGAGAAACCCTGAAAAGATAGGTCCCTGAGAGAGACCTAAACTAAAGCCTATGCCCTGGCGGGTATGGCTCAGTGGACTGACCACTGGCCTATGATTCAAAGGGTCACTGGTTCAATTCCTAGTCAGGGCACATGCCTGGGTTGCAACTCAAGTCTCCAGTAGGGGGGCGTGTGAGAGGCAACTGATGTTTCTCTTACACATTGATCTTCCTCTCCCTCTCTTTCTCCATCCCTTCCCCCCTCTCTAAAAATAAATACAATCTTTTTAAAATAAAAAAATAAAATAAAGCCTAGAAAGGACAGAGGCTGACCTCCCTCACCCCAGCTCCTGATTGCTGCTTCTGCCCCTCGCAGGCCAGCCTCTTCGCTGCTCCTCACCTTTGCTCAGTAGCTCCCAGCACCTCGAATGATCCCCACCCTCCTTTCCATCTCTCCAAATCTCCCTATATTGGCCGGGCCTTTATCTGGGCCTTTATCTACGGCTGGACCCCGCTCTGGGTTCACTCCTTCCAAGAATTCTCCCCAGATTGTCCCCACCTGCTGACCCCCCCTCCCACCCCACTTCCTCCACATACTCTCAGCCTGAGTCTGTTCTGATGAGATTAACAGGATTGTGTGAAGTCAGGGTTTCTTGCTCTGTCCTTCCACAGGCCTGCTGCTTCTCCCTGCCATGCTCTGAGCTCCTCAAGCAGATGAGCCTGTGGCAGGCTGCTCTCCAGGCACCACCCCCATCCTGCCTCCAGAGCAATCACGCTGCAGAAGAGAAGGCCACCAAGCCTTGATCTACAGGGGAAGCCAGAGACAGGCCTTTCCACCCTATCCAGCCTGCCTTTGTCACCTTTGTGGACAGAGAAATGACTTTAGGCATGAGATTAGGTGCCCCCTAATCTCTGTGACTTCATCTACTACCTAGGTCAGCCCCCTCCTAAGCCCTGAGTGGATCATCACAGGGTCAGACAAGCATATGTGGTTATTAAGCCAAAGCATTTAACACTAGGGCTCATCCAGCTTCTCTCACATGCCTCAAGTGACAGGCTACTCACTACCTGTAGCATCACTTCATATCCTGCCTGGGCTGGTCAGAACCTGTGTGTCTTTAGGTCTGCTGCGCCTGGTGCCAGAGGTCCTCACGCAACGCTGGGTGAACAGAACAAAGGCTAGGCGACAGCTCATCGGCCACCTGGGTGCGGACCAGCCTTTGCTCTCCACTCTGACTGCTGATATTTTTTGGAGAGCTTGCATGGCCTGCCCGCCTGCCCTCCCTCTGCAATCTTCTTTCCTCTCTCCCTCCTACCCCCACTTCCTTGTGTCTAAGGATTGCATGAGTCACTTCACTTTGAGCTGCCAGATGTCAGATGTGGTTGGGCTCAGAGTGGAAGCCAGTTTTTCCCCTTTCCTCAAGGGCTGAGGAAGTGCCCTACACTGCCATCTCAGGAGAGTGGAGGGGCTGTGCCGGCCAGCACCACCTCCCTGCGGTTCTGGCCGGCTCATTCCCCATTCTCAGCTTGGAATGTCTTCCTGCTGCCACCAGGCAGGGGCCAGGCCAGCTCCATGCAGTCCAGGGCCTGCTCAGCCATCCAGACACTCAGCATCGCTGGTCTGAGAGGAGCGGGGGCCCACAGCCAATCTCTGGTCAGGGAGCGTTCAGTGAGAGCCTCCAGTGTCCCCAGCTCCGTGCGGTGCTGCAGGGTAGATAGGAAAGCGTAAAGGAGGCCCTTGCCTTCAAGGAATTGGCAATCTGTTTAGGGAGACAACATGTATACAAACAGTGGTTCATAGTTTTTTAGCTGGATTGTGCTTCTGCTTCCACACTCGACTTTACTTTGTTCTCACGACCCTTCAAGGCGAGTGTTATTATCCTCACTTTAAGAACAGGAGAGTGGGGCTCCGAGAGGTTAAGTGGTTTGTCCTTGGTCACATGGGTGTGGTCCTGTCCTGCGTCCACTGAGCCTGAGACATCATTTTCTGGTCAAGTTGCAGAAAAGACAGGGACAGCTTCCGGGAGGAGGGGCCACTGTCCTTTCTCCCCCAGCTCCTCTTCAATGAAAACATACTTGTCTGAAGCAATTCTTGAGGTGCTTGGCAGGCCAGAGACAGTGCCTGTCAGAGGTACGGAAGTGGGGGTAGGGGAGGCTTCTTAGTTTGAGTTCCCTTGAAAGCGAAACTCGAGACCAGGATGTGGGCATGAGTGCTATACTTGGGAGCAGGACAGAGGGAATCCGGAGAGTGAGAGAGGAAAAGCAGAAAGGCTAATTAAGAAAAAAAAAGGAGCATTAGCTGAAAAGCCAAGGAGGAGTGGGGCTCTGCTCCCCAGGGACCTCCCTAACTGTTTACCTGAGAGATAGAAGGCTGCAACAAGTGACCCACTGGCTTCAAACCCCACTGGCCAGGAGATCAGCCCAGAAATCTTAAAAAGAAATCTTAATTTCTTTTGTTGACAGTCAGCACCAGTTGCCTAAGCATCTTCCTTCCCTGCCGGCTGGCTGGCTCCTCAAGGATCCGCAGGTCTGGGGGCTCATCATCTCAGAAGGCCCTGGGTCTCTAGTGGAGCTAGAAATAAGGAAAGAGCCTCCCCTCCTAACTGCCTAGGGCCTCTGCTCATAAAACTGTGGTTGTCTCTCCTTACACTTTCTCTTCCACTGATTACCTATGTCTGGAATGAAGTGGTTTCAGGCTGCCAAGTGTTTGGGGGAAAACACTCTGTGTAAGAAAGACATATTCCCTCCATAAACTTGCATTGTGTTTTATATTGTCTCCCATAAAGGAAGAGATGTATCTTCCAGTTTATGTTTACAACTGTGTAGCTGAAAAAAAATCAATTCTCTCACTTTAAATTTTGTCAGCCTAACTTCCTCCAGCAGCCTTTCTGCTGGGCCAACAGGCTGATGCCCAGAGCCCAGGGCTGGAGGCTCCTCTGCTGCACAGGCAACCAGGAGGAGCCACAGGCTGAGCTGGCTGCCGGCTCGTGTAGACTGGTGCAAGAAGGGGCCTCTGTGCTTGCCTCCCAAGCCAAGTCAGAAGGCAGAGGTTGGCTGACAGAATGTAGCTGGTCATCCCAGCAGAGGAAAGGCAGAGAAACAGAGGCAGCCCCTAGCCTGCACCAGCACACTACACCAGACCAACACAGCCTCAGACAGGGGCAGCAGGGACCTCTCCCCTATAAGCTGCAGGTGCTGCCACCTCCTATGTGAAGCCTTCCCGATTGCACAGAATAAATGGAACTTCTCAGTTGGCTAGCTTCCTTGCTGGAACCTCCATCCAGATCGCTTTCTGTCTGCTGTGGGGTCTTTTGGTGTCATGATTGCCTGGGAGCTCAGAGTAGAGTTCCCCCATCAGAACATTCCGGTTCAAAGCCTAATGCCTCCCTTCTTCACCATCTGACCTGGGGCAAGTTACTTAAACTTTGAGAGTCTCAGTTTCCTCAACTGTCAAATGAGGGGTATTTTAAGGATTAAATTATCCTGACTTAAAGCCATTAACACCCTTCACTGCTTTATTTATTTATTTTTTGCATAGCACTTGACACCATTTAACATCCTGTGTTTCCTTTTGCTCAACGTGACTGTAAGCTCTGTAAGCTCCGAGAGGGCAGTGGGCGTCTGCCTTACAGAGGTGGTAGACATGGCTTGATTTCTGGAAAGTGACCTTGGACCAGACCCAACCTCCTTGAGCCTCACTTTTGACATCTGCAAAATGGGTCTGGGTGGAGATTGTGAACTGGAAGGGAGGCCTCTGGGGGATGCACCTTCCTGGGCAGTCCTTTGGCTGACCACAGGGAGTCCAGCAACACCCCTCACATACCTCTACCTTTCCTCAAACTCTCACTTTTTATTTTGTCTGATTCTCCCAGATCTGTGAGAAACCCACTAGGAGTTATTATGCTCATTTTAAAGATGAAGAAACTGAGGCCAAGAGGCAAGAACTATGCTTGCTGATGCCCCAACAGCCTGGGGCCAGACAGACCAGGCCTCCTGCCTGCCAGGCCTGCCCTGGCACTAGCTCTCAGGGTCTTGAGGGCAGCATCAGGGCCCTGGGAGCCTCCCTGCTGGCCCCACAGGGGGTCGAGGGGTGCTGTTCTCTCTTCTCCCTCTGCCTTTTAATTGCCTAGAAACAGAGCTGACAGCAGTGGGAACACTCAGCCACTGCTGGTCTCATGACTGAAGGCTTTTGTTTGTTCACAGAATCATATTTTTATACTCAGGCTTCTGCTAATTTATGTTGCAGACAGAGCTCTTCCTTGCTAAAGATCGAGTTTTCGGAGCAGAGAGTTGATTCCTGGGTGTATTTAGTCATCTTGGAGCCTATTAGGAGCCAAGCAGGGGATAAATTAACAACAAAAAGTAATAATAGCCAGTTTGGTGTTTATTTTCTGCGGGTCCCCTCCTCTGATGAGCCTGCCGTGCTCCCTTAGTGCATCCTTGAAGGGAAGCTTCGCTGGGAAAATTAAACAGCTCCTCATTTAAGATGGAGCAATCAGCCTGTGCTGGTTGCTGCTTAGCACCTATGAGAGCTCATGCCTGCTCAGCTTGAAGGGGAGAGGAGATGCAGACGCCTCAGAATGGCCCCCCACCACACACACACACACACACACACACACACACACACACACACACCCCCCAGCCTGCTGCATCTCTCTATGTAGGATTATGAAGCTCAGGAGACACTCTGTAGGAGAAGGGGCTCTCTGGGAGCAATCAGGGAAGGCTTCCTGGAGGAAAAGCCCTGCAGATCTGAGAATGGGAAGGGAATGTCTGAATCTGACTTATAATGGACCAACGGCAGGGACAGATACGGTGTTGCTATGGAGTGAAGGGAGTAAAGTCCAGAGAGGGGCTGGGGACCCTTTTTGGAAGCCTTAACTGTTGCAAATCTCTCTAGAGATGGGCTCTGCCCCTGCAAGTGAAGTTTGGGGCAAAAGCACTTTGTACCTACTGCAAATAAACCAAGGGCTGGAGCTGATGAGAGGGTGTGGGAGGAGACAGCTCCCCTCCAGCTCCTGAAAGCCCTCAGAACAGTTAAGAGAATTGTCTCTTAATTAGTAACTGAGCCAGTAAGGGCCTGAATAAGGTCTGTGAAGGTCAAGCTCGTGCACACAAGTTCCTGAGAGCAGGGAGAGGAGCAAAGAGGGCAAGGGGAGAAGGAACCAACCTTATGCTCTGTGCTCGAATATGGTAGGTGCTTAATACGTGAGTCCTTGGCTCTACCTTTACCTTTTGAGGCATCTGTGGCTGCCTAGTCACCCTCAGTGGCCACCAGGGCCACTCTTTCTGGTGGGCACAAATCTGTAGATTGGGTCCACTCATCCATCCATCCTCCTACACACCATTTCCATTTGTCATCTGCCCTTGCCCTCATCTACCCACCCAGCCAGCTACCCTGTCACATCCAGCCACTCATTCAGCCAGCTCCCCACACAAGGGAAAGGCAGACAGCGGAGCACAGACAGAGGCTCCTCACCAGCAGCCTGGCTGGCAACCTGGAGGCTCCTCAAGGTGGCACTACCTTGTGAAGGTACCAAGGACCCAGCTGCCAGCCTGGGAGCTGCAGAACCTGCTTTGGGGAGCTGGGTACTAAGGATAGTGATTGCTCTGCGACAGACTAATATTTACCAGGCTCACAGGGACTGGTGCTTACATACATACCCTCATGCCAACTTATTAATTTGTAATCAGAAATGCTACTCAAGTGGAACGGATGTTTGCCTTGACAGAATGGAGTCTCTCCCAGTAGGCAAGTAATATGGGAAGTCAAATTATCATCAGAAATGCTGGCTTAGTAATTCACAGTGAGAAATAGGACTCTGAGGGAGTCTCTTTTCTCCCTAAAAGCATGTTACAAGAGAAGCTCATCAGAAGACCCCTGGGCGAACCTAAATTGGAGCTGGGCTGGGCAGAGGGATGGCGGCGTGATTCGCTGTCTGATGCCTCACGCACGCACGGGCCCCCCACCCCACCTCTGTGACCTGATCTGCCTCAGGCACCCTCCACCCCAGGGTCAGCAAACGACAGCCCACTGCTTGTGTTGGTGCAGCCTGTAAGCTAAAAATGGTTTCTATATTTCTAAGTGATTGAAAATAAACCAAAAGAAAAATAATATTTCTTGACATGAGAAAATTACATAAAATTCCAACCTCAGCACCCCAGATAAAGCTCTAGTGGAACACAGCCCATTCACCTGTTACCTGTTCTCTGTGGCTCTGCTGCTACGACCGCAGAGTGGAGCAGTCACAGCAAAGACTGTGTGGCCGGCAAAGTCAGAATGATATACTATCTGACCCTTTCTACAGAAGTTTGCTGGCCCTGCTTCAGGCCAGTCCCTCACCTTCTGTGTGGCGTTTATGTCTTTCCTGAATGACTGCCACGCTCCAGCCTGAAACTGTTCACAGATCACCGGGATCATGAAAGCTGCACGCTGATCAGGGATGAATTTGTAGGCAGCCCCCCCCGCACACCCGTTGGCACACCACAAGCACGCACTGTGCAAGGATGTGGTCAGCCTAGCTCCAAGCCTGTTGGTCGGCACCTCCACGCACCAGCACTGGTTTTTATCTCTCCATTCACCAAACATTCCCCCATTCACTGCCAGCCTTCTGCCCATCACCCCTTCACCTGCCAAGCCAGCCTCATTTGTCCACTCATGGTAGCACCCACCCTTCCATCTCTTGAATATCCACCCATTCATCCCATTAGCCTGTGGTCTAATCAGGCGGGGTGTGGTGTGTGCCTGCGTGTGCACATGCATGGGTGTGTGCTCTGTGTGTATTGGATGGCTGTACAACTCCACAAGCTCTCAGCTATGTTTGAGACTTTTAATCAGAAGTTAAATTACGAAAGGTCATGGTCCTTGCAGATGGGGGTTCAAGTAACCTGAGTCAGGCTGTCAGTCTCCATGAGAACTTCTCCGATTGAGAGAACAAACAGCACAGCTGAAGCCCTGTTGCCATCCTCTGCTTCAGGGCTTGAGTATATCATCAGGAGTTCCTAGGAGGTAGCTGTGTGTCAGAGAGGACAATAAGAGAAAAGAAGGCTAAGGAGGGGGAGGGGAGAGGGAACAAGGAGCTGAGGAAAGGAGGGAGAGGAAGAGAGTCACACCCTGCTGGGATTGTTCCGAAGGCAAGTGGCTCAGGGCCCATTGGTTCATTCTCTCAGGGCTCCTTTGTCTTGGGCCCCTTGTGCTGTGAGCAGGCTTGTCTGGGAGTGCCCAGGGGCAGTGTGGGCATGGCTGCACGCTCAGGCACCCAGCGCCTGGTCACTGCCTCCCAAGCCCTACCTGCCTGGCTAGGGACTTGGGTTTCTGGCTCCCCTGGAGGGGCTGGGGAGACTGTGCTTCAGCCTGAGATTCAGCCTGAGCTTTAGGGGCACTCAGAGTGACAGGTCCCTTACAGACAGGAGAAATGGGGGTCTCTACAATTGGTGGTGCCTATCCCGCAGCTCCAGAGGCCAGATCTGATCCAGCTGGGCTGGCTCCCCTTGGCCTTAGATACCAGACCCGGGGCTGGGTGGTGCAGACCACACAGAGGTGCCTGGGCAGAGTGGGAACTGAACCCGAGTGCCCGAGACCCCAGCTTCAGGTGCTGTCCCCTGCTCCAGATTGTAGGAGAAAACAAGCCTGCCTCACTCAGCCAGGCTCCAGAGGCCACGGGCAGAGGCTGTAATTAAACAAAGCTGAGAGAACAACCTTGGAAATGAGATGTTGACTCACAGGCACAATCATTGTCTTTCCAGACACTGGCATAGATCTAAAGGGGGAAGCACCTGCTTTTCCATTTATGGGTGGAGAAACCAAGGCCTCAGGTGACAAAGAGCTAAGTGGCATGGCCATGCTGGACCTTGAGACTCCTGACCTAAGTCCAGAGCCTCTGTCCCCGTGGGGCGGCAACAGTGAAGACCATGGGCTCTGTTGGCAGAAAGACGTAGCTTCACTGCCCACCTCCTCTCCTGGCCAATGTGAATCTCAAGTCTCTTCTGTAAAACAGGGATGCTAAAGGGAACCGAGCTCATGGATTATCGGAAGAATGAAAGAGGCATCCTTGTAAAGTGCCTGGTGCATAGTAGGTGTCCAACATGTGTTAACTTTTACAGTCAATACTGTGCATAGACCCTAGCCTAGGGTTAGAAACTGAATAGAACCTTCTCTGCAAGGAGACGCCAGTTTGTGGGGGAGAAGTTCAGAGTAACCACCAGAGAACGCAGGACAACGGCAGAGCAGGATGTGGGTGCTGTGGGCATCACGAGGGAAAGGGCATCAGATGACTTCACAGAGGTGGCTGGTGCACAGACCCCTGAAGGCGGAGCTGTTGTCCACCGGCAGGCAAGGGGAGAGCAGAACATTCAGGCAGAGGTGGTACAGGCAAAGGCAGACAGGGGTGAGCCCCCCTGGCCTTGAGGCTGCTCACTGGGCAGCCACGGAGGGTTCTCCCTGCCAACTAAGGGTCCCCAGTTGGCCTCCCATGGCCCTGGGCTCCTCACTACTCTTCCTCCAGTGTGAGCTCTGGGAAAGCACACAGGCTTTTTTGATGAATCCAGACAGCATTTTGCTGCAACAAATTTTCTGATGAAAAAAATAATTGTGTAATGAGGTCTCAAGTTAAAGAGATAGTGTTTGGAGTGATCTGTCTCCACTCTTTGCCAGAAGGGATAGAAGTGGGATAAAATGATAAAGGGGGTTAGCCTTTAAAGGTACATGTGCAGAGAGCCCCCTTCACTGTCTCCCCCTCCAGAAAGCCTCCCCAGCTTTCACCCTCATAGACACACACATAGACACCCTCCCACCGGATGCTATCGCCAGCTACTCTACAGTCACCACCCAGTACTCATCCAAGCTCACAGTCACACACTCCCCTCTGAGCACATGCACACTCACATACTGTACACACACACATACACTCAGGGCTATTCTGAGTGTTTCTCTAGGCCATTGCTGCTTATAATAACCTCCTAGAGGATAGGAAACTGAAAGACTGGGGGTCCTGGTGCCAAGAGTGACCCAGACTGCTAGTTGTCACTGTCAGATTCCCAGATTCAGGTTGGGAAGGAACGGGAATGCCTCTGCCCATCCCAGACCATTTGCTGGGTGCAGAAGGACGGGTAGGCACCCCCTCTGAGCCTGGCTCACTCAGAAAGTTGGGTGGTGCACCCAGATGCCCTCTGTGGCCAGAGCCCAGGGAGGCCCTGTGGGAGGCAGTGGAGTCCAGCGAGTCTGGCCCAAAGACTAAATAACGCTGCTACTGGGCTCCCTGGAGATGTAATTGAGCCTGACGGTTCTTCATTAATCTGTATTTGTCTTCCTCGAACCCCTGTCATGCTTCCCTTCGCTGTCCAGCACCCACAGCCCTTAGCATGCCCTCAGCCAGGATGGGCTTGGGGAGGGAAGAATGAAGACAGAAGCAGGGGTTGGGGCCCAGTCCTAGAGCCCAAGCAAAAGCCCACAGCAGCCAGGCCCCCAGCTTACAATTTAAATTTAGAAAATTTAGGCTCTGCCTCTGTCTGTTTTCCTGCTTCTCCTGTCTCTCCCAGTCTTCAGAGACCTCTACCAATGGGTGCACATCACCCTACTCTGGGGTCAGAAAAGAGGGGTGTCACTCATTCAGCAGGGGCTGGCTTGCACTCATAACCTGTCACCTCATAGAGCAGGCTGCTTAGATGTGCTGGTTATTTTTATGGGTGAAGGTGTGATGTCACAGGTACAGGGACTGCCTGGCTCCCAGGGAGTGGCAGCTAGGGAGGAGGGCCTATGCCTGCTTAGCTCTATTGGCTCCCATCAGTACTGGTCTCCAGTGTCACTAACAGCTTCTCCTTTCCAGTGCTTCCTGTCCTGCAGGGGAGAGGAGTCAAGTTTTTCCTGACACCCCAGTGTGCTTAGACCTGCTCGAGTGTTCTGGGGACAGTGCCACCAAAAGAACGGAGCCTGGACTGTGAGTCTCCCCCACAGATGCCCAATCTGAGTGCCGCTGGGATTCTGCCAGGAGGAGGGTCCCATGCGGTGCAATAGTCAGGGGAGTCTTAGGATGGGGAGGGCTTGGACAAGAAGAGGGCATCCTAGATGTGGGCAGTGCGAACCAAAGCACTAGTGCTTCCTGAGGGCTGATAATGTGCCAGGCATTGTTCTAAGTAGATTTGCAGGGATGCATTTATTTCATCATCACAACTAAGGTACAGAGAAGTTAAGTCACTTGCCCAAATAGCTAGTAAGTGGCAAGGCTGGGATTAAAAAAGAATTTTTTAAGTTTATTTTTTAGAGAGAGGGGAAGGGAAGGAGAAAGAAAGGGAGAGAAACATCAATGTGTGGTTGCTTCTCAAGTGCACCATACTGGGGACATGACCTGTAAGGGAGGCATGTGCCCTGCCTGGGAATCGAACCTATGACCCTTAGGTTTGCAGACCAGCACTCAGTGCACTGAGCCACACCAGCCAGGGTGCAAGGCTGAGATTTGACCCAGATAGTCTAGCCCCAGAGACCAGGCTCATAACCACTCTGCTCTGCTGTGTGAGAAGTTACCTGAATGGAGGGAGAGTTTGGGACAGGAGGAGTTAGAGAGGTAATGGCATGGGGGAGGAGCTGTAAAAGCACTTAAATGACAGAGAGGATTCGAGACCTGATCCTATGGATGGCAGGGAAGTAGAAGCGACAGCCTCTGCATATTACCTGGACCACTTTCCACCTATAGCACCCCCACTTCTGGCTTCTGCCAGGTCAGAGGAGGAGGGACTATTGTAAGTAATACACAATCTCTATTGCTTTGTCTGCTCAGCCCCTCTTCCTGCTTCTCGGGGACCTGCCAATCATTGAACCACCCCACCCCACCCCACCCTGCCTTCCACCCCAGTCCCCCCACAAAGGGAGAGGTGCAAGACCCAAGATTGGCCAATTAGCATCTTTCCCTTAGATTTGAACATTTAGAGCCCAAGGAAGAGCAGAAAGCTCTTGGCAGAGGGAACCCTGGTGCCCATGGGCCCGGTTCTGGCTGGTAGAGAAGGCTACCACAAGTAAAGAGGCTGATAGCTCTGCCAGCAGAAAGGAGAGGCTGAGAGGGACCCTTGTGGTACAAGAGTCACATCCAGTCTTTCTGAGGCTTGCTGCTCCCCAGACTTTCCCAACATTTGGTTTTGGGATCCAGTAACATCCCGTTTGTGCGTAACTGTCTCAAACTGGATGTCCATCATTTGTCACCAGGAGGGCCTGACAAGGTAATGCCTCCCGACTCTGGAGGAGAAGGGACCTCTGGGAGCTTCTAGTGAAGCCTCCATGTGGAATTCTGGGCCTCCTGATGAGCATCCACTCACTTCTCCCAAGATAGAGACTCACTAGGCATGCTCTGGTGCAGCTCCAGCCTGGCAATGCCAAGGTCAGGGGTGAACGGAACAGTGCTGCCCAAGGCTCTCAGCCTGGCAGGGAGACAGACCTGTGGACAGTGAGCACCCAACATAGCAGAATGGGCTGTGTGGAGGAGCTACACTCAAACTAGGAGCTGGGGCCCGGGGCCCATGCCCTGATCCCAAGCTGCCTCCACATAAACTTTTAAGGGAGGAGGGCAAGATTAGATCTGGGCAGCTCCACTTCCCAGGGCAGCTGCTACACTGGACCTTCTCTCTCCCTCTAAGCTGAAAATTTCTCTCTCCTTAAAAATAGTTAGAAACAAGTGTTTCCTAAATATACACATGTGCATGTAGTCTGTATACATGCTAAGGCCTGGCTACATCTGCCCACATCTTTTGCCCCCAGCAAGGGCTTCCCTTCAGCAAAGCTGAGAAGTTTGAGGATTCCGAGGCCGGTACTCCATCCCCCTCGCAGACCCTGGCCTTGGCTCCCCCCACAACTTAGGCTGCACCTTTAGCTCTCCCTTCTGCACTATTTCCTCACCAGATGCATCTCTTGACTGACAAGTGTTCATTTTTTAATGCTTTATTTATTTATCTTTTACAGAAGGAGAGAGAGAAGCATTGACCATTTTCTCCTTGGGTGTGCCCCCACCAGGCATCGAGCCCACAACCCTGGCATGTGCCCTGATCGGGAATCAAGTTGGCGACCTTTCGCTTTGCAGGACAATGCCCAACCAATTGAGCCACGCAGCCAGGGCTGACAAGTGCCTGTTTTGATTTCCATCACAGGTTATGAAGAATACCATCTAAAACCAACTTTTTCTGTAAGGCCTTATTAACCAAATTTGATACTTATCACAGTCTCTGAAGTTGCTTTTTAGTAGGAAAAGTATTAGAGTGTCTGCACATTGTTGGATATGATTCTAGCCCTACAGTGTTCTGTCCCGGGCTCTTCCCACCCCAGCTCCAATATCACTTTCCTGCTTCGTCAGACCTTTCAAGATCTTTCTCTCTCCCCAGGTAGGAAAAGAAGGGGTGGGAGGAGGTGGCCTGGGGCCATGGGAGGACTGAGAGTTGAGTTTCTTGAGTTCTAGTCCTGTCCGCGCCTAAACTGCTTTTGAGCTTCGGGCAAGTTCCTACCTTTATCTGGACCCATTTTCTTCTCTGCCATTTGGGTGCATTAGATAACATCAAGTCAGCCTGAGGGATGGTCAGTTCCTCCAAAGGGTGACTTTTAAGGTTCACAAACAGCTTATTTAGTTCCCTGTGGATATGGTTTGTTTTAAACTGTTGTATTAATTTGCTGAGGCTGCCATAACAAAGGACCACAAACTGGGTGGCTTGAAACAACAGAAATCTAGTCTCTCGTGGTTCTGGGGTCTCGAAGGCTAAAGTCAGAGATTTCAGCAGAGCTGCACTCGTCTCCAGAGGCTCTAGAGAAGAATTCATTCCTTGTCTCTTCCAAGTTCTGGCGGCTGCTGGCATTCCCTGGCTTGTGACCACATCACTACTCTCTCTGCCTCTGTGGTCACACTGCCTTCCCTCAGTGTGAGTAACATCTCCCTCTGTCTCCCTCTTCCAAGGACACCTGTGATGGCATTTAGGCTCCACCCAGATAATCTCGGGTAATCTCCCATCTCAAGATCCTTAACTTAATCATGTCCGCAAAGACCCTTCTTCCAAATAAGGTAACATTGCCAAAACTTGATATTTTGGGGGCCCTTATTCAGCCTACTAGAACTGTAGTGCTAAATTCATTTAGAAATGTCGCCCATCACTAAAGGTTGACATTTATATTTATCAAAGGGAGGCACAGAGTCTGCGGCTGCAGTGCAGAGGACGAAAGAGACATTCTGCCGGGGGCCGGCCAGGCAGAGAGAGGCTTTGGAGACAGGTCCGTGGGATGTTTCTGGGGTTTGCAGTATGGATCCCTCCTTATCTGTCCTGTAGGACCTTTAGTAAAGTTTACATCTCTCACTAATGCTCAGGTATGAGAGCATTCCTTGGGAGAGCTGGGGTTCTCCCCTGGACCATCCTGATGGGGGCAGAGAAAGGCACTGAGGGTGCAGAACCAGGAGGAGAAGAAGGCCTGAGATGGAAGACCTTCTACATTGGACCTATTTTGTGATTGGGGGACATGAAAACAAAGCAGTGCATGGTCTGCCAGTCCTGGGCAGAAATGCATGGCTTAGCTCTAGAGGAGGGTGAAGGGGTGTGTTGTGTGTGTGTGTGTGTGTGTGTGTGTGTGTGTGTGTGTGTGTGTGTATAGGGAGTGAGTACGCACGTGAGTTAGGAAAACTGCTTTGGGACCTCAGGCCTACAGAGACTGGATGTGGCCACAGGTCAATGTGAGCTCTCCACCTCCCACATCCCTGGAGAAAGTGCTGCCGGACCATCAGTACTGGCACAGCTTTGGCCTCTGACAGGGACTCACTCCGCCAGCCTGCCAAACTGTCCACAGCCCTTCCAGAGCTTGGACGCTCAGCTGCAGATCACGGGGTGCCATCACTGGCCCACAGCTCTCCACTTTTTCTCCCTGAGGCCATGGAACCAGGATCCATGGAACCATGGAACCATACATTGGACTGTGAATGCACCCCTGGAGTAATTGATTTTGTCATAGGCAGGAGGCCTTGGGAAAGGAAAAAATACAGTCAATGAGAGCAGGAAGAGAGTCTCATGTAATTTCATTAATAAAAGTATGCGATCTCATTTCACACTACTCTCTGGTAGAGAGGATATATAAGTTATTGGTGCCTTGCCTCTGACCCTGCTTGAGCAGGGTGCCCCTGGCCTGGGAGAGGCAGCTGGAGACTCTGCACCCATGACCCAAGGACCTATGTGGTCTCTGGAGCAGCACAGTGTGATGTACCGAGGAGAGTCAAAGTGCTGAGTCTGGTCTCTCTGATGTTTTCTACAGGTTTCCGAAAATTTAATGGCTTTTTGCAATGTGCGCTTTTTTTCATAGTCCATTGGTGTGGCCTGGCTTTGCAAGGGTGTTCTAAGCATGCTGAACACTATTCCCAAGAAACAGTAGAATGTTCACTTAGACGGCTATCATCTATGGCCATGGTGATGTCAACAATTTAGGCTTGGGATGACAGCCTCCCACAGCAGGCTTCTGCACTTGTATGGGTCCCAGGTCCACCATCTCTTTAAGTTTAAATGACTCTCCTCAAATAGTAACTTAGTGGTGTTCTCCGAGCTCTTTCACAAATGTTCCCTAACCCACCCCCCTTAGGCACACAGCCTCCTGCTCATCTTCCCCATACCACATTTATGGTCTAGACAGCACCAGCAGCTGCCCCAGGAATCTCCCCTAGGAGACTCAAACTTCTCTGTAAACTGTGTGTTAGGACTTTTTCCATTGTAAATAAAAGAAACCTTATCCAAATTAGCTTAACTTTAAAACAAAGTGAAAAAAGATTTCCACTGAAAAGTCCAGAAGCTGATGTTATGGCTCCCAGAACAAAGCTGATGCCATCTGAACTCAGCCGCATATCATCATCTCTCGGCTCTGTATTCCTGGGATGGCTTCACTTGAGCAGGCCTTTCCCACCTGGTGGGCAGAGGGCTGCAAACTGCTCCCACTTCTTAAATTCTCTCAACATCTTCGGAAGAAGAGAGGTCCCCTGCATTGTAACAACCACCACCACCACCTTGAAACTGAGTCTCAGTGTGTTGGGTGTGGTCACATGACCATCTCTGAGGCAATCACTGGCCAGGGGAAGGGACGATTGAGATTAGTGGGGTGTGGGTTCCATGGCGAGATGGAGGTTGGGCAGGTGACTGCTCTGGTTAGGCTGACTTAAGACTGGCAGGGGCTGTTCCACAGAGGAAAATGCTCCTACCAGGTGGAGGGTGCTGACCAAGCAGGAACTAGAGATAAACATCTCAACGCACCTGCTGGGTTTGTATTGCTTCTCCCTCATGGATTTTTACTTCATCCTTCTCTGCTGTCTTCTCAAGAAGCTATAGCAATGTTCGAGTCTCTTCCAGCTCACATGATAAAGCCTGTGCTTCTGAGGCTATAACATACCCTCCCTATTGCCTAGGCTCCACCCTCTCCGTTATCTCACAAGCTCTGGCGATGTTCAGCTTCCACCAGCAGTTCCTCAGATTCCCAGGTCTTCACTGTGTCTCTCACAACCCGTTTCCTCTGTCTTTGGCACTGCATCTATCTGCATGACGCACTGCACTTTGTCTGATTGTCCAGGTCGAGAGATCCCTCCTCTGTGAAGCCCCATCCCCCACTTCAGGACAGAGAAAACATCCCTCCTACCTCTCACTGCCCTCACACCAATGTCTGGCTGTCCCTCTCTCTCTGCACTTACCCTGCAGGGTTTACCTCTCTCTATTTATCTTTGTCTTCTCTTCCAGACTATGGGTTCCTCAACGGCAGGGGCATTTTCAGGAAATATTTGCTGAATGGAAGCGTCTTCTCAGTGACCTGGCCTTTGTGTGGTTCCTCCAACTCCAGCCTTATAGCAATGCCAGTCCCTCTAATATCCCATAGGATTAATAGGAGACCATAGGCATAAAAGGAAGATAAAACCAATTAGATGCATTACTAACCAATTCAGTAGACACTTAATGTGCCAAGCACTATGCTAAGCAATGGAACCATGGGGAGATTTGGCAATGTTCCCAACCTCAAGAAACTCACTGTATGGTAGGCAAAGGAAGATGTCTTGTCTTTTCATCACTCTTTCCCCAATACCTAACTTAATATCTGACATGTAGTCGATATTTAATAAAGTTGCTGAACAAATAAATAAGTAAATGAGTAAGTGAAGGAACCAATGCTACAGAGGATATAGATAAGACTCTGTCAGACTGGGGGGTCAGGAGACACCTGAGGAGGTGTTGTTGCATTGTCTCCTGTTTCCTGACAGTGGCAGGCACCGTGCCAGTTGCTGGGGATTCAGGGAGAAGGGGCATTTGTACCCTATTCTCTAAGATCCCATAGCCCAGGGGATGAGGCCAGATAAGAAAATCAATACTTGGAAGAGAGTGTGAGGTTTCCAGGAAGAGTTGGGTTGAGAACTATGATAAGATAGTGCGGTGGGAGAGTGGAAGGAGGGGAAACCAGTGAACTCCATTGAGCAATGAGTGTCCTTCATGAGATCTCGATCTCCTCAGCTCTTTCTGGAGTTTTCTGTGGGAGTCCCAAGGAAATACTAATCTACTTGCTTAAGAAAATTAATATGGAGGAGGAAACACTCATAAGACACTAAGAATGAAAATATTGGACAATTGCTGGCTACATACTAAAGTCAAGACAAAGAACATCACAGAAGAGAGAACTCAGGTTCATAGTGGTCTATGTGTTGGGGAAGAGTTTCCTGGAGGAGGACATCCAGGAAGAGAAACTGGGACTACAGATCTCTGAGGGTCTCCAGTGCCAGGTTGGGGACCTTTTCTATGGTTATAGGTTGCTCTGTAGGCAGCAAAGAGTTATTGAAGAGTATTGAGAGCTGGGGAGGCATATGATTAGATATGGATTTTAGAAAAAGCACTCTCATCCATAATATAAAGATGAGGGTCAAGAAGAATCAGCTTTGCCAAAGCATCAGTGAAAGATCGTGGAGGACTCAATCACATCCTCCAGTTGAGATACCTGGCTCCCAGCAGCTGGTTGACCATTGCAAACAGTTCCTTTTCCTTGGCACCTGGTCAAATGAAGGTTTCTTGGGGGTTGCAATTCACTCATTCATTTAACACATATTCATTGTTCTGAAACAAGTCTAGGCACTGGGGATAGATCTGTGATTCAAACAGTGAAATCCCCTGCTTCTGTGAGGCTCCCACCATGACAGCCATCTCTATTGCTGTAGACTGCTCCCAGGGAGAGAGGAAAGTGGGTCCAGAGTTGTCTTTCAGGGCAGTACATCTGGGAGGTTCTCTTGGTGATCAGTCAGCTTTTCCCCACTCCAACTCTCTCCCACAGCCCCCTTGGCCAATAAGCCATGTACTTCTTCCATTTTATCTCATTTAGTCCTGATCCCCTGCAGAGCCTAATGAGGTGAATGGTGGTGCCCATTATGCAATGATAATGTGTGGGCAAGTACTCCTGGGATGCCCCTGGCAATAGCTTCCCTTACAGAGTGCTGAGGTAGGGGGCATGTGTGGGGGCATGCTGCCATGCATCAGGCAGGGGGTTTGTGGGCAGGCCGTGTCTCGGGCCAGAGAGTCTGCCTCACTGCCCAGGTTGGTCCATGGGTAAGGGAGAGGGTCACACACCTCATCAAAATCAGCACTGGTATTCACAGAATGCTGATCAGATGCAGACTCAGGATCTAAGATGATACTGTGATACAGAAAACACACAAAATAACCAGGCAGCCTTTGTAATTACAATAACTTCCGTTCCCTTCCAGCAGTCATTTGGAGTTAATGGTTTCTTAATTCAGTGCTCATTTGGTGACTTTAATTTCCAATTAATTTTGCTGATTTTCCTTTGAGGTGATCATGGTGTGATAGAAATTCCTGCACGGTAAAGTCCCCACCAGAGGGACCTGGGTGGGGGCAGCTGAGGTCAAACTATCACCAGAAGGCTGGACCCTGCCTGAGTGCCAGGGGTCAGAGCCTCCCGAGTCAAGGGAATCCTTAGGGGGCTGAGGTGGTTGAGGAGAGCTGATAAAGTGGTGCAGGCGGTGATGATGCCCTTAAATTTCTCTGGCTCCTGATGAAAGTTTGGATTTATTGCTGAAGACGGGGTAGCAGAGGAAGCCCAGCCCTGCTGGAAGTGCAAGGGAAGGGTCAGGACCAAAGACAATGTCCCTCCTTCTGTCAAGCAGAGGGGGAGTTTTGAGGTCTTAGTGCTCTGAGCCAGCACCACTGGTGCCTGCCCAGAGCCCCTGTGCTGGGCCAACCCCTCATTGCCCAGCTGCTGCAAGTGTCAGCTGCTAATGGCTCATAGCTCCCTATTCTCTAGAATTGCTTTTGGCAAAAGGAATTCAGATCTGCTGGGAGTTTCCATTCTCCCTGCTGCTTGGGCATCCTCTAGACAAGGCCTGAGTGGTGTAAGCTAAAGGCTGCCCTGCTGCACCTGTCCCTATCCCTGCCCCTTGCTGCAGGGTAAGGCTACCTCTGTGGCGTGGTTAATGTTCCAGAGTGTGCAACCAGACCCCAACTGAGACCACATCCTTATTTAAGTCCTTCCTCTATTCTGTCCTCCTCCCTCCCTCCCTCCCTTTCTCCTTTGAAAATATCCCAACAAATCCCATGCACCTGAAACTCTGTCTTGGCTGAGTTTCTAGGGAATCTAAATCCCAATGGTATTTTATTTCATTAAATTCTTGTCTAGCTGTAATAGTGTGTAAATACTGTTCTATGTCCTTTATAAAAAAAAGTTTTTTATCTTCACAGCAACCCTGTGAGGTAGGCATTGTTAGCATCCCTACTTTGAGATAAGAAAACTGAGACACAGAGGGGTTGAGAGATTTGCCCAAGGTCAACATAGGAAGTAAGTGCAGAACAGGGACATGAACTCAGTCAGTCTGGTTGCAGACTCTGTGTCTTTAACCATCATACTGCCCAAGCTGTAATCACTAACCTCAGCAACTGCCCTGGAGGCATGGGTGACTAAAAGGATGAGGGGTAGCTTCCCCCAGGTCTCTGTCAGGGGGGTTGGGGAAAAGGAGGATGGAAACCTTACAGCTCTGGCCCCGTGGTGTCTGAGTGCTCTTTTAGGCAAACTCTCCCCAATCCCTCCTGCATGGTACCAAGACTGATAACATGACTCAGAGGAGCCAGTGTTAGTGTGAAAGTCAGACCACCCAGACTCTAGAACCACCTGCAAGACATGGGACCATAATACTCCCCCAGCAGGGTTCTGTTTCTCCATTTCCACTACATGGTGGGAGTTGATTAAAAAGTCACGAAGAGACTTGGCTCTAACTTTCTGGCTGTAGAAAGTGGAAACCTGGTGCTTCTCGGGGGATCATCCATCAGCAGGTGAGACCAGATGTCTGTCCATGGAAAGCAGAGAAGTTACATTCCATCAGTGGCTTTGCTCTCAAGGGATTGGGGCAGGGGGCCATGGGGCCACAGAGGCATTTAGATCTCAGTGACTACTCATTGCTCATTCATGGAACATTCACCTGTCAATAAACATTTGTCAGGGGCTTTCATTATGCCAGGGACTCTGCCCATGTAAATCATGTCTCCCCAGCTTAGAGGCACAATGGGGGCAACTTCATACTAATTGTCTTCAATTCACTGGCCCTTTCTCTATGTAAGCACCTGCCCCCTCACAACACACAGGGATATTTGGAGTTTCCATGGGGTGTCCCCATGGTACTGGGGACTAATCCCTGCTGTCAAGTGGGGACATGCCATGTCCTTGCTCTCCTACCAGAGACCCTCTCAACGACGCCCACTGCTGGCTTCATCACCAACGCCTTTAATGAGAAGGCCACAGCTGGCTGTGCTCCCAAAGATGCCAGTCCACAGGCACCAGGAAGCCTGATGGTCTTCCCGACGCTCCTCAGAAGAAAAAGAGAGATGCCCTCAGTCCTCTGAGGCAGGCCTGGGGCCAGTGAAGGGGGTGAAAGAGGGTGAACAGGGGTGTTTAAATATTTGTCCTTTCCTTTTCCCCTGCCTCCCAAGCTCCATCCTGCTTCCTTCTTCTTAACAAGACCCTATCAAGGGTAGCCTCCTTCCCACAGGCCAGGGAAGTAGACAGGGGCAGGGCAAGGTTCCATCTGCCACCTTGCCCTTGTGAGTCCCAATCCCCTTCACTTCCCCAAAACTTGCCTTCACTAATGTCTGCAGCAACAGTTGCTGCTGGACCAAAGCCTCTGCTGGGAAGCCCAGGGCAAGGCCTGCAGAAGGTGGCAGAGCTGTCACAGCGGTCATGGTAACAGATCCCAAATCCCCAGCTCACAGGAGCCGCAAAGTCCAACCGACCAAGGCAGTATTTTTTACCTTTTTAATGCTGAGAGTAAATAGATCTCTTTGTGGAGAAGGAAACCAACTTTACTCTGGAGCCAGAGTGGCAAGGTGGCATGTTGTGCAACCTTAGGGCCCAGCTGTGTGGCTGTCAGAGGCGGCCCTGGAAGATGCCTCCTTGCTATGCTTCCAGCTTCTTTTCTCGCCCTCTTCATCCCACACCAACACAGCTCTGATTATGCCCCTCTCCTGTTCAAAATTCATCAAAGATTTGGCCTGGCTGGGTGCCCCATTGGTTGAAGCATTGTCCCATACACCAAAAGTTGCAGGTTTAATTCCTGGTCAGGACACATACCTGGGTTCTGGGTTTGATCCCTGGTCAGCGCATGTGCAGGAAGGCAACCAATTGATATCTCTCTCTCTCTCTCTCTCTCTCTCTCTCTCTCTCTCCCCCCCACCCTTCCTCTTTTCCCTCTCTCTCTAAAATCAATAAGCAGGTCCTCTGGTGAGGATTTTTTACAAAACATCAAAGATTGTATAATACCAAATGGATGAGCTGCTACACTGTGGCTCTAAACCACCTTTACTCAAACGGCAGATTCCAGTCAAACTTAAACTTGCCCCTTGCCACCAAGCCTCATAGCTTTTGCACATGACATGCCCTCTGCATGGAGTGCTCCACCGTCCCTCATCCCACTGTTCCCCTAGGAGCCTGTGACGCAAGGAGAACCGAACCAGCAGGCCTGATAATGAAATCTTGTCCTTTCAGGGTAACTCAGTGTCTTCCAGTAGAAAGTATATACTGTCCATTTATTACTTTGTCAATTCAGGACCTAAACCCTGCTCCCTTGGCCTCTGTCTCCCTAGATCCTGCTAAACACAGCAGAATTATCAAATAGAGTTGGAAGGGACCTGAGAACTCCCAGTCCTCCCACACCGCCCTAGATCAGTGATTCTCATATTTAGGGCCCATCAAATCCCCTGGAGGGTTTGTTAAAACTCAGGTTCCTGGGTCCCACCCTCAGAGTTTCTGATTCAGGAGGTCTGGAGTGGAGTCCAAGTATTTTCATTTCTAACAAGCTACCAGGGGATGCTAATCCTGCTGGTCTAAGGACCACACTTTTGGGAACCGCTGACCTAGATATTGATTCAGAAGGTAGCCTCGTATCTCCGTTTCCCCTGAAGGACCCAGCACCAACACGCCCACTTTCTCGGCCTGGCACCCACTGCCGGCTGCCCTGACTAAGTGGAAGGCGGAGCTTCCAGCCACCCACCATTCAGAGCCCTGGGGAGGGTCTTGGCTATTGGTGTCGCAGTGAGGTCACCGACAAGAACATGAAATTCTCTGTAGGGAAAATAATCACAGTGATCCATAAGGTGGCATAATGTAACAATATCAGTAGTGGCAATAATAATAGTAATAACATGATTATAATATAATGTCATCTGCCCTAACATGCTAAATCCAGATTGATCTGAGCAATATAAAAGAATTACTGACATACACAAATGCTCACAAAGCCTAGCTTAGATTTATTTGGGACCATTTAGAAATACGGCAATGGTAATGATGGCTGTAATAACAAACTGCATTTATACACAGCTTTGGAGATTCCAAAGGACCTCTACCAGTTTTACTTTAGCATTGACCCCGGGAAGTAGACAGCAGCAAGTTTCTTTGGTTTATAAACAAGGCTCACATCCAGCAAATGTGGGTGGAGGACATGTTGTGAGCAGGTCAGGTACTGAACAGGGGCTGGGATCAGGGGATCGGGTTGCAGATGAAATACAAGACACCCAATTACATTTGAACTTCAGATAAACAGAAAATCATTTCGTAGTGTTAACTGTGCCCCAAATATTGCATGGAGCATACACTAAAATACAATAATATTTGTTGTTAATCAAATTTAACCAGGAGTTCTGTATTTTATTTGCTAAAACTGGCAACCTGACTAGGGGAAGAAGGAGGGAATAAAAAGAATAAGAAATATTTCTTGCCCTCAGAACAAGCTCACAGCCTGGCAGGAGATGGCCCTGGTCCATGGCACAGCACTTCCCAAACTTGAATATGCTCACGAATCAACTGGGGATGTTGTTAAATTGCAGGAGCTCTGGGGTGGGGCCCAAGATTCCACATTTCCAACTATTTCTGGGTGGATGCTGCTGCCAATGGTCCCTGACACACTCTGAGTAGAGAAGGTGCAGAGGGAAGCTCAGAGGCTGTGTGAGCTAGAGGAGGTACCTGGTCCCCTTTATGGGTCTTCTTGTAGGAGGTGGTATCTGGAGGGTCTTTGCTGATAAGACTTGGGGGAGAAAAGTAGAGAAGGCATGCTGGGTGGAGGAACACCATTTGTGGAGTCCCAGCAGCAGGAGAAAAATTGCAAGTTAGGGAAGGGCAGTGAGGAATATGGACGGAGGACAGTATTTGGGCAGGTGGTGCTGGGTTCTGGGAATCCAGAGGTTAATCAGATGAGAACATTGCCATCTCAGACCCCCCACCTCATGGGAGAGATAGAGCTACAGACAGACCAGTACAATCCTGTGTTGTGCTGTTGAGTTCGAGGTAGGCACTGGAGTGGTGGGAGCCCAAGACTTATTGGATGAATTTAATATGACCTTCATGTAGGGCCAAAGGCCAGGCCCAGAGAGGTCCAGCTGACACAGTGGCCCAGAGCCTGGCTCTCACTCATTCGCATCATCTCTACATCCTGGCCAGAACATCAGTGACAGAGAAACCCAGTTATGTCAGTTGCCTTGGACTCACGTGATCAGATTCTGGAGTCTGTAGTAGTTATGTGGCCTTGGGGGCACTTTGAAGCTACCAGTGCTAGGGTGGTATCCCTCAAGCGGCCTGTTCTAGTGTTCTTCAGGTTCATCACGTTCTTCACAGTACCCCAAACCGAGTGTGAGTGCTCCTCTGTGTCCACTCTCTCCTTTTCCTTTGCTAATCGAGTGCTTGTGTTTTAGCTGAGGACATGCATCTCAGAACCAAGTTTATACTTCCCAGACACCCTAGATACGATCTTATAACAGGGTGTGGTGGACATAACCTGAGAATCAGTCTGGGTGTGTACAGGAAACAAGGTCTACGGTATTATTTCTAAGCAAGGTGAGACTTGATAATAAGGAAGGCACTTACAAAGTCCAAATGGCAGGGTTGGGAGCAGGGAGGTGGTGGGATGCTGCTAGGATTTGCAGTCATGGCAGCTACAAACCAGAGGTCAGAAAGCTCCAGAAAACCACTCCAGTGTCACAGCCGCCCACAGACACAAGGTAACCAGATAGCATACTGGAGATCTAGCCACTGGTAGGAACTCCCATAGGCCAGAGGCTACAGGCCAGTTGTGTCACTGCCTCAGGAAGAATGGCCTCTGCCTGCTCTCTGCCTTCCCAATCGCATATGCATGAAGCTCATTGGCTGGAACTAGTCACACCCAGAATCCTAGTGGCAAACGAGTCTGAGCAGTTCTGTACCGAGGCTTCCGGGCTCTGTGATAAAGTGAAAGCACAGAAGGGCAGGGACAGGCCAAATGCCACTGCTCAGTACTCATTCCCACCCTTCCTGCCGGCCGGGACAAGGACACAAAGGTGAAGGTAACTTTGTGGGGTGGCAGTGAATCACATTAGAGGTCTTTAAAATGCCACAGGAGCTGGGACCTTTGCATGGGTGAGAAGTAAACTTCTGTCTTGTTTAAGTCACTGTTTCAGCAGCTGAGCCTGTTCCAACACAGCACCAAGAAGTGTAAAATGAGGCCTCAGAGGTAATCACTTCAAAAACCTGTAGTGTTGACGGTACTGCAGTGTCAACTCAACCTGGCCATCAGGACTGCAGCAATAAATACTCCACCGAGAGACACAGCAGTATTCAAGGCTGTGGCTGGTGCCAAATGTGGGCCATTAATTCTATGCTAAGGGAAACTGGAGTGTGCTCAGAGGGTCCAGGGGTGTTGGAGAAGACTTCTTATAGGAGGTGGAGCTGGGGATGGAGAGGAAGAGAATGGCTTTCTGGTGGAAACAATTTTCTTTCCCTTCCCCAGGGCCTCACTGACCAGAGAGCCGCCCTGCCAGCTCCTAGGCAGGAGAGCGTGGTGCCCACAGTTAACCAGGGGAGCTGACCTTCTGCCTGGAGCAAGATGGAGACCAGAGGGTGGCCTAAGAGGTATGAAGGGAAAGGGGCTGGGCATTGCTCCACAGGGAGGGACCTGTGTCTCTGCGACATTAATTTCAAGTCCCTGAAAACAAGGATGGGGATGGACACACTCAGGAAATGGCCTCAAGTCATGAAGTAGAGCCTGGTCTGGCTCTCCCCACCTCTGCCCTGTAGCTCCACAGGAAGGCCTTCAAACAGGGCTGTCCCTGGTAGGCAAGGAGCCTGGGACTCAGGGACAGTCAGTGAGCCTGCATGTCCAGCACTGGGGTTGGGCCACACCCGCCTAGCCATTCTCTCTTCACCCGTCTTTATAAAAAGTGCATGTTTAGGATGTGGGGACTAGGCCCCAACTGGACAGGGTCAGGGCTTATTTAGGGACCAGATCAGGATTTTCCAGGGTGAAGGAAGAGTCCACGGCCAGGATTAGAAATTAGACTCAGTGAGGGACCAGTCTGTGCTGGGGTAAGACTCAGCCTGGGCCAGGCTCACAGCCTAGACTGTGACAAGGGTCACAGCTCAATCTAGGTCCAGTGGCAGGGCTCAGTCTGGGACTGGTGTCAGGTTCCGGTTTTAGTGGGAAAAGATTGTTAACCCCTGGGTATGATGCCTGTGTGTGAGCTCAGTGCCATTAGTTCCTTGGATAAGAAACCATAATGTCAGGTGGTCAGTGTGTGTGATTTGTACATTTATTTCTCACTTAGCCTTCAAATCCATTTTACTCCAGGTGTCTTCTCTATTCTTCCTCCAAACTTAGGTTTAGATCCTTATCCCCTCTGGTAGAAGAGGGTGTGCAGGCAAAGAGGGTTAAAAGAAGCTACCTCTATTCTTACAGCAAGTTCAGAAAGAGACAGAGCCAGGCAAGAGGCCAGGTGAGCAGGTGACCAGCCCAGGGCATCCTAGTGGACTCTCAGCTTCCTGCAGCGCTTTGGAGAGAAGCCCCAGCTCACCCTGAAGCCCATGGACAGGCAGGCGGCCAGCTGGAGGAGTTGGCAGCAGGGACATCCTGGATCAGAGCCTTGGGCTGCAGCCAAGGCAGTTCAGTTGGGGCAGAGGGTGAGACTGAGGTTTATTCAGCCTGCTCTGCAGCAATCCCCAGGGCAGGTGCCAGCAATTTTCCAGCCCTGAGTGTTGGAGCCAAACACCACCAAGTAGCCAAGAAGGGCAGGAACCCCCCATCCGGGTCCTCATGGGCATGCTTAACCACTGAAGGAAATACAAAGTGACTGTAAGTGACAAAATAAAAAATGTAATTAAGTCAGATGGAACCAACTGGCAGGAATGATAAAAGCTGATCTCCAGGCTCTGAGATTTAAAGTAAGGCCACAGAATGACCCCATCTCAGCTGCACAGCGGGCAAAGAGAAGGCAAGGGAATGAGCTCAAGGACAAGAGCCAACCTCTGTGGAGGACAGTGAGCAAACTGGGCCTCACCTGCACCCATAGAAATTGGGGTCAGGTAAAAGATGAACTTCCTGAAGGTGAGGGGCTTAAACATTGGCATAGGTGTGACATCATCTCCTTTTTCCAACGACACATATATCCCTCCTGGACAGGTTTGGACACAGGGACAAGGGGACCTTTCCAAGGTCTGTGGGAATAAGAATGGTTCCGTTGTCAAATAAGAAGTCTGTGCAGGTGGAGGCAGATGACACTTGGGAAGAGGGGAAAAGGAGGAAGGCTCAGGGTACAGCAAGTCCCAGAGGCCTTCCTGCAAACAGAGCTGGAAAAGAGTCAGCCAGGCCCCATGGAGGCAGACATCACAATGCTTGAACCTGACAATGTGAGGAGGTCTTGAGTGACCCCTTTTTCTCCTTCTGAGCTTTCTTCCTCCGGGTCAGACCAGGAGCAGAGCCAGCACTGCGGCCACCCCCCAAGCCCACAGAGGAAACAGCAGGTTGCCTAGCCCTGCGCTCTTTGAGGCTCTGAGGGACAGAGCCTGTCTAGGCCCTTATGGCAGGTGGATTCCTGAGATCTGTGGAGAGATTCCTGCAAGAATTGGGGAGCTCGGCACCAACATCTGGAGAATGCTTGCTTTGCCAGCTACTCCTGAGAGAGACGGCCTAGCTTTGCTGTGAGAGACTGAACTGGCAGCTCCACTGGCCCCCATTCTAGCAACATCCTGTGCCAGTGCTCTGTGCCGGACAGTGGGGCATGCAGAGAAGGTGGCCTCTGTATGCTTGGTGAGCTCCCAGGTGGGTGAGAAAGAAGAGACTCATACTCCAACTCAGGGTAATCATTCAGGGTTCATTTATTGAGCATCCACCGTCTGCTAGACACAGGCAGGGTAGGAGCCAACTGTGGAAGTTAAAAAGTTTATGGTTTTGGTTTTTGGCCCTGACCGATGTGGCTCAGTGGGTTGGGCATTGTCCTGCCAACTGAAAGTTTGCTGGTTTGATTCCCGGTTGGGGCATACACCTGGTTTGCAGGCCAGGTCCCTGGTTGGGGGCATGCCCTCTCTTTCTCCCCACTCTTCCTCTCTCTCTAAAAAATAAATGAAATATTTAAAATAAAAAGTAAAGTTTATAGTTTGTCTGGAATTGAAAGAGAAGCAATTAGATAGAAGCGAAATACCCAGGTAACTCAAGGTGACAGGTGGTTCACATATTAAGTATATAGGAGCTAGGGGAAGAGAGAAATTCGGTATACACCGGAGTAATCAGTGCAGGCTTCTTGGATGAGGCAGAGCTGGAACCTAGCCTTTGAGGAATGAGAAAGAATGGCTTAGAAGATTAGAGGAGGGGGATGCCTCCCAGGTGGACTCAGCATATATAAATGGGTAGATATGGAAAAGAGTGTTCAGAAAGAGATTTTTCTGAACTTCAGCTCAGAGCTAAAGTTATTGGTACAGGAAATAGACCCTTGGGTGATCCCAGCAGGTCCAAGACCACTCTGGGATTGTTTCTCTGTGAGCGGAACCTGGGCCCAAAAAGGAATTCATTTCCCCATGTAGACAGATTCATCTCCAGGAGGCCAGTCAAGATCCTAATGGCCAAGGACTCAGGCACCTGTAGCCCTCAGTCTTGGGTTTGTAGAGCATATTACCCAAGCCCTGATCCCCTAAGCCATAGAAAATGAAACCAAATTGGAATAAGTGATACCCCTCTGCTGTGCTGATGGTGAAAACTTGGTCACTCCGTGCCTCCTGGTGGCCAAGAGGTGGAGAGATGCAAGTGGTAGGAGAGGAGGCCAGTGTGTGTGCACTCTCCCTCCACCAGGAAACAGGCCATGAGCTCCTTTGGCTCCAAGGCCGGCCCTGCAGTCCTCTGCTGCCATGGAAGATATAATGGAGACATGTTGGTCCTGCCATCTCTGGACTATCTTTCACTATAGGACATATCCTTGTTACAGATACTGAGCATAACACAAGTGGGCACCATCCAAGAAACTGAAAGTGCAGGTAGAGCGTTTCATCATTTCAAGCACATCATCTGTCCATCCATCTGTCCCAGGCCCCCCATTTATTCCTGCAGCCAGAACACTGAAGTGTCAGATTAGGATTTATTGGGGGTGTTAAATCACAACGGATGCCACTCTTTCATTTCAGGGACAGTCTTCCTGAAACACCTCTGTCTCCCTGACATGCCATTCCTAATGACCTAAGACATGTGTCTGCCCACTTGCAGGCCTTTGCTGGGGAGTGTTTTCTTTGTTATCTTCTCCAATCCCATGGGTTAGCTCTCACCTCGGGGCAGCCCCTGCCTCTGACCTGGGAAAGCAGATGACCAGAGTATAACCTGTATGGTGAGGAGATAAGGCCCCTTTCCTGATTTGCCTGCTGGACCCTCTGGGGATGTGAGCATTACAGGGGAGCCCTCATCTCTCACCCTTAATGGCTCTACAGGAACAACCGCAATTCTAGATCCCAGCTGTGTAGCCTTGTAGAAGTCATTCTTCACTCTTGGGACTGTCACTTTCTCCACCAAATGACAGGATTAGAACTGGATGAGTCCTAATGCTTCTTCCCACTCTGAAACTGGGGAAGCACAGATCCTGGATGCCTTGGGTCCAGGCAAAGCCTGGTCTAGGGTGGGCATTCCAGAGTTCCAGAGGGAAGCCAGAGCCAAAGGCTGAGGCTGGGTCTGTGAGGATGACACGTAGTCACCCTCGCATTGGGTGGCTCCCATCTGGAGCTGTTCTTTTGGGGGCGGTGCTTCACTGCTGCCTCCCACCCCCTCTTTTCCTCTACTTTCTTTCTCTCTCCCTTTCCTTCTTATCTGATTAATGCCTGCCTTGAAATTTGCTCTCCTGCTTCCCACAAAGTATTTCAAACCACATTTTGACAAACCAGAAAGGATCCCAGTGTTGTCCCAAACCCAACATCAGGACCTGAAGCCTCAGTTCTCCAACTCTAATTGGTCTTATTGATGTTTAATGTTATCAGAGGCTGTCTCATTAACAGACCCTCTTTGAATAAATGACGGAGAAACATTCCTGACCCTGGACCTTGAACATCAGATGTTCTTAGATGCTGGGAAGCATTTTATTCTAATTTCCCCAGTTCACTTTCCACCCTCTGAGGGTACAGCTAGTTCTGTCGAAAGCAATGTGCTCCAGGGGCCCTTTCAAAAGATGAGCATTCACACAGAGGGACCTCTGTGGCTCCAAACACCTGTCTTAGTAAAAGAGGTAACATGGTTCTGACACAGCAGTGTCTTTTGATCAGAGATATATATGTTTTTAAGTTTATTTGAATCTGAAATATCTTGACATGGTTCCAAATGAAAAACTATTAAAGGTATATAGTGAAAGGTTTTCTTTCATTCTCATCTAAGATGCAAACAGTTTCTACCACTCCCCCACTCCAAACTGCTATTAATTTCTTATGAAGTCTTCCAGAGTATCTTTACATCTATTATAAGCAAAGCCAAATATGTATTCTCATTTCCCCCTATTTTTTACAAAAGCTAGTATCATATACCTGCCATCTTGCTCTTTGCTTTTTCGCCTCATGAAATATCTTGGAGATAATTTTATTTCTTAATAAACTCACTCATTTGTCTTCACAGCTGCATAGTATTCCATTGCAGTCTTTATTTATTATTCCAAATCCTCCTACACCCAAACACATTTTGAAGTGGTTTATAGGGAAGCATACCTTCAGCAGAGGATGCTTGAGATAAAAGATCAAGTTGACTCGTAGCAGTGAGTCTCAGTTTGCATAAGAATTGACTTGGGATGCATAAAGACCACCTTCCCTATCAGGATTCTGACCCCATAGGTCTCAGATTAGACCAGTAAACTGCACTTTAGGAAGTTGTCTCTGGTCCATACATCTATAGCCCTCTCTTTGAGAAGCTCTGGTGAATGAGAAAGGAAACAAGAACCCCATTCTACACTAAAAGCATGGAGGTTGTTGAAATTAATCATTAAATTTAGCTCCAAGATTCCTGGCAGCTCAAGACCAAAGTGGAACCAAAAGAATATAGTGTTCTCCCTGACAAAACAAAGGGCCAGATTTCAGGAGACATAAACATGTCCCTGGTGTTAAATTCTAAGTGGAATTTATCATGGGAGCCATTACTTAAGGTACATTGAGTTGCACAACCAGCAGCATCTCCCAAACAGCCAAAGAAAATGCAGCCATGCTTTTCACAGTTCCTCTGCAGAAGTCATGGCTCAGCACCAAGTCCAGCCTTGGGCAGTGTTCCTGCAGTCAACATAGGCCAGAGACGTGGGCCATCTGAGAGTGAATGTCCAGAAAATCTGAGTGCCAGAAAGGGCTCAATATGACTGAGAAGAGAGAGCAGGAGACATACCCTGCTCCTGGGGCTTCTGAACCCAAGGGCAGGCAGAGTCTCTGCCCCTAACTATATCCAGTATAAAGAAACAGGCCTCTCACCTTACCCTAAGAAGCTCCTGGAGAAATGTGGCAAGAGGGAGGGGAAGATGAGCAGTTGTTCCCCTCTTTTCTTACCTACAGCATTGGCATTTCTGGAGTCTTCAGCAATTAGTGTCATTTTCTCATTAAGCATACAACTCAGGGATTGGAACATGATGAAGACTCAATAAATATCGGCACTGATGACATTGATGGAGGGGGAAGGGCAATAACCAGTGTGTTCCCTGTCATGCTGTCCCTAGCATATGCAACCAAGCATATAATATCCCAGAGCAGTGGTTCTTAATTTTCGCTGTGCATCAGAATCACCTAAAGTGATTGTTGGATCATAGATTACTGGGTGCCACCCCAAGTTTCTGATTCAGTAATTCTAAGGGTGGGAACTTTGCATTTAAGACTGCATTTCTAAAGAGCTCCACGGTGGTGCTGATGCTGTTGGTCCAGGAACCACTCTTTGAGTGGCAAGGCCCCAAGATATGACAGAGAAAAAAATCTCAATCCCTGAATGACTATATGGAGCAGAGTCTCTGTATATCTGGGCTGTTCATCTTGGTTTGGTATATCAGGCTGCTTTTTTAAAGCCACTGAGTTTTTGCTGGGTATCTATGTTTCAAAGCCCAGCTCTACACTAATACAGTTGTCATCTAGTTCCCCCTTCTTAAACATAGAAGGAAACCCTGGGGCCCAAGAGGGGAAGGACCTATCTAAGGCCATACAACAGTCAGGAGGTAAACCATAGTGACAACCCAGGTCTACAGCTCCCAATGGCAGCTTGAGCCCCACTGGTAGAAGCTACACTCTTTTTTACTTGGTGTAGTAAGCAGAATAATCCCCCCAGGCCCCTAAAGATGTCCACATCCTAATCCCCAGAAGTTGTGAATATGTTAGGTTATATGGCAAAGGGGAATTAAAGTTGCAGATGTAATTAAGATTGCTAATCAGCTGACCATAAAACAGTGAGATAATGTGGATTATCCAGGTTGGCTCAATGTAATCACAATGGTCCTTAAAAGTGGAAGCGGGTGGCAGATGAGTCATGTTAGAGTGACAGATTAGAAAAACTCAACCAGTGTTGCTGTTGTGAACCCTGAGAAAGAAGATACCTACTGGAATTAGGCTCACTGGGCTCCTGGTAGCTAACTGGAATCAAACAAACATACAAACAAAGCCTAGCAGACATTTCTACACAGAGCCTCTCACACAAACTGCACTTCAAGGAGAAGCCTGCACTGAACTACTTGCCTCTGTGCTGAACTGCCTGCCTGCACTGTGATTCTACCATCTGAGTCAGACCTTATATAGGAGTTCCTAGAGTCCTATTTTGACTAAGAAGAGCTGGTCTTTCCCCATCCAATCACAGCTGACAACTCTGACCAGCCAGAGCCGTTCTATTCTGACCAATCAGGATAGTGCGTTATGGACCAATCAAACTGTGAGGATGTGGAGTCCTCATTTGCATGAGGACAGACCAATCAGGGACCAGGAGTAGGAACCTCTGTCTATATAAGCCAGCTCACCGGTGGCTCTACAAACACACTTTTCTTTTCCACCAAGACTGAAGACTGTGTTTCCTCTGCTGAGCTGCCTTACTGAAACAGAGCAGAGCAGACCAGTGCAGGCCAGAGCAGATGCACAAGGCAGAGAGGAGCAGATCAGCACAGTGCAAAGTCCACAAATGCAGAAAAGACCTATCTAGCCAGAGAAGGTCCTGACGGCAGGGCTCAGTCACAGCCATGCTGTTTTCACATTGGTGCTGTATCATAGTTGAACTGTTTTGCACTGAATAAAGTTTCCTTCTTCATCACACCCCAAACTGGGGATTCCTATTGGCATTGAATTAGCACTGAAGACCAGAGGTTGACACTGGCTTTGGAGATGGGAAAAGGGGCCATGAGCCAAGGAGTGCAGGTGGCCTCTAGAAGCTGAGAAGGGCATGGGAACTAATTCTCCTTAGAGCCTCCAGAAAGAACACAGTCTGCAAACACCATGATTTTAGCCCAGTAAAACCAGCGACAGACTTACCTCCAGAACTGTGAAAAAATAAATGTGTTATTTTAAGCCACCAAATTTGTGGTAATTTATTATGGAGATTGGAAACTAATGTGTTTGTGAAGCTATTCTGGCCTCCTGAGCCTGAAGCTCATTGGGAGTGGGACTTTGCCTCCTCTTCCTCCCCCATAGCACCCAGCTCAGGGCTGGGTCCCAAGGGAGAAAGGAGAAGGACAACGACATAAAGCAAAGCAGACAGGGCAGTATGGCAGAGGAGGCCATGGCAGTGTTTGCTGGCAGACTATGGAAGGCTAATGGGGACAGGAACCCTAAGATGAGTGCAGGAGCAAAAATTAGGAGCCCTGGGATTAGACAGCCTTGCCACAGGCTCCCTGGATGACATGAGGCAAGTCCCTTTAGCACCACCTGCCGAAGGTTAGTTTCTTCATCTTTAAAATGGAACCATCAATCCATCCTTGTTCAACCAAGTGGAATGATTTATGGGAAGGGCCTTAAATGTGTCAGGAATTATTTTCAACCTTGAAGTTAGGAACAGGCAGAGGAAGTAGAGCCTGGGTGTCCAGGGGCATATCTCCTGCAGTTGGCTGCCACCCCTAAGGGCCAGCTCTCTGTGAAGAGGTTCACTTGTGACTTTCTTGCAGAAAAGAAACTGAAACTCTGCAGACCTGGTCTTCTCAAGGTGAGGTGTGGACAAGCCCCTGAGACTCAGTGCCACAAACAGCTCCAGGGTACCTGGGATAGCAAAGGGGGTTTATAAAGGCAAGAGAGGGATAAGGAGTTGAGAGCCACATTTTGGGGGTTGGCAATGATCAGCTCGCCTTCATTCCTCTCCTTCATGGCTGAGTATGTGCAAGTTGAGCCCACTTGCTGGTGCCTCCAGCATGAATTTTCAGCTGATCTTCTGACAAGTGACTTGAACAATTAATATAATCTCAACTGATATAAATTTGTGAAGCCAAGGAGTACAGAGGATGCTTTGCACCATATAGTAAGAGATTTTATAAATTGAAGGGGAAATACCCTGTGTGAGGTTCCTCCAGCAGAGGAGAGACCAGACAGAAAATGCAGCTTAGTAGCTCCTTCCCCTCCCAGAGGGGGTGGGCAGACACCAGTCCCACAGAGGGAACCCCCAACCATATTCAAGAGACTTTGGAGGATATACAGAGTCTGGGAACTCCAGGCTGCACACACACAGCAAGCAGCACACACACTGCTGCAGCACCAACTGGGAGAGTCCTAGAGAGAAATTCTGTTTCCTAAAACTGTGAGAGGCACCAGCAGGCCATGGCCAACCCTGACTGAGAGAGACTTTTTGCTTTCGGGGAAGGTGGAGTACACAGAGACCTGGGCAGTGACTCGACACTGCTGTGTGGGTACCACATAGAGACTTTTTAAAAGAGGAGCAGGAACATGGCCAGGCAGGGACCCTGCACACACATGCAGCTGCCCTGCCAGCAAAGAAACTAGATTCAAAGTGCAGTTCATACCCACAGAATCCAGCTGGTAAGGAATATTATAAAGCTGCATGGTGAAGGGATTAGGGGGCCCCACCCAGCAGGGCTGGCAAGTGAGGGCTGCATGCAAAATGGAAAGTTCGGGTCTGAGCTCCTGTGAGAGCAGTGGGCTGGGAGCTAGATGAGCAATAGCTGAGTGCCTGAGATTCTTTGCAGCCAGGCAAGTCCCTTCACACCATGGAGTACAAAGCTCTGGGAAGAGGAAGGCATGCCCAACCCCCACCGGCAGGATTGCAAACTCTGAATAGTAAAGCCGGATTCAAGAGCTCCCTCCCAGGCACATATCCACAGGGGAAAGAAAGACAATTTCCAAAAAGCCCTTTATGAACTTTAATCAGACACTATGTATCAGACTCTATGCTGGCTCCTCCTTGGGCTCTATTCCACTGAAAACAGCAGAGCAGAGAGATTAGAAATTGGTGCAGCAAGGGTTATTTAAGGCCCTGCCCAGGCTCAGCTCTTATACAGAGTTGCCATCAGTGCCAAGAAGGAAAGACTTGACCCTTTTACACAGATTGGTCCCTCACATGAAATGGACAGCTAATTCATCTGAAACTATACATTATTGGAAATAATCTGGGATAGACCAAGACATGGCACGGGGGCAGGGAAACACATCCACCATCTTCCATGAAGACAAAACAGCACCTCTCAGGGGAGGACGAGGGATTTCACCCTTCTGATCACAGCAGAGGCCTCCTCTAGAGGCAGGTGGAGGTGGTACGTGTGGTGCTGTTGGATGTTAGATGAACCATCCCTGGGCCTTATGCTGATAAAAAGCCATCAGGGCAGAAGAGCAAGGACCAGCCAAGCCTGAAGAAGACAGCTACAGACCGTGGATCTCTTGAAGCCTTGAACAGTCTGCCTCAAACTAGACTGGGACACCAGGACACCATCTGACATTACCAGAGAAAGATCCAGAAGGAAAAGAGAGTAGACAAATATTAGACTCTGCTGAGACTAATTCCACCTTGTTCTTTTTCATTATTTGCATTATTTTTTTCTCCTCAATAGCTTTTTAACATTTTTCTTCAATTTTGTTCCTATTTTTCCACTATTTTTATTTTACATCTCATATTTTACTCCTCCCTTCTCCTACTCCATTTTGCCTTCTTTCTTCCCTTTATTTTTGTTTTAAATTTTATTTTTTCCCTTTCCACACCTTGTTTCTATTCCTCACTTTTACGATTTCTCCTCCCTCCATCCTCTCAAAACCATTTTCTTTCTATTAGTCATCTCACATTCTTTTCCCCTTTATTATAATATCCTAATTCTCTTTCCACCTTTATTAATTTTTGCTCATTTGTCATTGATATTGTGGTTGTTGTTGCATTTCTTCAATTTTATTCCTAGATGTTCACTATTTTTTCATTTCAAATCTCATATTTTACTGTTTCCCTGTCCTACTCCATTTCACTTTCCTCCTTCCCTTTCTTTTTTTTAAACTTTGTTTTGTCACTTTCTTAACCTGGTTTCTCATCCTTACATTTATTATTTCTACCCCCTCTACCCTCACAAAATCATTTTTCTTTCCTTTAGACATCTCAGAATCTTTTTTCTTTCTTATAATATTTTTATTACTTGTTCATCTTTATTAATCTTTGCTCATTTTTCATGGATATTGCTGCAGTGGTTGTTTTTCTTCACTTTGGTTCCTACTTTTTCACTTAAAAAATTTAAACCCAATATTATATTCTTCCTTTTTATCACTCATTTCCCCTTATTCCCTCCCTTTCTATTTACATTGTAAATTTCATTCCCTTCCTTTCTTCACCTGGTTTCTATTCCCTACTTTTTAAAAAAGATGTTACTTACTTATTTTAAAGAGAATGGATGGGAGTGAGGAAGAGAGGAAGAGAAACATCAATGTCTGTTTGTCTCTCATCTGCCCCTACTGGGGGCCTGGTCTGCAACCCAGGCATGTGCACTGATTGGGAATTGAACTGGTGACCCTTTGGTTCACAAGCTGGCACTCAATCCACCGAGCCAAGACTATTCCCTACTTTTATTATTTCTCCTCCCTCTACCATCTCAAAATAATTTTTCATTCCACTAGTCACCTATTATTTTTCCTTTCTTATAATATTCGTATTCTCTCCACATTCACTAATCTTTGCCCATTGGTTATTGATATTATGGTTGTGGTTGGGGGATATTTTTGCTTGTGTGGGTTTTATTTGCAGGGTTGTTTTGTTCTGGCAGCACTTGTACAACAGTATATAAGACAGGGTGTGGTCTGTGACTCTTAGTTGGCCAGCTGGAGGGAGGAACCCACCAACAAACAACCAAAACCCAATTAAAACAAGGGAGCCCACATAAACTGCATAAAGGTCATCCCTGGAGCATTGAGCTCTGGAGATCAAGGAGACTGCACCAGTGAGTCCCACAGGTCTGAAACCACAGAGGGTCACCCTATGAAGACAGGGAGTCAAAGCAGATCAATCTAATATGCAGAAACAAACAAAAAGAGTCACCTAAAATGGGAAAATATAGAAACAACCCCTAATTGAAAGGAAAGTAGGCATTCCCAGAAAGAGTACTAAGTGAAATTGAGGCAAGCAATCAATCAGACAAAGAGTTCAAAGAGAATTTCAAGGAACTTTATGGGAGCTATAAGAAACTTGGTGGGAACTACGTCAGCATGAAAAAGGACACAGAATCTATGAACAGGAAACAGGAGCAAATGAAGAATACAATATTTAAAATGAAGAATACACTAGAAGGAATTAAAATCAGGCTAGATGAAACAGAGGATTAAATCAGCAAGTTGGAAGACAAGGTAGGACAAAAACATCCAGTCAGAGCAACAAAATGAAAAAAGACTCAATCAGAATGAAGATAGTTTAATTGGAATTGCAAGACAACATAAAATGTAGCAATATTCAAAAACAGGGGTACCATAAAGAGAAGAAAAGGAAAAAGGAAGAGAAAACCTGTTTGAAAAAATAATGACAGAAAACTTTCTTAATTTGGTAAGGGAAAAAATCATGCAAGTTCAAGAAGCACAAGAGTCCCAATCAAGATGAACCCAAACAGGCCTACTCCAAGACACATCATAATTACAATGGCAAATTTAAAGACAAAGAGAGAATCTTAAAGACAGCAAGAGAGAAACACCTAGTAACATACAAGGGAGCTCTGATAAGGCTAACAGCTGATTTATTGAGAGAAACGCTGCAGCCGGAAGGAATGGCACAAAATACTCCAAGTAATAAAAAGCAAAGACTTGCAACCAAGAGTGCTCTACCCAGGAAGGCTCTCATTTAAAATGGAAAGTGAAATAAGGAAATTCTCAGACTCCCCCCACAAAAAATGGCTAAAAGAGTGTATCCCAGCCCTGGCTTGCATAGCTCAGTGGATTGAGCGTGAGCTGTGAACCAAAGTGTCGCAAGTTCGAGTCCCAGTCAGGGTACATGCCTGGGTTGCAGACCATGACCCCCCAGCAACTGCACAATGATGTTTCTCTCTCTCTCTCTTTCTCCCTCCCTTCCCTCTCTAAAAGTAAATAAATAAATAAAATCTTAAAAAAGAGTATATCCCCACCAAACCAGCATTGCAATAAATGTTAAAAGTACTGTTTTAAGATGAAGAAAGAGAGAGAGAGAGAGAAAGAGAGAGAGAGAGAGAGACAGGTACAAAAAGAAAAATAGCAATGAATAAATATCTATCAACAATAACATTAAATATAAATGGATTAAATGCTCCAGTCAAAAGACATAGGGTAGCTGAAAGAATAATTAAAAAACACACAATGTGCATATATCCTGTCTACAAGAGACTCACCTCAGAACCAAAGGTCTACACACACTGAAAATGCAGGGATGAAAAGAAATATTGCATGCAAATGGAGGTGAAAGGAAAACTAGAGTAGCAACACTTATATCAGACAAAATGGACTTCAAAACAAAGGCAATAACAAGAGACAAAGTCACTACACAATATTAAGGGAGTAGTCCAACAAGAGCATATAACCCTTGTACCCATGCACTCAACATGGGAGCACTAAGTACAAAGGAAAATCATGGAGGACTTTAAGAGATCACTGCAATACAGTCATCTTAGGGGATTTAACACCCCACTGTCACAATGGAGAGATTATCCAAACGAAATATCAATAAGGATATTGTGGTACTGAACAGCTCTCTAGATCAAATGGATTTAATTACTATTTACAGAACATTTCATCCCAAAGATGCAAAATATACATTCTTCTCAAATGTACATGGATCATCTTCAAAGATGAACCACATGGTAGGACACAAAACAAACCTCAATAAATTCAAGAAAATTGAAATCATATCAAATATTATCTCAGATCACAATGGCTTGAAGCCAGAAACTAACCTCAAGGGAAAAAACTCAAAAACGATCAAATACATGGAAACTGAATACATGTTATTAAATAATGAATGGATTAACAATGAGATCAAGGAAGAAATTAAAAAGTATATGAAATTAAACACATAACAACCCAAAGCCAATGGGACACAGTGAAGGCAGTCCTGAGAGCGAAGTTCGTAACAATATCGGCCTATCGAAAGAAGACAGAAAACTCTCAAATAAACAACCTAACCCAATATCTGAAAGAACTAGAGGAACAACAACAAACAAAGCTCAGAACAAGTAGGAGGAAGATAATAATCAAGATCAGAGCAGAATTAAGTGACATAGAGACTAAAAAAGGAAGTCAAAGGATAATTGAATCTAGGAGCTGGTTCTTTGAAAAGATAAACAAGATTAACAAACATTTAACTAGACTCATCAAGAAAAAAGAGAGAGGACCCAAACAAACAAAATTATAAACAAAAGAGGAACAGTAATAACTGATACCACAGAAATACAAAGGATTGTAAGAAATTACTATGAACAACTATATGCCAAGAAATCTGACAACCTGGGTGAAATTGGTAAGTTTCTAGAAATATAATTTTCCAAAACTGAATCAGGAAGAGGCAGAAAACCTGAAAAGACCAATAACAATTAGTGAGGTTCAAGCAGTAATCAAAAAACTTCTGGCACACAAAAACCCTGGACCAGATGGCTTCACAGGCAAATTTCATCAAACATTCAAAGAACTAACTCCTATCCTTCTCAAACTATTCCAAAAAATTCAAGAAGAGGGAAGGCTCCAAATCTCTTTTTACAAAGCTAGTATCATCCTTGTTCCAAAGCCAAGTAAAGTTACAACAAAGAAGGAACATTACAGGCAAATATCTCTGATGAACATAGATGCAATAAACCTCAACCAGAGATTGGCAATCCAAGTCCAGCAATACATTAAAAAGATCATACACAATGATTAAGTAGTATTTATCCCAAGGATGCAAGGATGGTACAGTATTCACAAATCAATAAACAAAAGGAAGGACAAAAATCATATGAGCATATCAATAGATACTGAAAATCATTTGATAAAATCCAGCCCTCATTTATACATTAAAAAAAAAAAACAACTCAGCAAAGTGGGATTACACGGAGCATAACTCAACATCCTAAAGGCCATATATGAGGAACCTACTGCTGGCATCATACTCGATGGGCAAAAACTAAAAGCTTTTCCCTTAAGATCAGGAACAAAACAAGGGTGTCTGCTTTCACCACTCTTATTCAACATAGTACTGGAAGTTCCAGGCACAGTGATGTGATAAGAAAAAGAAATAAAAGGCATCCAAATTAGAAAGGAGGAAGTAAAACTGCCATTATTTGCAGACAACATGATAGTGTACACAGAAAACCCTATTTTCTTCATCAAAAACTACTCAGCCTAATAAGTGAATTTGGCAAAATAGTGGGATACAAAGTCAATATTCAGAAATTGATGGCATTTTTGTACACAAACAATGAACTATCAGAAAGAGAAATTAGGGGTAAGTCCTATTTACTATAGCAGCAAGAAAAATAAAGTACCTAGGAATAAATGTAAACAAAAAGGTAAAAGACCTACACTAGGAAAGCTATAGAACACTGAAGAAAGAAATTGAGAAAGCATATATTGTGTTCATGGATTGGAATAATTATCATCACTAAAATGTCCACACTACTCAAAGCAATCTAGAGTCAATGTAATTCCTGTTGTTAATATACCAATGGCATATTTCACAGATCTAGAACAAATACTTCAAAAATATACATGGAACCAAAAAAAAGATCCCAAATAGCTTCAGCAATCCTGAGAAAGAAGAACAAAGTTGGAGGGATCACAATACCTGATATAAAACTATGCTTCAAGGCCACTGTAATCAAAAGTCTGGTATGGGCTTAAGAACAGATGTATAGATCAATGAAACAGAATAGAGAGCCCAGAAATAAACCCATGTCTCTACGGTCAATTTATATTTGACAAAGGGGGCATGGGCATACAATGGAGTAAAATAGTCTCCTCAATAAATGGTGTTGGGAGAACTGGACAAGTACATGCAAAAAAGTGAAACTAGACCACCAACTTACACCGTACACCACAGTAAACTCAAAATGGATAAAAGACTTAAATATAAATCATGATACCATAAAAGCCCTAGTGGAAAACATAGACAGTAAAATTTCAGATATCCCACTTAGCAATATTTTTGCTAATATATCTCCTAGGGGAAGAGAAATAAATGAAAAAATAAGCAAATGGGATATATCAAATTAAAAATCTTCTGCATGGCTAAAGAAACCATCATTAAAATGAAAAGGGAACTGACTGTATAGGAGATCATATTTGACAATGATACATCAGACAAGGTTTTAATCTCCAAAATATATAAAGAACCCATACAACTCAACACACTGAAGAAAAACAATCCAAGTAATAAATGGGCAAAGGGCCTGAATAGACACTTCTCCAAGGAAGACATTCAGATGGCCTATAGACATATGAAAAAATGCTCAACATTGTTACTGAACAACAAGTGGGATCCTGCTGCCCACTGCCACCCTTGAGGCACAGTTCCAGAGGCAAAGTTTTGGTGGTAAAGGAAAGAGGTCTTTATTCAAAAGCTTCACAACTTTGGAGTAACAGCTTTCCACCTGCTGTTACTTAGGCCTATCAATTAGTTATTTAAGCTTATCAATTAAGGCTAAACTCTTTAACTCTTTAGTTACAGCTTTTATTACTTAAACCTATCAATTATGCTAAACTCGTTTACACCTGAGTTCCCCTATCATTTACCCTATTAGTTTTTCAGAAAGATCTTTTTATTTATTTATTTATTTATTTATTTATTTATTTTTAGAGAGAGGAAAAGGGAGGGAGAGAGGGAAAAAAACATCAATGTGTGGTTACCTCTCGTGTGCCCCCAACTGGGAAACTGGCCCACAGCCCAGGCATGCGCCCTGAGTGGGAATCCAACCTGTGACCCTCTAGTTCACAGGTCAGCACTCAATTCACTGAGCCACACCAACCAGGGCCCCCCTGTTAGTTTTTAATTATCACGTTTGTATAGGGTTAGTTTACAAACTAACACAACATAAGATACAAAAGCTACACAATTTGGGGAGAATAGCGGGCATCTGCCTCACAGTTCATCTCTGCTAGAACACCCAAAGAAGAATGACCCTGCCACCCTGTGCTGGGATAGCCTGATCCTAGGCTATACCCTGCCTGTTGGAGAAGGCAGGCAACTGCAGCACAACCACCCAGGCATCCTCGAGGAAGAAGACAGAACCAGAGAGCCAGCCCGCCTAAGAGAGCAAGAGCCCTTCTTTTATTTCAAATCTCTGGCCCATAATTCCATGCACTCTGGAGGCATTCAGCCTCTCAGACAATCCTGTCCTAGACTGTTTAGCATTGCCTCCGACAACCTCCTTATATGTCCCCTCCCTACTCCTCCCTAGTGATCTGACCAGATCTCTCAGTATCACCCTTCCTTAAAAATTAAAAATAGAACTGCCTTTTGACGCAGTGATTCCACTGCTGGGAATATACCCTAAGAATCCTGAAACACCAATTCAAAAGAACTTATGCCCCCCTATGTTCATAGCAGCACCATTTATAGTAGCCAAGTACTGGAGACAGCTTAAGTTCCCATTAGAAGATAAGTGGATTAAAAAACTGTGGTACCTTTACACAAAGGAATCCTATGCAGCAGAAAGAAAGAAGGAATTCTTACCTTTTGGGACAGCAAGGTTGGAAATGGAGATTATTATGCTAAGTGAAATAAACCAGTCAGTGAAGGACAAATACCATATGATCTCACTTAGATGAGGAATCTAATGAATAAAATAAACTAATGAGCAAAATAGAACCAGAGACATGGAAACATGTGACAGAGTGACAGCTGCCAGAAGGGAGGGTGGAGGGGATAAGGGGGAAAGAAGGGAAGGGCTGAAAGAACATGTATGAATGACCCACGGACACGGACAATGTTGTAGGGATTGACCATGGGAGTAGGGGTTGAGCTCGGTGGTGGGGGACAAAGAGGGGGAAATTGGGACAACTGTAATAGAATAATAACTTTTTCAAGTTTATATAACAAATAGGAAAAAAGGCAAGAGAAAGGCCTGGGTGCTTCTGTGAGTCACCTCTTAATCTGGAGATGGACAAACCCTGAGTGGGAACTGACCCCCACTTTCTCCCAAGGTCGCAGGAGTGGGAAGTGAGAGGACATTTCAGGAGTGCAGATCCTGCATGCCTGACTCATCTCCAGTACTTGAGGCTCATCCTAAGTCTCTTTGATTCTAAGGATCTCTCCTTGACTTTCTCACCTTACTGGATCTCTTCTCTGAATTAATTTACCCCAAGAGCCGGCAGAACCACCCAAGACAGCCTGGGAGCACACCGAGTACTGCTGTTTGCCTGTTCTCACATATGAAGCTGCACCCCAGCCAGAAAGTGAATTCCTTGAGACAAGACCAACTTGTCCTTTACTTGCCTCTTCCATTGTCTCCGTCTTTTGCTCCCACCCAGTGTAGCTCCACACAGGGCTGGGATCTCAAGGTTTTCTGGAGGGCATGTTAGCCATGGGATGACTTCAGCTTTGATTTTCCTCCCAGGACTCCATCCTGGGCTCATTTCCTGTTTGGCACAGAGAGCAGGGAGGCATATTCAAACTTCAAGTTTCTTTTCAGAACTCCTTGGCCCAGCTTCCTTCCCTTTGTCCCATAATCTGTAAGGCCATTGCCCCTGGGAAATCTCATCCATGGTCGTATTATACCTGGACATCTCTGTCTACCCTGGAGGTGGCCTTCCCCAGCAACCTTCCCCACTGGTATCACTGAGAAACCTTGTCATGGGTGCTGTGTGCCCAAATGACCCCCTACAAGACTTATTCTCCCAGCTTCTGGGAATCAGTTGTCTGACAACCCTCATCCATCCTTTCTCTCTGGGAATTGCCTCAGCTGAGGAAAGCATCCTTATCCAAGGACACATCCTCTTCCATGAGCAGTCAACACTCAGTGGCAGGTCACTGACAGGGTACAAAGGCCCAGCTCCCTCACCCCAACTCAAGACAACACTGAAAGGTCACCCTGGCTCCAGAGCTCCTGCGAAATCAGTTGAAGCTTTTTTGAGACCGCATCACATTCCAATTCCTCTCTCTGCCCAATCCTGCTCCCTTCCCTCCCCTACAATCCTTGTTCTGAAGACCACTCCCCAAGAAGTTTTCTGCATACCAATTACATCTCACAGTCTACTTCCAGGTGAACCTGACCTGTGATAGCTCTAAAGTCTTGGCCCAATTGTATTACACTTCCTGCTGACTCCCCTGCCCACCGTCTGACTATGTGAGCCCAGGCCCACCAAGGCAGAGTGGCACTGTCCTGCATATTGCTTTCCTCCAAACCTCCTAAAAGACTGTTTACTTTCTGTGGTAGTCGTCAGCCTAGCTTCTACAGAAGCAGGCCTTCCCTGCCATTCCTTGAGTGTGCCGGCATAGTAAGATGGGTTTTGAAGGCAAGCAGATGAGGGTTTGGGCCCCAGCTCCTTCACTAACCAGCTCTGTGACCTTGGGAAAGTTACCTAATCCCTTTAGCCATTGTTACCATATTTGGAAGCAGAAGTGATAATAAAAACACCACAGGACTGTTGTAGGAGTAAATGATATCACATAACGAAAAATATTTAGCACAATGCCTAGCATGTAAATATGTGCTCAACAAATATTAATTCCCTTCCCTTCTTCTTTTGGGCCTGGGGGCACTTTCCAACTAATTACCTATTACTACTTTTAAGTTGACCCAGTATTGAGCACTACAGGCACAGATGTGGTATAAATCTATAAAATAGCTTCATGTGATGGAGCGGGAAGGCGAGGTGGTGGTCATTCTGATGGAGGGCTCAAAAGCTGAAAAAATTTTAGTTTCAGGTAATAGCTAATAAGCTTAGTAATCAATGTATATAAAAAGCTATTGTGCCAGGAACTGAAGGTATGACCCACCCTGTCTCCAGGAGACCATAAGCAGTTCCACCTTTGTGCCTCAGCAGGTCTCAAGCAACCAAGGAGTATCTGAGCCATTGTACTCCAGGCTGAGATGCCCACTCCCCAGGGCACAGATGAAAGAATGCTGCAGATTTTTATATGATTAACTTTTTTTCCTGAATTTAAATCTTCTTACCTACACTTTTCTTCTCCTTGTAAAAAGGGTTGGTTGAAAATGAAATTTAAGACGGCCCACTAGGGTACACACCTGCCGTCTTCTCAGACTACCAGCCATCTGAATAAAACCCCCGTAAAGACTCAATCCCTGTCTCTGCTTATTGGGTCTGGGAGGTGACAGGCAGCACAAACACTGGCTTTTCCCGTTTCATATTCTGGCGACTCCACAGCGAAACAGACTTTGGGACTCTCCAGTAAATCTACGTATTTGACCTGGAGTCCCATCAGCTGCCTGGACTGGTGGGCCCTGGAGTGTGGATTTGGAGACCCTCTAGCAGCTGCCAAGTGATTTCACTTGGGGACTCTTCTCCTTCAGTTCTTAGCACTTCCCATCCTCTTCACACTTGACTGAATCACTGTGCTTTCTGGTTGAGGTTACAATCCTGGGTCACAATTTAGTTCATCAGGAATGAAGGCGCCTTCTGGTTCACAGAGCTCTGTCTGGTAAAACAGTGGTTTTTGGTTTGGGAAACAGCTCTTTAGGGTGAGTTTTGGCTGACTGGTTGACCTATGCTGATAAACTTATAACTAAGTTTTTATTGTAACACTGTTTGGCTTATGTATTGTATAATCCAGACTCAGGAGGGTGCTGGCCACTGAATGGGTATTTAAATTACTATATTATATTTTAACTAGAGTTGCTTTGTCAAAGATCAGGGAAGTGGGACAAAATGCCTTAATTAGAAACTTGCATAAGTTTACATAATCAGGATGCAGGATTAAAAGGAAATAGATTAATGGTCCACAGAAAAGGGAATTTGCCTGTGAAAGATAGCAGAAGCTCAGAAGAGAGGAACCAGGAAGATCTGGATATCACGGCTACTGTGAGTGTGGTCAGGGTCCCCACGGCCCCTCCAGCCCTGGGGGATCTTCCTCCTTCCTTGGCTGAGGGAACTGGGGAAAGTGAGTCTGAACTGGTCTCACCATCTGGAGCCTGTCACGGAGCCAAACTCGGTGGAGGAAAAGCCCTTACAAGGGCAGGGCAAAAACGTCCAGAGGGAGTAGGGCCAGAGGGCCAGCCCACTGGATATTACTGGGAACATACTCCATTTTCTACATCAAATCTGTTAAACTGGAAAAACTGAAAGAATCAGAATATGTCCCTTTAGAACGGACAAAGAGGTGCACCAGGCTCTTGAGTCCCTGAAGCTGCACCTGGCTTCTGCACCAGCCCCGGGGCTTCCAAACCTACTAAAGGCCTCTCAGTTATACATTCATGAATGGGAGGGCCTTGTTCCAGGTGTCCTCACCCAAATGCTAAGTGACATTCTACAACCCATCGCTTACTGGTCAAGGAAAACTAGATCGCACTGTCCAGTGGAGGCCAGCCTGCTTGAGAGCTGAGACAGCCACCTGTGAGCTCTTACAGGAAGCTGAAAATTTTCCCTGGGACAGCCTATCACCATTTATGCACCCCAGCAAGTGTTGAGCCTGCTGGAGCAAAAGGGAAATTTGTGGCTCACTGCTGGAAGAAGGGGCAGGGACCAAACCATTCTTCTTAAAATCCCAATGTCTCCCTCAAAACTGTAAGTTAAATCCTGCATCTCTTCTCCCAGAGTCTGACTCGGCTGTGCTAATGCATGACTGTGCTGAGATAACTGATGAAGTACATTCTAGCAGAATTGATTTATAGGGCTATGCTCCTGAAGAGGCAGACTGGACTGTCAACACAGATGGAAGCAGTTATATGAACAAAGGAAACAGAAAGGCTGGGTATGCAGTTGTGAGTCTTGAAGGAATAGTGGAGGTTAAGGCCTTGCTGCCAGGAACCTCTGCTCAGAAAGCCACATTGATTGCAATGACGAGGGTGCTGGAATTGTCGCAGGAAAAGAGAGTGAGTGTGTATACCGACTCAAGGTAAGCTTTCCTAATTTTTCAGCCACATGGTTCCATCTGGAAGGAAAAAAGAACTGTTAACCTCCAATAAAAAAGGAGAATAAGCATGCAGCAGAAATTTTTTAATTGTTAGAGGCTGTTCAAGTACCTTTACAGGTAGCAGTTATGCACTGCCCGGGACATCGGAAAGAGGACAGTGCAGTGGCTAGAGGAAACAGTCTGGCTGATCGAGCAGTGAGACAGGAGCTGCTACAGGAACGTTTATGCCTTTGGTACCTGTTACAGACTTGTCACAATATGACCCTGAGGATTTGACTGCAGACTTAGAGAAAGCTGAGAGTTAGGGTTTTGATGGAGAAGGAGCTGATAGTGGATGGAGAAAGAATAAGAAAGGAGTTATATTGCTTCCTGAACATTTAGTAGAGCCAGTCATGAAGCATTTGCATGAGTCCACTCACTATGGAAGAGACTCACTAACTACCTATGTCAAACCATGGCTCACAGGTCCTGGAATTGCTAAAGCCACATGAAAAATAATTGCTAGATGTGTTGTGTGCCAGAACAACCCCAAGACAGATCCCCATCCAAAGAAAGAAGGGAAACAATACCAAGGACAGAGCCCACTTGAGGGCTGGAAAATAGACTTTACCCAGATGCCAAGGGTCTGAGGGTGGAGATATGTTAGTCTTTGTTGACACCTTTTCAGGATGGGTAGGAGCCTATTCTACTAGAACAGAAAAATCCTAAAGGTAGTGAAAACCTTACTGAAGGAAATAGTCCCTCGCTTTGGCCTCCCCAGAAGCATCTAGAGTGATAATGGACCTGCTTTTGCTTCAGAAATTACACAGGTTAGTAGACTTTTAGGAATCAAGTAGAGACTCCACATGGCATGGAGACCTCAGGCCTCTGGGAAGTTAGGAAGATGAACCACACTTTGAAGAAAAATATAGCCAAGCTGTGTCAGGAAACTCATCTCCATTGGGATCAAGCTTTGCCTGTTGTCCTGCTCGGGGTAAGGGTGGCTCCTCAAAGTGGGATTCAGTTGAGTCCTTATAAAACTGTGTATGAGTGACCATTTCAGACTATGATGGGGGGGCGGGGAGAGATTCGTATCTAGATCAAGAAGTGAAGGTAAAGAAAATGTACAACATTTAGGTCAGACCTTGGTTGTAATTAATAGCCTTGCCTGTATCAGAGACTTCTCTCCTACAGGTTCACTGCATTCCTTTGAGCCTACAGATAAGGTGCTCCTCAAGACTTGGACAATAGCATCTCCAGAAAGCCAACTAGAAGAAAAGTGAACTGGACCTTGGGACATACTTCTCACACTCCCACTGTGGTGAAGTTGGCAGAAATAAAACCTTGGATTCATAACACTAAAGAAATGACCATACCCTGGCTTCTGTAGCTCAGTGGATTGAATGCGGGCTGCGAACTAAGATTGCTAGTTTGATTACCAGTCAGGGCACATGCCTGGGTTGCAGGCCAGATCCCCAGTGGGGGCCATGTGAGAGGCAACCACATATTGATGTTTCTTTCCCTCCCTTCCCCTTTCTCTAAAAATAAACAAATAAAATATATTTTTTTAAAATCACCAGAAGAACAATGGACCACTGAGCCTCAAGAGGACCTGAAAGTCATCTTTTGAAAACAATGACATATTCTTTTCATTATTTTTTGTTTAAACTCATGTTATGGAAAACTTGTTCCTTTCAAATGAAATGAAAATATTTGGGTATATTTAGCAAAAATGTTCTAAACATCTTTGAATTTTGTCTTGCAGGAGGAACTTATGTTGAACAAACTTTCACTATAGTCTTATAGGTGTTTGTACTCCCCTAGAAAGCCTTTGAAATTACACTTTGTTTCAGCATATCGATAAGAAAATAACCTACTTTGATAAATATAATTGGGAACCTGTGGTAATTCTAAAAAACAGGGAAATGTTTTTCTTAAAAGTCACTAATGTAGCCCCAGCTGGAGAGCATGAAACTCCTGTGAATTGTGCTAAATTTGTGCTTTATCATAGCTTGTTGTTGCATACACTATGCCCCCTTATGTGGATCTGCAATTAAATGTTTTCCTAAGCCCCTACCAGATGGCCTAATGCTAAGATACGTGCTCAACTTCCACATGAAACTGATCTCATAGAAATAAGATAGTTTAAATTAACAGTGGGGGAATAAAGGGGGGCTGAAACGTTGGAAAAATTTTAGTTTCAGGTAATAGCTAATAAGCTTAGTAATCAATGTATATAAAAAGCTATTGGGCCAGGAACTGAAAGATGACCCATCCTGATTCCAGGAGACCATAAGCAGTTCCACCTTTGTGCCCCAGCAGGACACAAGCAATCAAGGTGGTATCTGAGCCATTGTGCCCCAGGGTGAGATGCCCACCCCCCAGCACAGAGATGAAAGAAACCTGCAGCTTTTTATATGATTAACTTTTTTCCTGAATTCTAATCCCCTTAGTTACACTTCTCTTCTTCTTATAAAAAGGGTTGGTTGAACATGGAATTTAAGGCAGTTTGTTAAGGTACAAACCCACTGTCTTCTCAGATCATGGACCAGATGAATAAAGCACCCACAAAGATTCAATCCCTGTCTCTGCTTTTATTGGGTCTGCGAGGTGACAGGCAGCACGAACACTGGCTTTTCTGGCTTCAATTCAACTCAGTTCTTCTTGTATGCTAGTCTTGATTTTCACGCCGTTGAAACATTATTGACATCTAACAAAAATTTGTCATGGCATGAGGAATAGCAGGTGTTTTTATTTTATGGGGAAATGGGGACCCAGCAAGACATCCCCTTATACACAGCTGGACCAGAGGCTCTGTCCCCTTAAGACACAGGACCAGCCCTTCTTCCTAAGCAACAGAGGACTGGATGGAAGAGGAGGTGATACCTTAAATTATGGCTGCTTGGGACACACAACTGGAAGAGAGGGCATGAAGAGACAAGTTAGCCTGCACCAGCACTGTCTCTTCTCCAAATGCAATGATCATCCCCTCCACCATCTTCCTGCCCCTTCAGCCCAATCCCCCAGGAGCAGGAGAGGCCCTGAGCTCTCCAGGGTGGACACTGCTTCCTCAGAGCAGCAGCGCTGGGCTGGGCTGGGCATGCAGGGATGGAGCTGGAAAGAGTGTTGGAACCTGGGGCAGGAAGCCACACACCTGATACACATTCCAGATCCAGCTGGGCCTCTTCTGACAACCTTGGCCCAGCACATGCCGTCCTCAGTGACACGCGCACTGGGCTTGGAGAATGCTGAATTTAGCCCCAATTAAGGGGCCATCTCAGGGCAGCCTGCCAGCACCAGCAGCAACTTCTATTTTGGGCCTTGGTGAAGACATTGTCTTCTCTCTCTCTCTCCCTCCATTTCTGTTGTTTTATTTTCTCTTCTTTTGCTTCTCCATTTCCATTATCTCTAGGTTTTTCTGAGTATGCACGTCTTTTCATCTCTCAGTTTCTCCGTCTTCCTGTCACCTTATATCTTACTCTAGATCTCTCTTTCCAAACCAATTGGACAAACCTCTTTCACCACACCTGGAGCAGGCCCTGGCTGTGCTCTGAGAAGTCAATACAGGCCCCCACCTTCAGGAGCTCTGGGTGTGCCTGCCTTCCTCCCCAACCCTCTCCTCTTGACCATCCCAGCTCCTCCTGCCCAGGAACTCCAGGGCTTGCTTCTGCAGGTCAGGGAGAGAATCACTTTCCAGACACCCCCTGGTGAACACGCAGTTTCTATGTCCCCAGGCTCCCAGTCCTGCCATTAGAGGCTGAGGACTTTAACCCTCTTCCCCTAAGTTTCCATTTCCAACTGGGGGCTGCGGGAACAACCCACATACCCACCCACCCACCCCGCCACACACACACAAAACCAACAGGCATTTTCCAAAAGGGCCTGTGGCAGCAAAGACTTCAGGCTGCCCAAGAGGCTCAAGACCATGTGCCTCATCATCCTGAGTCCAGGAGACCTGGCCTGAGGCCTGCAGTGTAGCCTGGTTTGGTCACCCTGGGTCAGACCAGCAGGACATGCCCCTTGTCAATCAAGTGATGCAGGATTCACGGGCAAAAGTCTCTTCTCCTTCTGGAGGAGATGGCCTCTTGAAGGACCCATGGCCAACACCACACTGGAGTTATGAAGGTTCTTACGCTCATCCTCTTAGTCTTCCAAATATTCACATCCCACTCAGCCCAACTCACTTCCCTCTCTCCTGATCACCCAGCCTCCTGCCCCAATTCCCACAGCCCTGGCAGACTACCTGGGCTCTCAGCACTGATCTCTCCCACCCCGGAACTTGCTGACTTTACACCTGACCTGTGTTCTTTGGCACAGAGTGGAACAGGGTGTTTCATGGAAACTGCCTGTGAACTCTCCAAGGTCCTTCCCGTCTTAGGGCTTCCCCTCCAGGATCTTCCCTTCTGGGGCTTCCCTGTACATGAGGACTAGGGGCTACGTGGTAACCTATGTACATTATTGAATTAATAATTTTTTTAAAAGTAATACTTTCTATGTTTCAGGCAGTATCTGACATTTTTCAGATGTGTTACCTTATTGGATTTATAGATCAGTCTTTCAAGGCATATTGGCCCCATTTTAGAGTTGAAGGACCTGAAGCCCAAATGGTCTCACAAAGTCAAATGATAGGAACACATGTCTCCTGATTGTGCAGCCAGACTGGTACTGAACCCCAGCTTCTGCCTGTAAATAAAAGAAGAAAAACTTATACAGAGGACTACTCTTCCCCAGGGGATTCTGAGTTTGAGATCCAGGGGGCCTCACTGCCCTCAGCAGCTGCTCAAGAGCTAAGTCTAGCTCTTCAGGAGAGACAGGCCACATTGCCAGCATGGTGAACCAGACTCAGGCCTGGCAAGGACCTGCACCCTTGGCAAAAGAGAGAAGCCTTTGCTCTGGGCCAGAGTAGAAATAGCTTGTGACAATTCTCAAAGGGAACCCAGGGGCAAGAGGACACCTTGGGGGGAGGAGGGCATGCTTCATGAGCTGATGTCAACCAGAAGCTCAGAGGTGAAGACACCAAAGACATCCAGGTGGCAGGTGGAACTAAGACTTCCACTCTAGCGAGAAACAGGAGGTCGGTGGCAAGGCCGTCTTTGAAGCTCCTCAGGGCAGGGACATGAGGCTCAGAGCCTCCCTGGTGATCAGTCAGGCCCTTTGAGCCTGAGACATGAGTGGGTTTTCTGAAGCAAGCTTTGGAACTATGGGGGAGATTGCGGGTCTAGGAAGGCACCTTGATGCTTCCTTTCTTCTGTGGCTTTCTCAAGATTCCTCAGCTCTTTATCAAGTAGCACTGTTGTGTGAAGATGTGCCAGATGAAGAAGCAACAGGTAGTAGGAGGGGCTGCTCCAGGCGGCTCGAGAGGGAAGAGAGCCCTGCCCTGGTGCTGGGACCTCGGGGGTGTGGAGTCAGGGAGCTGAAGCCTATCTGCAGCCCAGACCCAGCCCAGGAGTCCACAGCCTCTGCCTCTGGGAACCCCTGGCTTCTGAGTGGCCCTGGCCCATGTCTCACTGGCTTCTAATCAGCAGTCTCCCAGCACCAGCCCAGTTTACCCCTAAGACCGCAAAGAACCACACACCCCCATCTCCAGCCCCTGAACCCTGGGTCCAAGATGTTTCTGCCTCAGAGGCCATGTCTTACAGGTCACCCAGTCTTGCAGATTTTAAATGCCTTTTTCTAATCTACTCTGTCTTCTTTGGTTCTGTTACCTGTGCTTTGTTCAGACCTTCCCCATCTCCCCTTGGATTGCTGTCACACGTCTGGTCTGCCCAAACCATGGCAGAGCCCAGTTTCTAACTCAGTGTCAATGCCTTTCTCATCCTTCACTCAAGACCCAAGGTACAATGATATGGCCCCCCTGACCTCTCCAGGTTCATCCTCATTCTCCCCTGTGTATGGCCTGGCCTCAGCTACACACAGCCATGACATAAAACACACCCTTGCCCTTCCCACTGGCCCTAGGCCTCCACCTGCCTGAACACAAAGGTCCTCTCCCTTCTTTCACTCATTTTCTAAACTCCATTCAAGCTTCATCTTCTTTGGAAAAGCTTTCCTGGCTGCCAGGCCAGGCCAGTGCTCTTTCTGTGCCCTATGTTCTTTGTTTTGGTCCTAGCCACACTGGCTGTCACTGCCAGTGGGACTGTCTCCTGGAGGATAGGAACATGTCTGACTGACCTCTGAGCTCCCCAGCCCAACACATGGGGATGATGAGGAACCAGGCAGCCCTTCACCATTTCCCACCATCTGGCTGAGGTGACAACAGAGCACATCTACACAGAACAGTTATGCTCATGCACGCACACACAGCCCCATCTGTGTCCACATGTACGCTGACACACTCTCATATGATACACACCATTCACATATACTTCTCATGCACACTCACAAAATTACAAACATACAGAACCATCTGAGCCTTCACAGGATCAAGCAGTGTCACTGAGTTGAGGGCTAAGTCAATAAGGCAGGTGCCCTGAGAAGGCAGGACTGGAGCTAGGTCTTGGCAGCTTGCTCTGTGACTATCGACAGGTGTGGGTGTGGGCCCTTGTGCCAAGGCTGGGTGAAAACGACTGTGGCGGATCACTTTCACGACCCCAACACTTCACCCTCCCTGGGCCCATGCTGTTTATGTGTAACTTTGTACTTCTCTCCCCAACCTGCCTTGCCCATTGACTCCTGGCCAGGTATGTGACTTGCCTTAGCCAATGGATGCCAGCAGACAAGACATGCATTGAGCAGAGGCTTGCAATGAGCTTTTACCTTGGAGCCTGCTCCCTGTGCTTTGTCACCACCATGAGAACACACCTGAGCTAGCCCGCTGGAGGATGAGAGATCTGTGGAGCAGAGCCAAGCTGTCCTAGCCTCCAGCCAAGGACAGCCTAGGTCAGCCAGTAGCCAGCCCACCTCCACAGACATGAGCCCAGCTGAGACTTAAAGAGCCACCCAGTGGAGCCTAACCTACATTTCTGACCCACAGAACAGTAAGTTTAATGCTAATTATTTTAAGCTACTAAATTTGGGGGAGTTTGTTGCACAGCATTACTGCGATGATACAGTGACTAAGGTCAAGGAGAGCAGCCCGTGGAGAAGTAGGCTTATCCACATGGTGCACATAATAAGCTAAGCAAATAGGCAGTCTGAGCAGTCTACCTTTGCATCAAGCACTGCTCACTGCTACTCCGTTCCAGCCACTTTGGGTTTTTTGAGGCCTCATACATGTCCTGGACCTTTGCACAACCTGTTCTCTCCTCTGGAATGCCTGGCCATCTTTTCCTCTGTGGATCCTGTTCACATGTCAAGATTAGGTCATAGGTCATAGCCTAGAAACCTTTGTGGACACACAGCCTCACAGCCACTATAAACCTTTTGGGAAGGAGGTAAGGTAAAGGAAGGAAGTAAAATCCACCCCCCTGTCCCTCCTGTGTACCCCGCTGTGGTGGTCCTGTAGTTATCTCTTTCAAAGTTATCAGTCTATGGAGCTGTAGAATCCCCTGTGCAGTAAGTAGGTCCTACCTGGCCACAGAGGGAGTAGGTCTCATGTAACCCTAGATCCTGCAGAGGCTTAGCACAGGGCCCAGAAGCATCTGGGCAGTGGGCAATGAGTAGAGATTAATATACTTTCCAGCTATTGATTTTGAAATAAGGAGACATCATACACTATATTAAAAAATCGAAAGACCTATATTCAGTCCTTACCTTGCTCTGTAATACTTGACACAGTCCTGTCCCTCCCTCCGTCTCAGTTTCCCCCTATATATAATTAGGGTTTGACCCCTCTCCCCACTGCCTGCCAATGCTGAGCATCTGTGAAGTTTGCCCATGTGTCCTGTCTCTGACTGCCAGCCCTGGCCTGTTCCTCCCACCACTCATCCTTGGCTCTGACTGTGTCAGAGCTTCCCGCCTGCTCTCAAACCAGCCAAGCTTTCAGAGAACGGTGGCTGCTGAGTTGGTCTGGCTTCTGACTGCCAGCGTCCTCCTCTTCCTAAAGTTGCCCCTGGGATTATTGAGGCCCTGGTGGTGCAAGTCACCTCTCCTGGAAGCTCCGCCAGGCAAGGCTGGGCCCCTGCCTGTTTGACTGGAAAGTCCTAGCCCATCTTCAGGAAATTCACACACACATGTGCATACACATGCACACATACATATGCACATGTGTACACACAGCTTCTCTCCTGGCAGCTTCTGCTGGACCACTAGGAAGGAATGCTGACTGGCTGGATTTCCATTGCCAGAGTCAGGTGGGAAGAAGAAACAGAAGGAAAATGGGCCAGCACTAAATTACACAGAGATCAAAAGACCTGTCCACTTCAGCTTTTCAAAAACAAGGATGAGAGCTTTCAGAAGGCAGAGGGCCCCTGCCTCCCTTCCTGCACCTAGGAGAGTGCAGGAAGGCTCTCTGCAGCTAGATTGCAGTCTCTAGCCAGTGTTGCTCTTGCTCCAACCTCACCTCTGTGCTGTTTTGGAGCTGGGGAAGCTCCAGAGACGCTCAGATCATATGTGCCCTCAGAGTTTCAGGAAAGAACACGGGACAGGAGTTCATGGGGTGTTTGTTGCTATGGCTGGGATGGCAGGGTGGAGGAAAGCCAGGCCTGTACTCATATCCACCCTGCTACCCAAGGCCTCCACATACTGTCCATCCCAGGCCACGAGGGGCTGACCTGATGCAGAGTCTTCAGCTTTGCTTCTATGCTCTTTCTTGGCTGCCTCAGTCTCCAGAGAAGGCTTGCAGGAAGCATGGAAAAGCTGTGGCAAGGTGCTCCCTTGCTGTTCTGTTCCCATCCCACCATCTACCCTCCTTCTGTGAAAGTCAGAGACAGAGACCAAGAGGCTGGAAGTCAGAACTTGAGGTTCTAGTCGGGCATTTGCCCTTGGAAAATCCAACTCTTCTTTTGGATATCTGAACATCTGGTTATCTCTTCTGCAGGCAAGACGTAATTAAGCTCATTCTGTCGAATGGTCTCAGGGATGGGGAAGACATTCTGAACCTAAGAGGCCCTCTATACATAGATGTTTTCATTTTTTGAGCCCACAGAGTGGTCTCCAATGTGCCTTGGGCCTCATCGTGGGGGTCTCATGTCCCTCCTTTGCAGACTCTTTGCAGCCTAGGCTTTGAGGAGCATGACCTGGACATGACTCTCCTCCTCATCCCCATACCCCACTTCGTGCTCCCCCAACCGGCCAGCAGTCAGATAGGGCTGTTAGCTAGGCAGAGAAGGAAGTATTCTGAGCCTTCCCTTCAGAAGCTTCTCACTTGGGGTGTTGACAAGGTGAACAATAAGAGATCAGAGTAGGGCAGAGTGTGAGCTTAGAATCTCCAGGAAGGAGGAGGGTGGTGTGGGGCCTGAAGGAGTCCAGAGGGCTTCCTGGAGGAGGAAGAGGCATAAGCTGATCTTAAAGGATGCAGTTGCAGCTGCAGTGAGCATGGGCATGGCTGATTGAGGTTACACAGCCTGGAAGCAGAACAACCAAACTCCAGGGGAGGTGCTTGTGCCCATCCAGGTCCAAGAAACAGACGCCCACCCATGCGTAGATGTTCAGCAGCAGGGCCTATGGTGGCTGGAGGGGAGCTTGAGCAGAGGAGGGATGGCACTGGTGTCCCAGAGGTTCCCTTCTGCTCCTGTCACAGCAGCTTTTGCTCCAAAGGAATGGATAACCCAGAACACACTCCTGTGAGTGGCTGTCTGGTTTTCCCATGAGGCTGGCCAGAATCATCAGCCCTCAGAATCTCAAGGTGTCCAACTTTCTGTCAGGGTGAGAAGAGGCCAGAGAATTCTCCAAGATTCACAGACCTTCCAGGGCTGCCAGGGTACCACCCCTCATACACACACTCAAGCCACCTGAGCCATGGGGCTCCCCTGGAGGCAGAGTGGAGATTGTCACACCCCATCTAGAGATGAGAAAACCCAGCCTGAGGGAGGAGAAGTGCTTTGATCAGAACTGGATCCTGAGCCTCCTGAGCCTCCTTCTCCTCAGTTAAGTCAGCATAGAAATGCCAACCAGATAACCTGGGTCAGTGCAGACAACCAGATTACCTGGGGCAAAAGAACACATTTTGAAATACAACTGGCCCTGTGGAGATGCGTGATGACCACAGTGTGTGAGTATAAGGCTGCCATGCTAGGTGCTGTGCCGGACACTTCACGGGGCCTCAAGTAGGACTCGAGTCCATCATATGAGCGAATTATCCTCAGCCTCATGCCACAGGTGAGTAAAGGAGAGTCCAAATCACCATGGAGGAAGGGCAGAGCCGGGGTTTGAAAACAAGTTTCTCTGAAGCCTAAGCTCTGTATCTTTCCAGCATCACCTGGACACACCAGATACCTGTGTGCACTGTCAGGAAGGGCTGGGCTGAGCAGAGAGTGACCTGCAGGCAGCACCAGAGTGAAGTCCCCTGACTGTCCCACTCCAGTTTGGCTTTCTCATTGCTTCTCCCTGTGCCAGGGCTGGGACCTCGGGAAACTGGTTCAGAGCGTAAGAGAACCAGCAACAGCAATAATCTCTACTGTAACTGCTGTCTGCTTCCACTCATCTGCAACAGCTCTCTGCACTGAGCACTCCTCGTACACACACACCCCCTCTTATTCATCTTCAGAACAAACCTTTCATTCCCATTTTGTAGATAAGGAAACTGATTCTCAGAGAAGTAAAGTAACTTGCCACTTTGTTTCCAAAACCTGTAGAGTCTACACTGCCTACAGGTGTCAGGTGGAAAGGAAGACATCTCTCCAACCTGACGTGTCTGTGTCCCCAGGAAGTGAGCCCCCCAATCAGTGAAGCTTTTGTACCGTGTGCTGGGGCAAGGTTGGGCACATAAAAATACTACTTATATAGTTATATATTTTTAGTTAATATTCAATTTATTAGGGACACATTTAAAAACATAGCTTTTCCTAAGGATTAAGTTCCACTTACCAATCTTATTGTTCAATTTATAAGAATAATAAAAACATGACCTTCACTTTTTCTTCAATTAGAATTTGATTAACTCAGGTTGAAAAAACTAAACTCCCTTAACCAGTCAGTGGCACTCACAACTTAATTAAATTTGCTTAAACAATTTCAACTACATTTCAACATTTAATATGTTTGATTTTCCTAAGTAACTTAAATGTCTTCCTGAACCAGCAAAAACTTTCTATTGTGTACCTGAAAAACTGTTGTAAATTGAATAAATTAAATGTATAAATATAGCAACTTTCATGTTCTCTTAAATGTTGCAATACTTTTGCAAAATTAGTCCAATTCTTCCATATCTTTCAACCTCAGATATGGAATTCACTCTCTCTCTCCCACTGATTGCAAGTAAAAAGGCTGGAACAGACACAGACAGCACTAAGGACTCTTTAAGAAAACAGATAAATGCAGGTGGATTAAGGAGGGAAATAAACACTTAAAGAATGACCAACATGGCAGTGAATTTCCTGGGGATTTTCTTCCCATATCTTTCAGCTGGTATTGTACAGGACCCTGAATCCTAGAACTGTGCAATGGGCACATATTGAAAAGGTTCCAAGAGAAACCTCTCTTTCTGGCCCGAGGACTGGGCACAGGGACTGGGACTGCGTGGGGTTGGGGGGGGGCCGAAATCTCACTTTTTTTTTTCTGTTACTCCCCATGGTTGCTGCACATTCAGTCCCAACCATAAAGCTGTGCTTCCACAGTGCTGGTGGCACAGGACCTCAGAGCCTGAGAGAAAACCCTCTCTGGCCACAGAAACTGAGAAAAGTGGGCCCTTATGGGAATGTGGGGGAAATTCTGCTAATTCTCTCTCTCTTTTATATCACTGCTTTATCCAGAAAGTGGGGGTGGGTGGGCACGGGGAACTGAAAAAGACCTTCCCAGAGTCGACACTGAAGTCCTGGACTCGCCCGTCAGCTGGGAATGGGTAGGACTGACCCAAAGCACAGGGCAAACCAGGACTTGTGGTCTGAAACAAGTCAGACTGATTACATAATATTCAAAATGCCCCTGATTACTCCACATACAAAGGGCCAGGGAAATCTCAACTACTCACAAAGGAAAATACAATTAGCAGATGCTGGCCTCAAGATGACTCAGACAATGGAGTGATCACACACAGACATTAAAGCAGCTGTTATAACCACAGTCCATAAGGTAAGACTGATCTAACATAAACAGAAGGATAGAAGCTCTTGGGAAAGAAAGAAAACTGTTTAAAAATTAAAGGGAAATTTATAACTAAGAATTCAATAATCAAAATTTTGAAATTCACTTTATAGGCTCAATAGCAAAATGGAAATGACAGAGGAAAGTGAGTGAACTTGAAAATAAATCAATAGAAATTATCTAATCTTAACAGCAGGACAATTATTTTAAAAAATAGAGTTTCAAGGAATTAAATGACAATATCGAAAGATCTAATATTCATGTCAGATAGAGAAGAGAAAAAGGTTGGTGTAGAAAACATATTTGAAAAAATCATGGCTGAAAACCTACCAAATTCAGTGAAAAAACACAACTTTATAGATTCAAGAAGCTCGGTTACCCACCTCCCCAAAGAATGAACTCATAGAGAACCTGACCAAAATATATCCTAATCAAAGCCTCGCTAAAAACCAAGGATAAAGAAAAAACTTTTCAAAAACAATCAGAGGAAAATACAACAGTACATTAAAAAATAATAATACATCACAGACTCACCGCTTTCGTGCCCGCCCCACCCCCCCCCACCCCGGGCAGTGGCTGGGCGCCCTTTCCGCCTCCGAGGTGCTTGCAGTCCGCGCAGCCGGAGCGTGCGCGGCAATAAGGCGTCTGCCCGGTTTCCCACCATCAGGCCAACCCCGGAAGGTCACTGCTGCGGTGACTTTCCTTCATAGATTGGGAGACTCGGGTCATGGATGGGTACCTGCCTTTGCAGGTATCAGAAGTTCACATATCAAATATATCTGCCTGGCTGCACCACTTATGCCTGTAACATAAAATATGAACATGGCTATGCCTTCTTGGCTTGATATTATTGTACTTTCACCTGATTCATGGGAGGATGAACCTGGAATTTAAAAGGCAACAGAAAATGTAAAAGCTTTGATAAAGCAAGAGATGAAGAATGGCATTCCTTCAAAGAGAATTATTTTGAGAGGATTTTCTCAGGGAGGAGCTTTATCTTTATACTCCAGAAACTGGCAGGTGTCACGGCGCTCCGTTGCTGGCTTCCACTGCGGGCTGCATTTCCACAGGGTCCTATCAGTGGTGTCAATAGAGATATTTCTATTCTTCAGTGCCAGGGAGATTAGGACCCTTTAGTTCCCCTAATGTTTGGTTCTCTTACTGTGAAAAAGCTAAAAACATTGGCAAATCCAGCCAATGTAACATTCAAAACCCATGAAGGCATGATGCATAATTCATGTCAACAGGAAATGATGGATATCAAGCAATTCATCCATAAACTCCTACCTCCAGTTGACTGATGCCACTAAAGGGCCTTGTGTAGAAGTGCACACCAATGACACAGACTAAATAATTTTCCTTCTGGGAAACTTATAATCTTTTAAGTTTCAATACATGTATTTATATAATATGATCCAGAATGTAGCTAGCATTAAAATAGGTGAAGCGTCTAGCTTCCTTTTCCCAAATGTATTCAGCAAAATAATAAAATACTGCAACCAGATTTTCTATTACAGCATTTGAAAATTATTAGTATGTTAATGAAAACTTGTTCAGGTGTAAATGAGCAGTTAAGATATAAAGTACTTATGAATGCTGTATCTGTATTTTTTATATATGTACTTAGAAACACTCAATGATTATAATACATAAAAGCAGGAGGTGTTATTGCTACCAAACCCAACCAGTAGTGGGGGATCTTACTGCTCACTGCCTACCAGGCAAATATTCAGTTCGGTGGAAAAGAATCTTTTATTTAACCATCATTTAATTGGAGATAATGGCAAGTTTCTGTCTAAAATATCTGGGTAACAAAAGGGTAAAGAAAAAGTCACAGTATGACATCAAAAATAGCTATTTAAATATCTGTCATTACAACTACTATATAGGTTCAATACCTGAAAATAACAGAAGAACAGAAATCTGTTCACAGTACTGACTATCATCACCAAGGTCTTTGGAAATAATGGCAAGTTTCTGCCCGAAAGCCCGTTCGTTCCCTCTAAGACGCTCAAAGAAAACTCACCCTGTCACCCTCTGCCAGCTCAGTTCAAGGTTGCACCAGGAACCTCTTCTCCCGCCCGAAGCGTCATAATCGTAGGTGGCTTAGGGGGTCTCCAGCTGCCAGCGTCCTTCAGGGTCTGCCCCCAGGCCTGGGCTCACAGGCCCATACTGGCCGCCGTGGCCACACCCTCTGCTGGGGAAGGGGAAAGAACCCACCAGCTCTTTGCTTTCTGGCGCCCTCCATTTCAAGTCCCAGAATCCCAGAATCCCAGGCGTGCTGAGCACCACAGGGAGTGTCCAGCTGTGCAACCCACCGTGGCCAGTGCCGCCATGTGTAACACTCCCGCACAGGCCACAGCCGCCTGTGCTCTGTGCCTGCCTGCGCCCTTCCTCCGGCCCCTCCCTCCGCCGGGAGCGCAGGCTGCACCTGACCTTCGCTTGCACCTTGGGCTTTTCCCTCTGCCCCTGCCTTCTCTGGGTAGTTTGGCCTGACCCCTCGGCTACATTATTACATTACTCCTGATAATAGGAGTAATAACAGGAGTACTGCTTCTAAGTGTCAATAAAGAATAATATTACTCTCTTCAATTAATGGCCTTTTTATCTTGGGACACGGCTTTTCTTTCCCTGTTACAATTTCTTAGTGTTCTATTTTCCTCTGTAGAACAGAAATGTATTCTTTTTATCCCTCAAAATAAAATATTGCCTCCCTGCTGTGGACACGTGGTGTAATTCGACATGCTGACTCACACGCGTGATGGAATTTAAAATGTATTTATACTTATATAAAGAAACCAAACATCACTTCAAACTTCCTACATTACGTATTTTTAAAACTGTGCCTTAGTCCAAAGTTAGACCTATATAGTTACTGGAATCTTCAGTCCAGTAATTCAAAGAATTATTAGGTCATATTCTTGTATGTTCTGGAATATTTAAGACTGATCTTAAAAACTAATTTCTTTTGTTTTAAATATATTTTATTGATTACGCTATTACAGTTGTCCCACTTTTCCCCTTTATTCCCTTCCGAGATGCACAACCCCTCCCACTCAAATACCTCCCCCCCTTTAGTTCATGTCCATGGGTTGTCCAAGTTCTTTGCCTTCTACATTTACTCTACTATTTCTAACCTCCCCCTATTTTCTACCTACCATCTAAGCTACTTATTCTCTGTACCTTTTCCCCCCTCTTTCCTCCTCCCATTCCCCTGTTGATAACCCTCCATATGATCTCCATTTCTGTGGTTCTGTTCCTTCTCTAGTTGTTTGCTTAGTTTGCTTTTGTTTTTGTTTTAGGTGTGGTTGTTAATGATTGTGAGTTTGCTGTCATTTTACTGTTTGTATTTTTTATCTTCTTTTTCTTAGATAAATCCCTTTAACATTTCATATAATAAGGGCTTGGTGATGATGAACTCCTTTAATTTGACCTTATCTGAGAAGCCTTTATCTGCCCTTCCATTCTAATGAAAGCTTTGCTGGATAGAGCAATTTTGAAGGTAGGTCCTTGCCTTTCATGACTTGGAATACTTCTTTCCAGCCCCTTCTTGCCTGCAAGATCTCTTTTGAGAAATCAGCTGACATTCTGATGGGAACTCCTTTGTAGGTAATTGTCTCCTTTTCTCTTGCTGCTTTGAAGATTCTCTCCTTATCTTTAATATTGGGTAATGTAATTATGATGTGCCTTGGTGTATGCTTCCTTGGGTCCAACTTCTTTGGGACTCTCTGAGCTTCCTGGACTTCCTGGAAGTCTATTTCCTTTGCCAGATTGGAGAATTTCTCCTTCACTATTTTTTCAAATAAGTTTTCATTTTCTTGCTATTCCTCTTCTCCTTCCAGCACTCCTATGATTCAGATGTTGGAATGTTTAAACTTGTCCCAGAGATTCCTAAGCCTCTCCTCATTTTTTTTTTATTCTTGTTTCTTCATTCTTTTCTGTTTGGTTGTTTTTTCTTCCTTCTGCTCCAAATTATTGATTTGAGTCTATTTCCTTCCCTCACTGTTGGTTCCCTGTATACTTTTCTTTACTTCACTTTGCATAGCCTTCACTTTTTTTTCTTCTATTTTGTGACCATTCTCAAACATTTCTGTGAGCATCCTGATTACCAGTGTGTTGAACTCTGCATCTGATAAGTTGGCTATCTTCTTGTCACTTAGTTATTTTTCTGGAGTTGGATCTGTTCTTTCATTTGAGCCATATTCCTTTGTATTGGTGCACCTGTTACATTGTAAAGAGTGGTCACCAGGGTGGGGTAACCCATGTTGCTGCTTTGTGACGCTTATATGGGGTGGGGTCCAAGAGGGAACAATGGCGCTTGCTCTGCTCTCTGACAGTTTTCAGTCACTTCCCCCACTTCCCACAAGCAAATTGGGCCCTTGTGGTGCTGATTCCTGAGTCGGTGCATTTGTGTACGTTCTAGGACCCTGTGGGTCTCTCCAACGAACTCTCCTGTGAGGCTGAGAGTTTCTCCCGCTGCTGCCTCAACAGCTCCCTGCCTCTGGTGTTTTCAATCAGAAGTTTGAGGTTTTATTTCCCTGTGCTAGAGCCCTGGGTTGTGCAGTTCCTTTTTGCTCCCCAGTTGTTCCTTCAGTTTATCCACACACGTGTGGGACTGCCATATGCTGCCTTGCCACACACCCTCTCTACCCCAGCTGCCCATCTCCGCCCCTCCTACCAGTCTGAATTAATGTTTCTTTAACTCCTTGATTGTCAGACTTCCATATAATTCTATTTTCTGGCAATTCTGGTGGGTTGGTTTTTTTTCTCATTTGTTGTTGTCCTTCTTTTGGTTGTGCTAGGAGACAACATATGTCTACCTTGGCCAGAAGTCAGATTATTTCTGGGTGCTGTACTTTATCAAGTGCTTTTCAGCCATATCATGTGATTTTAGTCTTTCCTTTTGTTTATGTGGTGTATTATGTTTATTGATTTGTGAATATTGTACCATCCTTGTATCCCTTGGGGTGAATCCCACTTGATCATGGTGTATGATCTTTTTAATGTTTTACTGGGTCTGATTGGCCAATATTTGGTTGAGGATTTTAGCATGTATGTTCATCAACAATATTAGCTGGCCTGTGTTTTTCTTTGTTGTGTCTTTGCCTGGTTTTGGAATTAGGACAATACTGGCCGCATAAAAAGAGTTTAGGAGTTTTCCCTCTTCTTGAATTTTTTGGAATAGTTTGAGAAAAATAGAATTTAGCTCTTCCCTAAACGTTTGGTAAAATTCATCTGTGAAGCCATCCAGTCCAGGGCTTTTGTGTGCCAGGAGTTGTTTGATTACTGCTTCAATTTCACTAGCTGTTATCAGTCTCTTTAGGTTTTCTGCTTCTTCTTTCTTCAGTTTTGGAAGACAATGTTCCTAGAAACTTGTCCATTTCACCCAAGTTGTCAAATTTCTTGGCGCATAGTTTTTCATAGTAATTTCTTACAATCCTTTGTATTTCTGTGGTATCGGTTGTAATTTCTCCTTTTTAGTTTTTGATTTTATTTATTTGGGTCCTCTCTCTCTGTTTTTCCTGATGAGTCTAGTTAAAAGCTTGTCAATTTTATTTACCTTTTCAAAGAACCAGCTCCTGGATTCTTTGAATTGTCCTTTAAGTCCCCATGTCATTTAAATCTGCTCTGATCTTGATTACTTCCTTCCTTCTACTCTCTCTGGGCATTGTTATTGTTGTTCCTGTAGTTCTTGTAGACGTAGCATTAGGCTGTTTATCTGGAATGTTTCTCTCTTTTTTAGGTGGGCCTGTATTGCTATGAACTTCCCTCTCAGGACTGCCTTCTCTGTGTCCCGTTGGTTTTGGGTTGTTATGTGTTTATTTTCATCTGTTTCCAGAAACTTTTTGGTTTCTTCCTTGATCTCATTGCTAACCCATTCATTATTTAATAACATGTTATTCAGTCTCCATGAAATTGAATGTTTTTGAGTTTTTTCCTTGAGGTTGGTTTCTAGTTTCAAGCCATTGTGATCTGTGAAGATACTTGATATGATTTCAATTTTCTTGAGTTTGTTGAAGCTTGTTTTGTGACCTACCATGTAGTCTACCTTTGAAAATGTTCCATGTGCATTTGAAAAGAATATACATTTTGCTTCTTTGGGGTGAAATGTTCTATAAATATCAATTAAGTCTATTTGATCTAGAGTGTTGTTCAATGCCACAATATCTTTGTTGATTCTTTGCTTGGAAGATCTATCCATTGTTGACAATGGGGTGTTAAAATCCCCTACTATGTGTGTTGCTATTGATATCTTTCTTGAAGTCTTCCAATATTTTGGAAGACTTATCTCCCAATAAGTCTTCCTTATATATTTGGGTGCTCCTATGTTGAATGCATATATGTTTACAAGGGTTTTATCTTCTCAATGGATTATTCTCTTAAGTATTATACAGTATCTTTGTCTCTTTTTATGGCCTTTGTTTTGAAATCTATTTTGTCTGTTATAAATATTGCTACTATGGCTTTTTTTCATGTCCATTTATTTGGAATATTTCCCCCCCCTTCAGTTTCAGTCCATGTAGGTATTTTGTTCTGAGGTGGGTCTCTTTTAGACAGCATATATGCAAGTCATATTTTCTTATCCATTCGGCTACCCTATGTCTTTTGATTAGAGCAGTTAATCCATTTACATTTAAGGTTATTATTGGTAGGCACTTATTCATTGCCATTTTACCCCCTTTGTGTCTGTGTTCCTCTCTCTCTCATTCTTTTTCTTCATCTTCTTAAAGATGAAGAGTCCCTTTAGCATATCTTGCAGTGCTCGTTTGGTAGAGGTGTATTCTTTTAGCCTTCTTTTGTCTGGGAAGCTCCTTATTTCACCTTCCATTTTAAATGAGAGCCTTGCTGGGTAGAGTAGTCTTATTTGCAGACCTTTGCTTTTCATTATTTGGAATATTTCTTGCCATTCCCTTCTGGCCTGTAGTGTTTCTATTGAGTAATCAGCTGCTATCCTTATCTTGGCTCCCTTGTATGTTACTAGCTGTTTCTCCCTTGCTGCCTTTAGTATTCACTTGTTGTTTTAAATTTTGTCATTTTTATTATGATGTTTCTTGGAGTAGGCCTCTTTGGATTCATCTTGATTGGGACCCTCTCTACTTCCTGGACTTGCATGACTTTTTCTCTCATCAAGTTAGGAAGTTTTCTGTCATTTCTTTTTCAAACAGGTTTTCTATGCCTTGCTCTTCTTCTTCTGTTTCTGATATCCTTATTATATGGATATTATTACATTTCATGTTGTCCTGAATTTCCCTCAATGCCTCTTCAATCTTTTTTAGTGTTTTCTCATTTTCTTGCTCTTTCTGGGAGGTTTTTTCTACCTTGTCCTCCAGGTCACTGGTTGGATCCTCTGCTTTATCTAGCCAGTTTTTGATTCCTTCTGCGGTGTTCTTCAATTCAGAAATTGTATTCTTCATTTCCTCCTGGCTTTTATGGATAGTTTCTTTGCCCTTTTCCCATGCTGATGTAGTTTTCAGTAAGTTCCTTGTAGCTTCCCTGTAGTTCTTTGTGGTTCTCACTGAGCTCATGAGCTTCCTTATAACCATTATTTTTAACTCAGTGTCTGATAGTTCACTTGCCTGTATTTCATTTGTCACTCTTTCTGGGGATTCTTCTTTCCATTTCAGTTGTGGGTTTTTTCTTTGTTCCCCCACCTTAGGCACTCTTTTTGTTTCTGCTTTTTAGATTGATCTGCTTTGACTCCCTGTCTTAATGGTGTGACCTTCTATGGTAGGAAATCACTGTTTTTTTCTTTCTGGACATGCCTCTGATGTTGTCAGATGGTGTCCCAGTCTGGCATTAGGTAGCCTTTTCGAGACTACCAGGGATCCACAGTCCATGGCTGACTCCTTTAGTTATTAATCTAGTCACTTTGTAATCAGCAGTCTGGCTTCACCACCACAGGGTGGGTCAGAGTAATTCCTGTGGACTTACTGGGGCTACTGCTTCTCTCAGGCTGATGCCACTTGGAAGGGAATGATCTACCTGAGCAAGATGGCTCCTGCAGTATAGGGGATGAACTCAGCACTAGCATCCTGGTGGCTGCTCCCTCAGTTCTCTTCCCAAAGCCACCATCCCCAAGTCTCTTCTCAAGTGTCTCTAGTCTACTCTGTCCCCCCTTTGCCAGAGACCAGGGTAAGCAGCTGCAAATGAAATTTTGTGCATTTACCCTTTAAAAGCTTTCTATAACATCAGCCATCTGTCCCTGGCAGGAAGAAACCCTGCAGCTTTTCACAGCTGGATGTTATCTGGGTTCTTTCTGAGGTCTGGTGCTATAGGTTGGGGAGCCCAGCTTGGGGGTTAGACCCCACACTCCTCAGGGTGAATCCCCAGCCACAGAAATATTCCTCCAACACTTCAGCTACCACCTATGGGAGCCCAGCCTGCCCTCTTGCATCTTTGCTGCACTCTGTACCAGTCACATTTTTGTGAAGCTGTTTCTTTTGTCTGTCTGTAGTTATAAGGCTTCTCTCCCACTGTTGTTCAGTTATTTATTCTGGATGATTTCTCTACAATTCAGTCGTAATTCCAGATTGGTCCTGTGAGGAGATTAGTGCAGCTTCCACTTACTCCTCCACCATCTTGGATCTCAGATTTGAATCTTTATAGGAGCTTTATTCAGATGCTGGCGATCTGAGAAGATGTCCAGTTATGTACCCTCGAAACAGTCTTAACATCTCATCTCAAGCTGATCCTCTGATAGACAACACTGTGTGTCCATCTGACTAAAGCAGGTATAGTATTCGGGCAGGGGGCGGGCAATAATTTAAATGACTGTAGATTTCTCATTAGAAATCAGGGAGGCCAGAAGATGGTAGAATAACACCTCTAAAGTTCTGAAATAAAAAAACTGCCAACTCAGAATTGTCTATCTTGTGAAAATATATATTTGGAAGACATATTTAGATGTAGGAAAACTAAGATAGTTCATTGCCAACTATACAAGAAATGCTAGAGGAAGTTCTTGAGAAGAGAAATGATACTAGAAGGAAGACTGGAACTTTAGGAATAAAATAAGAGAAACAAAAATGATAAGTAATAGGCCATTTTCAACCTCGTATGTACTTTATAATATATATGATTACTAAAAGTAAAAATGATAGCACTGTCTAATTCAGTTTTCAATGCATATTGATGTACTACCTATAATAAATACAGCATAAAAGGAGGAGGGAAACAGAACTTGTGTGGCTGCAAGTTCAACATATTTCACTTGAAGTGGTAAAATATTAACTCTAAATAGACCATGAAGAGTTAGGTATGTGTGTCATAATCTCTAGAACAATCACTTTAAAACTATACAAAAAGATATAGCAAAAAATCCAACAGAAAAATAAAAATGGAATACTAAAACAATATTCAAATAATCCAAAGAAGGCAGAAAAGCAGAAACAGAGGAATGAAAAACAGAGGGAGAAACCAAAACCAAACAATAAAATGGTAGACCTAAATCCAACCATATCAATAAATATATTAAATATAAATGATTTAAACATACCAGTTACAAGACAGACCAGATTTAAACCCAAATTCATGTTGTCTACAAGAAACTCACTTTAAATATAATGACATAATATAGATTAAAAAGATGAAAGAAATATAGCATAAAACTTTTTTTAAAAAAGCTCTGAAGGCTATATTAATGTCAAACAAAGTGAGTCCTGGAGACAAAAACTTATTGTTACAGGGTGCAGCCAAGAGGGGGGACCCCAAATGGGCATTTGAAATGGGGTCCAGAACTTAAGGTGTCCAGGAGATTTTAAGATGTCTCCATCCCCCCCACCCACGGTGTGGGTTGGGGGAAGGGACAAATGGAGCAGGGCCATTGAGATCTGTTTTGCATAGCAACAGCCTTGCAGCTACCCTCTGGCGTGGTCACTTAACATATCTATAGCCTTTAGCTTGTCGCTTAGATATGTTAAATAGCTGTGATCATCTCTGAGCCAGGGGAATGGAAGTAACTTCCCCACCAACATGTGACTGGGGGCAGATCCCCAAGCTACAGCGCCTGCGTGGGAGCTCGGAGAAGATTGGCTCCAGGACATGGGGCCACACCTGCCCAGACTCATGATGGCAGCCCAGTAAAGCTAGAAGGATATGAATTCTGGCAAGTGAAGCCGAGTGTGGGAGGAGTCAGAAATGAGGCTGCAGAGGAAGATTGGCCGCGGGGATTTAAAACCCAGACTTGGCGGCCATTAGAAAAGAGAACCATGCGCAGCCCTGAGAGAGTGAACCACGCGGCTTTGGCAGAGTGAGGACTCTCCCTTCCCGCAGCCATAGGAAAGAGAACCACGCGGCTTTGATGGAGTGGAGACTCCTGCATCCCGGAGAGAACCATGCTGCTTTAGGAAGGAGAGCCATGCACAGCCCTAGGAGAGAGAACCACGTGGCTTTGACGGAGTGGGGACTCTCCCCTTCCCACAGCCCTGAGAAGGAGAGCCATGCGCAGCCCTGAGAGGGAGAACCACGAGGCCTGGATGGAGTGGGGACCCCCACAGCTTTAGAAGGGGAACCACCACCTGGTTTTAGCAGAGATCCCGGCGACTCAGCCGAGGGTGCCGGGAACCCAGGGAGGTCTCCCAGTCGAGATGGAGGACTAATAAGAACCAGAGGACTGCCTGAGCCATGGACTTCGTTTTCCTTTCCTGAGGTACGGTACTCTGGACTGGGCAAAGGGGGAAGGAAGGACTGTGTCTGTTTGTGGGTGTTTTAAGGGACTTTAGGATTTTTGATGAAGACATTAGGTCACTACTTGAAGTCTGTATAGCATTAAATAAACATTTCCTTTCCTTTTCACGAATCTCTGGCATTGAGAGATGTCTTTCCTCAGGCGGCGGACATAACGGACCCGGGGCCTATACAATAATAGTATATTGTCCCAGGCCCCCCTTGTCTGTTCTGTAACATTATCAGGGTTACACAGAAATATTCCATAATGATAAAGAAATCAATTCACCTAGAAGACATAATTCTATATGTGTATGTACCAAACAATGAAACTTCAAAATATATGAAGCAAAAATACTCATAGAACTAAAAGGTGAATAGACAAATCCAGTTATACTTATATACTTTAAAACACTCATATCTCACTAACTGATAGAAAAATTAGAGAGGAAATCAACAAGGATATAGAAGAGCTAAACAACAGTTTCAATCAACTTAATCTAACTGACATTAATAGAACATTCCACCACCAGGAGCAGAATGCACATTCTTTTCAAGTTGCTCATGGATCAATCATTCAATATAGATCATATTTGGGATTATAAAGCAAACCTTAACAAATGTACGACAATTGAAATCATACAAAATATATTCTCTGACCATAGTAGAATTAAACTAGAAATGAATGACAAAAACATTTAAATTCACCAATTGCTGGGAATTAAGCAACCCATTTCTAAATAATCCATGGGTTGAAGAGTTGGGTGGTTGAGGACCTGACATGCTAGTGCAGGGAGTTTGGTCTGGGAGCCCACACTCTTAACCACAGGTCATGAGGCCTCTCAGTTTTCCAGGGCCTTGAATGCCAGGCTGAGGAATTTGGAGTTTGCACTATATTTAATGGATAAGTATGTTGGGAACCGCCCTGACTGGTATCAGAAGCTGAAACCCCCGCCTAGGCTAAGGCTAAGGGAACGCCCTTGGAACTGTAAGCCAGCAAGGAGACAAAAGCTTATCTCCCTGGCAGGAATGCTGCTTCTGCTGCTTTATTCATAACTGAACCCCAAAAAGCTTGGTCAGTTAGCCAATGATGGGTAAGATTCCCCAAGGGGGGAACAACCTAAGATTCAGGCACGATCACTTTGGGAGGCCCCCCAAAAGAAGGACTTGGGGGGCTGCAGCAAAAGGGGGTGATGGACCCTCGCTCCTTGGCTTTGACATAGCCTGAGTTCTCAGCATCTGGGGAGAAACCTCCTTGTCTCCCAGTTGCCTTAGTTCCCTTGCTCCACCTAAGCCTGAAACAATGACAGGGTGGTGCTGCTCTGTGCTGAGAAGTGTGGGTTCCCCGGGGTGATCAGGCCTAAGAAAGAACATGTAAATTATTGTGAAACCTCCTTTGTTTAGAATGCTCTCAGTGGAATGAGAAGGGTCTTAGGAGGAAGTTAGTTTGTTCCTCAAAGTCTTACAGCCTAATGAGTACTGTACTTTACCTGAATTATTATGCAAAATGAGCCCAATAAAAGCAGGTATGGACGGTAAATCAGCGCGCTCCCCACTAGGGGGGGTGGCCATTTTGTCCCTACTTCCCCACAGAAACTAGTCTGTCTCTGTGCATGTTGTTTTTTCTCGCGTGTTTATCGTCGAGCCATCCGCAGCGTTCCGTGGTCACTGCTGGCCGGGACCCACACGCAACATAAGTATTTAAGGATTTTCATATGCAAAGCACAGATTTGCAGATAGCTGGAGTTGGGTGTGGTTTGAGTGGGGAGGGTAAGAAAAATCTGCATTCTGTTCCACCTCTGGGGTGAAATTAAAAATTTGGATTTTTCCAGATGTCTGAGTTGAGACAATTTAGAAGCAGGGCCCAGCCCTCCTTTTTCACAGGGGTTATTTACTGCACAGTCTTTTGGGGGTCTACACATACTAGGTGATCTGGCAGCTCCATACACCTCCACTATCACGCTAGATTTTCTAAGGACAAAGCCACGTGAGCCCGTAAGAATGGAGGTTTCCTATGGGTAACTAGCTTGTGGCTCTAGACAAGTTACTTAACTGCTCCATGCCTCAGTTTCTCGTCTGAATAATGGAGACATATTAGTTCCCACAGACCTTGGACTGAGCTGCCTGGAGAAGAGGCTTGTGGGGAACTGGAAGCACTGGCTCCTGGGAGCTGCTGTGGGACCTTGGCTGCTGGGTGAAGGGGAGGGTCCCTGGTATGCAGTGAGACCTGGAGGAAGGCCTCAGGGAGACAAGGAGTGGGACTCCTGCCACCACAGGGCTGGAGGAGGAGGGGCCAGGAAGGACACATAAAAGAGACTTTGATCAACAACAGCCATGACAGGACGGCCTCTATTCTGTTTGAAGCAGCAGAGATCAATCTGCTTTTTTATCTCAGCCTCTCTGTGCCAGTGTCACATGTTGCTGCTGCTGCCGCCCATCTCCCTTGCTTCCTGTCTCCCAAAGAGGGGGCGATGAGTAGAGCCCCCACTTTCTGACCTTCCCTTGGCCCAACCCCAGAAGGGAGGAGAAGGAAAAAGAACGCTTATGCCCCAGAGAGTATGACTCACTTTTGTAAGGATTCCCCCTCACCTGAGCATTTGTCCTCTTTTCTTCAAAGCCTGGCTTTGAAAAATCATCTTTTGCTGAGATTTAAAGACACTGGGCCAGGAGGCAGGAGACTGGATTCTAGTTACAGGTCTGTCTTTGACTTGCTGTGTGGCCTTGAACAAGTTACTGCCCCTCTCAGGAGCTTAATTTCTCTATGTATGAAGTAGATTTGCTGTAAATATTCTTCAGGGCTTAATTTAGAACTCTGTGATCAAGACCAGCCTTTGGCCAGTGTCAGGATTCAATGTAAGTTCAGGTCCTGTCACAGAAGAATTGCCCCCATAATCCTGAATGACTTTGAGCTCTTGACCTAACATTTTTCTGCAGAACCCCATCAGTGGAAAGGGTTGCTCTGCCTAGGGAGCATTGTTGTGGGCCTGGGAGCAATTCCCAGGAGGGGCAAGAATAACCTATGACAGCTTGTTCAAGGATGGCAGAAAGCAGGGACGTGGCATGGGGCAAGTTGCAGAAAAGTAGAGGCTGGGGTAGGGGTGGAGAACGAATGTCCTGGCCCTTCTTCAGGGGTGTCGTGTGTTTATGACCACACCAGGGTGGGGTGTTCATGGCAGGGGCAGCACGCCCGACCCCTGCAGCAGGCGAAATGAGATAGTTGCAGACATAGAAGAAATACATGCCCGGTTCCCCCAAGCAGGTTCCAGAAATAAGGGCAAAGGCCGCAGGAGTCCTGCTCCTTCAGACAGACCTATGAAATAGGCATTGTCCTTCCAGGCATTGTCTAGCTGCCTCCTTTGAGAATCCCAGGGATAAGCTTTCTTTTTCTCCAGAACAATCATGGACCACAGCCAGCACTCCCAGTCTCTCCCAGGGTTTGGAAGATAGACTAGCTCTGAAAAGGGAAAGAACAGGGAATGTAGTGGGAAAGAAACATTTCTGGTTGCCCTGCTTCTGCCAGGTGTTTGCATGTGTCAGGGCATATATGGAACCTTCTCTCTGTCCCCAAACTTCAGGCTATTTGTGCTGATATCCAACCTCCTCCTTTACCCCACAGCCCCTAAGCTCTGGCTCAGTGCATCCCCTCCTGTCAGTCCAGGCACCTGGAGTCTTCCCACTGTACCCTGTTCTCATGAACTCTGCCCTTAGAAGTCCCCAGGATCAGCCTCTCCCTCTGCTTGGCCTCCTCAGCTGTCTCTGGAAACAGAACATCTGTGAAATGTTGCCATGACTAATGGGGCCCACAGGGGCCATTTCTGGATCCTGCCCAAGTGTTGGCACATGAGGGTGTGGATGTGCTTGTGTGTGCACATGCAGACATGTGTGTGTACATTTGTGTGCCTGGCCTAGGAGGCCACAGTAGGTGAGAGGGACTGCCTGAGGCTGGGCAATCCACAGAGAGTTTCTTGGGGGTTCAAGGTTAGCCTGGATGTGCTCTGGAGCAAATAATAACACAGACACTTGCTTAAACCGTGTGAAGGACTTTAGACATTGTCTAAACCTTACAACAACACTGTGAGGTAGATGTCATTACCCCATTTTACAGGGAAGGAAATGGAGTCTAGGTCACACAACAAGGAACTTGTAAGACTGGGATCTGAACTCATGTCTTATACAGATCATCCTGGAAAGAGGAGAGAATGGGCCTCATTTCCCCCAAAACCTACACTTACAAACAGGTCTGTCTGGCTTGTCAGAAACAAGCCTTAATTTCACAGAAGGAGCTTTACCCCCTGGATGTATGATCCAAGACTCCCTGTGAGGAGCAAGAAGGTGGGCAGAGGGAAATGCCGGTGTTCTCCCCAGGGAACAGCACTGATGTTCTTGGAACCTAAGCATGCAAGGCTCCCACGGCTTGCTCAGTGGCTTCCGTGGGAGGCCTGCTTTGTGGGCACCCTGGAGACGAGGATGCAGGAAAGCAACTCAGGTGATGTGGTCAGAAGGGGCCCCAGACACACATCGCTGCTCTTGCCATGCTGGGAGATCTGCTCAGTCCTCCCTTCCCTGATGCAAGTAGCAGGGGAAATGCATTATTTTTTCATTAAAAATTCATTTTGGATCAGATAGCCTTCAGAGATGTAATTAGCCACATTATTTCTCTCCATTAGCAGTCTCTGGAGTTTGCTGGAATTTCTTGTCCCTTTTCCCCTCCATTTCACTCTTGCCACGTCTTTATCAGCTAGGTTGTAAACTTCCTCTCTCTCTCTCTTGACCATCACTGCCATCAATAGCTGTTCTGTTTTGGGACTGAACAGCTATTTTAAAATCTGGAGAAAGAGTTATAGCCAACACCCTCCTTCCTGCTGGAGTGCGGGGTCACAGCCCCCTGAGCCAGCGACGGGTCTGGAGATGCCCATTTCTGCCAACAGGACTCCGGAGGCAGCTCCACGACACAGAGGCAGCCTGGCTGGTGGCAAAATTTGGCAGAGCTAGAAGGCTCCTGGCTTCCCCACTTGGCTGGGTGACCCCAAGCAAGTACTATAACCTTCTGTGACCTTCTGTTCTTCTTCTAGGGGGTCAAGGTTGGCATGGACATATGTAAAGCACTTCACCTGTGGTGTACACTGAGTCCCTATAGAAGGTAGCTGTGGTTGGGATGTCCAGAGACAAGATGGGCTTCTGGGGGCTGAATAAATTAGTAGGCATGGCAGCAGCAAAAACACAGCCTGGGCTTGTGAAAGGCAGAGCTATGTACTAGGTGATCCCAGGAGCCTGGCTGAGGGGTAAGAATCAGGAGAACCATGATGAGGACCCCTAAGGAGTGAGACCCCTTCAGAGAAGGAGAGAGCTCGTGGAGGCTCAGCCTCAGCTGCCGAGGGCTGAGTGCCTTCCTTTTGCTGACTATGGTGGTTTCTGACCAGGGTTTTTCCTCTGGGTTATTTCCAGTGCCCATGACAGCTGGATGGGAGGTGACAGAGGTGTCATCTTTAGTTGACTAAGGGGAAGTGTGGAGCAAGTAAGAGCACTCTAAGACAATGGAGGTGATCTAACCCTATGGCACTCCAGGAAGCTCCAGGGACTTCAGTGTGGCTGGGCTGGCTATTGCTCTGGGGAACTCCAATGACCTTGTGCTCAGAAGAAAGCTGTCTCCAGCCCCATGTCTCTGCTCCTCTCATGCTGGTGATACATGCATGATGTGAAGCCATCTCCAGCATCATCAGAAATACCATGCTCCATGGGGACAAGGGCAGAAAACCTGCTGCTGAATCTAACCTGTCCTGGCTCCCCACAAGGAGAGCCAAAGAGGAAAGTAGAGCTTCAACACTGAAGATTGTTGGCATTTTGCAATGAGGTAAAATCGGAATGCATGGGATTTATACCTAGAACTAGAGCGCCCCAGACTTAGACAGTCATGGGTAGGTGTCCTTTGAAGCAGGGTGACTGGTAAGTGTTACAGGGACACAGAGTTGTGTCATGTGGCATCAACATGAAGGAGACTGCAGTAAACTTGGTTTCTTTTTTAATATTTATTTTTAGAGAGAGGGGAAGGGAAGGAGAAAGAGAGGGAGAGAAACATCAATGTGTGGTTGCCTCTTGTGTGCCCCCTACCGGGGGCCTGACCTGGTCTGCAACCCAGGCATGTGCCCTGACCAGAAATCAAACTGGTGACCCTTTGGTTCCCAGGCTGGTGCTCAACCCACTGAGCCACAACCAGCCAGGGCTGAACTAGGTTTCTAGTACTGACCTCATCCTGCTTTGGTAGTGATCCTGGTCCTAGGTGCCTGGACTAATGTAGGGAAACAGAAGCTGAATGGCTCACAGAGCTGGAAACTTTTGCACTGATGTTACTTTAAGCCTTATGGAGGCAGGCAGAATCTTGACTGACTCATGTCTAGTTCAGGGAGGTTTTTATGGATACATCTGGGCATTGGTAAGCTGATGGTGATACTGAGGTTCATAGTTTTTCCCAGGCATTGAGTGCCCATTGTCCTCCAGACCCCTGCTGGGCTCTTTACACACACTGCCTCATTCACCCTTCAGTCCCATGAGGTGTTACCAACCCTCCTCCCCAGGGCACATGTGAGGATGCTGAGATTCAGAAAGATTAAGAGATGGTATCAAGCAAATGACACTGGTGACCACCCTTCTAGGCAGGAGCCCCATTGCATGGTGGAGAACAAATAGCACAGCAATACCTGCCACCAGGGGCAGCGTCCCAGAGCATCAACCCACTGCACATGGTTTGCGGGTGTCGTAGTTGCCAAGAAAGACACGACTTATCCAAGCACAGTGTTTTACTACACAGAGAAGAGACAAAGCAGGATCAACTTCAACCTTGGTCATCGGTCCCCCAAGGCAGGAGTCTGCACACATCCCACTCACGCTACAGGTAAAGGACGCCATTCCCTCCCCACCAAAAGTAGAAACAGCAGTGGCATTGGCCAGGCAACATATGACACACACACTTAAGCAGAATAAAGGAGAATACATTGAATCTGGAAAAGGGAAAAGCGTTCCCACATAAGACCATGAGTTCAGATTGTATGTTCTTCCCAACAGGCAAGACCAAGGCCGCATGGTGAGTGGGTGACAGGATCAGGACTTTAACCTGGGCATTCTGGCACAAAAGCCCACAGGCTTGCTCACTGCATGAACACTGCATTTCTGAGGAAGAGAGGGTCTCCCCCAGGCACCATCCAGGTCCATCCTCTGGTCTCACCACCAAGCCCTGCCTGCCAAGGCACAGGCAGAGTCCTGACAGCAAAGACAGGCTGGGGGCTTGCTCCCTCCCAGGACTTCCTTACTGCAAATACCAGATCTCTCCAACCTTGGTCCATGCTCTAATACTAAGAGTAATGTTTTTAAAACTGGACTGGAATTCTTGTGCCCCGAAAAATTCCCGTGTACAGAGATTTAACGTAGAATACTGGGCCCCTACCAGGGCCTGGGAAATGCATAAAAGAAAAGTGATACAGGGGAATCTAATGAATTGGGGCAATTTTGCAAATAAAAGGATCTGTTAAGGACCACTGGGCCTGGAAAAAATGAGATTGACATGTACAAATGCCTTGTAAGAATCAGAAAGGGAAGAAAAGGGATCAGAAACCCCCTTGCTTCAGCTCAGTGTCTGCAGTCCAGTTTGAATATTAAGCCTCCATGTGGTTGCTATGAAGCTTTTGTAACATGACCAGACTGCACTGACTAACTTGGGGCAGGGTTATTATCTAAAAATTGCAGAAAAGGAGTCAGAGGTGAAAGGAAATTCAGTAGATGATCTGTGTCCATCAAGTTCATTTTAGAAGCCATGTCGAATTTGGCATTCCAATTTTTTAGTTCCCTGCCTAATGCTCAGTTTCTTAGGGAAAAATTGCAGTTAATTCTCTGTTGTCAGCATGGTTCATGTGGAGGAATAGAGGTATAGATAATTCCAAATGGTGACTAATGCCCACTCTACACCTCCTGCACTGGACATTTGCTTTGGAAGCTTCTCACGGACCTTAGAATGAAGGCACCCTGTGTGGGAGGTGGTCCTGTTCTTACTTCACCCCTCCCTACTCAAAGCTACCCCGTCCTGCTCCATGAAGACCTGGGGGCAGCAGATTAAGGGGAAGTGGCTGTAATGCTTTCCTGGGTGGGGATGGAGTACGGATGGGGGCAGGGAACACAGCATTTTGGCTTGAAGGCCTCCTGCAGGGCCATGAGCAGGGGATAGTAACAGTAAAGGAGACAATGAATTGTGTCCACTGAGGACTTCCACATGGACGCAGACTCATTATGTGAATAAAAACGGGAAAGCCAGATGTTGGCCATATTCCGATTTCACAGCTGGGAGAATCACAGCTCGGGAGGGGGAAACATCCAAATTTGAGGTCAGAGTCCAAATTCCAACTCCAGGCTCCTGATTACAATTTGGTTGGTCTAATTACTATCATCTCCTGATGACAAAGGCTGCTTTGGAGCCAGATGGCTTTCATGGCTGGGACATGCAAGTGATGCTTACTTAACATGGAGAACTGGTAATGTTGGAGTCAAGAGAAGCCAACTCCTCAGGTTCATTCAACAAATACTGAGCACCTCCCAAGTGCCAAGCGGCAGGGTTGGCACAGGGATGGGAAAGTACAAAAGAATCAGACATCGCCCCTGGTCTGAAGGAACTCCGGGTAGGAGGGGAGGTGAGCAGGTATAGAAATCTCTGTAATACACACAGAGAAGAAAGTGGGGTAAGATCTGAGAACTTCATCTAGTTTTCCATTAAGTCATTTATTCAGTTACCCAGGCACTCTCTTGCATTCTCTGACATAAAGATAAATGAGACTGGTCTCTGTCCCCTGAAGTTGCCATGTAAATACCGAATCAGAGTCAACAGGGAGCTTTTCAAAATACAGTTCCTCAGGTCCCAGCATACTAATTCTAAATGTCTGGAAGTGGCACTGAAGAAATCTGAAGCTCCAGTTCTAGGTGTTCATCAGGTTTGGGTCCTAGTCTTGTAGGATAACATGTGAAGGGAGCCCAAGGGAGGGAGAGCCAGAGATGATGAGAAAGGCTTCCTTGCCCACCTCTGCCAGGAAGTCCTCTATGCCACCCCAGCACACTTGTCTGCATGCCCTGACCCCAATCTCCGGTATTTACTGCAGTTTTCCTAGATGACAGGTAGGTTTAGTCCCTTGGCTCCTGGGTGTGTCTTGTCTTTGAAGCTGAGTGCTCCCATGTTCCAAGGTCATTGTGATGAGGGTTCCAGGGGCCTTGTGACACACAGCTGGCTGGCTCTGTTCAAGTGTGGAGGGTCAGGAGAGGCCCAGTTCCCCTGGGAATGCATCTCATCCCCCAAAAGAAAGATCATTTTCCCTGCCAATTAAGCATCATTTAGATGCTCCAAGTAAGCTCTGGTTAGAGGCTGCTTCGAAGAAAACCAGCAGGGACTATGACCACCCTCTCTCCTGAAAACAGCCTCTCTGCCAGGCTGTCGGCCTCCTTCATCCTGGTGCGTATTCCTCATCAGCTCCAAGTACCCCCCTCCCCAACCTCTGGTTTGTATTAGGCCATTTTCCCCTGCTGGGGCAGAAAGACTGGACCCTTGAGCTGGCCTGGAAAGGGGAGCAAGGCAGGTCTGACCATCAGCGCCCACAGTGGGGCTGCAAAACAGGCCCCCTTTCACCCCTCTCTCTAAGCCTTTTCCCCATATATGGCATTCTAACTAATGAGCTTTAGGTTTGCAAATTCAGTCTTGAAATGCTGAGGTGCTTTCTTTTTTTTAAAGACTTTATTTTTAGAGAGAGGGAAGGAAGGGTGGAAAGAGAGGGGAGCAACATCAAGGCACGGTTGCCTCTCACACACCCCCTACTGGAGACTTAGCCAGCAACCCAGGCAAGTGCCCTGACCGGGAACTGAATGCCTACCTGACTCAGTGACCCCTTGGTTCTCAGGCCAGCACTCAATCCACTGAGTCACACCAGCCTGGGCTGATTTTCCTGGTGCTTTTGCCAACAATTTTGGTGTGCTGCCGCCAGGTGGCAGTAATGCTTTTGTTAGTGGTGGTTGCAAGCGTAGTAAGTAAAATAGATTTATTCATTAGAAGTCAGCCTCAATCATAAAAATTTTCCACACATTATATTTTTCAAAATTATAGTAAGTAATTATACTTTAAAGTTTCATTAATCATAGTGATTAAGATAGTGATACACAAACAGGCAGAAATCCAAAATGGGCACCTCTCTCCCTGAATTTTAAATGTTATTGCTTTGTTGAAGATTATCACCAAGACCTGATTTGGATCCCTTCATTCCTCTGAACTTAGAGAAAGATAATAATAAAACAACAAACTGTCATATAGCATTTATTACCTACAGTGACTACCTAAAGTTTTAATTTATAGTCACTTATTCTTATCATAACCCTATTACATGGATGATGCTGTTATCGTCACTTTATAAATGAAAATGCTGAGGCACAGAGGCACATTAAGGAAGGGGCCAGCAGTTGCACAGCTACTAAGTAGCAGAGCTGGTGTTCAGACCCAGACAGAGGGGCTGTGGAGTCCACCTTCTAGCTCAGTATTTCTCAGATTGTGGTCCCCAAGCCTGCAGCATCAGCATCAGTTGGGAACCTGTGAGAAATGCAGATTCTCGGGCCCAGGTCTTCTGAACCAGAAACTCTAGGGCTAGTGCCCAGCGATCTGTGCTTTAACAAACCTCCAGGGAATTCTGATGTGTGGCTAACTTTGAGAACCACTGTTTTAAACCATTCTTTTAATCAGCTATTCTGATGGCAGCTTGAAAGCAACAGCTCTCCACATCTGGGTTGTTGCTAGTCAGCCAGGTAACTTTCAAGCACGCTTATGGCTACCCTCCCTGTTTCAATGTGCCTGCTTTCCTCAGGCCTAGCCTCACCACTGGGTGAGAATCACCGACATGGTGAGTCACGGTTACTATTGGAAGTGCGTCTTGCCCCTCAGGTAAGCTGGAGTGAAAAAGAGGTGGAGGACCTTAAGCAGAGTTAATGACCCTTCCCAAGCTTTCTTGGGAGCTCTACAAGTATGAGTATCCAGAGCAACATGGCATCAAAAGCTTTAATAGAAGGTTTTATCCTCCGGTGGATTTCCCATTTTACTAAAAATATTAGAGAAATCCTTAACCCAGTGCAGAAGAGGAAGGAGAGTGGAGAGCTGTATACCTGCAGCCAGGGCCTCTGGCAGCAGGAAGCTATTAGAGGGACCAACCACTTCGGGTTCCCAACGTAAGCCTCTTTCTCTAGGGGAAGCATGGCCAAATCTTCCCCAGGTTTCCCAGTGGAGCGGCATTAACCTGCTGATGCACGAAGTCAAAGTGGAAGATTTCCACAATTGCTCTACCTAGCAGTGCTCTTCCCAAGAGACAGGAAAGCAGCTACTATGTTGTTGAAAGGGTATCCAGCACCTTGTGTGCTATCGAGCACCCCCTTCCTGGTTACCAGGCCATTGTACCCATATGTTCACAGGCCGGTGGGACGAGGAATAGGGGCATGTGGGAGAATGGAGGTGGATTCGAGAGGCCATGGAGCTGACGATCCCCATCATTTTGAAAGATCCTAGATTCTGTGACTTCTGGCACAGACAGGTGCTGTGGATGTACTAGAAGAAGTGAGGGAGGGGGCTTTCATGAGGCAGTTTTCACCTTTAGCTCTCCTCATGCCAGTGAGCTTCTGTTGCATGTCCTTGGCTTGCTAGCAAATGTCTCAAATCTCTTGTGGGTGGCCTATTGTTAGCCTATTTTGAGGAGGTACAAAGAAGTAGAGGGCACAGAGAAAAGGAATTTCCTGGAAGGAAAAGACAGTGACTTTTTATAAGCAAATTCAGCCCTGCTAAAGTAGGTAGAGGTGCAGTAATGCAAATTCTTGGAACATGCAGCTGTAGGGGGAGCTCTGCCAACAGGACACCCCCTCCCACCTCAGATGAAAATAAGTCTCCAAGACCTGATCAGCTAGGAGAGGAAAGTTGGCCGATCTCTCAAAGGAGAAGTGCCAGGAGCCTGTTTCTCAGTGGGCTTTTATTGGGTTTAATTTGCACAGGAATACTGGGTGCATATGTAAAGCTCATCAATCATTGTCAAGCAGTGATGATCAAACAATAGATAATATTCAAAGAACTATGAGGACTTATTTTGAGTCAGGGTCATATAGCTAAACATGTGGCATTTTATTTACGATGTGTGTTGGAGTGGGCCTCTTTGCACACATCTTGTTTGGGACTCTCTGAGCTTCCTGGACTTCCTGAAAGCCTATTTCCTTTGCCAGATTAGAGAAGTTTTCTTTCATTATTTTTTCAAACAGATTTCCAATTTCTTGTTCTTTCTCTGCTCCTTGTGGCACCCCATGATGCAAATATTGGACCTCTTGAAGTTGTCCCAGAGGCTGCTTACACTATCCTCATTTTTTTTGGATTTTTATTTCTTCAATTTGGTTGAATGCTTATGTCCAATATTGGACCTCTTGAAGTTGTCCCAGAGGCTGCTTACACTATCCTCATTTTTTTTTTGGATTTTTATTTCTTCATTTTGGTTGAATGCTTATGTCCAATATTTGCATCATGGGGTGCCAGAAGGAGCAGAGAAAGAACAAGAAATTGGAAATCTGTTTGAAAAAATAATGAAAGAAAACTTCTCTAATCTGGCAAAGGAAATAGACTTCCAGGAAGTCCAGGAAGCTCAGAGAGTCCCAAACAAGATGTGTGCAAAGAGGCCCACTCCAACACACATCGTAAATAAAATGCCACATGTTAAAGATAAGGAGAGAATCTTAAAAGCAGCAAGAGAAAAGAAGTTAGTTATCTATGGGGGAGTTCTCATAACACTGTCAGCTGATTTCTCAAAAGAAATTTTGCAAAGTAGAAGGGTTTGGCAAGAAATATTCAAAGTCATGAAAAGCAGGCACCTACAGCCAAGATTGCTCTTGGCTGTTATTATTTGGAATAATAATAGCAAAGCTATTATTTGGAATCACAGGGCAGATAAAGACTTCCCAAACAAGAAAAAACTAAAGGAGTTCATCATCACCAACCCTTATATAAAGTGTTAAAGGGATTTACCTAAGAAAAAGAAGGTAAAAAATATGAACAGTAAAATGACAACAAACTTACAACTATCAACAACTGAACCTAAAAACAAAAACAGAAACAAACTAAGCAAACAACTAGAACAGGAACAGAATCACAGAAATGGAGATCACATGGAGGGTTATCAGCAGGGAGGGGAGGAGGAAGAATAGGGGAAAAGGTACAGAGAATAAGAAGCACAAATGGGGACTTCCGGCCAAGATGGAGGTGTAGGTAGACACACTGTGCCTCCTCGCACAACCAAAATAAGGACAACAACAATTTAGAAACAAGATAACAACCAGAACTGACAAAAAAATTGAACTGTATGGAAGGCAGAAAACTAAGGAGTTAAAATAGACACATTCATCCAGACCGGTAGGAAGGGCAGAGTCAGGCAGCGGGGTGGAGAGGGGTCGAGGCACAAACAGTGGTGGCACCGGGCTCGTAAGGCATCCCAGGTGTGCAAGACCACAGCAGGCGGACCCTGGGCATGGGGTGGCAACGGGCAGACCCAGCAAGGCGGCAACTGTGAAGCGAGGCACTGTGAGCAAGGAGGCTGGCTGACTGGGCGGTCCCACATTTATGCAGATAAAGCAGGCAAAACTGGGGAGTGAGACAGACCTCGTAACCCCGGGTCTCAGCACCAGGAAATAGACCATGGGGCACTGATTGAAAACACCTGTGGGGGTTGAGGCACAGGGAGAGACTCCCAGCCTCGCAGGAGGGTTCACTGGAGAGACCCACAGGGTCCTGGAACGTGCACAAGCCCACCCACACAGGAATTAGCACCAGAAAGGCCCAGTTTGCTTGGGGGAAGTGGTGGAAGGGACTGAAATCTGACAGAGAGTGGAGCAAGAGCCATTGTTCCATCTCAGACCCGGCCCCCACATACAACATCACAACCCAGGGACTGAGTTGCCCTGCTCTGGAGAACACCTAAGGCTCTGCCCCTCATTACGTAACAGGAGCGACAAGACAAAAAAAAAAATGGCCCAAATGGAAGAACAGACCAAAGCTCCACAGCAAATACAATGAAGCAACCAAGAGATAGCCAACCTATCAGATGTTGTATGTTCAGAGATGTATCAGATGTTCAAAGCACTGGTGATCAGGATGCTCACAGAATTGGTTGAATTTGGTCGCAAATTAGATGGAAAAATGAAGGCTATGCTAAGTGAAATGAAGGAAAACGCACTGGGAACCAATAGTGATGGGGAGAAAACTGGATTCAAATCAATGGAGTGGACCAGAAGAAAGAAAGAAACAACCAAACAGAAAGAAGGAAGAAACAAGAATTTAAAAAATGAGGAGAGGCTTAGGAATGTCCAGGACATCTTTAAACATTCCAACATCGGAATTATAGGGGTATCAGAAGGGGAAGAGGAAGAGCAACAAGTGGAAAACTTATCTGAACAAATGATAAAGGAGAACTTCCCCAATCTGGCAAAGGAAATAGACATCCAGGAAGTCCAGGAAGCTCAGAGAGTCTCAAAGAAGTTGGACCCAAGGAGGAACACACCAAGGCACATCATAATTGCATTACCCAAGATAAAAATGAAGGAGAGAATCCTAGGAGCAGCAAGAGATAAGGAGACAGTAACCTACGAAGGAGTTCCCATCAGACTGTCAGCTGATTTCTCAAAAGAGACCTTGCAGGCAAGAAGGGACTGGAAAGAAGTATTCCAAGTCATGAAAGGCAAGGGCCTACATCCAAGATTGCCCTATCCAGCAAAGCTTTCATTTAGAATGGAAGGGCAGATAAAGTGCTTCTCAGATAAGGTCAAGTTAAAAGAGTTCATCATCACCAAGCCCTTATTATATGAAATGTTAAAGGGATTTATCTAACAAAAAGAAGATAAAAAACATGTACCGTAAAATGACAGCAAACTCACAATTATTAACAACCACACCTAAAACAAAAACAAAAACTAACTAAGCAAACAACTAGAACAGGAGCAGAACCACAGAAATGGAGATCATGTGGAGGGTTAGCAACAGGGGAGTGGAAAGAGGAGAGAGAGGGAAAAGGTACAGAGGATAAGTAGCATAGATGGTAGGTAGAAAATGGGCAGGGGGAGGGCAAGAATAGTATGGGAAAGTAGAAGCTAAAGAACTTATGACACATGGACATGAACTAAAGGTGGGGAATGTGGGTGGGAGAGGGTGTGCAGGGTGGAGGGGAATGAAGGGGGGAAATGGGACAACTGTAATAGTATAATCAATAAAATATATTTTTAAAAATTAAAAAAAAGAAGCACAAATGTGTAGTTACAGAATAGCTATGGGGATGTAAACTACAGTATAGGAAATGCAGTAGCTAGTAAACTTATACACGTGACCTGTGGACATGAATGATGGTGGGGGGATTGATTGCCTGAGGGAGACAGGGGTTCTGGTTAGAGGGGGACAAAGAAAAATCAGACAACTGTAATAGCATAATCAATAAAATATAATTTTAAAAAATTAGACTAGAACTACCACATTATTTAACAATCCCACCTGTGGGTATATATCTGAAGGCAATAAAGTCACTATCTTGACAAGAAAAAAAATTCCCACAAAGAAAACTTCAGGCCTACATAGCTTCACTGGTAAATTGTACCAAGCACTGAGAAACAAAATATTTTAAAAATCTACAAAATTCTTCAAAAAATTGAAAAGCATAAATGCAATCCTACTCATTCTATGAGGTCAACATTACCCGAACACTAAAATCAAAGACTTACAAGAAAATTATAGATCAATATCACTCATGAATATGGATGTAAAAATTCTAAATAAAATTTTAGCAAATAGTATCCAATGATATATAAGAAAAATAATATATGATCAACAAATGGAGTTTATCCCATCTCCATAGAGGCTAAATATCCTTTGAAAAAAATTAAACACATATTTCTGAAAACAACAACAACAACAACAACAACAAAACAACAACAAACAACTCTCAGCAAACTAGGTAGAAGAGAACCTTCCCAATATGAAAAAGGGCAAGTACAAAAAGCTTATAGTTAACATCATACTAAATCATGAAAGCTTGATGCTTCTTCGCTAAGATTGAGAACAGACGAAAAATGTCTGCTGTCACCATTTTTAGTCAACATTGCAGCTGAAGTTCTAGGTGGTGCATAAGACAAGAAAAAGAAATAAAGACACCCATCCTGGAAAGGAAGAAGCTAAACTGCCTTTATTCACAGACAGCATGATTACCTATGTCAAGGTTGGCAAACCTTTTCAAGGTCAAGTAGTAAATATTTTAACATTTATGTGTTTTTGTTGCAACTGCTTAACTCTGACATTATAGCATGAAAGCAGCCTTAGATAATGCATGGATGATGGGCATGGCTGTGTGTCAGAAAAAATTTTATCTAAAAACAGGTTGGAGGCAGATTTGGCCCACGGGTCTGTATTCTTGGTCTATATAATAAGCCCTATAGGATCCACCAAATAAAAACCTACTAGAATTAATAAGTGAAGTTAGCAAGGTTTCAGGATACAAGGTCAATATGTAAAAATCTATTGTATTTCTACATACTAGCAATGAACAATTGGAAGCTGAAATTTTTAAAGTAACTTTTACAATAGCATCCATTTAAAATATTTAGGGATAAATCTAACAAAATATATAAATAAGCTATACGCTGAAAACTGCAAAACATTGCTGAGAGAAGAAATTAAAGAAGACCTAAATACATGGAGAAATATTCGGCATTCATGGGTCAGAAGACTCAATAGTGTTATCAATTCTCCCTAAATTCATCTATAGATTCAATCGATGCCATCAAAACACAGCTACCTTTATTATACAAATTAACCAACTGACTAAAAAGTTCATGCATTTCCTTTTATGATTAGGAATCCAGGGCACAGCCCCGCTCTGTCTATGGCCTCCTGTGTCTAGTCCTGACACGGTGCACACGGAGTTGCAGTCTCTAAGTACAGGCTGGGAGAACATGACGGCTGTCAGAGAGGCAGAAGCCTGGCTCTGACTGGCTGAGACAGATGACAGTATCTGTCCAGGAGGGGCATGGTGTCAGGGCAGATCCTGCTTCCCAAGGTTAAGCCAACGCTGAGATTTTTTTCTGCCTTCTGGGCCCATATGTCCTATTTTGGTTCAGAAGATAGAAAATTTGCAGAGAAGATAGAGTGGGTCAACCCCAGAGGAACTGATCACCAAAGGGAAAGTATCCAAAGGAAGAGTGGAAAACACAGCAAATGAACCATCAGTGTGATGGTCACTGCCATAGCTCTAAAGGGCTCAGGTACCAGAGCCGGATGCTGCCAGCACGTGGACTGAGAACTGCTTCTCAATCTAGTGCGCTCAGTAGCAGAAACAAGTTCTAGAGCCCTATGTGCACCATCTTCCAAGCGCTGTGGAACGTGAGACGAAGGGCAGAAGGAAGGGCGAGCACAAGGTGCCGGGCCCCGGTGACCACAGAAGGGGAAGCTTCGACTGGAGCATTCAGGAAGAGCCGCTCCAGGGAACTTTGGAGGCTGTCCTGCTTGGTGACTTTATTTTTACTGCTCTGAAGGGTCACAGAGTCTGTCGTTGACCCACATTCCACCAGTGTTTCTTCGAGATGACTGCACTGACCATTCATTAGGAATGTAAGGGAAGTCAGCTCCGTGTTGCAAAATGAAAGGTGAAACATGGTTTTCTTAAAACATGAAAGGCTTTAGAAAACACATTTTAAAGTATTTTGCTCAGTCCATCCCTTTCAAACATGGACTTAGTGGAAATTATCCCAAATTTGGGGCTGCAGGCTTTTGTTTTTAATTTCCAGTGCTCTTTTACCATCTAATACCTTGCTACCCACTGGTCAGTGGACCAGCAGTGTCGGCAGTCCCCTGGGAGCCTGTTAGAAACGCGTCATCTGGGGCCCACCCTAGACCTTCTGAGTCATGATCTGCATTTTAAGCACATTCTCTGGTGACTCATTTGCAAATTTAAATTGAGTCACAAATGTGCATATTTAGGTGCATGTTAATGGAAGGTCGGTTCAATGAGAACTCTTAACTCCTTGTTATTGTTTTATGAGTATTTTTAATTACTTTGTATGCCGTGTACGCACCTACCCCCAGACTCCCTTATGTAAACCAGAGATCATTCCTCTTGATGGCCGGTGGTACTCTTCCAGGAAAGGTAACATAGAGCTCATGAATGTGCTTAATTAGTGCTTATTTCATATTTTTTATTATCAAAGGAGCATACATCATTATAGAAAAGTTTGAAAATACAATAAAAATGAAAAAATAGTTATAATCCTATTATTCAAAATTAATCACTTGTTTTTAGGTAAGTCTTTTTAGCATTTTCTAGTCTTCTTTCTAACAGAATTTTTATAGTGGTTAATTCACCATGTATTGGAGTATATAAAGTGTAGTTTTATAACATATAACAGAACTTTATGGAGAATGGTACATCTCTACTGAATGTGTAATTTTGTATTCTGCTTTTTTCTGTTAACATTTATATTTTTCCAGGTTATTATTCATTTCTTGTAAGCATTGTTTTATATGCCTCATAATAGTTCATTGAGTATATAAACCATGCTTTACTTACCCAAATTTTTCGGACTGTAAGATGCACCTAGGTTTTAGAGGAAGAAAATAGGGGAAAAATTTTTGAAGCAAAAAATGTGGTGAAATATTTAATAACATAAATAACATAGGCCACTGCACCCCCTCCCCAACCCTGTTCGACAGCAAGCCAGGTAAGCTACATTTGGACTATAAGACGCACCCGCCTCCCCCCCCCAAATTTAGGGGGAAAGTGCATCTTATAGTCCAAAAAATATGGAAACTATTTCTTCATTGCATAACATTTAGAGCACTTGCATTTTCATTTTGGTAAGCAGTGCACAACGAAAACTATTATACATAGAGAATTTTTCTATATATTTTCAGTAATTGTCTCAGGATAAATTTCCACAAGTGAGTCAGAGACTGTGAGTTTAGAGTCACATGGAAAAATCCAGAGTATGTGGTTTAAAAATAATACTGAAAAGAAAAGCCAAGGCCTGTCACAGAGAGCTGAAGTACTTGTCCTCCCTTGCCAGGTGAAGAGGAAACCACCCATTGACAAGACAGAGTGGGATGGCTTCTTCGATGAGAACGGTCAGTTGGCCAAGTCACGAGACTTCATTTGTGTTAACATCTTGGAAAGGGTACGGTCCCCCAGTTACCATTGGCCTTCCCCTGGAATCAGGGGACACGGGTAGGCAAGGGGTGCTGGCATTGGGAAGGGCCCTTTTGGCAGGCATCTCGGGAGAACCAGTGATTTCCCATCTCCCACCCGACCCCAGGGGCTGCACCCCTTCGTGAGGACAGAAGCCTGGAAGTTTCTCACAGGCTACTACTCCTGGCAGAGCTCCCAGGATGAGCGGCTCACAGTGGACAGCACAAGGAGGTAGAAAATTCCAGATTCTGTCAGGGGAGGGTGGGCAGCTCTGCAGAGTGGAGGGGTGCTCACCCCAGCCTGACAGTTTCAGTCAGACTTCAAACACACTTCTCATTCTTAGCAGCTGAATCCCCACCATGCTCCTGACCCATGGCCCACTCACAGGTGGGGCCTTCCCACCCCCAACCCAGTTCCATTTACCAGCCCACAGACTACAGCACGGGCTTGACCTAGTAACAGCTCCTACCCCGAGAGGCCCAACCCCTCCTTCCCCAGGGCCTGAGCTGCCTCCTGGAGGTGCCCAGCACTGACACACAGGGTGAGCCAGAGAAACACCCAGGGCAGTAGGGGAACTGAGGGCCAGCTGGAGAGTCCTAAGAGTCCAACAGGAGCCTACCTTTGTTAGTTTCTTGAGTCTGTTTTAACAAGGCACCACAAATTAGGGGTCTTAACACAGTAGAAATGTATTCTCTCAGTTCTGGAGTCCATAAGCCCAAAACCAAGGAGTTGGAAGTGCCGCTGCCCCTCCAGAGGCTCAAGGGGAGAACTCTTCCTTGCTCTGGGGGCTCCAGGTGTCCTTGGTGTGTGGCTGCATCACTGCAGTCTCTGTCTCCATCATCGCATGGCCGTATCCTCTTCTCCGTTTCTCTCCTCTGTGTCTCCTTAAGGACATTTGGCATCAGATTTAGAGCCCAACTGGATAATCAGGAATGATCTCATCATTAAGATATAACTTAATTAAATAAGATATAATGGAATTATACCTGCAAAGATCCTTTCTCCAAGTAAGGTTACACTTACAGGTTACAGGGGTTAGGACATGGACATACCTTCTGGAGGTGCTTCAGCCTGCTATACCACTAGCTCCTTGTGCTGATGGGCACAAGACCCCCTCATCCAATGATTATCATTCTGAGGCAGAGGTGTTAGTGTTATCCCAATCTACAGATGAGGAAACTGAGGTTTAGAGAGGGAAAGTGAGGTTGCCAAGGCTTGACCCTAGTTGCAGACACCCAGTTGTTAGGCTGTGGAACCAGATCCAGGTGTGGCTGTGGGACTGCAGAACCACGTACTCAATCTTGTCCCCATGTGCACTATGGGTGCACAGTAGAGGGTAGTCAGGAGATGGCACAGGCCAGGGACGGGGGAGCATTGCAGACAGTGGGCAGAGCCCAGGGACCCTGGACTTGCTGGGAGGGAGGGCTGCCTTGTTTAGCCTCAGTCCTGTTCTCACAGGAAGAATTATGAGACCTTATGCCAGATGTATGAGAAGATTCAGCCCCTTCTGGAAAACCTGCACCGGAACTTCATAGAGACTCGGAATAACATCAGTGAGCAGAGTAGGGTGGGCAAGGCTGTGCAGAGGGGACAGCTGGAAGCCATCCCTGACCCCTCCTCAGTCTTGTGGAGGTGGCTCCCAGCTCCTGGGAGCTGCCTTGACATGGACCTGGGTGCCCCTCAGTGCCCAGCATCTTGTTTCCACGGGTGCATGCTGTTCCTATTGGTTTGTCTTCATCACCTCCCTGCCACTACCACCCCATACCCGTGGCCTTGAACTAGGCTGCATTTGAACCGGACAAAGAGGTTGTGTCCCTGGCAAAGGGTATAGACTTGTCAAAGATTTGGAAACAGGAAGAAACCCAGGCAGCTCAGGATGTGGTGTGGGATAGAGCCCCAGGGAGTGGGGGGGAGAAAGTGGGAGGTGGTGGCTGACGCTCCCTTTACAGCTTCCTCCCCAGGATGCCCTGGGTTGGTTGAGGGAAATAATCTCACCCACGGACTTTCTGCTGGAGGGGTGATCTGGTGTTACTCACTTTTCCCTTGCTCCCAACCTAGCACATGACATCCAGAAACTCTATGACAAAGATCCCCTGGGTAATGTCCTTATTGACAAGAAGAGGCTGGAGAAGATCCTGCTCCTGAGTTATGTCTGCAACACCCAGGCAGGTTCGCCACAGTGCTAAGATTCCCCTCGGCCCCTCTCCTCAATTTCATTCTGGAATTCTTTCCTTGCCCAAGGCTAGGCTCTGCCCCTCCTACCTGGACTCTCTTCACTGACCCCTCTCCACCCTAGAGTACCAGCAGGGCTTCCATGAGATGGTGATGCTTTTCCAGTTGATGGTGGAACACGACCATGAGACCTTCTGGCTTTTCCAGTTCTTCCTGCAGAAGATGGTGAGGATCACTGGGCCTGAACTCAGGGAACACCTTCCTCCAACCTCACCTCTAATTCTCTATACAACCCCTTGAGGTTAGGCAGCACTGGCAGCCTCAGGCATTTCCTCTAGCCCTGCAACTGCTCTTTGGGTCCCAGAGGAGCCCTGGAGAGCAAGTGCCGTGTATTCTAGAGTCAGGGTGGCAAGCACTGGAGTTGAGAAGGGACTGGAGAGAGGCTCTGGGTACAGCTCTCACCAAACTTTGAAAGGGTGTGACTGACCAGGCCCAGCGATGGCACCCACTTCTGACATTCCTCTCCCAAAACATGCTCTGCCCCTACAGATGTTCTATGGCTCCCCACACCTTCAGAATAAACTCCACTGGCCTCAGCCAGGCATTCGAGCCCTCCATCATCGATCTGCTCTCTCACTGCTTCCTTCACCTGACCTGCACTCCAGGCACACCAGGGGGCTCGATGTCACCCAGGTGCACACCACACAGTCTAGGCTGAAAGCTTTTGAAATTGCTGCTCTCTGGCACACCCTCCCTAGAAAGACTTTCGAGATCTGTGAGAGGCTTCGCCAAACCCACCCTCATCCCTTTCTCCATCTGGGCAACAGTGTGCTCACTGCGCTTTCCTCGTCCTGGTTCTGACCACAGGATGTATATGGAGGACTAACTGGTTCACTGCACTGTGAGCCACACCTGAAACATCTCTGCATCCCCATCACAGGCACACACACGTGTGCACACATATATACAAATGGATACACTTGCACACACATCACAGACACAGACACCCAGACTCACACAGAGGCATGGGCCCAGCCTGGAGCCAGATGCACAGAGGGTCTCCAGGACTGGGGAGTTGGTGAAGCAGCTGGCTTTTCTGGTGCCCTGAAGCCCAGAGGACTTAGTTTTCCTCCCTCCTACTCATCTTTTGCAGGAACACAGCTGTGTCATCAACATTGGGGTGGGCAAGAACCTAGACGCACTCAGCAACCTGATCAATTTCCTGGACCCTGTGTTTGCTGAACACCTAAGTGAGTGGACACCTTTCTGCCCAGGACAGGCATGGGAGGAGGCCAGGACCTAGCCCCCACCTTAGGCTGCAGACTGTGCCCAATCATGGAGGAGAGAGTGGGGTCATTTGGTCTTCTCCCCAGGCTCTGGGGTTGGAGTCTGGGCAGTTGAAAACCCCCCACAAACCATCTCCAAGGGCAGCTGGAAACATGGCAGCCGGCACTCTATATCCCCCAAGTACGTCGGTGTGCTCTGCTGTTTGTCCATCTGCTCTTGCTCTGTTGTGTGTGTCACCCCTTGTTTTCTCTGACCATGGCCTTGGAGCTGGCACTCTGCTTCTCTTCCCACAGAAGGAAAGGGTGCAGGGGCTGTACAGTCCCTCTTCCCCTGGTTCTGCCTCTGCTTCCAGCGTGCTTTCAAGTCCTTTGACGATGTCTGGAGGCTCTGGGAGGTAAGTGCCCTGCTGGGGACAGGAAGGACAGGTCCTAGTCCTTGGGCAGGCAGCAGGAGAGCCCTTCAGATAGAGTCCAGATGCTTGGGGTGAATCAGACCAGCGACCCTGCTCCTGCTTTGATGGAGGACCTAGAACACCAGTTCACCCATCTGTTCATGCAGTCCCATGTCCTCACTTTCTTAGAGCCATCAGGGCAGAACAAGGGGCCTTGTTGCCTGAGCCATGGACACCTGGCCTGTAGTTCAGCTTCCCTGTCCCTTGCCTAGCAGCCTCCCTCTGCTCTCATTTCCCCAGCTCCCCGTCCTTGGCCTTCCTCTCCACCTGGGTGCTGGCTCCTTGCTGAGCCCTCATTCTTGCAGAGGGTGGGGCATCTGCAGTCCTTCCATCCCAGTCCCCAGGGCCATGAACAGATGAACCTCTCTGTGAACACACACTACCGCTCATCACTGCCCTGTCCAGTGGCCTGCACTGCATGTAGGACCTGCAATGTTCAGCCCTATGAGTCACTCCTGCCTCACCCCTCCCTCCTGACCTGTGGGTCTCCATGCTCAAGTCCATGACGACCCCCAGAACTTTGGCGACTCTCCTGTATTGTTGACATCAACAGCTGCTTTGCTGCAGCTCCACTCAAATGTTACGCACACTTACCAGGTTGTTCTCTGCATGCTCCCTCACATCCTCTTACCTCTTCCTTTCTCTCTCCACTCTCCTTCTTCCCTCCCTTCCTCCTTCTTTCACCTTTCTCATTCTCTCTCTTCCTCCTCCCTTCACCTAATTAATTCCTGAAGACTTTTTCTCTGATTTCCCCAGTAGCCAGCACTATGCCTAGAACCCCAGAGGTAGCTGTCAGCACTTGCCTGAGTGAGTGAATGAGTAAGTCAGCAGCAAGGCCCAGGAATGTCTGACCCTGGGCATGTGGTTGGTGGGTACCTTGCCATCTTAAGGGGAGAGCAGTCTCAGGCCACAGGGAAAAGACCAAGATTTATCCATTTGTGCAGGTTCTGCTGACTGGGAAGCCCTGCAGAAACTTCCAGGTGCTGGTGGCCTACAGCTTGTTGCAGATGGTGCGTGAGCAGGTCCTGCAGGAGGGCATGGCCGGTGATGACATCCTCCTGGTAGGAGTACCCTTCAGCCAAGACCAGTCCCATGGATCCTGTGGGCCCTGACCCCCCACAGCATCCCTTTTGAAGACCCCAGGCTCCTGAGGTGCTGGGCTACAGAGCTGTCTTTGCCCCTGGGCAGGAAGCATAATGGGAGCTGACATGTCCTGAGCACCCTGCTGAGTGCTTTGTAAATGAGCTCATTTAAGCTTCACAGCAAGCCTGACCCAGTGGGATGATGACCATCATCATCTTCATCCCTATTAGCATAGGAGGACACTGGGACCTTGAATGGTTCCTAACCATTAGGCTGACTGCCTCAGGGTTAATCCCTTGGCTCTAGTGTTCTATGGCAAAAGGCCTAAAGTTTTCCAAAATTTCTAAACAGCAGCTGAAGTCCTCTTTCAAAAACATATCAGGTGGCACCCTAATTATAAAACAAGTCCTCCTTAGAAGTCCACGAGACCCTCAGTGGAACCCCAGGACTTTCTTACAGCCCAGTAAGGGGCTGTAAAAACTACAGTTACTGCCTTGGTGTAGCTCAGCTGGTTGCAGCAGAGCCCGTACACTGGAAATCGCCGGTTCCATTCCTGGTCCCCAGACAGGGCATGTTTGGGAGGCAGCTGGTCAATATTTCTCTCTCACATTGATGTTTCTCTCTCTCTCCCCCTTCCCCCTGTCTCTAAAAATCAATGAACAACATGTCCTCAAATGGGAATAAAATAAGCCTCTAAAAACATAAAGACAAGAAGACTACACTTACCATCTCCCCAAAATGTAAAATTTCAGTGTTGACATTTCAGGCACTGTTCCAGGCAGGTTGGGAAAAGACCAGGGGCCCCAGTGACAGCCCTGAGCAGCAGTTCTGTTTGCTCAGCCTGTGCCCTGCCTCCTCTGCTTTCTCCCTGCAACAGGCCTGCAACAAGCTGGTCGACCTTGATGCGGATGAGCTGATCTCCACTGCCTGCTTGGTTTATGCAGAGCTCATTCAGAAGGATGTAAGTTGCCCCAATTATTTGTCCTCCTGTTTTCCCCTTCCAAGAAGCCTTCCCTAATCTTCCAAGCCCAGCCCATAGCAGGTATATTCAGCTTCAGAGACGTTTGTGCTACATTGTCTGCCACCACCCCATAGGGGTTCTCTGTGTGATCTTTCTGCTATTGGCACACGTAACTCATACCTCCTCGAGCAGACTGTGCTTCCCGAACACTCAGCCCTCATCATTTGCCATTCCCTGTATCCATCCCAGTGGATCTGGGCACAGGACTGAGTGCCCCGGGGCTGGGGAGAATGTCACTGGCTGGATGAACTGAGGAATGAGAGCAGCAGACCAATGTCTGTCCCCTTCAACCTGCCAGACCCTTGTCTTCCTAGGTTCCTCAGCCATTAAAGGATTTCTTTCTCTGAGGACACTCACAATGGACAGATGCCCTCAGTGGACAGGACAAAGGTGGTGCTTCAGCCGTGAGGTCAGGATCAAGTCCACTGGGACATTAGGGTGAGGGCATAGTTAATACAGCTGCAATACAAACAGCCTTCTGGAGTCACAGTCTGTGGTGGGCAGTGTGTCCCATGGGCGCTGAGGGCAGAGACAGGATTGTTCAGGAAGAAGAAAGTCCTGGTCAGGGAGAAGAGTAAATGCTGGGGAGAGAGTGTGCAGGTCTGGTCGGGAACTCTTCTGTCCCTGAGGGTTTTCCAAGGCTGCAGTGGTGCTGCACCAGGAAGCAAATAAGTGAGGGTATAACTGACTCTGTGAGCCTTCCCACCTCCTGTGGAAGACAGAATTGAATGGTCTCACAGGCTTGCTCAATCCAGTGGACTCAGTCGTGAGAGAGGGTCTTCCCCCAGGGGTTGGTATCCCTGTTCCTCCCTTTACTTCCAACACAGCCGCCACACATTAAGTTGTTTCTCCAGAGCTTCCCCAGCATCATGTGGAAGGACACAGCCCGCATCTCTGGGTGGCAGGTTATTCCACTCCTGGTTTCAAAGCCTCCTGCACAATTGCCCCTTCCCCGCCCAGCCTGCCAATGTCTCCTCAAACTGATCTTTTTCAGTCTTACTAGGTCTATCTGGAGAATGACATCTTTTCCCTGGTCAGGGAAGTTCAATCTCTTCCTGGGGCAGAGGCTCATGCCACTGCTCTCCCCAGGCTAGGTTGCAGCCTTGTGCCCCTGCCCTGCCTACCCATGTTCTGAGGGGTACTTCAGGGCAGACATGAAGATTGGCCAGAAGGAGCTAGGATGGCCAGTGCCCCCATAGTTTCTCAGCAAGTGTGTACACTTGTGTGCACCTGTGTGCATACACACACACACATGCGGCCCTGCCTATCTACAGTTTTACAGGCTGGTGGAGGAGCAAGAGGGACCTGTTGGTTTTGCCATGGACCCTGGCCCTTAGGGGGCGAGGCATAATCATTCTTCCCACTCTTCAGCCAACTGCCCCACCCTTCTGTTCTCACCCTGTCACTCTCAGTGACCATCACTCAGAAGGTACTATGTCATCAATTATGTCTTGTCTCTTTCCCCTCAGGTGACAATCTCCCACCCATGCTGGCTCTGAGTCTCTTGGATGCACGCCTCTGTTGAAGAGTAGGGCCTGTCTCCCAACGTGAATCTATCCAGCCAGTGTTCACTGGGTGGATTCATATACTGCACTTCCCCTTAGGTTTATGTTCCCAAGACAGTTGATTTAAATAAGGATTCCTGAATGAAATACAGTGCTCCAAGAACAAAACTATTTTTATTCTACCAAAGAGCCAGAGTAAAAGACATCTCGGTGAGCTGCCTGTGGCCTTGGGAACAGAAGGGTCCACAGAAATATCAGATATGTATTTCCTAGGACTTCTTTCAACTTGGTGGCATTAGTTGGCCTGTGGTTTTTGTTTGGGACATACAACAATGCCAAACATCTCTTCCAAAACTAAAAAATTCAAGCACTCAACTTCTAGGCCAATGGTTTTTAAACCTGTTTTTAAAATCACTGGTGCCCCATTGTAACACAGTCTTTCCCAGAAGCCCAGTGGTTGAAGTTGGGGTGCTCTGGGATCCCCATCAGATGCCTCCACAATTTTCACATCACTCCCTATGTAGCTCCAAGGAACCTTGGTCCTACTAGAAGCATGTCTGAAAACATCTGTTGGTCTTTAAATGAACTGGATTAGTCTTGACATAGAAGTGATCCAGGTTCAGATAAATTCCAGGTGATGCAGTGATGGACATAAAGATCTTAGAAGAGCTAGACTTCTCCGAGCTCATCTGCGGCACTCCTGGCCAAAGACGGGAGGTCACGACCTTCCCACTGTGCTGCCAAGCACATCACAGAGCCAGCACAGACTTCTGCTTGCTTGTTTATCACTTATGCTACCCAATGCTATTTTTGTAGGTCCAGTCAAGATACAGAACTATGGGGAGCATTGAAATCCTAGAGCCCAAGTTCCCTTTAATGTAGGGGCTGTGCTGGTTTAAATAATATGTTAATTTAACACACATTGATTGAGTCCTTACTGTGAACTGCCCACTCACCAGGCACTGAGAACTCAACAGTGGGGAAAAGAAACACAATCCCTGTTCCCATGACACTTAGAGTTTAGTGGGGACCAGATAATCCCCTTGAAGCGTGATAATTGCAAATCTCCTTTTGTGCTCCAAAGGACAGAAACATGGTTCTAGGGGAGGAGATGGCAGTTAGTGGTGGTGGCAGTGACATTGATGATGATGGTAGGTGGGAGGTATTGTGACGTCAATAATGGTGGCGATGGATGATTGTGGTAGTGACATCAGTGAGAACAATAGCAGAAATGTTAATGGTGGTGGTGGTGGTGATGCTAATAGTGACTTCAGCAGTGGTATAGTGTTGGTGGCAGAGACGGCAATGTAAGTTTTGGTGGTGGTAATGGGGATGTCAGTGAGGTCGGTGGTTATCGGTGATGTTAGTGTCACGGTAGGGTTGGTCCCAGAGGTGTGGTGTGTGATGGTGTTAAAGACAACTGGGATATTGGTGACGACAGTGGCCATCGGTGGTGTTGTCAGTGGTGTCACAGGGTTGTGGCGGAGGTGTGATGTAATTGCTGACGGTGGGGGTGGTGGTCAAGGTGATGGCAGTGGTGGTGCCAATGGCAGAGGTGTGATATTGATTCTGGCAATATTAGCGATGAAGATGGTGGTGGTGCTTTTGTTCAGTCAACAAAAACTTACTGAGCATCTACACTGGCCCTCTCTGTATTGACATTGATGATGGTATTGGTGGTGATGGCAATCATGGTAGAGATGAAAACAGTAATAAGTTCATTCTGGAAAAATGAGTGCCTAACACACTTCTAATATAATATTTTTAAATAAGTCATATCAACCATGAGTATAGAGATAAAGAAAATAGAAGCACCCAGACCTTATCTAAGCTTCCCGAAACTTGGTCATGATCCTGATGGAAAAGCTTCAATAGGTTGTGTCTCTTCCATGACCTCACCCCACTTTCACTCTTGTTCCAAGCCTCTTCCCTGGGGGTCACTTATTCCCTCTTCTCTGGCCACCTTGAACGACACCAGGCTCACTCTTTGTTCCTGGATCCAGGATCATGGTTTTCTACCCACTAACAGCTTCACAGAGGTGGCTTGTATAATGAACAAAGACCTCTGGGCCCCAGAGTCTGCATTTTGGACTCAGAGAGAGACAAAAGAGGTAGGCTCTGCACTCATCCTCGGTCTGGCCAGACCTTTGTCCAGTGAGGGAAGGACCCTTCCTACCTGTCAGAGGAAGCACACAGACAGCAGGAGAGGCCTGCACTGCCCAGGCCCCACCCCACTGATGTGACCAAACTTGAGGTAGGAGTGCTGGCCTCTAAAAAGGACAAGGGAGAAAGGAAGAGGTTGATTAAAAAAAACGTGAAGGAAGTAAAATAGTAAGTTTTAGAAAATTGGGGGAAGCAGTGAACTAGGAGGGATTGTGAACTCTTTTCCTCAACTAACTAAAGACCATCCCTCCTGTGAGGGACCATAGCAGAGTGCCAGTGCTGGCTGGACACAGCAGAGACAAGTGGCGCCTGTGCACTGGCCCTCAGGGCTGACACTTTCCACTAATAAATGTCCCAGACCACCCTTCACCCCAACCCCACACAGACACGTATGCACAGACACACTCTGAACACTCACACAGCAGCCCAGGGCATCCCTGACAGGATTTTATTTTTGTTAATCTGACTGAGATATAACTATGTTAAAGAGGTCTTTTTGTCTGCCTTTGAGAATAGTCAGGATGTTCAGATCCATTTAGACCAAAGAAACTATCTACTCCTCCCTTACTGCATTCCACACACACACTCACACACAGTCACACACACATGCACACACTTGAATCTGTCACCAAGTCCTGTCAGTTCTACGCCTACATAAACCATTTGTTCAGTTCTTCAGTGGCTGGGGCTGGGAAGGTGGCTTAACCATGCCCTCTGACCTCTTTTTCTCTAGGCAGACATGGGCCAGGCTCTGCAAGTCCGGAGCTCATTAATGCTAGGGCTGGCTCTGGAGCTGCCTCCTTAGTGAAATCATCCCGAGAGGGCTACCCAGGCTCCTGCTCCTGTCACTACCAACCCCAGTGAGACCCCTCAGGCCCCAGAGTCTGAAGCTGCATCCCCTACCCTGAAGGCCAAGGCAGCAAGTCTTCCCCAATCCCACCCGCCCACTGGCTCCTTAGGGACCTGAGGGAGGGGACTATGACAATGAGGAGAGGGCTGAGCTCCAGGAGGTCAGGAACAAGGGCACTGTGGTCCCAGCTCTCACAATAATTATAGTTGCATTTGCTGAGTAATTGCTATGTTCCAAGCCCTGCACTTCATAGGCTTTCTATGCTATAATCCTCAAATTCAGAAGATGGGTGCCATCTTTACCCTCTTTTTACTGGTGAGGAAATTCAGTCACTGGGTCAATTGAGTCATTGAGTCAGTGTGTCATCACTGGTGATGCAGAGCCAGTGATGGCCAAGAAAGAATTTGAATGCTGACTGCAGAATGCCAGAGCCCCCACTCTTAACCTGGGCTAAGAACTAACCAGGGTTAGTTCTTGGGCACCTCCAGTGTTCACCTCATTGCAACCTACAGCCTGGCTCAGTGCACCATCTTGGCCACGGCGCGTAGCTGAGTCTCCTGTCTGATCCTCTGCAGGGCAGGCCCTCTCACAGGCCCCTGCACTTGGCAACTGAGGCCTAACAGGTGGGCTGATATGTTCCAGGGCTGGACTACCAGGAGGCATGCTGTGGGTTTCATCCCACTTCCCTTGTCCTGCCCTATGCCTGTTAGGACCACAGCAAGTTTGGGGAAGGCCAAATTATAACCAAGTTTACTATGTCTGGTTTTGAAATAAAGTTCAGGCTGCTCTGGACATTCCTTCTTCAGAATGGGGGCTGGTCTGGGGCTCTGGGAGGGAAGTCAGTGCACAGAGATGGGAGTAAGGAGTCCAGGGGGGCTACGATGTCTCATTGCCAAGCTTGGAAAGGGGAGCAGTGAAGCTGGGAGGCTGGAATGGGAGAGGTAGGGTGGAGGATGGCTGCACAGGAGTAGCTCCTCCCCATCCCTGCCTCTGCAGAACCCTCTCTGCACCGGCCCCAGGCAGGGAGATGGGATGGAGCAAGACCAAGGCAGAGACAGAAAAACTCCCCATCAGTGCCAAGTGCTGTGCTGCTACATGTGGGCCATCAGCCACACGGCCCAAGAGAAGAAAGGATTTATTTCTGAGACCGCACCAAAAGCACTAGCATCCAAACTGCCCTGCCAGTCCCTGCGGCTAGGTGAGCCTACAGTGCTGAAAACATGAGGGAGGAGGCATCAGGGTGAGAAGATAGAGCCAGTAGCTTTTTAATCTCAGCTGCACATTAGAATCATCACAGAATTTTTAAACAATAATCTAGGCCCCGGGCCCACTAATGAGATAATCTCTAGGGAGTGGGACAGGGCACTGGTACTTTTATTTTTATTTATTTTTTAAGATTTTATTTATTTTTTTAGAGAGAGGGGAAGAGAGAGAGAAAGAGAGGGAGAGAAACACCCATTGGTTGCCTCTTACATGTGCCCCGGCAGGGGACCAAACCTGCAAACCAGGTATGTGCCCTGACTGGGAATGGAACCAGTTGACCTTTTGCTTTGGAGGAGGAGGCCCAACCCACTGAGCCACAGTGGTCAGGGGAGGGTACAGGTGCTGTTAAAAAGTTCCCCAGCTACCCTGGCTGGTGTGGTTCAGTGGATTGAGTGCCGGCCTGAGAACCAGAGGGTCACTGGTTTGATTCCCAGTCAGGGCACCTGCCTGGGTTGCTGGCCAGGCACCCAGTAGGGGGCACATAAGAAGCAACCACACTTTGATGTTTCTCCCCCTCTCTTTCTCTTTCCTTTACCCTCTCTCTAAAAATAAATAAATAAAATCTCTTTTTAACAAAAAAGCTCCCCAGATGATTCCAATGTGCAATCAAGGATGAGAACCTCTGTACTCAGAGCAGGCACCTGATGGAGGGGTACTAGTGGTTTAGCTCACTTCTTTTGCACAGGATGGGCAGGCCTTGCCCAAGGTCACACAGCAAAAGGACTATGGCCTGGAGAGGACAAATGGCTGTTCAGAGAACTATTCTGAACCGATACTGAGGACCAGAGTTCATCACTGCAGCCAGCCTCTCACTCATCAGTTCCACCCTGGACCATGCCAAAGCTTTGGACTGCCCCCTCCCCACTAACTCTTAACTGGACCTCCCTACCTCCCCACCTCCCAACCTTGAGCTTTCACCTGAGTGACTCTAGAATTAAGCATTCCAAGTTCTTTTCTGAACCAGCACAGAAAAGAGTGTCTTGAGGGAATTAATAAGTGCCCAAGTCGCAAAGGCCTGACCCTCACCTGAAGTGATATGCAAATGTACCTGAACATCCACAGTGCAGCACTCAGAAGGTGGGAGCAAATGCCATGCAAATATATGCAATCATTATGCAAACAAGGGCAGCACCAGATTAATGGTCTCGATCCTCAACCAGACAGCAGCTGTCTTTTTAGGTACAGGCATGGCTGGCACAGAGGGCTGAGCTGCCCTCTGTCAAATGCATCTTGAGGAAGGGTAAAGAGGAGGGGTCATTCTGACACCTTCCTTGCTGATGGTCTTCTCTGAGAAACCTAGGAGGGGTGTCTGTCAGGAAGGAGAATGTTCTCCGACTGGCTCCTTGCCCAAGTCCCAGGTTCAATGCCAGGCACTGTGCTCTGAGAAGGAGGATGTGGAAGTGATAGGGTTGGAAATAGCTGAGAAAAAGGCAGAGGTGGAGGTGAGAGTAGGGAAGTCCCTGGTAATGGTGGTGACCACAGGGGTGAAAATGGACTCAGAGGAGATGGTAGCATGGTGGTGAAGAAGGTAAGTACAATGGAGGTCATGGTAGTGGTGGCGGTGGTGGTGGTCATGGTGGAGGTGACATCAAATGTGGTGCTGCGGATGAAGTGAGACGACAGAAGTAATGCTAACGACAGTCACGGTGAAAGGGTGGCAACAAGGAGGTGCAGAGGTGGAAGTTAGGAGGAGGAAGAGAACGGGCAGTGGCAGAAATATGGGGGTACGAAGGTCACTGTGGTGACCGGCAAGAGGTGAGGGTGATGGAGAACTGACAAGGAAGGTAGAGATGATGAGGGGGTCTGGCAAAGAGGGGTTCTCAAATTCTTAGGCTCACGAGGGGAACATGTTAGAGAGCCATCGTAACAAAAGCAAGGAGAAAGGGGGAAGGAATCTGAGGAGGAGACACAAGGTCTGATGTGACGGGGAGGTGGAGGAGCAGGCTCCCAACCACAGACCTAACAGAGGTTCAGAGACTACTCCTGGCTTCTCCTCAGCAGTGTCTCCTCTACACACTCCAGTTCCACTCAGTGAGGGAGGCAGGCCTGAGGTCTGCTAGTGACCAGTGGGGTGATCTGAGGTTGGAGAAACCAGAGCCCTGGGCCTCAGTTTTTCCCTCTATGAAATGGGAGAAAGTATGAAAACCAAGTGAATGGGTGAGTTTGTTCTCTCCTTCTGGGCAGCAGGGCCCTTATCCACAGAGGTCCCGGTGGATGACCAGCTGCTCATGTGCAGTGGGATGAAGCTACCTGTGGGAGGTGGGGAGGAAGGGGGAGGAGTCAGAAAACAGAGAGCACATGGTAACGGGGCTTGAAAGACATCGACAAATGTCTTCTCAAGAGAACTTGACTAAGAAAAAGGAGAAAGGACTCATGGACATGGACAACAGTGTGGTGATTGCTGGAGGGAGGGGGTATAAGGGGACTGACATGCACTGGGGGCATGCTAACTGGAGCCCCACAGAAAGGAAGGGCTGAGTCAGAAAGTAACCCACTCTGGGGTGATTATATGTGTGGACAAGAATGAAGAGCACTTGTGACCTCCTGTGGTTGGCTCTAGGGAACTCAGCCTAGGTTGGGGCCTCTGTGCCGAGGTCTGCAGAGAAAAAGCAGCTGAAGGCTTTAAGTTTCCAGGCTCCCACTGTGTATCTCTGGAAGGGTCTGACAGTTCCCACTGAGGGATTCTAGCAGCTGCTGCTACTACCAGTTGGGTGGAGTTTTGCTTCTCACTCTCCTGTACTCTGGACTGCAAGTTCTGAGGGCAAAGCTGTGAGCCCTGGATTTCTGCAAAGCCAGCATATTCCCAACCACTACAGACCTAGACAGGGCTTTTGTGAGAATTTTAGAAGGCTGTACCTCTGGAAAGATGCAGCTCCTTGGCAGATAGTGCCCTGTGCCAATATATGGCCAGCATGAGCTGATTATGCCCCCACCTCTCCTGTGGCTGAGACTCAGCACGTAAACCATAGGAGTCCTGCGTGATTCCCAGTATGGAGGGAAACTGTGCAAAGGTAGCAAGTCACACCTGAAAAGCACAATGAGACCTTGCCCAGCTCCCCCAGATCAGCTGCGAGGGCACTGGCTGGCGGGGAGGCACAGCAGGGTGAACTTGCTGGGCCCAGGCAGTCAGGGCAGCAGCATGATGGGCCCAGGTACAAAGCCTGCTACCTCTTGTCTCCTCAGGCCAAGTGAACACAGCTCTAGGAGAGAGACAGGACAGAGAGTAGAGTCCCATAAAAAAAGAAAAAATAAAAAAGATAAAAGAGTTTAAGGGACCTCAAGATGGAACGGCTAATAACAAAACAGTAGGTGATGAGAAGCAGCGTCACAGGGCAGAGAAGAGGCACCATGCAGACCTACGGAGTGTCCTGGCCCTGACCTTGGGCATTCCTTTCACCTTCGTGAGTATCAGTTTGCTCATCTGTAAACTGAAGAAGACTAGGTATCTTCCCAGGATTAAAGACAGCATTGCTTGGAAAGCGCTTAGTGACAGAGAAACTGGGAATAAGACTCCAACTTCTTGCTCAGGGAGAGATGTCGACATACCATAAAAGGTCCACAATAGATGAGGAGGTCTAGGATGTTACAAAGTACCAGGCCTGCAGACCAAAGAAGAAAGCTCAGAAGGTGCACCCTCCACAGATGTGGGGGAGGCAGAGCTGCGCCCCAGCTCCTTCAGGACTAGGGTGAGCAGGAAGTGCTCAGGGCCCCCACACAAGGCCACATGCCCTGCCCAGGGCAGCCCCGTCTGACTCAGTGTGGGTTGTGGGCCAGGGTCTCCCGCCTCCCTTGGGGCAGCTCTGCGGGGCCATGCAGAGTCGTAGGTGCCTCCATGACAGTGCAGCTGCCCCTCTGCCCCTTCTGCCTCCTTCCCTGCCCAAAGGTGAGGGGCAGTGCCCACTCCATCCCCGAGTGCTTCCCAGGGATATTTGTTTCCTCTAGATGTAACAAATCAGCACACATGCACTTCATGGCTTAAAACTGCACTTATTTACTGTCTTCCAGTTCCGGAGGCCAGAAGTCTGGAAGCAGTCTTAGTCAGTAGTGGGCTGAAATCAAGGTGTCTGCAGGGCCGTTTCCTTTGGGAGGCTCTAAGGGATCATCTGCCTCCTCACCTTTTCTAGCTTCTGGGGGCCTCCTGCATCCCTTGGTTCATGGCCTCTTTCTTGCATTACTCCAACCTCTGCTTCCAGTGGTGTATCTCCTACTTCCTCCTCTGAAATAAGGGCCCTGTGGCTACATTTAGGGCTCACCTGAATAATCCAAGATAATCTCTCCATCTCAATATCCCTAATCACACATGCAAAGTCCCTTTTGGCACGTAAGCTAATTTCCCAGGTTTTGGGAATTGGAATGTGAACATTTTAAAGGGATGGGGGAGGGTGCTTTTCAGTTTACCACACCAAGGAACTAAACCAAAGAAAGTAGCCTTCTTCCTCAAGCTGGAGGCCTGGGTGACATTGCTCATCTCCTTGCAAGTATCCTCTTTTTGACTCTCTCCATCAAGGGCAGTCTGATTCCATCCAAGAACAGTGGGAAGAGTCTGGCTATAGGTTGTGTGATACGCAGCTGCCCGGAAGTCTTTGAAATCCTGGAATCCCTGTTGCCTCTTTTCCCTACCCCTAACTGTTCCTCATTTTCGAAGGCTTGGCTGCTCCGGCCCACACAGAACAGCTTCCTGCTGCTCTTCGGCCTCCATCAGGCTCCCTGGTGCCCCCGTGGCTGCCCGCCCCCAGCCTGCTGCATGTGTCTGTCTGCAACTTCCCTAGAACAGGAGTCCAGGCCTGTTCCATTTTCTCCCCTCTTTGATGCCCACCATGGGGTCTGTGCCCCTGCAGAGGAGAAGCCTTGTCTGCTCCCAATCAATCAAATGCTTGCAGAACCGGGTCATGCTGAGCCAATGTATGACTCCTAAGGAAAGAAAGACAGAAGTGCAAGGTGTCACCCCAGGGCCCTGGCTGTTCAGTCTGAAGGGTGCGGGCTGGGTGCTCTCCGGGGCCCATGTATACTTTCATCTGTCTAGGCCTGGCAGCGGAAGGAAGGGCCCATCTGATGGCTCTCCCTGGCTCTGAGCAACTCCCCAGTCTGCTCACGGCTCCCCTTTCACCAGCCCCAGGTGCCTTTCAATAGCTTTCCCATTTTCCAATTTTTCAGTGTAGTTTACATCCTGTGTATTATCTCCCATTTTCCCAGAAGTCAGTCTTCTCTGGCTTCTGCCCCTGTCTCCCATAACACTGCCCTCCCCAGAGTCACGAACAACCTTGGTGTTGCCCAGTCCCAAGGCTCTGGCCAGAGCCAAGCTCTCCTCTGCTCCCACCTTCCTTGTACCCTCAGCTTCTCAGCCTCTTCATAAGGCCATTCTGTGGCCCTAGGTTGTACTTGGCCCCCACATGGGTCCGACTAGAGTGTTAGGGGCACGAACACTGCAGGAACCCCCAACCAACCAGGGATGAGAGCTAGTGGATAATTGCTTCATCCTTGCTCCTTGAGGGGACAGTTCTGAGGTGTGTTTTGTACATCGGGGGTCCCCCCGGGACTGGGCCAGTAGTTGCCCACAGCCCTGGTCTACTCATTAACACACCTGTGTTGACTTGCCTCTCCATTCTGTCTTACTTCCCTGCTCCCTCACCTGCCTCCTGGAACAAGTGACTTCACCCAGATCCTTGTCAGAACACCTGTCTTTGTGGAAACCAAACTCCTCATTCACATTCCTCTCATCATCCCAACCAGAAAAGATCAGGCTCCTTTGTTCAGTCCCCAGGGCTCTGGGTGGTCCTCACCCAAGTCTGCCTCTCTGCTCTGCCTCTCCCACGTTGCAGCCTAGGGGTCACCAGCACCACCACCAGCAGCTGCGTCCTGCATACACACGCTGGTTCCCGCCCTGCGTCTGGAATGCCCTGGCACCTCCTGGCACCTTTCTGCTCTAGGCTCAACCAGGCATTTCATATTGGCAGCCTTCCTTTGTGACTAGGGAGGGCAGTCCTTAGGCTTCCTGCCCAGCCTAAGGTGAGCATACCATGAAGCCAGCTACGAGGAAGAAGTAGCCAGGGAGCAGCAGGCTGTGGCCCCAGAGTCAAGCCCCACCAGGCCAGTGAGACGTTGCTCTAGGGAAGCTGCTGTGGGCCGCGTGGTGGGGGGGGGGGAGCAGCCCAATAGGCAGCCCCCATCCCTCCAGCGTCAAGGAAGCCCCTTCCCCTTGCACAGAGATCAGCTTGCACTGTGTTAACCTAGAAAACAAAAAGACTTTCAAAGTGAAAGGTGAACAATTGTTTATTTGAGATCAATAAGAATAGCTATTCCGAGCTGCACTGAATCAGCAGAAGCCCAAAGAGTGCTCTGATTAGGAAACGGGTGTTTAGCAGAGGTGACGGAACAATTACATCAGTAGGAGGAAGACATTTTTTGGGTGCAGATTACATACACAGTGATGATAATTCTACACTACGTTGTTATACTTTGGTCCAGCAGTTGTTATGGTCAGATAGTCATAACTTTTTTTTGCAAAGTTTTTTGGACACAATGTTTCCCTAGGCCCAGTTGAAAGGTGGTTTTGCCCTGTTTTAACATTCCAAGGTTTGAGGTATTCAGCTCCATAGTAAAGTGGCTCCATTTATATTATTGTTTACAACTGGCTGGAAAGAGTGAAAACTGAGTATCTCCCCAACTCTGCCTTCACTGACATCACATTGGTAGCTTGAAATCAGCCATGATGAGAATATTTACACCATGGAAATTGGCAAATGTTACAAGTCAGGGATTCAGTTTTCTTCAGAGAGCCACTACTGCCTTTGTCCCCATCCCTGCCCCCCACAACCTAGGGCTCTGGGTGTGATGAAATCTACACCATATGTGTGAGTTGATACCACAGGTCCCAGCTCTGAGCTTCCCTCAAGAATCAGGGCAGAATCATCGTGTGGGAGGGGTGTTAACTGGGCAGCGTGGTGCCAAAATAGATGTGGACCAGAGCCAGAGACTGGAGTGCAACTAGGTGAGGTAGAAACCAGAGCAGAAGAAACTGGAAAAGTAGTGTGTGTGTGCGTGTGTGTGTGTGCACGCGCGTGCGTGCAGAAAAGAGAGAAACAGTAAGGGAGATACAAGGAGATAAGAGAAAGATAGAAAAACATGCAGAAATAAAGCAAACAGAGACAAAACAAAAAAACAGAAGAAGACAGAGTGAAACAAGGCAAACAAAAACAGTGGCAGAAATGAAGAGAAAGGCAGCTTGAGAATGGGAGAGAAATACAGGAAAGGCAAAAGCCAAGGGCAAAAAGAGAAGAATTCAGTGACAAAAGTGAAAACTGGGGAGGGATGAACAAAGACAATTAGCAGCACAAGGGGGCCTGGGAGTGACCAGGCCCATGCCTCACTAACAGGTAAACCTGCTTCTGCAGCGTGCAGGCACAGGGGGCAGCCTGCAGGGGGCCCAAGAGCCAGGCGTCCCCCACAATCCTGGCCATCAGCCACAGTTGGAATACCTCCTGAGGTGTCAATCATCTGCCAGACTCAAAGGTGCAAATGTTTGATTGCTTCCACAATTTAGGCACTAAATCCCTCAGTAACGCAATAATGTGTTGCCCAATTACTCATATGATGAGCAATTTTAAATTAGGTAAAAAATATTTAGGCAATTACATTGCTAAGCGATTTGATTGTCTGTGAAAGGAATTCCCTCCTAACATTCCCTTGAGTTTTTCATTCTCCCTTGTTGGTCAACAGTGGAAGGGACATGCAGATTGGAGTCTGCCTGGTGGCTCTCCTGGCTGAATTCAGCTCATGCTTGGGGTTAGGCTACTGGATTTGTGCCCTTCCCCTTGCCTGGAGACTTATTGAAGTCGACTTGTACTAGTGGGGGAAAAAATGTTTTGCACATTTTTTCTAATTCTGCAATCAGTGGCATCATGTTGGTTGCTTGAAATTCATTATGGGGGTGGTACTTACATCATGGAAATTGGCAACTGCTGCACACCCAGGCTTTTTTTACCTTCAGGTGAGTGCCTTCACCCACCTCCCCCACCCCCACCGATCTGTGACTTCCAAAGGGACTGACCCCTGACCATGTTTGTGGGTTTATAACATTTGCATCAGGTCCAGCTGTAAGCCTCCCTTCCCCAGGGGCAGAGCCAAACCCACCAGGGGGCAGGCATGTGGGCAGCATGGTGCCTAAACAGAGGAACCGCAGCGCATCCCTGGCTCTATGCGAGGAGTCCTTGTGCCCTTCCCTCTAGGCAATGTGGTCTGGAGGGAAGGGTACTGGCTGAATGTCAGACAAGGAAAACCAGGCCCAGCAAGAACAGTGGCTGCTTCTCACTCACCAGCAACATGGGTGGGACGGGCCAGGGAGGCCTCCAGCTTAGTTAATGGCTTCTCTGCTAGCCTAGGCTGCCCAGACTTAAAGTCCCAGAAAATCTGTTGTGCTACTTCCACAAACAGAAAGGTTTTGTTGTTATTTATCACTCTCCACTACCTTCTCCAGAAGCTGAGTTCTAGTGCCTAGTGACCCTTCATGCTGCCCACCTTGAAGGGTTTGGGTAGGCAGATAGGGGGTTGGGAGGATGGGGAGGTGAGAGACCTAAGTGGAGAGAAGGTAGAGACAGGCTGAAGAGACATGTCAAAAAAGCATTTCAAGTATTGCCGTGGGCAGTTATCCACATGAGGGGAAGGCAGGAGCTCACCTCTGTTCCCCTGGAGGGGGACTGCTGGGGCAAACCAAGCCCAGGGCACCTCCAGAGCAAGTGCTTCCATTTCCCCTTATGAGGAGGAGGAGTTATGTCTTGGCCCTTGAGGAGGGGCAACCAAGCAAGTAAATCAAAGAGACAGACCTAGCCCCCTGCCCCCATCTGGGGTATATTCATGAGAGCCTGTTCCTTGGATCTGAGCTGTGCCAACTGCTGGTCTGCAAAGCCTCAGCACTCCTGAGCTGGAGTGGCTTATGAACCAACTTATGTATGTGGAGAAGACATGCTCAGGCTTCGATGATTCTACTCTGCAAGCTTTGTTCTCTGTCCCACCAGTCTGGTGATATGGCCAGGCCTCCCCTTCATAAAGAGACCCCAACCAGCCATGGTTCCATGTAAAGCAGGTGCCAGAGACCCAATTCTGAGGGCAAAGATCCAGGCCAGACAGCTAGGCACCTCATCTTCTCAATCTCTCTCTCTCTCTCTCTCTCTCTCTCTCTCTCTCTCTCTCTTTCCCTCCCCCCGCTAAATCTGGGCCCTTACTCCCTGCCAACCAACTAACCCACAGTGAACAGCTAAATACAAGGTGGGCAGGCAAAAAACCAGAACCATCTTCTGGAGGGTGAGCCCCTCATCATACAGGCTTCCCCCACTAGTAAGTGTTCAAGGAACTCATCTGTATCAGTGTACCAGCTGGCATTGTGAGAGGTAGCATTCAGCTTTAGTGAATTTTTTTGGAAGACTTTCAGTGCATTTGCCCATTTCATGACGGGTGACTTACAAGCACACCTGCCCACACCTCACTGAGTGTTCAGCAGTTTTTGACCCAAACCAGTGTGAACCCCTTGCCCTGTCCTCACTATTCACCCAATCTCACCCCAAGTGCCTTTTTTTGTTTCCCTGGATGAAAAAGTCCTCAAAGGGAACCATTTTGCCAAAGTGGAAGAGGTGAAACAAAAGACAGCAGAGTCACTAAAAGATATCAAAATCGACGAGTTCAAAAACTGCTCTGAGCAGTGGAAAAGACATCTTGCTAAGTGTGTTGCATCAAAGGGAGAGTACTTTGAAGGTGACCAAAGTTGAAACACATAAGAATACACAATTTTTTTATAAATAAATTCTGGGGGGGGTGAGTCCCCCTTCATATAGGCCCTTATACCTTGATGCCTATCAACCAGCTGCAAACTGTCCATCCACTTTCCTTTCTCAGCTGTGCCATTCCAGCCATGAGCCATCCACTGCTCCTGGAACCTCGCTGGGTGGCTCTCCAGCCCATTTTTGGGGGGGTCTGTGCTGAGGAAAGCAGTTTGAGGGGGCCAGTTTAGAAGATGTGAAACCAGCATGGACCTTGGAATCAGAGAGACTAGGGTTCACATCTTAGCTTCACCACTTCCTAGCAAGTTACCTGACCTCCCCAAGCCTCCTTGTCCTCATCAGCACAGTGGGGCTGCTACTGTGCAGCTCACAGACCTGCTGGCACAGTTGAACAAGGTAACAGATATAAGCTTCTTGCCAAGACCTGGCACAGAGGGAGAGTGGATAACTGTTTATCCCCTCCCATCACACATTCTTTGCTTGTCCCACAGTAGAAGAGAAGTGGGAAAATTAAAATGCCTGCCCAGAAAATGCTTTTACTGAGATCTGTAAAATCAGCAGTTTGTTGTGGACAGAGTATCTGTCCCTGTCTCCTGACCCTGACCTTCCTTTTTGACATCATGGGGCTACCAGATGTGCTTCCTGGGGAAACACACACACACACACACACACACACACACACACACACACACACACACGGGCATATGCACATCTGTCGGCTTAAGATGCAGGTGCATAGGTCACAGGCTACCTGGGGCAGGATGAATAGGCAGGGAGCTAGCAGTGCCTCCCCTCTCCCACCCCCTCTCTGCCAGCTTGCCTCTCTGTCTGCCCTTCTGGGCCCGGCACCGGCCTGGGCAAGTGAAGAGGCTTTGGCGCCCTCTGCTGCCGACAGCACTGCCTGTAGCCCACATTCGATTTGCTAGAGCGTGTGTAGTAAGCCCTGTGGGTTTGGGGGCCTCCCCTCCTTCTAGTGTGGGAAGAAAAAAAACTAGAAGGGAGGAAGAGAAAGGAGATGGGTGGTGGGAGGGGGATGGGGAGTGTCCAAGATCCCCTTCAGTCTTCAGAGCCACCAGGATGGAGGACCCAGCCGTGCATCCCCTCCGAACACAGCTGCTGTTTACAGAGGAATCACCTCCTCAGATGTTCCTATCAACTCTCTGAAGAACTCACAGTGGCACAGCCAGGCCCCAGGGGTTCCCCACACTCTGGCTATGATGCCTGTAAGTTCACACAGCAGAACTTACCCTGGGCCGGGAAGATTGCTCTACCTTTGCTGGAAATGCCAAGGCCAGAGGTGGAAGCGGGAGAACTTGATGGTAAAAACCATGAACTTGGGAGCCAGACAGACTTGGGAAGTGCCAGTACTGCCCCCAGGAGTCATGTGATCTTGAATTCCTAATCTCCCCAAGACTCTGCATTCTTTTCCTCAGAACTGGTGGAAAGAATACAGTTGCTGTGGGGATTAAAAATTTGCGCAGAGCATAGCCCAGGGCTTCGCGCACAACACATGCAGCTTTATTATTACTGCTGTTGTCTCCCTTGCCATGGGCATCGTGAGAGGTGAAGGGCACAGTGTGATCAGAACCTCTGCAGCTTGCATGGCATCCTGGTAAGTGGAGGGATGGTGGGGTCATCAGAGCCCCGGTTTTGCAGAAAACCACAGGGCCAGTCAGTCAGATTCCTGTCAGAAACAAGGGTCGAGACTGCCTACGGGCACTGACCCTCTTTCTCCTGGGATGGTTCCTCCCTGCCCCCCTGAGGAGCTGCCCTCTCGGACCAGGCAGGCTGTGCAGGGTGTGGATAGCGAGGCCCTTCTCTGGGACATTTAGACTTAGAGCCACTGGGAGCCAGTTCTGTCTCGTGGCAAAACCTCCACGTTACAACACTTGGAAGCTCTCCGTGGCCATATTAGCTGTCTCTCGGACCAAACCAGGCTGCGGTGAGAGGAAAGAATGAGGCGGACCGGCAGCAGGAGTGGAAAATGAGGAATTGAAGAGGTCTTCATGGTCCGCAGGCCCCTGGCTCCAGGTGTCGCTCATGCCTGCCTGTGTCTCCTCTGGCCGAGCTGCTCAAAGACTCCTGCTCAGATTCTGTGAGACACTGACTCCAGGATCCCCCAATAAGCCCCTACTTCTGATATTTGTATGAGCTGGAACTCTGCCTCTTGCAAGCAAAGGGACAAGAACTCGTTCCTCAGTTCTTTGGCCCACTGTCTCCTCTCTTTGTCTTCACTCACAGATGTTCCCATTCCACACTTTCGTCTATTCCCCACCCCTAAAAAGTTCCAAAATGGGCTTTTTCCTTTTATTTTTAAGAAATGTTTTCTCAAGTGTAACACGTTTGTTGTAGAGTCTGTATGTTAGGGTATAAATGTGAAATTGGTTTCTAGCAACTTCCCACTCACCCAGCTGGGCGACAGGGCTTTGCATGACATCATGTCTGCACTGCACAAGTCCCCAGCCATTCCCTTCTGTTGGAACAGCCTCGTGTCGACAGTTAAGACTCTGCCTGTCCCTGGCTGGTGTGCTCAGTGGATTGAGCACTGGCCTGCAAACCAAAAGCTCCTGGTTCTATTCCAGTCAGGGCACATGCCTGGGGGCATGCAATAGGCAACTTATCAATGTTTCTCTTCCTCTCTTTCTCCCTCCCTTCCCCTCTCTCTAAAAATAAGTAAATAAATAAAATCTAAAAATCTTTTTTTAAAAGATTCTTCCTGTTCCTCCAGTCAACCCCACTTCTGCTCAGAGCTGTGGCCTTTCTACCCGGCTCTCCCCTATGGATCTCTGGGACTGGAGATGCAGGTGGCTGGGGTCTCATAAGACTGTCCTCTCCTGGGTGGATTATCCCTGCTTTTCTGGCTAATCCCACTGTCCTCTCTTCAAAAGCTGAGCCCTCTGGAGGGCCTGTGCACTCTCTGAAACCCTGGAATGAAGCCGTCCTGACGGGCACCAGCATCGCAGCTGAGTCCAGCTCCCTCACACAGCACTCTCTCCACTGTCACCTGCCTCCTACTCCCTTTGCCCTACTCAGGCCACTCAAGGTCTACCACCGCATCCATAGATGAGGCAGACACCCACCATGCTTGTCTTGCCTTATGAGAAATTCCCTGTGGCTTCAGGGAGGAAAAGCACCCCTTCTCCCCACATAGAGGGGAGCACAGCCTCTGCCAGCAGCATTGCATACCCCCCACCCCATGTCCCTAGGGCTAGCTGTGAGGGGAGAGCCAGTGCAGCCCCCTTCAAGCTCTATGGAAGGGACATGTAGGCTCTCTCAACTGAGGGACACAGGGGCCCTGATGTCTATGTACTCAGTGTTGGGGGTTAGCTGCTTTGCAGAACAGAAGGAAAAGTGTCACCAGCATATCCTGTTATGTGGCCTGGGCTCTCTTCCTCCCAGAACCCAGCCAATCTCACCAAAGAAAAGGGCATGCTGGGGTCTGTCGGAAATGTGCAGGATTCAGACCAGAGAGAGGACCCAGGCCTGACTCGCAACTCCAGTTTCTGAGAAACCAACACTGTGCCAGAAAAAGCAAGTAGACGAAATCCCGGCAGCATTTGCCTGCTGCCCCCAAATTTGGAGGGCAGGGGTGGGACGTGAGCTTGCAGAGAATATGCCATCTGGAAGTCCTGTCAATGCTGTGGATCAACAGTGTGTGGCAGGAGCTCATGGGGAGGGCTTGGGGTGCACGTGGTCACTAAGCCAAGTACATAATTGGGGGAAAGCTGTATCTGAATCAGCTTCTCCCTGACTCTGCCTTTCTCTGGTCTCGGTAGGGTGGGCACAAGTCTTGTCATTGCTACATCTGTTACCTGGAGAATCAGCCTGGCATAGAGCTGGCCCCTGGTGCAGAGATGAGGGTCCCCACTGGGCCTGCCCCCAACTTGATCCCCCAACTAGATCCTCAAGTTGGTCATGGCACTGGAAGGCTCTACTTGGGGGAGAAGGAACAGCACACAGGCACACACTGCACGTGCACACACACACATGTGCACGCACACACACACCCTGCAGCCAGCCAGGCCCACGAGTCCACTCTGCAGATGAGTGGGGCTCCATGGCACAGATAATTTACGTCTGCAGCCAAGGGGTGGCACGAGTTTGCGTTAACCAGTCCTTCAGCCTAAAACACGACCTGTCAATTGGAAAAATATCCAGGTGGAGGTGAGCTGAAGAGAATCCACTTGGGGAAAATAATAAGAATTACAAACATTCATTTTTTTAAAGAAGAGTAATAAAAAACACACACATACATGTGCAAACACATGGGGTCTTTGAAAAGATTGTCATAGAGAGAAGAATGCGTCCCTGCAAGGGCCGAGGGAAAGAGCCCCTTTGAAAGAGATTTATCACAGCAACACAGATAACTTTGAGACCACGTCTGCTTCGTGCTCACTTCATTTCATTAAAATGTGAACTCTAAGTAAGAAAGGAGAGTTGAAAAACAAGGCGGAAAGAATGAAATGGCGTTGTTGGCTAAGCAGCAGGTAGAGATCAAAAGCAAACCACGTAAAAGAAAGAAAGGCTGTCAGGAAACTAAAAATGCAGCTGCAAATTTAACATCGCTTTGCAATGGTAAAGAACAGGACGCAAACTGCAGAACGCTGAACTGTAGGTGTGGAGGACAGACGAGAATGTCAAGGGAAAACCTAGAGGAAAAAGCTAAGGGAGGGAGCACAGCAGACACCAAAGCCCAACTAAGAACCAAGCCAATGAAACAAAACACAACTCCCAGAAGGAGGACACGATACTCTGGGCTGGTGAGAACCCTGTGCCTATACAGTTTATAGTTTCCTTTTTATCCAAATCAAATTAATAAAAAAGAAAGAAATACTTAGAAATACCATGCAGGATTTTGTCCATTTTAAGGGTAAAGAAACAATTCTCTAAGCTTCCATGCAGAAGGGGAAATCTACATTTCTGAAAATGTATAATTGGAAGAGAGATTCCACGGAATGTTGGGCAGTGCTTATGTTGGAGAAAAAAACTTCTGTCATAAAACCAACATGAGAAATGCTGAATGACAAAAAAAGCACAAAATCCCCAAAGGACAAAATCTTATACTGAGGCTTTTAAAGTGTCTGTGCATATTGTTAAATTAGTGATATTGCAGCCAAGAGGCGGGGGGGCCCAAATAGGGATTTGGAATGGGGTCCAGAAGTCAAGGTGTCCAGGAAATATTAAGATGTCCTAACCCCTTCCCCAGGTGTGGGTTAGGGGAAGGGACAAATGGAGCAGAGCCATTGAGAGCTGTTTTGCATAGCAACAGCTTTGCAGCTAACCTCTCAGCTAGGGTGGTCATTTAACACGTCTATAACCTTTAACTGGTTGCATAGATATGTTAAATAGCTGTGTCCATGCTCTGAGCCAGGGGGGATGAAGTAACTTCCCCACGGAGATGTAACTGGGGGCAGGTCCCCCAACTTACAGCACCTGCATGGGAGCTTGGAGAAGACTGGCTCCCTGACATGGGGCGACACCTGCCCAGACTCACATGGCAGCCCAGTAAAGCTGGAAGGATATGAGAGTGCCACCAAGTGTAGCCAATAGTGGGAGGAGTCGGAAATGAGGCTGCAGAGGAAGATTGGAGCGGAGATTTAAATCGAGCTGCGGCAGCCATTGCTGGGAGAACCATGCGGTTTTGGCAGAGTAGAGACTCCAACAGCCCTGTGAGAGAGAATCACTATGTGGCTTTAGCAGAGAACTGCCACTTGGCTTTGGCAGAGTGACGACCCCCCTCCCCACAGCCCTGGGGGGCTCTGGCAAAGCCCTGGGAGAACCACTCGGCTTTGCCAGAGTGGGGACTCCCTCAGCCATTGTGCAGAGAGGACCACTCAGATGTGGCAATAGAAAGGAGAGACATGCGGCTTTGCCAGAGTGGGGACTCCCACAGCTTTAGAAGGGGGAACCACCACCCGGCTTTAGCAGAGATCCCGGCGACACAGCTAATGGTGCCAGGAACCGAGGGAGGCCTACTAGCCAAGACAGATTACTGGGAAGAACCGGGGGCTGCCTGAGCTGCGGACTTCCATTTCTTTTCCTGAGATACGGTACCCCGGACTGGGCAAAGTGGGGAAGGAAGGACTATGTGTGTTTGTGGGTGTTTCAAGGGACTTTGGGATTTTGATGAAGACATTAGGTCACTCGTTTAAGTCTGTATAGCATTAAATAAACATTTCCTTTCCTTTTCACGAATCTCTGGCATTGAGAGATGTCTTTCTATAAGGTGGTGGACCATCGAGACTGGTAGGGGGTCCTTTCAATAATAGTATATCGACCTTGGCCCCCCTTTGTTCTGTAACAACTCCTCTGCTGAATTTTGAGAGACCACAGTTTAACCTAAAATTTCAATAATCTGCAAGGGCATTCAGGCATAAAGACGACAGAAAGACTAAACTAATGACAGAACTTATGACACATGCCCAGAGTGGCTCTTCCTTTCATGGAGGAAAAATGCTCAGAGACACATCTCAGCAAGCAGGAAAGAATTGAAATAAGCAAAATCACAGTAAACAAAAAATCAGTATAGGGAAGTTGTTGTAATAAAAGACCTGGAAGTGTATGTTTAAAACCTGTTAGACATGACACCAGAATCCACACCCTTTCCTGCCTAGCCCCTGCCCCAGGAGGCTGCCCACACTGGCCACACTCATCCCCCAGGCTCCCTGGCAGAGCTCTGGGCTGAAGACGAAGGCTGGGAAGAGGGAAAAGTTGGTGTGTTCTTCCTGCCCCCCCCCACACTTTAGTGCCCTCTCTCTGGCAGTGGCAGTGTCCCCAGCCTCAGCTCTCACCTGGACCTGGACCTCTTCTCCAAGGTTCCAGCTCTCTCTGGGCTCCAGTCACAGTGGTGCCTCCCTTGTCCCTGCAGCTCTGGGAGTGGTAATGGCTCTGGTGATTGCTGGTCTCTGTGCTGTACCATCACCCTTCACCTTACCTGTACTTCTATAAGTAAATCCTCATTAAAGTCTCTTTATTTAAACTGTCTTGGGTGAGCGTTTCTTGCCAGGCCTCTGACTTACACACTTCTCAATTCTTTTTGTAAAGCCAGAATAACCTTGATATTAAAACCTGACAAAAGGCACAGAGAAAGACAGGATGAATGAATGAGTCATACACTAGTCTCATTTATATAGATGTAAAGTCCTAATACAAATTTAATCAGATCAAGTCCAAAGTCCAACAATGCATTAAAAGAACACACCACGAGCAAACATTCCTGGAATGCAAGGATGACGCTATATCAAAACCGTAGCAACCTGACTAACCACAGCAGCAGGTCAAAAGAAAAAAAGAGCATTTTACATGCTGAGTCGATGACTGGTAAATGTCAACAACCATGACTGATTTTCTTTTAAAAAGCTCTAGTGAACTGGAAATGTAAGTATATTTATTCCACATGATTAAAAAAAATGGCTCTCAAACTCACATCAAAAACCAAAAGAGTGAAATGCAAGAGGCACCCTCATTAAACACAGAACAAGACACAGATTCCTACGTCTTCTATTCAACATTGTTTTAAAGATTTTAACTAAGGGAATTAGACAGAAAAAAATATAAAAGAAGAGAACAAACTATAATTATTTTAGAATATAACTATCTTCTTAGAAAAACCAGGAAAAGAAATACAAAACTATCAGAATAGAAGTCTTTCATAAAGTGGCCAGTTATAAAGTAATTACAGAAAAATTAGTATCTTTTCCATTTGCTAATAACATGTTAGAAAATGTGATTTTTTAAAAAGGTGATGTATTAGTTATGCACTGCTGTATGACAAATTAACCCAAAACCAGTGGTTTTGAAACCAAGAAAGTTGGCGTCTGTTGTACCCTAACAGACCTTCTTACATTTCCTTTCAATCCAGTCTTTTTTACAAGGAGAAAAAAGTGTAGGTAAGGGGTCTGGAGTTCAAGGGAAAAAAGTGTGGGAGGGGATTTGGAACTCAAGAAAGAGGTTAATCAGATACAAGCTGCAGCCCAGAAGTTTCCCTAACATCCTTTCATCTGCTGACTGGTGATTTGCTTTATCTGTGGCCTGTGTCCTAGGAGATTTTCTTTATCTGTGTCCTGGGCTGTAGACTGTCTCTCCCTGGAACACAATGGCTCAGATACCACCTTGGCTGCTGATGGTCTCTCCTGGAGCACAAAAGCCAATCGCTTGTAGTCTCCTGGAGTCAGGGTGGGCCGTACTGCAGTTCCTGCAAAAATAGTTTTCACGTGCATTAACTAGTAGGCTTATTAACTATTACCTAAAACTAAAATTTTCCAACTCTTGACTTCTCCCATCAGTTTAAAACAACATTTCTTATCTCACAGTTTCTGTGGTCAGGAACTGGGTGTGACTCAGCTGGGTTCTCTGTCTCAGGGTCTCTCACTAGGTGTAATGCTGTTTGCCAAGCCTGTGGTCTCAGCTGAAGGTCCAAATAGGAGGCCCATTCACATGGTTGTTGACAGGATTCCACTCAGGTTGTTGGGCTGGGACCCTCAGTTCCTTGCTACTTACTGGCGGGATCCACCCTCAGTTCCTGGCCTTGGGGGCTTCCCATTAAGGCAGCTCCCAGCATGGTAGCAAGTGAGACAGAGAGAGGGAGAGTTCTAGCAAGACAGAAGTCATAGCCTCTTATCACCTAATCTCAGAAGTAACATCCCATCACTTTTTGCCACATTCTGCTCCTGAGAAGCGAGTCACTAGGTCCAGCCCACACAAAAAGGGAGGGAATTACACTAGGTAGTAACTACCAGGGATCCTTGGGAGCCACTCGGAGGCTGCCCGCCACAGATACCATTGCTCTATTTCATGCTAAGAAGCTCCAAACATATATATTCACCTATGAAATAAAACTTCACTGAAGAAGGATAAAAAAGACTTTCAAAATAGAACCCTGCCAGTGTGGCTCAATTGGTTGGAGCATCATCTTGTAACTGAAAGGTTGTGAGTTCAGTTTCTAGTCAGGGCCCATCCATAGGTTGCGGGTTTGAACCCTGGTCAGGGCGTGGATGATCCTCAGCCCAGGAGAGTACAGGAGACAATCAATGTTTTCTCACGCATGATGTTTGTCTCCCTTCGTCTCTCTCTTCCACTCTCTCCAAAAGCAATGAAAAAACATCCTTGGGTGAGGATTTAAAAAAAAAAAAGCCCTTAAAAGTAGAAAGATAGGCCATGTTCCTAGATGAAAATATTCAATGTTGCAAAGAAGTTGATTATCACATTAATCTACACATGTAATCCATTCCAATTTCCAGAGAGGTTTTTTGTTTCCTTCATTTAGGTTTTTTTTTAATTAATTAATTTTTTAGGAAGAGGGTTAGGGAGGAAGAAAAAGATGCAGAGAAACATCCCTCCGTTGCCTGATATGCACCAACTGGGGACTGAACCTGCAACCCATGCATGTGCCCTGACCGGAAATGGAAACAGTGACTTCTCACTTTAGGGATGACACCCAACAAACTGAGCCACACCTGTCAGTGCTTTTGTTTCATTTCTGTTTAGTATAGAAAAAAAAATCTAGAGTTCATATGCATGAGAACAGCAAAGAATTTTTTTTATAAAGGGGACTTCTCACAATAATAAAATAGAACAAATACCAGTGTAAGATTATCTGCAGGCCAATGGAACAGAATAGAAAATACAAACACTTAAAAATACTCAGTGTATAATAAAATGGACTTTCAGAAATAATTAATTCTTTTATGATTCATGTTGAGATAGCTGCCTAGTTTGTTTCCGTTATGTTCTTATCTCTCCTCACACACAAAGATAAAATAGTTAAATTCAAAAGTGAAATTAAATAATAAAATCATGAAAGAAATTTTCATTGAAAATGCATATATTCTTAGTGAAGGCAAAGGTCACACAACAACAAAGTCTGAGATCATTTAAAAATCAACAATTTGAAAACTTAAATATAAAGTACTTTGGTACATCAAGGAAGCATAAAATATTGATGCAAATAAGAAATTCTAAAAGTGGATTGCATAAAGAAAAGAAAATTGTAGGCCAATATTCCTGATGAACATAGATGCAAAAATGCTCAACAAAATACTAGCTAAGAGAATTCAGCTAGTATACATTAAAAAGATCACATAACATGATCAAGTGGAATTTACTCCTGGAATGCAAGGTTGGTTCAATATCTGCAAATCAATCAACGTGATACACCACATCAACAAAATGAAAGATAAAAATCATATGATTATATCATAAATGCAGAAAAGCATTTGACAAAATCCTGTATCCATTTATGTTAAAAACTCTCAGCAGAGTGGCAATACAAGGAACATACTTCAACATAATAAAGGCCACATATGACAAACCCACAGCTAACATCATACACAATGAGGAAAAGCTTAAAAAGGTTTTCCTTAAGATCAGGAACAAGACGGAGTTGTCCACTTTCACCACTTGTTTTTAAAATAGGAAAACATTTTTTAAAATATTTTATTTATTTATTTTTAGAGACATGTGAAGGGAGGGTGAGAAACACCAGTGTGAGAGACAATCATCAATTTGTTGCCTCTTGCATGTCCCAAACAGAGGACTGAACCTGCAACCCAGACCTGTGACCTGACAAGGAATCCAACCTGAGACCTTTTGCTTTATGGTACAATGCACAATCAACTGAGCCATACTGGTCAGGGCCACTTTCACCACTTTTATTAAACATAGCACTGGAAGTTCTAGCCACAGCAATCAGACAAATAAAAGAAAGGAAAGGCATCCAAATTGGAAAGGAAGAAGTAAAGCTGTCATTATTTGCAGATGACATGATACCACATAGAGGGAACCCTAAAAAGTCCACCAAAAAAATAGAACTGGTAAAGTAATTCAGTAAAGTAGCAGGATACAAAATTAATATTAAAAATCAGTTGCATTTTAAAATATTTTATTTATTTATTTTTAGATAGGAAAAAAGGAGGGAGAAAGACAGGGAGAGAAACATCAGTTGGAGAGAGAAATATCAATTAGTTGCCTCTTGCACACAGGCCACCAGGGACTGAACCTGCAGTTCAGGCATGTGCCTGACCAGGAATCGAACCGGCAACCTTCTGTTTTGCAGAATGATGCCCAACCACTTAGCCACACTTGTCAGGGCACAGCAGCACTTTTACACACCAATAAAGAACTATCAGAAAAAGAAATAAAGAAAACAATTCCTTTTATAATTTTATTTTTAAAATATTTAGGGAGGATTTCTGGTCAAGATGGAGGCATAGGTAGACACACTTTGCCTCCTCGTACAACCAAAGAAAGAATTACAACCAGATCTCAAAACTAATGACACCCAGAACCATCAGAAAATTGAGCTGTATGGAAGTCTGGCAACCAAGGATTTAAAGAAGACATATTTGTCCAGAAAGGTAGGAGGGGCAGAGCCATGGAGATGAGCGGAGAGGAGATGTGGTGCAAAAAGATGGCAGCGTCAGTGGCGGAACAGACGGGAGGGGTATCTTGGAGGCGGGCAATCCCAATCCCAGTCCACAGCTAGGGTTCCAACATTGGGAACGTAGATCCCCATTACCTCTGGCCGTTAAAACAAAACAAAAACGGGAGTTGGGGCAGTGGAAGAAATTGCCAGATTTTTACCACTTGAAGGGCCAGCACAGTCATAGAACATATGCAAACCCACCCACTCTGGGATTCACCACCGAGGCAGCAGCTGGAAGGGTACCAGTCACACACGGGAAGGCGGTGAAGTGACTAGAAAAAGGGAGAACACCAGGCAAACAGCCAAAAGCCAGGTGGCAGCATTGTCCACTCTTGGAGTCCTCTCTACACAGCCACATGTGGTGAAGTGGGATGCTCTGTCCTGGCAATTACCCAAGGCTCCACCCCACACAATTTACAGGTGCCTTTTCTACATAGGCCATACTACTAAGATGGGGAGTAAAAGCAGCTCTAGGAAATATACAGAAACAAACACAGAGAGGCTGCTAAATTGAGGAGAAAAAGAAAAATGGCCCAAATGAAAGAACAGAACAAAACCCCAGAAAAGGACTTCTGACCAAGATGGAGACATAGGGAGACACATTTTGCATCCTTGCACAATCATAAGAAGTATAACAAACAATCTAAAAGCAAAACAAAAAATGAGAACTGCCACAAAATTGAACTTATGGAAGTCTGACAACCAAGGATTTAAAGAAGAAACATTCATCCAGATGGGTAGGAGGGGCAGAGACAGGCAGCCAGGACAGTGAGGACACAGTGTGGCATGGCAAGGCAGCGGTGGTGAGGGCAGCCACAGTGGTGCCTTGTGGAACCAAAGATCCCACATACATATGTGGCACATAAGAACTGGAAGGGATACCTGGGGAGCGAATATTCCCAGCCACAGTCCAGACAATGCAGCCCAGGGTTCCAGTGGTGGGTAAATAAAACCTAACCTCTGGCTGTAAAAACCAGTGGGGGTTGGAGCAATGGAAGAAACTGCCAGTCTCTCAGGAAAGTCCATTTAAAGGGCCCACAGGGTCCTAAAACATACACAAACCCACCCACTTGGGGAATCAGCACCAGGGCAACAGCTAGAAGGATGCCAGTCATTTACAGGGAGTGGAGAAAAGACTGGAAACAGGGGAAGAGCTGAGGAAGTGACATTGTTCACTCTCTGACACCCCTTCCTCCCATATACAGCAACAAAGCAGCAAAGTGGGTTGGCTCACCCTGGTGATTACCAAAGGCTCTACCTCTTACAACATAGCAGGTGTGTCAACACAGGGAGTCAAAGCAGCTCTACATAATATACAGAAATGCAAGGAGGTTGCCAAACTGAGAAAAAAAAAAAACATGGCCCAAGTGAAAGAACAGATCAAACTCCAGAAAAAGAACTAAGCAACACAGACATAGCCAACTTTTCATATGCAGAGTTCAAAACACTGGTGATCAGGATGCTCAGAGAAATGACTGAGTACAGCCACCAAATAAAAGAAGAAGTGAAGGCTGTACAAAGTGAAATAAAGAAAAATATATAGGGAACCAACAGTGAAGGGAAGGAAGCTGGGATTCAAATCAATGATTTGGAACAAAAGGAAGAAATAAACACTCACCTGGAACAGAAAGAAGAAACAAAAATTCAAAAAAAATGAGGAGAGGCTTAAGAACCTCTGGGACAACTTTAAATAAACTAACATCCAAATCATAGGGTTGCCAGAAGAAGAGGAAGAGCAAGAAATGAAAAACTTTTTCAAAAATTATGAAAGAAAACCTTCTCAATTTGGTGAAGGAAATAGACATACAAATCCAGGAAGCTCAGAGAGTTCCAAACAAGATGGACTCGAAGAGGGCCACACCAAGACGCATCATAACTAAAATGCCAAAGGTTACAAATAAAGAGAGAATCTTGAAAGTAGAAAGAGAAAAGCAGAGAGTTACCTACAAAGGAATTCCCACAAGACTGTCAGCTAGTTTCTCAAAAGAAACCTTGCAGTTAAGAAGGGACCGTCAAGAAGTATTCAAAGTGATGAAAAGCAAGGACCTATATCCAAGATGATTCTATCCAGCAAAGCTATCATTTAGAATTGAAGTGCAGATAAAGTGCTTCCCAGACAAGGTAAAGCAAAAGGAGTTCCCACCAAGCCCTTATCATATGAAATACTAAAGGGATTTATCTAAGAAAAAGATCAAATCCATGAACAGTAAAATGACAACAAACTCACAACTATTAATAACTGAATCTAAAAAACAAAACAAAATAAACTAAGTAAACATCTAGAAGAGGGAAGGAATCATAGAAATGGAGATCACATGGAGGGTTATTAGTGGGGAGAGTGAAGGGGAGAATGGGAGAAAAGGTACAGGGAATAAGAAGCATAAATGGTAGCTACAAAACAGACAAGGGGAGGTTAAGAATAGCATAGGAAACAGAAGCGGAAGCACTTACACGCACAACCATGGACATGAACTAATGGGAGGATTGCAGGAGGGGAGGGAGGTACTTGGTGGAGGGGGGAAAATGGGGAAAAATCAGGGACAACTAAACAGCATAATCAATACAATATATACTTAAAAAATAAATAATAAAAAAATAGAAACCTAGGAGAAATTTAACCAAGGAGGTGAAAGACTTGTATTTTAAAAATTATAAGATTTGAAAAAAATTATAAGACTTGGCTGGTCTGATGGTAGTGGATTATTAGAATTCAACTAAAGTTAGTGTCAATAAAAATTATAAGGCATTGAAGAAAGAGTTTGAAGAAGACACAAATAAATGAAAACACATACTGTGCTCATGGATAGAAGGAATGACTATTGTTAAAATATTCATAATACTCAAAGCAATCTATACATTTAATGCAATCAGTATCAAAATACCAAGGGCACTTTTCACAGAACTAGAACAATCTTAAAATTTATATGGAACCATAAAACACCCTGAATAGCCACAGCAATCCTGAGAAAGAAGAACAAAGTTGGAGGTATCACTCTACCTGATATCAAACTATACTACAAAGTTATAGTATTCAAAAGAGCATGGAACTGGCATAAAAACCACCTGTCATGTGGTTAACATCCAAAAATCAACAAACAACTAGTGTTCACAAAGATATGGAGAAAAGAAAACCCTTGTACAACATTTGTGGGAATGCATATTGGGGTAACCACTATGGAAAACAGTATGACATTTCTTCAAAAAAATTCAAAATAGAACTACCATTTGACCCAATAATAGCAATTCTGAGTATTTAGACAAAGAAATCCAGAACTAATTCAAAAATATATAGGCACCCCTAGCTTCATTGCAGCATTATTTACAATAGCCAAGATATAAAAGCAACCTAATGTTAGTCAATAGATGAATTAAAGAAGTGGGACATATACTCATATATAGTGGAATATTCCTTGGCTATAAAAAATAAAATCTTTCCATTTGCAACAACAGGGATGGACCTAGAGAGTACTATGCTAAGTGAAACAAGTCAGGATGAGAAAGTCATTACCACATGACTTAATTTTCATGTGGAATCTGAAAACATAATAAACAACTTCCAGTCAAGATGGCAATGTAGGCGGACACAGCTCACCTCCTCATATAACCACATCAAAATTACAACTAAAATATAGAAAAACCATCACTCAGAACCATCAGAAATTGAGATGAATGGAAGTCTGACAACTATGGAATTAAAGGAACCACGTTCATCCAGACTGGCTGGAGGAGAGCAGATGCAGAATGGGCTACTCCTACACCCATGAGTGCTAAATAAAAATTTGGGAGGGATATCCCAGGAGTGAGGAGTCCCAGCCTCACACCAGGCCCCTAGCCCAGGGTTCAAGTGCCAAGAAGAAAAGTCCCTACAATTTCTGGCTGCAAAAATCAGCAGGGATTGATTCAGTGGAAGAAACTGCTGGAGCCCCAAGCAGTTCCTCTTAAAGAACCCACACATGGATTCACCTATTCAGACTCACTCCCTCTGAGCTCCAGCACCAGGGTAGCAGCTTGAAAGGCACAAGTGACATAGATGGAGAAGCTGAAGTATCTAGCATCAAGGCAAGGAGAGACCATTAACCCTTTTCTAAACCCTACCCCCACAGAGCCAGCATGCTGGTGCCATATCTGAGACTTCATCAACCTGGCTAAAACTGTGTTTTAGCCAGGTTGATGCCAGGTTTAGCCTGTGAAGACCCACCTTGGAGATCTTCAGAGATTCCTCCCCATCTAACTTACCAGCCCATCAAAGATACTTTTCCATATGAATGGCTGGCCTTGGCTCATGATTCACAACTTCCTAAATCTTCTCAAGCAACAGATAGCCTCAGTGAGCCCCCAGGCCCAGCACTAGTAGCTGCCAGCCTAGATTCACAATTTGGCTTCACCTCAGAACCTCCAAGCCCAGCACAAGTAGCTGCCACCTCAGATTGCTTCACAGCTCAGGCAGGGTGGCCCTAGGCAAAACTCAGGTAAGGGCTGACCTTGGCCGGCACCACCCAGGAAACCCCAGGGTCAGTGCACCCAGTGGCCAGCTACAGACCACGTCTGAGCACCACAACCCTGCCCCAGCACAGCTGATCTTTCAGAGAGCAGAGGTTGGTGGTAAGTGGTCACAGCCAATCCTTGCAGCTGACTTGCCTGAGTAAATCCTTCCCATTGATCTGCCAACAGCAACCAAGTCCCAACTACAAGAGAAGGGTGTACTCAGACAACATGGAAGGAACACCTTGTGCACCCAGCTTGGGTGATAGGGGAAGTTGTGGCACTGGACCCTACAGGACCCTACTACATTAGACCACACTACCAAGACACACAGCCAAAGCAGCTCTACCTAATACACAGAAACAAACAAAGGGAGGCTGCCAAAATGAGGAGACCAAGAGCCATGGCCCAACTGAAAGAACAAACCTGAACTCCAGGAAAAGAGCTAAACAAAATGGACATAAACAATCTATCAGATGCATAGTTCAAAACACTGGTTTTAAGGATGCTTGAGGAACTTAGTGAGGACCTCAACAGCATAAAAAAGATCCAGTCAGAAGTGAAGGATACAATAATTGAAATAAATAACAATTTACAGGGAAACAATAGTAGAGTGGATGAAACCAAGAATCAAATCAATGATTTGCAACATAAGAAAGCAAAAAACAACCAATCAGAACAAGAAGAAGAAAAAAGAGTTGAAAAAATGAGGATAGTGTAAGCAGCCTCTGTGACAGCTTGAAGAGGTCCAACATTCACATCATGAGGTGTACCAGAAGAAGAGAAAGAGCAAGAAATTGGAGATCTATTTGAAAAAATAATGAAAGAAAATTTCCCTAATTTGGTGAAGGAAATACACATGTACATCCAGGAAGCACAGAATCTCAAACAAGATCAGGTCCACTCCAAGAATCATGATAATTAAAATGCTAAAGGTTAAAGATAAAGTGAAAATCTTAAAAGCAGCAAGAGAAAAGCAATTAGTTACCTCCAGGGGAGTTCCCATAAGACTGTCAGCTGATTCTTCAAAACAAACTTTGCAAACTAGAAGGGTTTGGCAAGAAATATTCAATGTCATGAAAAGTGGGGACCTATAGAAAGATTGCCCTACCCACCAAAGCTATCATTTAGAATGAAAGGGCAGATAAAGTGTTTCCCAGACAGAAAAAACTAAAGGAGTTCATCATCACCAAGCTATTATTATATGAAATGTTAAAGGGACTTTACAAAAAGATTAAAACCATGAACAATAAAATAGCAAAAAAACCCACCACATATCTATCAACAGTTGAATCTAAAAAACAAACTAAGCAAACAAGAAGAACAGAGACAGAAACATGGATACAGAGAGCATTTTGAGGGTTTCCAGATGGGAGGGATACGTGAGGGGATGGGTGAAGAGGTGAGGGGACTAAGAAGTACAAATAGGTAGTCACAGAATAGCCATGAGGATGTAAAGTACAGTATAGGAAATGAAATAGCCAGAGAACTTATATGTATGATCCATGGACACAAACAATGGTGTGGGGAACAATGGTGGGGGTTGCTGGGTGGAAGGCAGCAGAGGGGAAGAATAAGGACAACTATAATAGCATAATCTATAAAATATAAGTTAAAATATAAAATATATAAAAATAAAATAATAAACAAACAAAACACAAACAGACTCATAGATACAGAGAACATACTGATGCTTGCCAGATGAGAGGGAGGTGGGGAGTTGGGTGGAAAGGTGAAGGGACTAAGAAGTACAGACTGGTAGTCACAAAATAATCATGGGAATGTAAGGTACAGCATAACACATCTAAGCACTAGATGTGTTAGCAGGACTACTTCATAAATTACATACAAGGTGGGGCAAAAGTAGGTTTACAGTTGTAAGGATGTGAAACACAGTTTATTTTTGTACTATTATTTTTTAATTATTATGTTCTTTTCCATACAAACGACTGTAAACCTACTTTTGTCCCACCCTGTAGATGTCTAACCACTATGTTGTACACCTGAAATTAACATAGAATAATATTGAATGTCAACTGTAATTAACAAAAAATTAATTGCACAGTATATAACAAAGTGATGTATGAAAAGGCACTACTAAATATACTACATCTGATAAATCAATACTAAACAGATAAACATTAAAAAATAAAGGATATTAACAAGAAGTTCTTCATTCCTTCATTTATTCAACAAATATTTATTGAGTGGCTCTTATGTGCCAGACAATTGTAGGTGCTTGTGGCACAGCAGTGAACAAGACAAGATTGTGCTGTCTTTGGGCTCACATATTAGTGTGGGGGGGGGGGAGGGCAGACCTTAGCGAATAAGTAAATTATGGAGTACTTTAGAAGGTGATAAATACTACTGGTAAAAGGAAAAGATTAAGTAAGGAGACCCGGAGTGAAGAATGGAGGGGGAATCTCACTGAGAAGGTGACATCTGAACAAAGCCTCGATCAAGTTCAAAGGACTGGCGGTGGTGGGGAGGGAGGTGCAGCAGCTCTGCGCGCTGAAGCAATTGGAGGGAAGCCAGTGTGGCTGCAGCAGGGAGAGCAAGGGGTCACCTGGTGGGGACCCTGCAGTCCACTAGAAGGCCTTGGCTTTTATTCCCAGTGAAATGGGGAACCATTGCCAGGTTTTGAGCAGAAGAATAAAATGTTGACTTCAGTCTTAAAAGGATCATTCTGGCTTCTTTCTTCGAACAGACTTCTTGTGTACGAACCTAGAAGCAGGAAAAACATTTGGGAGGTCAATGAACACAAAATTAAGTGCTCCCTTTCATGGGTAATCAGATATGCTACTTTAAAAAAGGTATTAACTTGTTTTTAACCCATGCAATGTTTAATGCCCTTTGAAGAAGATAATACCCGTGTTGATAAGGGCAAGGGCATTCCAGGCAGGTAAATTGAGACCACTTTTTTGGGGGTAGCTGGGTAACCTTGCCAAAACCTCAGAGACATTCATACCCTTTTACTAGAAATCCAACTTCCAATAAATCAATATAAGGGACTAATAATGACTGGTGTTTACTGAGTGTATGCACCAGACTATATACTAAATGTACCAGTATGTTGCCTCATTTAAATCCTTATTCATTATTTACCCTGGCTGTTGTGGCTCAATGGACTGAGCACTGGCCTGGGAACTTAAATGTCACTGGATCAATTCCTAGTCAGGGCACCTGCCTCGGTTGCAGGCCAGGTCCCCAGTTGAGGGTGTGGCAACCCATTGATGTTTCACACATCAATGTTTCTCTCTCTCCCTTCCCCGCTCTCTAAAAAAAGTAAAATCTTAAAAAAAAATCCTTAATCAGTATTCCCATTTTACAGAAAGAAAAACAGCACGGTGAGTCACAAAGCTCATAAATAAGGGCTGGAACCAAACCCAGGCCCTCTGAGGCTGCTATGTGGCAGGGGTAGACATGAAGATCTGTGTCGAAGTGGGGGTTCATTATAGCCTTATTTATAAGAGCAAAGAAAGTAAAATGAAATCAAAGGGAGGTTTTAAGTAAATCATGATTTACGCACATAACTCAGTCATTTAAAATCTTGTTGAAGAAAAGGTGTGCAGGCAGCCAGGTGCTGGTGCAGGCAGAACTTCCAGGAGCTCCCATCAGGAGGTGCCAGCAGCTGTTGTGTTCCATCTCTTCGTCCAGGTGCTAGGTGCACCGCTATATTCATCAGGCTGCACACTTTGCGTACTTCTCTGTGTGTACGTTACAGTAAAGTTTGTTATTTTTAAAATATTTAGTTATTTATTAGAGAAAGGAAGAAAGGGAGCAAAACATAGATGTGAGAGAGAAACATCCATCGGTTTCCTCTTGTAGGCACCCCGACCAGGGACCAAACCTCAACCCAGGCATGTGCCCTGACAGGGAATTGAACCAGTAACCTTTAACTTTGCAGGACAAAACCCAAACACTGAGCCACACCAATCAGGACTTAACTTACTTTTTAAAATGTAAGTTGCCAGATGCTTCTCATCCCAGGGGAACACAAAAATGTCTGGAACAGAGTTTTTTCTTCTGGGGCAGAAAAACCTCTAGGGTCCCTCTAGTCTGGTGCAAGAAAGAACCTTACTGTGTTTAGTCCTGTGGCATAAAGTAAGAGCTTAATCCATACCCATGACCCTCATCTCATCTCACCCAGAACTGCCTTCAAAGAAACACCATTTGAATAGAATCCCAGTGTCAGTCTCAGGGCCTCAGAAGTTCACTGGAACAGAGTCCTGGGCACAGCTGCATCCTGGGGAGGCAGTCGCACCCTGAGCCCTGGCAGGCACAGCTGTCAGCACCGCCTCCACCACCCTCACCCAGACCACCTGCCCCCGCACCAGAGGGAAAGAAGCAAACTGCATGTGTTCCACAGAAAGCAGAGTACACTGAAAACAGAAACAAACAAACAAAAAACTAGAGAAAACCAGAAAGAAATTTAGATACAGAGGCAGGAAAACAAAGATGAGAGGGGTGTGGGGAGAGAATGAAGAGAGGAGCCTTCCCTCAGCCAGAACCAGATGGTTCCTGCCTCAGTTCTCCTGCTAGTTCCCCTGCTAGTTCTCCAGGGTTAGCCCAGCTGCAGCCTGACGGACCTGACCACCTGACTGGGCATCGTGCTTGGTCTTGCCAGCACTCTCCTTTGGGCAGGGGACTCTGTTACCTCCTTCTCCCAACTGCATATTGGCTGAGGTCCACCCCTGCTTTGACATAGGGGCTCTCCCACCTAGGAGGCTCCAGACAACAGCTTTGGCCAAATGCTTCCACCAAGGAAGAGCCCAGGATGAGATGCCCACTTCTCCACCCTGCAATGATGACTCTCCCCTGCCTCCACCAGCCCCCAGGGGCTGGAGGAGGTGGGGTTTGGAACAAGGAACACACCATTCAGCAGGCCCCAGCACCACGGCTGCCTCTTGGGAGGGACAGAAAGTCAAAAAGGGGAGAGGCTGGCTGGTCTGGGCTGAGGGGACCAAGGGGACTTCCTGCCTCCACAGAGCCTTGCCTTGATGCCCAGACTGTTATATCAGCAAGGGTGCTTCAAATTCCCCAAGAATCATGGGGGAGGGGCCCAGAGAGGTCCTTGCAGGGAAGAAAAGCGGAGTGGGAGGTGGCCAGAGTCACCGAATTCCCCTGGGTCCTAGAGAAGGGTGGGTTTCTTCCCTCCCTCCCGTCTCACCCCATCTGTCTCAGACCTCAACTGCCCACTTCAGGCTTCTCAGTTCCAACCTTGAAGAGAGACGCCTCCAAGCCAAGGGGCCCCAGCCCCCACCAGGAGCCCCTCCAGGCTGCCTAGGCTCTGGGGACTGAAGCCCCCCTGCCTCCCTCACCACTGTACCAGATGTGGCTGCAAAGGAGGGGTGAGCACAGGGTCCAGCTGGCAATGGTCACTCGGTGGTCCTCTTCCTGCCCAGTCAGCAGATTCTGTGCCAGCTGCCAGGCCTCCACACTCAGCACTTCCTCCAGCCCGCTTTCCAGAGCAGCTGGGGCTTCCATTCCCAATTCTGCACAAACACTAAGCATGGTCTTTCCTGAGCTGTCCACCCAGGTGCCAGGGTCTGGGTTCAGCAGTCAGTGATCATGGGAGGAGGAGGCTGCCCAGCCCTGCCCAGTGTGAGAGACAGAGGGCAGGGGTGCTAGAGCCTGCCTCACCCCTTCCCAACCACAGAAACATCCTGACCTACAAAGGGTCTCTTGGTCCTTTCCCCTGCAAAGCAGTGAGGTAGGTCATGGTTCCCACCTCTTCTCTGCTCCCCAAACCATCTGCTGGTCAGGCCTAATGCCTCCTTGCTCCCCCACAGATTTTCCAGAGCCTGGAAAATTTTCCATCACATGGGCAAGAGACATTGGCCACTCCATGGGAACCCCAGCAACAGAGCAGCCTAGTCCAGAGCTCAGCACACAGTAGGTGCTTAACAGAGTCATGCACAATCAACGAACTCTTTCAGCCCTGTACCACCGGCCCTCCAAGTTCCCTTGAGATTGGTTCCTGGTGCCAGGGACTGGCAGCAAGCCTCAACCACATGTCTGGGTCTTAAAAATGTGGGTGTGAATCCTGGCCTGTAGGGACAAGCTGCCTGCCTGCTTCACCCCTGGACAGCGCAGGCGCAGCCCAGCCTGGGGACTTGAAGCCCTCATTTGACCCAAGCTCTGCACCCTCAACAGCCTGCTCAGGTCTCTCTCAGACCCCACTCTGCAGGCATCAGTCAAATGATGCCAGGGCACCTCAAGCCATGGAGGGAAGCAAGGCCTTGCCCTTCCTGGAGAGGTGGAATTAAAAAGCCTTCGCTGCGCTCAGAGCTGCTGGCCCTGTCAGCCACAGCAGGAGGCCCAGACTGAAGGAAGAAGGAAGTCAGAAGGAGGGAATGGGGAGGAGGGAAGAGGACAGGCCCCAGGAGAGGTGCCTACCTTGCACAAGGTTCACCCTGAGCAAGGAAGGATGCTGAAGACAGGCAAAAACAGGAAAGGGACAGGAAAAATGGACAGGGGGAGCACCTTGGCAGATGAAGCCCTCCCTTCCTTCTCTCACAGTCCAGAGGAAAGAAAGAAAATGGTGACCACATGCCTGGCACGATATTGGGTACTCTTCATAATCCTCTTATTTATTCTCCCAAATATGCCCCAGTAAAGGTATTACCCCCAGGTTACAAATGAAGACTCTGAAGCCTTGAGAGTTCGCCTGGTTTCCCGGGGCAGAGGCCCGGCCAGGCCAGGACCCCAGGTCTGCAGTCTCAGGAAGGGCTGGCAGAGATGCAGCCCTGGCCCTGGGAGCCTGTGCAGAGGCCCAAGCTATGTCCAGAGCAGTTTATTCAAACAGAGACTAACAGGAAACTTGGCTTCTCTGACTCATTCTGATTCAACCTTATTAAGAAAAAAGAAAGAGGAGCAGGAGCCAGCAGAGGGTAGGGTTTCATGCCAAGAGCTGGCTCAGAGTTAGAGGCCTGCTGAGCACAATGGCCCATGCCCTGCTCTCTCCACTGCTGGAAAGTCCTGAGGCAGCCCTGCTGCCTGCCTGGCTTGAGAAGCGGGGTTCAGCCTTCTCCATTTGAGGCCAGTGAGACTCCCCTACCTCTGTGCTCCTTCCATTTCTCCTCTTCCCCTCCTGCCTGGGGTACCCTGAGGCCTGTTTCCACTTCACCTCCTCTCTTGGAGCTGCTGCCCATCTGGCAGGAGGGCCCTAGCAGACCCCAGGGATTCCAAGCAGCTGAGGCCAGCACTGCAGGGGGCAGACAGTGAAGGGGGGTGGGGTGCTTAACCCTCCAGGTCCCGGTAGTCCTTTGTAAACTGGCTTTGCATCTGGCTTGGTGTCCTGCGCCAAGCCAGTTGCTCCTTGCAGGAGTCCTGTCTAGAGTCTGAAACCAAATCCCACACTGGGGAGCTGAGGGACCACTGTTGAATGTTGCTGGTTATGAGCATTTAAAGGGCAGATAGATACCTTGAGTCACCTGAACCAGCCCTTATCCTAAAGCACATTGTGATGGGTGAACAAATGCTGGCTGTGGGGGTGGAGAGTGAGGGCTCAGGGTCCCAAGGAATGTCCATTCCGGCTGTCTCCTCCCAAGGTGGACTCCAGGAGTTCCCAAAGTAGAAGAGCAATCTGCACAGGCCAGGTTAAAGGCAGGGTCTTCCTACCTGGTTTATAAGCACGAGAGGGGGATGTCTGCTCTCCAGTTCCCAGGAGGAAGGTTGGAAGGCAGACAGCAGCACAGGGGAGGCATTCAGAGTGTGATTTCTTGGACACCAAAGCATTCCAACAGGACTAGGTCCATGCTCCTGAATCCCCCATTCTTCTGTTTTACGTTATAGCACACAACCCTTTGAATGATCCCCATCCCATTGCGGACAGCCCTGGGTCTCATTTTATCCACTCAGGATATTTCCAGGCTATGTTGACTCAAGAGATACAGCATAGAAACCACATATAACATGCAAAACGTGGATCTCTCTCATGATTTCACAAGTTCTATTCAAAACAGGGGCATATGTCCCGGAGGGTAAGACCCAGAGGTATGCCAAGAGACAGAAAGCTGAAGCTCCAGCCCCAGTGTATTCAGGCCCAAGGAAGTGAGGTGTGCCTGGGGTCAGAATTAGAGGGTGGTTTAGCTGGGGTTCAGCATCTCCCCAAGAAAGCCCAGCAACAAGGGAGGTGTCTCTAGGCACTGGTTTCGGGGAGTGGGAGCCTGGGGATCCTGGTGAGAGGCTGGAGTGGCCAGGAGTCAGGGGCTCATTCAAGCCATCACAAGAAGCAGTAGGGGACCAGGGCTCTGGGTCCAAAGCAGAGAGAAATGGCCAAAATGCTGCTGACCCTACAGCCCTTTCCTGCCTGCCTGGGCCCCACTTACCAGGCCTGAGTCCCCAGGGGCCCTCTCCTAGTCCAGGTTTCATTCCCTTCCTCAGAGGCAGGTCTGTGGCTTGGCTGGGAGCTCCAGGGACTGAGGGAGCAGAGCAGCTGTGGGACGGGCCACATAGCTAAAACCCGGCGGGCCATAGGGCCCTGCGGAGGAGACCCCAGCAGGCAGACCAGGCTGCCCAAAACCTCCTAATACTCCCAGCCTGTTGCTTATTCATTCAGAGTGGGAAAGCGCCAGCCCCGAGGCCAGCCAGTGCAGGGCTGCCCATCTAAGGCCCCCAGGCGGTCCTGCCCAGCGACCTGCAGAGAGCCTCGTGCAGCCCTGGGCACCACCCCAGCCCTGCCCTGACCCCTTGGCCTCGAAATGTTGTCATCGGAGGAGCCGTCCCGCTCGGACCAAGGCCAGGATGGACAAAGCTAGAGCTGAGGCAGGCAAGGAGCCATCCTGTCCTCGAGGCCGTGGGAAGAGAAGCACGCACAGGGGGCCACTCCTGAGAGCCTCTCGGTTCACCAGGCCTCTGCAGAGGGGGCCACCATGGCTCTGGCCCGAGCCGGCTGGCAGGTGTGGGCCCTGGTGTGGGGCGTCTGCCTCTGCGTCCTGGTGCACGGGCAACAGGCCCAGCCAGGGCAGGGCCCGGACCCGGGGCGCTGGCGGCAGCTGATCCAGTGGGAGAACAACGGGCAGCTCTACAGCCTGCTCAACTCGGGCTCCGAGTACGTGCCCGCGGGGACTCAGCGGGCCGAGGGTAGCTCCCGGGTGCTGTTGGCAGGAGCCCCCCAGACCCCGCAGCGGCGAAGCCAAGGAGGACCCCGGCGGCGGCAGGCCCCGTCCCTGCCCCTGCCCGGGCGCGTGGGCTCGGACACCGTGCGCGGCCAAGCGCGGCACCCATTCGGCTTCGGCCAGGTGCCGGACAACTGGCGAGAGGTGGCCGTCGGGGACAGCACAGGCATGGCCCGGGCTCGCACCTCGGTGTCCCATCAAGGGAGCTCCTCCTCGGTCTCGGCCTCGGCCTTCGCCACCACCTACCGCCAGCAGCCCTCCTTCCCGCAGCAGTTCCCCTACCCGCAGGCGCCCTTCGTCAGCCAGTACGAGACCTACGACCCGGCGGCGCGGACCTACGACCAGGGCTACGTGTACTACCGCGCCGCGGGAGGCGGCGTGGGCGCCGGGGCGGCTGCCGTGGCCTCGGCGGGGGTCCTCTACCCGTTCCAGCCGCGGGCGCGCTACGAGGAGTACGGCGGCGGCGGCGGCGGCGGCGGCGAGGAGCAGCCGGAGTACTCGCCGCAGGGCTTCTACCCCGCCCCGGAGAGGCCCTACGCGCCGCCGCCGCCGCCGCCCCCCGCCGACGGCCTGGACCGCCGCTACTCGCACAGCCTGTACCACGAGGGCGGCGCGGGCTCCGAGCAGGCCCGCCCCGACCCCGGCCCGGGCCCGGGCCCCGACGCAGCGCAGGCCACCGGTGGCGCTTACGGGGGCGACCCCCGCCTGGGCTGGTACCCGCCCTACGCCAACGTCCCTCCCGAGGCCTACGTCCCGCCGAGGGCCGTGGAGCCGCAGCCCCCGTTCCGCGTGCTGGAGCCGCCCTACCTGCCCGTGCGCAGCTCGGACGCGCCCCCGCCCGTGGCGGAGCGCAGCAGTGCGCAGCAGGGCCGCCTCAGCGTGGGAAGCGTGTACCGGCCCACCCAGAACGGCCGCGGTGAGTACGGTCCGCACGCCCAGCGCTTTGTCCTCCAGGTCCCTGGTGAACCTCCCCGCGCGCCTAGACCCTCCTCTGTGCTTTACCAAAGGCCCTCCCTGAGTTAAGTAGGGACCCCCCACTCCCACCCCCCGAATCATCAGCCCCAGTGCATCCCACCTCCCGCTTCCATACATCATCAGTGCCAGCATTTGGCCAGGCAGGCCTGGGCTCTGACCCAGGGCAGGGGGTGGAGGGACTGACCAGGCTTTGGGAGGAGGCAACGCCCAGACCTGGCTTGGGTCATTTGAGGACAAAGGGAAGAGACACTTCTCCCTGCCTCTTCTCCCTTCCCATCAGGGCATATCGTCCATCCTTGGAGATGCACCTGTGCCAGCCTCGCAGGGTGAAGCAGGGAACAAGAGGGTCAGAAAGGCCTTGAGGGATGCCTTTCTGGAGGTGTGGCAAGCTCCCAGTCACTGGGCTCTGTGAGCTCTGCCCAGGGAGCTGGAGGTTAGAGGAGAAGCTCTCACCCCAGGCAGGAATCCAGTCTAGATGACAAAAATTCCCTCGGGGACACTAGGGAAGCACAAAATGTAAGGGGCCGCCAAAAACTCAGTAATTGAGATAAATGATAATTTCATGCATTTTTAGATCTAAATAATGCAAAAAAAAAATTCTGTGATGAACAAAATACCCCAATTTTAAATAGAATCAGAAATGGTGCCAAGCCAAGCCGTGTTGGAGCCTAAGGCAAGCTGAAAAATCATCAATCCTGATGCTGTCTTTATTTGAAATCTTGATATTTTTTTTTATCACAGGTGTTTTTAGTATTGGTTTTGAATTTTAAAAATATTGCATCAAATATTACTTATCTTGGTTACTGAGTTTTTTGGTGCCCTGTTAAATTTTGCACACTAGGCCAGTGCCTCACTCACTTCACTCAGCTACCTCATCCCAATCCTGGCCCTGGGGGAGAGTCTTAGGAATCCTCTGTGGCTGGACCTGTCTCTGGCTTTTTGGTGTGGTGAGGTGAAGATATGACCTGGGAAGGCCCAAACCATCTGCACACAAGGACACAGTGCAGGGGGCAGCCTTTCTTCTTCATGTGGGCAACTCCACCTGTGCTGTTAGCAGGTGGGCTACTGTGCCAAGGACCCACTAGTGGTCTGGCCAGGGCTGGCCAGCTCTTGGTTCCATCCTCTGCTGTCTTAGAACTCTCCTTCCTGCCTCTGTTAATACAAGTTCCAAATCTGCTTTGGTCAAGGATTTTCATTCAGTTCTCAATGCATATGTGGTCCACTCCTGTCCACCTCTTTCAGGCTATCATCTGTGCCTTGTCTCCACACCAAGGTAGATTATCTGCTCCACACTGAGGTTGGTGTGCCAGGCCCCCAAGGTGAGGGCTGAGGTCTCTGGGCCCAGGGACTCAGGTACTGCACCCACAGCCTTCGCTGCTTCTGTCAGCACAGGGACTGCTGCCTTGTCTGCAGCCGTATTAACCTTGCGTGAGAGGCTGCTGCTGAGGCAAGGGTTGGGGAGTGGGGTGGGTAGCAGTACTCCTGTCTCCCTACGGTCTGCTGGAACCCAAGGCTAGGAGAGAGGAGTGTCCCCGCTGCTACTACCCACTCCCTCACATCCAAGGCATGGCAGTCGAGTTGGGTGCTGATTCCCAGCTTGGAAACCTTCAGGAGTTGAGACTGGACTGAGATGGAGAGCCGTCTGTGATGTGATGAAGGGTATGTCCTCGTGGTCCTCTCTGGGACTTGCAGCACCTGAGCATCAGCTACTCCTAACGCTCCTTGGAGAAGAAGATGTTTTGCCCATAAGGTGCTAAGCTTTTGTGGTGGCTTTTCTTAGAATGCAAGACCACAGAGTGGGGCTCAGCCAAAAGCGTCCCACCTCTAGGCAGAGGAGAAAACCAAGACCTCAAATTCCACAGTCCTACTGGCAGAGCCAGGCCTGGAACTAGATGTCTATACTCCAAGCCAGTGGGTTTTCTAGGGCCCCTTTTTGGACTATCAGTTCTTAAGGTTCAAAAGGGGACCTGCCAAGGCAAGGCCATGTCTAGAATAGAGGTGCTTGCTGCTTAGTGGGGTCTCTAGCCATGGCCCCTGAGCCACACAGTTCATCTGGATTAAAGACATTTCTTTGCTGAAGATAGTGTGCTAGGGCCAGGCAGAGTGTGCTGGCACACACCAGATTTAGGCTGTGCCCTGGGAAGTACAGCAAAGAGGGCACCTCAGTGCTGTGATTGGGCTGGCACTGGGGGATGGACTAGGGGAGGTCAGAGAAGTGTCCCCAGTCAGGGGCTAGGGACTCGGGAAGGACTTCCTTGAAGAGGAGGTACCTAAGCATTGCTGCAAGGGATGGCCATCAGCACCCTCCCCTGGCCATGGAGGGGACAGTGTGTGGGTTGAGACTGTGGGGAGACCAGGCTAGTTGGGGCTCAGAGAGGGGGCACTACCTTCTCTCCCATCATTGGCTCCTTTTCCCTACCCTGCTAGGCCTGGACCATGGAAAAATCCCAGTTCAAGGAAGGCCAAGTCTTGTCCTTTAGCTCAGACCCCCAGGCTTGGTGTGGGAGTCCAGGGCAGATTCTCTGACGCTGATCTCATTCTGCCTGGCCACACACCCAGGGGTCTGAGGCTGGGCGTTGGCAGCCTGAGTGTGTGGGCGTGGATGTATCCCCACAACACTAAACACATGTGCGCACCACCCTTGTCCCTCCATGCCTGTGTGGTTTCCAAGTGCCTGTGAAGAACCCAGTTTCTTCCTGGGGCGCCTCAACCTTCTCCCTCCCACCAAGGGCCTCCAACTCCGGAACATGTAACTGGAGAAAAGAGTAGGAAACAGAGGCTCAGAGAGGGTAACATACTTTTCCTGGCTCTCTGCACATTCGTGCAGAGGCCTAGAGGGTAGCCACTTGCTTCCCAGGCCTGGCTGCATCTCCTTCACTGTGTCTCTCCCTCTACCACAACCAGGCCCCTCTGTCCCAGCCTCCTTGCCCCAATTCCTGCCTCCCCACAGCCCCAGCCTCTCTGAACTGGTGGTCTTAGTGCTGGCCCCAGAAGACTATAGCTCTTCTCCCAAGGCCCCGCCCCCACCCCCAACCCCACAGCCCTGGCCTGATTCATAGGCCCTGGCAATGCTGTGAAAGTAACACGGAGCAGGCCGCCCTGGCCATCCTCCCAGGACATCTCTCACGGCTTCACCAGCCTGGCCTGGCATGGGTCCTCCAGCTCTGTCCTCACACAGCCGATCAGAGGTAAGGAGGGAGCCGTGTCTCCCTGACCTCTGCCTCTCCCTCACCAGTCCATCCTACACGTGGATCAGATAAACCCTTGAGGTGCTGACCATGTTACTCCCCTGCGCAAGTAGGTCCCGTGGCTCCCAAAGCCGCCTTCAGGACAAAATCTGATGCCTTGGCCTTTGGCTCTAGAACCTTCAGGTACCTCTTTCTTCTCCCCCTCTCCTGCCCCCTCCTCCTCCTCCTCTCAGGCCTCTGCATCTCCCATGGGTACTGTGCTGCAGCTAGAGGTTTCCTCTCCCTGCACACATAAGTATTCCTGGGGTGCTCCCCTCTCTATCCCGTGCCCCACACCCAGAGGCCACACAGGGTTGCTGAGCCCTGACAGCAGCCTTGGCTCCCTGACCACATCCCTGCTGCCTGTCCCTCCAGATCACCTACCCACTTCCTCAGAACTTAAAGCAGATGCAGGGAAGGACAGAAGCAGTCTCCCCCAGCAAGCATCCAGAGGTAGAGTCCCAAGGTGGAGATGATACCAACAACTTGGCCATTTGCTGAAGAACACCTACTGAGCTTAGTGGTTTAAATGTGTAATTTTATTCACCCTCGCAGCCTCCCAGAGAGGTGGAGGTTATGGTCCTCTGGTACAGATGAGAAAACTGGGACTCAGGGAGGTCTCACAGCTAGATGCAGCTGAGCCAGAGTTGAAACTGAGCTCAGATGACCCAGGAGGATGAATACCCCACCTGCACACCATGCAGGCAGTGCGAGAACCGGAGACTTCTCCACCCACCTCCCCTCCCTGGGCCTCAGTCCCCAAGCTGCAGCAGGGGAGGAGATATTTGCAGTGGCATCCATTGGCACTGGACACATCACACCCTTAACTCCTGCAGCAGTAATGAGCCAGGCACTGTCACTCGTCCCCTTTCATAGGTAAGGTGGTGGGTTCACTTGCTGATTTGTCTCGTGGCCTCTTAGAAATGAAACCAGAATGAGAGTCTGTATGACTTCCCCATCCTGAGTTAATATCATACATTATTATTTTTAAAATTCTTATGTATTCTTGCTTACCCTGCACACTTTATTTATTCATTCATATAATTGGTCATTCAGCAGATATGTGACTGCCAGCTCTGTCCAGGCACTGGTTGTAGCAGGGTGAGATGAGACAGTGAGTGGGTGAGGTGTTGGAAGTGAAGAGCCCCTCAGCAATGCGGCGTTAGGGCCTTGCCATCGTCCAGCCTCCAGACCGCTATTTAACAAGCACTCACCTAGTGCTTCCTTGGTGTCAGACCCCGTCCTGGGAGCCTTACAATTAGAGTCACTTAATCCTCATAAGAACCCAAGATATTATTATTATCCACATTCTGCAGATGAGGGAACTGGGGCCCAACATCATATAACTGGTAACTGGTAGAGCCAGAATCACAGCTCAGGACCCTTCCCTGCTTCCTGGGGTTGTCTGGGAGCCCCCAGACAGCGATGCAGTCTTCAGGCCTAGGTAGCTGTCGTAAACTGTCTGACAAGCTGTGGAGACAGGGACCTGGGCCCTCTTCCTCATCCTCTATTTGGCGGTCAAATGCCACCAGAGCGGGAACAGAACAGTGGTGTCCCGACAGGCAGGCTTCCTGTCTCCTTCCCCTCATCTAGTCGCAGGGTCACATGGTCTCTCCCCTCGTCTCAAGCTGGACTGCCCCTGCCAAAAAAAAACAGCTCCTATTTTTAATAATAATAATAATAATAATAATAATAATAATAGCTGATATGTATTGAACACTGATCGTGTACCAGACATTATGCCAAGTATTTTCTTTTTATTTTCTCATTTAATTCCCCCAGCAATCTTGTGAGGCAGATAGTATTATCACCCCCACTTTACAGACCAGAAAACTGAGGCTAGAGAAGTTCAGTAACTCATCCAGGCGGATTCTCTACCCCACTGAACTGCCCCTCAGGGGAGAGTATGTCTCCATGGCCATTGTTTCTCTCAGGTCTAGATCCCCTGGAAAACCAACATTGGGATTTTTGCCTTGAATTTGCGGGCACAACAGAGCTTTTGGGCAGTGGTAGTGGAGCAGGGTTCAGAATAATTCGGGCCTACTGGCCTCATGCTACTGCTGCACTTGACCTGAGAGTTCTGGCCTTTTGTCCCTCCCCTCCCTCTCTCTTAACCCGAGGGGCCCCCATCTCAGTGTCCTCTCAGCTCTGAAAGGGCACCCCTCCCCAAAGTCCCAGCTCAAGTCCACCCACTCCTATCCAAGCCAAGAACACATGGGAAGTTCTTCAGGGCAGTGGCCAGAGTGGCAGGAGAAGAGAGGGAAGGACTGGAGACGTGTGGCCTGCCCAGGCAGCCCACACCTGCTTCCAGCCCCCCTGCAGGCACTCTGGAGGGAGGCTGGAAGGAGAGCCTGGGGCTTGTCCCTTCTCCTGCCCTGACCTAGAGGGAGGCAGGCACCTGGACCCAGAAGGCCTTTCTCTCTGGATTCAGAATTACAGGGCCAGGGTTCCTCTCCCTCTTACTGATGGGCACTCAAATCAGGCATTTCAGTTTCACCGGGAAATGGGTACTGCTGGTGTCAGAAGACCAGAGCAGGAAGGGACTCGGGTGGGGAAGGCACTGCTCAAGTGCACTGTGCCATCAAAGCCTCAGGAGACAACCCACCCTTCCTCCTGCTAGTGAGCCAACTGGCACCACATCCTTTTTCCAAAGAAAGGGCTTTGGAGTCAGTCCCAGCCTTTGCTTGATGATGAAATCTGTGCTCACACAGGCAGATGCCACCAGACCTTTTTGGGGTACAGGCATTTGTTCACATGCTTGCCCCGGGTGTACAGGCACCAGGTCCTGGGCTGAGTGCAGGGAATTCAGGGGCGCCCCACATCCGTCCCTGTCCTCATCAATGTCTCAGCCCCAGCAGCAAGAAGAAACCAGGCACACAGGGTGCAGTGGCCGAAGCCCACCTGTCTGGCCTGTCTCTAGTTCCCAGACCTTCCGTGCACGGAGACCTGGGTCTGTAGCTGGGCAGCAGGCAAAGCAGAGCCTCATCGACCCCCAGTGGCTCTTGTCTGGCTGATCATTTTATGAGGACATTCAGCTACTCAATAATAATATTGTTGAGTGTCTTACTATGTTCTGAGCAGTGGTCTAGAGATGGGTATTTGTTACAGAAAGGAAAGAGACACAACTTTTGCTCTCGTGAATCTTATATTTTATGCATAAATGTAATAAAGAGGTAAATAACAGCAGGTGATAAGTACAGTGGGGAAAAATACAGATAAGTGAGGCAGGTCTGGAGCATGGGGGGACAGGTTGCAAATGTGGCTGGGTGGGTCTCCTGAAGGCAACATTTGAGCAGAGACATGGAGGGGGGTGAGCAAGCTGTGCAGCTGTCTGTGAGAAAAGCATTCCAGGTGGAGGAAACAGCCAGTGGAAACCCCTGTGGCAGGAGTTCCCTGGGGTTTTCATGTGTGGGTAAGAGCAGACCGTAATGGGAGTGGGGGCATAATAGGAGACAAGTCAGAGAGGTAACAGGCTCTGGCCATGGAGGGCCTCGTAAGCCATTGTTAGAACTTTGGCTTTTACCTCCATGCATCGAGGAGCTACTGCAGGGTTTGACATGAAACAGGCCCTGATTGCCGTGCTGGGGGTTGACAGCGAGGAGGTAGGCAGGAGATCAAGAGGAGGCTGGTACAGAGATCCAGGCAGAGATGACGGCAGCTAGGCAGGGCGGCAACAACCTGGTGGTAGGAAGTCAGATTCAGGATGTGTTTTGGAGGGAGAGTTGAGGGGATTTCCTCATGGACTAGATGCAGGTGTAAGAGAAAGAGAGGTGTCGGGCATAACACAAAGGTTTATGGCCTGTGCAGCTGGAAGGATGAAGTTGTTATGAGCTGAGATGGGAAGGCTGTGGGCTGAATGGATTCTGTAAGAAAGGTAAAAAGCTCAAGTCACTGTGGCCCTGGCTGGTGTGGCTCAGTGGATTGAGTACCAGCCTGCGAACCAAAGGGTCCCTGGTTGATTCCCAGTCGGGGCACATGCCTGGGTTGCTGGGCTGTGGGCCAGGTCCCAAGTAGGGGGCGTGCAAGAGGCAACCACACACTGATGTTCTCTCTGTCTCTTTCTCCCTCCCTTTCCCTCTCTAAAAATAAATAAATAAAATCTTAAAAAATTCAGGTCACTCTGAAGGACCCCAGGGGCAGGGAGAGAACTCAGGGGCCTGACACATTCTGGGAGGGGGCGGGGCGGGGGACACTGAGCAGGGCCTGCAAAGGTGGGAGGGCAGCGAGGTACACGAGGAGGCAGAAGGCTTGCCAGAAGGGTGCGTAGTTGACCTCCCCAAAGCTTAGCCTTCTCCCGGCTAAGTCCCTATCTGCCGTAGGTCCTCAGCAGCTTGCTCAATTGAACAAACACTCACTGATCCCGTTCCCTGAGGTGGGCCCTGCTACACAGAGGAGTGAGGCTGTCACTGCTGCTGGGCTGTGTCTCCCACTCAGGTGGGGGCCGCAGCCATGAGCTGGAAGAGGGGCACAGGGTGGTGGCAGAGGGGTGGTCAAAACTGACAAGGAAGGCTTTGGCCTACAGACTCTGTACCCCAGTGAGGGCAGAGCTGGCCCGTGTGTGTGTGTGTGTGTGTGTGTGTGTGTGTGTGTGTGTAGTAGGGAATTCCAAGACAAGGGCACCCACAGGGTCAGAAGCCAGGGCAGAAAAGGTCAGGTGTGCTAAGGAGCTGTGTATTGATCCTTAAGGTTAAGAGATCTGGAAAGTCAGGTTATAGCCAGAGGCCACAGAGGCCTTAGCTGCTATGCTACCCTGGGAAGCCCAGGCCTGATTCTGTAGGCAGTGGGGAACCACCGTAGGTTCTGGGTCTGACTTCATGGCTATCACATCTTTGCTTGGGCTGTGACTGCCCATTCATGGTAGGACACCATGGACCTTGCTGCCACCTTGCCTGGTGTGGCACTGTCAGGCTGGTGCTGACAATTTAATGTTCTTTTTAAAAAAAGATTTTATTTATTTACTTTCAGAGAGAGGGGAAGGGAAGGAGAAAGAGGAGAGAAACATCAATGTGTAAGAGGTATATGGACCTGTTGCCTCTCATTCACTCCCAACTGGAGACCTGGCCGGCAACCCAGGCATGTGCCCTGACTGGGAATCAAACCGGTGACCACTCGGTTTGCAGTCCACCACTTAATCCACTGAGCCACACCAGCCAGGGCTAATGTTCTGATTATTAGATGATAATTTTCTAGGTCACAGAGCTGCCAGCTCCTGCCCGGAAGCCCTCTCATCTCATCTTTATTCAAGGCTGTTCTCTGTGAGTGGTCTGCTTCCCTGCCTGGGGCTCCTCTGGAGTCTGGCTGCACACATATTTCACAGCCCACTGCCCACTTCCTGCTGGAGTTGTTTATCCTCCAGCCAGGGCTCAGGAGATTAGGGCTCTTTTGCATTCTACTCTCCTTCATCTGCTGCTTGTGAGAGGAGGGCTGAAGAGGAAAGACTTCCAAGGAGACGAGGTTTATGGAACCCACAGAAAAGGAGAAGCCAGCAGGGAAACAGGTGGGGTGTGGGCAAGCAGCAGGAATGTAACCACAGGCCCTCTGCGCTGAGCAGCCTCCAGGAACCACTGAGCAGGAGGGAACAGGTCTCCCCCGAAGCAGGAAGAATTTAGGTCAGACGTGGGAGAATTTCCTGGCTGCTGAAGGCTTGTCTGTAGAGGTTGTGAGAGGTCTTGGGCTCTTGCCCAAGGCTGGGGAATAGCTCCCGAAAAGTATTTTAATCTCCAAGTGTTTATGGAGCCATCAAATTACACTCAAAGACCAGTTAGTCCAATCTCCCCATTGTCCCTATGAAAAGGGAAGGGACCTGGACAATGGAGGAGCGGGGCAGGCTGGTCCTGAGCATAGATGAAGGGGCCCTGGATCCTCCACAGAGGAGGTTCCAGGGGTAGAGCCAGAATGCGAAAGCTGGTCTTGTCCTTGGCCCTGTGTTTTCACTGTCCCGGAGGCTCTGCTGGGGCCCTCTGAGACTGAAGAGCTTCCTAGACTAGCAGCTGCTTGTGGAATGGTGTTGGGACCCAATTCAGTTATACCCAGCCCCTGCCTAGCCAAGTAGCCTGGCTGTGGCCACCCAGGGGCCTTTGCTGCCCTTTGACTCAATGTTCTCCACCTGGCACAGGCTCTAAGCAGCCTGAATCCTTAAGGGCCAACCTGTGGTCAGCATGGAGGAGTGCCCACAGAGGGGTGGCTCCGGGCTCCAGGCCATGAGTGGAATACAGAACAATTAGATCTGGAGAAATTGAGGCCATCAGGCCTGGAGAGGGGCCAGCCCTGGCCAGGGTCACACAGAAGGTCTGTGACAAAGGGTGAAAAGCCAGGCTCTTGCCTGCCTCCTGGGAGCAGAAGACCAGATGCTGATGGTTACCAGGGCTCCTCTGGGTAGCCTGAGCAAGACTATCCTTTGGGTGGTTAGCTGCATCCCTGGGGGGTCTATCCCAGGAGACCATTTAGATTAGCCATGGGGTGGGGGGGGGTGCACACTGTGGAGTCCTATTTGGCAATGACAAGCAATGAACTAGGTAGATCTTAAAAGTTTACATTGACTGAAAACTCAAGAATCAGAATAAGATAAGACAATATAAGTTCTATACTTTAAGAATACATAAGCACTGCAGATTTTCTGTAGAGACACAAGTGTTCAAATGAAAGCAGAAAAGTCTGCATTCACGCTGCCTGTCATTACTAGAACCAGTAACTAGAGACGGGGATTGATTCTGTGGGCGCTTTATTCGGGTGCCAGTGATCTGAGAAGAAGGCGGGTAATGTGCCCTCAAAAACCATCTTACCATCTCATCTCAAGCCAACCTTTTTACAAGGAGAAGAAAGGGCAGGTGAGGGGTTTGGAAAAAAGATTAATTGGATAAGAGTTGCAGCCCCACCCACAGAGATTCTCCTAGTACTTCTTTATCTGTTGGTCAGCAATTCTTTATCTGCCTCCTGTTCCCCTCCCTGGAACACAGTGGCTCAGGTGCCTTCACCCTGAGCTTGCAGACCCCCTGGGGCACAAGGTTGAATTGCTTCTTGACCTCCTGGAATAACAGCCTTCCACAGGCATTAATCTCTTAAGCCTATCAACTATAACTAAAGCTAAAACCTTTAACTCTTGAGTTCCCCTCTCACAGGATATAGCTAAGGGTCAGGGGTGAAGATGAAGGTTGAAAAATTTTATCACAAGAGAGGGGCCTTGCATAGACCAATGACAATGGTTAGTGTGCTCTGAAATGAAAATTATGATTAATTCCATTGTTCTGCATTTATAAAAATGGGAGTCTCCACGAAAATTCTCACTGGAACCCACTTAATGGAATCTCCAGTGCCACGTGCAAGGGCTGGATGACTCCCTATTTTCTAAATAAGAAATCTCAGTTCCTCTTTGAAGTTACAACCCCACAACTAATGATTATCTCCACCTTCTGACTAAGCATTGCCTTCTCCAGGGTCTTTCTTTAAAATGCACACCCTTTTTTTTCTTTTTAGAGAGGGAGGAATGGAGGGTGAAAGAGAGGGAGAAAAACATCGATGTGAAAAAGAAACATCAGTTGGTTGCCTCTGGTTTGCATCCCCAACTGGGGACCAAACCCACAACCCAGGCATGTGCCCTGACAAAGAATTGAACCAGTAACCTTTAGCTTTGCAGGGTGACACCCAACCACCAGTCAGGGCTAAAATGCACACTTCTTTGCATCAGGTGGGGGTTGAATACATGATCTGGTTGCAACTGTAATTCACCCAACATTGGTCACCTGCCTAGAGGGCCTGGTTATATCCCAGAAGCCAGAGACAACAGACGAGTACCCCTACCTACACATCCACAAGGCCCTGCATAGGCTTTCCCGCATCCCCTTCCAATATCCCACAGTTTGCCCCTTACCCAAGCCCCTGTGAGGGGACTGAGAGCCCAAGCCTGCAGGCCTGGCTGCTGCTGTAGTGCCTCCAGAAGAGCAGGCCAGATAAAGAGGCATTGTTCCCTCCTGAAAAAACATACCAGCAGAGGGTGGAGGGCCTGCTGCTCCCAGAGACCTCAGCAGGGGGCCAGGCTGAGGCAGGGTATGGGGAGGTAGGGATCCTTAGCCTACAGGCTGCTCTTTTTTCTGGCAGCTTCCCCCAGGGTAATGAAGGGGTGAGGGGATGGAGCATGTGGCGGTGCCAGTTAGGGGAGTTGAAGAACCCAGTGATGGTCAGAGGTATGGAACAAAAAGAAGATAGGATAAAGGTGGTGATGGTGATTCCATGTAAGTTCTAGAAAAGGCAGAACTAACGTAATGAAAAGGCAGGTCAGTGATGACCGGGGTGGGGAGGGGCCGGAGGGAACTTCCTGGACCATGCCCACAGTCTGTGGACTGGCCGTGGTGACGGCTGCATGGAGAACGTGTTTGTCAAGACTTGTCAACTGTACACCTAAAATCTGTGCATTCAACCATGTGTAGATTAAATTTTTAAAAGTGTTCATTTTTAGAGAAAGAGGAATGACAAGAGGAGTTAAGAGGGGTTCAGGACTTGGGATCTCCTCCCAGAGCCACCTCAACTGGCTGTGTGACTATGGGTAGGTTCATTGCCTTTTCTGAGCCTCACTTCCCTCCAGCACCTCCGAGTGGTGAGGAGCACACTTGTGAATGTGGGAGCAGTAAAGCACAGTCAGCCCCCATAACCAGACACTGGGAGCGGGCAGGTCCCGAGTGCCGATGGAGGGACTTGGGCATCTGCAGTTGTTGGTGTCCTTGGGGGTGTGGTCCTGGAACAAGGCCTCCCTGGATACTGAGGGGACGACTCCATTAGGCTGCAAATCATTAAAGAAGTTTACTGACAGAGGTAACCCCTGCAACATCAGGCTGGGGGTGGGTCTTCCATGCCAACGGAAGGCTTCCTGGAGCAGGAGCACCCACCTGAACCTGAGAGCACTCAACAGGAAGAGGAAGAGGATCATGTACAGCCAGGGCCAGGGCCCAGACTGTGACCAGAGGTCAGAGGGGTCCGCCCGCATGTGGTGCGCCACAGATCCGCTCCCGGCCCCATAGCCCTGGAGGTTATCTTTAAAAGCCAACCATACTCAGTTACAATAAAAAAGAATTGATTATGTCAAAGGAATTCCTTTTAAGATGGTTTGTTTGTTTGTTTGTTTGTTTGTTTGAAGTACCTCGCGTCAGCCTATAATCTGGGGGCGAACAGCAATGACTCGGAGGTTCAGAGCTGTTGGTAGGTGTCAGACCTCAGTGTGTGGCTACGGTCAGGGCTCAGGGGAGGACCAGGATCAGGACTTCGTCAGAGGTCAGGAGTGGCACGAACCTTGCCTGGCCTGGGATAGCCCTGGCCTCTTCTTCAGCTGGCTCTTCTAACTTCCCTGCACAGCTAACCCCTGGAATGGCCTGGAGAGGAGGGGTTGGGCCAGGAAAGCTTGTGGAGCCATCTGTGCAGTATTTATTGAAATTGGGCTTCTGGTGCCAAATTCTGGGTCTCATGCGGCTTGAAGTCCAGCTGACCCACCCCCACATGTTGCTTAAAGATCTCGGGGAAGGGGACGATTCCTGTCTTCCTCACCTGCCCTCACCCAGCTTTTAGGAACTAGTGGGTGAGTACAAGCAGGGCACCAAGGTGGCCCCTGCTCTGAGGACCTAAGGACCACTTGGGAAATGACTGCAGGCATTCCTGGGGGCTTGAGTAATGGGACATAGGCTGGCCAAGACGGCCCCTCAGCCAGGAGCCACCTCATCCTCACCCACCCTGTGCTCCAAATTTTCTCTTCATTCCAAGTAGGTGAGGTCACACTGGCTGCCTGGACCCAGTCCCCACTTGAGGCCTGGGCCCCAGGGTGAGCAGAGGGATGGCATGCAGGCAGATACCTCTGTGGAAGCCTTAGAAGCCAGAGTTCCTATACCTCATGTTCAGAACCTAAAAGCTGAAAAGAGGGTTTTGGCAGCAAGAAGAGGGAGCTGGAAGCCTGTCCACATGACTCAAGTCCCCTACCTTGCCTGTTCCCCAAGAGCAGAGAGCTTGAACAACGCTACAAGGAACTCACAGCCGCATTTCATCATTTATCTGCCAGATCCCTGAAGCCTGAGAGGGGAGGGGCGTAGGGGTCTGGGCTCACTCCCTGGGTAGGCTTGCTCAGTGGCTGGGCAGGAGCCCAGGGCTCTGGGGCCCCCTTGCCCACCTGCCACTCCACCCTGCACCCCACCGCTCTCATACTCCCGGCAGCAAGATCATTGCTTCTTTATTTCATACAGATGGGGTCCTGACACCTGAGTTTGGTTTTTGCTAATTCCTAATACGGTTCAATGGGAATAACTTATTCTTGGGGAGGAGTGAGAAGGAAGGCAGGCAGGATGGACAGGCCCCAGCTCTAGCACATCCTGGGAACAAGTGATCCCTAGGGCTGGAGCAGATTCCGCACTTCCCCTGCGCCCTGCAGGGGAGGGAGCCAGGCGCCCCCAGGTTAGAGGCCAGAGGCTGCAGGCAGCCAGCGTGGGCCTGTCTGGGGCAGATGGCAGGAAGAAGGGAGCTGGGCTGGGGCCCCAGGCTGAGAATCCTGCCCAGTCAGCGGCCTGCTCTGGGGACATTTTCCTTCTAGCCCCTCGCTTCCTGCCCACCCTTGCTTCTGCTAGCCAACATTCACCTGGCTCTTCCCACAAGCCTGCTGGGACCCCCTTGGGGCCAGAAGCCCAGGGATGTCTCGGTGCTTTATAAAGAATGCTGGGTGCGAGGAGCACAGGGTGTCTGGAGGCTGCTGCAGGGGCCTGGGGAACAAGGACATGGAAGAAAGGGTCTCCGCCAGATCACTTGGTTCGTTCAGTCTTGCCTCCAGGCCCTCGTCCATGCTGTTCCCCCTACCAAGCATACCCTTCCCTCTTCTCTGGGTCTCCACATTCTGCCCCATCTCCCAGCTCTTACTCATATCCTAGCTCTGCTAAGAGGTCTCAGCACTTCCACAGCATGGACCTCCAGAGGTGAGCTCCCTGACCTCCCTGACCTCACACCTGAACCTAGGGAGAAGGGTACACATCCCATATGTAGCTCAGGCTGGGAGGCTTCCTGGAGGAGGTGATAGCCTGTGTAGAGAAAGAAAAATGGCAAAAGGTGTTTAGAGCTGGGTGTTCTCTGGGCATTGACCACGGCCAGCCTGACTCTCCTCAATGTCGTGCTCTTCCCCCCGCCTCCCTTTCTCCTGCTGCCCACTCCCAGGTCTCCCTGACTTGGTCCCAGACCCCAACTATGTGCAAGCATCCACCTACGTCCAGAGAGCCCACCTGTATTCTCTGCGCTGTGCAGCAGAGGAGAAGTGCCTGGCAAGGTAAGGAGCTGGGGGATGAAGCCTGGAGCACGGGGAGAGTCCCTAGGAGTCACTCAGAACCCACTTGCATGCCAGCCAGGCTGTCAGGCTGACTGCAAGCCACATGGCCCTGGCTGAGCGTCTTGAGCCTCTCAGGACCTGGTCCCCGTCATCTGCTACCTCTGCCTTGCCCGCCCGAGGGAGTCGGGAGGGGTAGGGAACAAGCTGTTATCCAGCTTTTCTGAAAACTTCACCACATAAGGAAGTTTACTTTTACTGAGGCTTTTCATCTTCACATCAGCCCTGAAGGTGTGTGTTGCCCAGTCAGGACCCTATGGTGCAATGACAGGAATTAAAACTTTTCTGCTGTAAGCCACCTTATGAGAAGGTTCCTCCTTGGGGGCGCGGCTCCCAGAGCTCCTGTGAGGACCTGGGGAAGTCCTCAGGAAGACTCAAGACAGAGATCCAGAGTACAGGGCATCTCTGCAGAGGACAGATGTGTCTGTGGCCGGCCCAGGCTGTCTGGGTCACAGCACGGGCAGGGGGCACAGGTGACAAAGAGGCCTCTGTTATGTGGCACCAGAGAGGGGAAAGAGACCAGTTTACATGACCGCAAAGGTGAGCACGGCCAACTCTCCATCATTCCTGGGTGACCCTGCCTGCCACAGAGCTGGCTTCTAGCTTTATTAACAGCGAACGTTCTGTGCCAGTGTGCATGCTTTGGGTCCATCTCCCTGTGGTAAAGAACTAGTTAAGGATTACATTGACCTACTTCTTCTGTTGACATTTCTCTTATGCTGGAGGCACCCTGTTTTCTTAATTACTTGCTTTTTTGATATTTGGACTCTTTATCTACTTTTATTTTTTAGTATCAGGGAAGTCCTTCGGAATCTAAACATTTTCTCACTTGTGGAACTTCTAGTCCACTAACCCCCAGAGCAGCTGACCACCCTGTAATCTCCTTGCACCAAGATAGGGAGCTTGTACCAGGGTGTTGCTCAGCTTACTGGTTCCTGCATAAGAAAATCTGGCTTCAAAAAAAGAAAGATCAGCTACAGCAAACAGTGCGATTAGTACTGCAGCTGATTTAGATGCCGGGGCAAGTTGCACATTTCCTCACAGACTGGCCGCAAACAGCGTGTGTACGGACAGCAGTCCTGGACCTGCACGCTGAGTGCCATTCAGTCAGCTGCCCTCTTGGGTCTGGTCCCGTCTCCCGGGAAGAAAGCGCAGTGAAAATGCTCTTGCTGTGATTCCTGTAACAGTGAGGGGCTCCACAGCAATCCACGAAGGCTGAGTTTTGAGGAGTTTGAGTCAAAGCCCTGTTACCACTCCATCTTCCTGAAGCATCCTACATTATCTAGCCCTGAGCTCCTGGATGGGCTGGGGAGAAGGCAACTGGGCCCTGTCCTGGGGGGGCTGTCCTTGTCTAGCTGGACAGACATGCCCCAAGGACAAACCAGAAAACAAGAAGTGGGAGGAGAGATAGCAGGAGCGGTTTGCAGGCTGGAGCTGTTGAAGGTCGGAGAGGAAGGGGTCAACAAGGGCAGAGGTGTCAGAGGAGGCCGGAGGTGGAGGACAGCCCTAGAAAACCCTGCAAAACTGGAGCCCCGGAGCATAGGGCCCTCAGAGATGATCGGAAGTGTGGGCTGCGGGCTGGTGCCAGAGCGCAGACGGCCAGCCGGACCCAGACAAGGGAAGGGACTTGCTCCAAGTCTCACCACGAGTTTGTGGCCAAGCTGGGCCTGGACCCTAGACCTTGATGGTTTCCCACGGTGTGCTGAGCCGAACAGAAGGGCAGCATTGAACTCAACAGGGGGAAGAAGGGTGTTTGTTCCAACCCAGACACAGATGGATTCCAAGCCTCCCCTAGACAAAGCCAAGGGCCTTATGTCCTGGCAAAGAGGAATCTGTACTGCCTGTTGTCCAGACATCCTCTCAGAGAGAGCTAATTCCCACAAATGGCCACCTTCTGCCTTTGGCCTTAGGACCCAGACCTTAACAAGTGCCAGGGAAGTCCCCCTGAGGCCAGCCAGGACAGCCCGTTTCAGCGGAGAAGTGGGGACCAATAAGTGAACTGCGAGCAGGCAGCCCACACCAGACCCACTCTTCCTGAATGGAAAAGGGCAGGCCTCAGGCCCCAAAGCCGCACAGTCAGGGGAGGTGGCCTAGTGACCTGGACCTAGTGTAGGGAGTGTGCGGAATCACTGTTAGAGCTCACAAGCTGCCAACGTTTCTCTAAGCGGGGCAGTCAGAGCAGACTTCCTGAGGGAGGGGACCTGAATTGGCCTAGGAGGCTGAATGAGTTCTGAATCAAGCAAACAGCATGGGCAAAAGTCTAGGTTAGCAAAGGAATCAGTGTTTGAAGCTGGAGCCCAGGGTGTGAGGGGGAGCAGGAGACAAACAGGACCAGGGACGGGCAGGGGTTTTGATGCCAAAGAACCTGAGCTCATTCCTTAGGCCCACAGCCCAGACATGGCACACTGTGGCACCTGTTGGGGCTGTCTGAGGAGGGAAGGCTTACCAGAATCTCCTGCATAGGCCCAGTTTTTATAGGGCCTCTAAAGATTTTGATGTGACCCCCCCCGCCCAGAGGCTGTCCCCAGCTGAGAGTCACCTGCAGGCAGGAACCAGAGACCCTCAGAGCGTCAGTGTCAGGCCAGGTGCACCAGCCTCATGGAGAGAGGGGGAGAGATCTGAGCCTTTGGCTCAGAGCAGGGAGTCGGGTGTCGGGGTCCTCGTTGACAAGTTGGCCCACTCTGGGTTTCCGTGTCAGAGTGCTCTGCCCCACTCCTGTCTTCCCACCTGCCCCTGCAGCACAGCCTATGCCCCCGAGGCCACCGACTACGACGTGCGGGTGCTGCTGCGCTTCCCCCAGCGCGTGAAGAACCAGGGCACGGCGGACTTCCTCCCCAACCGGCCACGGCACACCTGGGAGTGGCACAGCTGCCACCAGTGAGTGGGGCCAGTGGCCTCTCCCACCCCTACTCTAGGCTGGGGGACTTGTGCCCCAGCTCCCCTCCCCCACTAGTGCACCTGGGGGAGCAGGTGCTGGTGGGAGGGCCCCGAGGTGTTTTCTGCCAAAGATTTGTCACCGAGGCAAGAGTTTCTCAAAGGAGCCTTAGTAAAACCTGGGCTGCAAGAGGGGGCATGGAAGGATCAGTCTGGATAAAGAATGGAAACGTGTAGAATAAAGGGCACTGCCCCTGGGAGGCCCGTACAGGTAGCTGCTGAAAAGGAAATGAGGAGTCCTGAGGGGGTGCTTTCCTAGGACGACCTGGCTGGTGGGGCAGGAGAGATGCTGCCCTGTGGGAAACAGGGGACCCAGGAGCCCAGACTGTTCAGGAGGCTGTGTCACCTGGGCCCCTCTCAGAAGGGGGTGGGATGGGAAGCCCCAGGTGGCGAGGCTTCCATCTCTCTCCTCCTGCCCTCTGTCTCCAGACACTACCACAGCATGGACGAGTTCAGCCACTATGACCTGTTGGATGCGGCCACAGGCAAGAAGGTAGCCGAGGGCCACAAGGCCAGCTTCTGCCTGGAGGACAGCACCTGCGACTTCGGCAACCTCAAGCGCTACGCGTGCACCTCTCACACACAGGTTAGGCTAGAGAGGCAGGGCAGGGGCAGGGGTGCAGGATGCAGCCCTGACCTGGGAGCTGCAGGAGCAGACAGCAACACAGACTGGGCTAAGGGGTAGTGCTGTGGCCCCTGGCCACTCAGCTCAACCAGAATGAGGGTCTTCTTGCCAGTTCTCAGGCCACCACAGGGCCCCTTGGGGACCACCCCCCCCCCCACCAGGCCCCTTCCTACCTCATTCCCAGGGTGCCTGCTCATGTCAGAAAAGGAACAGTCCAGCAGAGCCGGGATGGCATGAGGTTCCACTTGCCTATTTGCCCAGATCCATCTTTCTGTCCTGCGCAGACATCACAGAGTGGCCATCTGTCCTCCATCCATTCCTCCTAGGCAGGGCCCTCCTTATTTGATCCCTCTAATATGGTGATTATATCTGTCTGCCATCTTGTGGTCCATCCACTTCATGGGCTTAGGAAGGGGCAGATCCACTCTGAACAGCTGCCCTAGACCAGGGTTGGGGCAAAGCAAAGAGGAAGGAGGGGCCCTGGCTGCTGGAGTTGGCATGAGTGGCTCTGCGGAGTACGTGGCACCCCATCCTCTACTCTCATCCCTGTTCTCAGGGCCTGAGCCCAGGCTGCTATGACACTTACAATGCGGACATCGACTGCCAGTGGATTGACATAACCGATGTGCAGCCCGGCAACTATATCCTCAAGGTGGGCCTCCCAAGCCAGGGCACCCCCTCTAGCCCATTGCTCACCTCAGTGTCCCCACCTCTGAGACATGCTTCAGCTTGTGGGCATGTTCCCCTCTTCCCAGCAGCTGAGCAGAAGGAGCCTTGTGGGGCACCCTGCCGAGGTCTGCACTTCCCACCAAAGGTCTTAGCCTCAGGCAGATACAGCCTCTTTCCACACAGGCACCAAGGAACCTCAGGCCAGGTGTGGTGGTGGCAGAAGTGATGGCTCTGTCTTCCCTAAGTGACAGAGGACTTGGAGAGCCATGTGGTCCACCCCCTGTCCATGGGCAGGGAAGGCCACCTGGGAGAGGACACCACCCTCTGAGAGAGACCTTCCTTCCATTCCTCATAGTGACCCCTGCAAAGCTAGGGACTCCTGTGACCAAGTGTCCCTTCTAGCCTGAGCCCCACCTCCCATGCACACCTGCTCTGACACCCCTTCCGATGGGAGGTAGGGGCGAGCACAGAAGCACATTAAGGACACACAGTGCGATGTGGTGCACCCCTGAACAGCCCAAGTGGGGCCTAGCCGTCATGGCCTCCCCCGGGAGGGCCAGATCGCAGCTCTTCCACACAGGTGCAGAGTGAGGGCTGCGATCATCGTGCCAGGCCACCCGGACCCACTGCTCCACAACGAAGCTCAGAAAAGGAGTTGTCAAGATGGATTGGAGGTGGCCTTAACCTGCATGAAGTCATCAGCTGGGGCTGCCACGTTTCAGAACACAGCGGCCCATCCCAAGTGCCTCTCAGCAGGCTCCGCAGGCCTGTCTCTGCCTTACAAAGGCCCCTCTGAGTTCTGGGTACTAAGGATTCAAGCTACATAAGCAATGAGTGGTTCTTGCCTTTAAGGAGTACACGAGGATTTAAAGCTAGCATCCTTCCATCTGATCTTAAATGTTCTCTTTAATTTGCTGAGCGTAGCCTACCCCAGTGAATCACTCGCCTCCACCAAGAACCCAACACGTGAAAGGCTTCCTTGTGTCTGGATGGTTCTTCAGACAAAAAGCATAGGCTGAGCTTGAGCCACCGTCTCCGTGTGTGTCAGGCAGGGGTGCCACCTGGCATCAGACAGGCTGTCCGCAGTTCATGCAGATGGGCATGTGCAGTGAAAGGGTGTAAGCCTCAGAGTCAGGAGACCAGGTGGGGATCTCTGCTGGGCCCCTCACTCCTAGCTGTGTTCCCTGGGGCATTGACTCAACCTCTCCGACCCCAGATGCCCTGTGCTGCAGGACCCACCCTGGCCTGGGCTCTGGCTCTGGGGATGCTTCCCCTCTCCCCCTAAGGGTGATCTGATGTATTCTTTGACTACAACTGTCTCTTTCCTCCTTCTGTCTCTGCATCTCCCCATCTCTCTCCATCAGTGTGTCTGCCTCCATGTCTCTTGGTCTCATGTGGTCTTTCTCCACCTCCCTGTCTTCCTCTCTCTCCTCTGCATCACATCTGTCTGTCTGCCTCTCCACCACCTTTCCTGGTGACCAAGTGGAGCGCAGCCCCCTGACCAGACCTCTCTTCCCTCTATTCCCCCTGCAGGTGCACGTGAACCCTAAGTACATTGTTTTGGAGTCTGACTTCACCAACAACGTGGTGAGATGCAGCATCCACTATACAGGTCGCTATGTTTCTACAACAAACTGCAAAATTGTCCAGTAAGTTCTCACCTACCCTCTTCCTGCCCAGCCCACTTCCTGCCTGGGAAGCTGGCTCACCACACAGAACACACGAGACACGTTGTTGTCACCTGGACTTCCAAACACGGCTGCAGTCTGCCCGCCCACAGGCTGAGCACAGGAGCCTTGCCCATGCCAGCCCCGCGCTGAGTGCCCGTGGTGGGGCTCAGGCAGCAGTGCCCGTCTGGGCTGTGGCTTCCTCGGGTTTCTCCAGGGGGCACCAGCGGTGGGCGGAGGTGCCCAGGATCTGCCATCCTAGTTCTGTGACTCCCAGGATCTGTGACACTGAACTGTTCACTTCACTTTTCTCAACTGGAATATAGAAAATAGATGTTTTTTATATCCCACATAGGCTTGTAAGGAGGGTTTAAAGGCCTTAGGTCTGTGTGTTCCAGAACCCTTCCCAGCAGCACTCAAGGAATGGTGTCTGTGATCATTAGTGTCCTTACTGAGTAGACTGGCTTAAACAGTTACAGACTAGAAGCAATTCTAGTTGGAATGAGCCATCATCAATCCTTGGGCCCCACTGCTGAGCTGGTAAACTCTGGGACCAGGTCTTTGGCAAGTGGCTCCTGGGCAGGGTCCTCAACTGCTGCTGCCCCAGCCCAGCTGCCCTCAGCCTCTCTCCTGACTCCCCACATAAGTACATTGCAGAGGGACCTGCTGCTTACAGGCTCACAAAGAAACCCCACCACACTCTATGTGAATTTAAAATGTTTAATCGGGTCAAAGCAATTCCTTGCATGAGAGAGAGAGAGAGAGAGAGAGAGAGAGAGAGAGAGAGAGAGAGAGAGAGAGAGAGAGAGAGAGAGAGAGAGAGAGAGAGAGAGAGAGAGAACGAGCACATTACTAGAGCTTTAGTCCGTCAGCTGGGGGATGAATGGCAGAGATTCCAAGGCCCAGAGAGGACTCTTAGCCCAAAAGTGTGTGCGACTGATGCTTGCCAGGTGTGGGAGGTGGAACCTGTAACCATGGTCAGGGCTCAGCGTGTGACAGGGACGGGGCACATTGAGAGGAAGCTCTCACCCTCGGCTGCTAGCGCTGGGTAGGCCGTTCACAACCCTCCGCGTACACACAGTCACACCATGTACATGAAAAATGAGAATAGCAGCCTCTAGTTCTGTGCAGAGATTAAGTTCCTTGTAAGCAGAGTTAGATCGGAATTATCCACATCACAGAGTGTGTTTGAAACAGCTGAGTTCTGCCCCATCCCGGGCAACAGGGCTCTTCTGCAGGCCTGCATTTCCAGCACTTTCTCACTCCTCAGGGCTTGTCTCAGCTATGCAGATTCAGGGGTCACTAAATGGTTGAGGTTTTCTGGGAAGCAGCTCTGAAAGGAGAAGCGGGGTGGGGGAAGAGGCATACAAGGAAAAGGGGTATGCAGCGGGGCGGGGAGCCTGCTTCTCCCCTGGTCCTGCCTGCTGTCGGGAAGAATGGATTCAGACAGCCCCCCTTCCCTGGGGGCACCACGGGCACTGCCCGAAACAGGGCAGGCAGCCAGGCAGCCCTGACACCGTGCGCTCACCTGGTCCTTAGGCCCTTCCCGCCAGGCCCTTCCCGCCTGGTCTCGCGAGAGTGTCTCCGCGACCACGACCGCGGTCGGGCTGCCGGCCCAGCGCACTGGAAGCTGGAAGGAGCTTTCCCAGAAAGGCCACAGGACTGACGCCTGTGGGTTTCAATCTTGTTTCTGAAGAGGAAACAGCGGCTTTTTTTCTTTTTTTCTTTTTTTAAGTACTGAGCTAGAAAGTATTTCCAAACAGTAGGAGCTTTGCCTGGAAAACAGTCCCGGGCGGGGGCGTAGGGAGGGGGTGGTGCTTAGGGGTCCGTGAACCTCCTTTTCCTGGATCTGCGCCGAGGGTCCCCTCTCCCCAGGCACAGACGGCTGAGAGTAGTGAAGCTGTGTCTGCCCGTCCACGCGGGGCCTGGGCTGTGGAGGGGAAGCGTGCAGCTGGGGAGGTGGTGTGGGCCTTGCTGGTAGTGCAGTAAGGGGCCCTACCCAGAAGCCTGCATCTCTTCTCTCCTTAGATCCTGATCTCCGAGAAGGTGGACAGATGGCCAATCTCCTCGCTTCCCAAAGCAGGTCCTGCTCCCCAGGCAGCCTCCCACCAGGAATAACCTGGCCCAAAGGGTGCAAGCCCCCCACTCACAGGCAGGGGCAGCTGAACACAGGGGCATCCCTTCCTACCGGCCTCAGGGAGTAAACTTGGACCGAAACCACAGGGATTCTGGACGCCAGGCCCAATTTTTTACTTAAGTTTTCTCTACAATGTTATTTTGTCAGTTGTTGGTTTTTATTTTTTATATTTTGACCATACCACAGAGCAAAATTGCCCAGACCTGGGCTGAATAAAACAAGGGTTTTCTACTCTGTGGTTCTGCCTGTGGCCTGCCTGCTAGGCTGGCCAGTTCTGGGTTGGGCTCTGGGGACAACCTGGGACTTTCTCCTTCTCCTAGCAGAACTCAGAAAGATCGCCCACTACCCCATCAGGACTACAGCTTGAACAACAGGGCATGAGCCCTGCTGTGGCAGCCCCAAGGGGCTCACTCCAAAGCCAAGCTCTCTGTGTGGAAAGAGGACCCCCCTTCAGGAGGGACCTCTGCTCAGTCTCCCACTCCACCTCCCACCCCTGCAGCCTCATTCTCCCACCCTCCTCACTTTCATACACAGTCATTCACTCTACCAGCCACTTACTCGCATATTGAGCGCCTCCTGAATGCTGGGCTGTGCTGAGGCTGAGCACACACAGAGAATCAGACGTAGTTTCTGCTCTCAGAGATCACAGGATGGAGTCGGGTGCACGCCACACCCGGTGAAACAATCCCTGGGGGGAACAGTGGAGACTGCACATGGGAGGCGGTGTCTCCCCAGGAGGGGAAGGCACCGGGGTGTCCTTGTCAGAGGCTGATGGGGGTGGGAGGCAGAGGCAGAGGGAGGCCCTTGCCTGCCGAAGCCCTCACTCTCCTGCCCTAGTGGTGGTGTCCCCGAGGTCCTGGACACTGGGTCATGGCAGGGAGAAGCAGAAGGTGTCTGCCCTCTTCCCCTCCCACAAGCTCAGGATACCTCCACAGCCACCTGCTCCCAACAGCTCCCTGCCTTCCCAAGTAGAGTAACAGTAGTGAAATAGGGCAAGGCATGTCCAAGAACCAGGGCTCAGTCCCAGGGCCGATTGTCCTGCTCACTGGCTGTGTGACCTTGGGCAAGTCATGCTACACCAAGGCCTTGGTGTTGCCAGCATCAGGTGAGCACGCTCTCCTGCCAGGCCCACATGCTGTAGTGGAGCACCTGTATGAGTTCTTGTTGCAGTGACAAGTATTGGGTGAGTGGCAGGGGGCTGGAGCTACCCTCCAGGTCACTGTGGACCCACCACCTATTTGTACCAAGTCCCAAAGGAGAAGGAAGCCCCCCCTTTTGGCTGTCATACAGTTCATACCTCAGTGTACCAAGCAACTAGGTCTTCTGACAGGGTGGACAGGAAGGGCTTCTTGGAGCCATGGTAGGCTTCCAGAAGGATCCTTGCCCCAGCCCCTTGAGTCCTTGGGCCACTCCCAGCCCAGACTGTCCCTCTCACCTTCCCTCACTGAGGATCACCAGGATCCAGCTCTCTCCTGGCACAGGGAGGGCCCTTCAACCCCGGCGCTCTCCATCCAGGCCTGGGCCGGGAGGCCTGCAGAGAGTAGTGAGAGCCTGTTGTCCAAGGGTCGTCGTCCTGCTACACCCCTCCCCCATGTTTGCCTCTGAGATACTCTTAATTCCAGCCCATCCCTCTCCATTCTAGGTACCCCCAAAAGTGAGCAAGAGAGAGCTCAGACAAGGTCACTGTATTCCAGACTGTCCGAGGATCCTTGAGGTGGAATCAAAAGTCCCCAGTTCCCAGGACAGAAAGGAAGCCCAGAATGGGAGTCTGTCTGAGGCCACAGGCTCAGCCGATGCTCGCAGGAAGCTCCTGGGATACACGGTGCTCCTTGAGGAAGGGTGGCCTGGCTCTGGACAGGCTAGAGGGCTAGAAGGAAGCAGAGGAGAGGAGGAAGAGCAGGACCAGCTTCCCTGGCTGAACCAATTAACAGTTATTTCTTGCAAGTGCATTTCTAAGAAAATTTGCTGGTTAGTGAGGGCCTTGGCACCAACCCCAGTCCCTCCTGGTCCCTCCTGGTCCCTGGCAGTGCCTGAGGGCCTACCTGATCTTGGCACTCCGCACCACACAGGGCTTTCCAGGGAAAGGAGGGAGGTGTGGTGGGCAAGTCATCTCCATTCCCAACCCAGAACCTCCCTCCTTCTGGGGTTCACAGACCCAGAGGGTCTCCAGCAGCACCTCTCAGTGCTAATGTGCAAGAATCCACCTGGGCTGCAAAGGGCCTCTCAGTCACCTGCCCAAAACCCCTCACCCTCATCTTGCTCAGCCCTAGTGTTGAGAGCCTCACCACCTCTCAGACACTATTGTTAGAAACACGTGGAGGGGAAATGGGCCTCCGGTCAGCCTCCCTCTCAGTCGTGGCCACAGAATTTGCTGAGTACTAACAATTAGAGTGGGTGTAGCTGGGGAGCAGAAGTACAAACAGAAGTACGGCACCTGGCTGCTGTCCTATCTCTGTCCTCCACTGGGCCTCAGTCTCCCTGCCTGTGTTCCGAGAGGCCACCTGCGCTCTGGGGATGCTCCATCAGAGAAGGTGGGGAAGAGAAGAAGAGGTGACGAGAAAGCCCGGCCCGTGTGGGGCAGGCAGGAGACAGACTATGGGACTCAGAGCAGGGCAGCCAGCGGAGAGGCTGCAGCTGGGCGAGCCTGAGGCTTCCTGCAGACAGAGGCCTTAAGTGGGGCCATTAGGTGCCAAACCAGACTGGACTTCACAAAGGCCTCCTGTGCAAAGAGGATGCTAGGCTGTCCCTGCAGAGGAGGGTGTGGCTGGCTGGGCAGGGCAGGACTGCTGAGGAGAACCACTTTAGGGGACAGCTGGGACCCAGATCCCACTGCCATCCTGACCACAGATGGCCTTCTTCCCCCAACCCCAGCCCCAGATGCTCATAGCTGCCTGCTCCCCAGGACAGCGGCAGCCTCAAGTATAGGGCCCTCACTCCACAAAAATCCCACTTTTTTTGTAACACCAGCAGTGTTTTATTTTATTTTTAAGTTTATTTATTTATTTTTAGACAGAAGGGAGGGGAAGGAAAGAAGAGAGAGAGAGAAAGAGAGAGAGAAGAGAAGAGAAAGAAATATCAAGGTGTGAAGGTGTGGTTGCCTCTCGAGCACCCCCTGCTGGGGACCTGGCCCACAACCCAAACGTGCCCTGACTGGGAATCGAGCTGCGACCCTTTGGTTCACAGCCAGCGCTCAGTCCAGTGAGCTACACCAGCCAGGGCCAAAAATCCCACCTATTTAAACAAGCTACTTAGGCCTGCATCATGGAGACCTCTGAGAGCCACAGCATGAATGGCAGAGCTGGTCTGATGTCCTTCCTGACATTTGAGTGAAGAGCTTCTTAATCTATTGGAGTGACTTTTAAGAGAGCACTCTAACAGACTGCTTGGCCAGGAGTCGTGGGTTGTCAGGATATTTACAGACTTCACGAAAACAAAGCCTCCGAAGTTTGGCCCCAGAGAGGGAACCCAGGGCCCAGCCCCTACCTACCTCTCTGCACTGGGTCTCTCGGCCCAATCCTTTGGCACCCACACTGGCACACAGGCCGCACCTCACCCCTGTGATGCCTGGCCCCCAGCTGAGGGAGGGTCCTGCTTGCCCTGCCGATGCCAACTGACCAGGGTGACAATACCCGCCCTCTAACCTGAGCTGGGAGCCTACTGCCCAGCTCCCAACACCCATCTCCCCCACTTCGTGGTCAAGATGAGAGGCCATGGCCCCCTTGCTGCCCACTCACAGCCTCTGAGGACTGCTGGTCACGCACAGGAATGGGCCCCTTACTACTGCTGCATGCTGGCACGCACTGCAGCCCCAGCATTTGTTAGGGGTCACTGCTTGGTTCTCAGCAAAACCCCCTGGCACCCCCCTGATTGATGCCTGAGGCGCCCATGGGCAGGCCTGGCTGGGGCATGAGAGGCACTGCCCAAGCCCCAGGAGCCTCGCTGAAGCCTGTGGATACAGCTGTGGGGAGCAGCCAGAACCTGGGGCCCAAGGGTGCTCATGATCCACGTCCCCCTGGAAACTGCGGAACGTTCTGAGATGAGAAGGCCTTGGAGACACTGGGATGCTGCCACGCAAACCGTGGAAGGCGGGGGAAGCAGGTGTAGGTGTCGGTTCCCATGTGCCCTGACTACATGAAGTCATTTCTTCTTTTTTTTTCCACTTAATTATTTTTATTTTTCAAAACTTTGGTCTTTTTTCCCCATTACCATTTAGTCCCCTTATACTTCCCTTCCCCCAGCACTCCCTTTAATTTTTCAAAATCAAATTTCATCTGCTTTAAGGCTCTGGCTACCAGGTTGGAAATTCAATGTCATGAGTCCGTTTTCTCCCACCCTAAAGGCCTTAAAAGGCCCGGAAGATCAGAGAGGGGCCCTGTGGTCTTCAGTCCCTTCTACTTATCTCTCACTGGCGCATTGGCTGAAGCCCTGAGGCCGAGGTCGGCATCTCCAATGCCTGCACTGCTTGGACACGATGCACCAGGCAGCTGTGTCCCTCCGAGTTCACCACACCCCGGGTGCTGCCGGGTGAGCACACTGTCCTGCTGCTAGCAGGCTCCCAGCCCCCACCACCAGCTCTCCCAGCGCCTTTCTTCTGCCTGCCCTCACCATGTCCTCCTTAACTCCTCACTCCGTCCCTCCTTCTCTTGCCCTTCAGGTGACGTTCCATCATTCCACCATTCCACCGTTCCACCGGCCCACAGTGTGCCCCAGTGTGGGGGCGGGGCTGGAGCAGGAAGCACAAGTACCTCGGCGGGGGGGGCGCGAGGGAGAAAAGATCCAGCAGGAGAATACTAATAATGCTGATTGATGGTGGCAGCAAACTTCTTCCATACTTCACCACGTGCCAGGCTCTGCCCTACATGCTCTGCAAAGGTTAGCCCTACTGATCGTCATAATGACCTCATAAAGGAGACACTGTTTTATTACCAATCTGCAGATGGGGGAGTAGAAGCATAGAGACGTCATGCCAAGATTCAAACAAAGGAGCATTCTGGAGACAGAGGGCAGTCTTCCCCCAGATCTTCAAAGGCAGTCTGGGACCAGAGAAAAAGCCTGTGCTTTGAAGCATGGCCAGAACACTGTTCAACCTTCATCTCCTTCCTTCGCAGCTCTCTGGAATCAGGACTGCTGGGAACTGCGGCTTAAATGCGGGGGGGGCAGGGCGCGGGGCCGCGGAGGAGACACGGGATTCCTCCCAGGAGAAGCATGATTCATACTTAGATTGCTCCTTATGGGCAGTGAAAGGGAGGAGCAAATTAAAATGGACCAACCATCAATGAGTCTGGACAACAAAAATAAAAAAAGAAGATATGAGTTGAGAAAGATAGAATATTAACAGCCATGGAGATGACTTTGGAAATTTAAGAGAATAGTATATAAAACTCCATGCTTATGACTTAGAGTGTTTCAGCATTAAATAATAATATTCCAGGCACATATTTGTAAATTGCCAAAACTGACTCGATGAGTGAAAGACCGATAACCACACAAGAGTTTAAAAGTTGTCATCTCTAAAAAAGACACCGGGTATAGAGAGTCATTTCTACGTCATTAAAATTCTTCCAGAGCATATGGTGGAAAGAATGCATTGATTTCATGCTCCTGAATGGACTTGATGAAGCCAACACCATCCTGATACCAAATCTGACAAAGATAGCCACCCACCTTCCTGATGCTACCCACACACCAATTTCACTCTTGCAATGGAGACAAAAACCCCATGCAAAAGGCTCCCCCAAAATATCTATCACTATGTTGTCTGGTGCAGTCCGTATGGCCCCCAACTGTCCAACCCCTGGTGCCTGGCCATGCTCTCCTGCACCCAGGTCACACTGGCTCCGAACAGGACCTGGTATCCGGTCCAGGCAGCTGGAGAGGGAGTGCAAAGCTCACAGAACACAAAAGGCAACAGCTGGAATTTCTGCTGGAAATGTGGTCCTCAGGAATACCCTGTTGGATTGTTAATTTGTCATTTTGTTTCCTTTTTGAGTTGTTAAGCATCTGTTTCTTTCTTTTTAATTAAAAAAACTTTTTTATTGTTGTTCAGTTACAGTTGTCCTGCCTTTCCCCCCACTGCTCTCCCCTGCCCATTTCTTTGTTTTTAAATAGGTTGCATTCTCTGCATCTCCCTGCTAGGCTTGGTGACATCTAAATAATCACATCCTGATGGAGTTCCCTCTTTTACTGTAGCAGTGAGCATACCCCCCACAACTTTGGCATAGTACCTGCCTGTGGTCACTAGGGCAACCGAATCCCGGGCCCAAGGAACCTGAGCCAGCTGGCAGAGCACCCATGTCAGGCAAGCGAGGGGGTTCCAGGATCCCAGCAGCCTGCGAGCTTCTTAGCCAGGAAACACTGTCACTGTGCCTGGAGGCCACCTGAAGGAGCACAGAATATGTGGCATCAAAGACCATCTCATTTCTGACTCGTAGCTATTGACTCTTCCCAAGTGCATTAAGGAATAAGTTGCATGCAGTGTGAGTCCTCCATTTTAGGTGTACAGTTTGATGAGTTTTGACAATTATGTGCAGTTGTTTTAAAAAGCCCCACAATCAAGATGTAAAATATTTTCACCACCCTGAAAAATTCTCTCATGCCTCTATATAGTCGATTTTCTTTCCCCACCTCCAGCTCCTGGCAACAACCAATGTGCTTTCTGTCCCTAGTTTTGCCTTCTCCAGAGAGTCTGATATGAATGGAATCATACGGTATGTGGCCTTTTGTATCTGTCTTCTTTCACTTAACACAGTTTTTCTTTTGAAATCCATCCATGGTATATGCATCCATAGCTTGTTCCTTTTTATTGCTAAGTAGTATTTCATTATGTAATATTTCAATACTTCATTATCAGAGAAGAAATATTTAGGTCGTTTCCATTTTGGGGCCATTATGAAAAAAAGTGCTGTAAATCTCCACCTACAGGTCTTTGGGCTGACATGTGCTTTCATTTTTCTTGGTCACTTACCTGGGGATCAGGTGGCTGAGTCCCATGCGTATGTTTAACTGCACAAGAAACTGCCAAACTGTTTCCCCAAGTGGCTAGTGCTCCACCAAGTGGCTATTGTCACTTTGTACTAGCTTGCTTTATTTTTTTTTAATCCATTCTAGTAGGTATGTGGTGGTGTTTCATTGTGGTTTTAACTTTCGTTTCCCTGGTGACTAATAATGTTAAGCATCTGTTCATGTATATATTTTCCACCACATCTCATCTTTGAGGATGTTTCTGTTTAAACCCTTTGCCTATTTTTAATTAGCCTCTCTGTCTTATTACTGAGTTGGAAGAGTTCCATATCTATTCTGGATTCAAGTCCTTCGCCAGCTATGTGTTTTATAAATATTTTCTCCTGATTTGTGGTGTGCATTTTTATTTTCTTTTTAATTTTGGTGGAAGCCAGTACAATCATGATCACACCATCGTCCTCATCGAAGTGCTGCTAATTGCGTTCCTCCTGTGCTCTCAACGTAAACACGTCACACCGTCGTTTCCCTCCAAGCGCTGCTTTAAACTGTGCCCTGCGAATTACATGCTGTGTTTGCATTTCCATTTAATTAAAAATATTTCTAGTTATTCTCATGGTGTCTTCCTTCAATCATGAGTTAAAGTGTGCTGTTTAATTTCCAAATATTTGGGGATTTTCCAGATACCTTTCAGTTACTGATTTCTAATTTAACTTCATTATGATGGGAGAACATATTTACATGATTGTAATTATTTTTTAATTTTTTGAGATTTGCATTATGGCTGTTCCATAGACCTTGAAAACAATGTATACATTGCTGTTGGTGGGCATCGTGCCCCGCAGTGTCGGTCCCGTCCGGTTGGTTCATGCTGCTGCTCCAGCTATCCACGTCCAGACTGATGCTCTGCGCACCCACGCACTCTGGCACATACTGAGAGAGAAGTACATCTGTGCTTCACCCTTCAGTTCTACCAGCTGCAACCGTGTTTGTGTTCCTGAGGGTATGCCCCAGTGCACACACATCGAGGTTGTTTTTCTTCTTGATGAACTTGACTTCTTTATCATTATGCATTTTCTCTCTTCATTCCTGGAAATATTCTTGGAGTATTGGCCTTTGATATACTTAGCCCCATTTTACAGATTTAATTCCATGAGCTGCACTTTCCAGGTCACACTAGTCAACCTTCCCCAATTCCTTCTGGCTAAACCCTCCCACCATTCCACTCCCTCACTCTCTCCCTACCCTGCATCACTGCCAAGTTCAGCCTTGAACTTGAACACAGGGGTGTGTGTGTGTGTGTGTGTGTGTGTGAGAGAGAGAGAGAGAGAGAGAGAGAGAGAGAGAGAGAATGAGAATATATACAGGAATGGTCAGCCAAGCTAACATTTCAGAGGCCTGGGGCTAAGGCCCCTTTCCTGTCTTCATTTTCTCTCCACTGTCCCAGAGATCCTTCCAGATCTTGCAAGATAAATCTGGAATGAGAAAACCAGCTATCCCCAAAATTGCCACAAGGTGGTGCCACAAGCTCGTAAGTAGGCTTCTATGGGTTCCCTTTAGGGAGACAAGACTGGGACCAGGAAGCCAAGAGCCACAGAACCCCTCCCCAAGCATCTCCCCCTCAGGTACCTCTAGCCCCTCCAGCCCCTCCAGGGCGACCCACATGGCTCTGTTTGCACCACCCTGGTGGACACAAGGATTCGCCTCCTACTCCCTCTCCATCCCTGTCTCCTTGTGTCTCTCCTGTTCGCCTTCCAGTCTCCCTCTTTCTCTTTTTCTCCCTATCCCCATCTCTCTCCCCCAGTCTGTCTCTCTCTACTTCCATCTTCTTCAACAAACCCAATATACCCCCGCATTCAGCAAGTTACTTTCAATAACCAGTTGCTGGTGCCTATGCTATGGCAGACACTGCCAGGCTCTGGAGAGCAGGTTGGGACCCCAGTCCAGGGCTGAGGCCTGTGATAAGGCAGGCCCTTTCGTTCTCAGCCCTCTCCCTGTCCCCTCCTGGCTGAGTGACAGAGAAGCTACAGCACTAGAAGTGGGGACTCTATCCTCTTGCCCAACCCCATACAGTAGAGTCAAACTTGGCAGAGCAACAGGAGGCACTAGGATCTTTTTTATTTTTTAATTTGATTTTTTAGAGAGAGATGTGCTGTTCTACTTATTTATGCATTCATTGGTTGATTCTTATATGTGCTGTGGCAGGGGATTGAACCCACAACCTTGGCATATTGGGATGTTGCTCTAACCAACTGAGCTACCCTACCAGGGAGCCCCAGGATCTTGAGAACCTCTTTAAGCCAGTCCCACCACCTCATGATCCATACTGATGTAGTGAACATAGGTTCTGGGCCCCGATCCACCCCAAACCCCTCTGGACAGGTTGTCTCAGGGCCTGGTGGGCCTCTGTCTTCCCATCTGTGAAATGAGCTGTGTGGGTCAACCACTTGCTCCCTTCCAGCTGGAGATCCTGAGGTTCTCCAGGACTGCCTCCCACCCAGCCTTGGCTTTGCAGGCTCAAATCCTGCTCCCAGCTTCTCCTTTCACTGGCCTCATTTAAAGACTCATTGCCCTGGCTGGTGAGCTGGGCTCCACTTGGCTTAGGATAGGAATCAAGAAACGTTTACCAGAGGGAGACAGAAATGTTCTCCCAGCCTCCAATACACAGACAGCTTCCAGAAGCACCACCTCCTGATCACTCAGTTCATGGCTTTTGGTTTAAAGGCCCCGCTGGGAGGCTAACCAGGGAGACCTGCGTGAGTGACCCAGTGACTGAGATTTCCATCGTCAGCACTTCCGTGGTTTCACTTTGGCACACAACACACCCCACGACTAGGCTTCGTGTGGAAGTGGGCGCATACTTTATCTCCTCCTAGTTCCTCCCTTCTTTCTCCAGTCACTTTCATTTATATTCCAAATGGGTCAAAAATTTACATGTAAAAATATGAAATTATAAGAATACATGGAATTCTTTTATAACTGCAGAATGAAGGCCTTTTACTTGATTCAAATTACAAATGCTTTGAGCTAGCAATTTCCCTTCTAAGAGTTTATCCTTCAAACTCAAGCACAGTTTAATTGGCATATTTAAAGGTTATGAGTGCAACATTGCTTGAAATAGCAAAACTCAAGACATAATCTAAGTGCAAGACAGGTGAAATAAATTGTGATACATCCAAACAATGGAATCATACGTAATTAACAAAACCAAATGGGGAAAGTCTTCGTGTGCTAATATGAAAAAAAAAAACCCTCAAGGTTTAATGTTAAGTGAACAAAACAACATGTGTTTGCTATGTTGCAATTTGTGTAAAAACAAAAAACACACAGGATAAACCAAGTGATTATACAAGCTATTCAAAATTTAACATGAGACATATTAGATATTAATATATAAACAGCATAACTACAGGGTCTGGCACAAATAATGCCCTTTTTATTACAAAATCATGAGCATATAATTCTGTAACATAACAGTATCACACTCAAGCACAACAAATGACATTTTAGGTGAAATGCCCAAATGAAAACTAAATTCGTACACCCATATTATCACCCTACAAGCACACTCGAGCAGGCCCCACTTCTGCTGGACCCCGTGGAGTGCCGGGTAGGCAGGGGCAGCGTCTCGCCCACCGCAGGGGCGCTCCTGGCACACCGTCACTCCTTCACCCTCCTCACAGTCGGGGTTCCCCTGCTCCGTACTGCAGTGCCCAGTTCCTTCTGTGTCCTCAGAAGGGTTTTCCCTTCTGTCCAATGTTTTTCCCACATTTCCTTTTTTAAATTTTATTGACAGTTTGAGAGAGAGGAAGGGGGGAAACAATTTGGTGTTCCACTTACATATGCATTCACTGGTTGATTCCTGTATGTGCCCTACCGTGGGACCAAACCCACAGCCTTGGTTTATGGGGAGGATGCGCTAACCTACTGGGCTACCTGGCCAGGGCTTCCCTATTTCTTTCCTTTTCTCCTTGCTGGCACCTGCCCACGCAGCTCCAAATCTCAGGCACCACCCTCTCAGGAAGCCTTCTTTGATTGACACCCTCACCCTGCTAGGTAGGTATCCCTTATCCTTCCATAGTGACTGTTAAGTTCCACTCAGCCCTTTGAAGCCCAAGGGCCCTTGAGCCCATGGGCTCCGTTTGCTGGAGTGCCGGCCCTGCCTGAGCGGCAGAGCCCCACCGAGGGCATCAATGGCTGGCGGCAGGGCTCGCTCTCCACCACAGACGATTCCGGGAACTTTCAGTTTCCCCTGGTCCTTCCCTGCCCAGAGACTCTGAGGAGTTTCGGTTTCTTTTAAGCTTTCACAGGAAGGCCTGGTGCGGGAAGCTGTTTCTCAAGGGAGCGCTCAGGTTTCTGTGGGGCTTTTTCACAGGCCTCTTCAGGAAGTGAGATTCAGATGAGGACCGGAGAAGCGAAAGGCCCCTCCCCCAGGCTGCCTGGGGTCTGGGCTGGATCAGTGAAGCGGCAAGCCTGGCCAGGTCTCCAGGCTGGAACTCTGTGCAGGTTTTCTTGTTTCCTTCCCTTTATCCAGTGGAGAAGGTGAGACGAGGCGTGACAGAAGGGGAGACACAGACCAGCCCCGACAGCTCTCCTAAATGGGGTGACTCCACCATGCCTCAGACCCCAACACCCCCCCTTTCCTGGCACACCTCTATCCAGAGGAACAGAGTGCTGGCTCCTGCCTCAGAGGATCTGAGACCCTCGGCACAGAGGATCCGCGGGATTCAAGAGCATCGTGAGGGTTTGTGTCAGCCTGTAGGGCCCTAGTCCCTGGCCACGGACACCAGGGGAACAGCCTGGGGATTCCCCCAACACCACACCCTACTGCTCCCCAACTCGAGTTTTCAAACCTGTGGTAGGCTGCACAGGAAGGGCAGGGCCCCCTTCATGCTGCCCTAGGCCCCGGCCTGGCCCAGCAGGTGTGTAAGAGTGAGCTGTCAGGCAAGTCAAGAGGTGTTTGGGGCCCAGGGAGGAACAGACTCCACTCTACCCATCCCGACCTGTGGGCCTGGACTGCAGTCTGGACAGTGGGCCCCGTATGATTCCCAGGTCCCTCTGGCTGCAGTGACCTCTTCTCAGTGGTCACTTTCCTCTCCATCTCCCCCCGCCCCAACCACACTCTAGATCTGGGAGCCTGAGCCACATACTTTGCCGCCTCACAGTGGGACCAAACCAGCTGCTATCCGGCTGTTTCTGTGGGCCCTGCCCCTCTGATCAGACAGGCAGGAGGGCAGAGCAGGCCGGGTGCTCCTGTTACTGTGCTGTGTGCCCAGTTCAGGGCTGGGTCCTTGGCGGGGACTGGGAAGGGCAGAGCAGCCCAACTCAACCTCCATTCACTGGCTCCTGGCTGGGCCTGAAACTTCTCGGGGACTCAGTAATCTGAGGTGCGGCGCCAATGCCTCTTCCTCCAAGATGCCCCTGGCTTGGTGCCAGGCTTGGGCTGGGCTACGGATGGTCAGCCAAGGCTGCTACTTCAGGGTTCTGAGGACAGCCTCCAGTTTCATGGCCACTGCCAGGTCACCCTTCACCTTTAGCCGCCCACTCATGTAGGCCCCCAGGGGCCGCAGCTCCCTGCACAACAGGGCCCGTAGGTCTGCCTCAGCCACCTCCACCTCCACGTCAGGGATGCCATCAGGCACTCCACGTCCCACTCTCCCTTGCCCTGTGGGGAGAAGAAAACCAAATGTGAGGAGAGAGACAGCTATGTTGGGCAGGGGTGGGGGGTGGTCAGCACATCCCACTGGGAGGAGCAGAGAATAGTGATGAAGCATTCAGGGTCTAGTACCTGGGTTCAAGACCTACTGGCTGAGTAATTGCTGAGTCTCAGTTTCCAAACTGGTGAAATGGGGATGATGATGATAGTCCCTAAATCATAGGCTCATGATGAGAAGTAGGAGAGATAATGCACAAAAAGTACTCAGCACAGAGCCTGGGACACAGCAGGCCTGCAGCGTGCGCAGGGCTGTTGGTACAGGAGGCTCAGCTATCTGAGTTGTCCTGCTGGTGCGGACAGGGTGGGGAGGCAAAAGCCAGGACAATCAGTGTCTGCACACAGTGTCTACGCCCCTGACCGCTGTGGCTTCACCCTAAACTGCTATCGGAGGCAGGAGTAGTCTAAAAAAGGACCCAGGGGAGAGGGTGGGGGCTACAAGCAACCTGGGTGGGAAAGAGAGGGCAGGGAGGGCTGCTGCACCTGTAGTGAGGTCCAGGAAGTAGACGCTCTGGGTGCCACTGGGCAGGATGACATTGAACTGGTAGCAGGCCCCGACTTGACTGACCAGGGTCTCAGACAGGTAGGGCTGCAGAGTAGTCAGCAGCCCCTCAGCCACAGGCTGCTTCAAGCTGGGCCCAGCACCGGTGTGAGGGGCAGGCAGCTCAACTTCACTCACGATCTTCAAGGTGTCTGTGGTAGAGGAGCCCAAAGGGTTGAGGAGGGAGGTGGAGAGGGAAGATCAGCTGGCTGCTAAGATCAGGATCACTGGTTCGCAGCAGTTCCCTCTTATATCCCCTTTAGGTCCTGATTCAACTTTCTTCTTTGCTAAGAAGCTGCCCTTGAGTTTTCTGCCTTAACTCCCAAACCCCATCTCTAAGGGACTCCAGTCTTAAATGGAAATCTCTTTTCTGGATATTGTTGCTTCCTGCTATGCAGGCTACCAAAGGCTTGCATGCACTCACAAACAGCTGGGCTCTTCCCGCCGCCTGAGCTCTGGACAGCACTAGATTCACAGTAGCCTGACAGACAGACAGAGTATGGACTACACAAAGGCACTTGGTTAAGGGAGCAAGTAACAAAGCTCGGCCTGTGCTGGACACCAAGCTGAGTGCTCTGCTGAGTCCCCACCCTTTTCTGGAGGCTCCTCACCTTGCCCCAGGGGCAGGGCACATCCTGCCACTGAGGACATGCCCACCTCCAGAAGGTGGGGAGCTAGCTGCTGGAGGGGGCTGTCCTGGGGCAGCTGCAGCACGGCCTCCACTGCCAGCTCCACGCGGTCCACCTCGAGCCCCCAGGCCCTGGTCACATCGTTGATCTCCAGCTGGAGGACAGTGTGGGGAGAAATGGAACTCACTGAGCACACCTTCCCAGAGCGGCTTCTTTGGGCAGGCTAGGCTAACCACACATGGACATGGTGGCACATGGGGCACCATACCCCCCTTGAAAAGTTTTCTCCTGGGTACACAGGCACGAGACAATCACAACCCAGCTGTGGGCGGTTGGCAGTAAGCACCCAGGGCTTGCTTTATCCAGGTAAAGGGCTCACTTTACCAGGAAAGACATGGGGCAGTGAGTTATCCAGGCAAAGGGGCATCAGGGAAAGGAGGGCCCTCCCAGGCAATGGGAACAGCACGCACACAAATCCAGACAGGAGAACCTGGAATATTCTGGAACTGTGAGTAACCATAGCTCCTTCAGTTAGACACTCAAGTGTGGGCTGGGAGACTGAAGACAGCTGAGGGGTCTGAGGTGGCTGCTCCTGCTCACCTGGATTTATTTTGAGGTACAAGTACCCCCAGAAGGAGTTTAGCAGGGAGCTGAGAGAACAGACTTGCTTGTTGGAAAGATTCTCTTGTTGCTGTGTGGACACTGGGTTGGAGAGGCTGAGGGTGGAGGCAGAGACCAAGTAAGATATTGTTTCAAAGTGCCCACAGAAGTGATGCGAATCTGGCGTCAGGCAGACAGGCAGCCATGGAGAAAAGATACACCAAGGGAGGGCACAATTCTGTAAGCTACATGAAGCTACAGAAAGACACTGGAGAAAGAGAACCAGTGGGCTAGCTGGCTGCCCAGGTGTGTGACGACAAATCAGAGAACTCAGGTTTCTGGTGTGGCTCATAAGTGTGGATGCCTGCCTAGGAGGACACACAGTGGGTGACGCAGAGCTGGGGATGTGTAGAGGAGGGATGATCATTTTTTTAATACGTTAAGCTTGAGGTGTGCACGGCACAGCCAACTGTCCACTAGGCAGTTGGATAAATGGGTCCAGGGTGCAGGAGAGAGTGGCACTGGAGGAGAGTGGCATAAATAATTACTGTCCAGAGGCAGCAAAAGCCCCGGGTAAATGAGGTCTACCCAGGAGGTCACAGATGAAAACAGGCCGTTAACAGAAACCTGGACTCTGAAGAGCAGGGCAATAAGGATTAACAATGGTAACCAGAAGGAAGGAGGAAAGCTGGGGTGTGGAGTAACAGAAGCCCAGAAAAGCAGACAATCCATCTAGAGTTCGAGAAGGATGGGTGTCCAGAGTCAAAGGCTGCCAGCAGGTGAAGAAGGGGAAGGACTGAAAAGTGCCCTCTGCATTAGCGAGAGGAAGTTCACCATTCCCAAGACGGGCTCCTAAGACGTGATGTCCGTCTTAGGAGCCCGGAAGAAGCCCAGACTAAGGACAGGAAGAAAAGAAGGAAAGAGGAGAGAGGTATGAGGGCAAGAGGAAGAGAGGATGAAAGGGTAATGAAAGGATACGGGGAGCCGGGTCCTGGGCCCAGAGCGCTGCTGCTGCAGGGACAGTGCAGCCCTGAACAGAGGAAGCAGATGTTTCCAACGAGGCAGAAAAAATAGCACAGATGCTGATGAGTCCGTAGGGGTGATGCTGGAGGAAGCTGAAAGAGTTCTTATCCTAGAGTTTTCCTCACCTGAGCTTTAGGAGGCCAGGCCTGCTGCACGGAGTGATGCGTGAGGATGGGAAGGCTGAACCAGGAGAGTGCGGGGTGAAGCAGCTGGCCTGGAGCAGCTAAGGAGAGTCCAGCAAGGCAGGGAGTATTCAGTCCCTCCAGATAAAACGTAGGCAAAAGGGAAATAAGAGAGAAAAGTGTATGCCAGAACTAGGACTTAAGGAGATGTGCAGGCTTTCCCGAGATTTCATTTTAACCAGAGACACTGACTCCACTTTACCAGCAGCCAACTCAGTCTGGGCCTGGGCCCGGGCCCGGGCCCTAAATGACTCCAACATCCTGGTGTGAGACTGACTCCTCCCAAACTGCCTCTCTTGGCCTGTGCACCAAAGCCAAGTGGAACAGGCCAAGATCAATTTTCTTTTCCTAAACGTAAATTAAAATGTAATGAGGTTCTATAAATAAAAATTGTTATCAACTTATTATCTGGGCTGTATAAGACTGAGCACTGAAAATGAACTTAGGAGAAAAACAGACTAAGTGAGAACTTACACAAAAAGATAGAAACCATAAAACAGAACCAGTCAGGAATGAAGAATACAACTGAAATGAAGAACACATTAGATGGAATCCATAGCAGATTACACAGAGGATGGAATCAGCGATTTGGAACACAAGGTAGTGAAAAACATCCAAATGGAACAGCAAAAAGAATTTCAAAAACTAAGGATTGTTTAAGGGCCATCTGGGACAACATCAAGCATAAAAACATTTGCATTGTAGGGGTACCAGAAGGAGCAGAGAAAAAGCAAGAAACTGAAAATCTTTTTGAAGAAATAATCATAGAAAATTTCCCTAACCTGGCAGAGGAAAAAGACATACAAATCCAGGAAATGCAGAGAGTCCCAAACAAGATGAACCCAAAGAGGCCCACATCAAGACAAATTTAATTAAAATGCCAAGGGTTAAAGATACAGAGAGAATCCTAAAAGCAGAAAGAGAAAAGCTTCTACATGGGAGTCCCATAAGACTGTCAGCTGATTTCTCAATAAAACCTTTGTAAGAAAGAAGGAATTGGCAAGAAATATTCAAAGTGATGAAAAGCAAGTACCTATAGCCAAGATTATTCTACCCAGCAAGATTATAATTTAGAATTGAAGGGAAGAGAGTTTCCAAGACAAGAAAAAGCCAAAAGAGTTTATCATCACCAAACCAGTATTATTAAAAGAAACATTAAAGGGATTTCTTTAAGAAGAAGAAAAAAGAAATTAAAAACCCAAATAATAAACTGGTAATAACTACATACCTATCAATAATCACTTTAAATGTACACTGATTAAATTATCCAATCAAAAGACACAGGTTGTCTGAATGGGTAAGAAAACAAGACCCACACATGTCTCTGCCTACAAGGCACCCACTTCATAACGAAAGACACAAATGGACTAAACAATAAAGACAAATTAAAAAAAAAAGTTGAGATTCAGGACAGATTTAATTAGACATAGAGAAATAGAGAAATATCATCCCTTTAAAAAATATCATCCCTTTAAAAAATAAAGACACATACAGACTGAAAGTAAAGGAATGGAAACAGGTATTTCATGCAAGTGGTAATAAAAAAAAGCTGGGGTAGCTATATTTACATCCAACAAAATAGACTTTAAAACAAAGGCTATAACAAGAGACAAGGAAAGACATTTCAAAATGATGAAGAGATCATAAGAGGATATAGTGGGAGCACCTAAATATAGAAAGCAAATACTGACAGACATAAAGAGAGAGATCGACAGTAGTACAGTCATAGTAGGGGACTTTAACACCCCTTTGATATCAACAAACAGATCATCCAGACAGAAAATCAACAAGGAAACAGCAGCCTTCTATGATACATTAGACCAAATGGACTTAACAATTTAAAAAAAAAAAAAGATTTTATTTATTTTTAGACAGAGGGGAAGCAAGGAAGAAAGAGAGGGAGAGAAACATCAATATGTGGTGGCCTCCCAAGCACCCCCTACTGGAGACCTGGTGGACAACCCAGGCATGTGCCCTGACTGGGAATCGAACCTGTGAGGACCTAATAGATACTTTTAAGAACATTTCACCTTAAAGCAGCAAAATATACATTTTTTCAAGAGCACATGGAACACTTTCCAAGATAGACCATATGCCGGGTCACAAAACAAGTCTCAATAAACTTAATAAGACTTAAATCATATCAACCATCTTCTCCAAACACAATGGTATGAAACCAGAAATGAATTAAAAGAAGAAAACTGAAAAACACACAAACACATAGAACCAAATAACATGTTACTATACAATGAGTAGGTAAACAATGAGATCAAGGAAGAAATCAAAAAATATATTGAGACAAAAATGAAAGCACAACAACTCCAAATATATGGGACACAGCCAATGCATTTCTAAGAGGGAAATTCATAGCATAACAGGTTACCTAAAGAAACAAGAAAAATCTCAAATAAACAATCTAACCTTCCATCTAAAGAAACTAGAAAAAGTTAAATGAAGTTGATAAACCTTTAACCAGATTCATCAAGAAAGAAACTGAGCGGACCAAATAAATAAAACTAGAAATGAAAGAAGTGACAACTGACATCACAGAAATACAAAGGATTATAAGAAAATATTATAAACAACTATATGCCAACAAATTGGACAACTTAGGAAAAAAAGTGGATAAATTCCTAGAAACATAAAATCTTCCAAGGCTGACTCAAGAATAAACAGAAAATGTGAACAGACCAATAACTACTAACAAAATCAAATCAGTAATCAAAAACTCTCAACAATCAGCATGGATGCAACTGGAAAGCATTATGCTAAGCAAAATAAGCCGGGTGGTTGAAGACAAATACCATATGATCTCACCTTTAACAGGAACCTAAACAACAAAACAAAGAAACAAGCAAAATATAACCTAAGACACTGAAATAGAGGACAGGCTGACAGTGTTCAGAGGGGAGAGGAAAGAGAATTTCAGGGAAATTTCAGGGGAAAAGGGGAAGGATTTACAGGAACAAGTATAAAGGACACATGGACAAAAACTAGAGGCGGGTGGAAATGGGAGGGAGAAGGGGAGGGCTGGGTGGGTGGGTTGGGATGGGAGTAAAAGATAGAAAATTGTACTGCAACAACAATTAAAATAAAAAAGATTAAAAACGAACAAACAAAAAAATACCTCTCAACAATCAAAAGTCCTGGACTGGATGGCTTTATAGGTAAATTTTATGAAACATTCAAAGAAGAATTAACAGCTCCCCTTCTCAAACTATTCCAAAAAACTGAAGAAGAATGAAGGCTCCCAGACTCATTTTATGAGGCCAGCATTACCCTGATACCAAACCAAAGACAGTAAAAATGAAAGCTACAGACTAATATCCCTGGTAAAAATCAAAAAGAAAATCTTCAACAAAATATTAGCAAACTGAATTCAGCAATGCATTAAAAAGATCATATATCGTGATCAAGTTAGATTTATTCCTAGGAAGCAAGGCTGGTTCAATAACTGCAAATCTATAAACATGATACACCACATAAACAAAATAAAGGATAAAGATCATATGATCACATCAATAAATTCAGAAAAAACATTTCACAAAATCCAACATCCAGTTATGACAAAAACTCTCAGCAAAATGGGAATAGAGGGAACACACCTCAACATAATAAAGGCCATATAAGACAAACCCATAGCTATCATCCTACTCAGTGGGAAAAAGCTAACAGCATTCTCTTTAAGACCAGGAACAAGACTATCACCACTTTTTACTCAATATGGTATTGGAAGTCAACAAAATAATCAATCAAAGAAAAGAAATAAAAGGCATCCAAATTGGAAAGAAAGAAGTAAAAGAGTATGCAAATCATTATTTGCATATTACATGATGCTATACAGATAGAATCTTAAGGTACCACAAAAAAAAAAAAACTCTCAGAAAGAGAAATTAAGAAAACCCTATTTACAATTGGATCAGAAAGAATAAAATACCTAGAAATAGATTTAAACAAGGACTTTAAAGACCTGTACCTGGAATACTGTAAGGCACTAAAGAAAGAAGTTGAAGAAGATATAAATAAATGGAAGCATATACCCACTCATGGGTAGGAAAAATTAACACCATTAAAATGTCCACATGGCCCAAAATAATGTAGAGTTTAGTGCAATTTCTATCAAAATACTGAAAGCATTTTTCACAGAATTAAACAAAAAATCCTAAAATTTGTCTGGAACCACAAAAGACGCCCAATAGCCAAGGCAATCCTGAGAAAGAACAAAGGTGGAGGTTATCACGCCACCCGATATCGAACTGCACTGTAAGGGTATTGCAATCAAAGCAGCACGGTACTGGCATAAAAACAGACATATAAAGCACAGAACAGAACAGAGAGCCTAGAAATAAACCCAACTTTATGGTCAATTAATATTTGACAAAGGAAGCAAGAACATACAGTGGGGTAAAGACAGTCTACTCAATAAACGGTGTAGGGAAAACTGGACAGATATGTGCAAAAAAAATGAAACTAGATCACTTCTTCATCATGTCCAAGAATAAATTCAAAATGGATTAAAGACTTCCATGTAAGACCCAAGACCATAAAACTCTTAGAAGAAAACACAGGCAGTAATTCTTGGATATCACTGTAAGTAATACTGTTTTGGATATGTGTTCTTGGGCAAGGTAAACAAAAGAAAAGTAAACAAATGGGGCTACAACAAACTACAAAGTTTTCACACAGTGAAGAAATATCAACAAAATGAAAAGACAATCTACTGAATGGGAGAACATATTTGCCAATGACAAATCTGATAAGGGATTAATATCCAAAATATATAAGAACTTATACAACACACACACACACACACACACACACACACACACACACACAGTAATTCAATTAAAAAACGGGCAGAGGACCTGACTAGACATTTTTCCCAAGAGGACATGCAGATGGTTAATGGACGTATGAAAAGGAGCGCAAAGTCAATACTCATCAGAGAAATACAAATTAAAACCACAATGAAATATCACCTTGCACCTGTCAGAATGGCCATCATAGGTAAATAAAACAAAAAGTGTTAGCAAAGTTGTGGAGAAAGAGGAACCCTGTGTGCTGTTGGTGGGAATGCAGACTGGTGAGCTGTCACCTAACTCAAGGAGTTCCCCACCTGGGGAGTGCTGATTAACATCGTCTTCAGGTACTTTTATTTACTTGGAGCCAGTCAAGGAGACAGGGAATTCACATCCAAAGCTCTGTCTCCCTGAAGGGAGGCTTAGCCATTGCTTATATTCACTATTTGATTAATTACATGTTGATTCTTCTTTGCAGCTGGCTACACTTAATCAGGCTGGGTTCCTGCCAAGCTCATCGTATTTATAGCTCCTTCTATAAAATACTGTGCTACATTTTGACACTTATCAAGAATAGCATTTAGGAAGAACTACCCAGACCTTGAGACATTTGTTCCTACCTAACACAGCCACTATGGAAAACAGTATGTAGGTTTCCCCCGCAAAAATAGAACTACCCTATAAACCAGCAATCCTACTTCTGGATGTTAATCCAAAGAAATCAAAAACATTAATTTGAAATGTTATATACACCCCTATGTTCACTGCTGCTTTATTTACAATAATAGCCACAACATGGAAGCAACCTAAGTGTCCATCAATAGACAAGCAGATCATGAAAAAGCGCTACACAGATACAACGGGATGTGACTCAGCCATAAAAAAGAATGGTATCTTCCCAGGGACTTCCGGCAAGATGGAGGCATAGGTGGACGCACCATACCTCCACGCACAACCAAGATTAGAACAACAACAATTTAGAGCCAGAATAACACCCAGAACTAATAGAGAATTTATCTGAATGGAAGTCGGACAGCCAAGAAGTTGAAGTAGACCCGTACATCCAGACTGGCAGGAGGGGCAGAGAGGAGGAGCCAGGCACCCACGGGTCGGCGCCCGCGGGTCGGTGGCGCCCGGAGGTCGGGGAGAACTTGGCGCATAAGCCATCCGGGGCGAGCAAGATTGCAGCAGGTAGACCCTGAGTACGCAAGCTGCGGCTGGTGGACCCAGTGAGGCGGTGATTGTGGACCAGGGCAGAGCTCGCAACCCAGGATCCCAGAGAAGGGACTGAGATCTCAGGAGGACAGAACTACCGCCATTGTTCCCTCCCGCCCCCACTCCCGCCCCCACATATAATGTCACAATCTAGCGACTGGGGTGCCCGGCCCCGGTGAACACCTAAGGCTCCGCCCCTCACTGTAACAAGAGCAACCAGACCTGGAAAAAAAAAAAAAAAAAAAAAGGACAGACAGGGAGAGACATGTCTCCAACAGAAGAACAGATCAGTCCCCCAGGACTCATCCTTTTGAGCGACCAAGAAATAGCCAATCTATCAGATGCACAGTTCAAAACACTGGTGATCAGAAAGCTCACGGAATTGGTTGATTTTGGGTGCAAATTAGATGAAAAAAAATGCAGGTTACCATAAAAGAAATGAAGGAAGATGCATGGAGAGCCAATAGTGAAGGGAAGGAAACTGGGTCTCAAAACAATAGAGTGGACCAGAAGGAAGAAAGAAACAACCAAGCAGGAAAGCATGAAGAAATAAGAATTCAAAAAAACGAGGAGAAGCTTAGGAACCTCCAGGACATCTTTAAACGTTCCAACATCTGAATTATAGGGGTACCAGAAGGGGAAGAGGAAAAGCAACAGATTGAGCATGTATTTGAACAAATAATAAAGGGGAACTTCCCCATTCCGGCAAAGGAAATAGTCTTCCAAGAAATCCAGGAAGCTCAGAGAGCCCCAAAGAAGTTGGACCCAAGAAGAAACACACCAAGACACATCATAATTACATTAGCCAAGGTAAAAATGAAGGAGAGAATCCTAGAAGCAGCAAGAGATAAGGGGACAGTCACCTACAAAGGAGTTCCCATCAGACTGTCAGCTGATTTCTCAAAAGAGACCTTACAGGCAAGAAGGGGCTGGAAAGAAATATTCCAAGTCATGAAAGACAAGGACCTATATCCCAGATTGCTCTATCCAGCAAAGCTCTCATTTAGAATGGAAGGGCAGATAAAATGCTTCTCAGATAAGGTCAAGTTAAAGGAGTTCATCATCACCAAGCCCTTATTTTATGAAATGTTAAAGGGACTTATCTAAGAAAAGAAGATAAAGAAAAAACATGTATAGTAAAAGGACAGCAAACTCACAATTATTAACAACCACACCTAAAGCAAAACCAAAAGAAACTAAGCAAACAACTAGAACAGGAACAGAACCACAGAAATAGAGATTGCATGGAGGGTTAGCAACAGGGGAGTGGGAGGAGGAGAGAGGGGAAAAGGTACAGAGAATAAGTAGCATAGAATGTAGGTTGAAAATAGATAGGGGGAGGGTAAGAATAGTATGGGAAATGTAGAAGCTAAGGAACTTACAAGTATGACACATGGACATGACTAAGGGGGGGATATGGGTGGGAGAGGGTGCACAGGGTGGAGGGGAGTAAAGGGGGAAAATGGGACAACTATAATAGCATAATCAATAAAATATAAAAAAGTGGAAGAAAAAGAATAACTTTTAATTAAAAAAAAAAGAATGGTATCTTCCCATTTGCGACAACATGAATGGAACTAGAGGGTGTTATGCTCAGGTAAATAAGTCAGACAATGAAAGACAAATATCATATGATTTCACTTATATCTGGAATCTGAAAAATGAAATAAATGAACAAATCAGAAATAGACTCATAGATATAGAGAACAGACTGATGGTTGCCAAATGGGAAGAGGGTTAAGGGTTTGGGGGGAAGAGGGTTAAGTGTTTGGGTGAAAAAGGCGAAGGGATTAGTAAGTACAAATTGGCAGCTACAAAACAGTCAATGAGCATACAAAGTACAGCACAGAGAATATAGTCAATAGTATTGTAATAACTACACATGGTGTTATTGGGGGTATCACTTTGTAAGTTATATACATGCTTAACCACTATGCTGTATACCTGAAACTAATATAATATTGAATATCAACTGTAACTGAAAAACATTTTTAAAAAATGTTTTAAAATGATCTAGCACTGGGTTGGGAGGTGGAGGAGCAGTTGTTCTGGCCCTGGTCCAGCTCTGCCCTTGACCATGGCTCTCAGAGGCATGCAAAATAATTTCTGAGGCTTAGTTTCCTCCCTCCAAAATAATACAATATCAGCCCTCTCGCAGCAAAATGTAAAGCTGAGACACACTGGAGCTGGCAAAAGGACTTGATAAACTATAAAATGATCTGCCCATGAAAGGTACTGCTGCTATGACAAGTAGTGTTTTCTCGGGAATTTCACCGAGTTGGTTGACATACTTCCAGAAAGGACTGCGACCTCCAGGACTGGCAATGCCCCACTCCCCACCCCTTTCCTCTAATCCCAGTTCACTGGGAAAGCAGAGCCGAGAGGAATGAGGGGCAAATTCACCTGTTTCCCTGTTAGGACAGGGGGTCGGGACACACTACCACCACCTGTGTACTCATTTCTACCCCAACTCGTCATAGGGTTTAAGGTGAATTCCAGTGTAGATAACTGTTTACACATGGAGAAGCAGGACCAAGTTCCAAGTGTCCTTGTGTTCCTTTATTCTGTGAGAAGCCGGAACACGAAGCCACAAAAAAGCACACGCTACACTGAGGGGCAGAGAACTCCCCAGAAGGTGAGTAGGCCAGGCAGGCCCCACTCCTTTCACCCACCTGCCTGCCCCAAGTCTACTGAAGGACCCTGGGGCCCTGTGTTGTCATGGCAATGCCAACAGAACAGTGAAGGCAAAACCTCAGCAGTCGGAGACAGACCCCCAGAATTCCTGTCAAGCCATGCCCCTGTCAGAGCCCCCTGGCTTTCAGGTACTCCTTTGTCCCAGGTTGCCATGGCCTGTGCCCATCTAGCATTCCTCAACTCATAGTCCCACCCACACCACTGGCTCTTCAAAGGTTGTCACATTCCTCAGGCATATGGTAAACTGAGGCCCAAGTGACCTGCTGCTTTGTTCAAAGCATCCTGCAGGCAGAGCCAGGCCCAGGAGCCAGCCACTGACTCCGCCCCATGAAAAGCTGCCTACCAGGAGCTGGTCGCTGATCTTGAGCTTCTCCATCTGGATCTCCCGCAGAGGCCTCTTGAGCAGGGCCTTGGTCATGGCATTCTGGGCCGTCATCCGTGTGGCTGTGTTCAGGTCCTTCACAGTCATCACTGACAACACTGGGTCCCAGATGCGGAACTGCACATCAGCCCCTACAGATAGCACAGCCCCATCCTTAGAAGCCAACTGTTGGGGGAGGCCATGAAAGAGGAGACACTCAAGGAGCGGAAGCTGCAGGGAGGTCAAGCCACTGAGACCACTCAGCTTGATCCACCCACCTGGTCACTAGCACCCTGTGGACAAAATGGTGACCCCAAGTACATGGGGTCAGGTATATGGAGCAAGGATGGGCTCCCAGCCTCCATCCTCAATTTTCTGGTCTCCTCTCTATCTCCCTTCCCCTGTCCCTGATAGCTACTCATAGGCCAAGGCACCCAGAATACACTGTATACAACCCCCCCCACCCCCGGTTTAGGTGAGCCAAGAAGCCCCTCACCTTGCAAGGAGGGACACTGAAGGCTCGTGTCCTCAGATCCACCCTCTGAAAGGAATCAACGAAGGGCAGGAGCAGAACCATGCCAGGCCCTTGAGGGGTGCGGATCCGGCCCAGTCGAAATACAATCATCCGCTCATAGGTGGGCACAATCTGTCCACAATGGCAAAGGAAGAGTTGAGGGCAGGGAGACCAGGCTGGTGATGACGGCTGCCCAGGGCCCTCCCTCCTTCCCCTCCCCCTTTCCCTGGGCAGTGTCAGGTATCCTTCAACTCTCTGTTTTCAGATAAGAAAACCCAGGCTCTGAGGGGTTAAGTGACTTGCTCAAAAATCATACATCGCTAAGTGAAATAGGCAAGATCTGAATGGAATTCTGAATGCTCTCAGTACAGTACCATACTGTACTAGCTTGATCTTCAGAGAAACTTCTCATGTCTGTGGTCTGAAGCTAGATGTGACTCAAACCAGGAAACCATCTGCTCTTGAATTAGTTAGGAGCGAATTCTGGGCTGCTCTACCCATAACCCCAAGCAAAAGGCTTTGCCAACTTTGGGTGCCTGGAGTCTGCAAAGAAGCAAATACATCCAAATTGAGAAATGAAGGCCCAGAGAAGCAAAGTGACTTGCCCAAGGTCACACATATTTCAGTGGCAGTTTTAGGGCTAGGATTTAGGACTTTCTAAGGATGTCCTTCCAGACCACACCAAACCCAGAGGCTTTTTAGAAGAGCTGTGGCCCAGGGCCACACAAAGGGCAAGGCCTGCCTGGGCTGGCACACTGCAGCTTTCAGGTGTGGTTCTCAGCTGCGGCTTATCCTTCTCCCATCTGCACCACCCCCTGTGAAAACGAGGCCAGATTTCCTTTCATTCATTATCTGCTGGCCAACCTGAGTGTTTTTCATTTCTAATTTAACTTAACCTAAAGCACAGGCCCTCCACCTTATTTTAGCTGACCCGGCACCTTGTTTCTACCCAGTGGCAGTATGAAGCTCTCGCTTAGCTGTTAAGGAGTAGTTACGTTTATACAGTCCTAAAATTACATTAGGCCCTTGGAAGGCAACCTCAAGGCTGATGTGGCCTCCGGTGAAAATGAGTTTGATACCCCTGCTAAAAGGTAGGAAGATCTGGCAAAAATATCTGTAGGCACCTGAACAAGATTCTCCAGAGCCCCATCACTTGGCAGTTTGGTTCCCATGTGACTTTGGACACATCTGAGTCTCTATTTCCTCATCTGAAAGATGGTCATGAACTATCCTCACCCAGCCCATTTCACAGAAGCGTGATAACATATTTAAGGGAAGGGAGCAGAGAATGGAAAATTCATCCATCAGTGCCAAAGCTCTCAGTATGTTCCACCCACTCTGGGGCTGTCTCAGTCAGCCTTACCTTCAGGGAAAACCAGCCAGAAATGGGGAAGGTAATCAGCAACAACAAGAACCCCAGGAAACTAATGAGGCCGTGGCAGAGGCAAGAGGGCCAGGTCTGAGGTGCATCTGGGACGAGAGAACAGAGGCAGATGCAGACAGAGTGAATGGGGTCAAGTATGCCTTCTGCCCACCTCCTTTCCTTCTCCGGGCTCTCAATCCTCCTCCTCGCCTAACATTCCCATATCTTTGGGCAGGTGCTAGTTAAGGACTGTTCTCTCCTCCCACACAACAAAACTAATCTGTCCAGCCCTGGCCGCAGCTCAGGTGGTTGGAGCATCATCCCATACACCAAAAGCTCGTAGGTTCTATATCCGGTCGGGGCATGTGTGGGAGGCAACCCATCAATGTTTTTCAATGTTTTGCTCTCACATCAATGTTTCTCTCTCTCTCCCTTCCTCTCTCTCTCTAAAATCAATAAACATATATTCAGGTGAGGATTGAAAAACAAAAAACTAATCTGTCCCAAATCCAACCCTTCCAAGACTATTCTGTTGGACAATGGTCACTGAATCAAAGAATCAAATCATGTGATGCCCTTCTCATTGGGCTGAGCAGGAGCAATCTTATCTGATTTACAATGTATTGCCTTCCCAGACTTGGCACAGAGCCAGGAGCACCTGGGAATCTGCAAATGCAGGCTGGGTGAAACTGAAAGCTGCAGGCATAACACACCCCTCCTCTCCCAGCAGCCCCAGAAGTGTACTTTCAAGGAATCCTTTGCCTAAAGAAATAAAGCATTAATAGTTCACCAATAGGAGCCACAGGGGAGGACTAAGATGTTCTTTCCTAGCTCACAATTCTTTACCCTGCTTTAATGCCCTAAGGACCGCCAAATGCATGCTTCACTTGAAGAGCTTTAGATGGGAGGTGGTGAGGGAGACTAACTAGGAAGATGAGGTTCATCTGAGCCACAGGTTATGGCCCCTGGAGAGCCAGGAGCCCAGGATGAGAGCAAAGCTGAGCCAACCTCAGAATCTGGGATGAGGTTATTCTCTTTCCCTCCCAAACCTAGACAGGAAGCAGGTAGGAACCTCTGCCCCATCTTCCCAGGAACCCCATACCCTCTAGGTTCCCTGAGTCCCAGGATCCTAACTCTCCTTTCCTGCCTGGCTCTGATCCACAGGGCCCCTTCAGAAAAGAAACCCTTGGATAGGGCAGCTGTCATTACAGGAGGGTCAAGGAGAGACCCACTCCTCCAGAATTTGGCTGTCAGGCTGAGGAATGCGGGACTCAAGCCTTTGGGGCAAGACAGAGCCAGAGCAGACCAGAGGCAGCCAAGAGCCTTTTTAGCCTGCACATGTCCACCAGTAAACAGGGAGGTAGGTGCTCAAGCTCAGGGAATCTAAGAGATGAGGGTGGGGGCACTGAGGATCCCCTGACACTCTCTGCAGCCAAGTGCCCTTAGCGTGCTGATTACCTTCTATTCCTAGACCTTTGTTTCTTTTGGTCAAAACGAGAACTTGAAACCTCTGCCCAGGCCTAAAGGGCTGGTAAGAACCGAGGAGGGATGAGGTGGGGCGAGGCTCCTTGAAGATGAGAACTCTGGGGCTGCAGCCCCAAGGCGATCGGCTAGCATCCCAGCGCTATACAGGCCTCTCTCCACACCGTGTCCCCTCCCGCCCCCTCCTCTTAGGTTGCGACTATGCCAGACGAGCTGACTTCTCAGGAGAAGAGAGTTCGGGTCGCCCCCCCCCCCCAACCTCCCAGATCCTCTATGCGGGGGCTGGGGGGCCACTCACCAGCCCCCGGTCCCACGCTGCCCGGCTCCAGGAACAAGTAGTCTTTCGGTAAGCCCAAGAAGCCAAAGCTTGACTGCTGAAAACGGTCCAAGTCCCCCAGGGGCAGCGCCCGGTAACCTGACCTGCCGACCATAGTGCTTGACTGTGGGGTTGAAGGGACACAATCGCACGCCCCCACACTGTCCCTGACCGACCAGCAGGCCTCTGCTCTGCCCCGCCCCACCTCGCCCTAGCTGGCCACCACTTCCGGTTTTTCCTGCACGGCCAGCGGCGGTGCTCTGGGAGCAGAACGCGGAGGCTGGCCTGCCCAACTCCCGCCTTGTCACAGCGCCGCCTGTGCTGGGAGGGCCGAACTGCGGCCGCAGGGCTGGGAGGGAGAGTGGTCTTCGTTTCCGGAAGTCGGCTAGAGTCCTTCCTTGCCTCCTTCTGCTTGCTGCCCCTCGGCCTTAGAAAAAGATCAGGAGGGGAAGTTGGCTTTGAAAGAGATTTTTCAGTAGCCGAATCTTATTTAGAATCACGGAAATGGTACCATTCCCTCTCCAAACTCAAGTACCGACGGGGGGAGTGGTGGTTTGGGTATCCTTCGGGAAGGGGAGTTGGGAGTGGGAAGCCTATTATCTAGAATTACGATTTTCTCCAGGGCGTGGTCAGCAAATCATTCCACTTTGTGTCCCCACAGCCCAGCAAGAAGGGCCTGGCACAGAGTGATCTCAGTACTTTTTTGTTGACTAAGTCACTGTGGTTAAGGTGGGGCCAGAAGGCCTGAACTCTTGCACAAAAGGAGAGAAAATTTCGTGTGCAGACTTCCAGAAGCACAGTAGAGTAATAAATGAGGGGTTTGCACAGAACGGTCACGGGCAGCCCCTCCAGACCATCCAGAGGTGAGATCTTCATTCCTATAGGTCCCTGCTGCAGATGGCTGTTCATCATCTTTGGCTTTTCCTAGTTTGATGGCCTGATTGTAAAACCCTAGGGATCCCGATCAGGCTGGAGGGCAGAGGAGGTTCCTGAGGCCTTGGCACAGTCCCTGGGCGTTTGGTTGTCTCCTACTTCCCCTCCATTCATTCCTTCAGAGTATAAGCCTTTATAAGAGCAGAGCCCTGTCACCACCCCTTCTAGTCTGTTCTAAGCCTGAACTGAGCACAGAATAGGTACACAAGGGTCAGCACAGTGGTTAGAATGGCCTCAGTGAAGCCACCTGGAGCTATACTTTGTCCCCTCACCCAGTGCGGGCCTAGCATGCTTCTCTGCCAACGGAGAACTAACTTGCTCTCTCCTCACTCTTCATACCTGGTCTCCAGCTCTTCCCTTACCCTCCCTATCCCCCATTGCCTAAGCTTTACCCACCTTTCTAATTATCACCCAAGGCATCAGCCTGTCCTCCTCTGCTCAGTGTCCTCCTAGTGTCTCTGACTCAGTTCTCTCCTTGTATCCCACAGCCACTGTCCTAGAACACACCACCTACCCCTAGGTTGTCAGAGTGACTTTCCTGTCATGCACAATGGATCACATTTTTCTAGGTTCCAAACCAACTCTACTGTCCAAAAAACTGGCCCATCTCCTTAGCTATAATCTTCCCCACTCCACTCCTGGGCCAACATTGTTCATGGATCCCTGTTAAATCAGAAAATAACCAAAACTAGTTTCTAAACAGGTTGTCCTGTTTCATACTTCCATGCCTTTGCACATACTGTTCTCTCTGTTTAAACAGTCTTCCCAATCTCTGAATCCCTGGTGAATTTCCATTGTTCCAAGTCCAAACTGAGAGACCTCCTTTCTAGCCTGTCTCAATACTGTGTGAAAATCTCCATTTTGGGGACTGTCCTTCCACTAGATCTGGGATTCTTACAAAGCAAGAGCCATATGTGGCTCATCTCTGTGCCTGGGGCTCCCAGCTCGGAGCTGCCACAAAGTTGTGCCACTATGGGCTGATGAATGGTTCAAAGCCCAGGGCCAGGGCTGCCTCCCCATCAGCTCTGCCACTTTCCCATTACCCCAGCTGGGAGTGTCTTCAAAACCCACTGTCTGCCTCTCCGCCCCTAGAACCGCCTCCAGCTCCTGTCTCACTTCCTCTCCCGAGACTGGCCCAGAACTGGCACCTCCCCTTTCGGACAGCTCCGGAAACTCAGCCATCTGGCGTACGATTCTCGTTCAGCTTTTCCTGTCCTCCAAGATCAAAACTGAGAATCGAAACTGCGTTGGGGTTCATGCAGCAAGAACCCGTACCCAGCAGATCTTTGGTGTCCCAGCAGGACTCCGCACTGCCGCACGCGCCCACCATGCCTCCCCCGGAGTCCTCCGATAGCCACCAGCCCAGCCCGGACCAGAGCCCCAGGGAGGTACTATTTGGTTTGGGGGGACGGGGTTTAGACTTTGTTAATTCGCTATGATGGAGGGAGATGCGAGAAGGGAGAGGGAACTTGGCCACCAGGTACGCAGAGGGAAGACCAGACCCTAGGGTCCTGACCCTCTTGGATAGAGTAGGAGTAGGGGAGAGTAGGAAAAGGGACCAGGGTGAGTTAGGGGAGCCCCTCTGGGCTGCTATTCTCCACTGATTAGAGAGGCATGTGGGACCGGACTCTCTCCCACATGCGGGCAACTTGCTTCTTTGCCCCTGCTCTAACGAAGGCCCCAGGGCAGTAGGCTTATTGCCCCTGCCTCAGCATGGCTCTTGACTGGGGAGGGGGGTTGGGAGGAACGTTGGAAAAAACAAAGTCCAAGTACCAGATCAGAATGGGAAACTGTGGCCGGGATAAAAGAGATGAATCACTATTAAGGCCTCACAGCCCCTGTGGTTTCTTCTCCAGGAAGCCTTCCCTATGTGTCTCCTGGAACACCCTGCCTGCTCAGCCCCTATTCCCAAGGGGCTTTATTAGGAAGTTTTGCCTTAGTCTTCTGGACAAACCCCCAGCTTCCCGCCCCCAAAAGGAACTACTTAGATCTTTTGCTCTATGTTCTTTCAGGCCCAATTGTAGTAAGTTGTATTACTTGCATAATTGCATCTAGAAATAATATTGATTAACATTACTAATTAGTATTTATGAGCTCTTCTCATTTGCCATGTACTGTATTATGCACTTTTTTTGCATTTTTAAAAATTGTGGTAAAATATACACAAACAATAATGGACATTTGGGTTGTTTCCACCTTTGGCTGTTGTGAATTGTGTGCTGCTATGAATGTGGGTATATAAAGTATCCATTTGGGTCAGTGTTTTCAGTTCTTTGGGGTATCTAGAAGTGGAATTGCTGGATCATATGTTAGATAGTTCTATGTTTACCTTTTTACTGTGCCTGATGGGAAGTGGAGTTAGAGTGGGAAGGCCTGAGTAAGTGGGAAATTGGGGTACTGATAAGCCTGGGTTTTGCATGATCTAGTGACTGCCAGGGAATGGAATATGAAATTCCATTTCAGCCTCCAGCCATTGGGGCAGGTGTCTGGTTGGGCAGGGGTGGGAAGAAGAGGGGAAGTAGCATGTGACTGGACATAGGGGAGGCGGGTGACTCCTGGGACTTTAGGTCTCACTCCTCCCCTCTGCTTCTCCAGCAAGCTGTGGAGGAGGAGGAGTTCCGGTTCCTGCGCTGCCAGTCCTGCCAGGAAGAAGCCAAGAACCCTAAGCTATTGCATTGCCTACACACACTATGCTCAGGATGCCTGGAGGGCCCGGGCATGCAGTGCCCTATCTGCCAGGCTGATCAGTCCCTCCGCGCTAGTGGGCCGGCCCTGGATAACATCTTCTTTGAGAGTCTGCAGCGGCGCCTGTCGGTGTACCGGCAGATCGTGGATGCACAGGCCCGGTGTACCCGCTGTAACGAGACAGCGGATTTCTGGTGCTTCGAGTGTGAGCAGCTCCTCTGCGCCAGGTGCTTTGAGGCGCATCAGTGGTTCCTCAAGCATGAGGCCCGGCCCCTGGCAGAGCTCCGCAGCCAGTCGGTGTGCGAGTTCCTGGATGGCACACGCAAGTCCAACAACATCTTCTGCTCCAACCCCAACCACCGCAGCCCTATGCTTACTAGGTGAGCCAGCGGCCTGGCCCGGGTGGGGCGGCGCATCAAAGACCCGGGTAGAGGGTGAGTGGGGAGCAGAGATCCAGAGTCACAAAGCTGAGAACGTGGGACAGGGACCTTCTAGGGTCTTCCAACTCCAAGTGTGGTCCGCAAACAAGCAGCATCTGTGGCAGTGACCACAATTTGTGCTATGCCACGCTAGTGGATCATGATGGTTTATAGTGTCCACCTGTAATAAATAATACTGCAGAATCATCTTTGCACTCTATTCAGTAATTCCTCTAGGATAAAATTTTTTAAAATGCCATTGCTAGGTGTGAAAATTTTACATTTTGATACACGTTATCAAACTGCTGTTTAGAAAGTCTTATCATGGAATTTTCCACAAGCATTGCCCTGGGATCTTGGTATACAGCTGGATTCTAGGATGAGACAGATGCAGGTAGTTTCTGTCTTCATGTCAAAACCTAACACTGTGCTATCTGGGAATGTATGTATGGAAAAAACAATCAACTACAGTTATCATTTTCATTAAACAGCAAGATTTTAAATCATTTTTTGATAAATAATATACTTATATGGTTCAAAAATTACAAACAAAACTTAATGTAAAGAGGGCAAAGTCTCTGTTCCTCTCTATAATTTGCCTAATTCCCACCACTTCTCCCTTCCCCATCCAGGTAACCATTGTCACGAGTTTGGAATGCTTCCAGAGTTTCTTTGTGAATATATACAGGGATAGGAATAAATAGTCTTTTGAGGACTTATTTTTACTCCTTTTTTGCTACAAAGGCAGTGTTCTAGTGAACTGTGGGACTCCCTCCCCCAATAGACCGCTTGTGCTTTGCGTGCCCAGAAAGTGAAGGCATGTGCCGGCCCGATGCGCTCAGAGCCACATTCCTGCTAAACTGCCTGTGGCTCACTTCCCGCTGGTTCCCACAGTCCCCTGCGCCACCCTCATTCTTCAACAGTGGATATTGTTTGAATTTGGATTTCTTTGCTTATTTTTAAGGTTGAGGTTCAGCTGCTTTGCATATGTTTATTTACCATTTTTTCTTCATTTGTGAATTGCCAATTTGAATCCTTTGCCTTTTTTTCCCTCCTTGGAGGAATTAATCTTCTTTATGGTAAGAGCCTGTACTAGCAAAAACAATACCTCATACAATGTGAGGTATCAGTGTTTTTTTAGTTTTATGTAGTCTAGTCCATAAACCTCTTCCTTTATAGTGTCTGGTGTTGATCATCCTAGGAAAGATTTTCTTCCCAAGCCAATGTTAAAAATATTTTCTTATAGTCTATTTTAATGATTTAATGGTTTTGTTTTTATAATTAAATAGTGAATTCAAATAGCACTTATTTTTGTGTGTGGCATATATACGGCAGAAACCTTCACTTTGCTTTCTCACCAAATGGAAAGCCAGTTCTCTTGATTTCTATTGATAGAGTTTAATAGTGCGCCCTTGCTCTGGTCTGAAATGCCCTTCTTATGTACTGAATGCCCCTGTAGTCACAGGTATGCTTGTAAATCTCTGTTTTGTGACAATAATCTGACTATTCCTATGCTAACCATGCTATAAGGAGTTCTGTAACTTTATATTTGATAGGACAAGTTCCCATTCTTCAAAAATAATTTGCTTTTTTTTTTGCTCTTACGTAATTTTAGAATTTACACATTCATTGGAATTTTTATTAAAATTGCAGTAAATCTGGGAAGAATTGGCCTCATCTTTTTGGTTTATATTTTTATTCACATACATATTGAATTTTTAAATTATAGTTAAATTTAGAATATTTAATAATACTGTGAGTGGAATCTTTTTCCATTAGAATTTCAACTGATCATCATTATCATTCACTAATGGTCTTAATTCAGATGTGTTCATTACATCTAGCCAGCTATATTGAACTCTTATTTTTTTAAGTTTTTCAGTTGATTCTTTTGGATTTTCTAGGTAAACAGTCGTATCATCTGCAAATAATAAAATCTTTTTTCTTTCCAGTATTTATATACATTACTTTGTGGTTTTGTTGCATTGGTCAGAACAATATTGAATAACAGTGGTTAGAAAAAAGAACTTAATTTTGTTCCTATGGTACATGAAAAATTTTCTTACGTTTTCTTGTTTAATATGATGTTTATTATTGACTTCCTTAGGTAGCTTTTAAAAATCAAATTAAGAAAGTTGCCTTGGGCTCTGGTCTGGTAGCTCAGTTGATTAGAACATTGTCCCCATCTGCCAAGGTTGCAGGTTCAATCCCTGTTCGGGGCACATACAAGATTCGACTAATGAATGCATAAATTCATAAGTAAATGGAACAACTAATCAATGTTTCTCTCTCTCTCTCATTAACAAAAAGAGAAAAAAAGAAAGTTGCCTTTTTCTTGTTTTACTAAGAATTTTGTTGTCGTTTTGTTTTATTTTTAACAAAAATATTTGTTAAGTGCTCAGGAATGAGTACTCTTGGATGCTGTGAAGGTTTCCTTTCACCTTTTAGTATGATGAATTATATTAATAGTTTTCTTTATGTTGAACCGCTTTTTAATTCTCATTCATTCATAGCTGAAGTCCATTTATAACATCTTATTTAGTCTATAATGTATATTTATAGATGTGATCAGTTTTTATGAATATGTATGATTTCTTTGTCATGTTTTCTTACTCATTTTATACTAATGAGTTTGTAAGACTTCCTTTTTTTATTTTTATTTATCCTCACCCAAGGACATGCTCATTGATTTTAGAGAGAAGGGAAGGGAGGGAGAGAGACAGAGAAACATCGATGCGAGAATGGCCCATGGGTTGCTTCCTGTATACGCCGCCCAGCCAGACCTAACCACAACCCAGGCGTGTGCCCTGACCAGGAATGGAGCCCATGACCTTATGGCTTATGGAATGACACTCAAACCAACTGAACCACACTGGCCAGGGCAAAGCTTAACTTTTTTGAATGTGATAATGTCTATAAATTACTTAGCATAGTGCCTGGCACATGTTAACAATAAATGTTAAAATCTTACTGTTCTTATCCTTTCTCTGCTCTAAAACAATTTAAAGAACATAAGCAATTAAGGCTTATAAAAGTTTCTTGGAAAACAGTGAGACTGGTGCCTTTTTTGAAGAGTAGGTTATTTTTCCATGGTATTGATGTGTTTTGGATCTTAACTCAGATTTTTTGGAACGTTTTTTAGTTCCTTCTGAGTTATCTTTCAAAATTTAAAAATCTCTATGCCTGTAATTATGTCTCCTGTCTTATCTCTAATCTATTATTTATGGTTATTTCAGTGATCCTTTCAAAGTACCAGTTTTTGGTCTTATATTCCTTATTGATATTGTTTCGTTTTCAAAACATGTAATGTTTGGTTTCTATATTTGATCTTAATTTCTATAGTCCAGTCACTTAATATGTAAGAGTTCTATATCTGAGACTATATTGAGTTTTTCTTTGGGGTCTAGAATATTCCTTGAACAAATATATTCCTAGGACTTTAAAAAAATCTGTATTCTTTATAGAGTGCACACACATCTATATATGCACACACCTATATATATGCAAATATTATATCTTATATAGCTCTCTTTTTACTCTTGTTTAAATTTTCAACAAGCATCGTTAGAACATATTTGTGTGTGTGTGTACATTTATTGAGAGTAGATTATCACTGTTGCCAAATTTTTATGCCTTTTCTATCATAAGCCTTCTTTCTTCATAGTTAATAAATGTTGTAATCACATTATAACTTGCTTGTTAGCCATCTCTTAGATTTTAATTTCCCATTTGGCTGGACTACTTCAAGTAATTTTTTGGTTTGTTTGTTTAGAGAAAATTTACTTTCTGAGGCCTTAAGTGTCTTAACTTGCATGTACGTTTGCTGTCACATAAAAGACAGTTTGGCCAGGTGTAAAACTCTGGGGTCGCCATCACAATTCCTTCATCACGTGACATACAAACATTGCTTCATAAATTTCTGGCCCCCAGTGTTGCAGACGAGAAATTCGGTTACTGTCTAATTATTCCATCTTTGTGGGTAATCAGGTTTTGTTTGCTCAGGATTTCATATAGCTGTTTTCTTTTTTTCTTGAAATGATTGATGAGGCTCTATCAGGTATAGGTCTCTTTCTTTTCAACGCTCCTCTACGACATTGTTGATCAGAAAATTGAAGTCTGCAGGTCAAAAGTGTTGTCTTCTGTTTTTTTATGTATTGATTTCCCTTCACTTGTGTATTTTTTCCTTTTCAACTATTAAAGGGATATTGGAGCTTTAAATCCATATTTTATATCTTTTATACTTTTTCTCAAAAATTCTGTTACTTTGCTTTTATTCTTCCAGATTCTCAGAGAGTCCTTTGAATTGATTTTCTAATTTACTAACTCTTTTGTTTTTTAGGAGACTCCTTTCTACTATTTACTACCTATGATGAGTTTCATTTTTCTTTTCTTAAGTATATTTTATTGATTATGCTATTACAGTTTTCTCAATTTCTCCCACTTTGTCCCCCCTCCGAGCTGCTCCCCCCAACTCTCCAGAATTCCCCCCGCCTTAGTTCATGTCCATGGGTTGTACATGTAAGTTCTTTGAGGTCTCTGTTTCCTATACCACTTTTATCTCTCCCTGTGTATTTTATGCCTACTAATTATGCTTCTTTTTTCTGGACCTTTCCCTCCCATTCCTCCCTTCCTCCTCCCCACTGAACTCCCTCTGTGTGATGTCCATCTGTCTGATTCTGTTGCTGTTCTGTCTGTTTGCTTAGTTTTTGTTTTCATTGTTTTTCTTTTCTTTTAGGTTCCTTTGTTGATAGTTGTGAGTTTGTTGTCATTTTACTGTTCATATTTTTTATCTTCTTTTTCTTAGATAAGTCCTTTTAACATTTCATATGATGATGGCTTGGTGATGATGAACTCCTTTAACTTGACCTTATCTGGGAAGCACCCTATCTACCCTTCCATTCTAAATGAAAGCTTTGCTGAATAGAGCAATCTTGGATGTAGGTCCTTGCCTTTCACGACTTCAAATGCTCCTTTCCAGCCACTTCCTGCCTGTAAGGTTTCTTTTGAGAAATCAGCTGACAGCCTTATGGGCACTCCTTTGTAGGTAACTCTTTCCTTTCTTCTTGCTGCTTTTAGGATTCTCTCTTTATTTTTAATCTTGGGTAACTTAATGATGATGTGCCTTGGTGTGTTCCTCTTTGGGTCCAACTTCTTTGGGACTTTCCGGGCTTCCTAGAAGTCTATTTCCTCTGCCAAATTGGGAAAGTATTCCTTCATTATTTGTTCAAGTTAGTTTTTAATTTCTTGTTCTTCTCCTTCTGGCATCCCTATAATTTGGATATTGGAATGTTTCAGGCTGTCCCAGAGATTCCTCAGCCTTTCTTCATTTTTTTAGATTCTTGTTTCTTCATTCTGTTCCAGTTGGATGTTTATTTCTTCCTTTTGTTTCAAATCATTGCTTTGAGTCCTGGTTTCCTTCCTGTCACTGTTGGTTCCCTGAATATTTTGCTTTACTTCATTTTGGGTATCTTTCATTTGTTTTTGTCATTCTTTGACCAAGCTCAATTAGTTCTGTGAGCATTTTGATTACCAGGGCTTTAAATTCTCCATCAGATAGGTTGGCTGTCTCCTCATTGCTTAGCTCTCTTCCTGGAGCTTTGCTCTGTTCTTTCATTTGGGCCATGTTTCTTTGTCTCAGCATACTGGTCTGGTTGTTCTGTTTGACTGTTTCTTTAATTCCTTGGTTGTTGGAGGTCCATGCAGTTTGATTTTCTTGCACTTCTGGTTGTTAGAAGTGATTTTAGATTGCTTGTTATCCTCCTTTTGGTTGTGCAAGGAAATGAAGGGTTTCTCCCTATGCCTCCATTTGGCCAGAACCTCTTTTTTTTTTTCCTTTAAGAGGTTATTTATTTTTAGAAAGGGGAAAGGGAAGGAGAAAGAGGAGAGAAACATCAATGTGGAGAAAAACATCAATCGGTTGCCTCTCACACATGCCACCGGACTGAACCTGCAACACAGGCATGTGCCCTGAGTGGGAATTGAACCAGGTGACCTTTAGGTCTGCAGGACGGTGCCCAACCAGTTGAGCCACACCAGTCAGGATTATTTTGTGTTTCTTAAGAACCATGGTTTTTCATTGCTGACAGGTTCATGTTCTCAGGATGAATTTTGTTGTCAGCCTATTCTTGTTTTCTTTATATAGAATGTTCTTTAATTTCCCTGAAAAACAAACTGAGAATTTTTAGATGTTTTGTGTTCCCTATATTTCTCTTTTTTAAGTGGGCTGAGAATCAGTTTGGTCCCCATTTTGGCTGCTGATTCTCTTTATAGGTCCTGTGATTCTGGGTTGTGTGCTTACATGTAAATGTTGACATCTAAATTGTAATGTTTTAGTAGCTGGTGTGGGCTGGCAGAGGTGTATAAACCACCATATCCACCTCCCACTCCTGCAGTGAGGATGGGGCCTCTCCCCCAGATAGTGGTAGCTTACAAGTGGCCCCACCTGTAGTGTAGGGGTCAGGGGTGGATTTATCCCCAGGTACAATGGATAAGGTTGGTTCAGCCAGCAAGGACCCGATTGCTTAAGAATCATACACACACACTTCACATTGTTTTACAAGTTACCAGTAGTTACTGGAAAAACTCAGCTTGTTTTTTCTAAACAAAACCTCAATGACAGAAATATCCCACAACTTTCTCCAGTAATAAGTCACTCTATCCTTTGACCCTGGGGGGATTAGGACACATGTTGGAGAGCAGCACCAGAGTTGCTCTTAAACTGGAGACATTGGCATTTGATCACCAGGACTATGGAATCCATTCTTTCAGCCCACCTTCCTACTGTGTGACAGGCCCTCTGATAGGTAATAGGGTTTAAATATGAACAGATATAGCCCTGGCCCTCCATGAGGTCACAATCCCATGAAGGAACCAGATCTGTAATTAACAACCAAGGCTGCAGAGTGCCATGAGGAAACCCATTCCCCACTGTCAGTCACTCTGCTTTGATAGTTCCCCTTATCACACCACCCTCTTGCTTACATCCTCCCTCGCCAGTATACTCGGCTGGTGTGTGCTCAGTCAGTTTAAAAGGGCAGAAGGATGGCAGTCACAAAGGTGAGTGATCTCGGAAAAGGCCACCTGCCCAGCCTGCATCTACTGGGTAAGGTAGCTTCCAAGTGGGTGTCAACACAGGCTGACATAGGGAAGGAGGAAAGGCATGGAGGGGGAGGAGCAGACAGAGGCAATATCAAGTCTACTGCATTTCAGGAACCGCAAGTCAGAGTGCATATGAAGGCAGGAGCTATGAGAGTGGGCTGGGGTCAGACAAGATGAGCTTGGAGGCGTCAGAACCCTGTCCAGCAATTTCCAGGACATAGAATGTTCTCAGCTTGCTCCTTTCTCATGCAACTTACTATTGTTTTACCAGTGAATGTCCTGTAGAACACCGTATGTGTGGGACCCTATGGGGACTCTGTTGGAAACCCACTGGTGGGTGTGAAAGCAGAGAGTGGAAAGATCAGATCCTCTCTGCACTGTGCTACTGTGATTGAAGTGGGTGAGTGTGGGAACAGGAAGACCAGGATTTGCTTCTTTGGCTACATGCTTATTTATATTTTACTTCATTCCATTAAGAATTTGAGGGGATTTCCTACCATGCTGTTGGGTATGTGCCCAACAGAAACTGAAGCAAAGAATCTGGACCAACCCAGACTGGTGTGGTTCAGTGGGTTGAGCATAGGCCTGTGAACTGAAAGGTCACAGGTTCAATTCCCAGTCAGGGCACGTGCCTGGGTTGTGAGCCAGATCCTCAGTTGGGGGTGTGCGAGAGGCAACCAATCCATATTTCTCTCCCTCCTTTCTCCCCTCTCTAAAAAATAAATAAATAAGTAAAATATTTTAAAAAAAAGAATCCAGAGTAGAAGGAAGGGAGCCCCATTGGGAGACTGAGGCCATGGTGCAAGGGGTTGGGGGTGAGGCCTGCAAGAGTGCAGAGATGAAGGGGTGGAAAGAAGGTTAAGGCCTGTCTAACCTACAGGTCAATGTAACTTCCAGCTTTTCCATCATGTGTGATGGAGACGCTGCCCAAAAGTAACATGGGTCTAGGAGGCAGGTGGAGCTGAGACCCATGCCTGGGTATCATATCCCAAAGCTTGACCAGATGGGGTGGGGCAGTTAATTCAGGACCACCAAAGTTTATGGACAGAAAGAGCTTGAATTGTAGTTGAATGGAGAAAACAAAAGACCGATTAATAAAGTTTGAAAAGTGCGATGAGATCATAAACTGAGAAAAGAGTTCCCAAGACCAGAGGTAGGAATAATTGGCAGCAGGTCAGGGAGAGGCACGCCAGGCAGGCCAGGAGAGGGTTCTGGGGCAGAGGTGGACATCATGCAGTGGCAAAGCTCATGGCAAGGAAGGGGAGGGCTGCTCTCTGAAGAAGAAATGGAAAAGACAGATCCTGATGGGTCTTCTTCGGGCCGGGACTGGGGGAGGAAAGCCAGGTACCAAGGGTGCCAACTCTGAGGGGCTCCCTTCCCCTCCTGAAAGTCTGCATCCTAGGTGTCTGGTTGGCCTCCCCATCCTGGCTGCTGCAGGGACTTAGGGCACAGTCAAATAACGCATTTTCAAGTCTTTCTGTGGATTCACCCACGGTACTTGGTTTCAGAGCCAGGAGCAACTGCTTTTCCTTTTATGAGGTGGGGGATGAGGGAGCTTGAAGGTAGATTTGGTTGAATAATATGTAGGCAAAAAGAATTCCCTACCTATCCCACCCTGCCCAATGCCTTTTCATGCTTTGGAGAAAGAAGTAAAGAATTTAAAGTAACCCAAGGTAATGTCAGGGTTAGTGTTAACATCCCTGTCTCAATTCTCCTGAAGCCGGATCTCTGCTTTCTTCAGTAGGCTTTGCTTTTCAGGGATGGAGGCCTTAGACATTTTAGAAGAATTTTTAGCACTAAGTCTGGAAATTAACAGGCTTTTGTCATTGATTCCTAACTCTTAATATTAAACTGCCTGGAACCACATTCATCCACCTGTCCAGCCAGCCATTGAATAATCATATATCAAACATTTATTTCATGCCTGGCACTGTGATTACTATTGCTGCAAGCGCAAGCATAAGAATCCCTGTCTTTGAAGTCTGAATCTGTGGAGGATTTCTGTTTGCAGTAAATTGTGGGTACACACAGCCCTGTGCTCTGTGGCAGGGACCTATAGATATCAGAAGACACGGGCAGATAAAGTGCTGGAGCAGTTTTAAGGAGGGGAAAGTTGTGTTTAGTTGGGAGGGTCCCCGGAAAGGAAATAGAGTATAAATAAAAGAGTTGACATTGGAGCTGTACTTTGACCTTGGAGATTTGTGTGTATGAGTTTCAACTAAAACAAATGTATAAATTAGCGACAAATTTTTAGTGGTTTAAGCAAAAATTGAGTGAATGGCTTAAGTAAGTGAATAGATGTGGAGCTGGCCTCTGGCCTAACCTTATTAGATACTGAAATTGTGTCACCAGGACCAATGTTCTTTGTATTTCTTGTGACCTGGCTTTCCTCCAGGTCAGTTCCATGCACAGAAGAGCTTCTACCTCTTGGCTGCCAGAAGATTGCAGCAGCTCCAAAGGTTACACACCCTCATCCTCAAATCCAGTGTCAGAGAGTGAGAATCTTTCCCCTGGGACTGAAAATAGGGAGTGTGGGGCTCCCTAAAGGGGAAGTCCAATTCTGCATGGTATAAAAAGAGAGGAGTGTGTCCTTCATGTGTCTTGGCAAAATGAGCAGCAACCACTGCAGGTGAAAGCAAAGATTCCAGGTATGTGCAATGCAGTGGGGCAGGAACGGGCCTGACGCCAGCCTCAAGTGAAGCTCCCTGACTCCTTGATGCCTGGCCTCCCCTTTCCAATAGGAAGCTTCCCTTTCCCAGTATGGTCAGAGGCAGGGATATCTGGCTGGATTCAGTCTCTTGTTAACGCAGTAGATCGCTTTCCTACCTTTTGAGATGTTTCTCCCTTAAGATGATCCTTAAGTCCCACAGCCTCCTGTAAGATTATTGAGGAAGAGAGAAGTATTTCCCATGTATAAATGGGGCGAGAGGCTAGAACATTAATGAGAGCTAACCCAAACAGGAGAGCTAGCCTGAGTCAGGGCCACGCAGGATGCAGGGTTTCCTGACTGCAGCCTGTGCTCCTTTCCTGCTGTGCTGGCCTCTGCACTCACACACTCCTCAACAAACCTCGGGTTGAGTTGCAAAAAAGGATTCTGTAAGTCACTGGTTTCCCTTAGAACTAGATGATTAAAAGGAAGCATGCTACTTAACCAATGTTAAAATTTAATTTTCCTTGACTTTAATGGAACAAAAAGGAACTGAAGTAAAATTAGATACGCTAAGCTTCAATGAACTATTTCTTCATCCTAAAATGTTTTCCTAAAAGATCTCTCTGAGAGTAAGCAAAATAATTGCTAAGACATTAGAGGGTAGCGGTCATTATAGTTTGTTTTTAATGAAACGCTTCCACTTTAAACAGAAGTGACTGAGCCTCTGCTGTGAAGGTCAGCATGGTTCCCTCCCATGCATTGGGTCCTTGGCTCAGCGGCTCCAGTAGACAGCACTGGTTCTCTTACTTTGACATCACATTTCATGGATTTTTCATTTTGATTCAGCTCTTGGTTGGATGGATGTCGTCAATCAGCAGTTTGTTTTTTTTCCAGAGTGACAACTGGGTCCTGAATTCCTAGAATCTTCCTGATGTTCAGGATGTCCGTTGGCTACTCGGATACTTGAATGAAATCTTGGCTGAGTGTACTGGTGCACCTGGGTCACTCTCTTTCTTTTAGAACTTCACAGACTTGGCTGCATTGTCTTCCAACAGCAAAATGTTCATGAGGAAAGGTCTGAGGCATAATTTACTATTTTAATACTTTTTCTGTCTCAATGACTGAAGATATTTTTCATTCTTTATTAATAAGTTTATTAATTTAACCGAATTATTCATTTCAGTGACATTTTCTTACATTACTCTTCTCCCTTCTAATTTTCCTCTTCTTGTTCTATTACCATTAGTATTACAATTTTTAATTTATCTTTAGGTTTTTTTAAGATTACTAATCTTTTTTTTAATTTTATTTATTTATTTTTTTAGAGAGGGAAGTGGGGAGAAAGAGAGAGAGAGAGAGAGAAACATCAATGTGCGGTTGCTGGGGGCCGTGGCCTGCAACCCAGGTATGTGCCCTGACTGGGAATCGAACCTGCGACACTTTGGTTCGCAGCCCGCTCTCAGTCCACTGAGCTATGCCAGCGAGGGCAGATTACTAATCTTAATGGTATTACTACAATTTGGAGGAATTTACCTAATGACTGTTGAATGAATAACAAAGATCTGAACCACAGTATACATTCAAAGCTACATAAAATCATTGTATGCACATTTTTATAAAAGTACTTGAGAATATCAAAATTTTTTCTGTCATATAGGGTTCCCTGGCTGTTTTTATGTTACCAGATTCTATTAACGTTTATTAACTTGAGTCCTGTTGGTGTGGCTCAGTGTATTGAGTGCCAGCCTGCAAACCAAAGGGTTCGATTCCCAGTCAGGGCACATGCCTAGCTTGCTGGGTTGCAGGCCAGGTCCCAAGTAGGGGGCATGCGAAAGGCAGCCACACATTGATGTTTCTCTCTGTCTCTTTCTCTCTCCCTCTCTCTCTAAAAATAAATAAAATCTTTAAAAAAAACCTGAGTAATTTAATTCCCTAACAGATTTCTGCTTTGGCATATTTTATAATTTGGATTTATCCTGCCAAAGCTGTAGAGTTGGTGGGGTATTTTGAGATTGGTATGACTAAACAGAAGAACTGCCTAATTATACCATGTTACTTAACTCATATAGTGTTATTGTTACCTTAATTATCAAATATAATTTTTCTTATTTATGGCTTTAATCAATCTATTGTTTTAGCTATTTCCACTTCTTTCCATTTCAGTTCCTGAAATTAGATCAGATTTAAATAGCTTGATAATCACTGTACTCATCTATGTGATAAATTTTGTCTTACTGTTTTGTAACATTTACTGGCTTGTAAATTCATGTTGCATTAGTGTTCACTAATATTCAGTACTATATAATTGTAGTGCATTACAGTGTATGGCATAAAAGCCATACATTTTCCTCAGTGACCTAACTGTTCCAAAAATTGAATCTCCGTTATGAACATATAATTTATATGATACTTTAAAAATGTCTTACACTCATTCTCTTCCAACTGTACTCCTTGGCGGCATCGTTGCAGTCATCTCAGCATATGACAGTAATCACATTTCAGAAGTAGCATCTCGGTGTCTCTGGGAAGGGTTGACTGGGGAGACCAGAGGCAGGAAGGCCTGTCAGGGGCTGGTGCCAAAGGAAATAAGCCATAATGGGCAAAAACAAAGACAGTAGCCATGGGAACCAATTTAGGAACCAGGTTCCGCTTTAATCATCTTTATATCTTAGCCCCATACCTGCATGCAGTTGGTACTCAGTAATTTTTGGTTTTGGTGGGGTTTTTTTTGAAATGAAAGTAGAATTCATAAGGCAGTGATGAATTATTGTTGAAGCAATAAAGGGCAGGAAAGAATCTATAATTCCCCTTGGTCTCTGGCTTGAGTGGCCTTTGAATTTTAGGTAGTGCCATTCACTGCCATAAAGAGGGCAGTAGCGTCAAGACACCCACACAGAAGGGCTCCTGCTACCTACTGAATGAGCGATGTGACCCAACAGGACATTATATACCATGGATATTCCAGCCCTTTGTCCTGGGAGCAGGGACCCACATAGAAGATTGAGGAAGGAAAAAAAAAGCACAAACTTTCTCCACCTCATTGTTAGGTGTAAAGCCAGCATAAGACAGTAATGTAAAACAGACAAGGCTTCCTCCGCTCACCTTTCCTTGATGCTTCTTTAAACTGGCATCATAGCTAATATCTCCAGTATCTTCCTCTCTGCGCCCTCAGGTTCTCCCATATCAGCCACCTTCTTCTCAACCAATGAATATTTGGAAGAGGGGAGGGCCGTAGGAATAATGCTTTTTACTCTCTCTCTCTAAGTATCCCAGACTCTGCAGAATTACCCATCTCCTCTCCTGGCTTCAGAAATCTGTTTCCTCCGCTGTGTCACCCAGGGGACAGCAGGAAGCCAGTCTGAGTAAATGCATTCATACTACTGTGTAAATGACTAATGGGTCCCTTTAAATGCCTTCTAGTTAACTATTTGAGTTTCCAAAGGAGGCTGTTTCTCTTGCTACTCCACCAAAGGGAAAGCTCACAGTCCATTCTTGTGGAGGTGGTGGAGAAGTGGAGTGGAGAGTTTTTCAGCTGCCCTTCAGGCAAGCCAGGCCCTGCCCTAGAGTCCTGTTCCGGGGTTAGCTGCCCTCCATGGGTCCTATTTTCACAGGATTTCTGCATGTCTGAGGTACCCTATTTTCTAGGACAGCAGAAGTGGCATGCTGCTCTAATCCCAGCAGGAGGTATGGCTAGGCTGGGGTGGCTTATCCATACTGGGAAGGGACAGCTCAGAGACCACACTTAGTGGTGATGTTTCCTTACTGTCTGAGGTTGAGATGTCCACCCAGCCACAGCTGGGCTGCCCATATGTATGTGGGTAGTTAATGCCTCTCTTCTGTGATGGCTCCAGAACGTCCACTGTGTACCTGGCACCATGCCAATCACTGCACACACACCAGCCCATCTTGTCCTTGTAGCAGTCTATGACAGAGGCATCCTTATCCCCATTTTATAGATGGGCAAATTAAGACATAAAGACAGAAAGTAGTTTATTCAGCAAATCATAGCTAGGAATCAGAGAGCTCAGAGTCAGGCACAAGTTTTTCCTCCACCAGAACTCATACCTTTTCTGCTGACAGGTGGCCTCTGGCATGCCATTTTAGACAGAGGCAGCTTCAGGATGGGAAGATTGACAGCCCAGGAAACATGTTGGGGCTTCAAGTAAAATATTAGCAACCTAGTAAATTCACTGAACAGTCATGAAGGGGGTAAGTGAAACAGTACATGTCACGGAAGAGGACAAAGAACTTTGTGGAAATTCCTAAATGGGATGTTCTTTGAGGGCTCTCCATTGGCTTTTATTTAAAATCCAAATTTCTTTGCTTGAAATTTTTTATGGAAACTTTTGGAAAATCTAAATAGGATAAAAGGGGGAGGGAAAAAGAAAAGGGTAACTCTTATCAATATAGACATTTTCCTTTCCTTCTGGCTATCTCTGTGGTCTTCTGAAACAAAATGGACAACACCTAGGTCCCATAATTTCCTTTTCTTTTTTAATATATTTTATTGATTATGCTATTACAATTGTCGTATTCTCCCCCCTTCACTCCCCTCCCACCCACATTCCCCCACTTTAGTTCATGTCCATGGGTCATACATATAAGTTCTTTGGCTTCTACATTTCCTATACTATTCTTACCCTCCCCCTTTCTATTTTCTACCTACATCTATGCTACTTACTCTCTGTACCTTTTCCCCTTCTCTCCCTCTCCCACTCCCCTATTGCTAACCCTCCATGTGATCTCCATTTCTGTGATTCTGTTCCTGTTCTAGTTGTTTGCTTAGTTTGTTTTTGTTTTAGGTGTGGCTGTTAGTAACTGTGAGTTTGCTGTCATTTTAGTGTTCATATTTTTTATCTTCTTTTTCTTAGATAAAGCCCTTTAACATTTCATATAATAAGGGTTTGGTGATGATGAACTCCTTTAACCTGACCTTATCTGAGAAGCACTTTATCTGCCCTTTCATTCTAAATGAAAGCTTTGCTGGATAGAGCAACCTTGGATGTAGGTCCTTGCCTTTCATGACCTGGAATACTTCTTTCCAGCCTCTTCTTGCCTGCAAGGTCTCTTTTGAGAAATTAGCTGACAGTCTGATGGGAAATCCTTTGTAGGTAACTGTCTCTTTTTCTCTTGCTGCTTCTAGGATTCTCTCCTTATCTTTAATCTTGAGTAATGTAATTATGGTGTGTTCCTCTTTGGGTCCAACTTCTTTGGGACTCTCTGAGCTTCCTGGACTTCCCAGAAGTCTGTTTCCTTTGCCAGAATGGGGAAGTTCTCCTTTATTATTTGTTCAGATAACTTTTCCACTTGTTGCTTTTCCTCTTCCCCTTCTGGTACCCCTATAATTTGGATGTTGGAACGTTTAAAGATGTCCTAGACATTCCTTAGCCTCTCCTCATTTTTTTGAATTCTTGTTTCTTCATTCTTTTCTGTTTGGTTGTTTCTTTCTTCCTTCGGGTCCGCACCACTGATTTGAGTCCTAGTTTCCTTCCCATCACTATTGGTTCCCTGTACATTATCCTTTATTTCACTTAGCATAGCTTTCATTTTTTCATCTAATTTGCGACCAAATTCAACCAATTCTGTGAGCATCCTGATTACCAGTGTTTTGAACAGTGCATCTGATAGGTTGGCTATCTCTTTGTTGCTTAGTTGTATTTTTTCTGGAGCTTTGGTCTGTTCTTTCATTTGGGCCATTTTTTTTGGTCTGGACGCACCTGTTACATAATGAGGGGGTGAAGCCTTAGGTATTCACCAGGGCGGGGCAACACCTGTCATTGTGCTGTGATCCTGTTTGTGGGGGAGGGGTCCGAGAGGGAACAATGGCACTTGCTCCGCTCTCTGCCAGATTTCAGTCACTTCCCCTGCTTCGCCCAAGCAAATTGGGCCCTTCTGGTGCTGATGCCTGTGTCGGTGGGTTTGTGTACGTTCTAGGACCCTGTGGGTCTCTCCAACAAACTCTCCTGTGAGGCTGGAAGTTTCTCCCACTGCCGCCTCAACCCCCACAGGTATTTTCAGTCAGAGGCTTTGAGGCTTTGTTTCCTAAGTTCTGGGAACCTAAGTTGCACAGTCTGTCCCACTCCCCAGTTGTTCCTCCTGGTTTATCTGCGTGCGAACATGGGACCACCTGGTCCGCAATCCACCACCTCACTGGGTCTGCCCTCTGCTGCCTTGCCAGCCAGCTGCAGAATTGCGTGCTCCACCCCACTCCACAGTCCACTGCCTTGCTGCAAGTCCTCTCTGCCCAGCTGCCTGTTTCCTCCCCTCCTACCGGTCTTGATGATTGTTTCTTCTTTAACTCCTGGGTTGTTGGACTTCCATACAGTTCGATTTTCCATCAGTTCTGTTGTTTTTTTGTTTTTAAATTGTTGTTGTCCTTCTTTTGGTTGTTCGAGGAGGCACAGTGTGTCTACCTATGCCTCCATCTTGGCTGGAAGTCAATTTCCTTTTCTTATTATAGGAAGTCATGAATGTCTTCCAAAAAAATAGACAGTTTTGAATTTTTAGGTAATTGCATCTGTTGAGTGTGTGATTTCCTCATTTCTTTTGTGATTGTAAGGTCTTTACCATTATGAGAATAGATAGTCAACTACAGTACCTCTATGGGGATATTTTCATATTTAACTCTGTGAGCCATCAGAAGTGTATCTTGGAGTGTATATGAAGCAAAGCTCTAACTTAATTCCTGTCCCCCCAGCCCCACCATTTTATATGATCCCAGTTGTTGGAAACCCCTTTAATGTCCAATTTGGGATGCTTTCTTTATTATATAAAATGTATATTCTTGTGGATGCCAAGGCTATGTGGTATGTTCTGGTGATTTTTCTCTTGAGTTTTAAACTAGTTAGTATCACATTCTTTATAATGGAAGCTCTATAATGTGTCCCCTTCCTTATACTGATTTTTCAGAAATTTCTTACCTGTTTGATCTGTTTATTTTGTCATGTGAAATTTGGAATTAGTTGGTTAAGTTTCAGAATGGCATTAGTAATCTGACTAATTGCTTTAAACCTTTATACAAATGTGAGGAAGATTAACATTAAAATATTTAGTCTCTCCAGTTGGGACCTCAATACACTTTCTGTTTTTTAGACTTTCTCAGTGGGTTTTTTGTCTTTTTCTCCATGTAAGTCCTTCATATTGCTTATTAGAATTATATCTAGGGATTTTTTTGTTTGTTTTGTTTTTTACTTTAAAACTTGCTGTTGTGAATGGGAGCATGGAGATTTTTCCCCATATTTCTTTTCATCTGCTTTGCTGGGATAGAATTAAGTTGTTTTCTCTTCCTAATTCTCAGATAATTTAGCCACTTTGCTGAGCAACTTATTAATTCTGTGGTGTTGTAGTTCATTCTTTTGAGTATTCCAGGATCAAAGAACTGTCATTTTACTTTTCAGAGCTATTCCATTCTCTGTCTGGTTAAGTCTGGGTTCTTGTCAAGGAGCTCCTGTGGGTGCTGCCCACCTCACCTCTGGCTCCCCAAAAATGCTAAGACCACAGTAGGTGCAGTGAGTGTCCCCTGAGTGAGAGTGAAGGCATCCTAGTCCAAGGAGGTCATTTCTAGTCCTAGGAAAATTCCTTAATGGGTCATTCCAATACAGGGTCTATACTCAGTCACATCAGAAGGCTGTGGGCTTTTGGACCCAGGGCGTTTGATTTAGGCCAACCAACTCATGAGAGACCTAATGCCAATTGTCCATTTCCATCCGAAGGTGGAGAGTGACCCCTTTCCCTAGGGAGGCCCCGTTCAGGGCAGAGGGGGCCTAGAAATAGAACTGGACAGAGACTGTGGTCCACCCAGAAGGTCTTCTCCCTTCAGCCAGGCCACCTGAGGTGTGTCCCTCCCAGGCTTGGAGCGCTTTTTCTAAGGAAGGAAGGCCAGCTTCAGACTCAGCCCCTTTCCCATAGATCCAAAGCAGGGAAAGTGACAACTGGCTCTGGTTCTCCCTCCTGTATTTCTATATCCTGTAAAGTCACTAAATTTATTTTCAAATAATAGGTAATATATTCACAATGTTCAAAAATGAAAGTAATCTAAAAGACATACAATGAAGTATTTCCCTCCGTCTACCCTGCCCTATCCATAATTATTATTTATATGTCCTCCAGAGATTTCTATATTAAAAAATATATTTTTATTTTTCTCTACTCTTAACACAGAAGGTAGCACCCTATACATACATGTTCGTACTTTGATTTCTTTTTTTACTTAAAATATACATCATGCCCTGGCTGGTGTAGCTCAGTGGTTTGAGTGCGGGCTGCGAACCAAAGCATCTCAGGTTCGATTCCCAGTCAGGGCATATGCCTGGGTTGCAGGCCATGGCCCCCAGCAACCGCACATTGATGTCTCTTTCTCTCTCTCTTTCTCCCTCCCTTCCCTCTCTGGAAATAAATTAATTAAATCTTTAAAAAATGTATATATATACATCATAATACAAATATTGAACACTCATATGCTATTCACTGTTCTAACCTTTTACACGTATTATCTTATTTAATCCTCCTAATACTCCAGTTATCATCCTCATTTTGCCATGGATATTTTTCCATATAAAAAGCTTCCTTAATTTTTTACAGCTTCATAGTACTTCGTTGTATGGGTGCATCATAATTGATGTCACTCATTGCTAGTGATGGACACTTAGGGTTTTTTTTTTCCTTTTCATTGAATTCATTGGGGGTGATACTGGTTAACAAAACTATGCAGGTTTCAGGTGCACAATTCCATAATGCGTCATCTATACACCGTGCTGTATATTCACCACTAGGTTGTTTCTGTCCTTTACTATCATGGGCTGTGTTGGATTGTGCAGATTCATTTCCTACATGTGGAGATAGAGCAGCAGAATAGGTACGTAGAAGAGGTGTTGCTGGGTCAAAGAATAGACACATTTGTGATTTTTTAAAAAAGATTTTATTTATTTTTAGAGCGAGGGGAAGGGAGGGAGAAAGAGAGGGAAACATTAATGCATGAAAGATACATCGATCAGTTGCCTCTCACACACCCGCAAATGAGGAGCTGGCCTGCACAACCCAGGCATGTGCCCTGACTGGGAATCGAACCAATGACTTTTCTGGTTGTCAGTCCCATGCTCAATCCACTGAGCCACTCCAGCCAGGGCCACATTTGTGATTTTGATGGATATTGCCTAATTGCCCTCTGTTGTAAAGTTATTAGTTCTTTACATAGTTGCTTAGTATTTCTCCTTAATAGTGATGTTGGTGAGCACTGATATTTCACTCAATTATAATAATCATAGTCTCTGTTAAGAACAGAGACTTCTCTGATGTGATCCTCTCCAGCACTCCCACATGTGATGGGAAATTTCCGTTTTACAAAGAAGAAAACTGAGGTGCATAGAGGTTAAGTGATCTGCCAAGGGCACAGAGCTGAGGCAGAGCCAGGCTCTTTTCTCTGTTCCAGCTGCCACTTACCTCAGTCACTGGCCCTGTCTCTAGGTAATGGGTCTCTGTTACTTAGACCAGATGCCCAAAGGCTGGAGCGGCTGCGTGCTCAGGACCCAGTATCAACCCTCAGTTCCTTTTCCCACTCTCTGAGCTCTCCAAGAGATCTCGGCTAGCCTGGAGTAAGTGTTCTTGATCAGAAGAATCAAGCCTTGAGACCTTAACTTCTTAGGTGACTTGGGAAGGTTGAGAGCCAGCAAAGCTGAGGACCTGTGTCTAGTGCTCTGATTTTCAAGTCAGATTGGCTCTTCGGCTGTCTGCCTGCAGTTCCAGGACAAGTTAATCATAGTAACTGAAAACTAGAGTGGTCAGCTGAGAGCCTTTCTCCTGGCCTTAGGCGGGCTGATGTATTACCGTTGGTGAGAGTAAATTATAACAATATTTCTCAGAAAGTAACTAACACTGTTTTTCCTAGTAACATTTGAAGCGACGTTGCAATGGCTAAGAGCATGGACTCTGAGCCAGATGGCCTGTGTTTTTATATTAGTTTGCTATTGCTGCTGTAACGAATTACCACAAACTTAGGGTCTTAAAGCAATACAAATTCATTACTGTGTAGCTCTGGAGATCAGGAGTCTGAATTGGGCCTCACTGAGATAAAATCAAGATGTCAGCAGGGCTGTCTTCTCTTCTAAAGGCTTGTGGAGAAAATGGATTTTCTTGCATTTTCCAGCTTCTAGAGGCTGCCTACATTCCTTGGTTCATGACCCCCTTCCATCTTCAAAACTAGCAGGACAGTATCACTCCAACTTCTGTTCCATTATCACTTCTCCCTTCTTTCACTCTCTTGCTTCCCCCCTTTCCTTTAGCAGAGCCTCTGTGATCACATGGGGTCCATCCAGATAATCCAAGATGATCTCCCCATCTCAAGATCCTTAATGTAATCAATCCTACAAAGCCCTTTATGCCACATATTGATAAGCTAACATATTCACAGGTTCTGGGAATTAGTACATGGATGGAGGCCGTTATTCTGCCTACTACAGTTTGCATCTGGACTCTTACTACTTACTAATTGTGTGACCTTGGACAAGTTGTTTTACCTCTTGTTCAGTTTCCCCATCTTTAAAATGGGCATAAGAGTTCCTGCTCTATAGGATTTGGGGGAGGGTTAAACAAGTTAATATTTGTCATGTTTATGATAGTGTCTGACATATAGTAAATGCTATGGAATTGTCTGTTAGCTGAAATCTATTAAATAAAAAGGTACACATTCTTTGATCTGGCAATACTGTTGTAATCTATTTCATAGAAAGAATAGCATCCATGCATTTGGCTACATAAAGCATTGGCCATATCAGCCAAAAGAGAAACAGAGGAAAAAGAAAAAATGCATAAACAGGAAATCACTGTAATGTCTATTAACGGGAGAAGGCCTAAATCAGTTGTGGTCCATGTGTAATATAATGAGCTATTAAAGAAAATATATTAGCTCCATACTTAAAAGGCATACATTATATGACAATGTTCTGAATGAAAGTTAAATTAGACGAGGGTTACAAAGTAATGGTATAGCATGACCTCATTTTTTAAAGTACAAGTATCAACCCCCCCGCAAATTGCTTTATTTGAGCCAATTTTTAAACCTCTGAAGGTCTCAGTTTCTTCTTTTGTGAAATGAGGATAACAGCCACCCTCCCCTAAGCAGCTCTAGCGAGGATGAAGTGGGATGAAGTGTATCAAGTCCTTAGAATCCTTTAAGCAACTGCCTAGTCTGGATATTTGTGTAGGGCGTTTTGAGTGGAGAAAGGTGTGGAAGGAGGATGGTCACTGGGTTACCACAAATGTGGAGAAAGGAAATTCAGAAGTGGTGGGAATAGATGACTGATTTTTTAAAAAAAAATCTTTGCACTGTTTCATGGCTGCAGGGTAGCCATTGTTTCTTCAGTAACTTTTTAATATTCTAATGATGTATTGGTAGTTTGGATGCTATCACCATAACGACAAACACTGAACTGGGGGAAGCACAAACCTGGACACATACCATGAATCAAAGTTTTATAATTTTTTAAAAGGATGTTAATAAAAACTTAAAGGGAAAAAGGCAGGAGAACCCTAACTCAGGCCCGCCTTGTATGTCTGCAGCATCTACTGCCAAGGGTGCGCCAAGCCACTGTGCTGCACTTGTGCCCTCCTGGATAACAGCCACGGCCACCTCAAGTGTGACATCACTGAGGAGATCCAGCAGAGGCAGGAAGAGCTGGGCTCCATGACCCAGTTGTTGGAGAAGCAGGACCTCGCCTTCGACTCTGCGCTGGCGCAGATGCGTTCAGCCATCAGCCAGCTGGGGCGCGTGCGCACTGACACGGAGGAGGTGATCCGCGCAGGTGTGCGCCAGCTAGTAGCTCACGTGCAGGCCCAGGAGACCGAGCTGCTGGAGGCAGTGAACACGCGGTACCAGCGTGAGTACGAGAAGATTGCAGGCCAACTAGGTCGTCTGGATGCTGTTCTGCAGCGCATCCGCACAGGCAGTGTGTTGGTGCAGAGGATGAAGCGCTATGCCTCGGACCAGGAGGTGCTGGACATGCATGATTTCCTTCGCAAGGCACTCGACGCGCTGCACAGGGAGGAGCCCCAGAGCCTGGAAGCTACCGTGCGCACTGACAGCTTCGATGAATTCAAGGTGCGCCTGCAGGATCTTGTCTCTTGCATCACCCAGCGGACAGGTAAGTAACCCGCATGCCTGGTCTGTTCACCATTTAAGAGTTGTGCCCTGCTGCAGCTCTCTGAGGAAGGCAGGGGAGAAAATATTTACTTATGACAGAAAAGGAAATGGGGCTTTAAAAATTGTCTCTTTGGTGTGATCGCATCATAGGTTCCAATATGCGCAGGATGAAGGGGAAAGGAGGCCCTGACGTGGGGCTGCAGCCACCCAGGGGGGTCACGTTTTACTGTCGGGCTGGCCAAAAAGTTCATTTGTTGTTTTCTGTACGATGGCTCTAGTAGTGCTTTGTCGTCTTTAACTTCATTTGAAACAATTTTGTTAGATAGTATTGTAACAGTTGTCATATCAGCATGTATTAAAAAATCTAAATTGGTGGATTTTTGTGTAGCAATATTAATATTGAAGATAGAAGAAAATATGCAACATTTTTGGCATGTTATGCTTTATTATTTCACAAAAAGTAAAAACAACTGAAACACACACAAAGATTTGTGCAGTATGTGGAAAAGGTGCTATAATTGATCAAACCTGTCAAAAGTGGTTTACAGAGTTTCTTGGTGCTATTGACATTTTGACCAAATGATTCTTTGCTCTAGGGCTGTCTTATGCATTGGAAGATACTTAGCAGCACCACTGGCCTCTACCCACTAGAAGCCAATAGTGGGAGATAGCCAACATGCTCAAAATATCCAAATCAATAAAGTTATTGGTGAAAATGAAAAATATGTCTCATGGAAAAAAAAACTAAATGTACTTTTTGGCCAACCCAATAATTGACAAGACCCTGTGGATTAGCTGTGATCTTGCAACCCTTGGAGAAGTTAAGGAGCTACAAAGCTGAGAACTAGACCGATGCCATTTTAGCCCCAGAGGAACCAAGGATTCCAGGAAGTTCTCTTAAGCCAGCTATGTTTAGCAACAGAAAAGTGAACTAGAAAATGAAGTTAGGACAGAAAGGGGCTCACAAAACCCCCTGGGGTGCCTGGGTACTTCCCCAGAAGTACATTATGGCTCAGTGAAGAAGATCATTTGCCCTCAAAATGGCCTGTCATGTGAACCAACTGCCACTTCGTGGGCCTTGCCTGGTATTGGGCACTTGGGAAGTGGGAGACCACCCTCCAGTTCCTCACCTCAAGTTATCCGCTCCAACTGGAAGGCAAAATGGGGGCATATCACGTAGCTGGAGAAGGAGACAGTGCTTGGCTCTGCAGTCCAGATTCAGGAGCTGTAGCAGCTCCACGGAGCTGGAAAAGCCAGGGGGACTTAAAAGAGACTTTCAAGAGGTGGGGGTGCACAAGAGGACCTCCAGGGTGAGGAGGCTTTAATGGCCTTTTGAGGAAACCTCTAGGCTGGAATCTGAGCTCTAGACAACTGGCGTGAAAAAGGGAAGGGAGGCTAAGAATCTGAAGGCCCCAAGGCAGGTGCCAGTGATAGAGGGCTCCTCCCTCCTGCCCTTGGAGCTGATGGACATGGGTTCATAAAAGTTTAGTCCTAGGGTGGGCATGGACTTGCCCCTCCTCAACCTAGGCAGTGAATGTTACCCCATAAACAGGAAATGACCCCACAGACTTTTAAACAGCTTGCCTTGGGTGTTGGAACTGGGCAGTGGCAAAGAAAGGAGTTACATGTTTTAATCTAAAGCATGAAAGACTTATATTGGACTTAATAAAAACCAGGCTATGGGTCAGAAGATTATCATGGAGTTCTCACTGTGTGCAGAGAAGTCAGTGATCAGTAACACACTTTAGCCTTGTTCACACTTTGCTTTGGTCTCCACCCAGAGATGGAGAGAAGTGCGCTTGTTGTTTGGGGCCAAAGGCAAGTGCTTGCTAATGCCACCCCTTTCTTCCTTCTGGTTGGGGCCATGCCACTGCTGTCAGGGAGCTTTTCTTCCAACTGCCAGCCCCTCCGTGGAGCTGCTCCAGTGCTGGGAGAGGCCATGGAGAATGGATCTCTAGGAAAAGCAACAGGGACGTTCCCTCTTTCCCTCTGTCCCTCTCCCAGGCCAGGGTACCTCTCACCAGGGATGTCCCTGACCTGCTTCCGACTTTCTCTGTGTTCTCCAGATGCAGCCGTCCCCAGGAGAGGCAGCCCAGAGGCTACCAGCACTCCCAGGGAGCCTTTTGACATTAATCTGGTGAGATGGGCTTAAGGGCTGATGGGGAGGTGGTATGGTCCAGTGGGTCAGGCAGGTTGGGAGTTCCCCTGTGTCGGAAAGGAAACCAAGTCTTGCTGTCCCTGGGTATGTAGGCAGTAGAGTAGAGAGAGTGCCTGAGAGATGGATAGCAAGTGACTGGACTGGAGCTTTCAGTGGGAGGGAGGAAAGAAGGGGCTGGCTTGCTCTGGGTTCCTACATGCCACAGTAGCTCTGGATGGGACATGAGCTCTTGGTGGATTCAGCAGCAGTTAGGGATGGACAGGAGGTAAAGGAGGTGGTCACCGATAGGTGCCCCTGGTGACCTCACCCTTCCTTGTACCCCACCCCAGATATTTACATGGGGTCAACGTGTGGACCTTTCCCTCCTCTTCCCTCACACATGGTGAATGGAGAATGGCACCAGGAGTGAGACCTCCACCCGGAAGTCTGGGTTCTATCGGTGTGATTTCAGGGCCAGCATATATCCAAGAACCAGAGTTTCTCAGGGCTGGAAGGTGCCCACACCCACTCTAATCTTGGCGTTCCCTCTGCAGTGCCCCTGACCAATTGCAGTTCCACTTTCATCCATGTACCTCCAAGGACAGGAAACTCATTCATTCTTGAAGGCAGTCACTCCCATCTCTGTACCGCTCTGACTTAGTGTTTCCCTGGGTAGAAATGCCATGGCACACCTTTTACTTCCCCTCATGGGAGCTTGTATGCATGGCACTCTCCACCAGGGTCAGCTTCTTCAGTTCTTTCTGGAACCAGGCATCTGGTCTCCTTCCCATCCTGCTCATCCAGGTTTGCATGTGTCTGCCTGTCCAGGATCAGGGCCCAGAAATGATCAGACATCCATGGAAAGGATGTCTTCTGATAGGGGCGGTCAGGGTGGCAAGCCTTCCTAGCTTTGCTGTGGCATAGCCCATAGGAGTGGGAGATTGCTGAAGGCTGAGGAACCAGAAAGGCTTCCTGGAGGAGACAGGACTCTGAATCTGGGAGTTTTAGAGCTAGGAGAGAGCATGGGGTCTAATCTCCTTTACAGAGGATGAAGCTAAGGTCCAGAGAGAAGGTGTGGCTTCACCCGAGGCCACATAGTGAGCTAGGGACCAGACTAGAAGCCAGCTTCTGGGTGGGGTATTGCATCCCCACATACCTAGCTTCAAAAGTTACAAAGTGACACTTAAATTTTTGGATCAGTAATATAATCATATGACTAGAAATAAAAACATAGAGATAAATGCTCACTCCTACCTTTACCCCTCATCTGTCAGTTCTCATGCCCACACACCTATCTATTAACTTATTACATATCCTTCTAGAGTGTCTTTATGCAATTACAAGTAAATACAATTGTAGATAGTTGGTTTTTCTCATTTGTTTGCACTTAGGGTAGTAGCATGGTACCATGTATTCATAATATTGGCTTTTTCACCCAGTAAATATTCCTTCCTGGTGCATTTTTGCATCTGTGTAGTGGTCTGTTGAGTGATCATAGCACAATTTATTTAGCCAGTTCTCAGTCGATGCACATTTAGGTGGTTTTGTATTACATACAGTACCAGAATGAAAACTGTGCCCAAAGAAACCATACGAATGATAATGGAAAGTGCCCTGGGTGGCAGATCTCAGCTGTCTTCCGGGTGCCAATTGTTGGTTGATGAACAGCAAGAGAGCCCGTGCCGGCCACGTAAGGTTTAGGTCTTTTGCTGGGTCTTATCTTGAGATGACTTCTCACTACCCACTACTAGGTCGTTTGGAATTGGAATATCAGAAGAATGCTTTTTTGCAAAGCCTCTTGTGGTCTTTAAGTAATAGGCTGGGGGTGGGGGGTGGGCAGGCCATGGAGCTGGGGGAAAGGAAGTGGGTAACACTGAGTGCAAAGGACGGATGTGGCAGCTCAAGTGAGCAGGCATGCTCTGGCTGTCCCAGGAGAGCCAGGGACATCAGCCAGGAGGAAGTCAACTCCTGGGCCCATGTCCCTGCCTTAGAAGGCAGGAGCTGGGCTTCTGGGACCAACACTCATTCCTGTTGAAACCATCGTTTGACTTCCATTACAACCGTGTGCCCAGGTGGAGAGGACGAAACATACCCACGGGCTCCACCAGGACTCCTGTGGGCGTGGGGGTGGCCTGGAGACTTTCCCTCCTTTGCTCCTTGTAGAATAATGTTATAATACTTCAATGAAAAAAAAATGTAAGCTATAAAACAACTATAAATCAGTCATCATGATATTTTTCCCTTTACGGAGCCTCCATGTGCCCCCTGCCCCATTAACTTTGGGGGCGGGTGTCAGGAAGGGCAGAGAAGCGGAGAGGAGCCAAGCCCTGTCTCTGGTGAGCTCATCGCCTGCAGGGTACGGTCTTTCACACACCCGCAGCCACAGCCACGGAGCCAGACATGAAAGAGTAGAGCAGAAGCTTTTCAACTTAAAAAAAAATGTAATGGTCCTGGCTGGCATAGCTCAGTGGACTGAGTGTGGGCTCCGAACCAGGCATCGTAGGTTCGATTCCCAGTCAGGGCACATACCTGGGTTGCAGGCCACGGCCTCCAGCAACCGCACATTGATGTTTCTCTCTCTCTCTCTCTCTCTTTCTCCCTCCCTTCCCTCTCTAAAAATAAATAATTATAAAATCTTTTAAAAAATGTAATGGTGATAAAAATACACACAACATAAAATTTACCTATAAGTGGAATTGCTGGATTATATGGTGATTCTATTTTTAATTTGTTGAGGAACTGCCCTCCAATTTTCCACAGTGGCTGTACCGTTCTACATTCTCACCAACAGTATGCAAGGTTTCCAATTTTTTCCACATTCTCACCCGTACTTTTTTTAAATAGGTAGTTTAAACTTTTTTGACCACCACTCATTGTAAAAAAAAGTATTTACATCTAGCCCATGCCCTATAGACACACACATGCCTCTAGCTAAAATAGCAGTTTTGCAGAGCAAATTATACTCACCACATGGGATTGCACTAATGTTTTCTGTTCTCCACAACATAAAAACGCAGGTCACCACGCGCTTGCGTGCTCTCACGATCTGAAGGTCCGGGGTGTGCAGTGTGAAAACACCGGCGTAGAGCGCTCAGTGGGGACCGCACTGTCTGGGGTCAGAGAGTGTTTGTTCTCTCCCCTTCCCCCAGACAGGCTTCATTCTCTGATCCCAAGACAACGCTCCTCCCTTTTATAAAAATGTTGAGCAAAAGAAACTCAGGAATGCAGGAGGAAAGGAGGAAATCAGTCGGTTGTGGCAGACTGGAGGAGCGCACAGCCCACCTCGGATCACTGACCCCGGAAGGAGCCCTGCCTGGCTTGGGTGGGCACCCTGCACGCGGCCGCCGCGCTGGGCTTCCCTGCTTGCCCCGGCCCAGGCTTGGCCAGGTCGTCCCTGGGGTCCCCTCTGAGGGCAGCCTGGCCAGTCTTTCCCCACACAGGAGGGGCAGATCTCGTCCCAGTAAGGAAAAGTGGATCCCTGGCCTCGTCATCTCACGGCACAGCCGTACCCCTGGCGGTTCCCGTGCAGCTCTGCCTGATCAGGGGCCCCCGCCGGGCTGGAACGCCTGTTCTTCCCTTGCGGACAGATTGCAGGCTCCTGAGTAGCTGGTCTCCACTGAGGGGCCAAGGGGTCAGATTAGGAGTGGCAGTCACTGGGCCTCCCCTTTTGAAGGAGCACTTCCCATATTACTCATTTTCAGCAAGTGGTCCAGCAGGCTGTTGAGTTTCACACAACAGGGAGGGATATACGGGAGGCAGTGACAAGAAAAGCCAGCTGCAGAGACACAGGTGGGGACCTTCCACTTCAGAACACTGGCCTCAAACACTAGATGTGTGACCTCTGGATACCACTCTGCCTCTCGTGCTTCAGTCTCCTCCTCTGTAGATCGGTGATAATCAGGATGGTACTTTTCTTTTTCTTACTACAATTTCTTTTTATTGTGGTAAAGTTCATGTAAGAAAACTCACTATTTTAATGATTTTAAAATGTGAAAGTCAGTGACGTTTGGTACTCTCACAGTCTTATACAACCACCCTACCTGTCCAGTTCAGAGTATTCCCACTATCCCAAAAGGAAACCCTGCATCCATGAAGCATTCGCTCTCCTTTGTGCCACCCCCACCCCCTGGGAACCCCCAGACTGCTTTCTGTCTCTGCGTTTAGTTATTCTGAATTATTTCACAGAAATGGAAACATAAAATATGTATTTTTTGTGGCTGGCTTTTTCTATTGTTTTGCGCTTTTTTTAATCCTCACCCAAGGGTATGTTTATTGATTTTAGAGAGGAAGTGGGGGAGAGAGAGAGAAACACCAGTGTGAGAGAAGCATTGATCAGCCACCTCCCTGTACATGCTCCTGACTGGGAATCAGACCCACAACCCCTTGGTGTAAGGGATGACGCTCCAACCAACTGAGCCTCTTGGCCAGGGCACGGCCAGCTGGTTTCACTGAGCATAATGTGTTCAAGGTTCATTCCTGTGTGTGTACCAGAATGTCAGTCCTTTTTATGGCTGAACAATACTCCCCTGTGTGGGTGAGCACATTTTATTGCTAGACATTTTTTGGCTGTTGTGAATAGTGTTGCTGTGAAGATTCATGTGCACGTTTTGGTTTGAACATCTTGTTTTCTTTTCCTTTGGGCACATATTTAGGAGTAGACTTGTTGAATCACATGAAAATTCTCTAACTTTTTGAAGAACTTTTCTACTTCATTTTGGGATGGGTACATGCAGCGCTTGGCACTGCGCCTGGCACAGCAATAGTAAAAACACTGTCATCACCGTCAGGTGCTAAGTGCCAGGTGCTCTTCCAGCTTTACCCACGCTGCCCTGTGAGTCAGACAACATGGTTATTTCCACTTACAGAGAGGGACTGAGAGGCCCCAGGAGTTTTAAGTGATTTGTCTAAGGTGCGTAATGGCCATTGTGACCCAGGCAGAGTAAAGGCTGCAGTGAGGCCAGCTGCAGGTCAGTGGAAGGGTGCCCTTCTGGCTACAGCCTCACTGCTGTAGAGGAGCTGGTCTCGACAGCAGCGAGCACTGGTCCCTGGAGCTGTGCAGACTGGACGCCAAGCAAGCCTTGAGGAGTTGTTGGGCAGTGGTTCTAGGATGCCAGCACCTCGGGGTCATGAGGTGAAGCCATTAGGGTGTGGGGAAGATGCCTGGTCCCTAGGGACTCCAAGCTTTGGACCCAGCAGCTTGTACCTGTGACTGGGTGAGGCCCTGGGGATTGGGCTGACCCCAGGCCTGGGTTCCCAGCCCTTATCCTGCTGCCCAGTCATTTCTGATTCTCCTTTCCTGACTTTGCAGCCAGAGGGGCCACGGGTCGCTCAGTTGCAGGCCCTGGGGATGGTTGACGCTCAGCCTATGGCCGTGGTACAGTCGGTGCCTGGGGCACACCCCGTGCCAGTGTGCGCCTACTCTATCAAAGACCCCTCCTGCAGGCAGGTAAGTTCTCCCCAGTCTCTGCCTCCATCCTGAGATCCCAGATTCCACCAGGCAGTAAGAGGTGGAGCTGGGTGAGAATGCAGATCTAAATGGGCACCTGCTTTATGCCCTTCCTTGCCCTTGGCTGCCTTGTCAGGAAGTTCCCCTCTACTCTAAGCTAGGAGCCAGTGCAGGAGAGGCAGAGGCCTGCAGAGGCCAGGGGGTAGTAGGCAGGGCCAGTGTGCATGGCAGCCTGGGAGGGCCTTCTGTGTGGGGAGAGCAGCAAAGGGCAAGGAAGAGCATAAAGCATGGGGGAAAGCAGAGGGGATGGCCACAGGCCACTGCTATGCAGTTCTGGGTCTCTGCCCACCACCTCAGGGCCCATGGAGGCTCCTGACCTGGCACTGTGACTCCTCTATGCATAGGAGGTCTCCACCACAGCCACACAATGGAAGAGGAAGTCCTGCCAGACCGAGTGTCCCAGGAAGATCATCAAGATGGAGTCTGAGGAAGAGAAGGAGGCCAGGTTGGCCCGGAGCTCCCCTGAACAGCCCAGGCCCAGCACCTCCAAGGCAGTCTCACCACCTGCTCAGGAGGGAGGCCCCGAGAGCCACACCATGGGAGATGAGGAATTGCTGCTCAACAGCAACCACCGGACTGGTGACTCTGAAGAGGCAGGTAGGGAGGTTTGGGACCACAGAGGCTGAGGCCTACAGGCTGTCCTCCAGGGGTTGGGTGGGGCCCCTTCTTCTGCGTTCTGACCCCACCCAGGGAGCTCAAAGCCAACAGCATTCCCTGTGTCCTGCCCTCAGCTGCCACCAGATGGGGCAAGGAGAGCCCACAGTTTGCCTGGGTGGTGAAAGGGGATGCTTTTGCTAAAGTTCCAGTGTGGGGAGCTGGAGGGGCTGAAGCCCACACTTCCTTAGCTCCTTCCCCCAGCATTCTCTTACAGAACACAGCACCATGCCTCTGCACAGTGTGGGTCTCCCCAGGAAATGTTTGTTTGGTGTGTGCCTATCAGCCTCCCAGAGAGGACTCGAGTAAAATCCACACCCATCAGTTCTCAAATTTTTCTTCAAAGACTTCATTTGTCCTAGACATCTTTTATGGACACTGCCAGATAGGGAGTCCTTGGGCATGACTTGAGATCAACCCATAGAATTCTGGAATGTTCATGACAGTCCAGGTTTATTCTCATTCTAGGCTCCAGCCTGAGCCCTGACCCTGCTCACACACCAACCCTAACTGATATTTCTCACTCACAAATGCTATTGGTAAATCAAAAGGTTCTAACTAGATAGTAGGGTTTCTTTAACTTGCACATCTTAGCTCACAGGGTTGAGAACTGGAATACACCAGTGTGCTGCTTTAGCATCGCACAAGGTTCCAAACCAGCTGGTGCTTGGCAGGCAGCACTACCAGGTGCGGATCCTGCCCTCGGGCTCAGCAGCTGGATTAAGTATTCACAGGAGGCACAGCAGGCAGTCATGGAAAGCCAATGTGCGTAGACAGTTCATGTAGGCACACGTCAGTGTTGACATCCTCTCTTACAAGCCACATGTCACCCCCCGCCCCCAGGCCACTGGAATGCAAGGGTTTCTATGGGAGCGCTGGTTGGGGGGAGGAGTGGGCATTCCCAGCAGGGCCTGATGCTGCCTCCCCTACCTCGTTTCAGAGGAGCGCATTGTGGTGATCAGCTCAGATGACTCAGATGTCGAAAACTCGGTGAGTGGCCCAGAAGTTTGGCCCGGGACTCATGCCTCCCCCCACTCCAGGTCCCAGGGGACACAGTCACAGCAGGTGACTTTCAGACCTGCCTTGCACCTAGGGCATTTTCTAGCGAGGCAGTAAGTCCTGAGCTGTCCTGAAGACAGTCTCCAAATGCCGGCTGTGGGCTGCAACTGCTTCAGCCCTCCCTCCAGGTGAGGGGCCTTCAGCAACTGAATATTCTCTTTTGAAATGCTGGTAGAGTGCTTCCTTCCGGAGCTCTATCTATTTTCTGGACTAGCCATTGCCTTTGTGGGGAGTTTCCTTAAGCATTTCTGTCCTCTTAAGTCCTCAGAAAGGGAAGTAGACACCAGTGAGGGCCAGTGCAGGGCGTGAGGGCACGGGCAGCACCACACAGGGCCCACACAAGCGAGGTTTACTCTTGGTAAGAAAGAACTTCTGTAACAGAACAGTGGCTTGTGGGTTATGACCCTTCTGTCCCTGAGGTTTGTTAATGGTGGCTAGGCAGTCACCTCTCCAGAGGCAAAGGGGATCTGAACAGAGTGGAGGTTGGACTGGGTGGCCCCTGAGTTGCTTCCAGCCCTCAGTCTGAGGTTCTGTATTGGAAAGTGCATGGAGCCTACGGAGACCACAGCGCCATACTCCCTGCCAGCCCAGCCCCTGCTGAGAGCACCAGGAGTATCCCACACCCGCCGGGCCTTCCGTCTATCCCGAAGCATACGCTGCCGCCTGACTTGGACTCCCTATAATCCCGCCAAGCAAGCTGCCGTTCTCCATGCCAAGTCTCCCAGCCCGCCAGCCGGACACCAGGAGCATGCTGCCATCCACCGTGGGATCAGCTACCCGTCTCGGAGAACACAAAGAGCCACTCGCCTTCACCACATCTTCCGCTTGCCACGCAAAGTGTATTGTGCTCCCACATGGACTTGTCCTTCTCCCATGGTCCAAGCCGCCACCCTTGCCATCAAAGAGCCTCCCAACCATCTTGCCAATCCCCAGGAGTGTCTCGCTTGCTTCCAAAGGGCCATCAGCCAACCCCGACCGGCGAGAAGGGCAGGGAGGTCTCTAGGTCACTTCCTCCGGGGGTCCCTCCGTGTAGCTCAGTGGCTCAACAAATTTGCTTTTCCTCTCTCCTCTGTGGCTCCCCAGCTTGATACCTCTCTCAGGCAGGGAAGGGCAGAAGACCAGTCACCCCAGACTCTTAGGGCAGGAGTCTCCCCCCAGGATTCTGACAGGACCCCTGTGGAAAGTCCCCAAATCCAGGTCACACTGGAAGCTCCTCAAAATGCATCCCCACCTCTTCCCGCCCCAGAAGGGCCCTCCACCAGCCTGGGCCTCACTCAGACCAGCCTCTGAGAGCCCCGAGTGCCTCCCTGTGCAGGTGTTGGCCAGCTTGTAACCTTGTGGCCAACCCTCATGTCCTGCTTCCACCACCTCCTCCCTCCTGCTGCCCAGCCCAGCCCAGCCCACACACCTGAAGGCCCTACACACAGTAGGCATTCATATATCTTGGTCAAGGAGTAAACCAAGGAGGGAATGACTGCATTGACTCTGGGCAGGGAGACTCCTGTCCTCTTCAGCCAAGAGGACATGGCAGGTTCAGGCCACCACTTCTCCCATACCTGGGCCTCTGCTCAAGGAAAGGAAGCTTCTCCTGCCCTTTGTACCTCCCGCAGCCCCACCCTTTTACCCCATGCTTTTCTACTGGGCCTCTGCCAGGAGCTAAGCCCATGAGGGCAGGGACTATGTCCGTCCCAGGACCTGGTGTGAATGGCTGTTCAATAAATGTTTGTTGAAAGACCGCACTTGTAAACCCTTCCTCCATGACCAACAATCAGGCAGGAGTTAGTCATGGACTAACTCTTAGCTCTTTCCTGCAGGTGGCTTTTATCACCTCCCTACACTGACATTTGGTTCTCCTGTGGGGTTACTATGTCCTGTTCCTCCCACAATCTGTGAGTGTCAGCGGCAGGAGGTAGGGTCAAAACCCTCTGTGCCTACCAGATGGGCTGTTTCAGTCCCGCCATCTGGGAAGACCTCCTGTGCCTTTGAGGTGAGCTCCACTTTCCCAGCTCATGTCAGACGTCCTCCCCCTTGCCCCACCTGGGGAAGGCTCTGGCACCTGCCTCCTGAGGTTCCACTCCCTTCTCCCTGGGACAATAAAGCATCCACCACCCTGTCCTCTCTTATCCTTGACCTCTCAAGGGTCTTCACCACAAGGTCATCCGAAGGCCCTCACCCCACTACAACTATCCATCTCTAAACCGGCCCACTCAAGACTGACCAGGACCTCTAGTCTCTCCCAGCTCCTCCTGCCTTTACCTCCAGCTGGCAAGGTCTGCCCACCATTTCAGCCAATCTTTCATCAGGATTTCAGTGCCCTGCCTCCTCCTGACCTGTTAAAAGCCTGCCCTCCAAAAAAAAGCCCTGGAGGGATTGAGTGGCTTGCCTCTGCACTGCCACCTGGAGCCAATTCTGCTGCAGAAAATCAATGGGAGGAAAACCACAAAGGATAGTCTAAGGCACACTCCCAGCCTCTACCCCAGCTCACTGCACCTCCACAGCCTGAGCGCTGGGTGCTCATTCCCACCCACACTCGTGGCAGTGATCGAACCCTCTGTCCTAGGTAGACAGTGGGAACCCTCAGATGACAAATGAGCCATCGACATCTTGATATCCAATCACGTTGTCCGGACCCCCTCACATTCTCCCCTGCCCTGTTAGGGTGGAGGGACAGCCACCTCCTGCTGGGACTCCTCCTCTGTCCTGGCCCCAGCACCTGCCTGCTTGGGAGCTTGCCCCATCTCTCCGTCCTCATCTGCGTCTCCAAATACCTCCACTTCCATATGAGCCACATCTAAGCATGCTGAAGGAAGTCTTCCCGTCTCAGAGCCTTCTTTTCCTCTCCTCCCTGTGTGTTTGTCCCAGCCTTGGCTGCTCCTCGCTCCCCCCACTTCCCTGCCCTCCCGCCCCCACTGCGCCAGTGAGCCCTCCCTGCCTCCAAGTCCGATGGTCACCTTCAGTCGTTACTCTTGACCAGGACCGGACCCTCTGAGAGGCTGCTTCCCCTTGGTTCGGGAGGGCTCCCTCCTGCAGCCAGCTGCTGCTCCTCCCCTTCAGCGCCTCTATCCCTTAAATGTTTCAGTGTTGGTCCTGGGCCCTCTTCTCTTTTGGTCTGTGTACTCTCCCATGATCTCAGCCAGGCCTGTGTCTTCACTCACAGTCCAGCGGCCTTCCCACAGCTGCATTCCGATGCCCCGTAGAGACCTCAGACTCAGCTCTGGCTCTGTTTGGTGAATTGCATCATCTGCACGGTTATACAAGCTGACACCTCAGAGCCGCCCATGACACATCCCCCTTTCTATCCAGGTTCTGAATTCCTCTGAAATCTGGGCACTTGTTTCTCTCTCATAACCTTGATAAAATGAAAATTGAGCCCGGTGGAGGTGGAGGCCTGGGAAGGAAAATGACTGGATACCACTGGTCTCACCAGGCTTCCTGAAAGCCGAGCAGAGGAACTGACAGCCATGGTTGGGGGTTGGTGAGAGTGCCAGTCCAATGCTCAGCTGTCAGCAAAGAGCTAGGTGGTGCCTGGGGTTAACCAAGGAAGGAGGGAGAAGCACATTGAAGGTCACGAAGAATTAAACATTTAGAAACCACTGCTCATGTTTGAGACCAGGTCTGCGGGTGTGGAGAGAGACAGAGGACAACTGCTTTTGCATAGGTGTTCTTCAGACCCACTGTTTTTAAGTTAACGATTACAAGACTCTCAAACTTTCTGAAAAAAAAATTTAAAAGTAAGCAAGTCCCCCTGGTGCTCTTGGAGTACTCAAAGCAGCTTGGAGGGAGGGGGCAGGGCGACACTCCCTGGTGCTCCAGCCTCCTGCACTGCCATGTCCTCCCCCTCTGTGGCCTTTCTCTGACCTCCCGGTGACAGTTGTAGGATACCAGCCTGCTAACGCGCTGTGTTTTCCAAGTGCACCAGAGCATGCAGCACCCCCGCCTCCTGTTGGGGCTGCAGGTGTGCCAGTTGCTGAAATGTAGACAGTCTGAGGTCTCTGGTGCAGACCTGCTGGACCAGGAAGAGACTGTGTGAGCAAGAGGGGCACTCCAAAGGAGACCTCCAGCCCCAGCTGGATGAGGCAGTAGCTGAGTGGAGAGGTGAGACCCAGGCCTGGCAGTGGACACCTGCGGTCAGCAGTGCCTCTGCTATGGGCCATGTGTTAGGACCCAAGGCAGAAAAAAATAGGTGTTCTCACCACCCTTTCAGCAGATGATTGGCCTTAGGGCCTGGCAGCAGGAAGACCAAGTGGAAGCAGAGGGGGCCTAGCAAGGGGGTGTGACACAGTGGAGGTGGGGATAAGTGGAAGGGAGGCCTGTGGGGAGCAGCTGATCCAGGGGAGGGACAGTGATGCTGGTGAGCGTGTCAGACAAAAAGACGCCTTGCCGGGAAGATAGGAGCTGGGTCTCTCGAGGGTGGCAGCAGCTTGCCAGAGGGGCAGTGGGGCCACAGGTGCACAGATACAGGTGAGGCCTGGTCACAGGTACAGGTGCGATATCTCTGGGGCTTTCTGGACTTAGCAAGCACTGGGGTTTTGTATCTGCCCCAATGATCCCAGCTGTTGCTGAAGCTTGAACGCTGAGAAAGTCCCTCAGGAGTTGGGGACTCTTGGTAAGCAATAATGTCAGACACTAGGTAGATATCTTCTGGTGACCAGATGCTGAATATCAAAGGTTTGGGGCTCCTCTCTGACCAGCTGATGACCGAACCTGGACTAACTCAATATTAGGACAGTCTGTCTCAACCCTGCCTGGCATTGGTCATTTGGGGTTTTACCGACGACAGATTCCTAGGTCCCATCCACAAAGACCCTAACTGGATTGGTCTGGGGTGGGGGCTGGGCATCACGACTTCTTCAGGCTACTCATGCCGAGCCAGAGGAGAGAACCCTGGGAGAACTGGGGGATTCGGTGGCACGTGCGTGTCAGAGGTGTGGTGCTCAGACATGTGCATTAGCCTTGGGTGGAGGCGACACGTACCTCCTGGGAGATCACCCAGAGGGGAAGGAGGGAGCTGGGTCTTCCCAGATACGCCACCTGGACCTTTGGCATAGCAGGTAGGCCTGCGGGGCTGAGCTGGGGTGCGGCTGACCTGCTCAGCTGGCCTGTGGTGAAAATAAGTGAAGCGGCTCGTGAGCCAGCCTGCATGTGTGTCCTGAAGAAGATCCTGGATGCCCTCATGGCTCAGTTTGAGAAACACAGTCCATTCATTAGCCAAGTATAATTTTAAAAAATACATTCCAGTAATTACTTACATCTTTCAAAGGGATCCAACTCATAACTCGGCAGCACTTCTTAACTTCCTCTTTTGCTTTCAGCTCTCCTCGGTCCTCAGAATGTCTCCCCAGTGCTCACTGTCCAGTCCTCACACAGGGACTCTCATCTGTCCCCACTTCACGCCTGTCCCACCCCTTTCCCAGCCAAGCGAGCCTCAGGTTTTTCCAAGTAAAGGCCTTTTCCTGGCTTCTTGGGTTGTGGTTTCTTGCACTGTGCCTCTCTCTGCTCCCCTGCCCGCTCGGTTATCCCGATGGCGGAATAAGTTGAGGTGTGGAGGGGTGGGGTGGAACAGGAGGGTTTTCCTTAGTGAGCAGGGGTGGAGAGGTGTTTTGCTCCAGACCCTCCATGTGCTGATTGCCCTTCTGTTAACCTTTTCTTTTTTTTTATAAATGAAATCTTTAGAAAAGTTTTTTTTTAATGTACTAGTGCTTTTCAGGGTGAGGGAATTGAGTTACAGGTGGCTGGATTTCAGTGGAAAATGTTCCTGTGAGACCAGCCCCACAGTGAAGCCACACTTTGTGGAAGTCCCCAGGGGTAAGAGGAATCTGGGAAGATGCGGAACCAGGGCTGGGAGACGTGGCTCCCCTCCACTGGAAAGCTCAGCGGGAAGGAAGTTGTGCCCTTTCATTAAGGGAGCCTCCGCAGTCTTCAGTGAGTATGGAACAGAGGACGTGTCCGTGACTGTGAAAGAAAATGACCTCAGGACAATGGGGAGCTCTAATAACGAAGCTCTGGTGGCCATCCTAACTGACCCCAGCATGAAGATGGGGGGCTGGCCCGAGGATGCAGTCGTTCTGCTCTCCGGGGAGGTGACATGGAAAAGAATGTCCTAGAAGAAGATTCTGGCTCAAGGCCCGAAGAGACGCAGAAGGAAGGAGACGGGTGGAAGCCCTCGGGGCTGTGCACTTAGGCTTGGAGCAGAAGGAAGACGGGAGACTGGAAAGCCCAGTGCGCCGTGTCAGTGGGTGGCAGAGACGATTCAGCCACAGGCATGACTCTTTAGCCATTGGTGAGAGAGGGCGGAGGCCCAGGTGAGCACGTAGCAAGGGGAGCCAGCTCTCCACCAGACCGAGTGTGAGAGCGCCTCTGCCTTGTGAGTGGAACCAGCCCTGGAAGGCTGCAGGGAGAGGCACTGGGTTCCCCCACCGGGGAAGACGGAGTCTCTGGGGCACCAGCTGTCAACTTCAAGGAAGATGGTCTAAAAGACTCCTTTCAAGGGAGGCAAGGAAGCCAGGGCAGCAAGACAGAGTCAGAGCCCATTACGCAAACAGCCTTGGATGCATGGCCAATTCAAGGATACTGATATGCAAGGCATTTGAGAAGGTCTCTTATTGGGGCCTTCTGTCTAAAGTCCTGGAGCCCACAGGCCTCTCTGAGTAAAACCAGCTCTAGATGGATTTCTAGCAAATGTTTCTATCAATGACTGGGAGGAACTTGGTGAGCCTGATGTAGGGCTTTGAAATGCAAACAAGGTAAAATTCCGCTACTCCTAGGAAAATGCAGCACATTTTATCTGTGGTTAGTAATGACTTAACTGTGGGCTGACGTTCTGTTCATTAAATGTTTCACCTGGAGAATAGAAGGGCCTAGGAAAACATGCTAGTTATCTCCCAGTCCAGGGACATTAGTCAGAAGCCTTGATGGCCCCAAGTGAGACCAACTCCATCAACCCGCCAGATGCAGTCCATAGGAGGGAAGACAGGACTGCTCTGGACTGTGTCCCAGTGGTGTCCCCAGCCAGCCCTGGACTCTGGCCACGTGCCTCCCTCCTGGTCTCTGGCTAATACTCACAGGTGGCATAAACAGGAGGTTCTGAGCAGGCCACCAAAGATGACATCTGGGTTTGGCAGCCGTGCAGATAAGAGCAGCTGACTATATTATGAGAGGCTGCATCTGCCTCTGTAGCTCCAGCCCCTTGGGAGCTAGGGCCCTCCCCCCCAACAGCAGAGGCCTTTCAAACTGCTCTTGCCGTGGTGCTCAGCCTGGAGGAGCCTCAGGCTTCGCTGAGCAGCCGGCTCCTGGTTGCTGCAAGACAGCCTCCACGCTCTAAGCTTTACCCCTCCACTGCTCCTGGTGCCAGGCTCTGTGTGTCCACCTCAGTGTGGGTCCTAGAGGCTGTGCAGTCCTCCCCTCCCCTTTGTGTAGGATACTGGGACCTTGGCTGGCCTTGGGGACAACAAAAGCCAGGCTCCTGGTCCCTTCCAGACAAACATGGGGTTCTAGGTGAGACTCTTTCCTCCTGTCCCAGTTCATGTTTCTTCTGAGTGTGCTCAGATGTGAAGTAAGTGAGGAGCAGGCATTCCAGCCCTCCCCTCCATAGCACTGCCCCTCCCCCAAGCCTCCACAACCAGCGCTACTCACCCCTGTGCACACTTGCTCATAAGTTTGCGCTTGCAGGTGGCACACTTGTGGCAACACAGGTTCACAAATTCACACCTCCTTTTGCATACCCAGATGCACACACACACACTTGCCCACGTGATCTCATCCCCTCACCCCTCTTCACTAATGCACGTGCACTGTCTGGAACACAGCCTGCACAAGTGCACATGTACATCCATGTCCTGCATATGCACACACTCTCGTGCATGTGCACTGGCCTGTACTTGCGCCTTTCTTCTCTAAGAGCATGCCCTTGGGCCTGTGCCTGCAGATACCCGTGCCATACCAGCTTGCTCATGTTCCCACACGTGTGACTGCGTGTTGGCACATGCTTGACCTCCGGCCGCCTGACCAGTTGGTTTTCTGTGTTGCAGTCCTTCCGGGAGCCAGATGACAGCAGCAGCGAGTCCAGTGACCTGCAGCTGGAGGGCCCCAGCTCCCTCAGGGCCCTGGATGACAGCTTCACAGACCTCTGGTCAGAAGACAGACCCCTGGTTTTCTTTGACCTCAAGATTGACAGCGAAAGTGGGTTCTCTGATGACCATCCCTACCCCTTTCTAGCTTGGTCTCTAAGTCCCCAAGATAAGGGCAGGCAGAGCTATCTGCATTGCCCAGGAAAGCCCTGACCTCTGGCCAGTGACCACACCTGGGGGGGTGGGGGAGGAGAGGAAGAGAGACAGACAGACAGAGAACTGCATCTCCCCTGGGACTCCCAGGTGTACCACTTGGTTGTCTGAATAAGGACAGCTGCCTTGACCAGCACCTGAAAACATGAGTCCAGAGCCCTGAGGAGTTCACCTCTGACGGGCACTTCTCTTACATGGACAGCCTTGGGAAGATGCTTCTAAACAGAAACCCAGAGCATGCAGGAAGTCAGTGCTTTGAGAACAGCAACTCAAGCCAGGCATTGGGCTGCAACTGCACGCTTCTGAGTACAAGGCCCAATCCACAAGAGGCTGTACAGGGAGATCAACAGAGTCATAGGCCCAGAGAGATAAGGCCCCTACTTCCAGAAGCCCCACGACTCCCAGGCCCTGCCTTGTGGCACAGACTCGGCTTGGGGCTAGCCTAGCCAGCCAGAAGCAGCAGGTGTTCCTGCAGGACAGGGAAGTCACTTGCAGACCTCACATAAGGCTCTGGGCCACGCTCTGAGTACAGTAGATTGATTGGGCAGGTGTGCTGTCTGTCCCAGCCTCCAACTGGCTGGGAACCTTAGCTATAGCTAAGTGATTGATGGTACTGGAAGCCAAGAGCAGGAAGCAGAAGGCCAGATAGAAACTGTGAGGGGTCTCAAGCGTAGGTGGGTGAGGCTGACAGAAGAGCTATAGGAGGGACCTGATTCTAAAGGGTTTGGTGAGCCCAGAAGCAGGTGGCCGGGAAGGGGGACTCCCAGCCAGTGAGCAGGGGGTGTTTGAGGGCAGCAGGCCTACTCCCCTGTCCCCAGCAGAGCCAAGGGCAGAGTTGCAAATGTTTTGAGGCCAATGTTTGGTTCCTGGCAGCAGGCCCCAAGGTGGAGTCTCTGGCTAGTGGGTTGGCAGCCCTGGAGGTCCCCCAGTCCTCCCCAATGCCTCCCATGGCCCTGGGGCCTTACCCTACCCTTCTCCCCTGCCTAGCCCAGGAGATTAGGCAGCTGGCAGCTGTGAACCAGGAGAGCAAGTTCCGGGTGCTCATCCAGCCTGAGGCCTTCAGCATCTACTCCAAGGCTGTCTCCCTGGAGGTGGGGCTACAGCACTTCCTCCGCTTCCTGAGCTCCATGCACCGCCCCATCCTGGCCTGCTATAAGCTGTGGGGGCCCAGCCTCCCCAACTTCTTCCGGGCCCTGGAGGACATGAAAAAGCTGTGGGAGTTCCGGGAGACCATCTCCGGCTTCCTGGCCACCCTGCCCCTCATCCAGGAGCGTGTGCCCCAGGCCAGCAGCTTCAAACTCAAGAGTCTAGCCAAAACCTACCTGGCAAGAAACATGAGCGAGCACAGTGCTCTGGCCGCCGTGCTGGCCATGCGCGACCTGTGCCGCCTCCTCGAGGTCTCCCCGGGCCCCCAGCTAGCCCAGCATGTCTACTTCTTCAGCAGCCTGCAGTGCTTTGGGTCCCTGCAGCCTCTGGTGCAGGCAGCTGTCCTATCCCGGGCCGAGGCCCGCCTCCTGGCCCTCCACAACGTGAGCTTCATGGAGCTGATGACCACACACCGCCAAGATCCACAGGGGGGCTTGAAGAAGTACAGCCGGTACCTGAAGGCCACCTCATCGCCCCATGCCCAGCCTGCTCTCAACCTGCAAGCTCTGAGCACCTACTTCAAAGGCCTGTTGGAGGAGCCAGCCTTGGCCCAGGCAGAGGGCATCTCGAGCCCTCTGGCTAGCCACAGCTTGGCCAAAGGGGCCCCCCAGGAGAACTGAAAGGAGAGGATGACTGATTTGGCATCTCTGGAAGACACAGAGGGATGGTGTCCCTCAGCCAGGCCTGCCCATCACAACATTCCGAGATCCTGGTCCCTAATACTCAGCTGGCATTTGGTCTAGAATAGTTCTCCTTCTCTGGGACCAAATTCTCCTTCTCTAAGGCCCCACAGCTACCCAAAGTGCCTTTTGAACCAAACTGCCCCTCATGATTTGGGGTTCTCCCAGCCTCTGCCTACCTGGAGGCTGGCTCTCTGTTCATTTCCCTCTGGACCCTTTTCATCCCTGCAGGGCGTCATATCTGCAGGGACAGAACCTGCTGCCCAGGCCGGTCCCCACTGCCCTCCACACTTGCTTTCTTCCTCCTGGCCACACACACACCTCCCTTTAGTCAAGGCTTTGCACCTTGGTCCTCAGGCCACTGACTCCTCTCCGCATGGCCCGTTGCTGTGCCTGCACTGCCCACCTCTGCCCTGTCAAGGAATGTCCTCTTGCCCAGTGCTGCTCAGTGCAGTGCAGGGACTTGTACCTTGGTTTTCCCGACAGCCTCTACCCAAGACCTGCAGTGTCTGACTCGTTGGGGTGGGCCCCAGCAGGCTATTTAGTTTAACAGGTGGTCCGGGTGATGCTGGTGCCCGCTGAGTTCCAGAACCACTGCTGTGTAGATCGCTGCTCGAAAGAGAAGCCGTGTGGAGCAGCAGAGCAAACCCTGGCCTCACCCCGACTCTGTATATCAGATGTGACCTGAGCCCCCTTGACCCCACCTATAAAATGGCTGGTTGGCCAGGACAGTCTCAGAGTCCCATCCAACTGTGCCATTCCAGGGTTTTAAGAATAGACAACAGGCCCTGGTTGGTGTGGCTCAGTGGACTGAGTGCTGGCCTGTGAACCAAAGGGCCACCGGTTCGATTCCCACTCGGGGCACATGCCTGGGTTGCCGGCCAGGTCACCAGTGTGGGGAGGTGGGACGAGAGGCAACCACACATTGATGTTTCTCTCCCTTTCTTTCTCTCTCCCTTACCCTCTCTCTAAAAAATAAGTAAAATCTTAAAAAAAGAAAAAAAAACAGACAACAGGCTGATGAGGGAGTGGACAAGATGGTTTCGTTCTTGAACCCTAGCCTGGCCACCAGACCTACGCTCAGGCTCCCAACCTGTGGTCACACCAGGGGCAGCAGCAGAACACTGGCAGGCCAGAACTGTCCCTTCTGACTAGCAGAATCACTGTCACCTCCTTCCTCCCATCCCTGTTCCTTGGTCATTGCTACTGGGATGCAGCCCAGACCCCCAGCCTCCATGGGCTCACCTGTCCCAGGAGTGAAGTCTGTGGGCCCCCCCAGCCCCCATTCGGTGGGCTCCCTGAAAGCCCTCTAAGGGATTACATAGGATCTTGCTGCTATGGTGGGAGCACTTGCTCTAACAGTGAACTCGAGTGCATTTAAAACAGGGTTCCAACTTAAAGCAGGTGCCGCCTCTGAAGCCTGATGGGAATAGGCTGGTGGGGAGAATGGCTGCGGGGGCCCCGGCTGGGCTGTGGCAGCCATCGTCTTAGCAGCTGCAAGGCAGCCTGGCCCGGACTGAGCAGCGCCTAGTGACTCCAGCTCAAGCCCAGTCCCCCAGTGCCTGTCACCTTCTGGTCAGTTCATCAAAGCTTTTGTAACAAAGGCTGTTCTGCCCTCTCTCCACTTTCACAGCCTTTAATAAAGTCATGAATCTTCAAAACCTGATGTCACCTGCCCAGAAGCCACTGAGCAGCAGCCTGTGAAGGGGGTGCTTCCAGGCCAAGGGGAGCTACTCTTCCTGGGTACCTTCCAGGACTTAGCTGAGCAGAAAGCCCCTCATTGCTCAGTGCTGAGGGCCTCCCGGATAAAACCCCCTCCCACCCCATTCCAAGTGGGGAAATGAGGGTGGGCCTGCCCAGGATTACCTCTGAAGGGAAGAACCATGTGGAGGGAATGAAGCACCAGCTTCAAGGATTACCCCCAGAGGGAGCCAGGAGCCAGACACCAAGGTCTGCAGAACTTCACTTCCGTCCTCTGCTGGGTCGTCTTATGCCCTGTCTGTGTCCCAAAGCCACAAGTGGTGAAACCCTTAACCAGGCAGGTAGGGGGGGCCTGGGATATTAGCAATGTGTGACTAATGTGTTGCCGTCTTGGATGTCACCGTTGAAATGCACACTAGTACCTGCAGGGGCACAGACTAGGCGGCAGCTCTCCCCTGGCCTGGGTGAGCAGCCAGTTAGCGGGATTTGGTCACTGCTACCACCCGTAACCCCTTCGCCCTGTCCCAGGTGCCCAAATTCCAGTCCTGGAGGTTTTAATCTCTAAGAGCAAGTCCAAATATGTTATCTGTGCTTCGTCTTTGAATTCTGTCAGGGTTGTCCACGTCATCTAACCGTGAGTGTTTGGCCTGCGGCTGGTCTGGTACACCAGGCTCAGCCTCTGACTCTGTAAGCGGGATGAGGGCATTTTTACCTCATAGGATGTTGCATGAACCAGTGAGAAAAAATGTCTGGGAAAATACTAGGTTTGTTCAGAAGTCCATATCGTTTTTTCCATAATATAAAAGACACATTTTTCATTCTCACCAATAACTTTATTGATTTGGATATTTTAGTATGTTGGCTCTCTCCTACATGGTATAACATTGATTTTTGTCAGTTAATGTCTCAGTTTGATTGCTATCAACTTCCATTTGTCTACCCAAACATGGAGCATCATCCAGCAAGAAATCTCCAGGACAAAACTTTGCAAACCACACTGATTGACACATTCAATCAGACACAGCACCTTCTCCATGCACTGCACAGATCTTCCTCTGTGTTTCAGTTGTGTTTTTACCTTCTGTGAAATAATAAAGCATAATATGCCAAATATGTTGTGTATTTTCTTCAATCTTTAATATTAAAACAGCTACACAAACTTCACCAATTTTGATTTTTTTAAAAAATGCAGGCTGATATGACAGCTGTCACAGTACACTCTAACAATTGTTTCAAATGAAGTTAAAGACAACTAAGTGCTACTAGAGCCATCTTAGAGAAAAAAACAAATGAACATTTTAGCCAACCCAATAGCTCTTTAATATGTGAAGAATCACACAAATGTAAGATCTTATTTTACAGACAACCAAGATGACAGTGTTATTGCTTTATAAGTTACAGAAAAATAAATAGATACTAAATCTTAGCAAAAAGTACATGGGCTTGTCTTCAGGGGGGTGAAGAACAAGATCTGGCACAAAGCAGATAACTGTGGGAGTCCCGGGTCTGAGGGAGCTGGGAAGGAGAGCGGGGGCATCAGCCTCGAGTGGTTAAACAGCAGCTGGCTCTGTGTCCCCCATACACCCAGAAAGGGGACATCAGCCACGCAGGCCTCGCCAGAAAGCAGACCTCCTGTGACAGCCCTGCCCAGCCCCACCCAGCCCTGCTCCAGTGCCTCCTCCTGAGGCTCCAGGACTCAGTCACACCCCAGGAATGTCACTTAAAAAGTTGCTTTAGCCTCAAGGGAGCCAACCTTGCTCTCCTACCTGTGTAACACCTAGCTGCTACCTGGTGCCTAGCCCTGTGGTGCTCCCTCCTTGCGCCCTCCCCTCATCCAGCCCTGGCCTGCCTCACTCGCACTCTTATTTCTACCCTAGACTCACTCTGACTCCTAGTCCCAACTCTGACAATACTCTGTGTCTCAGAATGTACCCTGCACCCTAAATCTCCCAGCAGGCACGGCCCCTCCCCTGCTCCTGTCTCCTTCTCTGACTTCAGACTTGTCCCCACCCCACACCCCAGGCACCCAGCCCTTATGCCTAGAGCAAGGGGATCCTTTCTCACTTTTGTTCACTCACAATTAAGGGAACCCCACAGCCAATGACAACAAAGTTCAAGTCAGAGAGTACCCTGTGGACCCTGCCCAGAGGGAAGCGGAGATGAACTAGAGCTGCTCCCAGACTCTTCCAGCAGAGGGCGCAGCAGCCCCACCAGGCCTGGCTGTGGAGGTGCTCGCTGTTCCACGTGGGCTTTGGAGTCCAGGTCTGCTTCCTGCGGTGTGAGAGATAACGTTAGGTAGTTAGGTAGATATTGCATGGAGAAACATTTTTTTAAATGTTAATTGTTTCTGGGATATGCTTGCTCAGAACGACTCTACAGTGGGATTCTTTAAAGGTCTAATTTAAAGACAACTATTAAGTAGCTATATGCTCAGAAGGAGCACGGGTACAGAAAAGCTTGTGACTGTGATAGTGAGTGACATAATTTTGGGAAACTCTCAGTTACTGTCAGAATTAAGAAGAGGATTATGGATGAGGGATAGAGCAAGGGCGAGGGCCCTGGTTAGAACTGGGATGGGGCGAGGTTAGGAGTTGGGGCAAGGCCTGAAGTTAGGGTTTGGGGTTTTATCAAATTTAGGGTCATATTTGATGATTAAGGTTAGGAGTGGAGTTAGGAATTTAGTGAGGAATAGAGTTAGAGTCACTTTTTCGGCCACAGGTATTTGTCATGTTAGCAACTAAAAAGTCCATGAAACTGCAGACAGATGAGCAGGTGTTTCTGAGGAAGACCCCCCAAAATGGCACCCCAAGGGCGGTGCCCCCGCCCCGCATCCACCTCTGGAGACGCCCAGCAGAGGTTCTGCAGGAGCTCACTGAGGGGGAGGGGCAAAACCGAGCATGACAGCCGCTAGCAGGGGCGTTCCACCTTTCGGATCTCTGGGCCAAACTGGAAGAAGAAGAGTTTTGGGGGGCTACACATTATATACACAAACACTAACAAAAACTGAAGAGCAAAAAAAAGGTTTTAGGTAAATTTATGATTTTGTGTTGGGCCGCACTCATAGCCATTCCCGCCGCATGCGGCCTGCGGCCACAGGTTGGACACTGCTGCTGGGGCAAGCAAGTGACTAATGCTCCCAGCTAACTTGACTAAAAGATAATGGTGAACTAGACACTAGGTGTTTCCTCATTTAGCACAGGTAACCTCGTTTAGTGTCCCCAAAGCCCTGTGTGGTTACATCCTCCTCCCCACGTTACAGATGAGTCCGCGGTGGGACGGGTCTCCCGGGGAGCCACCTGGGGCCCGCACTGCCAGGCGCATTACTGTGTGCTGGGGGAGCCAGTTTCCTGCTCTCTCGCTCCCATGCCCGCCTGGTCTGCTGGTCGCGTAAGATGCAAAATTCAGGCCCCCAAAAGCTCACAACCTACCTTGTGGTCCCAGCACTTAAACTTACTTTAATTTTAATTTTTTTCATTTTAGACTGTTTCTCAAACCTTGCCCCCCCCCAACTATTGCCTCCATAAGTAGCCTCTTTAGACATTTTTTTCCTAGTCATGGCTCCCTGCAATAAAATTTAAATACTACAGATATACTACAGATTCTTTAGCATTTTCTACATACAAGATCATGTCACCTGCAAATAGAGAATGTTTGACTTCTTTTGTACACAGATGAAATATTCACGTGCTCCGGTCCTCTGGAGGGGCAGAAACCACCGGAATATCTAAGATTGTCACTGGGCCTTCTTGAACCAGGTTTTACTCTCTGTGGCATAATACTGCCCCTGTCAAGAATGTATGATGGTTTGGGGGAAGGTCCCACCCCCAGTTAAAATGCAAGTCAGGAGTGTCAGGGGTGCTAACCCCTCCATGGAGCTCAGCTCACAGGCGTGGAGGAGGTGGGATCAGGCTGCAGGGAGGTGGGAGGGAGCAGTGGCAGAGGTGTCTGAAGAAAACATGCTTCCCTGGCGTGGTGGCCTTGGTCCTGGCCTGAGCCCGGTGGCAGAGCCTGGGGCTGGCTGGGGGAGGAGGGCAGTGCCATCATTATTTCTGTGTCTGAATGCGGGTGTCAGCTCCAGACCCTTTGGACTTGAATAAAGGAGATGTCTGTGGCAACTCTATTGAGAGGAGGGTCTAGAATTTTTACTGATTCCACACCTCAAAAACCTAAAACAAAACAAAGTTCGGGAGTCTCTACTCACCCTTACAAAATGCATTTGTTGACAAGTGAGGAGAAAATTCCTTCATTCTTGGTTCAAGGAACTTCCTTAAGCTCAGCACAAAGGAACTCCCTAAAGACCAGCTGCCTGGATTATGCTAAAATCAGTCTATAAATATAAATATCCCAAACTTGATAACCAAGCAGATTGCAAAAGCTAAGCACAGATATTTTCCACAAAGCTAGCCAGCCCAACAAGTGTAATAGAATATATTGGGAAATTCAGTGTCATTTATTTGATTGTCTTAAACTGTTTGTTGCCCTGGCTGGTGTGGCTCAGTGGATTCAGTATGGCCTGTGAACAGAAAGGTCGCTGGTTCAATTCCCTGTCAGGGCACATGCCTGGGTTGCAGGCCAGGTCTCCAGATGGGGGTGTGCAAGAGGCAACCAATTGATGTTTCTCTCTCACACTGATGTTTCTCTCCATCACTTTCTCCCTCCCTTCCCTTCTCTCTAAAAATAAATAGATAAATTTTTTAAAAATAAAATTTGTTGGTCAGATAGAGCCCAAAATTTACCCCAGGGCTGACTCCCCTGGAGTTCTACAGCCATAAAGCCCCTGGATGACACCCTGGTAAACCAATCCCGCAGCAAGTCCAGCTGACCGAGGAGGAAGTGCCCACAGGGTACCCTGGTGTCTGCCTGGGGGTGGGGGAGGGTGCCATGTAGTAGTTACAATATGGGCTTCGTAGGGCACCTGGCTCAAATGCCAGCTCTGCTGCGTGACCTTGGTTAAACTGCTTAGTCTTTCTGGTCTCATGCAAACTGGGGTGTGATAATGCATACTTCGACATAAAGCACTAAACTTTGTAAATTGGTAATGCTCAATAAAAAATAACTATACAACCAACACCTTAGAGGAGAAAATACTGTGCTGAAGCCCCCCTTCCCCTTTCCTCTCACCCCTTTCCCATCCTTTCTCTTCTCCCCCTCTCCTCTCTTCCCTGGCTCTGGTGTGTGTAGGATCTGGGTGACTCTGTCCCCAGCTACTTCTCCCAGTACCTCTGTTTCCATTTCTTTAAGCCTCCTGGACTGTCTCCCCTATCCAGATAAGGTCACCCTGCAGGCTGGGAGGATTTATAGCACTCCCTCCCTCAGCCCCCACCTGGCTACCAGACAGCCATCTGCAGGAAGGTCATTTTCTTTCAGCACCAGCAGAGATGTGGGTCAGACAGAGGAGGTCCTGGGAGAAGCAAATAAATACATCAAGTTTCCAGCTGGGTCTGGAGATAAGGGCTCGGGGAGAGGAGGCTGAGATGCTTACAGGCACTGTGCGGGTTCACCCTTCCACACTGGCTTTCCTGAAAAACCTCTTCGGGGCACTTGAAATGTTGCAGAGAGCTATGCCTGGGGGTTGCGCCTCCTGGCAGGTCACTGCATGAAGGACCTTCCTCATGTCGGATTTGGTAGGGACAGGCCCGGGGAACAAAAATGTGACAGATCTGTCCTAGCTGAGGTGGGTGGGTCGGGGGGACATTTAGCCCCCAGCACAGGAGGAGAAACTGAGGCCAAGAAAGGAGAGAGACACTTTCAGAGTCTTGCAGAAAGGCAAGTACAACCCTCTGACCTTGATCTCCTGCTCCAGGGTCCCTTACACCGAACTGTACCTGGCTGTCCCCAAGACATTACCATTAAAACTGGCCTTGCCTAGATGCACAGTTAGAGGCACCTCTGCAACATGCCACCTCGGGGAAGGCTCTACTGCCTCCAAACGTCTGTCCCAACTGGCTGCCTCTGTGGGGGCTGGAGGTGCTGGAGGTGCTAGAGGTGCTGGAGGTGCTGGAGCTGCTGTCTCTGTGGGGGCTGCATGCTGGGGCTGGCATGCTATTACTAGAGCTTCTTCAATGGAGGCACAGCCTTGGTCTCTGGGGGAATCCAGGGAGCTACTACAGACTTGAACTAAACCGCCTGCGCATCTAGAAACAGCCATCAGAGAGGCCTCATTGGAGAGTCTTAAGGGTCTTCTAACCAGCAAGATCAGTGATGCCCACTGAGATTGGCCTGTCTTGGCCCAGAGGAGCTGCACACTGGGGGCGTTCCACACTCGCACCTGCTCTATGACCTCCTTCTCGGCCTCAGTCTTCCCTCCAATAAAGTGAAGGAGTAAGGATAGAGGACCTCCAGGCCCCAAGATCTGACACCCTGTGACTCTGGACAGCTCCCTGTCCATTCAGGTGGGTGCAGTCTGTCTTTGCAGCCATGGCCCTCAGTGACCTGTTGGGGCAGACAGAGCCTGTGCTGGGGATGCTAGCCTTCCAGAAGCTCCGAGGTTCACACACAGGAGACCTGACCATGCTGGGAGATGCCGGAGCCTGTGAGCTCTCTGAGGGCCGAGATTCCCTCTGCCCAGTTCACAGCTGCACACATGGCAGTGCAGCCCCAGCAACACGGGGAAACTCAATTATCAATACTGTTTGTGGAATGAGTGACATAGCAGGCTGGTTCTGTGTGCCCATCCCTTGGCTTGAGGCTGTGTTTCTTCTGACAGCTCACACCTGCAACTTTCTTCAGAGCGGCCCTTGGGCTACTGGAACTGGTTGCCTGCAGGCACAGAGAGGGAAGTGCCTGGAAGTCTCCATCCCCAGAGTGGCCCCTGGCCAATGCCTGCCTGTTGTGCATTCACTGAAACCATTTTCTTGCCTAAATCAGGACAAACTCTGAGGTGTGATTTCTATGCTGAGCTCCCTGGGACAAGCCAGCCAGAGACTTCCTGAACTAGTCCTCTGCTGTGAATGAGTCTCAGAATATGTGTTTATCGTGGTCCCTCTCCACATGCTCTGATGGCACCAGGCAACAGAGAACTGAAGGCCCCAGGGCAGAAAGCAGTGGCCAGAACTGCAAGAAGAGTCATGTCACCCTTCTACATGCCCCCACCAGCCAGGGAGCTCCTGGGTCCACATGCCTACACAGTGACCAGATTTTATCTCTAATGGCATCACCCCTTACATGCCCTGATCCTGCCATATGAAGGGCCTTCAGGAAGTGTTTTATAGCAGGAGGACTCCTCCTGCCCACAGAGAATGAGCAGCAGTTTTAGGGAGAGGGGTTAACTCCTGGGCCCAGGTGTGCTGATGACCTCAAGGGATGAAGCAGGGACAGAGTATGATGGGGTGGAAAACAAAGAAACTGCCCAGGGGCATGAGGAGTAGGGCCAGCAATAGTCCTCAGACTTTCTGAAGACATCCTTCTGGAGGAAGCCCAGGTGGAGGCCCACTGGACTCACCCTCAAACCGGCTTCCCCTGAAGCACCAAAGGGCCAAGGTCTCAGGATAGCCGCACTGGAAGGGCCTCAGAGCACATCCAGCACATTCTCCTTCCGGTGCAAGGGCAGAGACTTGGAAGGAGATGCTGAAGATCCCACAGCGTGTCTGCACAGCTGGCAGCCTTGGGTGGCCTCCCCACCCGGTATAAGACCAGGATAGAGGTCTCCCTTCTGTTTTCCACCTCAACAATAAAGCAGTTCTCTTTTCAGCTATATGGAGTCAAGTGACATATTCAGGATGTGAAGTCATGTAGGATCATCTTTGAATTCACAAACATCTCCTACTCATAAATACCCAACTGGAAACCAAAGCTTTCACTGCTCTGAAAATAGCTTTGGATCCCAGCACAGACATTTCCAAGAACACATTTTTATCCTTTCAAGAATTCTGTGAAAGCAGACAATCCTCTAGTTTGTATGCATGCCTATCCAAAGAACTCTCTGATCCTGCCCATACACTGACCTGGCCCTGTTCACATACTGAGCCCCAATCCTGCTCACACACTGGGCCCTGATCCTAGCCCCACACTGTGAACAAGGACTGGTCTAATCTCCAGATAAGGGGTTGTCTAATATGGTTCACTGTAATGATGGCCAGTCTCATTTCAATTCATTTTGACACAGTATTAGATTACTTTGATCATGCAGTTTTCCAATGCTTCTATTTAAAGGGGATTTCATGCTTGGAATTGACTCCTCAACATCCATTTCAGGGCTAGATAATCATTACCCCAAGCCAATTAATTCTATCCCCTCTGCCAGTGATTGGCTCAGAGATGGGGAGTCCTACGCCAGTCTGTGTTGATAAGACCTAAGGAGAGGCTGTGGCTTCTGGAAAGAATCTAGTCTCTCTATCTACTAGTCTGTTACCAATAAGCATGGGACCCCAGCTGCTGCTGAGACCCCCAGTGGCACCAAGGAACGCAAGTCTCAGGCTGCAACCCTTTAAGGCTGGCAGAGGAGAGAGACAGAGAGAAACTGAGCCTGCTGGTGTCATTCAGTCAATCAGCTCTGAAGCCAGCCCTGCTTCTGCTGGTGAGATGACACTCAATCACTTAAAACACTTTGAGACGGGAATTTTGATATCTGCGGATGAAGCATCTGAAATGGTTCCCTGCCCTCCCTCCCCTGCTTCCCCTGCTGTGGAGGGACTCCCATCTGGGGAGAGCCAGTCCCATCTGCAGTGGGTAGAACAGCTGTGCATGTTGCTCCTCACGGGCAGGGGTGCTGCCTATTACAGGCAGAGGCTCCCTGTCTTGAGTGGACAAGCACAAACCAAGACAATTACCTGAGATGCCACAGAAAGAGCTGTCGTTAATTGCGATGGCAATAAAGGGCTTTGCCAGCAGTTATGCTGATTTCATGAAAGCACTAGGAGGAAGGCCACAGGCTGGATCCCAGGTTATTAATAATGTCAAGCTTCATTTGAGCCATTCAGGAAACTCCTTCAGGTTGCCTCCAGCAAACTGCCACAGGTTGCCGCTTTCCTCTGAATCAACAGTCTTCCCATGTATAAATGTGAGTTTTTTGTTTTTCCCTAGAAAATAATTAAAATCACAGAGCCCAATAAACACTTAGACAGATTGTGGTTTTAATTAAAAACCTCCCACCAAAGCTGTAGCTGCAAGCCTCTTTGGAAAATGGCATACAGAAAGCCACAGGATCAGAATCAGGGAAGCATCTCAGACTAGAAATCTTCACAAATACTAATAGGAATTCTGATTGCTACCTGTACCGTGGTGTGTGTGGAGGGAGAGGGTGTGAGGAGGGACATTTGAGGGCAGGGCCAAGGTCCTTCCCCTGTGCAGGAGGTAAGACAAAAGCCTGTGGGGGCATGTGCAGCAGAACATCTCACCCTACCAGGACTCAGCTCTGCAAGGCAATAATGATGGCTAATACTAGTTATTGTTGAAAAATACTAGCTCATTTCTAAGCACTATCTAAGTGCTAGGTACTAAGAATTTTGCATGCATTGACTCATTTATTCCTCACAGCAACCCAATAAAATTGGGTTTATTTTTATATACAACCTTTTTCCTAGGGCACAGAGAGGTTAAGTAACTTGGCCAAGGTCACACAGCTAGTACATGGTGAAGTCTGACGCTACCATCTTTCCTCCTAACCACTGTAGAGTGTGTATTAGGGAAAGGAGAGATGGAAGGTGGGAGGGGGTTTGTAAACAGAGGAGTGGGCTTTCTGATGGAAGTTAGAGAAGGAAAGCAGCTTTTGAAAATGTTGGAAACATTGTGTGAATGTGTGTTGGGGGGGTAAGGGGGCAGGACAACAGAGCTGAAAGGTGGGAAGCACTGAGTGTAGGGCAGCTGTGGGGAGAGTCCCCTGAGCAGGCTGCCATGCTGGGTGTGTTCGGTGGCCTCCTGGGGCCTGGCTCTCCTTCCAGAGGCCCTCCCACATCCATTAAATCACCCATGTGCCATGCTAAATACAGGGCGAGTACAACTTTGAGTGCGGTGGTTGCAACTGAACCTTACTCTGACACCCATTACTTTCAACTGCAGTTTACTTTGCCTCACTAAGAGCCAAAAAGATTTTCTTTTTCAGACATCAGACATTTGATAGGGCATTGAGACTCGAGGACCTTTTTCTAGAGCTTCAAACGGGGCTCTAAGAGAAAGGGCCCAACCAAAGGCGAGGGAGGATTGAGAAGGTGCAGAGGAAAGTCTGTCCCAGGAGGCATAAGCTCATTGGTTCGTGCCTGGGACTATTTCTTCATCAAGTATTCAGAGGGCGCCGTATATTGTGCTCTGGGCGCTGGAAACACAGTAGGGTCACAGCGGAGGGCTGTACCTGTGTTAGGCAGGTAAGGAGGTTGCAGATTCCTGGGACTTAGGCTGGGTGGACATGGAAAGGAAAGCTTTGGTGCCTTGGTTAAGAGTCCCGCACTTCAGAACATTGCCCCATTGAGTCTGTAGAGCTGGGGGCTGCAGCAGGCCTTGGCGCTGCAGTCCTCTCCGCGTCCCCACCCCCAACCATTGCTCCGGGCCTCGGCGCCCTGCAGGTGGTGTCCGGCAGGGGGCGGGCGTGAACAGGCTTCGGCAGGACACATTGAGGTTTCCTGGGTTTGGACCCGCCCCACCCTTCAGACCGTCGGGCTCCGCAACATCTACAGTAGAGGTTGTTCCGGGGGGGGGGGGGGTGGAAAAAACTGACCGGAGCTCCCTCTCTGTGCTTCTGGGTCTGTCTGGGGTCCAAACCCCATCCTAGTCTAAAAGCCTTAGCCTGGTTTCTACAGGTCCTATCCTCTACCCTCCCTACGCCCCACCACCCCCCGCGGCCCCCGCGCTGTAGGCTTTGAACCTTATCTCCTTCCCCTGCTCACACCTACTCCCACCCACCTGATTAGGGGCCTGTTTCTTTAACGATCAAAGACGTGGGAGGCGGTGGGGGTGGTATCTTAGCTCCGGTTTCCCCAGCCCATCGGTTACTGTACCATTATTAACAGTGTAGTCATTAGACTGCTCCTGCGCGCCTGGCGGCGCAAGAAAAGCGCTCAATATTCCAGCTGAGCTCGGAAGCTGAACCCGGAGTCTTGTTCCCACCCCGGTTCTCCGCGGAACTTGCCGGGGGCGACTCGGGCTTTAGGCTGCCGGGGCAGGCAGGCACTGGGCTCTCCAGGGCCGAAGGCTGGGGTAAGGGTTGTCTTTCCCCAGGGCACTCTCGGGGAACAAAAGCGCTCGCTGGAGAGTGGGCGGGAACCACAGGGCCCCGCGGGAACCCGCGCCCTCGCTGGGTGGCCACCGCGTCCTTAGGCGCGGTCCTGACACCTGGAGCCCCATCTCCCTGCTAAATTTCTCCGGTTTCTGCAGCGCCGGCAGGAAAGCGAAGGAAAGGGTTCTTGCTCCGCCAGCGAGTCCCAGAGGTTCCGGGCACGCTGGCTGGACTGGTCCCTGAGATCCAGAGAAACACTCCGCGGAGAGTGAGCGAAACCATTCTGACTTCCACTTCCCAGCCTCTCGGTCTTACAGTCCCTGAACCCTTACAAGTTGTCCCCGGCCCGCCCGCCTCTCCGTCAGCCTCCTGGGGGTTGGGGGGGACGGAAGAGAGGTGGAAACTGGGCGAAGGGTCCACGAGCCGCGCGCCTTCGCGCCAGAACCCCAATCCCTGCCTCCGCGCTAGGCGCCCCGCCCCGCCCGAGAAAGGCTCCGGAACCCGCCATCTGGACCCCACTCTCCGTCTTCGATGCTGGGCCTCCGCCTCCTCCGGAACCCCCTTCCCGGGCGCAGGCTTTCTGAGCCGCCTCCCCAAGTTTCCCAAGACGTGGGCAACGCTGCCGGGAAGACCCCCTTACTCCGCAGACAAAGGGGCTGTGCCAGGTCCGCCGGCTGCGCCACACCCTGACCCGGCCAGGCCCAAACTGCAGGGACTCACTTCCGAACTGGGGACCCGTTGCCCGTCCCACCACCGGGTCAAGGTGCTCTCACCCCTCCACCGCCGTCCTCTGGGTCCGCTGTGGGGAGTGCAGCCGCAGGTGGAATGAAGTTCTGGGTTCTGAACTCTGGGCTGAGAGAGATGCGCTGGACCCAGCCCGCTTGGCCTCCTGTAGCGGCGGCAGGAGGCCGAGAGAGGGAGGGACCAGGAGCTTGCTTCGCCAGTTTGTTCGTATTTAACTTACAAAGGATCCTCGGAACTAGGGTCGGGCGATCTCTTTAGATGCAGCACTTCTCTCCTGCCCCCCCCCCCGCCCCACCTCCCTAGCTCATTAAAATGCTCCACATTTAAATCCGGAGATTGAGCTTCACAGAGGGCCCTCACTGGTGCCATCGACCTACTGCCAGAGCCTCCCCACGACCCAGGCTGAGGGCTGGGGGAGCCCAGCGCCACCCCAAAGGACCGGGGAACGTGAGGGCTTTGCGTGTGTCCGGGATCCTGTACCCATGTCCCGATTCTGGCCAGCAGCTCTGTCTCCATGCCGCGGGCCATGCAGGCAGACAGGAATCAGGTTTTAGCCCAATGCCTAACATACTCATGCGTCTCTGCCTCCTTGTCGATAAAAGAAATGTCGGAGTTTCGCCAGAGACAGGGGGCGAGAGTGCCGGCGTATGTCGAGGTCGGCTGTGTGTGGTGTGAACGAGTGAGACACGGGGCGGTGACGGCGGCGTAGACTGTGGGAACCGAGTGTGAGGCTGGAGGTGTGTTTGCTCCTGAGGCTGCGAAGATAGGAAAGGGAGAGAGGTGCTCGAGCCTTAAGTTCCCAGCCCACAGAGCTCAGAGGAGCAGACATTTTTATAGCCATCCCTTTGGGCAGCGTTGTCTGCTGCAGCCCCGATGTCCCACTCGCCTCTGGCTGTCAAGGACTGAGGGCGAGGCGTTGGGTGCGCTCGGGCAGGCTTACTGGGAGCGGAGCCTGGCACCCACGCGCCCCACCCGGCTCCTCCCGGAGGTGCGCACAAGCCAGCCACGTGGGCCGTGGGCTTCAGCGCCAGTTTAGCTACCAAGGACCAGACGTAAAGAGTCGAGCTTAAAAGGCTAGGCAGGGTACGCGGTGGGCTGGGGAGGGGACATCACTTCCCCGCACGCCCTGCAGCGCCCTGCGTCCTCGTCTTCGGATTGGACAGGCTTGGGGCAGGGGGCCAGAGAGAGACCTGTGCAGGTGCCTGCCCAGATTCAGGCAAAAACGGTAGGGAGGGTGAGGTGCTCTGCTAACACTATAAATTATGCATCGTGTCGAACGCGGCTTGGGGAGGAGGCGACTAGCGGGGGAAGAGGGGGTGGGGGTGCGGGAAGGAAGGGTCCCCGCGAGCCCGACTGCGCGCCGCTCAGCCCGTCCCACTCGAGGTCTGTCTGTTCCACTAAATGCGTTTTCAAAAAGAGTTTAAACACAAAACACGATCCCCCTTTATTTGTGCGCCTTGCCTTCCCCCAAATTCCTCCAGGACGTTTTGTCTCACGTGTTGCGGGACATAAAAGCGGCTCTCGTTCCATTAGCAGCCAAGCTCACGGGGCCCGGCGGACCGCTCTAAGGGTGAGTGCAGGTGAATGTGTGTGCGTGCGGGAGGCGGCGAGTGGCGAGTGTCCTGGGTGAAGGTGTGCCTTTGAAAATGAGTGTGAACGGTAGTGAGAACTCAACACATCGACGCTATTACATGATGGTGGCTAATTCTAACGTGCGAAGGCCGACCGTGTAGAGGGGGCGAGGGTCCGTGAGGTGTTTGGATGTGTGGGGGGAGCGGTGCGATAAGGGCCAGCGGCGACGTCTGCAGGTGTGTAAACGTGGGGGGACATGGATTATGGGGTGCAGTGAACTGGCAAGAGCCCGGCCGAGGGCGGTGGGCGTGGGGGCCGAAACGCGTCTCGGCGAGGGGTAGAGCCTCTACCGCGTTAACAAACGTAGACGATGCGGGAGATGGGAGAGGCTCCGCGCGTCCCTGCCAAGGCGGGAGCGCGCTCAGAGTCTCGTTAATCAGCAGCCAGAGAAGTGGAGGGAACAGACACGAAAGGAAAAACTGGAGTGGGACCTCAGGGCCAGGGGGGACCCCAGACTTAGCCGTCCCTTGCCCCTGTCTCCCCGCAGTCGCAGCAACAGATGCGCCCTTGGGCTGTCGTCCTGGCTCGGAGACGTGAAGTCTGGCGGAGGGGTTGACGCCCGAGGCAGCACACGGGGAGTCAGAAGAGCTGCGGGTAAGCTTCCGGACCGCCCCACAACCTCGATCCAGGGGAGGGATAGACCGCATCTAGGGTGCTGGACCCCGTGAGATTGGGGAGGGATGGGGAGGAGCTCTCCCCAGAGAGCAAGGTGGAGTGGGGAGCAAGGGCTTCCAAAACCCAGCCGGAGGGGCTCTGCCTGACCTGCCCCGAGCCCGTGTATAAGTGCGTTTGTGTGGCCAGGAGAAGGGTCCCTGGAGCATCACAGAGCTTCAGAAAAGGGGCAAAATCTTGAACCTTCTCCTAATTCCGTAGCTAGTGGTAGCCCCCCCCACCCCCATCCATGTGGGCTAGGGACCCGTCTGCTTCCTTGGGAGTCGCCTGGGCTCCGTGGTGCGGGGTGGGACCCTAAGTGACATTCCTCCCATGCTCCTGGTCCGTGCAAGGGGGAAGACCTCCTTCCTCAGGTGGGAGGCTGACTGAGCAGCCCTGGTTCTCTCCTGGAGGGAGCTGCGGGGGCTCAGGTTGGGATCGCTGAGGGGTCTGCCAGTCGGCTTCTGCGGGTCCCACGGCTCTTGCCACCCGCTGAAAATTCTCCGCATTGCTAATCCGCTGGGATTTTAGTCTCAGCGGAGAGCTGTGTGCAGGTGCCAGTGCGGGCTTGTGTCCCTGTGTGTGGGTCGTTTTGAGTGAGGACTTGTGTCCTTGTGTCTGTCAATTCCCACAATGAACAGGAAAGCGCTTTGCACTGTTGTGGAAACGCTGTGCAAATGCTGGGCTCAGCTGAAAGAACAATGAGGTCTCTAGGGTATGTTGTCTCTGTGTCTGGGTGCCTTTACGTTTGTGTGTCTACAAAATGCGTTGTGAACCTCTAAACCACCGCAGAAATTGGCGGTTTGATGGTGGTGCCTGAGCGTGTGTTTGTACTGTTGTTCTCCTATGTGGGCGTGTGTGCCAGTGTTGTATGCGGGACAAAAGGTTCGAGGAGAGACACCAGTCACAGACCAAAAAATACCCTTTCTGTGTATCCCTTTCATGGGATTAAACAAAGGCGTAGAAATACAGACGGGTCTGTGCAGAGCCCAAGGCAGACCGGCAATCTGCCGGCCGAGCCTGTGCAGGGGGGCCGGCGCCTGGGTGAGAGGGGTCGACAGGCGGAAAAAAGAGCAAGGTAGAAGGCCTCTGGAAAAGGAAGTCAGGGTTTCGTGAGGGAGCATGCATTGATTCCGGAGACTTTTATGGTGCTACACCCATGCCCAAGAGAGGCACCTGGGTGTAGAGGAGGTTACTGGAGCCCTGGGGCCCACTCAAGACTGGTTTTCGGAGGCAGAGCTTGATAGGGCAAAGAAGGTGGGACTCGGTGAATCGCCTCCGGTCTTTCCCCGCTTTCACCTGCAGGATCCGCAATGGTGCCCTTGCGAGTAGTGTGGCTGGCCTGCGCGCTGCTAGGAGTGGCGGGAGCGTGCCCCGAGCCGTGCGCCTGCGTGGATAAGTATGCACACCAGTTCGCCGACTGCGCATACAAGGAGCTTCGCGAGGTGCCAGAAGGACTGCCAGCTAACGTGACCACGCTTAGTCTTTCTGCCAACAAGATCACCGTGCTGCGGCGCGGGGCCTTCGCCGACGTCACGCAGGTCACGTCGCTGTGGCTGGCGCACAACGAGGTTCGAATCGTGGAGCGCGGCGCGCTGGCGGTGCTGAGCCAGCTCAAGAACCTTGACCTGAGCCACAACCTTATATCCAGCTTCCCATGGAGCGACCTGCGTAACCTGAGCGCGCTACAGCTGCTCAAAATGAACCATAACCGCTTGGGGTCGCTTCCCCGGGACGCACTCGGTGCGCTGCCCGACTTGCGCTCCCTGCGCATTAATAACAATCGGCTGCGTACACTAGCTCCCGGCACCTTCGACGCGTTGAGCGCACTGTCACATCTGCAACTTTATCACAACCCCTTCCATTGCGGTTGCAGCCTCGTGTGGCTGCAAGCCTGGGCCGAGAGCACGCGAGTCTCGCTACCTGAGATCGACTCCATTGCGTGCGCCACGCCCACCGCGCTGCAGGGGGTTCCGGTGCACCGCCTGCCCACTCTGTCCTGTGAGCCACCCAGTGTGCACCTGAGTGCCGAGCCGCCCATTGGGGCTCCGGGCAGCCCCCTGCGCTCCGGCATGGCGCTCATGCTACACTGTGCCGCCGAAGGACACCCCACGCCCCGCCTTCAATGGCAACTCCAGATCCCGGGTGGCATCATAGTCTTAGAGCCGCCGGTCCTGAGCGGGGAGGACTACAGGGACGGGATGGAAGATGGGGACGAGGAAGGAGATGGGGAAGGAGATGGGGATGGGCCGATGCAGACGGAGGCCCCAACCCCGTCTCCAGCACCAGCGTGGCCCGCGCCCCCAGCTACCCCACGCTTCCTGGCTCTAACAAACGGCTCCTTGTTGGTGCCCCTCTTGAGTGCCAAAGAGGCAGGCGTCTACACGTGCCGTGCCCACAACGAGCTGGGCACCAACTCCACCTCAGTACGCGTGGTGGTCGCAGCTGCCGGGCCCTCAAAGCACGCCCCTAGCGCAGGGGGAGACACGGATGTGCAGAGTCCGACCTCTGAGCGTAAGTCCACAGCCAAAGGCCGGATCAACAGCGTTCTGTCCTCCAAGTCCGATGGCAAAATCAAAGGCCAAGGCCCAGCCCGGGGTAGCATCCTTGGGGAAATGGAGGCGGGGCCTTTGGAGGCTGGAGAAGCAGAGGAGGCGGAAGACCAGGTCTCTGCAGAACGGGCGGAGGAGCAGCGCTGTGGCCACGGGGAGCCCTCGCGGTATGTGTCCAATCACGCGTTCAACCAGAGCGCGGACCTCAAGCCGCACGTCTTTGAGCTGGGCGTCATTGCGCTGGACGTGGCTGAGCGGGAGGCGCGGGTGCAGCTGACGCCGCTGGCGGCGCGCTGGAGCCCGGGGCCTGGCGGGGCTGGAGGAGTTGGGTTGCCTGAGCCGCGGCCCCTGCGGCGTCTCTATCTGTGCCCGGCGGGGGGAGGCGCGGCAGTTCAGTGGTCGCGCGTGGAAGAAGGCGTCAACGCCTACTGGTTCCGTGGCCTGCGGCCTGGCACCAACTATTCCGTGTGCCTGGCGCAGGCAGGCGAGGCCTGCCATGTACAAGTGGTGTTCGCCACCAAAAAGGAGTTGCCCTCCCTGCTGGTGATCGTGGCGGTGAGTGTGTTCCTTTTGGTCCTGGCCACCGTGCCCCTGCTGGGCGCCGCCTGCTGCCACCTGCTGGCCAAACACCCGGGGAAGCCCTACCGTCTGATCCTGCGGCCGCAGGTTCCTGACCCCATGGAGAAGCGCATCGCCGCCGACTTCGACCCGCGTGCCTCCTACCTCGAGTCCGAGAAAAGCTACCCAGCAGGCGGCGAAGCTGGCGGTGACGAGCCAGAGGAGGCCCCCGGGGAGGGTCCCGACGAAGACGCAGAGCAGGGGGACCCATGCGGGGACTTGCAGAGGGAGGAGAGCCTTGCGGCCTGCTCGCTGGTGGAGTCCCAGTCCAAGGCCAACCAAGAGGAGTTTGAGGCGGGCTCAGAGTATAGTGACCGGCTGCCCCTGGGTGCGGAGGCGGTCAACATTGACCAGGAGATTAACGGCAACTACAGGCAGACAGCGGGCTAACCCCGCCCTCGCCCCCCCGCCCCGCCTGCCCAGTTTCATCCCCATCTAGGGCACCTGGGAGCAGAAATCTGGGCCTGGCAGGATTTATGCCCCCCTCCAATTATTCAGCCCTCTTACCGCCCCCACCCCCAACTGTGACCCCTGGGGACTTATAGTGGGGAGTGGAACAATTTCACCAGCCCCCCCCCCAGCCCCGCTACGCTCACGATCGTTATTGTCCTTGTGCACTGAATTCCCTCCAGCAAGCACAGTTCCCAGCTCCTCTCTCCCTATATAAGACACCACCGCTGACCATGAGGCAAAATCCACGCCTCTCCATTCCCACGCAGTTATCTTCGACATCTGCCCCGCGGCCCGCCCGATCATGAGCCCGGAGCCAGAGGAAAGGGGAGAAAACATTGGAAACATCTGGCGGTGACGCTGTGGCTTGGGGCCAGGCCCGGGACCCCGGACAGACGTCCGTCCCTACAGTGGAGCGCTCCGAGGTTCCGCCTCAACCCCTACTCTGCGCTTTCCAGGGTGCATGTCCTAGAAGCCTGGGTTTGAAGACAACTCCCTAGTTTTTAGTTTTAAAGCCCCCTTGTGACTGGGAACCAAACCCTTCTGCTCCCCCGCCCCCCCCCCCCCCCCCCACTCCCCCCTGCCCCACTGCGTTTCTGACCAGCTGGAGCCCATCCGGGTGCCCGGGGCGCCTTTCACCTCCCCGCTTGGATTTTCGTATTCTCGTTGTTTTCAAAGACAGCAACATTCCGAGCCTGGTGCTAACACTCTTTTCCCAGCCTCTGGGAGAATTGTGCGTATGTGTATGTGTGTGTTTCGGGGGCGAGGGTCCGTTTTTTTCTGCTTTCTCAACCTAATTTAAAGCTCCTCGGAACCGCACCCTTTTCCCATGGAGGGTGCGAGTTTGATCCCGAGCCAATTTCGTTGTGGGTGGGTTGGGTTTTCAGGAGACTGGTGCACTCGACAGCTCCGCTTCCACCGCTGCACGGGGCTCCGACCTCATCTTGAGCAGCTCCGGGGCCAGAGGACGCAACTGCGGTATCGGGGGCCGGGTTCCTCGAGGAGCCGCGCGCCCTGTTTCGCACAAAGCCTGCGAGTGACCTGCAGCGCGGTCCGGGTGGGGAAGCGCCGCTCGGTCCTCCTCATTTCGCCCCGCCCCGCCCCTTCTTCCACGACAATAGTATTTGCCTGGCGTGTCGTCCTAGACGAGCGTGCTCTGTAGGAGAAAAGTCTGTGTCCTGTAAAGTGTGACCTTATGGTGTCGGGGCGGGCGGGCGGGCGGGCGGGGAGGGAAGGAGGGTGGGCGGAGGAGGGTAGTCGGGGCGCGGCGGCTCTGACTCGGGTCCTTCTTCGTGCTTGAAGGCAAACACTGGGGCTGGGGTGGGGAGTTTCGGGCGTCTGGGTCGTCGGGTCCTAGAACCGCAGCACAAGTGCAGCCCGGGGCGGAGGAGGCCCCGGGGCCGCGCCCTTTTCTAAAGGTGTGTCTGTATGTACACAGTCAATAAAACGGTCGATTTGAACTGGGCTTGGTGACTCTTTGTCCGGGACGGAAGGAGGAAGCGGGGCGGGGGGGGGGGGGGAAGAGTGCAGGAGGAAACCGAGGAAGGAAGGAGCTCCGAGGCCCCTCCCGTTGGGATCCTTTGTGAGATCTCATGTTTGTTCGTCTGTCCAGTGATTTTTGTCCGGTGTGTACACCCCGCTCCTGTCCCCTGAGCCCCCAGCTCCCGGGCGGAAGGGCAAAACACGTGGGAGAGAGAGGCTGGTGGCAAGGACAGGGTGGGTCTCTGCAGACCGAACGGGAGAAACTCCAGGGGGTGTGCGCAATGCTCCTTGGGTTGACCCTGTTTCTGTGACGGGATGTGGCTGCCTGTGTGTGCGCGCGCGCTCCCTAGTTCTTGTGTTCAACACCAGCCTCTTAGTTCTCAGAGGAGCCAGTGGAGAGATTCACAGGGCAACAGCGCTGTGGCTTGCACAAAAGACGTCACAAATAACAAATGACAGAGCAGGCAAATGAGGGAGAGCAAAAAAGGGACAGCCTGGCAAGGCTGGTTCCACAGAACAACTTGATGCCTTTAAGCCCAGGAGCCTGGTGTCTGTGCACCAGCGGGGGGGGCGGGGGGGGGGCGGGGGGGTGGCGAGGAGCGGCGAGGAGCGGTGAGGAGCGGCGAGGAGCGGTGACCCTCAGTGAATGGTGCTCAGACAACCGTCAGGATGCCTGAGGCAGCCTGATGGTCTAAGATGGGTGCACATGTGGAATCAGGTCGAAAGCACACTGATTTCATAATCTCAGAAATGGGGCTTCCTGGGTGCGGAACAGGAGAGACAAAGGGGCGGATCCACAGCGGATGCCTGCTCTGCATCTGGATCAGCCTAAAGTGCTGTCCTTGGGCTGTCTGTGTGTTTCAGCTGAATCTTCCCTTAGGACAGGGAGTGAAGCCAGGAAGGGAGACAGAAGAGCAAAGGAATAGAAATGAAGGGAGCAGATGAAGATTACATCTCTACTCTCTCTGCGGGTGCCAGGTCTTCCCAATTGGACCAGGCCCAGCTCCAGACACCAGCAAGCTATCCAAGCCTGTCTCCGGGCAGAGGTGGTGACTATGACACTTCCCAGGGCTGGAGCCTGGGTTCCCTTCCCAGACCAGCAAAGCTCTCTTAGGGAAAAACTCCCTTCCCAGAGCCACAGCCTGAGCCCTGCCCCTGTAGCCAACCCACTGTCAGGGACACAGCTCAGAAATATAGGCTTTTGGGAAAAGAACTTTTTTCCACCTGAAAATGCTGCCTTTGAGCAGGAAGCAGAGACTGACTCAATTCCTGTGACTGGTTTAAAAATCCACCCACATGATTGCTTTTAGGCACAGGCCTGGCTGGGTCCCTAAAGTGCTTTTTTTGGCCCAACCCAGCACTCTGGTCATAGGAATGGGGGGAAAGGGGAAGAAGTGATCCTTCCTGTCCCCACTGTCCTAATGAGTGGAAACTCTCCTGGAGATCTTCCCACCCCCTAGGATCGGGAGTTCCCCCACAGGAATGTGCAGAGTTCTGACACTACTTGGTCCTGGGCAGAGCTTTTTAAGGATGAACACATATTGTTCAGCTAGGCCTCATGCTCCCTGAGCAAGGCTGGGCCCAGAGGCTCTCCCACAGGACAGCAATGGGTTCACGCTGGAGGTGGAAGGAGGCCACCGCGCTGCACTGACTGCCCATTGGACACCCGCCTTCTTAGGACACTCCCACTTCCGTCTGGACCTCCTGTCTGAGGGTCCCCCCAGCATCTGGCCTTCTTCTTGTCTCCTTTTAAATTGTGTTCTTTCATTTCCTTCCCCTCTCTCCTCTCTGGTCTCTTTTTCCTTCTGCCTCTCTCTTTTTCCTTCCTCAAGAATCTCATAAAATCCCAGGGTTGAAAGGGACCCTGAAGATTTGCTAATCCAACTACCCATTTGAGGTTTAATTATTTTTCTGCAACATCCCCATTAGGAGGTTGTTTGTACTTATTTATCCAGGGATGGGAGCTCACCATCACTCCCTCCCCTTCAGGAACCAACTGTTGAGCAGTTTAGAGTGTGTCCCACCCTCAAGTAACCCTTAAGCCCAAGTCTGCCACTGGGATGTACCTTGTGAGAATCTGCAGAGGTTTGGAAGTGAAATCCCTACCTTTATCTCTCACTCCAGGGCTTCAAAGATTTTCATTCACTGACATTTATATATTTGTTTATTAGTTTGTTTGTTTATAGTATCTGGTGATTCAGGTGCCATACTGGCTTAGCTCTCCCCAGTGTGTTTTGCCAGAAAACTGATTTGGATGCCACAGGAGAATGGAGTCTAATGGGTTGAGGCTTGTGGGTGTAAATTTGGTGAGGGAGTGGGGAGGTACCTGGAAAATAGTCAGAGAATGCGATATGACAGCAGTAACCTTGGAACTCATGGCGATTTATCAGGAGCAGTAATTGTCTGAGCTACAGACACCAGATGCCCTGCCTGGGATGTGGCCTTGGATCATTGGAAACCCATCTGCGGAAAGGTGACTTGAATGGAGTGTCCCCCACTCCAATGTCTCTTAAAACATCAGCAGGAATGAGGAGCATCGAAGATCATTCGAGAAAGTACATTAATATAAAAGGACAAAGGGAGGTACTGCTTCTTTGAGGAAGAAGCTACTGAGTGGGGTCCTCTGCTTCCTAGTCCGGAGTCTGGAGTGCAGCTCTCCTCCCATGACATCTGAATAGCAACCACAACTAAAGCTACTATCTCTGAAGCTTTTTTGAGTCAGTAAATGTCTGGACTGTTATTCTCTGGTGGTGATACTGTTCTCAACTTTTCCTCCTGGATCTCAGGGCCAGGCACTTTGGTAGGTAAGGGGGAGGGGGTGGCATCTTGCTATGACTGCCTCACCTCAGATTTCACATCAGAGCCTCGGTTATGAGACTGTCCACAGGGAAGGGGAGACCTGCTGTCTGCACGACCAGAGGCACCATCTGCAGAGACAGAGCCATGGCTGCATGAGCATGGAGCAAGCGAACTTAGAGGGGCCTGTCCTTTCAGGGAGGAGGTGGGTTCTCGGCTGAAAAAGCCAGGCCTGGGTACAGGGATCCAGGAAAGGTCCTGTGTAGAGACAGTAAGTTGCCAAATCAGACTTAACAAGTACCTTTACCTTGTGAGTCTCCAACATAAAGTCACTGACAAGACCAATTCTGCCGGAAAACTGGGGATGGAGCAAGCAGAACCATTTCAGTTGTAGTGTGTCAATTAATTGATTGCACTTGCAACACAGCAGCCACCCACACACATGTGTTCAATGACAAGACTTCTGCCTTAGGACTCAATAGAGAATAACATTATATTGAAAATGAAAGAGCTGCTGCGACTGGCATATAAAAAAGATCGAATTATAAAGTGTCTTGCCTTTAGTTTAAAACATGACCAATGTTCCTAATGAGACTTGATGTGGATTAAAAACAAAACAAAACAAAACAAACAAAAAAAATGCCATCCAAACATGCCATGATGGGTAGAAAACAAAACCAACATTGTGGGGTTAAATATATTGGAAAGACTTTGTATCATCCCTTGGTTGAATAAGTACTTTTGGTGATTTGAATTGTGCCAATTGTGTGTGCTTTGTTTGGACATGTGAATGTAGAATGAATAATTAAGTTTACGTCCATGTGGAATAAGGAAAATAAAACTGTTTATATATATTTTTTAGCAACTGTTTACTGTTTAAACATGCCCCCTTGTGTATTGGGACTTAATTTGGTTTTGGCAAATTAAATGCGTTTTCTCCTAGCAACATTCTAGCAAACTGGCCCTTAAATTGCGTCTAAAGCCATTTGAGAGAAAAACTGCCACAGCTGTAGAGAACCGAGGAACTTCATAAGGATTGATCAGTGTTCAAATGGGGAAAGGATGGGAATGGAGAATTAATTATTAATGCTTTTTAATAAAAGTGGCTTTTGTTTAATAAAATTTAATAAGATACATTTTTATTTAAAAAGTAAAATAAAACTTTAGACTGGCTAAAATTGGTCATGGTCACCATATATTAGTATAAGTATTGATAATATCTATAGTAGCCAACATTTATTGAACTCTTACCATATACCAGGCATACTCTATGGAATTTATAAACATTATTTTATTAATCCTTATAATAATCCTGTGAGGTGATAATATTATTATCCCAATTTACAGGCAGAGAGACCAAAAAGCATAGAGGGCTGGTAATTTGCTACGGTCGCACCCTGGTGATGAGTTCTGTACTTGGTCGTCTGACCCCAACACCAGGGCTCCAAGCCACCCAGCCAAGCCTCCTCCCCATGCCTCTGTCAATCTAGGCAAAGGATAATATATTTTACATATTGTTAAATTTACTAATTATGGAGTTTGTCTAGAAAAAATCTTTCTCTTCTGTCTTTCTTATTGCTCAAAATAATTTTTCCCATGATTATAAAAGTTATGCATGATTAAAGGTAAGTGAGTGTAACCACTTGGAAATGTCTTCGACAGTATACTAAAATTAAAGATATTAAAATTAAAGTTGCTTGCGATTCAGGAATTTTACTCTTGGGCTCATACCCCACAGAAATCAGTGTTTACGCCCATCAAAAGACCAGCAAGTGTGTCCGTGGGCACAAGCACCAGGGAGTTTCAGAGGCTTCATTAGCGATAGCCCCGAACTGGGCATTACTCGAATACCCACCAGAAGCAGAATGGGGAAAACACCCGCGGTATATATGCTCACATCGCCGAATGCCACACAATGAGCAGTGAGATGAATGGCATGACGCCCGGTGAGAGACGCACACACAGAAGACTACGTAACGCATGGTTTCATTCACATGCGGTCCAAATACAGGCCAAGCTGACTTTTGGTGAACAAAATCAGAATATTTCTGGAAGGTACTGACTAAGATTGACAGGGTGCTCTAAGGAGCCTTCCAAGGTGCTGGAATGTAACTTTATCTCAGTCCTGGTGGTGGCTATATGGGGGTGTACATACACACACAAATTCGTCAAAGTATATACTTAAGGCTGTGCACTTGGCTGGATTTGTTATACCTCAGTTTTTTAAATTTTTCATTTAAAAATTACAGTTGACATACAACATTATATTAGTTTCAGGTGTACAACCCCATGATTAGACATTTATATAACTTACAAAATGATCATGCCAGTTGTACCTATCTGACCCAATACATAGTTTTTACAGTATTATTGACTGTACTCCCTATGCTGTACTTTACATCCCCATGACTATTCTGTAACTACCCATTTATACTTCTACATCCCTTCCCCTCTTTCACCCAGTCCCCCAGCCCACCTCCCATCTAGTCACCATCAAAACTGTTCTTGATATGAGTCTGTTTCTGTTCTGCTTGTTCATTTACTTTGTTTTTTTAGAGTCCACATGTAAGTGAAATCATATGACATTTGTCTTTCTCTTTCTGACTTATTTCACTCAGCAGAATACCCTGTAGGTCCATCCATGTTCCTGCATGTGTTAAGATTTCATTCTTCTTTATGGCCGAATCTTATTCTACTATATATATGCACTTCTTCTTCATCCATTAATCTACTGATGGACACTTAGGTTGCTTCCACATCTTGGCTATTGTAAATAATGCTGTAATAAACATATGGATGGATGTATCTTTTTGAGTTAGTGTTTAGGATTTCTTTGGATAAATATCCAGAAGTGGAATTGCTGGGTCCTTCTTTGCCTCCTTTTGTTGCCTTTGTTTTAAAGTCTATTTTGTCTAGTATAAGTATTGCTACCCCAGCTGTTCCTTTTGTTTGTTTGCTTATTTCCATTTTAATGAAATCTCTTTTTCCATCCCTTTCCTTTCAGTCTGTGTGTGTCTTTCGATCTGAAATGAATCTCTTGTGCACAGCATAGGTAAGGGTCTTGTTTTGTTATCCATTCAGCCACCATATGTCTTTTGTTTGGAGTACTCAATTGCATTTAAAGTAATTATTGATAGAAATGTATTTTTGCCATTTTATTATGCATAGTTTTGTCTTTTATTTTTTTCTTCTTCTTAAAGAAGGCCCTTTAACATTTCTTATAATATTGGTTTGCTGATAATGAACTCCTTTAGCTTTTTCTTGTCTAAAAACTTTTTTTTAAAAAGATTTTATTTATTTATTTTTAGAGAGAGGGGAAAGGAGGGAGAAAGAGAAGGAGAGAAACATTAATGTGTGATTGCTTCTCGAGTGCCCACTACTGGGGACCTGACCCTCTACCCAAGAATGTGCCCTGACTGGGAATTGAACCAGTGACCCTTTGTTTCACAGGCCAGCACTCAATCCATTGAATCACACCAGTCAGGGCTGAAAAACTCTTTATGTGTCTTTTGATTCTAAATGATAGCTTTGCTGGGTAAAGTAATATTGGTTGTAGGTCCTTGTTTTCATCACTTTGAATATTTTGTGCCAGTCCCCCTGGCCTACAAAGTTTCTGTTGAGAAATTGGCTGACAGTTTTCTGGGAGCTCTCTTATAAGTAACTAACTGTTGTTCTCTTGCTGCTTTTAAGATCCTCTCTTTGTCTTTAATACTGGGCATTTTAATTATAATGTGGGCCTCTTTGGGTTCATCTTGTTTGAAACTCTATGTGCTTCTTGGGATTGTATGTCTATTTCCTTCACCAAGTTAGGGAAGTTTTCCATCATTATTTTTTCAAATAGGTTTTCAATTTTTCATTCTCTTTCTTCTCCTTCTGCCACTCACATAATGCAAATATTGGTATGTTTAAAGTTGTTCCAGTGGCTCCTTACACTAGCCTCATTGTTTTGGATTTTTTTTTTCGCTGTTCTGATTGTTTTCTGCTTCCTTATCTTCCAAATCGTTTATTTTATCTTCTGCTTCACCTACTCTACTGTTGATTCCCTGTAAATTATTCTTCATTTCAGTTAGTGTATTCTTCATTTCTGACTAGTTTTTTTTTAATTATTGATTGATTTGAGGGAGAGGGAGAGAGAAACATTAATTTGTTGTTCCACTTATTCATGCACTCATTGGTTGCTTCTTGTATGTGCCCTGACTGGAGATCAAATCTGCAACCTTGGCATATCAGGATGATGTTCTAACCAACTGAGGTACCAGAGAGGGCTCTGACTGGTTCTTTTTTTATTTTTAACATTTTGTTTATTAATTTTTAGAGGGAGGGGGAGGGAGGGAGAAATAAAGGGAGAGAAACATCAATGTGTGGTTGCTTCTTGTGTGCCCCCTACTGGGGACCTGGCCTGCAACTCAATCATGTGCCCTGACTGGGAATCAAACTGGCAACCCTTTGGTTTGCAGGCTGGAACTCAATCCACTGAGTCACACCAGCCAAGGTTCTAACTAGTTCTTTTTTATATTTCCCATCTCTTTGTTGAAGTTCTAAATTCCTCTACTCTTCCTCTAAGTTCATTAAGCATCCTTATGACCAGTGTTTTGGGTTTTTTTCTTTTTCTTCTGGTGATTTTATTTTTTAATTTTTATTATTTTTAATTTTTTTCAATTACAGTTTATGTGTAATGTTATTTTATATTATTTTTAGGTATACAGCATAGTGGCTGGATAATCATATACTTGACAAACTGTCCCCTTGATATTTTTAGTATCCACCTGGCACCATACATAGTTACTACAATATTATTGACTATATTTCCTATGCTATACTTTATATCCCCATGACTATTTTGTAACTACCATCCTGTACTTCTCAATCCCATCATCTTTTTCACCCAGGGCCCCAATCCCCCTCTCCTTTGGAAACCACCAGTCTGTTCTCTGTATCCGTGAGTCTGAGTCTGTTGTTGTTGTTGTTGTTGTTGTTGTTGTTGTTTATTGTAACCAGTGTTTTGAATTCTATATCTGGTAGATTGTCTTCATTTTGTTGAGTTATTTTCTGGAGTTTTGTTCTATTCTTTCATTTAGGACATGTTTCTTTGTCCGCTCATTTTGGCTGCCTCCCTGTGTTTCCATGTTTTCTATGTATTAGGCAGAGCTGCTATGTCTCCTGGTCTTGGTTGAGTGACCACATGTAGTAGGTCTTCTGCAGGGTCTATTGGCATAGCCTCCCCTATCACCCACGCTAAGCACTTCTGGTGAACCCTGCCCCCTCTGTGAGCTGTGTGCACTCTCTTTTTGTAGTTGAGCCTTGATTTCTGTTGGCACATCAATGGGAGGAATTTACCGAGGCCAATCAGCTGCAAGGACTGGCTGTGGCCACCATAGAGGATCTGCTGTGCAGGCACCAACCCCAGAGAGCAGGACTCACTTTGGTGGAGCTCAGGTACCCGCGAAGTTCACCCCTTCAGTGCATTGCTCATGGAGGTGGTTGGGTGGTGTTTCAGTGTGGTCTGAAGCTGTTCATTGGGTGCACTAGCTCTGGAGCCTCCTGGGAGGTACAAGCCAAGGTGACTTGACACCTGTGCCTTGCCTGAGGCCACCAGGCATGAACTACAAAGTGACATGCAGATGGCTGCTAGTTGCACTGAGCTTGGAGGTGCCTGGTAGAGGCCAAACTGCAAAATGAGGCCTCTTACTGCTAGTGCTAGTACTGGGGCCACCTACGAAGAGACACATGGTATACAGAGGCCAGATCCTGCTTGTTTCAGAGATTTTAGGAAAGTTGGCAGTATGCGCCAAGACAGGCTGTTGGTATGGAAAAGTCACTGGAAAGGGCTTGTGTGGGGTCCAAAAATTAGGTGGGGTTGGGTCTCAGGGAATCACCAGGGCAGGGCAGTGTGAGCCAAGTTGATAGAGACTCAGATATGGCACCACCTGCCAGCTCTGTGGGGAGAGGGCTCAGCATCAACACTGGTTTTACAGCCATGAGTTAGGGATACTTTTCTTCCTGGCACTGGAACCCTGGGATGGGGGATCTGGAGTGAGGCTGGGACCCTGGGCTCCTCAGGGGGACCTCCACAGCCAAGATATCCATCCTGACTTTCAGTTGCCACACATGGGTGTGGGACCAGCCTACTCTGCGTATCCATCCTTTCTCCCAGTCTCAATGTGACTTCTTCTTTATATCCTTAATTATAGGACTTCAGTTCATCTGAATTTTAGGTAGATCTAAATGATGGTCATTTGTAGGTTAGCTGTAATTTTGATATGGTTGTGGGAGGTTACAAGTACTATGTTTCCTTACACCACCATCTTGGTAGAAAATCTATGTCTCAGTCTTTAAAACTGCAAAAGTAACCCTTGGAAATAGGGCAAAAAATCAAGCATGTACTTACTACAAAACTTCACTATCTTATACAGTAGTCCCTAGCCACATGTAAATATTTACATTTAAATTTTAATTAATTAAAATTAAATAAAATTTGGACTTCCAGCCAAGACAGATGCTCAGGTAGGTACACATTGCCTCATCACGCAACCAAAAGAAGGACAACAACAAATTTAAAAACAACAACAACAACAAAAACCAGAACTGCCAGGAAATAAAACTTTATGGAAATCCAACAGCCACGGAGTTAAAGAAGAAACATTCACCAGACTGGTAGGAGGTGTGGAGACGGGCGGCCTGGGTGCAGAGGACTTGCAGCAAGGTGGCAGCTGGCAGACAAGGTAGTGACTGATGGAGTGAGTGGTTCCACATCTTTGTGCAGATAAACCAGGAGGAACAACTGGGGAGCAAGACAGACAGCGAAACCCAGGGCTCCAGTGCAGGGAAATAGAGCTTCAAAACTTCTGACTTGCCCTGGCTGGCGTAGTTCAGTGGATTGAGCACGGGTTGCAAACCAAAGTGTCGCAGGTTCGATTCCCAGTCAGGGCACATGCCTGGATTGCAGGCCACAGCCCCCAGCAACCACACATTGATGTTTCTCTCTCTCTCTCTTTCTCCCTCCCTTCCCTCTCTAAAAAATAAATAAATAAAATCTTTAAAAAAAAACACCTCTGACTTAAAAAACCTGTGGGGGTTGCATCACCAAGAGAATCTTCCAGCCTCACAGGAGAGTTCATTGGAGAGACTCACGAAGTCCTAGAATGTACACAAAACCACCCACCTGGGAATCATCACCAGAAGGGCCCAATTTGCTTATGGGAACCAGAAGAAGTGACTGAAAGCCAGGTGAGTGCCAAGCAAGCAGCATGGTTACCTCTTGAACCTGTCCCCCACATACAGCACCACAATGCAGTGACATGGGTTGCCCTGCCCTGGCAAATACCTAAGTCTCCGCCCCTTACTACATAACAGGTGCACCCACACAAAAATATATAGCCCAAATGAAAGAACAGGTCAAAGATCCAGAAAAAATACAACTAAGTGATAAAAAGAAAGCCAGCCTATCAGATGCAGAGTTCAAATCACTGGTAATCAGGGTGCTCACAGAAATGATTCATCTTAGTCACAAAATGAAAAACCAGATGAAGGCTACCCAAAGTGAAATAAAGCAAAAAAAAATCAGGGAACCAACAGTTAAAAAAAGGAAACCAGGACTCAAATCAATGGTGTGGAGCAGAGGAAAGAAATAAACATTCAACCAGAACATAATGAAGAAACAAGAATTCAAAAAAAAATGAGGAGAGGCTTAGGAACCTCTGGGACAACTTCAAATGTTCCAACATCCGAATCATAGGGGTGCCAGAAGGAGAAGAACAAGAGCAAGAAATGGAAAACTTATTTGAACAAATAATGAAGGAGAACTTCCTCAATGTGGTGAAGGAAATGAAGGAAATAGACTTCCAGGAAGTCCAGGAAGCTCAGAGTCCCAAAGAAGTTGGACCCAAAGAGGAACACACCAAGGCACATCATCATTAAGTTACCCAAGATGAAAGATAAAGAGAGAACATTAAAAGCAGCAAGAGGAAAGGAGACAATTGTCTACAAAGGAGTGCCCATAATGCTATCAGCTGATTTCTCAAAAGAAATCTTGCAGGTAAGAAGGGGCTGGCAGGAAGTCTTCAAAGTCATGAAAGGCAAGGACTTAAATCCAAGATTAATCTATCTAGCAAAGCTATAACTTAGAATGGAAGGGCAGATCAAGTGTTTCCCATATAAGGTCAAGTTAAAGGAGTTCATCATCACCCAGCCCTTATATGAAATGTTAATAGGACTTATCTAAGAAAAAGAAGAAGATCAAAAATACGAATAGAGCCCTGGCTGGCATAGCTAAGTGGATTGAGCACGGGCTGCGAACCAAAGTGTCGCAGGTTTGATTCCCAGCTAGGGTACATGCCTGGGTTGCAGGCCATAAGCCCCAGCAACCGCACATTGATGTTTCTCTCTCTCTCTCTATCTCCCTCCCTTCCCACTCTAAAAATAAATAAATAAAATCTTAAAAAAAGAATCAATTTTCTAAAAAAAATACGAACAGAAAATTATAACAAAGTCACAAGTATCAACAACTGAACCTACAAAATAAAAAACAAAAAGGAATTAAGCAAACAACTAGAATAGGAACAGATTCACAGAAGTAGAGATCACAAGGAGAGTTACCAGCAGGGAGGGGGAATGGGGAGAATGAAGGAAAATGTACAGAGAATAAGAAACATAAATGGTAGGTACAAAAAGATAGGGAGAGGTTAAGAATAGTATGGGAAATGGAGAAGTCAAAGAACTTTTACGTATGACCCATGCACATGAACTAAGGTGGGGGAATGCTGGTGGGAGGTGGAGTACAAGATGGAGGGGAATAAAGGGGAGAAAAAATGGGACAACTGTAATAGTATAATCATTAAAAGAATATTTTTAAAAAATTAAATTAAAAATTAAGTTCCTCAATTACAGCAGCCACATTTCAAGTGTTCAATAGCTACACTTTGTTGGTGGCTGCTGTATATTGGACAGCAGAGGTGTAGCACATTTCCATCATCACAGAAAGTGCTTTGGTAGTGTTGTCATAGAACACTGGAAAATACAGAAGTGTATAGAAAAATAACCTATTATTTATAATATGCTCATCCAGTGAAAAGCATAGTTAACATTTTATATCCCTCCCAGTCTCTTTCTAAAAGATTTTTTATTAAATCATGAGTAACATATGAACACACTCTTGTCCTAAAGTAATTAAATATTGGTAACCTGAAATGCCACCTGATCACTACCTACAATCTCAGAAACCTCCCCCGTGGTGACCAAAACAACATGTGTCTTTTCAGATAATTTTTTGCATGCACTTATAAACATGCATGTATCTGTATGGAAATATACAGCAATGTCAGTAATGCCACCCCAGCTCATGGAACTTCCATCTGGTTGAATTCAGTCTCCCCAGGGGCATGTGGAGGGTGTTATCCTGCCATCCATATCCCTCTCGGGGTCTAGGACTCACTCCTCCTCATCTCAAGCTATTGTGGTCCTGGGATATTGTAAGAACAAAATGTCATGTGGGGCAAGTCAGAAAGGAGGACCAAGCACAGTCTCAGTGCAGAGCTGTTAAGTGCTACTCCTACTGGGTGCTCCCAGAACACGGTATCCACTGTAAACCAAGTGGCATCTTTACTCCATAGTGACTGTATGGAGAGCTAGCCTTTGGCCCAGGGCCAGCCTGATGGTGGTACTTGCCCCAGTGAAGTCCAAAAAGTCTGCAGGCATGACTCAGCTCCCACTGCCTCTCACAAAGGGTTTTTGCTGCTTTGATGCCACACTGGAGCAGGGAATCCTTTCTGAGGCTGCCCAGAATCCTGTTGATGACAACAAAATTTTCTCTGAGCAGCACTACAGGATGTATTGTACAGGTTCCCTCAGACTCAGACCAATACCCTTTCACTGTTTATGTTTTGAGTTCTGTCTTAATTCATTAATTGTTAAGCTTTCTTCATTTTAAAATATGCCTTTATAGCTATTAATGTCCTCCTAAGTACCACTTTAGAGCATCCCCCAAGTTTTGGTATGTAGTGTTTGCATTGTCATTTAGTTTTAAATATTTTATTACCATGAGATTTCTTCTTTGGCTCATGAATTACTTTGACATGTGCTTTTAAGTTTCCAAATGTGTGTGTTTTTTTCCTGTGACTTTTGCTTTGTTTTTGATACTAATATCATTGTCAGAGAACGTGAACTGTATGATGTTGGTTATTTGATGATTATTAAAATTCATTCTAAGGAATAATATGTAGTTAATTTTTATAAATGTTAATATATGTGTGAAAAGAATGTTTATTATTGATTGTTTGGTTCATAATTATACATTCATTAGATAAAGTTTGTTAATTTTATTGTTTATATCTTCTATTTTCTCACCAAATATTTTGGGTCTGCTTGCTCTATTAGTTTCTCAGAAAGTGTGTTAAAATCTATCATTGTGGGGGACTTCTGCTCAAGATGAAGGTGTAGATAAACACAGCTCACCTACTCGCACGACCACAGCAAAAATTACAACTAGACTACAAAACAAGCATCACCCAGAATTATCAGAAAATGGAGCTGTGTGGAAGTCTGACAACCAAGGATTTAAAGAAGCCACATTCATCCTGACAGGTAGGAAGGGTGGAGATGCAGAGATGCACAGAGAAGCGTGGAGAGGCACAGAGATGTGAAATTGGTGGTCCCACATCCACATGTGGTGGATAAAAATTGGGAGGGATACCTTGGGAGTGAGGGATTCCAGCCCTACACCACACCACCCAGCCCAGGGTTCCAGTGCCAAGAAGGTAAGTCCCATAACCTCTAGCTATAAAAATCAGTGAGGGTTGGGGCAGTGGAAGAAACTGTGGGATTCTCAGGAATCTCTTCTTAAAAGGCCCACAATGGATTTAGAACTTAATATAGATTCACTCCCTCTAGGATTCAGCAACTGGGAAACAGCTGGAAGGGCACCAATGGCATACGGGGAGAAACTGAAGTGACTGATATCAGGGTGAGTGCCAGGAGACAAGTTTCTCCCGGACAAAATTCCAGAGGCCAGGCAGCTGCATTGTCCCCTCTCTGAGCCCTCACCCACACATAGCTACAGAGCAGTGACTTGGGTTGCGCTGCCCTGGTGATTACCTCAGGCTGTGCCCCATCCAACCACCAGTTTGCTTTTCTACATTAGGCCATGCTACCAAGACAGGGAGTTAAAGCGGCTCTCCCTAATACACAGAAACAAACACAGGGAGGCTGACAAAATGAGGAGACAAAGAAATATGGCCCAAATGAAAGGACAGAACAAAACTCCAGAAAAAGAACTAAACGAAATGGAGATAAGCAGAGTTCAAAACACTGGTTATTAAGATGCTCAAGGAACTCATTGGGTACTTCAACAGCATTAAAAAGGCCCAGGAAGAAATGAAGTTTACTCTAAGTGAAATAAAGAAATATTTACAGGGAGCTAACAGTGTAGAGGATGAAGCTAAGAATTAAATCAATGATTTGGAACATAAGAAAGAAAAAAAATCAATCAAAACAGCAAAAAGAAAAAAAAATCCGAAAAATGAGGATAGGCTTAGGAGCCTCTGGGACATCTTCAAACATACTAACATCTGAATTGTAGCGGTGCTGGAAGGAGAAGAGAAAGAGCAAGAAATTGAAAACATATTTCAAAAAATAATGAAAGAAAACTTCCCTAATTTGGTGAAAGAAATAGGAAGCACAAGGAGTCCCTAACAAGATGGACCCAAAGAGGACCACACCAAGAAACATCATAATTAAAATGTCAAAGGTTAAACATAAAGAGAGAATCTTCAAAGCAGCAAGAGAAAAGCAGAGAGTTACATATAAATGAGTTCCCATAAAACTATCAGCTGATTTCTCAAAAGAAACTTTGCAGGCCAGAAGGGACTGGCAAGAAGTATTCAAAGTGATGAAAAGCAGGGAACTATAACCAAGATTACTCTATCCAGCAAAGCTATCATTTAGAATGGAAGGGCAGATAAGGTGCTTCCCTGATAAGGTCAAGTTAAAGGAGTTCATCATCACTAAGCCCTTATTATATGAAATGTTAAAGGGACTTACTTAAAAAAAAGAAGATCAAAACTGAACATTAAAGTGGCAATAAATTCACGTCTATCAACAATTGAATCTAAAAAACAAAATAAGCAGAAGGAAACAGGATCAAAGACAATAGAGATTATTTGGAGGATTATCAGTTAGGAAGAGGAAGGGGGAGAATGGGAGAAAAGATGCAGAGATTAAAAGTTCAAATTGGCAGGTACAGAATAGACAGGGGATGTTAAGAACAGTACAGGAAATGGAGAAGCCAAAGACCTTACATGCATGACCCATGGACATGAACTAAGAGACGGATTGCTGAAGGGAATGGGGATTACTGGGTGGGAAGGCAAAGAGGAAAAATTGGGACAAACTTAATAGAACAACAATAAAAAATCTATCCTTGTGGATTTCTCAAAATTTTCTCAAAATTTCATAATTTTGATTACTTTACATTTTATATTTTTGGTCCAGTTCATTAATTTCTGACTTTTATTTTTACTAATTTTTAATTTCTACTCTCTTTGGGTTTATTTTTTTTCTCCCAGTTTCTTGAGTTGAGAACTTAATTTTTTTAACCTTTATTGCCTTTGAGTAAATTCATTGAAGGCTATAGATCTTCTGCATATAGATCTTCTGCATAGATAAATCTCACAAATTTTACCATGTAATATTTTCATTCTTTTAAAAAGTTTGTGTTTCAGTCTGAGATGATGAAAAACTTGTAGGGATGGTCACAGTTGCATAACAGTATGTACTTAGCGCCACTGAACTCTGTAATCAAAAATGATTAAAATTTTATGTTAGGTATATTTCACCACAATAAAAAAGTTTCTAATTCCAGTTTGAATTTCCTCTTTAACTCTAGAGTTTTCATAAGTGTATTTTAAATTTCTCAAGTGGACAGTTTTGTAGTGGCTAGTGCTGTTGTTTCATCTGGCTATTTTTTTTAACTTTTTTTTATTTTAATTGTTGTTCAAGTACAGTTTTCTGCCTTTTACTCCCATCCCAGCCCACTCCCCCAGTGGCCTTTTTTTTCCAGCCTAATTTTGTTGTATGTGATTAGTGAAGGTGTTATGGTATGATTTCTTTTTTAAAAATATGTTTTATTGATTATGTTATTACAGTTTTCCCAATTTCCCCTCTTTATCCCACCTTCACCCTACACCCCGCAACCCTCCAGCATTCCTCTCCCCTTAGTTCATGTTCATGGGTAATACAAGTTCTTTGAATTCTCTGTTTCCTATATCGTTGTTAACCTCTTCCCATCTATTTTATGCCTACCAATTATGCTTCTTATCCTCTGTATCTTTCCCCCCATTCTTCCCCTTCCCCTCCCCACTGATAACCCTCCATGTGATGTCCATTTCTCTTATTCTGTTCCTGTTCTACTTGTTTGCTTAGTGTTTGTTTTCACTATTGTTTGTTGTTGTTGTTATTGTTGTTTTAGGTTCGTTTTGTTGATAGTTGGGAGTTTGTTGTCATTTTACTGTTCATAGTTTTTTATCTTCTTCAATTTCTTAAGTAAGTCCCTTTAACATTTCATATATTAAGGGCTTGGTAATGATGAACTCCTTTAACTTGACCTTATATGGGAAACACTTGATCTGCCCTTCCATTCTAAGTTATAGCTTTGCTAGATAGATTAATCTTGGATTTAAGTCCTTGCCTTTCATGACTTTGAAGACTTCCTTCCAGCCCCTTCTTACCTGCAAGATTTCTTTTGAGGCCCTGGCTGGCGTAGCTCAGTGGATTGAGCTCGGGCTGGGAACCAAAGTGTCCCAGGTTCGATTCCCAGCCAGGGTACATTCCTGGGTTGCAGGCCATAACCACCAGCAACCACACATTGATGTTTCTCTCTCTCTCTCTCTCTCTCCCTCCCTTCCTAAAAATAAATAAATAAAATCTTAAAAAAAAAAAGATTTCTTTTGAGAAATCAGCTGATAGCATTATGGGCACTCCTTTGTAGACAATTGTCTCCTTTCCTCTTGCTGCTTTTAATGTTCTCTCTTTATCTTTCATCTTGGGTAACTTAATGATGATGTGCCTTGGTGTGTTCCTCTTTGGGTCCAACTTCTTTGGGACTCTGAGCTTCCTGGACTTCCTGGAAGTCTATTTCCTTCACCACATTGAAGGAAATAATTCTCCTTCATTATTTGTTCAAATAAGTTTTCCATTTCTTGCTCTTGTTCTTCTCCTTCTGGCACCCCTATGATTCGAATGTTGGAACATTTGAAGTTGTCCCAGAGGTTCCTAAGCCTCTCCTCATTTTTTTTGAATTCTTGTTTCTTCATTCTGTTCTGGTTGAATATTCATTTCTTTCCTCTGCTCCACACCATTGATTTGAGTCCTGGTTTCCTTTTTTTAACTGTTGGTTCCCTGATTTTTTTTTGCTTTATTTCACTTTGGGTAGCCTTCATCTTGTTTTTCATTTTGTGACTAAGCTGAATCAGTTCTGTGAGCATCTTGGTTACCAGGGTTTTGAACTCTCCATCAAATAGGTTGGCTATCTCCTCATTGCTTAGCTCTCTTTCTGGAGTTTTGATCTGTTCTTTCATTTGGACCATATATTTTTGTGGCACACCTGTTAAGTTATAAGGGGGTGGGGCCCTAAGTATTCACCCAGGCAGGGCAACCCTCCTTGCTGCATTGTGGTGCTGTCTGTCGGGGAGCGGTCAGAGAGGGAACAATGTGGCTTGCTTGCTAGGCTCTAACCCACATTCCAACAAACTCTCGTGTGAGACTGGGAGTTTTTCCCACCACAGCAACCCCCAACATAGTGCACAGTCAGCTATCAGTCTCAGTTTCCCATTCAGCCAGGCCCACCCATGCAGTCTGCTGCCTTGCTGGGGGTTCTCTCCCTCTGCCCTTCTACCCCAACTCACTCCTACTGGTCTGGTTGACTGTTTTTTTAATTCCTTGGTTGTCAGAGTTCCATGTAGTTTAATTTTCTGGCACTTCTGATTATTTATTGTTTTTAGATTTGTTGTTATTCTCCTTCTGGTTGTGCGAGGAAGCAAAGGGTTTCTACTTACTCCTTCATCTTGGCCGGAACTTCCTGATTTCTGTTTCTTTAGTTTTACTGATTTCTCTTGTGGCCTAAAAAAGTTTTATTTGGGGGAAAATGTCATGTGTGCTTAAAGAAAATATGCTCTTTTTAATGATTGGGTAAAATGTTTTAGTTCATGTTTTCCACCAAGCTACTTAATTATTATCAAACCACCCACATCCTTATTTTCTATTTATCTGATCTTCTGAAAGATGTGTCAAAAATCTCCCACTTTTATTGTAGATTTGTTTTCTTATACATCTGTCAAAGTGATATTAGTAGATGCATAAATGTTTATGCTTATTATGTCTTCTTGGTGAACTACATAATCTATTAATATGAAATAGTATCCTTGTTCTTTTTAATGCATTTTGTCTTTCATTTTATTCTTTCACATACTCATATTGCAATTCCTTTTTAAAAATTATATGCCTAATATCTGTTTCTACTATTAAAATTTATTTATTTTCTTTCCTCTTATGTACACTTTTTAAACTTTTTTATTTTTAAAGATTTTATTTCTTTATTTTTAAAGAGAAAAGAAAGAAGGGAGAAAGAGAGGGAAACATCAATGTGTGGTTGCCTCTTGCACACCCCCTACTGGGTACCTGGCCTTCAACCCAGGCATGTGCCCTGACTGGGAGTCGAACGGACAACCCTTTGGTTTGCAGGCTGGCACTCAATCCACTGTGCCACACCAGGCAGGACAAATTTAGTCATATTTCTGATGGCTTCTGTATTAGCTGAGGTTCAATCAGAAGCACATCCCACTAGAAGGAACATCCCACTAGAAAGCAAAGTTTCTATCTGTCTATCCCTCCATCTGCCATCTATCCATCTACCTACGTATCTTTTATCTATCTATCTATCTATCTGTCTATCTATCTATCTATCTATCTATCTACCTATGGATTTGTTCCAGGGCTTTGCCCTTCCATGTGGTGGAAGCTGGTTAAACATGCTTTATAAGGCTGTTGCCTTTGCATTTGCAGCTGGATCTTGAAGTCAACAGGCAGGCTGGGTGGAAAGGAAGATGGATGTAAAATGGGGGAGAGCAAGGACCACCTGAAACCCAAGAGCACGAGCTGAGACCCACAAGGACAGATTGGAATTATCTCCACCCAGATTATGTGGGTGTCCTGCAGAATCTGGTTCTCTGCCTCACAAAGCTAAGCACACACACGTGGCTCAGGAGTTGGAGGAGCTGAAGGAGCATTCTGGGGGAGGTGGAGCAGCTGCGGGCCCTGCCGCTGCCCCACACTGAGGATGCAAGCCAGCTGGACAGCAGCACCACCTGTGAGCTACAAAATGACTGCTGCTGCTCTCCCGCCCTTCATGTCTCCCTCCAGAACCTCTCCTGTGGGCACCCTAACTGGAAACGTATAACGGAATCCTGGGAAATTCAGCCTAGTAGCCTAGTTGACACATTGGAAAGCCACCAGTGCTTCTTCCTGGTGATTTTGTAACATTTTATATTTTCCACTGAGAGAATACAAAGGTAATTCAGTCTTTGCTTTAGCACGTTTGATCAAAATTTGTTTTCCAATATTTCCAGGTGAGATTCATAAAACATGGGACTTCACATAAATGGACTTGGCCTTTGATACCGATATAGTTTTGTGTCTCACAGATGCCAGGAGCCTGCTAAATTCTATTTTATGTGATTCCTACTCAAAAAGAAAAAGGAAAGTTGTCCTCACATTTAATCAATAATCTGTCTTGAAAACTGTACTTGAACAACAATTAAAATTTAAAAATTATTTAAAATATCTGTCTGGGTATAGAATTCTAGGTTTGAGACCATTTTGCCTTAGTATTTGGAAGGTATTGCTCTATTTCGTATATCTGATGGTCCTCACAGGAGAGGATATTGGCATTAAGCAAGTTACAGTGAGAACTAAGTCCTCTCCTTACAGTTTTGTACCTCTGAGGATGGAAAGAATGTTCCACAGACTAGCTTTTGGCTCCATACATCTCAAACCTGTTTTTTCTCCACTACTCACATACATAATTTCCAAATGCCATAGAACAAATTCATTGTAGGATACAACATTTGGTCTTGCCCTTTCAGGTCACAGTGTCTGGTAGGTCAGCCCGGTGGCTGATGGCAGTATTCCCAAACACTGTTTTTACCGTTACATGACTCTATAAAGAAGTGACTGAAAACCACATAAACATTTGTCACTGAACCCAAACTAAATGTATCACCAGCTCAATATATTCCTTTTGTGTGTGTGAATTGTCTAATTTGTTCATCACACTAACTCTCTAAGTGATTTGATAAATTAAGAGTACTATTATTATCCTTTTGGTATCTTTTTTTTTTTTTTACAGAGGAGAAAACTGAATCTTAGGCAGTCGTAAGTTCAGGGTTTTTTAATAACAAAAAAAAGTCATTGACTTATTTTTAGAAAGAGGGAAAGGGAGGGAGAAAGAGAAGGAGAGAAACATCAATGTGCAAGAGATACATTAATTGGTTGCTTCTCATTGATTGGTTGCCTCTTGTACACCTGGGACCTGGCCCACAACCCAGGCATGTGCCCTGACTGGGGATCAAACCTGTGACCTTTCGGTTCACAGGCCAGTGCTCAATCCACTGAACCACACCAGCCAATATTTTTTAAAGATCATTTTTTAAAAATCATTTTTTACTTTTCAACTACAGTTGACACACAATATTATATTAGTTTCAGGTGTACACCCTAGTAATTAGACATTGTACTCATGTAACCTACTAAGTGATCATCCCAATAAGCCTCATACCCATCTGACACCATACACAGTAGTTCAAATATCATTGACTATAATCTTACCTAATCCCAAATATGCCTGCAGTCCCTCTCACACCAGCTGACATAAGAATTGTGACTGCCTAATAGAATGTGGCAGAAGGGACATGTGGCTTCTGATATTGGGTCTCAAGAGGCTTTGCACTCCCTCTTTTATTCTGTGGGAACCCTCTGCTCAACATGTTTTGAAGAAGCCTGCCTGACCTCCTGCAGGATGAGAGGCCACATAGAAGGGAACACAGGGGCCCCAGCCAATGGCCATCACCGACTGCCATGCAGTTTTGAGGACATGCTGGACTCTCCTGCCCTAGTGGGGCCATCAGCTGACAGCAGCCACATGAGTGATCCCAGACAACATCAACAGAACTGCCCAGATCACCAGCTACAAGATTGTGAGAAATAATAAATTATTTTTGTCTTTAATCACTAAGTTTTGAAGTAGTTTGCCATGGGGCAATAGATAACAACACTTGGAAATCACATATAACTGGATTTTCAAAAACCCAGTCTCAATGCTTTCTTTTCCATTGGTAACAACTTATTCATAATGTATTGCCGCTTCCTAACTCCTTATTTTGAGCTTCCTATCTACCATGTTTTTGTGTCTTCCTATTTCTTGCCTTTTGTTAGACAGGTCAAGTTCCATTTATTGTGAGAAAGAATGTGCTCACCTTCTCCCATGACCACATAAAAATTACAACTAAAGTACAGAACAATAAACCTGGAGAACCAGCTGAAGGCTCGCTAAACAGAGCTCCTATAAATAAAAATATAAAGAAGAAGCCACATTGAGACTGGTAAGAGAAGTGGTGATACGAAAAGGGTTCCCCCCATGCCCACATGTGGCAATTGAGAATCAGAAAGGATATCTCAGCTGCAGAGGTCCTCCCTGGGATCTCAGCCTCACACTGGCCTCCCCAGCTCAGGGCTCCAGTGCCAGGAAGAGGAGTCCCCATGACAGGCAGCTGTGAAAATCAGCAGGAATTCTACCTGGGTGAGACAGAGGGCTGCTAGGGAGTCAGACAGCTTCTTAAATGGCACACCCAGACACACAAACACTCATCCTAAGCTCCAGCAAAGGGATAGCAGCTCAAAAGGCACAAGAGACATATGAGGAGAAACTGTATTGTGTGGCTTCAGGATGAAGACCACCACATGTTCAGCCCTACACACACAGGTAGGCACCAAATCTAAATCTGCGTTAGCCTGGTGAATACTGTTAACTTCACCCTGGTGACTCCCTGAGACATTGGAATCCTACTCATGCCCTGCCCTTGCCTATTTCAGTGGCTATGTCTACAGGTGCCACAAACCTATGACCTGTGCCACAAACTTTTAAAAAATTCTCCAAGGTTTGCAGGCCTCAGGCATGCAGTGACTAGCCTTGCATATCCTGTACCTTTTGCTAAGCAGCCCCAGATCAACACAAGTGGCATCTAGTCTTGGGTCACAGCCTGATTTTCCCATGTGACTCCAGGCCCAGCACAGGGAGCTACCAACTGCAAATTGCTCTGTAGCTCCAGTGAGGTGACCCCGGGCTGGGCAAAGGCTGAGGTTGACCTCATCATGCACTGGGACCTCTCAGGAGAGGCCCTAGAACCAACACACTGGGTGGCCAGCTTTAGACCACAACAAAGCACCACCTGATTAATTTCAAAAATGGCACATCTAAAGGGTGAATCTTGGCAGGTGCCAAAACCCTGCCAGGGCAGGCACTCCTGGTCCAGGAGACCAGCCCCTGTTACTGTCATGGCTGATCTTCACAGCTAGTCAGTTTGAGGGTCTACCCTACCTACTGGCATGCAAAGAGCAACCAAGGCTCAACTACAACAGGAGAACAGACACATCTCACACAAAGCACACTTTTGGAGCACCTGGTTCAGGTGACTGGGGAGACTGCACCACTGGGCCCCAAAGGACACTTACCGTGTCAAGGCCAGAAATGTAGCAGATCTACCTAATACATAGAAACAAACATGTCCCAAATGAAAGAACAAAAGCAAACTCCACAAGAAGAACTAAATGAAATGGAAGCAAGCACTCTATCAAATACAGAGTTTAAAACACTGGTTATAAGGGTGCTCAACAAACTTAGGGGAGAATAGATAGATTTAGTGAGAACTTTTACAGAGAGGAATGGTAAAAAAAAAAGGACATAGAAATTGTAAAACGGAACCACTCAGAAATGAACAATACAACCACCTAAAAGAAGGCTACACTAGAAGGAATCAACAGTACTTCTGTAAGAAAAAGAAGGGAATCCCTGGCTGGTATGGCTCAGTGGATTGAGTGCCGACCTGTGAACCAAAGGGTGGCCAGTTTAAATCCCAGTCAAGGCATATGCCTGGGTTGCAGCCCAGGTCCCGAGTATGGAGCATGTGAGAGGCAACCACATATTGATGTTTCTCTTCCTCTCTTTCTCGCTCCCCTCCCCTCTGACTGAAAATACATAAATAAAATCTTTTAAAAAAAGAAAAAGAAAGGTGAATAAAACAGAAATATGAATAATAAAATGACAATAAATACATACCCCTCAATAATCATTTTAAATGTAAATGGATTAAATACTCCAATCAAAAGATGTAAGGTGGCTTATAGATAAGAAAGCAGCACCTATATGTATGCTGTCTACAAGAGACCCACTTCAGATTGAAAGACAGACTAAAGTAAAGGGAGGGAAAAAGATATTTTATGCAAATATAAACAGAAAGAACAGCTGAGGCAGCAATACTTACATCAGACAAAATAGACTTTTTAAAAAGACTATAGTAAGACAAATAAGGACATTTCCTGATAATAAAAGTATCAATCCAACAAGAAGATATAACTCTTGTAAACATTTATGCATCCAACATAGGAGCACCTAAATTTATTGCAATTTAAAGCAATTATTGATGGACACAAAGCAAGAGACAGACACTAATACAGGAAGAGTAGGGGACTTAAACACCCCATTGACATCAATGGGTAGATCTTTCAGACAAATAAAAAGAATCAACATTAAAACAGCAAACATAAATGACAAATTAGACCAGATTGATTTAATTTATAGTTTTGAGCATTTCAGCCTAAAGCAGCAGAAAATACATTCTTTTCAAGTGCACATAGAACATTTTCCAGAATAGACAATATGTTAAGCCACAAAACAAGTGTCAATAAATTTAAGAAGATTGAAATCATACCAAACATTCTTTCTGAACACAATGGTATAAAACTAGAAATCAATTATGAAAAGAAAACTGAGCCCTGGCTGGTGTGGCTCAGTGGATTGAGTGCAAACCTATGAACCAGGAGGTCATTGGTTTGATTCCCAGTCAGGACACATGCCAGGGTTGTGGGCCAGGTCCCTGTAGGGGGCCCACAAAAGGCAACCACACTTGGATATTTCTCCTTCCCCCCTCTTCTCCTCCACTCTTTCTCCCCCACTTCCCTCTCTCTAAAATTAAATAAATAAAATTTTTTAAAAAACTGAAAAACACATGGAGCCTAAATAATATGCTACTAAACAATGAATGTGTTAACAACAAGATGAAAGAAGAAATCAAAAGATACCTTGAAACAAATAAAGATGAAAATACAATGACCCCAAATCTCTGGGGTCACAGCCAAAGCAGTCCTAGGAGGAAAATGCATAATAATACAAGCCTACCTCAAGAAACCAGAAAAATCAAGTAAATAATCTAATCTCACACCTAAAGGAATGGGAAAAACAAACAAACAAACAAAGCCTAAAAGGAGCAAATGAAGGAAATAATAAAGATTAGCATGGAAATAAACATAATATAATCCTAAAAACAATACAATAGATCAATGAAATCAAGAGCTAGTTATCTGAAAAGATAAAGTTGAAAAAAGAGAGAGGACCCAAATAAAATCAGAAATTAAAGAGGAGAAGTGACAAATGACACCACAGAAATACAAAGGATTATGAGAAAACACAAGGAACAATTATATGCCCCCAAACTGGACAATCTTGAAGAAATCAGTAAATTCCTAGAAAGATACAATCTTCTAAGAATGAATCAAGAAGAAACATAAAATCTGAACAGATTGATAACTACTAACAAAATTGAATCAGTAATAAAAAAAACTCACAACAAACAAAATTCCTGGACTGGGTGGCTTCATAAGTGAATTTTACCAAACATTCAATGAAGAATTAACACTTATCCTCAAACAATTCAAAAAAAATTCAAGAGAAGGAAAGGCTCCTAAGCTCATTTTATGAGACCAGGATTACCTTGAATCCTAAACCAGACAAAGACATTACCAAAAAAACTATAGCCCAATGTCTCTAATGAACATAGATGCAAAACCCTCAACAAAATATTAGCAAGCCAAATTCAGCAGTACATTTAAAAGATCATGCATCATGATTAAATTATTTTTGGGATGCAAGTTTGGTTCAAAATTTGCAAATCAATTAACATGATACATCACAAAAACAAAATGAAAGATAAAAATCATGTGATGATATCAGTAAATACAGAAAAAGCATTTGACAAAACCCAGCATCAATTTATGATAAAAATTCTCAACAAAGTGGGAATAGAGGGAACATATCAACATGATAAAGTCCTACCAATGGCAAACCCACAACTAACATTATTTTCAATAGTGAAAAGTTGAAAGCAATAGCATAAAGAAATATCTTTAAGATCAGGAACAAGACAAGGATGTACACTTCCACCACTTTTATTTCAAATAGTATTGGAAGTCCTAGACACAACAATCAGATAAAAAAAGAAATAAAAGGTATTCAAATTAGAAAGGAAGTAAAATGATCATTATTTGTAGATGGCATAATAATAATATATATAGAGAGAAAGAACTCTGAAGATTCCACCAAAAACTATTAGAAGTGATAAATAAATTCAGTAAAGTAGTGAGATAAAAAAATTAATATTCAGAAATTGATTGAATTTTTATACAACAATAACAAACTATCAGAAGGAGAAATAGAGAAAACAATCTCATTTACAACTGAATCAAAAAGAATAAAATGCTGAGGAATATATTTAACCAAGGAGATAAAAGATCTGTACCTGGAAAATTATAAAACACTGAAGACAGAAATTCAAAAAGATACAAATAAATGGAAGCATTATACTGTGCTCATGGATAGGAAGAATTAATAGCATTAAAATGTCCATAGTACTGCAAGCAACCTAAAGATTCAATGAAGTCCTTATCAAAATACCAATGGCATTTTTCACAGAGCTAGAACAAATAATCTTAAAATTTATATGGAACCACAGATCCCAAATAGACAAAGCAATCTTGAGAGAGAGAAAAACTGGAGGTATCACATTACCTGACATTTAACTATACTATAAAGCTATAGTAATCAAAACAGCATGATACTGGGATAAAAACAGACACATAGATCAATAGAACAGAAAAGAGAGCCCAGAAATAAACCCATGCTCATATGGTCAACTAATATATGACAAAGGAGGCAATGGCATAAAGACAGTCTATTCAATAAATGGTGTTGGGAAAATGGGATGGGTACATGTAAAAAATGAAACTTTCTTACACCATGTACAAGAATAACTCAAAGTGGATTAAAGACTTAAATGTAAGACCTGAAACCATAAAACTTCCAGAAAAAAACATAGGCAATAAATTCTTTGAAATCACTCTTTTTTGGATATATTTCCTTGGACTTGGGAAACAACAGAAAAAATAAAGCAAGTGGGACTACATCAAACTAAAAAGTTTTTGTCCAGAAAAGGAAACTATCAGTAAAACTAAAATCAATCTACTGTATGGGACAAGATATTTGCCAACTCACACAACACCAAAAAAAAAAAAGAACTCCCCGCTCCCCGCAAATGGACAGACAACCTAAATAGATGTTTTTCCAGAGGACATACAGATAACCAATAGACATATGAAAAGATGCCCAAAGTCATTAATCATCTGAGAAATGCAAATTAAAACCCCAACAAGATACCACCTGACACCTGTCAGAATGCCTACCATCAGCACACACCAAGTGGTGGTGAGAATGTGGAGACAAGGGAAACTTCATGCACTGTTGAGATTACAAATTGGTGCAGCCACGATGGAAAACAGTAGAGCAAGCCCTCAAAAAATTAAAATTAGATCTACCATATGACCCAGAAATCCTACGTCTGGGTGTTTATCTGAAGAAATCCAAAACACTAATTTGAAAAAATATGTGCATCCCTATATTGCACATATTAATGCTGCATAATATTGCAGCATTATTTACAATGGCCAAAATATGGAAGCAACTCAAGTGCCCATAGATAGATGAGTAGATAAAGATGTAGTACATATATACAATGAAATATTACTCAGCCATAAAAAAAGAATGAAATCTGGCCATATGTGAAGACATAGATGCACCTAGAGGTTAGTATGCTAAGTGAACTAAATCAGACAGAGAAAGACAAATTCCACATGATTTCACTTATGTGTGGAATCTAAAGAGCAACATATATGAACAGACAGAACAGAAACAGGCTGACAGATAAAGAGAACAAACTGAGTGTTGCCAGATGGGAGTTGATTTTAGTGGCTGAATGAAAAAGGTTGAAGAGATTGAGAAGTACAAATTGGGAGTTACACAATATTCACAGGGATGTAAAGTACAGTGTACAGAATATAATCAATAATATTGTAGTAACTATGTGTGGTGCCAGGTGGGTATTTGAAATATCGGGGGACCACTTCATAAATTATATAAATGTCTAACCACTATGCTGTACACCTGAAAGTAATATCAAATGGTATTGAATGTCAACTGTAATTGAAAAAATAATAATAAAATGTAGTTCATAATTTCCTGTAGAAGGAAGTTTTATTTATTGTATTTTTCCTCTCAAGGTCTAGAAGTTACAAAATCTGTGTCCATCTTCTTGCTTTTCTATTCAGTGAACAAAGGGATATATCTGAACCATTTTCTCCTTTTTTATTTTTTGGCTATAGGATGTGCTCTAGGTATAATTACGCTGAATTTTACCCACCAGAAGGGAAGATACTCTTTGTAGGCCAGGAAAATACAAAATATAAAGTAAGCAACCAATGAATGCATAAATAAGTGGGAACAACAAATCTCTCCCTCCCCCTCAAATCAATAAATAAAATTTTTAAAAATACTTAAAATATATAGTAATGCAATAAAAAATCAGCACAGGACCAAAGCCCCATGGGTCTGTCTGTATGCGGGCAAGTGAGTGAATGCTTAGTGGAAAATGACTGGGGAATGAAAGCTATCACAGTGGTCTTGTATTTGCCATTCCCTGACACATTTAAGCATCTGCCCCTGGAGCCGGACCAAGCTTCTGCAGTTGCCCATGGCTAACCCTCTGCTTTGCCTTGACCACACTTAGGCAGGCTTGTCATTCTCCTACAGGCCCCTGAACTCAGCTTTCCCCCAAGCCTGAGCAAGCACAAAAAAGTGGGATGTGTCCCCCTGTCAGCCTCTCCTGGGAACTTGCTGGCCACAGGGGACACCTTTCTGTTAGGCCTCACTGGTATTTCCCTTGCTTGTTCAGCTTCCCCTCCAAAGATGCTGCTTATGTCTGGTCACCTCTCCTCTATCCTTCTACTCTGAGAAAGAAGAGCCTTTTCTGTTTGATGTTAACGTGCAGATCTCTGAAGTAGGCATGTTCTCACTATTGTAATTACAGTCTTTCTTTCTCATGAAAATCTTTCCCCAAGTCTGGTCTTCTGTTTGCCTGACAAGTTATAGACATCATTTGTCAGGAATGAAAACTTGGATAACATCAGAAACCTGGACATGAACTCCTGCAGGAGGCGGAATAGTGCCTGACTCACCGTCCTTTCCTAGAGCTTAGACTGTGCTTGAAGCACAGCTGGTACTGGACGTATGCTTTCTGGATGGATGGATGGATGGATGGATGGATGGATGGATGGAAGGATGGATGGATGGATGGATGGATGGATGGATGGATGGATGGACAGACAGATGGATAAATGATTGGCGCTCAACTCAGGAGACAGAGAAGGAAGCTTGCCCTAGAAGCAAGGTTTCCCCGTTCTCAGCTGTAGCTACCAGGAATTCTAGAAACGTACCTTTCTGCCTTGGAAACATGCGTAGTCACAGGGTCTGAAAGTCCTCTCTCCTGGTGGGGTCAGTGCTGGGCAACAGTAATGGACTTGATGTGCTTAATGTGACATTCTCACGTAAAGCTATAACAGCTGGTCAAAGATGCAAAAATGACTGCCAGTTTCTTGAGTTCCCTGCCAGCCCTTGCTTGCTTTCTCCATGTCCACCTTCTCCAGCTTCTTGCTGCTGGATGTGTACAGATGTCTCCGCAGCGGCCTGGCGCACCTGTGACTGATGCAGAAAGTGGATCTGTTAGTCAGCTGCGCTTGACAAAGCAGGTCATCTAAAATCTGTTCACCTTCCCACAAGCTGCTGCTGAGGCGAGTCCCAATGCCTGGCTGCTTGGCAGGGCCTTCTCTATCTTTTCATCACACTTGACCGGCTCTGGACTATTTCTGTACCCCCATATCCGACCCCTAACAAGTCCCCCATTTCTGCCAACTTCCTGGAGTTTGTGATTCTGAAAGGCATGGGAAAGTGACATTGTCCAACAGAACTAGCACCCCACTGTGGCAAAAAATTGACTCGTCAAAAGGAATTTGAGCACACATGAATGTCCCCAGTCACTGAATATCCTAACCCCAATCACTGGTTTTCCCACAGAGAGTTTTGCAAACACTTACCCGTCTTCAAGCATTTGTATGCTTTGATTTTCATTATGATGATTTTTTTCTTCCTTTTACTTAAAACAATTGTTCTTAGCTGATTGTTCCTTCTCTGAACTGTCTGGAATGGCTACAGGCTGGAAACAATGTAATCAACCAACAGCAAGGGAGTTTCCCCTCCACCCCGTGCTCAGGCTGCAGGCAAGGCTCACTTTTCTCCTCCCACTGGCCTAGTTTGAAGCTTATCTGTGGTCAGGTGGCCCAGCCCTCTGTGTTTCCCAGGAATCTTCCAACCAGCAGACCTCCACCTAGTCCATCTCAATCTGACAGAGCACCTTCTGTTCCCAGGGGGCTGAATGGAGCAGACTTGCCCACCAATATGACAAAGGCATATCCCATCTGTCACCCAGCTTGCTTCCTGGCCCATGAATGCAGGCTGCACCCCAGGAGCTGAATCTGTTCACAATGCCTGCCCCCCTCAATGCAGAGAATTAAGGATATTATGTTAATGAAATCCTCCCATCACTCACATTGCGAAGCATGCCCCCACTTCTCTCAGTCAGGTATAAGGCCTAGAAGCAGCAATGATGAGTACTTCCTGTCTTTCCATCTACATAGTTGATAAATTGTGTATCAATCTAGAAAAGTCACCCTGAAAACCAGCTCTAGCCTGGAGAGGCGACACACTCTTATTTGGTTCCAAGAGATGTGCTTCAGCTATTCTCATAGTGTGGGGAGAGCCCACTGGGCAAGCAGTCTGGCTAGGGAGGGAGGGATCTGTTTGGCACATATGGAGGCTAAGTCTCACAGCAGAATGAGATAAGTATTTCTGAATGAATCAGTTTCTTGTATCCTCCAAAAAGGCACAAATACTGGGTTGAACATAGCAGCCACTGCATTAGCCTGGGCATATGGTGCAAACAAACCCTCATCATTGTATTGTTCCTTTGATTGCTTTATGAAACTAAGTAAAGTTATGTTTCCTGGTTCAGAGCTTGCAACTAAAATGTTCTGTTGAGAAAGAAATGGGAGAAATTTTGCTAACAGATGTGGGGACCCTTAGAAGTGCAGAGCTGAACGTGCAGGCTGTTTCGGCAGGCACACGTAGCAGGGATGGTCAACCTGCGGACTGCAGATCGCATGCGGCCCAGAGTGGCTATGAATGTGGCCCAACACAAAACTGTAACTACTTAAAACCTTTTTTTTGCCCATCAGTTTTGGTTACTGTTTGTGTATTTAATGTGTGGCTTAAAACAACTCTTCTTCTTCGAGTGTGGCCCAGAGATGCCAAAAAGTTGGATACCCCAGTATTGAGCCATATTGAACATGGCAGCAAAAACCTGTTCTCCACAACTTCAAGATATTTTGATTTGAAAGATGGAGCTGCAAATTGTTGTCCTCATTTCCACGAAGATCTCCATGAAATTGAAGAACATATGAAACAGAAGATTGCTGGTGTCTTGTCCAAACTAGACTTTGCTCGTGCAGATGCGTATTTGGCAAATGGTGAAAATGTAGCAAATGTAAATTTTGGAAAATTCCATTCAGTCTATGAACTTATCAAGAAAAAAAATTTAAGTTTTACCCGCTAACTATCCTGCACACGTTTTACATAACACGGTTAAAAAGATGCGTGGTGGCCCTGGCCGGTGTGGCTCAGTTGGTTGGGCATTATCCCATTGGTTCCTTTCCTGCTCAGGGCACTTGCCTGGGTTGTGGGCCTGGTCCCGGGTTAGCATTAATATTTCTCTCCCTCTCTTTCTCCCTACTCTCTCTAATCAACGAATCAATCAATAAGAAAATATCTTTTCATTTTTTATTATTTTTTAAAGATTTTATTTATTTATTTTTAGAGAGAAAGGAAGGGAGAGAGAAAGAGAGGAGACAAACATCAATGTGTGGTTGCCTTTCGCGTGCCCCCACTGGGGACCTGGCCCACAACCCAGGCATGTGCCCTGAATAGGAATCAAACCAGTGACCCTTGGGTTCTCAGGCAGGAACTCAGTCCACTGAGCCACACCAGCCAGGGCAATAAATATATTTAAAAAAATAATAAAAACAGGTGCAATTTACCTGTGGTATTGAGACTTTCATAATGAAATTATGGGTCACTTTTCAGTTTTCTCAGAGCATGCAGAAGCACTTAATGAGATTGTTTTATTTCTAGGAGTGGAAGGAGAGAGTCTCATTAGACATATGCTATGAGATGTCTTATAGAAAGGCCCTAAAAGTGTTGGCCTGCTGCAAAATAATATTTTCAAAGTGTGAAAACTTCTTTAATTGGAAATATATTGAGGGTGAGAATGTAGAAAGGAGTTACTGCAAAATGGAAATTTTTATACTGTATCTCCAAAACATTCTGATCTCTGAAAAGACCATAGAAAAGGGTAAATTAAGTGCACCTGACTGGTTCCATTTATGTTCAGGTTGTGACAAAATCTCATCCAGTGGAAACATGACTAATTTCTTGGAAATAAGACTGCTTTAGAATAGGAAAAATCACCAATTAAGGACAGTGAAATCAAACAGGACTTTCTGATTTTGTTACTAAAACTGAAAGATATTTGAACTCCAACTTTAATTTCACAAGTTCAAACGACCTCTCTGCTTTACAATCATTTTTTTTTCCTGAGAAAAGAGGTTTAATGTGTGATGACACTTGGTGTGCTTTGAAATATTTTACAGGGATGAACATTTTAGACACGGAGAGCTTCTATGATTAATTTATGGATGCAAAGAACCTGACTGACAAACAGCTGGCCTACCAAAACAAGCCTTTAAATACAAAGAGGATGAACATTTCTGGAGAGGTGAAAATTAATTCCTGCAAGTCTAAAGTTCTGCTGATGCTAGTAAGTAAAATCCAAAGTACTCTATGCTCAAACACTTTTGCTGAGAGGATATTTAACCTGGTATCCTCACACTGAACTGACTCTAAACACCAGTGTAATGTGGGCTTGAGAAGAGCAGAGCTGAAAGTCAAACTGAATTTCATGTTTGTTTCTTAGAGTTTAGACCCCATTCTTCTCAGGGGATCCAACCAATTGCTGCCACCTGTGGGTGCCCAGCCAGCTCTCTTGAGCCTCTGCTGCACTCCTTACCAGACAGGTTGTGCTGAAGCTGTCCAAGGCTGTAAGGTTTCTCTCACACTATTTATTGTTTAGTTGTTCCAGGTGGTTTCTCCACAATGTACTTGTAATTCCAGATTGGCCCTGGGAGGAGATTAATGTGGCTTCCATTCACTGCTCTGCCATTTTGCCTCTTCTCATATTTTTCTTATACATATTTTGTCTCTTCATTTACCCCACATTATTCTTCCCTGCCCTATATACCCCCCGCCCCACCTTCTACTTTCAGTCCTCTCCCAATCCTGTTGCCCTTGATCTAGGGTTCTTTTTACATGTTCCTTGACTTGACTCTACCCTTTCTTTCCCCCATTATCTCCCTCCCCCAACACCTCTCCCCTCTGATCACTTCCAGTTCGTTCTTTGTTTCCATGTCTCTGATTCTATTTTGCTCACATGTTTGATTTGTTGATTAGGTTTCACTTACAGGTGAGATCTTACAGTATTTGTCCTTTACCACCTGACTTATCATTTCACTTAGCATAATGCTCTCCAGATCCACCCATACTTTCACAAAGAGTAGGAGTTCCTTCTTTCTTTCTGCTGTGTAGTATTCCATTGTGTAAACGTACTGCAGTTTTTTGATCCACTCATTTACTGATGGGCACTTAGGTTGCTTCCAGGACTTTGTTTGCTATTGTAAATTGTGCTGCTATGAACATTGGGGTGCATAGGTTCTTTTGATTTGCTGTTTCAGGATTCTTAGGGTATAATCCCAGCAGTGGAATTGCCAAGGTCAAAAGGCAGTCCATTTTTAGTTTTCTGAGGAAATGCCATACTGTTTTCCACAGTGGCTACACCAGTCTGCATTCCCACCAACAGTGCACTAAGGCTTGCTTTTCTCCACAGCCTCGCCAGCACTTGTTATTTGTTGATTTGTTTATGATGGCCATTCTGACTGGTGTGAAGTGGTATCTCATTGTGGTTTTAACTTGCATTTCTCTGATGGCTAGTGATACTGAGCATCCTTTCATATATCTCTGGGCCTTCTGTGTGTCTTCCTTGGAGAAGTGTCTGTTCAGGTCCTTTGCCCATTTTTTAATTGTGTTGTTTATCTTCCTGGCGTTGAGTCATGTGAGTTCTTTATATATTTTAGAGATCTAACCTTTGTCAGAGGTATCATTGGCAAATATATTTTCCCATATAGTTGGTTCCCTTTTCATTTTGCTGGTGTTTTCTTTAGCCATGCAGAAGTTTTTTAATTTGATGTAGTACCATTCATTTATTCTTTCCTTTATATCCTTTGCACTAAGGGACATATAAGTGAAAATATTGCTGCATGGAATATCTGGGATTTTCCTGCCTATTTTCTCCTCTAGGACTTTTATGGTTTCACAAGTTATATTTATGTCTTTTATACATCTTGAGTTTATTTTGGTGTATAGTGTAAGTTGGTTGTTGAGTTTCATTCTTTTGCATATAGCTGTCCAGGTGTCCCAACACTATTTGTTGAAGAGGCTATTTTTACTCCATTTTATGCTCCTGCCTGCTTTGTCAAATGTTAACTGACCATATTGACATGGATTTATTTCTGGGCTCTCTATTCTGTTCCATTGACCTATGTGTCTGTTCTTATGCCAGGACCAGACTGTTTTGATTACAGTGGCCTCATAATATAGTTTGATATAAGGTATTGTGATCCCTCCAACTTTGTTCTTCTTTCTCAAAGTTGCTGAGGCTATTCGGGGTCATTGATGGTTCCATATAAATTTTTGAAATGTTTGTTCTATATCTGTAAAATGTGTCATTGGTATTATAATAGGGATAGCATTGAATCTATAAATTGGTTTGCATAGTATGGACATTTTGATGATGCTAATTCTTCCAATCCATGAACATGGTACGTGCTTCCATTTATTTGTGTCTTCCTTGATTTCTTTCTTCAGTGTTGTATAGTTTTCTGACTACGGGCCTTTTACCTCCTTGGTTATGTTTGTTCCTAAGTACTTTATTTTTCTTGTTGCTATAGCAAATGGAATTTTTTTCTAATTTCTGTTCCTGACATTTCATTGTTGGTGTACAAAAATGCCTTAGATTTCTGAATACTGACTTTGTACCCTGTTGTTTTGCCAAATTCACTTATTAGGTTGAGTAGCATTTTCATGGAGTCTATGGTGTTTTCTATGTACACAATCATGTCATCTGCAAACAGTGACAGTTTTACCTCCTCCTTTCCAATTTGGATGCCTTTTATATCTTTTTCTTTTCTGATTGCTGTGGCTAGAACTTCCAATACTGTGTTGAATAAAAGAGGTGAAAGGGGACACTGGTGTCTTGTTCCTGATGTTAATTGGAAAGCTTTTGTTTTTGCCCCTTGAGTATGATCTTGGCTGTAGGTCTCTCCTATATGGCCTTTATTATGTTGAGGAATGTTCCCTGTACTCACACTTTGCTGAGTGTTTTTATCAGAAATGGTGCTATACCTTATCAAATGTTTATTCTGCATCTATTGATATGATCATGTGATTTTTGTCTTTCCTGTGTTTTGTGTGATGTATTATGTTTATTGATTTGTGAATATCATACCAACCTTGTATCCCTGGGATGAATCCCGCTTGATTGTGGTGTATGATCTTTTTAATGCATTGCTGAATGCAGTTTGCCAATAGTTTGTTGAGGATCTTAGCATCTATGCTCATCAGTGATATTGGTCTGTAGTTCTCTTTCTTTGTTGTGTCTTTATCTGGTTTTAAGATTAGGATGATACTGGTCTCATAAAAAGAGTTTGGGAGTCTTCCCTCTTCTTGAATTTTTTTTTTTTAGAATAGTTTGAGAGGATAGTGGTTAGCTCTTCCTTAAATGTTTTGTAAAATTCTCCTGTGAAACCATCTGGCCCATGGTTTTTGTGTACCAGGAGTTTTTTGATTATTGCTTCGATTTCACTAGCTGTTATTGATCTGTTCAGGCTTTCTGCTTCTTGATTCAGTTTTGGAAGATTATATGTTTCTAGAAATTTGTTCATTTCACCCAGGTTTTCAAATTTCTTGGCATGTAGTTGTTCATAGTAACTTTTTACAATCCTTTGTATGTCTGTGGTATTGTTACAGAACAGACTGGAGGTGGTGAATGATATACTATTACTGAATGGACCTACCCTTGTACTCCGGAGGTCCCCCACCCTGTACTAGGTTTGCCTTGCCCGCTGCCAGGGAAAGACATCTCTTGATGCTAGAGATCGATGAAAAGGAAAGGGATTATTTATTTAAAGAGTTATACCAACTTAAGAGTAATAACTTAATGTCTTCAATGAGATAGCAAAGTCCTTTAGAATACCCACAAATGCACAGTCCTTCCTTCCCCCTTTTGCCCAGTATAGGTTACCATATCTCAGGAAAAGAAATAGAAGTCTGTGGATCTTCTCTGCCCAAGCTGCGTGGTCCCCAAAAGACCTCCAGTTCTTCTTTGTCCCAGCCATGTGGTCCCAAAAAGATGCCGCATGGCTGCCATGCCTGGGACTAAATCCCAGCACCAATCTTCCTCTGCCACAAAATTTCCATCTCCTCCCACAATTGGCCACAGCTGCTAGCATTCCCATATTTTTCCGGCTTTACTGGGCTGCCATAGTAAGTCCGGGCAGGTATGGCCCTGTGGTGTGGAGCCAATCATCTCCAAGCTCTTATGCAGGCTCTGTAACTGGGGGAGTTGCCTCCCAGTTGCATCATGGGTTGAATTTACTCCCATCCCCCTAGCTCAAAGCATGGCCACAGCTGTTTAACATACCTGTGAAAACAGTTAAAAGTTATAGATATGTTAAATGACCATTCTAGAGGTTATCTGCAAAACTGTTGCAACTCTCAATGGCCCTGCTCTCTGCATCCCATCCCCCAGCTCAGACTTGTGGAGGGTGAGGGCATCCTACATCTTCTAATATTTCCTGGACACCTTGAGTTCTGAACTTCATTACAAATTCCCATTTGGGACCCCCCTTTGGCTGCACCCTGTTACAGTATCAGTCGTAATCTCTCCTCTTTCATTTCTGATTGTGTTTATTTGGGTCCTTTCTCTTTTTTTCTTGATGAATCTGCTTAAAGGCTTATCGATTTTCTTTATCTTTTCAAAGAACCAGCTCCTGGATTTATTGATCCTTTGATTTATGTCATGTAATTCTACTCTGATCTTGATTATTTCCTTCCTTCTACTAGCTCTGGGTTTTGTTTGTTATTGTTCCTCCAGTTCTCGTAGTTGTAAGGTTGGGTTGTTTATCTGAAAATTTTCTCTTTTTTAGGTAGACCTGTATCACTATGAACTTCCCTCTCAGGAATGTCTTTGCTGTGTCTCATAGGTTTTGGACTGTTGTGTATTTATTTTTATTTGCTTCCAGACTTTTTGATTTCTTCTTTGATCTCATTGTTAACCCATTCATTGTTTAATAGCATGCTGTTCAGTCTCCATGACTTTGACTGTTTTTGAGTTTTTTCCCTGAGGTTTATTTCTAGTTTCAAGCCCTTGTGGTCTGAGAAAAAGCTTGGTATGATTTCAATTTTCTTGAATTTGTTGAGGTTTGTTTTGTGTCCTATCATGTGGTCTATCTTTGAAAATGTTCCATGTGCATTTGAAAAGAATGTGTATTTTGCTTCTTTGGGGTGAAAGGTTCTATACATATTAGTTAAGTCCACTTGATCTAGTGTGATGTTCAGATCCACAATATTCTTGCTGATATTTTGTTGGGAAGAAATACCCACCCATGTTGATGGTGGGGTGTTAAAATCCCCTACTATAAGTGTGTTACTGTCTATATCTTTCTTGAAGTTCTCCAATATTTTCCTTATATATTTGGGTGCTCCTGTGTTGGGTTCATATATGTTTACAATATTTATGTATTCTTAATGGATTCTTCCCTTGAGTATTATGAACTTTCTTTGTGGGTCTCTTTTTATGGCCCTTATTTTGAAGTCTATTTTGTCCGATATGAGTATTGCTACCCCAGCTTTTTTTTTTTCCTGTTCATTTGCTTGAAACATTTTTTTCAACTCTTCACTTTCAGTCTGTGTAGGTGTTTTGTTTTGAGGTGGGTCTCTTGTAGGCAGTATATGTGTGGGTCATGTTTTCTTATCCGTTCATCTACCCTATGTCTTTTAATTGGAGCATTTAATCCATTTACGTTTAAGGTTATTACTGATAACTACCTAATTCATTTTTTGCCTTTGTACCTGTGTTCCCCTCTCTCTCACTCTTTTTCTTCATCTTCTTAAAGCAGTCCCTTTAGCATATCTTGCAATGCTGGTTTCGTAGAGGTGTATTCTTTTAGCCTTCTTTTGTTTGGGAAATTCCTTATTTCACCTTCCTTCCATTTTAATCGAGAGTCTTGCTGGGTAGGGTAGTCTTGGTTGCAGGATTTTGCTTTTTAATACTTGGAATATTACTTGCCATTCCCTTCTGGCCTGTAGTGTTTCTGTTCAGAATTCAGCTTCTAGCCTTATTGGAGCTCCCTTGTATGTTACTTCCTGTTTCCCCATTGTTGCCTTTAAGATTCTCTCTTTGTCTTTAAACCTTGGTATTTGAATTATCATGTATCTTGGAGTAGACCTCTTTGGGTTCCTCTTGACTGGGACACTCTGTGCTTCCTGGGTTTGTGGACTTTTTCTCTCATTAAATTAGGGACATTTTCTATCATTACTTTTTCAAACAGGTTTTCTATCCCTTGCTCCTCTTCTTCTCCTTCTGGTATCCTTATTATATGGATAGTATTAAATTTCTTGTTGTCCTGCAGTTGCCTTAATGCCTTTTCATTCTTTTTGAGTGTTTTCTCATTTTCTTGCTCTTTCTGGGAGGTTTTTTTTTACCTTGTCCTCCAGGTCGCTGATTGGATCCTCTGCTTTATCTAGCCTGCTTTTGATTCCTTCTACTGTGTTCTTCAATTCAGAAATTGTATTCTTCATTTCCTCCTCGCTCTTCTCGATGGTTTCTATGTCCTTTTTCATGCTGGTGTAGTTCATAGTAAATTCCTTGTAGCTACCCTGTAGTTTTTGGTAATTCTCAGTGAGTTCATTAAGCTTCCTTATAACCATTATTTGAACTTAGTATCTGATCATTTACTTGTCTCTATTTCATTTAGCACTCTTTCTGGGGATTCTTCCTTTCCTTTTGATTGGAGGTTGCTTCTTTGTCTTCTCGTTTTGGGGGAGGCTCTTCTTGTTTGCTTCTGATTCTTAAATTGATCTGTTTTGACTCCCTGCCTTTGTGGTGTGAACTTCTATGGTAGGAGACCTGTGTGATTCAGTGCTGCAGTTTCCTTGATCTCCTGAATTTGATGCTTTTGGGATGCCCTTTATGCTGTTTATATTGGTTCTCTGGATGTAATTGGGTTTTGATTTTTGTTGGGTTGTTCTTCGGTGGGTCCTTCCCTCCCACTGATTGACTGAGGGTCACTCTGCCCACTATGTCTTATATGCTGTTGTACAGGTGCACTGGTTTTTCTTTCTGGATCCACCTCTGGTGATGTCAGATGGTGATCCCATCTGACCTTAGGCAGCCTGTTGGAGGCTTCCAGGGATCTACTGTCTGTGGCTGACTCCTTCAGTTGTTAGTCTGCTCCCTCTACACTCAGCAGTCAAACTTAAGCACCTCAGGGTGGGGCAGAGTCCCTCCTGGAGTCAGGATTATTGCTTCCCCTCAGGCTGCTGCCACAATGGAGGGGATTGTTCTGCCTGAGCAAGATAGCTGCTGCCATATGGGGGATGACTCAGCACTGGAATCCTGTTGTTTACTCTCTTGGTTCTCTTCCCAAAGCTTCTGTGTCCCCAGTCTCTCCTCATGCATGTCTAGTCCACTCCCCCGTCCTCTGCCAGAACCCAGGGTAAGTGGCTGCAAATGAAGATTTATGCATTGGCCCTTTAAACAGCTCTTTGTCTCTCCAGCTGTCCATCTGTGGCAGAGAGTAACCCTGCTGCTTTTTGTCACTGGTTTGTTATCTGTGTACTTTTTGGGCTCTAGTCCTCTTGGCTGAGGATCCCAGCTGAGGGTTTAGACCCCACACTTCTCAGGGGGATCCAACCAGCTGCTAAAGTATCCCTCTGGTGCCTCAGCTGCTGCCTTTGGCCATCCAGCCAGACTTCTTGTGTCTCCACTGCACTCCGTACCAGTCAGGTTGTGATGAAGCTGATTCTTCTGTCTGTCCAAGGTGATAAGTCTTCTCTCTTACTACTGTTCAGCTGTATGTTCCAGGTGATTTCTCCACAATTTAGTTGTAATTCCAGATTGGTCCTGGAAGGAGGTTCGTGTGACTTCCACTCTCTCCTCCACCATCTTGGATCTACATATTATACATATTTTTAAAAATACTTTATTTATTTACTTTAGAGAGAGGGGAAGGGAGGGAGATAGAGAGGGAAAGAAACATCAGTGGGTGAGAGATACATGGATCTCAGTTTTTTCTTGCTTTCCTTCAGCCTGGGACCTGGCCTGCAACTCAGGCATGTGCTCTGACCAGTGACCTCTTGGTCCACAGGATGGCTCTCAATTCACTTCACTTAGCCACACCAGCAAGTGCCACATTATAATTTTAATTAATACCACTCTTAATTAGTACTAATTGCCACTGTTAAATGTCATCTAGTTTAAATAATATAATTTATGTAACAGAAAGTAAACAATATATGATAATACATAATTTCACATAAGCACTTATTTTTCATATTTGTGAAGTAATGTTTTAAAAGTCATAGCATACATGTGTATAATTATTTATTTTATATTCCTGTGGTTGAGGAGTGGTCTGGCATGGCATGACTGTGTCTTGGGTTGTCTTTCTAAAAAGTAGGTCATCTTATTTGTCACTCAGCATCATGCTTCTGAGATTCACCCATGTTGTGTCTCAGTAGTTCAATTATTGTTATTGCTAAGTAGTATTCCATAGTTTGGATGTATCACTGGGTTTTTAAAAATCCATTCACTAGCTGGAGGACCTTCCTATTGTTTCTAGTTTTTGGTGGTTATGAATAATGCTATCAGAAACATGTAGATATAGGATTTTGAATGAACACATGATTTAATTTTCTTACCAAGAAATGGAATTGATAGCTTTCATGGTAAATGTGTTGCGGATGGAGGTGGGGTCCAGGCTCCTGGCAGTTGCAAACAAAGAATTGGACTGACAACACAGATATTATAAAGCAAAGCAAATGGGAAATGCATTAAGGAAAGTATACTTCCCAAGACAAGAGAATGGGCCATCTCTGGCCCAGGAATGACTCTCTTTTATTGAACAGTTAGAGGCTTTATAGGGCTTTACTTAAGGTTCAACTCATGCAATTTCCCACAATCCTCCTTGATTACCCACTTGGGGAGGAAACCACAAATGGTAATTATTATCAGGTTTCAGAAGGCGATTCTCAGAAATCTGGATACTGACTGATGACAGCTGCAGTGTCTCAGGGTTTCCTGTTCCATCTCCTGCCCCAAATGGATGTTTCACTTTTTGAGAAACTCCCAAATTGTTTTCCAAGGTGGCTGTACCATTTTGCATTCCCCCAGCAATACATGAGTTCCTCTGGATCCTAGATAGCACTTGACAATTTCAGTTAAAATTTTTTTTCTTTTTCAGCTATTCTGAGAGAGATATAGTGGTATTTCATTAGTTTAAAATTTCACAGAAGCCATTCTGATGGACATTCACAATGGCCTCAAATAGAAGTGAGATAAAAAAAAAAAAAAGCTCCAGTGAAACTGAAGGATGGGACTGGTGTGGAAAAGCTCCTGGCAAATGTGTGTGACTTTGGGCATATTCTGGGTAAAGAATCAGCTTTTGGCAGATGAGTAGTAGGAGGGGCACCTACCAGACTCTCCCCTCCCCTGGATACTCCCACCAGAGCCCTAAAATTTCTCCAGCACAAAGGAGTGAGGGAGGGGAGGCAGGAACTTTTGCTCAGAAAGGTCTCTCTCAGAGGGTGGCAGCCATGAGAGCTCGGAGAGGGCAGTCTTCTGTCCATCTTGTCCCCTGCTCTATCCCAGAACCAGTCTCACTGCCTGCCTCATAACAGGAGCCCAGGAGTTACTGTGGAATGAGTGAATGAGTGTCTAATCTAAGTTGCTCCCTCTCCCTATCCCTTTGTGAACATCACTCAGAAGCAATGACTGCACTCCGCCAGTCTGGGAGATGTCCTCTTTGCTCACCCCAGATCTAATCTGTGGCCCATCCATGTTCATGTTTTCTCACTACATCACATTGGTCCACCCCATGGCCCCTCCCTTCCCACTGCATCTTCTCTGGCTACTGACACAGCCTCATAATACTTCTTGCCTTTTAGTCTATCTTGTTGGGAATCACCCTCCTTGGTTTCAGAAGCTGTAACCCCCCATGGCTAAGGCTGAGTGAGAGACCTTGGGACCCTAAGCCACCAAGAAGACAAAGCTTATTTCTCTGGCAGGGGTGTCACCTCTGCCCCCTTTACTTCACCCTGCCTGGCCCCAAGTGGATGACCAGTTAGCCAATGACAGATAAGATTCCTCAAAGGAGGGATGACCTAACAACAGCATGGTCATGAGAGGGCCCTCAGGGAAGGGCTTGGGGGGCTATTGAAAAAGGGGGTGATGGACCCTCGCCCACTAGGCTTTGACATAGCCTGAGTACTCATCCTGTCTTTGAGAAGTCTCCTAATCTCTTGGCTGCCTTACTACCCCTGCCTGGCTTATATCTGAAACAATGACAGAGGGTGGTACAGCCCTGTGCTGGAAAGAGCGGGTTCCCCAGGGTGATCAGGCCTAAGAAAGAGTACGTAAAATCCTGTGAAAACTGCTTTGCTAAGAATGTCCTCAATTTTCTGATAAGGGTCCAAGCATGAAATGAGTTTGTTTCCCAAAATTTTATAGCCCCTTAGCTAACTGATCCTGACTCAGAATAAGCCCTCATAGTTCTTCGTATGTTATCTATTATTTGATCCTTACTGCCTGACAATGATTGATGAGCTTTACATTTGTGCCCTATATTCCTATGCAAATAAACCCAATAAAAGCCCATTGAGGAACAGGCTCCTGGTCCTTCTCCTTTGAGAGATCAGCCACCTTTCCTCCCCAAGCAGATCATGTTTTGGTAGACTTACTCTCATCCGTGGCAGCTGGGGGAGCTCTGCAGGCAGAGTTCCAACCCCCACCCCCACCCCCGCCCACACTATCTTGTCTGCAGTGGACGCTGAATTTACAGCCCCAGCTCTTATCTGCATCTCTCACACCCAAGCACCTGCATAGCTCCTAGGTGCTCATGAGAGAAAAACCAACAGACAGTCTGGCCCCAGCTCCCTTCCTACATCCCAGCACCTGCTGGCCCTCTGTGGCGCTTGGGGTTTTGGTTAGATTCCACCTTCGTGTCTTTTATCGTGCCCTTTCCTTTTGAAGCCACATCCTATCCAGGCTGTAGGACCCCTTGGGAGTCAGACTGGACTGGGTTTGAACTCCAGTCTCCTTATTTCCTAACCAAGGGAACATTGACAAATTTCTGAACCTGAACCTCAATGTTCTCTTCTCTAGAATGGACAATACAAACACCTACTTTCTGTGCAGTTGTAAGGAAATGGTATGAATAAAGGCCCTGGCACAAAGTAGGTGTTTAATGAATGACAGATGTGGTTTTGGGTAATTCCTGCCTGGAGTAAAAAAAGAAAGAAAGGTTAAAAATGGGGATATAATTAAATAAATTTTTCTTCTCCCAGCCCAAAACTGGAGGATTGTTCCCCCAAAACATCAGAAAAATGGCCTGGGAGAGATAGGGGTTTCAGGTGTGAGTGTTGCTGCCTCTCATTCCCTCACCCTGGCTTTTGGGGTACCCCCAGCCTAATGGCTCACACACCTAAAGAGAAGCTGGTCAGTCAAGATTCTCCTCCCAGCTGTGTTCAGCCCCCTCCTCCCCTCTGACCATCCTTCTTCCTCTGAAGAGAGGCCTCATGGGTTCAAAGACCAAGTGCGCAATAAGTAGAAAGCACAGCCAGTGAAGGAGGACTCGCATTCCCCATTGTGGACAATTGGGGTCGGCTGGTGGGAGCTTCATGAAGGAGAAAAATATGGTCCTTGCCAGCAACTGCCTGTGGGCAGTTCCTGAGGCAAGATAGGGCACGGGGCATGGAAGGTGGGTAAAGAAAAGGCTAATGATAGTGGCTGTTCTTCTAAATGGACCCTCAAAACATCTCCAAAGCCATGGACTCCTCAGAGTAGAAAGTTCCCTAGATTGATGGTGTTCCAGAAGGAAAAGTATGAATGAGTGTCAGGGAGGAGTGGAAGCAACACATGGGCTCTTTGATTAAATGTCCTCTCAGGTCCCCTACCCCTCATTCTGGGTCCTACAGCTGAGAAGGCCTTGCTCATATGTCAATAAAGCAAGTATTGAAGGAAAGTAAGGCTTTTAATACCAGGCTATGTCAGCAGAAGGAGATGCATACAAAGCTGGGTCAGTTTTAGAACAGCAGGTCCTCAAATAATGTGGACTTCATTACATTGTTGATGAGAAAAAAAAAAAACATTGACTCCTGGCTGCTGCCACTGTCTCTGTGGAGTTGGCATGTTCTCCCCGTGCCTGCGTGGGTTTCCTCCCACATCCCAAAGCTGTGCATGCATGTGAGGTGAACTGGCGTGCCTCCATTGTCCCAGTCTGAGTGAGTGTGGAAGAGGATCCTGTCCAGGGTGGGGCCCACCTCATGCCCTGAGCTGCTGGGAGAGGCTCAGCACCTTCTTAAGCCCTGAACTTAAATAAATTAGTTGGAAAATCATTCTTACTTGTTTTTATTCATCTTTCTTAAGTGTATGTGTAGCTCACCTTTACGTCAATGTTTAATATTAGAAGTGTTTTGGGTCTTTATTTAAAAATTTGGTGATTTTTAAGAAGATTTTATTTATTTATTTTTAGAGAGCAGAGAAGGGAAGGAGAAAGAGAGGGAGAGAAACATCAACGTGTGGTTGCCTCTTGTGCACCCCCTACTGGGACCTGGCCCACAACCCAGGCAGGTGCCCTAGACTGGAAATCAAACTGATAACCTTTTGGTTCACAGGTTGTTGCTCAATCTACCAAGCTATGTCAGCCAGAGCAGAAGTTTGGTGATGTTTTGTGACAAAAAATATGCATCTAAGAACTTAATTCTTATTTATATCAACCTATGATAAGATTGGTTTCCTTATATGTCATTTGGCTTAAAATCACAGCTTCCAAAAACCTATCAATGATGTTAAGTGAGGACTTACTCTATTTGGAGAAGGCAATTATTCTTTTCACAATAAGAATAAAGAAAGCAATTAGAAACTTTAGGAAAATCAAAAGCTATACAAGAAGGCAAGCCCAAATGCAAAGCAAATTAAATGCATTTCTTGCTTTTGAGCAATTAATTGATGGAGCCTAAGAGAGTTAAATGCGTGAGATCTTGATGTGTTCTTAGCCATGCTTCGAGTGGCCTGGGCACCATGACATTGGATCAGAGTGAGAGAAAATGTGATCCTTGGGTACATAACTCCTTGGCTCAGCACCAAACTATATTACACAGGCTTGACAGTAACATTGGTTTGCTGATTTTTAAAAAAAACTGTTTTAAAGTCAATCTATGTACAAAATGCAACTGTCCTCATTATGACTTCAAAACACTATTTAAATATTATCATTTTTTAAAATGTAAAAGTAAGACTATTACAGGCAGATTGAAAATTAGAAGAGTGGGAGTGGAAGAGGAGAGATAGGAGTGGCAAATTACTCATTTTCTGCAGTGGGAAGCCAAGATCGTACTCCGCTCTATGGAGTGAAGTCAGGTGTATTGTTTAGAGCATAAATGTAATCAATAGAAGAACCAAGAATATTTTTAACTAGCAAAAACCAGGAGGAGTAGAGAAGGGAAGAATGACATATGTGAGTAAAACTTTATTTTTCATAGAAGAGTGTGTTAATTTCCTAGGGCTCCCATAATGAAGTACCAAAAACTGGATGATTTTAACAACAAAATTATTGTCACATAGTTCTGGATGCTGGAAGTATGAGGTCAAGATGTAGCAAGGATGGTTCCTTCTGAGGGCTGTGAGAGAGGGTCTCTCCCATCTCTTTCCCCGAGGCCTGGCAGTTGCAGGAAGTATCCAGTGGTGTCCCCTGACCTGCCGACGCACCACTCCAGTATCTGTCATCTTCACAAGGCATGCTCACCTGTGTCTTAGCGCGGTGTTCCCTTTTTATTAGATCACCAATTATGTTGTTAGGGCCCACTCGAATGACTTCATTTTAACTTGATTACCTCTTTAAATTTTAACTTTTTAAATTTATTGCTTTTAAAGAAAGAGAGGAAGGAAAGGAGGGAGAGAGAAACATCGATTTGTTGCTCCATTTTTTTTAAAGATTTTATTTTATTTTTTAAGAGAGGGAAGGGAGGGAGAAAGAGAGAGAGAGAGAGAGAGAGAGAGACATCAATGTGTGGTTGCTGGGGGCCGTGGCCTGCAACCCAGGCATGTGCCCCAACTGGGAATCAAACCTGCAACACTTTGGTTCGCAGCCCGAGCTCAATCCACTGAGCTACACCAGCCACAGCTGTTACTCCATTTTTTTTAATGCATTCATTGGTTGACTCTTGTATGTGACTTAACTAGGGATCAAACCTTTAAGCTTGTATTGGGATGATGCTCTAACCAACTGAGCTACTGGGCCAGGGCTGATTACCTCTTTGAAGACAATACTTCCAAACAAGGTCTCATTCTGTGGTACTGGGTGTTAGAACATGAACGTATCTTCTTGGAAGGAATATAACTCAACCCATAAAAAAGTCATTAGATTGTCTAAATTTCTATATTAAGACATGGCAGTCCATGCATATAATTTAGATGTATGCCAGTCAATGTCACTTTAATCCAGGTGAGGGCCCCTGTCCTGACTCTTGTGGTATAGAGGGCTCTTCCCTGACCCTCCTCTGGCCGAGAGTTGCCAGCTTTGGGAATTTCAGATAAACAATGAATAGGGTATTTTTTTTTACCATAAATATGTCCATTGTAATATTTGGGACATACTTATACTAAAAAATTTTTGTTTATCTAAAATTCAGATTTAACTGGGTGTCCTGTGTTTTATCCGGCAATCCTACCCTGGCCATGCCTTTCCACCTAAAGCCTGCATCCCCACTTCTGTATCATGCTTCCAGGATCTGAGGCCCTGGACTTCTCTGCTCAGACGAAGTGGCCTGAGCCTGCTTCCAGGGACTCTGTAAGTCTTTTCACCCTGACCACTCCTCCCCAAGGAGGACTATACCAAGGTGTGTGCAATCCTAAGGCCCAACTCAGTTTGAGGGAGGTGGGGCATGTGGACAGAGTTGGATGTGAGGGCTGGGGTATCTACCTATGTATGCACGGAACCCCTCGTCAGTGGTGGGAACAGAAATAGGACAACTGCAGCCTGGGGGACTGGTCTAGTTCTGGTGAGGGACTCCAAGGAGTCCAGGAATTCTCAATTTGAACTTGGTCTTTAAGTGGTTATTAAGGTACATTTGCCAAGGTAGAAGAATAAAACATACTCCATAGTTTGTAGGGTTGATAACTTTTTAATACTTAGACATGTGGTATGCATGCCTCTAAATGGACCCTTGCCCCAGGCCCTGCATATGTTATGGGCAGGCCTGACATGTGTAAACACAGCAAAACTGAAAACAGAAACCATTTCGAGTTGTTGCCTATGGGGGATGGATGGAGGAAAGGAAAGATGGGGGACAGAGAACTATAGCACTCAGTTATAAGTCTCTCTGTCAATTTGATTGTTTTATCATTTGCATTCTTTGCTTTGTTATGAATATTACTGAGTTCCCAACTCCTCCCTCAAGCTTCTTGATCCCTAACTCTCACCTCCCTTCTCTCAACTTCTGCAACCCTCAGGGCTGTGCAGCACCCTGCCTGCCTGGGCAGCTCACCCGGAGTTCTCTGCAGCCAGTGCCCAACCCCAAGCAAACTGACTGCCTCTCTCTCCTGAGAGGTTGCCTTGGACCAAGGTCATCATGGTCCGAGTCCTGGCCCTCCACAGAGTTGGCAGCCTCTGCTGGAGCTTCTCACCCCACTGTATCTCCATTGGTGTTCCCATTTGCATCTCCTGATAATCCGCTTCAGTTTGGAGCAGCCTGGTGGCCTGCCTGCAGCCTCCTTCTGGAAACAGTGCTGCAGCCTGACCTGCTCATGAGGGGCAGGGGTCTGCTGTGCCAAGGGCTTTCTGCTGTCAGTGAGAGCCGGCCTTCCACCTGGCTGTGCCCGCCTGTCCCATCCCTGCTCTTTTTATGTCTCAGTCTCTGCCCCATGCCTCTCTGCCCCATCTCCCTGTTTCTGCCTTTGCTCTCTGTCTTGGCATTACTCTCCAGTCTTCTGCCCACCAACTCAGTTCTACTCTCTTTATAAGCACAGAAGCCATTGCTGCTCTTCCATTCCAGACCCCAGACCCAGCTCCACACATGGGATTAAACTACCCCGTCCCACCCACTGACCCCTAACAAATGGCTCTTGGCCCATTCCCAGTGCCCCACAGCTAACAAGGGGACTGGGACCTGACCCTGTAGCTCACCCCATTCTAGAACTTTAATTCAAACTCACTGTCATTCATAGTATCTCCCAATCCCACCCTCAGTCTGTGGGAGGCACTGGGGCTGAAACTCAAGGTCTGCTATGTGCCCAGGGTGTTTGGCCAAGGTCTGGGTTCCTAGAAATTGTGGGATTGGCCTGGGAAAGAAAAAAAATAACTCATATGCCCCAGTCAGTGCAGCTGCTGCAAACTGTCCCTGGCGACTAGGAGGAGGTCAGGAGAGGGCAGTGAGGATGACACTAGGAATGCCAGCTGGAGGGGGCAGTGCCACTTGGAAGGGAGGGGCTGGCAAGGCCATGGGCAGATAAAGGAGGGCTGGGGTGGTGGACAGAGGCTTCCCGCAGGCTGTCCATGGGTCATTCTTCATTCACTCACTCAACGACTATCTACTGAGCACCACTCAATAGCTGGCCCTCTGGCAGGCTGGGGGTAGCAGCGAACAGAACCAAGTGCTTGCTCATGTGGAGCTCACATTCAAAGTAGGGAGATGGACAAGAAATACTCTCAGAGACACGTCAGGGGTAAGTGTTAGGAGAGGGACAAGTAAATCAGCAAGAGGGGACAGAGAAGGAGGAGCTCTGCCTGGGCTAGGGCCTCTGGACTGAGGCTGATGCTGGAGAGAAGGTAGGGCATGCCCTGCCTCCCCACCCATAGCCTTAGGTGCCCACACAATAAACTCCTGCTCACTCCATTGCATATACCCACATGTGTGTGCACACCAACAAATACATATGGAAAACCAGCACAGGCTCACATGCATGTGAATAGAAATGATTGTGCACAAACACTTGCATGCATGCAGACCTCCTCTTATAAGTCTAGACATTCATTAGAAATTCTAAAATGGCAGAACATTGGGCTGAAGGACATTAGACCATCTCATTCCACTTCCACACAACACAGAAAACTGAGGCCCAGGAAAGGGAAGGTCTTTCTCAAGTCCCATGATTTGGTAGTCTGGGAAGTTCTCAAAATCTCCCCTGGCCCCTGTGGTGGATACCAGCCAGCAGCATCCATCCCTGCTGCAGATGCTTGTAGAAACACGAGAAAAACATACAGGGACAACCAGGTCCTGTGGGGAAATAGGGACAGAACGGCCACTCTCTCCAGTGAAGAGCACCTCGTTTCCATTCCCAAGCAGATTTTTATTAAGAATACAGACTTAGTTAAGCCCTGGCTGGCGTAGCTCAGTGGATTGAGCGCGGGCTGCAAACCAAAGTGTCGCAGGTTTGATTCCCAGTCAGGGCACATGCGTGGGTTGCAGGCCATGACCCCCAGCAACCACACATTGATGTTTCTCTCTCTCTTTCTCCCTCCCTTCCCTCTCTAAAAATAAATAAATAAAATCTTAAAAAAAAAAAGAGAATACAGACTTAGTTTGTGGATTCACAGTCTGGCAGAAAAGATTAAAAGAAGTAGGTGACTTACAAAGGTGCAGACAGAACCCCTGCTGTGATTATGGGTAGAGTTTGGAGTTTTAACATATTGCTCAAAGGGCTAGTTTTGGTTTCACATCTGTGCCTTCAAATTCTGATCTAATAACATCCTCCAGCAAACAGATCTCACAGGATCTTGCATATTCTATGTCCCCGGCCTAATTACCCCGGGGGTCCGCCGTTTATGGTCTTGGCTGCACCGCCCCTCCTATTTCCGCAGGCCCGGGTCAGGCAGAGGAGACAAAGGCAGCCAGGAGACTTGGATTTCTCACATCTAAGAACAAGGACTCAGGCTTTGACAAAGCCCAGGGGGGAGGGGTTGATGTCCATCCCCCCTTCATTTCCACAGCCCCGAGTCTCTTCCCAGAAGCCTCCTCGTGATCATGCCTGTCTGAAGTGATTCCCTCCTTGGGAAATATTACCCGTCACTGGCTAACTGATCAAGCCTAGGAGGTCAGGCACAGAACAGGCAGCATTCATGCCAGGGAAATAAGTTTTGTCTCTTTAGTGGCTTCTGGTCCGGAGGTCTCTCATTCAGCCTAAGTCACAGGGGGTTACAGCTTCCTGAGACCAGGCAGGGCGGTCCCCAACAGGCCCCAAAGTGCACATGCATGTACATACACGGTGACGTGCCCTGGCAGAGTTTCTTCTATAACATCATATTCTCAAGTCTGCTGGCTACCCTCTCCCTCCCGGGAGATCTACAGGCTTAACCAAGTCCCTCCAGGAGCAGCTGAGCTTCTTCCCAATTCTCCCAACAAACTGTGTGGAGGGAATGTAGGACTGGCTTTAAGACCAATCTGCCCTCCTTTGTGTGATGGCAACAGCCCCACAACCACATGGCCACATTATCTGAGGGCCACGTTCTCTTGCCTTTTGGAGCCCATTTCAGGGTCCATCAGACCGTGTTTCTCCAGCTCCTTTTCTGTGTCTTGCTTCCTTTCTCCACCTTCAGGTCTAACCCTGGCTGTCAGTGATTCTCTACTTTTCTCTCTCTTTCTACCCCCTCTCTCTCCAATTTCTCTGTCTCAGCTTCTCTCCATTTCTCTCTGCTGGCTCTGTCCCTCTTACTCCATTCTCTCTATCTATCTATCTTTCTTTCTTTCTTTCTTTCTTTCTTTCTTTCTTTCTTTCTTTACCTTCCAGGAAACTCTGACATGGCCTCCAGCAGCACCCTGGTCAGTGGGAGTGGGGCCTCTTTGGGGTGGGGAGTCAGGTGGAGTAGCAGCTGGAGAGGGATTGGCCACACTGGTGGGAGGGGAGGCAGAAGGAATGAGAGGTGAAAGGGCTGGGTGGGTGTCTTCTGGGCAGGGCAGGCTAGGGAAGGGGAAACAGGAAAGAAAAGCTCTGCTGGGAAGTGAGCACCACCTCCCCTGCTAGTGAGACCAACTGTCCCAGTTTACTCGGGACTGTGGGATTTCACAGCTGGAAGTCACATCCCAGAAAACCCCTCAGTCCTAGGCAAGCCTGGACAGCTGGTCACTCTACCTGGAGGCCCACAGGCACCAGAGCAGAGCTGGCAGGAGGGGGTCCCAGACCTGGTCCCTTCCCCATGCCCCAATTCTCCCTTCCGCTGCTGCGGTGCTCCTGAGGACCCAGGAATGGTAGAGGCCTCCATTCATGATCTGAGGACAAGTAAGGAATCCACATACGCAACAAGGCCCCCATCTCCAGGCCAGAGCTCTGCTGGGGGGTGGGGGATGATAGCCCACAGAGAGCTCCTGGGTGGGGAGCAGGAAGGGGAGCTGACCTCCAGCTTGTTTCCCCCACTGCTTGCATTATCTCCTGTGGAATGGGCTTCTCGGGGAGAACTTTAGGCAGGTGAGAGTAGGGAGGCTGCCTAGGAGGTAATAAGTGCCCCCTCGGAGTTGTGCAGAACCATTCCTTGGGCTCAGCATGGAGTGGCCTCATGTGTAACACTGTGAGGCGCCACCTCTGGCCATTCTCAGCTGAGGCCCACTGGGCTCCGATGGCCCCAGTCCTATTGCCCTTCCTGGTAGAGGCAGGGTACAGCTGCAGCCTCAGGCAGCAGTGAGGTCTGGACAGGCGGGGAAGACCTGTCAGTGATCCATGTGTGCACACTTAGTCCTGCCTGGCTGGGCAGGCCCCTCTCCATCTCCTGCCCGCAGGCCCCCGTGGCTGTTCTGCAGTGGGGATTCCCCGAGCAGCAGTCCCTACCTGTAAAATGAGGATGTGGGGAAGGTGGTCTCTAAAGTGCTTTCATTTCTGGCACCTGATGCCCATCCAATTTGCTCGCCCATTGAGTAAAGAGACATTTTTTGAGCACCTTCTCTGTGCTGCGATTAACAACTGCAAGGACCCAATGTCCGCCTTCTACAGGTTTCCCCTCTCGTAGCGGGGCCTCATGTTCAATGCCCAGGTCTCTGCTGGGCGAGTTAACAGAGGAAACCTCTGAGAGGAAGACAGAGTCCCCAAAAAGCAAGAAAATAGGGAAAAAATGCAACTTAAAGGAAACAGACATTGCAGATAGAAACATAAAAAATAGTAATATAAGGGCCATTATTATCCTCAGAAAAGTAAAATATTAATAAAATAAAAATGGGATGCAATATATTTTACTTTCTTTTTAAATTCACTCTGCCTACTATGCAATATATTTTAAAGAAAATATTCAGCAAATAAAAAGGAACCTTTGAATTTTAAAATTCATAAAGCAGAAACCAAAAAGTCTCTTAGAAGGGTAGAGTAATAACACTGAGGAGGTCTCCTGGGTGAGGGGAAAGGAAAATCTCAGGGACCACACACAGAGCCTGTTGTCAGGGAGCTGGGAAGCCCTCAATGCCAGGACTGTGAGCAGCATCAAAGCAATGACATTGACAGCAGGGCCCCCTTTAAAATTCTGGGGAAACAAGGTCTCCAACTGTAATTCTATACCTAGTCAGGCTATCAATCAAGATTGAGGACAGAATGAAGAATTCTAGACATGTAAGATCTTAAAACATGTATGTCCCAGGCACCTTTTCTGGAAATTACTAGAGGATGTTGTATGTAGATATGAACAGAAGCAACTCCACCTCTGGGTCCAGGATTTCACTTCATTTTTAATTTTCGTGCTGGGCCTTTGTCCGTAGCAAGCACATCAAAGCCTTCTAGTTGATAATCTGTGTTCCTTAAAATGTAGCCAAAATTGTTTGCATTAGTAACGGCCAGAATGACGTGACAACCGGGTTAGTATCAGGCTGGTAAGAGTGTCAGTTACAAACCAGCACCCATCACAAGACCACAGGGAGGGTCGGCCCCAGCGCTGCTGCGTCCTTTGTCCCCGTCCCGTCAGTCATCAGGACCCGAGTCACACCACAGGGAAGGGGGGTCACAGGGTCTGTAGAGGACCATAAGCGGCGCAGGACTGCTGGGTTGTTCGTCTCTTCTGCTCAGACCCAGTCATCCCGTAAGCAAATCACCCTGTAAGATTCTGGTATATTCTGTGGGGTTGCCAGCTTCGTCCTTCTGTGTGAAGGTACCTTCTCATTACAGTGGCCAGCACACCTGTGTCTCACTGTCGGACAGATGTGTTTGGCCAAAATGAGTAAACTAGGGAGGGGATGACACCGGATCCAGGAAGCAAGAGACCCACCCCGAGAGGTGACATGAGAAAGCATGAGTAACTCAGATGGCCATCTCTGCAAGCCTGTAGCACAGCAGACCTCTAACGAAACCAGACAGAGCCTTGGCTGGTGTGGCCCAGTGGACTGAGCACTGTGGACTGAAAGGCCTCCAGTTCAGTTCCCAGTCAGGGCACATGCCTGGGTTCTGGGCCAGGTCCCCAGTTAGGGGTGTGAGAGAGGCAACCAATGTTTCTCTCCCTGTCTTTCTCCCTCCTTTCCTGCTCTTTCTAAAAATAAATAAGTAAAATATTTTAAAAAGCAAACAAACATGTGTGCCACAAGAATTTAAAAAAAAAAAATTAGTGGATCAGAAGGCTCAGAGAGAGATTTCTTCCAGAAGATAACACTAATGGAGGACTTTGTGTGTTTACCTATATCCAGAAGAGATTCTTCCAACTAGGGGAGAATTGGGAATTGAATTAGTGATAGGTATTAAACACACACACACACACACACACACACACCTGACGGTGTGGCTCAGTTGGTTGGGAGTCCTTCCATAAAGCAAATGGTTGCTGATTCGATTCCCAGCTGAGGCACACGCCTAGGGTGCAGGTTCAGTCCTGGTCAGGATGCATGCAAGAGACAAACAGTCGATGTTTCTCTCTTATATCAATGTTTCTCTTCCTCTCTTTCTCCCTCCCTTCCCCTCTCTCTAAAAATATATAAATTATCTTTAAAAACAACAACAACACACACGTACACCAAGAAAAAGACACCTTAGTAAGTCCAGGGAAAACAAGAGCTGTCAAAAAATATGATAGTAAGAGCTCTGAGAAAAAACAGGGAGGTCTGTGACAGTAATTAATCAGGGAAACTTCTATAGCCTTGGTGACATCACCAGGGATGCACTGAGGAGGGGATGTGAAATGGAAGCCTGCAAATGCCAGAAGGAACCAGCCACGGCAGAATCTCTGCATTCTGCAGCTCTGGTGTGCTTTGGAGAAGGTTTGGGTGGGGACTGTGAGCTCCTCAGAGCACCTGGGAGGTGGCACGGCCTCACGCGGGTGAGGTGGCACAGAAGCACTGTGACACCCCTCCACCAGGGAGCCCTCTGGGACTCACACTAAAGTTGACTTATTAAACTCTGGATGTGTGTGCTTCCAGCTTCCAATTTGGTTGGCCCACCAAATTTAGGGTTTTTCCTAGATCCTCTAGCACAGTGATGATGATGCCAGACGGGGCTCCCCCTACGGTGGGAGGGAGCTCGGTTAGACTCTAAAAGTGTCTTCAGCATCAGACCACAGTGTGTTGCAGGCAACACACTGCCTCCCAGGACTTGATTTGTGGCCAAAGAATGAGAATGTGATGAGCTGGGATGGGGGCTCCTTGGGGATGCTTTCAGCCAAAGACGATACCTGTTTGTCCTTGGCCTTGCCAAGAGGGTACGTTGAGTCATGAGTAGAACTCAGCCAGGTATGTAGACAAAAGAACAGGAAGCTTGAGGAAGGAAAACTAAGGAACACAAGCAGACTCGTGCTGTGGAGTGCAAAACTCACTCAGCCAGAAAGTTTGCAGGGGCCCCCTCCCCTTTCAGCTTCCCTCCCAGCTCTCTGGTTGGGGCCCACCCCATCTCCTCCTCATTCCCCCTCCCCTGGGACATCCTGTTTGGGGGGAAAGGGTCAGATATCCTCACACTAAAGGTATGTACCCCTTCCACACATACCTTTATGTGTTGGGATAATAAAGCTCAGGGGACATTGCTGCCCCCACAGACACACAGCACCAATGGTGGCGTTCCAGACACTGCAGGACACCACAGAGAGAACATTCCAGAGGGAGTGAAGTTCTGCCTGCCAGGCAGACAGGCCAGGTGATGGAGCCACCTCTGTGAGCCTGGGTGTCTCAGAGTCCCAGCAAAGGAAACAAAGCCCAGCTGCTTCTTATCCCAAGCTTCCTGCTACCGGGTAGGAGCTGTAGGAGCTGCGTCACTGCCCTGTCTGCCTCTGCACCCCACCCACCCACCAGTGCAATGGGGAGAAAGGGCTAGAGCCTCGGGACCTCCCTGGATAACAGCGTGTATGTAGGGCAGCCCAGCTGTGGAGCCAGCAGGCAGGACTGCCACAGGGGAGAAGGGTGTGTTTTCTTACAAAAACAGGCCTAACATTTTGGCTCGCCTCTGAAGCCTTGGACCTGGTGGGCGTTTTATACACTTCGGCCGTCTTAGCTCTTCACTGAGACACACCCTCCACCCAAACAGACATATTAACAAAGAGATTCATACTCCTACACACAAACAGGCATGTGCCCAAATACACACACACACAAACACACACAAACACACACCCACACACACACCCACACACACACACTCACACTCATCCCTTCACGAAGATGTGGTGCCTGCAAGTACATACCCACATTCGTACACACACATCGTCACTCATACAGCCATAGCTTAGAAAATGGCCCCCCATCTTCTTCTTGTCTGAGGTGAGGTTAGAAGTCTCTCGCCTTCCTTGAGATTCAATTTCTTACCCTTCCCACCATAAAAACCCTTCTGCCGCATCCTTTCTTGGGTCTTGTCCAGCTAGTGCTGTGCCTTTAAGGAAGCTGAAGCTGCTAAAAGTGAGTGAGAGAGAGAGAGAGAAATAGCCAAAAAAAATTTGGCATCTTCCCCCTCAAGTTTCTGGTGTCACTTATGAAACACAGGTCCTCGTTGCTGGAGAAAAGCAGTTGTTTTGCTGGAAGAAGGCGCGCAGGCTGCCTGGGCTCCATTCCTGCAGCCGCTCAGCAGCTGGGCCCCTCACCCTGCAGGGAAGGGCGGCGGCTCCTGGTGCAGGGACCAGGCTAGCCCTTCCTCCAGCAACTTCGCCTTCTCTGGGGAGCCCTTGGCTGTGCAGACCGTCCTGGGCTAACCTCAGCCTTTGTTGCTTTCTGGTTCCATCTTAGGAGAGGCTCTGCTTGACTAAGAAAGAGTACTTTGAAGGTAAGCCAGAGGGAGGAGGGCTTCAAGAGCCAACAGGAGAAGAGAGAAGCCTGTTAGGCCCAGGACCCCCTGGGCACTTTCCTGTTGGTTCGGGGTGCTTGGGACAATCCCTTGTTTGGACCTGTCCGGGGGGCATCTGCCCCTCCAACGACAGCCCCGCAAATCCCAGCAGCATTTGGGTTGAGCCTCTGGCCTTGCCCAAGTCAGCTGAGAGGTCCTGGTGGGGTTTATTTAGGCAGCTGCCTGGTGTAGTTTGAACAGAACAGGCCACAGGGGTGATTCTGTAGAAAGGGTCTGGTGTCTGCTGTGGTCAGGGCCTGCAGGAGCAGGAGGGGGCTGGGGGGGTGGATGGGGGGGGTGTACACTGCACAAGGGGCCCTGTCTGGGCCAGGGCAAAGCATACCTATGGGGGGCTCCGGTGGGAGGGACTGTGGCCAGGATGTGGGAGGTTCTGCAGAGTGCTGGGGGAGGGGGCGCCTGGAAAACAGATTTCAAGTCATAAAGTCAGCTAGGAGCTGGCCGAGGCGGGGAGAGCTCTCCACTCAGAGGAGGAGCTGGGGTTCTCTTCTATCCTGTCTTCGTCTCTCCTAGCTGCATGACCTCAGGCAAGTCCTGGCCCTTCCTTGGGCCTCAGTTTTCCGTTCTGTAGAATAGGGGTGGTGGGCTAAGTGGTGCTGGGTCTTAGCTGGCTTACGTAGGACAGGGCTCTCATGGGGAAGAGCTCTGGGTTGGGGGCCTGACTGGGATGACTGCCTTCCATGGGTCCTTGGAGTCACCTCGGTGGCATGTCTTTCTCTGCAGGAGGTAGGATGCAAGAGCTGTGTCTGCTGTGCTGGGTGGTCCTCCTGGGCCTGGGGCAGGCCTGTCCTGAGCCCTGTGACTGTGGGGAGAAGTACGGCTTCCAGATAGCTGACTGTGCCTACCGCGACCTGGAGGCTGTGCCTCCCGGCTTCCCAGGTAACGTGACCACACTGAGCCTGTCAGCCAACCGGCTGTCCATTTTGCCAGAGGGTGCCTTCAGGGAGGTGCCCCTGCTGCAGTCACTGTGGCTGGCACACAACGAGATCCGCACGGTGGCTGCTGGTGCTCTGGCCTCTCTGGGCCATCTCAAGAGCCTGGACCTCAGCCACAACCTCATCTCTGACTTTGCCTGGAGAGACCTGCACAACCTCAGTGCCCTCCAGTTACTCAAGATGGACAGCAACGAGCTGACCTTCATCCCCCGAGATGCCTTCGGCAGCCTTCGTGCCCTGCGCTCGCTGCAGCTCAACCACAACCGCTTGCACACACTGGCGGAGGGCACCTTTGCACCACTCACTGCACTGTCCCACCTGCAGATCAATGACAACCCTTTCGACTGCACCTGTGGCATCATGTGGTTCAAGACATGGGCCCTGACCACAGCTGTATCCATCCCAGAGCAGGACAACATCACCTGTACTTCACCCCATGTGCTGAAGGGCACACCACTGAACCGCCTGCTGCCACTGCCTTGCTCAGCACCCCTGGTGCAGCTCACCTACCAGCCCAGCCAGGACGGTGCTGAGCTGCGGCCTGGCTTCGTGCTGGCGCTCCACTGTGACGTAGAGGGTCAGCCGGCCCCCCAGCTTCACTGGCACATCCAGACACCCGGTGGCACGGTGGAGATCATTAGCCCCAATGTGGGTGCTGATGGGCGTGCCCTGCCTGGTGCCCTGGTAGCCAGCAGCCAGCCACGCTTCCAGGCCTTTGCCAATGGCAGCCTGCTCATCCCTGACTTTGGCAAGCTGGAGGAAGGCACCTACAGCTGTCTGGCTACCAATGAGCTGGGCAGTGCGGAAAGCTCGGTGAACGTGGCACTGGCTACACCGGGCGAAGGGCACGAGGATACGCTGGGGCGTAGGTTCCATAGCAAAGCAGCTGAGGGTAAGGGCTGCTACACGGTTGACAACGAGGTGCAGCCGTCAGGTCCCGAAGACAATGTGGTCATCATCTACCTCAGCCGAACTGGGGGCCCAGAGGTGGCAGCAGCAGGAGAAGGGGTCTCTGGGCAGCAGACCCCAGACCTGCTCCTGGTGGGCCAGAGCCTCCTCCTCCTCTTCTTCACCTCCTTCTAGCCCTGCCCCAACCCAGCGGGGCCCCCCTGACTCCTCCCCCTGACTCTGTGGATATCCCCACTGAGGTCTGGAGTTGGCAACTCCCAAGGCCTGCATGGGGGGCATCACATCTTCCTACCTCCCCTTCTCACCTCTTCTGGAACACTTGCCACCTCAGCTTTTAGATTTGATCAAAGCTAGTGACTAAGACAGAATCTGATCCCGTAACTCACATGGCCCGTGCTCCCCTATAGGGGCAGCATGCTAGCAGGATACTGCCCTAATCAGCGGGGCAAAGCCTCAGTGATAGAATTCCAGGGGGGGGATGGATGCAGGCAGGGTGCAGGGGAAAGATGGGATGGAGGGGCAGTGGCGTGCGTGGCTCTGAGGTTCCCAGTGACCTGCTTGAGCTCTTGATGCCCATTGGCACTCTCTGATGACCAGGGGGCTCTGGAGTCTCTGCCCTCATCTCAGACAGGACTGGAGGACCCAAGATGGCCTTCCTCTCCTGACTCTTCCTCCCTCAGCCTGTGGCCCTCCCTCCTGGACACATCCTTCCTTTCTCTCCAGATATGTGTCTGTAGCCTGCCCCTCGGAAGAGGCAGCCAGCCTTGGGGGCTACGGAGAAATAAATATCATTTCTGATGCTCTCCTGTGTGTGCCTGGAGTTTTGTCTGATCTAGAAGCTTCTGCGGTGGTAGGACCAAGTCCAGACAGTTAGGACAGCCAGCCTGCTTGTCCATGTGGGATGGGGCCTGTGAGGTGCACACGAACCATGTGGCAGATGGGTCATACGGCTGGGCCTCTCCCCAAGTTAGCCATGAGTCAAATGGGGGCACTAGCCTGACAACCATTACAAAGGCTTCCCTGGGACCTTGAGTGGTGCTTATGCCAGTAGGGGTCTGCAGAGGCATTGTAGAGAGGCGGGGAAAGAAAGAGTCTGGCTTGTGGCTCCTCTTCCTGGTCCATGGAAGAGATGGTAGGGTATAGACAGAAGGGCAGACAGGCAAGGTAACGTGGAGGAGTGAGAGAAGGGGGGAACCAAAAGGACCCAGGGAGATTGAGAATAAGAGACCAGATTTGAGAGAGAAGCCAAAGGAAATGGATGTACTTCCTCCCACCTTTTCAGGTGACATTTTCCTGGAGGAAAGTCTTCTGTAGGAGTCTTTCCCCACAGGGCAGATGGACCAGTACCTGACTTGGCAGAGGGGTGGGATGAGGGCCTGGGAGAAGCCTGCGGGTCCCTGAGGACAGGGAACAGGTGGATGGGGTCCAGACCTGGGGGCTGTAGAACCCCATATACGTACTGGGTCAGATATGTCTCCCCTCCGCCTCCACCCCTGTCCCTTTCCAAACTGAAGGTTGCTACACATAGGACAACACCTTGTGAGAGAGGGTCTGTCACCTCTGCCAGAGCCCCCAGGACTGCTGAGCCCAGCCAAATGGAGGCAGGGAGACAGAGGAGCCTGAGGTGGCCTCTGTGAGCCTGAGAGGCTGACCGGCCCCTCTCCGCTCCACCTGGCCCCCATTCAGCACTGCCCCGGCCCCTCGTCACCCCGTAGCTCCCACTGAGCAATGTCAGCAGCAGCACGTGTGAAACCAGGGGGAGGGCTGCATGTGCGGCAGAAAGCAGAAAGAGGGAGCCGAGCCCATGTACTGTGCCACCTTCAGTAAGTCACTGCCCATCTCTGGACTTCAGCTTCCTTAGAAAGCAAAAGACAGGGTAGGACTTGGTCATGCTTAAGGGTCCAGTGGGCTCTGATCAGCTAAGGCTTGACAACCCTAACCTGACTGGGACTCCTGATGTCTCTGGCTCCATTCACAGTCCGGCAGCCCTGGCTTCTGGGAGTAGGGTGTGGGCCTCAGACGCAAGTCAGGGGCACCTGTGTTCGGAATGAACTACCTACTCCCCTGCTTACATTTTATTAAATTGATTTTAGAGAGAGAAATATCAATTTGTTGTTCCACTTACTTATGCACTCATTGGTTGCTTCATGCATGTTCCCTGACCAGGGGTCAAACCCACATATCGGCGTATTGGGATATCGCCCTGACAAACTGAGCTACCCGGCCAGGGGGCTACTGACCTGCTTTAAAGTCATCCATAGTCCCCACTGCCCTGGGGTGAAGCTCTGGATCCCCCAGCCAGCCAGCCAGCCACGGCCTCCTGGACTGGCTCTCACGTTTCCCACCCTTCCCAGCCTCTGAGGGACCTGCTAGTTAATTGTTCTCTAAATACTCTGTAACACGCTCTGCACCTTTACTCATGCCGTTCCCTCAGTCTGGACAATTCCCCTGTTCCTTACTTGGCTGAGTTAGCCTTTAAGACTTGGCAAAGGTACCACCTCCTCCAGAAAACCTTCCTGGATGCCCTGCCCCCCGATTCCTGTGTGGACTATGCCCCTGCCTCTGGCTCACACAGCCCTGGGTGTCGTGTCCCAGCCTGGTCACACTCTATTGTGACTGCTTCCTTATGAAGGACTGAGACCCTGCCGTCATCCCTGTGATCCTGACAGCCACCGACACAGGGCCAGGAGACACCTTTCACAGGCTGCAGTGGGCTCAGGGACTGCCCTCCTCACAGGCAGCCTCAAAGCTGGGTGCCAGCCCCCTGGCCCTGCCTTGGCTTTGTGTGTTTTGGGCTGTAGTTGTGGTGCAGGAACGTGGAGGGGGGTTGGTCTCCACTAACCGAGCAGACATTTTTGAGGTCCCACTGACCTCAATCTATGGGGTGGCCACATTTCCTCACCCTCTGTAGCCCCCAGCCCACAGTGGACCCCACACCCTCACCAACACAGCCTCCCGCCCCACCAGTCGCCAGCAGGACTGGGACCCTCGCAGCTGCCCTTCTCCTCTGCATCCTCCGGCTGCTCCCATCAGGTCAGCTCCCTCACTGTGTGCCCCCCACTTCCACTCTTTTATTCATATTCCTCCCCTAGCTTCCTAAAATCTCTCCTGCTCCCCAAGTCCCGTCCATTCTTGAGAACCCAGAATAAGTCCTACTTCTAAACCCAGTGCTAACACAGCTCAGGATAGCTCGGGATAGCATCACTGGATCCCCAGTTTCCATCACCCAAAAGGATGTGACCATGGGTTTCTTCTCTGCCCCCCACCCAGGGGGGTCCCAGCCCAGCATGTGACTAGAATATCCCACCTGCACCCAAGCCCCATAAACCCCGTGTAAGGAGTTTTCCCCACATGACCCCCCCCACAAGGAGGACTATTTCTCAAGGACAAGTTTATTACAGGGAGCACACTAGCCTCTTTCATAATATCTAAAGGCATACCAACTACAAAAATATTAGGCTTTCAAGTGTGGGAAGCTCAATGTGGGGACTGGTGTGAGCTATGACTTTGTTGCCAATAGGAGCCCACCGGTTTCCTCCTGGGCTTCCTGCAGGCCACCAGACCTCAGAGAGGAGAGGGTCAGGTCAAGGCTGAGTGGGGCCAAACTCTGTGAACGTCAGGCGGTCCCAGCTTGAATCACCAACCCAGGTCAGCAGAAGGCTTCAGTAAGTCCCCGGAGGCTGGCAGCAGGGTCACCCTGGGGAGGGACCTACATGTAGCTTTTCTGGTTCCACTGGCTCCTGGACCAAGACCTAAGCCACCAGGTGCCTTCTTCAGAGCTTTTGCTGCTTCCCAGGCCAAGGGGGCAGACTAGAGCCCTAGTAAAGCTCATAGTGTAGACAGACCTCCACTCAAGCCCGGTGACCTCCAGCCTCGGGGGCTGCCACTGGGATCCTGACTCCAGTACCTGCTGGCAGATCTGATGCTAAGCAGAGAGGCTACCATGGCTAGGGTGACGCTGGGAGAGCCGTGGGAGAAATGGGCCGGGAAGAGGGGAAGCACCTGCCTAGCCGAGAATGCGAGTGCCTTGGTGCTCCCCATCCTCAGGGCTGGATGCCATTGGCCTGGGCACCGGACAGGGCCCTCTTCCGGAAGGCCTGGAGAGCTGGGTTGTGCAGCAGTGTGTAGGCCAGACCCCAGCGGGCCCTGCCTTGGTGGGCTCTGGGCCCTGTTCCCTTGGCCATGGGGTCCTTGGTCTGCAGCAACTGCATCCCTAAGAAAGGGGAGACCTTCTGTAAGTCACTCAGCAAACCCAGCCAAGCCCCACCCCAGGACACAGATCCGAGCCCAGCCTGAAAATCCCCTGCGCATGTGGAGGAGGATGGTGAGACAGGAGTTCTGGGTGTCAGAAGTGTGGGGGCGAGAGGAGAGTTTGTAAAGGCTCAGGATGCCATCCTGCAAGTGGCAGACAGAGGGGGAGACGGAGCTTGGTGAAGGGGACTGGAGGCTGGGTTGGGACATGGTCTGAAGCCAGCTTAGTGTCCCCCTCTCCACTACATAGTTCCCAGATGGTAGTGAAGGGGGAGGGGAGGGGGTGGACATGCTGCCTGAGAGGGAGAGGCGGAAGGTGGCCCAGGAGGGGGCGGGCAACAGCACCCCTTAGCAAGACGGTCACCTCATTCTTTGTGTGACAGGGTATGTGTGTGCATGCATGTGCACTGAGAGAGTGTGTCTTTGTGTGTGCATGCACACGTACACATGTGTGATGGGAAAAATTACCAAAGTGGACCAGGAAAATTCTCACTTCCTCTCTCCCACAGGCAGCCCCAGGGCAGGAGTGAGCGTTTTCCTGGCACTCAGTGTTGGGGAGGGGTGCATCCCTCCTTCCCAGGAGAAGCTGGGTGGGCTCAATTCTCCCATCCCCAGTGGGAAGACACACCTTCTTCTGCCCCAAGAATGAGGCCATCCTGGGGGACTGTGCGGGGCTGGGGCTTCTGCGTTCGCAGGAGCAGGGCACAGAAGGCTATCATGGCTGGATGTGACTGGTTGACCTCAATCTTCAAGAAGTTGCAGTATGTGTGGTAGCCTGGGGTAGATGGGGGATGGTGGCACTCAGGGAGGAGGGCACAGACAGTATGTAACACACCCACAGGGGTACCCTGCACACCCTGGCACACGCACTACACACGGCCCACTGCACACACCACATGGTTGTTCCAGACACCCTCCGTGAACAGATTCGAACACAGACCAGGTCAGAACAGACCCTCCCTTACTACTTGGGCAGCCTGAGCAACCCCCACCATGGCCCCTGCCCTGCGACCTTACCAGGGTCAAGAGTGGCAGCTCTAGGTGGTAACAGGCTGAAGTCCATCTGGCCAAGGTGGATGGCATTGTAGAGGGCAGAGAGGACCACTCGCCAGGCAGCCACTATGGCGCCCACCAGCACGTTGATGGGGAATAGCAGGAAGGTGGCTGCGTAGAGCACACAGCTGGGGTGGGGGAGAAGGAAGGATGAGACAGGTCCTCACACGCACAGCTCCTTCCTTGGAGTTAGAAGCTAGATGAGGTCAGACTTAGATGACCACAGCTACTGTGTATTTATTGAGTACCTAATATTTATTAAGTACACCGTGTACGCACCCCACCCTAGGCCAACTCTCAACCCAGCTGGCCCTCCCTACCACCCCGGGAGACAGGCCATTCCTTCCTATAGAAGGAAAGTGGAGGCCCAGGGAAATTGAGGGACTTAGCTAAGCTGTCTAGCTAGCCAGTGGCGAAGCTAGGGTTTAAGTCCAGTATCACCTGCATCTTTCTATGACCCGGTGTCTCTCACCTCCCTCCTATGGGTCCCTTGTCCACTGACTCTGAGTCCTCCCAAAGCCTTGCCATCTACCAGGGAAATGATATTTCTGTTAACCTCCATCTTGCAGAGAGAGAGGTGCACGGTGCTGAGGGCACAGAGGATCCAAGGGAGAGCACTGCTCATCCCCAAAGCAGGAAAGGCTCATGGGGTGACTGGCTCTGTGACAGGCAGACAGAGAGGTATGTGGAGTAGGCTGGGCCACTGCCCCTTTCTCTGTGGGCAAGACAAGCTCTCCTCACTACCGTTGGGCTGCCTGCGAGGAATGGGAGAATGGCAGTGGAGCAAGAAGGGCACAGGTAGAGACACCAAAGGAGAAGAGGCCTGAGGGCCTGAGAGAGCCATAAGCCCGGGAGCTGCCTCACTGGTTGGTCAGTTCTGCCCATCCGTGGTGAGTCTTCAGAAAGACCCAGTGGGCTGCCATGTTCTGCAGTGTCACAGCCAGGGCCAAGGTCAGCCAGAAGGGCCTGCAGGTGGGGTAGGAGGGTGTCACTGTGAGTGGTCTTCTGGGAAGGGGTCCCAGGGTCCTTGGCCCCATGTCTCTCTCACCAAAAGGATGCCAGTGATCGGAGGAGCAGCAGGTTCCTGCCGTGGAACACGGGCATACACACCAGGAAGGCCAGGGCCACAGTCACCAGGAAGAAGATGACCTGCTGTACCAGGAGCCCTGCCGAGATGGGAGTGGGTGGGGGGCAAACCTCAGCTCTGCAGGACGCAGACCACCCTGACACTCCCAGGAACCCAAAGGCTCTGGAATCAGGCAGACCCGGTTTCAGATCCCTGCTCTGCTGCTGCCTGCCTGAGCCGCCTTGAGCAAGTTACTTTACTGCTCTGAGCCTCGGTTTCTTCCTCTATAAAATGGGGGGATGCCCCTACCACAGAGGGCTATTGTGAGGACCTAGTGAGATCATGTCTGTGGCAACTGTTTGAAAACCACCAGATGCTTTGTAAATGTTATTCTCCCCCAGTTCTTCCTGACTCCTTGGGGGCCAGAGTGCATTCCTACTGGCCAGAGTCCGGAACGTGGTTGGAGCCCAACAGTTGTCTGCTGAAACAACTGGCTAATTCTTCACGTGGGATCACGTGGGATCACGTGGACACAAGAGGAGTTGGGAGGTACAAAGTCTACCAGGATGAGGAGTTATAACTTCCAGTGCTAGTAATCCCTCTACTCCTTGGCCATCCTTCTCCAGGCCTTTGCTCTTGCAGCACTGGCCCCAGCCCCTCACATTTCAGAGGGCTTTCTTCACTCCAGTGCCCAAGGGGAGGATTAGAAATTTAGGAGCTGGGAGGGTCCTGGAAATTAATCTAGTCCAACTCCCCCAAAGCAGGACCCCCTTTGCAGCCCCCATCCATGGCCCTGGAACCCTGCTTGCATACCCCCGTGACATGGGTCTCAGCACCTCCTGAGACAGCCCGTGATGGCACAGCCCCACTCACACAAGTGGGAATGTGTCTACTTGAACACAAGTGGGACACCTTCCAACCCTGGGTTCACTCCTTGTGTGAACAATTGGTGGCACCCAGGGGCCATCCCCATGTGAGGGACAGCCTTTCCCAAGGGCTCCTGTGTCCCCCAGCCGCCATCAGAGTGAGCTTTCTGAATGCAGGGAAGGCCAGGGGGGTCCCTCTTCTCACTCTGGTCCCAGATCCTGCTCAGCAGAGGCAGACACCCAGGAGTGGTCAAGACCTGCTGAGCACTACCCCCACCCTCACTGGAGTCAGCTTGGGGACCAGCCAAAGCCCAGTAGGGTGGGCTGGGGGACTCACCAAGACAGGTAAAAGCAGTCTGGTAGGCGCTGAAGTTCATCCAACAGAATATGGCCTGGCGAGAGGGGTGGGGGCTCTGAGGTAGAGAGCCCAGGTCCAGGGCAGCCCCTCGGTGTAGAGCTCGCAGGTTGACCCTGGGATGCGGGCAAGGGAGGCAGGGGTCTCAGGGAGCACATACACTCCCAGGCTGATTACAACCCAAGGGCAGGGAAGCCCAGGGCCGCAGGAGCCCAGGGTAGGCTGCTAATCCAGCCTGGGAGGTCAGGGAGAGCTTCCTAGAGGAGGTGAGTTCTCAGAGGTGCCTTCAAGGATGAATAAGAGTAAGCTGGTGGGGTGGAGATCAAGGGAGACAAATTCAGGCAGAAGGCTCAACGTGAGCCAAGTCAGAAAAGTGAGAAGCAACAGAAGAGATGGAAAGTGACTTGCAGCTTGGCCACCAGGGTGGGAGGCAAGGTTCCTCATCCATGGCCATGGACCCTGCTTGAATACCCCCCATGACAGGGAACTCATCACCTCATAAGAAAGCCCATTGTGGCATAACCCCCCTCACATTAGCTAGAATGTGCCTGTACATAAGCCCTCAAGGCAGAGGCCTAAGGGCCTTGAATGCCAGCCTAAGTAGAGCTAACCCTGTGGGGAAAGATCCCTGGGCAGGACCTGTGAGGTCTGATAAATGCTCGGGGCATGGGGACCAGTTCTCTGACACTGCTGAGTGCCTGCACCGCCCCTCCCACCCACCCTTCTCCCAACTAGAACCTTCTCTCCCTCTGCCTACACTTCTTCAGTGCTCCTTTCATTCACCATGATAACAATCTCTTCAGTGCCCCAATGCCAGCCAGACCACCTCCTCACCCAGTCACCAGGGCAGGCTCATGGAGCCACTGCGCCCCTGCTCTCAAAGCACTCGTGTCTGTAGCACCCTTCCTCCCTCAGCTCCCTCCTCTTCCCCCACTCCCAGGCAGAAGGCCAGCTTTCCCAGGGCTCTTCCCTGTCAAATCCAGCCCGCCCCTGTGGACTCCTCTCAGGGGATGGACTCCACACTCCAGCCCCGACTCAGTCATGCCCTAGGTCACCCCCGCAGCCGAAATACCCACCTTCTCTGCCCACCACAGGACAGCTGGGCTCAGTGACAACCTGGGCCTACAGAGACCCTCCCTCCCTCCAGCACAGGGCTTTCCCTAGAGGCCCTCTGGGTCGGGGTCCTGCAGGCCCATAGACTCTGGCCTCCTCTCCAAGTCAGAGCCAGCCACTAACCTGTGTGTCACCAGTGAGCGGATCAGCACGAGGAAGGTGAGTGAGCAAGACAGGACCAAGGCCGAGACATAGCAAACTAGAGGGTGAAGAGGGAGCAAAGTGGGAGACCGGGCCTGCAGGGTCTCCTGGAGCCTCCCACTGCCATCAGGCCGTGCCGGGGTGAGAGGCACCCCTGCCCCACACCCCGCTCTGAGCAGAAGCCTCTCGTCACACTCCCCGTTCTCAGACCCAGTGTAAGCTGAAGACTGCAGCTGGCCCCATACTGCCAGGTGACATAGGGTAGCCAAGATGGGGAGAGGCCACCTCTGAGGCTGCAGACTTGGCTCTCACCCAGGTCTTGCTGCCTCCATTGCTGTGAGACCCAGCCTGGCGCCTGCCTCCAGCTCCGGTGCTCCCTGATCATGCGGCCTTCGGGGGTCATTTCCTCTCCCAGCCTCACCTTGCTCGTGTCGGGCACACTGCTGTGCTGCCCGTGCTCCAGCACGAAGGGAGCCATAAAACCCCATCTAGGCCTACCTCACCGGCCTTTGATCTGGGATCAGAGGATGCGAGTGCTTTTCAGTGTGGCCTGAGTCCATCAGAATGAGGAGAAGGGACCGCTGCTACCCATCCACTCGGGCTCCCTGTCCACCCCGGCCATGAGCAAAGATCAAGAGTTTGCTCTCCCACCAGCAGCTGGGAGAGAACGCATAGTGTGTTGTGAGCAAGCCTGGTATTTAAACATAGCAGGGATGAAAGGTAGACCCCTTTCACCTTACCTGCACATCCAGCATTGCCCTGCACCCTCAAAGCAGCCCCACAGGAGACTCGCAGGACGACATGGAAGCAAGGAAGAGGCTGAGACTCCGAGAGAGGGCCTGGCCTGCCAGCCCCACACTAGGGAGCGATAGTGCCAAACACACAACCATTTCCAAGCAGACCCAGAAAGAGCCCAGGGTGGCTGCACCCTGATTTCAGCTAGCCCAGGAAAGTGCTCCTGGTTTCCGAGTCCCCACCAGAGCAGGGGTGGGTGGGGGACAGATGCATGTGAAATAGGCAAGCACTAGTTCCACACAGTCACGGGGGCTAGAGAAGTGGGCTGGGCACTAGCCACAGGTTAGAATCACTGGGAGAGGTTAAAACCTCCGTGGCCCAGGCCACATCCACAACCAATTAAACCAGAAGTTCTGGGTGTGGGACCCAGGCCTTAGCTTTTGTAAAAGCAACCCTGGTGATTCTGACATGCAGCCAGCACTGAGGACCACTGCACTGGGGGCTTTCAAAAGGCAGAGCCTTAATGACTTATTTCAATCAGCAATTGATTGAAATCAATTAACCAATTTATGTGCTCAGAGTGCCTGCGACAGTGGTTCTCAAACAAAAGTAGGCCCTAGGCTCACATCAGAATCACCAGGGCCCCATCCTCAGGGTTTGTGAAGTCAGGCCTGGGGCTTGAGCCTTGGGATTTTTGAAGTTACCAGGTGATTTTTAGGTGAACAACTGTTTCAGAAACCTGAGCCTCCCTGCCTGTCCTGGGCTCGCTCCTCCAATGGCAAGGGGTGGCACTTTTCTGCAAGGTAAAGCTGGAAGAAAGCTCTGAGCATGCACAGCTTTGCCCTTTCCATCCACCTGTCAGGAGCCAGCTCAGCACCAGCCAAGGTTCATTCAGACCATTTCTGCCAGAAGATGGAGAGCCTGCCTGCTGAGCCTGCCGGGGGCCTAGGGCCTGGCCTTTGACCTCTATCTATATCCTGTTCCTCTCTCTTTTCATTTGGTTTCAAACTTGTGTCCCTCCTAACCCTAGTGCCCGTAAGATCTTCCTGTGCTTTGCCTCCTCTGGGACACTGCACCTGCTCCGCTATGGGACCTTCTGTGTGGATCCACTCATCTTCCCCAGTCAGATCCAGGGCCTCAAGGACAAGATTCCTTTGTCACTTCAGCACCACTTTGCAGACAGAAAATTTGAGATCCAGAGAAGATAAGTGTCTTGCCCAGGGACACTGCTAGTCAGTGATGGAGCAGAAATTCTAATCTAGTCTGCCCAACTCAGAGTGTGAACTTCCTGTGAACAGCGCCAGGCTTACTAACCAGGTGCCAGGGAAGAAGACGGGCAGCCTTCAAACAGGTTCTCAGAGCTCAGACAGCATTGGCTCCTTAGCCTAAGAACAGGCCAAAGGGCCCCAAGCTTGGATATAATCTCAGTTCCAATACGGCTTGCTGGCTGCTCTGGACATATATCTAATGCCCCTGGGCCTCAGTTGCCCTCACCTGGGAGCTAGGAGAGTGAACACTGCTGTTTGACCCTGCATCTGAGAAGATCCACAGCCTTCGGGCTTGGAAACTACAGCATGCGATGATAGATGCCAGGTGTAATGAGTAGAAGCAGAATCCTCTGCCCTGGACACATCATTTCCTGCCTTCCACCCCTGATTTCCTGCTCTGATAGATGGCATCAGTGATGTTAACCTAATGGAGCTGCTATGAGGTCTATGCTTGGATTCAGGCTGATGTGAGCCATGTCTACTCCTGCCTGTGCCTAGATCACAGCCAACTTGGAAAATCTCCCTGGGGATGTCACCTCAGCCCACCCAGCTCAGTCCCACATTTCCACCTCCTCTCTTCCTCCCCCACCCTCAGCAAAGGTCCCTGAGGCTGTCCCCTCAGCTCCAATACACCATGGCTTTCCCCATCTTCAGCCTGCAGAGCTGGGAAAAGACATTGGGGGTGAGGGTGAGAGACACACACAAACTGACAAGAGGCTGCTGAGATGATGCCTTCAGGTCTCAGACTTGGGACTGGAAGCTGCAACCCCCTCCCCCAATTTGGAGATGAGGCTGTCAAAACCCAGAGAAGGGAAGGAGTGTGCCCGAGGGCATGCTGCTCAGGCGTCCCACCTAGCTCATATACGCCCACCCAGGCCTGCGGGGAATGTGGGGGGGGGGGGTGTGGCTCACCTTCCAGAGCCCACAGATGGTGCTTCACCAGCTTCACCACCTCCTGCCTGTCCTCTGAGAGCACGACCCCGAAGCCAGCCAGCAGGTAGGAGACCTCTGTGGTGATCCCCGCCCTCACCTTCTGGATGGTGGGTACCACAGCCACCAGCAGCAGCAGGGCCACCTGGAAGAACCCCAGAATGAAGGCACCAGGGCCTAGCTATGCTGAGCCAGGCACTCCCGCCCCAGGGAAAGTGTCTTCTGAGTTGCAGGGGAGACTTCAGGGCAGCACACTGGCTGCACGCGTGTTGCCAGCACCCATCAGCGCTCTGCCCTGCCCTCGAGAGCAGCGTGTGCTCCTTCATGCCTCCGGTCAGCATGTTACAGACGGATCCGATTCTAGCCTAACAGGCCACAGGTACGTATTGTGCTTCCAGGCAGCACAACTGTATACTTGTCTGTCAATCTGTCAATCATCTGTCTAAAATTCAGAATATAAAATTTTCAATTTTTCCAAGTTGGAGAAAGCAAAGTTCCTGTAAGTGAGCAGAAGCACTGAAGCTGGGCAGGTCTGGATTCAGACCTGGGCTGCCCTGCGATACCAGCTGTAGGGACTTGGCCAATCAAATCCCTCTCTCTGAGCCTCAATTTCTCCCATCAGTAAAATGAAGAAAAATCATACCTACCTCCTGAGATTTGGGTTTGTTTGTTTGTTAGGGGTGGCGGTGATGGTGGTAGGGATGGTGGGTATTTATCAAACACATTTTTCCCTAAATCTTCCCAACTTCCCAAAGAGGAAGGTAATTTCCTCCATTTTTAGCTGAGCCAGTGGGTTTAAGGATGTTGAGTAATGTGTGTAGGGTCACACAGGCGGTAAATAATGGAGCTCGGATTTTAACCCTTGTTTATACGACTCCAAAACTCATGCTCTGACTCTGTGTGAGCCCAGCGAGAGTTAACACCTCCTCCCTCTGGGTAGGCCAGTGTCCCCAAGACATCAGAAGCAGCTGGACAGGACTGTGGGTCACACTTTTGGACAGGCGAGCTGGACCTGAAGCATCCAGGCTTGGGAGTCCAGAGGCAAATGGCACTGCAGAGGCAGGACATACCTGGTAGATGGCCGTTCCTGTCAGGGTGGCTGAAAGCACGAGCTTCAGGGGGAGTCGGAACCCTGCAGTCCCCAAAAAGGGAGGTATGGTGAGCCGAGCACCACCCAGGCCCCAGAGCCCCCATCCCTCCCCAGAGGCCCAGGAAAAGAGCCACGGCTCACAGAAACCTGAGCCACCAAGGCCAGGACAGGCCAGGCCAAGGGCTTCCCCTTGTCCCAAGCTGGAGCTGTTCTTCCTAATGACAGGGTTCTGGGGTTTGAAGTTTCTGACCTGCCACTGTAGCTGTTTTGTGCATAGGAGGGGGAGGTCACCTGTCACTCTTGACCTCAGCACCCACCTCCATACCTTGCTGTGGAGTATAGACGTAGTGTCTGATGCAGATCCAGGCCTGAGACAGGAAGCCATGCTTGGAGGCAGGGGAGCTGCAGAAAGGTCCAGGGGGTGAAGGGGACTCAGGGTGGCCCCTTCCCTGAGCCCCAGAATTTGATTCATCCCCCACCAGCCTGCCCAGCGCCAGCCCTGCCCAATGGCCCAGAAGGTATGCCTAGAACCTCACCTGCTCCTCAGCTTCTTCAGGCAAAGGAGGGTCCTCAGATATTCCTCAGGGTAACTACTCTGCAGCCTCTGTGGGGACAGAGAGATGAGACCTGCCTGGAGCCATCCCCGGGAACCTGGCTCAGGGTACCAGAGTGGGCACCCAGTAGGTGCTCCACAAAAACCTCTTGGTTGTGGAGAATTGCAAAGAAGGGCCAAGCTGTGGGACAAGGCCCAAGTTCCCCAAGGCTGCCCTTTCCTCCTCCACAAATACAAGACTAATTGATCTCCTGTCTAAAAACACTTGATGCTGGGGAGTTCTTCCCGAGGTCTAGCTCCAACCCTCTCCTACTCTACTCAGTCACATCTCATCACTGTTTCCCTCTCGGCTCTCAGACCTCTGCTAACTGAGATTGGGGCACGGGGCACAGGGGGCCCATGTCCCATGGGCACATCCCCAATCAGGATACAGGATGGGGCCATTCCAGGTCAGACACCCCAGGCCTTTCCCTCTACTCAAGGGAGGTCACAGGGGTGACAGGATTTGCCTAAACCACATTCCAGACCTTAAAACTGACTGCCAAGTGGCAGAGACCCATGGGAACAAGTCCCTGCTCCCATCATTAGGAGAATATAGGCCATTGTCACCTGTTACCATAGCAACCCTGGGGTCCAGGGCAGGTGTGAGTCAGCTCAAAGCTTAACTGTGTCCTTTGAGGCTTAACTAAGGGCTAAAGAGGATTTTACTTCTCCTAAGTTTCTCAAGAGGAAAGGCATGCAATGGGGTGAGAGGCGAGGCAGAGAAGATGCCTGGAAGAGGGAGAGGGATTCGGCAAGGCAGAGCCATGCCTGGTGCAGTGTGTTTCCTGGGAAGCTGGTCCCCTCTTCTCATCCAGATGAGGGGTCAACAGGCTTCCTTAGAGGATCAGGAGGCAGTAGTGAAAAATACTTAGAACTCTGCTGCTGCTACATGAGAGCCAAACCCTGTCAGGTGAGCCCATGGAGACCTAGGGTGGCCCCTGGATAACGTGAGCCCACTCCAGCCTCTTCTCCCCTCCCCCTCCATCCCTCCTCGGGGTTCAGTCCCAGCTCCTCTCCTGAGCTCCGGGGCCATGGGGCTCAACTGCCCACCAGACCCTTAAAATCCACACCGGTATAACTGTCCAGGGTCCCCTGCACTTCTGCTCTCATCCAGCGTTCTGTGTTAGCAACTGGCACCACTGCCTCCCTGCTCTCCATCCTAGATGCCGCCCTCCAAGTCTTTCCTTCACCCTCCCCCGCTGAAGGAAGAGTCCTCAGCCTTTCTCAAGAGCCTCTGTGGAGCAATTTCCTCTTCCTCCTCTTTCCCCAGGAAATGTACTTGACCCCACCTCCACCTGCACCCCCATGCACTTGGATGTGCCCCTACTGCACTTTTCACATTGCTGTCACAGAGGCTGCTGGATCCATCTCCCCCTGCGCACTGGTGCTCCTGAGGGCGGGACAATCAGTCAGCTCCAAGCCCACAGCACCCAGCCCTGGGCCTGGCACTTGATGGGAGCTCAGAAGGCTTCTTAGTAAGGTGACCATATCTTGTAAGACTTCTTTTGTGACAGAAAAATGTGCTGAGTGTTTATTTTGTGTTAAGAACTGCCAGGTACAGCAAATCAGCATGAACAAAACAGACGCAACCCACCTCTGCCTTTTACTCATGCTCTTTCCTGTGCCTACAGCACCTTCTCTCTCCTTACCTCTCTCCATCCCAGATCCTGCCTGTCCTCCAGGCCCCTGCTCAAGTCTACCTCCTTCAGGAAGCCCCCTTCCCCACCTTTATCTGATATTATCTAACTGAGTGTTGATTCAGAATGCAATTCTTCCCTGAGTGCTTCCTGGATTGCGTCAGCCTCTGCAGAGTTCCTAGCAGGGACAAGACTCCTGACCTGTCTCAATTCTCCAGCTGGAGCCCAGGGGTTCAGAACCAGAGCTACGACTTACTGCCTCTGGCCCAGTTCTCCTTTGTTGAGTCCCTGCTGTGCGCATAGCTTGGTGCCCCAGGCATCCTGGGTGCCATCCCAGAGCCTGGCCTAGCCTTTGCCTGGGAGAGAGGACTAACTAGTTACTTGGCAACTCAGCAAACCTTTTCTGAAACCTGTGGCATGCTGGGTCCTCCACTAAGCATCACTGCACGAGGTAGGAAAGCAACAGACAGGGGGAGCCCAGCCCAGCCCCTTTACCTCGGAGCCCACTCTGGTCCTACGGCTGAAGCTTCTCACAAACTGCACAGGGTACCAAAGGCTCAGGAATCCAAGACCCAGAAGGAGAGGCACGGAAGCCAGCAGGGAGTAGTACTTGTAGATCTGGACAGACAGACACCAGAAACACCTATGTTCTGCCTTTCTCCCCCAATCAAAGGCCAGGATCCATTTCCCTTCCCGCCTTACCCTGGACACTAAGGGTGGTCTGGGGTGCCATTGGAAGAGTTCTGGTTCTATCACCACCCACCTACCTCCAACTAGAGCCACTCTGGACAGTCATTCCCACTTCCCCTTCTCAGGCCCTGCAAAGATGCCTGCCCCTCCCCCAGGCCCTGGACTCCCAGGTCAGGAGCCCAAAGGAGGAGGTTATATAATCCCCTCTTCCCCACTCAGGGGGCTGCAGCAAGGCCGGAAACAGGGATACACTCTTCCTGTGTTCCTATGTTCCTGGCACTTTGGATGCAGGCCCCTGACAATTAGACAAAGGCCTAATTTAGTCCACGCACAGTTTGTAACCTGGCCATCACGGAAGGGCATGCCCTGCCTCTGGTGTTGAGGCCTTTGTCCCTGAACTCCCAGGGCTGGGCCCCGCACACATTCATCCATTTATTTGTTATTCACTACCTTTTTATTGAGAGCTTAGTGCGTGCCAGGGGGTAAACAGAGACCGATCAAGTCCCTCTTCTCAGAGAAACCAGCTAATCTTCACCTCTACCTGGGGGTTCCGTGATATCGACTCCCTTTACAGGAGGTAAACTGAGCCTCAGGAAGGTGACATGCTTCCCTCAAAGCACTTAGCACCACATGGCATCATTTTTGTGCATTTGTTTGTTTGTTTATAATGTCTCTTCTTCTGAAATGGCAGCTCTTATGATGCCAGGGGCCTTGTCTGCGCTGTTCATAGCCATATTCCAGTGCCTGGAAATGTCCCTGGTACAGACTATGTGCTTCAGATAGGTTTGATGAATAAATGAATGGATGAGTGAGTGAATGAATGAAGCCAGATTCAAATTTGGGTTGCTTGAATTCAAAGCCTACAGCTCCACCCTTTGGGCTCCAGACTGAGCAGCCTCACACCCCCAGCCGGCAACCAGTGAAACAGGTAAGGGTTGGAATTCTCTTTTTAGCCCTGTGAGACCATCTCCCCCCTCAGTGCTTGCCGTCCTCCATCAGTCTCCACTCCCACTCCAGCTTGGCCTACAGAAGGCTAGGGGATCAACAGTGGGGAGGATTTTAGGCTTCCTTTACCTCCGCCCCTGCCCCCCAACCCCCTTCAGACTGGCAGCGCCTGAGGGCTGGCCCAGCTTCGTGGCCCCAGAATGGCATGTGTTTAAAGGACTGGAATCCTGTGCATAGTAGAAGGCTGCAGGAGAGCCCAGCGTACGGAGATGAAAGGAGCCACGCTGAGGTCAGCAACTCCTCCGTGCCCCCTACTCCGGTCCATCATGAGTCAGTTGTTACCTTGGGTACCTCGGGACACTCTGCCCTCTGCCAGACCTGGACGCCAAAGTGAGCCCAGGACAGCACACTGCCAAGCAGGTGTGAGGCTTCATGCCTGACCGTGGCACAGGCAGCCAAGGAGTAGTAGAAGGCAGGGTAATAGAGCAGGGCCAGCATCTTCCAGGGCCCTGGAAGGCAAGACGGGAAGAGAAAAAATAATGGAGGGGCAGCCGTGGACCACTGAGTCCAGCTCACCCAGGCCTTTCTCATGTCTCCATCTTCCAAGCCTCTCAGCTAGTTCAGTGAGCAAGAGTCCTGTGCTTAAATCCAGGCTCTGACTAATGTCAGCTCTGTGATCTTGGGCCAGTTACCTCCTGGAGCCTCAGTTTCCCCATCTGTAACATGGAAATAATAGTACTAGATTAGCAAAGGCAAAATGAGGAGGTCTGTGTACAGTGCTCAGCATGGTGCCTAAGTTTGTACTGAAGACACAAGCTACTACTTTATTATTGCATCCTTCTGTGACCCTCAGCATCCCTCACTATATTGTGGGGTTTAATATCCACATCCACACTGTGTGGAGTCACTGTGAAGATGGATGATCTAAGGAGGTCATGTCACAGGACAGTGTTCCTTGTCAGTGGCAGCTGTCCTTGTTACCATCACCTCCTTGAGCCCAGCTCAGTTCTCCTGGGCCCCTGTCTGTTTCTCTCCCCAGCCTCCTCCATTCTCACAGGGGCTGGGCTACCCAGGGGACTCAGCCCGTGCCCACGAACAAGGGAGTTCCCTCTCTCCTCAGGCAGGGTTTGCACGAGAACAGAGGAAGCAAAGAGGGCGGCACTGACCCAGTGACTGGGACCAACAAATGGAGGAGTCAGGCATTGTGGAGGGGCCCTGGGAAGAGTAAGGGGACAGCGTCTTCTTGGCAGTGACTCATGAATGGAATGGGAATCAACGTGGTTCACTACAGAAGAGCTCTCCTCCAGTGGTCCAGATTCCCTCCCCAACCGCAGCCCGTCAGTCCAGGCTCAGAACTCAGCTGCTATGTACCTTGACTGGATGGTGAGGTCAGGGTCGGGAAGGGCAGAGGGGCCTCAGCCAGGAGCAGCAGACACAGGGAGCTGAAGAGGACCATGAAGATAGCAGCAGGCACAGTCCAGGGCCCATCCGCAGCCAAGAAATCCACAGGGCTGGTGCAGGGGCAGGGACAGGGCAGGAGGGAGTTGCTCAGGCCCTGTACACCATTACTTTGTGCCATGATCCATGAACTGGGAAAGTAGAGTCAGGCCCACTTTCCAGATAGGGAAACAGAGGCCCTTTCTCCATTCACTCCACAGATATGTATGGAGTGCTTCCTTTGTACCGAGCTCTGGGCTCTGTGGCACAGTGACTTGGAAACATCCTCTCCCCTGCCCCCCACCACACACACACACATACACACACGCGCGCGCGCGCAGGAACAAGCCTGAGTACAGCTCCCTCCACCCATCCTGGTCGCTCCAGGAAACAGCTGCCTCCACACTAATTGGTCTGTCTGGGCTGGCAGATCTTCAGAGAGCTCAGGGAGTCACAACATCCTTGCATAACGGTCAACGCCCCGGGGCAGAGGGCAGACAGAGGGCACAGCTGTCCCAGGCATCGCCTCTCTGGGCTCAGGGCAGGCCACAAAGACCCCCTGCTTCTGGGGCCCAGCTTGCCCTCATGCCTTGACAGCTCCGTCCTGCTTCACTCTCCCTCAAGCCCTCCCCCAGGCAGGGCAAAAGCCCCAGGTCCCCACGAAACCGTCATGCAAAACCCACCTTGTTGTGGAGCCTCGGCCTGGGGTGCAAGGGCCCCTGTACTGGGGACCCACCCACCACCTCCTTCAGCCCTTTGGTCTCTCCCACACAAGCCTGACCAGTACATCTCCTCAGGGTCCTCCCTGTCCCGGGCTCTGGGGTTGCAAGGCTGAAGAGTCAGGGAGAGGGTCTCCCAGAAACCTGCCTTTAGCATCAGTGTCCCAAGGAAGCCCTCAGGGGCCGCCTGACCAAGCCTGTCCTAGAGCCAGGCCCTGGTGGGCTCACAGCTCTTTGGGGTTTGGAACAAAAGCAGGTAGGCTGGAGTGGGTTCCTTTCCCTCCCTCTGGGGGTCCCAACTAAACCTGGAGGTCTGGGTAGAGGTGGAGAGAACCTCAGGCTGAGAGAAGAGAGGGTACCCTGAGGCCAGAGCTGGCTTCTAGGATGTAACAAATCACTGCCATCCCCCTGGCTGGGCCCCCTGAGTGGGAGTGTCCAGGTCACAGCACCAACCTGGGCAGCCCAGGCCTGCCATGCCCACAGTGGGGCCGGAGCTGGCAGCGCCTCACCAGCACGGCCAGCAGCAGCAACACAACAATCTGCAAGGAGAGCACAGTGGAGGACTTGGGGTGCCCAGGCCTTCCCTGACGGCTTGACCTCAGCCCCCAGGAGGCCCCTATTCCCCAGCGCACACTCACGCAGTATCTTAGGGACTGCGAGAACCCCCTCCCACATTTTGGGCTCCAGGCGCTCCCTTCATCAACCCCAGCAGGGAACACAAGTCACCCGGCCCGGGCTGGCAGCAGGGTGCAAGCCAGTGTGGACTTAGGTGAGACTCACCGACAGCACAGCCAAGCAAGTGTGGAGGAGGCCAGGCGGCACACTGGGGTGGCAGGAGGGCACTACCCTGCAGATGGGGTGAAGGCTGGGTCACGCCTGGGTAGGGACCCGCAGCTATGCCACCAGGTCCGGGGTTCCAGGCTGTCCACACTGGGGCTCCTCCTCCCTCAGTCCTTTGATCTCTTACACAAGCCTGCACAGTCCCTCGTTCTTGGGGTCATTTGGGGGCGCTCATGCTTTTACGGCGTGCCAGCCGCATGCCAAGCTCTGAGGTTCCAGAGCTGAAGGACAGGGGTCTTCCAGGGGAAGACCTGGGAGAAACAGTGGGCCAGCTGGGCTAAACCTCTCTTCTTTCTCACCCAGATCCTTCCTGTCCTTCAAGGCTCCCTCCTTCAGGAAGCCTTCACTTCCTCTCTCCCTCCTTCAGGAAGCCTCCCTGATTGCTCCAGGCCTCACAGAATTCTTCTCAGAACTGTGGTGAGCATACTTCCCCAGTCAAACAACCAAGTGTTTGGCCCTACAATTTGCCTTCCCTCCACCGGTATCTGAGTTCAGTCTGTGTCTGACTGGAATACTGTTCCTTGGTCCCTCAGGACTTACGTCTCTTCTCGTTTCCCTTACATTAAGGGCTCCATGTGCAGCTGGGCGGGTTGCACACTGCACCCGAGTGCCCAGCAAGGGAGTGAGTGTGGTCTGAAATCCAGGCCACACTGTTCATCAAGCCCTGCACCTACTGAGCTGCATGCATGTAAATGTGGGTCCCCTTCTCTAATTACCATAAAGGGTCCCTGTGGCCTGATAGAGGACTGGCTCTCACCATAGCTGAGCAGAGATAGGCCCATGGTGGACACAAAGAGTTTGACAGGCACAATAAAGGCTTCCACTTCCACAGCTGGGTCATGAAAGAGAGAGGAGTAGGAGCCCTAAGCTCAGAACTGGACCTGGACTTGGGAGAGCAGACAGGACTGGGCCCCTGGGGAAGAGTAGACCTCTGAGCCTGCCCTGCTGGACCCTGGGGGGACACCCGTGCGAGCAAGAACAGCAAGGTGCTGCAGCTGAGCCCTCCCTGCCCAGGAGGTTCTCCTAACCACCTGGGCACACTCCTGCTAAGGGACAAAATAAGGTTTCCAAGACCTCATCTGCAGGGTAAGCCCAGAGCCTTATGACTCCTCTGGAACAGCCTGGTCTCCCCCTGCTTTCCCTCAGGAAATCCCAGAGAGTGAGAAGCAGGAAAGAACCTGGTCACTGAGCTTGTTCTTGGGGTGAAGGGACAGAATAAGTCTGTTTTTCACAACTTCTTGGCCAGGGCAGAGTGGCCTCTTCCCAAAGCAGAATTGTACTTATGGGGAGGGCAGGTGCCATGTAGGGGACCAGAGTCCCACTGTCAGAGCTCAGGCCGTACACTCCCTACTTCCAACACTGAGGCCCCTTACTCCAGCATATGGGGCAGGGGTTGGGTGAGAAAGGACCAGTCTCAGCCCCAAGAGCTCAGAGCCACCATTCTGAGCCCTCTCAGCATGCATCTCATCCCCTGACTAGGTCCTGCTCAAACGTGCCCCCTAGGCCAGCCAAGGCAGGGGCTCGCAAAATGTCCCTGCAATAGCCTGGCCACATTCCCATTCACCCCCAAGGATCTTCTCCAGGCCCTGTCTGGGGGAGCCTCTGGGCCAGCCCTTTCTGTACCCCCCTTCTACCTCTTAGCTCAGTTTAGCTGAGGCTCGCAGACCCTCACATGACTGAGGTCTGAGGAACAGAAATTTGGCTGATAGCTCATGGGCCCACGCTTTGTGCTGTGGGACAGACAGAATGGCGCAGACACAAAGGACACCGCCCCAGCGGGTGGGAGCCTGACCCTGGAAGAGGCACAAGCAGGTGCTAGAGGGTGCAGAGGAGGGAGGGAACCTCGGGGCAAGGCGTCAGAGGCAGTGGAATATGCTTCTAGTTTGAAAGGTTCGTAGCATGTCTTTAGGCAGAGAAGGGAGAGGAAGCTCTGTGGAGAGGGGAGAGCACAGAAAAGCGGAGTGACAGGCAGTAGGTTACGTGGCCGGGGTTGGGCAAGGCTTTCAGCTCAAGAGCAGTCCAGAAGGGAGGCTGAGAGCAGACCACACAGGCATGGGAAGCACTAGGGAGCCACTAAGGGTGTTGGAGCAGGGCATCATTCAGGATGTTGGGAGATTTCTGTCACTAGACTTGCATATAAATAACAGCGGTAACCAGTGCTTACTAAGCATTGACTAAATGCCAGCCACTGTTTGTTCCATGGATTAACTCAGTTGTTACCCAAGAGGTGTGCACTATTAGTATCCCCCTGGTGTAGACAAGAAGGTTAAGTCTCAGAGAGACTAAGTATCTTGCCCAAATCACACAGCTAGTGAGGCGGCAGTCAGGATTTGAACTGAGGTAGTCTGGATCCAGCTCCGCATCTGACTGGGAGGTGAGGAGTTAAGTTGAACCATATAAAATAGCCATTTCTGTGCATCAAAAATAGTCCAATGTCAACATTTTCGAATGGTTCAGCATACGCAGTCCCTGGGGAGTGGAAACGGCAGGCCGCATTTCAGAGGTATGAGTGTTTAGGAGGAAGAATATACACGCCTCGGTGCGGAGGAGCAGAGGGAAGGCACGTTTCCAGAATGACTGTAGGGGTTTGGGCCTTATTTCAAGACAGGGAGTGAGCACCAGAGTTCAGCTTCAGCATAGCCCTAGAAGCTGAGACTTGGTCTTGGACAGGAGGCCAGACTGCAGTGTGGTAAGGACACTGGAACAGAAAGAACCATGCAACTGTTCCTAAAATTGGACTCTGAGTAGAAGCCTGTGCAGGGCCCCATCGGGGGAGGGCAGGACACACCTCTGAGGGTGAGAGGGAAAGCCTAGCTGTCTGGGGTGGAGGCCGGGGCGCAAGGTCCCAGCAGACCTTCAGCCCTGCTCCCCGATTCCCCCACCCATGACAGGAGGGCCTGTGAGTGACCTGGCGTGGGCCTCCTGTGCAGAGTCTGTGGGGAGAGTCTCTGATCCCACCTTTCAGGCAGCCCTGTGAAGACATGGGGAGGTGTGTGACATCCTGGACAGCTGCCATAGGTATATGTGTGTCCCCTGTTTGTGTGGCCAGAGGGACCCCTAGGGATGGAAAGGGCCAGCTCAGCCTACACAGATCAATCCCTTGCCCACGGAAGACCCCGGATGACACATCCTGTCCCCATCAGACTTGCCCTACAACCTGTTCGACCAGGGCCTGGTACCACAGAGGCACATGGATAAGCGTGGCCAGGAGACAGGCCATCCCAGCCACCGCCACCAGTGCCTACCAACCCCAACTCCCAAGCCTGCAGAGGCCCACTGAGGCACAGAGGAAGACCACTGTCAGAGCTCCTCAGAATTTAATGCCCCTTCTCTCTGGGTGTCTGACTCACACAGGGCGAGGTGAGCCCAAGTTCACCCCCATGAGATTCCCCTGGGCTACCTGCTTCCTACTCTCCCACCTTTGAGGGGGTGGTGGGAAGGAGGCAGCCAGCTCGACTTGGTTTGGCTGAGTAAGGAGATTCAGACAAACCTCTTTATTCTTTCCTGCAGTGGAAAAAGGGAGCTGTAAATTCTAGATGCCACCCACCTTAGAAGCAGTACTCCCCACTGCCCAGTTCTTGCTGCACACCCAACTTTCTTCTAGGGCCATGCCTAAATACCTCAGCCGCAGGGCCGGCTGAAAGCTCCTGGCCCTGGCCAATGACCAGACCCTGAGTCAGCTAAAGGGCACAGCTTCAGACTAGGGCCTTAACTGAGGTCAGGGTCTGTGTCCTCTTGGGGCTCCTGGGCCCCTCCCCATTCTGCTATTCCTCCCACTCCATATATCTGCAGCAGGGTCAGCCAGAGAAGGAGGGGAGGGGCACACCCTTGCTGCCAGCAGGGCTGCTTTCCCTGAGGTCAGAGCCTGGAGTCCTGCAAACTGCTCCTTCCCCCAGGCCACGGTGGGGCCTCTGGCCTAAGTCTGACCAGGCTGCAACCCCAGTCCCAGCCCCAGCCCCAGCCCCAGCCCCAGCCCCAGCCCCAGCCCCAGCCCCAGCCCCAGCCCCAACCCCAGCTCCAGCCCCAGCTCCAGCCCCAGCCCCAGCCCCAGCCCCAGCCCCAGCCCCAGGTATATAAGCATTTCTCCTTCTCCAGTTTCTTGTTGATGGAGAACAGATGTGCAGACATCTGGCTCCAAAACCCCCAGCCTCACCTTTCCACTTCCCCCAACCCTCAGACAGAGTAGGAGGTGGGGGATGGGGCCAGGGCTGGAACAGCAAGGGACAACTGGGCTCTGGGGCTCTCCCTGGTGAGGTGTCCTTGGCAGCATGTGGGGACACAGCGGGCCCAGCTCCCTCACCAGGGTGCCCAGACTAGACAATGATAGAAATGGCCTGGGCAAAGGCAGCTAAGGCGGACTCCTGGGGCATACCGTACTGTGCTCGGGCAGCCTCCCTCCCTCCCCCAATGGCCCGGGCAGTCCTGCTGGGAGGAACAGGACCTCCTCATCTTCACAGGGATTCTGAGGCCAGCCAAAGAAAACAGAGCGGCCCCTTTCCTCAGGGACTCCTCACGGGGCTTTCTTCCTTGGCTCTCGGCCTCCCCCGGCCCCCGCCTGCCCAGAGAACCTGACACTCACTAACCCACACCCCAGATGGTCGCCACAGGGCACAGTAACTCCTTGAAGGCAGGCCCGGCTTCCCTGAACCGCTCACCCAGCACCCTCCAGCCTGGCTGCAGGCCAGAGTCACCCATTTTAAGGATGGGGCCCCAGAATCTGTTTTAGACATACCACACAGGTGCTTTTTGGGTGACTTGTCTGGCCCAGGTCCCCACCTCAAGTACCTTAACACCTGGGCGAGGGCTGCTCCCATGTAAGCAATGAGGAGACTGAAGCCCAGAGAGTCTTGTGACTTGCCGAGGGCCACACAGCAAAGGGTGGCAGAGCTCGTCCTGGCAGCTGTTGCCTGGTTCTTCCCGTCCCTGCATCTCCCCCATCGGTAATCCCTGCTGCACCGCAGTCTGCTGGCCACAGAGCCGGGGCCTCCACTTACCCTTCAGGCTGCAGCTCCTGGCCGCCCTGGGGCTCGTCGATGTACCAGCTGCCGTAGGAGTAGTCCTCTGTGGTCCCGGTGGACTGGTTCCCCGCAGCTCCGGACATTCTCTGTTCTCCTCTGACCTCCAGACAAGAGGGGGAAAGTCACTACAGATGTGAAAAGAGGCTTAGAAAGAAAAAAAAAGAAAGAAAGAAAGAAAAAGAAACTCAAACAAAGAAACTTTTCTCTTTAATCCTAAAGGTTACTATCTTGCCTTTAGCTCTCTGATAAAAGCCTGTATGGGAGTGAGGGCCTGGGTGGCTGGCTCAGGAGGAGGGGAAGGGCTTCTCCTGTTCCTTCTTGTCCCCTCTTGCCCAGTCTTGCCTGGCGCTGCAGGAGGTAGCTATCCCCTTGAGAGTGGCGCTCCCTTGGGGTCCCTGGGCTCTTATCTCTTTGTGTGACTGACCACCAGCAGGTCTTTGCTCAGAGGACCATTTTCAAAGTAGGTCTGTCCAATCCGAGCTGCCCACAGAGAAACCCCCCTTCCTTCCCCCTCCCCAAACCCACTGAGAGGACCCACAGACACAGACTCAAGGAAGGGCCAGGGAGGAAGGAGCTACAGAGATGAAAGGGTGGGCGGGCTGTGGGGAGGGCCCAGCATGTCTGCTGGACCCTCCCAGCTGGACTCCTGGTCCCTCCTGCTCTTCGGGGCCCAGCCCAACCCCCCCTTTTGTTCAGGCTCTCTGGAGACCACCCCTTTGGGCCTGAGCAGTGGGAACCCACAATGGTCCTGACAAAAACTCCTCCCAGGGGAGGAGGCCCCATCTCCACTGGCTCCCAGCCCTGGAGGGGTGTGGCCAGGAGGGACCCGCACCTGACTTCCAACACAAGTACCTGCCTTCCGGTGCCTGCCCCAAGTTCCCGCACCTTTGCTCACCACATCTGCTGTGCCCATGCTCACACAAACCGGGTCTGGCAACCTGGCACGTTAGCAATCCAAGGGGCTGGCAGGACGGAGGCAGGGAGAGGGCCTGTCCATTCCTTCTCCCCAGTTTCCATGAGGCGGGAGGCAACATGTGTCTTACTGGTAAAGCTTTTCTGTTTTTCCAACTTGATTTCACAAGGAGATAACTCATCCCCACAAGGCAAAAATTAGTCCTTTAAACACGAACCAGACCCACAGACCCATGGGTAGGAAAGTAGGGCCTGCCTACTTCCTGCTCCTTCCAGGGTGTGGGGTAAGGGTAAGGAAAACAGGGCCTGGATGGGGACTGGGGGTACCTCTCCATTCTGCCCCCCTGAGAAGGGCCCCCCCCCCAGCCCTGGCCTGCTCCCTTCCCCTTCCTAGTTCAAGCGAGGGTTGGGGTGAGGGGCAAGATGCAGAGGAAGGCAGAGATCAGGTCTCAGGCCCCTACCCCTCAGTGGGGGTCAGGACCTCTGAAGCTCTGAGGGTCCTTCCAGTGCCCCACTGGGGCCTGGGCCCTGGCCCTACCCAGCTTAGGCATTTGTTCAACAAGCCTTTTTTTTAAAGGCATTCATCCATTTAGTCTTAACATAAATTCACTGAGCGCCTACTAAGTGCCAGCACTGTTCTGGACCCTGGGATGTGTGCTTTACAGTTCGGGGGACACAGATGGGTAGGTAAGTGACCTCCAGTGTTGGAGGGTCCTAAGGGGAGGGCAGATTGCCCTGACATGTCCTGTGGGAAGCTGAATTTGGTCCAAAAGGGGGTGGGGTTCCTGAAGAAAGTAACCTTGGAGTGAAGATTTGAGGACAGAGAAGTAAGCTGAGCAGAAGGTTGGGGAAGCTGTTAAAGGTAAGAGTAGGGTGAGGGGAAGCATATTCCCATTAGAGGGAACGGCACAAGTGAAGGCTCCAAGGGGACAGGGCCTGGACTCCTAAAGGCTGCCGCTCCAAACTCAGCCGGCAGACCCATGAGGCCTTCCTGCGAGTGGGCCTGTGTGCCCTGTTGGCCCTGGTTCCTCCCCGTCCTTCCTAAATGGCCCCTTTTCCAGGGGCCTGGGAAGATGGCTCTGCCCAGCCTCCCTAAACCACAGAGATGTCAGCATCTGCTGACTCAGAGCCAAACCTGGACTTTATTTGATGCATTGCAGGAGTCCACACTGCCCATCCGATCCCAGGGGTTTGGGGTGAATCCCGTGTCCCAGTCCCGCTGTGAGCTCCCGAGAGCACAGCTGTGCTGCTCCTCCTCCACCGCCCTTATTCCCCGACGCACAGTGTTCAGTCCACAGGGGCTGTGCGACTGGGCTGGGCAGACCCAAGCTCTTCCTGGCGACCATTGCTCCTCCACGGGCCTGCCCCTTCTGGCTGCAGCTGCTCCCTGGTTCCCCAGCTGAGCTTTCCAGAGCCTGACACCCCCTCTCTGCTCCGTTGGCAGTATTTTATTTTATTTTTGCCTTGAGAAATGGATGACCTTTAAACACCTGAAATAATTCCATTCATATGTGGTATCATATTCATCCCTATTATGAATTTTTCCCTTATTTCATTTTATTTATTTTTATTGAATTTACTGGAATGACATGTGTTAATAAGATCATACAGGTTTCCAGTATACATTTCCATGATACATGCATGATCTGTATATTGCATTGTGTGCCCACCACCCAAAGTCAAATCATCTTCTTCCATCACCATGGATTTGGCCTCCTTTAGCCTTACTACCCCACCCCCAATGGACTTTAAATCCTCCTCATGATACCTCCCACAGTGGAGGTCCAGTCTGTCACAGGGGGCTCACCTCCCCAGCAAGGCAGAGACGCTTGTGATGGGGCCCCTCTGTGGGTCCGAGTAGCTGCCTTCCCTGGAGGAAGCCTGGGCCTGCCCCCCAGCCTCGTTCTTAGTTCTTTCTTTCTTTTTCTTCCTTCCTTCCTTCTTTCCTTCCTTCCTTCCTTCCTTCCTTCCTTCCTTCCTTCCTTCTTTCCTTCCTCTTTCACTCAACAAATGTAGACTGTATGCAGAACGTGTGCCTCTCCAGGTTCTACATGCTGAGAGTACAACAGCAAGCAAGGCAGATCACGTCCTGCACCTCAGAGGACCTGCCGTGCAGTGGGGGTGTGGAGAGACAAAATGTGTCAGTGCCGAGGGAAAATAAGGCGGAATAAGAGAAGAGAGACAGACAGACAAACAGGAATTGACTGTTTTAGGCAGGACAGTCAGGAAAGGCTTTGCTAAGGAGATACTTGAGCAGAGGCCTAAAGGAAGTGGGGAAGGTATGCAGCTGGGCACTGAGGAAGGTCATTCATCAGCCTCAGGGGCCCCAGCCAAGCCCAGGTACCGGCCCTTCCCCATAGCATTGACCCCTCAACCAAACCCTGCTGTGCCCCAGATGGACTCCCACTGGCACCACCACGATCCCTGGCTATGGCCCAGTGCCCAGGATAGCCCCTCCATCTTCAGTGGGGCCATGCAGATGTCACCTTCAGAGGTGAGGAGGTGTGAGCTTTATCCACTCTCCAATTTCCTCACCTCAGATCCGGGCTGAGAACAGGAAGGAGTAGATCCAGGAGGTTAGAGCAGGGTTTCTATTTGTCAGTGAGAAATGCCCTACCTGGGTTTCAGGTCTGGGCTGACCGTGGGACCCTGAATGGGTTCTCTTCACCATTCTGGGCTTCAGCCTGCTTTTGTCCCAGGAGGGGCGGGTCATCTAGTCTAGCCACTCTTTGATTGTGGTCTCTCCTCTCCCCCAAGGCACCGGTTCCTTACCCACAATGACTTTACAACCCAAGAATGTGGAGCCAGCACACTAGTCACTGGTTGTAGCAAGAGGTCAAAGAGAGCAACTGTGACTGCGCAGGCACCCCTGCCTCCTGGCCTCCAGCTCCCACATCCAGTCTGTTGGGAGCAGGGAGGCTGGCTGGTCAAAGATCCATGGATACTGGGTGGGGACATGGCTCAAGCTGGGAGGGTGAGCCAACTTCTTGAATCCAAGGTACCTTCTCAGCTTGGAGCTAGAATAGCTTGCAGCTCACATCTGCAAAATGGGAGGGTTAGCTCTGAGGTGTTCAGGACTGCAAACTGGCAAGGAAAAGTAATGAGAAGAGAAAAACAGTAATGAGGTGCTCCCAAAGAATTTCTCTAAAGGCCTGGCAGCAGAGTCCAGGGCCTGCCCTCTGGAGATGACTTTACAGGGGGACTCACACCTAGACGAGCAAGAGACCAGCATCTGCCATCAGGAGAAGAGGAACCAAAGAGAGGAGGTACTTGGGAGACGGCCTGCAGAAGCTCAGAGAAGAGGAACAGGTACGAGGAATGAAGAGATAACTTGGGCAGTCTTGAAGGCTTCCTGGAGGAAGGGGCCTGGAGCAGGCCCTAATATCAGATAAGATCAGCAGTGGTAGCTGGAATGAGGTGCAAGTGTCTTAGGAGAACTGAGAATGGGAGAGAGCAGGGCAGCAGTCAGTCTGCCCACTGTGGCCTGTTCAGATGAGGCTGCGCTGTATCTAAGCATCAGCCCAGGCCAAGCAGAGCTCCCAGCTGGGCACAGATTGGGGTAGCTGAACCCTGCTCACTGTGAGAGGGGGCCCCAAAAAGCTTCTGGGCTCTGAACAAACGAAGGTCATCTGCCATCTGGGTCTAGTAAAGAGCTTCCAGTCCCCTTAGGCTGGAGCTGGCTCATGAAGGCCTTGGGACAGGGTGTCCTTCCTCCCCATGCTTTTGTTTAAGTTGATTACATCTCAGGAATTTTCGCATCCAGAAACAGAGACCCACATGTGCCTTCCTTTGCCTGTGGCTATCAGAATTCTCAAAGGGCAAAGTGTTAAACTTAGAAGGAGTGGGCCAGAATGAACGGGGGAGGACAGCAGCAGCCAACAATCTCACAAACAATCCCCAAAGACCCCCAAGACTCCCAGAGTAGCTCAAAAGTCTCAGCAATATCCCTAGAATTTTACATCACAAGAACCCCAGAACCTCAGTATCACCCCCATGGACCCCCAGAACTTCATGAACACACCAGAACATTTAAAACACATCAAACCTCAGGCACATTCCAAGGACCCTCAAGGTCTGGCAAACCAAGCATGGGCTGGGGCCAGATGACCAAAACCTTGATGAGCAGTTACAGAAACCCAGAGACCCTCCCAGCCGAGCCCTTGGCTCCCTGAGTCCAACTGTGCTCCTCAAACATTCTACACCACCCAACCTTGGTAAAGCCCCAGAGCCTCAGCATCACTCTATCCCCGGCAGCACGGTAGGGAACTCCCAAGGGGCACTTTGGTCAGGAGTAGGGGACCGATAGCCCATGTGCCTGCTTGTAGAGCTCCACCCACCCCCACCCCACGAGCCCACAGATTAGGGGCCAAGGTACATTCAACCCCATGCAGGCCGGAGAGCTCAGAGTCTGCCCTCACCTACACAGTATGCTCACATGTTTGGAACTGCCCCAGGCACGCACAGCTGCCTAACCCTGGCCAATGACCCAGCCTGATCCCATTCAGGGAAAGGAGGGCAGTTGGCTGCTAAACTCATAGGAGGAGAGTGTAACCAGCGGGCTCTCTACTTCCTACCTTCCTTGTCAAGAGGGAGCCTCAGAAGTGTCATGTGACATGCCCTTTCTAAAGGAACCCTCCTGTGTCATCAGAGCGTGAGGGACTTAGATCAGACTGCTCTGGCAGGAATGTGGACACCAGTGAGGAGTGGGAGGAGGGGAGCAGCGTGTTCTTCCCCTCCCAGAGGACTAAGCCAGAACGGACTCCATAGAGGAAGGAAGTGGGGATACAGATTTCAGCTCAGGACAAAAGTAGCTTTCCTACTTCCACAGGGTAGTGAGCGCCACCATGGTTGGTGGGAACAATTAAGAAGAGACCGTTAACATCAAGATGAGCCTGCCTTCGGAGGAGGACTGGCCCAAAGGCCATGACAATTGCCCCAACTGTAACAGCCCTGGACTCTCCCTTCACAGCTCGCCTTCCCTCTGGGGCCGCCATCTCAGCCTGGGTTTGTCACGTTGGCTCTGTGCCGCCCTCCTCCCCCACAGAAAACGCTGGCTGCTGGGTGCGTCTCCTGAGTGCCCGCTCCTTGCCCCCTTAGGACAGGGCTCTCCTATCTCTTGCCCCCCAGCAGACCCTACTCAATATGACTCTCCTGACATTGTCCAGCCTTCTGGAGCTCACACTACCTTCCCAGTGTCCCCCAGGTACAGCCATCTCCAGATCTTCAACCTCATCTTTCGGAACTGCTCAGTCCTGGCATTCCTACCCCTTCCCTGCCCCCCCATCTGTTCCAATCCTACCTGACCCACCTCTATTGGGGCTCTCTGGACCTCTCCCTTCTGCATTTCCTCTCCTTATTGATCGCCCTGAGGAGACCGGTACCCCAGGCAGACAGTGTGCAACCCAACAACTGGAGCTTGTTCCTCTGAGCGCCAGCACCAGCTCTGGTTGGGGTCCCAGAGGGCTGACTGGTTGTGTAGCCTCAGCACTTGGCCCTAGGCAGTGTCCCCAGCACCTGCTCTCAAAGGTGGTTTATCTCCTCCTCCCAGAAAGGCAGCTCCCTCCTTCCCACCAGCTCTGCTCTGCCAGGGCCCCTCCTCCTCCCCCTTCACCACCCCCCTGTAATTCCAGAGTCAGAGAAGCCCACCCCACCCCCACCTCTCCAACTCAGGCTCACAGCAGGGCTGGGGCCCCACATCACACAGGACAGTCTGTCTCCAGAGGAGCCTCTCTATCTCCCAGACCATTTGCCTGAAACTTGATCTCTCTGGCCATCAGAGTCACCTTGGTGGAGAAGCCAGCAAAGGGCTCTGATGGCTGAGTTCCCCAGCTGTTGTCCTGGATGGGCTCAGGAACCCCCTACCCACCCTCATTTGTCACCATCCATCACTGGGGACAGGGGTGGGGGAAGGGACTACCTGAGGAATTGCACCAAGCCAGAGGGGTACCGCCAGCTAAGCTTTTGACCCAACCCTCCCCACCCCTGCTGCCCAGCTGGGCAGAAAGAGCCCTGAACTGGAGGAGAGGGCAGTTTATCTTACTTCCATGGGGCTTTGGGGCTCAAATTTTTGGTATGATCCATTCCAGGGGGAGCACCAAAAGGCCCACTCAGAGAGCTTTCTCAATTCCTCATAGCCCAGTCTTCCCCCAGAACAGGGATGAGGCTCTGGGGCAGCCATGCTCCCAGCTACCCTCCCCCAAGGCTGCAGGGAGAGCCCCCTGGTCGCCATCAGTGAGCCCACTCTCCCCTCCCCTCCCCTTCCTAGAGGGCTGTAAACAAGACCAAGGAAGGAAAAAAGCTCATAAGGTGCTGAAATGTGGTGCTGGGGCAGGTGGGGAGGGATGGGAAGGATAAAGGTGGGACCCTAAATCCCCAGGAGGAGGACCCCTGGGAAGGCATCTTCCTCCTCGAAGGAGAAAGAGTGGGGCAGCCCAAGGAGCCCAAGCTTTAGGATGTGAGGCTGGCCTCGGTAACGCTGAAGACTCCAGAGCAGCAGACACAGCAGCAAGGACGGCGCCTGCTCAGCGGAAGATGAGGGAGAGGCCCAGCCCAAGCCAGGTCCCCGGCTGCTGCTGGTGGGGGTGTGTGAGGGACAGCTAATCCATGTTTCTCTCACACATCCATGTTTCTCTCCCTCTCTTTCTCCCTCCCTTCAAAAATAAAAATCTTGTGAATAAAATAAAATTTATGTAGTAACCAAAGCAAAACGTAAGGCTGTGTTGAAGCCTGCTGTGAAGGCACTGCTGAAGCCTAGGACTGCACATCCCCCAGCCTCCCTCAAAGCTAGATGCAGCCCTGGGGCCAAGTGTGGCCAGTGAGATCAAGATGGAAATGTTTAGATTAACTTCCAAACACAGGTGTTTTCTTTACCCTTTTCCTCCTTCCAGTTAGTTGAAATTCAGTTGTGATGGCTAAATCTCAAGCAGCCATTTTGGGCAATGAGGTGGAGGTTGTGCGTCAAATAGGATTGAGCAGTGAATTAGCTACAAAGACAAAGCCTGAGCTAAGATCAGATCTTAGGGCTACAGGAACCCTCAGAGACCCCTGCTCTAACCATACTCATCATCACATCCAGAGGAAACCAAGGCCCACAGAAGCCACATGATAGTCCAGGAACGGTAACTGAGTTAGGAGATGCTTTGCCAGAGGTCCCCACCACCGTCACCACCCCACCCACAGGGCTCTTTCTCTTTCCCTAGAAACATCCTTTTCCAGAGCTTGACTGCTGCTCCATTCTGTGGCTGGGAGCTCAGTCCATGGGGCTGAGCAAAGGCCCCAGAATGAGTTAGCGGCAGGCCTGAGATAGGACGTTCAGCATTCTGTCTGCTGAGGAGAGAGCTTCTGCCCACTCCTAGGTTTGTCTGTCACTATCTCCTGTTTGGCTTCTTTCTTTCTCTCTGTCCTGTTTGCCTGTCTGTCCCAGTCCACCAGTCTCTCCTTCCATCCCATTCTTGTCTCTCCCTCCCACCCTCTCTCTGACTCAGTCTGCCTATCTCCCATCATTGATTCTAGAGAGAGGGAAGGGGAGGGAGAGAAACATCAATGTGAAAGAGAAACATCGATCAATTGCCTCCTGTCCCGATGTACACCCCAATCGGGGATCAAACCCGAAACCTAGGTACGTGCTCTGACTGAGAACGGAACCTGCAACCTCCAATGCACAGAGTGGCAGGCACTCCGGCCAGCGGGGCCAGGGCTCTCCTACCTTTCTGCCTCTCCTTCTGCCTGTCTCTCTGTTGATCTCTGTGTATCTCTTCTCTCTCTCGGTCCCTCTCTGTCTTTCCTTTTCTCTCGCTTTGTTTCCCTGTCTCTGAGCCTGGCTGTGAAGTTGGTCTCTCCTCCTAAAGCTTGTAGGCAGTGCCTTTTCTTGGACTGTGTTATGTGCTGACGTGGTGCTGCCCCTGCCAGCTCCAGCTCCCACCCTCCTTACCTGTTCTAAATGTCTCTGATGCTGTAGAATCGGTGATGGCCTCAGGACCTCTGATTCTGCAGGATCCCCAAGCAGGGGTCCGAGTCCTTGGAGCAAGTGGAGCAGTGGGGCGACTAGGCATGTTGATGGCCAAAAGTCAGTGCTGCCAATGCTGGCAGAAAAACTAGCACCCTCTTCCTCCTGCCACCCCGGGAACTTTATCTCTTCCGAGGCAAAGCTGGCAGAGGACAGGGCGAGCCCAGGGATCATGGGTGCAGCCCAGCTCCTGCTCATTGCAGCCCAGTGAGAGGGCTTCAGGGATGATCCACACTGTGCTATGCCGGAGATTTTAATTATTTATTTTTAGACAGAGGGGAAGGGTGGAAGAGAGGGAGAGAAACATGAATGTGTGGTTGCCTCTCACGTGCCTCCTACTGGGGACATGGCCCCCAACCTAGGCATGTGCCCTGACTGGGAATCGAACCAGTGATCTCTTGATTCACAGGCTGGTGCTTAGTGCTCAGTCCACTGAGCTATACCAGTCAGGGCCAGTCAGGGCAAGAGACTAAGGTTTTAATTTTGCCTTTACCACCTACTAGTTGAGTAACCACAGACGAGGCCCCTTCCTGCTCTGGGCCTGTTTTCCCACCCCTGCAATGGAGAGCCTGGCTGCTGTGCTCCACTTTGCTAGTCTGGCTCTATCAGACTCTATCACTCCATGAGCCGCTGGCATTGTGGACTTGGATGGAGTGAGGTGTGGGCCTGAGACAATTTCACTGTGGGGATGGACAGCTGCCTTAGAGGGCTGAGTACTGAAGTCCGAGTGTGGAGCAGTGACGGTCACATGATCACACCAGCCTGGGATCTGGAAGCCTAAGGTGCAGATCCATCCCTTCACCCACCTACCTGATCTGTCTGTGCCTCTGTTTCTTCCACCCTGCCCACCACCACCAGCCCTTGGGAGGGTCTGGTGAACTCATAGGCTCCCTACCAGAAGAATTCAGCTCTGAACAGAGGCTAGGAGTGGGGTGGGGTGGGGGCAGTTGAAGGTGGGTCCTTGGGATGGGGATCTGAGGGCCCACAGGAGCCATGGAGTGGGGAGGCTACTGTAAGAAGGAGGAAGGGCGCCCTCTAAGCTGAGTCCAGGCCCAGGCTGTTTTAGACAAAGCCAGCAGCCTCTGAGTAGCCATTTTTCTGAGGAAGAAAGACTGAAGGGCCCCTTAAGGCCTTTCACACTGGAGCTGCGGAAGGAAGTCAGCTTAGAAATCAGCGCTGTTGCCTCCTCTGCTCACCCCACCCCCCACCCCATCTCGACTCCTTCTGAGAAGCCAGGACTCTGCCTGGAGTTCAGACCTTTTGAAAACCACAGGAGGCTGAATCAGGGAGGCTGCTGGGTATGTAAGGAATCCTCAGAAGGGAGTAGGGATCTGGTCCTGCTCTGCTGTCCTCACCTCAGGTTTTCCATCTGTAAAATGGGAGTGCTACCCATCCCTGCTAAAATTCGCTGAGGTTTCCAGACTTTCTGTGTGGGACTGGCCAGGCCAGAAGAAGCCTGAGCAGTAGGAACTACTGACTCTGGCCTGCTTACACCCCGCCCCTTCCCCATGCTGCTACCCTCTCTCCTGGACACCAGGATGCATCTCTGAGTTCAAATATGGTTCAAAAGTCCAAAAGGGTCTTCATTTCTCACAAATAGAATCCAAATGAAACAGCTGAAAGAACCATTTCTTATACTTTTCTGCACAAGGAGAAGCTGGGTCAAGTTTGTCCATTAATACATTTATCCTCCCATTCATTTGTTCCTTTGTTCGTTCATTCATTGTGTAATGTATTAATGGCCCCCCAGGCACCTCCTCCATGCCCTATCCTGTCCTGGGCACACAGACATGACCCCTGAAGGATGTTCAGTTAAGTGCGGGCAAGCAGTCATTTGAAAGGGAAGAAGAAGGTGCAGAGTGTGGTGGAGAAAAGTCACTAGCCAGGTTCCAGAGAAGCAGGCTTCTAGCCGTCTGGAGGATGTGTAAGGTGGCATCAGATGGGGCTGAGGTTTGGGCAGAGGTCATAGTGCTCACAGAAGCAGGAGGCAGGGTTGGAGGACCGGGCAAACCTGGCTTGGGGCAAGAGTGAGCCGTCCTGGAGCCCGGTCCTGAGTGAACAAGCCAGGCACAGAGAAACAAATACTGGGCGGTTTGCTTGTAGGAGACTTCTAGAGTAGTCACACTGATAGACAGAGACAACGGAACACTGGCTACCAGGGACTGGGGGCGGGGCAGTGGGGATTGCTGTATAGTGGGTGTTGAGTTCCAGTGTAAAGATGTGAAGAGTTGTGGAGCTTGGTTGCACAACAATGTAGATGTACTCAACACTCCTGAACTGCACACTCAAATATGGTTAAGATGGTAAATTTTACGTTATGTGTATTTTACCACAATTTTAAAAAAGGTTTTATTTTTTAGAGAAAAGAAGGGAGGGAAAAAGAGAAGAGAAGCATCAGTGTGTGGTTGCCTCTCACACACCTGCAGTGGGGACCTGGCCTGCAACCCAGGCATGTGCCCTGACTGGGAATTGAACTGGCAACCCTCTGGTTCACAGGTCTGCATCCAATCCACTGAGCCACACCAGCCAGGGCTATTTTACCACAATTTAAAACAAAACAAAACAAAAATCCGCTGCTCAAAAAAAAAAAAAAGAGCCTGCCCCAGAGGCTGGGGGGTGGGGAGGGGTCAAGAATAGGAGGGGTGGAGGTCAGAAGTGGTGGACCCTCAAACCAAGCTAAGGCCAGCCCAATCACCACACATCCTTTGTGGAAGGTTAGAGGGAAGAAAAGAAGGAAAGAAAGGAGAAGAGGGGAGTGCTGAGGTAAGAACGGTGTGTGCATGGGGACTGCTTGCAGGGGTATGGGGCTGGGTGCAGTGCACAGAGGTCAGACCTCCAGCAGAAGGGACTGGCTCCCACCTTATAACATCTCTGAGGGTCACTTGAAGCATGCAAGGGAAGAAAACTGCTTGTGCAGAATCATTGTATCTCTAAGACCTAGCAGACACTGTGGCCTTCAGCTCCAGGGTGGTTGCCAGGCCCATCTGTTGAGGTCAAGGTTTCCAAGTAGCCTCTGCTACCCCCTCTCTCCCCCAATGGCCAGACTGTGGCCTTTCTTAATATGACTTAGAGAGTTTCAGACCATCAAAGCATCTACCTGACTCCCACCCATCGTACAGATGGGGTCACTGATACCCAAAGAGGGGAGGGGATCTGCCCAAGTTCACCCACAAGTCAGGTGACTAGAACTAAGGTCTTCTAAACCCTCTTTGCCTTGCCTTCTTCTTAGGGGACCTTAAACTGAATTTTATCATTGCAGAAGAAGCCTACCACATGTGCTGGGCTCTTTACTGGGCTGGTTAATGCCACACTTAGACCGGTTATCTTTTACTTTATGAAAATGATGCATTCCAGTTACGGTGACTTCAAATGAATCTTTTGAATGAAATCTATGCTGTCCATTATTGTGCTCTTTAGAACTGTACTTCTATAATTTTAGGGTACACAGTCTCTAAAAGAATAAATTTAAATCTTTGAGCCAGACTCAGGACATGTTTAATAGGGTTAAGTGTAGATAGCATCTCTAAGTTCAGATCCCAGCTCTGCTTCTGAAGTCCTCTCAGCCTCAAATTCTTTGTCTGTAAAATGGGGATAATTGTATCTACCTTACAGAGTCACGTAGAGCACCTGGTACCCGAGAGCTGCTCAATGAAGAGTATTGTGAATGATATGATGATGTATTCATTAATGATGAGAATGACAGTGATGGAGGTGATGATGGTAATGCTGGTGGTGATGGTGATGACGATGGTAATGGCAATGGTGATGATAGTGATGATGGTGGTGGTAGCAGTGGTAACGATGGTGGTGGTGATGGTATGATGGTGATGGTAGAGATGGTTCTTACTGAGGAGGGTCCAGAATCTCCCCTCTCCCATTGGGTATGTCAGGATCAAGGAGGATCGGTTCCAACTCGACAACTCGTTGCTAGGAGAAGCACTGGGCATTCTGTCAAGTGAAGCTGTGCTCCATATTGTGAGTTTTGATTAGGAAAGTAAACTGGTTCCAGAGGCAGGTGCTCAGGGCATGCTCCCAGGACAGACACTGTCCCTCTCCCCTTGAGGTACATCTCTCCCTGTGAGTCTGGGAGTAAACAAGCAGGTGGAGGCAGGCTCCCTCAGAAACAGGACGTCCTGCTTACCCCACACCTCAGTGTTCCCCTCACCAGTACCTGACCTTGTCCCTGACCCTGCTCTATTTTTTCCCACAGAACTTACTATTTCTAGTAGACATTATTATTTACTTATTTTCTGTGTTTATTTTTATCTGTCTCTACTAGAAGATAAGCTTTAGGAGGGCAAGAATCTCTGTTTGGTTCACTGCCATATTCCAAATGCCTAAAATAGTGCCTGACATACAGTATATGCTCAATAAATATTTGTTGAATGAACAAATGTTGAAAGGAAGGGATCGATGCTTTCTTTGTTCTCCAGGTCAGGCCCAGCTTCCCAACTTGTTACCTGGTTTCTCCTCAAACAGAAACAGAGAGGGGTGGGTGTGGCCAGGGTGCAGGCCCTTAGACTGGCTCCGGCTGGAACTACGGGCAGGAGGAGGCATTGCACAGCCCAGGGGTCAGCCTCTGTCATGGCTGTGGGCTTCAGGGGGTCTGAACCTCCAGTTGCTGCATCCCTGCTGAGCCAGAGGCTGAAGGCAGAGGAGAAGCCCGTGGTCCTGGAGTTAGAGGTCCTAAGTGTGGGGTTTGGTGAGGAAGGCAAATACACCCTCAGCTGTCAGATGAGAACCCTTGCAGGCCACCCTGGGGCTGGGGTTCAGCTCCAGATGAATGATGGGGACACCTTTCCTGCTTGTCCCCAATGTCATTGAGCAGCAACATCCTGACCAGAGCATCACCCTCACCAGGAGTAAGTTTGTCTTTACTGCCCAAAGGTACAAAGCAAGGGTTGGGGTTGGGGAGGAAGGACCTTGTAACTCCAGCCCCAGCCCCTGTGAAGGACCCCAGGGAGCCTCAGAGGATCTGGGAAAGGCAGGGTCAGAGCTTTAGATGGGACCCTAAAGCTCTGATTGTGTGACCTGTGGCCCTCCTTCTGTGTGGCCTGGGGATGCTCACTATGGCCACTCAGGGTCAGGTGAGGAAGATATGAAAGGAATGCTAAGAAATGGCTTTGTGACTTTAAAGAAGCATTAAATGGGTGGTGCACAGCAGGTCTGGGGGCCAGTCCTGGCAGTGGATGGTGCACGGAGTAACATTAGAGCCAGCACCCTGAGTGCCCAACCCTGAGCAACACTGGACTATACGTATGGGGGGTGGACAGAGAGGTGGAGACCAGGCCCTGCCTTCAGAAAGTTTCCGGATTCTGTAGAAAAGTGGAAATTTTAACCAGAAAATAGGTTAGTAATCTGGAAGAAGCAGAAGATCCATGCCTGGACTGCAAGTCCATCCAGGCAGGCTTCCTGGAGACGGGGGTAGGATATGAGGGAATGAGAAGACCAGGTCCCATGGCCTTTAGATGGCCAGAAATCGGCGACAGATTGAACTCTTCCCTCTGGGTGGTGGTAGGACCCATAACCACCTCACAGGCTAGGGGCCCGCAACTCCCTAGCCCACCCCGGGCTTGGACTGGCCATCAGCAAAGGTAGGAGTCTTGGGTGGGGCCTGAGAGGGTGTCACCCACTGGGAAACCTTAGCTAAGCCTGGCTTTAATTCAGTGCTCAGATCCCAGGTTTCCTGAGGCCTTCTCACCCGTGCGGGAGGCAAGGAGACCCCAGAGGCTCTTTGAGCTTCATGTTCCCTGCCCAGGTTTCTGCAAGAATCAGGGCAGCATTATGTGCAGTTGCTGGTGGAGGTGCTGAGGCTGGGAGAGGCCCGACGGGTCAGGGAGGCCATCTTCTCCATCTGCGAGATCCCGGACCCCAGACCATCCCTCTATGAACCTCTCCACGGGAGCAGGAGAAAATGCACCACTACTGCAGAGCCTGGCTCTGCTCCGGGCCGGTGAGGACCCCACGGCTGGGCCTGCCACTGCGGGGCCCTGGCCTAAAGTGCGGCCTTCTCCCTGCACCAACCCCTCAGCTCCAGAGGCAGTGCCCTCTGGGGGCTGGCCAGCCAGAACAGATGTCACCTAGCCCAGAGCCCCAGCTGCCCGGGTGGCAGGTGGCAGTTTCCTGGGTGTCAGCTCAGGTTCTGGCATCCCTGACTCCCCAGTCAGAAGACCCAGTATCTCTGGTATGCCTGACTGTCCCCTCCCTCACCAAGCAGAGCAGCAGAACTTCCCAAGGTGGCCTCATTCAGTTCTGGAGAACAAGCTTTCTGAGGATGGAGACAGGGAGTCCCAGTTCAAAGGGGGAGACAGAAAATAGTGCAATGCTCATACAGAGCAGGGACACAGCTGGCTGGTGTTTGTTTGTCACAGTGGGTGAGTGTCTCCTGAGACACTTCAGTCCCCTATTCAAATCTCATACATTCTCCCCAGGTTTTGAGGGAGGCCCGGAGTGATCTGGAGACAGAAGCCTGTATGTGCCCACCCGCAAGCCCATCCAGCTCCCACCATGACCATAAGGGACTCACTCTGAACCAGGGCCCTGGCAGCCTCGGGCCTAGGTGAGGGGGTCTTGTTCCTGTCCAAGCTGTAGGAGGGCTTCCTAATATGGCTGTGTTCTTCAACCAGGCATGTGTCTGCTGGGCCTCACAACCAGTGTAGATGGGAACTAGCAGAGCAAGTGGCAGCCCGTTTGAGGTGGAGAAACAGGGCCATCCCCAAGGATGCTTGATCCCATTTAAAGCCAACAGTATATGCTGGAGACCTCAGTGCACAACAGTACATGGAATCCAAAGCTAGGTAAGTCTCTGGGCTGATGTGCTACCTGGCTTGAAGACATTAGATTACAGAAATTAAAGCTGCCTCAGACACAATGTGGGCGTTGTCCTGGAATGCATGTGCTGAGCTCTAGTAGGAGGATGTGTGTCTGATTTTGGAGCCTAGGAGAGGCTTCTCAGAAGAGATGTTATTTGAGATGAATCTCCCATTCATTCATTCATTCATTCATACACTGACTTGGCCATTCATTCACCCATCAAATATCTGTTAAGTGCAGACTCTCTCAGACCCCACTTTGGGATGGCAGTTCCAGGCTTTAAAGAGTATTCTGAAAGAAGAGACCAGAAGAAGCTGGCTGAGGAGAAGGAAAGGTTTTGGCTGGCAGCAGGACAAAGAACTGAGGTTGAACCAAAAGTTTCCAGTCTAGGGCGGCTGGCTCTCCTGTAGCACCTGTCTCCCAGCAGTGCATTGATCTGCGGCTGAAGTGAAGCCTGAGGGTGGGGAGCTGAGTCGGGTTGGGAGAGGGAGGTGGGTGGGTAGGAGACAGTGGAAGGAATCAGGGTACAGTATCAACACAGTAAGGTGAATATTCAATTCAGGAGGCAGTGGGGGACCACTGGAGCAGTTTGTGCAGAAGAAAGGCAGGATCTGAGCTATGCTTTAGACAGGATGGTCTGGCAGCTTGTGCCGGAAGAACGGCAAGGACAGCCAGGGCCCCAGGGCCCAGCTTGCCTGGGTCTCATACTTCCTACACGGTATTTTGTTTCCTCAGGCTGCAAGCTCCTGGCCTCAAGGCCAGGCCCTGGCCCTGGCCCTCTGTCCAAGAGTTTGTCATGGGACTAGACACACAAAAGGCTCAGAGCTCAGGGAGAAGCAGACCTCTGCTCTCGAGGTGCCAGCATGCCCTGGCCACCCCAGCCAGAGGCCAGGTGGAGAGTGCTTTGCAGGCTGCCTTTGTGAATGCATGTGAGGGAGGGGTGGAACTGCTTGGGGAAAGGGGCCGAGAGGTGGCTGAGCCATCCTAGGCAGCTCTAATTTCTGTTATTTAATGCCATCATCTCTCTGGCATTCTCGGTCTTTAAGTGTCAGATGTCTGCTTTCAGAGAGAAAAGAAAATGGCTTTAGGGGAGGGGAAAATCGCTTCCCTCCTGGGGGATGGTGGTGTCAGCAATCACAACCCTAACAACAGGGCCAGTAGCTGGTGGGGGCCTGACACGGGAGGGGCCCTTTAGAGAAGAGCTAAGCTGCTACTTTCAGCTCAATGGACTCATCCAGCTGTTCTGCCAAGGAGGCTGGCACCTTTCTGGGGTTTTAACTTAGAGATTCAAAGACACAGCTGAAAGAGCAGCAGGAAGACCAAGACAGGGTTCTCAGTGAGAGGGGGGCCACAGGTTGTCCTTCTGGCCTGTGGCCAACTCTCTGGGAAAGTGGATGTGGCCTCGAACCACAGGGACCTTTGAAACCACTCTCCCTCTCGTCTTTGTAGATGGGAACATGAAGCCCAGGAGGGAAGGACTTAACCCAGGCCTCTTCAGCTCCCAGCTGAAGAGAAGGAGAAGGGAACTGAAAGGGGTGGGATTGGGTTGAGAAGCAAAGGCAGTGAGCAGAAAGGATGGAGAGGAGAGGAGCTAAGTTCAACCATCTTTAATTCAAGGCCAGGAATAGACTTCTAGGTTCCAGATGCAAATGCATAGGCTCAAGAACACCTCTTCCAGGAAGCTTTCTCTGCACTGATTTTTTTTCCCCTCCCAAACTATGCTGTCCTGTCTGTCAGCTATTTCCACTATCGAATCTGGTTGAGAATTTTATTTTAAGCTCACAAGCTGTGCTTCAACTTGTGTCAAGTTTTAAAACCAGAACTCCCAGTGGTCATGGGATGAAGGATAGGGTGAGGGTGGAGCAAGGGGCAGAGGGCAGGGGGATTAGGAATGCAGTGATCCGGAATGAGTCGGGAGCAGGAGACAGAATTCATTGTGAGTTTCAGGAACTGACTTTGAATCTGAATCATTTTGCTTCTTAGCCATGGCCCACAGCTCACATAGCTCTAAACAGCCATGCCAGTGCTGGTCACAGCCTTCCCTAAATCCTGGAGACTCCACTGGGGCAATCAATTCTCCTGAGCTAACTTTATATGGACAATGAACACCTACCCATCTCCGGTCCCCAAGTTTCCGTGTGTGTGTGTATGCATGCATGTACATGTGCATGTGTGTGTGTGTGCGTTTGCATGTGTTGGGTAGAGGAAGGTGGTAAAGGCTATATCCCCCATGACTATTTCTGGCAGCACACTCCAGATGCCAGTATAAGGTCACACCCTCAGCCCCAGACCCACAAATGAGGGTCCTGGGTCACGTAGGCAGGAGCTGCAGAGGGAAGCTTACCGTGCACAGGAGGGAACCCGCTCCAGTTCCTCTGACAGCCACACTGGGTGCTTAGCGGCTTCCTTTTGGGCAGAGCTCTACCGGATCAGTCCTGTTCCATGATGCTGCCTCCTTTACCGCTTAGCAGGGTTGAGACTTACCTGGCTACCCGCCACCCCCCACCACCGCATCCTCCCAGGCCCTCCTCCCGGGGTGAGAGGGAGTTTATCTGACCACAATGTGGGTGGCCTGTCCAGTGCTGGGCAAAGTGACTCCCTGAGTCTGAGGGAAACAGCAAGGTCCTGGCAAAGCCTGCCTGCCTGGCCAGCTAGGGAGACTCCCACTCAACTCTTTTAAGACCCAATGAGGCTGCCTGGGAAATTGGGGTACAGGGGGAAGCCACAGCAGCCTTGGGCCTGGAACAGCAAGGCCTCAGGGGCCACATTCCTCCTGGCACCTCACTTACCTCTCTTAGATATCCTGAAGGTTTAAGGGCAACCTCCCACAAGCAGAGCTATTTCAGAGAGAATCTTTGGGCTGGAAATTCCAGTGATGAAACTTCTGGAAACATGAACTTAAAAATTCCTTGCTTGTAGCTCTGGGAGCCAGCCTGGAGGCTCCTTCACCTTGGCCCCAAGCTCCCTCCCACACAGAAGAGGAGCAGAGAGGGAGGAAGAGGGGGGTGTGGTGGGCTCCTCCCCCATTCCCTCCGGCATTTACCTCTTCCAAACAATCGCACTTTTGTTTCACCGGACGAATCTGTTCCCCAGGAGTCTTTTAAATGACGCTTTCAAGGGTCTTTTATATTCTTTCCATTTAGAATACTTTTTTTTTTAACCCTGGAGGGTGAAAAAGGGAAGAAAAAGCTTATAAAGCAATCACCGAACGCTGAGCACTAGGCTGTAAGCCTGTGGATTCTGATTGTCGCTTTGGCACCAACAGGCTGGGGGCTTTCATTACGGAGAAGTGGAAGGAAACGTAGCAGTCAGTGGCTTGCTTAGCGCCCCTCTACCCTGTCCCTAAACCTCTTTCTCTGAGTCTTTCTCCCTTTGTTCCCTCCCTCCCTCTCCTGCAACCTCTCCCGACCCTCCTCTGAGGATTCGGTCCCTAGTCTGGCTGGAGCTTCAGGTTTGCACCCGCCCAGCCCCAGGCATCCTTCCGCCTTGGGGCCGAGCTACTCCAGGTCTTCCCTCCCCTCCCTCTTCGCTCTGCTTTTAAATTCATTATGCCTTTTATTGTTTCCTATTGCAGATACGATTTCTATTGCCCTGGAGGCTGGACTGGTGCAATCAGAGAAAGGCACACCACGTGGATTTCGTTAACTTTACTGCCCGATTGGCCTGGGGTGGGGGTGGGGAGCTGGGCACCTCTTAGCTTAGGCCCCTTCACCTCCTGCTCTTGTGTCACCACCGCCCCTCTGCAGCTCCCTCCCATGTCATGGTGGAGGGGGTAGAAGAGGTGGTGGAAGGCGGTGCTTGAATTGCTACCAACAAAGTGGTGAGAGGTGGGAAAGGTGAGAACAGGTTAGACCTGGACTGCTAGCCCCCTCCCAGGCCCCCAGCCCCAGGCCCTCTGCTTTGAGACCTCAGTGTCAACCCTCCTCCTCCTTTCCTGTGTTCCATCAAATGCAAAGGATGTGAACAGGTCAGCTCCTCCTTGCCAATGAGGCAGTTTTATGGGCTTTAGAAAAACACTCCAATTGTTCCCTCAATTACTGAGCGGATTGAATATATTAATCTCTGTCTTAACTGACTGAAAACGTTGGCTGCCGCCCCTCCCCCAGCCACTAGCGCCCCCTCCACCAGCACGTGCCAGGGAGTGACTCCCAACCCCTCCTCCTCCCTCCAGCCCAGAGCAGGTCAGCTGGGTCCAGGCAGCATGCTTTTGCTGTGCCTAACACAACACACACACACACACACACACACACACACAACACACGCACACACACTCAGGGCGGGTGGACAGCTGCTTTACATTTCTCTATCAATTTTCATTGATTTTCTCCTTTGCTGCTATTTGGAAGAGCCTCCTCCTCGAGTGAACTCCATCATGGGGGGCAAGAGGGGAAGGAAAGGGACTGCAGGTGGCTCCCCCTTTTGCTTCTGTGACAACTGCCTCCAGCTTAAACACACTCTGCCCCAGGCAGCTGAGCCCTGTTAAAAGCTACCTGAGGCTTCTCTTTGAAGCTCTATTTTCTTTTATTTCAGGGGAACAAAGGCCCTGTCTCGGTGCTCCAGAGAAGCTGTCACCAGCGCAGGGAAGGGCGTAGCCCTGTCAGGATAGCAGAGAGCCTCCGAGGATGGCAGGAGAGGCAGGGCTGGCCAGTGCTGGCCCCCAGAAGGGCAGGTGGGGGACGTGGCCGGCCCCTTCAGGAAGAGAAAGGCCACCATCCCTGAAAGTACCGCAATTACCCTGCAGGCCTCCTGCTGTCCCCTCTTCCTCCTCAATGGCACTGAAAGGCTTTCTGCCCTCAGGGGCCTCTGAAGGAGACATCAGAGGTTCCTGGGTCTAGCGGATAAGACCTGAAAATGCATTAATTGTTTGGGGGAGGAGTCCCATATTTTTTATGCCTGTCCAAGACTGTCCTTTCACCCCTACTCTGCCTGATTTCCAAGTCATCTGCATGTGCCTTTGGAGTCCTTTCAGGATCAGTGTAGGTGCCTAGAGTTCAACATGTAGAGGATACTTGAGCTTTGGGGTTCAGCCAAAGGGGAGCTTTGGGGTTCAACCAGCTTACATCAAGAGGCAGGTGCACTGGGGTCAGATGAGTCTGGGTATACCATTTTCTGGCACTTATTTAGTAGCTGTGTGACCTTGTGTGGGTTAGGTAACCTTCTTCAGCCTCCATTTCCCCATCTGTACCACAGAGCTATCTCTGTGTCCTCTATTGCCAGGAGGATGAAATGAGCCAGCTTAGGACAGCTCTGCCCTGCAGGAAGTGTTTGATAATGCTTGCCATTCTAGTAAGCAGTTGGGGTGTCTACACTGGGCAAAGCAGGTGAGTCTGGGCCTCAGTCTCTGCATCTAGAAAACAGTGTTGTTCCTTCTTGCTCGGTGGGCCTCCCAGGGGAGGTCTATTGAGAACTTGTGAGCCCCACTGTCTCTGGGGCTTAGGGAAAGGTTGCAGGTGGAGAAGCCTGGCCCAGTCTGGATGCTGGTGTGGGAAAAGGCCCTGTTAGTAGATTTTTGTGACTGAGTGTCCCAGATGGCCCTGCCGACCCCCCCCCCCCGGCTGCCCTCCCCACCCCACTCACACTTCCTAGAGGCCCTGTGTGTGTGGGTGTGTGAAGTCTGGGTGGTGAGGGAGATGGGAAGAAAGAGGGTGCCCTATCTGCAGTCCTTTCCGCCAGCCCAGGCCTGGCACCAGTGAGCACCCGATGGGCTCCAGGAGAGGGGACTATGGTGGCCTTCTCATGTCCACAAATTACCTTACAGGTGAAAGAAGGAGGAAGAAGGGGCAGGAGGGTCCAGCTTTCATGGCCCTTTAGGTCATCTCCCTCTTTTTCTTCCTCACACCTCTGGAAGGTGGTTGTGCCCCAACAGACACTCCAGAACATAGCCACAACACACAGGGACACACATGTGGATATACACATAACTACTATTACTGGAGAAACTCTGGTTCTTCTTGCTGACGCAGTGAAGAATTACAGATCAGTAAGCCCTATTCGCATGCATGCAAAGTTTATGAGTGCTAAGATCTAATGGGAGAGCAAACACAAGGGAGGCAAGAGCAGGGGTAACAAAAGCAGGGTGTCCAGAAGCCAGGTGGCCAGGGACCCTCTGGCCAGAGGCTGAGTGACCATGTCCTCCCCCTCCCCCCATCCCTCCCTTCCTCTCCGCCCCCCTTGTGGCAAAAAGAGCCAAGAGAAGAGAGAGTCCTTTGTTCTGAGGACTTACATAGTTCGAGGGGTGGGGGTGAAGAAATTACATGTTGATTGACAGGTAAAAGTGGTGCCAGCTTTCCCAGGGGGATGTGACTACGTGGGTATGTGTGGGAGTCTGTTAGCCGGAATCCTTATCTTACTCTAGACTCCATTTGTTCATTTTTCATACATGACGGGAAACAGGCAGTTAACCAAAGTTGTTTTAGGGGCTTTTCTTTGGGTACTATAGACCTTCCCCTTTTTCCGCTTCCCAGACCTTGGGATGAACACACAGTCTGAAGGTTTTCCTTTCCCCAGCCAGTGGAGATGACACACACAGACGTTTGAGGGCTTTCCCCTGCACTATCTTGCTGTTTGGAATGCCTGGCAGCCTTATCCAACCAGACTCAGGACAACTGGATCAATGAGTTGGATATGTCTTCCTTTGCTTTTAACCTCCTGAATTAAGTTCTTTGTTAGACTGCCATGGTGAGCACCCTGCCTTTATTTCCCCTCTGGCCACTCATTCCTAGCTGCTACCTAAGGGCTAAAAGATGTTGCCTGGCAACCAGGACTCTAGCCGCTGGCCAGCAAAAGCAGCATAGAGTCAGAGCTCTTCCTATGCTGCCTCCTGCAACACCACCACATCCTGGACATGCAGAGATGCCCCACCACCCCATCACAAAAATAGACTCACACTGACTCACTGATGGACATATAGGGGGTGCACACCCACCCACACACAGGCCCACACCTCCTCAGGACCCCCCTGGCCTACTGGCCTCCTGGCTTCATCCCTGTACAAATCCCCCCAAATGCAGCCTATACCAGAAGAGAAAGAGGCTCCAGTGACATGTCATGTGTGATGTATGAGGTGAAATTAAAACCCCCTGCTAAACCAATTCTTTAATCACTGATCTTTAATAAAACTCTGAGAGCAGATAGAGGCAGGCAGCAGGAAGGGAGCCTGACAGCACCCATCAGCCCAGCCCGGCCCTGATGAGGGACTGACCTGTCAGGAGTCGGCTGACACACCCATACCTGGGCCTAGACCAGTTTCGCAGAGTACCTGGGCTCAGGAGCAGCTGATAAGTGGGGGATACCCCTCCTTTATCTAGATCAGATAGCCTGCCAAGGGGTCCCACAGATGGTCATCATCCATCCATCCATCCACGCCCTTCCTAAACCAGGTAGCTATATCCTCCAGGCCTTGGGGAGGAGCTGCCAGGCTGGGTGGGGAGAGGAAGTAGGAGAACTTGGAAGACAATAACTTTCCAAGCTGATTGTGAGGGCTGGGGAGACAAGATGAGCATGAGTGATCATCAAGGACTCCACTGGCTGTAGAAAAACCAGTTCAAAAGACCTTGGTTTAGGACCTCATTTCACAGTTGTGTTAGAGCTGTGTGACTTGGAGCAAATCACTTACCTCCCTGAACCTCAGGTTCCTCATCTGTGCAATGGGCAGGGCAGCGCCTCCTGACAGGGAAGTTGAGAGGCTCAGCTAGGCAAGAGGCTTGGAAGTTGCTCAGTTCATTCAAACCCATCAGGGTGACATCTGATCCCTGCCTCAAGGAACAGGTAGGGTTCTGGCAGAGGCTGAAGAGAGAGGTGCTCAGGTAGAGAGGACTGTGTGACGATGGCATGGAAGCAAGAATGGGAGGTGTTGGAGGGAACAGAAGGCAGGGAGAAAGGATGACGTGTGCAGAGCGTGTCTGTGGGGTGAGGAGCTGCAGGGGATGCCAAGGGAATGGAGGGTAGGTGCCAGCTCCCAGCTCTGAGCCCTCTGCCGTCCTGTATTTTCCCAGACTGCTCTGAGCCAGGCTGGTGAAGGTGCCCATTTTCTGAAGCAGGAAATAAGCCCCTGGTCGAAGTAAACAGCTTCCCCTTGAGTCAATAGCAAAGCCAGGCTGGAATGGAGGTCTCTGCCATATAGGTTGTTTTTTTTCTGATAAGATATCAATACAGAGGTGAGGATGACTTTCAGCAGTCTTTCCCAGGGAGACTCATATTTTAATGGGCTTTCTAGGCAATGTGACAGGATCATGGGGAAGCAGTTTGGGGACACAGTTTGGGGACTGCCTGGCAGCCTCATATCACACCAGGTCCAGCTAAGACAGATCACTCAGTGTTAAGCTGACCCTAACAAATAGTGCTCATTGTCCTGACTGGTTTAGGGATGGGGTTGGAGCTGTCAGTGACTCAGTCAGTGCCCAGGCAAACACCCTGGCCCACTGGAGTAGGCTGATGACAATGAGAAAGAAAATGTTTCATAAGTAGCCCTAGAATTAAGCCCTTGCCTAGCCTGAGGAGTAAGAGTCAGTTACAGCCAAGAAGGTGCAGGGAATAGATATGGGCTTCAGCTTGAATTCAGATCCCTGCTCTGCCTCATACCAGGTGCTCCTGAGCAAGTCACCTCACTTCTCTGACCCTCTGTTCTCTCAATAAAATGGGGATAACGATGCCTATTTTGCAGTGTCATTGTGAGGGATAAATAATATGCTAGCCTGACTGTAGTCCAGGAGCCCTTCCTGGAGGAGAGGGAATTCCAAAGACTCCCAGAATACAGCCACACTGGAAAGCACCCGGACTCAGCTGGGGAGGTGACACATGGGGAGTGGAACACATGTCTGCACCCACACCATTCCTGCAGGGTGAGAGTATCAATTCTTCAGTACAAGAAGTGTTTGTTAAGCCCAGACTCTGCCAGTCCTGGTCTCTCAGAGCTCTCAGGAAGACAGACAGCACAGCAATATCTCTGTGGTCATTAGATGTCGGAAGGGTGGACGTTTGGGCCTGCCCCATGCTCTACCACCTTCTGGCTAGGGGACTTAACCTCCCTGTGCCTCCTTTCTTCATCTATATAATGGCCATGATGACAGCACCCCCATGACAGAATCGTAGAATTGAGTGTGTAGTAAATTTGAAGATCATACCAACACTCACAAAACATTAGCTATGATTATTATGCCAGGTGGACAGCAGCTTGCCACATAGACAAGGTTTGGGAGCCTGCATTCTAGGCAGAGGTAACAGCTTAGGCAAAGGCCCAGAGGGCTCGTGAGAAAGTGATACTTGAGAGAGGTACAAGGTGGTGAGTGTGGGGACAGGCGAGGGGTCAGGCTGTTAAAGAATAGAGCCAAGTGGGGCGGGGGGCGGTGAATGATATACTATTACTGAAAGGACTCCCCCTTTCTCTCTGGGGTTCCCCCCGCACCTACTAGGTTTGCCTTGCCCACTGCCAGAGAGAGACATCTCTCAATGCCAGAGATTGGTGAAAAGGAAAGGAATTATTTATTTAAAAGTTATAGACTTAGAGTAATGACTTAATGTCTTCATTAAAATACTAAAGTCCTTTAGAATACCCGCAGATGCACACAGCCCTTCCTTCTCCCTCTCTCCAGTCCGGATACCATATCTCAGGAAAAGATGTGGAAGTCGGTGATTCAGGCTCCCCACACCATCAGCTGTGTCGCCACCATGATCTCCAGTTAATCCAAAACCATGTGGCACCTTCTCACGGCCCACCAGCAAGAGTCCTTTCACCCCTTTTCTTCCAGGCAAAGTCTCTCCTGCTTCCTAAGCCACCTGGCAAAAGGGAGCACCCCAAAGCTGCATGGTCCTGACTCTTACCAAAGCTACAGGGTCCCGACTCTGCTAAAGCTGCCTGATTCTCCCCTTGCATGGCTGCCGCACCTGGTTTTAAATCCCAGCACCAGTCTTCCTCTGCAGCCCCATTTATGACTCCTCCTACAATCTTCCAGCTTTACTGGGCTGCCACAGTGAGTCTGGGCAGGTGTGGCCCCACATCAGGGAGCCAATCATCTCCAAGCTCTCACACAGGCACCGTAACCAGGGGAGTTGCCTCCCAGTTACTTCTTGGGTGGAAGTCACTTCCATCCCCCTGGCTCAATGCTTGGCCACAGCTATTTAACATATCTGTGACACCAGTTAAAGTTTATAGATATGTTAAATGACCATGCCAGAGGTTAGCTACAAAGCTGTTGTACAAAGCAGTGCTCAATGGCCCTGCTCCATGTGTCCCATCCCCCAGCTCAGACTGGTGCGGGTGAGGACATCTTACATATATATTTTTTTCTAATATTTCCTGGACACCTTGAGTTCTGGACCCCATTACAAATCCCTGTTTGGGACCCTCTCTTAGCTGCACCCTGTTACAAGGCTATGGGGGTACACCTGGGAAAGACAGGCCTGAGCCTGCCCCAACCCTCACCCCAGCAGGAAGCCTAGCCCTTGAATCACAGTTGGGGGGCAGTGGGGGCCCAGCAGAGCTGCAGTCCTCAAGGTGGGCATGGAGGGAGAGGTGGATATTATTTTAATCTTCCTCTTAAAGCATAATTGCTTTTTGTCAGCGGGTGTTCTGGGAGATGCCTCCCCACGAGATTGCTTTCCAGGCTCCTCTCCTCCAGTAGACAGGCAGGCCCAGACCAGCTCAGTGTTACATTAATATGCTGTAAATGTGATTTCATGGCCTCAGATGAGATTAGGGCCAGAGGCTCTGCTTTCTGGTAGAGATGAGGGTAGCAGTGGGGGCGGGCAAGGGCCTAGCTGAGCAAGGAATCTGAGGGAGGCGATCAGGGATCCAGGCCCGAAGACACAGTTTCCTGTAACTGGAGCCCCAGGACCTACTGGCTCCTCCCAGCTCCAGAGCCAACCCTGAGGCCTTGTCTGGGGGATGGGGTGCTCTGGGCTGTCTCCCTGATCCCCAAACTCCGAACAAGAGACCTCAGGAAAGAGAGGGCTGAGATTATAAAAAAGCTTGGCTCTTTTGCTCCTGGTTCTGCCTCTCATCTGCTCTCACCTGTAAAATGGGGACTACAGTAGTACCTACCTCTGTGTGATTGTGAGGACTGAGTTAGCATATGTAAAATGCATACAATAGTACCTGGCACATAACAGGTGTTTGTTCATTGTTACCTTCTATCATGAGGTGCCCTAGAAGTGGGGAGAGGGCCCCCGATGGCTTGGACTCTGGAGGAGGGAAGACTATTTGGGAAGCAGAGCAAACAAGAGCAAACAAGGGGGGGCCTGGGACGATATACTATTATTGGGAAAAAAAAGCCCCCAGGTCCATCATGTCCACTGCCAGAGGAAAGACGTCTCTCAATGCCAGAGATTTGTGAAAAGGAAAGTGTAAGTTTTTCTTAGACCCCCAAGGAAATTAACAGCCAATTAGCCATGGAAACAGGCAGATGAGCTTTATTTTGGAAGTTTGTGCTCCCGAGTGACGTTTTCCCGCCCGGAGAAGGGGCTAAGAAAAGACCTCGCGGGAGAAGGGAAAGGCTGGGAGTTTTATATGGCTGGACTTCCCGCGGGAGCCAAGGATTGGTTCTTGGTGAACAAAGAAGCAACTTAGCATTGGTGGTTCCTGGTCTGATGTCAGTCACCTTTTCTGGGTCAAAGTTCAGTTACCATATTACTTGTAGTCCAAACGGTGGCCATATTTGTAGTCCAAAATGCTAATTGTAACTAGATTCCCACTTGTCCTACCCTGCCCATCCTGACAGAAAGGAAATGTTTATTTAATGCTATACAAACTTAAAGTAGTGACCTAATGTCTTCATCAAAATCCCAAAGTCCCTTAAAACACCCACAAACAGACACAGTCCTTCCTTCCTTCCCCCTTTGCCCAGTCTAGAGTACCGTATCTCAGGAAAGGAAATAGAAGTCCATGGCTCAGGCAGTCCTCTGGTTATTCCCAGTTAGTCCTCCATCTCGACTGGGAGACCTCACTGGGTTCTCGGCACCCTCAGCTGAGTCGCCGGGATCTCTACTAAAACCAGGTGGTGGTTCCCCCTTCTAAAGCTGTGGGGGTCCCCACTCTGGCAAAGGCACGTGGTCCTTTCTCCCAGGGCCACGGGAGTCCCCACTCAGCCAAAACCGCGTGCTTCTCCCCCTGTGCAATGGCTGCAAAGGCGGGGGGGGGGGGCATCATTCTGCCAAAGCCGAGTGGCAGTTGTTCTCTGCTAAAGCCACATGGTGATTCTCTCTCTCAGGGCTGTGGGAGTCTCCACTCTGTCAAGGCTGCGTGGTTCTCCCTCTCAATAGCTGTAATCTTCTCTGCACTTCCACAGCCTCATGGTTCTCCCTCAATGGCTGCCGTGTCTGGGTTTAAATCCCCGCGCCAATCTTCCTCTGCAGCCCCATTTCCGACTCCTCCTACACTTGGACACACTTGCCCTCAATCTGCTGTCTTCTCCAGCTTTTCTGGTTGCCATCGTGGGTCTGGGCAGGTGTGACCCCATGTCATGGAGCCAATCTTCTCCAAGCTCCCATGCAGGTGCTGTAACTTGGGGGACCTGCCCCCTAGTCCCACCTTGGTGGGTAGTTACTTCCATTCCCCTGGCTCAGAGAATGGCCACAGCTATTTAACATATCTAAGTGACCAGCCAAAGGCTATAGATATGTTAAATGACTACACCGGAGGGTAGCTGCAAAGCTGTTGCTATGGGAAACAGCTCTCAATGGCCCTGCTCCATTTGTCCCTTCCCCCAACCCACACCTGGGGAGTGAGATTGAGGACATCCAAAAATCTCCTGGACACCTTGAGTTCTGGACCTCATTTCAAATGACTATTTGGGGTCCCCCCTCTTGGCTGTACCCTGTAACAGTATCACTATCTCAGGCTGAAGTGGGGCATCTGCGGATGGGCAAGGAGCAAGGCATCTGCTGCGAGTGCTGTTACAGAACAAACAAGGGGGGGCAGGGACGATATACTATTATTGAAAGAAAACCCCCATGTCCATTATGTGTGCTGCCTATAGGAAAGATGTCTCTCAATGCCAGAGATTCGTGAAAAGGAAAGGAAATGTTTATTTAATGCTATACAGATTTAAAGTAGTGACCTAATGTCTTCATCAAAAATCCTTAAGTCCCTTAAAACACCCCCACACACAGTCCTTCCTTCCCCCTTTGCCCAGTCCAGAGTACCGTATCTCAGGAAAGGAAATAGAAGTCCACGGCTCAGCCATGCTAGGCTGGTAGGCCTCCCTCGGGATTCCTGGCATGCTCAGCTGAGTCACTGGGATCTCTGCTCCAGCCACGTGGTCCTCTCTCCCAGGGCCATGGGAGTCCCCACTCAGCCAAAACCACGTGCTTCTCTCCACAAAGCTGCAGGGGGGTGGGAGGGGTCGCCACTCGCCAAAGCCAAGTGGCGATTCTCTGCTAAAGCCACATGGTGATTCTCTCAGGGCTGTGGGAATTCCCGCTCTGCCAAAGCTGCGTGGTTCTCCTCCTCAATGGCTGCGGTCCTCCCTGCACTGCCACAGCTGCATGGTTCTCCCTCCAAATTACTGCCACATCCCAGTTGAAATCCCCCAACCCCACGCCAATCTTCCTCTGCAGCCCCATTTCCGACTCCTTCCACACTCGGCCTCACATGCCAGAACTCATATCCTTCCAGCTTCACTGGGCTGCCATCATGAGTCTGGGTGGGTGTGACCCCATGTCATGGAGCCAATCATCTCCAAGCTCCCACGCAGGCACTGTAACTCAGGGGACCTGCCCCCAAGTTATGTCTTGGTGGGGAAGTTACTTCCATTCCCCTGGCTCAGAGCGTGGCCACAGCTATTTAACATATCTATACAACCAGTTAAAGGTTATAGATGTGTTAAATGACCACACCAGAGGTTAGCTGAAAGGCTGTTGCTATGCAAAACAGCGCTCAATGGCCCTGCTCCATGTGTCCCTTCCCCCAACTCATACCTGTGGGGCGGGGTGAGGACATCCTAATATTTCCTGGACACCTTGAGTTCTGGACCCCATTTCAAATGCGCATTTGGGGTCCCCCTTTTTGGCTGCACCCTGTAACAGTGTCACACCTCACTTACCCAGTGAACACCCATTGGGCACTGACTGCACCAGGCAGCAGCCCCGCCTGAAGGAGACAGACACACTTTTCTCTCCCAGGAAAGTCAGTGATTGGTCTTGAGCTAGGGCAGGCAGAGGCCCAGGGGCTGTGGACCCAATGTCCCTGGGTGGGGTGCAGGCAGGAGGGAAGGTTTCAAGGAAGATTTGCCAGTTGTTCCATTTGTGTCTTGAAGAGGCACCATGGATTATTCCAACTGGCAGAGGGAGAAGGACAGTCCAGATAGATGGAACAGCATATGTAAAATCCAGAGGCTAGAGAGACCAGAGCCAGCCATCCAGGGGACCGCAGGTGTGGAGTGTGGCTGAAGGGTGGGTGTGAGGCAGGGATCGGCTGCAAAAAGGCTGGGGGGACTGTGTGAGCAGACCGTGAGGCCTGCGGGAGTCTCCTGGGAGCAGTGGGGCCCTATTGAAGTGTTTATTGAAGCACAGGAGTGACTGGGTCAGATTTGTGGGTTGGAAACATAAAGGTGAGGGAACTGGTTGAGCCTACTGTCCTCCCAGACCTTTCTGTCCTGAGTGGAGCCCCCCACTCCACCTTGGCAGGGTGGTTGGGTGCCACCCCCCCAACCCCATGGAGGCACGGGCAGGTGGCTTTCATCACTTACTTCTTCATTCAGACCCCTGTTAATATTATTCATTTTGCAAAAGAAAAACACCCAAAAACCATGTTGCATCTTTAGCAAAGTGATTCATGACATGACAATGGGACCTGGGCTGCCTGCCGCAAATGAGAGCTCTGGTTACCAAACGCTGAGCGGACTCCTTCAGCATGGTGATCAATGACTGTGCCTGCTGAGCAAATAAGTGGACGTGCTGTCGGCCAACAAGGAAAACAGTGTGTCCATTCAGTCACCCCAAACCTGTTTCTGCAAGGCTGGGCCGTAGGGGCTCCAGACTGGCACACACTGGCATAAAAGTGGGAAGCTCATTTCTGTGCTGCCTGCCACATGCCAGGTCCCTGTTTTCTCACCCGATCCTCATGTCCCTAGCAGGTAGGATTATTCTTGCTGCTTTGCAGATGAGGAATTGAGGCCCAAGGGGTCAAGGGTCCTGCCCAGATGCCCTCTGAGAAGCATGGCAGAGCCAGGAATAAAGCTGGACCTGGTGGATTACAAGGAGTCCTGCCTTTTTGCTACCTGGAGTGGTGGTGCTGTGCCAGACTGGTCATTCCCAGGGACCCGCAAGAACTAGGTTTCAGGGACAGGATCAGGACTACCAAGTCCAAAAGACAAAATGTAGGAGCACATGCATATAGCCCAGAAGCCTCCTCTGCACAGTAAGGGACCAAAGAAAGGTTAGAGGGGTAGCCACCCAGTACCTCTAGGACCTCACCTTGGTCCACTCAGTGTGCAGGCAGCCTGCATCCAAGGGGCTTGGGAGAACTGGAAGCAAGCTCCCATTAGTGATCCCAGTCATAGTCCCAGGGTGCTTTGACCCCACTAAACAACTTGCCACCAATTTTTTAAACTGATTTTAGAGAGAGAAGAAGGAAGAGAGAGAAAGACATCAGTTTTTTGTTTCACTGGCTGATGCTTATGTGTGCCCTGACCAGGGATTAAATCTGACACCTTGGTGCAAGACAAAGCTCCAAAGGACTGAGCTACCCGGCCAGGGCAGAACCTGCCACCTATTTGTGTAGAACAGGATGGCCTCCTCCGCACACCCTGGCTCTGCCCTGGCTTACAGGGGCCTCACCCCGGCGGGGCCAGGGGCGCCTCTGCGGGGCACTTCCCTCTCTGTTAACGCTTGTGTCCGTGCACTGCACTGCCACAGGGCCTCATTCGAAAGGCCAGGCGTTTTCATCTGTGCACTTGACCTTTTCCATGTTGCCCCAGTTTCAGAGGTGAAGAAGGAGAGATGTGACTCCTGAAATTAAAGAAAAAAGCAATATGCTTTGGTGGTTGTGATCACTGTCTTTGGAGCCAACAGACCTGGACTCAAATCCCAACTCTATCATTTCAAAGGTTTCCTTTCATTGCTCAGAACATCTATTTCTTCATCATCTAAAAGGAAAAACAATAACTCGTGGGGAGCAGGAATGTGAGGATTAAATGAGACTTCAGCTAATCTCTGGGTACAGTGCCTGACACATGTTTAGTGCTTACTACATGCTAGTGGGGTGTGAAGGTGCTGGTGGCAGTGATGATGGCGGCCTGCCAGGAGAGCTCAGGCCCATGGGCGGTGGGGGGGCTCACACAGCAGGTGTGTCAGTCAGGGGCTGGGAAGGAAGAAGGTGGCATTCAAATTTGACCTGGCTGGTGTGGCTCAGTGGATTGAGCGCTGGCCTGTGAACCACAGGGTCCACTGGTTCAATTCCCTGTCAAGGCACACGCCCAGGTTACAGGCCAGGCCCTGGCGGGGGGGTGTACCAGAGGCAACCGCACATTAATGTTTCTCTCCCTCTCTTTCTCCCTCCTTTTTCCTCTGTCTAAAAATAAATAAATAAATAAAATCTGTTAAAAAACCAACTTGGTCATTTGAGGGGAGTTGCATAGAGGGACTCTTTGCAAAGCTGAGGGTGAGGTCTAGGAAAAACAAGAGGGAGAGTGCTGTATCCGGGGGCTAACAGGAGGAACATTCACCACCCCTGGGCTGAACAGGCACAAGGAGGAATGACAACCACAAGTCCGGGAGCAGCTGCATGGAGAGCTCTGCAGGTTAGACAAGGGAGCCTTGGGTAGAGGGGCCAGCCAACTCTGAGAACCAGCTGGGAGGGAGCCTCCTAGATCCCTGCTGGCTTTTCTGTAAACCCCACCCAACCAGGACCCACTGATTTCGGCTATGGTCAGCCTGCTGGGACCCAGAGACAGGTAGAGCAGAGGGAGAATTATCTGCAGGGCAAATGGGAGACATGCAGCACCGTGAGTGAGAGGAGATGAGACAGCTGTACCCTGCAGCCACACTCACTGTTCACCAATATGAATACTCAGGTGAAGTAGACAGTCAGTCCTAGGCTGCTGTTGGGTGTGAGAGGGACTCGGGACAGGAAGGAGGGCAGGTGGGAGGGCAGAACCACAGAGACAGGGGCTTAAAGTGCCCCCTACACTCCCCAGGCAGAGCTCTGGCAGCAATGCCTTTAGCTCAGACTCAGCCCAGCCTCAAGGGGCAGGACGTGAACTGGGGGGCCCACTGGAAGCATAGTTGAAGTGCCAGCTCCCCAGATCTCTCTAGAAACTTCCAGGTGGAGCCTTATAGCTGATGTGAGGTCAGAGCAGCTCTGAAGTTCCTGGCCAGGCAGGCTGTGCACTCATTGCTGTCATCAGAGTTGGGGACCTTCCTTGGAGCCTATGATCCTTTGACCAACAAGTAAGCACCTGCTGTAAACACCCCTGGGGCTGAGGGGAAATGGCAACAGGAGCACAGACACCCCCCAAGACAGGGGTCCCTATTCCCCAGGCCACGGACCAGTTCAGTCCGTGGTTTGTTAGGAACCAGGCCGTAGAGCAGGGGGTAGGTGAGTGGCCAGCATGGCGGACCTCTAATTATACTGATTTTTTGGTCAGATCAGCAAAACTTCTATTTTTTGATGTGTTGCAGAATTTTAGTAATTAGTATGTATGCGTGACATGAAAAGTTGAAAATCACTAGTCAAACACTCTGCCTATGTTGTTTGCTTTTTTGACCCATTTCTGCTGGGGAAAACCTGCTGAGTCTAAGCTTAGCAGGAAATGGCTTCTGGGAAGGCAGCCAGTTTTTCATAAGGTGCAGAGCATGTTGGTGGGGGGCCCTGAAAGTAGCAGAAAGTCCCCAAACCTTTGGTTGGGGAAGGGGGAAGTGGAGGATATGGTAGTTAAGATACTTTGCATAACAGTGGTAAGCTAATAGCTGTGCCTTTCTTGAATGGAGAGGGCTGCTACCCAGAGTGGAAGGTGTATGTGACTTTAAGAGCATATAGGGACTTGTGGTGTAGCCAGGGGAGGCAGATGCCCACCTGCTTAGCAGGAAAAATCAATCATTTTCAGAGCACTACCTGAATGTCAGTGCTAAGTGCTTTACCTGCCTTTGCTCATTCAGTCCTCAGAGCAGTGCTAATTTCCCCACTGTATAAGGGAACCAAAGCTCAGAGAGGATCTTTTGAGCCAATGGCAGATCACACATCTGTGAGCTGCCATTTGCTACAAAATTGCACTAAGTTTCCTACCTTGTCCATCCCTTCCCTTTCCCAGAAGCCCAATTCAGCTGCCCAAAAGAAATGGAGAAAAAGTGATGGGGAAGTATGTGGAAGTATGTGGGGGAGGGGCTGGAGAGCGGGGAGTTACCATTGTCACAGGGAGTGGGACAGGACTAAGGGGGAAGGAAGGCTGGGTTTGGGGTTCTGTGGAGACACAGGGGAGACTTCCCTGGGACTTGCTGCAGGGATAGTTAGGCCAAAGGTTAGCCAAGCAAACACGGGGCTCAGCCAAGTGGAACCTTGACACATGACTCAACAATTAGTGTTGAAGGAAACAGGTTTTTATCAACAGGGTTCCAACCTCAGGTGGGGGTGCTGAGAGTACTCCTGTTCAAGCCCTCCTCTTACACGAGACCCAGCATTTCCCATGCTCCCCAAAAGGCTATAAGCCAAAACCATGCCCAGAAGTTCCCCATATCCTTATCTGTTCTTAAGTCAACTGTGCAAACAGATCTCCAAGCCCTCTGAAATGTGCACTTGTGGTTCTCAGAGTCGCCATCCTCTCGCAGCAGCTCTCTCCTTCAGGATCTGGGGTATGCTGTCCTCAGCCTCTGTGTAATGGTTCAGGAAAGCATGTGCCAAGTTACACTGGATCATGGTAGAGTCCAGGTGTTACAGAACAACAAGGGGCCAAGGGGCGCTGAAGGCAATATACTATTACCCAAAAGGAAGCCCCCCAGGTTCATTATGTCCGCTGCCAGAGGAAAGACATCTCTCAATGCCAGAGATTCATGAAAAGGAAAGGAAATGTTTATTTAATGCTATACAAACTTAAAGTAGTGACCTAATGTCTTCATCAAAATCCCAAAGTCCCTTAAAACACCCACAAACACACACAGTCCTTCCTTCTCCCTTTGCCAGTCTGGGGTACCGTATCTCAGGAAAAGAAATAGAAGTCCATGACTCAGGCAGCCCCCAGTTCTTCCCAGTAATCCATCTCAGCTGGTAGTCCATCCTTGGTTCCTGGCACCCTCAGCTGTGTCGCCGGGATCTCTGCTAAAGCCGAGTGGTGGTTCCTTCTTCTAAAACTGCGGGGGTCCCCACTCTGGCAAATCTGAGAGGTTCTCTCTCCACTGCCCCAGCTGCATGGTTCTCCCTGCACAATGGCCGCAGGAGTCTCCACTCAGCCAAAACCACGTGGTTCTCCCCTCAATGGCTGCCACAGCTCAGTTTAAGTCCCTGCGCCAATCTTCCTCTGCAGCCCCATTTCCAACTCCTCTCACAATTGGCTACACTTGTCAGCACTCCCATATCCTTCTAGCTTCACTGGGCTGCCATCGTGGGTCTGGGCAGATGTGGCCCCATGTCATGGAGCCAATCTTCTCCAAGCTCCCATGCAGGTGCAGTAACTCGGGGGACCTGTCCCCCAGTTACATCTTGGTAGGGAAGTTACTTCCATTCCCCTGGCTCAGAGCATGGCCACAGCTATTTAACATATCTGTGCAACCAGTTAAAGGTTATAGATGTGTTAAATGACCATGCCAGAGGGTAGCTGCAAAGCTGTTGCTATGCAAAACAGCTCTCAATGGCCCTGCTCCATTTGTCCCTTCCCCCAACCCACACCTGTGTGGTGGGGGGAGGGGGGGAGGACATCCTAATATTTCCTGGACACCTTGAGTTCTGGACCTCATTCCAAATCCCTTTTTAGGGTCCCCCCTCTTGGCTGTACCCTGTTACACAGGCAGGCACATGTCCAAAGACAGGGGCTTCTCCATATGTCCTTCAAAGAAGCAGGAATCTGCAAGTCAGCATTCCCCATCACAGCTCAGCTCCAAGCATCTCTCACGAGTCCAGGTGGTTAGGCAGGTCCCCACACAGCTCCATCAGCTCTCTCCTTACACACCAGACCACATGGCAGACCAGAACCCATCCTACACCTTTTCATTTTTAAAAAATATATATTTATTTATTTTTAGAGAAAGGGGAAGGAAGGAGATAGAGAGGGAGAGAAACATCGATGTGCCAGAAATGGTTGCCTCTCACACATTCCCAGCTGGGGACCTGGTCTGCAACCTAGGCCAGGGAATCGAACCAGCACCCTGACTGGGAATCGAACCGGCGACCTTTTGGTTCACAGGTTGGCACTCAATCCACTGAGCCACGCCAGCCAGGGCTCTTTTCAGACCCCGTGGCTGCTTTTGCTCTCTCAGCCCACATGGCTTCTTCTCCAAACTGCATGGCATCGCCTTACACACCAGACCTCACAGTGGACCAGACCCTGTCTTACGCCCTTTCAGACTTCATGGCTGCTTCCTCTCTCTCTCAGGCCGCATGGCTTCTTCTTCCTTCTCTCTCAGCCCACCCTTGTTTTAAATGCTTGGTCCAGAACTTCCTATGTGACCTCACATCTGGCCCCTCCTATGATATGCCATTTTTGCAGTTCGCCCATACCTCTTACTTTCTTTTACCTGCCATCTTTAGTCAGAGCCAGAGTTCCTCATGACACATGGATATCCGAGGTGAGCATCTGCCTCCCCTGGCTACACCACAAGTCACTATATGCTCTTAAAGTCACATACACCTTCCACTCTGGGTAGCAGCCCTCTCCATTCAAGAAAGGCACAGCTATTAACTTACCACTGTTATGCAAAGTATCTTAACTGCCATATCCTCCACTTCCCCCTTCCCCAACCAAAGGTTTGGGGACTTTCTCCTATTTTCAGGGCCCACCCCCAACATGCTCTGCACCCTATTACAAAATGGCTGCCTCCCCGGAAGCCAGGGAGAAAGCAGGACCCTCCTTCCCAAGAGTCAGCCTCAGATCCAGGCAGCTAGCCACCCTCAGCTCTAGCTGAGAGCTGTCTAAGGGCTGTGTCTAACTCCTGGGCCCACCAAGCGAAGCAGCTACAAGTGCTTTCTCCTGAGGGAGAGGGTTGGGGGAGGAGGTTGTGAATCAATCCTAACCTGCTTCCCCTCAAAACCAGAATCTCCCTGAGTCATCAAAGCTTGGGGCTGGTCCCTGGGCATGGGAGTATCCATTTCCCTTAGACATTTGGGAGGAGACTCATTTCCCTTGGTTGGAAGAGGCAGAGCTCCCCTCTCCTGGAAAAGGAGAATGAGAAAGGTAGGGTAGTTGGGAGGAGGTAGAGTAGCTGAGGTTCACAGCATTCCTAAGCAGGAGATCCACACTCAGCCCCCAGGCCACCAGCCCTCTCACTGGTGAGGAGGAAGCATTTCTGGGGGAAGGTTAGTGAGCACAGGAGTGAGTGTCTGAGGTAGGGGTCCATGGTCCAGAGAGCTGGGCAGCCAGCAAGTGAGGTGGTAGGAAGGCCCTCCTTCTAGTGACTGCTGACTGTGCAGGGCTTGCTGGCTGAGCTCTCTGGAGTCAGACAGCCTGGAACCAGCCCCCTGCATTATCTACTTCCCAGTCAGGAAGGCCAGCGGGCTGGTGACAGCCATGGCAGAAAGCTCAGATGCTAGGAGGGTAGCTAAGTGAGAGCCTGGAGCCAGGGGGGCCCTAGAGCAGGGGTGTCAAACTCATTTTCACCAGGGGCCACATCAGCCTCACGGTTGCTTTCAAAGGGTCAAAATAATTTTAGGACTGTATAAATGTAACTACTCCTCAACTGTTAAGGAGTTGAAATTACATACATTCAGCCCTTTGAAGGCAACCACGAGGCTGATGTGCCACCCCCTCCACCGCCCCCCCCAGTGAAAATGAGTTTGACAACCTGCCCTAGAAGGCTGCTTAGGTGCCAGGAGGAGTGGCAGGGTGGGGCAGGAGCCACAGTGACGCAGGCCAGGCAGCTAGGGCACAGCACCTAAGGAAGTGAGGGGGCAGGAGCCCTGGCATAGCCCTGAGTCAGTATCTTCTTCAAGTGTCCCCCCCCCCACTCGCCTGCTGGCCTCCCCCAACCCTGCTGCGCTGGCCCGACCTGCAGGAACTGGGATGGCACTGGTCCCCCGACCCCTAGCCTGCTGCTGCAGCCTTCACAATGGAGAGGAAGGGGGCACTCTAGGGAGACTGAAGAAGGGTCCTCTGAGACCCTCTCTGTGCAGGAAAGATTGTGACAGTGTGGCCCAGGAGCCAGAGGCAGGTACCTTTTCTTCCCTGGAAGGGAAGAAAATGGAATGGGCCTCCCAGCTTCCACCCCCAAATGTCTGGATAACCTTGGCAGGTCCTTCTGTTCTAACAATGGTGAGGCCTCAGCCTTTCTGTCTAAACTGGGCAGAACCACATCCCCCCTGCCTCTCTCTCTGTAGTAGTGGGGTAGAAAGAGAAGCTGGAGGCTTCCTGCCTCCTGCTGCCAGGTGGGCCTGCTCCTGCTTCCCAAACCAAAAAAGATGGGAAGCACCCTGAACGTGGCGTCTAAAACAGCTGGCAGAAGAATGAGGCAGGCCACAGGGATCTTCCAGACACCTCTCAACCCCACCCAGCACTCCACACCTTGCCTTTGCAACTCCAAGATTCCTGCTCACCTTCAGAGGCCCACCTCGGACTCACTGCCCACGGAACAGGCCCCACTGCAGGCCGAGAGCCAGTCACCCTCCTCCTGCTGTCTCATCACACGTGAAAGCACATGGAACCAGAGCTGGTGTGTAGTAAGTACCAGAGATCAAAAGGGTTATCCTTGTAATAATTTCTTGTGGAACTCGAATTGGATTAAGCATAGGCCTTGGTCCACACCCTAGAAGTACTGTTGACCCATACATGGTCCTCTTTAGTTAGCTGTAATTTCTTTTCAATAATATAATGGACACCCATTAACTGACCACCCAATTGAAGAGGCATTACAATAACAGACCTACATATCCTCAATTGTCTCCCCCACCTTCCCACCCATACTCCAAGCAGAAACCATTCTCTTGAACTTTGTGGTTTTTTATTATTAAGCAGATGAAAGGCTATAGACACCCAAAGAAGGAGAATGGCTGCAGATTCCTTAGAATACCTGTTTTCTAACCAAGAATACCAAGAATAACCAAAGAATACCTGTTTTACCAACCAAGTTGCAAGTTCTTTGGGGGCAGTGTCTCCTCCTCTCCTGCAGTGTTACCAGCAGGGGGCTGGGCACACAGAGTGCTGGTGAATCTTGATTAATGGGTCACTTGGGGTCCAGGCCAGGAAGGATGAGGACCTAATGCAGACAGCAGGCAGCACGCAGCTCCAGGAACAGGAAGCAGGGCTCTGGATTTCCCCACTGCCCCTGGGCAGGTGGTTGTGTGATTTCTGCCTTGCCCTGTGACATCATACACTGTTGCCCAGGTGACCCAGCTGGGTGGAAAAGCTCACTGCTTTTCCAGGTCTGAGCAGAGAGGGCCACCCCTGGCTTTACTTTGCCGGGGGTGCCAGGAGGGAGTGCCAGCTGTTGACCCCTGGCTGGCCATGGCCCAGATTCCCCACAGCATCTCCAATCACAGTATGTCTGTCTGAGAAAGCTCCACATCCCTACCCCCTTCCACCCCACCCCAACCCCTGCCCCGCTCTCCCTTCCCTTTCCCCTGGCCAGGTCCCAGAGTCGGAGTACAGCACCCCGGAGACCACACTGACACCCCACTCTGCTCACTGCCCCCAAAGACTGGAATCCAGGCCAGCTGTCTGGGCAGGACTGATGTCTTATCCCCGCTCCCCCAACACATCAGGTCCTGGTCCCTGAGATTGTTAAATAAGGCCAAACACTGCTGCCCTCAAAAGGATGTGCTGGACACAAAAAAAGGTGAGGCCTAGGGGCATGGGACATGCACCACGTGAACTCATCTCTCCCTTCAAGCCCTATGTGCTTGCTCCGAAGTCATGGCAGGAGCGTTTCTTCTCCAGCTCAGTTTTCACAGCTGTGAAACGGAGACTGAGGTGACCTCTGTGGCTCCTCCAGGTCAGGTGTCCTATATACTCTTGGGCCACAGGGCTCTGAAAGACGGCCTGCTCACAGGTGTTATCAGGCCCAACTGCCCTCACCTGGTGATTTCTGTCTGCCTCCACATGACCCAGAGAGAGAGGTAGTTGAACCAGGTGTCTCACCTCCACAACCAGGATTTTCTGCCTTCTTGTTGCTGGGATCACAGAGGCTCAGAGAGCCCAAGGAGATGGCTCACCATCGCTCTCACCCTCCAATATCTTCCAAGGGTTTCCCAGGCTGCTAGCCTGGCAGTGCCTGCACTCCACTGTCCCATACCCTCCCACCCCTCACCCAGCCCCAGCCCCAGGTCACAGGGGCTCCAATACCTGGAAAGAAGGGATTGTTATCCATTGCCATCATTGCTGTATCCCCAGTACTCAAAACAGTGCCTGACACATAGCAGGTGTTTAATAAATAGCTGTGAGACAGAGCACAACCCTGCCTACACTAGAATCTCAGTGCCAATGAAAGGCAAACAGCTCCCTGTCAGGGCTCCTCTGCCTTCTGCTCACTGGCAAAGCTCAGGCCATGCCCTCGGCTGTGCCACCCACCAGCAGGGATGATGGAGAGAGAGAGATAAGACCAAGGCCACACAGGTCCTTGGGAACACCCTCTTAGATCAAATAAATCAGATAGCTAGGGGGGGCCATACCCCAAGGTGGTTTATATTCTCTTACCCTTGACTTTGGAGTCTATGGTTCTGGGTGTCCTGTACCCACAGCTGGCTCCTCTCTTTGCCTCCACCTCCCCCTTTAAGCTTCCTCTCAGTAAGTGACCCACAGGGGTCAAGCACAAGGCTGGCCTGACCTGAGGGCCCTAAGCTGCCAACTGGTTCCTGAAGCTCATCGCCACCTGCCCACTCAAGCTAGATGTGTGTGGGAGGAAGAGTGCCCTGAGGAGGAGCAGGCTTATTTGATTGATAGCTTTGGGAAACAATCCCTATAAGGGTGTTCATAATGTGCACATAGTATTACATATTCATATTCATGTCTCTTTATTGTGGCAATGCTTGCGGATTTCAGTGCACTTTGTGTATTAGGGATATTCATACATTTATATAAATCCCAAATGTTTTTTCCTGTTTATCTTTGTATTGTGGTGAATTTTGGACCATTGTAGAAGTTTGTGTAACTTTTTTAGTTATCAAATCTATCAATCTTTTTATTTCTGAATTTTTTGTCATCCTTTGAAAAGCCTCTCTTGCTCCAAACACAACTCCTTGCTAGTACCCGTGAGTACTGGCTACCCGGCTTATGAGCCTAAGGCGTATCTATACACTATGGCCCCGGGGAAAGCAGGTTACATCCAGAGAATGCCGGTGAGAACAGAGCAGGGACAGCAGCGAGTGCAGGCAGATGGCAGCCCCACTTCCTGCTGTGCGTGTGAGCTCAGCGGTGTGCCATTTCCTAGGAGGCTAGGAAAGAGCTGTCATGGCCACCAGGACTCCCAGGCAAGTTTAGAGGCTGAAAAGCTAGAAGGAACATGAGGGGCCATTTTTAACTCAAAGCCCTTGTGATACACCTGGGGACACTGAGACCTCTGCAGTCTAATAACTTGCCCAAATTACTGATCAGAGGAAGCCAGACCCCATGCCTCCCAGCCCAGTGCTCCCTCCTTTGGCCCCTGGCTTTCAGATGCAAGACCCTTCTGGAGGTGGAACTGGGCTTCCTGGCCTCCCAGATTGCTGGGACGGAGGGGTGGCTGGGAACAGGATCTGGAAGGGTGAAGGAGTCTCCTTCCATCAGCTCCCCACTGGGACCAATGTAAGCCCCAGCCCTGGAAGCTGAATGGATGGGCCATTAACTCCACTGCTGGTCTGGTCTTCCTACTCCCACCCTTACCCCTTCCCCCAGCACACATATTCCAAAATAGGCAGCCCAGGCCCCTTGGGACATTAATCCTGGCTTATTGAGGGTAAGGCCAACTGTCTGAGCGTGAGGCATTGGAATGAGCAACTTCTGTGTGCCAGGCCCTGGTGGAAGAGCTAAGAGAACTGCTCTGTATGCCAACTAAACCCCAACCTGCAAATGCAGCCCACGACCTGCCCACCGATGTCTACACCAGCAGTGTTAGGTAGTAAGTACCTAGCTCTGCTGCCAGCCTCAGGCAGTATATTCAGGAAAGCGAACTGCCTCTCCAGAGTCCATCTGACTCCCACAGACGGGTTTGTGGGACCTGAGACTGAAGGGGGTTCACCATCACCTACAGTTTACTTGTTGCCCCACCTGCAAAACTCAGCACATGCATTTTCTATTCCCTGATCATTCCTCAGTGCAGGCCCAGGAGGGTGGGGGTGGGAGAGGACACTCATTGGTCCTGATGCGGTGGAAGGCAGAAGGTTTGGCCCACTGACCCCCTCCACCCCCTTGTGGCCTCCCATTTGGCCCCAGGCCTCCCTGGCCGTGGGCCCAGACTGCCCAGAGGCACGTGCCTGCAGTGTCACCAGAAGGCACCAGCCTGGCAGCTGGTCTCAAGCCCAGAAGTGAAGCACAAGCAGTTTCCTCCCAAACCCCTGCAAGCTTTATTTCCCCAGAAGGCTGTCCCACATGCGGAGGCAAAGAGGAGGCAGAGGATATAGAGGACAGGGAGGGGGACCTGGTTGGGCTCTGGGGCTGCCAGGTAGTCAGTCAGTGAGAACTCTTAGGCAACTGCCATTCAGCTGGGCCCTCATATCTGGGGCCAAAGGGTGTTTGCCATAGGCTCTGTGCCCCAACAGCCATGACTGGGCTGGGGCCACCACTGAAGGCTGCACCTGGGAATCTGGGGGTGATAGGGATGTTAGTTGCCTCTCCTGACATCATTTCAGAAACCTTAAGCTAATTATTGGGAAGACTGCATTACAAACCACTCCAGATATACCCACTGAGCAGAAGGGAAAATTAGGGTCGTACAGAGAGTTGGGGGCAGAGCTGGGCTGAAACTTTGGTCTCTGGATATCCAGGCTGCTAGTCTTGCTCCTATACCACCAAACCAGGAGAGCAAACCTGCTGGGGAGTAAGCAGGATGGGGTGGGGGGTATGGAGTAGCCGTGAGGGTGGGACCTGGGAAAGGCAGCCTCTCTGACTATGCGGGGAGAAGGTGGCTCTGTGGCTGTTTCCTTCCCTGCCCCTTCCACCAGACAGATGTTCCTTCTGCTCCTTCTGCTGACCTCCCCCACCCCCTCCTCCACCCTGGCCTGACAGAGGAATAGGGGAGAGGAGGAGGGGTAACTCAACACCTCTGCAGATGGTGAGAGGGCCTGCTGGGTCCTGAGGTAGAGGACGGGGTGGGGGCAGTCAAGGGGAGGGGTCTCCTTGTAGGGCTGGCACTTCTGGGGCTAGGGAAGGGGTTCTCACCTCCTAATTAGTCATCCTGTTAGGCAAGGACGCCAGCTTGTACCAGGAGGGCCTTTCTGATGAGTCAGACGTGTAGGAAGTGAGGGAACAAGGCACAGAAATAGTTGTGTAGGGTCAGACAGGCCAGGCAGATAGGGCAGCCAGGGAAACAGCTGTGAGAAACCACCAGGAGGCTAGTGTGATTTGAGCAAGTGGGCAAGGGGCCGAGGGATGAGGTGAGGTCAGTTCCTGGGCCAGAGCGCCCAGGTCCTTACAGCGTTGAGAGGCTTTGAGTGAAATGAGGAGCTACTGCAGGATTTGAGCAGAGGACTGAGGTCTGCTTGAAATTTGTAAAGGTTTACTCTGGCTGTTCTGTGAGGTGGGCAGGGCAGAAGAAAGCCAGAGGGAAGCAAGAAAGCAATTAAGAGGCAAGTATAGAACTCCAGTGTCTTGGACCCAAGTGCTTGAAGTGGAGACAGAAGGAGTCAGATTCTAGACATGGTTTGAAGATAGGGCTGGCAGGATCTGCTGATGGATTGGTGGGGCTCAGATCTGTGGTCGCCCCAAAGCACTACTGTGAGACCTGAATGCAAGAGCAGCCCTTCCCTTTCCCTCTGCCTGGAGGCTGCAAGGAGCCAGGAGCCAGGAGCCACTGTGCCTAGGACTGATGTGGACCCCAGCTTGTGGGGTCCGGGACATTGTGGATTAGATATGAGACAAAGTCACATGGACTACCGAGTCATGTGGAGGAAAAGGGACAGCGCGGCTTCTCTCTCAAGAGGAGAAAAGCCTTGGCCCTTGCCTTGACCAGCTTTTATTGCTTTTCTGGGCACATTACATGATGTCCTCATTTACTATGCACAGGTTTGCTCTAGGTGGTTACCTTTTACAGAAAACAAAGGAGAGGATGCTGCTAATCACATCACAGAAGAAGGATATTTGCAAATGCAAATGGAAAAGTGGTTGAACTGGTTACACTCATCCTTGGAAGGTTTAGCATGGATTTTAGGAAATTAATTTAAAGATATGCAGTAAATGTTTGCTGCCTCAATTCAGGGTTAGGGAGTTTTAGCAAAAGCAAGCCTCATAGCAGTCTAGGTACAAAGCAGGCCTGATTCCCCATGGGAGAACCTATCTGTGGGTGTGGGTCCTGTGCATCTCCAAGTGGGAGCTGGGCCCACGCCATGTGGAATGGTCTCCTATATAGGACCCCTAGGCTCAAGGAGGGAACAGGCAGTATGTGGGAAACCTGGGCCACCATACAGGAAGCAGAGCAGGGTCCAGGCAAGCTTGTCCGAGCCCTCACTGGTTGAAAAATGACTGTCAGAGCATGAGTGGCTTGGGGTTTAAACCCAGCTCTGACACTTATCAGGACAGAGCCAGGGTACCCTCCCTGCTGGGGCTGCTGCCAGCTCATAGCCCACCCCACCCACCCAGGTCCTCTCTCAGTTTCCCCTCTATGTAATAGGTCATCATTCTCAATGGTCTCCACAGACCCTTCCCATCCTGAGGACTCCCCCACCCTTACCAGGGCCTGCCCGGAAATGCTGGCTTTGACAAGCTGAGCTTTCTCGATAAGAGGGACAACTCTCAGTGGCCCCCTCAGCTCCATCTCCAACCTGAAGAGGTCAACAGTTCCTCTCCAAGGTCCAGGAGGGCCCCTCTGTAGCCCCCAACATCAGCAGTGTTAATTAATTGGCAGGAGGGACAAAGGGTGGGGTCAACTGTGTCAATGTCAATTCCAGGCACTGGGAGAAAGTCAGTGGTTCAGTGCAGAGGGAAGACCAGGATACCCCAAGTCACAGAGGTCCCATGTTCACACCCTCCCCACCCCAGTGTTTAACTCACTAAAAACACCCTGCCAGGCCCCAACTCCCTAAAGCCTCCAGAAGCACTCTGAGCCTGCCCCGGGCCTCCAGATGCTCCCTCCCCTTCCCACTCTGCTGTCTTAGCTCCAGTGTTCTGCTCCCCAGTTTGTCTTCCCTGCTTCACCCATGCATGTTCTCCCAACCCTTTAAGGCCTCCTCTTCCCAGCTGCCTTCCCCGACTGCTCCAGGCCACAGCTTCTGCTGCTCTCATCACCATACCCCTTTGGGCCATGAATCCACAAACTATTGAGCTGCTGAGCCCCTGCATGAGAGCCTGCTTGGGGCAACCAGTCTAGGAGGCCATGTGTGGGCAGGTACCTCTCTCCTTCTCTGGGTTGAAGATGGACAAGGTATGTGGAATGGACACATTCATTCAGCTCTGTTAATGCATTAACTCCATGGATAAGCTTTGTAAACTGTAGAGTGCTATAAACAGGTACCTGAGGTTAACTGGGGTGAGATTACAGGAGAAACAGAAGAAGGACAATTGTTAGGACTTCAAAAGCAGGAGCGATTTGGAAATTACAGGCAAGGAGTACCTGCAAAAGTAAGGGCTTAGAGGTGGGACTGGACTTGAAAGGTGGAGTGGCCCATCTCATTCTGCAGGAAGTGATGGTCCAGGACTGGGGGAAGGCAAGAAGGAAACGGAGAGATGTGGGTTGTGGGACAGAGGTAGGGAGAAAATTATGTCAAGGACAATTAATTGCCCTTTAGGACTCGTAGTTCTAGACTGGGTGGGGGAATGAGAGAGGGAAACAGCCACTGGGAAAGGAGTACACAAGGACTAGAGTTACAGGGAGGCAGTAAGAGAAGGTGACCCACCAGAAGAGCCACTCAGCCCTGGCTTTCTCCACAGGTCACCAAGGGCCCAGACACCAAGGACCCCCTAAACACCACCCAGACTGTGGAATCTGTCACCAACCACCTGTCTCCCTCCAATAAGGAGATCATCACAGTCACTCTCCATGGGGCCACCAACCTCCCTGCTTGCAAGGATGGCTCTGAGCCGTGGCCTTACGTGATAGTGTAAGTAGCTACTGAGAGTGGGGTGGGGCCTGCTGTCTCCTGGATCAGAAACCAAGGTGTGGGTATTTGGAAGAGGAGCACCCAAAGGTTTGAGGCTGGGGCTGCGGTACCCAAAGGGAAAGTCAAGTGTGCATCACCCAGGGGCTGGGGCCCCTGCAAATGGGAAGTCTGGCATCTTCCTGCTGCGCAGATGCTGCTCACTGGGGCTAGGGAAGGAAGGAAGGGCCACTCCTTGATCCCACAGCTTTTGGGGCAGGGCTTGGCCACAACCTGACCTCAGGAGGCAGGGCCCCTGGTTGCAGAGGCCTGGGCTAGGCTCAGTTGGAGTGGGGGTGGGGCGGTCAAATGAAGAAGATCTGGGGCCTGCCTCTCCCAGACTCTGGGTGCCCCACCCCACCATGCCCAATCCTAGGGTAAGATACTAACCACCATTCTCCTCCTCCTTGGCTCCCACTACACTCTAGTCATTTCTATCATGGGGATCTCCCTAGTTCTTGTCCTTTAATGCACCCCCACATCCCCCCTCCAGCTAGCTGCAGTCGGAACACACACTTCTCACAACCTGGTATCTGAGCAAGGCCTGCCATGCCATCCATGTCTGCTGCCCATCCCAGGGACCTTACTTCTCTCAGGGGGCATTGAAAGGCCACAGAGTCTCCAGCTAACCTCCTGTATGGATGCCCATCATCTGCTCAGTAAAGCACTGTGCAGTGCTCCCTCCCAAGACACTGGGAGCCACCAGGGCCTCCCATTACCTCCCTGTACCTCCCCTCCTTCACCAATAACAGCCTCACTCAGTACCTGCCTGCTGGCTTTTCCCCACATTTTCTTTTGGGGAGTGCCTGCCCCATCCCTCTCCCCAGCACCTGCTGAAATCCCACCTTCAAAGCTTTGTTCATGATGCCTCTTCCTCCAAGTAACCACCTGAGTTGAGCTCTCTCTTCCCCGGAGCCCCACAGCAGTGTCAACACTGTCACAGGCACCTTATATAAAGTTATGTGTAGCTCCTCTGTCCCCTAAACTGGGGTTCCCCCCCAGCCCCCACAAACCTCAGGTCTCTTCTCCATTTTCCTAATGATGCACCCAACATAGGCCTGAGCACAGGCTTAAGGCCCAAGGAGGAACTGAGACGAACACCAGGTTACTGTAACAACTACCGTAGCCCCACAGAGTGGCCGGAGGGTAGACGTTGCGCTGCAGACCAACAGGTGAAACACTTGCTTGTCTCAAAAAAAGCTTCATTTCCACCGCCCAGCTCCCGGGCCCCTCCCCTCACGTCCCCTCCCCCACCCCTATTTTTGCGGTGAGCGAGGCCAGGTGGCAGAGAGCGGGCTTGGCAAGGAGCTCGCCTTCTCCGCTCAGCTATTTCCATAAACCAATTATCGCCCATCATCTCGGGAGATTGAGGCCCTGCCTATCACCAATTCAGCCTGGCGGCGGGCGGGGAACTGGGTGGCCGCGCTGCTCCTCGGCAGGCGTCACGACCTGCGCCATCACCCGGTTGCCATGGGAACACTCCTAAGGAGCCAAGCGGGCGGGAATCCGAGTGTAGGGCGTGGGGGCGGGGCAGCGCGTCGCCGCACCCACCTCTACCCCGGAGGGGGCAGGGAGCTGCGATCCCCGCCTCTCTGCGGCTGAGCGACTACAAGCCCCTGGTGCTAATGAGATGCAAATAAAGTGGGGGGGGCAGGCTTCAGAGAAGGAAGACCCAGCTGGTGGGACCTGAAAAGAGCTTTCATTGCGAGCTCCCCAGCCCCCAAGCCCAGGCAGAACCCCAGAGGGAAGCCCTAAGCCCTAAAAAGAACGTGATGGCGCCGCTTGTCTGATTCCAAATACACGGTAACAAGGCATGCAGTAGTCATTGTTCAGTCCGCTTAAGTGTTTACTTTTCTCATGATAAATATTTGGATGCTTAAAATATACATATATTTTATACATTAAACAGTATATTAAATAATATATATCAAATATGTGTAATTTCACGTTCTTCCAAAATATTTTTCCTCATCTTTCTGTTGCTTGTGTTTTCTCCTGCCCTCAGCTTGGGCTCCTGGCTTAGCTTCTTCCTCTCCGCCATTGCTGCCCCACGTTGTCTCATCTCAAACTAGAGGGGGGACGCTGGGGACGCCTGTGTCTGCCCGTCCACCCTCCCCAACAGACAGGCCCATGCTGGTGGGGGGTGGGGTTGGGATTGAAGCACAAGGGCCAGAGCTGTTCACTCATTCAGCCCATTGAGGGGAACTGGGGCAGGCTCAGTCCAAAGATGGGGCCCTCCCTAGTTTGGGGTGTGGTCGCTTCAGCACTGAGCAGGCTCCAGCCTTGAGCCAATCTAGTAATAAGATGCATCCTCCAGTGACGACTGTCCCAGCCAACAGTTCCACTTGGTTCATCTTGTGACTTTGCGTCTTTCCCTGGGAGCCACTGACCTGCCTCCAGTCTGACCCCACTACTCCGACCAAACAGCTTTCTCTAAAGCCACAGTGACTTTTCTGCCTTGCCCTACCTTCAGCAGCCATCTCCCCTTTCGTGATCTCTCAGTGGCAATAGCCCCTCATGAACACTCACCCTGCCTGAAGTTCTTTCTTTTCCAGGTCCAAGATGCACCCTCTCTTATTTTCCTGTCTGTGCACCTGCTATCTCTTCTGCCTAGCGTTAAATGTTGACCTGCCCCGGGATTCGACCCTTGGTTTCTCTTCTTTATACTATCCACATTGTCACACCCCAATTCTGTCATCAGTAATCATTCCCTCACCCCCATCAAATCCATCCCCACGCTTGTCAATTTCTCTCCTAACTTGAACTTTGCTGCTTCTCTCCACCAGCTCCACTACCTTGGACCACTGCTTTCTTTTTCTACTCCTGGTACTTCTGATCTTGCCCTTCTTCAAACCCACTTCAAAGGCAGGTTACTATTTAATTCTGTGGTACCACACTACAGAATTAGTAGAAATCCAGTCTTTGAACCCTCCAGTGGGTTCTTATTGTTCCCAGAATAAAGAGGATGAGGGTCCAGTATGGGTGGGTCTTTGCTGGCTCCTTGACATGAACCCCGCACCTCCCTCTCTTTGCTTCAGTCACACCAGACATCTCACTGTTCTCTGAAAACACCCTGGTTCTTCCCATCCCAGGCCTTTGCACACTGCCTCTCCCAGAACATTATTCCTTTCCCTCGCTTCATTGGATCTTAGCTCATTCGTTGCCTCCTCAAGGAGGCCCTCCCAAACCTCCCAGACCAGGCTAAATCCAAGCCCCAACGCCCATTACATGCTTCCATGGGACTGTGCACTTCTCCAGTGTCACAGTCAGAGGTTCACATGTTTTCTGTGCTTTCATGTGATCACTGGCTTTCTCTTCCTCAGTGTCTCCCTCCACTGTGCCCCACTGGTTCCAGAGGCAACCACCACATCTGTTTTGCTCACCCTCTCATCCCTACTATTTTTTAAAAAGATTTTATTTATTTATTTTTTTAGAGAGGGGAAAGGGGGGAGAAAGAGAGGGAGAGAAGCATCAATGTGTGGTTGCCTCTTGGCTGGCAACCCAGGCATGTGCCGTGACTGGGAATCATACCTGCCACCCTTTGGTTGGCAGGCCAGCTCTCAATCCACTGAGCTACACCAGCCAGGGCCTCATCCCTACTATTAAACACAGTATCTGAAACATAGGAAACTGTCGACAAATATTGAATGAATGAACATACAAATGAATGAATGAATCTGGCCCCATTTCTAGCTTGATCTAGAAAAAGCTTGATCTAGGGAAAGTTATTTTACCTTTCAATGGCTGAATACCTCACCTGGGAACGTGCCTCAGAAGGCTGTAGAGACAGTGGAGCCACACGGAGGAGATGCTGACAGGTAAAGTGCCCCGTAGCACTCACTGGGGCAAGCGAGACCTATTAGAAGAAAGCCTCAGGGCAGTGGAGAGAAGCCAGAATGGGATCAGGAAAACCCAGAGTCTGGCCCACTGCCCCTGACTCCCTGTGTGATCTCAGACCAGTCCCTGGCCCTCTCTGAGTTCAATCTTTCCGTGGTCAGGATGTGAGGTTTGGCCTCCATGCTGCTCCAGTCTTGCAGGCTGGTTTGTGCTCTAGCCTGGGAAACAATCTCAGTTCTTTAGAGGCAGTAGGAGTCCCAGCTATACCACCCAAGACAGATTCTACGCCCAGACCTGCTGGGCCAGTGCTCAGGCCTGGAGTCTCCCCAGCACCTGCCTCCAAGCCTGGCACAGAGACATCTGCCAGTCAGAGCACAGCAGGGACCAGGAAGGCAGTGGTCCTGACAGGTGGGATGCCCCAGTGGGCAGTGTGTGGGGAAGGAGCCAGCCAGAGACAGCCTGTGGGGTTCTGACCATTGGCCAAAGGCTGGATGGCTGAGCTGCCAATTGAAGCGTGCTGCCCAGAGCTAATGAGCAGGGACAGAGCCAACACTGGGAGGGGGAGGGCTGCTCCCTCCGTGCACATGGGCATGCCTGGCCCCGGCCTGGGTGGGAAGGGCAGTGCACAGATCATGGCCATCGAGTCATACTGAGGATCTTTGGTTTTCCTGCATGAGCCTGAGAGCCCTGACCCTGGTCCTAGACTGAGACTGACCTTGGTCACACCCTGAGCCCCAGCCCTGATCACAGACTGAACCCTGACTTTGGCGACTAACTGAACAAGATATTGAAAGTAGGACACTTGTCGAAGGTCCTGGTAAGAGAGGAAGGTTAAAATAGGTTATATTTATCTAGTGCCTACCGTATACCTGGCAATGTGTTAAGCATGTGTGTCTGGAGTCTTTTGTGTAATTTAATTATTGCTTAGTCCTGTGAACTAGGTGAAATATTGTCCCCATTTTATAGATGATGTTACTAAGGCTCAGAGCATTTCTGTGACTTGTCCAGAGTCACAGAACTGGTCAATACCCAAGCCAGGACCCAGGATTCCAAGATCAATAGTTCCTTCCACTTCATCTCTCCCTTCATCCTCACGCACCAGTTGGCCTCCTGAAAGGGGACTGTTAGCACCAGGGCCCTAAACCAGACACCAAAGAAGATCCAGTGGCCAGTCTGAGGACCCCTCCTAGGACCTGGACTGCCTATTCCTTCCTCTGTCTGGCTAAGGGCCTTGGCCAAAGGGCCTCAGAGGGCAGGGACTTGGGTGGAGGGGGTGGAGGCCTGGCATGACTCACAGGTGACCTGTGGGCTTATCTCAGCAGCCAGAGGGTTGATCTCAGGAGGAAAAAACCAGTAACATTCAACATGACAGTGGCAGTGACCATGGACAGCACAGGAATAAAGCAGCCCCACTGCTGAAGAAGTCTCCGGCTGTACTCACTCAGAGCCTGGCCTCCCACACTGCGGCTCGAACGCGGTGGCCGGGAGGCAGGTTGCCTTGGCTCCATGTGATGACCAAGGAGTGCCTGTGGCAATGGAGGGACTTGTTTGAGGTTATATGGCTGACCAGTGGGAGTGGAACACATGAAGATGACCATCCTCACCTAGCCACTGGCCACTGAGTCTGACAGAGGCCAGAGCTCTTTCCCTCTCTAAACAGGATGCCTGTTGGGAAAGGCACATGGTAAAGGAGAAGGCCCTGGCACTTAGGAATCCTGGGTCTTATTTGCCCTACAGGTTCCCTAGCTTACAGTGTGGCCTGACCCTCCCATGAGGTCCCTCCAGGCTCAGAGTTCAGAACTTTTGTTCAGTGAGAACACCCCTGTATCCCAGAGCTATAACCACAGCTGGCACCAATGGTTAAAGGAGGGTTGGTCTGCGACCCCCAGCGAGACTGAAGCCACAAGAATTCTTCCCAGATGTTCCCCTGTCACCAGTATGCAGGCCCTGATGTCTTATGCCTGAAGTAGTTATTCAGATCCAAAAGGCATGAGCTGCCCCCAAGGGGCCCTGGGATCCTGGAGGAGCCATCCAAGAGGGCAGTGCTTACCAAGAGAAGTAAGTACTGATGGGGAGACCGCAGGCAGTGAGACAGGCCAGTGGGTGCCTTCCTGGTGTCCTCATGGCATTCTGCCCGGGCTGCCTACTTGCTTCTGAGCATGGGCACAGCTGCTGGCAGGGTTCCTCCTGCCTCCCAGGATGCCAGGAGTGGCCAGGTGGCTTGATTCTCCACCCAGCCTTTGTCTGACTTCCCTTTGCCCTTGCCTGGCCTCCATGGGCTTCAGAGTCAGATGCTACATGGTCCAGCATCTATCAAAGAGTGAGGGAGGCCACTGGGCAAGAAGCTGAGGCTTGGGTTCCACTCATCCTGCTTGTGCTCGTCCCATTTCTGTCACCTGTGGTCCTACACACACCATGAGCTTCCATCAGAAGGAATGGCCCCAGGGGTGGCAGTCAGTGCCTCCAAGGCTCCAGCCAGTTGTATAAATGCTGCAGTCAGCCAGGTGTGTGATGCAGTAGACAATAGGGGCGACAGTGGCAAATTGGCAGGCACACAGTCATTCAGAGGAGTAGCTCGAGTTGCCACCATGGACTTCTGCCTTGCAGGAATGCAAGCGGCTCTCTCAGATTTCCAAGAGGAACCAGAAATCCAGATTGCTGCGTAAGACCAGCCCGTTTTTACATGCAGACCAGTTGCCTCTGCTTAGGATCTCTGGGCCTTTCCTAATCATCCCCTCCTCCCGAACCCTTAACCCACTGAGCTTTGCTGCATGTCCTCTTCTCCCAGGGGACAGTGACCTTCACGTAGCTGCATGGCCTCTGTATGTGTCTGAGAGGCACCCCCTTCTTTTCTTTGGGGGGATCTGCACCCTCCTTCCAGCCCAGGAGCTGCTTCTAGGGCAGTCTAGAGGAACTGTGCTGTGTGGAGCAGGGTCCAGCAGTCTGCGCCAGGCCGGCCTCGCAGAGCCAGAGAGAAGGGGGCCGCCTCTGTCTCCACAGAATTTTCCAAGAGTCCCTTCCTTTATTCACAAGCACCCATGGGTCCCACTGTGCCAGGCTGGGAGCTGGGAACAGTGCTAGTGGTGTCAAGGCAGGCCCCTGTCCTCAAGGAGCTCATAGGCTAGTTCTGGAGGGGTGGTGAGCAAACCCCCTCCTTTGGAAGGGTAGATAAATCAACTCACCCACCCTTTGTCCACAGTCTCCCAAGGAAGAAAGTGCCTAGCAGACTTCAGGTCCCCACACTCGGGTAGCAGGAGCCCTCAGGGAGACAGGGCTTGGTGTCTGAGATGCCCCAGACCTCAGAACCTGATCTGAACACCGCACACCTTAGGCAAGGAACTAGAATCAGTGATTCGGGTGATTCTTGTGAGTCTGGGAGTTCACCTCTGTGTCTGCCCCTCTCCTCCTGCTCCAAGGCTGCATTCATGGTGAGGGGGGTACTCGGAAGAGTGGGTATTCAGAGCAACTCATCGAGAAGGATCCTAACTCCTGGCAGGATGTTCCAGAACTGTCTCACCCAGTCCTATACTTTGCCAGGGGGACAGTCATTCCATCCCTGAGGGTCGTGGGATTGAATTACAGCTGAGCCTTCCCTCTCCACCTAAGAAGGTGGCCCCCAGGGCCCCTCACCCAGCAAGGCCACAGAGCAGACCACTGCTGGACACTCCAAAGGTTGGCTGACAGATGACACAGTCACGGGCCCTTTTTGACCCTGTACCATCTCTTGCCTCAACAGAGAAAAAAGGTTTCTCTAAACGAGGAAGCTCCCCCGGGAGAGGAAAGAGGGTGAGATAGTTCCCAAAGACAGGGCTTGAGTCTCACTTTGTAGTGCCCACAGCTTTGTGTGGTCTGTGGGCTCCCCTGGGCCACGTGGAAAAAACACCCCTGCCTCCAGGAGCTGCTGGGGAGAGGGGGACCTGTTGCCCATGAGGGGCTCCTTTAAGAGCAGCGAGGCTATTTCAAATAAAGTGCAGGTGGGGATGTGCGGAGCAGCATTCTTGTTTTACAGGACAGTTCCCTTTGCCAGAGTGCTCGTCTCAGAGGTTCTTGGGATGTGCCACGTCTGATTTGCAGAGCCTTCCCCACTGCCTGCCCCACCCCTGTGCACGGGGAGTTGGCTGGCCTCTGGTTCCAGAGTCAGTTATCTTCCAATCGAGGCCCATCTGTAGTGGCGTGGCACCATCAGTAATTAGTGACGGTTCATTGGAGTCCAATTAATAAAAGAAACCCACTAGGAGAGCCCATCACTTTGCTGAGAATAACAGCCCTGCCCCCGTCTTAGGTGGCAGCCTCCCACGAGCTTAAAACCCACAAGGACCCACGGCAGTGGGGGCTGGGGGAGGTGTGGGCATGGAGTGGGGGTGCTGTTGATGGGCTGTTGTCTGGTGAGGCGGGAGACCAGACATTCCCTGCCTCCATCTCAGCTCTTCCTTCGAGGAGCCCCTGGCCACATCTTCTTGCCCAGCGATCCCCAGGGAGCTTGGCCAAGACCAGAGGACACTGCGCATGGGCTTGGAAAGAAGGGGCCTGGAGAGAGAACAAGGTCAGAGAGGACCACAAGTGTTGCTCTCCTCTCTGACTACTTCACGCCCTGCTCCCAACCCACAGACCTGGGTCAGCCAGCCAGCCCCTCCCCAGACCTGCCCAGGAGCAGCTCAGGCCCCCTCCCCTCTCTTTATCCAACCCCTGCCTCCTCCAGGAAAGCTTCCCTCCCAGGCCTAGCTCAGGAAGTGTCAGAAACTCAAGAATCCAGCCTTTGCTCACCCTGCTTAGGTGACTGTTGCTGCTAGGGCCAACTCTTCCACCCTGTTCCTGTTGCAGAAGGCGGGGTCAGGGAGCAGCGAGTGGTGTTGGTCTGTGCATTTCAGGGACAGAGGCCGGCCAGAGGCGTGGGAGTCTCGCTGCCTCTTGGCCTTCTGGAGGACTGAGGAGGGGGCGGAAGGGGGTGGGCAGGCGCGGGCCCTTCTGACTCAGAGGCCAGCACGGAGGGTACAAGTACAGGGGAATTGTCCTGCCTTGTCAGAAGAGAATGAGGCCCAATCATGACACACCTGGCACCTGGCCTGGACCAATCTGAATCTGGATCTGTTTTCCTACAGGGGCTATGGTCAAAGGTCACAGGGCCACTCATTCTACCACCATCCATGTGAAAGTTCTGCCTGGCACACCTCCTTCTCAGTCTGCCCACTGTCTCCTTCCCCAGGAGCTCCTAGGAGCACCCCTCTGGCCTTTCAAGGTTCAGGGGTCTGCCCAGCCAGGACCCCAGCAGCCAACACAGACCTGAATTGGGGCTCTCTCCTGTGCCCTGATCTTCTGGGGGCTGTGTGGGGTTGGCAGTCAGGACAAGCCAGGTGGCCTGTACCCTGGGCTTCCAAAGCCCTTCCTGGGCAAAGGCCAGACCCAGACAGTTGCTTGTGCTCTGAGGCTTTGAGGAGTGTGGAAGCCCAAGAGGACAGGCTGTGCAGGTGCAGGTGGCCTTAGAGACCTCGGAGGTGGCTTGAGGGCTGGTAGATGGGGGTGGGATCTGAGATCAGGTAGAGTGTGGCGCACAAAGCTCTCTGGGGCAGTGTGTGTGTGTGTGTGTGTGTGTGTGTGTGTGTGTGTGCGCAGGGACTGTGGCCCGCAGGCTCCACCCCTGCGGTGTGCCCTGGAGAGCAGTCAGAGGACAGTGGAGAGTGGGTGTGGTTCAGAAGCTTGTCCCAGGTGAGCAGGCAGTCTGCAGCTCCCCCAAGGCCCTGCTAGAGCCAGGCCAGGCGGGGCTCTGGAGACGGGTGTGGGGGGTGGCATGGGTATCAGTCTTGCAGATGGCTGTGAGGAGGCAGGTCCTGGAGAGGACACTAGGCTCTGAGACTGCAGTGGGACACCTGAGTCCCCTCAGGGAACTCAGGGTCCTAGAGCTCAGCCTTCCATGTGCCCAGCTGGGGGCACAGAATAGAGGCTGCGAGCAGGATAGGAGCTCGTCCCCTTCTCCAATTCTATGTGCAATCAGAGGCCCCTCTAGCTCCTCAGTTTCTAGAATAGCATCAAGGCCCAAGGGAATCAGCTATGCCAGGAAAAGCCATCACCCTGACAGGCTCCCTTCACCTGCTAAAAGCTCCCTACTTGTAGGGGTGCAGCTCTGTCTGGAGTTCTTTCATCCCCCACTCACCTTCCCCTGGCCCACCTCTCTGGTGTGTGTCTGAGGGAAGGGAGGGGAGAAGCTTGCTTAACTCTTTCTATGCCTGAATGAAGCCAGCGCCGGGAATAGGCTCCCTTGACCTTGCCCAGGGTCCTTCCTTTATCCGCCTGGCATTCCTCTTGCCAGACATCTAGGAGCTTGTGCACAGAAGGGGAGGGGACAAGAGGCAAAGATATCAGGAGGATGGAAGACAGGCTGACAAGTATGGTCATGAGTTCCAACCTGGCTTCTGTCACTGCCATGCTTGTGACAAGTCCCTCACTCACTCTTGGTCCTGTCTTCTCGGTGCACTGGGAAGCCCCAGGGGATACAAAAAACTGCACGGTGCAGGAGCAGTTTTGACGTTTGGGGCATAGAAGGACTTTCTCCTCACACGCCTTCCTGAACACCCCCTCCCTTAGTGCTTCCCCGGAAGAGTGAGGGGGCACCCTGTGGGGGGTGCGCAGCGGGCAGGTGAGAGTGGTGAGAGGCTGCTGAGAGCTCTCGCACCTCTGATTTCAAGGGGTGCTTGTCAGGAGAGAGAACCAGGGCACAGAGTGGCAGAAGGAGGGCTGTGGAGGACACCCTCCAAGTCAGCAGAGGGCACAGAGCCGAGGGAGGGACCTGAGGATGGAGCAGGCTGAGCTCCTCGGCCCTCCAGCTGTGATGCCTTCTCCTCTCAAGCCTGGCAGCCCCCACGGCGGGCTGGGCCCTGAGTCTGCGTTGGGTTGCAGCTCTCTGGGAGACCCACCCCTGTCCTCTCAGCCCTCCTTCAGCACTTCCCTTTCTCTCCTTTATGCGGCCCTCAGTCAGGTCCCTTTGAGAAACACCCAGGTTTTTTTGTACCACAAATGAGGAGATGCCTTGTACTGGGCCTCTGTGTGCAGGAGCTTTGCTCTCTTTCTTCCCAACCCTCACAAGCGCCCCAGGAGGGCAGCGCCACTCACAGAGGAAGCCACTGCGGCTGGGGGAGGGGTGTGACCTGGCTGAGAGGGAACTTCGGGCTCAACACCCAGCTTTGTGAGTCTTCAAAGCCTGTGCTCCTTCTAGGACTTCACACCTTGGTCTGAACAGCCAAAGATCCCCACTTGTAGATCCAGAGTTGGGGGCACAGTGGGAAGACACCAGGACTGGGACAATTATTATTATTATTATTGTTATTACAAACACTTTATGGTATTTAACAATGCGGCGGGCACTCTACACATGTTACTTCACTCCATGCCCACAACAACCCTGCACTTATCACCCCCATTTCACATGAAGGAAGCAAGGCACAGCAAGGTTACATACCTTGCCTGAAGTCACACAGCTAGTAAGGTATAGAGCTGGGATTTGGAAGCCAGGTGGTCTAAACCAGTCAGAGCAGAAGGGGGTTGCTCAGCAGACCTGTGAGCACAGAGATGGGTCTCCCACAAGATTGGTTATCTACAGGTGTAGAGCTGTGACAAGCAGGGAACAAGGAACCAGGCCACTGTGTCACTCAAATCCAGAGGACTGAGGGAGCAGTGAGGGCCAGGGCGTCCAGAGGGCTTCACAGAAGTAAAGGACAAGCCAGGCTAGGAAGGCCCACAGGCTGGTGCTGCTAACACCTGGGGCAGATCCACTATAAGCTTCTGGGCTGACTCACGTGGCCCACACTTCCTTTGGGGACTTCTGGGAGTGGGGATGGCGGAACACCATCTCTGCTTCCCTCCCTGGGGTGCTGTTTGTGCCCACCCGAGTGTGTGGTGGGGCTCCCCTTGCAGCAAGCTCTCCAATGACCCCTTACCTGTGATTGCTGCACCACTTACAGCCTGACACAGAAACCTCCTCAATAGGACAAGCATTAAGTCTCGCCAAGCTCTTTGAGGGCTCCGACCTGTGGGGTGCACTGGGATGCAGGGGGCCCAGCTCCCGCCTCACTTTGGGCAGCCTGGCACTGCACCGCCTGTGAGTGTTTGAGGGCCAGAACCCCCTCACCCCGCCCCGCCCCGCCCATGGCCAGTCCCAGGTGCCCGGCCCACGGCCCTGCACGCTGTGGGTGCTGCAGAAGGCAGCAGCCTGTGTGTGCTTCCTTCAAAGTGTTCGGAGCGGGGGAAGCTGGGCCAGAAGCTTACAGAAGGGAAGGGCAAAGGCGAGGCCAGCCAGGCAGCATCACACAGCCACCCTGCCCAGTGGTGTCCTCCCACAGAGCAGAACCTAGTGAAGACAGTCAGCATGACAATGACAGGGTCTCTGTGCACGAGCACCTGCAGAGGAGCCTGCACTGACAGGGGCAGGAAGACAGACAGGGAAGGTGTCTCCCCAACTTCCACCCCACTCCAGGCTCTGGTGCCCGAGTGCATGTGGCGGCCTCAGAAGTGGCCAGCAAGACAGTGCGCTCAGCCGAGCAGGCAGAGCAGTGGAAGAGAGAGACCTGGCATCCCCTGGGCCTGGGATGACGTGAGCATCTGCCTGAGAAGGAAGACACTCCGTGCACTCTTTGCTCTGATTTATGGACTGTGGAGTGGGGAGGGGTGAAGAGCAGACAGGAGACCCTTCCTCTAACTCCGCCTGCCCCTCTCCTCCCCTCCCAGGAAAACCACATCTGAGGGAGCAAAGAACCAGAACTCCAAGGCAGTCACATCTGTGACCTCAGAGCCCACCAAAGCCCCCATGTGGGGGGAGACAGTCCAAGTGGAGATCCAAGCTGAGGACGCAGGGCGAGAAGGTGAGGCAGGGGCTGGGTGGGCCTGGCCTGTGTGGGAGAGGGCAAGAGCAGCCTCCCTCTGAACTCAGCTAGAAGCCGCCTGAACACCTCTTTGTGCTCAGTTAAAAGCACTTTAAAGAAAAAAAAATCATAATCCTGTCATGCCTCATTTACCCAGCCTGCTGGAAAAATGAGTTGTCCTACATAAATGAATTTTCCAGACAATGAAAGCTTATCTTCTTTATGGCCATTGTTATTATTTTCATGGTTGTTATTACTGCATTTCCCACTGAAACAGCATGTTACAGCTTCCTGGCACGTCACCATGGGTGGCTCAGAGGAGCCACACTCCCAGCAGGAGTGATGCTGCTCCCACTGCTTAGGTGGGAACACTGAGGTTCAGGGACTTAAGAGATGGGTTCAGGCTCAAGGAATCAGTCAGCAGAGGATGGAGGACTCAGCATTACACACTCTCATTGCCGCTGCAGTGTTCCAGCTGCTTTCCTAGAATAGCTTCCTATCCTGCCTTGTCCTCATGGGCCCTGCCCACTGCCACACGGTAGCGTTCCTGTGCTCCCGGGGCGGGGGGCAGTCTACTCTCATAGAAACTGCCTAGTAACTGTCACTCCCCCACCCCCAGAAGCTTTGCCATTCCCCACGACTTGGCAAAGGCCAAGGCACCGGCGTACGCACATACGTGTGTACACTCACTTCCTCGCTGGGGCCTGGAGCAGGCGGGAGCTCGGACTCAGCTCCCACGAGCACTGACTGGCTGACACCAGGACTGCCATGGGCACTGGCATTGGGCCCATGCCAGACCCACAGGTGCCCACGACGTCTCTGGTCTTCTCCAGCCAGAACTTCGGGCTCCCATCTTGCAGGTGATCCCTCTCGCTGAGGGCAGGGGTTTTTTCTCTCCTTGAAACCTCACCAAACCTCACAAAGAGCAGAAAGCCAGCTGCTAAGGACAGGGAAAGGGAAAGAGGAAAAGATTGAAAAGGGACATCTATAAATGGGAAAGAGGCTGGTTCTGGGTCAAGCCAGAGGATTTTTTTTCCACCATAAAGGAATAGGTGAGGCTGGCGGGATGACATGAGAAAACGTGGAGGAGGGAAAAACTGACCTAGGAATTCATGCAAATGCAGGTGTGCACCTGTGTGCATGTCTTTGTGGATGTCTGCACGCTGGTTCATGTGTGTGTGTGGACATTGTGCATGTGTGAAAACATGCTTGTAACTGTGTCTGTAGGCATGTGTGTCTGTGTGCGTGCATGCATGTGTGTAGTGGGGGGGGGTGTGCGTGTATCTATGTGGCTGATGGGAAGTTCAGGGCTGTGGTGAGTGAACTGGACTAGGATCCTGCCCTGGACTGCACACACCCAGGGCAACACAAGGAAGGATGTGATGCGCGGCCCTGGGCCTGTCTGTGCAGCAGAGAGGGAAGCAACACTCGCAGTAGGAGGGACAGGAGATGGGGACCCTCCTGGGCAGGCAGGGAGTCCTGGCATATGCCTCTTTGCACACTGAAGTAGCTGGATGCTCGTTGGAAATGGTTGCTGTGGTGACGTCTGCAGAAGGGGTGAAGGAGATGGGGCTCAGGCCAAGGGGTGGGGGAAGGACAGGAGGTAACTCAGTGATGTGTTAATGAAAAGCAAAGGGGAGTTGCAGATCCTGTGTCAGGGCCAAGTTTGGCAGCAGAAATGGCTAAGTTTATTGACCACACAAAGGACAGTGCAAGGCTCAGGGGCTCAGTGCCCAGAGAAGAAGCGTGTTGGTGGCATGGAGATGGGAGCAGGGAGGGATGTAACAGGGAACAGTGGCAGCCCATTTCCCCCCATCGCAGCTCACCTGCTGGCTGCCCACACAGAGACTGAGTATGGGGGAGAAAGGCAGGGTACTGACCCCTTGTTTGACCAGCTGGATTTGGGGACTCAGGGCCCATGTGTAGTGGCCATGAGAGGCTGCAGCCTCCACAGCTACTGTTGCAGCTTTGGCTGGAAACACTGGAATCCTCCAGCTGAGTCTTTTCAGTCTGCTTAGGGCTAGGTGAATGTGTGCAGTGCTACAGATGGTAATGAGGAGGAAAATAGTAACAACTATGAGGAGCATTTGCTTAGAATTTTATGGCCTGAAAAGCACATTCCCCTCCCTATAACAAGATTAGGAGAGGGACAGGGGTTTTCTTTTCTGAAGTTTTAACATTTTGCAGAGCAGGAACATGAAGCTCAGAGACATTAAGTGACTGGCTAAATGTCACAGAGCAGGTTTGTGTGTTGGTACTAGAACTCAGATCTGCTGACTTCAACACCCTTGCCTTACTCTACTTTCTTCAAGGCATCCTCACATCCTTTTGGTGCCCATTTCCCCTCCTCTTTCCTTTGAGGATGGATCCGGTATGGCCAGCTTTGAGGGAATTTGGCAAGTGTCTTTCCCTCTCTATGTGTCCAGGATAGCTGTGGGAGAAGCAAGCAAGCAAGAGTAACCAGCAAAGCCCTCAGCTTTCATTCCCAGCCCCTCCTCCAAATGACGTACCCAGCTCCAAGTGACCCAATAACACTGGGCTCCCACAATGCCTTGCCCACAGAGTGGGCAGCTGTCTCTGGTCCTGAAATGCCATTGTCTCAGAAAGGGGGGCAGAGGGCAAGGGTGTACCCAAGAGGACAGCTGTCCACCTCAATCCTCTCATTCTTCTCTAAATCTCCCATTTATCTCTTTTCCTCTTCCATCTCCCCCAAACCTTCTCTCTCCCTTCTCCCCCCTTCTCTTTTCCTCCCTCCCCATCTCCACTTCCTCTTCAAGTTATAGACTTCTGGAGTGGGAAAGCGCCTCAGGAGTCACCATATCCAGGCCTTCCCACCAGCCATTTATGACTGTGTGATGCTGATTGAGTCATATAGCCTCCGAGAGATCCAGTGTCCACACTTCAAAAACAGAGGTGGTGGTTCCTACATAAAGGGTGGTGGTAGGATTTGTTGGGGCAACAGCTCAGGAGCGCATGTCCTCATGCCTAGTACATAGTAGGTGTTTGCAAAATAGTGCTGCCATAATTACTTCCAGGTCGTTGGTGCTCTCCTCAGAGTTCATCCCAAAGTTCATGCATTTTATGGCAAAGTGTAGTTTCTTTGGAGGGAGTTTTCTCAGTGGTATATCATTCTCAGTGTTTAGTTTTCATTTACTTGGAGTATACCTTTATCAGTATTTGTACTGAAGATCTCTTGAGCAGATCTCTTTCCCCCATCTGCAAGTGTGAGACGTAATCCCTGGCTGAGGAGTGGGTCAGAGTGTCCATGACCAAGGGACGGAGCCTTATTCCTGGACAGGGCGCTATCCTTGCCTGCCTGTGCGTCCCTTCACGTGCTCATGTGTGTCTGCTGCTGTAGGGAGCTGGGCTCCGCTCTGCACGTGTCCACCCTGGGCTGGGGGTTTCTCGACTGCAGTTGAGAGTTGCATCTTTGGGTTCTAGCAGCACTTATCATAGAGCCTTACCCTGTACAGGGGCTCAGACAGTGCTTGTGACGAGTGCCTGTGTGTGTGTGTTCCACATGTGCGCATGTGTGTGGGTCCCTCAATGAAGCTCCTGCTTCCCTACTCTCAGCAATGTCTCCCACCTCGGTGGGAGGGATGGTGGTCAGCTAAGCCTGATCCTGATCCTGTGTCCACTTTTTCTCTCTCCAGACGTAGCCCTCAAGGTGGTGGACAACAACAAAAATGAGGAGCTCTTGTCCTATCAAATCCCCATCAAGTACCTGCGTGTCTTCCACCCCTACCACTTTGAACTGGTAGAGGTGAGTCAGAGCCCTGAGCTCTGGCCCACTGGGGCCTGGGATGGGTAGGGAGAGAGCCTCTAGCTATTCCCTCAGAGTAGCCCTGGGCATCCGTGCCCACCCTGCAATATGACAAGTCTAGGCCATGTGGGGCTCAGGAAACACAGCTCTTGGCAGATAGACAGGAACAGTATCCACAAAAATTCGTAATTCTCCAAATTTATCTTCATAAAATGGCCCAGTTGGTATAAAACATCTACCACTACAAATGAATACACCAACTGAAGGTGCATTTTGATTTCATGGATGTTGAGAGTGGGTATGTATCTAAAAATCAAAGCAAGGCAGTGTTTACAAAGTACCTACTATGTTCCAGATCCTGGACTAGACAATCCACACATCACCTCTAATCCTCAAGATGAATTATATTTTGCATACATAGGACTTAGACGGAGGAGAGAGAAATCCTCTCTTCCTGAGTCACAGAGCAAGTGAGGACCAGAGTCAAGGGTGAACCCAGGTCACGCTGTCTCCCAACCAGTTCTCCCTGTGCTGCTTCCACATGCTGCCTTGGCAGGAGGAAGCCCCAGGAGAAGTGGGGTATGCGTGAGATAATGCGTTCCCTGGAATTCACCCATCTAGTGGGCCTCAGGCCCCTTATTTTGTGATCTGAACCTCCCAGGCCAGCTCCCCTGCCCACCTCCTCTTCCCAGGGCTGATTGGTGGAAAGAAGAATTTACTCCCTCATTGTTCAAGTACTTATTGTACCTACTGAGTGCCAGGCACTGGATCAGAGATAAGCAGAAGCATCATTTCCCTCTCCTCCACTGTGCACCACAGACTCTTACAGTGGTTTAGAGTAAAGAACAATGTGAAGTTGGACTGTTTGCGTTCTGATCTCAGGGCTTCTGCTTGCAAGCTGTATATCCACAGGAAGTGCTTAACCCCAGGCCTCCACTCCTCATCAACAAAATTAAGACAATATACCTTCTAACATGGCCATTTGAAGGATCAAGTGCAATCACGGGCATAAAGCACCTAGCAAGGTGCTCAGCACATAGTAGGGTCTCAGCTCAGGCTAGTTCCTCTCCCCTCTTCCTTCCCCAAGCCCTGATTTATTCTTTCTTTCTTTCCTTTCTTCTCTTTCTTTCTTTCTTTCTTTCTTTCTTTCTTTCTTTCTTTCCTTCCTTCCTTCCTTCCTTCCTTCCTTCCTTCCTTCCTTCCTTCCTTCTTTCTTTCTTTCTTTCTTTCCTTTCCTTTCCTTTCCTTTCTTTCTTTCCTTTCCTTTCCTTTCTTTTCTTTCTTTCCTTTTAATTTTTAAAGTTTCTTTTTAAGAGAGAGAAGGGAAGGGAGGGAGAAAGAGAGGGAGAGAAACATTGATTGGTTGCCTCTCACATGTGCCCTGACTGGGATCAAACCCACAACCCAGGCATGTACCTAGGTTGGGAATCAATCCAGCAACCTTTTGCTTTGCCAGACAATGCCCAGCCAACTGAGCCACACCAGTCAGGGCCTGACCTCCTTTCCAAGTGATTCCTCGACCATGACCTCAGGGGTTTGGACCTTCCTTAAGCCCCAAGGAGAGCCCCACACTCAAGACCTCAGGAAGGGACAGGGAAACAAGCCCAGAGAGACTAGTGACTCACCTGGCAGACTCAGCACTTCAGCTATAGTTCTGGGAGCATCACCCAGGCCTCCTGGCTCTCTTGTCCAGGCCTAGCTATCACATCTTTACCAAGAGAGACAGCAGGCTGTGGTCTTTGTGAGAACGATGAAATATTCAAATAGACAAGGGAAGATTCGTCATATTGATCTCCCTGGAAGGGCTCACAGGGACCCTTTAATTATCAGCTCGGTGCCCCAGTGGAGCAATGCCAGTGCTCATCTGCAGAGGGCTGGATTTATGGCCAAGGTCTGCTCCTTAGTCATGCTCCTTTGTGTGTGTCTTCCTCCCTGGCCCGATCCCCAGCCCACTGAGACTGGGAAAGCTGATGAAGCCACTGCCAAGACCCAACTGTACGCAACAGTTGTCCGGAAGGGCAGCTTCATCCCCCGCTGCATCGGCTGTAACCACACAGCTCTGGAGGTGCCGGACTGGGCCCTTGGGGTGGGGTGGGGTGGGGCGGGGCAAGTGGGAAGGGGCCAAGCTTTGACAGCCTCCAGCCTTGGCCCTTAGCCACCTCTGGCTGTCCTGAGTGTGGGCAGAGGTATCTGGGGGAAGAAATAAAGAAGTGAAAAGCGACGGGGTCTTTCAAAAATAGCCTAAGTGGTTTGTGAAGAACAGCCCTAGGATAGCAGGGCTGATGGAGATGGAGATGAGAATAATGATGCCTCACATTTTCCAGTACTTTCCAGGCATACAGCCCCGCCCCAGCCTTGCCTTCCCTTGCTCTGCTCCTCACAAACCATGCAGGGCATGCTGCAGGGAGTACTGCAGGGAGTGCTGCAGGGAGTACTGCAGGGAGTGCTGCAGGGAGGACGGTGGCTCCCAAAGCCCAATGTCTGTCTGAATCTCATCAGGGCAGGAAAAGCACCCCCCCACCTTCGCTCACATCTCCTGATGGTTTCTCTCCTATACTGTCCCCCCTAGAGTAGTGGCCCCTCACCTAGAGCCTACATCCCCCAAGCAAAAGTGTTAGGGCCACCCCACATTTCCTTGAGTCCTGTTTCTAAAGAACTTGGGTCAGTCTAATTAGATATTCATTCATTCATTCATTCAACAACTATTTATGGAGCCTCTTCCATAAATAAGCTGTGGCCAGGTCCTACCTCCAACACATACCCCCACCATTACCCCTAGGGCTTTTCACAGCCTTAGGAAGACTATCGATGTTCCAGGAAGGTGTGGTCCAGGGATCTAACCCCTCTCCCTTTCCGCCTAGCCTTCAATCTGCCCAGAAGTGACAGATCTGAGTCTAGCCTTGGCCTGAGTATGATCAGTGTGGGGCCAGGGGTCAGGCTTCCCCTGCACCAACATGGGTGATGTGATCCTCCCCATCACACTGTGAGCTGGCAGGGCAAGAAGTGTTTTCAGCCCCATTTCACAGCTGGGGACATGACCCACACATCTGTTTCCCCACTGCCCCCTCCCCCCCCCCATGGAGGGCAACACATATCAGACCTGCAGGCACCCTCTGCTCCTACCTCCCCGCTCTTCTCTCATGTCCTTTCCTGAGGATGACCAGTAGCTGCACACAGAACAGCTTGCCCTGCAGGGGGCCCACTGTGGATCTGCCCCATCCTCAGAATCGGGGCCCCTCTGCCCTCCAGCAGCCTGCCCTCCCCCCTGCCCCAGCATAGCTGTCCCCCCACTCCCCTGTAGGCTCCTGAGGGCAGACCAGAGAGCACAGCAGGAGCAGAAATGGCTCCTGTTACTCACGGGGCTGTCATGAGTAGGCCTGCCCGTGCAGCTATCTCATTCACACCTGCCCACTGAGCCCAGAACAGCGGTGCGTTAGTATCCCTCAGGCGCCCCTCCTGGCCCTCAGACCCCTTGGAGTCCCTGTGAGCAATACGGCCTGACAGAACTCCAGAGGAACCCCTCAGGTCCCACCCCCACCCCCACCCAAACTTTGAAATGCCATCACCAGAGATTTCATCCTTTAATTTTGGTAAAGGGGTTCAGTCTCCAGAGGCCCCGGTGACAACTGAAAGGTCCTAAGCACTGTTTTAAACCTGATGAAGCTCACACCTGTGTGGAGTTAGCTGGCAGCCAACTGAGATGGGTCCTGGCTGAGGGGCTTAGGAGAGAGTGCTGGGGATGGAGGGAAGGAGAAAAGCGAGAGGGGTCCAGAATAAGTCCCCACTCCTGGGCCCTCTCCTCCCATTGAAGGTCAGAGCTAGAAGGACCAGGGAGAGTATGGTCAACCCCTCACTGTACAACTTGGAACACTGAGGCCCAGAGTGGAGCAGGGACTGGCCACAGTGACATAGTGACCTAGACATAGAGAGTAGCTGAGCTGGTGTAGAACTGTGGTAAGGAACCCCACCCAGCCCCTTCCCGAGGCCTCTGCCAGTCTCCTCCTCCTTCCCCTTCCAGATCTCTACGGTTCTGTCTCTCTCACCCTCATAAACACAGCCAGCTTCTTCCTCCCTTTCTCCTTCATTAATGGCATTCACTTATTCCACAAGCACACATGAGGCTTTTACTCTGGGCCAGGTGCTTTTGCTAAAAGCTGGATATACAGCAGTCAGTGAGGTAGATACCGAGGTATGTCCCTGCCCCTATGGAGACTGGGTTCTAGCTTAGAAGAGAAGACAGCAGTTAGAATAAACACGAGCTACAGAAGAGGCCGTCCAGGAGCTGAGAATGGGATGACTACTTTAGTAAGAGTGTTCACAGAAGAGTGGTGACATGTAATCTCCAAAGGAAGAGGAGCTGCCACTGAGTTGGTGGAGGTGGGGTGGCAGGGAGGACTCTAGGTAGAGGGATCAGAATGTGCAAAGACCCCAAGGCAGAAACAAGTGGGGCATGTTAAAGCGTGACACAAAAGAGACTAGAGCAAAAAGAGGAGGCTAGGGGCTAGCAGGAGACCTGGGCCAAGGGGCAGACAGGCCAGTTCATGCAGGCCTGGCACCTGCTCCAGTGATAACTGAATGAATGCTGAGAATGATAACATTCAGCCTAAGGGTGGGGCGGGGGGCAGTCATTGCAGGGTCTCAAGCAGGAGAATGTCTTGATCCAATTTATTTTTAAGAAGGTAGTTTTTGCCACTGTGTATCAAATTGCCTGGGAAAGGCGATGGGTTGGGGGCAGGAGTAGAAGCAGAGGCCACTGAGGGGTCAGAGAAGTAAAAGAAGCCACCGGAATCTCAGCTGTGGAGAGTTGGGCGAGGATTGAGGGGATAGTGGGAGTCCATAGGTGGGTGAGGGGCGAGGGCCCGGAGAGGGTCAGAAGCTGCTTGGGATGGCAGTGGAGGCATGTGGGGCAGTGTCTGTGTCTTCTGCCCCTGCCCACCCAGTGCCTGGCACAGGGCCTGAAGGAGGGCAGCCTTGATCAGAGAAAGACCCTTGTGAGGCAGGAGCAGGTGGGAGCAGGTGCAGAAGCCTGGAGGCAGGAATGAGACCATTGTTGGAAAGATAGATGGCAGGCAGGAGGGCCACCTGGGGCTCACCTGCCTCCTCTCTTCCCCAGGTCTTTCTTCGGGGGATCAACGAGCCCCTAGTCAACAACTCCAGCCCCATGGTGGTCATTGCCCGGGTGGTTCCCAACTGGAGGGAGTTTAAGTGAGTAGGGCCCCAGTGGTGGAGCAAGGAGGGAGGGGAGGACAGAGGACAGGGTGGGGGGGTGGCCAGAAGCCTGCCCTCCCCACGAGGCCCTTCAAGCCTCCCCACTGAGACTGAGGTCCTGCCCACAGTCCCTGGAAGGGGGCAGCTCAGACCCCTCCTGACAGCAGGCTGGTGGGAGCAGCATACAGAGGAAGAAAGGGGGTCCTTCTCTCTTCCAGATCTACCTCCCCATCTCATGCCCACCATAACCATAGTCCCCCCCTCTCACTTGAGTTCAGGGCCAAGGTGGTTCACCAGCTGGTGGTTGTCCCCAAAGGAGGCAGCCTAAGGCTCATCTTAGAATTTCATGACCTTTAGCCCTGCCTAGGGGCCTCCTCCCTTGCCCTCCTGAAAGTCTCCCTGGCCCAGCCCTGGCTCATTCCCTTTCTCCCAGACCTCTTTTTGGGTTTGGGGTGTTCACAGTCCTCAGGAGGGGATTCAGGCTAGTTTGGCCACTGGAGACCACACAGTGTGAGCAGTTCCACAGTGAACGTATGCCTTCCGTGTCAGAACCATCTCCTGGGGCTATCTGCCTCTGTCACTGCCACTGACTCTGGTGGCCCAGGAGGACTGCCTGACTCACCTGCACCTCCTGTCGAATTCTGAAGGCCTATGAGCCCTCCTTGCTGGCTGGAGGAATGAAGATAATGGGGCACTCACTCCCAGCCCTCCTATGAGCTCGGAGAGTTCAGGTGTTTGTGCACACACACACACATACACACCCCTAATCCCACTCCTGCAGGCTCCGTGCTCCCCAGGCCTAAGCCAGGATTCCCACCGTGGGGTGGATTGTCCTGGCAAGGCCCTCCCAGGTGAGGCGGGGATGCAAGGCCCACTAGAGCTGGGTGGTCGAGGCATTCAGATGTGGCCAAGGCTGCAGTAAGGCATGGGGAAGGGAACCTGGGAGCTGCAGCCCATCCCTTAACCGAGATGAGCTTTCCCGAGGCCCAATTAGTGATCAAAGGGACCACAGCCCACTATCTGTCCTAGGTAGGCTGCGGCACTGTCCTCTCTCACATCGATCCAGAGTCCACCTGGGGGTCCTTGACTGCCAGGCTTGGGCCCGGCACCAAGAGTGCTGGATGCCTGAAGCGCTCCTATCCTTACCCCTGTCCCCTTGCCTTCCCAGGGTCAGTCAGATGAACCAGGACCCAGCCTCCCTAGGGCTGCCCATCACCCCACTTTCCTTCCCTATCCCATCCGTGATCAACTTCGATGTTCCTCAGGTCACCCAGAACGGGTGCCCTCAGGTATGGCTCCTTCCCTTTCATTCTCTCTCTGGTTCAGACCTCTGGTGACTCACCCACACACTCATCCAGTCAGTCACTCGGTCAGGCAGCTGCCCACGGGTCCCGCCGCGTGCCCGGGGCCGGCCCTCTGTGCTGTGGGGAAGGCGCCCACAGGGGCTCTGGGTCTGGTGAAAGTTAAACAGCAGCACAAGGTGATGTGTAATCTAATGACAAACCAGTGGGTGGGGGTTGTCAGAGCTGTAAAAATCAGAGGAGAGCAGACAGAAAAAGACAAATATTGTGATTCCACTTACATGTGGTACCTAGAGTAGGCAAATTCGGACAGAAAGTCAAATGATGGCTGACAGGGACTGGGGGAGGGGGGCAGGGAGAATGGGGAACTGGTGTTTAATGGTACAGAGTTTCTGTTTGGGGTGTTGAAAAAGTTCTGGAAATAGATAGTAGTGATGGTTACACAACATTGTAAATAACACTGAATTGTGCACTTAAAATAGGTTAAAAGGATACATTTTGTGTTGTGTACTTTTCACCACAATAAAAAATAGTGTTTTAATTAGAGATGAGGGGGGTATGAAGCCTGGGCATCCAGATACAGGACTGGAGTTTGTTTGTTTTTTAAGATCTTACTTATCTTTAGAGAGTGGGGAAGAAGAGAGAGAGAGTTGCCTCTCACACACCCCTTATTAGAGGCCTGGCCTGCAACCCAGGCATGTGCCCTGATTGGGAATTGAACTGGCAGCCCTTTGGTTCTCAGGCCGGCACTCAGTCCACTGAGCCACACCAGCCAGGGCAAGACTTGGGTTTTTAGTAGGGAGGTTTGGTGCAAATTAGGAACAAAACACAGTTGTGGAGGTGGGGATGCAGGTCAGGGTTGGAGAGAAGGCCAGCAGGCCAGTATGTCTAAGTATGTTAGGGAGGTTACACGGAGTATGGCTGGGTCCAGGCAAATGGCCAGATTCACCTTTTCCCATGGCCTTCACTTCAGCGGGAGCTTGTCCTACACGATGGGTCCCGAATCCCTCTGGGCCTTAAAGAAGGCAGGGGTGCTTGGGAAATCCTTCCTGTTGTCTGCCCACCAATGTTCATGCCTGGAGTGGCAAATATAGGACAAGGTATCCCTTTGGAGCCCCAACCTTTATTTGAAGGCAAAGAGATTTGAAGAAGGCTCAGACATGAACAAGAGTGATGGTGGTGGGGAGGGGTGGGACTAAGGGGGACCCTGGGGACAGAGGCTTCAAACCCAAACTAATCCTTGGCCTGATTTCCCCAGAGTCATCTCACACATGGCCCTGCATTTGCCTAGAAAATAATAAACCAATCAGCAGGCAGTCCCAAGGGGCAGGAGGCACTGGTTGCTTTAATGAGTGAGCCCTACCCTACCCCCAGCTCCTCTCTGGCTGCCTTTGCTACCTAACCAGTCTTGGTGGGGGAGGCACCCTCACCACAGAGAATTGCCCCCAGTGCCTCTTGCATGTGTGGGACTCAAGGCCAGAGGTCCAACCATGGCAGAACACTTGTTGAAGGCTGCCCAGTACCATGGCAGATGGGCCAGGTGAGAGCTCACCAGCAACTGGCACAGAGATGCCCAGGTGCCAGCAGTGAGAGGCAAGCTTCTGTGCTACAAGGTGGAAAGGAGGGCAGTGGGCAGAGCTGCACCTGGGAGAGACACCTGTCAGCAGCCCTGGGCTTTTCCCACCAGCTGCCTGCCATGCCAAAGCACCATGGGCAGGGGTTTGAGGTGGATTCCAGCTCTGTGACTTCCTGTGTGACCTTTGACATGCTTCTCCATTTCTCCAGACCTGATTCTTACCTTATTGGACTATTAGGAGAATTCAAAGGGCTAACCTGTGCAAAGTGCCCGAGCCTAGAGTGGAAGCTGAGTGGGCTCCATCCCTTTCAGAGCTGCCCCTCCCCTGGTACAAAATGCCCCTCTGGGGCCAGCCTGGCCTTTGCCCTTGTTGCATTTGGCTACAAGTAACAGGAACCCCAAATCACATGGACTTAAATTCTAAGGGGATTTATTGTCACACATCGCAAGGGTCCCCCATATAGGATGCTGCCAGAATTGGTCAATGTGTCAGCTCAGCGGTATCTCCAAGGACTCAAGATCTTTCCAACATCCCTAAATTGCCATCTTCAGCTGGCAAACAACTCATGCAGACAAAATGTGCCCAGCATCCCATCTAGACATGACCAGGACCAGAGGAAGAGGGCTTTTGTGAGGAACTGGAAACCTCCTTTGTAGCCCCTGGCAGACCACCCCTCTCATCCCATTGGCCAGAATTGAGTCACATGCATTTCTCTCAGCCATTAACTGAGGAGGGATGTGGCATCACCGTGCCAGCAGCTAATGCAGGCAGGTATGGAGAATGGGGCCACTCGGCCCAAAGTGCATTCTGTCAGAGGAAGGAGGGGAATGGTTGAGATGTAGGTGGCCCCCAGTGTCTGCTCACCCCTCTTGGAACCTGGTAATGATGGCAAAACCTGAGCTCTCATGAGTCTGCTGGACCCAGCACAGGTGGTACTTAGGACTTACTCTGACACTGTACCCAGCACCTTTGAGGGGGGACATTGCCCAACAGGCTGCTCTTATCACCCTGGCCTCCTGCAGAGCTCCTGACTAGTGAAACACAAGCAGTGGTGAGAGGAGGTGTCTGTACCCAGCGTCCTCTCGTCCTGGCTCAGCCCCCCACAGCCAGTCTGTACCCATGCTCTCGTGGGCCTCCTTGTATTCCCACAGATCCTGCCCTAGTGCTGGCCTTTGCCAAAGCCTCCACTCAGCCCCTCACATCCATCTGGTGAGAAGCAGCCATAGTGACCCCTTGCCTAGGGCTAGGCCCTTCCCCTGGACCCCTGGTCCCTGTCATCAACAGGACAAAACCCTCATTGTCAGCCAGATACACAGCCTCATTCCCTCCAGCCTCCTGGCTCACTGCTCCACTCCTCACTGGCATTCTGTAGTCTCACTGGGTGACTGGCTGTTCACACCTGCACTGTCCTCTCTCCCTCCCAGTCTTCACCTCTGCTGTACTCTGAGCCTGAATGGTCTTCTCCCTGTTACTCTAGCTCCCACAACCCACAGCTTGCTTAGGCCTCTTCATGGATCATGGGGGGGGGGGGGGGGGCGGGGCATGGTGTCTTATCCCCTTGGAAGGCAATGAGCTCCAGAGGGGAGCAGGCTCTGGTTCTAGCTCCCCCATATACCCTGCAGCACCCCAAAGGCATATAGCATGGAGAAGCCTCCGGTCAACATTTGCTGAGTTCAACTGAATTGAACTTTCACCTTCACAGCAAAACACCTGTTGTGTCCTTCAACCCTCACAACAGCTTATCAAAGCAGGGAGCATAAGACATTGGACAGTGACAAATCTAAGATCTAGAGGAGGAGAAAGGACTTGCCTACGGTTACACAGCAAGGATGAGGTTGAGGCAGACCCAGGCCCCAAGCCAAGGCATCCTAGCTCCCCTGAGGTTCCACTCAGCACCACCTATCGGCAGCTGCTCTTCCCAGGACAGCCACCACATGCCTGAGCAGAGAAGGCATCAGTGGGTGTGGGTGTAGGTATGACGGGCCCTGAGAAATGGAAGAAGGGACCATGGGCCATGTAATGAAGACTCCATCCGTCTCCAGGGAAGGCAGGTCCGCCTAGTGGCTAGGGGTTAATTCAGCTTTGCTGAATTCCATGGCCCATGGTCTCTCCTGTTAGCACCTGTGGACACTGGTTTCCTCTTCCCCCTCCCAGTCCCTCACACATGCCACCAGCACCTGGACCAGGGTCCTGGCATCAGACTCTGAAGGTGCTCTAGCCGCAATTCCCTCCTTGATTCCTTGCTCCCCACCCCACTCCCTGCCCACTACACACATGAGAGAGGCTGACCTTCCCTCCCCAATTCTAGGTCTGAAGAGATCTCTTCTGGGGATGCATCCTGGGAAACCATTCAGGGAAGGAGCTGTCCATACTTGGCAGTCAGACACCATTTCTTTCTTTGTAGACTTCATGAGACACATGAACAGACCACAAAGAGGACAGCCAGGGTCCACTAAATACTCCTCTCTCAGAGCAGAAGCAACAGATAGGCAGCAGGGAGACTGAGTCACTGTCCTTTAGTGCCCCAGTCAGTGTCTGGCAGATGGTCCAGGCTATGTGGATGCCCCTCTGCCACCCAGGAAAATGGGATAGCTTTGGGGTGGGCATGGTTTGGGGATCAATCCTGAAACATCACTCCCACATGCCACAGAACCCAGAAGCAGCTTCTCTGCCTAGCCTGATGGCCAAGTGGCTATAACCTGCTCTCAAGAACACTCCCATTACTGCAGTCACTGTCCCTGTGTTCAGGCCCCCAAAGTGACTATAACCCATCTCCAGAGGGGTAGGGATGGGCAGACACAGCTGAGTCTCAGGCTGGGCCTTGGAGAGCTGGAGCAGGCCCATTAGTGTGACAGGCATCAGGGTCCTGCCACCACAGGGGGAATAGACCCACACTGAGGTTTTGCAATCCTGCATCAATAGCTCCTGGAGCCAGTGATGCATTTGTGCTGACCTTTTGAGTGATGACTGGTTCCCACAGGGGAATGGGAGGTGGGAGCAGCTGCCACTGTTGCTGTGACAGCCATGGCTGGGGGCAGAGACAAGACAGCCACTTGGAGAATCTGCAAAGATGACCGCCAGTCCATCCCTGTGATGGGATGTGCAGGACTGCCTGCTGGGGTTATAAGCTGACACTGTCCCCCTTCCGGCCTTCACAGAAGCTAGACCTCATCCACCTGGAGTCCCTCATTGTTCCAGGCATCCTTCACCCAAGCTGTACTTAGTCCCACTTCCACATTTTTGTGTGGGCTGTTTTTCCACCCAGAAAGGCTTCCTCTCTCTATCACCCTGCCAATCTTCCTTCTGAGCCTTCTACTGATCCCTCTTCCCACAGAATGGCTGTTCTGACCACTCCCAAAGTCTCATACAGGACTTCCAGCCAAGATGGAGGCATAGGTAGACACACTGTGCCTCCTCACACAACAAAAATAAGGACAACAAAAATTTAGAAACAAAATTACAACCAGTATTGATAGAAAATTGAACTGTACGGAAGTCCAACAACCAAGGAGTGAAAGTAGACACATTCATTCAGACCAGTAGGAGAGGTAGAGTCTGGCAGAGAGGGGTCGCAGCAAAAAAAAAAAGTGGTGGCTGGCAAACCCAGCAAAGCAGTGGATTGTGGAGAAGCCCGGCACACAAGGCGGCTGGTGGACCGGGTGGTCCCACATTTGCACACAGATAAACCAGGCGAAACTGGGGAGCAAGAGGGATCGCGCAACCCAGGGCTCCAGCACAGGGAAATAAAGCCTCAAAACACAGATTGAAAACAGCTTTGGGGGTTGAGGTGCCAGGAGAGACCCCCAGCCTCACAGGAGAGTTCATTGGAGAGGCCCACAGGGTCCTAGAACGTACACAAGCCCACCCACCTGGGAATCAGCACCAGAAGGGCTCAGTTTGCTTGGGGGAAGTATCAGAAGTGACTGAAATACAGCAAAGGGTGGAGCAAGCGCCAGTGTTCCCTCTCAGACCCCTGCCCCACATACAGCATCACAGCACAGTGACATGGTTGCCCTGCCCTGGTGAACACCTAAGGCTCCGCCCCTCACTATGTAACAGGTATGTCAAGACAAACAAAAAAAACATGGCTCAAGTGAAAGAACAGATCAAAGCTCCAGAAAAAAAATACAACTAAGCAACAAAGACATAGCCAACCTATCAGATGCATAGTTCAAAACACTGGTTATCAGGATGCTCACAGAATTGGTTGAATTTGGTCACAAATTAGATGAAAAAGTGAAGGCTATGCTAAGTGAAATAAAGAAAAATGCACAGGGAACCAATAGTGATGGGAAGAAAACTGGGACTCAAATCAATGGAGTGGACCAGAAGGAAGAAAAAAACATCCAACCAGAAAAGAATGAAGAAACAAGAATTCAAAAAAATGAGGAGAGGCTTAGGAATCTCCAGGACATCTTTAAACGTTCCAACGTCCAAATTATAGGGGTACCAGAAGGAGAAGAGAAAGAGCAACAAGTGGAAAACTTATTTGAACAAATAATAAAGGAGAACTCCCCCAATCTGGCAAAGGAAATAGACTTCCAGGAAGTCCAGGAAGCTCAGAGAGTCCCAAAGAGGTTGGACCCAAGGAGGAACACACCAAGGTACATCATCATTACATTAGCCAAGATTAAAATGAAGGTGAGAATCCTAGAGGCAGCAAGAGATAAGGAGACAGTCACCTACAAAGGAGTTCCCATCAGACTGTCAGCTGATTTCTCAAAAGAGACCTTGCAGACAAGAAGGGGCTGGAAAGAGTATTCCAAGTCATGAAAGGCAAGGACCTACATCCAAGATTGCTCTATCCAGCAAAGCTTTCATTTAGAATGGAAGGGCAGAGAAAGTGCTTCTCAGATAAGGTCCAGTTAAAGGAGTCCATTAGCACCAAGCCCTTATTATATGAAATGTTAAAGGGACTTATCTAAGAAAAAGAAGATAAAAAAACATGTATAGTAAAATGACAGCAAACTCACAATTATTAATGACCACACCTAAAACAAAAACAAACTAAGCAAACAACTAGAACAGGAACAGAACCACAGAAATGAAGATCACATGGAGGGCTGTCAACAGGTGAGTGGGAGGAGGATAGGGGGGGAAAGGTACAGAGAATAAGTAGCATAGATGGTAGGTAGAAAATAGACAGAGCAAGGGTAAGAATAATATGGGAAATGTAGAAGCCAAAGAACTTACAAGTATGACCCATGGACATGAACTAAAGGGGGTGAAGGTGAATATGGGTAGGAGGGAGTGTGCAGGGGGGAGGGGAGTGAATGGGGGAAAATGGGACAACTGTAATAGCATAATCAATAAAATATATTTTTAAAAAATTTTTAAAGTCTCATACAGCCCTTTATTTGGAGGCTATTAATAGTGCTGTCTTGTTTCATTGTTTAAATAGTACTCACATTATGCACCAGCTGCTGGCTTAATGTGTGGTCAAGTCCCCTGAAAGTCTAATGAAGAACTGTCGTGACCTCTGCAAGGGACTGGAAAACCTGTGTGGGACAGAGGAGGGCTGGTGATGTAGGGGTCATGTCCAATTTGGCCTCTATGACATCACCAGCCACAGGCGTAAACACTGGTGGAACTCTTTTTTTTAACTAAAGGTTTTATTTATTTATTTTTAGAGAGAGGGGAAGGGAAGGAGAAAGAAAGGGAGAGAAACATCTATGGGCAAATCAGTTGCCTCTTGAGCGCTGCCAACTGGGGACCTGGCCCACAACCCAGGCATGTGCCCTCACCAGGAATCAAACCAGTGACCTTTCAATTTGCAGGACGGCACCCAACCCACTGAACCACACTGGTCAGGGCACACTGGTGCAACTCTTTAGGAAAACAGTCTACCCATAATGAATCCAGTGCCTTAAAATATGTGTTTCCTTTAACTCAGATTTCTATTTTGGGAACTAAGGAAATCATTTGAGATACAGAGATATGTGTCAAAGAACGTTCAATGCAGTGTTATTATAGGAAAAAACAGGAAGGGAGAGACCAGGGCACCAGAACATGACAGAACACCCAGCCACCAGGGTCCTGGGAAACAAGTGCCACTCTGACTGTGGGTATGTTTAGGTTTTCACGTTAAATGAAAAAGGCAGGATGTTAGAATAATAGTTATATACAAAATAGGTATAGGAAAAAACTAGAAAAATGTACTGTCTTATGTATAGGAATTTAGGGGTTTTTTCATCTTTCTATTTTTCTGCATTTTCCAAAATTTATTCATTAAGTATATGCTGCTTTTATAATTGAGACAAACATTGGTGACACATATGCGAGGTCCACCCAGAAGGCACCCAGCTATGCACTATGAAAAATAGAGACATTTATTGAAGAAGATACAAGATACAAGAAATATTGTACATAGGACAATGACGCCTCAGTCCCCTTCAAAGTAGGCACCTTGGGACCTCACACAGTTTTCCTAATTGCCATGAGCTGCCCTGTCCTATTTCCTGAATCCCATTGACAGTCTGAAATCTCTTCCCTTTCAAAGGTGATTTAGTGTGGGGAAAACCAGGAGTGGCTGGGCTCCAAATCTGGGCTGCAGGGGGGCTGCGTCACATGGGTGATTTCATGTTTCGTCAAAATCCCTGCATGAGACATGATGCATGAGTGGACACATTGTTGTGTTGAAGCTGCCAATCACCAGTTGCCCACAGCTGTGGCCTTCTGAATCATCTGAATAGTTTCCACAGAGGAATGTTCAAGCTTAATGCAAAATTTAATGCAGATTCATTGCTGTATTAGCTCAGTCATTTCAAATGTGACAGCCACACAGTACACATGCTCATTCAACAGCATCTATCACCCCCACTGACCAGTACAGTGAAGTTGTCATTATTCTAGTGTGTGCATTCTAACCTACTCTCCTTGGCTACCAGGTTCATCAGTGTCACGTAAACCGTTCTCATTGTATTGATAATGGCTGGACTTTTTCCAGAAAGATCTTGTAGACATACACACAACCCAATATCTGGACATCTCTTGTTTGGGGGGAAGCTATGGTCCCACCATCTGTTCCCAATTTCTCCTTTCAGCTGTCCAAGTCCGGGGGATCCCCGGAGCTGCCCCTGTGGAATCAGTCCTTCCTCTTCCAAGGCCGAGATGGAGCCACCAACTTCTCAGAAGACACCGCCCTGGTGCTGGAGTACTACCCCTTAACTTCAAGTAAGTGCCACGGAGCCATGCCAGGGCAGCTGTGTATCAGAGCAGGTATGAAAGGATTTTCAGTCCATCTTGCCTCTGCCTTCTGTGGGGATGGGTTCCAGGGCAATCCCCCAGTTCATGCAGATAGGCAGGGGAACGCCAGGCTGGCTCTCTTGTCCAGATGGCAGCTTGTGGGAAAGGGCCCTACTCCTATACTGTCTCCATGTGCTTTTATTGCACCACCACCCCTCCCCATGCACCTATCAGTGAGGTGGATGGAGGTGGAGGCTTCAGGGCAAAGAGCTTAGGGTGTCAAGAGGAGTTAGATTCAGAAAACAGCTGATCCACAGTCTTCAGTCCACACTGTAAGACTGAAGCACTCAAAGAACAGGGACAAGGGAGCTCCATATAAATGGAGAGACAGGAATGTGGTTAGAGCTGGCCTTAAACTCAGGAAGCCCTGAAGAGCAGAGAAGAAGGAGGATATTTGTGCGAGCAAAGGCAGGAGGTGGGTGGTGAAGGATGGGAGAATTAAGTCTTGGGTACCAAAGGATGGGGCCCAGGTGGAGCCTCAGATGTGGGAATCTGAGAAGCCTGGGGTGGAGACTTCCGTAGGTGCCCCAGGTGATCCAGCCCCGCCCCACCCTGCTGTCCCCACAGTGAAAGCTGGTGAGTCATGGACCCTCAGCAAGCCCCTGGGTGTCTCCGTGTTGCCACTGAAGAGCCATTTGTACCACGAGATGCTGACAGGGAAAGGCCTGAATGGATTACGAGTAGAGAAGCTCCCCATCACCGTGAGTCCCCGACCTTGGGCAGCTCCACCCGGTCCCACACTGCCCCATCCTGCTCCTCTTTGCCTCACCAACATTGGCAAATCTGGCTTTTCTGGCAGCTTCCAGCAGGGCCCTCCCACCATGGAAGCTGGCCACTGTCCAGTGTGAGGAGTTCTCAGAATACCAAAAGTCAGTCCTACTCTTGGGCTAGTGATGAAATTGCCCTAGAGCAACTTGGGAAGAAGCACAGGGATACCCCATAGGATAGCAGCAAGAGCTCAGGCCTCTAACCAACCAGACTTGAGTTCAAATTCTGACTTGCCCTAGTCCTCAATGTAGAAGCCAGGGCAAGTTACTTGCCTTCTCTGAACCTCAGATCCATCTCTAAGATGGGAACATGCTTGTATATAATCCCTCTGTTTGCCAAGAATCAGGAGCCCAAGCTCAAGAGCCAGACTATCTGGGTTCAAATTCTCATTCCACCACTTACCTGCTTACATGACTGTGGAAAAATTACTTAAAGTCTCAGTGCCCCAGTTTCCTTGTCAGTAAAATGGGTTTATAATAATAGTGCTTTTTTTCCCCATAGGTTTGCTATAAGATTTATTTGGGAAATACCTGTAAAGCACTCAGAATGGAATAAGTTCCCAGTAAGAATAAATACATTATTATCACTGTCTACTTCTATGCCACCTTTTTCACTAAAATACTTCTGGCCATATGGTCATAACAGACTTCCACAAATGGGAGCTTCCCTACTCTGCCAGGAGGCAAGTCTAAAGGCGCCAGTCAGGTCTCCGGTGGAGTTGGGAAGGATGTGCACAGGCGGTGAGGGTGAGTAAGGCAGGAGGCCAGCTCCTGCCTCCCTCGGATCCTCTGAGCAGAGCACTCAGCAGGCACTTCTCGAGTAATCAGTGGGTGCAGCAGAGGCAGAAGCTGCGCTGGATGGCTTGTTCTGACTGCTCCCTTCTTCCTTCCAGGACACCAAGCTGAAGACCATAACCGGTGAGGCCCCCACAGTGGATCTCTCCTTTCAGCTGCTTTCTTCCGAGGTAAGGCTGAAGGGCAAGGGAAGATCGGGGCCTGGAAGCCCTGTGCCACCTCCCGTAGTCCCTCAATAGGTTCCAGCCTCCTTCACAGTTGCTGACATTGTTCAGGGCTGTGGTCAGGGTTTCACAAAGAGGGAACTGATGCTTTGAGCAGAAATTTCTGAGCCTGCTTTGAGGCTCCAGAAAACCAGAGAGAAAGTGTAGATTAGAAAGAGGAGAGTTGGAGCAAAGGGTCACTCAGACCTGGAAGTCAGCCTCTGACCTGGCTCAGCCAAGCCTGGCTCATTGGGACCCACGGTCCACAAGGGTGAACTAGGATATCAGCTTCTGTCACTGTGTAACCAACTATTGCAAACTTAGCATCTGGAAACGACACCCATGTATGAGCTCAAACTTCTGTAGCAGGCAGTCCTCCACAGCACGGATGTTGACAGGGCTGCACTCCTTTCCGGAGGCTATGGGGAGACGGAGCTTCCAGGCTCATTTAGGTTGTCATCAGAATCCAGTTCCTGGCAGTCGTGGGACTGAGGTCTCTGTTTCCTTGCGGGCTGTCAGCTCCTGAAGGCTGCCCTCTTTCTTTCTCACATGGCCTCCTCCATCTTCAAGCCAGCAGCATGTTAAATCCCCCTCACACTACACAACTGTGACTTCCTCTTTGACTGCAATCAGAGAAAACTCTGCTTTTACAGCAGCTTGTGTGACTAGGCCAGATCCGCCCTGATAATGTCCCCATCTTAAGGTACACTGTGCCACTGACAGCAGTTCAGCATGCTCGCAGTTTCTGGGGATCAGGATGTGGACTCTTGGAATGCTACCTGCTACAGCTGGGCTGGTCCAAGGGGCAAATACCAGGGCAGAGCCCTGGCTGACAGAGGAGATCTCTGCCTCTTGCCCGCTTTTCCTGGGCTCCAAGTCCAGATGGACCCTGGTCATTTGGCTCCAGTGTACCTTGCAGGCACCTGCAGATCTTCCCATTGTCCGCTCCGTGGTGATGAGACAGGTATGACCCTGGAATGTGAGCAGTTTAGAATTAAGAACCCAGGAAATGATGACAGGTGTGATGTCTGGGTCAGCCCACAACTGCCAGCTTCCCATGCCAGGAAAAAATAGCCACTAGCTCTGAGGTATTGCTTGGTCCTGTGACCTTACCCATGAAGAACACAAGGAATGCCATGGTGTGGGGTAAGAGGTATATACCCAGGAACGTACCGGCCAGCAAATATCTCCCCACAGGCCTCCAGTGAGTGCCTGAGACCTCTCATTAGCACTCCTTGCTGTGCAATGTTCTGCATTGCTCTCTAGGGCTTCCTCTAATACCTGGTGAGAGAGTTTGGAAGATAACAACCTGACACCCCTAAGCACACACTAAACCAGGTGCAGGACACAAGACGTACCAAGAGGGGACACACAGAAGCAGCAAAAGGCCCAAGAAAGGAGAAGGAGAGCCTTTGGGAAATAATGTCACAGATTACCCAGATTGGAGCTCAATGCTCCATACCCTCTTCTCAGGGTCCAGAGTCCGCCAGTGGCCACAGTCCACCTCCTCCTCACCTCCCCCTGCCTCCTGACCTTTCACTGGGGCACGTGTGTCCTGAGGACCCATAGGAGTGCCAGGTAGGCACTCAGGGACCCAGGCAGGCAACAGGCAGGTAGGTAGGATACCTCCCTAGTTGCCCAGGGGCTGGGTACAAAGGTCTTGGTGATGAATTATTCACCGGAGCTGTGCTAAGTGCAGAATTAATCCCTTTCCTTCCAGCTGGCGACCTCACTAAATTATCCCTCCAAGTCATGCGGGAAAACGCTGTGAATTCATTGAGCTGCTGAGTGTTTTGATCTGGGCTTTGTGATTTTAGCTTCCCCTTCCCCCAGCCCTCCTCCCCCTGGAGGCAGGCAAAAACCTTTCAGTAATGGATTTCTGAGAAGAAAGAAAAAGAAAAAGAATCAAGATTGGGTGTGTACCAGGAAAATAGTACTAGAGGATATTCAAATTCTGCAGCCGAGAATTCATTCACACAGTTCCATACATAATACACTCACACAGTGGCATTCAAATACCCACACACAACAGTCATGTGTGCACAAACATGCACATGTGCGCGCACACACGCACCTTTGCAAGGGAGCACACACTTAATCCATATATACATGTTCATACACATGTGCAAACTGACACCGAAATGTCTTCACACCCTCATTGGCACACACAGAAGCTAAATCTGTTTGTGACTCCACTATTTCTTGGTGAAACAATCTGAGAATTGGCTAATAACTGATTCACTTTGATTCTAGAACCTTGAAGTCCAATTTGGAGGCCTGTGGGTAAAGTGCTAATGTGGGTGAACTTGGCCTAAGGCTCTTGCAGCCACAGCTCCCTTCTGTTTATTTTTAACTCCACACGTGTTTGAGGAAGACTAGAATTTTGGCTGCTCTTGTGGATTGCAGTGAGGAAAGGGAGGAACCGGCAGCATGGAATACATCTGACTCAAATTCACATTCACCAGACCTGAACACAGCTCTCCACTAGCAGCTGAGCCCTTTTGGCATCCTTCTCCCCGCAGAGCGGAGGGAGAGGGTTGAGAGTTGATGAGCAGGTTAGATGGCCTTGCAGCTAAGTCTGAAGGCCTGTCCCCAGCTTTATCCCTCACCATCGCCTTCACTGTCATCCCACCATTGCCCTCCATGCAGCTGCGAACACTTACTGAGCACCTGCTATGTAGCAGATACCATCTTGGTTTCATAGATCTTCCACTGAGAGAGATGAGAAAAAAGGTCGTGTCTTCCTTAAGCTTACATTGTTAGAGAACAGGGAATGTGCACTAGACAATGAGCAAATCAGTTCATGAGCAGATGTTGGCTCCTGATCAGAGGTCTGATGAAACCAAACAACTCAAGTGATGGGGAGTGCTCACACAGGCTCTGTAAATGTGGCTACAGTAACAGAGACCAGGTTCCTTTCATCTTATTCTTCCACCCAAGCTACCGGCTGCCAGTTCACTGTCGAAGGTACCTGGCCTTCATCTGTATTCCAGCCTGTGGGACCAAAACCATTGAATCTTCCACCATTTAAATCAACCACTGTTCAAAGCTCCAGGAGCCACGCCTGAAGCCTGGCAGTCTTAGAGTACTGTGACGCTCCAGCGGCAGGGGGACTTGTGGTATGGGGCTCCTCGCTGCCCCTCGTCCCTATGGCTGACAACTCTGTTTTAGGTGCAGCTCCATGCTCATGGTCAGGTGTGCTATTGAGAGGAAATACCTGGGGAAAAAATAAATACCCGTGCCCTATTTGGGTCCTTTCTGTTTGAAGACACAGCCTCTTTTCCCAGGAACCTCCGCAGGACAGCACTGGCTATCCTGGTTAATTTGCATTTTGGTGAACACAGTCTCCCCATGCCCACTGCTTTTATGTCACTCATTCTCAGAGCTCTAGGGACAAGAACACTGTGGAACTCCCAAATAGACAGAGAACACAGAGGTATCTCAACAGCCCACCCTGGACAGGAATTTCCTTGATGATATCTACTATGAGTGGTCAGCCCAGCCTCTCCTCTTGCTCTACTGTGACCAGGAGCTCCCTGCCTCCAGAAGCAGCTCATCCCTTGCCTCAGTGGCTACGACTGATAGAAACACTCACCCCCACATTGAGCTCACCCTGCCTCCCAGGGCCCTTCTTCTACTCCAGGTTCCTGGCTCTGCCCTCTGGGGCTACGGTGCAACCCCAGCAAGCCTCACGTAACATTATTAGGGACACTGGCACACAGTCCACCATCCAGCATGCTGGTGGGCAGACTAGGCAGCAAAGCCAGCGGTTTCAAGAATGGCAAAAATGGGTAGTCTCCTGGTTTGGGATGTTGTGCTTGAAGCTGGTTCTGTTGGTGATAGGCCAGTGCTTTTTCCCTCCTTCTGTATGGGACCTGCTGCTTCAAGTGATCTACTTTAAGCTGGAGCTGTGTATACAGATGAGTGTGTGTATAACTAAAAATAGATACACAGAAAACTTCTCCTTATTGCACATTCTGTGGAGGTTGGTTTTGGAGGTCCTTTGGGCTCTAAGAATCCCTGAGCCTATGGCTACTCCATGCACACATACACAAATAAACCTTTGGTCTCCTCCACTCCCTCTCTGATGTTAGCCTCTTCTCTTTGAAGAGTGTGATCTGGTCCCCTGAGAGTCTACTCTTCTCCAGGCTAAGCAGCCTCCTCTTTTAATGAACTGGCTTCAAAATCCCACAGCATCCTGGGTGCCTTCCAGCTTGCAGATGTCCTCTTTGAAGTGAGGCCCATACTGACCAGGTTTCCTAGGCCTAGCCATGTGGACTGGAGCCTCACATGCACACAGTAGGTGCTCATTGTTTTGCCCCAGCCTCCTGTGAGGTGGGACTAATCCATGTAGTCCTCTAGGTATTCTGCAGCGCATCCCCTCTTAGGGCTGGGGCTTGGGGTCCAGAGTCTTGTCTAGGCAGGGTGCCAGGGCACCAGGCAGAGGTAGGGCCTCTTGGATGGGTGGCCACACCTTCCTTAACCCGTAGCCCTGAGATGCGGGCAGGATTTAAAACTCACTGGCTTCCTTGGATTTGGTACAGGGAGGGCACATTTGAGGAAGGGGGAGGTGGAATCTGCTGCCACCCCTAGGAGAAGAGGTGACTCCCACAGTCTATCTGGACCGCCCTCCCCGTACCTCTCACAGAAAGAAGCAGGTGGGTCTTTGATACCATGCTGCTCTGGTGTTTTAATTCAAACCACCAAAACTCTCTCAGGTGACCTGCCCAGAGTGGGGACAAGTGGCTATTTAGCAAATGTGGAGGGAAGAGCAGGACATAGGATGCTGGTTTTGATTAATTTTTGTGCTAGCTTTGATGAATTTTTATGAGTTTCTTCGAAAGGCACACATGACAACCACAGGCTGGTTCTCCGAGAAGCCCCAACACAAGCCTGCCTCTACTTCCTCACACACACAGCTGCCAGGGAGGCCCCGTGTCCAGGGCAGCACAGCACCCTCCTCGCTGGCCCTGTTCCATGCAAGGTCCTGCTCCCATCCCGAGACTCCAGCTCTGAAAACACTACCATAAAAACAATGATGGGTCCAGAGAAAGAGACCATTTCCCTTCTCACAACCTCACACCATCCCTGCCTATCTTCCTTCCACCCCGAGCCCCTACTGTCCCTGTCCTCCCACTCTCCCAGGCCAGATGGCAGAAAACAGGAACAGTCTATCCCTCCCCCAGCTCACAGATACCCTTCCTTCAGCCCTCTCAGATTCCAGGTCCAAGTTAACCCAAAGGAAGCTGGCAAAAGGCCACACTTTTCCAGGGCCAGCCTGGCCCTTGGCTCACAGATGTTCGAGCAGGGCTCACCATCACACCATAAGAGGCTCCTGCCTGTTTTTCACAGTGCCTGAACCCCTCCCAGTAGTGCTCCATACCTTGGGGACAAATATTGTTCAGTACGATAATCAGTCTCTTGGTTATCACACAACTCCCCACCCCATGTTCCCTACCTCAAGGAGGGAGTTTGACACGCCCCTAAAAACATAGTTCTAAAGACTCTACTTGCTTACTTATTGTGACAGGGAGCTCATTACCTTCCAGAATGCCCTCTCCAGCCTCTGTCAGCAACCTTGCAAACCTCTTTCTTCTGTATCTCTCCAGCTTCCTCCCTGTGACCCTACCTTTCCCTTCCTGAGGCCAGCTCTAGAGAAGTCAGCTCCCATGCCCACATCAACTCTACTGTTGCCTGCAGAGTTGTCATGTCATCTCCGGCCTGCCTCTCCTGCCTCTGACTGATCTTTGTCATGCTTGGTTTCTGCTTCTCATCCTCTTGGCTGTTTCCTCTTAACAAGGTTCTTCTTAGGTGTTCCCCTAAAACTGTGGGGCTGGATCAACATTGGAGGATAAAATAAGACCATCACCCCCTTTCTCCAAATACATACCCCCTTGGCTGTGGGGTCCATTTGGAGCCTGTGGGTCCAGTCTGGCATGTGAGACACTGTCAGGCAGCACATCTTTACCTTGCACTTCTGCTGCTCTATTTTGAGCTTAGGCGACGATACCCTTCCATATAGTCCACCTTCTTTTTTAAAGTATATTTTATTTATTATGCTATTACAGTTGTCCCTTTTCTTATCCCCTTTATCCCCCTCTGCCCTGCACCCTCTATCCAGCAAAGCTATCATTTAGAATGGAAGGGCAGATAAAGTGCATCCCAGATAAGGTCAAGTTAAAGGAGTTCACCATCACCAAGCCCTTATTATATGAAATGTTATAGAGATTTACCTAAGAAAAAGAAGACAATCAAAACTATGAACATTAAAATGACAACAAACTCACAACTATCAACCACTGCTATTCTACCTTCATCTCAGCCCTTTGTCTGGGCTTGAGATCATTCTGGACCCTGATTTTTTTTTAAGATTTTCTTTCTTTATTTATTTTCAGAGAGAGAGGAAGGGGGAGAAAGAGAGGAAGAGAAACATTAATGTGTGGTTGCTTCTCACATGCCCCCAACTAGAGTCCTGGCCCACAATCCAGACATGTGCCCTGATGAGAATCAAACCTGTGACCCTTTGGTTCACAGGCCAGTGCTCAATCCACTGAGCCACACCAGCCAGGGTGGGCCCTGATTTTATTATATATAACATTCACAATCCCACCTCCATCCCCACCCCAGGTCATCTGTAGATGCAATCTGGACACTTTCAGTACTGTGATGTACACTAAAAAGTGTGCACCCTTACATCTGAGTCTGAATCCTGGATCTTCCACTCAATCTTAGCTACCTTGAGTTTTACTTTCCTCTTCTACAGAAGGAAACTGTGACTCCCACCAGCCAGGAATGTAGTGAACATTGAGTGAAGGAACACGTGTGAGTGCTCATCACAGTGTCTTACAGGCACTCAGTGAGGCGAGTGTTCACCCAAGTTTCTGACAAACATGCTGAACTTATCAGGGATGAGGACAGGGATCCTGAGGGAGAGTAGCAGTGGAGCCCTGCTAACCTTTGGCACCCACCCCTCATGACAGCCACTTGACCAGAGTCACATTTATTAGGACATCAGGGGACTGGTCAGGTGCTGAAGATAAACATCACTAGCACCACATTGGTCTCACAGCAATTCTTTAGGGAATGAAGAAATGGAAGAGACAATCACCTCTCTAGGGACAGACTTGCTGAAGGGCAGTGTGCTCTGCCATGAGCTGGGGGCTGTGGAGGAGATGCAGAAACTAAAGGCCTGCTTTCTGGCCTGAGAGCATTCTGAATGCTTGGCAGGTCTGGAGCAAAAGTTATACTGCAGGCTTATGCCAAATGTTTCACCAACCACAAGATCCTGTGTTGTTTTGAGAATGTGAACCTGTGAATCCCAGCCCACAGATGCAGTATGTTGGGTTAGGATGCAAGGATGGCTAAGGAAACTGGCCTGCTCTGCTTGCCCATGAGCCTAATGCATAATTGGTGGATTGAAGAAGGGTGGGGGGGGGGGGAAGGGAGATGGTGCCAGTGGGGTGGGCAAAAGCTTCCAGACCAAGCTTCTCAGAAAGTGGGAGATGTGCCTGGGTTTCTCCTCATGTCACAATCAGACTACTGTAGCCTAGACCTCCCTTCAGCCAAACCAGATGAACACCTGCTTCAGCCAAGGTCATTAAGGCATAAATTCCTTGATCATTTATTATATTCCTAACCTGTGCTAAGCAGTAAAGCAACCCCATAGATCATCACCACCTATCTTGCTAAGGGTTCTAGTTGAGGCAGGTGCATTGAGCATCCAAAAGTCAGGGAAAAGTCATAGACAAGCATGGTGAGCTCTGCCTCAAAGAGTGGCTTGGAAATTGACAAGGGAAGGTGCTTCAGGTGGAGGAAACCACAAGTACAAAGCCATGGAGGCATGACAGTGTCTGGAGTGCATGTGACATAGGGAAGCTGTTGTGGGCAGTGATACTGGAGAGTTAGGTGGGGCCAGGATTTTGGAGGGCCTGCATGTCAGGGTACAGGTTTTAGACTTTCTCATAAAGTGATAGGAAGCTAAGGAAAGTCTTTGAGCAGTAGTAGGCTATGATCTGACCTATATGTTGGAAGAATCTCTCTGGATGTAAATATGAGAACACAAGGGTAAAGATTAAATGCAGAAAGATCATGTTTCAGGGTCACAAGAGTGAGCCCACAGCCTATCCACTGAGCCATAGGCAAGGCTTTAATATTAAAATCCCTGCCAGAGATTTTTAAGTTCTTATCACTGGCTCCCCACCCCTGACTTTACAACTTGCTTCTAGATTAACCTTCTGACACCATTTTCTGAAGAATGAATCATGGCCCTAGTGAGGATTAACACTTGGGTCTTTCTTGGCTGGGAGACAGACTCAGAGCTTCAAACCTCATTGTGGCCACAAGACAATGCAGGATGCTATAAATGAGGCTTGCAATGTGCAGGAGAGGCAACAAGCCCTCCTGAAGGGGCCTGTTGCCTGAGCCTTGCTTTCAGCTGAAGAGATAAGAACCTACAACTTCTGCCACAGGAAATGACAAAGCAGTAACTGATCAGGGAGCCTCTGCAGGAGACTCATTATGGCGCTTGCCAGCGGGCGAGACACCCTTATCAGGGAGAAAATTGCATCAGACCCCCTGAATTACTAGCATTTGGAAGCAGGTTCCTTAGGATGCACTTTGTTAGATACCTAATAGCTGGGGTGAGGGGAGGGGGTGATAGAGGAGGGCAGAGCCCAAAGCTGGTGTGGCAAGGGACAAATGTCTTTGTTAAACAGAATTTGTCAGTTTCCGCTCCTGGCTCCCTGGGGAGGGTTCAGGACCAGCTAATTGAATTAGGAGCAGTGCACTCCAGCGGGAAGGCTCAGGGCGGGGTGAGAGGCAAGCAGTCGGGTAGGAGGACACTTTCAGCACCAAGGACAGCAGCTGCAACCTGGCTTGTCTAATTGCCAGGGCAAGCTGGAACTGTTGCATTTTGCATGATTCCTTAGGGATCTAAGGGATGGCGTGGGTAGGGGAGAAGCAGACAATATAAGCGGAGGGGGGAGGACAGGTAACCCCAAAGTCCTTGAGCTTGGGATGCTACTGGCCTGGTTCGTCTCAACAGACCCTTCTGCAGGCAGCAGTGAGCTGAGGGCTGAGAGGCATAAAGACAGGGTGTGCCCCCTCCCCACCATGGCCCTCATGTTTTGTGGGACAGCTGGTGCAGCAGCATGAGGAGTGGCGGGCTGAGCTACGAGTCTGAACCAGTGTGTGGCTGTGCATCACTTTGAGCTCTCAAAGTAGGTCTCTAATCACAGCCCTAATGAAGCAAGACATGCTGCAGCCATGGAGCCACAGAGCGAGGGGCCACTTGTCAGTCCCAAGCTGCCTCGGCAGGCAGGGTAGGGTCTGCCAAGCAGACACACAAGTAAGCAGGCTTGTGGGGTGGGCCAGTAGCCCCCACTCCCATCCCTACCTGGAGGAAGAGGGAGAGCCAGGCAAGGCTGGGCCTCAGTAGTTATCCCCCATCTTCCACCTTGACTCACCAGTGCCAGCAGGCTGGCCCCTCCCTTTAGCCCTAAAAAAGCTTTTTTCCCATAAGGAGCAAGGAGGGGAGGGTACAATCCCCTTCCCAAAACAGGGCAGGTTGAAGTCTGGAGAGTTAAGAAATGGGACTGTTAGGGAGAATTTAGGCACTTTATGAGTCACTGTGGGCTTTTTTTCCTGGTGCCCCTTGCCTCACATGACAAGATCAACTGCCTCTGATCTTCCCTGTCGGGTGTATGTATACTATGTAGAGGCCTAAATACTTTTCTACAAAAGTTACCCACCCATCTTGCCTCAACCCCCAGGCCACAATGGGTCCCAGAAAAGTTGATTGGAAATGTAGGCAGGAGACCTGCAGTGGTGTGGTGGGGTGGGGTGGGGAGGTGCTGGCATAAGCAGATATGAGAGCAGATACAGGGCCAGCCATGGAGCCTTCAGCACAGTACAGAGCCAGAGTTGGCAGAGGTACAGGAAAAGCGTGTAGGGGTCAGAGGGCATGGAATGGGCAGAATAGACTGGAGTCCATAGATACTCTGCTTGTCCTTCCCTCCTTCTCCAAATACCCCTGCTCACCTGAGGCTGATGGGTGAAGGCACTGGACTGGACTGGGGTCAGTCTCATTTTTATGTTATCTTTGTGATGGAATTAAATGAATTATACACAATGAATTTCAAGATCAACATAAAAGAACCTGGTAAATGTCCAGCTCTAGTCAGGAGCCCAGTAAATGTCAGCTCTGAATCACTGACCCAGCTGGTGCCAAGGCTACCACACAGGGTCTATGTCAAGGAGACGGGCTGTGGGGGAGGGGACTTCCTCAGCATTGTGTCTCTGCCTTCAGAATGGATGGGGCACCTCCGGAGACCTCTCCCTTTATTTCATTACTTCTACTTCCTTCTCTAACAGGATTAGATGGCAGTCTATGAAATCCAGGGCATCAAAATTGGCTTGCTGCCTGGAAATGAGAAGAAATGTCATTATGGGTCCTGAATCAGCATCTCACCCCAGCCCCAGAGGCCACCTTGTCAATGAGGAGTTAATCTTTGCCCTGGGTGGTTCCTCTTTCCTTCATTCTCTCTTGCATCCATCCATCCATCCAATACACATTCTGTTGTCCTCTGCAGCCAATCTGGTGTTCAGCTGTTCTGAACAGGACAGAGATATGGTACTTCTTCTTGTCTAAAATAGGCAGTCCAAAATCCCCAAGCCATCTGACTCAGATGCTACACAGAGACAATGGATGTGTTCAGTGAGGAGACTTTGAGTGAATCTTGCCCTCTCTGAACCACAGCTACTGAGAAAGCAGGTGAGGAAGACACCCAGGCCTAGTGCCCAGGGACAGAGCAGGCCCAGAAGTCTTGGTTTTACTGTGCAGTAGGCGCCATAGTCAGCCCCAGGGTCACTTGAGCTTCATTCTTCCCATTCCAAGAGTCTGTATAGAGCTACTTTCTCTTTGGAATTATTTATCCTTGTACCCATTTGACAAGGGGAAAATGAAGACAGGCTGGACTGGATACCTGTCTACCTCTGTGATAATCCCTTACTCTACCAGCATGTGTTAATGAGTTTCTGCACACAAAATTTTATTTTTAAATGGCAGAAAGGAATAATTATTTAAAGGCTCCCAGTGGTAAAGCGAAGGGCTCTTGTCCAAATTCATCAATTCATTGTTCTCCACCAAATTCATATGGTGGATTTTCATATAAAATATCCACTTTTCACTCTGTTAGTTCAAGGTCAGACGTCTACACACTTCGAACCCTGAACACATCTGTCCTGGTTGGCACTGTGCCCATTCTTCTATTTACCTCTAGAAAAACACTCTAGACAGTGGCATTTCATCTGCTGTGTGGCTTAGACAGAACTCCATCAGCTGATAGAGGGTGGAAGTAAGTCACTTTTGAGGTCCCTACAAACTTGATATTGCATAATTCTTTGAACAACGGGCACTTTTTAGGGCTAACTATGGATTTACAACAGAGTTTTAAAGCAACCTCTCCCCAGAGAGAACATAAGACATGTCCCTGAGTCCAAGAACTTAAAGTTCTGTTAGAAAAACAAAAATTGAGACTCTGGCCAAGATGGAGGCATAGGTAGACACACTGTGCCTCCTCGCACAATCAAGAGAAGTACAACAATTTAAAAACAAACAAACAAAAAAAACAATCAGAACTGGCAGAAAATCAAACTGTATGGAAGTCTGACAACCAAAGAGTTAAAAAAGACACATTCATCCAGACCGGTAGGAGGGGCAGGGTTGGGCAGCCTGGGTAGAGAGGACTCACAGCAAGGCAGTGGACTGTGGAGTGGAGTGCATCGTGCAAGGCGGCAGCTGGTGGTTCCCACATTTGCACACAGATAAACCAGGTGAAACCAGGGAGCAGGATGGACCACACAATCCAGGGCTCCAGCAAAGGGAAATAATGCCTCAAACCACTGATTGAAAACACCTGAGGGGGTTGAGGTGGCAGCAGGAGAAACTCCCAGCCTCACAGGAGAGTTTTTGTTGGAGAGACCAACAGGGTCCTAGAATATGTACAAACACACTCACCTAGGAATCAGCACCAGAAGGGCCCTATTTGCTTGTGGGAAGTGGGGGAAGTGACTGAAATACAGCAGAAAGTGGAGCAAGCGCCAGTGTTCCCTCTCAGACCCCTGCCCCACATACAGCATCACAACACAGTGACATGGTTGCCCTGCCCTGGTGAACACCTAAGGCTCCGCCCCTCACTATGTAACAAGCGTGTCAAGACAAAAAAAAAAGTGGCCCAAGTGAAAGAGCAGATCAAAGCTCCAGAAAAAAATACAACTAAGCAACAAAGAGATAGCCAACCTATCAGATGCACAGTTCAAAACACTGGTTATCAGGATGCTCACAGAATTGGTTGAACTTGATCGCAAATTAGATGAAAAAAATGAAGGCTATGCTAAGTGAAATAAAGAAAAATGCACATGGAACCAAAAGTGATGGGAAGGAAACTGGGACTCAAATCAATGGAGTGGACCAGAAGGAAGAAAGAAACATCCAACCAGAAAAGAATGAAGAAACAGGAATTCAAAAAAATGAGGAGAGGCTTAGGAATCTCCAGGACATCTTTAAACGTTCCAACGTCCAAATTATAGGGGTACCAGAAGGAGAAGAGAAAGAGCAACAAGTGGAAAACTTATTTGAACAAATAATAAAGGAGAACTCCCCCAATCTGGCAAAGGAAATAGACTTCCAGGAAGTCCAAGAAGCTCAGAAAGTCCCAAAGAAGTTGGACCCAAGAAGAAACACACCAAGGCACATCATCATTACATTAGCCAAGATTAAAATGAAGGTGAGAATCCTAGAAGCAGCAAGAGATAAGGAGACAGTCACCTACAAAGGAGTTCCCATCAGACTGTCAGCTGATTTCTCAAAAGAGACCTTGCAGACAAGAAGGGGCTGGAAAAAGTATTCCAAGTCATGAAAGGCAAGGACCTACCTCCAAGATTGCTGTATCCAGCAAAGCTTTCATTTAGAATGGAAAGGCAGATAAAGTGCTTCTCAGATAAGGTCAAGTTAAAGGAGTCCATCCTCACCAAGCCGTTATTATACGAAATGTTAAAGGGACTTAGCTAAGAAAAAGAAGATAAAAAACATGTATAGTAAAATGACAGCAAACTCACAATTATTAACAACCACACCAAAAACAAAAAGAAACTAAGCAAACAACTAGAACAGGAACAGAACCACAGAAATGAAGATCACATGGAGGGTTATCAACAGGGGAGTGGGAGGAGGAGAGAGGGGAAAAGGTACAGAGAATAAGTAGCATAGATTGTAGGTAGAAAATAGACAGGGGGAAAGTAAGAATAGTATGGTAAATTTAGAAGCCAAAGAACTTACAAGTATGACCCATGGACATGAACTAAGGAGGGGAATGTGGGTGGGAGAGGGTGTACAGGGTGGACGGAAGTGAATGGGGGAAAATGGGACAACTGTAATAGCATAATCAATAAAATATATTTTTAAAAAAGAGAAAAATAGCAAATAAACCTGGTGTTATAGACCAATGTAAGCAGAGGGAGCCAGTGGCCAGGCTGGAAGAATCCAGAAAAGCTTTGCACAAGTGTGAGTAGAGGCCGCTGGGCTTCCAGGGCTAGTATTTGAATGGGTTCAAATTCTAGACAAGCAGAGATGAGAGTTACAAGTCATGTCCAGGAAGGAGAATAGGAGAAAGAGGACCTTCAAAGAAAGGGGAGAGAAGGGGTGATAAGAGGAAAGAATGACAGAGGAGATAAAATGGAGAATAAGTCCACACAGCAAAGAGCATCACAAGAGTGTAGAGGTTTTAGAAGCTGTAGTTACTGCATTGAGTATGAAAGTCATAAGTGGCATAGTTTATTGTTTCAGAAACACACACACACATACCACCCTGGCTGCTGTGACAGTGGATTGAGCCCTGGCCTGGGAACCAAAGGGTCACCAGTTCAATTTCCAGTCTAGAGCACATGCCTGGGGTGCAGGCCAGGTCCCCAGTAGGGGGCATGTGAGAGGCAACCACACATTGATGTTTCTCTCCCTCTCCTTCTCCTCTCTAAAAATAAATAAATAAAATATTTTTAAAAATGTTTATTGAGCCCCTACAATGAGGCAGACATAGCAGATATACAAGGTCCTTGCTTGCATGTAACTTATATTCTAATGTTGGAAACAGAGGGAGGAGGCAGACAGTAAACAACTAAACATATTTTTTGAAAGTTAATTTTCTGGTAGAGTAAGTACTACAAATCCAGTAAAATGGTATAATGTGAAGAGAGAGTATATTGGAGGAGGGGTTACTTTAGTTGGGATGGTCCTCTATCTCAAAGAGCAGAGCCTCTCTGAGAAAATCACGTTTTCGCTGAGACCTGAGTGAAGAGAAGGGAACAGCTATGTAAAAACCCACGAGGCACTCCATGTAGAGGGAACAGCAGATGCATAGGCCGTGAGGTGGGAAAGAGCTTTACTTGTTAGAGAAATGTCAAGGACAGGGTGGTTAGGGCCGAGTATGCAAGAGGGCAGGAGGTAGACAGGAGCCAGGCATGCAGGGCCTCCTGAACCATGAGCAGGAGAGGCCTGGGGTGTGGAAGGTGCAGTTATGGTAAGGAGCACAGAGAAATTTCTCTGCACCTTCTCTTCCCAGAGGCCAGAAAACTTCTTAACACCAAACAACAGCAAGGTTCTGCCCATCCTGCACCCTCAGATCTTAGATGAGAAGCTGAGTTCTAACCGTGAGTCCAGGTCCAAGGCCACAGTGAGCCCCAGGATGAACTCCAGCACATCCACCTGTCAGGAAGAAGAGGAAGAGCCTCGGAGGCCTCTGATGTCCCATGAAACGGTGAGTGTCTTCCGCTCTGGGCAAGGGGGGTAAAGCAGCAAGGGGTGATCTGAAAGAGGCTTCACTGCCCCTGTGGGCCTGGTTCACTCCTCAGGTGGCAAGTAGACCTCCCCTCGGCCTCATTTTATGAGTTACTGCAAATGTAAACTTGTGGAAGCTGTGGATTCTTTATCTTACAGAGTTTCTTTATCTTTTGAATTGAATGCCCATATGATTTTTTTCAAAACAAACCTTGCAACACTTATATGAGCTGGTTCCATTTACTCAAGTAATCTCAACTCAGAACTTCCTCAGGAGCACATCCACTAGATAATGGGAAGCCCCCCAAGAGATTAGTTTTGGCTTCTAAAAGAGGAAATTGAGTCTTGAAGAAAAGAGGACACTGTCTTTGTGCACAGAGTCTGTGACCTTGGCTGTGAGGGCTGGCATGGCTTTCTGTTGCCAGTTGACCAAATCCTGGGAAAGGACCGGTGAAGGTGGCTGAAATTGTGTCTTAACCTGGGGAGGGGTCAGTCCTGGGTCCTGGCCCCTTGCTGCAGAGAGCTAGAGTGCAGGCCACCAAAAAGATGGTCCAGTCAAAGTCCCTAGCACCACCCCGATGACCAGGGGTGAATTCAAGTGTGGCATCCTTCCATCTTCCACAGTGGCTCTCATGGGGATCCCTGTTCAGAAGATCCTGAGAAAAGGCCTGAGCCAAGGCCTCTGGCCAATACGGAAGCCCCAGGCTTTCTTCTTTCAAGATCTGTCCCTGTCCACTAGCAGCCTCTTCTCTTCCCCTATCACTTCTGTACCTTTCTGGAACATGTCCCATTGGATGAATAGGAAGGGTTGCTATTTACTGGGTGTACCCAGAGTGTTCCCACAGGAAGTGCCCCTGCCCACCCCAATGCAGGATTCTCCCTGGCAGGTGCCAGAGCAGTCCCCCACCACCTCCTACACTCCTTCCTCTCACCTCTGCTCCTCAGGAAAGCCGCTGTCTGTCCTGAGCTTCCAGCTTAGACAGCTTGGAAATAAAGATTCAGACTTTGTCTTTGGAGATTTGGGGTGGTATGAATAAACCTACAGTTAGTCCTGATCTTTTCTAAAGTGTTCAACTGTTATCAGCGAGACAGTGAGAACTTGGTTCCTGCCTTCTTGAAGGAAAGATTTTAGTCAAGAGACAAAGTGCACTAAAGCAAGCAAGCATTTATTGGCTACAGCAAAAGTGCACTCAGATGGGATGATTATTACAACTTGGGACAGTGAAACAAGGAAGGGCTTAGCATAGAAGAAATGACAGGAGAGCCCAGGCTCAGCTGCTTAGCTCACAGAGAAGTTAGAGAAAAGGGGGCTTTGTAGACAGGTTCAGGAGGTTAGCCCAAGACAAGCTACCACTGCCCATTGCTCCCCTGGTTGCAAGTCTCATGGGGTCCCTCATAGTTTAAAAGATGCACTCCTGTGGCAGGAGGAGATGGGGAAAGGAAAGGCATGGGCATGCTTCCAGGAGGGAGAGTGAATGCTGGGTCCTTTGTCCAGAGGGTTTTTATTTTCCTCTTGCAGGTGGGAAATTTGGGGGAGGATTTTATCAGAATATTCACCAGCTTTCCAGGCATGTCCTTTCAGGGTCTTGTTCTCCACTGATTGGTTGGCACCAAGGCAGAGGGGGGCATTAGTCATCACAGCTGGTCCTAAGGCAGCCATGGCATCACCTGTCTTGTTTCACTGCTTTTCTGGGCCTCTGGGGCTGAAATACAACTAAGGCCTACATGTTATCCCTAGGGAGGAAAGGTCAGGGGGTCCAAACGGCATGACCAGTGATATGAAAGGTCAGGGGTTCTAAACCACATGACCAGTGATATGCTGGGGAGGACAGGTTACCCTGGGGGCAAGGTCCATGTTTCCCCAGTTTTGCCTCTTACCAGGCACCTGGGAGTTTTCACCCTGCTCATCTTCTGTACCTGGCCATTGTCCTTATTCTGCTCATGTCTGTCTAATTGCCTATCACAAAACCATAAGAGATGGGATGAGACTGCACCTTTAAAAGTCAAGGTTAGCCATGAGAAGCAATTGTTTTTAAGCAAGAGGTTGAATAACCATCGTGAGTGACAGAGGGGAGGAGGCGAAATAAGTGGCCCAAGAGCACTACAACAGGATTCTGTGAGTCTCTGAGTGCAAACAAGGGGCTCAGGGCTGCCCCACACCCACAGACTGTCAGAGGTGTGAGTGGGTCTAGATGGAGCGCTTACTCAAGCATGCCCTCGCTAAACACCACCCTAACACAACTGTCAATGGGCTGGTCCCTCTAAGCTCCTCTTGCTGGGCACCTGGCGAGGCCGCAAGCTCTGCCTGCTCCCCCTGGTTTGCTGTTGGGTTAGGTGCACTCAGACACCACCATTCAGCATTATTTCGTCAATATGGTGCAAGTCTCCCATCCTGAATGTCCCACTGGGGTCAGGGTCCCACGGGTGTGATCTGAAGCGAAGTGTAGGGCCTGGGCAGAGCTACAAGAAGGCTTCAGTTTCCCTCTGAACAGCTCAGGAAGTCTTTTGAAATAAGTGGGCTTTAAGTGGGTTAAAGAATGAAAGTCATTCTGAACATGACAGCTCTCCAAACATTAACAACTTAAAGGCATCCTCCTTCAGCCCCAGACACCCCACCCCAGCCCACCTGAGGCTGGGCCACGCAATATCCGCACACACACAGCAGGGAAGAGCAGGTGAGTGAGGGGCTCCATGCTGTGTGCAGACAGCCTGGTTCTATTCACACAGAGCTTATACAACCCCCGCCATTTTCCTGGTTCCCCAGTCCTCGGCAGCTGTATCAGCAATCCTCTAACCAGCCAGAAAACCAGAACCCCCACCCCTGCCAGGTGCCCACCTCTGTCCAGCTGTGCAGGGAGTGAGGAAGGGGAATGCTGAGGCGAGAAGAAGCCAAGGCCCTGAGCTCTGGGAGTTCTCCAGCCAGCAGGAGTGAGCCACACCCAGGGAGACGGGGTGGGTCGGGGAGAGGAACGAAGTGACGCAGAGCAGGCACATACAAACATTGGTGAGGGATGGATGGCAAAGGGGCATGGCCAAAACAGGGTATCTTCTTACGTGTCACACCCACCCAGCATTGTTGGGCACACCTGGTGAGACCTCAGTGAAGAGAGCGAAGAGCAAGGAAGTCTTCATGGAGGAGGAAGGCTATGCTTTGGATAAACAGACAGAAGTACTCAGTTGCTATTCAAAAAGTCTGTGCTCAGTGTTGCTCTGAATGCAGAAATTCCAGCAGACGATCTCCCCTCCTCTCTCTGGTCCTCCCCTCGTCTCTCCCCCACCCCCTTTCTATTTCTGTCTCTCCCTGCTTCTGTCTTTCTCTAGTTATCTCCGTTTCTTCCTGATTTTCTGGTTTTCTCTCTTGACTCCCTCTGTTTTCCTCCCTCCTTTCCTCTGCTGCTCAGAGATTTGTGGCAGGCCAGAGGCCCTCATACCAGAGATGAATAATTGACAAGGGTTGTTTAAAGATTCAGTGGAGTTTCTCCAACCTCCCCACACTGGAATAACTCATTTCTTTCTTTGAAAGCCTCTCCCTCCTCCCTCAATCTCTCCCCCTCCTCCCTCTATCTCTCCCCCTCTAGTCCCACATCTACCCCCCTCTGAGCATAAGGCTTTTGTTTCCCTTCCTTCAGAATGATATCTCAATCCCTCAGTTTCTCTGTTTTTAAGATTTATTTATTTTTAGACAGAGGGGAAGGGAGAGAGAAAGAGAGGGAGAGAAACATCAATGTGTGGTTGCCTCTCACTCACCTCCTGCTGGGGACCTGGCCTGCAACTTAGGCACGTGCCCTGACTGGGAATTGAACTGGTGACCCTTTGGTTCCCAGGCCAGCACTCAATCCACTCAGCCACACTAACCAGTGCTGATCCCTCAGTTTCTTTGTGTCCACTTCCCCAACTGCCCCATTCCATTTAACCTACTCTTACGTAAATTGACTTTGGGTCCTTTGGACACCATTTCTGAGAGAAGGGGAAAGAGAGAGAAGAAGAGGGAGAAGGAGGAGAGGGGGAGGGAGAAAAAGGAAGGGAAAGGAGAAGAGAAGGGAGAGAGAAAATGAGGGCACCTCATTCCAGGTGAAGAGAGGAAGGCAGGCCACAGAAGCTATGCTCCTCCCAGGTCACACAGCAGAGGAGACAGGAGCTGGGGCCACAGGAGGGCAGGCCCTCTAGCCCAGGGACCACTTCCTTCCCAGGTGAGCAGAGAGGTGCTGACTCTGCCACAGCTCCCCAGGTAGCCTGGAGCACTTTTACCCCCGAGCCTTGATTTTTCCATCTGTAACACAAGATGTTACAGGATATTACCTGCCCTATCTGCTTCTCAGGGTCAAATGCAACAGGTGTGGGGCCTACAGAAAGGGCTGGCAGTGTAGCAGTGACCCTATGAGCCTGGTCCCATGTGTCTGGCATGGCTATAAGGTGACCAACAGTTTTTGTTTGCCCAGGACTGAGGGGTGCAACAGTGCAAATCAGGATGCAGCTCACCCTACATAGTGTGGGATCTCCCCTGCCCCAGCACTGCTCCATTCAAGATTGCCACACCCTTGGGCCCCTCTGCGCACATAGCCACAGGGTACAAACCTTCTGCTCACCAGCCCAGCTCCACTCTGTCCTCTGCACTCATCAGCTCCTTGGAGTGACCGTGAACTCCCTTCCCCTTTCGGGGGCCCCAGTATCTTCCTCTGTCAGTAGAGGAGGTTGGAGCAGATGATCCCCAGTCCCCTGGGGCTCCTTTGCCATGACCAGGGCCTTTGTTCTGGCCCCAGGCCCCCACCCAGAATGAGGTCTGCAGACTGGTGAGGCTGAGGCTTAGACTCAGTCTTGGTTCCCTTGGTACCACCCAGGGCAGGTGATGAGTCTGAGCAGGAGCCACCTGCAGCACCAGCAGCACCAGCAGCAGTCACCTGAGTATGGACACTACCCCCATCGCCAGCCAGTAGTAGCAAGAACATCAGTGCAGAGTGACAGCATCACAAGGCCCTAGAGCCTGGGCCTGGCTCCCACAAGCCATAGTGACACACAGCCCAACCTGGAAGGCAGCTCACCTGGATCCTGAGAGTTCAAGGGTTTTGGAGGGGTAGAGAAGACACAACAGAAACAGGGCAAGGCAGAGACAAAGAAAACACAGTCACCTACCTAGTGCCCACCTCAACAACCTCCAATCAGATGCCCCTGACTCAGCACCCCTCCAGACCACTCACACCAGCCACCAGCTGTGCTCCTGAAACATACGCTTACCTATCCCACCTGCTTCAACACACCAGGCTCTGTAGCCCTGACTCCACTGCCCAGGCTTGTGGTCCCACTTTGCCAGGTCAGTCTTCTGTCTCAGTCACCTCTACAAGCTCCCCTAATCTGTCCACCTGGCTGCAAGGCCCACCTAAGGACAGGTGTTCATCAGACACGACACATCACACCCTGCCCCTCCTGGGCCCCACTCCTGCAGGGAGGGGGGTTCTCAGCCCTCCTCCACTTCTCTGCTGCACTCTGGCAGCCCCCGAATTGTAAGCCCTGGGGGCAGGGGGAGACTCTAAAATAAGTCTTGTGAGGTTGCAACAGTCACAACTCCTGGTCTCTGCTGAGAACCCTCAAGATGGGGAGCTCTGCTCCTCTTCCTCTCCCCACTTCATTCTTTTCTTTCTCCTACAAGCTCCTCCAGAGAGAGAGAAAAAATGCTTACCAAGCATTTGAGAAAGGAAGGGAGGGAGGGAGAAAGAAATAGGATTCACCCTAGTGTGTCCCTGTTTTCTCCCCCTGCAGGCCCCTCCTGCCACCCCTCTCATCCATGTGGCCCTAGCAAGTTTGAGCCCATGTTTAACATTCAAGAGGCGTGTACCCTTAGATAGATCACTCCCTCTCTCTGGGCCTGTCTCCTCACTATAAACTGGTGGGAATACCTCCCCTCTTGAGGCTGCGAGGATTAACAAGAAGTGGATGCAGCAGCTTGGAAACTATGAAAGGCTGTCCCCTTTCCAGGAGGCTTATTAATAGTCACTATGTTCATGGGGCCCTTCCAGACAGAATAGTAGGGAAGAAGCACAAATCACCAGGCCTCCCCTCTGACCCCCTCTCTACAGAGCTGTTCTCTTCCCCAGCCATCCCCAGAATCTCCCTGGTGAGCTGTTCTCCTCCTCCATCCATCACCTGGGACTAAAGAGATTAATAAACGAGACTCATAACTCAGCTGCTGGGGTGTAGCAGATATTTACGGCTGCTTTTCAATTTGCAGAGATTAAGTGTTTGTCGATTTATTGTCTCTTGATGTGTGTGTGCGCCAGTGGTTGGGCAAGGCCCCCTGTAGGCCAACCCCTCCCCCACTCCATACTCTGCCTGGTGGGCTCACCACCCCCACACTTCTCCACCCCCACCCAGTCCCAGGAGTCTGGTGGGGAGCCATTGGCCACTGCAGTGGGCTTATCTTCCTGACCAACTTGACCAGAGAGGCAAGTGGCCCAGGAAAGGGCCCCAAGGCCCATGGAGCGAGGTATTAGCGAGGATGGGAGGGGATCCATCCTTAGCTGATTTAGGGGGCCCTTTCTGAGCCTCAGCCAACCTCACCTCTCCCCATAGAGCAAAGGGTCCATGGGGCCAACCCAGCAACTTCTCTGGGGACACAAGACCCCAGAATTCCCTGCCCAAAAAGGCCTGAGCCTGCTTCTGAGGGCTGTAGACTTCCTCCCAAAGTCCATTCTCCCAAGGGTCCAACAGTTTCAGGGGGTTGCACCCCTAGGCCCTGGGGGATGGCTGTTGAGAGGCTCCCTTTATGTTCTTGTCCTGGACCCCACAGCCATTAGGGGTGGACTGGGGAGGGGGAGGCAAGCTTCCCTGGAGAGAGCCCCAGCCAAGTCAGCAGAGGCTGAGGGAAATGAGGCTGTCCTGGGGAGGCTAGTGAGCAAGGAGCGCCTCCCCCAAGGGCAGGGAAGGCAAAAGAGCTCTGCCCATGTATGAGCAGTGCTGGGAGAGCCAAGAAGGGGGCACCAGCAACAAAAACAGATCCTGGGCTGCCTGCCTATTTCTTATTGACTTCACAGTCTGCCCCTGCACTCACTCATTCATTTGACCAGCGTTTTAAGCATCTGCTCTGTGCCATGCTCTATGATAGCCCTCATAGACTCCTCCACTCATCTGTGTGGCTGTAGCAGGTTTGAGTCCCATCTCCACCACTCAAGAGCTGTGTGACCTTGGATAAATCACTCCACCTCTCTGGGCCTATCTCATCTGTTAAGTGGAGGGAATACTCTCTCTACCTGAATCTTGAGGCTTTTGAGAGGATTAAAGAGTGTAGATGGTAGTGTCTTGAAAACTGTGAAGGACTGTCCACTTTGCAGGAAGCTTATTAATAGTCTTTGTGTTCATGGGGCCCTCCCAGACTGAGGAAGACAGGGGAAGCAGCAAAGCTCACCCAGGCCTTCCCTTCTGACCCCTCTCCAGAAGGTCTTCTCCAAGCTAAGTGGCCTCCTGCAAAGGTCCCTATCCTCAGGAAGCCAAGTTCAGCAGGAAAGACACACTGGGAAGCAGTGGAGAAGGGTGCATCTGGGACTGGGGTGCAGTTTGCTCGGGGGATTACAGAAGCACAAAAGGAAGTGTACCTAATTCTAACCCCTACCCCACCCTGCACACTTTATGCAGAAGGCCAGGGACTGGTCCCTAGATGTCACTGTCATCAATGGCCATTGATATAAAAACCATGATAGATCTTTGATTTGCTGGTAGAAGCCCAGGGAAGGTGGATGAACTTGTTTCCACAAGAGGAATCTGAGGAAAGGTGTGTGTCTGCGTATCCTTCTCCCACCCAGAGGCACTGTGGGGCTCTTGGGCTAACCAGTCCCTCTCTGGCCCTCAGTTTCTTCATTTGTGAAGTGGAGAGAATGCCTCTCTCCAGTGAGGGATGAGGACGTCTCAGCACTGTGGAGCAGAGAACTGAGGAGGGAAGTGTGCAAGTGGATTGACCACACCAGGGCCTAGCTCCAGCACCAAAAAGATCAGAGGAGATACAAATGAGAGGGTCACTGGCGCACAGGTTCCCCCAGGAGGAAAGAAAACACCTGAGAGAGTACGGTGTGGGAGGGCCCCAGAAGACCTGGGGTCCATTTCTAACTCTGCCGCTGACTTGAGGACTCACTCTGGTTGCCTCCCCCATTCCTGGGCCTCAGTCTCCCCCTCTGTGTAGTGAGGGGCCTGGTCTTGATGATTTCTTCTTTTATCCTGGCGATCAAAGCAGGCAGAAATGGTACGGCCTCCTGCTCTGCTCCTGAGCAAGATGTCTGCTGCTGCCCCATATCACTGTCCATCTCAGTTCCTTGATTAAATGGTGGGTGGGTGGGCAGAAGTGCAGCTCTCTCAGTAAATAAAGCCAAGATGATGAGACCATAAATTGCTGAGGGTTGGAATCATCTATTGGTGAGGGCAGGAGGGAGTGCAGAACCAGAGGTGGCTGGGGAGATCTGATAACCTGGGAAATAAGGCTTACCCCTTTTGCAAACTCCAGCTTAGCCCTCCTTTTAATAACACTAATTATATCCATCAATATTCTTTTTGATGATAATGATATTGTTTTATTCTTCTTTTCTATTTTTATTTTTTAAATATATTTTATTGATTATGCTATTATAGTTGTCCCAGTTTTTCCCCTTTGCCCTCCTTCAATTCAGTATCCCCATTCCCTCCAGCAATCCACCCCTTAGTTCAGGTCTGTGGGTCACGCATATAAGTTCTTTGGCTTCTCCATTTTCTGTAGTATTCCTGACCTCCCCTTGTCTATTTTGTACTTACCATTTATGCTTCTTATTCCCTGTACCTTTTTTCTCATTTCCCTCCTCCTCCTCCCCGCTCATAACCCTCCTTGTGATCTCCATTTCTGTGAAACTGTTCCTGTTCTAGTTGTTCACTTTGTTTTTTGGATTCAGTTGTTGATAATTGTGAATTTGTTACCATTTTAATGTTCATAGTTTTTATCTTCATTTTCTTTTATTTTTTTAATATTTTATTTATTTTTAGAGAGGGAAGGGAGGGAGAAAGAGAGATACATCAATGTGTGGTTGCTGGGGGCTGTGGCTTGCAACCCAGGCATGTGCCCTGACTGGGAATCGAACCTGCAATGCTTTGGTTCACAGCCCGTGCTCAATCCACTGAGCTACGCCAGCCAGGGCTTGATCTTCTTTTTCTTAAATAAATCCCTTTAACATTTCATGAAACAATAGCTTGGTGATGAGGAACTCTTTTAGCTTTACTTTGTCTGGGAAGCACTTTATCTGCCCTTCCATTCTAAATGAAAGCTTTACTGGATAGAGCAATCAAGGTTGTATGTCCTCACTTTTCATCACTTTGAATACTTCTTTCCAGCCCCTTCTTGCCTGCAAGAATTCTTTTGTGAAATTAGCTGATAGTCTCATGGTAACTCCTTTGTTGGTAACTCTCTCCTTTTCTCTTGCTGCTTTTAAGATGCTCTCTTTATCTTTAACCTTTGGCATTTTAATTATGATGTGCCTTGGTGTGATCCTATTTGGGGCCAACTTCTGTGGGACTCTCTGTGCTTGCTGGACTTATATGTCTATTTCCTTCACCAAATTGGGAAAGTTTTCTTTCATTATTTTTTCAAATAAGCTTTCATTTTCTTGCTCTTCCTCTTTTCCTTCTGGCCACCCTATGATTTGGATGTTGGTATGTTTAGAGATGTCCCAGAACTCCTTAGACTATCCTTGGCTTTTTAAAAAATTATTTATTTTTTTTAATATTTTATTTATTTATTTTTTAGAGAGGGAAGGGAGGGAGGGGGGGAGAGAGACAGACAGACAGACAGACAGACAGACACATCAATGTGCGGTTGCTGGGGGTTATGGCCTGCAACCCAGGAATGTACCCTGGCTGGGAATTGAACCTGGGACACTTTGGTTCCCAGCCCGCGCTCAATCCACTGAGCTACGCCAGCCAGGGTATTTATTTATTTTTAAAGAGAAGAGAAAGGGAGGGAGAGAAACATCAAAATGTGGTTGCCTCTCACACCCCCCCCCCCCGCCACTGGGGACCTAGCCCACAACCCAGGCATGTGTCCTGACTGGGAAATGAACCAGCGACCCCTTGCTCTGTAGTCTGGTGCTCAATCCACTGAGCCACACCAGCCAGGGCTCCTTGCTTTTTTTCTCTTTCATTCTTTTTTCTTCTTGCTGTTCTAGTTGAATGCTCTCTTTCTTCCTTATGTTCCAAATCATTGATCTGAATCTTGGCTTCATCCCCTCCACTGTTCATTCTCTGTAAATTTCTCTTTATTTCACTTAATGTAACCTTCATTTCTGCCTGGGTCTTTTTAATGCTGTTGCCATACTCAATGAGTTCTTTGAGCATCCTAATCACCAGTGTTTTGAACTCTGCATTAGATAGGTTGGTTGTCCCCATTTCGTTTAGTTATTTTTCTGGAGTTTTGTTCTGTTCTTTCATTTAGGCCATATTTCTTTGTCTCCTCAATTTGGCAGCCTCCCTGTGTTTGTTTCTGTGTACTAGGTAGAGCTACTTTGACTCCCTGTCTCAGTAGCATGGTCTATTGTAGAAAAGTGCACCCGTAAGTTATATGGGGCAGAGAGTTATACAATCACCAGAGTGGGGCAACCTGTTTGACTGCTTTGTGGCCCCGTGTGAGGGGAGGGCTCAGAGAGGGGATGATGCCACTACCTGGCTTCTGGAAGTTTCCCTGGGAGGAAGCTGTTTTCTGGCACTCACCCTGTTTCCAGTCACTTCACTTTCTCCCCATATGACAGTGGTACCTTTCCATCTGTAGCCCTGGTGCTGAATCTCGGAAGGGGTGAGTCTGAATAAGTCTTAAGTCCATGCAGCCCCTTTAAGAGGAGTCTTCTGAAAATCCAGAAGTTTCTGCCACCACTCCAACTTCCATTAGTTTTTACAGCCAGAAGCTATGGGAATTTAGCTTCCTGGTGCTGGAACCTGGGCTGTGTGGTCTGGCCTGAGACTGGGATCCCTCACTCCCAAGGGATCCCTCCTGATTTGTATCTACCAAACATAAATATTGGGCTGCCTATTCCACCACCTTCTCTGCACGCCACACTGTGTCTCTGCATCTCTCCTCCCATCTCTGCATCTCTGCCCTGCTTACCCATCTGGATGAATGCAGCTTCTTTAAGTCCCTGGTTGTCAGACTTCCATACATCTTTGTTTTCTGATGGTTCTGGGTGATATTTGTTTTGTGGTCTAGTTGTAATTTTTTCTGTAGTTGTGCAAAAAGGGGAAGCATGTTCACTTATGCCTCCATCTTGACCAGAAGACTCTTATTATCCAACAATCTTTACTGAGCTCTTACTCTGCTCCCAGAACTTTAATCATAATCTCATTTTATTCCTGCACCAGTCTGATGAAGAATTCACACTTATCATCCCCATTTTATAAGTAGAGAAACTGCTAGTAGTTCAGTAGCCCTCTCAGGCCATGGGCATCATGGAAGGAGAGCCTTGGTCCAACACAGGTCTGGGCTTCCCAGCCCAGTGCCCATTCCTTCAGCTGCCACAGTTTCAGCTGGCCACACCTCCTGACTCAGAAGGAAAGAGCCTGGTGAGCTTGCTCACCCTCTTCCTTGCTCATCTGGGTGGGTGGGCTGCCTTAGTTTCCCAGTAAACACCAAACCAGAGTTCTGTACTGTGGCCCCCTCCTCAGGCATGCCCCAAACCTTTGAGGGGCCTACATACTGTATGTCTAAATTTCAAAAAATGAAAAGTTTAAAATCAGGCTGTAGCTAACAAACTATTAAATATGGTCTATTTTTCCTCCTTGACAAATACACCTTGGCAACATCTCCAGAGAATTCTCAGATTCCGTATTGAACCCTGGTGACATGGAGTGAGCAGCTCCCAGTCCCCTCCCCCACGTCCCCATCTGTGCCCTTCTCATCTGGCTGTTTCAGTCCCACACCCTAATGACCCAATGACCATGTGAGACCTTTCACATAAGGTGCATAAGGGTACATTGTCACCCTCAGGAGGGCAGGCCAGGAAGTAGAAGAAAATTTCAGGGTGCCAGGTAGCCACGCTGACGTCCAAAAGGGTGCTCAAGCTCTGGCTTGACACACCCTCCTGGCCCACCAATTCCTCACCCATGGAGAGAGTTGCAGCCCTGGGAGGGCCAGAACAGGATCCTCCAACACACAGGGTGGGCAGGGTCTCTGCTTGTCCAAGACTAAGGGGGGACTGTCCCTCCCCCAGCCTAGTGACTCCATTAGGGTGGACTCCTGAGCTCAGATTAAATGCTTTTCAGTACAATCCAATTTCCTCCTGACATGGACTAGAAAAGCCCTCTCTGTGTGCCTGTGTGCATGCACATGCACACACACTACATTCCTTGTTAAACATACAATCAGGTCCAAAGATAATAGAGAAAGGCCAGTTCACTCCCAGTTTAATCAGATAAAATGCCCATTCATTGGTTCCTGCCAGGAGCTGATGTCCCCTCCTCAGTGACACCAGGACAGAGGATGGGGGTGGGAGTGGGAGGTGGCTGCAGGAGAGGGGCTGGAGATAAGTGGGAACCATGGGGGCCTGAGCAGCTAGAAGCAGATTGAATAGGTGGGCTGTGCTTTTAAATCTGCAAGGAGGGGGGCAGTGTTGCCCATGGGGGACTAATTATCCTTCAGCCTTTAGCCAGCTCTTACTCAAACAGACAAAAGGAGGCTTTGCAGCCCTGATGGCTGCTAAGCTTCTACAAAGAATTGTTTTTACTCTCAGATATGCAAATGTCACTCAGCAAGGTGGACTCTGGGGAGGGCTGAGCCACCCTGAGGGGTGGCTCAGGGATTTGGAAGGGCCAGGAGAGGCAAGGGCTAGGGGGCTATACCCCCTCCAAGGACTAGTGTGAGAAACTGGAGGCATCTTACCCCCTCCTCTGGCTGGATGGGGAGCCCACTCAAGCCCTGTTTCACCAACTGGGAGAGTCTCGTGGAGGCCAAGGTGAGGGCCCTCCCTCCCACCTTCACCTTTATGTGGGTGGGAGGCTCCTGTGGATGGCCAGAGGGGCTCCCTCAGGAGGCTGCCTCAGGGCCCAGGAGCTGATAGTCCAGATGGGGCCCTCCTGCCCACTTGATTCCCTCCAGCCCAGGACACAGCCACCAGGTGACCTACCCAAAGCACAAAGTAGGCTGCCACTGCTCTCAACACTTTCATGACCCCTTCACCTGTTCTGTGAGCCCCTCAGCCTGAGGCCCTCTGACTTCTGAAGTCTGTGCCCAACCCAGAATATTCTACTCACACCCACCCCTAACGGTACTTCCAGCTCCAGGCCTTTGCTTCTCTACTCTGTCTGCCTTACACCCCCTGTCCACCCACCCCAGGTGCCCAGCACTCAGTAGGTGCTCAGTAAATGGGTCCAATGTATACATAAAATGTCCGCTTCTTAAGCGGCCACATGGCCAGAAGCGATGACACCTTCATCAGAGAGGGGCCGTTTGCTTCCTATTCAGCTCGCAGCCAGTGTCTACAGAAATGATAACCCATACCCCAAGGTGGGAGGCCTCCGAGAGCTATGAAGGGACTCTGATGCCTGATCATTCACAGCAGGGGTGAGGAGGACAGTGTAGAAGAGTTGGGGGTGGAGAAGAGGGTCAGAGACCAAATTCCATCCCTCTCAGCCTCTCTAAAGCCCTCACATCAGACAAGCAGCAGCCACTGCCTTGGGGAGTCCATTCCTCCACTACACATGGATCTCAGAAGTCCCAGGGCTGAAGATGGGCCTGGTGAAAGGGTCTGCGTCATCAGGATTTGCATTCTGAGACTGACTGGAGGTGGGCAGGAGCCCAGACATCCCGAGAGACTGGGAGGAGAGGGTGCCTCCCAGCAACAGAGCACCCCCACGAAGCCCCCTCCCTTCATTGCTGCTGGCATTTGTGAGGGTCTGGGCCAAGGAGGACTGATGAGCAAAGGCTAGTCATTCAGGGAAAATGGCCAAAAAGGGCCAGCTAACAAGCTGGGTGAGAAGGGGCTCTGAAGGGACCAACTGTCTTGTGGCTCAGGTGGCCAAAGGTAAGTGGGGAGCATGGATTTCCAGAAGCGTTGCCCAGGAGTCCAGAAGAGGAGACAGACACTCTTTGCAGTTCTGGGGTGAGCCTGGAGCCCTGCAGAATGGAGTGGGGTCTCCAGTAATGCAGAGCTGGGGAGAGTGTGCCAGCCTGTGCTGAAGGCAGGAAGGGTCTAGCAACTGAGGATGGGGGTGCAAAAGACATAATGGTCCCTAAAAAAGAATCTAGCCCTGGCTGGTGTGGCTCAGTAGATTGAGCACCGCCTGCAAACCAAAGGGTCTCCTTTCAATTCCCAGTCAGGGCACATGCCTGGGTTGCAGGCCAGGTTCCTTAGTAGGGGGTATGCAAGAGGCAATCACACTTTGATGTTTCTCTTCCTTTCTTTCTCCTCCTCTTCCCCTCTTTCTAAAAATAAATATCTTTAGGCAGGGGGGAAGAATCTAGATGGGGCTGGAGAGGCAGAAACAGGCAGGCAAGTGCTGAGGAATGAGCACCTACACACACGTGTCCTGTGCCCAAGTTCCCTAAGGCACTGCCCAACCGCATCAGCCTCTCCTCAGCAAGCCCTGGGGGTCTGCTTCTGGCCGCCCACGGGGCTTGGGCATTTGGCACAGCGGACCCCTCCCTCTCCACCAGCCCTCCCAGTGCTGCCTTTTTCCAGGAGCTAAGATGAGCCTGACACAGAGGGAAGGGAGGCCCCACCTGAAGCTCCCCTGCCCGCAGTCCCACCCCATCCACTGTGCCTTCCTGAATCCCCCAAAAGTCCAAGACATCTGGCTGAGCACCTTCCACCACACCAGAGACTTAGCAGGTGGCTCCAGGACCTCTCCCCACACACAGAGTCCTGCTCCCAGGGTCTTTTCTCCATGCCTGGGGAGGGGACAATAAATGAAAAGCGGTGTCCCACACCTTCAGAGAAATAATGAAATGGGGGAGAGTAAAGGAGAGCCTAGAATTCAGACCTGGAGAGCACACCAAAGAGATGATGCTTTAATGGTAGAATCATAGTTCCCTCCAGCCAAGATGACCAGGAACACACCCATAACTGAAACAAGTTGGGTTTATTAACTCACTACAGCCAGGAGGCCACCCACCACAGGGGGACGGTGCAGAGTGCATCAGGAACAGTGTCAGAAAGGACAGAAAAGAATAGGCTGAGTTAGGTGATGTGAGGAGAGTTCAAGGACGCAGGGCTTTGCTCTGGTCAGATGCTCTTGGGAGGCACGATAACTCTGAGTGGGAATTGTGAATCTTACCCTAAAGGCAGGAGGAACGAAAAGAGGCTGAGACTGCCCTTGGTAAAGCAGCAGCAGACACTCAGATTATACAGGGCAGGATGCTGTCGGTCATTTTGGTGGTTTGGACAAAATCCACATTTCATGTGGTCTTGTTTTTGTCTTGCTCCATGCTGGTCAGAAAGTGGTCTCGTAGGGTGCTGTGAAATTATGTTTCACAGGAGAAAACCAAGGCCTAGCAGTGCATGCAGGCCAGCTCCCAGACATCAGAGGCTGCTGTTTTCCTTCTCAACAGCTTCAGGCGTAGTGACAGAGGAGAGAAGGGCCCATGTCCCACACGGTCCAGCGTCCGGTGCTGTGCTCAACCCTAGACAGTCTTTGCCCACTAAACCTTTACCACAGGCCCCTCCCCACTGTGCAGATGATGAAACTGAGGCTCAGAGAGGCAAAGTGCTCATGGGAGTCATAAATAACTGGCAAAACTGGGACATAAACCCCGAGCGCCCTACCTTCTAATTTTCTTCCATCCCCCGACCTTGGTTGGCCTGGAGGCTGAGCCTCTATCCACTCTACTTATTGGTAACAGGACCTTAAACGTGTCCCCCAGGGCATCCCAGCAGGGTATCCCTTGCCGCAGGGGCTCTGCTCAGTTGCCATAGGCCAGCCACAGTGTCACCAGCCACTCTGGCTCAGGCTGGTCTCCTGCGCCTAAAGGTGTGAGGGGTAATGAGGCCCCATAATTAAGGTTTCTGGAGACATGGCCAGGAAATTTATAGACAGGCTGGGTCAATAATTGTACTGCCTGCTGCAGATCCAGCAAGACATTGATCAGTGCTCGTTACAGCTCTTCACGCCCTCTGTTCTGCGCCGCCACCACCCCCCACACGCCTGTCAGCCCGCCTGTTCACAGCGCCTGTGTGCACAGGTTTCGCTCAACTAATTTGCACTTGTTGGGACCATCTGTCCTTTACATGTGTCCTTATAGAGTGTGTGTGGGCCCTGCCTCCTCCTCAGATGTGCTCCAGAGAAGGGACCTGGCACCTGCCTCAGATGGGGAATCCCACCCCAGACTAGGGCTCCTCGAGGTGGGGAACTGCCCCCTGCCTCAGTCTAGGACTCCTGAGGGTGGGGCTAAGTCTTATTCTTCCTTCATCTCCCTCCTTATCCCTGGCCTCTCACTCTTGGAAGCCATACAGGCCCCCTCAGAGCCTGACCCCACATCAAGCTGTCCCCTGGAAGGCCGGCTGCCCCCGGGGTCCAAGAGGCAGGTCTCCACTTCTGGTACCGGCTCTGGGTCCTGCTCCAAGAACAGTGACGTCATTGAATCACTGGGTCAGAGCCAGGGAGAAGCCACTGTGAAGCCTGTTTCTCTCACACAGCAAGGGTGGCATGGCAGTCAGGACTCAGGCAGCCCTCTGGGGCAGCATGGGCATGGCCTGGCAGCTCAGGGACACCAAGGCAGGTAGACTATCCAAGAACTGAGAAAGGGCAGCACCGTAAGTTCACCTGTCCGTGGCTATCTCCCCATCCATGCTTGCTGGTGGCTGACAGCCCTCCCCTACGCCTCTGAAGCTGCTCTTTCCCCCAGATGATCTTGGCCCCTCCCAGACCTGACATACTGGGCTGCCAGCCCGGGCTGCCAGCCCCCAGCACAGACGCCCAGACAGCATGGCTGTCCTGGCCCTGGAGGATATGAATCTGAGCCAGCTGTGGCACGAAGGCGCTGCAGGGGGCTGGGCAGCCTCCTCCCCTGCCTGGGTTCTGGTGGCCCGCACAGCACACTGGGCATGTTTCTAAGGTGCCCGGGCCCTGTCCTAGAAGAGTCTTCATAGTCATGCTTCGTACCAGCGTCTAGCTCAGCCCACCTCCCCTGACTATCACAGGGTCCTCAAGGGGCATCAGCCTGGCATTCAAGGCCCTGGGATCGGGCCCTGCGGCCATGCCAGTCTCATCTCCCACCACCCTTCCTCACTATGCCAGGTTACTTCTCACCTCACACCTTTGCTCCTACTGTTCCCTCTGCTGGGAACATGCCCCTTCATCACTCCTTTATCACCTGACAAACTCTTACTCACCCTTCAAAACCCATTCTGGCTCTGAGACGCCCTCCCCTATGTCCCTGCCTATTCCCTGGGGTGGCGAGGGGCCTCGCTGACGGCTATAATGTGCCTGCTGCCACGTCCACTAGAATGCAAGCTCCTAGAGGACAAAGACTAGGGCTCGTTCACATCTGTACTCCCACTTTCCAGTACAGGGCCTGAGCATGGAGCTGCTGGAGAGTAAAGTGGAAGGACCTAGTGTCCTTAGGCTGTGTCGGGGGACAGGCAGCATCGCCATCCTGCCGCCCTGGCCGCCCACTGACAGAGTCCTGGAGGTCTTAGGGGCAGGCATTAGGGCCAAAGACAGTGCACAACCCAGGAGACACCCAGCTCCCTTCCCACCCTCCTTCAGCCACACCTGCCCCAGAGCCCACCCCAAGGCTCCAATAGGAGCCTTGCGGCTGCAACCACAGTGAGTCCTCTGCAGCAGATAGTCCTGCATGTGTCCTGCATGGGTGCCCAGGGCTGGACTCTGACTCTGGGGGGCGGGTGGAGGGCAGGGAGGGAGGGTATGATCATGACCTCCATTATGTGTCAGGGCCACTGGTGGCATTTCTGCCTGCACAGGGTTTAAAAATGTAGGTCTGTGCTCCCTGGGCACAGGCCGGGCCATGAGGTGCTCCCTGTGACACTTCATGGACAGGGACACAGAACCCTGGATCCCCACAAACCCTCACGCACTCTGGAGCAGAGGCCCACAGCTAGACAGGGCCCAAGAGATCTGGCAGCACGCCGGAGTCAGCAGCATGAAACACCTCAGCCCTAGTCTCCCCTTCTCCTCCCCTGTGTGTCTGCGGCGGCCTATGCAGGGAGGGTCAGCCTCAGCAGGCAGGAGCCAGGCCTGGAGCCCGTGAGGGTGCAGAAGCAGAGCCAGTGGGCGTTCACAGCCAGTGTCCCCACCCTGAGCTCCCCTGAGCTGGGAGCACGGGAGGTCCTAGCCGTAGTAAGTGAGGAAGCAGGAGCTTGAGTTCTGCCCTGTGGACGCGAAGGCCAGTTGAGGACAGGAGAACCACCCCAGGGTCTGGGAAGGTGGGTAAGGGTATGGACTCTAGAAGCAGTTCCCCACTGGGACAAGTTCCCTGATGTCTTCCTGCCTCACTTTCCCCCTCTGTAGAATGGGCATCTGCCTTGTCCAGTTACTTGGGGGGGGGCAGGGGGGGCGGTGAAGTTAAATTGATCATATAAAGTGTTTAGAAGATTTCCTGCCATGGTGAGCGCTTGTTACTACCTGCCTGGTTCAGGCTCTGGAAATTCAGGAAAGGAAGTCACCCCCCCTTCCAGCAAGGAGGGTGGGAGAAGCTTTTGTCTGGAGGTGAGCTCTGAAGGATGATCACAGAGACAGGGCGAGGGTGCCTCTGTCCTGTTGCGGGAGGAACTGCAAAGGCAGAGACCGCAGAGAACAGACCTGTTGGCCCCGAATGTTCTGAGGCGGCAGGAAGTGGACGGACGCTTGTGGAAAAGGGGTTGTGCTGTGAGGCTGGGAGGTGGCGGGGCCAGGTCACCGGGGACCCTGCCTGCCAGCTGGGTGAATAAAGCCCCCCAATGGCACTAGGTATCTCTGTGCTCGCCTCCTCTTCCTTCTCACCCCAGCCTAATGCCCACCTGCTTCCTAGGACCCCACGGAAGAAGCACGTGCACCGGCCCCACAGAGAACCCTGACATTCTTGTAGCGACTGTCTGCTGCATCTTACCACACTTTAAGAGGGGAGGGGGTCTGCTTAGCACCCATTTTATAGATGGAGCCCCTGAGACCCAGCAGGGCCCACTGGGGCTTCAGGGGGCAGACTCCACTCTTCGGATAGTCCTCCCCTCCCCCTTAGAATCCCACACTGGATCTGTATCCAGGGAGGACCCTGAAGGGCTTCACTTGGTGCCGCCCACCTCCTATCAGAGCAGGGCCAGAACACAGGCACGTCTGGGCCTGACTGCTCGCAGCCTCCACGTGGTGCATTATTGATGGGGCTTCTAATTGTGCATTTCCCAAAGTCTACAGGCCTTTGATGAAAAATTCATGGCACGCCCGAGGACGGGAGCACACTCAATCGATTGGCAGCCCAGCAGGCACGAGAACACTGGGCCTCTCTCCATGAGGGGTGGCTGAGGGCTGGGCTGGGAGGGGGTACCAGTCCGGTTCTGCCTTTATCCCAGGCTTCTGGCCCAGGATCTTAGGGCTGGAGGGGCACACACAGGAAACAGCAGAGCCTATTTTCCCTGGGGGGTGGGGGTGGGGTGCAGGCTGAGAAGCAGGACGGGGAAGGTCTAGGCCACGTCTGGGGTGCCGTCTGGGTGGCTGGTGCTGTCCAGAGAGGATGGCCATCTCTGTCACAAACCTAATGTTCATTTCTCTAGAAGAATATTAGATCCTTCAGGGCCCCTATGAGTCACAGAGGAGGGAGTAACATTTTCAGGCCCACTCCTGTGCCAGGAACTCTGCTTGGAGCTTTACACCCACAACCTCATTAACCCCCCAGCAGCTCTAGGAAATGGGCTTGGTCATGCCCTCCACGTCACAGAGCAGGGGTCTGAGGTTCAGAGGGCCAGCGGATGCCCCGTCCGAGGTCACACAGACAGGTAGCAGGACGGCAGGGACTTGAGCCCAACGCTGAGCGAACGCAAGGTGCACTGCCTCCCCACTGCTCCCGGCCGACTCAGACTGAGCCACTGAGCAGAATGGGGCTTGTCCTGACCAGCTCCTTGCGTCTTCTCTATTATACAAAGGAAGAAATCCCAGTAAGAAAAAGAGAACTCTCCAGGGTCTCGGAATGAACTAAGTGAAAAATTAGGGCTGCAAATGAGAAGGGCGAGGTCCCCCTGCAGCACTGACAGGGGCCAGCATCGCCCCACCCCCATGCAGAGTCCGGAGCTAGCACCCAGTAGCCAGGGGTAGGAGATGCCTGAGGGGTGGAGCTTTTGAAACACGTGAGGCTATCTGTCCTGGACTGCACAGTCAGGGATGCTTACTGTGCCGTTAGAGACCTCCAAACCTGTCCACCATTCGTTAGGCAGGTGAACAACTGTTTATGGAGCCCCGGCTCTGTGTAGGCACTTAGCTCAGTGCCAACAGGCATGCCTGTCAGGAAAGGCTTTGGGGCCAAGCTCACCTGGGACAGACAGGCTGGCTGCAGCGTGGCTGGGGAAAAGGTGGAAAGAACCCCTCCACACCCTAGGAGGGGTCTCTGCAACCCGGGCCCAGGACAGTTAAAGCAGATGGTCCCGCCTTAGTGACCAGAGCCGTTTCTAGGTGGTGGGCTGCCTTGTTTGGGTTTGTTTTCCCTTTGCTTCCCAGTGAGTTTCTTTTAAAAAACATCCACCCATGTCTCTGCTGAACTAAAGGGATAGGAATGTGTCCAGACGATCGGGAAAGGAGAGATGGGAAGGCCCAGGCGGCCCCTGGAGCCCCAGCCCCGCCGTCCAGTGCGGGAGGAGCCAGGCTGCCGAGGGGGCGAGGGGGCGATGGAGGAAAGGAGAGAGACATAAATAAGGGGTGACTGAGGGGGAGAGCCACAGGGGGAGGGGAGCTGAGGGCAAGGGGCAATCAAGGGGCAGAGAAAGTGGAGGTGGAGGGGCACTGAGTGGAGGGGGGAGACTGAGGTGTAGCTAGAGGGCAGGGCAGGGGAGGACGGGTGCTGACTGGGGCGGAGGAGGGGGCTGAAGACAACAGCCCCTTTCTTAGGCTTCTGCTCCCACAGCTCTCCCAGGCCCTGTGCTTCCTCGTAATTCCCGGCCAAGAAATGAGCCTAGCCTGACTTCAGTCACCCTACCCAGATGCCCCCAACCCTGGAACAAAGGGGCAGTGGCCCCATGGGCCTGCTTCCAGCTTAGGGCTGGGCTCTGTCACCAGGCAGGTACTTGTTGTAGCAACGGTCCCTGGGGGCTGACTCATCCTGGGGAGCAGGACTGCTAACAGGAAAGATGGGAGAGCCGGGCTCCCCATCCCCTCCAGCCCTCAAGACTGCCCCAGGCCTCCTTAACAGCCACTCTGTAAGTCTGCCCCCACACCCACCAGTTCTGGAAGGATGGGCTGGCTAACCTAGCAGAGAATTGTGTTGGAGTGTGTTGCCTGGCAACCAGTAGAGTTGTTCCCAGAGCAAGTGGCGGGGGGGGAGGACCAGAAGATCAGACCAGTAGACGTTGTCCAAGAAGCCCATAGTCACAGGAAACTTCCCTGGGGCCTCCAGTCCCTGCCCAAGCCCCCGAGCTCAGGAACCCAGGAGGGAAGAGGGCAGGGCTCTGGAAAAAATGCTTCGAAGTGAGTGAGCACTGTCTCCTGCCAATCCAGGCCCTGGCTCTGGCCTCTTGGAGGTCCAGCCCTATATCCTAGAAAGTGGGTGCGCCTGGGCTAGCCTGGTGAGTAGGGCCTGGTGGCTTGATGGCAGTCTAGAGCTCACACAGGACAGAGAGGGGAGAGGATGAGGCACACAGGGACATCCAAGGGGAGGCGCATCTAACCCAGGTCATTAGAGCTGGCATTGTCTGGCTTCATGACAACAACCTTCTCACTGGGACCCCAGTTGCCAAGACGTTTGCTTTTTCCATTGTGGCAAGAACCCCAGAGTATACCCCAGCATACACCCCAGCAGGAGTCATCTCCCCAGCTTGCAGATGCGGAACAGAGTGGGCCAGGGAAATGCTCAAGGTCACACAGCAGGTGTGGAGAGAGGCTGTATTAGAAGCCAAGGTTCTGGACTCTCCCTACCCCTGCACATGGGGTGTTCAGAGTTCTAATAAGCGGAATTATAGCAGGAGGTGAGCAATGGTGAAAAGGTCACTTTATGGGATAGTAAGAAGGACCTGTGGGGCCAGGGCTGGGTTCTGTCCCCTCAACAGTCCCTGAGTGCCTGGCCCTAGACTTCCCTGGGCGGAGGGCAAAAGCCAGTTCCAAGTTGAGTCCAGGAGAGGCAGGACCCTGAGCCACAAACCTTTGGGGTGGCCCAGGAGTCTTTCTGGAGGCGGAGAGCCCAGAGTGGAGACTTGAAGGTTGAGCAGGGTTCTGGAAGGCCTGGGAGGGGAAGCTGAAAGTGGCAAGAGAGGCCATCTTTCAGGAGACCCCGCCCCCAGCCCCCTTGTCCAGGCCCAGCTCCAGTAAGGCCAATTAGACAGGGGCTGGGGCCAGCGGCCAAGGTCTCGCCACCCCTCAGAACTTCACATTCACCATGCTGAGCACAAAAGATTTCCAGGCACCTCTGCTGCAGCAGGAAGGGAAAGAAAGAACAGAAGAAAGGGAAATTCACTCCTTTTGTTTCTCTGCTATAACCTTGGATTGAACAAAGAAGCAATGCCCCCCGCCCCGCCTCGCCACCCAGGGAGCATGTTTTAAACAGCAATTTGCACAGATTCAGTTGTAGTTGGGAAGTTCAGCCAACATTCAGGGCAACCCAAGAGCAAGGGTCTGGAGTGAGCAGGCCCTGGTCCTAGGGCTTCTATGGCAGTGAACTCCCTCAGGGCAGAAGCAGAGCAGCTGAGCCTCAAGAGTAGGGGCAGGTGGAGAACTGGTCCTCCAGAATCACACCTCCTCCAGGCTCCCACTTCCAGGCCTGCCCTCTGCCCTGCCCTCGCTGCCTGGCCTGAGTGGGCCAGCCCTGGGCTTCACATCCCCATTGGCAATGGTGCTCACAGGCTTCCCTGGTCTGCCTTCTGGTAGAGAGAGCGCATTGTGGGGAAATGGAGAAGGTTCACCCTCATGACTGTGGGGTTCTGCTGCCATGCTCTCCTGGACAAGGCAAAAGGGTGCCAGGCTGGGTGGGCTGTGGCTAAGGACAAGGGGGCCACAGATAGAGAGGCATTGTCCTGGGAGCAGGAGGCTTTTTAGCTGTGGTGAGCCCTGCCCCCAGGAAGTACTGTTCTCCTTCAGCAGATCTTCAGCGCAGCCGTGGTCCTCTCCTGTCCCTGAGACAGCCCCCACGGGAGCCGCGCTCTGGAGGCCAGCACCGGTTTGCACAAGCTGAATGTTTTCCTTTTAAAGACATGTGGTCAATTCCCATTAACAGTGTTAGATCACTTAGATTAGCCAAGAGGGGCCTCCAGGACATCCCGAGGGACCTGCAGGAGTTGAGTCAGATGAAGGCAAATCTGGAAGGAGCAGGGACCCCTGACACAAGACCTGGGGGTCTGCTTGGCCCTATTTCCCAACTCAGGACAACAACCAGGGGCTGCAGAAAGGAGCTGTCAGGATCTCCTGAGAGCGGGAGGGAGACAGTGTAGCCCAGGGGTGACCAACGCATTTTCACCGGGGCCCACGTCAGCCTCGCTGTTGCCTTCAAAGGGTCCAATGGAATTTAGGACTATATAAACGTAACTACTCCTTAGCAGTTAAGCAAGAGCTCCGCTGGGTAGAAACAAGGTGCAGGGCCGGATCAAACAAGATGGAGGGCCGGATTTGGCCCTCGGGCCCAGTGTTTGCTGCCTGCGGTGCAGGTGTCCCCTCATGGGATGAGGAATGCCAGGTGGGGGTGGGTCTGGGATGGCTTCTTGGCAGAGGCAGGTGAAGCTTTGAAGACAGAAGGAGGCTCCGGCGGGCTCATGAGCAGAGTGACCAAGAGTTAATTTGGGAAAGAAGGTCCCGTGCTGAGACAGACTGCCTCGAAAGTGAGTTTTGGAAGTTTATCATGAGGGCATGTGGGAGCCACTGAAGGGCTCTGCATCCGGGGCGAATGTTCAGTCATCTACTGCAGCAAGACAAACCACCCCCAAACTTGGTGACTTAGGAAAATCATTTTACATTTATTACCCTAGCTCACAGTTCTGTGGGTCAGCCGCCAAGCTGAGGCACAGCAGGGAGGGCTGGTGGGTCCTCAGCTGACCAGCCCCCAGGGCAGGGCTGCGGCAGCTGAGGCCAGATGGGCATGGCTGCCTCCCACACTGTCACTTTGGGCTCCCTCACAGCGTGGCGGTCTAGGGGTGGGGAGGCTTGTCCTCTGGGGAGAACAGCAAGCATTCCAGCAGGAAAGGTGGCAGCTGTGACGCCTCTGATGACCCGGCCTCAGATGTCCCACATCACAACACTGCACTCTACAAGTCTCTAAGGTCAGTTCGGTTACGGGAAGGGAATTAGACCCCACCTCTCAGTGAGAGCAGTAGCACAACCCTTTCAGCCATCTTTCATCTACCAGAGAGGAAGGCTGGGTTTTGAGGCAGCACAAAGAAAACCCAACCTTAAGGGACCCAGAGGACTAGCCGGCTTGCCTGAACGAGGCTGCAGAGATCAGACCAGTGAGCCAGGAGCAGGGGGAGAGGGCTGCCCACCCTGGTGCCAGGGCACTTTCTTCAGCCAGGAGATGCCGCCTGGGCAGAGGAACTTCCCGGAAGAGAGTGGAAACATTATATTATTAGCTGGTTTATCAGGGGTAGAGGAGTGTCCTGAGTAGAACTGGACCCTCTTTGCCTTAGGTAGGGGTCCAGGGACACCAAAAAACAGGCCTAGCCAGATCCAAGGGACCAGGTATCTTTCTACCCCTGACTCCGAAAAGCAGCCCTCCTGGACCCCAGAGTACCTCACAGATGGAAGAGTATGGGATGGGCCTGGGTGCTGTGTGCACCTGCCCTCCCCCAAAAGACACCTTGCCTAGGAAAAATAGCCCCAGTCCCTAGTGCAAGGAGAAGGTCAAGGGCAGGATAGCATCTTACTGAGTTTCCTTGGAGACCACAGCTCCATGCCCCACCCCAGGCTTTTCTGTGTGGGCTCCCTACTAGCACATGCTTTCACCAGCACCCAGAAAGACCCAAACAGAACATAGCTCTGACCCTGGCAGCAGGACAGCCTTGAACAAATGACCCAGACCTTCCGGTTCTAGGCCTCAGCCTCCTCCTCAGAAAACTAGGAATAAAAAAGCCTCCTTGTAGCCCTGGCTGGTGTGGCTCAGTGGATTGAGCGCTGGCCTACAAACCAAAGTCACCGGTTCAATTCCGAGTCAGGGCATATGCCTGGGTTGCAAGGCCAGGTCCCCACTAGGGGGCATGAGGGGCAACCACACATTGATGTTTCTCTCCCTCTCTCCTTCCCTTCTCCTAAATAAAAATTTGAAAATGGCCCCCTTGCACAGACTCATTGCTCAGGGCATTCAACAAAGGAGTTGCCCGCACTGGGCCCTGGGACTCCTGCAGGCCCTGCCTGGGCTGAGTGCTCATGCTGTATCTTCCTGGGTAGACTGAAGAATCTGGTCTGATTTGCAAAGATTTAGGCTTTGGGGCGTGTGTGTGTGCGTGTGTGTTACATTTTCTAAGCCACATTCAAGGCCACATTCAAGTTCCTCTCAACATTCTTTGTGCACAAGGCTGAGCTTCAGGTGTCCACTGCTTATGCAGGTGTTATTTCAAATGAAGTCGCTTCAGTGCTGTGGGATGGCTTGTGTCCCAAGCCCCATCATTTACCCCCACTATTTGCCGTGATGTTGGCTCATGACAGAGGCCAAAGTTGAGGTTTAGGATTTGCTGTGTGACCTCAAGCAAGTCACTACACCTCTCTGGACTCCATAGGTGGTTCTCAGCAGAGGGTATCCATCAGAATCTCAGATCTGGGAGTTTGAGGACAGGAGGTATGGAAGGGCAGGATGGATCATCTGGAGTGGAGACATGTTTGCCTGGGGATGGACAGCAAGACAGTCCCCTATGCATGCCACCCTCCCTATCATGAGCTGTGGGGCCCTTAAGGCCGGCCTCCTTCCACTACAGGTTGAAGCTGGAGCATCTGTGGAAGGCTGCTGCCCTCTCCTGGCTGGAAAGGCAAACTACAGGGCAGGTAGCCTGGGCCTGCCAGCCTGGGGATCCAGAGGTTGGATGGCAACCCAGCAAATTCTCTGCCATAAGTCAGCCTTGCTGCCCACCCACTGCACCCGCTCCACCCGCTCCACTCCTATAGAGCCCTACCACCCACCCTGCCTCTGATCCAGACACCCAACTCCACCTGCCTGGGGCTCAGGCCTCCTTCCCTCCCGTAGCAGAGTGAAACCCTTACACACCCTGCCCTGCTGGTCTCCTCATTCTCCAGAAGATCCTCTCTCTGCACCCTCCCCCAAGCCTCTCTTCCACTCTGTGTCCCCAGCTACCTCTGTCCCTTCACAACCTCGCTGTCCCCCTCAGCCCTCTCTCTCCCGCACCCTGGCATCCAGAGTACTGGCCAAAGTGACAGGGGCCACGTTCTCCAGACCACACCCAGAGGCTTCCTCTGAAGATTTGGAAGCTATAAACCTTCTCTTCTTTTTTAAATCCTCACTGAAGATGTATTGATTTTTAGGGAGAGAGAGAGAGAAACATTGATGTGAGAGAGAAACATTGATTGGTTGCCTCCTGTGAATGCCCTGACTGGAGACAGAACCCGCAGCCTAGGTGTGTGCCCTGACCGTGAACTGGATCTACAGCTTTTTGGTGTACAGGTCCACACCCCAACCAACTGAGCCACCCCACCAGGGGTCTTTTTATTTCCTTTAAAAATTGTTTTTCTGATTACAGTTGGAAGATAATATCATATTATGTTGTACAGATGTACAACATAGTGATTAGATATTCATGTAAGTGACAAAGTGATGGCCCTGATCAATCTAAGCACCATCTGGCACGGTACATAGTTATTACAATAGCATTGACTATACAACCTCTGTAGTACTTTACATCTCCATTACTATTTTTTAAACATTTTCATTGATTGATTAATTTTAAAAAGAGACATCGATTTGCTTTTCCACTCATCCATGCATCCATTGGTTGATTCCCATTTGTGCCCCAACTGGGGATTGAGAATCGAACCCACAACCCTCATTCATGGGGAGGGTGTTCCAACCAACTGAGCTACCCAGCCACGGTTTGTTGTAACTATTTTTATAACTAGTAATTTGTACTTCTTAATACTTTCACCTTTTCACCCAGCCCCCTACCCTCCTCTTTATGTTTTTGTTGTTACTTGTGTGTGTGTGTGTGTGTGTGTGTGTGTGTGTGTGTGTGTTCCTTGATCTGTTGTAATTACATGAGCTCTTCTTACTTTTGCCTTGTAACCATACTAGCTTTGCAGTTGGTTGATCCACTGCTTTTACTAAATGGTTGCCTTTGTCAGTGAAAATTTTCTTTCCCATAGTTTCCTATATTTATTCATATTTTTTACCTATTCTTTTCTATTTAAGGAAGTCCCTTTAACATTTCTTGTAATACTTGTTTAGTGGCAATGAATTCATTTAGCTGTTTCTTTTCTAGGAAACTCTTTGTCTCTTCTTTGATTCTAAATGATAGCTTTGGTGGGTAGAGTAATCTTGGTTGTAGGTCCTTGTTTTTCATCAGTTTGAATATTTTGTGCCAGTCCCTTCTGGCCTGCTAATTTTCTGTTGAGAAATTAGCTAACAATCATATGGGAGCTCCTATGTAGGTAACTAACTGCTCTCTTGCTACTTTTAAGATTCTTTTTGTCTCTACTTTTTGTCATTTTCATTATTGTGTGTCTTGGTGTGGGCCTCTTCAGGTCCATCTTGTTTGGAGCTTTTTGTGCTTCCTGAAATTGTATGTCTATTTCCTTTGCCAGGTTAGGAAAGTTTTCATCACTATTTCTTCAAATAGGTATTCAGTCTCTTGTGTGCGCGCTCTCTCTCTCTCTCTCTCTTCTCCTTCTGGTACCCCTATGATGTGCATTGGTACACTTGGCGTTCTCCTAGAGGTCCCTCTAACTGTCCTAGATTTTTTAGATTCTTTTTTTTCTTTTTGCTGTTCTCATTGGGTGTTTTCTGCCACCTTTCTTCCAAATCACTGATTTGATCCTCTGCTTCATCTACACTACTGTTGGTTCCCCTAACATATTCTTCATTTAAGTTATTGTATTCTTCATTTCTGACTAGTTCTTTTCTTAAGGTTTCTGTCTCTTTGTGTAAGTTCTCACTGAGTTCATTTATTCCTTCCCTAACTTCACTGAGCATCCCTGTAACCAGTGTTTTGAACTCTGTAGCTAATGGATTGCTTTTCTCCATTTTGTTTAGTTCTTTTTCTGGAGTTTTGTCTTGTTCTTCCATTTCGGCCATGTTTCTTTGTCTCCTCATTTTGGCTGCCTTCCTGTGTTTCTTACTATGTATTAGGTAGAGCTGCTACATTTCCCAGGCTTGGCAGAGTGGTCTTATCTAGGAGGTGTCCTGTGAGACCCAGTAGTGCAATTTCACTGTTCACCTGAGCCAGGTGTTCCAGGGGTGTCTCTTGTGTGAGTTGTATATGCCTTCCTGTTATAGTCGAGCCTTGATTTCTGTTGGCAAATCAGTCAGTGTCTGGCTGGCTAGGAGGACTGACCATGACTATAGCAGACAGCTACTTTGTGGGAGCTCATCCCATGGACCAGGAGTCTCTTTAGTGGGGCTCCAATGCCTGCTGTGTCCACCCTTTGGGTGTGCCACCCTTTGGGTGGTGCTCTGGTGTGGTCAAGCTGGCCACCAGGTGTGTTGGTTCTGGAGGCTCTTGGAAGGGGTTCTGATGCAGGTTAATGCCAGCCATCATTTGTGCCTGGATGGGAGCCACCTGGTGGGAGCTATAGAGTAATATGCAGTTGGTTGCCACTTGTGCAGGAGGTGCTTGGGAGATGCTATGGTGCAAACTAAGGCTGGCTGCCACTAGTGCTGTGCTTGGACCCTTTGGTGGGCACCACATTGTGAGCTGAGACCAGCAACCACTTGTACTGGGCTTGTGGCCACTTAGTTTAAGTTATGTTCCAAGCCAACACTGACTGCAGCTTGTGCCAGGCTTGGAGCCACCTGACAGGTGTTATAATGCAAGAGGAGCCCTGTCACTGCTTGTTCCAGGCTTGGAGCCACTTAGCAGGAGGTACGGGGCATGCCAAAGCCAGCCATTGTTTGTTTGGGGTTTGTGGATCTTTGAGAGATTTTAGAAAAGTCCCCAGCACGTGCTGAAGCAGGTCACTTATGTGGAAAACCTCTGAAAATAGCTTGAGCTGCGCACATGGGTTGGGTAGGACAGAGTCTCAGGAAATCATCAGGGCAGGTGAACAGTGCTAGCTCACCTGCAGGCTGGGTGAGGGGAAAGTTCAACGACAGACCAATGGTGCCTGCTAGTGCTTTCATCCCCGGAGAGGGCTGCCCTGACAACTGCCGTTCCAGCTCTCACCCTGAAGCCAGTCAGTTCAGTTCCTCTCCTTATGTCCCTAGTGCTTTTTGAGCTGTTTTCCCTGCAAACTTAGAAAAAGTGAGTTTGTGAGCCAGTAAGTATGTGCACAAGCTTCTCAAGAGGAATGCCTGGGCCTCCAGTAACTCTGTGTCTCACTCAGCTGCTGTCCTTGCTTGTTTTCTCAATGAGAAGATGTGAGAACTCCTCCTCTGGGCACTGGTGCTTCAGGCTGGGGAGCCAAGTGTAGGGCTGGGACCCATCTCTCCCCAGGGGGGACTGCTATACCCATCTTCACTAGAAGTAAACCCTTCTCTCCTTTTTTTAAAAAAAAAACAACAGCACATTTTTTCATTGTAAAGTATAACCCACATGTATAAAATTACACTGAACATAAAAATAAAACACAACCAAGTTATAAATTAAATGCCCATGAAACCATCACCCAGGTCAAGAAATAAAACATCACCAGAACCTCCTAGACAGCTCTCCTCTCCTAGACATAACCACTGTGCCAGCTTACTATCTTGCTTTGTTTCTTTTTTTAAGAAAATTTTTAAAAGATTTTATTTATTTATTTATTTATTTATTTATTTATTTATTAGAGAGGGGAGGAGAGGGAGAAAGAGAGAGTAACATCAATGTGTGGTTGCTTCTCATGTGGCCCCCACTGGGGACCTGGCCTGCAACCCAGGAATGTGCCCTGACTGGGAATCGAACCTGCGATGCTTTGGTTTGCAGCCCGCGCTCAATCCACTGAGCTATGCCAGCCAGGGCTTATTTCTTTTTTTTAAGATTGGTTGATTGATTGATTGATTGATTGATTTTTAGACAGAGGGGAAGTGAGGGAGAAAGAGAGGGAGAGAAACATCAATGTGTGGTTGCCTCTTGCACACCCCCTACTAAGGACCTAGCTGCAACCCAGGCATGTTCCCTGACTGGGAATCGAACCGGTGATCCTTTGGTTCCCAGGCCAGTGCTCAATCCACTGAGCCACACCAACCACAGCACTTTGCTTCTTTGTAGTGTAATCACCTAACTGTGCCTTCCTAATTACTATGGCCTAGTAGTCTCTGTTGTTAATTTTAAAAAACATCACACCATATGCATTATTTTATGTATGGTTTTTTTGCTCAATTTCCTGTGTGAGATTTATCTGTGTGTTTGCTTTGTGCTGTGGCTCCTCTTTTTCATCACTGTGTGATATCCTACCACGTGGGTCCCCATCTATCCCTTATCTCTGGCCAATAATTCCTTACCATCTTACCAGCTCTTTAATAATTTTAAGAAGGTAGTTTTTACTTTGTATCCAGGTTTTTAGGTTATTTCTGGCGTCGGAAGTTCTACATTACCCAATGTGCCATTACTCAAAGTAGAAGGCCATCATCCCTCCATCGTGAAGCTCTGCTTTTCCAGCCTGATTTGGCCCCTTTTCCTCCTACTTCTCTGACAATTGCCCTGATCTTGAGGACTCCTCTCTCACTACCACCCCCAACCTTGTCCTTAAACCCCATCCTTCACTCTACTCCACACTTCCCCTGACTATGGAAATCTCCTCCATTCCAAGGCTTCACTCACACCTCTGAGGGCTGCCCGCCTACCAAGCTTGACAACCACCAACTTCCGTGGCCACCTCCACCTGGAGGCCACACAGGCACCTCACACTCAACATGACCCTCCCCTCCCCAAGTCAGAACCTTCTCCCCCTCACTTCCTACATGTACCCTCCACCAAGACCCCAGATACTCCTCCTCCACTTCCTCCTCGCTGTCCTTCCTGTAGCTCCTGCCCTCATCTCCACACCCACTGCCGTTACCTGGGCAGGTCTCATTATGTGTCACCTGGCCCACTGTTCCGGGTCTCCATCCCCTCATTTATTCTCTGTGTTGAGCAACCACAGGGGTCTTGTCATCTGTACCCCGCAACCCCAGCTTAGGCCCTACAGTGGCCTGCAGGACAGCATCTAAGATCCTGAGACTGCCCTTCAAGACCATCTTCTGTCTTCCCTGACGCCTCTCCAGCCATACTCCTACCGCTCCTCCCCACACCCTGCTGTCTGGGAACTTGCCTGCTTTGTTCCTCATCACACATTCTCTCGCCTCCCTGCATTTACTACAATGTCTCTCCTCTGCCAGAGAGACTTCTCCCACCCCAGGTAACACCTACTCATCTTCAAAGAGTCAGCTCAAATTATCACCTCCTCTAGGAAGCCTTCCTGGACACCAGGATGAACTCCCCTCTGGCACAGGCACTTCCTGTTAGTCTCTTCAGTGTACAGGTGACAGCACCACAGGCAGAGACAGTCTGGGCTCCTCTGTGCTTCATGACCCCAGCTGGGCACAGACATGGCACACAAGGCTCATAGTGGCACTCAGCGACTGTGAGTGGCTGGGTGTTTACTGATCTTCTTCCACCCTGGGCTTTATAACTCATCATTGTGACCTTGGGCACACTGCTGAGAGCTGGGACCCTCATGGGGAGAGGGTGCAGAGGGCACTCAGGGTCAGTGCCCTGGAGGATGTGCTGGATCAAACAGGCTGGGCACTGGGGGAATGAGGGAACAGACAGAGGGATAGAACTACAAGAGGAATCTGAGACATGGTGTCCTGTGTGGTCTCAAGGCTGGGCTGTGACGCAGAATGTGGCCTTGAGTGGGGAGCCTAGCCCAGGCTGCTGGGATAGGTCAGGCTGCAGCCTCTCAGTCCAGCTGTGCTGCCCAAGGTTGCCTCTGAGTTCTGAGGGTAGGCAAAACTGGGGGCAGGGGGTGCTGCCACCTCTCGGAGTCCCATGGACAGAGGGTACTGGCCAGGGTAGAGACTGAGGGGGATAAGCCAGGACCAAGGTCCTTCTCAGTCTTCCTGGGGAGACCCCATGCTCAGAGACCACCAGGCTGGGGGGGACATAGGGGCCTGGGGAAGGTCTACAGAGCTGATCTCCAAGGGTAGAGTCCTGAAGACACTATGGCCCTTCTTCTAGCAGGAGCCACATGGCCGAGGAAAAGACACCACTTCCTCTGGCCCTCAGCTTTCTTTGTCTATCAAGGGGAGATGTTAAGAACAGAGATTTGTTCACCCCTGGGACTGCTGGGATGAAGAACAATGGGATCCTAGGAAGGGCAAGCCCTGAATGGGAAGGGGGATAATCAAATTCATGGGTCAGGTGGCAGGGCTGACAGCCCCTTCCCCTGAGACTCCCTCCATGCCCATATGTGCACATGCATGCACACTCACACACACACACTGGCAGTCTTCGTGCGATTACAAATTGCTGGGTAGACCATAAAAGGACAGGTCAGGTTGTGGGAAATTAGGGGTCTCTCTACAGATAGCTCAGCAGGAGTGGAGGTGGGAAGGGAGGAATTAGAGTGTGGGAGGGGAAGGGTTGGGTCAGTGTGCTTGAGGGGGAAGCTTATAAGGGGCCTCGCATGCCAGAACTTAGACTTTGCATCTGGTCCAAACTCAGGAGCTCACCCTGAACCACAGCCGTGAAGATCTCAGGCCTCCACCAGCACACACCTAGATAAGGTGCCCACACTGCAGTGTCCAGCAGGGTTCTCCCTTGCCTGAGGCCTCTCTCCCTGACCCTTACCTTGGGCAGACCCCACCTGAGGAAGAAGCTGGTGAGTCAGCAGTGGGATCAAGCTAGCTTTTTCACATCTGCTGATTGCGCCCTGTAGTGGGCCACGTGCAGGTCGGAACAGTGAGATGAGCCACACGCCCACCTCTCCTGACACAGAGAGGCCTCGGTACGTTAGCCTCCTTGAACAGCAGACAGGAGAACCCCTTCTTCCACCTCCACCCCAAGGCAGCCTTGGCCTCAGGGACAAAGGGCAGAATGGGGTCTCAGGACATCAGATGGACATTGGTACCTACATTGGCCGCCTCCTCCATCCATGTCCCTTCATTTCTGTAGATAGATTCGGCCAAAGTCAAGTCATTCTTCTTCCCTCTGAGAGAGGTCTCCACCATCCGTCAATCAAGTGGGTGCAGAGAACACAAGTTTTAGAGCAGAGGTTGGGTTCCAGTGCTAGCTCCACGTTTGCCGGCAGTGCCCTTACAGCACTGAACCTGTGTGAGTCTGAGGGTGTTCTGAGGCATCATGCCAGCCCTCAACGAGGATCAGTATGTATGCCTGCTCATCCTCAGAGGACACTGTGAGGAAGCCTCACTGAATTGGGAGGCCTCCCAGGGTGCAGAGCCTGTGGTGAGGGCCTGGGAGCAGGACCCTCAGAAGCATCCCCAGCTCTGGGCTGAGAAGAGCCCGTTGCTGCTGAGAGCTGGGAGGGTCCCCAGAGGAGGGTAGCAGTGTGGACACTTCGTGTACTTAACCAAACTTCAGCCAGGCTTTCATTTTTAATTTGTTAAATGTTTTTAACTTATTTAAGCATGCATTCAGACAAATGCACAAAACGTAAGTGTATTCACTGTGGTGACTTATTACAAAGTACATAGTAAATGCTCAACGAGCTCAAGAGGTAGGGCATTTCCAACAGCCCTGAAGCTCCCTGGTGCCTCCCAGTCACACCCCGCCTCCCCCAACGGATCTCATCCACTGACTTCTAACGTTATTGAGTTTGTCTGCTTGTGAACCAAATCTATATGGAATCCTAGAATGGGTGTTTTTGTTGGATTTCTTTTGTGCTTGATGTTGAGATACCTCCATGTGGTTTCACGCAGCTGACCTTGGCCCCTTTGTGTTGCTGTGCAGCACCCACTGTGCCACTCTCTCACCGTTCTACTGTGATGGACACTGTGTCCTGTCCAGTTTGGGGTTATTATGAATAAGACTGGTAGCAATGTTCTTCCCCTGCTTCTGTGTGTTTATTGGGTATGTGCTCAGGAATACCATCGCTAGATCATAGGCTCTACGTATGTTCAACTTTAATAGTATCCAGTATCCAAGCAGATCTCCAAACTGATGAGGGGGCAGCCAGGAGGAAGAGGAAGGGGTCTGACCTGCTGATGAAGCAGCCACTGCACAGAAATGGGGTGGGACGAGAACGGCTCCCTCCAGGGCACACCTGCCCCTATGGGCCCTGTGCCAGCTGCGCACACACGCTGACTCTGAGCCCCGCAGCTCCTGGGCTGTCCCATGTGAGGAACCTGGGGCTCAGGCCAGAAAGGGCCTGTCTCAGCTCGCTCAGTGAATCCTCGGCCAGCCTGGGCTCTGACAGGGGCCTGACCACAGAGCCCTGTGTGTGTGCAGTCTCGGGGCTGGCACCTACTTAACGGGGCTGGCTGAGGACACCAGATGGCAGATCTGGAGGAGACAAGACCTGGAACTCCTCTGGGGCAGGTGCTAAAGAGAAGGATCCCACACTGGCACCAGTTAAAGGAAGTCCAGCCAGAAGGCTAGACAGCAGCAGGTGACCACTAGTGTCTGGTGAGCCCCCGCTGGCCCTGAGCTCCTCCCCAGAAGCCAGTGGCCCACCCTGCAGCAGGCTGGTGGCAGTGGCTGGGAGGCGAGCCACATCCCCAGTCAGCATGAGACCTAGGCGGAAGGAAGCTGGGAGCAGAGCTCTGCTTCCAGGGGCCTGGGGCCCCAGCTGTTGTAGGAGCCCGCCCCCACAGGCAAGTCCTCCACAGCTGCAGGGAGGCGGAGCAGCCAGGGCTCAGTGGTCTCCTGCTGCCCCCACTTCCCTCCTCCCACTCCCCCCCTGACTCCACACCCAGCTCTGCCCCCCATGCATCTTTCTGGCTTCAGGTTTGGGGGCCCTCTATTATATCCTGTGCTGTTTAGATTTAAGAAACTCCCTTTGTGAAACTTTTTCTAAATCACAAAAGGGTATTTCTCATTATATAATAAATGCTTGTAAAATCGCTTATTAATTCTTTCATGCATACATAAGGTCAGACATAATTTTTTCCCAGATTGAGATCATACTGATAATTTTTTAAATAATCTGTTGTATCATTTCCCAATATATCGCAATGTTTCCATGAGAGGCATCATGGCAGAATTGCACAGAACTTAAGAACACACTCAAGTGCCCCCAGGCATGGGTTTCAGACCTTGGCTCTGCCATTCAGTTTTGTGACTGAGAAAGTTACTCCCCTCTCTGGGTCTTGGTTTCCTTGTCGGTAAAATGAGGATGATGATAGTACCGACCCTCACAGGCTTGCTGTGAGCACTAAATAAGGGAAGCCCTCCTCTCCCCAAGAACACAGTAAAGCTCCGTGAACACCAGATAGCAGGGTTGCTATTACTCCTAAGCGAATGTCAGAGCCTGGCATCCTGGCCCTACCTCCACCCCACATCTTGGAGCTGGATCCCAATCCCGGGCTCTGATTTGGGCCCTCAGGCCTACTCTGCGTCCCTCCTGATCTCAGGGCCTGCTGGGGCGAGCCGGGGTGAGGGGACTGATCCCTGGGGTCAGGTCCCAAGTGGCATTCATTGGGGTTTCTGAGAGGTTCCCCCTGAGTTCTCAGCGGCATGAAGAAGGAGAGGAATTAGAAGGGAGAAAGGAGCGGGGCAAAGGCAGAGCAGCGGCCTTGGAAACCTGGCTGCAGGCTCTTCGAGCCTCTGTTGCTCTGGGTCTTCCTCACCTGGTATCTGAGCCCCGGGTCCCCTAGCCGGCATCACAGAAAGAGATGTGACCTCTGGGAAAGAACGTGAGCATGACTTCTCTCACGTAGCCAGAAGGGGTGCAGACCAAGTCGTAACCACCCCTCTGAGGAGCTGCTAAGGCTTGAGGGCATTCTGTTCATTGGTCTTGGGGTTGACCACTGACTTCCAAGTATGGGTGCAGATGTGGGCTAGAGGCTCGACTCTGAGCTCTGGGGTCCACAGGAGATAAACAACTACCGGCGGGCCATGGAGACGATGGCTGAGGACATCCTGTTGCTGCGGAAACAGGCCAGTGTCCTGAAGGCAGAGAACCGCCTACTGAGGAGCCACCTGACCCAGGAGGAGATGGAGGAGGAGCAGGACATTGCTGACCAGACCCAGACACTGGGTGAGGGCATACAGGCTACTGAGGGCATCCAGGTGCCTGCCAGAGCCTCAGCTCTTAATTCTGGGATGAGGTGGTGGGGAACCTTTGCCAGGAGTACACCTTACTGGACACAAGCTGACAAAAGCCAGCTGGGCCCTTTCCACAGTGGGAAACAGAGTCTGGTCCCTTCTCAAGCCCTAGGACTGAGGAAGACACTTGTCTCCACCCCCAAACTGTTCTGATTTGAGCTGGAAGGTGCCCCCTATCTGAGCCACCTCTCCACCTGCCCCCACCACAGGATCCATGCAACAGAAACTGCTGCTGAGTGAGCTGGACATGAAGAAACTGAAGGGCAAAGTGCAGCATCTACAGAATGAGCTGATTCGAGTGAGCTGGGGCTTGGGAGTCAGAGGACATGGGGGGCTAGGGTAGGAGTCTGCAGAGAAGCATCTGGGAGCAGAAGGGGGAAGGGCTTAGAGGGCCGGGGGTCAGCACAATGGAGGACTCAGGAGAGGGGCCTGGGGTGAGGCCTCTAGGCCAAGGGTAACACCCAGGGGAGTGTTGCTCCTGGCACCCCTCCTTCCCACGTTCCCTCTTACCCCTCCCCCACCACCAGAAGAATGATCGAGAGAAGGAGCTTCTTCTCTGGTACCAGGCTCAGCAGCCACAGGCTGCATTGCTGAAGCGGCACCAGGACAAGCTGCGGAAGGTGACAGCGCTGGAGGAGACCGTGCGGCACCAGGAGAAGGCAGGGCCGGGGTCAGACAGCCAGGGGCCAGCCAGGGAGGGAGTGTGTGGAGGCCCCAGCCCAGCCCCTGCCTCTGCTCCCTAGGTGATTGAGAAGATGGAGCGGGTGCTGGAGGACAAGCTTCAGGAGAGGAATGCGCCCCCACCCAACAGGCTGCCAGGGAAGCCCAGCAGGGGTGAGGCTGCTCCCCAGGGTGTCATCCAGTCCCTGGAGTCCCTGCCTCCCAGGGCTTCCCTGTTCCAGTGGCACCTTCCCGTTGCGGCAGGTGGTGGCACTCCCCCACTCACAGGCCCTCACACTCTCTCCTCCTCCCAGGAAGCCAGGGCACGCAGTGTGTAAGCCAGGCTAGAAAGATGCAGGGGAGAAGCCCTGCAGACCAGAGCATGCAGAGAGGGGCTCCCCAGGAAGTCCCTCATTTCTTAACTCCAGGACCCTTCCAATTATTTCTTCCTCTCCCATATTTCCCAAGAGTCTGCTTCTATAAAGCAAACACACTTTGGGTAAATCAATGGTTTGTTTTCTCCATTGACGTTAACCAAAGCTACCTAGAACTGCCATTCGGAGGCGGCTCTAGTGAGCGGGAGAGAACCAGGTCCCCTACGTCAGGCCCAGGCAGAGAACCTCCCTGAGCCTGACTGCGCAGCCTCGCCAGGGCCCCTGCGTGCCCAGCCTGCACTCGGCCTCCACTGCACGGGGCTGGGGGTGGCAGGCCTTTCTGAAGGCCTGCCTTTCAGGAACCCTGAGGTCACCCAGGAGTGGAATGAGAGATAAGAAGGCAGCCTCAGGAGGGGACTCAGCTGGGGCAAAGGCCCAGGGAGTGGCCATGCCAGAAGCAGAGAAGGGAGGAGAGGTAGAGAGGTGAAGAACAGCAGTAGACCCAGGACAAACAGCTGCGGTAGGGAGTGGCAGGGAAAACACTGGGGTCAGATGCTAAAGAATGGAGAAGGAATGCCTGAGGAGTATGGGACTGATCCCATCGGCAGTGGGGAGCCCTTGAAGGCTTGGGAGCAAAGGAGGGGAGAATGGAGCAAAATGCTGGAGCAGATCAGACCAGGGACATGGAAGCAGAAAAACCCATCTCACAAACATCTGCAACCATTTCACCTGCTGGGGACTTCCCCGGGCCCCACAGGAGAGAACCTGCCTGCTGACCAGTACACAGCACTGCTGGCAGAGAACTCAAGGCTGCGGGCCGAGCTGGATAAGAGCCGCCACCGGTCAGCGCCCAACATTCAGCAGCAGCAGGCCCTGCCGGTAAGAGCCACCGGCACAGGCTCAGCCTGGGCCTGCCTGCGCTGGTCATCAGGTGCCCATCAGGTCCTCAGCATAGTCCAAGTTGAAGGCTAAGACCAGGAACTAGGCTTCCCAGGGTCTCCAATGTGCCTGGTGTCTCCAGGAGTGCCAGCCCTCAGGCCTCGCTCTTTCTCCTTGGGGGACACACTTGGGTTTGAAAGCTACACCTTGACCCTTATCTAGCATTCTGAGAGCAGGCAAGCCCTTGCTGGCCCTGGGCCCCTGATTCCTTTTGGCACCTGGCTGCCCTCCACTTGGACTCCACTGAGACCTCTCAGAAACTCCAGTATGAAGCATCTCCTGAGACTGGTACAGCCTTAGAGAGCCCTTTTCCGCCTTCCCAGATAGACCCCAGGGAGTTGGGAGCAGGGGACCTGGCAGAGGGCTGCAAGAGACGATGGCCCAGGCCGCTCCAAAGGCATAAAAACCCTGCTGACAGACGGGTTCCCCAGGCTCCAGACACGCCCTGGCCCCACTGCACTTCTGAGGCTGCTGCAGGTGCCCTGCCCTATGCAAACCCGAGACAGAACATTTGAATTACAGAAGGGGGGTGGCTCAGGGCACAGGAGAGTTTTCCTCTTTATCCCAGGAGTCACAGGAGGTGAGTTGTGTTTGAAAACACAGCTAATGAATGGACACCCAGGTACAGTTGCCGGGGGCAGGGGAGCCCTTGTTTCACAGAGATTCTTCACTTCCTACACCAATGAGCACTCCCTTGTGCATTTCACATTTAAAAATTGGCGTGCAAAAACCATGTACCCAAAATCTGCGTGGAGAACAGCTGTGGAAAAAAAGCACATGCCATGCCAAGTCTGACCTTTAGGAAGGGGCTTCAGCCCTGGGTCTGAGCTCTGCATAGCAGAGATGAGTTTGGAACTCAGACCTGGCTGGTTCCTCACTCAGCGTCTCCTGGCCTCCTGAGCTCACACAGTCTCAGCCCCCAGCTGGGGCCATGCGTGAGTTTCTGCTTTGCTTGCAGGATCACCTGGACGACACTTCAGACAAGTTTAACCTCCTGGCCAAGCTGGAACGAGCTCAGAGCCGGATCCTGTCCCTGGAAAGACAGGTAGCTGAGGCAAAGCAGTTGGTCAGGCTGGACAAGCTCAGCACTTGGTCCATGAACAGGGTTAGCACTTGGTGTTTGAGCAGGGTCGGGGCTCACTGAACAGGATTGGGGCTCAGTGTGAGCAGGGTCGGGGATCACTCTGAGCAGGGCTGGGGCTCAGTGTGTTGTTGGAACTCAGGGAAGATCCATCTGAGTCTTAATCAGACTGTCACTTGGCCCCTCTCCACTGAACCGTGCCACCCCTGAGGACTCTTGGGAAGCTCACATTGCCCAGGGTTTTGCTTTCTACCCAAAGAGTAGGCTCAGTCTCTGGTTCAGATCTCAGAGGTGGGCCCTGTTAACTAGAGCTTCCCCACCTGTCCCTCTCCTTGGTGGCAGTTAGAGGACTCGGCTCGACGCTGGGGACGAGAGAAGCAGAACTTGGTCACACGGCTGCAGGAGCAAGAGCACGGCTTGGCTCACCCCTCAGACTCCACGGTCACAGACCTGCCAGTGAGTGATCCCTCTGGAATTTCTCCCTGGGATTTGGGCAGTGGAGCTGGCAACCCCCACCCTGAGTCACCGGCCTTGAGAAAAACTGTCCAGGGGGCCAGCTCCCGGGCTGGAATTCAGAGGACAAATCTCAACCTCTACTCTATTACCAACAGAAGTCCTTGCCTTATCTCAATTCCTTACCTCTCTAAGGGAACTAGAAAACCCTGCCACAACTACCTCCTCCCCGACAATGGTGGTGAGAATGAAAAAGGAGATGGCTGTGGATGAAGTGTTGCCCACTTGGGCACTTCTCTAATGCTCTGGCACTGGTTGTACTTTAGGACTGGATTTGCTCATAAGCAAAGTAGTTGTGACCACCACCCAACTCCATAATGCCTAAGATTGTCCCATGAGCACACCCATCTTGGGCAACTGCAACTCTGCAGACCTGCTAGAAATTGGGAGTGCGTTGCCAGAGAGAAGCATTGCCAGCTTCCCCAAAACAAACAGACCAGCTCACAACTGTCCCTCCAGCTCAGCCCAGGCCACCCAGTCCCCAACACAAAACCCCTGATTGCTCCTGCTCTTGAGCCATTAGCCCTCAGCTCACTTCCAGGCTCCCAGCCAGGCCTTTAAATACAGGGGAACTGACAGGGAACACAGGGATTCCTTTGCAAATTCACTTGCTGGGGCCCAGAGACTCCTGGATAAATTGGATATGACCTGCTGTGGTTAAATGGGTTTGGAAATCTTTGAGAAGTCATGGCCCTCTAAGCCATTGGCTGGCTAGGCAAGTTGTATTTGAATGCTCACCCCCAACCCCTGGGGGGAGGGGAGAAGGGCAAACTCACTTCACCTTGCTTTGTGCAACACAGAATCCCTCAACTAATGCCAAAGACCACAGGGAAGCTTCAGAACCGGACCCCTTGATGCCCAGCTCAGAAACTAAGTTCATCAAGCCCTCAAACTCCCAGCAGACCTGAGTTCCAGCGGACCTGGCTACTGGAGCAGTGCCTTCACTGTGTGCTGGGGCATCTCGTCCCTACCCCCTAAAAATGACTTCATTAAAAGTTGTAAGTCAGAGAACATTTGCCTCTTCCCTGGATCAGGGTGGCCTGAGTGGCCCAGCTTCCTCCTCCCGGACCCCTTTTTACCCCGGGCGCTCTGCTGCAGCACAATAGTCTCCTGCCTTGTCCCAGGAGCTACCATCTTTGGAGAGTCGAAGACCACAGTGGACCAAGGAGGGCAGGGAGAAAACTCCTTCCAAAGCAGGAGCCTAGGAGACTAGCTTCTTCCAGACCTCTGGAAGAAGTGAGACCACCAGAGTCCAACTCTTTTGGGAGATGTGAGGGAGGTTGGGACTTTCTACCTGCCCCCAAACATCTACCACAACTAAAATCCCTTCTTTCAAGTTTGGTTTATCTGTCTCTCAAGAAGGGAAAAACCTGAAGCCTGCCTGTGGCAATCATTACACGTTAGTTTGAAACAGCCCATGAACCAGGGCCAGGCTGAGCCTGCCATATTTTAGTCAGTGCAGCCAGGGATAGTAAAACAGGTGGCATTAAAGGGAAGGGGTCCGCCACAGAGAGAAGGCCTGGGTTCTAGCTACAAGCACGCTGTGTGACCTTGGGTGACTCAAGCAGCCTCTCTAGGCTTCAGTTTCCCTATCTATCCCATGCAGAGCTTGACCTCTGATGGTAAACCCCTTTCCGGCTCTAACATCTCTGAGTCAAAGGTGACTCTGAGAAGAGAAAGGAAGGAGGAAGGATAGAGAAAGACAAGGAAGAGGATTGTGTGGGGAAAAGCAGAAAGGCTCTAACAGTGGACTCAGAACATGCAGATTCTGGTAGAAGACTTCAAGCTAGCTGGGCTGCTGTCCCGGGCAGGACCAGCTCCCCTGTCTGCTGGCAAGACTTAGACTCAGGTAGCTGAGGGCCAGGAAGTGTCAGGCACCTGGTTCAGGTCAGGGGTTATGGAACTCAGAAGAGGGAAGGGGGCCAAAATTGGAACCAGTGTCAGGAAATTCAAATAATGGACCAAAGACTCTGCTGCATTCTCCACACCTTCTGCCCAGAGCTTAGAAGTGGGTGTGGCCCCCTAGAGAAGGACATTGAGGCCTTGAGGAAGCTCAGAGAAGGGTCAGATGGGCCGGAGGAAGCAGATTGGCCTCTTGTCCCCAGGGTCAGCCAACTCACACCAGCCCCTCACCCAGAGGCCTCGGCCCTGACCATGCCTAAGACTCTCTGGACCTTGGCAGATGTCCTCACCTGGACCCCACCTGGAACTCCTACCCAAAGTTCAGCCAAGCAGAGCACTGCACAAGCCTCACCTCTGATAGGTGGGCCTTCCCCAGAACCCAGGACTGGTCCACACCTCTCACACCTCTCAGGCTGCCCTGTTCTTTCAGCAGAGCTCCACCAGGGCCTCTGTCCCTCTGCCTGCCGCCCCAGCACAGCAGCAGTAGCCCCCATCTGCTCTGCCTCGTCCTCGTCTCCAGTCAGCAGGAGGCTCGATCCTGCTGGCTCCTGAGCTACTGTAGGTGGGTCGATCCCAGCAGAAGTGGTTTCAGGTGTGGCTACCCCATTTGTGCACAGATCCAACTGTTGACCCAGGTCAGAGAGCATCTCCACAGGAGTGATGGGTGCCTTAGGGGCCAGGTAGAAATGAAAACACTTCACATAGTTCAGCCCTTTATTGCCTTCATGGGGTGGAAGACGAGGGGAAAGAGGTGGATGAAAGAGGAGTGCCTCCACTGAGCTGAGGCAGAAAGGAGGAGGGGTAAGGAAATGGGGGTTGAGGATGCAGACACCTCCATGGGCCTGGCCCCACCCTGCGCCCTCCTTTCACACCATTCTCCATGATCAGACCTGGGGCAGGTCCTGGGTTAAGGGCCGGAAGGTAAAGAAGATGGGCTTGTCAGGCATCAGGATGAGGTTGAATGTTGTGCCCACGTCACTGAGATGTTGGATTTCAACTCTGAAGTTCTCCAGAATCTGAGAAAGAGGGGTGGGCTTAGGGGACAGGTGGGGAGGATCCATCTCCCCTAGGCCAGGTTCATTCACCTGTAGGCAGTGCCTGTTGAGTATGATTTGGGGAGCTCCAAAGAGCCCACACCAGCTCCTACTTAACCCTGCTCAGTGCCTGAAAACACACCACTAGTGCTGTCTCCTTGACTCAGGCTTTCACTTTAGTTTCTACAAAACCTTATCCCACCCAACCCCCACCTCATCACCACTGTGGGGGCACCGATGGATGGGGGCACCAATGGATAACAAGTGGATTAGTCCAAAAAAGGAGGCAGGAAGGAATTGTGGGGGAGGGCTCTGGACAGAGATGGGAGTAGGAGGGTTGGTGCTTTTTTTCCATGTTGATTTTTTTTAGAGAAAGACAGAGAGCAAGAGACATCAATTTGTTGCTCCACCCATTCATGCAGTCATTGGTTGTTCTTGTATGTGCCCTGATCAAACCCGAAACCTTGGTGTATCGGGACAACACTCTAACCAACTGAGCTACTCAGCCTGGGCCGGTGGGGTGGTGCTTTCATTAGGGCCAACACCAGCCTGCGGTGCCCAGAGGTCCCCAGGCTAGACTCACGTGGATGAGGAAGAGAGTCATCTCGAGCTCGGCGATCCGTCGGCCCACGCACTGCCGAATACCCCAGCCAAAGCCCAGGTTCCGGAAATGGATGAGGTCCTTGTCTTGCCCCAGCCAACGGGTGGGGTCAAATTTGCCCGGATTGAGGAAGAAGGTAGGGTCTTGGCCCATGGCATAGACAGCCACCTGCACCAATGTCTGAGGACAAGGTGAGCAGAAACCTCAGTAGGCCTCACCTCCTCACAGCCAGGAGCGAAATCCAGTCTTCCCCACCCCCACTCCCCAGCCTCGCTGCCCAGCTGTCCAGCAGACACTGCCCATTGTGTGACCTTGAACAAAACCCCACTCTTTCCTGAGCCTCGCCCAAGACTGATGCCACTAGGCCAGGAATGGCCCAGGGGATTTTCCTGTCCTTCCCTCAGCATCAGAGGGCCCCCAAGACCCGTGTGGCCTGTGGAATTGCCCTCCTAACCCTGGGCTCCAGCAACATTGCAGGGATCACCCGCTGTGCCTACCACCTCTGCCCTTCACACTTTGCTGCTGCCAAGGACCCACCAGCCAGCTCCAGGAAGACAGGCAGAATCTGTCCATATGCAACTGCCGTGGGGCCAGCCTCCTGTCTGGCTGACAGGGCCTGCAGCCCTGCTGTACCCACCTTGGCAGGAATCATATAATCTCGAAGAACCAAGTCACTTGCAAGATATCTCTGCAGGGTCACGGAAATGGGGTGGAGTCTGTCAGAGGAAGATGTTCAGAAGCTAACACCCAGAGGCCAGGACAAAGCCCCCCACCCAGCATGGCATCTCAGGCCCAGTGGCAGCACCCCAGGGGAATCTGGAGGCAGGGCCAGGACTCTAGTCTTTTCTCCCCATTCCCAGCTGTCTCTCCCAGACTTCTCACTTCCTGCTACCAATCTCCACCAGTCCATTCTTATAACCCTGTCCCCAGGCACCACGCTAGCCCTGCCTAGGATTGGGGATGGGGGCAGGCATGAGTGGGTGTGGACTTGCCTCAGTGTCTCCTTGATGCTAGCTTTTAAAAGCGGGACCAGCTGCAGCATCCTGCTCATGTCCCCCCCAGCCTGCTGCCGGGCAGCCAGGACCTCCTCCCGCAGCATCTTCTGCACTCTCAGGCTGCGTGCCATCTCATACAGGTGCCACTGCAGTGTCATGGATGTCTGGCAAGGGGTATGGGGAGAAGAAGACCAGAAAGGCCTATTACTCCTGAGGCTTCATTTCCAAGAACCTCTCCCCACCCTCATCCCAGTATCTAGAGACCATTACCTACAAAAGCAAAGTTAATTCTAAAGACAAATGTCCCAGAAGGCTCTCTCCAGCCCAGGCAGAAATGTTTGGTGCAGCACCTGTCCCTACCCTGGCCTCTCATGTCACCAGAGGCCAACAGCTCCCCAGCCAGCACAGAGCACGACAATGGCTTCTTCCAGAGGACCTCAGAAGCCTCAGGAGGCCCCAGTGCCCTTCTGTAACAGCTATCCACTGACTGGCTCTCATGCCTTTTGAAATGCCAGTTAAATGAGCAGCCCTCTCCCCAGCAGAACTTTCCCAAGCCTTAACATTTGCCTATAGCAGCCAAACAGGGAAGAAGGCTCAGATAATGAAATCAGGACCACTGCCCTGGCTCCTGTCCATGTTGCAATTAGCATGTTGTGTATACTGACACAAACCTGCTAATATTAATATTAGCAGCAGGGTGAGCATTAGCCCTTCCCTGGAGGTTTGAGTGATCCTCACCAAGCCCCATGGTCCCACATACCTCCCTGGCAGGGCCCCAGGCTGGTGCAGCCCTTTTTCCTAGGGTTAAAACATGTGTTGTTGCAAATATCTTACCAAGAATCATGCTTTTGTCCAAGAGGTTTGAACACTCTCCTTCTTCTAGTAGGAGAAATCACTAAAGCGTGCCATCCAGCCACTTCCCAGTTTGAAATCCTTGCCTGGTCCCCCAGATCCCACAGGTCAAGTCCAGAGGCTCTGACCTTATGTACAGGATCCCCGAACAGCTGCCCACTGCTCCCAGCCTAGCCACCAGCTCTCTCCAATATGCACTCTCTACTCCAGCTGTATTGAGCTAAACACAACCCCAGAAACCCAAAAATCTTCCTCCAGCTGTGTCGTCCTCCCAGAATTCCCTTCCCAGTCTAGGAAGCCAGTCTGTACTCCTTCAAGGCTCCAATCAAATCTTTGCATTTGCCCTCACTGTTTTCAAGACTGGACAGAGTGGCTACCCAGGAAATACGTGTTCATGTAGGTAGTCAACTAAGTTAATAGTTGTGTGACCTTAACTAAGTTAGTCAACCTCTCTGTGCCCTAGTTTCCTCACCTGAAAAATGGGGGCAATAATAATATTCCTCATAGTTTTGTGAACACCAAATGAATCAATACATGTGAAAAGCTTAGGCTCTACCTGCACATAATGCATGCTCAATAAACATTACCTAACAATAACAGCTGGTTCGGTGCAGGCAAGCATTTTTTGGGGGATCACTTCTACATAGCTGACAAGAACTAGGTTTAAGATACACTCAAATGTCCCATCTGCAGCCTGCCACAGGGACTGAAAGTCTTCCATTAGAGCACAATATAAATAAGATACCTGGAAAATGAAGTTATTCACCCAGGGGACTTTGACACATACTTCTCCCTGGTGCTGAAATGCTGTTTCTCCCCTCTCCCCCTGGAAGCAGCCTTGAAGACAGAAGCTGAATTTTAGCTTCTCTATGGAGCACTCCCCCATCCCTGTCCTCAGCCTTATCACTGCCCAGTCCAGGCTTGCTCATCCCACCCTATAACAAAGTGTGGTGGTCATCTGTGCACGTGCTATCTCTTTGTCATGAACTGAATTGTGTTCCCCCCATATCCATATGTTGAAGTCCTAACCCCCGAGATCTCACAACGTGACTATATTTCGAGACAAGGTGTTGAAGAGGTGATAAGGTAGAATGAGGTCACTGGGATGGCCCTAACTTAACAGGACTGGTGTCCTTATAAGAAGAGGCAGTCAGGGCACAGACACCCAGAGGTGACTGTGTGCAGACATAGGGAGAAGAGCAACCTCTGAAGAAACCAACCCTGCTGACACCTTGGCTTGACTTCTACCTCCAGAACTGCGAGAAATATAAATGTCCGTTGTTTAAGCCATTCTGTGTAGGTACTTTGCATGGCAGCTCTAGCAAACTAACCTCTTCCTCCTCCTCTCTGAGCCATTTGAAACAATTGGGGTCTATCATATTCATTTTTATGGTCTTAGTACCTGAATCATAACTAATAACCAATAAACACTAAGTAATTAACCTTCTATATCACATTAGCATGAGAAGGATTAAGATACTAGAGAAAGGAACGGTACGCAGGAGTACAGGTTTTGAGTTCAAGGAGAGAATGTTCTGGGGTGTTGGGCTGCCTGTGAGAGGGCCCGAGGGAGACACCACAATGTGGGGGAGGATGGAAAACAACAAAAAGACCCTAGAAGGCAGAGCCAGGGCAAATCCCACTGGCTGCCAGCTTGTCTGAGGTTCTGCCTGCCTTCCTGCCTGCCTTCCTGAATCCAGTGAGCTGTGTCCCTGACGTGTGACTGAAGGACTTCTTTAAAGACTCCATGCAGAACCTGGGCTTGCCACCTATGTCTAGTCACTCCCTTCTCATAGGCAAAGAAAAATTGTTGGAGAGTTCCGGCCAAGATGGAAGTATAGGTAGAAACCCTTTGACTCCTTGCAAAACGAAAAGGAGGATCATAATCTAAAATCAATAAACCAGAAGTGCCAGAAAATCAAACTGCATGGAACTCTGACAACCAAGGAATTAAAGAAACAGTCAACAAGACCAACTAGACCTGTAAGACAGGTGGATGGAGAGAACCTGAGGCCAGGCAGAGGACCGTGAGGCTGGCTAAATGGGACCCTGAGACTCAGGGCTGACTGTGGACTACAGTGAGGGTTGCCGCGAGGGGAGAAACTGGCAGTCTCACATGAGGATTCACTGGAAAGTGCATTAGAGCTGAGCAGGCGAGCCGCATTGTTCCCTCTCTGACCCCTCCCCCACAGACAGCACCCAAGGGAAGCAAGAGGGTTGCACTGCCCTGGTGAATACCTGAGGCCCCACCCCCTTACAACTTAACAGGTGCTCCCAGACAAAGAAATACGGCTCAAATGAAAGAACAGAACAAAATTCCAGGAAGAGAGCTAAGCGATAAGAAGATAGCCAACCTATCTGATGGAGAATTCAAAACCCTAGTAATCAAAATGCTCACAGAACTGACTGAGCTCAGTCACAAAGTGAAAGAACAAGTGAAGGATGCCCAAAGTAAAATAAAGCAAAATATTCAGGGAACCAACAGTGACAAGAAGGAAACCAGGACTCAAATCAACAATTTGGAACAAAAGGAAGAAATAAACATACAACTGGAACAGAATGAAAAAACAAGAATTCAACAACAAAAAACTGAAGAGAGGCTTAGGAACATCTGGGACAACTTAAAATGTTCCAATATCAGAATTATAGGAGTTCCAGAAGGAGAAGAACGAAAGAAAGAAATTGAAAATTTATTTGAACAAATAATGAAGGAAAACTTGCCCAATCTGGAAAAAAAAAATAGACTTCCAGGAAGTCTAGGAAGCCCAGAGAGTCCCAAAGAAGTTGGACCCAAAGAAGCACACACCAAGGCACATCATCATTAAGTTACCCAAGATTAAAGATAAAGAGAGAATTCTAAAAGCAGCAAGAGGAAAGGAGACAGTTACCTACAAAGGATTTTCCATTAGACTTTCAGCTGATTTCTCAAAAGAAACTTTTCAGACAAGAAGGGACTGTCAAGAACTATTCAAAGCGATGAAACACAAGGACCTACAATCTACATTACTCTATCCAGCAAAGCTATCATTTAGAATGGAAAGGCAGATCAAGTGCCTCCCAGACAAAGTCAAGTTAAAGGAGTTCATCATCACCAAGCCCTTATTATATCAAATGTTAAAGGGACTTATCTAAGAAATTGATGAAGATCAAAAACTATGAACAGTAAAGTGACAAATTCACAACTATCAACATATGAACCTAAAAAACAGAAAAACAACAAAAACAAAAACTAAGCAAACAACTAGAGCAGGAACAGAATCAGAGAAACAGACATCACATGGAGGGTTTTCAGGGGGAGGGAGAGGAGAAGTACAGTGGGAAAAGGTACAGGAAAGAAGAAGCATAGTTTATAGGGATAAAATAGACAGGGAGAGGTCAAAAACAGTAGAGGAAACAGAAAAGTCAAAGAATTTATATGTACAAACCATGGACATGAACTAAGGGGGGGATGCTGGAGGGATGGAGGGTACAGGGCAGAGGAGGGATAAAGGGGGGAAAATTGGGAAGACTGTAATAACATAATCAATAAAATACATTTAAAAATAATAAATAAATAAAAATAAATTTTAAAGAAGAAAAATTGTTGGATCAACCTCAAGGGATGCTCCACAGGTGACTGACCTGATCTCAGCCTCCTAGGACATGAATATTTAGGGAATGGTACTAGGACAGGGAGATCTACCTGACATGGGCAGGATTTCGGATGAGGCAAACTCATGGGGAAGGGATTCCGGGGGCACAGAAAAAGACAGAGTGTGTCCCTGCAGTCACCTCACCGTGTCCACGCCTCCTGCCAACATCTCCGTAATGTTGGCCTTGACGTCCTCAAAGAGCAGCTTATTATTTCCCAGGAGGCTGTAGAGGATTCCCGGGTAATTGTCAAACTCTCTTTTCTGTCTCAGGTCCAAGTAGAAGTTCTGGGTATATTTCTCAGCTGGGGACAGACAGGAGGGGGGAAAAAGAGTGAGGCTCTCTGTGGCTGGAGGGAAGGAAGGGACCCTTGGTGAGAGGTGGCATTCTGGGATTCTGGGACCCTGTGCTTTCTAGGCTGCCATTCTACTGAGCACATACTATCTTCTAAGTCCTTCCTATCTGCTTCTCTCTAATTTTTGACCAGTTTGATGGAGTAAGTGATACCATCCCCATTTTACAAGTAAGGAAACAGAAGCCCACAGAGGGCAGTGGCTTGCCCAAGGTCGGACGGGCATCAGGAGCAGAGTGGGATTTGACTCCAGATCTGGCTTGGTCACCACACCATCAGCTTTCTCCACCCTACTTTACTGATCCCTCTCACCCAAGCCCCAGTCTGTCACCAAGCACAGCTGGGTCTAAACCACTGGTCCATAACCCATGTTGGGGATCATGGGCTCCTTGGAAGAAAAGGATGGACATCTTTGATCTTCCTTCTCCTTAAAAACCTAACCATCCCCAATGGCTGGCCTTCAGCCCACCATTTCCAGGGTTTCTCGGACCTCCCTAAGGCCCATCACTGCCCACCAGAAGATGGACTTCCTACGTGGCAAGTCAGTGCCCACTGAAATAGCTTGGGACAAAGAGGCAAGCCTGCACTTGGGGCTTCCAGCCGTGTGTGTGTGTGTGTGTGTGTATGTGTGTGTGTCCATGTCCCCACCAGGGCCTGGGTTTCCCACCCTTTGAGGTAGACAAGGCCCCCAGGCCCCCAGTCTGAGCTGCCCAGGGGACAGCCAGAGGAATCCTCACCTTTACTGAAAATCACATCCCATGCGGCCACATGGTCCCGCCATGTCTTGGTCCTGAGCAGACGGAACAGGTCTGGGGGCAGCATGAGCATGGGGACACTGGTGTGGAACATCTGGTAAACGGCATCAATGAACTGCTGGGCCTCAGGGTCCACGATCTCCTCCAACATCCCCAAACGCTCCCCAAATATGACATGGGTGATGGCTGCAGGGATAGGCAAAAGCTGAGGGACATTTCCAACCTGGCCACCTGAGAGCCTCGACTCCCAGGAACCTGCCAACACATAGAATCTCCTGCCCCCAACCTAGTCTCCTTCAGTAAAGAAACAGAAGCCCAAGGTTTATGGGGCTAAAATTTCAGGGCTGAAGAAAACTGTCCTGGCAACCACTCAGGTCCTTTTGAGGCGCAAACAGAAGACCCTAACAAGGGATCATTTGGGTGGGAAGCAGTCTCCAACATTGTGGTCCCAGGTTGGGATGAAACTACTTCACCCACCCTTCCACCAGCACCCCAAGCAGGCTCTGGGCTTTGCTCCTGGGAAGAGATATTTCTCCTATAATTGACCAAGTTGGCTAAATACTTCCTGAAACAGGCCATATGGGAGACTAGGAGACATAAAGCCCTGACAATTGGCCGTCCGGGACCCACTCTGCCTGTACAGGAGAAGTCACAACAGCCCCCAGTTTTCCCCACCTATGAGGTCAAGAATTTGAATGCTGAGTTTACACCAAACTGTGGGTACCCCAAATCCCCCTTCAGTGATCAAATGATCCCCACATCATACCACAGGGCCTTTGCATTAGCTGTTCCCTCTGCCTAGACTGCCCAACCTCCTTACCTCATCTGGATAGCCTCTATACATCCTTACATACCCAATTCATATTAACCACCCAGCCTTCCCCTCCCCTCCCCTCCAAGACCTCAAAATTCTATGTCCTAGGAGATAGAAATTTGCAGGATGTAGGGCTGAGTGTGGCCATGGGGACCTACATTTTGGAGATCCTCGCCCGCACGGCACGAATGCTAGATAAGAGTGCTCAGCTCCCGCTGGGCAACTGATGGCAGAGGGTATGTTCACTACTAGCTCATCCCCAAGGCCAGTCCTAACACTTCTTATGCTGGCTGGGTCTCAAGGTGGCATGCAGAGTTCTCCCAACCTCAAGACAGCTGCCAAGCAGGTACAAGCCCCTTACACTCAAAGGCAAAGCGAAAGAGGTCATCACTAATGTCGCCTGAGAACTTTCCGGAGCCCCGCTCGATGCGTCTGTGCAGGACGCTGACAAAGTCCTGGGACACTGTGTCCAGCAGGGGAATGAAGTTCTTCATGGCATCTGGACTCATCACCTCCTGATTCAGGGCCAGCCGGTCTTTCTTCCAGGCTCCTGACTTCCTGTAGAAACACAGGCCCTTGGGCCCTCATGGTCACAAACCCCAGGCTTGGCACACCAGAGGGACTGACTGGGCTGTCCCAGGAGGCCAAGCCACAGCTCAGAGCTTAGCGCTCACATGCACCCACCCTCACCTCCTCCCAATACCCTCTGGCTCCCCACCAGCTCGCTTCTTCTGCTGGGCTCAAGGGAAGAGACGGGAAGAAACTGGATGAAGGAGAAGAGAACCTGACTGCCCCCTATTGCTGCTGCAAGCCAGGAACTAAGTCTCCTTCAAGCCCCCTAGTCTTTGCCTTGGCTGCAGCTGTGTCTTCCCCGTCACTTCCACTTCCTCCTGGCTGTTGCTCACCTCCTGACATTCAAGGGCCCCTGTATGTCATCTTCTCTGATCACCGCACAGACACAAATGGCCTACCTCTCCGCAGCACCCCTTAGCACATCCCATTATTGACGCTGGTGGGGAGCTCAGGTTTCCAGGGTTGGGTTAATGATAAACTTCAGCTTACAGCCCACTCTTGAAAATAGATCCACATAAAGCCCTCTTTCTAGTTTGGAGGCTTTGTTTGTTTGTAAGAATGGTATTATAGAAAGAACAAAAAGAAAAAAAATTTAAAAAAGAATAATATCATAAACTCACCACCCAATAGGAAAACTAGGAACATTACAGTAATTTCTGTGTGCTCACCTGGTCCTCCCCAACTAAGGGGACCACCAATCTGACTCCCTTGCCTACTTGTGTGTCTAATTCTACCTGATCTACATATATTTCTAAAACACACTTCCTTAAAATAACTTCTTTAAATAGCTCTCGTGCCTTGAGGGATTTGCTTTTTTTCACTCAATTTTATCTCTCTCAGTATCCTCTGTACTGTGGGATGGGCGGGGTCACTGAGTTTGTTCATTTTGAGTGGCATATGCCACCACTCACTCATTTGTTCTCCTCTTGGGCATTTTTAGGTGGTTTCCTCAGTTTTGCGCTTTATGGACAGCACTGCTGCCAGCATTCCGGCATCTTCCCCTCAGGCTGCTCTTTAGAGTGTGTCCCAGGGAGCAGAACTGCTGCATCATAGGATCGTGTACATTCAAGTGCAGGTCATGTCCAACTGTTTTCCAAAGTGCTGGCACCAGTTCTTATCCTACCAGCAATCTGTGAGAGTTCTAGTTGCTCCATATTCTCACCAAAATTTGTGAGGAGCAGCATCGTGGGAAACAGTACTCATGGTGGTGGGGCCCTGCCCTACATGTCACTGAACCCCTGGAGACCTTGCACAAAGTCTGGCAAATAGCAGGTGCTCAATAAGATGGGACTTAATGAATGAACCAATAAATGAGAACTTTGCAAGGTCTTTAATTATGCATTCAGATCTTCAGCTGGCACAGCAGTTCACCGTCACTATCACTTGTTTTAGGGAGGCAGGAAGATAGAGGCCCCAGCTAGAAAGAACAGAGCAAGCATCGCCCCAGCCCCACTCCCCTGCTTCTGCCCTTGCCACAGCTGCCCATGATCTCCCTCCAGCCCCTGGGAGATGTCCCAGGACTCACTTGAACAGGACCCCGATGGGTCTCTGGTAATGCTGGTGATAGGCAACCCAGGGTGGGATGCAATATCGTTCTGGGGTGGAACCCTCACACTTAAAAAGAAGGGCCACATCTTCAGGGTCAATGATAAAAACCGACTCCATGTTGCCAAACTTCTCCCTGGAGGAAAAGAGAAGGGCTATAGCGTAAGAATTCCAGGAGAGCTACGTAGACCCTGAGCCATCAGGTGGGGCCGGGGCGGGGGTGGGGGGTGGCAGGGTGCATTGACTCAGCTGTAACCACTCCACGGGTGAGAGTGCAGAGCAGACGGCCCAGGAAGTGGATTCTGTTTCCAACACATTCTTGTGCCTCTCACCCTCTCTGAGTCTCAGTTTCGTCTTTTATAAAATGGAGATGAATACAGCACCTGTGTCACAGGGCTGCTTAAGGATAAGAGGAAGGAGTCTATGGCTTTGTATAAGTGACAGCTTTATTCTCCTCTTATTAGCCCCTGGCTGCTGACACACCACAGTATGGCCTCCAGGACCAGCCCGTGCCCACTCACCTTCCATGGGCCATCAGGTCCTCCATCCCAAGCTCATCCCATCCTCATTCTTCCTGAGTGTTCATACCCTCGGCACCCTCTCACCCAGTGCATCACTCAGAAACAGGGCGCCTCCAGGTCAGCACTGGAGTGGCCCTGAACTAGAATGGCTCCATGTAGCTTGTTAGGCAGATCATCCACAGGCCAGTCAATCCTAGGCTCTGGGATTGAAATTTTAGGAGTGGCCATCTGCCTCCAAGGGTCACAGGCCTGACAAAGCACTTCTCTATTAAAATAACACTGACCCAGGTACAGACTGTTGGCATAAGAACAATCCAACACTGGCTGGGTGACTCAGCAGGTTGGAGCATCCTCCCATGCACCAAAAGGTTGTGGGTTCAATCCCCAGTCAGGGCACATAGGGGAGGCAACCCATCCAATCTCTCTGTCTCTCTCTCTCTCTCTCTCATCAGTAATAAAATATAGATATCGATATATCTTCCAGTGAGGATTTAAAAAAAAGAAATATCCAAACTTGCAGAGAATTTCATAAGAGTTTATTTGAACCAAAACTGAGGAATTGCCAGGAAGCAAGATCTCAAATGTTCTGGAGATCAGAGAATGACAGTTTTGCAGTTTCTTTCATGCATTTGAAATTAAGGAGGGAAGTAAGGAAGATTACAGGAAGCTGAGAGATGGCAAAGTGGGAATTGGATTACAGGAGAGTTGACATCATGTGCTCTCTTGAGGTTGGTCCACTTTAGAAGGAAGGGTCTGAAAGAGGCATTTCAAAGGTGTGTCAACCTCGATACACAGAAGCAATGGACAGGGGAGGCTTAAGGCAAAGACAAACCTTTTACTAAAGAAGTTAAATGTCTGGGGTGCGACTACCCCCCAGACCTGCCCAGTTAGGAATCTATGATCAGTAAAGTTAATTTTCACAACACCCCTTTTTCATCCTCAAGATATGCCTCACAAAGCACTTTGCAACTAGTCTCTTTTAAAATACAGCTGTTGGGAAACCACAGAAAATTCCGCTTCTTACTAGCACCTGCCTTTGTGTGTGTGTGTGTGTGTGTGTGTGTGTGTGTGCCTTTTGCATAGGAAAGTTAATTCAAGATACACTTCAAGGCAAAATACTAGAAATATATACAGGTATTAGTTCAGTTTCTCTCTCTCTCTCTCTCTCTCTCTCTCTCTCTCTCTCTCTCTCCTCCCCCCACCTTCCATCCCTCCCCCTCCTCCTTCCCACTCTGCCCCTCCCTTCCCTCTCACCTTCCTCCTTCCCAGAAGGAAGAGAGGGGGAGGAGAGGGGTGGAGGAGAGGGAGAGAGCTCTCTCTACTTTAACCACTGACCTAGAAACCCTGGGCCTACCTTCCCAAGTCTCCCAGGAAATCCCCTCAGTATTTTTCCAGCTACTTGGAGTCCTCGCACCACTAGCTCCATATCCCAACCCTGGTTCAGCAGTGTCCTTGAACTGCTATTATTATCAACTCATCTTCTGGGAATCTAGCCCAAGGCAATGATCTGACATGGGACAATGGTGCCTGATGAATGACGTTCACCGCCATCATGTCTAATAGCAGAAAAACCCAGAGTCCACTTTAAAGTATTGGCCAAAAAAGTATGGTTTATCCAAACTATGCGCTAGAATGCTGCCCTTCAAAACTATATGAAAGAGAGAAAAAAGGAAAGAAGTCCTCAATATACTGCTGTAGGACAACACCAAACAGCATATACAATATATTCACATTCCTAATGGTACATAAATATTATTGAAATTGAGATTGTATCTGATTTCAATTTTTAATTTGTACATGTTTCTACTTTCCAAATTGTTCTATAAATATGAATAAAACCAGCCTTTGTACTAAGAAAAAACCTTCAGGGGTGAGAGGAGATAGAAGAGGGTAAAGTGGGTATAAATAGTGACGGAAGGAGACTTGACTTGAGGTGGTAAACACACAATACTATATACAAATGATTTATTATAGAATTATATCCCTGAAATTTATATAATTTTATTAACCAGTGTCACACCAAGAAGTTTGATTAAAAAATAACAAAATGACCCTGGCTGGTGTGGCTCAGTGGATTGAGTGCTGGCCTGCAAACCAAAGGGTTGCCAGTTCGATTCCCAGTCAGGGCACATGCCTGGGTTGCGGGCCAGGTCCCCAGTAGGGGGCGTGCAAGAGGCAACCACACTTTGATGTTTCTCTCCCACTCTTTCTCCCTCCCTTCCCCTCTCTCTAAAAATACATAAATAAAATATTTTTTAAATAACAGAAAGAATAACCTGCAGAATTTGTATTTTAAATGCCTTATGTTTATTCAGAAGTTGATCATTTCTAGGCTATATGTTAGAATATAATGGTGACACGCTGAACTGGAGGTCGGACAACTGGAGTTCCAGCACTGGCTTTGCCCTGATGAGCTATGTGACCTTGTAAGACTCTTCTCCCTGAGCCTCAGTTTTCCCATCAGTAAAATGGGATTATAATACCAACTTCAAGGACATGCTGCAAGGCTCAGGTAAAAGTGACTCAGGACACAGAAAGGGGTTTGATAAAGAGTTTCTACTGGGGCATGGGAAGCAGGGTATAGCAAGAAATTACTCTGAAGTGAGACTGAGTAATAGAGGCACTGACAGACCCAGGAGAGAGAGAGGGAGATGACAGATTCAGAAGCAATCTTCTCCCAAGCCTGACACTCAGCCTGGGGGCTTCCGGCCTCCAACCAGCTGTAAAAAAGGCACTTTAGGCTTCCAAATGGGTTGTGGGAGAGGGAGGAGGTGTTGAGCGAGCCACTGGACTCCTACACAAACAAGCCTGCCCTCCAGCCCCCCCCCCCAGCCAGCCAACCAGCATGTCCTATGATGCGTTTTCCCCATCACTCACAGTAGAATGCACATCCCTCCTCATGTTCCCTCTTTGTCCCAACCACCACCTCTACCACCTCCTATTCTGCTCAACTGTGCTCTCAGAAAAGAACCCAGGCATGGCCTGAAGGCAACTCACCTTAGAAACTACTAAGCAGAACAAGCAAGGCCTGCCACAGGGGACAGCCCTCAGATACCTGTCCCCCACCCCCCACGCTTCCTGTCAACACCCCCACCCCACCCCCACCCCCTGCCCTCCGCTGCACCACTTCATCACCCTACCACCGGGAGTGGCAGTGCTCAGAGGCCAAAAAAACAAAACCCCTTCTTCCTGGCACAAAGCAAGATGGATATTTGCAGAAGAGGAGCTCTAGCCAGGCCAAGTGGAAGGGGCAAAATCAGCAGCTCCGGAGATGCACAGAACTGAGGGGCAAGGCCAGCACCCCAGCAGGATAGGGATCTAGTTCAGTGAGCAGAGCAAGTATCCCCACGTCTCTGACCTTTAGTCCATTTCCGACCATGGGGATGATAAACTTACCTCCCAAGGGGTCCTGAGGATGTGAATATAGGGAAGCAGTTAACCAGGCTTGTTCTCTCACCATCTTCCCACCCATCCCCACAAAGTTTCAAAGGATGTAGGGTCTGGTAAGGGTTGAGGCTGGGAACTGGGAACTCAACCGACTGTCTGGGAAGCCTTATCCATTCTCCTACCATCACCAGGCATGAAAAAATTAAAATCAGAAGGTGGACAAGAGCCTGAAATGGGCAAGCAGACAATTTGGGAGGGGGAGCCCAGCAAGGCTGCCCAGGTACCTCTCCCCCTCTATCCCACCAGCCCCCACCCTGTGTCAGGCTTACCTGTAAATGGGGCCATACTTCTGGAAGTTCTGGGCTTGGTGATAGTGCAAATTCTGTGAGCCCTTCTCCCTCCAGAAATGGTACAGATTTAGCCAGCCATTGTCACCAGGGGAGGGGATCTCACTGAAAGGGCGAGGCACGCGAGTGGAGATTCGGGCTCCCTCTCCAGTGGGCACCCTGGTGTGCCCTGGCCCCTCCTGAGTGCCCTGCAGGAGGGGCTGGCAGCCTTTGATCAGGACTGAGCGCAGAGGAAGCCCCCTGACCAGCATGCTGTCCCCACAGTGACCACTGTCCCTACTCCTACTGCAGCAGGGCCTGACAAGAGATTGGCTGTGGGCCCCTGGGGCCCAGCTTATTATCTTCCAGCTCAAGGTCAAGGCGGAAGCTGACAGAGCAGGCACTACTCTCCTCCTCCTTGGGTTGGCTCTCTCCCACAGAGCCCCTCCCAGACTGTCACCAAGGCTCAGTCTGGAGTTTCTGCAGCCAGAGAGGTTCTCCAAAGTACAAGGAGACCCCTCTGTCTCTGTCCTCAGTGCCAGCCCCAGCAGGCCCTTAAAGTGGTACAGAAATGGTACAGGTTTGTGCTTTTCCTCTGCCGGGGCCTCTTGCTGACCTCTACAGTGGGACTCAGCTGCTGGCAGACATCCATCAGGACCTGCCAACAGCCTGGGCTTGGGGACAGTGGGGGCCTGAGAGGAGGCTGTAGGCACCTTGCAGCTTTGGGACAACATACATCTTAATTGTGACCCCATTATAAATACATAAAATATAGTTCCTTGAATTTGTTTTTGTTCTTATTCTTTCTTCTATAGTTCCCTGGTTTTTGAAGTCCTACTTTCTCTGCTTAACCCCCCCAAAAATGTATTACATATATATATAATACATTTTAATAATGTATATATATATAATAATATATATATTTTAATATATATATACACTATTTTCTGAAAATGCTGTAATTGGCAGTATCACTATTATCATTTTTAAAGATACTAACTACTAACTGTAAAAGTATATTCAGTTACAGTTATACTTTTCTCGTTGCAGAACACTGAGGGAAAGGACAAACTGGCTGTTGTGGCGCGGCTGATTGAGTCTTGTCCTGTAGACCAAAAGGTCATACGTTCAATTCTCAGTCAGGGCACATACCTGGGAGTTGCTGGTTTAATCCCAATCAGGGCACATGCAAGAAGCAATAGATGGATGTTTCTCACTCACATCAGTGTTTCTCTCTCTCTCTTCCTTCCCTTCTCTCTAAAAAAAAATTTTTTTTAAGAAAAAAGAAGATTAAGAAAGAATAAACAAGAAAAATTACAATCTCCTGAGTCTTTACTGCTGAGTGAAAGAAGCCAGACACAAAGAGTACTGGTAAATACTGATTGTAAATGAATATAAAATGTCCCATGAAAAGTCACCTCACAGGGTGATCTGATCATAAATTCCTAACTGAGAAGGTCAGGGCAGGCACTCTGGCCCCGAGCCTGTAACTTCTTTAGTAATGGGTTTATCTTTGCCTTAAGCAAGCTCTGCCCTTTGTTTCTATGTCTCTAGGTTAATACACTTTGGAAACGCCTTGTTTTCAGAGCAGAGCATGTGTACCCTGCAGTCCAACCCCACCTTGCTTTCTCCCACCTTCCTACAACCTCCCCCACATTCCCTCCTTAATTCTCAATGCAGAAAAGAAGCTGCGCACTGCCACTCCGAGGAGTGTTTTTCACAGTCTGTTGGTGTCTTGCTTCCAGGTGTATCCTCTGTTTGGCTCAAATAAATTGCTATAAAAATTTTCTGCAGTTTTGGACATTCCCTATGTTGACAAGTTGGCTTCTATTTTGACAAAGTTCAAGAATCAGTGAGATGAACTTAGGGTGTTAGAAGTGGTTCTCTTGCGAGGGAATGACTGGGAGAGGGCATGAGAGAACTTTCTGGGGCTGGAAATATTCTCTCTTGATCTGTGTGTTTACAGATGTAAAAATTCACCTGAGGTATCAATTTGTGATATTTTCATTTTATGAAATGTAAGTTACCACAGTAAAAATGCCCCCAAAATCATTTTCTAACATAATTTTTCATACTCACTTGCCCAGCACCCCTTGCAACTGGAATGCAGCAGGATGACTGGGGCACCCCCAACACACACCCCCTACTGACATTTTGGTTAAGAGGAGGAAGTGGACCCCATGTGAGACCCTTTCTGGCACATGTGGCTGCCGGAGGCCTGTCACCTGGACCAGCTGCTGCGTGTGAGGCCTGTAGGGGTCGTGAGTAGCCACCAAGGCAGCCCTGGGATGTGAAGTGGGAGATATTCCTGACACGGATAATTTTAAAATAAACTTTTTTCTTTTAATCCCCACCAAGGATATGTTTACTGATTTTAGAGAGACAGGAATGGAGACAGGAAAGAGAGAGCGAGTGAGAGAAACATCAGTCGGTTGCCTCCCTTCCCCACCCAGACCGGGATCGAACCAGCAACCTTTGGTATTCGAGGCAATGCTCCAACAAACCAAACAACCTGGCCAGGGCTAAAGTTAACTTATTTTTAAATTATGCCCCAGCTCCAACCGGTGTAGCTCAGCTAGTTGGTTGTTGTCTTACAAACCAAAAGGCTGCTGGTTTGACTCCCAGTCAGGACACATGCCTGGGTTGCAGGCAGGTCCCCAGTTGGGACAGAGCATGTACAGGAGGCAACCGATTGATGTTTCCCTCCCTCTCTTTCTTCCTCCCTTCCCCTATCTCTAAGAATAAATAAATAAAATCTGTAAATTATGCTCCATAAGTCTCATTACCTTGCCCACTTGGAGATTTTGTGGAACTGCATCATATCCCTTGATAAATCCCTTCACTGCAAAACATTAGCTAGAGTGAATTCTGTTCTTGACAACTAAGAACTCTGAGTGATACAAAAGTAATGTTAATCTACAAAGAAAAGCCTTTCAGAGTTAGAGGCAACGAGCATTTGAGATCGACAAGAATAGCTAAGGCCAAATAGCATCCTGAATTGGAGACAAAGGCAATGGGTATTTTTGAGCAAGGGCAAGGAACAGTTACCTCACTAAGGCATTTCCATGGTGCGGTAGTGATGTCAATTCTAAACAATGTTGCTGTAACTTTCAGTCCAGGAGTCATCAGTCCAGTGGTCAACTGCTCTCTTATCTCCACAAACAGCTCTTTGGAACACGATGCCCTCCTAGGCCCCGTGCGAAGGTTATTTGCGCCACTGTTAGCTTTCCGAGGATTGAGGTGGAAGATGTGCTGGGCGGCCCCTCTGCGTGACAGTGCCAGTGCCAGCTCCACGCTTCTTTTACGTTGCTGTTTACAGTAAACAACCAATCCCGCTGCTAAAAGTCCATCACACGCCCACACTTCGAACATTATTTATACCAAACGAATGCAGCTAAGTTGCATCATTTGATATCAGTCTGCTTTAAAATTACGCCCCATAAACTTTAATTCATTAAGGGCACATTGCAGGAACCAGAGAGAACATCTCACGCCAAGGCGTGTTTGGTGGAAAGAGGGGGCAAAAGGTTTGTCACAGAGACTGACTGCACTGGCACAGCTGTGGCTCCAGCACCCTGAGGTAAACACTCACCCTGTTAAAAACACTTTGATGTATGTATTTCCTTCCAGTCCCTTTCTAATTAACTTCTTTCTGTTTTCTTTTTTCTGAGTGGTTGAATTTTTTTTTTACTACAATGTATAGTTTTGTACAAATAACTTGTATAGATGATTTTAAAATGCAGGTTCAACTAGAGAAGCAGAACTAGGAGGAGATATGTTTTAGTAGATTTGTTGCAAGGAATTGGCTTGCGCAACCGTGGGGCCGGCGGGACAAGTCTGACGTCCACCAGTGAGGAAGTCAGGAAGGGCAGGCTGGGCTCTCGGGCATGGGCTGAAGCTCCAGTCCGCTGAGGAATTTCTTCTTCAGCCAACCTCAGCTCTACTCTTAAGGCCTTTCAACTGATTGAATCAGGCCCCCAGATTGTCTAGGAGAATCTCTTTAAATTGACTGATTATGGAGATCAATCACACTGACAAAGTGCCTTCACCACTACCCCTCCATCACCGCTGGAATAATTGAGGAATAACTGGGGACGGCAGCCTAGATAACTGGCATATAAAACCAACCATCACAGCACCACGAAGTCTGTAAGGAAATACAGCAATCGTCTGCTCCAACCCTCCTTGCTCCTGGTGTCACTTCCTGGAAGGTAATGAAAACCTTTCCTCAAAGCAGTCAAGCCCATGAGGTTCCTGTGCACCTCCATTCCAGACAACTCCCGCTCACTCGCCCCGCTCGGTGCCGCTAGTCTCCGAGCCACGAGCAGCTGCCATCCAGGGACCTCCTTCCCTGTCACCTTGGAAATTTCCTGTTTCTCACTCCTGCTTCCTGGATCCCATGTCTCCTGTTTTCAAAGCCTTTCTTAGAAAGGATGTATGAAAAGGAAAATTTTGAGGCCTTGCTCATCTGACAATGTCTTTTTTCTGCCTTGACGGAGAGGTTAGTTGAGTATAGAATGCTAGGTTGGAAATCATTTCCCATTTTAAAAAATACTGTGTGAAACTAGAGCTCCATCATCTTCCATTTCCTGGAGCTGCTCTTGAGCAGCCCATGCTACTCTGACCCCTGGGCCCCTGCCCTCACTGTGCTGACTCCCTGCAGCCACTCTTAGGGCCTCCTCTTTATCTTCAGCTTCTTCGCATTTCACAATGCATCTTGCCACATCCGTCCTTGGGCCGGACACCTGGTCAGCCCTTTTAGCCTCAAAACGCATGTCCTTGAAATTCTGGACATTTTGTTGTACAATTTATTTTATAATCTCTTCCTTCCATTTACCTTTTCTCTATTTCTGGAACTCCTATTATTCATAAGTTAACCTCTCAGATTTATCTTTCATTTTCTTTTTCTTTTCTTTCCCATTTTACATTTGTCTTTTTATTCCACCTAATGAGACATTTCCTTCAGTTTTCAATCCCTCTGTTGCAATTTTTATTTCCACATTCTGTTTTTTAATTTCCTAGGGACTTTTCCAGTATCTGGGTATAGACATAATAAGAACATGATAGCTTCTCAAAACTCTCTGAAGATATTAACCATAGGAATGTTTTCTAATTGTTGGTTTGGAGAGTTTTTTGTTTGGTTTTTGTTTACTTTTCTCTTGCTCTTTGTATTGTCCCCATTTCCTCTGAGTTCCTTTTCCTTTTGGGTTGGTCTCTGCCCTTTAAGTTAGAAGTCTCCTCAAACGTCTACTGAGTGTTGGCAGTCCCCTAGGAGTCCTGTCTGCACTCCGAATTTAAGAGTCAGGACCCAAAAGGCTAGCCAGTGTGCAGCACGTAAGTGGGGCCCCTCCAGCTGCGGTGCTGGGACGGGCCAGCGAGGAAGACTCTGACGAATCTCCTGTGTCCGTGTCTGTGTGACGTGTCAGACAGCTGATCATTTCCCTAAAGGAGAATCTTCTACATTTTCGGTACAGGGCCTCTCATTCACCTCATTGCGCCTGACGTCCTGGGCCCAGAGCCTTTCTGGTTCAATGACTCATGAGAACAGATCTCACCAAGTTGATCCAGAAGCCCTCCAGGTGTCGTGAGCCCACAGCTGTGGTCACCGTGTTCACACAGTTTTGTGCTGCGGCATTTTCACCCCAATTGTTGTAAACATTCCCCTTTCATTATTAAATGCTCCTGAACTATCTCTTAGAAAAGCTGCATCACATTCAGTGAGTGAGGTTATCTGTGCCTTATTCTTTCAAATTCAAAACTCTGAGGTTCACCCTGGCTGGTGTGGCTCAGTGGTTTGAGCACGAGCCTGTGAACCAAAGAGTCACGGGTTCGATTCCCAGTCAGGGCACATGCCTGGGTTGCAGGCTGGGTCCCCAGTGGACGGTGTACGAGAGGCAACCACACATTGATGTTTCTCTCCCTCTCTCCTTCTCTTCCCCTCTCTAAAAATAAATAAATTAAATAAATAAATAAATAAACTCTGAGGTTCAGAGGTCAACTTGGGTGGGTAGGTGAGTCCAGCCCAAGTGAGGTAACAACCATGGGAACAGGCAAATGTATGTATTCCTACACCTGCAACATTCCACACCTCGGTTGCAGGCACTAGTCTAGGTGATGGCAGAGAGGGAGGCCTTGCCCTCCATGGTGGTATGTTGTGGGAAGCTGAAAGAAAGCCATGAGTCAGGGGAGGCTAGAAGGATTCTGGCCTCCATGGAGAGGGAAGAAGCAGGATTTGAGGGCTGAGGCTTGGTGGCTCTTACGGTGGGAGTGAGGGAAGGTGAGAATCCTGCCCAGAGAACAAAGGAAAAGCACCTGGAGAAGGCAGGAGAGAACTGGGAGAGAGCCAACAGGCCTGAGTTTCAGAGGAGAGCTGAGGTTAAGGCATGTGTCTGTGCCAGACAGTGTGGGCATTTCATTCCTGTGCATTTGTGTCCTGGACACTGAGCTGCGTTGTGGACAGCTAGATCAGGGCATTTGCCTAAGTTAAGGACGATGCCCTAGCCCTGACCGGTGTGCTCAGTAGGTTGGGCGTCATCCTGCAAACCAAACGTCACTGGTTTGATTCCAGGTCAGGGCACATGCCTGGGTTGTGTGTTTGGTCCCCAGTGGAGTGGAAGAAGAAACTGAATGATGTTTCTCTCCCTCTCTTTCTCCCTCCCTTCCCCTCTCTCTAGAATCAATAAAGAAAAAAAAAAACAGTTAAAAAATTTTTTAAAGAATGATGTCCTAGCCAGGTGTGGGTCAAAGTATTGTCCCATACACCAAAAGTTTGCGGGTTCGATCCGCAATCAAAGCACATAACTAGGTTGCAGGTTTGATCTCTGGTCACAGTGTGCGCAGGTGGCAACTGATCAATGTTGCTCTCTCCCATCAAGGAATCTCTCTCCTTCTTTCCCTTCTTCTCTCTCTAAATCAATAAACATGTCCTCAGGTGAGAATTAAAAAAGAATGACCCTCCGCAGCCTGCTGGTTTCCTGCCCTCCCCCAAGGCAATAGGTGAAGGACCAGTTCCAGAGAACAAGTGAGAAAGGAATGGGAGGCGATGACACAGAGACCTATCACAGCTCGGAAATCCAACCAACCAAGGCTGCGGCTCTGCCTTGTACTAGCTGGTGACCTTGAGAAATGTTCCCAGTTTTTAAAAACTTTTTATTTATTGATTGTAGAGAAGGGGGGCAGAGAGAGAGAGATACAGAGAGACAGAGAGACTGGTCTGTTGTGCCACCCATTCATGCATTTATTAATTGATTCTTGTATGTGGCCTGACCAGAGATTGAACCTGCAACCTTGGCATATCAGGACAATACTCTAACCAACTGAGCTATCGGGCCAGGGTGAGAAGTGTTCCCATCTTCTCTGAGAGCGAATGTCCACCTCTTTCAAGTGAGTTACCTGACAGGGCCACGGGGAGCTGAGGAATGCTGTCCTCAGAACCCTCCACGTGGGCCTTGCGCTCCATGAATCATGGTGCAGGCCTTCCATGGGAGGAGCATGGAGCACCTGGAGTGGCAGACAAGTTGAGTCAGGCTGCCTTGTACTTTCCTTCTTTTGGGCAAAACAAGGGAACCTGTGCAGACAGAGCAGCAGAGGGAGAAGGAGAGGCCAGAGAGAAGAAAAAGGCAGAAGCCCGGTGGAGGGGTAGTGAAGGAGGGAGCAAGGCAACTGGGGACAGAATAGGTAGTACCACGTCAGAAAATGATGAGCAGGGCTTAGGATGAGGGAGGGGAGAAACGGCAAGACAGGAAATGATTCCCTAGGCATTGTCTCTTCATCTGGGGCCCTGTCTTCACCTCACTGCACCCCTCCAAGAATAAAGAACTCAGCCTCCAGTGAGCAGGTCATGGCCTTGTCCAGCTGCCTGCAGCTCGCCCCACAGGCCTCCCGTATTCCTGTATCATCGTGGCCTGCTGGCCCAAGGCTCCAGACCCTTCCACAGCGCCTAGAACATGTTTCCAGCTGGGAGCAAACTAGGCCAGAGCTTGGTGGAATGGAGGGGTGTGCTGCCAGGCCCAGGTATGGTCGTGGGAGGCCCAGGTCAGGGAGTCTGGGCCCATGTCCCAAGCATCTGGATTTGGGAACATCTAGGAGACCCTGCTTCTCAACTTCCGCACTCACGAGAGGTAGCACAGTATTGTAGAAAGAGCACATTTCTACCACACTGTGCCTTGGCAAGACCCCTAAATTTCCATGTCTATATTGATAGAATGTATGGAACATTACTATGTACAGGGCACTTTAAATGAGTTTTCCACTTAATCTTCACACGCTCCTTATGAAGTAAGTTCTAATACTTTCCCTGTTTTACAGATGAGGAAACGAAGGTATGGTCAGGTTAGATAGACATATGCCCAACCACTGACAGAACTGGGATTCAAACCCGGGTGGACCTTCACCCAGGGCTGAGCTCTGGGTCCCCTCACCACACTGCTGAGAAGTGGGCCTGAGGACACTAAATGAGGGCATAACAATGCTATGAAACACCCTGCAGACTGTAAAGTGGTGGCTGAACCAGGTGTCAAAGGCTGAGAGACCTGGAAAGGCCCTTAGGTACCATTTCTTTGGTCTCCCATTAAATAGATGGGAAAACTGAGGTCAAGAAAGGAGCAGAGACCTACACTGGATAACTGTAGCAAAGCCCCAAGCCTCCCAAAGAGCCACGGGGGCCCAAGGAAGAGTGGCCACTTGGAGAGGTGTGGCTGGCTCCTCCATGCAGCCTGCCCAGTGTGAGGCCGGGTGGACAAGCACTGCAGACTCCCACAGAGCAGGCGCCTGGCTGATGACAAAAGGCAAGGCCAGAGGAGGATGAGGAAGTGATGAGAAGGTCTTCATCCCCCAGGCTTTGGAAGAACTTGAAGAAACAAAGGGATTTTACCTTGAACACCAATCTTCATCATCCCCTCACAGCTGGCACTGATCTGGGGCCATGATTCCGTATGGCTGACTCAGGCAGCCCTGGGTCCCTTGAACTGAGGTCTGTAGTCAGACCACCCTGGGCTCACTCCAAGATCTTGACAAATCAGGTTACCACCAGGATGTCAACTCCTCCCTGACCACACACTGGCTCTCTGATCTGCCTCCACACCTCCCATCACAGCCCCCAGACCCAGCCCGCTCCCTGTGTACATCACTCTCTGAACCAGCACCACCTTCCCAGGAAACAGGGTCCAGCACAGCAGAGTTCCCACACAGCTACAGCCCACTCAACAAGGGCATGTGGGTCAGAAAGCACACACCTGCCTGCCGAGAGCCAACCCAGCCCTGCTGTCTGACACAGTCACAGAGGGAGCCGTACGTCCGCACAGCAGACACGGCGGGGCAAAGTACTTGGTACTCCTCTGCTTAATCATTGTATTACTACCTGTGCTTAGGGTCTATGTGATTTACCATGGGACTGGGACAAATGGCAATTCCACAGAAGAAGTACAGTTCTTTGAAAGTAAGCAAGAAAATGACAGCTCATTGGAGAGTGACTCCCCACCAGAGTGTCCTCCTAAGTGGGTTAGAGAGTTCAAAGAATGGGTATTGGAAAGATTATTATACACTCCCCTTCTATGAAATGCTTAAGCGATCAGGACCCCCATGGTGTTTATTGCCTAAAAAGTCAGACATCAAAGATAGAAACAAATAATAAAAATACATCAACACCAAGGTAGATGGCAGGCAGCCGAATGGACTGAGCAAAATAAAGATTATTACTTGCACAAGATGACAGGGTTCTGGTGCTGAAGTGAGAAGTGAGAGACAGATACTAACCACATTGACCACAAAAGCCTTCCACATGGCCTTTACCAGTGAGCTAAAATAGTCCTGTGCCCAGCTACGTGCCCAGCTTGCACCTTTAGAATATATAGATCAAACTTAAGTTAAGCTTTAAGAAATTAAGGTGTTATATAATGTGGTAAAATTGTTACTGATTAATTGCAAAGATTAGGAGCTAAAAGCTTGCATAATAACATACAGTAGAGAGCTGCTTCCTATTTCCTTCAGAATAAGGATAAAGCAAATATGACTTAAAACACTCATTTTTTTATTGCTTTCACATATGCCATATGTACACACCCAACTGTATAAAAATAAAAAACTCAAGAGCCCAGGCAGAGATGCCTGGCCATTGAGCTGGAAACTGCACCTCTCGTGTCATTCCTTCGCCAACACCGTCCATCCGTTGGGAATCCCTGGACCTGCTGGAGCTGGACTCCGGCACCTGCCGTGTAGAACCTCTCACGACAACAACCTTCACCATACCTTAGGTTTTACGTTGGATAATATGACTCCATTTTTTCAAAATCTTACTTGCAGACAAATAAAGGATATATTTAAAACACACATAGGCAGAAAGTAGAGTGGCAGTTGCTTTGGGCTGAAGGCATGATATCTAAAGAGTGCAGAGTTTCTTTTGGGGGTGAGGAATATGAAAATTTTCAAAAACTAATGGTAATGATCATTATAGAACTCTGTGAATATACTGAAAACCACTGAATTGTACACTTTGAGTGGATGAGCTGTGTAGTATGTGAATTATCACTCGATAAAGCTGCTGCCCCCCATGCACACACACACGTGCACACAGGCACACACACATGCACACACGGGAGCTGGCGACCTGCCCCTTCCATTGTGTCTGTTAACGAATACATTGCCTATGACAGTAAGAGCTGTCACTCACAGCCACTGACTCAGGATTCCAATCATGTTAAACCACTTGCAACACAAACTTAGAGCAGCAGGTTTTTAGCAGAAAAATAAAATAAAACAAATACTGGCATTTATCAAGAGTGGTTGCTGCCCTGGCTGGAGTAGCTCAGTGGATTGAGTGGGGGCTGCGAACCAAAGTGATGCAGGTTTGATTCCCAGTCAGGGTACATGCCTGGGTTTCAGGCCATGACCCCCAGCAACCGCACATTGATGTTTCTCTCTCTCTCTCTCTCTCTCTCTCTCTCTCTCTCTCTCTCTCTCTCTCTCTCTCTTTCTTCCCACTTCCCTCTCTGAAAATAAATAAATAAAATCTTAAAAAAAAAAAGAGTGGTTGCTCTTCTCCCTGGGTGAGTGACCACTGCCCCTCCCAAGCCTGGGCTTCCTGATAAAGAGAGATTGGAGGGGCCAGTTTTGCCTCACTGGTGACCTTGAGCCTGAATGACATCAGCCGGGAAGGCCATGTCTCACAGGGAGCACCAAGGCAATGATCTTCCGCAGAGGAACGTGGCCAACTTGTTTTTCCTCATAGAATCTCAGAACCAAGGTGAAATTTGTACATTCCTGAGTCAAAGCCAATTTCTTTGTTTTAAGCGGCCCCGCATGCCTCTAGAGAAGGAGCCCCGATTCGTGTGGCACGGAGACCTGTGCTCCTCATCTTGGCAGCACCTCAGCTTCAGTGTGGCCTCCACACCTTCCCTCAGCCCATGTGTGTGGGCCACTGACCACCAAGAGCGGCCCAGGCAGGAGGTTCCAGGCCTCATTCTACCCACTGGGCAGTCCCTGGCTGGAGGATGGGCTGTGACTAGTCTGTGCCAATGCAAGGCGAGGGTGGGTTTCCTGAAGGCTTTGGGGAGAGGAACTTATCACTTTTCTGAAAGAGCATCTAGAAGCACATTGTTCTCTCTGAATGAGGCTGAATATGTTAGTTATCTGTTGCTGCTTAACAAATTACCCAAAACCTTAGTGGCTTAAAAAGACAAACATTACCCCATAGTTTCTGTGGGCCAGGAATCCAGGAACAGCCTTATGGAGTGGCTCTAGCACAGGCTTGTTCCGGAAGGGCTGCTGTCACCCGGGGTTTGTCTAGGGCTGAGGATCAGCTTCCACACTCACTGGGTTACACCAGCCCTACTTCAAGAACTTCAGCTACTATTGTTAGGGGACTCAGGTCTCCCTGGTTACTGGTTGGAGGCCTCGGTTTTCCAGCTCACAGGGCAGCTGGAGTCCCCCAGAGCAGGTCATCTGCGTGAGAGCAGGCGGGAAGCTGCATTCTCTCTCTCTCGTGGCCCTACGCTCCCCCTTTTTCTGTCTGTCAGAAGCTCGGCACTAAGTCCTGCCGGCACCCAAGGAGAAGGGCATTAGGCTCCACCTGTTAAAGGGAGTATTGAGGAATTGATGGACATATTTTTTAATCTACACTGATGAAGCCTACAGCCCCAGAGATTTCAGGACGCCATCTAGTAATTACAAAAGGGAGCCAGTTTTTAGAAAGACGTAAAGAAACACAGCCCGTGGTGCCACTGGAAAGATGTTTGACTAAACCAGTCCTAACCTGGGCCTTCTTCGAGGTGTTCCAGACAGATGAACCAGTGAGTCCTCTTTCTAGTTTCTCCCAGGTGTGTTGGGAGTTCTTTTTCTTCTTTTTCTCTTTCTTTTTTTTTGGGGGGGGAGGGGTCTGCTGCTTGAAATCAAATATCTCCTGTCTCCTTGTAGGCATAAAGAAAATGGCGGCTCCCTTTTCTGTCCTTTTTTGTTTGTTACTGCTTGCAGTGCCAGCCACGCACTCTCCACACTGCATGGCCACACCTCGCAAAATTGAGGAAATCAAAGACCTCCTGCTCACAGCCAGGTGAAAGGATGCCAAATCTATCAAGATCAATAAAAATTAGGACAATGTAAAGTTTAAAGTCTGGTGCAGCAGATACCGTTATACTGTGGTCATCACAAAGAGAAGGTGGAGAAACCAAAGTAGTCCCTTCCCCCTGGTTTGTCAGTGAGGGAGCTGAAATAAACCAGACACACTGATTTGTATTAAAATGTTAAAAATTTAAAATGAGGGGGAGGAGGAGAAGAACAACAACAACAACAACAACAACAACAACAAGGAGAAGAAGAAGAGGAGGAAGAAGAAAATGGCAGAGTCACATGGTACCATCACCACAGCGTATTATGAGGGCAATCCCACCCATTTCTGGGCAGGGTTGGAAGGACCAGGACACTGGCCACCCACTCATTAGGCTGCTGCACAGAATGTCCTTACCTAAGTGACAGTCAGCCTGGGAGTGCTGTCCATCTGATGAGACTCGGTTTAGAAGAAATTCCAGGATACTCACATATCTTGACATTTTCTCATTTCATTTCCCAGACAGGATACTTATGTATAGATTTTTTGGACCAAAACCAAATCCCAGAGACCCATTAGTTAGGCCCTAGTAACAAGAGGGCATCTGTGCAATCAGATCTTGGTGGGTCCTGCATCTTCCAAACTCCAAAAGGTCATTCTAGATGGGCCTCCCTATGCTTTCGGCCTCCAACTCAGTTAAACGCCTGCGTGTGGTGGAAAAATTGTACACAATGTTGTGCCTGATGAATATGTGATTGTGTTTCATATCTACTGTTTACCAGCTCTGGGGCCCTGTGAATATGCTCAGTTTCCTCATCTGCTCATGGAAACTTGAGTACCTACCTCACTGGACTGTTTCAGGAAGTAATGAAATCATATATGCCTTTCTTATAAATATGTACATATGTATATCATGATTTTTCTCCCTTTCTCTCTGTTCCTGCCATTTCACCCTCTCAGAAGTGATAGGGAGCTAGGGCTCACCCTCACCAAGCCCTTCTCGATGGGACTCTAAATTCTCTGGTGGGTAAGGCTGAATGAGTGAGCGGGCACGCTGACCTCTCTTTGGCTTTCAGGATGGTTGATTAGTGCCAGCAAAGCCTGTGCTCACGCCCCCATGCCCACCTCCTGAGTTTGTAACTACCCTGCTGTTCTCAGGATGGAGGTCGCACGCATTTAGATCCATCTAAAATGTTGTCTGTGACTGAGGAGGTAATACTGACTGGGATCAGATTTGGATGGATAAACAGAAAATCCAAATCACAGGACTACACAAGATAGGAGCCTGTTCTATCTCACGTAAAAGGAGCAAGAACTGGGCAGTCCAGGGTTACAGGGTCAGCCCTATGGAAAACTCAGGCTCCGTCTTCCTGCTGCATGCATTCTACAGTTGGTTTGCACACCCCCAGCCACGTCACCAAGATGCTGCGTGAGCCCCAACCATGCTGCTGACCAGAAGGAGCAGGAAGAACAAAAGAAGACAAAAGGGGCCTCCCTGTTGAGTCGGGTCCATTAAAGCAACCTTCCTCTCGGTCCCACACAAATCCAACTACATCTCAGTGGCCAGCACAGAACACATACTTGCAACTAACGATAAGGAGGCTGGGAAATGTAGTTTCTATTTATAGTCTTGACCATAGTAAGTTAGGATAAGTAAGGAGAGAAGGGGAAGGAAGCCTGGTTCTTTCATCCAAGAATAAAAACGCTGAGAATCTCACCCTAACATCTGAGTCCATTGCTCAAATCACTGCAGAATTTGCAGGGGGCAGGAAGGTGCCTGGAACCTCAGACGCCCTCAGCATCTGGTACAGTGCCTGGCATAGAACAGACAACCAGAGCTGTTGTTCCCACAGCAGACACGCTGTGGGGTAATTCCCTGTCTCATGATAACCCCTCTTCTCTGAGAAAGACTCTAAAACTCAGAGGGGCGTCCTGAGTAACCCTCCCCTCTGGCCACTGATGACAGTTCTACTTGATGTCAATTGACCCAGACTGGGCCATTTGTGGTCCCTTCCAGGATCTTCAATGTTCATGTGAGGAAAGGGCAACAACCCTTCTCTGGTGGCCAAGCAGTGAGGTGCAAGGCTGTGGCCTGTGACCCTGAAGGGAGGGAGCCAACGAGGGAAAGAAGCCAGGGAAACCGAAGAGAAGAGGCCAGAACCAAAGGTCATGGCCAGGACCTCATTCCTATCCCCAAAGCCCCAGAGGCCCAGCTACAACTCAGTCCTTCTGGCACCCCTCCGCCCGTCTATGGCACCCACCTTCTGCCACTTTTCGTCAAGAACTATGACTACTCCGGTTGCCTGTCCCTCTCCAGTAGGGAAGAGCTTCTGTGTTTATAACCCATTTCATTAAAGAATAGTATTTGTCAGAGTTCTCTCAGTAGCAAGTGGCAGAATTCAAGCTCAAATTAGCTTACACAAAAATAAATACATAAATGTTTTAAATCTCTTGACATAAATAGGAAAGTCAGGGGGAAGCTGGCCATCTAATGGTGTTCCATGGCTTGCGTGCTCTCTCTCTCTGCAACCTCCCTGTCTCCTGATTCTTGTTTCTCCCCCATTGGCCGTGTCCTCCTGCAGCTACCTGCAGGTGGCAAGAAAGATGCCAGGCAGCTCTCCCTCCCAGAGGTAGGCAGACCCCCTCTCTGACACCCACAGACCTCTGATTGGCCAACCTGTCACATGTCCCCCTTCGGTCCACTCACAGTGTACAGGGTCACTATGCTAGGGCCAATAGGCAGGCCTGTGTCACCACCCAGCCTTTCAGCCAGGGACCAGCAGCCTCTGTGGTTGACGGAGCCTCTGGAACCACACAGTTCCAGGTCAGTATCTAAAAGCAGGGAGGTGCTTGGCAGACCACAGACATAAAAACAGTTTTGCCTTGTAAAACAAGCAAAGACTTTGGATCCAAATGGACATGAGTTCGAATCCTAGGCCAACCACTGAGGGGTCCTGTAGCCCTGAGGGAACTACTTGATTCTTGATTTTTTGTCTTTAAAATAGGGATAATCATACCAGCATTTCTGGATTATTGCAGAATAATAAAGCACTTAGAAAATTCCTAGGTTGTCAAAGTAACTCACCTAACTTTACTGTATTTACTATCACCCACCACCCTCTTGTGGTTTAGTTCAGGGCATGGACACCATGTATGAAACTTATGTATTTTTTTCATTGACTGTGTCATGCTGACACTAAGTCAAACTGCACCCCTCCCCCTCCCCCATTCCTTCCTCAGTGGGTTTATTCTGTGTTCTCATCCCACCTGACTCTGAACAGTTTAAACAGTCTGGGTTGGGGCATGGGAAGGACTGGAGATGACTGGAAAGAAGCCAGCGCTGGAGACAGGCCTCAAGGTTGTGGCATCCCGAAGCTTAAAGAGCAGAATATTGGCTCTGAAAACTTTTTTAATGCTGTTAAGCTAACACTAAATTCCTTTTGCTCTTCATTGTTCTTTTCTTTCTTTTTTTTTTCAGGGGGGCAAGAGAGGAGGCCTGGGAGAGGTCATGTGGCCATTTGAGACCTTCCTCCCAGCAACACCCAGGGTTTATAAAGCCTGAGTGCTCGTGCCCTGGAGGAAAGGGGGCCCTGCTTTGGACACTGTTTCTTACCATGGATCCCGGGCTATTCCTTTTGGCTAGAGAGAGTGAAATGAAGGGAAGTATGGGATGGAGTTGTCAGAACTCCTGGGGCAGGAGTAAACAGGGTGGCAGAGGGGACAAGAGGGGTCCTGGAGGCCAAGAGCCCCAGGGCTTCAGCAGAGGCGTGTTCCCAGTTTGGAAGAGCCTGTAAAGGGCCCCTCTGAGAGCTGGCCTCAGGCCGCACCCATCACAGCCCTCCTATGAGAACCTAGTCCTCTGGGGCTGGCCTTCCCAGGGAGTGAATGCAAGTCCAGCCCTGTTCTTCACTCAGCTGTCCTGTGGGCCTTTCCCGGATCCTGTAAGACTGCACAACTCCTTGTTGATGCAAGAAACAGAATTTTTTTTAAGTTTATTTGAGCAAAACTGATGACACAGCCGGAAAGCAAGATCTCAAATGCTCTAGAGAACAACAGTTTTGCAGTTTCTTTTATTTTTTAAACATTTTTAATTATTAATCTGAGAGAGAAGAGAAAGAGAGAGACATCAATTTGTTGTTCCACTTATTTACGCACTCATTGGTTGCTTCTTGTATGTGCCCTGACCAGAGACCAACCCCGCCACCCTGGGGAAAGAGGACAGTTCTCTCACCGACTGAGCTACCAGCCAGGGTTGCCATTTCCTTCACACATTTGGAATCAAGGAGGGAACAGAGGAAGATTATATGAAGGTGAGCGGGGATTGGAGTACAGCAGTGATTTTCAACCTTTTTCATCTCATGGCACACATAAACTAATTACTAAAATTCTGCAGCACACCAAAAAAAATATATTTTTGCCTATCTGACAAAAATAGATGTAATTTCAATACATTCATACTGGATAGCTATTGTTGCATTGATTATTTTCATTTTTACATTTCAAAATCCAAGGGAAAAGAGGTCAGTACACCTGACTAAATAGTCAGGTTTGCATGTTTTTTAAAAACGTCTTTCAGTACACTGGTTGAAGATCGCTGGATCTTCAAACATCATAACAAACATCATAACAAATATAACTATTATTATACCAATATCATTAGCAGACAGGAAAGACAATCAAACAACTGGTTTCTGAGTTAAACATCAATCCATAGGTTTACAGGCCTTGTTGCTGTCTTTGGATAGCAGTCTGACATCGGCAGCTTCTCGACCTGGAAGAGTCATTGATGAATGTTGTAGACAGAGGCGAGTGTTAGTAACAGGGGTAGAAGTCCTTTGTGGTTAGGCACCTGATAAGTCCAGTAAGGTTGGAGAGTGTCTTTTATTTGATGTCCATTCCAATAAACAATAAAGTCTGAGAGCTATCTGTAAAAGAAAGCAGTTACCTATTTGGCATTTTCTTGAGATGAAAACCTTAACAATAGTGTAAGATACCTCTGTTCAGTAATGTCAGCTCAGATTTCCTTCATCTAAGTTCAGCTTAAGTGCACTAAGATGATGCCAGAGAACAGGAAGGACCAAGTGACTGTTGTTGATTTCCCACAGCCCTGACTATTTGTTTAATTTGCAACATTGTTTATACAAACAATATAAGAGTTTTTCATCACTTATTTTACAATGTTTCCCAACAATCTAACATTAAAGACAAATCATTCAAGGTGAACACCACAAAGTTATTCCTATATATATTAAGATTTTAAAACTTAAAATCACAATTTTTCTAATCCTCACCTGAGGACATTTTCATTTGCCTTTCTAGAGAGAGACAGAGGAAGGGAGAGAGACAAACATCAGTGTGAGAGTTGTATTCTCACTCACCCGGCACACAGACCAGGGATCCACACCGGGACTGGGACAGTGTATGCATCCAGACCAGGGTTCATACACGCCCACACCTGGACCAGGGATGAACTCGACGTCCAGGTATGTGCCCTGACTGGGAATCAAACCCACAACCTTGGTGTATCAGGTTGACATTCTAACCAAATGAGCTACCTGGCCAGGGTTTGGAAAATTTATGAAGACATTTTATAACCTCTAGAAACATACTTTACAGACATCAAAGTCAATTATTAACATGGACTTATTTTTGTAAAACCCAGGCAAAATAAAGACACATTTATTTTACTTAAATCAACAAATTTAAGCTAGCTTTTACTTACTAAGGATTAATCTTAGATCACATGAACATGAAAAGCATTTGGGCCCTGACCAATGTGGCTGGGTTGGTTGGATGTCATTCCACAAAGTGAAAGGTTGCCAGTTCAATTCCCAGTCAAAGCACATTAAAAATTAAATGCTAAAATTAAAAGCAACAACTTATTTTTGTCTTTCCCTGGGCTATCTCCACCCTTATCTATCTTGAGGATTTTCTAAGAACAGCTTAAATAAAGTCATGCCCTGCTACTTAAAGCAAAGAGCCCTGAAATTCCAAGAGAAATTTCCCGAAGTTCACGCCATACGAAGCGGGGGCCAGCGGGGCACAACGGGCCCTAGCACCAGGTGCAGGTCCGCAGGGTGGTCCTGGTGGCTTTCTTTGGAGTCATGCTGCCTATACCAAGTAAATGTTGATGTAAGAAATACAGACAATTTTATGAGTTTATTTGAGCCAAACCGATGACATATGCCTAGGTGCAAGATTTCAAATGCTCTGAGAATAAACAGTTTTGCGGGGGGGTGAGGGGGGGGTATGCACTTGGAATTAAGGAGGGAGTGTAAGATTATAGGGACGTGGGAGAAAGCAAGGTAGGGATCAGAATATGGTTGGTTAAAATTGTGTGCTCTTTTGAAGGTGGTCCTCTTTGGAAGGAGGGTCTGAAAGAGGTGTTTCAAAGGTGTAGTGTGTTCCAAAAATACCAAAAAAAAAAAAATGCAATTAAAAATGAGCTGAGAGCCCTGGCTGGTGGTATGATTCAGTGGTTTGAGTGATGACTTTCGAACCTTTGGTTCGATTCCCATTCAGAGCACATGCTTGGGTTACAGGCCAGGTCCCCAGCTGGGGTGTGAGAGAGGCAACCAATCAATGTATCTCTTGCACACTGATCTTTCTCTCCCTCTCTTTCTCCTTCCCTTCCTCTCTCTCTAAAAATAAATAGGAACTTCCAGCCAAGATGGAGGTGTAGGTAAACACACTGTGCCTCCTCGCACAACCAAAATAAAAACAACAACAACTTAAAAACAAAAAAACAACCAGTACTGACAGAAAATTGAACTGTATGGAAGTCCAACAACTAAGGAGTGAAAATAGACACATTCATCCAGACCGGTAGGAGGGGCGGAGTTGGAAAGCTGGGTGGAGAGGGCTCACAGCAGGGCAGCTGGCAGACCCCAGGGGCACAAAGTGGTAGCTGGCAGACCCAGCAAGGCAGCAGATTGTAGAGGGGCAAATCATATCCAGTCCCACATTAGCACACAGATAAACCAGGCGAAACTGGGGAGCGACGCAGACCACGCAACCCAGGGCCCCAGCACTGGGAAATAAAGCCTCAAAACACCAATTGAAAACACCTGTGGGTTTTGAGGTGCTGGGAGAAACTCCCAGCCTCACAGGAGAGTTCGTTGGAGAGACCCACAGGGTCCAAGGATGTACACAAACCCACTCACATGGGAATCAGCACTATACGGGCCCAATTTGCTTGCGGGAAGCCAGGGAAGTGACTGAAATCTGGCAGAGAGCGGAAGCGCCTTTGTTCCCTCTTGGACCCCTGACCCACACACAGCGTTACAACCCAGCCACATGGATTACCACACCCTGGTGAACACCTAAGGCTCCACCCCTTACCATGTAACAAGTGCAATGTGACAAAGAAATATGGCCCAGATGAAAGAACAGATCAAAACTCTAGAAAAAGAACTAAGTGATGAAGAGATAGACAACCTATCTGATGCAGGGTTCAAAACACTGGTCATCAGGATGCTCACAGAATTGATTGAGCTCAGTCGCAAAATGAAGGAAGAAATGAAGGCTACACAAAGTGAAACAAAGGGAAATATACAGGGAATCAACAGTGAAGGAAAGGGAACCAGGACTGAAATTAGTAATTTGGAACAAAAGGAAGAAAGAAGCATCTAACCGAAACAGGATGAAGAAAAAAGAATGAAAAAAAAAAATGAGGAGAGGCATAGGAACTTCCAGGACAACTTTAAGCATTCCAATATCCAAATCATAGGGGTGCCAGAAGAAGAAGAGGAAGAACAAGATATGAAAACTTATTTGAAAAAATAATGAAGGTGATCTTCCCCAACCTGGCTAAGGAAATAGACTTCCAGGAGGTCCAGGAAGCTCAGAGAGTCCCAAAGAAATTGGACCCGAGGAGGAACACTCCAAGACACATCATAATTAAGTTGCCCAAGATTAAAGATAAGGAGAGAATACTAAAAGCATCAAGCGGGGAAGGAGAGAGTTACCTACAAAGGAGTTCCCATCAGACTATCAGCTGATTTCTCAAAAGAAATCTTGCAGACAAGAAGGGGCTGGAAAGAAGTATTCCAAGCCATGAAAGGCAAGGATCTACATCCAAGATTACTCTATCCAGCAAAGCTTTCATTTAGAATGGAAGGGCAGATAAAGTGCTTCCCAGATCAGGTAAAGTTAAAGGATTTCATCATCACTAAGCCCTTACTATATGAAATGTTAAAAGTACTTGTCTAAGAAGTAGAAGATCAAAAACTGTGAACAGTAAAATCACAACAAACTCACAACAATCAACAACTGAACCTAAAAAAGCAAAAACAAAAACTAAGCAAACAACTAGAACAGGAACAGAATCACAGAAATGGAAATTAAATGGAGGATTATCAGTGGGGAGGGAAGGGGAAGAATGGAAGAAAAGATACAGGGAATAAGAAGCATAATAGGTAGCCACAAAACAGACAGTTGGAGATGAAGAATAGTATGGGAAATGGAGAAGCCAAAGAACTTATATGTACGATGCATAGGCATGAACTAAGGTGGGGTAATGCTGGTGGGAGGGGGGCAGTGCAGGAAGGAGAGGGAGAACAGGGAGAAAAAAAATTTGGGACAACTCTAATAGCATAATCAATAAAATATACTTTAAAAAGATAATTAAAAACTAACAGAGGGATCGATAGAACTCAGCTGTTAAAGAGTTTAGCCTTAACCGAAAGGCTTAAGCAATTAAAGCTATAACTAAAGAGTAAAGATTTTAGCCTTAATTGATAGGCTTAAGGGACTAATGCATGTGGAAAGCTGTTATTCCAAAACTGTATAGTTTTGAATAAAGACTTCTTTCCTTTATCACCGAATTTTTCCCTCCGGAACTTTGCCTAGAGGGTGGCAGTGGGCAGCAGAACCCCACCTGCTGTTTGGTAACAATGCCATGCCCGCTTGGGCTTATTCTTCTTGTTCTGATGTTATCTTGTGATGTGCAACTGCTGGACATCTGTGATTCACTGGCTCGCTGTTGGCGTCAGCCCCCTGGCTCTGGGAACAGGTTATTCAACTGTAACAAGAACTTGGCAAAAGGGAGTGAAAGTACAGTGCTTATTAAAAGCACAGGGTTGATTATACACTTTGATATTTGTTACAGAATGCATAACTTTGATCACTAAACCAGTAATATCAAATCACAGTAACACAGAGGCAGAGCAGTGGGTAAGTTCTGTATGGATAACACTGCATCAATAGTTCTCAGTATTTCCAAGTCAAAGGATGAAAGAAAAAAAAATGAAACATTAGCTTGGAAGAAAACTAGAAAAACTCAGATTCAATCAATTTGTGGGTGACAACTGGACATTATGATTTCCACTGAAACACAATTTCTCTCCCTAAAATCACCCTCATTTTATTAAAGAGACGGCATATAAGTCCAGTTTCCATTTGGCCTGATTATTTGCATGAACACAAGAATAGTAATTAGTCATATGGGCTCTTTCAAATCTGCTTTGCTGGAATTTTGTGAGAAAGCTTCAGAATGAGTTTTAGTCAGCCTCTCAGGGCAAAGAAGCCAAGCCATGCAGTTGCCAATCGGCTTTGCCTGCAATACCAGTAAGTTTGGGTGGATTCCTCCAGTTCTTGAGGTATCTGAGATGTCTTCAGGTTCCCTCCTCACCATCTTTCAGGAAAGCAGCCTTTGCTCCTTACCTGGAAAGACTGCCATGAACCATGTGACAAAGCAAGGTATCCAAGGGGCTCTTTTTGGCTTCCATAGTCAATCTTAATTTTTTAAAGCTTTCTGCTGACATGCAGAGTCCAGGCATGACTCTTTTCGATCATGACATTCCAGAAAAAAGCCTTGGTTAATAAAGCTACATTGGGAAACTGGTGCTATTACAGAGAATAAATTCTTGCTAGGTTTATGCAAACTAACATATTGCCATGAAAATAATACTCCTTAAGAGTTGCTGAATTCTGTTTTAGGGAGGGAGAAAAATATAAATGTTTCAATATTGCTTATGAGGGCAAAATTTACAAATTGTTCTAGAGAAAAAAACAAGTTTTCTTATATCTGGAAAACAAAAAGATTTAAAATTAGCAATATTTGGGGGAAAAGTCTAAAAATAACAATTATCTTTTTTATTTAGTCCCATATAACCAATTTTGTTTGTCTTGATTATTTGCCAGTATTTCCATGAATTCAGTTATTCTTTAGGGTTCTATAAATCTTCATTTACTTTAAAGACGTGACCTACTTAAATACCTGTAATTTACTTTTTTTTAGTTTCATTTATTTATTTGTAGAGAGATAGGAAGTGAGGGAGAAAGAGGAGAGAAACATCGATATGCAAGAGGTACATCAACTGGTTGACCTGGCCAGCAACCCAGGCATGTGCCCTGACTCAGGATCAAACCGGCGACCTTTCTGTTTGAAGGCCAGTGCTCAGTCCACTGAGCCACACCAGCCAGGGCAACACCTGTAATTTAAGTCAGAATCTTTTTCATGAACCTATTCAAAGATACATTTGTAAATACATTAGAGTTAAACAGTGACTGTTTGTAAGTGACCAAATTTAAAATAACATCGTTATGGGTTTGATTATAATGTAATCGATGAAGAATTTTGCTTTTCTGACATCAAGATGACAGTTTCTTGGCATATAATAATTACTATGAAATGACATAAAAGAATGATATAAAGCCCATATTCTTGGATTAACACACAATCTTAATATACATACAGACCTAACAGTATGCAAGGTTTTCAAGCGCTGTCCAGGACTTACCGGGGTGTGCACTGAGCACTGGGAACAGCTCACACACGCCCAGCGTGTGGGACACAAACACCCAGCACACCACTGCTCGGTGTGCCCACAGGGAGCCGTCCCTCTTGGCCTGTCCTGTGTCATTGACGGGACACGTGTTACTCCTGAGAGCTTCCTGTTGGAACTTGATTCTGAGTTGTTGCAAGTTCCTGCCTGGGGCAGGTTCAAATTTCTGGAACATCTATTTTGATAAAAATATAGGTATACAAATAAAACTGTTATTATTATTCTGTTTGTCAAAGCTTCCCATGTAATTTTGATCATATTAAATTGGCATAATTAGTTGCAAAAACTTCTCTTTTGTGAGGTGAGAACAAATCCTGGAGGTATTCCAGAGGCCCATTGAAGAACTCAGAGTCATTTCTCAGCTTTAAAAATTTAAATTTTTGGAAGGTTGTCATATTTAACCAAAAGATTATAACATAAACTTGGTAAAACAACACATGGTAATAACCTTAAAAGATATTAATCTAACTTGAAACCAGTTTTAATACCAAATATTTTGTCTAAACCACATGATCCTGTTTAATTTACACTATTTAATATTTAATTTCTTTAAACCAACAGAATATTACACCCTAGTTATGCCATCTGGAGGCAGAAAACACACTACACATAACACACAAACACGTATCACATAAAGACCTCACACAGGAAGACTGAACACATAAGGACCATACACATAATTTGAATGACTAATTTTTGTAGAGAAAGTTTAAGATTTCTCTTATTTGCTTTTGACAACTTTCAAGAAGACTGGAACAGGGATGGAAGGTCCTAAATACCAAGCAAGAAGACCTGTGAGACTCTCGGTAAAAGCTTCAAGGACTGTCAGTGAGTGAGTGGTGGCAGAGACAGTCTTGGCTCCAAGGAGTCTGGCAGCAGGGAAGAGCGGTGGGAGGGGATGGGGGAGGCTGCTTTGGCCCCTGAAAGGTCAGAAACCTGGTGACAGAAGACAAATGCTCCAGATGGAGGACTGGGAGTTATAGTCCCCACCAGCAGAGAAATACAAAGAGGTAGATGTGTTTACCCTCTGCCAGGGGTGGCCTTACCAATGATGACAGCACTAGCCAGATGCCCTGGGAATGGATTTGACCGACTCAGACAGGAGACTCAATAGAAAGCCCGCCTGAGAGAGCCACCCTGGCAGAGAGAGCAAGCCCGTTTGACCTGTGGATGTGTTCACCCCGTGCTCTGCGGGTGGCTTCACCAATGACCAGGGTATCAGCCAGATGCCCTGGGAATGGATTTACCCCATTCAGACAGGGGCCTCAACTCCACGCGTGCCAGGGGCTATATTCTGTGTTCTGACTGTGGCCTTACCAATGTCCAGAGCACCAAACGGTGGAGAATGAATAGGTCCCTTCAAATGTCAGTGGTGACTGGTTCCTGGCTCACTGGACCCCGTGTCCCAGGTGTCACCTGGAAATATTCGTGTAGGGTTGACTCAGTGTCCACAGGGCAGCCTGATCTTCTAGTTTAGCATTGACAAAATGCATTTCGATAATGGAAATTAGTATTTTTTTTAAGATTTTACTTATTTATATTTAGAGAAAAGGGAAGGGAGGAAGAAAAAGAGGGAGAGAAACATTGATGTTTGAGAGATACATCAATCTGTTGCCTCTCACATGCCCCCAACTGGGGACCTGTCCCTGTAACCCAGGCATGTGCCCTGACTGGGAATTGAACTGGTGACCTTCGGATTGCAGGCCTGCACTCAGTCCACTGAGCCACACCAGCCAGGGCTAGGAAATTTGTATTTTAAAAGATGGCCTAGACAAGAGGGGTTGGTTTGTTTTTTTTTTAAGATTACTTATTTATTTATTAGAGAGAGGGGAAGGGAGGGAGAAAGAAAGAGAGAGAAATATCAATGTGTGGTTGCTTCTTGCACCCCCCCCACTGGGGGCCTGGCCTGCAATCCAGCCAGGGCACATGGCCGGGAAACAAATCGGGGACCCTTTGGTTTGCAGGCCGGCACTCAGTCCACTGAGCCACACCGGCCAGGGCTCAACAAGAGTTCTTGAAGACCAGGTATTTGCATTTCAAAAATGTAAGGAAAGAAAAGCAAACTTCTAGAAGTATTTTTGTTTCATCAGGCAAAGGGGCAGAAAAGTGGCTTGAGTTTAAAATGCCTCTCTTTTCTCTGCATTGAGAGGCAGGCCCAGTTTTTCCCAGGATTTTGCAGCTCCCAGGTCTCCAGGAGGAGAATACAGAGTGTTTTACAGCCTGGGAGGGGTAGGTGAGATTTTCTCCCTCTTTGTACCCTTGTTTTTACTTCATGTGGGCCCATCGGAGCCAAGCCTACTTCTGAAGGGGAGTTGAATTAGGACTTGGGTAAGGAATGACATCACCCCTCCCTGGGTGAGATTGACTAAAAGACCACTGCCTAGGGGATTAGAGTACAGCTCAACTGGAAAACAAGTATGGCGGGTGGGGTGAGTGGGTCGTAGAGTGAGGCAAATTTGAATGAAAAGGAGAAAGAGGCCTGGAATCCCCGCTGAAAATTAAAATCTTGTCTCCTCCTCTCCAGAACAAAACCTGAGGAGGGGATGGAGAGAGGATAGTATCATAGTTAAGAGATCCATCCATGGACCAGACTTCCTGGTCACCCAGTGTGTACTGAGGCCAGGCTGTGTTGCAATAGAAATTCAAGCACTGGGGCTTGAGATCCTCAGTCCCAGAGCCTTCCAGTTATATCCCAGTGGGGAGTCCTTGGGCAGGGTTGATTGAGTATTGCCCATTGAGACCTCTTCTAGGTCTCAAATGACCTAGAGATCTGCAGCCAGAGCTGAGTGTCCTTGAGCCTGAGGGCAGATTGAACAAGAGGATCTGCCTCAGATCCAGGCGTCTCCAGTCCCTGAGAGCAGACTGAACCATGAAGACAAATCTAGAGTCAAGTATCCCTGAGCCCCAAGAGCAGAGCAAACCCAGCAGGGAGATGTTGGAGGCATCCCTCCCAGCCAAAACCTTGGGAAAGTGATAGACCCAGTACCAGGGTTTATGATAATGACTACAAGACAAGGGGATAAAGTATCACTTTCAATAGGATGTTTTCATCCCAAAATTCAGAGATTTACCAATTGCTGGCTATGAAGGTGAGTGAGGAGGAGGCTGTCCCCAGAATGTGGAGAGAGACAAAGATTAGAATCCTCTCTCCAAATCATAGACACAGGGCTGGGGTTAGCCTGGGTCAAGCTTCCATTGCCCACTTCTCCCCTGGTCACAAGTCTCAGGAGGCTGGAGAAGAGGGAGAAATAGAGAATGATCCCATACAGGCCACCAAAATGTTAGGGTGGTTGGTGACATGGGCTGTGAAAGAATTCACAAAGAGAAGAAAGTATAGAAAGTAAAGTTTTTATTCACACTCCAAGAAAGGAGAGGGGCATGGTGTGGAGAGATACACCAGCATTGAGGGGTGGGGGCTTTGAGCTTTTATTGAATTATAATTGTATTTTAAAAGGGTATGGGGTGCTGTTGTGAGGCCTTGGGACTGTTCAGGTGTTATAACACGAGGCTGCAGTTTGTTCCAATGTTATCTTCTCCTGTGGCTGCAGGGAATGCTTAGCTGTGTTCTTGCTTTCCAGTAATTTCCAGTCGTGGGGATGTCATCTCAGAAGAGTACAACGGCAGTCATGTTCAACAAGGCCATAGGCCCACTCAGCAAATGGTGCCACGACCGCAGATGGGGCTGGCATTGTCCTTTCAGGTATCACTTTGTAAATTATATAATTGCCTAACTACTATGCTGTACCTGTGAAACTAATATAAAATAATATTGAATGTCAACTCTAATTTAAAAATAAAATTTAGGAAAACATTTTGAAAAAATAAAATTTAAAGAAAATTTTAAAATATGTGATGTGGCCCTGGCTGGTGTGGCTCAGTGGATTGACTGCTGGCCTGTGAACCAAAGGGTCACCAGTTCAATTCCCAGTCAGGGCACATGCCTGGGTTGCAGGCCAGGTTCCCAATAGGGGGTGTGTGAGAGGCAACCACACATTGATGTTTCTCTCCCTCTCTTCCTCCCTCCCCCTTTCTCTAAAAATAAATAAATAAATAAAGCTTTAAAAAATATATATGTGGTGTGTTAACCTAGATGCAAAGAAGCAATGGACAGGGCTTGCTTAAGGCAAAAAAATCTTTTACTAAAGAAGTTATGTTCTACCTTGACTGGTGTGGCTCAGTTGGTTGGAATGTTGTCCCATACACCAAAAGGTTGGAGGTTTTGTAACAGGATGCAGCCAAGGCGGAGGCCCCAAATGGGGATTTGTAATGGGATCCAGAACTCAGGGTGTCCAGGAAATATTAGAAAGTGAAATATATATATAGAATGTTCTCACCCGCACCAGTCTGAGCTGGGGGATGGGACACATTGAGCAGGGCCATTGAGAGCTGTTTTGCATAGCCACAGCTTTGCAGCTAACCTCTAGAGCAGTCATTTTATATATCTATAGCCTTTAACTGGTGTCATAGATATGTCAAACAGCTATGACCTTGCTTTGAGCCAAGGGGATAGGAGTGACTTCAACCCAAGATGTAACTGGGATGTAACTCCCCCTGGTTACAGCACCTGCGTAAAGTTTGAAGATTATTGGCTCCATGCCATAGAGCCATGCCTGCCCAGACTTACTATGGCAGCCCAATAAAGCTGAAAGAGTATCAGAATGCTGGCAGGTGTAACTGATTGTGGGAGGAGTTGGAAATGGTGCGGCAGAAGAAGATTGGCGCTGGGATTTAAACCCAGGCACAGCAACCATGTGGGAGCTTTTTGGGGCCATGTAGTTTTGGCAAAAGTTGGAACCATGCAGCTTTAGGGTGCTCCCTTTTTGTCACGAGGCTTAGGCAGCAGGAGAGACTTTGCCTGGTAGAAAAGGGGTTGAAAGGACTGTTGCTGGGGGGTCATGAGAAGGTGCCACATGGTTTTGCATTAACTGGAGATCACAGTGGCAACACAGCAGATGGTGCCAGAACCGAGGGGCTGCCTGAACCACAGACTTCTACTTCTTTTCCTGAGATACAGTAGCCCGGACTAGGCAAAGGGGAGAAGGATGGACTGTGCATTTGTGGGTATTCTAAAGGACTTTAGTATTTTTAATGAAGACATTAAGTCATTACTCTAAGTCTGTATAACTTTTTAAATAAATAATCCCTTTCCTTTTCACCAATCTCTGGCATTGAGAGATGTCTTTCCCTGTCAGCAGGCAAGGCAAACCTAGTATGGGGTGGGGGACCCCGGAGCACAAGGGTGGGTCCATTCAGTAATAGTATATTATTCACCCCTGATGTGGGCCCCAGCTCATGGGGTCCGCAACATTGTGGATGAGGCACGAGAAATTCACACAAACTACCAAGTCCTGTGGAGGAAAAGGGATAGCACGGCTTCTCTCTCAAGAGGAGAAAAAGCCTTAGCCCTTGCCATGAGCAGCTTTTATTGCTTTTCTGGGCACATTACATGATGGTCTTCATTTACTAAGCACAGATTCACTTTAGGTAGTTACCTTTTACAGAAAACAAAGGAGAGGGTGCTGCTAATCACATCACAGAAGAAGGATATTTGCAAATGCAAAGGGAAAAGTGGTTGAACCGGTTACACTCCATACTGGGGAGGTTTAGCACAGACTTTAGGAAGTTACAGTAAGCACTTGCTGCCTCAATTCAGGGTTAGGGAGTTTTAGGAAAAGTAAGCCTCATAGCAGCCTAGGTACAATGCAGGCTTGATTACCCACAGGAGATCCTATCCGTGGGTATGGGTCCTGAGCATCCCAGTGGGAGCTGGGCCCATGCCACACAGAATGGTCTCCTATACACCCCGTCCCCACGGGTCTGTTCTATAATAGTTTGATTCCTGGACAGAGCACATACCCAGGTTGCAGGTTAGATCTCCAGTTGGAGTGAGTATGGGAGGCAACCAATTGGTATTTCTGTCTCCCATCCATGTTTCTCTTTCTTTACTCCTCTCCCTCGCTCCTTCCCTCCCTCCCCCTTCCTCTGTCTCTAAAATCAATAAACATTAAAAAGAGGAGAAGAAGCCCTGACTGATGTGGCTCAGTGGAGTGAGCATTGGCCTACAAACCAAAGAGTTACCGGTTCGATTCCCAGTCAGGACACATGCCTGGGTTGCAGGCCAGGTCCCCAGTAGGGGGCACATGAGAGGCAACACACATTGATGTTTCTCTCTCCCTTACCCTCTCTCTAAAAATAAGTAAATAAACTCTTAAAAAAACAGAAGAGGAGAAGAAGAGGGAGGATGAGAAGAAGTTGTTATATGCCTGGAGTGAGACTACCCACCAATGAAATGGGGAAAGTCTGCATTCACGCTGCCTATCACTACCAAAACCAGTAAGTAGAGGATTGACTCTGTGGGTGCTTTATCCAGATGCCAGTGATCTGAGAAGAAGGCGGGTAATGTGCCCTCAAAAACCATCTTACATCTCATCTCAAGCTGACCTTTTTATAAGAATAAGAAAGGGCAAGTAAGGGGTTTGGGGAAAAAAATGTTAATTGACTAAGAGTTGCAATACAGCTGTAATTTTCCTAGTACATCTTTGATCAAGAATTCTTTGATCAAAATTCTTTGATCACTGCATTTGCTTCCTGGAACAGAGTGGCTCATATACCCTTTCCATTGTTTGCAGACCCCTGGGGCACAAAGACTCCATTGCTTGTTGACCTCCTGGAGTCAGGTAGGTCATGCATTACAGTTCTTCAAATAATGGCTTCCCACATGCATTAGTCATTTAAGTCTACCAACTTATAGCTAAGGCTAAAATCTTAAACTCTTGAGTTCTACTATCACCATGACCTGCCCATTTAGGAATTTATGATCAGACCACCTGTGAGGTTACTTTGCATAGAAACTGTTCTATACCCTTTCTTCTATACCCTGTAAGTCCAGAGGAGCCCCTGTACCCCAACTTGAGGCAACACTGATTAGCCTAGAAGAGCTCCCTGCAGGTAGTGGAGAGAAGACACCACCCCTTCCTCTCCTCATCACCACCACTGTCCCCACCTATTCCCTGGGGCCAATCTGTCCCCACCCCCACCCAGCAGCCTCAGAGACTCTCGCCTCCTGCCTCACCCTAAAACAAAGGACTGCTTAAGGACCTCTGTAAGCCCTGGAGTTTTTGTTTTTGACAACTTCACCCCCACATCAGTGCAAACATAATAAAATATTTAAAATCTGCTGTAAAATTCTTGAAAGGATATTTATAATTTGCTCTTGAAACTGAAACAGGCTTGTTAGCCAGAACAAGTGGAATAGGAACACTGAACAGTTAGTCAAACAGACAAGCAGTTTACAGCCATCTCACAAATGTCAAAATCCTGTCTTTCCTAACCAAGGACTCTTAGGAGTGAATGGTTTACATTTCTCCTCCCCACCCAGAGGGTACCACCCTACTCAAGGAGATAGATGCCAGAAATCCAATTAGGCCCATTTTGCAACCACAGCCAAGGACAGATGAAGTTAAGAGAATAAATCTCATTTTGGCTCATCAGCATAAAGCTGAGGAATAGTCTATTGAGATTCTCCCCCAAGACCTCCCCTAAACTCCCAGACTTTAAAACTCTCCAGACAAAGGACCCAGCATGCACTCCCCATCCCGGGAGCACTCACTCACCTTTCCATTCCCCAGCTTTTTCCTTCTCGGGTGAACATCTACTTAACTCTAAGGGACCCCATGAGACGTGCAACTAGGGCAGCAGTGGGCAGTGGCAGCTCATCCCAGGCTAGCCCTAAGCCTGTCCCCAAGGCCTCCTTCTCTCTCCAGTGAGCCGACAGCAGCCCCATCTTGGCTCGCTTCTTTCCCAAGACAGTCCCGGAGAGCCAATGCAGCCTTGCCCAGGTTCTGTCCTCTGCTGCTTCTACCCTCGGCCCTTCCTGGTTTTGCTGCCCCCAGCTTTAATAAACATACTCTCAGAATCACCCGGACTTGTGCTGTGAAATCTTTCCTGTGTGAAGGCAAGAACTTACACACTAGCCCTGGCTGGTGTGGCCCGGTGGTCTGGGTGTCACCCCACAAAGCAAAGGGTTGTCAGTTCAACTCCTGGTCAACATCACGTGTGGATGTCTCCTTTTCTCCCTCCCTCCCCCTCTCTAAAAACAAATAAATAAAATCTTTAAAATTAAAATTAAAAAAAAAAGAATCCACACACTCACTACAAGCCCTCCAGGGACAGAACCATTCTGGCCCTGTCCCTTTCTGGTAACCAAGTGATTTGGCTAATTGATTTAAATTACAATGTGAAATTTTTCTAAAATGAGAAAAACCTAGCCCACACATTTTTTCCAATGCAATGAAATTTTTATCAATATTAAATTTAACAATGAGGTTGATATAAAGTTACAATTGGACATTTGATTAAGAATTTATTATTTTTAATTTTGCAGTGTTTATATTTTAGAGCCAGTAATTTTTTTTCAGCTGTCAAATTTTCAAGTGGGTCCCCATGAGAGCCTGGGCCAGTGACCCCTCCAGTGGGCAGCACATAAGTAACCTGGGTCAATAGGTCTTCCCTATTCTCCTTACAAACCACACAGCCCAGTACACACACACATGCACACTCACACACTAAACACTGAGGAAAAACAGCGCCTCAACTGGATTTTGCAGGCAGAGTCTAGCTCCAGATGAGGAAGACTGTGTGTAACAGAATTAAATACTTGCTCTTTCTGATGCCTTCAGGAGCTAATGGTCCTGCTATTGTTACCAGCAACAACCAGGCTTCAGTTCTTGTCTTCTTGAAGGAAAGATTTCAGTCAAGAGACATAGAAAAGCAAGCAAGAATTCATTGGCTGCAGTAAAAGTGCACTCAGGTAAAAGAAGCAACAGGAAAGCCCAGGCTGGGCTGCTGGAGCTCACTGGGAAGTTAGAGAAAAAGGGGGCCTTGGGGACAGGTTCAGGGAGGTGGCCCTGGAGGAGCCGCCACTGCCCATTGCTCCCCTAATTGCAAGTCCATGGGGTCTCTTAGAGTTTAAGAGATGCGTGCATGTGGGGGAAGAGGTGGAGGGAGAGGGGGAGGGAGACCATGAGCTCTGTCCTTCATCCCAAGGGTTTTACCTCTCCCTTGCAGGTGTGAATCTTAGGGGAGGTCTCAGGAGGATCTTGCTAGAATATTCATCAGCTTTCCAGGTGGGCTCAGTCAGGGTCCTGGTTTCCACTGATTGGTTGGCACCAGGGCAGGAGGTCTTGAATCAATGCAGCTGGTCCTGAGGCAGTTGTGATGCCATTTTTAGAGATAATGTCTTGGCTGGTTTTGCTGCTTTTCTGGGCCTGGAGCTATCAAGGCCTAAATGTTATCTTTAGGGAGGAAAAAGCCAGGGAGTCTAAATTTTATGACCAGTGATATGACAGGTCAGTGGGCCCAAACTGCAGGACCAGGGATATGCTGGGGGAGGAGAGGTTACCTGGGGCAAGGTCCTTGCTTTCCCACTTTGAACCTGGGTCTTTCCACCCTGGTGACCCTCGGTACCTGGCCCATCATCCTTGCTCTGCTCTCATCTGTCTAACTGCCTGCAGTACTACAGATACACTAATTAACTAGAGGAATTATACTTCAGGCTTGAGAAGCCTCAAAATATGCACAGAGTAATTACTGTTTTTCCCAAAACATACTGGAGTCTCTCCAGAACTGGACTCAGATCACCTGGGGATCAACAGACCCGGAACTAAAGGGATTAGAAATTTCGAGTTCTTCCTTGGACCCCTTTCGACACCTAGCTGTCTTGCTGTCTGTCTATGGCCCTCACCTACCTTTTGCCTTGCCCCTCCTCCCTTCCCTTGACAATAAAAGATACCTACATTTTAGAATCTCTTTTAAGATGGATTTGTGGGAGCTTTAAGGCACCCCCATCTTCTCCAGTTGGGCCTTCTCAACAAACTTTTCCTAATCCCAAACTCTAACGTATTGAATATTCGCCTTTTTTTTTTTTTTGGAAACATAAGGCACAGGAACTTTGCACCTATAACAAGCAGGACCAGTTAGAAGCAGGGATGGAAGCAATGTCATGTCATGTGAGAGGGGTTTCCTTACTGCAACCAGTGGCTGTGTTACCAGAAAGGGGACCTAGCCCTGAGGGTTCTACCTTGGACCTGCCCATAATGTGTGGGTTATTGACTTTGTGCAGAAGAGATTTCACAACGTGAGCCCAGGTGATTCTTTAAAACTTTTATTAATATTTATTTTATGCTGAATTTACTCCCAGGCCATAAGGCGTTGTTTCTTCGGTTTCTTCTGGGATATCTTTTTCTTCTGTGCAACATCCTCTCCTGGTTCAGGAACAACCTGCTCTTTTTCAGCAGAATCATCTCAGTGTGGCAAGGAGGGCTCATGTGTGGGTTAACATGCCCACAAGCTCTGTCAGTTCTGCGCTGCATCTTGGGAGCCTTGTTCACCTGGATGTGCTCAATGACCAGAGAATCTACATCTAAACCCTTAAGCTCAGCATTAACTGCACTTTTAAGCATGTGCAGCAAAAATCCAGCACTCTTTTTTGGGTCACCGACCCTGTGTCCAGCCCCACTGTTCAGCCTGGGCACACCTACCAACTCCACTGTTGTAATGACGGAAAGGCACACATTGCTTCTGGAATTCTTCACATACTTGGTGGCTTTTCAAATGTGCATACCCTTGATGGCCTGGGCAGTTTCATGAGTTCTTGAAGTGAACACAAAGATATAAACCTCTTGATTTGTATGATTTTGTGGGGTTTTCTGGGTCAAGTGAATAGTGAACTATTTTCAGAGGTCACCTCTGGCTGCTTTAGGGAAGATTCAGGTGATTCTAAGGCTACATTTATTAAAGCTAAGGACAGTGGAACATGGGCGGGACTAAGAGAGAAGCAACAGGAGACACTAGGTGGGTCTCCCTTGGCTCCCTGTAAGTGGTGCAAGAAAGAAATGACCGAGGCAGGCTGTTGACTCACTGGGAAGTCAGAGAAAAGGGGGCTTTAGGGACAGGTTTGAGGGTTAGCTTGGGATAAGCTGTTACTATCCATTGATCCCCTGGTTGCAAGTCTTGCAGGGTCCCTTATAGTTTAGGAAATGCATACCTGTGGGAGAAAAAGAGGGCAAAGGAAAAGGCCTGGGCATGCTCCTGGGAGGAAGAACACATGCTGGGTCCTTTGTTTTGAGAGTCTTTAAATGCTGGGAGTTTAGGGCAGGTCTCCATAGAATATGCATCAGCTTCTCCAGATGTGCCCTTCAGGGTGGTTGTTTCCACTGATGGATCAGCACCAGCACAGTGGTCATTAGTCACTGCAGCTGTTCCTGGGGTCACCCACCTGGTTTTGCTGCTTTTCTGGGCCTGGAGCTGAAACTCAACTGAGGCCTAGATGTCATCCCTAAGGAGATGACCTTCTGTGTCTGGCTGTAAACTGCTCAGCCATTGTGTTCAACTGTCTGTCTCAGTTTCCCTATTCAATTTGCCAAGGAATTTCCCCAGCTTCTTACTGTTCCACCTCAGTCAGAGCTGCTAAAAACACAGAGGCTGAGACAACCCAGCTTTGGAGGTTGGCATGGGCACTTCTTCCCTCCTAGGGGAGGTGAGTAAGGGACTGGTCACCCACAGAGCCACTGCCTGAAACTATTTGGGGACTATGGCCTCTGTGTTCCAAGCAGGCAGACCTTGGGGCTGGAGGGCTGTGAGAGGCTTCTCTGTGGCACAAGGGCAGTGCCCCATGAGAAGAGTGTGGAAATGCTGACACAGCCACACAGAGGGTGCAGTGGTGCAAAAAGGAGAGAAGGAAGGGGTGGGAGGAGCAAATAGCAGAAAAGGAACTGGAATGAGGACAGCAGAAAGGCAGATAGAGAGCTGGTTTGTGTGACAGTGCTTGGGGGAAGGGAAGCAGGATCTCCCAGGATGGTGGTGGCTCTGAGACAGCAGCAGCAGCCACAGCTGGGTGTCAGTGCCAGCCCAGGGGTGGGGGTGGCGTGGGCTGGCAGGACATACGATGTTACCCCCAGCCTTCTGGAAGGCAAAGGCAGAGGGGTCTGAAGAGGCATCTGTGCTTGGTAACAATTGCCCCAATACACACACACTCCCCCATCCTCCCTGGAACCAGAGGCAGAGAAACGCCACCTGCCACTTCGTCCTTGCTATGATCTCTGAGGTATCCAGGTACTCACTGCATCCAGGCTACTTGCCCAGAACCTCAGCCAGCGCCTGTGCCACTAGGTGGAGCCAAAGCCCACAACCACAGCATCTGGCTGGGCCCATTCTCCACCTTCGTAACTCCCCCCCACCCCCACCCCAATCCCCAACCCCAGACGCCTGAGTTTAAGAGGGCGGCGGGTTCGGGAGGCAGCGGGCTGGGAGGAGAGGGGCTGAATCTGGGTCCTACCAAGGGGCCTGGGAAGGGTATGAGACAGACAGCCCCAGACCTAGCTCAGGATGGCTTTATTTGACTTACAAATTCTTTCCTGTCTGTCCTAGCAGTAAAGGTTAATGGCCCCAGAGCGGACCCCCCTGCCGACCGAGAACTCCCATTTATCAGGTGAGGAGCCTGAGACCCTGCGAGGGGGTGAAGAGGTGCCAGGACAGGGCTGAGACTAGAGCCGGAGTCACTCGGGGGACCCAGACCCTGCCACTGGGGAATGAGCACGTGAAGAAGGTGCTGTCTCCGGAGAGGGTGACCCCCAGAGCGGGCACTGCCGGGGTACACACTTGACCCCCAGCGCCGGATCTGCTGTCCCCTCCAATATCTGCAGGGGCGGGGCGAGATGGAAGTCCGGACTTGAGAGAACCAGCGAAGGTGACTGTGGTGGAAAGGCTTCCTTACTGCGGGGCAGTAAGTGGAGGGTGGACTTGGGGGTTGCTGGGGTTCTCGGATTGGCTGGGGATGAGGGGGCGGGACCAAGGGCGGAGCTGAGAGCCCTAAAACCTGGAAACTGAACGCCAGGAAAATACACACAGACTCAGCGCAGTTGAAGTACCTTCCTTGCAGTCCAGGGCCTAAGCTACAGAGCTGATCCTGCTTCTGGGGTAAGCATCAGCCCTGTTGTCCCTGAGCACAGACTCTCTCCGTTTCCCCAGCCCTGAATCCAGAACTCGGGCTTGCCTTGCCCTGTGCTCTCATTGACCAGAGGAACCGGGTAGGTGTCAGACCTCTGCAATCCTGCCCACCCTCTCTCACCAGCAGCCTTAACCACCTCTACCTTCACCTTTCCTTTTATAAAAATGTCTTCCAGAGTCCACCCTTACATTACACTTACCTTTGCACAGCCAGTGCTCAGCATGAAGCCCCCAACCAGGATTGCCTCAGTAGATTCCCCTCACCCTTCGGGGGTTGCTCTTCCACTTCTAATAGGTCTGGAGAGGGGAAGGGCAGGTTTAGGGAGCCACATGGCCACCTGGATGCTGTGAGTGCAGTATTCATTCCACAGACATGTACCTAGCACCTGCTGTGTGCCAGACACTGGGATAGGTACCAGAGAGAGCTGGGAGTTAAACAGAAACAGTCACTGTTGTTACCAGTTTTCACACCAAACTGTAGGACAAACCTGGAGAGACAGAGACAGAATTTGAGGAAACTGATAAATTATCCCCACACTGGAGATGTGAGTGAGCAATGTCTGACTTAAACAGTGGGCTAAGGAGGTTTACAGAAATGTGTTGGGGCTAAAGGTCATGACCCCCGTAAAATCTAAAAATGGTCAATTACCGTGAATGTCAAGAAGAAAAATCTCCTCCTTGTTGCCTTTCCATTGTAGTGAGGTGTTGCTTCAAGAAAACCAATATGCAAATGTGCAACCACAGGTGAGTTTCATTTGGTAAGAAAGGAAATAAATTAGTTGTTTGGCTCTATTCAAGAATCAACCATAAGGTTTCCTTAAATGGCAAACTTCTTTTGAAATCTAAAGGAAGAAATTACCTCTCTGGACACACCAAGTAAACCTGTGTCCTCAGGACAGTGCAGTCAGAGTCCACTAGAGGGCAGCAGAGAGATGGAGCTGCAAGAAGAGACTTGGTTAATTACTACCCACACCAGAGGGTGTGAGGAGCATAATAAAAACAATACCAATAATAGTTCACATTTATTGAATGGTTACTCTAGGCCGGAATCCTTGTAAGTGCTTTATAAAAGATCACCTCATTTGATCCTCCCACCAACCCTATGAGGTAGATATAATTGTATTAACCCCATTCTACAGTTGAGGAAATAGGTTGAGTAACTTGCCTAAAGGTCACGCAGCTGGTAACAAACCTCAGATAGGAATGTGTGGCCCTCTGTAGAATGGGGTGGAGTGAGGTGGCCTTGTGTGTGATAACTGTTAAATGAAGTATTGCGTAGGAAGTGCTCAGCCTCACTCTCTTCCTTATCCCTGACCTTCTTGGATTTTACGGGGCCTGCTACCCAAAAAGAGGGGGTACAGTTGGATAAGTATCAGCCCACAGAGTGAAAAGTCGCTGGTTCAATTCCCAGTCAGGGCACATGTTTGGGTTGCAAGCCAGGTCCCTGGTTGGGTACGTGTGAGAGGCAACTGACCAATGTTTCTCTTCTTCTCTTTCTCCCTCCCTTCCCTTCTCTCTATAAATTAACTAATTAATTAATTAACTCTGTTTTTAAAAGAGGGGGTACAACTTTTAAGAAAGAGCCTGGAAGGACCAATTCTTACCCAGAGTTCTAAGGGAGGGGGCACTTTAGGTGCCCTTTCTGAGGTCGGCCCAGCTGAACAGCCTTTCTGCTGCCCCTCAGAGTGCAGGAAGGTGGCATAATGCCATGGTGATGCACACTCACCGGCCTGCAGTGAGCACGGAACACTGCGGATGGTTCATCAACACACGAGAAAAACATACACAGAGACAACCAGGTCCTGTGGGGAGGGGAAGTAGGAACAGAACAACCACTCTCTCTAGTGGGGAATGCCCCGTATCCATTCCCAAGCAGATTTTTATTGAGAATACAGACTTGGTTTGTGGATTCACAGTCTAGCAGAAAAGATCAAAAGAAGTAGGTGACTTACAAAGGTGTAGACAGAACCGCCACTGTGATTCTGGGCAGAGTTTGGAGTTTTAACATATTGCTTAAAGGGCTAGTTTTGGTTTCCTGTCTGTGCCTTCATATTCTAATCTAACAACATCCTCCAGCAAACAGATCTCACAGGATCTTGCATATTCTATGTCCCAGGCCTGATTACCCCGGGGGTCCACTGTTTCTGGTCTGGGCTGCACCGCCCCTGCTATTTCTGCAGGCCTGAGTTAACAGAGAAGACAAAGGCAGCCAGGAGACTTGGATTTCTCACATCTAAGAACAAGGACTCAGGCTTTGACAAAGCCCAGGGGGCAGGAGTTGATGTCCATCACCCCTTCATTTCCACAGCCCCGAGTCTCTTCCTAGAAGCCTCCTCATGATCATGCCTGTCTTAAGTGATTCCCTCCTTGGGAAATATTACCCGTCATTGGCTAACTGATCAAGCTTAGGAGGTCAGGCACAGAACAGGCAGCATTCATGCCAGGGAAATAAGTTTTGTCTCCTTAGTGGCTCCTGGTCCGGAGGTCTCTCACTCAGTCTTCGTTATGGGTGGTTACAGCTTCCTGAGACCAGGCAGGGCAGTCCCCAACACCATGGGGTGAAAGCAACAGGATCTCCTCCATGCCCAGCTCTCTGTTCACCTTGCTAAGGCCGCCCACACCTGCCAGCTCTCTGGAGGCCCTCAGCCCCGGCCTGGGAAAGATGACTCCCCTCCACCCCAGTGCCCATAGACACAGGCCCCATGAGGTCATCAGTCTTTCCTGTGCCCCGTGAGAACTGGGAGGAGTGGGCAGGGCTGGAGCCAGTACTGGGGGCAGATGTTGGAAGCCAGTAACCTCACAGCCCAAGGCAATGCCTGTGTTCTTTCTCTCCTGGCCAGCAGCCCTTCACTGAGCACTGCCATGTGCCAAGCTCGGCTGTAAGGGTCAAAGGCAGCAGTGAATTCGGTGGTAAACTGAAAGATGTTTAACAATCAGCTTTCTGGGATGCAGTGAAGAGCCCTGATCTATGGCATTTTCCCACTTCCGAAGTGTCAGTATTTCTACCGTGGTGAGTAGCAAGCTGCCAATGCAGTGTCTCTTAACACTGAGTTAGTTCGCACCATTATCTAGTGCCTCCACCATCAGACCCAATAGACATAAATAATCTTATGAAGATAGATGACAGTAAAATGATTAGGAAGTGATGAGGGTTGGTATTTGTTTGTTTGTTTGTTTGTTTGTTTGTTTAGAATTTTATTTTTAGAGAGAAGGGAAAGAAGGGACAGAGGGAGAGAAACATCAATGTGTTGGTTGCCTCTCACATGCCCCCTACTGGGGACCTGGGCTGCAACCCAAATATGTGCCCTGACTGGGAATTGAATCAGTGACCCTTTGGTTCAGAGGCCAGTGCTCAATCCACCGAGCCACACCAGCCAGGGCAGGAAGTGAGGAGACTTTAATGTGCATTTCTCTTTTTAATAATGTATTTAATTGTAAAATGTATGTAATTTAATTGTTAACAATGGCTGCATATAACAACCAGTTCACAGAATTTCTGCAAATTTAATCATAGCTCTCACCTGCCAGAACAAGTCAGCTCTAGCCCCACACTCATCACTGAATGTGATCCATAACCTCAAGACTGTACTTTCTAAGGAAGACAGGCCTTTTCAGAGCAGGGTCATTGGTGGCACACAGAGGAACACACTGGGGCCACGGAGAGCCCGAGGAAGCCCTGACCCTACACAAATATTCAGGGAAGGCTTCCTGGAGGAGATGGTGTCACCGGAGACTGAGGCAAGAGTAAGGGTGCCCCAGGCACCAAGCGGAGAATGTGCCAGGCTGAAGGGAACCTTGAGGAAAGACCGGGAGAGGAGAAAGCACTTGGCATGGGCCAATAATCAAACATGAGAGACTCAGTCTGGCTGAGGGGAAGGCTGGGTTCCAGTGCAGGTCCTGCCCCTGACACCTCTGTCTCTTGAGGTGACAAAGGTGAAACTTCTCCAGGTTTCTGAGCACATGGGGCACTGAGCACATGGTATCCGAGGCTGCTAGTGTTCTAGAGCTGCCAGGCATCTGCAGGGCCTGTGAGCACACAAAGCCCGTGGTGGAGGCCTGGCCCTCCACAACCAAGCCTTCACCTCTCTCCCCTCTCCCTTTCCATCCAGATCCCAAGTGATCCCCCAAACTCCTGGTTTGGCGGCTGAAAAGGTAGCTGTAATTACAGTCATTTATAGAGTAGTGTGCTGCCTCCTAATTACCAAGCTGAGCAATTCCAATTCCATGTTTAAGGAAACATCTCAGCAGCCCCTCCCCAGAGCCAGACGGTCAGTAACAGCCCCCAGGCCAACCAGAATGTCGGGGTCACTGGGGGTGGGGGGGAGCGGCTGGCTGGTGGCTGCTGTTGGACCTCCCTCGGTGGCCCCCTTGCTGCCAGCCAGGCAGGAGACCCTGGTTAGAGGTCTGCCCTGGAGTGGGCACAGGGTGAAGGGAAGCAGGGGAAGTGCCCCAAGAAGAGGGGCTTGAGACCTGGGGAGGGCTAAGGGCTCTCCCTGGGGAGGCAGGAGGCCTTCATTCCCATAGCAGCAGTGCTGGGCCAATCAGCACAGTCAGGGCTTCACAGCCAAGGAAAGGGGCTGTTCACTGTTTAGGACGCAAGACCACCCCCCCCCACCCCCAGAACCCTTGCTGTGTGCAGATTCTCCTCATATCTACCACCACCCACTGCAAACTCCCCTCAGCAACGGCCCCCGCCCTGCAGAGGGGCTATCCAGCCCTGTCTCACACGTTTCCTGGGACAGGAAGCTCTGGACCCCAAGAAGAAGCCTGTTACATTTGGGGGCTGCATTTGTGAGAAGCCTCTTCCTAAACCACGAGAAACATCCCTCTGTAATTGCTACCTGCAGGCTCTTAGAACTACTCTTTCCTCTGTCCTAGGAGCACTGACGGACCCGATACTCGCTGCTCCTCTCCCAGGCAGGTGCCTGGACCCTGAGTATTGTCTGGTTCCTTGGTGCCAACCGTGTCTGAGAGGCTCCCAATTTGTAGCTCCCTGGGACTTCTCCCCGTACTCCCGGTGCCCACATCACATCCCACAGCACTGGGCTCCTGACTCCCAGGTGGCTCCACCTTTGAGCCAGGCCCATTGCCTCTTAGTAGCCCTCAGGCCTGCACCCCCCACCCCCCAGGGTACCCAAACCCAGCCTCACCAGCTTCCTCAGCCCTGACCCTCATCTCCAGTCTTCAAAGCCTCACACTCCAGCACTGCCTTCTCCCAAACGTCATCTCTCTCTCCTCAGGCCCTCAGCCTTGCCCCACTCAGGCTACCAGCTTCTGTCACCTAGAACCATGCAGAGCCCCCTAGCTCATCTCCCCACCTGAGTCTGGAAGGCAGCAGAGCCTTGGGATCGGGTGCCTGGGACCAGCTGAGTCCATTCCCAGCCCCTCCACTCACAGCCAGGCTCGCAGGCCACTGTCGCCTCTGTGCTTCGTTTCCTCCACACGGCACCTGTGTCCTAGGGCTGCCTGCGAATGGTAGGGCTGCTGAGAAGTTCGGAGCGGTCAATAGGGGATAAAATGAGACAGAAAGAGGCACAGGGTCCGGGTCCCTAAGACCTTCGGTGTTCTACTAAAGCTCATGAACTCGCTCTGATCAATTTTGTGCCCTAGATGGTGCCCAGGGGACATCCTGCCTTCTGCAGAAGATGAGAGCCTGCCCTGCCCCCAGGATGCCGGGAGGTCTTGCTCCAGCCCCCCACCAGCCCCCGCGTCCACTTTAGTACCCAGAAGTAATGGAGCTGTCTTCTCCTCTCGCCAGACTGCAGTCCTCTCTCACCACAGGGGAGCACAACTGGGCAACCAAGGGTCTGACCTGAGCTCCAGCTTTGGGGGGGATGGGGAAGACTTGCAGCCAGCTAGTGCCGCTCATGCTGGTAAGACCCTTCGGGCAGGGGTCTGAGGAAGAGTGGCCTCAGGGACCAACCACAGCATCCTTCCGGAATCACTGCCCCTCTTCTGACACAGGCCCACCACCCACAAAGCTCTTTTGCAAACATAGTGTTGGCTTGTGTAATCCTGTAACAGCACTGGGAGCTGGGTGTCATTATCTATTTTACTATAAGCAAACTGAATGCCATGGTCCCATTAGGTGCCCATCAGGAGTCTGCTCAGAATGGTTAGTGCCTGGGTGGGAAGAAGGATGAAGGGTTGCTCCTTAAGCCAGCAGAGCCAGATGGGCCCAGAATGGAGGCCAAGTGTGGAGAGCTTGTGGGCAGGAGAGGGGCCACAGAGGGGTGGGGGGAGGTGCGCGCATGCTTCTAGTGAGGACTCCCAGAACCGAGGCCTGCCAGACACGGAGAGAGGCGGAGAGGGGTCGGGAGAACTGAGAGGCGGGCTGAGAGGGGGGGAAACTAAGGTTGGAGGAAGCCTCCCCAAGTCCCCCTGCTTATTGTACAGATAGGGAATCTGATGCCCTGGCAGCAACAGAAATTTGCCCAAGGTTGCTCAGCCTGCTAGATGCCAAGCTGGGACCTATTCCTAGGCTGGGGCTCAAGGGGAGGAAGCCTAGGCTAAGGCTGGGTCCCAGGGAGAACCCAGCCTGGCCTTGGGGAGACAAGGACCCAGCCCTCTGGGGCCCCAGCAGCTCACAATAGATTGACTGGCAGGGAGAGGATGAGACTTCTAGTGCCCCAGGCTTCTCTGGGTGGCCAGCAGGGAGCAGTGCTGCCCCAGGAGTGAAAGCTCCCACCCTTAAGGCCTCCCTATGGTCCAAGCAAGGCCCCAGGGCAGGAGTGAGGGCTGGGGACACGGGAGGCTGGGGTGGGAGGGTCAGAAGAGGGTTTCCGGGGGTTGGAGGAGCACGCAGAGCCGAACACCACATCTCCTGGGCCCTGTCACCTGAGCCCTGGAGGAAATAAGCTTCTAACCCCACTTTACATGCCCACCAGCTTAAAGAACAATTTGGAAATGCACCCGGCTCCATCTAGCCTCGCTTCCTGGGAAGGAGGATGCATCCTAGGCCACAGCCTTGCCCTGAAAGCTGTCTTGCAGAGATGGCTAGACCTAAGTTGGAATTTCTGAGGTCTCCACCCTGAGTGTCCCTGATGGATTCCAGGATTGTCCTTTTATCAACATCCCACCCTCGGGGGTGAGGAATATGGTCAAGCTGCTGTGAGAGAGGGGCTGGGTGTCTCTGCTGCTGTCCGAGGCCTCCCTTAGATGAGAGGGGAGAAGCTCGCTGTTTCCCGGGGCCTCCCTTCTACCCCCCAGAGGTCCAACTTCTCGGGCCAGAGGGCAAGGCAACACCCACAGCCCTGCCTCCCCTGAGATTTAAAATGCCCGGGAGGTTGTGGGCTCTCGTGCAGGGATGCTGTGCTCCGCTGGGGTAAGTCATACCCTCCCTCCCTTGTCCTCAGCACCCAACCTGGCTGTGTCCCAAGGGGATCAAACCGGATGGTCTCCCAGGGGCCCCTAGGTTCCCGTAGATGTCAGTACATGACCGAAGTCACAGCACTGTCTGAGGGACAGCCCCCGGTAAGGACCGTTGTCCCAGTTACCTTTCAGTTCCCACAAGCTCACCCCCTCCCAGAGAGCAAGGCAGGCGGCTGGAGAGTCACACCAGGCAGCCTGGGGACAGGAACCAAGAAAATGGAGGTGGAGACACGTGGGGTCAGGGCAGCATCCTGGCAGGTCCCAGGCTTGCCCTCCCCGGAGGGGCGGGTGACTCACAGGCACTGACAGAGGGAACATTTCCCCCAAGCAAGCAATGAAACCAGACGGGGAGGGAGGGACGCCACGTCCGGCAGCCTTTGTCCTCCCAGGTGGCACTTCCAGGTCCGAAGTTCCGTGAGTCACAGTGACCCCTCCTGCTCTCTGACGCTGACATCTGAGTCTGGCCACGTTTTACTGCTCTCGATCTTACGGTCACAATCTTCTTTCCCTTCTGGGGAGAGGGAAAGGGCGAGTCCCCCCACCCCTCCTGTCACACGGAAGGGAAAGCAGGCCTCCAGGCTCTCCCCTCTGCACTTGGGCCTCCCCAGCCCTCCCTTCCTCAGCCCTTCTACCCACCTGCCCACACCACCTCTGCTCCTCTGCTCCCTCTGCTTGGAATTTCCCTTCCACCTCCTGCATTGCCTACTCACCCTTCAGGTTCCAACCCACATCACCTCCTCCAGGGAACCTTCCCTGAGGTTTCAACTAAGTCAAATCACCCAGTAGATGTGCCCCCGGCACCAAACATGCCTCTCTGTAGCTCTTGTCAGAGTTGAGTACATGGTGAGGTTTAGTTATGTGCTTGGTAATGAGTGTCTGCCTCCCCCACTAAATCAGAACCGGGTCTAATTTGCCTCCATTGCCTCCACAGCACAGTTCCTGGCACATGGTCGGTGCTCAGTAAACATGCATTGAGCGAATGGATTCCCCAGCCAGCTGGATGTCTCACAGGTGAGTCTGCAGCCCCTCTCCTCCCATCACTAACCTCGCCCACCAGGCCCCACTCCTCTCTACGATACCTCTTGTCTGCAATCCCTGGAGCCTGCTAATGACTTTGTGGTGGGGACTGAGCAGGGTGCTTCCCAGAAACTCAAGAACCCTTCAGGTTCCCTCACAGGTGCTGATGATAAACTCAGTGATACCAATTGCTCTGACCCAGTGACTCAGATGAAGCCAGTCCTTCAGAAACCAGCCCCAAATGGAAGGAGTCATCCTTCTTGAGTTTGCATCGGCTGCCTTGGCCCGCGGGGACTGTCCAGGCTCCATCTGAAACCAGGTGACCAGAGAGGGTCAGGGCCTGGCTCAAATTCACAAGCAAGACTGCCACTGCGCCCACCAAGAATCCAGGCGGCTGGCTCCAGTTTAGGATTCTCCCTGTGCTATAATAAACGTAGCTATTTTTAGGAAGCTAATTAGCAAGTCAAATAACACTCCTGCTAATAATACCACCTTTATGCTTTTTAGTCTCTTCATCACCTTATTTGATCCTGCAACAGCCAGTGAAGTAAGAGGTAATCTTATTCGAAAGGTGTGGTCCAGAAAGAGGAAGTGACTAGTCTTCTAGCCCATCCCACCAGCCAATCTCAGGCCTGCTCCAGAGAGACAAGTGTCCCAGAGGCTCCCTTCCCCAGGCTCTGGCTTGGAGCCTCTCAGGTAGCCTGCTCACCTCAGAGGGTCCCCTACTACCCCCGCCCCCCCATCCAGATGAAGTCAGCCTCCAGCCCCTGCAGGCTCCTGGCAGCCCCTGTGCCTCGAGCAGCCCTGCGGCCTGATACACACTGGTGTTCTTTCCTGGAAGTCTCCAGCATACGGATAGTTCTGGGCAAGGAGGCATGGCAGCCTAGCTGTGTAACTTGGCAGCTCCTCAACTTGGGACCCCAGTTAAAGTGGAGTCACCCCAGGAGTGGCTTGGAACAGTTCCAGCCTCAGTCCTGCAGCCCCATCTCCTGCCCCTACTCCCTCTCCTGCAGAAGCTCCTGGGATATCCGGCACTGACAGGGCTGGATAGACTCGAACATGAGGTCACATCCTCGATTGTTTCCTGAGCCCTTCCCAGAGGCAGGAGGTGCTTCCCATCAGGACGCAGCTGGCTGCCTGTGCTGGAAACGGGGCAGGCCGGGCTGTGACACAGCTGAGACGCAGGTCTGCAGGCCGGAGCACCCAGTGACAGCCTGTGCTCATTCCCCAGGCCCCGCACCTGCTGAGGAGGGTGCCTAGGCCAGTTCCCAGGAGTCTCAACTTTCAGAACAAAGAAAGACCTGTGCTAGATTTTTCACCTGAACTCCAGCAGGGGAGCTCAGTAGTCGGGAGAGCTTTGCAGGAAGGGGGTTGGGCAGGTCTCGAGGGCAGGGAGAAAGGAGGACAGCATTGACGGCAAGCGCCTCAGGTGCAAAGGTGTGGAGGATAGGAGGGCTCAGTGACTACCTCTCAGATCAGAGTGCCCTTGGCCCCCGTCAGGTCTCAGCCAGGTAAGCTGGCCTGCAGGGGAACCTGGGCACGTGCGTGGTCCACCACAGGTTTGGCCTGAATGAGCCCCCCAGGGTGTTAACTGCCCCCATCCTGGAGTCTCTTCACAGACTGACAGGTTGGGCTACTGGTCCCTGTCAGGCCAGCTGGGGGGCAAGGGGGCTGTTGCCAGGAGGGAGATGAGGTCCATCCATTGGAGGAGGAGGAAAGGCCACCCAGGGTGGCCCCCAGCTGCCCTGGCAAGATGAGGTGGGCACCCCCCACTGGGCCCAGACCTGGTCTTTACCAGCAGGGAGCCCCCACCCCATGGGAGCCACGTTGGCTGCAGGACAGCGGCCGCACTGGGACATAGCCAGGAGAATGAGGCCCGCAGTGAACAGAGAGCTAGAAGGTACCACATCCGCAGGAGTCAGTCCTGAGGCAGCACCACAGCTATGTGGCTGAGGAAGGAGGCATGGCACAGGCTGCCCCTCAGTGTCCAGTCCAGTGTCCAGTGTTCAATGTAACTGATCAAACAGTGGCACAGGCTCCTCATGGCCAAGCTGGGGCATGCTTAAGCCTTCCCGGGAAACCCCTGTCACCCCCTCCGCAGGGCCTAGGGCCCTCCTCTCCCAAGGGAAAAGGCCTCTGAATTTCCTGTCCACCCTGATAACAGAGTCTATTCACCATCCCCACCTCCCCCTGCCCTCCCCCAACCCCCTCAAGGGTGTAAGGAGGGAGCCCAGGAAGGGCCATCGGCACTGATGGGGGGAAGGCCTATAGACACGAACAGTCTTGTGGCAGACATGCCCCATGAGGCAGGCACCCAGCAGCAGGACAAGTGCGGCAGCCCTGCCTTGGGACTGTGTCACAGAGCACCAAGGAAGGGGCTGCTGGCTCCCAGTGAGGGTTGGGAGCCTGCGGGTTAGGAAGCTCTGGCTTTTCAGCTGAGTGAGCAAGAACATTGGCTAAAGTAGAGCTGGTGCCCCACTTTCCCGGCAAAGCTAGGGAGGGCTGCCCGCTGCCCTCGGGGTCTAATGCTGAGCAGTCCCCAGAGCCAAACTAGGCAGGGTAATGTCAGGGCTCCAGAGAGGCGGGGGTCAGATGGTAGCAGGTACTGTGCCTCCCCATGCCTGTGTGATACAAGGGAGTCACCCTGGTTAGGAAGGGGTCTGCTAGTGCAGGAGAGAAGCCCTGGTGTCAAGAGGAGAGCGGGGCAGCCCCATAGACTGAGCGCTCAGCAAGGCATGTGGCCTGCATCACCACAGTCCAGTGGGGCTCAAGAGCCAGGGTGCAAGCAAAGCAGCGACACTCTGGAACCAGGTCCTGGCAACATACCCCAGGCAGCATGGACTTGAGCCCAGGCAAGAAGCAGCACCCTTGCCCAGGAGCCCACACTCTAGAGCAGGGGTGTCAAACTCATTTTCACCGGGGCCACATTAGCTTCGCGGTTGCCTTCAAAGGGCCGAAATAATTTTAGGGCTGTATAAATGTAACTACTCCTCAACTATTAAGGAGTTGAAATTACATTCAGTCCTTTGAAGGCAACCGCAAGGCTGTTGTGGCCTCCAGTAACAATGAGTTAGACACCCCTGCTCTAGAGGAACCTGCTCTAGCCCCCCTCTGGCCTCACCCTCTCCCACAGCAGGGGCAAAATCTGTGAGCCAAGGGGGCATGCCTGCCCAAGGAGGCTGGGGCCTGAGGGAAGGGACATACTTAGTGAACACCTCCTATCAGTCTCCCAGTCCTCAGGAACCTTCTGGGGAAGGTGTTATTTTTAGCGCCTTTGATTTGCAGGTTTACAGGATGTGCCCAAGGTCACATAGATGGCTTTGAAACCTCATCTCTGAGCCCAGAACCCATGCTCTTTGCACTTGAGCAGTCAGAGAGAAGTGTGGGGTGTTTGTGGGGGGCTGGGTACAAGTGGAGAACAGGACTCGGTGGGTCAAAACTAAGGAGCCAGGTCAGGCCACCACGCCTGGAATCCCCTGCCCTGGTCGCCAACCCTGGGAGTGGGGTACCCTAGGGACTGAGGGGTTTCTGTGAAGCAGGCCATGGCCGAGTCCCCCCTTCTAGCCTCTCTCAGGCCTGGAATGCCTGTCACCAGACATGCCAGACCTCTGTCCGTGAGAGCCGCAGGAGACCCACGGCATCTGTTAAGCGAGCACCAGAGATAGGAGGGAAGAGCAGGAAGTGACCCGGCCCCATGGGGTGGCAGGCTGGCCGTGTGCAGGGGACAGATAACGCCGTGTGCAGGCCTTTCCACACTCAACTCACATCAGTGACCTTGATAGACTCACCAAGTAAAGCATCCTCGAGTGAGTCACTATACCTCCCATGACCTTGGCTTCTACCTGCCAAGCGGGGACAACAACAGTGTCCTCTCCACGAGGCTTTATAAGGACGATGCCAGGCAGTAATAACTAGCTGGGGCCTGGTACCTGCTCACACACCGGGTGTGTGCCTGCAAGCGCACCCGGTGTGTGTAGGGGGAGGTACTGGGAGAGCTATCAGCAAAGGTTAGTTCCTCTTCCCTAAAGTTAACAAAGTTCCTATTTTTAGAAAAGAGGAAATAGGTGAATTCTGAAGAAGTGGTAGGCCAGAAGGGAAGATCCACCCCCAGGCGGTTCTGATGATTCAGTAGGTGAGGTCCAGGTATGCCCCAGAAAGGGACAAGTGACCAGACACAAGTTAGCAAATCCAACACCTGTCCCCTGAGTTCTAGTTGGCCCCAGCCTTGCTTCCAGGTGTCCATTCTCTCCTGGGACCTTCGGCCCGGGACCTAGAGAGGGTGCTGAGCCCCGCCCCCACCGCCCAGAGGCCCTCCCAGGTGGTGGGCATTTCCGGTCATCTCACAATCAGCAAAGACTTCTTGGTGCCAAGGCCTGCTGACGAGCATCCACCTGGCCTGTTCGGCTAGCTGGTCCCCACAGACAAGCCTCAGGCTCTGCCCCAAACACCATAAAGCTTCCCTGCCTCCTTGTCTCTACCCAGGCTGCCCTCTGGCCCTGCCCGCCCTCCTCCCACCTCGGTGTCTGCAGGGTTGCCCCACGTGGAAGCCCTCCTGTTTGGGGGTCCTCCAAGGGCAGCAAGGATAGGCCTGAAGGCAGGGCCAGGCTGGGAGAGGGGCCTACACATTCGCATTTGGAAAAGTTTTTTCCAAGACGTCCCTGCTTTCATTAGTTTCCTTTAGGTCTTCTTACCACAGTGGAAACAACCATTATGTTGTCTGTAAAAAATGTTGACACTTCCCTCCCCTTCCACCTTCGTGCCTTTGTCTGTCCCTTCTCTCAGACATTTCCCTCCCCTAGTCTCCTCTCCTCTCTCCACAGGGCTCAGGAGCCAGAGTGGAGCAGGAGGAAGTCGCCTCACCCTTGTCTCAGAGAGACCCTGGGGAGCTAGACACTCCCCTGTCCCCACCTCCCTCTGCCTTCAGCTGCAGCGTCTTGGCATCAGACCTGCTGCTCTCGACTTTGCAGCCTACAGGAACCCTCTCAGAGCCCCTCACCCCACCTCCAGCCTCTGCCCAGAAACTCTTGAAAGCATTGTCTCCCCTCACTGCTTCTGTCGCCACCTACTTCCCCTAACCCTCTGAGATCCTGTCCCAACACCCCACCAAGCCCACTGGCAGCCTGTTACTTGCTGGCCATCCTCTACACGGTCCCTCACTGCTGACCACTCAGTCTCTCGAAACACGCAGCTCTCCGCCCCCCAGACGTGCACCCAGATCTGCGCCCACCTCCCTGCCTGCTCCTCCCAGTGTCCTTTTTGTGGCTTCCCCTCTCCTCCCAGTGCTACCTTCAGTGAGCCCCCCCTCCCCCCCCACCCCTCCTGCCAGCTCTGCCTTGGGCCTTTTCTTCTGGCACCCCTCCTCCCAAAAAGGCACACCTCTCCCACCCCACCCCTCCCTCCTCCTGCCTCTGCCAGGCATTAGCCCCTGGCTCTTCCCCTGCTGCTAGACACCACCTCCAGGACGACCCTTGGGCACTGACAGCTTGTCATCTCTCTGAAACCTGCCCTCCCTTTTCCTTCCCCCTTCCTTGGCTCAAAGTCTAAAACTAAGCACCACCTTTCACTCCCTGCCTACTGATCTCACTTGGTCTCAAGGCATTAAACACCTTCTATGCTGCTGACACCCAAACATGCACCCACCATCCCCACCCTGACTTCTTCCCCGTTGCCCAGTCTTCACCCCACTTGACGTCTAACAGATATCTCGGATGTTCCAGCCCTTGCTCCTCAGCCTTAATGCCCTTTCCCAGGTATGGCAAGGCTCACCCCTCACCTCTTTTCTTCACTCAAAAATCACGTTTTGGGTGAGGCTTTCACTGACCACCTGACTGAAACCCTCAGCAGCTCCTTGACCAGGGCCACTCATCACCCTTATCTTTATTTTATGCTTCTTCAGTTCTAACAGACTGTATCATTGACATACTTACACATCTATGGTTTCTCCATCAGCTAAAATACAAGCTTCTGTAGGGCAGAGATATTTGTCTGTCTTGGCTACTGAGGCAAGTCCAGCTCCTGGAAGAGCAGCTGGCAACCAGTAGGCATTCGGTGGTTTTGTTATGCGAGTGAATGGATGAACAAATCTTGGGTTCCTTTCCTTCCACGGCAGCCACACCCCACTCACCTCCATGGCTTGTTTCCAGTTCCTTAGAAGTTCTCAAACGTACACCTGAGTCCTAATCCCAAAAGTCACTGCTTTCCCACAGACCCGCATTGCTTCTTGTCCAGATTGTTGTAACAGCCTCCTGACCTTCCCTCTCCGGCAGCCGGCCCCTCCAGGACACGCTGCCTCAGCCACTACTCTGAGAGGCAGGGCCGCAAGATGCTTGAGGTGCAGGCTCACGAGCCAGACTGGCTGGATTCTTTCTCTGGGTCTGCCATTAACCAGCTGGAAAGTGACTGTGCCGGCTCCCTAACCTCTCCATGCTCTATTCCCTGATTTATAAACTCGGGACAATAAAAAACACCTCCTTAAAGGAGTTTGGAGCTGCACATGAAGCACAGTATACATGTGGTTATTGCTTTACAATTGCCAGATCTTGTGACCAGGTAAAGCAGATCAGTACCTGCTGAACGCTGGCTTGGGTCCTGGTAGGTTTCAGTTTCTTCCCTGAGCCCAAGGGCCCTCCCAGGCTGGTCTCATCTGACTAGCCTGGCACCGTGCCTCCCTTCTAGGCACTGAACTCCCCTGTGTCCTGAGCACGCCACATTGCTTCCAACCCAGCCTGGGCAGGCGCGCCTCTCTCCCAGGCTTGTACTTGCTTTTTGACTTGACAGAAATCCCAGAGCTGTTTTGACATTCATACATAGAAAGCTTCCACTTTTTTTTTCTTTTTCTTTTACTGCTGTGTGTATTCCATCATGGGGGCATACCACAGTCGAAACCAGTTCCACGCGATGGGTATACGGGGTGTTTCCAATCTTGCTGTCACACAGTGGTGTGGGCAAAAGTAGGTTTACGGTTGTGAGTGAAATTCTTTTGAGTTAGGAAAGCAATTGTAGGAAAGCTAAAGACACGGAAGCGGCCCCAGACACCTCCCCCACAGGATTAATACCAACCTGCGAGTCTTTTTCCACGCGAAATGACTATAACCCCACTTCGCCTATCCCATGTGCACGCGGGCATTGCTGGAGGACAGGCTCCAGAAACGGGACAGTGTGGTGTGACGTGCCTCTCTCCCGCTGCCTCACCGACCTGGGTGCACCCCAGCAAAGTCAGGATCAGGACCCAGGGCTGGGTTACACCAAATTCACGCCCTCCCCTCTATTCCAACCTGCCTCCCTCAAAAGTGGGGCCTGAGCCCATGGAGGGACCCAGCCTGTGGAGCCAGCCCAGGCTACCCCACTGCTCAGATACAGCTCATGTGGGCCACCGCCTGCTGGCCCTTACAGAGGCAGAGCTGAGTGAGCTGCCCTCAGCCACAAGGTGGGGCTGCCCTTGCCAGCTTCATGTGGGAGGCCTCCCACTTCCACACCCTGCTGCTGGCTTCAGAGATGGAGCTGTCAGGGACCTTTCTGAGCTGCCCTGCCCACTCCCTGCCCTTCTGTCCTACCTCCTCTCCTCTCCACTCAGTCATGTGGAAGTACTTGCAGTTTCCTAATAGGTCACTCTGCTCCCTACCTCGGGGCCTCTGACCATGTATGTAGATTCCCTCGGCTCCTTCCTTGCCCTGCTAACTCCTACTTTCCCACAAAGGCAGAATGCAAGAATCACTTTGGTCAGTTAAAGTAGTACCTACTATACTAACAGTACCTTGTTGATTTTAATGTCCCCTCCCTGGTTTGTCCCAAAGGCATGGATGATGTCCTGATATCTGTCCTCACAATGGCACAGACCTGGCTGTGACAGCATAGAGGCTTAGACATGGACAGCTAAGCCTACCCTGGGAGTTTCAGCCACACTGAGCCCCCGGGGTTACCAAATCCCTCACTGTACAGGGCCACAACACTAGGGCAGCCCCGAGGAAAAACCAGTCCCTCAGAGGCCCTTTGCTAAAGACCTAAAAATTGCCCCCAAAGTCCCACAGGAGCTCCGTGATGGGGAAGTGAGGCCTTCATGAGGCCAGGGTGGCAAGAGGCACTGAGGGCATCATCGTCTGGATTTCCCCCCAGACTCCGGTTTTATTCACATTTCTTCACAGCAGCTGCTGGAACAGGCCTGGGGGCTGCCAGGGAACAAGAACAAAGGGTAACGTCAGCCTGAGTGAACTGAGACCCAGATGAGGAAATGAGGAGGCACAAGGGAGCGGGGAGACAAGAGGGCAGGTGGTAGGCTGGAGAAATGCATGGCTCCCAGACTCTGAGCCTGTCCCCACTGGGCCCCTTGAAGGAGACTTCTAGGCAAGGGAGGGCAGGGGGCAGGCAGTCAAGGCAGCCTGAGTTCTCTCTGCCAGTGTTCACAGCCCCTGAGGGACGCATCTGGAGAAACTCGAATGAACCAGAGACACGGAAGTGGCCCCAACACCTCCCCCACAGGACCACAAGGCCCCTGACAAACCCAAGGGGGGTCCAAGGCCTTGAATTTGGTAAATCTGGGGTACGGTCTCTGAGCTCACACTCCATTCCATGGGGGTATTGAAAATGTTCCTCCGGGTTCAGGCAGAGCCTGGGGCCGCCAGCCTACCTACATGAACACCCAGGTCAGCTGGTCCCTCCTGTCTACAACCCCGTCAGAGCCATCGCCACTGAGTATGCTGGCCACAGGAGGACAGGGACCTCTCCTGCCGTCCGGGAGGACGAGAGGCCGTATCCCATGCAGTCTCCATATACCCACAGCACCTGGTACAGCCAGGGATCTAAACTGAAAGCCTGTGAGTCACTAAGAGTGAGTGGGTGAGCACATTTCAATCCAGTGCTATAAAGTATGAGTTCATTGAACAAATATTTCCCAAATCTACTTTCGGGGCCAGTCATCACCCACTGGACACACCGAGCTCCAAAACAGGAGAGGCCATCGACGCTGTTGGCCAGCCAGGCCCAGTCCTCACTCCCTCGCAGCTGCTAAAGAGGGAACACACACAGGCCTGCAGCCTCTGCCTCTGACTGAGGGACCTGTCACAGACAGGAAGTGAGGCTGAGGGGGCGGCTGGCTGACTGGTGTCGGGCTCATCTCCCACATCTACCCCCTAGGGACCAAAATGGGTTTGACTGAGTCACCCCCACATAGCCCAAACTCTCCCCCAACTCTGGGGGCTCAGGGGGCAAGTGAGGCAGAGCTGAAACTGACAGGAGAGACTTAGGTCACAGCAGGCCTGGGAGCCTCCATCGCTCAACACTTCCCTGTACCACTCCTGCTTGTCCTGTCCCCCCACATACCCTGCCCAGAGCCCCTCCCCTCAGCCTGGGAAAATCTTTGAGGCTTGGCTTCCTCCTACCCGAGTCTACCCGCTCTTTCAGCCTCCTGCCACCCCCCCCCTTCCCTCCCCACAGTCTCATGCTGTCCCAGGCCTCACCCAATCAGAGCTAAAAGGACCCGAGGCTGGGTTCTGGAGGCCAGGGCTCTGGGCTTCTAGAGTGACCTTTGGCAAATCATTCCCCCTCTGAGCTTCAGTTTCCTCATCTGGTTTAGGCTGCTGGCATGTGGTCTGGAGATGAGAATGCAACCCAGTAAAACAGGCTCTAATGGGTGGCTTTCAGGCAAGGATGGAACTTTTCAGATGGCAATACTCGGCACCTTGACCACCACCCCTCCCAGGTACCTGGGTGCTGGGAAGGGAGCAAAGGCGGGGACCGGGGACCACAGCATAATCCTTGCCTCCTCTGGAGCCTGCCCTGCGTCCTGCACGGATAGGGCCCCCATGACCCACCCTTCACTCGACTAATCACCAGTGGCCACTGTTTCCTGTCTGTGCCCCCTGACCCCGCCAGAGCATCCTGAGTCTCAATCCCTCTGCATCCCCTTCCCCGAGCACAGGCCTTGCACCAGGTAGGTACTGTACAAAATGTGTGTCAAAAGAATAAGGGCACAGAAAATAGCAGGTGTTGGTGAGGAGATGGAGAAATTGGAACCACACTCTTGTGGAATGTAAAATGGTATGACCATTGTGAAAAGTAGTGCGGCAGTTCCCTGGTAATTAAACACAAAATTACCCCATTATCCCACAATTTCACTCCCCAGGTGATAGCCCCAAAAGAATTGACAACATATGTCCGTACAAAACATGTACACTGCCCTGGCTGGTGTGGTTCAGTGGATTGAGCACCTGCTTGCAAACCAAAAGGTCACCAGTTTGATTCCTGGTCAGGGCACATGCCTGGACTGCAGGCTAGGTCTCCCGTTGGGGGCGTGCAAGAGACAACCAATTGATGCTTCTCTCTCACATTGATGTTTCTCTCCCTGTTTCTCCCTTTCTTCCCCTCTCTCTCTAAAAAATAAAATCTTTTTAAAAACCCAAATATGTACACCAATGTTCATACAGCATTATTCACAACATCCAAAATGTGGAAACAACCCCAGTGTCCATGAACAGTGAATGGATAAACAAAATGCAGTATATCCACACAGTGGAATATTATTCAGCAATAAAAAGATGGGCCCCAGCTGGGTGCCTCTGTTGGCTGGAGCAGTGTCCTGTACATCAAAAGGGCTGCAATTTCGATCCCTGATCAGGGCACATGCCTAGGTTGTGTGTTCCATCCCCAGTCAAGGAGTGTATGGGAGGCAACCCATCGATGTTTCCCTCTCACATTGATGTTTCTGTCCCTCTACCTTTCTCTCTCTCTAAATCAATAAACATCCTCCAATCTGATACGTGTTACAACATGGATGAACCTTGAAAACATGGTAAGTGAAAGAAAACCAGATACAAAGGACACAGACTGATTGCACTCACATGAACTGTGCCCATCTACCAATCTACAGACAGACAGTGAACGGGGCGGGGTGGGGCGTGGCGGGCAGGTGGAAGGGGGACTAACTGATGACAGGCACGAAATTTCCCTGGGGTAATGCAATGTTCTGCAAGTAGATGTTGGTAAATGTGCACATGCAGAAAACCATTGAATTGTACACTTTAAAATGGTGACTTTTATCTTAATGAAAAAAACAAAGAAAGAAAGGCAAACTACCTCCCTCTGGCGAAGAGCTGAAAGGCCATGCTTGTCCATGTCATCGGTTAGCTTGTCTCTTTCCCTCTGTCTGGAAACGCCTTCCCACAGGAGCCGGTCTTAGCCCTGGGGAGGCCCGCCCCCACTCCAGGGCTGCCTCCAGAGTGGCCTGTAAGGAGCAGGTGGGAGGCAAAGGGCCCTAAGGAAACACTCTCTGTGTCCTCAGCTTCAGGGCAGGTCTCCCACAAGCAGACTCAAGGGGTGGCTCTGGTCTGGGCCCTGGCACAGGGTCTGCATGGCCTTCAGCTCCTCCCTCAGCAGTGTCTCACAGGCAGGACGAGTGTGCCAGGGCACGGGACACCCTCCCAGACACCACTCATTTGCAAGCCTTCCAGCAACATGTTGACCAGCAACTGGGAAGTTCTTCCTTTGGTCTGACTGCGGGACTTGGCTTAGAGACAGCAATGGTCAGAAGTTTCCACTGAGTCAGCCTGATTCAGCTCCCATGGAGGCCTCCACCCTTGGATACTCACTTTGCAGTGATTGGAGCAGGATGTGGGCTCCCTTTAGCCACCAAAGCAGCTGCTCCCTGAGACGGTTCTCGCAGGAGCCAATGAAAGGAAGGACAGGGCTGCCCCCTCCCCAGCCCCCTGGTGGTATCCAGCCAGAGCAGAAGGGCTGGGGCCACCACCCAGCCTGCCTCTGGTCACCACCAAGAGGATGGGTAGATTGGCAGGTGGCCCTCTCCTGTCTGAGCTTCTTGGAATCAATGCTCCTATCACCTTTCTTGGAGGTCCCTGCATCCAGTCTGAGTGGATGGTGTGTGAGGGCTGCCCCTGCCCCACGGGCATCTGCTTTCATTTGCCAGAGTGACCCCGCTGTCAGCTCACCTCTGCTATGTATGTCCCCTGTCACCCAGGAGCCCAGCAAAGAAGAGGAGGTTAATACACCCCTGCAGTGTGTGTGAGTGCAACTGGAGAAAACGTTCCCAAATCCCAGTTTCTTGAAGACAAACATTAGATGAATCTTTTTGCTGAGAAATTTTAGTAAACTGATTACACTCTCTGCACCTCAGTTCCTCTAAGTATAAAATGGAAACAAGAAGAGTATTATCAACCTCACAGGGCTGGTGAGAAAATTAACTAAAACAACTCATGTAAAACTTCTAGAACAGTCCAGACACGCTCAGGATATGCCCTGTACGGTCACCACTTATCACTGTTTGTGATTTATAGTCTTGCCTGCTGAGGCTGAACCAGGCTGATCATGCGCGTCTCTGGCAAAGAGGGTGGAGATGAGGGACACCTTTCGGAAAGATTTCTGGGCTCCTGCTGGGTCAGCCCCAACCCGTGAGGGGCTTTGCCTTCTGCCCCAGCCTGAGAGGTACCCCTTCCCAGGTTTCCCAGTCCCGGCTCCTCCTTCTCCTTGCAAGCCTCCTACAGTCAAAACCTGCACTTAATAAGTAGGTGCTCAGAAGTAGGGTGACCTGGACAGAGGCCCATGCGCTGAGGGAGGTGGACGGAGGCTGAATCTGGGGACTGCCTGAGCCTGAATGCCAGGTCCTCGGTGACTTACTTGACGACAGGGGCTTCCTGCCTGCACAACCCCTTCATTTCCACCCCCGTGGGAACATCCAGGGAGATCAGGAATGTTGAGCCTTCCAGGAATGCCCCACACGCCCAGGAAATTCAATACCTGGCGGGGCCTCATCCGGCCCATTGTTTTGAAAGAACAGAAACAGGTCTCACGTCATCATGATGTCCCCTAGGGACCTCTGTCCCCCCCCCACCCCCCACTCTTCATGGGTGGAGTACACTGTCCTGTTCGGTCCCTCAGGCTTCCTCTCTGAAGCCACCTCACCCTAGGGCTTCCTGTGGTCTAGTCCTACTCCTCTGTCCCCAGCTCCCAGGTGGGTGGCAGGCTATCTTAGTAGGACCACAGGGAAGGGGCATCAAATGGGACAGGGGCTGGAGGTGCTCCAGGCCAGTGCACATTAATCCCATAGCAATCTCCATGTTCCACTGTCTGTGCTCCCCTGCAGATCATGTTGGCCCAGTGACCCCACCAGAGTCCTGTTACCAGTGGGGACACTAGCTTAGGTTTTCAAGTTCCCAGTCACCAGTGCCAGGAAGGCAGGGACAGCCTGGACACCAGCTGTGGGTTTGCCCTGGATCTGTAGAAAAAGAGAGTTTCATGCCCCTCTTCTCTGAATATGTGGACAGGACCCGAAGAGGGAGGGCTCTGTGTGGTGGTGAGGGGGGAAGGGTGCACATGTGCACAGATGTGCTTCTTGACTGTGTGCACGTGTGAGCAGGTCATGTGTATGGGCCTCTGCACCTGTGTGTTATGCGTATGCATGCTTGTCCCATATGTGTGGACACAAGAGAACAAGTCACGGAGAAAATCAGGAGGGACATGGAGAGACAAAGGCCAACAGAGACAGAATGAGACTGAGGCACAGAAAGGCATGGAGGAGAGTGAACCTGGAACAGACACGGGTGTTGGGGCTGCCTGTCACTACCAAACCCAATAAGCAGAGACAGCGATTGAATCCTGATGGCCGGCGATCTGAGATGAAGGTAGGTTCACATTCTAACAGACCATCTTACATTTTCTTTCCAGGCCAAGGTTTTTATAACAAGAGAACAAAGTGTGGTGAGGGGTTTTGAAATTCAGAAAAAATTAGATTAAAAACTGCAGTATTCTCCAGCTGGGCAGTTAGCTATTCCCAGGGGTGGGTGGTCAGGTGGTCCTCTTTGTCTCCCTGCAACACAAAGGCCCGGATGCCTCCAGTTGTCCCCAGGCGGTTATCGATAGCAGTGCCCCAGGAGGTCTGCTGTTTTCCCAGGAGCCAGGATGGGCCTTATCTGTAGGATTTGAAACAAAAGCTTTAACATACACATTATTTACTAGGCTTATAACTATTTACTTTAAACTAAAAATTTCCAACTCTTGAGTCTTTCTTTCCTGGTGTGGGCTCTCCTCTGACTACACCTGTGTTTCCACCTGTGATCGAGGTGGGCCTGCAGAGGAGGTGAGTAGGCAGCAGGAAGAGATGTGTCAGAGCTAGCATGTCAGCAGCCACACCCCCTCACTCACGGGGACAGTCTGGGCTTCCTCCAAGGGCTGTAGTTTCTTCAAGCTATAAATGGGCCTGAGGTCCCAAGGATGCTATCCAGGGTACAGAAGAGCTCCAGGTGTCTCTGAGCTCTTCAGGTAGCTGGGGGAGGGGAACACCTCTGACAGACCCAGAACCAAGGTCAAGTGTCCTGAGACTGTCTGGCTCTTCACAGCAGCCAGTGTGCACACTAAGGAGGGCTTCCACGTGCTAGGAAATGAGGGGCATGGGGGTGAGAAAACCTCAAGGGTCTGAAAACCTCCCCAACACCTATACCTCAGCCAAGAAGCATCTAGCTAACACCCACTTCTATTTCCTTGGGGGAGGGTGCTGTGTGGGGGTGGGGAGAGGCATGAGGTCTGGGTTCTAGGCCAGGCTCTGATGGGCCAGGTAGCTCTGGGCAAAAAGCTCCCTCCCTCTGGCCTCACCCCCGGTACATCTCCTGGGGGACAATAATGCCCACACTGGCAGTCTGCCTCCCAGGTCTGTGGCCAGGCTCCTGGGAGATGCTGGAGCAAGAAGGGGCTTTGGTACTAGCATGGAAAGAACCACCATGGCGTGGAAAGAACCACCCCGTGAACTCAGCATTTCCTTCCAATTTGTCCCCAGAAGAGGAAAATGTGAATTTTGATGCCCCCACTTCCTGCTGCTGGGACCCTGCTCAGCTCGGAGGGGAAACCATCATGAGTCAACAGTGTCACTGTGCATTCACACTTGCCACCAGGAAGGCCCTCACAGGGTGGGTTCCCAAACACCGTTCTTCGCTCAGACCAGGATGTGGCCTAACTATGATGGCCCGACCTCAGAGTGAGGGGCTGGGTCCCATCTGGGCATCAGGATTTGTAGGCTGTGGTCCCAGCTTTGCCAGACATCCATGTTGCCCTGAGGGCCTTCTCTCTCTGGGCCACAGTGGGTAGCCCTGACTGCCCCCCACAGACCTGATGAGCAGAAAGGAAGTCCCAAAGCTCAGATCCTGGAAGGCACCAGGGCTTCACACAAATCAGAGATGTGGAAGTCCCAAACTGGGCAGCCCCGCCACTGAGAGTTCCCCCTGGCTCTACAGGCAATATGGACAGACAGCAATGGCCTGGTCATGGGTTGGGGTGGGGTCAGATCTGAGAGGGACAGCCCCTGCCCCGTGAGGCAGGACAGAGGTGCCCAGGGGACCCCTGCATGAGGGTGGGAGCCAGCAGACTTGCCCTGCTGCCTTCCAGCCTCTGCCTGGTGCCCCCACTCCTCCTCGTTCAACCAGCCCTTCCTAGAGGGCTCACCACACCTGCCGTGGTCTCTCACACTGCTTGGTTCTGTGCGTGCTGGTTCTACGGCCTGGAACCCCTTCACCCCACCTCTGTGTCCAGCTAACATCCCCTCAAGAAGAGGAGAGTGGACAGAGCATGGGGTCTGGAGGTCCAAGGGGTGAGGGCCCAGTCTGCTCGGGGAGGCAGGGCAACAGGCAGACCCTCGGCAGGCCTGACGGTAGGAGTGCCGAGTTCAGGTCCCCAGGGGTCAGGACGGGACAGAGGGTGAGGGGCAGGGAGCTGGTGGTTGAGGCAGGACCATGCAGACAGTCTGGGCTTCGGAGGAGCTGGCAGGCACAGGGCCCAGCTCCAAGGGCGGCTGTGTGGGAGGCTGGAACCGCAGACTATTTTTAGGCTCCTGATGGATAGGAGAGACAAGGATGCTCTGGGCTACAACCCTTGCTCACTAGGGAAAGACAACGTGGCCTTGCTTCTCCCTGGAGCTCAAGGTCTCCTGTGCTTCCTGTTTTGTCCCTAGGGACAAGGGGCTACGGTCAAGATGTGAATGTGAAGCGCCCTCACACCTCAAGCATGCAAATGCCTGTGAGAATCCATTTCCGTATCATTTGCACACTGTCCTACTTCCTCATCTGAAGAAACAGAAAGTTCCCTTTCAGAACACCCTTAGGGGAGCAGCCCATTCACCCAAGTCCACCTCCAGCTCCTGGGTTTCATGCGAACCCCGAGATGGTGAGACCAGCTCTAAAATCAGAAAGCAGACACGGGGGATTTCAGCACCGTGCTGGAACTACTGCAGAGGCGCAGGGCAGCAGCTACAATCCAACTGACCAATTGGTGGGGGCTCCCTGAAGAGAGAATGAGAATTCATTCTCATATTGATGAGAGTTCATTCATTCATTCCACAAATACCACTGAGCCCCTAACTATGTTCCAAGCACTATTTAGGTGCTGGAGATTTCGCTATGAACAAAAAGGACAAAATTTTATGCCCTGGTGGGGTGGCCAATAGAAATATATGTCAGCTGCACAGTTTTAAATGTTCTAGCAGTCACATTAAATAGAAGGGAAAAGAAACAAGTGAATTTAACATTTACAATATAGTTTATTTAACCCAATATATCCAAAACATTTAAATTTCCACATGTAACCAATATAACTTTTTATTAATAAGGTAAATTCTTTTTTTCATTACACCTTCAAAAATCCAGTACGTCTTATACTTACAGTACATCTCAACTCAGATGAGCCGCATTTCAAGGGCTCAGTAGCCCTTGGAGAATGCAGTTCCAGAGGAAATTGCTCAGGAGAAAGGACAATTGTGCAGTGATTTCTGCTACAGGCAGGGCATGTCTGGGAGCTGGATAAAGTTGCAGCCATGCGTTTGCCCGTGTGTTATAGGTCCAACCCCAAGCATGTGATTTCCTCCTAAGCCCTTCTGAGCCATATTCCTTTTGCCCAACCTGAAAGAGCCACCAGTCAGGTGTGGGTCCCGCAGTTCTGACATGGGCACCACCCTCCAGAAAGTCACCATCACACTGACTGAGCAAGGGCCTCTGGATGTGGTCCTAGGTTCTTTCCGTCAGCTGGGAATGCTACAGGCTTTGTTTTTTGTTTTTTCCCCAAAGCCTTTTCTTCCCATTGTTAACCAATACCAACATAAAAGTATTTCCTGAGCCTATGTTAAGCCACTCCAGCTTCCTCCCACCAGCCCACATCCGCAGACCTCCTGGCCAGAACCCTTGCTGAAATGGCCCAGCCCAGAATGTCCATTTGCTTTTCCAGACAATGAGGCTAAAATCAGGCTGTGCAGGCAGCCACAAGTGCCTGGGGTGTGGGAGGCGTGAGCTTGCAGTGAGGCAGCAAGGAAGAGGTGTGAGAAAAGCCGAGGCTCAGGACCCCATCGTCCACATTGTCGTCGCCGCCGCCATCCACCCACCGCTGCTCAAAACCCTTTCACGGCTCCCTATACCTGGCAGGGCAAAGATCTACAGCCTCTGCTCCCAGGAGTGGGCACAGACAGATGCATTCAATCCCACTTCCAGATACTCTCTCCTTTCACCTTATCCATTCACTCAACAAGAATGCATTCCACGTGACACCGAACTCGGGTTTGGTTGCCTGCCGCTTCGAAAGCCAGTGCTCGAGAGACAAGGGTTGGTGTAAGGAAAACGGTTTCTTCGGTGCCAACCTGAGAAGATGGTGGACCCCGGCCCTAAAGGCCACCTCTGCATCTCAGTGCAGCAGGGCTTTTTATTAGGAGGGAGAGAGAGCGGAACACGTGTACACGTAAGTCAGTACAGTGCGTTCTGGTGATTATATCGAAACCAGTCAAGCAGAGGTCTGGTTTTCATGGCTCAAGATCAGCGAGTGTCCTGGAGCAGGTACGTCCAGTTACTGGAGTCAGCTTCCTTGGACATTAGTTCCTGGAACTCTTACACAAATATGCTGATAAGCTACAGGTTACATGTAAGTTAACAATTCATCTTTTACAAAACACTTTTAACAGAATATTAAAAGAACAGAGAGGTGGTTACATGGGCATTGTTTAAGTGCTAGAGTTGCTGCTGTGAGCAAAAGTCCCTCTGCCTTCCTGGAGCTCACGTCATTCCTGCCGAGCCCACGACATTCCAGGTGCTCGCACAATCCCGGCCCGTGGAAGTGCTGTTCCCTTCAGTGACTATTCTTCAGTCACTTCGGCACCTGGGGAGCTCAGCCTCTAAAGCCCACCAACACTCTCCCTAACCACGCCCCCCCACCCCATGAGTTGGGTATCCTCCCACCTAGGATCATCACACAGATGCTCGCCATGCAGCCCCGCATCTGCCTCTGCTACCAGGCTGTGAGGGTCTTGAGGGGAGGGGCTGTGCCTTCCCTCGCCAGTGCCCAGGGCGATTCCAGGTGCACGGGCCATAAAGCTCCCCCACCCCCTTAGCTCAGGACTGAGACAGAGAGGCAGGGGGGGGTGGGCAGGTGTGTCCAGGACTCCTCTGAAGAATTCAAGGTCATTCTGGAACCTCTGTCTGGGAATATCCTACTCCTGGCATCCCAGTGGAAAGACTCACAGGAGCAATGGTGCAGAGTATTTTCAGCAAAGGCAGCTGGAGGACTGAGGGGAGACTGGATGGAAAAGACAGAGGGTGCGCAGGGCTGTGAGTATTGGCTCAGGATATCAGGTCGACACATGCAAGGAGCTGTTTAAGGGTAGGGACAGTGGGGAGAGAGAGAAGGCAGTGGCCTTTCCCCAAGGGGGACAGGATAGCAAGACGTAGACGTGCCTGGGGCAAACCTTAGTGGCTTTTTAGGTTTATGAAAGGGAGGGAGACGTGAAGGAGTTTTCCCATTCCCTGCTTGCTTCCCGGGAGAGCTGAACTTTGATTTTTCAGTCTTGCTCCCTCTTTTGCACCCCCACCTCTCCTCTCGGCGGGTAATGCACGCGACAGAGGGCAGATGGCTGGGCTGGTACCCCAGCCCCAGCCTGACCCCAAGAAGCCAAAACTGGTGCCATATTGTGTGGATCTTCATGCCCCCAGTCCCAGACTTATGGCCCTGCACCCCCCGCTGCCCTGGGCCCTTTGCATTACTTGTGCATCGGGGGAAGCCAGAGGCAGGGAGGTTTGTGCTTGGCCTGCCGCTCTGCCGGTTCGTTCACATGAATTTACAAGGGCTCATTTCATGCCTCCGTGCACACGGCTTCCCACCTGCCTGCCAGCCTGGCCTCTCCTGGTGCCTCTGTACAAACAAAGGAGTGTGTTCTGTACCTCAAGTTCCCCTCCACAGGCCCACAGGGCACCAAAAGCATCCCTGCATGAAAGAGGGGCCTGCTGAGACTAGAGAAGGCAGAGACCTCATAGGAGGTCACCCAGCAATCCTGGCAGGCCAGGGCTTGAGCCCTCACTTTCCTTACCAGCTACTCCTAAAACCCACTCTTCCTGCCCTTTCCGTTTAGAGGGGTTTGCTGGGGCAGGGTGTGGGGAGTGTCTGGGAAGCCCCTGTGCTTCTGCTGCTGCTTCTGGGAAAACAGACACATGAGGCCAAGATGTAGACTCTAAGCTCCTTCTAAGACAAAGTAGATTAGTCTCATACCCTAGGACAGTGTGCCAGAAGGGGCCCCCCAGAAGCCCGAGGAGAGCGAGGCTTAGGAAAGGCAAGGCCTGCCCAGGATCACGAAAAGTGATGGAGGCTCCAAGTCAGTGCCCCTGCCCAGAGCTCATCCCAACCCCCAGGCTCCTGGCCCCAGCCCCTGCTGCCACGTTGGTCACTCTAGAAAGGCTAGGTGTGGAGAGGAAAGGACCGGGCACAGTCCTCAGTGTGGGGCTGGCCGAGGATATGCCAGGTCAGACTGAGAGGGAGTGTGGTGGGTGAGGGTGATTCCAGCCCCGTGGGGCCTGCTGGAGCCACCCAGAAGCTGGGCTCAGGCTCAGAGCTGTCCCAAGTTCCACTGCCACATCCCCTCTCCAGCAGTTATTGTTCAGGAAAACCTCCCAGCAAACCCCCAAAGGCAAGGGTCCCTGCGGCAAGGGGCAGGTGAGAATGGAAAAGGGAGGGGAGAGAAGGCGGGGGTGGGGGGAGGCCTCTGGAGGACCTCCAGGTTCCTCTCCCAATCCTCCCACTTGCCCCACCCTCCAACCCGAGTCCTGCCCACCCGTACACCTGGACAGCCCCTAGCCCCCTCCCCCGCCCCAGCCTCAGAGACTCCTTTTCACACACCTTCTGGGCTCTGAAATCTATTTGCTTCATCTTTGAGGGAATTCAGGAGCTTCTAAGTCACACGTCCCACCCCAGCCCTGTCACTGCCCTGAGGCTGAACAGTCAAGCTCCAGGGAGCACACAAACCCTGCCCACTGCCCCCTCTGCGTGCAGACCAGACCGACACCTGTCCCGCCTGGTGGGCCGGCCTGGAGTAAGTGCTTTACCCCCATTCCTGCACCCCATCAGCCCCCCACCCCAGACTCCTGTGTACACACTTCCATCGCCATAGGTTTATCCCATGTTTGTAGCTCTTGTTTGATTAGCTTCCCGGCTAGGCCAGGATCCTTGAAGGCAGGCAGGCCTGAGGCAATTTCTAGCAAGGCCAGGCCTCCCAAGGAAGTGTGGGAGGTGGAGGCTGGGAAGGGGGAAGGCCGGCTCTAATGGCGAGCAGAGCAGGTGGGTTGCCGCTATCTGGGCTCCAGGACGAAGGCTTGGCAGGGAGTGCACTGCTCAGGAGCACTGGGGTCAGATCCTGTCCCCGCCTCTCTCTCGTTAGGAGCCCTCCTGAGGGCCAGTGAGAGGGTGTGTGATGCTCCCACAGCAGGATGTGCAGGGTCACACGCAGGAGCCCTCACCCTCACCCCGACCAGAATGGCTTTGAAGGGAAGGAGCAGGCACAGGTAAATAAATAGCTTGTTTATTAGTAATATGTTATATCATTAAAGTGCATTGAAAAGAGATGCAGGGGCCAAAGCTGGAAGGCCACCAACCCCAGGCCCTGCCCCAGGCTGGCCAGACACACCAGAGAAGGCCCAGCTCTCTGCTGAAATCCATGGACAGGGCTGGAGAGCTTGACCCAGGCTGTCCCAACAGGAATTCACAGTTTAGCCTTGGTTATAACATGTCCTGAGCTGAAGGTGGGAGGCTGGGAGCATGGAAGAGCAGCCCCTGGGGAAGGGGGCTGAGGGCGGGGGGAGGGACCCCCAACCCCCAACCCCCAACGCCAAGGGCAGAGTCCTGAAACCTCCCCCTGAGAACTGGACTCCCTCTAAATGAATGTATGAACCTACGTCTCAGTTTCTGCCTTCACTTTCCCGTCTCCCTCACCCCACCCCCTCCCATAACCAACAGGGGGGCTTGGAAAATATCCCCCTCAGCCTGAGCTCCCAGGGCAGAGCCAGCTCATGCCATCTTCTTGAACTCATGCCATGTCCCTGGACTCTTATCCCATGCCCGAGAGCCTCAGACCGGGACTCCCCACAACCCATCCCTTCCCAGCCCCTCCCTTTCCCACCCTACCCCAAGTATGTAGTTTTGGTATTTTCATACAGATGCAATCAGAAGTAGCTATACATGAAATATGCCTAACATAAAAATAGAGCTTTTTCCGTCCTCCTGTCCGGAAAGCAAACATCCTTCAATAAACATGCAAGGAGGCTGCCTTAGTGGGACCCAGGGCTGGTGCAGGGGCCAGAGAGGGCAGCCCTGGGCCTGCAGGCATACCAGCCACTCCCTGCAGCAGCAGGAGGGAGGGTCAGAGGGCGATCTGAATATAGAGTCCAGAAGGACTCAGGCCTCAGAGTGAAGGTCCAGAAAGGGGATCCCAGCTCCCCTTTTCTAACCCCTCTTTGGCCCACAGGCTCTTGGGCTAGGAGCATCACTGCATTTATTCAAGTTCAAGAGGGAGTTTTTGAAGTCTGCAGAAGATAAAGTCTCAGGCCATTGATGTCCCAGCTTCATAGCTGGTACCTTCATCCTCTGGCCGCCGCCACCCCGCCCCACCCAGGCCCAGCAGCTGCTCGTGGTCGGCCATCTCTGGGCCTGACATTCCCTGCTGAGCTGTGCAGTGCCCCTGCAAGCTGTGGTGGGCAAGGAACTCCTAGCCGAGTGGCTCTAGGTGTGAGACTCTTCTAGTGCCCTTCGACTGCAGAAGCCTACAACATGCCCCACCCAGGGGGTCCTAATGAACCAGCAGGCCAAGAGTGAGTGTTGGCAGGACCCCCAGCCAAAGAGAGGCCAGAAGGGCATGGGCATGGCCCAGCAGGTGCTCGGCCTTGGCCTCATCCTCTGACAGCAACTGCCAGTGCTGGGCCTTGTGGAGGTAGGAGTCCTCCTTGGCCTCGCAGTAGTAGTGGCCATAGTGGCCATCAGTGAGGTTCTCGATGAACAGGACACAGGTGGGGCTCTGGTGGCCGGGCTCGCATCTCTGTTCCACCTTCTCACCATGGCGCCACCAGTAGGTGGCGTGGCGGGATTCCACAGGGCAGCTCAGGTAGTAGCGAGAGTTCCGGGCCAGGGAGACCTTCTGCAGCGGGGCCTCATCTGGGGGGGCGCGGCAGCTGTGAGGAACAGCTGAGGGCTCCCAGGGCAGGCTATGTCCTACGCCCCCCACCCCCAGCCAGGCCTCCAAGGCCAAGGTTTCTAAATGAACGCAAGGAAATAAGCTCCCAGTCTCCTTATTTTCCCCGGCCTCCTTCACCCCACCCCTCTTACAACTACCCCACACCAAGGAGGCTCACTCCGCAGGACTATCCGGGGCCCCCAGGAACAGACCATGTTCCCCTCAGGCAGGGCGGTCGGGGCACGGCCATACCACCCTCATTAGACTAGGGCCCTGGGCAGGGCTAGATCAGGTACCTGGGTTTGGGTTGGGGCACTCTTTGTGTGGCTCTTCTAGATTAGTAGGCTGCAGCACTGCCCTGGAGGTGGGAAGAGAGAGGCTAAATAGACAGGAGGCCACAGATCTGGCCCTTCCCCATCCTCACCCCCCAACCAGTATCCACCACAGTGTCCACCAAGAGGAGGGTCTCACCAGAGTGGCCCAGCACCCAGCACTGACACCTCCTGCAGCCTGTCCACCCCACATCCACTCCTGCTTCCACCTTCTCCCAGGGGCAAGGGATCCCAGCCAACATACCTTTGGGAGCTGTAGATGGAGACACAGTGGCCCTGGTGCCAGCCACAGTACGGGTCTCGGGCCATGAGGCAGCCATGGCAGCCCCCACCATAAATGTCACACAGGTCTAGGGGCACCTGGCTCACCTCCCATTGGGAGCTCACATACAGTTTCCGCTGGAAGGAGAGAGTAGGTCAGGCCAGGGCTCCCAGCCCCAACACTGACTTCTAAAGCCCCAGGCCACCACCGGCTGCCTGGCAGGCCCTAGGGCCCAGAAGCTCTGAAAAGAACATGTGAATTACATGCGAAGGAGCTCTAGCCTCAGCTGGCCATTGCTGGGTAGCTTCACAGGACAGGGCTGGGCATGGGGAGGCTCACCCGGTCAGGGTCCAGGGACATGTCCTGGATGGCGGCTGCATGACGGAAGGGCTGGATCTCCACGATGTTGAAGGCCAGTCTGTGTTCTCCCTCCCCTGACTCTACCACTTTGTGGATGGTGCCCCTGTCTGTGGGTGGGAGGCAGAGGGTCAACAGGCAGGCATCCCACCTCAGAGACAGGCAGCCTCTCTCTAGGCAGGACCAACCAGGAAAGACACAGGTGGGGAGGTTCAGGAAGTTATGGCTCAGGCAGGGGTCACAGGACTAGGTGAGGTGAGGTGAGGCTTCCAGCAGCCCAGGAAGTCCCCAAGGCTGGCCCAGAGCTCCATGTGGCTCAGAGGAAACTGGAAGAACAGGACCAGCAGTCCTGACACCCAATCACTCTGTTGGACCCATAGGCATCAGCATTACCTCATTCTTCCACATCCCTGGCCACGCGTATTATCTTCCCCACTTCCCAGAGAAGGCAAAGGGGCTCAGAAAGCTGAGCAATTTTCTCACAGTCACACAACTGGTGACGGCAACCCAGAGGTGTCAGAACCCCATCCCTCAGCTTCTTCCATAACTCCCCTGCCTCCTGGACTCTTCAGGGATGTTTTCTTTAAATACACTTTTTATTTTGGAGTCATTTCAGGTTTATAGAAAAAAATGCAAAGACGGCACAGAAAGTTCCCATATACCACTTACCATTTCCCCTATGGTGCATCTTATGTAACTGTGGCACATGCGCCACAACGGAGCAGTACGGTACTACTAAACTCAGCAATAGACCTTACTAGGATTTCATGGTTTTTTCCACTAAGTGTCCTTTGTCTGTTCCAGGATCCAATCCAGGACTCCACATAGCATTTAGTCTAAGGGGATTATTTAATTTTTATAAAATCTTAAATCTGAAAAGAACCTTAGATTCTACACTGGGATCCCCAAAGTCACATGTAAGGCTGCCCACCTCCGAGAGCACGGTTCTATCCATCCACACCTGTCAGGGTCTAATGGGCAACCTGACCCCTGTCTCCTCCCAATCCCACACCATCCACTGTCCCAGTTTCCAGAATAGCCTACCTCCCTCCCCCTCCCTTCCAATTCCCCAGGGCATCACTTGCCCCAAAAAAAAAACAGTCAGATGATGAGATGGTCACCTGCCTAGGCCGTTTCCTTTCACTCTGTCCCCCCCGTCACAGGCACGGGAATGTGGCCCAATGCTTCTTTGGCCCGACAAGCTCCCAGCCCAGCTACTGTCCTTCACCTCCTTCCATGGCAGCCCAGCGACAGCCTCCCGTAGCTCCTCCCAGCTGTGAGAGCCTCCATTCTCTGAAGAGGGCTCAGAAAGCTTGATTTCTTATCTGGCCCCAGTTTTTTCTGCTGCAGGCTCCTAAATGACATATCTCCAATGGCCCTCCGGGGGAACTGAGACAAATGCCCTGTCACTCAAGTATGCTCACCTCCCAGGTCTGCAGGAAGGGAGCCCACAGTTCCCTTGGCCCAGTCCCAAGCCTTCTGTCCTGGCTCCTGCTCCCAGTTCCCCATTGTGTGACCTCTCCTCTCCTGCACCCCAGTGCCCTGCCATGCCCTACTATCCCCTGACTGGCTGCAACAGCCAGGCCAGCCACTGCTGGAGCAGGGCAAGGACAAGGACCCATGGTGCAGCCGAAACAAATGGAAGAATAAAGAGGTGCAATCTTAGGACCCAGAAACCAGGCCTTGCTCTGTGGGAATGAATGAGGCCACTATGGCTCTGAGAAAACCTCAAGGTGAAGCAACAGCAGGAAGTCACATGGGAGGAGGGGTGGGTGCCTGAGGCCTAGACTGTATGGTCCCAAAAGTGCTAGTACCTGGGTGAGACACTGCCTTTCTGATGGCACCACTGCCCACCCAGTCTCAGGGGAAACGTGGGGCCTGCCTACGCTGATCTCCACATCCACTCCCAGCAGTCCCCTTTGCCCCTAGCTAGGACTAGGAAGCTGCCATAAACCCAGCTTAGGGCTGGCTCCTCCATGGCCAGTGGCTTCCTGGAATGCAGGGACATCTCCCAGGGCATCTGACCAGCTTCTGGGGCCAGCAAGAAGAAGAGGTACCCCTGCTGTCCTCTGCAAGACTGCAAAGGCTCTGACATCTGAAAATACTTCCTCATGTCTGACTAAATTCTTTGTATCCCACATTAAATGTTCCCTGTCACCTGCATAATCCCAAAGACAGGGAGAAGGTCCAATTTCCTCATTCTGCCTAGCAGAGGCCCACTGGATACCCAGTGACCAGGTCCTTCCTCCTGGCTTTTCACATCTCTTCCTCCCATCTTCATGGGTCAGAGACATCAGGAGCAAAGCGGCACCCAGCTTTGCTGAGACTTGCCACATTTCTGCCTCTGAATCCTGGCACCTGCTCTTCTCCCACCCTAGGATGCCTTTCTCTCTTCCCTCTGCCCCCACCTCCTCTGGGGAGCCCTCCTGCCTGATTCTTCTACAGCCACACATGCTAACTCCCAACAGCTCTCGGTCACTCAGTTCTTCCTTCCAGGTACAGAGATCCAACCATATGTTAATTACATTATTACTTATACCTTTCATATCCATTTTCACAAGGCAGACTGGGGGGTCAGGGTTAGTCTCTCACCTGTAGTGAGGTAAAGCACGTGGAAGGTCCTCCCATGGCTGGCATGCATGCGGTGGACAGCTACTTTCTGGTAGTGGTACTTAGAGTGATACAGTGGCGTCTTCAGAGGTCCCATGGGCTCCACCCTCTGCGCCACCTCAGGGTGACTGTCAGCTACCTGGAAGGTCTCTGTGGGTATCGGCTTCCGGTCTGGGAGGCACTGGACAAGGAGAGAAGGCCCAGGTCAGCGGGTGGCGGGGAAGTGGAGGGGGACGCGGACATCACTCACTGCTCACCTTGCCAGGCCGAGGGGTGGGAAGGCCTGTGTGGTAGCCCTTGAGTGAGGAAGTGCGGAAGACCTTGTCAATGTCACCAAGGGAATATACACAGACAGCCGAGTAGTTCCTGAGGGACAGAGAGACCACCTCAGAGAGGGCCCAGTACCCTGGCCTTCCAACCCAGCTGCCCAGCCTGTGCGCTCCAGTGAAGACAGGGACTATCCTGGGGGCCAAGCCCAGTGCCTAAGAGTTGTCAAACACCATTGAAGGCAGGAGGGAAGAAGTGAAGCGCAACCTAATTTCTGTCTGCTGCAATCTAAAACTTCAAAGGGATCACAGGGTTCAGAGGCCAGCCCCAGGGCAGAGGGACGCCCCACTCGCACCCCTTTTGGGCAGGTCTCCCACCCCTCTGGGCACAGCCGCAGGCTACTGATTCCCAGGGAGGCCAGACCCCACTGCCTCCATAGCCAGCTGGGTTCACCCACAGCCACAGAGCAGGGTCTGGGCTTCCCCACCCTGCCCTCGCTCCCCACACATGCAACACTTTTGCCCGCCTTGTTTTCAATCAACGCGAGTGATTAAGAGGTGTGAATTACCAGAGGCAGGCAGCGCTCGACAGGCGTGATAGCACCCAGCATCCCAGAGGCCTCAGCAGCCTTTCCCCGGACACCCAGTGCCCACTCTGAGCACACAGCTGGCGGACACACAGGCACTGCCACGAGCGAGCACACTGTGCACACATGCACACCAGGGGGAGCAGACTCAGAAACACAGCGGCATGAACCTCTCCCTATGCACTGACTGTGCTCCCACCCCAGTCCCAGCAACAGCCCCGGCCCTTGGGCCAGGAGTCCCTGCTCATGCCACACAAGCCACCCCTCAGCAGGGCCCAAGTCCCCTAATCCTTACTGGACACCTAACTAGTGCCAGGCCAGCCCCAAGACAAGGGTCACTCACCAGGGGTTGGAGAAAACGCCATAGACCCTAGTGTCCCTCCACTTGCCATTAGGGTCAGGGAGTAGGAAGACGTCCTGCAACCTGTTGAAGTTCTTGTTGGTGGTGGGGTCGCTGCACACCAGCATGGCTTTCAGGAAGGTGTTCCACTTGGAGACTGACAACGAACTCTCACCGCCCTGGTCCCCCTGGAAGGGTGGAGGGACAGGAGGCCCCTCAGCACCCACTGGGCACCTGGCACCAGGAATGCCAGCCCCCAGGCTTCAGAGGAGGAAGGTAGGTTCTGAAGAGCGGGGGGGACTTGCCAGGGGACCAGGCAGAGGTGCCGCATGACTCTGGCGCAGCGGTGAGGACCCGCAGTAAGAGGTGCCGGGTCTGCCCCCACCGAGCAGATGGATTCAGACACATGTTTGCCCACTCACACATGCACATACACACAGGTGACATGCTTGCATATCACACCAAACCTTCACACCAGTGAAATGCACACATGTAAACATACTTTTATCCTCAAGCACACACTCATATGCATTCTCAGATAACTACACACTTGCACTCTGTCACACACACATGAGCCCAACCATCGTTACCCACTCAGACGCACATGCACTCTCGAGCACATCATTTACTCTCACAATCCCACACAAAGAATCACCCACACATTTTACACACTCCTTCTCATGCACATGCATGCACATTTGCACACAGGTACTCACACACTCACACCTATTCATGCACAGACACACTCTTGCCCACTCAGCCACCCACTCACCCTGCACAGCTGGGCCACGCGGGACACATTGAGAGGGGCCTCGGGATTCTTGTCGGGGTTGTCCTCACGGAAGAAGTAGTAGATTTTGTCATCGTAGGCCTGGTCTTGGTGCACGATGGTGGCCTTAATGAACTGCGGGTCTGCCAGGGACACATGCAAACTGGTGTCAGGCTGGGGGTCCTTCTTGGGGGACCCATCCCAGCCCTGCACACACACCCCCAGTCTGCACGAACCTGGAACAAATCAGACCTGGAATAAAACTCAGAACATCAGGCCCAACACCCCAAGGGGCCTGAGACTTCGCACCCCCACTCCACACCTGTTTTGCCCTCCTCCTGCAAAGATGTCATCAGCCCAGGAGCAATGACATCATGCATGGGGATTGAGGAAGGTCCCTGGAGGCCTTTATGTCACTTCTGCCTAATTGGCAGAACCCTAATGAGGAGGGAAGGGGTGCTGTCCCCACATGAGCTCAGCAGAGGGATATACCATGGCTCCCTGGGCCCCCGCTCTGGGTTTGGGGCTTCCTCTGTTTTGTTGGTACCAGCGTGTCGGGTCAATCCTGCCTCTGCATCTTTGCCTCTGCGTTCCCCTGCTCCCTACCAGGCCAACCTCTCAGTTCTAGCTGCTTAGTCCTGTCCCAAGTCCCACTTTCCAGACAGGCCTGTGGCCTCAGCAGCCCTTGGGGAGCCCTCCCAGGGAACCTAAGAATCCTGTCTGCCGCCCTGGGCATTCACACCCTGTCCACCCCAGCCCAGCAGGCGCCTGACTCACTCTGCATGACAGTGTCACTGGTGTACAGCTCTATCTCGCCCTGGATGCGGCGGAACCGAGGGATCTTCCCATTGTATTCTTGCTTCCGGATTGTAGAGTACACTTCATCCCCTGGGCATGGTGGGAGGGGCACAGGTAAGGGCAGACAGCTCCTGGCAGTCCCTCTTCTGGGCCTGGGCCAGCAGACATGAGCTGACCACCCTCCCCAGCCCAGGGCAGCAGCACGCTGGGGCCCTTCTGCTCTAGCCGCAGCCCTACCATCAAACAGAACCAAGGAGTTCTCATCCGGGCTGAAGGGGGCGTAACCTCTCCTCTCACCAAGCGACTCTGCAGTGCCATTCACCTGGGGGAGACCAAGGGGGTCAGATAGTCTCGTAATCCAGTGAGCACTGACTCTCATGGGCATCAGCTTCCCAGCCAGGATCCCTGTTCTCCCAAGTATTCTATACAAGGTGACACCAGCCTTTGAGTCCTCCACCTCCTTCCCACCTTGGGGGACAGAAACCCACTCAGGCCAGGCTCAGCTGACCAGGCGTGTGGGTAGGGGCCTTCTCACCAGGCTCCAGCAGCTGGGGCGCCGGGCATTGGTGCCGCAGGCCAGCAGCCCCTCGCCCTGCTTCTCCAGGAGTGTTATGTAGTTCTCACAGTCCTGCCCAGAAGAAGTAGAAGAAGAGAGGTGGGTTGGAGGCCCTGGCAGGCCCACAACTAGAACCCTTAGTCCTGGGGAAGAAAGCATCAGAAGACTGAGCATGGAGGCAGGCAGCCTTTAAGGAGAGTCCAGAGCAGGTGCAGCTGACTCCAGCCCCCCAAGAACAGAGAAAGGACACAGGGGCCTCAGGGAAGGAGTATGTCTCCCACTCAGACTGGGAATCCTAAGGAAGGGCTGCCTCTTTCCTCCCAGACTGGGGCCCCCAAAGCAGAGCCAGCCTCCCTCAGATTCTTCGGGACTCCTATGCCTCTTCCAAGGAGCCCCGCCTCTCCTCTACACTTCCCTTCCTCCACTCACCCGCTTGTCCAGGCAGGATCCCTTCGTGGAGCCTATGTTCACCTGGAGGGGGTGGGGAGGCAGGAAGCATTAGTCCACCCTGACAGGGGTCAGAGGCCCTAGGTGCTTTCCATGCACCCTCTGGACAAGCTCATTGGATAGTGCATGTGAGCAACTAGGGCTCTGAGACAGCGAATGATTCACCAAGACCACACAGGCTGCTGGGCCTGATACCCAGCGTCAAGCCCAGAGCCCAGGGGCCAGCCAAGAGATCTCAGAAGACAAGGGCCACAGGGTTCTGGAGCTCAGCTCCCAGCACAGGCCTGCCCCACCAGTGCAGCCTGCCAGGCCGGAAGGGTAAGCTCTGGGCTTCCTCCAAACTGCCCAACACCCACGCATACCTGGACTACGTTTAGGGAGCCTCCCCCAGGGACCATCTATGGTATATAATGGGGGGATGGGGTGGGCTGATTTAGGAAGAGATGCCAGTTCCCTCACCCAGATTCCCTGAGGCCCCTCACCAAGGCCAGAAGAGAGATAAGGGGAGAAACTGGGGGAAGGGCAGTGAAGGCCCCAGGCTTACCGTGCGCACAGAGGCGTTCTTGCCCTCGGGAAAGTTGAAGACATAGACTTTGCCACGTCCACCCACCCACACGGAATCGCTGCCTGGCTCATGGAAAAGCACGGTGTGCGGCTCTGCCGAGCCAAAATCCAGCCGGTCCTTCCCTGTGTGGCCTGAGGAGGAGAAGATTGGCAAAATCTTAAGGCTAGACCCTGGGCAGGGAGACACTGTGCCCCCTCCCAGACACACTGGCCTCACCTGGCAACGAGGGCTCAGGTCTGGGCTGTGGCAGTGCCAGGGCTCAGAGCTATGGGTAGAAGTGAGGGGTACGCTGGTAGGGTCTGGCAAGCAGCTGTCCCTACCCCAAAACCAAGGCTCCTACCCTACAATATGCAAACTCAGGGTGGGAACAGATTTAGGGACCCCTGGGGAGAACCGACCTCTCCTCCCCACTCCCACATACACACGTGGCTATTCCTAACGGGCTGGGCTCCGGCAGGAGGAACCGGGACCTCCAGCCACACTCAGCGAGGCTCTCTGCTGCTCAGGCAGAGCAAGTAGCCCTCTAAGCACCCTGTTTAGAGCCCAGGTTCCCAGGAATCACTTTGTTCAGAACCCCATCCTCTCCCTCAGGAAGCTTTCTTCAGGCCCTCCGGGCCCACCCCAGCTCCTCAGTGAGTCAGTCAGCTTCATCAGGGCTGGAAAGGAGCCTACATGCCCACTCCTCCCATTTCACAGATGGAAAAGCAGAAGTCCAGAGGGGCTACACAGCACAAGGTTGCATGGTCAGTAGCAGATAGCGAACGAGAGCCCAAGCTCCTGCCCGCAGGTCGAGCCTGGCCTGGCCCAGCCCACTCTGGCCTGGTTTCATGGAGGTACCAGTTTGTCCCAGGGGTAAAGTTCCACCCTCCCTCCCCAGCAACTCTGGGATGGGGGTCCTTCACAGAGCACGGCCTGGGCCTTTAAACAGAAGGGCTGACCCAGGAAATTTTGCCCAAAAAAGGAAACTCCGCAGCCACCGCCTCTGGGGAGAAGTGCTGAGGTTGTCCTGGTTGCAGAACTAAATCCCAGAAACGGGACAGCTCACATCTTCCCACCTCTAACCAGCCTGGGGCCCCCCACCCCCCCACCCCCAAACCTGGCCTGACCAGTGTTTACTCAGCTGCGGCACCCTCACGGGCAGCCAGCTTCGCAGTGACACCCAAGGAGGACACACTCCAGCCCAGACAAAAAAGAACTGCCATTTCCGGAGCCTGCCCCAAATCCCTCTTGCTGCCATTTGGGCCATTCCTACTGATTCTGCATTCAACAGGACAAGGAAAGTGACACACCATGCAACCCACATCTTCACTCTCCTCCTTACGATACATCCCTGCATGGCCAAGTCACTCGGGAAATGGGGTCATATACTCTTCACCTTGTTGTGACCTGCCTCCCTGCAGAGGTGGAAACCCCTTGGGGACACGCCAGCCCGAGGTCACACTAGGAGGCAGGACAGACTGGCTAGTCCATTACTGAGTACTGGTTCTCAGGATGCCAGCACTGTGGGCCACGGAGAAGTGCTGAGCTACTGAGATGAGAGTCACAAACAGCCCCAGCAGCCCCGAGGCTCACTCGCCGTCAGCCGCAGCTGTGCAGGGCAGGGGCCCAGTGCCCAGCTCTGTGCTGGGTGTTGGTGGGCATTGCTAGCCAAGGCTCAGACCCCCAGGTTCCCCCTCCTTTCCAGCTGGGGTAAAATTAGAGTGCTGGGTCAGCAGCCCGAAGATACAAGGCCTTCCTGACTCAGCTCCCACAGCTCCCCTTTCACCTACAGCCCACAGCCCAGCCGGGATCCAGGCAGTCAGCAGTCCCCGCTCCACTCCCACACTCCCAGCCAGCCAAAGGCCAGGAAAAGCTGTGTATCTCCATCTGGAGATGTTGGGCTGGGCAGATAAAGGGGAGGAGCCCTACCCTCGGGCCATGCCAGCCATCTCCACCAGTCACCTCTGCCAGCACCAGCAACAAGGCCACAGCCAGTGCGCAGCTCTGGTCCCCGGAAAGAAGCACCAGAGGGAGCCCTGACGGAGCCCTTGTCTGAGGGTCACAGCTCTGCCCTGGGAAGTCTGGTCTGATGGGATAGGCAGTGGACAGGCCCTGGAGAGCAGGGTCTGAGGGGAAACCCACCCTGGAATTTGGTGCCAGTCAGGCACATTAAAGCAAGCCTCCACAGTGCTCAAGAGAAACTCTGGGTGCACCCCCTAGAGCTGCACGTGAAGAATTTGAAGACGTAGAGGGCAGTGAGGGCTGCTGCGGCTGCTGCGGCTGCTGCGGTGTGGGGGCACTGCAGCACCACGGCCGGGGCCGTGCTGCACAGAGCTGCAAGCCTAAGCCCTGTGCCCCTCGCATCCTGGCTCAGGCCCCTGGGGTGATGAGGAGGCAGACGAACCAACAGGAGCCCAGGAGCACTAGCTCCCTTGACCCCCAGGCTCCCACCTCACTGCTCTGCACCTGGTGATATGTATGGGGAGTGTGGCACAAGCCTGGCCCCAGGACCTGGACTTGGCCCATTCTCTACCCCACCCCAGCCCCGCTCCCACATAGCCCCAAACCCTCAAAGAGCCTGATTGTGCCAGGGAAGTGTCGGAGTGGCAGCAGCTCAATGAATACATGAAAGGAAGCTTTGTTCAGGTCCACAGGAGTGGGGGCTGGGGGGCTCAGGGGCAGGAGGGCTGCCTGGAAGTGAAGGCAGCACCAAGCCTTTGGACCAGGATCCGTGGCCTCATGTCACCAACATGGGGCCACAGCGGGGTCAGCCTTCAAGGATCTGCCAATGCAGAGCAAGGCAAGGGTCTGCCCCTACAAAGGCCCAGTCAGGGGAGCAAGTGCCACATCCCTAAACGTGTCCTTTTGCTTCCTTATGAATCCAAAGAGATGGGGGAGGCAAATTAAAGCCCGATGGGTCAGGAACAGGCAGAAAGAATTTTAGGCAGGGGAAACAGGCCAAGCAAAGGTGGGAAAGCTGGCTGCATGGCGGCAGAGAGACCTCAGCAGAGATCAGGAAGATGGGCTAAGGCCGCCTGTGACGGAGGAGGGGCGGTGCTGCGGCCCGAAGGACACCAACCCACTGCCTATCATCGGTGTCGGCGCTGCCCCTCCTCCCTAGGAGCAGGACCAGTGTCCCCAAAGCCACCTTTCCTCTAGTACCCACCTCCCAACTCCCCTGCCTGCGCAGCCCCCTCTGCTTCCCGTCGGATGTCTAAAAGGAGCACGTCTGGCACCTGGCACCGTGTCTCCCCGCTTCGCTCCCCAGCCTGCTGCATTAGTGGCTGACTAAGTGGCAGCTAAAAGCTCCCAGAATAACCAGGAGTTCAGGTAGGGGAGGGGGCTAGGGGAATGTGGATGGGCATGGCCCCAGAGGCAGCTGGCTACAAGACCCCTCCCCCCACTCGCGTGTGATTCCAATCCGTACTCCTTCTGGACCAAGGAGCAGCACACTCGGTGCCCCAGGCCCAGCAGGACTCCGTGGCCTCTCTGAGCCCCCACCCTTCTCAGAGCTTCAGGACTGGTAAGGCCCAGGCCCAGGCCCGGCCCCAGCGGACACGAGGATCAGGAAGATGGCTGCGCGTGGGAGGCAGCCTCCCCAGGCACAGCCCCCAAGCTGGGTTGTCCTGGACCTCTGACCCTGTTGGAACTGATCGGAGCTGACTCCTCTCATGCTCCCCACCCTCCCCCCACTGTCCCAGCCGACTGGCCCCGGTCAGTGTAGACTTCTGTAGGGTGGGCTCTCTGAGAGCAGCTTGCTGGCGGAGCTCCACCCTGCTCTCATACGCTCTGGGAGCTGTTGCCATGCAGCCTGTGCTGTCCCCATGTCCTCATTGCTGGTGAAAGAGGGCAGCCCACAGGGAAGGCAAGATGGGAGCCGGAGTGAGGGTGGAAGTTGTCCCTGAAGGAAACAACAGGACACAGTCCCCACGATCTGGTCTGGGCAGGGACACCCTTTCAACCTGACCCACTGACCCAACAGGCCTTGAATGCTAACCTCAAGGAGTCCTCAGATTAAAGTCAGCATGGAGGCTGGCAGGAATTCGGACACCCAGAAGGAGTCAGGCTAGCCTCCGGCTGGGAACCCAGCCACATCTGGCAGGACCTGTGCCCCACCCTCACCCACCTCAGACCCTTGCCTACCATACAGCTGACGGAGAGCAGAGGAAGGCTCACGTGGAGCCCAGTAATTAGCCTGCACCTCTCCACCCTTCGCATCACCCCACTGGTTAAAGTGGAAGGGAAAGGTTCTGAACAGACATTGAGCTGAGGGTGCATAGATAGAGGCCAAAGAGGCTGTGTCACTGGCCCAAGGCACACAGCAAAGAAGGGAGGGGCAGAGACAGGTCACAGTTCAGGGTTTCTGGTACTCAGCACCCAGCTCCAACCCCCTGGGACCATACCCTGGACTTATTTGGGAGCCTCTGGATTTGCAAAAAGCTATATATCACCTTCTCCCCACTTCTCCAAGTCACCTTCTTCTCTCCACCTTTCCCCATCCTACTAGGTGATAAAACGTTGACCTGATAATTGACAGGAATCACCTACATAGCTACCTTCCAGGTAGGGCACTGATCTCCAGGGGTCTTTAGCAACCAAAGCCTTAAACTCTAAGGAGTGACTGAAGGTGGCACACAGTGCTGCATTAGAGCAGTAGAGGGAAACCTTTGCACGGGATGGATGGAGGCAAAGGCACAAATGTTTTATCACTTTTGTCTCTGCTGATGTGGCCAGGGATGAAGGAATGAGCAACCACACCTGATAATCAGAAGCCCAGTTTCCAGAGGGGCACCGGCTCGTGCTAAGGAGGGCCTATGGTTGTTGTTCTGGTGCTGGTGACATTCGGCATCGGGCAGGGCAGAGTCCTAGAGAGCTGCCTGGCAGGGGCGGAGCCGTGTGCCAGACAGGTGGCAGGCCCTTGATATGGTGCTTAGCTCCCGGGCGGTGGGAGCTCTGCTTCTCTTTATCAGCCAGGGAACAGAGGGGTGCACCTTCCTGCCCCCCCAATGTCAGCCATGGGTGGGAGGGGAGGATATCTCATGTGTGGGCTCAGTCCTGGCTCCAAGAAGCCTTGGGCCCCTTTGGCAGCCAGGAAACTGGTTGACTGTGACCGTGACCAGGGGCTGGGCCTTCCTGACCTCAGTTTCCGATCCATTTTCTTCCTCTATGGATCGGAAGGGCTAGTACTTGCTAAGGTATAGGGTTTTTTGTTTTGTTTTGTTTTTAAAAGATTTTATTTATTTTTAGAGAGAGGGGAAAGGAGGGAGAAAGAGGGGGAGAGAAACATCAATGTGCAAAAAATACATCGACTGGTTGCCCCTCACATGCTCCCACCTGGGCACTTGGCCCGCAACACAGGCATGGCATCCTGGCCGGGAACTGAACCAGCAACTTTTCAGTCCACAGGCCAGTACTCAGTCCACTGAGCCACACACCAGCCAGGGCTAAGGTCTAGGTTTTATTATCCACCATTGATCTTGGAATAAATCACAAAACAATCAGGGTTAAGTTCATGGGGCATCTTTGGAAAGTGTGTGATTGTGAGTGCTGGCCAAGTAAGGGACAGCTTTCTGGAGGTAGAGGCAGCAGAAGAAGCCACATCCTTATCTGCCTACACTGACTAGTCCACTAAACTCCCCCAACCACCCTGCAAAGGAGGAAGACAAGAGTCTGCAAACCCATTATATAGACAGAAAAACTAAGGCTCTTCCAAGGCATCTCTGAGCTACTGTGCTCAAAGGACCAGAAGGCTTGGTTGGTGAGGAGACCAGTTGGGGCAAAGGCTTGGAGGGAAGGCTGAAAAGCAAACTGTGGGGGAGCTGAGCCAAGCCAGAGTCAGAGGCTCAGGGAGACCCAGCTGCAGCAGAGAGGGCGTGCCAGGCCCAGGGAAGGCAGGAGACCCAGGATGAACACCGTGTCCTATCCACCTCCACCTGCTCTTCGGCTCAGCAAGTTCTAAAACGCCAGAGAGAAGCTAAGGTCAGCCGGTGGTTCCTTCAAGGGAAACAATGAATAGAGGTGCAGGGCCTGTCCTTGGGCCCAGAGCCAGGGCAGGGGTGGCAGAGGGGGCAGAAGATGGTTAGCGGAGGGAGGGAGGTAGGACGGGAAGACTGCTGAGAAACAGAAGGTTCCCCAGCTCAGCCTTAGCCTGGGCCAGCAGTGGGTGGGTGGGGGAAGCAGTGCCAGGGCAGCCAGTTAGGGAGAGCTGGCAGGGGCTGGGCTGCCAGGGCTGCTGCATTGCATCAGAAACCAGAGGTGCTAAAGGAGGAGGAGTATGGTGGTGAAGACAATGATACCCCTACCTACACCCTAACCGTTCCATAGCACCCAATAATATATGCCGGGCACTGTTCTAAGTGATTTTCGGATATATTAATTCATTTAACAATCACTGAACTCTTATGAGGTGGGTTCTCGTATTATCCCTATTTTACAAATGAGGGCAGTGAAACACAGAGAAGTTGAGTAACTTGCCCAGGATCACGTAGCTGTAAGTGGTGGAGAGGAGGCTGACACTCAGGCAGGCTGACTCTGGAGTCTGTGCTTATAGCCCTGTGCTCAGCAGATGAGCCCTGGGAAGCCTCAGGTCAGCCCTCCCCATACAAATGAGGAGGCTAAAGGCCCCGAGAGGGCGCAGCCTTGTCAGAGGCCTCTTGGCCAACAAGACCCTGACCTCTATCCACAATGCCCTAAGGAGAGTGTGTTTAAGTGAGTGTGGGCATACAGGCTGGTGTGGGGCATGTGGGTGGATCTGGGGGTGCAGCACAGTACTATGTGCTGACCAGCATGACTAACTGGGAAGATAAGTCTTCTGAGATCTCTGCCCAGAAATAGAACACACTCCATGTTCTGTTCTTGGGCAGACCACAGCGAAGGGCAGGGTATACTTACAAACCCTTCTTTAACACACACCCAGCAAGCTTCCCACAAGCCAGCACTGGCTAAAAACAGTCGCCTCTTGGGTGTGGAGTGTTTGGAAAACAGTATGGAGATTTCTCAAAAAATTAAAAGTAGAACTACCTTATAACCCAGAGATTCCATCTCTCGATATTTACCCAAAGAAATCCAAATCACTAATTCAGAAAGATATATGCACCTCTTTGTTCACTGCAGTATTATTTACAATAGCCAAGATGTGGAAACCACCTAAGTGCTCCTCAATGGATGATTCAATAAAGCTGTGATACATACACACAGTGGAATGTTACACAGCCATAAAAAAGACTGGAATCTTACCATTTGGAGGATGGACCTAGAGGGCATTATGCTAAGCGAAGTACTAAGTCAGACAGAGCCCTCGCCGGGTAGCTCAGTTGATTAGAACATTGTCCCAATACACCAAGACAGACAAGTGGAGGGAGGCCAAGAGCTGAGGCCAGGACTTCTGCAGAGTAGGTTCCAGGAGAAGACACAGCCCTGATCCCAGCTATGCCCATCTCACTGCACACCCTTGGCAAATCCCTGCCACCCCCCGGCCAATCCAAGGCTATGGCTGGGCATGTGGGGGCAGGTGAGATAGTAGGGAGGATGAAGGCCGGGGCAGGAGACACCTTAGAGTAGGTGCCCAGGCCGCTAACAGGGTGTTGAACTTACCATGTTGACCTTCCTTTGTCACTCAGGCTCAGAAGATGTGCCGCACGCTGCCCCACCGCACACCCCAGGCCCGGCCGGGCTTGGTTCTTCCCCCTCGCCCAGGAAGCCTTCCCCAGTCGTTCCACTCCTCCCCGACCTTTCCTGCTCTCACCCCACCTGCCATCAGTCCCTGGCTGTATCTGCGGGTCCTTCCTGACCTCTCCAGGCGCCCTCCCCTGACTGGCAGCAGGCCTCGCTCTCTGGGCACCAGGGTGCTCCAAAAGAGCAGACCCCAGGCCTCACCTCCTCTCTCTCTGAGAAGGGATGAGCACATACCTAGGCCTGAAGGCAGGGGCTAGCTTCACTGCATAATGGGGGCTGCCCCGGGGGGGCTGGCACAGAGCCCCTGACTGGAAGCAGGGGCTGCAGGAGGCACTCAGGATCAGCCTAATCCAGGCTGCTGTGAAGGTTAAACCCAGATTAGCCCAAGCCGTGACACAGATGGATCGGCCCTGAGACCCCTGAGGCCCGGCTGCCCTGAGGAAGAGCCAGAAGAGGGGCACTGAGCTGGCCCAAATCTAAGGTTCTGAGGGGAGGAAGGTCATGGCCTGTGGGGCTCCTGGGAGCAGACAGTGCCGGGGCAGGAAGAGCCTGAGCCAGCCGAGGAATAAAGGGACTCGGAACCCCAAGCCTGGGGACAGAGCATGACGGCAGACGGACAAACTGAGGGAGGCCAAGAGCCGAGCCAGGGGTAGGCTCCAGCAGAAGACACAGTGCTATCCTCCGTTTCCGCATCTGTGGAACTTGTGGTTGGCTCAGCTGATATGACGCTGCTTTTTTTTTCTGATATCCGGAACTCTACCCCATCAGGTTGTGTGGGTTGAATCCATCCAAGAAGGCTCCTCGGAGGAAGTGAGATAGCACTGGCAGGGAGGAGGAGGAGGAATGGGGTGCAGCGAGACATGACCAGTAGGGCAATGGCCCTGAGGCAGGAAAACACGGGGAGCTGAGGAGTGGTGAGGGGGGAAGTACAGAAGAGAAAGGGTAGGTGGGCCTGGGCTACCCTGTAGGATTGGGGAAAGTGGCAGCTCTGTCTCTGTGTCCCAGCGAGAAACTCGCAACACAGCGACACAGAGGGATGAAGGGCCTCACAGAGGCCAGGGCACAGTCGTGAAGACACAGCAGGGCCCGGCCAAGGCTGGGGAAATAAAGGGCTGGGAGGCCAACTGGAGGGGAGAACCACCTCTACCCTTGTACCAGAGGGGCCAGGAGGGGATGGATCTAGTGGGCCCTCATGGCCCAGGCTGACTAGGGAAGGGGAATGCCCATTTTGTGGGGGCCAGTGAAAGGCCACAGTCCTCCATGCTCTAAAGAGGACCCCTTCTCCCCCACACTGAGAGACAGAAGGCTTGTGGGACAGCCAGGCTTTGCCAAAAAAGGAAATCAAGAGAAGGGGGAAGTTTCCAGCCCCAGAACTGCCAACCAAAGCAGGGGAAGTGTAGTCAGTTTCTTGTGACATCTAGACAACCCCGGAGTGGCTGAAACAGTGACGTGGGGCTGAGGGAGGAAGACAGGACGTCAGAGGGGACCACAGCTGTCAACACGAGGGCCACCACCTTCCCTGGGCTGAGCCTCTACTTCCCACCTGCACATAAGGGGCTCTGGCCCGCCTCATAAAAGGGTGCCCAGCTTTCCCTGCTTCTCCCAGCCAGGGAGTGATCTACCCCCGCTAGAGAGATGAAGGTTCTGGAAGGGGCAGCTGGTCAGAGGAAGGGCATCTGCACCCGCACCCCTTGACAAGCGGAGCCTGGCTGCGGCTGGAGGAATTCTCTCCCTTCCATGGAAAGTCTCTGCTGAGGGCCAGGCCTCAGCTGGAGAATCCCCACAGTCAGGAGTCAGGGGGAACGATCTTCCAGGCCCCAGGCCCAACTTCCCATCAGGAAGCTGCGACACCACGGAGGCCTCCCCTGACAGCCACAGTCCTTCCTCTCCACTGCAGGGATGGCTGTGGAAGGTGAGGCGGCTGAGCTCAGACTTCCCTCCTGCAAGAAACCCTCCTGGAAACCTGAGGTCAAGGCACTCAATGTCCCCCCCTTACTACCACATTTCATCACGACTGCAAGTTGACTTGCCTGTTCGCCATCTACACTGAGAACTCTACAAACTTGAGTTTCTCATCCCTGGGTCCCCGAGCACAGCCTCTGGACCAGCACAGGTTGGCCCCAGCAAATGCAGAATGTCAAAAATGCTGAAATACTATGTCTACCCTTCAGGCCAAAAACCGATTAAGGCACTTCCTCTATTCTTTGGCTCAGGAGAGAAAAAGAAAAGAATATGAAACTCAAGGATTTACCCTCACTTTTCAGGCTTTAATTTCTCCTCATCACTAAGATTTGAACAGACCACCAAACCCTCTGCCCATCCCAAAGATGCAAGCATCCCAGAGGGTCACAGAGCTCGGGAGGAAGCTCCAGGGCATCACAGAGCATCTCTCTCATCTCTGCCAGCCTAGGACTCGGCCTCTCTCCTCCTGGAAACTGCCCCCACCCTGTTCTGCAGGGGATTTACCCTGAAGGTGAGAAGAACACATCTTAAATTCTCAAGGGGACCAGGATTTCCACTGGAAATGCTGATGCCTGGGGAGCCCCAGCTGTGACCTCATCCCCTGGAGGAGGTCACAACAACCCCTGCCCTGGGGACTAGCCCCGTAATAGCTCCCCCAGCAGCCTCCAAGTCAACAACAACATCCTGTTGTTGGACTGGACAAGGGAGGGGCAGAACCAGCTGGGCAGGTGCAGACTGAAGACTGAGCTCTGTTTCTCCTTGGCAGCAGGCTGGCTCGCCTCTGACCTTGGGGACCAGGACCTTCCAAGCTTCTCCATCTCCTCCAACCGGGGATGGAATGGGAAAGGGGCGCAGAGCTTCCTCAGGCACGCCAGTCTCCTGCCCTCAGCGGGAGCACACTCCTCTTCAGCCCCTCCTTGCAGGGAGGTCAGGCCCAAACAGTCCTACCTTTGCCTGGCCCAGTGTCAGGGACAGCCCTCAGGGAACAACCTCCACAGCCCTTCCTGCTCTGGTGAACTCTGAGGGTGTGGAGGTCAAGGGCACCCAGCAGGTTAGTGCCAGCACATCTCTCTCTGCCCAGAGCTGCTGAGCCGGGACTCAATATGCTGGAGGTCTCTCAATAAAATAAAACTTAAAAAGTAGCTAACTAACTAAATAAATGTGCATACACACACACACACACGCTGGAGGTCCCAGCCTCCCTGGACAAGTGTAGGCCGGGACCCTCCCAGGACTCCCCAACCTAATCTTCCCCCAAGGTGAAGTGGTCCAACAAGAAGAAAATAAATGACAGAGAAGAACCCCCCCATACCTGGTCCAGTCCCCATACCTGTCTTGACTTTAAACTAAACCCCCAGCCTATGCCTCATAGAGAAGTGGCTCTGGAACCACCATTATCCTTGGTCTGGTTGTTCTTCAAGGCCACCCCCAACCCCCCAGCCCACTGGTAGACAGGAAGGAGGCTGACACTAACGAAAGGCCAGGAGGGTTCTCCTCTCATCCCACTCCTAGCCTTCCCCTGCCCAAGCCCATTCCATCCATGTGTCACCCAGAGGAGACAGAAGGCAGCTGTCAGCCAGCATATACCATCACCAGCTGGTGGTCCCGGGGGGACAGGCGGATGGCAGGGTCTGTTTGACCAGTGGGGTGCCTGGCACTGATGAAGAAGACCCCAGGCTGCCCTCGGACACGCCAGGTGAGGGGTGGACAGACTCCAGCAGAGGCCATTAGTGTACTGCCACGCAGAGGGCACAGCCGGTGTGGCTACTGGAGTGTACTATGTGCAGGGGAGAGAGGTGGAGCTGCACTGGGAGACTTGGAAAGTGGGCAAAAGAACCTAAAGCAGCTTCCAACAGCCTCAGGGCGGAGAGGCTAAGTGCTGGGGAAGTGCATATTACGTGCTAAGAGAGGGGCGTGTATTAAGTATGTGTGTGGGGGGAGAGGTCCTGGGAAGACTTGGGGGTGGGGGCAAGCAGTGCCAAATGCAAGGGGTTTGGTGCGGGGCACGGGATTCTAGAACACTCAGATATGGTCCTTTGGCCCCCTTCAGAGGGCCCAAATGCTGGGCTGTCCAGGGCAGCCAAAGGGTCTGATGCAAGGCAAAGATTCTGGGAAGGCAGAGGAAGCCTAGGATGCAGGTGTTCGAGGTGAGTAGGCGGCCAAATGTCCGGCTGCCCTGCTGCACTCCCACCTGGAATACCTCAGGCTGAATAACAAAGAGTTAGCCCCCCAGAGTCCCTCCTTCCTGGCCAAGGAGTTGCCTAAATCCTCCCCCCCTCCCTAACCCAGCAGTAGCACAGGTTCTGTGCCAGATCAGAGGCGGCGTCTGCACTGCGAGCTCACACGTGCCCAGTGACCTTGGGCAAGTCACAATCTCTCTGCTGCAGATGCAGTTTGAGACACTGGTTTTGTGTGAGCTTTTCCCCCTTCTCTCTGCTAAGAATACCTGCCCCAGATAATGCTCAGGCCCTGGCAATCCCTGCAAACCGCCTCAGGCATCAAAGGGCCCAGACAGGTCTAGACCCGCAGCTCCAGACCCGCAGGTCCCCTCAGCCCCCACCCCGAGTCCACCACCACCACCACCACAGGGGGCCGCAGATCCGTCTAATTTGGGGACCGAACCCACTCGTCCTAGGGGCGGGAAGCATTTACGTGCGGTGCAGGGGAGGGAGCTCAGTCCCTCAGGGTATAAAGCCTCAAACCCCACCTAGCCGGCTTTCTGGCCCATTGTGTGGGGGTTTTAAACTTCAGTCACCCCTGAGGCAGACTCTCGGGTCCTTCAGGCTCACATAGCTACGGCAGCCTAACAGCCGCACCCCCGCCCAGAGCCCCTACCTTGGGGGTTCCAACGGCCGCGCCCCGCCCAACAGGCAGTGCCCCCCACGCTGGCACCTATTCCTGGTGACAACTGCCACGTGCGGACCTGGTGGGGGTGGGGGGAGCGGCAGGTGCAGGTGCCGGCATTGCAGAGGTAGCGCCCAGGTGCCCCAAGCCTCTGCACCTTACCGCGTCCCAGCTCACCACAGGGTGCCCACCCTTTACCGCCTGTGCTCTGGGCCGGGACGGGGCGGGGGCAGGCAGCAGGGTCTTTGTTCCCACAGCCAGAGCGCAGCAGCGGCAGCAAGGGGTCCACGCCTCCCCCTCCACAGCCCCCCCCCCCCACTCTGGCCCAGCCCGGCCCCTGTGCGACAGCGGAGCCCAGCCCGCAGCTCAGGAAAGGGGACGTGGGTGGAGGTCCCAGGCGGAGAAAGGGGGGTCTTGACCAGTGGCCCAGCGCTGGAGGACCGAGAGCTCCCCTGCGTGGAGAGAGGGGCCCGCTCCCTTCCCCTGTGCCCCGGCACTGCGGCTCTCAGTTGTGGGCGCACTAGCAGTGACTTAGCCGGGGCTCCAGCAGCCCCCCCCCCAGCCCCCCGCCAGCTCCCCGCAGCGTTCCTGTTCCTGCCACTCCAGTGTGTCAGCACGCACACTCACACGCACACTCACCCAGACCCGCACGCTCCCCGCGAGGACAGCCCGGGACCGCAGCGCGCCGAGCCGGTGCCACACACTCTGCACCCAACCCGCGGACCCGCGCTCTGCCCCCTGCGCGGCGCCACCCACCTTTCCAGACAGCATAGACGCGGGGTCCGATCCTCGCGTGGCCGTGGGTGCCGGCGGCCGCCCAGAGCAGCAGCAGTAGCAGCCGCAGCGGGAGCCGGGACCGAGGCGGCCGGCCGGGGACGCGGGAGGGCAGGACGCCGAGGGCGGTGCATCCGGGCAGAGGCGGTGTCATCCCGCGGTCCCCGAGCGACGACGGCGAGCAGAGCTGCCCAGACTGAGCCAGCACCAGAGCACGGGCTGATACCAGCAAGAGGCGGAGTCAAACGCGTGACCCCCCCCCCCCCCCCCCCCCCGCCCCCTCTCAGCCTCTGTCGCCTCCGGGCTACCCCCAGGGGGCGCAGTGTCCACCGCCGGGGGAACCTTCGCCACCTGCTCCCCGGCACTTCCACGGGAGAACCCCGGCGGATGGGGGCAAGGCAGACTTGTGGTCGTCTCTGATCTGCGGTAGCCCCCGGTCCCCTCTCAGGGCCTCGGATCCACTCCCCCAGCCGGTGATAGGGCTGGGCTAGGGAGTCGGAGAGGACCTCTCCGACAGCACAGCACAGACGTCTACGTGTACACGCCAGGTACCTCGCTAATGGCCAGCTCAGCGGTTCGGACCTTGAAGGCTGTGGTTCTCGAGGGCTGGCTGGCCCGGGTGCACAGGGCTCCCTCTGAGCTGACAGCTTCTTCCTAAGGTGGCTGAGTGGCAGAGCTGCGATGAACTGTGGGGAGCACTCAGTGCCCCATCATTGCTCTGCTGTGAGAAGGTGGAATTTTCATCTTGGCGGGCTCCTGCCCCTCCCTTCTTCCCTCTTCTCCCCCTTCCCCAGCCAGCAGCCTTCTGGGCTGCCTCCCTGCAGCCAGCTGGTGTGTGCTCAGAAAATCCAAACTCATTTCCATGTGAGTGCAGGGGGATATAGTTAAGAAGGCCCCTTACTCAAGCAGAAAAAGAGGGAGCATCCTGCATGCTTAGGACTCACTGTAAGGAAGCAGAGTCAGACAAACTCCAGGTGATATCTGCTCACCAGCTACATAGGGCAGACTGAGACCCAGTGGTGATTCTCTGCAGGGTCCAGGCCCAGGCCCTGGCCCTGTGCAGTCACCTGAGCAGACCAGGCAGCTCACCCAGGAGTTGTGCCCAGAGCGGGGCAGACCCTCCACCTTGGCTTGTGCCTGAGGGAGCCATGGATGGGAAATCCACTTACCCAGTGGTTAGGAGATGTCCACCTCAGGTAGACTGCACTGAGAGGAGACGTGGAGAGGAGTAGGCAGCATAGATCCACGTGAGTCTCCAGGACCCACACACCTAGCTGAACCTGATTCATATACTGCGGACACCAGCTACACAGGGAGCAGGCTGCCCTGGCCCTAACCACAGCCCCAGCCCTGTCCTGCTCTACAGCCAGAAATATATTATTGCCAGAGAGTTTTGCTTTACCATTCCAAATTTTGTTTCCAGTTATCCCCTCCATCTTCTCTAAGGGCCCTAAGATACCCCAACAGGCCAAAAGGTGAAACCAAGATGCCTCCAGAGACAGTGCAGGCTGGGTTCCTGGTGGACTATGAGGGGCCAACAACTTCCTAACGCCCAGAGGCACACTGCCCCAGAGAGGGAGGCTATGGGCCATCCAAGAGCCCCTCCCACGCTATACCCATACATGTGGCCCCAAAGTCAGCAGCATGTCCTGGTCCAGGCTAGCCTCCAAGATTCACACTCTGTTTCAAGCCCAGGGCCTCCTGCTGCACTTTGACCCTGTGTCTGCCTTCTCTGCAAAGGCAATCAAATTAAGAAATTGCTTCTCCCTGCTTTTAAGAACTGAGAATTTAGAATCAATGGTAACACTGCTCATGTGCACAGCAACTCACAACACAAAAGCCACTGCCACCTCCATTCTCCCCCTCAGTGAGAGAGCATAACCCCATATTTAAAGAAGGAAACAGACACAGAGGGTGAGGGCCCTGCTCAAGGTCAGCTAGTGGAGCCATGAGGGGAACCCCGGCTTTCTGACTCCAATGGCAATATCTAACACTGAGGTCACTATGTTCTGTGCATGTTTCTTAGCCTCACTTTATTTCATCTTCACAATCATATGAAGTAGGTGCTAGTATTTGGCTCCCTTTGCAAGCAGGGAAACCAAGGAACAGAGAGAATATGTGACATCCCCAAGGTCACAGACAGAGAAAGGCTGGGTGGGATTAAAGCTTGGACAATCTCTATGGGGCCTACACCCTTACCGTCTACATCATAATGCTCTGAATGCAATGCACCCTCCCATGGCTGCCTGCTGTGTTAGGCTGGAGTCTGGATCCACACAACCCTAAGGAAGGCCGGGACAGGGCCCAGGTTACCAGATGCTGGGCAGGAGGGCAGACCAGGGGCTCAGCCTCCCAAGCAACAAAGCAGCAAAGAGAAAGTGGGGAAGGAGCCAGGGAAATTTTTTTTCCAGGCTGGGGTTGGGGTAAGGGGGTAGTGCTAAAGACCATCCCACCTCATATCCCAGGGTGGGCCTCTGGCTGGGCTCCTCCATGGCCAGCTCAGCACCTGCTTCGCCACCAATGGGCATCCCCGAGCCAGCCAGTCTAGGGGCAAAGGGCCAGGGCCAGATGGCATCCCACTCCTACTTGGCTACAGACAGCCAGGGGAGGTGAGAACCAGGCCCATGATTTGGGTAGTAGCTCTAGAGAGGGAGAGGGTAGCTAGAATATGGGCACAGAGGACAGCAGGTATCCCTCTCTGGGGTGGGGAGAGCACAGGACCAGTGTTTGCATGTGGCTTCCCTGCCTGCCTCATGGGAAGCCACAGCTGGCTCCTGGGCCAGGACCAAGGACAGGAGCACAATCCCCACCCCTAGACAATGATAGGAAATGGACCAGCAAAGGGAGCAACAGATGTGGATGCTGACAGGCCTGAGGGGGAGGCACATTCCTGCCCGCCCCTTCCCCAAAATTCCATCTACAGTAGAGTAGAGGGAGGAGCTCTTGTCTAGGGAAAAATGCCGTGATGGGGTCTTCCCTGCAGGGCAGCTAAGGCACAGCCAAATCCAAGAAGACTCCATGGGAAATCAGAGAAATAGACACACACAACAACCCTGAGGTTCATAGGCCCCAAGGAGCAGAGACCCCAGGAGCTCTGCTCAGCCTTCCGAGCAAAGCCTTTCCAGCCCCTACTCAGAGGGTCCTCCACTCTCCAAGCTCCTTCTGAGTCCTTCCTCAGCCCTGATTCCATGGCTACACTTGCTCTTCAAAGGAGGAACCTAACCCTCACAGGAGGCCTGTGGGAGGTAAAGGATGGAGGTATAGGAACCCAAGCCCACAACAGCCCTTCCTGCTAGATCCGTCCCTGCTATGAGTCCTCAGAACTTGGTGCCTACCTAGGCCTTCCAGCAACTACCAACAGCAACTCCTACTGCCCTAGCCCAACCCCACTGCTGGGGGTAGAGACAAGGGAGACCTTAAGAATGGTGAAGCAGGTGGGGTGGGGCTGGGAGCCCTGGGAGGGCACATGCCCTGTCCACAGGACAGTGGCTACTCCCCTTTAGCCCACAGGGGCCACGAGAAGTCTACCCAGTGTGACATAGTCTGATTTTTCCAGAGAAGCTGAAAGTTAAGGTTTTGGTGAAACTCCCAGTTTTAAAATATTGGTAAGTAATTCAAAACTAAGATGTCTGTGGCAGAAGGCCACACCTGGGAATCCCTTATTGCGTGCTGGCCATGCGCAGGCATGGCTACTTCACAGGCAGGAGCATGGCCACGACCACCTGAGCTAGCACTGTTCTTGGCCCGACTCTCAGAAGACCACATAAGGGGTTTAAGGCTGAAACAGGCAAGCTGTACAGGGGAAAACCTTATGAATGAAAAATGGGCCACACACTAAACCTGACAAGCTCAGGAGAGGTCTGTACCCACCATGATCCTTACAAACTCAGAGACCAAAGTAGCCCCACAGATGGTCTGAAGGTAAAAATGCCTGACTGAAAGTGGGTCGTGGCGGGGAGTCACATCCCAGGCCTGTAGCTTCCTTGACAGAAGTCAATGTTTCCAGCAAGGGAGCCTGTCCATTGTCTTCTTGCATCTAGGATAACATACCTTTGAAACGTCAGAGTACTCTGCTTTCCGGACCCCTCAGGGCACAGCCAGGCTGGCACCAGAGCACTGGGACCACAGAACCCTCACTGTTAGCTTGTTCCCCTGAATACCATCCCTATATGCTGTAAATGTTATTAACTATCCTGTACTCACCAACGTAAAAGAAGTGCGTGTCTCTCCATTATACTTTTTATCTAATCCCAGAGATTTTCCCCTATCCGTTTTTGCTTTTTCCTGCCCCCTTAATCTACCACCAGTGGATTTCATGTAACCCCCACTCTTGCATCTCCTCCTTTGACTCTGATGTATAAAATAAGCTGCACAAATGCACCCTCCAGGGCACTTCTGAATCCGCTGAGGTTTTGTTTTGCTTCCTGGCAATTGTCATCAGTTTGACTCAAATAAACTCCCAAAAATTCTCTACATGTTTGGACAGTTATGTTGACACCCTCCTTGACCTGCGCAGGCCTCATACCTCATCTCATCCTCCCCTTGGTGCTCTGCCCGGCCCTAAACCTCTACCAAGCTGTTCCCTCAAGTGCCTGCCACTCCCCGCCTATCCAAGTGCCTCTTCCTTCTAGGGTAGCGCAGCCCACCCTAAAGGGAGAACTTCTCAGAACTGCCACCTCTCTTTTTGGCCCTGAGGGTCAACATTCGCTGCAGGATCCCACTCCTGCATCTCTGTTCTCTGTCCTAGTCACTCCAGATGCATTTTTATTTGATTGACCCTATTATAAACTGCTAAGATCGGAGTCTGGGCAGCAGGTTGGGAGACAAAAAGTAAAAATCCACTTGGGGATATTCAGTGATGAACAGAAGACTGGCAGAGAAGAGACAGATCTTCTCTCATTCCATCAAGACACTCAGCTCACCTAAAAATATAACAGGTCCACCCATGGATTCCAGCATCCTTAGACCCCAAATTCTACCCACAAGGCAGAGCTTGTCACAGGAGCGCCACCTGGTGGCCACTCCACGCACAGTGGCAACTTAACAGAGGAGAGAGAGAGAGTTTGTACATACTCCCAAGGCTTTTTGGAGACAAACTCCTCCTCCACCCCATTCCCACACCTAAATCCATCTTCCAGCCTCCATTCTCAGTACCCAGGGCCTGAGGCGGAGCAGGATCTCTTGGGAGCCACGTGGAATCCATCTAGACTAATAGTCTCCTGAATAGATATGGCCGGGAGGCCAAAGACAAAGTCCCAGCTTGGCCACTGACCCAAGGTAAGCAAAGCCCTGCCCCCAGCCCAGGCCTCCATTTCTTTGTTTACCAAGAGCTAAAACAGCAGTTCTCCTATCTGGACCAGAGACAGACAAAGCTTTCTCATTTCACCCTCTGCACTGCCTTCTGGTTCGTAGGTTGAAATAAATCTGCTTTTAAAACTACCGCTGCAGGAACCTCCCACCTCTGATGTGATCCTTGGGCCTGCTGGGGCCACCTGAGGAAAAGAAATGCATTCAGACATGTAGTCTCCCACAAACAATTCACTTTCTTTCATGGATATGGTGATCCAAGAAGCCCAGTTCTTCAAATTAGAACTCTCAGAGTCCAACCTGGGAGGCACTTACAAGAGCCTTTATGGTAGCCATGCAGGCTCTGCTTACATACCTCTAGTGATGATGAGCTCACTCCCACAGAGCCTTTCCTGTCTTGTTTAACTGACACACGTCCTTTTCCAGAGGAAGACACCCTCCCCCACAGTGGTCCTAAATCTGCCCTCCAAGGCCACAGAGACCATATCTAATCTCTCTTCCTGGAATAGAGCCCTTCAGGGATTTCAACACAGCAGCCACGCCCTTCTAAATCTACCTTTTCAGAGTAAATAACCCCAGGTCCAAGGAGGTACTCCTGGGGCTTTGTGTGGTCTCTCTAACCCTGGCTGATTTCTAGGACATCAGTCAGTCATTAACAAAGTTCTACTGAGACCCTCCTAGGTGCCAGGCAGTCTGGTTCACATCTACCTCCTTCAAAGATCTAGTGTCAGATCGGGATGCAACAGCAGGAGAGAGGCTGAGCAGGAAGAAGGTTGGAAAGACTGACTTCTTTGTTCCTGATTACAATCCCTCCAAAGGCACTGCCTTATTAAGCTGAGATACCAGCCAGGCTGTTAAATCCTGTTGATCGGAGCTCAGGGGAATCCTTGGGCGAAGCCCCAGCCAGGAGTGGCTATCTGGGACACCAGTTGGGAAAGAGTGAGTTTGAATCTGAGCTCAGGAGAAGAAATGATACGCCATCATCCTCCATGAGAGCAATTGCCATTCTGGTCCCCACCACAAAACTCTAGATTATCCTTGTTTCTGTCCCTCTTGTTTGGGTCGCCTCATTGTCAGGATCCTCACTCCGGCAATCATCTACAACATTCACCAGGCCAGCCCTGTATGCACTGGCATCTCTGATACAAAAGTTGTCAATATCTACTTGTGTAAATTTTTGAGGAAAAATTCAAACAGAACTGCAGCTCTAAGAGGTTAGGGTATCTGAGGAACAGATTGTAACGAGGGGGGGGGGTCCAAATGGGGATTTGTAATGAGGTCCAGAACTCAGGGTATCCAGGAAATATTAAAGAAAAATGTATATATGATGTCCTCACCCCCACCAGTCTGAGCTGGGGAATGGGACACATGGAGCAGGGCCATTGAGAGCTGTTTTGTACAGCAACAGCTTTGCAGCTAACCTCTAGAATGATCATTTAACATATCTATAGCCTTTAACTGGTGTCACAGATATGTTAAACAGCTGTGGCCATGCTTTGAGCCAGGGGGATGGGAGTGACTTCAACCCAGGATGTAACTGGGAAGCAACTCCCCCTGGTTACAGCACATGGCCTGCGTGAGAGTTTGGAGATGACTGGCTCTGCGCCATGGGGCCATGCCCTGCCTGGACTTACTATAGCAGCCCAGTAAAGCTGGAAGAATACAGGAATGCTGGCAGGTGTAACTGATTGTGGGAGGAGTGGGAAATGGGACTGCAGAGGAAGATAGGCACAGGGACTTAAAACCCAGGTGCGGCAGCCATACCAGTAGGACCATGTGGCTTTAGAGGAGTTGGGACCACATGGCTGTGGCAGGAGAAGGGAACCACCACTTGGCTTGGGCAGAGGTTGGGACCATGTGGCTTCAGGTTGCTCCCTTTTGCCATGTGGCTTAGGCAGCAGGGGAGACTTTGCCTGGAAGAAAAAGAGTGAAAGGACTCTTGCTGGTGGGCCGTGAGAAGGAGCCCCATGGCTTTGGATTAACTGGAGATTGTGGCGTCGACACAGCTGATGGTGCCGGGAGCCTGAATCATGGACTTCTACATCTTTTCCTGAGAGATAGTACCCTGGACTGGGCAGAGGGAGAAGGAAGGACTGTGTGCATTTGTGGGTATTCTAAAGAACTTTAGTATTTTAATGAAGACATTAAGTCATTACTCTAAGTCTGTATAACTTTTAAATAAATAATTCCTTTCCTTTTCACCAATCTCTGGCATTGAGAGACGTCCTTCCTCTGGCGGCAGGCTAAGTGAACCTAGTACTGGGGGGAACCTACTACTGGGGGGGGGGAACTCCCGGTGAAAAGCGGGGGTCCTTTTGGTAATAGTATGTCATTCACCACCACCACCCCCAGCACCCGGGGTCTGTTCTGTAACAAGACCATAACTTTGGTGGGTCTGACTTAGAAGCCTGATTCTTCTCCAAGATTCAAGCTGCCACTTCCAAGATGGATGAGTAGTGAGCAGACCCTTCACCCCTTTGAGTGGCATCTAGGACTGTCAGCCAGGCACAAGGCCTCATATACTGAGGATATACTGATACACTGATATCAGTGGATCTACTGATAGGACAGCACTGATACAATCCCACCCAGTCCCTGGAAAGGCCAGTTTCCCAGCACAGTCATGTCCTTTTAACAGGAAGCACTTATCTGTAAATGGCGATAATATCTACTTCTCAGGGTTAACTGAGCTAGAGTATGTGAGTGCCTAGCTCAGCGGTTGGCACAGAGAAGGTACTTGATAAATGAGCACTATTGTACTGCACTGCTGTTAGCCACTTTTGCCAAAGTAGAGAGGGCAGTGCCTGGGTCTCTGCAGAAGTATTTCAAGCACGGAGGAAGCACAATCCTGTTACCAGCAACTGCAGAGCCTACAGGAGCCAGAGAGCGACAGGTCCAGGGAAATGAGGGGCACAGCCAATGTGACCTAACTGCAGCCCAGGGCCAGAGGGGGCTTGGAAAGGATGGGTAAGCAGACAGAGAGAGGCCTAAATAACTCCTGCCATATACAACATCCTCACCAAACATTTACTGCCAAGGCCTGTGGCACAGGCAGTAAGAGGCCACCTCAGGGGAAAGCTCAGAAAGCTTGGTCTGGGGCCCAGGCCAGATGGGGCTGAGAAGAGGAGCAGAACCAGACCCATGTGCCCAACAAGCTGTGCCAGCCCAGCCAAATTTGAGTTATATTAGGAGAAGAGATCTGTTCAGAAAACTCACCCATCTCCACATATCTGCATATTCTATTTCAGGGTCTCTTCCTTTTTTTCCCCCCTTAGCTTCCTAGAAAAGTTCTTGTGATCCATTCCAACTTCACCTCTGCTGAACCACAAAAGCTCACTCATTCTCCTCCCCACTCCAACCACCCTCTCGCCAGCAAGCTTCTCCAGAGTTCTCGGCCCTCCCTGCCTCCACTGCCCCCACCTATTCAGGCCTCAAACCCTGCAATTGGGCTCTGGTTCCATTGTAGCATCTCCCCAAGGTCACCATGGCTCAAAGTCAGCAAGTCCAAGGTTAGCCCTTTTGTTACTAGGTTTCACTGTGGCATCTCACACCACTGACCAAGCCTTCTCTTTCCAGGTCCTTCCACTCCATCAGCTTAGATGACTCCTGCTCTGACCTTCCCAGAAGCAGCAGATCCTGCCCTCTTCCATGTCCATCAGTCACCATTTCCTATAAAGCCTAATACCTTAGTGGGTGTGCCTTTTCCTTTTCCCTGAAAAGTTTAATTCCCTTCTCATATGACACAGATCCATTCAGCTTAGAACTTCCTGATCATTATTTCCATTCTAGGAACATCTAGCCATCTACAAGACATCCCCACATGGCTATCCCATAGCACTCTGGGCTCAGTATGTATAAACCTGGACTTGCATTCCTAACTCCGACCCCACTCCCTTGTTCTTGCCGCACCCCCATCTACACACTCCAACCCTGCCTGCCTCCCCACTCCCTCCCTCCCTCCCTCTCTCCCATCCAGTCTGCCTTTCCATCTCACACCCCTCCCTCCCCCAAGCTCCCCTGCTGCAGCTCTAGTCCAGGCCCTACCATGCTGCATCTGGAGGCGGTGAGCCTCCTAGCTGGTCTCCCACTCCCAGCCTCACTTCCCACAAATCCAGCCCCCACACAGCTGTCAGAGTATCTCATACACACGTCTGGTCCCCCAATGCCCTGCCTAAGTCCATCCACAGAGTACTTTTTGCCCTTAAGGCTAAGCCCAAGCTCTTCAGAGATCAGACCCTGCACCTCCTCCTATTCCTCCACACTCAGAAGAAACAGGCAGCAGTAGGAAGGATGCCCACTTTGGCCTAAGACAGACCTGAGTTTCTAAAGCCAACTTGTCCACTGCCTAACCATGAGATTATGGACAGATTATCTCACCTCTTAACTTCAGTGTCCCCATTCAATAAATGGAACTAATACCACACTTACCTTTCCCAAAATGTGATACTGCTAATTCCTAGTCTCTGTGCACCCACTACTCTCCTCTCTTCCCACACTGCCAGGTCAGCCCACCATCAGTTCTCAAGGGATCATAATTCCCCACTGGTCTCCTTCCCTTGAGCTTGGCCCACTCCCCATCTATGCACACATAGCCACCAGTGTCCTTTCCAAAGTGCAAACCTGATTCTCTCCCCACTAATTCAAATTCTTGTGACTTCCCACCGTCTCTAGGGTAAGTCCAAACTCCTTCCATGGCTGACAATGATCTGTCTGCCTCCAAACCAACCCTGTCCCATGGGGCTACGGGAGCTGGGCTCTCCCTGTGCCCAGGCCACTCAGTGCCTACTCCTTCCTGCCCAACTCCTTCTCACCCTTCAGGTCTCAGCTTAGATGGTGCTTTCTCCAAGAAATTCTCCCTCCCACACACAGCCCCTTACCCAAGTTAGCTCCCCTACCTGGGCGTCCCATGCCCACTGGACCAGCCTGGCCAGTTCTCATCAAGCATTAGCATATGTGTTGTTTGTCTTAACACTGACATGGTCCTGGAAGAGCAAGAATCCTGTCTTTCTTACTTGGCACAGAGCAGAGGCTGAGTGTTTGTTGAAAGGGTGAAGGGTACAATGGTGAGGAAGGGGTCCTTGGCCCATGGAAAGCCGAAGCACAACCGGGGGGCGGGGGGCACTTATCAGACACAACGTATTTAAAACATGGCCACAGGAAGCAACGCCAACTTGCCAAGACCCTGGAGGAAAAAGCTGACAAAGAAGGATGAAGGAAATCGTGGTGATAGCTCAATTCTGGGAAGCAGTATAGCTGGTATTTAGGGGTCAGTTCCAAGGACAAGGCAGGGTTACCCAAATGTTCCACAGAATAGGACAAGGAGTTAAGGGGCCCCACCCAGTGCCTTTGAAGGCAGACCTTGGGGGGAGGGGGTGAGTTGCCACAGAGTAGAAACCGACTCTAGGCCGGCTGTATCATGGGGACAAGGGCTGTGTCAGTCCCATGTGACCAAGGCAGGCCCATGAGGCTGGAACCGGCGTTTGTTTCCACCACAAACAAGCCAGAGAGATGGGGTTCAAAGACAAGGCTTCCTGTCTGCCCTAACTGCAAGATGAGGCTGGGCTCCAGGCAGCTCACTGAGGCACAAACGGGCCTGGCCCCAAGAAGCCTGGTGGGTTCAGTCTGAGTCTTCTCAGCCAAAGCAAACACCTCTCAACATTATTTCTAGGATTGAGAGGGAAATGTGGAGAGATTTCACATTTTCTGGAGGAAAGAAAGAATACTATGCTGTTTGGGCCATTTCTGGACTAGTGGGCCCTAAGTATCTCCCTTTAGGACTATCATGGAAGACCTGGAGGTCATCCAGAGAGAACAGATGTGCTGTGGACCAAAACTGGAGGTCAGGGAGCAAGTAAATTACACGACTCTCCTTAATTGAAGCCGTGCTAGTGAAGCAGAGGGAGCAGGCATGCTGTGCTCCCTTGGCGTTCAAGGCTGGGAAACAGGACAGAGTAGACAGTCCTTATAAGTGGCAAACTTTCTGTCCCAGGTAACAAGCAGAAACTGAATGACCGTGATTGTGACACTGTGAATGAAAGCACACACCTGCCAAAGGCATGGGATTGGGGCAGACCTCTCAGCAATTTTCTACTGAAACACAATGTGAAGGGAAATATTTTCTCCTGATAAAGTATTCAAAGCACACGAAACTCACTTGTTTAACGTGCACATGTCCGCGGTGCAGCAGGGAACACCATGCCAAGGGGAACAAGAGCTCAGGCAGATGGAGCAGCGGCTTGGGGTTGGTGCCCTCCCATCAATATGTGGGCTGAGACCTGTGCCTATTGGTGTCGTTTAGTCATGTTATTTAGCTGCTCTTGTATTTGCGCTTTCAGCACAGAGAAGAGGGCCCTGCCTCCTGGCACAGCTCTGAGGCCTGGACTCTGGCATCATTACAGAAAAGGCATCAAATGTCAGTCGAGAATAGCTTGGGGGAAGGACAAGGAATCCTTTGGAAGCCTCTAGGGAACAAAGCATGCGGACAGTAAGCGGCCCCTACCTACTCCTCTGAAAGTCCACCTGGCCACTCCTCCGACTGTACTCATCCAAGACCCACAACCTCCTCTGGCTACAACTGTAACACAGCAGTTACTCTAGAGATTGGGAAGCAGTCTTGCTATGGCCTTAGGCACATACTGAGGACACCATACCCCAGAGCACCAAAGAGTCTGGGGACTATCACTGAAAACTTCTCCCAAAAGAGAACGTGGGCATCACATAGCATGCCAGGACATGGGACTAAACCTCTCCACCCAGGGGCCGGCAGCAGGGGCCAGTCATGCTCCCTGATATCAGACCCACACACCATGCTTGCCCCACCTCCACCAGTGCAGATCAGCCAGAAAGGCCAAGCACTGGACAAAGACAAGGTCAACCATCACGTGTATTGGGGAAAAAAGAGACGGGGCACTTCCAGGAGTGCCTCCCACAGGCAGACACCTTGGCAGTTTGTTAGGGGCTCAGGAGGAGCAGGGAGTTCATGGGGCTCCTCCGGCAAAGATGAGCTCCAGAGCTGCTTGGATGTCCCCGCCAGTGGCCTGAAGGGCCCGCAGGCTCAGCTCATCATCGTGAATGCCCATGTCGCGCAGCTGCTGCAGCTGAGGCTGCCACTGGTTCTGCAGAAAGACAGGACCAGGGAAAAGCTGTTAGGTGCGGTCCCACGGAGGCCCACTCAGGTCTATCCTTTGAGGGACGGGGAAAGGGTGGATTAATACTGCAAACTCTGACCTGAAGTTCCACACAACACAGGATTTCTAGTAAGAATGCAAGAGAGACTCAGGGTTTAAAGAACAAATTAGAGTTTATCCAATTAAAAAAAAGACCTCTAACATAAGGATCAAAGAAAAAAAGCACAAATTACCCCATGTCTAAAGTTCAAAAGATTACTTTCTTTCTCCTCCTATACTTATAAGCAGACATACACATGCGCAGACGTGCACACATGCAAAAAGGGGGAGGAGGATAAAATTTTTTCGCTTTTGTTTCTTAGCACGTCAGAGAGTGAAAAGTCTTCCTTCTGTCCACTCTCAGCCCCATCCTGGATGACCAATTCTGTTCTCAGAGGACAAACACATATTCCTAAACCTACACTTTTGTTACATTCCTCTTCCATATGTATACCCCTCCTCTGCTTTCCGTTTGTTTGTTTGTTTGTTTGTTTGTTTGTTTTTCCCTCTTCTGTTTTGTTAACGCTCTCAGTGTCCCCTGGACATCTCTCTGTGCCAGGACTGAACGAGCGTTTTAATAACCGTAACACGTTTGAACACCGTGGGACGTCCCTGAAGTGTACCAGAATCCTTCGCCATTGGAACAGCACTGCAGGGACTGACCCTGCACCAGGGGACGCTCTCCCCACCTGCTCAATCTCCTGCACAGACTCTGAGACAGGGACTGTGAGGAAGCGCCTGGTGCGGGCCGTCTGCGCGTGAGCAGTCAGTCCACGGCCTCGCTCCTTTTCGCTAAATCAATTTTGTTGTTAGCGCTCAGACTTTGCCTGGTGTTTTCTCTTTTTTTTTGTTTTCGATCGCTCTGCATAAATCTTCACTTTTACAAGCTCAAAATATATTACTCTTTATACAACGGCTCCTGGATTTTGACTTTCAGGTATGAAAAACCTTCTCAACTGTAAGGGTTTAAAGCAATTAAGCCATATTTTCTTTCAGTACTTTCAAGGCTTCATCAATCTGTCTATCTCATGAAGTAGGTGAGTGCACAACTTAGGGAAAATGCTGTGCTCGCACTGTGCAAAGCAGAGGGTAGTGGGGGGAGGAGTGTAAATTTGTGCAGGCGGGAGGGGAAGGAGGGCTTTTGAGAAAACCATGAAACTACTCTGACTCCCTTTACAGGCCTGGTGGAACCACTGAAGCTCCTGAGCTGGAGAACAAGGTGGGCAGGCATCCAGCTGCGATGAAGAAACGGAAAAGACAAGCTGTCCCTCCACAGGTACCGCTCCCAACCCCTCACTGTCCACCTGGGCCACGTCAGGTACACATAACCCCACGGGCTTAAACCTGGTCTCTACTACTTCCTGGCTCACTGACCCTGGCAAGTTCCGGAAATGACCCACAGCCTCATGCTCACTGTGAGCAGCAAAGGAAACGGGGAAGCCGACGGCTGTGCACAGAGACAGGCAGTAAGACCCGACCCCGTGGGCCTTCCGCTTGGCGGCTAAGGTGCGCGTGCCACGAGGCAGAGCAGCTGGCGTCACTCCTGCGTAACCCTCCACTGCTCCCCTGGTGCCCACCCTGCCCAGGCCCTCTGCTCCTCACATGCAGGCGGGCACCTGCTTGCTTTCTCTCTGGCTCCACATCTCAGGATGTCCTCCATGAGGACACCGCCTGGAGCCTTGTAGTTCTCAGCATGTCACATGTCCCTCCACACATGCCTGGACACCATCCCTCCACCCAATCGACCCCTTCCCTGCCTGGCTAACCTCTAACTAATTCTTTGACGATCAGCTCAGACATCCCTTCTGTAGATGTTCTGCCACACCTAGACCCTCACCCCAGTCCTGGCCTGGGCTTCTAGCCCTGTTGCTCCCCAAGTTCAGTACCCAACTGCCTGGCGCCCCTCTGGCAGGAATGGGGCCGGCTCACCTCTAGCCCAGGAGCCGGACCCAGGTCCACGCTCAGGATTCACATGCTCAGTGCTCAGGCAGCGCCCTTGGAATGAATGAAGGGACCAAAACTGCCGTGAGTGTCCAAGCCAGGTGGTCAGTGGAGTCAGGCCATGGTCCCTGGGTGCAGGAGTGCAAGTCCCAGGGACAACTTTCCTTGTGGACAGCTTCTTCCTGTTCCACGGCCTTGCCCCTGCTGTTCCCGGAGTGAAGCACGCCAAGTGGGAAGGCCCTCGGGAGAGCAGGAGCTCGGTATCCAAAGTGACTGGGAAAGCCGCACGGGCACCAGGCGGGGGGAGACTGACCTGAAGGCTGGGCTGCCCAGAGGCCTGCAGGGCATGCTGTAGGGCTTGGCTGAAGAGGTCATTGGTGATGGGCGTCCCTGACTGGACACCAGAGGACATTGGTGAGGTCCCAGAGGAATGGCCCTAGTGAGACAAACCAGAGGTCAGGGCCACCCTCAGGGCCGTCTCAGTCTCCCAGCACATACCCGCTGCTGTCACATCACCCCATGGTGCCCCTGGCGTGCCCAAATACTGCCTCCCAGCAGCGGCCTGCCCGACCTGACAACCACACAGGGGTCACCTAAAGGCTTGTCAGGCGGGCAGGAAAGGCTCCATTCTCTTCTGCTCCAGGGAAATGGAATCGAGCCCCTGACCCTAGCCTAGGATCCTAGCACTGGAAGCTGGACAGACGGTCACCAGAAATACTTAAGCCATTGAGGGCTGGGCCCTGCCAGGGATGGGGGAAGCGCACTTAATGTGAGGGAAGGTTTCTCCTGAACCACTCAGGAGGAGGAATCAATTGGGACTGTGCTACGCCTTGGACTTTTGAGCCCTAAGGGCAAGGGAGGGGAAGGTCTCACAGCGAGAAACCCGTGAGGATTCGGGCAGTCTTCAGCTCAAACCAGATATCAGGGTCAGCAAGGACAAATCCATCCCACCGCTGGGGAGCTTCTCCCCTGGGGGCCCAGCCTCCACCTGCCCCTCCCCTCTCCATACCTGGGTGCCAGGAGTCGGTGTGTGCGAGCTGCTCTCTGGAGTGCTGGCCAGAGCCAGGGCTGTGGCCAGCTCACTCTGGGTGATGGGCCGGGGTCCAGCAGCGCCACTGTACCCCAGGGAGGCTGGGCGGGAGCTGGGGGTGCTGCTGGAGGGCGTGGACCTGGCCCTCTGGAGAAGGGAGGCACCCAGGATCAGGAAAGTGGCCCTGTGACAGTCCTGATAACACCACCCCCGTTCCATGTGCAGTTCTTGGGGAGACTCCCCAGGCTGCCAGGGTCACAAAGCAACAGTGTGGCATAGACTTGGCCACCAAAGGGCCCATGACCACCTCGCAGCTTGGGCTCCAGGTTGCAGGGATGCAGCCCTCCCTGGGACCACGTTCCCCAGAGGGCAGGCAGCCAGGCCACCTACCGGGTGAAAGTCGTCCTCGTCATCAGAGAGCCCTTCAAAGAGGAAGCCACCTGGAGGAGGCAGAACAGATTTCAGGGAGAGCAGAAAGGCACAGGCGTAGCTCCAGAATCGCAGCTCAGACACTCTCCAAATTCATACTTTCGTCTCTCCTCTTGGAAAATTACAGGACAGATGCACTCCCTGACTCAAACCGAGAGTTCCCGAGGAACACCCTCTGCCAGCGCTATACATAGCTGCTGAGTAAAGCGTTTTCCTGGGCCACTGCCGGCCCCTGAGGGGGCCCGCACCACACTCTCCTGGGACTCACCTGGCATGTCCCGGTACGAGCTGGAGGGCGTGCTCCGGGAAGAGGAGTCAGCCCCCGGTAGCGGCGTGCTGCCTGCCACCGAGTGCAAAACCAGGACAATGGCATTGACTAGGGCCGGGTGAGCGGGCACCAACCTGGAACAGGGCCAGGAAGAAAGCCAAGGGTGAATAAGAAAGAAAGAGCGCCCCTGCCATGACAAAAGTCTGGGTGGCCCTCAGAAATATCAAGCCCCCCTGTGCCTGGCCTTGAATTCCTCAGTCTTCAGCACCTCCTTCCAGTGGCTTCGCCCTCCTCTGTTCTGCCCCTAGCAACAGTGGCAAGGCCTTCAGTCTTGGGACCCACCGTAAGTGCTTCACCTCCCCCAGCACAACGGGACAAGACAGCCTGGGAGGCTCAGGGATCTACCACTGCTTCCCAGGTCCCCTCTCTTCTCTTGGGGGGCGGTGAGGGAGCTTTTTCCTGCACTTGCAGCATAAGAGACAGAACCTCTTCTGTCCCATCTAGCTCGAAAACAACAGGGATCTACACACCCGCTTGCTTCCCCAGCTTCACATCCTTCAAAGGATGCTTCCTAGCTATTGAATGAGAGCTACACTGAGCCCAGCCCACGAGGCTGCCTCCCTCAGACCCTGCTTCACCTCCACAGCAATATGTGTTCTTGCCTTGGGCTGGGCGTTTCCTCAGAGCGCCCTGCTCTTTCTCGCCTCCTGATGGACTTAGAAGGGGGACGTGGGGGTGGTCAGGGACTGGGCTCTGAGAGCCGAATGCAGGGCAACAATCAGGCTCTGGCTCGACCGGATGAGGAGAGACAGGGTACTCTTTAAGAAGACGGGTGTACTTACGTGTCGAGCATGTTGGGGTCAGCAAAGACAGAGAAAAGGTCCTTGTCCTGGAGAACCCCTAAGGAGAACGGGACTCACCTCAGAGAATGAAACCCTGCCAGATCCGGGAGGGAGGAGAGGTGTTAGGCCTCAGAGCAACAGGCTCAACAGGGACTCAGGACCACAGAGCACCCATGTAAGGAGCAGCAAATACAGAGCACCAAGCAGCACAGCAGAGTGCTCTCCATCTTGTCCCCTGCTCACCACCTCCCCCTGCAGTGAAGTCACGTACTGGGTGCCAACACGCCCGACCTCCTCTTTTCCCCCCCTGATCTCTGGCCTCTTCCCTGACCCATCAAGGTGTGCACGGAGTCTTCCCGATAGCTGTGGTTTGGGCTAACCGCTGCCCTCGTCTGACATCCTCCCAGTTTCATTTATGATGTTAGGTAGGCTGTGGGGCTGACAGCTCTGGAGGGCTGGGTATGCAGAATGCATCTTGGTTCTCCCCCCCCACCCCCCACAAGACCAGTCATTCTTCAAAAGATGGTCAGAGTCTCTTTAGGGTGACTGCCCTCTTCTGGTTTCTGCTCCTCCAACAACTGCTACTTCCTCAAGTTCAGCTCTGTACTTACCGAGAGCAATGGGGTCACTGCTGAGGCCTGGGGTGGCCACAATGATCTGATCCAGAGACTCCTTATTGCTCAGCATCTTAAAGACCTGCAGGAGAAGCAGGGAGGGCTGAGCTCAATCCACTCGGCAGGATCCCACACTCGGCTTAAATCCTTGCTCCCTCTAAGTGCCTGCACATCCACCACCACCACCACAAGACAACAGCCCCAGGAATCAGATGAACCTCTTTCTCCTCTGAGATCGTGGCTTACTGAGAGGGAAACAAACAATTTTTCTTAAAAGGCAACATCACAGTAAACCTTCAATCTCTAGTCCTTCTCCCATCTATACTTCCAAAGTTTCCAAAATAACAGCTCTCATTACAAGTCAATGACAACAGTTTCTCTGGTCCCAAAAGTCCTTTGAGTCTCCATACAATCATCCTTTCATAGTCATATATATCGGGAAGTTTGCAGCTGTATCAACTTTGCTTATCAACTCTCCTCCAGAAAGACATGAGTGCATTTCCCAGTTTGGAAATCCAGGTGAGGGGCAGTGGGCAGGCAGTTCAGCCAAATTCCAAGGTTGAGGCCCAGTGGAGACCACATGTGGACCCTGTGGCTGTAATCACAGTCATTCTGTGAGGCTGGTACCAGGAGAGGTTGTACCATTATCACTAGATGGAAACTGACACTATGGAGCTGAGACAGCCTTTTGGGGGGAACACAGGGCTCTACTGAGACCCACAGACATGGCAAATCCTCCCCGAGGAACCCTTGGTAGTCATGGCAACAGGCTCCCAGCTCCCAGTCTACACCACTCTCCAGCAGTCACACTCTCCTGCTGGTGTGGCAAGTCTCAGGCGCAGGTAGCACAGCACACACTCACCGCCTCCCTGTAGGAGGAGCTGCTGTGCAAGGCAGTGTGCAGCACCCGGAACTCCCGCAGGGCGGCCACTTTGTCCACTGGTTCTGCGGACAAGACACAACAGTTACCCCGCAGCCCAGGCCCTGCCTATGCTGCAGACACAGAACATCATTTCAGCATGTGGCCAGGTACAACTTGGTCTGCAGGTCCCCTCCCTCGTTACCCCTTGGAGAATGTTGAGTGCCCATTCAGAAAAACCCGCTTATAACACAGAAATGAAACTGCACTCTTTTAGGCATCTTCAGGCTATCAAAGATCATCAAAGTCAAGTTCCAGCAGAGAGAGATCTTATCACATGAAAGACACTGCTCTGATCAACACCCCATGCAGGAATTCTAGACTTCTCACATGTAAAAAGGAGGAAGGTATAACCAACGCAGTAGATTTTTACAGTGATTTAAAGTACTAAGTGCTGCAGGCCATCAGAACGATATGGAGATATCGGCACAGTATGTTAAGAGAAAAAGAACACAAAGTTGTATGTGCATTCTCTAATTAAACCACATAAAATGTGTCAGTGTGCATGTGGTCCAAGGTGGGGCGGCGGGGACAAAGGAAAGACCAGCACTTAGCAGGGTGATAGGATCCAGGGTAATTGTTTTCTCTGTGGTATTTTCTTTCAGAAACTTTCTTTCTAAAGTTTCCAAAATAACAGCTCTCATTACAAGTCAATGACAACAGTTTCTCTGGTCCCAAAAGTCCTTTGAGTCTCCATACAATCATCCTTTCATAGTCATATATATCGGGAAGTTTGCAGCTGTATCAACTTTGCTTATCAACTCTCCTCCAGAAAGACATGAGTGCATTTCCCAGTTTGGAAATCCGGGTGAGGGGCAGTGGGCAGGCAGCTCAGCCAAATTCCAAGGTTGAGGCCCAGTGGAGACCACATGTGGACCCTGTGGCTGTAATCACAGTCATTCTGTGAGGCTGGTACCAGGAGAGGTTGTACCATTATCACTAGATGGAAACTGACACTATGGAGCTGAGACAGCCTTTTGGGGGGAACACAGGGCTCTACTGAGACCCACAGACATGGCAAATTATTTATAATATTATTTTTTAATTAATATTATTTTTAATTTAAAAAAATACAAGAGGGACCACAAAACACACTATACCTCTAGGGGCTTAAACTTTCATCATGCTCGATATCCAGTGTCTCACTAGGACTCAAAGTTCCTTTTTGACTTTTGATTTTGGGGAGTTTTGATGTATATATGAAAGTTTAGCAGTTTTACTTAGTTTTACTTAGTTACTCTCCTACCTAGGATATCAGCCCATTTCATAGGTGAAGGAATGTGGATTAAGAAGGGGGAGCAGGGAAGAAGTTCACCCTGAGTCACATGTTAACAGTGTGGTTGCCCTCACCTATGACTGCTACTTGGGATGGATGGAGTAGGCTGTGTATGGAGTGCCCAACTACCTCCAGGAGCACCACTCCCAAAGCAAGGCAATTGGCCCCCCTGTGGCTCCATGTGGAACCACATCCTTACCTACAGTGCTAATTGTGAGCAGTCTCTCTTCTGAAAAGTATTCACCTTCAGCAAATCACCTCATTCATTCACTCAGCAAACTCATACTAAGCATTTACTCCATATGCCTGCTTTTGGGCAAGGCACACGTATGTAACAAATAAGAGTCCCTGACATCAAGGAACTCTTAAGATGGCAGGAGAAATAAGACTAGATCAAACAAAAACCACACAATACCAAACCATGCTGAATTCTGTGGGGCATCTCAATAAGAGGGTTTGCAAAGGACTTACTATAGGATTGGGCTTTGGCTGGGTGATTAGGGGGAAGTTTAAGGAGATGTGGTTTTGCTTTGGACTGGATGCTGTCAGGAATTCAGGGTGCATTTATGATTGGGTACTTTAATAATTATTACCTAAAGGAAAACTAGGGCAAGGATGAAAGTGTAATGGAAAGTAGCAGCATTCATAATAGAGGGATATTTGGCAATGTTTGTGGTTTGGACATTGTTCAGATTTTTGCCTCTGTTCAATATAGGGAACCTATCCGCGTAGAATGGCAAATGCAGCCCAGCCCTATTGGAAAGCGCATAGGCACATAGCAGCACACAGGATGCCAAACCCACAGATCAGTTCTCCCATGGGAAACCAGGCCTGCATTGTGCCTAGGCTGCTTTCAGGCTTGCTCTTGCTAAAACTCCCTCACCCTGAGCTGAAGGAGCAAATGCTTACCGCATATCTTTAAAGTAACTTCCTGAAGTCTGTGCTAATTCTTCCAAGGATTGAAGTGTAACCAAACCAATTACTTATTGTTCCCTTACATTTGCAACATTTTTTCCTTGTTAATCTGTAGGAAGTAATCAGTAACATCCTTTCCTTTGTTATCTGTAAAAAATAATTACCTAAAGCACACTTGAGCATAATGAATGAAGACCTTGTTTGATGTATGCTACTAGAAAGCCAATAAAAGCTTGTCAAGGCAAGGGTCAGGGCACTCTCCCCTTGAGAGAGTGGCTGTGTCATCCCTTTTTCTCCACAGGACTTGGAAGTCCATGTGAATTTGTCTCATCTCATCCACAACACTGCAGATACTGCTGGCCAGAGTCCGCCTCAGTTCACAAATGAGAGGGCACTTGTTTGTGTCTTGATCCAGCTCAGTCTCTGAGTGGCCTTGTAGGTGTGGGTGATCTGTGAAATGGTTCCCATTCCATTCCTGACCCTCGGTCAGGCCAAGCTCTGTATGTTGGAAACTGCCTTTTTCTTTCTCACGTCTCACCAGAGTACAAAAGGTGTTTCTCCTTTATGTTTAGATTTAAAGAGAGAGTATATTTCAAGCTGATAACCAGTCACAGCAATTGTGAACATTACAAAAATGTCAAACTGCCAGTTTAACAAAGCTTATCTTTTTATATAGTTTAAATTTATCCTTGAGGAAGCTTTTAAAACCCAGATGCAAAATTTAATTATAAATTACAAGCAGCACCTTTTATGAATACATCCAAAGGACAGACTTTAGAGGCTTTGTATGTTTTCTCCAAGAGCTACGTTAATACTGTTTGAATATTTCCAAGTTTTAGAAAAATAAATTGCCACTACAGCAGGAGGAGTGAGCTGACCAAGCAAATCAATGCCTGAGGCAGTTTGCTGGGAGATTTGAAAACAAGAGAACAAACCACAGTATCAGAGCAGTGATTCTCAACCCTTTTCCTCTCATGGCATACATAAGCTAATTACTAAAAATCTGCAGCACACTAAAAAAATAATATATTGTTCTGACAAGAAAAAAGGTATAATTTTGATTCATTCACAAAGGATGGCCATTGTTGTGTTGGCTGCTGTCATTTTTTTATTTGACAGTGTAAGAGAAAAGAAGTCAGTGTCCCTAACTAAAGTCTGGTATTGCACATTTTAAAAATTCTTGAAAATCACTGCATTAAAGGAATCCAAGGAACCCCCAGCTTTTTTTCTAATGAGAACAATAACAAAAAGATACAAAGTTCACTGAGAAATAAACCGCTAACCTAAAGAAACTTAAATAGACACACATTATCACCCCATTAAAACAGTGGATAACGAACTTAAAAAGTAGAGAAGCAAATCCCCATCCATTAGTGGCATTGGCAGCGAGAAGGTCAAAACTGTATTTTGTTTATCAAGGTGGTCTAATCCAATAAGTAATAAAGATATCTATCTTTTATTACCATTTCAGTAAATCACCCCTTTGTTCCATCCAGCCAGGCCTGTGCCTCAAAAACCCACACACCCTTCCCTTGATACCACTGAAGCTCTGCCTAAGGGCCAGCTGTTGTTCACCTGGTTTCTGATCAGGCTCGGGCCAGGACTTGCGCAGAACATGCACTGTGGATCCAGGCTGAATGCCATAGAAGTCGAGAGTCTGGTCGTCTTTTAGCTTCCGGCCACAGTAGATCAGATCTAAAAAAAAGAACTGTCCATTTATACTTTGCTCCTCAAAACAATTTAGATGGTTTCTGTCCCCTAGGAACATTATTTCAATTAGACAAATAGCTAGAGAATGATATATGCTTATATAGTAGTGTTATTTAATAAATATATTTTAATAACAACTGTTAGCAAGTACAAACTCATGAAATACAGGATCTATCTACAAGAAAGCTCTAGAGCTTAACATTGTGGAGGCTGTTCAATTAAATGCATGGGAAAATGCAACAACAAAAAGGACAAACCCAGTGTTTTCAGGACTGAAAACACATTTTGCCAGTTGGATCCCTTAGCTATTATAAAATACCTTTATACAATAATGTAACTTGTTATGTTTAATTCCTTCTTCTTCTACTTAGAATGCCCTTGGCCATCTTCCTTTCCTTATTTACTGCCTTCCTTCTAACTAACAAAACAAACAAAATCGTTTTACTCATTCCTTAGGACCAACTCAAAATGCCATATACTGGAGTGCTTTCCCTGACCAGCGCCCCCTTCCCTGTTCCACCCCAAATTCTTGCTCTTTCAGAAAGAATTCAATAACGTCATAGTTAAGGAACTTTGTGAAAAAGTAATTCTGAATAATATACAACTGAGGTGGGAGGGGATAATGGGGGCAAGAGAAGGAAGGGTTTTCAGGAACATGTACAAAGGACGCACAGACAAAACCAAAGAGGGGTAGGATCAGGAGTGGGGAGTGGGGATAGTGGGGGGTGGGGAATGGTGGGGGGGGAATGGAGACAACTGTACTTGAACAACAATTTAAAAAAATACACAACTGAAATGGCAACCAATAGTTTTATTATTTGATATATGTTTCTTCTCACCCAACACTCACTTCCCTAGAGTGTTAACATTATGAGGCAACAAATCCCAACTTCTAAATTTACCCTTGTAATTCCACAAGTATCCTCCTCAAAAAGAAATCAGAGCAGTAGCCCATCTCTGGTTCACAGAGACTCACCAATCAGCTCAGGGTCTGGAACTGACTCCTGGAGTTTGCCAGCAATGAGCTGCTTCAGAAATGAAATACTATAGGCCCCCAGGGAATATTCTCCCAGCTCTGTCTCTGGCAACCGAAGAATAGACTTTGGGGCAAGTGGCTGGTCAGCCAGTTTCACCGCCAGGTGCCAATCTGAGAGAGACATCCTCTCTCTTTCACGCTCTCTCTTTCTCCCTGCAAAGGAAATGAGCCCTCTTTAGTCGTTAAAGGACAGACCACCACCTTACTCCATCGGCATCTCACCAAGAGGCTAGATGAGAGGTAATTCAGTGTGACATTGCAGGAAAAGCACAGGGTGCAGCATCAAGACAGAACTAGAATCTGGGGTCCTCTCTGCTAATTCTATGATGTACAGCAAGGAACTTCAGCTCTCTAGGCCTGTTTCTCCATCTTTAAAGGAAACATAAAAACATCAGCCCACCTAAAACAATGTTGTGAGGTTCAAATGAGATCACCCAACCCTCTCCTTTATGTATACTCATTTCTGATTCACACCTCTTGCTCGAACTATTACAAGAGCTTTATAACAAGTTCCCTGACTTTTGCCTCTACCTATCAAACATCCCTGCTGCCACCCAACTCATTTAAAAACACAGAAATGATCAAGCCCAGGCTGGTGTGGCTCAGTGGATTGAGTGCCAGCCTGTGAACTGAAGGGCTGCCAGTTCAATTCCCTGTCAGGTACAGGGAATTGAACTGGGCACATGCCCAGGGCACATGCCTGGGTTGTGGGTGGAGTCCCCAGTTGGGGACACTGAGAGGCAACTGATCTATGTATCTCTTGCACTTCGCTGTTTCTCTCCCTCTCTTTCTCTCTCCCCTTCCCCTCTCTCTAAAAACAAATAAAATCTAAAAAATAAACTAAAAACACAGGTATGATCAAGTCACCCCTCTGCTTAGAATTCCTCAGATGATTCTAAACCACCTCTATGAATAAGTCTAAACTCCACAGCCTTACAAACACATTTACATCTGTTCCTTCTGCCAGCCTTCCTGCCAAGAGTACCCTGTCCCACCCTCCCCAGCACGTAGTCCCACCCCCACTCAGCTTCCATTCAAAACAAAGTTCCCTCACTTTACACCTCTGCTCATCTGCTAACTCTGTTTGTAATTCCTTTTCTTTGTCCTCTCAGCAAAACTTAGCAAACTCCCACCAATATCAACCCAAATATCACCTCCTCTGTCCCCTCTGCCTCTCCTCTGTCGTCTCCACATTCCTTCAGGGCAGAGTTATAGATATCTATTTACTTCCAATCTCACCTTCCCCCTAACCCATTCTTGGGGGCTCTTGAAAGCAAAGACGAGAATTTTTTGCTTTTATGGTTCTATTGCCTAGCACACGAGTGCCCCCCAAATGCATCAGAAAACTCTTGAGGTTTGAAGAATCTTGTAAGGCAAGAAAATTCCTTGTTATAATCACTATTGCTTCCAAAGAGTCCTCTAGTAGGGACGATACAAAAGGTTGTGAGGTTGACAGGCAGCTCACCAGTCCCCAAGGCATCCTGAAGGTATCTCCCATGTCCAGATTCATGATAGAGGAGGGAATAGGTTTATTTACATACCATATCTCATTTAAGCCTCACAATCGTTCACTGAGGCAGACATTATCATCCACCTTTTACATACCAGGCAGCCGAGACCCAGAAAAGTGAAGTCACCGGCACAAGGTCACAGATAGCTAAGTAGTGGGGAGGACACCCTTTAGCAACGACCCCACCGCTCCCATGGGACCAGCTAACTTGTCACCAGGAGTCCAGCCCACGCGGCCCGGGCCCAGCGCCCTCACCCGTCCCGTGGAACGAACCCGGCCGCAGAGCCGCCGGTGTAAAAACACTCACTCCGGTCCCCTCGCCGGAAACCGGAAGTTCAGTGCTGCATTCTGGAAGTTGCAGTCCCCGCTGCTGCCCCTCCCCTTGTAAACAGTAGGCTAGCTTGGAGCGCTGCTTGCACACTTCCGGTTACGGGGAGGGCGTTGCTTCTGGGTTTTTTGAAATACGCCGCGCGGAGATTTCTTGGTGCTTTGGTTTCCGAGTACTACTTCCTCTCAATGTCCCAGGGCGTGAGTCGCTAGAGAGCGCGCCCTAGGTGGCGAGTACAGCCCCGTGACTCCCGCGCTGTCTGGGAAGCACGCAGAATCAGCCGGTCGCCCCGCGTTGTTACAGCGCGGCAGTGGAAACGCGGGCTGCGGAACCCTAGGTCAGATTGCGGACCGTGGTCTCCGTCCGCTCTGACCCTCCGTCCGTGAGGATCCTTTCCCTAGCCGCTTCTTCGGACGCCCCCAACGGTTCTTTGCAGTCCTCACGATGAAATCAGGTGCTTTCGGTGAAGTCAGCCTCTTCGTTTTCCTTGCCACAACTTCTTGCGGCTAACCTACCTATGGGGCAGACCCGGAACGTGGGTTCCTTGAGGGGAGTTACTAAGTTGGGTTTCAGGTATGCCCAGCATGCAGTGATGGGGTTTATATAATAGTCATTCGTAGATTAAGTTTGGGGAGGGAAGTTTCCATTGGACCCTGACAGAGAAACTGCATGTTTTAGCTTCCTAGTTAGAATTGGACTATGTTTGCGCCAAAGTTAGGATTAGCTAAAATGTTGAAGATGAAGGCTGCTTCTAATTCAATTGTATTCAAATAAAGAAAAAAGTGAATATAAGAAAATAATGCGGTAGATCACAGCAGCTGAAGGCTGATTCTGTCCCCAATGCAAAAGCATAACTGGAACATCCCAGTTGTACGCCCTGGGACTGGGGCAGCACTGAGCAGGCTAGCTTGACTGAGGAGAGCACACAAGCTGCAGGGAGGGCCTACCATTGGAGGCCACGTTTCTGTGTCCATCTTCAGGCTGAGGTCAGGTTCCTTATGGCTGTCCTTTAGATGTACACTCACACTCACCTTTAGATGTACTTTCCTTTTCAAGATTCCTAACTATCCAGCCCTATTTAGGCCCCCTCCTCTCCTATCTGAGCCACATAACTTAGTATTTTGTTAAAATGTGTCCAGTATTGTGCCTAACTGGCTGCAGAAGAAAGCAGGGACTGTGTCTTCTTTTGTTTTCCTCAAAATGCATCTGAAATACTAGGTGCTCATGAGTGTCTTATTTTAATTGATTTCATTGTAATCTCCATAGGGGAAAGGACAATGACTATCTTGTACTCCACTTTATCTTCAACAACTGGCCTTCACCTGACACATAAATTTGTATTGAATGAATAATTCAGGCAGAAGGTATCCGCCAAATGTGGCTGTCGTGTTGCTCCCAGGAGAGGAGGTAAACCTAAATTCTGACTTATTACAATATTTGGAAACATTGTAATGATAAATCACTAAATGAGCAAACGAATGAAGGAATAACCCAATACTAAATGGGTTTTTTGAGAACCAATTTACCAAGTAGGTGTTGTGTCCAGAATCAAAGGTGAGATTCTAGAGAAAGTTAGAAGCCTGGACACAAGACAGAGGTGAGTGACCAGAGAAGTGGTAAGACAAAAAGAGTCTGGGCGCTATCCTTCAGCCAGTCCTCATTTGGAGACATTGATACTCTCATTAACCATCTATGAGACAGTGGTGGACAATTATTCATTATACCTTCAGGCCAATCAGTAACTATGGAAAACAAATTATAAAAATGCACATTTGCATTTTTAAAATAACTTCTGTTTATAAAATTAACATGTGGATATCTAAGCCTAACAAGGGAGCAAGTGAAAATCATCTGTAAATATTCCTGCTACAAACAACTGTATAAAATAATACATTTATTAAAAATCATATAGCCCAGACCAGTGCAGCTCACTTGGTTGGACATCATCCACAAAGTATAGGGTCGCTGGTTTTATTCGCAGTCATAACACGTGCCTGGGTTGCAGGTTCAGTCTTCGGATGATGCATGTATGAAAGGCAACCAACCGATTTTTCTCTTTCTCACTGATGTTTTTCTCCATTTCCTCCTCCCTTTCCCTCCCTCTAAAAATAAGTAAATAAAATCTTTTTTAAAAAGTCACATAGCTGTGGTCACAGGAGAAATGGGAAATGAAGAGGTAACTGAAAACAGGCAATGAGCTTGAAAGCTGATGGGACTTCTCCAGAGAGATTAGTGGTCCTGTAAACCTTGATCTGCTTTTGTTTTAACGCCAAACCATTAGGACCCTCAGAAATGGAAACTGACACTACCATGTAAAGTTGAAACATTTAAAAGATTTGCACCCTATGTGAAAAAAAAAACCATAGATGAGCACTAAGAGAAGACAAGAAGAGTTCTCTGTGCTTGGTTCTGAGGGCAGAATAGTGAAAGGGGAGTTGATGTGGGAAAAAATACTCTTTCCTGAGAATGAGAAACCCCAGGTTTGTGCATGTTTGTGGCCGAACTGTCCCAGGATAATCCAAAATTTGTCTTGGAGTCTGTATTTTAACATACAGTAAATTCTTTTCTGTCCAATGAATAGATGTAGAAACTGAGGCATTCTATTAAGTGATTGAAGAGTTAATGACAAGAGAAAATGTATACTTGGGAGGATTTAATAAGGGAGAAGCCTTGCACAGTGGCAGTATCTTAGCCAATGAGGTTTATATAAGGTGCTATTATTGCTAACTAATAGGGAAAAGGCAAATAACATGTCATTGAGTGTCTGTATTTCAAACTTTGCATTAAGTTCATCCCTTTATAGAAAGCAACAAAACCCATATCTGTATGAATAAAAAATAAATAAAAAGTCTAAGGCTAAAGACATGAAAATACAGTAAGGATGTTCAAAGTGTTATCTTGATTAAGTATTACCTCTAGTATTATAAGTCAACTTTATTTAGGAATAATTTGCATACAATAAAATGTACGCTTAAAAAATGGTCTCAGGGCTCTGGGATTTATAAAGCAAATATAAATCCTATTTGGGGCAACACTACCAAAACCCATCTCATCCAATGGGAAAGAAGAAAGCTAAGTAGAGACTTCACACAAAGAATTCACATATATTCATGGGAATGTGCTATTGTAAGAAAGATCAGAAGAACCAATCACAATATCAAGAATATCACACATAAGGAAGTCCATTAAAATGAGAAATAACTTCTGTTCAAGATGGTGGCATAGGCCTTCTGGCCAAGATGGAGTCATAGGTAGATACACTTTGCCTCCCCACACAACAAAAAAAAGGACAATAACAGATTTTTAAAAAAAATAGTCACAACTGTCAGAAAATTGAACTGTATGGAAATCCGACAACCAGAGAATTAAAGAAGAAATATCCAGACCGGTATGAGGGGCAGGGACAAGAAGCCAAGGCAGAGAGGACTGGCAGCAAGGCCGTGGCTAGAGAACTGGGTGGGTGCAGTGGCAGCTGGTGAACTAGACAGTCCCACATTTGCATGTGGATAACTGGGAGGAACAACTGGGGAACAAGACAGACAGTACAACCCAGGTTGCTAGTGTGGGTAAATAAAACCTCAAAACTTTCTGGCTGGCATAGCTCAGTGGATTGAGCTTGGGCTGTGAACCAAAGCATCACAGGTTCAATTCCCAGTGAGGGCACATGCCTGGGTTGCCAGCCAGGTCCCCAATGGGGGCCACATGAGAAGCAACCACACATTGATGTTTCTTTCTCTCTCTTTCTCCCTCCCTTCCCCTACCTAAAAATAAATAAATAAAATCTTTAAAAAAACCCCTCAAAACCTCTGACTGAAAAAGCTGTGGGGGTTGTGGTGGCAGGAGAAACTCCCAGCTTCATAGGAGAGTTCATTGTAGAGACCCACAGGGTCCTAGAACGTACACAAATCCACCCACTGAGGAATCAGCACCAGAGGGGCCCAATTTGCTTATGGGTAGCAGGGGAAGTAACTGAAAGCCAGCCAAGAGCCCAGCAAGCAGTATTGTTCCCTCTTGGACCCTCTCCAACATACAGTGCCACAATGCAGCCATGTGGGTTGCCCACCCTGGCAAAAACCTAAGGCTCCACCCCTTACTATGTAACAGACGCACTGAGACTAAAAAATATGGCCCAAATGAAAGAACAGATCATAGCTCCAGAAGAAATACAACTAAGCGGTGAAGACATAGCCAACCTATCAGATGCAGAGTTCAAAACACTGGTAATAAGGGTGATCACAGAATTGGTTGCGTATGATCACAAAATAGGGGAAGAAGTGAAGCCTGTGAAAAGTGAAATAAAGGAAAATGAACAGGGACCCAACAGTGAAAGGAAACCCAGATTCAAATCAATGATTTGGAGCAGAAGAAATAAACATTCAACCAGAACAGAATGAAGAAACAAGAATTCAAAACAATGAGGAGAGGCTTAGGAACCTCCGGGACAACTTTAAACATTCCAACATCTGAATCTTAGGGGTGCCAGAAGAAGAAGAGGAAGAGGAAGAAATTGAAAACTTACTTGAAAAAAATAATGCAGGAGAACTTCCCTAATCTGGCAGAAGGAAATAGACTTCCAGGAAATCCAGGACGCTCAGAGAGTCCCAAAAGAAGCTGGACCCAAGGAAGCACACATCAAGGCACATCATAATTACATTACCCCAGATTAAAGATAAGGAGAGAATCTTAAAAGCAGCAATAGAAAAGGAGATAGTTACTTACAAAGGAGTACCCATAAGACTAGCAGCTGATTTCTCAAAAGAAACCTTGCAGAAAAGAAGGGGCTGGAAAGAAGTATTTGAAGTCATGAAAAGCAAGGACATACAACCTAAATTACTCTATCCAGCAAAGCTATCATTTATAGTGAAAGGGCAAATAAACTGCTTCCCAGATAAGGTAAAACTAAAGGAGTTCATCATCACCAAGCCATTATTACATATAATGTTAAAGGGACTTATATAAGAAAATTAGTGGATTGAGTGCTGGCCTGCAAGCCAAAAAGTTGCCTGTCCAATTCCCAGTCAGGACACATGCCTGGGTTATGTGCCAGGTCCCCAGTAGGGGCCATGGTAGAGGCAAACATCCACTGAAGTTTCTCTCCCTCTCTATCTCTTTCCCCTTCCTCTAAAAATAAATAAAATCTTTATGAAAAAGATCAAAACTATGAACATTAAAATGACAACAAACTCACAATCATCTACAACTGAATCTAAAAAAAAAACAAAAACAGAAACAAACTAAGCGAACAACCAGAACAGGAACAAAATCACAGATATGGAGATCATTTGGAGAGTGAGCAGCTGGAAGGGGGAAGGGAAAGAGTAGGGAAAGGTTCAGGGATTAAGAATCATAAATGGTAGGTACAAAATAGACAGGGGGATGTTAAGAATAGTATACGAAATGGAAAAGCCAAAGAACATTTATGTACAACCCATGGACATGAACTAAGGGTGGAACTGGTGGAGGGAAGGGGGTACTAGGCAGAAGGGGGCAAAATTGGGACAACTGTAAGAGCATAATAAATAAAATATACAAACAAAAAACAAAAACAGAAATAAAGATCTCAGTAAAGCTTAATCCATAGGCAATCATAAAAGCTAGTATTTTAGTAACAATGGTTTGATATTCCACTTTAAAAGAATTGGTTGGTGTGACATTGGTTAATAAAATTATACAGTTTTCAAGTGTACAATTCTATGTCATCTGTGTATTGTATGTTTACCACCAAATTCAATTAGCTTCTTTCCATCACCATTTATCCCTCCTATACCTTTCTACCTACCCCAAACCCTCTGTAATTCCACTTTTTGTTTTCCACATAATTAAAGAGACTAAATTTTGTATATTATGTTAAAAATAGTATTGTTATAACTGGTTTATAACTCTACATGTTTTTTTTCTACATAATTTAAGAGACTAGTGCATTTAAAAGAATTAAACATTTTCTCTGGCTGGTGTAGCTCAGTGGATTGAGCATGGGCCTGCGAACTAAAGGGTCGCCAGTTCAATTCCCAGTCAGGACACATGCCTGGGTTTCAGGCCAGGTCCCTGGTGGGAGACCGTGTGAGAGGCAGCCATAGATTGATGTTTTCCTCCCTCTCTTTCTCCTTCCCTTCACCTCTCTCTAAAAATAAATAAGTAAATCTTATTTTTAAAAATTTTTAAAAGAAACACTTTTGAGGGGCACACAATGTATAAAGATGTAATTCTGTGACATCAACAACAGAAAGGAGTGGGGAAGGAACTATAAAGGAGAAGAGGTTTTTTTTAAATATATTTTATTGATTATGCTATTACAGTTGTCCCATTTCCCCCTTCTCTCCCCTCCACCCTGTACCCCCTCTCCCACCCACATTCCCCCGCCTTTAGTTCATGTCCATGTGTCATACTTACGAGTTCTTTAGCTTCTACATTTCCTATACTATTCTTGCCCTCCCCCTATCTGTTTTCAACCTACATTCTATGCTAGTTATTCTCTATACCTTTTCCCCCTCTCCTCCTCCCACCCCCCCCCCTGTTGCTAACCCTCCATGTGACCTCCATTTCTGTGGTTCTGTTCCTGTTCTAGCTGTTTGCTTAGTTTCTTTTGGTTTTACTTTAGGTGTGGTTGTTAATAATTGTGAGTTTGCTGTCCTTTTACTATACCTAATTTTTCTTTATCTTCTTTTCTTAGATAAGTCCCTTTAGCATTTCATAAAATAAGGGCTTGGTGATGATGAACTCCTTTAACCTGACCTTATCTGAGAAGCACTTTATCTGCCCTTCCATTCTAAATGAGAGCTTTGCTGGATAGAGCAATCTGGGATGTAGGTCCTTGTCTTTCATGACTTGGAATATTTCTTTCCAGCCCCTTCTTGCCTGTAAGGTCTCTTTGGAGAAATCAGCTGACAGTCTGATGGGAATTCCTTTGTAGGTTACTGTCCCCCTTATCTCTTGCTGCTTCTAGGATTCTCTCCTTCATTTTTACCTTGGCTAATGTAATTATGATGTGCCTTGGTGTGTTTCTTCTTGGGTCCAACTTCTTTGGGTTCTCTGAGCTTCTTGGATTTCTTGGAAGACTATTTCCTTTGCCAGATTGGGGAAATTCTCCATTATTATTTGTTCAAATACGTGCTCAATTTGTTGCTTTTCCTCTTCCCCTTCTGGTACCCCTATAATTCGGATGTTGGAAAGTTTAAAGAAGTCCTGGATGCTCTTAAGCTTCTCCTCGTTTTTTTTTTTTTTTAATTCTTATTTCATCATGCTTTCCTGCTTGATTGATTCTATCTTCTTTCTGGTCCACTGTATTGTTTTGAGACCCAGTTTCCATCCCTTAATTATTGGCTCTCCTCCGTATATCTTCCTGCATCTCTTTTATGGTAACCTGCATCTTTTCATCTAATTTGCGGCCAAAATCAACCAATTCTGTGAGCTTTTTGATCACCAGTGTTTTGAACTGTGCATCTGATAGATTGGCTATTTCTTAGTCGCTCAAAAGGATGAGTCCTGGGGGACTGATCTGTTCTATTGGAAACATGTCTCTCCCTGTCTCTCCTTTTTTTTTTTTTTCTTTTTTTTTCCGGTCTGGTCGCTCTGGTTAGGTGGGGGGCGGAGCCTTAGGTGTTCACTGGGGCTGGGCTCCTCAGTCGCTAGATTGTGACATTATATGTGGGGGCAGGGGTGGGAGCAGGGGCGGGAGGAAACAATGGCGGTAATTCCATTCTCCTGGGATCTCAGTCTCTTCTCTGGGATCCTGGGCTGCGAGCTCTGGCCTGGTCCGCAATCGCAGCCTTACTGGGTCCGCCAGCCCCAGCTTGCGTACTCAGGGATCACCGCTGCGTTCTTGCACGCCAGGTGGCTTTCACGCAGATTTTGTGCCCAGTTTTCCCCGACCTCTGCGCGCCTCCGACTCGCGCCCTCCGACCCGCGCCCTCCGACCCGCGCCCGCCAGGCTCGTCCACTCCTACCAGTCTGGATGTACAGGTCTACTTCAACTTGACTTCCATTCAGATAAATCCTCTATCAGTTCTGGGTGTTATTCTCGTTGTAAATTGTTGTTGTTCTAATCTTGGTTGTGCGAGGAGGTACAGTGCGTACAGCTATTCCTCCATCTTGCCGGAAGTCCGTTTTTTTTTTAATTTGTTGGGGTGACATTGGTTACTAGGGTCTTATAGGTTTCAAGTGTACATTTCTGTGATACATGATCTGTGTATTGCATTGTTTGCCCACCTTCCAAAATCAAATCATTTTCTGTCACCATATATTTAGGCCCCTTTACCCTTTATTACCCACCGCCTGGAGAAGAGTTTTGTGTGTTACTAAAGTTAAGCTGCTATGAATTCAAGTTAGAGCATTATAACTTCAGAACGTAAAATGTAATCCCCATAATAACTACAAAGAAAATAGCAATAGAATACTTTTAAATGATAAAGAATTTAAACATTTCACTATAATAACTGCAATCCAGCAGAAAAAAAAACAGTGAAGCAGTAACTGGGGGATAAGAAATGCTATAAGGCATATAAAAAACAAATTACAAAATGACAAGTAAGCCCCTCATTTTCAGTAATTACTTTAAATGTAAATGCATTAAATTTTCTAATAAAAAAACAAGGATTGGTACAATAGAATGATTAAAAACACAAAGTCCAGCCCTGGATGGTTTGGCTCAGAGGATTGAGTGCCATCCTACAAACCAAAGAGTCACTGGTTCAATTCCAAGTCAGGGCACATGCCTGGGTTGCTGGCCAGGTCCCCGGTATGGAGCGTGTGAAAGGCAACTACACGTTGATTTCTTTCCTCTTTTCCCTCCCTTCTCCTCTGTCTAAAAATAAATAACTAAGGAAAAAAAGAGCTGTGATCCCTTCCACTGCAAACGTACTTTCTTCTAAGAAACCACAGTTGTGTGGATATGGGTAGACATTTTACACTGGGACCAGTTACTCCAGCATTTTCACCTGCACGTTCCAAGTCAGTCAGGCACATCAGTCCTTTCAGCAGAACCTGCCTTAGGCACTTAACCTTTTGTGGCTCAGGTGTGCCAAGACAAAAAAAATGGCCCAAGTGAAAGAACAGATCAAAGCACCAGAAAAAATACAACTAAGCGATGAAGAGATAGCCAACATATCAAATGCACAGTTCAAAACACTGGTAATCAGGATGCTCACAGAATTGGTTGAATTTGGTCACAAATTAGATGAAAAAATGAAAGCTATGCTGAGTGAAATAAAGGAAAATGTACAGGGATCCAATATGGGATGAGAAGGAAACTAGGACTCAAATCAATGGTGTGGACCAGAAAGAAGAAAGAAACAACCACACAGAAAAGAATGAAGAAATGAGAATTCAAAAAAATGAGGAGAGGCTTAGGAACCTCCAAGACATCTTTAAATGTTCCAACATCCGAATCATAGGGGTACCAGAAGGAGAAGAGGAAGAGCAACAAGTGGAAAACTTATTTGAACAAATAATAAAGGAGAACTTCCCCAACCTGGCAAAGGAAAGAGACTTCCAGGAAACTCAGAGAGTCCCAAAGGAGTTGGACCCAAGGAAGCATACACCAAGGCACATCATAATTCCATGACCTAAGATTAAAGATAAGGAGAGAATCTTAAAAGCAGCAAGAGAAAAGGAAGCAGTTATCTACAAAGGAGTTCTCATCAGACTGTCAGCTGATTTCCCAAAAGAGACCTTGCAGGCAAGAAGGGGCTGGAAAGAAGTATTCCAAGCCATGAAAGGCAAGGACCTACATCCAAGATTACTCTATCCAGCAAAGCTTTCATTTAAAATGGAAGGGCAGATAAAGTGCTTCTCAGATAAGGTCAAGTTAAAGGAGTTCATCATCACCAAGCCCTTATTATATGAAATGTTAAAGGAATTTATCTAAGAAAAGAAGATAAAAAATATGAACAGTAAAATAACAACAAACACAGTTATTAACAGCCACACCTAAAGCAAAAACAAACTAAGCTAACAACTAGAACAGGAACAGAATCAGAGAAATGGAGATCACAGGAGACTTATCAGCAGTGGAGTGGGAGGGGGAGAAAGGGGGGAAAAGGTACAGAGAATAAGTAGCATAAATGGTCAGTAGAAAATAGACAGGGGTTAAGAATAGTATAGGAAATGTAGAAGCCAAAGAACTTATATGTATGACCCGTGGATATGAACTAAAGAGGGGGATGTTGGTAGGAGGGAGTGTGCAGGGTGGAGGGGAATAAAGGGGGGGGAATGGGACAACTGTAATAGCATAATCAATAAAATATATTATTTTAAAAACTAAAAATAAGTAAAAGTATAAATAAATAAAATCTTTATTTTAAAAAACTGGGAGGAATGGGGCAGTGGCAAGATGGCAATGGATTGTGATAGATTAGGAGAGTTAATTTTGCAGTGCTTCCCAGTACCAAGCTGAAAATAAAAATACAGAAGGGAACATCCACCCAAAATAAACAACTGAGGACTACCTACGGAGGAGATACTTAATCAAGGATAGATGAAACCACCTCATGACTGGTAGAAAGGGCAGGGATGCAAAAGGGACCAGCACCACTTTCATGGGTAGAGGCTGGCACCAATTTCATGGTGGTGGCCGAGGTGACTGCATGGCTGAGGGACCTTCCTCCAGACAGGAGTGAAGCCTGGACCTCAGACCCAGCTCCCAAGCACAGAGTGCCAGTTTTGGGATTGCCTGCCTATATAGCATTCAGTGGTGAAAGATCATGGGGTTTTTTGCCTATGGGAGAAACACTGAGACCATTGGAGACAAAGACACCTTTTTTTTCTTTCTTTTGTTCTAATGGGCCAATGCACAGATTTTGCCTTCTCAGACACTCACCTTTGGCTCCGGCAAAGGGAGGGCATCATGGTCTACAGTCACATGAGGAGAGCCCGGAGTGGAAGGCTTGGGGAACAAATGTGTGGAGGGGCTGCTGGGTTCCTGGTGCTTGGATATAACACCATACCACAGCAGCCATTTTTTTTTCTTGAGAAAAAGCAAGCCCTTCCCATGGGAAAACAAACACAAACTTCACCCTGTGAGCAAAGTGCTTGTCCCAGCCTCTGAGTGTCTTCTAGCTACATTCTCCAGACTCTCACTTGCCACACCTCTGAAACCCTGCTTTCCTCTCCAAGCATCTTTCTTACTTTCCCCCAACCTGCGTCTCATCTCCTGCCGAGGAGACAGCAGCATAGGCAAACTCAGGGGTGTTAGACACTGGCATTAGGATGTGGCTATTCCATACACTGTCCCAGGAAACAAACTGGTGCTTCCCCCTCACCAGAAACCCTAGAAAGGCCATCAGACCCAAACTCTGAGCACTGGAGGCCCCACCTGCTACCCTACTAGGGGCTTCACCCTGCCATGTTCAGGGAAACAATCTGTGGCAGACTCAGATGTGAGAACACACCCACTTTCTTCCCTGAAGTCTGAATGGCACCTTCAACATGAAATACAGGTCCCATCCTCCCAGTTCCACCAGAAGCCCTTTTCGAAACCGTTGGATAAGCAGCTAGAGTAAGACAAATGGAAGGACTGCAGAGAGAGGCAAGTGGAGGCAGTAACTATGGTGCTTTTGGTTATTAGTTGACCCACCCCTGGGCCTTGTGCTGATAAAAAGCCAGCAATGCAGAGCAGCAAGAATGATCCCTGATGCAGCCAAGCCTGACTAAGGCAACCAAAAACTGTGGATTGCAGCCCTGGCTGGCGTAGCTCAGTGAATTGAGCACAGGCTGCGAACCAAAGTGTTGCAGATTCAATTCCCAGTCAGGGTACATGCCTGGGTTGCAGGCCATGACCCCCAGCAACTGCACATTGATGTTTCTCTCCCTCTCTCTCTCTCTCTCTCTCTCTCTCTCTCTACTTCCCTTCCCTCTCTAAAAATAAATAAGATCTTTAAAAATTTAAAAAAAAACAAAAAACAAAAAACTGTGGATTGCTTGTATCTTTGGACAGGCTACCTAGAGCTAGATGGGGATAGCACACGACCTTGGCTTACACCAATTTCACAACACCAGTCATATCCAGAAGGAGAATCCAGCAAGCACGCACTAAACTCTGCCGAGAGGAATTTCACCTTGTTCTTTTTCATTATTTGAGTTATTTTTTCTCTCACATAGTTTTTTAACATTTTTTCTTCAATTTTCTTCCTAATTTTTCACTATTTTAATCTAAAATCTCATATTTTACTCTTCCCTTTTCTTACTCCATTTTGCCTTCTTCCTTCCCTTTCTTATTTTTCATATTAAATTTTATTTTTTCCCTTTCTTCACCTTGTTACTATCCTTATGCTTATTATTTCTTCCCCCTCTATCATCTCAAAATCATTTTTCTTTCCATTGGTCATCTCATATTCTTTTTTCTTTCATGTATTATTATTCTTTTTCCACCTTATTAATCTTTGTACATTTGTCATTAATATTGCTGTTGTTGGGGGGTGGTTACTGAGGTAGGTTTTGTCTTTTGTGTTGATTTGTTCTGTCATCACCTGTACAACAGCATACAACATGTGGTCACTGTTGAGACACTCAGCCAGCCAGCTGTAGGGGAGAACATACCAACAAACCAGACCATAACAGTCAAAACCCAAATACAACAGGAAAGCCCACATAAACTTCATAAAGAGCATCTCTATAACAACCAGCTCAGGAGAGCAAGCAGACTGCACTTTGAGTTCCACAGGACTCCTACCACAGGAAGACAGGAAGTCAAAGTATGTCGATCTAACACGTAGATACAAACAAAAGGAGTCACCTAAAATGGGGAGACAAAGAAACAAACCACTGTTGAAAGGAAAGGAGGAATCCACAGAAAAAGAGTTTAATTAAATTGAGGCAAGCAATTTATCAGTCATAGAGTTAAAAGTAATGGTTATAAGGATCTTCAAAGAACTCAGTGAGAGCTACAAGGAACTTTATGGGAGCTACAAGGAACTGGTGTGAACTTCATCAGCATGAAAAAGGACAGAAACTATTAATAAGAATGAGGTGAAAACGAAGAATACAATATCTGAAATGAAGAATATACTAGAAGTAATTAAAAGCATGGTAGATGAAGCAGAGGATCAAATCAGTGAGTTGGAAGACAAAGTAGAAAAAAAACAAAAAGAATAAAAAAATAAAGATAGTTTAAGAGAGATTTTGGACAACATGAAATGTAACAATATGCACATCATAGGTATAGGCAACCGGTCTGTGTGGCAATGGCGAATGTAGCTCAGCCCTGGTCTGGAAAACCAACAGACATGAAGCAGCACACAGAAGCCAGACCCACAGATTGGCTTTCCCATGAGGAACCAGGCCTGCATTATATCTAGGCTGCTTTGTAGCTTGCTTTTGCTAAAACTCCCTCTCCCTGAATTAAGACAGCAAATGTTTAATGCATACCTTTGAAGTAACTTCCTAAAGTCTATGCTAAACCTCCCAAGGACAAAGTGTAACCAGTTCAAACACTTTTTTCCTTGCATTTGCAACATCCTTTTCTTTGTTATCTGTACATGGTAATCACCTAAAGCAAACCTATGCATAATAAATGAGGACCTGCCTTGATGTAATGCTTCTGGAAAAGCAATAAAAGCTTGTCCAGGCAATGTTGGGGTGCTCTCTCACTCAGAGAGTGGCCATGCCATCCCTTTTCTCCACAGACTTCTGCAGTCCATGTGAATTTGTTCATTGCATCCACAACACCATGACAATACTGGTCAGAGTCCACATCACATAGGGATAACATAAGGAAAAGAAAGGGAGCAAGGGACAGAAAACCTATTTGAGGAAATAATGATGGAAAACTTCCCTAACTCCTTGAAGGAAAAAGTCACACAATTTCAGGAAGCACAGATAGTCTCAAGATGATTCCAAAGAGGCCCACACCAAAACACATCACCACTAAAATGGCAAGTTTTAAAGACAAGAGAGAATCTTAAAGGCAGCAAGGGAGAAACAGCTAGTAACATACAAGAAAGCTCTGATAAGGCTATCAGCTGATTTCTCAACAGAAACACTACAAGTCAGAAGGGACCGGCATGAAATATTCTGAGTAGTGAAAAGCAAAGATCTGCAACTAAGACTACTCTATCCAGCAAGGCTCTCTTTTAAAATAGAAGGTGAAATAAAGAGCTTCCCAGACCAAAAAAAAAAAAAAAAAAAAAAGGCTAAAAGAGTACAACTCCACCAAATCAGCATTGTAAGTAATGCTAAAGGGACTATTGTAAGAAGACAAAATATAGAGGGGAACAAATGTAGAAAGTTAAAAATAGCCGTGAATAAGTACCTATCAATAGTAACCTTCAATGTAAATCGAATAAATGTTCTAATCAAAAGATATGGGGTACCTCTGGCTGGTGTGGCTCAGTGGATTGAGTGCTGGCCAAAGAGTCACAGGTTCAGTTCCCAGTCAGAGCACATGCCTGGGTTGTGGGCCAGGTCCCCAGTAGGGGGTGCATGAGAGGCAACCACGCATTGATATTTCTCTCCCTCTCTTTCTCCCTCTCTTCCCTTATACCTAAAAATAAATAAATAAAATCTTTGAGAAAAAAAGACATGGGGTAGCTGAATGGATAAGAAAACATGACTCACATATATCCTGTCAACAAGAGACACACCTCAGAACAAAAGATGTACACAGGGTGAAAGTGAAGGGATGGAAAAATATTTTATTGAAATGGACATAAAAATCTGGGGTAACAATACTTTTATCAGAAAATAGACTTCAAAACAAAGGTTGTAACAAGAGACAAAGAAGGTCACTACATAATACTTAAAGGAGTAGTCCAACAAGAGGATATAAAACTTGTAAACATATATGCACCCAATATAGAAGCACCTAAATATATAAAGACAATCTTGGAGTACTTTAAGAAAAAGACTGACAGCAAGACAGTCAGTGTAGGGTATTTTAACACCCCACTACCAACAATGGATAGATCTTCCAAACGAAAAATCAACAAAGATGCTGTGGCATTAAATGACACTCTATATTAAATGGACTTAATTGAAATTTGCAGAACATTTCACCCCCAGAAAGCAAAATATACATTCTTCTCAAATGCATATGGCCCATTTTCAAAGACAGACCACATGGTAGGACACAAAACAAGCTTTAACAAGTTCAACAAAATTGAAATCATATCAAGCACTTTCTCAGACACAATGGCTTTAAAGTATAAACCAACCTCAAGAAAAAAAAAGTCAAAAACATTCAAATACATGGAGGCTGAATAACATGTTATTAAATAATGAATGGGTGAACAATGACATCAGGAAGAAATCAAAAAGTATCCAAAAACAAATGAAAATGAATGAACAATAACCCAAAACCTATGAGATACAAAAAGCATTCCTGAGAGAGAAGTGCATAGCATTATAGGCCTATGTAAAAAAGATGGAAAAATCTCAAATAAACAACCTAACCCTACATTTACAAGAACTGGAGAAACAACAATAAACAAACCCAGAGTGAGTAGAAGGAAGGAAATAATCAAGATTAGAACAGAATTAAATGACATAGAAATTAAAAAAAAAAACTCAAAAGATCAATGAATCCAGGAGCTGCTTCTTTGAAAATAAACAAAAAAAATTGACAAAATTTTATCCAGCCTCATCAAGAAAAAAATGTGAGAGGACCCAAATAAAATCAGAACGAAAGAGGAGAAGTAACAACTGATACCACAAAAATACAAAGGGTTGTAAGAAATTACTATGAACATCTATATGCCAAGAATTGGACAACCTGGGTAAAATGGATAAATTTCCAGACACATACAATCTTCCAAAACTGTATCAGAGAAAATCAGAAAGCCTTTGTAGACAGGTAACAACTAGCAAAATTGAAGCAGTAATCAAAAAACTACCAACATACAAAAGCCCTGGACCAAATGGCTTCACGGGTAAATTTTACCATTCAAAGAAGAGCTAACATCTATCCTTCTCAAACTATTCCAAAAAATTCAAGAAGAGGAAAGACTCCCAAACTTTTTTACAATTTCAAAACCAGGTAAAGACACAACAAAGAAAGAAAATTATAGGCCAATATGTCTGATGAACAGAGATGCTAAAATCCTCAGTAAAATATTAGCAAACTGGATCCTTTTTAATTTATTATCTTTTTAATGTATTAGCAATACATTAAAAATATACACCATGATTAAGTGGGATTTATTTCAGGGATGCAAGGATGGTACAATATTCACAAATCAATAAATGTAATATATCAGATAAACAAAATGAAAGACAAAAGTCACATGATCATATCAATAGATTCAGAAAAAGCATTTGATAAAATCCATCACCTATTTATGATGAAAACTCTCAGCAAAGTGGGAATAGAGGGAGGATACCTCATCATAATAAAGACCATATACAAAAAAACAACTGCCAACATCATACTCAATGGGCAAAAACTAAAAGTGTTTCCATTAAGACCAGGAATAAGACAAGCATGTCCACGTTAGCCACTTTTTTTCAACATAGCACTGGAAGTTCTAGCCACAGTGATCAGACAAGGAGAAGAAATAAAAGGTATCCAAATTCAAAAGGAGCAAGGAAAACTCATTATTCACAGATGATATGAGAGTGTGCATAGAAAACGCTATATTCTCCACCAAAAAACTACTTGACCTAATAAGTGAATTTGGTAAAATAGCAGAATACAAAGTCAATATCCAGAAATCAATAGTATTTTTGTACACCAAAAATGAACTATCAGAAGAGAAACTAAGAAAAAAATCCCATTTACTACAGCAACAACAAAAAAAAGTACCTAGGAATAATCTAACCAAGGAGGTAAAAGATCTGTACTCAGAAAACTATAGAACACTGGAAGAGTAATTGAGGAAGATACAGATAAATATAAACATATACTGTGTTTATGAGTTGGAAGAATTAACATCATTAAAATACCCATACTACCCAAAGCAATCTATGAGTCAATGCAATTCCTATAAAAATACCAAGGGCATATTTCACAGATCTAGAACAAATATTCCAAAAATGTATATGAAATGAAAAAAGACCCCAAATAGTATCAGCAATCTTGAGAAAGAAAAATAAAGGTGGAAGGAGCACAGTACCTGATATCAAACTGTATTACAAGGCCACTGTAATCAAAATAGTCTGGCACTGGCAAAGAACAGATACATAGATCAGTGGAATAGAATAGAGAGCAAAAAATAATGATCAATTAATATTTGACAAAGGAGTATACAATGGAGTAAAAATAGTCCTTCAATAAATGGCATGGGAGGAACTGGACTGCTACATGCAAAAAAAAAAAAGAAAAGAAACTCGACCACCAGCTTACACCATACATTCAGAATAAAACTCAAATCGAATAAAAAGCTTAAATATAAGTCATGATACCATTAAACCCCTAGCAAAAATATAGACAGTACAATTTCAGATATCTCGCATAGCAACATTTTTGCTAATATATCTCCTAGAGCAAGGGAAATAAAGGAAAAAGTTGAACAAATGGGATTATATCAAATTTAAAAGGTTCTGCACAGCTAAAGAAACCATCACCAAAATGTAAAGGGAACCAACTCTATGGGAGAACATATTTGCCAATGATACAACATAGAAGGGTTTAATGTCCAAAATATATAAAGAACTCATACAACTCAACACCAGGATGACAAACAATCCAATTAAAAAGTGGGCAAAGGACCTGAACAGACACTTCTCCAAGGAGGACATACAGAGGGCCCATACACATATGAACACTTGCTCAGCATCACTAGCCATCAGACAAATTAAAACCACGATGAGATATCACTTCACACCTGCCAACATGGCTATGATTAATAAATCAGCAAACAAGAAGTATTGGTGAGGATGTGGAGGGAAGAGAATTCTAGTGCCCTTTTAGTGGGAATGCAGAATGGTGTCACCACTGTGGAAAACCACATGGAATTTCCTCAAAAAATAAAAAAAAATAGAACTACCTTTTGACCCAGCAATTCCACTGCTGGGAACATATCCTGAGAATTCCAAAACACCAATTCAAAAGAATCTATGCACCCCAATGTTCATAGCAGCACTATTTATAATAGCCAATATTTGGAAACAGCCTAAGTGCCCATAATTAGATGAGTAGATTTAAAAAACTGTGATACATTTATACAATGAAATATTATGCAGCAGAAAAAAGGACTTCCTACCTTTTGGAACGGCACAAATGGGACTGGAAACTATTATGCTAAGTGAAACAAGCCAGCTGGTGAAAGACAAATATCATATGATCTCACTTATAAGAGGGACCTAATGAACAAAATAAACTAAGGAGCAAAATAGAACCAGAAGCATTGAATTATGGAACAGACTGACAGCAGTAAGAGGGTGGAGGGAGGTGGGGTCTGTTTGAAAGAAGGTTAAGGGGTTAGTCAAAGAACAAACATATATGAAGGATCCATGGAAATGAACATGGAAGTGGGGTGCAGGCTGGGTGTAGGGAAGTGAACGGGGAAATACTGGGACAACTGTAACAGTATAAACATTAAAAAACACAAAATTCAATCATATATTATCTGCAAGAGATCCACAATAGGTCCAAAGACACAAATGATTAAAAGTGAAAGGATGGAAAACATTCCAAGCAAGTAGCAATGAAAAGAGAACAGCTGGCTATACTAATATTAGTCAAAACAGACTTTAAGTAAAAAAAGATTACAAGATACAAAGAACATTGTAAATTAATAAAAGGGTCAAAAACAAAAGATATAATTATTGTCGTAAACATTTATGGGTACAGACCACCAGACTATATGAAGCAAAAAATAACAAAATCGAAGACAGAAATAGAAGCTCTACAGTAATAATTGGAAACTTTAATACCTGACTCTCAGTAATAGATAGAACATGCAGACAAAAGATGACTAAGGAAATAGAGAACTTAACACAATAAACCAAGAAATTTGGTTAATAAACACAAAAACACAACAAAATAAACCAACTAATAGATCTAATAAAAACATACAGAACATGTCACCCAACAACAGCATACATGTTTTTCTTTAGTCCATATGGGACATTTTGCAGGATAGACCATATGTTAGGCAACAAATTTAGTCTTAGGAGATTTTTAAAAATAGATATCATATGAAGTATGTTTTCTGACCACTATGGGATGAAGTTAGAAATCAACAACAAAACCAGAAAATGCACAAAATGATGGAAACTAAACAACACACTTTTAAACTAACAGTGGCTCAAAGAAAAAGTCACAAGGGAAATTAGAAAATACTTAGAGATGAATGAAACAAAAGCACAACATACCAAAACTAGTGAGATGCAACAAAAGTGTTGCTAGGAGGGAAACTTATAGCTATAAATGCGTACATTTTAAAATCTTGGGCAAGGGCAAAAATAAATGGGACTATATCAAACTAAAAAGCTTTTGTGCAATGAAGGAAACCATCAACAAAATGAAAAGGCAACCTACTGAATGTGAGAAGATATTTGCAAGTGATATTTTTGATAAATGCAAAAATTTATAAATATTCAAAATATGTAAACAACTCATATAATGCAACATCAAAAAACCAAATAATCTAATTTGAAAATGGGCAAAGGAGTTGAATAGACATGTCTCCAAATAAGAAGTACAAATGGCCAACAGACACATGAAAAGATGCTCGATATCACTAATCATCCAGGAAATGCACATCAAAACCACAATGAGATATCACCTAACATCAACAAATAACAAATGTTGGTGAGGATATGGGGAAATGGCAACCTTCATTTGTTGTTACTGGGAATGCAGATTGGTGCAGACAGTACGGAAAACAGTATGGGTGTTCCTCAAAAAAATTAAAAATATAACTACCTTATGACCCAGCAATTCCACTTTTTGATGTTTATCTGAAAAAAATGAAACACTAATTCCAAAAGATATATGCACCCCTCTGTCCACTGCAACACTATTCACAGCAGCCATGACAAAGAAGCAAATGTAGGGCCTATCAATGGGAGAATACATAAAGAAGATTTGCTATATGTATATACAAGGGACTGTTATTGAGCCATAAAAAAGTTTGAAATTTTGCCACTTGTGACAACACAGATGGGCTTAGAGAATATTACACTAAGTGAAGTCAGAGAAAGATAAATACTGTATGATCTCATTTATATGTGGAATCTAAAAAACAAAAAAAGACTCATAGATACAGAGAACAAACCAATGGTTGCCAGAGAGGAGATGGGTGGGGGATAGGTGGAAAAGGTTAAGGAAATTAAAAGGTACAAACTTCCAGTTATGGAAGTCACAGGGACGTGATGTACAGCATAAGGAATATAGCCAATAACATTGTCATAGCTTTGTATGGTGATAGGTGGTTACTAGACTTGCGATGTTCATGTTGTAAGGTATATGATGTCAAATCACTATGTTGTACACCTAAAAGTAATATAATATTGTATATCAACTATAAAGCACTAGGAAAAGGAAGGGAGAAAACACAATTTACAGTAGAGATAAATAAAATAGAGAAGAGAAAAACAATATACAAAAATCAATAAACCCAAAAGCTGGTTCTTTGAAAGAATCAACAAAATTGACAACCCATTAGCTAGGTGAACTAAAGAAAAAGAGAGAATACTTAAATTACTAAAATCAAAAATTAACATGGGGATATTACTACCAGTCTTACAAAAATAAAAATGATTCTAAGAGACTACTACGAACAGTTGTCTCCAACAAATTGGATAACGTAGACGAAATGGACAAATTCCTAGAAACACAAAACCTACCAAGGCAAAATCCAGAGAAATGGAAGATCTGAATAGAACTATCACTACTAAGGAGATTTCACCAGTAATAAAAAATCTGCCAACAATAAAAAGCTCTGAACCTGATGGCATTACTGGTGAATTCTACCAAGTGTTTTAAGAAGAACTAGTACCAATTCTTTTCAATTTCCAAAAAATTGAAGAGGAAAGTACACTTCCTAATTCATTTGACAAGGGCAGGATTACCCTGATACCAAAGCCAGAGGGAGACAAAAGAAAACTACAGACCCTTAGGAAGATTGACACAAAATTTCTCAACAAAATACAAGCAAACGATTTTCAACGGATTATTAAAAAGCTATTACACAAGAAGAAGTGGGATTTTATTCCTGGAATGAAGGGGTGGTACAACATATGAAATTTGATCAATATATAATATCAGCAGGATGAAAGGAAAACACATGAGCATCTCAATATAGAAAAGGCATTGAGAGAATTCGACATTCTCTCAAAATTAAAAAAACACAAAAACTAGGAATAGAAGGAAACTACTACCTCAACATAGTAAAAGGGGCCTTCTTAACTATATCCCCCTGCACTCACATGGAAATGAGTTTGGATTTTCTGAGCACACACCAGCTGGCTGCAGGGAGGCAGCCCAGAAGGCTGCTGGCTGGGGAAGGGGGAGAAGAGGGAAGAAGGGAGGGGCAGGAGCCCGCCAAGATGAAAATTCCACCTTCTCACAGCAGAGCAATGATGGGGCACTGAGTGCTCCCCACAGTTCATCGCAGCTCTGCCACTCAGCCACCTTAGGAAGAAGCTGTCAGCTCAGAGGGAGCCCTGTGCACCCGGGCCAGCCAGCCCTCGAGAACCACAGCCTTCAAGGTCCGAACCGCTGAGCTGGCCATTAGCGAGGTACCTGGCGTGTACACGTAGACGTCTGTGCTGTGCTGTCGGAGAGGTCCTCTCCGACTCCTAGCCCAGCCCTATCACCGGCTGGGGGGAGTGGATCCGAGGCCCTGAGAGGGGACCGGGGCTACCGCAGATCAGAGACGACCACAAGTCTGCCTTGCCCCATCCGCCGGGGTTCTCCCGTGGAAGTGCCGGGGAGCAGGTGGCGAAGGTTCCCCCGGCGGTGGACACTGCGCCCCCCTGGGGTAGCCCGGAGGCGACAGAGGCTGAGAGGGGCGGGGGAGGGGCGGGGTGGGGTCACGCGTTTGACTCCGCCTCTTGCTGGTATCAGCCCGTGCTCTGGTGCTGGCTCAGTCTGGGCAGCTCTGCTCGCCGTCGTCGCTCGGGGACCGCGGGATGACACCGCCTCTGCCCGGATGCACCGCCCTCGGCGTCCTGCCCTCCCGCGTCCCCGGCCGGCCGCCTCGGTCCCGGCTCCCGCTGCGGCTGCTACTGCTGCTGCTCTGGGCGGCCGCCGGCACCCACGGCCACGCGAGGATCGGACCCCGCGTCTATGCTGTCTGGAAAGGTGGGTGGCGCCGCGCAGGGGGCAGAGCGCGGGTCCGCGGGTTGGGTGCAGAGTGTGTGGCACCGGCTCGGCGCGCTGCGGTCCCGGGCTGTCCTCGCGGGGAGCGTGCGGGTCTGGGTGAGTGTGCGTGTGAGTGTGCGTGCTGACACACTGGAGTGGCAGGAACAGGAACGCTGCGGGGAGCTGGCGGGGGCTGGGGGGCTGCTGGAGCCCCGGCTAAGTCACTGCTAGTGCGCCCACAACTGAGAGCCGCAGTGCCGGGGCACAGGGGAAGGGAGCGGGCCCCTCTCTCCACGCAGGGGAGCTCTCGGTCCTCCAGCGCTGGGCCACTGGTCAAGACCCCCCCTTTCTCCGCCTGGGACCTCCACCCACGTCCCCTTTCCTGAGCTGCGGGCTGGGCTCCGCTGTCGCACAGGGGGCCGGGCTGGGCCAGAGTGGGGGGGGGGGCTGTGGAGGGGGAGGCGTGGACCCCTTGCTGCCGCTGCTGCGCTCTGGCTGTGGGAACAAAGACCCTGCTGCCTGCCCCCGCCCCGTCCCGGCCCAGAGCACAGGCGGTAAAGGGTGGGCACCCTGTGGTGAGCTGGGACGCGGTAAGGTGCAGAGGCTTGGGGCACCTGGGCGCTACCTCTGCAATGCCGGCACCTGCACCTGCCGCTCCCCCCCACCCCACCAGGTCCGCACGTGGCAGTTGTCACCAGGAATAGGTGCCAGCGTGGGGGGCACTGCCTGTTGGGCGGGGCGCGGCCGTTGGAACCCCCAAGGTAGGGGCTCTGGGCGGGGGTGCGGCTGTTAGGCTGCCGTAGCTATGTGAGCCTGAAGGACCCGAGAGTCTGCCTCAGGGGTGACTGAAGTTTAAAACCCCCCACAATGGGCCAGAAAGCCGGCTAGGTGGGGGTTTGAGGCTTTATACCCTGAGGGACTGAGCTCCCTCCCCTGCACCGCACGTAAATGCTTCCCGCCCCTAGGACGAGTGGGTTCGGTCCCCAAATTAGACGGATCTGCGGCCCCCCCTGTGGTGGTGGTGGTGGTGGACTCGGGGTGGGGGCTGAGGGGACCTGCGGGTCTGGAGCTGCGGGTCTAGACCTGTCTGGGCCCTTTGATGCCTGAGGCGGTTTGCAGGGATTGCCAGGGCCTGAGCATTATCTGGGGCAGGTATTCTTAGCAGAGAGAAGGGGGAAAAGCTCACACAAAACCAGTGTCTCAAACTGCATCTGCAGCAGAGAGATTGTGACTTGCCCAAGGTCACTGGGCACGTGTGAGCTCGCAGTGCAGACGCCGCCTCTGATCTGGCACAGAACCTGTGCTACTGCTGGGTTAGGGAGGGGGGGAGGATTTAGGCAACTCCTTGGCCAGGAAGGAGGGACTCTGGGGGCTAACTCTTTGTTATTCAGCCTGAGGTATTCCAGGTGGGAGTGCAGCAGGGCAGCCGGACATTTGGCCGCCTACTCACCTCGAACACCTGCATCCTAGGCTTCCTCTGCCTTCCCAGAATCTTTGCCTTGCATCAGACCCTTTGGCTGCCCTGGACAGCCCAGCATTTGGGCCCTCTGAAGGGGGCCAAAGGACCATATCTGAGTGTTCTAGAATCCCGTGCCCCGCACCAAACCCCTTGCATTTGGCACTGCTTGCCCCCCACCCCCCAAGTCTTCCCAGGACCTCTCCCCCCCACACATACTTAATACACGCCCCTCTCTTAGCACGTAATATGCACTTCCCCAGCACTTAGCCTCTCCGCCCTGAGGCTGTTGGAAGCTGCTTTAGGTTCTTTGCCCACTTTCCAAGTCTCCCAGTGCAGCTCCACCTCTCTCCCCTGCACATAGTACACTCCAGTAGCCACACCGGCTGTGCCCTCTGCGTGGCAGTACACTAATGGCCTCTGCTGGAGTCTGTCCACCCCTCACCTGGCGTGTCCGAGGGCAGCCTGGGGTCTTCTTCATCAGTGCCAGGCACCCCACTGGTCAAACAGACCCTGCCATCCGCCTGTCCCCCGGGACCACCAGCTGGTGATGGTATATGCTGGCTGACAGCTGCCTTCTGTCTCCTCTGGGTGACACATGGATGGAATGGGCTTGGGCAGGGGAAGGCTAGGAGTGGGATGAGAGGAGAACCCTCCTGGCCTTTCGTTAGTGTCAGCCTCCTTCCTGTCTACCAGTGGGCTGGGGGGGGTTGGGGGGTGGCCTTGAAGAACAACCAGACCAAGGATAATGGTGGTTCCAGAGCCACTTCTCTATGAGGCATAGGCTGGGGGGTTTAGTTTAAAGTCAAGACAGGTATGGGGACTGGACCAGGTATGGGGGGGGTTCTTCTCTGTCATTTATTTTCTTCTTGTTGGACCACTTCACCTTGGGGGGAAGATTAGGTTGGGGAGTCCTGGGAGGGTCCCGGCCTACACTTGTCCAGGGAGGCTGGGACCTCCAGCGTGTGTGTGTGTGTGTATGCACATTTATTTAGTTAGTTAGCTACTTTTTTAAGTTTTATTTTATTGAGAGACCTCCAGCATATTGAGTCCCGGCTCAGCAGCTCTGGGCAGAGAGAGATGTGCTGGCACTAACCTGCTGGGTGCCCTTGACCTCCACACCCTCAGAGTTCACCAGAGCAGGAAGGGCTGTGGAGGTTGTTCCCTGAGGGCTGTCCCTGACACTGGGCCAGGCAAAGGTAGGACTGTTTGGGCCTGACCTCCCTGCAAGGAGGGGGCTGAAGAGGAGTGTGCTCCCGCTGAGGGCAGGAGACTGGCGTGCCTGAGGAAGCTCTGCGCCCCTTTCCCATTCCATCCCCGGTTGGAGGAGATGGAGAAGCTTGGAAGGTCCTGGTCCCCAAGGTCAGAGGCGAGCCAGCCTGCTGCCAAGGAGAAACAGAGCTCAGTCTTCAGTCTGCACCTGCCCAGCTGGTTCTGCCCCTCCCTTGTCCAGTCCAACAACAGGATGTTGTTGTTGACTTGGAGGCTGCTGGGGGAGCTATTACGGGGCTAGTCCCCAGGGCAGGGGTTGTTGTGACCTCCTCCAGGGGATGAGGTCACAGCTGGGGCTCCCCAGGCATCAGCATTTCCAGTGGAAATCCTGGTCCCCTTGAGGCTTGGAACCGTTACTCAGATGCTCACCCTGCAGGACAGGTAACAAAATTAGCATTTTATAGATGAGGAAAAAGAAGGTTAGAAAGGTCACCCACTTAGAAAATGAATTTAAGTTCTGGATTGTGAATATAGGTTTCCTGGCCCATGTTCTTTTTACTGGGCTGGCTGCTTCCTACTTCTAAAAGGTGAGATTAACTCACAGAGGTCCCGGAGACAACCATGACTCTTAACTGATTATCTGCTTCAGATATTAGCAAATAATCCTTTAGAAGATTAATGCCGATGTAGCTCCATTTTCTCCCATCTTCTGCCTGGAGATCTCTCTCTCTCTCTTTTTTGATTGATTAATTTTTAGAGAGAGAGAAAGGGGAGAAAGAGAAACATTGATCTGTTGTTCCACTTATTGATGCACTCACTGGTTGATTCTTGTATGTGCCCTGACCGGGGGATGGAACCACAACCTTGGCAAATCTGGACGGTGCTCTAACCAATTGAGCTATCCAGCCAGGGCCTAGAAATTTATTCCAGAAACAAACGGACTTTTAATTGGGAGGTAAATATAAACTTTTAGACCTGAAAAGAAACTGTTTTGTGACAGCATTTTAGATACTGTATCCTTGAGTATTCTTCCAAAAGAAAGCACATTTCTGTTTTTCCCCTTTGCATTTTATCTTTAAATTTACATTATTTTTTATTGTATTTTTTCTCATTACCATATGCCTCCACCCCCACACCCTCTCCCTCTTGCATCTCCACCCACCCTCCAGGAGGCACTTTTGTTGGTCTCCCACTAGATTAGCACCTGTAGGAGGAGAATCTGTCAGACCTCTCCTCCCCCCAGGTCTCTTTGGTGGTTCTCTGTGGAAAGTCACAAATCCTCTGCAGATCTCCTCAGCCTGCTTGTTGAGCAACAGTGTGTCCCCCCAGGCTCCAGACACAACAAAAGACTAGCTGGTCCTTCAGAGCACCTCAATTTATTCCTCCATGCCCTTACACGTGTTCTCTCTTAAGCTCAGACTACCTTCTCTCCCTAGTAAACGTCAGCTCTCCCTTAAATACGCTCTCAAATGATCTCTCTTGGGAGACAGCCCTTTGTCCTAGCTGTCCCTGCTAGTAATGGCTTCAGCCTACTGTTTCTAGTGCTCTAGCTGGGGTCCACACCTCTGCTGAGGCCCTCAGTGTGGTATTTGGTATTGTGTGGTTTTTGTTTGATCTAGCCTTGTTTCTCCTGCCATCCTAAGAGTTCCTTGATGTCAGGGACTCTTATTTGTTACATACGTGTGCCTTGCCCAAAAGCAGGCATGGAGTAAATGCTTAATATGAGTTTGCTGAGTGAATGAATGAGGTGATTTGCTGAAGGTGAATACTTTTCAGAAGAGAGACTGCTCACAATTAGCACTGTAGGTAAGGATGTGGTTCCACATGGAGCCACAGGGGGGCCAATTGCCTTGCTTTGGGAGTGGTGCTCCTGGAGGTAGTTGGGCACTCCATACACAGCCTACTCCATCCATCCCAAGTAGCAGTCATAGGTGAGGGCAACCACACTGTTAACATGTGACTCAGGGTGAACTTCTTCCCTGCTCCCCCTTCTTAACCCACATTCCTTCACCTATGAAATGGGCTGATATCCTAGGTAGGAGAGCAACTAAGTAAAACTAAGACAACTGCTAAACTTTCATGTATACATCAAAACTCCCCAAAATCAAAAGTCAAAAAGGAACTTTGAGTCCTAGTGAGACACTGGATATCGAGCATGATGAAAGTTTAAGCCCCTAGAGGTATAGTGTGTTTTGTGGTCCCTCTTGTATTTTTTAAATTAAAAATAATATTAATTAAAAATAATATTATAAATAATTTGCCATGTCTGTGGGTCTCAGTAGAGCCCTGTGTTCCCCCCAAAAGGCTGTCTCAGCTCCATAGTGTCAGTTTCCATCTAGTGATAATGGTACAACCTCTCCTGGTACCAGCCTCACAGAATGACTGTGATTACAGCCACAGGGTCCACATGTGGTCTCCACTGGGCCTCAACCTTGGAATTTGGCTGAACTGCCTGCCCACTGCCCCTCACCTGGATTTCCAAACTGGGAAATGCACTCATGTCTTTCTGGAGGAGAGTTGATAAGCAAAGTTGATACAGCTGCAAACTTCCCGATATATATGACTATGAAAGGATGATTGTATGGAGACTCAAAGGACTTTTGGGACCAGAGAAACTGTTGTCATTGACTTGTAATGAGAGCTGTTATTTTGGAAACTTTGGAAGTATAGATGGGAGAAGGACTAGAGATTGAAGGTTTACTGTGATGTTGCCTTTTAAGAAAAATTGTTTGTTTCCCCTCCAGTAAGCCACGATCTCAGAGGAGAAAGAGGTTCATCTGATTCCTGGGGCTGTTGTCTTGTGGTGGTGGTGGTGGATGTGCAGGCACTTAGAGGGAGCAAGGATTTAAGCCGAGTGTGGGATCCTGCCGAGTGGATTGAGCTCAGCCCTCCCTGCTTCTCCTGCAGGTCTTTAAGATGCTGAGCAATAAGGAGTCTCTGGATCAGATCATTGTGGCCACCCCAGGCCTCAGCAGTGACCCCATTGCTCTCGGTAAGTACAGAGCTGAACTTGAGGAAGTAGCAGTTGTTGGAGGAGCAGAAACCAGAAGAGGGCAGTCACCCTAAAGAGACTCTGACCATCTTTTGAAGAATGACTGGTCTTGTGGGGGGTGGGGGGGGAGAACCAAGATGCATTCTGCATACCCAGCCCTCCAGAGCTGTCAGCCCCACAGCCTACCTAACATCATAAATGAAACTGGGAGGATGTCAGACGAGGGCAGCGGTTAGCCCAAACCACAGCTATCGGGGAAGACTCCGTGCACACCTTGATGGGTCAGGGAAGAGGCCAGAGATCAGGGGGAAAAGAGGAGGTCGGCGTGTTGGCACCCAGTACGTGACTTCACTGCAGGGGGAGGTGGTGAGCAGGGGACAAGATGGAGAGCACTCTGCTGTGCTGCTTGGTGCTCTGTATTTGCTGCTCCTTACATGGGTGCTCTGTGGTCCTGAGTCCCTGTTGAGCCTGTTGCTCTGAGGCCTAACACCTCTCCTCCCTCCCGGATCTGGCAGGGTTTCATTCTCTGAGGTGAGTCCCGTTCTCCTTAGGGGTTCTCCAGGACAAGGACCTTTTCTCTGTCTTTGCTGACCCCAACATGCTCGACACGTAAGTACACCCGTCTTCTTAAAGAGTACCCTGTCTCTCCTCATCCGGTCGAGCCAGAGCCTGATTGTTGCCCTGCATTCGGCTCTCAGAGCCCAGTCCCTGACCACCCCCACGTCCCCCTTCTAAGTCCATCAGGAGGCGAGAAAGAGCAGGGCGCTCTGAGGAAACGCCCAGCCCAAGGCAAGAACACATATTGCTGTGGAGGTGAAGCAGGGTCTGAGGGAGGCAGCCTCGTGGGCTGGGCTCAGTGTAGCTCTCATTCAATAGCTAGGAAGCATCCTTTGAAGGATGTGAAGCTGGGGAAGCAAGCGGGTGTGTAGATCCCTGTTGTTTTCGAGCTAGATGGGACAGAAGAGGTTCTGTCTCTTATGCTGCAAGTGCAGGAAAAAGCTCCCTCACCGCCCCCCAAGAGAAGAGAGGGGACCTGGGAAGCAGTGGTAGATCCCTGAGCCTCCCAGGCTGTCTTGTCCCGTTGTGCTGGGGGAGGTGAAGCACTTACGGTGGGTCCCAAGACTGAAGGCCTTGCCACTGTTGCTAGGGGCAGAACAGAGGAGGGCGAAGCCACTGGAAGGAGGTGCTGAAGACTGAGGAATTCAAGGCCAGGCACAGGGGGGCTTGATATTTCTGAGGGCCACCCAGACTTTTGTCATGGCAGGGGCGCTCTTTCTTTCTTATTCACCCTTGGCTTTCTTCCTGGCCCTGTTCCAGGTTGGTGCCCGCTCACCCGGCCCTAGTCAATGCCATTGTCCTGGTTTTGCACTCGGTGGCAGGCAGCACGCCGCTACCGGGGGCTGACTCCTCTTCCCGGAGCACGCCCTCCAGCTCGTACCGGGACATGCCAGGTGAGTCCCAGGAGAGTGTGGTGCGGGCCCCCTCAGGGGGCCGGCAGTGGCCCAGGAAAACGCTTTACTCAGCAGCTATGTATAGCGCTGGCAGAGGGTGTTCCTCGGGAACTCTCGGTTTGAGTCAGGGAGTGCATCTGTCCTGTAATTTTCCAAGAGGAGAGACGAAAGTATGAATTTGGAGAGTGTCTGAGCTGCGATTCTGGAGCTACGCCTGTGCCTTTCTGCTCTCCCTGAAATCTGTTCTGCCTCCTCCAGGTGGCTTCCTCTTTGAAGGGCTCTCTGATGACGAGGACGACTTTCACCCGGTAGGTGGCCTGGCTGCCTGCCCTCTGGGGAACGTGGTCCCAGGGAGGGCTGCATCCCTGCAACCTGGAGCCCAAGCTGCGAGGTGGTCATGGGCCCTTTGGTGGCCAAGTCTATGCCACACTGTTGCTTTGTGACCCTGGCAGCCTGGGGAGTCTCCCCAAGAACTGCACATGGAGCGGGGGTGGTGTTATCAGGACTGTCACAGGGCCACTTTCCTGATCCTGGGTGCCTCCCTTCTCCAGAGGGCCAGGTCCACGCCCTCCAGCAGCACCCCCAGCTCCCGCCCAGCCTCCCTGGGGTACAGTGGCGCTGCTGGACCCCGGCCCATCACCCAGAGTGAGCTGGCCACAGCCCTGGCTCTGGCCAGCACTCCAGAGAGCAGCTCGCACACACCGACTCCTGGCACCCAGGTATGGAGAGGGGAGGGGCAGGTGGAGGCTGGGCCCCCAGGGGAGAAGCTCCCCAGCGGTGGGATGGATTTGTCCTTGCTGACCCTGATATCTGGTTTGAGCTGAAGACTGCCCGAATCCTCACGGGTTTCTCGCTGTGAGACCTTCCCCTCCCTTGCCCTTAGGGCTCAAAAGTCCAAGGCGTAGCACAGTCCCAATTGATTCCTCCTCCTGAGTGGTTCAGGAGAAACCTTCCCTCACATTAAGTGCGCTTCCCCCATCCCTGGCAGGGCCCAGCCCTCAATGGCTTAAGTATTTCTGGTGACCGTCTGTCCAGCTTCCAGTGCTAGGATCCTAGGCTAGGTCAGGGGCTCGATTCCATTTCCCTGGAGCAGAAGAGAATGGAGCCTTTCCTGCCCGCCTGACAAGCCTTTAGGTGACCCCTGTGTGGTTGTCAGGTCGGGCAGGCCGCTGCTGGGAGGCAGTATTTGGGCACGCCAGGGGCACCATGGGGTGATGTGACAGCAGCGGGTATGTGCTGGGAGACTGAGACGGCCCTGAGGGTGGCCCTGACCTCTGGTTTGTCTCACTAGGGCCATTCCTCTGGGACCTCACCAATGTCCTCTGGTGTCCAGTCAGGGACGCCCATCACCAATGACCTCTTCAGCCAAGCCCTACAGCATGCCCTGCAGGCCTCTGGGCAGCCCAGCCTTCAGGTCAGTCTCCCCCCGCCTGGTGCCCGTGCGGCTTTCCCAGTCACTTTGGATACCGAGCTCCTGCTCTCCCGAGGGCCTTCCCACTTGGCGTGCTTCACTCCGGGAACAGCAGGGGCAAGGCCGTGGAACAGGAAGAAGCTGTCCACAAGGAAAGTTGTCCCTGGGACTTGCACTCCTGCACCCAGGGACCATGGCCTGACTCCACTGACCACCTGGCTTGGACACTCACGGCAGTTTTGGTCCCTTCATTCATTCCAAGGGCGCTGCCTGAGCACTGAGCATGTGAATCCTGAGGCGTGGACCTGGGTCCGGCTCCTGGGCTAGAGGTGAGCCGGCCCCATTCCTGCCAGAGGGGCGCCAGGCAGTTGGGTACTGAACTTGGGGAGCAACAGGGCTAGAAGCCCAGGCCAGGACTGGGGTGAGGGTCTAGGTGTGGCAGAACATCTACAGAAGGGATGTCTGAGCTGATCGTCAAAGAATTAGTTAGAGGTTAGCCAGGCAGGGAAGGGGTCGATTGGGTGGAGGGATGGTGTCCAGGCATGTGTGGAGGGACATGTGACATGCTGAGAACTACAAGGCTCCAGGCGGTGTCCTCATGGAGGACATCCTGAGATGTGGAGCCAGAGAGAAAGCAAGCAGGTGCCCGCCTGCATGTGAGGAGCAGAGGGCCTGGGCAGGGTGGGCACCAGGGAGCAGTGGAGGGTTACGCAGGAGTGACGCCAGCTGCTCTGCCTCGTGGCACGCGCACCTTAGCCGCCAAGCGGAAGGCCCACGGGGTCGGGTCTTACTGCCTGTCTCTGTGCACAGCCGTCGGCTTCCCCGTTTCCTTTGCTGCTCACAGTGAGCATGAGGCTGTGGGTCATTTCCGGAACTTGCCAGGGTCAGTGAGCCAGGAAGTAGTAGAGACCAGGTTTAAGCCCGTGGGGTTATGTGTACCTGACGTGGCCCAGGTGGACAGTGAGGGGTTGGGAGCGGTACCTGTGGAGGGACAGCTTGTCTTTTCCGTTTCTTCATCGCAGCTGGATGCCTGCCCACCTTGTTCTCCAGCTCAGGAGCTTCAGTGGTTCCACCAGGCCTGTAAAGGGAGTCAGAGTAGTTTCATGGTTTTCTCAAAAGCCCTCCTTCCCCTCCCGCCTGCACAAATTTACACTCCTCCCCCACTACCCTCTGCTTTGCACAGTGCGAGCACAGCATTTTCCCTAAGTTGTGCACTCACCTACTTCATGAGATAGACAGATTGATGAAGCCTTGAAAGTACTGAAAGAAAATATGGCTTAATTGCTTTAAACCCTTACAGTTGAGAAGGTTTTTCATACCTGAAAGTCAAAATCCAGGAGCCGTTGTATAAAGAGTAATATATTTTGAGCTTGTAAAAGTGAAGATTTATGCAGAGCGATCGAAAACAAAAAAAAAGAGAAAACACCAGGCAAAGTCTGAGCGCTAACAACAAAATTGATTTAGCGAAAAGGAGCGAGGCCGTGGACTGACTGCTCACGCGCAGACGGCCCGCACCAGGCGCTTCCTCACAGTCCCTGTCTCAGAGTCTGTGCAGGAGATTGAGCAGGTGGGGAGAGCGTCCCTGGTGCAGGGTCAGTCCCTGCAGTGCTGTTCCAATGGCGAAGGATTCTGGTACACTTCAGGACGTCCACGGTGTTCAAACGTGTTACGGTTATTAAAACGCTCGTTCAGTCCTGGCACAGAGAGATGTCCAGGGGACACTGAGAGCGTTAACAAAACAGAAGAGGGAAAAACAAACAAACAAACAAACAAACGGAAAGCAGAGGAGGGGTATACATATGGAAGAGGAATGTAACAAAAGTGTAGGTTTAGGAATATGTGTTTGTCCTCTGAGAACAGAATTGGTCATCCAGGATGGGGCTGAGAGTGGACAGAAGGAAGACTTTTCACTCTCTGACGTGCTAAGAAACAAAACGAAAAATTTTATCCTCCTCCCCCTTTTGCATGTGTGCACGTCTGCGCATGTGTATGTCTGCTTATAAGTATAGGAGGAGAAAGAAAGTAATCTTTTGAACTTTAGACATGGGGTAATTTGTGCTTTTTTCTTTGATCCTTATGTTAGAGGTCTTTTTTTAATTGGATAAACTCTAATTTGTTCTTTAAACCCTGAGTCTCTCTTGCATTCTTACTAGAAATCCTGTGTTGTGTGGAACTTCAGGTCAGAGTTTGCAGTATTAATCCACCCTTTCCCCGTCCCTCAAAGGATAGACCTGAGTGGGCCTCCGTGGGACCGCACCTAACAGCTTTTCCCTGGTCCTGTCTTTCTGCAGAACCAGTGGCAGCCTCAGCTGCAGCAGCTGCGCGACATGGGCATTCACGATGATGAGCTGAGCCTGCGGGCCCTTCAGGCCACTGGCAGGGACATCCAAGCAGCTCTGGAGCTCATCTTTGCCGGAGGAGCCCCATGAACTCCCTGCTCCTCCTGAGCCCCCAACAAACTGCCAAGGTGTCTGCCTGTGGGAGGCACTCCTGGAAGTGCCCCGTCTCTTTTTTCCCCAATACACGTGATGGTTGACCTTGTCTTTGTCCAGTGCTTGGCCTTTCTGGCTGATCTGCGCTGGTGGGGGCGGGGGTGGGGTGGGGCAGCAAGCATGGTGTGTGGGTCTGATATCAGGGAGCACGACTGGCCCCTGCTGCTGGGCTCTGGCTGGAGAGTTTAAGTCCTATGTTTTGGGATATAACATATATGGGTCTGTTTCTCTTCTCGGACCCTGAAATAAAAATCGACAATGAAGAAATTACTACCTTGTAATTTGTGGTTGAAGATTTGTTTCGCAAGTGTTTTAGGGCCTATTTTACACAGGGAGCCTATTTTCCAGGAGCTGTGGAAATTTTGAGAATGAATCATATATGAGAAGATTATCATTAGGAAGATAGAGGGTATGTCTATGCATGAATTTTTTCACAAATAATTTTAATACTTGATAAAATAGGAAATATAGCCTTTTTTGTGACCTCAGAGCACCCTGTAGTTCTCTTAGTTATTGTATGTGTTTCACTGTTTTGTCATTGGTTTCCTTTTTCTTCTTCCCACACTGTGGTAGATTGTGTTGATGGCCCAAGTCATCATCCTCCTTGTGTCCAGACCCTTCCCCATGTAACTGCAGTACCTGCCCACCACGAGTGGAGTAACCTGCCCACCCTTTCCTAGCTGCCACCATGTAACTTGCTTTGGCCAACAGAATGTTAGCATTCATGATGGAAACAGAGACTTGAAATGGACTTGAACATTGGCACACTCCTTTTGCACCTCTGCTGTCATAATGAGAGCCCAGCTGAGCTAGCTTTTAAAGAAAGACAGACACCTGTGGCAGAGCTGAGTCTCCTGAACCTCCCTAGCAGAAGCCAGCCTAGGTTAGCCATCTGCCGGACATGTTAGTGGCACAGCCATGAAAAAGTGTACAAATTATATTTGTACTACTTGATGAATTTTCACAACGGGAGCACATTTATATAATCACCACCCAGATAAAAAGCTAGAATTAATAACACTTCAGAAGTGCCTTGCATGCCCCTTCCCAGTCATTCATTACCCACTACCTCCTCCAGGGGGAACTGTTGTCTTGATATCTAACACCATAGTTCATTGTCTGCTCTTGTACTTCTAAATGGAATCATACCATACATAGTCTTTCGTGTCTGGTTTCTTTCATTAAAGACTATATTAATGAGAGTCTTTGAGGTTGTTGTGAATAGCAGTAGTTCCTTCATTTTTATTGCTTTATAGTATAGAATACAATGGATGTAACCCAATGTACTTATTAATTCTACGTTGGTGTATATTTGGGTTATTTCCCACTTAGAACTATTGGAAATAATGACACAATGAATATTCTTATATTTTGTGAGCAAATACACACACACACACACACACACACACACACACACACACACTCTTTCATTTGTATAGATTGTTAGGGGTTGAACTGCCAGGATATAGGATATGTTCAGCTTAATATATATTGCAAAAAGACTTCCCAAATAGCTGTACAAATATACACTCCCAGAAATGTGTAAGAGTCCTACACTCTCCATATCCTTGTCAACACTTGGTTTTGTCAGTGTTTTTAATTTATTCTGATAGGTGTGTAGTAGACTCTTATTTTTAATTTACATATTTTTATAACTAATAAGCATGAGTGTATTTTTTTTCATAATTGAGATTTTATTGATTGTTTTAGGATAAGTACACAGACATTTGAATTTGTACACAATTCTTAGTATACATACCAAAAACCTAAAAAGTCATGTAGTTGTGATTCTTTTTTTTTTTAAGATTTATTTTTTTTTAGAGAGAGGGGAAGGGAGGGAGAAACAGAGGGAGAGAAATAGCAATGTGTGGTTGCCTCTCTCAGGTGGTCCCCCATGGGGACCTGGCCTGCAACCCAGGCATGTGCCCTGGCTGGGAATCAAACCAGTGACCCTTTGGTTTGCAGCCTGCACTCAATCCACTGAGCTACACCAGCCAGGGCGTGATTCTTTTCTAAACAGTTATTCCAGTGACTTTCCAGCTTAAATGTGGGAGGCTAATTTTCCTTACTAGAGTATCAAATATCAGTATCTTCAAGTACTGAATCACTGTTACATCAAAATCCTACTAATTCACCATTTTTAAAACAAATTTTATTTAATTATTTTTTAGAGAGAGGAGAAGGGAAGGAAAACGAGAGGGAGAGAAACATTGATTGGTTGCCTCTAGAACGCCCCCAACTGGAGACCTGGCCCACAACCCAGGCATGTGCCCTGACAAGAGTGGAACCAGTGACTCTTTGGTTCACAGGCTGGTGCTCAGTTCACTGAACCATACCAGCCAGAGCTACATTTTTATATTTAATAGTGATGTGGGCATTTTGGGGGTCTGGGACCTAAGGGACCACTGTGGGCCCTTAATCTCAAGCAAGAAAGAATTAAAATTTGAGCCACCATAGACTTTAAAGTGAAAGTGAGTGTCTTAGTGAGACAGAAAGTGGACTCCTTCACAGGTGGAGGAGCCCTCTTTAGCACATTTTGGTTCCTTTACTGATGTTCATTTAATCTGGCGATGGTGTACTCAATAATGGAGAAAAATATTCAGGATCCTTTTTGGAAAATGGTGGAGATTTCTCAGACAAGTTCTGTAAGCCATTTTGTGGGCTTATGTGGGCTTGCCCTGTCCATTTAGCATGCTAAGATATTACAGTGAGGGTATAGTAAAGCTAGGGGTTACTGTTAGGTAAAACTAGTCACCATGCTGGAGTGAGCTGGTCGCTGCTGGTTTTAAGCCATAAATCCACCGGGGGGTGGTCTGATTTCCTTATTGATGGTTCCTGTAGCTTTCTTCCACTGCAGCTTTTTTTACCACATACCCTATCTCCCAAGGATCAAATTTGGGAAATAACATTTTCCTAGGAAAATATCTATTTAATTTAGCTTTTCAAATATGTTTGTCTAGATTTTCAAAAAGTAGTATTCTTATAAAAAATTTTCTTCTATTTAAGTGACTATTTCCTCCTAATCATTTATCTTACATATTTATTCACTTACATTTTTGTTCTTCATTAGATTAGCTATGGTTTTTAATTGATTTATATCTTTTTAAGTATATTTTATTGATTATGCTATTACAGTTGTCACACTCTTTTCTCCCTTTTAACCCCTCTACCCTGCATGACAGTCCCTACAGCATTCACCTCTCTTAGTTCATGTCCATGGGTTGTACATATAATTTCTTTGGCTTCTCCATTTCCTATACTATTCTTACCCTCCCCCTGTCTATTTTGTACCTACCATTTATGCTACTTATTCCCTGTACCTATTCCCCCATTCTTCCCACTCCTCCTTCCCGCTGATAACCCTCCATGTGATCTCCATCTCTGTGATTCTGTGCCTGTACTAGCTGTTTGCTTAGTTTTTTTGTTTTGGGGGGGTTTCAGTTTTTGTTTTTTTGCTTTTTGTGTTTTGTTTTGTTTTTTGTATTTTAGGGTCAGTTGTTGATAGTTGTAAGTTTGTTGTCATTTTACTGTTCTTTTTCTTAGATAAGTCCCTTTCACCTTTCATATAATAAGGGCTTGGTGATGATGAACTCCTTCAACTTGACCTTATCTGGGAAACATTTTATCTGCCCTTCCATTCCAAATGATAGCTTTGCTGGATAGAGTAGTCCTGGATGGAGGTCCTTGCTTTTCATGACTTGGAATACTTCTTTCCAGCCCCTTCTTGCCTGGAAGGTTTCTTTTGAGAAATCAGCTGGTAGACTCATGGGAACTCCTTTGTAGGTAACTCTCCTTCTCTCTTGCTGCTTTTAAGATTCTCTCCTTATCTTTAATCTTAGGTAATGTAATTATGACGTGCCTCGGTGTATGCTTCCTTGGGTCCAACTTCTTTAGGACTGTCTGAGCTTCCTGGACTTCCTGGAAGTCTATTTCCTTCACCAGATTGGGGAAGTTTTCCTTCATTTTTTTTTCCAAATAAGTTTTCAATTTCTTGCTCTTGTTCTTCTCCCTTTGGCACCCCTATGATTCAGATGTTGGAACATTTAAAGTTGTCCCTGAGGTTCCTAAGCCTCCCCTCATTTTTTTTTTTTTTTGAATTTTTGTTTCTTCATTCTGTTCTGGTTGAATGTTTATTTCTTCCTTCTGCTCCAAATCATTAATTTGAGTCCCGGTTTCCTTCCCTTCACTATTGGTTCCATGTATATTTTTCTTTATTTCACTTTGCCTAGTCTTCACTTCTGCCTGTATTTTGTGACCATACTCAATCATTTCTGTGAACACCCTGATTATCACTGTTTTGAACTCTCCATCTGATAGGTTGGCTATCTCTTCATCGCTTCGTTCTATTTTTGGAGCTTTGATCTGTTCTTTCATTTGGGCCATATTTCTTTGTCTTGGTGCACCTGTTACATTTTAAGGAGTGGAGCCTTAGGTATTGGCCAGGGTGGGGCAACCCACTTTGCAACTCTGTGGCACAGTATGTGGGGGAGGGGTCAGAGAGGGAACAATGCTGCTTGCTTAGCTCTCCCACTTTCTTGAATTTGGCCCTTCCGGTGCTGATTCCCAGATGCATGGATTTGGGTAGTTCTAGGACCCAGTGGGTCCCTCCAACGGACCCTCCTGTGAGACTGGCAGTTTCTCCCGCTGCCACAACTCCCACAGATTTTTACAGCCAGAGGTTTTGAGTCTTTATTTCCTCACACTGGAGCCCTGAGTTGCACAGTCTGTCTCATTCTCCAGTTGTTATTCCTGGTTTATCTGCACCTGAATGTGGGATCACCCAGTCCACCAGCTGCTGCCTTCCTATGTCCACCCTTTGTACCCATCTGGATGAATATTCCTTCTTTAACTCCTTGGTTGACAGACTTCCATATAGTTTGACCTGGCAGTTCTGGTTGTTGTTTGTTTTTAAATGGGTTGCTGTCCTTCTTTTGGTTGTCTGAGGAAGCAAAGCATATCTACCTATGCCTCCATCTTGGCCAGAAATCTGATTGATAATCTTTTCTAAGAACCAGCCCTTAGATCTATATATAGTTTAGATATTTTTCTGTTTTCTCACTTATTAATTTCTTCTTATATCTTTATTAGTTCTTTTATTCTGCTTTCTTTTAATTTACTTTGCTTGTTTTGCTTTTCAATTGATGTTTAATTTTATTGATACAAGTATTTAATGTAATACATGTTCTTCTAACTGCTTTTGCAGTATCATAGATTTGGATAAGCTGTGTTTCCACTATTGTTTTTTGATGAAAATCTGCAATGTTGGTTTGTATTACCTTATTGAGCATGAGTTGTTTAACAGAGAGTTTAAAAATTTCTAAGTGGAAGGATCTTTTTGCTTTTAATTTTGTTAGTAAGCACAATTTTATTACATTGTAATCAGAGAGTGTTGCTTGTACTATGGCTATTTTTTTTAACTATTGAAATTTTCTTGAAACAAGCAAAAAATAACCAAAGACACTGAAATAGAGGACAGGCTGACAGTGATCAGAGGGGAGAGAAGAGGGAATTTAAGGGGACAGTGGGAAGGGTTCACGGGAACAAACTTAGACGCATGGTCATAAACTAAGAGGAGGGTGGTAATGGGAGGGAAGTGGGGAGGGTGGGAGGGGGGACTGGATTGGGAGTAAAAAGGAGAAAACTGTATTTGAACAATGATTAAAATTTTTAAAAAAGATTAAAAAAAAGAAATTTTCTTCATGATCTAACATATTATCAGTTTTCAGGAATGGAGCCCATGCTCAGATCCACCAGTATTGCCTGTCTTCAGGGTTTCTCCTCTCGGGATAGGACCCTCACCTCCTAGGGGTAGCTCTAGCAGATGTTGGTATTCGATCCCCTTTAGGACCAGGCTGGACTCCTCCCTTCCACAAAACATCCCCATCCCCAACCCCTCAGTTTGGATGTTAGCTCTGTAGCTGGCTCTGCAGCTGTCAGTTGTCAGATATGTATCTCTCCATTTACCTATAAATTGAAGTTTGAGGTATTCTCTATCTCTCAGGATGCTATAGGTGAGGGCTGGGTGATTTAATCCACTTTCATTGTTGATCTGTGTGGCAAGGAAGATTATGCAGAGAGTTAGGCATCTGCCTTTATTCTACAAAAATCATGAAGTTTTGTGCTTTATTTTTTTAATCATATCTACTTTTCCTTGCTGCTTTTTCTTCATTCCTGCCTTCCATTGGCTTAATCAAATTTCTCCTTTGCCCTTCCCTAAAGATGGGCATCAAAGTCTCGGTTCTATTTCTGTTCTTTTACTTAGAAACCAGAAAAGTGTAGCATGCACATTTAGCTTAGCAAAGGTCTAAAGTTACTCAGTATTGCCCTGGCTGGTGTGGCTCAGTGGATTAAGTGCTGGCCTGTGAACTGAAACGTTGCTGGTTTGATTCCCGGTCAGGGCACATGCCTGGGTTGTATGTTCAGTCCCTGGTTGGGGCGAATTTGAGAAGGCAACTGATCAATGTTTCTCTTTCACATCAAAGTTTCTCTCTCTTTCTCTTTCTTCCCTCTCTCTATAAAAAGCAATGAAAAGGGAAACCCAAGATGACAGAGGAGTAAATGGAAGCTACATTTCTTCCTCCTACAAACAAATTACTATTAAATTAAAGGAAAATCATCCTGAATAACCAACTGAACACTAGCTGCAGAAAAGCCTTATAACCAAGGACACATGGAAGAAGCCATTTGGTAGGAAGTGTGGAGGAGATGAAAGAAGGCTGGCTGGGCTCACATGGCTGGCAGCTCAAGTTCCAGAGGGATATTTCAGTGGCCAGGGCCTTTCCCCTGAGTAGTGTGGAGTCTAAATCCCAATCTGGGCTCCCCAGACAAGAGCACCAGAACCAGGAAAGGAACCCAAATAACATCAGGCTATGAAAAGCAACAGGGTTTCTGTCTGTCAGGGAGATATGGATAGAAATGCAGAGAGCCTCTTAAAGGGCCAACAAACAAAAACTCATTTGCAGCCACTTATATCCTGGTCTCTGGTAGAGGGAGAGCAGAGTGGACTAAAGATGTGTGAAGGGAGTGTGGGACTGGTGGCTCTGGGGTGAGAACTAAGGAACAGCTGCCAGGATCCCTGTGCTGAGTTAGTCCCCATGCAGCAGAAGCTATCTTTCTGAGACAGAGCACTCCCCTCCAAAGGGCATCAACCTGAGGGGAAGCAATAGCCCCACCCATAGGATTTACCCTGCCCCATCCTGTGGAACTTAAGACAGGCTGCTGAGTACAACTTGAGGCGATATCATTGATTTAAGTTTCACAACTAAGGGAGATCTCTGAGAGCTCTGACACTTTAGTTGACCCTCCCTGGGGCACACTGCTGTTAAAAGTCAACGTTGGTGCACAGCACAGTTCTCTCTGCATACACTCAGGCCCAGCAGAGGAAGCCACAAGCTGTGGATCAAATGATAGCTCCAAATAGGTTGCCGAGGGCCAATCATAAGCAGCACTTGACCAAGTAGAGTCTTCGCAGCTAAAACATAGAAACAAATACAAAGAAGCAGGCAAAATGAGAAGACAAAGAAACACTCCAAATGAAAGAATGAGAGAATTCTCCAGAAGAAGAACTACATGCAATGGAGGCAAGCAATTTATTAGAGACTTTAGAGTAATGAATATAAAGATACTCAACAGTGAAAAAAGACACAGAAACCATAAAAAAGGACCAGTCAGAAACAAAGATGCAATATCTGAAGTACATAATACACTGGAAGGGAAAAAAACAGTAGGTTAGATGAAGCAGAGAAGCTAATCAGGGATTTGGAAGATACTGTAGATAAAAACACCCAGGCAGAGCCCTGGCTGGTGTGGCTCAGTGGATTGAGCGCTGGTCTGTGAACCAAATGGCTGCCACTTTGATTCCCAGTCAGGGCACATGCCTGGGTCGTGGGCCAGGTCCCTGATGTAGTGGGAGGCACATGAGAGGCAACTACACATTGATGTTTCCCTCTCTCTTTCTCCTTCCCTTCCCCTCTCTCTAAAGATAAATAAATAAATTTTTTAAAAGAAAAAACAAGCAGAGTAGCAAAAAGAAAAAAGTTAAAACTGAAGAGAGCCTAAGAAACATTTTGAACAACATGAAGCATAACAACAACCACATCATGGGAACACCAGAATGAACACCTATTTCAAGAAATAATAACCAAAATCTGTGAAGAAAAAAGACACAAGTCCACCTCTGGTCAAGATGGCAAAACAGGTAAACACAGCTCATCTGCTTGCACAACCACATCAAAATTACAACTATAATATAGAACAATTATCACTCAGAACCGTCAGAAACTGAGTTGAATGGAAGTCTGACAAGTATGGAATTAAAGAACCACATCCATCCGGACTGGCAGGAGGGGCGCAGATGTGGAAGAGGCTGGTCCCTGACCCATGTGAGGTGGATAAAAATTCAGGAGGGAGCCCTGGCTGGTGTAGCTCAGTGGATTGAGCACGGGCTGTGAACCAAAGGGTCACAGGTTCAATTCCTAGTCAGGGCACATGCCTGGGTTTCAGGCCAGGTCCTCAGTGGGGGCCACGTGAGAGGCAACCACACATTGATGTTTCTCTCTCTCTCTCCTTCTCCCTCCCTTCACCTCTCTAAAGATAAATAAATAAAATCTTAAAAAAAATTTCAGGAGGGATATCTCAAGAGTGAGGAGTCCCAGACCCACACCATGTCTTCAAGTCCAGGGTTCCAGTGCCAGGAAGATGAGTTCCCAAAACTTCTGGCTGCAAAAACCAGTAGGGATTGAGTTGGTGGAAGAAACTTCTGGAGCACCAAGCGGTTCCTCTTAAAGAACTCACACATGGACTCACTTATTGAGACTCACTCCCTCTAAGCTCCAGCACCAGTAGCATAGAGGGAGAAACTGAAGTGTCTGGCATCAAGGCAAGCAGAGGCCATTGTCCCTTTTATAAACCTTCCCTCATACAGTGGGCAAGCTGGTGCCATATCTGAGACTCCATCAATCTGGCTAACACTATTTGACCACTCATGCTTCACAACTTCCTAATTCCTATGAAACAAGCAACAGCTGGCCTCAGTGAGCCCCAGGCCCAGCACTAGCAGCAGGCAGCCTAGATTCACAGATTGGCTCTGCCTGGGAATCTCCAAGCCCAGCACAAGTAGTAGCCATTTCAGACTGCATTATGGCTCAGACAAGGTGGCCCAGGCAAAACAAAAGTGGGAACTGACCTTGCCTTGCACCACCCTGGACCCCAGAGCCTGTGCACCCAGTGGACAGCTACTGACCACATTGGAGCGCCTCCACCCTGCCTTCACACAGCTGATCCTCCATGGAGGGCAGAGGTTGGTGGTAAGTGGTCACAGTCAATCCTTACAGCTGACTGGCCTGGGTAAATCCCTCCCATTGACGTGGCAACAGCAACCAAGGCTAACAACAAGAAGAGGTTGTACTCAGCCCACACAAAGTATGCACCTTCACTACCCAGCTTGTGTGATAGGGGGAGACTGTGCCACTGGACCCTACAGGACACCTACTACATAAGGCCATGTTATCAAGACAGGGAGTCACAGCAGCTCTGCCTAATACATAGTAACAAACACAAGGAGGCAGCCAAAATGAGGAGACAAAGATACATGGCCCTAATGAAAGAACAGATAAAAACTAAAAAGGGAGATAAGCAATCTCTCAAATGCAAAGTTCAAAATATTGGTTATGAGGATGCTCAAGGAACTTAGTGAAGAAGACCTCAACAGCATAAAAAAGGTCCAGTCAGAATAAAAGTATTCACTAATTGAAATAAAAAACAATTTACAGGGAAACAACAGTACAGTGAATGAAGTCAAGAATCACATGAATGATCTGCAATATAAGGAAGCAAAAAAACAAATCAGAACAAGAAGAAAAAATAATCCCCCAAAAATGAAGATAATGTAAGCAGCCTCTGGGACAACTTCAAGTATTCCAACATTCACATCATAGGGGTACCAGAAGGAGAATAGAAAGAGCAAGAAATTGTAAATCTATTTGAAAAAAGAAATGAAAGAAAACTTCTCTAATTTGGTGAAGGAAGTAGATATGTAAGTCCAGGAAGCACAGAGAGTCCCAAACAAGATGGATACAAAGAGGCCCACTCCAAGAATCATCATAATTAAAATGCCAAAAGTTAAAAATAAAGACAGAATCTTTCAAGAAGCAAGAGAAGAGCATTTAGTTACCTTCAGGGGAGTTCCCATAAGACTATCAGCTGATTCCTCAAGAGAAACTTTAACGGCTGGAAGCTATTGGCAAGAAATATTCAAAGTCAAGTAAAGCAGGAACATACAGCCAAAATTGCTTTACCCAGCAAAACTATCATTTAGAATTGAAGGGCAGATAAAGAGCTTCCCAGACAAGAGAAAACGAAAGGATTATTATATGAAAACTAAACCATTATTATATGAAATGTTAAAGGGATTCATTTAAGAAAAAAGTAGATCTAAACTATGAACAATAAAATGGCACAAAATACATATCTTTCAACAATCAAATCTAAAAACAAAGCAAACAAGAAGAATGGAGACAAAATCATAGATACGAAGAGCGTTTTAGTGTTTGCCAGATGGGAGGGAGGTGTGAGGGGATTAAGAAGTACAAACAGGTAGTTACAGAATAACCATGGGCATGTAAAGTACAGTATAGGAAATGGAGTAGCCAAAGAACTTACATGCATGGCCCATGGGCATGAACCATGGTGTAAGGATTGCCTGAGGTAGTGGGGGGTTCCAGGTGGAAGGGGCAAAGGGGAAGAATTGGGATAACTGAATAGCTTAATCAGTAAAATATAATTTGAAAAAAGAAACAGATTGGAAGGGATGGAGAGAAGGGCACTTATCTGAATATACCTTTTTGTACAGTTCAGACTTTTAGAACCATGTTAGTCTCTCAAATACTCAAAAAAAAAAAAAAAAAAAGGAAATCAGTAAGACTGGAGGGTGGGTAGGACCCACAAATGAAATACGTGACCCACCTGCATTTTCAAGTGAATTAACTTGACTATACTGAAGGAAAGAGAACTAACTTTTGAACACAGTATGTTGACTATATACTGTGAGGCTGAAGACCAAAAAATCCACAAAAAACTAGAAACCAGTACTGAACTCTAGTTAGTGTGTTGTTTTTCACAGTGGTATGGGTTATAATTCTGCAGCTATTTTATGTATATTCTAGATCTGAGCAAATAAATGTATCATGGAAATGAGAGATGGGTTTCTTACTGTTCAAGAGAGTTGCAAACATAGAAAAATGAAAGACCCTGGCTGGCGTAGCTCAGTGGACTGAGCGCGGGCTGGGAATCAAAGTGTCCCAGGTTCGATTCCCAGCCAGGGTACATTCCTGGGTTGCAGGCCATAACCCCCAGCAACTGCACATTGATGTTTCTCTCTCTCTCTCCTTCTCCCTCCCTTCACCTCTCTAAAGATAAATAAATAAAATCTTAAAAAAAATTTCAGGAGGGATATCTCAAGAGTGAGGAGTCCCAGACCCACACCATGTCTTCAAGTCCAGGGTTCCAGTGCCAGGAAGATGAGTTCCCAAAACTTCTGGCTGCAAAAACCAGTAGGGATTGAGTTGGTGGAAGAAACTTCTGGAGCACCAAGCGGTTCCTCTTAAAGAACTCACACATGGACTCACTTATTGAGACTCACTCCCTCTAAGCTCCAGCACCAGTAGCATAGAGGGAGAAACTGAAGTGTCTGGCATCAAGGCAAGCAGAGGCCATTGTCCCTTTTATAAACCTTCCCTCATACAGTGGGCAAGCTGGTGCCATATCTGAGACTCCATCAATCTGGCTAACACTATTTGACCACTCATGCTTCACAACTTCCTAATTCCTATGAAACAAGCAACAGCTGGCCTCAGTGAGCCCCAGGCCCAGCACTAGCAGCAGGCAGCCTAGATTCACAGATTGGCTCTGCCTGGGAATCTCCAAGCCCAGCACAAGTAGTAGCCATTTCAGACTGCATTATGGCTCAGACAAGGTGGCCCAGGCAAAACAAAAGTGGGAACTGACCTTGCCTTGCACCACCCTGGACCCCAGAGCCTGTGCACCCAGTGGACAGCTACTGACCACATTGGAGCGCCTCCACCCTGCCTTCACACAGCTGATCCTCCATGGAGGGCAGAGGTTGGTGGTAAGTGGTCACAGTCAATCCTTACAGCTGACTGGCCTGGGTAAATCCCTCCCATTGACGTGGCAACAGCAACCAAGGCTAACAACAAGAAGAGGTTGTACTCAGCCCACACAAAGTATGCACCTTCACTACCCAGCTTGTGTGATAGGGGAGACTGTGCCACTGGACCCTACAGGACACCTACTACATAAGGCCATGTTATCAAGACAGGGAGTCACAGCAGCTCTGCCTAATACATAGTAACAAACACAAGGAGGCAGCCAAAATGAGGAGACAAAGATACATGGCCCTAATGAAAGAACAGATAAAAACTAAAAAGGGAGATAAGCAATCTCTCAAATGCAAAGTTCAAAATATTGGTTATGAGGATGCTCAAGGAACTTAGTGAAGAAGACCTCAACAGCATAAAAAAGGTCCAGTCAGAATAAAAGTATTCACTAATTGAAATAAAAAACAATTTACAGGGAAACAACAGTACAGTGAATGAAGTCAAGAATCACATGAATGATCTGCAATATAAGGAAGCAAAAAAACAAATCAGAACAAGAAGAAAAAAATAATCCCCCCAAAAATGAAGATAATGTAAGCAGCCTCTGGGACAACTTCAAGTATTCCAACATTCACATCATAGGGGTACCAGAAGGAGAATAGAAAGAGCAAGAAATTGTAAATCTATTTGAAAAAAAGAAATGAAAGAAAACTTCTCTAATTTGGTGAAGGAAGTAGATATGTAAGTCCAGGAAGCACAGAGAGTCCCAAACAAGATGGATACAAAGAGGCCCACTCCAAGAATCATCATAATTAAAATGCCAAAAGTTAAAAAATAAAGACAGAATCTTTCAAGAAGCAAGAGAAGAGCATTTAGTTACCTTCAGGGGAGTTCCCATAAGACTATCAGCTGATTCCTCAAGAGAAACTTTAACGGCTGGAAGCTATTGGCAAGAAATATTCAAAGTCAAGTAAAGCAGGAACATACAGCCAAAATTGCTTTACCCAGCAAAACTATCATTTAGAATTGAAGGGCAGATAAAGAGCTTCCCAGACAAGAGAAAACGAAAGGATTATTATATGAAAACTAAACCATTATTATATGAAATGTTAAAGGGATTCATTTAAGAAAAAGTAGATCTAAACTATGAACAATAAAATGGCACAAAATACATATCTTTCAACAATCAAATCTAAAAACAAAGCAAACAAGAAGAATGGAGACAAAATCATAGATACGAAGAGCGTTTTAGTGTTTGCCAGATGGGAGGGAGGTGTGAGGGGATTAAGAAGTACAAACAGGTAGTTACAGAATAACCATGGGCATGTAAAGTACAGTATAGGAAATGGAGTAGCCAAAGAACTTACATGCATGGCCCATGGGCATGAACCATGGTGTAAGGATTGCCTGAGGTAGTGGGGGGGGTTCCAGGTGGAAGGGGCAAAGGGGAAGAATTGGGATAACTGAATAGCTTAATCAGTAAAATATAATTTGAAAAAAAGAAACAGATTGGAAGGGATGGAGAGAAGGGCACTTATCTGAATATACCTTTTTGTACAGTTCAGACTTTTAGAACCATGTTAGTCTCTCAAATACTCAAAAGGAAATCAGTAAGACTGGAGGGTGGGTAGGACCCACAAATGAAATACGTGACCCACCTGCATTTTCAAGTGAATTAACTTGACTATACTGAAGGAAAGAGAACTAACTTTTGAACACAGTATGTTGACTATATACTGTGAGGCTGAAGACCAAAAAATCCACAAAAAACTAGAAACCAGTACTGAACTCTAGTTAGTGTGTTGTTTTTCACAGTGGTATGGGTTATAATTCTGCAGCTATTTTATGTATATTCTAGATCTGAGCAAATAAATGTATCATGGAAATGAGAGATGGGTTTCTTACTGTTCAAGAGAGTTGCAAACATAGAAAAATGAAAGACCCTGGCTGGCGTAGCTCAGTGGACTGAGCGCGGGCTGGGAATCAAAGTGTCCCAGGTTCGATTCCCAGCCAGGGTACATTCCTGGGTTGCAGGCCATAACCCCCAGCAACTGCACATTGATGTTTCTCTCTCTCTCTCTATCTCCCTCCCTTCCCTCTCTAAAAATAAATAAATAAAATATTTAAAAAAAAAAACAAAAATGAAAGACAAGAATAAACCCTGTGATGTTGAACTGAAAATTAGAGATGTAGTCTACTGCCATACCACCCTGAATGTTTTTGATCTCATCTGAAAATTAAAGATGTAAATATTTACTCATGTTTTAAATAGGTAAGGGGAGATACATATACATGCATGTATATGGTGGGGCACGAAAAGTTTTACAGTTGTTCATAGATCTACTTTTGCCAAACCCTGTATACCTATTATATATAAATTTAATGTTAATTAAATGTATAATTATATTAATTATACTACATATATAATTTCCTGGCTCTATCTGTTGAGATGGCCTAAAAGCGACAACACAATAACAGCACACTAATAATCCAGGTCTCATTCTCTTAAATGCCATTCTCCACTGAAAGGAACCAGGGTTCTTTGTAGAAATGGCTGAGCCCAGGGAAAGTAAAAGGTGTTCTCTCAAAAAGTGCTCAAAGAATGGTGGAGTTATGACAGAATAACATAGGAGATAACTTGCAAAGGCTCCCAGTAACCAAATCTGGACCATTTTGAAAATTAAAGTAATTATAATAACAGAATAAAATAAGAATCCCTAAGTTCATATTTATACAAATAAATAAATGACTAAAAATACATGGTGGGGAGGACTCTTCCTTACAGAATTCCAACGAATAAATGTAGAGAGAATTATGGAAGTGAATTAGAAAAATCACCATTTGGCAAACAGTGTAGTAATAATTGTTTCAGGCAAGAGGCATGAATGGATGCTAATACTAGTTGATAAGAGTCAATGAGAAACAAAAATATTTTGTATAGACTCTCAGTGCCTCTCCATGTAAATTACTTATAAATTATAAAGGGAAAAAGAGTAACTTGACAATGGAGAAAACATAGACACCACTTTAACTGTAACGAGAGAGTGACATCATATGCCTCCTGATATGACACATCAAGAAAAAAAAAACAACAGCACGTTAATACTCCTGCCAGAAATACATATGCTCAATTTAATCAGCAAACTCAAACCAAAGGATGTTGTATGAAATGACAGTCCTGTACTCTTCAAAAATGTCCAAGTTATAAAAGGCAAGACTGTAGATTACTGACTTAAAGAAAAATAAACAGACTTGACCATTTTACATGCCATATGTGATCTGAACTGGAAAAAATTCCTTATTTTATTTTGATATAAAATATATTTTGAGGACATTTGGGGGGGAAAAGAATATGATTTGTAAATTAGATAATAGTATTGTATCAATGTTAATGTCCAGATTTTGATAATTATACTATCATTATGTAAGAGAATGTACTTGTATTTATAAGATACACACTATGCCCTGGCTGGTGGCTCAGTGTATTGATCACCAGCCAATGAACCAAAGGGTTTCTGGTTCTATTCCCAGTCAGGGCACATGCCTGGGTAGCAGGCCAGGTCCCTGGTAAGGGCACCCAGATGCAACCACACATTGATATTTCTCTCCCACTCCTTCTCCCTCCCTTCCACTCTCTCTAAAAATAAATAAATAAAACATTTTTAAAAATGAAATACACACTAAAATATTTTGGCATGATGGGACATTGTGTCTGCAAATTACTCTCAAATGGTTACTTGAGAGAATAAATATAATATGGATACAGAGAGATAAAGAATGTTAGAGCAAATGTGGTAAAATGGTAACATTTGTGTAGTCTGGAAGATGGCATATGAATTCTTTGTACTAATTTTGCAACTTTTCCATAAGTCTGAAGTTATTACAAAATAACTTCATGTAAACCTAAACACATGGAGTGGAAAATTGTGGCCAGCAGGATAAAGAACAAAGAACAAATGCATGAAAAGAGTCAGTGGCTCTTGGGTAGAGGCTTTTTCTACTTCATACTGTCATCAGCTTGTGCAGAGGTTCTTATGTTTGGTAGCAACTTCTAAGGATCACTGCTTTGGGGCAACTCTCTAGTAACCTAGGTTTAAAATTTCCAGTAAGGACAATTGTCTCATTTCTATTGTCACTTTAGCTGAGTAGTGTGAATCTATAGATTGGTCCTTTGGAGTCTGACTGCTATAATTAGGTCTTTTTTTTTCTCTTTCTTTTTAATAAGGTCTAAGTTTCTCTGATATTGCCTAAATACACAATCATCTGATCTAGGGTAATTTAGAAGCCAGTTAAGTAGTTGGCAAGGAAAATCAGCCTGTGCCAGTTAGTGATAAGACTGAGTTAACCCTTTACATCATTTAGTCAACTCTGCCTATAAGAGGTTAGAATCAAGTATAGGTGGAGAGAATCCTAGTCTTTGCGGGCCTGCCTGCCAGTGATCAACTCATAAGGAGACAACCTATGAGTTCCTGAATGGGAAGAACACAAAGTTTTAAGAGCCAAGGATAATACTTAAGGCCACAGAGCTCAAGTGTGTCTGATGATTTAGCTTATTTAAGTTTTAATGCAGTGACCCCTCACCTATCTCGGGAGTTATGTTCCAGAGACCTCCGCGATAGGTGAAAATCCGCAAAGTAGCGGCATTATATTTATTTTATTATTTATATATATTTTAAGACTTTATAAACCCTTCCCACACTCCTATAAACCCTTCCCACTCTCTTATTAGCCTTTCCCACACTCTTATAAGCACTTCATATGTTCTTAAACACTTTCTACACTCTTAAACCTACATAATTTTGACAACATATAAAATTCTATACGGGTACTCACCAGTGAAGTATACAGTCGTCCCTCCTTATATCAAAGTTCATTTATTGTGGCTTCACTGTGAAGCTGCAGTAAGTGAGCAGAGATATAGTGAGGGACGACTTTATTTCTTTCATTCTCTCCACTTTTCTAGGTGATTGAGAGGGTTAAGGACAGCAAGACTTCTACATGGGAGGCAATACTTTACCTAGCTCAAGAATAATTACCTTAGCTGTGCCTGGTGTGGCTCAGTGGATTGAGTGCTGGCCTGTGAACCAAAGGGTCACTGGTTCAATTCCCAGTCAGGGCACAAACCTGGGTTGAGGGCCATGTCCCCAATAGGGGGCCCTTGAGGGACAACCACACACTGATGTTTCTCTCACTCTCTTTCTCCTTCCCTTCCCCTCTACCTAAAATAAATATATTTAAAAACCGATTTATTTAGGTATCTATTTATTGGGGGGGGGGGGAGAAAGAGACATCAATTTGTTGTTCCAGTTATTTATGCATTCATTTGTTGATTCTTGTACATACCCTGACCAGGGATCAAATCCATTAAAGTGAGAGGCAATCAATAGATGTTTCTCTCCCTTTCTCCCTCCCTTCCTCTCTCTCTAAAAATAAGTAAATAAAATCTTTAAATCCTACCATTGACATCTTCCCATGTTGATAGAAATGTATTGACTTCATTCTCTTGTAATGAATATAACCATTTTTCTTTGGGTAGCTGTTCATTTTTAGTAAGAAGAGAGCCCTACAATTTTGTGACTAATTCATTTTAATTTTGTACCAAACTATTAAATTAGAGTTAGGTTGTACTGGGTCAGAGCTGATCCTATATTGTAGATACAGGAAATTCAGTAACTGCACATGCCATAATCAGTGTTAAAGCAAACAACACAGAGGCTTCATGGACTTTAGGTAGAGTGAGAGAGTTGTAGAAAACATATACAAATATAAATGCCATTCTCCTAGCCCTTGAATTCCAGTAGCAAAACTGGAGGGCTGAACTGTCCATATTAGGAAATAAGTGATTGCTTGACGACCAGAATAAGCTCAGCATTTTGCCCTTTTCTTGGGGTGGCGGTGGTGGCGGGGGTGAGCATGAGAGGGATAGGGGGAAGAAGCATGGAATGGAATTGGTCAGGAGGAGATTATTAGATCAGTTAGCTTTTTAAAAAAAGATTTTATGCATTTATTTTTAGAGAAAGGGGAATGGAGGGGGAAAGATAGGGAGAGAAACATCAATGTGTGTTTGTGTGTCCAGCACCCCCGACTGAGGGCCTAGCTCACAACCCAGGCATGTGCCCTGATTGGGAATCAAACTGGCAACGGATTGGTTCACAAGCCGGCACTCAATCCAATGAGCCACAACAGCCAAGGCTAGATCACTTAGTTTTATAACCACTCTATTCTCTTCCAACATAGTCTCAGGGTAGTTACAAGCACTCTAAAACCAAATGTTCACTTTAATTGGAGAGACTGAAAATACCCAGCTATGTTTTTAATAATGAAGTTCCTGAATCAGATTTCCAAATGAGGTTATGTATTAATCCCTAAAATTACAGCAGGGTTAAGAACATGTGGTAAGCTTTGGCTGGTATGGCTCAGTTGGTTGGAGAGTTGCCCCATAAACCAAAATGCTGTGGGTTCAATTCCCAATCAGGACACATGCCCAGATTGCAGGTTCCATGCATGCAAGAGGCAACTGATCCATGTTTCTCGCTCACATAGATGTTTCTCTCCCTTTCTCTCCCCATCCCTTTCCTTCTATCTAAAAATCAACAGATATGTCCTCCAGTGAGGATAAAAACAAACAAACAAACAGAAAACAATGTGTTAAGATTGGTTTGAACTGCCCTGGCCAGGTGACTGTTTTGGTCCTATTCACCAAAGGTTGTGGGTTCTATTCCTAGGCAGGGCATATACAGGAGGCAACCAATCAATGTTTCTCTCTTACATTGATATTTTTTTTCTCTTTCTCCCTCTAAAATCAATAAAAACATACCCTTGGGTGAGAATTAAAAAAAAAAAAAGATTGGTTTGAATCAAAGCATTCAACATATTCTCTTGCTATAAAGTAGTGCATGAGGGCCTGGGGTATAAATAACCTTTTTAACACCTCTGACACTGAATATATTTCACCTTAATATCAGGAACCCCCATTATATATATGTTTAGTTTAGCATTAAACTTGCAATAGGAATATAGCTGTGTGAGGGCAGTAAAGACATCCTGAGCCAGGGGCCCAAACACCTCAACCCTAACAAAAGCAAGCACACCAACCCTATATTTAGGCAGCTTCTTTCCCCCCAGGACATCTTGCATTCTCTGAATGTTACCAAAATACTCACCTGGTAGCCTCCGTAACTTTTGTACTTTTAAAATTGACAGTTTGTTTGTTTTTTTAAACTCAGAGAGGACAACCTTAACAATAGAAAATGCATATTACTGTCATTGATAACTCAACATTCAGCGCTGGTGCTTGGAAGTAAAGGTTCTTGATGGATGCAAAGCCCCTGGCCATGCATAAGTGTCTATGGACACATTCACAGCAATTGGTTGGCCCTGCCATTCTTCTAGCTAACCAGGCTCACTGCCAGGCATACTTCAGGTTAGGCACCCTCTCCTTAGTCTCAACAGCACTTGTAAGTCTGGTTTATGACAGCTCTCTCAGATGGGAGGCGAGATGGCTCTCAGAGCCAACCAGAGGTACAGACCTACACACAGGTAGATGTCTCGTTCTAGGACAGACGGTTTGCACTGCCTCCTGCTCTCTCTTGCCCTGGCAGTCTGTGGGACAGCTGAGTGCTGGGGCCACCACAGAAATCTGGGTGGAACGTTGCAAAGTACCAAGGAGAGTGAAACAACCCAATGTTCTCAAAGGGAAGTCCCTTTGAGATTGACCTTTTTACTTGCCTTAGAGGTCTGACCTCTTCTATTCCCAGGTGAGGAAAAGAGTAATATAATTAAGGCAGTTTTCAGAATATTCAGCATTGGAAAGGACCTTTGCAGTGAGAGCAGCTACCTGCAAAGGAATCCTGGCTGCCCACTGCCAAGAGGTCTCATTCCGTAGAAGACCTTCTCAAAGCTCAGCTTTGGGCATCAGTAATTCAGTACTGGCAGATCTCCAGAGGTGACAGGTTTGTGGGGGCTGACACATAATGTAACTCAGGATGCCAGACACCAAATACCAATTGTCTGAGTCAAAATAAGAACAGTTTTGTGAAAGAAAGGACCCAGGGGTCTGTCTGATGGGCCTATCTCCCCTCCCTTACCCCATCTGGAAAAACACAATGGACACTGAAAGAGGCCCCCTCAGGAAGGTATAGACTTGACACACACCGTTTCAGGCTCCCCGGGAGACTGTCACATTCTTTCTTTACAACGTTAATACTATTTGCTCAGCAGAGGCTTTACACAGCTAATAGAGCCTCCCTGAGGCCATACCTTGATCTCGGGACAAGAAGACATCTTACTCAACAGGTTAACATTTTAACTTGCCATGACAGTAAAAGGTACAGTAACTGTAGGACAGTCCTTAGGATAATCAATCCTGGAAAATCTCTTGTGGGGACAATGCAAGTTGAAAATATAATTCAATAGACAAATATATTGTATGTTCTTGGCGTCATAAAATTGATACCCACTCGAGCTAAACACCAAATCTCATTAAGATTGGCACAATTAAATCAATAATTAACACTGGCTATCATAAACACAAACTTAAGGCATTTTCCCTTCATTAGTTATGACTAATCACATCATTATTCTATAATATGGCCATTTTCATGTTGTTTCTTAGCTTCTATGCCCTGTACGTTTAGGATAAAATTTGTAACAACACACATACAAACGTTATCCAATATTTATACAATTCAACCTTTATTTTTTAAAAGCAATTAATGAAAACCATGCAAATGATATTACTTTTACTGAACAAGTTGAAATGCAACAGACATGATGTGTAAGACTATTCCTGTTATAAATAAGCAAAATTATGAGAAATTTGGTGGGAGAACTTAAGGTAACACATGCCACCTATATGACCATGATGCACGGTGGTGCTCTTCTTTAGGTACTCAGTGACTCCAAGAAGTACACCCCAACAAATCCAGTCCAACAGATACAAAGAAATGTCTTGAGTACCAGTTATTTTTGACTACAAAACAAATCATCTCAAAACTTACTGGTTTAACTTTAAAACAAACATTTTTCACTGGTCTGTGGGTTCTCTGGAGGGCATTCTACTGGAATGGGCCAGTGTAACTGAGCCTAAATGATCTATAGTGGCCTGGCTCACTCCCTGGTGGTTGGCAGGCTAGCTGACATAAGGGGCCACACTCATATCTGGTCACTAGTCAGTCAGTTGGGAGGATGACCACATGTCTCTCATCATCCATCAGGTCAGCAGGACTTTTTCACAAGGTGGTGGAAGAGTACCCAGCAGCAGGAGAGAGCAAGTCACAATTGTAAGCACATTTTAAGACTCTCCTTGTATCAGATTTGCTAATGTCTCATAGAACAAGTTAAGTCACATGGCCAAGCCTAGACTCAGGGAATGGAGAAATAGACTTGACCTCTTGATGGAAGAAGCTGAAAAAAAAAAAAAGTAAGTTCACACTTAACATTGTTAATAGGTTTTGTGCCTTTAAGTAAAATGATGTATAGCAAAACCAATTTTACCATAAGCTAATTGATATAAATAAGAGTTAAGTTACCATAGCATCTCATCTATGTTATAATGAAATATTATTTAAGGACTTGCTATACTGTGGCTATTCTTTTAATCTATCATACTTTGGATGCCAAAGTAGAAAGATTAAATGATATTCTTTGAAACCAGAATGAGTGTATATTTATGGTATTTCTATCAAAGAGGTAGGGCCTCTTCTGACTTAACTACTGAGGTCATCTAGTAAGGCTGCTCTCTCGGGTACTTTATTAATGCCAAGACAAAGACAAAACCAAAGAGGTAGGCAAATGCTTGGGCTCTGTAGGAAATGTGAAGAAATTTAGGTCTCTATCACAAGAGCAATGGGAAGACAGAGTGTTTTAGGAGGGAGCTGCAGTGAGGCCAGTAATTCTAGAAGCTTTACTAGGAAGAATAGTGAGATCAGGCTTTAGACACAGAATATGGGGTCAAGGGACAGATGTTTTATTTATTTTTTTAAGCAAAAGATGGTTGAAACTAGAGGTTGTTTGAATACTAATGGAAAGAACTAATATTGCACAAGGTTAAAGGAAAAGCCATAAGAACTGGAAAGGGAAACCTCAGCACATGGAAATTTGGCTAAAAAACCCCCGAAACATTATCATGCAATAAAATTGATGGTATTTTTGTTGTATAGTTTTATTGATTTTAACACAAATTCATGTAACTGCCACCACAACAGGATACGGAAGAGTTTCATCACCCCAAACCCTATTCTACTACACCTTTATAGTCCCTCTTCCACCCGGCAACAACTAACTTATTCTCCATCATTATGGTTTCAGTCTTTTCCAGAGTGTCATTTTGAGACTAGCTTCTTTCACTCAGTACAATGCCTGTTGTTGTAACCCCAAGTTGTTGGCTGTATCAATACTTTATTCATTTTTATTGCTGAGTAGTATTCCACTGGGGTCAGTTTCTGATAGTATTCTCCAGGTCAGTAAATCGTATCACTATTCTAACCAGTTACTTAGGCCAAATCACTTGGCATCATCCTTGACTCTTCTTTAACTTGTACATCCAATCTATTAGCAAACTCTGGTGGCTTTACTTTCAAAATACACCTGGAACTTGACCATTTCTTATCATCCCACTGTTGTCATCTAGCTCAGGTCAGCATCATCTTCTCCCACGACCAGTGTTTCCACTCTTATGCCCCACCTTTTATAGTCTATTCTCCACACAGTTGGTAGCATTATTCTTTTAGAGACAAATTGGATCAAGTTCCTCTTCTGCTCAAAACTCTCCACTGATTTCCATGGTAACAATCCAAAGATATCATCATGGCCTACAAGGCCCTGCATGATTGAGCCCCTGGATACCCCTGCAATGCCATCTCCTGCCACTCTACCCATTACTCTCTATCAACTCTAGTGGTCTCCTTGCTATTCCTATACCATGTCAAGCTTATTCCTGCCTCAAAATACTTGGATTTGCTGTTGCCTCTGTCTGCAACACTATTTCCCTAAATATCGACATGGCTTACTCCCATCAAGTCAATTCCAGTCTCTGCTTAAACGTCCCTTAATGATGAGTCCACCTCTGACCAACATGTAAAATACCAGCTACCTGACACCAATGTCTAAACCTTACCCTGCTTTGTTCTTCATAGCACACATCCCTCCATAGCAGATATATATATTTGTTTCTCTGTCTCCCTACACTAGAAAGATCCTTTAGAACACGTAATTTTTTTTAACGCTCAACAAGTACCTACATGAGTGCCTTGCCTGACATATAGCAGGAGTTCAATGAACATTTTTTAAAAGATTTTATTTATTTATTTTTAGAGAGAGGGAAGGGGAGGGAGAAAAAGAGGAAGAGAACACCAATGTGTGGTTGCTTCTCACTCGCCCCCAACTGGGGACCTGGCCTGCAACCTGGGCATGTGCCCTGACTGGGAATTGAACCAGCAACCCTTTGGTTTGCAGGCCAGCACTCAATCCACTGAGCTACACCAGCTAGGGCTCAATGAACATTTTTGATTGAATAAAGTATAGGAAGAATGGACAGGAATGGAATACCTGTAGATTTGCAGATTTTAGGGCACTCTACATTTTCTGTTACATGTACAGTAAGATAATCAGGGGAAGGGGTCCAGTAAATGTTGGGTTAGAGATCTGCAGATATTGGAAAGCAAGTTAACTAGAAAAATATAATGAAATTTCCAGGTACTGTTCAGTCCATTTAAGGCTGAAATTATTAACCTAGTGGTGCCAGTCTGTTAAGCAGGACATATTTCTATGACAAGGCACAGGCATGGAGAAGCATGTTTGTCCATTCAGGGTAGAGGACTTAGTTGGGGAAAAAGGAGTGATGGGTAGGCTTAAGGGTATGCAAGGGCAGGCCCTGACTGGTGTGGTTCCGTGGATCTGGGCATCTTCCCAAAAGCGAAAGGTCATCAGTTCTACTCCCGGTCAGGGCACAGCCTGGTCTGCGGGCCAGGTCCCCTAAGGATTAAGTATAGGCTTTCAACAGATTGGAGGTCCTGATAAAGAGAGGGAAAACAGTTTGGGGAAGTTCTTGAGCAGTCAAGCTGAAAGGATATAGGGTTGTAGTTGGGCAGAGGGATGTTTTAATTACCGATTCCTGCCGTGCTAGCGTTTCTGATGATAAGATTAGGTTTCCGACTGGGATAGGGGGGCTAATACGAGGGTCGCTAGAAAAGACGCATGACTGTTAACTGGGTTGACCACATTGACTATGAAATTATCGAGAAGGGAGACAGGAAAGTAAGGCAAGGGCCTGGATGCACGAATAAGCAGATGCTCTTTACAGAGACGGTTAAATGGTTGGAGAGTCTTGAGAGTAAGCGTCGGTCAAGCAACGGTTTTTATGAGGTGACAGTATTCAGCACATGGTTCCCTACCTTTGGAGCCTGGGAAGTGAGAATACTAATCCATATGAGGGGAGGGGTCCCAATGGAAGCCTTAAAAAACAGCCAGGTCTCAAGCCAGGAAGGAATGGAGTTTAGAGAAAAGCTGATGTGAAAGCGGGAATCTGAGGAACAGTGGCCTGAGATTTAAGGTTGGGAAGGGAACCAAAGCAACAGAAAACCCCGAACACTCCTTTTCCTTTATTTACCTTCCTCACAACCTGCCGGCCGCGCCACACAAACCTCCGAAACCAGAAAATACGCCGAACAAACTGCAGGGACACCAGCTCTTTTCAACTCTTCGCGGAAGTGCTCATACCGGATCTCCTCTGGGTCTGTACTTTCCCACAGGCGGAAGCTTCCGCCAGCTTCGACTCGCTTCCGCTCACGACTTAATTGGGCGGGGCCGTCCCTAGAAGTCACTTCCGCCCGACCCCGCCCCGCGATCCCATTTTGGCCGCTTCCGGCTTCAGGCCGCGCCCCATCCCCAGCGGCCCCGCCCCCTCCCCACCCAGGGCCGACGGGCGGGCCCCGCGGCGCCGCTTCCGGTGCGGGCCCCGCCCCGGCTGTGGCCTCAGGCTGCGGACTAGTCGAAGAAGCAGCGGTGGTCCGGGGGTCTGAGCTGCTACCTCTTTCACCGCCCGCGGACCTGGAGCTCCTGGTACAGGTAAGCCGTGCGGGCCCGGCTTCCCCAGCCGCGGCGGGAGCAGGGGCTGTAGCAGGTGGAGGAGATGGAGGGGCAGGTGTGCAAGGATGGTCATGGAGGCGCTGGCCGGCGGAGACCGGGGGCCGTAGGGGAAAAGTCAGGGCGCTCGGGGGAGACCGGAGACGCTTTGCGCCCATTAAGGTGATTGGAGATAAAGGGATGGATGGGCCGAGTAAGGCTCTACCCCCATCCCTCGGGAATTGAGGAGGCGAGATAGGTGGGGTTGAGCGATCAGAGAAGAGCCAGTGGATTGGCTGGGAAGGCTGGGTAGAGGTAAAAGTAATCGGACTGGATTGGGGGGTATAAAAAGTGTGTGTGGAGGGGAGTAATCTAGGAGGGAGGTATGGGGCTCGAAGGAGGCCGGGGCTAGAGAGATCCCGCAGCGAAGGTACTGGAAGTGGTGAGCGAGACTTCGTTCAAAGCTGCAAACAGTCCGTTGCTCCGCACTTGGTGGTCCGGGAACTTTAGGGAAAATGGGGGAGGGGACTGTGTGAAGAGATGAAGTGGCTTAGAGTTCTGAGACGAGTTTTTTATATGTAAGCAGGTGGTATTGTTGTTTGGATCGACTGGCTGATTAGGGACCGGGGAAGATGGGCTTTTGGGGGTAGGGTGTGTGTATTGAGTTGTAGAACTGAGTCATTTCAGCCTTACTAAAGATGCTGTGAGACACATCCTCTGCTGGGCACAGCATAGATGGTGCCACAAGAAGCAGTTCAATGACTGGTAGGACTTGGTTGAAAAATGTCTTGCTCTTGATTGACTGTAATGGTTATAAGGAAAATTAAAATGGCCAACGAATAATTTGCTTTATTCTTTAGTTTTCTTTGATGCAAATTGTTTTTATTTTAAATGAACACTTTTGCTAACAGGATTTAATGTGGGTGTAAATCTTTTCCTGCTTTGTTACACTATAAAAAGGGCTAAAGCAGAATGAAAGTATGGTACAGGCATAACACACTCTGTAAAGTGCTAAGCGAAGAATTAAAAGTAGTAGGAGGCAAATTGGAATTTGAATCTTTGTCAGAATATAAAAAGTAAAAGCAGTGCTTCTAAAACAAACAGAAATTAGAATTTCTTTTTGCCTAGCTTTAAAAAATTAGATCCTTTTTTCCTAACCCATTAAAATATTTATACATCAAAGCAGTTTTTATTGCTAGGGGTGTGATTATTTCCCCATGAATTTTTGAAGATGCTAAAGGTATTTTGTTTTTTTTAACCTTTCCACCCAATCCTAAAACAACAGAACAATGCAAATATCAAGTCCCAGCCTGTGCAGTGCGTTCTCTTTTCATGTGATGAAAACATTGTATGTCATATTGCAAGCCCTGTTCACTTAAAATTTGCCCAGGCATAGTAGTAAGCCCCATTCAGTTATGAAGCCTTGCTGAGGCATCATAACTCAAGGGACGCTTGTTGGGGGTAGGGTTTGGAGAGGAGGAAGGGAAGGGGGAGTAAGAGGAGGAGAGCATGTGAAAGGGGTGTGTATTTGGAGACTGATTGGTAAGAATGCAGATAAACCAGCCCCCGGAATATTTTTGGCCTGAAAGCCTTTTCTTTTTGTATTCGCCATAGAATATAGTAGAAATGAATCAGAAAGAAAGGGGATGGGAAGAGTTTACTTGGCTGTGTATAAAAAAAGCATTAACTTGCTGTTTAGAGAATGCTGAGATCTATTTCAAATTAATTAACTTGCAAATCTCCAGAGGCATACCCCCCTGTTTGTTTTTGAGTGACCATTGCAATTTGAAACTCTTGCCTCCTTGCTGGATTGGAGGGGGGGCATACATTCTTTCATGTTGTTGAAATTGGATTCTTTTTAGGCTATAATGTCCTGTTGGCATGGCCCAGCCCACCTGAAAAGCAGGCTGGCAGTTTGATCTGGAAAATTTGAAAAGTTTAGACTTAAGAGCAGTTTGCTAAATTCTTGTCTATGAAAGAAATCATTCTGTCTGCCTGATAGTTCTGTGTCTAGTTTGGATGATAAATTCTTTCTCTGATGTTCCTGAGAACATAAGCAATATTTTCTGTCCTGTAGGAAAGCTCTTCTTTTTCTTTATTATTGTAGTTTTCATATTTACAACCTTTGTACAATGCAAACCTAGCTGCCTTTCCAGTAATAAACACATTAATGTTTGGTATATTGAGGGAGAGAGATCAGAACACAGATGTTTATATACTAGATACTGCCTGGATTTACTTCTTTTTATACCTACAGTAGTCCATCACTACTAAGATTCATCCCATATTCCCCTCTTAAATCCTGTTCTTCTTCTTCACATGCTTCCCTACCTTACTCATCCCTGAAATTTCTACCACTCACTCATCTTAAAATTCAGGTTTAGGAACATACGTTTAGTGTTTAGAACTCATACCCTTTACTGGAGAAAAGAAAGCCTTCTTATACCTGTTTTACAGAAGTGTGTGTTTTTTTTTCCCCTTTTTTTTTCTCCTTTGTGGTTTTGATTAATCACTTAGGTTTAGACCCAGTGTGCCTCCTGGGCTGTGCCTGGGTTCAGAGCCATGCCAATTGGAGGGTGAAGCTGGAGGCCGTGATGGAGCCACTGCAACAACAAGCAGCGCAGCCGGGACCACCACAGCCACCAAACCTAGCTCCTCTGGGGATGGATGCCAGAGAGAAGCAAGGACAGCAGATGAGAGAAGCCCAGTTCTTGTATGCCCAGAAGCTGGTCACACAAACTCTGCTTTCTGCCACACCTGGGCGGCCTTCTGGTAGCTCTTCCCTGGGTCCCTTAGTCAGAGTTCCTCCAGCCACAGCAGTGACCCGAGTTTTTGAAGGGAACAGCGCAAACTCAGAGCCTGAGGAAGAGGAGGGAGGCTTGGAAGATGACGATGGGGATGATGACATTGCAGAAGTGGCTGAGAAAGAGGCCCAGGCTGCTTCAAAATATTCACAAGGGCAGAAAGTGGCTTGCCAAGACCCTAGAGCAGCACCCATATCTGGTCTTCTTCCAGCACCAGGGCTCCCACCACATGGACAGCAAGCCCAAGAAGACCATACCAAAGATGCTACCAAAGCCCCACCTACAGTCTCCACAGCTGGGCAGCCAGGCTGGAATCAGGATGAGCAGCTTAAACAGGTCAGTCTTTCTCCTGTGGAGGTCATTTGTTCTTCCTGAAGGCTAGCCAGAGGGGGTTGTGGGCTGCCAGGACCAAGGTCTGTGACAGTGTATGCCTTGTCATCCTACTTCAGTGACCAGCAGCTTAGGCATGAATAGACTTTGGATTTTTTCATCATAACATGTTTTCTTGATTAAAGCAAAGAAATGTGTAAGTCATTGCTCATATAGATTATTCCAAGTTTGAAGTGAAAAAATGTCAGTATAATCTCTCTTTTTTTTTTTTAAGGAAGGATGAGGTTGCAACGTTATGAGGGATATCTAAAAATGAGATATATGACTTCATTTATAGTTTTTCTAGTAGTGATGTTAAGAACAGTTTTTTTAACTTTAAAAAAATCCTCACCCAAAGATACATTTATTGATTTTAGAGAGAGGAACATTGGTTGGTTGCCTCCCTTATGTGCACTGACTGGGGATCAAACCCACAGCCTTCTGGTGTATGGGACGAAGCTCCAACTAACTGAGCCATCAGGCCAGAGCAAAGAACAGTCTTGCTTAAGACAGTTTCTTAGCTCCAGGCTAACCCAGGATCATGTTCTTTAAGGATGGTTTTGTTGTTTTGACGCTAACTGTAACTGACGAGAAGTACTTGCATTGTGTGCATTTTCTAACAAGAAGCCTTTAGTCAGGATTTTATTTCACAGGAAAAGTAGACCTCAAAATTCCCATTTTAGCCAAGGCAAGCTTAAATGATTTTTAAACATAGTGAGCATTAGAGTCATCCAGGGAGCTTTTAAAATATATACATTGCAAAGTCATAATGAATTATCTCAGGGAGTAGAGCCTAAGGAGTCTGTTACAAACCAAGCCTTTGACTTCTAAGACCTGTCAGGTACTTTTCCTCACCCAAAGAGCAGGATCAATGATACAAATTGTTCTAGATTAAGTGACTTATTGGTGCTTGGGCAGGGAGCTTATGATAAAGCTAGTAATTTCTGCATACTCCCCATAAGTACATGGTCTTCATGTAGTCCAGTGGTGGTGTTTAGACATCAGTTACAAAAAACTGAATTTTCACATGGCAACTTAAGTCACCTATGAAAAGTTCTTTGGAACCTGAAAATCAGACTGTTTACATAAAGGAGCCTGTACAGTTCATCTGAGTTTACAACAGCAGTGTCAGCAGGAGATTCCCAAAGCCAACAAAGTGGGGTCCAAATCCCATCTCTTTCATTTATTACCCTGTGATCTTTTAATAGGACTCTTCATCTCTCTGAGCCTGTGTCTTCTATCTGTGAGATAAAAATCTCACAGGTTTTGTTTTGCTTTTAATGAATAAAAGGCAATTTTTATTGTAATCACCAGTTGCAAATGGCAATCACACACCCTTATGAAAAATTTACACAAGTTATCAAACTTAGTGGCTAGCAGAGAGATATTTAAATATTTTGTGAGTATACTTGCCAACAGAACAACAACAAAAACTTTAGAAGGGGAGCCCAAGGCATTTTACGGCTCCATATAGTTTCATTCTCCTTTTGGCATACCATTTCCCTTGTCTGATCTGGTGCTGGACTCTGGTAGAGAAGTGCCACATTGTGAAAGGATGGTTGAATGCAAGCAGAAGAGAGACTGGTACAAGGCGTACCAGGGAACAAATGTAACGCACATCCTGCTGGGTCTCACTCTTGAAGGATGGCACCTTCTTTGTTAATTGAAAAGAAATGAAAAAATGGAGGAGATAGCAAAAATATTAGTAAAACAAAAGGTTTCTGGCTCTAGTTTTTCTCTTTTTCCTAACGTTACAGCAAACTAGTGTTTCGTAGTCATGCATTTTCATGTATTATTCTGATACTGTCTGCTGGAAGCCTAGAAGGGGCTGTGGAGAGACAATCTGCAATTGAAAGTTCTTTCAAGAGAAGGAGTTCTATCAGGCTGCAGAGGGAATAGGAGAGAATGTTGTGAGGATTAACTGAGCTAGCATGTGGTTAAGTGGTAGTGCTCCAGGTACTCTTTAATACAAACAGTACCACCTCTGCTGATTCTGCACAGCCCTGCTTTGAGGCAGCGAACATGCTGAGACACACAGAAGTTTTTCCTTAGGTCGCCAGGGAGGTAGTGGCAGAGATAGGAAAAGGATCTGAAAAGCCCAGCTTCCACGACAGCAGCAGCCTGGCCGCCAGCCCAGACCTGCCTCCTGGCTGATTGCTCTGGTTAGCAAGACATCTGTGAGTTGCCGGCAGCCCCCGCACTACTGAGTGGTTGGCAGGGTTCCATGCTGGCTGCTGAGTCAGCTCAGAGTGGTATCCCGCCCTGACGGCACTGGGAAAGTTCAGGCCTGAGGTGGCTGGGCTGCCCCTGTGTTGGCAGCTGGCCAGCCTTTGCGTGTGTGCGGTCGTTCCTAGAAAGTGCAGCCGTGTGCGAGGAGCAAGTGGAGCTCCAGAGCCTGTCTGTCTTCAGGAAGTGCAGCAGGTGTTGAGGTCAAGCCATTAGAGCTTTGAAAAAAGAGACTCTTCAGAACCCGCGTATGTGCGCACATGTGCACATGGTGGCAGGCACCCAGCGCTGTGTTCTATACGGCAGCAGCCCTGTGACTTCACAGCTCAGGGCTCAGGGGGACTGGCTGTGGGCTTCTGAAACTTGTTGAGTTCCTTTTAAGTCTCTGAGGCATACTCACTAATTATAGACTGCGTGGCAGAGCACTGCTGAAATGTTTTATAATTGCCAGCGTAGCTGAGACCTAATCTTGTCCCCTGAATTTACTTTACCCCTGGATTTGAAGATCAAGAATTGGGTTAGGGGGTCATTGGTAACAAGTGGCTTGAAACCTCAGATATGTACCTCCTTTCCTTCTGAAATTTAATTTTACAAAATCATTGTGGTCTGTGCCTTCCTCCTTTGCCTGATCCTGCTTTTATTATTTTTATTTTTAAAATTTTTATTTATTGATTTGAGAGGAGGGAGGGGGAGAGGGAGAGAGAGAGGAGGAACCTCAGTTTGTAGTTCCATTTATTTATGCATTTCATTAGTTGATGCTTGCCTGCCCTGACCAAGGATTGAACCTATAACCTTAGTATATTGGGAGGATGCTCTACCTGAGCTACCCATCCATGGCTGATCCTGCATTTAAAGCAGTAAATGATGTGCTTGGGGATTTAAGAACCATTTTTAAGTCGTGCTTTGGAAGAGGGGCTAAGAAAAATCATTGAGAGAACCTATAGCAACCATTTGGAACCATAAGACTAGTTTTTTTATTATTCAGAATCTTTCATTTCTTAAGCTATTACTTACTAGAGAGTAGAAATAAAGGATCTCTTGCTTCAGCAAAAATTACAAAGATTGTCACAAAATGTTCTTATTGTTAATGTATTGCAGTGTTCATTTTGTTCCTTTTATACAACAAACTTTAGGAGAAGCTTCTTTGGGCTAGGCCTGTGCTCCATGGACTAAGGCATGCTTCTCCCTCAAGGAGCCCATCACCGTCTAGCAGAGGTAGTATGGGAACCTCAAGAGGGTCGTTGGACCTTGGGTTGCAACAATTTCATTCTGTCCTGAGTCAGCTGAAGCCCAACTGCTCAGTCTGCGCTGTGCTGGCAGATAATTTTAAAACAAAATTTTGCCTCAAACATTCACACACCAAAGTAAAAGAGTAAATGTGGTCAAGAGCATAGCTAGCATAACTTGGTGAACCAACAAGAATATTCAAAGGTATTTTGCAAGATTTTGATGGGTAGAGGAGGCAGCACATGTCTTTCAACTGAAAAGCAGAAGGTGAAAGCTTAAGGGCTCCACAGATTATCCTTTGCTTCTGAAATCCCTTTCTTAGAACATGTGAAGTCAAAATAATTTCCTGGATTTTCTTTGAAAAATCTTTTAGAAAATAATTGCTTCTCAAGCCTGGATCCTTAGAAAGATGATTCTTAGAAAGAGTGTAGGATTCTCTAACATCAGAGTGGATGGGAAGATGAATAATGCCACTGAGCCCAGGGTTTTAAAGCCAATCAGATTTCAGTGGGCAAAGTAAATAATTGTAAAACAAGACAAAGAGCTGAATGGCCTTTCTCTCAAGGGAGATCAGTGAGCTGTCAGCATACAACCAACTAGGGGCTGTTGCTGGCCTTGTCGGGGTAGTCCTCTGTCCTCCTGAAGAGGACTGTTCAGGCAGCACAGGCTTTGTCTTGAACCCAGTAGTGGAGCCAAGCTTCCAGAAGGGCATGGACTCCCTCCCATACCCTAGATAGATGAAAGATGGCTTGATAGGCATGTGAGAGCCAGAGTGTGTAGGTCTGTTTTTCCATACCTTGGCAGTCACTTTAGTTACTGAGTATGGGAAAGAAAAAGGATGACTGACTACTTGGTCTCCAGAATCTGTTAGCCAAGAGTCCCTCTAAGTAGTAAGGTGTGTTCTCTTGGGTTCAGCCTGGTTTTCTTGGTACATACTAAATGCCTTTGGAACATTAGATGCTTTTTGTAAAGATTGTACAAACTGTTGCCTGGAAAAAAATAAGGTCAAAGCTTTCCCTACTTTCTTTTTAGGTTTATCTTGCCTGCCCTTAGCATCTAATCACAGTGGAATTCATCTAGGTCAGTGGCTTTCATTTGGAGGGATTCCCCACCTCTTCCTACTTCCAGGGCATGCTTGGCAATGTCCAGAAACTTGTTTGGTTATGTTGATTGAGGGGAGTGGGGGAGAATGTGCCACTGGCAAATTGTCAGTGGAGACCAGGGATAGTACTAAACAGCCTACTATGCACAGGACAGTTTCCCATAAGAAGGAATTATCAGGCCCAAAATGTCCCAGAGGATGGTAATCCTCTCCCACCATCCTCAGGAAGTGATTTTAAAGATACTACAAAGGTGTTTTGTTTTTTATTTCCCTTCTGATTTATTTTATTATCTCCCTCCCAAATTATAGCAAGCAACTAAAAGCCATCTTCCTATTAACACAAATTGTAATTTTTTTCTATATTTGTTAGTATCCAAGCTTCTTGGTGATTTACCTGTATTTCCAGAGTCACTCCAGATCTTCCTAAAATTTATTCTGCATTAGATTAATTAATTTCACGTTCTCCCCAAAAGCTCAAAATTATCTGAAATCACAGAGATTTTGATGTATTTTTCATGTAGCTCTAGACCCCATGTTTAAAAAAAATAAAGATATTGCAAAGGTGGAAGAATAATATCAGTGTGAAAGATCTTTGTAAAGTTGATACTGTCATACAAAAGTTAGGTTGAATTGTTATTAGCACCCAAATACTTTTTGGAGCTACAACTTTTCATTCTTTGCTACCTTTGTAGGTAAGATGCTCCATAAAGCCTAGGTACTACTCTAAAACAACTCCTTTTTTTCTAGAGCTGTGGCCAAACTCTCCTATTCTGGAGTTCTCTGAAACATTTCAGCATTATGCAAGCTGAAACCATTGCACTTTTGAAGCTGCTTCTTCCATTTTAAAATAGGGATGTGAGCATATTTCTTCTTTAGGTAGAAGTAAGCTTCATATTAACTTTTTACAAAAACAAGATCAATGACTTAATTTGGGTCCTGATCCTTTCAACCAAACACTGACCCCTCTGTGTGTGTCCCAGCTCCCATGCTGTCCTAATTTTTCAGGGACTTGCTCCATTAGTGAACTTCCATTTCCTTGAATCTTTGGACTCTCTTCTGAAACCTTTTCCACATTCACAAATGTTCTACTATCTCACAAATTTTAAAAAATCTCATTAGTCAGTAAATATGCCTGATTCAATTGTTACAAGAAAATGAGAGGTCACTTAAAAATATTTCCCTTCTAGCACATGTTCCAGGTTTTCTGTAGTCCTGTCTACCAAACTTTCCCCAGAACAAAGTTTCTCGGAAGAATTACTTGCACTCCTTGCCTCCACTTTGTCACCTGCTCACTCCTCAATACTCATCTAGTCCAGACTGTCTCTTCTATGTCTCCGAAGTTCCTCTCGGTAAGGCTGCCTAATGGCCACCATGTTACTAAGCCCAGCCTGCCTTCCCCTTGTCTGCTGTCTCAGCAATATCAGATACAGTTGACCCCTGTCTCTGAAACATTCTCTTTTGCTTTCTATAGCCCCGTTAGCTTACTTTCCTTATCTCTTTCTTTTCTATCGTGACCTCTAGATCTCCAGGTTCTTCCAGGGGGGTGGGGCACAGGGCTCAGTCATAAACTCTCTGTATGTTCCCCCTGGGGAATTTCTTTCACTTTCAGGCTTTAAATACTATTCTGCAAACATTTGATTCTAATACCTATTGTTTGAGCCAGTGTTTCCATTCTGAGCTAAATGGATATATTCCTTCCTTCCTTAACATTTCCACTTCAATTTTTTCTGTCATCTCAAGTTCAACTCACATAAAACTAATCTCTTGATTTCCAACTTATTCCCTCCTTTATTTTCCTTCTCTGTGTCATTTCTATAGAGTTGGTCAGTGATATCAGAAACCTTAGAGTTGACTATCTTTTATACCTCCTACTGTCACTCCATATGGTGATGTCCAGGCCATCACCAAGACTTATCAATTGTCCCATCTAAATATCTAGGATCCTGCCACTTCTCTTCTTCTCCACTGTTAACCTCCCTAAATCCAAGCTACCCACCTACTGTTGTAGATATCCACTAGTTTGTCTTCCTCCCCCATTCGGATACATTCTCTAAAGAGCCCCTAGTGCATGTATGTCCAACCTTTTGGTGTCTCTGGGCCACACTGGAAGAAGCATTTGTCTTGGACCACACATTAAATACACAAACACTAATGAAAACTGATGAGCAAAAAAAAAAAAGTCTGTGCATAATTTTTGTGAAATCCACCACTGCAGATAAGCAAAAAACTCCTCACATAATAACCCTAATTATGCAGTGGCCATTTTGACAGTCTTTTACATTGTTGAGCAGGTCCCAAGTTTGTAATCATTAATATAGAAAATGTACATATCTAAGTAATAAAGTGTCATTAATTTTTTGAAATATTTTTTATTATAAAATTCAAAGAAAAGAGGGCAACATAAAACTAGTGGGATGTTTGACATTGTGTTTGAGAAACTAGTGCATCAGCATCTGGTTTGATAGAAGTAGTTGCAATTCTCAGTGAGTTCTCAAGGTGCTCACCAGATATTTTGGTTTTAATTTTACTCTTAATGTGTTTCATTCTTGAAAACTGTTGCTGGCAAATGTAGGTGCTGCCAAATAGCAATGACATGAATAAGGTGTAATCGTGAAGCAAGGGAAATTTGTCTCTGAAAAGACAGGACCTATAAAATATAAACGTCCAGTAAAAAAAAAAAGAGAGAGAGAGACGATCAAATTTTTCTTGAAGTTGAATGTCAGATTGCAGCTCTGTGCATTCCATTTAAAAAGTATCAGGTAACATTTATGTTGGTTGAAAATGGAGTTGCAGCCCTGGCTGGTGTGGCTCAGTGGATTGAGTACCAGTTTGCAAAGCAAAGGGGCGCTGGTTCCATTCCCAGTCAGGGCACACGCCTGGGTTGCGGGCCAGGTCCCCAGTAGGGGCGCTCGAGAGACAACCACACATTGATGTTTCTCTCCCTCCTTTTCTCCCTCCCTTTGCCTCTCTAAAAATAAATAAAATCATAAAACATTAAAAAAATTGTAAAAACAAGAAAATGGGGTCACAAATGCAGCAAAATATTATTTTTCCAGAAAGCTTGAAATCTGTTTTCAAATTCTTGTGTCAAATCGAAAAGCAAAGCTGCATATTTTTTTGCCACTCACAGGACTGTGTTTAGCCAATGTGTCAAAATGCATAGAGTTGTTTGCTTTAATCTGAACTTACCATAATTTCAGTTTCATTTGGAGCGCTGTTATGGTTTGAAACATGGTATTGATCAGTTGGTTTGCACCTTGAAGATGCATGTTTAACTCATTTAAATTAGCAATTAAATCCACTAAAAATGCTAAATTTGTAAGCCAATTTTCATCATCAAGTTACGGCACAAATTTGTTTTTTGATACCATAAACAACTTACTAACACGTCACAAATCATAAAATCTTTTCAACATTTGGCTTCAACTTAGCCATCTTACCTCTGAGAAGTAAGTTATGTCGCCATAGTGTCAGCATAAACACTTTGAGAAACTCCTGGAATTAGCAATGATTCAATACCTTGGCTCTTATGAAATTCAGTCTTGATGATGATTTGCATGATGTTATCCATTTTTAAAGCTTTTGTGCATAAATTTTCTTGATGTACTATGCATTGATACTTCATGAAATGTGATTGCATCGTCTTCTATTACTTTTACAAGTCCCTCTCTTTTACCTGCTATCACCAGGGCACCATCAGTAACTGTACCAGATTTGTTGACAGTGGACAAAAAAAATCACTTTAACATATTTTTTTTACTGCTTCATATAAATCTCTGGATTTAGTTGTGTCTTTTAATGGCACTAAAGAAGCCAACTCTTCAGTGACTTTATATTCGTCATTAATACCTCTAATAAAAATGGCAAGTTGAGTTATATCTGTAATGTCAGTGCTATCATCCATCACCAAAGCATACAATTTAAAAGTAGCAGGTTTACTCTTTAAACACTTTTAAGAGATTTTCGAATTTCTTCAGTTCACCTGACTATAGTCTGGTGAGACAAACTGATTTTAGAAATATCCCCCTTTTTTCAGGGCAAATTATATCTGCCATACTTTGTATATATTACTTAATAAACTCACCATCAGTAAATGGTTTTGATTTTTTTGCTCTTAAATACGCTACCACATAACACTTTTACAGTGGAATCTGCCCAGATTGTAACTTTTTGAAAAAAATTTGTTGAGAAGACAGACATTTTTTCAGTTCCACTATTTTGTCCTTACGGCACAGTCCTTCATACGTATTGAACTTGGCAGCATGTTTTTGCGTATAATGCCTTTTCAAATTATAGTCGTTGAAAACTTGCACAAATTCCCTACAAATGAAGCAGAATGCCTTAGTATTTGCCTGGGGAAAAAAGGAGTCATCTGTCCACTTTTCATTGAACAATCTTCCTTCATCTGTAATTTTTCTTTTCTAAAATTTAAAATTTTATTATTTTATTTTTATTAAGGATTTTATTTATTTACTTCTAGAGAGAGGGGAAGGGAGGGAGAAAAAAGAGGGAGAGAAACATCAGTGTGGGGGAGATATATCCATCAGTTGCCTCTCACATGCCCCCAACTGGGGACCTGACCCACAACCCAGACATGTGTCCTGACTGGGAATTGAACTGGCAACCTCTCAGTCCCCAGGCTGGCACTCAATCCACTGAGCCAAACCAGCCAGGGCTTTCATCCATGGTTTTTCTTTTTGGGGATCTTTTTTCTTTTGAGACATTGTAGAAACCATGCTGGGATTAAAACAATAATAATAGATAAGGGACTTTATTTGCTTATATTATGAAAATTGACAGGAAAATAGCAAGGTTTGGGCCCTTCCACAGCCCACTTGGTTGTCCATGCAAAGCGAGGGGGAGGGCCAACTGTAAAGCATGGTGGGCGATGTGTGAGGTGCCACCACAGTGTGGAAGTACCTTTAATAATCAAATAAGAGTGCTTACCTGACTTCAAAATAACATTGAACACCTAAAGTTGCAATGGTAGGTTGAAATATTGATAATCACTGCCTCACTAAGTCGCCACAAGCACATGTAACACCTGATGGTGTTAATTCTACTATCCGCGCTCACACACCACTGTAAAATGAAGCCACTCATGCATACAAATAGCAAGAACATATGTACATTTATTTTATGTGGTATTGTGACATATAATCACAAAAAAATCTCGTAACGTTTTAAGTAAATTTACAATTTTGTGTTGGGATGCATTCATAGCCATCTTGGGTGGCATGTGACCTGTGGCCATGGGTTGGACACCCCTGACCTAGAGTGATCTTCTGGAAAAACAAATCAAATTATGTCAGTCTTTTAATGCCCTGCAAGTATGATGTCACTTGCTTTTGTAATTTGCATAATCTGATACTTGCCTGCTTCTCCAGCCTTGTTTTTGTACTCCTCCAGGCTCTTAGCTAGCCTTCAGTTCCCACTTTGACATTTCCTCATTCCAGTGAAGATGGTGGCATAGGTAAACATGGTACTCACATCCTTCCACAACCGTATCAGAATTACAACTAAACTACAGAGCAGCCATCATTCAGAACTGCCTGAAATCTAGCTGAATAGAAGCCCTACAACCAGGAATTTAAAGAAGCCACATTGAGACTGCGGGGCGGAGATGCAAAACATGCTGGTGTTGTTCCAGCATGTACTTGTGGCGGATAAAAATTGTGAAGGATATCTCAGCTGTGGAGGTTCCCCCTAAGTAGTGAGGGGTCTGAGCCCCACACAAGACCTTAAGCCCAGGATTCCAATGCTGGGAAGAAAAGTCCCCGTAACTTCTGGCTGTAAAACCAGCGGGAATTGAGACTGAGTGAGACAGAGGGCTTTTGGAGTCCCAGGCAGTTTCTCTTAAAGGGCTTACACGTGGACTCACTTGGACTCATTCTTTCTGAGCTCCAGTGCTGGGATCGCAGTTCAAAGGCACCAGGGACATAGGAGGTGGAACTGATGTTATCTGTTTTCAGGGCAAACGTTGAGGGGGCAGCTTTCTCCCAGATAGAAGTGCTGGCAGAGGCCCTTGTTCTTTCCTCAGCCCTCCCCCCACAGAGCCTGCAGGGGGGCGCCATATCTGAGTCTCCATCAACCCAGTTCACACTGTTTGCCCTGTCCCCATGATTCCCTGAGACCCCACCCCACCAAACTTGCATGCCCACCCAAGCTGTTTCCAGTAGCTTTTCCAAACAAATGACCTCTCTTGGCTCATGCTTTATACTTTGCTAAAATTTCTCAAACAAGCAGCATCTTGCCTCAGCATGCCCCTACCTCTTGCTAAGTGGCCCCAGACCAGGTGCTGGCAGTAGCCAGCCTTGGTTCACAGCTTGGCCTTTCCTGGGCACCTCCAAGCCCAGCACGAGCAGCAGATTGCTTTGTAGCTTATGTGGTATGACCCTGGACAGAACTCAGCTATTGGCTGACCTTGGATATGCCAACAGCAATCAAGGCTCAACTACAACAGAAGGGTGTATACAGTTCACACAGAGGCACACCTTGGGTACTAGGCGTGGGTAATAGAGGAGGCTGTGCCATTAGACTCTACAGGACACCTACTACATTAGGCCACTCTCCCAAACCTGGTAGATGTAGCAGCTCTACCTAATACATAGAAACAAACACAGGAGGCTGCTAAAATGAAGGGAGCCCCGCCAAAAACAAAAACAAAAAAACAACAACACATGGCCCAAATGAAAGAACAGAACAAAACTCCAGAAAAAGAACAAATGGAAACAAGCAATCTATCAAATACAGAGTTCAAAACACTTAAAATATGGATGATCAAGAAACTTAGGAACTCAACAGCAGAAAAAAATCCAGTCGGAAATGAAGGATGCACTAATAGAAATAAAGAACAAGTTACAGGGAATCAATAGAGTGGATGGAGCTGAGTATCATATCAATCGTTTGGAATACAAGAAAGCAAAAAACATCCAATATGAACAGCAAAAGGAAAAAAGAATCCAAAAAATGGGGGATAGTGTAAGGAGCCTCTGGGACAACTTCAAGTGTACCAACAGTCATATCCTGGGAGTACCGGAAGGAGAAGAGAGCAAGAATTTGGAAACCTATTTAAAAAAAAAAAAAAAAAAGACAGGAAACTTCCCTAACCTGGTGAAGGAAATACACCTACAAGTCCAGGAAGCACAAGGAGTCCCAAACAAGATGAACCCAAACAGGCCCACATATCATAATTAAAATGCAAAGGTTAAAGACAAAGAGACCTTTAAAAACAGCAAGAGAGAAGCAGTTAGTTACCTAAAAGGGAGCTTCCATAAGACTGTCACATGGCCCTGGCTGGTGTGGCTCATTTGGTTGGAGCCATCCTGTAAACTGAAAGATTGCAGGCTTGATTCACAGTCAGGTCACACACCTATGCTATTGGTTCAGTCTCCAGCTGGGGTACGCATAAGAGGCAATGGATTGATGTTTCTCTCTCACATTGATGTTTCTTTTTCTGTCTCCTTTCCTCTCTATATAATATCAATAAGCAAGTCCTTGAGTGAGGAGAAGATTAAAAGAGAGAGAGAGACTATCAAATGATTTCACAGCAGAAACTTTACAGGCCAGAAAGGATTGGCAAGAAATATTCAAAGTGATGAAAAGCAGGGACCTACAACCAAGATTACTGTACCCAGCAAAGCTATCATTTAAAATGAAAAGGACATATAAAGAGCTTCCCAGATAAGGAAAAGCTAAACGAGTTCATCACCACCAAACCACTAGGACATGAAATGTTAAAGGGTCTTCTTTAAGAAGAAAAAAAGATAAATACGAACAATCAAATGTCAATAAGTACATATCTATCAACAATTGAGTATATATATATATATTTAAAAAAAAAAAAGGGCACCCTGGCTGGTGTGGTTCAGTGGATTGAGCACCAGCCTGTGAACCTAAAGGTTAGTAGTTTGTTTCCTGGTCAGGACACGTGCCTGGGTTGCTGGCCAGGTCCCTGGTTGTGGGCATGTAAGAAGCAACCTATTGATATTTCTCTCAGTCATCAATGTTTCTCTCCCTCCCTTTCCTTCTCTCTAAAAATAAGTAAATCCTTTCTTTGAAAGAATAAATGAAATATTGCCCTGGCTGGTGTGGCATAGTGGATTGAGTGCTGGCCTGCAAACCAAAGGGTCAATAGTTCGATTCCCAGTCAGGGCACAGGCTGGGTTGCAGGCCAGATCCCCAGTGTGGGGTACGTGAGAGGCAACCACACATTGATGTTTCTCTCCCTCTCTTTCTCCCGTCCATCCCCTCTCTAAAAGTAAATAAATAAAATCTTTTCAAAAAAAGAACAAAATATTTAAAAAGCAAACCACTGAACAAACACGAGAAACAGACTCATAGATACAGAGAACATTTTGACAGTTGCCAGATGGGAGGGGGCTTGGGGGTGATGGATGAAAAAGGTGAAGGGATTAGGAAGTACAAACAGGTTGTTACAGAAACGTCATGGGGATGTAAAGTACAGCATAGGGAGTGTAGTCAGTAATGTTCTAAAACATATGTGTGGCGTCAGATGGGTGTAAGGTTTACTGGGATGATCACTCACTGGGGTGTGCGCCTGAAACTAATATTATATGTCAAGTATAATTGAAAATTAAAAATTATTTAAATAAAAAAAAAACCACTTCCTCAGAGACATTGTCTTTACCTTTAGTGTGTAGTGCAGGTTAAATGCTGCTATTGAACATTATAGTTTTGTAGTTGTGTGGTTTGTTTCTTTGATATCTGATTTCTATACTAGATGGTAAGCTCTAAAAAGACAGGGACCATATCTGTTTTATCATTATTGTATCCCAGCACCCAGCAGAGTGATGGCAGGTAATAGACGCTAAGTATTGTATTTCTTCTCATTTCTTTTAATTTGCCCTGTTTTTCATGTAAGTGTCACAGTTTTGTTTATTTTTTAAAAATAGACTTTATTTTCCAGAGCATTTTTAGGTCCCTAGCAAAGTTGAGCAGAAGGTACAGTGATGTCCCATATACTCTGTGCCCCAATTTATGCATAGCCTGCCTCACTAGCAGATCCCCCCACCAAAGTGATGCGTTTGTTACAATTGATAGACCTATATTGACGTATTATCATCCAAAGTCCATAATTTTCATTAGGGTTCACTGTTGGTGTTGTATGTTCTTGCATTTGCAAAAGTATACTTTTTTATATATATATATATATATATATTGTTTTGAACAAAAATAGAAACTCTACATACTGTTCTTTAATTTTATTTTAATTGTTGTTCAAGTACAGTTTTCTTTTCTAATTTTATTTTTACATATTGTTTTATAATTAGCTTTTTTTTTTTTTTTTTCAGTATTATGGCAGTTCTTCCATGTGTGTTCATAAAGACCTCTTTATTAATGTTTTTATAATCATTTTCTCAAAATTACATAAGTAAGATGATAAATGCTCATGAAAACCTAAAATAATGTTACAGAACAGACCCAAGGGGGGTGTATAATATACTATTACTGAGAGTTCGCCCCACTAGGTTGGCTATGCCTGCCGCCAGAAGAAAGACATCTCTCAATGCCAGAGATTTGTGAAAAGGAAAGGAAATGTTTATGTAAAAGTCATACAGACTAAAGTCCTTTAGAATACCCACAGACGCACACAGTCTTTTCTTCTCCCTCTGCCTAGTCCAGGGTACCGTATCTCAGGAAAAGAAGTAGAAGTCTGTGATTCAGGCTCCTGGCACCATCAGCTGTGTCGCCGCCACGATATCCAGTTAATCCAAAGCCATGTGGCACCTTCTCGTGGCCCACCAGCAAGAGTCCTTTCACCCCTTTTCTTCCAGGCAAAGTCTTTCCTGCTTCCTAAGCCACGTGGCAAAAGAGAGCACCCCAAAGCCGCAGGCTTCTCCCTGCACATGGCTGCCGTGTCTGGGTTTAAATCCCAGCACCAACCTTCCTCTGTGGCCCCATTTCCTACTCCTCCTATAGTCAGTTCACCTGACAGCATTCCTGTATTCTTTGATAATTGGCTTTTTTATTCAGTATTATGGCAGTTCTCCCATGTGTGTTCATAAAGACCTCTTTATTAATGTTTTCATAATCATTTTTTCAGAATTACAGAAGATGACAGATGTTCGTGAAAACCTAAAATAATACATGTATACTTTAAGAAAATACTAGTGTCTTATTGCTTGCCTCCTCCCATTCCACCATTCCCCCTCCCTTCCCACAGGAGGCCACAGCTAGGTGTGAATCAGCTCCTAGGGCTGTTCCTGTATTTTTACCTATTTAAGTGTGCAGTCACAGCACACATGTGTGTGTGCAGCATAGATACAGACTGTCTTTGTAGATGCTGGGTAACTATGCCTTGTGCTTCTGCTTCTGTGGTAGGATAGATTATTCTAAAGGTTATATTTGCTGTATGATCATATTATGATCTTTTCATACGTTTGCCTTTTGTATTTGTTCTCTGACTTATCTGCTTTTATAGCTTTTGCCCATTTTTCTTTATTTTCGTATTGTAAAAAAAATGACATATCACCTCTTAACAGATTTTTAAGTGCTTAGTGCACATTATTAACTATAAGCACAATGTTGTATCACAGCTCTCTAGAACTTTTTTATCTTTTTATTTTTTTTAGAGATAGGGGAAGGGAGGGAGAAAGATAGGGAGAGAAACATAGATGTGCAAAAGATACATTGACTGGTTGCCTCTCACAAGTGCCCCTACTGGGCACCTGGCCCCCACCCCAGGCATGTGCCCTGACTGGGAATCAAACTGGTGGCCTTTCGGTTCACAGGCCAACACTCAATCTACTGAGCCACATCAGCCAGAGCAAACTTTTTGATCTTGCATGACTGAAATTTATACCCATTGAACAGCAACTCCTCCCATCCTCCTTCTTCTGGTCTCTGGCATCCACCTTGTACTTTCTGCTTCAGTGAGTTTGACTGCTCTAGGTACTTCATGTGGGTGGAATCATGTATTTGTCTACAACTGGCTTAGTTTAATTTATTTACACTTATTTAACTTTTTGTATAAATATTTACATTATTTAACATAAGATTCTCCAGGTTAGTCAGTGTTATCACATGTTGCAGGATATCCTTCTTTTTTAAAAAATATTTTATTTATTTATTTTTAGAGAGGGAAGGAAGGGAAAAAGAGAGAGAGAGAGAGAAACATCAGTGTGCGGTTGCTGGGGGTCATGGCCTGCAACCCAGGCATGTACCCTGACTGGGAATCGAACCTGGGACACTTTGGTTCGCAGCCCACGCTCAATCCACTGAGCTACGCCAGCCAGGGTGATAATCCTTCTTTTTAATGACTGAATAATATTCCATATTTTGTATATACACCATTTTATTTATTTATTCCTTCATCAGTGGACACTTAGATTGATTCCATATCTTGGTAATTGTGAGCAATGCTACAGTGAACATAGGAGTGCAGCTCTCTTCTTCAAGACCCTAATTTCAGTTCTTTTGGATAAGTATCTAGAAGTGGGATTGCTGGGTCATATGGTAGTGCTATTTTTGACTTTTTTCAGAAACCTCCATACTGTTCTTCATGTCAGCTGTACCATTTTACATTCCCACCAACAAGGCACAAGGATTTCAGTTTTTCCACAGCCTTTCCAACACTCATTTTCTGTTTTTGTTTGTTTAAATTACATTATTTTTAAATTGTTTGTTTTTTAATGGCCACCCTAACACAAATGAGACAATATCTCATTGTGGTTTTCATTTGCATTTCCCTGATGATAGTGATATTGAGCATCTTTTCATATCCATGTTGGCTGTTTATATGTTTTCTTTTAAGAAATGTCTATCATGTCTTTTGCCCATTTTTAAATTAAGCTATGTTTTTTTGCTGTTAAACAATAGGAGTTCCTTATATCTTTTGGAATTAATTCCTTGCCAGATACATGATTTGCAAATATTTTCTCCTGTTCTTTAGGCTGCCTTTTCACTCATGGCTGTGCAGAACCCTTCTGGTTTGTCCCATTTGTCTACATTTGTTGCCTTTGATTTTAGTGTCATACCCGAGAAATCATTGCCAAGACCAACATCACAAAGTTTTCAACCTATGTTTTCTTTAAGAAGCTTTACAGTTTCAGGTCTTATGTTTAAGTCTTAAATCCATTTGGAGTTGATTTTTACGTATGGTGCAAGATAAGGACCCAGTCATTCTTTTGCACATGGATATCGAGTTTTACCAATACCATTTGTTGAACAGATTATCCTTTCTTCATTGTGTACACTTGACACTGTACCAAAGATCAGTTGACTGTCTGTGGGTTAATATGTTTTATTGATTATGCTATTACAGTTGTCCCATTCTTTCTCCCTTTTAATCCCCTCCACCCTGCATCCCTCTCCCACCAGCATCTACCCCCCTTAGGAGGTCCATAGGTCATACTTATAGTTTGTTAGCACCTCCATTTCATATACTATTCTTAAACTCCCTCTGTTTTCTTTCTCAGTCTATTTTGTACCCACTATTTAGCTTTTTTTAATTCACCAATTTTGATATTTTTTAAAAGATTTTATTTTTAGAGAGTAGGGAGGAGAAGGGGGGAGCATCAATGTGCAGTCGCCTCTCCAGTGCCCCCGCCCCTGGCCTGTGCAACCCAGGCATGTGCGCCAACTGTGAATCGAACCAGCAATCCTTGGTTCACAAGCCCATGCTCAATCCACTGAGCTACACCAACTAGGCCCATTTGGTCTTCTTATTCCCTGTACCTTCCCCCCCCCATTCTCTCCCCGCTGATGACCCTCCATGTGATCTCCATTTCTGTGATTCTGTTCCTGTTCTAGTTGTTTGCTTATTTCGTTTTTGTTTTTGTTTTTGTTTTTAGGTTCAATTGTTGGTGGTTTGTTAGTTGTTGTTTTACTGTTCCTATTTGTGAGCTTCTTTTTCTTAGATAAGTCCCTTGAACATTTCATATAAAGGCTGGGTGATGATGAACTCCTTTAACTTGACCTTATCCGGGAAGCACTTTATCTGCCCTTCCATACTAAGTGAAAGCTTTGCTGGATAGATTAATTTTGGATGTAGGCCCTTGCCTTTCATAACTTGGAATACTTCTTTCTAGCCCCTTCTTGCCTGCAAGGTTTCTTTTGAGAAATCAGCTGACAGTTTGATGGGAACTCCTTTGTAGGTAACTGTCTCCTTTCCTCTTGCTTCTTTAAGATTCTCTCTTTGTATTTAATCTTGGGTAACTTAATGATGATGTGCCTTGGTGTGTTCATCTTTGGGTCCAACCTCTTTGGGACTCTCTGAGCTTCCTGGACTTCCTGGAAGTCTATTTCCTTTGCCAGACTGGGGAAGTTTTACCTCATTATTTGTTCAAATAAGTTTTCAATTTCTTGCTCTTGTTCTTCTCCTTCTGGCACCCCTATGATTCAGATGTTGTAATGTTTAAAGTTGTCCCTGAGGTTCCTAAGCTTCTCCTCATTATTTTGAATTCATTTCTTCATTCTGTTCTGATTGAATGTTTATTTCTTCCTTCTGCTTCAGCTGTTGCCTTGAGTCCTGGTTTCCTTCCCCTCGCTGTTGGTTTCCTGTACATTTTTCTTTGTTTCACTTTGTATAGCCTTCACTTCTTCCTTTATTTGTGTTTGTACTCAACTCATTTCCATGAGCATCACGATCACCAGTGACTTGAACTCTGCACCTGATTAGCTATCTCCGTGTCCCTTAGTTCTTTCTCCGGAGTTTTGATCTTTTCTTTCATTGGGGCCATATTTCTTTGTTTTGGTGCACCTGTTATATTGTGAGGGGTGGAGCCTTAGGTATTGGCCAGGGTGGGGCAACGTACTTTGCTGAATCGTGGTGCTGTATGTGGGGGAGGGATTGGAGAGGGTCAGAAGAGGGAACAGTGACACTTGCTCAGCTCTCACTCCGCTTTCAGTCACTTCCCCCACTTCTCACAAGCAAACTGGCCCCTTCTGGTGCTGATTCCCAGGTGGGGGGGGGCGGCTTGTGTACGTCCTAGGACCCTGTATTCCCATCCAACAGACTCTCCTGGGAGACTGGGAGTTTCTCCCACCACCACAACCCCCACAGAATTTTACAGCCAGAGGTTTTGAGGCTTCATGTCCCTGTGCTGGAACCCTGGGTTGCATGGTCTGTCTTGCTCCCCAGTTGTCCCTCCCAATTCATGTGTATTTGAATGTGGGACCTCCTAGTCCAGCACCCACCACCTCACCCTTCCTGGTTCGCCAGCTGCTGCTGTGCTGCACACATACGTCCTCCTGCCCCGCCTACCAATCTGGATGAATGGTTCTTCTTTAAATCCTTGGTTGTTAGATGTCATACAGATAGATTTTCTGGCTGTTCTGGTTGTTTTTTTGTTTGTTTGTTTTTAAATTGTTATCCTTTTGATTGTGTGAGAAAGCAAAAGCGTATCTACCTATGCTTCCACCTTGGCTGGAAGCCTGCAATTTTCCTCTTATCTATCCTCGTGAACCTTGAAATTAAACTGCTATCTTTAAGAAGTGGTTTATATTTCATTCTAGATCCCTTTTATGGATTTGCAGTTTATTCAAGGACATCTTTTAATCATGTGATTCCCTGCCCCTCCCCCCATCACATCCCAATTCATCACTTAGCCTGCCTGTTGTGACTGTCCTAAGTTTATTTCTCTGGTTTGTTCTTCAGGCCCTGACATTCATTGAGCCTCTCTACCATCTGCTAGGCCCTGTGCCAGGTGCACCAGCCTTGCAGAAGAGTAAGTTGCCATCCCTATAAGAGAGAAACTCATAGCCAAGGAGAGGTGGCAGGCAGCACAGGGACAGCTGGCATCAGAGTTGCAGTGAGTACACCATAGTACCAGCCCCTGAATGGGGATGTGGCGTTGGGAAAGTCCTGGGAGCAGCTCTCAGAATTGTAAATGGGGCTGAATTTAAAACACAAATTATAGCTGTGTCTGCCTGAAGAAACCTGCTCTGTGTAATTCCAAACTTGAAAATGAAAGAGGGATTGTTTTTCTTTATGAAATAATTCATCAGCCCTGGCTGGTGTGGCTCAGTGGCATGAGCTCCGGGCTGCAAACCCCAGAGTTGCCGGTTTGATTCCCAGTCAGGGCACATGCCTGGGTTGTGGGCCAGGTCCCCAATAGTGGGTGCGAAAGGCAACCACACATTGATGTTTTCTCTCCCTCTCTTTCTCTCTTCCCCTCTGTCTAAAAATAAATAAAATCTAAAATAATTCATCATAGTAGTTTTAAAAAATCTGTTCTTCCTATACATTTAAAAAATGTGGTGTGAGCACTGACTGGTGTGACTCAGTGGATTAAACTCTGGCCTGTGAACCGAGGGGTTGCCAGTTCGGTTCCCAGTCAGGTCACATGCTTGGGTTGCAGGCCTGGTCTCCAGTGAGGGGCACGTGAGAGGCAACCACACACTGATGTTTCTTTCAACCTTTCCCCCCCTTTCCCTCTGTCTAAAAAAAAATAATAAGTAAATAAATAACCAAAAAGATATGATTTAAGAAAAAGGAGAAGTCTTACGAAACTTTTCTGAAGCATTGACTTTGGGCAAGTTTCCTAACCTCTTCAGGTCTTAGTTTCCCCTCTTGTGAGATACATTGTGTCTCCATGGGCTCTCTAGCTCTGACTTACTGAGCCCTGTGGTGTGAATATATGTCAGTGACCATTGTGAAGTTCAAGTGGTTGGTAGCTCACGGGGTGGAATGAGCAGTGCCATCAACTCAAATTCTGCACAGAAAGGGAGCTGGGACTTTCCTTTGTGGCTCTCACTCTCAGACTTTGACTTGACAGGGCTAGTTCATTCACTGTTTGGCATAGAGTTGGCTCTCATCACCAACATTGCATTTTAGTTTTTCTTCCTCCTTTTATAGGAACACCCTATTTCTGGGCAGTGTTCTTGATTATTGCCTGGAGTGATTGTGTGCCTAGATGGGAAGGTAGGTAGCAATGCGCCCTCCCTAACCTATTCTCCTTTCTATTGCTTAATCAGAAAAGGCCCCTTAGCTCTTTTTCTAAGCCACCGAGTTTGAGTTGATCTTTGTTGCTAGTAAGAGGTGGGGAGGCACTTTCTGGTTCATGCTAAAGTTACCTGACAGCGGAAGGTGTACATCTGATAATTATAACTCTGGTGCCTCCAAGGCCTGAGCCATTTAGCTAAGAGCAGTAATCCTGATCTTATCAGGAAGTTTTTGTAGTCCAACAGTGTTGCTTATAACAGTATCTGTTTTACTTCCTGGGAGTCCCCTCTCCATTTAGGATTGTCTTATAATCTTGCCTGTTATCCCTTTAGAGCAAAGCTGTTTTTCCTTCTTCCTGTCAAGATCTGAGAATTAGACTTTAATAAAACAGCATCATTAACCCAGCCAGCGGTGAAACAGTCCCAGGTGTGGAAGAGTCATGGGTCTAGCCAGAGGGAAGGTAGTTTGTGCATTGCTTATTTAAATAACAACAACAGCAACAGCAACAGAACATTTAGCCCAAATACTTTAGTTACATTTGGTATTTCAAAGTAATTCATGGGTATCCATTAGCTTGGAATCCGCCCCTTTTAGTCTAGAGATTTTGCTAAACACAACCTTAAGGTTCAGGTCTTAGGAACTTGCCAAGATCCTTGATCCTGGGGTTCAGAATTTATTAGATTATAGAGCATAGAAAGAAATGAGAAACATTGCTATTCTGTGTTTTCAGAGAACACTATAAAAGTTGTCAGTGTGTGGTGGCGTTCGAGTGACTGGAGATTTTCTTCAGGGTTTCAGAATATGGGGAACTCAAGTGGAGAGTTGGTTGCTTAGCCTGTGCACTTTAAACCTGAGGAAAGGGTTAACTCTTGCCCTGAGGAGGAGTGAGGAATGGGAACTAAAATTGCTTTGGACAGCCGAACTGTGCTTTAATAAGATGTTCCAGGTGGCCAAGGAATAATCCTAAAATAGCCTCGATACTTAATTGCTTTTAAAGTCTGGCGCTGCTGTCTCGGGGGAGGTACAGCTCTAAGGAATGCAGTGCTGGCTTGGAAGATCTTAGAGGTGTGGTCTGGTAGGCATTTTCCCCCTAAATCCCAGTAAAAAGGCCCAGGGCTGCCTTCTTGGGTCAGGAGACCCTGGTTAAATTTCTCCTCATGGAAGGTTGGCAGTAAGCCTTTGGCTCCTGCTGTTGCCATCTGGCAGAACCTGGCTTTCTCCAAGGCTGTGGGATTGCTCTTGTCACTCACCCGCCACACTCCCGCCCGTCCAGAGGCAGTGGTCTACTTTCATCAGTGCCCAAAGATTTCCTTCTTGCTTGATCCCCTCCCTGCTCAGTGCCTCTCCATTTCCATCAGAACATACCTTTATCGTGATAGGATTCAGATTCATCCTTCTTCTCTCATGCCCTCAGTCCAGATCTGTCTGATTCTCTGACTTGGCTGCACCTTAAGAGTCATTTCTCCCTGGTTCTGCCCCCACCCCCAACTGCCCACCCAGATTCTCAGTGTGGGCTGCTGACAGCCAGCCAGCCCCAGTGCTGGCTTTCCCTCTGAAACCTTCAATATTGTTTACAAAACTAATATATTGACATTGTAAATTATTACTGAGGGGCACTAAAATATTTTTTTAAATCAAGAGTCATATGCTCTGTTACTTGAAAGACTAAATATTGTGAAGATGTCAGTTTGCTAAAATTATTCAATAATTTCAGTGCAATCCAAATTTTCATTGTAAGAGGGGAGAGCAAGTGATGGGTCTGGACAGATGATTCGAAAGTAACTCTAGAAAAATATAAACAATTATGTTTTAATGGTCTCTCTCCATTAAACCTCCAGCTTCACAAGGTCAGAGGCTGTTGTCTGTGTTCTTTTTCCCTCAGACCCTTTCACAGCATCTAGTGTACCCTAGAGTGTCAAATGTTGTACACGAATGAATATAATGAAAAGTGAAATTTCCTCATGATCTCAATCCATTAGGTGTCTATATACATTTGTACGTGCATATTATATTTTTCCAGCAAAAATGGGCCGTTAAAATCATCTGAAATGCTGATATAGCATTTGTTTCGCTGTTCAGAAAATATCCACAGCCTCCCAACTGTTCACAGTTCAGAGTTTAAATTTCCTCCTGGTATTTGAGGCATCTCACAGCCTGTTTTCCCCTTAACTATTCAGACTTGCATCCTCCCTGCCAAAACAGACCTTGTTTATCCTCCACTCCATGCTCATTTAAACTGTAAATCCCAACCCCCTCAACCCTTTCTTCTAGGCCAGCTCTGTCCCCACCTCTGATCCTGCCCCCTCCCCCCACCTCCTGGGCACTTTGTGTTTTGGTCCTCCTTACCTTGCTCTGTGTAATGCTCTGTGTGTTCTGCTTGTTTTTCCAACTATGTGATAATGACTTTTTTTTTTTCCCTCCTCAGCAGCTTGTGCAATGCTCTATCTGGGATGGTTTCTCAGGAAAACAGTGTTAAATGAATTTGTTACAGGATCTTCACATCTCAGGGTAGAAAAAGCCCCTAGAGGCCCTCTTGTCCAGCCCTAGTTCATGTTGGACTCCTCGTGGTGACATCCCCGGCAGTGGTCATCTAGGGGCAGGAAGCTGCCCACCTCCAAAGAAGGCCCCCTCCATTACTGGGCAGTTCTGGTTGTTACAAAAGTTCTTATTTGACTTGAAATCTTCCTGATAGCTTCTGCCCGTTAACTCTAGTTCTGCCTTCTGGGGCTTAGAGAAAAAACAAAAATACCCGCCTGCTTCCTCTCCCACAAGACAGCCTTTTAGATTTCCCAAGATGGTGGATCCATTCTTCTGTGTTTTCATCTTCCAGGGTTGAGGTGTTGAGGAAGCACTAATTTTAAGTTTGGTAACAGTCAGTTTAATCTCTTGATTCATTATTTTTGAAGGCCTTTTATGTGCATGTCACAGTGCTAGGTGCCATATTCTTCTGGCCCCCTTACAGGTTAACCATTTCTCTCTCTCTCTCTCTCTCTCTCTCTCTCCCCTCTCCCCTCTCCCCTCTCCCTCCCTCCAAACTTCAAGGGCCCTTCTTTTGTTGTACTTGTTTCTTGAGTCAGTTTCTTCTACAACGTACTTTTTCTATCTCTGTGACTTTCTCAATAAATTTTGATTGATAGATAGATATCCACCCACCTCTACATTGTAGAATTAAGTAAGAAAATACTTTGTTAAGTTTCTGGCCCCAGTCCTTGCTACACAGAAGATGTATAAACACGTTTCCTGTTCCCTTTTGCTCCCTTTTCTCCTTCCCCCAACCTTCTGTCACTACCACTTTTGAGGGATTTAAAGGCAAAATGCTTTGTGGCTTGTTGGGGAAAATGAGTTGAATATGGATATAGTTGCCAAAGCTTGACTTGGGTATTTGGGGACAAACTATCATTTTCCACTGAGCTCCTAGTGAGATCAAAGCTGGTAAGAGCTTTCTCAAGTAGGAGAGGCCTAGACAATTGTAAATGACAGTAAGCGACCATTGTGGCTGCTGTTGCCTCCCACGCACATTCTGGGCTATGGAACACTGCCCGCTGTCCATAGGCTGCCACAGGCTGTTCCCCTGGCCGTTAGACTTGCATGCAGTGACTCTTAAACTGAAAGTCTTTTCTTGGGGACTCCTCTTGATCCCTAAACTGTTGAGCTGGCTTTTGGGGCTTTTTTTCTCATACTCACCTCCTGTTCTCTGCTTTCCTTCACTGTAAGTTCTCAGCATGATTAGCATCCAAGAAAAAAATCATTTCTAGGCTGATAAGTTTCCAACAGTTACACCCATACCCTGTGGATAGGCCAGGAAACCTGCTGCCCACCCACTTGGATAGTATAAGTGAAGCTTTCTTTTGCAGCAGTTGGTCAGAGTTAAGAACCAAGGGAAAAACTACTGAAGTCTGTAATCCTCCCAGTGAAAGGAGGAGAGAGAGCAGAACTGTGGGGTTGGAGCCCCCATAGGAGAGCCCATCTCTGTCTTTCAGCAGATGTGTCAATGCTTTCTCTATGCTGGGGGCTGGGACTCCCCTGACAGGATGTTTACAGAAGGGGGACAGGGCAGGGGCACAAGTAAGGGAAACCCAAGTGCCACAGCCCAGAGGAGAAAGGTGTTAACTCTGCCTGGTGGGCAGAGGTGGAGGCTTTATGGAGGAGACAGCATTCCAGGTGGGCAGGGTTCAGGAATTACTCTTACCTCAGCCAGAATACCCTGTGAAGCAGGGTTGAAGTTGAACTGCCCCAATGCAGAGAGTAATGCGAAGAGCGTGGACATTCCACCGTAAGCCCCAGCTGAATATTTTAAATTAAGTAATGGACTGTCCCTTCATTGGAACTGATCAACAGGGAACACCTCTCTCCTTGGCCACTGTTTTCCCTGTGTTTCTTTAAATAGTAACTGACCTTCCTATGTGTGAAGTGGGTCAAACAGTAGAGTTGCTCAAAGAATTTAGTGTCCTGTTTCTGTCCCTTTCCTCCCGGCAGGTCTCCTTGTCTTCTCGGGGCATTGAGGTAGGGGCATTTCAGACTGAAATCCCGTCACTAAGAAGATTTTTAAGCTGGATCAAGTAAAGGGGTCATGCCGACCTCCTGCCCTTATCCTATAAGGCACCCTTGTAGGTGCCTTCTGTGTTCTGGAGCCGAGAGCTGTCACACTTGGGTGTTTATCATCACACATAGGCACGCAGTGGTTGTGCTGGCCTGTCAGCTTTTACACCCCTCTCCTGCTGTGGGAAACCCTGTCTGAGATTCTAGGTTGTAGATTCTGTGCTCTCCACCTGAAGTTAAATAGTTCTGAGTGAGCATTCAGAGTGCTGGGAGGTACTATAATGATCAGAAACCGGTGTTTTCATCTTTCCTGGTGATAGAGAATCCTGTGAGGAACCAGCTTCAGATCGTCAGGTAGAGAGTTGGGAATTCAGTGGCCACAGTAAACAGCTGACATAACAGAAGCATCAGTGATCCCCCATTAAATAAATGTCTTTCAGCCGATACGAGCTCCCAGGATAATTGACTTCCCAGCAGGAATTACTGGCTCAAACTAAATCACTGGGCATTAGGGAAGCCTACTGCATCCTTTGATAGGGGGCCTCTGACTGTCTGGTTTTGCTGACCTGACAGGCATAATTCATCTTGATATTCGTTGTCCTAGTTGCCACCAGATGACACCAGATTTCTGTTGACTGTAATTACAACGTGGGGGTGAGTTTGGCTTTTTTATTTTTTGTTAAAAGTGTTTCACCTACTGGGTTATTGGCTCCCCTGAAGGTGCTGTAGGCAGATATCTACAGTGTCTGCCTGGGGAGATGTTGAGCGCGTAGACAGCACTTACTGAGCACTTCCTCACATACATCTTTTACTCGGTCAGGAGGGAAACAGTCTGATGTAGCCTGTTCCATTTCAGCTGACAGGATGCCACTTCTTGGTTATGCTTACCTCCCAGTGTGCTAGACTGCTGCCGTCAGAAAGTGGGGTTACACCTTTAAGTCCACTTGGAGTGAGGGAAGCAAAGGGTGACCTCCAGGTATAACCGATTCAACCTCCTGCTTTCAGGCAAGCTTCATTACAGGCAGAGGAGGGAGAAAGGAGAGTTAGACCGGGCTTCCATTTTATTGGCCTGGTCTCACAGCAAGATCCTTATATAGTCCAAGGAACGTCTTCCCAAGAAACTTTTGCTCTGCATTCCAAAATGCCCCTCCTCAACCTCTACACACCCCAGCCAGCTGGGTGGCAGGTGCCTGTGTGTGTGCGTATGTGTGTGAGTGCGTGAGCCTGTGGTCCTGGAGAAGAGATGGAGGTGACGGGCTCACTGTGTCCAGTCCCATCCACTGGGTCAGGGGCAAACAGCAGACTTTTCGTGTGATGTTTTATACACCCCACTAGCAGAGGGTGGTTTTCACTCTCCTGTATGGTACATGTGTTTGTATGTATTTTGAAGACGTGTTCAATTGGCTCAAATAGCCAGTTAATTCCTTTTAACAATGATTGTAGCTCATCAAGCATTCACTGGGGCCTAATAACTGCCAGACAGTACGCTGTGTGCTGGAGGCAGAGATGGATAATATACTTTTGCTGTCAGGGACCTTACAATACAGATAATTCCAAAATAATATATTAAATTCTAAGCTCAATATGTACAGAGATTGCTTCTGGTGTACTTAGCCCAGCCGGAAGTGAAGAGGAGCCCCGTGGAAAATGATGCCTGATTGGAGGAATAAGAGCTACCCAACTGAATCAGGCTAGGAGGCAGATTCTAAGAACATAAACAAAGGCATACTTACATTTACTGCCTCCTCCATTCAGTTGAATGGTGGTGGTTTAACTTAATCAATCAAATCACTATTTCTCTGATGAAAATGAACTTCAGTCTAGTAGCACAGAGTCTCTCTACCTTGGGAATAATCTCAGGCACTAGGGATCCTTATATCATTAGGGAGTTCTGAGTGCTCAACTTGGGGCTTCTAGTGGTGTGGCTAGGCTGAGAGGCTGCAACTTCGGGATCTGTGTCCTGCATCTTCCTTTGATCCTTCAGCCCCACCTAGAGTGTTGCATGAAAAGGCAAGCTAGCTATCTTCACAACACACCATATGATATGCAAACATAGCGTAAAATACACAAACATAAACCATACAGAACTTGCTGACAAGCGGCACATCTCAGAGTGGTGGCTTCCTGGAGGTCCGTGAAAGGCAAGCGGGCTCTCGGAAAATTGGGCCTTTGTGTCCTCCTCTGACTAGACTCTCAGGCAAAGGTAACACCCGCCCTCCAGCAAACGGAGATGGTTCTTCCACCTGACTCCCTCTCATTTTGGAACCAAAATTGAAAGAAAAAAAAAAACAAAAAAGAAAAAAGAAGCTGTCCCTATGAGAGCAGCAAAGATAGTGACCTGAGCATTTTTATAGTATAACCCAGAATAGCAGCATATCACTAATGCTCTTCATCCCCCCTGAGTGCCTTGTTCTCTAACACTCTCTCACTCCTTCCTGAACTCTCTACTTTGTTCCCCTTTAGAATGGTGGCTTGGTTTGGAGTGATGATGCAGATGGAGGCCGAGGAAGAGAGATCTCACGAGACTTTGCCAAGGTCTGTAATGTTTCCTTTGTGATAACAAAAGGGGTGGTTCTGAGTGGGTTGTTGTATCTGATCCCCAAGGAATAGGACAGAAGTGGCCTTTGAGGCACGTTTGTAGTCAGTCATTCAGATGGTTGTGTATCTCTGGTGTAAGACTTCCTGCATAAGATGGATTTTTTCATTGTGTTTTTCCCCCCTGGGGGCATTGGGATTACAGCTGTATGAACTGGATGGTGATCCGGAAAGGAAAGAGTTCCTGGATGACCTCTTCATCTTTATGCAGAAGAGGGGTGAGTGTGTGTTATTTCAATTCTCTGACTGTTTATTGAGTGCCTACTGTGTGCGCTTCACACTTGGGCTTAACTCCCCCCACACAGAGTGCCAGAGTCTTAGCCCAGGAAGACGAGAGGCATTACTGCTGAATGATTATGAATTTAGACGAACAATTGAACCAGAATGAAGAGGACAGAGAGGGCCTTGGCAGAAAATGAATGGACCGATTATTCAGATTTGGTCTTGCTTTTTTTTGTCATTCTTCTTCTGATTCACTGGTCTCGGGAGTCATTTCAAATTTAATAAGCTCATTTTTTTTCTTAGCCTTATAGCTTCCCTGGATATCACTCAGGCCGGAATGTGGGGCTTCCTGTTGCCGTGTCTAGCCTTAGAGAGACTGAGAAAGGCCATTGAAAGGGGGCCCTTCAGTATTTGTTGGGAGGTTCAGAAATAACCTGTGATAAATCTTTTTTTCATATCCGTTGGCTCTTTGATTTTTGCATTCACTGGCTTGGTGGGGACATTTCTGCAGTTTAACTGTAGGTGTATGGGTATTTGCTTTATAATGTACCTTCCTACTTCTCTCTTCCTCTCCTTTTAAGCTCCCTCACTCGCCCCCAACCATCTCACTTTGTGAGATGGGACTGGGTTGTAACAATCTTGAGCCCAGTGACTCAACCTCCTGGCTTTACAGCCTTTCATAGCAATGGGTTCACCAGGAGGGCCAGCCCTCAGTAAGCATGGCCAGAGCCCTGGGCTCCCAGGAGAAGGTCCTCTACAATCTGTGAGGCTCCACCTTTGTCACCCTCAGGACAAAGCCTTAGGAGAGCTTTGTTCCCATCAGCCTCTTCCCCAGGATATATATTGGGTTAGCCAAAAATTTCTTTTGGTTGCTTTCTATATGATGGCTCTAATAGCGCTTAGTTGTCTTTAACTTCATTTGAAACAATTTTGGTAGGCTATATAATGACAATTGACATATCAGCCTGCATTTTTTTTTAATTACCAAAATTGGTGAATTTTTGTGTAGCCATTTTAATATTGAAGATGGAAGAAAAATACACAACGTTTTTGGCATATTAAGCTTTATTTCAAGAAAGGTAAAAACACAACTGAAATGCAGAAAAGAAAAAAGAAAGAAAAGAATTGTACAGTGTATAGAGAAGGTGTGTGACTGATCAAAGGTGTCAAACGTGGTTTGCGAAGTTCTGTGCTGGAGATTTCTCACTGGACAGTGCTCCACCGTTGGGTCGACCAGCTGAAGTTGACAGCGATAGAGAACAATCACTGTCCTACCATGCGGGAGATGGCTGACATACTCAAAATAATCCAAATTCATAAAGTTAGTGGTGAAAATGAAGCATGTGTCTTTTATTTTATGGGAAAAACTACAAGAACTTGTTGGCCAACCCCAGACACCCCTTGGCTTCTGTATCAGCCCCTTCCCTGAGATTTGGCGTTGTGGGGCTCCCCGTAGCCACGGCCGGGCTCTGATGGCAGCCCCAGCTGCTAAAGACTCTGTGAACTCCTCTCCCTCCCCTCTCATCCTCTGTCTCTCCCCCTCTTTCCTCTTCCTTTACCTTCCAAAGCCAAACTGCCTTTGTAGTAGCGTGCCTATTACATGCCCATTACTTACTCTGTCATTTTTTTGCTCACAAAAGGCAGTCACATGTTTTTGAGGTTCCGCGTCCCACCCCATCTTCAAGCATGTCAAAGCAGTCGAAGCAGCCCCCATTAGTTTACTTCTTGAGCTGTAGTCTAGAGCTGCCTGTGTTGGTGAAAAACAAGACTATAATCCCAAAGGATAACGTGACTAGCAGCAGTGAAATATGCCTTGGTTGCACCGAGAAGGAGAAATCCACTCAATGCTTCGGCCTCCCCTCCTATTACCATTTAATTATTCAGCAGCTCCACCAGCCCAGCTGGTGCAGACCAGGAACTGCTGTCATCTCAGAGGGCTGCTGTAGCAATGTAGATTTAGTCAGCGCTGGAGCTGCTACTGTTTTATTTTTCACTGGATTGCTTTTTTCCTTTCTCAAAAGGATTTTTAAAGGAAAGTGGATGTTATATCAGCCTGGCCAAGAATGAAGATCTGTAATTGTTTCTTTAGTACAGTATGTCCCTGCTAGATTAGGAGCTCCTTGAGGATAGCCACTTTGTCACTTCTTTGTGTCCCACTGCTAACTCAGGACCAGACAGATTGGTGCTCGGCCCATAACTGGAGGTCAGCATTAGAAAGCAATGAGTACCAAGTCTCCTGGTATTCTGCAGCGGGAGGGCTGCCAGACTGCCATCTGGTATATTTCTGGGTGAACCCAAAGCAGGAGTAAGTGATTCCCTTTGATTGTGTCAGTTCAGGTCCTGAGGAATCCTTCTTCCTGTCTTCAGCACTGATGTGTTTCAGTATTTGCTGGCACCACCAATAAAGGGAACTGGCTGAGTTGGTTTTGCTACTTGTTCATTACTCTAATACTTAATGGTTTCTCAGCCTTAGCATATGACTTCAGGGACTGGCTAATTCTTTGTTGTGGGTATACCCTCCTCCAGTTGTGGTAACAAAAAATATCTCCAGATCCTATAAATTTCCCTGGGGTCAAAGTTGCCCCTGCTGAGAGCCACTGCCATAGATGGTGGAAAAGAGGGTAAAGATCTAAAATTTCCTCAGCAGAGAAACTCTTTATGGAAACCATCTTATTTCCACTCAGGTAGCAGTATCTAAGGGCAATGAGGTGTGTCTCAGGTCATACTGCAAGAGCCCCTTCTGTGGCTGAATGCCAAAGGCAAGGGTGCTGGGCCCCCTGGGCTGGAGTGTAAGGCAGGCCTCGGAGAGGAGCTGAGCCCCAGTGTACTGGGGTCATGGGAGTGAAGGGAGCCATGCAGATGGGAGGCAGAAATGCAGGGGCATGCATAGCCCAGACAGCTAGAAGAACCCTTTTCTGAGTCCTGGGTGAGTCAGTTGTCACCAGACTGAAGACCACGTTTGGCCAAAAAGTTAGCATTCCTCTCTGTGGACACTGTAGTTACTGAAATTAAAGTGCTGGGGGTGTCACCAAAGCTGGGACTTCAGGACACTTGATGTGGCGAGCAGTGTGAAGCTGGGCTGGAGAAGGGAGACTGAGGCAGGAGGACAGTGTGGAGGTTGTTTCCTTAAATTCAGTGATCTCCCTGGCAAACTCGTGTCTGATGATCTTCAGCAGGAGGGTCTCGATACAGCTGAATTCAAGTGGGCAGTTCAAGAGGACTAGGAGCAAAATGCACTTTCGGTATGAAGCTTGCTATATTTGCTCTTCACAGAATGGTGAAACCAAGGGCCCTAGACATTTGTGGTTTACTTGCCATTCCCAAATTGGAATGTCTGAGGTACTCAGAAGCCAGATCTTGTTAGCTGGGTCCAAGGAAAAGTCTTAGAGGCCTCGGCAGCTGGTCAGCAACAGGCAGCACGTCATCCTCCATAGCTAATATGAGGAGTAAGTGGTGGATTTCACAGGAGCTACTGGAAACAGCCTGAGCTTGAAAGTCCTGGTAACACCCACCTGGGCTGTGAGTGAGGCTGGCAGCTTTGACACAGCCAGCCACACCTCAGAGGAAGTGGACAGGGCTCCCAGGGAGGCAGAACCCAGCAGGCTTTCCCAGAGACTGTAGGTGATGAGCCTGCTCTTCAGCAGGAGGAGCCTGCTACAGCTACTGCTTTGTGCTGGCTCTTTGCTTGTTAGCATTTGGGTCAATGACTGTAACAGATGGGCCTGTCAGCTTGCAGCACCTGGGTGTCTAGGCCAGACCAGTGTGACTTGCACCCTGGTGACCCTTTCCCCACCGTCAGAGCAACCTGCCTTAGAAGGGGCCTCAGAGAAGGCCTAGGCAGCACCCAGTTGGGCTCACTGTCTTCCACCTGCCTCAGGAAAGGACCGTGAGACGTGCGGCAGGGGAAAGAGCTTCACACTGATAAGTGTAAAGCCGGGGTAACATGCCACCCTTCTCCGCGATCCTGAGCAAATCCTTCCCTTTCTGAGGGGTCACAGTTTGTTGATCTATAAAATGAGAGCATTTAGTGAGAATTAATCTGGAAGTTTCTTTCAAGCTCTGTGTTCTGTATTACATGTTTTTTTTTTTTTTAATATTTTATTTATTTATTTTTAGAGAGGGAAAGGTGAGAGAGAGAGAGAGAAACATCAATGTGTGGTTGCTGGGGGCCGTGGCCTGCAGCCCAGGCATGTGCCCTGACTGGGAATCGAACCTGCAACACTTTGGTTTGCAGCCTGTGCTCAATCCACTGAGCTACGCCAGCCAGGGCTGTATTACATGTTTTTGATTGTATCTGTTGAGCTACTAACAGAGAAGAGCAACCTTGATGACTAAAAAAAGAAAAAAAGCTTTAGAAAGCAATTTTCTATCAAAATAGCTGTATAGCCCTGGCTGGTGTGGCTCAGTTAGTTAGAGCATCATCCCGCAAAGTGAAAGGTTGTGGGTTTAATGCCCCGTCTGGGCATGTGCAAGAAGTGACTGGGCAGTGCTTTTCTCTCACTTTCATGTCCTCTCCCTCTCTCTCCCCCTCCCTACCCCTCCCTTTCCCTCCCTCTGAAGTCGATAAGCATGTCCTTGAGTGAGGATTAAAAAATTGTGTAAAAATTAGACCAAGGATCCCCAAGACCAAATGCTTCTCCCCTTTTCTTGCTGACTGTTTCCTCTTTTGCTGAGTGAAGCGCAGTTGAATTAAACAATTTGCCGTGATTCTGTTCCCCCAAATGTTTCTCTAGAATGATTGTTTAGACTCCAGGTACTCTATTTTGCTCACCTTTTGCTGCATGCATATGCGCGTGTAAAATATGAGAGGGGACCCCCCCCAAAATTGGAATTATCTTCTGGAGGGCGGGCCCCTTGTAGTACAGGCTTCCCCCACTAGGTGAATGTTCTAGGAACTCATCTGTATCAGTGCACCAGCTGATGTTGTTGTGAGAGGCTTCGTTTGGCATCAGTGAATTTTTTGGAAGATTCTTTCAACACTTTTGCCCATTTCATGATGGGTGATTTATGAGCACACCTGTCCACACTGTGCTGAATGTTCATCAGTTTTTGACCAAAAATAGCATGACCCTATGCTCCACCCTCCCTAGTCACCATTTTTGTTACATTGGATGACAGAAGTTTTCAAAGGGAAATGCTTTGCTGATATGGAAGAAGTCAAACAAAAAAAATAGCAGAAGCACAAAAAGCATCAAGATCAATGAGTTCAAAACCTGTTTTGAGCTCTGACTTGTGTGGTTCAGTGGATTGAGCACAGGCTGCAAACCAAAGGGTCGCTGATTCAATTCCCAGTCAGGGCACATGCCTGGGTTGCGGGCCAGGTCCCCAGTGAGGGCCACGTAAGAGGCGACCACACATTGACAATGTTTCTCTCCCTCTCTTTCCCTCTCTCTTAAAAAAAAAACAAAACAAAACAAAAAAAACACACCTGTTTTGAGCAGTGGGAAACAAGTCTCGGTACGTTTATTGTACCAAGTGGAGTGTACTTTGAAGGTAACTGAAGTTTAAACATGTAAGAATAAATACACAATTTTTTATAAATAAGTACAGGTTTTTTTCGGGTCCCCCCGGTACACGTTTCTTTGCCAAAAATAAAGTCAGTTGCAGATAAAACTTTGTGGCTGATTGAACTCGCTGTGGGTGGTTTCTGAGATGGCATTCTCTGGTGGATTTTCCAGGAGGAAATCTGAGCGGGAGGGCCTAATTTGGAAGTTTGATAAGGAAACTCTTATAAACAATTCAATTTTTCCTTCCTCAGTAAGGAAGAAAAGTCTGTTCTCTGGTACCCTAGGCAATGAAACAGAAGTGTGGTCTCATCCTGTGGTCACCGGAAGAGGAGGAGGACAATAGTTCTACTGTTGTTTTCATTACAATCATCCCATGCACTTTACAGAACCCTTTCAACCTGCTATCTGACCTGCTGCTCTCCACAGCTTCAGCTCTCAGGGTAGAGAGAGCAAAGGTTATCAGTTAGCCGTGACAAATCAGCCTGCAGGTTAAGTGACTTACTTGAGGCCACAGCACAGATTTTTAGCACTTGGTTTCCTAACTGCCAGCCCAGTGCTCTTTCCCTCTCTGAGCTGCTTTTGTGAAACTTGGTCCCTAGCAGGAGCAGCACTGTCACTCCCTGTGGGGGCAATGGATAAGCCTTCTTTCTGCGGCCTTCTGAAGCCCTACTGAGAATGCTGGTCTGTCTCCGTAGGCCGCTGTCTGGTGGGGTCTGATAGCATCTAGCTGATTAACACAGAGTCAAGTTCTTTGTGCAAGGCATTTCTCTCAGGGAAGGGCAGATTCACAGGGCACAAAGGCTGCCATCTGTCAAGGCAGGAAGGCACTGAGGTGAGGGGCACAGGAGACAGCAGGATTGTGCACACACCTGGAGCACCCACACGCAAGGCCATCCTCTCCAGCCTGTGCCCCAGCTGGGCACAACAGGCTGAGGAACCGCTTGGTCATGAGGAAAAGTTTTGTACAGACCTCACCTGGAGAGCTGCCCTCCTTCCTCCACCAATTCCGTCCAAGGCTGCAAACTGACCTTGGCTTTTCCAAATGAATGGTAGGCTCTGTTTTTTGCTTGTATATACAAAGAATTTACTGTGGCAAAAGGGCTTGGTTTGCCTCAAAATGGAATTTGAGGGTTTTCTTTCTGTTGTGTACTTATCTATCCACCTCGGGCAGGGAAATGTTCATGACATACATTGCTTTGCCTTTTGATGGAGGCAGTTTCTCAGGTATTCTGTGTATCTTGCTGTGAATGGTCTGTGCTGTGGACACTCTTCCTAATAAAATAAAATATATTGTCTCTGTCAGATGAAATAGGCTTTGCGGCTTCATTTTCTAACTTCATCCCCGAATGGAAGTCCAAAATGCAAATCTTTGTTTAAGGTTTAGCCCTTTGTCTGAGGCCTGATCTTTTTCTCTCTCTGGGTGATCCAACTACTGTTGATACACTGGCTTCTTTTTTCTACATTTAATGGTCAGGTAATATCCTGTAACTACCCAGCTATTCATGATAGTGGAAAGGGATCCTGATATTTGAAAAGCATGACTGATTTGAATGGCCCATTTTTTAAATTAAATTCAGCTTCTTCCCCTTCAAAATCTTTTATTGGTACTTCTAGCACTTGGTAAAATTGGGTTGATAGTTTTGCCTCCTTTGTTCCAAGGTGAGGTAATGTTTGGTAATTTGTCCAAGGGTTGGTATAGGGAAAATTTGAAAGATTGGCCCACTTACACTGTGGGAAAGTCTGCTGGGTCATGAGAGGCTAGTGGCGTAGATGGCAGTGGAAGCTCAGACAGCTATATGCTGCCCGGGCCACAAGCCCAGGGGTTGCGCCTCTCCCCTGCCAGCCTTCCACTCTGTCTCCTGGGGCACCAGCCAAGTCTGTTGATCAGCAACAGACAAAGGAGAGGAGACCTGGCAGTCCTCCTAACTCCTTGGCCAAGTTCTCTGGACATAGTTTTTAAAGAAGGAGACAGCACACTCATAAGTAAAATTTTATTATCTCCTGTAGTAGAATACAGCATTACACATACTGCTGAACTTCCCCTAAGGCAATTAATGTAAGCTACGGTATCAATAAAGGTAGTAAGTTTCAAATTAGCCTCCCGGGTTGTGGTACTTCCAGAACTTCCTAGTATTGTGGGTGGGAATATAAGTGGCATAACTTTGGAATCTGTTTTGTGGTATTCACTAAAGCTAAACATACGCTCTCCCTATCACTCAGCAGTTCTGCACCTAAGTGTACCCCTGACAGAAACGAGTGCTTACATCACCGAAAGACACATGCAAGAATATTCATTCTGGCCAAATACTGGAAAGGCCTCAAACATACATCACTAGTGGAATGGATACATAAAGGGCGCGTGTCATATTGCTGGTGGGATGCCGCATGGCAGAGATGACTCTCACAGACCGACTGTTGAGCAAAAGAAGCCAGATGCAAGAATATATACTACATGATTCCATTATTTAAGGTTATAGAAAATCAGCTGTGCAGTACATGTCAGGATGTAGTTACCTTCTGGGTGGGCTGCAGGAACAGTGGCTACTAGTTGGGAATGTCTCCTGGGGGACTGGGACTGGTCTGTGTTTCATCTGAGGAATGGTCGCACGCGTGTACACAGAAGTACACTCGAGCTGTATACGCAAGATGCGTGCACTATACTGTATGTCAGACCCACTTGGTGGGAAATCAGAATGGAGGGTTAGGTGTCCATCAGTCCATTTCTAGGGCATTTGTGCACCCCGGCCTCTGCGCAGTGTTGCGGAATGGTCAGCTTCACGCTGCACTGCAGCGTGCCAGACACTGCTGTCAGTTCATGGAGGCAGGTGTTTTCTACTAAAACGAATTGGGGAATGAACATTCATTTCTCTGCTTGTTCCCAGGGAGCAGGACTAGAGCAGGGAAAGAATTAATATGTAGAGGGACTGACAAAAGCCTACCCGCCTGTCTGCCTGTGTATCTTCCCCGCTTAACCTGGGTCTTAACTCTTCCGGGCTCCCTGTATGGCCTCCCAGTGTTATTGACGGGCTTTGGAAATGATTAATGATCTTTTTCAAAGCCAGGAAAAAGCTGCGAGAGTCCTTAGCAGGGCTAGCCACACCCTGGGCCTGGGCCCGGGCCCGGGCCCTTACTCCTGACCAGTGGGCAGGAAAGCAACTGCCGTGTGACTCTGCCTGGGCTCCCTCCTTTCTGGTTGCTTCTGGTCTTCATTGGAAAGGACCCCTTCTCTTCTGGGGAGGAAGTGACCCTCCCTCAGCATTCCCACCCTACCCCATCTTTGCTGTGTCAGAGAAGACCTCTCCCCAGCTCTGTCTTCGTAGTCTGAGTGGCAGGGAGGAGAGGCAGCCAGGTGCCAGGGAACCATGTGCGTTTGGCTCGCCTGCATGGAAGCTCCTGATCACAGCTTTGGCCTGCTGGTGCCGTACCGTTAGCATTTCCACCACCAAGGGTTAAAAGCCCAGGAGCCCCACAGCTTCCCTGGGTACAGGCCCTCATAAAAGCCTTTCCACTTAGCCTCTGGGCTGCTTTAGTCTCCCTGGCTGAAATCTGATAAGAGGCCTCTTTGTTGGGACTGTCAGTCTCCTTTATTGAGGAGGGAGCCGGAGAGCAGCGGCATTTCTTGGGGTTGGGATAGATAAGACCCTGGGTTCCTGTCAGAGGAAGCATGATTAATTACCCTCAGTCCTGGCTCCTGCTTTGATTCAGTGACTGACAGTTCTCAGGCTTCCCTGGCAGGTGCTCACACCCCTCTGAGAGGCTAGATGGGGCTGAGATTCAGCCTCTTGCAAGACCAACACTAGTGACCTGCAAGGGGCTCTCTGCATGGCTGTCTGCCTCTTTCCTGGTTCCAAACAAGTGGCTCTTGCATCTGTTGTGCGCAAAGGCCTGTCCCTCTCAGGTAAACGGCCTCCTTAGTTATAATAAGGTGCAGTCCATCCCAGAGAGCAGTCCAGAGACCAACCCTTCCCTTCAAGGCCTTGAACTTAACAGATAGTCCTAAGCCACTCAGAACCCTGCACAGAAGATCCCAGACCCTCTATCTCAAGATCAGTTGGCAACATTATTTCATAATTCAGGCAAGCTCCTAAAACCAGTTCACCCCCCCTTTGCTAATAATCACAACTATCAATTTTTGTTTTAAGTTTTTATTTGTAGTCTCATAGAACTTCAGAACTGAAAGTCATCTAGTCCAAAGTCTTCATTTCACATATGGGGAAACTGAGGGATGAATGTTGCTCTCCCACCCCCCCACACTGTGATGTATTGTTTTTTTTTTTTTATTCAGGCAGGTAAACTCTGCTAAAAAGCCTCTCCCCCTGCCTTGTCATAGTTGAGTCTCCTTGGCTACCAGGTCCATTAGGCATAGAGCAGACTGTAGAGATAGAGGAGCCTGAGGATCTTGCCTCTCTCAGTTGTCAGGGGAATGAAGCCATGGTGGGTTGGTGTCTGGATCATGATCATCTGGCTGATGTGAGAAAACCAGACCATCATCCAGAGCTAGTGTTTAGAAAAGCCTCAGCGTTGTTTCTGGCAGTCCCAAGGTATCCACCTGCCCTGGGAGCTGCTTTCAGCTGTTCTGCAGAGGGCCGACACCCTCCCCCCCCGCCATCTCTGCAGCCACACAGGGCAGAGCTGGAGGGAAGCAGGATTCAGGGCCACCACCAGGGTTCCAGTACACCCCTTGCCTGGGGTTTCTCTGGAGGTTCGGGGAAGAGGTATTTTTTGGTTAGGCTCACAGCCTTGACTTTAAACACCACTTTGTCTCTTCCTTACCTTTTCAGGCCCTGTCTCTACCTGTTGTTTCCTTTGCCCCTGAGCATTTCTCAGGCAAATGCAGTCACACTGTGTGAGGATAAAAAGGCGAATTTTTTTCTATATCTATAACATTGTTTTTCAAGCAAGCCATCTCCGATGGTTAGACATTAAGTCCAGTGACTACTCAGAGTGAATTTATAATTCCACCTGAGGAGTTGGCCTTCAGAGGCCATTAGAACCACACTAGAAAATCTCTTGGTGTACGGCCAAACCAAATCAGTGTGAACAGCCTGGTCACTTCACTCTGTTCTGCCGGTCTGTTTCCATGCACGGCCGTTTCTAAAAGTAAAACACACCCTTCATGTTTGATTTACCGCACTAGAGAGACGCACATGAAAACAGTGTGAACTCTGGCAGCTGTTCACAAATGGAGCTCAAAACCATCACCTTATCGTAGAACTTGAATTCAAAGAGCTTGACCGCTCTGGGCCTCATTTCCTTAGTCCATGTAATAACGAGCCTGCTAGGGCCTGAGCCAGGAAGGTGACTCCTTTCAGGGCTGTCGGCAGTAACACAGCTGGTGATGGGTCCTGGCAGACATGGCACAAACCCTAGGGAACTGTGGTTAAGATTCCCAGTTGGGTTACCATGGAGCTGGTTGCTTTGACTCGAAGTTTTCTTACAAATCTGTGTAGTAGCTTAGTTTATTGAATACTATGAAGTATAATATTCAAGCCATGGTGAAGGAAAAACAGTTGCTGCCTTCAGAGAGCTACAGTCTTCCTGGGTTACCAGGTGAACATCCATTAAACAATGAGAAAGTAATTATATGCTGAACATGGGGGTTATAACAGAACTTTTGTAAGGGAAGACGGCCATGTGAACCAGGGTAGTAGGAAAATTATTCCTGGAGGGAATGAACATTGAAGGCTAGTGCTGAGAGGGCTTGAGCAGGAGCGGTCATTTTAGTCCTGATGAGGAGGCAGAATACAGAGCAAAAGGTAGAGGAGAAATGAGCTTAGTTTTGGGGGTGATAGTGAGGCGAAGGAGACCCAAGTAGTTGGTGAGTGAGCTGTTGGGTGTATTAGAAATACTTCATGCCTTATCTTTTACGAGTGTCAGGGAACTCAGTCATAAAATTGAACCTGTGGGCTGCGGTGAGTAGGCAGTCAGAGTCTTTGTAGGTTTTTAAACAAGGAGGCCAGTAATATGGTAAAAGTGCAAGTTGACTACATGGATGAGAAGCTGCTGCAGGCGTCTGCTTAGCCAGCCAGGGCCTGGTTCAGCATGGTAGCTACAGACTGGAAAAGAAGGCACCTTTGCAAGGTATCTCCGAGGAAGAATCAGTGGAGCTCCCTAACGATCTGTATAGGTTGGTGATAAGAGGAGAGACGAGGAGTCAGTGCTGCCTCTGAGCTTCCTGCCTAAAACCTCAGTGCAAACACCCTGACTTGGAATGAACAGGTCACACATGTGGAGACGTCCTCGAACCTTCTGGAAATATAAGCTTAGGAGGCCTCTGTAAGGGGACCTTGGAAGTGGTCTCCCTAGAGTCTCTAGGCGATGCCATGGAGGGTGTGAACGTACCCAGGCCTTTAGTGTGCTTGGGCAGACAGACCACCAGAAGGACATAGACCTCGGTTCTGTCCTGCCAGAGACTGGTTCTGCCTCATCAGGCTCTTGTCTTGTGACGGGAGTAAGGGCGAATGTCCAGAACAGCACGGGGAGGAAAAGTTAACCAACGTACAAGCTGTATTGTAGAGTATACCAGCAATCCTCTGAAAGTCTACCTATGAATCTTGGCATCTAACTCTGTGACCCTTTTGTCCTTGACTCTCCAAAGACCAGTTGGTTGAGACAAAGGCCTCAGAGGCCTCTTGCTCCCTCCCCACACTGAGAAAGGTGCTGTAGCAGTCCCACATGTTCATGCTCACGCTGCTTCCTCTTCATAAATGTGGGAGCCCTCACACCATTCTCTGGCTTGAATTATCCTGTAAAAGAGTTGGTGAGGCCAGCATTCCAGGGCTGGGAAGAGAATGCCATTTCTCGAGGGAAAAGAAGCAGGAGCTGAAACAAAGCCCTTCTCCAGCCAGGCTGGCCTAACGTCTACCAGGCGGGCAGTGAGATTGAGCCATGGGAGGGGCGAGGGGAGGAGCAGCCTGTGTACAGTACAAGCACTTTGCCGTTAAAAGGCAACAGGTCTCATACCCTGCCCTGGATGGTGACCCTTCCCTTTGGAATTCTCCCCTCTGACCTCCAGATCATTAATCCAGAGGCTGCCAAATGACAGTCATCCATCACGCCGCCTCCTGACGAACTGAGGAGCGCCTGGGGAAGGCCCTTGGCCCCACCCTCCTTACTTCCCCTGGTGCTCATTAGTGGGCCTTCCTGCTCAGAGCCAGGTTTCCTGGTCACAGCTCTGGCTCCTCTCACTTCCCTTCCGGGCTGGTGGGCGGAAGCTGTTCTGACCTGCCCCTCCCTTTCAAAGGCCAGGGAAGGGGTGGAGTGATTAGTGAGGACCGAATTGTTGAGTGGCTTTTCACCCCTCCCCCTCCCCCTGGAAACCTGTGTTTCCTGCAGATCCTTTGACATGGTGGAGATACAGGACAGAAAAACCCATTTCTCTCCCCTGCAGCAGGAGAGGAGGAAGCAAGCAGTTACTCAGGTAGATGAGCCGGGCAGGAGCCCCCCCGTGGAGGGAGTCAGGGACGGCCTCCTGGAGGAAAGGGCTGACTGGCTGGCACAGGAAGGCTACAGAGTAGTGAGTTGCCACATCATCAGGAAAGAATCTGGATTCAGTACTGCTATAAAAAAGAGAAATCTAGTCCAATCCTCTTATTTATAGATGGGAAAACCAACCCAGAGAGGCGGTACGTTTTACCCAACGACCTCACAGCCTGTGAGTTGCACCTTTCTGTTCATCCCAAGAGAAGTGGCAGCTAGTCTGACAGCTTTCAGGCTTTGGGAGTTTGGCTTAAATTATACTTCTAAGCAGATTTTGGAACGTGTTTCTAACTCAACAAAAGTTGGGCATATGTATATGTCTTCCTCTCTGCTTGAGGATGATGCAACCCTCTGTTTCTCTCTCTGGACAATCACAGGGACCCCCATCAACCGAATCCCTATCATGGCCAAGCAAATCCTTGACCTATATATGCTGTACAAGCTGGTGACAGAGAAGGGGGGCCTGGTGGAGATCATCAACAAGAAGATCTGGAGGGAGATCACCAAAGGCCTAAACCTCCCCACGTCCATCACCAGTGCCGCCTTCACCCTGAGGACCCAGTGAGTGGCCAGGCTTTGGGGAAAGGAAGCAAAGACTAGAGAAAAGGGATGTTTTGTTCTCTTTTTTGTAAGGCTGGGGGTGGTTTGCCCTTGACTGAGGATTGAACCCATAACCCCAGTGTATCAGAATGCTGCTTCCACAGACCCAGCAACTTAAATGAGGCGGTGTCTGGTGCCATGTTTTGGATTACTCTTGTTTGCTTCCTTCCTTCCTTCCAGGTACATGAAGTACCTCTATGCTTACGAGTGTGAGAAGAAAGCCTTGAGCTCCCCAGCTGAGCTCCAGGCAGCCATTGATGGCAACAGGCGGGAGGGCCGGCGGCCCAGCTACAGCTCCTCCCTCTTTGGCTACTCGCCCGCTGCCACTGCTGCCACTGCCGGGGGCCCTGCCCTTCTGCCTACAGCCAAGATCCGCTTCCCCATCCTTGGGCTGGGCTCCAGCAGTGGTACCAGTGCCAGCAGCCCTCGGATATCTCCAGCAACTACCCTCAGGAAAGGTCTGCAGGGCCCTGGGGGAGGAGGAAGGAATGGAGCCAAGTTTCTGTGTCCAGGACCTGGGTGGGCAGGTGGATTATTGGTCAGTCTGGCTTTGGTGCCTTTGCCAGGTGATGGAGTCCCGGTGACAACAGTGCCTGTGTCAAATCGACTGGCTGTGCCCCTGACTTTGGCAGGCCAGCAGGCTGGCACCCGGGTAGCCACGCTAGAGCAGCTGCGGGAGCGGCTGGAGTCAGGGGAGCCCCCTGAGAAGAAGGCGTCCAGGCTGTCAGAGGAGGAGCAGCGCCTGGTGCAACAGGCTTTTCAGCGCAACTTTCTCAGCATGGCACGGCAGCTGCCCATGAAGATTCGGGTCAATGGGAGGGGTGAGTGTGCCAGGCCACACTGCATTCAGGAGCCCATTCATGTCCCCCAAGACTGGGTTGGGGCTCCTCCAGCTTTTGCCCTGCAGGCCGCCAGAAGGGTCTGGAGGCCAAAAAGTCACATGGAGCTTCAGTGACCACAGAGATCTCAGTTTACCAAGATGAGGTTATTTTCTTGGGGACTAGAAATTGCTTTGGGCAGTGCCGTCTTGTCTAGCAAATATAGGAAGAAGCAGTGTTCAAGGAGGAGTCTGAGGCCTTCCGGGACAGTAGCTGTGTTCCCTCCCCCGCCCCCCACCCCCCCAGCCTTTGATCTGTCTAAATTAAAGGGCTCAGCCTTTACTCCAGTGCCTGACAGGATGTAGGAGTGTGAGCAAGCGCAGGGCACATTTGGGAGAAAGTCAGCATCTCTATTCCTGAGGCTTTGTGAGGGACTGGGTTTCCTCAGACCAGGCCACCTGTGGCCGCCAGGAGTCAGAACAGGCGAACAGGCGGGAGGGAGGAGAGACAAGTTTGGCAGCGTAATTGACACCCTTTCCCTTCCCCTCCAGGTTTTTCAGGCGCCCCACCTTTATGTCTCCGGAACCACACATTCCATGTCCCTTGTTCCTCTTCTCTCCCTTCCCCTCCTCACACACATTTTCTCAGCCGGTCATGCCCTTGATGCTGTCCCAGAACAAACATGAGATACGTGTGTGTGGGAAAGAAAGAAAATGCACAGCTTCCCCCAATTTCTGGGGTGGAGGAAGCTGTGCACATTCCCAAGCAGCGGGTCTCTGCTCCGTTAGCCATTTGAGGCCAGGCGCCCTGGTCCTGCACAGGCCAGAGGCTGACAGGACAAGTGCCTCATCTGAAGGAATTCTTGGCCCTGTGCATGACGAGCGGGCAGAGGCAAGCTGGGCAGTGGCCTTCCACGAGCCCCAGATGCCCAGGCTGAGATGGAGCACCAGGTGCTGGGCAGGTAGACCGTCTTCTTGAGGAGCCCCCAGCCTGGTGAAGGGGAGGAGGAGGCAGGGTGAGGCCTTAGAGGCAGAGACCGACTAGATCTTCCTGATCTCCGGCTGCTCAGCAGATGGATAATGGGTGCTCGGTGAAGTTTGCCAAATCACTTTGAAAGTGCTAGCACACAGCTATGAGCCAAGGGCAGCCTTCTTGCTGATGGTGATCCCTTTTTCTTCAAGCAGAGAGAGTTGGGGAGGTAAAGTGGCCCATGGAGAAAACAAGCAGTAGGACATTAGCAAGCCTGGGTCCTCCTGCCAGACCTTATGCTCAGGAGAAGGTTGTCTAGATGCTTTCTAACAGCACGTCAGCCTGCCGGGGCCAGACCTGGGCATGGGAGAGCCTCAGGACAAGACGCGCTGGAAGACTTAACCAGGCCTGCTGTCCCCCTTGTCCCAGCAGAAGACAGATCAGAGGCTTCAGCTACGGCACTGAATCTGCCCACAGGCGGCGTCGGGAGCATTAGCATGTCCGTGGACATCGACGGCACCACCTACGCAGGTGAGGCCCATGCGCGGCGGCCAGCCTCAGTGCTGCGGCCTGATGGGCCCTGCTTGTCACCCTCCCGTCTGCATGTCTTTCCAGGGTTCCTTTCCTCTAGGTGGTCTCAAAGTTCCACAGCTGAACTGTCCTTCGGGACTAGTAGAGGCTGAGGATAGCTGACATGACAGACCCCCTCCGCCTTTGACCGAATAATAGGAACTCAAGGCCTAACCTTTTTGGACTGATGATTGGCTGATGATTGAGTCATTCAGTGTGAAGTCACAGTCAACTCGATGTTTATGCCTTCGAACACAGTGAAAGTAATTGTGTTCTGAGTCCATCATCATGGCCTTCGCATGCATGGCCCTCCTGTCTTTGTGCTTCAACTGTTCTCTTTCTAAACTGCCGTTCCTTTTCTTTACATTGGATCAAGGACAGACACAGACACAGGTCTGAGTGCCTGTGTGTTCGTGACTCTCCCATCATTTACAGTTGTTTCTCCCTCCATCTAATTTGGCAGTAGTGGGTGTGTGGGTGGGTGGTTGGTTGGTTGGTTGGTTGAACACCTTTACCAAGTAAGTATACCCTGGGCAGTTGGCTTAGTTTTCATACTGTCAGTTCTCTTGCCACTCCCATTTTGTGGGTTTAGGGCTAAGTTTGGGAACAAAGCCAGCTGACTCTTACTAAGTATAGCTTGATGAGTTGGGGCTAATGTGCCCAGGCATTCCAGCTGGTCGCCTTCCACCAGGAGCTCCAGCATCAGCCCCTAGTTTTACAGAGGGTGTGGAGGTGCCCCTTCCATCAAAACTGGGGGCATTTCCTCAGAGCATGCTTCTGCCCTTTGTATGCTCCTGTGCTGGGGACGAGGCTCCCTCGGTACACTCTGTAGGCCTCATATTCTGGATCTCTGCTGGACCACCTGCTGTAGGCATAGGGGCAGCGGGAAGGGGCAGGGCTCCTGCAAGCAGCCTACAGAGAAGCAGCACCCAGGGCCACAGGCAGAGGTCTCCGCCTGACACAGGAGGCCCTCAAGGAGATTGGGCGAGCCAGTGGGTAGGGCTTGGGTGCTCGTGGCCTTCTGGTGGCGCTGTGGTGGTCTGAGAGGTTTGGGGGTTGGGAGTAGGTCCATGGAGAAAGCGGGGAAAGAGGATATGGGGGCCTGATATCCACATCACTTTTGCCCTCTATCAGGAGAAAGGATATAATGCCTCCTCTCTCAGAAGAGGGCTGAAGGCTCCCCAGACCTCACCTTCCTCAATGTCAGTTCCATCTGTGCGCTTCCTCAGTGAGTTTGCAGCCACCTAGGCTAGGAGCCTGGACATCCTTCCTGAGAGCCCCTCACACCCATGCTGCCCCCACCCAGAGCTGAGCAGACCCTGCTGCTCTCTCCTCTCCTGTCGTCACCACCAGTGCCCTAGGTCGGGCCTCTCTTCCCCTGTTAGAGTAGTTCCTTTGCAGGCCTCTATCACCTATATCTCTCCCAGCCCCACAGAGAGTGTTCTAAAGCACACATCTCACAAGATCCCTCCCTTAAAACTGAGGAGTTTCATGACACCTGCAGGGTAGCACCCGGGCTTCCTTAGGGGAGTACAGGCCCCTGTTACCGTGTCCTTGCATCTGTCCAGCCTCGTCTGCCTGCACTCTGTAGTCAGACCACAGCGCTGTGTGGCCTCCGGCATGTTTGCTGCCTCTTTGATCTCTGCTCTCTCAGGTTCTTTCTGCCTGGCACACCATTCCCTTCCTCATTTGGCCGCTTTTTCTAACAGTCCACGAGCAGCCTCCCCCTGGAGCTTTCCTGGCCAATTTTCCTCTGCCCTCCAAAACCTTTCCTCAGAGCATTTGTAACATTTCAGCAAGATTACTGTACCAACCTGTGTGTGCCCCTGCACAGCCTCTAAGCATCTGGAAGCAGGGTAGTGTTTGGGACCTCCGTCGGCACCTGGCACGGTGTCCAGAGCAGAGCCTTGCACAGTTGGGCGGTAATAATCAGTGGAAATGGATGGAACATGCCTCTTGTCTCTCGTCTGCTCACACTTTTCTTCTCCTCCCACCCAGGCGTGCTGTTTGCCCAGAAGCCCATGGTCCACCTTATTGCCGGGTCTGCTCCCCAGAGCGCCAGCAGCAGCGCCAGCAGCAGCAGCAGTTCTCACTGCTCACCCAGTCCTACCTCATCCCGGGGCACCCCCAGTGCAGAGCCCTCCACCAGCTGGTCCCTCTGAGGGGCAGGACCCAGCTCCTACTCCCCACTCTCCTGTCAAGAGTGAGGGGAGTTGCTGCACAAAATTTACCTCATCTCACGGATCCCATGTCAAATACCATTTGGCCAGATGTTGAGAATTTGGATGTGTCCACCTCTCCAGGCTCCAGTCAGGTCCTGCTGTATTCTGGGGACAGGGAGAGGCTGGAGGGCAGGACGGGGCAGCGTTGTCCAATCAGGGATTGTCCCGGGGAAATGGGTGGGGTCTGCAGGCAGCCGGCTTCCTGGGGATTCCCAGGCCATCCCCCCTTCCTGGGCACAGTGTATTGACAATCTGTAAGCCGACATAGGGCTAGAAGCCCTCACATCCCTTCCCCTTTAATTTATTTTCCTTGCCCTGCCTTCTGTCATGACCCCAGGGTCACTGTTCCTTCCCCTGCTCAGTGCCCCAATCTTCCACTCTCGTGTGGGTCTGCTGGGAGCCAAGAGCATGCCTTCGTAGCCCTTCTCTACTGAGCATGAGATAGGACTGTTCTTGTCTCCCATGGTGGTTCTTAGGGTGTGGGTCCCTCAAATTTGAAGCAATCCTCATGGCCCTCTAGTCCCCTTGTAATGGCTCCGAAAGGTCACGTGAAGGCAGTCCTGAGGTCCCAGGGCCTGTTGGATGTCTGCTGTAGCACCCACTTCCTGCTAACCCTCGTCCGGCCCTCAGACCTGGTGCTGCCCACTCTCCCTGGTTGGCCAGCTCTCCCGAGAACAGCCCACTTATCCCTTGGCCCCCTTCTTCTCACGGGGCCATCTCTGCCCCAACATCCCCAAGCCTGCCAATGTCAGGTTCATTGAAATACCTCAGATTTGTAATTGTTGATGTTTGATTCTTCAGGAAGTATTTGCATTTCTGAAATCTTTTTTATATGTGTTTTGCTGACTTTTGTTCTTTTATTTTAAAATTTCTATTGTTGTTATAGCACCAAAGAAGTGAAAGCAGATCACCCCAAAGCCAAACAAATGATTTGGTACCCCAGCCCCTCTGAGAGCTTGGTGAGGAGGCTGGGAGGCAGGCAGGAGAGACGACTCAGGGATTACAGCAGCAGGGAGGCGGTGGACGAGAAGCCTGCTCTCGCACAGGCTGGGTCCTATGACCACACCGTTTCTGAAGATGGTCCTTGACTTGGTTCCTGCCAGAGCCAGGCTAGTCCCAGCCCCTACCACCCGCTCTCCGGTGGGGGCCAGACGTCTCCCCTTCACTCCATACTCCCACCTCAGGACGGACAGGCCATGGCCCTTCCAGAGGATGTGATGCTGAGAGAGCTCCATCTCCTCTTGGACCCCAGGGTGGAGCAGGCTGCTCCTGTGTGGTAAGGAAGAGCTGATTCTCACACAAGGCTCACCTCGCAGCATTCGGCAGACACCACCCACCGCTATGTTGCCCAGTTGTGGTGGGAGCCCATGCTAGCACAAGCCCACAGCCAGCTAACATTCCGTAGCATCGAGGAACGGAAAGGGAATTCCAGAGCTTGAGCACAGAATGTGCCTCAGCCTGGTAAGCTGCAGCTCAACTGGACCATGTCTCTTCCCTCCCCCAACCCTCTACACACATTCACACGGCCCCCCTCCACCAGGGCTGACCCCCTTCCAGCCTCAGAGGCCTTCCCACCTTACCCACCAGGCAAGTGAGGGTGTGGGCAGAGAAGGGCTTCTGGGATCTGGTGCCAGGAAGGAGCCCAGTTGGCTGGCACTGGGCCCACTTGAAGGTGTCACAGACATTTTGCCAGTGTGTTTTTCTCAGGGGTTTGGTCATGAAGAATGGACTCTTCCCAGCCAGAGGATGCAGGGACAATGTGCTGTGTCTTTCTGGTCATCGGATTCCCTCCCGTAGGCAGCTTGCCCAGCCTCCCCCTCTCAGTGAGGCCCAGCTGACCTCAGGACCACAGAGGGGTCTCAACCTGAAAGCCCAAGAAGGGGGGCGCCAGCAGGTGTCCCTGGGCCAAGAGGAGCTCCCCCTGGAAGTGCAGTCCTGAAGGCCAGGAGGCAGGCAGCCAGGGCAGCTCCACCCACTCACCCTCCCTGTCTTCTATGTTTTCTAGCCAGGAAAAGCAGGATAGCACATGGGTAGCCTAGGCAGTGGAGAAATACCTCAGATGCCCTCTTGCAGCAAGTGTCTGTATATGTTGTGGTTATTTTCTATCTTACATGTTCTTGAATGTTTATATTTCAATAAACCTCTACCTCTTCACACAAGCAGGTGGGTGTTTTTACTGACTCTTCACTGGGTAGTACTAGGGGAGAGGTGAGAGCCTTCAGAACAGATAGGGACTGAGTGAGCCACTCTGATCCATCGGTTTTTCCTGAACCGTTTCCCCTGCACTGCTCACCTGTCTTTTCCCCAAAGCACCTATTCAGCTTGTCTGTACTAGCAGGATACTTCTAGTATTGCCTGATCGCCAAAACTGACTCCACTGATGTCACATCGGTGTTGTGGTAGGCACAGGCCCAGGGGGAACCCTCCATTTAGCAAGCCCTTTTTGCACTCCTGCTGAATCAGTGGTCCCTATGCATACGGAGCTCCAAAAGAATTTTGTTAGATTGTACTGTGACAGCTGTCATATCAGTGTGCATTTAAAAAAATAACTTGGTGAATTTTTGTGCAGCCATTTTAATATTGAAAGTGGAAGAAAATACACAACATGCTTCATTACTTCAAGAAAGGTAAAAACAACTAAAATGTAAAAAAAGGTCTGCGCTGTGTATGGAGAAGGTGCTGTGAGTGACTGAATGTGTCAAAAGTGGTTTGTGAAGTTTTGTGCTGGAGATTTGGGGATGATGCTCCCTGGTTGGGTAGACCGGTTGAAGTTGATAGTAATCGAGACATTAATTGAGAACAATCAATGTTATACCATGTGGGAGATAGCTGACATTCTCAAAATATCCAAATCAATAAAGCTATTGGTGAAAATGAAAAATGTCTTTTACAGGGAAAAAAAAAACACAAGAACTTGTTGGCCAACCCAATATATATGGAAACCTGGTGGCATCGAAAGACCTGGTATTTGAGAAGGACCTGGCCAGCCCTGGCTGGGATGGCTCTGTGGATTGTGAACCAAAGGGTCGCCAGTTCGATCCCCAGTCAGGGCGCATGCCCATGCCTGGGTTGCGGGCCAAGCCCCCAGGGGGCATGCGAGAGGCAACCACACATTGATGTTTCTCTCCTCTTTCTCCCTTCCCCTCTGTCTAAAAGTAAAATAAATAAAATCTTTAAGAAAAAAAAAGAAGGACCTGGCCAGTCCTAGGGCTGGCGGAGTAGGGCAGAGGGGAAGTGGACCTGGGGCCACGAGGGTCCCCAGCTATGGGGGTTTGGGCTCCGTCTTCTTGAGCATCAAGGCATAGCCGATCTGGTTTTGTGGTTGGTTGGTTTAGATAATCTGCTTTTCTAAAATGGTGATCTGGAGCTGGGAGACATCTGGGTGTGAACACCTGTAACTTGGGCCTAGTCTGAGGGCACTCAGTCTTTCTCTGATGTAATGCACATCTTATGGGCCCAGCCTGATTTTGGTGAAACAAAAAGAAGTGGACAGAGGTAAAGCATTGGGTGAGTTTGCAATCACCTTCCCTTCCACACCATACACCTCACTAGTCTTGGCCCTCTGGTTGCAAAGTGGGGTCCACCTCTCTGCAATTTTTAAGTGCTAGAAAATTAGGGGACATTGAGACAGTCTTGAGCCTGTCTCACTGAATTTTTTTTTTTAAGACAGAAGGGTACTTACAGCCAAGATGGAGGCATAGGTGGATGCACCGTACCTCCACGTACAACCAAAATAGGGACAACCATTTAGAAACAGAATAACACCCAGAAATGACAGAAAATTGATCTGAATAGAAGTCAAACAACCAAGAAGTGGAATTAGACCCGTGCATCCAGACCGGTAGGAGGGGTGGAGATGAGCAGCTGGGCGCGGGTCGCTGCGCAGAGAGCAGTGGGACCGATGTGTAAGGCTTCTGGGGCGTGTAAGGCAAGACCGCCCGGGTGGACCCTGAATGCGCAGCTGGCAGACCCAGTGAGGCAGCAGTTGTAAAGCAAGGCAGTGCACGCAACTCAGGATCACAGCACTGGGAAATAGAGCCTTGGGACACTGATTGAGGTCACCTGTGGCAGTTGAGGCACACGGAGAGACACCCAGCCTCACAGGTGAGGTTCTTGGAGGGTCCCACGGCAAGCACGAGCCCACCCATACAGGAACTGGCATCAGAGGGGCCCAGTTTGCTTGGAGGAAGCAGCAGAGGGGACTGAGGTCCCATGGAGAATGGAGCAACAGCCATTGTTCCCTCTCGACCCCACCCCCACATACAATGTCACAACCCAGCGACTGGGGTGCCCTGCCCTGGTGAACACCTAAGGCTCCACCCCTTACTTATAACAGGTGCGACCAGACCAAAAAAAAAAAAGATGGCTCAAACAGAAGAACAAATCAAGGCCCCAGAACCCATCATTTTAAGCGACGGAGAGATAGCCAACCTATCAGATGCACAGTTCAAAACACTGGTGATCAGGATGCTCAGAATTGGTTGGTTTTGGTCGCAAATTAGGTGAACAAATGCAGGCTACGATAAGAAAAATGAAGGAAAATGCACAGGGAACCAATGATGATGGGAAGGAAACTGGGACTCAAAACAATAGAGTGGACCAGAAGGAAGAAAGAAAACCAAACAGGAAAGAATGGAGAAATAAGAGTTCAAAAAAAAACAAAGAAGCTTAGAAACATCCAGGACATCTTTAAACGTACCAACATCCGAATTATAGGGGTACCAGAAGGAGAAGAGGAAGAGCCAGAAACTGAAAACTTATTTGAACAAATAATAAAGGAGAACTTCCCCAATCTGGCAAAGGAAATAGACTTCCAGGAAGTCCAGGAAGCTCAGAGAGTCCCAAAGAAGTTGGACCCAAGAAGGAACACACCAAGGCACATCATAATTATATTAACCAAGGTAAAAATGAAGGAGAGAATCCTAGAAGCAGCAAGAGATAAGGGGACAGTAACCTACAAAGGAATTCCCATCAGACTGTCAGCTGATTTCTCAAGAGACCTTACAGGCAAGAAGGGGCTGGAAGAAAGTATTCCAAGTCATGAAAGGCAAGAACCTACATCCAAGATTGCTCTATCCAGCAAAGCTTTCATTTAGAATGGAAGGGCAGATAAAGTGTTTCTCAGATAAGGTCAAGTTAAAGGAGTTCATCATCACCAAGCCCTTATTTTATGAAATGTTAAAGAGACTTATCTAAGAAAAGAAGATTTAAAAAAAAATAGTAAAACTCACAATTGACAGCAAACTCACAATTATTAACAACCACACCTAAAACAAAACCAAAAGAAATTAAGCAAACAACTAGAACAGGAGCAGAACCACAGAAATAGAGATCACATGGAGGGTTAGCAACAGGGGAGTGGGAGGAGGAGAAAACAGGAAAAGGTACAGAGAATCAGTAGCATAGATGGTAGGTAGAAAATAGACAGGAGGAGGGCAAGAATAGTATGGGAAATGTAGAAACTAAAGACACACGGACATGAACTAAAGGGGGGAATGTGGGTGGGAGAGGGCGTACAGGGTGGAGAGGAGTGAAAGGGGGGAATGGGACAACTGTAATAGCATAATCAATAAAATATATTTTAAAAAATAAAATATTTTATGCTTAAAAAAAAAAGACAGGGGAAGGCGGGGGGAATGAGGAAGAGAAATATCCATGTGTAGTTGCTTCTCATGCAGTCCCCACCCGGCACCTGGCCCACAACCCAGGCATGTGCCCTGACTGGGAATCAATCTGGCAACTCCGTGGTTTGCAGACTGGTGCTCAATCCACTGAGGCACACCAGCCAGGGCTGTCCCACTGGTTTTTATAGTTCAGTAGTTTAATTACTGATAACCAACATTTGGCATCACTCTTCACAACTTCCTGTGACACACCAGGGGTCTGTCCTGTGGAGATGCAGTGGGCCTAGTCTCAGAGAGTGCTGAGACAGGAGAAGCAGGGTCTTGAGATGTTTCAGATGGAAACAGCATAGTGACCAGGGGCAACGCTGAGACATGGTAGGTGAGTTAGGGTCCTGATGGAGAATCCAGGGGAGACTAAGGCACCAGACCATGATAATCCCATCCCATTTCAATTCTCACAAGAAAATACAGGATATTATCTCAGGCTAAGGAAAGGAAAAGTTTCTCAAAATAGACCCTCCAAAACTGTTCATCAAAAGATACCATAAAGTAAAAAGATGAAGTGGGAGGAGATATTTGCAACACAACTAACAAAGGTACAGTAACCAGAATGAATTCTTTTTAATGCTTACTAAGATAAAAGCAAAAAGATCCCTGACTGGCGTAAGTGGATTGGACATGGTCCTGCAAACCCAAAGTCACTGGTTGGATTCCTGGTAAGGTCACATGTCTGGGTTGCAGGCTGAATGCCTGGTTGACGTGCAAGAGGCAGCCAAGAAATCTTTTTAAAAGCAGAAACTAAGTGTGCACAAGAGGAAATACAAATGCCTGGACCTCATTCGTGATAAGGGGAATACACAGACAACCATTCCACACCATTCTACACAAGCTTCAGTCTTAAAATTCTAGGTCTTGACAAGGATGGGGAGCCATAGCAACTCACAGACTGCTCAGTGTAAATTAGTCAAACCAGTTTGGAAAACATTTTGACATTACCTAGTCATCTGGAACATGCACTTCCCCCAGGGCCCAAGCAATTCTGCCAATTCTGAATGTATGCCCCAGGAAACCCAAGAGCACTGATGGCAGTAACTCTGCTGCGAAACTGCCAGTTTGTGAACACTGGTGTGTGCCAGGCACTGTTTTAGTACTTTGTATGAATTCATTCATTTGACCCTCTGCACATTTGTGAGAGGGGACTATTACTATCCCCAGGTTGCAGATGAGGAAATAGGCACAGTGTAGGTGAGTGGATTAGACTGAAGCCCCAAAACTGGGGAGAAGAGCAGCCAGGGCTCTAATGCACTGACTCGGCACAGAGCCAGCCACTCCACACAGTGTCTCATTGCGTGCCCTGCCCCCAGCCCTATAAGACTATGACTTTGTCGATCTTCCATGTGAAGAAACTAAAGAGCAGGAATGTGCCCCAGGCTACACATCTAGCAACTGCTGTGGTCTCTCCTACCTGAGCCTCCTCTGTGAGGGGCATGGGCGGCTCAGCGTGGTGAGAAGAGGGAAGCCAAGGCTGGTGGTTCCTGTTCCTGCTCAGCCTTGTACCCTCACTGCAGTCTTCTGCCCGCCAGAGCAGTTTTCCGACTGCTCCAGGTAACTTCCCACCTGATGGGCCAGGGTTGGCGAGGGGCCTCAGCACAGCCGAAGGGGTGAGGGCAGGGCGAGGGGCCTTGGCCGGGAGCACAGCGCGTGTGTCCCTGTGACAGGAGTGTGCCCCTCACTCACCAGAAGGGACGGGGAGCTGGTGGCTTGGGGCTTCTGACCAAAAATGTTTGGAGTCGCCATCTGAGGGAAGGGGAAAAGGGGCTGACCAGGATAGCAGGACTGGGAAGAATGGGGCTCCTGCTGCACTTGGAGACAGGGAGACACAAGCCCCGGGGCAGCTGGGACATGGACAGACCTGAAGGCTACGGGTAGTGGGGCAGGCCCTGTGCCAGGGAACAGGGAGCCATCTGAGAACAAATGGGGAAAGGGAGCAAGACCTGTTCTGAGGGAGGGCCTTCTGGCAGGGCAGCATCTGGTCTGGAGCCCACTGGGGGTGTTCCCTGGCAAGGGACCCAACCATTCAGGACTGTGTTGGCAGAAAGGAGAGGGACTTATTCTAGGGCCCCACGGTGTGTGGCAGAGCTCAAGGACAGGGAGACTTGGGGCTGGCCTCTGGGGGGTCTGGAACCCAGAAGCGTTAACCATGGAAGGTTATCCTCGCCTTCTGTAGGCCAGCTCACCCTGCCGCCCAGGCCACAGAGCAAGGAGAGATGACCATCCCAAAGGTCAGGGTTTTGTCTTCTCCAGGCAGGAGACCCCGCTGGACCAGACCAAAAATCTCCAACCTGTCTCCCGGGGATTGGGCGTAGGGGAGACTGTAGGCACCTTCCTGGGCTTGCACGCCTGGCAGAGACACAGAGAGGGGTGGTGCTGGGTACCATCCAGGGCAAGCTGCTGATCCTCCAGCTCTGAATTGCAAGTTCTCACCAAATCCCAGGCTTTCCGGACGGAGCTCATCCTGCACTTGGGCCAGTTCAGAGCCCATCTCCTGCAGGGAATTCTGGGAAGGGGGTGAGGGCTCCTATCTCCGTTTGGTGTTTTCCCCAGGATGTCACTGCACCCTGGTCTCAGAGATTCATTCTCACAGGGGCCTGCTTGGGACTATGCCTTGACCTGAAGAATGGGTATAGTGACTGGGAGATGCTAGGAGAGGCTGATAAAAGAGCATTAGGGGAAGGAGCAATATGCCTCATTCTTCCCCATCAGACTGTACAGGTGACCAAAACTTTCCTGAATCCAAAATATTGCTGGGCCATACTCCTCAGCGCTCCCTGTAGGGATACAGCCCAGCTTGAGGGCTCCCTGAGGGCAGGCCCAGGTCTGCAACCCCTTCCATCTCTAAATCCTCCTCCCCTCTGGCTCCTGCATAGGTGCCTTTGACTCCCATGCATTTGCTTGATAGGTGAGCCCACACTGCCACAGAGTGTCTGGTCCCTTCCCAGGGCCACCTAGAGACAGGACAAGGGCAAGGCAGCCTGGGGTCCAGCCCAGGAGGGGCTTGGCTCTGCTCTTGGCCCTTGGCAGAGACACCCTGATGCCAACTCACTTATTCCAACAAACCAGACAACCCTCCCACCCTGCCTCCCAGGTTCAGCCCTACCTTCACCTCTCCAGGTGGCCTCAGTCTCAACTCCTCTTGTTCTTAGTCTCAAGAGCCCACTGTGGTCTTAGAGGGCCTGGCCCATACAACAAAGGAAGACCCCTCTTCCAGCCCCACCCCCAGGTCAAGCACTGTTTTTTTGTGTTTCAATGGGCTCACCTGGTGCCACTTACTTCCAGGAGTCTGAGTGCCCAGAGGGCCTGGCCCTAGGTCACTGTGTGCCTTGCCTTCTCACTGACTTTGTCCACTGCAAACAAGCCCCCAATTTGACTAATATGCATACCCCATAAAGGATAGAGGCCCTCCAGATCCTGAGGAGACAAACTCTGATCCTCAAGGGTCTGAGTTGAGACAACTGAGATTTTGTTCCATGCAATGGATAGTCGCAGTCTTCCTTGAGCAGCTAACAACCTTCTCAGAGCCCCCAGTTTGAGAGACACTGATTTAGACCAACTCCACCTTTTGTGAGGCCCTGGTGCTGAGATGCCATCCCCGCACCAAAGCTTTCCAGCCAGAGCCTACTGACTCCAGTAGGGGGTCCTTCGGCAGAGCATGCTCCCATCCTGGGTCCTTACAACTCTACATCCCTGTGACTCCTTGGTGTCTGTCTCTCAGTGTCACTGGTGGTGTCAGATGTGCATCTTGGTGTGTGTGTGTGTCTGTATGTCTATCTACCTGTGCACACATACACTTGCTCAGAAGACAAGGGGAGGACACTGGCCAGGAGAGGCAGTCACCAACCTGGAGTTCAAGTCAGGTGGACAGGGCATGGGACACCCAAGCCCTTGCTCTGGCCCCTGTCCCACATTCCACATAAGCCCCTCACTCACTCTACTTTTCATTTGGTTCAGGGACTGTTTACACATCCCCGCCTTCACATTTCTCCTCTCTGGGCCTTTGCGCATGCCCTTCCCTCTAGGTAAAATGCCCTTTGTTCCTTCACTCTTGGAAGATACTCCTGTTTACCATTAGGGTTCAGAGGCCCAGAAACCTTCCATATGGGGAGGACTTTCCTATCTGCTACCATCCCCCCTCACCCAGTGTCTCTCCCCTCATCAGGCACACCAAACTGTAACTGCCAGCTCGGTGATTGTGTGGCCCCAAACTGTAAGCTTGGGATACCAAGTAGTCTGACCTGAATTTGGTTCTTCTATGCCCAGAAGAGGGCCAGACATAGTAGATGCTCAGTGAATAAATAAATGGATGATGGAGCACAATGAACAGGCAGAAGAAAGGGAGGAAATGTAGGATGAAGTATCTTAAGAAGCGGGGAGGCTAACTGGCTTGCAGTAGAAAAGACCGGGCAGTTGAGAATGGGGACAGAGGGATGTGGAGAGGAAGAGGAAGAGGGAGCACACATCTGGGGAAGCCAGGCCTAATTCTGTTTCTGGAGTGTCTGCTGTTCCTTCTCTTTAAATTTCAAGGCAACTGCCACCTAGTGCCAGCTACCTCTGCCATCTGCCTTCCAGTACTCAGACACCATCTTATGAAACTTCACTGAGGGGCCCTAGTACCTCCTGGACCTGGAGTGTGCTAGTGGAAATGAAGCAGTCTGGACACAGTATGGGGCCTGGGTCACCCTACCCCATTTTCAATGATTTCTTTCCAAGTTGCATGGAGGTCCTCACTATGTCTTATTTGTTGGGATGGGGACTGGGGCAAAGATGTCTCTTTCACAACTCCCTGCACAGAGAACCCTCTGTCCTGGGCACTTCCACTCTTCAGCATTCTGATATAAGCCCAATTCCTGAGGTTATCTTACACACCGTCCCCCGCCCCTGTCCCCTGCCCAGTCTAGCCTTGGAGGGGCTCAGCCATGTGTAGGGGAGGGAGGGCTTGTTGAAGGTGACAGATTTCCTACATGTTCCCATAAAAATCCAGACTGACAACCAGCAGTGTTGATACCTGGGGAAGATGGTTTGGTTTTGACCATGTGATTCAGGGTTTGGTGACAGAGGCTAACACACCTCCTGCCCGCAGGGCCATCTCACCGAGTGTGAGAGCAGGACACCCACCCCACCCTAGCCTGGACATTCTGAGGGGCAGGCCTGAGTAGCCACTTAATAAGCCTCCTGGCTAGGGGCACCCCTTGTCCCTTGGCAACCTGGCATGCACTGCCTCTAGAGCCTGCACGTGGCCCTCCAGCACCATCTGCTCTGCTTGCAGCTAATCCAAGCAGATCCCTCATCACTGGTGGTTCTGGACCAGCTCTTCAGAGTTTTGTTCACCTATGAAGACTCCCACTCAACTCAAAGTCATGGCTCCCCTCCACCAGGGCCATGCTTGTGATCTGTCTGCTCAAGCTATCTCCCAGGCCTTTATCCATGCAGTCCCCTCCCCTAAGAGTCCCGATCTCCTCATCCTCTGGGACTCAGTCTTTCCAGGAGGCCTCCTCTGACCACCTCAGCAGAGGCTTCTCCAAAATCCATGCTCACCTGTGGACCAAAGGATTTAAGGCTGAACAGTATCTGGATGTAGCTGATGTGGCTCAACACTAGAGGGCGCTGTTTCAAGTGGACTACAATGTAAATGATACTCGTGGGAACTGTGTTGTGGAGGCCCTGCTCCTCTCTGTCTCTCCTGGTCGTTTTCTTTACCATGGAGTCCTTAGAGCCTCTTACTCAAATTTGGAATCCCCCTAGGACAGGGCTCAGGCTCCCCTGCTTCTCTGCCCCTGGCACAAGAGGGCACAGTCTGGTTCAAATAGTGCCCTGGTTTTCCTGTAGGGCTGACAGTGCCAGCTACCTGATCCACCTGGGTGAACATCAACAGCCACTCTTGCAGGAAGGTTTTGTCCTGAGCCTGGGCAGGGATCTCAGCTGGCCCCATGAAGACTCCCCCGTTTCCATCCCAGTTCTGCTCCTGGCCCTGAAGACCTGGCACCAGCGCTCTGCAGGTGCATTCACTCCAGGGTCCCAGGGTTTCCTGCCAGGCTTTCTTGTATGTGTGAGTTCTTTTAGTAATGAAGAGACAATAGATGAAGCACTAATGGTAGAATCTCAGGCACAACAGCTGTTGGACCACAAATTTAGGCGAGGGAGCTGGGAGATGGCTCCTATTCTACTTCAGAACAAGAGAGAGCTGCTTTGTTACTGGGAGGGAAGGACTCCTGGGTCCTCGCTGGTGGGGAGGCTGGTGGGAAGATGGATCCGACTAGCACTAGGGGCAGAACCTCCTCGCTCGGCCACTGACAGGGCCCTGGCTTCTAGGAAACTGTGGCAACAGGAATTGGTGGGAGGAGGTGACACCACAGATTCCTCCCACCTGGTCTGAGTGGTTGAAACCCTGAGACGAAACTCGGTTCGTATGGTCGCGGCCGCAGGCCAAGCCTTGGGTCGAGACAAGAATGGTAACTCAATCTCTGGCCCTTAAGGTAGCATACTAAGGGGGCGGGGACACCCAGGCTCGGTCTTCCTCTTCACACTTGAAGACGCTCTGGAATTTCTATACGGGGTGGCGGGGGCCGGGGGGCTGGGGGTGCGTCTGATTGGCAGGGGACTAGGAGAGGGTCTTGAGGATGTTATAATACATCCTGTTTTTACTTAGCTTCAGTTGTTTACTTCAGGTGGAGCTAACACAGACATGGGGATCCTCTCAAGCCACGCAGTCAGACCTTAGTTTAAGGAGGCGCGGGAGACCTAGGACTGGAGATCGCAGCAACTCCGGAGTGGATAGCTCCGCAGCGGATGCTGCTGCCAGGGATGAGAGAGTACTCTTAGCACCAGGGGCGTGCCCAGACCTCAAGGGGGGCGGTGTGGTGTGGGCGGGGCCGGAGAAACCCGGGCTGCCCTCGCGGCGCGGCCCCTTAGAGGGGCGGGGCCTGAAGGGATGCTGTGCCTTTCCCACTATCGCACCAGTTAGGCGTTCGTACAATTAGGGAGCTCTCCCCTCTGCTTGGTTGAACCACGCCAGCGTAATTAAGCGGGAGCCCGGGGGAGAGCACGTTCACAAACCGCTAGGTCTCTCAAAGTGCCCGACCTCGGGTTTTCTCTTGAAAATGGGTCCTAGTTATTCCACCCCGACCAATCGTGAGACAATGGGTAGTAGGGTTTTGTTGATCCGGGGTCGCCGAGTAACTCCAAGAAATGGCCAGTGGGGCATGACCGCGGCAGGGCGCGCGGTCTATTAACTGAGAAACAATGCTGTATTCTTGCAGCCGAGCTCAAGGAAGAGGAGAGTCCCCTTCGCCAGTGGCCACGCCCCCGAGGATCCTGGGCGTCTACCCACACACTGCTCGGCTTGCCCACGGGCGCTGGGCGTGCCGCCAATGCCTTCACCCCTGAGCCAAAGAGAATGTAGTCTTGTTTGCTTTTTTCACGGAAGCGGGTGTCGCGACCACCTTCTCGAGCCCCAGGCCTTGCCGGTTCTTCACTGAGGCGACGACGCAATAATGCCCTCCTCCCCCCCCCCCCGCGCAGGAAGGGATTGGCGGGCTCCGTCAGGGTCCGGGCGACAGATCAGGCCCAGCCCTCCAGCCAGGTCGTGGTTCCACCTTTCAGCTCCCGGCGCCCGCCGGCCGGGAAGAGCTCCCCTGTTGCGTCTTTGGGGCCTAAGTGTATCGCAACAAGGCGGAGGGCGGGCCGGGGACCTCCCCTCGGCTCTCCCGCAACCAGTCTCTGCAGACACCCCACCGATCAGGGAGGAGAAGACGGGTCCTCCTAAGCCTTCGAGTTGGAAGCCAGAGCGGCCAAGCCACCGAGCTAGGGATGGCTACAACTGCGTCACGCGAGGGGCGGGGCTTCAGCGGGCGGAGGCTGGAGCCGGAAGCGGAAGAGGCGCACGGAGCGGGAAGTGGGGCCTAGCCGGAGCCGGAGCCTGGGAGACGGTGAGTGTGGTCCTGGGGCCGCGGCGGCAGAGGTGAGGAGGCAGGGTGGGCGCGCCTGGTGTGGGTCCCTGGGCGCCTAGGCTATTGTGGGCCTGTTTCTTTCTTTTCTCCTCCTCGGCCCACCGCAGGCCGCGGCTCCGACCTCTCACCTCTGACCCGCCGCTTCTTCCCCGGGGGGCGGTCGCCGGAGACCCCGACTTCTGGATCCTGCGGTGTCAAGAGTCCGAGCCTGAGTGGCCTCTGAGGTCCCTGCAAGGGGCTCGGTTTCAGCCTTGCAACTGTCCGCGGAAGGGGTCGGGTGCTACCGAGACCAGCCTTGAGGGGCCTTCAGATCCCTCCCCTACTCCCAGCTCGAGGCTTGGTCCGCAGTCTCCTCCCCTCGCGGCTTGGAGTTTGATTCCGACCCGGGCTGGCGTTCCTCCTGCACACCCTCCCCCACCCGTCTTCCCCTCGCCGCCATTGGCGGCGGTTACGGGGGGACGGAGCTTGAGAGCTCTGGGACCTGGGGCGTCGGGAAGGGCCGCGAGCGAGGGCCGCAGGTCCCGGCGTGTTTTGTTGTGATGATGGAGCCGCTCCAGCCTGGGGGAGGGGCCAGGCCAAGCTGACAGTACTAGTGCCTGGGCTGCTCCGGGTCGGGGAGTCTCTGTGCTTTAGTTCCGGGTGCGGGTACTCGGGTATGGAGCTGGGGTGGGAATTGACTGAGCCAGGCCCCTGTCGAGGTGGAGCTGGCGGTCTTCCAGCTTTTTTCCTCCATGCCCTTGAAAAGGAGGAGAGTTTCACCCGATGGTGGCTGCTTGCAAGGTGGCAGGTTTGAGATTGCAGTGGTGGAGCAGCGTCAGCCAAAAATAACCATGGGGCGCTGCGGTGCCTGGGCTCGGGAGGGCAGCCGCTGACCTGGCTGGCTGCTCTTGTCAGCCCAGTTCTCTGGCCAGGAACAGCAAATGAGAAGCCGACTGGGTCTGTTCTCAGAGAAAAGCTGGCATCCTCCGCCTCGTTTCCTTCATGTTACCTTTTCATTGTGTAGAGCAGAGCCTTCTGGAGCATAATTGTGGCCCTTAGGTTCTTCAAACAACCCATTTGTTGGGGTCTCAGAGAATGATAATTGAAATAGGCCCTAGAGCCCTGGCTGGGAATATAACGAGGGGGCATCAGGTAATCCCAATACTTCACCTGCCAGTAATGTGTTGAAGGAGATGTCCTCTGTGATTGTTCTGTGTGTGGTACTTTACAGCTTGTCATCTCCTTTGCCAAATGGGCTGAGAGGTGTTACCTCCATTTTGCAGGTATAGTAAATGGAAGGGCCTAGAGTGGTTTGGTCACAAGGCCAGCACTGGGCTTTACTTCAGAGTTTTCTAACCAGAGCTCTCTTCTCCCGTGGTCCCTTGGAAGAGACATAAAATGTCCTCAGCTCTTTTAACACAGACCCACGTATTACCTGGAACCTTTTTAACATTAATGAAGAGCTGCCTTCATACCTCTTGTGGGCACAGACTTGTGCTAGGCATTTGACCTTAAGGCATGGTTTAGGCATGTTAGTAAAGGAATGACAAAATGTAACCCTCACAGAATCCTGTAAGAGATTTATGTCCCCTTGTTGCATGAGGGAGCTGAAGGTCAGAGTAGTTTAATAACTTGCATAAAGGCACACAGCTAGAAGCAGCAGTGTCAGGATTAAGACTGACATCTATCAACTCTGAGGCTGTGCTCTTTCCTCTAAATGAACATGTATTGACATAAGAATCTTCTAGGTCCCAGGAGAGGGTCTTTGGCCTGGTGTAGTCTACACTGTCCTCCAGCTCTGGTACTTTGTCTTCCCAGTGACGATGGGCAGGGCCTTTATCCTGGCCACTGGAGCATCTTCTGGGTCACTTAGTGACATGTGATATATTGCCTACATTTCATAGCTTGGGCACCTGACCCAGGGTAATTGCAGGAAAACAGTAAAACATTAGTCAGCTGATCATCAAAACAGAACAACAGCCCTTAATAGTGTGGCTCAGGTGGTTGGGCATTGTTGTCCCACAAAGCAAAAGTTCGCTGGTTTGATTTCCAGTCAGGGCACATGCCTGAGTTGCAGGTTCAGGACCTCCATCGGGTGCATGCAAGAGGCAACCGATTGATGTTTCTCTTTCTTTCTCCCTCCCTTCTCCTCTCTCTAAAAATAAATAAAAATCTTTTAAAAAATCCAAAAAACCAGAACAACAGTCTAAATACTTCAGGAACTATAAGGGACTTTACATAGTGTTTCTCTCCAAGGATTGCTTGGGACCTGGACTTCCAGGTAGACAGGGAAAGGGACCTACTCATGGGGTGATTGAATGCAGTGGCTTTTGTAGGATCACAGAGTAGCTCCCAGTGGGTTTGTCAAATATGCCTCATTTTCCTGCTCATCCAAGGGGAACCATTCCATTTTGTTCTTCTGCCAGACTCTTTTCATGAGATGGGGCAGCCTCAGTGGGTTTGTCCAAAATGTGGTTGGTCCAAAATTTTGACACACATTTTGTCAAAAAATGTGGTCAGGCAAATCCAAGACTGATCACCATTGAAGGCTGACTCCGGCCAAGTGAAGGGTTGGGAGTAAGGGTGGCCATTGTCTCTGGCGCAGCCCTCCAGTGGAGGCAAGCAATGTCAGGGTTTTGGTTTGGGGTGGAATAGGGAGCTAACCTCACACAGCAACCTTTCTCAGCAGGTGGCTGATCCAGCCTGTCAATTTCCTGTAGTGGATATAAGTCCTTGCTAAACAGGGACAGTGAGGTGAGCCTTTTTGGCATGCCTCCCTGAGCACATGTTATGCATCTCCTGAAATGGGCACAGGAGAAAGGTACCGGGACAGAGGATTGAGAAGAGAGGACAGTAATGGTGCTGTTGGATAGAGGCGGAGCACTGCCCAACATGGCACTGCAGGCAGTCTGAGGGTGCTAAGTGGGTGTCAGTCAACACACCTGGATGCTCTGACCCTAGCATCTTTACTGGTGCTGACCAGCAAGGGCTGGCCAGACCCTCAGGTGGGCTAGAGAATGTTTGTGAGAACCCTCAATCTTTTTCTCCAAAAGCTGGTCTTCTTTCTGCCTGTAGCTCCTCACATAACTGGTGGTCCTTGCTCCTTTGAGTGGGGTCCAGTTCAGGGCCTCCACAGGCAGTTGCACTTTTCAACTTGAGTGCTTTCACCCTTGGCTCCTGTGTCTTGGTGACCTGCCAACAGCCATCTGACTCTGGCCTCTGGCTTGACAGAGCAAGTGCTTCATTGGAACCCACAAACAGGCAGGAGGGAATTGACCACAAGAGGCTCCCCTTTCTCCTGGGTCTTGGACTCCTGCGATGGTGGCGCTCATCAACTCCTCCCTGTGTTCAGCCTCGGCACCTGTCCTGGCTCACTAGGCTCCTCAGGTGCTCAGGTCATGAGGCCAATGATGCCATGCTGAGAAGGCAGCTGTTCTCTGGCAGAGAAGGGTGTTGCCTATTGTGTGGTCTTCGACCACTGTGACCTCAGCATTCTTCACTTCATAAACCCCTGGGAGGGGCTGCCCCCAAACAGAACAATGGGCCTCTTCTTTAGGAGTGCCTAGGCTGCTCAGGCAGCCAGGTGGCTGGAGGTGGATGCCTGCATGTTTAGCAGTTGTCCATTTCTTGTGGCCTAGATGCATCACTGTAAGCGATACCGCTCCCCTGAGCCAGACCCATACCTGAGCTACCGATGGAAGAGAAGGAGGTCTTACAGTCGGGAGCACGAAGGGAGACTGCGATACCCATCTCGAAGGGAGCCTCCGCCCCGGAGATCTCGGTCCAGAAGGTGAGAGGGAACTGGATCAAGAGGAAGGGTGCCTTCCCTCATTCGGGCTAGACAGACAGTCTGGAGGCTTGTGGCCACCCAGGGCTTCTTCACATGACTGCTGCCTCTGCGTGGCCACACTAGATCACTTCACTAGATCACAAGAACCCTCTTTGGGCTCCTCCCCTGAGCTCACCTACATTCCCTAGTCTCAGTGTTCACTTTAATCCTTGCCACCACTCCTTTCTCCGTCCTCGAGTCTTTTCCTGACACACTCTCCATTTTCTAGGTCAGTATCTCCCTAACCGCTGAGCCTTCCTCAGTGGGCATTAAAAACATAGCTTCACTTCTTTCCAGAGGTTGGTCCCTGGTCCTCTCTCAGCCCTAGACCAAAATTACAGTCTTGGCAGGCCACAGGGAGCTCCAAGGCATGGGAACCCTTGAAGGCCCTCTAATGCAACTGCCTTCCGCTAGGGCTCTGCCTCCTGTGGCACTGTAGGGGTGTTGTCAGTAGCCCCAGTTCTGGAGGTCAGACTTCAGACACACACACTCCTGTCTCCCCGCTTCCCCCAGTCTGTGTGCCTCTGCTCCAGCAGGCTGCCCCTGTGAGCCCTTTGCAGGTGCCTAACCAGATGCCTCTTGCCTGGTGGTAGGAACCTGGCTGGTGGGAAGAAGGGCCTGTCCGACCTGTGTCCCCCTCCCCCTCTTGGCAGTCATGACCGTCTGCCCTACCAGAGGCGATACCGGGAACGCCGAGACAGTGACACATACCGCTGTGAAGAGCGGAGCCCATCCTTTGGAGAGGACTGCTATGGATCTTCACGTTCCCATCATCGTCGGCGGTCACGGGACAGGGAGCCATACCGGACCCGCAAACATGCCCACCACTGCCACAAACGCCGCACCAGGTCTTGTAGCAGTGCCTCCTCGGTGAGTGGTGGCCAGAGTGTGCTGGCTGGGGCTTCAAGGCCTCATCTGTTTGTAGCCTTCTCTCAGGTTGGCTGGTCCGGGTGAGTACTGCTAGCCCTGCGCACGTACATCTGGTGTGTATGCATGTGTGTGTGTGTGTGTGTGTGTGTGTGTGTGTCGTCTGGTTTAGGCACAGGGCTGAGCAAAGGGCCCGGCTTCTCTATCTTCTGGCCCATTGGCAGTATCAGCTGTAGGGGCTCTGGTTCCGGCGCTGGCTGGCTCCCAGCCTGTCTGTATCTCCACACTGAGCCAGGCACAGGCTGCAATGGGTGCCAGTGGCCAGGGACATGTCTTAGGGATCCTAACAGAGTTGCTGGTATGTGGTCTGGAGCTGTCTGGCCTGGTTCTTCCCACCCAAAGATTGCCTCCACATGTAGCCGAGTGCTCTGACTGGTGTGGATTGCACCCACTTCTGCAGTCTCAACCTCCACACCCCTCCCCAAAGGCCTGGAGGCTGGACTTCCCACTGGTAGGGAAGGGTCTTCCTATCAGGCAGCTCAGACTGGGAGCGTCCCTTTAGACCTCCAGCCAGGCCCTCTTCAGCCTAGCCTCTTTGCATGAGGGGCAGTCAAGACGACAGACGAGCTGCCTATGCGATGGGACATGTAAAGAAATGACAGAAAGGACTACAGTCCCAGGACTTGTCCAGTTGCAGACCACAAGCCAAGAACAGGGCCTGGAGGTGTTCCTAGTGTGCAAGGTTGCATAGACCTTCAATGAGACCACAGCCCACAATGCCCTCTCCTCTGGGAAGGGAAACCTGTCGTGAATCTCTGACTTTAAGTGCTGTTTTCTTCCCAATCCCTCTTCCCTCCCTCCCTCCCTCCCTCTCGCCAGCCATGAGGCCCCTGAGGGAAGTGGTAGTGGAAACAGTGGAGGGGCCAGGCATCTTCTCTGCTGAGCGTTCTGGTGACTTCTTTGAGTGGCTACGGGTTGCAGGTTGACTGGGCACCCATCAGGGCCTGGTGGTCTCTCTGCACACTGATGCACACTGCCACAGGAGGGCAGTGCAGGTCTGTGGCTCTGCTTCTCTTTGGTGCCCTCTGTTGTCACGAGGCTCAGGATGGACCCGGCCTATGGGGACCAGGGCCAAGGCCGGAGCTGGCTTCGGGTCTCTGTCGGCCATTGTGGTAGGAGGCCTGGAGATTGACCATCCCAGAGAATTCTGGGCTCCTTCCCTGCTTGAGGCCAGTGGCTCAGAGGCTGCTGATGGAAGGCCCTTTCTGGTGGTGATGTTAAGTCTGGCCACGGATGCTGTCTGGGGGCCGGTAGCAGCTTGTCTCTGAGTGACAGCTGGTGGGTATGTGCAGGGCTGTGTGGGCAAAACAGAGGCGGGCGAAGACAGGCTGGGCATTCTGCAGCTGAAGCCAGAGTGGCCTCTGACTATTCTGATGAGCGGACCCAGGCTGGGACAGCCACATGCGTGCGCCGTTTTCATTGCGTCTTCACCCTGGCGGAAGCTACTGGGAGGGCCTGGGAGGGGGACACTCATTGGAGAAGGGTGTCCGGCTGTGGCTCTCCTCATGGCCCGGCCCCTCAGCAGCAGAGGCTGGTCGTCTTTCTGAGCACTTGCGGCGCCCTTCTCTTAGATAATGTCCGAGTTTTCTTTACATACCTGTAGCTGTTTTTACTTTTCTGTTTTTGAAGTCAGTTTGTGTCTTGACGTGTCCCTTGCAATATCCCTATCGTTATATATGCTGTGTGCCTTATGAAATGCTGGGATCTGGAAAATCCAACCAACCAACCCACCGGCTCCTCACCGTCTCCACCTCTGCCTTTGACTGACACCTCAATCTGTCAATCGGAACCGCCTACCATGCGATTGGTCGGATGGCGTTTCGGGGGGCGGTGCATGCAGAGAAGCCAACAGAGCAGTAAGCGCAGCAGCCGAAGTGTGGAAGATGACAAGGAGGGCCACCTGGTGTGCCGGATCGGCGATTGGCTCCAAGAGCGATGTACAGCCACCTTTCGTAAAACTTTACCTCTCTACTTTCTACCCCCTTGTTAGACCAGACCTCTCCTGCCTGGAGGGGCCTCTAGTGCGCGTGGTGCCTTAGCGGGGCCACCAGTAATTGCCTGAATGACACAAACGCTAGCAACTTCTGTTTTTAAGAGTGTAGCAGTGAGAGAGAAACCTTTTTTGTTTTTGAGAATTTGAATGCTGTGAACTTGCAGGAGTTGCCGACCCTCTGCCCTCCAGATCCTCACGCCCTGCTTCTTTTCTCTCCTAGATGAGATCGTGGGGAACCTGGGCGAAGGCACCTTTGGCAAGGTGGTGGAGTGCTTGGACCATGCCAGGTGAGCGAGCTTTCTGGGGAGAGCTGGCCTGAGGTTCTTGTAGGTAGTGGCAGTTAGAATTTAACCTTTCTCCTTCTGAAGGGAAACTCCACAGCAGGTTCTAACCTACACATGTTGGGGTGTTGCTGGTACCGCGAAAAGGGAGAAACAGCTGGGATTCCACAAGCACGTGGCATGCCTGCCTAAGAATTGCTGGCCAGTGAATGGCCTGCCCCACTTGCCTCACTTCCCCAGGTGGTAGTGGTGGTGGTGAATATCGGAACAGAGCCAAGGCTCTGGCTCCCCTGTGGCCTTGATGTGCACTTTGTGATCACTTTTAGGGCCAGGGCCTCAGCCTCTGATGAGGGTAGAGAGTACTGCTGAGCCCAGCCCAAGTATGAGCCCCCACCCTCTAGAGACTGGCCTAAGTGGTTGTGCAGGCCGCTGTTGAGGAAAAAAAAAGCCCCTGGACTTTCTCGCCAAGCAGGCTGCTGCCTTCTGCAGTGTGGCTGGGGTTCAGGGTGGGCCCTTACAGTGTGCTGGGGCAGGTACACCAGTGTGCTGGAGCGCTGCCGGGGTGCCTTGCTTTCCCAGGCTGAACAGTGGGACGCTTTGGTCTCCTTTCCATTTCTCAGGACCAGAACCCTTGCCTCTCGATTTCGGCTGGAAGGTCATCTCATGGAAGCCACTGCCTCCCTGCCTCAATGGCCCTCTCATTGGTTTGTGGCTTTAGCTACAAAATTCTTGCCCTGGCTGTCTCAGTTGAGCCATATGCTGCCCACGCGTGACTCTTCCACTATCTTAGAGCTGAAGAAACATGCTCAGGGTTTGCCCACATCCCTTGGCTGCCGTGATGGGGCTGGGCACCGCACACTGCAGTGCTCCCACGTTCGGAGAGGTGCTCGGAGAGGGCAGTTAGACCAAGCAGTCTAGCCAGCTGTGGACCCCCAAGATAAAGGAATGATGGTGACTGAAAGGAAGCTTCCCCACCCTCCCAGTTCCCATTTAAACACCTTTTGGACCCAAGAGGTTAGGGTTGGGACCAGGGAGCACAAGGACATGTAGACTATACAGTGACCAGAGGGATATGTGGCAGACTTGAGAGCTGTGGTACATGGGGACAGCTAAACTCTCTGGGCTCTGCCACTGCGTAGCTAGAGGGAAAGTTAGCCTCTGGAGTCACTAAGGGGCAGGCATAGGGCTTGGGGCCTTCAGAGGGTCCAAAGGGGGTCGACCAGAAGATTTATTATGAAGAGCAGAATTCAGCTCAGCAAACAGGTCTTACTCTCAGAGCCTTCCAATCCTGGCGACTGCCTGTGGAGTGATGAGCCTGTGCTGAGGGTTGGAATGCCACTGAGAGGTCCCTATTTAGGGGGCGTCTGGTAGCCTCCCTTCTGAGGTCCTTTCCTGTCCTGCAAATCTGAAAAAATGGGATAGGGAGAGAAAAGCAAGGTATTCTCTAGAAGGTGCCTTTGCCTTGGGACCCGTCAGCCTTTCCTTGGGCACCAAGGGTTCCTGGCACTCAGTGGTCTCTGATAAATGCTGTGGCTGGTAGGCAACAGGTCGGGTAAAGAGAGCAGCCCTTGGTCTCCCTGGAGACACCCCTATTCCTGGCACCCTTACCCTCTTGCCAGGCCTTCCCGCCATCCTGGAACCCCCACCGCATGGGCAGCCATTTGCCCAGACTTTGTAGACTTGCTCTTCCGAGGTCAAGAGGTGCCACAAGAGGGTTCTGTGTGGGATAGCCCTGCAAGGGTCAGAGACTGCTACTAGCCTGCAGGCTGGCACCTACTGAGTGAACTCTCAGGCTAGCATTGGTCAGTGAGATAGGCCCTTACTCCTCTACCCAGGCTTCTTTGGAGCTGGCAGATAGCTGAGACCATAAAAGCATAAGGCTGGCATAGGTGCCAAGGGAGCTTGCTGTTAGGAGGGTAGACATCTGACATTGTTTAGGACCGGCTGGGCGTCAAGCACCTGCTTTCCTCAGGGCAGGCCCGGTTCCTGCAGTCCGGGGTGGTGTCTGCCAAGAGTTGCTGGGCTGGGGTCGAGGGTGGGGGAAGGGCTGTGCAGCTTCTCATGAGAACCTCTGCTTTCTTCCCGGGTGCCAGAGGGAAATCTCAGGTTGCCCTGAAGATTATCCGCAACGTGGGCAAGTACCGGGAGGCTGCTCGACTAGAAATCAATGTTCTCAAAAAAATCAAGGAGAAGGACAAAGAGAACAAGTTGTGAGTGTCAGCAAGGAACGGGAGGAAAGCTTTCACTGGGGACACCTTCCTCTCCAGTCCAAACTGCCTGGACACCCTGGGGCTGAGCAGTAGTGTCCTCTCACCTGGCTGGCATCATGCCTTCTCCATGCTCTAGGGCCAGGGAGTTGGGCGATTGAGTCTCGCTAGAAGGAGCCTTTGGACTTCAGTCCAGGTTCCACCACGACCAGTTCTGAGTTCTCCCAGGCCTGCTTTTGTGGATTGAGAGCCTCACTGGGTGTGGTGGGCATTAGACAAGATGCAAACTGGAAGCTCGTTGGGGCTCCCATAGTCAAACCCAGAGGAGAGCTGCCTTGGCACACAGGCGCTGAGCCCTGCACTCAGGAGTCTCCACTGGGAGTTGCAAAAGGTACTGCTAGTCCTGCCGAGTGTCCCGGCGCCATTCTATCTTTCTTGGAAGTGCCAGGATTACACCCATATCATAAGTAGGTGAGGCGGGGGACCTGGAACCAGAATGCTCTCCACCTCACCCCTCACAGTGGGAACTTCAGTCCTTGCTGAGATCTGCGGGATATACTCTTGCTGTTAACTGATTCTCTTTCTTCATGTGTGTCTGCGTTGGGGTGTGACTCAGGGGCCTGGGAGGGACACAGCCGGGCCCTCAGCACAGAGCCTGACCCCCATCTGTCCTCCCCCAGCTTGTGCGTCTTGATGTCTGACTGGTTCAACTTCCATGGTCACATGTGCATCGCCTTTGAGCTCCTGGGCAAGAACACCTTTGAGTTCCTGAAAGAGAATAACTTCCAGCCTTACCCCCTACCACATGTCCGGCACATGGCCTACCAGCTCTGCCACGCCCTTAGATGTGAGTATCCACCCTCGTGGAGAATGGTGTACCAGGTGGGAAAACCACTTGCACATTGCTAACCGTTCTCCTGAGCTGGAGACACCAGGGCCCCCTGGCTGTATGGCCTTTATGTATGAATCTGCACTGGTGGAGAGGTGCAATCTCCTCCAGGGCCTTCTGAGCCAGCTTCTGCCTGTACGCACCCAGGAAGGAAAAAAAAAAATAAACTGCTCTAGATTTTTTCTAGCTACCAGTTCCATCCCCACTTTCCTGCATGGATGAAAAGGTCCAGGTGACCTGGGGGATCCCACCAGCAGCTCCAGCCAACAGACACCCTCTGCCTGCCAGCTTTTAAGAATGTATTTGGTACCCAGGCTCAGCACTGCAGGATTGGTGGTGGAGCAGGACACAGTAGGGCGCCCTGGAGAGCAGATGAACCTAGCACAGGGTCTGTGTAGGTGGAGAGGATGGTGAAGAGCACTCTGAGCAAGGCGAGCTGCTCGGCGATGGCCTGGAGCCTGGCGCATGCAAACACTCTGGTTGAAGGAGGGCCCACTCTGGGGAGCAGTGGACCACACTGCTCTGAAGGTCTTGAGTGCCAGAGTGGGAGCCTGGGAGTGGAAGGGCACCACCACTGGTGGGGCAGGGACTGGAGGAAAATGGCAGGTTTCCCTTAGGATGAGGGATGATGGGAGGCAGGGCTAGCTTCAAGGGTGGCCCTGTGCTTGGTTTAGCGTTTTTAAGATTTTATTCATTTATTTGTACAGAGAGAGGAAGGGAAGGAGAAAGAGAGGGAGAGAAACATCAGTGTGTGGTTGCCTCTCGTACACCCCATGCTGGGGACCTGACCTGCAAAGCAGGCATGCGCCCTGACCGGGAATCAAACCTGCAACCCCTTGGTTCACAGTCTGGCGCTCAATCCACTGAGCCACACCAGCCAGGGCAGGTTTAGTTTTCTTTTGACACCAGCTTGACACTCTTTAATTTTCGAAAAAGGGATGCTACATTTTCATTTTGCCCTGGGCCCCAAAAATGATGTTGCTGGTGCTGGGGAGAAGGAACCACCCCGGGGCTGATTTGCCACTTTGAGAGACCAGGCTGAGGAGGCCTAGCCCTGCAGAGGAGAGGTGACAGGTAGTGTTTTGAATTGAAAAGTGTCTCCTGCCCTATCTTCTAAAACTCTCAAAGCCTCCAAGACCCTAAGCACAGAGAACCTCTGAGAGGGAAGCCAGTGCAGGGGCACTGGCGTTGGAGGATTGGTCTGGCCCAGCACTGGCAGGAGTCGGAGAGGAAACCTAGGCTCTGAAGGTCTGCTTTCCTCCTGTCTTGCCTTTCCCAGTTCTACATGAGAACCAACTGACCCACACAGACTTAAAGCCAGAGAACATCCTGTTCGTGAATTCTGAGTTTGAAACCCTCTACAACGAGCACAAGGTATCGGTGGGGAGAGGGCGATGTCCTGCTCCAGAGCTGAGAGTTACCCATTAGGAGAGATCGCTGACCTGGCTCTCCTTCCTCGCCTCTCAGAGCTGTGAGGAGAAGTCAGTGAAGAACACCAGCATCCGAGTGGCTGACTTTGGCAGTGCTACCTTTGACCATGAGCATCACACGACCATCGTGGCCACCCGTCATTACCGCCCACCTGAGGTGATCCTTGGTGAGTTGTCGCATGGCCCCCAACTCACATAAAGTGGGCCATTGCTGGGGGGCAGGTGAGATGAACAGAGGCAGCCATGTGCCTATCTACCACCCAGGGTCAGTGTCATGAGTCACTGTTGTTGCCAACCTGACTTGGCTAAGGAAGGGACCTGTACTGGGGTTTGGGCGAGAGTCCTGCCAATCAGTGTCGTAGCTGCCCTGTGACCCAGAGCTGGATCTCAGCGCTTCTTTCCACTTTGGCTTTCAGAGTTGGGCTGGGCACAGCCCTGTGACGTCTGGAGTATTGGCTGCATTCTGTTCGAGTACTACCGGGGCTTCACACTCTTCCAGGTAAGGCCCCCGAGTCAGCAGGGTGTGGGATTCACTCTTGAGAATTGTATAAGTTCAGGGAAAGGCAAAGGTAGTGTAGTGGGAGCACTCGTGCAGTCTGAAGCTCAGCCAGCAAGCATGGAGAATTTGGGCTGGAGGAGTGAGCGTTTGAGGCAAGAGACACAGCATGAGTGAGGATGTGGGAATAGGCTGGGGCATGTAATGTTCCAGGGAGAGTTAAGAAATGGCCTTTATCCCTGGCAAAGGGTGACAGGCTACCATGAGGTCAGAGAGGCTGGGAGGGCACTTAGCCATCTGTTTTCTCTATCCTCCCTGAGGGGCTGAGGCTAACCCCACTCGCTCTGTTCCTGACCTTCCATAGACCCATGAAAACCGAGAGCATTTGGTGATGATGGAGAAAATCCTAGGGCCCATCCCATCTCACATGATCCACCGTACCAGGTAAGCCCTGGCCCACAGGCCTTTCCCATCTTTGGCTGAGGTTCAGCAAGCTACTACAGTCTTTGCAGAATGCCCCAGGGCTCCTCCGGGCTCATAGCTCCCTTCCCTGTACACTCCTCCGGGCAGCCTGAACAGCCCCGCTGTCCAGATCTCCCTGCCCTGCTGAGTCAGCCCAGGATTCCCTGCCTGGCTTTGCTGCCATCCCTCAGCTGCTGCTCTCCCCGCCCCTACCTGCTCCCTCCACCATGACCACTTCCCGTCCTTCATTTTCAGGAAGCAGAAATATTTCTACAAAGGGGGCCTGGTTTGGGATGAGAACAGCTCTGATGGCCGATATGTGAAGGAGAACTGCAAACCTCTGAAGGTCAGTTTCTGGCTTCCCCCAGCTCAACTCATGCCAAGGAGACCCCAGGCACTGGGCACACATACAGCAGAGAGACAGGCCAGGCAACTAAGAGGTGCCCCCTTGCTCCAGCTCTATAGGAGGCTGTACCCAAGACTGCTGGGTGCTGGCAGTGGGGCTTCTTCCAGAGGGGCCTTTAGCCCTACCCCTTCCTGACAGGGTGACCACGAATGTAATTGGGGAACACCAGAAGAGCCAAGTATCAGAGACCCTGCTGCCTCCTGCCCCCTGCTCTTCTCTGTTTTGGGAAGAACTAGGCAGGACTGAGGTGAGGGGGAGGGAAGACCTAGACATGCCAGGAAGCCTCTGTCAACTGCATTTGGTGCTTGGACAGTGAATTTCGCAGAGGTGATTTCTACCCACCGGTCAGGACTTTGCATGTGGGGACAGAGGCACGAAACCAGCAAGACACCCAGTAGCCTGACATGTTCAGAGCAAAATGCTCTAAGAGGCATGAAAAGAAAAAAGCCACTCACTGTCCAAGAGGGCAGACGTAAGTCTTCCAGGAGGCATCGCTGCCTCCTCAAGCCATGCAGCAAGGCTCCCCACGCCCCTGCCATCACACTGAGGCACCTTGTGTCCCTGAGCAGAGTTACATGCTCCAAGACTCCCCGGAGCACGTGCAGCTGTTTGACCTGATGAGGAGGATGTTAGAGTTTGACCCTGCCCAGCGCATCACACTGGCGGAGGCCCTGCTGCACCCCTTCTTTGCTGGCCTGACCCCGGAGGAGCGGTCCTTCCACACCAGCCGCAACCCCAGCAGATGACAGGCACAGGCCACTGCACGAGGAGGAGGAGATGGAGAGTGGGACTGGGCTGTCTGGCCCCCTTTCTCCAACCTCTAACCATCGGGCCCCAGGGCCAGAGCCACCCAATGAACAGTGCAATGTGAAGGAAGGCAGGTGCCTGCAGGGGCAGAGATGCGATGCCCAGCTGCCAGAAAGCACAGATTTGACCCAAGCTATTTATATGTTGTAAAGTTATAATAAAGTGTTTCTTACTGTTTGTAATCCCTGGTACCAGTGTGTCTACGGGCTCCTTGCCTTTTCCCTTCCCTATCTTAATAAAGTCTTTCTTAGTAGTTCAGCTTGTGGAGAGCTGAGTGTGAACTGAGCCAGGCAGACCAGAAGCTGGGGTGGTCCTCTGCACCCAGGAGAGCAGTTTGAGTTTTGAGTGGGCTTGCTGAACAGTCCTACAGGGCACTTGGTTCTCTTCCTACACCTGTTCTGCTGGCCCTTGTACCTCTCGGCTCTAAGGGGTGTCAGGGGACGACCCCACTGTGGCTCACCAGGCAGCATCTGGTTTTACCTATCCCAACCATTTTTAGCCTAGGACAAGATTGGCTCCTAGGTTTGAGGTGGTGGTACCTCCCTGCAGCCTACAGAGCAGAACGCACCAGAGACGAGACTCTGTCATTTAGCTTTATTTTAGTGCTGGTTTTTAGTTCCCCAAGAGCTGCATGAGTGATCCTCTTGACCACATGACTGGGGCCCCTCAGAGACTGAGCATGGCAGGCAGGATGCCTCTGAAAAAAGCCAAGGACAGAGGAATCATGCTTATCTACAGTACCCCTGGGGAAGGCCCAGGCTAAGGGCATGAGGAGGCTCCAGTGCCACCAGGGAAGAAAAAAAAATGTGGGCAAATTCCCAGTGGTTCCTCAAGGCCATCACCCCCCCCCCACCCCCCACCTCCAGTGCCACCACAAATTATTGGAGTGAGTAGTCTTTTGGGCCAGGGTTCTAGCTTGTTTTCCACTGTACCCACTCAAGGAACCTATGCACATTAACAGGCAGCGAAGAACCTGTTGACTGGTTGCTCACTAAAAAGCCTGGAATCCAGCACCACTCCTCAGACTATGGCCCTGCCCCTAGAGAGAGGGCCCCATCCTGGGAGCTACTGGGCCCTGAGAGTGAGCAGAGGCTCAGGAGGACACAGCACAGGGATGACTGTCTTCGGTTTCCTCCCACTGCTGGAGACAACTGCAAGATAGGAGGGAAAGAGGGACCAGCCCTCTCTGTCCTGGCCATGCTCCTGTAGGGAAAGTGATATGTAGCCCTGGACCACAACCCATGGTGAGCCTTCCCACTCACCCCTTTAACCAGAGTGCGTAGGCACAGAGCAGAAGGGCAGCTGTCAGGAACTCCAGGGCATGGCTCCTGTTCTACCAGCTCCCAGGGCCTAGGCTAACAAGGTCCAGAGGCTTAGTCCCTTAGAGCTGAGCAGCAGTGTGTTCCTATGGCTGAGCCCCACCAGTTAGCTCATCCAGAAATTACCTCATTTTGGCATCTCTGAGATAGGGCGCTGGCCCCAAGCCTACTCATGTAGAGTGGACAACCAGAAAGGATTCAAACAAGGGGGAGGGATGTGCAGCTACCGAGGACCACCATTCCAGAAGGGCAGAGGGAACAAAATAGTGTGGGTATGTATGTGCAGGCAAGAAAGTGGGGGGAGTGGTGGCCTAGGACAGAAGCACCAGGGAGCTTCTTGTGGCTCAGCACCAGGCCCCCCAGCCTCCCTAATACTGAACATTAAAGCTGCAGCCTGAGGGGTCTGGTCCCAGACTAAGAAAAGGCTCAGCCCCCAACTAGAGAGCGTGTGGGGTTGGGGGCAATGCTGGCAAGATGGGCACTGTGGTTCTACAGTAACATAACCTCATACTACCTGGGCTGAAGACAAATAAAATGTAAAACCCCAGTACAGTAAAACCATCCTGATGCCACCCCGTTCCCTGCCTCTGAAGAGTGCTATAGAAAGGAGGAAGGACCCTTGGAAAAAAAATCCCAGCATTAAACCTGGATCAGCTCAAGAGAGGGTCAAAGCTTCCAAATCAACTTGTGTGGGGCAGGGGGCCTCAAGGGGAGGCCCCACAGCCCTCAAATGAATGGGGGGGGGGCGAGTCTGCCCTCTAGTGGACTGCTGCAGCACAGCCAGTTGTGTGTGATCAGAGGAGGGGACACAAAGCCACCAGCACTGAAGTAGCAAGTACAGGCCCCCAAACAGGCCCTGCCCCACTCCACGAGGTGCTCAGCCTGGCCCAGTGGCTGTAAACCTGACACAGTTTGTGAGCTGCCTACGTCTGTAAACAAAACCCCACGCAGGGGGTCGAGTGTAGAGATGCCTGGAGCCACTGAGCGCTCAGCCTGCCACCTGTCTCGCACACCCAATGGGAAAGCCTTTCCTGGCCAAGGGCAGGTGACAGGTCAGCTTTAAATATGATTTGTTCTCTCACAAAATAAACCCAAAAGAAAAAATTTAACAAGGTCCATGAAGCTTCACATCCTTAAGGCGTTCGTTGTCAAGTTCAGTGTCGGGAGCAGCAGGGGACTACAGGATCCAGCCTGTCCAGAGCCCCTCTAGGCAGAGTGTAGTGGGATGACAAACTTGCAGCCAAAGGGTGAGTGGTAGTTGATCCCCACCTCATGGAATACCTGCTGGGGAATGCCAATGTCGCACAAGTAGATGCGGCCCGCATGCTCTCCCAGCGGCAGAGGCAGGCCCAGAGCCAGTGACCACTTGGCATCGATGCCCTGTTCAACTTCATGCACAGGAGGATCTATGCTGAGTACTGGTGCCCGGTTCTGGTTGGCCCAAGCCACAGCTGCCTTGTACCAGGGCTGATCCCGCAGGAAGGCATTCTCGGGACAATCCAGACAGTTGATCACCAGGTCCACAGGGCTAGTGGGCAGATCTGCAGATGCAAAGGAGTGTCATTTGAAAATCCCTCTAAGCAGAGGACCCAGGTTGGGAATAGAACCCAGGTGGCCCCCTCACTGAAATGGGTCCTTCCTCCTTGCAGCCCAACCTTAAGAATGCAGAGGGAACCTATCGCTTCTCTCAGGCATTTTAAAAGGTTTCTCTGCTCTAACCAGGCCACTGGGACAGTGTAAGAGCATGTAACTCTTGCCCAGGCTAAAATTAAACTGAGAATATAAAAAATCAGACCGAACCCCAGGGTTGGCATCCTCAGGTTTGCCTGCCTCCTGGCACAGCTGCGACAGAAAGCCTTCAGGGCAGCCAGAGAAAGAACTGCTTGAGATGGGCATCATGTTACAGATTTCCAGAGGGGAACCCCTAGCAGGCCTTCCCAGCTCTCCGCCTGAAGTAATGCTATTTCTCAATGACAGATCCACGGCTTCCTTACTTAGCACAGGGCCCCAGGGTCTATGTGCCCACAGGTACCTGGCCTAAGAGATCGGAAACTGAAGTTCTGGCTCAGGATCTGGCCCAGGCTCTGGCCCCAACTCACTATCTGACCCCTGGCAAAACCCTTTCTCTGGGCCATATATGTTCTCTCCACTTCTCCCCTGTTTGCACTTAAAACACACTCCAATCATACTTCACTGCCACTACTCCACTTAAAACTGCTCTTCCACACTGCTAAATCCAGCGGTCAATTCTAATCCATCATCTGAACTTAACCTAGACTACCGTGCTCACACCGCTCATCATACCCTCCTCTCTTCACTTGCCTTTCAGGTACTTGCCTCACCTGATTTTCCTTCTCCTTCACTGACCACTCCTTCCCTGTATCCTTAGCTGCTCTCTGCCTCCCTGACTTCTAAACAAACAGTCTAACAACTACTCTACCTACTCTCTCTCTTCCTAGGAGATATCTTATCCAGGTTCATAACGACTCTAAACACCACATCCCTTCGCTTAACTCCAGACTCATCAATACATCAATCAACAGTTCCACCGCCGTATCTAGTGCCATGTCTGAGCTTCTGCTCTTCTCCCAAGTCTTCCCATCTCAGTGATGGCAACCCCATCCTCCCAGTCACTCAGGCCAAAGACCCTCGAGTCCCCCTTAACTTCTTTCTCTCACCACCTTCATCCAATCTGTACAGTCTATACTCAAAACTGATGCAGAAACTAACCACCTTTCACCATGTCCACTGTCTCAGCCACCATCATCTCCAATTTATCATCTTTTAAAATACACTTCTTAATAATAATCTGACTGGGAATCAAACCTGCAACCCTGCTATATGGGGCAACGCTCTAACTGGCCAGGGCTCATGGCGGGCTCATGGCAGCCTCTTCACGTCTCTTTGGAAGCCTACAGTCTACTCTCAAGCAGCAGCCAGAATGACCATTTGGAACCTGAGCTGGATCACACCTTTATTCTACTTACTCCTCCAGTGACTTTCTATCTCGTCCTAAGTCAGAGTCCAAGCCCTTCAAATGGTCCACAGGCCCTTTACAGCCTGGCCCTGCAACATGTAAGTCTGTATTCCTCCGACACTCTCTTCTCTCTTCCCTGCTTTATCTTTTTCCATAACACTACCATCTGACCTAATGGAAATGTTACTTATTAGTTTCTTCATCTGTCCAAACCTGAATGTTAAGATTCATGGATGCATGGATATGGACTGGGGGGGAGGGGCGGGGGGAATCTGTTGCCCTATCCCCAGTGTCAGAAACAGTGCCCATTCCATCCATAAATATCTGTGAAGTGAATAAATGGGTCCCTAGCTCTCCATCTGAGTACGGGACAGTGAGGGTGACAGGGATAGGAAGTAGGCAAGTCAACACCAAAGTTATTTCCCATTTGTGCAAGCAGAACACACTTTATACTCACTATGTTTTTCCACCTCTCACCACTGGGCGGCACCATCAGACCATCGAACTACTGAGGAGGGAGGCGGCCTCAGGCCAGCCCTGTGCAAGTGCTCACCTTTGAGACTGGACACTTGTTGGCCTTGGGTCTTGCTGAAGAGAGACAGCTCGTTGGTGATGGACTCTAGCATCTTGACAAAGTTGGGCAGGAAGAGGATGACCTGGACGTCATGGTTGGCTAGATGCCTCCCACAGCTGATACCCTGAGCCCCCTTCACATGGGGCCCACAGAGCAAAGCCACGGTAGGCCTCTGGTGAACATTTTTGGGATTCAACCTGGAACAAAAGTAAAGAAGCAGTCTCAGTCGCAGCCCTGGCAATCCCTTGCACCCTAAACCAAGTGAGTGTCTCGCACCTGTTGCTCTCAGAGTTCTCGATAGTCCCAGGTTCCAGAGGGGCCAACACCCACTGTAGGACAGGTCTATAGGGTGTTCCACACTTCACCTGCTGGATCTCCTCACTAGGTAGTTTATCCAAACCTTGTTCCACAGAACACTGCTTCCGACCAAGAACGTTTACTGCCCTCACAGTGTGAACCTATTAGACTCAAACTTTGTGTAACAGACAGGCTTTTTCCCACCTCGCCACCCTCTTCGCTTCCCTCCCCAACACGCCTGCTCCCCTGCAGTAGTACTGTCTGGTCTCATTCTCGCCTGTACTGTTAAAGCTCTTTTTTGCTTCTGCTCAACTGTGCCCCTGCCCAGGAAGCCCACCGTTCCTTTGAGATCCAGCTCAAGGCCCACCTTTTCTAGGTTTACTCTGGCTCGGCTCCTAAGAAACTCACAGCAAGTACCAAACAGGGTAGCTCTGAATCACCCTCAGTCAGTCGCCAGTTCAAGTTCTCTTTACCGAGCTGCCAGTAAGCTTTAATAAGGGCAGTGCTGGAGATGCTAACAGGACCTACTGCACAGGACGCTATGTGGACCCGACACAAAAAGTGCCCTCTGGGTGTTGGCACTGTTACAGTGCTGGTCACAGAAGAGGCAGCTGGCTGGGCTTGCTGGCCCACTAGGCTGGCAGCTGCCTTGGACACCCATTTTCAGTTTCCTGCCATTCAAAGCTGAGACCTCTCTGGTCTCAGAGAAGCCACAAGTAAGGTTGGAGGGTTACCTTGGAGCTGTGCCTGATTCACAGGCAGTGAAGTCTGCCCCAGGGCTGGAAGGTAGGGGAAATGTACAGCAAGCAAGAGACTTAGGATCCTGCTTGGGATGGTGCAGTGACAGTCACTTATCAATCCCCCAAAGAGAGGAATATGACAACTGCTGTCAAGCCAAACAGGAAACCCCACCCCCCAAATAAATTTAGGGTAGTACCATTCATTTCCCCTACTATGTCTGCATCTTAAGGAAATGTGATGAGTACTCCCTTCAGACAGACACTGCCAAGTTCTGGCATATGACTCACCCGTGTCTGTTTCCTAAACTCTCACAGAGGTATCAAAGCAGACCATAGCACCCACACATGCAACAGCGAGGGGCAGAGCACGGGCCCTGGAAACAGAGCTATCTGGACTGGAGACGTGGTCCACCTCATACGTGCAGGATCACATGGGCAAGTCTTCCAGCTCTAGCTCTCTGAGCCTTAGCTGGCCTATCTTAAAACAGTGGTCTACCATGTACCTTCGAGGAGAAGCTATGAGTATCAAATTCAACACTGTTATGAAAGCAGTGAGGAACTGCATGATTCTTGACATACATGAAAATGACTACTAACGTGGTAATCTTTCTCAAAGGAAAGCCAGTAGCTGCTGCAAAGGGCAGGAGAGGACCTTTCTGAGAGTTCAAACAGGCACAGGGACAGCCAATCCCAAGAAGGTGGCTTGAGAGGAATATGACTTTGTGGGGACATTCAAATCCTGCCCCAAAACTACTGTTTCTGGGAAGCTACTTAATGGCCTCAAATACTCTCAGGAAGAACTCACTCCAGGAGCTGCCCCAACGGCCACTTCGGCGGGAGGTGTGGTAGTCACCAGGACCAAGGGCCTGGTGTTCTGTCCCCAGGTGCTGGCGCTATTCCTTTCTTTTGTGTGGGGGTGGGGGGGGGAGTCAGGGGGGAGTTGCTCTCCATCAGCTCTTCTCTGTCACTGGAGAGGCACGGTTGAGAAGCAAGCCTAAATCAAGGGCAAGGAGGAGTAAACACACCCACAATCCATAGGGTAAGGGGAATGGAGGAGCAAGAAGGGAACCTCACATCTAGCTGGATCACTTTAGACACCACTCTCCACAAGGCTGCCACTGTCCTCCTTTTACAGACAAATCCAGCAGACACCTGTCAGCTCCACCTTTGCTTGATCTCTCAGCGGTACCACTGCTGACCATGCCTTTATTCTTCAAACACTATTCCTCTGGTTCGGAAGCACGATACTCTTGGTTTTCTTACCTCTCTGGCTTTCTTTCTCAGCCATTCTGGAAGGCTGATCACCTCACCATGCCTTCAATGCTGATGTTCCCCAGAATTCCATCCTAGGCCCTTCCTCCCTGCACACCTTCTCTTTACAGGACCTCATCTATTCTATCACACCTATAAGCTGATGACTTGCAGGTCTCTGTCTTCTGCTCAGACCTAAACTTCAGATGCAGACTACTAATGGTCTATTTGGCTATCTCACAGGCCTCTCAAACTTAACATAGTCAAAACAAGATCCCACCATTTCCTCCAAACCTGCTCTTCTTCCCATGTTCCCTATCACAGTTAATGTTGTCACCATCTGACCAGGTATCCACGTGGGAAAGCTGGAAGGTCAGTGACCATAGGCACTTCACTTTCCACCATCTCCCACATCCATTCAATGACCTTGCTCTGTTAATTTTATCTTTTTTTTTTAATTTTACTTATTTATTTTTAGAGAGGGAAGGGAGGGAAATAGAGAGAGAGAAACATCAATGTGCGGTTGCTGGGGGTCATGGCCTGCAACCCAGGTATGTACCCTGACTGGGAATTGAACCTGCGACACTTTGGTTTGCAGCCCGAGCTCAATCCACTGAGCTACGCCAGCCAGGTAATTTTATCTTAAAAAAACAAACAAACAAACAAAAAACCCTCACTGATCTCTACTTCTTTGATCCTATTTCCCTGGTTGCTAAGTTTTCTGTTAGAGTGTGCCTGCAGTCTTGTCTCCACATCATCTACTCAACCAGTCATCTTTGTAAAATCATGTCACAGCCCCAATGAAATCCCATCCACAGCTCCCTACGGCTCAGCCGCACTGACACTCTGCTTTCCAGCCACAGAATGACTCACAGCCCCACCACTGCCGTGGTCTCTCAATTCTCTATGCTCTTGGCACGCGCTACTCCCCAGACCTAGGCTACTCTCCCCACTCCTGCTGCCTGTTAATTGCTCCTTGCTCTGCAGGACAACTCAGCCTGGATGCCCTGCTCTAGGAAGGGTGACTGGCCTGGGAGCAGACAGAATGTGGCTTGGAGAGAACCTTCTGTTTCCTCTACCACAGCATGGTACTTTTTGGAGGCCTCATTAGGCTACTGCAGGGCAGGAGCTGTGTTTTATTCTTTCCTTATCCCTAGTCCTAGCACAAGGCCAGTACTCAGTATCAGTAAATGTCCACAAATGAAATGAAGCCCTGCTCCTGCTACACGAACCCAGAGGGCAGGTGAGAAGGTACCAGGCTCCAGCTCTCCCACCCAATTGTCAGAGTGGCTCTGGAACTCAGGACTGATTTGCATCCAGCCCCTGGAATGACAGGTACCAAAGGCTAGGTCTCTGAAGGAGCTTAGAAGGCAGGCCTCTAACAGCCAGCAACTGTCACCAGGAAAGAAAAGGTCAAAGGGTGGCTTACTGGGAGAGGAATGAGGACTTCCCGGAGATTGGCTAGAGAAACAAACAAAAACCTCCAGCATCCAGGAAAGTGACTTCATAAAGTTGTATCCATTAGACAAGCAGCAACTGTCTAATGAATTCCTCCTGGGTGAGGCACCGTGATGGGGCCAGGCAGAGCAGCACCAACCCACACTCGGCCACTGCCGATCCAAAGGCATTACCTGTTGGGTCCTCCGAGCAGAGTCAGTGCCATCTGACTGGCACACACACCTGTCATCTCCAGTCTCCGCTCTAGAGTCAACCCATGCTTTTCGGCCACAGACAGCAGCTTTTTATGTAGTTCATAGGAGACACTTGGGACAACCAGGCCAGAGTCTGCAGTTCAAAAGAAGGAATGGAGATAAAGGGCAGTGATTACAGGAAACCAGGTCCACAAATGGGTGTGCTCAATTCAGGACTCTGTGAGAGCCACGACTTTGAGAATGGCCCTCCCCTGACCATCTGCCTCACCTGGGACTGAGGCATGCTATGCAGCCCCAGAGGCTCAGGCAGTGATGAGGAACAAATTAATATCTTGTTCAGGTTATCACAGAGTGGGGTTTGTGAAGTTTTAACCATGGAGGCCAAATCTACCAAGACATATTTGGTACCACCAAGAAAAGGTCAGCAGAGAGCTTGTATTCAATAACAGCAAACTACAGACCCCACCAGAACTGAACATGCGTGTCCCAAGAGGGAGAAATGCCGCCCTGGCAGTGGGGTTTCCTTACAAGTAGAACCCCCCCCCCCCGAACCTCACCCTCCCAACCCACTGGTCCCACTATTCACTTTCGGGGTGGGATGACTTGTTCATCCCATCTGCTCCCCACTTCGTCCTCCTCCCTTCTACTTATCCGTTCTCTTTGCTTAAGAAATTTCAATTAGCAACTTGTTTTCTCCAAGAATTTGGCATTCTCTGACCATTTGGAGTGAATGTGACAATATACCACAGGGAATAAGTACATGGAAAGGAACCTATGGCTCGCCTTAAGCTACTCAAAAGAATCATATCATTTAATTCACCACAAATAAAGAGAACTCTATGAAGGCTGGAGGAAAGCAGTCACTGGAAGCACTTGGTTTTAAAAGGCCCAAGTCTGTAGCAGAGGCCCAAGTGTGTAGGTGAGACACACGGTGTCACGTTTCCGCACCAGTATCGACACGACGTGCCACTTCAGGGCCCAGAAAACCAGGACAAGAAAGAACCAGCAAAGCCAAAAATCTGCAAAAGCAGCTCTTGCCCTGACAACCAATGCCACCTGACAGACACTAAAGCCACTGGGAGTGGCCCCTCCACCCTAGAGGCTCACTGACTGACGGACTGACATGGATCCCCATCAGCAAGTCACTGTGGTCTGTGTGTAGCCAGTTCTGTGTGGCTACATCAGACATCTTTTTAGAGCCTGTGCCATAGCCTACACTGGACTGTCAGCTCCTCAGAGTAGGGAACTAACCTGTACCTCTCGGTCCCCCACCGCTTCAACTTGTCTTACCTATATTTGTCAGCAGATGTGAGCTCTCATCATATATTCAAACATGTAAGTGATGCAAACCTAATGTTATTTCTGCTCTGATCAAACTCTGAAGCAGAAGTTCATCTTCATCCTACTGGTCCCAGAGCCGTGTTCAGAAAAACTTGTCTTTCTCACTGACCATATCAGAAGAAATTTCTTGAGGGTCTATGAGGCATCCAGTCCTGCCTACATAGATTATTTTCTTAATTCAAACTTTATTACCAGGCTTCTTCAGCTTAATTAGCTGCAAAGTATGATTTGTGTAGAAGCAAAAACTGAAAAGAGCTGCAGTCTCCAAGGGGCTTGGGCTTAAAAAATATTACAGATCTAGATTTTTACAGATCCATGAGCAAAATTTGAAAAGGCATTCATAATATGAATAATTATGAATTAAGAGACAACAAAGTGCCACAAGGGGGCGTTATCTCCTCTCACCCTTTCAGAAACATCAGTTACCGACATACCCAAGTGCCAACGCTGGAGGCTGCAGCCTGACCTTGCATGTCAACAGCTGATCAAAACAGTCATTTTTATGACCTGTTCCAGTCACGCACACATTATCAGAACTAATCAGGAACCACTGATAGCAGTATAAAACAGCTGAAGGAATTCTTGGGAGCCCTAAGCTACTTACAATCCTAAACCTGTCAGACAAGTCACACACCTGCCCACATCAAATACCCTCTTTACTTGCACAGTCACGCAAGGGAGAGCATCTCTCCCGTTTCCTCAGGTCTGTGCACCTCCTCACCTGCTTGTTCTCTTTCTGTTGGATTGGAAACGGGTCAGGGCTGTGAGTCGTGACCTGCTACTCTACCGTCAGGCTTACTCTCTGGGTGCAGGTCGAGCACTTTCTGCTGCCTTCCTCCTCAGTTCTTAAAGGTACAAAGCTCACGGTACAGGGAGAAGAGGACCACCCCTCACTCCCTACACATGGCAGCTGGAAATCGTGTGGCTGTGTGTGGGATGGGGGTCACTGCTGAGGAACTGGCCTGTCTGTAGCTTAGGGAAAGACAAAGGCAGGGTCCTGGGTTCCGTGTGCTGTTGCAAGGCTGAGGACTCCACTGCACTCCACCGCTTCTCTGAGAGGAACGTGCAAGCACCACAAAATGTTTCTTTCAACACTCACACACAAAGTCCAACCAGGCAGACTGGCTTATCAGAAATGGGCAGGGGAAATAAAATAAACTCCAAAGGAAGGGAACCAAGAACATATCGTGTAAACTGCAAACAATGACACTGCCAAAGCCTGAACAAGAGCCAAGCTTATTGTGTTTGGGTTGGAAGGTGGCTCTGTATTGTTCTGGACCCAAGGCAGCAACATCAGTGGGAAGGGCTTGTCTCAATATGTATCTTACAGCTGTTGGTGAAACAAGAAAGGCAGATGTAATCATAGTCGGTTTGTGACAAGGAGAGAACGTCTTAGGATCTGATCATCCTTAGGATATCGAGGAAAACGTTTACGCACACTCAGTACAGACCAAGACAGAAGACCCTTCCAGGTGGCACAACTCATTCCACAGCATGAGGCAAGGGCCTTAGAACGACACGGCCCCTTTGGTATCCCTGTCCCTTCTGCACTGCTCCCCCGACACCTCCAGGCCTTTCCCTCCCTCACGAACAGTACACCCTCCATTGCACTCCCGCCCTCACACACCATCCAGCATCACGGCCAAACCTTCCCCGCTAGCCTCTGAATGGACGTCCCTCCCTGTCCTTCCAAGTTCCCAGACTTTCTGTTGAGTAACAAGGCTCCCACAACAAAGTGTCATCTCCCATCTACACCCGCTCCTCACGGTGATGTGGCCTTTTAGTTGGAAAGGCTGTGTGTGCCCCATGTCTTATCAATGAGGAGCATGGCTCATTAATGGGCCTGGGATTTACACAGGACTATGAATTCTGATTCCATTCCATGGTAGTCACACATTTGGTTGACAATGTCACACTGGGTCTTTTTTGAGTATAAAACCACTGGTAAATTCAGACCCTCAGATCCACAGCCCCCACACATTTATAGTAAAGATCCCACCAAATGCAATTTGGTGTCGTTATCTCTGAAAGGAGGATTCATTACAAGCCTAATACTCCTAGTACTCTTTATTAGGGTCCACCAGGCCTCCCATCATCTGGCCCCTGTAGACTTCATCCCTTTACCTTGGACCCAACCCCCACCATGCTCCAAGCATCTTGGCTGCTTTCTGATGCCTAAATACTCCAAGTTCTTTTTGGCCTCCAGGGAAGAATGTCCCTCTCCTGGCACTCTCTTCTCCCTTCACGCCCTCAGGCACAGGGCTGGTTCCTTACTCTCACGCGTCAGCGCACGTACCCTGCGCTCTCAGCACGCTGCTTATTCTCTGCACTGTACATAGTACAGTTTGTAGATGGTTTTCTTTCTCAACTCTCTACTTCGCCAGACTGTGAGCAATATGGGGGCAGTGACCATGTCCATCCTGTTCCAGTGCTGTGTCCCCTTCTTCTCCATGGGACCCTCAGTGTTGGCATAGTGCCTGTGGGAAGGGCTACACAAATGTATTCAAGGAGTGAATGACTGTGAAGAGACGGTGCAACAGCCTCCGGGCATTCCGTTCGGCAGCTGTAACCAAAGGAAGAAGGGCTTGACTCCTTCCCCACCTCTTCCTTTCTCATTCACAAATAGGCCAACCCTCCTGTCCCCGCCGGACCTCATTCCTTCAGGGTACAGCTCCACTGAAACAAGCTACAAACTCAAGAGATAAAGGAGTTCCCGACAAGATTACTTATTAATTACAAAGGAAAAGTATCTTTACAAAGAAATCTGAAGGATATCTTACCAAGTGATCTAACTGAGCCTCAGTGGCGGGACAAACCGACAATGTGGACTCTACATGGTGATGCTGTAAGAGACAGAGCCCCGCCAAAACCCTGGAAAAAGTGTTTAACACGAATCATGTCAAAAGGAAACAAGCAGTAAATCAAAACTAAAGGGCACTCTTTATATCAACTCCCCTACAATCTCCACAAATATCAGCATCACAAAAGGCAACACAAGTTGTGGAAAAGGAAAGGGGTATGATATGATGTCAAGAGACAACTAAATGCCATATGCCATGCTTGATTAAAAAGACAGTTATGAAAGACATAACTGAAAGACAAACAATTAGAAAGTTTTGCACAGAGTACATATTAAATAATACTTTTGTATTAATTTTAAATTTCCTGAGAGTAATCATGCAGTATGACTGGACACTGCAATACCCTACAGGGTGCACACGGGAATGTTCCGGGGTGAAGAAGTACAATGAGTGCGATAAAATCTCAAGCAGTTCAGATGTGTGTGCACATTTACTTTATTTCTATAAAGTCAATGTGGCAACATGTTAGCTGGTGAATCTATATCAAGGGTGTGTGGCTGTTCACTATACTAGTCTAGCACCTTTATTTTTAAAAGATTTTATTTATTTTTAGACAGAGGGTAAGGGAAGGAGAAAGAGAAGGAAAGAAACACTGATCTGAGAGAGAACATCATTCAGTTGCCTCTCGCACACACCTAACTGGGGGCCTGGCCTAACTGGGGGCTTGGCCCACAACCCAGGGATGTGTCCCGACCAGGAATCGAACTGACAACCTTTCAGTTCATGGGGTGATACCCTACCTTCTGAGCTACACCAGCCAGAGCTAGTCTAGTAACTGTTTGAAAAATTTTTTTAATATAAAAAGTTGGGGAGAAAAGAGAAAGAGTTAATTACCTCCAAATATAATCAAGAAATGTTTACAGAGCAATAATATATCAAGTCAGTGGTGGGGTGGAGAGCGACAGGAGACACAGTAAATAAAAAGAATATGAAAAAAAGATAGTGTTCCCACAGCCTGACAGTTCAGCTGAAAACAAAAATATATATGTCCAAGTACCAGAGAATACACAAACTGAATTGCATCCTCCTGAACACAAGTGCGAAGTATGCATTTCAAACAAGGAACTGTAGGCAGGTATCAAATTCTCAATCTAAACTGTGCCTTGAAAGACAGGCAGGACTGTAGTTACAATGACGAGAGAAAGTGCACACTCCAGATAAGGTGGGGAAGAACCTTGAACTGAGTTCCAGAGGCTGCCTGGAACCTAGAGACTGATGTCAAAAGGTTTTAAAAGCCAAGTTGTTTTATGCAGGAGGAAGTTGACAGGGCTAGAAAGCGAGCGCAGAACGATCTTATAGAATTGATTTCAAGGGACACAGTAATGTGTGGGGTAGCACAAGAAACTAAAGCTCATAACAATTTCAAGGGTGATTGTGAAGGAAGAAGAGAATCTGGAGCCAGAATGAACACCGAAGATAAAGGAAAAGTCCTTGCCAGGGCTGCTACCAAAGGAATTGCCACACTGGCTGTTAAGTTAGGGGGAGGGGGAAGGCCTCCAGGGTTCTTGCTAATCATGAACTTTTACGAGGAAGAAGAGGCAACAATGGCCACAAAGTTTCATGCTGGACACTTAAAAAATGGTGACCCCACTGAAAGAAAGAGGAATGGCAGGAGTCAAGGGAATGAGTGATTGGCTTAGCTGTGACATGCTGCATTTAAGGGGGATGGTGGATGCACCAAATTCAAACTCCATCCTCACTCTGGCTAGGTACCTTTGGCTCTGAAATGGTAAAAAGTCACATCTTAGCAAATATTTGTCAAGACCATCTCAGTTTTTAGAATGACCAACTAGTAGCTTCATCAGAAAATTCAGGTGTCAGTTCATACATGCTAAACTCCAGATTCTACAGCCTTACTTTGAGCTTAAACTCTTTATTTGATACTCTGGCAACAAATTGCCATGAGACCTTTTCCAGTGAAAGACTAGGAAGCGTAAGTGTTCAGCACCGGGAGAAGAGTCTAGCCAAGACATCTGTCTTAACAGTATTCCTCTAGAACACAGGTGGCAAACACAAGGCCCACAGGCCAAATCCGGCCCTCCTCTACCTTGCTTTATCTGGCCCGGCACCTTGTTTCTACCTGGTGGCAGCACCGAGTTCCTTGCCCCTAGTTAAGGAGTAGTTACATTTATACAGTGCTAAAATTACCTTCAGCCCTTTGAAGGCAAGCGTGAAGCTGATGTAGCCCCTGGTGAAAATGACTTTGACACCCCTGCTCTAAAACCTCAAGAGAATGCCATGACTTGCAGCCAGACCTTCAGGCCTATGACAGGTGTGCACCTGATTACCCATGCCCAGAAACTCCAAAGGATTCCATGTTAAAGGAACTGACCACCCCCTCCACTTGTGGCACTGGAGGATCTGCTAGAATCCTCCACAGGGTTCCCCAATTCTACCAAGTCACTGTCAAGGAAGTCTGCCTGCAGGAGACACAATTTCAGAAAACAGGCTCATGAGCCCCTACTCAGTGAAAAGCTGTGGGAGTACTTAATGCAGGAGCACAAGTGTGTCAGTTCAGGTGTTCTAATCCTCCTCTTAGAATTTACCTCTTGACATCTCCCTGTGGCTCTCTTAAGGTAAGCAATGTAGAAGAGGTGCCTACCTGTGATTGGTATCCCTGTAGCACGTGGTCTCATCTGTAAACACAGGATGGGGAGCTGGGGTCATGGGGAGATCAGGGCGGGAACTAGATGGGTTGGGTCAATGGTTTGGGAAGGTGATGAGATCACGACCAGTTCCAGCACAGTAGACACTTGATTCTCTGAATGAGAAGGGTCCTCATCAGGAGCACAACAGCCACTAAAGGAAGTATCACTATCCTCAGGGTAAATTTCTTCAATGGGCACTTCTAAACTCAAAGATTACTTTTTCCTGAATTCCTTTTGAACACATATACAAACCTAGAGCGGATTTCCTGATTACTTGTTCTTTAGGAGATGAAAACACTGCTGGTCTTGAAAGCATTACAACGTTTCTTGAAGGATTTTTATGACAAAATGCAGAGAAGACATCCAGGGTTCAGGGGCAGAGATGGAAGGCAAACAGTGGAAGACAACCACAGCCCGGAATGGTGAAAGCCAAAACTGTCCTGACAGCAAGATACACACCCCTGGAACTCAAGGACCTAACTAGCTACGGTGGGAAAAGCAGGAAGGCAAGCCACAAAGCACTAGGAACAAAACAACTGTGGCTTCATCAACTGTTCTGCTTCAGAGCAGGAAGCCAAACTGCTTTTACCAAGAGAAATGGGTATAGGTAAGTGGTACTAGACTCAAAGGGGTCTCAGACCACCACACTCAAAATCTACTTCAGGTCATTTTCATTCACTCGCTCCTCCCCAATCTTAGCAGACACATAATGTGGAGGCAGAGGAACATCCTTCAGGCAAAGCAGGGAGGGGAACTGTGGAGATCCAGTGCTTGCATCCATTGTACCCCACTGCCTCCCATCTGGGCTTCCATGTACTTGAGGACAGAAGCTATACAGTGGGAAACAAATGGTAGAAGTTAAATAAAAATTCTACCCCTAATAAACGTCTTTGAATAGATACACCTGACAGGAATTTACTAGAACCTAGGGAATGAAGAATTCAAAACACTTTATAGTCATTCCTAATGAAAGATTTACTGGAACACAGAGATGCCACGAAAATTAGCTGAGATGAATGAGAATGTGCAGAGTGAGGAACCATAAACACTCACTGTGATGACACTGCTTCTCCTGAACCACCCTCTACCCTCCCTGCTTTCTGCCACCTCTAATCCTGTACACACTTCTATTATTTGTTTGTTTATACATTTAGTTATCCTACAGTCTAAGGCCCCTCAAGTGCTGCACAGTGACTTACCCAGAGTATACAGAATGGTGCCTGGCATGTAAGAGAAATTTTTTAAGTGCTGACGCTTTGAAATTACCCTACTGAGACAGCCTTTGCAATTCACATTTAAAGTCACACGCTGATAAGTAATAATTATAAAGAGTACTGCACTAGCTGCTTTTCTACATGATCTCACTTGACAAGTATTATCCCATCTAACAGACAAGAAAACAGGCTCAGAAGCCCCCTTTTGGCTATGGAACTTAAGTCTGACTCTACTGAAGCCTTCTCACTGAAACCTTTAATAGCTAGCATCTCCTTCACCTTGCTATTCCTCAGTGTGGCAACTCTAGTATCTACTTTCTCTGGGTTCAGCCACAAAGCACTCCAGAAGAACATGGGTTTGGACCATTATAAACCCATGTAATCTGAGACTTCTGGCAAAGATGGAGGCATAGGAGACACAATTTGCCCCCTCACACAACCAAAAGAAGGACAACAAAAAATTAAAAAAACAAAAACAAAAACAAAAGACAGAGCTGCCAGAAAATCGAACTGTAGGGAAGCCCGACAACCAAGGAGTTAAAGAAGGAACATTCATCCAGACTGGTAGGAGGGGCGGAGATGGGCAGCCTGAGTGGAGAGGATGCGTGGCAAGGTGGCAGCTGGCAGACCAGACTATCCCACATTTGCGTGCAGATAAACTGGGAGGAACACCTGGGGAATGAGACAGATCATGCAAACCAGGGTAGCAGTGTGGGGAAACAAAGCCTCAGAACCTCTGGTTGTAAAACCCTGTTGAGGCTGCTGCAGCAGCGGGAGAAACTCCCAGCCTCACAGGAGAGTTCCTTGGAGAGACCCATGGGGTCCTAGAATGCACACAAACCCACCCACCCACACACCCAGAAATCAGCACCAGAAGGGCACAATTTGCTTGTGAGTAGTGGAGGAAGTGACTGAAAGCTGGCCAAGAGCCCAGCAAGCGGCACTGTTCCCTCTTACCCCTCACCCACATACAGAGCCACAATGCAGGGTTACCCTACCCCGGCAAACTCCTAAGGCTCCAGCTCTTACAACATAATAAGGGTACCAAGACAAAGAAATATGGGCCAAATAAAAGGACAGATCAAACCTCCAAAAACAGAACTAGGCAACAAAGAGATAGACAACCTATCAGATTCAGAGTTCAAAACACTGGTAATCAAGATGCTCACAGAAATGGTTAAGTATGGTCACAAAATAGAGGAAGAAGTCAAGGCTATGAAAAGTGAAATAAAGGAAAATGAACAGGGGACCAAGAGTGAAGGGAGGGAAACTGGGATACAAATCAATAATTTGAAGCAGAATGAAGAATAAATATTCAACTGAAACAGAATGAAGAAACAAGAATTCAAAACAATGAGGAGAGGCTTAGGAACCTCCAGGGCATCTTTAAACATTCCAACATCCAAATCACAGGGGTGACAGAAGGAGATGAGAAAGAGCAAGAAATTGAAAATCTATTTGAAAAAATAATGAAGGAAAACTTCCCAATCTGGTGAAGGAAATAGACTTCCAGGAAGTTCTGGAAGCCCAGAGAGTCCCAAAGAAGTTAGGCCCAAGGACAAACACATGAACATTACCCAAGATGAAAGAGAAGGAGAGAATCTTAAAAGCAGCAAGAGAAAAGGAGACAGTTACCTACAAAGGAGTTCACATAAGACTGTCCGTCAATTTCTCAAAAGAGAACTTGCAGGCAAGAAGGGGCTGGAAAGAAGTATTTCAAGTCATGAAAGACAAGGACCTATATCCAACATTGCTCTATCCAGCAAAGCTTTCATTTAGAATGGAAGGGCAGATAAAGTGTTTCTCAGATAAGGTCAAGTTAAAGGAGTTCATCATCACCCAGCCCTTATTTTATGAAATGTTAAAGGGACTTACCTAAGAAAAGAAGATAAAAAAAAACATGTAAAGTGACAGCAAACTCACAATTATTAACAACCACACCTAAAACAAAAACAAAAACAAAAACAAAAGCAAAAACAAACTAAGCAAACAACTAGAACAGGAACAGAACCATAGAAATGGAGATCACATGGAGGGTTAGCAATAGGGGAGTGGGAGGGGGAGAGAGGGGGGAAAGGTACAGAGAACAAGTAGCATAGATGGTAGGTAGAAAACAGATGGGGAGGGCAAGAATAGTATGGGAAATTTAGAAGCTAAAGAACTTATGACACATGGACATGAACTAAAGGGGGGAATGTGGGTGGGAGAGGGTTTGCAGGGTGCAGGGAAATGAAGGGGGGAATGGCACAACTGTAATAGCATAATAAAACATATTTTTTAAAAAAAGAAGCATAAATGGTAGGTAGAAAATAGACAGGGGGAGGTTAAGAATAGTATAGGAAATGGAGAAGCCAAAGTACTTATTGTACAATATTGTACATATTACTTATATGTACAACCCATGGACATGAACTATGGGTGCTGGGGAATGCTGGTGGGAAGGGTGTTGCAGGGTGGAAGAGAATAAAGGGGAGAAAAAAATGGGACAACTGTAACAGCACATCAATAAAATATATTAAAAAAATAAATAAACCTATGTAATCCAACTGCAACTAGATTCTTACTGCCGTTCTTCCTGCCTCACAGGTTTAATGCCTTTCAATCTTCTTAATCATGCAATCCCTTTCTACTTGTCTTCAATCATCACATCCTATCAAATTCCCCTTTGTCACTTCTCTCACATCTTCATCTTCTTTTCCATTCAGAGGTCCAAACCTCTGGTACATTAGTTATGTCATGAGCCTAAATGGTCTTGAGCCTATTCTAGTTTCTTCTCTCATCTACCCTGAATTCTATCATGAGACCAGTCTTCCTTGACTCAAAGTCTTCCTAAAAGAGATTCTGGATCATGTCTTTTTCAGAATCCCTTCAACTGTTCCTCATGGCCATAGGACATGGATAGCATCAGCATACAAGGCTCTCTGCTCTTGTCCGAAGCTATTTTAAATTCCTGCTATTTCCCGACACCAACTTTCTGCCCAAGCCAAATTTCCCAAAGGCAAGGCTTTCCTTTACCAGCACCTGACAGCCTACCCACGAATATCCTCCTCTTCCTATCTGCCAGATGAGATCCTGCCCGTGCATCAAGGCTTCCGTCCTGTGCCCTAGGATGCCTGCCCTGACCAGCCCAGCCTTTAAGACCCCTCCAGCTTCTCAACACCCAGTGCATTCTCACTGGACTCAAAGCATATATAGTGTACTGCCCTTTCCTAGTACGTTTTAAGAACTTGAACACAAGGACTGTCTTTGAATGACTTACAATAACAAGCACAGTGGTTTGACTGACACAAAGTGTCTTAAATATTAATTTAAAAATATTATGAATTTGAGCAAAGATTCTTCTCTTAAGCCTTACCACTTTCCTAACCAGTGTTCTTTGGGGACCTCTCACCACAAAACATCAGGTACTCCTACCCATCTAGCATTTTAGAGCCAAACTTAACACACAAGTATTTGGCCACTGATACAATTATTTAGCAGGGTAGGTCCAAGCTGGAGGAAAGTCTGACCACCTGTGACTGCTGGAGATAGCAGCACTATTAAAGGACTCAAAAGGGCTTTCCAGAGAGAGAGACTTGGGTTAAAGAAAGACCTAAATTTAGTTGCTTCCTGGACGTGTTTTCCTAATCAACAGGCCTTTTATACCACCCCTCCCCTACCCACCACAGTCAGCGAAGAGTATTGCCAAGAGAAGGGGTGTGAGCAATTAGACAGCAATGGCTTAGAAACTGTTGACACCACTAGCATGCAGCCAGTATATGGAATACTAGCAGCAAGTTCTCAGAATCCTAAAACCCCAGCCATCACCAAATGGGAAGTAAGCATCTTGTTCTTTTGCCTCTCTGGGGATTAGTAGAAAAAACGGTATTTGGGGTTCTAGGACATGAATGCCACAAGGCTGGACTGAGGAGCTATCCAAGCTGCTTTCCAGAACTAATGATGTAAGTTAGCCCACTTCTGAAGGAATACTAGAGAAAAAAAACTGGAGTCTATTTTGCCATTAAACTGCCCCTTTCATCCTATATTCTTTTTTCTCAGTAACTTAACCACATTCAGAAGAGGAAAAGAAATGGGATAAAGTTTTTAAGAGTCTTTAATTCTGTGGCCTCAATGTCTTCATCTGTAAAATGAGAAAATTATACTAGGTAATCACATAACCCAACACTAACATTTTATGAACCTAGGTTGTTTCCTCAAATATTCCAAATAGTTTGCCTTATTCTGATTCTAACATCTGGATAGTAGATGCAATTGGAAAAGTGTCCCCAGCTATGCACTATCTGAATAACACTCAGTAAAATCTGCTTTGAGGCTTCTGCTTTGGAGCTGGAGCCGAGATACAAATCACCTGCAGGAGAAGCTGCTCAGCAAGAGAACTGCTTGCTGGCTCCATTTCCAACATAGACCTTGCTGGGCAAAAGGGCTCCATTTCCACTTCTCAGAACTGTTGGGAACAAAGAGAAACCCCGGATGGCGTGAGGCTGTGGGGCCTCTGGCACCTCAAAATCATGTACCAGTGGAGTGCAATTGGTCACTACACACCACAAGCTACCACACCTGCGTTCTTAACCAAGGACCAGCACATGTGGTTATGTTTCTAATTGGCAGTTCTGGAAAAACACTTTCATATGAGAGGAGGTAATTTTCACTCCTGTCATTAAATTAATGAAGTGTGTGAAGATCAAGTTGGGGAGGTGGAGTGTGTAGTAGGAGGAAATCCTTACCTCTTCCTCCATCTCCTTCAGCAAATGTTTTCTTGAGCTCTTCAGATCTGTGACTTTCCTGACTCTCAGTTATTCTCTCCCTGTTAAGCCACTTCATTCCAAGGCAGGCTACCACATCCCCTGCTCAGGAATTTCAGGGAAATCACACACTGTGTGACCAACCACCTCAGCCAGAGAGCTACCAGTCAAGGCAGTAAAAGGGAAAAGTCAGAGGTAGATGAATGGAGGGGTCCGAAGCACTCCCAGACCTGCTGGATGATAGCTGCCTTTGAAAAGCTTAAAACCTGGCCACTTAAATTAAGCCTCACTCTGAACCACATACACTGTTTACCACACAGGTGGTAAAAATCAAAAGGGTTCAGCGAGATACATTCAGTACCACATAAGAAAACTACTTTAGTAAAGAGTTACACCTGCAGAAGTCTGCTAGTGAAAGATGGAAACAATTCAGGAGTCTTAGCTTGACAGTAAGTATACACTTACTCTTTTCACAAAGAAAGCATGGTCAAGATTCTATTCTCAGCAAAACCAAATAAAATAGAGCCCTACTGCTGTCTATGAAAAGTCATGACAGATCTGATTTTCCTCCAAATGTAATTAAGCTGTCTCCATAATTCTCCTAATATCCACTACCAGCATTCAAAATTTATTATCTTAGCCCTGATCCTGTAGTTCAGTTGGTTAGAGTGTTGTCCCAATATGCGAAGGTTGTGGGTTCAATCCCTGGTCAGGGCACATAGAAGAATCAACCAATGAATGCACAAATAAGAATAAACAAATCAATGTTTCTCTCTAAAATTAAAAAAAAGAAGCAAATAAAAATTTTATATTCTTTATATTCAAAACTTCAAACCAAAATGAACACTACACTCAGCTTCTTCTCTACCTTATTAAAATTATGATTCCCCTTTTAGCTTCAGATCATTCAGTAACAATGGTTTTAAAACCGTATTCCAAGAAGCCTAGTTAAGACTGCGGTTTAGGAGAAAGGGACAGGGATGAGGCAAACTACCTTTCCCACAGCTGCTTTTATCTGCCTCAAATGCTGTATGTTTGAAAATTCTAATGCGGAAAAAAAAACAACCTTAAAAATCACCGTGGTAACAGACTAGATCAACCATTTTCAACCGGTATGCTGCAAGAATTTTTAAAACAAGCAATACCTGACTCCTGTATTTTGCCATGTATAACGAGTTCCCGTGCATAACGCACACCCACGTTTTTGGTTCAAACTTTCAGGGGGAAAAAAAACGTTTGTTTTAATTTTTTAAATTTAACTGCTTATTTATTTATATTTAGATACTTGCTTTTTGTATTGTAAAAAAATTTTAGCATTTATTTTTGAACATATTATGGTACAAAAACTTTTTGTTTTAAAGCTTTTATTATTTATTTATTTATTTTATATACATATTTTAAAGATTTTATTTATCCATTTTTTTTAGAGAGAGAGCGGGGAGGGAGAAGGAGAAGGAGAGAAACCTGTGTGGTTGCCTCTCACATGGCCCCCACTAGGGACCTGGCCCGCAACCCAGGCATGTGCCCTAGACTGGGAACCGAACTGGCGACCCCCCAGTTTGCAGCCTGTGCTCAATCCACTGAGCTACACCAGCCAGGGCAAAAGCTTTTATTATTTATTTTTTAGAGAAAGGGGAAGAGAGGGAGAAAGAAGGGGAGTGAAACATCAATGTGTGGTTGTCTCTACTGTACCCCCTACTGGGGGTGTGGCCTGCAGCACAGGCATGTGCCCTGACTGGGAATCGAACCAGCAATGCTTTGGTTCTCAGGCCTGTGCTCAATCCACTGAGCCACACCAGCCAGGGCTCTTGAACTTTTATGTAACAAATAATTATAAAACACAAGAACAGATACAAGGTATTTCAGGTACTAACCATGTATAATGCACATCCCTATTTTTCCCTCAAAAATTTGGGCAAAAAGTGTACATTATACACATCAACATACAAGTATTTAGCCAGGGGCACTGACCTCTTTTCCCACAGATTGTCAAACTAAAAAATGGCAACAACCAAAACAATGGGTGTCTGGTGTGAGTGAATCACAATTATAACTATTTGTTAGATTGGCAAAAAAACACATTTTTTGGTGTGCCACAGAATTTTAGTAATTAGTGTATGTGTGCCATGGGATGAAAAAGAGTGAAAATCACTGGACTAGACTATTATATACAATGACTCACATAACTACCAAGGCACTGTTTTGGTACATGAGAATTTCAACTAGCCAACCCTCAATGACCAGGGCCAGCAGGAGATGAAAACAGTGTAGTACACAAATGTAATTTATTGAAAGCCTAATTTTAGCCAATGGTTTCAACCATCCATCTCCCAACTGTTTCTTTATCCTGGCAAGCAATTAGTAAAACAGAGCTGAACTTCTGCCAAAATGTACAGGCAGTGAGAGGGGAGCCAAAGTGAAAACAGATTTATGTGAATCTAGATAGCTGGCCCCTATGTCTTTAGCTATTAATCATAACATACTAAATGAACAGCAGACCAGATCCTGCCAGATGCCAGATATAAATGGATATGCAGAGAAATCAACTCCCCGACAATAGCAGGTAATTATGGTATGTGGTATTGGCCATAACCCCTGCAAGCCACTTTAGTTAGTTCCTACTACAAGATTCTGATTGCAAGTCTGCATCATTTGTTTCAAGAATAACAGGAAGGGAAGAGCAGCCAGGGAGATGTGAGGCCTGGTGCAACTCACCTGTGCAGAACTCCTTGCTCACATTGTGGGGTACTGTGATCCGTCGGTAGACAATGGGCTCTGACTCCAGGATGTTCTCATCGTGGCGGTACCGAGCAGGCCTTTCATTTGGGATGCCCCGGGAACGGGTACCACTTCTCCTCTCATAAGTATCAATCTCCTCAAACACAGCTGCCTTGTCAAACAGGGCTAGGTTCCCTTCAAAATCAAAATCTGTGTCTGGGATCTCTTCAATATCATCCCCGAAGCACTCGTCATCTTTATTCTTCATTTGGCCATTCTTTAAACCACTTTTCTTTGGAGTTGCCTGATTTGGGTGCCTGCTACTAGATGACCCTGGAGAAAAATAGGGACTATAGTCAGTGTGCCCACAGAAAGTGCTCAGTGAAAGTAGAAAGTGCATTAATCCTTAATGGCACAGGTGGCAAACACATGGCCCTTCACCTTGTTTTATTCACCCAGCACCTTTTTTCCACCTGGCGGCAGCACCAAGCTTGCTTAACTGTTAAGGAGTAGTTACATTTATTCAGCCCTTTGAAGGCAACCCGTGAGGCTAATGTGGCCCCAGGTGAAAATGAGTCTGACAGCCCTGCTTTATAGGGAGTGCTACAGGAATCAAAGTGAAGATGGAAAGCTATTCCTCACCCATATTAAGCAGCACAAACTGCCACAAATTTCATGGAATAATAGATCTCACATATTACCCAAGTAATAGTGAATATGAAATAAGCACTACTCTTGGAAATTTTAATCAGTTCTGCCCTTCATAAGGAAACTGGTAATGACAGAGGCTTTTTTGACAAATGCATACCAAAAAAGTTAAAAGGGCAAAAATGCAGTAGTCTCTTCCCTCAGGTTTGGGTGGTTTCATTCTGAATGTCTGGCAGTTGTTTAACAGAGAAATACTCCAATGTAAAAAGGCCAATTCTCATAACCTAAAGCTCATAGGAAGACACTATTCAACTGGCTCTTAATTCTATGTTTACCAAGCAAGCAACCTTCTGATTTTTATTTAGTACCAGACTAGAGCCCAGTGGGAGGGAATCCCTGGTTTAGACAGATTGCAGATTCTGAGCCAGATACACACCTTCCATTATAAACTGGTATTTTGATTTATAAACCTGCCCATAGATCTTTCAGTTGATGTGATCTCTTTTCTCAGAATTTTATCACTTCTGGGTAAATAATTTCTGAACTGTCAAATAATGACAAGGACCATACTGGCCTGATCCTATGGAGGCCACACCAAGATACACATTAGCAACAGGGCAGCCAGCCACCCTTGGTCTCTGAGACTCTATCTAGCTGCCACACGTCGGTCAACTACTCCCCTAATAACCAAGGCATAAGACCCCACAGAATTCTCCAAACCATCCATCCCGAGAGAATCCTGAATTGAGTTTGTATTCTGATCTCCATCTGACCACCCGACAGGTGGATCAGGTGACTGCTAGGTTAAACAGAACCTCCAACATGGTCTAAATGAATGTCAAGTGCTGCCTTTGAGAGACTGGGCTCCTCGATCACTGAAAATACTCAAGTAGAAGTTAGGATGGCCATAAGCAACCCCCCTCACACATCATCCCAACTATCCTGCTCTAACTCTTCTTGCAGCAACTCCCTCTACCCAGTGGACCTAGGATGTAGTCGCAGTTCTCTCAGTAACCTGATATACCTATCATCTTCTACCTGCCACCCAGCCTCTCAGTCCCTTGTCCATAAATGTTCACTGTGGTATTCCCAGCAGGGTTTCTGGCACATAGCATTCGGTCAGTACTTATTTAATGAATTAATCAACACCAGCAAGGTTAATTACAATGATTATTCTGAAAGATGTGCACTATGCAAATGTAACTTCTGTCCTAGTCTTCCTAATTCCAAGTACTGGTATGAAGGGCCATGGCTGACAGAAGATTTAGGCTTCTGAAAAAAACTAAGGCTAACCAAAATTATAAGGGGGAAAAAGAGCTGGCCGAGTCACCATAAACAGTTCAGATTAAAGCACTGGGAATTTTGTCAGTGTCTAGGTTGAGTTCTAATTCCAATAATTTAATAAAAGCATTTAGTGAGAGCATGCTGTATGCCACAGCTGGGTGCTGGGAATGTAGTATAAGACAAGCTACTCAAAAAGGGAGGAGAAATATATAAGCAAATGAGATGAGTTACAACAGAAGCTTGTATAAAGTGCCATAGAAATATGGATGAAAAAGCAAAGCTAGATTAGGAATGGGAGAGCAGGCATGAAAATACAAAGTCAGGATGACACCATTAGCAACATATGTTGGCAGGGGAAGAACTAGAGAAAAGTCCAGTTTGCAAAATTATCAATATGCTGCCTGAGTATTAAATCAAACCATTCTAAAACAATCCTCTAGCTCAGTGGTCTCTCTTCAATGGGTATGTGCGTAGCCAGGAGCGCACAGAATGGTCCGATGGGAGCAGGAGACGATACTACATATTCTATTTGCATTTTCTTTTAACTAAATCTAGTAAGAAGTCAAGCTTTTCATTTAATTTAATGTGTGCGTGGTGACTGGCACTCCAGTGAGGTTTCTTGCCAGCTAACCATTTCCAGGGCTTGAGATATCTGAGTGAAGAGTGATGCTCCGTAACAAGAAGTGTACATATGCAAGTAGAGTTACATCATTTGTGTGTGTGTATGGTGAAATACATGTAACAACAATTATTACCATTTGAACCATTTTTAAGTATATAATTCAGTGGCATTAAGTACATTCACATGGTTGTACAACTATACAAATTTTTAACTAAAGTATACAAAAACAAGCAAGTGGCTTAAAAACATTCCTATAAAGAAACTATGTACTAAACATAATGCTAATAATGCGATCCTAAGTGAACAAAAGAACAGCAGAGCTAGCTAGCACTTTCCCCAGTGCTTTTATAGGCCTTCTTTAGCCAGCAGGAGGCTTTAAAATTAATCTAATCAGATTTAAAGAGATGAGCTCCCAAATTAAAAAGTATCTAGGTCATTCCAAACAGGAATCCATTTGGACTACTACTGATAAACTTAGCCCCGAGTGTAAATGTACATAGGCCCTGGGGCTGAGTCCCACCCAGTGGCTGCTTCTATTCAAAGTTTTATTGTTTACCTGTTTACTTACTGTCTAAGGCTGCTTTTGGGCTACAAAGGCAAAACTAAGTATTGGAGACAGAGACCTTATGGCCTACAAAGCTTCAAATACTTAAAACCTGACCTTTATAGGAAGTTTGCTCACCCTGCTGTGCATTATACCTCTTGAGGTACTCTTTCTAGCTATGACTGCCATTAAAATAAAAATTTTAATTAGCTGAACTTGTGACCAGTTCTTTGAATATCTGCTTCATTCAAAGTGTTAAGTATGTCACTTATTAAACTATTGTCTTTGAACTCCACACTCACCCTTTGTGATGTGGGTCTGTAACTCTACAATTACATTTTTCCCTCCTTAGCTGACTTCCTGTTCAGTTCTACCACCAGCAGTAGGTGCCTGAAGAGACTGGAAGGAAGGAGGAAGGAGGAAGAAGGAAGGAAGAAGGGACCTTGTCCTCCTTTGCTTGATATTTGTATCATCAACACTGCCTGGCAGCTGGTTCCAGTCTTCAGCTTTTCTTTTTTTTTTTTTAAATGTATTTTATTGATTATGCTATTACAGTTGTCCCATTTCCCCACTTCTCTCCCCTCCACCCTGTACCCCCTCTCCCACCCACATTCCCCCCCCCCTTTAGTTCATGTCCATGTGTCATTCTTATGAGTTCTTTAGCTTCTACATTTCCCGTACTATTCTTGCCCTCCCCCTATCTATTATCAACCTACATTCTATGCTACTTATTCTCTGTACCTTTTCCCCCTCTCTCCTCCTCCCACTCCCTTGTTGCTAACCCTCCATGTGTTCTCCATTTCTGTGGTTCTGTTCCTGTTCTAGTTGTTTGTTTAGTTTGTTTTTGTTTTTGTTTTTGTTTTAGGTGTGGTTGTTAATAATTGTGAGTTTGCTGTCATTTTACTATACACATTTTTATCTTCTTTTTCTTAGATAAGTCCCTTTAACATTTCATATAATAAGGGCTTGGTGATGATGAACTCCTTTCACTTGACCTTATCTGAAAAGCACTTTATCTGCCCTTCCATTCTAAATGAGAGCTTTGCTGGATAGAGCAATCTGGGATGTAGGTCCTTGTCTTTCATGACTTGAAATATTTCTTTCCAGCCCCTTCTTGCCTGTAAGGTCTCTTTGGAGAAATCAGCTGACAGTCTGATGGGAACTCCTTTGTAGGTTACTGTCCCCTTATCTCTTGCTGCTTCTAGGATTCTCTCCTTCGTTTTTACCTTGGCTAATGTAATTATGATGTGCCTTGGTGTGTTTCTTCTTGGGTCCAACTTCTTTGGGGCTCTCTGAGCTTCTTGGATTTCTTGGAAGACTGTTCCCTTTGCCAGATTGGGGAAGTTCTCCTTTATTATTTGTTCCAATACGTGCTCCATCTGTTGCTTTTCTCCTTCCTGTTCTGGTACCCCTATAATTCGGATGTTGGAACGTTTAAAGGTGTCCTGGATGCTCTTAAGCTTTTCCTCGATTTTTTGAATTCTTATTTCATCATGCTTTCCTGCTTGGTTGATTCTATCTTCCTTCTGGTCCACTGTATTGTTTGGAGACTCAGATTCCTTCCTTTCACTATTGGCTCTCCTCCATGTATCTTCCTGCATCTCTTTTATGGTAACCTGCATCCTTTCATCTAAATTGCGCCCAAAATCAACCAATTCCGTGAGCTTTCTGATCACCAGTGTTTTGAACTGTGCATCTGATAGATTGGCTATTTCTTGGTTGCTCAAAAGGATGAGTCCTGGGGGACTGATCTGTTCTATTGGATACATGTCTTATGTCTTTCCCTGTCTCTGGTCGCTCTTGTTACGGTGGGGGGCGGAGCCTTAGGTGTTCACCGGGGCTGGGCACTCTGGTCGCTAGATTGTGATGTTATATGTGTGGGCGGGAGCGGGAGGGGACAATGGCAATAGTTTCTTTCTCCCGGGCTCAGGCCCTTCCTTGGGATCCTGGGCTGCAAGCTCTGCCCTGGTCCACAATCGCTGCCCCACAGGGTCCGCCAGCCGCAGCTTGTGTACTCAGGGATCACTGCTGCATTCTTGTGCCCCGGATGGCTGTTGTGCCGATTTCGCGCCAAATTTTCCCCGACCTCCTAGCACCGCCGACCCGTGCCCGCCCCACGCCCGCCCGCCCGGCTCGTCGTCTCCTACCGGTCTGGATGTACAGGTCTACTTCAACTTCTTGGCTGTCCGACTTCCATTCAGATAAATCCTGTCAGTTCTGAGTGATATTCTGTCTGTAAATTATTGTTGTTCTAATCTTGGTTGTGCGAGGAGGCACGGTGTGTCCACCTATGCCTCCATCTTGCCGGAAGTCTCCCAGCTTTTCTTTCTGACAAGCATAGACACAAGGTGCTTCATTGCAGCCCTCAGAAGTGCTGGCACCAGCTCTGTGAAGCCCCTTTTCTGAACTTTGAAGTTCTGGTAACACCAGTCTCTTCCCTTTGTTTCCCCTTCCTCAATGACTTTGTCTGCTTTTTCAGTCTTCCAACACTTACTTAACTAATGCCCTGTATTACTTTTTATAGGACATTACTTTTTATAGTAACCACTAAGAACTAGTGGTTACTATATTCCTTAGTGGTGTACCAAGATTTTGAAAATTAATGACTCACAGTTAATTCCTCTGTTCTAACCAAATAATGTTTAGTAAGAAAAAATATTTTGAAATATTTGAATAAAATATTATTGTGTAGGTAGTTCATGTTTATTTAATCCTTTTTGATTTGTACAGGTGAAGACCTTTTTGAATTATAGACACATAGCTATACAGAGAAATAGAATGTATAGCTTCAATTCTAAAATCTCAGACAGGGTAGAGAGTAAGCACAGAAATATAAACACTTACCAGTCCAGATATCAAAGAGCTGATCTTCTCCCAGTGGGCATAAAAATCTTAACTGATTTGAGCACAAAGTAGACAAATAATCAGAAAAGATTTTTAAAAGACTAACAAAACCAAGTTCACAAGCAATGGTGATGCTGTGTGGTGAAGTGCAAATTTGAAGAGAACTCTCATTCTTGTCTTTGTACCTTAATTATTACTTGCAACTTTTATAAAAAGCACATATTTCTTTAGTAACCCAAATCTAAATTCAAATAATTGGAAAAAAAAAGGTTGACAAAGCAAATTCTCTATTGTCTCCCACCCTACAGAAATTATATATGTAGAAACATTAATCTCTATAGAGATCAACAGGTGTTCAAACTAGAAAGCCAAACTCAGACTGCTGCTACCAATGAGGAACAGCTGAGCTCTGAACAATCCAAAAACAAAGTAAAACCACAAAATCAGTAGAAAGGGAAAATACTAAAGAAACAGAAAGTCAACCAAGTTCTACTGGTGTTTTGGATTCACCCTTGGGAGGCAAAAAAAAGATGTATCTGGGGTTCACCCTCATCTGCTCATGACGTGCATCACTGGTTGTTTTTTCACAGGTTTACTGAGGTGTAACTGGTATACGAAAATCTGTACATACTAAATGTATTTACTGAGGTATGACTAGTATGCAAAAACCTGCAAATGTTAGTTTTTCAAGAAGCAAAAAATATTGTGAACCACTGAACCATATTTTAAACCCATAAAATAGTACCGTAATATAGTTCATGTTTATCTAATCCTTTTAAATTTGCACTTTTGCCTCATATCTAGCGTATAATATTTAGCATATAGGTAGAGAATATATATTAATAAACTGATGGTCCAATGAAGAATGCTTATCAATGTCACAGAAATAGGTAAATTCTAAAGGAGGAAGTGCAAGAAACCTAATAAATATTATCAATATTATGAGTCAAATACTTCATGCTTATTTTATTTTTTTTAAAGATTTTATTTATTTATTTTTAGAGAGGGAAGGGAGGAAGAGAAAGAGAAACATCAATGTGCGGTTGCTGGGGGCCATGGCCTACAACCCAGGCATGTGCCCTGGCAGGGAATCGAACCTGCGATGCTTTGGTTCACAGCCTGTGCTCAATCCACTGAGCTACGCCAGCCAGGGTTCATGCTTATTTTAAAAGGCATTATTTAGGCCAAAACATAATTCCTTTGAAGCTGAATAGGGTTTATTTTGAAGAAAGGAATAGGGGTGGTCTACATGAGTCTCTTCATATCAGCCAACTGCACTTATAATCACATCACTGATCACTAAATCCAAAACACCATTTTACTCACGGGAGTATTTTATTTGTTTGTTTTAAAGATTTCATCCATCCATTTTTTGGAGAGAGAAAGAGAAGGAGAGAAACATCAATGTGTGATTGCCTTCCACATGCCCCCTACTAGGGTCCTGGCCTGCAACCCAGGGATGTGCCCTGTCTGGGAATTGAACCAGGCCCACACTCAATCCACTGAGCCACACCAGCCAGGGCTCATCATGGGTATATTCTGTTTGACCTTTTTTAAAAATATGCATCCCTTCAAAAAATTTTGATTAAGCATCTGGTGTTATCTATTGGGATCTGTGCTAGGTGCTTGAGGTCAACAGTGAACAATATCAACATAGCCCCAGTCTTCACCTAATGTTACAGTCACCCCCTTACTATCATTTATAATCACTCTTGCAGACCCACCAAATTGCCTGCATTTTTCAACACAGCAGCACCTTCAATAGTCCTTGCCACAGGTAAGCAATTTTAAAGTATTTTCTTTCCCTGTTAGCAGACTCTGTTGTTACCTATTCAATATCCAGACCCCTCTACCTTCACAAAAAAAAACAACCCATTTTTGATCAGATACTCTCCTCCCGGGTGAGAAAGCTAATTTCTAAATCAATCACAGTGGTGCTCATGCCAATAACTGACTGAAGCATGGGCAAGCAAAGCTATCCTGGCCAAGCAGACAGGATGGGACTGGGGCTAAGGGGAAAAGATCTTGCAGCCTTTTCTGACAAAGGCATCCTCACCTCTGAGGAGCTCCTGGCTCTCCGTCAGGCAATTCTGCCTCTCAGGGCACATTTGGCCATGTCTGAAGACACTTCTCATTGTTAAAACTGGCAGTGGTTGCAGTGCTATGGGCATCTAGTAAGTAGAGTCAGAGATGCACACAACAAACTCACACACACACCCACACACCCACACATACACACCCACTATCTGACCTAAAATATGAAGAGTCCTGAGGCTGAGAAACTATGCTGAAGATGACACTCGGGGAAGAGACGGTGTTGCTTCTCCTTGTGAAGGTTAAGTCTAGCTGAGGCACTTGGCACTGCTGAGCCAGCTAGCATCTGTCTGAGGACCAAGCCAGCACACAGAAGAGGCATCAGAGAACCAGGCTGAGCCCTCGCTGTACTATACCAGAGACGTTTAACCTCTGTGCTCACGGTGACAGCGCTTCACTATGTGAGCACAGCCAGAGCGTCCTGATACACTGTGTAGTGCTCTCACATCTACCATGAGCTTTTCCACAAAGACTGCTTACTTAATTCATACAATACCCTAACGTATTAATAATGTATTAGAGAAACATGAAAATACTTAAAGATGGTTATTATTGTCTATAGTCATTTACCAGCTGAGAGTAAAGGAAAGAAGACACTATAAACTCCCCACTGGTTACCCTGCAGAACCTATGCACCTGGCACCATCTTAGGCTTTCATATGCACACTATCTGAGTTTGTCTTCAAAACCTGATTAAACCTACCATTCTACAAACGAGGAAACTAAGGGTGCCTTAAATTTACATAGTTAATAAATGTGAGTTGGGAGTTAAACTCTTATCTGTCAAATTCCCAATCCCACTCTATTTCCACAAATAAAAATGTGGAAACAAGTAGGGATGAGGAGGAAACTCCAGAGGTGCCCTAAGGCTAAGATAAAGGACATGAAAACAGGACAGAGACCCTGTTCTAAGACCGGTGGTTCCCACTTTTTGGAAAAGCGGTGAATCATGAATGCACCTACACAGAACATGCTACAAATGACCCCTGCTTCATTATAATAGCATTATAATAAACTAACAGTGTGTGACCCCCTTCCTCGGCGGCCAATCAAGGAAAATCATGGGAGACCACATGCACAGTAGCTAAAGTAAGACAACTACTTGTACATGCACATTAAAGCCCACCAAAACTAACCAGGAATACCCACCCTGTAAGAATAGAATCCCTCCAGCCCCTGAGGTCAATCTCTGCTCAGAGTTGGCCTGCTCCCATGTTCTCTGCTATAAACTCTGTGTGTTCGGTTCAATTCTTTGTCCGCAATCACCAAGAACGTGGTTACCTGTGCCCAACTGTGACAGGGAGACCACGTAACTCTGGTAGACCTAGCAAAGTTAAAAGAAACAGCAGAGAGGATTCTGTCTAGAAAACAAGCATACAAGGCAAAAGCAAAAAATGTATTCGACACAGCACAATGGTAAAAATGAAATTGAAAAACAGCAGGAAACAAGTAGTCCTTTTTCAAAAATAACTTTTTGTTAATGAATGTTCGCAGTGGATAATGCAGATGTTGACTTAACATTCTGACATGTTTCGTTTCAGTTAAAAATATACATCCATCTTATGAAGTTTTGTATCCTGCTTTCTTACTTAGAATCTCACTGTTTCACAAAAGATATCTCCAAATATTTTGTGGCTACATGAAGTAAAGACACTATATTGATACAGTTTAGGGCAAAAGTAGGTTTATAGTTGTTCATATGGAAAATAATACAATAATTAATAAATAACAATAAGAATAAACTCTTGTGTTTCATATACAACTATAAACCTACTTTTGCCTCACCTATATATACACACACCATACCTACTTATGAACTTTTAAGCTATTTCTCATTTTTATTATTATGGACTCAGCCCAAACACAACGTCTCTGATTACTCCAGGTGAAAAATCACTCACATTTGATCACTTGTAGCAGTATGGGCACTGCTCATCTAGCACTTACCTTATACTACTTACTTTGTTCTGCAGTTATGTGTTCTTACATTAACTTTTCAAGTAGCATGTAAGCCAAAGTGGGTGGAATTATGTCATTTAGACCTGTCACCTAATACTCTGGTTAGTCCACCATAAGTACATAAATCTCTACTGAATTAAGGAATAAAATTAAGAGCCATATCAAAAAACAAAAACCCCAAACAACAAAAATTAAAAGTCTAAAAGGTTATAAAGAAAAGACAACTTGAGATTAACTGTGAGAAAAAAAGAAAGACATCAAAAACTATGCCAAGTGCGCTGCATGACTGAAAAGGGCAGGAAGATGCTACTGTCAACAATAATAAAAAGGAATATAAAGCAAGGGCTTCGGAGGAAAGGGCTTCATGTACTGAATGGACTGAAAATGACATCACAATGACAAATGAAGACAAGCAATTAATCAATGGAAGAGAAGATGGTAAAAAAAATGAAATGGAAGACCATTTTAGGCTCAGCCATAAGGACTCTACAAACAAACATAGCAACCAAACCCAGAGCTATGTCTTTAGAAGGTGTCAGGTTATTTTCTTGTGCTCCTTGTCAATACAGATCTTCTATTCATTCATTTGACAAATAAACACTGAGGACCAGCTATGTTCTAAATACTGTCAGGAAAGCAGAAAGAGAAAAAGATTTCCAAGAGGAATTACTGACATCAAAGGTCAGCAAGAGATAGAGAGTGTGAAATAAACCCAAGGCGGGCTAAGCACGCTCAGTTGTCACTGAGTCTTCTCTTTTCTCATACTTTAATAGAAATATTGGGAAATCCTGCATGAGTAAGCTGTCTCAATACTTGGCTTCCTTAGCCCAAAGGGCCTGGCTCTGTATAAAACTGGCGTTTGGTCACTGGGAGAGAAAAGCATTTCCCTTGGAAAAGATAAACAGTGCTTCCCAGATTTCTTTACCTTTCAAGTATGTTAAGCTGATGGTCTTTCCCTTGCCATTTTGCTGCCGGCCTTTGGCAGAGACCTCTTGGCCAGAATAACTTATAACAAACCCATCGTTGTACAACCTTCAGTGCCACTTATTTATTGTTTTTTATCACACATATATTGTAAAGGGAAACTCTGTCCTGCACTTAGCACACTAAAGGGCACCTGAAGGTCAAATTGCAAACATTTTAGTGCCAGACTCAACGAACTTCATGAGAAGGTGCCTGAAAATATCTGGGACTTTCTTTTCAACTCTCAAATTCTACGCCCTGCTATTCAGTCAACTTCTTAGGCACCAGCAACAGCACCAAAATTTTCAAGTCTGTTGGAAAAATAAAGTACATCCAAGGAGGTTAAGAGGTCATAGTAGGACCATGAAAACTTGGCAAGAAATAACTTTCTGACCTCAGATGGTGAGCTCAGTGTCTCACTGAATATACTACATACAAACCTGTATCTAGCAGACTTCAAGTGGTTTCTCTCTGCTCCCTGAGACTGGTGTTCCATTCACATACTTGAAAATATTATGAGTGGTCAGTTCAATGACCAAGGTCATAGAAAGCATTCTTTATAACTGACCTTCACCCAAAGGAAAAGAGTAAAATCTACCTGTGCTAAATCTCTCATCAGTGTTGGATTAGGTAACGAGTACCAGTAGGTCCCTCAACAATTCATTCCTAACCTTGAAACAACACGTAAAAGCCAGAGTTGAAGAGAAATTATTGTATGCCTACAGCTTTACCAGTCTATTAGTCTCAACATCAATATCCATAAACCAAAATTCTATTTATAGATTTCTCATTAGAAATCCACATCTCCATCTCTTCATTCATCAATGAGGAAAACATTGACAACCTACATTACAACCATGGTGGGAAGAAACCAATCTATCTCCTTGGAATCCCTAAATTGCTACATAAATGCCAAGTAAGTCAATCTCTAGCAGACCCTACTACTTATCTTAGAGGGACACTGAACAGATAAATAAATACATGTAATTCTACAGATAAATAGATGTAATTCTTTTTTCAAAGTATATTTTACTGATTATGCTATTACAGTTTTCCCAAAATTTTCTCCTTTATCCCCCTCCTCCCTGCACTGCCCTCCTCACCCACAGGCATTCCCCCAACAGTTCAAGTCCACGGGTCATACATATAAGTTCTTTGGCTTCTCCACTTCCTATATTATTCCTAACCTACCCCTGGCTATTTTATACCTACCAATTATGCTTCTTATTCCCTGTACCTTGCACCCCCATTTTCCCCCTCTCCCTCCCCAGAGATAACCTTTCATGTGATCTTCATTTCTGTGATTCTGTTCCTGTTCTAGTTATTTGCTTACTTTTTGTTTTTGTTTTGTAGGTTCAGTTGTTCATAGTTATGAGTTTGTCATTTTACTGTTTGTAGTTTTTGACCATCTTCTATTTCTTACATAAGTCCCTTTTACATTTCATATAATAAGGGCTTGGTGATGATGAACTCCTTTAACTTGACCTTCTCTGGGAAGCACTTTATCTGTCCTTCCATTCTAAATGACAGCTTTGCTGAATAGAGTAATTTTGGATGTAGGTCCTTGCCTTTCATGACTTCGAATACTTCTCTCAAGCCCCTTCTTGCCTGCAAGGTTTCTTTGGAGAAATCAGCTGATAGACTTATGGGAACTCCTTTGTAAGTAGCTGCCTCCTTTCCTCTTGCTGCTTTTGTTGTTTAAATGTATTTTCTAAGTAGAGTTTTCTCTATTTTTAGTAGTCATTTATTATTACTCTTTGTAGGTTTTTATTAAGATTTTATTTATTTTTAGAGAGAGGAAGAGAGGGAGAAAGAGAGGGACTGAAACATCAGATTCTTGCATGCCCCAACTAGGGGCCTGGCCTGCAACCTAGGCATGTGCCCTGACTGGGAATTGAATTGCAACCTTTCAGTTTACAGGCCAGCACTCAATCCACTGAGCCACACCAGCCAGGGCTCCTCTTGCTGCTTTTAAGATTCTCTCCTTATCTTTAATCTTAGGTAATGTAATTATGATATGTCTTGGTGTGCTCCTCCTTGGGTCCAATTTCTTTGGAACTCTCAGGGCTTCCTGGACTTCCTGGAAGTCTATTTCCTTTGCCAGATTGGGAAAGTTTTCCTTCATTATTTGTTCAAATAAGTTTTCAGTGTCTTGCTCTGCCTCTTCTCCTTCCACCATTCCCATGATTCAGACGCTGGAACGTTTAAAGTTGTTCCAGAGGCTCTTAAGCATCTCCTAATTTTTTTGAATTTTTTCTTCATTCTGTTCCAGTTGGATGCTTATTTCTTCCTTTTGTTTCAAATCACTGATTTGAATCCCAGTTTCCTTCCCTTCACTGTTGGTTCCCTGTATATTTTCCTTTATTTTATTTTGTGTAGACTTCTTCTGCTTTCATTTTGTAACCAAGCTCAATTAATTCTGTGAGCATCCTGATTACCAGTGTTTTGACTTCTGCATCTGATAGGCTGGCTATCTCCTCATCGCTTAGTTCTTTTTATGGACTTTTGATCTGTTTTTTCATTTGGGCCATATTTCTTTGTCTTGATGAACTCCTTGGTTGTTAGACTTCCATGCAAATGTTTTTTTGGCAGTTCTGGTTGTTCTTTGTTTTTAAATTGGTTGTTATCCTTCTTTTGGTTGTGTGAGGGAGCGAAGTGTTTCTGCCTATGCCTCCATCTTGGCTGGAACCCCAGATGAAATTCTACCTTCTATCACAAACTAATTCTAAGCCACATTTCATAATCAAATTCCCAGGCCACAGACATTTCCCACACAATATGGACTCAGAAAAAGTTCTGTGAAAGAGAATACCTTTTTTTTTTTGCCCATGATCTCTTTATAATATTTACGTGTGGTTAAACTAAGAAAAAGGAAAAAAGCAAACAGCGAAGGTAGAAGCAGCATCAGGGTATGCTTTTAACAGTGACTACGTTTTTTAATATACCAAAGTAAATCATTAAAAATCAAACAAACTTCTGGTTTTGAAGTCAACTGCAGTCTTTCAAGAGAGTCACTATAATTGCTAGTAATGGAGAAAAATAGAAAAACTGACAGTCCATACATACCATACCATATGTTACCATATGATGTTACATACCATAACATCAAGTCATCACACTCCTAGGTATCTACACAACTTATCTGAAAACTATGTCCACATAAAACCTGCATACAAATGTTTATGGCAGCTTTGTTCATAACCACCAAAAGCTGGAAGTGGCCAAGATATCCCTCAATAGGTAAGCAGGGAAATAAACATCTATATGATAAAATATTATTCATAAATAAAAGAAAATGATCTATCAAGCCACAAAAAGAGATGAAACAATCTTAATTGCATACTGTTAAGTGAAAGAAGACAGTCTGAAAAAGCTACCAACTGTGTGACTTTATTTATGTGATACTCTGGGCGGGGGGGGGGGGGGCAGGGGCTGTGTGAAAAAGGTGAAGGGACTGAGAAGTATAGATTGGTAGTTACAGAACAGCCATGGGGATGTCAAGGACAGCATACGGGATATAGTCAATAATATTGTAATAAATATGTATGGTGCCAGGTGGGTACTGGAAATACTAGGGAATCACTTGTATGATTGTCTAACCATAATGCTATACACCTGAAACTAAATAATTATGGACTATAAACTGTAACTGAAAAATAAAAATAAAAAAAAAACTATGCAATATTCTGAAAAGGGCAAAACTACAAAGGTTGGTAAAAATATCAGTTGTTGCTGTGGCAGAAAAGAGTGGTCAGGAACGAGAGGTCGTAAAGGGAAAGGGGAAAGGACTGAACAGGTAAAACAAGAGGGATTGTGTATGATACTGTAACAATGGACACAAGACACTGCATTTGTTAAAATCCACAGAACTTCAGAAGCCAAAGAGTGAGCTTTAGTGTACATACATTAAAATTTTTTGTTATTATTTAAAAAAATATTTTATTGATTATGCTATTACAGCTGTCCCAATACCCCTCCTTCATTCCCCTCCCACCCACATTCCCCCCCTCTAGTCCCTGCACATCCCCTCCAACCCACATTCCCCCCCTCTAGTTCATGTCCATGTGTCATAGGTTCTTTAGCTTCTACATTTCCCATACTATTCTTGCCCTCCCCCTGTCTATTTTCTACCTGCCATCTATGTTACTTATTCTCTGTACCTTTTCCCCCTCTCTCCTCCTCCCACTCCCTTGTTGCTAACCCTCCATGTGTTCTCCATTTCTGTGGTTCTGTTCCTGTTCTAGTTGTTTAGTTTGTTTTTGTTTTTGTTTTAGGTGTGGTTGTTAATAATTGTGAGTTTGCTGTCCTTTTACTATACACATTTTTATCTTCTTTTTCTTAGATAAGTCCCTTTAACATTTCATATAATAAGGGCTTGGTGATGATGAACTCCTTTAACTTGACCTTCTCTGAGAAGCACCTTATCTGCCCTTTCATTCTAAATGAAAGCTTTGCTGGATACAGCAATCTTGGATGTAGGTCCTTGCCTTTCATGACTTGGAATACTTCTTTCCAGCCCTTCTTGCCTGTAAGATCTCTTTTGAGAAATCAGCTGACAGTCTGATAGGAACTCCTCTGTAGGTCACTGTCCCCTTATTTCTTGCTGCATCTAGGATTCTCTCCTTCATTTTAATCTTGGCTAATGTAATTATGATGTGCCTTGGTGTGTTCCTTCTTGGGTCCAACTTCTTTGGGTTTTCTGAGTTTCCTGGACTTCCTGGACGTCTATTTCCTTTGCCAGATTGGGGAAGTTTTCCTTCATTATTTGTTCAAATACGTGTTCAATCTGTTGCTCTTCCTCTTCCCCTTCTGGTACCCCTATAATTCAGATGTTGGAGTGTTTAAAAATGTCCTGGAGGTTCCTAAGCCTCTCCTTATTTTTTTGAATTCTTGTTTCTTCATTCTTTTCTGTGTGGTCATTGCTTTCTTCCTTCTGGTCCATTCCATTGATGTGAGACCCAGCTTTCTTTCCACCACTATTGGTTCCCTGTGTATTTTTCTTCATTTCACTTACTGTAGCCTTCATTTTTTCATCTAATTTGTGACCAAAATCAACCGATTCTGTGAGCTTCCTGATCACCAGTGCTTTGAATTGTGCATCTGATAGGTTGGCTATCTCTCAGTTGCTTAAAAGTATGGGTTCTGGGGCCTTTATTTGGTCTTCTTTTTGAACCATCTCTCTCTCTCTCTTTTTTTCTGGTCTGGTCGTGCCTGTTACAGTGAGGGGCGGAGCCTTAGGTGTTTACCAAGGCTGGGCACCCCAGTCTCTGGGTTGTGACGCTGTCTATGGGCGTGGGGTCCAAGAGGGAACAATGGCGCTTGCTCCGCTCTCTATGGATTTCAGTCCCTTCTGCCACTTCCCCCAACCTTTCTGGTGCCAATTCCCGTGTGGGTGGGCTTGTGCACCCCGCGGGTCTTTCCAATGATGTCTCCTGTGACGCTGGGAATCTCTCCTTGTGCCTCTACCCCCACAGGTGTTTTCAATCAGTGCCCCAAGGCTCTACTTCCTAGCGCTGGGATCCTGGGTTGTGAGCAGTGCCTTGCTTCACAATCACTGCCTTGCTGGGTCTGCTGGTTGCCACCCCTCAGCCAGGGTTTGCCCGCTGTGGTCTTACTCACCCAGTTCCAATGCTCTTTGTGCCCTGAGACCCCACTCTGCCCAGCTGCCCGACTCCGCCTCTCCTACAGGTCTGGATGAACATGTCTATTTTAACTCCTTGGTTGTCTGACTTCCATACAGTTCAATTTTCTGTCAGTTCTGGTTGTTATTCTGTTTCTAAATTGTTGTTGTCCCTATCTTTCTTGTGCGAGGAGGCACACTATGTCTACCTATGCCTCCATCTTGGCCGGAAGCCCTTGTTATTATTTTTTAATGTACACAAATTTTTAAAAATTACTGAGGAGGCTAGAGGATCTCAGGATGAAATGCAGTAAGTGACAGAATTTGTTATAGGAAACAAGTCAATGTAGGGGTGAGGGTACAGATTAGTAATTCTTACACTGCTACATACGTATACACTGGGATAGAATAATTTAAGTCAATGGATGGCAAATGGCAGGAGACAGGTGTCTCACTGTTGGAGTTACAGATAAGAAAAGGAGGCTAGAATGATCCACATGGTAATGGATTAAAATTGCAGATATCAATATAAACTCGTATTTAGCTTCATATAGTAAAGAAATATTTATGGTATGCATATATATACAGATTAAGTATGCACACATATTGCCCTGTTCTGTCCACTTAAAGGGCAAAACTCAGTAGCAGTGTGTATATCAAGTGCCCAGACTATGGTTTGTAATACTATTCTCCAGTAAGAGGAAACAGGGCTCCTTAGAGACGTGGCTATTTCTAGGAGGAAGATAAACCTGGAGCCTCCTGTAGTGCCAGAAAGTAAAGAACTACTGGGAAGAAACCATCCACATTAATTGCATGTCAGAGTGCATGCAATGGGGGCATGTCAAAGGTACACAGCAGCCAACTGAAAGAGCTCCCTGTGGTCAAAGCTGAAGTGATGAGCACTTAAAATAAAGCAGTATAGAATTTAGTCCATACTGATAAAAAATAAGTGATTGAGTAAATCAATACATGGGAGAGAAATCTCGGGTGCATGATGCCCTTCCACTCCTTAGGTGTGGGGTGCACATAGTGACTTCCTTAGAAAGAGGACAGTTTGGAAAATGGGGGAAAGAGTTACTTTACAGAAGAAATCTGACACACACTACCTCAGCCAGGCAATTAAGGTCAACATCAAAAGTCAAAAACCAACTTCTGGTCAAGATGGCAGCACAGGTGAACATGGCTCGCTTCCTTGCACAACCACATCAAAATTACAATTAAAATATAGAACCACCATCACTCAGAACTGTCATAAATTGAGCTGAATGGAAGTCTGACAACTATAGAAATCAAGAAACCACATCCATCCAAACTAGTAAGAGAGGTACAAATGTGGAATGGTCTGGCCCTATATCCATGTGTGGTGGACAAAAATTCGGGAGGGATATCCTGAGAGTGAGGAGTCCCAGCCCCACAACAGGTCCCCCAGCCCAAGGTTCCGGAGCCAGGAAGTTTAGTTCCTATAACTTTTGGCTGCAAAAACCAGTGGGGATTGAGTCAGTGGAAGAAACTTCTGGAGTCCCAAGCAGTTCCTCTCAAAGAACTCACACACAAACTTACTCAGACACACTCCCTCAGAGCTCCAACACCGAGGTAGCAGCTTAAAAGGCACACAGGAGCATACAGGGAGGAAATGAAGTGTCTGTCATCAAGGCAAGAGCTGGTGGACAGCTTTCTCCCACACAGAAAGGTGGGCAGAGGCCACTGTCCCACATCTGAACCATCCCCCCAACAGAGCCACCGAGCCGGCAGGCTGGTGCCATATCTAAGGCTCCATCAACCTGGCTAACACTGTTTGCCTCGTCCTGGAGATCCCCAGAGACTCTGTCCCACCCAACTTATGGGCCCACCCAAGCTGCTTTCCCATATGAATGGCTGGTCTTGGCTCACACTTCGTAACTTCCTAAATCCTCTCAAACAAGCAAAAGCCAGACTCACTGAGCATCCAATGCCTCCCCCACCCCCTGGGCCCTTATACCTATTGCTAAGTGGCCCCAGGCCCCACACTAGCAGAAACCAGCCTAGATTCACAGCTTGACTTTGCCTTGGAATCTCCAAGCCCAGCACCACAAGTAGCAGCCATCTCAGATTGCTTTTATAGCTCAGGCAGGGTGGCCCCAGGCAAAACACAGGTCGGGCTGACCTTGGTTTGCACCACTTGAGAAACCTCAGAGCCTGGGCACCCAGGGGACAGCTACCTTTGATGTGATATAATGTTAATACCACTTTATCTCTGTGGTCTTCCTTTCCAAAACACATAATCCCAGTATAATCACAAGGAAAACATCAACTACCAACTGAGGGATATTCTACCAAATATCTGACCAGTAGTTACCAAAATTAGGTCATCAAAAACAATGGAAGTCTGAGAAACCATCAAAGCCAAGAGGCAGTGTGACTATTAAATGTAATGTGTTTTGCTAGATGAATAATATATAGACTTTAGTTAATAATGTATCAACATTGGTTCATTAACTGTAACAAATGCACCATACTAATATCAGATATTAATGACAGGGAGAAAATATGTTGAAAAATATATAAATGGTTAATAAAAATGATCTCCAAGTGTATGAGATTATAAACTGCTTGAGTATTTAAACTTTTAACAAACAAGTCAATACTTTAAGTAAAGAAAAAAAGGTCTGGTTTTGTTTTTGTTTTTCTAAAGAGAAAATAAAGCAAAGTAGTGAAGATTTAAAGTTTAAATGGAAAGACTCATTTTCTATCCAAGTGTTCTATAATTTTTCAAAGGATACAGAAGTAACAATTCAATTTCAGTCTCAGGTTTTCAATCATGGTCAATTCAGATAGTTACTGAGGAAGCACTGAAGAAAAGTATCTTGAAACACATTTTTTCAAATTTCAAAATTTCAAAATTTTATTCACAGAATCAGGTATTTTCAAAAGTTCAAATGATGACCCCTGACATCAGTGCCACACAGACTCCAGTGAATCTGTTATAATTCCTCATTATGTAACAGACTCACATTATGTCAATGAGTATGTCACAGAGCAAACCAGATTCAAGTGAATTAACCATTCCGGCACAGACAGTGAGTACAGCAAGTTCAGAATTATCAGTCTGAAACTAAGATCACAGAGATGTCTACACAAGTCACTTCCCTCTCCTCTAATTGAGGATGGGAGCCAAATCACAAGAAGAAAAGTCATCCGAGAATCCCCTGGAACAGCTTAAGTGCAGGTTCAGCTCAGATATCACTACAATCATCAGTTACCAGATCAAAAACACTATCACTTCTGTCTATGTGAAGTCTAGGCAGGTGTTTTCTTGAAGAAAAGGAAGTAGTAGGAGAGGGGAGGAACTGGTGTGAGTCTCTAGCAGCTTTTTTCTTTTCCCTTAGTAGTTGAGGAAATAGCCCTAGAATAAGAGAACCATGGTATATTTTTGTGAAGCTCTGCCAACATCCTTTTATATTAGAGTAACAAAGGATTCTTTAAAGAATAGCAGTGGGTAAGAACTTACAGCCCTCAAACATCAGGTTAAGAAGAAATAATCAACTTGCTCTGACTTACATGAGTTGTGCCGACGACGAAAACTTCTGGACTGACTCAAGGGCTCTGCGTGCCTATCCACACAGCTCCTGGAGCACTGCTGCTGGGGGGAGATGGCAGCATCGTGGCTCTTCGCATCGGTCCTCTTCGGGATGTTCTGAGGGGCACTGCTGGAAGGGGCTGGCTTCTTGACCAACCTGCCCATGCCATTCTGATTGATACCCATTTGGTACCCAACACCAGAGGAGCCTAAATCTGTCTGAAGGTCTCCAAAATGTTGGTTTTCTCCAGGACCTGGTATCTCTAGAATTTTTAATTCCATAATGTCACCTGCCCTGAAACACACAAAACAATCCAATTCTCAAAAATATAATAGTGATGAAACTGGAATCAATAGCAACCAGCTACATCTTTGTAGGGCTGCATCTCAATGAGTTATCAAAAGCAAAAACTAAGAAAGGTGATAGAGACAAACAGCTTAAAGACACACAGCTCAGCCACCAACACAGCACTGACACAGCACTGCCCTTTAAAGAGCCATATTGTTAATCACAAAACTATCATCATCTTAGATTTCCAGAATGCTTAACAGCTTTTTTTCATTCATTCACCCACTTGCTCATTCAGTAGGCATATACAGAGTACTTAATATGTGGTAAGCCTTGCACTGGGAATGGGGTATACAGAGATGAAAAGCAGTAAGTGCCCACAAAGAACTCACAGTCTGGTCAGAGAAAAGACAAGCAGACAATCAAAAGCGTTACATACTGGGGGCTGAGTGGGTGGAGGGATTGAGCAAAAAACAAAAGAGAAAAAACTCATGGATATAGACCATAGTGTAGTGACTGCTGGGGGCAGGTAGAAGAGGATAAAGAGGGGATACATGATGATGGAAGGAGACTTGACTTGGGGTGCTGGACAGTGTACAGACGATGTGTTGTAGAATTACGCACTTGAAAGCTGTACAATTTTGTTAACCAGCATCACCCCAATAAATTCAATAAAAAAGGGAAAACTGTTTTAAAGTGTTATAACACTTTGTCATAGTCTCCAATGACAGAGGTGTGCATAGGAGACTAGAGAACCCAAAAGGAAAATAAAGACGTTAGTTTGGCAGAGGTGGATGAAATATGTACACTAAGTCTGGGGGATGGAAAATAAGAGTTGGCCAGGCAGGACAGGCATCTCAGGCCAAGGCTCAGAGGCTGAGAATGTGTGGCCCACTTGATGCATGCAAATGTTACAGTGTGACTAAAGGGTCAGATGCTTGTGTAGGCCACTAGGGGGTAAGGCCTATGGAGGCAATTAGGGGCCAGTCATAATCACACTAGAATTTTCTGGTGGCTGTAGGCAGAGAAACTAGAAGCCAGAGCACCAGTTAGGAGACCAGACAAGAAATAAGAGGAGAGAAACAGGGCAAGTGACAATGAAAACGGAGAAAGGAAGCTGGAACCATGAGGCATTTGGAACCCACAGGATTTGGTGACTAACTGAACAGGAGGATCAAGGAGAAAGAAAAATTTATTATGATTCTTAAGTTTCTAACTTGGGTGAAAAGTGTCATTAGTCACCTACTAAGGGTGAATTTTTGGAAAAGAAATTTGTAGGTAACATGAGTTCAACTTTGACAATCTTATATTGAAGACTTAAGGATATCCACCTTGAAATGCCCAATAGATAATTAAAATAAAGTGTCTGGAGCTCAGAAAATGGGTCTAAATTAAAGATTTGGTATAGGCAAACAGAGAAGTCATCAGTAATAACAATGGCCAGTTTATAAATAGTCTTACAGGGATAAATGACATGATATATGCACATCATTAAGTCTAGTATTTAGTTATTAAGAACTCAATAAATGGTTATTATTACTACTAAAAAAGACTTGGGGTCTCATTAATGTATAAGAAGGTATACATGAGATTGTCTAGGGAGTACAGGATGAGAAAAGAATCAAAGACAGAAATTTGAGGAAACCAATCTTAAAAAGCGAGTATAAGAAAAGGAACCTGGAAAAAAGATAAAGGAATGGAGGAAAACATGAAAAGAAAACCCAGAGGAATGACAGAGAAACTAGAAGAAGCAGACACTTTCAAAAGTTATTGAGCGCTTGCCCTGGCAGGAGTGGCTCCGTTGGCCGGATAGCTGTCCTGTCAACTGAAAGGACTCAGGTCTGATCTCCCGTACAACAGAGCAGCTAATCAAAGTTTCTCTCTCACACAGATGTTTTTCTCTCCTCCCACCCCACCCCCTTCCTTTCTCTCTAAAAGCAATAAAAAAAAACAAAAAAAAACAAAAAAAAACAATGTTCTCTGCTGAGGATTAAAAAAAAAAGTTAGGGAGCATTTGCATAGATTATAATTGAGACACTGACACTGAATTTGGCAATTAGGCCATCTGTAACCTTGACAAGAGTTAGCTAAGCAAAATGGTAAAGTTAGAAAAAAGATACAGTCGGGTAAGGAGGGACTAGAGAATGAGGCCACAAAGGAAATGAAGGCAGATTATTTTGCTCTGAAAAGAAATGTGGGTGTACAGAGAAGGAAATAATAGTTACAAATGCAAGTTATATGTGGGGTGGGGGGAATACCTGTACTGTGGGGGAGGCCTGGGGATATTAGAATGTAGAGAGGAAAAAGACGGTATAATGGTTGAAACTAAAGACATAAAAAAGATGGTTAGGGTCTCAAAGGAGATAGAAAAGGATAGCAAATAAAGCATACATGATAAGGTGAGCCCTGAACACAAAGGGTATTTCTTATACTGAGACTTCAGAGGAGGTAAGAAATAACAATGGATACACCTATAAAAAAGGTTACATGTGGGTATTGTTCAGAAAGTTAAGGAAGCTCTTGCCCAAGAGTCTTTTATTTATTTTTTTTTAACATAAATTGGCCAAACTGGTGAAAAGAGGGATGTGAAGACAACTCAACTTCAGATATGCTAGCAAACACCAAGAAAAATACATTTCTATAACTAAGGACTTTAGCTACTGGCTACAGTGTGCTTCTGGAAATAAATTATAATACAGATCTATAAGAAGAACTACAGTTATGCAGGGGAAAATAAGTAACAACCTTAGATTAAGAAAGCACGGTGATATAAAACTGAGAAAGAAAATATAAAACCATAAAAGAAAACAAAGAGGTAATTCTGAATTTGACCCATTTAAATAACGTAATATCCCACACTTGACAGAGATCAGAAAATGTTTTACAAACCCTGAAAGCTAATTATGACAGTCTGCTAACTATATGATCCAATACTGCAAAATCTCACCTCCGACAAGAAGACTACTTAAAAGCTGTCCTACACAATACACTATTGGCATTCTGGCTTTGGTTCAAGCTCAACTCACCACAAGATTAGATTTGGAAGATTCAGTCGGTACACTCACCTGAAGGTGACTTCTGGCACAAGGCACTTAACTCCATTGTGGAAAGGCCGGGTGAGAGAGATGGTCTGGCTGACCTGATCCACCGCCGACACTCTTCCCTGATAGACACCCAAGCTATCCCCACAGTTGATGGACACAATACTGCCCAGCCAATCCGTAGCCATGTTTCAGATGTGAGACCACCGTGGAGAGAAGAAACCAGGAAGTATACCTTGAGAAAGAGATGAATCTTTAATTAAATTCAGTAAAGAATTATGTCAGGCTCTGTATCAGGTGTTCCTTAATAATGCATATTCTGTCACATCCTTAATTGATGTAATAAAACATAAAAAATAAAACTTTCCAGAAGGAGTATGCATATTAATGAAAAAACAATATCATTTAATATATACAAAGATCTTACAATTGCTTTAAAGCACATATACCAGATAAAAATACGTATTTACACAGACAATGAATCATACAAGCTATAACCTGTTTATAACCTATTATATTTTAATATATCTGCCATTAGAATGCTTTCAAAGAGAATATATTATGAAGAAACAATATATAAAAATAACATTGGTAATGTCAGAGTAGCTTATATCAGACTAACCCTCTCGTGATGATAATCATAACTTCTGGACAGAATTTTTTAAAAAGTGGGTTGAAGGCATTAAGAACCCAGCACGTAACAACTGCAGAATGTACACTCTTCTTAGGTCCACCTGGGATGGTGACCAACATATGCTGGGTCTTAAACTAGTACCACCTCATTTCAAAGGACTGAAATCAGACAGAGGATAGTCTTGGTCCATAACAAAATTCTATTTGAAACTGATAATAAGATGCCTCAAATATTCTCAAATATTTGGAAATAAAGCAAGACATTTCTAAATAACCTGGGAAGTTAAAAATAGTTCACATGGAATGATAAGAAAACTGTAACATTTGTGGGATAAAGTTAAAACAGTGCTTAAAGGGGAAACTAGAGCTTTAAGTGACATTAGAAAAGTAGAAAAATCCAATTCTGGCTGGTGTGGCTCAGTAGACTGGGTGTTGGCCTGCAAAACAAAGGGTTGCTGGCTCGATTCTCAGTCAGGGCTCATGCCTAGGTTGTGGGACAGGTCCCCAGTAGGGGGTGCATGAGAGGTAACCATACACTGACGTTTCTCTCCCTCTCTTTCTCCATTCCTCTCTATAAAAATAAATAAATAAAATCTTAAAAATCTAGACCAAAAATCCTTAGGAGGATATTAACAAATCAAATCCAGCAATGTATTTTTCTAAAGATTTTATTTACTTATTTTTTAGAGAGGGAAGTGAGGGAGGGAGGGAGAGAGAGAGAGAGAGAGAAAGAGAGAGAAAGAAACATCAATGTGTGGTTGCTGGGGGCCGTGGCCTGCAACCCAGGCATGTGGCCCGACTGGGAATCGAACCTGTGACACTTTGGTTCGCAGCCCATGCTCAATCCACTGAGCTACACCAGCCAGGGCTAGCAATATATTTTAAAATAACATATCATGATTTTTAGATATTTACTCATGGAATTCAAGGTTGGTTTTGATATTTTAGAAATCTATCAATTCATTTCACCACATTAACAAAATAAATAAGAAAGTTCAGCCCTGACTGGTATGGCTCAGTGGACTGAGCACCGGGCTGCAAACCAAAGAAAGATCATATGATTTTCATCACCAGTAAATGAAGAAAAATTATTCTGATACCAAACCAGACAATACAACTACCGCCACCACCATCACCAAAAAAAGAAAACAAAACCCAAAACAAACTACAGAACACCCTCATGGATATAGACATAGAAGTCCTTATTAAAATGTCAGCCAACAGAATTCAGCAATATATAAAATTATATACACCATATACAGCATTATATAATTATATACACCTTAACTTAGGTTCAGTTCAAGAATGCAGGACTTCTGGCCAAGATGGAGGTATAGAGAGACACACTGTGCCTCCTCGCACAACCAAAACAAGGACAACAACAAATTTAAAAACAAGAAACAACCAGAGCTGACAGAAAATCGAACTGTATGGAAGCCCAACAACCAAGTAGTTAAAGAAGAAACATTCATCCACACTGGTAGGAAGGGCAGAGATGGACAGCCAGGTGGAAAGGACTTGTGGCAAGGCAGTGGCTGGAGGACTGGGTGAGGCAGCTGCTGGCGGAGCAGGTGGTCTCAAATTTGTGTGCAAATAAACTGGAAGGAACAACTGGGGAGTGAGACAGACCACACAACCTAGGGTTCCAGTGAGGGGTAATAAAGCCTCAAAGCCTCTGACTGAAAACACCTGGGGGGGGGGGGTTGAGGCGGCAGGAGAAACTCCCAGCCTTACAGGCAAGTTTGTTGGAGACCCACAGGGTGTAGAACGTACACAATCCCACCCATCAGGAATAGGCACTAGAAGGACCCAATTCCCATGTGGGTAGTGGGGGAAGTGACTGAAAACCAGTGCAGAGCAAGAGGCACTGTTCCCTCTCAGACCCCTCCCCCACATACAGCATCACAACGCAGCAATGTGGGTTGCCCCACCGTGGTGAACATCCAAGGCCCTGCTCCTTACTATATAACAGGCATACCAAGACAAAAAAATATGTCCCAAATGAAAGAGCAGATCGAAGTTCCAGAAAAAGTACAACTAAGCAATGAAGAGATACCCAACCTATCAGATGCACAGTTTAAAACACTGATAATCAGGATGCTCACAGGATTGGTTGAATATGGTCACAAAATAGAAGAAAACATGAAGGCTATGAAAAGTGAAATAAAGGAAAATGAACAGGGGACCAACAGTGTCAGGAAGGAAACCAGGACTCAAATCAATGGTTTGGAGCAGAAGGAAGAAATAAACATTCAACCAGAACAGAATGAAGAAACAAGAATTCAAAACAATGAGGAGAGGCTTAGGAACCTCCAGGGCATCTTTAAACGTTCCAACATCCAAATCACAGGGGTGACAGAAGGAGAAGAGAAAGAGCAAGAAATTGAAAATCTATTTGAAAAAATAATGAAGGAAAACTCCCCAATCTGGGTGAAGGAAATAGACTTCCAGGAAGTTCAGGAAGCCCAGAGAGTCCCAAAGAAGTTAGGCCCAAGGACAAACACATGAAGACACATCATCATTACATTACCCAAGATGAAAGAGAAGGAGAGAATCTTAAAAGCAGGAAGAGGAGAGGAGACAGTTACCTACAAATGAGTTCCCATAAGATTATGAGCTGATTTCTTAAAAGAAACCTTGTAGGCAAGAAGGGGCTGGAAAGAACTATTCCAAGTCATGAAAGGCAAGGACCTACATCCAAGATTGCTGTATCCAGCAAAGCTTTCATTTAGAATGGAAGGGCAGATAAAGTGTTTCTCAGATAAGGTCAAGTTAAAGAAGTTCATCATCACCCAGCCCTTATTATATGAAATGTTCAGGGGACTTATCTAAGAAAAAGATAAAAAATATGAACAGTAAAATGACAACAAACTCACAGCTATTAAAACCCAAACCTAAAAACAAGCTAAGCAAACCACTAGAACAGGAACAGAATCACAGATCACATGGAGGGTTATCTGCGGAAGAGTGGAAGGGGGAGAGAAGGGGAAAGGATACAGAGAATAAAAAGCATAAATGATAGTTAGAAAATAGACAGGGGGAGGTTAAGAATAGCATAGGAAATGCAGACACTAGAGAACTTAATACATACAACCCATGGACATGAACTATAGCAAAGGGAAATGAGGGTGGGAAGGGGTGTGCAGGGCGGAGGGGAATAAAGAAGGGAAAATGGGACAACAGCATAACAATAAAATATATTTTTTAAAAAAGAATGAAATGCTTGTTCAATACTATAGAACCAATCAGTGCAATCTACCATATAAGAAAAATATCACATGGTCTAGCAATTGAAGTAGAAAAGGGCATTTGACAAAGTTCAATGCCCATTAATGATAAAAACTCAGAAAACAATTTTATCAATTCGATAAAGACTACGAAAAACCTACAGAAAACAGTATATATGTACTTATGGTGAAAACCATGGAATGCATTCCCCCAAGATCAGGAACAAGATAAGGATGTCTACTCTCACCAATATTGTTCAATAGAGCCCTGGAACTTCTTATAAGGCAAGCAAAGGAAATAAAAGGCACACAAATTGAAAAGTAAAAATAAAACTGTCCCTAGTTGCAGATGATATGATTGCCTAAGAGAAAATCCCAAAGATCTACAAAATAAACTCTTAGAACTAGTAAGTGAATTCAGCAAAATCACAGATACAAGACAGACATACAAAGTCTACCTTATTTTAATATACTGGTAATAAAAATATGGACACTGAAATTTAAAATGCAATATGTACAATTACTCAAAAAATGAAACGTGAGGTATAAATCTAACAAAACACAGTATTTGTATGCTGAAACTATATAATACTTATAAAAATAAGTTATAAATGGAGAGATATAACATGTTCATGGATTGGAAGACTCAACATATGTTGATGCTCCCTAAATTAATATACAGGATTAATGCAATTCCTATCAAAGTCCCAGCAAGATGTTTTGTTACTGTAAAGATTATTCCAAAATGTATATGGAAAGGCAAAGAAACTAAAATAGTTAAGTCATTTCAAAAGAATGTGTATTTTGTTTTTTGGGGGAGGTGAAAAGTTCTATATATATCAGTTAAGCCCATTTGATCTAATGCGTCGTTCAGTTGCACAATATCCTTGTTGATATTTTGTTTGGAAGCTCTATCCATTGTTGACATTGGGGTGTTAAAATCCCCCAATATAAGCGTGTTGCTGTCTATATTCTTCTTGAAGTCCTCCAAGATTTTCCTTATATGTTTGGGTCCTCCTATGTTGGGTGCATATATGTTTAAAATATTTATTTCTTCTTAATGGATTCTTCCCTTGAGTATTATGAAGTGTCCTTCTGTGTCTTTTTTTATGCCCTTTGTTTTGAAATCTCTTTTGTCTGAAATAAGTATTGCCACTCTGGCTTTTCCCCCCGCCGTCCATTTGCTTGGAGTATTTGTTTCCAGCCCTTCACTTTCAGTCTGTGTAGCTCTTTTGTTCTGAGGTGGGTCTCTTGCAGGCAGCATATGTATGGGTCATAACTTCTTATCCATTCAGCTACCCTATGTCTTTTGATTGGAGCATTTAATCCATTTACATTTAAGGTTATTATTGATAGGTACTTATTCATTGCCATTTTATCCCCTTTGTACCTGTGTTCCTCTTTCTTTCACTCTTTTTCTTCCTTTTCTTAAAGCAGACCCTTTAGCATCTCTTGCAGTGCTGGTTTGGAGGAGGTATATTCTTTGAGGCTTCTTTTGTCTAGGAAGCTCATTTGGCCTTCCATTTCAATTGAGAGCCTTGGTGGGTAGAGTAGCCTTGCCTGCAGACCTTTGGTTTTCATTACTTGGAATATTCCTTGCCAATCTCTTCTGGCTTGGAGCATTTCCATTGAGAAGTTAGCTGCCAGCCTTATTGGGGCTCCCTTGTATGTTACTTCCTGTTTATCCCTTGCTGTCTTTAAGATTCTCTCTTGGTCTTGGAATTTTGCCATTTTAATTATGATGTGTCTTGTAATGGGCCTCTTTGGGTACCTGTTGAGACATTCTGTGCTTCCTAGACTTGTAAGAAGATAGACTACATGACAGAACATGAAACAAGACTCAACAAAGTTAAGAAAATTGAAATCATCCCAAGCATTTTCTCCAACCACAAGGGCTTGAAACTAGAAACCAACCTCAAGGAAAAAACTCAGAAACACTCAAATTCATAGAGACTAAAAAGCATGCTATGAAACAATGAATAGGTTAATGATGGGATCAAGGAAGAAATCAAAAACTATGTGGAAACAAATGAAAAGGAACACACAACAGTACAAAACATATGAAACACAGTGAAGGCAGTTCTGAGAGGGAAGTTCATAACAATACAGACCTCCTTTAAAAAGACAGAAACATTTCAAATAAACAACCTAGCCCTACCTCTACAAGAAATGGAGGAATAACAAGAAACAAGGCCCAGAGCGAGTAGAAGGAAGGAAATAATCAAAATCAGAGCAGAATTAAATGACATAGAGACTAAACAATTCAAAGGATCTGTAAATGCAGGAGCTGGTTCTTTAAAAAGATAAAACAAAATCAATAAGCCTTTAACCAGACTCATCAAGAAAAAAAGGGAGAGGACCCAAATAAATAAAATCAGAAATGAAAGAGGAAAAATTACAACTGATACCACAGAAATACAAGGGATTGTAAGAAATTACTATGAACAATTACATGACAAGAAATTTGAAAACCTGGGGGAAATGGACAAATTTCTAGAAACATGTAATCTTCCAAAACTGAATTAAGAAGCAGAAAGCCTGAACAGACTGTTAACAGCTGGTGAAGTTGCAGCAGTCATCAAAAAACTCCAGGCACACAAAAGCCCTGGACCTGACGGTTTCACAGGAGAATTTTACAAAATATTTAAGGAATGGCTAACCCCTATCTTTCTCAGACTATTCCAAAAGAGGTATCAGAGCTCTTTAGGAAATGCTGATATGCACTTGGTTTTATGCCCATTGGCGGTCTGCAGCAAGTTTTATTTGCAAAGCAGCATTAGCAAACTGAAGTAGTTGCACCATAAATGAGTAAACTCTAAATTATCTACAATTATGTTTAATGAAATATCCCTCAAGTCCCTTTGTTACCTTCAGGCAACACATTTTTTTAAAGATTTTATTTATTTATTTTTAGAGAGGGAAGGGAGGGAGAAAGAGAGAGAGAGAGAGAGAAACATCAATGTGTGGTTGCTGGGGGCCGTGGCCTGCAACCCAGGCATGTGCCCTAACTAGGAATCGAACCTGCGATGCTTTGGTTCACAGCCCGCACTCAATCCACTGAGCTATGCCAGCCAGGGCCAGGCAACACATTGTAAGGAACTTGCCCATCTTGCTAATCTGACTTATTAGGGGCTTGAATATCCTGCTCCAACAGCTTCTCTTCCGACAGCACAGACATCCACTGCAACACAGAGAGGGTGATGCTCTGCTTGGCCACCTTTAGCAAAGTCACAGTCACAGACAATGTAGAATTTATCTGGAAAATGGAGGGTCTTTCTCAGGCATAGTAGGGTACCAAGACATTAGGAATGCACTGGGCATTACTGAGGATGAAACTGTCTCAACAAAGGCATTCATACTTGTATACCTTGTAGACAACCAGGAAGATGACACACATGAGGAAGGTCAGGTGAATAAAGATCAGCACAGAGACCTTAAACCTCTCAGACATGCTCTTGGTGATGCAGACAGTGAACTCTGCTATTGCCCTTTGCTTTTTTTGCAGTCAGGTTCATGTTCAGTATCAGTTTTTTACAACCACCTTACTAGGGGCAGGAACTGCAGCTGACTTATGTAGAGGGGCATTATTAGTGGGATGATGTAGAAGCCACCCTCCAGCAGTGCCTGCTTGGCGCCCTTTTCCACGAAATTGTTCCCCAACTTCACCATGGTTTTGGGAGACCCGAGGCTAACAGCCACGGACTCCAAAGTGCTCCAAGTCTCTGCGTTACCGCTCTGCTCGCAGAAACTGATACCGCACCATACTTTTGTAAGAAGTTACCATGAGGGAAATCCAGGTAGGGTACAAGGAATCTCTCCATATTATTTCTTATACTGTATATGAATATAATTGTAGTGTAGATGTATCTACAATTATCTCAAATAAATTTTAAAAACCAATGATTTCTGTGCTGACAAAATAAATGAGGAAATCATGTATGACAGTATCATATCAATAAATACACAAAGATTAATTTGACCAAATTCAATCTCCATTCATGATATCAAAGAGCAGGTTTACCTTCTAGAAAACAAATTTGGCTAACATCAATTAACAGTGAAATAATGAATACTTCCCCCTCTGAGACTGGGACAAGGCAAAGATGTCCAGTCTCATTACTTCTACTTCTATTCAACACTAGATTGTAGGGCCCAGCCAGTGCAACAAAATAAGAACTAAAAAGTATAAATACTGGCAAGGAAGAGGTAAAACTGTCCTTATTTGTAAACTATTGTGTGTATATAAAAAACCCTAAGGAATGTACCCCACCAAAAAATCCTGCTAGAATAACTGACTTTAGCAAAGTCACAGGATACATGCCCAACATAAAACAGACAACTGTATTCTACAGAATTGCAACAATTAAAAATAAAATTTTAAAATACTACTTATAATGGTATTAAAAACATAAAACACTTAGGAATAAACCTAATGAAAAATGTGCAGGATCTCCACTAGACTGTTGAAAAAAAATTTAAATATCTAACTAAATGGAGAGATTTACCATATTCACGGATTGAAAAGCTTAATGTTGTCAATTCTTCCCAAATTGATCTATAGATCAAATACATATATCAATAAAAATCCCAGCGGCCTTTTGGAAAAACTGAAAAACTGGTTCTAAAATGTACATGGAAAGGCAAAATAGAAAAGCCAAAACAATTATTTAAAAGAAAAGCCAAGTTAGATGTTTCACTACCTTATGACAAGATTCATTATAAAACTACAGAAATCAATGTGATGGTTTGCAAGGATAGACAGGCAATGAAACAGAATAAGTCTAGAAACAGATCCAAACACATACAGTCAAATGACTTTTAATCAAGGTACCAAGATAAATCAATGGAGAAATCAAAGTGTTTTTCAATAAATGGTGCTAGAACTGAATGGGTGTGAGAAAAAAATAACCCATTCCTATCCCACACCAGATACAAAAATTAATTTGAAATAAGCTATTGAAACATGAAAGCTAAAACAGATTTCGTAAAAAATTTAAAAACTTGTGCTTATCAAAAGTCACCATTATAGAATACAAACTGGAAGAGGTGCAAACCATATGGCAGTGAGGCCATCTGGGAAGCAACTACAGCAGTCCACCTGAGAGGTGATGGTAAGCTAAAATAGGCCACATCGATGGAGATGGGACAAAGTTAATGGATTCAAGACCTATATAAGTGGTGGTTTGAATTTGGTAACAGAAAGGAGAAAAATCACTTTCAAGAAAATAAGAGGTGAGCCTGGTTGGTGTAGCTCAGTGGATTGAGTGCAGGCCTGTGAACCAAAAGTTCACTGGTTCCATTCCCAGTTAGGGCACATGCCTGGGTTGTGGGCCAGGTCCCCCGTAGGGGGTGCACAAGAGGCAACCACACATTGATGTTTCACTCCCTCTCTTTCTCCTTCCCTTCCCTCTGTCTATAAAAATAAAATCTTAAAAAAAAAAAAAAGAAAGAAAATAAGAGGTGAGTGGAACAAGTAACCCCATAGCTGCTATACATATACCATCAAGTTGTATAAGGGCAGCAGCAGAAGCAGTTGGCATTTATTGCACACTTACTTTTTCAGGCATGAGCTAAAACTTCAGGGGCATTCTTTCCTTCCAACCTCATGAAAACCCTATGAGGCAGCTACTTTACCATCCCATTTTACGGATGGGGTATTTGCAACCCAGAGATTATATTGAATATTTTACACACTTGTAACCAGAGGTTAAAGTCAGCTTCTTAGCACAATGGCATATTTTCTATGTTGTACATACTATTCCATTGCATACATATACCATAGTTTTGTTCTCATTGGACATCCAGATAATTCCATTTCTCACAATTATAATTAACACAGCAATGATCAATTTCATTTAGTGCTTGTCTTAAATTATTTTCTTAGGAAACAGTGTCAATCAGTTCCAAGGTAAAAATCACCTTTTTATTGAATTACAATGCACCAGAACAGAAAACTATTCTTTTCAAACCAAATCATTCTCTGGGTAGGTTTAGACAGTCAAATATTTAAAACAATGATACTTTAATAAAATAGTTTAGAAGGAATTCCATATAATCTTGCCCATTCCCCAAATCACTCCATTGGAGGCTACCTCCAGGCAGCAAAGCACTTCAAGAAAGCTTTCATGCTAGAAATATATAACCTTCCTAAACTGAATCATGAAGAAATGAAAAAATCTAAGTAGACCCATAAACAGTGAGAAAATTGAAACAACCATCAAACTACTCCCCCTAAAGAAGTCCAGGACCAGCTGGCATCACCTGTGAATTCTACCAAACATTCAAAGAAGGTTTGACATCTATCCTTCCTAAACTCTTCCAAAAAAACTGATGAAGAGGCAATAAATAATTCCTAACATATTTTATGAAGCCAATATAACCCTGATACCCAAACCTGGCAAGGATAACACACACACACACACAACTGCAGTCCAACATTTCTGATGAATACGGGTGCAAACATCCTAAGCAAATCGAATACACTAAAAAATAATGCATTACAATCAAATGGGGTTCATTCCAGGGGCACAAGGATAGTTCAACATACACGAATTGATGAATGCAACACACAACATTTAACAAAACAAAGGATAAAATCTTATCATCTCACCAATGATGCAGAAAAATCATTTGATAAAACACAACATCCATTTATGATGAAAACACTCAATAGGTATAGAAAAATAAGAAAAATAGGTATAGAAGGAAAGTATCTCAACACAATAAAGGCCATATATGACAAACCCTCAGCCAGTATCATACTCAATGGTGAAAAACTGAAGGCTTTTCCTCTAAATATGGAACAAGACAAATCTGTCCAGTCTCACCACTGTTATTCAACATAGTTCTGGAAGTCCTAGCCACAGCAGTCAGGCAAGAAAAAGAAATAAAGGCATCAAAATTGAGAATAAGAAGTTAAAGTCTCATTCTTTGCAGATGGCACAATTCTGTATATAGAAAACCCTAAAGACTTTATCCAAAACCCATTAGAAACAATAAACAAATACAGTAAAGTTGCAGAATACAAAATCAATGTACAAAAATCCACTGCTTTCCTATATACTAAAAATGAAATTTCAGCATTTGGACTTCCGGCAAGATGGAGGCACAGGTGGATGCACCGTACCTCTGCACATAACCAAGATTAGAACAACAACATTTTAGAGGCAGAATAACACCCAGAACTGACAGAGAATTTATCTGAATGGAAGTCGGACAGCCAAGAAGTTGAAGTAGACCCGTTCATCCAGACCGGTAGGAAGGGCAGAGAGGAGCAGCCGGGCGCAGGTCACAGCACAGGTCGCGGTGCGGAGAGCAGAGAGCAGTGGGCGCATAAGGCAACCGGGAGCACGTAAGGCATCTGGGGCACACAAGATCGCAGCGGGTGGACCCTGAGTTTGCAAGCGGCAGCTGGCAGACCCAGTGAGGCGGCAGAGCGTGCAACACAGAATCCCAGAGAAGGGACTGAGGTCCCAGGAGAACAGAGCTACCGCCATTGTTCCCTCCTGTCCCTGCCCCCACATACAATGTCACAATCTAGCGACAGGGGTGCCCAGCCCCGGTGAACACCTAAGGCTCCGCCCCTCACCGTAACAGGAGAGACCAGACCAAAAAAAAAAAGAGAGAGAGACATATCTCAAACAGAAGAACAGTTCAATGCCCCAGGACTCATCCTTTTGAGCGTCCAAGAGATAGCCAATCTATCAGATGCACAGTTCAAAACACTGGTGATCAGGAAGCTCACAGAATTGGTTGATTTGGGGCGCAAATTACATGAAAACATGCAGGTTACCATAAAAGAGATGAAGGAAGATGCACGGAGAACCAACAGTGATGCAAAGGAAACTGGGACTCAAGTCAACGGAGTGGACCAGAAGGAAGAAAAAAAACAACCAAACAGGAAAGAATGGAGAAATAAGAATTCAAAAAAATGAGAAGCTTAGGAACCTCTAGGACATATTTAAATGTTCCAACATCCGAATTATAGGGGTACCAGAAGGGGAAGAGGAAAAGCAACAGATGGAACACGTATTTGAACAAATAATAAAGGAGAACTTCCCCATTCTGGCAAAGGAAACAGACTTCCAGGAAGTCCAGGAAGCTCAGAGAGTCCCAAAGAAGTTGGACCCAAGAAGAAACACACCAAGGCACATCATAATTACATTAGCCAAGGTAAAAATGAAGGAGAGAATCCTAGAAGCAGCAAGAGATAAGGGGACAGTCACCTACAAAGGAGTTCCCATCAGACTGTCAGCTGATTTCTCAAAAGAGACCTTGCAGGCAAGAAGGAACTGAAAAGAAGTATTCCAAGGCATGAAAGACAAGGACCTACATCCAAGATTGCTGTATCCAGCAAAGCTTTCATTTAGAATGGAAGGGCAGATAAAGTGCTTCTCAGATAAGGTCAAGTGAAAGGAGTTCATCATCACCAAGCCCTTATTTTATGAAATGTTAAAGGGACTTATCTAAGAAAAAGAAGATACAGAAAAAACATGTATAGTAAAAGGACAGCAAACTCACAATTATTAACAACCACACCTAAAGCAAAACCAAAAGAAACTAAGCAAACAACTAGAACAGGAACAGAACCACAGAAATGGAGATCACATGGAGGGTTAGCAACAAGGGAGTGGGAGGAGGAGAGAGGGGGAAAAGGTACAGAGAATAAGTAGCATAGATTGTAGGTTGAAAATAGATAGGGGGAGGGTAAGAATAGTATGGGAAATGTAGAAGCTAAAGAAAATATGACACATGGACATGACTAAACGGAGGATATGGGTAGGAGAGGGTGTACAGGGTGGAGGGGAGTGAAGGGAGGAAATGGGACAACTGTAATAGCATAATCAATAAAATATATTAAAAAAAAAAGAAATTTCAGAAAAAGAAATGAAAAAAAAAATTCCCTTTTCAATTGCAACCAGAAGAATAACATACCTAGGAATAAGCCTAACAAAGGATGTGAGGGACCTATATACTGAAAACTACAAAGCATTATTAAAGCAGATTGAAAAAGGCACAATGAAATGAAAAGATACAGATTTAATGCAATCCACATCAAAATCCCCGTATCATTTTTCATTTTTATTTAGTTTTTAAAAGATTTTAATTTATTTATTTTTAGAGACAGGGAAAGGGAGGGAGAAAGAGAGGGAGAGAAACATCACTGTGTGGTTGCCTCTCATGCGGCCCCCACTGGGAACCTGGCCCGCAACCCAGGCATGTGCCCTGACCAGGAATCGAACCAGCGACTCTTTGATTCGCAGCCCATGCTCAATCCACTGAGCTACACCAGCCAGGGCCCAATACCATTTTTTAAAGGAACAGAACAAAAAATTGCCAGATTTGTATGGAACCACAAGACCCCAAAGAGGCAAAGCAATCCTCAGTAAAAACAACAAAGCAGGAGGTATCACTCTATCTGCCCTCAAATTATATTATAGAAGTATGATAATCAAAACAGCCTGGTACCAGTGGAATAGAAACGAGAGCCCAGAAATAAAACCACAAGTATATGGGCAAATGATTTTTTTGTAAAGGAGCCAAAAACACACAATGGAGAAAAGAAAACCCCTTCAATAAATGGTTTTGGGAGAATAGGCAAAAGAATGAAACTAGACTACAGTTTGTCCCCATGTACGAAAATTAATTCAGTCCTGGCTGGTGTAGCTCAGTGGATTGAGTGCGGGCTGCGAACCAAGGCATTGCAGGTTTGATTCCGAGTCAGGCCACGGCCCCCAGCAACCGCACATTGATGTTTCTCTCCCTCTCTTTCTCCCTCTCCCTCCCTCTCCCTCTCCCTCTCTTTCTCCCTCCCTTCCCTCTCTAAAAATAAATAAATAGAAATAAATAATTAATTAATTCAAAATGGATCAAAGACCTAAATATAAGATCTGAAACAATAAATTACATAGAAGATGACATAAGTACTAAATTTATGGACCTGGGTCATAGAGAAGATTTTATAAATTTGACCCTAAAGGCAAGGGAAGTAAAGGCAAAAATAAATTAATGTGACTACATCAAACTAAAAAACATCTGTACAGCAAAAGAAACTGACAATAAAACAAAAAGGCAACCAACAAAATGGGAAATGTTATCTGCAAACAACAGCTTAGATAAGGGGTTAATATCCAAAATATATAAAGAACTCATACAACTCAACACCAAACAACACACAATTTAATTAAAAATGGGCAAAGGACCTGAACCGATACTTCTTCCAAGAAGACATACAAATGGGCATCAGATATATGAAAAGATTTCAAATTCACAAGCTATTAGGGAAATGTAAATCAAAACCACGATGAGATATTACCTCACAACCATTATCAATAAGACAGGTAATCACAAGTGTTAAGAGAGGTTATAGAGAAAAAGGAACCCTCATTCACTGCTGGTGGGAATGTAAACTGGTACAGTCACTATGGAAAACAGTATGGTGGTTCCTCAAAAAATTAAAAATAGATTTACAGCCTTGACCAAAGTGGCTCAGTTTGTTGGGTGTTGTTCCTCAAAGCAAAAGGTCAATGGTTCAATTCCCGGTCAGAGCACATGGCTAGGTTGCAGGTTCAGTCCCTGGTCAGGTACAAGCGACAGGCAACCAATTCATGTTTCTCTTGCACATCAATGTTTCTCTCCCTTTTTCCACCTTTTCTTTCTCTCTAAAAATAAATAAAATCTTAAAAAAAGTAGAGTTACCATATGACCCAGCAATCCCTCTTCTATCTACCAAAAACCCCCCCAAAACCTGAAAACATTTATTTGCAAAGATACATGCACCCCTATGTTCACTTCAGCTTTATTCATGGTGGCCAAGACATGGAGAGAAGCAAAGTGTCCTTCAATTGAGGACTGGATAAAAAAAGATATGGTAGATATATACTATGGAATACTTTACTATTCAGTCATAAGAAAAGATGAAATACTGCCACTTGTGACATGAATGGACCTTGAGAATATTGTGCTAAGACGAATAAGTTAGTCAGAAAAATCTAAGAACCATATGATTTCACTCATATGTGGGATATAAAACTGAAACTCATAGACAAAGACAGAAAACAGTATGGTGGTTACCACAGGGAAGTGGGTGGGTGACAGTAAAGGAGACCAATTATATGGTAACAGCAAATGACTTTGGGTGGTGGGCACACATGCAATACACAGAACATGTATCACAGAAATGTACACTTAAACCTATATGACCCTATTAAACCAATGTCACAATACATTTAATTTACAAAAGCAAACTTTCAGATTTATGATGGCAAAAAGATGAACCTGCCTTTTTCTATTATTATCACCCCAAAATAATGAGAGAAAGAAAAGGTAAGCCATAGTCACAGAGAAAGTATTCACAATACAAATACCCAATAGAGGACTTGTATCTAGACTATACAAGGAAAGCTTACACATCAGCAATAAGAAAACATTTATTTATTTTCTATTATTGATGCTATAGAAAGGGAAAGAATGGGAGAAAGAGAGGGAGAGAAACATCAATGCGAGAAACATCAATTGGTTGCCCCTTGTACACTCCCCAACTGGGGACCAAACCTACAACCCAGGTTTGTGCCCTGACCAAGAAGTAAAACTGCAGCCCTTTGGTTTGCAGGACGATGCCCAACTGAGTCACACCAGCCACAGCAGAAAATAACATTTTTTAAAAGTGAGCAAAAAAGTTGTATGAATGGCCAATTAAAATATGAAAAGCTGTTAAACATAATTATCAAGTAAATGCAAATAAAAATATCAGACATGACTGATATTTGGATAAATGAAATATGTGTGTGTGTTTGTATATACACACACACAGGGTCAGGCAGAAGTAATGCCTGCTTGAGTGTGGTGGGTAGGGGTGTAATAATTTAGTTTTAATTTGAACACTTCACCTAAAATGTCATATGGTGTGCTTGAGTATGATATTGTTGTTACAGAATTACATGCTTATGGTTTTTTAAATAAAAAACGGGGCATTATTTGTGCTGAACCCTGTATATATAATGAAATATCATTCAGTCTTAAAAGGTAGTTCTGATGTATGTCACAACATAGATAATAAACCTTGAAGACATTATGCTAAGTGAAACTGGCCACACAAAGGACAAATTTTAGGTTTCTGACTAGGATAATGAAAAAGTTTTCAAATGGGTGGTGGTGATGGTTGCACAATGCGAGTGCACTCAATGCCCTGAACTGTAACAGTTTAATATGTTTGAAATGGTAAATTTTATGTATATTTTACCATGATTTTTTAAAAATGATCAATTTGGGGGGAAAATGCTGTAAGATACCATTTTACAGCCACTACAATAGCCTAAAGTAAAAAGGACTGGCAGGTAATAACCAGTATATGTGGCGCTGCAGAGCAACTGGGACTTCCTTACATTGCTGACAATGTAAAAATGATACAACCACTTTGGAAGATGATTTGGCAGTTTCTTATATTATTAAACATATACCTATGACCCAAAATTTCATTCCTAGGCTTTACCCAACAGAAATGAAAACAAATATTCATAAAAAGATTTGTGCATGAATGTACATAGAGAAGTGGGCAAAAGCAGGTTTACAGTTATAATACAAGTAAATAACACATTTATATAATTATGTATAAAAATGTAAACAATATGTTTACATAATAAATGATACAAGAATAAATTGTGTTTCGTGTACTTACAACTGTAAACATACTTTTGCCCACCCCTGTAGTAGCTTTACCTACAATGGCCAAAAAATGGAAACAAGGAGAAGAGATAAATTATATAATATTGGGGTGTTCAAAAAGTTCGTTCGGTTTCCCATAAGATGGCTCTAGTAGTGCTTGTCTTTAACTTCATTCGAAACAATTCTGTTAGGTTGTATTGTAATAGCTGTCATATCAGTGTGCATTAAAAAAAAAACACGAGAAAATTGGTGAATTTTTGTGTAGCCGTTTTAATATAGAAGGTGGAAGAAAATAAGCAACACATTCAGCATATTATGCTTTATTATTTTAAGAAAGGTAAAAATGCAACTGAACCTCAAAAAAAGATTTGTGTAGTATGTGGAGAAGGTGCTGTAACTGATGGAACTACTTGTGATACAACATAGAGGACTCTGAAAAACTGAGTGAAAAGAAGTAACACAGATGAATACATCTGAGTTATTCATAAAATTACGAGAACCAAAACTACTTTATAGTGAGGAAAACCACAGTTATTGCCTCTAGTGTGGAAAACTGCCTAAAAAGGGGCACAGGAGCTTCTGGTGTCGTAGAAGTGTTCTACATTTTTACGGATGCAGTAGTTACAAGAATGTACACTTCATCAAAACTCAATCGGTGCATGAGATCTGTGAATTTTATTGTACGTAAATTATAAAAAGAAGGAAAGTATGTAGCCAACATAACTATATAATGCCACAGAATATTTAGCCATTCCTCCAATATAAGAAACAATTTCCTAGAAGAGTTTCCCACAAAACATAAGATAAAAACTCACACACTGAACACTTGCTACCAAAATGTCTATTATTAGGCCCTTCATAAATGTCCAAAAGAGAATTCTTAATTTCTCCAACCACCTGCTCAACACTCTCATTTGTTCCTTCCCAAGCCTTTCTCATTTCAATAAATGACACCATCATCCACCTACATGTTCAGGCTAAAAAAAAAAAAAAAGAAAAGAAAAGAAAAAGGAGCCATCTTTGATTCCTTCTTACCCTTCATCCCATACATTCAATCTAGCAGATTTTATTGTCACCACCTCCAAAATATATCCATTTCTTCCACCTCCACTACCACCTTCCTAATCTAAACTACCACTATCTGGAGTTCCAGTCACAATGGAGGCACAAGTAAACACACTTCACCTCCTCACACAACTACAGAAAAAAATTACAACTATACTACAAAACAAATATCACCCAGAACCCTCAGAAAATCAAGCTGTATGGAAGTCTGACAACCAAGGAATTAAAGAAGCCACATTTATCCAGATGGGTAGGAGGAGCAGAGATACAGAGAGGTGGAGAGGCACGGAGCTGTGTGTTGTGGAGAGGTGGTGAGACAGGTGGTCCCACATTCATGTGCGGTGGATAAAAATTGGGAGAGATACCTCAGGAGCGAGGGATCCCAGACCCAAACCAGACCACATAGCAGCCCAGGGTTCCACAGCCAGGAAGATAAACCCCTGTAACTTCCGGCTGTAATAACCAGTGAGGACTGGGGTGGGGGAGGAAACTGCCAGATTATCAGGAGATTCCTCTTAAAGGGCCAGAAAAACTTAGGAGTTACAGAGATCAACCCCATTTGGGATTCAGCACCAGGGCAACAGCTGGAAGGACACAAGTGGCAAACAGGGAGAAAGTGAAGTGACCAGAAACAGGATGAGTGCTGGGAGAGAGCTTCCTCCTGGACAAAACTCCAGAAGCCAGGCAGTGGCACTGTCCTCTGTAGGAAGCTCCCCTCACACAGAGCCACAAAGCAGTGAAATGAATTGTCCCACCCAACTCTCTACCCCACACAACTTACAGGTGCCTTTTCTACAACAGACCATGCTACTAAGACAGAGAGTCAAAGCAGCTCTACCTAATTCACAGAAAGGGGGGGGGGGGGGCAGGGGGCGGGCAGGATGCCAAATTGAGGAGATAAAGAAATATGGTCCAAATGGAAGAACTGAACTCCAGAAAAAGAATTAAACTAAATGGAGATAGCCAACCTATCATATGCAGAGCTCAAAACACAGGTTATCGGGATGCTCACAGAACTCATTGAGTATTGCAACGGCATTAAAAAGACCCAGGCAGTGCCCTGGCTGGTGTGGCTCAGTAGATTGAGCACCGGTCTGCAAACCAAAGGGTCACTGGTTCAATTCCCAGTTAGGGCACATGCCTCAGTTGCAGGCCAGGTCCCCAACAAGGGGCACATGAGAGGCAACTGCACATTGATGTTTCTCTCCCTCTCTTTCTCCCTCCCTTCGTCTCTCTAAAATAAATAAATAAAATCTTAAAAAAAAAAAAAAAAAGATCCAGGCAGAAATGAAGGTTACATTAAGTGAAAGGGATGAAGCTGAGAATCAGATCAACAATCTGGAACATAAGGAAGAAAAAAAGCATTCAATCAGAACAGCAAGAAGAAAAAAGAATTAAAAAAAAAAAAAAGGAGGCTAGATTAAGAAGCCTCTGGGTGGGACATCTCCAAATGTACCAAGATCTGAATCATAGGGACACTGCAAGAAGAGAAAGAGTGAGAAGTTGAAAACTTATTTGAAAAAATAATGAAAGAAACTTCCATTATTTGGTGAAGGAAATAGACATACAAGTCCAGGAAGCACAGAGAGCCCCAAACAAGTTGAACCCAAAGAGGACCACACCAAGACACATCATAATTAAAATGCCAAAGGTTAAAGGTGAAGAGAGAATCTTAAAAGCAGCAAGAGAAAAGCAGTTACCAACAAAGGAGTTCCCATAAGACTGTCAGCTGATTTCTCAAAAGAAACTTTTCAGAGAAGAAGGGACTGTCAAGAACTATTCAAAGTGATGAACTGCAAGGAACTACATCCTACATTACTCTATCCAGCAAAGCTATCATTTAGAATGGAAAGGCAGATAAAGTGCCTCCCAGACAAAGTCAAGTTAAAGGAGTTCATCATCACCAAGCCATTATTACATGAAATGTGAAAGGGACTTATTTAAGAAAAAGAAGGTCAAAACTATGAGCCTTGCTGGTGCAGCTGCATGGATTGAGTGCCAGCCTGTGAACCAAAGAGTCACTGGTTCGACTCCCAGTCAGGGCACATGCCTGGGTTGCAGGCCAGGTAGAGAGGCAATCACACATTGATGTTTTAAAAACAAAAAAACTATTAACATTAAAATAGCAACAAATTCACAACTAATAACAACTGAATCTAAAAAAAAAAAAACAAACCAAGCAAACCACTAGAACAGGAACAAAATCACAGATATTGAGACCATTTGGAGGGTGATCAGCTGGGAGGGGGAAGGGGGATAGTAGGGGAAAAGGTACAGAGAATCAGAAGGATAAATGGTAGGTACAAAATAGAGAGGGGAATGTTAAGAATAGCATAGGAAATGTGAAGCCAAAGAACTTACATGCACGACCCATGGACATGAACTAAGTAGGGGGGATTGCTGGAAAGAATGAGGGTACCGGGAGGAGGGGGGAAAAGGGGGAAAACTGGAACAACTGTAATAGCATAATAAAATATATTTTAAAAAATAAAGATAAAAATAAAATAAACCACTACCACCTCATGATTGCAGAAGCACCCTAACCTGTCTCTCTGTCCCTCCTTAGATTCTTTACACAGCAACTAGAGCAAATTTTCAAATGTAAACCAGTTGTTATGACCCTACTTAACAACTGCACTTGTAGACCTGGCTGGTGTGGCTCAATGGACTGAATGCCAGCCTGTGAACCAGAGTTGCTGGCTCGATTCCCAGTCAGGGTACATGCCTGGGTTGCAGGCCAGGTCCCCAGTTGCAGGCGTGTGAGAGGCAACCACACATTGATGCTTCTCTCCCTCTCTCCCTCCCTTCTCCCTTCTAAATAAACAAATAATCTTAAAAAAAACTACTTAATCAAGTCCACCTTCCTTTCCAAGGAGTATCATCCTACATAATCTGATGTCTGCTAACCTCACAGCTTCATCTCTCACCACTCCCTTCCTGGTACTGTTCCTCAAACATGTTAAGCTTGTTCCTTCCCTCCAGTACTTTGCACCAGGTATTCTTAGAACACTCTCTCCCCAGCTCTGTGAATGGCTAGTTCTAAAATGTAACCACCCCAAAGAGGCTTTGCACAGCTACCCAACCTACTGTGGCAATTCCCCAATACTCTCCATTTCACCTACTACTATAATCTCAAAATAAATCACCATATTATCTTATATGTTTATATTGTATGTCACCCCCACCCCCAAGAACATAAGCTCCATGAGGACAAAGAACTTTGACCATCATGTTCAGTCAAGGATAACGGTGCGCTCTGGCTGGCATAGCTCAGTGGATTGAGCACAGGCTGTGAACCAAAGCATCGCAGGTTCGATTCCCAGCCAGGGCACATGCCTGGGTTGTGGGCCACGGCCCCCAGCAACCACACATTGATGTCTCTCTCTCTCTCTCTCCCCCCTCCCCCCCCCCTCTCTCTCTCTCTCTCCCCCCCTCTAAAAAATAAATAAATAAATCTAAAAAAAAACCCTTCAAAAAATTAAATAAAAAAAAAAAGAAGAAGAATGGTGCCTAGAATGGAAGACAAATGCAATAATATTTATTCAATGAGCCCTGACTGATGTGGCTCAGCTGTTTGAGTGACATGCTGTGAAGTCAAGGGTCACCAGTTCAATTCCCAGTCAGGGCGTGTACATGAGGCAAATGATCAATGTTTCTGTCTCACATCTGTTTCTCTCCCTCTCTTTCTCCCTCCCTTCCCCTCTCTAAAATAAATTAAATGTTTAAAAAAATGTTTACTCAATGAATGAATGAATGAGACATAATAAATATGACAGAAGTCAATCAAAGTCTACAGGACCAAAATATTTATATCTAAATGCCAGGCTCTTCTGGGAAATTATTCTAAAAATATAATATCCTTTAAGCATACTCTATGCAAAATCCTATATATGACATCTACACTGCCCTACACATAGGAGGAAGTCAGGAACTAGCAGATGAGTATATATGTAACATACTATATTAAGTGCAAAATGAAACCCTGGCTTAGTGTTTTCCATAAAAAAAAAAATACACAGAATAGCATTTCAAGCTATTTCAAATATTAATTTCAGAAATATACCTACATAAAATAAAAAAGTCTAAAAAAGGAAAAATAACAAAAAAGCATACAAAAAAGCAAAAAAGTGCTCCTAAGATAAAAAGAGTATGTCTTGTCAAACTCAGGTGGTTCTCTAGTGATCTGAGCAAGTATCACAAAACTATCCTGACAGAACAGAAAATTTCAAACATACACAAATGTAGGTAGAATAGCATAATGAAGCCTCACATACCCATCACTGACTTTAACAATTACCAACATATCTATAAGAATTTAAGAGACCAGGTAAATTTCCCATGCAACACAATTTCCACAATACTCATGATAGTAAAAGTAAAAAAATATACATACCTCAGGCTTATTTTCCCTCCCTCATCAGCTTTTGTCTACTTAATGTCACAAAAGTATGAATTTTCCCCCTATCATTTATACCCACCATAATTCTATTCTAATACTTATTTAAGATAGATGCAGAATGAAAGTGTTTAAAATACCAAAAATCAATCAGATATGAAAAGACTTTAACTTCTTTATTCAACATATATCTTCAAGATACTGATGCTGTACATTCATGTTTATATTGTTAATAACTGAGTAGATTTTTAAAAATTTTATTTATTTATTTATTTCTAGAGAGGGGAGAAGGGAGAGAGGCAGAAAGGGAGAGAAACATCAATGTGTGGCTGCCTCTCATGCGCCCCCAACTGGGGACCTGGCCTGCAACACAGGCTTGTGCCCTGACTGGGAATCGAACTGGTGACCCTTTGGTTAGCAGGCCGGTGCTCAACCCACTGAATCACATCAGCCAGGGCTGAGTACAATTTTTAATATTTTTAAAATGTGGATTGCTGGTATCTTTCTATTTAGTTCTATATTAATAGAAACTTTTAAAAATGTAACCACTCAACATGTAACCAACTGTCCTTTTCTTTTATTATCAATTTCCCTCTATATAAAATCCATTAATACATTATTCAAAACTTAGAAGATAGGTTTACAGGCATGTTTCATTTTACTGAGCTTCACTTTACTGTGCTTCACTGATGTTGCATTTTTTACAAATTGAAGACAAGCCCCTCCAGCAACAAAATGATTACAACTCACTCTACTATAATACTCATTTTATTGCAGCCATCAGGAACCAAACTTGCAGTAGCTCCAACCATATCTGTATCTATAAAGAAAATTTCTTTATTAACTGAAAACAGTAAATCAAGTGGAATGTCACCATCTGGGTTCTTAATTAGATGAACACATGAAGGAAGGGGGCTTCATCATTTATACGGCTAATCCCTTCATGTCAAAAGAGCTACAGCTGAAGCAGAAGATAGAGAAGCTACCAGGGACTAATCTTGGGTGCCTTTTATTTTCTATTTTTCTATCAAGGTATAACAAATAATAAGTCTACCTACTTTAAATGTACAGCTCAATATATTTTTACATATTAATTCATTCATATAACCACCACCCACAACAAGACACAGAATACTTCCAACACCCTGTAGTTTCCACTGTGTACCCACAAAGGTAGCCATTATTCTGGTATCTATAAAGAAAAATAGCATAGCTTGTTTTTTGAACTTCACATAAATGAAATCATAAAGGTCCTCTTTTTAAAGTATTTGGTTTCTTTTGCTCAATAGCACATCTCTGAGATTCATCCTTGTTACATGTAGCAACAATTCATTCTTTCCCATGACTATGTAGTATTTTATTACATAACTATGCCTTAATGGATTTACCCATTCTAATGTTGATAGACAGTTATTTCCAGTTTAGAGGCTATTATGAGTTAAGAATTAAACATTTTTCTATATCTCTTTGTGGTGAACAAGTGTACCCATATTTGTCGGGCATAGTATACAAAAAGTCATAGAGTAGATATGGGACTATTTTACTGAAATGTTGGACTATCAGGATTTCCAGACTACTAAATGCCACACTAAGTATGAGACTTCACTATATTATTTCTCTTATAAGAAGCCTCTACATAAATAAGTCAGGTAGCCCTAAATAGTTTTCTACACATTATGCAAATGAGGCAGTGGCCAAAATGTTCCATAAACTACAAATAAACAACTTGCCAACTACAGACCTAACTTCCATCTAAACTGCCACAATAGACAGCTCTCAGAACATTTGGATCCAAGGAGCAACCCTTTGGTATGCTAAGGGCAGTTACAATCAACAGCTGTAGACAGCTAAGTGGTTAGTTATCAATTTCTGAAAAACTAGGTATACTTCCATGCCTCCATCTGAAAAGGTATTCACAGAATCAAAGTCTTGGGAATGGCAGAGATCTTAAAAGAAACCATCTAGTACAATCCTACTACTAAGTCCATACCTTCCATAAAAGGCTGCATAGTGAAAACAGTATGGACTTCCTAATAAGGTCAGACATCACAAGCCCAGGTTCACTTCTGGACTTCACCACTTACCAGCGCTATGACCTACAGAAATTATCCTAATCTGAGTCTCAACTACAAAAATGGGAAATATACCAATTAGACCACCACTTCAAGAGACCATTGTGAAGATTAAGTGACACAATCTATATAGCTTCTACCATACAGCACACTTTATTTCAAAGTCTCCTTTCAGCAAAAAGAATACTGGCCAAATAAGGGACTTGATTTATGGCCCCAGAAAGTCATCCTGTGAGAGCCACCTCCCTTCTCACCCAAACAAAACTGTAAGAACACTTGAGTTACAGCTACAACATCCTGGAAATGAAGTCCCAATCTTCAAAATACACATATCCCTAGAGGTACACAAAGGTATGCAAGGGAATCAACTGCTACACTACTTTTCATAAACTTCATCTGCCTAGATAATTGAATTATCAATAACAGATTTCCTACCATAAAATGTATTACTTAGGAGAGGGGTTAGAAAACTACAGCCTATGGGCCAAATCTGGCTCGCTACTAATAAAGTTTTATGGGAATACAATCATGTTCAGCTGTCTGCTTGGTATCTGTGGCTGTTTTTGCAATACAATAAAAAGTTGAGTAGTTATGACAGAGACTATGTGGCTCACGAAGCCTATCATCTGACTCTTTATAGAAAAAGTCTGCTGACTCCTTTAAGAAAAAATTTGTGTACAAATGGATGGATACAAGTTCAAAAAGAAAAAGGAAATATTATGAAATGGACAAATTCCCAGAATGATACAAATGACCAAAGCTGACTCAAGAAGCAATAGAAAATGTGGATAGACCTAAATCAAGCAAAGAAATTGAATTAGAATGGCAACAGACTCACAATTAACAACCACACCTAAAACAAAAACAAAAACAAACTAAGCAAAGAACTAGAACAGAAACAACCACAGAAATGGAAATCACATGGAGAGTTATCAGCAGGGGAGTGGTGGGAGGGGGAGAGAGGGGGAAAAGGTACAGAGAATAAGTAGCATAAATGATAGGTAGAAAATAGACAGGGGGAGGTTAAGAATAGTATAGGAAATGTAGAAGCCAAAGAAATGACCCATGGACATGAACTAAAGCGGGGGGTGGGGGGGGCAGGGGGCGGTATGGGTGGAGGGGTTGTGCAGGGCAGAGGGGAATAAAGGGGGGAAAATGGGATAACTGTAATAGTATAATCAATAAAAAGATCATTAAAAATTAAAAAAAGAAATTGAATTAGTAATTAAAGATCTTCCCATAAAGAAAAGCTCAGGCCCAGGAGACTTCAGTGGTAAATTCTATCAGACATACAGAAAAAAATAATTAACAATCCTACACAAATTTATAACAACTCTAGAAAATCTCAGATAGTCCACACAGCAATATTTTCACTGATATGTCCCCTAGAGCAAGAGACGTAAAGGACAGAATAAACAAATGGGACTTCATCAAATTAAAAAGCTTTTGCATGGGTAAAGAGAACATCAGCAAAATGAAAAGGGAACCAACCATATGGAATGGCAAAATACCATTGGCAAAATATATTTGTCAATGATACCTCAGACAAGAGTTTGATCTCCAAAATAAATAAAGAATTCACATGACTCCACTTCAGGAAGACAAACAACCCAATTTAAAAATGGGCAAAGGACCTGAACAGATACTTACAGAGGGCCCAGAGACATATGAAAGGATGCTCAGCATCACTAGCCATCAGAGAGATGTAAATTAAAACCACAGTGAGATACCACTTCACACCAGTCAGAATGGCCATCATAAACAAATCAACAAGTACTGGCGAGGAAGTGGAGAAAGGAACCCTAGTGCACTGTTGGTGGGAATGCAGGCTGGTGCAGCCACTGTGGAAAACAGTATGGAATTTCCTTAGAAAACTAAAAATGGAACTGCCTTTTAACCCAGTAATTCCACTGCTGTGATTATACCCTAAGAATTCTGAAACACCAATTCAAAAGAATCTATGCACCCCAATGTTCATAGCAGCACAATTTACAATAGCCAGGTACTGGAAGCAACCTAAGTGCCCGTCAGTAAATGAGTGGATCAAAAACCCATGGTACAGCCCTGGCTAGTGTGGCTCAGTGGATTGAGCACTGGCCAGTGGATTGGGGGTAGCCAGTTTGATTCCCAGTCAGGGCACATGCCTGGGGTGGTAGGCCAGGTCCCCAGTGGGTGGCGTGTGAGAGGCAACCCACACATTGATATTTCTCTCTTTCTCCCTCCCTTCCCCTCTCTCTAAATAAAATCTTAAAAAACAAACAAACAAAACTGTGGTACACTTACATAATGGAATACTACATAGCAGAAAGAAAGAAGGAGCTCCCACCCCTCTTGACAGCATGGATGGATCTGGAGAGCATTATGCTAAGTGAAATAAGCCAGGCAGTGAAAGACAAATACCGTATGATCTCACCTATTAGTGGAACATATCAACAAAACAAACAAGCAAGCAAAATATAACCAGAAGCATTGAAATAAAGACAAGGTAACCAGAGGGGAGGGAGGAAGGGATAATGGGAAAAAGGGGAAAGGTCATCAAGGAACTTGTATAAAGGACAACAGACAAAGCCAAAGGGGGGTAGGATCCAGGGTGGGACAGTGGGGCGGGGGTAAGTGGTGGAGGGGAAATGGAGACAACTGTACTTGCACAACAACAACAACAATAGTAAAGAACTCTAGTAATCCACTACTCTGAGAAAAACAGAAAAATGAACAGAAATCTGCCACTTTGAATTACAGAATCTCATGAATAACAATCTTAAACATTTTCTAGTCCATTGTTTTTCAAACTATAGGTTTTTAGCAATCAATTTAGTGAGTTGCAATCTACTTTTTTCTTTTTTTTTTTTTTAAGATTTTGTTTATTTATTTTTAGAGAGGGAAGAGAGGAAGATAGAGAGAGAGAAACATCAATGTGCGGTGGCTGGGGGTTATGGCCTGCAACCCAGGCACGTACCCTGGCTGGGAATCGAACCTGGGACACTTTGGTTCCCAGCCCGTGCTCAATCCATGAGCTACACCAGCCAGGGCTACTTTTTTTCTTTTAATGAAACAATGTCAAAGGGCATCATCTGCAGAGAGTAAACCTGTGTCATGTGTGCGCATGCACATGCACTTTATGCATTTAGGGGATACTCAGTCATGATGTAGTCACAGGTCAAAAAAGTCTGAGAGACACTTTCCTAGTCCCACAGCTCTACCCCCACAAAGCTCCACCAAAAAATTCTTAGTAATCAAAAAGTTATTTATTTGTAACCATCTTCACTTCATACACAGAAACCAACAAACAGCAATTTTGTGCCTCAGTACACCTAACCTGCTATTCATAAAAAAAGACTGGAGCTCAGATAGTTTAAGGGTCATCCTCACACACCGAAGATGCAGGTTCAATCCTTGGTCAGGGAACATACAGGAATCAACCAATGAATGCATGGATAGGTGGAACAACAAATGATGTTTCTCTCTCTGTTTCTTTCTCCCTCTCTCTCCCTCCCCCTTCCTCTATCTAAAAAAGATGTATCAATAAAAAAAGGAAAAAAAACCTAGAATCCATTAGGGGTTTCCAGTTTAAATATAGATCGCTTAGAAGACAGTCACTTACGTTTTGATGGGATTAAGACCAATATCGACAGGCAGCAGAATGAAATCACTTTAGTCTGTGGCTAGGAAAGAGAAAAACCATTCTGGGTCTCCAGTTCCTCAGCTGTTACCATGGAAGAGTACTGTTAGGATTCCAGCTAGCTCTGGGATTGGGAGATTTATTGACAACCAACTGGCCAAGCAGGTGAGAACTTTGCCTCCCACACAGCAAGGCACTTTAACCACTTCAACAAGTTAGTTATTGATAAGTTAAATCAATATCACACAAAAAGTATTGATAAGAAGCTCAGCCTTACACCAACAGCAGGAATAATCAAGGGGAAGTTTTCAGGATTCAGCAGAAGCTGGGCCCTGGTAGATATCATTACTATCTCAGACACTCTTCCCTTCTAGAATCCAGTTCATCTCAGGATCTCTGTCCTCAAGCTATCAGTCATGGATGTGGCACCAGCGCTTGCCCCTGCCACTCTATTCTACTGTACAAAAGGAAACAGATATGAAGCAATGAGTGGGCGAGCTGCAGCGACCATCAACAAGTCTAAACCGAGAGCCTAAGCTGCTTAAAGCCGCCCTTCTCCCCCTTTCCTAGACTGTTTACAATGTCGCGGCCCTAATACTCCCACCTCAAACCACGCCCCCGAGACAATCTTAGTACCTAGCTCCCTGCGCGCCCTCTGCGGCCCCCAGCATGCGCCGCCTATATGAGGGTCTACGAGGCCTAGAACCTTCAAGCCTAAAAGCAAAGCCGCCTGGCAACCCCGGAAGCCCCCTCCCACGAGCGCCCACAAACCAGCCGCCGCCCCTTCCTCCCACCTTCAATTCGTCTGGCCTGCACCTCTTCGGCGCACCACGCGAATCAGCCCAGAAATAAGAGGGAACCCAGCAACTGAGGGGCTGTTTGCTCCACACCCACCCCACAGCCGCGGCCGCCGGAAGGGCCTCGCTATCCACGCCACCGTCATGAGGTCACTTCCTGCGCGACGCCTTGGAAACCACAGGGCAGGCAATTGAGGGACAAGACGCCCGGGAAATTTGAGAGTTTGGGAGCCCGTTGCGAGGGCGGGGCCTGAGGCAGTCCAGAAACGCACTAGGGCTGCCTTGTAGTTGCGTGCCCCGCCTACTCACAAAGGCTGGAGTCTTGGTTGGAGTTGTCTAGATGTCTGGGGGACCACGCTCTGTCTTGCAGTCTTGATGGCAAACTCTGGCTTACCCTCCAGTCCTCCTTACAAAGAGTGGTGATGTGGACCATCCTTCGTCAGTCGCAGCGGTGGGACGCAATATGTAAGCCCCCGAGATGGAGCAAAGGAAACAAGAAGTTCCCTTCGTGGTTGATCTTCAGAGTTTAACACCTTAGGCTTATTTGGGGGTTAGTGTCAACCAGTGTATGCTTGACTGCCCCCGCCCCGCCCCCGGCCTCCACCCCAGTAATCGTTACACCAGAAAATGCCACTAACCTCCTTGTGGCATTTTTGTTTTGGTAGTCTTGATTTTTGAAAAACGCAGGCGTTTAGGGCCAACGCTGAATGTAATGAGGAATTTTAGAGCTTAAAGAGCTGAGATTATGATGCCTGACAACTGGTTTGAGAACCACAGTTGAGCAGGCAGCATAGAGTAGGGCAGTGGGTCCAAACCTGGCTCTTCACGATCTATAGAGGAACTTTGTAAGATTTCCACTTTTCAGGGACTCTCCTTCCAGCCCTTACCACCAGACATTCTCTTTTAGTAGGTCTGGAGGGGGCCTGGCATCTATTATGTTAAAGGTTCCTTCCAGTCGATTCTGATCACACCCTGAAATTGGGATCTACTGGTGTATCAGATGCAGGGTTGAATCCTGAGTTGAATTTATTACAAATAAGCTTTGCAATTCGAGATAAAGTGAAGATAATAGCTAACAAAGTTGCCATGAATTAAATGAGATAACGTGTACCTGAACATGGTTGATGGTTGTTGGGGCTGGGTGCTAGTATATAGGACCTTATTATACTGTTGTGTATGTTCTACTTTTGTGTATGTTCAAAAGCCACCATAATTTTAAAGGACTTTTTAGGAACAAATATATATTTTTTAAATTTTATTTATTTTTAGAGATGGGGAAGGGAGGGAGAAAGAGAAACATCTGTTGGTTGTCTCACAAGCCCCCAGCTGGGGATCTGGCCCACACCCCAGGCATTTGCCCTGACCAGGAATCAAACTGGTGACCTTTCAGTTTGCAGACTGGCCCTCAATCCACTGAGCCACACCAGCCAGGGTGGATAACAAATATTTAAACACAAGTAACTAGCCAATGTCCAGCTTTATCAAGGTCAATGCAGCCTCACTTGGTATGTTAATATAGCCCAAATAATAGTAGGAATGAAATAGTTGAAATAGGAACACTGGGAGCTAAGTGGCAGCCAGGGAGAAGTTCAACATTCACTGAAAGTATAGTGATGTTTGTTTATGGCACCTGTGTGAGGCACTCTGGAAAAAATTTAACAATGACTATTATAATTATAAACTGAGACAGCAAACCGTAACTAAAAATAAGTAAGCATAACTAGTAAGGAAAGTAAAATAAAGAGATTCATAGATTTCAAAGTGCTTGGGATAAAAAACAAAACAGCTAACTGGCTAAGACCTACTCTCAACAAAACCAAAAGTAGCCTTCCAGTTTGATAAAATTAGCTCACTATGGGAGCTTTAAGCAGTTAATCAATCAGCAATAGAATGGTATATAGCTACTAAAAGTTGATGAATAGCTACTGACCTGGAAAAAAGACTAAAAAACAGAAGGTCACAGAATAATATGTATATTATAGTCTCATTTTTATGAAAATAAGCTACATATGTGATGTTCCTAAAACAAACAAACAATCTGCATGTGTAAATGCATGGAGAAGGGTCTGGCAGAATAGATACCCTCTAAAGTGTATGGTAGCTACCGGGGGAAAGGCACAACATGGGAGTGTAAAAGTGGGTGAAGATTTCCCTTTTTACTATTGTCATGAGCCACATAACATTTCGGTCAACAACAGACCACAAATACAATGGTGGTATGCCATATAATGTAGGTGTGTAGTATAGGATTTACAATCTAGGTGTGTACTCTATGATGTTCGCACAATGATGAAGTCGCCTACCAGTGCATTTCTCAGAACACATCTTTTTTGTTGAATGGCATGTGACTGTATATACTTCTAAATTGTTACAACAATTGTTTAAAAGAGTTCTGAAATGGAGCTTCTTAGGAGCATTCCATCCACCCACTGCTCTAGAAAAAGTTACTCCCATTTCACCAAAAACATAGTAGGCCATTCAGAATGGGACATTGGTTGTTTATGCAGAAAAGTATGTTAAATCTATTGAAAAATTATGATTTCATGTGCACTGGCAATCAGTGGGGAAATCCATTTTAACAACTTGGATCCCAATCAGAGTTACTTCCCATTCCCACCCATGAGAAAAGGAAATTTGCAGCAGTCCTCTAGTTACCTCAGCATGGTGAAGAATACAAAAGGGAAGAATTCAGGACTTAGAGACACAGATCAGGGCACTTTTTAGTGTCCTGATATTTCAGATACCATTAACAAGCTCAAGTGTCCCACAAAGTGAGAAAATTCCCAGTTTAATAAGTGGAGCAGAAGACCAGCATCTTACAGGGAGTTTTAAAGGAAAACAAAGCCTTCTAATAGCAATACAATCAGCATTTATTTAAAAATTACTTAAAAGTAAGGTTGAGGAAGGGCATAAGTCACCATAATGCCCTGCCATTATCACATGACAATTCCAGAACACAACATCTTGACATCCGCTCCACAGAGCTTGGAAGAGGAGAAAACCAGGCTTACCACAACAAAGGCACTTTTGATGGTCACACATAGTTAAGGTATTTTCAGCAAAAACTAGAAACTGGTTTCAGAACTCCTCTACCTTACAGTAATTATAGCATATAAATTGCTTATTAATTACATAAAACAGTATTTTTTAAAAGTATATATAAATAGAATGTTCATTTCATAGTTCTTTGATTCATTCAGTAAGTATTTATTGAGGGCCTACCTTCTAGGTGTCCTGTTCTGTACTGGGTACTGGGACAGAGATAAAGACAGAGCTCCTGCCTTCAAGGTGCTCACATTCCAGAAGGAAAGACAGAGAATTACAACTACCATGATACAAAAGCAGAGAGTACTATGTGAGCATGTAAGAGAGGCCCCTTACAAGGAAGTGAGGGAAGAGGGTACTAACAGGGGAGTACAGGGTTTTCTGGATATGACCTTTGGCTGAGGTGCAAAGGATGAAAATGGATGAGTTAGGTAAAATTAATTAGGCAAAAAAGGTCATTCTAGTAAAGGGAGAGGTACATAGATAACCAGGAAAATGTGGGTAAGTGTGGCCCATTCATGGAAATACAAGTAGTTCAACTGGATAGAGTGTATATGTACAATGATGAAGTGCTGATGGGTTGATCCAGAATGATAAGCAGGAGGCAGATCCCAAAGGGTTTTCTATTCCCTACGGAACTTGGATTTATCCCAAGGATAAAGGGAAACGAAGAGTTTTAAGCAAGAAACTGCTTATGGTGGGAGTGAGATCAGATGACAAATAATGACAATCCAAACTAGGGTATTACAAGTAGGGTTATGAGATGAAGATAGACATTATAAAGATGTTTAGGAGACAGGATCAACTCCCATTTTTACAGCTAAAGCAAAAGATTGTTTGGTGGTGTTATTTGCTTACATATGGAACAAAGAGAATGAAGAGGTTGTGGGTAGGCAGTAATAGAGGAGGAAAAGGAGGTAGATGATAAATTCAGGTCCGCATACGTGAGTTTAAGGTACTGAGGGGAGCAGTTAAAATCCTTAGATTTGGAAAATTGAGGGCATTACACTAGCCCCACACTTTAGATGGTCCCCACTCTGTTTCTCCTCAAGCCAAGCCTTTCTCTGTGGGCTAAGGGGACATGACTACCCAGAGCTCACACCCCCTCTTCCAGACCTGCTCCATTTCTTATTCCTAGGGTTCCCAAATTCCCTCTGCAGTGTCATGGGTCCACTTTCAGCCCATAGATGAGCCTCTGCCTCAGGTCTTTCCTCCTGAGGGTGAACCTTACTGCCATTGTCCAACAATCCTAGGCCCAGGGACTGGCCAAAAAAGTGGCTGTTTGGGAGGCATGTGGATGGAACTTGGAAATTCAGACCAAGATACACATGTGGACCTAAGAAGCCCCTCACAGTATAAAGTAGAATAGGGGTAGGAAGAAAAGGGAAATAGGTCAAGGATCTCCATGTGTACTCTTGCCCTGGCCATGCTCATGTTAAGAATGGGCCTACTATTGGGCATCTGGTGGGAAACTGGATACGTGGATCTGAAGCTTAGAATAAAGATATGAGATTTAGAGGTCATCAATAACTAGGCTGTAATTAAAGTCCAAAAATGGATGATATAGTTTTGGGATAGCATGTAGCATGAGAAGAGTCAATGGCCAAGGACAGGACATTTAAGGAATATGCAGAGGAAGAGAATGATTCCAAGAACTGAGAAGCAGCAGCTGGGAAAATAAGAAAATTGAGCAGTTGTTGATGCCAAAGAGACCCAGGAAGAAGAGAATTTTAAAAGATTAGTCAACATACTAATGCTACAAAGAGCTCAAGACAATATATGCATTAGGCTTGGCAACTAGAATGTCCCAGGTGATTTTGACAGGAATTTAATAGTGGAATGGTGGGGTCAGAAGTCAAATGTGTGTGGACTGAGGAGACAATGGGAGATCAGCAAGTGGAAGCAGTGAGTACAGACAACATCAAGAAGGCTCCATACTTTTCAGACTGTAAGACACAGCCCCCAGTTTGGGAAGAAAATGAGGGTGCATCTTATAGTCTGAATGTAGCTTTACATTTACATTAGTGAAATATTATGTTATTTATGTTATTAAATATTTTACCACATTTTTTACTTCAAAAAAATTTTATCCTATTTTCCTCCTCTAAAACCTAGGTGCATCTTATGGTCTGAAAAATATGGATAAGAAGTGAGATACGACAACAGCTACAGAGGCAGGTAGAATAAGGTAACAGTTTAGTGACAGAATTTCCCCAAATTGTCCTCAAGCTTTCATAAACTCCCAAGTTAGAGAACCCCACCAGAAATTGCTGGTTATAGACAATTATCTGAATTGGATGGACCTTACCTGACCCTAGAGTCAACTTTCTGGGAACCACTATAGGTAAGTGGGTCCTTACTCACCTCTCCAAAAACGTGGAAGGGGTTATCTTTTAAACAAGACTTGCTTCTGCTTTCATGTACTGCAGGCCACATGAACAGTCTCCAATGAGGACATTAACCATCAGAGAATTAAACAAATTCTTAGGTCAAGAACAGTACAGAACTAATCCACAGTCCTTGACCTGACAGTACATGTAATGGAGTTCTAGGATGGCAGAACTGAAAGGAACCTTAGGATTAAAGGAATAATAACCTTGGTGGGTCCCAGCAGCTCTGGCAACAGCACCGGAAGAAGCAGCAGTGGCCAGGCAGCCCTGTTAGTGAAGGCTCTCAGTGGGCTGAGGCCACAGGCAGCTTGGCTGGTGCCCACCTCTTCTCCATAATGCCCAAGAAGTTCTGCTCTGCTGAGGCACCCCCCACCAAAGGAGGATCCCAAAAGGAGACCAGCAAGGTTTCCCCCTAAACCTGCTCCTTCAAAAGTGGAAACAAAGCCAAAGAAGGCATCAGGAAAGGATAAATCCACAGACAAAAAGTGTAAACAAAAATGAAAATGGGAAGCAAAGGAAAAACAGCTCGAAGTGGCCAACCCAGAAACTAAAGATGTACCTACAGAAAACAGAGAAACTGAAAATCGGGAGAGTCCAGCCTCCAATGAAGCAGGAGAGAAAGAAGGCATGTCTGATTAATGTCATATATTGTATCTTATCAGTGGTACCTATCTCCCTTCTTATACAATCCAGAGGAACATTTTTATCAACTGTTTTGTAAATGCACATTTTTAGCAGCTCTAGAAACATTTTTAAGAAGGAGGGGATTCCACTTCATTCCATCTGAATTGTAAGTGCTTTTTTTTTAAGAGGTGAAAATTGAAATGTCTTTGTATTTATCCTCAAAACACAAATGAAATCTCAATTATGAAAGAAAAAATAGTAACCTTTGACTAGGCAAGAGTTTCTTAAATATGACACCAAAAGTATGAGCAACAAAAGAAAAAATAGATAAACGGGATGTCATCAAAATTAAAAGCTTTTAGGACTTCTGGCCAAGATGGAGGCATAGGTAGACACACTGTGTCTCCTCACACAACCAAAATTTAAGGACAACAAAAATTTAGAAACAAAAAAACAACCAGTACTGACAAAATTGAACTGTATGGAAGTCCAACAACCAAGGAGTTAAAGAAGAAACATTCATCCAGACTGGTAGGAGGGGTGGAGTCGGGTGGCCGGGTGGGGAAAACTCACAGCAGAGCAGCGGCTGGTGGACCCCCAGTGGGCGAGGCGGCAGCGGGTGGACCCAGTGAGGCTGTGGACTGTGCAGGGGCATGGCGCACAAGGCAGCTGGTGGACTGGGTGGTCCCACATTTGTGCTCAGATAAAGCAGGTGAAACTGGGGTTTGAGACAGACCATGAAACCCAGGGTCCCAGCACAGGGAAATAAAGCCTCAAAACATTGATTGAAAACACCTGTGGGGGTTGAGGTGCTGGGAGACACAGCCTCACAGGAAAGTTCACTGGAGAGATCCACAGGGTCCTAGAACATAGACAAACCTACCCACCCAGGAATCAGTACCAGAACAGCCCAGTTTGCTTGGGGAAAGCGGCAAAAGTGACTGAAATCTGGCAGAGAGTGGAGCAAGCACCACTGTTCCCTCTCTGACCCGGGCCCTACATACAACGTCACAACCCAACTACATGGGTTGCCCCACCCTGATGAACATCTAAGGCTCCGCCCCTCAACCTAACAGGTGGGAAAAGACAAAAAAAAAAAAAAATATGGCCCAAATGGAAGAACAGATCAAAGATCCACTGCAAATACAACTAAGTGACCAAGAGATAGCCAACCTATCAGATGCACAGTTCAAAGCACTGGTGATCAGGATGCTCACAGACTTGGTTGAATTTGGTAAAAAATTAGATGAAAAAATAAAGGCTACACTAAGTGAAATGAAGGAAAATGCACAGGGAATCAATAGTGATGGGAAGAAAACTGGAACTCAAATCAATGGGATGGACCAGAAGGAAGAAAGAAAAACCAAACAGAAAAGAAGGAAAAAACAAGAATTCCAAAAAATGAGGAGAGGCTTGGGAACCTTTAGGACATATTTAAATGTTCCAACATCTGAATTATAGGGGTACCAGAAGGGGAAGAGGAAGAGCAACAAGTGGAAAAGTTATTTGAACAAATAATGAAGGAGAACTTCCCCAACCTGGCAAAGGAAATAGCCTTCCAGGGAGTCCAGGAAGCTCAGAGAGTCCCAAAGAAGTTGAACCCAAGGAGAAACACACCAAGGCATATCGTAATTACATTACCTAAGATGAAAGAGAAGGAGAGAACCTTAAAAGCAGCAAGAGAGAAGGAGAGAGTTACCTACAAAGGAGTTCCCATCAGACTGTCAGCTGATTTCTCAAAAGAGACCATACAGGCAAGAAGGGACTGGAAAGAAGTATTCCAAGTCATGAAAGGCAAGGACCTACATCCAAGATTGCTGTATCCAGCAAAGCTTTCATTTAGAATGGAAGGGCAGATAAAATGTTTCCCAGATAAGGTCAAGTTAAAGGAGTTCATCATCACCAAGCCCTTATTTTATGAAATGTTAAAGGGACTTATCTAAGGAAAAGAAGATAAAAAAGCATGTACAGTAAAATGACAGCAAACTCACAATTATTAACAACCACACCTAAAACAAAAACAAAAGAAACTAAGCAAACAACTAGAACAGGAATAGAACCACAGAAATGGAGATCGCATGGAGGATTATCAACAGGGGAGTGGGAGGAGGAGAGAGGGGGGAAAAGGTACAGAGAATAAGTAGCATAGATGGTAGGTAGAAAATAGGGGGAGGGTAAGAATAGTATGGAAAATGTAAAAGCTAAAGAACTTATAAATGCGACACATGGATATGATCTAAAGGGGGGGAATGTGGGTGGGAGAGGGAGTGCAGGGTGGAGGGGCATGAAGGGGGGAAAATGAGACAACTGTAATACAATCAATAAACTATATTAAATATAATAATATAAATTAAAAGCTTTTGTGCTTCAGTAGGCATATCAAGAAAGTGAAATGATGACTCACAGAACAGGAGAAAATATTTGCAAATCACATATCTGATAAGGGTCTAGTATCCAAAAAAAAGAACAAACAACTAAACAACAAAAGATAAACAACTCAATTTAAAATGGGCAAAGAACTTTGATAAGCATTATTCTAAAGATGATATGCAAATGACCAACAAGCATATTTTCATGTGCTCTACATGGCTAATGTGTAAGGAGATGCAAGTCAAAACTGCAATGAGATACCATTTCGTACATACAAGGATAACTATAATTTTTTAAAAAAATTGAAAATAAACGTTGCAAAGATGTGGAGAAATTGGAACCCTCATGCATTGCTGGTAGGAATGTAAAATGGTGCAGCCATTGTGGGAAACAATTTGTTAGCTCCTCAAAAAGTTAAACATAGGATTCCCATATGACCCAACAATTCCACTTCTAGACATATACCCAAGAAAATTAAAAACATATTCTCAAACAAAATGTTGTATAAGAGTGTTCATAGAAGCACTATTTACAATGGCCAAAGGCAGAAACAACCTAAATGTCCAACAAAGGAACAGATAAGCATGGACACGGAAAGTAAGTTAGAGGTTACCATGGGTTGGGGGAGGAGGGAGTGGGAAGTGACCACTTAATGGATATGGGATCAATCGCTCTAGATTTGCCTATTCTAAACATTTCATATAAATGGAATCAAATAATATTTGGTCTTTTGTGACTGGCTTCTTTCAAAGATTTTGTTTATTTATTTTTAGAGAGGGGAAGGCAGGGAAAAAGAGAGGGGGAAAAACATCAATATGTGAGAGAAACCTTGATCCAGAGAGTTGATGCTCAACCAACTGAGCCACATGCTGGTCAGGGCTGTGACTGGCTTCTTTCACTTAGCATGTTTTCAAGGCATCCATGTTGCAGTAAATATCAGTACTCCATTCCTTTTTATGGCCCAATAATATCCCATTGTAAGGATACATTACATTTTGTATACACTTTTGTGTAGAAGTTTTTAACTGAACAAGTGTATTCAATTATCTTGGGCATATATCTAGGAGTAGAGTTGCTGGATCATTTTTGATAATTCTATGCTTAACTTTTGGAGGAACCACTAAACTGTTTTCCACAGGAGATGTACCATTTTACATTCCCACCCAAAGGTTCCAATTTCTTTATATCACTGCCAACATTTATTCTCCATTCTTGTTTTGTTTTTTTTTTCTAGTCATTCTAATGGATGGGAAGTAGTGGTATCTCATTCTGGTTTTGACTTGTGATGTTGAACATCTTTTCATGTGCTTATTGGCCATTTGTACATCTTTGGAAAAATGTCTGTTCAAGTCCTTTGCCCACTTTTGGATTGAGTTGTTTGTCTTTTTGTTGTTGAGCTGGGTTTCTTTTCAGAACAAAAATGTTATAGAATTAGATAGTGGTGACAATTGCACACTTTAAAAGGTTGAAGGGGTAAATTTGATGTTATATGAATTTTATCTCAAATTTTAAAAAGAAGAATATACATGATGCAATGAATACCCAGTTTTTTAAAGAAAAATAATTCACTGATCACGTTGTTACAATTATTTTTGCTTGTAAGAACAGACACTCCATCAGTAGATTCCATAAATTTTATCATGAAAGTTAATGAGGAAATGGATTTATCTCATAGAAACTTGCTTTACCATCAGACTTGTTGCAATTGTCCCATCATATTAAACAAGAACTCCCCAGAAAAAAATGAATCTAGATTTATCAAAGGATCGCTTCACATGTTGGCTGAAATCATCTTAGGCATAAAACAGTAGTCTGCGCAGTCAGCAGGATCCTGAACTGCAGCAGATGAGAAGGGACTGGAAGGGTCACTACAGGAGTCTGAGGGCCACTCAGCCACAGCAACAAACTTCTCTCCCCCCGTGCAGTGTCCTCTCTCCCGCTACACCCCTCCAAGGACACCCTGTAATCATTACCTCTTCCTTGGTTTTCTCAAGCTCCTTTCCCAACATCTAGAGATAATTGTCTTATTTTTAAAAATGGGTAGGAATAGGTAATAAGCATAAAAAAAACAAGGAGAAGCAAGAACTGCGCTGGGTAATAGGGGAGGGTGTGTTGTCTGTTCAAAAAGACTGTCCAAGAGGAGAACAGACAGACAATTGTCACTGGTGTGGCAGCAGCCTCTCCTCAGACGCGAAGTCCCTCCCAGCTCCAGCCACTAAGCCATTGAGTTCTCCCTCCCCTTTCCCTACTGGGATACTCTGAGTGAAACTGGATCAGCAACAATTGGCCTTTTCAAATGCTGCCGCTGAGTTGCCACTTCGTGCTCTGGTCCTAGGACTTGAAACAGGAATGCCAGCTCCATGCCTCCTTTCAGGCTCCCAGGCAGGCCTAAGGTTTTGTGTGCAGACACAGAGGCTCCAGATTTTCCTCACTGGGACCTGTGCATTTCCCACTGTACAAACAGGTAAAGATTGCAAGTTGCATATCTTTATGCTCCCTTGTTCCCCTCCTCTACCACCTACCTTTGTGCCATATCCTGAGATATCTGATGTTTCCCCTGCAAGAGAAGTGCTGAGAAAAGTGAGAAGTAAATCAGAAATCTAATAGAGGTTACTACTATCTGTGCCATTCTAAAAAATTAATAGATTTTTCCAGGTGGCACCTGCCTCACATCAGTCAATGTTGTGACCCCAGTGCCGCCTTCTACTACTCTCCTTTTAGCTTTCCCCCACAACATTCTGCCTTGTATTTCTGGCCAAAACCATCGCAACTGCTCCTTCCCCTGCTTAAACACCACCACTAATCTTTATGTACACGTTGCTAACTTATCAGTTCATATCCTCCAACAACATAACCGCTAGACCTGCCACCTTTAACTGACCATATTTCTAACAGTCTTAACAATTCCACCAAGGTGATGTTACAGATTCCAAAATTTTCAGATCTATTTTCTTGGCTAAAGCTATAATAATGGGACACTTAGTTATGGCCGGCCTACACGAAATCCTTATATTTCTACTTGTGTTCATCCTTTCTTATTCTCACAATAAAATGTTTTCTAGGCTGCTTAGGACAACTTGTGTCCTACTCTCTAAAAGTCATCATGATCTTTGCTCCATATTTTCCTTAAAATGCTGCCAAATAGTCACAGAGCCAATTGTTCTGTGTTTCCTTAGATTCTGTACCTACTTGGCATCCACTGGCCAATTACATTAAGTGTATTTTCTGTATTCTTGATGCTCTGGCATTTATGAGCCTTACAGACCCCTGGGAAGGACTGCCTTCCCAGGGTCTCACCTACAGTGAGCAAAGGGAGTGGCCTAAAGCACATTTTTCTTACACAAACCAACCAATCTAGAGTCTATGACTCCTCCCCACCATCTCCTTACCTAGCTGTCACACACCAAGCAAATGTTTCTTCTTCCTTAAAGCACCCAGGATCAAGTACCAGGAAGCTAGAGACACCCCTGTGCCCAAAGCCTGTGAGAATTAATCAGACTACCCAGTCCTAAGATGTTGACTGGCCCTGCCTTGCCTTTCCTATGGAAACCAAAATAAAGGCTCTGGCCTAGGCTTCTTGCTTGCTGCTGTCTTCTGCCACCTGACCAAAACCTGGCAAATCCCCTGTGGTCCTGCATGGCATGCAGTGACCCTTCTCTGGGAACTATGAGTATGATAAACTTCTTTCTTCCAAGCTTCATTCTTGTTTCCTCCTGTGGCCTCACCAACTTTACCATATCATATCCAGCATACATTCTGAGGACAGATAGGAAGTATACCTCATTTTATGGTTGAGAAAACATGGACTTCTGGAGCTTAAGTCACTTACTAAGGATCATATAGTGAGTAGATGGAAGAGCTACTTTTGAACTTTTGATAACAAGATCAATGGAAAGACAAAACTGAACATACCAAACTTTCCAGGGAAGGGAGCCCTATATTCATTCAGCAACAGTTTTTCCCAGCAATGCTTGAGCAGGTCAGACAGACTTTAGACTGAGTAAATGCAAAAGATTTTGATTGGCTATAATATAACAGAAGCAGGGAAAGATTCTGAATTGCTCTAACAGGTACAGGGGAAAATTCTGATTGGCCTTACACCAAAGCTGAGCAACTTCAACATTCTACAAAGATGGTTCATTCTGACCACCTACTCCCTGATATGAGGCTTTTCTTTACATTTTTAGAAATTGATTTTCTATTGTAAAATATACATAAAATTTACCACTAGCAACATTTAGTACATTCACCATGTTGTACAGCTATCACCACTGTTTAATTCCAGAACATTTCAGCATCCTGAAAGGAAACGCCATACGCATTCCCATTCCTCCTTCTCCATTAGCCTGTCAATCACTAATCTACTTTTTGTCTCAATGGATTTGCTGACTCTGAAAATTTCATATAAATGAAATTGTACAGTAAGTGGCCTTTTGAGCCTGGCTTCTTTTACTTATATAATGTTTTCGAGGTTCATACATGTTCTGGCATACATCAGTACTTCATTTCTTTTTATGGCTGAATCATACTCCATTGTTTGTACACTCATCAGATGATGGACATTTGGGCTGTCTTCATCTTTTGGCTGTTATGAACGATGCCGCTGTGAACATCCATGTACAGATCTAGGCATGGGGTTGTTAAGTGATGCGGTATTCCTATGTTTAAGTCACTGAGGAACCAACCAATTGTTTCCCTTCAGTGGTTACACCATTTTATATTCCTGTTAGTAATGTATAAGGGTTCCAATTTATTTCTGTCCTCCCCAACACTTTTTATTTTCCTTTAAAAATTATTATTATTACTCTAGTAAATATAAAGTGATATTTCATTGTGGTTTTAATTTCTATTTCTTAATTTTATTTTAATCATTGTTCAATATTTAGATAATTTATGTTTCTTGAATGAACAATGATGTTGAGCACCTTTTTACGTTCTTTTTGTCCATTTATATATCTTCTTTAGAGAAACAGCTATTCAAGTCCTTTGCTGATTTATTAATTGGGTTGTTTGTCTTTTAGTTGTTGAGTTGTAAAAGTTCTTCATATGTTCTGAATACTAGTCTTCTTATAAGTTAGGTTGTTTTTAAGTATTTTGTCCTATTCTACATGTTGTCTTTTTACTCTCTTGAAAGTATCCTTTAATACACAAAGTTTTAATTTTGATCAAGTCCAGTTTATCTAGGTTGGGTTTTTTTTTTTGCTGTGTTTTCAGTGTTACATCTAAGAAACTGCTGCCAAAGATTTGTTTCTGTGTTTTTTAAGAGTTTTATGGTTTTAACCCATATATTTAGGTCTTTGATCCATTTTAAGTTAATTTTTGTAAATGGTGTAAGGTAAGAATCCAACTTCTCCTTTTACATGTGAATACCAAGTACAATTTGTTGAAGAGACTATTCTTTCCCCACTGAATGGTCATGGACACTCATTGAAAATCCATTGACCACATATACGAGGCCTGTTCAAAAAGTACCCAGCCATGTACTATGAAAACCAGAGACATTTATTGAAGAAAATATAAGATACAAAAAGTATTGTACATAGGACAATGATGCCTCTGTCTTCTTCAAAGTAGGCACCTTGGGACCTCACACAGTTCTCACAGCCTCTCTTCTGCTTTTCAAACCACTCTGCAACATCCTTTGTTAAAATTGCCATCAGGTAGCCCTGGCTGATGTAGCTCAGTGGATTGAGCACGGGCTGCAAACCAAAGTGTCGCAGGTTTGATTCCCAGTCAGGGTATATGCCTGGGTTGCAGGCCATGACCCCCAGCAACCACACATTGATGTTTCTCTCTCTCTCTCTCTCTCTCTCTCTCTCTCTCTCTCTCTCTCTCTCTCTCTCCCTTCCTTCCCTCTCTAAAAATAAATAAAATCTTTAAAAAAATTACATTTCTAAAAAAAAAAATTGCCATCAGGTGCCCTATCATATTTTCCTGAATCTCATTGACAGTGTGAAAGCTCTTCCCTTTCTAAAGTGATTTTAGTTTTAGGAAAAGCCAGAAGTTGCAGGGTGCCAAATCTGGGCCATAGGGGGACTAAGTCACCTCAGTAATTTGACGTTTCTAAAAAAAAAAAAAACTCTGCATGTGACATGATGCATGAGTGGGTGTGTTGTGATGAAGCTGCCAATCATCAGTTGCCCATAGCTGGCCATTTTTGTCCTTTTATGTCTCTCAACTGACAAAGAATATTAAGGTAATACTCCTTATTAATCATTTGGCCAAGGGGGCAAACTTGTAATGGACAATACCTTCCCAACCAAAAAACACAGTTAACATGGTCTTAATCTTGCTGAGATTTTGCTGTGTCTTCTTCTTGACCATCTTTGAAGTGTTTGTGCCATATTTTTATTTGCACTGCACTCATTGCATTGTCCCTGAAAGGCTTGTGAATCATATTTCTATGGAGGAATGTTCAAGCTTAACACAAAATCTGATGAAGACTAATTGTTCTACTCTCTTAAGTCATTTTGAATGTGATGGCCACACAGTACACACACTCACTCAATGACATCTACCACCCCCACTGACTAGTACAATGAAGTCATCATTGTTCACACATGCACATTCCAATCCACTCTCTGTGGCTGCCAGTTTATATTGATGTTGCACAAACCATTCTCATTTTATTAACAATGGCTGGACATTTTCCAGACAGATCTAGTATATGGATTTATTTCTGCACTCTGTGTTATATTCTATTAACCTAAATGTCTGTCCTTATTCCAGTGCCAGACTGCTTTGATTATTGTAGCTTTGTAATAAGTGTTGAAATCTGATAGTGTGATTCTTCCAACTTTATTCTTCTTTTTCAGCAAAAATCTCAGCAAAATCTCAGGGTCTTATGATTTAAAAGAACAATATTTCTCAGCACTGACCTTGATGTTGATATAATTTCAATGAACATAATTCCTGATATTATGCCCTTGATACTTATTGTTGGAAGCAACACTTTTTTGTTCTTTTAAAAATATCCCCTTTGATTCTTTTTTAAAGTAACATTTTTAAAAGATTTTATTTCTTTATTTTTAGAGAGAGGGGCAGAAAGGGAAAACTAGAGGGAGAGAAACATCAATGTGCAAGAGAAACATTGATTGGCTGCCTCTCACACGCCCACACCTGGAAACTAAGCCTGCAACCCAGGCATTTACCCTGACCAGGAATCGAACCAGCAATCTTTCCTTTTGTGGGATGACACCCAGCCAACTGAGCCACACAGATTAGGACTCCCCTTTTATTCTTTTTATATAAATAAGAAGAAACCACGAAATTCTGATTTATATTCCTAAATCTTCACAGTTGTGTGTATTCCTTCTCCGTGTCCAGTTGATCATCAGGTGTTCAAATAGATTTGATAACATAGTTGATCCATTTTCCTTCTCTGCAATGTCATTAGATGAATTAGTTTTCATAATAGTGGCTGCACAGTAGTTTTGAAACTCTGGAGTTCTAGCATCAGTTGACTGCCAATTAGGACTGTAAGGAGGGTTTGAAAAGCATCTCTAAACCATAATTCAAGGTCTTCCAGGGTCTAACCATGAGAATTGATTCCAAAAGAGTAATTTTGAACACCAAGTAGTTCATTTTTATATTTTGTATGAAGACTGTTCTACTTGAGCAGAAATATTTATCCAAATATACAAGACGAGGTATTTGTTAATGGATAGATGCCACCTTACTCAGCCAACAAGTGGCTAAGTCTTATTCTATAATTTAATGCCATGAATGCCATAGGAAGAAAAAAATGTAATATAGTGTTCAAATGCAGAAATACTAAACCAAGGAGCAAATGCACTCACCGAGAGTTGGAAAGTAATTTTCTTCACTCCTCGTAGTTGATCTGTACTTGAACAGGCATATCACTTAGAGCAGATTAATTCATTAGAGATGCTGTCAGAAAGTGGAAAATATTAAAATCCAAGAGTGGTATAAAATACATTCCTAAATTTCAGGCTCCTCACTCCCTTTAACATCCTCATTGTGTAACAATATTCCTTTCGAATAAACACAAAAGCACAATCTGTAATTTTGTTAAGTTTGTATTTCTTAGATGTCTGGGAACTAATATAACAAAATAGGTTTGAAGTAACATATTTGGTAACAAAAGAGTATAGTTAGTCCTGCTGTGACAGAATAGTAAAAACTAGAAAAATTCCTGAGCAAATAGAATAGGGAAACTGAGACAAGAAAATTAAACAAGGCCAAACAATTTGAGCAACTTACAGCCAGCTGGTGAATTGCAAGACCTTATTTCCCCTTACCAAGTGTTACTGAAAACAGGTCTGACTGCCTGTCACTATAAGAGCCAATACTCAAGAGGCAGGTGCTGAAGTAAAGGAAAGTGGTTTTATGCAGATGCCGGCCATCTGGAAGGTAGGGCATTCATGTTACAAAGCCCAGCTCCTGGGAAGATGGTGGACTCACATCTCAAAGCCCATCTCCACATCTTAGTGGAGGCAGAGGTTTTATAAGGGGGGAGAGGAAGACAGAACAAAGAGATCAAGGAAAGGGGCTGAAAAGTCTCTACATGCAGCCCTGGCTGGCATAGCTCAGTGGATTGAGTGCGGGCTGCAAACCAAAGCATCGCAGGTTCGATTCCCAGCCAGAGCACATGCCTGGGTTGCAGGCCATGACCCCCAGCAACTGCACATTAATGTTTCTCTCTCTCTTTCTCCCTCCCTTCCCTCTCTAAAAATAAAGAAATAAATCTTTAAAAAAAAGTCTCTATATGCAGACTAGCACAGTCCATTCCAATACGGCAAGTCATGGTCCGGTGTGCATCATCCTGATTTAGTCATCGTGGTTTCATGCTTTCCTGGCTCCATGGTTGAAGGTCAGAAATTCTTCCAGAAATGGGGTGCTTGAAGGTCAGAATCTGTATCTTTTGAGCCATTAGTTCGTAGGATTCCAATGCAAACATGCTATTCATCTATGAACTATATATCAGTCAGAGTCAGCACTTACAGACACAATGTCAAAAGTATGGTAGGGTGGGTTGCAATTTCCCACTATTACAGTCTTCTGCTGTTACACAAGGACACTTGAGAGAGAATGGTTCATATCTCTACTTCCCAACTGGAGAATACATATCTTAAATCTCCCTGGTCTGGGAAAATAAAACAGAGACCAAATTAATGCCATTTGTGCCAGCTAAACCCAAGGACAGATGAAGTCAAGGGAATAAATAACAACAACCCCCCCAAAAAAAACAACATTAAAAGCCAGTCAGACCCAAGATAAAAGTAAAACATTATAGTAGACCAAAGAATATTCCCAAACTCCCCTATGTGCTCATTTTGATGTATCAGCATATTTAAAATGCACCTGGAAAGCTGATGAATATTCTGCTGACACCATCCCCTAAGATTCTCACCAGCAGAAAAAAAGATTAAAAACCCTCAGAACAAAGACTCATTGCAGGCTCACTCTAGAGCTCACTCATGCCCCTTTGCTGGCATGAACTTTTTACTTCCTCCTAGACTTTATGAGACTTGCAGCCAGAGAAGCAGTGGAGCAGCAGCTCGACCAGGGCTTACTCCCTGTTCCTGTTTGCATGACTCCCTTTTTCTCTCACTTTTCAGTGAGCTAAAAGAAGCCCCACCTTATCTCACTTCTGTCTCTGTGACCTTCACTTTCCAGTGAGGTAACAACAGCCCCTCCTTGGCTCACTCCTTTCTTATAACATCTCTCAGGAGCCAAAGCAGAGCACCACCTAGGCTTGCTCCATTACTTCTTCTGCCCTACCCTAAGTTCTTCCTTTTTTTCACTGTTCCCAGCTTTAATGAACATACTCTCAAAATTGCCTGGACTAATGTTGTGAAATCTTTCCTACATGAACTCAAGAACCCACACACTACTGGCTGGCCTGAGGCAGACCCTCTCTGGGCCATTCCCTGTCAGGTAACACTGCTAGCACAAAGATTTTTTGATCAATTAGTTGAGTGTGAAAGTGTTTTTGGTATTTCATGTGATGTGGCCCAATCACCAAGATTTTATATTACATAGCTTTACAAAAACCTATGGCCCTTTATAACAAGTATTTATGTCACATTTACAAGAGTTATCTTAACACAAGCTGTATATTTAAAATATTTTTAAACTATCAGAACTAGATTTTTCCTCAGTTTAATCAGCCCATATGATATGCCTTTTCTTTACTAAAATTATTAATTGTGGACCAATCATAAACAGAAATTAATTTCCATAAATGAAACATCACAATTGTAGCTGGTGGCATTTTATTTGTATTCTGATGGTTTTATTTATTTATTTTTAAAATATATTTTATTGATTATGCTATTACAGTTGTCCCATTTCCCCCTTCACTCCCCTCCACCCTGTACCCCCTCTCCCACCCACATTCTCCCCCTTTAGTTCATGTCCATGTGTCATACTTATGAGTTCTTTAGCTTCTACATTTCCCGTACTATTCTTGCCCTCCCCCTATCCATTTTCAACCTACATTCTCTGCTACTTATTCTCTGTACCTTTTCCCCCTCTCTCCTGCTCCCACCCCCCTGTTGCTAACCCTCCATGTGATCTCCATTTCTGTGGTTCTATTCCTGTTCTAGTTGTTTACTTAGTTTCTTTTGGTTTTGCTTTAGGTGTGGTTGTTAATAACTGTGAGTTTGCTGTCCATTTACTATACATGTTTTTTTCTTTATCTTCTTTTCTTAGATAAGTCCCTTTAACATTTCATAAAATAAGGGCTTGGTGATGATGAACTCCTTTCACTTGACCTTATCTGAGAAGCACTTTATCTGCCCTTCCATTCTAAATGAGAGCTTTGCTGGATAGAGCAATCTGGGATGTAGGGCCTTGTCTTTCATAACTTGGAATATTTCTTTCCAGCCCCTTCTTGCCTGTAAGGTCTCTTTGGAGAAATCAGCTGACAGTCTGATGGGAACTCCTTTGTAGGTTACTGTCCCCTTATCTCTTGCTGCTTCTAGGATTCTCTCCTTCGTTTTTACCTTGGCTAATGTAATTATGATGTGCCTTGGTGTGTTTCTTCTTGGGTCCAACTTCTTTGGGACTCTCTGAGCTTCCTGGATTTCTTGGAGGACTATTTCCTTTGCCATATTGGGGAAGTTCTCCTTTATTATTTGTTCAAATACATGCTCAATCTGTTGCTTTTCCTCTTCCCCTTCTGGTACCCCTATAATTCGGATGTTGGAATGTTTAAAGATGTCCTGGATGCTCTTAAGCTTCTCCTCATTTTTTTGAATTCTTATTTCTTCATGCTTTCCTGCTTGGTTGATTCTATCTTCATTCTGGTCCACTCCATTGACTTGAGTCCCAGTTTCCTTCCCTTCACTATTGGCTCTCCTCCGTGTATCTTCCTTCATCTCTTTTATGGTAACCTGCATCTTTTCATCTAATTTGCGCCCAAAATCAACCAATTCTGTGAGCTTTCTGATCACCAGTGTTTTGAACTGTGCATCTGATAGATTGGCTATTTCTTGGTCGCTCAAAAGGATGAGTCCTGGGGGACTGCTCTGTTCTTCTATTGGAAACATGTCTCTCCCTGTCCTTTTTTTTTCCGGTCTGGTCACCCTTGTTACGGTGGGGGGCGGAGACTTAGGTGTTCATGGGGGCTGGGCACCCCAGTCGCTAGATTGTGACGTTATATGTGGGGGTGGGGGCGGGGGCGGGAGGGAAAAATGGCGGTAGTTCCATTCTCCTGGGATCTCAGTCCCTTCTCTGGGATCATGGGCTGCGAGCTCTGCCCTGGTCCACAATCGCCGCCTCACTGGGTCTGCCAGCCGCAGCTTGCATACTCAGGGTCCACTGCTGCATTCTTGCATGCCCCAGATGGCTTACGCGTCGAGTTCGCGCCAAGTTTTCCCCAACCTCCACGCGCGCCTGCTACCCGTGCCCACCCCGCGCCCACCCGGCTCGTCCTCTCGGCCCCTCCTACCAGTCTGGATGTACAGGTCTACTTCAACTTCTTGGCTGTCTGACTTCCATTCAGATAAATCCTCTATCAGTTCTGGGTGTTATTCTAGCTCTAAATTGTTGTTGTTCTAACCTTGGTTGTGCGTGGAGGTACGGTGCATCCACCTATTCCTCCATATTGCCAGAAGTCCAATAAATAAAATCTCCTGCATCTTTAGTCCACACTGCAGACTCTATTAAAATCTCTCAAAAGGTCTGCCTGTCCTAGGTAAGTGGCATCATGGCCAGGGACTCTTGCTGACTGGTCCCAGGCCTGGCATTCGCTGGTGGCATTTTTAATAAAATACTTCAATAAAAGAGATCACATCAGTATTCTTGGAGATAAATGATAAATCCAACAAATTAAATTTCCTGTGGTATCTACTGAGTCTAAAACATGAGCAATGTCTATATAAAGAATCAGTCCTAAAATTAGGATGGTCAGAAAAACTTAAAAACAAATTTTTAAGTATATTTTATTGATTATGCTATTACAGTTGTCCCAATTTTTTTTCTCCTTTATCCGCCCTTGCCCCTGCACTCCCTCCCATCCACCAGCATATCCCTGCCTTAGTTCATGTCCATAGGTTATACATATAAGTTCTTTGGCTCCTCTATTTACCATACTATTCTTAACCTACCTCTGTCTATATTATGTCTACCAATTGTGTTTCCTTTTCCCTATACCTTGCACCCCCATTTTTCCCCTCTCCCTCCCCATAGATAACCCTTCGTGTGGTCTTCATTTCTGTGATTCTGTTCCTGTTCTAATTATTTGCTTACTTTTTGTTTTTGTTTTGTAGGTTCAGTTGTTGATAGTTACGAGTTTGTTGTCATTTTATTGTTTGTGGTTTTTGACCATCTTTTATTTCTTACATAAGTCCCTTTTACATTTCATATAATAAGGGCTTGGTGATGATGAACTCCTTTAACATGACCTTCTCCAGAAAGCACTTTATCTGCCCTTCCATTCTAAATGACAGCTTTGCTGGGTAGAGTAATCTTGGATGTAGGTCCTTGCCTTTTATGACTTTGAATACTTCTTTCCAGCCCCCTTTGCCTGCAAGGTTTCTTTTGAGAGATCAGCTGATAGTCTTATGGGAGCTCCTTTGTAGATAACTGTCTCCTTCCCTTTTGCTGCTTTTAAGATTCTCTCCCTATCTTTAATCTTAGGTAATGTAATTATGATGTGTCTTGGTGTGTTCCTCCTTGGGTCCAATTTTTTTGGGACTCTTGGGGCTTCCTAGACTTTCTGGAAGTCTATTTCCTTTGCCAGATTGGAGAAGTTCTCTTTCATTATTTGTTCAAATAAGTTTTCAGTATCTTGCTTTTCCTCTTCTCCTTCCAGAACTCCCATGATCGAATGTTGGAACATTTAAAGTTGTTCCAGAGCCTCCTAAGCATCTCCTCATTTTTTTTAATCTTGTTTCTTCATTCTGTTCCAATTGGATGCTTATTTCTTCCTTTCATTCCAAATTGCCGATTTGAGTCCCACTTTCCTTCCCTTCACTGTTGGTTTCCTGTATATTTTCTTTTATTTCACTTTGTGTAGCCTTCATTTCTTCCTTCATTTTGTGACCGAGCTCAGTTAATTCTGTGAGAATCCTGATTACCCTGATTACCAGTGTTTTGAACTCTGCATTAGATAGGTCGTCTGTCTCCTCATATCTTCGCTCTTTTTCTGGACTTTTGATCTCTTCATTTGGGCCATATTTCTTTGTCTCAGCACACTGGTCTTGATGAATGCTTCTTTGACTCCTTGGTTGTTGGAGTTCCATGAGGTTTGCTCTTCTGGAAATTCTGGTTGTTTATTGTTTTTAAATTGGTTGTCATCCTTCTTTTGGTTGTGCAAGGATATGAGGCATATCTGTGTATGCCTCCATCTTGGCCAGAACTTGAGTTCTCCAAAAATTAATTATTAAAAATATTTAGTGGGAGGGGGGGCTGGATTGGGAGTAAAAAAGGAGAAAACTGTATTTGAACAATGATTAAAATAAAATTTAAAAAAAGAAAATAAAAAATATTTAAAACAATTTAGAAGGTAAATTAGTAGCCCTATTTACAGGCATGGTATTTTTAAAATTTTTCTTTCTTAGAGAGAGAGAGGATAGGAGAGAGAAAAAAATTTGATTTGTTGTTCCACTTATTCATGCACTCATTGGTTGATTCCTGCATGTGCCCTGACTAGGGATCTAACCCACAACCTTGGAGTATCGGACAATGCTCTAATCATGATCTTAATTAAAAAGTCTTAGGTTTGAGCTGTTTAGTTCAATGAAGTCCCTGTCTCTGCACTAAAAAGGTCCTGGAAACCCTGACTTGGTCACTGAGTATAGTCTGGCAAGTGTCTATGTGGGTTATTGAGTCCTTTTGACATTCCTTCTGAGAGACTCAGTTTGTGACCTGTAACTTGTAGCAGGAACCTTTAGGGAAGTGTAAGGAAACAATAGAAATTACTTGAGCCTGATAAGACCAATTGGCTCTGGTTAATTTAATAATCAACAGTGCTAAACTTAGGAGAGTGGAATCCTCTGTTGAGAATAATACACACTAATCTATAAAGATTTAGTCACTCATTTATACCACAAAATGTTATAATAACTGTTCCCAATTGAAAATGGTATTTAAACCTTAAAACAAAGATTTTTCATTAATCTGTGTATGGCTATTGTTCTGTTTGTTGCAGGTCAACATGACAATGTCTATTCTCAAACAAAAATGTACTTAATCCCTGAAACATACTTATATTAACAACAAAACTGAACTTCTCTTTGATGTGTCCGATGTATTTTTATCTATGTTTGGGAAACAAAAAATTTCTTAATAATTTAAGTTAAATAAAATCTGGAAACAAATCATACAAACCCCTATTATTTTTCCTTTCATAAGAAGCAAATTTGCCCTGGCTGGCGTAGCTCAGTGGATTGAGTGCGGGCTGTGAAACAAAGGGTCTCAGGTTTGATTCCCAGTCAGGGCACATGCCTGGGTTGCAGGCCAGGTCCCCAATGGGGGCCACATAAGAGGCAACCACACATTGATGTTTCTCTCTCTCTCTCTCTCTCTCTCTCTCTCTCTTTCTCCCTCTCTTCCCCTGTCTAAAAATAAATAAATAAAATCTTAAAAAAAAAGAAGAAGAAGCAAATTTCTCAGCCGAGATGGAGGAGTAGGTAGATACGCTTCACTTGCTCACACAACCAAAAGTAGTACAACAACCAATTTAAAAACAAAAGTCAACAAGGACAACCAGAAAATCAAACAGAATGGAAATCCAACAACCAAGGAGTTGAAGAAGGAACATTTTTTTCAGACTGGTAGAAGGGGTGGACACAGGCAGCCGGGGTGGAGAGTATGTGTGGCAAAGCAGCAGCTGGAGGACCAGGCAGACAAGGCCATGGCTGGCAGTCCCACATTTGCATGTGGATAAACTGGGAGGAACAACTGGAGAGCGAGACAGACCACATAACGCAGGGTTACAGCACAGGAAAAGAAAGATTCAAATCCTCTGGCTGTAAAATCCTGTGGGGGTTGCAGGAACAGGGGACATTTCTAACCTCACAAGAGAGTTCATTGGAGAAACCTATAGGGTCCTAGAATGTACTCAAGCCCACCCACCCAGGAATCAACAATAGAAGGGCTCAGTCACTTATGGGAAGTGGGGGAAGTGACTGAAAGTCAGCCAAGAGCCTAGGAAGCAGCATTGTTCCCTCTCAGATCCCTCACCCACACACACGGCACCACAGCAAGACATGGGTTGGCCCACCCTGGTGAACACCTAAGGCTCTGCCCCTTATAACCGGTGAACCAAGACAAAGAAATATGTCTTAGGTGAAAGAACAGATCAACACTCCAAAAAAAACAACTAAGCCATGAAGAGATAGCCAACCTATCAAATGAAGAGTTCAAAACACTGGTAATCAGGATGCTCACAGAAATGGTTGAGTTTGGTCACAAAATAGAGGAAGAAGTGAAGCCTATGAAAAGTGAAATAAAGGAAAATGAACAGGGAACCAACAGTAATGGGAAGGAAACTGGGACTCGAATCAATGGTGTGGACCAGAAGGAAAAAAGAAACATTCAACCAGAAAAGAATGAAGAAACAAGAATTCAATAAAAATGAGGAGAGGCTTAGGAACCTCCAGGACATGTTTAAACTTTCCAACATCCAAATCATAAGGGTGCCAGAAGAAGAGGAAAAGCAACAAGTGGAAAAGTTATTTGAACAAATAATAAAGGAGAACTTCCCCAACCTGGTAAAGGAAATAGACTTCCAGGAAGGCCAAGAAGCTCAGAAAGTCCCAAAGAGGTTGGACCCAAGGAAGAACACACCAAGGCACATCATAATTACATTAGCCAAGATTAAAGATAGGGAGGGAATCTTAAAAGCAGTAAGAGAAAAGGAGACAGTTACGTACAAAGCAGCTACCATTAGACTATCAGCTGATTTCTCAAAAGAAATCTTGCAGGCAAGAAGGGGCTGGAAAGAAGTATCCAAAGTCATGAAAGGTAAGCACCTACATCCAAGATTGCTCTATCCAGCAAAGCTTTCATTTAGAATGGAAGGGCAGATAAAGTGCTTCCCAGATAAGGTAGTATTCCATTTGTTGTCCCATTTCCACAAAATGTACCTATTCTCCAGACTCTTATAGTAATAATTTACTTGTTCTTTATATATTTATCACCAAATGTGTATTGTTCATTTCCTAAATTTTGATGTGTCTTTTAAATCTCTTCTCTATGTACAAGGTTTCTCTCCCTTTATTTTCCTTACAGTTATCTGTTGAAGAACACAGGCCTTAGACTAGAGTCTCCCAAAGTCTGAATTTACTGATTGCACTCTTATGTTTCCAATCAGCATGTTTCTGCATTCTCTGAATATATTGCAAATTGGCAGCTGGATCCAAAGACTCAGCTAGACTGTGGTTCAGTCCCTTGCAATATGGCAGGTAGTGTTGGATTTTTTCATCAGAAACCATGTCTAGCTTTCTCTGTTTTTATGTTAGCAGTTGTTGGGTGCAATGCCCAGATCCATTAATTTATTGGTGGCTGCAAAATAGAGACATTCTAATTCTATTGTTTGTTTTTAATTAATTAAGTGTAATACTTTTACTAAGAGATACTTTTTACTTACTATTAATTTTCTATAGGTATAGTTCACGTGGAAAAGGTAGAACAAATGCTTGATTTTAGCTTTGTTTTTTCACTTTTCAAGATAGTTCCTTTGATGGTAACCAGTTAATTTTTTAATATCTTTATGAACTCATGGACTTGAACATATTTGATGGATTTCAATCAATGGAAATATTATTATGACACTCAAATTTTTCTATCTTTGGCCATTTGGAGCCTTTTCAATAGACTCCTGAATAGCTTAATCTACTCCTGGTCATCTTGTGGTGTCTTTGCTCTGTGATATAAACAACTATTTCAGGCTCATCCTTTACATTTCTTCCCCAAATCTGATAACCAGTGTTTTTCCAAGGAGCCCTGTATGGCAATTGAGGTATTAGGAATGCTCATTTTTATGAGTTGGTCATTGTTTCTAACACTTAGAAATATACATAATATATGTATATGACATATATTTTTTAACTTAAAATTTTTTAAGATTTTATTTATTTTTATTTTTAGAGACGGAAGGGAGGGAGAGAGAGAAACATCAATGTGCGGTTGCTGGGGGCTATGGCCTGCAACCCAGGCATGTGCCTGGACTGGGAATCGAACCTGCAATGCTTTGGTTTGTAGCCTGTGCTCAATCCACTGAGCCACGCCAGCCAGGGCTTAAATTTTTTTGTATTATATCTGTATCTCCTTTTTTCCATGCCCCAAATCCTGGTTCTTAAGGGTTTTGATGATTAATTACAATATTCTCATTATTAGTTACTCATTTATTTTATCCCATATTATACTATAGTCTCAAAATAGAAATACTAATTATGATTACCAACATGATTACTGAGAACACTGAAATTGTTGTGCATGTTACCCCCATTCCTCCCTCACTTTTTTTTTTTGGGAAAAAGGTTGACAAACTTTGTCATTTTTAGTGTCTTAATTAGTTTAAACTGAATAATTCAGTGGTTTTTAGTATATTAAAGAAGTTAAATAGGTGGTACACCAGAAACTAATACAAAATAATATTGAGTGTAAACTCTAATTGAAAAATAAAATTTTAAAAAAAGAAGTTATACAATCATCACATTATTTAATTCCAGAATATATTCTATCACCCCTGTACCTTCCTCTCCCCCATCCCCTGCCCCCTGGAAACCACCGAGGGGCCTTCTGTCCCTATGGATTTACATGTTTTGGATATTTCATGTAACTGGAATCATACAATATGTGGCCTTTTATGTCTGGCTTCTTTCTGCAAGATATTACCAGGCTCATCTATGTTATAGCATATGAGACAAGTTGTTATTATTTTTTAATCTTCACTCAAGGATATTTTTATTGATCTTAGACAGGAAGGGGGAGAGCGAAAGAAAGAAATATTGATGTGATAGAGAAACATCAAGTGGTTGCCTCCCATACACACTCAGACCAGAGATCAAACCCACAACCCAGATATGTGCCCCCCACCTAGAATCAAACCCAAACCCTCTTGGTGTATGGGACAATGCTCCAATCAAGTGAACCACCCAGCCAGGGCAAGTTATTTTTTAAGTAAAAAAATTAGTCAGCACAAAAATGATTGGGTATCAAATTACCCCCTACATAAAGAGGCCTGCTACAGCTAACTTTGCTTGTTTCCTGCAGGGGCCTGAATGCATTAGTGAGTGAGAGCTGTCTACCCCTGCCAGATAGCTGTACATGAACAGCACCTGCTGGCCGCTGCACAGTTCTTCCAGGCAATGCTGTTCATTGATGTGTGATCAGTTAGAGAGGGAAGAAGACAGTGTACCCATCCATATTGTGAGCTGTCTGAGAGCAGTGACTTCACCTCCTAATCGTGTCCTTCTCCTCCTCCTCCCACAGTGAAACTAGATGCAAGATTGGGAGCAGGATGGGAATGTAGACAAGTGACGGCTTCATTCAAGATTCAAAAATCTCCACCCGTCGGACTTCTGCATAATATCTTTATTTAGCTCAGGAAGATGTTTCCTACTCATTTCTGGATACATGGGTATGAATTTTCTCTACTGTATTCAATAAATTGTTAAGCTTTTACATATGGTAAGTGCAAACATGCAAGTACAATGTAGGCTAAAATGAAAAGCTCCTTGCACACAAATATTTTTTAAAAGACACATTAGTACAGGGTATAGAGAAAGGAGACCAACAGAAGGTGATTGAATTACCACCCCCTATCTGGTCCTGATGCCTAGTTATAGGACGCCTAGTTCTCGTCTCTGTGCTCTTCTAAGACACAGGTCCCCAGCTCCTCATGGACAGGAACAGAGGCCTCATAAGGCCAGGAGGCATTACTGTTCCTGCCTGTACAGAGGAAGGCAATGTCCCCAGGGACAGTGTCCCAGACCCCTGTGGTCAGGCTCCTCAGTCTTGTTCAAGTAGGGGGACTGACAGAATCATGGGCTGCTTCTTCCTTTCACTCTTGATGGCTCCCAATAGTCAAAGAGATTGAACAGGACTTGATGTGGCTTGTTGTAAATATTTCTCAAGCCAGTCAGACCCCACAGAGAGCCAGCTAGCTGCTGGGTCCAGGCCTTCCAAAGAGTTCCTCAGAGGTTTCCAGAAGCCAGAGAACTTCCTAACCTTACCAGACCTTCTAGCTCAAACACTGCTTCAGAAGGCTTCATCAGTTCCTGTGTGGCCCCTATAGTGACCACTGCCTGCATTCAGTATGCAGAGAGAAAAGTCCAGGGTGGGGAGCAGGTATGATCCCTCAGGCTTGCCTACAGCCAGACAGCAAAAAATCAGCCAGTCCAATATCTGTGGCTTTTAAGCCAAAGCTTAGACCTCCCTGGGCCCACCCCTGGCCCATCCGGGCAGGCAGGCCAGGGAGACAGAGTTGGGGCCTTACTTCAGTCCTTGTACTAAATCAGGGCTGGTGGGAGGAAGATGGTATGGGAAGTAGGGGGATCTCATTGTGGCCCTGATCTTAACTGAGCTTTCTCCCTTCCCAGTACCCCCAGAGACACAAGTCTGAGTAGCTTTTACAGGTACATGACTCTGCAGGACTCTCAGCTCCCTAAGAGCGAACGTGTACCTGGAAGTGCTCACAGTGGGCATACTTCATGTTCAGCCCGTAGATGGGGGTCATGTCCACCTTCACGCCCAGTGGTATGCTGAATTCTAACTGCTGCAATAGGGTGGCTAGGAAGAGAAAGACCTCGAGGCGGGAAATGGTTTCACCGATGCACTTCCGCTTGCCTAGGCCAAAGAGAATCACCTGTTCACTCAGTGCCTTGTTGATAGTACCAGTGGGGGTGAGAAACCGTTCTGGCCGGAACTCAGATGGGTTGTCCCACAGTTTCCTGTAATCAGAGAGAGGCAGCTGAAGTAGCAGCCTGCAGACTCAGAAGCATCTAGTGGGTTGCATCCCAACCCAAAAGAGCAGGGGATAGGCAAGTAGCCAGGAACAGCAATGTCTGAAGCTCAGAAGAGGGTAGAGTTTCTGCTGCCCCTTCTCAACTTACTGGTCATGGTTGATCTGCCACTGGTTCACAAAGACACAACGCCCCTTGGGGATGTAAAAGCCTCTCAGACTTGTATCTCTGGTGGTACTGGGGAGGGAGAAAGCTCAGTCAAGCTCAGGGCCACAGTGACATCCCCCTACCTTCCCCACCATGTTTCTCCCACCAGCCTTGATCAGGTACATGGACCGAAGTAAGGCCTGGTGTCAGACAGCAATAGATCATAGGGCCTCACCTGTGGGGGATGGTGAAGGGGACGAAGGACGAGTGTCGGAAGGTCTCCAAGATGAAGGCCTCCATGTAGGACAGCTGGGATCTGTCGGAGAGGCGCGGCCGTCTTGCCCTCCCAATCACTGTGTCTGCAGAGCACAAAGGACCAGACAGATGAAGGGGCCACCCAGGCCTGGTCTGGGCCTCTGCCTTAAGCAATTTGAAGGAGGCCACCACCTACCGAGCTCCTCCTGGATCTTCTTCTGCACATTGGGGCATGTCACCAGGTACAGGAGGCTCCAAGAAATGGCAGTTGTGACTGTGTCAAACCCTGGCCAGAGAAGAACAGAGGGAGAAGTTAGGCTGTTGGTGGATCAGAGCAGTTGGGCACGGGAAAAGCAAATGGGATTGCTCATACCAGCTCCAAAGAGGTCCATGACGATACCAATGATCTTCTCATAAGACAGCTGGATATTGGCATTCTCATCCAGCCTTTTGTCCTGACAGTGCTTGATCAGGCTGTCTGTGATGTCCCGGATGTGGCCCTGGATAGGGAAGGTCCACAGGTGAGCAAGTTCCCAAACCCAGACCTACCTCTCCATCCAGACCTGGTTCCTTACTATTCTTAGCACCTTTATTCAAGAGATGACTCCCCACCCACCAAGGCTGCCACCCCAGCTTCCCTCTGCCAGTCCAAGGTTCTCTCCTGTCCCAACTCAAGGGACACCTGACATACAGAGTCTGGTATCATTTTTCATGGGGATGTGCTCTTTACCCTTTTCTCTCCCATGAGGCCAGGAGACTAACTTTTTAACTCTTCCTTGTCCCTATAAGTGGCCTAAAGTCCTCCATGGACTGGCAATTCAGTAAATACTGCTGTTTGAAAGAAGGATAAAAGGGATGGCCATGAAAAAGTTATATTTTCCTGACATGGATGAAGTCCCCTCCACTACTGGCTTCAAAATCTCAGGGTGAAGTCCCTGAGAGTCTGCCATGAAAAGCTGCTCTAGTTTTCTCCGACTTCCTGACCCCTGACCCTACCTGATCCTCACCACCCAACTACTTATCCCCACCCTGTACCTTCTCAAATGTTTTATAGTGTTCCTTAACCATCTTGTGCATGAAGATGGAGAACTTCTTATTCAGGTCCTTGAAGACACTCAGGGAAGGGTTGGGCAGGTAATGGAGGATAGGAAGGAAGTCAGCTGGGTTTCCGGAAGCAATCACCTCCCCAAACTCATTATTCAGGTTGACTAGACTAAGTAGTTCTTGGTCTTCATGGTCATAGCGCTGACCAAAGCACATGGCACAGATGACATTGGCCACTGACACCACTAGATACCTGTAGGGGTCAAAATGTCCAATCTCTGCCATCAGCTCCTGGAACTTGTTAATGAGGACCTCAGCCTCCTTGCTCACATGTTCCTCCAGGTAGCACGAAGATGAGGAAGCTGGATCTGAGGCGATGGAGAAACTCTTCAGGGCATTCTGGGCCAGGCGTCGGTGGGCAGCCCACACTGGTCCAGAGTCTGGGTTAAAGCTCATGCTCTGGCCATTACAGATGAGGGTGAAGCTGTAGAGGTCAGGCCGGCCCTTGAAATCATCGCCCTGACGCACCAGGGCCTGCCGGATGGTGTCCAGGCCACTGAGCACCAGCACAGGTGTGCAGCCAATGCGGATCTCCAGCACGTCCCCATAATGCTGGCTCAGCCTCGACAGCACCAGGTGTGGGCTCTTCCCCAAGGTCGGTATGTGTCCAAGCAGGGGCCATCCCCAGGGCCCTGGTGGGCTCTTTAGGCCTTTGGGAACCTGAGGCTGCCAGGCCCTGACCACCCAGAATACCAGGCAGAAGATAGTGGAGGCCAGGAGAAGCTCTGTGGCTGAGACGGGGATGGAGAGTCCAATCACAGAAAACATGGTCAGCATACAGATGGCAAGGTGGCTGCTGAGAGGTGGCAGGAGGAAAAGACCAAGACATCATATAGGGGAGTGGGAGGAACCAATATCTTAAAGTAACAGCATGCTGGTGGAGCAAAAAGAAAACTTTATCCAGAACTGCCCACTGGGTGTGAAGGGGAGGAGGTGGTAAAAGCTGCTGAGCTCCCAATTTGCCTAATTGTAAAACACCCTTCTTAACTGTGGACCGGTATAAAGCAGTGCTTCCCAATGTCACTCTGTGATTTCCATATGCACCTGTACTACTACTTCGCATTTTTCTAAAATCAATTTTAAATCTATCTACTTAGCATTATCCCAAACATATCTGCATGAAAGTGCAAGTTTGATTCCCCCCCTAACATGTTAAAATAAACACATAACTGACATGTATCACCAAAATCTCCTTGAGTACTACCCACCACACTTAGGGAAATGCTGCTATCAGAAGAACTAGGCATCATCCACTCCTTTAGCTTCATTTCACATTTGGGGGAAACTGACCTTCCGAAGAAGCATTGATTTGTCTAAAGTCACTCAGCACTCAGTGTTTGAGCCAGGACTCAGACCTCTTAGGGAAAATTCCCTGGGAGGTTTCCAGCTCTTGTCATAGCTACCCCCTTTTGAAGAGTGGTCTCAGAACCCTCAGACCACTGGATCAACCCCAGGATCAAGGGTGTCCTACTATGCCCTGGGACAGGGTGGGAAGGGGACGGGGTGTGGGAAGACCACTGTCTAAGCCATACAGCTCCCAGCCACAGCTCTCTGAGTTCAACTGACCCATAGTATAAAAGCAGGTAGAGAACAGCTAGATTGAGGGTCTGAGTCATAGAAATCTAGGCTAGGGTTTTTGTTGGGCTCAATTCTCAATAAATGAATCATCTGGGTCTCCCCCATAGGCTATTCACCAGAGAGCAGAGAATAAATGCAAGGCTCCCACCAGAGCCAGGGCTGCAAGAAAACTCCAGACTGCCATGAGGGAAATTAGGAATGGATCTGAACTTAAGTGAGACTAAGGAGATACTTTCTAGGCTTGGTCCAGAAAATGTGTGCAAATTCATGGACTACTGGCTCCAAGTCATTAGGCTCTGACTGGGGCATCTTCCTGGTGCCCTGTACTGGAGGACAGGAGACTCAGTGTTTCAGGCTCAATGGCATGGCCTTGGACTCGTTCGTCATTTTACCTTTCTGGGCTCCAGTTATGTCACCTGAGAGAGGGAGTGGGGTAAGATCTCTGATTCAGGGTGCCTAGCTGGATCTCAGAGAAAAGAACTCACCTCTGGCCTGGGGAACCTCACAGCCTGACTAGTGAGGTTTCCCTGCAGGAGAGCCACCCAGGATGGGGAGGTTGGTTGTGTGGTTCCTACCTCAAGTACTATGGCCATCCATCTAGGGAGGCTTCCTGGAGGAGCTGGATCCCAAAGAACACATAAAAAGCCCTGGCGCCCTAAGTGAACTGGGGACACTGCTAGGCCTTGGGGTACCATGGTGTCTCCTCACATATACTGGGTGCCCCAAGGACCTCTAGCCTTAGTAAGATGGTGGGAGGCCAAGAAAAATGTGACTAGTGGTCCACCTTCCTTGAAGCTGAGAGTCTCTCATACTAACTGCTTCCCAACAGAGGCCAGAGTAGACTGTCAATGGGATAGGGAAGGCCCCTGGGCAGTGCCCAGGACTCCTGCTCACACTGGCTTCTCTGGTCCAAGTCAGCACGTCTTGGCTTTGACAAGCCATGCCTTGGGTGGTGGTGGGGGGTGGGGTGGAGGTAGAGGCAGCCAGGGGTAGCTTTTAGATAAGACAGGTACAACTGGTAAGAACACAACCTGCCCCCTCCATTCACCCAACCCAACTCTGGACAACTGTGTTCTTATTCCAGCCAGCCAGGTGACTCTGCTGGGGAAGGCCCTAGGCATTCAGAGGGTCAGTGGGATGAAGCAGCAGCCTGGGGCCTGGAGTTGGGAGAGGGGCACCTGCTTCTAGAGATCTGCTACTAGCTGTGGGACACTGGGCAGGTCCTGCCCTTCCTTGGACTCCTTGGTCACTAAGGCCACTCCTAGGCTTCTTTTTTGAGGTGCTAGGCCAGCTACTACCTAGGAAGACCTAGAGGCATCAAAATTTTCCTTTTATTGGGAGGCAAGGGGCAAGCCAGAAGTCCCCAGAACTCACCTGTGGCTGTGAGGAGGTGCTGAACTGAGCTGGGAAGAGTAGCCTCTGGAGCCGGGACCCCAGAGAAGATCAGGGAATGCTCCAAGAAACTGTCACCTTCAGGGTGAGGGTGAAGGCACAACCAGCTTTATAGTCAGCTCGTGTGTGGCCACGCCCCCTGGCTCCGGGATGGGACGGAGGCGGGGGTGGGGGTGGGGGAGGACGGTAGCTCTAGGGTGGATGAGAATTGGGGGAGTGGGATGCACGCGGGCAGTTGTGAGCGCACTATGGGGACGCCTTATCCAAGCGCCAGCATGTAAAGGAATGAGGGCTGGGGACGCTAGGGACGCTCAGGTCCAAGGTACCCTGTGGCCAGCGCAGCACCCAGGTGAGGCAGGGGTTTGGGGAGAAGTCCTAGGACAGCCCAAAGAGAGGCTATGGGGAGCCTCCTGCCCCGGGCACGGGGTCCTCTCACCCTCATTTTTGCAATCCCTGGACGTGCAAGTGCCTCCCTCTCACTACTATCCGACCAAGGCCAGGCAGGCAGGGGCGGGGCTGCCGGGTAGTGACCTTCCTTCCCCGGGTTACTGAGTCCTGGCTTGCGTGACAAGCGCTGCGATCCCTACCCTGAGGTCACTGGGACGGAAGGCCGGCGGGCTGGACAGGGGAAGGGGCCAAGGAACTAAGGAGGGGGCACCCTGCACAGACACCTCCCAGGCCAGTGTGCTGGTGTCTGGAACCTCCTTCCAGGAGGCAGCGGTCACGTGGCCTGTCGCCGCTCCACTTAACGGCGGGTGCAGTGCCCCACAGTTGCGTGAGAAGGGCAAGAAATCCCACGCAGGTCCCCAGCCTCCCAAAGTCCGGGCCCTGGTCGGGTCCTGGCACAGTCATGCAAGAGGGGAGGAGATTCTGGGGGCCTCTAGATGGGACAGTCTCTAATGGAGCGAAGGGGTGGAAGGAGAGGAGTGACGGAGCCTGGCGAATGTGCTATTGGTTGGGGTTGGGGGCGGTGCAAAGGGCCCAGGTTTGCGTGCGGAGCTGGGCTTTTGCCCGCGAGAGCGAGCGCCTGCGTGTGTCCGTATTTTTGGTCCACGCCTGTGGCAGGTCACGCAGCCCCAGAGCCGCCCGGCTTTCCTGGCCGGCTGCCTTTGAAGCTGTCCCCACCCATGCCGAATCCTCTCGATGTAGGATGTTCAGGCAGAAAAAGTCGTATTTGCGTGTCTAGATCAACCCGTCCCCACTGGCCACATCACGCGCCGTGCTCCCCAGCCCAGCTAACGGCACGGTAATCCATCTGCTGGCCCAGGCCAGAAAATAGCCTCATCCTGACCACTTACCTCCACTCTAGGCAGGGGCCACCTCATGCATTACATAAACATTTACAAATGCCATGTGCCACTACTGCTCTGGATGCTGGCAATTGACATGAAAGTGAATAAACTCAACCTCCTGCTCACATGGAACTTACATATTATTTTGGTTGAGGGGGGTTGGGAGACATAATGCACAGAGAATGTCAGAGGGTGACAAGGGTTGCAGAGAAAAACAGAGAAGAGAAAGGAAGGGGTAAGCAATCACGTGGGGGCAGATTGCATTTCAAAATAGGGTGGTCAGAGGAGTCTTCATTGAGAAAATGACACTGAGCATGGAGTGTGGAATTGCGGTTCCAGACACACAGATACCTGGAAGAAGAGAGCATCTGGCAGAGGCAACAGCAAGTTCGAAGGTCCTGCACAGTGGTTCTTGAGGGAGGGAGTAGTACCAGTGGCAGTAGTCTTGTGACTGGGGAGTTCTGCTGGAATTTTTGACCCCAGGGGATGGGATACCAGTGGGGGACATCCCTGTGCCAGATGCAGGAGCACCCTGTTGAGAAACATGGGACTTCTTCTGTGTGAGGAGACACTGTGAAGTCTGAGTCCATGAAGGCCACTCTGGCAACTGTGCTGAGAATAGACAAAGACACATTTCTCTACTCTCACAGCCCCACTGCCGCATTCTCGTCTCAGTCCTCATCATTGCTCCCTAGAGTACTAACAGCCTCCAAACCTAGTTCCCATCTGCCTTTTACTCCCTCCAATTCTTTCTGCACCCTGTTGCATGTGAAGTGGTCTTTTCAAAAATGCAAACTATCCAGCACCACCTTGCTCCTTCAGTAGTTCCCATCTGAATACAAAGTAGAATCTTTAACAGAGTCTACCAGGCCTATCCACCTCTACTTCTAACCTCCTCTATTTTAAGTCTCAACAAAAACATTATTCCCTCTGGGATGTCCCCTGAATCCTCTCCATAGCAAGTCAGGTATCTCCTGATCTGATTCCAACACTTCTCCATGGTGATTCTCAAAACACCTGACCCTTGCTATGACCCCAGCCCAACCTGTCACTCCTTTCTTCATGCCCAAACACAGAGGAAGTTCCAATTAGCCTGTGGGTAATTGATCTGACAAGCCAAGTCCTTGCAAGATATTAATAACTGGTAAATCCAGCTGATTTATGGATGGGGCACATGAACAGGGTGATGTTGACTCTGAAGTACTGATGCTGTAATGGTGGGATTTAGGCGAGGGAGTTATTGCTGGTCTTCCAGCTCATCCAGCATTGTTCCATTCATTCCATCCTCTCTATCTCTGGCTCAGCCTGTGGAGCTTCATGTTACCCATGTTACACAGGAGGGGTCTGTCCTTCAATCCCAGTTTGAACTAGAACTACAGAAATAGAAAGAACCTGTGCGGAAGCCGTGGCAAGGAAGTGGGGAGTAAGGCACTTCCAGACCCCTCATCCTGCTCTGCCACCCAGTCTGTCCCTTGGCTCCCCAGAGACCCCACCAATGCCCAAGCTCTGAAGAATCATGGCGATGCACCCCTCTTGGCTGGGAGACCACCTGCTGAGGCTCCTGACAGGGACCCAAAAACCCCTTTGTCTGATGGAAGAGGCATTTGTTTGCTCACATTCTCTAATGGACTCTTGACTCCAAAGAAGTTCATTAGTTAATTAAGCCAATTCCTTTCCTCCTCAGCCCAAGGACACATGGCAAGTCAAAGCAGAGCCTAGAGCTCTAACCCATTGCTTCCAGGCCATGGTTTATTGCCCCCAAACTACCAGCAAATCCCCAAGAAGCCAAAAGGGGACAGCCTCAGCACCTGGGTCAGGGCTCCCTCCCCCATACTCCTGGAGAGTCTGGTGCAATGAGGGTTAAGGGAGGCGGTACCCTTTTCACCAAGTCCTGTCTCCACAGAAGAGCTCCCTAGATGGAGGGGATGCTCAGGAGCACTGGGCAAAGAAAGAGGGAGACAGACAGCAGGTCAGGGAACCTTGGCCAGAAGCCGAACAGCCAATCCTGGGTCAAAGTTTGCATGCCTTTGCGTGAGAAGCTGTTTGGCTGATTCCCTAATGATCAATACCAGGAACACAAGGACAGGGGGCAGTGGGAAGCAGAGAGGGCTCTGGGCTGAAGGGATAGAGTCCACTGTGAGGGTCTTGGCCCAGCAGAGTGATCTAGCTTAGAGTCTTTAGTCAGCACTGTTGAGAAGTATGTGGCAGGGAGATGGGGAGAAAGCAAAACAACAAACCTCTGCCCCATGGTGGAGGACAGGAACCACACCCTGAGCACAGCCTATGTTGAATCTGGAAATGTTACAGGAGCTGTGAGAAGCTGGGGTGAGGCGGGGGGCAGGTAAAGGGACTGTGGAGAGGGGGCCACTGTAGAAGGGTCACAGAGTATGAGGAGTATAGGAAGGGCATTTCTGGCAAAAGGATAGGACATGACAAGAACAAAGCATGTCAGTGGGAGGTTGGAGTAAAGCCATTGAAGAGTACAGTTTGAGTGGATATGTACAACTGGGACTTCACCCCACCTAGCCATGCTTCATCCCATTCAAGATCTGGAGCCCAAGTGCCTCCCCTCTCCTACCTATGCCCAGAGAGCCAAAAAGGTTTAGTTTGCAGGACCCAGGGTTCAGATGAGGCAGTCCCCTACCCCAACATCAGGTCCCTGCCTCTTGGTTGCTATAGTTAGGGTGACAATATTTTCCAAAGATAGACTTGGTCTAAGCCTATTGTCCCAGTGTAAATATTAATAGTGCCCTTTTTCACTTTCTGAAGAGTCTTGTCTTGAACAATAAATTATACGGTCATGCCACTGACAGCATCTGAGGAGTTTTGTGTGCCCAGCACCATTCTCTCTTCTTCTGGCATTACCACTCCTGTTCCTTACCCCACTCCTACTCTTGGCCAATAGGTTTGACAGAGCTGCCCACACCCCAGGCTGCCAGGCTGGCTTATGACCCAGGCCAGGCCAATGAGAACCCAACAAGAGTTTTTCTGAAGTCTTTGGAAAAGAGAGGTTTTCTTTCTGCCAAGGTAGTTAAGCTAATTTGAAATAAGTCTGGGCCTACCAGTGGCCATTTTTAAAGAAAGTCTACTTTAGCATGATGTCCACTCAGGGGAAAGCAAAACAGGGAGGTGAGGAGAGGGAGAGAGGGAAAAAATCGATGACATTGAGCACCTGGACCCAGTAATTCCTGAAGTCAATGAAGTTTGCCCACAGAGCACCTCTGCTACATAACTCAGAGTCACCGCCACCTCCCCCTGTGCCTCCTTTCCCCCCTTTTTGCTCTTTCTCCATCACTTCCTCTTTTTTCTTCTTCGTCTCCCTCTTCTAGTAGGAGTTGGGTTTGGGGACTTGCAACGGAATGGATTATACCCAACACCTGCAGGCCAGAGAGGCTTACCCTGCAGTGTTCTGTAAGTAAGTAAACCTCAGCCCTTGAGATAGCCCCAAGAAGGCCTGGGCAGGTTGGACAGAAGCCTAAGGAAGTTACTCTTGTCCGATGGCTTCCCACTGGTCTGCCAAAAATGCCATCATCAGCACCACTGTGAGAGGCTCGTTGGCTGGTGAGTGCCTGGAGGGGACTCATAGGAGAAGCAGAGATTATCAGATGACAATGTACTGGGAGCAAAGCTCACTCCCTGCATGCTGGGGTCTCCTTGGATGGGGCATGGCCAGAAAGAAAGCAGTGTTGCCAAGTTCCTGGTGCCGCATTTGCTCTCCCAGCTCCTAACTGAAGAAAAGATGCCATCTCTTCCCCAAATTCAGGACAGACCAACTTGAAGTTTTCAGGAAGAAGTTTATGATGAACCTCAGAGGAAACAGGCCTCATAATAGCCTGCAAGGCCCTTCCATATGTGGCTCCCATGACCTCTATGAGCTCCTTGCCTGTTACTCTGTCTTCCCCAGGCTCACTGCTCTCCAGGCACAAATATCTCCCTGATGTTCCTGAGATGCTCCAGGCAAATCCCTGCCTGTCTCTGTCAGGGTCAGTCCCTCAAATTGGGTTATTAAGGAGAGCTTAATAAAGGGACCATTTACAAAGGTATGGGAAAGGTTTAGAGGAGCTAGTAAGGGACAATGCAGCCCCACAGGGTTTGCAACAGTGGGGTTAAAAGTAGCAAGAGAAAGGAGTAGAAAGCAGAACCTAGAGAAGGCGGCCATGAAGAGGCTATAGAGAAGAGCTATGACCTTCAGTAGAGAGTTGCAGCTAGCATACAAAGACCCTCCAGGGAGAGAGCAGAGCCTACTCTGACCTCACTCCATTCATGTTCCACTGGTGCCTTCCCTGGACTGAACCTAACTAGAAGTCAAAGAGCAAGGAGCCCATTACCATATTCCAAAAAAGTCAGCCCTCCATAACTGAGAGTAGGGGGAGGGTAGAGAGTGAGTCTGGAGAGGCAAGTGGAAGCCATCTAGCACTCCACCTCAGGATCTTTGCACTTGCTGTTTCCTCCACCTGGAAATTCTCTATTCCCAAATCCTCATGTCTTACTTCCCCAAATACCTTCTTTTCAGTATGCCCTCCTTGGATATCCTATGTAAAACTGTTACCCTGACTCATAGTCTCTATCCCTCTTTGCTACTTGATTTTTATTTATAGCATTTATGAACTTCAAACGTACTATTATTTTACTTATTTTTATATTGTGTATGATCTATAACCCTCAGATAGACTGTAGGCTCCAACAGAGCAGGGACTTGTCTGTTTTGATCAATTCTTCATCAATAGCAAACCTGTACATTGTGGATGCTAAATGAATATTTGTTAAATAAATGAATAGAAGCATGTCAAACTCCCAAATAGGAAAATACACCAGGTTTGAAATGGCAGAGGCTTGGTGAGATTCTGAGCCTTGGTACACAGGGCACCCGGGCCCAACTGGTCAGCTGAATGGATCTCTCGCTAAGTGAGTGTTAGTCATTTTGTTGTTGGACAGGCAATTGGTCACAGTCCTGCCTTAAGAAGCTCATCACAGCCTGGCCCAGCTCAGGCATCCTACTTTATGCCACCATCACTTCTGTCCAGGGTTAGCATCTCAACTAGGCCTCAGTGCCGCCCACCACACGGCCTTGATCAATAGAAGTCCCCAACCTCTTTCAATTTCAAAGCCACCTGGTTCCTCTCAACAGGTCAAAGCCCCTTTCTCCCCAGTCTGGCCCCACCACAACAATCGGCCAACAGCAGGTTTTGTGACCACTGTCAGTGGAGAAGGCTCTGCAGGACTGGGACAGAAGACCTCCATGGGTTGATGGGTGAGAAGGGCTGTAAAGATACAGCCCTTGGAACACTGCTGGGAGAAACAGGGAGGAGTGGCTGGAGGTTCTGGACAGGGTCTGGATAGAGGGCAGTGGAGATGAAGGCAGGCCTTCTTTTCCTTTTTTCTCTTCTTTCTTCTATAGTATCAGATGTGATTAATTTAGACCTATATTATATATCAGAACTTGACTAAGTCTGCTCAGGTTGTCAATGCCTTTATTGCCAGGGAAATGTTTGCCAGGCCAGGGCATTGTGAAAGCAGGCCTGCAGGGCAATGTTGACTTTCTGAAGGGCCTGCTCAGGGCCATGCTAACGATCACACTTACAGATGCCCTTTTGTATGTTGAACACAGAAGTTTGCTAATAGGGAAGGTTCTTGTCCTCTCATGAAAGCAGGGCCCCTGAAGAACCTACTTGGTAAGCCAAATGCCCCTGCCAAGGAGGTGGTGTCATTGAGACCTATCAGAGCATAGCCTGATTGCCCCATCAACCAGTGACAGGCCACTCAAACAACTGAGGGACTCTCCCAAATGCCCCACCACTTGTAGACACCTAATACCCATCCCCTCACCTTGATTTTTCCTTCTTCCCAACAGTCTCCCCCTCCTCTTCAATTTTGACCAGGTATCCTCCATGTTTGTTTCCAGAGCTATGTGCTTTGTGGGTGTGGGTCCCCAGCCTCAGGGAGTGGCTTCTAGCTGGTCTGAACCAGTCACTGTGGCCCCAGTTGCCCTGTTGGTGATTGGATTAAACTTGACTCTGTGACACGATTCTGGCCAAGGAAATGCAGGAGCTATCTGGTGGGATGGCTTTTAGGAAAGGTTTCCTTACTCATAAAAGGGTTACACGGCACGAGATGCACTCTTGTCCCTCTGGCCCTTGTCATGTCTGGATGTGTTGGCTAAAACTGCAGCAGCCATCAGGGAACAGCCTAGGGGGAAAGGCTGACCTTCCAAAAATGGTGGAGCAGAAACTTTCAAAGAACCAGTTTATTGTTTAAGGTCCTCACAAGAAATAGGACCCATTCAAACTGGTCATTGAGGAGAGTTTAATAAGGGGACTATTTACAAAGGTATGAGCAGCATATAGAGAAACCAAGACAGGATACTGTGGTACCATGACTACTAACAGAGAGGAGCCCTCACTGTCTTGGGCTTGAAGGGGCAAGAGAGAGAAACTGTTTCTGGGACCCTGAGAGAGAGATTGTAAGGAGAGGAGAGCTGCCCGGCAGGAGCTGTAGCCTACCACGGTGTCTTTGGAGGGAGGATCTGGAGAAAAAAATACCCCACACTTACTCTCCTCCCCCATTTCCATCTCATGTTAATGCCTTCCAACAACCAAGCCCAACAAGAAGCCAGAGCAGAGGTCAGCCTCTCAGTGCACGGAGCAGGACAGAGAAGCAGGGGGAGCAGATCTGCAGGACAAAGAGGACTTGCAGCATAACCTGGGTCTGCAATTACCTCATCCATCTGTCTGCCTGCCAGTTGTAATTATTAGCCCCCACACCCCTGCTAATCTCAAGCATCAACCTCCACAGGTACCATTCTTGGACCCATTTCCTAGTGTCCAGGAGCCCCTACCATATATTTTGGGAACAGTGGAGATAGAGGATGAAGGGGGGCGGTCCTCAGTCATGTGTAGGAGGCCTGAGTTCTAGTCCTTCCTGTCTAGCTCCAGACCTCGGTTTCTCCATTTTTTAAATGAGCAGCTTGGACTGGGCCATCTCTAAGGACACTTAATGTGATTAAAGTAAAGAAATGGGGAGGGTTCCCCATCCCCCTGCCCTGGCTGCAGCCCAACAACTTCAGCCTCCAAGATTCAGGGAGGGGTGTCCTCAGAGGAGGTGATCTTCTTGATCTTGATAAAGATGACTCTGACAGAAGGGAATCACACACCATTTGCATTAACCCTGGACTAGTCCAGAGGCCTCTCACTTCCAGCAACCTGCCTTGTCCATAAGAGAAATAACCTCCCTCCACCTGAGACCCTGAAAGGAGCTGGACATTCCTCCCCAGGAACACAGCACCTGTCCCTAAACAGCTGCCCCTGGGCCTGAGTAGTAAGTGGAGGAACTTCACCCCTGGGCCCTTCAGTGTTGCTGGGTGGGAGCAACTCTCTATTCCCTGGGAAAGAGGTGGTATCAGCAGGAAGCCAGCACTGGTGGGACCTCTTTGACACAATGCTCAGTATACACCCTGCACAGGGGGCTTACAAGGGGGTGCTACCCCATTTTGAAGTAGTCACTTGCCTCCACTCCAGCCTCAAAATTGGAAACTGAGGTGAGGTGCGGGGAGGGGAAGACTATGACTGGGAGTTCAGACATTAAAGTTGGGAATCACAAGGCTCCTTTCCAGCCCTCAGACTCTGTGATGCACCAAGTGTATAAGCTCCTGGCCCACAGAACCCCTGGTTCATGTAACTTAGTCTTTCTGGTATCCAGCTGGGAGCCAAGCACAGAAGTTATTGACTGAGTTAGCGAGTGAATGAATGAATGAATGAATGGCTCCACCTTGATCCTATTTGGTTCTTTTTTCTTCTTCCCCTGCAGTCGATACAGATGTCATCATCCTGGCCCAGTTCCTTCTTGGCGACCAAGGGACTCTTCCATCTTCTGCCTGGTATTCTGGGTGGTCAGGGCCTGGCAGCCTCAGGTTGCCAAAGGCCTAAAGAGCCCACCAGGGCCCTGGGGATGGTCCCTGCTTGGACACATACCGACCTTGGGGAAGAGCCCACACCTGGTGCTGTCGAGGCTGAGCCAGCATTATGGGGACGTGCTGGAGATCTGCATTGGCTGCACACCTGTGCTGGTGCTCAGTGGCCTGGACACCATCCCAGCAGGCCCTGGTGCATCAGAGCGATGATTTCAAGGGCCAGCCTGACCTCTACAGCTTCACCTTCTCAGCTATGGCCAGAGCATGACCTTTAACCCAGACTCTGGACCAGTGTGGGCTGCCCGCTAACGCCTGGCCCAGAATGCCCTGAAGAGTTTCTCCATCGCCTCAGATCCAGCTTCCTCATCTTCGTGCTACCTGGAGGAACATGTGAGCAAGGAGGCTGAGGCCCTCATTCGCAGGTTCCAGGAGCTGATGGCAGGGGCCGAATGCTTTGATCCCTATTACCAGGTGGTGGTGTCAGTGGCCAAAGTCATTGGTGCCATATGCTTTGGTCAGCAGTTCCCCCACAGCAGTGAGGAGATGCTCGGCCTTGTAAAGAACAGCCATGACTTCATGGATACTGCCTCCTCTGGGAACCCCATGGACTTCTTCCCCATCCTTAAATACCTGCCCAACCCCACCTTGCAAAGGTTCAAGGCCTTCAACCAGAGGTTCATGCAGTTCCTGAAGAAAATGATCCATGAGCACTATCAAAACTTTGACAAGGTGAGCCCAGCACTCAGGGAGTGAGGTGGCACCCTGCTGAGCCTAGGTCTGACCCCTCTCACCCAGCTCCAAAATACAGCTGATGTGCCTCCAATGCCGAGGAAGGCTCTGGGACACCTGAGACCCACTGTGTGTGACCTGAAGTCAACCCTTCCACCCCCTGGGCTCAGTTTCCTCACCTCTGTAGCCTTTTCAGAGGAGCTGCTCAAAGCCACAGAGAACCCTGCAATGTGGGGGCTGTTCCTATGAACTAGAAAACTTTTGTTCCGAGGAACCTGACTCCCAATGGAGACTAATTCTCAGCTCAGGTGTCGCTTTGCTTCCCTGTACTGGCACTAACCTCCACCTTTGAAATTGGACCCCTGGGGTTATTGGGAGGAAGAATTAATGGGGCATGAAATGACACTTTAAGCCCTACCTAGGGCAGATGGCAGCTCCTGCTGTGAGCCTTACCCCTGCTGAGTAGAGGCCTGGGCGGAAGTGCCAAACAGGATGGGGCAAGGTCCAGCCTTTGGCCTCGGAAGTGCTGGAGTGCCTCTAAATTTCATCCCTCAGAACAGTGACCAGAATGTCACAGGTGCCCTGTTCAAGCACTGTGAGAAGGACTCCAGAGCCAGCAGTGGCCTCATCCCCTAGGAGAAGATTGTCAACCTTATCCACAACATTTTTGGGGCCGGTCGGAGCCAGGCCCCTGCCCCTCCATCCATCAGTACCTGCTGTTCACACACAGCACCACCCAGCCCCCAAGTCCTTTGGATAACTCTGGAATCACATGCCAGATGGTGCAGGACACAGCCCTGGCCAGCCAGTGTTTGAGCCCAGGTTGTGCCACCAACTCCTAGGGAAACTCAGCCAAGTCCTTCTCCTCCTCTGGGCCTCAGTTTCCCCATTTGAATAGTAAAGGGATCTCTGGCTTATAAGTCTCAGCCCCTGTAATTTTAGCAGCTAATTATGAAACCAGTGGCTCAAGGTTAGGGATGGGGAGTCAGGGGAGGGAGACAGAGAAAGACAATGCTTGGAACATACACGGTGGGTGCTTGGTAAAATGTTGGTTTCTTGTTCCTGTCTTACTTTCTCCCTCACCTTGGCCCATGCTGCCTGGGATTTGACACAGTCACCACAGCCTATCTCCTGGAGCCTCAGGCACCTTGTGACAAATCCTGAGATACAGATGAAGATCCTGGAGGATCTGGGTATGCGGAGAGAAGCTTTGGGGCCTCAGGTCAATTGTTGAATCTACATTGCTGGTGTGTACCTACTATGCGTAAGCTCTGGGCATACAATGATGGCCACCCTTGTCTAGAAGATGCTGGTGAGGGCTGGTGGGTCTCATACATGTACACAGACATTGAGTGACACCACATAGACTGATACTTGGTCTCATAGGAGACACAGATACCATGGAACAGTCAAAACAGACCCTAAGCCCTGTCTGTCCTCTGTGGCCTACAGACGCAGTGATTGGGAGGGCGAGGCGGCTCCGCCTCTCTGACAGACCCCAACTCCCCTATATGGAGGCCTTCATCCTGGAGACCTTCCAACACTCGTCCTTCGTCCCCTTCACTGTCCCCCTCAGGTGAAGCCCACCTATTCTGCCCTCCCAGCTCTCATCCTCATCATATTTTCTTCTCTCAGTTTCTCAGCTCTGGGCCCTGGCTATGACCTCAGCATCTCCTTCCTGACCCTGACACCAGGTTCCTCACAGACCCTCGGCCTCTAGTCTGCCCCTATTCAGTCCACACATGGTCAAACTACCCAGCTCTCGGGAAAACATCACACTCTTGATCTCAGCTCTCATTCACCCATGCTCACATTCTCTCCCTGCGAGTATCTCAACATAGCCAGGCCGGCCTCCCTATCCCTCACAGCCCTGTTCCAGCCGCCCTCCAATTTTGCTTATGCTGGGCCATCCACTTTCAATGCCTTCTAATCTCTTCTCTGGCTATCAGAGTCCTATCTCTGCCCAAGGTCAATGCTGACACAAACTTCCCCTCCCCAAGACTTCCTGACTCATCAGGCTGGCAAAGCTTCATTTCTGGTATCTTGTAGATTGTGGAACATACAGCCATTTGTCCTTGATTATGTCCTAGGATTTTAACAACATTGAGAGATGGTGGCCCTGGCCAGTGTGGCTCAGTTAGTTGGAGTGTCACCTGTAACCAAAGAGTTTCAGGTTTGATTCATGGTCAGGGCACACGCCTAGGTTGTGGGTTCTAGTCTTGGCCTGGGCACATTCACAAGGCAATCAATCGATGTTTCTCTCTCACACTGATGTTTCTCTCCCTCCCTTCCTTTCTCTCTAAAAGCAATAAAAAAATGTCCTCAGTTAAGAAAACAGAAAAGAGAGAGATAGTGAACATTTCCTCTGCACATTTGTTGGTCTCGTTATTCCCAGGTAAGAGTCCTGACTCCTCAGCCAGGCTGGAAGCTCCCAGCATTCCAGAGAATGGCTGAGTGCCCCACTGGGAACAAAGAGAAGTACAGGAGACACATGTTGAAGTGGAAAAATAGGAGCCAAGGAAGGGGCAGGACAATTTCCCCCTTCCATTCTCCGACATTTCCTCCCAGTGTAGAGTATGAAGCCTGTGGTGGGCAGGCTGTTGAGGTGATGTGGAGGCAGGAGCAAGGAACACCCAGGGATGTACCCTAGTTTCCCATCCCCTGGGCCTGACAGAGTCCTCTTCCCTTCTCAGCACAACAAGGGACACAACACTGAATGGCTTCTACATCCCCAAGGAACGCTATGTCTTCATAAACCAATGGCACGTCAATCATGACCAGTGAGCATGTATCCCCCACTAAAAATAATGTATGAGGTTCAGCAGTTGGGAAGGCTGTTTCTCCCTCTAGGAACTGGTTATATCATAAAGGAATGTGCCTCAGTTGCTATATAACTTTCTCTAAGTAACACAACTTAGGTCTATGTTTCTCAAACTTTAGTGCAATAAGAATTAACCAAGAAGAAGAAGAAGAAGAAAGGAATTAACCAGGAAGATGGTTACAGATCATAGCACCTCATCCCTCAAGATTCCACTTTGGCAGCTAAGGTGGAGTACTCAGGTGATTTTGGTGTGAATGGTTTAGGGACTTCTCTTTGGAAACTCACACTTCATAAGTAGGAGGACCACATAACTTTCCACCCAAACAGGGGTACTTCTGAGTGTGGGATGCTATCAATAGTTACTTCAAAACAATAAGCATAAACTGAGATATACTATGGATTCCCCTTTCTTACTGATTAGAATGAAGGCAATTTTATATTAAAAAGCATTATTTTCAAGGTTGACCTCTATCTACCCTCACACTGGTGGTGCCAACAGAAGTCTGCTCAGAAGCCTTCCCTCAGGATTGCCGTCCTAGGGCCTCTGGCCCAAAGACCTCAGCTTCTCTGCTCCTCTTGCAGGAAGCAGTGGGGGACCCATGTCAGTTCCAGCCAGAGCGATTCCTCACTGCCAATGGCACTGCCAGCAACAAAACCTCAAGTGAGGAGGTGATGCTCTTTAGCATGGGCAAATGCCAGTGTATAGGGGAGGTCCTGGCCAAGGGAGTGGTCTTCCTTGTTCTGGCCATCTTGCTGCAGCGGCTGGAGTTCAGTGTGCCACCAGGTGTGAAAGTGGACCTAACCCCTATCTATGGGCTGGCCATGAAGCACACCCACCATGAGCATGTCCAAGCCTGGCCATGCTTCACCATCAAGTGGAGAAGACATCAGCATGCTGAGGGAGAAGAAGGATGGAGGTCAGCCATGGGCCTCAGCCTTTTTTTCTTTCCTTCTCTTTTTAAATAACAGCTTTATTGAGATATAATTCATGCAAGGAGAAGAAAAAAATTTCCCTTTTCTCTTCTAGGTTCTTTGGCTGGTCTACAATTAAGTTGACATAAGAATTAAGAGAAGAAAAACAAATTTAATTTTGTGCATGCAAGAGCCCATAGAAATACAAGACCCAAAAAACTGACTAATGCAAGCAGCTTTTACACCTTTAAAACAGAGAAAGAATTATTTGTAAAGATTTGACAATACAAAGAAGTTTGGGCTTTGGGTAGCAAATTAATAAAGACATAAGAAAGTTTGCTTATACAGCCTTCTGAGCCTTGAATTCCCCATCTCTGGTGATAAGGATGCCTCCTACCCTCCTGATACAGGGAGGGTATCTTCACATAGAAGATTTATTTCCTGCTTTCAGGGGGAAGAAGGAGGGGCAGAGACTCCTTTTTATATCGGCTGTTTATTAAGTAACTGTAATTCAAAATAATCAATATGTCAAAATGGAATATTGTAGGGTGATTTTTTTTGCTCCCCATCATTCACATACCATATAATTCACCCCCTTAAAATGTACAATCCATGGATTTTAGTATATTCAGAGTTGTGCAACAATACCACAATCAATTTTAGAATTCTTATAATCTAGAAAAAAAATACCATGCTGCCTTGGCCAGGTGGCTCATTTGGTTGGAGTGTCATTCCTATATACCACAAAAAGGTTGTGGGTTTGACCCCTGCTCAGGGCACACATAACTAGGTTGCAGTTTCAATCCCCAGTCAAGGCATGTATGGGAGACAACCGATTGATGTTTCTCTCACCTCTCTCTCTCTCTCTCTCTCTCCCCCCGCTTCTTTCTCTTTAATCAGTAAACATATTCTTGGGTAAGGATTTTTTAAAAATACCCATTAACAGTCACTTCCCATCCCCCTTAACTCAACTTCCCTGCCCCACCAGCCCCAGGAAATTACTAGTTTTCTTTCTGTCTCTATACAATTGCCTACTGTGAACATTTCATATAGATGTAATTACACAGTAAGTGGTCTTTTGTGACTAGCTCCTTCGCTTAGCATGGTTTCAAGGTTCATCCATGATGTAGTGTGTGTGGTTTCTTGAGTCCTGAGACTGGGCCCATGTTTGTTTCCTCAGTCATGACGAGTGTATCATTTACTGCTCTCTCTTCTCTCTTCTTTTTTTGTATGATTCTAGTCTTTGAACACTTAAAGGGAGTAGGGAGGTAGGGACCCAGTCTTGTGGGCCAAACCCAGAAGGGTGAATGGGGATCTCTGGTGTCCTATCTTCAAAAGGTAGAATATCTGACTTCTCACAAGGCCTTGATTTGTTCATCCACAGCTGGGAGAGGATAAACTCCCCAGAAATGCTTAGGTTACCTGCAAAAGCCCCAGGTCTTATCAAAGGATACTATCAAAAGAATGAAAAGATAAGTCACAGAATGGGAGAAAACACTTGCAATTAAAATATCTAATAAGAGCACTTCTGGCCAAGATGGAGGCATAGGTAGACACACTGTGCCTCCTCGCACAACCAAAAGAAGGACAACAAATTAAAAAAAAAACACAGAACTGACAGAAAATTGAACTGTATGGAAGTCCAACAACCAAGGAGTTAAAGAAGATACATTTATCCAGAGTGGTAGGAGGGGCAGAGTTGAGTAGCCTGGGCAGAGAGGATTTGCGGCAGGGCAGCGGCTAGTGGACCCAGAGAGGTGGCAGACTGTAGAGTGTGCGGTCCCACATTCGAGCACAGATAAACCGGGAGAAACACCTGGGGAGCAGGACAGACTGTGCAACCCAGGGTCCCAGCGTGGGGAAATACAGCCTCAAACGTCTGACTGAAAACACCTGTGGGGGTTGAGACAGCAGTGGCAGAAACTCCCAGCCTCACAGGAGAGTTCCTTGGAGAGACCCACAGGGTCCTAGAATGTACACAAATCTACCTATATGGGAATCAGCACCAGAAGGGCCCACTTTGCTTGGGGGGAGTGGGGAAAGTGACTGAAATCCACAGAGAGCCAAGTAAGTGCCACTGTTCCCTCTCAGACCCCAGCCCCACAGACAATGTCACAATCCAGAGACTGGGTTGCCCGCCCTGGTGAACATCTAAGGCTCCGCCCCGCAACCTAACAGGTGAGAAAAGACACACAAAAAATGGCCCAAATGGAAGAACAGATCGAAGATCCACAGCAAATAAAACTAAGCAACCAAGAGATAGCCAACCTATCAGATGCACAGTTCAAAGCACTGGTGATCAGGATGCTCACAGAATAGGTTGAATTTGGTCAAAAATTAGATGAAAAAATGAAAGCTACGCTAAGTGAAATGAAGGAAAATGCACAGGAACCAATAGTGATGGGAAGAAAACTGGGACTCAAATCAATGGAGTGGACCAGAAGGAAGAAAGAAACAACCAAACAAAAAAGAAGGAAGAAACAAGAATTCCAAAAAATGAGGAGAGGCTTAGGAACCTCTAGAACATCTTTAAATATTCTAACATCCGAATTAGAGGGGTACCAGAAGGGGGAGAGGAAGAGCAACAAGTGGGAAAGTTATTTGAACAAATAATAAAGGAGAACTTCCCCAACCTAGCAAAGGAAATAGACTTCCAGGAAGTCCAGGAAGCTCAGAGAGTCCCAAAGAAGTTGGACCCAAGGAGGAACACACCAAGGCACATCATAATTATGTTAGCCAAGGTAAAAATGAAGGAGAGAATCCTAGAAGCAGCAAGAGATAAGAAGACAGTAACCTACAAAGGAGTTCCCATCAGACTGTCAGCTGATTTCTCAAAAGAGACCTTATAGACAAGAAGGGGCTGGAAAGAAGTATTCCAAGGCATGAAAGGCAAGGACCTACACCCAGGATTGTTCTAAAGCAAAGCTTTCATTTAGAATGGAAGGGCAGATAAAATGCTTCCCAGATAAGGTCAAGTTAAAGGAGTTCATCATCACCAAGCCCTTATTTTATGAAATGTTAAATGGACTTATCTAAGAAAAAGAAGATAAAAAACATGTACAGTAAAATGACAGCAAACTCACAATTATTAACAACCACACCAAAAACAAACTAAGCAAACAACTAGAACAGGAACAGAACCACAGAAATGAAGATCACATGGAGGGTTATCAACAGGGGAGTGGGAGGAGGAGAGAGGGGGAAAAGGTACAGAGAATAAATAGTGTAGATGATAGGTAGAAAATAGACAGGGGGAAGGCAAGAATAGTTGGGAAATGTAGAAGCTAAAGAACCTATGACACATGGACATAAACTAAAGGGAGGGAAAGTGGGTGGGGGAGGGTGTGCAGGGTGGAGGGGAACGAAGGGGGGGTAATGGGACAACTGTAATAGCATAGTCAGTAAGATATATTTTTTAAAAATGCAGTCCTGAGAGAGTATATTTGAACTTAAATTTCTACCAGCTTAAAATAGACTGCTGTAGATATAGAATAATATACGTAAACCTCATGGTAACCACAAACCAAAAACATTTTTGCCAGCAAAGGAAACCATCAACAAAACAAAAAGGCAACCCTGGCTTGTGTGGCTCAGTGGATTGAGTGTCGACCTGAGAACCAAAAGGTCGCCAGTTAGATTCCCAGTCAGGGCACACGCCTGGGTTGTGGTCTCCGACTGGGGGCGTGCGATAAGCAACTGATCAATGTTTCTCTCTCACACACCGATGTTTCTCTCCCTCTCTTTCTTCATCACTTTCCCTCTCTCTAAAAATAAATAAATAAAATCTTGAAAAAAATTAAAAACAATAAAGCACTTCCTGAATGGGAGATGATATTAGCAAATAATACCTCCAATAAGGGGTTAATGTTCAAACCATCAGGAACTCACATAACTTAACACCAAGGGGAAGAGACTGGGGGGTGGGAATTTAAAAATGAAGGCTATCAATTACAAAAACAAAAAAGCTAGTAACAATAAAATATTGCCTGAATAGACATTTCTTCAAAAAAGATATACAGACGGCCATTAGACATATGAAATGATGCTCAACGTCACATATCATCAGGGAAATCCAAATTAAAACCACAGTGAGCAGTGAGATATCACCTCACACCAGTCAGAATGGCCATCATCAATAAATCAACAAACAACAAGTGCTGGCAAGGATTTGGAGAAAAGGGAATCCTAGTGCACTGTTGGAAATGCAGACTGGTGCAGCCACTGTGGAAAGGAGTGTGAAGTTTCCTCAAAAAATTAAAAATAGAGCTGCCATATGACCCAATGCCACTTCTGTGTATATATCCAAAGAAAACAAAATGCTCATTCAAAAAGATATATGCACCCCTGTGTTCGTTGCAGCATTACTAGTAACAGTCAAGATACGGAAGCAACCTAGATGTTGATCAACAGTATTGAACAATAATAAAAAAGAATGTAATCTTGCAACAAAGAAGGTGATTCTCTGAACAATATGGATGGACCAAGAGGGTATTATAATAAGTGAAATAAGTCAGAGAAAGACAAATACTGAATCATTTCACTTACATGTGGAATGTAAAAAGAAAACAACCCAAATGAATAAATACAACAGGAACAGGTCCAAAGACATACAGAAACAGATGATGGCTGCCAAAGGGTAGGGGCAGGGGGATGGGAACTTTAAAATAAAGCCTATAAATTACAAAAACAAAAAGGCTACTAACAATAAAATATTGCCAAAGTATTACTTTTATTTTTCAATTATATTTTATTGATTACACAATTAATAGATTATACAATTAACCATTTTCCTGATTTTCCCCCTTCACTACTTTCCACCCAGCACCCCCCACTCCCTCAGGCAATCCCCCCACCATTGTTCATGTCCATGGGTCATGTGCATAAGTTCTTCGGCTGCTCCATTTCCTATCCTGTGCTTTACATCCCCATGGCTATTCTGTGACTACCTCTTTGTATTTCTTAATCCCCTCACCTTCCAAATGTTATTTTCAAAAAAGGCACAGGCCTTCCCCTCTCTCCGCATAGCGCTGGGGGGAGCACTCACTCTGCTCACTTACTTCCACAGTGGCAGAGTCCCCCCCTTTTCCACTCTGAGCTCCCTAATTTCACCTCCAGAGGCAGAGAGTTGGATTAGTTGATCTCATAAAAGCCCCAAGTTCTAAGTTTATAATGTTTGCTTTGTTCTTTACAAAATCAGAGAGTTGTTCACTGTGTTTTATCTCCTGTGCATGAGCAAAGCTCCTCCCCACGGCAACATAGAGACAGAAAGACAGAGTGTGAGGGTGTGAGATTGGGCACACACCTGAACTGACCACCAGCCTCCTTCAGGCCCCTCCAGCGCGAGGCTCTTTCCGAGACACGTGTTTATCCTTGGAGGTGCCCACGATACAGTGTGACTTTCGAGTGCCCACCCAGGTGTGGAGGATGAAGGAAGGAAAACCATGGAGGAATACTCTGGGTAGGTCTTAGAAGGAGGCAGGAGAGAATGACACAGAAAAAATGGCTGTACCCGTCTATCTATCTATCATGACCTCCTGCCTTCTGGAGCAGACTCATCCAATCTCAGACTCATAGACTCATCACCTGTGGGCAGTAGGGTGGATCTCTGCAAAGTTAGTTCTGTTTTCCTATTAACTTTTACTATTGTATTAAAGATGTGTTTTGTGGTGGGGGGGAAGCTACTAATAGTTCAAACTGAAAATTTCATAGGAAGGTGGTCCAAATGATGACTAACCCCTAGGTGTTGAAGTCTAGGAGTGAGTTACCAACTTTTGACCCTACCAGAAGCCCTTTCCAAGTAGCCCACATGTAGAACGGCTGGAACTCACTTCTTACCACTTCTCTTGAGCGGAAACCACAAAGACTAAGAGGGGTAAGCTGTAATGCCACCTTTGACCAGCAGTAGGTGCTCTCTACTATATACCATCCGCACTCTTGCTGAAGCCTTCCTTCAGTTTATTTTTGCTTTATTACGAATACTAACCAAGACTCCACTTTATCTGTCTTACAAATTATGATTCTCTGAGATTAGATGAAAATGAGGCAGACTTTCATTTCCAAAGTGTTCATCCAGTGGCATAATTACCTCAACATTCTGGAAGGGAATTACAGCTGTCTGTGGCTATGATGAAAATAATAAATTTAGGAAGTAAAATCAGCTGAATTCTGTGCTGAAATCTTGGAGGGAGGAAGCACCTCACCTGAGCTCCGTCTGTCTGTGTCCATGGCTGTTCTCAAACCAAAGCCAACTTTCCAGCCAGCTCTGCTTTGGAAAGAAGACTCAGCTTACCTGTCAGTCAGAGAAGGAGCAGCTCTGCTCTAGGGGACTCCAACCTGAGGGAACCTAAGGCTGAGCAGGGCATGACCCTATCGTGGACATCACAAACTGAGGGGGAGACGCAGCCCGACCCAGGCTCCAGTCTGAGGGGGAAGCAAGCCTGCTCTGAGCACCCATCTGATGAGGGGGCTGCAGCCCAAGCCGAGGAATCTCAGGAAACGTGGACTTGTCTGGGAAGGAGACATAGCCTTGCTCTGGGAGCTCCAGTCTGAAAGGACGTGGTCCTATCCTTCAAGTCCCTAACTCGTGGAAAACTCCAAAAATGCACCCTAGTGGCACACACATATAAACACCCCAATGAACAACAAACAGACATTGCCAGACTTCGTCGAGCTAAGACTCAGCCAAGGCCCAGCTCTCTGGGGCGTTTCAGGCCCAGTGGTCACCAAATAGTCACTGCTACCTCTATCTCCCCGTGGTCAGGAGCTGACGTTAGCTTCTCCTGCACACCTGACCAATATTTAACTCACTCAGGTGGACCCAGGGTTCCCCTCTGGCCAGAGCCAAAGTAGGAGGAGGGATTGGACATGGAGACTTTGTTCCCCTTCCCCCTCACCAGTCCTGCCCGCCCAGCAGGCTGCAAGTGAGCTGGAACAACCTGTCCTGCCCCTTCCTAGGCAGATCCTGGACACACATCATCCCAGGCTGTTCTCACGACAACCCTAGGAGGTGGATGTCAGTACACTCTCCTCTGAGATAAGGAACCCAAGGGTCAGAAAGCATGATCTGGGAATTGGTGGGGGGCGCGTTTTGGGGCGGCATTCCCTACACCTGGTGCCCCGCCTGCCTCCCTCAGCCAGGACTGCCCACATAGATCAGGGTAGCTCAGACAAGCAGCATGACTGACGGAACATATGGGCAGCTGGAGAGAGCACTTGGCTGGAAGGTGAGGAGCCCTGAGCTCCAGTTCTAGGTGTGGGTGACATTGACCAAGCCCGTCTCCATCTCTGGGCCTCAGATCACCATGTCCAGCCACTTCTGAGGTCTTCTCCAGCACCGTAAACCTGAGGACTGGGCCATGAACAATGACCCTGCTCTGCCAGCCTCACCTAAGGCTATGGTCAAAATCACACAAAGGTCTGGCAAATGTTGAGGTTTGCCACTGGAGTGGAGTAAATTTGGTGAAAATGAAAAATTAAGTGACTTCTCTAAGCATCCTAGCATGTCCAATTTAGATCCTTTAATTAACATTAACTCTCAAGCCTCTACTACCACCCTTTATGTAACTTAGTTCTGCTTGCTGAGAAAGGCGTTTGATTGGCTCAGGCCGTCTTTCTGAGCCAGGTGGCAGCCAGGCGGCAGCCAGTCAGCGACCGAGTCCTTTCGAAGTGGCACCCACCACTGGTCCCAGCAGTCACAGCTGGTGACTTGGCAGGTGGGCCCTGCACGCCTGGCCCAGGAGAGACGTGGCACAGGGGCAGACTAGCAGAACCACACGAGGACCTCTGTTTGTCATTTTCCAGTCCTACCCACCCCTCCTCACACCCTCAGTGCAGAGCAACCTTGCCCTTGCCCTCAGCCCTCCCTGACCCTCTAAGACTGGGTGTCCTGACAAATCAGGGACAGGGCCACTGCTATTCTTAGTCCAAACCAGCCCGCCCCTTCACAGAAGGGGGCTGCAATACTGGGCCCGGTGGTCCTGCCTGGCTCCCTTTCCCTCAGGATGTCCTCTCTCCTAGGGTCCCGAGTCCCTACGCAAATATGCCCAGTCCCTGAGGACCCCTCCAGATAGGCCCAGATAAGTTTCATTCTGAAGGCAGCTTGCTCCCCGAGGAAAGATTTCCAACTGATAAAGAGATCTGAGGAGGGAGCAGACTTCTGAAAGGAGGGTGGTGAGCGCACCATGGGGGTGGTGGGGGAAGTGTCAGGCAGAAGCTGGATTTTCCTAGTCCACAGCTTATGTGGTTAAAAAAAGTCAGTTCATGGGTGTCCCTCCACCTTACCACTGTTGTTGGCTCCTGTTCCTGAGGTGTCACACCCTGAGCACAGCCCCATCCCTCAGTGACCCCCCCTTGAAAATTAGCTTCCCAAGACCCTGCGCTCTGGTTGCCCCTCCACCGCGACAAGAGGCCAGGCTCGCAGGATCCCTCTGGAGTTGGGGCTCTAAGTCAAAGATGTGCAGCTGCAGGGGCAGGCTGTAAGGCTGTGCAGGGGCAGGGCACTCTGGGGTGCGTGCCCATTGCCTGCTCTGACGAAGGAGGCAGCCTCTGGTCTCTGCTGAGGCCCCGCACTCTCCCTGTGGGCCCTGAGTGCCAGAGGGTTTTTCTGGTTTTAGAAGGATAGCGTGATGACACTTGATATGCTTCCCAAGGCCAGCCCTTCACCTCTGCACCCACTACTTCATCCCGGGCCAGTAGTTAATGAGTCCAATCCCCAGTGGGGCCTGGGAAAGGGAAAGAGGATAAGGCAGGAGGCTGGCTCACAGAAAGGTTTACAACCCAGCTCCCCCACTAACCCTGGGCCAGGTGCGCAGCCTTTCTGGGTCTAGATTTTCTCATCTTACCACTGCACAAAGTTGGTGGGAAGCTTGATGAGATAAAGTGTGTAAAGGGCCAGGTGTTAGGTCAATGCTACACACACACACACACACACACACACACACACACCAGGAAGACTGGGAAGGGTAGTCTCAGGTGAAGACCAAGCGATGGCATGTGTGGCATGTGCTCTGGGCTCACACCAGGCACACACGCGTAAGCCAGCCTTCCCAAGCATTCCCAGGACCCGACACCCGCTTACCACTGGGGTCTTGCCAGGGCCTGGACTCAGCCCACTTCCTTCCACTGCTCCCCCCACCCAGAAGGTGGGGTGTTGGCGTGCCAGGGAACAATGGGCCCCCAACCCCTTCCGGCCCATTGCGTGAGAAGGAGCTGCCAGAAGGAAACATAACTCCCAGTGGAACAGGCCACCACCCCCACCCCCCACACCTGCTCCAGGGAAGCCTGGAGATATCCGGCTTCTCAAGAGCAGAGCCTCTCTCTCTCTTTTAATACATTCTGTCCTTCCACCTGGTCTGGCTTCCCCTCCCCCTTTTTCAGAGGCATCCCTGACCCCCTCCCCAGGGGAAGGGCTGGGCCCTCCTGCAAGAGTCCAGGGACCTGCTCTCTTGTTCGTGCCCTGGTGCGCAGCCTGACTAGAGCAGCTTTCATGAGTGGGCACAGGAGGCCAGTCAGAGGCATCAGGGGCTCGAGGCTAAGCGGGAAAGGTGAGTGAGAAGGATCCATCTCCGGGGCTCAGCCCAAACCCCTACACTGCAGATAAGGTTGAGGTCAGGGCCCTGAAATCCCTCCAGAGAGCACAGGGCTCACTGCAGGGAGGAGGCGGGGAACATGCTATCCCCAAAATGTCCTTCCAGCACTCAGGCTTCATTGGGCAGCAGCTCCTTCACCTATCCCCCCACCTTCTCCCCTCTCTCACACACATCGCCCTTACTCTAGGGGTCCAGTGCCTCCACCATCAAAGTAGGGCGGGCCGGGGGCGGGGGGAGGCAGTGGGAAGCAGCTCTCCCATGATGCTTGTCCACTCCCAATTCGAAGGGTTCACTCCAGGTGGGTTGCTGCCCAGAGGCTCTGACCAAGACACTGGTCTGGGCACGCATTTCCCCACCTAGAATCTGTGTGTGGATAGTGGACTGAAATGAGATCTTCCTTGTACTTGGGCCCTCCAGGCCTGGGTGTGCGGTGGGCACTCCAGCCCTGAGTCCTGCCTTGTTTGATGTGCTGGTGGAAGTTGAGATCTGCCTTGATCTTGCCCAGCTACTCATTTTCCACACCATGGCTCCTCCAAAGCTTAGGGTAGTGTCTCTGCACCCCCATCCAGGGAGAGAGCCTCACCAGGTCCAGGGTTCCAGGTTCTCAAGTGCAACATGCCAGCGAGCTGGAGTAGCAACATGATCTGCAAACCTGCCTGATTACTCTGCCTGGTGGGTCGCCATATTCACCCCCTTCCCCTACCTGGGGACTGAGCTTCCTTGCTTCTGGATTCTCAGGGCAAGGACTCTCAGGCATCTAGTGAGTGACTCCCCTGGCCCTAAGAGCACAGGATGTGGCAGGCACACCTGCAAATACCCACCTGGCTATAAGCACACACATACCTGGTTGGCATGCTGATCTACCGGAACATAACATCTGGCAAACTCATACACACATACACTCATGCACCCACGTGCATGCACCCAGAATGTGGACGCCCCCAGCTGTGCAGCCTGACACACACGCGCCCCGGACTAGCATCCGACATGCAAGCCCACTCCTACCCGCACTCTCCACCAGCTGACGGGTACCATTCCAGGAACATCGTCATCTTGTGGACCCCACACCACCCCCACTCTGGAGATTCAGAGGACACTACGGGTATGGAAGGGCTGTGGGGATGAGCCCCAGGCAGGGCCCTGGGGCAACAGTGAGGCCTGCTGCTGTGTGGCAGATGGCAGAGCAGTGAGTTTCTGTTCCCAGCAATCCATGCACACAGCTTTTGTTGATAAGGAACATTTCTAATCAGTAGGGGAAGGATATATTACTGAATAAACGCTGTTGAAAAAAAATTGCACACCTATTTCCCTAACACCAAAATAAATTCAAATGGATCTAAAAGTTTAATGTTAGTAATAAAACCATAAAAGGCCAAAAGTAAACATGGAATTGATTTTTTTAATAATCTGAGAATGAAAAAAAAGCCTTTCTAAATTTGACTCCAAAAGCTATTAAAGATTGTTTTACTAAATAAAAATAAATCAATGCTGCACTTAAAAGAGGCGTCAACAAACCCCAAAGACACACAGTGAATGAGTGCTGAACACCTGCTGGTCTGCCCTGCAGGCCCCTCCACCCCAGCTCTGCGGTGGGGCCGTGTCCACAGGCCCCTTTGCCCCTGGTTTCTGACTGGGTTCACGGAGTGGAAGCTCTAACACTGGGGGATAGAAGACGTTGAGCCGCGGGCAGCTCTCTCTCCCTGAGTCTCCCTGGAGACTCCGGGAGTCCTTGCCCACATGCCTACAGATGTGTAAACACCCCTGTATTAAACCTTCCTCAAATTAAGCCAATTCGAGCATGCCACCTGTTTCCTGAGGGGACCCTGCATGACACACAGGTAAAAGGTTAATTTCCTTAATGTGCAAAGAGCTCTTCCAAAAAAATCCAATAAAGATGGACAAAGAAAATGAACTGTTAACAGAAGAGGAAAATGCAAATAAATTTTAAAATATAAGGAGATGCTTTGGCCTTACAGGTGAATAAGAGAATACAACTTAAAGCTGATACGAGATTTCTCACCAGATCAACACAGATGAAATGTCTGATAACACACTGTGTCAGCAAGGGCATCGGAATCAGGCACTGATATTCAGTATTGGTGAGAGCGAATTTCAGTTAAAAAGAGAATCTGACAATATTTGTCAAAACATTTTTTAAATTTTATTTATTTATTTTTAGAGAGGGGGGAGGGAGTGAGAAAGAGGGAGAGAAACATCGAAGTGCAAGAGATACATCGATCAGTTGCCTCTCCAGTACCCCCAACTGGGGATTTAGCTCACAACCCAGGCATGTACCATTATCGGGAATCAAACCAGCAACCTCACAGTTCTCAGTTCCCAGGCAAGGAATTGCTCCCACCGTCCTGCTTGGAGCTGGAGCCTAAGAGTGCAGTCTGGGGCGCCCCCTCGTGGCCTCTCATAGAAGCACATGCATCCTAACACGGCTGCCGGTCACCACAGCCCTGGGGACCCTGTTCCAAAGACAATCTAAGGAAAAGTGAATTTACTTTGCAAATGCAGCTTCAAGACAAGTCTCCAGTCCTTCCTACTCAGAAATTCTGGAGAATCCACAAAGAATAACCACAGGACTCCTCCCACTCTCTTTTCATCAATCCCTGGCCTGGTCATTATAGACACACCTGAATAGAAACTCCTGGTCCAATTACCTGCCAAGAGTCCAACTTCTTATCTCTCACTTGCAGGGGCAGGGAGCCCACCACCTCCAACGCTGACCCATCAGCTTTTCTGTGGCAGGGCTTTGAGGAGCACTGACCACCGGGAACACTCATCCTGCTCTCTTACCCGGAGCAACAGGGGAGCCGACAGGGTTGCAAGTTCACCGACAGGCACAGGGATGGAGTAGCCAGTTCTACAAGCACATACAGCCCAACCTACCTCTTCTCAGGGCACTTATATTCAAAGGACTTAAATTATAGAATCTTGGAAATGTCTAGAGTCCAGCTGACCCCTTGATTCTGCTTGAGAATCGCCATTGTTCCCTGAGCATCTGCTCACGCCAGGCCTCTCCTGGTATTTGCCCGTTAGTTCTCACAACCCTCTGTGAGGGCAGTGTGCTCATGCTCCCCAGGCAGATGGGGGCAGGGGTGCAGAGGGGAGGTCATTCTCCTAAGATGACATCACTAGGAATCTGCACAGCTGAGTTTCACCGCAGGCTTGCTAATGGCCCCTGCAGCTCAGAATCCCTGTGCTCACGCAAGTCACCTGGGCCGGAGCCAGCCAGCCAAGAAGGTTCAGAACAGACTGTTAAGCCAGAAGTTTGTCCCCCGCCTGCCCTTCATGCCCCTTCATCCCAGTCCTGCCTCCCACCTTGGGGTCCAGGACCATTCCATCCAGACCCTCCTGCTCTGCACTAGCAGCTCCTCTGCACCTGAATGCAAACATCTCCCCCAGCTCATAGTCCCTACGCTGCCAAACAAACTCAGGTCTTGGGGCCCGGGCCTCTGGAACTGCGGTCTGAAAGTCCTCTCAGGGGCAGAAGAGAGATCTCAGGCTGTGAGCTGGTGCTTCAAATCACCCTCTGTGGGCCTCCTTGCTATACAGATAAGGTCCACATGCTCCTGTGCTCCTTGAGGGATAATGACTAAATGAGATCAAATGTACAAACACCCGACCCACAGTTCAAAGGCCTGTGCCTTCCTTCTCCTCACCTTGTTCTTGGTATTTAGGAAAATCCCAGGAGTGTCAGCATGCTGAGGCCAGGCCAGATGTTGGGGGCTCAGCACAGTCATGGCCTTGGAATCGCAGAGCAGCTCAAGGTGGTGGGCACTGGGGAATCCTGGCAGCCAGGTGCTGACCTGGCTGTCCCCTCCTGGTGCATCTGGAAAAGGCCTTGAAGTGCCAGACAGGGGCCACCGGGGGTCCTAGAAAAGCTGGTTAGTGCCTCTTTGTGAGGGAGTAACCAGTCAGCCATGCTTTCTGGAAGTGGCTTTATCCTTTCCCTTTTCGGCTGCACTTGTCTCCCTGTCTCCATCTACCCGGGCCAGCCCTGGGACACTTCCAGTTGGGGAGGGTCAACTCTGCCTCTGGCCCTGGTTGAGCCTGTGGCAGGGTTCTTCCCCGGCTCCAAACAGCCAGGGCCTAACCACTGCTCTGCCTCCAGCCCCATCATTTTCCCTTCCTCTTGGAAAGGATCTGCTCTCTGGCCACCAGGGGGCAGTGTTCCCCCTCCGCACAGATGAGACTACAGGCTAGCACCATCTCTTACAAAAAGAGGGCAGATGGCTGGGGTAGAAGGCAGTGGTGGGGGGGAAATGAAGGAAACTGTAGTTGAAAAACAATAAAATAAAATAAATTTTTAAAAAGAGGTCAGAAGGCAAGTCATCACAGAGAGTGCAAAGGGAAGACAATGGCCTTTGTCTAATCACTGCTATGAATCTAGAATTTCCCACGCAGGACCATACCTCATCCTCCCACTGCCATGATGGGAGTGGGGTCAGGGGTCACCCAGCAGGATTCGAAGTCACAAACAACAGAAACCAGCCTCCAGCTAACATAAGCAAAGAAAATAAATGTACTGCTACAGAAAAGATGGGACTCAAAGATGCCGGCAACAAGGAAACAGCTAAGATTGGGCCTCAGGTGTGGTTTGAACAGGTGCTGCCCTTGGCCTCTTGGCCCTCAGCCGCCCCTGAAAGGAATCTCTGTGTCCCTAGTGTTCGTGGCAACCTCACCCTGGCTGACTGGAAACTTCATGCTCCCTTCTGCACCACAAGCTCAGGCAAGTGACCAGCTTCTCCCAAACTTTGGTCCTGTCACCCCAACCTCAATCCAGGGCTAGGCCCATGTGGACATCAAGCACCTAGGACTGGGGTTCCCCAACTCGGCACACCTGCCTTCCCTCTGAGACTGCCAAATGAAAGGTGCATGGCCAGGGGTGGGGGGGAGTCTCGAGGGATAAGAGGGCCACCTCTCCAAATGGAACCGGCCCTGGCTAGAGGAAGAGGTGACAGGGACCTCTTGGAGGCTAGCTCTGGAGAGTGCCCGTGAAGACCCAGAGGTGAAGAAGAGCAGGTCTGAGAAGATGGGTTGTGGGGGGGACAGCAGAGTGTCAGGCAAGGACCCTCTCTTTGGTGTGAAAGCCCTGAGGTCTGTGGCAGGAACGACAGCAGGGAGAATCCAGTCACTCACTTCTCGTTCAACACAAATTCACTGCTGCAGGCTCAGTGCTGCCCTGTGGACAGACAGAGGAAAAGGAGCCATTTCCTGTCCTCACAGAGCTCCCCCCACCCAGGCACCACTGTTTAAAACTAAACTCCGAGGGGCTGTACAACCAAAGGGAAGAAATACATCCCACGTGGTCCCTGGAGACCACTGAAGAAGGGCCCTCCAGGCCCCATCCCTGACTCATAGGCAGCTTCTGGAACTTACTCTGGCTCAGAGAGGGTCCCCTTCCTATCCTAGTCCACCCCACTCCCAACCAAGGGAGCGGACTTCTGAAAGCTGCCCTGATCTCTGACAGGGACAAATGTTAATACCAGGCTAAATTCACAGGTACACCTGGCAAGGAAGATTTGCATGTGATTTGAAAACGCTTGGGCCGAGGCCCAAGCCAGGCAAACCTCCTGCCCCTGTTCCTCCTTCCCCTCACCCTGGGCCAAGCTTCCCACCTTTGCATGGCAGAGAACCTCAGAACAGTTTATTTACTTCCGCCCTAACAGTTCCCATGAAGGAGTCAGAACAGCACCAACTGGGTTTTCCAATCCACAAAGCAGAGCCTGGGGACTTCTGGGTGGCCGGGTCCAGCTCTGAGACGACACCTGGTGGGCAAAGGCGTCTGAGCAGCTCTGAGGGAGAAGCCTCAATGTGTGGAAGGTTTTGTTAGCCCAGGACTCCAGGTAAGAAACAAGAAACCTTCCGGACCTACCCAATCCCAGCCACTCAAGTCCCCAGAAAATAGTACACACACACCCACTACTTGGTGACTGGATGACAGAGGGCTTCATGTCATCAGCCACTGGTGAAACGGCGGCACAGGGAGCTGGACTTGAACGAAGGCTTAGAGGACAGCAGAAGGGAGCTGGGGCTACAGAGCCTGTTTTCAGGAGCCAGAGAAAAAATACGGAGTCACTTAACTGCCAGTGAGTAAAAGTGAGCCTTGTGCCAAAGCACCGTGCCAGCGATCTACTCGCTCACTTCCACTTAGCATGAGAAGTGCCCTATGAGCCGGGCCTCTCACTCCCATCTTGGAGATGAGGAAACAGAGGTCACAGAGCTGAGCAGGAGTGAGGCCAGGACTCTAACAGAGACACTATTAAGATAAATTGAGTGAGAATGATGCCTCTGCATGAGGCAGGCACATCTTGACTTGACCCGGCTCCTGGAAGCCTGCTCTCCTACTGGTCTGGAGGGAAAGGGGCTGCAGGGGAGGCCAGGCCTGGCCCCTGTTTGTTTCCTGAGCTTTTAGCAGCTGTGGATATCAGCTTAGTCATCCAGCCAAGCAGCCTCTGGTGTTCGGATGGCAGGGGCCACTATGACACTTGCTGTCTCCTGGTTTCTGGCCTTCCCTAGGGACACTCAGCCTGGGCAATGGTCCACTCTCCCTGGCCACCTTCCTCAAGTGCCCCTCTCCCCGGCTTTGTGCTGCTTCTGCCCTTTGATCCACCTCTACAAGTCAGTGAGACCCTGCAGCAGGGAAGTGGCATTCAAACCAGGCCCAGTGACCTCGAAGCCCATGCCCTTTCTGCTTGGTCTCCCTGCCCCCAGGTGTCCCCAGAGCTGTTTCCTGTGGGTGCCATCACTAGGCTTCTTTCCCAGAGACTGCTACTTCCACCTTCCGTGGTGGTCTTTTTCTGCAGGAGGCTCCGATGGGCATGGTGATGACAGGGTCAAAGAGCAGCTTCCAAAGCAGGAGGGCCAGCCCTGTGGGGCGCCCCAGGTGCTGGCAGGGAGGCAGCTGCTCACAGTCAGCTCAGCCTGGGCACCTGCTCTGCAGGAAGTCGAGGGGACTTTGCTGGAAATCTGCCTTTAATCTTGGCTTCCTGTTTTCTGCCCAGGCGGGACTGAGTTTCAAGCTATTTCACACCAGCTTCTCTAAACTGTCTTCTCAGAGCCAAGAGGCTGGGGGAGGGGAGAAGGTAGGCTGAGGGAGGAGAGGCCCTTTCCTCCCCAGGAGATCCTAGGTGCAAAGTGCATACCCACCCATAGAGGTACTTAAGCTCTGGACCTCTAGCCATCAGCGCCGTCCCCACTTTGCACCGAGCTAGTGTGGGTGGGTTACTTCATCAGAATGCAGCCCAAAGTCCTGAGCACAGTTCCCCACATCCAGGGCCATCCGGGGTCCTCCAGCCTCTCTTTTCTCCTTTCCCTCATGCCAGACAGGTAGCCCAGACTGGGAAAGCTAGTGCTTGAGCCTACTTGGCTGGGAGGGGCCTCTTAAATTTCCTCCCAAATCCCAAAACCCAAGGCCCCTACTCCAATGATCTCCTTTCCAAAAGTCCACTGCATGGGGCAGCTGGTGCTTTAGGCTTTGGGTGTCCTCAGATCTAAGCCCTAGTCCTGGGAGTGGACTCTGGTCTGGTAGAAAGTTCTTTCTACTCTGAGCCTCAGTGGTCTGGTATTAAAAGGTGGCTCCAAACACGGGCTTGACACCTCCATGTCTCTCACAGGTATCTTCAACTCAGTTTGTCTAAAATCCAGCTCCTGAGCTGTCCTCCCAGCTTGAGCCTCTCCAGGCTCTCCCAGCTCAGCAAAGAGCACCACACTTTCCTCCAGAGCTCCAGCAACATCTGAGACCCAGCCCTGCTTTCTCCTATGGCCTCACTCCCCACAAACGGCACCTCACCAAGAGCTGTCACATGGCTCTCCTTTGCCCACCAGAGCCCACTCCCATTACCACTGGCAGGGTTATGCAAAGCATCCTCACTGGTCTCTTGACCTTCACTCAGTCATGTCACTTCCCACTTAAGACCCTTCAATGGCTCCCCATTGCTCATATAATAAAACCCAAACTCATGTAACAGCATCCCTGATCCATAGCGCCCTACAGAATCTGGTCCCTTCCTCTCACACCATTCTCCCCGCTTGTTGCTCTTGTCATCCCAGCCTTCTGCCCCTCAAGCTTCTCTCTGCCTGTTTCTCCAGACCACTCTCCTCTGTCAAGCACTCATGAACTTCACACCAGTGTATAATTGTTCTGTTTATTGCTTTATTCTCTTAGGCAAGACCCATGCTCACTCTTCGCTCACTTTTTTGTCTCCAGCATCCAGAACAGTGCCTAGCACTTAGGAGGTGCCCAGCATTTGTTGAATGAATGAATGAATGAATGAATGAACGAGGAGATTGGCAGTTCATTGGCTCTTCCACTACAAGGTGGTTCTGTGGGGCAGGGCCCTTTATTGATTTGCCCCCCACCCCCCACAACCCGTGCCTAGGACTCAGAGAAAAAGAATTTATTTCACTGCTGTGAAGAGGTGGAGCCAGCATTCAAATGCAAGTCTGTTTGACTCCAAAGTTCACACTCTGGGCCACATAAACCCAGGGGGAAAAGTCAAACTCATTTGAGGTTAAGGGAAGACAGGTTGGTAACAAAACTGGGGCAGGGGTTAGAGCATCTTCTCCAAATCAGCTGCACTACCTTCCCATTTTGCCAGCTGACTCGGCCAGGGTAGAAGAGATATCAACTTCTGCCTTCCAGAAGGCTTCGGAGAGCTGCTGAAACGCATTCCTTTAGGCTGAGAGGTGGCCCCACCAGCCCCACTTTATCATTCCATCTCAACCTCAGAGGAAAGAAAGGGAAACCAAATGAGCTGAGCACCCTCTCCACCCCCTCACCTTCAGGCCATTATCTTGTTAAATCTGCACCTTCTCTTTTGAGAGAGGTGTATTTTGAGTAGGATCTTACAGAAAGAGGAAACTAAGCTCAGAGAACTTAAGTAACTAACCCAAGGTCACACAGCTAGTAAATAGCCCAGCTGAAATTTAACTTTAAGATTTGAAGCCCATGGGATGGGAGTGAAGAACAGAAAACTGTACTTGAATAATGGTTAAAATTTAAAAAAAGAAGATTTGAAGCTCAAATTCATGCTTTTCTCCACTACACCCACCATAGTTATTTATCTCTGAGATTTACTATATCTTCTCAAAGGGCAGGGGTGTGACTACTACTTCCCTCCTTGAAAGGCTGGCCTCTTACTGGGAAGCTGGCCCAGGGGTGCATTGGATCAAAGGACCACCCTGTGGTTGTCTGAGTGGGCAACACCCTACTCCTGCACCTGGCATGTAAGACTCTTTACTCTCTGCAGCCACACTATGCCCCCAGCTCACTCTTCCACAGGGCCCTTTACTGTTCACCTCACTCCCTCAGCCCCTCATTAATTTTGAATTTTAAGACTTTGTCAGTACACCTCATCTCTCCCACTGGACAGTGCCCCTCCTCTCTGCCCACCCAACCCTGATCCTTCAGGGCCCAGTCCCTAGGAAATGACTTGACACCTCCCACCTACACTGGAGTCTCTGGTCTCTCCCCATCAATGCTCCCCTACACACACACACACACACACACACACACACACACACACTCTGCTCCTGTAGCTCAAAGCAGATCACCTCCCCGTTCCATGTTAACAATGATATATAATAACAGGCAATATTGAGGGCTGACCATGTGCCAGCCACAGCACACTAAGCATTTTAAACGTATTTACTCATTTCCTGCCCCACATGATTTTAAGAAGTTGATGCTATTCTCAGTTTTCCCCCCATTTTACCAAATGAGGATCTAAAGCATGGAGAGGTTAAGTAACTTTTCCAAAGTCACACAGCTATTGACAACTTCTTCATTGCTTCTGGGCTGAAAACAAAGTCTGAGCAAGTCCCACAAGGTTCTTTGAATCTCTCTATTCCTTGTGGCTTCCAAGACCCCAGCTCCCACCACTCTCCTGTACCCACACTGCAAAGTGCTTCCGCACTGAGCCACTTACAGTTCCCAAAGCCACCAAACTCTCTCATTTCTCCCTTCCTTTGTCCATGCCGTTCCCTCTGCCTGGAGTCCCAGCTCTATGAAGTCTCCCCATTAGCCTTCCCCTCTTTTCTGCTTCCTGTGGTACACCACCTTTCCACCCCTGGCAATTATTTCTTTGAGCTTGTCTGTTGGCCAGTTTTACTACTAAGAACTTTTTGACAGTCGTGAAGTGGTCCCACTAGCAAATAAATGCTTACTGCTATGACTGAGGTCCCCTCTCCATAACCAGATCAGAGAAGAGGAGCTCAGGCCCGGCCTAAATTGTTTCTACATCAGGGTAGCTGCGCCCAGAGATGGCTGGAAGTGGCTCCACGGCGGGCTGATCGGCCCTCTGCCGGGGACCGCCGGGAGCCCTCACCGCAGGCTCGCAGGTGGGGGCAAGGCGTGGGCGCAGACACACCCCCACACATACTGCTCCCGGCGCCCAGTAGGGGGCACCGTCCCGCCGGCTCACGCGCCGCCGGCCCACGCCCCGCCGCACGCCCGGCAGGCCCCCTCGCGCAGGCGCGCTGCCGCGGGCGGAGGATCCGGGCCGCGCTTCCTCTAGCCAGGCCTGCGAGCTTCCTCCCAGCGGAGCCCGGGGCGATCCGAGCTTGGCCGCTGCCGCCGAGCCCCCGGCCGTCTTCCCGCTCCCATCCCACCCCGCACCCTGCCTGAGGGTCCTGCTGGGGTGGGGTCCCGGCGGGGCGACCGCCCGGCCGCGCCGCTGTCGTGGCCGTCCCGCGGCCAGTAGTTCCTCCGCCCCAGCCAGCCTGTGGCCGCCGGATCCTTCGCGGCGTGGAGCGCGGGGAGCCCCAGCAGCTCCCGATCCAGCGTCCGGGGAGGCCCCCGGTAGCCGGCGCGACGTTCCAAAATCGAACCTTGGTGGCGGCGTTCGGAAGCGGAACTCTGCTGGGGCCGCGCCGGCTACATTGTTTCCTCCCCCTATTCCCTCCCGCCCCCTTTCCCCACGCCTTTCTTCCCTCCCCGACCCCCGGCCGCGCGGCTGGACCCCTGCCTCCGTCAGGCCACCCCTTCTTCCTCCCTCTTCGCACCTATACCTCTTTGTACCGCACGCCCCGGGGACCCCTGCTCCCCTCCCCTCTCTCCTGGCCGCACGGACCGTCCCGCAGGCCGCTGATGCTGCCCGCAGCGAGCTGGCTCGGCCCACAGTTTCCCGAGAGAGGTAAGTGCCTGGCTGGCCTGGAGGGGGCCGTCCGAGTGCTTCCCGGTGGTAGAGGGTAGAGGTTTCCAATTCCGCTTCGGTGCTTCTGTTGCAGCTGCCATCGCTTCCATTCCCATCCCCCGCCTCCCTTTCCCCCTTGTTCGTGGGTTCGAATTCTCCCGGGAATCTGTCAGCTCGACTGGGAGGGGAGCGCCGGAGGGACCTCCTGCCCTATGAATCCCTGAGACTTGTCTCAGGCTACCCCAAGTCTGTCCCTCTCTTTCCTCTGAATGGGGGCTGGCTGGAGCCCGGCGGGAGGGGTCAGCCTGGGCCAGGGCCCTGGCAGTGTGCCATTCTCTGTCCAGGGCATCCTTGCAGGTTCTTGGCCTGCCTGGTTCTGACCCCTCCTCTCTTTCACTGAGGCCCTGCCAGCTCTACGAAGCTCAGGGCCCAGAGGTCGAGCCAGTCACCCTCGGCCTCCCAGAAGGCCAGACCTAAGCCAAGAGATCTCTGGCCCTTGGGTGGGGATAATGGGCAGGGCCCCTGTCCTAGGTGGAGGTAGCACTGGGCATTAGGACCATGTCCCGACCTCCTGATAGTCTGGTCAAACCGTTCTAGGCTTCTCTGGGCCCAGGCTGGCTGTCAGGAAGGGGCGTGTCCAGCCATCAGATTCTTGGAGCTTAACTAGGGGCTCACCTTCCCTCCCATTTTATAGACCAGGGAACTGAGGCTCAAAAGGGGAAGTTGCTACCCCAGGCCTCTGGTAGAATTTTACCTTTTATCCTCCCATCCCCCACTCTGCATATACAGGGCTTCTGTAGGTGGTGGGCAACCAGGCAGGCATCTTCACCCACCAGGGACACAGGCTCCCAGGCTGGTCCATGAGACCCTGTTGAGTGAGCATTTGTTCCCCTCAGAGAGCTGGGAAGGAGGGAGAGGACTTCCGGCCCCAGCTGTGCTGGCTGTGGGTTCAGATAGCATCTGTACTCCCTCTGGTGCCTGAGGCTGGGTGCCACTAATGGGGACGTGGTGGGTGTATGGGGCCACCATCTAGTGCGGCCCTAGAGCTCAGCTGAAACAGCCTGATGGTCAGTCGAGATGCAGCCCTCCCTCACCTTGTCCCAGCTGGCCCAGGAGGAGCCAAGTTCAGACTGTGAATGGGATCTGATGGCGAAGGTGAGGGCCTTGTTTCCACAGGGAGCACCCTACAGCCTTGTCATAGGAGCAGCGTCAGGGGCGCCCAGGGGCCTTTTCCAAGCTCCCCACACCATGGGGGTTCCGGTGTCTTTCTTGGTGGGACCTCAGCAGGAACAGGGCAAAGGCAGCAAGAGGGAGACTGGGAGTGTGGCAGGATACTCTGGCTCCCACAAGGGTGGGAGGTTCCCTGGAGGATGCTGAGCCATGTTTGGGGCCCTGCTCAGGCCTCTGTCCTTGATTTAAAGTTTTTTTTTTTTTTCCTGGAAATCCAGATGTGGTGAGCCTGTGAGGCTCCCCTCATCCATCCCTAACTTCCTTTCCAGCCTGAGGCTCTGGGGCTGAGGCCTGACATGGTTAGGTGCTCTCACGCCAACCGTGACCTGAACTCGTGCAGCCAGAGTCCTGTGGCCTTCCTAGAAAAGGGTCTGGCTCCAGGCAGGCATGTGTGCAGGGATGTGTTTTTTACCTGGTGAGCTTGGTCCCTTCCTCCCTCTCAGAAGTGGCTCCTTTTCTCTCTGTGTTGGGTTGGGAGCAAGGAAGGATCAGAAAATGGTCCCCAGGGTCACTGCAGGGGACACCAGGCCCCAAAAGGCTGAGCCACTGTGGAGCAGCTCACAGTACAGGCAGCGGCTGTGGTCCAGAGCCCACAATGGGACTCAGCTGCTCCAGCAAGCCGCCAGGTGGCTTGATCGGGCAGAACAACCTGGGTCCAGTTCTGGGTTCTAGTTTTTGAGGAATTTCAAAGCCTCTACACATAGTCCCCAAAGAACAGAGTAGTTTGCTGTGAGGAAGACATGGCAGGGAGAGAGACCCGAACGTGTCTGTGGAGCTGCCCGTAACAGAAGGGCCGTGCGTGGTAAACCATGTCCCAGACACAAGAGCTGGAGCCTCAGGCATGTGGGGCCCAGGAAAGCAAATCTGAGTTTGTTACGAGAAAACTATGTATATGTTAGTTTCTTAATTTAGAAAGTAAGAAAACAGCACTACAGGAAGTTGAGAAAACAAAAGTCACCCACTCTTTCTTTACAGGCACAGCGACTGTAGCATTTTGGAGTTCCCTGCCAGTCTTTTCTGGGGTTTTCTTTTTTTTTCCCCTCCCCGTTGTTGCTGTAGTTGTTTGAATGTGCGCGCCATGACACCTTGTTTCATCTAACACTGTGTCTGTGGGCATTTTTTAATGTCACTACGTGGTCTGTGTAACTTTGACTCTAAAAAGCTATAGAATTTTCCAAATTGCTGCCACAGCAACCAAACCCAGACCTTCTTACTAAGCATGTGCACTGCTGTTGCACACCCGTTGCTGTGGTGGTGGTTACAGACCGGCAGAGCAACCAGGCGTGTGGAGAAAGCGGGCAGTTTAGCACCCAGGTGAGGCTGGTTCCAGGCCCAGCCCATGCCATTCAGACCTGGGTGGACAGGCCTTGAACAAGTCACCCTCTGTGCCCGAGGTCTTTCATGCACACACCAAGGATGGTGGTACCTGCTTCAGAGGGGAGTGTGCAGACAGTGTGAAGTAACTAAGGTGCTAGAAAGTGTCTGGCACGGTCCCTGGCTTCCACAGGCACTCTGTCAGGAGGGGTTGACGCTGTTGGTATAATGCCCACCACAGGCTGCGTCAACATGTGGGGAAGATTTGGCTGGTGGCTCACCCAGCCAAGGCCCAATCTCTGCCAAGGAGTGGGGGGCTCCTGAAACATTCCGGCCAGTACCCTCTCCTTCCTCCCTCCTTTCCCCTCCCTACCACCCTGGGATTGGCCAGCCCAGGTCATGGGTCTGGCTCTGGGAAGATGGGCTACTGGTTGGTTTCTGGAACCTGAACCTACCCATTTTCTCTTCTTCCAGCATCAGAGCTGAGTAGACGGGCCTCTTCTCTGAGAGCACAGCTGCCTCCCGTCCCGCAGCTTCAGCTACTTCCTAGGCCAGCCCTTGCATTTCCCCAGTGAGGAGAGAGGCCTACTTTCCCTGGGAAAGCTGAGACTTGGGCAAGGAACCCAGGCGTTCTGAGCCCTAACCCAGGGACAGCCTTGCCAACCTCATTGTCCTACTCTTTCCCAGGGGCCGAGGTGGGCAAGAATTTTAGAGCCTCCCATGGGGAGTTGGAAGGGAACATAGATGGTCCACAAATCTCTGGGGAAGTCTCGTGTGTTCGCGCCTTCCTCTTTGGCAGGTGTTCCCCAGGTCTGACCTGAGAGTGTATTGATGTGATATTGCTCGCTTCCTCTTGTTCTGCTTCTGTGGAGACCAGAGAATTGGGAGTGCCCTCCTGGGACCACCCCGTGGACAGTAGGAGGAAACCAGTCTCAGCTTGTCAGTCCCAGGCTTAGAAGACCATGGCCCCAAATGACCCCAGGATGGCCCAGAACTAACCTAGGGACAGGGTCCTCCCCGAGGTGGCCCATTCAATGCAGAGGTCGCCATGCATGTGACCTTGGACTCTGGCTGCCGGACTTCTGCCTGTGGAGTGTCTGCCTTTTCCCTGGTCTTGGTGCAAGGGAAGTGGGTATCACAACTGCCCTCTTGTCCCACAGTCTGAGCTGGGATGAGGTCACAGGGCGGGGTCCTCTCCAAGACGCTGGGCCAGCTAGGGTAAGCCCTTGCAGTGTTTTTCAGTCCCCTCTCCTTGGCTGGGCAGGATGGGTGGAGGAGCAGGCCACCCCCCACACCAGGCAGGGAGCACTGCCTCCCTTCCTCCCCTCCTCTGGGTCCCTTCATCCAAGCACTAGAAATAGAACCTGCTAAGTAATGATTAAAGTCAAATTCAGACCTAAAAATAAAGAGCTGTTGAAGGGAGATCCAGTGTGCTCCCTGCGTGGCTGAGGGGGGAGGGGGAGAGCAAGGCCAGGCTAGCTTCCAAGGTCCAGCCCCTGCCTCCTGGGAGAGACCAAAGCCCATGGGGTATCAGTACTGTTCCACCAATTGTGGGGTCTCTGTGGAGCAGGATGCAGCCTGCACCAAACGGGAGGACTGGCAGGACCAGGGAGAAAATCCCATTCTTCCCTTGAGGAAACTGAGACCCAGGAGGGAGAAGGGAGGGATCTGTCCAGCTACTGGCTGGGAGCTGCTCTGGGCAGGCCCCCAGGGGCCTGAGAGCCACATGCAGCCCGTCTCCTTTCTGCTTGCTCAGTTTCTCTTCCTGGTTTTGAGGTACTGTGATGAGAGCAGCTTCTCACACAGGAGCTGTGTACGCCTTGGTGGGGCTGGGCCTCTAACCGCAGCTTCCCTCCGCCTCCCCCAACCCCCACCCTTCGTGGTCTGGGCCCAGAGGTGCAGGAGCAAGCAGAAGAGGGGCTGCCTTCCTGCTCCGTAGTTGGAACCCTTGTGGGTGGGTGACATTCTGATGCCTGCTTACCTGGTTCTCACCCAGACCCAGGCATTTATGGCCTGTGCTATCTACTGTCAGGGACACAGGAGGGGGGAATGGAAGAGGAACCCTGAGAGCTCCCCTGCTGGCCAGTAGAAGAGACCAGACTCTGAGACGAGTCAATTAGGGGAGGCCTGTGGTTCCGACTTCCTGGCAGAGCTGGTGGGAGCTCAGAAGCTGGGGATCTGCGTAGGCTGTAACAGCAGAAGGCTTCCTGGAGGGGAAGGGCCATGAAAATCAAGAAAACATTTGCAGAAGAGGCAGGGTTGGGGCAGAGGTCCTTGCTTGGAACTTCCACCCTCCCAAGGGCTGTGACTTCTCTAGTGGCAGTGTGGCCCTAGACAAACTTTTGGCCACTGTGTTCGAGGCAAAGTATGGCAGACAAGCAAGGAGTGGGCACAGGTGTGACTTGTGCTTCCCACCACAGGAGGGCCAAACTCCGGGCAGACCTCCCCTCAGCGGCCCTCCTCACCTATCTGTCCTTTTTCAGGGTGCCAGTCTGTCCCACCCAAGGAAAGGTTTGAGGTTTTTTTCCTGACCAAATTCAGATCTGAGCTTAACTCCCTGCTTACCCCTTGGAAGTTGGGTGCCCCTGCTCAGGACCTGGTTCCCCCTCAGTCAAACACAGATCAGCGGGGAAACTCTCACAGAGCTTTGGGAGGATTAAGTAACTAACTCAGGGCGCGTCAGTAGGCTCTAATTCTGCACCTTCATTTTCACAGCCCTTCTGCCCAGGGAGGCTACTGGCCCCCAGTCCCTCAGGTGGATAATCAGGTGGATAGCAGAGCGGTGTGTCTTGTGTGAGGCTGGAGCGCTTTCCCTTCTGAGCTGCACCTTCTCTCCGTCCCGTTCTGGGATGGGGAGACCAGGGATCTGTGGCCAAAGTTCTAGACGGCTCCTGTGCATCTGGGCCTCAGTCTCCCCTCCTGTAATATGGCTAGGAGCCTTCAGGTGAGGGACAGGGACACTCCATGGTTTTTAAGGGTTCCCTGAAGGTCAGTACTGGAAGGCCGTATGTAAATGTAGGCAAATAAAGATGCAAACACCACAGCCTTTGCTCAGGCAGGGTAGGGGCAGACTGAGGAAGGCCCTGGGGAGGCCCCAGTCCCTGCTGCCCAGTGCATGTAGGTAATTAGGACCCTGAGTGGTAATTAGAAACCTTTCTGGGCCGGGAGTACCAGCCTCCAGTTGCAGGGGGGCCTGGGGGAGGGGACTCCCACCGGCTTCCTCTCACTCCCAAACCTCTAGACGAGACTTGCAGTCCCACTAAGACAGCCACTGGGGGCAGAAAAAAGCCAGTGAATTGCTGTAATTTTGTTTTTTTAATATTTTCCAGCCGTTAAACTGGCACATTCCCTTAGGACAGGGGTGCTGAAGGTTGAGGGAGCTTGGGGGTGGGGGTTGAGCAGCACACACTGGAGCAGAAGTGGGTCGTCCTTCCAAACCTTCCCTGATCCCCAGGGAAGTTTAGGCTTCAAGGGTCGTGTGCCCAATTCTGCTGTCCGGCCCTGAGACATCTGTGCAATGAAGTTGCTGAGGCTCCAGAACCTTTCGCCCCCATAGCCTGGCGCGTGGCCAGGAGCACCCCAGTGTCCACAGCCTGGGTGTCCTTTGCAGAACCACAGGTGGGGCTGATTTCACTGCTGCCAAACCAGCCCAACTGCCGGCAGCGCCCCGCCCTTCTCAGGTGCACTGCCCTTGCGGAGGGGCGCGCCCAAGTCGGAAGTTCGGTTCTGCTCGTATCTGTCCTGTGACTTGTCAGAAACCTCTGGGCTGACTTCAAAGACTCTGTGTACCCCACCCTGAGCCTTCTTCAGCCTCAATTAATTCCCTCTGTGCTACAGTTTGGACTCTTGGCCTGACCTGGTCTAGCACACCACCCCTCTTCTGTTCGCTTCCACCTAAAATCCTCCTGGTTCCGGCTCCCCTGCCCTTCTTCCTGAAAGCCTTCCCAGGTTGCCCAGGTCTGTCCTGTCTGTTGAGGCACTGAGCACGCCTGGCCATGGTTGTCCATCAGGAGGACAGGAGTGGGTCTGCATTTGGTTGGGGCATTGAGTGGAGTTCTTGGGGCCCCAAGGACAGGACCTCCTGGGCCCTTTACTCTCCCAGCCCACCAGGCATGGGGCTGGGTGTGCGGGGAGGCTCCTGAAAAACTGGCGCAAAGAATGAGAGGGCAAGGTGTACCTGCCCATTGCTTCCTGTGGCTGCCTGTGCCCCACCCCCCAGACTCCAGCTGGGTCCCGTGGCAGAACCAGTGTCTGGGGGCCATGGCCCCCAGTTCCCCCGGGTCTCTTGTGCACTTCCCCTTTCAGTGGGTATTTTTAGCTGGGTATAAACAGTTACCAAAGGCTCCCATGCCCCATTAGGCAGTGGAGTTTTGGTGAGGGGGAAGGGCAGGAGCCCCTTGACCTACCCTGGCCCTTAGCACATGCTTGGCTGTGGGGGTCTAAAACTGTCCCTAGGGCAGGGAAGTGGCAGCCCAGGAGTTTCTGGTTCCGATCCCTACCAGCCTGGGCTCCCAAGAAAGGCCTGCCTGAGGCTGCGGCCACTGACCTCAGTACTTGGGCACAATGCCCAGTCTGTTCCCGGGACCCTAGCACAAGGACTGCTGGGATCAGGGTTTGGGGCAGGAAGTCCCTGCCCCATAGCCCTATGGGGGTGGGGTGACAGCTGCTGTCCTTTGGGGTTAAGTATAGTACCATCGGTTATAGGACTTAAGTGTGGTGCAGCCAGCCTAGCTTCCCTCTTTCCTTTGTTGATTCATTCATTCATTCAGCACTCTGGGCCCAGCCCATGCTGGGGCGTGAGTCAGCCCCCAGCTTTTCCCCTGAGAGCTGGCTGCCAGTCCATGATCAGTGGAGTTCCGACTGCAGCCCAGGGATGTGTGAGAGGCGTGGAGGCCCAGAGCAGCCAGCACAGCTGGGGGCACGGGAAGCTCCTGGCAAAAGTGGCTTTCAAAAAGTTCTTTATTTTCATTCTTACTTTTAGAGGGAAGGTAATACATGAGTGTGGTTTAAAAAAAAAAAAAGCTAAGGACAATATTAGCAAATACACAGTGAAAAGGAAGTTTCCCTTGAATTTAATACTCTCTTCCCACTCCCATTTCAGAGGCAGCCTCTCTTAATCAGTTTCCTCTGTCTTTCAAAGATAATCTGCATATCTGAGTTTAGGGAGGAATTGCATATCACTTTAAAAACACAACCGGTAATATACCATGGACAGTGTCCCTTGCCTTGCTCTTTCTTACTTTTGAGTATTTCAAACCTACCAAAAAGCTGAAATAATAATATAATGAATACCTCCATACATCCTTTACCCAAATTCACTAGTTCTAAACATTTTGCTATATTTGCTTTGCCTTTTCTTTCATAGATATAGACATGTGTGTATATGTTTTCTTTTTTTTTTTTTAAGAGAGGAAGAGAAACATCAGTGTGGTTGCCTCTTGTGTACCCCCTACTGGGCACCTGGCCTGCAACCCAGGCATGTGTCCTGACTGGGAATCAGACCAGCGACCCTTTGGTTCATAGGCCAGCACTCAATCCACTGAGCCACATCAGGCAGGGCTGTTTCATTTTTTTACTGGTATATTTGAGTGTTAGTTAAGGCATCATACCTTTTACACCCAAGTATTTTAGCATGAATCTCTTAATAATCCCAGTATTGTGGTCACTCTTAATATTATATAACATTTCTGCCCTGGCTGGTGTGGGTCAGTGGATTGAGTGCCAGCCTGCAAACCAAAGATTCTCCAGTTTGATTCCCAGTCAGGACACACACCTGGGTTGTGGGCCAGGTCCCTAGAGGGAGGGCGAGAGGCAACCACACATTGATGTTTCTCTCCCTCTCTTTCTCCTTCCCTTCTCCTCTGTCTAAAATGAATAAAATCTTAAAAAAGGAAAATAAAAAAGTATATAACATTTCCATTTCCCCAATTGTCCCCAAATGATTTTTGTAACTATTTCTCCCTCTGATCCAGAATCCAATTCAGAGTCACTCGTTGAATCTTAGGTCATGTTTCTTTTTTCCAACTTTATTGACATGTAATGTTATATGTTTAATGTGCAAAATGTAATGATTTGATATGTGTATATAGTGTAAAAAGTTACCACAATATGGCTAATTAACACATGCTTTACCTCACATAATTAGCAGCTTGCTGTCTCATGTTTCTTCTGTGTCTTATTTAATCTGGAGCATTCCCCAGCCTTTGTTTGTTATGTCCTTTATGACACTGACGTTCAGAGTCAGGCTGGGTGTGTGGGCTCTGTCTGGCTCATCTCCCTGACAGGAGTCAGGCCCACAGTGCTGCAGAGCCACACGCCGGAGCCCGGGTCCTCCACTGGGCAGCACAGCAAGAGGGCCTCCGTGCAGCTTCTCGAGTAGCTGGGGATGCTTCATTTGACCATTTGGTTAACAGGGTGTCTGGGGCTTGGCAGCTGCATCCCACTGCTTTTCCCTCAATGACTTGTGCTGGCTTTTGCCATTTCTACTTACTCTGTTATGAGGGGTATCGTGTATCAGCAACTAGAGATCTGGTCCCATCCGCTGGAGTATGTCGTTCCCTTTTAGGGATATTCAGTCATTTATTTACTTGGCCCTTGTTAATGGACATAAAGATTGTCTCCCAGTCTCTTGCTACTACAAAAGTACTGTATGGACTGTCCCACCATATATTTCAGGCAGACATCCAACAGGAGGCTTTCCTCCGCTGCGCCCTAAAGGTTGAGCAGGGGGAAGGGAGTGGGAAGAAAATGCCAAGGCAGGATGTGGGAACAGCAGGTGGAAACCAGGTGTAGTTGAGGTACCAGAGAGCCAGCAAGTCCCAGAGCAGCCCTGGAGCTTCCGGGTTATCACCAACCCATTGTACTGATGGAGGTGGCACTGGGTCCCCAAGTTGCAGACAGGAGAGCAAAGGGAAGTTTGTTCTTCCCTGTCCAAGCCCAGGCCCTCAAGGAAGCACACCCAGATTACTGTTGCCTGGGCTTGCCCCTTCCTCTCAGCATCCCTGGCTTCTCTCCCCTCCCTTGCACGCTCTCCCCTGGGCCACGTGGTCCTGGCATGGTGCGGGCAGGGAGGCACGGAGGTGGCTGACATCTGAGGGCTCATGCGTCAGAAAGGCAAAATGGTCACTTGGGATGTGACGTGACTTTGGGCAGGGCCACCTTGCCTCTTGGCTTTGCTCTGGGTCCCCGTCTATAAAGTGGGGTGGCGTCTCTCAGCTGTTAGAGAACTTCATGAGCCGCAGTGTGCCAGAGACAGGGCCTGGCACAGAATGAGTGCTCAGAGAACGGGCCTGTTATTATTATTATTATTACCATCAAGTCAGTGGGGGAGACGGCAGCAGCTGCAGGCTGGGAAAGGAGTGTTTGCAAACTGACAGCCAGGAGGGTGACTAATGGAGCCGCAGCCTCCTAGCCCTTCTGCAGTGGCTTGCTTCTTGGGGGGGAGGGGAAGCATGGGATATGGAGAGCAAGCAGAGCCCCTGTTTAGAAGGGCTGAAGGTTAGGGGCCTCAATTCCAGGTCTGGGCTGTCACCCTAAGTAGGTCTGTGACTTCAGGCAAGTTGTTCAACCTTGAGAGCCTCAGTTTCTGCTTCTGTAAAATGGGGGTGAGGAGCTCACAGCTCCCACAGCATGGACCCCAAGAGCCTAGGGGTGGTTTCTGTCCAGGTGGCTCGTGCATGTGGGGGCAGGGCACAGGAACGAGGGTCATCCTCCCTGACCTTCAGTCTTCCTAACAAACAGCAGAGGTTGATGGATTGGCCTTTGGGGAAGGGAAGAGAGGCTTATGCCAGACACTTCCAAATCTAGGGCTTCATTCCACTCTTCCCACAGCCTACTTGCAGGGGACTCCTGTCCCTGCGTTTCAGGGTGAGGGATTGAGTCATTCACCCAAGTTGCACACTCAACAGAGCCAGGTCTGCCTGACTCGGAAACCAGGAGTGAGGCCTGGAAGCCGTGGTGGTTCTGCTGCTGAGGCCCCAGGCCCCAGGCCCCATGACCCTCAGAAGTAAACTCTGGTTCCCCACATTAGTGTTTGAAGCCTCTACACTTTGCAAGGTCTCTGCCAGGCCCAGCTCAGGGAACTGCAGCAGAGTGACCCCACCCCCGACTGGGTTCAGACAGCCTCGCAGCCGACAGGCAGAAGCTCCCACTGCGCTCCTTCCAGTCGCCGTCCTGCACCCTGCACCGTAGATTAGGCCGATTTTCAACTTTATCCAGATGCAGTTAAAGGCATGTGCTCGTCCGCGACTGGCTTCTTGGTTAACATGATGTGTAGAAGTTTATTGGTGGTGTTTCATAGCTGTTGCTCACTGAGCCTCACAGCAGTACAGGGCTCCATTCTGTGAACACACCACTGTGTATCCCTCTGACTTTTGGGAGGCATCCGGGAAGCTCCCAGTTTGAGGTTTATTACAGATCTTGCTGCAGAGGGTGCTCTGTGCTGGCCTCAGTGAACACTGGCCTCTTTTCTCCTAGGTGTGTACCCCGAAGTGGTGTGACCAGGCCACAGGGTCGGTGGCCTTGGCTGTAGAGATACTGCCTGAGCAAGTTTTTATAGACAAAGAAACTAAGACACCCACAGAAGACAGGTGACTTTTCCCAAGTCACTTGTACCTTCCCTGGGGTTCACAGGCCTGGCCTGGGCCCTCTTCCCCCCAGAGCAGTCACCTAGCACTGGTCTTGGGGCTGGTGGCTATTCTGTCAGTCTGTGAGGCCCCCTCTGTTCCTGAGGGTCCTCGGCCCTCCTGCTCCTGCCTACTCCCCGCTTCAGCGCCCAGCCTGAGGAGACTGGGGGGCTGCCCTCACCCCGGGCCCAGCTCTGGTTGCCTTGGGCGCCTGTTTAGATTGCTGTGGGGAGGGGTGGGGTCTCAGTAACTTGAAGGGGAGCCATCTCTGCACATCCATCCTCGATCTTTTTCTTCCTACAGCTCTCATGGTACCAAGTGACAGGTCAGCCTTCCTGTGACACGGGGACGCTCGACTTCTGAGAAGATGTCAGCAATACAGGTACCACAGGGGCAGCATCTAGAGCAGTTGAGCCCCCCCAGTGGGGGTGCTGAGCAGAAAAAAGGGCTCAGATCAGTTTGCTCCCATTTTCCCAGCCCTCTGTCCCAGCCCTGGTTTTTAACAAAGTAGAATGCCAGGGTGCACTGTCACACACGGGGCCTTAAGGGTGGGTGGGCTGGGGCAGAGGCGGAATGTCAGCTGGGAGGAACCCAGGGTTCCAGAGCTCCCGTAGGGGGCAGTGCCTCACCCGGCTCAGAGAAGACAGCTGAGAGCTGTGACCACGAGGGTTTGTGGGCAGGTGGGTGCTGCACCGCCCACCTGTAGCCTGTCCTGCAGGCCACCTGGCCATCCGGTACAGAGTGCATTGCCAAGTACAACTTCCACGGCACAGCGGAGCAGGACCTTCCCTTCTGCAAGGGGGACGTGCTCACCATTGTGGCCGTCACCAAGGTAATCAGGGAGTTCATACATCCACCCCACCCTCTCCCACCTCTGGGCATTCCCCCTGGGTCCAGGTTCCCTGCAGGGGGAGGTGGGCCTGAGAATGAACATGTCTGGGCTGCCCTCTCCCCAGGACCCCAACTGGTACAAAGCCAAGAACAAGGTGGGCCGTGAGGGCATCATCCCAGCCAACTATGTCCAAAAACGGGAGGGCGTGAAAGCAGGCACCAAACTTAGCCTCATGCCGTGAGTACCTCTGAGGGGGCTTCTCTTGCGGTCTGGGGAGGAGGGAGGATGAAGAGCCCTGATTCCCCCAGAAGAGAGTCAGGAAAACAGGGAGGCCACAGAAAAGGGCTGAAATGTCCTGAGGGCCTCTTGAGATGAGGGGAAGGGTATGGGTGCTGGACCTCAAAGGGAAAGGATGGGTCCAGGACTGAAGAGGGGAGGGTGGGAGCAGAGGGAGGCCCTTAGAAAGTAGAAGCTGGCAGGGGCACTAGGCTCCATACCTTTGGGCCACCGTGACCCTGGCCTGGCGTCCCCCAGCTGGTTCCATGGCAAGATCACACGGGAGCAGGCAGAACGGCTTCTGTGCCCGCCAGAGACGGGCTTGTTCCTGGTGCGGGAGAGCACCAACTACCCAGGTGACTACACGCTGTGTGTGAGCTGCGACGGCAAGGTGGAGCACTACCGCATCATGTACCACGCCAGCAAGCTCAGCATTGATGAGGAGGTGTACTTTGAGAACCTCATGCAGCTGGTGGAGGTGAGCCGCTGCACCCACAGGCCTGGATGCTGGCTCCAGACCCACTGCCTCTGACTGTTTGACCTCGGGACTGTCATGCAAACTCAGTGGCACCTGTTATGTGCCAGGGTGGACCTCTGATCCCATAATATCACCACAGGGAGGGCAGCACTGTCCCCATTTCATTGGCCAGGAAACGAAGGTTCAGAGCAGTTAGGAGACTTGCCTGAGATCACACAGCTGTAAATTGGAGGTGCCAGGACTTGAATCTGAGCCTCTCTGATCCTGGAACCACTTTGTTCCAGCCACTTATGGAGCTACATGGCCAAGTGTGTGTATATCAGTCCTCGTAGAGCTACACTAACGGTCAGGGTTTCCCTGGGCTCATGCACCTGCAATAGTGTGCCCACAAGTCCCTGCAGCTCCTGAGGCCAGCTCTGCCAGCCCTGGCCAGGCCACACCTGTAGCCCCAGGCAGCCTCCCAGATTCCTCCTGAATTCACTCTTATCTCCTTCCTTCTGCCGGCCTGGCCTAGCCTCTGGCAGGGGAGGGTCCTGGCATGCCTGGCTACAGGCTAGTGCTGGGACTGAGTCAGTGCTTGTCCTCTGCCTAGGAATGCTGGTGAGGACCAGAGTGGTAGCAACAATAGAGAATCTGTCCAGCAACTGGGTGTGGAGTGGCATGGGCAGTGGGCCATGTGTTGAAGTCTGGGGCCTCCATAACCCAGGCCCTGCCAGAAATAGGGATCCCTCCCCTGCCAAAGCAAGTCCTGGCGGGGTGGGATGAGCTTCTGCCGCCCTCAGGTGGTCAGACTGAGGTGGTGCATGTGAGTGGCTAGTGATCTGCTCTGCCCCCCTGCAGCACTACACCTCTGACGCGGATGGACTCTGCACACGGCTCATCAAGCCAAAGGTCATGGAGGGCACAGTGGCAGCCCAGGATGAGTTTTTCCGCAGTGAGTGCCACCCCCACCCCCAGTCCTCACTTGCCTACTTGCCTCTTGCTACCCAGGCTTCTTGGCACTGACCTATCCCAGAGGCTCTGGAGACCTCCAGGGAACCCCACACATTACATAGTACAGTCAGCCTCTGTAAACTCTGCTTCAGCGTCTCCAACCCTCACCGGACCCCCTTTCTTTCACCAGGTGGCTGGGCACTGAATATGAAGGACCTAAAGCTGCTGCAGACCATTGGGAAGGGGGAGTTTGGAGGTGAGCAGGAAGGTCTGGGAGCCCTTCGAGGGACCAAGGGACTGTGGGGAGTGTGGGAACAACCACCCGCTCTCTCCCCACAGACGTGATGCTAGGCGACTACCGAGGGAACAAAGTCGCCGTCAAGTGTATTAAGAACGATGCCACTGCCCAGGCCTTCCTGGCTGAGGCTTCGGTCATGACGTGAGTTGGGCAGGGGGTGAGTGGGAAGGTTGCCCCTCACGTGAAGGGGATGAGGAGGCGTGGTGGGCTCTGATCACTTTGTCTTGCCCCAGGCAACTTCGGCATAGCAACCTGGTACAGCTGCTGGGTGTGATCGTGGAAGAGAAGGGCGGGCTCTACATTGTCACGGAGTATATGGCCAAGGTGTGCAGCCCCAAGATCCACCCCTGTGCTGGAGCCCAACGCTGGGCTGTGCAGCTGCCTCCAGCCCCAGACGGCACCAGTGGGCCCTGCTGTCGTCCCCTCCCACCTGAGCTTTGAAGGCCCCAGGGCTCAGCTTTCGTCCTGGCTCATCATGTATTCACTGTGGCCTTGGACAAGTTGTATCATCACCTCTCTAAGCCTGTTTCCCCATCTGTGCAGTGGAGATACTAACAAAGTTGACCTCAGAGATTGATGAGAATTAAGAGATAATGCATGAGAATGGCTGAGGGGTGTTCCCTGTATAGACCCTAGTATTCCTGCCAACTCCTCCCATGCTCCTCCCCACTCCTCACACCTCCCCTGGGTGTCACACTTCACCCAGCCCCAGGTCCACTGTTCCCAAGGGCTGGAGGGAAAGTCTGACCTGTGGGCCATGGTCTGTCTGTCCTGTCCCAGGGGAGCCTGGTGGACTATCTTCGATCACGGGGTCGGTCGGTGCTGGGCGGAGACTGTCTCCTCAAGTTCTCACTGTGAGTGCAGCAGCCCCTGGGGAAGGGCTCCCCACCCTTTCCCGGGAGGCCTAATCTGAGGGGGCACGTGGCTGGCTCTCTCCCAGAGACGTCTGTGAGGCTATGGAATACCTGGAGGGCAACAACTTTGTGCACCGGGACCTGGCTGCCCGAAATGTGCTGGTGTCTGAGGACAATGTGGCCAAGGTCAGCGACTTTGGCCTCACCAAGGAGGCCTCCAGCACCCAGGACACAGGCAAGCTGCCAGTCAAGTGGACAGCCCCCGAGGCCCTGAGAGAGAAGGTGGGTGGGGAGCCTCCCCCATGTTCTGGGCCTCCCCCATGTTCTGATCAGTGGTGGACAGGGGTCCTGGGTTCTCTCCCCCCTACCCCCCATTCCCAGCATCTGACCCAGCTTTTCCCATCAACATGGTAGAAATTCTCCACCAAGTCTGACGTATGGAGCTTTGGAATTCTTCTCTGGGAAATCTACTCCTTTGGGCGAGTGCCTTATCCAAGAATTGTGAGTGCAGGCGCTGCGGTGGAGGACGGCTGGGGCTGTCGGAGGGCTGGGCAGGGGGCGAGGCCTCCCTGGGCTCTGCTTCCCTGGGCCGAGGCCTGGAAGCTGCAGGCTTGCGCTCGGGACCTTCCTGGCCTGAGTCTGAAGCAGAACTGAAGGGGATCAATCCCCCAAGGGGGGTGTTGAGTAGGGGTCCCCTCCCAGGTCAGGCCCTGCACAGACTCATACTGCCCCTCTACCCTCAGCCCCTGAAGGATGTCGTCCCCCGGGTGGAGAAGGGCTACAAGATGGACGCCCCTGACGGCTGCCCGCCCGCCGTCTATGAGGTGATGAAGAACTGCTGGCAGTTGGATGCCGCTTCAAGGCCCTCCTTCTTGCAGCTGCGGGAGCAGCTCCAGCACATCAAAGCCCGAGAGCTGCACCTGTGATGGCCAAGCACCCAGGGCGTGGGCCTTGGGGGCCGAACTTGGAGAGACGGGCCTTGAGCCCCCACTCAGTGGGCCCTGGCCTGAACTGAGCCCAGTGGGCTTCTTTCCTCTGTCCCAGCCTGTGCCTCCTCTGGCCCGTCTGGGGACCCCGCCTAGGCCTGGCAGCTTCTCTCATGGACCCACCTGTGGGGCTGGGGGAGGCCCACTGAAAGGCCAAGAAGCGAGGAGGCTGAGGAGCCGGAGGCAGACACCCCCACCATGGCCAGGCTTCCCTTGGCCTCCTATCTCTCACTTTCCTAGAGTTTTATTCCTTTCCTTTTTTGAGGGTTTTTTTCCCATGTGCTTATTTTTTATTATTTTTCAAGATAAGAAGAAAGTACCCAGGAAATGGGCATTTTACAAGAAGTACGAATCTTATTTTTCCTGTCCTCCCCATGAGGGTTGGGGAAACCAGGCCCCTCTCCAGGGACCCTTTGCCCAGCCTCGTTCCCCGTTCCGTGTTCCGTGTCCCGTGTCTCCTCGGTCGCCCCGTGTTTGCGCTTGACCACGTTGCACTGTTTGCATGCGCCCGAGGCAGATGTCTGTCAGGGGCTTGGAGCTCGTGTGTGCTGCCGCCACCTGCCTTGTGAGATGGAATCATAATAAACCACTCCATGAGGACACCGCTGCCCGGCCTCGGCGCTTTCTCCGCCGAGCCTGCCTGTCTCCCGTCCCCTGCCCCTGTGCCATCTTGTCCATCCCCCTGTCTCTGTGAGTGGGGCTGTGCTTGCCCTGTGAGTGGAGCGGGGTGGGGAGCACGGCCGGGAGAGGTGGCCGCCGCTTTGTGTCAGCTGCACCAGCAAGTGTCCTGTGTCTGCCGTGGGAGCTCTTGCCACCCGCCCTCCCCCACCATTCTGCGCCGGTCCAGGCTAGGCCCCAGGACCACCTGGGTGCTAGGGCCCTGTCTGCAGGGTGATGCCGGGGCTCCTGGCTGCCCCTCCTACTGTGTGTTGTTCAAGCCGGCAGCGCAAGGAGGACGGAAGCCAAGGAGGGGGTGGGGGAAATCCAGGCCTGACCCGATGGAGATGGGTAGGAGGCAGGAGGCAGGAGGTGAAGTAAATATCTCAAGCGATGTTGACTCTGGAGGGAGAGGGGAGGGAATCTTCGAGCTGCTGGTGGTTCTCACTGCTCACCTGGGATGTGAGAGCACTGCCCTCCCCCACCCTGCCACGGGCCTAGTCCTATGCCTGAGGATGCGAATTCTAGGGCATCTTGGGTGGCACAGGTGGAGAATGAGGACCAGCCCTGGCATTTTCTCCCCTCAGGTTCCTCAGGGCAGTAGTCAGTGCAGAACATCAGGGTTGGGAGAGGCTAACCTCGTACACTGAGGCAGCTGGGGGTCGTCCCCTTGTCCAGTTGGGGTCCTGACCCTGCTCTGATCAGCAGGGCCTGAAACCCAGGGCGTCCTGACTGCAGGGGGCCTATGCCAACAGGGCAGTGTGGCCGACACTGCATCCCACCCCCGCCCAGGGCAGTGCCCCCTTGCCTCTCCCAGTCTGTCCTCCTCGCACACTGCCATGCTCATTTTGCTGGAACTAGACCAACACGAATACTTGAAAACCTGCTATGTGCTAGGACTGGGGTTCAGTAAGCAAAGTAGATCCTGTGAAGTTCATAGTTAAGGAGACAATCACAAAGAGTTAATTACAAAGCTGGTAAATGCTATGAAACATGTATGCAATGGGAATCAGATCTTATCTGTAGATCAGAAGGGGCTGGGGGCTTCCAGGAAGAGGCAGCACGTAAGCTGAGATCCAGAAAGATGCACAGAAGTACAAGGGGCAGCCTGCACTTGAGGGAGAGGTGCTGAGACTGGAGGGAGGCTGCCTGTTCCAGGGCCCCTGAGCAGGTAGGCAAAAGTACCACAACTAGCCCAGAGGTGTGAGAACTGTTCTGGGGCAAGGACGTGGTGTCCACCTCACTGAGAGCCTCGGGGGAGCCAGCGACAGGCTCCCAGCAGGGTGGTGAGTGAGTGAAGTGATCACCCTGGCGGCTGGTGGAGGTCTGAAGGAAGCACTGAGGAGTAACCTGGGTGAGAGGATGGTGGGAGTGGACTGACTCCACAGGGATGTACAGGTAACAGTGCCTGAACTCAGGAGTGGGCTTGTACGAAGGTGAAGGAGAAGGGAGCCATGGCTGTGGGCGGGCAGGGGCTCGCTCCCTCTGCATGAGGGGACATCATAAGTTCTGTCCAGGGCACGCTGAGTTTTGAGTGCGCCTTTGACACTGCCAAGAGGTGTTGAGCAAGTTGGAATGTGGGGACTGAGTAGGGCGATGTGAGTTTTCAGCACCCAGGAAGACATGCAGAAGAGGGCCCAGCACCAAGCCCAGGGATGCTCTTAACACTCAAAGATCAAAAAGGGGAGACTGGGCTAGACGTAAAGAGGACAGGGGAGTGCCTCGTCATAGGGGCCAAGGGAAGGGCTGGGAGGGAGAGCCTGCAGGTCCCACTTCCCAGGAGACACAGAAGAAGGAGACAGTGCCCCCTGGAGGTCACTGGTCACTTGAGCAAGACCTGAGTTGGGTGGAGGCAGACTCTAGGTTACAATGGCTGGAGGTGGGTGCAGGCAATAGAGGGAGGTTGACAAATGGAGAAGTCTAGCTGTGGTGAAGAGAATGAGAAGTAAAGGATTTTTGAGACCACAGAGGCTTGAGCAAATCTGACCCCCAAGGGAAGGACATTTCCTTTCAAGTCTGCATACTAAGAGGAAGGCAGAAAATAGAGGGGATGGTAGTGATGGAAGGGGGAACCTTGGAGCAAGGAAGGGTGAGCAGGAAGGGGCCTGCTGGCCGGTGAGGGCAGAGGGACCTCCCCCGAGCGGGAGTCACGCAGCTGGCGCAGCAGCGGGTGGGGAGTGCCACTTCACCGAAGGCCAGGGTCCTGGGGACTCTGACAATGGGCTCTCACTAGCGGGTCCAACCCGGCTTGGTTCAGAAACAGGCGACGGTGTCAGTAGCCATGGATCATGAGGAGGGCAGGAGGCACCGTAACAAGCGGACCCTGCGTGACCTTGGGAGTGAGAAACGCCGGCGGCCTGGTGTTCCTGTTCCTTCCACCAGCGTCAGGGGAGCCCCTTCCTGACTCCCTCCTCCTCTCACTCGGTTTATGGCGTTTCCCCCTTTTCTCTCATCCTTCCCTTCTGCTCTGTGCTGGCCACTGGCTCACGACAAATGAGCAAGGAAAAATTATCACCCTGCAGGAGCTCGTGGACTGGTGGGGGGCCCACTCAAGACTCAGCTTAGTGCCCAGAATCTGGTCCGTGAGGTCGGGGAGGTGGGAAGTGCGAGGCAGCTGCTCAGACACTTGGGGGACCAGCAGGAGCAGGAGCAGGAGCGAGAGCGCTCTGGTGAACACGGTGAGGCTTGGGAGGGCGTGTGGAGCAGGGGCGCCGCCGGGGCTGTGCTTTGGAGCAAGTGCAGCTGAAGGGAAAGCAGGGCCCAGACCCGCCGGGTTGCCCAAGCCCCACAGGTGTTTCACTTTATGCAGAGATGACCAGGAGCAATTAAAGAGTTTAGGACAGAGGAGGGAGGTGGTCAGATCTGCATTCTAGAAAGATCCTCTGACTGCAATCAGGCCTTGGGGGCAAGGGATAGGCATCAAGAAGTGGAGACGGGGCAGGGGTGCGGAGGCTGCAGTCACCCGGGAAGGGGCCCGGGAAGCTAGTGGGAGGTGAGGTGGAAGAAGAACACCTGGAATTTCACTGACCGGAGCCTTCACCGTCTGCCAGGCCCTGTTCTGAGCACCAGAGGTAGGTGTATCACCTCGTTTAACCCTCTGAACAGCTCTTGGAGATACACCCTGTTATTTTCTCCATTTTACAAGTAAGGAACTGAGGCTTGGAGAGGCTCGGGACCGTAGCATGAGAGGGCAAGAGCAGAGTGAAGGTTTGCTGGCGACAACAGGAGGAAGCAGAAGGGATGGGGGCGGGGCAGTCTCTGGCTCCATCCGGTGAGAGTGCCACTCAGAGGCCCCAGCCATGGAAGAGGGTGGGCCAGAGGTTGGGGGGGGGGGGGTTGGTTTCAACATGTCATCTGGGGCCTATGTGACATCCAAGCAGAGTTGTGGCCTGCAGAGCTGGACATCCATTCAGGCCTGAGGCTCTGGGGAAAAGATGGGCTGAAAGTAGAGATTCGAGGGCCGTGGTGCAGCTGCAGTGCTTGAAGCCGTGGGCATAGGCGAGCTTGTCCGGAGAGCACGTGATGGGTGAGGGCAGATGCCCCAGTGAAAGGTTGCTGAGGCGGCGCAGTGGCAAAGGAGCTCCGGGGCTGCCTGGGGGCCCTAGGGTGGGGGTAAGGACCTCAGAACACACAGGGCAGGGCCTGGGAGGATGGGGGATGGATATCCACAGCGTTTCACACTGCAGAGACCAGATTAAAGAAGTGTCCACCAGGCACAGGGAACAAGGGGCACCGCCAGGCCTTGCTCAAGGAGGTTTCGCCCCATGGGCGGGCTGGAGTGGGGCAGGGGCAGGAGCTGGGAAGAGGGGGTGGGCGGTGGAAGAGCAGGGCCCAGGGTGGGGTTCGCAACTCTCAACTCGTCTGTGACGGCGCAGGAGAAAGTGGGTGCAGGTGACTGAGGGCTTAGTGTTGAGAAATGAAGTTTTCCTTTTAGCATGTCCTAAAATTTTACATTTACAGACTTGATTTTAATTAATCTGCAGAGCTTCAGTAATTGAATCCTATCGGGAACTTGCAAAGTACAGTAAATTTCAGTATCTAGAATTCTTGGCAAATGAGCCACTCCGGAAAACCAACACTTATTTGGATGAAAACACTTGAAATATAGGATTACTTACTTTGTAAAAATGTGTTTTATATGAAAAGTATCGAACATATAAAAAAGTAGAGGGAAGACTATAGCACATGCACTACCTGATCCGAGCAGTTACCAGTTCAAGGCCATGTACTTTGCCACCCACATGCCCCAGGCTCTGGGGTATGTGGAAGCAGATCCTAACCATTATATCGATTTCTCCAGAAAACTTTAGTACATTTCTCCAAAAGACAAAAGACTTTTTAAAAATGTAGCCACAATATTGTTATTACTCCAAAAAAAATTTTAATACTTCCTTAATTCAATCAAATATCCCTTGCTTAAATTTCCCCAACTGTCTCATTTTCCCCCAGTTGGCTGGTTAAAATTAGGCTTCAAACAAGGTTCACACACTGCATTTGTTTTCTCTGTCTCTTTCTATTTTTCATGGAGTTTATTTGCTGAGGAAACCTGGCTACTTGCAGGCATGAGCCTGTGGGAACCTGGCAGAGCGCTGAGTGTAACGGTGGAGAGAGCAGGACAGGGGAGGGTGACATGGGTGCTGGCCACACTGTCAGGACGTCCACCTGCGTGACCAAGACAGCAGGCGGCCTGTGGAGGCCCACCTGAAGCCAAAAGGAGAGCCCAAGGCTCCTGAAGGGTGGGACTGTCCCTGTGATCCCCAAGGTCCCTCAGCTGGGGGAGCTGAGGGAAAGCAGGAAGATGTCCTGAACTGAGGAGCAGGGGCGGAGCTCAGACTGGCCAAGGGCCAGAGGCTGCTCCCTGGCACACTGGAAGTGAGGGAGGCTCAGGGCCTGATGTCTGCATAGGGGAGGGGGAGTGCAGTGCCAAAACCAGCTACCGGTCAGTGCCCAGCTCCTCCCCTCCTGGTCCTTCCCCTGCCCCTCCTTGGCCTCCCAGCTATTGTCCACCCTGGGCCCAGACACCAGATCTTTTTATAGTGCTTGTGGTCAGTGACCCTGACCCCTAGCTCTGCCTTCCCCTCCTCTTGTTCCTCGCCCCCCACACTGCCCCCACGCAGGCAGTGCCAGGGGTCCAGCACCCCTCCCAGGCTTGTCCTCTGTTCCACCCACCATACCACACCTCTGTCCACCAGCCTCAGTGTCTCTCCTCTGCCTTTTTCCTTCTCTGCCCTAGGGTTTCCCTTATCCTTCTGCCTCTCCTTAGGGGGCCTCCCACGCCTCCTACCCCACATCCTGGACCCATGAACACACACACTCATGCTGAGTCCCAGACACAGAGACACAAGGCAACTTGGACCAACACAAACCTCTAGTTTCCTGGCTCCATGCCAGCGGTCCTATAGCTGTCTCTGAGAACCAGGGCAGCCTAGAGTGGAGCACCCTCACAGTCAGCGGCTCTGCTGAGAGACACCAGCTATGTAGGTATGAGAGCATGTTAGCCCACGGGTCTGTGTTCAGGGCCTTCCAAACCCAGACCTACAGAGAGTCTGTCTTCTACAAAATCTTGTTCAAAAAGATTTTTGAGGACTTACAAGGACCTATGCAATAGAAAAGAGCTTAAAGTAGGAATGAGGAAGAATGAAGCTAGCCCTGACTGGTGTGGCTCGGTGGGTTGGGTGTCATCCTGCAAACCTAAAGGTCACAGGTTTGGCTCCTGGTCAGGGGACATGCCTGAGTTGTGGGCCTGCCTTCCATTGAGGTGTGTGTGAGGGGCAACTGATTAATGTTTCTCCCTCCCTTCCTCCCTCTCTAAAAATAAATAAAATATTTTAAGAAGTAAAATAATGAGAATGTGGCTTAGGGTTGGGGTTGAGGCATAAAATGAGTCCAGGAGCCCTGGCTGGGTAGCTGAGTGGATTAGAGCATTGTCCCAATGCACCGAGGTTGCAAGTTCAGTTCCTGGTCAGGGCACATACAAGAATCAGCCAATGAATGCATGAATAAGTGCAGCAACAAACTGATGTTTTTCTCTCCCCCTCCCCCTGTCTAAAATCAATGTAAACAAAAAAAATTTTTTTTAAATGATTCCAGGAACTTTTTGCCAAAACATAGGCCTGCCTACCCTTAGAGTTGGGCCATGGATCTGGTTCAGAGCCTCCTAGCAGGCAAAGCAAAGGGAAGAAGCAGATCCACTGTGTATTTCTGTGTCTGTGGGATGTAAGTTCTGAAAAACAGCACTGTTCCTGACTGCGACCAGAACAAATATCGCTTTAAGGTGACAGGCACTGTCTTGAGGTCTTGGCCCAATCCTGCTCACAGAGGTACGAGGAAGCAAAGGAGGGCCTGCTCCTCACAGCGCCAAGCCAGGCTCTGCCTCTGGGCCAGGATGACAGGCCTGCACCCCACCCACTACTGTGGGCCTTGCCAAGTCAGGGGTGCCACAGACCCTGTGGAGGAGCAAATCCCCCGATGTATGTTCATTGTCCCTTCATTCATTCATTGACCTTTTTTATTGGACTCCTTCCCCCGTGTCCCTCTGTGTCCAGCTCTGAGACAGGGGCTGCATCAGGCTCAAAGGTGCTCATAGTCTGGGGCAAGGTCCCGTGAACAGCCCACATAAGGCCGGAGGCATAAGTGTAGTAGACAGCGGGCAACCTTTGCCTCTCGCAAGTCACTTTAGAGGCAGTGGTGGCTCCCAAGGGCCCCCAGGACTCCTGGCCTTGCAGCCTCTGAGCCTCCCCACCTCCAACCCTGGCCTTTGCTGAGCAAACAGGCCAGAACAGCAGTCTCTGGAAAGTCCTGGCAGGGACTGGCTCTGGGCCAGGTGCCAGGCTGGCAGGATGGAGGGGTGGGGAGCCAGCGGGGGTGGGGCCTCTAATCTCCCTTTCCCTGGTTCCTGCCAACCCTGCCTTAGTTTCTCTCCACTTTCCTCCCTTCTTTGTCCCCCCCACTTCCACCAATAACTCTCTCTCTCACACACACACACACACCACCCTTCACCCTTTCCTCTCCTCTCAGTTCTGCAGGCCAGCTCCAGCTTTGCTTTCATGCTTTCCTCATCCGAAGTGCTCCTCTACATCCCCCACCAGGAAGCCCCCGAAGGCATCGGGGCACACTGGAGCCCCCACCCGCCTATTCTCTCAAAGTGCTCTCCGGTGTTCAGTGGTCTCAGGCATGTCCTTTTCCCTCATAGAGCCTCAGCTTCCTCGTCTGAGAAACAGAAAGGGTTGGACACAGAGCTCTCTCCTGGTGGAATAAGTTTGGACTTCGGACTTAGATGGAGCTGAGTTCCAATCCACTTATTTCTTTAAAATTTTCTGAGCCTCAATTTCCTCATCTATAAAATGGGGTCTGATAAAAACAGACTGCACGGACCTGTGGTGAGGCTCGAGTGAGAGAGCAGGCGTGGTGTGCTGCAGAGGTCTGGCGTTCATTGCCATCCCATGCCAGACTCCAGTACCCACTTCTCCAGTGGATTCCTTCCTGTGTCTGACCAGCCAGTCCAGCATTTGATGGCAGGCTTTGATGGTGCCTGCTTCCTCCCCCCTCAAGCCCAGCCAGGCTAATGAGAGAGAATAATGGGGCGGAGAGGAAGATGGGGCCCAGGCCCTGGGTGGCCCTGGCCCACAGACACTGCCCCAGACCTGCGGGGAGTGCAGGCCCAAGCCTTGAGGAGCTGAAGCAGTGCAGTGTGGAGCAGGGCTCCTATCTTCTTCTCTAGCTGGGAGGTGGACATGCAGATGAGGGTGACCAGGCTGGGGCACTAGGGAGCCCAGGGCATGGTGAGTGGCCCCCACCAAGGCCCAGCAGACAGGATGGGTCAGGGAGTGGGGTGGGGAGCCCAGGGTCCCAGGGTCCCATGCGGGAGTTGAGCAGCTGGGTCCCATAGGCCACGTGGTCCACCCCAGGCAGGGCCCAAGTTGGCTGTGTCCTGGAGAGGCCTGTCTGAGGGAAGGCATCAGGATCCTCTTCAATTCCTCGCCCCAGGATACCCAGGTGAGCAGTGCCTCCTGCCTCCCCGCTGCACACACCTGGACCCTCCTCCTGGTGCCTGCAGCTCAGGCTGCTTGTCACCTCCCATGGAGACAGCCCTGCCATCCCTGTGCCAGCCAGTGAAGAGCATACCTCTCCGAGCTGCTTCGGGAAGGACCTAAGCCTCCCCCAACTCCTGCGCTGCATACACACTGTCCACCCATGCCCCTGCCCCAGCCTCTGACAAGGAGCCCGCCCCTCCTAGGGCTGTGCCCTCCTTGCTCACCAGAGGTAGTGCCTCCCTGGGACTCCCTCCCCCTCAGTCCCAACTGTGCCTCCTCTGGGAGCCACCCCGGGGAGTCCTCCATTCAGTCACCCCAACAGCTGCAGATCACCGGGGGTGGTGAAATGATGCAGGTGAGGCCTATGGTCAGCGCTTTCATTCACATCACTCTTTCATGCCCGACACTCGTGAGAAGTGGGGAACATTAGTTCGCAATCACAGGTGGAGATACTGAGTCGCAGAGAGGTGAAGTGACTTGCCCGAGGTTCCACAGCTGCGCACCTACCAGAGCTTTGGGGCCAGGCTTGCCTGTGGAGGGTCCATACCCATCTCCCAGCCAGCTTCCTGCCACGCCCTTCCCTTTCTCCAGATGATGTGCCTGCTTCTCCCTCCCCACCCACTGCCTCCTTACTAGCTGGGCCCGTTCCTCAGTGTCTCTCGAAAACACCCCTTAGCTCATAACAATTAGGATAATTGCTGACTGACATTTATAGAGCAGAGCTTTCTGTGTGCCACCCAGTGTCAAGCAGTCCACATTCATTGTCTTAGTTAATCCTTGGAACAATGTTATGAGGTAGTTTCCATTATTATCCTCATTTGAAAAATGAAGAAGTGGGAATTTAGGCAGGCCAGGTCACAGCCAGGAGGCACACACAGGTGGTTGCTCTGCTCGGAGCTGGCGTCTGCTGCTCTGCACCACCGCCGTCTGGTCTGAAGAGGGCGGAGACCCGCGCTCTGCTGTGAGCAGTGTTCGTGTGCTCAGAGAAACTCGGGAACTCTCAGGTTCAGCGCCCTTCTCCTCACTCCCCAGAGCCTGCTGCACAGCCCTGCAAGGCAGGTGGGCTGGTCATATTGTCCTCATCCACTGGGACACATCTCGTCTCGTCTGTCCTGAGTCTTTCCTGCCACAGTCCAAGCTTGGCAGAGATAGGAAAGAGATGGCTGACCCTGCGGCACAGGGGAACTTGGAGTTTAAGGAAGGGGGAAGGAGAGAAGACCAGTAGGAAGAGGGGGTAGCGCTGGGGGATTCAAGGCAAAACCCCACTTTGGGTCCAGGCTTGGTCCCACCTGGGAAGAGTCACAGAAAGACCCTTGACCTCTTCTGTGAACTCCAAGTACCAGCGCTCTGCCAGGCAGGCTTGTTCTCCCGCCCCTCTCTTCTGCCAAGGGAGCAGACTGTGGCGAGAGAGATTCAAGCTAGACCCCAGGGACAGGGCCCATAGCAGGTCATCCAGTTGAGGAGAAGTGGCCTCTGGGCAGAATGGCTTCTGGGGCCACCCTCACTGTCCAGGCCTTGGGTCACCATGGCCCTGCTGGACTCCAAGTCTCCATAAAGATGGAGCCAGCTGGGTGCTGGGCTCTTGTTACCAGGACTTCCGGAACTGGCTTCAGATGCAGATCACCTACTGGGGCGAAGTCTGCCCGTGAGCAAGCCCTACTCATGCACAGCCTCTTTTGTTTTTGCAGGTCACGTGAGTGGGCGGGGTGTGCAGGTTACAGGGCTCAGAGCTACATAGGTTCTGTGTGGTCTGTTGCCCGTGGCCTTAGGAGACTCATGCCTGTGACAGCACAAAGAATCCCTGGAACATATGAGCAACACATACATGGGATCCTCCTCTCTACACAGAATCCTAAGTGGCCCAAAGCACATGCCTGTGAGGGCTCACATGAGACCAGGATGCAAACCGCTCCACACCATTCTGACACCCTGCTCCCATTCTAAAGCCAGGGGAGCCCAAGACTCAGAGTTGGGGACAATTTCCCCTGCTGGGGGCAGGACAGAGGAGGGGGCTCTGTGCCCCTCCAGAGTCCTTGAACAGCAGCCTCTCACCCAGAGGTCTGGATTTGGTCTGGGTCAATGTGGAACCTCTGCTTTTTGCCCCTGGAAGTTTCTTTGGGATCTCAGCAGCCACCAGAACCCTGGCAGGTGAGGGCCTTATGGGCAGGCAAGAGCAGAGGAACAGTACCTCATGAATCATTCTGAGCGCATACCCCTTCTAAGAAGCACTGGGTGTGGGGCTAGCCATTCCTCACTGTGTGACCTGGGCAAGACACGAGTCCTCTCCTGTCTGCCTTGAAGAGTCGTTGAAATTCTCAAATAGGATAAAGCATGAGAAACTTTTATTCCAGTGTTAGCCCCCTGAGTGCCCATAGCTGGAGCTGTGGGGCAGGTGGAAGAGAGATAGTGACGAGGGACCTTTTGGGAAATGGAGCAAAAGATGTAATGGAGAGTCATGGAGGGACCCACAGCCGGTGCAGTTGGTGAGAGTTCGTGAATGCCAAGACTTCCGTCTTCGGACTCTGGGCACTGGAGAGTCACGGAAGGTTTCTGAGGAGCGCCTGCTGCACGGCTCTGCAAGGCACGACATGGTCAGAGCCATACTCAAGAGAGGGCCACCACATGGTCACTCATGTCTGTAGCACCCTGGGGGCCCAAGGGTGTTGCTCAGTCTGCCCCCAGGACTCTAGTTCAAGGTTGTCCAATTTTCCTACTCACTGGGGGCCCACCTCTGGCTCCAGGGAGGCAGCTCCCATAGCCCACACATCTGCTCGTCTGACCCTCACACCTTTCTTATGAAGTAAGTAAGGTAAGGGTCAAAGCTGCCTAAGGCCAAGCACATCTCCTGCCTGTCTGAAATATAACGGAGTTTGGGGGAGGAGGGCTGGGTGAGTGCACTGCTGGGTGGGGGCAGGTCTTCCCTTCCCTTCTCTATCCTCCTTTCCAGACGACCATGGTGTCTTGTCCTTCCTGACCTTCAGTTTGAGCCAGCCAGGTCCAGAGGTGATGTTACCCCTGGACCTGCCCTGGCAGAGGGCTAGGGGACAGGCACCCTGGAGACCCCTTCCATCCTGGGTGCCATCAGACCTGCCACTACAACCATCATCTCTGCCTGTTGGGGACCGCCCTGCCTGGTCTCAGGAAGCTGTAAACCCCGCTCCCCCCCACCCCATGACTTAGGCTGAGTGAGAGACCTCCGGACCAGGAGCCACTAAGGAGATGAAACTTATTTCCCTGGCATGAATGCTGCCTGTTCTGTGCCTGGCCTCCAGTGCTTGATCAGTTAGCCAATGACGGGTAAGATTTCCCACAGAGGGAATCATCTAAGATAGGCATGATCATAAGGAGGCCTCAGGGAAGAGACTCAGGGGGCTGTGGAAATGAAGGGATGATCGACATCGACCCCTGCCCCCTCGGCTTTGTCAAAGCCTGAGTCCTTGTTCTTAGTTGTGAGAAATCCAAGTCTCCTGGCTGCCTTTGTCTCCTCTGCCTGACTTAGGCCTGCAGAAATAGCAGGGGCGATGCAGTTCAGACCAGAGTTAGTGCACCCCTGGGGTTATCAGACCTGGGACATAGAATATGCAAGATCCTGTGAGACCTGTTTGCTGGAGGATGCTTTTGAATTAGAATATGAAGGCACGAGCAAGAAACAAGACTAGCCTTTTAGGTCCCATAGTCTTTTTAAGTGATAAAACACAAACTCTCAGCCCAGAATCCCAGTGGGAGTTCTGTCAGTCCCTTTGAAAACTACCTATTCCTTTTGATCTTCCCTGCCGGACTGTAATCCACAAACTGTGTCTATATTCTTAATAAAAACCTACTCAGGTGGCAACTCAGGGCGCTCTCCACTAGAGAGGGTGGCCATTTCATCCCTATTTATCCACAGGACCCAGTTGTCCCTGTGTATGTTTTTCTCGTGTTTCAACAAGCCATCCGCAGCGTTCCGCAGTCACTGCAGGCCGGTGGCTGAGACATCTACCTGCTCTTTGAGCTTTGCCAGGCCCTGTGCTGGGCTGTGCTGGGGGCAGCAGTGACCCAGAGCCAGGCCTTGTCCTCAAAGACCTGCCAGGCTGGCTGTGGGAGCACAGAGAAGAGGTCTGAGCCAGCCAGGGAGCAGGGAGCAGTAGCACAGACAAAGGCCTGCCCTGCGGCCTGAGGGAGCAGGCCCAGGGACTGCAGGGCCTATGATTGAGCTGAGAGAGAACCAGGGCTCTTTCCTGGCTGAGGTGAACGTATGGTCAGGGAGGGGGACTGGTTTGTGGGAAACCCCGTGAGAAGGTTCCCCTCATCCCCAGATCTCCCACAGGTTTCAGGCCCAAGTTTTTGTCTTTCTCCTCCAGGCTCCACTGAAGCCCTTCCTGGAGATAAAGCAGCTCCGCCCAGTGAGGCAGCTGGAAGAGCTGTGGGCAAGACCTGCCCTAGGCACCAGAGAAGACATGATTCCAAAGCTGAGCTCAAAGAGGGTAGGGGCCCAGGAAGCAGGCAGGTGGGGCAGGGGCCAATTTGGGCATCATAGGATCCTCTTTTGTTCAAATCAGGAGTCCTCTAACCAATGGGGAGATGGAGGCTATATCTAAGTTGTCTCTGGGACCCAGGTGCTCCCTCTTATCCCCACCTCACCACCCAGACATATCTTCCCAGGGGGGTCTTTGAGGCAGAAGGCATGCTTTTCTGCCCGCCCCCCTCTAAGAAGCCCACAATAGATACGATCTATTGCCTTACCCCAGCTAGCTGGCTGTCCAGCCCTGTGCTAATCCCCAGGGGAAAGAATTTTTGACCTGGAGGAGACACTGATCAGACGCAACCAGATCTTGCATGGTGTCTCTGAGCGGCTGGCCCAAGCAATTGGAAGAGCAGCTGGGGTTCCCAGGCCAGGCCAGGCCTGAGGGAGCCTGGGTGATTGGACCCTGGAACAGCCATGCAGCCTGGAGAAGCTGACTCCTTACACACTGGATCCCAGGCACCAGTGGCTCCCTGTGTCCAGAAAGAAGAGCAAGCACTGTACTTGGGAATGACTGTCCCCCAAAGTCTGGAGGAAAAGAAGGGCAAGGGTGAAATGCTGCAGGTCACAACAGGGTGGACCTGCCAGGCAGGGGATTGTGCTGGAGGGTAGCTCTGCACAAGCAAATGCCCAGGGAGCCTCACAGCTGAGGCTAGAGAGAGGATATGTCAGGTATTTTGATGTGGGTCTGTAGACAATTGACGAAAGTAGACTGGGTGCCAGTTTGCATGTAGCTTCCCATGTGACTTGATTCACACATGGCTTGCTTAATGCTCAGATGCACCGGAGTCCTTGTTTCACCTCCTCCTTTGCCATCTGGCTTCTCCCCAGGGAATCATGCCCCATAGCATGCCCAGCCTTGGGCCTGAGAGTTGCATTCAGTCAAGATGTTAGATGCTGGTCAGAAGAGGCCAGCGACTCCTGTGATATTTGCTGAGCTCTGGTAGCTTGAAGTTTGAATCTTGTGTCCTCAGACCAGGGCAGCTGAGGCTGGTCTACTGGAGTGGGGAAGGGTGGGGCACCACACTCTAAGGCTAGGTCTCTCTAATCCTACTCCCTGCCAGATTCTATTCACCCCAAAGACGCCATTTCTCCAGGCTGCTCAGCAAGGCAGGGGCCCAAGCACTGGGAGTTAGCTGTTACTGGCCACAGCTTGAACTGTGCCCTGGGGGAAGTGGAGAGGAGAGGACTGAATTGGGCCTCTGCCTCCTTCAGGGGCAGAACCACTCCTGGAAAGTGGAGGGGTTCTCAGAAACCACCAGTGTCTGCATGGGGCGGGGGGGGGTAGGGACCACCCTCAGGGAGAGGAGTTTGAGAGCAGGGGGAATCCAGAAGCCAAATGGACAGGGGTCAGATAAACTCAATGTGTCCATAATAAGGGGGGCCAGTAATCTGGCAAGGCCTCTAGAAGAAAGAGGTGTGCAGTGCCCTGGGGAAGGTGGACTCTGACAACAGAGGGGCTGTGCCCCGGGCCACAGAGAAGGGGCTTGCTTTTCTTCAGGACTCTGCTGAGCACCCTGAGCTGTGGACAGTGGACTTGCTCCAAGACCTGCAAGAGATGAGGTAAGGGCACAGGGCTAGGAGGGGTCACGAAGGCAGAGGGAAAAGAAGCCCCACTCCACTTGCTTCTCTGCCCAAAGTTTGTCTGTCAGCCCGTGATCCCTCCTGTCCTTTTCTGAGCACCCAATCCAAAGCCTGGCACACAGACAGGAGCTGGGGCCAGAGTTAGGTTTATCGAGTTGACCTGAATTTAATTGAATCAACATTAAAGTTTTGAAAATGTGCGTTTAAAAGCACGAGGGCCCCCTACTCAACATTCCCACCCAGAGAGGGTTAGTAAATCTGAGCTCCTGGAAGGAGGGGACATTTTGGTCGAGTTCTTGGAAGGAGCACAGCCAAGACCTAGTTGTGGTAGGTGGTCTCTGACTTCCTTTGCCTCCTCCTGTTTCCCAGCATCCTACTCTAGGACAGGTGTCTGGAGCTACCCCCTGGGGGCAGGGGGTCACCTTCATGCCAGGAAGGAGGGAAGCTTCAGTATGAATGCTGTGGCTGTAGACCAAGCCTTGTCCCCCATCTAGACTGGGAGTGGGAGGATGGGATGAAGGAGAAGAGCTAAATCCCCTGGAAGCTGGAAGTGAAAGGCAGAGCCTGGGGAGTTTGAGACAGAAATCTTCAGGGAGATCTTTGAGCTAAAGCTGTCTCAGGATCCAGGAAAGAGGTTTGGGGTGAGAACAGTCCCCAAGAAGGGGTCCTATGGATGATGCCTGTTCCCCACCCAGACGCTGCCTCTGGGAATTATGAGAAATGGTTAGGCAGTTTGGGTGCAACCGGAAAAAAAGGAATGAGTCCCCTCCCTTGGCTTCCACTCCCCACCAGGGATGCAGCAACTCACATAGCTCCAAGAGCCCAGGTCTTCTATCTGCCTGTGGGCATCAAGCATCTTTTCTTAGAGTTGACTCAGGCCTGAGCCTCCTGCAGAAAAACCTTTGGGGCCCAGTGGTAAGGGGGAAAGAAGCAGCACCATGGGGGTTCCACCCCTGAGATCTGGGCTCAGCCCCTTTCTCCAGTGCTGCTGCAGCCCCAGGCCCTCCTGCGTTAGCCCTCCCCTCCTGGGACCCTGGAAGGCACACTTGTGTCTGTATTTGGGTGTGCGTGCACATGTGCACACAGGGACACATCTCATCTTCTCTCTACTCTCTGCTCTCTGGAGAATCCCACAGACTCTCAGCACCAGCAAGGCCCTGGACACCACTTGGTGAACTCCTTCAATGACTAGAAGAGAAATGGGAGTGTGCTGTGCCCAGGGTCACTCAGAGCAGCCTGCTCTTCCCCATACCTCTGCCCCATCTTGCTCTTTTTCTTGCCTTTACCACCAGCCTGTCTTTTGCTATTTCTTTTTCTCTCTCATCTCAAGAAACTTTGGCCCCATGATGATCCAAGGCCCCGGGGCTTCCCAGCTGTTCCCACAGATGGAGACATGGAAGCTGAGGCAGGGATGGCAACTTTGTTCTCTGCCCTCTCCCCAGGTGCCCGGGATGAAAACCCGAGCACCCCAAAGCCTGAGATAGGAAAACAGAGCCCACAATGGCCCAGATTCCAGATCCCCTCCCTCCCTCTGAGTAAGAAGCTGATCCAGGACCTTAGAACTTTTCCTTTCAGAAAGCAGCAGCCACGGACTCCTACCTACCTGGCCAGCCCCCAGGGGCCTCCTTGCGCCTGCAGCCTAGCATCTTCCTGTTCTTCCTTCCTATCTAAATTGTAGGTTTCTTCTACTACATGCACATCAGGGAGGCCTTCCCTATGGGCAGGACTTTCCACCCCTACCTGGCTTGGTTCTGGGGCACAGTCATTTGACTTGTGAGAAGGACCATTAAGGCCCAGGTCCACCTGCCTGGTCTACCAGCTGGCAATGAGCATGGCCCACTTTTTCAGTAAGCACTGCTAGCCATTTTTTCAGCTGATCCCATCTGGATCCTGCCCTCGCAGAAATCACTCTCTAATGTGAGAAACTGACAAGCACATGCTAGTCACACCCTATGTGGTCAGTGCCATGATGGCAGGAAGCTCAGGGGCTATAACAGTACAAGAAAATACATTTGACTCAGCTTGAGGAAATCAGAGAATCAACCCAGAAGGGACATTTGACATGGGCCATCAGGGCAACTAGTTTTCCAACCTGATAAGTAAAGGCATGAATACAGAGAAAACAACATAAGAAAAGGCACGGAAGCATGAAAGAAACACAATATTTTGGAGAAAAAGTGGCAAGTTTAGTACTGTCAGAGCAAAGAGTGGGATCAGTTTGTGAAAATGGGCAAAAAGAATCACAAAGATTGGGGGGAGGTCACTGTTTCTACTTGGTGGATGTTTGTTGAATGAATGAAACATTTAGAGATGCAGGGTGTGCTAAAGAGCTCAGAAATGAGATTGATAGTTCTTGGTGGAATTTCAAAACAAGAATAACCAGTATAGGCAAGGGTGTCCTGGAAGAGCAAGGAAGTGTGCTGAGCTTTAAAAGTAGAGTTGAAGAGGGGACCACATCCAGGTGAGGGGAACAGCCAACATATGAGGTGGAATGATGACAGGCTTATGTGTCGCATGGAATACAATGGTGGCCATAAGGCTGGAGCCACCTGGACAGAACTTGAATGCCAGGGAGAAAGTGTGGTGCTGATAGGGCAGGCCAAAGGAGCCATAGTAGGTCCCAGAGCAGAGGATGCTGTGGTGCAGTGAGTGTAGTAAGTGTAGCAAGCCTGTTCTCAGAAGCTCAGAAGGGAGAGGCCCAAGTAATCTTCTCTCCCTAGGAGCAGGCTGGACAAGAGCCTTTAGGACTGTCTGGCCACAGGCAGCCTTTCCCTTAGTCCTGCCCCATGCATCCTTAGGGCCTGAGGGTTCTGAGGAGGGACTCCTTTCCCTGAAGGAGTGCTCACTTCTCATCCCTGGGCAGTGGATGGTGTCCGGGAGGTGGAGAGTGAGGCCACTTCCCTCTTGGTGCCCAGCTTATATCCACACCCCAGCTTTTGGCGAAGCTGCAACCTTATCCAAGGTGATTTCCCTCTCCCCATGCTTTTATACGCTTATTTACCTTCCATGTTTGCCTTTATTCCTCTGGAGAGGTAGCTGGGAGTGGACTTCAGGCAGGCAAGGAGGCCAAGGGCTGCCTTGACCACAAAAAGACTGGATACCCCACAGACCTTGAGCCCTGGACAACTGACCCCACATTCTTCAGAACAAGGAGAGGTGTCTCCAGGTGCCTGTCTTGGGTCAATCCAACCAGTAACACCATGAACAACTCTGTCTCCTAACTCCTTTCAGCCCCAGGGGTCATAGGGGCAGGCCTGTGATGGAGAGTTCTTTGAGGCAACCCACGGGGCCAAATTGGCTTTCCCCATTCTCTGACCTCCCTCCCTTTCCCGGTGTGAAGCTCTTCAAGCAGCTGCTGGGCAGCAGGTTGGGAAGAAAGATGGGGGATGGCCCAGGGCTGGATTTTTGCCCCTCACCGCTACTCTCTGGGCAGAGTAGGGAGCAGGGTTCCTGGGACACAAATCAGCACACCCCGTTCCCTTACAAACCATCCCACCTCCCAAGCCCCTAATCCGTGGTCTGCGGTCCAGGACAGGGTTTGGCGGGGGGAGGAGGCACGTGGGAGAGGCGGGAGAACCGCGGCACGTGGTCCAGCCTCCTCATCCCCGTGCACTCCCCCTGCCCTGTGCGGAGGGGTTTGCGAGATGGGGGCGGGGCCTGGGGTGGAGAGCAGGCGGCAGGCAGTGGCGGGAGCTGTCCGCGAGCCCTAGTTCTGAAGTGGGAGAGGAGGTGCCCGGCGCCCGGTTCCGGGGCAGCGAAGACGATGGCGTTCATGGTGAAGACCATAGTGGGAGGCCAGCTGAAGGACCTCACCGGGAGCCTAGGGGGCGGCGAAGACAAAGGGGACGGGGACAAGTCAGCAGCCCAAGCGCAGGGCATGAGCCGAGAGGAGTATGAGGAGTATCAGAAGCAACTTGTGGAAGAGAAGTGAGTGGGACCCTTTTCCGGCTCCAGTGGCCCTCTCCCCCGCTCCACCCCTAAGCCGCCGGGCCCACCTCTAGGCAGCCTAAGACCCCAAGCTCTGCCCCCCTCTACTTTTCTAGACTGGTAAGAGGCTGGGATGTGCACTTCTAGGCTGCGCTCCCCAGCCACAACATTTCAAACCCAGGACGCCACCCCAGCTTCACATTCGGCCTAAGGAAGTGGGGGCAGGGGCAGAAGGGGCCTGGGACCCGCTGGGGGCACGTGCATTTCTGCAGAAACAAGTAATCCTTTAATCCGATCTGGTCCCCACATCTGTGTCTTCCAAATGGAGCTCCTCTGAGCTTGAGGCTCTCAGAGAAGCGGTGCAGCTGAGGGGGGCCCAGAGTCAGGGAAACAGATTCTGAGATGGGGGCATTCAGAGATATTGAGACCACTTGCATGCGGACAATGCTGGGGCAAAGAGACACCTGGAGTGGAGTTAGGGGCTGGACTCCAGAGCTCCTTGGGTCAGATCCTGGCTTTGCTTCTTTTTAGCTGGGTGATTTTAGGCAAGTTACTTAACCTTTCTATGCCTTGGTTTCCTCTTCTGTAAAATGGGGGTGGTAATTATAAGACATGGCTTATATATTTATGAGGATTAAATTACTTAATGCAAGTAAACTGCTTAGCACAGCACCTGGCACATTGTAAATCATTAAATGTTAGCTATAATTATTTCACTTAATCTTTATAACATTTTTATGAGTTGCAAAATATTATCTTCATTCTACAAAAGAGGGAAGTAAGTGACTTACCCAAAGACATACCAAAGGTAGTAATGCAGCCATACGTGAACCCAAGTCTGTTTCAAATGCTGTACCCCCACTGCAAACAACCTGTCTGGGGAGAGAAAGACAGACTGAGTTTGAGGCAGAGAGGGCCCTGTGCTCTGCAGTCTGGCAGACTGACCCTCTCTCGGCATAGCTCAGCCCAGAGGCAGATGTGGGGACTAGAAAGGGCGCTGTGATCGGGGGACAGAATGCAAAGACCAGCAACATCTGCTAGGTCCCAGCACCTTCCTGACACACAGGACCACAGGTGCCCATCCCCTTAGTGCTGGCAATGACTCCACCCCGGTGCCCCCGTAGGATGGAGCGGGACGCACAGTTCATGCAGAGGAAGGCAGAGCGGGCCACGCTGCGGAGCCACTTTCGAGACAAATACCAACTGCCCAAGGTAAGCTCAGGAGCCAGGGCTGCAAGGTATATCTGGCCCCTGAACCTCAGGCCCGGACTCCTTTGTCCCACTCTGAGTCGTAACTCTCAGCTCCTAAGACTGATAGAGGGCTTGGTTAGACTGTTCTTTCACTCATTCACAGTTAACTGGAGCTCACCTAGGATTTGGGCTTGGTGAGGAGGGTAGCCCAGTCCCTAAAACTGATAAGTTTGTGTTTCTGGAGCCACTCTAGTCCCCTTCTGTTCTCCAACCCATACTCTCCCAATATGAGTGAGGCCCAGGCAGATGAAGGGTTGGAAGGCAACAAATTTTTCCATGGGAGTGAGGGCTCTTGAGGCTTCTGAACACTCGGGGAGGGCAGGGCGGGCAGAAGAAGGCAGCACTCTCTGCGTGCCAGACACTTGACCTGCCTTACCTACCTAACCCCTCAGTAATTCTGCCAGGTAGCTGTCACCCACATCTACAAGTAAGGAAACTGAGACTCATATAGATTGATGGACTTGGCTAAGATCATGAAGCCACTGAGTGATGGAGCTTAAGCTTGTGAATGCTGAGCCTGCTCCAAGACCCCTGGCTGCTTTCCAAGGCATGGGTCTGTCAGCAGAGAGCAAAGTAACTCCTTGGTTGGCCAGGCAGCCAGAAGGATGTTTTCCCTAGGCACTGCAGCACCGGATGTGCTGTAAGTGTTCAATTCCTGTTGCCTAAGAAGAGAGCTGGGGCACAAGCCACGGTCAGTGCCCCGAATTATAATAGACCCTGAACAGGAACAGAAATACAGTGCTATATAGTATGCCGACCTTGATCTTCCACTTGAATTGGAAGACCAGATATGTAAATATCATAACCACTCATCCAGCAAATATTTTCTGAGGCCTTGGCTGCCTCTGAGTCCCCACAGGACACAAGTCTTTTGGAAGTCTCTCCAAGGGAGAACAGGTCCAGGAAACCTGCCTTTCTGGGAGGTAACTGAGTTAAACATAGCTAGGGATGGAGTCATTCCTCAAATGTTTGTGTTAAGCATATAAGAGCTACAACTGCTGCTATCAGGGAACTCTGAGTCCAGCAGAAGAAGCTTCCTTCTTCTGTGATTCCTGGCTGTAATTGAGCAGGACATAAAGTGGCCCTCAAGGGATAGGGAAGTGTGACAACAAGCAGTAGGCACCTTGCAAAGAGATCACAAATGTTGGTATCAGTGACACAGGTTTACATCTAGCTCTCCCACTCCAAATTGGACAACCATAAGAAAGTTACTTATTTAAATTGTCTGAGCCTCAATTTCCTTATTTGTAAAATGGAAAAAAGCAATAATTGTGAGAATTAAGGGCACTCAGCTCAATGACAGCCATGTAATAGGTGTTTGATGAATGGTACCCATCACTATTACTGGTAATGTCCTCAGTGTAGTTAATAATAGTCAACATATGACTGACTATAACAGTTTGACTCCTAGGTGTTTCCATTTTGCCCTTAACTCACTCTGTTAATATCTTAACTTCAGTATTTCAGAGTGAAGTAAGGTGGCATAAAAGTCTGAATGCGTCAAAAGCTTGATCCTGAGGTGTGTGGGTGAGCTCACAGGAGCATGGTCTTAGCATGTAGGACCCTGGAACCCAGTCCAGGCCTCCTCCCTAGCCCCTTGGCTTGGGTCCCCATATGCCCCCCACCGCAGTCCAACTCTCCCTTCTCTTCAGAACGAGACAGATGAGAGCCAGATCCAGATGGCAGGTGGAGACATGGAGTTGCCCCGGGACCTGGCCAAGATGATTGAGGAGGACACAGAGGAGGAAGAGAGGGCCTCAGTCTTCGGGCAGCTGGCCAGCCTTCCTGGCTTAGACCTTGGCTCCCTCAAGAACAAGGCCCAGGCCACACTGGGGGACCTCAAGCAGTCAGCTGAGAAGTGCCACATCATGTGATTACTTCCCCTGGGGGTGCTTACAGGTGTGCCCAGAGGGCTGGGGCCACATGTGCTTGAAAAGCATGTCTCAACTTCCGTGGACCCATACTCCACCTTGGCTTTGTTTCCCCTGTACCAGTCTAGATTAGGACCCTTCTCTGACCCAGCCACCTTCTGGCTTCTCTCTCTCTCCTCTAGGAGCAAAGTCCCCATTCCTCCCCCTACCCTCTCAGGATGCAGCCTCCCTGCTCAGCCTGGGGAAGCCTCCCAAGATTGTAGGAATAGGCCGTGGACCAAAATTTCTACACATAGGTACACCCAGAGAGAGAGGCAGAGACCTTGGCACGTGCAGAGTTGTACACCACAGATGCATCCTGGCACACACAGACACACACATGGACCAGCCCCCTGGTGCCTAGCCTCTCTAGACACCAACGCTAAGATATGCTTAGAGAGGGCTTCAGGCAGGCACCCTCAGCAGACAGGAGGTCTGAGAGTGAGTCTCCATGTTTATTCTCCTTGAAAAGCACTGCTCTTTCCAGGCCTCATTTCATCATCTATAAAACGGGGATGAACTGGGTGATTTTTAAGATCTTTCCAGCTTGGTCTCCCAGGACCCTCATAGTCAACCCCACATCCCTCCTTGGGCAAGGCAGGTGCTGCCACCGTGGGCTCTGGTTCTTGGGAGCTGAGTGATGCTGTGCAAGCAACAAGTACCAAGCATGAAGCTGGCACCGAACAGTAGCTCAGGAGGCTCCAGGACTTCTCTGAGCTGAGGGCCCAGGGACTAGCCAATTTCTGTTTTGTTTCTGTAGAACTCTCTGGATTCCACAGCTGAATTTCCTCACTCAGTTCAGTGAAAAGAAAAATTCCAGCCCTGACATGTGTATCTTAGTTGGGCATCGTCCCTGCAAACCAAAAGGTCACCAGTTCGATTCCTGGAATCCAACTCAGACAGTTTGGGACATATGTCTGAGTTGCAGGCTCAGTCCCCAGTCGAGGCATGTGCAAGAGGCAACTGATTGATGTTTCTCTCCTTCCCTTCCTCCCTCCCTTCCCCCTCTAAAAGTAAATAAATAAAATCTATTTAAAAAAGTAAAAATAAAAATTCCAAATGACCTGCTTATCTTCCTACTCCTTACTGATCTGTAAAGGTCTTAGGGTTCATAGCCTCCCCAATCCTTCTTTGGAGGGGGTGTCCTCTACCTCTTCACCACAGCTTCATAAGAGCACCAGCTCCTATGTAATGTTCCAGCTCTACCCTCTGGACAAGGGTGGGGTCCCCCAGCACTAGCGGGGATCAAGCACTAAGTTTAGCCTCTGGGCTTTTAGGAGAATGTGGCATCCAGCTGGATGGGCAGGGCCTCTGGGTTGTTACCTGAGACCTCAGGAGGTGCCACAGCTCAACCCCAGCTGTGCCTGGCACCTGTGCCTCTACCCCCTCTTCACCTTGGAGACGGAAGGTGTGACAATAGAGGGCAGGGCGACTTCATTCCAGGCCTGGCACTGCTGTGTGACTTTGAACAGGTTCATGTTCCTCTCTGAGCCTGTCTCCTCTGCTGTGTAATGAAGAACCCCCCCACCATCGCCATCCAAAAATAACAATAAATGTTTCAAAGGGTGACCATTTTAAAGCACTTGGCACATGATAGGCCATGTCAATAAATGGTAACTCATTCTTTGAAAAAAACCAAAGAGCACAAATCTCATCCTGCTTAGCTGTGGGTGTCCAGGGAAACAACCAGGAGGCTCCACAAGCAGGCCACCACTGAGGCCTGAGCAGGGTGTCGACACCACCCCCGACCCCCACCCTGGCACTGGCTTGTGGAGAAGATTTACAGGAACAACCACCATCCATCGGAGGGTTTGGTTTCAAAGGCAATTTCCATTAGGCCTCCTTTGCAAAATAAGAACAAAGCACAGAAAACCTGTACAAGGGGTGATGTGGGCAGTGTCACATGGAAGAGAGAAGAAAGGATGAGGAGTTAGGAAGGTGAGGGCAGGGAAGGACGCAGGCCCAGGGTTGGGCAGTGCTGTTGCAGCTGTTGCGCTGGATCCTTCTTGAGCATCCCCTAGGCTGTCCTCTGGTTGTCACTGGACAAAACCCTTTGCTGACCTTCCTGGAGCTGGAGGAGACCTAAGTCCAGGCCCTAGGCTGTGTGTGCGGGAGGAGGGAGCATGGGCCTCCTCACAGTGTCGGCAGCAAGGCCCGCACAGCACTTCGCCTTCCAGGGGCATCCTGCCTAATGGGATCAGACAGACCACTTTACCCTCAAGGGCTCACAGGAACAAGAGTGAAAGAGGCAGGGAGGTTGGGCTGTGGGGAGACCAGGGTGAGCACTCCCTGAACCCTCACAAAACAGAATGGCGGGGGGGGCCTGAGGAGGCTCTGAGGTAGCAGGAGCCAGCTCCTGTGCTCAGCAGAAACGGGCAAGGCAGGCAGGCTAAGCGTCCCCCCCGGCTCTGCAGGCCTCGTCCTGCTTCCCCTCTTCCTGCGCCTGCTCACTGGCTTCTCTGTCAGTCTGTGCCTCTCTCATTCCCATCCCCCCACCCTCTGGCTCATGCCTGGCTCACACTCATCCTACACCCACGCCCTCAGCTGGGGGCTACCTGTCCCATCCCTAGGCCATCGGGTCCTCTCTGAGGAAGACTGCTCTCTGCACATCCCACTTCTACTCCCATTTGTTTAGAAATCACTTGCTCCATGACTAGTCCTCCCACCTGCTATTATGTGAGGGCAACAAAGAAAGCCACTTCCTGTCAGAATTTCCCTTTTCATAGTAATTAAAATCCCACTATTAAGGCCCTTAGTTCAGGGCAAGGCATTTATCTCCCCAGTCCCTCTCCCCGTCTCCCTCCTGTTCTCTTTCCCTCCTTCTTCTGTCCTCTCACTATCCTTCTCACACTTGCAGGCAGTCTGAGGGCTCGGAGATGCTGAAAGGCGATGAGACAGCCTGCCTACCACTCTTTCAGGAAGAGAGGGACAGTGAAGATGGCTGGCCTGCTGCCCCTCACCCCTACCCTTAGCCCCACAATACAGGGGGTGGGGTTCGGGGAGATTGGGTGAGCACTGGTCCCTGCTCTGCTCAGACCTCCTTCCACCCACCCAGACAGCCCAGGCCTGGTTCCCAGAGGGAGAGGGCTATGGACCTTAAGTGACTATCCTGAGACCAGTTGGTCTCCAAGGTTTGGAGCTGGGAGTCTCCCCGCTTCCCGCAGTGGCCAGCCAGTCCCTCCCCAGACACTGGAGGCTCCAGCAGGTGAGCTGAAACATCTGGGGAAATGTTTGCTGAGCTGAGCTGCTGGCAGTGCCTACTGACCCAGCTGATGCCTGAGGCTGCTTGGGGTGGGGAGCCACATGTGAGGGGACTGGAAGGGAGTCACAGAATCTGCCGCCTGGCCTCTAGCCCAGTACCCGCCAGGCAGAGCTGTTCCTAGAATCCACGTGAGGCTCTGAGACAGCAAGGAGGCAGAGCCTCACGTGGTGGGCTTGGTCAGGGGAGCAGCAACGTTGAGGCTGCCTCAGCCTTACTCAGCAGGGACTGTGCCTGCCTGCCTGAGCAGGAGTAGAAGTCTGCATGAGATCCACATGGGTCTCATGGCTTGGACATGGCTTTTGGTGTTTTGTATGTGTCTGAGGCCTGTGGCCCCTTAGTGTCTCTGTGGGATTTGAAATGGATAGGTGTGGGTGTGAGTTACTCTGGGGAAAAACAGTGACCGACGTGCCCCCTCCCTCGTGCCCCAGCCTCAGGGTTGGGCGATCTCCCTCTCAGAGGGCTGGGGTGACAGTTGTCTCCTAGACAACAGCTTTCCTAGATGACCTGCAGGAACCTTCCGAATCTTCCCAGTTAACCAAAGGGGTGGGCCGGGCACGAGGACACCTGGGCCCCACAACCTGATCCAGAGGCCCACTTGCCTGTCTCCAGGGCTGGCTCCTTGGGAGACAGAGGGTCCCAGGCCCCTTGGTGCTCCTCAGCTGGCTCAGTGCTGCTTTGGGGACTGAGCAGAGGTGGGAGAACAGGGCAGGGCGAGCCACCCTTATGCTGGGGAGGTGTCTGCCTTGCTACAGGCACTTCCAAAGTATTAAAGGTAAGAGGCAGAAACAACTCCTACCCCTAGGAAGGAAAATATTTTTTAAAAAAGCAAATTAGCTTATTTCCCACAGGACTCTGCCACTTGAAGGGAGCTCTAGAGAGAGAACCCCACTTCTTCCCCTGACCCCAGCACTCCAGCTGGGCTGCCTCTCTGCTTGGCAGGTGGCTCAAACACAGAGCCAGCTTAGAGGCCATCTAAATACTCTGCCCAGAGGGGGCCCAATCCGCCCACGCCCATGGTCCCACTTATCCAGCCCTCTGCTGGCAGGCAGCCAATGCATGCCGTAAACCATGAGGGTCTGTGGGCCCGGGGGCCCACCCCACATCCCGCCGTCCTAGTCAGTCAGGCTCTTTCCCCCCCAGTCTGCTCTACTCACCCCGACCAGCTCCGTTCATTCCCCTCCTCTTACTTACTGAGGCTTTTTGTCCAGCTCATTCCCCAAAATAATCTGAGGTATGTTTCTCTCCTACACCTGAAACATTTTATTGAATTCTTACTGTGTGCCAGGCTCTTGTACAGTTGCTCATTACACACTTACATATTTCCACAGGGCACTTCACTTTATCCTGGTTCTACTAAGAAAGAAATGGGCTAGTCCAGCAGTTTTCAACCATGAGCCATGAGAATTTTTACAACATGCAGTACCTGTTTAGTCAGGGGCACTGACCTCTCTTCCCTTAGGAGGTCCCCAACTTTTTGGCACCAGGGACTGGTTTTGTGGAAGACAATTTCTCCACAGACCAGGGGGCTGGGGAGGTGGAGGGAACAGGAGGCAGAGCTCAGGTGGTGACATGAGTGATGATCAGCGCCTGCTGTGCAGCGCCCCACCACGGACCAGTACCGGTCCACAGCCTGGGGGTTGGGGACCTGTGCCTTAGACTGTCACATAAAAAAATGACAACTAACCCTATACCCACTTGGTGTGAATGAGTCAGAGTTACCCCTTTTTTGTCAGATCAGAAAAAAAAATATATATATGATTTTATTTATTTTTAGAGAGAGGGAAAGGAAGAGGAAGAGAAACATGGACTAGAAGAGAAACATTGCCTCTCACGCTCCCCCAACCAGGAACCTGGCCTGCAACCCAGGCACATGCTCTGACTGGGAATCGAACCAGCCACATTTTGATTTTGTGGGACACCCAATCCACTGAGTCACATGTCAGGGTGGCAAAAAATATAGTTTTTGGTGTGCTACTTAAGTTTAGTAATCAATTTATGTGTGCCATGAAATGAAAAGGTTGAAAATCGCTGGGCTAGTCAATGGGTTTCTTGGCCAAAGGGCAGAGCTAGGGTATTAGCCCTGTCTCCTGCTCTCTGGACCACTGTCCACACTGTCCCCTGATGGCCAGGCCGAGAACTTCAGGGAAAATAGTTCCCTCCCTTTAGATGGCTGAAAGACCATCTTGGTGGCTGGCGTCTGATGTATCTATGAACAGCTTCCTTGGTGCTTTCCGGGCGGGGAGGGCTTCCTATCCCTTAAGTCCCCAAAGATGCTTCCAAGTGCTGTTCAGCCCAAAACCTTGGGGTGAGGGGTAAGAGACTGCTGGAAATTACCCCACCTTTAAGGGATCCTGGAGGGCCGAGTATGAACATGAGATACCCTAGAGGATGCACTCTGCCCCATTCTAGCTCCCTGCTCACTCAATGGCCCAAGGAAAGAGGGGTGGGAGGCTGGGGGTCATGTCCAGGACAAGGGAGCATGCAGGGCAGAGCACAGGTTTTACAAGACTACCCACCATGGAAGCCACCCTTCTCCAGCTGCAGAGAGGAAGGGCCTTGCCTGGCACCCAGGCCTATGCCTGTCCCTCCCCACTAGCCCTTTATTAAAGATTTTTATTTATTTATTTTTAGAGAGGGGGAAGGAGGGAAACATCAATGTGTAGTTGCCTCTTGAGCGCCCCCTACTGGGGACCTGGCCTGCAACCCAGGCATGTGCCCTAACTGGGAATTGAACCAGTGACCCTTTGGTTCACAGTCCAGTGCCCAAAGCACAGAGCCACACCAGGCAGGGCCCCTTTAGCCCTTTAGGTGGTGGGCAGGAATGGCAGCTGGTCAGCTGACTCCCTTGGGGCCTGAGGACAGGAGGCAGTTGTGCTCTCACTGCCCCCACCACCCTGTGGGCTCCCCCAGGCCCCCTCAGGTTACCCAGGTTTTCCTGGGGCCTCTATAGCACTAGCCTAGAAAAAGGGTTGCCCACCTTGACCTGCTCATTCTCTTCTTCCAGGACAAGAAGAGAATCACAATTTCAGAAAATAATTTAATAGAGAAACAATGAATGACACTCTTCACACTTCTCTGGCAGGGAAGAGAGACAACTTCTGCCCCAAGGAGGCACTGAAGGGTGCAAGGGTTAGAAATCACCAACAGCCTTTCAGATTTTAAACACAAAACCAGTAGCCCTAGGTGTATACTCTCCTCCAGATGAAAGTTCCTGTCCTCCCAAAGGCCCAGGTGGGGGCTAAGGAGCTATTAGCAACACCACTGGAGAGATGGGGAGACCCAGACCAAGAAACGGGAAGGTGTGTGCCCAGGGCACATGCTGTGGTAGCAGCCATGTCAGACCTGGAAGGTCTCCTGGCCTAGTGGGTCCCCCAAATCCAAGGGGCCAGGCAGCCCCATTCCTCCTGCTCCCAGGCCAGTACCAGCTCTGTGGAAAGCAGGGGCTCCCCAAAAAGGGATGGAGGTGGGAGGGATGAGGATGAAGGAACCCTCCCCTGATACTCCCTGGGCCAGAACAGGAACAAGGTATGAATTTCTCCAATTCGCCCCACCTACAGTGTATTATTTTCATGGCTTGAAGGATTAATTTAAAATACCAAGAGGGTGGGCAGGAATCGGCTTCCAAGAAGACTGGTGAGTTCTGTGGGGCTGAGTGCAGACCGAGGGGTAGGTGGTCCCTGAGGGGTCTTAGAGCATCCTGGTCCAGTGCAAGGATAGAGGTGAGTTGAAATAAGGGCTCCCAGGAATGACAGGGGTGGCACAGAATACAGCTGCCCCCTGCCCTCTTCTCAGAGCAAAAACGGAACCTTGATGCCACAAACTGACAGGCTCAGTGTCCAGGAGCCACCAGTTAACCAGAGTCACATGAGACACTCTTATCCCGGAGGCCTGCTCCTGCACCCCCCTCCCGCCCGGGGCCAGGCCCGACACTGCCAGCACATACACGGGCTGGGCTGTCAGAGTCTTTGTGGGGTAGAATATCTTGAGGGGTGCTGGGGACCCTGGAATGCGGTGGTTGCAGTGAGCTGCCCATTCAAGAAGGGTGCTTCGCCAGGGTGCGCAGGCCACAGAATTCTGGGCGTCAGTCTGCGTGAGTGTGTCCCCCCAACTTCAGGTGGCCTGTGGTCTATCCAGTCATTCTTTTGGGGTCACTGCAGGGTGCAAGCTGTGGAGGGGTAAGGAGGAGGGTCAGTGTTAGGTTTCTGGCAAAGGAGGCAGAATCCCAGGCTGCCCTCAGCCCTCACCCCTCCTCGGGCAGAGGGGGAAACCCCAGGGCAGAACTCACAGCTGCGAACAGATTCCGAGAGCCCTTCCTTGTCCAGGGTCTCAGCTTCCCAGCGAGACTCCCTCATCTATGGAACATAAAGGTAGCACAAGGGCTGAGACACAACCAGAGGCCGGCACAGGAGGAGCCGCATCAATAGCCTCTGAACAACTGGGAGTGAAAGACAAAGAAAGTGATGGAGATGCCTTCAGACAGAGACCCAGGAAAGGAGACACAGACTGGTGGGCTGGTGAGGGAGCAGGGGACAGACAGCCACAAGCAGAACCCACATAGCCTCGCCCCAGTGGGAGCCCCCCATGTGCCCACCTTGACCTGTTCCTTCAGGTATTCAGCTCGAGCCATGAGATTCTGAACCTGCCAAGAGTGCGGGGGAAGAGCCTTCCTTCAGAGTGAGGCAGATCCTCCTCGCTCCTGCTGCTCTCCAAAAGCCTCTGTGCATCAGAACAACTGTCCTCCGAGTCCTTTACCTGCTCCCTCTTCCAGAAAGCCTGCCTGACTGAAGCAGCCCAGCCAACTTTCTGTTGCTGGGTTCCAGATCCCGCCTGTCCCACTGCCTGATCTGAGCCCCCGATCCCCTATGGAGCGCATGGGGCCACCAACTTCTGCGATCTGATTCCCAGACTTGAAACACCCTGAGGGAACCCAGCAGGTCCTCCCTGATGGAAGGAGGGTCAAAAGAGAAGATGAAGTCCCCCAACTCTCCCAACCCTCCCAACCCTAGTGGGCACCTCAGTATGAAGCAGCTCCCGCCTCCGGCCTGGGGGCTCCCCTGCAAAGAGAGGAAGGGTGCGTGGTACGGCAAGTCAGCAGGGCTCAGGGAGTGTCGTCACGGAGCCTTACCTGCCAGCAGCAGCAGCAGCTCCCCCAGGCTGTGCTGGTACAGGTCCAGGGCGTCCTGCTCCCCACCACCTTCTTCCTCCTGCAGCCACATCCCAGGTCATTTAGGGTCATGAACCAAATTCCTCCCTGCCCCACCTGGACTCCTCCCATTGGGTACAAACCTTGGCCATGGCAGCTGAAGCCACTTCCAGGGCAGCAAGGAGGCGTGGCCTGTCCCGGGCCATCTCTGGGATGAGGGACAAAGGCTCAGGGTGAAGGAAGCAGCCTGTTGTTTGTCTCAGGGAGTCGACCCCCAACCTTTCTCCCTCTCAGGCTGGAGGGAAGTTGCTGGGGACCAGGTGGTCAGGCAGGAGCCGGGCTCACCTCTGAGCAGGTCTCGGGCGGAGGCCCCCTGCCTCAGCAGGGCCCGATTGGAAGAGGACACGATGGCCTTGAGCTCCTCAGCCCTGGACACGTACTGCTGCACCTGCAGGAGCACAGCACGAGGGGCTGCCCACCCCGCCTCCCTCAGTAGCGCCTAACTCCCAGCTCTCCCTCTGGATCCTCAGTGACTATCCCAAGCTGTAACGTCAGGGGCTGTCTTGACCCCTTCCCGGGACAGGAGATTCCAGTTCTAAGAGAGCCAGTCCCCAGTGGCCCCTGATCCCCTCACCCATTTCCTCCAGGAGACTCAGTCACCCACCTTTGCCTTAATTGCATCCTTCCGCTGGGCATCCACTTCGTCTGCAAACAGTGGTGGTGTATATGAGGACCTTGCACCACACCAAACCCTCTAGAATCCCCCAAAACTCTAAGTTCCAGATTTACCCTCTGCCTTGTCTCCCATAACATTCTGGATAGGAGTTGCTTCTGGAGCCCCTCCACAGCAGCTACGGCTGACCCACCCCTGCTGCACCCGGGGGCTCCAGGCACTCACAGTGCAGGGCGGGCACAAAGAAGTCCAGAGCTTTGCAGTAGAGAGACAAGGCAGCTGTGGCGTCCCCCTCCTGATCCTTCTTCACAGCCTGCACCACCAGGGAGGTCTGGGAGGCATGCAGATCAGGAGTCACGCCCACCCTCTGCTCACCATGAAGTGAGAAGAGCAGGTTCCCTGAGCCCTCCCTCTGCCCCCTGCGGGGCAAGACACCTGTTTACCACCAAAAGGGTAGATGAGAGCCCCAACCTGCCCTCGCCCCAGCCCACCCCTGGAGGCCTGCTCACTGCTCGTGCCAGGCTCTCCCCACTGGGCATGTGCTCCAGGTCCACCCAGGGGTGGGCAAAGAAGTCCTGGAAGGAGATGCGACGGCCAGGGTCCCGCTCCAGGAGCCGCTGCAGCAGGTCCCGGCAGTCTCGGGAGAGAGGGGGCCGAAGCGGGAGCTGAGGGGGGCGGCGGGGGACAGGTCAGAGCCTCCCCCATCCTGTCCTGGTATGTCCCAGAGCTACATGTTTGACAGGTGGAGAATCTGAGAGCTAGGAGGGGCGAGTCTGGGGGATGGAGGCAGTGGAGAGCCAAGCCTCCTGCCCAGGTTCCTGCCCACGCCCTCCTGGAACCCTGAGCTGTTGGAGAGCCTCCCTGGCGTACGCTCTTGGGAAGATGGGAGCTCTGTCTACACAACAGTCTGTGGGCTAATCTGGGTCCCAAGAACCAGATGGAGCTATAAGCATGCCCAGCACCACAAAGGAGACTAGAGCAGACACCCAAGTCTATACAGGGGCAGTGAAGTATTCAACCTGAGGACTCTGACTCCCTCTGCCCCCAATGGGTTGCTGAGGCCCTGCGGGACCCACCTCGATAACCCGGTTACTCCGGATCTTCTCTTCCAGCTCCGTGAATGACCTGGAGGCAAAGGGAGGCTGCCCGAAGAGGGCTTCTGTGGAAGGAGGCAGAGGACAGGCTGGGAGGGAACAGGGTCCATCCTGGTCTGGCCCACTCCTGGAAGGGCCTGACACCCCTCAGAACAGGAGACCCAGGCCATTAGAGTCAGCCTTCCATTAAAGCCCTTCAGGAGTGGACAGAGGGGGCTTGTCTGAGGACACACAGTGCAGGCCAGGAGCAGGAGACAGAGCTCTTACCGTACAGGATGACCCCCACGGACCAGAGGTCCACACGGGCATCATACTGCCGCTGACACACCATCTCGGGGGCCATGTAGAGAGGGGAGCCACGGAGCACATGCTTCTCATCCCATGGGGACATGTGCTGTGCGAAGCCGAAGTCTGCAGGCAAGAGGCCAGGCAGCAGGGCTCAAGTTCCAGCTGCCTCTGCTCTTGGCCTTTGCAGCCTCACCCTGAGCTCCAGCACAGGACTCCTCTCCACCTTTCAGACTCAATCCTACTTCCTAGCCTTTGCTCATCATTAATCTCCAATACCCTCCTACATCTTCCTGTGGGGGCATAAATCCTACCCATTCTAACATGGCCCCCTCAGGCACCTTTCTCCAGGAAGCCCACACTCTCACAGCAGCTCTAAGGATAATGACCCATGAGGTGCTGGAGCCCTCTCCCGCACTGTCCCACCAAGCTCAGATTATAGCTCACTCTCTGGACTCCAGTCTCAAGTCAGTTCTTCTCCAAATCCTATTGGGGACCACAACCACCCCTCCCCCTCCTCACACCCTCCAACACCACCATAGGCTATGCCCCAATCCTGATGACACACCAAGTTCTGATCCTGGTCACACGCTGAGTCTTGACCCTGATTCCAACCATACACTGCTGGAGTCCAGTGTGGGTAGCCCAAAAAAGGTCCTACCTTTTGGTGATGGGGCCTGTCTCTGGATCTCCAGCCTCTCGCTGTTTGAACTCTACAGAGGGTTCCATGAGAACCAGCATTGTTGCGTGCACACCCACCCTTCAAACCTTGAAGCTCCATTCAGTTCTAAGGACCCAGATCCACCCAGAGATTGTTGTGCAAGCCCAGGCCCACATTTCCCCTGCTGTTCCAGACTCACACCTGCCAGCTTAAGGTGGGGCTTCTCCAAGGAGCTCAGCAGAATGTTCTGTGGCTTGAGATCCAGGTGAGATATGTTCTGTTCATGCAGAAAATGCAGGGCACTAGCTAGGGAGCAGGACACACGCAGAGAAACAGGTCAGAAGAGCCCTTGCCTCCCCTGGCTAACATATGCTCCCTTAAGCCTGCATGACCTCAGTTCTGGCCTGGTTGGTCTACTGAATGCTTTACATAGAAGTACCAGGTTCCAACCACTTCTAAGAACCCCCGACTCCCACCCCTTTCCTCCCTTGGGCCCCTTCACAAGTCTCCACTCCCTCTAGAAGCCTCCTTGGATACCCCAGCCCCTTAGGATCTTTTGTGCTTTCTCTTGGCAAAGCACTTGGGCACGACCCATTGGGCCCTGGACTTCTCTCAGATCAGGGCTTCTGCCTCTGTCTCTCTCATAACACCCTTAAGCCAGGGATTGGCACATGGCAAGGATGGGGGCCTATAAATCCAAGCTGGGAAAGGGGCACCTGCCAAGAGTGCGGGGGCTCTGAGTCTGGGTAAGGGTGTGGTGGGAAAACAGACCATTGGAACTCTGGGTCAGAGGATTTTACCCAACTGCTGCATGAAGACACGAGCCACCTTCTCAGGCAGAATTCGGCGGGTATGGATGAAGCGAGACAGGTCACCCCCTGCACAGAACTCCATGATGAGGTAGATGTTGTCACTGTCCCACTGTGGTTAGAGGCAGAGAGGCAGCTTGAAGAGAGTGTCTCTTCTCCAGCCTCGTTTGGGGGTGGCCCCACCACAGGCCTGCACCTGGAAGTCTTTCAGCTGCACGATGTGGGGGTGTCGGATACCCTTGAGGATCTCAATTTCTGTTAGGAGGTTTTCCACGGATGCCTTGTTTAGACTCTTCTTGGCCACGCACTTTATGGCCACCACTTCTCGAGTGTCCTTCTGCCAGGGCAGGAGATTTGAGGGCTCTGCCTTGAGGGAGCCAGGGCCCATGGCTGGACAGAAAGGCTCTGGTTCCCTCTGCCCTTCTCTCCTTCCCTGGGCCTACCCACTCACACCAACATCCAGGCTTCCCAGCTTCCCATTCTCCGCCAATGAGGTCCCCTGATTCTGTAATCCTGGCCTCTTCACCCAGCCTGGTGTTCTCCAACCTTCTGTTCCATAAACCCTATAAGCCTTTCCAGAGTGCCCTAAGTAAGGCATGCCATTCAGTGTTCTAGAAGTGCCCACTGTTTCCTAAGTGGGTCCAGCCTCCCAATACCCTGTCCAAGACTTCTCCCGGCCCACCAGGTATCCTCCCGGTTTTGAGCCCATTCTTCTGCCACTGACACAAGGCTCCACCCAGGTCTCCACAGGCATCTCCGAAGGTCAGATTGGGACGTGGCAGGCGCGGGCACCTAACCGGTCTCATGCAGTCTCCAACCTCCCCTAGTTTCCCGGCTTGGCACCCACCTGGGGCGCACAGGGTCTGGCGGGCAAGGGGACAGGCCCTCAAAGTTCTCGTGCCCCGATTCCGGCCCCGCCCCGCACCCACCTTGGCGTAGGCCTTGTACACCGTGGCGTACGTGCCACTGCCCAGGCGCTCGGTGAGAATGAAGCCGTCCAACCGTGGAGGGGCCCAGCCAGACCCAGCCATCCTGACCGCCCGGAGCCAACCACCAGGCGCTTCCTGCTTTTCCACACGGGTTCCGGTTAGGAACCGAAAGGGAGCGAGCGTGCGGCGGCGACGGGGGCCCGACTCCACACTGCCCCTAGCGGGGCCCGCCAGAAGTGCAGCGCGGGGGGGCCGGTTCCCCCGCCCACGCTTCCGGCCCCCTCTGGCTCCTGAGTGCAGTCCACACCTGCTCCGCCTCCACTCCCAGGAGAAATCACATGATTTGCAAGATTCATCTGGAGATGCTGAGGCCACAGTGGGTCCAACGAATGAACTAGAGACTTGCAGATGAGGTCATGGGAATCCTTTCAGGGGCTAGGATAGCATCCTAGAGAGCACCCACATGAGGAGCAAGAAGGGTTGGGGCAAGGTGGAGAGATTCAAAGAGGTCCCTCCCCAAAACGCCAGCAGCTCTGAAAATACAATTACTGGGACAAGAAAGTACCGTAGAAGAAGTTATCTCAGGCAGGGGCTGGCCCCCAGGGCTGAGGGGATTGGCCTGTCACAGGCCAGCCAGCAAGCAGCATCTTGACTGACCCCTCACACATAGACAGAGGGCCTCTGCCTCTACTCCCCGTAGGTCACCCTCATCCTCCCAAATCCAGCAGACGTTAGAACCAGTGTTGTCTGAAAATGTCTTTTTATTTAAGCACAAAATTGAAACACAACATATACATTTGTACATGGAGAAAAAAATACTAGAAAGGAATTTACAAAACCTTGGTCACTGTCATTAAATTATCATTCAGCGGCTCTGGAGTCGAGTTGGCGGGCAGCCTCCAGGTTGGCCGGCTTTTTGAGAAGTCCCCAGTCCATGAGTGCATTCCTACAGCCTCTGGAGGATATGGTGCAGGTGTGAACTGTGGACTCCTAGGTACCCATCACAGTGACACACGTCCTAGGGAATCCCCAGGACCAGTGGAAGGTGACCTAGACTCTACTCCTGCTCAAGGCATGGGAGAACACTAGAGGATGAGTCTGAGCTGATTCCCCCAGCCCTTCCTGAGAGTCACACAAACTAGATATTGCTGATGTAGGGGGCAGAGCACAGCTGTCCCCTAGAAGAGGAAATCAAAGCAAGCAGAGACAAAACCCACACCAGGACAGTTGAACACCCCCAACCCTAGAAGACTGCTAAAGGCTGGGCAGGACAACTTGGGGTTGCCCTCTGTCCCTCCCATCCCCATATCCCAACCAACCCCAATGCACATTCAGTAAGTCTAAAGAGGGAAGGGCTCATGGAGGGCCCCAGATGGCACAGGATGCTGCCCACACAGGAAAGTGCATGAGGCGAAAAAGCCTATGAATCTGTTTGTGAGAAACATGAGGCAGGGAAAAGTCTGAGGAAAGCAGGCCGGAGACCTTGTCTAGAGGGATCTAGGGAGCTGTCCATCAGCCCAGACCACAGCTCATCTAAAGGGGAGCCCTTGAGCCCTGGCCAGTGTGACTCAGTTGGTTAGAGTGTCATCCCATATAACAAAAGGGATCTAGGGTTCGATGCCCGGTCAGGGCACACGCCTAGGTTACAGGTTCAGTCCCTGGTAAGGGTATGTGTAAGAGGCAACCAATTGACGTTTCTCTCTCACATCAATGTTTCTTTCTCTCACTCTCCCCCTTTCTCCCCCTCTCTCTAAAATCAAGGAGCATGTCCTCTGGTGAGGATTAAAAAATAATAAAAAAACCCCAAAGGGGAGCCCTTGAGAGGTCACCCCATGCTAGCAGCACAAGCTGGGTCTGTGGATTCAGATTCAGGCCAGGCTGCCGGGGGAGGAGTGGCAGCTCAGGCCCTGGCAGAACAACTCTAGCTGGCGTGTGCCCATGTTGGCCAGTGATCCCATGTGTGCATGTGCATACCTGCACATGTGTGCATGCATGTGTGTGTGCCCATGTAGGGGGAAGAGAGCTCCAGTCCCTATGCTTCCAAAGAGACAAAAGAATCCTACCGAACCACCACCAGAGAGGAAAAGACAGTTTTGATTTTTTTCTTTTCTCTTGTGTAAAAAAGTTCCTGTCCCTCCCTCCCTTGCCCTGAAGTGGAAGGGAGACCTGGTTGATGAGGAAGGAGGAAGAGCCATGGCAAGACCCTCCCTGGGTCTGTGCTGGGCATAAGCACTGTTTAAGGCACCCATGGAAAGTGCAGTTCAGAAGGCAGGCAAGAGAAAAGGCAGGGCAGAGGGAAGAGAGCCAGGAGAACTAATTCCCCTGGAAGGCTCCTCGAGCAGCAGATGAGGCAGCGCTTCGGAAGGTCCTGTTGCTGAAGATGCCCTGGGAAAATTCCTCTTGGGCCTGCTGGAAGCTGGCCCCCGTCCGGCGGTACAGGGAATGCACCTGGGGGAAAATGCTGTGGTAAGAGAGGCCCACCCTGTGGGCCCACAGAGAACCCAAGACTGTCTGACTTCCCCGCCAGAGCCTTGGAGAAAGCCACTGGACCTTTGGGAATTCAAGAGGCCCAACTGCTGTGGTGAACACCTCCAAGGTGAATACAGGAGAAAGGTGCCTGCTTTCTCGGGTTTGCTGTTGGCCCAGCACCCACTACTCACCCGCTTCAGGAGGAAGAGTGCGAACACGGCACAGAGGGTGAATAAGCCAGCCACCACCATCATGATGATCGACACAGCCAAGTTCTCACGCAGTGTAGACAGGGCTGCAATCCAACCACTACAAAGGGGGGAGGAAGCCAGAGAGGGTATAGTGGGAGTGGCTCCCGGAGTTCCCCGTGAGGGGCTCTTCTCCAAGTGGCTGCTGTATGCTGCCCACCATCTAGGCCGATAGGCCCCACATAGCCCACATGGAGTCTCTGGGCCATGTGAGGTCTGGAAGGGATGTGGCTGCTGCCCTCACAGTCAGGAGAGGGTGTTGGGGAGACATGGAAAGGAGGCTGGCTCCTCACTCCTGGGCCCACCCCCTGCATTCATCCTGTCACCTCAGCCCCTCCCACTGGGGACCAGGCAGTCATGTCTCCTCCCTAAGCCCCAGCCTCTTCATCTATAAAAGGGGATATCCTCACACTTCCTGAGTTAAAAACTTGCTACGAAGTTAGTTATAAAAATAGTGTGGTACTGGCATGAGGACAGACATATATAATATATAGATCAATGGAATAGAATGAAAAGTCCAGAAACAAACCCACATATCTATCGTTAACTGGTTTTCATGAGGGTGCCAAGAGCATTGAATGGGGAAAGGATTGTCTCTTCAACAAATGGTGATGGGACAGCTGGATGTCCACATGCGAAACAATTAAGTTAGACACTTACGTCAACCACACACAGAAATTAATTTAAAATAGATACATGATGTAATAATAAACAATAAAACTCTTAGAAGAAAACAGAGGCAGCTCTTCATAACCTTGGATTGTTGATGGTTCTTAAATACAATACCCAAAGCACAACAAAAGAAAAAGATAAATTGGATCCCATCAAAATTAAAAACTGGAGTCCTGGCTGGTGTGGTTCAGTGGACTGAGCATTGGTCTGCAAACCGAAAGGTTGCTGGTTCAATTCCCAGTCAGGGCACATGCCTGGGTTGTTGGCCAGGTTCCAATTGGGGGCATGTAAGAGGTGAACAGTCAATGTTTCTCTCCCTCTCCTTCTCCCTCCTTCCCCTCTCTATAAAAATAAATAAATAAAACCTATAAAATAAATAAAAAGTTCTAGTACATCAAAGGATACTGTTGAGAATGAAAAAACAAAATAGAAAAAAGTCATAAATTACCTATCTGATAAAAAGCCAGTATCCAAAATACATAAAGAACTAAACAACAAAAAGACCATCCAATTAGCAAAGGACTTAAATAGATATTTCTCCAAATAAGATATACAAATGGCCAACAAACACATAAGGATGACCAATCAGGAAATGCTGGTCAAAAACCACAATGAAATATCACATCTGTAGGTTGGCTATAATAGAAAAAGAAAACAGTGGAAAATAACAAATGCTGGCAAGGATGTGGAGAACTGGAACTCTCATACACTGATACTGGGAATGTAAAATGGCCACTGTGAGAAACAATTGGGCAATTCCTCAATAAATTACACATAGAATTACCATGTGACCCAGCAATTCCACTCAAGACACAAACCCCAAAGAATCGAAAACAGGTACTCAAAAACATGTGCTGAAATGTTTGTAGCAGCACTACTCACAACAGCAAAAAGGTGGAAATAATCCAAATCCCTGTCAACAGCCCTGGCTGGTGTGGTTCAGTGGACTGAGCACCAGCCTGCGAACTGAAAGGTCACTGGTTCAATTCCCAGTAGGGGCACATGCCTGGGTTGTGGGCCACATCCCCAGTGGAGGGCACGAGAGGCAACCACACATTGATGTTTCTCTCTCTCCCTTCCTCTCTCTCTATAAACAAACAAACAAACAAACAAATAAAATCTTAAAAAATAAAAATCCCTGTCAACAGTAAATGGATGAACAAAATGCAATAGAGTCAAACAATGGAACACTACTCAGCTACAAAAAGGAATGATGTACTGATCCGTGCTACAACACGAACCTTGAAAACATCGTGCTTAGTTAAAGAAGCCAGACAAATCCAATGAGACAGAAAGCAGATTAATGGTTGCCAGGGGCTCAGGGAAGGAGGGTATAAGGAGTGACTGCTTACTAAATATGGAGTTTCTGTTTGGGGCAATAAAAATGTCCTGGAATTTGCCCTGACCAGTGTGGTTCAGTTGGTTGGGCATCGTCTTGCAAAGCAAAAGGTCTATAGTTCGATTCCCAGTCAGGGCACATGCCTGGGTTGTGGGTTCGGTCCCCAGTTGGAGTGTGTACAAGAGGCAACTGATCGATGTTTCTCTTTCACATCAGTGTTTCTCTCCCTCTTTCTCCCTCCCTTTCCCTCTCTCTAAAAATAAATAAATAAACTCTTTTAAAAAAAAAATCCTGGAACTAGATATTATTAGTGATTGCACAACACTGAGAATATTCTCAATGCTATTGAACTGTATACTTTAAAATGGTTTAAGCGAGCCCTGGCTGGCATAGCTCAGTGGATTGAGCGTGGGCTGTGAACCAAAGCATCACAAGTTCGATTCCCAGTCAGGGCATGTACCTGGGATGCAAGCCACAGCCCCCAGCAACCACACATTGATGTTTCTCTCTCTCTCTTTCTCCCTCCCTTCCCTCTCTAAAAATAAATAAATAAATAAATAAATAAATAAATTTTAAAAAATCTTAAAAAATAATAATAATTAAAAAAACCAAAATGTCCCCTGACTGAAGACACAAACAAGGGGAGACCAAAAAAATGGTTTAAGCGGTACATAAAATGATATATTTTACTTTATGTGTATTTTACAATCAAAGAGAACGTTTTGAGGTGAGATGAGACTAGAGGCTGCAGAGCTCATCCAGGGAGGCTGAGGCAGGGCAGCAAGGGGTGAAGCCAGGACCAAAAATCAAGCCTTCCGATTCCCTGTCCAGGGAGCAAAGAGCAGTTATTAATCACAACCTTTTTACCAAGATCTCACTTAGGGTAATGAGTAATGAAAGTGGGTCGCCCAAGGCCAAAGGCGCCAGATTATAAACAAGATGAGGAGGAAGAGGGGTGGTGGAGGGCAGTGTGCACTTGGCTCTGAGTTAGAGGTGAGTCGGCCCCCTCCCCACTGCTCTGGACTTGCCAGCTCCACTGGGGAGATGGGACCAAAATAGTACAGCCCTTCCAGGCTCAGGCTTTTAGCCAAGTGCCAGCCTGACCTTTCTGTAATGTTCCCTGTGCACTGAGACGGAAAGGAAAACATCAGCCATCAGCTTTTCTTTCTGAGACGAATTCTGAGTGGAGGACTGCAGCACCTCAGCCAACTGTACGCTCAAAGAGAGCAGCCAGAGGAGCTCACCCAAGAGAGGATAGGACTCTGTCTCTTGAGGTCACAGGGCCTCTGGACAGTCACAGCTCAGGAGCTTTGAAGACCAAAGCATCCATCAGCAGATGCCCAAACCCAAGGGCTTGTCTAGCACCTGTGGAAGTAGCACCAGCTTCTCGGAGGGTGTGGCAGAAGAAAATGAAGAGGCTACAATCCAGTGCAGGACTAAGGATACAGTCCAGGTAGCCTAAGGATTCAGGCCAAGTTCACCCACAGCACCCCAGAAAGTGATAAGCAACACAAGACAGTGAGTGGCTACTGGTGAAGAACTGAAGGTAGATCCAAGCTGGCCCAGTCACCACTCTCTCCGCCATGGTGGAACGGGGGCTATCTATAGGGGCTCTCAGGGGCTGGCAAACAGGGTGAGAGAGGCTGAGCCAAGCCTCCAAAGCCTAGTTCCCTCCATATTGCCCCAGCTCTCACCTGTCCCCCAGGTTAGGGATGCCGATCAACTGGATGACATAGATCCCTATTTGACAAAAAAATACGAAGAAGAACACGAAGAAGCTGAAAGAGTTGTCAGACCTGTGGAAAGAGGAGGAAAACCAGGGGTCACGTGAGGGTCTGGAACTCATTCCTCAGCATTCTTCACATGGTGTGGCGTTCCTCTTCACTGGCAGCCAGAAGATGGGACTGGACAGCAGACGGAGCACCAGAGGACCAGGCTCACCATCTACAAGGACATACCCAGAGATACCCCCACTATAACCAAAAAGGGTTTGCCTTTTTCACTGCCTTCCAATTTAAGGGGTCAATGCTTGATCCCTTTCTCAAAGAGCAGTTAAAGTTGCTTACCCAAAGGACAGTATAAAGGGCTTAACAATATTTCATAATAGGAAAGAAAATCTAAGTCAAAGGTATAAACCTTTAAAAATAAAACTGTAGGCCTGAGTGGCAGAAAAGGTGTTTGGGGAGTAGAAAAAAACTAGACAAAACTGGTGTTTTAAGGACCTCCATCTCTGTGTCCTTGAGGGCTAGAGTACAGCGAGGGTTCAGGTCCCACCTACTGAGTGCCAAGGAGTAGGGGTGGGGCAGGTTCAGCCACTGCCCTGCTCCCTCTTCCTGGGGCCTACTGGGCTCCCAGACCCAAAAGCATCAGCTCTGAGGCACAATCCCAAAACCCTAGGATCCATTAAAGTCCACAGTATCTACTCTAGGTCACCAGGTCAAACACTGGCACTCAGCAGTGGCCCACAGTTACTTGGGAGGCAGACGGAGGGACCTAAGCAAGCATGCAGAGATAAGCCATTCAGAGTGTACCTCAGAGTCTATCACAGAAGCTAGGGAGGCGATTCTCAACCTTTTTCATGTCAAGGCACACGTAAACTAATTACTAAAATTCTGTGGCATGCCAAAAAATATATTATTTGTCAATCTGACAAAAAAATAGGTATAATTTTCACTCATTCACACCAGTTATTGTTGTGTTGGCTGTTGTTACTTTTTTGACAATCTAAGGGAAAAGAGGTGAGCACCCCTAAGTAGTCAGGTATTGCATGCTTTAAAAATTCTTGCAGCACACCGGTTGAAAACTGCTGCCCTAGAGCCTTGGAAGGGAGCCTAGGAAGTCCCTTCCTTCTTCCCAGTGAGTGACTGAAGTCCTCCGGCACCAAACAGACTGATGTGGAAGGGCAAGTAAGGCTCTCCCACCCTCTCTAGATCTCTTGTCCTGGTCAAGGGGCAGGGCCCAGGACAGACCTCAGGTACAACTGAGGAAAATGGCTCCTGATACCTACCAACTCTGTGGGTGGGACTGGGAAGTGAATTTCCCATAATTCTATTCTGCTTTGACTGGAATGGGGCCTCAGGGGTCATGGCCCTAGACCTGCTACCTGGGATGCCAGCCATACACTTCCCCCTTACCACAGCCCCACGTACCTGAAGGCCTTGTAGATGGGTCGGTACCAACAAAGGAAGGCACAGGGGGTGAAGATCACAAACCATAGTATCGAGAGGCCAAAGTCCACTCCCTTGCTGCTGTCAACTAAGAACCAGGCCAGGCAGGCAAGCAGATTCAGAAATAGGGTCACTGAATGCACTGTGGAGAGGGGAGACAGACATGTGCTGGTGCCAAAGTGGCTGAAGGGCTCCTGGACATGGCAAACCAACCCTTGGAGAGGAGATGAGGTCCATGCTGTCAGGGCAGCTGCAGCAAGAATTGAGGACCTCGATCTATACACAGGCAGGGCTAGTTCCCATCTTTGCTCTTCTGGGACCTCAAAATCAGGGACCAAACCAAGCTCCTAAGAGGTGATAAAACAGCCCAGGTATCTGAGGGGTGGTGGTGGAAGAGGTGCAGACCCAAGAACTGACCTGTGGGGAATGGAGTCTTTCTCTAAGCAACTCTTTTCCCTGGCCCTTGATGGCCCACAGGGGAGTAACAGGGAGTCTTTTATCCTTACTCCTAGGAGCCCAGGGGTCTGTAGGGAGGGGAGGCCTTCACCTAAGGAAGACCTTTTAGTGCAGTGAGCTCCACGGGAACTCAGAAGCCTCCAGCTCATCCCACCCTCCTAGATGCATGATCTGGGCTGGCCTTTGAGGGGAGGTTCCCAGGACAGGGGGCAGACTTCAGAGGGCCAATTATGTGTGCAGACGGTCCCTTACCCCAGCCCGACCAGCAGTGAGGAAGGCTGGAGTCTGCGAGGGAGGAGCAGCCAGAGCATAGATAGGGCTCTCAAGACACAGCCCATTTTTAGCCTTGAGCCCAGAAGGGCAGGAGTTAGACTCACACATCCAGAGGTAGTAGAGCATCTTGCATATGCGCTGGTAGTCGGCAGGGATCTCTGTGGAGAAGTCCTGATAGAAGCAGGGCTTGACAGGGCACCACAAGGGTAGGGGAGGCCAATTGTTCTCTCTCACTGTGTACAAAGAGATGATAAGACAAGGCCCAGATTCAGCAGCAGCACAGCACAGTGCGCATGCCAGCCCAGTGGATGGGCCAAACCAGGGCTCCCGGGGCACCAGCAAGCAGGGTCTTCATGGGTATAGAGCGGGAAGGGAAAAGGATGATAGGACATAAACGCACACCAGCTCAGTCCAAGATAATAGACTCCAGATGCATTAAACACAGAGCTAAACAGCTTAAGTGATTATTTTTTGAACAGTCTATAACCACGGAATCGTGGGAGCAGTGCCCCAACTCTATCAAAAAATTTTAGCACTGGAAAGGAGTGTAGAAATAATCTATACCCAGTGAGATTACATGACAGGTCTCCTGGCTTCCACCTTACTGCTCTCCCCAGGGCCAGCACCATTCTAAGGTGATCAAGAGCTTAGCAAAGACCGGAGGCTGCCCCAGGAACAAGCAGGCTGAGGGAACCCTCCTGTACCAGGCTGGGTAACCCAGGGCCCCACGCAGCCTCCCTCACCATGTAAGTTGGCCACAGAGTTCTGCAGCTCCCGCTCCTTGCGTTCCAGCTCGGCTGCTTTCCTGTCCAGTTCTTCCTGCTGCCGGAGCAGGCTTGCCTGGGCTGCAGAGGCCACAGCCTGGAGCAAAAAGGGGAAGTGGGAGACAGTGAACATGAGACAGAGGGACAGTGCAGGCCCGACAGGAAGTCACAGGGCCTGTGCTCCACACAGGGAGAGCCAGCTGGGAGTCCCAGAGCAGTACCCACCCCCAGGGTCTTGGGTACCTGAGACCATCACAGAGAGGTCAAGGTGACCTGTCTCCTACTGCCCTTACAACACCTCTGGCCCCTTCACCATTACCAGGGCTCTCCTCTCCCCTTCATTCTGAAGCTTTAGATAGAACCATCCCTCATACTGTAGTCCAGGCCAAGTTCAGTTATACTGACCTCTGGGGTGTCATCAAAGGGCAAAAAGCCTCACAAGAGACTGTCCTGTAGCCAGAAACCCAGAGACATAAGCCTTGACTGAAGAGCCTAGAGGGGGTGTGTGTGTGAAGGGAGACAGTGTAATTTGCTAGAGTAAGTGGGGAGGGGAGGCACCTGAGGCCACACTGTGTGTACCTGGAGCCTGAGGGATATATATTCAAGGACCTCCCCTGCTCCTCACCTGAGGTCCACCTGAACTGTAACTGGTTATATCCTTGGACAGCCTTTTAGGGCTGGCCCTGCTCTGCCCGGCTTTCATGGCAAGCAGAGTCTAAGCTGTGCCCCCTTTCCACACAGAGGAGGGCCTCTGGGTGAAGCAGCTAGGGGACTCTATGTGAGAGGCTGAGCAGAGTTGGACCCAGAGTCCCAGCCCACGCCCTGTCCCGGCTGGGTACTATAGCTGTTGGGGCCCAGTTCCTCCTGAAGGCTACAGTCCTTCACAGGGAGCAAATGCCAAACTGCTCATCTCACAGGACGGTAAGCCAGGCATATGTGTACGTACATATGTGTGTTCTCTCTCTCTCTAAAAACCGAGTTCTCCAAAGAGCTAAGGCTGCCTTCAGGGGTATTTTTCAGGCACTAGGGGTAGAAGCAGGACCAGAACTGACCTCGGTGAAGTTCTTAGCCTATTCCTCCAAGTCTCTGACTTTAATTAAGCAGGACCGAGGATGACATCACCCAGCAAAACAAGAATGTTCCCTCTGCCTCACAGGGTTCTAGGGCCATGTGTGGGACCCAGAGTCCCAAGGTTCCAAGGTCCCATGCAGGGGCAACACTTCCAGAGGAACTCTGTCCAGATGATGGGAGTAGTCTGGGACCACTAGAGTCCAAAGCCCAACTTGGGCAGGGCCTAGGCATCTTGCCCTCACTCATGCTCACCTATACTTTGCCTACCTTTGGAAGTTTTCGTATGTAGCTGTCTCTGAGAATACTATCTCCTCCTAGTAGCATCTGCCTCTCTGAGAGCTTGCTCCCTGCCAGGAATCTGGTAGGCAGGAACTTGCTGGCCTGTCTAAGCAGGAGCTGCAACATACAACTCCACTGTGGGTCATGCTCGCCAGGGGCAGTGTGGAGTGTTGGGGAGAACAGTGAGGCAAGAGGGTGGAGAGTTGGGCACCACGCAGACAAGATTCATAGTATTTGGTAAAGGGACAGAGGCAGGAATACATGAGGTTAGAAATAAAAGGATAGGTTCTGGGCCCTGAGTAACAGAGAAACAACCAAAGGCCCCAAGAGGATGTCATGACAGGAAATGTTCTTGTCTGAAGACACCCAGCAGCCCAGCCTGGTAGGTGGGGCTTATTCTTTGGTGCTGGCAGTGGGTGTGTGGTGGGGAGTGAGGGTATAGGTGAGCAGACCCTCCACATGCAAGTGAAGAAATCCAAAGAGATTATTCTGAGGGCCCTTGAAGGGAAGCCAGGGAAAAAGGCCCTTTGCCCAACCCTCCATCTCAGGACTCAGTTGGGTGAGGTGCTTCCCTTTCTGGCAAGAAGAGGCAAAGGGGATCTTCATCAACAGTACCTGTGGGGTTGGCTGGGCTGGCTCCACTGAGGGCTGGAGAACGGCCGGCTGTGAGGGCCCAGGGAGCTGGGTGGCAGGAACTGTTGTTGCTGCATTTGTCTGAATGGGAGAGTCAAAGGAGTGAGGAGAATGGGACTCACCAGTCAGCATGTGGGAGCAAACCTACAGCAGGGTGAGTGATGTGCCCCTACCTGTGAGGAGTACTCCCATTGGGCCTCCCTCTGTAGCTTCTTGGCCAACAAGCCTCAGGCCCTGGGCACTGTGAGGCCTAAACCAGCACTCCTGGCCTTTTTGGACCCATGGCTCCTGGCACTGCCCTGCCCTCTTCAGGGAGCAGCCCACACCATGGACCCCAAGGGGAGATTTGGTGACTACCTCATCTTACCCCCAACCCCCAAGTTCACGTTAAGACTATCCTTTTGAGGACTGCAGCTTCTCAGAGAACTATGTCTTGCTAAGGCTCCTTGCTCCAGAGACCCCAGCACCAGCAAGAGGACCTGGGCACTCAGAAAGAAGAGGTGCTCACCAACCTCTGAGAAGGGGTTGAATTCAGCCAGGCCACCTTGTGATGCATTGGTCAGCTGGGTCACAGAGGGATCCTGAGAAGATGAAAAAGAGCCATTAGATGCTGAGGAAAAGAGAGAACCTCAGTAAGGAAGGGACATCACCATCTGAGGGCCAGCAGACAATCCTGGGATGCCTGGCTGAAGTGAAGCTGCTGATGGCCCTTCCTGAAGAGCCTCTTCTGAAGGCTCCCATGCCCAGCCCCTGCCACACAGAGCTACCTACAATCCTTTACTTTTCTGGAGAAGCAGAGGTTCAGCCCAGATGACTTCCCAGAGGAGACACAAAGCAAGTTTTATACTTTGAGGCCTAGGAATCGACACTGCATGTGTTCTTGTCAGTCAGTATCCTTTATAGGTTTGTAACAGTTCATAGTATTTAACTCCAGGGAGTGGGGTTTTTTGGCCAGGGTGGTGGTGAATGGGTGGAGACTTTTCACTTTATAGCCTTTCTGTACTGTCTTTCTCTCTCCCTCCCTCCCTCCCTCTCTATCTCCTTCCTTCCTTCCTTCCTTCCTTCCTTCCTTCCTTCCTTCCTTCCTTCCTTCCTTCCTTCCCTCCCTCCCTCCTTCCCTTCCCTCCCTCCCTTCCTTCCTTCCTTTAATCCTCAACCAAGGACATGCTTATTGATTTTTAGAGAGAAGGGAAGGGAGAGAAACATTGATCAGTTACTTCCCATATGCATCCCAACCAGGGATCAAACACACAACCTAGGCTTGTGCCCTGACCAGGAATCGAAACCTGCGACCTTTTGGTTTCCAAACAACATTGCAACCAACTGAGCCACACTGGCCAGGGCTTTTTACTGTTTTATTATTTATTATTTTACTTCTCTTTAACAGACAGCTTTTGTTCTTCAACATCTACAAAAGGTTGTAGAACAGAAACATGCTACTGGGTGCCTAATTTGATTAAATCAAGCGTTCTTACTGGGAATAAAAAAATAGAAAGGACTCATAAAAAGCCAGGAAAATGTTTTTGGTTGTTTTTTCCCCCTAGAATCTTTTTTTTTTAATATTTATTCACTTTTAGAGAGAGGGAAAGGAAGGGTTTGAGAGAGGGACAAACATCAACGTGAGAAAGAAATATCAATCAGTTGCAGTTGCTTCTAGTACAGGCTCTGACCAGGGACTGAACCTGCAACTCAGGCATGTACCTGCAACCTTTCACTCTGCAGGACAATGTCCAGCCAACTGAGCCACATGGATCAGGGCCTTTTTTCTAGATTCTTTAAAAAAAAAAAATACAAGCCCTGGCTGAAGTAGCTCAGTGGATTGAGCGCAGGCTGTGAACCAAAGTGTCGCAGGTTCGATTCCCAGTCAGGGCACATGCTTGGGTTGCAGGCCATGACCCCCAGCAACTGCACATTGATGTTTCTCTCTCTCTCTATCTCCCTCCCTTCCCTCTCTAAAAATAAATAAATACAATCTTAATAAATAAATAAATAAGAGCTTAAAAAAAAAACAAAAAATATCCTCAGAACACAGCTTGTCCTAAGTTTTTAATCTTCCTTTTCCATCTGGTCTCTGCCAAAGCCAACCCTTCTGGCCTAGAGCCTGCACTCAAGCAGCCCCCATGTTGGCCTGAGGCCAATCTGTCTTCATCCTGCCCCTTACCAAGCAGGGCTCCTTATACACTCCCCCGTCCCCATGCATATAGGTAGAGGCTCAGGTCCAGCTCAGCGGCAATGCCTATGCTCTGGGAGAAAGAGCTGTGAAGGGTAAGAAGACTGCCACTGGATTCTGCCAAGGCCCCTGTTACAGGCCTCACCTAGGCTTCCCTGTCTCCACACCTCACCATCCCTCACTATTCATCCAGATGCTCCTGTCCTTCTGGCCCAGCCTCACCTCTACCAGGAAGCCTCCATAGGATGGATCTTTAAACACAATGTTAACATTAAATAGACTCCCAGGGAACCCCCTCAATTTTCTACATGGAAATGGATACTCACCATGGTGTAGTACTTGTCCTAGGTCTCAAGATGGGAGCTGGCTCCATATTCTAAACATAGAGCTCAGGGTCACACCGAAGGTGTTTCCTAACCTTTTCACACATAACAACTCTCCTCTTCCCACCTGAGCCACCAGTTCCTTGAGGGCAACACTCTGAGCTGCCCCAGGAACTAACCCAGAGCTGGGCACACAGCTCTTGTCTTGTTGGGCCTCACTCTCACACTTCCACTAGAATCCTCTGCAAAGGCTCAAGGTGGCTCTGTCCTTTTTGCTGGACCCCATCCCTGCCTGGTGGCTCCTACAACTTGGACAAAGTGGCAAGCTGAGGTTCAGGAGGCCACATGGAGCTGGAGAAACTGGCCTTGAGGTTATTTTTTTGGCTGAACGACTACCAGATGTCTCTCAGAATCAGTGGGCCTGCTTCCTGCAAGATCGATTCAAGACTCAGTATCTGCTCTCCTTTCAGAGTCAGCAGACACCAAGCCACAGTGGAGTGAGGGAGCTGAAGTCACTGAAATCAGATCCACCATCCAAGGAACTGGTTACTCAAGTCTGACTCACTACAGGACAGAGGACAGAGGGGAGGCTCTGGTTGCAGTTTCAGGTACTGGCATACATAACTGTCAGAGGTACACATTTACCAGAAGAGGGCTCTTCTGGGGGCTTGGGGGCTGACTGCACTATCCACACTGATCCCTCTTCTTTTTTCTAAAACCTTAAAGACACCAGGCTCACCATAAACTAAACCTGTCTCCACTAGCAGGCCATAAACTCTGCAGCCAGGCGTCTAGTTCAAACTCTGGCTTCCTAGTGCTTGGTGAAGGGCCTGCGTGGAGCAGAAGCTTGGGTAATGTCTGGGAATAAATGCTGCACGCTGTAGGGCCTCTGCTCTCTCTAGGAGGCACTGCCCAAATGCTAGGGCTTAGAGAAGGATCACAGCGGCAGCCTCAGGGCCCAGAAGCACCTTGCTCGGGAAGAGGAGCCTGCCACACTCTGGAAGACAGGGATACTTCTCATCTGAGGAGACCTGGGCTCTTTCTGAAAGGTGTGAGTGGCTCTGAGAGAAGCTGAAGCCTGGGGATAGATGTGGGGGTAGGAGGGACTGAGGAAGAGAGCTGACACTTACTGTCTACTACATGCCAGGCTTACCACACCAGGATGCTACTGTGGGATTGTGGTCACCCCAGAACTGGCCACTGTGTCAAGATACATGAAAAGAAGGTTCTACCAGCCTTTTCAACCTGGTTCTTTGAGAAAATAAAGTCCCACTACCCTAAGGCATCCACTGTGTGCAATGACTTGACTTCTCTCCTGTGCAGATGGAACTGAACCATCCTGCTTATATTCCATCCTTGAGAGCATGGAGAAAATGGTCACTCCAATCAGTTTCTGTGACCTGCAGCTCAGCTGAGGGGCCCTGGCTAAGAAAAGCTACACCCCTCCTTATTGCACCTCACAACCACCCTGTGAGGGAGGAGTATTTGTAGTGTGCAGCCAGACAAAGCCTCCATTCAGAGGGGAAGCAGCTCATCTAAGTTCTCAGGAGTAGCTGCTGAACCCAACTCTGAATCTAAGTCTGTGTGTCTCCAAAGACACGAGTGATAAACCTGAGAGGGAAAGGCCCAGGTCCACCTTGTTCAGCAGTGCACCCCAAAGCCTGGTACAGTGCCTGGTAAATGGAAGTGCTCCATTAACGTGTGGTTGAATAAATGATCCCTACTCTGGAAGAACACTGATGAGGGCACCATGAGTGACTGGGACAATTGCTTCTGCTCATTTCTTTATTCCTGGGCCTTTATTCCTTCCTTCTTGGGGAACACCCTTAGTAGGCCACATGCAGAGGGTCTTGCAACTGAGGACCACACTGACCAGCCTGAATGAGGACTCTCAGCTTCTACTATGAGTCACAGATAAGAAGTCAACAGCAGCAATCTTCTTTCCCACTCACCGAACATTAGATAATTCGTAAGGGGGTCAAGCAGTTATTTACAAGGATCATGAGAGCTAAGTATCACCTACAAAGAAGTAACCTAAAATCCCCTCAGTGCCAAAAGCCCAGACTGGCTAATGCCTTTTGCTGAATTCACAATAAATAAAGTACTCCTGCACTCAGTTTTTTTCATTCAGTTAACAGTCACAAATGGTGTGAGGGGCACACCAAGGTAAACAAGATAATAGCTCTTGGCTTACTAGAGCCCACAATATAGTAGCTGAGACATGTGCACAAGAACCCAGGGGGGATGCTAATGAGAAGGGAGGTCCAGGCAGGGCTTTGAGGAAGGCAGGGTTCCAATAGGAGGGGGGAAGCTGAGCAAGCTGAGCAAAAGGTCCAGTGAGTAAGTCCCACCACAGCTCTGGGGCGGGGGAACACTTTCATGTCACTGGGGTGTGAGGGACCCATGAGAAAAGAGGCAGAGTTAGGCATGAGCTCTGCCGGGAAGAAGCCTTGAAAAAACTGGCTTTCACTAGTTTGGCAATGTCTTTCTATGAGGTTCACAGGTCCTGCTGTGTGCTAGCTAAGACTTCCCCTTGCTTTCCCATCCAAACTCCCAGGGGTTTATTTCTGACTCCAAACAAACATTAAATAAATACCTCACATGCTACAAAACTCGCCATTCTCTCTGGGAGACATGGAGTCACCAATACTTGAACAGCTCAGTGAAGTCCTATCTGCTTTGGAGGCTGTGTATCACAGAACAAGAGAGAACAATCATCCTCAAACAGGCTGGCTGGGTCCCAAGGTTCCCACAGTTAACCTTGGTTCTCTCTAACTTAGAACCTAAGAATCCATCCTAAGAAAGTATTACAAAAAACACATAAAAATCCGTATCTACAGACATTTATTGCACCAGTATTTACAAGAGGAGAAAAAAAGCAGAAAATAACTTAAATACCCAGTGACTGTAAGCACCCATATGTTTTGGTGCACATTCCCTCAAGGGCCTCAACAGCCATTAAAAAGAACAGGTATGAACATAGTGCAGCAATACAGAACAGGCTGTGTTACATGAATACATTTCATTCAAAGTACTCATGAAAAGAGACGGGGGAAATGTATCAAAATAACAATAGTTGCAAAAGACTGGTAGAAATGTGGATGATTTATCTTGTTTTCCAAATTTTCTATAACGTGATTATTATTTTTACTTTAAAACACATATTTTTAAAAAGAGCCTGAGTACCCACCAAATGAGAATGGCAAAGAGGGAGGCTGGAGCAAATGCCACAGTGGTGGCACACAGATCACCCAGACAGCAATTCTGAGGCATCCGGCTGGCCTCCAGGCCCCGACGACGTGACCCAGCACCCCTCTCAACACAGTCCATTCTCATGCTGAGCCGCTTACCACTGCCTTCCACTTCAGCCTGTTGACTCCTGGGCAAACCATTCCACATGAAGCACAGGGCAAGGGCACCAAGAAAAGCATTGGTTCCTGCCCTAAGGAAGCAAATAGTACAGAGCATGAAACAAAAGCCAGGCAAACAGAGACAGCATATGGACAGTGTTTAACAGGTGAGGGCAGATGCACGGGGATCACAAAGGAGGGAGGGACTAAGCTATCTGGGAGAATCAAGAAAGGCTGTACTGAGGTGGCATCTCAGTTGGATCTTGAGAGATGAAAGAAAGAAATTTAGCAGGGACTAAAGGGGAAGGCAAAACTAGCACATGCAAAGACTCCACAATTTTAAAAACAGTTTGCATGTGTTCAGGGAACAGAAGGTTCTGGGGGCTGTGGAGTGGAGCCTGTACAGAGACTAGCCAGGGGTACCAGGAAACCAACCTGAAGAAGGAGTAGGTCCAGAGTTCAGTTTACACTTTACCCAATGGGCAATGGAGGACAACTAGAGATTGTGAGCAGGGATCAACTGCTGCAATCATCTCCGACAGCAGAGGGGAAAATGCAATGCCAGGGGAAGAAAGATGCTGTGAAGACTGGCTGGGACGCAACAGTTCAGTGGGCAATGGTGAGGACCAAACTAAGGTATGACAGCTAGGGATGAGAAGAGGGGATAGAGTCCAATGAACCTTTTCAGGAAGACGCCACAGGCTTGACCACTCTCTGGGTTCGTAGGAGTATGGCGATACTACAGGGTAAGCTGGGCGGTGGCAGAGGGAGGAAAGGAAGGAGTTGAGTTGCCAGCTTGGGTAACTGGGGAACAGGGCCACCAGTGAGCACGGTAAGTGATCATGGAACAAGAGGAACAGCGTTTTCAGGAGTGGGTGTGTGGGGGCAGGGGAGAGATCTGAGAAGACACTGGGTGTGCCTGGAGATCCATACGGCATACATCTGGTTGGAATGGTTGACTACGTCCGGGTGAGAGCTCAATACTGGCTTGATACTCAGAAGAAAGGTGAGGGCGAGTGTTCTAGATCTGGGACCGTTGTTATGTGAATGCTATTCTGAAACCATGTTAAGTGGAAGAAATTACTGAAGGACAGAACTCCAGAACACCCCTAAATATACCAGACAAATTTCTTGAGACAATGCCCTTGTTCCACAGGGAAGTTCTACCAGGTCCATCTGGTGGTTCTGAGAATTCCCAAAGTCAGAGTCAAGCTGGAGCCCGGCCTCCTTGGGAAGTGGCAAAGCCATCAGTGTCTGTGCAAGGAACCTCATGTAACTTTGTTCACACCCAAAGCAAGATCTACCACTGCTTTCTCTTCCCGTAAGAGAGAAATGTTTTAAATCTTTGGAAAGCAGCCACAGCAGAGATTATATTTTAACTGCAAACAGGCAACATGTGAAAGTGATATAGTGTGATTTGGAAACTCATGGAGACCTAAGTAGACATATCCAACCCTGTGGGCTGCATGTGGCTCAGGATGGCTATGAATGCGGCCCAACACAAAATTGTAAATGTACTTAAAACCTTTTCTTTTGCTCATAGTTTTTGTTAACATTTGTGTATTTTTTTTGTTTTATTTATTTATTTATTTTTTAGAGAGGGAAGGGAGGGAGAAAGAGAGAGAGAGAGAAACATCAATGTGCGGTTGCTGGGGGCCATGGCCTGCAACCCAGGCATGTGCCCTGACTGGAAATCGAACCTGTGATGCTTTGGTTCGCAGCCTGCGCTCAATCCACTGAGCTACGCCAGCCAGGGCACATTTGTGTATTTAATCTGTGGCCCAAGACAACTCTTCCTCTTCTAGTGTGGCCCAGAGACACCTAAAAGGCTAGACACCCCTGAAAGGCTTTCTCTGTCCAGCACCACCAGCTAGTCCATTCCTCTCCCTGAAATCAATGGCCACAGGGCTAAATGGACAGAAATGTCAAGAAGGAAAGCAACACTGGTGTTTGCCTGAGTGATCTGCTTGGTAGTGGACTGCTGAAGAATCAAATTAACAATACAATGCCTGCCATTTTAGCACTCTACCTCCTCATTACCCAACAAGACTGAGAAACTTTTAGGAGCCGACATTGGAATCAGTCTGAAGCAGGACCCGCACCCCCAGAGAATACAGGGCAGACGCACTATCACGAATGGAGGGATTAGGGAGTGCCAGTGGTGGTTGTGAAATCGCAACACTTGGCTTGAAGTTTCCTGCTTCCTCTTACAAGTTTAATAAAACTTCTGCTGCACTCTTGTGACAACTCTCCTTGCACAGCTCTCACTTTGCAGGAAGTTTTCTAATAATCCCAATTATAACTACATGCAAGGAAGGTCACAAAAGCCCACACCCAAAGTGTGGGGCACCAGTGGGTGTGGGGAGTGGGTAAGGAAGACAATTCAAAGGTGTACTGGGAGTTTCATGGGATATTACTAAAGTCAGTAGAAAAAGGATTCCATGGTTTAATAACTCTGAGAAATGCTGGGTCAAATAAAGTTGAGTAAATGTCTTTACTGTAGGATTTCTCAGAGCATGTAAGAAGTTAACAAGCCTTATCGATCTTCACGAAAAAATGCAGTAAGTAGTGATTCCCAAACTTATTTGACCACAGAACCCTGAGCACCTTTAAGGACTGGTATTATTCAGAACACACTGCTTTAAAGTAATGTCTTAAAAAACAATACCATTTAAAGTACTGTCTTAAAAAACAATACCACCTGTATTATTCCAACCCCATACACCGGGGAGAAAATACCTTAGCTAATACTAATTTGTTACTTTCACCCCACCAGGACTCTCATTTTAAGAATGGTGGCAGTGGTGATGATGTAACATTGTTTCCTTAGCTGGTCTAAATAACTAAATAACCCCAAGGCAGAGCTTAAAAAATCTTTTAAACAGTGCTGTTCCGGGAATGAGACTGGAGGTTTGGGCCCCTTCCTGCTGCAAATTAGCCAGTAATTCTGGCATGTTACATCCTCAAGGATTCTTGGTTTTCTCATTCTAAACTGAAGAGGTTAGAATAAATTTCTGAGGATGTTCCTAGCTCTAGCAGTCCACCGTGGACTCTGAACACTAAGTTTATTTTCATAACCCACCACTGAGTGATGGAAAAAAGGACTGTTCTGCAGCCTGGCTTAGTGTGAGTTTCTGAGCCTATCACCTCTCTCCTGAGCTCTGTGCCAACACCCTGGGTAAATGAAGCTGGGCTCACACCCAGTCACCCTAAGGCTGCACCCTCCCAATGTTCCAGCCCTGGCAGTCTGAACCTGACACTACCATCACAAGGACAGAGAAGGCAGCTCTCCAGGAGGAGTTCAGAGACCTCACTTCCAAAACTCCTTCTCTCCACAAACTGTGCCAAGAGGAAAAACACAGTCCAGAATAAGGAGAAGAAGAATTGCAGCCAGCCAGCTCTCTTCTTCCTACACGGGATTTCCCACCAGATGTTGCCCTTCACAGGCGCACAGCTGCTTCCTGTCCTGTCACATTCTGGGACTGCCTGATGGACAAGCTGTCTTGCTTGAATGCAGAAGTTATTCCTACCACAGTTTGCACAATCATTTCTGGGGCTGGAGATGTAGTTTAAGACTTTCAAGCTACTGTTAATACAGGGCTGAACTCAGGCCAACTATCTTGCCCACAGCTAGCATTTGGGACAAGTTATCTGCATCTTTGGATAGCTAACAACTTCTGTCATATGGTAGCAGACACTTTATTCCTGATTCTGACAGGAAAAAGAAAAGCAAATGATTACCCAGCATACACACCAAAAGGCTACCAGATCCTTACTAAAACTCAAACTCCACTATTATACAGCAGAAGAGTTATCAGAAGACAATGGCAGTGAAAATGCAAATATTCTTTCTTTATTCAACTAATAGAGATGAATGAATTACATAAGAAAAAATAGGGTCCCTGCAAAAGTCCTGTCAAGGAGAATTAAGCTACAAGAATTCCCTAACGTTACAAAGAACAAGCAACCAAAATTTGCCTTGAGAGCTCTCATTGGCTAAGTCACCTTGAGACCAAGAAACAAGCATAAAATTTTCACTCTCTTGACAGCATAGAGTAATTCTGTTCTAGTTTCATTATCTTGGCTTGGACCCTTGAGGAAATTCAAGGTGGGAAAACTCACGCTGTTAGTTACAGGAAAAGACCTCTCCAAGTACATCCCCTCCACGTGCAAGAGATTTTAAGCTGCCAATGACCAAAATCCAAACAGGATGAGTTGGTGACATCCTGACAGCAGAAACGCTGGGGCTCATAAATCACAAGTCAGTACAAGTCTGCTCTGGTTTTGAGCAGAACTGGTTCTGAGTATACATGAAACAAAAGGCAGACGAGCTTGGGCGCTAACAGGAGTCCCAGTCGTTCATCATAGAAAAATAATACCCCTGTACCCTTAGCTCAAAGGCAGAAAGATTTTGGTTTTAAGTAGGAAAACTCTTTCTTCCTTGATCATTTGTTCAAATGGTGAAGCCAGCCTATAGATCAGCACATTTCAACTACTGTGCCACAGCATACAGGTCCATCAGGCCAACACTCCTGTTTCAAGACCCTCAGAGCCCCTTCACATCTCCCTCCCTAACGCGGGCCCTTCTGTCAAGTCAAGCTAGTCCAAAGTAGCCCCATGGCCAAAGTGTGGAATTCTTTTAAAAAGCCATATTTCAGCTTCTCACCCACTCCCCAACTTTCCCTTCCTGACAAATCCCAGGGGTCTTCCTATACCGTATACGCATCTTTGGTTGTTAGGGGAGGGAGAACTGGGTTGTCTTCAGTTTTCCACATTTCTCCATCCCGCTATGCAGCTGTCACCCCCTTCCTAACGTGCCTCAAGCCAAGACTGCAGGATTGCGGTAGCTACACTTCTCTCTCAGGTGAATTCACGTCTCCCCCAGACGCTGAGGAAATCCCCAGTCCGTTCCAGTTCCCTTCCACAGCAATACCCCGTCAAAGGGGATTCGTCTGCGGAGCTAAAGGGTCCCATCTCATCCCAGGTTACAGCGCCAAGCCCCTTCGGTCCACTTGCTGCTAGTCCCGCCCCCAAAGCACTATGATAGGCCAGCTCTCAGAGCCAGCTCTCCCATTGGGCAGTCAGCCCGTCCCTCCTACGCCACGTCTCCCGGCTCCAGCGAAAGAGGCCGGGGTGGAGGCCTTTGGCAGTAGAGGGAACTGTGAGTTGAAAGTTCTACCTGGAAGGGGTTTACGTCCATTGGGTCCGCGAAGGGGTTGGTTTCGAAGGCCGACATAGCGGTCGGGGACCGACTGGCGAGCTCCGCGAGCGCTTCTGCCTCCGGGCACAGAGACCCAGCGGCTGTCCGGGTAGACCCTCCACTTCCGGGAGCGAGCCGCCGTTCCGGCGCAGGCGCTGAGCCTTTTCCAAGAGGCGTGATATTGTACGTCACAGAGGTCCGCCACGCCCCCCCCTCACCACTACTCTAAGGAGCCTCCTTGCGTTCTCCTCTTCCATTAGCTCCTTCCTTGTACCTGTGCTTCTGGTGGTCCGAGCGGTATGGATAGACTGGACAAGGGTGTCCAACCTGTGGCTTTCCTGCCTGCATGCAGTCCAGGATGGATGTGAATGCGGCCCAACCCAAAAGCAAAAATTTCCTTAAAACACAGTGAGATTGTGTGTGTGTGTGTGATACTTGTTGCAGTGTATTTTTTAAAGCAAATATTTCTTTATTTTATTTTACTTTATTTACTTATTTATTTTTTAGAGAGGGAAGGGAGGGAGAAAGAGAGAGAGAGAAACATCAGTGTGCGGTTGCTGGGGGCCGTGGCCTGCAACCCAGGTGTGTGGCCTGACTGGGAATTGAACCTGCGACACTTTGGTTCGCGGCCCACGCTCAGTCCACTGAGCTACGCCAGCCAGGGATGTTGCAGTGTACTTTATGTGTGGCCCAAGACAACTCTTCTTCCAGTGTGGCACAGAGACGCCCAAAGGTTGGACACTCCCGATAGAAAGTCAGAGGCAGAGTTGGATCTGGGCCCATTGCCTCAAGGTCTGACATTGTCCAAACTTGTGTTGGAAGTTCCCCAAAGAAAACTTTCCCAGTAAACTCCCCAGAAGGGCTGGAAAGTTAACCCCTTCTTTTTTTCTGAAGGGAAGCACCACTAGTACAGGCAGGGGACAGGAATGTGAGCCTACCTCTGCGCAGGAGTGTTTTAGTGGTAGGGGCGGAGCAGAGGAGTTCCCCATTGAAGAACCAACAGCGCAGCTGTCCCCAGACTAGCTGAGCTTTGCTTCTTTTAGGCTTTGCCCCCTGATGCCCAGATAGGTTTAGGGCCTAAGCTGGGATTTGAACCTGAGTGTCAAGCATTTGCTAAATGAATGAAGTTCAGCAATACAGCCATCAGCCACGGAGGAGATGACTGCACTCTCCACAAACTACTTTATTCCCTCATCTCTCTCTGGCTTTGTTCATCTCTGCTTCCACCAAATCCAGCCACTGCCATTCCTTACCCTGGATTAATACAGGGCTGCTAATTGGTCTCTTGTTCATGTTGTAACCAGAGATCTATTTAAAGAGGACACAGTTATTATAGAACTCTGTTTAAAATCCTTTAATTATTTGCCGTGGCTGGTGTGGCTCAGTGAATTGAGTGCTGGCCTGAGAACCAAAGGGTTGCCAGTTCAATTCCCAGTCAGGGCATATGTCTGGGTTGCCAGCCGGGTCCTCAGTAGGGGGCACATGAGAGGCAACCACATATTGGTGTTTCCCTCTCTCCCTCCTTTCCCCTCTCTCTAAAAGTAAATAAATAAAATCTTTTTAAAAACCATTCAATTATTTTACAGAAAGGCCCAGGTTCTTTATTTGGCCTCTTGGTCCTGCAATATGTGCCCCCACCTATCTATCTTTCCTGCCCCTTCTTGTGCCCACCTCCATGGATTCCAGCCCTCCTGGTGGCTTTTCATTTCCTCAAACTTCCCTTGTTCCCTCCTGCCTCAGGGCCTTCATACCTAATATTCCCTTTTCTTGGTATACTCTTAACCCATGTTTTCATCATCACCTAGTTAACTCCTCTTAGTATCCTTCAAATTCAAGCTCAGATGCCCCTTAGGAGTGGTCTCTCTTCACTCTGTAGGATAGATCAGTCCCCTAATCAACACATAACTTGTTATTACCCTGTACTTTTCCTTCATAATACCTATTGCAGGTTGTAAGTACACACGTGCATAGCTGGTTATTTGCTTATGTCCCTCTCTCCCACCAGACTGTAAGCTCCACAAGGGCAAGAGTAAGGTCTCTTCTGCTCACTGTTGTATTTCTGGCACTAACATATTACCAGTACATTATAGGCATTTAGTAAATATTATTTACATCATCCATTTCTCTTACCTTCCTCTCCCCTGTCTAAATCCCGACTATCCTTTAGGGTCCAGCTCAACTTTTCTCCAGAAAATGTCCTCAAGTGGAAGAATGGGAAGGGATCCACATTTGTGTCCAGTCCCCTTAGAAACTACCTACCTCTAACCCCTCACAGCCACCCCTCCAAGGGCAATGTAAGGAAAGACTCTTTTATTTATCCTTTACTACTCACACAGAACACTTCTGTCACCAGACACAGGTTTGGCTTAGTTTTTGCCAAACTAACCAATTCTCTGACATCAGCTGGGTCTCATTCAATTGAGTTCTGACATTACCTGGAGTTAGCATCAGTTCCCACAAGTAATGTCTCACTCTCACAAGTTGCTCCCACTTCAGATGGCAATCACAAGTGTCAGATTGTCACCTGCACTCCTATAAATCACAGTTCCTACAATCCCCTCATCAGGTTCAATAATTTGCTAGAATAGCTTTCAGAACTCAGGTAAACACATTTACTGGTTTCTAAATATTTTTAAAAAGATTTTATTTATTTTTAGAGAGAGGGGAAGGGAAGGAGAAAGATGGAAACATCAATGTGTGGTTGCCTCTCGTGCACGAGGACCTGGCCGGAAACCCAGGCATGTGCCCTGACTGGGAATCAGCTGTTTGGTTCACAGGCAGGCACTCAATCCACTGAGCCACACCAGCCAGGGCCGTTTACTGGCTTCTTATATAATAAAGGATATGATAAAGGATACAGATGAACAGCTAGTTAATTAGATAAATAGGGCGAGGTCTGCGTCCTGAGTGCAGGAGCTTCTGTGCTGTGGAATTGGGGTGTAACACCCTTTTGGCACATGGATGTATTCACCAATCTGGAAACTCTCCAAAGAGAGACTTCATCACATACACATGATCATGATTGACAGTTAACTCAATCTCTCCCTCATCCCTCCCTGGAAGATGGGAGGTGGGGCTGAAAGTTACAAGCTTCTAATCAAGGCTTAGTCTTTCTGGTGACCAGTCACAGCTTGAGGCTCTCCAGGAGCCCACCAAGAGTTGCCTCATTAGGACAGAAAGTCCTCTGATTACCTAGGAAATTCCAGGGGATTTAGGAGGTCTGCATTAGAAACCATGACCAAAGACAAGTATTAGAACAAAAGATGCTCCTAGCACCTTTATTAGGAAATGACAAAGGTTTTAGGAGTTGTGGCCTGGAGCTGGTTATTATATCACAATATCACAGGCAGCATACAGAGATCTTTGCTGTCTGCAGCTTGAGAAAACAGTCTAAGCAACATGAGGCCGTCCTGCCTCCTCCTTGTCTGCCCAACCTGGTATAAGGGTGGACTGCTGAAGAAAGAATGGAACTTATTACCAATGTAGAACTGACCCACCCATCTGTCTCTGAAGACTCCTAAGATTTGTCCACTTCCCTGTGAAAGAGACATTTATTTACTCAGTCACATATTCAACAAGGGAGGAGGTAGAGCAGATTGGAACTCTATGCTCTTGCATTAGTTACTTCCTCTCTCCAACACCCATTTTTCTCATCTCTAAAAAGGGGCTTGTGACAATACCTATCCCATAGTGTTGTCTTGAAAATTAAGTGAGAGAAGTCTTGAAAGAGGCTTAGCACAGGATTTAGTAACAAAACAAACAATAAAAGTTAGTTGCTGTTATAGCTTGAGCCCTCAGCTGGGCACTGGCAGAAATGTGACGCTGAACTAGACACATAGTCCAGTAGAGAAGAGAGAGAGGAAAGCAAATCATCAGTGATCATCACTGATATCTTAAAGTGTGATCAGTTCTACTAGAGATAGACAAGCAAGAGGTAACGGTGAAAAGTTCTAGTTCTCTGAATACCCTAGTTTCCCTTACAGATATATTTTTCTGTTGGTAGGGAGGATGGCAGGAGGTGGAGGCTCTGTGCCATCAATCTATGTTCTTCCTTCCCTGTGCAGAGATACTAGGAGGAAGTCACTCTAACTGGCTTCAGTGATAGTCATAGTGGCAGGTGCTCTAAGAAGCCCCTATGCCTAAACTAACCCTTCACTCTTCTCCCAAAAGGTTCATATGGCAGGGGGAGTGGAGTTGAGGGAAAAGAGAGTATTTAAAGGTAGGAGGTATGTGAGACAGGCTGTTTGTATGCTTCTTGTATTTTCCATTTTATTATTCCTTAGGGTATGGTAAAGCATCCTTTGAAATGCAGGCTAATTTTTCTGAACCAGGAACCCCAGGGGAGGTTGATGTTCACAGCTGGACATAACGGGAAAAAACAGTACCCCTTCTTTTCCTGTGCACATGTGGTAGAAGCTCTGGGAATCAGTATGGGGAAAGGAGATGGGGAGGCAGAGTCAGGACTCTGTAGTCCCTCACTCTAGGTTCCCTGGAGCTTTGGCGTCTGTGTTCTTGGACCCCTCCAGTTGGCTGTCCTCCTCCTGGGCTATTGACTGAGGAGGTCCAGATGTCATAGCCTTTCTCCACAGGATATAGCAAAATTACTCTATATCCAAAGCCCAGCCCAGCCTTTGCCATGAAGGGCTCCTGGGGATTCTCCTTGACTTTAGTGCATTGTGACTTGTGAGCAGCTCAGCCTGGATAAGTGGCTGGGGTTCTGAGTCCTGCAGTACTTAGTGCAGGGAAGACGAAAGGAGCCCCCAGCACTGACTGCCTCCCTGCTGTCATCTGACCTCCAATAAGCCTGTCAGTCCAGCTGTATTATCCCATTTTACAAATGAAGAAAGTGAAGCTCAGAGAAGTTAAGGGCTTTGCAGGTGACATTTACCATCATGATCAAGCATCAGTGAGTCCCTGTTTAGATCACAGCAATTCTTTGTTTAAACCTGCTAATGACTGCAAAACTCAGAGTAAACTCTGAAGTCTTCACAATGACCTCCAAAGTTCTGCTCGCTGCCTTTCCTCTCTGACCACCCCTGTCCTGCTCATTCAGCTCTGGCCACACTGGCTTTTTTGCTATTTACTCCAGAACATAACAGGCACATTCCCACATTTCCAACTTAGGGCCTTCCCTCTAGCTGTTTCTTTTGCTCCGAACACTCCCCTTCACCTCCAAGCCTGTGCTTAAATGTCAGCTTCTCAAATGAGGCTTACCTAGACAACACTTTAAATTCTGCAAACTTCCTGCCACCCACCGGCTTTTGGAGCACTACTTTTCTAACATACTATAGGCCTTAGCCCAGGTTGGTGTGGCTCAGTGGATTTAATGCCGGCCTGAAAACCAAGGGGTGTCCAGTTGGATTTCCCGTCAGGGCACAAGCCCAAGTTGCAGGCCAGACTCCAGTAGGGGGTGTTTGAGAGGCAACCACACGTTGATGTTTCTCTCCCTCTCCCTCCCTCCCTCCCTCCCTCCCTCCCTCCCTCCCTCCCTCCCTCCCTCTCTCTCTCTCTCTCTCTCTCTCTCTCTCTCTCTCTCTCTCGCTTCCCCTCTCTTTAAAAGTAAATAAAACCTTTAAAGAAGATTTATTTATTACACTTGTTTTCCTATCTTCTCTTCGCCAGAGCTGTACAAAGACAAAGGGATAGGTATCTTCTCCAATGTTTCTTCAGCCCTTAGAACAGCCCGTGGCATTTAGCAGATTCTCAATAAATGTGTCCAGTGAAGAAACGAATGAGTGCTAAGATCTAAGATTGCGGGCTGGGTTCCCCTGAGCTGGCAGAGGGTTTTCCTGGTTGCTAGAGGATGGGACAGGGATTCCAGAGTGTGGGGAGTGCCCACCTGGGGCTCCGTAGCCTCTCAGGCCTCGGAGGCGGCGCTTAAGGAACTACGTATCCCATAGAGCTCTGGGCGAAAAGGGATCGCGGGTGCTGCCGGGAAGAGTAACGAGCGAGAAGCCTGGTCTGGTGCTGCAAGGATGGCCGCTCAGCGAGGTGGGCTGTACGTCAGAGTGCAGTATGGAGGGGGTGGGTCTGGTCCTGGGGAAACTTTCCGACTCGATATGCTAGGTAGAACCCATCCTTGGGACTTTGCGGAGATGGATGGGCCTCGGGCAGAGGAGGGGAACCAGCGATGGGAATGAGTCGTAATTGCAAACCTCGAGGAAGGTCTTGAGGGAGGGGCTGGCTGCCGGTGGTCACTTCGAGACGGCCTGCGGTGAAAAAGTTTCTTTCTGCTCTTCATGAGGCCGTCACCTCATGCCAACTATCTGCCTCACGTCTGCAGAAAATCCTCACTGCCCGTTTTATAGATGAGGATATTGAGCCCTGCAGAGGACAAGGGTTTCAACTAACAACATACGAACCCCTTATTTGACTTACTCCCTCAGACAAAACCCTCAGTGTCAGGTTTCTGCGGGACAGTAGAGTCAGGCCTCGGGTGGAGCGGAAGCTTACCCTCTGTCTGTGCCCACAGTATTCCCACTTTCCTGTGTGGTACAGCAGTATGCCTGGGGGAAGATGGGTTCCAACAGTGAAGTGGCTCGGCTGCTGGCCAGCAGTGACCCACTGGCCCGAATCTCAGAGGACCAGCCATATGCAGAGGTGAGAGCTGGGCTGTATTTCAGCCCACGTTGTGCAGCAGGTGAGACCAAGAGACTCCTCCACTCAAAGGGCCTGAGGCAAGTCACGTGGATCACCTGGGAGGGGGAGGAAACAGGAAGAGGCCTTTTAGGCTCCTCTTTAGTGCAGGGTGATGAACCCAGATGTTGGCACTAAAAGAAGAAATGTTTTCTCACAACAGACTGGGATTCCCAGTACCTCCTTCCTCAATTCATAGCACTTACTGAATTTTGTCTTCTTTGACAATTAAAATTTTTACTTTGACTTTTACATTTAATTTTTTTAATTAGATTTTATTTACTTATTTTTAGAGGAAGGTAAGGGAGGGAGAAAGAGAGGGAGAGAAACTTCTATCAGATACCTCTCTTATGCATCCCAAATGGGATGGAACTCACAACCCAGGCATGTAGCCTGACAGGGAATTGAACTGGCAACAATGCCCAACTAAGCCACACATGTCAGGGCTCCTGCCCATCCGTGTAGTAGAGAAAAAGACAAAGCATAAGGAGGCTTTAGCTTCTGAATCTGAGATTGGCATAAATAAATTCTACCTCACAGAGCCATTTGAGTCAGATTTTCAGTGACCTTGGCAGTGCAGGTGTCATTCTCCTTGTGGACAGATGAGAAAACTGAGACCCAGAAAGAGGAAGTAAGTAGTCCTAGCCTCCACAGCTGGTTAGAGGTAGAGCCTGTACTAGAGCCTGTGTCTCCTGACTCTTGATGTTCTGGGGTCTGCTGCCTTACTTTATATTCGTGATGGCATGAGCATTTATACCCAGTCCTGGGAGGCCTGTCTCAGGACTCAGCTGCCCTATGGGAAACAGGGTAACTGGGATTAAGGCAGGCAGACTGGTGATGGTAGGTTCTCCCTGTTTTCCTCTCAAATTTCCTGTTTTTCCAGCTGTGGATGGGGACCCACCCCCGGGGAGATGCCAAAATTCTTGACAATCGCATCTCACAGAAGACCTTAGGCCAGTGGATCACTGAGAACCAGGACTGCTTGGGTTCAAAGGTCAAGGACACCTTTAATGGCAAGTTGCCCTTCCTCTTCAAAGTGCTCTCAGTTGGAACAGCCCTCTCCATCCAGGCACACCCTGACAAGGTACAGGATCAGAATGGGGTACAATCAGGGTAGAGAAGAGCTTATGTTAGGGCCCTCTTAAGACTTTTACTGCTATTTTTACCCCACCCATGCTGGCTTTAGCTCAAAGCTAAATCAGGTCTGGCAACTCCTGGTTTAGCTGGGGAAGGCCAGATGCTGGTGACACTTGCTGGCAGCTAATTCTAAGTGAAGAGCAGACCAGCTTGTGCCAGGGAAATACCTCCAAGCTTTTTCTGGGTTCCCTTCACCCAGCCCAGGATGGTTCATAGCTGACATTTACCCACTTGGCTCTCTGGGAGAGCTCACCTTCCAGGGCAGGGTAGCTACCCTAGCTGTTGCCTCAGCTCCACCTCCAGGGAGTCTTTCTGCAACAAGCCCATGAGTCACATCACAAGCATCTGTCTGGCCAAACTCTTCATTTCTTGATGGGCAAAGTAAGACCTAGAGATGTGAGAGATTTACCCAAAGTCACACAGCTTGTTAGTGTCAGAGTGTGGCTTGATGTTTGGGTTTCCAGATTCACAGTCCAGGTTTCTTAAAGTCTGCCCCAACTCTCACCAGATTTGGACACGTCCTTGTTCTGGGTTGGCTGAACCCGGAGTTCCTGCACTATGTCTTGACTGGGCTTGTTGCCAGAAGTAGGAAGCTATCACTATCTGGTGACTGGGGAGGGTAGAGAGCAAGGCCTGGGTGGGACTGGTGTCCTGCTAAGTGATGGCTGCACTTTGACCATCTTCCTCTTCCCCTGGCCATCCACAGGAACTGGCAGAGAAGCTGCACCTCCAGGCTCCACAGCACTACCCTGATGCCAACCATAAGCCAGAAATGGCCATTGCCCTCACTTCTTTTCAGGGCTTATGTGGTTTCCGGCCAGTTGAGGAAATTGTGACCTTTCTGACAAGTAAGGTTGGGCAAAATGCTGAGCGCGTACATATTGGGCGTAGGATGCATGGGCAGAGCTGGAACAGTGATCAGGAACAGAGATTGAATGTCATAGGAACTGAAAGGCTGGTTGGCCTTATGAATTCTTAAAGCCCCTGGGACAATCCCATGAGACCAGGCTCGGGTGTTGTTGCGGAGGGCTAGTGGTGAGCAGTCAGTTTTCACTGTAAATTTTGCTTAGCATTGCCTGATTCCTTGGTTGAGATGGGGTGGCTAGGGCTTCTGCAGCTTCCCACTTCTATGGGTTCCACTTTGCCATTTCTGAATTGGGCCCTGACTTGGCCTTCCTGCAGAGGTGCCAGAGTTCCAGTTCCTAATCGGAGATAATGCAACAACACAGCTGAAGCAGAGTCTGAGCCAGAACTCCCAGGCCATGGCCTCTGCTCTGCAGAGTTGTTTCTCCCACCTAATGAAGAATGAGAAGAAGGTGGTGGTGGAACAGCTCAACTTCTTGGTGAAGCGGATCACCCAGCAAGGTGGGTATCATTGTTGGCCTGGGGGCAATATCCTGTCCTGGGCCTGACAGACACTAGGCAGTGGGGACAGGGTTCTCAACTCCTTTGGCTTAAGTGCAACACTAAAACAGATCTGACTTAGAAGGCCTGTTGGTGATTTAGTATTTCTTAGTCTTTGTGAAGCAGGCCCCTAGTTTGAATGATGCTTCCTAACTGGTCATCTTCTTTAGATGGCTGGAGACATATTGGCCTGGAAGACAATTAGGATGCCTTTGACCCAGGCATTGAGGCATTGAGATTTTCCACCAGCCCTATAGCTGCCCCCACTGGATGGATTTGTACTTTGGGGTACAGGAAGAGCACAGGAACACAGAAGGGGATCCTCCCTCTCCTCCACTGGTCTGATGCCCAGAGCTCTCAGTCAGTGGATCTTAACTCAAATACCTGCTTTGTACCCAACCTTGTGCTAAGGAGAGTTCAGAAAATGACTATGGTGGGTGTAGTCAACTGTGGTTTCGAGAATCAGTCTAGTGAAAAACAAGGCAGAATGGACTCTAAGCTATGACCTTATATGGTACATGTGATGAGGCCCCAGCTCCTTCTCTGGGTGACTCCAGAACTCTTCTGGTCTGTCTCTACACATTTCTTCTGCCACCTTTGAGCCCACCCTACCCAGGCCTCCTTATATTTTGTTTTTTTGGTGTTTTCTCTGCTTGCATGCCTGTCCATTTAGGGATTCTTGCACTCACAGCAGAACTGATGCCTGTGACTCTGTATCATGTACACACACAGGCCATGGACCTGTCTCTGACTTTTTCTTTTTTTAATGTTCTCTATTTTTAAAAAGATTTTATTTATTTTTACACAGAAGGGAAGGGAGGGAGAAAGAGAGAGAGAGGAACATCAGTGTGTGGTTGCCTCTCACCCATCACCGGGGACCTGGCCTGCAATCCAGGCAAGTGCCCTGACTGGGAATCAAACCAGCGTCCCTTTGCTTCACAAGCTGATGCTCAATCCACTGAGCCACACCAGCCAGAGCTCCTTTTTTTGTGTCCCCAGTGCTTAGCACAGAGTAGGCATTCAGCTATCTGTATGAACTCAAAACCACCCTCTAATCCAGACCAGATGGTTTCTTCATTGTGGCACTGACCCTACTTTTACTTACAAATAATCTCCTCCAACGAATTCAAGACATCTCAGTTCCCCTTGCCCACTCCCCACCCATTTCCAAGAAGCCTTCCACCACCACTCTAGCCCCGGTTGAGCTCACCTTCCCCTGGTCAGTCTTCCGGGATACCTTTTGGCCCTTGGCACATTTTTCCTCATGCTATCTGGGTGACCAGCCTTCAGAGTTAGCCTGGGACTGAATTATTTTCTGAGATGCAGTACTTTCAGTGCTAAGAAAGGGAAAGGCGTGGGCTGTGATACACAGAACTCTTATTGGATTATCTCTTAACCCGATATTGAGCTCCTAGAGCAGTGGTTCTCAACTAGGGGACACTGGCAATTGTCTAGAGACACTTTTGGTTGTCAAAATCTGGGTTGGGGTGCTAGTGGTATCTTGTGGATAGAAGTGCTAAAAATCCTACAATGCACAGGACAGCCCCTACAACAAAGACTTACCTGGCCCAAAATGTCACTAATGTTGAGGTTGGGCAATACTGTCTGTCCTAAAAAAACCCCCACAAACACTCTAGCTCTTTTAACGCCTAGTGTAGGGCTGGGCATATAGATGGTCAAAATGAGAAAAATGGTATCTGGGCAGGCTGGAATATCAACGAAGACTGGTTTCCAAGAGGCTGGGCATATGGCTGGGAGAACATGCCCACCAGGGTCAAGATTCCTGTGGTCATGGGCTTCCCCAGGACTCCCTGGCTAAGTGGGTCTGTGTATATCAGTGAATATCCCTAAGTGACTTTGGGGTACTCTGTGACCCTCAGTGGCTGCTGGGAACAATGTGGAAGATATCTGTGGGGAGCTTTTGCTGCAGCTGCACCAGCAGTATCCAGGTGATATCGGATGCTTTGCCATATACTTCTTGAACCTGCTTATCCTGAAGCCGGGGGAAGCCATGTTTTTGGAGGCCAATGTACCCCATGCCTATCTGAAAGGAGGTGAGCCACATTTCAGCAGGAAGCCCTATTGCATCCCTTTTGGGCCTTGTTTCCCCATCTAGACAAATGAGGAGAGGGTGGTCGAGGAGACCTTTAAAGTCCCATCCAGTTCTCACCTCCCGGGGTCAGCACAGAAGCAGCCAGTGAGGACAGTGAATGCCAGGTTGGTGTCAAGACACTGTTTGAATCTTCACACTAACTCCACAAGGTCATGATACTCTCATGTTAAACCCTGTTGATGTATGGGAACCACAGTTCAAACCTAGGCTATAACTGGATCAAGGCTGCTCTCTCTGTACTCATCAGATGGCTCAGTTGAGACCATCTTCTTGATGCACCAAGGTTGCAGGTTTGATCCTTGGTCAGGGCACATACAGGAATCAACCAATGAATGCATCAATAAGTGGAACAAATTAATGTTTCTTTCTCTAAAAATTATTAAATGAAAAAAAATTAACGGCAGCTGTTCTCCCCCCTGCATCACACTGCCTTCTGTCCTATCAACCCAGAGATTTCACATTAAATTACATGTGGCCACAGAAAGGTGCTGCATTTTGACTGTTGGCCATTTATCCATTTATGGCCAGGATTTTGTGGGAGAATTAGAGTCTGAGAAGGGTTGGGGCTCCCCCAAAGGTGAACATGACTACCCCTGACAATAGTGGGTGATCTGTCCCATGTTTTTGGCGTCTGGTATTTTAGCTCATTTTCCCAGAGAATGCAGTTCTAACTGCAAAGGGTTTGTGGTGCTCAAGTTAGGACCAGCCTTGGAGAGCCTAACACCAAGGCATTCTTCTTTAGCTAATAAGTGACAATTCTCTGTTCCCAGACTGTGTGGAATGCATGGCGTGTTCAGATAACACAGTACGTGCTGGCCTGACACCCAAGTTTATTGATGTGCCAACTCTGTGTGATATGCTCAGCTATACTCCCAGCCCCAGCAAGGACAGGCTCTTTACTCCAACACGGAGTCAGGAAGACCCCTACCTTTCTCTCTATGACCCCCCTGTACCAGACTTCACAGTTATGAAGATAGAGGTAAGTAGGAGTCCATGGTGGGTCTTTTTTGTGAGGCATGAAAAACTCTTGCAAAGGCCACGTGTACTATACCTAGGGCTGAGTCTTTCTGTGAAGCTCTTTTGGTGAGATGGTCACAGGACCTGCCCACTCTTCTCTGTACCAGGCACCAGATGTACGCCTCCATGCCTAAGAGCGAGATATGGGAGAGAAGGCAGCAGAGTGCTCCCTCTCACTGCCCTTGCTGTTCTATGCCTGTGAGCTATAGGAGCAGAGTCTAAGCTGCACCATTTTGTTTCTTCCTGCCCAGGTCCCTGGCTCGGTCACTGAATACAAGGTCTTGGCAGTGGACTCCGCCAGCATTCTCCTGATGGTGCAGGGCACAGTGACAGCCAGCACTCCCACAGCCCAGGCAGTAATCCCCCTGCAGCGTGGTGGGGTACTCTTCATTGGGGCCAATGAGAGTGTTTCACTGAAGCTCACTGTGCCTGAGGACCTGCTGCTATTCCGTGCCTGCTGTCTGCTGTAGAGGCTACAGCCATCCTGGCTCTCCTTCCTAGTCACCCTAAATCCTGGCCAGCCTTACCTCCTTAGGCCCAGCCCAAACTCCTTCCCCGCTCTAAACTCTTGAGGTAGTGGCTCCTGAGCAGGCCTAGGCTGAACCATCTTCCTGGGGAGAGGGACTTATGTGAGGACTAAGGGCCAACACTCCACTTGCATTCTCACCGTACCTGAGCCAGACTCAATGCAGAAGAGCATCTGTTTTCACTGTAGTATTAGGCTGGTGAAATCTATGATTAGCTCAGCATCAGTTACAGCAAAAGGGTAGGTAGCCAATTTCTTTATTGATTTTAGAGAGAAACACTGATTTGTTGTTCCACTCATTTATGCATTTAGTGGTTGATTCTTGTGTGTATCCTGACCAGTGATCAAAATTGCAACCTTGGTGTAGCAGGATAATGCTCTAACCAACTGAGATACCTGGCCAGGACCTTAGGTAACTAATTTCTAAGAACAGGGTTCTTGCCTTAGGACTGCCCATTTCCTTAGCAGCTGAGAAGTGAAAGGGTAGGCATGTGGTCTAGTGTTGCTCCTTGTCACCCTCCTGCTTTGTCAAGGCAATTGAAGATCACTTGTGTTGAGGCTATGGGGTAAGAGGCACTGAGCCTTTTGGCAGCCCAGTCCCTGAAGTGGGTAGGCTGAACTCGAGAGCCTTTTATAGGAAGGTCTAAGACTGTTGGTCAGAATCTTCAGTGGCAAAACAGAGAGCTGTATAACCTCCTGAAGTGTGTTCCACCTCTATCTGAGAGGGTAAGCTCAGGAAGAGTATGTGCTCTCCTAGGTACTTCCTGCCAGTTTAGAGACGTTGCCCTTCATAAGGTGAATTTGATTGTCCTGTCTAATCCAGTCTAGCAGCCAGCTTCAGCCTCAGATGTAGAGAGCTTGCAGGCAGGCCTCGGGCCCTCCAGCCCTGCAGAGTAGAAAGTGGGTCTAAAGAGCAAGATTCTTCTCCAGGGTTAAAACTGGCCCTTGGGCAGGGATCAGCACCTAAGGCCAGAGGGCTGGGTTTGGCCGTGCCTACTATTTACAAACCACCTTGCCTGCTCTCAATTATAAAGTTGAGTAGATGTGCCAGACTGTACGGCCTGACTGGCCCTTCACAGAGAAAGTTTGTCAGCAACTTCTCTGGAACACATTCAGTCATTGTAGATACAGGGACAGGACAATCTAATTCACCTTGTGAAAGGCAACTTCTTCCAAGCTGGCACCAAGTACCTAGAACAAATACTCCCTGAGCCTACCCTCTCAGATAGAGGTGGACACACTCCTTCAGGTCACCCAGCTGTTTTGCCACTTAAAATTCTAACCAACAGTCTTAGATCTTATCACCCCAGACTAAGCAGAAACCCAGGCTATTGGTTCTTTCCTGGAGGCTACGGGTTTAGATTCTCATAAAACTGAATTCTAGGCAACTACGCATTTGGAAAAAGTTCTGGACAATCTGTTCTGGGTTTTGGCCCCCAAATTTCTTCACTACAAAAAAAATTATTTAGAAAGAGAGGGTCTGTCAAGGAGAGCTCATTCTGAGAAATGATGTGCAAAGACTGACTCCATCCATGGCCTCTAGTGAAGCAGGCCTAAAAATGATGCCCATTGGGAACAGCAAAAAGGAGAGGAGATCCTAGGAGGAATGGTCATTGGGGGGCTATTAAGCTATTTCTTCACTTCAGAATTCAGAAGGGGCAATGACTGCAGCTTGGGCCTTAAAACTTCTATTACAACAGAGACAGTTCAACCAGCATGACTGTATTTACTATAAACTCACAGAGTTGTGGAACTTTAAGCCAGGGGTTTTGTGGAATACTTGGTAAATGCCATCTACTACCACCCCCACCTGTACAGTGAGCCTGAATACACCCCTCCTCCCGGGGCACTGTCACAGCACATGAGGCACTCTCAATGAAGGTAGTTTGGCTCTGGGTACCTTGGTGCCTTTTGGTGAGAGTTTAGCCTGTGGCCCCAAACTGACCATTTTTATCCTGCCTCACTGCACACTGTCCCCCACTTCAGGTTCCTATAACCTCCCACAAAGGTAACGCCTCCCACTCAGGGTCAACTGACTCTCAAACACCCTCTCAGAGACGCAGTCAAATACCCTAGTGTTGACTAACTGCACCAATCACCTGGGGGGACCTTGGTCTTGTGATCCTATTGCTCCCCTTACCCCCAGCAGCTGCCAAATGCCCCACACTGAGCTGTCACAGCACTTTCTGGTCCCCACTGGGTTTCCCATTAGCCACTGTTTTCCTTTACAAGATCCTACCTACATCTGAGTTTTTTGTACATATTTCTCTACTGCAGAAACCAGAAAGGCCTGGATATAGCCTCCATGGGTGGGCAAGGGGTTCAGAATGGAGATGTCTTCAGTCCCTGAAAGCATTTGCACCTACTGCTCAGAATGTGGGGAACCTTCTGAGGTGTAGAGTTGCAGAGCCTCATTCCAGAATAGAATAACTACATGCTTCCCCCATCCTAGACCCTAACATGAGGTGCCTCTGGTCCCTGTTCCATCTCCCTCCTGCCATGACACTGCTAACTGGAGAATAAAAGTTAGCTACAGCCCCCTGGACACTATTCTCAGCTTTCTAAAATTTGAGAAAAGCACCAAGATAGATGCTAATCAAGCACTACTAGGATTACCCTCACAAGGGTAATCATATCTGACATATATGGCCTTTTTATCTGACATTCTCTTAATCAGCTCGTAGCAGTAGAGCAGGAAAGGCCATGCCATCCCTCATTAACCCCTAGTGGTCACAGGACATCAAACGTGTCAACAGACCAGGCACTTTCCCATATGGGGCCCACAATCCAATCCTGACTACCACGTCCCTTGGGCTGGGAACCCTACCTCACCACAGTTCTAGGTAAGGCAAAACAGAAACATTGTAAAACTAAATTCTAGGGAGAGGTGTGGTCTAGCAAGAGTAGGGGTCACGGGGGAGTGGGATTCACCTTTGCTGTGTTCACAAAGAGTTGAGAGAGGCTATGTTGTACCCAAAGGTTTACTGTAAAATGTCCGATCTCGAGTATCCACTGTGGCACATGCTGTGATCAGAGGAATCGGGAGAGCTGGACCCAATAGACAGTTTGTAACAGGGTGAAGGGAGGCCCTCTGCAATGGCAGATTATCTCCATTACCTTGGGACCTGACACAGGTGTCTACTCCCCATCCTGTGAGTCTCCGTCTAGTCAGAGCCCAGGGCCAGTATACTTCTCACCCTTTGCTACTTCTCCAGTTTAAAAGGTTAATTGGAAGGCACCTGAATGCTCCCTGCAGCTATCTCTGCTGGTAACCAAAATATGCAAACAGGCTTCCGGGACCAACATTTAACTAAAAGACTGAATGGAGAAACTTAGCAAAAACCATTAAGACATAAATATGTACATAGTGGAGCAGTTTTTCCTCTAACTAGGGCTTACCAGAGTCACTAAACCTAGGCAGACAATTGGATCAGTTGGGGATGCTCTGGGTCCAGGGATTCTGGAAGCCTTCATCCTGCTATGGCATCAAGCAAGCTGCTGTCCTCCCTGCAATAGTTATGCGCAACCAGAAGAGGGCCAAAGGGCTCCGCTTTATGCTGTCTTGACAGGGAAACATCTTGGAGTTAGGAAGAGGAGGAGAGCTTAAGGAATTTCTTTAACTGGTCCCATACAGTTTTCTTTTTTCCTAAAGATTTCCAGCTGCAAGCCACAAAGTGCTATTTTCTGCCTCCACATAACACCATCATGCACAACCTGGACACAAAAGCTTTTTTCCTCTGAAGAGCATGACTATAAATACCAATGATGTCTTCAAGAGTTTTTCTTCGTCAACTTTCTTGCAATTCTGCAAGAGCCAGAATTCCTATATTCCTGCCCTTATTAATGTGTTTTCACCAAACTCTGTTCCAGTAGCTGAGGACAACTGCAGAATTCCACATACCACCCTCTCACCCAGATGGGGGCCTCTGGCATGAGTAGCACCAGGTAGGGGCAACTATAGCTCACTGACTTCCCAAGTCTGTACCTCAAGTGATTCTGGGGCTGACAGCAGTTCCACTGTACTCTGTGACCTATGAAGAGCAGAAAAGGGTCCTGCAGGCATGGCAAGCAGGGTCCATTTTAAGGGGTTATGTCTACTGGAGGGTACAAGAGAAAGAATCCCCAAGACAGCACCAGGAGCAGGAGCACGTTGAGGAGGCCATAGGCTTGGGGGGAATGAGGTCCAAGTCCTCATCATCTGGAATCTCATCCAGGTGATACCCATCCTGGAGCAGCTGGCGGCTCACATCCTGGTTTACCTGCTAAGAGCAGGAAAGAAAACTATAAGCCAGGCTGCAAAGCAGAAATAACTGCTGCCCAAAATGCAGGCCCACATTCCCTTATCAGAGCTTTCTGTCAATGCTCCACCCTCAGGTCAATCCCACACATTCCTGGACTACAGGTGGAAGTGCCAGCTCTTCCTACCTGTGCCCCAGCCTGTTTCCTACCTGTGAGGGGCACCCAGGGGTCTGAGCCAGTACTGTCCGGGCTGCTTGTTATGAACCTCTGAAGGAGTCGCTTTCATTAAAGAGTACTGAGGAATCTGATGTAAATACCAGATTCTATATTATGTTTGAAAATCAATGCTCTGACCATTCCTACTGGTAACCCAGACTGGTGCCCGTGAAGGCTGAAGAATATGGGACAATAACAGAATGATGGGGTAGAAGAGTAAAGGAGTATAAATTACACAACAGGGTGGATAACAGCTGTGTCTGTAGTGCTGGTGAGACATACTGTCCTCTGATGCCAGCAGAGTTTGTTCCCTGCAAATGAGTCTGTCAGCCTGGCTCTACCAGTTCTGCTGAGCAGAAGGAAAGTCAGACTGGGAAAGGTGTAAGACTTACTTTAGCTCCCAGCTAATTTTACTTTCTTAGTTTTAACAGTCTTAGGCACCTAGATATTCAAGGAGGATAAAATCTACAAACTGCCTCTATTGTCTTTGACAGAAACTTGAGGGTAGCCAACGGTTTCTGGGAGAATAAGGAATACCAGTGGTGTACAGTCATGTCACTAGCACTTCACTTCTGTCAAAGGCAGAAGCTGCACATATCAGAACTTTACGTCTCTTGTTTCTGTCTGGGACAGTCACTCTGGAATTATGTCCAGAAGGCCAGCCCAACAGTATCCAAGTTCCCAGAGATGGAATGGTTGTTTGGTGTGGAAGAAAGCAAGCTTGGTGGAGATGACCAGAGGATGGAGAAATGCTGATCTCAGATAAAAGATAATCAGAAGAAGGGAGACTAGAATTACTGTGTGACACCGGAAGGCAGGCCTAGGACCACTGAGTCCAGGCCTCAGAAGACGTTTCAAATTAATATGGAAGACTTAGCTCTAAGAGCTACCTACAGGAGGAATTGTGCCTATGTCTTAGGGGGAGGACAGGCAGCAAGGTTTCTTAGAGGTAGTGAGTACCTGATTACAAGAAGCAACCAAGCAAACAGAGGCTAGTAAACACTTAGCTGGGATTTATAGAGAATTCCCAGAGAATATAGAGAATTCTAGAGAATTCCTTTTCTCAGTGGTGGCCTGTACTGAGACTTGTGAGATCATTTCCAACCCTACAGGTCTATGGTCTCCTGGATTTTCAAGAGCCCTCCTCAGACACCTATACCTCTGCTGTGGGAAGAGGGCAGAGTACAAGACTAGAGAACCAACTGGAAGTCTGGTACAGTGCTGTGCACACAGCAGGCACTACACAAGCATTTGGCAGTGGTGGTGACTGCTTGATGCATGGCCCCGCACAGGAAGGCATTCTGGACTTGCCTCTGCAGAGGAATACCCGGAAGAGTATCTGGATTCCAGCTCCCCATCACTGGAAGAGGAAGACAATCAATTCAGGAGGATACCTGTGGAGTACAGCTGCAAATGGCAAGGTGGAAAGCATGCAAGGGGGTCTATAGGACTTATGATTCCCCGGGCAAGACTGATACTCCAAGTCCAAGAGCAGCATGAGTCCTCTAAGTCCTCTAAGCAAGCCATCTTGGGAAGGGATAGTGACCCAAAGAAGACAGCTCTGGAACATGCATGAAGCATCTTGGAGGAGAGAGGGAACTAGGGAAGGCACCAAGCGATCTAGTTTTACCCAAGTCACTCCTCAAGGGGTATTATTACCAAGGAAAGCACTCACCTGTCAGAGTTGAAGGACACCAGGTTTTCTTCAGGACTCTGACTAAGAGCAGTATAGCCCTTGTTAAACTTCACTGACCTGAGGGAAGATGGGGGCAAGAGATCAAAGCATAGATAAAGCACCACATTTATAGGGAAAGCCAGAATCCATTCTCATATGGAAAAAGAACTGATTGCACCACTCCTGACTTCTACCTGATCACACAGCTACCACTAGGCATGTATCTGGCTACAGCTCCTCAGCATACACACTTCCCCACTTCCCCTACGGCTCCCAAAGAACAGCCAAACTTTCATCAGTCAGGAAAATTCACCACCACCACCCACTGTACTTAACTAGAGAACAGAAAAACCACAAGCTCTCATGGAAATCTCTTCACCTGAGTTTCTGCTCTATCTATAAGAGGTACTGAATAAGATCCTGTCCAACCCTCAGAGTTTACCACTCTGTTTTAAAAATATATATAAACAGCATTCGCTCTTCCCACACTGCTCTGCAACTTTACTCCTGGGGGACCCAGCCATTATGCTCCTCCCTAACTTAGTGAATGATTCTGTACCCTGACAATACTCATTACAAAGTCCTTGCCCTGACATCATCACGTTATTAAAAGGGGGCGAGAAGAAAAGGTCATTAGTATTCCTATTTTAAAATAGTGAACCTGACTGGTTGGCGTCAGGGGAATAGGAATTCCCCTTATTAAAGCTGGGCCTTAAACGTGAGTTCCCTGTTTCCCAGCCAGAGGACTAAGGCCTTCACTGGAAACTGCTTGTACAAAGGAGGTGGCGCCGGCTGACACCTTTTCCCTGAAGAGTCGGGGCGGTTCGGCGAGGCCGCCAGCATGCCTTTTTTCCGCAGAACCGACTTGGCCAGGTCCCGGTGCTTCTCTGCAAGTCAAAGGGCCCAAGTAAGCGGGATCTTCCCCACTCCGCCATGCCTCCCAAACGCCAGAAACCCGCTCTTGTCGAAGAGATTTTCAGGGACGGTAGCGGGCTGCAGGTGCCTCTCCCAGGTCGCCCCAATGGGACTTCAGAGCCCGTGCAGGCAGACAACCCCTCCGGCCGCACTCACGCAGTTTGGCCTGAATGGAAGGCATGCGCATCACCATGTACGGCCCCTGCTTCTCCACAGCCGCCCGGGTCCACTCCCCAAGTCGGGCGACTGCGCGGCCGCTTCGCCCGGAGAACGGCCCCGCAGCTCGTGCCACTTGTCCTGGGGCCCCGCAGGGCCGAGGTCCAGAGGTAGAAGCAGGTGGCGCAAGCCAGCTGGTCTCCTTGGTAGCCATCACCTGGCCCCGCCCCGCCGAGTGACTAACAAGCCCCAGTCCGGAAGGCAGGTGGTCTCGAGTTGAACAACATGGCGGTGCGCAGGCGCAGGCTGTACACAAGGAACCTCCGGTCCCCGCCTACTGGGGGCGTGGCCTGGTCATTTCTCCTTTTCCGGGGTTGGGCAGTTGCAGTCACTCCTTCCTGGCGCTCTGTGGTACCTGTAGTTGGTTAGGACCAAGGACTACCAAGGCAAGCTGCGTCTGGTATGCTGGTATTTATGGAGGGTCGCGAGTGTGCCCCGCAGTGTATTGCGCATCCTATCACCACAGCCGGAGGTCCCCAAGAACGGACACAGGAGAGCCTGGGTTGAACCGAAAAGAACTGTATGAGAAAGGGCGGTATTAGCACTCTTATCCAGAAAAGGCAACGGGCCCAAGAGAGGACCAAGGACTTTGCAGAGGTCACGTAACTAGAGGCAGTAACTGGGCTGATCGAACTAACGCCTAACCCACCTTACAGGAATAAACAACCAGCTTCATTGGGAGGTCAGGATTAAATATTAAGTTGAACCATATTTAAGTTGAACGCTGTGTCTGAGACCTTGGACGAGGCCAGACCCTCTGTCGGCCTCACTTGCCACATTTTAAAACGGAACCAACGTCACTACTCCTCGTACATCGAGCGACAAACAAGGGTAAAATAGGATGTAGAAAGAATGGTGAAAGTGCGCGCTGAGTCTGTGTGTGGTAGGTAGGGTATGGAGCTGTCATGGCTCATGACATCTCTGGCCCCCAAGGGATGTGATTGTAGTTGGCTGGAAAGAAGGTCCAGATCTTTGGAGGAACTGCCAAATCTCGTGAGGCTGTTCGGAGGCTAATGCAATTTTTTTTTTTTTTTAATTTATCTTTGGAGAGAGGGGAAGGGAGGAAGAAAGAAACAGCAACATGCGGGAGAGTGATTGGTTGCCCTCGCACGCCCACAGCAGGGGACCTGGCTCAAAACCCAGGTATGGTACAGAGAATCGAACTAGCAACCCATGGGTTTGTGGGAGGACACCCAACCCTCTGAGCCACACCGGTCAAGATGACTAATGCAACTTCTGAGCCCATAGGGCCACACAAACACTTAGACTATGCCTTACACAGCATAAGAGAAGAATTTAAAGCTGGAGTTGTTTTTGTTTTTGTTTTAAATTGCAGGCACAAAGGAATGCTATTTTGTTAGATTCCACCTCTGTTTTGACCTCCAGAAACAGTGGCTCAACTTAATATTTAATCCTGACCTTCCAATGAAACTGGTTGTTTCTCCTGTTATGTAATGAGGCTTAGACTTGGTCAACTTCACTAGGTTAAAAAAAAATTCACTAGGTAAGTGGTAAACCTGGAATTTGAATTCAGCTCCCTGTGGACTACAAAGAAATGGTTTTTCATGGCTACACTGTCTTAAACTGATGAGGACCTCACCGAAGACCAAAAAAAATGTGATAAAAATCCACTTGCCACTATATTTGCAGGAACTTGTAGCAAAAAAAAAGTCTGAGTGCCCTCCATACTCCTCCTGAATCTTTCATTGTTGGTGCTTCATTGCTATGTGATTGAACATAGACCCTAAATCCAGATTGTTTGCTCTACCACATACTGACAAATTATTTAACCTCCGTATATCTTAGTTTCTTTAGCTGAGAAATGGGGATGATAAAAATATCTATGTAATAGTATTGTGAGATTAAATTGTCAAGTGCATGAAATGGCACTTGGTGCTCAAGAAATGTAACCTTACAAAGATTACACAGTGTTCTAAGTATTAAGTGTTTATTCTCTCACTTGGCTTTATGCTCCCTGAGTGCAGACTGCCTTAGTCATCTTGTATCCTTTGTTCTTAGTGCAAAGTCATAGTAACACATATTTGTTGAATGAATGCCCTATTTCCCCGTTTTAACTTTTAGTTTATGTATTTAGAATCATAGAACTTTGGGGCTGAGAAGGATCTCAGAAATTACATAGTCCAAACTCATTTTATTAATGAAGAAATTTTGATTACCCAATTGTCCTGGTCTGGTAACGGACAGTTTTCTTTTCCATTTAAGATACTATGTTCAAGCCCTGGCTGGCGTAGCTCAGTGGATTGAGCTCAGGCTGCAAACCAAAGTGTCACAGGTTCGATTCCCAGTCAGGGTACATGCCTGGGTTGCAGGCCATGACCCCCAGCAACTGCACATTGATGTTTCTCTCTCTCTTGCCTCCCTCCCTTGCCTCTCTAAAAATAAATAAATAAAATCTTTAAAAAAAAAGATACTATGTTCACTAGGAATCTAAGAAAAATAAATGACTTCCCCATTCCCCAAACAAACCACAAAGAAAAAAAGCCTAGATTGAAGGGGATGAGTCTCTAGGACACTGCCCCTTCACACAGGGTACAAAAGCCCCTCTTTCTCACCCCATCTACTCAAACCCTAACCTAGAGTGACTTTGCCAGCCCCTCTGCGGGACGGGATCCTCAGCTCCTCCATTCAACAAAGCTTTATTTATCTAAGGTGTGGCAGGTGCTATGCCAGACCCAATAGGTCTAATGATGAACAGGACAGATGAGGCACCTCCCACTTTTTGTTTTTATTTATTTTGCTAATGATTGTTTTTATTGTATTTTTCCATTACCATTTAGTTCCCTTATACACCGTTGTCCATGTCCATGAGTCCTTTTACCCTTTTGCTGAATCCCTCCACTCCCCTCAGCTATCATCCTGCTCTTTATGATTCAGTCTCTAATTTGCCTGTTAGTTCAATTTGTTCATTAGATTCCACATGTGAGTGAAATCATATGGTATTTGTCTTTCTCTGACTAGCTTATTTCATTTAGCATACTGTATCAAATGGTAAAAAATTCTCATTTTTTACAGCCAAGTAATATTCCATTGTGTAAATGTCCCATAGTTTTATCCACTCATCTACTGATGGACACTTGGGCTGCTTCCATATCTCAGTGATTGTAAATAACGCTGCAGTGAACATAGGAGTGCTTATATCCTTTTCAATTAATGTTTTAAGTTCCTTTGGATATATTCCCAGAAGTGGGATCACTATGTCAAAAGGCAGTTCCATTTTTAATTTTTTTGAGGTATCTCCATACTGTTTTTCACAGAGGCTGCACTAATTTGCATTCCCACCAACAGTGCAAAAGGTTCCCCTTTCTCCACATCCTTGCCACCACTTGTTTGTTGATTTATTGATTATAGCCATTCCAACAGATGTGATATATCAATATGGTTTTAATTTTAATTTCTCTGGTAATCAGTGATGCTGAGCATCTTTTCATATATCTATTGGCCATGTGGGTGTCTTCTTTGGAGAGGTACCTCCTACTTTTTCATTCTCAGTCTTTTTTAATTAATTTTTGTTGGGGTGGGGTAGGAGGGTAGAGGAAAATTCTTGGCTGTTAGGACCACCCTGGCTTTCAGGCTCTCCTGTCCCAACTGGACCGTTACATCCTTTATCCTTCGCTCCAGTTCATGGGGATCCCACCCATCCCCTAACCTTTCTGTAGTCCTGGGGCAGATGAATCTTCATCATCAGTTGAGAATTCTGGTTCTGTTGCCTACTGGCAAGTATTTGTGATTAGGCAGAGGAAAGAATGGGGAACAGTGGTAAATTTTTTTATTGAGGTGTAGTTGACACAAAGCATATTAGTTTCAAATGTACAGCATAATGACTTGGTATTTGTATACACTGCAAAATGATCACAATAAGTCTAGTTAATATCCATCATCATGTATAGCTACAAAAAAAATTTTTGTGTGTGTGATGAGGACTTTTAAGATCTACTCTCTTACCAAGTTCAAATATGCAATATAGTATTATTAACTGTAGTCACCATGCTGTACATTACATCACAATTACTTATTTTATAGCTGAAATTTTGTACCTTTTGATCCCCTTCACCCATCCCCCTTCTCACAACCACCAATCTGTTCTCAGCATCTATGACTTAATTTTTTTAACATTACACACATAAGTGAGATCATATGGTATTTGTCTTTCTCTGTCTGACTTATTTTCACGTAGCATAATGCCTTAAGGTCCATCCATGTTGTCACAAATGGCAAGATTTCATTTTTTTATGGCTGAATAAGAATAATTCATTTTGTTCTTTTTAAAAAAAATTTAAATAATTTATTTATTTTTAGAAAGGGGGATGGAGGGAGAAAGAGAGAGAAAGAAATAATCAATGTGTGGTGCCTCTCAGGTGGTACCCACCAGGGACCTGGCCTGCAACCCAGATGTGTTCCCTGAGTGGGAATTGAACTGGCAACTCTGGTTTGCAGCCAGCACTTAATCCACTGAGCTATGTCAGCCAGGACTCATTTTGTTCTTTTATTGACTGAGTCGTATTATACTTTTTCCATTATCCATAGATAAACATTTAGATTGTTTCCATATTGTAAATAATGCTGCAATAAACACAGTGGTGCATATTTTTAAAAAGATTTTATTCATTTATTTTTAGAGAAAGGGGTAGGGAGGAAATAAGAGAGGGAGAGAAACATAGATCAGTTGCCTCTACCACACACCCCAACCAGGAAGGGCAGGCAACCCAGGCATGTACCCTGACTGAGAATTAATCTTTCGGTTTGCAGGATGATGCTCAGCTAACTGAGCCACACCAGCCAGGGCACATATATCTTTTTGAATCAGTATTATCATTGTCTTCAGATAATTACCTAGAAATGAAATTGCTGGGTCATCTGGTAGTTCTATACTGTTTTCTACAGTGGCTGCATCAAGTTACATTTCTACCAAGAGTGCACGAGAGTTCCTTTTTCTCCATATCCTTGTTAACACTTGTTATTTCTTGTGATGATAGTCATTCTAACAGGTGTGAGGTGATATCTTATTATGGTTTTCACTTGCATTTTATTGATGGTTAGTGATATCAAGCCCCTTTTCACATGCATGCTGGTCATCTGTATGTCATCTTTGGAAACATGTCTTTTCAGATCCTCTGCCCATTGTAAAATAGGGTTGTTTGGTTTTAATATTGAATTGTGAGTTCTTTATATATTTTGGATATTAACAACTTACCAGATACATTATTAGTAAATATTTTCTCCCACTCACTAGGCTGCTTTTCCATTTTGTTGGTGGTTTCCTTTGCTGTACAGAAACTTTTCAGCTTGATGTAGTCCCACTTGTTTATTTTTGCTTTTTTGCCTTTACTTTTGAAGTGAGATATAAAAGTCATTGCTAAGACCAATGTCAAGCTCACCACCTGTTTTCATTCAGGAGTTTTATGGTTTTAGGTCTTACAGTCAAATCTTTAATCTATTTGGAGTTAATTTTTATGTATGGTGTAAGATAGTAGTCTAGTTTCATTTAGTGTAGCTGTCCTGTTTTCCTAACACCATTTATTAAAGAGAGTATGCTTTTCTTTTTTGTTGTAAATGAATGAATGTGTATGCGTGGGTTTATTTCTGGGTTTTCTATTCTGTTCCTATGATCTAGGTATCTGTTTTTATGCCAGCACTATACTGTTTTGATTACTATAGCTATGTAATATAGTTTGAAATAAGAGAGGATGGTGCCTCCAACTTTGTTCTTTCTCAAGATTGCTTTGGCTGCTTGAGATCCTCTTATGGCTACATACAAATTTTGGGATTGTTCTGTTTCTGTAAGAAATGCCATTGGAATTTTGATAGGGATGCATTAAATTTGTAGATTGCTTTGAGTAATACAGACATTTCAACAATATTAATTTCCCCAATCTATGAGCAAAGAGTATCTTTCCATTTATTTGTATTTTTAATTTTTCATCAGTCTATAAAATTTTTTTATTGATTGATTTTATTTTTTAAAAGATTTTATTTAGTTTTAGAGAGAGGAGAAGGGAGGGAGAAAGAGAGGGGGAGAAACATCAATGTGTGGATGCCTATCACATGCCCCCAACAGGGGACCTAGCCACAACCCAGGCATGTGCCCGACTAGGAATCAAACTGGCGACCCCTTGGTTCATAACCCACACTCAATCCACTGAGCTACATCAGTCAGGGCTATTTATTGATTTGAGATAGAGAGAGAGAAAGATGAGAGAGAGAGAGAGAGAGAGAGATATGAGAGATTTGTTTTTCCACTTATTTATGCATTCTTTGATTGATTCTTGTATGTGCTCTGGCTAGGAATCAAACCCTCAACCTTGGCATATTGGGATGATGCTCTAACCAAATGGGCTACCTTGCCAGGGTTTTTTTTTCATCAATCTTTGGTTAAATTTATTCCTAGGTATTTTATTCTTATTGATGCAATTATAAATGAGATAGTTTTCTTAATTTCTCTTTCCGATATTTCATTGTTAAAGTATAGAAATGCTGTATAGAAATGCAAAAATTTTTGCATATTGATAGTGTATCCTGCAACTTTACTGAATTCATTTATTAGTTCTAATAGGATTTTTATGTGGAGTCTTTAGGGTTTTCTGTATATAATATCATGTCATCTGAAAATAGTAACAGTTTTACTTTTTCCATACCAATTTGGATGCCTTTTATTTTTTATTCTTGCCTAATTGCTCTGGCTAGGGCTTCTGGTACTATATTAAATAAAAGAAAGGAGAATGGGCATCCTAATTGTTCCTACTCTTAGAGGAAAAGCTTTTAGTTTTTCACTGTTTAGTAGGATGTTAGCTGTGGGCCTTTATTGCATTTCATTTCATTTATTTATTTATTTTTTTACCTATTTATTTTGGTACCCTGCTCTCCCAAGCAAGGCCTGCTCTTTATAAATGGCCTTTATTATGTTGAAGTATGTCCCCTCTATACCCATTTTGTTGAGTTTTTATCACAAATGAATGTTTAAAACATTTTTTAAATTTATTTTTAGAGAGAGGGGAAGGGAGGGAGAAAAACATTGATGCAAGAGACAAACATCTATTGGTTGCCTCTCACATGAGCCCTGACTGGGGACTGAACCTGCAACCAGGCATGTGCCCTAATTGGAAATCGAGCCAGCATCTTTTCACTTTGCAGGACGATATGCTCAATCAACTAAGACACACTGGTCAGGGCATAAATGAATATTGAACTTCGTCAATTCCTTATTCTGCATCTATAGAGATGATTATATGATTTTTATCCTTAATTTTATTAATGTGGTGTATTACATTGATTGATGGATGGATGTTGAACCATCCTTGCATCTCTGGACTAAATCCCACTTCATCATGGAGTACTATCTTTTTATTGTATTGTTCATTTTGGTTTGCTAATATTTTGTTGAGGGCTTTTGCATCCATGTTCATCAGGGGTGAATTTTTTTATCCTAGTACTTCCTTCTGAGGCTCTCTTTTCCCATCTTACCAGGTTTCAGACCCTAGCCTTTGACTTCTCCCATTATTGGTAGAGCATCGATAGCTGACAGATAGAGCCCTTGAATCTGCAGGTCTTTCTGGACTCCCAGGTCACTCACCCCACTTTTATCCCATTAGTTCATGTCACTTCCCTCTAGGGAAGAGTTATTTCCCAATTTTCAGAACATCCTCATAAGTTACTTTTGTATCTACTTCACATATGTATAAGGAAACTAAGAGTTACAGGGGTTAACTGACTTGCCTAAGGCCACAGTATTATAGAGATGAGAGTAGAATCTTTAACTGCCTTAAAAGTTTGTCCTCTTTTCAATGGGTATTTTAAATTTTTAACTTACTGATTTGAGAGAGAGCGAGAGAATGAGAAAAATCAATTTGTTTTCCACTTATTTATGCATTAATTGGTTGATTTGTTGTTGGTAGAAATCAGACTCTTCCATGGGATCACAAGAAAAGCATTCCAAGTACCCACACATGAGAGATTGTGGTGTGGCAAGGTAATTTATTTGAGAAGAAATAGAAGCTGCCTCCTGGGTTTCCAAAGTCCCATCTCTGTCTGTCTCATCATGGAAAGTCTAACTCTGCCTGGCTGGCGTAGCTCAGTGGATTGAGCGAGGGCTGCGAACCAAAGTGTCGCAGCTTCGATTCCAGTCAGGGTACATGCCTGGGTTGCAGGCCATGACCCCCAACAATCACACACTGATGTTTCTCTCTCTCTCTATCTCCTTCCCTTCCCTCTCTAAAAATAAATAAAATCTTTAATAAAAAGAAGTCTAACTCTGTCCTCAGCAAGACCAAAGCAAATGCCAGTGTCCAGAGTTTCTGCTTCATACTAAAGGTCAGTCCTTTGGAGTCCACAGGTGGCTGCTAAGTGGTCTCAGTCCCCAACCAAGGAGTTTAGCTTGTTCCCACTGCTCCAGTAGCAGAGTGTGTGTGGCTGCTGGCCACGCAGCTGCTAAGGCCACATGGTTGTGGAGAGAGAATGTGTGAGTACATGGGGTGATTATGGGTGAGAGAGAGTGAGAGCGCATACTTCTTTGTTCCCCTGGGATTATATTAGCTTGGGTTCGAGATGAACAAGGTTCATCTTTTTTTAAAGAACCAGTCAACTTCTCAAGGTTCTGTGGGCTTTTTGATGGGTTCATCCCCTAGTTTGACTGACAGGTCAAGCACCTCCCCATGTGCCCCCTGACAATCAGGTACTGAAAGGCAGAATAAATACTGTAATCCCCTGGAGTGTAAAGCTGTGGCTTCCTGGTGAAGCAAAGAGGGTTATGCTCCCTGGTTTATTAAACTCAGTGTCTAATACTTTTTGTTTCTCTTTGTTATTAATAATTACCTAACTACCTATGATAACAGGTTCTTGTTACCACAAAAATAATAACTTGTCCAACATTCACATGATAGGGGTGCCAAAAAGAGAAGAGAAAGAACAAGAAATTGAAAATCTATTTGAAAAAATAGAGAAAGAAAAATTCCCTAATTTGGTGAAGGAAATAGACATGCAAGTCCAGGAAGCACAGAGAATCCTAATGATGATGGATGCAAAGAGGCCCACTCCAAGACACATCATAAATAAAAGGCCATGACCTGGCTGGTGTGGCTCAATGGATTGAGTGCCCGCCTGTGACCTGAAAGGTCACTGGTTTGATTCCCCAGTCAGGTGACATTCCTGGGTGCTGGCCAGGTTCCCAGTTGGGGGTGTGTGAGAGGCAACCGATATTTCACACAACAATGCTTCTGTCCCTCTTTGTCTCCTTCCCTTTCCCTCTCTCTAAAAATAAATAAATAAATTCTTTAAAAATAAACTAAAATAAAAGGCCAAAAGTTGAAGATAAAGAGAGACTCTTAAAAGCAGCAAAAGATGTTAGTTACCAGATGGTTGCCAGATGGGAGCAGGGAGGGAGAGAATGGATGAAGAGGTGAGAGGATTAAAAAGTACAAATAGGTAGTTACAGAATAATCATGAGGATGTAATGGAGTAGCCAAAGAATTTATAGGCATGATCCATGGATGTGAACAATGGTGTGGGGATTGCCTGAGGGAGTGGGGTTGCTGGGTGGAGGGGGGCAAAAGGGGAAAAATCAGGACAACAGTAATAGCATAATCAATAAAAAGTAATTTAAAAAAGAAAAGAAAAAATGTCCTTGGGTGAGGATTAAAAAATATGTTTAAGTCTTTATTGTGGTTGTGTGTGTATATTTATACATTCCAAAATATTTAGTTATAGATGAAATGACATGACATCTGATATTTCATTAAAAAATATTTGGAGTTGGTATAAATGAATATACAGATGTAGAGTGGTCATGAATTGATAATTGCTGAAGTGGAGTGGTAAGTTTATGAACATTATTAATCATACTGCTCTTTCATAAATGTTTAAAATTTTCTTTTTAATAATTCCTTTTTTATTGTATTTTTCCATTACCACTTATCCTCACTTCCCTCTGCCACCTCCACCCACCCCTGTCTCCCACACAGTCTCTACTCTGTCTGTCCATGTCCATGAGCTCTTTTTCTGTTTTGCTTGATCTCTCCGCCCCCTAACAACCTCCCCCTCAAGAGCTGTCAGCCTGCTCTCTACTTACGAATCTATCTCCATTTTGCTTGTAACTTAGCTTGTTCATTAGATTCCATGGAATTTTTAATAATAAAAAATCACTCTCCTCTTTTCCTCTAAATGTCCCTGCTCCTGCAACTTCAGCTATTAGATGACTTCACATCTGCCTTCCTTAATCATTCCTCTTGTCTTTCTTTTCAGAGTTCTAGGCCTATTCTGTCCAGTAATGCCTGAGATTTAACAGGACCAGTGTCAAATGCAGTACCTTCTCCACTGTGCGTCAAGCACCTCTTTCTTGCTAACTCATTTTCCTATGAGTGGCACCATCACTCAAATTTGTAAAACAGGCCTTCCAAGAGTTCTTATTGCCCCTCACCAAATTAGTTAACTACACCTCAAGATTGTGAACTCTCCCTGGCCAAGTTGGTTAGAGCGTAGTCCTATCATCCTGATGCCCCATAGTTGTGAGTTTGATTCCCAGCCAGGGAACATACAAGAAGCAACCAATGAATGCATAAATCAGTGAACAACAAAATAATTTTTTAAAGGTTTTATTTATTTATTTTTAGAGAGAGGGGAAGAGAGGGGGAAAGGGGAGAAAAACATCTATATGAAAGAGAAACATTGATTGGTTGCCTCTCATATGCATTCCAACCAGGACCAAACAAACCTATAACCCAGCCATGTGCCCTGACCAGGAATCAAACTGGCAAACTTTCACTTTGTAGGATGACACCCAACCAACTGAACTACCCCAGTCAGGGCACAAATTGATATTTTCTTTCTCTTTCACCTCTAGTCACTGTCCCCTCTATCTAATATTAAAAAGTAAATTAAAAATTTTTTTGTTAAAAAAAGGAATGGGACTATCAAAATTCATCTCTTCCCATTTCTACTGCTACAGCCCTAATTAAAAATCCTCATTAAGTTATACAGTATAGTTGTACCCTTACCTCCAGTTTCTCCCAGCTCCAATTCTGTCTCTCTTGTTCACTGCTTTACCTTTAGTATCTGACACAATGGTTAGTATATAGTACCTGATCAGTAAGTGTTTGTGGCACGAAGACCATTACAACACTTATAGATACCCTTGTAGATAGTTGTGAACCTATGTTCCTTCCTCAGGCTCCTTCCATGACCCTCAGAACAGAAACCATTTTAATCATTTTGCCTTCCTCTTATATGTTAAGAGCCCATGATTAATGATGTGGTCCTTTTCAGCTAGTTATAGTAAATCCTTTAGATTTTGGTAATTAAAGAAGCAGATTTAAATGTGGTTATGTATCTACATATGGGAACTCTCAAATAAATCCCTCCTACCTACTCCAGTGGTGTAAAAGCCAAACAGGTGACACAGTAATCAAAATGATCTTTTAGCCCTGGCTGGTGTGGCTCAGTGGATTGAATGTGTCAGCCTGTGAACCAAAAGGTCACTGGTTTGATTCCTAGTCAGAGTACATGCATAGGTTGTGGGCCAGGTCCCTAGCTGAGGGCGTGTAAGAGGCAACCAGTTGATGTTTCTCTTCACACACTAATGTTTCTCTCCCTCTTTCTCCTTCCTTCCCCTCTCTCTAAAAATAAATGAACAAAATCTTTTAAAAAATAAAAAAAATAAAATTACCTTTTAGGGGCTGCCCCTGCAGCTGCCCTCAGGGAAGTACAGGCAGTCAGTGGAACTCGGAAGTGTCAGTAGCCCTACCCCAAACACCAGTATCTGCTCCACAGGAGTCCCCTGGAGTCTGAAAGTTCAAAGTCTGTTGTGACCATAGGAGATACAGTAGTGGAGCCTACCCCTTGAAGCCAACTTCTGAGCCCATTCCTGGCCCACCAGGGATAATGGGGTCTCCTTGCTAAGTGACATCTTGGAGTGGGTTGGAAACCTATAGGTCATTGACCCTGAGGTGACCCAAAAGTCTTGCTAGGAGGTGCTAAAAATGGTCAAACTTTTGCATGGAGTCATGGCTGTCTCCAGCGGAGGCACCCCACTGGAGCTGGTCAATGTGGATGGTGTGAACAGTGAGACCTGCTGCCTGAATGACCCATCTGCCCAGAGAAGAGAAGAGGAAGAGAGATGGGGGCCACTGTGGCCTCTGGCACAGCCAAGGGAGCAGGAAGGCAGCAGAACAGCAGTCAATATTGGCTGCTGAGACTCAGTCAAAACTCTGACATGTCCATGGCTATTTCATACCTGTATTACCCCAAGGAGCCTAGACTGTAAGCCTTCATCGGCAACAGGCTCTTCTGCTTTCACAATTAGAATGTGGACATTTTTTTCTTTTTCCTTTTTAATTATGTTTTATTGATTATGTTATTACAGTTGTCCTGATTTTTCCTTTTTTTCCCCCATCCACCCAGCAACCCCACTCCGTCAGGCAATCCCCACACCATTGTTCATGTCCATGGGTCATGCATTTAAGTTCTTTGGTTATTCCATTTCCTATACTGTACTGTACATCCCCATGGCTATTCTGTAACTACCTATTTATACTTCTTAATCCCCTCAACTCTTGATATATTTCCTAAGACCTCCCTCCCATCTGGCAACCATTAAAACACTCTCTGCTATTCTATCTCTGTTCTTGTTTGCTTAGCTTGTTTTTTAGATCCAATTGTTGGTAGATATATATTAATTGCCATTTCATAGTTTTGATCTTTTTCTTAAATAAGTCCCTTTAACATTTCATATAATAATGGCTTGGTAATGATAAACTCTAGTTTTTTCCTGTCTGGGAAGCTCTATATCTGCCCTTTGATTCTAAATGATAGCTTTGCTGGATAGAGCAATCTTGGCTGTGGGTCCTTGTCTTTCATCACTGTGCATATTTCTTGGAAATCTGGAATCTTAGCCCACAAAGTTTCTTCTGAGAGATCAGCTGACAGTCTTATGGGATCTCCCCAGTAGGCAACTCTCTGCTTTTTTCCTGCTGCTTTTAAGATTCTCTCTTTAACTTTGGCATTTTAATTATGATGTGTCTTGCCGTGGGCCTCTTTGCATCCATCTTGTGTGGGACTCTCTGTGCTTCCTGGACTTGCATGTCTATTTCCTTTACCAATTAGGGAAGGTTTTTTCATTATTTTTTCAAATAGATTTCCAATTTCTTGTTCTTTCTCTCCTCCTTCTGGCACCCCTTATGATGTGAATGTTGGACATCTTGAAGTTGTCCCAGAGGCTGCTTATACTCTCCTCATTTTTTTTTTTGGATTCTTTTTCTCCTTGTTGTTCTGATTGGTTGTTTTTTGCTTCCTTATGTTCCAAATCATTGATTTGATTCTTGGCTTCATCCACTCTACTGTTGTTTCCCTGTAAATCGTTCTTTATTTCAATGAGTGTATCCTTCATTTCTGACTGGATCTTTTTATTTAAATATATTATTTATTTATTTATTTTTAGAGAGAGGGGAAGGGAAGGAGAGAGGGAAACATCAATGTGTGGCTGCCTCTCATGCACCCCTTACTGGGGACCTGGCCTGCAACCTAAGCATGTGCTCTAACTTGGAATTGAATCAGTGACCCTTTGGTTCACAGACCAGCACTCAATATACTGAGCCACACCAGCCAGGGCTGGGTCTTTTTTATGTTGTTGAGGTTCTCATGAAATACTGTGCGGTTAAGGAGCAGGTATGAGATCATGGCCACTTAATTTGGAGGTTTGGATTCACAGACAATAAAAACCCTAAGTCAAAGGTGAATAGTTAAGCAATTTATTGAGCAAGAGCAAAGAGAAAGCAAGAATTAAGAACATACATCACCAGATGGGAAAAACACCAACACCCGAACACAGATACTGGGGAATCCCGGAGGCAGCTGTATTCAGGGTTTGTCTGGGAACAGTTCTGAACGAAGCATCCTTCCCTTGGGTGGGATTCCAAATTTTCACTTTGGGGCCTCTGCTTAAACATATTTTAGACAAAAGTGGCTACGCGCCAAGGGCCTTTCATGACTCAGTTGACTAACCATTTTCTCCGGAGGAATAGCCAGTTCTTCCACAAGGAAACAATCAGTGTTTACAGGTACTGAGTTAAAAATGGTGCTCAGTCTTCCGTGGAGAGGGGATAGGTCTCTCCAGGAGAGAGCACACCTATATTTCATTCTTAGCAATAAAATGTCACAGCTTGGGCATAAACAGGGAGGATTCTTAATATTTCTTTAACCTTGAACATCCTTTTTTAAAAAAAGATTTTATTTATTTATTTTTGGAAAGGTGGGAAGGGAGGGAAAAAGAGGGGGGAAGAAACATCCATGTGTGAGAGATACATTGATCGGTTGCCTCTCACCCACAAATCAGGGATGTGTCCTGACTGGGAATCAAGCTAGGAACCTTTTAATTTGCAGGCTGGCACTCAGTCCACTTAGCCACACCAGCCAGAGCTCTTTCTTTGAGCATCCTTATAATCAGTGTTTTGAACTTTGCATCTGATAGATTTCTTATCTCCATTTTGTTTAGTCCTTTTTCTGAAGTTTTGATCTGTTCCTTCATTTGGGCCATGTTTCTTTGTCTCCTCATTTTGGCATCCTCCCTGTATTTGTTTCTGTGTATTAGCTAAAGCTGCTATGACTTCGTGTCTTGGTAGCATAGCCTAATGTAGTAGGTGTCCTATAGGGTCCAATGGCACATCCTTCCCTATCACCTAAGCTGGGTATTCAAGGTGTGCCCTTTGTGTGGGCTGAGTACACTCTCCTCTTGTAGTTGACCCTTGATTGTTGTTGGCAGGTCAAAGGGAGGGGTTTACCCAGCCTAGTCAGTTGTAAGGACTGGTTGTGACCACTGACAACCAACCTCTGCTTTTTGTGGAGGATCAACTGTGCAGGAGCCGGGTGGTGGTGTTCTGATATCATCTGTAGCTGTCCAGTGGATAGTGCAAGCCAAGGTAAGCCACTACCTGTGTTCTGTCTGGGCATCCTGAATGAGCTCTTAAGCAATCTGCAGATCGCTGTTACTTTTGGTGAGGTTAGAGATTTCCAGGCAGAGTCAAACTCTGAATCTAGGCTGGCTGCTGCTAGTGCCAAGCCTGGGGCCTATTAGAAGGAAGTACTGGGGCTAGGGACTGAGATCAGCTGTTGCTTATTTGAAAGGATTTAGGACACTGTGAAGCTTGAGCTGAGACCAGCCATTTACATGGAAAATCTCTGTTAATTATTAACATAATAATTGGGCCTGTAAGTTGACTGGGATGAGTCTCTGGGGATCTCCCAGGCAGGTCAAACAGTGTTAGCCAGGTTGATGGAATCTCAGATATGGCACCCACTTGCTGGCTCTGTGGCTCTGTGGGGGGAGGGTTCAGAAAAGGGGCAGTGGCCTCTGCCTGCCTTTCTGTCTGGGTGAAAGCTGTCCCCCAGCTCTCACCTTGATGTCAGACACTTCAGTACCTCTCTGTATGTCACTGATGCCTTTCAAGCTGCTACTCTGGTCCTGGAGCTCTGAGGGAGTAAGTCTGTGTGTGGGTTCTTTAAGAGTAATTGCTTGGGACTCCAGCAGTTTTATTCCACCGATTCAGTCCCCACTGCAGCAAATGGAGACTTACCTTCCTGGCACTGGAACCCTGGACTGGGGGGCCTGGGACTCTCCTCCTTCCTGATATCCCTCCTGCATTTTTATCCACCACAGGTGGATGCAGACCAGCCCATTCTGTCTGTGCCCGTACCACCAGTCTGGATGGATGTGGTTTCTTTAATTCTGTAGGTGTCAGACTTCTATTGAACTAAATTTCTGATGGTTCTGAGTGATAGTTGTCTATATTTTAGTTGTAATTTTGAGTGCAAAATTGTGCAAAGTGGCAAGCCATCTGCTGACATCTTGACTGAAGTTGAGCAGGATTCTAACTTTTTTTTTTCTATTAGTTTACTTTCAATCATTGTGTATTGGTTTCAGGTGTACAACATAGTGGTTAAACAGTCATATACTTTACAAAGTGTTCTTCCCAATATTTCCTGTACCCACCTGGTACATACATCCTTACTGCAATATCATTGCATATATTCCCTATGCTGTGCTTTATATCCTTGTGACTATAGCAAGGATATCTGTACCAATCTGTACTCAATCCCCAAAGCCCTCCCCTCTGGCAACCACCAGTCCAGTCTCTTAAGTTATGAGTGTTTCAAAGTTATTTATTTTGTACACATATTAAGTAAAATCACATGGTATTTGTCATTTTCTGACTGCTTATTCCACTGAGTATAATACCCTATAGGCCATCCATGCTGTCACAAATGGTAAGATTTCATTCTTTTACAACCAAGTAGTATTCTGTTGTGTATATGTACCACCTATTCCTTTTTTAATCCTCACCAATATGCTTACTGCTTTCAGAGAGAGAGGAAGAGGGGAGAGAAACACGAACCAGTTGCCTCTTGTACATGCCCCGACCACAGCCTAGGTGTGGTGCCCTGACTGGGGATCGAACCCACAACCTAGGTATTGTGCTCTGACCAGGGATTGAACCCAAAGCCTCTTGGTGTAGGGGACGCTCTAACCAAGCAACCTGGCCAGGCCTCACCTGTTCTTTATTCACTCGTCAGTTGATGCATACCTGGGTTGTTTCCATATCTTGGCTATTGTAAGTAACGCTGTAATGAACATAGGGGTGAATATACTATTTCGAATTTGTGTGCTGCGTTTCTTCAGATATATTCCCAGAAGTGGAACTGCTGTGTTAAATGGTAGTTCCATCTTAAATTTTTTCAGGACCCTCCACACTGTTTTTCATAGTGGCTGCACCAGTCTACATTCTTGCGACAGCACACGAGGGTTCTCTTTTCTCCACACCCTTGCCGACACTGTTTGTGGATTTATTGCTGATAGCCATTCTGACAGATGTGAGGTGATATCTCATTTTGGTTTTAATTTGCACTTCTCTGATGATTAGTGTTGTTGAAAGCATGTGGACTTTCTGCACCAGCCACTTAACATGTACATCCATATGGATGAGGATGTGGGTGATGCCATCAAGCCCTACACAGTCCACTGTTGCTGCTAGCACATTAACATTTCCCTCTAGTGTCCGGTTGTTTGAAGCCTCCTCTTCAGCCAAGTGCATTTCCACTCAACGACATCCTCCAATACTTCCTGTGGGACCATGCTATAGAAGCCAATCCTCCCAGATGAGCTGAAGCCAGCTCACCAAGGAGCTCTCTTCCTTGAGCCCATCCCAGGCATAGGGCTGCCTCCCTTTAAAAGGACTCACCAGCACCCTAAGTCAAATGCCACCTCCAGTATAAGTTTCAGCAACAACCTGAAATGAACAACCAGCAACTCCAAAGTGGAGAATGAGGGTAAGCTTTTCAGATCGGCTCCTGATTGAGAATTCTCAATAAGTCCCTGATGGTGATCAGCATGTGGTGAGCCAATGTGTCTGGCCCCACCAAGAGTAGACAACACAGCAGTTGATCTCAGAGCTCTCTCTGCTCAACCATAAGCTCCCTGCCTAAGTCTGGCTGCCCACTGCCATATTTGACCATCATGTGGTCTGTGTGCCCCACACCCAGGCTGTTGTCAAGTCCGAGAACAAGGCTCCCAACCCGATCTACGGGGAAGTCCTTGAATGCGAAAATTTCTACACCACCACCGTCCCCGTCCAGATTCCTGAGAACTGAATCTGGAGTACACAGTCTAGAAACCCTGCCTGAATGCAGGATCAGCCATGAACAGGAGGCAGGCAGCTTCAACACCGTGCCCAGCTATGACAAGAATGATGCCTGGTCAGTGGACAATATAGGTGAGCTGCTGGAGGAGCTCCCTGAAGTGCACACCAACAACTCTGTTGGTTTTCTATGGACAGCATCACCTTCTAATAGAGTAAGGAGCCTATGTTCTTCGCAGCAGGAAACAACTGACAGCACCCTTCAGAGCAGCTGGCTCAAAGCCCCCACAGCCTACAAATGAGACCCAGAAGACTTTTCTGCAGTTGCTGTCTCAGAGCTCTGGCAGGATTAAGTGAGGTGATTAGAGAGGGCTCCTTCTATGGACATCTACCAAAGTGGCAGCTCCTGTCAATTACTGTCAACATGGGGATGATTTTCTAGCAGGCTTCCCAGGTGTTGAAGTGGCTGCAGTCCATTTGGGAACAGGAGCAAGTGCCTTATGGATCAAGACATACAAGATTCTTGTGGTTTTGGTGGACCATGGCATGGCTCAACCCGTGGTCAATGCTTTGTCCCTTCACCAGAAGAAAGTCACAGCCCTCCTCGATCACCTCCTACAGGAGTGTGGCAGTTATACCACTGAGGTATTCCTCATTGCCTAGAGAAATTTCATGCAAAGTTGAGCTGTCTACCTGCTGCAAGACAAGGAGACACAATGGGAACATCCTTTTGGACACTGAAGGCCACATGATTCATATTGACTCTCTTCATCCTGTCCAGCTTGCTCTGAAGCCTGGAATTTGAGATGCCAGCCACAGAGCTGACCACAGAGTTTGTCAATGCCATAGGTGGCCTGAATGGTGACATACTGATTGCTGCTTGGAAACACATGGACAAGCTGGTGCAGATCATGATCAACCAGCGAGTTCCTGATTCCTTGCTTCCATGGCTGTAGCTCCATCCATAACCTCAAGGAAAGGTTCCACATGAGCATGACCAAGGAGCAGCTCCAGCTGCTGGTGGAGAAGGGCAAGTGGTCTGTCATCACCACTTTATGGCAGCTTCCAGTGTCTCACCAATGGCATCAGCAGATTCTCCCTACCCACTCATCCACTAAAGAAACACAAAGGACCATATGGTGACTGCAGACCTTGTCAGGGGTGGGAAAATCTGCTGTGGGGTGCAGACTTGCTGAGGCTTCCATGCTCCCATTGGTGTATTACCACCTGACAGGCTCCAGGACTTAGTGTCCTCCAGAGAGCAGGATACTGGGCCTTCCTTCTCACCAAGGTCTGAGAGGTTCTTTTCACAGGGCATCTTCTTAAGCTGTTCTGGGTCCCAGGAAGGGAAAAAAGTGGGTTTCTGGTACTTAGGACTTGAACTTGTGGTTTGCCTTTGGCTATGCTGTTGCCTGACTGTCCCTTCCCAGGGAATGACTCCTAGCCTGGGTTCCCCTTGGTAGGTGGGCTCTGGCATAAGGTCCTGCATTTGCTGGGATTCCCTATCACAAGGACCAGGGAGTTTCATGACCACTTCAGGCCTAGCCACAGAGAATTCCTTGTCCTAATCCTTTCCCCACACCTAGGGAAACACCTCCCAATTTTGTATTGATTTCTGAAATAAAGCATAAATAAATAAACAAATGAACAAACAAAACAACCCCCTCCCAATCCTTTAGGCTTAAATATCATTCCCTCTCACACTACTCATATGTATAATTACGGAAGTTTAGAATCTGCTATGAAATCTTTATATCTGTCATTATTCTGTTTACTATCCCCCTGCCACCAAGTCTCTAGGATTTATGAAGGTAGGACTATTTCGATATTCATCACTGTGGGGAAGCAACATGAAGAGAATCTGGAGGAAAAACAAAAGCAGCAGAGACTGGGACTTTATACTACAAGGAATGAGAGGGAAAGAACTGGCCCACAGAGGAATCAAACCTCAGGACTATGACCCCTAACTACACATTAAATAGATAGGGCTGTTTCAGATTATTTCAAATTTATACTTATTAAAATGAGGAGAGGCTTTTTGGGAGAGCTAGTGTTTTATAAAGGCTACTTGTGTTAAAACCTTACCAAAACATTTATTAGCAATTCCTTACATGGTTTTGGGAGAGAAGACATTGAAATTTGAACTGAGCATTCAAATTCCCCAGATGCTAGAGTATGAACTGGCTATAGTAGTCACTCAGACAGAATATTTTTTTTTCCGATTTGAGAGAGATTTGTTTTTCTACTCATGTATACATTTATTAGTTGATTCTTGTATGTATCCTGATAGAGGATCGAACACGCATTCTTGGCATATCAGGACAACATCCCAACCAACTGAACTACCTGGCCAGGGCAGGCCTAGAACCTCCTTATCCAGCAGTATTATGGGGCTTCTAAAGTAACACAGGATTTATTTTATTAATTCTCTCAAGATGTAAACCCACTTATTCAGTTCTCTAAGCAGAAAGCCTCCAAATGTATAACAGCAAATTCTCTGATGCCCAAGGATAATGCTGCAGTGCCAGGGAAGTGCACGTAGGGAAGGAAAAGAGCACTAAGAGAGGGGCTGGCTACCACAAAACACATCCTCAAGGCCATCTCGATGACCACTTTTTAACTTTATTTCACTTGTTTTGCGAAGGTACACAACTTGATCTATCCCCAGAAAACCAATCCCCTAAGCTCATGGTTTTCTAGCCCTGTCAACAAGTAAATTCTATATAAACAACTTGCAGTCTTTAACTAATTTACTAGCCAATGCACCCCATGTATGTTTACACAGCTTTCATGTCAGATGGTTCCTAGAAAACTGAAGTTCTCTCAGCACATAAAGTGACAACAAAACTGTGAAACCAATAGACTTATAATAGTTCATTTTCTGCTTTTCAATGCAAACACATGGACCAATATCTAATTTCAGTTCAAGCTCATTTGCTTTTTATTAAAGTCCAAGTTACCATTACATGGTCTGATACTCAATAAAGGAAAACTTGTTCAAATAAAGTAATATGTTATCATCAGTATTTCCAGGTGATTGTTTATAATCAAGTAGCATTATCAGCAAATCCTTGGAAAGCCATCTGTAAGAGAAAACATGAAGAATTAGCCAGGAAATAAAGAAAAGGTAAAAATCTTAAAAATAACCTTCTTTAGAACAGTCCGGGAAATCACTGCCTCTGTGTAGCCATTTCTGTGGCTTTCTTGTTTATACACCTGGTACTTAGCATATTAATTTTTTTTTAATTGATTTGAGAGACAGGAAGGAGAAATGCCAATTTGTTGTTCCACTTATTCATATATTCACTGGCTGCTTATTTACTTTTAATTTTTTTAAACACTGATTAGAGAGAGAAAGAGAGAGGAATGTCAATTTGCTATTGTACTTACTAATGAATTCATTAATTGATTCTTCTGTGTACCTTGACCAGGAATCAAACACTTAAGAACCTGTAACCTTGGTGTATAGTGACAATGCTCTAACCAACTGGGCTACACCGCCAGGGGTTGTGTTAGTTTTCTTTTCCAATCAGAAAAGGGTTGTGGGGGATGGCCTTTAACCCCCCCCTCCCCCCCCACCAGGTTGGAGCATCGTCCCACACACCAAAAGGCTGCAGGTTCAATTCCCAGCCAGGGCACATACCAAGGTTGCGGGTTTAATCCGCTGTTGTGATGTGTACAGGAGGCAACCAATCAATGTTTCTCTATCTCTCTGTCTTTCTCTCTCTGTCAAATCAGTAACCATATCCTCGGGTGAGGATTAAAAAAAAAGAAACATATTCTTTAGAAAGAAACATGTTACTGCAGCAAGAATATATTCTATATAACAAAGATCTTCTGGACTCCTTGGAATAACACTTGATAAGAAATTAAGCCCAAGTGTTTAGACAAGCTCTTAAGAGTCTATTATGAAATATGAACCACAGCTAAAAGCTTTGAAACTATAACTAGGAAATATTCTTTTCTGAATACCTAGGTTTCAAGTACTCACAGAAAATCTTAAAAACACATAAAAACCTTTTTATATATTATAAAGATGAGCTATCTGATCACAGGGAGGTGATGGTTGTGGACAAAGATAAAACTAAAACTTCTCTCCAAAAAGCAAGTCCAAAAGTAGATTACAGAAAAGCATCAAGGCATTTTCTGCATAGTCAGTAGGAAAACTGAATGTTCACCAATGATATCCTACCCAGGCTTACTGGTTCTGTATCTTATGAAGGATCTGATATTAGTTCGTCAAATAATTTTGAGTCCACTTTTATTTAAGCTTCATTTTTTGGTTCTGAGAAATAAGAGAATGGCCTTTGTAAATGCCTACACAGGACATGTAGCAAGGCAAGAGCAATGAACTCCGGAGCCAGTCTACTGGGTTTAAATGTGGATTCTACTACCTGGGACTTTGGATAAGGTGCCTTGGTTTCATCATTAGTAAATAATAAAATGAGAATAATTATAATAGTAGTAATCGTCTCATAGGGCTGTTTATAAGGATTGAGGTGATATTTATACAGCACTTAAAACTGTGCCTGACACATATCAAGAATTATATACACTACATGTTTGTTAAATTAAAAAAAAACAAAAAAACAAAAACAAAAAAAAACAAAACAAAACAACAAAAAAAAAACCCTGGCTGGTGTGGTTCAGTGGATTGAATGCCAGACTGCGAACCAAAGGATTGACGGTTTGATTCCTAGTCAGAGCACATGCCTGGGTTGTGGGCCAGGTCCTCAGTGGGGGCCAGGTGAGAGGCAACCACATACTAATATTTCTCTCCCTCCCTTCCCCCTCTCTAAAAATAAAAAATAAATAATAAATGAAATCTTTAAAAAAATTAGTTACTGCTTATATATTTTTTGTTTTACAAATAATTTTCTGCACACTATTCACTATCTAGACAATCTTATGACTGGTTTTATTATCTAATCTTTCCATAGAGAATAAGGTATCAAATAAGTTTTTATTATTGAAGAACACTTACTGGACTATTAAATTCTAACCTGGATACATAAAAACAAAAGCATCAAATTAATAAAATCCTACTGTTAATGGTAATGGAAAAATACAATAAAAATAAATTTAGTCCTGGCTGGTGTGGCTTAGGGGACTGAGTGCAGCATGTAAAATGAAGGGTTGCTGGTTCAATTCCCAGTCAGGGCACCTGCCTGGGTTGCAGGCAGGGTCCTCAGTTCAGGCAACCAATCGATAGTATCTCTAACACACAGATGTTTCTCTCCCTCTCCCTCCCTAAAATAGAGTTATCATTATTGGTACTCTCTAAATCTCTATGGTCACAGCCTCTAAACATGCCCATTAAAAGATCTTACTCTGAGAACACCGAAACAGTACCCTTCACTCTGTGAATTCTTTCCTGCTTTATTATTCAGTGGTATGTGCTTACCCCTAGGGTTTATACTTTGTCAAGACCCAGTTCCTCTGGTGTGGAGATTCCCAGTTCATTTAAAGTTGGTCTAAGTTCCTGAATGACGTAAGGGTAGATTTCCTTATGAGGTCCTGCTTTGTCCTGATGGCAAAGAAAATATTCAGATTTAGCTCTCTGAAAAGTCATTTCTATTTACAAAATGAACTTGAAAATGCTTTCAATCACATATGCAGAGACTAGTAGCAGAGAATCCCTATTTTTAAGTTAACATATTTGTTCAATAAAGAGAGTAACTTTGTAGACACTATTCAAGGTAGATTTTTAAGACACTTTGAAAATAACTAAGACAATTAGACTAAATTGAGAAAAAAATTTTCAAAGCTTGAGTTATTGGAAAACAAGGCGGTGATGATAGAATTTTGTGAAGGTAATTAAACATGTCCAGTAGGCAACAGGAATAATTAGGTTAACAGAGGAAACGTTTTAAAATTTTCCTCTAATTTACGACCCTAACTGAATTAACTACTGGTGTTGAATGAATTGATAACTTACAGAGTGCTTAATGGTCTTACCCACTGTAGATCAAGTACACTGTCACACTTTCTCTCTTACAGACCTTGAATTTCCTTCTTACAGACCATGTCTTTTCACAGAGCGCTACACTTAAAAGAAAATCCTTATTTCTAGAGTAAGAGTCTTCAAGAATGCTGCTATCCTTCCGCCTATAACAAATTCTAAGTCTCCTTAGTTATATTTTTTCAATTATAAAATTCTTGTTGAAAATACAATATATTTATTTGTTCATTACAAAAAAAATCACAAACTTTAATCAAACAAGAAGGAGAGTATGTCTGCCTACATTTTCACCCATCTATCTACCTATATTTTAATATATTTTAATAAAATAGGGTCACAGCACAAAAACTGTTTCATAATTTTCTTCAGTTATTTAATGTTAAACCCATTTTTAAACATTACGAGATGTGTAATAACCACTTCTGGGAAGTCTTAAGAAACCACTAACAACATTTAATTTCATATCACAAATAGCACAAAGATAAATTATAGCTAAACCTTTGTGTATCCTTAAAATAAATTCTCAAGTGGAAGTGCTGAACTTTAAAAGAGTACCAAGCACAATTTTTAAAGCCTGCGATAAAGTCAAACTGCACCTCAGAAAAATTATTAATTACAATGTACATTCACTCTAGCTATGTAAGAACCAATTTTAGGTATTTTAACAAATTCAAAAATATGGAATATGCTAATACCTAATCAACAGGCCACATTATTTCCAAAACAATTTTAGCATTATTTCACTGACCTTAACAACCTCTAGGATGCGAACAGCACTAGCAAAATCATTTAACCGTCTGCATGCCCGCAAAGCAGCATCAATGATTTTGGGTTCTGGAACCAGATCATAGCCAACAAGTGTGTTCATTCCTGTCAAATTAAAAAGAGAACCATGTCAACCTGAAATATTCTCACTTAAACTATAATTTAATTATGTATATTGTTTCTGAAATAGGATCTTGTCTGTTTTGGCCTGTGACATTATAATTTAAAATAAATACGTATTTGGTCTTTGTCCCTGTTTCTGACATAGAATCCCCAACCCCTTTGAAACTTTCTAAGTGATGAGGGCACAGTGGTGCCTGTTGTTACATTAAGGAGGCAGCTTTTGTACCCCCACCCAAGAGTGGGAGTTGACTGCCAGTAGAGGCCAACACTGTAGTTAAAAGATTGGAATTTTTAGGATTTCCTCTCAAGATGGTGGCATAGGTAATACAACTCACCTCCTCACACAACCATACCAAAATTACAACTAAGCTATAGAACAACCATCAATCTGAACTGTCAGAAACTGAGCTGAATGGAAGTCCTACAACTATGGAATTAAGTAACAAACTACATTGTGAGGGGTAGGAGGGGCAGAGACACACAATGGGCTGGTCCCACATCCATGTGTGGCAGATAAAAATCAGCAGGGATATTTGAGGAGCAAAGGGTCTCAGTTGCACTACAGGCCCCCCAACCCAGGGTTTAAGTACCAGAAAGAGAAAATGCCCTAATTTCTGGCTGTAAAAACCAGGGGGATTGAGGCTCTGGAAGACAAAAACTGTTGGAATTACTGGAAGTTCCTATTACAGGGCACACACACAGACTTACACAGACTTACTCGATATGAGCTCCAGCACAAGGGCAGCACACTGAAAGGCACCACAGACATACGGGGAGGAACTAAATTGTCTCACATCAGGGTGAGAATTGGGGGACAGAGCTTTCTCCCAGACAGAAGTGCTGGCAAAAAGCTACTGTTCCTTTTCCAAGCCCTCCCCCTACAGAGCTACAAAGTTGGCAGGCAGTCTCCACATCATAAGACTCCACCAACCTGGCTCAACACTGTTTGCCCCAACCTGGTGATTGCCTAAGGCTCTGCCACACCCAGCTTGTGAGTCAACCCAAGCTGTTTCCAATGGCGGCCTTTCTATACAAATGGCTTGTCTTGGCCCATGCTTCAGATTTTCCTAAATTCTCTCAAATAAGCAGCATCTGGTTTTAGTAAGCCCCATAACTCTAAGTTGCCCTAGGCCTGGCACTAGCAGCAGCCGCCATCTTTGGTTCCCAGTTTGGCTTTGCCGGGGCACCTCAAGCCCAGTACAAATAGCAGCCATCCGCAGATCACTTTGTAGCTTATGCTGGGTGACCCTGGAGAGAACACAGGCAGTGACTGACCTTGGATGTACCAAAACAATCAAGGCTCAACTATAGTAGAAAGGTGTACACAGCCAACACAGTGTGTGTAGCCTGAGTACCCAGCTTGGGTGGTAGGGGGGGCTGTGTCACTGGGACCTTTAGGACACCTACTACATTAGGCCACACTACCAAGCTGAGGATATGCAGCAGCTTGACCTAATACACAGAAACAAAGCCAAAATGAGGAGACAAAGAAATGTGGCCAAAATGGAAGAACAGAACAAAACTCCAGAAGAAGAACGAAATAAAATGGAGACAAGCAAGCTACTGGATGCAGGGCACAAAACACTGGTTATAAGGATGCTCAATGAACTTAGGAAAAAAGCACATGAACTCAGAAATTCAACAGCATAAAAATGGATGTGGGAGTCATAAGAAAGAACCAGTTAGACATGAAGGATACACTAACTGAAATTAAGAACAATTTACAGGGAATCAATGGTAGAGTGAATGAAGCCGAGAATCAAATGACCGATTTGAAATAAGGAAGCAAAAAACAACCAACTAGAACAGAAAGAACAAAAAAGAATAAAAAAAATGAAGACAGTGTAAGCAGCCTCTGAGACAACTTCAAGAGGTCCAACATTCACATCACAGAGGTGCCAGAAGGAGAGAAAGAACAAGAAACTGGAAATCTCTTTGAAAAAATAATGTAAGTAAACTTTCCTAATCTGGTGAAGGAAATAGGCATCCAAGTCCAGGAAGTACAGTGAGTCCCACCAAAGAGGCCCACTCCAAGACCCATAATAATTAAAATGCTAAAGGTTAAAGATTTCTCAAAAGAAACTATGCAGGCTATGAAGGACTGGCAAGAAATATTCGAAGTCATGAAAAGTAGGGGCCTACAGCTCAGATTGCTTTACCTGGCAAAGCTATCATTTAGAATTGAAGGGCAGATAAAATGCTTCCCAGACAAGAAAAAACTAAAGTAAAAAACAAACTATTATTATATAAAATGTTAAAGGGAGTTATTTAAGAAAAAGATCAAAACTATGAACAATAAAACAGCAAAAAATATGTATCTTTCAACAATTGAATCTAAAAAACTTAGTGAACAAGAAGAACAGAGACAGAATCATGGATAGTGAGAGTGTTTTGATGGCTGCCAGATGGGAGGAAGGTGTGGGGGAATGGGTGAAGAAGGGAGGGGATTAAGAAGTACAAATAGGTAGTCACAGAATAGCCATGGGGATGTAGAATACAGTATAGGAAATGGTGTAGCCAAGGAACTTATACACATAACCCATGGACGTGAACAATGGTGGGGAGGTTGCCTAAGGGAGCAGGGGGTGCTGGGTGGAGGGGAGCAAAGGGGGAAGTAATCAGGACAGCTATAATAGCAAAATCAATAAAATATAATTTTAAAAAGAATCAAATCATTTATTCAGAATAAGGAAGCAAAAACAACTGATCAGAATAGCAAGAAGAGGTAAGAATTCAAAATAATGAAGATAATGTTAGCAAGCCTCTGGGACTACTTCAAGCATACCAACATTTGCATCATGAGTGTGCTGGAAGAAGAGAGAAAGCATGCAACTGGAAACCTATTTGAAAAATAATGCAAGAAACTTCTCTAACTTGGTGAAGGAAATAGACACCCAAGTCCAGGAAGAGCAGAGTCCCAAACAAATGAATTCCCAGATGAATTCAAAGAGGACCACCCCAAGACACATCATAATTAAAATCCGAAAGGGTAAAGATAATGAGAAAATCTTAAAAGCAACAAGAGAAAAGGAATTAGCTACCTACAAGGGAGTTCCCGTGAAACCATCAGCTGATTTCTCAAATACACTTTGCAGTCTAGAGGGAGTGGCAAGAAATATTCAAAGTGATGAAAAGTAAGGACCTACAACCAAGATTACTCTACCCAGCAAAGCTATCATCAGAATTGAAGGACATGTAAAGAACTCAGACAAGAAAAAACTAAAATACATCACAACCAAACTAGCATTATATGAAATGTTAAAAGGTGTTCTTTAAGAAATCAAAAATATGAACAATAAAATGGGAGTAAATACTTATCTATCAACAATTGAATCTAAAAAAATAAATAAATAAGCAGACCAGAAAAGGACCATAGATACAGAGAACATTTTGACGCTTGCCAGATGGGAGGGGGGCTGGAGGGGTGGATGAAAGAGGTGAAGAGATTAAGAAGTACAAATTGGTGATTACAGAATAGTCATGGGGATGTAAAGTATAGCATAGGGAACAGAACAGCCAAAGAACATACATGCATGACCTATGGACATGGACAAGGGGGTGGGGATCCTGAAGGAGTGGGGAAGGCTGGGTGGACGATGGCAAAAGGGGAAAAATTGGGACCACTGTAATGGCATAATCTAATGGCATAATCAATAAAATACAAGTGAAAAAAAATCAGAATTTTCAGTGCCACCCCAATTTCCAAGGAGGAAAGAGGGGCTTGGAAATTGCCCCTAAGTCTTCGCCTTAGTCAATCATGACTAGGTAATAAAACCTCCACCAAAACTACAGGACAGCCACTTGGTCCTTCTGTGGAAAGCTTCCATGAGCCACTGTACCAGGCCCTAAGCTCCATAAGGAGAGAAGCTCCTTCATTTGGGACCCTGTCTTACGTATCTCTTCATCAGGCTGTTGATTTGAATCCTTTAATAACCTTTTAAATAAATTGGTAGTCTAGTGAGTAAATAGGTTTTCTTGAGTTCTGTGAGCAATTTGAACCCAAGGAGGGGGTTGTGGGAACTTTTGATTTGCAGCCAGTAGGCCAAAAGCAGATTAACAAAATGGGCTTACAACCATCCTCTCAAGTGGAGGGTAGTTTTGTCTTGTGAGACTGAGCCCTTTACCTGTGGAATCTGATTCTACTTCCCAGTAGGGTAGATATCGCCTCAAGAGTTGAATTCTTAGACACTCTGTTGGCCTCCAAATGTTTGTTGCTGGGGGGAAGCCTTCATATACACATTGGAATTGGGTCCTGAACCCTATCAGGCCTCTATTCTCTTATTTATTAAGTGAGAGAATCTACTCTTGATAAATTTTAGACAAAATCATGGTAGTGCTTCCACAATGCATCAGCGGAAAGAACTATGCAGTAGCCCACAGACTGAAGAAAACAAACAAACAAACAAACAAACAAACAAACAAACAAACAAACAAAATTTCCTTGAATGAAAATACTATTTTCATAATAGTGTGCTGGTTTATTTTAAAATAAGAGTCATTTTCAACTCATACCTTTAACTCTTAGTACAATATACTTTGGTGGCTTTAAGATAGAGTTAATTGGAAAGTAATCTAAAAACAACCAGAGAAATACTAAATGAGAGTTAATGAAACCCAAATGAAGACATTAATGAGATACAGAAGAACAGTGCGCAGACTCAAACATTCAATGAGAAAATAACTAGGCAAGATTACTTCCAGTTTTGCACAAAATGACATCATAAAATTTAAGATTCTCTTAAAAAAGGGTGGAATTTCTGTTCTTTTCATTACTTCTCCAAAGTCTTCAATAAGAGTTCCCCTGGTGGCTCTGGCTGGTGTGGCTCAGTGAATTGAGCACTGGCTTGTGAATTGAAAGGCTGCTGGTTCCATTTCTTGTCAGGGCACATACCTGGGTTGCGGGCCAGGTCCCCAGTTGGGGGCATGGGTGAGGCAACCAACTAATATTTCTCTTGTACTTCTCTTATACTTCGATGTTTCTCTCCCTCTCTTTCTCCCTCCCTTCCCCTCTCTGAAAATAAATAAAATCTTAAAAAGAAAATTGTCCCTGGTTGTAGCAAAATGAAGCCATTATATTTCTCAGAAGTTTAAAGCACTTAGGTTTCTTGCTTTTATTTTAAAAGATTTAAAAAGGACACTAGTGACTATAATGCTAGAATGAAGTTACAGATTGAACTCTCGGTCTGAGATAAATTGCTGATAATAAAATAAGTTATCTACTAGTCTAACTATTAAACTAGTTATCATTAATGTTACTTATGTTAAATGCATATCTGTAAATTTAGGAAAAATAAGTCCTAGTTTACTTAGACTGGACACTTACACAGGCCAAGACAAATCATAACTAAGAATAAAAATAATAAAGAACCCAAACTATGACCAAGAGAGGAGAGGAACCAAATGACTACGTGCATAAATTATTCAAAAGATAAAAAATTTAACTCTTGTTCACTTTGACCTATCATTACAGCAGTGGTTTTAATCAGAGGTGATTTTGTCCCCCAGGAGACATTTTTGGTTGTCACAACTCGGGATGTGGGGGAATAGTGGTGGCACCTAGTCTGTAGAAACCAAGGATGCTGCTAAACATGCTATAATGCAAAGGACAGCCCTTGCAACAAAGAATTATCTGGCCCAAAATGTCAACTGTGCCTGCTTCAAAAACCCTGCTTTACAGAAAATACTTACTATGGAAGCTATAATATTTTCTAACTGCGAGTTGCATGAGAGTATTCAGCTTACATAATGCATGTTTTCTTTTTCTTTTAAAAATACTTTATTTATTTATTTTTAGACAGAGGGGAAGGGAGGAAGAAAGAGGGAGAGAAACATCAATGTGTGGTTGCCTCTCACTTGCCCCCTAACTGGGGATCTGATCCACAATCCAGGCATGTGCCCTGACTGGGAATCGAACTGGCAACCCTTTGGTTCACAGGCTAGCACTTAATCCACTGAGCTACACTACCCAGGGTGAGTGTAGTCAAAATAGTTGCTTTTAACAAAGTAGTAGAAGACTACTAAGCACTTCATAATTTTATACCAAAATAGACTGTTTAGCAGTCTATATTCCAGTTACCTTTACGTAATTCCCAGGCATCAATATCTGGCTTGTTGAAGTATGTCACCCAGCGAGCATCAAATTCCTCATCTGTCTCATGTGATCCATGGGAGTAGCAGCGAACTGACTGGACAGCTACAATGAAGCAAGAATAATATCAACATACAGAAGTAGTACTTAATATAGCCTATCAACACATTAAGGCTTTTCGTTTGTTATTGTGTTAAAATATACATAATATAAAATTTACCATCTTAACCATTTTTAAATGTACAGTTCAGTGGCATTATATACATCTGATGCATTAAGTTTTGAATCAACTGTATGTCATAGTAGGAAAATTACTTAGTAGGTCAAATGAAACAAATCTTACGTATTGATATGAAAAAACATCTCAGATGTATGTTTATGCTTTTTTCCCCTAATGTGCAATGCTAGCTTGAAATTGTTAACATTGGTTATCTTTAAAAGAACTTTTTTTCCTTTTTTAAAGATTTTATTCATTTATTTTTAGAGAGAGTGGAAGGGAGGGAGAAAGAGAGGGAGAGAAACATCAATGTATGGCTGCCTCTCACACTCCTCCTACTGAGGACCTGGACAGCAACCCAGACATTATGCCCTAACTGGGAATGGAACTGGTGAGTGACCCTTTGGTTCTCAGGCCAGCACTGAATCCACTGAGCCACACCAGTCAGGGCAAAAACTTAATTTCTTTATTCACTTCCAAAATGTCTGATTTTTTACAATAAGCAGAACACTAATTCCTAATTTAAAATAATATTCATTCTTTGCCCTGGCTGGTGTGGTTCAGGGGACTGAGCGTTGACCTGTGAACCGAAAGGTTGCTTGCTGGTTTGATTCCTGGTCAGAGTACATGCCTGGATTGCGGGCCAGGTCCCCAGCTAGGGGTATGCAAGAAGCAACTAATTAATGTTTCTCTTACACATCATTGTGTCTCTTTCTTCCTTCCTTCATTCCCCCCTCTCTAAAAATAAATAAATAAAATCCTTTAAAAATGTTCATTCTAGTTCTTCAGCAGTGAATTTATAAGGTATATGTTTGAAAAATTAAAAATCTTATGTTCTGTATTATATTCCAAAATAAATTACACACCCTGACAAAGCAATGGTAATTTAAAAATTGTTTTATCAAACTACACCCCTCTCTCCACAAATTTTCATAAATCCCTTAAGAGGGAACATGCTCTCTGACTCACACCCAATTAAAAAAACACCATTTTAACAGATTTTTAAAAAAAGATTTTATTTATTTATTTTTAGAGAGGGAAGGCAGGGAGGGAGAGAGAGAGAGAGGGAGAGAGGGAGAGAGGGAGAGGGAGAGGGAAAGAGGGAGGGAGGGAGAGAGAGAGAGAAACATCAATGTGGGGTTGCTGGGGGTCATGGCCTGCAACCCAGGCATGTACCCTGACTGGGAATTGAACCTGCAATACTTGGGTTCGCAGCCCGTACTCAATCCACTGAGCTATGCCAGCCAGGGCTTAGATATTTTAAAATATAACACAGCCTTTCCATTTTAGTTACTGCCTGTTAAATGGACACTGAATTAGGAGTTAGGAAATCTGAATTCTTTCTAAACAGCCTCTGTATGGTAGGGAAGGGGGAAAAAGGACATTTTACCTTTGGGTTTTAGGAGGCAGCATAATCTAGAAGTATCCAACCACTAGTTAACTCAAGTTTTATTTTCCTTATCTGTAAAAATGGGATACCACTTCCTTAGCAGATTATGACAAATAAAATGAAGGCCAGTTAACACTGCCTAAGACTTAGCATTTTGTAGGTAGGTACTCAATAAATGGTAGCTATAAATTAATCCTTATCTAAAAATTCCTTAACTGATCTATTTGTGGAAATTGTAATTTATAGAAATGAAATATCCTTCAAATAACTTCTCCTGTTAGATAAATTAGACAAGCTTGATATAGTTTTTTTCTTCCCCTGTTTCTTTTTCTTATGGCATTTTTTGCATTACCATTTATTCCCCCTATACTCTCTTCCACCTCTACCCACCCCTGGTATAATTTTTATTAATTTTTAAAGGCTTATCCAAAAACAAACAAACAAAAACAAACAAACAAACAAACAAACAAAAGAAACTATCCAGAAAAACCTCTGGGTTCTAAGCATACTCTGAAATTTAAATGTTAGGTGTATCCTATATATCTTTAATGCCATTAGTGACAAAACAAAATGGAGGGAAAAAAGGAAGGAAGGAAGCCTGAAAAAGATGAAAAGATGGAATACTAGCCAGTTCTGGAGATGGACTGTCACTGCTACTAAACAAAAGGATTCTCACTTATCACTTGACTTATAGCAAATTATCTGTCATTAGCCACAGAGGACCATAGCACAAATCCCAATCTTATCAGAGATCTAAATTACCTACACAATCCGAGTCTAGAATAAAGTGGGATGTGTATATAAATGGGCTGGAATTGGACATCCTTTAATTTCTATGACAAGAATGGATCTCTAGACCTAAAAGTATTTGGTAAGTGAACATTTAATCAAAACTATGTAGATATTTAATAACTTACAAGACTAATATTCACTTTTAATATATATAAAAAGTATAGATCACAACGCTCCTACCCACTGTTACCAAAAATTTATAAACTACCTTTTCAAAAATTAAAGTTATACTTAGCTAAATACTTAAAAGTGTACAAAGGCACAATTACTTCGGAAGACTGTTAGCAGTCTCTTACCAAATTAAACACACACTTACTATACCATCCAGTAATTCTACTTCTAAGTATTTACCAAAGAAAAATGAAATATATGTATTCCCTCCCCAGAAGTAATTATTAAGTGTACCTTTCTTACCACCCAGAGAAGTGTTTCATGATAACCAATTCTTTTGCTCACTGTTGGGCATGGATTCATCAGATGACTGGTAGTTTTGTATTGTTTTCTAACTGTAAAGATGATGACCAGCAACGTCAACTCCTAGTCAAGGAGATCAATGGATCACCTTCAATAATTTGTTTATCTTCCTTCTGGGGAGTCCCAAATTACAAACTGGTTGTATTTAAAAACAAAAGAACAAACAAACCCCACCTGATATGAAACAAGTATTTAGAACACCAAGCATGTACCACGAACACATATCCCTTCCAGGAGAGCAAAAAGACTCTCCCACATGGTTTAAATTATATTCCTAATTCCAGTAATGGGTAGAATAGCATCTATTCTCATAGTTATGAATATGTCCCACAGATGCTTAACATTTTGATTTTTAGTTAAAGTGTATAGGCATTCTCTCCCTCCCCACCATTGACCCTACTTTATACATATAACCCCTCCACACAGTTGAGAATTGTAATGCAAACTATTTTAGAAAACAAGTGCTTCACACTTTCATACAACCTGAAGGGTCCAGAGTTAAAAAGAAAAAGGGAAACAGCTGTAAAAAGAAGCTGGGCCAGTTCTGGCCTGATGGCTTGACTGATTGGAGCATCGTCTGTATACCAAAAGGTTGCAGATTCGATCACCAGTCAGGGCACATACCTAGGTTGTGGGTTGTGGGTTCAATGCCCTGTTGGGGTGTGAACAGGAGGCAACCAATCAATGTTTCTCTCACATCAATGATTCTCTTTCTCTCTTCCCCTGTCCCTCTTTGTCTAAAAATCAATAAACATGCCCTCGGGACATTTTTACAGCCTCCATATAAAAAAGCTAATTCTAATACTGCTTTTTGGCTTTCAGTTAAGCACTCTATTACCAAAAAAAAAAAAAAAAAAAAAAAAGCCAACATACCTTCTGGCCAAGATGGAGGCGTAGGTAGACACACTGTGCCCCCTGACACAACCAAAAGAAAGACAGTAACAAATTTAAAAACAAAGAACAACCAGAACTGACAGAAAACTAAACTGTATGGAAATCTGACAACCAAGGAGTTAAAGAAGAAACATTCATCCAGACCGGTAGGAGGGGCAGAGACAGGTAGCAGGTGGATTGTGAGACTTGGGTGGTCCAACATTCGAGTGCAGACAAACCAGGAGGAACAACTGGGGAGCAAGACAGAATGCACAACCCAGGGTTCCAGCTTGGGGAAATAAAGCCTCTGACTGTAAACACCTGTGAGTGTTGAGGCGGCAGTGGGAGGAACTCCCAGCCTAACAGGAGAGTCCACTGGAGAGACTAACAGAATCCTAGAACGTAAAAAAACCCACCCACCTGGGAATCAGCACCAGAAGGGCCCAATTTGATAGTGTGTAGCGGGGGAAGTGACTGAAAACTGGCAGAGAGCTGAGCGAGCGGCACTGTTCCCTCCAGAACCTCTTTCAACTTGGGTTGCCTTGCCCTGGTGAACACCTAAGGCTCTGTCCCTTACTATGAAACAGGCATGGTAAGACCAAACAAAACAAAACAAAAACAAAACCCCAAATAAAAGATCAGATCAAAACTCCAGAAAAAATACAACTAAGCGCCGAAGAGATAGCCAACCTATCAGATGCACAGTTCAAAACACTGGTAATCAGGATGCTCAGAGAAATGGTTGAATGTGGTCGCAAATTAGATGAAAAAATGAAGGCTATGCTAAGTGAAATAAAGGAAAATGTACAGGGAACCAACAGTGAAAGGGAAGGAAACCAGGACTCAAATCAACGGTGTGGACCAGAAGGAAGAAATAAACATTCACCCAGAACAAAATGAAGAAACAAGAATTCAAAAAAATGAGGAGAGGCTTAGGAACTTCTAGGACATCTTTAAACATTCCAATATCTGAATCACGGGGATACCAGAAAAAGAAGAGGAAGAACAAGAAACTGAAAACTTATTTGAACAAATAATGAAGGAGAACTTCCCCAATCTGGCAAAGGAAAGAGACTTGCAGGAAGCCCAGAGAGTCCCAAAGAAATTGGACCCAAGGAGGAGCACACCAAGACACATCATAAGTACATTAGCCAAGATTAAAGATAAGGAGAAAAATCTTAAAAGCAGCAAGAGAAAAGGAGACAGCTACCCACAAAGGAGTTCCCATCAGACTGTCAGCTGATTTCTCAAAAGAGACCTTACAGGCAAGAAGGGGCTGGAAAGAAGTATTCCAAGTCATGAAAGACAAGGACCTATATCCTAGATTGCTCTATCCAGCAAAGCTTTCATTTAGAATGAAAGGGCAGATAAAGTGCTTCCCATATAAGGTCAAGTTAAAGGAGTTCATCATCACTAAGCCCTTACATGAAATTTTAAAGGGACTCAGATCTAAGAAAAAGATGATAAAAAATATGAACAGTAAAATGACAACAGATTCAGTTATTAACAACTGAACCTAAAACAAAAACAAACTAAGCAAACAACTAGAACATGAACAGAATCACAGAAATGGAGATCACATGGAGGGTTATCAACGGGGGAGTGGCAGGGGGAGAATGGGGGTAAAGGTACAGAGAAAAAGTAGCATAAGTGGTAGGTAGAAGATACACAGGGGGAGGGTAAGAATAGTATAAGAAACACAGAAGCAAAGAACTTATATTTAGTTCATGGACATGAACTAAAGGGGGGAATGTAGGTGGGAGAGGATGCACAGGGCGGAGGGGAATAAAGGGGGGAAAATGGAACAACTGTAATAGCATAATCAATAAAATATATTTTTTAAAAAGCTAACATATTTAGGAAAATTAAGAGGCTCATTAATCCCTTTGGTTTAAACGGACAGCCTTCCATTTAACAACTAATCATCTGGAACAAGGCCCAAAGAATGAACATTTTGGAGGTGATTCTATGAGCAAGAGAAAGCAGCAATTAACGGAGAGGGTACACGAACAAACTCAAAGGCAGGGTTATTGAGGTGCAAAGCTTAAAGGCAGGCATGGACCTTGGGGCTCAAAGGCTGGAAATCTAGAAATGTGGGCATAGTACAGAAAGGAAGGCTGGAAGGTAGTAAAAAGTGCCACATAAATTCAGCCCTGCACCAAGAAAGGAAAAGAGAAAACTCCCATCTTTCCCAAATTTTCAGGGTAAGGATGTAGGAGCAAGGATTGTATAGGTTTCAAGGGTTGATTAGAGAATCTAGCCATTGTTTAAAACATTTTAATTATCTAATTCAGCAGTTATTAGAAAACAACTGTGTCAAGTTTGAGGCTTCTTCAGTCAGAGACCAAATATGGAATTTGGGCTGCCACTTAACTACAGCAAACTTAAGGCCCCTCTCGGGTTAACCTCTCCAGAGCTCTTTCTTTTTAAAAAAATTTATTTATTTATTTTTAGAAAAGGGGGAGGAGGGTGGGGACAAAGAGAGAGAAAGATCGATGTGTGAGAAAAACATTGATCGGCTGCCTCTCACATGGTCTGCAACCTAGGCATGTGTCCTGCTTCGGAATCAAACCAGCGACCCTTTGGTCTGTTGGCCAGCACTCAATCCACTGAGCCACTCCAACCATGGCTCCAGAGCTCTTTCAAGTGTACTCTCATTTGAACTTGGACTACCTTATTCAAGAACCTTAATTCTTTCTGACTTTCAATTGCATGAAACCCCTTCAGTCTCATACTAATAATAAACCCAATCTATAATATGTTAAAATGAAATGCACTATAGTAAAGCAAATATGTATTAAGTGCCAAAGTGCTAAAAGTTACTTTGTCTCAATTAAACCTTACAACTATCAAATATTATCCTGATTGTAGAGATGAGGAGTCTGAGACAAGGTTAACTAACACGTCCAAGGTCACACAGCTAGAAAGTCACTGACACAACTATAAGCAATACTGACGCCCTGTGGCAAATATTTGGGTCTATACTGGACCAATACCTAAAACACAACTTTTTGGTTATGAATTATACTCGAGTGGGAATAGAAGAACACAAAATGTAACAATTCTTTTGAAGGTCATAAAAACTTCCTCAAAATGCGTCTATATGAAAAAACTAAAGTAGGATTTGCTACTTTCACAATTCAATAAGGAAGAATATAAAACCTGACAAACATCAGGATGGGCCAAAAATAACTATGGCTAAGAAACAGAACGTGGTTCTATCACTAATTAAGGAGTCAGTTCCCCAAGATGACCTTGGATTTTCTCTTCTATAAAATAAGACTGTCTCCATGGTGCGTAAAGTATATGCCAGCCTTACCATTCTATAATAAATTATAGAGGATAAAGTCTAAATTGAATGAAGTGAAACACTCCTTAGTTGAAGTGTCTACCTAAAACACTCAAAATAGCCAACAAAATCTTATTAGTTTTGAGTTTGTAAATTCGTATGTTCAAATATGCATGCTTAGGGACTAAATAATGTAGCATATACGACCATCATATTATGGCCCAAGATCAAAGTGCAGTTGCAATAATTAAAAGCATAGCTGATCGGGCACCCGGAACACACATATAAGGGGAAGGAAAAATAAGGGGCCGTAATCAGCACTGTTGAGATCACGCTCCAACAATGAGGCTTCTAACCCAAAGCAAACAATAAGGTCTCCCCACGTCTGCAAAACGCAGTATTCCTGGTCTGTGGTACCCCAAACAGTATCATTCTTATCATGGCCTATTCAGGTTCTTTTTCAGACCTCAGGAAACAACCACATACGTCCATCTATCGTAAACGTGGAATTAAAACGTGGCACAGCAGGCTCTAAAAATTAACAGAAAAGTCTGTGAAGGTGACCCAAAAAACATCAATCGATAAATGCCTGATAAAAATGTATACTGTGTCCCACAAGAGGGAATACTGTGTTCTTGAAACACTCTGGGGGCGGCGGTGTCAGGGTCCACCGAGGGCCCTCTCCCGCCCCTACACTGAGGAGCGCGCACAGCGACTGAATGTCACCTTCGTCAAAGCGCTGAGGGCGACGGACAATCTCTGTCAGGTGGCTGCAGGGGTCAGCGCTGGGGCACAGTCACGGCCCGAGGACCGAAGGGATCGCGTGGGCTCAGGAGGTGCGCTGGGCCCCCACCTTGACGCCCACAGCAAGTCCACACTTGACCGGTCCGCGGTGCCCGCACCGGGGAAGTCACCCTGATGTAGGCCCGGGGGCGCGCCCTCGAGTCCTCCACACCTCGAGGCGGCCGGAAGGGCGCCCAGCGGCCACCGGGTTCGGACGCCCGCAGGCAGAGTAGCCTAGGCCGCGGGGCGAGCCTGCCCTCGAGTGGCGGCAGGGGCCCAGGTCAACGCAAGGACACTGGGGCACAAGCGGTGGCAGGAGGGAGCCTTACCAGCGGCGGGACCCGGGGTCGATACGGGGTGCAAGAGGCCTCGAGGGCTGGCTCGGGCAGCTGCAGCTGCTGCTACGGAGCAGCGGCGGAGAGCGGCGCCCAGCATGACAGCGATGGCGGCGCACAGGCTGAAGCTGAAGAGAAGCCGGTAGCGAGTTCACCGGCTGTTCCGGAGCTCGCGGGTGGCAAACTCACGTACTGACGCACGGCGGGCGGAGCGTGAGGCCCCGCCCACTACTGTGTTCACGACTAGGCGGACGCCGCAAAACTACGGTGGTGCGCTGAGGACAAATCGTCTTGGGGCCGCATTTCTTGGGGTCGCGTTTCTTGGGGTCTCTGGTTCTCTGGATGGTGGTCAGCTTCAGAAGCGAGGATGAAGGGAAGGGGCAGAGTGAGCAGCGTACAGTGTCGTTGTTGAAGTCTAACTCCAGAGGCGACTCTGTCACCTCAAAATCGGAATAATAATGACAAGTTATAACAAAAATACTTTTGCCCCCTAGCTGGTGTGGCTCAGTGGATTGAATGCCAGCCTGAGAATCACAGGGTCGCTGGTTTGATTCCCAGTCTAGGGCACGTGCCTGGGTTGTGGGCCAGGTCCCCAGTAGGGGGTGTGCCAGAGGCAACCACACATTGATGTTTCTCTATTATTAAAATAAATAAATAAATACAATCTTTTAAAAAATATCTTTGCTTCCCACTATCCCCTGTTTGAGCCTGAAATAAAAGAATGAAGTGGGGCGGGGAGCAACTGCTTACATATAAGGGACCTTATTAATGACCATTCTTATGTCACAAATCCACAAACATTAAAAAATGAGTCCAACTGATAGGAGGAACTCAAGAGTTAAATTTTTTTCAGCTTTAAGTTATAGTCAATAGACTTAGCAACTAATGCTGGTAGAAAACTATTGTTCCAGGAACTGGAATGTAGGCCAGGGCTTACCCTGACTCCAGGAGACCCACAAGCAACTTGACCTTTGTGCCCCAGGAGGACTGCAAGCAATCGAGATGGTATCTGGGCCACTGTGCTCCAGGGAGAGAACATCCTGCTGCCCAGGATGCAGATAAATAATCACCAGTCAGCTAGGAAAATCACTGGACTGCAGCTTTTATCTGATTAACCTTTTCCTTGAATTCCAAACCCCTTACCTACACTTTTGTTCCCCTTATAAAAAAGGCAGCTTGAGATAAAATGTAAGATGATCTTTTAGCATTCATAACCTGCTGTCTTCTCAGATTGCCAGTCATACAAATAAAGTGCCCATAAAGAGTTACTCCTAGTCTCTACACATTGGTTCTGGTAGTGACAGACAGCAAGAATGCCAACTTTTCTGGTTTCACAATTGCTTCACTTTATAGATAAGGAAACAGGCTCAGAAATTAGGTTGTTTGCCTGCAATCAGGGCTCAATTCACCGAATCTCCAGTCCGGAAGACTCATCTGGATATTTCTGGCCAAGCTCCCGCATCCAATGTTAAGTTTCAATGCTTTTAACATCTAACCTGGCCTTACTAACTACACCTTGACTTTGAGCTCCTGGGCACTATTCCCAGGCCTGAATTATCGCACTGCCACCCAGAGGTAATGAGACAGTTTCTTTTGTCATGGTATTTCTCATTTTCTATCCCTGGATTCACTAAGAAAGGAAAAAAATGGACATTCAGTCTCCTTTTCCTCAGTGCAGGCCCTCTCTCCTGGGTATCAGCATCTGCGTTTTTCTTTTTTCCTCCCTAGCAGTGTGGCTTTAGGGTATACTAACCTGGCTGGGAGAAGGATAAAATAGTTTTAAAGCACCCCTTACATCCCACCAACTTAACCAAAGGACACCTAGGAAAGTTTTGACCTCCTTATTTATTTATTTTTAGAGAGGGGAAGGGAGGGAGAAAGGGAGAGAAACATCAATATGTGGTTGCCTCTTGAGCACCCCCTACTAGGGACCTAGCCTGCAACCCAGGCATGTGCCCTTACTGAGAATTGAACTGGCGACCCTTTGGTACGCATTCCAGCACTCAATCCACTGAGCCACACCAGCCAGGGTGACCTCTTTGCATTTCGATAAATATTCATCAAATCTCCAGGAGACAGAAGCTCTAGATGAGAAAGTACTGGAGTGTACAGCAACTGAATCCAAACTGGTCACTTTGCTGCTGTCAGTCTCTCCACTTTGTCTACAGTTTTTAGATTGGCTACTAGAGTGTTGTTGTTTAATACAATTATGACTATAATTTATTATGTGTCACTGCACACTCAAACTATTTATTATCCCATTTAACCTCATAACAACTTTAAGAGATCAGTATTTAACCCTATTTTATGGATGACAGAATAGACTCAAGGCACACTTGCCCAAGAAGCACACAGCTAATTAATATTAGTGCTTAGATTTGAACCCAGGTTTGTCTGATTCCAGAAATTGTTTTCTATCCCCACCATTCCTGAAGGTAGGCTTTGCTGACTTTTCGGTGAATTCTGAACCCCTTACTACCTTGTGGGCAATTCTCAGCCCTTATCACCTCCATCAATTTTCTGTTGCTGCATAACAATTTACCACAAACAATGCAGCATAAAACAATACCCATTTATTGTTTCAGGCTTGGCATAACTGGTTCTCTATTAAGAACCTCAGAAGACTGAAATCAAGATGTATACCAGGAAAAAAAAATGTCATCCAGGCCTGTTGTCTCACCTGCACTTGAGTCTTCTTCCAAGTTTGTTCAGGTTGTTGACAGAATTTAGTTCCTTGCAGTTAGGACTGAGTCCCCATTTCTTCTTGCTACTTGTTAGCCAAAAACCGCTCTCAGATTCTAGAGACCACCCTCAGGATCTTACCATATTGTTGACGGGAGAGACCTGGTTCTTCTTGCTGACACGTGTAAAGAATTACATATCAGCAAATCTAGTAGTATGTAATCAGTTTATTAGTGGCCTGTTCCCATGGAAGAGAACAGGACTGGGTAGAGTAGGGGGTGAAAGGCAAAGTTTCAGGGCAAAGCAGGGTGAGAAAAGCAAGAGAGGCTAAAGACCAGGGTGGCAAGCCCCTGGGCAGTCTGAGGCCAGGTGGCCAGAGGCCCTGTGGCCCGAGAGCCAAGAGTACCCTGAGCCCCCGAGAGAGAGAGAGTGAATCCTTTGTTCTCAGGACTTACATAGTTTGTGGGCTAGGAGGGAAAAAGTTTACATATTGATGAACGAGTAAATGTGGTGCCAGCTTTCCTGGGGGATGTGACTACTCAAAGTTAGGTAAGTGTGGGGGTCTGTTAGCCAGAATCCTTATCTTGCTCCAGACCCCATTTGTTCATCTTATTATAAAACAAATACATGATTGGAGGCAGTTAATTAAAATTGGGGCACTTTCCAAAGTTATTTATGGGCTCTTTCTGTAAGCATTAGGGACTCCCTCCTAAAACAGATAGTGACCAGAGGTAGGCAATTAACCAAAGTTGTTTTATGGGCTCTTTCTTTGGGCACTGGGGACCCTCTCCCACATTCAAGCCCTGGGATGAAAGCACATTTTCAAGGTTTTCTTTCCCAGATAGTGGGGATGTTACACAGAATTTCAAGGACTTCTTTCTTGCTAACATAGTGTTTCTCATGATTTTGGAACATCTGGCAATATTATCAGACCAGGCTCAGGACTGCTGAGTTAGCATGTGAGACTTGTCTCCTTCCTCCTCCCTGCCTCGGTTTACTATTTATTCCACCTAATTGGTAAAAGGCATTTCCTGGCAACCAGAGTGCTAAATGCTGGCCAGTGACAGTATTGCAGTCTCAGAGTTCTATGCTGTCTCCTGCCTCAATATCACCGCCTCTGTAGGCCCTGTCAAAATACCATAGCTTGCTTATTGAAGCCAACAGGAGATAATGTACCCTCTTTTAAAGACCTCATCTATTCCTGGCTGGTGTGGCTTAGTAGATTGAGCAGTAGCCTGCACACCAAACAGTTGCTGGTTCAATTCCCAATCAGGGCACATGCCTGGGTTGCAAAGTGTGCAAGGAGCAATGACACATTGGTGTTTCTCTCCCTCTCTTTCTCCTGCCCTTCTCCTCTGTCTAAAATAAGTAAATAAAATCTTTAACAAAAATAAATTAAAAAAAATAAAGACCTCATCTGATTAAGTCAGACATCCAGGGTAACCTCCCTTTTGATTAAGATGCCACTGAGCCCTTTGGCCACGTCTCCTTCAAGCTGTTTGCAGACAAAGTTCCAAAGACAGCAGAAAACTTTCATGCTCTGAGCACTGGGGAGAAAGGATTTGGTTATAAAGTTTCCTGCTTTCACAGAATTATTCTGGGACTATGTGCCAGGGTGGTGACTTCACATGCCACAGTGGCATAGGCAGCAAGTCCATATACGGGGATATATTTGATGATGAGTATTTCATCCTGAAGCATCTGGGTCCTGGCATCTTACCCAGGCAAATCTTGGACTCAACACAAACATCTTCCAGTTTTTTATCTGCATTGCCAAAACTGAGTGGTTGGGTCTCAAGCATGTGCTCTTTGGCCAGGTGAACAACAGCATGCTAGCCATGGAGCGCTTTTAATTTAGGAACCAGCAAGGTCACCATTGGTGACTGTGCACAACTCTAATAAATTTGACTTGTGTTTTATCTTAACCACCACACTATCCCTCCTGTAGCTTAGGAGAGCACTCCTTCACCCTCAACTGCTTGGAATGTTCTATAATCTTCGTGCTCTCACTGCAGTTCATGGGTTTCATATTTTCCTTACCCCTTCCAAGTCTAGCTGGATTGCAGAGTTAAGTTTATGGTTATGGAACAAAAACTAAACAAAAAAGTAAAGGGATTAATAGCCTAATTTTGGAAATGATATCCCAGTAAATTCACAGATTCTGCCTTGATTATACAAGGCATATACACCAGGGGACATGGATCTTGGAGGTCATCTTTTAATTCAGCCTAACACATCACTGGGGCAAAAGGGGGTGGTTTCTACTTGTTCCCAAATTGCCTCTACTTGTGCCCCCAAGTCCCAGTCCATTCTGCTGCTTCTGGTGAGTGCTCCTTCCTGAGTGGGTTTAAAACAGACATCCTGGCTCTTGCCCAAGGCCATTAGGGTCTTTTATCTATTCTTTCCATTTTCTGACCCTCTGGAAAAGCAACAGCTGAACTTACAATGTATCAAGTATGTCATCATCACCAGTTGATCAGCCTATCAGATTCCTGCTGTAAACACAGCTTTCATCCTAGAAAAGTTGTGATAAAGCATTTCCTGCAGAGGGGGAGGGATGATGTTGAGGAGCTTGTGAGGACAAAGACATTGTTACACCATTTGAATGTCTAGTAAAGGGAAGTGCACATTCAAGAAAAGCTGTTTCCTTTGGAAGGAATGAAGCATGCATTGGAAAAAAATAGATCCTGCCATTTCAAGGCTGGAAGGGCCCTTGAGGTCATTAGTCTGACTGACCTTACAATACTTTCATTTCCTCAGGTCCCTACTGGAGCACCTCTGATGATTGGGATTGGGATTGCACTACTGTACTAGACTGCTTTGAAAGGGGGGATTAATAAGAGAAGGCACTTAAGAGAATGACATTCTTGCTGATGTTGAACTATAGCTGTGCCATATTCTAGTAGGCAAGTTACTCCAATTTCCTGAACCACAGCTTTCTCGTCTATAAAACGGGAATAATAATGGAATCTCGTTAATGGGTTATGGCATGGTTACGTACATTAGTACGTAAAACACCATGTCCTGGCTAGCACCCAGTAAGGACTCAGTAAATAATAACTCTTACTTTCTAGAACGTGTATGCTCCTGTTATAAAATTATAAAAGTTCTTTTTCCAGAGCAGGGCAGGTTGTGAGGAGGACAAGGCATGGAGGTTGGGTGGGCAAACATACCACATGGTTCATGTGAGAATTAGGGAGGAGGGGTAGTAGAAGGAAGCAGCCTTCAAAGGCGATACCGTGGGGATGCCACCCAACAGGGGTAGGAGGGCTCTGACGGTTGTTTCCTTATCTGTTTCCTTTCTTTTCTTTTCCTTTCTTTCTCTCTGTTTAATTACATAACTTCCTAAATTATTTTATATCAGAAAGCCATTAAAGGATATAATTTTTATTGAGAGGTAACTCACCATAAAATTCCCCTTCTAAGGTGTAAAATTCAGTGGCTTTAGTATATTCACTATGTTGTGTAACCATTATCACTATCTAATTCCAGAACATTTTCAGCACCCAAAAGAGAAACCCCATTCTCAATGGCACCCACAAACCCCACCAGCCCTAGGTAACTACTAATCTACATTTTGTCCCTGTGGATTTGCTTATTCTGGACATTTTATGTAAATAGAAGCATATGACATGTGGTCTTGTGTACCTGGAATATTTCACCTAACATGTTTTCAAGGTTCATCCATGTTGTGACATGAATCAGTACATCATTTTTATGGCAGAATTATACTCCATTATATAGATGTACCAGATTTTGTTTATCTACTCATCAGTTTATGGACATTTGGCTTGTTTCTACTGTTTGGCTACTATTAATAACATTGCTATGAACACTTATGATATGTTTTTGTGTGGACACAGGTTTTAAATTCTTTTGAGTATTTATCTAGGAGTATTATGTAGGCCAAATGTTAACTTTTATCCTCACCTGAAGGCATTTCTTTCACTGCTTCAAGAGAGAGGAGCAAAGAGAGAGAAACACCAATGTTAGGGAGAGGCATTAATTGGCTGCCTCCCATACTCACATGAACCAGGAATCGCACACACCCAGACTGGGGATCAAACTCACAATCCAGACATGTGCCCTGACCAGAACTGAACCCACAACCTTCGGCTATGGGATGATGAACTAACCAAGTGAGCCACACTAGCCAGGGCCAGCCTGTAACATTTTATATTCCTGCCAGCAATGTATGCAGATTCCAATTTTTCCATATCTTTATTTGTTTATTTTTTTAACAAAGAAAGCTGAGTCTTTGTAGCTGTCTGAGCTGGGCCCCTCATTCTCAGTTTCCTTGCAGGAAACTGGATCCATGGCAGCAGAGCTTTGTGCTCTGAGTCCATCTGCTGCTATCCTAAGGTTCTTTCTTTGCCTCCCAGCTCCCTGAGTCAAGACCCTCTCCCAGCACCACTCAGTGGTGGCAACTCAAACACTTCTTAATTTTACTTATTTTTAGACAGATAGGAGGGAAGGGAGAAAGAGAGGGAGAGAAACATCAATGTGTGGTTGCCTCTCATGCACCCCTACTGGGAAGATGGCCTGCAACCCAGGCATGTGCTCTGACTGGGAGTTGAACCGGTGACCCTTTGGTTTGCAGGCCGGCACGCAATCCACCAAGTCACACCAGCCAGGGCTATTTTAAGTAATTTTTCAAAAAAGATTTTATTTTTATTTATTTTTAAAGAGATAGGGGAAGAGAGGGAGAAAGACAGGGAGAGAAACATCAATCAGTTGCCTCTAGCATGACCCCAACTGGGGATCTGGCCTGCAATCCAGGCATGTACCTTGAATGAAAATCAAACCAGCAAACTTTTGATTTGCAGGCTGGTGCTCAATCCACTGAGCCACAGTAGCCAGGGCTAAATAAACTTTTTTAAAATGCCTACTTCCAGGTCTTTTGGGAATTCTGATCTTCTTGGAGTTTAGCCCAGACAACCTGTATTTTTAACAAGTGTCCTAGGTAATTCTGATGATGAACCAAGGTTGGGAAGACTGATCTTATATCCTTTATCCCACAGCAATCTGGCATACTTTCCCAATAAGAAAGCTGAGGCTTAGAGAATTAACTTGCCCCAAATCACTGTCAGCCCTTCTTCCTCCAAAGCCTATGATATGTTCAACCTGACAGCAGGCATTACATTTGTCTTCAGAATACAGAGCCTTCCTCTATTCAGGACTAGAAATTCTGATAAAAGGACCTTGGCAAACACTCCACATTCCTTTTCCCTATTTTCACTAAAGGTGGTGAGACTATCTATTGCATTTGTTTTTTAAGGCTGCTGTAACAAGGTACCACAGATTGGGTGACTTAAAACAGCAGACATTTATTCCCTCATAGTCTGGAAGCTAGAAATCCAAGATCAAGATGTCAATCAGTAGTATGATACTGTCTCTGAATGTTCTAGGGAAGAGTCTGTTCCATGCCTTTTTCTTAGCTTCTGTTGTTTCCTGGCAATCTTTGGCATTCCTTGGTTTGTAGCTGCATAACTTTAATCCGCCTCCATCTTCGCATACTGTTTTTCCCTCTGTGTCTGTCTCTGTCTTTTCTCCTCTTCTTGTAAGGACATATCAGATTAAGAACCCATCCTACTTCAGTATGATCTCATCATATATATGAATTACATCTCTAAAGACCCTATTTCCAAATAAGGTAACATTTACAGGTACCAAGGCTTTAATACACCTTTTGGGGACACAATTCAATCCACAATATCTGTAATAGTCAGGAGGTGTCAGTAGTCCCACCAGAATCCTCAAGTTGGGTATACAAAAATACAAACCCAACCACCGTGGTGATCTTTTTAAAGAGCAGGGAGGACTCAAGGATCCAGATGGGAAGAGAAGCTGTGGTGAGGAGAGGGGAAGCTTTGGCCACTGTTCAAATAGGAGCTGGACAGTTAAGAACTTGGATATGGCATCAGAACAGTTCAGAAATCTGGCTCAGCCAGTCTATTCATTCAATCACCAGCTCTCTGGTGGGTTTCCCATATGCCAGGAGCAGGGTAGGGAGTAAGGCAGATAGGATTTATTCGATCATGGGCTCTGGTTCAGTGAGGTGACTGACAACCCAAGGATAGCACTGGTTGATGGCTAACACTAATGAGGGCTAAGGTTAATGCTACAAGGAGAAATCCTCTTCTGTCCTGGCCGTAATGGCAGCCAAATACTACCAAGTCTGTCCTCATCTCTGGCCCTACTACCGCTGTCTCATCTCTTTCTCATCTGGGAACTAGTCAGTCCCCTTCCAACCTCCCTCCCTCCTACACAGGTGTTGGAGGGATCCTTCTCAAACACCGAACAGAGCAGGGCACTCCCTGGCTTATGCTGGCTCTCCACTTCTTTGTGGCTTCCCTCTGGTTTGATTCCCACATGGTATTCCAGTCCCGCCTGCCTCTTACCATGTGTCCTTCAGATGCTTATACACTTCATACTTGGGGCTGCCTAAACACCAGACACAGCACCACTTCTCTGTGCTCTGCCTAGAATTCCCTGCCCAGCCTTTCTGGTCCTTGGGGAACCATCTTCATCAGCACCTCCAGGTGAGTGAAGTGTCTCTTCTCAGAGCTCCTGTACCCTCCCACTACCATGGCATTGTGTTGTAACTTTCTTTTCTTTCTCTCCACTAGATTGGGACCTCCTTGAGGCAGAGACAATGTCTGATTATTCTGTGATTCTTACTCCCCAGTCCTACCTCATGCCTAGACTGGGACCTGGCACAATAACAATGAAGTCCCTCAAGGCTCAGCTGAAGGTCCACTGCCCATTTGACTACAGGCTCTGCCCGTGGATTATATGAGTATACATTTATGTTTATAAATGGATTCTGCTTGTGTGACCTGACAGTTTTGTGGGTGTGAGACTTCACTGTCAGCCTGAGCCTGCAAGTGCCCCAAGGCAGGGCCCAGGAAACTCCTCGAGAGTGGCCACTGTTGGAAGATGGGGTCACAGGGGGACTGCCCACTCCCTCGCATTCTGCCATTTGTTGGCTCCCAAAGTGACCTGTCTCTGAGGTGGTCTGCTAGGGACTTCCCCTTCCTCCCTTATTCCAGCCCTTCTCAGGGGCCCACCTCAGCTTTGGAGGAGGTGTACATGGATATCCACCATCTTCCTTTGGAGCCTGCTCCTGGTTCAGTGGAACCAGAGGATCAATAAAGCTGGAATGGGGTGCCTGTGAGTGCTAGGTTCCAGTGGCACCCATGAGCACCTACCAGAAGTCTGCAAACCAAACCTTCTGGAGTAGAGTGGGGGTGAAGAAAAGAAAGCCGGTTCCATAACCTGCTTCCCAGCATGGGAGGCAGAGACAGCCCTCCATGGGGCAAGTTAACACTCTGAAAGTGGGTTAACAACATGCCCCTCTCCTCTCCACACCCTAGGAGGGTTTCCAAGCTGGAAGGGGACTTAGCTGACCCAAGCCATCAAAAGAGAAAGACTGCAGCATCCCCCGCCCCCCTCACAAGCCTCTGCTTGCATATTCCTTGTGACTGGTAATCAGGGATTCAGGCACTAGTGGTCTTGGAGAGTTGGCTCTTTTCTAGAACCAAGACTAGTCTCCCTTAAGCTTCCACCTTTTCCAAGTTTTTTTTTTTTAATTTTTTATTCATTTATTTTTAGACAGAGGGGAAGGGAAGGGGAAAGAGAGGGAGAGAAACATCCACGTGTGGTTGCCACTTGCAAGTCCCCTGATTGAGACCTGGCCCACAACCCAGGCATGTGCCCTGACTGGGAATCAAACTAGTGACCCTTTGGTTCACAAGCCGACACTCAATCCACTGAACCACACCAGCCAGGGCCACCTTTTCCAAGTTTTCATTTATTTTAGATGCACAAGCCCAGGGCCAGTCCAAGGCTCCTTGGTTGTTAGGATAATTTTCATTTTTTCTACCCTTTTTGGACTACCCCTGAGAGTGTCAACAATCACACCCAACCCCCTTGGCTCTCCCTAGGGACTCATCAAGAACAATAAATTGAGGAAGGCAACCAGTGCCAGAGTCTAGATAGCAGGGTTCACTGATCCAAAGCTCAAGCAGAGATATGGGGGAAGTGGGAACATGTGTTAGCTGCAGAAACCTACCTTGTCCCTAACAGGACTTACTTCAGGGTTCTGCCAGCAAAGCAACTCACATTCTTCCACATCTCCTCCTTTCCAGGGTGCTATTGAGTTGCATGGGGTAAGGTGTGCTTCTGAGATTCTGGGGCTGTGTGCCCTCAACCCCCTTGCTAGAATTCTTCCAGTACACAGCACTCCCACCTCCCCTAGCTGACTTGGAGTTGAGCAGAAAGGCTTATGAGGCTGATATATCTCAGCAGACAGTTGTGCAGAACTGGAGGCAGCAGCTTATCTGGGAGGCTGCAGTGATTCACAGCCCAAATCCCAGCTTCTCTGCTGAATAGTAATTTCCAGCAGTGGATTTGTGCTTAATCTGTCTCCTCCCCCTCTCCCAAGGGTGTGCTGTCCTTTCTCAAAGAGAGCAGTGAAGGGGGAGATCCTACCCATGGGGGTGAGGGGCTTTGTGCCAGCCTTCTGGATAAGGCTCAGCCCATTGGCAGGAAGTTGCAGGCTTTAGGGACCTCAGCAAGGTCTACCCTTCTTTCTTGTCAGTGATGCTCCCAGTGGGTGTGCGGATGCTCTTTCCTTCCCCTCCCAGAAACACAATGTGCTGTCCCCTTTCCCTTAGTGGTAATGCACAGGGGGAGCCAGGCTTTCTTTCAGGCACAGACCCCTGAGCCCAGAAGCAATAGGGGGCAGGCGGCTGGAGAGAGGAGAAGCCAGGGATTGGGCAATGTCCCTCTTGCAGCATTCTGAATCTGTCCAGTCTCTGTGCCTGACCCTGAAGACTCCAACAGTTAAGGATCCCAGGCTGGGGGCGGGGGGGGGGGGGCGGCGTGGGCGGGTGCTGAGACAGAAGTGGGCAGCTCAGAGTTGTCTTTGCAAAGGCAAGCAGTTAGTGGATATTTTGGGACAGAGCCATTTTCGTGTTTATTTTATTGGAAGCAACATTCCAGCTATTGGGCTCAAGGGAGGAAGCACAGAGAGTTTTGTCCTGGGTCTCTCCCTCTGGGCCAACTTGGGGAATGGGTGACGTTAATGGAGCTAGAGCTTGTGGCCACACCTCTGCCACCATGATCTCAGAATGCTCCTTATAAGCAAGAGAAGGGAAACTAGAAAGGCAAACTGTCCTGGGGTGAGGGGAAGAATGGGGCTCCCTGCAACTCAGACTCTCCTGCCCCCAAGCAGTCCATTTCTCACCCGGTGCCCTCCGCTGCCAATGGATGAGGGTGATCCCACGCGTCCTTGGCTTCCACACTCCTGCTCCTCAGCCCTTTGATGCTAGGTGCCCTTAACCCTTGTGGGTTTTGGGCAAGGCTCAAGAGTTCCACTGCCCACCATACCCTCCCTGAAGAAGTTCCAGTAAGGCTCAGCAAAGCTGAAGGTGAAATTCTGAGTCTTCCCGCAACACACGTGGAGGAGCAACTGGCCCACGACACTTCCCTGGGGTCTTCCTCTTTTGGCTGTGGGGTCCATGATGGAAGTCTGAGGAGCTGAGACCAGGCTGTGAGCTCCAGAAGACGGAACGTGAGCGGCAGGAAATGCATCTCAAGGTCAAAGCGCTAGGGCTAAAAGCCAGGACTAGGTGGCCCAGAACAGAGTTCTCAGGCCGTCAGGTCCTCTTTCGCAGCACGTGGCTCAGGCTGTGTCCCTTTCGAGGAGCCTTCTGCTACATCGGCTTCCCCTAGGCTCCTCTTGGACGTCGCCGCCACTGGCAGGTACGAGGGGTCAGAATAGGGGCTCGGGGACTGGTAGCCGGGTTGGCGCGGATCCAGTGCATCCTTGGAAAGTAGGATGGCGAGGCTGGGCACGTTCTTAAGTACACTGAGACTGGCGCCTGGCACGCTATGCTTCTGCCCGGGTGTGGGCCCTGGTGGAAGGCTCTGCCATACCTCGCGCACGCTCTGGTAGCGCAGCCGTGTGACCTGGTGCAGGCCAGCCAGGCGGCGCTTGAGGATCTCGGCGCACGTGACCGTCTTGGTAGTGGCCCGACCGCAGCCGCTGAAGATGATGGCACGCGTGTCTGGCTGTGCCATGCTGGCGGTGGCGAAGGACAGTAGGTTCCGGATCTTGCTGCCCTCCTTGACCCTCATGTGCACGGCGCCCGGTGCGAGGTCGGCAAAGGGGCCGAGGCCGCCCCCCTTGGTCCCAAACCCCGCCGTTGCCTCTTCGGAGCGCACCTTACGGAAGTTCTCCATGTGCCGTCGTTGCCAGGACCGCCGGGACGCGGGCCTCGCCACGGGGCCTCCTCAGCCCTGGGGCGGCATGGTTGCCGGTCGCACCCAGAAAGGACCGGCAGGGACAACGGTGAGGGAGCGGCGGGGAGGCTGATGGGCAGGCTGGGGCAGCAGTAGTGTCGTCGTCCACTTCTCTCTTGTGGTTGCTGCTTTTACTCAGAGATCTGGAGCCCAGCGCTCGGCGCCTGTAGCCGAGGCCCTGCCCCTTCCGCCAGGCCGCGCCCCTAACTGGGCCAGCCTGTCCCCGCCCCAATTTCAACCGCCTCCCAGACCCAGGCGGTGGGATCCCGCGTTATAGACGCAAGGGAGCCGCGCGCATTGTGGCGCGTAACAGCAGCGCCAGGGGGTGACTTGGTTGGCGAAGTTTCCCTATAATTGCCATCAGCCATTCCCAATCCAACCTTTATAAAGAGGTAACCTAAATAAAAACTGCGTTTGTGGTGCAAATACCGCTTCAAGCCGGGTCCCCGAGCCCCTTCTGCGTTCCAATGAAGGCTTCCCCTTCTCCCCTCCCAAGGAGAGATTTACAAGTGGCCTGCGGAGCCTCTTTCCCCCACTGCTCTGGGGACCACTCTACCACAACGCTGTTCCTTCTGCTCCCGAACCTGGATACTCTCGTCAAGGATGACCTGTGCCCCGTCAGCAAGTGCAAGAGGCGCTGGCTCTGGTCCCACTCCGCGCCTGCCCTCGGACGAGGACGTTGAGGCGTGGTCCTCGAAGGGCAGCCAGAGACTGAGGTCTTAGTCCTGCTGCTCTTGACCGGGCTGGAGGTCATCGGACCTTCGGACACCCCTGAGGAGTGGGGAGTGACACTCTGGGCCAGCCTGTTCCCTGGGATGAATGGGAAGAAAACCAGGAGCTCCCTTCTCAAGGGGAGTTAAGCTCCTTCCATCTCTGTCTAAAAATCCACTATTAGAGCTGCACGCTTCAAGGTAAACCAGGCATGCTTCCCCGCTGGCGTGGACCCCGCTTCTTCTCAGGTGGAATTCGTTGTCAGTCAGCTTTAACACCCTGAGACCCCTGGGGTCCTTTTTCAAAACGCAAACGGGGTAGGCAGGTTTTAAGAAAGGAAAAGGAGGAGGGTGGGAAGTTGAAGCGTTGGTGGTATTATGAGGCTACTGGGTACTCCTCTCCAGGAACTGCTGCGTAGGACCGAGGGTGGTCCCGATCTCCTGCCAGAAGAGATGAACAGTGAAGACAGAGGCGAGATTAGTGTTGAAGGGTGGCTGAAGGGAGGGAGGGGGTTGGAAAAGGAGCTGAACCCTCCCTAGAACTGGCCCAGCACCTCACCCTTCATTTATCCAACCCACTTCACGCACCCCGCACAATCAGAACTAAGAGTGGGGCAGACCTGATCCAGGTGGGGGTGACTACGACGGAGCGTGGGGCGGGGGGCGGGCAGGCAACAGTGAGAGTGCTGGCGGCATGGCAGTGCCTGGGGGAGCTGAGCCCCAGTCTTGAGAGGGGCTGCCGGAATCCTCCTCTCCTTTCTCACGGATGCTCTTACCTCCTCGGCACCCTGTAACTCTTAGCTCTCGGTCCTTGCTGTTCAGAACCCGGGGCTGACCCCATTACCACCCCTTGGAAGTGGCTGTTGCCACCAATACGTTTTGAGTTACCGACCTCGGCCCGGATCTCCTGCTTGCTCGCTGGGATCAGGGACCCTCTGGTAGCATTCCGCTGCGAACCTGGACTTCGATCCCACGCCAGCTCCAGCGGGCCCCAGGAGGAAAAGCTATAGGAGGAGCTAGAGACACACAGCAGTTCTGAGAAGACACAAAAGCTGTTTACAGCGCGTGGCGCGGTGTAGGGAACCCCGGGCTCTATAAGGTCAGGGTAGTTGTGGGACTTCAAGGGCGGCAGTTTCGGCTAGGCCTGAGAAAAAGCCCCAGTGCGGCAGGAAGCTACGTGGGAAGGGGCTCATTAGGTAAGAACCGAGCTCTCCATCTACGGGGTGCAGGCAGGGGGCTGCAGTTTGGAGGAAGGGGTCTGGGAGATACGGATTTATGTAGGGCGCAGATGGTCCGCCTGGGCAGGTCCTTTAAGATGTGTGTGGTGCCCCCCCACCCCGCCCCCCGCAGCCAGCTGTACACACTTCGATTCACTTCGCTAGAGAGTCAGTGCAGGGAGAGCGCAGAAAGGCCCTCATCCCCGCCTCTCCTCCCCGCGGTATGCCCGCTTCTCGCTCGTCTAGCACTTAAAATGTAAATGTACATGGCGATTAGCTGCCAGGTCCCTAATTCCCGCTGAGGCCATTCATTACCCTGTCCGCACACGTCGTAACCCCTAACCCTCGGGTTGTGAGCTCCTGCCCGGCTTCGGGGTCGCACCGCTGGGGGCGCCGGGCGTGCGGGGGAGGGGCGCGGAAGGATCCGAGGGTTGGGGGATTGTGGGTGTAACGAGGTTCGTGGGAGGCGGTGGGGTGCGGGTGAGTTATGAGGCCGAGGAAGGAGAGGGGAAATTGGTGGACGTCCAGTAACCGGGGCGGTGTAGAGGCAGCGAAGAGGCAGGCGGACGGGTTGACGTGAGCGAGGGAACAGGGCTGAGGATCTGGCGAAGGCAGAATTACACTCCGGGAGGAGGCGGGAGTCCCGGAGAAGGGACGGTCGCTGTTGGGAGGTGAGTGGAGGGTTGAACTCCGGGAAGGTGGGTCAGTAAATTGAGCATCTGCGGCGCATACCCCAGGACGGTTAGAAACGTGGAAAGACAGTCAAGCCTTTCTGTTAACAAAGTCGGGGACCACAGGTATGTTTGAAGGGGGGGGCGGGTCTGTTTTCATGTGTGCTTGTTTAGAAAAGTAAATATATTTTTTAAGTATCTGCAAGAAAACAGCACACTGTATCTGTTACCTCTGAGGTCGCATCCAGTTTCTATGGACCTGTTAAGAAAATAACTACTAAATATGAATACAAAATTCTGCACAGCCAAATCATCTACTAATGTTCTTTCATTTGTACCGTAACTTCAAAGAGATTTGATACTCTTCATCCCCCCTCCTCACCAAATTAAGCACACAGCGTTGGAACTGCATGTGTCAGTGAGGTACTGACTTTGAAGCCTGAGCTTCATTAGCTTATTTTGCCTCTGTGTGACCTTGAACATTATTTAACCCCTACGCCTTGGTATTTTCTCAGCTGTAAAATGAGACTAACATAGGAACCTGCCTCATAAAGTGGTTGTGAGGGACATAACAGTATTAGAAACTTGGCTGGTATGTTCTCAGGAAATGTTGGCTAATATTTTTCATATATTATTTGTGATTAATACAACTTTAAAAAATTTAAAAAGAGAGATGAGGGAAAAGAAAGCTGGTGAAAAGGAAAGGAAATGGGCAGAGCCTTGGAAATGGCAGTTTTCCTAATATTTTAGGAAGTGATGAGCAGCAAATTACAATTCTTTTTCTCTACCGGGAGGTGGCAGGGTGGCTAGGCTGGAGCACAAGCCTGGCTAACACGGCCCCAGTTCCTGTTCTGCACTGTGCAAGCTTGTATACCTTTCCAGTGGTACATCTGCCTCTCATGGACAAGTCCCCTCCCACCCCAAGACTGGGAGAAAATCCTTGGCAGAGGGCAGGTCTCTTCCTCCTCTGTCTACATTGGTGGGAAGAGGATTGTTCTTATATGTGCAGACCCAGGGAAAAACCTGGAGACCGAAAATCTATTCCCCTAAGTGGAGGGCAGGGAAAAGACTGAAGAAAAAGGCTGGCCACTCAAGTCTGGTAACTAATGAAATTTATTAAGGGAAACTTACATACAGGGCATGTTTTGGGCAGCCACAAGAGAAATGGATCCCTGAGCACCTTGGCAGGGTAACGGGAGGCGGGCAGGGATAGTCACAGGTACCACTATGTGAATGCTACCAGGTTCAGAAATTACTTTACATGCTTGACCAGGTCAGGACAACAACCTATCCCAGGAAGCATCACGTAGCAGAGGCAGGGGAGGGGTACTATTTTATGTCAGAACGAACATCAGTTACCATCAGACAGTCTCTAAGGGGCTTTGTAGAAAGCAACCTCCATTCTGGCCCTGGTCCAGTTTGCAAGACAGAAATCAGTTGTATCATGGAACAGTCTCTCCTCCACAGGAATGAGGAGCTTCCAAAGTCCCAGCCTCTCCTAGCAGAGGCTAAGAGCATGCAAAGGAGTCAGGGAATGGAAGGTTGCGGGGGCCAGAGGGTGCTCAGATTGCAAACACCAATTGCCCTGAATTGGACCAGGCAATCTCATAGATTTATTTCCTGATTAATCTTCACAATCTTTCTTTCCATTGTTGTTTAACAAATGTGGAAACTGAGGCACAGAGAGGTTAAGTAACCTGCCCAACATACCACAGCCAGAAAGCAGCAACTACAGATAATTTGAATGAAGGTGCTCTGACTCATTTTACTACCTCACCTGATCTGAACTGCCCAGTAAAGAGGATAGATAGGGGGTCCTATATTGTGGAAGGTGTACTGGTTATTCACAGCTACATAAAAAAATTACTCCAGAGGGTATAGGAGGGATAAATGGTTAATGGAAAAGATACAATAAAATTTTTAAAAATGGAGTCAGGGCACATGTCTGGGTTGCAGGCCATGGCCCCCAGCAACCACACAATGATGTTTCTCTCTTTCTCTCTCCCTTCCCTCTCTAAAAATAAATAAATAAAATTAAAAAAAAATTTTTTTAATGGAAAAGGAAATTATCTCCAAGCTCAGCAGCTTATAACAAAAGCATTCATGACCTTAGTTTCTGAGGGCTAGGAATCTAAGAGCAGCTAATAGGGTTGGTTCTAGGTCAGGGCCTTTTTTGAGGCTGCTGTGAAGGTATTGGGATCTGCTGGGGGTTCACTCACAAGCTTACTCACATGTTGTCCAGAGGCCTTGGTTCCTTTCCACATCTATCCATAGATCTGCTGGTTTACATATTCCTTTTGACATAACAGCTGGATTCCCCCAGGGGTGGGAAAACAGGAAAATGAATAAGCAGGAAGCCACGGTGTCTTATAGAGCCACCTCTGAAGGTGAATTTGATTCCATTTCTTGAAATATCAAAGGATTTGCAGACATTTACAAATCACAACAGGCCCTGGCTGGTGTAGCTCAGCAGATTGAAGCGAAGGCCTGCGACACAATGGGTATCCCGTTAGAGTCTCACTGAGGGCACATACCTGGGTTGCAGACCAGGTCCCCAGTAGGGGGCACAAAAGAGGCAACCACACACTGATGTATCTCTCCCTCTCTTCCTTTCTCTCTAAAAATAAAATAAAATAAAATCTTTAAACATCACAACAGGAGGTGTGTGTTTGGGAGGCAAATTTTGGAGGAGAGGAAATCAGGAATCAACATATTGAAGCAAATATGTAGAAGGACCTTGAATCAGGAGAGCTAGAGTTATTTCCTGGCATACAGCAAACACTTGATAAGTGTTTGTTAAATGAATGCATGAGTGACAACTTTTCTGAGGTTGTTTTCAAGACGTTGGTTATGGCCTTAAGAGAATTCACCACTTTACAAGGCTCTCTCAAAGGTTGAGTGGGATTATGGCTATTGGGGCTCTCTGTGAATTTAATTAACAGTTAGGTATGATATCTGGAGGTAAACATGGCCTGGGAGAGAGAGATGCCATTTAGGAGTCCCTGCCCAGGCCAGGTACCTCTTAGACTGAGTCCCAGGTCCTGGGGCAGTGCTCTGATTCCAGCTATTTCTCTCTCCACCTCACTCACTCCTCACCATATCTCAACCAGTTTTTGCTTCCCCCTTGGGCCAGCCAAGACAGGACCTAGGAGTCTCAACACCAGCCAAGCCTCTGCCTTCAGGCCTTTCCTATGCTGGCTCTGGCCTCACAGTTGGTTGGGGAATAGGAGTTTGCCTCACAGACCCAGTGAGCGGTGCCATTTGGGGACAAGAACCATTAACCTTGCATGAACTTTAATTGCTTTCCTAGTAGACAGGCCAAGTCATCTGAGTCCTGGGAGAGAGGAGGACAGGAGAATGCAGAACCTAGAATGACTGAGAAAAGGGATCTGTAGGAGGGGAAGGAGCTGCAAAAGAAGTCATTGGTGCTCCTCCATCTCCCCAAGAGTTGGGTGTTACCACTAGTTTCCCATGTCCCTTCCACAATCCACACTCCAGACATCAGTGTACTTAAAAGTCACTCAACTGGGAAAAGTAGTTCCCAGTACAGTGCTTGTTCCCAAAAGTCTTGCCAGGAGCCTGCTGTGATGCTTGAAATCCTCTGTTACTGCTCCACCTTTGGATAAACTTTGACCTCTGAAGGCAAGATTATACTTCTAATTCCAAGGTGAGAATTGACCAAAAACAAAAGAATCGGAATGTTTGAGAACCTTGGGGTGAGAGTGAGGCAGGAAAGTTAGAACAGGGAACAAAGGCCTCAAGCTCTACCCCTCCCCTGTCCATCTTGGCTGAAACATTGCTGATGTGACCTTCACTGATCATCTCTTCCCGGCTTCCCTGTTCCCAATTTCCTGTAATTAAAAGAACATCAACAACCAAAAAATAACATAAAATAACAAATTGCTATCTGGAGGGGAGGGACTAGGACAAGCCATGTCGACAGTCACCCCACCAGCATCAGAAACCCAGAAGCCGAGGACCACCTTATCCCCACCCCTTTTACCCACATATAATAAAAACCTTCCACCTAGACCCTATCAACACATCTGATTCTCTGACGGTGTCTGCTATCACTTCTTGAGTGCATACTGTTGCTTTAATAAATTTATTATGCTTTGCTAAATCTTTCTGTCATGCTCTCAAATTCCTTCTTGGGCTGTGACAAGACCCGGGATTGGGTTGAGACCTCCCTTAGCTTCCCTGGGTGCCACCTGGTATCATGACGGAGGTTTGGAGCTGATAAAGTGAGGGAATAGTTACCAGTTATAATTGACATTTACCTAAGACTTACTGTGTGCTAGACACTCTACTATGTATTTACATGTACTAACTCATTTAATACAACAAGCACTATCCTACCCATTTCATAAGTGAGGTAGAGCCAGATCCAAGATCAGTCTGGCTCCAGAGTGTTTTTAATCATGGCATTGGACCTCCTGCAGGAGGAAAGGGAAGCAGGGCAGAAAGCCATCAGCTGCAGGCCTCCCCAGCTCCCCATGATGAAGGTCCTGGTAGTCCATAGTAGACTTCTGCTCTGCTAGGTGCTTGCCTGGGATGGGGGCACCAGGGCTGCTCTTCCTGTTCCAGCTCTGACCTGAGGCAGACCTTGAATGCTTAATTTATGCCTTCCTAGGATTGTAACTATTCTTCAGTGATGCACTGAGTTTTCCTACAACCTACAAAATACTTGCTTATCTAACATCCAGAAGCAACTGGTGGGTGGTTAAGAGTATGGACTCCAGAGCCCAACTGCTTGCGTTTGAATCCCAGCTCTGCCACTTGCTGATTAGCTGTGCCCCTGGTCTTTGTGTTTCAGGTACCTCTTCTGTAAGATGGTGATGATGATAATGACAGTAGCACTTTCCTCTGGGAATGGTCTCAGGTTATTCCCCAGCACTTCCGTGGGATCAGAACTTCCGCTTTTCAGAGATTTAACTCCCCTGCCCCAAGACTCACCTACTGAGCAGTGAAGCTCGTAGGCAAACGTAGAGGTGGGGTACAAAAAATAGAGAGGTGGAGCAGGATATCAGCCTCGCAAGGGACAACCAGAGCTGTTTGTTGACTGGCAGGAATGCAGACCTGGTGGTTTTATTTTGCTTGTGTGTAATTTAGCATTTTCTGCTTCATTTCAATAAGGAGTGGCTGCATCAGCTTTTCTGAGTGTTGTATATCTAGAGCCCTTCTCCCATCACTTCCTGTCGGAGTGAGGCTTATGGTAAACAATGTGATCTTGTTGCTGTAGAGGCTCCTAGGATCTGGAACACTGGGAAGAAGCCAAGAAATCGTTCCTTCTTCTGTGGGTCACCTCTCTTCCTTCCCAGGGTAGTAACAATAAAAAACAGCTCTTACCATATGTTATCCCTGTCACCCTCTCCCAAACTGCTGGTCCAGAATAGAGTCCCCAAATCAAGCTGGGTAAATTGGGGTTCCTCCAAGTTCAAGGAGCTATGTGGTCAAATCCCCTGTGTGGCCAGGAGGGTTCCCTGTCACCTCCACCTAATTAATTATGTCTTCCCTTCTTTTCAGCAAAAGGTGAAGTTAACCAAGTGTGCCTGCCATCTATTGTTCTGAAGGAAAGAAATCACAAGTTGCCCTGTTCATACTATCACAAAAGATAAAATTTAGATATTTCAGGAAGGGAAAATAACATATTTTGTTTGCAAGATTCCTGGTAGAACTCTCTCTTTACCCAGAAATGATACATACTTGCTGATTAATGTCCTGCCCAGTGACTCTGCCTTGGGGAAGAGTTGTGATTGGTTGTCACCAACTCCCATCATTTCTGCCCCCTCTCTGGGAAAAATCATGGGAAAAGACAGACATCCTCCCCTCTCTGAAGCAATCATCTTGTACCTGTGGATCTTCCCTGTGGGTTGGGGCACATCTTTCATATTTTGCCCTGGAGTCCAAGTGCTTAAAATAAAAAAATTCTTGGTTTTGTGTGACAGCTTTATGTCTTTAAAGATTGTCAACTGTTGCAGTTGCTTACTACTGGGTAACAAATAACCTTAAAACCCAGTGGCTAATAATAACAAGGATTTAACATTTCTAGTGCCTCTGTAGTTTGACTGGACTCTGCTCAGCAGTTCTGCTTAACGTGGTGTCAGCTGGGGTCACTCATGGGTCTGCATTCAGCTTGCAGTCTGACTGGGGCTGGACCACTCAAGACGGCCTCACTCACCTGTCTGTTGCCTCAGCTGCGCTGGTCGGAATGGCTGGGGTACTCTCCCTGTGGTCTTTCTCCATGTGGTCTCTAGCCCAAGCTTATTTCTTGGGTGGCTTGATCCCAAAAAGATGAAAATGGCTGCAAAGCCTCATAAGGCCTAGGCCTGGAACTCACACATTATTACTACTTCTGCATTTTATTGGTCAAACTAAGATACATGTCCAGTCCAGATTCAAGGAATCTGGGGAATCTTGCAGGGAAATAAACTCCACTTCCTGGTGGAAGGCCTGACCAGCATATACAAGCATGGGAGCCTGTACTGAGATGGCAGCCATTTCTGTGGACAGTCTACCACATCAACTAACTCATGCTTCAGAACACACGTCTCTGCAGGTCAGTGTGGCCCATGCTTGCAACTTCTACTTGAAACTTTTAAGAAATTCATCTGAAAATCCTTTGTGACCAGGGGATTTTTATGGCAGAAGAAAGGGGTAGGGAGTAGCAGGGGTGGAAAGTCCTACCCCTGGATTTTCTCTGGTGTTTATGTGGCCTCTGTTCATTGGAGGAGAGGAATATCAGGAACTAGGCACTGCCCATGCTTGACTAGTATTATTTCCTTCCTATTAACCTACTCTGGGGCTGCTTCCAGACTCCATCACCTGAACCCCGAAGCTGCCCAGTCATAACCTGGAGGGAAGAAGGCCAAGTGATTGCTGAAATCCTTTAAAATACTCCAGTATTTTTATTTAATACCCTAGTATTTTAATACCCTAGTAATACCCTAGTAACACCAGCTTTGACCTTAGCCTAAGAAATCATTGCAGGATTTTAATCAGGCCTAACTTGATTAGATTAGTTCTGTGGAAATCTCAAATAGGATGCTAAGAGGCATCAACTGCTGCATTACAAATCATCCAAAATTTAGTTGTGTAAAGCAATAGTTTATTATTCACACAGATACAATAGGCCAGGAATTAGGCAAGGCACAGCAAGGATTGCTTCTCTCTTTTCCACAATGTCCAAGGTTTCAGCTGGGAGACTCAAAGGCTGGGAACTGGAATAATCTGAAAAGTTGTTCACCTGCATGTCTATTGGTTCTTGTTGGTTGTCAGCTGATCGCCACACGGGACTCTCCCTGCAGTCTTTCTGAGTGAATTGTTTTGGGTGTCTTCACGGCGTGGTGGTGAATCCCAGGGTGAGTATCCAATGACAGAACCAGGCATAAACCATATTGTGTTTTATGACCTAACCTTGGGTGTCACACACACTGTCACTTCTGTCACATTCTCTTTATTAAGGAAGTCACTAAGCCCTTCCCAGGTTCAAGGAGAAAGGAAGTAGATTCATTTCTTGATGGGGAATGGCAAGGTTCCGAGGGGGCGTGTCGGACTTGAAATTGCTGTGGCTATTTTTGGAGAATATGATCTGTGGCCTCTAAGAGGGGCAAGAATTCAGTGAAACCATCATTATCCTTCAAAGTGCACACAGCATCTTGAGCACGCCCCCTCATCTGACCTTCTCACTCATCACTCTTCCCCAGGCTCATCCATTCAGGCCTCAGCAGCCCCCTTGCTTTTCCTCAAATATTATGAACACACTTCTGTCCCAGGGCCATTTCACTTGCTGTTCCTGCTGCCTGGAATGCTTGTCTCTCTGATATTCCCCTGGCTCTCTGCCCCATATTCTTCATGCTCTCTTCAGATGTCACCTCCAAGAGGCCTTCCTGACCACCCTAAAATAACAGTTCCCCTCCTTCAATCTGTGTTGTCTTCTCTGGCTTTTTTCTTTTTAATCCTCAACTGAGGACATTTTTTCCCTTTGCTTTTAGAGAGAGTGGGAGAGGGAGAGGGAGAGGGAGAAACATCGATGTGAGAAAGAAGCATCGATCAGTTGCCTCCTGAATGCACCTGTACCCGGGACTGTACACATCCAGACCAGGGGTGGAATCTGCAATCTAGGTGTGTGCCCTGCCTGAGAATCAAACCTATGACCTTCTGCTATAGGATGATGTGCTAACCAACTGAGCTACACTGACTGGCGCCAACTTTCTTTTTCTTCATGGCAAATATCACCTGGTAAAACTACATTTTTTTGTTACCTGTCTCCTCACACTAGAATGAAGGCTCCTTGAGGACTAGGACTTTGTTTTATTCCCAGCTGCATCTCCACCACACAGAAGGCTGTTAGATACTTGAGTAGGTGCATTGGTGTTTGTTGAGGGAATGAATGATGGACTTCTTTAGGTGTGAAAAATCAGCAACCCACCCCCAGGATATGATTTAGAGGAGTGGTTCTTAAAGCATGATCCAGAGATCTTTGGAGGTCTTTGTCACTGGGGAGACCTGAGTTAGGGGCCCCTCCCCTCAGTTCTTGTCTCATTTGCAAGAGATGAGTTCAGGTAAGAGACAACACATGTAGTGGAAACGAGATAGCAAGTTTATTTATGAAATACACTTGAGCACAAAGCTGCAAGTGGGTACCCAGCTAGTCTGAGTGCATTGCCTACTGGGATTTTAGGGGTTTTTTACTTGTAGCCCATCTCCAGGTTCCCCTCCCTCCTTTCTCCAGACCTTGGTATTAACATACAGTTTCAAAGGCTTCCTTTCCCAGATAGTAGAAATGATACACACAGAATTCCAAAGGCTCTCCTCCTCCCGCACGCTCATGATTTCTTTTGTGATTTTCAGAACACCTGGCAATCTTATCTGACCGGGCTCAGGACTGCTGAATTAATGGGTGGGACATATCTCCCTCCTCCTACCTGCCTTGGTTTGCTATCTATTCTGCCTACCAGTCTGTAAGACCCTTTCTTGGAGAGGGGGTGTCCACAAGGTAAAAACTATTTTTATAGCAATACTAAGACATTATTTGCCATTTTCATTCTTATTCTGTCATGAATGTACAGTGGAATCTTCCAAAGGTTGCATGACATGTGATATTGCAGGAGATTAAATGCAGAAGCAGATAAATGACTCCAGCTGCCTTCTGTTAATCCAGACATTAAAAAGATTCTCAAAATTGTAAAACAATGCCATGCTTCTTTTTTTTAAAATATCTTATTTATTTATTTTTAGAGAGGGAAGGGAGGGCGATAGAGAGAGAGAGAGAGAGAAACATCGATGTGCGGTTGCTGGGGTTTATGGCCTGCAACCCAGGAATGTACCGTGGCTGGGAATCGAACCTGGGACACTTTGGTTCCCAGCCCGCGCTCAATCCACTGAGCTACGCCAGCCAGGGCTACAATGCCATGCTTCTAACTACTTTTTTGTGTGTGTTTGTTTTGGGAAATATAATTATTTAAAATAATTTTTACGTTACCATGTAAAGAGTTTATTATTGCTATTTTATTTATTTATTTATTTATTAAGACTTATTTATTTATTTTAGAGAGGGGAAGGGAGGAAGAGGGAGAGAAACATCAATGTGTAGTTGCCTCTCGCCTGCCTCCTACTGGGGACCTGGCTTGCAACCCAGGCATGGGCCCTGACTGGGAATCAAACCGGTGACCCTTTGATTCACAGGCTGGCAATCAATCCACTGAGCCACACCAGCTAGGGCTATTTTATTTATTTTTTAATCCTCACCTGAAAATACTATGTTTATTGATTTGAGAGAGAGAGAAAGGGAGAGAGAAATAGAAACATCTATTTTAGTGAGAGAGAAGCATTGACCAGTTGCTGCCTGTATGCACCCTGACATAGTATCAAGTCTGCAACCTAGGTATATGCCCTGACTGGGGATTGAACCTGCAACCTTTTGGTGTATGGGACAATGCTCCAACCAACTGAGCTATTACTGCTATTTTAAATTAATCGGTAGATAAACATTTTTAAATTTTCCCAGTTTTAATTTATAATAGAGTAAATATTAGTAAATAGCTCATATGAAAAAGTTAAATGGGTTTACTGATAATTTTTAAGACTGTGAAGTGTTTCTGAGACTAGAATATTTGAGAGGGTAGAAAGTAGAGGCTAAGTGTGCTATGTATTATGGAATTGGGGGCTTTGGAGCTTATCACCAGCAGTTCCAGAGGGAGATGAAGGTTAGAAGAAGGCTGAGGGACCTGGAGCTGGGCAAGAGCTGGAATGTGCACAGGAGCCCAGCATCACAGTGGCCCATGCACCCTTGGAGGGACAAGGCCAGGGCAACATTCTCTCATTTCAGGGATAACCAAATTGTTCTAGGGACAGTCATGTATAATATTTATTGTTTTAATGGATCCAAAATATTTAGCTTGTTTGGAGAAATTTTCATAACAGTGTTTTTATTTTCATGGTAAGTTGCATACAATAACTGAAAAATAAAGCAACCAGATTCTTGAAGTCAAAAGTGGAAGAAATTAGTGGTACAAATTAGCTTCAGTTTCTAAAATTAAAAGTCAAGCAGGGAAAGTAATTTTTTCTTATTAAATAATGAGTAGCCACAAAATTACCAATTCATGAAAGCAAGGTTAATTTACAGCAAACTAGCCCACAAGAAACTGATGAATAAACTAGACACAGACTGCCAAAGAGCCTGGCAGTCATCTCTGAGCGACACCCTTGGAAAGGTCCCTGGGAGCCCAAGTAATGACCAGAATTATGATTGTTGGGTATTGAGTCAGTACGGACATTAGTTACAGGATTTACCTGATACCTTTCCAGTAAATAACCTTTTCTGCTTACATTAGCCAAAGTTGGCTTTTTCACACTTACAACCAAGAACCCTTGACTAATTAAGGAATCTTCAGCACACAGGGCACACTTACCGCCTTGGGAGCGGCTGAGACCATCCAAGGAGAGGAGTTACAATAGCTTGAGTGGGCTATGGACAGAGGGATAACAATTTTGTTTTGCTTTTGAGAGCTGTTTGAAGGATGAATAGAGGAAACAAGGTGAAATTAAAGGTGCTGAGGAAAGACGACAACTGAAGGCTCAAAACCCTTGAGGAGATTAGCAGGGGTGGGAATCAGACAGAGCACAGTGCAGGGACTGGCTTTAGCCAGGGAGGGCATGAGGAGACATATATTTAGTGCATTCAGGCTGCTATAAAAAATACCACAGACTGGGTGGTTTGCAGACAACAGAATTTTATTTGTCAAGGTTTTGGAGGCTGAAAGTCTGAGACAAGGATGCCACCATGGTGCGGGGGAGGCCCTCTTCCAGGTCACACACTTCTCCTACCCGCACACGGGGGAAGGGCCCAGGGGGCTCTGTGGGGTTTCTTCCAGGAGAGCACTAAACCCATTGTGAAGGCTCAGACCTCATCACCTAGTGACTTTCCAAAGACTGTTACTTTCCTCACATCCTAATACTGTCACATTATGAGTCAGGATTTCAACATACTGATTTTGGAGAGACCAAACATCAGCTTATAGCAACATCTCTTCCTCTGCAACAGGTAAGAAGGAGGGAAGGATGTAGGGGCATGTCATTTAGTACCCCCCCCCCCCCCGAAGGAGTTGAAGTTACCTGCTGAGAATGAACAGAATGAGTAATACTGGGGAGGAATTATTCCCAACAGGCTTGGCAGTTTCCATATTCAAGGACATCATCAGGGTAATTCCAGAAGAAACAAGAGTGTGGCATGAACACAGGGAAGCAAAAGAAAATAAGGAAATATGTGACCATGAAGAGAATGCTTAGTCTGAGAGATCAGAGGCTTAAAGAAAAGGATAGATTAAAACCTAAAAAGAAAGAAAGGAAAGATCCTAATGCACTCAAGGAAAGCGATGTTCTCCAATACCCTTTCTGCTTATTCTTCCAATATAACACACAACTGGGCCCACCTTACCACATCCTGGTTGATACCAACTTTATCAACTTTTCCATTAAGGCTAAACTGGACTTAGTACAGGCAGTGATGGGCTGTCTCTATGCCAAGTGTATCCCTTGTATAATTGACTGTGTAGTGGCTGAAATTGAGAAATTGGGGCAGAAGTATTTAGTGGCTCTAAGGATCTCCAAGGATCCAGGATTTGAACGTTACCATGCACACAACAAAGGAACCTATACAGATGACGGTTTAGTACAGAGAGTAACTCAGCACAAGTGTTACATTGCAATCACAGTTGACCAGGACCTTAAACCAAGAATCGGGAAGACCCCTGGAGTTCCCAACATGTACATTTCTAACCATAGGTACAATATTGAGCGAATGCAGATGATTTTGGAGCCCCTCAGTTCTAATACTTAAAAAACAAAGTTCCTCTGCTTTCCTTCAACTAACTTTCTCTGTTGCTGGTTTATTAAACATGCTACAGAATAAGCTATTATTACTCCACTCACCCATTTGCTTTGTTATGAGCTAAGTATAGTTAAATACACCTCTTTTTTTATGTTGTTTTGAAAATGATATTTTGTATCATTTTGATATTTATTACATCTTTTCATAAATGAGATGACTGCTCACACAAAAAAGGACATCATTAGGTCATAGGAATTTATTGAAAGGATACCTGGGGAAAAGTAACACTATTAATCATTCATTTATCAAAAATATTTATTTGGTCTCTATCACATGAAAGGTGCTGTTATAGTTGTTGGGGTTACAGGGATGAACAACACAAGAACCCTCAGTGGAGCTCATATTCTAAAGAAATAAACATAATCCAGTGGGTGTGCTTATACCATCTCCATGGCACCGAGTCCCTGGGTAAGGCGAACTCCGCATTGCCCCTGCAGATGATGATACAGAATGAAACCCATGGCCCCCTGGATACACTCAGTCACTAGCAGGCCACTCTCTAGTGTGTTTGTGCTCACTGAATGGCAGACACTGCTGGTACCCTCCCCACTATCCATTCTCCTCTTCTTTCTCACTGATTTTATTGGCAGAGACAGTGTGCCCACTTAAGAAGCTAAAATGTTTCACATAGACATTTCCTTGCCAAATAGGAGTGACAGTGTGGTGGTTCAGGCCAATGAGAGAAATGAAAATTGTTGGGTGGGGCTTTCTGGGAAGCTGATAAAATGTGGGTGCAGACTCAGCTGGCCTACCTTTCTGCCCTTTGCCCTTCCTCCTCTCAGCTGCCTGCAATGCAGCCATGATGGCTGCAGCTGAGAAGCCATTTGAAAGGTCTGCAGGAAAGTCCAAGAGAATGCAGAGACTTCTGCCCTGAATCTTAAAGTCACTGAGCCCATTCATTTGTTCCTGGACTTCTCATTATGTGAGAAAAATACCTATTTTGTTTAAGCCATTATTATTTGACTTTTCTGTTACATACAGTGAAGCTAAATCCATAGCAGACACAGCAAGACCTGCTGTGTTGTTCCTTGTGATAGCCGTGAGAATGGTTTCTCACACCTTTGATTACAGGGAGTTTAACTGACCAAGGGACCTAGCTGCTTCTTACCACTGCTGGACCCCTGTGTTGGATTCAGTTAGATTCCAGGCAACACAGAAATTGTGTTCCTAAATCCCCTTAGAGACTATCCAATTCCTCCTTTATTGCCCAAATGGGCTGGTTCTGAAATCCATCACTGCATTCGTGCCAAGGTCAAATTTCCTCCCATAGCTGCTTTTGGCTGATGAGTGGCTGCAGATGGGATATTAAAGCTAGCACACTCTTGGGAGATGCATGGGAGATGGTGGCTTTGGTGAGGGGACTCCCTGTGGTCTTGCTGCTCTTTCCTCAGAACTGCACAGCAAGCTAAAATGCTTCCACTCACTCGCTTTCTTCCCTCCTCTCCTTCCCTCCTTCACTTAGGGTCAGACTGTAGTGTAGTCTGATGGCTCTCCTGACTCCCTCTTCATTTTCTTTAAAGAAAAAATTTTTTTATCCTGACTTGAGGACATTTTTTTCATTGCTTTTAGAGAGAGGGGAAGGGGAAGAGAGAGTGAGAGAAATTTTGATGTGAGAGAAACATCAATTGGTTGTCTCCTGTACATGTCTGCAACCTGGGTATGTGCCCTGACTGTGAATCAAACTGTGACCTTTTGGTCTATGGGACGACACTCCAACCAACTGAGCCACACTGGCCAGGGCTCCCTCCTCACTTTCTTTAACAGATCATTCCCTAATACATATTTTGTATATTTAATCCCATCTTGGTTTTAGCTTCTCTGAGGACTTGGAGTAACACATTCCCAAACTTGTTAATGCCTTTTGCACTTGTTATTGTATATACTTAATTTAATAAAGTATAACTAAACCATAGAAATCTCGAGTGCAAAAGAAAAGCATATTGTTATTTCTATGAAAACTAACTTTACTGCTTTGGAATGTTTTGAAAAAGAAATGGGAAGTTGTTGTTTAATGATGTTACATAGAATTTCCCAGGACTGTGAGTCTAGAGAAAGAGGCTGACAGCTCCAGCACTAGGTTATGAGTTTATTAAAAGAATTTACAAATGAGACTCCTCTTGTATGATAGCAACACCACATGGATGTTCTCTGCATGTTGAGGTCAGCACTTAGGGGTAATACAGGACAGGACAGGGTGGATGGGGTCCTGGGATGTGACTCACTCCAGGTAAGGGGAAAATGCCTTATATGCTTGCCTGGGGGGATGCAATGGCTTGTTCCAGGAACCAGCACGTTTGGGCCATGAAGGAGGAGTTGGATAGTCCCTAAGGGGGTTTAGGGACACAATCTCTGTGTTGCCTGGAATCTAACTGGACCTAATACAGAGGTCCAACAGTGGTCAGGCAGTGGCCATGTCATGAAATAGTTTCTCCTCCATAAATGACTATAGAGTTTCAGTTTTGCAAGATGAAAACCTTCTGGAGATCTGTTGCAAAATAATATAAATATACTTTACACTACAGAAATGTACACTTTAAATAATTAAGATGGAAAATTTTAGTAGTTTTTTAAATCGATTGATTGATTTGAAAGGGGGTTGGGGGGGAGAGAGAGACATCAACTTCTTGTTCTAAATATTTATGCATTCATTGATTGATGCCTGTATGTGCCCTGACAGGGGATTGAACCCACAACCTTCATGTAACTGGAAGACACTCTATTTTTTAAAGATTTTATTTATTTATTTTTAGAAAGAGGGGAAGGGATGGAGAAAGAGAAGGAGAGAATCATCACTGTGTGGTTGACTCTCACATGCCTCCTACTGGGGACCTGGCCTGCAACCCAGGCTTGTGCCCTGACTGGGTACTGAACTAGCAACGCTTTGGTTTGCAGCCTGAACTCAATCCACTGAGCTATACCAGCCAGGGCTGGAAGACACTCTGAACCAACTGAACTACTCAGCCACAGACTCTGTGTGTGTGTGTGTGTGTGTGTGTGTGTGTGTGTGTGTGTGTTTCATCCTCACCAAAGGACATGCCTGTGGATTTTAGAGACAGAGAGGGAGAGAGACAGGGAGAGAAACATCAGTGTGTTGTTTCCTCTCACATGCCCCCTACTGGGGACCTGGTTCACAACCCAGGCATGTGCCCTAACTGGGAATAAAACTGGCAACCCCTTGGTTTTCAGGCTGGTGCTCAATCTACTGAGCCACACCAGCCAGGCCTATTGTGTATTTTTAACAACAATTAAAAATAGGATTGATGATTTCTGGCCACGATGTAGGTGTAGGTGAATACACTTTGCCTCTTTGCACAAGCAAAAGAAGGACAACAATGAATTTAAAAACTAAAAACAACCAGAACTGCCAGAAAACCAAAGTGTTTGGAAGTCCGACAATCAAGGAGTTAAAGAAGAAATATTCATCCAGACTGGTAGGAGGGGTGGAGACAGGCAGCTAGGACAGAGAGGATGAATGGCAAGGCAGCGGCTGGTGACAGGGCAGGCAACAGTAGCTGGCAGTCCCACATTTGCATGTGGATAAACCAGGAGGAACAATTTGGGAGCAAAACAGGCCGCATAACCCAGGATTCCACCATGGAAAAAGAAAGCCTCAAAACCTCTGGCTGTAAAAACTTGTGGGGGTTGCAGCAGTGGGAGAAACTCATAGCCTCACAGCAGAGTTCATTGGAGAGACCCACAGGGTCCTAGAATGTACACAAATGCACCCACACAGGAAGCAGCACCAGAAGGGCCAGATTGCTAGCAGGAAGTGGAGAAGTGACTGAAAGCCACCTGAGAACCAAGCAAGTACCATTGTTCCCTCTCTAACACCTCCTCCACATATAGTGCCACAGTGCAGTGACATGGGTTGCCCCACCCTGGCAAATATATAAGGCTCTGCCAATGTAACAGGTGCTCCAAGACAAAGCAACATGGCTCAAATGAAAAAAAGATAAAAAACTCCAGTGATCTTTTGAGTGATGAAGAGATGACCAACCTATAAGATGCAGAGTTCAAAACACTGGTAATCAGGATGCTCACAGAAATGACTGAGTATGGTTGCAAAATAGAGGAAGAAGTGAAGGCTATGCAAAGTGAAATAAAAATAGACAGGGAACCAACAGTGAGGGGAATGAAACCAGGACTCAAATCAACAATTTGGAGCAGAAGAAAGAAGCAAACATTCAACCAGAACAGAATGAAGAAACAAGAATACAAGAAAAAAAATGAGGAGAGGCTTAGGAACCTCCAGTACAACTTTAAATGTTCCAACATCCAAAACAGTGGGGTGCCAGAAGGAAAAGAGGAAGAGCACAAAACCAAAAACTTATTTGAAAAAAACAATGGAGGAGAACTTCCCCAATCTGGCAAAGAAAATAGACTTTCAGGAAGTCCAGGAAACCCAGAGAGTCCTAAAGAAGTTGGACCCAAGGAGGAACACACCAAGGAACATTGTAATTACATTACCCAAGATTAAAGATAAGTAGAGGATCTTAAAGGCAGCAAGAGAAAAGGAGACAGTTACCTACAAAGGAACTCCCATAAGACTGTCAGCTGATTTCTCAAAAGAGAGCTTACAGGCAAGAAGGGGCTGGGAAGAAATATTTGAAATCATGAAAGGCAAGCACCTACATCCAAGATTCCTCTATCCAGCAAAGCTTTCATTTAGAATGGAAGGGCAGATAGAGTGCTTCCCAGATAAGGTCAAGTTAAAGGAGTTCATCATCACCAGGCCCTTATTATATACAATGTTAAAGGGACTTATCTAAGTAAAAGATAATCAAAAATATGAACCGTAAAGTGATAACAAACTTGCAACTATCAACAACCAAACCTAAAAAGAAAAACAAAAACAAACTAAGTGAACAACTAGAATCAGAGAAATGGACATCACATGGAAGGTTATCAGTGAAGTGGGGGGATGGGGGCAAAGGTACAGGGAATAAGTAGCATAAATGGTAGGTACAAAATAGATGTGGGGCTGGGGAGTTAAGAATGGGAAATGGAGAAGCCAAAGAACTTATGCGTACCACCCATGGACATGAAGAATTAAAGTGTGTGTTGGGGCGGGGGGAATGCAGGTGGGAGGGGGTGTGCAGGGCAGAGGGGAATAAAGGGGGGGAAATGGGACAACTGTAATAGCATAATCAATAAAATATATTTTAAAAGAAATCTGCCCTAAGTAGTGTAGCTCAGTGGATTGAGCATGGGCTGAGAACCACTCCCCAGGGTCGCCAGTTCCATTCCCAGTCTAGGGCACAGGCCTGGGTTGCAGGCCAGGTCCCCAGTGGGGGCCATGTGAGAGGCAACCACACATTGATGTTTCTCTCCCTCTTTCTCCCTCCCTTCCTCTCTCTCTAAAAAAACAAATAAATAAATAAAATCTTAAAAAATGATATATATTTTCTTTATAAAAGAAAAGAAAAGAAACCTAAGCTTTCAGAGTTCAGAGAATATAAAACTCAAGGAGCTTTACTTAAATTATGCTAACTTTGCTGAAATTGGATAAATTCTGTATAAACCAAGTGTGAACTTGATGTATACTTGAATATATAGAATTTAAGTAATTTCTCAAAGCTATTAGTACTCTTGTCAATCAGGCTTGTTTGATCCAACCTGGCCCAAAAACAAGACTGCATTTTTATTTCTAATCCTGAGGTTAATTGTTTTTTTCTTGGATATAAGTTCAAATAAATTCATCTGAATAAATTTTCATGTCCTCTTTTTAAAAATTTTAAATATTTATTTATTTATTTATTTATTTATTTTCCTCATCTGAGGACATGCTTACTGATTTTAGAGAGAGGGGAAGGTAGGGAGAGAGACAGAGGAAGAGAAACATCAATAAGAGAGAAACATCAATCGGTTGCCTCTCGTACACACCCCAACAGAAACCAAACTCTTAGCCTAGTCATGTGCCCTGACTGGAAATTGAACCCATGACCTTTCAGTTTATGGGATGACATTCCAACCAACAGAACCACACTGGTCAGGGCAACATTTTTGTTATTATATATTATTTATTATCATTTCTTTTTAATTAAAACTTTACACACATAAAGAAAGAATGTTTCTCAATTTGGGCTTGCGTGATGTTTTCTCATGATTAGATTTAGGTTATGTGCTTTTGACGCATGAATCTGAAGGTACATATCAGCATGTCTTGCAATGGAACCATTTTTGGAGGTGGATCACGGGAGGAGGAACCAATACAGGGGAAAAATCTGGGATTCCAGTTAGGGATGGTGTTGGAGTGAAAAGGATTCACACCAAATGCAAAGCTCTGGGAGTGCGGGGCACTCAGGGGTAGCTGATGATTTGGGAAGTAGGGTGGTTGCCAGAGGAGAAGGTGTCAGGCTGAGGAGGGGGAAGGAAGATAGTGGAGGTCAAAGCAAGACTGACTTGGCCATATATGTAAGTGGTCAAGGAAGTAAGGAGTGGAAAGTGTCCTGCAGATTTGGTGTACAAGTTTTCACCAGTATCCCAGGTCATTGCTTACCAGGCCCAGGCTGGGACTTGAGAAGAGTATTTTTTCCTCTGGACAGTTAGTGGGAGCAGGTTTGGATGGGAACTCCTGTTCCAACTTGACAAGTGAGCAGAGGGTGCTGCATGTTCAGAGCTGCTAGCTAGGCTGGAAGAGGTGGTAAGGATGAAGCTGTGTGTTGGCCAGCAGTGCTCACACTTCTAGCTGCCAGCAGAGCAACTTTGTAGGTGGACAATTAGCTCTGCCAAGTGTTAGTCATTGCGGGCATGGCTGTCCCCAAGTGGTGTGTTGGAGGCACTGCTAGTGGAAGGTTGACTATGGCTTTGTATATAAGCAATTGTCCTTGTTGCCTAGACTCAAATGGCCCCAGGAATTCCTGTTTTAAAGAAGTTAACAGTACTTTACTGAATTATAATTTACATAGAATAAAATGCACAGATCTTAATTTTTCAACTTGATAAATTTTGACAATTTTATATACATTGTAACTACCATCCAAAACAAGATCTAGAATATTTCCATCACCCCGGAAACTTATTTTCTGTCTCTTTCCAATCAATCTATGCACCCCACACCCCACCTAGCAACTACTATTCTGACTTCTTTCATGTTAACTTTTCTCTTCTTGAACTTTATACAAATGGAATCATGTATTTCTTGGTCTGGCATATGTACCAGTTACACATACATTTTTATTGTTGAATCATATTACATTGTATGAATATACAATAATTTGTTTATTGATTCTCTTGTTGATGGCTGTTTCCAGTTTTTTTAAAAAATCAACACTTCTTTTTTTCTTTACTTTTTAATAGAAGATTTTATTTATTTATTTTTAGAAAGAGGGGAAGGGAGGGAGAAAGAGAGGAAGAGAAATATCAATGTGCGGTTGCCTCTCAAGTGCCTCCTACTGGAGATCTGGCCCACAGCCCAGGCATGCACCCTGACTGGGAATTGAACCAGTGACCTGTTGGTTCACAGGCCTGCACTTAATCCACTGAGCCACACCAGCCAGGGCTGTTTCCACTTTTAACTAAAAGAATAAAGCTGCAATGAATTTGCAAGTGTTTTGTGAATTTATGTTTTTACTTCTTTTGGGTATTTAGCTAGAAGTAGAATTGCTAGGTCAAACAAAAACTATGTTTAACTTTTCGAGGAATTTTCCGAATACTTTTCAAAGTGGCTGCACCATTTACATTTCTACTAGCAGTATATGAGGATTTCAATTTCTCCACATCCGTATTAATACTTGTTATCTGTCTTTTTTACCATAACCATTCTAATGGATGTGAAGTGATATCTCATTGTGGTTTTGATTTACCTTTCTCTAGTGACTAACGATGTTGAGCATGTTTTTATGTGCTTATCAACCATCTATGTATCTTATTTGGAGAAATTCCTTTTCAGATCCTTTGCCCACTTTAAAAGTGAGTTATTTGTCTTATTATTATTTTCTTGTATGAATTTTTCATATATTCCAGATGCAAGTATTTTCTCCCATTCTGTGGGTTGCTGTGGGGAAGTTTCTTCCTGGTTGGGGAGAGAAGACATAGGGAGTGGGGTGATGGGGAGGAGGTGTGCAGGGTAGAGACACATGTGGGAAGGTCTAGAGTGAACTCTCTGAACTTCAGGGTTGCCTACCTGGGTACTGAGTAGCCTGCACAAAGTGCTCTGACATTGCCATGGCTCTGCAGGCAAGAATGCATGTCACTGTACACTCAGTGCTGTGCATCTTGTATACACACTAAGTGTCAGGGACTTGGCATCTCACAAAATCTGGGACATGGGGTAGCGGGTAGCAGGCAGCTCTTTGTTAAGAAAGGAGTTTCTATATTGCAAATTTCCACAGGACTAACAGGTTACCTTGCAGGCAGCATGATGTGACTTGAGAGCCAGACAAGACTTAGGATCAGATCTTGGTTGTACTAGATGCTACTACGTAGTACACTTCCCATTCCCCCTTAGACATTTCTGATGGCTTCTTATTGTAAGACCTTGAGATTTTTTTACTGAGGGCTTTCTCTGCCAAGAAGGCACACAGGGAAGTCTGGAAGTGCCACAAGCACACTCAACCCTTAATTTCCCCATTTCTTTAGTGGAACAATTGTGTTGTATTTCTGGACTATGTCCCAGCGGTCCCCATGTCCCCTCCATGTAGCCTGCTCATTATTGCATCCTGAATTAGCTTCCCTTTACTTCCTTGTTTCAACTTCCTCCATTCTTCTATTAGTGCTTCCTGTGATTATCTCTCAAATAGACCATTTGTTCTCACATTGTTATCTCAGCGTCTGCTTCTGGGGAAACCTAACGTAAAGATGCTCGTTCTTCCATTTTTAAGATACATCTGTTTTATTTCCTTGGGCAGATCACTTTTCCTTTTCTGAGCTTCACTTTACTCATCTACGAGATAGGCGGAAGGGAAGCACTCATTCATAGGATAGTGATGAGGCTTCGCATCTCACTCAGATATATTAAAGGTTCAGTAAATGCCAGTTCTCTTTTCTTTTCCATCTTTTACTGGTCTGTAACATAGATATTCTCCTCTCAGAGACCCGTGGGTGGCATGCCTCATTCAGCCATAGGTAGGCAGGAAAAGACAAGCAGTTTGAAGTTGGCCCTGTGGGTGATTGGATTACTGCTCCCAGTTACTTGCCCTCTCCCTGCAATAGGATTAAACTGCCCCACTGTCAGGCCTTGCATCCTCTAGAGGGAACACATCTCCCTCTCACCTATGCATTAGTCATAAGGCATACTTTGGTGAATGATATGTGAGCCTATGTGACATTCACATTTGAGAAGAAGAAATTTTAAATGCGTTATTGCATAATTTGGCTCAGGCTCTTTCATTCCCACCCTCCACCACTGGAAAACCATGACGTGTCCCCAGAGCCTGGCACGCAGTATGAACTAGTACTTATTAAACACTTACCATGTACCAGGCACTGTCCCATGGGTTACACAGGTCTGCATGGGTTAATTCATTTCATCCTCACAAGACCTCTAAGACACAGGTCTATTATCATCATTCTTATTTTGCATATGTGGAAAATGAAAGTTCAATAAGGATGAGTACCTCACACAGCTGGGAATGGTCAGGCAGTCTGCCTTCTAGGTCCATATTCTTAAGCACTGTATTATGCTGTTTCTCACAGTAGGTAATGAGCAAATGCTTGCTGAATAAAAGTTTGCTTGAATAATTGTCACTACTGAAGCATTCTTCCCTCCCATTGACTCAAATTCCAAAGATGTGATATACAGAGACAAACATGGACTTCTGTCTTTGGATCTGGGCACTTTTTTCACATCTGTTGTTAGTCAAACAGGAGGTCCTTCCAATTCTCCTGATTGGGGAAAAGTCATCCTTGCTCATCAAATGGGAACACAAACATATCCTATACAACTTGCATGAGCCACAAAATACCTCCTGCAAGTTCTATGTGGGTCCCAGACATCTCGGTCACCCATGCATTAGTTATAAGACATGCTTTGGTGAATGGCACGTGAGTGTATGTGACATTTACTACAGGTGAGAAGGCTTCAACATGGACCTGAATTCTCTCCTGAAGGCTCATGTGAACTTTTCTTTCTTGAGGCTCACTTGGACTCCCAAAATCTCTCCTGTAGGGGCGATGCTTGATAACCTCCTCAGGTGCCCAGTCATCATGTCATTGGGTCTTCCTGACAGCTCTGTAAATAGGCTAAAGCTTGCATTACAGCATGGATAGACAGCAGTGACCATGCAGGTGAACCAGGGACAGGATCAACAGCAGGACCCTGTTGTCCTGTCCATAGACCAGGACTCTTCCCCCATGACTGGTTTGGTGGCTAGGTTATGCTTCCTGCCCAAACTTCCATAGTCCCTGAGGCTCGCCCCCTTGTCTCTCCCTTACTAGTTATTGTCTGCCCCTGCCTTTTTTTTTTTTTTAACTCCAACTCCCTTTCCAGTTCAGCTGTGAGAGTGAGGCCCAACTCCCAGCAGGCTGGAGTAAGACAATGGGCTTTTATTCTGGGCAAAGAATCCCTGCACTGTGTCCCACTCACTGAGGCCCCCTTCCAGGCCTGGGATGGTGTGGGCAGAGGGCACTGTGGGTGGCAGGGGCTATTGGCTGGCAGGACAGAGGGTGGTCCTGGCTGGAGAGATCCCACAGGAGGTTTACACTGTAAACACCACTCACAATACAAGCCAGTCTTGCACTCCCAGCCCCATCTCTCCACGTGGGTATCTCTCAACCATCATTGGTTCTGGGTTTTATTTTAACGTTTGCCCTGGCCTCTAATCTTTTTAGGTGTTCATTTCTGCATATCATAGTCTCCTTCATTCTTTCTCTCAGCCTCTCTCTTTCTATTCCTTTGTGTAGGTTGCCTGCCCCTGTTTCTTATCTTTTTGTGATTTCATCACGTTCTCTTTTCTCTCTTTTTCCATGTATTTGTTCTCTCCAAATCTTGATACTTTCTATGTTTCTGTATCTCTGTCTCCCCATGTTTCTAATGCCTCTATGTTCATGGCTCTCCTCTCTTGCCCGTCTATGTCTATCTTTTCCATGGATCTGTGTGTTCGTTTCTGTCTATGTCTCATCTTTGTGTCCTCATGTCTCATCTCTGAGCTTCCATCTTCCATCCCATTGCTGTCACTTTGGCCCTGTGGACCTGGAGGACCTTCATCAGTCACCATGCTCTCCCGCTCACAAAACTCTTTTTTCACTCCTTTCTGGTAAATCCCAGAGGCCGATGGAAATGGCATAGGAAGTTATTTTCTTCAGTTTACAGATTTGGAAGCTGAGGTTCTGGCTGCTGGTGCCAAGCTTCCATTCCTGGGTCTCTTTCTCCACGTATTCGCCAAGCTCTAGTCCCTGCAGTGCCGCCGGCCACCTGACCCAGCCAGAGACAGGACTTAGGACCTCGGATAGCTCCTGTAAGGTGTGCAAGTGTTCCTAGTCTTCCTTCTCGCGAGAGCAGGGAGAGGGGGGGGCCTTAGAAGCGGCACAGGAGTCTCGCGAGAGCTCTCGCTGGCGGGGGCGGTGCGGAGAGCGCGCGCGCGGAGCAAGCTGGAGGCGCGCGCGCGCTCCCCACCCCCGACCCCTAAGCGGCTCTTGCTCGGCGGGCTCTGCGCCGCTTCGCCGGTGCAGCGCAACGCAGGGCAGTGCTTCTGCCTTTCAGCAGCGGAGAGACTGCTGCGGGTGAGTTCGGGCCTGAAGGCTCAAGAGAAGGGCTTTTCAGGGAAGCTGGGCGCAGGGCGAGAGGTGGTCACCCCCTCTGTAGGTTTGTACCCTACGCTTCACCTTTGTATGCAAGGGGCAGGCCGAGATGCTGGAGAGGTGGAGAGTCGAGGTCACCTTCCTTGTTTAGAGTGGAGGAAGAGTGTCCTGGGTGACCCCTGGTCCTCCAAACCCCACCATCCCCAGCCCCCTCAGAGGGAACCCTTGTCTTGGGTGACGTCAGGCTTCTGGATTCTGAAGCCTGGGCCTTGGGTCCTCCATTCCCCCCACCCCCACCTGGAGTTCCCTGGGAACCGGCCTCCCTCCTCCTCCTGGGGATGGTACACGCGATCCGAGATGGGGGAGACTGGAGACAGGGTAACTGAGGCCTCCTTTGGGTCCTTCCCCACAAGAGGCGCCTGCAGGTGGGCCCAGGTTGTTACCTGCCCTCCGCTCCCCTCCACCTCCCTGGGCGACCGACCTTTGGAAGGCTGGTCTGAGCCACCTCAGGGATTCTGGGATGGGTGCATTCATTGGCTTGAGCCTGGGTCTGCCCGGCTGGGGTGGTTTTTTTGGGTGTGCCGCATAACACTCAAAGGAGTCCGCAAGAGTCGGTCACGGGGATGAGGGTGAGGTGTTTGGGAAGCTGCCCCTACCCCTGCCTCCCGGGAGCTCCTGGTCTGGAGGTTGGGAGAACCAAGTAGAGACTGAGAATTCATCTTAGGTGGTTTCAACCCGTGCCTCAGCTGCGGGATGGAGAGTTTAGGGAGAGCGAGGCAGGCTTTCCTGCGGACACAAGGAGCACAAGGCGAAAAGGAGGCAAGAGCAAGTAAATAAACTTCCTGGAGGAGGTGAAATTTGCATGGGAGAAGAGGCAAAAGGAGGCATTCCTGGGTAATGAATGGTATGGGCAAAGACATAGAGGTGGGAATTAAGCACAGCTTTTCTGGACCTGCCACGTGAGCCCATGGGGTGGGGGAGTCTGGAGAATTTTGCAGCCAATGCCTTATGGGTTCTGCCTCCAAGGGGCAGGTCTCTGAAAGAAGGGGATGGTTCTTGCAGGGGCATTGCTGGTGGAAATGATTCTGTTCGGGCTACACAAGTCTTGCTAGCTGAAATTTGATCTGGGTTTGGTGAGCCTGAAGGCAAAGTCCCCAGAACTGAGAGAGGAGTGTCTCTAGTGAATGGGCCACAGAAGGAATCTTCTTGGCCTAGCAAACCAAGGGAATTCTTTAGCTGGCTGGCGGGCCACCTCTGAACAAGTTTGTCCTCTCTCTGGGCATCTCTTTGCCAGCACCTTTGTCTAGGGACAAAATAATAGGGTTAAATACTGACCTCCCTTGAGGAAGCTGCTTGTTTCAGTTCTTCCTTTTCCTTTTCTCTTCATTCTCTCTGCCTCCCTCCCCACAGCATTTCCTCTAGGGGCTGCACTTCTTTCTCTGCTGACAGCCTGGAGTCTCTGAAGGTTTCCTGGAGTTGTGGGACAGCAGGGTTGACAGAAGCTGTGGGCTTAGCCTGGTTGGGGAAGGGCATCAGTTGCTCCTTTCCCATCCTTTGGGAGGGTATCCACATCTTAAGCAAGAATATAGATTGACCGTGGTCTGTGTCGTGGCCTGAGTTGGGTCCCTCCTAGAAGCCCCACCCATGAGAGACTGAGGAAGAGATTAGGTGGGAATGAGTGACGGCTTGGTGTCCAACAACTGGTTTAGAATTTAAGCAGTGGGATGCATGGCAGGGATGTCTGGAAAGGTTTCCCAAGAGAGATGGGATGTGAGAAAATAGTAGTACTTAAAGGAGCTGACAGGGCTCTGGTTTAGGGGCCCTGGAAGCACAGGGGCTGGCTAGACATGATCTCATGCATGAAGCTGGGTAGTGTGGGAAGCAGGTCAGCCTGAGATGGAAAAGCAAAGAGTAGTGGGACAGGAGGCTTGACACAAGACCTCAAATGCCAGGCACAGGATTAGTAGGGACTACTGAAGAAGAGTCACCATAGGACAGTGATAGCAATGCCAGAGAAGTGCTACTTTATGAGTTCTGGAACTTCAGGGTTGGGGTGGCTAAGGGGACCAAAGGTCAAGCAAGAGGGGCAAACTTCCATCTTAGATAGGCGGGCAGGAAGAAAATGACCATTTCTATGTGAAGGATGAAGGGCTCATGCTGGGGAGGAGGCAGGGCTGATGAGCAGCAGCCCTGGTACCAGCCCCGGGTCTCTAGCCTAATCTGGAGCCAGGCTTGAGTGTCTTCTCCCTGCTGTGGGCCTCACTCTCTCCGCTGTGGCAGCTTCTGTCCTCCCAGCTTCACTGTGAGAAATGGAACAAACTATAATCTGGGGTTTTTTTTCATTGACTTTTTTGTGGGAGAGGAAGTGGGATGGAGAGAGAGACAGACAAACAGACAGACATTGATGTGTTGTTCCACTTATTTATGCATTCATTGGTTGCTTCTTGCATGTGTCCTGACTGGGGATGGAACTCGCAACCTAGGTGTATCAGCATGATATCAGCACGATGCTCTAACCAATTTAGCTGTCCAGCCAGGGCTATAATCTGGGTTTTTAAAATAAAATTCAGGTAATATTCACTATTCTATTGATAACTAGGGTGGTCCTTCCTTCTACATCTTTGGAGGGATATGTAGCAACTCCCAACCCACACTGCTAACATTATGAAAGACTCAATTGAGGAGCAAATTCCTACTTTTCCCATTCTGCAGTCAAGAAATTTGGTTTGCAGGGGCCACTCAATTCTCCCTCTTTCCCTCCACCTCCTTCACACACACAGGCTAGTTCTGGTGACCAGAGTCTCCTGCAGTCCTCCCAAGCTTAAACTTTCTCTGGGCTAACCTTCATATACAAGTGGAAAAGTTTGCCCTGTGTTCTGGCACCGAGCTCTGGCTTCTCCCAGTCTGAGTCATTCATACTTTGCTACACTGACTTCTCTGTAACCACGGTACACCTTTGAAGACAGCCTGGTACTGGGGACTGGAGCCAGAATTAGAGTTACCTCCTTTGACACTCCTACAATGCAGTTATTGCCCACACTCCCCCTGCCTCTCTTCATTGTTTTCTTGGAGGACTTCAGTGCTGGACAACAGTCTCCCACTTCACATCCCATTGTCTCACGGGAGGCGATGCCTCCTTCAGCCACCCCTTCTACTAGGCACTCCTGAGTCTGGCCATCATTGGCATATGGCTTCCTCTGAAATCTGAAACTCCAGTATGCTCTGACCACAGTCCAACTTTTACTTTTCCTGCTTTGGGACCCTACAGAGACCTCATTCTCTGATACCTTTATTTTCTTTATACCATAGCATCCACCTTCTGTGTCTTTTCTGGACCTCAGGGTCCAGGATTTTAACCATTCTCTGGCCCATGCCCTCAGCTACCCTGCCGCTTTGCCTGTGTGTCCCCCAACCCAGCAGCAGAAGATCCAATTTTGGATTCTATGCTCAGCATATAGAAAGCTTCTGGGGGTCATCACATTCCAGGGCAGTCTGGTTCTGCTTCCACGCAGGGTCTCCAGCCTCAGCTGTCCCTCATCACTTTCTGGAAATCCTTCTCTTCCCAACAGCTCATCATTCCATTTCATGAGAGGACTATTCCAAACTGGACTACTCTCCCAAAACTCTTTACTCACAGAAAGGGTGGTTGGGGGTTTGTGGGAGAAGTGGAACCACATCCATGTTTCCCCACTTCCTGAGTCCCAGTAGAAGGAAGTATCCTAGCCTCATGTGCCTACTCTGTGCTGTGGAAGCTGGCCCTCTGTTTCCCAAGGTACCATTGTCCATCAGCTATTTCCCCTTCTTTTTTTTTTTAAATTTATTTATTTATTTATGTATGTATTTTTAGAGAGGGAAGGGGGGGAGAGAGAGAGAGAGAGAGAGAGAGAGAGAAAGAGAGAGAGAGAGAGAAACAGTGTGCTGTTGCTGGGGGCCATGGCCTACAACCCAAGCATGTGCCCTGACTGGGAATCGAACCTGCGATGCTTTGGTTCGCAGCCTGCGCTCAATCTACTGAGCTACATCAGCCAGGGCTTTTATTTCCCCTTCTTACTGTACCAGCTTATAAATATGCTCATCTCCTATCTGAAAAAACCTTTCTAACCCTAAGTTCTCTACTAGTTGCTGCTGTTTTAAACCAGTGGTTTTGTCTTATTACAAAAATGATATATGACCATTGTAGAAATCTTAGAAAATAAAGATAAAAAGAAAGAAAACAAGTAGCTTATAATCTTACTATCAAAAGATGGACTACTTGCTTTAGTGTTGTTACTGATACTCTGTGTGTGTATTAAAGTTTCATCCAAGTTTTTTGAAAGGCTAGTTTGCTAGACTTGTTCCCTCTTTATCTCCCTTATGTTTTCCTCATTCCTTATCTGCTTGGTCTCTACTCACTGCTCCCTGAAGCTGTGACCTCCTAATTGCCAAGTCAGCCATATCACACCTGACTGCTCCATAACCATGGGCGTTGTTAACCCGGCTGAGCAGCCATTAAAAAGACTGCAATATAATGAACCTGTGTTCCTTGCTGTGAAAAATTTTCATAAGATATTGTTGAGTGGAAAAAGTAGGCTATAAAACAGCACGTATAAAATGATATTATTTTTGGCATATATACGTTAAAAACAAAAACCAAAAACCTGGAGGTCAAACTGTTAAAGATTTGGACTCTGAGAAGGTAGATTTTGAAAGAACTTCTAGTTTTTACCTTATGCACTTTGATTTTTTTTAACATACAGACACACACACACACACACACACACACACGAGAGGGGACCCCCCCAAAATTGAATTTATTTACAAAAATTGTGTATTTATTCTTACATGTTTAAACATCAGTTACTGTCAGAGTACTGTTTATTTGATGAAATATACCTGTCAAGATGTTTTTCCCATTGCTCAAAACAGTTAAAAATTTTTTTATTTATTTTCAGAGAGAAGGGGAGGGAGGGAGAAAGAAAGGGAGGGAAACATTGATGTGAGAGAGAAACATCAATCTGTTGCCTCTTGCAACCAACTGGGGACCTGGCCTGCAGCTCAGGCATGTGCCCTGACCAGGACTTAAACCATGGACTTTTGGTTTGCAGGCTGGTGCCCAATTCACTGAGCCATACCAGCCAAGGCTCAAAACAGTTTTTGAACTCATCAATTTTGATGACTTTTAGTGCTTTCACCATTTTTTTCTTTCACTTCTTCCACATTGACAAAGTATTTCCCTTTGAGGACTTTTTTTCATCCAGGGACATGGAAAAAAGTCACCTGGGATGAGATCAGAGAAATAGAGAGGGCAGGGCACAGGGGTCCTGTAGTTTTTTATCAAAAACTGCTGAACACTCAGCATGGAGTGTGCAAGTGCGCTCATAAATCGCAAGTCATGAAATGGGCAAATGCATTGAAAGAGTCTTCAAAAAGATTTCACTGAAGCTGAACCCAACCTCTCACAACAACACCAGCTGGTACACTGATACACATGAGTTCCTAGAACACTCACTTAGTTGGGGAAGCCTGTACTACAAGGGGCTCACCTTCTAGAAGATAATTCCTTTTTTTTTTTTTTTGGTCCCCCTGCATGTCACATATGAAGTCTGTCTAGAAAAAGTCCAGCCATTGTTAAATAACAGGAATGGTTTGTGTGACATTGATGTAACCTGGCAGCCAAGGAGAGTAGACTGGGATGCGCATGCGTGAACAATGCTGACTTCACAGTGCTAGTCAGTGGGAACGGTAGACACTGTTGAGTGACCATGTGTGCTGTGTGGTCATCACAATCAAAATGACTGAGCAAATAGAGCAATGAATCTGCATCAGATTTTGTGTTAAGCTTAAACATTCCTCTGTAGAAACTTCAGATGATTCAGAAGGCTTTTGGGGACAATGCAATGAGTGTAGCATGAATAAAAATGTGGCACAAATGCTTAAAATATGGTTGAGAATCTGTTGAAAGTGATCCATGTTCTGGGATGCTGGCAACAAGCAGACCACCTGAGGATGCTGAATGTGTAGGGGCTGCAATCAACAAAGATCGGTGACTGACAGAACTAGAAGCTGATCTGGGGATTCTAAGAACTACTGGCTTTTCCCAAAACTAAAATCACCTTTGAAAGGGAAGAGATTTCAGACCATTGATGAGATTCAGGAAAATACAGCAGGGCAGCTGTTGGTGATTCCAACAAAGGATTTTGCAGAGTGTTTTGAACAGTGGAAGAGATGCTGGGAGAACTGTGTGAGGTCCTTGGGTGCCTACATTGAAGGGGACTGAGGCATCATTGTCCTGTGTACAGTGTTTCTTGTGTCTTCTTCAATAAATGTCTCTATTTTTAATTTTGCGTGGATGGATACTTTCTGGACATACCATTAAAAGAAAAAATATATATATTTGATCCTCACCTGAGGATATGTTTATTGAATTTTGGAGAGAGAGGAAGACAGGGAGAGAGAGAGAGAAACATTCATATGAGAGAGTAACATTGATCAGTTGCCTTCCATACGTGCCCCAATCGGGAACCGAACCTACAGACAGGGAAAGAAACATGGATGTGGGAGAGAAACATCAATTGGTTGCCTCTCGCACATCCCCGAATGGGGACCAAGTCTGTAACCCAGGCATATGCCCTGACCTGAATTGAACTGGTGACCCTTTGGTTTCGCAGGCCATCCTTAATCTACTGAGCCACACCAGCCAGGGCAGGGTACAGATATTTTTCTACATAGCTGAAAAGCAACATATTTTCATTTTATTGAAAAAAATTTAAGGCTATATATATATATTTTAAAAAGTTATTATATTTAAGAGAGGGGAAGGGAGGGAGAAAGAGAAGGAGAGAAACATCAATGAGAGAGAAATATCGATTGGTTATCTCTCGCATGCCCCCAGCCAGGGACCTGGCCCACAACCTAGGCGTGTGCCCTGACCAAGAGTTGGACCGATGACTGTCAGCTCTGTTGTCTGACGCCCAGCCAACTGAGCCACACCAGTTGGGGCAAGGCTATATTTTTAAAAAGAAGAAGAATAGAGTCCTTTAGTGGCTGGCAGAAATCTGGAATAAAGCTCAAATCTGTCCATGGCCTTCAAGGCCAGGATGACCCAGCCTCTTTTATTTATCAGCCATATTTATTTTTTGCCTTTCTGTCCCTCCTTCCACTTTGAGTTTCATCTTTGCTCTACTCCTTTCTATCCCTTGGATATACCATGCTGTTGCTCTCCTGATCTCCATACCACCCTCTTGATTCTCTTTTTCCCTAGCCAACTCTTACTTATCCTTCAGGATTCACTCTTATGAAGCCTTCCCTACTTCTAGGACAGACCAGGGAGGTGCTCCTCTGTGTTCTCGCAGTTTTTTTGTACTTACTCTCCCAGAGCCCTTCTTAGGCTGTGTTGTAATTTCTCATTAACTTGGCTGGGTCCTCTACTCTGACTTCCTCTCTCTCAACTCCAGACTGTCTCTGACATTAGAGAAAAAGTTGAAGCCCTTCCTGGACCCCATCTTCCATGCAGGTAGTACCCTCTCTCTATTCTCTTTCTAGGCATAAGTAGCCTTATTCAAAGACCTGTCTATACCTGCTTACCTGTTCAACTGTAGACCTAATCTGGCTACTACTCCCAATCCCATGCCACCAAAACAGGTTTTGCTGGGACTACAGATGACTTGATGTTACTGAGTATGGTGAGCACTTTCAGCCCAGCCCTTTTCATGCTATCACATCTGCTCACTGTCTACGCCTTGCTTTGGAGACTCCACTCCTGGTTTTCCTCCAGCTCATCCTCTTCTGACTACTTTTTTCATTTATTTATTTTTAAATTATATTTTATTGATTATGCTATTACAGTTGTCCCAATTTTTCCCTCTTTGTCCCCTCCACCCAGCAGCCCCCACTCCTTCAGGCAATCTCCACACATTTGTTCATGTCCATGGGTCTTTGGCTTCTCCATTTCCTACACTGTACTTAAAATCTCTATGACTATTCTGTAAATAATAATTTGTGCTTCTTAATCCCTTCACCTTTTCGCCTATTTCCCTAACCACCTCCCCACCACATCTGGCAGCTACCAAACTGTTCTCCATATTAATAATTTTGTTTCTGTTCCACTTGTTGGCTTGCTGTATTTTTCAGACTGTAAGACGTACTTCCCCCCAGATTTGGGAGGAAAGGGGGGTGCGTCTTATAGTCCAAATGTAGCTTGCCTGGCCGGGGGAGCGGGCAACTGTGGTAGAGCTCAGTCATTGGAGGCAGGAGCAGGGGCCCTGCTGCAGAAGCCGGCTGTGGCAGGAGTAGGGCGGGGCCTAGGCTGGGAGGAGATGGTGTCCTGGTGGTGGTGCAAAGTAAGGGAGGCAGAAGCGGAGTCCCCACTGCGACATACTATAGTGCTAGGGAGGAGAGTACAGGCGGTGCAGACACATTAGGAGAAGAAAGCCTGCGGCACCTGTACATGCCTCCATCACGTGACTGGTGTGTCATTCCCCCTCCCCCCATGAACATTAACATTAACATAGGCAAATTCTACTGCAGGGTCACCTGTCAACGTGGCCCTGCAGCTGTTGCAAAACTACAACTCCCATCATGTTTGGACATGTTGGGATGATCAGAGCTGTAATTTGGCAACAGCTGCAGAGCCACACAGGTTGTGCAAAACTGTTGAGTTCTGTTTACATTTACATTGGTGAAATACTATGTTATTAAATATTTTACCACATTTTTTGTTTCAAAATTTTTTTTTCTTATTTTCCTCCTCTAAAACCTAGGTGCATCTTATGGTAGTTTGTTTTTCACATTTAATTGTTGGTAGATATATATTTATTACCATTTTATTGCTCATAATTTTGATCTTTTTCTTAAATAAGTTCCTTTAATATTTCATATAATACTGGTTTGATGGTGATTAACTTCTTTACCTTTTTCTTGTCTGGGAAGCTCTTTATCTGCCCTTCAATTCTGAATGATGGCTTTGCTGGATGGAGTAATCTTGGTTGTAGGTCTTTGCTGTTATTACTTTGAATACTTCTTGTCAATTCCTTCTAGCCTTCAAAGTTTCTTCGGCAAAATCAGACAGTCTTATGGGAACTCCCTTTAGATAACTACCTGATTTTTTCTTCTTGCTTTTAAGATTTTGTCTTTATTTTTAACCTTTGGCACTTTAATTATGATGTATCTTGGTGTGGGCCTCTTTGCATCCATTTGTTTGGGACTCTGTGCTTCCTGGACTTGTATATCTGTTTCCTTCACCAAATTAGGGGAATTTTCTTTCATTATTTTTTCAAATAGATTTCCAGTTCTTATTCTTTTTCTTCACCTTCTGGCATACCAGTGAATACTGGTATGTGTGAAGTTGTTCTATAGGCTGCTTATACTATCCTCATTTCTTTGGATTCTTTTTTCTTCTTCTTGTTCTGGTTGGTTGTTTTTGCTTCCTTGTGTTCCAAATCATTGATTTGATTCTCAGCTTCATCCATTCTGTTGATTCTCTCTAAATTGTTCTTTATTTCAATTAGTGTATCCTTCATTTCTGACTGGATCTTTTTTACGCTGTTGAGATACTCACAAGTGCTTGAGCATCCTTATAACCAGTGTTTTGAACTCTGCTTCTGAAAGATTACTTATCTCCATTTTGTTTAGTTCTTTTTCTGGAGTTTTGTTCTGTTCTTTCATTTAGGCCATGTTTCTTTGTCTCCTCATTTTGGCAGCCTTTCTGTGTTTGTTTCTGTGTATTAGGTAGAGCTGCTCTGACTCCCTGTCTTGATAGCATGGCCTAATGTACTAGGGGTCCTGTGGGGTCCAGTGGCACAGCCTCCCCAATCACCCAAGCTGGGTATTTGAGGTGCGCCCTTCATGTGGGCTGAGTACACCCTCCTCTTGTGATTGACCCTTGATTGCTGTTGGCAGATCAATGGAAGGGATTTACCAAGGCCAGTCAGCTGCAAGGACTGGCTGTGACCACCAACCTCCACCCTCTGTGGAGGATCAGCTGTGCAAGAGCCCACTCCACAGAGCAGGGCTTACTTTAGCAGGGCTCTGGTGCCTTCTTGTGTTCTGCCTGGGGCCACTTGGCATAAGCGATAAGTGATCTGCAGCTGGCTGCTTCTTGTGCTGGGCTTGGAGGTGCCCTAGCAAGGCCAGGCTGTGAACCCAAGGCCAGCTGCTGCTAGTGCCTTGGGCCAGTTAGCAAGGTACAGGGGCTTGCTGAGGCCAGCTGCTGCTTGTTTGAGAGGATTTAGAAAGATCAGAAGCATGAGCCAAGACAAGCCATTTGTATAGAAAGGCTACTGTTAACCGCTTGGACGCAGGGGCCCTAAGTTGGGTGACACATAGTCTCAGGGAATCACAAGGGCAACTCAAACAGTGTGAGCCAGGTTGATGGAGTCTCAGATATATTGCCCACTACCCTCTGTGGCTCTGTCAGGGGAGGGCTCAGAAGAGGAGCAATGGCCTCTGCCAACAGTTCTGTCTTGGGAAAAACTGTCTGCCAGTTCTTGCCTTGATGCCAGACATTCAGTTCCTCCCTGCATGCCATTAGTGCCTTTCAAGCTGCTGCCCAGGTGCTGGAGCTCAGTGGGAGTGAGTCTGAGTGAGTCTCTGCACAGGCCCTTAAAGAGGAACTGCCTGGGAGTCCAGCAGTTTCTTCTCCTGACTCAGTCTCCACTGGTTTTTACAGCCAGAAGCCATGGGGACTTATCTTCCTGGCACTCCCTGGGTTGGGAATCCTGGTGTGGGGTTAGGACTCCTCTCTCCTGAGATATCCCTCTCGATTTTTATCTGCCTTAAGTTTGTGTGGGACCAGCTCCATCTGTATCTCCCTATCTCTGCTCCTCCTACCTGTCTGGGTGGATGTAGTTTCTTCTTTAATTCCATGGTTGTAAGACTTCCATTCCACTTGATTTCTGCTGGTTCTGAGTGATTAATGATCTATAGTTTAGTTGTAATTTTGCTGTGGTTGTGCAAGGAGGAGAGACATGCCTCTCCTAGGCTGCTGTCTTAGAGATCTTGGAGCTTGGGTATTACCATTAATTTTTTTAACAGATAATACATTTATATGATTCATAATTTGAAAAGATGTCCTAATTTTTATCAGTTCTAAGACCTAGGCTGCCATCTTGGAGATCTTGGAGCTTGGGTATTATCATTAATTTTTTAACATAATACATTTATATGATTCATAATTTGGGAAGACGTCCTAATTTTTATCAGTTCTAAGATGAACATTTGGATGTTTCTGAAAGCATTTTAGTGTCTGTGTCTTAAAATTTTGGGGATCTTATAATTACAAGTTGGCAGTATTTTTGTTTTCTTTTGGTAAATAAAATTAATGATCAGTCTTAAAACCCATGGTGTCTTGGGGTAGATGGCATAAAGATACGTAGTAACAATTCAGTTTTCTCTATGCCCCGGGGAGCCACAATGATTTTTTTCTTGATATCCTACTAGAGATTCTTTGTGTACATATTACCAAATACAAAATAGGGTGGGGCAAAAGTAGGTTTACAGTTGTTTGTATGGCAAATAACACAATAGTTAATAATAATATAAGAATAAACTATTTTGTATAAACATAACTGTAAACCTACTTTTGCCCCACTCTGTGTTTGTGTATGTTTTCCCCTAATGTTTTACTCTGAAAAATTTCAAAGCTACAGAAAGGTTTAAAGAACAGTGCGATAAACACTGGTTCGTCACCTAGATACATCAGTTTTTAATATTTTGTGACATTTACTTTATCTACTTTTTTTTTTTTGCAGAACCAGTTGAAAGTAAGTTGCGGATAAGACACTGTACCTTTGAATACTTCAGCATTTATCTCCTAAGAACAAAGATATTCTCCTGGGTAACTACAACATCTAAGAAATTTAACATTGAACAATGATACGTGCTATGCAATCTATGTTCAAATTTCTTTACTTGTCCTAAAAATGTCCTTTAGACCTGTGATTTAGAAATCCAGGATTCACTACAGGATCACTCATTGCATTTGGTTGCATGACTCTAATCCCTGTACGAATTTTTTTTCCTTTACCAATTTTTGTCTTTCATGACATTAACATTTATTTGCTGTGGAAAATTTCTCACAATCTGGATTTGTCAGATTGTTTTTTCTTGGTATTTTGAAACTAAATATTTTGGCAACAGTACTACATAGATGACCTTGTATCTTTCTGTGTGTATCACAGTTGGGAGGTACATGACATCCTTTGGCCCCATTGTCAGAATGCTAAGCTTGGTCATTTGGTCTGCCAGATCTTCTCATTATTGAAGTACTCGTTCTCCGTTGTGATTAATAAGTAATCTGAGGGGTAGCACTCAAAGTGTGTGACACTCCTATTAGCAGCCATTGATCATCCTTTTTTGTATGAGTTCTTATACAAGGGTTGCAAATGATGGTTTTTAAAAATTCTGATTCTATTATTAGAACTTTTTTCTCTCCCTTTCTTTTGTATGTTATCCTAGACTTGTGTATTCTTTTCTTTTTTTAAGTGTATTTTATTGATTATGCTATTACAGTTTTCCCAATTTCCCCCCCTTTATCCCCCTATTGCCCTGCACCCCTAACCCTTCCAGTATCCACCCCACTTAGTTCCTGTCCATGGGTTGTACTTTGACTTGTACCAGTCTTTACTTGTACCAGTTTCCTGTACCAGTCTTTACCTCTCCCCATCTGTTTTATTCCTTCCAATTATGCTTCTTCTTCACTGTACCTTTCCCTCCTCATTCTTCCCCTCCCCCTCCCCACTGAAAACCCTCCATGTGATGTCCATTTCTCTGATTCTGTTATTGTTCTAGTTGTTTGCTTAGTTTTTGTTTTTGTTTTTTTTTATGTTCAGCTATTGATAGTTGTGAGTTTGTTGTCATTTTACTGTTCATAATTTTTGATCTTCTATTTCTTAGATAAGTCCCTTTAACATTTCACATAATAATGGCTTGGTAATGATGAACTCCTGTAACTTGACCTTCTCTGGGAAGCACTTTATCTGCCCTTCCATTAGAAATGAAAGCTTTGCTGGATAGAGTAATCTTGGGTGTTGGTCCTTGCCTTTCATGACTTGGGATACTTCTTTCCAGCCCCTTCTTGCCTGCAAGGTTTCTTTTGAGAAATTGCTGATAGCCTTATGGCCACACCTTTGTAGGTAACTCTTTCCTTTCCTCTTGCTGCTTTTAAGATTCTTTATCTTTCATCTTGGGTAACTTAATGATGATGTGCCTTGGTGTGCTCCCCTTCAGGTCCAATTTCTTTGGGACTCTCTGGGCTTCCTGGACTTCCTGGAAGTCTATTTCATTCACTAGATTGGGGGGAGTTCTCCTTCATTATTTGTTCAAATAAGTTTTCAGCTTCTTGCTCTTGTTCTTCTCCTTCTGGCGCCCCTATAATTCTGATGTTAGAGTGTATAAAGTTGCCCCAGAGGTTCCTAAGCCTCTCCTCATTCTTTTGAATTCTTGTTTCTTCATTCTGTTCTGTTTGGATGTTTATTTCTTCCTTTTGTTCCAAATCGTTAATTTGAGTCCTGGTTTCCCTTCCCTTAACTGTTGGTTCCCTGTATATTTTGCTTTATTCCACTTTGGGTAGCCTTCATTTGTTCTTTCATTTTGCGACTGAGCTCAATTAGTTCTGAGAGCATCTGTTTACCAGTGTTTTTAACTCTGCATCAGGTAGGTTGTGTATCTCCTTGTCACTTAGCTCTTTTTCTGGAGTTTTGATCTGTTCTTTCATTTGGGCCATATTTCTTTGTCTTTGTGCACAGGTTATGTTGTACGGGGGAGGGGCCTTAGGTATTCACAGGGCGAAGCAACCCTCTTCACTGTGTTGTGGCACTGTCTGTGGGGGAGGGGTCAGAGAGGGAACAATGTGGCTTGCTTGTTCTGCCCTGGCCCCACTTTCCAACCAACTCTGTAGTGTGAGACTGAGAGTTTCTCTCACGGTGGCAACCCCCACAGTAGTTTACAGCTAGCTTTGAGTCTTTAGTTTCCTGCTCAGCCAGCTCCAACTCTCCTGGCCTACGTGGTTCACTGCCTTGCCCTGTTCATCCTTTCTACTCGGCTGCCCACCTACCAGTCTCAGTGAATGTTTTTTTAACTGCCTGGTTGTCGGAGTTTCATGTAGTTTGATTTTCTGGCACTTCTGGTTGTTTATTGTTTTTAGATTGGTTGTTGTCCTCCTTTTGGTTGGGTGAGGAAGCACAGCATTTCTACCTATGCCTCCATCTTGGCCGGGACTCCCACTTGTGTATTCTTTTCATTCAGTGTGTTCTAACCTACCCATGACTGACATTATTCATATTTTTCAATTTTTTATTTTGAAAACTTCCACACTAAAGTTGAAGAAATAGTAAAAAGGGTACCCTTTACTATATAGCGTCACCCAGATTAACCAGTTGTTAACATATGCCACATTTGCTTTGATTCTGTCTATCTGTTCATAATTTCCTATTTTATGTTTGAAGTGACATAATACATTGCTCCTAAACACCTGAGCACATATTTCCTAAGTACAAGGACATTCTCCTACATAACCTTGATATCATTGTTGCACCCTAGAAGTGTAACACTGACACAACATTATTATCTAGGTTAGAGTCTATATTCAAGTTTCCTTTATTATTCCAGTGATGGCTTTTATAGTGTTCCCCCAATCAAGGTTTACACATTGGTTTTTGTTGCCATGTATCTATAGTCTCCAATAGTTTAGACAATCCCTTATCTCTTTACATTTTTTTGTCTTTTAGGATGTTGATATTTTTTTAACAGTCCAAGTCAGTGTAGGTTTTAGAATGCTACACAGTTTAGGATTGTCTGATTGTTCCTCATGATTAGACTCAGGTGAAACATTTTGGGTTCAGAACACTACACAGGTGGCGCTGTGCCCATCTCCCTGCATCACATTGTGAGGCCATAATGTCCATCTGTCCCATTATTAGTAAGGTTAAGTTTGATCATCTGGTTAAGGTGGCATTTGCTAACTTACTTCACAGTATAAAAGCCTGTTTCCTTTTGTAATTAAGTAATCTTTGGGCTAGTACTTGAGACTCTGTGACTCTTTTCCTCCCAACAATCGTTTGCCCAGTGAAAGGTTTAGTATCTATTGAAGATCCTTGACTGAACCAACTATTTCTTTAGTGATTTCAAGATTGGGAGATTTCTCCAATTCTGTTACTCCTTTTACATTTATAGCTAGCATTCTTCTGCGAAGACCTTTCTTTCTTCCTCCTTCTCTTTTTAAATTGTTTTCTTTTCTTTTTTATTGGTTCTAGAGAGAGGGAAAGGGAGGGAGAATGAGAGGGGGAGAAACATGGATCAGTTGCCTGTGCCCCAACTGGGGACAAAACCTGAAACCCAGGCATGTGCCCTGACTGGAAATCGAACCAGCGACCTTTCGGTTTGTAGGACAATATCCAACCAATAAAGCCACACTGGCCAGGGCCTCCTCTTTTTAGAAATGAGTATCACTTTGCACTTATGAATTATTTTTTAAAATTCAGTATGTTATTATTGTTATTATTACTTTGATACTCGTAATTGTCCCAAATTTGGCTAGTGGTAGCCCCGTTCAAACTGATGTCCTTTTGACATGCTCCCATTCATTGCATGCCTTGTCGTTTCCGTCACTACAAGATGTTCTGACCAGGGGCGTCCAACCTGTTGGCATCTCTGGGCCACACTGGAAGAAGAGGAGTTGTCTGGGGCTACACATGAATACATTGTGACACATAATCACAAAAAATCTCACCATGCTTTAAGTAAATGTACGACTTTATGCTGGGCTGCATTCACAGCCACCCTGGGCTGCATATAGCTGCAGGCTGCAGGTGGACACCGTGTCAGGCTGAATTTTGTATTTGTCTTGGCTGGGGACCAGCCACATGTATATACAGGGTCCAGCGCAAATAACACCCCTTTTTTATTACAAAATCATAAGCATGTAATTCTATAACATAACAATATCACACTCAAGCACAACATATGACATTTTAGGTGAAATGTTCAAATTAAAAATATAAATTATTACACCAATATTATTACCCTACCAACCACACTCAAGCAGGCATTACTTCTGCTGCGCCCTGTATTTTAAGTCATGGGATCATACTGATACCTCCAATTCAAGTCCAACATCTTAGAACTCTTCTTTTTTTACTTTCCCACATTCCATGTCCTGTCTTCATACTCTTTTTTTTTTTTTAAGATATTATTGATTTATATTTAGAGAGAGGGGAAGAGAAGGAGAAAGAGGAGAGAAATACCAATGTGTGGTTGCCTCTTGCACGCCCCATACTGGGGACCTGGCCTGCAACCCAGTCATGTGCCCTGACTGGGAATTGAACTGGCGACCCTTTGGTTCGGAGCTCACGCTCAGTCCACTGAGCCACTCCAGCCAGGCCCTGTCTTTATACTCTTTAACAGTGAGAACTAAGGTTCCTAATGGCACACATTTACTCACATGCTTTCTCCTACATTACACATGACCAAGTTTCAGAATCACCACATTAGTACCAGCAGTAACAGTAAATCTGTGGGTATATGGGTTATTTTTCTAGTTATTTTTGTCCTTGAGATACATCCACCTGAGAGAACACAGAGTACTGTGAGAAGTTACTTGGCTAATTCTTTTACCTGTGGTTGTGTTCATCTTCATTTGTTCTTGTTTATTTCAACATGAGGGCTTACTTTTATTTCTGGTCTAAGTTTTTGAATGTGTAAGACATTGTATGTACAAAAGTATGTAAAAATCTTTACCCAGAGAAGTCTCACGACTCATTCTAGCCCTTCCACCATGTAGCTTTCCATGTCATTTGTTTCTGGCTTATTCTTCCTGTGTTTCTTTTGCAAAAATAAGCAAATTAGTATGCATATTCTTTTAAAAATATTTTTAAATTTTAAATTTTAAATTTTAATTGTTCAAGTTTTTTTCTTTTAATTGAGTATGCATATTGTTATTTCTCTTTATTTCTTGCATAAAAGGTGGCATACTATACTTGTCTGTACTTTGTTTTTTTCACTTGACAATGTATCCTAGAAGCCATTCCATAGCAGTTCACAGAGATCACCCTCATTCTTTTTTACTTCTATGTAGTACTCCATTGAATGATGTGCCATAGTTTGTTCAAATAGTTGCATTTAGGTTACTTCCAACATTTTGCTATTGCAAATAGTGTCATGTTGAGTAATGTGTATTTGTTTCTTATTTGTGGGTAAGTAAACAGAAGTAGGATTGTTGAGTCAAAAGGAAAATAGATTTTTATTATTCCTTTCTCCTCCTTTTAAAAAAACAAAAGGTAGCATATTATATAGACTGTTCTGCATGTTGCATCTTCAATGACTAGTAATTGTGGAGATCTTTCCATATCAGTATTTTTAAAAATAGCTGCAGAGCAGTCTATTGTATGACCATACCATTTATTTCATCAGCCCCCTATTGATGGCATGCAGATTGTTTCTGTCTTTTGGTGTTACAAACCATGCTGCAGTAATGCAGCTGTATGAGGGCATCATTTCATGTGGGTCCCTAGCATGCTTATCTTTTTTCCTTTGTGGTAGATATTTTTGGTTTTTATATCTGTATTTGATTTTATCACAAAGGGTCCACAAAGATTATAATTGCACAAACTTTTAACTGGGTCCAGAGAAATTTGACTGGAACTCTAGGAGGATTTGTTTTTCTTTTTTGTACAGCAAACTTTTCATTGGAATACAACAAACAGAAAAGTGTACAAATTGTAACTATGTTTCATGAATTTTCACAAAGCCAATACCTCTAACACCATAGATTTGTTTTGTCTGTTTTTCAACTTTATAGAAATCTCTACCCAACTGTAAAATGGTTCATTGCCTTAGCACTTGGTCATAGACCATTTTCTGATTTTGATGATGTATATAGCTCCACCAAAGTTACTGTTCTAGTGAGCTGATTGTTCATTTGCTTCCTTGCCCTTAACTCTGTATGTCTCAGTGCAGGCCACGTGCTGAACTCCTGACTGGAGTATCCCCAGTGCTTACAAGGCAGCCCTGTTTGGGGTCTCACAGCACCTGAGACTTGGCGAGTCAGTAACACAGCTGCTTGTTGTCTTCCCCAGAACCCTGTCTTTTCTCACGGGTGCCTCCTGTGACGGGGCTCCCTGTTAACAGGACCCACCCTTCTTGGTGTTTAAGCTGGCACAGAGTCTTCTTGATGGCTCCCTCCCCAACTCCCCAAATCCACCTCAGGGCCCCTTCATACTTGCTCCCAAGGGCCTCAAGCATCATTTCCGGTCCACCTCCCCTCTCTGCTTTGGCCATCGTGGTTTTCTTTCCTTTATTTAAAAGTATGAGTATCCAACAGGGTCTCTGCAAGCTTTCCCCTCTTCCCAGAAGGCTGCCCTGCCCTGGTCAACTCCTCTGTGTTCTGTAGGGCTCTTCTACTTCCCAGTCCAGGTTAGATCACCTTGATACACGCTGCCTATGTTTTCATTCCCGCCACCCTTCCCTTTTATTTTCCTGCAGAGGGCAGGGGCCATATCTTTCTTATTCATGCTGTTTCCCCAGTGCCTGGCAGATTATAAATCCCCAAAAAGTGAACATATGACTGAAGGCAAAGGCAGGAGGGAGGGGAGCCTTACCTGTGACTGAGGCCTGGGTGCTGCCTTATTCAGGGTCAAGGAATAGGGTTTTCTCTTTCAGAAGTCTCTGGTCCCCTCAGGTCCTCTCTGTCACTTGCCTTTCCCTGCATGGGGTCCCCTTTTAGGTTTCTTTCCTACCCTGGGGCTTTCTGTGGTTAGCCTTTGTGCCTTGAGGCAAAGGGCATGAATGCCTGGAAGGAGGCAGCTGGTGGAATGGTATCTCTGTGAGGTGGGAGATGCCTCCACTGGGTTCATCCCTCTGTGATAGTGTGAACAGGGTCCTGCCCCAGGAAACGTCCAGCCCGGCTGGGGCTGAGAGCGGGACCTGGTTAGGATGGGCCGTGATCCTCATCCTTCTCTGGCTTTTCTTTCCTTCCAGTTCAGGACAAAAAGGCTGGGCCGGCTGGCGCCATCATGGCAGGTAAGGAGAGGACGGGCCATGTGGGCGAGACATGTAAGTGAGCGTAGTGTGGGTGGACCTCCTCCTAGTCCTCTTATCCCCCACAGTGTTTAGAGGTCAGGTTCTTTCTGTCCTCTTGCCCCCAAGTTTTCCCTGGTCCCGTCCTTAGGCCTATCTGTTTGAGACCCTGCATATGACACTGTCTAGCCCTCTGTCAAACCTCTGACCCTGGGGACCAGGGATCAAGCATCCTGATGCCCTGGTCCTACTGGCCATCAGACTGATGGGTGGCATGGGTGGCACAGTCCCTGTCCCCTCTGTCACCATTGCTCTCTAATACTCTGAGACCTTTTCCTTCTGGTTTCTGAGTTGTGTGGTTTCCGAAGGCCCAGGTACAGAAGGCCAGAGCTGGAAGGACTTTTAGGGACTATGTAGCTCAATTTTCATGCCACTGGATAAACAGGTCTGGAGAGGGGCGGTGACTTGCCCAAGGGCAGAATATTGGAGTTGAGGCTGGAACTCCTGTTTCCGGACTAACCTTTCCTGCTCCTTCTACCAGGAATTGGCTCCCTGCCGAGGAGGGTGCTGCACCACTGATGGACAGCGTTTACTGTTTTCCTTCTGAGAGACAGTGACGCTGCTTTAGGGCTTTTGGTTACCTTGGGAACCTCACAGAGGAAGCAAGGATGGTTGGGTAGGGACAGCAAAGTGGCCTATGATCACAAGGCCCGACGGGCAGCCTAGGCCAGAGAAAGAATGATGAGACTGGATTTTTGAGAATGGGAACATTCAAGGTCATGCCATGCGATGTGCCTCACCCGCAGAGAAAGTGAACAACTTCCCACCACTGCCCAAATTCATCCCACTGAAGCCATGTTTCTACCAAGACTTTGAGGCCGACATCCCTCCCCAGCATCTCAGCATGACCAAGCGCCTCTACTACCTCTGGATGTGTGAGTGCTCTGGATGAGGGGCTGGGTGGGGGCGTGGGGCATTGGGGTGGGGTTCCTGCAGGCTGCCTGTCCTTCAGCCCCATTTGCAGCATTTGCATGGGACAGTAAATCTTTCCCTGCCTGACTCCCTAAGAGCTCCTCTCATGGGCCAACTTCCCAGCTGGGCCTTAGTTTTCCTCAATCTCCGGTCTAGGCCTCTCCTTTCTCCAACACACATAGCCCATTCATAGACCATCCAAATAAGGGTCTCTGTCTCTTGCTCTCCCTTTCCTTTCCCGCTGGAGTGGTTTTCTAGGGAACCTCAGGATTCTGAATTCAGAGAGGGATCCTTCCCTCCAAGCCTCATTTTTCCTGTTTGGCTGGAACAATGCTCAAAGAAAAGAGCATTCAGCTAGGAGCTGGGAGAGAAGAGATCAAAGTGGCTGGTTGCTCCATTTCCTAAGCAGTAGGAAGAGGGCGTTGGCTGAGTGATCACTGTGGTTCCATGTTGAGCTCTGTTTTGTAGTCAGTGCTTCTAAGACTCTGGAGTTCTAATGTTCTAAGATTTTTGAGGGCCCTAGTTTCTGATGGTTTATGGAAGGTTGGTGGGGAAGGTATTGTCTTAGGGGATGGGACTTGGCCATGCCCAGACTGGTCATAGGTACCTCTTAGGTATAGGCAGGGAGAGGAGTCTGATCATCCTGTGTGGGTACCAGCCCCAAGGAATGCCAGGCACCCTCAGAGTGATGTTAGCCTGGGTCTGCCACGTGTAATGTTGCCTTGAGTAGGTCTGCTCTGAGGAGCTGTCCTGGGAAGATGATTAATTGTGCCAGGAAGATGGTGAAGAATTCTATCTTTGCAGCAGGTCCTTCATGGAATGGTAGAAAGAGTATGGGGACAGACAAATTCAATTTTAAGTCCTGGCTTGGTCTTTGGGCAGTCATGGGGCCATTTTCCCCCATGTAACATGAGAGAAGGAAGGGATAGGGTAGGTGTGGCTAGGTCTGTAGATGTTGGGAAGAGAATGAATGGGCTGTCTCAGAAGGCTTCCACTTTTTCCCCATCAAAATAGGGTATAGAAGTGGGGATGGGAGCTTTGAGGAGACTGGAATTAGAAGGAGAACATGTTTGTGGACAGAGGGTAGGGACACTATCCAAAGAAACGTGACCCCTAAGATTTCTGGGCCATGCACAGGGTCCCTCTGAGCGGTCCCACCAGCCCTCTAGGATTGGGGGCACTCCTTTTTCTCTAGGAACATTCAGCTCAGAGCCAGATGGGAGTTGTGCTCCTCCAGGGTATGTGTGATTAGAAGACAGGGCAGAATCTAAGCTAGATAAAAAGAGGAAAGTGGAGATAGAAAAAAGTTGATGGCTAGAGAGAGAGTGGCCAAGTCAGTGGATGTCAGTTCCAAAGAGGCAGTAGAATATTTGCAGGAAAGGCAACTAGGTCAACTGAGCTGGAGAGAGCTGGGACTAGGAAAAGAGGTTAAACCAATATAAAAACAGGTTGATGTCTGGTTTATGTAAAAGCAAATAAAACCAGTGAGAACACCAAAGTTCCAGGAAATTTGGGGGCAGTAAACACAAATGGAGGAAATGCAGATGAAAGGCACAGGAAGAAATGTGCGGGAAGAGGGTCCTGAGATGAGTATACCTGCACAGGTGGCAGTGTTGTTAGGGCAGACTTGGGGAGCATTCCACCTGACCCTGGGCTCTGGGGACTCTGCCCCTGAGCAGATCTCATTCAGGAGCTGGATTTAAGGGCTACAGATGTCTTCCTAAGTCCTCTCTAGGTACCTGCCAGATGCTTTGCTCCTAAAGAAATGTACTGAGCCCTTGAGATGCTTACAGGTTTTATTCAGAAGCTAGTACCATAGATACCTGGATGTTTGAAGCTAAGATGGAGCCCACCTTCCTTTGTTTATTCAGCAGGTCTTTGTGGAGCCTTAAAGGAACTCAGCCTACTGTTTGAGGAAGGGAACACCCCGTGTCAGAAGACCTGGGTGTGTGTTAGTGCCAGCATCAGATGAGGAAGGAGTCTCTGAGGTCCCTGATGCTGGGATTCTGAGGTTCATGTGTGGGCACAGACGAGGGCAAACCTGGGTCTTGTTCTTGGGGAGTTTCTAGTCTGGTTGATGGGCTGGGATTTGTACTCGAGGAACCATGACAGCAGCCTAGGTCTGCAGGAGGTCAGAGGGATGGGAGATGAATAGACTGCAGTAGCGAAGGAAGGCTTCTTGGAGGAGGTGGCATGATAGTTGTCTAAGAAATGGATTAGATAAGACTGAGATCCCAGCCACCACTGCCTGCCCCATTAAAGTGCAGGGGAGACAGTACAGTGGCTTGACAGGATGTTTCCACAAGGCCTTTCCCCTTTTTGTGCCCCTACCTTTTGAGAGAAGATGTAAGGCAGGTTTCCTGTGCCTCGGCCTTAGTGGTTGCTGTGGCTCTGGTGGGGCCAGGGGCTGAGGCTATTCTTAGAAGGAGGAGAGTTTTTCTACTACCCCAAGGCTTTGGAGCCCTTCAACAGGGCTTGCTGCTCTGAGGCTCTGGATTTCTGCTCTGGAGGCTCTTTGTTCTCTGGGTTTCTTAGATCCCCAGAAGCAGGTGTGGGGCGGGGGCTGGTCTGAGCTCCCAGCTTTCTTTCTTACAGTCTGTACTCTGTGTGTGTGTGCATATACTCACTGATGTGGGTTGTGGGTGTGAATGTGTAAATGTGTATAAATGTGGTTTGCATGTGTGGTGTTTGTGTGTGTCTACATCTCTCTGCTTGCACTGTTTGCATGTGTTTGATTGTCATGTGTTGAGTTATGGGTGTGTGCTCCTGTGTCTGGGTGCTCATGTTATCTCTGCATGGGCCTGGTGTTTGTGTTCATGTCTGGTGTCTGTCTCTGTGTGTGCGTGTGCTCCTGGGTTGCAGTGAACAGCGTCACGCTGGCCGTGAACCTGGTGGGCTGTCTCGCGTGGCTGATCGGAGGCGGGGGAGCCACCAACTTTGGCCTCGCCTTTCTCTGGCTCATCCTCTTCACACCCTGCTCCTACGTCTGCTGGTTTCGGCCCATTTACAAGGCCTTCAAGTAAGTGGTTGGTGCTGACCCTGGCTCCTAACCCTGCCTCTTTGCTCATCTACCCTATCTCTTCTCTACATATTTTCTCACCTTTTAATTTTTATTATTATTTTTTGCTGTCTCCCAAACTTACTTTTCCTAGTTCACCCTCAGCTCAGACTGCCAAGTAGGATTTGGGCTTCCTGGGAGCTCTAGGGAGGGCTGGGAGTTAGAGCCTGCCTTTCAGTTCCTTTCTCCCTCACTCTACCTATGGGTGTGGGCAGCACAGAGTGCTGGTCTCTACCAGGCCTATTTTAGTTTTGATTTCCCAGGCAGCTGCATGTTAACTTTGCCAATGGGGCCACTCATCTTGGTGGAGATGCCCATCCTGTACCCATGGTGCTAGCTGATTTCATGCCAAGTGGACCATTTATCCATGTACCAATGGACCTAGCCATCTGTATACCACTGACACTATTTATGTGCTAATGAGGTCGTCCGACTCTGTGTCAAAGGGACCACCCATCCATGTATCAGTGGGGCCAGCTGTCTTGGTGCCGGTGGGTGTCTACTTTGTGTCACATGGGATTTTCAATCTTTGTGCCAATTGGACTAATCATTCATATACCAATAAGGCTGTTTGGTGCCACTGGAGTATCCATGGTGCCTCAAATGTCTGCCAATCAGACCATACATCTGTGTGCCAATTAAGTTACTTTCTTGGTGCCAGTAGGGTGTCCATTCTAGTACCAATGAGACTTTCTGTCTCAAAGCTTATGGAACCATCATCTGTGTACCAGTGGAGCTAGTTATCTTGGTGCCAGTGGAATTGTCCATCCCCTTGACAATGGGGTTGTTTATTTCTGCCACAATGGACCCATCTATTTTTGTGCCAGTGGGGCCAACCATCCATGTACCAGTGGGTGGTCCATTCATGAAGAGATGTCTTCCTATGTAATGTTGCACAGACCTAACATATGGAATCCTGCAAAGATCCATGAGTAAACACTGTCCCATTTTGGCCTCTGTCCATTGTGTACTCACTTAAACTTGGAAGGGTCTGGGTGCCTTGAAGGCAGTGAATCCCTTGCCCTCTTCCCAGGTGATGGGAGCCTTCTCTTCTGTTGCAGGACTGACAGCTCCTTCAGCTTCATGGCATTCTTCTTCACCTTCATGGCCCAGCTGGTCATCAGCATCATCCAGGCTGTGGGCATCCCAGGCTGGGGCGTCTGGTAAGAGACTGAGGTATCTGGGACTGACCCAGGGCTGGCATGGGTGGTACCTTGGGTATGTCTTTTGTTTACCTCCATATGCTAAACTGTGGAGAAGTGTGAAAGGATTCAGGCTAGTAGAAACAACCATAGCATCAGAGGAGGAGAACCTTGTAGTGGTTTCAAGGGGCTGAGCGTGTCAAGCATCATGAGAGAACCCGAGGAAAGGAAGCCTTATGTCTGAGGAGTTCATCTCCTGAGCCATGGGGAGGATTTTTCCTGAACCACTGACATAGGCCCTTTGGGTATCAGTGAGATGGTCTCTTTGTATCCAGTGATATGGACCCTCCATGTGACAATGAGATGGTCCCTTACCCGTGTCTAGTGGGGTTACACCTGGGTGGCCCTGACTGTGCTGGGCAGTCCCACAACTGGCCTCTTCCTGCAGCGGCTGGATCGCCACTATCTCCTTCTTTGGAACAAACGTTGGCTCAGCGGTGGTGATGCTTATTCCCACTGTCATGTTCACAGTTGTGGCTGTCTTTTCTTTCATCGCCCTCAGCATGGTATGTGATTAACTCACGGGTGAGCGGGTGGCTTTGGAAAGGGGCTGTGATCTGTAACAACCTCCCTTCTAAATGATAGGAAGACCCAGAGGTCTTCCAGGGACTCACTGTGGAATGTCTTGGTGGACTTTGTTCCTGGTGCACAGAGCATGGTGGGAGGGAGGACTGGCTTTTACAGTGAGCTGTCTCTGACTCCCATGGCTTTCCTGGGTGGCCTGCTTTTGATTAACCCTTCCTTGTGCTCCTCCTTCTACAGGTTCATAAGTTCTACCGGGGCAGTGGAGGGAGTTTCAGCAAAGCTCAGGAGGAGTGGACCACGGGGGCATGGAAGAACCCACACGTGCAGCAAGCAGCTCAGAATGCAGCCATGGGGGCGGCCCAGGGTGCCATGAATCAGCCCCAGACTCAATATTCTGCCACCCCCAACTACACATACTCTAATGAGATGTGAGCCAGCCGAGCCTACTGAAAGGCAGGGCTGAGGGCTGGTGGGATGGGGGCTCAAGCCCCATCATCTATTGTGGTGACCAAGCAGGGTTCCCCCTTCCTTTTTCTCCTCTCCCTTGTCTTTTCTCCTCCTCTTTGTACAAGATATCTATATCTATATCTGTATGATTATATAGATATATATATATATCCCCCTAGCCCCTTTGGATTTTGCTCTGAGCATTCTGAGAGCTATGGGCTGCACATGTGTCCCATGTGCAGTAGCTGTGTCCATGTACCCTGTGAAATAGTGTGCAATGGAGGTCTCTGTTGTCCTGGTGCTAGATGTGTGTTTAGAACTAAACCAGCCTCCTCCACCCTCTGCCAGGCCACTCCCTCTGACTGACCTTGGCCCAGGAACCCATCATGGGGCAGGTGTATAGCAGAGAGAGCCTGACTCCCTCCCCAGGGTTAAGAGCTGAAGCTGCTTCCACTTTTGGTCTGATTGGGAAGCAACACTATTTAGTACTCATGGTGGTGGGGATGGTGGTGGTGGTGGGTTGGAGGGTGGGGACAGGCAGGGGATCTTCCCTTGCTCCTCCTGATCTGGGTCTCTTCTTCTTCAGCCTCCTCCACTCCTTTCTTCCTACTGTCACATTCCCTGTGGTCTCTTTCCCAGGGTTTCTCCCTTCCCATGGGGCTTTTCTTTGTCTTCCCCAAGGCTAAATATCCCAATTGTATCTGCTCCTAAGACTGAGCCCATTCTCAGAAGAAGCAGCAGATAGGGGAGCTGAATCTTATCCCTGATGCGAGAGGGCACGCAGATGCAGAGCCCCTCTGTGCACCTGACTTCTGGGAAATGGCAGTGCAGGGTCATCTCCCTGATTCTCAGAGCTTGGCCTATAGAGGCAGGCTCCTATCTTCCCTTCCCTGCTCCCCCTCCTTCTCTTCTCAGAGCCCTCTCAAGCCCCTCAGCCTATGTCTCTCCCCAAATCCCCAGCTGCTGTGGACTATTGCTACCACCCTACCCTGCCTCCCCTGAAGAATTGGGAGGTGTCCAGTCAAACATGCAGCTGGAACAGAGGATATGTATATAATTATTGGCTTCTGGGTGAAGTCTGGCTGGCTCAAGCCTGCTGGGAGGTACTAGGTGTCTCTGGGTGACTGACCATTGGATTCCTGGCAGCAGCAGCTATTCTGGGTGGATCTGGTAGAAGGGATAGGCTCAAAGGGCTGGGCCTGGAGGGAAGATCAGAGGAGAGGACAGGCAGGGCCCAGTGAGAGAGGGGCATGACTCTCCGACGCCAGTTTGCCTTTGGTCACAGGGCAGTTCTGGGCACTTGAACTCATAAACCAGGAAGAAGCACAGGTCCAGTCTTATCTGCAGGTGTAATGGCTGGATTGGGATTTCAGGTTAGTAACAGTGGGAAGGGAGGCTCTCTGGCCACCCGCCCCCCACCCCAACATTAATATAACTTGCCCCCTTTTGTCTACTGGCCTTGGTTCTTGGCCCTTCTTCACCCTGCCAGAACCCCTTTCTCTTCCATGACAGTGATTTCAGGCCTGTAAGGCTATTCTGTTTCAAGCGTTATGCGAATGTTACTGGTAAAGACCCTGGCTCTCTGAGGCCTGGAGTGGAGTGGATTCTCACTCATGGAATAACTGCTTGTTTTCCACTCTCCCTTCTACCTGGGTAATTGTCCTGAAAAACCAAACCCTGTTTGGCCAATGTGGGCTGGTTCTAGCTTAGAACTCAGCACCTGGGCTTCCAGGTACAATCCTGAGCTTTGAGCTCCACATACTTCATTTTCATATAAGGGGAACCAGGACCTCTGGAAAGTTCTCTTCCTAATGGTCCCTTAGGTTTGGGCCAGATTGTGATTGGCTGTCTCCTCTACCACTTTCTGGAAAGCATTTGTCACAGCCCCTAGTACACTAGGTTTAGGTTCTTCCTCCCCTGTCCCTCCCCCAGCCCAGACTTCTGGTTCCCTTTCTTTGGGTCTCGTAACTCTAGGAGGCCCATGCTCCAGCTGCCAGCCCAGAATCCATGATCTGCTAGTTACCACCTCCAGTTGATTTCCCTCCCTACTTTCCTTTCCTTTGTCCTGGCTTAGACCTGGCTGTGCTCTGACTGCCCCAGGGAAGGCCTGCTACTTGTGTGTGGTTGAGTGTGTCCAGGCCCTGGAGTGCTGCATCTCCAGGCAACTATGCACTTTCCTGGTGAAGGAGCCAATATAAAAAGTGGGGAGCTAGGCCCAGATTCATCTCTGCTGGGTGGTTTTGGGGGTGGGATGGATGAAAGCCCAGGTCAGTTCTGGGAATCCTCAGGTCTGCAGCCAGCCAGTGACCTGCTTTTGTATTCTGCTGGTGCCCACTGCTGCTCCTTATTTCTGGGAGACACAGACCGTTCTTCATCTGGCAGTTGACCTGCCTGAGCCAGTGTGTCTGTCTGTGGTAACTGAGAGAACAATAATAAAAGGGAACATTTGGCCCTATGTATCCTGTGTCATGTGTCTTCATGTGGGCTTGTTGTGTGGAGGCAGGGTAGGTCTGTATAGCCTGTCATTCCCAGAGTCCAGAATTCACCTCTGTGTGGTTTTTTTTTCTGAGGCAGCCATCAGTAGGCCTCGAAATGGCCACAGAGGTCTCCTTCCGATTAGGAAGAGTAGTTCCTCAGGAGGGAGTAGAGGGCTTGATTAGTGGGTGAGGGGTGGGTTGGTCCTGCCCTACTAGGGGAGGGGAAAAGCACAGGTGGCTTCACTCAGTTCTCATGATGGGCTGGCAGCTGATTGAGCAGCCTCAACAAGCACAGGGAGTTCCAGGGTTCAGTGCTGAAGAATAAGGAAGGCTGTGAAGTGCACCCGGATACCTTCCTGTTGCTGATGCCACACCCTCCATCTGGACTGCTGGGTTCTTTTGTTTTGTTTTTAAAATTTTTTCCACTTTTAATTAATTTGAGAGAGGGAAAGAAAGGGAAGGAGAAAGGGAGAGAAACATAGATGTGAGAGAGAAACAACCATTGGTTGCCTGTCGTTCGCACTGACGGGAGGAACCCACAACCTATAGACATGAACCTTGACGAGGTATCGACTGACGACTTGCAGGACGATGCCCAATCAACTGAGCCACACAGGTCAGGGCTGGACTGCTGTTTTGGTATTCTAAGCTCTTGCTCATCATTCGGGATTCACCCTTTCCGACTGCTCAGAGGGATTCCCTGCCTGTAGCTGTTTATGCCCCTGTGCTTCTTCAAGGAGGACATTATTCTGTAATTTTCTGTCCTTCATCTCAAGAGCAGGGATGCGATGTGTCTGGTTCATCTTTGTAACTAACCCCTGCACTTAAAACAGAAGTATTCAGTATTAAACACCCCAAGGATGAGTAGTGTTTATGTGTGGAATGGGGGTGTGGGCTGAGGAGGCCAGACAATTAGGCGAAGCCTAGGTGAGAGCACCAGAAAAGCCAGTAACAGCGGCCAGGGTTCGAGGCGGAATTCCTTTGAGTTGACTACAACTACCACAAGGCAGAGAAGTGGACTACAACTCCCAGAAGGCTGAGCGACATGTGGGCTGCCGGTGCTCTGGTGAGTTCGCGTGCCAATCAGCATCAGCGCAAAAGGCAGCAGAGATACTGCGTTATTTGGGGAAGGTCCCGAGACGCCCTTGGTGAGGTTGAGGAGTCCAAGGGGACTTGGAGCTTGAGGGGTTGGAGGCTGGGTCCTCGTGGCGGAGCGGGAGGGAGACCGGAAAAGCTTCCCTTGTCACTGTGAGTCTGCGGCTGTGTGTGTGAGCGCGTGTGTGTGAGTGTGTGAGAGAAAGAGAGAGGGACCTCACTTCCCTATCTGTGAGGCTCTGCACGCGCTGGGGGTCGGCGACTCTGTGTGTATAGGGGCTGTGGAGCACGTAGGGACTTCACTTTCCTTTCTGTGCCCAAGGGGTGGGAGCGTTACGGACCTGTTCCCGCCCGGCTGGAGCCTAGAGTGGGTAGTTTGTAATGTCTTGCACTCTTGTATCTGCTTTGTGCTGCTCGGAGATTGTCCACTGCTGTTTAATCTAGTTTGAAAGGTGGCCCTGGCAGTTCCCCACACTTAACCTATTGCCAAAACAAACAAATAAACAAACCCAAAGAACAAAAAACTAACAACAAACAAAAACAAAACAAACAAAAGCCCCCCAAACGTGATCTTGCTTCCAAAAAAGAATACAGACTGTCCAAAGTAAAAACTACTATCTTTTCAATGTTGGTGACACAGAAAAAGGGGAGTTCTGGGATGTTGCAGTTATCCCATAGATTGCCTAAAAATACTGACTGTCATTTAAAAATTAGAGTGAAGCCAAATTTTGTCAGAGAAAAACTTCATGGTATTTTTTGAAGTATTGGAGGCCCCTGCCAGACAATGGGCAGGAGAGATTCTCATGGGGGAAGTAGTAGTGTCTGGGAAGCAAGGGTTTTCCCAGAAGCTGCCATTTTTCTGTCTGCGGCTTACCTGCATGTTTTGTGTCCTGGGAACCTGAGGCTCAGTAATCACAGCCTTCAGTCCTATAACCTCTGCCTGCCAACTCTTTCTGCAGCTCAGGAGTTCCCTGTGAGTACAGCAGAGCCCTAGGAGATGAGGTGCTATCTACAGCTACCTTGGCTGTGCAAATAGGTGGTTCTAACAGGAACTGGATAGAGTAAAAGGCTTACTAGTTTGGGATTTTATCTTTTGTGAACATAAAGAACTACCAGAACTCTCCATGGTACTGTCAGAATGTATTGATTGGACCTTGCTTTCAAATGTTGGTTAAATTACCCACTTTCTGTTCCTCAAATACAAATACCCTCCCCCTCAACTTTTCTAGAAAGGTGGGTAGTTTGGGGTCCTTAGCAAAGATTGCTCAGTAGGCTAAGTAGTAAATGTTGGGCTGTCCCACCTACTGTGGGTCATAGTTGAAGTCACCCGCATGGATCCCTGTCCCAATTTTAACTGATTGCTTTCAGTAGCCTGCTCCTTAGGAATGATATCAGCTTGATGTGGAGGTTCAGGGGCTGCAGAGGTGAAATTCACCTTCTGGTTTTGCTGGAATCTCTGTCCTAGCACCAGTTGGCTGGGATAGGACTGGGTCAAAGTTTGAGATCTGGCCAGTAGTTTTCACTGGACAAGCAGGAATGTGCCTCCATCATCTACTATGGGGGCTAATCAGCCTGCTGATTAGTTCTGGGAAGAACCTGGGTGATAGGCCCTTCAGATCTTAGCACTTGCTAACAGGCCCTGGAACAGACACAGTTCTGCTCTGGGCAAGCAGGGCCTTGACTGGAGCCCTGGTAGAGAGCAGAGATTGAGATCATTGGCAAATGGTATTTTGGGGGGAGTCTTGCTCAAGGGAACTGGACTGTGTTTAACCCTTGCTCAGAAGGTCCTGGGCCTGTGGGAGACCCTTCCAGATAGTGGGATAATGTACCCAAACATGATCCTCAGCTCATAAGGCTGTGTACTTGAGTCTTGAAAACAAATACTGGGCAAGAGGCCCTAGGGAGCCAAGGGGCTTGTAGGTGAACAGGAGGCCCCTATGGGTGCCCAAGCACAGAGGTAGCCATTGGGCAACTCACAGGCATTTCCTCCTCAGGGTCTACTTTGGTGTCCCCTCTCCTGCTGACTCTGCCATTTTGAGTGCATCTTCTGGGACCCTCTAGTAGAGAAAGCCATTACCATTGTCTTTCCTGCATTGACTCAGAAGGTTTCTTCTAGAAGAAGTTTCAGAGTTCAGCTAGTCCTACCTCTGCGTTTTCAGATGGAGAGACCGGTCCAGAGAGGGAAGTACCCTGGGCCAAGGACACATACCAGGTTAGGAGCACAATTGTGGTGAGGGCCCAGGGCTCCTGATTCACAGGCCAGATGTCTGTCCTCAACCCCACCCTGCTTGAGAGAGTACCCACCAGGCACCTGGTGGTTGGCAATTTGACTTGGCCACACATTCAGGGAGCTTGCTGCTGGGGGTGGGGGGCAGGGGGAGTAGAGAGGAAGAGGCAAGGAAACTGATGAACAAATTGAATCAATGATTACCAAGATTGTGCATCCCAGAGAAGGACCCATCTTAAATTTCAGGTGTGGCTCCTGTCTTCCCAATTCACCTACAGATTCCCTGAAGGCAGTGTCTGTCTTCCACGGTTCCACTGCCCAGTGCTAGATGTAATTGGTCCTTAGTCATTGTTGCTGATGTAGTACGTCTTGCTGGCCCAGCCTAGAGAATGTAGGTTTTGGTGTGTCCATCTGTCATGTTATCATGGGCACTCACTTCCAGCACGTCTGAGGGCCAGAGGAATAAACCAAGCAACTGGTGTCATGGGGTGGCTTACATCCCTTTATGCTTGTCTCTTTATGAGCTTGGATTTGTAGAGTGGTACCCAGTCTGATCTGTAGGGACAGGGACAGAGAGGCAAATCTCAGCTCCCTGAAGAACCCACACCCCTGCCCCTTTGTTGCTGAGGGCTCCACCTCACAGTCTCTGCCACTCCCTTCAGTCAGTCCGCCTGGCCCATGGCAGTAGCTCCTTACCCTGCTTCTCCAGGCTTGCCACCAACAGGCCCCCTCACACTGTCACCAGCACCAGCACCATCTTCCTAAAATGGAAACTCACCCTTGCCCTCACCGCCCTCGACATTAACCCTAACCTGACTGCAGCCTTACCTCCCCACCTGCCTCCATCACACTTTATCCTCACCACTAGGCTGCTTACTCCCTGTTCACCAATCCTGCCACCCTCCTTTAGGCCTCTTCACCTTTGCAAGATTGCGCCTTCTTGCAAAATTACTTCCTTTTCTCTCTGGAAAACTTACTTGTCCTTTAGGGTTCAACCTGAATGTCAAAGTTTTGGTGTCTGACTTCCTCAGACATGTACTCCTGGGCAGCCACAGCTCCTGGTGTAGACCTTCCTCACAGTACTGGCCACGTTACCTTGTAATGGACCCATGCATGCTGAGGGTGTCTGGCCTTCTTATCAGACTGTGCTCCCAGAGGCTAGGGCTGCTGATCAGTCAGGAATCCCAGCCACTGGCCCCAGGTCTATTGTTTTGTTTGAATGTATGAATGAAGTGGACACCCCTTTTTTGCTTTTAGATTCTAAATCCTGACAGAGCATTATGGAGCCCAGTTCTGGCAGGCTTCCAGGACTGGAAGCCACCAGACCCCACCTGGAACCAAGGGCGTCACCCTTGGCAGAGAGACGACTCCATGTTCTTGTGGGTGTCACGGGGAGTGTCGCAGCCCTGAAGTTGCCTCTCCTGGTGTCAAGGCTTTTGGACATTCCTGGCGTGAGTATCTTTACTAGACAAGAACAGCAGCCCCTGGTGCTAGAGAAGTGCTGTTTCTGTGGCCAGCTCATTTTTGTATAGGGCACAGGGTTTTCTTTTTCTTTTTTTTTTTTTTGTAAGTGTAACTTGTCTTTATTTAGTTTAAACCATAGTTTTGTTAAACATTTGAGATTTTTAAAAAAGATTTTATTTATTTTTAGAGAGGGAAGGGAGGGAGAGAGAGAGAGAGAGAGAGAGAGAGAGAGAGAGAGAGAGAGAGAGAAACATCAATGTGCGGTTGCTGGGGGCCATGGCCTGCAACCCAGGTATGTGCCCTGACTGGGAGTCGAACCTGCGACACTTTGGTTCGCAGCCTGCGCTCAATCCACTGAGCTATGCCAGCCAGGGCAGGATTTTCTTTTTCTTAATTGTGGAAGTCTTCTGTGTGCATTGGTATGAAGAGAACACAGGAGACAGACCAGTGTGCCAGTATAACCAGGAGCTGGATTAGATAGTATGGTCAGAGCTTAAGGGAAGACTGGGAAAGTGACGCTCTGGTAAATGGAGGGATGGGTTTCCATATGTTGACCCTGAGATTCCCTGAGGTCCTGGGTGGCAGGAGGGCTAGGCAGAGAAATGCAGCAAGTTCCTAGTGCCCCTTTGCTACCTTGGGGCTACCTTGGGCCCCTTTCACTCCACCTTGTGCACCGTGGCTCTGTTCTCCCTCCTTGAACACCGTGGCTGTCCTATCAGCCCAAATGCATCATGCACAACTCTGATTTAAACTTTGCTTTGCCAACTGTTCAGAGATGCCCAGGGGCCACTGCAGTGTTTGCAGGGTGAGGGCTTTAGCCCCTCTGCCCTTAGCCAGAACATCTCAACTTTGATCAGTTTTATATATTGGGGTCAGATTCTTCTGTGGGAAGAGCTCAAGGCTTTAAACAGTGTGAAAGCCAGCAGGTAGTAACCCACTTCCTCATCTGGTACCCTTCACTGGTCTGTGGGCCTCCCTCTGTCCCGCACTCCGCCCTGATGGCCTTTCCTTTGGCCAGTCCTTGCAGGCTGTACTACCCTGTGTGCCTTTCCAAACTCTGCACACAGAGTTTGTGTAGATGCCTTCTTGGCCTACCTATGTCAGCCCACTTGGCTATGCTCCCCCCCCCAGAGAGTGAGTATTTATTTATTTATTTATTTATTTTTGCTTTATAAAATTTATTAAAAGTTAAAGTTATTCATCTTCTATCCCATGAGCATCCATCTAGCTGCCTTTCAACTTGGTCCATCACCCGCATGAATGCTGTCATAAATGCCTGGAAATCTTCAGGGTAACAGGTCTGCCTTTGCTCAAAACTCTTTGCTGCAGGCCTTGTAGCCAGCCCAAGTGTTCACACCTTTATTTTAAATGTCTCCAAAATTTGCACCCCAAGTATGCCATCTATAGATGAAAATGTGTATCCCATAGCAAAAATAAATAAATAAATAAATAAAATTAAAGCCAGTCCGGACATGTCAAAGAGTCAAGTCCACCATTCCGATTTCCAGTTGGTTCATTTTAGTGCCTGTCTGCCCAGGGCAGGAGTGACGCTCGTGCTGTAGGGCTGCAGCTGCTGTTCTCCTTCCTTCGGCACAGAACCGGAAAGCGGACACCAAGAACACCCAATGAAACGTACTGTGCAGCCACATTAAACATTAATGTCACCCTGGCTGGCGTAGTTCAGTGGATTGAGCTCGGGCTGCAAACCAAAGCATCGCAGGTTCGATTCCCAGTCAGGGCACATGCCTGGGTTGCAGGCCATGGCCCTCAGCAACCGCATATTGATGTTTCTTTCTCCCTCCCTTCCTTCTCTAGAAATAAATAAATAAAATCTTTTAAAAAATTAATGTCATAAATATTTAAGCCACAGAATAGAATTTTTTTAGAAATCCCTTCTGTCCACTACTCTTAAACCATCACAGGCTTAAAGACAGTATACATTTCACTAAGGTCAACAAAGGCCGTTGAATCGCTGGAAGAGGACATGCACGGAAGTGTACTACTCAGAAGTTTGGTGGTAGTTATGGAGTGCCTAGATTGTCAGGCTGCAGACCTGGGAATCTCACAACCCTGAACCTCCAACCTGGAGGCAGCCCTCCTACACTGGTTGTGAATCAATTAGGATAGTTGTTTAGATACAATTGTGTTGAAATCCTTGCTGTGCCCTTTGCTAGCTGCATGACCTTGGGCAAATTTCCTCATTTGTGAAATAGAGATTTTAATACCTACCATGCTGACATGTTTTGGGATTCCTTATAAATAAATAAAGAAAGCCTTGACTGGACTGGTGTAGCTTAGTGAGTTGGGCATTGTCCCACAAACTGAAAGGTTGCTAGTTCGATTCCCGGTGAGGGCCCATGCCTGGGCTGTGGACCAGGTTTTTTCCCTTTTAAAACTCATTTGATGTATTAAAGTGGTAAAAACAATTTATTCAGGAAAGCTGTTGCAATCAGGGAAGAGAGACCTTAGTACAGAACTGCGCTTAATTTGAACACAACAAGGGAAAGTGGGATTTATAGCCAAGGAGCAGCATGGAGGTCCGTGTATGGAGATTGCCAGGCAGAGACATCAGCAGTAAAAGGGGTTCTCCCCCAACAGGAGTCTCGGTGAAGGCAGGCAGGGTGATCAGACATCGTCTGGGGGATGTCGGGGAATGGGAAGCCTGAGGAGATATCCAGGCCAGTCAGGTATCAGAGTGGGAGCTTCTGGATAAACCATCTTAACAGGATTCTTGCTTTTGAGGACAAGGCTCAAAGATGGGTCTAATCGAAAAAGTGGCTCACAGGAACCTCACTGGAGTTTGGTCAAGGAGAGAGTTTCAATCAAGATGTGGAACCATCAGCTGCACTTTTGACGCTGCTCGTTTTGTTGGACACTAGTTTTGTGGGGTAGTGTTAAGCCGCTGGGGCTCAGGTGGTCCTTTTTCCTTGTTATCTGCACAGCATGTGATACAGGGTAGCACAGGTGCATGTACCGATATGTCCAGCAGGGGGCAGTGCTCACCTGCAGATGACCATATTGGGATTCCAGGCAGGGGCTGGAAAATCTTTCACTATTTTTACTTTCCACAAACTTCTACCCTGAAAGTCAGTCCCTCACTTCACTGCCACTACACCCCCTGCGCCAGGCTGGGACAAGCAGTAAAGCAAGCAGCAGGGATGCCAGTTAGGCCAAAGGAAAAAGAGTCTCATGGCTGCTCTGAGGCTGGGCTCTGGTGCTATTGGGGCAGGGACACCTGGGGTCTGCCACCCCTCTTGTGCCCAGAACTGTTGGTAGGACCTGGCCAGCTAGAGCCTTGATGGTAGGAGGCCTGGAAGGGGTTGCAGCTGTGACAGCCTCTGCCACTGCCCTCTGGGGAGGGAGGGAGTCATGCGGTTCCCTTTTCCCATAGCCCCAGAGCAAGTGAATTTCCGGACTCGGGGTGGGTGGGGGTGGGGAGTCCTATCCCAGGAAACAGATGGGCAGCTTCAGAGCCGAGGGAAATGGCAGCTCCGGGCTTCCTGCCATCCCATGCAGCCGCAGCCGCATTCATGGGGGTGTGAGGAAAGGGTGGCCTGGAGCAGGGAGGCTCTCCAGCTACTCCAGGGTCTTTAGCCTGGTCTACTGAGGGACAGACTAAAAAGCCTGGAACAGGACTCAGTTCTTCTCTGGCTGGAGTTGAAGTGGAAAATCAAGTAGCCAGAAAGGCACTGACCTGGGAGGAAGAGTGTTCTGACTTAGCCTCTCAGAGCCTGCTTCTTCTGGTTTAAAATTAGGATGACTACTCCCACCTATCCCCTTGGGCTCTTCTCAAGGCTGAGGGAGGGGACACAGGTGAAACAGTTTGCCATCTTGTGTCAAAAACTGGGCACAGTTCCTGGCACATGGAAGTGCTTCACAATGTTTGTTTCCTGTCTTTCACCCTCTTTCCCCTTGTCACGCCCTCTGGGCCAGCCGTGTGGTGTGGGTGTTGGGGATGGCGAGACAGCTTCTGTGGGAAGAGTCATGGGAGCCACAGTCCACCTGCTCAAGTGGAGGACCCATATTCATGTAGGTCGACAGCTCCTCAAAAAACCTGGGTTTGCTTGCTGGGGCCCTCGTGAGGTGTTAATAAATAAGGAGGACCCCTGGCCTGCCTCTTGTTGGCCTGGAGGTAGTGACCTTCCCCCAGCACTTCCCCACACTCCCTGGTGGCACTGGTCTCCCCATTTCTGCATCACCCCACCAGAAGCAGTCTTTGTCCCTTGAAGCAGTCCTTCTCAGCTCTTTGGCTAAGTCATGGGTTCACATGCCAAGGCTCCCTTTGGTATACCTCGATTTTGACTAGCAAACAAGAAACTGGTGTGGGCTACAGGGAGTTGGGTGGTTATGCAGACCTGGTTCATAATTATCCCTAATTCACCTGCATCCAGGCATCCTAGCAGAGCTACTGAGCTAGAGCCAGACCAGGGAGATTGTGAGGGGGCAACAGAGAGGGGTAGATTTGACCTCAAGACTCACATACCAGCAGTTGGGAGGAGTACAGCCAGTATAGAAGCCTTGGAGCCTTGATGCAGGACGGGGGAGGTTGGACAGCAGCGGCCAGCCCTGCCTTGAGACAGGCAGCTGAACGTAGAGGATTTCTCACTCTGGGACCTTGGGCAAGTCGGTTCTTATTTATGGCCTCAGTTTTCTTAATCCATGCAATGAATGAAAAGAAGGCACTCAAGTGACCTATCTCTAAGACCTCTCTGGCGCTAGTGGTAGAAGATTCTAGATGTGAGGGCACAAAGGACTAGGACTCAAAGGCAGCCTGAGAGAAGGTCTCGGAGGGAAGGAGCTTCAGGGAGTTTTGCAGTTCCATAATTGTCATGTAACTGGGCCGCAGTTAGTCTGAGCTCAGTCATTTCTGCCCTTCGGTTGGCACTTTTCTCACTTGGGAGGAGAAGACAGACACCTCTAGCTTTGCCAAGCAGGGCTGAGGGCCAGAAGGGGATTTCTAAAGGTAGAGAAAATCTCCCATGGAGGGAGCTGGCAATCTCTGGGTTTAGAGAAGGATACATTTTTAGAATGCCCATCAGGACATTCCGAGCCATCAGGACGAGGGAAACAGTGCTTCACTCCTATGTAGTATGAAGTAAATTCTGCTTCTCTGGAGGGCTATGTGGCATTATCCACTAAAGAAATTACAAATGTTGACAGCCCTTGATTCACCTGTAGGACTGAGCCCTGTGTGGTATATTTATAAACATTTATATGTAGAAGGATATTGATGATAGCATTGTTTATAATTTCAAACCAAAACCAAAACAGGAAACAAAATGTCCAACAATATGGAGGTGTTGTGCAGTGATGGTCCAGCCTCTCAGCGGATCCCGTGGTGATGGTTCAGAAGAATGAGTGGCTGGATCTCTGTGCTGATGTGGGACAACCCTTATGATGTACATGCGTGAGCAAGATGCGGCATTTAACACACTGCGGCCCACGGGCCAGATCTGGTCTTGGGGCCCCTTGTTGATGGCCTGTGAGCTAAGTATAGTTTTTAATTTTTAAATGGTTAACCAGAAAAGTCAAAAGAAGACACACAAAAGTATATGAAATTCAGATGTCAGGGTCCATAATGTTTTATTGATATAGTCACGTTCACTCACGTATGCGTTGCCAGTGACTACAATCTCACTGCCGCAGAGTTGAGTAGTTGTGACAAAGTCTAAAATAACACCTGGAACTTTATAGGAAAAGTGTGCCACCCACGCATGTGGCATGATGCCTTCTTATGCTCACATCTGAGTTTCTGCCTGCACTTTGCCCCCGGAGGTGTTTACCTTGGTAGAGAGATGGGGGAGGATGGGAGCCTTGCATTTTTCATTGTGTATAGTTCTGTTCAGTTTTACTTTTCCGCCCTCTCTGTATGTTTACTTTCTTTTTAAAGTCAGTTGGGACTTTTGGTGGGGGTGTTATGGAACATCATTTGTAACTTTGTTTTGTGGGTTTTTTAAATGTTCATGGAGGAAAGGCAAGTAGGAGGAGCAAGGCCTGGTTTGAGGTTTTCCTTTCTTTCCAGGCGGGGGCCGCCTGCCTCCTCTGTGCTCCTGCCATGGAAACTGGTCCGTTCATCTGCAGTGCGGCAAGTTACTCAGGGCTCTGTTGGCTAGGCTGGCCCCTTCCTCCCGGGCCTCTACCTCTAGGAAATGAACTCTTCATCCAGCTGGTCAAGGGCAGCCAGTGCCAGGCCAAAGGGTCCTGATGTCAGAGGCCTTCCTTGATACCCCAGAATAAAGTCCCCATGGAGAACTTGTGCAGTCTGTCTCTCTGGTTTCATTGTTGAGAGTTTTCTCCTGCTGGGGAAGGGCACAGAGGGATTAGCAGCGTGGTCCTGCTTGAGTGGCTGGAAAGGCTGATGCAACCAGAACACCAGCTCCCCCAGGGGGCCCGTTTGGAGGTGAAGCCTGGTAAGAAACAGCAAGGGTCACAAGAGGGTTGGAATGACACAGTGGGCTGGATGGGCCACTGGAGGCCATGTGGTCCTAATGGTTCATGGCTCAGAAGGGGAAACTGGGGCTAGAGAGGAAGGGGGATTTGCTTGAGATCCCCCAGCTAGTGAGTGTGCGGAACTAGGGCTCGAGGCAAGGTTTCCTGCCTCCTATCAGTGAGTGAGCTTGCGGAGCTCATGTCTCGAGCCTGGGCATTCTCTTCTCTGCTCAAGCTAGCCACTGCTGTGAAGACGAGAATCTCCAGAAACTTGTGGATTCTTGCCTGGTCTGTCTTGCTTTATGGTCAGGGATATATATATATATCCACCCATCTGTTAAACTGAGCCCTTACTAAGGGGCAGTTCCTGTTTCTCAGTAGCTCTGGCCCCTATGTGCATAGTAGGCTTAGTAAATGTTTGCCAGTTGAGACATCATTATGAACCACTGGGACACCCAGTCAGTCAACCAGAAACCCTTTGGGGATTTGTTAGTGATGCTGCCTCCTCCATAGCTTCCCTCGCCATGTGCTGACTGTCCTGGGCACCAAGGCTCCTTTTTCCTAGAGTGTACCTCCCACCAGCAGCCCATGCTCAGCTTCACATCAGCTTCTTGGCTGGACCCCAGGCCCTGGGCACCGCCAGTGTCACTATTGTCAGCCCAGTGTCAGGAGCCTCTGTTATGTGTGCCAGCCCAGAGCCCTGAGCCACCAAAGCTCAGGGCTCCTTGCCTTGCGGCGGGTTAAGTCCTGGCTGGTACTTCCTCTGGAATCCTCGTCGGTCTGTGCCGCCTTCATCACACACTTTACAAGAAACACTTGCTGTCTTCCAGCTGCTCAGCTGGGGCTCCCAGTTGGGGTTTTCTTCACTTGTATGTGCCAGAGTGTTGCTATTCAATATGGTAGCCATTTGCCATATTCAAATTTAAATTTAAATTATTAAAATTAAATGAAACCAAAATTCAGTTCTGTAGTCATACCACTCATACCTCAGGTGCTCAGTAGCCAAATGTGGCTTGTGGCTGCCACACGGGGCAGCTCGGATGTAACACATTTTCATCCCTGCAGAGAGTTTTGTTACGTAATTCTATGGAGCAGGTGATTTTGCTTTCCAGGGGATATTGGACAATGTCCAGAGACATTTCTAGTTGTCATAACTTGGGGAGGGGGTGCTACTATCATGGTTATCGTGGGTAGAGGCCAGAGATGGGGTTAGAGGTAGAAATTCAAGTTGTGGGGTTTGTCTCATCCGGGGGCTAAGAAAGTACTTCTTCACAGGTTTCATAATCTGCCCCAGAAATAGCGTGGGCCAGACGGAGGCCTAAAGTAGAAGAGGAGGTTTCACTCCACATTCTGTTTTCATTTCCCTTCCCTGACTCCAGGAACTCCAGGTAGGATTGCTGGTGTCCCTTCAGCAGAGAAGAGGAAACCAGACTTGCCACTTGGTTTGAGGAAGATATCACTATAAATGCTAGGCAGAATGTAGGCAGCCCTTATAACAGGGTCTGGCCAAGCCCTGGCCACACCACACAGAGAGACTCAGTTTAAAAATATGGGACATTAAGATTGTTGCAGTGGTCTGCCAGGGGACTATGCACAGAATTGCCTTTCAGGGACTATGGAGTATGTGGGGGATTGTTTAAATGCCCAGCCCTGCTTTTACCAGGGCCCAGGAGTGTGTAAGAGAAAGTCAAGGAAGGTTCTTGCCCTCAGGAGTTTTCTGTCCTGCCAGGACTCCTTGGCATAGGCTGGGAGAAAGGTCAGGATGAATGAGTGAATAGTCTGAGTAGTTTAGTATCTCAGAAGGTAGCACAACTTGTTTTTTTTTTTTTTTTTTAAATGTGGCAAACTCAGGGCCCAGCCTTTGGCTCCCAGGACTTTTTGGCAGAGTGAATGAAAATGAAAGAACAAAGGCCATGGAGTTGGTGAATCAGATCAAGTGACATCCTTCTAAAACCAGAAAAACTGGCCTAGGCCTGCTGGACAGCACTGGAGTCAGGGTCACTTCCAAGGAGAGGTGGCTACTTCAGTGGGGTCAGGATAGGGACACTGGGAAGATGTGGCCATCACATACTTTTCACATTACTCTTCAGGTAAAGACAGGGACCCCAGGAAGCTCCCTAACAACTAAGTGCCCTGGGAAGGTAGCCAGAGAGCTATCAATTGAGAGACTGGGAGAGGGGCTTAGAGGGAAGATCTCAAGCAGGGGCTGATGCCCAGGGTGGGAGCCCTACCTGGACCCCTTGTTGGAACCTTCCAGGGGCCAGGGCCAGGAGGAACAAAGGCCCTGAGACCCTGAGGGGACCATAGAGGGACAGAAAGGGTAGAGCAGTGAGAGAGGAGAGAGCCCCTAAGCAGAGCCATTGCCAAAGGAATGCTTCTGAGGCCTGGCCTCATGCACAGTCTTCATCTTGAAACCTGGCAGGCAGTTTGGGAGCTAGGGAGAGTAGGGGAACTAGGTCTTTAGGAAGCAGCTTTTCTAAGTTTCAGAATAGAAGAGATGAACGGGACGTTCTTAAGTGGCAAATTACTCAAGATGGCTGGGAAGCTCTTAGAAATAAAACAGTGGTACCCATGGGGAAATAAGGCAGTGACTAGAAGCTGATATGAGTGCATAAAAAACCCCTGTTGAAGGAAGTTGGAAAACAGATGGAAAGAAGGACATGTAATTAAAGATGAAGGTAGCAGATGGTCCAGAGTGAGCCGGAGCTTGTGGTGAAACTCAGGACGACCAAGAAGAACGACGAGCAGTGCCTGCTGTTGGAGGCCAGTGGCGCAGCGTAAGCTGAACAGAAAGAAGCCAGAGGGACTTGAGTCCTGTTTTGTTTGCATCTTTTCTTTCAAGCTTGAAAAAGTAGGACAAATGGTGGTAGGAGGAACATGAGCCCCAAGTTGAGTAATTTATCTCATGACCTTGGTGAGTTCTGCCTTGGGGTGCTGAGGGTATAGTTGGTGACCTACAGGATGTGTGGGAGGCAGCAGAGGGGCTGGAGGCTGTAGGTGACTAATGCCCGTTCATCAAAAAGATGGAGGGGGTGGGCTCCACAGGTTACTATTGGATGAAACTTTTAGCACTTAGGAAATGGTTGTCCCTGGGCTTGATTGTGCTCACTGGGAATAAGGTATATCAATTTTAGTTCGTTTGTTTTTTTTCAGTATTAGACAAAGTATTTTGGGATTTAGGTAAGGTTTTGATGTAATCTTAGGACTCAGCTTAGGAAGCTGAGTGGCCAGCTTCCTGGCCACCTGGTGATGCCGTCAGCTTGTTTGTAGCCAGTGAAAGACTCTGCTTGGGAAGGATTCTTCCCCACGCTCATCCCCAGCCAGTGCACCTTATGGAAGGGCTCTGCTCTGGATCTTGTGCTGTCCATGATTTGAATTCGTGTCTCAGGGCTCTACTGATGGTGGTGGTGCTTGAGAACAGGCCAGGCGGAACAGGATTGAGATCTCAGAGCTCTCCATGGGCCAACTCTGGAAAGCTGGACTTTACCAGGTAAAAGTGAGAAACTGCATTTGAGACCAGAAAGGTTAATGGCGCAGGCACAGTCTAGGGCTTGTGGCTTAGTAGGGACATGGGTAAGAGAACTCTTTTGAATTTGTGCTGATTGCAAACTACATATATGTCAGCAGCAGGATGTAGCCTCCAGAAGAGTCGGTGTGGGTGCAGGCATTGACAGACATTCAGAAGGTTCCAGGGATGTGATACTCCAGGTTCCCTGAGCCTGAACTGGGATACCCAGGCTCATACATGCAGAAGAATCCCTGACCTCTCAGTTCTTCAGTTCTGAGAAATTTCATTCCATTTCTTTTGTAGTTTTCTCCCTTCTATTTTTCTGTTCTCTCATTTTGGAACTCATGGAACTCTGGAGTTGATCTGATTTTTTTCACCTTCCCTGCTATTATCTATCTCTTTATCTTTCTGTTCTACTTTCTGGATGATTTTTCTAAACTTATAGAGTTTTATTTTTCTTTTATTGATTGTAGAGAGAGGGGAAGGGATGGAGAAAGAGAGGGAGAGAAACATCGATCAGCTGCCTTGTGAACACACCCTAACTGGGGACCAAACCTGCAGCCCAGGTGTATGACCTGACCAGGAATCAAACCGGCAACCTTTCAGCACATAGGATGATGCCCAACCCACAGAGCCACACTTGCCAGGGTGACTTATATTGAGTTTTTGATTTCACTATTTATAATTTTAATTTCCAAGAGTTCTTTTTTATGTTCATTAAAAACAAAACAGCACCTGATCTTGTCTAATCTGATCTGATTGGATGTGCTAATACCTCTTTCCACTTCCATCTACCAAAAATGTGTTTACATATGTTAACTGCATTTTGTTTTGTGTTGTTTTGTTTTGGGTTTTGTGCTCTTCTCTTTGCTCTAGGTGGTTCATGCTGTTTACAGAAACCCTTCACTCTTACTTCAGTGGGCTTCTGGGAGGGAGCAGAGTTTAATCCACCTTATTTAACTGAAAGCTTATTCTTTCACTTAACCTAAACATATCCTTTTGTTTTGAATATGTCTGTTTAGACACATTTTGATGTGATTTATGGATTTAAAAACATCCACTATGAGAGTCTGAATTTTGATCAGGGAGTCTAACCCATCATATATTTACTATAATTACTATTCTGTTAGGACTTCTGCCATCTTATTTAATGCTTTATGCCTGCCATGTGTTCCTTGCTTCTTTTTTTGCCTTTCCTGTCCTTTATTGTATGGATTGAATTTTCTCTGCTCATTTTAAAGTTAAATACTATTCTTACAGCTACCTCCAACTCACTGTGTCCCATACCCTCCCCTGTCACTGTCTGTGTCTCACGAGTCTCCGCGCCATCCTGCCCGCCTCTGCTCCCCACCCGTGCTGGTCCCTTGGCTGTGCAGCGGAGGGACGTGCGCTCCGTCCGTTTGCCATCTTGTTCAGAACTAGACAAGGCTTGTTCAGGGCTGTTCTAGAGGAGACTCCAGTGCTCAATGGGAGTTTGATTTAAACAACCTTTAAAAAAAGGTCTCAGAGGTTTTGGGCAAGTTCCAAGGGTGGTAGTTTCTTAGGGGGAGTGAGAGGGGGCATGGACAAGTCCAGGAGCTTTCGAGTAGAACTGGAAACAGCTGACCTTCTCAAGTTCTTTTGTAAGCTGCCTTTCTGAGACTTCTACTTCCTGCTTTGCTCTTAAGTGCTGCGCAGAATACTGTCCTATAAGAGGCAGGGAAGAAAGGAGGAGAGGGGGCCTTGGGGAGGTAGGGAGGGCTGGGGACTAGGTCGAATGGGCACAGGCACACCCCATCCAAAAAGGCAGCCGTTACTCAAGGCCACTGAGTCATTATCAGTAGGAATGTGGGTCCAGCAGTGCCAGAGCTTGCAGTTTTTCAAGAAAACCTCTCAATTTGTATATATTGGCTCAAAAACGTTTATAGCCCCATGCAGGCCAAACATCATGTCTGCAGACTGGATCTGGCAGACGGACACTGCCACCCATGACCCCTGCTCTGGCTAGTCCATGGTTCTCTCCGTGTCACCCATGACAGTTCTCCCTCCTGGACAAATGTCCCCCAGAGGTGTGATTTCCCACTTCCCTCCCCTTTCAGCCACCTCTTCTGGGTCCCTTTACCCTGCCAGCTAACTCTGGTCTAGTGCCATTCTCACTACCATGTGCTGTTTCTCACAATCATCATTCTGTTAAGCACCTTAACCATCCCCCTTGTTTGCATTACTAACTTATCTAGTAAATGAGTAGTGTGAAGGTAAACTTTGTTCTGGCGCTGAGAGTATAGGGCACATGGGTCTGGTTTTCCCGGAGCCTGTCTGCGGCCTGAGCCCACGGGTCCTTGTCCCTAGAAGTGTGAGACCGGACTCTGCCTGCCCTCTCTGGGGTATGGTGCAGATGCCACACGCTGGGCCCAGCTCTCAGAGCCTTGGCCTGCAGAGGGCAGGGCTTATGTGGTCCAGAGCTCCGAACCTGTGAGCCTCCTTGGGATGGCCCCTTCTGCCTGCCACGGCCTCTGGGGTCCTCTTGTCCTGCGTCCCCTTCCCACCTGGCTCTGTCTCTCGCATCACTCCACCTGAGTGGCGGGCCTGCAGCATTATAAACATGGGGCAGTTGGTGACTCATTATTTATTCCTCTGTAACCCCATAGATAGGGAAGTGAGACAGCCACACCTGGTGGGACCTGACCTTCGGGTGACAGTGGAAGTAGCTATGCAAACCACCAGGGAAGTCCTTTCCGCAGCCAGGCTGTGAAGAGAACACTTGCTTGGCCTGGCCCCACGTGCCTCCAGGAGCGGCTCTGGTAACAGTTTCTCCCCTCCACCCTCACACCCCTGCTTTTTCTTGGTGACAGCTGGAAGTGGCAGTGGTTACAACTGAGAGAGCCAAACATTTCTACAGCCCCCAGGACATTCCTGTTACCCTCTACAGCGACGCAGATGAATGGGAGGTCAGTGCTGGGGGCCCCAGGGCTGCATTCCGTCAGAACAGGACTGTCCTCCTGTAGCCCATAGTCCTGCTGTCCGGAGCAGACAGGCCAGGCTCAAGTCAGCAGTCAGGGCCCTTGGGGCAGAGATGATGAGGAAAACATCTGTCTAGCTCTGGCCTGTGGGAGGCCTGTAGTCTCCTCCCACACCAGGCAGAGCTTAGCTCTGGCTCTGTGCCTGAGGTTGAGTGTCCTTGTGCTTATCTGGGCTGATGAAACCACAGAAGGGCTCTGTTCCCGTCACCCTTGTGCACATGGCTCCCAGTGGCAGGGCTGTCCAGAGTGCCTCATTCCCACAACCACTGGGCTCTGCTGCTTCTCTCTCGCAGAAGGGTGGGCACTGGCTAATTCACCAGATACTGAGTGCGGGCTTCATAGGGATGCCCAGCCAGGAATTTTTAAATACAGACTGGAACATTTCTTTTTTGTTGTTTTTAAGCTTTTTATCTCTCTCTTTTTATAAAGGTTTTATTTATTTGTGTTTAGAGAGAGGAGAAGGGAGGGAGAAAGAGGGGGAGAGAAAGATCAATGTGTGGTTGCCTCCTATGCACCCCCCAGCTGGGCACCTGGCCTGCAACCCAGGCGTGTGCCCTAGACTGAGAATAACCAGCAACTCTTTGGTTCGCAGGCCCACGCTCAATCCCCTGAGCCACAGCAGCCAGGGCTCAACCTAGAACATTTTTGATTGGTCTGTCTTCCCCAACTCCTCCCCTCCCCCATTTCTCACTGCTCCAGACATTTCTTTCTGTCCACTGGCTTGGACGACCCAAGCATCCGCCTCAGGGGAGGAGCTCCCCACCAGATGTCAGTTCTCTTGAAAACCAAACCATAAAGGGAATATCTTGGAAAGACGAGAGGCATTTGTTTCCTCAGGCCTGGTTTCTCTCAGGCTGTTGGCTCTACAGCCAGTGCTCTTACCGCTTTAGCTGCGGGGGGGAGTGGCAGTGGACTTGGTCAGGGGTTGCTCAGGTGGTCTTCCTCAGGTTCCTGACTTAGTGTCCTCTACCTGTGTTGTCCCCATCTCCCTCCCTCCACATAGAGCTTGGCCAGCCCAGTGACCCCATTTCTTTCTCTGCCAGATGTGGAAGCACCGATCTGACCCAGTTCTCCACATTGACCTGCGGAGGTGGGCGGATCTTTTGCTGGTGGCTCCTCTTGATGCCAACACTCTGGGGAAGGTGGCCAGTGGCATCTGTGACAATTTGCTTGTGAGTGACTCCCTGTGCCCTCCTCTTTCCCTGGGCCTTGCTCCTGATTTAATGAGCTCCAGACCGCCTTTGCACAAGGTTGTTGCCTTGACATCCTTTTGTGGTGGTCCAGTTTGCTCAGAACACTATCTCCTGCCTCCCACCCATCTCACCTGTGGTCTGGCAAGTGGGCAGAAGATGTGGCCCTCCTAAATGGACTCGACTTGCATGTACTCTCTGGGGCCGTCTGCCTCTCACCTGCCCTTTGTCCTTCATTCGTGGGCTGCCGTTCTGTTGGTTCCCTGCCCAGCCCCCCGGCTCTCCCCCATTGCTTGCTTTCTCAGTGGGCTCTGCATATCCACATGGGGACCCGATTTGCTTCCTCATGGGTTTCTCACACACTTTTCTCTACTGTAGCTTTAGCCACAGGCGGAGGTGTGGGTTTCCTGTGTATCATGGGAAACTTGGAGGGGACGCAAGAAGAAAGACAGGGCAGGAGTGTGAGCTGATGGACAGTGGAGGAGAGGAACACACGTTCATCTGTGCTAAGTGGAGACTGATAGACCTCCAGGAAGCTGTTGTCCTTTAAGAGCCTTCTTGTACTTGATCATCCTGCAAAGAGTTAGGCTCGATCTCCCCCCTCCTCCTTCTGCTTTATTACTTTCTCATTCATGGAGCTTTTACCTGCCATGAACTGGACCCCATGCTGGGGAACATCCAGACAGAGGGAGCTCACAGGCTGCAAGGAGAGGGTTTTGGTCACCCATGCATCCTAGGAAGTATGATCTCGTGTGTGGCCCAGTCTTGAATGCCCCCAGCCAGTCTTTTGACAATAGAGTCACCACCTTGCACGGTGCTGAGCATACAGTAAGTGTTCAGTAAATTCTTAGTGTGTGTTTGAGAATCTTATTTTAACAAACAGCTGGGAGTTTTTCAGAGTTTAATATGGTGAAGAAGTGAATAACTAAGCTGAGTCAATATTTTGGGGGGTTAGATAGGTTAGTTTCCTCCTATGCTTGTTGATGGCACTTAAGGCACTTTCGGAAGAATCTAGTGCTTTGAGCATCCTTTGAAGAAGAGCAGCACACAGATGGCGTGACCACTGGCAGGGTGGGGTGTGCAGAGACGGGTGAGCCTGGGGCAGTGTGATCAGGAAGGCTCAGATGGGCTGGTGTCAGGGCTGACAGAGCAGCTGCAACCCGGGAGTCTCCTGCCACATTCACTCAACTGTGTCACAGTTGTATGTGGCCAGCACTGTGTCACCAAATCTCCGGTCCTCCCACTGCTGGTCAGCAGCTGGCCAGTGTGGCAAAGCACACCAGCCTCTAGGAGTTAAGCCCTGCTCTGGGCCGCTCTCCAAAGGCTCCCTCCTCCCTCCTTAGTTCGGCTTCCCTTTTTTCTTCAAAGCTGCCACCGCGCCTTGGAATCTTGGGGGTTCCCTCCTCCTGAGTTGACTGAGCAGTAGAATGTGATTTCAAGACTAGTTCCCAGACCATTTTCCTCAAAGGGTTTCACTTAAAGGCAAATATTTCAAGAAATTGCAAATCTCACAATGTTTCAAGTATCACCTTGCTCTGTGGCTCTGTCCTCTCTCAATAGATGTTTTCTCTCTATATCCCTGAAAAGAAGCTTGCCCTGCTACTTCCCTCCTTCCTGTCCAGTGACCAGAACTTAGGGTGCTGCTAGAGCAGTGTGCTGGGTGTGAATCTGTACACCGGCCTCTGGGCCTTTGACATCTCACCTGTCTTTTGGCCTACTCAGTCCTTGGCCCCTTCTTGGTGCTAAACAGCCAAGCATATCCAGAAAGAGAAGGTGAATTTCCTGGGTCACCAGTCTAGCTAGGAGCTGGTTCTCTGATCAGGAGCGAGGCCTTTTCTCCACCAAAGCACATTCCCAGGGGCAGAGCCTAAGGTGCTGAATATAGCATTGGCCAAACAGAAGTGACCATGGGAACTAAAGTCATCTTTGGGCCTCTTGTTGTCAGAAGGGTCGGATGAACTGTGGTTTGTCCAGGAAGCCCTGAGCTTCGAGACGAGGTGGGCAGAGCTAGAGAGGTACCGGACACGGGAGGTTTGGGTTTCTGCTCTGGTCAGCGTGCTTTGTTTTGAGGACACATAGAAACCCCAGCCCAGCCCACACCCCACCCCGCATGCAGTCAGAGAGCTCTTCTAGGTATGCTCATGACTTCTGCAGAAGCAACAGGTGGCACAGGGCCAAGAGGAAGTATGACTGAAACTGTCTACTCATAGTCCGGCTGCTGAGCTGAGAGGTCTTGGTGGGAAACAAAAGCTGGTGTCTGGCACTGAGTAAAGGCCAGATCCTGAGGCTGTGCGCTGTCCTGCTTCCTTCCTGTCCCCAGGAAAGGGCAGGGGTACTGAGAAGGGTGGCATTGGTCCTGGCCTCTTCATTTCACTGTTCCATGGACTCCCCTCTCTGTTCCCAGACAGGTTCCACTTTAGGAAGGAGGTGTGTTGGCTTGTCTCCCCGAGGGGCCAGCAGTCCAGGAGAAGGTGCCTGGAGTAGTCAGCACGGAGGAGCATACTCCCGGGGGCCCTAGAGCTTATTTATGCCCCAGGCGGCCTTTGACCCAGGGAGCCCGGGCCATAATATTCATAGGAGCTACTGTTTCTGGAGCCTGTACTTCTTGCCAGGCTCAGTGTGAAGAGCTTTAAGTATTTTCACACCCAATCCTCACAAATACCTAGTGAGGGGGGCTTTTGTAAGAGGAAACCAACTCTTGGCATTAACTAATTTGTCCAAATTCTCACAGCTAGTAATAGTAGATAACTCAGCCAGGATTTGAAACCAGGTCTATGTGACTTCAAAGCCCACAATGCTAAGGACTTCCTTTCACAGCGACTCCAACCTGTGACCAGATGGGAGGCCTGGCGATCAGGAGGTGGTGAGGCTGTGAGGTGCAGTGAAGGCTGTGCAAAGCCTCATGTTCCGGGTCATTGTCTGGATGTGTGACTTTGAGCAACTGCTCACCCCTGGGGAGTACAGCTCCCCCATGTGTGAGACGGACAGCACCTTCTTACAGGGTTGCAGCGGGGGGTTCATGGAGCATATACCTGAGAGGGTCTTTGTCACTTGTAAGATGTTTTTGTTGTCAGCTTTAATTGGCCTTGAAGTAGAGTCGGTGCTTGGGTGCTACCTGCTGAGCTGTCTGGTGCTTAGCTTTGTGGGTAACTACAGAGCTGGCCTTCTGCTACCAGGGTTGCTTCTGTCTGTGAGGTGTGGCTGGCTGTGGAGAAGCCTTGTGCTTGGACACAGGGAGACCTGCCTGTATAGGTGGGGAGGTCTGCTTGGAGGTGGCTGGTAAAGCACCTTCTGGGCCCTGTGCCAGAGCCTGTGGGGAGGTGGAGAGGGGAGAAGAGACATAACCCCACCCCCTGGGGGACCTGAGAAAGCTCCCCGTAGACAGCAGCCCCCAGTTATCAGAACACCGAGGCTGGTTATGGCCCAGAGGATGGTGTGTAGGAATGGGAAGGGCTGGCAGGCAGGGCAGCAGGCACCCCCTCCCTTCCCCTCCTTCACAGACCTGTGTCATCCGGGCCTGGGACCGCAGCAAGCCCCTGCTCTTCTGCCCGGCGATGAACACCGCCATGTGGGAGCACCCGATCACTGCGCAGCAGGTGGGTCAGCTCCAGGCCTTCGGCTACATCGAGATACCCTGTGTGGCTAAGAAGCTGGTGTGTGGCGACCAAGGTGGGCACCTGGCCAGGTTCACTTCTTGTTCTCGTGGCCCAGGGTCAGCGCTGGGTTCAGATCCTAGTCTGTTGTGATCTTAGGAGAAACCATTCTCCTCTGAGGCTGGCTTTCTCATCTGGAAGATGGAAATTATAATTCCTTCCCTTCAGAGTTGTTAGAATTAAATGAGATAGTTTATGGAAGGTGTATGGTATCCTAGACACACAGTCCATGCACATTTCCTGACAGCTGTGGTAACTGTTCCTGGGGCCTGACCCAGAGGGGTTTCAGAAGGTGTGACGGGTCTTGCTCATGCAGCCCTGGCCTTCTCAGGCACTGAGCTGTGGGTGGAGACCTCAGGGGAGCACTGTGTGGGCTGGGAGTGGGGGATTGTACCCTGCCTAAGTCTGCAGGGCCACAGCAGAACTTTGTTCCCTAGGTCTGGGGGCCATGGCTGAGGTGGGCACCATTGTGGACAAAGTGAAGGAAGTCCTCTCCCAGCATGCCGACTTCCAGCAGAGCTGAACGGAGGATCTCTGCTCTGTGTCCCCGTGTGTCCCCAGTATGTTTTCAGGCCGAGTCAGTGAAGGTGGGCATTGGCCAAGTATGGTGGAAATTCTCCTTTGCTGAATAGGGACCTGGCCTGGGCCTGCTCCGCAGTCTCCAAGGGTCTGACTTGCCCCAGGCTAAATTGGACCAAGAGCCCAGGACTCAACTTCTTTCAACCAAGAGACATCAGCTATCTGGAGCTCCTCCTCACCTTTTCCTGGGATGAGCCCAGCAAGCCAGAGGAGCAAGCTGCCATATTGTCCCTGTGCCTCTGGAAGGGGCCTGAGGAGCACTGACCAACTTTGATTCTACACCATGCCTAGAAACTGCCTTTGGAAACTGCCTCAGCTGGAGATCCCCAGGGTGGTGGGTCCCTGCCAGGCCTTTGGAGCTCCAGCTGCCACGTAGAATCAGGAAGACCTGCAAGTTGGCAAGACCCTGAGATTTCTCACTGACCATGCTGTGAGATGTGGGTACTGGGAAATAAAGTAAAGTGGCCTTTTGGGAAACTCTGTCCTTCCTTCACAGCTTATCTGTGGTCTCAGAGATCAGGGTGTTGGTAAGTGTGGGTGGGGATAGGTCTGGGCTGACTCCTGACTGGTGCTTCTTAGGCCCCCGTGTCATACAGTAGTTAAGGACAAAAGGGCTCTGAAGTAGGACAGCCCCTCGTTTAAATCCCAGCCCTGCCACATACTAGCAGTGGGGCCTTGACTCAGGTCTCAGCCTTTCTGAGCCTCACTCTCCTCATCTGTATTGTCCTACCCTCATGGAGTGGTTGAGAGGATCAAATCAGATAATTTGTGCAGAATAACCACCCCACTGAGTGTCTCCTACATACTAAATGTCAAATAAATGGAAGTTAAAGCTAGATATGTATACATACTAGTGAGTGTCCTTAACATTTACTGAAGTAGACTATCTCATTTTGGGAAAAATAAAATCCCGACCCTGAACAGACGTGGCCCGTTGTGCAAGTGACAGGCACATGGCCAGCAGAGTTGGAACCTGCCCTGGATCTTAGGCTCCTTGATTCTTGGTGTCCTCATCACTTTTTCTCCACCTGAGATGGGGCCTTAGTGTCTCTGCCTCCCTGCCTCCCCCCACAGCACACACATGGGTGGGAAAGCAGACTCCTACACGCATGCTTAGCCCTCTGCATTCTGCCTTTGACCTAATTGCTGTTTGGTGGCTGCACTGGGAAGGTGCTTGTCCGCCTATTTGGAGCTGAGATTAGGGCTGGCTTCCTGCCCTCCTGCATTCCCGGCCAGGGGTGAGTAGGATCCCATGCATGCCTTTAGACACTGAGGGTCGAGGTGCTTTCAAGGGGCACCGGGAAGCCTGCTGGCTAGAATCAAAGCCTCCAGCAGCTTCTAAGAGCCTTTACTTCTATATCGCTTGACTTAATCAAGTGACCCTTTGGGATAAAACTGCCTTAGAGCACTGAAGGAGATAAAACTAAAATGGCAGCTTTAAGAACCAGCCTCTTTGACTGGTTTGGAGGTCGGGGTATGAGGAAAGCATGGGTAATTGGAATCCAGAGACAGTCTCAGAGTTGCACTTAAATGAACATACCTCCTCCTGTCCACATGGCCCTTCCTTTCCCTCGGCACCCTGCTAACGAATGGTGAGACTTTCCAGTTTTTTGTGTGTGTTTTTAAAGATTTTATTTATTTATTTTAGGAGATGGGGAAGGGAGGAAGAAAGGGAGTGAAACATCAATGTGTGGTTGCCTCTAGCACACCCCATACTGGGGACCTGGCCTGCAACCCAGGCATGTGCCCTGACTGGGAATCAAACCGGTGAAGCTTTGGTTCACAGGCCTGCGCTCAATCCACTGAGCTACACCAGCCAGGGCCGGCTTCCCAGTTTTAACAGCAACTGCTACCATTTATTTACTGAGTGCTTATTGTGGAACGGCCTTTGTGCTGGACACTTTGGGGAAGACAGTTGCCTGAGAGTCCTGCTACAAAATACCTGTTTTGATGAAAGGTCATGGGAGCAGAGAAATTTATTAAGTTTCCCTGATACCTCTGAAAACAGCTCCGGCTACTCAGAGCTGATTGAACCTTGTTAGCTGGAAGGAAAGAGATATTCCCTTGGATGTGGGCCAGCTGGAGACCCCATTGCTTGGGGTCTGCCATGCCATTGTGGCAATCCTGCAGCTCTTTTGCCCATTTTGCATGGGGGTCTTTGGCTAGGGCTGAAGGGCCCAGTTCTCTGAGCTATGCCAAGAGCCTGTGTTGCATTAACCTGGCCCTATCTGCTGGAGGGGCGCTGAGATGGGAGTGATAAACATGGCTTCCCTTCTGAGTTAAAGCTCTCGAAGTTGTCATTGGGCAGAAATCTTTCTTAGAGAAGACGCTAGCTTCCCTAATGATTGTCTTTTTCTATTCTCACCTGAGGATATTTTTATTTGATTTTGGAGAGACTAGGGATCAAACCCACAACTCAGGTATGTGTCCTGACTGGGGATCGAGTCTGCAACCTTTTGGTGTATGGGATGATGATCCAACCAACTGAGCCACTGGGCCAGGGCTTCCCTGATGATTTTTGTAGAATTCTGGGAGTTTGACAGGACAGAACTTGTGGGTCTGAAATTTGTACTCTTGTTTGGCCTCTGGAGCCTGTAGGCTGCTAGGGCTGCTGCTATCACAAGAAACCTCTGAGCCAGGGCGTAGCCTCCACACTGAACTGTTAGTTCTTCCTCCATAGGCTGATGTGTCCCTCTGCCGCTTCGCCACTGCCTCGGTAAGGCCCTGACTCCTGGGCAGGACACACTTGGCCCTCTGTTATCAGGACCTTGCCTTCCTATCTAGCTCCACCTCTTACCACACACCACCCCTGCAGGGCTCTGTGTCCTTTGCCAGACTGGACAACCTTGACAGAGTCTTGTTGCTTCTTGCCTTTGCACTTGCTGGAAGGTCATTCTTCATCTGGCTAACTCCTATTTATGCCTCCAATGTGCCTAGAGGCCACCTCCTTTGGAAAGCCTTCTCTGGCCAACTCAGGCTGGTGCCCATGTGCCCCTTCTCATTTATTACAACACAGTATTGCAATAGTGAGTTTACTCTGTGTCCCCCTAAAACTGGAATCTGCTGGAGGGGAAGATTTGCCCTGTTCCTTCCTCACTAAACCTAGTAAGTCATTCCAAGCTTCTTATACTGACAAAATTTTAAAAGGTGTGTAGGGAGCTGGAGGGGAGGGCAGTCAGTCCTGTTCCTTTCTGAGCAAGACACACATAACCTAGGAGCCATAAAAGCAAAGGCTGGTAAAGTTGGCTATAGAAAAGTAATTTTGCCTAGCAATAGCCCAAAGGCAAAGTCAAAAGACAAACAAACTATCTGGGGAAATTATCTGTAGTTCATAGAACAAAGATCTAATCCCCTAATACATAAAGAACTCTGATACATTGATTAGAAAAGTGAGTAGAGGATAAAAACAGTGCACACTGACACACACCCTTGCCCATAAACAGCTACTGAACTACATTGATAAAGAGAGCAGTGCAAATCAAATTACACTGAAATGAAAGTTTCACCTATTAGATAGCAAGAGTGTGGAGAATGTGCACCTTCACATTTTGCTCTTTGGAGAGCAACCCAAAAATATGTTTCAAAATCACATATTACCTTACCTAGAAATTCTAGGATTTGTCCCACAGAGACACTCAACATATATGACATTATATGAGGTCCATCCAGAATGTAGCCAGCCATGAACTATGAAAAATAGAGACATTTATTGAAGAAGGTAAAAGATACAAGAAACATTGTACACAGGATGATGATGCCTCAGTCCCCTTCAGAGCTGGCACCTTGGGACCTCACACAGTTCTTCCAGTCACTGTCCGCTGCCCTGTCATATTTTCCTGAATCTTATCAATGGTCTGAAATCTCTTCCCTTTCAGGTGATTTTAGTTTTAGGAAAAGCCAGAAGTCACAGCACCAAATCTGGGCTGTAGGGGAGCTGAATCACGTGAGGGATATGATGTTCCTCAAAAAAACTCTATACAAGATGTGATGAATGAGAGGACACATTGTCATTATGAAGCTGCCAATCACCAGTTGCCCATTGCTGCGGTGTTCTGAATCATCCGAATAGTTTCTGCAGAGGAATGTTCAAGCTTAACACAAAATTTGATGCAGATTTGTTGCTCTGCTAGCTCGGTCATTTTGAATGTGATGGCCACACAGTACACATGCTTACTCGACAGTGTCTACCATTCCCAGTGACTAGTACAGTGAAGTCATCATTGTTCACACATGCACATTCTAGTCCCCTCTCCTTGGCTTTCAGATTACATTGATGTCATGCAAAGTGTTCTCATTATAGACAATGGCTGGACTTTCTCCAGACGGACCTCATATTTCAGCCAGGCTATTCACTGCAGCATTGTCAATGGTAGTAAAAGACTGGAGACGCCCTCACTATTTAACAGCTGCAGATTGCTTAAATAAATTAGGGTCATTCCTACACTGTAACTCTACAAGTTCACAAAGCAAAGTGTGGGGAAGCTCCCCAGGTGCTTGTACTGGATGATGTCTGAAATACATTGGTTAAAAGAAAATGTAAGATGCAGAAAATGAGTATTGCATACTAGCTGTGTATAAAAAAATAAGGGAGAAAAGAATATGTTCACCTCGGCTTAACACATGCATCAAATACCTATTGAAAAATAAACAAGAAACCAGGCATTGTTTCCCACTCAGCAGGGGAACTGGCTGACTTCATTTTAAGTTTTGAGCCAGCTAAATAAATTATCTACTGCAAAAGCAATTGAATACATGCTTTTAAAAAAGGGCTCCTTCCCTGTTATTCAGAAGTTCTTAAAAATGACTCAGCAAGGAGACCTGGAGTTTTCCATCAAGGTCCTTGGAGTAGACACAGGTCTGTTTTTCTTGTCATGAGAGGAAAATGGCTTTGAGGACCTCTGCATGCTTCTTACAATGCCTTTGAAGTGCCTAATCTCAAAGAGTTTATGGCTTACGGGAAGAAGACTCAAAGTTTTAAAATAATCAAAAGAGAAAATGAGAAGTGAGATCGTATGGTACAAACTTTAAGTGCTGTGGTTCAGAATTGAGAGGCAGTTAGGGTGGCCTTTTGGAGGTGTCAGAACTCAGGTGGGTGCTTCCTGGAGGCCCAGTGCAGCTGAAGCAGATAGGGAGAGTGCAGAGATGCTGCCACGTGCTCGATGTAGGTGCCCAAGTGCGAACTTGACTCCATGGACTAGGGAAGCGTGCCTGCCGAGTGTGGTAAAGGTCAGCTGTGAAATTTGTAGGACAGGTTGGAAAATTGAGAAGCTGGAGTCAGTGAGAAAGCCAGATGCTTAACCAGGAGGCCAGGCTATGCTGAGGCCTTGGCCACATCTGTGGGTGTGGAGAAGGAGAGAGTGCAGAAGTGAGTGACAGTGTGAAAGAAAATCAGCATGATGTAAGACCAGTCCTTGTGGACAGTGGAGGAGGGGCAACTTCATGAGAATTGTGTATGTGTTTGGCAAGATGATTAAGTCTCCAGTGCCACCCTCTAAAAAATATTGTGCTTTGCTTACCAGTTTTTTCTCTCAGGATTGTTCAGTCTGCCCTCATGGTTCTTGGACATTTTGCAGTGTAGAGTTAGAAAAAGCCAAAGGAGGTATGCAACTGAGTAGATGGGAGGAAAGAGGAAAAGAGCCCTACTTTGGGGTTGGTCCCAGAGTCTTTTTTGCTGTGGCAAATCAGGTAATGGGTAAAGGGAGAGAGAAATTAAAGCTAGAAGAAGAGACTCCATTAACTCAAAGTGCTGAGAGAGGCCTGCATGCAGAGGGTGGCAGGAGAGCCATTTGGTGGCCAGGAGTTGGGCTACAGCTGGGATGGGCTTGTAGAGTCTCAGAGCTGGTAAGAGGTACAAGAAAATGGGGATGGGGATAAAGGGATTTTCAGTGAATGTTGCTGAGGTTGTGAGTTGGACACACTTCAATGTTCTTCAAGAGACCCACGTAAAGATTGGGGTTCCTGCCCTGGCTAGTGTGGTTGAGTGGATTGAGTGCCGGCATGGAAACTAAAGGGTCACTGGTTCGATTCCCAGTCACAGCACATGCCTGGGTTGCAGGCCAGGCCCCTGGTGGCGGCGGGGGTACATGAGAGGCAACCACACATTCATGTTTCTCTCCCTCTCTCTAAAAATAAATAAAAATTGGGCCTCCTGGTGCTTACCACAGGCTGTGCTCTTACACTGCCTGTGCAGAAGGAGGGGGCAGAGTAAACCCCATATACACCTCAGCCCAGGGCCTTTGCCTGGTCTGTATTGTGAATGGGGGGACATGGAAAAAAATTTTTTACTTAAAATAAATACATTTTAAAAAATCGGCCTGGCTGGTGTGGCTCAGTGGATTGAGTGTGGACCTACAAAGCAAGGGGTCACTGGTTCAATTCCCAGTCCAGGCACATGCCTGTGTTGAGGGCTAGGTCCCCAGTGCGGGGTGCGTGAGAGGCAACTGCACGTTGATGTTTCTCTCCCTCTCGTTCTCTCTCCCTTCCCCTCTAAAAAATAAATAAATAAAATCTTTCTTAAAATTAAAAATCTTTAAAAAAAGATTGGGGTTCCTTTTAGGTACCTTTACCAGCATGTGCTTCTTTAGCATGATCTGTGCAGTACTAAGCCATAGGGAGCCCCAGATTATATTCAGGTTATATATATGTGTCATGCATTCTGTGTACTGCAAAGAGTTTTCTTGATCTTATTTTGCCCCTCTAACTCAACAGCATCATGATAGACTCAACTAGGATATTTAATTCCATTTTACACATGGGAATATCAGGGTCACCCTTTCTCTTTCTGCCCTACAGCTACCAAAGAGGTTGCTGCTGCCCCAGAACTAGATCTCCCCAATTCACTAGCATTTACCTCCTGAAACACCCTTCTACCACATACCACACACCATCAACACATACCATACATCACCATCACCAGCACACACTCACTACCACCACATGCCACACATAGCACCAGCATCATATACAACATGCCATGCAATACCATACACCATCACCACCACCACCACATACAATATGCCACTCGCTACCATACACCACCACCACTACCACATACCATCACCACACATACCACTGCCACTACCACCACACATGCCACGACCACACACACACCATGCCACACACTACACACCATCACCACATACTACTGCCACATACGACACAACATATCACATGCCACACACTACCACCACCACCACCACCACCACATACGACATAGAACACTAAGCACCAGCACCACCACACAACCACCATCATCACACACACACCACCAGTACACACTGCACATGACCACCACACAACCACCACCATACACAATACATACCACTACTACCACACACAATACAACACACATTAACCACTACCACTACGACCAGATACCTGGTTTTTCAGTCCCAATTTAGTGGCTGCTTCATTACCTTTTTCTTCCTGAAGTTTCTTTCATACATATTTTCTAGGGAAGCATAAAAATCTGAAATGTCATGCATCTACCTCTGTATAAAGAACCCTGGAGTCAGATCCTAGTGACTGACAGGTTGTTTACCCTGGAACCTTCCTGATGGAACCAATTATTCTACAATATTCAAGACAGGTTTGGTACCATCTAGGGCAAGGCAAGGGGCAGGATCCGGCCAGAACTGCTATCTCATAACAAAGGAATGTTGGGAGTAGGAAAGTGTGAGGGCAAGAGGCAGGTGGTGCATTTGAGCTTTAGGGCCTTTGGAGAACATGCTGATAATCGAGGTGTAATCTGGGAATGTCATCCCCTTGCTGCAATGACTTGGTCTCATGGTGATTTTATCTGCTGAGAGTATGTGGTTACCTTTGGCCTGCTAGCCCACATAGCAAGTCCCTGGGGATTGGAGACCCTGCAGACTTCCTTTTGGGCCTCTGGATTCCTGGAAGAGAGTGTAGAGTTCATAGGTACCTTCGTTTGCTTGGGCAAAGTAGGTAAAGTCTGAAGGGTTCACATTGAGGGTGGGGTGAAAATCATATCTTGTTCTCCAAAGAAATCATGGCTTAGGAGCTCATGTCACCTTGGAACTTCTAAAAATTGTACTCTTGCCCTGGCTGGTGTGTCTCAGTAGATTGGACACCAGCCTGTCACCAGTTCAATTCCTGGTCAGGGCACATGCCTGAGTTGTGGGCCAGGTTCCTGGTTGGGGTGTGTGAGAGGCAACCGATGGAGATGTTTCTCTCACACATCAATGTTTCTCTTCTCTTTCTCTCTCCCTCCCCTCTGTCTAGAAATGAATAAACAAAATCTTAAAAAAATAAAAATTGTACTCTTGGTAGGGTGAAAATTGAACTATGGAGCTCCTCTCTTGGGGAGAAATTGGCATGATGGGAACCTGGGAGAGAAGGCCATATAAGGGAACTCATGTTTACTTGGCACCAGGCCTGTGCCAGATGTGAGCTTTGCATACCTTATCTCATGTAACTCTCCTACCAGTTCTTCAAGATAGGCATTGCTATGCCCATTAAAAAAATAAAACCTGAGGCTCAGAGAGAAGAGTATGAAAATTATACTAACTACAAACTAAAACATGGCCTCTTACACAGGCAGGACTTGAGTTGGGAATAGAGAGAGATACAGATAGGCTGACCATGTATTTTGTTGTCCAAAGTGGGCACTTCTGAGAATGAAAAGGAACAATAAATGTGCCAGGACAATAGGCATCAACTGAGTCTGTCTTCGGCAAATTGGAATGTGTAGTCACCCTACACACAGAGCACCAGAGGGAAGTGTGGCTCAGCAACCATGCCCTGGGAATTAACAGCCACCATTTATTATGTAATCCTCATAGCAATTCCTAAGGTGGATTTTTTGTTCCCTTTTGACAGATGAGAAAACCGAGGCTGAAAGGAGTACTTACTTTCTGAAGGTCACACAGCTTTTAAGTGGGGAAGCTGTGCCGTCTCCAAGCCCTTGCTCTTTTTGTGGGTCATACTGCCTCCCAGGCTTAGGATCTTTGGAGGAAGACCAGAGGAAAAGACCAATTAGAGAAAGAGATAGAAGGCTTTTTGGTCTTGGAGTGTGACAGGCCATTTCCCAGTCTGTCCCTGCAGTTTCTATGTGGCCTCTTCTGGGACAGGCATGTGAGCAGTGGCTAGGGAAGGAGAGTGTGTGTGTGATGGTGGCTGGGGCACAGTGGAGGCCCCAAAGTCTTCTGTAGTCTTCTCTGATCTTCCTGGACCTTCAGGGGAGCAGTGGCCAAAGCAGGGGATTTCTAGGAAAAACAGGTCATTCATTGAGTTGCCCCATCTCTATGATCAATGAACAGGAACACTGAGAAATTGAATGGCAGATATTTTGGAGCCAGGACTGTATCCCTGGGCTACAGATTCTGCTGTGACTCCAGCTCAGTCCCTCTGGGGCTCTTGGAGAGACTGTGGTAGTCTAGATGCAGGAATACTCTAGGCTGAAGGGCAGAAAGTGTACAAGATCGTACATGTGTAGGTTTGTGAGCTTCTTCAGGATTAGTTCCTGCTGTATTCACCAGCCAGCCTGACATTCAGGGATGGGTCAGTGGCCATAATACCAACAATGGAGGGCCTGGTCCAAAGCTCAGATGGTCTTTGCAGGCCCCTGACTTCTTTTTTTAATCCTCACCTGGGGACTTTTTTTTTTTTCATTGCTTTGGAAACATTGATGTAATAGAAAAACATAGATCAGTTGCCTCTCATAGGTTCCCTGACTGGGGATCGAACACACTGCCTGGGTATGTGCCCTGACTGGGAATTGAACCTACAACCTTTCAGTGTATGGGTGATGCTCCAACCAACTGAGCTACACAGGCCAGAGCCAGGCCCCTTGACTTATTGTATCACAGGTAGATGGGCAAGGAATTGGCTGCCGATCATGTAGTCAGGCAGACCACACCACCTGCACAGACCCAGGCTTGGGCAGGCTGCAGGCTGCCAAGAAAAGGAAAGTCACTGCCCACAGGGATGCCAGTCTACCTGGGTACCTCACACAAGTACAGTACCCTAGGCCTCTGCAAGCCAGTGGTGCCTCATCAAGGGCCGATTATGTTTCTTTATTCATTTATTTATTTAAAAATTTAGCCCTGGCTGGTGTAGCTCAGTGGATTGAGTGCAGGCCTGCAAACCAAGGGGTTGCAGTTCAATTCCCAGTCAGGGCACATGCCTGGGTTGCGAGCCAGGTCCCCAGTAGGGGGTGTGTGAAAGGCAACCACACACTGATGTTTCCCTTTCTTCCCCCTTCTCTTCCCTTCTCTCTGAAAATAAATAAATAAAATCTTTATGAAAAAAGAACACTCATTTAAAAAATACATTAAAAAAAGAAATCTTTGGAAATTAATAGACTTTACAAACACAGAAGGAAAAATACCATATGATTTCACTCATATATAGACTCTAAAGAGCAAAAGAAGTGAACAAACAACAGAAACAGACTCATAGATACAGAGAGTAGACTGATGGTTGCAAGATGGGAGGGGGTTAAGGGGCTGAGTGAAAAAGAGGAAAGGATTGAGAAGTACAAATTGGTAGTTACAAAATAGTCACAGGGATGTAAAGCACAGTATAGGGAATATAGTCAATAACATTGTAATAACCATGTATGGTGCTGGGCAGGTACTTAAAATATTGGGATTGACCTCATACAATGTATGAGGTGGTATGCAGGGGCAGACTCCAGAAAAAGGTTTGGTGTCTGTCAGGATTTTCCTTTGTGTATACTGCTTGTGGAGCTAATTGACTCATGATCTCAATGGTCTAAACCACTGGGTGTGTTGGTTTTGGGACAACCTGGGAGGGAATCCAGGCCTGGTGATGTCAGGTGCTGCCTGTGACCAGCCCTGGGCTACTGTTTGGAGCTACAAAGTGATCCACAGTTTGTGGCTGCCTCTACTGGGCCTGGGTGTGCATGAGAGGGGCCTAGTTGTGCACCAAGACTCTGGTTTCCACCAGGACTGAGCCTGGGGACAGGTCAGCAAAAGGCCCAAGGCTCCCTGAGATCCACACTCACCTATTAACTGCCTTTTAAGCTCAGTCACTGAAAGAGTTGTGCTAAAGGCCACCAGCAATCAAGTCTCAACTACAACAGGAGACATTATCTCAAATAACCCACAGAAGGGACATTTCTGGAGCACCCAGCTCAGGTGATCAGGAGACTGCACGACTGAGTCCTATAGACACCTACTATTTAAGGCCACCATACCAAGGCATAGAAGATCTACCTAATACACAAAAACAAATACAGAGAAGGAGCCAAAATAGGGAGACAAAGAAACATGCCCCAAATAAAAGAAAAGGAGAAATCTCAGAAAAACAACTAAATGATATGGGAGGCAAGCAATCCACCGGATACAGCATTTAAAACAATGGTTATAAGGATGCTCCAGGAACTTAATGAGAATCTCAACAAAGTGAGAGAAAACATAAAATAAGATATATAAACCATAAAGAGAGCCAGGTAGAAATGAAAATACAATATCTGAAATGAAGAATGTACTAGAAGAAATCAACAGCAGGTTAAATAAAGCAGAGAATCAACAGCAATTGACAAAGTAGCAGAAAACACCCAATCAGAGAGGCAGAAGCAAAAGCAAAGAAGAATTTTAAAAATTGAGGCTAGTCTAAGACACTTCTGAGACAACCTGAAATGCAACAACATCCACATCATTGGTGTATGAGAAGCAAAAGAGAGAAAGCAAGGGATTGATAACCTATTTGAAGAAATAATGGAAGAAAACTTTCCTAACCTGGTAAAAGAAAAAGACACACAGGTCCAAGAAGTGCCCAGTCTCAAACAAGATAAAACCAAAGAGGCTCACACCAAGATATGTTATAATTAAAATGCCAAAGGTTAAAGACAGAATCATAAAAGCAGCAAGAAAAGTAGTTACTTACCTATGGGGGCCAGGGTGGGGGTGTTGCATAAGCCTATCAACTGATTTCCCAACAGAAATTTTTTAGGCCAGAAGGGATGAAAAGCAAGGGTCTACAACCAAAACTACCCTACCTAGCAAGGCTATCATTTAGAATCAAAGGAGAAATTAAAAAAAAATTCCCAGAAAAGAAAAGGCTAAGCGAGTTTATTACTACCAAACCAGTATGTTAAAAGGTCATCTTTAGGAAGAAGGGGAAAAAAGAAGCCATGTCTGGTGTGGCTCAGTGAATTGAGTGCTGGACTGTAAACCAAAGGGTCCCTGGTTTCATCCCCAGTCAGGGCACATGCCTGGGTTGAGAGCCAGGTCCCCAGTGGGGGACATGCAAGAAGCAACCACACATTGATGTTTCTCTCCCTCTCTTTCTCCTTTCCCCTCTCTCTAAAAAATAAATAATGTTTATTTAGTTTTAAAAATGTTTAAAAAGAGAGGAACATAGTTATAAAGAATAAAATGCCAATAAATATGTACCTATTAATAAGCACTTTAAATATAAGTGGATTAAATCCTGCAATCAAAAGACATAGGGTAGCTGAATGTATAAGAAAACAAGACCCATAAAAACAAGATACATTATTGTATGTATCTCACTTCACACAAGAGACCGACCTCAGAATGAAAGATACACACAGACGAAAGTAAAGGGAGAGAAAAAGATAATTCATTCAGTGGAAACAATAAAAAAGCTGGGATAGCAATATTTATATCACACAAAATGGACTTCAAAATAAGGCTATACAGTAAGAGACACAGAAGGACACTACATAATGATAAAAGGATTGATCCAACAGGAGGATATAACCCTTGTGAACATTTATGCACCCATCATAGGAACACCTAAATAAATAAAGTAAATATTGAAGGACACAAAGAGATTGAACATCATGTAGTCACAGTAGGGGATTTTAACACTTCATTGACATCAGTGAATAGGTAGATCTTCAAGACATAAGATCAACAAGGAAACAGCAGCTTTAAGTGACACACTAGAGTAGATGGATTTAATTGATATTCTCAGAGCCTTTTACCCCCAAACAGCAGAATATACATTCTTTTCAAGTGCACATAGAACATTTTCCAGGATAGACTACATGTGAGGACACAAAACATCTCAATAAATTTAAGAAGAATTAAATCATGTGAAGCATCCTTTCTGACCATAATGACATGAAACTAGAAATTAATTGCAAAAAAGAAGACAAAGCCTGAAAAACACACAAAGACATGGAGGCTAAATAACATGTTTTTAAGCAACAAATGGGTTAACAATGAGATCAAAGAAGATATCAAAAGTTACCTTGAGACAAATGAAAATGAACACAAAACAACCCAAAATCTATGGGACACAGCAAAAACATTCCAAAGAGAGAAGTTCAAAGCAATACAGATCTACCTCAAGAAACAAGAAAAATCTCAAACAATTAAACTTACACCTAAAGGAATTAAAAAGAGAACAACAAAGCACAAACTGAGTGGAAAGAAGGAAATAATTATGGTTAGAATGGAAATAAATGACATAGAGACTAAACAAATATACAAAAGGTCAATGAGACCAGAAGCTGGTTTGTTAAAAAGATAAATGAAATTGACAAATCTTTAACCAGACTCATCAAGAAAAAAGAGAGGACCAAAATAAATAAAATCAGAAATGAAAGAAAAGTATCAACTGACAAGTACCAAAGATTCCAAGAAATTATCACAAACAACTACTATATTTTGCTGTGTATAGTGCACCCTTTTCTTGCCCAAATTTTTGCGGGAAAAATAAGGATGCACATTATACATGGGTATAATGATTATATATCATGGGTATAATAACGGGTAAATAATCGCGTGTATAATGTGCACAAAATGTGGGTGTGCATTATACACAGCAAAATACACTATATGCCAACAAATTAAACAATCTGGAAAAAAATGGATAAATATCTAGAAACACAGTCTTCCAAGGCTGAATCAGGAAGAAACAAAACATCTGAACAGACAAATTACAACTAATTAAATCAAAGCAGTAATAAAAAAATCACAACAAAAGTCCTGGACCAGATGACTTTACAGGTGAATTTTACTAGTCACTTAAAAAAGAACTAATACCTATCCTTCTCAAACTATTCCAAAAAAATTTCAAGGGGAGAGAAGACTAGCAAGCTCATCTTACAAGGCCATCATTATTTTAATTCTAAAACCAGATAGAGACACTTCCAAAGAAAGATTATAGGTCAATATCACTGATGAACATACATGTAAAAATTCTTAACAAAATATTAGCAAGCTGAATGCAGAAATACATTAAAAACATCATACATCATGACTAAGCAGAATTTCTTCCTGGGATGCAAGGTTGGTACAATACCAACAAATCAATTATCGTGATACACCACATAAAATAAAGGGTAAAAACCAAATGATTATAACAATAGGTGCAGAGAAAGCATTTGACAAAGTCCAGCATGCTTTTGTGATAAAAATTCTCAGCAAAGTAGAAATAGAGGGAAGATACCTCAATAAAGACTATATATGACAAATTCTCACCTAATTTTCTACTCAACAGGGAAAAAACAAGAGTGTTTCCCTTAAGATCAGTAACAAAACAGGGATGTCCACTTTTCCACTTTTATTCAACATAGTACTGGAAGTCCTAGCCACAGCAATCAGACAAGAAGAAATAAAAGGAATCCAAACTGTAAAGGAAGTAGTAAAATTGCCATTATTTTGTAAATGACATGATAGTATATATAGAGAACCCTAAAGACTCCACAAAAAACTATTAGAACATATAAATCAGTAAAGTAGCAGGATACAAAATTAATATTCAGAAATTGGTTTTATTTTTATACAACAGAAATAAACTATCAGAAAAGGAAACTAAGAAAACAATTCCATTTACAATAGCATTAAAAAAAAACAACAACTCTACAAGTAAGTTTATCCAAGGAGGTAAAAGACATGTATTCAAAAAATTACAAAGCACTGAAGAAAGAAATCAAAGAATGTACAAATAAATGGAAGCATATACTGTACTGTGTCCATGTATAGAAAGAAGTGACATTATTAATATGTCCATACTACCCAAAGCAATGTATAGATTCAATACAATTCCTACCAAAATACCAATGGTGTTTTTCACAGACTAGAAAAAATAATCCAAAAATTTATATAGAACCACAAAAATCTTTGAATAGCCTAAGGAATGTTGAGAAAAAACAAAGTTGTAGGTATCACACTACCTGGTGTGAAACTATACTACAAGATGACAGTTATCAAAACAGCATGGTAATGGCATAAAAACAGACATGTAGATCAATTGAACAAAATAACCCAGAAATAAACCTATGCCTATATGGTTAATTAATATTTGACAAAGGAGGCAAGGACATACAGTGGGGTAAAGATGGTCTATTTAATAAATGGTGCTTGGAAAACTGGACAGATACATGAAAAATTATGAAATTATACCAGAATAAGCTCAAAATGCTTTAAAAACTTAATGTTAGAGTCAAAACCATAAGGATCCTAGAAGAAAACATAGGCCATAAAATCTGACATTTTTCATAGCAATATTTTTTTTCTGATATATTTCCTCAGACAAGGGAAACAAAAGAAAAAAAAACACAAATGGGATTACTTTAAACTAAAACGTTTTTGTACAGCAAAGGAAATCAAAAAATGAAAAGACAATGTACTAAATGAGAGAACATATTCACCAATGATACATCTGATAAGGGATTAATATCTAAAATTTTTAAAGTCATCATATTGCTCAATGACAAAAAAAGCAAACAATTCAATTAAAAATGGGCAAAACACCTGAATAAACACTTTTCCAAAGAGAACATACAGATGGTCAGTAGACATATGAAAAGATGCTCAATACCAATAATCATCAGAAAAAATGCAAATTTAAACCACAATGAGATATTACCTCATACCTGCTAGAATGGCTATCATCTATAAGTTAACAAACAACAACTGTTGGCAGGGATATGGAGAAAAGGGAACCCTTGTGTACTGTTGGTGGAAATGCAGATTGGTGCAGCCACTATGGAAAACAATATGGAGTTACCTCAAAAAAATTAAAAATGAAACTGCTTTACCCTGGTTGGTGTGGCTTATTGAGTTGAGTGCCAGCTGGTGAACCAAAGGGTTGCCACTTTGATTCCCAATCAGGGCACATGCCTGGGGTACAGGCCAGGTCCCCAGTAGGGGGTGCATGAGAGGTAACCACACATTGATGTTTCTCTCCTTCTCTTTCTCTCTTCCGTCCTCTCTCTCTCTCTCAAAATAAATAAAGTCTTTTTAAAAATGGAACTGCCTTATGACCCAGTGATTTCATTTATTTAAAGAAACCTCAAACACTAATTCAATATAATATATGTATCCCATGTTCATTGCAGCATTATTTAGAATAGCCCAGATCTGGAAGTAACCCAAGTGCCCATCAGTAGATGAGAGGGTAAAAAGTTGTGGTACATATATGCAATGGAGTATTACTTGGCCATTAAAAGAAGGAACTCGTACCATTTGTGACAGCATGGTTGGACCTAGTAGGTTTATGCTCAGTGAAATATGTCAATCAGAAAGAAACAAATGCCATATGATTTCACTCAGATGTAGAATCCAAAGAATAAAATAAATGAGCAAACAAAATTGAACTAGACTCATAACACAGAGAGCAGACTGGTCATTGCCAGAGGGCAGGGTTGTTGGGGGACTCAGTAAAAGAGGTGAAAGGATTAAGTACAAATTGGCAGTTACAAAACAGTCATGGGGATGTAAAGTGAAGCATAGGGGATATAGTCAATAATATTCCAATAACTATGCATAGTGCCAGTTGGGTACTGGAAATATCAAGGGGAGAACTTTGTGAAGAGTATGATTTTCTGACCACTAAGTTGTACACCTGAAACTAATACAAAATAAAACTGAAAAAAAAGCATTTGTATAAAATAATATGCCTTGATTTTATTGTTGAGTATATAACATATAGAATGTTAATATATTCAACAATAATAGTACAAAGGAGGTGAGTGGAAACAAAGCTGTATTAGAGTAAGGATGGTACCTTGAATCCAAATGAAAAATGAACAAAAGAACAAATGAAGAGAGCCAGAACTGGTAAATAACAAACTAAAAATACATACTTGCTCTTCTCTTTGCTTCTTAAAAAAACATACAAATATGTCAATAATTATTATAACAATTTATTGTTGGATTTGTAACTTATATAGACATATAAATATATATATAATATATAAACATATGAATATATAAACATATGAGGTCTGTCTAGAAGGTATGCAGCCATGTAATATGAAAAATAGAGACATTTATTGAAGAAGATAAGAGATACAAGAAACATCATGCACAGCACAATGACGCCTCAGTCCCCTTCAAAGTAGGCACCTTGGGACCTCACAGTTCTCCCAATCACCACTAGCTGCCCTGTCATATTTTCCTGAATCTCATCAATGGTCTGAAATCTCTTCCCTTTCAAAGGTGATTTTAGTTTTGGGAAAAGCCAGAAGTTGCAGGGCACCAAATCTGGGCCATAGAGGGGCTGAGTCACTTGGGTGATTTGATGTTTTGCAAAAAAACTCTGCACAAAATATGATGCATGAGTAGATGTGTTATTGTGATGAAGCTACCAATCACTGGTTGATCATAACTGCAGCCTTTTGAATCATCTGAATAGTTTCCGCAGAGGAATGTTCAAGCTTAATGCAAAATTTGATGCAGATTTGTTGCTCTGTTCACTCAGTTTTTTTTTAAAGACTTTATTTTATTTTTAGAGAGAGGGGTAGGGAGAGAGAAAGAGAGGAAGAAAAACATCAATGTGTGGTTGCCTCTCATGTGGCCCCCACTGGGGAGCTGGCCTGCAACCCAGGAATCTACCCTGACTGGGAATCAAACTATCACTCAGTTATTTTTAATGCAACAGCCACACAGTACACATACTGACTCAAGGGCATCTACTGTCCCCGCCCTGACTAGTACAGTGAAGTCATCATTGTTCATGCATTCGCATTCCCATCCACTGTCCTTGGCTGCTATGTTACATTGATGTCACACAAACCATTCTCGTTGTATTAACAATGACTGAACTTTTTCCAGACAGACCTTGTATATGTAATATATAATAACAATAATAGCACAATAAAGAGGGAGTAAAACTGTATAAAGGCAACTTTTCTATTTAGAATTAGGTTAGAATAAATTTGACTGCATTCTGATATCTTAAGATGTATATGGTGGATACTAGAGCAACCACCAAGAAAACAACTAAAAGAGTAGTTAATATATAGATATAAAATTATTAATTAAAGTGTTGTGCTAGAAAATATTCACTCAGTGCAAAATAAAGCAGTAAAGGAGAAAGAGCAGAAAAAGATGTAAAATATATATAAAACAAAATAAAATAGTAGGCATAAATCCAACTGTATCTATATAATATTAAAGATATGATCAAAAGACAGAGATGGCCATGCTGGACAAAAAAAACAAAAACAAAAACACAAAAAAACAAGATCCACTCTGCTGACAACAAGAGATGCTTTATATTCAAAGATACAAATTGATTATGCATTCACTGGTTGAATCTTGTATGTGCCCTGACTGGGGGTTGAACCTACACTCTTGGCATATCAGGGTGATGCTCTAACCAACTGAGATACCTGGCCAGGGCCATTTTATAGTGATAAAAGGGCCAGTCCATTAGGAAGACTTAACAATTATAAACATGTATGTACCTGAAACCAGAGTACCTGCATACATTAAGCACAGTTGAAGGGATAGATAGACAACAATAATAGTCAAGAACTTTAACATTCCACTTAAAATAATGGATAGAACAAGTAGGTAGAGGGTCAACAATAAAACAGAAGCACTGAACAACAAACACTATAAACCAAATAGGGCTAACAGACATTTAAGAAACTCCCCACTCAAACAGCAGAATATATATTCTTTTCAAATTCACATGAAACATTCTCTGATACAAACCATATGCTGGGACATAAAACAAACCTCAATAAATGTTAAAGAATTGAAATTATGGAAAGTATTTTCTCTTACCACAATAGAAGGCAATTAGAAACTAATGACAGAAAGTTTAAAATTTTACAAATACATGGAAAATAACATATTCCTAAAAAACTGTGAGCCAAAAGATAAATCACAAGGGAAATTAGAGGTGGTTCCAGTCAAGATGGTGTCTTAGCCTAAATGCAATACTTGAAATGTCCCACAGCCACATCAAAATTACAACTAAACTACAAAACAACCATTATTCAGAACTGCCTGAAATCTAGCTAAACAGAACTTCTACAACCAATAATATAAAGAAGAAGCCACATCCACACTAGTAGAGAGTTGGAGACATGGAACAGGCTGGTCCCACACCGCCATGTGGCAGATAAAAATTAGGTGGAATATCTCAAATGCAGAAGTCCTTCCCTTAGAAGCAAGGGGTACCTGCCCCGCCCCAGTTTCTGCAGCCCAGGAAGAGAAGTCCTTCTAACTTCTGGGCTGTAAAAAACTGTGGATTGTGGCTGAATGAGACAGAGTCCCAGGCATTCCTCTTAAAGGGCCAATACATGGAACTACTTGGAATCACTCCTGAGCTCCAGCACTAAAGCACCAGGGATGTATAGGGAAGAACTGAGTTTTCTGACATCCAGGTAAAAGCTAGAAGGGAAGCTTTCTCCAAGAGAGAAGTGCTGGCAGAGGCCATTGTTTCTTTTCTGGGCCCTTTCCTGACAGTTGACAGGAGAACACCATATCTGAGTCTCCATCAACCTGGCCCACTCAACTTGTGAGCTCAAACCAAGCTCTTTCTAGTGGTTTTTCCATACAAATGGCCTGTCATGGCTCATGCTTCAGACTTTAAAAAAATCTCCCAAACAAGCAGCATCTGGCATTGGCATGCAGTGTACCTCTCACTAAATGTCCCCAGGCCTAGCACTAGCAAGCAGCTGGCCTTGGTTAACAGCTTGGCCTCCCCTGGGCACTTCCAAGCCCAGCACAAGTAGCAGCCATCCACAAATCAATTCGTAACTCATGCTGGGCGGCCCCTGGTATGGCACAGGTGGTGGCTAACCTTGGTCTGTACCTTCTGGAGGCCCCATAACCAGCACATTTGGTGGACAGCTTCAGACCATGTCAGAGAACCACAGAACCACCTCCACAAGGTGGCTCCACAAGGGAACCACCTCTCCAGGGGAGGACTCAGCAGGCACCAGAGCCCCGTTGAAACAAATTCTGCTCTGTGGGGTTGGACTCTGCATAGCTGATCCTTCATGGTGGTTGCAGTCAGTCCTTGTAGCCAATTGGCCTGGGGTTAGATTCCTCTCACTGACATGCCAAAAGCACTAGAGGCTCAATTACCACAGAAGAGTGTACACAGCCCACATGGGGGGCGGCACCTGGACTGCCCAGCTTGTGTGATCAGGAAGCCTGTGTGACTAGACCCTACAATTTACCTACTACATAAGGTCACTCTACCTAGCTTGGGAGATATAGCAGCTCTACATAATTCATGGAAACCAACACAGGGAGGCTACCAAAATGGGGAGACAAATAACATGTCCAACAGAACAAAATTCCAGAAAAAAAAAACTAAACCAAATGGAGACAATCAATCTACTAGATGCAGAGTTCAAAGCACTGTTTATAAAGATCCTCAGTGAACTTAGGGGAAGAGTAGAGGAACTTAGTGACAACTGAAGTTCTCAACAAGGAGGTAGGAAACATAAAAATGAAGGTAGATGGAGTTCTGGCCAAGATGGAGGCATGAGGAGAAATGCTTTGCTTCCTCACAAACCGAAAGAAGGATAGCAACCAATTTAAAAACAAAGAACAACTGGAACTGCCAGAAAAACATTAGCATGGAAGTCCAACAACCAGGGAGTTAAAGAAACATTCATCCAGATTGCAGGAGGGGTGGAGACAGGCAGCTGGGGTGGAGAGGACTCACAGCAAGGCTAGGCAACTGGAGGACCAGAGTGGGCAAGGCAGCCAACTAGCAGACAGTGTGGGGGATCCCACATTCACGTGCAGAGAAGCCAGGAGGAATAATAGGGGAGTGAGACCATGAAACCCAGGGTTTCAGCACAGGAAACTAAAGACTCAAAACCCAGACTCTTAAAAAAAAATCTGTGGGGGTTGTGGCAGTGGGAGAAACTTCCAACCTCAGGAGAGTTCCTTGGAGAGACCCACAGGGTCCTAAAACATACATGAACCCACCCACCTATGACTCAGCACCTCAAAGGGCACACTCTGCTTGTGGGGAGTGAGGGAAGTGGAGGGAAGTGATGGAAAGTGGGATAGGAGCAGAGCAAGTGGCATTGTTCCCTCTTTGACCCCTCCCCCATAGACAGTGCCACAACGCAGCAAAGAGGATTGCCCTGGCCTAGCGAACTCCTAAGGCTTTGCTCCTTACCATGTAATAGGTGTGCCAAGACAAAGAAATATGGCTCAAATGAAAGAAAAGATAAAAACTCCAGAAAAATAACTAAGTGACAAGGAGAGAGCCAATGTATCAGATGCAGAGTTCAAAACACTGGTAATCAGGATGCTCACAGAAGTGATTGAGCTCAGTCATATAATGAAGGAAGAAATGAAAGCTATACAAAGTAAAATAAAGGAAAATGCGCCGGGAACCAGCAGTAAAGGGGAGGAAATTGGGACTCAAATCAACAATTTGAAGCAGAAGGAAGAAATAAACACCCAACTGGAATAGAATGAGGAAACAAGAATTCAGAAAAATGAGGAGAGGCTTAGGAAACTCGGGGACAACTTTAAATGCACCAACATTCGAATCATGAGAGTGCTAGAAGTAGAAGATGAAAAGCAAGAAATGTAAAACTTATTTGAAAAAATAGTGAAGGAGAACCTTTCCAATCTGGCAAAGGAAATAGGATTCCAGGAAGTCCAGGAAGCTCAGAGTCCCAAAGATATTGGACCCAAAGAGTAACACACTAAGACACATCATAATTAAGTTAGCCAAGATTAAAGATGAGAGAATCTTAAAAGCAACAAGAGAAAAGGAGACAGTTACCTACAAAGGAGTGCCCATAAGACTAGCAGCTGATTTCTTAAAAAACAAACAAACAAACAAACAAAACCTTGCAGGCAAGAAGGAGCTGCAAAGAAGTATTCAAAGTCATGAAAGGCAAAGACCTACATCCAAGATTAATCTATCTAGCAAAGCTATCATTTCGAATGGAAGGGCAGATAGAATGCTTCCCAGATAAGGTCAAGTTAAAGGAGTGATCATCACCAGGCCCTTATTATATGAAATGTTAAAGGGACTTATCCAAGAAAAAGAAGATGATCAAAACTATGAACAATAAAATGACAACAAACTTACAACTACCAACAACTGAACCTAAAAAACAAAAACTAAGCAAACAACTATAACAGCAACAGAATCAAAATAGTGGCAATCACATGGAGGATTTCAGTGGGGAGGGAGAGGAGGAGAATAGGGGAAAAGGTACAGGGAATAAGAAACATAGCTGATAGGCACAAAATAGACAGGGAGAGGTTAAGAATAGTATGGGAAATAAAGAAGCCAAAGAACTTATATGTACAACCCATAGACATGAACTATGGTGGGGGATGCTTGATTGGGGGATGGTGTAGGGAGCAGGGGGATAAAGGGGAGAAAAAAATGGAACAACTGTAATAGCATAATCAATAAAATATACTTAAAAATGCAGGTAGAAAACATAAAAAGTACCAGTCAGAAGTGAAAAATACACTAAAATGAATACATTACAGAGCATCAACAATGGAGTAGATGAAGCAGAGGATAAAATGAAATTTGGAAGATAAGGAAGCTGAAAACATCCAAGTAGAAAAGAAAAAAAGAATCCAAAAAGAACGAGTATAGTATAAAAAGCTTCTGTGACAACTTCAAGCATATCACATTTGCATCATGTGGTGCTGAAAGAAGAGAGAGATCAAGGAATTAAAAACCTATGTGAAAAAAAAATAATGACAGAAAATTTCCCTAACCTGGTGAAGGAAATAGACACACATGTCCAGGAAGTGCAGAGAGTCTCAAACAAGATGAATTCAAAGAGGTTGAACTAAAACCCATCCTACTTAAAATGCCAAAGGTTAAAGATAAAGAAAAAATCTTAAAAGAAGCAAGATAAAAGAAGTTAGTTACCTATAAGGGAGCTCCCATAAGATCGTCAGCTGATTTTTCAACAGAAACTTTGCAAGCCAAAGGGAGTAATAAGAAATATTCAAAGAGATGAAAAGCAAGGACCTACAACCAAGATTACTCTACTCAGCAATGCTATCATTTAGAATTAAAGGACAGAGAGATTCCCAGGCAAGAAAAACTACTGAAACTGATGTAAGATGAATAGAGGATATGAATAGACCTATAATGATAAAGAAATTAAATTAGTAATTTTTAAACTTTCCACAATAAGAACCCAGGTCCAGATTTCACTGGTGTATTGACCAAACATTTGAAAAAAAAATTAATCCAAATTTTTCACACAGCCTTCCAAAAAATTGAAGAGGGAAAATACCCCAACTCATTCTATGAGGTCAGTATTACCCAAAACCCACACCAGACAAAGACATCGCAAGAAAATAAAAATTGTTAACCAATGTATCTTTTGAATATAGATCCAAACAATTGTCATCAAATATTGGAAACAGAGTCTTGCAACAGAAAGGATTTTGAATTTCCACCAGGAATGCAAAATTGGCTCACATACTGCCCCACCCCGCAAAAAGAAAAAAAAAAAGCAATCACTCTAATGTACCATCTAATGGGGAAAGAATAGTCTTCTCAACAAATGGTTCTGGTTCAACCTGTGAAGAATGAAGTTGAGTCCTTACCTCACACCATAGAGAAACATTAACTCAAAATGAATCAAAATGAATACCTAAGAGTAAAAAATATCAGTAACAGCCCTGGCTCAGTGGATTGAGTGCTGGCCTGTGAACCAAAGGGTCATTGGTTCAATTCCCAGTCAGGGCACATGCCTAGGGTGTGGGCCAGGTCCCCAGTAGGTTGCACTCAAGAGGCAACCACACACTGATGTTTCTCTCCCTCTGTTTCTCCCTCCCTTTCCCTCTCTCTAAAAATAAATAAATGAATTTTTAAAAAAAAACTATCAATAACAAATTTTAGAAGGAAATATTGAGTAAACCTCATGACACTGGAATTTGGTAAAGGACTATTAAGTATGATACCAAAAGCATGAGCAGCAAAAGAAAAAGTAAATGCATTAGATTTCATTAAAGTTGAAAATCTTTTTGCTTCAAAGAACACTATATTAATTTCCCAGGACTGCCATACGAATACCACAAACTGGGTGACTTAAAACAACAGAAATATATTGTTTCACATTCTGGAGGCTAGAAGTCCAAAATCAAGATGTTGACAGAATCATGCTCCTTCTGAACTGTACAGAAGAGAGTCCTTCCTTGCCACTTCTAGATTGTGGTGGTAGCTGCCAATTCTTGGAGTTCTTAGGCTTGTAGTAATATAATTCTGATCTCTGCCTCTGTCATCATGTGTTGCTCTCCATGTGTCTTCACATCAGCTTTTTATAAAAACATGAGTCATATTGTATTAAGGCCCACTTTACTCCACTTTGATCTGAGCTTAACTAATTACATCTGCAAAAATCCTATTTCCAAATAAGGTCACATTCTGAGGTACTTGGAGGTTAGGACTTCAACTTACCTTTTTCTAAAAATAAATGATTGATCTATTTTTTAATTTTAAAAGTTTTTAATTACACTTGGTATTCAGTATTAAATTAGCTTCATATGTATAACACAATGTTAGAAAATTACAAGGTGGGGCAAAAGTAGGTTTACAGTTGTCTGTATGAAAAATAATAAAATAAATAATAATTGAAGAATAAACTGTATTTTGTGTACTCACAACTGTAAGCCTACTTTTACCCCACCCTGTGTATAATTTGCAAAGTGATCCCCCTGATAAGTCTTGCACCAACCTAACACCATACATGGTTATTACAGTATTATCGACTATATTCCCTATACTTTATATCCCCATGACTATTTGGGAACTGCCAATATGTACTTCCTAATGCTTTCACTTTTTTCAGCCCCCCAGCCCCATTCCCACCTGATAACCACCAGTTTGTTCTCTATGAGTCTGTTTCTGTTCTGCTTGGCTTTTTTTGCTCTTTAGATTCCATATAAAAGTGAAATCATATGGTATGATTTTACTGTCTTTTGCTGTCTGATTCACTTCATTTAGCATAATACCCTCTAGGTCCACCCATGCTGTCACAAATGGCTATTTTTTTTTTATGGCTGAGTAATGTTCCGTTGTATATATGTATCACATCTTCTTTATCCATTCATCTTTTGATTGATGCATTTAATCCATTTACATTTAAAGTCATTATTGATAGATATGTAGTTATTTTTTAAATTGTTTCATTGTTTTTATAGTTCTCTGTTTCTTTTTTATTCTCTTGCTCTCTTCTCTTGTAGATGGCTTTCTATAGCATTGCATTTGGATTCCCTCTGTTTATTTTTCTTATTTCTTTTGTAGATTTTTGATTTGTGGTTGCCATGTGCTTAATATATACAAAACTATCTTTATACCAGTCTATTTTAAGTTGATGACTGCCTAAGTTTGAACACATTCTAAAATTACTATCATTTTTAGTCATCCACTCCATGTTCATATTTTGTCTTTTTTTTTACTTCTTGTTTGTATGCATCCTTTAACTTACTGTTGTAATTACACATGATCTTCCTCCTTTTACCTTTTAACCTCTGTACTCACTTTAGTGTTGGTTGATCCTCTGTTTTTATTATGTGTTTGCCATTGTCAGTGAGAATATTTTTTCTGTGTGATATTTTCTTTTTTTAAGTATATTTTATTGATTATGCTATTACAGCTTTCCCAATTTTTCTCCCTTTATCCCCCCTCCACCCTGCACCCCCAACACTCCAGCATTCCACCCATTAGTTCAGTCCATGGGTTGTACATATAAGTTCCTTGAGTTCTCTGTTTCCTATACCATTTTTTACCTCTCCCCATCTATTTAATGCCTACCAATTATGCTTCTTCTTCCCTGTACCTTTTCCCCTTCATTCCTGCCCCTTCCCCACTGAAAATCCTCCATGTGATATCCATTTCTCTGATTCTGTTCCTTTTCTAGTTGTTTGCTTAGTTTTTGCTTTTGTTATTTTTCTTAGGTTTATTTGTTGATAGTTGTCATTTTAGTGTTCATATTTTTTATCTTCTTTTTCTTAGATAAGTCCCTTTAACATTTCATATAATAATGGCTTGGTGATGATGAACTTCTTTAACTTGACCTTATCTGGGAAGCACTTTATCTGCCCTTCTATTCTAAATGAAAGCTTTGCTGGATAGAGCAATCTTGGAGGTAGGTCCTTGCCTTTCATGACTTGGAATACTTCTTCCCAGATGCTTCTTGCCTGCAAGGTCTCTTTTGAGAAATCAGCTGATAGACTTATGGGAACTTCTTTGTAGGTAACTCTTTCCTTTCCTCTTGCTGCTTTTTAGATTTTCTCTTTGTCTTTAATCTTGGGTAATTTAATGATGTGTGTGCCTTGGTGTGTTCCTTTTTGGGTCCAACTTCTTTGGGACTCTGGGCTTTCTGGACTTCCTGGAAGTCTATTTCCTTTGCCAGATTGGGAAGTTTTCCTTCATTATTTGTTCAAATAAGTTTTCAATTTCTTGCTGTGTTCTTCTTCTGGCACCCCTACAATTCGGATATTGGAACGTTCCAAGTTGTCAAAGAGATTCAAAAGCCTCTCCTCATTTTTTTGAATTCTTGTTTCTTAATTTTGTTCCGGTTGGATGTTTATTTCTTCCTTCTGTTCCAAATTGTGGATTTGAGTCCTGGCTTCCTTCCTGTCACTGTTGGTTCCCTGAATATTTTGCTTTATTTCATCTTGGGTATCTTTCATTTGTTCTTTCATTTTTCGACCAAGCTCAATCAGTTCTGTGAGCATTTTGATTACCAGGGTGTAGGGTAAGTGGAGGCAGTCTGGCTTCCTCACCCAGGTGTCTGGGTAGCTAAGGGGAGCAGTGTTCCCATAGCCTTGGAGGGCCCTGATAACTAGTGTTCTCAAAGCCTTGATTCTGGGTCTGATAAACTGTTCCCATAACATGAGGTGGGCTTGCATGCACAGAATTATGTTATGTTATGTTATGTTATATAATTTCTGGCATCTTGCTGGCTTTGTTCCCCTCTAGTACTTAAACAGGTAGGGACTCCCTGCTGGGGGCGATGATGATGAGAGACATGCAAGGGGACAGCGTGGCTCTCCCACCCATGAATAAAGGCTTGCCAGACATCCCAACGGCTCTGTGAATATTTTTCTGTCTGCACGAATACCATGAACCTGTCTGGCCTTGAAAGGTGGCAACACACAGGGCTTTAAACTCTCCATCAGATAGGTTGGCTATCTCCTCATCGTTTAACTCTCTTCCTGAATTTTTCTCTGTTCTTCTATTTGGGTCACATTTCTTTGTCTGGGTGCACCTAATAAGTTGTAAGGGGGAGGAGCCTTAGGTACTCACCAGGGCAGGGCAACCCTCCTTGCTGCGTTGCTGCACTGCCTGTGGGGGAGGGGCCAGAGAGGGAACAATGCAGCTTGCTTGCTCCCTCTCGAGTGCACTTTCCAACGGACTCTCTGTGAGAGTGGGAGTTTCTCCTGCCATGGCAACTGCTGTATTCCACAGTCAACTCTGAGTCTCAGTTTCTCCTTAAGTCAGCCTTGCCTGTGGAGCCTGCCCCCTCACTGCAGCCAGCCCCACCTGTGCAGTCCATCACCTCAGGGCAGTTTCTCTCCATCCACTGCCTTACCGGTCTGGTTGACTGTTTCTTTAATTCTGTGGTTGTTGGAGTTCCATGCAGTTGATTTTCTGGCATTTTTGGCTGTTTATTGATTTTAGGTTGGTTGTTATCCTCCTTTTGGTTGTGCAAGGAAGCAAAGGGTTTCTACCTATTCCTCTTGGCAGGAACTGATATTTTCTTATTCATAGTTTTAGTTTTCTTCTTTTTCTTAAAGAAGGCCCTTTAACATTTTTTTTCTAAAAACTTGTTATTGAATTTATTTGGGTAAGATTGGTTAATAAAATTATATAGGTTTCAGGTGTACAATTCTATAATACATCATCTGTGTATTATATTGTGTTCATCACCCTAAGTCAAGTCTCCTTCCATCACCATTTATTCCCCCTTTACCCCCTTATACCTCCCCCCACACCCCTTTCTCTCTTGTAATCACCACACTGTTGTCTGTGTCTATAAGTTTTTTTTCTTTGCTTAATCCTTTCACCTTTTTTAGGCAGCCTCCCAATGCCACTCTCTTCTGACAGTTGTCAGTCCCTTCCCTGTCTCTAAAGTGTTTCTATTTTATTTGTTAATTTCATTCATTAGAATCCACATATAAGTGAAATCCTATGGTTCTTGTCTTTCTCTGACTGAATTATTTCATTTAGCTTAATACTTTCCAGGTCCATCCTTACAGTCGCAATGGGTAAGATTCCCTTCTTTTTTATGAATGAGGAGTATTCTATTGTGTAAATGTACCATACCTTTTTAATCCACCATCTACTGATAAACACTTGGGCTGCCTCCAAATCTTAGCTACTGTAAATAAGGCTGCAGTGAACATAGGGATGTGTATATTTTTTTCAAATAAGTTTTTTTAGTCTCTTCAGATATATTCCCAGAAGTGGAATCACTGGTCATAAGGCAGTTCCATTTTTAATTTTTTTTGAGGAAATTCCATACTGCTTTCCACAGTGGCCGTACCAGTCTGCATTTCCACCAACAGTGCACGAGGGTTCTTTTTCTCCATATTTTCACCAACACCTGTGGCTTGTTCATTTATTGATGATAGCCATTCTGACATGTGTGAGGTGATACTTGTGGTTTTAATTTGCATTTTTCTGTTGATTTGTGACTTTGAGCATCTTTTCATATGTCTATTGGCCATCTTTATGTCCTCTTGGGAGAAGTGTCTGTTCAGGTCCTTTGCCCATTTTTAATTGGATTGTTTGTTTTCTTGGTGTTGAGTTTTATAAGTTCTTTGTAAATTTCGTATATTAACTGCTTATCATGTGTCATTGGTGAATATGTTCTCCTATTCAGTGGGCTGAGTTTTCATTTTGTTGATGGTTTCCTTTGCTGTGCATAAGCTTTTTAGTTTGATGTAGTCTCATTTGTTTATTTATTCTTTTGTTTACCTTGTCTGAGATTTACCAGAAAAAATATTGCTATGAGGAATGTCTGAGATTTTACTGTATGTTTTTTTTCTCGGATTTTTATGGATTCAAGTCTTACATTTAAGTCTTTAATTCATTTTGAGTTTATTCTTGTATATGGTGTAGGAAGATGGTCTAGTTTCATTGTTTTGCATGTATCTGTCCAGTTTTTCTAACACCATTTATTGAATAGACCATCCTACCCCATTATATGTTCTGCCCCCTTTGTCAAGTATTAATTGACTATAAGTGTGGGTTTACTTATGGCCTCTCTCTTTTGTTCCATTGAGCTACGTGTCTGTTTTTAATGCCTCTACCATGGTGTTTTGATTACTATGGCCTTTAAACAGTTCAAGGTACTGAACTGTATTAGTTCACCAAGAAAACAAACAATCCAATTAAAAATGGGCAAAGGACCTGAACAGACACTTCTCCCAAGAGGACATAAAGATGGTCAATAGACATATGAAAAGATGCTCAAAGTCACAAATCAACAGAAAAATGCAAATTAAAACCACAAGGTACAGTTGGAGGTACCGTGATTCCTCCAACTTGTTCTTTCTCAAGATTGCTGAGGCTATTTTGGGTCTTTTGTGGTTCCATATAAATTTTTGGAATATTTGTTCTAGCTTTGTGAATTACACCATTGGTATCTTGATAGGAATTGCACTGAATGTATAGATTACTTGGGGTAGTGTGGATATTTTAATGATGTTAATTCTTCCTATCCATAAACACTGTATATGCTTTCACTTATTTGTATCTTCTTCAATGTCTTGTAATTTTCTGAGTACCAGTCTTTTACATCCTTGGTAAAATTTATTCTTAGGTATTTAATGATATTTTTTGATGCCATTGTAAATGGGAATGTTTTTTAAGTTTCTGTTTCTGATAATTCATTATTGCTGTAAAAAATGCAACTGATTTTGGATTCCTGTTATTTCTTCTTCCAGTCTGATTGCTATGACTAATACTTCCAGTACTACATTAAATAAGAGTGGTGAAAGCAGATGTGCTTGTCTTGTTCCCAATCTGAGGAGGAATGCTTGAGTTTTTGCGCATTGAATATGATGCTGGCTGTGGGTTTATCATATATAGACTTTTTACATTGCGGTATATTCCCTTTATTGCCACTTTGCTAAGAGTTTTTATTATAAATCAGTGCCAGATTTTATGAAATGGTTATTCTGCATCTATTGATATGATTATGTGATTTTTATCCTTTATTCTGTTTATGTGGTTACATTAATTGATTTGCAGGTATTGTACCAACCTTGCAACCCTGGAATAAATTTCAGTTGATCATGGTGTATGATCTCTTTAATGTTTTGCTGGATCCAGTTTCTAATATTTTGTTGAGGATTTTAGCATCTCTGCTCATCAGGGATATTATCCTTTAATTTTCTATTTTGTAGTGTCTTTATCTGGTTTGGAATTAGGATAATGCTGGCCTCATAAATGAGATTGGGAGTCTTCCCTGCTCTTGAATTTTTTGAAATAGTTTGAAAAGGATAGATGTTAATTATTCTTTGATAATTAAAGAATGTTTGGTAAAATTCACCTGTGAAGCCATCTGGTCCAGAACTTCTGTTTGTCAAGAGTTTTTGATTACTGCTTCAATTTCATTAGCTGTAACCTGTCTGTTCAAATTTTCTGATTCTTCCTGATTCAGTTTTTTGGAAGATTTTGTGTTTCTAGGAATTTATCCATTTCATCCAGATTGTCCAATTTGTTGGCATATAGTTGTTTATAATATTTTCTTACAATACTGTGTATTTCTTTGGTGTCAGTTGTTACTTCTCTTTCATTTCTAATCTCATTTATTTGGGTTCACTCTTTTTTCTTTTTTTCTTGATGAGTCTTCATAAAGGTTTGTCAATCTTACTTATCTTTTTAAAGAAACAGTTCTTGGTTTAATGGATCTTTTATATTGTGTTTTAGACTCTATTTTATGACTTCTACTCTAACCTTTATAATTTCCTTCCTTCTACACACTTTGTGCTTTGTTGTTCTTTTTCAACTTCCTTTAAGTGTAAAGTTAGATTATTTAATTTGAGATTTTTCTTGTTTCTTGAGATACTCCTGTAATATTATGAATTTCTCTCTTAGGACTGCTTTTACTGTGTCCATTGATTTTGGGTGGTTGTTTTTCCATTTTTGTTTGTTTCAAGGAATCTTTTGTTTCTTCCTTAAATCTCATTGTTAAGCCAATCATTGTTTAGTAACATATTATGTAGCCTCCATGTCTTTGTTTGTTTTCCAGGCTTTTAAAAATTATTTATTTAAAAATATATTTTATTGATTATGCTATTGCAGTTGCCCCATTTTTTTCCCCTTTATTCCCCTCTGCTTGGCACCCCCATCCCCACACCCTTAGTTCATATCCATGGGACATACACATAAGTTCTTTGGCTTCTCCATTTACTATACTATTCTTACCATCCCCCTGTCTATTTTGAACCTACCAGCTATGCTCCTTATTCCCTGTACCTTTTCCTCCATTTTCTTCCTTCCTCCTTCATGTGCTCTCCACTGATAACCCTCCATGTGATCTCCGTTTCCGTAATTCTGTTCCTGTTCTAGTTGTTTGCTTAGTTAGGGTTTGTTTTTTCTTCTTTAGGTTCTGTTGCTGATAGTTCTGAGTTTGTTGCCATTTTATTGTTTATATTTTTGAATATCTTCTTTTTCTCTTTTTAAGTATATTTTATTGATTATGCTATTACAGTTGTCCCATTTTTTCTCCCCTTTATTCATCTCCAACATGCACATCCCCTCCTATTGGGAACTGCCCTGCCTGGAATCAGAAGCTGTAACCCCTGCCAAGGCTAAGGCTGAGGGAATGACCTTGGGCCATAAGCCACCAAGGAGATAAAACCTTATCTCCCTGGCAGGAGCACCGCTTCTGCAACTTTTACTTCACCCTGCCTGGCCCCCAATGCTTGGTCGGTTAGCCAGTGACGGGTAAGATTCCCCAAGGGGCGAACGACTTAAGACAGGCAGGATCACGTGGGAGGCCCCCAAGGAAGGATTTTGGGGGCTACAGTAAAAGGGGGTCATGGACCCTCGCCCCTCAGCTTTGACATAGCCTGAGTCCTCATTCTCTGCGAGAAAATCTCCTAATCTCTTTGCTGCCTTACTTCCCTTGCTCCACCTGAGCCTGAAACAATGATGGAGGTTGGTGCAGCTCTGTGCTGGAAAGGGCAGGTTCCCCTGGTGATTAGGCCTAAGAAGGAATATGTGAAATCCTGTGAAACCTGCTTTGTTTAGAATGTTCTCAATAGAATGATAAGGGTCCAAGGAAGAAGTAAGTTTGTTCCTTAAAGTTTTTTACAGCTCTTTAGCTATCTGACCCTGACTCAAAATAGGCCCTCAGAATTCCTGGTTATTTGATCCTTACTTCCCGGCAATGAGTAATGAGCTTTACCTGAATTCCTTTGTAAACAAACCCAATAAAAGCCATTGAGGAAAAGGCTCTTGGTCTTTCTCCTTCGAGAAATCGGCCACCTTTCCTCCCCAAGCAGATCATGTCTTGGTAGACTTATTCTCATCCGTGGCGGATGGGGGGCTCTGTGGACAAAGCTCCCCCGCACCCTCCCACCAACATTCCCCCACCCTTAGTTCATGTCCATGGGTCATACATATAAGCTTTTTTGCTTCCCCATTTCCTGTGCTATCCTTAACCTCCCCCTGTCTATTTTGTACCTAACATTTATGCTTCTTATTCCCTGTACCTTTTCCCCCATTCTCTCACTTCTTCCCCCTCCCCACAGATAACCCTCCATGTAATCTCAATTTCTGTGATTCTCTTCATGTTCTAGTTGTTTGCTTAGTTTGTTTATCTTTAGGTTCAATTGTTGATAGTTGTGAGTTTGTTGTCATTTTACTGTTCATAGTTTTGATCATCTTTTTCTTAAATAAGTCCCTTTAATATTTCATATAATGAAGGCATGATGATGATGAACTCCTTTAACTTGACCTTCTCTGGGAAGCACTTTATCTCCCCTTCCATTCTAAATGATAGCTTTGCTGGATAGAGCAATCTTGGAGGTAGGTCCTTGCCTTTCATGACTTGGAATACTTCTTTCCAGCCCCTTCTTGCCTGCAAGGTTTCTTTTGAGAAATCAGCTGATAGCTTTATGGGAACTTCTTTGTAGATAACTGTCTCTTTCCTCTTGCTGCCTTTAAGATTCTGTCCTTATCTTTAATCTTGGGTAATGTAATTATGATGAGCTTTGGTGTGTGCTTCCTTGGATCCAACTTCTTTAGGACTCTCTGAGTTTCCTGGACTGCCTGGAAGTCTATTTCCTATGCCAGATTGGGGAGTTTCTTCTTCATTCTTTTTCAAATAAGTTTCCAATGTCTTGCTCTTCCTCTTCTTCTGGCACCCCTATGATTTGGATGTTGGAGCATTTAAAGTTGTCCCAGAGTTTCCTAAGCCTCTCCTCATCTTCCTGAATTATTGTTTCTTCATTCTATTCCAGTTGGATGTTTGTTTCTTCCTTCTGTTCCAAATAGTTGATTTGAGTCCTGGTTTCCTTCCCTTCTTGGCCAAAAGTCTGTTTTTCAGGGTTGTTTTTTTTTAATTTCTAGTTTCATAGCATTGTGGTCAGAAAAGATGCTTTATATGATTTCAGTCTTCTTAATTTTATTGAGACTTGTTTTGTGTCCTAACATGAGGCCTTGCTAGAAAATGTTGAAAAGAATGTATATTCTGCTGTTTTGGAGTGAAAAGCTCTGAAAATGTCAATTAAACTATCTGACCTACTGTGTCATTTTAAGTTACCATTTTCTTATTGATTTTCTGTCTGGAAGATCTATTCATTGATGTCAATGGGGTGTGAAAATCCTCTAACTATGACTGTATTGTTGTCAATCTCTCCCTTTATGTCCATCAAGATTTGCTTTACATATTTAGGTTCTTCTGTGTTGAGTACATAAATGTTTACAAGGGTTATATCCTCTTTCTGGATTGCTTTCTTTATCATGATGTAGTATTCTTCTTTGTCTCTTACTATAGCCTTTGTTTTAAAGTCTGTTTTGTCAGATGTAAGTATTGCTACCTCAGCTTCTTTTCATTTGCATTTGCATGAAATATTCTCTCCATCCCTTTACTTTTAGTTTATGTTGTTCTTTCATTCTGATGTGGGTCTCTTGTAGATGACGTAAGTAAGTATGGGTCTTGTTTTCTTATCCATTTATCTATCTTAAGTCTTTTGAACATTTAATCCATTTGCATTTAAAGTGATTATTGAGACCTGGCTGGTGTGGCTCAATTGGTTGAAGGTTCGAATCCTGGTCAGGGCACACAACTAGGTTGTGTGGTTTTGATCCCTGATCAGGGAGCATGTGGGAGGCAACCAATCAATGTTCCTGTCTCTCACATCAGTGTTTCTATCTCTCTTTCTCTCTAAAATCAATAAACATATTTTAAAAATTAAAAAAGAACCATGTATTCTAAGTGCCTACATAATAGGTGTTTAATAATTTTTTTTAAATAATAAAGTGATTTTTGGTAGATACATATTTATTGCCATTTTTTTTTAACTGTGTTTATCTGTTTTGTTGTTGTTGTTGTCCTCCTCCTCCTTCTTCTAGAAGGCCCTTTAACATTTCTTTGTAAGATTGGCTTGGTAGTAACAAACTTCATTAGCTTTATTTGGTATGGGAAGCTCCTTATTTCTCCTTCAATTTTAAATGATAGCCTTGCTGTATAAAGTAGTCTTGTTTGTAGGTCTCTGCTTTTCATCACTTTGAATATCTTATGCCAGTTCATTCTGGCCTGAAATGTTTCTGTAGAGAAATCAGCTGACAGTCTTATTTGAGCTCCCTAGTAGGAAACTAACTGGCTTTGCCTTACTGCTTTTAAGATTGTCTCATTGTCTTTAACCTTTGTCATTTTAATTAGTGTCTTGGTATTTGCCTCTTTGAGTTTATCTTGTTTGGGACTCTCTCTGCTTTCTGGACTTGTGTGTCTTTTTTTTTTTTTTTTACCAGGTTAGGGGAGTTTTTGGTCATTATTTCTTCAAATAAGTTCTCAATCCCTTGTACTCTCTCTTCTTCTGGTAACCCTATGATGTAGATGTTGTTGTGCTTCATGTTGTCCCAAAGGTACCTTAAACTATCCTCATTTTTAAAATTATTTTTAATTTTTGTTACTCTGATTAGGTGTTTTCTGCTACCTTGTCCTCAAATGACTGACTCAATCCTCTGCTTTATTCAACCTACTATTTATTTCTTCCAGTGTATTCTTCACTTCACATATTGTATTCTTCACTTCTGACTGCTTCTTTTTTATGGTTTCAATGTCCTATTCTATGCTGTTGTAGTTTTCACTAAGTTCCTTGTAGTTCTCACTAAGCTATAGAAGACTTATAATCATATTTTTAACTCTGTATCTGATCATTTGCTTGCCCAATTTCATTCAGCTCTTTTTCTGGAGCTTTCTTTTGTTTTTCATTTGGGGCATACTTTTTGTCTTTGCATTTTGGCTGCCTCTTTGTGTTTATTTCTATGTATTAGGTAGATCTGCCATAACTCCCAGTCTTGATATGGTGGTCTTATGTAGTAGGTGTTCTGTGGGGCCCAGTGGTGCTGTCTCCTTGTTCACCTGAGATGGGTGCTCTAGGAATGTCCCTTGTGTGGGTTATGTGGTCCCTCCTGTTGTAATTGAGTTTTGATAGTTATTGGCCTGTTTGTGCAATGAGGTAAACCCTCAGGCTTGCTGCCTGTGAGACTAAACCTTGACCACAGTGTATAAGCTGCTATGCAGGTGAGAACCACACAAAGCAGAATTCACCTCAGCCAGGGTCTGGTGCCTGCCCAGATCTTCCTTTGGATATGCCACTTGTGAAGCTAATTAGATCCTATTATGCTGTTGACTAAATCTGGCTTCTGGGTGAATTTGTTCTGGAGCCTCTTCAGAGGGACTCTGGTGCAGACCAGTGTCATACACTGAATGTGACTGTCCCTGGGCAACCTGTTTGGAGCTACAAAGCAATCCACAGTTTGTGGCTGCCTCTGCTGGGCCTCGGTGTATGTGGGTGGGACCAAGCTGCACACCAAGGCTGTCTTCCACCAGCACAGGACCCAGGGACAGGTCAGCAAAAGTCCCAAGGAACTCTAAGATCTGCCTCCACCTCCTTCCACTTGCTGTCTGTCTGTTAGGCTCAGACACTAGAAGAGCCTCTGGCATTACTTGAATGCATGAAGTAGGTTCTCAGTGAGTCACCCATGGATGAGCAGTATTCACTAGATCAAAACAGTTTCAAGGTCAGTGCCAGCCAGCGCTGGCTCTGAGGCTACTCATCAAATTTCCCAGGGTATACCAAGTCTAGCTGCCACCCACTGGGTGCTTGCAAATATTTGAGGTGGTGTCAGGTCTCAGAGAGTTTTCAGGGTGAGGCCAGCAGAGTTTATTAGCCCCAAAGACAAAGATTTGGTAGTGTGAAGGGAGGGCTTTGCACAAGTTGGACATGTGAGGGAAAATTTCACCCATCATGGAGCCACAGAACTCAGTCTGTCCCAAATTCTGCCCTGAGCCCAACCTCAGCAAGGTGGGAGGGTGGGGCCACCAGAAGTTGGGAGGGGAGGCTAGTGTATCTCTTGTGAGGGGGAGGTGCTGGTCATGTCTGGGGGAAGGTGAAGGAAGTAGCCCCTGCCCCAGAGCCACACAACTCAGTCTGTCCTGTATTCTGCCCAGATTTTGACAGGGCAGAGTCATGAGGAATCAGAAGGTTGTGGCTGCTGGGAACCCAGAAAGCAGGATTAGTGGATCTCCTGTGAGGGAGAGGCACCAGTCAGGTTCACAGGAGAGTGGGAGTAATGCCCCCCTGCCCCAAAGCCATACAGCCGAGTCAGTGACAGCAATCTGTGCCCAGATTGCTATAACTTGGCCCCAGCAGCTGATTCCTCAGCAGGGCACAAGCTCTACAGGGTGCTCTGACAAGGAGTCCAGAGGGCAGAGCTATTGCATTTCCCCAGGCTGATGCCGTATGAAGGGGAGTGCTCCACTCAAGAAAGATGGTATCTGTGGTGCAGGCAAAAACCTCAGCTCAGGGATTCTGAGGCTGACTCTCCCTTCAGCTCTTTCCCCAGAGCCACAAACCCATCTCTTCTCAGGGACTCTAATCTTGTTCTCCCTCTGCTGGAGCCCAGGGTGAGTGGCTGTGAATGAGATACTGTTCATTGGCCCTTTAAGAGAGCAGCTATGTCTCTAGTAGACCCCATCCTCCCTGGCAGACAGAATCCCTGCTGATTTTCATAGCCCAATATTATGTGGACACCACTTCCCAACTTTGGTGCTTTGGGCTGAGGAGCTTGCCTTGGGATGATTTTCAGATAGAACCTTGGCAGCTGAGATATACCTCCAGAATCCCTATGAAAGTGGGACTAGCCCTTTTCACAGCTCCGCCCTTCCTACCAGTCTTGATGTGGATTTTTCTGTAAATCCTTGGTTATAAGACCTCTTTATCTAGTCTTCAGTTGGTTACTCGGGATGATTGTTCTATATTTTTGTTGTAATTCCAGTTTAGTCCTGGGAGGAGGTGAGAGTAATATCCATCTGCTCCACCACCATCTTGGATCCCTCCTTTAACATTTCTTATAATACTGGTTTGGTGCCAATGAACTCCTTTAATTTTTCTTGTCTGGGAAGATCTTTATTTCACCTTCAATTTTAAATAGTAGCCTTGCTAGATAGAGTGATCTTGGTTGTAGGTCCTTGCTTTACATCACTTTAAATATTTTATGCCACTCCCTTCTGTCCTGAAATGTTTCTGTTGAGAAATCAGCTGACAGTCATGGGAGCTCCCTTGCAGGTAACTAACTGCTTTTCTCTTGCTGCTTTTAAGATTTTCTCCTTGTCTTTAACCTTTACCACTTTAATTAGTGTCTTGGTGTGGGCTCTTTAGGTTCATTTTGTTTGGGAATCTTTGCACTTCTTGGACTTGTGTATTTATTTCCTTTGCCAGGTTAGAGAAGTTTTAGTTATCATCTCTTTAGATTTTCGATTTCTTGCTCTCTCTCTTCTTCTGGTACTTCTATGATGCAAATGCTGTTACATTTGATGTTTCCCCAGTGGTCCCTTAAACTACCCTCATTTAATTTTTTTTCCTTTTTTGGTATTCTGATTGGGAGTTTTCCTCTACCTTATCTTCCAAATTGCTATTTGGTCTTGTGTTTCATCTAATCTACTACTGATTCCATTTAATGTATTCTTCATTTCAGTTATTGTATTCTTCATCTCTGGTTCTTTTTTATGGTTTCCCTTTCCTTTTTTATGTTTCCTATCTCTTTGTTAAAGTTCTCACTGAGATCATCTATTTTTCCTGTAAGTTTGGTGAGCATTCTTACAACCAGTGTTTTGAACTCTTCATCTGGTAGATTGTTTGCCTCCATTTTGTTTTGTTCTTTTTCTGGAGTTTTTTCCTGTTTTTTTTTTTTCCACTTGGGACATGTTTCTTTGCCTCCTCATTTTGTCTACCTCCTGATGTTTCCTTCTATATACTAGGTAGATCTATTATGCCTCCCAGTCTTGGCAGAGTGGCCTTATGTAGTAGGTGTCCTGTGGGTCCTTGTGTGCATTCTCCCTGTTAACCTGAGCTGGGTGTTCCAGGGGTGTTCCTGTATTGGTTGTGTATGTTTTCCTTTAATAGTTGAGCCTTGATTGCTGTCAGCATATCAGCAGATGGGACTGACCCTGAGGCTGACTGGCTGTGAGGATCAACTGTTGTGCAGGGGCTGACCATGGAGCAGGATTCACTTTAGCAGAGCTCTGGTGCCTGCTGAGTCCATGGTTTGGATGTGTCATTTGTGGTGCTGTTGGATGTTGCTCTGTTGTGGTCTGGTTACCAGGAGTACTGGTTCTGGGTCCTCTTGGGGTTTTGGTGCAGGCCAAGATCAGCCACTACCTGTGTCCAGGTTGGGGCCACATGATAGGAGCTACAAAGTGATCTGTGGTAGGTAGCCATTGCTGGGCTAGAAGCACCTGTGATTGGTTATGTTGTGAACCAAGGCCAGCTGACATGTGTGTCAGGCTTGAGACCACTTAGCAAGAGGTGCAGGACATGTTGGGGCCAGCCACTGTTTGTTGGCAGTTTGTAGACCTTGGACAGGTTTTCGAAAAGTCTGAAGTTTTGCCCAGACCACCTGCTTGTGTGGATTAACCTCTGAAATAATTTCCAACCAGGCATGTGAATTGGGTAGTGTGGGGTCTCAAAGAATATTAAGGAGCTGAAATACCTCCTTTTCAGTGACTCGAGATCAGAATGAAGGCCCAAATTATGAATTTGGTGCAGATCTGCCTTGGACAGAGGGAGCAGATCTCATGGCCTCTAGTCTAGAAGAGGATCACTGGGGATGGCACAGGGAGACAGAGGGAGGGGCTATAGGGAAGGAACGCCTTCCTAATTATCTGAGTTGTCCAGCCATGGGATCTCTGATTGGAAGGAGTATAGGGTAATAGTTCCTCATTACCAAGGCACAGCAAACCCAGGATGAACCATAGTATGGGGATGTGTCCAGCCCTGCAGTTGGGTGACTTGCTTGTCCTCTTGGCCATGTTTCTGTTTGTGGGTTTGGTACCAACCTCATTCCCCACAATCCTGGGGTTTCCGTGCTTGGACTAAGGGTCTCCTCTCCATTCTGAGCCCTTAAGACCCAGAACATCTTCCTTGAGAAGTACTGGGGCTCTGCAGCTGCCACATGTCACTTGGCATGTAAGAGGCATCTGGACCCATGTATGTATTTGATGAGGGAATTTTGGGAGATAGCCACCCTTGTTGGGGCTGCTTACGGGAGCAGACTGGATTTGAGAAAATTATTCTAGACAGATGGGAAACTTGCCCCTCCTCCAAGCCTAGGGGCCTGGGCTGCAGCTTTAGTGTGGAAAGAGGTGCTTGGGCTCAGAACCACTCCCAAGTTTCCCCCATATCCTCCCTGCTTATGCACTTTGGGGGCCTGCAGAGGCCATATCACCCTGGGCCCATTCCTTCCTGCTTTGGTAGTTTACATGCATCTCTGGCACTGACTGGCCTTTATTTGAAAGCTGAGTTTGAGAGGCAGACCATGACTTACCTCTCAAACTGTGTAGGGTATTTCTTAGGGACAGCTCTTGGGATTAATGGCCGTAAAGAGAGGGGAGGAGGCAGGACTGGGTAGAGGGGGATGCTGAGCTGCCATGTAGGCCCTGTGTCAGCCTTGCTTGCTTCCTTTGGTGTGCTGCAGTGGGAATGGTCTGGCACAATTCTGCACTGGGTTGGTATAGTGGGCCTGTATACCCCAACTGGATTAGTCTCTGGACATAGATTGCCTAGAGAAGGGTATGACTGTAGATGTGGCAAGTTTCTGCAGCTGAGACAATCTTCCAAGGGGCTGACAGCCCATGACCTTCTTCCCACTGGGCAACAAGTCCTTCCCTAAAGGGCGATGTGGGCATCTCATCTCTGTCTAGTGTCCTCTGTTTTTAGTGGGCTTTTGAGGAATGCTTGTTGAATGAATGAGTGAGTGAATGAATGAATGAATGGATTACCTTCAAAGAATTCCCTAAAACATTTTGGCCTCACTTTCCCCACTACTAAGTAGGGATGATATTTTCTACATCCAGGTTGAGAAAGGAAAAGCTCATTATAAACACCATGTCCCATGGATATATGAAACCTCTGCTGTTCTCTTCAGTTGACTCCCCAAACTTCTCAAGGTTGAGGCTAGGGCTCTGAGGGCTGGGTGGGAGTGGATGGTAGATAGGGTGGGCTTGACAGTTTGTGGTTTCTGCTTCAGGGGAAACTACACCTGCCTTTTGCTCAGGGTAATCAGTGAGGCTCAAGGGAGGGGACGATCACATGCAGGGCAGGCCACAGGCACTGAGGCACCTCCCAGAGGAAAACCACAGCTTCAAGAGGTCCAATGCCCAAGAAAAGGTGACAAGTGAGCTGGGCAACTGCCAGCACTTAGGAGCAGGCAGTTGAACAAAAACCTGAAAGACCATCTTGCAGGGCAGCACCTACTGTATACCGTGAGAAATGCTACACAGTCACAGATGTTTGTGCAACAGGACAGAGCAAGAGCTGGGTGGCCCTGGGAAAAGAACCATCCCTGTCTGGCCTCCTCTTCCCTGCTCCCCAGGGAAATAGGAACAATTCTTGAATTTGAAAAAATTTCATCTTGGATATCCTCATCTGAAGACTCCTGGTAAATGGGCTTGTACAATCACTCTACCATCATCACCATGGTCTACAGTGCTGCTATCTGTTGCATTGCCTTCATCTACTGATTTCTCTAGTAAATGTCTTCCAGTGTCAGTTTTCCTCTTTCCTCTTTGTAGAAAAGTGAAAAGTTCTGAATTCTCACCTGTATGTAATAAAGGAAAAATATAAAAATGATGTCTCCACACTTCTTTTACACCTTTTTGAAAGATGGTCTGATGCTTTGGACAAAGCAATAAGAGAACTAAGGGTTGGTAGAATAGTAATAACTTATGTCACTACTGAGTCATCCTTCCAGGCAATTCCATCATTATTTTGTTTTGTTATTATTTTAATCTTTTTTCTAAAACATGGTTGGTAATAATTGATGAGTAATGATAAAATAGTTCCTAGGACAATGAGATAGCAAATGTTTTAAGATATAGAAAAATAAGATCACTAGGGTCCTATAGTATATTTTAGACTTTCATATCCAAAGGGTCCAATGGATCCATAGGTAATTATAGGATAGAATAAGCTTCATTTTATTTTTTAGAAAAGTGAAATTTCTCTTTGGCTTTTAGAAGACCCCTGTGGAGGAATAAGTCATAAAATATCAATCCTTACATTAGTTATAACTGCTCAGAAAATAAACTTAAAAATTAAAATTGGGTCTAATGCACAATGATATACATGAGAGTTAAAATGCAGTTCCACAAGGGGGATGTTGCTGAAGGTTCACCTCTCCCTGCACCCAAATAAGGGGAAATAAGTAGTCTGTGAATTTGACATAAAATGAGACTCCATGCAAATGACAACTGACATGCAAAAAGATGCAAATAAACATAAATGAGAACAGCAGTGATAGCCCTGGTACTCCTGGTAGATATGAGGTACTGGGGGAAGGGTAGCTCCAAGAAAGCTGCCCTGTCTTCTTCCCAGGGTCTCCTGCACGGCCCCTCTGGTGGGGAGAACCAGGACCAAAGGCTGTTTTTGTTTTCTTCCTCCCTCTTTCAGCTACCCAAGGAGGCCTCTGTGGCTCACTGCAGGCCTCAGATTTGACAATCCAGGCCCCATGCCCTTGTTCTCCCTACTGCGTGGACCCTAGTCCAGCACCGAGGAGTGCAGCACTGAGTGTGGGACACTGCAGTGTCAAGACAACAGGGCATGGTGGATGGTCCTGTGGCACTTCCTGACCTCCTTCAGGATCTCTCCTCTTCTCTCACCCCCAACCATATGTTCACCTTTTCTGTTCCTTACAGCTTCTGCAAACTCATTGTTTCTACTTCATCTTTTAGCTTGCTGGGCTCTCTGACATCCACCCTTTCAATGTACTCAGCTTCCATCTCTCAAATCCTAGGGGAGGAGCTTCCAGCCATGGCAGAACTGTTGGTTTTAAATTGAGCCTTCTACAATAAACAGTTATAAATACTGAGCAAAGTATATACAACAGTTTTCAGGCACCAGACAGCAGCCAATTTAGGGCTGTGATCTTCAACAAATGGAGAGAACACAAGGTGAATCCCACATTTACCCAGCTTTCTCCCTGAGGTTATCTTATACACTGAGGTACAGGGAGCTGGACCAAGCATGAACTGTCAATCTCACTAGATCCAGAAAATAGATACCTGCAATTGGGCTTGGAGTGTAGGATACAAAAATATTTGTAAAAATTCCCCTTGGTTTCTTGGCCAACTCCTAACCTGCACATGTTCAAGATGAGATTGAAATATCCAGAGAGAACAGCCTTTGAGGAGTTAGAGAACTGGGAAGAATTCAGAGGCCAGACAGTCCTGGGAAGACTTTGGAATTCAGGCCCCAGCAGAGTGGACAGGAGAGAGAGAACTTGGTGGCTACCTCAGAGCTCCCATTAGGTATCTAGAAAAGCTACTCACTAGGAGCAAAGGCTCTAGGAAAAGTGCAAAACTGAAATGACCCACTCAAACACTTATGGCTAAGCCTCTGCAGATGAAGGTGACTCACTTGTCAGTTAAATGCTTATCAAAACACAACCTAATGCTCTTTAGAAGATAATAGATTCACAATTTCTAAATGTAGCAACTGCCATCAAGAATTAATAAGTTAGCCCTGGCTGGTGTGGCTCAGTTGGTTGGAGTGTCGTCCCATAGACCAAAGGGTTTTGGGGTCAATTCCAGTCAAGGAACATACAGGGGTTGCAGGTTCAATCCCCGGTTGAGGTGCATATGAGAGGGCAACCGATCAATGTTTCTCTCTCACACCCATGTTCTCTCTCTGTTTCTCTCTCTGTTTCTCTCTCTCTCTCTCTCTCTCTCTCTCTCTCTCTCTCTCTCTCTCTCTCTCTCTCTCTCTCTCTCTCTCTCTCTCTTTCTCTGTCTCCCTTTCTCCCTCTCTAAAAACAATGAAAAAAAAAAATGTCCTCAATGTCCTCAGGTGAGGATTAAAAAAAAGAAGAAAAAGAATTACTAGATTATGTGAAGAAGCAGAAAAAGTAACACAGAATTAAAAGGTAAAATGTAATAGAAACAGATGGAGAGATGATCCAGATATTGGGTTTAGCAAACAGGGAGAGAAAGGAGGCAGAGGCAGTGAGAGCATGCAAACAAGTCTCATGCATGTTGACTCAGCTCTATGAGCATGCCAGCTCTCAGCAGCAACCCTTCTCTCCTGTGTCCCAGTGTTTATAGGTCCCTTTCAATTAGAGCTGAGGAATTGTGAAGAGCTTGCAAAGGTTGAGGGTGGATTCCACTTCCATGCTGGAGACTACGTTTGAGTAAGACTAGTGAAAGGATTTAGAAGGCCAGGTATCCCCTTTGATTTTTAGAATCAAACAGTTCCTAAAAATACCTATTTCATGCAAGGACTTGAGTTTCAATTAATGTTGAGAAGAAATGCTATCTTTTTTTTTTCCTCCAATGCTCTAATTTAAAGGGTTCTAATTAGACTATTTAACTCCTTTAATTCTAGGCATGTGCTTCAAGGGGCCTACTGGTAATACATTTATAAGGAAACACATTTATATGTAGTGCATAGCACTTAGAATGCTTTGAGGACAACACAAATAAGTTTGACTAAAAATAAGAAACATGTGAGGAAAAGAAAAAATGCAATTTTATATTCCTTTTTTCTCATTATAAATGGACCCAAGAAATAAATGGGATTCAAAGCTATTAAAGATATAGGCTTCTGGCAACAAAACAAAACAAACAAAAAAAAACAAGGGTAATATGTTAAAGGGAATAGAACAAAAGATAGACAAAATGGATAAAAAGACTGAACATTTAAACAGAAATTTTGAACCTATAAAAACTTAAAAAAGAGGATCTGGTAATGATGGCCTAGTAGATACACACTGTGCTCACTTCCTCCTATGACAACATCAAAATTACAACTAGATTTTAGAACAATCAATATGGTGAACCCTCTGAACACTAGCTGAACAGATGTCCTATTACTAAGGATATACAGAAGAAGTCACATCCAGACTGGTAGGAGGGGCAGAGGGGCAGAGAGGTGGAGATGTAAAATGGTCTGGCTCCATACCCACATGTGGCAGTTGAGAATTGGAAGGAATATCTCAGCTGCAGAGATGCTCCCTGAAGAGTGAGGAGTCTCAGCCCCATAGAGGGTTCCCCAACCTGGACTACCAGTGCCAGGAAGAGGAGCCTCTACAATATCTGGCTGTGGAAATCAGTAGGGATTCCATCCATCTGGATGAGACAGAAGGCTGCTGAAAACACAGGTGTCCTCTTAAAGGGCCCATGCACAGCCTCACTCACAGGTACTCATCCTGGGTTCTAGTGGAGGGAGAGCAGATTGTGACACACCAGAGACATACAGGGAAAAACTGAGTTGTGTGACTTCAGGCTGAGGGATGAAGGGATGGCCACCATTGGCCCTGTGTTGAGTCCTCCTCCAGCAGAGCAAATAGGCATCATTTTCCTGTGTTGAGCCTTCCCTGCATATGGCCAAATCTGAATCTACATTAGCCAGGTGAATGTCACTAGCTCCACCCTTATGACTCCCTGAGACTCTGAGCTACCACAAAGTTTTGCAGGCCCCAGGTGGGTGGTGGCTGACCTCTGTGTACTCTGAGACTTTTGATGAGTAGTCTCAGACTCTGCACTGGAGCCAAATCTGAATCTGCATTAACCTAGTAAACACCACTTGTGCCACCCTGGTGACTCTCTGAGACCCTGCCTCACCTAACTCAAGTACCACCTGGGGCTCTTGCAGCAGATGAGCCTTATGGGAAGCTGGCAGGCTGGGGGAAGGTCTCAGGTTGCCTACCTCTTGCTACTTTGTCCAAGGGCCAGTACTGGTGGTAGCTGGCTTCAGTTTGCAGTGTAGTCTTTCCTACATATTCCATGTTTGGCACAGGGAGATACAAACTGCAGATTGCTTTATAGCCCCTAATAAGGGTCTGGTCACAGATAGTATCTGACATTGGCCTGTACCAGACTCCCTCCCAAGATTCCCCACAACCAATACACTTAGTGGCCATCTTCAGACCACAACAGAGCACCATTCGATAAGCTCCACAAATGGCACATGCAAAAGGATGGTCTTGGCAGGCACTGAGACCCAACTAGGGCAAATCCCACTCTATGAGATCAACTCCCACACAACAGCTCATTCATTTTGGTCATAACCGGTCCTCACAGCCATTCAGCTTGAGGGTCAATCCCACCCACTAACATAACAATAGCAATCAAGGCAACAGAAGGGCACACACAATGCACACAAGGGACAATCCTGGTGCATGCACATGGCTCAGGTGATCAAGGAGACTGTACCACTGGACCCCACAGAACACCTACTACATACAACCACCCTGAAAAAACTGGGAGACACAGCAGATTAACCTAATACACAGAAGCAAACACAGGTAGCCAAAATGAGGAGCCAAAAAAATATGTCCCTAATGAAAGAATAGGAAAACTCTGTTCTTTCATTGAAAGAACAAAAAGGACTAAATGAAATGGAGGCAGGCAATCTACTGGATACAAAGTTCAAAACAATGGTAATAAGGATGCTCAAGGAACAAAGATATCTCTATCAACAAAGAGATAAAAACTATAGGGAGCCATTCCATGTGGCGTGGGAATATAGCTCAGTTCCCACTCAGGCCAGTGGGGAGTGAGTCAGCACACAGGAACCATGCCTATGGATAGGTTCTCCCATGGGGAATCAGGCCTGCATTGTACCTAGGCTGCTATGAGGCTTGTTTTTGCTAAAACTCCTTCACCCCCAATTGAGGCAGCAAGTGCTTACTGTAACTTCCTAAAATCTGTGCTAAACCTCCCAAGTATCGAGTGTAACCAGTTCAACCACGTTTCCTCCTTGATCTGCAACATCCTTCTCTTTGAAGTAATTAGCAACATTCTTTCCTTTGTTATCTGTAAAAGGTGGTCACCTACAGTGAACCTGAGCATAGTAAATGAGGATCATCCTCTATGTAATATACCCAGAAAAGCAATAAAAGCCTGTCCAGGCAGGGGCTGGACCCTCTCTCTCACTGAGAGAGTGGCCATGCCATCCCTTTTTCTCCACAGGACTTCTGTAGTCCATATGTATTTGTTTATAGCTACCACAACATACAGATCCCACTGGCCAGGATCTGCATAAAAAAAACATAAAAAATACCATTCAGAAATGAAAAATACAATTACTGAAATGAAGAATACAATAGGAGGAAACAACAGCAGATTAAATGAAGGAAATGATTGAATCAGTAATTTAGAAGACAAAATAGTTCTTAAAGAATACCCCATTAAAACAGCAAAAGGTAAAAAGAATTTTTAAAATTAAAATTATATTTTATTTTTTATGCTATTACAGTTGTCCCAAGCCCCCCCTTTGCCTCCCTCCACCCAGATGCCCCCACTCCCTCAGACAATCTTATTGCCCATGTTCATGGGTCATACTTACATGTTCTTTGGCTACTATAATCCCTATGCTGAACTTTACATCTCCGTGACTTCTGTAACAACCAATTTGCACTTCTCAATACCTTCACCTTTTTGTGTATGACCCCAACTCCTTCTCATCTGGCAACCATCAAAATGCTCTCTGGACCCATGATTCTGTCTCTGTTCTTCTAGTATGCTTAGTTTGTTTTTTAGATTTAATTATTGATAGATATTTATTTATTGCCATTTTATTGTTCATATCATTGATCTTCTTTTTCTTAAAGAAGACCCTTTAACATTTCATATAATACCATTTGGTGATGATGAACTCCTTTAGCATTTTCTTGTCTGGAAAGCTCTTTATCTGCTCTTCAATTCAAAATGATAGCTTTGCTGGGTGGAGTAACTTTGGTTATAGGCCCTTTCTTTCCATTGCTTTGAATATTTAGAGCCATTCTCTTCTAGCCCGCAAAGTTTCTTTTGAGAAATCAGCTGACAGTCTTATGGGAGCGCTCTTGTAGGTAACTAACTACTTTTCTCTTGCTGCTTTCAAGATTCTCTCTTCATCGTTAACCTTTGGCATTTTAATTGTGATGTGTCTTTGTGTGTGCCTCTTTGGGTTCATCTTGTTTGGGACTCTCTGAGCTTCCTGCATGTGTATATCTATTTCCTTCACCAAGTTAAAGTTTTCTTTCAATATTTTTTCAAGTAGGTTTTAATTTCTCTCCCTCTCTCTCTTTCTTCTCCCCCTCCTTTTCTTCCTCCCCTCCCCCTCCTCCTCTTCTTCTTCTCCTTCTTCTTTCTTCTTCTTCCTCCTCCTCCCCTTATTCTTATTCTTATTCTTATTCTTATTCTTATTCTTATTCTTATTCTTACTCTTACTCTTACTCTTATTCTTATTCTTCCCCTTCCTCTTCCCCTTCTTCTTCTTCTTTCCCTTCTTCCTCTTCTTCTTGCACAACCCTGATGTGAATGTTGGTATGCTTGAAGTACTCCCAGAGGCTCCTTACACTATCCTCATTTTTTTAAATTCTTTTTTCTTATTGTTCTGATTAGGTGTTTTTGCTTCTTTATATTCTAAATCACTGATTTGATTATTGGCTTCATCTATTCTACTGTGGATTCCCTGTAAATTGTCCTTCATTTCAGTTAGTGTATCCTTAATTTCTGACTGTTTTTTATGGTTTCCATGTCCTTTTTATAATGTTGTTGAAGTTCTCATTAAGTTCACTGAACACCCTCATAACCAGTGTTTTAAACTCTGAATCTAGTAGATTGCTTGTCTTCCTTTTGTTTAGGTTTTTTTTTTTCTGGAGTTTTGTTGTATTCTTTCATTTGGGCCATATTTCTTTGTCTCCTCATTTTGGAAGCCTCCCTGTCTTTGTTTCTATGTATTAGGTAGAGCTGCTATGACTCCCTGGCTTAGAAGAGTGGCCTAATGTAGTAGGTGTCCTGCAGGGCCCAGTAGCACAGCTTCCCCTATCACCCAAGCTGAGTACATGAGGTGCACCCACTATGTGGGCTGTGTATACCTTGCTTTCATAGTTGACCCTTGATTTCTCTTGGTCAACTCAATGGGATTTACCCAGGGTAATTGGCTGCAAGGACTGACTGTAACCACCCTGAAGGATCAGCCATTCATGGCTTACTCCATACAGCAGGACTTACTTCAGCAGAGCTGTGGTGCCCACTGAGTCACCGCTTGTGTGTCACGTGTGGAGGTAGTTTGGTGGTGGTGCTCCAACATGCTATGTAGTTGCCCACTGTGAACAGGCTCTGTGTCCTCCCAAGAAGTGCTTACCAAGGTCAGCCACCACCTGTGTTCCATCCAGGGCCACCCACTATAAGCTATAAAATGATCTTCAGTAGTCTGATACTTGTGCTGGGCTTGTAGGTGCCCAAGTGAGTCCAAGCTGTGAACAGAGGTCAGCTGCTGTTAGTGCCTGACCTGTGGCCACTTAACATATTGCACGCTGAGGCCAAATGATGCTTGTTAGAGAGAATTTAGGAAAATCTGAAGCATGAGCCAAGACAAGCCATTCGTATGGAAAAGCCACTGGAAACAGGTTGAGAGGGCCCAAAAGTTGGGCGGAGCAGAGCCTCATAGAATCACCAGCATGAGGCGAACAGTGTTAGCCAGGTTGGTGAAGTCTCAGATATGATACCCTACCCTGTTGGCTCTATTGGGGAATGGCTCAACAAAAAAACAATGGCTTCTGCCAGCACTTCTGTCTGGGTGGCAGCTCTCTCCCTGATGCCAGACACTTCAGTTCCTCCCATAAGTCCCTGATGCCTTTCAATCTACCGCCCCCACACTGGACCTCAGAGGGAGTGAGTCTAAGAAAGTCTGTGCATGGGCCTTTTAAGAAGACCTGCCTGGAACTCAAGCAGTTTATCTTCCACAGCCTCAATCCCCACTGATTTTTACAGTCAAAAGTAATGGGGACTTAACTTCCTGACATTGGAACTCTGGCCTGGGGGTCCTGGTGTGGGGCTGGGACCCCTCAACCCCAAGATATGTGTCCTGATTTTTATCTGCTACACATGAGTGTGGGACTAGCCCATTTTTGTCTCCACCCCTCTTACTGGTCTTGATGTGATTTCTTCTTGAATTCTATAATCATTGGACTTCCATTTAGCTCCATTTCTTGTGGTTCAGAATAATGGTTGTTCTGTAGTTTAGTTGTAATTTTGATGTGGTTGTATGAGGAGGTGAGATATGTTTAATTATGCCACAATCTTGGATGGAAGTTCAAAAAGAATTTTGAAAAAATTAGGATAGTTTAATCATCTGGAGCAACATCAAGCATAACAACATTCATATCATTGTGGTACCAGAAGGAGAGGAAAGAGAGCAAGGTATTGAGAACCCATTTGAAGAAATAATAATTGAAAACTTCTCTAATCTTGTGAGTGAAATAAACATAAAAATCCAGGAAGCACAGAGAGTCCCAAACAAGATGAACACAAAGAGGCCCACATGAAGACACATCACAATTTAAATGGTAAATGTTAAAGAAAAGGAATCTTAAAATCAGCAATGAAAAGCCAGTCAGTTACCTACAAGGGAGCTCTCAAAAGACTGTCACCTGATTTTTCAACAGAAGCTTTGCAGGTGAGAAGGAATTGACATGAAATATTTACAGTGATGAAAAACAATGTCCTGGCTGGTGTGGCAAAGTGAATTGAGCGCCAGCCTGAGAACCAAAAGGTTGCTGGTACGATACCCAGTCAGGGCATATGCCTGGGTTGCAGGCCAGGTTGCCTGCTGGGGGCATGTGGGAAGCAACTAATCAGTGTTTCTCTTATTCATCAGTGTCTCTCTCTCTCTCTTTCTCCTTCCCTTCCCTTCTCTCTGAAAATAAATAAATCTTTTAAAAAATAAAGTGATGAAAAACAAGAACATCCAACCAAGACTAGCCTACTTAGCAAGGCTAACATTTAAAATTGAGGACAGATAAAGAGCTTCCCTGACAAAAAAAACCTGAAGGAGCTCATTATCACCAAACCAATATTACAAGAAATGTTAAAGGAACTTCTTTAAGAAGGAGAAAAAAAGAACATAATATGAACAATAAAATAGGTCCTCAAAAGATTAAAAATGGAACTGCCTTATGACTCAGAGATTCATCACTTCTGGGTATATATCTCAAGAATCTATGTACCCCTATGTTCATTGCAGTGTTCTTAATGGCCAAGATATGAAAGCATCCCAAGTGCTCATCAATAAAGAATAGGTGGTACATACATACAATGCAATATGACTCAGTCATAAAAAAGAAAAAGAATGGAATCTTACCTTTGCAACAACATCGATGGACTCAGATGATATTATGCTGAGTCAGACAGAGAAACATAATTTTGACATCAATATTACAACTAAATTATAGAACAACCATCACTCAGAACCATCAGAAATTGAGTTGAATGGAATTCTCACAACTACAGAATTACAGAAACTACATCCATCCAGACTGGTAGGAAGGACAGAGATGCAAAATGGGCTGGTCCCACATTTATGGATGCTGGATAAAAATTTGGGAGGGAAATCTCAGGAGCAACGAGTCCAAGACCCACACCAGGACCCCCAGCCCAGGGTTCCAGTGCCCAGGAAGATAAGTTTCCATAACTTCTGGCTGCAAAAACCAGTGGGGACTGAATTGGAAGAAAGTTCCAGTGTCCCAAGCAGTTACTCTTAACCCACACACTGACTTATATTCACTCCTTCTGACTCCAGCACTGAGGTGGCAGCTGGAAAGGCACCAGTGGCATATGGGGAAAAACTGTAGGGTCTGACATCAAGGTGAGAGCTAGGGGACAGCTTTACTCCAGACAGAAAGGTGGGCAGAGACCATTGCCCCTTTTCTGAACCCTACCATACATGGAGCAACAGCGCTGGCAGACAGGTGTAATATTTGAGATTCCATCACTCTGGCTAACACTGTTTGCCCAGCCCCAGAGATCCCCTGAGACTCCATCTCAACCAATGTACTGGCCTACCCAAACTGTTAACAGAGACTTTTCTATATGAATGGCTAGTCTTGGCTCATGCTTCACAACTTCCTGAATCCTCCCAAATAAGCCAGCCTCAGCAAGCTCTCAGCCCCAGTAGCTGTTGATAAGTGGACACAGGCCTGGCACTAGCAGCAGGCAGCCTACATTCACAGCTTGGTTTCACCTGGGAACCTCCAAGCCCAGCACAAACAACAGCCATCTCAGATTGCTTTATAGTGCAGGCAGGGTGCTCTGAGCAAAACACAGTGTGGGGGGTAGCTAACCTTGGACTATACCACCCAGGAAACTTCAGAGCCTGTGCACCCAGTGAACCGCTACTAACTACATTGAATCACCACCACCCTGCCCCTCCACAGCTGACCCTGCTTGGAGGACAGAGGATAATGGTCAGGGGTCACAGACAGTCCTTGCAGTTGACTGGCTTGGGTAAATTCCTCCCATTTCATCTACAAGAGGAGAGTATACTCAGCTCACAAGAAGGTACACCTCAAGTACCCAGCTTGGGTGATAGGGGAGGCTGTGCCACTGGACCCTGCAGGGGTCCACACTACCAAGGAGGTAGGCCACACTACCAAGGAGAGAGTCATAGCAGCTCTACCTAGTACATAGAAACAAACACAGGGAGGCTGCCAAAATGAGGAGACAAAGAAACATGGCCCAAATGAGTGAACAGATCAAAACTACAGAAAAAGAACTAAACAAAAGGGAGATGAACAATCTATCAGAGGCAGAACAGAAAATACTGGTTATAAGGATGCCCAAGGAACTTAGTGAGGACCTCAACAGCATTAAAAAAAAAAAAGATCCAGTCAGAAATGATGGATTCACTAATTGAAATAAAGAACAATTTTCAGGAAAACAACAATAAAGTAGATGAAGCTGAGAATCAAATCAATGATTTGGAACATCAAGAAGCAAAAACAACCAATCAGAACAAAAAGAAAAAATATTTTTAAAAATGAGGGTAGTATAAGCAGCCTCTGGGACAACTTCAAGAGGCCCAACATTCTCATCATAGGTATTCCAGAAGAAGAAAAAGAGCAAGAAATTGGAAATCTCTTTGAAAAAATAGTAAAAGAAAAGTTCCCTAATTTGATGTAGGAAATAGACATGCAAGTCCAGGAAGCACAGAGAATCCCACACAAGACAGATACAATGAAGCCCACTTCAAGACACATCATAATTAAAGTGTCAAAGGTTAATGACAAAGAGAACCTTGAAAGCAGCAAGAGAAAAGCAGTTAGTTACCTACAAGAGAGCTCCCATAAGACTGTCAGTTGATTTCTCAAAAGAAAGTTTGCAGGCTTTAAGGGACTGGCAAGAAATATTCAGCCATGAAAAGCAGGAACCTACAACCAAGATTGCTCTACCCAGCAAAGCTATTGTTTAGAATTGAAGGGCAATTAAAATGCTTCTCACACAAGAAAAAACTAAAGGAGTTCATCATCACCAAGCCATTATTATATGAAATGTTGAAGGGATTTATTTAAGAAAAAAAGATCAAAACTATGAATACTAAAATGGCAATAAATACGTATCTATCAACAATTGAATCACACACACAAAAAACCCCCAAAACTAAGCATGCCAGACAAACAAAGACAGAATCATGGATACAGAAAGCATTTTGATGGCTGTCACGTGGGAGTGGGTTGTGGAGGAATGGGTAAAGAGGTGAGGGGATTAAGTAGTACAAATAGATAGTTACAGAATCGCCATGGGGATGTAAAGTACAGTATTGGGAATGCAGTAGCCAAAGAACTTACATGCGTGACTTGTGGACATTAACAATGGTGTGGGGACTGCCTGGGGGCATGAGGGTGCTGAGTGGAGCAGGGTAAAAGGGGAAAAATTGGGACAACTGTAATAGCATAATCGATAAAATAAAATTAAAAAAATAAAAAAACATAGGATTTCATTTATATGTGGAATCTAAAGAGCAAAATAAATCAAGAAACAAAATAGAAACGCACTCATATGTACAGAGATCACACTGATTGTTGCCAGAGGTTGAGGGATGAGTGAAAAATGTGAAGGCATCAATAAGTACAAATTGGTACTTACAAAGTACTCACAGGAATGTAAGTTACAGTACAGAGAATGTAGTCAATATGTACAGTGCCAGGTGGGTACTTGAAATTTGAGAGGACCACTTTACAAAGTATATGACTGTCTAACCACTATGCTGTACACCTGAAACAAATACAAAATAATATAACATGTAAACTGTGATTAAAAAAGAAGAAAAAATTTAATTCTCACCTGACAACATATTTCCATTGATTTGAGAGAGAGTGAAAGGGAAGAGAAAGAGAAAAAAACATTGATGTGAGAGAACCCTCAATTGCTTGCCTCCCATATGCCTCTCACTGGGGATCAAACCTGAAACCTAGGTGTGTGCACTGACCAGGAATAGAACCCTGAACTTTTCAGTATACAGGACAATGCTCCACACAGCCATGGTGAAAAATAAAATTATTTTAAAAATTAAAATAAAGAGGACTTCCAAGATGGAGGTGTATGTAGATACACTTTGCTTCCTCACACAAAGAAGGACAACAACAAATTCAAAAGCAAAAATAACCAGAACTACCAGAAAATCAACCTGTATGGAAGTCTGACAACAAAGGAGTTAAAGAAGAAATATTCATCCAGGTTGGTGGGAGGGGCAGAGACAGGCAGCCAGAGCAGAAAGGATATGCAGGAAGGTGACAGCTTGTGGATCAGTGGTACCACATTTGACTGTGGATAAACAGGGAGGAACAACTGGGAAGCGGGACAGATGGCGCAACCCAGGGTTCCAGCACAGGGAAATAAAGCCTCAAAACCTCTGGCTTCAAAAATCTGTGAAGGTTGCAGCCACGGAGAAACTCACAGCCTCACAGGAGAGTTCACTGGAGAGACCCACAGGGTCCTAGAATATACACAAATCCAATTTCTAGGATTCTGTTCCTGTTCTAGTTGTTCACTTAGTTTGGTTTTGTTTTTAGGTTCAGTTGTTGATAGTTGTGAGTTTGTTTTCATTTTACTGTTCATAGTTTTGATCATCTTCTTTTTCTTAGATAAGTCCCTTTAACATTTTATTTAATGAGGGCTTGGTGATGATGAAATCCTTTAACTTGACCTGTCTGGGAAGCACTTTATCTGCCCTTCCATTCTAAATGATAGCTTTGCTGGATAGAGCAATCTTTGATGTAGGTCATTGCCTTTCATGACTTGGAATACTTCTTTCCAGCCCCTTCTTGCCTGCAAAGTTTCTTTGGAGAAATCAGCTGCTAGTCTTATGGACACTCCTTTGTAGGTAACTGTTTCCTTTTCTTTTGCTGCTTTAAAAAAATTTTTATTTATTTTTAGAGAGAAGGGAAGGGAGAGAGAAAGAGGGAGAGAAAGAGCAATGTGTGGTTTCCTCTCATGTGTCCCCTTCTGGGGACCTGGCCTGCAACCCAGGCATGTGCCCTGACTGGGAATCAAACTGGTGACCACTTGCTTCTCAGGCCTGTGCTCAATCCACTGAGCTATACCAGCCAGGACCCTCTCTTGCTGCTTTTAAGATTCTCTCCTTATCTTTAATCTTGGGTAATGTAATTATGATATGCCTTGGTGTGTGCTTCCTTGGGTCCAAGTTCTTTGGGACTCTCTGGGCTTCCTGGGCTTCCTGGAAGTCTATTTCCTTTGCCAGATTGGGGAATTTCTCCTTCATTATTTTTTCAAATAAGTTTTCAATTTCTTGCTCTTCCTCTTCTCCTTCTGGCACCCTTATGATTCAGACATTTAAAGCTGTCCTGGAGGTTCCTAAGCCTCTCCTCTTTTTTTGAATTCTTGTTTCTTCATTTTGTTGAATGTTTATTTCTTCCTTCTGCACCAAATCTTTTATTTGGTTTCCTTCCCTTCTCTGTTGGTTCCCTGTATATTTTTCTTTATTTCACTTTGGGTAGCCTTCACTTCTTCCTCTATTTTGCAACCATACTCAACCATTTCTGCGAGCATTCTGATTACCACTGTTTTGAACTCTGCATCTGATAGGTTGGCACCTCTCCATTGCGTAGTTCTATTTTTTGAGCTTCGATCTTTTCTTTCATTTGGGACATGTTTTTCTGTCTCAGCTTACCTGTCATGCAGTAAGGGGTAGAGTGTTAGGTATTTGCTAGGGCAGGACAACCCAGATTGCTGCATTGTGGTGCTGTATGTGGGGAAGGGGTCTGAGAGGGAACAATGCCACTTGCTTGGCTCTCTGCTGGCTTTCAGTCACTTCCCCCACCACCCACAAGCATATTGGGCCCTTCTGGTGCTGATTCCCTGATGGGTGGGTTTATGTACATTTTATAACCTTGTGGGTCTCTCTAGTGAACTCTCCTGTGAGGCTGGGAGTTTCTCCCACCGCCACAACCCCCACATGTTTTTTTCAGCCAGAGTTTTGAGGTTTTCTTTTCCCTGTGCTGAAGCCCTGGGTTGTGCAGTCTGTCTTGCACCCCAGTCATTCTTTCCAGTTTATCTTCATGCAAAGGTGGGGCCACACAGTCCACCAGCTGCTACCTCACTGCAGGTCCTCTCCGCCCTGGCTGCCTGTCTCCACCCCTCCTAACAGTCTGAGTGAATGTTTCTTCTTTAACTCCTTAGTTGTTGGACTTCCATACAATTAGATTTTCTGTCAGTTCTGGTTATTTTTTGTTTTTAAATTTGTTATTGTTCTTCCTTTGGTTGTGCAAGGCGGCAAAGTGTATCTACCTACACCTCTATCTTGGCCAGTTGTTATTTTAAAGCATCCCTTCCATGGCTCCCACTGTGAGGATAACGTACGGAGTGGGGCAAAAGTAGGTTTACAGGTGTGAGTACGAAAAACAGAGTTTATTCTTGTCTTACTATTTATTAACAAGTGTGTTATTTTCCATACCAACAACTGTAATCCTACCTTTGCCCCACCCTGTATAAACACTTTGGCATACGATCTAAAGCCCTGTGTGACTGGCCTCTGATTTGTAGGCTCCTGCAGATCCCCACTCATATCAGAACACAGCCTTGCTAAAGGAATTTCTTGGAATTCCTGGAATGTTTTAGAATGTGCTGCTTTCCTCCTGTCCAGCTCCATTTTCTCCCAAGCATTCTTTAAGCTGCAGTTCCACAATCATCCCCCAATTCCTCTAAGATAAGGCTGGTGCCACAGTGGCCAGTGAATGGCTGTGGATGCCCAAGTGGGGTAGGATGGAGTGCCCTGTGTGGGTTCCAGCGGAACCCTGTATGTCCCATGTGTGCTTGGTACAGTAATAATATGGGTGTAACAATTTATAGTTTAATTTGAATATTTCATGTAAGTGTCTATGGTGTGCTTGAGTGTGATATCGTTATGTTACAGAGTTACATGCTTATGATTCTGTAATAAAAGATTTTGTAAAAAGAAGGGGTGTTATTGTGCCAGACCCTGTACTTAGGCTAAAAAATCTATTAAGTATTTTTCTGAAATTCATGTTTAACTGGGAGTCCTGTATTTTTATTTGCTAAATTTGGCAACCCCAGGCTGGCTATTACTATTCAGTGCCCCAAGCAAAATAAGCCCAATTTATACACCATGTCCTCTGTCTTTCCTGGACACAATCCTTGTTGCTTTTATAGGAAGCTTAAAGAGCTTAATGAAATGAATCCTTTCAGTCCCAAAGCTGCCCAGAACCAGGAGACAGAGGCAAACTCTAGGCTGGACTTGCCTGGTAAGGCAATGCCTTTGGCTAACTCTTCCTGCAAAAGGGGGTTCTCCCTTACAGCTTGGGCCTTCTTGGGGTGCCTACAGGGATACAACTCCTTTCCTTAACACATTTCTTCTCCCCACCCTCCTCTCAGTCCTCTCTCTAACTTTCCAGGGCTGGTGCCTCTGCAAACTCAGCCCCCCAGGACTGGCCATCACTCCCCAGAGAGCACCGAAACCTGGCACTAGCCTCCCAGAGGACCCCTGGGTGTCCGGCATCCCCTGATGTGGTGGTCTTTGACTTGAGGTTGGGAGTTCACTCGCCACCAGCCACAGCTGTCTCAGATGTTCTCCTTTTAAGGACCCAAGGCAAACTCTTCTCCCTATAGGAGGCCTTTCTTTCTTCCAAAGATCCCAGAGTGGGGCTGGGGCGTAGACCCTCCAACTTGCTTGAGACCCTGATTTTCCTTCTATTAACATGACCTTGACCCCCTTCCCTGTGGAAAGAATAGCACCTACCACATTATGCTGAAGACGCCTCTCCCTCCTTCAGGCTGGCATTCCCAGTATCTCTACAGAAACTGAAAATGCCTCCTGCTGAAACATTTGATTGAATGATGCAAATCTTCCCTCTCCTCTAGCCCAGGCTTCTCTCTGAGAAGAAGGCCACAGCACCCAAGATGGAGGCGTAGGTAGACACACTGTGCCTCCTCTCACAACCAAAATAAGAACAACAACTTAAAAACAAAATAACAACCATAACTGACAGAAAATTGATCTGTATGGGAGTCTGACAACCAAGGGGTTAAAATAGACACATTCATCCAGACCTGTAGGTGGGATGGAGTCGGGCGGTGGGACGGAGAGGGGTTGCAGTGCGGAAAAGCCATGGCACTGACACCGGGCACGCGAGTCACCCCAGGTGCGCAAGACAGAAGTGGGTAGACCCTGCCCACGCAGGTGGCAGCTGGCAGACCCCGGGTGAGGGGTGGCTATGGGAAGACCCAGCAAGGTGGTGATCATGAAGCAAGGCACTGTGTGCAAGGTGACTGGATGACCAGGCAGTCCCACATTCTCGCACAGATAAACCAGGCGAGGCTGGGGAGCGAGACAGACTGTGCAACGTAGGGTCCTAGCACCAGGAAATAAAGCCTCAAGGTACCGATTGGGGATACCTCTGGGGGTTGAGGCTCAGGAAGAGACTCCAAGCCTCACAGGAGAGTTCATTGGAGAGACACACAGGTTCCTAAAATGTACACAAACCCACCCACATGGGAATCAGCACTAGAAAGGCCTAGTTTGCTTGGGGGAAGTGGTGGAAGGGATTGAAATCCAACAGAGAGCAGAACAAGCACCATTGTTCCCTCTCAGATCCCTCCCCCACATACAGCGTCACAACACAGCAACTGGGTTGCCCTGCCCTGGTGAACACCTAAGGCTCTGCCCCTCATATGTAACAGGTGTGACAAGACAAGAAAAAAAAAAGGCCCAAACGAAAGAACAGATCAAAGCGCCAGAAAAAAATACAACTGAGCAACCAAGAGATAGCCAACCTATCACATGCACAGTTCAAAGCACTGGTGATCAGGATGCTCACAGAATTGGTTGAATTTGGTCACAAATTAGATGAAAAAATGAAGGCTACACTAAGTGAAATACAGGAAAATGTACAGGGAACCAACAGTGATGGGAAGGAAACTGGGACTCAAATCCACGGAGTGAACCAGAAGGAAGAAAGAAACAACCAAACAGAAAAGAATGAAGAAATAAGAATACAAAAAAAAATAATAAATAAAGAGTGGCTTAGGAACCTCCAGGACATCTTTAAATGTTCCGAATTATAGGGGTACTGTTACAGGGTGCAGCCTAGAGGGGGGACCCCAAATGGGCATTTAAAATGGGGTCCAGAACTCAAGGTGTCCAGGAGATTTTAAGATGTCTCCATCCCCCCACCCAGGGTGTGGGTTGGGGGGAAGGGACAAATGGAGCAAGGCCATTGAGAGCTGTTTTGCATAGCAACAGCCTTGCAGCTACCCTCTGGCATGGTCATTTAACATATCTATAGCCTTTGGCTGGTTGCATGGATATGTTAAATAGCTGTGATCATCTCTGAGCCAGGGGAATGGGAAGTAACTTCCCCACCAAGACGTGACTGGGGGCAGATCCCCCAAGCTACAGCGCCTGCGTGGGAGCTCGGAGAAGATTGGCTCCAGGACATGGGGCCACGCCTGCCCAGACTCAAGATGGCAGCCCAGTAAAGCTGGAAGGATACAGTTCTGGCATGTGAAGCCGAGTGTGGGAGGAGTCGGAAATGAGGCTGCAGAGGAAGATTGGTTGTGGGGATTTAAAACCCAGACTTGGCGGCCATTGGGAGAGAACCATGCGGCTTTAGCAGAATAGGGAGGACCTCAGCCATTGAGGGAGAACCGTGCTGCTTTAGGAGAGAGAACCATGCGGCCTTGACAGAGTGGAGACTCCCGCAGCCCTGAGAGGGAGAACCAAGAGGCCTGGACAGAGTGGGGACCCCCACAGCTTTAGAAGGGGAACCACCACCTGGTTTTAGCAGAGATCCCGGCGACTCAGCTGAGGGTGCTGGGAACCCAGGGAGGTCTCCCAGTCAAGATGGAGTATTAACTGGGAAGAACCAGAGGACTGCCTGAGCCAAGGACTTCTATTTCCTTTCCTGAGATACAGTACTCTGGACTGGGCAAAGGGGGAAGGAAGGAAGGACTGTGTCTGTTTGTGGGTGTTTTAAGGGACCTTAGGATTTTTGATGAAGACATTAGGTCACTACTTGAAGTCTGTATAGCATTAAATAAACATTTCCTTTCCTTTTCATGAATCTCTGGCATTGAGAGACGTCTTTCCTCTGGCAGCGGACATAACAGACCCAGGGCCTTCTTTCAATAATAGTATATTGTCTCAGGCCCCCCTTGTTGTGTTCTGTAACAGTACCAGAAGGGGAAGAGGAAGAGCAACAAGTGGAAAAGTGATTTGAACAAATAATAAAGGAGAACTTCCCCATTCTGGCAAAGGAAATAGACTTCCAGGAAGTCCAGGAAGCTCAGAGAGTCCCAAAGAAGTTGGACCCAAGGAGGAACACACCAAGGCACATCTTAATGAAGTTACCCAAGATTAAAGATAAGGAGACAATCTTAGAAGCAGCAAGAGATAAGGAGACAGTTACCTACAAAGGAGTTCCCATCAGACTGTCAGCTGATTTTTCAAAAGAGACCTTACAGTCAGGAAGGAGCTGGAAAGAAGTATTCCAAGTCATGAAAGGCAAGGAACTACATCCCAGATTGCCCTATCCAGCAAAGCTTTCATTTAGAATGGAAGGGCAGATAAAGTGCTTCTCAGATAAGGTCAAGTTAAAGGAGTTCAGCATCACCAAGCCCTTATTCTATGAAATGTTAAAGGGACTTATCTAAGAAAAAGAAGATTAAAAAGCATGCACAGTAAAATGACAGCAAACTCACAATTATTAACAACCACACCTAAAACAAAAACAAAAACAAACTAAGCAAACAACTAGAACAGGAACAGAACCACAGAAATGGAGATCACATGGAGGGTTAGCAACAGGGGAGTGGGAGGGGGAGAGGGGGGAAAAGGTACAGAGAATAAGTAGCATAGATGGTACATAGAAAATAGATGGGGGAGGGTAAGAACAGTATTAGAAATGTAGAAGCTAAAGAACTTACGACACATGGACATGAACTAAAGGGGGGGAATGTGGGTGGGAGAGGGTGTGCAGGGTGGAGGGGAATGAAGGGGGGAAAATGGGACAACTGTAATAGCATAATCAATAAAATATTTTTTAAAAAGAAGAAGAAGAAGGCCACAGCAGAAGAGGTTTGGACAGGGGAGTTCCACTTGCAGGCCAGTACCTAGAAGAGGCGGTATAGAGACAGGCCTGAGACCAGTTAAACTGCCCCAGGCTATAAAGTCAGGTGCAAGAAACTGTTGTTGGGCACTGGTCTGGGGAAATAGCAGGGATCAAAACCAGCACAGGTCTGCCCCTGTGGAGGCAGGGATGGTATATTTTGAAAGGGTGGTGCATTCTTTTAGGGTAGGAGTGCTTGAGGCTGGTATGAGGCCATGTGGTCACCGTTGCTGAGTGTGGAGGAGTGAGTGAACAGAGGTTTTAGGGCCAGCCCTAGTCCCAACCCACCGATTCACAACTGAAGAGTGAGTGGGGCCCAGAAGAAAGGTGAGTTGTCCAAGGTCGCACAGTGAGTGGGTCAGGCCTAGAACCCAGGCATCTGGGCTCTCAGTCAGCATAGGAGGCTTCCTGGACTTGTGACAGACTCCCTGTGTTCCTGGAGGGAAGAGTGGGACTTCCTGGTGAGTCCTGTGCCAGAAAGAACTCCGGGGAGGCTAATTCGAATATCCCTTTCTTCAGAGCCAGTGACCCTTGCTGCTGCTGTTGCATTCACAAGGTCATTGCTCAAAGAATGGCTGTGGGGCCTGCCTGGATGCCTACTGGTTTAAATAGACCAGTTTCCCACAGGTGTGGGCACCCAGATCAGAGGGAGCTGGGAGGCACCAGGCTGCCACCACCTTGTCACGTGTGGGCCTGGGGACAGAGTCCATCTGGAGGCTGCTCCCTATGGCTGGAGCCCCTTCCCTTCTGTGGCATATTGTATATTTCAAAGCAATATATCCCAGTCCCTGTGCTCTTCTTACAGTGTACTTTGACACTTTTCCCTTTGAGAGGTGGAACCCATGTACCCTGCCCTCTCATTTGAGCAGCCTATGACTACAGCAGAAATGATGCTGTATGATTTCTGCTTGACCCTTCTGGGAACTTCAGCAACTGCTGAACTGACTTTTGCCCAGTCGCTGTCTGACTGCCACAACATGAAACACCAAGAGAAACTCATCCCGCTGACCCTGGTTAAACTCCAGAACCATGAGAGATCATAAAACGACTGTTCTTGTTTTAGGCCACTAAGTTTTGGAATGGTTTGCTGCACAACAGTGACTGAAATGTATCCCAGCATAGGCTGCATCCTGAGCTATGAGTGCTCTCAGGGTTGTGTGTCTGGGCACCCCAGAAGTTCTGTCCAAATTCTCTGTACTCTCCCCATGTCCTCCTGCACAAATAGCCACCACTGACTACTGCTTGGGCCTACAAGTACATATCTTTGCTGCCCTCAAGAACACAAGGTTGGACAGAGGCTTGCTCAGGTCTGAAAAGTGGGCCAGGGGCCTTGTATGAAGGGGACCCAGAACACAGTCTAGAAGGGGGTGTGGCCCCAAATGGGTTCTAACCCTGGTGTTAAGCAGACAGGGAGCAGGCAGGAGAGGACGAGAGTGAGACCTGTAAAGTACAGGGTCCAGGCCACTGCCACGGTCAGGGACGTGCCGGCCAAGCACTTTCTATCCACCATCTCTTTGTCCTCCCCAGCCCTTCCCTGCTGTGCTCACTGTCTTCTCACAGAAGTTAGTCACAGGGCACAGGTGCATTGTCTGCTGCCAAGGCCAGGCCCTCCCCCTTATACCACACTGCTGCCAAGGCCTTGGCTTGGAGACACTTGATTGAGCATTTCTTAGAAATATAATCTGTATACCTTCATTTCAAAACAAAACTGTAACAGCTTTAGACTAAAAGGGGAGTCCTAGGGAACCAGAACTAGAAGGACCCAGCCTTGACTCAGCCTTGATGTGTGAAGTCAGAACTCAGTGGGCTGCAGGCCAGCCAGGAGCCCAGTCCTGCTGGAGGTCACCAAACCAGCTGCCAGAGACTCACTTATTTCCTTAGCTCCCCACCACTCTTCATGGGAGCCCAGTCTTTAACCCCATGTCCACCCCCAAAGGGGGTCTTTTATAACCAGCTGGGCTTGAGAGAGGTGGTCTGCCCCTTACTGTTCTCTTTTGTTCTGTGTTGGTTTCCTGGCCAGTTATCAGGGAGCCTTTGGTTTCTCTCTCTCCCATTATCTCCCTTCTGCGTTTCAAAGCTGCCCTCCCAGCAGCTCTTGGCCTGAGCTGGTACCTTACCTTGCAGAGACCAGACAGTGGGAGCAGAGAGCTTTCCCTCCTGTTAGTTTCCTGATTGCAGATTCTAAACTCCTGGAATTGCCTGTCCCTTGCCCACCAGCCTTGGCTCTCAGTAGTAAGACTGGCTGGGTTTCACCTGTGGCTTCTCCAGACACAGACATAGGAACGACAAGAGGGAGGGCCCCACAGAGTCTGCCTAGATTTGGGGATTTCACAGAGTAGCCACTATTTTTTTTTTTAATTAGGAAAACCAACATTGTCTTCTCTCTTCACTTCTGTGTGTTTACTTACTTGCCAAAAATGTTACAAAAAAAAACAACTTATTTTATTTCTGAAGAAAGGATGTTTTGAATGCTCTCCCTCCCAGGAGCATGTCCATGCCTTTCCCTTTTCCCAACAGGCATGCATCTCCTAAACTCTAAGGGTTCCCATGGGACTTGCAACAAGAGGAGCAGAGGCCAGTGGCCCTGGTCCCTGGCTAACACCCTGAAGTTGTCTCCAAGGTCCCCCTTCTCTGACTTTCTGGCGAGCTGACAGAAGCCCTGACTTGGCTCACTTCTTTCCCTTACATTATCCTAGAGAGCCGGAGCACAGCACCACCTGGGCTGTTTCCTGTTGCTTCCTCTGTTTTAGGCCTTTCCTTGTTTCACTGCCCTCAGCTTTAATAAACATAATCTCAAAACCAAACTGAAGAAGGAGGGGGGAAGAAATAAAGGATGTTTTATCTCCCAGTGAGTGGGAAGGCTCTCAGTCAGAGTAAAATGATGCGACCCCACTCCCAGCCCTGCCTCCTGCCCGAAAGCACAGCCAGCAGCCTGACGCGGTCCCTGGGGTCTGGGGGAACCTTGTCTGGGCCGCTTCAGCCCAGGTATTAAGACCCAGATCTGAGGAACGGAGGCTCTGGGAATTCCACAGGGCTGCCAGGTCCCAGCATGCCCTGGGCTGTGTGACAGCCACCACCATTGCTCATGATGCTCACGCCCATCCTCCATACAAGCTCAGGGGTCCCCTCCTGTGAGCAAGGCGGTCTTCATGGGTATGTGATCTGCACAGCCACACAGGACCCCAGCTGGGGGTAGGGGAGAAGGGCCCAGTGCTTGCTTCAGTGCTCTACTACTTCCTCCTGCCGTCTGGAAATCTGAACAAGGGGCCTGCATTTCCATTTTGCACTGGGCCATACAAATTATGTAGCCGCTCCTGCATCCATGATATCTTTCTGCTGTCCCCCTCACCCTAAGCTGAGTCTGATCCTCCCCCAGGCTCACGCAGCCCCTATGCTCACTCCCCTCCCGTTGCTCTACACTGAGGGCCATTCCTCACTCACCTGTCTCCCCACTGGACCCTGAACCCCTGAGGGCTGGGTCAGAGTGTACGTGTGCCCTGCCTTATACTTAGCACACAGGAGGGGTGTTGAAATGAGTAGCCCAGTGGGTGAAAGCCTGGCCCAGCTCCCTACCTCGTTCTGGCCAGAGCTGGGCTTCAACCCATTTCTCTTGCTTTGGGGCCAAGACAATCCTCCCTGCCTTCTTGCTCTCCTGATCAGTGGCTAGAGGCGAAAACCAACCCGGACTAAAGCCAAACATAAATTTCTTTTGCTTTCTTTCTTTTTCTTATTTCTTTTTTAAAATATATTTTGTTAGCGCGGGCTGTGAACCAAAGCATCGCAGGTTCAATTCCCAGTCAGGGCACATGCCAGGGCACAGGCCACGGCCCCCAGCAACCACACATTAATGTTTCTCTCTCTCTTTCTCCCTCCCTTCCCTCTCTAAAAATAAATAAATAAAATCTTTAAAAATATATATATATATTTTATTGATTATGCTATTATAATTGTCCCATTTTCCCCCCTTCATTCCCCTCCACCCTGCACACCCTTCTCCCACCCACATTCCCCCCCTTTAGTTCATGTCCATGTGTCGTAAGTTCTTTAGCTTCTACATTTCTAATACTGTTCTTACCCTCCCCCATCTATTTTCTATGTACCATCTATGCTACTTATTCTCTGTACCTTTTCCCCCTCTCTCCCCCTCCCACTCCCCTGTTGCTAACCCTCCATGTGATCTCCATTTCTGTGGTTCTGTTCCTGTTCTAGTTGTTTGCTTAGTTTGTTTTTTGTTTTTTGTTTTAGGTGTGGTTGTTAATAATTGTGAGTTTGCTGTCATTTTACTGTGCATGCTTTTTTAATCTTCTTTTTTCTTAGATAAGTCCCTTTAACATTTCATAGAATAAGGGCTTGGTGATGCTGAACTCCTTTAACTTGACCTTATCTGAGAAGCACTTTATCTGCCCTTCCATTCTAAATGAAAGCTTTGCTGGATAGGGCAATCTGGGATGTAGTTCCTTGCCTTTCATGACTTGGAATACTTCTTTCCAGCTCCTTCCTGACTGTAAGGTCTCTTTTGAAAAAATCAGCTGACAGTCTGATGGGAACTCCTTTGTAGGTAACTGTCTCCTTATCTCTTGCTGCTTCTAAGATTGTCTCCTTATCTTTAATCTTGGGTAACTTCATTAAGATGTGCCTTGGTGTGTTCCTCCTTGGGTCCAACTTCTTTGGGACTCTCTGAGCTTCCTGGACTTCCTGGAAGTCTATTTCCTTTGCCAGAATGGGGAAGTTCTCCTTTATTATTTGTTCAAATCACTTTTCCACTTGTTGCTCTTCCTCTTCCCCTTCTGGTACCCCTATAATTCAGAACGTTTAAAGATGTCCTGGAGGTTCCTAAGCCACTCTTTATTTATTATTTTTTTTTGTATTCTTATTTCTTCATTCTTTTCTGTTTGGTTGTTTCTTTCTTCCTTCTGGTTCACTCCGTGGATTTGAGTCCCAGTTTCCTTCCCATCCTTGTTGGTTCCCTGTGCATTTTCCTGTATTTCACTTAGTGTAGCCTTCATTTTTTCATCTAATTTGTGACCAAATTCAACCAAATCTGTGAGCATCCTGATCACCAGTGCTTTGAACTGTGCATGTGATAGGTTGGCTATCTCTCGGTTGCTCAGTTGTATTTTTTTCTGGCGCTTTGATCTGTTCTTTCGTTTGGGCCTTTTTTTTTTCTTGTCTTGTCGCACCTGTTACGTATGAGGGGCAGAGCCTTAGGTGTTCACCAGGGCAGGGCAACCCAGTTGCTGTGTTGTGACGCTGTATGTGGGGGAGGGATCTGAGAGGGAACAATGGCGCTTGCTCTGCTCTCTGTTGGATTTCAATCCTTTCCACCACTTCCCCCAAGCAAACTAGGCCTTTCTGGTGCTGATTCCCATGTGGGTGGGTTTGTGTACATTTTAGGAACCTGTGTGTCTCTCCAATGAACTCTCCTGTGAGGCTGGGGGTCTCTCCTGGCACCTAAACCTCCACAGGTGTTTTCAATTGGTGTTTTGAGGCTTTATTCCCCCACGCTGGAGCCCTGGGTTGTGGGGTCTGTCTTGCTCCCCAGCCTTGCCTGGTTTGTCTGTGCACAAATGTGGGACCACCCGGTTCTGCCAGCCACCTTGCGTGCCATGCCCCTCCACAATCCGCCCCCTCACTGGGTCTGCCAGCTGCTGCTTCACGAGCCCAAGGTCCACCAGCCACCGCTTTTTTTTTCTTTTTTTGCTGCGACCCCTCTCCACCTGGCCGCCCAACTCCACCCCTCCTACTGGTCTGGATGAATGTATCTTCTTTAACTCCTTGGTTGTTGGACTTCAATATAGTTCAATTTTCTGTCAGTTATGGTTGTTATTTTGTTTCTAAATTTTTGTTGTCCTTATTTTGGTTGTGGGAGGAGGCACAGTGTGTCTACCTATACCTCCATCTTGGCTGGAAGTCTCAAATTTGTTTTTCTTACCGAGGACCCAAGTGAATATATTTTGTTTTTCCCAAAGGTACTCTACCATTTTCTAGAGAAGTTAAAGCCAATTAACCCAGAACATCAGAGCATCCTCACCTATCCTGGACTGGTACGGGTGGAGTTGGGGTTAGAACAGAAATCTGATCTTAGGAGGCCTGGAGGTCCTGCTGGGTCATGAGAAACTCAAACTGGATCTTAGGCATGAGAAAGTGATGATCTGGGGTCAGTCCACATGCTTGTATGTGTATGTGCAGCCCCACCATGGCCTATCCAGGGGATTACCTTGCCTTTTCCAGAGAGATCTAAAGGACTCTGGGAAAGGCCAGGCAGAAGCAGGTGGGTTAAACTTCAGCTGCCTGATAGGAATTAACTGTGAAAATTAGCACTGTTGTGAGACCAGAATTGACAAGGCAGTAAAGGGTTCTCTCTGCATGCATGTGGGTGAGGTGGGGTTCAGTGGGCGTGAGTCCCCATCTCCATGCATAGGTCTCAGTACCAGGGTGGGCACTGCCGCAACCATGCCCCCTCATCCCTGCTCATTCTTCACTTTGCAGATAGCTTTGTAGTGCTTGACCCCTGAGGCTTCACTCCTACACCCAAAGCTCATCCCAAACCTGGAACCCACTCTGCCTGAGTCATTGTTTTGTGGCCTTGGGAGTGTTTTCTTGAGTCCGGCTGAAGGAGTGTGTACCCCTGCGCACTGGCATCTTCTAGTGTTTGGGTGGGGTGATTGCAGGCCCCTGTAGGCAGGACAGAGGTAAACCAAGGCAGGTGAGCATCCTCCTATGTGTAGGGAGAGCAGGGCCAAAGCTGGGTATGGGCATGTGTATGTGCATGTGTGTGGGAGGAGATGGTCCTGGATTATTCCAGGCTGGGCCTTCTGCATTCCCTGCCTGTCAGGGTGGGGGGGGCTGAGCTCAAAGGCCAAACACCCCCAGGGCAGCTGGCAGGCAGGGCATTGTTTTCAGGAGGTGTTTTCTCCTTCCATTAGGAAAAGGTAAGAACAACTTAGTTGGCTGTTGGTCCTGAGCCTTACATTCCAGAATGTGATCCCAAACTCCTGTCTCCTCCGTCTGTCCTCCTGACAGGGCTCTCCCAGGGCTCAGGAACTCCCAGGAGGATCTATACCCAGTTACCACCTGACACTTGTCAGACCTCTGATAGTCTAGCCTCTAGCCTTGGCCTGTGTCCCCCTGGTGACAGGGAGCTTATTTACCTCCAACGAATATGAGGCGATGAAAAACCAGAACTGACTTTGGAGACTGGGGAGGCTGGGAGGACCTGACATAACCCAGGACTGGTAGGGCAGACCCCACATCACTGGCCCCATAGCTTTGACGGTGAGGGAGAGCAAAACACGCCACCCCAGAATGTAGTTTTTATTTGTTTGTTTTAGAGAGGGGGAAGGGAGGAAGAGAGGGAGAGAAACATCGACAGGTTGTCCCTCACATGTGCCCCCACCAGGGATCAAACCTGCAACCTAGGTATGTGCTCTGACTGGGAATCAAACCCTTTGGTCTATAGGACAATGCTTAACCAATTGAGCCACACTGGCCAGGGCAGAATGTACCACTTTGGCATGTGGATTATTTTGAACTGAAGACAACTGGGGCCCAGCAGACTCAAGAAGAGCTTTTAAAATCCCCTTAACTGCCTAAAAGAATTTAGTTAGGGGGCCAGTACCAGGAAGAGAGCTATTGGCAGAGATAATTTCTTATATCAGAAAGACTTATCTGTATGGCAGGGCAAACATTTATTTACCAAACATCTGCTCTTTTCATCTTCCTGTGACTTGTCTTCCCTCTGAAGCCCCAGGCTCTGACCCCCTTCTCCTTAGCTCAGGATGGTACAAAAGCCTCAACTACCTGACTGTGGGGTTCTCATATTTTTATTGGGCTCCCATAGTACAAAACTTGTTTTTCTCCTGTTAATCTGCATTAATGTCAGTCTAATTACTAGATCAGTCAAAACCCTAAAAGGGAAGAAAGGAAAAGTTTTCTGCCTCTGCAACAGTATCTGGGGCCGTTCTGGCCAATGGAGTGAGTTCCAGGGAAAGAGGTTCCAGCTCAAAAAGAAGAAAGACCTTCTCTCAGCAGAGCTAGGGGCCAGTGATATGCTTTTGAGAGCTAATGAGTTTTCTGCCAGTGAGGGAGTGCAAGTAGACTAACCCATCGATAGAGCAGGGCCGTGAGTTTTTGGAAGGGCCCAGAGGGGCCCCAGCTGATGAGACAGGACCTTACTCTGGGAGGATGGCCAGGAAGGATGTCGCTTCCTCAAATCCTAGCTGGCCTGTCTGACAGAGGGCTAGGGACCGGAGGGGTGGGGCAGGGATCCGGGGCATGGCCCGGACATCCCACTCTCAGGTCAGGCCACTCATCTGGCCATCAGCAGTTGGCCCTTGGCTTGCCCTTCCCCCAGCTCCATTTCTATTTCAGCTCCTGTCATCTGACTTCTCATTCTCACAACCAGGTAAAAGCAGGACTGGTCTCTACAGTCCCTTCAGACTCTTCTGGGCTGAGCCTCACATCCGTCTAGTGCCTCCTGGACCGAGGTGAATAAAGAGCCTACATTTTCAAAACCCACACCTGCCACTCAGGTGAGGTGTCTGGGGTCTGAACAACAGACCTTGCCCCTCTTGTGCTGCCGGCCTCACCTCCCCCTGGGAGAACTGCTTCACAGCCAGGCTCCAGAAGGGCACAGCTGCTTCGTGCACAGGCACCGACTGGGAATGGGGTTCTGTGACACTGTACAGCAGAGCTTGTGAGTGCCGGAAGAGATCTTCCTGTGTCCTGTCCTATAGGTGAGGCCATTCTAGGTTTAACGCAGCAGGGGCCTCTTCATATAAGTTGTAAGTCAACCCTGCCTGCCCCAGCCCCTGCTCCCTGGCCTCCTCTCCCTTCCTGTCCGACCGCTGGCTGGATCTCAGCAGTCACAGCGGCTTGGAGCTGGTCAGGTTCCTGCCCCAGCTTCATCTCCAGGAGAAGTCCCTTCCCTTTAGCAGCCTTAGTTTCCCCACCTGAACCATCTGCAAGAGCTTATCTCAAGTCAACTGTTGGCTAGGCCAAGGGGTGGAGTGGGGGTGGGGAAGTCTTGAAGGCCAGAGAAAGCAGGAAGCAGTCTCTGCCTTAGGGCTGGTGTCCCAGCAATGTGCCAGCCACCTTCTGAGTCAAGGGCGACAGGTGATGGGCCTGGGGTGGATGTGAGGTTGGGGACAGCTTGTGCTAATGGCATATGAAGGTCAGGATGGTGGGTATGATATGCAGAGAATTTAAAAACAATAATCAAATAGAATAAAGCCTATCAGCTTTTTATTCTCACCACTTGCTGGCAGTTCTAACCCATGTCAGTGATAAAAGACTGCTCTCTGAAAAAGCCTTTTATTGGCTCAAGTTCTAAACAATTGCACATTGTTGAATTTTTTATGATAAATAAAATAAGCTTCAAATTAGCGCCCTTTTATGGCTTATTCATTAGGAAATATCATATTCTATATGAACTTTCATTCAGATAATGCTGTTACACACGTGCAGAGAAAGCCACAGTGTGGGTTTTGTTCGTAGTTCCCAACTGTCCCTCTGCGCTCTAAGGGCCACTCCCGTCCCTGTCCTTGTGGCACGTGTTCCTCTGTTTACACAGTGGGTTCTACATAAGCACGGATAGCGCAGTGATTGTAACGACAAATGGAACTTGAACACTTCAATTCTGCCACCCTGTGTGACAACTTAGAGGTTTTATTTGTGTTTAAAACTTAAAATAGTTGAATAGTGCAAAATAGGAGGTGTAATATTTTTATTTGATAAATATAAATTTTATTTCATTACAAAACATATTTATTTCATTTCACCAACTCTACAGCGTAGTCATGTATGTAGAAGAGAGAAGCTTTCCAGATCAGCCTAGCCACGGCTCCCCTCCCCCTTCCCAACTTACTTCCCCTGTGCAGGAGGCTCCCAGTGCAGCCTGCAGTCAAGCCATCGCACCACAGGGGAGGGGCTACAGGGAGGTGGTGGACTAATTCCAGCTTAGCCCTGAGCAAGGCTGATAAGGAGCAGAGGCCCCACATGCCCCAACCTCAGCCAAGGAGGACAACCTGGAAGAATGTCTAGAAAACCAACAGCTCCTGTCCAACCCCAACCCTCCCCTGTAATGATTGGAGAGGTTCAAAATATACCACTGTGTTATAAGGATTATTTTGAGCTGAAGATATTTGAGAATTAACAGATGCAGGAAGAGGTTTTTGTTGAACTTCCCCTTATCTGCCTAAAAACAGACCCTCCAAAAAGAATTCAAATGTCATAAATTGTCTCCCTAGGATTTTCACAACCAGAGAAGTTTGACTCCCTTCACGTGAGTCCAGGATGAGAAATCACCTAAACTAATGTTGTAGCAAACTAATGTGTCTCCCATCTGTTCTCCTGAGGGCTTATTTATCTTTCCTCAGGGTCATTTGTTTTCCCATCAGTGTCCTTTTCCTCCTTTCCCTATTAAGATGGTATATAATATATGATAAGGGGTAAATATTCAAAATATTTTAAAAACTCATGCAGCCCTGGCTGTTGTGGCTCAGTGTATTAAGCGCCGGCCTGAGAATCAAAGGGTCACTGGTTCGATTCCCAGTCAGGGCACAGGCCTGGGTGGCAGGCCAGACCCCAGTGCGGGGTGCACGAGAGGCAACCACACGTTGATGTTTCTCTCCCTCTCTTTCTCCTTCCCTTCCCCCTGTCTCTAAAAATAAATAAAATCTTTACCAAAAAATGAACAAACAACAAGTGCTGATGATGTGGAGAAAAGGAAACCCTTGTGTACTGCTGGTAGGAATGCAGACTGGCACAGCCTCTGTGGAAAATGATGCAACTACCTTATGACCAAGTGATTCTAATTCTGGGAATATATCTGAGAGTAATTGAGCCCATCAGTTCATTCTTTAGTAGCCGAGATTTAGAAAAGCTGAAGTGCTCATCCATGGATGAGTGGGTAAAAAGGCTGTGGGATATTTACACGATGAAACACTACTTGGCTGTAAGAAAGAAGGAAATTTTAGCACATGTGATAGCATGGATGGACCTAGGGAGTATTATGCTAAGTGAATCCAGTCAGAGAAAGACAAATACCATATGATCTCACTTATATGTAGAATCTAATGAACAAAATAAAAAACAAAATAGAAAAGTGTCTACTGTTATGCATGTCAAATTCCTTTGATTATACCTGAGTTTATGCTAATGAGGTGGCTCAGGGTAGAACCCCTAAGATAATTTCAGGATGAGGCACCAGACCAAAGAGAGACCAAAGACTTGATTAAAGGGTGGGGATTTTCAAGTCCATCCCCGCAAACCACCCTAACCTGTAGCGTTGAGAGTGGAAGACCTAACAGTTGGATTATGAAAACTCTTCAGCAGTGAGACTCAGACCTTCCAAGTTGGAGAACACATCCTGGTGCTGGGAGGGCAGGGCACTGGGACAGGGAAGCTCTGCGCCCTCCCCGGCCCCAGGTCTTGTCCCATGCATCTCTTCCATTAGGCTGTCTGTATGTATTTTGTATGATAAACCAGTAAACATAAGTGAAATATTTTTCTTAGGTCTGTGATTCATTCTAGCAAATTACTGAACTTGGGGGAGGGGGTGTGGGAATCCCTGAATCTGTAGTCAGGCCAGCAGAAGTGTGGGTAGTAGCCCAGACACTCCCTTTTAAACTGATGTCTGAAGTGGGAGCAGTCCGGTGGGGCAGAGTCCTTTAACTTACAGGATCTGACACTACTTCCAGGTAGATTGTGTCAGAACTGAGTTAAGTTTTTGGACACCCAGCTGGTGTTGGAAAGTTAGCTGTTGGTATGGAAAACAAACCTCACAGGAACGAATTATAGAAGGAATTCCTGACTGCAGAGTACAAGAACCCTCAGCTCTCTCAGCAACATGCACAATAAATTTGAAATAAAGGGCAAATCTCTGGCAGGAGGCTCTGAGTATTGCAATGAAGAGCTTTAAGTCAGATATGAGGCAGAACAACATATATTCGAGGTAGCACTGTAGGCAAGAGAGAGCATCTACACGCGCAAAATGGATCCCCCAGGCATCCACCTGCAGCTTCCGGTGCTGTGACTCCTGCCCCAGAGGAATGCGTATGTGTGGTCATGTATTTGGAAACTGTTGTCTAAATGTATAGAAATATTCTATATGAGATCTTTTATATTGAAAATCCTGTTATAAATTTGAATAATTTGGAAGTGTTACCTTACCTTATTCTGGGTCTTCTGAAAAAGAGATTGACACAAGAATTAATGTAGTCCCCATTATTGTGGTTTCCCTTTCTGCAGCCTAGTTACCTTTGGTCAACCAAGATCTAAAAATGTTAAATGAAAAAGTCCAGAAATAAATAATTCATGAGTTTTAAATTGCACACTGTTCTTATTTCACTTAGCATAATGCCCTCTTGCTCCATCCATGCTGTTGCAAAAGATTTCCTTCTTTTTTTTACAGCCAAGTAGTATTCCACTGTGTAAACGTACCACAGCTGTTTTATCCACTCATGTACTGATGGGCACTTGGGCTGCTTCCAGATCTTTGTAATTATAGATAACGCTGCAATGAACATAGGGGTGCATATATTCTTTAAAAAGAATATACTGTTTAGAATTTCTTTGGATATATTCTCCAAGTGGAATTGTTGGGTCATAAGGCAGTTCCATTTTTTATTTTTTGAGGAAACTCCATACTGTTCTCCATACTGGCTGTACCAATCTGCATTCTCACCAACAGCACACAAGGGTACCTTTTTCTCCCCATCCTTACCAGCACTTGTCATGTGTTGATTTATTGACGATAGCCATTATGACATTTGTGAGGTGATATCTCATTGTGGTTTTCATTTGTATTTCTCTGATGATTAGTGATGTTGAGTATCTTTTCACATGTCTATTGACCATCTGTATGTCCTCTTTGGAAAAGTGTCTATTCAGGTCCTTTGCCAATTTTTAAAATATTGTATTTATTTTTAGAGAGAGGGGAAGGGAGGGAAAAAAAGAGGGAGAGAAACATTGATCCCTGGAAATCACGCATGTGCCCTGACTGGGAATCAAACCATCGACATTTGCTTTGCAGTGTGATGCCCCAGCAACTGAGCCACACCAGTCAGAGTCTTTGCCCATTTTTTAATTGGATTGTCCATTTTCTTGGTGTTGAGTTATATAAGTTTTTTATAAATTTTGGAAAGTAACCATGTATCAGATGTACCATTGGCGAATATGTTCTCCCATACAGTGGGTTGTATTTTCATTTTGTTGATGATTTCCCTTGCAGTGCAAAAGTTTTTTAGTTTGATGTAGTCCCATTTATTTATTTATTTTCTTTCATTTCCCTTCTCTGAGAAGATATATCAGAAAAAATATTGCTACGAGAAATGTCCGAGATTTTACTGTCTGTTTTCTTCTAGGATTTTTATGGGTTTGACTCTAACATTTAAGTCTTTAATCCATTCTGAGTTTATTCTTGTGTGTGTTGTAAAAAGGTGGTCTAGTTTTATTGTTTTGCACGTATCTGTCCAGTTTTCCCACCACTGTTTTGAATAGGCTGTCCAAACCCCATCATATGTTCTTGCCTCCTTGTGTCAAATATTAATTGACCATTTAGGCATGGGTTTATTTCTGGACTCTCTATTCTGTTTTTATGCCAGTACCGTGCTGTTTTGATCACTATGGCCATGTGGTATGGTTTGATATCCATGCACACACAATTCCTTCAACTTTGTTCTTTCTCATGATTGCTGAGGCTATGTGGGGTCTTTTGTGGTTCCATAAAAATTTGTGGAATATTTGGTCTAGTTCTGTGAGATATGCCATTGGTGTTTTAATAGGAATTGTGTTGAATCTGTAGATTGCTTTGGGTAATATGGAAATTTTAATGATGCTAATTCTTCCTATCCATGAGCGTGGTATATGCATCCACTAATTTGTATCTTCTTCAAAATTTCTTTCTTAAGTATCCTAGAATTATGCTAAGTAAAATAAACCAGTTGAAGAAGGACAAATACCATATGATTTCACTTGTATGTGGAATCTAATGAACAAAATAAACTAACAAACAAAATAGAAACACTCATAGATACAGAGAACACACTGACAGCTGTCAGAGGGAAGGGGGATTGGAAGGCTGGATGAGGAAGGTAAAGGAATTAGGCAAAAAAAAGAAAGAAATGGAAAACAGACGCAGATCACAGTATGGTGATCACCAGAGGGAAAGGAGGGCAGGGGGCAGTGGAAGGGGAGATAAATGATAATGGAAGGAGACTCGACTTTGGGTGGCGAGTGTGCAATGCAGTGTGCAGATGATGTGTTATAGAATTGTACACTTGAAACCTGTATGGTTTTATTAACCAAAGTCACCCCAATACATTCAATTTTTAAAAACTGTGCACAGTTCCGAGTAGTGTGATGAAACACATCGCACTGCTCCACCCCTCCCAGGATGCAAATCACCCCACATTCACACTGTACGCACTGCCTGCCCGCAGCCACTCAGCAGCCTTCTCTGTGTTCAGGTCAGCTGCTGGGGTACCACAGTGCTGCATTCCAGTCACTCTTATTTACTTAACAATGGCCCCAGAGCACAAAAATAGTGATGCCGGCAATTTAGATATGCCACAGAGAAGCCAGAAAGTGCATCCTTTAAGTGTAAAGGTAAGTACAGTACAATAAGGTAGTTTGAGAGAGAAACCACATACATATAGCTTTTATTATAGTATATTCTTATTTTATTATTAGTTATTGTTGTTAATCTCTTACTGTGCCTAATTTATAAATTAAACTTTATCATAGGTATGTGTATACAGGAAAAAAGACAGTATGCTGGTGTGTGGAACTCGGTGGCTTGATTCATTTCTGGGTCCCTGGTGTATAGCAGGTGGTGTGAGGGAATGTGAATTCACCTACTGGGCCTTGGCTGGACCTATGTGGGACTACTCACTTGGTTTCAGGCATCCATTGGAATGTATCCCCTTCAGATCAGGGATGACTGCTGTCCTTTATTCTCAAGGTGCAAGCGCAGGTCACTGGGGGTGAAGAAAAAGGAAGTAAGCCCAGAAAAGGTGGAATGTAATGTATCTCGTGTGCCAGCTACAAGCCTCAGTGTTGCTCTGGGTGGGGGTGAGGCCAGAGGGCTGCATAGAGGAACGCACCTTGGAGCAGTCCAAGAAGAGAAAAAGGAGGGAGAATTTATCTGCCCAGTGGCTTCCCATCTTCTGTTTCCAACTGACAAGTTTCACTCCAGGAAATGAACTTACCCATGCTTTGGGGTTCATCAACCCCAAGGTTTCTGTCCTGAGATGCTATTCTGGCTGCGTTCCAAAATCACTTTGAAGCCAATAGAATTAGTGTAATGCATTCAGAGCAGGTCGACATACAATTTCTGCATTTGTGAAATGAAAGGGCTGACTGAGGGCTCCCACGCCCTGCCCTGCGTGGCTCCTGCTCCAGTTCTGACTGTCTCGCAGAGAGGAAGGCCCAGGGGCCCACCGCAGCTCAGTCACACCACCACTGCTGCTGCCTGTGGTCACATCCCCACAAGCTGTTCTCACAGCACAGCACAGCCAAGGCCCAATAGGTGAATTCACATTCTCCCATACCACCTGCTATACTCCAGGGACCCAGAAATGCAGGGCCCTGTTTTATGCGATTGCTAATAATAGTAATTGCCGCCTATTACCATCTTTTATTGTAGCACCAGCTTTGTGTCTGACATAAAAATATACACATGCATTTTGTTTAATTCTGACTACAACCTTGAAGCTGTGCATCATTTGCTCGTTTTACAGATGGAGAAATTGAGTTTGGATATGCTCTGGGATTTGCCTAAGATTACCAGAGTAAGGTAGGCCTGGTTTAGACTCAAAACACTATAGTTGAATTTCTATGAGGAAGCCAATTAACAAATATGCTAGAGGGACATTCACTGTTCCTTAATCAGGCAGGTTTTCTCGATCTTTTATAAAAGTGGTCTGTGGCCAGTGCACCCACACACTCTCCAGGCTAAGATTCCCAGGCAGCTTCCTGTCTAGATATCCGTGTGCATGTGGGAGTGCTCACTGGACTAAGGCCCCTCCCCTGTCGTTGAGCACAGCCTGCTGCCTCGTGGGCTGAGCCTGGGCCCCCACAGTGGGTCATTGTCCGGACAGAGCCCAGGGGAATGGAGAGTGGGGTCCTCCCGTCCTTTGCCCGTACTTGATGGCCTCCTCCCTGGTGAGACACCCCTTCAGCAGCTGCCAGAGCATCGGCCACTCCTGAGATATTAAAACTATTTCACCCTGGCCTGGCCTAGGTCAGGGTGGTGTGACAAGTGCCCTTTCCAGATTCTCTTCATCAGGAAGTAGCTGCCTGGGACACCACAGTCATTCCTCTCAAGGGAACAACCATTCTTGATAAGTGGAATTATTGTTTTTTTAAGCCAAGAAACTACCGTTCTAAAGTTGCTAAAACTGGGTCAACATTTGGCTTCAATCCCTAGGATAAATATCAGTATGGAGAACACTTGCAGTTGCAGATGCCCTGTAGAGCAACGAATGCAACCCATTACATACTGGGCAGCTGGGCAGTGAATTGGGGATTTGAAAATGTTAACTCTCACTTGTTTAGAAGCAAGAAACACGTTTTTAGGTAGTATTTCCTTGGGGCTTTTTAGAGAGAGAGAGGAAAGGAGGGAAATATCGATTGGTTGCCTCTAGCACACCCCCAACTGGGGATCTGGCCTGCAACCCAGGCATGTGCCCTGACTGGGAATCTAAAATTGAACCATAGACCTTCTGGTGTGCAGGCTGCTGCTCAATCCACTGAGCCACACCAGCCAGGGCAGTGGTATTTTCAAAGAGAGAAAAGTGGCACAATGCAAATATAAATTGAGAGATGATACTGATGATTGATGATAAATGTTCCATGACAAGGCTCTATTTTGTAGGTGTTTAAGAAGTTTTTGTTAAGTTGCAATGCCCTGTAAATGCTTCCCCCAATTTAAATATTTCTCAGGGTATGGGGGGAGGGTAGTGCTGTGGAATGAGTCTCTTTGACCTTTCCTGCCCCCAGAGATCCTCAGGTATCTCTGACATGAAGACTGAAGTTCCTCAGGGAGGATGTTATGGGGCCATTCTTCTCTGGCTTGGATGACATATACTGTCAGGGCCAGCTTCCTGGGTCTGAAAACAGGGTAGCCCACAGGGTCCTGTCCTCAGAAGGGCTCTGAGTTTTGTTTAATGCGCTGGGGTGAATTAGAATTTCATCATTGAACTTGTGACTTGTAAGTGAAGTCCAGTGGGCTTGGAGCCCCCTTCTCCCAGTGTGGTCTTGGTCTTACCTCTCTGCTTCCTTGGTACAAGTTCTTGGCTGCCAGCTTGCTCATCTTGTTACATCAGATTCACCTGGCCTCCTCCTCCCCACCCTGTAGACTGTTAGGTTGAATAGATAACAAGCCAAGGCAGGGAGGAGGAAGGAGACATTCTTACCCGGTAACTCAGTGGTCCTGAGCCTGGTCTGATAAGATTGCCAGGTGTTCCAACTTCACAAGAAACACCATGTTAGCCCTGGAGGAGGGGAACCCTTGAAGTTCTATGTATCTTTTCCACTATCTGGGAAAGAAAGCCCTTGAAACTGTGTATTCATCCCAAGGTTTAGAAGGGGAAGAGGAGGGGGTCCACAGCTCCCAAAGAAGAAGGTGCTGTGATTAAAACAGCTTTGGTTAATTGTCTGTTTCTGGTCATTATCTGTTTTACTAGTGCTTACAGAAAGAGCTCATTAATAACTTTGGGTAACTGCCTCAACTTTAATTAACTGCCTCCTGTCACATATCTGTTTTACAACAAGATGGGCAAGTGTGGTCTGGAGCAAGATAAGAATTCTGGGCTAACAGACCCCCACACATACCTACGTTTGGGTAGTCACGCCCACCCTGGGGGAAGCTGGCACCACCTTCACCCACCAATCAATATGCAACGCCCTCATCCCCATCCTACCAATCGTACAAGTCTTCAAGACATAGGACCTAATGCTCTTGCCGCCCCTGCTTTTGCAGCTCTTGCTTTTTGCCACCCAAGCCTATGCCTTTCACCCCCACCTTGGCAAGACCTGGTCTGTTCCATGAGACCCTGCTTGCATGCTAATAGACTTGCTGATCTGTAATTCTTTACTGCATTGGCAAGAAGAACAGAGTTTCTCCCTTAACACAACCACTGGCCACCTTTCCCTTGACTGGCAGCAAATGTGGCATGTTCAGTGGGGCAACTTCGACAGAGCAAGCCCCTCTCCCACTCCAATCTGGATGCTGGCATATCCTGGCTTGGAGGTTGGGACTGCAGGCCCGTGGGAATAGAGTGAGCCCCATATGTGCACGCCAAGTCTCGGGGCTTGTGCACCCCTACCCCACCCCTACATGCCAGGTTCTGCACTTGCCCTGAGTGTATTTGGGATCACTTTGCAGGAAGGAGTATGACATGAAATAAATAAAGAGGCACTTTCCCTTTCCACCAAAGACTGAACACTGCATTTCCCAGGTTGGAGCTGAAACACCAAAGTGAAACACCAACGATGTCTCACTGGAGCAGAGTGGAGCTGCTCAAGGCAGAGCAGACCTGTCTGGCTGGCCAGCCTGAGGGGAACATGCCCTGGGGCTCCTCACCCCAGAGCCTCTTCACTCAGTGCTGTTTTCATGGCTGTGTTGTATCTAATTGAGCTGTTCCACAGCCACGCTGTATCACCAGTGAGCTGTTCTGCACTTAAAGTTTCCTTCTTCATCACACCCCCTCTAAACAAACAAACAAACAAAAAAACAAACAAACAAATCATCACAGATTAAGAGAATAATCCAGAATAAAGGAAACGGCTGTCCCCTGCTCTTTGAACAAGGGACCCTGTGATTTTATTTTGCACTGGGCCTGGCCAATTCTGTAGCCAGTCCTATGTGCAGTGTCCTGCTGCAACCAGCTCACTGGCTCTTGACTCCGAACTCAGTTACATCGTGGCAAAAGCTTGAAAGGGCCACGTGGTAATCTTAACAACACAGAAATCATGCAAATGCTGCAAAATAAGACTTTCTTTTAGGGCTAATTGTTAAACATTTGCCAGCATGTTATTGTGCAGAGTACTCAATAATACCAGCAACTTCTTACTCTTGTTATTTTTATTGGCTAAACTGGGCAGGCCCAAACTTCTGGGGGTATAGTACAGAGCCATGTTAGTAAGCCTAGGGAAGAACAGTTACAAAGTCCCAGGCACTGAACCAAACCACTTCACCATCATTTCAGGGATGAGGAAACTAGTTTAGAGAGGTAATGGGACTCACCCAAGACCACACAGCAGGACATCTGCTGAGCTCACATGTGGACCCACAGTCTTGGCTCTTAGAAGAGGCTCTTTTTTTTTTTTTTTTTAATTAGATTTATTGATTTTAGAGAGAGGAGAGGGGGACAGAGAGAAACATTGATTTATTTTTCCACTTACTTATGCATTCACTGGTTCCTTCTTCTCTGTGCCCTAACCTGATCAAACCCACAACCCTGGCCTATTGGGACGATCCTCTAACCAACTGAGCCACCCAGCCAGGGCAGAAGAGGCTCTTTAGAGCCACATGTCTCTTGTCGCTGCACAGTGCCTAGCACAGGGCTCTGAACTTCAGGAACAAATTGGGGCAATGGGGCGCAGGAGGAGTAGGCAGAGGGTGGGGGTAGGGGGGACTGGAGGAAAGAACCCAGAAGCCCCAACCCTGTACTTTTGTCTCCTTCCTGGATCTTCACAGCCTGAGGTAGAAGGTGGGAAAATGGGCAGCAGAACAGCACATTCCAGCAGCTACTGACTAAAGCAGAAGCACCAATATTTGCTAAGCCCAGGGGTATCCCAGACATGCCTGCAGGGTTGGCAGGGGAGCAGTGCCTAGGGTCTCTTCCTCTGGAGCCAGGGAATCAGGGGAGGGAGAAGCCCCTCCAAGAGGTTTCCCCTGACACCAGTCCCTTTGTCACATTTATATATGAGCCTCTCACACACTCAAGATGTAAAGCCAGTCACAAAGCACCTTCTCAGTTATAAACAGAACAGGGAGCTGACCCCATTTTACACGTGAGGAAACTGAGCCCCACAGGGAAAAAGAACAGGCCCAAGGGCTGGCAAGTGGGAGCCTGAAGTGGAGGCAGGACCAAAAAGCTTAGTCTCAACAACAACAGTACTTGATCCTGCATCTGGTCTGCTTTTTTTTTTTTTAGAAAGGGGAAGGGAGGGAAAAAGAGAGGGAGAGAAACATCACTAGCCCCCAACCAGGGATCTGGCCATCAAGCCAGCTTTCAGTTCACAGGCCAGCACTCAATCCATGGAGCCACACCAGCCAGGGTCATCTATTGGCCAGACCTGCCGTACCCTCACCTCTTACAGCTTCCCCAGGCTGTTATCTCCCCAAGGCACCCTCCCATCTTTTTACCCCCAGCTCAGGTAGCCCTCTCCACCCCACACCCTCTCCAAATCTAGACCCTCTGGCCTTGCCTAGCTCAGACCTGACCTTCTCTTGCTCACAGGGCTCTTACCCTCTCAGGAGCGAAAGTATGAGGGACTGGGAAGCAGGGGTTTGGGTCCTAATTCTGTCACCCAGGGTGACCTGGGGCTACCCTGATCTCTGTTGGTCTCAGATCCCTTATCTGGACTCAGCTCAACTGCCTCACCAGGGTACTGAGAGTCTAGAAAAAAAACCTCTGACAGTGGGCACGGGGCACAGCATTGTCCCAACCCTGTGCTCCACTCAGACCAGTTGTCATCTGCCCACACTCTGTCTTGACTTCTGCCTCTCCCCTGGGGTTGGGAGGCCTGTGTCTGGCCTGAGGGCTCAGCTAGGGTGAACACAGGCCTCCAGCTCTCCTCCACCGGCTCCCTTGGGAGGCCTGGATGGGCTGACTGGATGCAGAGTTTGGAGGTCACCTTGAGGCCTGGCCCCCAGGCAGTTCTGCTCTTCAACCCTCTAGAACACAGGTGGCAAACACCAGGCCCTCCGGCGGAATCTGGCCCCCTACCTTGTTTTATCTGCCTGGCACTGTGTTTCTGCCTCACCGCAGCACCCAGCTCCTTGCCCCTAGTTAAGGAGTAGTTACATTTATACAGTCCTCAAATTACATTTGGCCCTTTGAAGGCAACCATGGAGGCTGATGTGGCCCCCAGGGGAAAATGAGTTTGACACCTCTGGTCTAAATGGTATTTTGAGTTGTTTTGGGGGCTCAAGTCCTTTTGGACTCACCCCTTGGCACTGTCACTGCTTCAGGTCATAAAACGTCTATGGTTGAAAAAGGACCAGTACCAGCCATGTCTAGGGACCCCCGGAGGACTCCTGACCTTCGGATCCTGAGAACCCTGTCAGCAGGCCCACAGCAAGAGGTGGGAGGCTCCGCAGGCGCGGCAGGAAGAAGGCGGCTGGGGCTCCACTTCTATCACCTTCCCCCTACGGTAAACAGGCGGGGGCTCTGGGGGCTTCTCCTGCAAGCCTGGCGCCGAGTTACATCAGGGTTCCCGGGAGCTTCCCGCCCTTGCCACCAAGTCCCCGCGGTCTTCACCTGATGTTATGGCCAAGGAGCAGAGGCTGGCCAGGCACCACCCTCCCCAGGTGGCTTGGACAGGAAGGTCTCCAAGATTTCTCCAGACGCCCCTGGGACTTGGTTGGAACCGGTTCGATCGAGAGTGGGAGCTGTGCCACCGCCACACAGGAAAGGCCTCTCCCAACTGGGGGAGGAGAGATCCCCAGAGCCCAGGCCGGTGGCGGAGGTGGGCTGGAAGTCGGACCAGGCTTTCTGCTCTGGAGGGGTGGTGAGTGTTCGCAAAGGTTGTCCCCAAAACGCTGGCTCTTCCTCCCAAGGCCTCGGAGAAGACACCGCCTTGCAGAGCAAGCAGGACTTTGTAGTGCGTGAGCAGCCCCTCCCCCCGCGTGCTGCAGGACACTGACCCTCTGGGTGAAATGAAACACAGTTCCTGCCTGCCCCCGCCCTGCCCCAGCGGATTGGAAAAGATACTGAGATGCACAGCCAGGAGGGCGATTTCAGCTCAAGATGACAGCTTCCACCTCACAGCTTGCTTCAAGGAGGCTGGGCACTCTGCGCTTGGGAGACCCTCAGAGTGCAGGCCAACGCTGGTCAGAGAGGCAGCAGAGGGGTGCTTGCTGGGACCTCCAGGGCTGTGCAGCCCTGCGACTCCGCGATCTGGTGATTCTGCACCTGCGCAATCCAATACGGTAGCCACTGTTGGGCACTAGAAATGTGGTGTCAGGACGTCCTCCGAATTCCGGAGTTGGCATAAAGATTACTTTAAGCTGGAGACATTTGAAATTTAACAAATGCAGAGAAAAGACTCCTGGGAGCTTCTTTTATCTGACAAAAGGCAGCAACTCCTAGGAAATGAGGCTGCCATGAATGCCCTCTCCAGGGGAGTTTTAATGCTTGAAGAAGATGAAAGACCATTCCTCCTTTATAGACAAACATTATCACAAGCCTTATCTTAAGTCTGTGCGCCCAACAGGCCATTTGTCTTCCTAAAGAAATCTATTTGTTTTCCTCATAGAAGCCATTTCTTTCCCCTCCCTTTTCCTAATTTAGGAATGTAAGTCTTTAACTTTAATCATTAAATGAGGCAGCTACTTCCTTTGTTGGTTCTTGTATACATATGAAACACACTTTTTTTCTCCTCTTAATCAGTCTTTTGTCAGTTTAATTCAGAGGCCCCAGTAACTGAATCTAAAAGGAAAAGTTTTTTTCCCTCCCCTAGAGAGGCTAGTCTTAGTTGACATGTGCAAGAAGCATACAATACACACAGGATTTCAGAGACTTAAAATGAAATGAAAGATAATAACTTCATATTTGATTACATGTGAAATAATACTTTAAATAAACTGGGTTAAATGAACTATTACTACAATTAATTTCACTTGTTTTGTGTCTATTAAAATTTTTATATATATATTTTATTGATTATGCTATTACAGTTGTCCCATTCTTTTCTCCCCTTTATTCCCTTCCACCCTGTATCCCCCTCTAACCAACATCCCCCCCCCTTAGTTCATGTCCATGGGTCATACATATGAATTCTTTGGCTCCATCTCCCATACTATTTTTAACCTCTCCAGTGTATTTTGTGCCTACTATTTATGCTTCTTATTCCCTGTACCTTTTCTCCCATTCTCTCCCTTACTCATTCCCACTGATAACCCTCCATGTGATCTCAATTTCTGTGATTCTGTTCCTGTTCTAGTTGTTTGCTTAGTTGGTTAGTTTGTCTTTTAGGTTTGGTTGTTGATAGTTGTGAGACTGTTGTCATTTTAGTGTTCATATTTTTTATCTTCTTTTGTTTAGATAAGTCTCTTTAACATTTCATATAATAAGGACTTGATGATGATGAACTCCTTTAACTTGACCTTCTCTGGGTAGTACTTTATCTACCCTACTCAAAATGATAGCTTTGCTGGATACAGCAATCTTGGATGTAGGTCCTTCCCTTTCATGACTTGGCATACTTCTTTTAGCCCTGGCCGTAGAATATCATCCTGATATGCTTAGGTTGCAGGTTTGATCTCTGGTAAGGGCACATACAAGAAGTATCCAATGAATGCATCAATAAGTAGAACAACAAATCAATGTTTTTCTCTCTTTCTCTGTCTAAAAACCAATAAATTAAAAAAGTTTAAAGCAGCAAAGGATTTAGCAATTTTGTCTGTGGGAATTATTTTTCTTTTCTAATAAGTTAATGAAAAATAAAAAATAAAAATAAAAATAAATAAAATAAAATGTGCCTGGTATTATATTTCTATTGGCTAGAACTACTAAATGTCAGGTGACCTTGTGTCTTTGGCTTTGTTTCTACCAGGCAACATCAACACAGCTTTATTAACTGAATGCTCTGTGTCAGGTCCTGAGCAGCTTGGCCACTTGGGGGTGGAGAAGGAGGAGGCACTGTGCCAGCCCTTGGGAAGCTGCCCAGCCCCTCTTGACTTCCAGCTCAGCCTGGCTGAGTTCTCCTGCAGTCCTGCTTCCCCTCCTCCACAGGACAGTCAGGCCAGCAGAGGGTTGGGCAGGGGGTTCTGGAGCTTCCTATGGCTCTGCGCACTCAACTCACTCATCCCATGCCACCTCCCACTCCCTAGGATGTTTAATTAAAAGATGCTCCTTAAAATCATTCGGGATACAGGCTGGAGTCTGGGAAAGAAAGCTATCCCAGGCTCAGAATTAAACCAAGCAAAACAACAAAAATCTTCTGCAACTGGTGTTTCTGATTAACTGAGCCCATACCTGGCAATTTGGAAGGACGGTCCTGGTTGGTATGATGCAGGTTTAACTCACACAGATGATACAAAAGTGACATTCTTTTTCCTTCTCTTATATAAACTTGCTAATAATAATATCTAACACTCTTACTATGCTTACTGTATGCCAGACACTATACTAGCAGCTTACATTAATTCATTCATTTCACATGAATTCAATTGGATTTCAGGCACAACAATAACAACCCTATGAGGTAAGTACTACTACTATCCATTGTCCATGGGTGAGAAAACAGAGGCACAGAGAGGTTAAGTAAACTTGCTCAAGGTCACACAGCTAGAAAGGAGCAAAACTGGGAATGAAACCAGATAGCCTGGCTTTAGTGTTTATGCTCCAAATCACTTCATTACATTACACAGCTTCATCCAAGATTCTGAAGGAAGCTATTGTGTTGTTTTCCTTGACGAGTTCCTTTGCTAACCAGCTTATGATAAAACTGTGACCTATGCTCACAACTAAAATATGTCTGAGATTAGCTTTAACAGATTAAAAATGGTGAGGTGAGGATATGACCAAATGCTTGGGGAGAAGAAAAATAATCCCAGAAGAATACATTTTCCTGTCATTCTTTGTCCATTTCTCTATGTGGGTGGGCAAGGGGGCACATCTATGAGTAGGTACAGCTTGTTAAAAAATAAACTGCTGCTGAAGGTTGTTGTGGTCTGGGTTGATAGGTGCCTGGGAGGGCTTAAAAATGTGGACACACATTTGGCCTGCAGGAGTGGGGTGGAGGGCAAAATTCCTACAAATGTGAATGGGAAACAAGCATTTCAGATGGGGGTGGGGGCTGGAATCCACGAAGAAGAGTGAGGTATGGCAGGACAGGAAACAGCTGATGGCCAGCATTTAATTTTGTGCATTGTTTGTGCTGAGCTGGAATGATGTTCTTTTTCATCCTGACCTTAGGCCACAACCTAACACCAACATTGCTTTGTGCCAGTCAGCTGAGGGGCTAAAGGGCTGGGGATTAAGGAGGTGAGGAGTGGGTTTCTAGTTTGGGAAGGAGTGGGCCTGTAGGCCATGAGCACAGGTCAAACTACTGGGTGGGAAGTCTGCCTGGAGAAACGTAAGTCACCCAGCCATCCTCAGAGTTACTGGTGGAACGTGTGGTCAGTGGGCTCCTGCCAGTTGCAGGTTAGGCAATGCACAAGGTATCTAGCCAAAATGGCATCTAGTTCCTGAAATCCAGCACATGCTCTGCTCATAAGTCAGGCTCCCTGTGGTGCCTCTTCCCAGTCCATATGGGCTGGCAGCCTCTGCTGCCATGCATGGAACCTCTGCTGAAAGCTGAAGACTTGAGGCCCTTTTGAAGCTGGAGCAATTGGCATTCATGCTGCCTATCCCTACCAGCACCAATACGTAGAGGCAAGGATTGAATGTTTATGGGCACTTCCTTCAGATGCCAGTGATCTGAGAAGACAGATGGTGGGTTATGTGCTCTAAAAACCGTCTTAATGTCTCATCCCAAGCCGGTCTTTTTATAAGGAGAAGAAAAGGGTAAGGGGTTTGGAAAAAGGTTAATCAGATAAGAGTCACTGTCCAGCTGTGATTTCCTGGTATTTCTTTATCTACTGATCAACAACTCCTTATCTGCATCATAGATGTCCCCTCCCTGGAACACAGTGGCTCAAATACCCTCTCCATCCCTTGCAGACCCCCTGGGGCACAAAGGTTGAATTGCTTATTGACCTCCAGGAGTCCTATAGGTCACTATTCCAGTTCCTGGAACAACAGACTTCCACAGCATTAATCACTTAAGCTTATCAACTGTAACTGAAGCTAAAATCTTTCACTTTGGAGTTCCCCTATCCCCTTGGGCATCAGCTACTTGGGTCCCACCCATAGCGTAGGCCTGGGTGGCTGCTCTAGATCTTCCTGAGTCGGAGAAAGCCCCACTGGGCCTCTGCAGGGCTCATCGTGAGTCCGATGCAGCCTCTGCAAATGTGTCCAATAGATGGGACCTCAAAGACAAGGAGCTGGGGCCCATAATTGGGGTCCCAAGTGACACGATATGAGCAACAGAGCATCTGAGTTTGCTAATTAGGGTTTATTTTAAAAGAAGTTAGAGCAGCCCTAGCTGCTGTGGCTCAGTGGATTGAGTGCTGGCCTGTGAACCAAAAGGTTGTCAGTTTGATTCCTAGTCAGGGCACATGCCTGGGTTGTGGGCCAGGTCCCCAATTAGGGGCATGAGAGAGGCAACCAATCAATGTATCTCTTGCATGTGGGATGTTTCTCCCTCCCTTCCTCTCTAAAGATAAATAAATAAAATCTTAAAAAAAAAGAAGTTAGAGCAGACTGAAGGGTTTGTGCATTTGTTTACCTATTCATTTCTATTGTTTACACTGATATGGACACCCAATATATTGGTTTTCTAATTTAGTCTCATGACATACTATTGACTTAAAAATGTCTAAACCTATAGAGAATTTTTATAAGAGTTTATGTGAGCCAAGCTGGTGACATGCTGGGAAGCAAGATCTCAAATACTCAGGTGAATGACAGTTTTGCGGTTCTTTTTATACATTTGGAATTAAGGAGGGAATGTAAGGAATATTACATGAAGGGGAGAGAAAGCAAGGTGGGGGGAAATCTCTGTGATCCGGGTTACAAGACAGTTAACAAGATCATGTGCTTTCCGGAGAGTGGTTACACCACTGAGGGGTTTGAAAAAGAGGATTACTCCTGGCATTTCAGAGGCATTTTAACCTAGAGGCACAGGAACAATGGACAGGGCTTCGCCTTAAGGCAAAGATAAACCTTCTTATAGGCCTGGAGTGTGAGTATTCACCATGACCTGCCCTGTTAGGAATTTACAGCTGGATCACCCTGTGAGGTTACTTTCCCTGGAACCTTTTTACATCCACACTGGAAAATGCAAATAGGCCATACTTCTCTGAGAAATAAAGAGGTCTGTTCATGAACAGAAGACACCGACTATGGTCAAGTGGGCCCTAGGGAGCAGGGCAGGCCTCTCATGTCCAAGCCCTGGTCCACTTCTTGGGTTCGCCAGCATTGCCTACCACCTCCCATGACCCCACAGATGGCTGAGCAGTGGGCACAGTTTCCCCAGTTTGTAAAATGCTTTTACAGGCCCTTTGCCCTCAAGGGCTTCATGCTGCTCCTTCTGGAAACAAACAGGGACCATGGCCACAGGCAAGGCTCAGGCTGTGGTCAGCAAAAAGCACCCTCTGTGTGGGTCACAGGAAGCCCCCCCGTGGACTTCTGGAGGGTGCCACTCAGAAGATTATCATGGACAAGGAAGATCATGCCAGAGTAGTGGGGGCCACTCTGATTGCCTACTAGAAAGAAGGGTCAATGGAGTTTCAGCGTCCCTTTCCCTTAATTGCACAAACACATCTCAAAGCCTTTGTCTCTAATATCAGGATTATCCTGGTGCATATCCTGGTTGTTATCTCAGAATCAGGATAGGAATGGGGCAAGAACAGGGACTGGGAGGTGGGCTGGGCCAGGGGGGCTATGTGAGGGCTGGGAGCCAGAGGCTTGAAAACAGGAGATGTTATTGGAAGTGAAACCGGAAAAGATACCGGAGTTCAGGCTGCCTGTCACTACGAAGCCACAGGCAAGGCTCAGGCTGTGGTCAGCACTCAGCACCCTCTGTGTGGGTCACAGGAAGCCCCTGTAGACTTCTGGAGGGTGCCACTCAGAGACAGGGATTGAATCTTTATGGACGCTTTATTCAGATGGCCGGTGATCTGAGAAGATGGCGTGTTCATATCAAGATGGTCTGTTAAGACCATCTTGTCTTTTCTTTCCAGGCCAAGGTTTTTATAGCAGGGAATAAACAAGGTGTGGTGAAGGGTTTTGGATTCAGGGAAAGTTAATTGGATTAAAAAAAAACCTTCAGCATTCTCCCCCTGGGCAGTGGTAAGCTGTGTCCTGGGCCATCCCACCCTGGAGCACAATGGCTCAGATATATCATCTTGAGTTGCTTGCAGTCCTCCTGAGGAACAAAGGTGGAACTGCCTATGGTCTCCTGGAGTTAGGGTGGGTCATACCTTTAGTTCCTGGAACAAAAGCTTTTACTTGCATTGATTACTAAGCTTACTAGCTATTACTTAAACTAAAATTTTCCATCTCTAAGTCCCCTATCAGCAGGACTTGCTTGACCCCCAGCATTGAGCCTTTGGAGGGAGGAATGACTGGGGAGGTGGTTTTGGCTTTCTGGCATTCCCAGAATTCCAACTGACTCACAGAATTTCTCTTCCAGAGTAGGGAAAACAGACTTCAATCCTACACTTTCTCAGGGTTTCAAGAGCTTCTGAGGAAGGAGGAGGAGGAACACAGACTCCCTGGATGCATACTGCCTGTCAGGGCCCTTCAAGTGCGTTGGAACACTGGGCACTTAACGCTTACCATGAACTTGGGCCAGGATCACCATCCCTCAGTCAAGGACTCTAGAGCTCACAGAAGTAAAGGGCCTTGCCCTGAGTGGCAAGTTGGGATTTGGGCCTGGACTAAGTATCTGATGCTGTTTTTTTTCACCAGAGCATCCTAAGAAGCCAGTGCTTATCTCAAGGAAGGAGGCATTAAGGGGATTTGTTGCCCAACAGTGAGGCAGCAGTGGGACTATTCTGGACTGAGCTGTAGACTCACCAGGGAAGCAGACCCTGCCCCCACCAAGCCTTTCCCCAGCTGCAGGCTATTTGCTTCTCCTGCAGCTGGAGTTTCAGTCCCGTGACTGACCACATTCCCAGGTTGCCCCAGTGTGTGGGCCTTGGCTGGGGGGCAGGCTGACTTCTTGTCCATCTGGGTCCCCTGCGCCTTCATGCTACTGGTTGTCCAGGCCTGACATGCTCTTTTTCTCCCCAAGTCTGAGCAGGCCTTGGTGGGGCCCACACTCCCATTATGACCTCTGCCTGGGCCAGTGCAGCTCTGAGTTGTGGGAGAGGGGGTTTGGCAAGAGGTGGCTTCCCTTGATGCTCACTTCCTGCCCCATGGCCTGGGTGCCACTGCCTCCTGTTTCCCCCTCTAGCACTATTGCTCACCCCACACCCAGCCTCCTGTAACCCCCTCTGGAACCTGGGCTGTTATAATTATTGTCCTGTTGTTAAAGGTGGGAAAAGTAAGCCTAGTCAGGGAATGTGTTGGCCTTCCCCTCACCCCAGAGCCACTCCACTTGCTGTGGTTCCACACACTCTTTGACAGTGTCTCATGTCTTTTGTAAGAGGTCTTCTCTGTCCCCACTTGGCATAGGCTGCCCCCATCCCCTCTCCCCACTCAGATCCCTAATCTGACCCCAAATTTTCTGCTTCTTTACCTAGGGGACCTTGGGGACTTGGCGGTCCTCCTCCCCTTCCCCTGCCCATATCCCTGATGTCCCAGCCAGCTAGGAGTCCCCAGATAAGCAGAGCTGCTGAGGAGGTGTGTGTGGGTGCTCATACGCGGTCCTGGTGACTGCTAGGAGAAGCCCTGTCCTGAGTGGGGCTCCTCTGCTTCCCACTCCCTGAGTGATTTGTCAGTTGGCACTACTGCCCTATGCTGGAAAACCCATATCAGTGAATGCTGGGGGGCACCTGTGGGTACAGGGGCCTTGCAGCCTGGCCCCTTGGCCTGCCTGGACTTGCCCAGCCCTAGGCCATGAAGTCATGGAGACCACCTGAAACCCCTTCCCAGGGGAGCTGTGCAAAGGCAGGCAGGCCTTACGAGGTGCTAATTACCCAGCTAATTGGAGCCAAGTGAGTTACAGATGGTCTAGTTGACAGGAGGTAGGGACTGCATGAAGGGAGGGGGCGGCTGGCAGAGGGTCCAGAGCAGGCAGTGGTTGTTCATAAACGGTTGATTTACTAGGGCTGACCAGCTGCCTTCACAAGCATCCTGAGTGGCAGCATGTGACATGCACAGTCCTGTTTGGGCCCAGAGGCGTGCCCGCCCCCTGGTAAGCCTGTGCCCTGTGTCATCTCCTCACCCATTGGCTCAGTGCTGCTGCTGCAGGAAGCTCAGCAGACTCAGTGCCCAGACTCCATGCCCTGTGCCCCTTTAACCCCCACAGCGGCAAAGATGGCCTAAGGAGTGCACGTTGCTGATGAAGTATGTCACATTTTTTATATCATTAAAGTTAGGAAGTGTTCCACACCACAAGAAACCAAGAACAGAAAGAAGGCTGTCGTTTTTTGTTTCAGTGTGGACAAAACGTGCCTCATAGTAGAAGGCAAAGAGATCTTGGTTGGAAATGTAGGTGTAACTGTAACCAATTCCTTCAGGCATTTTGGGAGTGCTTCCTGAGAAAAATTGTTGCTATGCTTTATACAATGCAAGCTTTGAACCCAAGAAATTCAGAAAAATGAAATGATCTATGTGAGCTCCCAGGATGCAACAAAAAATCAATTTCAAGGCATAAAACATGAACGTCAAGCAAATGGGCCAGAAGACCTCAATTGGGCTTACGTTAGTGAAAAGCTAGGTAGGGTCTTAATTGCAGCTTTTGAAGGATGCCCTGCATAGGTTATCATTCAGTGCCACAAATCAAAACCTTCTGTGTTTAATGTTACCCTTTAGCTATATAAGTAAAGCAAATCTGTTTAGGCCGGGGTCTCACTGAGGTGGAGCTATCTTGTCATCTATTAGAGCAAATTAAACATTCTATAAAAATGTGCAAACAGCCCTAAATAAATATAAAGTCTAAAGTTTTTTTTTAATTTAAAAATATGTTTATTGATTTTAGAAGAGAGGAAGGAAGAAAGAGAGAGAGAAACATCAACTGGTTCACTCCCATATGCTCCAACTGGGGATGGAACCCATAACCTAGGTATATGCCCTGACTAGGAATTGAACCCTCAGCCTTCGTGTGTGTGTGTGTGTGTGTGTATGGGACTACACTCCAACCAACTGAGCCACACCAGCCGGGGCTGTCTAAAATCTAAAGTTGTGTTGATATAAAATTAAATTCTTATTGCCCAAATGTCTGTTTTGATGAGTTGGCTTGTAAAGATTTTGCTAAGCTCATGATTTTTATTTATTTTTTAGAGAGGGGGAAGGGAGAGAGAAAGAGAGAGAGAGAAACATTCATGTGAGAGAAAATCATCGACTGGTTGCCTCTCCTATGTGCCCAGGCAGAGGACCGAACCTGCAAACCAAGCATGTGCCCTGACCGGGAATCAAACCTTCGACCTTTCGCTTTGCAGTAGGACTCCCAACCAACTGAGTTCATGATTTTTAGTAATGCAGTTCATAAAACAGTACAAGGTCATATGAAGAGAATTACTGTGTTTTGTTAACCTCAGCAATTACTTTATTTCTTTAGCTTAGAAAACGTCATAATCTGGTAATAATTTTTGCCCAAATTCTTTATTCTCTCTCAAGCTAAACTGAACAATGGAAAATAATTCTCACAACATGCACTAGTACTAACATACTCACTACAGTAAGATTCAGCCTGGCAGTCTTTTCATCCCGCCACGTGTGTGATGGAGACTGTCCCAGAATGTTGGGCCCTCCCGTCAGCACTGACCTCACACGGCACTGCTCCCAGCACGCAGTTGCGGGACAGGAAACGGCTCCCGGAGCCTGTGGTGAGCTCTCCACTCCCTAGTTGGGAGGCTGTTCTGAGAGTGACCTTGCATTTGGGGAATCATGATGTGTCCTCAGGAGAATATGCAGTGTCTTGTAAGAACTAATTATAATGCAAATTAGGGCTTCATTATAATACGCTTTGTTAATGAAAATGATAAAACAGTATATTGATAAGCTGGGACACTTGTGATAGCTTTAACTGTGTCTTCTTCGGAAATTAGTTGCTTCTGGCATAACAGGGTGTGGAGGAACATGAGGTATATGTTTGCCCTGGGGCCCGGAAGAGCTTCTTAATTTCCTAGAGCAGTTTGTCAACTCTATGTGAAATGGGAAGCGGGTGTGACAAATGATGACACCCACGGAAAGCTGCTACCTGGTGACACTTGGAAGGGTCTGCCTCTAACATCATAGGCACACACACTTTCAACAATAAAGAGATGTACATACAGTTGAACTTAGAAGTAGTTGAATTGGCTTTGTGTAATATACAAAGAATTTTTAACTTAAAAAAAAAAGCATCCTGGTCTCCTCCACACCTTGGCCCTGGCCCTGGCCTGAAAGGACTTATGTTCTGAGACCACACTTGTTGGGAGGGCTCGCTGAGTGCTGGGCGGGCAGAGCGCTCTGCCCTGGGGGAGAACCAAGGAGAAGAAAGGCCTGCTGCTATGTCCTGGGGCCCCCGGGCCTGATGCAGGCCAGGTAAACATGAGCTGGGTGTCATTGGAGATAGCCTGTGAGGACAGGGGTGATGTCACTGAGCTGGGTCATGAGGGGGTGGTTGTCTGGGGCTCAACTCATTCCAGCCCCATTCAGTTCCTTGGCCTGGACCCTGTCCTTCTGAAAACAGACCTGTGTGACCTCCCAAAGGGGCTGCAGAGCCCAGGGAGATGGACCTGTGCTGCATGGTGATAGAAGCCTCACAGACAGGGGTGAGACTGACACCTAGACAGAGGGCAGCAGAGTTAGTGAGTTCCACTTTGCTGCAGCCAGAAAGGAAACAGGCAGCACCCTCTTCCCCCCTCCATACTCCCCTATTCACAGTCTACTCTGGAGCTAGGGGAGACTTTGGTCACCTATGGCCAGATCCCAGGCCTCAGCAAGGTAGAGTATGGCTGTCACTCATACTGGCCCACCCCAGCTCTAGCCATTTTGGCTGCCTGTGGCTTCTGGACACACTCTGTACTCTCTCTGGTCTCTAGGTTTTTATTTAGGCTGCCACCCCGCTAAGCATCTCTGCCCCTTTCTGACTAGTTAGGCCCTCTCCACTCTGCAGGCTTTGGTTCCATCTGCATCCCAGACTGCTCCGTGACCTTCTGCCTGACCTCCTATAGCTCCCACAGCCCCTGTTCCTGCTCCTGCATACTGCTCATGGGGCCCAGGCCCCAGACCCAGGTCTTTAGGAGAGAAAGCTGGGAGGCTAAACACCTCCCTTGATCGAATGCTTGTCCCCACTCTCCTCCTTCCCAGGACACTCTCAGAACTAGATGAGCTTATGGTATAAAAAGCCTTTGGTAGTAACTGTTGTTTAATAACATGATAATAATTGCTCCAATTTCATGAGTCCCTACTTCTGAGCCAGGCCGTGTGCTAGGTACTTTTCACAGCAACCCTCCAGGGCCAGAGTTTTTATTATCTCTACTTTTCAGTAGAGATGGAGGCTCAGAGAAGCCAAGCAACTAATCCAAAGTTACACAGCAATTAAGTGACAATCTGGGGACTCACAAGTCACGACTCTCACAATGGGAGGAGAGTTACCATTATTTTTTTGCCAACCTGTTTCCTCCCCCTGTTGTCCCTCCCCCCTTGCCTGTTATCCTCTGCCTGGTGAGCTTGCATCATTACTAGGGCCCAGGGGTCCAATTAGGCACTCTCCCCAAGGGAGCTGACTGAGGCAATCATGATCCCAAGAGGGCGTCACCGCACTGAAGTTTTAATTAGCTATCACTGCTCTTCCAGAAACTCTGGCCTGCCCATGGCTGCACCAGCCCCAGGACGGCTCTGTGGCAGGCGGCAGGACTGACACCCAACCCAGCGGCACAGCCCCAGAGGCCCCAGCCCGGGAGGGAGGTATGCCTGGGCCCCTGCCCACCACAGCTCCCTGGGTCCACCTCAGCGTTCTCTCATTTAATCCATGAAATGGATCGAATAAATTAAACACAGTAATATTTGTAAAGTATGAAAACAGTGCCTGGTAAGGGCTATATAATTGTTAAATTAAAAAACCATCAAGTCAGCAGAGATGAGGAACAAGGGGCAGGGCTGAGGCACAAGGCTATTCTTGAACATGAAGACAGCATGTTTCTGGGTCACCTGGCAGTGGGGTGGCCCACGTGGGGGCCGTGGGCACTGTGTAGTTTGCAGTTGCGCCCCCTGGCCACGCGGGGAGCTTGAGGCTGAGTGCACAGCAGGGCTCGAGGAAGTAATGATAGGCAGGGAGAGGAGGCTGTGCCGGGTGCTGCGCCGAGCACTTTTTCTCCCCTAAACTTTATTGATTGACTGAGAGAGAGAGAGATTTGTTTCCCACCAATTTATGCAGTCATTGGTTGATTCTTTTATGTGCCCTGACTGGATATCCAACTCGTAGCCTTAGCTTATTGGGAGGATGCTCTAACCAACTGAACTACCTGGCCAGAACTTTTAAAAAAAAATTTGTTTTTAATTTGTTTATTTTTCTTTCCTTTTTTAAATTCCTTTTTCTATTTACCAAGCACTTTCTATACTGTCACTGCCTTACAGGACAGGGGTCACCATCCCATTCTGTAGGTGAGGCAACCGAGGCTTAGACAGGTGACTAGCATGTCCAGAGTCACACAACCATCAAGAAGCAAAGCAGGATTAGACCCAAAGCCTAAGCCCCATGCACTGGAAACCTGACTTCTCCTGATCTGCACCTCAAGCCACAGGGTGGCGGTCAGTAAGGCATCAGAGCCACAGCCCAGCCCCTAATGAGGACAAAGTGTCCCTCTCTGCTACCACTCAGCCTCCTAGAAGCCTGAGGGTTCTGGGTGTGGGTGTTTGTGGGAGGGCCCTGGAGACCCCTTTCCTGGGCAGGGCTCTGAGTCTCAGCTGAGATAATGACAAGAAGGATCTGAGGCAGTGCCTCTCACCCCTCCTGGGAGCATGAGGCTTCTCTCTGCCCTGACCCTGGCCTCAGCTGGCCTGGCTGCACACCTCCCCCTCATCAGCAGCTGCTGTGCCAGCCCCACACCAGAGCTGAGCCCTCTGATTCTGTGCTCAGTAATCAGCTCTAAGTGTTGGAAACCTCAGTGGGCTGCTTCTGAGGGGACAGTAGCAACCCCCTAGCCCAGACCCCACTATCCAACTGGCCTTAGGAAGGCTTCCATGGACAGTCTACCCCATCTACCCACGGGAGGAGGACAGAGTGCTCCAGAATTGGTGGAAGAGGCCTGGACAGGGCCAGGAGGAGCTGGATTTGCAGCTCCCCAAAAACATTTGAAATGGGAAACTGGGGGAAGGTAATTGCTAATGGAGGCCAAAGGCCAACCGAAGCGAGACAGATACAAGGCAGGAGTCAGGATTGCGGGTACAGGCTGTTCAGGCCCAAACTCCCATCCTGGGAATAGCTGGGCTGCTGGCCCAGGGCACAGAGGCTGGGGGAGGAGGCCCCAGAGAGAGGCCCTGGATGGGGAAAGGAAAAGAGATGATGAGGGAGGCTGACCTAAGTCCAGGCTTGGGGTAGAGGGAGCAGCCTGAGGCAACACTGAGGGGAAAATGTATCAGCCTCTCCCCTTTCCATAGGGGCTTCTCCTCTTTTCCTCACAAGCCCAGCCCCAGACTGGGGACCCCCAAGAATGGGTTTGCAGGCAGCATGAGGCATGCAGGTGGAGCTTAGCCAGGTGTTTTTCTATCCTAGGCTGGCGGAAGGGAGGAGATGGGGAGGGAGAGGCAGTATCAGAACAAGAAGGAAACCTGTGTATAGGCTGGACAGGCCTTCAGGAGACCACGGCTGCCCCTGTCTAGGCCTCAGTTTTCCCATGTTGAAATGGGGGCTGGCAGCAGGCTGTTGCTGCTCTGAGTTTTGGTGCTGTGGGACCTGAGAGGCTGAAAGGGTGAGTGCAGGGGCTGTTGTGAGCTTTGGGAAGCAGAGGCTCCTTTCAGATACTCATCACTGGGTCTGGGGAGGGTTTCCCGCTTTTCTTTTCTTTCCGTTGTGCAGAGTCGTCCTTCGCCATGAACCCTGCACTCCATAACCACGGCCTGACTCAGCCTTGGGCTGGACACTGGGGTCTCAGCGCTCAGATAGACCCAGGTTCTGCCTTGGAGGAAGTCCCTCCACAGTCTAGTAGGGAGCCAGGCTTCTAGTCAGGTAATTTTAGTATGGAGATGAGTTCGCAATGCTATGAGGCCTCAGAAGAGATGACTAAATGCATTCTGGAGCTCTGGAAGACTTTCTGGAGGGAGGGGCCTAAGCTGAATCTTGAAGGTCAAAGGAAGTTAGCAAACGAAGAGCTGGACAAACATATTCCAAAGCATAGAGGTGCAACCCAGCTTTGGCTGGCTCTGGGGACGGCAGTGGCAATAGGGAGAGAAGCAGAAGCCACAGTGGGGCACTGAGAAGCCCTGGGAGGCTCCAAGCCGGGGGTGGGGTGACAGGTCACATACAGACATTGGAAAGACCTCCTGGAAATAGGGAGGGAATGTTTCCCACTGCTTCTAGTACCAACCAAGCCCTGCCTCTCAGTGGCTGGGCTCTTGGCACAGGCAGAATGGGGACCCTCTCTTGACTCAAGGCCCAGCCCCTATTCCTCAGACTTCTGTGGCAGCCCTGTTCCCACACAGGCACATATCACCCTAGAGTGCCCTGGGCTGTCCCATCTGCCTCTCTTACTGTGCTGGGAAACAGCAGCTGGGGACCACTCACTGTCAGCATAAAGCCTGGGGGTCCTCAATATTTGGTGGGAAAAAAGATGGGAAGGACAGGCAATCCATACTGGCTGTTAATTTATTAAAGAGTTCCCCCCTTCCTTGTAGTTAGGTCCCCAAATTATTGCATAGGGTTTTTTTGTTTTTGTTGTTGTTCTTTTTTTCTGTAGCCAGTAGGCTGGCAGGCACCATCCACCAGGGAGGCCCATCTCCCTCTCTCTGCCTTTGGGACCCCCCTCTGAGAGACTGATTTCCTCTGGAGGTAAGGTGGGGGTCTCTGCACTCTACTCTCTGCTCACTATAGCAAGGCAACAGGTTACTGTGTCCCAGCCTTCCCTCCAGAAGGAAGGTGTGATTTGCCAGCACACCTTTGGAAGTGGCTCACCTCACTCCGATCAGATCCCATGACCCTGACCCACCCCCGGTCTGATCCAACCCACATGCTCTGAGTCCACACTGCTGGCCTCTGGTACGGCTCAGCCCTCAGGCTCTGTGTGCTTCAATAGCAGAGGGTTCCGGACCGCCAGCTGTACCTGAGCCTTGTCTTGGCAGGGTTTGGGGGAAATCCAAGCCACTCCATTTCTTCGTTATGTGGGCCAGATGCTTCACCCCTCCTCCTTTAGAGCTACCACTGGTTGAGGGCTTACTATAAAGAAAGCAGTGAACTCACTGGATCCACACAAGCTCTGGGACATGTTCTAATCATGAGAAGTCTGAACTGAGAGGTCAAGGGGCTTGCCTAAGTTCACACAGCTCAGTAGGTCAAATCTCAATTTACGTGTTTCAAACACCTGCCACATATGGTTGTATGAATTAATCGACATAATGTTTATCAAGTGACTGGCACATGGCCATGCTCCAGGTAGGAGCTCCCTGCCTGGCCCACCCAACAACACTGAGCTGTTCCTCTGTTGGGAGGAAGTAGAGAGGGGAGAGAGGCTGTAAAAGCAGTCCAGGGGCCTTCCTGGGGGAGGCAATGTCTATTACTGGGCCTGAAAGGGTTGGGGAGAGCATTGCTGTGTGTCTTGGGGAAAGGAGCCACACCTCCCTGTTTCTCTGTCTGTGGGGTGCCTGCTGGAGCCACATTTCCCTGGTCTGAGGTGGGAAGGAGCTCTTCCAGGGAAGGAAAGTTTTGTAAATAGCAGGTGTGGCCACATTAAGAAGCTGAGGTTTGGGGAGCTGACCTTTCACCTTGCCTTCCCAGGAAGCCAGGAACAGTAATCTGTGTCTGGGGTGGGGTGGAAGAGGAATGTGTGCCCGTGGAGCCTGTGCGTACCTGGCGTGCTGTGTGTGCGAGTATGAAACATCTTTCCCGGGCTCCTCTAAGCTACTTTTCTTTGTTGACTCTGCCCAGGAAGCCCACATAAGGACAGACTGTTCCTTCCAACCTCAATACCATTTCTCCTCTCTTACACCACAGCCTAATAAACATGTGGGGGCTCCCAGGACAACCACATTGTACTGATTACTTCCTGTCATCAAACAAGGGCTTGCTAGCCACCTCTCTCCATAGGTTCTGCACACGACCCTTGGGGTGCAGAAGAAAAGGGCAAGGTCAGGATATTCAGAAAGTGACAGTCAGCTGACACTCTACAGGGCTTTTTACAGTTTATAAGCAATTTCCACGCTAATTTTGTTTGACACTCACCTTAGCCTATGAAGTAGATCTCACGGTTTTCATTTTGCAGATTAGGAAGCTGTGGCTCAGAGTTACAAAATGGCTGCCAAGTCCCCCAACCTGTGTCCTTTGTTTTATATTCCAAGGTGTTTAAGTGATGCTGAAAAGGGATGGACAAGACACTGATTAAGTGAGCTGCTGCCTTTGTGAGAGTCCTGAATTAAGACAGGACTCAGTGAGGTGAGTCTTACCAGATTCATCCTGGCCTAGGTGGGTCTCACTCAGGCTCAGAGAGATTGGAGAGGACGCGAGGCCACCTGAGCACAAAACCTGAGAGTCCTAGACCTAAGAGTTGAGAACACTGCCCTCCTCTCACCCCCCAAATAGCAGGCAAAGGTGGGGCAAGCAGTGGTGTGCTAGAAGAGGGGGAAGGGAGGGCGGAGTTGGTAAGGGGCAAGAGTAGGGAAGAACAGCTGTGACCTGAGACTTGGCTGTGACTACCAGCTGTCAGCACATAGATGTACTTTCCTGATGCTGAGGTGTGACCCTGGGAAAGCCCCAGCTGTCTCTGAGCCTCTGCTCCCCAGATCTCTCCAGACTAGTTCTAAGGCACCTCCAGCTCTCAACTAAGTGATACCCTCTCCTCTCTTCCCAGCTGACCTCCACTGCCTCTTCCTATTCTACCTGTAGTGTCTAGCCCGTCCTCCTCATCTCCAACTTCTCCAACACCTTCCTGATTCTTGGAACCTGAGGCCTCAGGTCTGCACAGTCTTCTGACTCAGGCAGTCCTGACCTCTCGGACCTGAGCAGATGACCTGGGAGGTTTTGCCCCATGAACTTGCTCTCTGACCGTTGGAATGTACGCCCTTCCTCCACTGTACACAACTCTTGCCAGTTCTAGGCAGCCCAGGAACTGACGAGGTTTCTTCAGAGAAGGCAGCAGCACTGAGGGGCTTCTCATCCCAAATCAGGTGGCCCAGAGAGTTGTGGCTGGGGACAGCCCTTTCACCCCTCCAGCCTCTCTTGGCAATATACTATTCCTGGCTGGGAATACTCACCCCATCCCATCCCTCAGGCTACACAGGCTCAGGCCTGTCTTATGGAGTGAGATTTGCCAAAAAAGTTCAGTTCACTTAACACCCCCTACCTTGTACCTTCATTCCTGGCTCACTAACAGGAATAGGAAAATCACCCCTTCCTCAAACAGGTGTGGTGTTCTAACAAGAGTTGAGATACATCTGTCTGGAATTTGTCCTCACTGGCTGCACTGAGACTAAGGAGCCCTTCTCCAGCTCCCTAAAGCCATTAGTACTGGCCAACGGAGCCAAAGGACTACTGTGTGCCAGATATTTTAATACAACCTCTTCTAAGGCTTACAACAAACCCACTATGACATAATTTCAGTTTTACTAAAATTATGGAAACTGAAGCTCAACAAGGTCAAGGGGCATGCACAGGGCCACGTAGCTAGAAAGTGACGAGGAACAAATAATCGAACTAAGTGGCTGAATGAAGGCTTGTGTTGGGCGCGACAGGCACTGGTTCGTGGAGTGTGGTGGGTACACACAGTGCACCGCGCCCACAGTCAGGTCCCCGGAGGGTTGGCTCACACAGGCTCTCCACATCCTGGGCCCAGGGGAGCGCAGGCTCCTAGAAGCGCTGCCGGGCTCTGCCCCAACCGCGCTCGCCGCCCCGCCCCCGCTCCGCCCCCAGCCCTCCCCGACCCGGACCGCAGACAGCGCCCGGCGGCGGCGCGAACAGCAGCGAGGAGGTTGGCTCTAGGCTCGGAGCTCACCGCGGGTTCCCGCACAGGGCCCAGCGGGTTGAGGACCCACGGATTCGGCAGCGCTGGAGGATGCAGACGCAGCTCCGGGCGGTAGCAGCGGGCCGCCTGACGTCCTGCAGGTAGGAGCTCGGCCGCTCGGCCGGCCTGGAAACTTGGGCCGAGTTTGCGGGAGGCGCGTGGGGAAGGGGTGGGCGGCGCTGCCCTAGGGCGCCCCTATCGGCGAGTCCGAGGAATGGAGAGCGCCGGGCCTGAGCCAAGGGTGTTGTGGCTCCTGGCTGCTGCCAACCCCTAGCGGAAGGGCTGCAGGTCCCGGGCCGCGTCATTGCCCCGACTCTCCCTGGACTTCGAGGCTCCCAGGACCGGCAGTGCTCTGGAGCTCCGGCGGGGCCCCGGCGCGGAGCTGGAGAGGAGGAGCCGGGAACCGAGCCCTCGGGCCTCCCGCGGGTCCTGGACTGTCCGGGCGGAGCTGTGTGAGGGGCGGCGGGGGTACTGGGCTCTGGGGACAGAGGGCGCTGAGGCGCAGTGGGACTATGGACGCGCCCTGCTGTGACGGGACGGCCCTGCGGTTTCCTCGCTAAGGCTTGACTCACCCTCTGGCCTCAGCCCAGGCTGGCGGGATCGTCCCGAGGCGGTGGCTGCCCGGATTTTGTGGCCAGGCCGCCCCCTGCTCCGGATCTCCCGCCAGTCTTTGGGTGTCTGTCGATGGGGCTCGTGCGCGGGCCTGCGTGCATGCACACGTGTGCCGGGGCCCGAGCGAGGGGAGAACGCAGTTCTAGAGGGGAGTGTGTGCAGATGTGGGCCCTGCATGTACTTGCAGGCACCGGTTTGCCTGCGTGGCGGCCGCCCGTATATCAGCCTGCTGGGGTGCACGTGCGCCCCAGTGCCGCAGGTCAGGGCATGGGGGACACCCAGAAGCCCCAGAGCTAGGCGGCTGAGGTCCCCACGTACCAGAGTTATGGGCAAGGCAGATAGAGGAAAGCGGGTGAAGGCCAATCCCGCGACCCTTGTCCCCCCACCGTAGCCTAGGCTTCCCAGGTTCGGTTCTGGGGATAGCAGTGTCCCAGAACCTGGGGAAGTGTGAGAATACGGGGAGGGGGCCCTATTTAAGTCTTTTGAGAGGCCGGATACTGACCACAGCTGGGCAGGATCACTCTTCTTCCTGGTCTTTCCCGACCTCCATCCAGCCATCCAGAGACCGCCCTCTCCCCCCTGCCCGCCCCCCAGAGGTGGAAGAGGGAATTGGGCCACGGATCTGTTTGTCTCCCAGCTTAGGTCCTGGAGAGCACAGCGCTGGTCGGCTCTTCCCTGGTTGGCTCTTCTGGACCCTGCCCTGGGCCTTGCCTGAGGTTCATCCTCCAAGCCCAGTTACAACCTCAGCCAGCAAACATTGTGGTGGCCCAAAGAGTGATGAGACCCTGCTCCCTGGAGTCCCATCGTTTTCAGAGCAATTGTTTGCCAACTCAGTATGTGTGTGTCAGGAAAGGAGGCTCCTGTCTTGAGTGAAGAGGGTCCTCCATCTCCTACTGATAGGAAGGTCACTTCCATACACTTCATAGTCCTCTGATGGCTCTCTGGAGACTTCTCTCTCCTAAAGGCTCCTGAGGGTCCCAGGGGTGGCCTCACCTCTCTAGGCTGGGTCCCTGGGGGGGTGTCTCAGGAAGTCTCTAGGGCAAGGGCACACAGTGGGCAGAGCCCAGGAGAGAAGAACTCCTGGGACTGGGAAGTGGGTATGAAGGAGGCCCTAGGGAACTTTGGGGGGAGATGAGACTGAGCCAGCACTTATTTATTTGCTCCAGAGCTCCAGAGGGCAGGGTGGGGCTCAGCACCCCACAACCATACAGCCCCTTTTAAGGGGAGAGAGAGAGAGAAACAACAATTTGTTGTTCCGCTTATATATGCATTTATTGGTTGATTCTTCTATGTGCCCTGATCGGGAATCAAACCCACAACCTTGGCATATTAGGACGATACTCGAACCAAATGGCTACCTGGCCAGGGCCATACAACCCTTTCTTGTGAAGCTGCATTCTCCTGGGATAGGGCACTGCTGTCGATACTGTGGTCCTGATTCCCCCTCCTGTCTTCTCTGGAACATCCCTTCTCTAGGCTGGTCTGAGATGTAGTTTCTGGCTAGGAGATGAGCCAACTTTCTGAGAGTTCCACCTGGCTTCCTTGGGATAGGAGTGGGCACTGGCCCCCATACTACTTTTGGCTTTTTCTGTCCCCAAAATATGCTGGTCTAACACTGAGACTGTGACTTTCATTGGCTACCAGCCAGAAGGGAGGGGAGGGCTGGGAGAGGGGGCTGTTTTTGGCTTCTCGGTAATAGAAACCTGTGACACCTGGCTCATGGCCTAATCAGAGCAAGATTGGGCTGATTTATTTTTTCTAAGCCACCTGTGGGTTTCAGGGAACAGGGTGCTGGGGGAGGTAGAGGGAGGTCAATGTGGCCTTAGAAGACTTACCTTATGACCCCTCATAGGTCATTGAGTGCCTGCTGCCTTGAGGAAACCCACACTTGACCTCTGTGGGCCTGGGTTCCAGTCTTTGCTCAGCTTTGCTTGTGGGCCTTAGTCTTTCTCTGGCACTCACTTTTAACATCAGTACAGTGGGGGCAGTTGCAAACTAGCACTCTCCAGGCCCTGGAGGCTCCCTGCCTGGACATTCACATCCTCCCACCTGCCTTTCTTGGTGCTCCCACCAAGTGCCTGGAAACAGCCAACTGCAGCTTAAGGACTGGGAGGGTCACAGGCTCTCCTCCCCTAAGTTTTGGGACCTTTCTGCTGGTGCCACAGCGCCATCTGCAGGACAGCCTTGGCTCTCCTGTTGGGCGTGAGGCTAGGATGGGAGTGTGGCTTGTACAAAGCGATGAACCTGGCTACCTCTCCTGGGGGGTCACTCCTCCTGGGGGACCACCCTTCAGAAATAAACCCAGTATTATCTGTTTTGCTCTGGGCCTAGGGACCTGGGTTCCAGGCCTGACTTCCATTTTTAAATAAGTCTTGCAGGTCAGATCTTGTGTGGAACATAAGTGACTCCAGCTTAAAGGTAATCTGCCGTCACATCTGGGTGAACCCGGACCCCTGACCCCTGACCCCCTTCCCTCCCTCCAGGTGAGCTCTGGAATATGCGCACAGAGTTCTTGGCTGGTCACAGGGTTTTCATTAGTTCTGTCTCCAGGGTGAGTACCCCTCAGTGTTATCTATTTCTGAACTTGCACTGGCACCAGAGCCCCCGGCACCTGATCCTTTTGATCACCCACACATTCTCACTGCTTAGAAGACGTAAGCACATGGTCTTGGGGGTGGAAGGTGTGGGGACCCATTTTGTCTTGCTGCTGTCTAGGACTGTGTTTCTGAACAGAAGTTCCCTATTAAATTCATTAACTGACAAGCTAGACTTGTCTGCCTCGTTCTTTGGTCTCAGCTCCTTTGGTGAATCGGGGCTGCTTTGCATATATAGCCCTCTTCCAAAACAGATCTAAAGAGTGTCACAGGCCCTGACTGGTGTGGCTCAGTTGGTTGGGCGTTGTCCTACAAACCAAAAGGTCACCAGTTTGACTCCCAGTCAGGGCACGTTCGTAAGTTGTGGGCTCTGTTCCCCAGTCGAGGTGCTTGCAGAAGGCAAGCAGTCAATGTTTTGCTCTCTTTCTCCCTCCCTTCTTCTATAAAAATAAAATAAAATAAAAAATAAAATCTTAAAATAAAATGTCACAGGAGACCTGAATTTGTGGACAATGCCCCATTCCACATCTTGGCTGCAGTGGGCATCTTGTGTTCACTCTGGGACCTTGGACTAAGAGCTTGTCATGCAAGGTCAGAGCCTGCCTCTCGTGCCATATCTTTTCGTCAGCTACTTGGGGTTATATGTATATGGGGAGTGGGGAGTAGCCGACAAAGTGGTCCTCAGACTGAAGTGTCCTCAAAGTCTGAAAGCCCAAGGAGGCTGTCTTGCGAGTCACAGAAAGGAAAGTGGAACAGAGGGGCTCCTGGAGTGGAGGCGGGGGAGTATGTGTAGGGCCGCTGCACTACAGTTCACTAAAAAAGGGCTCTGCAGTTTAAAATATGAAGTTGGGAACCTCTGCATTATATCATGCATTCATTCATTTATTCATAGAATCTTTATTGAGTATCTTCTAAGTGCCGAGTTTTTAGGTGTAGCGGTGAGCCAGCGAGAGCGGCTGCCCCTTGTTGCTTACCTGTAGCCTGTTCTGATGGCCCATGTCTGTCTCCCTCTCTGCACCAGATCGGCAGTCGAGCAGCTGGGGCCCTGGAGGGCTTGAAGCCTTTTCACAGTGATGGCGGAGAAACGGCCACAGGGCCCCCTGGGGCCCATGCTCTACGGCAAGCTGCCCCGTCTAGAGGCCGACTCTGGACCCCGGCACAGCTTGGCTCCCTCTGCTGCTAACCAGGACCCCTGCAACTACAAGGGTGCCTACTTCTGCCCCATGGAGGGTGCTGCCAAAGCAGGGCCAGAGCGGTTGGCATCCTGGACCCGGTACCCACCTTTGTGTCCTGCCAGCATGGCAGGATCCCCACTTCGGGAAGACAGCCTGTTGGCCAGCTGTCTGCTCTATCGCCCACCGGCAGGAAGCTCTGAGAAGGTGCAGGACTCTGGCCCTGGTGAGCTCCTGCCCTTCAGTCCCCAGGCTCATTCCTACCCATGCCCCCCGCTGGCAGCACCCAAACCCGTCTATCGCAGCCCTCTGTGTTACGGGCTCTCGGCTTGCCTGGGGGAAGGGGCGGCGAAGAGGTCATTGGATGTTGATTGGACACTGATGGCTGGGCCCCTGTTACCCCCGGCCGATGCACCTTGTTCTCTGACCCTGGCTCCTGGCAAGGGTCAGTCCCTGGATGGCACCTTCTTGCGTGGAGTGTCAGTTGGGGGATCTGGCAAAGACTCCTCAGGGAGCTTCTCCCCGTGCCAGGCATTCCTGGACAAGTATCAGACCGTCCATAGCACGGGCTTCCTGGCCTCCAAGTATGCAGGACCTTATTCTGGGGACCCCAAGCAGTCATTGTCTGAGGGACCTCCCAGTCCTTGGACCCAGCTGGCCCAACCCTTAGGGCCAGCCTACCAGGATACAGTGCCCTCCCACTACCCACTCCCTCCGCCTGCACAGGCTCTGTCCTGCCCTCCAGCCTGTCACCACCCAGAGAAGCAGAGCAGCTACAGCTCGGTGCCCCCACTACAGCCTCTGGGAGCCCACAAGGGAGCTGGGTACCTGGCTGGTGGGCTGAGTAGCCCCTACCTGAGGCACCAGACAGCCCAGACACCCTGCATGCCCCCAGTGGGGCTGGACACTTATTCCTATCCCTCTGTCCCCCTCCCAGCACCCTCACCAGGCCTTAAGGTGGAACCACCTCTTGCTCCACGGTGCCCACTTGACTTTGCCCCCCAGTCACTGGGCTTTCCTTATGCACGGGATGACCTTGTTCTCTATGGAGCATCCCCAGGGCTCAGAGGGACACCACCTTCCCAGAACAGTGTTCAGGCTGTGCCACAGCCCAGTGCCGTCCAGCAAGCGTGCCAGCCCATGAGTGCCAGTCAGCCATGCCCAGAGCCTGTGACTGAAGTACGGGAAACTCAGGAGACCATGTGGCTGCCGAGCTGCAGGAAAGAACAGCTCCAGCCCCAGCTCAAAGAGCACCCTAGGGCACCCATTGTCATTGGAGATAGTCCAGTTCCCCGCACCCCACCGGCACTCCCATCCTGTGCCCAGGAGCACCGGTCTGTTCTAGACAGCCAGGGCACGCTGTCCCCTGGCTCTCCACCCATGCCCATTATCGACAATGTCTTCAGCCTGGCCCCCTACCGTGACTATCTAGATGTGCAGACACCCGAGGCTGCCTCTGAGCCTGATGCGGCCCAACCCCCCAAGGACAGCCATGACCAAGACTCCAGGGAGACTCCGCCTGCCCAGGAGGCCCCTTTGAGGGAGCGTTGCTCACTTAGGGAGGAGGTGGCACTGGACTTGAGTGTGAAGAAACCCATGGCAGAGGCTCCTCCTGTCAAGGTCCCCAGTCCTGCGGCGCACCCCGAGCTCCCTGTAGCCGTGGGTGTGCCGGGCGTGGGGAGCACAGTCTCAGAGTTACCTGGGTTGCCAGTGACCACTGAGGCCGCCCCAAAGACCAACTTCCACAGCTCTGTGGCCTTCATGTTTCGAAAATTCAAGATCCTCCGGCCAGCACCCTTGCCTGCAGCCATGGTCCCATCCGTGCCCACCTCGGTCCCTGCCTCTGACCAGCCTGCACCCACCTCTACATCCATGCCCATTGGACTGCAGATTCTCACCCAGCCCTTGCCTGTGGCCTGCTTTGACCTGGCACTGCCCAGTTCTCCAGCTGTATCTGTGGCCACCACAGCCTCTACTGTGGCTCCATCACATGCTCCAGCCCAGACTCCAACTCCAGCTTCTACCCCTGTCACAGTGGACTCCCCAGAGCAATACTTTGCAGGGCTGCATGAGTCCCTGTGTGATGCCATCTCGGGCTCAGTGGCCCACTCCCCACCCGAGAAGCTGCGCGAATGGCTGGAGACAGCCGGGCCGTGGGGCCAGGCAGCGTGGCAGGACGGCCAGGCTGTGCAGGGGCTGCTGGACAGGCTGCTGTCCCAGCTGCAGCGCTTCGTGTGCACACAGCAGTGCCCCTTCCCCCACGTCGTGCGGGCTGGCGCCATCTTTGTGCCCATCCACCTGGTGAAGGAGCGGCTCTTCCCGAGGCTGCCGCCTGCTTCTGTGGACCACGTGCTGCAGGAGCATCGGGTGGAGCTGCGACCCACCACACTGTCGGAGGAGCGGGCGTTGCGGGAGCGGGCCCTGCGTGGCTGCACCTCACGCATGCTGAAGTTGCTGGCGCTGCGCCAGCTGCCCGACATATACCCTGACTTGCTGGGCCTGCAGTGGCGTGACTGTGTACGCCGCCAGCTGGGTGAGCATGGGGCAACCCCAGTCGCCACCGAAAGCTGTGTGAGCGAGTGACAGGTGTGTGGGTTGTATGAGTGCTCACAGCCAGGGACTGAGGGATTCCCGGGCCTCTGGAAAGGTCAGGGAGGCCCTAGAACCTGGGAGGGGTGGGGGAGGGCATGAGGATAACTAGCCTCCCAGGGTGGGCTCTGTGGACCCCCATCCTTCTTTACCCCCCGTGTCAATGACAGCCTTTATAGCCTCTCCATAAGCTGCTGAGCATGCCAACTACTCTGTCCTCATGGAAATGCTTTCTTGGCCATCCTGGCACTGCATCCTCCTGGGTCCCCCTCCCTCCTCTGCTGTTTCTTCTGTATTTGCTGCAGGCTCCTCTGGACTCTGGGACCTGCCCAGGCCCTGTTTATTATCTGAGGTCATTTCCCCCTGTCTGTCTCTCCCAGCCTTCCTACTTCTGAGCTCCAGCCCTAAATTACCCACTGCATGCTGGGCTTCTGCATCTGGCTGGTGTTTCTCTGACCCTTAAGTCCTCCCAGGCCACACTCCTTAGCTTTTCCCTAAGCTCATTTCCCATCCCAGAGAACAGTACCTCCTCTCATCCAGTGCCTCCTTCCTGAACCCCAGCACGGGTGTCCCCCCACAACATTACTGCCTTCTGAATGCATGGTTTTCATTTTCCTAGGTATTTGCATTCATGGAAGTGTCCCAGTAAGTTGGGATCTTGTTTTGCAGTTATCTTTTCCCAAGTAACTTGTGCTCATCACTCTCCAGCATGTTCTGTGCCATTCAGAGCACCACCTGATCAGCTCAGGTGGCTTGACCTCACCCTGAGGAGGGCGTGTGGTCTCTTGTGGTGGGCACCATCTCACTTCTTCCTCTAGGACTTTGGTGGTGGTGCCCAGTGGTATCTGTTGCTGCCTCTTCTACCTCAGGAGATCTTGAGTTAAGGCCTGCTGTGTCTTTCTTTTCTTGCTTCGTTGCCTTCTCACCACCCAGCCTCTGTCCGGCTGTATCTCTATAGAAGTGTTCCTCGCCCCCTCCTCATCCTGGCAGCCTTGTCCTGGGCCCTTACCTGGTGCAAGCTCCAGGTCAGGTAGAGAAGGGGTAGAAGAAATGATGGGCAGGTGTGGGGCCTGGCATTTGGGTGATGAAACTGCTGACCCCTGAGCACTTAAGAAGTTGGGGCATTTGACCTAATGGGGCACACACAGTGTTAGTGGGAGTGTTCTATTCCAAGAGAGACAGCGATATGTTGGACATTGTGCGGAGGCTGCCCAGCCCTATCTTCCCCCCATACAGTTGGGTTCTCTGGGGCCCAGAAATAGACAGGTCCATTTTTCCTGGGCTGCCTGCTGGACAGTGGGACCCAAGGCACTTCATCATCCCCTTCTGTTCTGACTGGGGCTGCAAGAGTTTGGGGCTGAGAAAATGACCGAGGTCCAGTTTCCTGCTGCTAGCTAGGTTTTAGTACCCCTATCCCCACTCCTTTCTTGACCGTTGGGCCCTCCCCACAGCTTCGTGGTGCCGCCTTCCGTGGTGTCCTTAGGACAGCGCTGCCCTGGCCACCTCTCTTCCAAGTGGCTCTGCTTTTGGTCAAGAGCGCCCTCCCATGCCCACTGATGCTACCTCCAGGCTCTGCTTGCAGGGCAGCCCCTGTGGGGCTTAGCTCCTGCCCTGGTGGCAGTGTGGCAAGAAAGGACTCTGAAGTGTGGCCCTCCCTCTGTCAGGCCCCTTTCCTCTTGTCTTGCACCAAACAGCTTCTCCTGAGCAGTGCCCTCATCAGGGAGAGCTCTGGTATTACCTGGGGGAAAGCATGCCCTCTCACCTTAATGGTTTGGCCAGCAGGCATGTGCAGGGTCATGGTTTCTGTGACCCTGCTGTGGCCACCCTTGCCTGGAACAGAGCAGGACAACTGGTCTAGATAACTTGGGGGGCCAGGGTCTGGGGGTGTCGGGGTCTGTAGCATGACTGTGTGTTTATTTCCCAGGTGACTTTGACACTGAGGCTGGATATGTGCCATCCTCAGAACCCACCATGGCCAGAGATGAGCCAGACAGCCTCTCCCTGGCTCAGAAGTCACCCATCCCCAAGGCCAGGAAGCTGGGGAGGAAGCCACCAACTCCTGGCCCGGAGAAAGCAGAGGCGACTGCTGGGGGAGAGTCCCACGGTGCCTCACCTGCCCCTGATGCCAGCGCCAGCCTACCCAGCCCCACACTGAGGGCCCGCTGCCGAAGACTGCTGGCAACCGCCTGGCTTAATGGCCTGGCACTGCCCACTTGGGGCCACAAGGCCTCAGGAGCAGCCCTGCCCTCGCCCCGCCCACAGCTCTTGAGCGGCCAGAGCCATCACCTGTAGCACTGGTGGCTGGTGCTGTTTGGACAGCTACTGTTTGGTAATCACTCTATCCCTCCCTCCAGCTGGCCAGCTGCCCAGGAGAGGAGGGGATGTGCCCTTGGAGTGCTTCTCACCTGGCCCTGCTCCCCACCACGCCAGGCTGGGAGTCCCTGGACTTTTAACTTGAGGGCCTTTATTAGAAAGGACTACTTTCCATCTTTAGAGAAGACGTGTGCTTTGGAGTTCCACCAACCAGGGCCCGGATCCTGGCTCCTTGCTGTGTAACTGGCAAGTCACTTCCTCCCTTGAGCCCTTAGTTCCCTGTTTGTAAAGCAAAAACATAACCTACCTCACAAGGTTGTGCGGGGGTGATGCCTGGCACACACCCGTCATGGTTCGCTCCCTGCTTCCTCCCCAGGACAAAGGCCCAGCTCCCAGCCTGGGCCTGGGCTATGAGGCTGAGGCAGACAACCTCCAGGAAGTTTTTATATGTCATAGGACTTGGTTATCTTGGGGTGGTACAGTGAACCCCACACTTTCTAGAGTCATTCCCCAGGAAAGCCTAGAGTTACAGCCCCAGTGTTTGGGCTTGGGTCCTAAACCCCAGCCTGTAGCTCCCTGAGGGAGTCTGCCACCCCCCATCCCCGCTACAGGGGTGCAGGGGTATAGCCTGGGGCTGGCATCCTTGTTCTGGGCCTGCTGTTCTCACCCCCAGGAGGTCCCAGGCCTGTCCTAAGTTGATGCCAGTGACTGCTCTGAACTACCAACCTCACCTAGCGCATTATCCCAAGAAAGCTGTATGTCTGCTGGAAGCCGAGCATCTGCAGCGACTAGAAGGGACGGGCTGAGAGATAGCTCAGTGCTGAAAGGTCTCTGAAGATGCAGACTGAGGACTTTGGGGCTCTGCAAGCTGCAGCCCTATCAGCCAGGCCTGCTATGGGTTACTTCCTTGCAGTGCTAAACTGAGCCCAGAGTCTGGCGAGCTAGCCCCTTGGCCTGGTTAAGTTTGTAATAAGGCTGTGGTCCAGGGAGACTCTGCCTGCCCTGGAGGCCCTTTTGAGGACGCACTGCTCACTTAGGGAGGAGGTGGCACTGGACTTGAGTGTGAAGAAAATGGCAGAGGCTCCTCCTGTCAAGGTCTCCAGTCCTGCAGTGCACTCCGAACTCCCTGTAGCCGTGGGTGTGCCAGGCGTGGTGTCCCCCCCTGCCCCCCACCCCAGAGACAGTCTCGGAGGCAGGCCATTAAACATTAAAGCATATGGGTTGGTTTGGGATATGGGATCTGGCTGTGTGTTGGGGGGTCGTAGATTCTGTGTCTTTACCAGGTGGTTAGCCCTTCGCGGGATTGTTGCAGCTGTCCCTGCTTCCAGCCCAGAAGGCTCTCCAGCAGTGTTGCCGCAGCTAGCTCTGGCCATGTGGACCCTTGTTGCCTACCCACTGGGCAGCCATTTACCTGCTCAGAAGAGCCCCCTGAAACCCTTACAGGTCCTAGTGGTTGCCGATCTGTAGCCAGCTGCCTGGTGAGAAGCGCTGGTCTCCAGGCCCAAGTGCACATGCCTCTCAGGACTGAGGATGTGTCCCCCAAGGTCTAAGTGGAACAGAACTGTTCCTCACTCCCCATTCCGGTGGTTTATCCTGCAAAGGGACAGCCCCTCCCACACTTTAGCGGGGCTCTATTCCTGCAGAGGTTTGTTCTCAGGGCTGGTGAGGTGGCTTCCTGGAGGTGGTTTCCACTCCACTTGCTCTAGGGGCCAGGCCACTGAGGCTGGTCCGATGTGCCTGGCCTTGACTCTAACTTAGGTTTCGCTGAGCGTGGTTATGCTATTCCTCTTGTTCATAGCTACATTGTGACTCCCATAGCCAGAGCCTGGCCTTGTGGACCAGGGTTAGAGTGGCAGCACTCGCCCCTGGTAATGGACAGGTGGGGAGATAGGCACAACCTGGGGAAAGGGTGCTGTGGAAGCTCAGGAGGGGCCTGTCCTAGTCTGGGGATGAGAAGGTGTCATGGGTCCCAGAAGTGTCGCTGCCTGGAGTGAGTCTTGAAGACCAGCAGAACGAGGTGGGTGAAAGCCGTTGTGAAGGGCAGTGAGTCGAACAGCAGTACGGAGGCCTAGAGGAGTGTTTGGGAAAGGGGGTACCCTGGTTGGCGCTCAGGGACCCCAACAGGAGGGGTGGGGTCAGAAGACATTGTTCCAGTTCCAGCCTGTTGCAGTTCGTTCAGTCCTGGGACCTGGAGAATGGGACGTGGTCCACGTCTGCAGCAGACTCCAGTGTAGAAACTTAAGAGTCGAAGCTGCTTAGACAGGACTGGGACACGGGTGGGAGTACTCTGAATCTTCTGGCCAAGGGCAGCCTCGCCCACCTCACTGCCAGGGTCATACTGGCTTTGGCTGTTAGTTAACTTCTTTATTTTCTCTTTTCCTTCCTTCTCTTTTTTCCTCTCCCTCCCCTCTTCCTTGCACACCTGTTGTGCCCCTGTTCCCTGGCAGGCATACATTGAGCTAATGTTACCATGGTTACAGGGTGGGTTCTGAGCCTTGGCATCTGTCCACTTGTGTCCTACAGGACCATGATGATGCAAAGGCTGGGTTAGAGTCCTGCGGGGCTGGACGTGTTGGGAGGAGGTAGCTGCCCCTGTGGCACACCTCTGTCCTAGGAGCCCCGGTCAGAGGGCTCTGCTGAGGGGAGAGCTCTGGCGGTGTCCTGGGGCCCAGCCTAAGGTGGTGGGGCAGAACAGAGCTGCCCAAGGTTCCTGCCCGAGGGAGGCAGCCCTGCAAACCACCCCCCCCACCCCCACTTCCTCACCGAGGCCATTCCGCTCTTTGGTGAGAGCGCTGAAGTGTAAGGGCCGAGGGCAAGGAAGATGTGCTGGTACTGTGCCCCCACCACCCTCGCATGAGTGGGACCCCTCAGCCTTGGTTGAATGTGTTTCTCTGGCCCCACAGTGCCTCTGTGATTGTCCCAGGCTCCCAGGCAGGGCTACTCCCAGGCAGGACCTCAAACATGATCACCTGGAAAATGGTCTTCAGCGCCCAGGCGTCTGAATTTTTAATGGAACTGCCAAAGTGATTCCGAGGTGTTCAGGAACCTATTTTGAGTGACTTGGACCATCCCTTCTAGGTTACAGATAGGGAAACAAGTCTAGGAGCAGTGCTGATGGTCACATCAAGGCAGGGCCTGTGCTAAGGCCCGAGCCAGTCCTGAGGGTTCTGGGCCAGCTGGGAGCCCGGAGGTGAAACATCTGCACCAGCTCCACCTCCGGCACCTAGCCCAGGCCTGCCCCAGCTGGGCTTGTTCTCTGCCTCGGGTAGCCTTGCTAGGCAACGTGTGGGTCTCTTGCCCTGAGCTAATTAGAGGAGGGTGGCACTCAAGGCTCCCGCCCGAGTGAGGCCCTGCCTCCTGGTGGCCCCACTCGGCACCCGGGCCCCAACCAGCTGGCTTGGCTGCTGGGAGTTAATCCCGAGAAGAGTCGAGTGAGACAACTCTGGAGGGAGGAGAAGAGCAGGGCTGTGCCTGGGTTTGATTACCAACACCCTTGGTAACATCCAGGTGCTTCCTGCCCTTGTTCGTTCTCACTGGTGTTTCCCTCGGCCCCTCAGGGGACTGGAGCAGGGTCCACCTGACCTGACCGAATGTGTCTCTCCTGACTCCACAGTCCTCTGTAAGATGGAAGTGGTGCCTCCAGCCCATGGGGCAGCTCTCCAGCGCTGTCAGCTGCCCTTGAGGCCCAGCTGAGGAAGCCTGAGGCAAGTGGGTAGGAGGAAAGCTGTGGGAGGTGCTCCAGCCTGTGGGCACTAAGCCTACTTCTGGCTGTTCTTTAGGCGTGTCCCTAGTAGCTCCTCTAGTCCCCAACCCCAGGGGGAGCCCCTGGCCCAACCCTCCCAGGCTCCAGGGCAGGGTGGGCATAGCACAGCCCCTTTCATCTCCTGGGCTGGACACAGCCCCTGGACAGGGCTGGAGCTGGCAGGCAGGTGGGAGCTCCTTGGGTACACTGCTGTCTCTGTAGGGACTCCAGCCCTGACATTCTAGCCACCGCCCCTCCGAGGCTCCTGCATCATTGGAGGTATCCACCTCATCTGGAATGACACCCCCTGCGTTGCCCTGGTCTGCTCATTGTGCCTCCAGCGCCCCTGCCTGTGTCCCAGAGAGACCCAGCTCTCAAGCCCCCATGTCTTCTTGTGGGCAGTGAGAAGGGGGTGTGCTCCTGGGGAGGGGGTGTTGAGACCCTGAGTCCCTTGGAAGGACCTGAAGAGGCCCCTTGTGGGTCTTAAGATTACCAGGCCTGGCAGTGGGTCCCTTGCCTTCTCACTAGCCCTGGGACAGTCACGTACAGACCCTTTTCTTCTCAGATGGGGCACTGGGGCCAAGGCAGGCTCCTCTCCAGGCCCTCACTGTAGCTCCAAGCTCCTCTCCTACCTGAAGTTCAGAGCCTGGGACTCAAAGCAGGGCTGCTGCTTCTCCTCAAATCCTACAAACCTCCCTGACCCAACCCCCATCCTGTCAGAGGGACAGGACCTCTACCCGTCTTTTGTCTGCCGAACTCGGTCCTTCCTCTTGAATGTCCTCAAGTGAAGTCTAGGCTCCCATCCACCCTGAGTGGGCAAGAGACCCTGGAGACTGCTCCTACTCAAGGGGACTTGGGTAACCCGCCCCCCACCCAGACCTGGGCCCTGCCTGCCTTTTCATGATTCTTGGCATTTCCCCCATGTGGGAGAGCCAGGGTAGACCTGTCCAACTTTTCCTACCCTTGAGCTTGCCACCGCTAGCCCTGAGCACATACCAGGACCCAGCTTACAGAGGCCAGGTCTTCCTTACCCCCTGCCTGCCACTACCCAGTGTCCTCGAGTCCCTGAGGTGGCAAGGCTCCCTAGCCGCTACGGGACTGGCCCTCGCTAGATCTGCCTGGTGCTTCCTCAACGCTGACCCAGCCCACTGGGTGTCGCTTTTCCCTGGCTTCCGGAGCCCAGTCCTCTCCAGCTGTGGCCAGCCTGGCGCCTTCTCCCACACCTGTGAGAGCTAATTCACTTGGAGTTAGCTTACCCCAGTCCCGGCCTCATGGGCACTGCTGGCCCCACACCCCTGGGCTCCTCCAGCGTTCCTCAGGACTGGTGGGGAGCCCTCTCCCGGCTCGGCTGGTTGCCACGCTCTGTACAACAGCCTGGCTTTCCAAGGAGCCCCAGCAGGTAGCCCTGTTCTCTTGAAGCCCTCAGGCCCGCCTGTGAAGTGGGCTCCAACCCTCCAGCAGAGCTCACCCCTGCAGAGGAGGCGCTGAGGCTTCTGTACCACTCCCTCTCACCGGCTCCCTCCCGGGATCCCCTCTGGAGCCTGGTGCCAAAGACCTCAGGAGGACAGAGCCCAATCCCTCTTCCCCGTCACCAATGGGGGCTTTGTCTGTCACGGCCCCTGACTGCTGGGGGATCCACACCAAGGCCCTGACCCACAGCCCCCTCCTTACTGACTACTGCCCCTTCCACAGGGTGGACCCTTAACTTCCTGGACAGAGGCATAATGACCCTCAAAATGTTCTTCTCAAGCAGATAGACTGGTTAGCACCAGGCTTTGGCTATCTGGGCTGAGCTGGGCAGCAGAGTGTCTCCAAGGCTACCTGGACAGAAGGACTCACTCAGTCCTGAGGAAGCAATGCTCAGCCTTTGCCATGTTCCTGTTGGGGGTGTCCCACCCCAGGACCCAGCTCCCCTCCCACCATGGCTGCTGAGGATCCCCCATGCTGACTCACCCCGGGGGTTGTAGAGAGCACCGCAAGAGACCACAGACAGCTGGAAAGAGTGCCCAATATCTGCACCCCATCAGATGGAACTCACTTTGGCAGGAGGGAACATGGCCTATGGGAAGACTACAGGTCCCCTTTTCCCCGCCCATGGTGGGCAGGCTCTCAGCTCAGGAGTCTGACCAGAAGACAGAACTGCCCCAGTCCAGGCCTACTTCTTCCCTCAAGCAGAGCCCCCTCCATATTGGTCTTCCCAGCTGGCCCACAGGCCCAGAGCCCCAGTGACATCTGGGTGGCCTGTGTCCCCTCCCACTATGTCCTCTGCCCCCGAGCGGAGCCTGGCTCTAGGCCTGGCCTGGAACTTGGTATGAACCCTGAGAACGAAGATACCTTTGTCCCACCAAGAAAAGCTCCTGGTGGCTAACCGCACTCAAATTTAAAAACAAAAACAAAAAACAGAGCCTGGCAGCCATTTCTACACAGGGACTTCTCAAATCAAGTGCACCTCAGGGAGAGGCTTGCACTGAACTGCCTGCCTACCTGCACTGTTTCTGCCTTCTGAACCGGCCCTTACAAACAAGTTCCTAGAGTCCTATTTCAACCAATAGGAGTGAGGCTTTCCCCATCCAATTTGAGCTGCGCAGCAATGATCATTCTGAGTAGCTCTATTCTGACCAATCAGGAAAGTGCTTTTTGGACCAATCAAACTGTGAGGATTTGGAGTCCTTATCTGCATGAGGACAGACTAATCAGGGACCAGGGGCAGGGACTTCTGTCTATATAAGCCAGCTTCCCTCTGACTTTGGTAGTGCACGTTTCCTTTCCACCAAAGACTAAAGACTCTGTTTCCCTGACTGAGTTGGAACACTGAACGTGTCTCACTGGAGCAGAGCAGAGCAGACCAGCACAGGCCCAAGCAGACAGTCAAAGAACAGAGCAGAGCTCTGTAGCCAGACAGGGGCCTGGCCCCAGGGCTGCCTCACAGCCATGCTGTTTTCACACTGGTGCTGTATCACAGTTGATCTATTTGCCCTGAATAAAGTTTCATTCTTCACTGTACCCCAAATTGGAGACCCTCATTGGTGTTGAATTGGTGCAAAAACCATCAGTTGACATTGGAGGACAGGTACCATGCTAGAGGCCACAGGTCTGACCCCAGGACTCCCATGCTCCTGTTCACTTTTGTTTCACGCACATCACCTGTGCACAGCTGATGAGTCCAGGCTGTCAGTTTCTGGCAGCTCAGCTGGAAAGTCACACTGACAGTAAGGAGAGTAATGCCATATGAGTTATTAGCCAATATGGGGAGAAGCCCAGTTTGTGGGTAGGTGGAAGAGGGCCTAAGGCAGAATATCTGGGGGTTCCTCTCTCTGTTTACTTCCTTTCTCTTTGGCCCACAAAGAAGGCAGTTTCCCCCACATCTCCTCCTCTGCCCCTAGCACACGCAACACTGCCCTGGTCTTTCCCTGTCTAGGACATACTCACCTGTCTCCCTGTAGGACCGATGACTTTACTTTGCCCTGGTGTCCACGTGAGATGCAATTATCTCAACTAAGACGGTCAACTGAGAAGCAGAAAGGTGGACTGGGCCCTCCATGGCCCAGCTCTGAATGGCAGAATCGAGACCAGCCCTTTCCTGGGTGGTCATGCCCAGTAGATGCCAAGCTTGGAGACTTCCCTCTTATCAGTCTTCTCTCCTCAGTTCAGACACATGCTGTGCTCCATGCCCAGCTTTGTAGAAATCCACAGTTTGTGTCTAGCAAGTCTCCTTGGCTCCATGGGGCTGGGTGGGACGCCTAGGCCTAGGGGATGGAGCCCTGCCCAGCGTAGGCCCTGCCAGCCTTTCGAACCCCTTCCTAGCTGGGGAGCAGCCTGGACTTTCACTGCTACTAATGCCTACTGACTGAGTCCTCTCCACACCTGCTCCCTACAAGCAGAGGGTGGTCTGGGTGTAGAGCCGGGTGGAGGTCCAGGGACAGGTCAGGCCTCTGGTACAGGCCCCTGGCACACTGGATGCCCTCCAGCTCAGGCCTCTGGCACACTGGATGTCAAGGTGTGCTGGTGCATGGGTGCCCACTTCTGGCACGTGGACCTGACCTTGCCAAGCCCCAGTGGTAAGTGGGATGATGCCTGCTATCTTCTAGAGCATGCTCACCTCTATACTTTGTCTCTCCTCATTTCTCTGGAAGTCCTGAAGATGCCCTTACTCCTCTGTCTGCCCTGGAGCTCAGCTCACACCTTTCCTGCCCCTGAGAACATTTTCCTGAAGGGCTGTTCCCCATCTTCACACCCCTCACCTCAGAGCTTCTGTAGGGTTAAATCTACACTACCAGCCTGGTAGGAAGTGTTCCTAGGGTTGGGTTTTAGGGGAGGGCATATGAAGGTCTAGACTAGGATCCGGGCAGTGGTAATTTCCACAGGGCAAGGCCCTCAATTGCCCAGTCTCACCTTCCAGGACAGGCCAAGGCCCTGCTTCCTTTGGTCCTAATTTGACTTCCAAGACAATATCCACAACCCCATGAGATAGAGGGAAAGATCGAGAAGCCTAGTGTGGGGTTGGCCTGGGTCAGAGTCACGAAAACCAAGCAAAGCTCAGGGCTTGGCCCAGGGAAACTTGGGCGTCCTGTTCAAGCTCCTCCCCAAACCCTATCTGGTTCTGTGCCCTGCTGGGTATAACTTGGAGCACCTGGGGCCCAAGAAGCTGCCTATAACCTTGGTGGTCCTGGGATCAGTGTCATACTCATAGTGAAGGTCAACTCAAACAGGCTGAGCAGCCCCTCCACCTCCCGCAGGCTCTGGGCTGGGAGGACATTTTGCCTCCCCCGGAAGCAGAATCAGGAGGGTGGGACAGCCCAACATCAAGACTCCATAGACTATCTTCTCCAGGGGTAGCTCTGGCTCCAGGGCTGGGACCCCTTAATCTGGCCCTTCCCCTGTGAATCTTCTGGCCTCAGGGAAAGAAAGCAGCTTGTCCAAGGGCACAGTGGGACCTCACTTATCTGAGGCTTCCCCCTCCCATCTGGGTGCTAGAGAACCTGGGCAGCCACATCCTGCAAAAGACAGCCCTTCACTTACCGCCATCCCTGGATTCACATCTGGTAAGGGGTAGGAGGGAAAAGGACGCTGCGGGTGGGGAGAGGGTCTTCAAGTCCTGCCTTTCCTGCCAACTCTTCTTTTATTTGAGGGGGGATGGCATGTGGGCTGTAGCATCAGTGGCTTGGACTAGACAAGGCATTCCGCAGGGGTATAACCTGGCCTGGGGCAGGGGGCTCTCATGGGTTTCCTGATCCAGGAGCCCAGAAACTTGGGTCCACCTTGCTGGAGGTGCTTAGGCCCTGGCCCCTGGGCATTCCCACTCCCAACCCTGGTGGTCCTGGGCATACCCATCCCCATGGCTGCCACCCCAAGGCAGGCTTTAGCCGCTCGTTTCCCCTTGGAGCTTTGAGTCATTGCTCTGGCCACCTTCTAGCCCCAGAATGAACACCCTGCCTGTGGCTCCTGGGCCCTGGACCTGTGGGTGTTCTGTCTTTGGTGAGTCTCTTGGCAGATTCAAGACAACCTTGTTGGATGTCCCAGGCTGGGTCGGCTCTTCCCAACAGCACCAACATCAGTGAGTCCAGCCTCAGTCAGGGCACTGAGGGTAGAAATGAGGTCTGACCTAGGTGGACAAGATGTCCCAGGACAAGGAGATTTGTCCATGGTGTCATATCTGTTTAAGCTCTTGGACCCTGTGGTCTTTTTTTTGGCTTTATGAACCCTATACTTGGGTCCTGTCTATGGCTACAAGTGCCTCCCCTACCTCAGGCCAGTGTCAGGACACCTGTGGACCCTGTGCAAGGTCAGGTCTGGAGGGTGTCCCCCAGGGGATGCAGGTGCTGACACCCTCAGCCAGCCTGCCAGCCCTCAGAGGCCAGGTCTGGGCCCAGCTGACGTCTCCTTGCTTCTGGCCCCTTGCTGTGCCTGCTGGGCTCTCAGCTGACCATGACTGTCTTTCCATATCCTTGATTATCTTCAGCAACCAGCTTATAGAGCCACTTGGCATCACCTCTACTATCGATGTGGCTGCCTCGGTAGGCTTGGGGCTGAGCTTGAGGCAGCCCGGGGCCATGTTCTCCTCTGTGACCGAGCTCCAGTAGTTCCCGTTGGCAGTGGTCTGATAAGTGGCTGTCTCTTTTCCCCCGAAGGTCATCTGGAGGGGTGTGGGGATGGAGGAAGGAAGGTCAAGCAAGAAATCTGCTTCTGCCTGCCTCCCGAGGTTGGCTGGAGGCAGAGTGCTCATCCCTGCCTGCTGCCCGGTCCAGATGTATTCCAACTCCACCTCTGGGCTCAGGATTTCACTTCATTAATTTTCGTGCTGGACCTTTGTCCGTAGCAAGCACATCAAAGCCTTCTAGTTGATAATCTGTGTTCCTTAAAATGTAGCCAAAATTGTTTGCGTTAGTAACGGCCAGAATGACGTGACAACCGGGTAAGTATCAGGCTGGTAAGAGTGTCAGTTACAAACCATCACCCATCACAAGACCACAGGGAGGGTCGGCCCCAGCGCTGCTGCGTCCTTTGTCCCCGTCCCGTCAGTCATCAGGACCCGAGTCACACCACAGGGAAGGGGGGTCACAGGGTCTGTAGAGGACCATAAGCGGCGCAGGACTGCTGGGTTGTTCGTCTCTTCCGCTCAGACCCAGTCATCCCGTAAGCAAATCACCCTGTAAGATTCTGGTATATTCTGTGGGGTTGCCAGCTTCGTCCTTCTGTGTGAAGGTACCTTCTCATTACAGTGGCCAGCACACCAGTGTCTCACTGTCAGACATTTCTTCTTTTGCAGGTGCAGCAGGGGCCTGAGCTCCTTCCCTGACCCCTTGCAGGTACTGATCCCAAGGAGTGTCGTGGGGATAGGCCCCTCACAGCACTCTCCCTGGCCTTCAGGCCCTGGAGAACCACTGACCCAACTGGGGCTGGACTGGTTGTCCCGCACTGCCATCCCCCAAACCCAGGGCTGCATGCCCCATTCCCTGTTGTGTGTGTGGGAATAGTGTCCCCACCTCCCAGGTTCAGATTCCTGTAAAGCTCCAGCCATGGGGATGTGTGGTGATTAAGAAGGTGGGCTCTGGAGTCACATGGCTGGGATTTGAGCCTAGCCCTGTCACTTTGTGACTTTGGGTATGTCATTGAACTTCTATGTTTCCCTTTCCCCAGCGGTGAGATGCAGATAACAGCACCTATTTCACCGGGACCTGATGAGAGTCTGGTTATCAGCATGAACTGAGTTCTGAAGGAGATGGCAGGAGGGTGATTGAGGCAGCACTACCTTTATTGGCTTGGAAAATGGGGCTTGCTCAGCTCCAGGGCTGCTTTGAGAGGTATACAAGTCTGTGTCGCGCTAGTGGTGGGCCATAGGAAGCATGGACTGCGTGTCCCATCCCACTCACAGGAAGGGTTCCTTAAGAAAGACTCCTTGGGCCCTGGCTTGTGTGGCTCAGTGGATGGAGCACTGGCCTGTGAATTGGACGGTCACAGGCTCCATTCCCAGTCAGGGCACATGCTTGGGTTGCTCGCCAGGTCCCCAGTTGGGGGCGTGTGAGAGGCAACTGATCGATGTTTCCCTGGTACATGTTTCTCTCTCTCTCTCTCTCTCCCTCCCTTCCCCTCTCTCTAAAAATAAAATCTTAAGAAGAAAAGAAAGACTCCTTGCTCTGCCGGTCCCCTCCACCAGCCTGATGGACATCTGGCTGGCTCTACTTTCCAGGTGGACCCTTTCTCCTTAAGCGTTGCAGATCTGTCATATCTCCTCCGAAGATGCCACATGAGCTCTGTGAGTTTCCTTCCCCCCACTCCTCCCTACAGTGTGTGCGCCTCCTAAAAACAGCAGTGCTCACTGGGTGGGTTTGGCCTCTATCTTCAAGCAAGGCCTCCCATGAGGCTCAAGAAGCCTGAGTTGTGAAGGGCCAGAAACTAAAGCTCAGCCTCAGGCTTTAGTCTCTGTCCCTGGTCACCCCACCCCCTTCCCTAGCAGGTTACCTCCAAGGGCTGTAATGGAGGGAGTCTGAGAGAACAGTGCTAACATACCCTTCCTCCCTCCTGAAGAAGAGAAATAATAACGGGGATGTGTTAGACATCATGACAGTTGGGGAAGCATCTTCCAGGGTCTCCTCCTCCACCCTGGCCGGCCCTTCCCTATAGTCAGAAGTTGTGGAGCATAGAGAGAGGGTCTGGCCTTGGATATGTGCATCTATCACAGTAGAACCTTGGGGGTGGGAGCCAGGGGTAGGGGCCCTTTGGGGTAGGAACGAGAGGTTGCATACTCCAGAAATACAGGACCTGTCACCAGCTGCAGTCAACACCTCCATGGTGACTTTGCTGCTGACTCTCTTTGGCGTCTTGGTGCCAGCTGCTGTGTTGGCTGGGTTAGTTCTGATCTGTGCCCTGAGCTCCTGGGTCCCCTCACTGGACCTGCTGGCTCTCCTGCAGGTCGGGAGGCCTTTGGAGCCGCACTACACTTGAGTCCTTCACCCTCTCCAGATCTTGGGTTCAAAGGCCATCTCTTGCACTGTGACTGCCAAATAGCTCTTACTTTCTGTTGGGCCCAGGAGCTACTGGAGCTTTGTAGGTCAAGGCCTTTTCCTCCTGGGTCTGCTCTAGAAGATCACCAAACCTGTTGCACCTGCCACAGCCCCTGCCCCACCCCAACCTCCAACAGGTGGGTGAGAGGCCACTGGGTTTGGCCTCAGTTCCAGACCTCCCAGCCAGGATAGCCTGCTCCATGAACCTGGCAAGCCTTTGCGGTCCCGCACCTTCCCTGGCATAGCCCCCACACCCAGCAGATCTGCTTTAGTGTGCGGCAGCCAGGCCTCACCTCAGCCATTAGCTCCCAAGCTGGTCTAAGGCTGCCCAAAGAAGCCCCCATTCCCGTCCTTGACACTGTCAGTTGTCTGCCCTCACCCCTCCTCCTGTAAGCTCCACTCTGGGCATCTCATGCCCTCACATTGGATGACTATCTAAGCAAATGTCTGGAAACAAAAGCAATTTTTTATACCAACTTCTAAATGCTCCTTGTCATTTAATTTTCCATACTCCAAAAGGACAGCAGTTTCACTTCCTTAAGACAGGCGATACCTCTGGGCCCACTGTGCGGGCCAGGGGCAGGAGAGCCAGCTCTTTCCTGTCCTGTGACCTCTGTGGAGACACAGCCCCACAAAGCTCTAGAGGAGGGATTCCAGCCTGCCATTGCCATGTTCTGCTCCCCGGGCCCGCAGTGCTGGGCATCTCCAGGGCCTGACGTGAGGACCCCCGGTGCCTCTGTCTTTGTGGACAGGTATGTACAGCTTGGGCCCTTGCCCTTTTCTCCCCCAACTGCTCCCTCCTCAGTCACAGTGCACCCTGTGTGAGCACTGGTTGGCATTCCTGCCTCCTCAGCATGGTCCCTGTCACTGCAGAGGGAGAAGGCAGCACGAGGGGAAGCAGAGACTGGGGGCCCCTCACCTGGACCTATGTCCTTGTTCGCTGGGGACCACTCTGTGGTTTTGGAGACTGTAGCATGGCACAAACAAGGCCTTGCCTGTAAGTCTCAACTGGAAAGCCAGGGAGCAGGCAGCAGGCACAACTCGGTGAGTTCCCATGGGAAATCAGGCCTGAACAATACATTGTATCCTTTGGAGTTTGCTTTGCTTTGGTATATCCCTGTTGGTGTAAACCAGATGTTTAAGTTCAAAACATAAGGAGTGAGCTCCTTATCTTAGGAAATACGCCTTAACAACCATCTGGTGCCAGCATGTCTAACAGACCCTGACCTAAGGCGGATCTCTGTGTGTCTTCCATTGTCATCTGTAAATAGTATGTTTTCTATAACTACAGCCTTTGGACATTGACTGATGAGCTATGCATGCATGCTATATATCCCTGCACATACTGATACCAATAAAAGTCATTTTGGAGAAGGGCTCGGGGTGTTCTCCACTGCAGGGAATCGCCACCCCCTTTCCCACTGGGACAACAGATTGTGTCCGGGACGACTCATTCTCATCTGCAGCAGCTGGGAGAGCTCTGAGGAACAGCCCCCCCCCAACCCCCACACACTTGTTCTGTTGTTGTCTGGCTGTGTACGCCAGGGGGTGTTGGGGGTGGTGGCTCTCAGCCTCAGTTTCTCTGTCTGTAAATGAAATGGAGGGGGGAGACTTGTGCAAGCATGTGAGGCACTTGGACAGGGCCTGGTCCCAGTGAGTGTGGACATGGTAGCAAGTATTTTCCCAAATTTTACCACTTTGCATGTGGGGAGCCTGCAGGTAGAGCTCAGTTGGTCCCCATGGTGTGGGTGACTGGTATTGCTTTCCCCCATCCCACCTCTGTCCCAGCCCTGGGAGTCCAGTCCTGGGGGGGTCTGAGGAAGGAAGTGCCCCTTGCTGTGAGACCCCTGGCTGATGGCTGCTGTCTCTGATTCCTGGCTCTTCCTATGGAGGGCGGGGCCAGGTGCGTGGAGGAAGAGGCTTGGAATTGTGTTTCACTGGAGGGAGCAAGCAGTGTGAGGGCTCACTTGAGGGTAGAGAAAGGGAGCAAAATTCAGGCTCGTGAAGTAACTGAATGTGCCCTAGAATGCTGCTGCCTGTCCTCCCCCACATCCGCCTGGCCCTGGCGTCAAGGGGAAAGCTGAGTTGGGGTCACATGTGTCTCTACTTCTTCTAGGGCCTGGACGTGCCACTCACTGGTCTTCATGTGAGGCGAGGTGAGGAAGGCAAGCTCTCGAACCTAGGTCTCCCTTCCCTGTCCCAGTCCATGGCCGTGGGCACTAAGTTTTGTCTCTGTCAGCCCCCTCCCCAGCTGCATCATTTCTGGAGGCCATGCAAGGGCAGCCAGGAATCGGCCGGGTAAAAGGAGACTTTTCAGAGGATTCTGCTTGACCACCTCTTGTCATGCCAATGGCAGAGATTTGAGCTATTTGAGCATATTGATTGGCTTTACCACTGGGCTCCATCTAGGCCCAGTGGGATGGTCTGCACTGAGACCTCGGCGCCGGAGGGCAGACCCCACACACAGAGTCAATGCCCAGAGGGAGTGGTGGGAGCTGGTCACATACCTCTATGAAGAGGGTCCCCAGGGCTTCAGCATGTAAGTACTAGAAGGGTGGGGCTTTGGACCCCCAGGCTGAACACTCAGAAGCAGGCCTATCACTTCAGCACCTGCAGCAGGAAGAGCGGTTGCTGGGGTCAGGCAGAGCCGCCTGGCTGGAAACTCTTCAGCTCCAGCCAGAGGGTTCAGGTAGAGTGAGTGTAAAGGGGCCGACTCAGGGCCCCTGAGCTTGATTCAGGGGGTCAAAGACCCAGCCCACTCCAGGGAAGAGCCAAGGCCCAGCCAGACACTCACAAGGACAAGGGAGAGGCTGATAAACAGGACGATGAGAGCCACAGTGTAGCTGGGGATGGAAGTATCCAGCCAGCCTGAGGATGGCTTGTATGGGTCCCCATCCTCCCAGACCACAGACCTCTGAGAAGGCAAAGCCAGGCCTTCAGGGAAGTCCCAGGCATGGGGTCCTGTGTCAGAAAGTGCTTCAGGAACAGGGAGCTGGAACTGGGGCTGCCTTGCAGGGTTCTCAGAAGGAGACAGGGCCAGGCCTGGGCCCTGATGAGGCAGGAGACAGCATGGGAAGAACTCTGAGACTGCAATACTGTCACTGGTCAGCATTTAGCACCCTGGTTGCCAGGAAACGCCTTTTACCAATTAGGTGGAATAAATAGTAAACCGAGGCAGGGAGGGGGAAGGAGACAAGACTCACATGCTAACTCAGCAGTCCTGAGCCTGGTCTAATAATATTGCCAGGTGTTCCAATATCACAAGAAACACTATGTTAGCAAGAAAGAAGGAAAGTCCTTGAAATTCTGTGTAACATCCCCACTATCTGGGAAAGAAAACCTTGAAACTGTGCTTTCATCCCAGACCCTGAATGTGGGAGAGGGTCCCCAGTGACCAAAGAAAGAGCCCATAAAACAACTTTGGTTAACTGCCTACCTCTGGTCACTATCTGTTTTAGGAGGGAGTCCCTGATGCTTACAGAAAGAGCCCATAAATAACTTTGGAAAGTGCCCAATTTTAATTAACTGCCTCCTGTCACATATTTGTTTTACAACAAGATGAACAAATGGAGTCTGGAGCAAGATAAGGATTCAGGCTAGCAGGCCCCCAGGAAAGCTGGTGCCACATTTACCCATTAATCAATATGTAACCTTTTTCCCTCCTAGCCCACCAACTATATAAGTCCTGAGAACAAAGGATTCGCTCGCTCTCTCGGGAGTTCTGGGCACTCTTGGCTCTCGGGCCACAGGGCCTCTGGACACCCGGCCTCAGGCTGCCCAGGGGCTTGCCACCCTGGTCTCCAGCCGCTCTTGCTTTCCTCACCCTGCTTTGCCCTGAAACTCTGCCTTTCACCCCCTACTCTACCCAGTCCTGTTCTCTTCCATGGAAGCAGACCACTAATAAACTGCTTACATACTACTGGGTTTGCTGAATGTAATTCTTTTTTTTTTAAGATTTTATTTATTTATTTTTAGAGAGGGAAGGGAGGGAGGGAGGGAGAGAAAGAGAGAGAGAGAGAGAAACATCAATGTGCAGTTGCTGGGGGTTATGGCCTGCAACCCAGAAATGTACCCTGGCTGGGAATCGAACCTGGGACACTTTGGTTCCCAGCCCGAGCTCAATCCACTGAGCTACGCCAGCCAGGGCTGAATGTAATTCTTTACATGCGTCAGCAAGAAGAACCAGGTCTCTCCCGTCAACAGATTTTTTCCCCCTGAGAGACATGGTTCTCAAAAATTCTTTTTTGGGCTGCTGAGGGGTGAGGGTCCGTCTTCCGTAGCTGCTTTAGGCTTGGATGGGACAGTAGACCCTGCCTATTGAGAACCACGAAACTCTCACCCTATTCTATCTGGGAGTTGGTGAAGAATTTCTGAGACTGTCAGGGATGCTGTATGTTGGTCCGAGGCGGGGGAGGAAAGTGTCATCCATCGGCCCACAGTAGATGCCTGGAGCCTCCGGTTTCGGAGGTTGATAGTTGTCCATGACAGTCATTTGCAGCTTTATAGCCTCTATTCTAGAAGAGATAGATTTAGTTAGTAAGTTGATTATTACAGGTCCAAATAACAGTATCACTAATATAATTAATAACGGTGCTGCAAATGGAAGAAGTAAAGACAGCCATGAATTTGAATCCCACAGAGAGGTTGAACTTTTGATCCTAGATGCAGACTCAAGGATGCTGTGGATGTTTTGCTGGACGTGCCCTGACTTGTTAATGTAGGTAGAAGGTAGGTAGAAGGTAATGTAGGTAATGAAGGTAGATGTTCCCTTCAACCCAGAACAAAGATGGAGCGTGAGATAACACAAAAAAAGGCTTGTACCTAGGGAAGCTCCGACCGCTTGCCTAGCCTCTGACAGAATAGATGTGATTGGAGTATGGTGTTGTAATTGCTACTCTCATTTTCAGGCCATGTCTCCCTCTCTCCTAACTTATATTGAGACCAAGCCGTGTTACACAAGAAAATTAGTCTTTTTCTTAAGACACTCAGGGTCAAATTTATCCCAGTTCCTAAGGATGCATCCCAACGGTGATCATGGGGGGATAGAGGATGTATTTCCCATTCGGTCCGTGGTGCACCTAGTAAAAAACCCGTCCTACTCCTGAGCTTGGAGGTGCGTCCCCCATCACTGCTCCAGGAGTTGACTAGTGGGATGTAGGGCGTCCCCTGTTTTTCCCACCACACAGCTACTAGACACAATGCTAGGCTTGCCACGGGCTATTTGCACCCCTTTGCTACTGGTGGAATTAGCAGCTTTGACTGAACTAGACCCTTTCTGCAGAGAAAGGCTTTTATAAATTTGGCTCCTCAGCAGCGAGGAGTCAGAGAGAGGATGACACTAGTCATTTGGTATAATTCCTGTAAGGACTGGAGACCAATACAATATTGCTTAATCTAGTAAGAGAGGTCCCTACTGTGGCCAAGTTTTTGCCACCAATGTGGCTCTGAATCGCTCCTGTCGCTCCTGTCTCGGGATCTATTGGATTAAAACACAGAAGCTAGGGGAGTGAGCTGGGAAGTAGGCTGAGATGGCGAACTCCAGCCTCAGATGGCAGCTCAGCTGGAAACGGCCCTATCTAGAGGAGGAAAAAAACACCATCAGCTTCAGTTTCTCAGCATTATGAAAACTCTGGTGCTGTGGTACTAGCAGCAAGACTACCCTTAGGGCGCCCCGCCCCCTGCTCCTCTCAGGGCACAGGCTGGAAAAAAAAAAAAGTCAGAGATGTCAGGCTCAGGACTCTGGCACAGCTGGAAAAAAAAGCCTGAGTTTAAAATGTCACCTTTCCCACAGCACTGGAGAGGCAGGTGCCCCACTGTTTTGAGTAGGTAATTATTGTTTTCAGGACCTACAGTGGCCCCTAGGTCTAGAAGTTTACAGTGTTCTAAAGACTCAGTTCCTCATTTTCCTTTCCGAGTTCTACAGTCAAGGAAGAAAGATTTTCCTTCTTTGTACCCTTGTTCCTAGGCAATGTGGGCATAGTGGGGCCAAGCCCAATATGAAGCTGAAATTGAATGCAAGGCTTGGGTTAGGCAGGTAAGGAACATCGCCACCTCCTGCTGCGCAATAAGGATCAAAGGCATGGTTTTAGAGATTAGATGGCTGCTTGGCTAGAAAATAACCACAGCAATTACTTGGTAAAGCAGACGGGCATGAGAGTAGTCAGAGATGCAAATGGAGTGGTCAGAGAAAGGAGAAAAGACTCAGGAATGAGGCAAATTCAAACAAAAGACCTAGTTAGGGGAGCAGAGCCTGGAAAAGCCAGGACTTCCACTACAGGCTAACATCTTGCTCTCTCTCCTCGAAGACTGCACCTCGTGGGGAATGTGCTGCAGGGATGGGACCGTGTGTGCTTTTACAGTGTGCCTCTAGCTGCGTGGACATTTGCTTGCAGTTGGCGGGAAACCTAGGGTTCTTTCCTGGTCCATGTCCAACGTAGCCTCCCACGGGTGTCTGTGGTGCAGTGATCGCCCTTGTGGCTGTTAAATGCTCAACCCATGCCCGCGGGGTGGGGCGATTTTTTGAGAGAGAAAGCAAGACAGTTGCCCAGCAGACATAACATTGCCCACCCCCTTCAGTTTCTGCAAGGGGTACTCGGATGAAAATTGAATTGCTAGAAGTCACCTGGGGAGAAAGAGAGCAGCTGCAAGCTCCCAACAGGCCAATGATTCAAACCGACTTTTTCCTGGCCAGGTCCGGAGGCAGAAAAGGCTAAGGAATCCAAGTAGTGGGTCAGAGTGTGCTGCTTGTGAGCAGGGCTCCCAAAGGCTGTTACCCCTTTGGCCATCCCTAACTCTCTTACTCTCTTACGTGTCTCGGTTTCTCCCCTGACTGTCTGATACAGCGGGGGGTGGGAGTGGGGGGGCGGGGGATGGCGGGCTCGGAGCGCTGGGTGACCAGCCCTTTCGTGCAGTTCCCCGGATAACTGCTGTGATTGGAATTCCCTATGAGGCCCCTGCCCGTCTCAGGGATTGACCCCAGACGCCCCCCGCAAGGCTTCCACTCACGTAGGGACACCCAAAGATTTGGGCCGGCGCGGGGGGGCCGGGTGGTGCGGAGGAAATGCCTCTTTTCTTCGGAGCCCGGGCAGAACTGGAGCACTCATTTCAGATCTCATTGTTTCTACCTCTGAACATAGGCCTAGCACTTTGAAATTCCCCACCCCCACAGCGCAGCATCTCCTTAATCCCGAAGGTGAGAAAGGCTGGACAGCTTTGCTGGTGAGACCATACTGTGTTCCAAACGGCTGGAGACAAAGGGTTGGGTCCAAGTTAAGTTCCTGAGTTTCGGCACCAAATCTGTTGACAGGAGAGACCTCGTTCTTTTTGCTGATGCATGTAAAGAATTACATATCAGCAAACCTAGTAGTATGTAATCAGTTTATTAGTGGTCTGCTTCCATGGAAGAGAACAGGACTGGGTAGAGTAGGGGGTGAAAGGCAGAGTTTCAGGGCAAAACAGGGTGAGGAAAGCAAGAGCGGCTGGAGACCAGGGTGGCAAGCCCCTGGGCAGCCTGAGGCCGGGTGTCCAGAGGCCCTGTGGCCCGAGAGCCAAGAGTGCCCAGAACTCCCGAGAGAGCGAGCGAATCCTTTGTTCTCAGGACTTATATAGTTGGTGGGCTAGGAGGGAAAAAGGTTACATATTGATTAATGGGTAAATGTGGCGCCAGCTTTCCTGGGGGATGTGACTACTCAAACTTAGGTATGTGTGAGGGTCTGTTAGCCCGAATCCTTATCTTGCTCCAGACCCCATTTGTTCATCTTGTTGTAAAACAAATACATGATAGGAGACAGTTAATTAAAATTGGGCACTTTCCAAAGTTGTTTATGGGCTCTTTCTGTAAGCATCAGGGACTCCCTCCTAAAACAGATAGTGACCAGAGGTAGGCAGTTAACCAAAGTTGTTTTATGGGCTCTTTCTTTGGGCACCGGGAACCCTCTCCCACATTCAGGGTCTGGGATGAAAGCACAGTTTCAAGGTTTTCTTTCCCAGATAGTGGGGATGTTACACAGAATTTCAAGGACTTTCCTTCTTTCTTGCTAACATAGTGTTTCTTATGATATTGGAACACCTAGCAATATTATTAGACCAGGCTCAGGACTGCTGAGTTAGCATGTGAGTCTTGTCTCCTTCCCCCTCCCTGCCTCGGTTTACTATTTATTCCACCTAATTGGTAAAAGGCGTTTCCTGGCAACCAGGGTGCTAAATGCTGGCCAGTGACAGTATTGCAGTCTCAGAGTTCTTCCTATGCTGTCTCCTGCCTCAGCTGCACCCTGTATCAATAGCAAGGCACCGATCCTGGGCAGACAGGTAGACAGAGGAAACAGACAGGGGGATGGGCCTCAGGGAGACAGAGCACTGACCAAGGTCTGGACCGAGAGCCCTCAGCTTCCTGTCGGCCGTGCAGACGCCAGAGCACACAGCCCTGAACCAGAGCCTGGGCTGGTGCAGCCCTGAAGAAGGTGGCATCCACCCTGGTGGTCGGAGGGGCCGGCCTGGCTGGAGGGTCATCAGGAACATCAGGGGTGGGACAACCTGGCCGCACTCAGGGAGGTCGTCTCTTCCAGCCCCCTGAGACCAGCTCTGAGCCCAAGGTCACCCAGAGCCACCACGGACTTCCTGGAACTCTTCCACCGCCACTTGGCCAAAGCTGGTCCAAGGGCCCAGTCCAGCTCACCACCTATTTTTGTATGGCCTGTCAGCTAAGAATAGCTTTTTACGTTTTTAAATGATTGAAAAACATAAAAAGTAGAATAATATTTTGTGACACAAGAAAGTTCTGTGATATGCAAATGGTGGCGTCTATCAGGTTGTACTGGCCAGAGCCACACTCACTTGTCCACGAGGCGTCTGTGCTGCCTCCTCACCTGTGCCGCAGAGCCTGCAGCGTTTTGCCTCTGGCCCTCGATACAAAAGCTTACTGAGCCCGGCTCTCATCTAACTAATAGGATAATGCTACTCACTATCTGTAGGAGACCGTTCTGTGTGGCGTGGGCCCAGCTCCCACTCGGAGATGCGCAGGACCCATGCCCACGGATAGGTTCTCCTGTGGGGAATCAGGCCTGCAATGTACCTAGGCCTCTTTGAGTCTTGCTTTTGCTAAAAACTCCCTCACCCTGAATTGAGGACATTTACTTACTGCCAAGTAACTTCCTAAAATCCATGCTAAAATTCCCCAGTATGGAGTGTAACCGGTTCAACTACTTTTCCCTTTTCATTTGCAAATATCCCTCTTCTGTGATGTGATTAGCAGCATTGGCTCCTCTGTTTTCTGTAAAAGGTAACCACCAAAAGCCAACTTGTGCATAGTAAATGAGGACCATCATGTAATGTGCCCAGAAATAGAAATAAAGGCCTGTCATGGCAGAGGCCGCAGCTTTCCGCTCCTCTTGAGAGTGAAGCCACCCGCCCTTTTCCTCCACAGGACCGGTAGTCCGCGTGAATGTGTCTCCCCCATCCACAATGTCTCGGACCCCACAAGCCGGGGTCCACATCAACTACTCAGCTCACTTCCAGAGTTGATGTAAGAAGGTCCTGCTGATGACTAAACTGATAACTTTTTAATTTTATTTTTACCTTTCCCTGACATGGTGAGAGAAGTGTAAGAAAACCACACCCTTAAGAAGAGGAAGAAAAAATATTTTAAAATATGAATAATAAAATGGCAATAACTATGTGTGTATCAACAATTACTTTAAATTTAAATGGATTAAACACTCCAATCAAAAGACATAGGGTGGCCCTGTCCAAGTGGCTTGGTTGGTTGAAGCATCATCCCATACACCAAAGGGTTGTGGGTTCGATACCCAGTCAAGGCACATACCTAAGTAGCAGCTTTGATCCCAGGTTCATCTCTCTTCATCTCTCTCTCTCTCGCTCTCTTTTTCTCCCTCTCAAATCAATAAACATATGCTCGGGTGAGGACTGAACAAAAAGACATAGGGTGGCTGAAAGGATAAGGAAACAGGACCCTTGCATATGCTGCCTACAAGAGACCCACCTCAGAATGACAGACACACACAGACTGAAAGTGAAGGGCTGGAAGAAGATACATTGTGAAAATGAAAACAAACAAGCCAAAAAGCTGGGGTAACAACACTTATACCAACAAAATAGACTTTAAAACAAAGGCTATATATAACAAGAGATAAAGAATAACCCATTAATTTCACTTCTGGGTATTTATCTGAAGAAACCTGAAACATTAATTTGAAAAGACACATTTACCCTTTACCCTTATGTTCATTGCAGCATTATTTACAATAGCCAAGATGTGGAAAACGTACATGTCCACCCACAGATGAATGGATAAAGATGTGGTGCATATGTGCAGTGAAGTATTACTCAGCCATAAAAAATGAAATCTTGCCACCTGCAACAACATGGATGGACCTAGAAGCTATTGTGCTGAGTGAAGTAAGTCAGACAGCGTAAGACAAATACCATATATTCCACTTATATGTGGGATCTAAAGAACAAAATAAATGAACAAACAAAACGAACTCACAGACACAGAAAATATTTTGATGATTGCCAGATGGGAGGGGGATTTGGGGCCTGGGTGAAAGAGGGGAAGGGGTTAAAAAGTACACATTGACAGTTACAGAACAGTCATGGGGTGTAAAGCACAGCATGGGGAATGTAGTTAGTACACTTGTAATAACTGTGTGTGGTGCCAGATGGACACTAGAATTATTGAGAGGATCACTTCATAAGTTATATACATGTCTAACCACTATGCTCTACACCTGAAACTAATATTATATGTCATATGTTATTGAAAATTTTAAAAATATTTTAAAAAAGAAAAAGGAAAACCACTCCCTGGTCAGGGGTCCCATAGGGTGCTGTGGACATAAACAGTGCAGCCCTCCTTAAGATGGCCGGTGGGTGGGGAGCTCAAGTATCTGCTGACAGGGCTGTAACAGGTCCTCTGCGCTTTGAAGTTTGAAGAGGAAACGGCCCATGGCTGGAGGCTGCCTCCCTAGGGAAGGGGAGAGACAGTGGCTCCTATAGAGGGTGCAGGTCCAACCCAATCCCACTGCACCCTGGGCTGCAGTGTGTGGGGCGCAGGGCAGAGCCTGCAGGAGGGCAGCCCTGAGCCTCCTGAGGAGGCTGCAGGGGCAGGATCGGGTCGGGCAGGGCTAGGACCAGCCCCTCCTGTGGCCCATGGGGTCCCCCGCAGCAGCTTCAGGCTGTGTAGACAGAGTGGACTAATTGGACTCAGAACTCTCCTAACTTGAACATTGAGCTGATGCTCTTCTGAGTTGCACAAGCCTATATAAGTCTTCCTCTTGGAGGTGACCCAAGAGGAGGAGAGATTGGGCTTCCTGCAGACCCGGAATTGTGGGTAGAGCTGAGCATTTCTGCCCCCTGACTTGGTGGGACGGTTGTTCGTGCTTTATGAGAGTAACCGGGACCCTGGGCCATCTTGTCTCTCTGATCCCAGCTCCCCATCAAATCTCCACATCCGATTCTTCTGTGTGTCCCCAGCACGTGACTGTTTGTTATTGAAATGAAATGCTGTCCATTCCCCAGAAGAGGAACATTGGGACCCAGAGAGATTAAGAGGCTGTTAACCAAAGACACACAGGAATCCCAACCCTGACTCACCATTGGCCATCTCACTGGATTTCTGGAGGGCAAGACCCATTCTGCTTTAGGCCAGGCAATTGGCCAGGCCTTGGAGGTGGGTGAGGATGGGGATCGGGAACTGGTCTGAGTAACTAGGGTCAGTACAAGGGGAGTACAGGCTCTGCAAGCATCCATCCTTAGAGGCGTCCAGCTCCTCACTGGCACTCCCTCAGGCACGGGCTCCCTGCCTCCTAGGGCAGAGCCTTGCAGGGCTGGTGGGAGCTACATGAGACAAAGTCCTCCCCCTGGTGGCCCCTACATCCATGCCTCCCGTCTCCCGGCTTGGAGTCATGGGATGAAGCTGCCCCCTCTGCCCCGGTACTGCCCCAGGAAAGGAGCAAAGCAAGGTGAGTGGCAGAAGGCAGAACTTGAGCCACCTGAAAAGAAGCAGAGAACCTTCCTTGGGATGCATCCTATAGAATTCTGACACCGTGGCCATGGCCTGCAGTGGGGCGTGGAGGTCAGGGTGGGCATGGGGGCTGTGTCTCCTGAGACCCAGCGGGGGTGGTGCAGGGTCAGGCCTTGGGTGAGGTGAGTGAGGCGTGACCCCAGGAGTGAACATCTCCTTAAACATTGCATCCTGAGTGCTTCACTTGCTCACCCGAATGCTGGCCCTGGACAGGGATTTCAGGACAGAGCCTGGCCATATCCGCCCTAGGGGAGACCTGTCACCTCTCTCAGCAACTCCCTTCCCCTGGCAGGGACCACGGGGCAGGGCTGTGTGCCCTCCATGCCTGCCCTCCCCATAGGGCCCTGCCTGGGTACTGCTCCCATGGAGTTCCACCCTAACCTTCCCCCCAAAATCATGGAGATCTGAGGTCAAAGGAAGCAAAGTGAATGTCCCAGGTCTCTGGGGGGAAGCAAGAGGCCACCTCACCTGTCAATGGATCAGCTCTTGCGGCAGGACTAAGAGGGCAGAGACAGGCATGAGGCCTGGGGCAGGAAGGGACTCATGGCCATCAGGTGGATTCTGTGGATGCAACCTGTCCAGGGCCAGGTTGGTGAGGGTGGATTGTCACCCACCACATCCTGCTTCATGCCCAGGGCAGGAGTTGAACCCTTCAAGGGAGCCCCTTACTATTCCCAATAAGGAGGCATTGGGGGAGGGTGCCAGCCAGGGCGAAGACTCGGCATCAGAGATGAGGCTGCTCTTATCCAAGAGCACCACCACTTGCCTGCAGCTTTCCCCTTGCAGTACAGAGTCCAGAGGACATCATGGGCACAGGAGGTTGGGGCCCCAGACCCAAACACAAAGGAGGCATTCTCAGACACAGAGCCACATCCTCACCAGGGTCCAGTGGTGGCAGGGAGGGCCCTTGGGCGAGATGGAGACCTGGCTGGTGCAGGAGTCGGCCAGTGTCCTGAGGGAGGGAAGTCCACTGAGAAGAGCCTCCCTGCGTGATGTCACCACCTGGGCTTCCTTAATAAAATGGAGTGCTGTCTCCTTTGCTGGAGGGTTGCAACGGTGTAGCCAGCAGAGCACACAGCAAACGCTCAGGGAAAGCAAGTTCCCCTGGACATCCCAATCAGCTGGCTCTAATGGGAACACTGTGAATCCCATCCAGGGGGAGCCTAGAGCCGTGCTACCTAGCTGGGCAGCAGCTGGCTATAAGCCGTCAGGAAGCCAGCCTGGGTCAGAGTGACAAAAACATCCTTGACCACATCACAATGGGCAGGAGCTCTGGAGAGAGAGGAGGGATACGCCTGAGGACTCTCTGAAAGCATGTGGGAGATGGATCAATGGGCCGTGTCCTGATGAGGCAGCCTGGCCTCAGCGTGGAGTTGAAGGAGGTTGTGGGAAGAAACCTGGAAATCAGCAGGCTCAGGATCCAGACTCACTTTCTTTGTCCATCCTTTGAGGACCTGTTTTGAACTATCCTGGAGTTGGGGAGACAAAAATTCTATTCAGAACCCAGGTAGGGAAGTCATAGAGGTCGATTTCAGTTCATTAGAAGGAGAAACTTTCTAACAAGCAGGATAGTGATAGTGAGCTCCCCATCACTGGGAGTGATCAAGCCTCTAAATGGCTGCACTGGGAAGGATTTGCCTATAAGACTGAAGGTCCACACTGGGCTCACAAGTCAAGTGGGGCCGTGATGACGTAGAACTTCTCAACCTATCTCATGAGACTGTAGGGCTGGTATCCACTGCAAACCTGACTTTGGGTCTCCCCCATCATCCCCAGGACAGAACCAGAAAGGACCCCACCTCAGGGCATTCATTTACATGTAATTCAAAGGCCCTATGAACCCAGGGAAGTGCCCTGATGTTCTTGCTGGCCCTGCCTTCCCCACCACTCATATAATGCCTGGCATCTCTGCTTAAATCCTACCGTTGGAATTGGTGCTCAGAGCAGGCAGAGAGTCATGTGAGGTCACACAGCACAGCCAGTGGCAGGGCCAGGTGTGGGCCTGCTGCCTGCCCATCCAGGGCTTTTCCTGGCCCCCAAGGAGCTCCTGGACAAGGTGGGGGCTGGGAAAGGCTGGGTGTGACTGGCAGGGCTAGGCAGGCTGGAGAGTGCTCCTGTGGCCAACAAAGGCAAGACTGGATGTCAAGCTGCAGATCCTGAAACTTGCTGGCTCATCTGAAGAGCAGGACACAAACACCCTCGAAGCCAGAGAAGCCTTTGTGATAGATGGGCTGGAGCTGAGAACAGGCAGAGGCATTGGAAGGTTGTCATGCCCCTCACTCGCCTTGTCCATAGCATTAGCTCACCCTCAATCCACCCCTATTCTTTCTGGCCTGACCATCTGGACTGCCTGGGCCCACCCAAGTCATTTCCCCTACAACCACCGGAGATCACCTGCCAATCACCCTCTACTGAAAACTGTAGGTGGCTCCAACTGTCCTCCAAACACACAGCCCTTCTAGCTAGGCCTGTCCCGCTCTGCTTTCCTTGAGAATCACTCTCCCACCCAATGGTCCTGCAGGCCCACAGCTGCCACCCTAGCCCAGACCCAGGCCTCTCTCATTGGGATGACAGCTCCTCCTCCTAACCGGTCTCCCATTCTCCCCTCCTGCCCCTGCCGCATGTTATTCTCCATATAGCTCCTCAGCCTCCACCTCTGCCCACATTTTCACCTCAGGGTCCTCCCGCGTGCTGTTCTCTCTGCCTAGAGCGCCCCTTCCTGTTTCACCTGACAGCCTTCTTTCCATCCCAGTTAAAATTCTCCTTTTGGGACTGGAACTTTCAGTCCCGCCCCAGACCCCAGGGGAGGGCAGAGGGGCTGGAGATTGAGTTAAATCACCAAAGGCCAATGATTTAATCAATAATGTCTAGGTAATAAGATTTTTTTTTAATTTTTTTATTTTTAGAGAGGGAAGGGAGGGAGAAAGAGAGAGAGAGAGAAACATCAATGTGGGGTTGCTGGGGGTCATGGCCTGCAACCCAGGCATGTACCCTGTCTGGGAATAGAACCTGCGACACTTTGGTTCACAGCCCGAGCTCAATCCACTGAGCTATGCCAGCCAGGGCATGTAATAAGATTTTTTAAATTCCTCCTTTTTGAAGTATATTTTTATTGATTATGCTATTACAATTGTCTCATTTTTTTCTTCCCTTTTTCCCCTTTCCCCCTGCACTCCCCTCCCACCAACATTCCTCCACCTTAGTTCATATCCATGGGTCATACATATAAGTTCTTTGGCTTCTCCACTCCCCATACTATTCTTAATCTGCCCCTGTCTATTTTGTACCTACCATTTATGCTTCTTATTCCCTGTATCTTTTCCCCCATTCTCTCCCCTCTCCTCCCCAATGATAACCCTCCACATGATCTCCATTTCTGTGGTTCTGTTCCTGTTCTAGTTGTTCGCTTAGTTTGTGTTTGTTTTAGGTTCAGTTGTTGATAGTTGGATTTATCATCATTTTACTGTTCATATTTTTGATCATCTTCTTTTTCTTAGATTAATCCCTTTAGCATTTCATATAAGGGCTTGGTGATGATAAATTTCTTTAACTTGACCTTCTCTGGGAAGCACTTTATCTGCCCTCCCATTCTAACTTATAGCTTTGCCGAATAGAGTAATCTTAAATGTAGGTCCTTGCCTTTCATGACTTGGAATACTTCTTTCCAGCCCCTTCTTGCCTGTAAGGTTTCTTTTGAGAAATCAGCTGATAGTCTTATGGGAACTGCTTTGTAGGTAACTGTCTCTTTATGTCTTGCTGCTTTTAGGATTCTCTCCTTATCTTTAATCTTGAGTAATGTAATTATGATGTGTTGTGATATGTTCCTCCTTGGGTCCAACTTTTTTGGGACTTTCTGAGCTTCCTGGACTTCCTGGAAGGTTATTTCCTTTGCCAGATTGGGAAAGTTCTCCTTCACTACTTTTTCAAATAAGTCTTCAATTTCCTGCTCTTCCTCTTCTTCTTCTAGAACTTCTATGATTCAGATATTGGAACATTTAAAGTTGTCCCAGAGGTTCCTCATTTTTTTTTAGATTCACCATTTTAAAAAAGATTTTATATATTCATCTTTTAGAGAAAGGGGAAGAGGAGGAGAAAGAGAGGGTAAGAAATGTCAGTGTGTGGTTGCCTATCAAGTGTCCCATACTGGGGACCTGGCCCTCAACCCAGGCATGTGCCCTGACTGGGAATTGAACTGGTAACCTGATAATTTGCAGCCCATGCTCAATCCACTGAGCTACACCAGTCAAGGCTCCTCATTTTTTTGAATTCTTATTTCTTCATTCTGTTCCAGTTGGATGTTTATTTCTTTCTTCTGGTCTAAATCATTGATTTGAGTCCCAGTTTCCTTCACTTCACTGTTGGTTCCCTGTATATTTTTCTTCATTTCACTTAGCACAGCCTTCACTTCTTCCTCTATTTTGCAACCATACTCAACCATTTCTGTGAACATCCTGATCACCAGTGTTTTGAACTGTGCATCCGATAGGTTGGCTACCTCTTCATCACTTAGTTCTATTTTTGGAGCTTTGATCTGTACTTACACTCAGGTCATCATTTTTTTTCTTGGTGCCCCAGTTACGTCATAAGTGGTGAAGCCTTAGGTATTAGCCAGGGCAGGGCAACTCAGGTCGCTGCATTGTGGAGCTGTATGTGGGGTGGGGAGTCAGAAAAAGAACAGTACCGCTTGCTTAGTTCTTAGCTGGCTTTCAGTCACTTTCCCCTACTACCCACAAGCACATTGAGCCCTTCCAGTGCTGATTCCTGGGTGGGTGGGCTTGTGTATGTTCTAGGACCCTGTGGGTCTCTCCAAAAAACTCTTCTGTGAGGCTGGGAGTTTCTCCCACCCCTGCACCCCCACAGGTTTTTATAGTCAGAGGCTTTGAGGCTTTCTTTTCCCACACTGGAAACCTGGGTTGTGTGGTCTGTCTGACTCCCCAGTTGTTCATCCTGGTTTATCCACATGCAACTGTGGGATTGCCTGGTCCTTCAGCCACCACCTTGCCTGGAGCCTGTCTCCACCCCTTCTGCTGGTCTGGATGAATGTTTCTTCTTTAACTCCTTGGTTGTTGGACTTCCATACAGTTCAATTTTCTGGCAGTTCTGGTTACTTTTTGTTTTTAAATTCATTGTTGTCCTTCTTTTGGTTGTGCGAGGAGGCAAAGTGTATCTACCTATGCCTCCATCTTGGCCAGCAGTCTCACAAATTCCCCTTACTTAGAAAGGTGTTCTCTGAGCCACCCCCATACCCTAAATCAGTCTCCTGATGGTCCTGTCTGCATTTCTCCTGTACGTAATTTATCATGAGCCCAGTTGCATTTGCATTTGTGAGACCATTCCTTCATTTTATGTCTGTCTCCTCCTCCAGATCTCAGGCTCCCTGGGACAGGGCTAAGTTTGTCTTGCTCACTGTTTTTCCTCCAGCACTTAGCACAGTGCCTGGTATGGTGGCACTCAGTTAGTTGTATGAATAAAGGAATTAGTTGAGTGAATGGACAAATGAACTAATAGATAGAGACTCATATCAAGTTTCTCACTGGATGACAGGGAAGAGGCCAGGGCACATTCCCTGTCCATGGTTCTAAGAGAGGAGGGGGGTTTGGTTTGGGAACTCTGGTGGCATGCAGGGGGTGGTGGTGGAGGGGAGTGTTGAGGACCTGATGACCCTGATGGTGCTTCAGACAGAAAAGAATGTCAGGCAGCCATACAGTGGATCTTCAAATCCCGGTCTAGTGTCCTGATGGGTGGGGTCTCAACCTGGGGGAGTCCTCTCTCCATATCACTCCCTGCAAGCACTTCTGTGTGGGCTCTCCCTCCCTGCTGGAGCAACTCAAGGGAGAGAGTTTCAGGTTTCCACTTCTTAGGTTCCCACTCCACATGCTTCACACCACATCCAAGGAGAGACACATGATGGGTGTTCATTCATTCATCCATTCATTCATTCATTGAACACTCCCAGAGCCCCTGGGTGTGCAGCTCTGGGCCCAGCTGCCCTCAGGGAGCTCACAGTCGTGGGAGGCAGGTGGGGATAGGACAATGTGGGACAGGCCAGAGGGAAAGATGCTGACTGTGGGGACAGCGGTTCTGAGCCAGCAAGGGAGATCTCTCCAAACAAGCAGGCATCATCAGGCAGAAAGGGCAGTGGAGGACATGAGCTGGTCCAGGGTGACATGTGCCAAAGCAGAGAGACATAGCTGGGCCTGCTATGCTCAGAAAGTAATTGTGCAGGGCAGGCTGGGGTCAGCATCCAGAACTGGTGGAGGAAGATGCCCTCACCTGTAGTCAGATGTTCTCACTCAACAGCTAGTATTCCAGGGAAGCAGAGTTCCTGGGCTCCACCAAGGAGGCTTCACTGGTGATTAGGGGAGCGGGCCACACCCCTGGGTCCTGAGAAGGAGGGTCTTGAGCCTTACACTGAGACAGCCTGGCCAGGATGAGGCAGGGGAGAAGACTAGGTGGGGGCAGCACCCCCAGGGGTGCCACACGTTCAGAGGGAAGGTGGTAGGTGCAGCTGAGGGAGTGGGCCACCAAGGGCCTGGGCTGCCAGGGACTGCTGGCTCAGGCTGTGCAGTCCACTGAAAAGTGGCTGGCCCTGTCACCACCAGGGGTGGCTGGCCAAGGGAAGGCTGGAGACATGGGTGAGAAGGAAGGCTGGTGGTTGGTGTCGGGGAGTGTGGGGCACAGCACAGACACTGAAGGGTCTGGAGTAGTTCTGGTGATGCCGGGAAATATCGTTGGTGACTGAAATGGAGGTTGTGGTGAGAAAGATGACCATGATAGCAACAAAGACACAGAAGTGCAGGTGATGGGGGAGATAGAGGTGATGGTAACTGTGAAGAGTGCTGAGAAGAGTGCTGTTGAGGGCAACGCAGCATTAAAGGACCATGGGGCACTGGGCCCAGAATGGATGCCAGACTGTGTCTGGGTGATTCTCACCCCACTGTGAGGACTTGGGAGGCCATGTGCAGCCCTGACCATCCTGGGGCTCCAGAGAGAAGAGGCTCTGTGCCAAACACCCTGTTAGCAATTGATGTAAACACAGGGGACCCTGGGATGCTGAGGACACAGCCTCTTGGGGCCCTTGAAGCCATTGTCAGAAGTAGGGAGGCACTTGGCCCAAAGTTGCTAGCCCCCTGATACAGATGGCATCCAGGCTTTGGGGCCAGTGTATCAGCCCATGAGCCAGGCCAACAGCTGTAGGGATCCAGATGTGGTGCAGGAGTAGTCAGGGCAAGGGATGTTCCATCTGCTGATAGGTTGGTCCAGAGGTGACAGATGTCTTCGGGGTTGCAGGAGCAGCATTATGGACTGTTAGACAACCCAGGGACCTCACTGGACTTTAGCTCAACCCTGAGATGCCTGCAAGGATTATATGGCAGCAATCTCTGGAGAGCCAAAGACCAAGGTCCCCTCTGTAGGTCCAGCCACAAACAATGCTGGCTGAGATTCAGTGACCCTGTGGGCTGCAGGCTCAGCCACTGTTGATGGAGCTGGTCCAGGTGTGGTCCTGACTGAGGCCCCAACAGTTCCCAAAGGGGCATGCTGATCTGAGTGGAGACCCAAGGCCAAGGGCAAGGTTAGAGGAACTTCTTGCTCTCTAGATGCCTCTGGGGAAAGGGTTCCTGCCCTCTCAGCTGAGGGAGAGTCTAATAAGGACTGCAACAAAGGAGTACATTGACAGGAGCTTCTTCTTACTGCTACCTCACAAAAGAGATGTGCCAGAGACCAAAGGAGGTCAGCCCATGTCTTTGTGAGTTGGAGGAAGGGATAGGGAAGAAGTTGAGACCACCAGGACAGCTGCCAGCCACCTGTTGGGGTGGGATTGGCTCACAGCCTCTCAGACACCTATCTTCCCTCCCTTGGGAGCCTGAGAAGATACAAACCCTAGCTCCAGCTCTATCCCCAAATCACTGAGCTACCCTGACAGAAATCTACCCTTTAAAAATCCTAGCCCATCAGAGACAAGGGGAGCCTGCTCTGACCCCAGAAAGGGGGGCTGTGAAGATAAAGAAGTATACTTTAGGGCCTTTCTCTTCTCTCACATCCCAGCTCTGCCCCACTTCAGGGCACCTCCCAAGGAAAGTCCTCTCCAGTGAGGCCAGGCCAGCACGAGGATGCTAGGAAGTGCTGCTCAAACCTCCGTCACAGAAGTCTATTACCTTATTACTTCCCAGAACACAGGTGCTTCTTGAGGGGTGGGTAGGATGGGAAACCATCTCTGAAAATCTTGGGGGTTAATGTCACAACTGTCTATAGTGTGCACTGAGCCCCATGGGAAGCCAGCCCCATGCCGTGTTCCTCCAAGTGGGTGGCCCCGAGTGCCCTCAGGGAGCCCCAGCATGAGCGATTCAGGAGACCTTGGCCCTGTCTCAGGTTCCCACAGGCTGACCGAAGCCAGACTGCCATGAGAGCAATAGAGGTCAGCCCTGATGTGGTGACCATGGGAGTCCTCTGAGGAAGAGGTCTCCTATCCTCCCCAGGTGAGCCAGTGAGGTGTGGGACAGAACTTCGGGGCCAGCCAGCCTGCCCACCTGCACTGACCAGCCAGGAGAATGCCAGCAGTGGGAATCCACTGACTACCCTGACATGCTAAAAGCTCCTGTTTGGATTCCAGGCCTCAAGAATCAGGTGACAGACACCTTCTCAAGTCTCCCTTCAAGAAGGGATTGTTGCCCAGCAGTGAGATGTGGATACCTGACAGCCTCCAGCGGCCCTGGAGCTGCTTGGCCAGCCTCTTTGCATGTGCTGCCCTGCAGTTCAGGCCCCTGTTGCTGGCCCACCTGGTGGCCTCCAGCAAAGCTCTTCTCCTCTTGGGCTGCAGACCTGCTTGAGTGGGGACCATCTGTGTCTGCCCCACAGCCCGAGAGGTTAGGGCCTAAAAACCCATGGAAGAAGAGTTAAAATTCCTGTCCAGTCTTCAAATGTGAGGTGGGGTGCTCTTTATGGAGGTGGTGAGGGTCTTAACGGTGGTGCTGGGCCAGCATGGAGGGGGTGTTGGTGCTGATGGCTGTGGGATGGTGGCAGTCACGGCAGAGCTGTGATCATGGCAGAGCTGCTAACCACGGTGAAAGCTCTGTGTCCAGGGGGGAGAGTACTGACATGAATAGCCATGCCCCAGCTTGTGTCACTGGTTAGTCCCTGCTCTCATGCCATCAGGCTGGGTGAGGAACCTGGAGGAGGGCAGATCAGAACATCCCCAGGCCATGCCCATGCTGTGCCTACATTGGATCCTGGTCCGAGATCTGACTGGGGATGCTGAGTGTGGAGGTGGTGGGCTTCGTTCACAGGGATCCTCCTCACTGCCCTGCCAAGTTGGCAGGCAGACCCAGAATGGTGTGGAGTCTTGCCAAGAGCCTCCTCCTGGTCCTGGCCCATGCCCCTACAGACACAGGAAAGAACTAGGCAGACCAAAGAGTGGGCGCTGTGGGGGTGGGGGCTGGCACCATGAAAGCCTGGCTTGGGACTCAGACTGTACTGCACACCTCACTTCCAGGGACCACAGGAAGCTGACGGCTCTGTCAGAGTTCTCCCACCAGGTCTTGGCCCCTGTGGGACCTCCATGAAGGTCAGTGACTTTCAGACTGGAGAGAGCTACAGCCAGATTCCCGCCCTCCCCTTCTCCCTATCCACTCCCCTTTTCTAAGGAAAAAACTCACCCACACCCCAATTCATTCTGGGGTCACACAACTCTCCAGCCCAGCCCAGCCCAGCCCTTACCACTGTTCAATCATCTGCTTTGTAAACCTGTACTCCTCTATCCGCACCCCACCCCCTGAGAAGCAATTCTGGGTGCAGAAGTTAGGGTCCATGCCTGGTCAGTGGGGGATGGGATGCCCTCATCACCAAAGGTAGGGAGGGAGGCTGTCGTCTTTGGCAACTTCTGCCTCCAGTCCTGATTTCATAGCCACCCCCCAAACCTCCTACAGCCCTTCCATAAGTTCTTCCTATCCTACCAACCAATCCTCTGTGGCCCTCCCATTCTGTCTCCCTTGCCTTGATATCCAAGTCTTACTGATAGACCTGGTGATGCCAGAAAGCTTCTGTGTCCAGAGGTGTCAGTGCGCCACAGAAGAGGGTGAGAGCTGCATCAGCACCCTCTGCCTATTTCCTGCCCAGTGTGACAGGCCATCCCCTACCCAGAAACCCTTAGGGCCAGGAAGATTTGTTTTTTTCTGATGTCTCTAGTCCAAGAGTGAAGGCGCCCACAGCATAGAACAACTAGGTCTTCTAGCTGCCAACTGGGCCAGGCTGGGCTGGAGTCCATGCTGCAGCGGGGCGGTGGCAGACCTAGATCCCTGCTAGAGGTGCTCAGGGCTGAGGTTCCCCTAGCAGCAATGGGCAAAGCAGGAGCTCCCTGGGATGGGATGAAGGACAGAAACATGCCTGAAGGCCACCCACAGCAGGGTGGGGACTCTGGGCTCAGGCTCCAGCAGTAGGAACTGGACACATGTTCTTTCTACCTTCTTTTTTAAAAAATAAATAATTAATTAATTAATTAATTAATTTTTTAGAGAGAGGGGAAGGGAAGGGGAGAGAAAGAGAAATATCATGTGTGGTTGCCTCTCACATGGTCCCCACGAGGGACCTGGCCTGCAACTCAGGCATGTGCCCTGACTAGGAATCGAACCAGGGACCCTTTGGTTCGCAGCCCGCGCTCAATCCACTGAGTTACTCCAGCCAGGGCTCTTCCTACCTTCTTAATCAAGAATAATTTTGCAGAGAAAGCTCAGTCAAGAACCAGAGATTAGGTCTTAGCCTGGGTCTGGGGTGAGCCTAGAGTTTGCCCAGGGTTGGGGCTTAGTCTATGACAGGGTCAGTACTGGAAATGGCATTTGAGCTGGGTTAGATGTGGGCTCTCTCAGTGCTCTTCACCTGCACTGGCCTCCTGCTGGAGGCCCTCCCAACCCCTGAAATAGCCCATTCTAGTACCTGAGATAAATTGAATAAGAATTCTAACCTCAAATCAACAAGGTTTTAATAAAAGAACTTTTAGAAGACCACAATGTCCAGACAGGGTGGGGATCCAGCACCAAGGGGTGGGTACTATTCCTCTTCTCATGGACCAGCTCCAGCCCCACGGCCTGGAGCTCCAGGCTGAGCAGTGCCTTCCTCCTCCCCTGAGCACCACAGCCTGCTCCAAGCCTCCTCCTTAACACAGCTGAGTACAGACTGGAACCCTCTCTCACTCTCTGGTAACTGGGGGAGTGGCTTTCCACAGGACTTTATTCTGGTCAGCTCCCAAGAGCAGGAGGATGGGGTTGCACTGGCAGTGATCCTGTGTCCCTAGTTCAGTACCAAAGGAGGGGGTATGTGGAGACCCAAAGGGTCCTGAAGAGCAGAACAGCAGCAGGCAAGACCCCAAGAGGCAGAACAGGACAGACAGGCCATTCAGGGTGGACCAGGCAGATATTTGCCTAGACACGTGAGCTTTGCCTCTGTACATTGCAGAGGGAAGGCCTCTCCAGCTGCAGAGATGGGTGCAAAGCTGGGCCTGCTTCCCTGGCACTCTCCTTTGGCTCCCAAACCCCCCTGTGGGGAAGGAGTGGAACCAATGCCCCTTGGTAAGTGACTATAGATGCAGGCCTTAATCCCTGTTACTTTGCTTCTCAGAAAATAGTTGCTGTGATGGTCTGAAGACTCTGGCTATTACTGGACAGGGGTCTGGCCATGAGTGAGTCTGCCCAGGGCCAGCTGTAGTGTGTGGGTTCTTGACTTCGTATAGGAAAGATTTTACAACACGAGTCCAGGGGACTATCAGGATCCATTTATTAAAGCTGGGACAGTAAAACAAGGAAGGGCTTAGCATAGAGGAACCAACAGGAGAGCCTAGACTGGGCTGCCTTAGCTCACTGGGAAGTCAGAGAAAAGGGGACGTTGGGGACAGATTCGGGGATCAGCCTGGGACAAGCTGCCACTGTCATTGCCTTCGAGTTTAGGAGACCGTGCCTGTGGGGAAAGAAGTGGGGGGAGAAGAGGGAAAGGGAATGGCACAGGCTGCTGCTCCCCAGAGGATCCGTGCTGGTTGCTGGATCCTTTGTCTTGAGGCCTTTATCCCTTTTTTGCTGCCAGGAATCTTAGGGCAGGTCTCAGGGGAGGGTTTCAGCAGAATACTCATCTGTTCTCCAGGTGTCCCCTTCAGGGTCATGGTCTCCTCTGATTGGTCAGTGGCAGGGCAGAGGGTCTTCAGTGGTTGCACTCGGTTGGTTCTCTGGCATCCCCCACCTGGTTTTGCTGCTTTTTGGGGCCTGGAGCTGAAGTACAATGAAGGCCCAGAGGTCATCTCCCAGAAGGAAAGGCCAGAGGAGGAAAGGTTACCCTGGGGAGGACGTCCTTGTTTTCTCAGTTTTGGCCCTTGCCAGGTCGGTGACCCTCTGCACCTGGCTGGGAATTGCTGGGCCATTGTGTTCAGCTATCTGTCTCAGCTTCCCTGTTCCACTTGCCAAGGACTTTTCTTAGCTTCTTACTATCCTGCCTCATGGTCACTTGACCAGGACAGAAAGAGGGCTCACAGGAGAAATGGGAAGAAGAGTGTGTGGGAGTCCATGACCCTTCACATCCTCTGCTAAATTCTGAATTCCCCGAAGTCTCCAGCCTGCGTTGCTGACCTCAGTCCGGGCCCACTCCCCAGACCAGCTTAAGCCCGGAGCCCTCCTCTCCCCATGCCTTGCCATGCTTCTTGAGGTGCTCACATGTGGGCTCTGAGGGACAGGGGAGGCAGTATGAGAGAGGAAACAGAGAAACTCTAGACTCATTGCTCTTCCAGGGAGGGTGGTAAGGCAGAGAGAACAGCTGTAGCAAAGATCTACAGGTTTGTCAGTTCCCGCACCAGGAGGGAGGGTAAACCTTCCCCCACCCTCTAGCCACAGTCCAGAGCCTCCCATGGCCTTCCTCAGGGACACAGCCAAGGTGCCCCTAGGGTTTGGTGCGGGTCTCAGGTTACAGTTCTACACATTTCCTCATTACCTAGGTATCAAGGATGTCACTTCACTTCTTACAAGCACATTGACAGGGTCAGAATCATTCTGTTAGCCCCTGCCCAAGGCAAAGACAAGTAGATGTCCCTGCTGCATTAGACTTTTCACCTTCTGTGCCTCCGGTCCTGCCTCTCCCCTTCCCACCTATGCCCTGCATGTGGCCTGCCTCTCTCTCCTGGGAATAATGGTACCCCCCAGGTAGGAAATCTGGCCCCAGACCTGCCCCTTATCTCCCTGGTTAGGAGCCGAGCACCTAGTGCCACACTTCTCTGAGTTTCTGCCCAGGCTTGCACCTGTCCTGCTGGAACCTCTGACTGGATCTCCCCCTTACCAAGTCAGGTTATGTGTGGTTGAAAAATAATTAAAAAACAAACAAACAGGAAATCATGGCCCTCATGTAAAGATGAACACAGGTTAAAAATTGTGTTTAATTCACAGTTAATGAAGGAACCTGGCAGATGTCACAACCAGTTCACAGGAGAAGTCAAAAAGCACAAATTATATGGAATAAAAGAATGTTAAATTCTGACTGGTGTGGCTCAGTGGGCTGGGTGTCATCCTGTAAAACAAAAGGTTACTGGTTCGATTCTGGTCAAAACACATGCCTGGGTTGCTGCGGCACATATGAGAGGCAACCAATTGATGTTTTTCTTACACATTGATGTTTCTCTCCCTCTCTCTCTTCCTCTCCCTCTGTCTAAAAACAAATAAATAAATAAAATCTCTTTTGAACAAAGAAATGTTAAAAAATATTAGAGCCCTGGCTGGTGTGGCTCAGTGGACTGAGTGCTGGCCTGAGAATCAAAGGGTCATCTGTTCGATTCCCAGTCAGGGCACATGCCTGGGTTGCAGGCCATGACCCCCAGCAACCGCACATTGATGTTTTTCTCTCTCTCCCTCTCTCTTTCTCCCTCCTTTCCCTCTCTAAAAAACAAATAAATAAAATCTTTAAAAAAAAATCCACACACAAAAAATGGCAGTCTTTCTGCTGCCTTTAAAAAAATAAAAAAAAAATAAAATAAAATAATATAAAATAAAATTTCCAATAAGTGATTTTAAAAAAATTAGAAATGTAAAACTGGCTTTTTCATTGGCAGGGGAGTCAATTGAATCTCCAATGGGCAATATATTTGTATGATTATAAACAAAAAATTTTTTGTATTGCTATCTGTCATCTACAATGGACAGAGCTATAAAAAAAAGAGTTTGAGAGTTGTGAAAAATGAAAAACAATGTACACAGCACATCAAAACAATGCATAGTTTTCTTTTGGAAACATCCAACATATTTTTTTTCTTATTCAAAAATCCCTTATAGTGGTCAGATTCTCTAAGCTGTGGGGCAGAGGAAAAGGGACTTAGTAAGTACAGGAGAAGGCTTCTTAGAGAAGAGGAGAACAGGATAGGGAAGGCAAGAGCACTAGCAATGACCACTAGTTGCCCTTATCCTTTTCTTCACTAGTAATGCTATTTCTTATTTTTAGCTGGGCACATGGTTGTCTCAGAATAAAGACTACATTTCCCAGGGTACCTTGTGGGTGCATGTGGCCATACAACTTAGTTCTGGCCAATAAGATAAGTGTTATGAGGGATGTAGAGTAAGTCTCCCCCAAAGAAAAATGTGTTAACTCTTTGCCTTTCTCCTTTCTACAGGCTGTAATGTGGGACTCAAGCTCTTGGACCATGAAGTAGAGGCTGTGAGTAGAAGCTGGTGGATAAAGAAGAAAGAAAAGGTAGCCCGTCCTTTTAGGAGGTGCTCTTGGCCCTTCATGATTTTCCTCTTTTCACTTTTCTCCATGTCTCCCAAACAAGCACTCTCCACTCCAGCAAGGAAGGAACCCTCATTCTTTCTGGGCTCATTTCCACTTCCATGCCTTTGCTCCTGACTCAAGAGGCAGGTAGTATGAATAGCCCATTAACCAGGGTCCGCCAAAGTTTGGGTCAGGATTTGTTTGTGGCACTTATGAACCCACAGACCATTGCATTCAGACACTAAAAAGCTATACTTTGAGAGTACAGTGATCTGGAGGTAAGCCAGACCTCACATAGACTGAAGCCCAGCTTTGAGTCCCAATCTCTAAAACTGGATTAAAATGATTTTTAATTGCTATTACACTCAGGTGTCTGGGATGGGATAACAAAATTGTCCCTGGACGAAGATAATATTATCTTAATTCTTAAGACATTTTTGCAAACTAAAATTTTATAAAACTATTTGGCACACAACCAAGTCAACCAGGAACAGGAGGAAACAAGACAACATGAACCAAGAACTAGCAGAAATGACTACAGAAGCACCTCGAGATTTTCCAGATATTGGAATTATCAAGCACAGACTAAAAATTAACCATGCTTACTGGGTTAAAGGAGATAAAAGATTGAACACTTTTAAAAACTACAAAAAAGCACAACATATTTTTTAAGATTAATTCTAAATAGAAAAGTACAATAATAAATAAATCCATGGATAGCTTTCATAGCCAATTAGATGCATATGAGAGGAGAATTAGTGAGCTGGAAGATAGGTCAAAAGAAAAATATTCAGAATGAAACATGAAGATACAAAAGAATAAAACATACAGAAAAGAGAGTAAGAGAGATATATACTGACCAGGTCAAATATATCTTTAATTGGAGTCCCAGAAAGAGAGGAAAGAGGTAATGGAGCTAAAGCAGTATTTTAAAAATAATGACTGAGAATATTATTTTAAACAATGAAAGACAATAGTTCACAGATTCAAGAAGCCTTATAAACTCCAAGCAGGATAAATAAGTAATTTTACATCAAGGCATATTATAATATAACTTCAGAACCAAAGACAATTTTTTAAAAAAAATCTTAAAAGTGTGAGAGAAAAAATTCAGATTGCTTCAAAATAGCAACACACAAGTTGAGAAGTTAGCAACACACTAACTTCTCAACAGAAACAACAGGAACCATGAAACCATATAATGTGCTAAAAGAAAATAACTGCAGATTCAAGTTTAATAAATAGCAAAAATACTGTCAGAAAATAAGGCAAAACAACCCTGGCTGGTGCAGCTCAGTGGATTGAGTGCTGGCCTGGGAATGAAGGGGTCACCAGTATGATTTCTGGTCAGGGCACACGCCTGGGTTGTGGGACGGGTCCCTAGTGGGGGGCACACAAGAGGCAACCCACATTGCTGTTCTCTCCCTCTCTTTCTCCCTCCCTCCCCCTCTTTCTAAAAATAAATAAATAAAAACTTTAAAAAAGAAAATAAGGCAAAACAAAGATATTTTCAGACATATACAAGTTGAGAGAATACAAGCTTAGGAATAGACCTAAGAGGTATTTTTCAGGGAGAAGGCAGTCTATGCAAGATGGAAGGTCAGGTATGCTATAGGAATATATATAACCACACACATATAATCCATCTAAGTGTGTATTTTGACCACCCTTTAAATGGAAAATTTCTATTTATACAGGTGTAAAGAAAATAATATAATACTCTTTCACTCATTCTGAATAATTACCAACATACAGACACTTTTGCTTCCTCTATACTCCTCATATCCTGCTTACACTAGATTATTTAAAACAAATCCCAAGCTTTGTTTTAAAAACATCCATTTTTAAAAAGTCGGTATGTGTATCTTTCATGCAATAATTCCTTTTTTAATAGAAGTACAGGAGTGTTAGACCTAAAAAGTAAAATTATCAATAATGCCTTAAAATTATCAAATGTCCAGTCAGTTCATCATTCAAAGTACCTAATTATTGTCTTGTTTTGTAGATGGATATTCAAACCAAGATTCTTAAAATATCCATTTATTGTATTTGATTAATGTGTTTCTTATGTCTGTTCTTTAAATAAAATTTAAAATAAAAAAAACTCTTTTTACTTTGGGAATTTCAAATACAAATAAAAGTAGGGAAACTAGTGTTATGGACCCAATGAGACAGAAGGTGGGTAAAAAAGGCTTTATCCTCCAAATATTGGGGATCTGTTCTCTGATTGGTTATTGTTACTTCTGATCACCAAGGTACAGGCAGAGACACTCAGCCGTTGTTTCACCTCCTCCACTGAAGCAAGCCCTTCCACCTCTGGTTGAAGTGACTTCCAGAAGATTTAGAGGATGTGTACCCTCTTTCTCCACTTATTTTTGGCTTTTCCCCTTTCAGGAGCCAGACATTTGAAAATAACTAGAAGATTAGAACATTCAACTTCATGCCCTGGCTGGTGTAGCTCAGTGGCTTGAGCACGGGCCTGTAAACCAAAGGGTCACCAATTCGATTCCCAGTCAGGGCACATGCCTGGGTTGTGGGCCAGGCTACCAATAGGGGGCATGCAAGAGGCAACCACACATTGATGTTTCTCTCCCTCTATTTCTCCTTCCCTTCTCCTCTCTCTAAAAATAAATAAATAAAAATTTTAAAAAAAACTTCATATACATGGGAAATTATAAAAAGTTACTGTGCATGTCCAAGGAAAGGCTTAGAAAAGACCTGAGAAGACAATTAATATTACACATTAGGCTGATTCTTGGCACAGAGATTGCCTACAAACTTTCTTTAAAAAACAAAATAAAGAAAAATAATAGAAAAGCAAATCCAGAGAAGGTGAAAATCTGATTTCAAGCATTACCACATTATTATTCAAATATCCATTTTTAACAAAAGAAATTACAATGCATACAAAGAAACAGGAAAGTACAGCCTTATTAGAACAAACAAACAAAAAATACATCAGAAGAATCTGTCCCTATAAAAAACATAATGGCAAATATACTACACAAAGTCTTTGAAATGACTGGATTTCTGGTCTGCATAGGCAGACATGGTTTACCTCTTCAAACAACCACATCAAAATTACAACTAAAATATAGAACAACCATCACTCAAAACCAGCAGAGATTGAGTTGAATGAAGTGTGACAACAAGGGAATAAAAGAAACCATATCCATCCAGACTGGTAAGAGGGGCACAGATGTGGAATGGGTTGGTCCCTCACCCATGTGTGATGGATAAAAATTGGGGAGGGATAACTTGGGAGCCAAGAGTCCCAGACCCACACCAGGCCCCCCAGACCAGGGTTCCAGTGCCAGGAAGATAAGTCCGCACAACTTCTGGCTGCAAAAACCAGCAAGGATTGAGTTGGTGGAAGAAACTGCTGGAGCCCAAAGCAGTTCCTCTTAAAGAACCCACACATGGATTTATCTACTCAGACCCACTCCCTCTGAGCTCCAGCACTGGGGTAGCAGCTTGAAAGGCACCAGTGGTATATAGGAAGAAACAGAAGTGCCTGGCATCAGTGTGAGCAGAGGCCATTGTCCCTTTTCCAAACCATCCCCTTACAGAGCCAGCAAGCAGGTGCCATATTTGAGACTTCATCGACTTGGCTAACACAGTTTGACTCACATTGGAGATCCCCAGAGACCAGCCCCAACCAATCTATGGGCACACCCAAGCTACTTTTCCATATGAATGGCTGGTCTTGGGTCATACTACACAGATTCCTAAATCCTCTCAAACAAGCAACAGCTGGCATCACTAAGCCTCAGGCCCAGCACTAGCAGTAGCCAGTCTAGATTCACAGCTTGGCTTCACTTAGGAATCTCCAAGCTCAGCACAAGTAGTAGCCATCTCAGATTGATTTATAGCTCAGGCAGGGTGGCCCTGGGAGAAACACAAGTAGGGGGTGACCTTGGCCAGCACACCCAGTGGATAGCTACAGACCACACTGGAGCTCTACCACCCTGGCCTTGCACAGCTGAACCTCCACAGAGGGCAGGGGGTGGTAGTCAATGGTCACGGCCAGTCCTTCCAGTTGATTGACCTGGGTAAATGCCTCTCACTGAACTTTCAACAACAATCAAGGCTCAACTACAAGAGGAGGGTATACTCAGCTCACACAAAAGGCACACCTCAAGTGCCCAGCTTGGGTAATAGGGGAGGCTGTGCCACTGGGCCCCACAGGACACCTACTATATTAGGCCACACTACCAAGACATGGAGTCAAAGCAGCTCTACCTAATATATAGAAACAAACAGGAGGGCTGCCAAAATGAGGAGGAAAAAAAAGACATGGCCCAAATGAAAGAATAGGTCAATATTCCAAAAAAGAGCTAAACAAAATGGAGATAAGCAATCAATCAAATGCAGAGTTTGAAACACTGGTTATAAGGATGCTCAAAAAACTTAGTGAGAAATTCAACACATAAAAAAGATCTAGTCAGAAATGAAAGATACACTAATTGAAATAAAGAACAATTTACAGGGAAACAGTAGAGTAGATGAAGCCAAGAATCAAATCAATGATTTGGGACATAAAGAAGCAAAAAATAACCAATCGGAACAAGAAGAAGAAGGAAAAAAAGAGGATAGTATAAGCAGCCTCTGGGACAACTTCAAGAGGTCCAACATTCGCATCACAGGGGTACCAGAAAGAAAAGAGGAAGAACAAAAAATTGGAAATCTCTTTGAAAAAATAATGTAAGAAAACTTCCCTAATTTGGCATAGGAAATAGACATGCAAGTCCAGGAGGCACAGAGAGTCCCATACAAAATGAGTGCAAAGAGGCCCACTTCAAAACACATCATCATTAAAATGCCAAAATTTAAAGATAAAGAGAGAATGTTAAATGCAGCAAGAGAAAAGCAGTTAATTACCTGCAGGGGCACACCATAAGACTGTCAGCTGATTTTTCAAAAGAAACTTTGCAGGCTAGAAGGAACTGGCAAGAGTATTCAAAGTCATGGAAAGCAGGGACCTACAACTAAGATTATATATAATTTTCATATAATAAAGGTACCATTATTATATGAAAAGTTAAAGGGACTTATTTAAGAAAAAGAAGATCAAAACTATGAACAATAAAATGGCAAAAAAAAAACACCAAAACACCCATCACTACCAACAATTGAATCTAAAAAACAAACTAAGCAAACAAACAAAAAGAATAGAGAGAAAATCATGGATTCAGAGAGTGTTTTGATGGTTTCCAGATGGGAGGGGGGGTCTTGGGAAATGTGTGAAGAGGCTAAGGGATTACAAAGTACAAATAGATAGTTACAGAAATGTAAAATACAGTATTGGAAATGTAGTAGCCAAAGAACTTATATGCATGACTCATGGATATGAACAATAGTGGGGGGATTGTTTGAGGCAGTGCGAGGGTACTGGATTGAGGGGGGCAAAGGTGGAAAAACCAGGACAACTATAATATCATGATCAATAAAACATAATTTAACTTAATAAATAAATAAATAAATAATAGTCACAGGGTTGTAAAGTACAACACAGGGAATATAGTCAATAATATTTTTTAATATATTTTATTGATTATGCTATTAAAGTTGTCCCATTTTCCCCCCCTCACTCCCCTCCACCCTGTACACCCTCTCCCACCCATATCCCCCCCTTTAGTCATGTCCATGTGTCATACTTATAAGTTCTTTAGCTTCTACATTTCCCATACTATTCTTACCCTCCCCCTATCTATTTTCAACCTACAATCTATGCTACTTATTCTCTGTACCTTTTCCCCCTCTCTCCTCCTCCCATTCCGCTGTTGATAACCCTCTATGTGATCGCCATTTCTGTGGTTCTGTTCCTGTTCTAGTTGTTTGCTTAGTTTCTTTTGGTTTTGCTTTAGGTGTGATTGTTAATAATTGTGAGTTTGCTGTCCTTTTACTATACATGTTTTTTCTGTATCTTCTTTTCTTAGATAAGTCCCTTTAACATTTCATAAAATAAGGGCTTGGTGATGCTGAACTCCTTTAACTTGACCTTATCTGAGAAGCACTTTATCTGCCCTTCCATTCTAAATGAAAGCTTTGCTGGATAGAGCAAACTTGGATGTAGGTCCTTGCCTTTCATGACTTGGAATACTTCTTTCCAGCCCTTTCTTGCCTGCAAAGTCTCTTTTGAGAAATCAGCTGACGGTCTGATGGGAACTCCTTTGTAGGTTACTGCCCCCTTATCTCTTGCTGCTTCTAGGATTTTCTCCTTCATTTTTACCTTGGCTAATGTAATTATGATGTGCCTTGATGTGTTTCTTCTTGGGTCCAACTTCTTTGGGGCTCTCTGAGCTTCCTGGATTTCCTGGAAGTCTATTTTCTTTGCCAGACTGGGGAAGTTCTCCTTTATTATTTGTTCAAATACGTGCTCAATCTGTTGCTTTTCCTCTTCCCCTTATGGTACCCCTATAGTTTGGATGTTGGAACGTTTAAAGATGTCCTGGAAGTTCCTAAGCTTCTCCTTGTTTTTTTTTTTTTTAATTCTTATTTCTTCATTCTTTCCTGTTTGTTTGTTTTTTCTTCCTTCTGGTCCACTCTATTGTTTTGAGTCCCAATTTCCTTCCCATCACTATTAGTTCTCTGTGCATCTTCCTTCACCTCTTTTATGGTAACCTGCATTTTTTTCATGTAATTTGTGCCCAAAATCAACCAATTCTGTGAGCTTCCTGATCATCAGTGTTTTGAACTGTGCATCTCATAGATTGGCTATTTCTTGGTCGCTCAAAAGGATGAGTCCTGGGGCATTGATCTGTTTTTCTGTTTGAGACATGTCTCTCTCTCTCTCTCTCTCTTTTTTTTTTTTTCTCGGTCTGGTCGCTCCTGTTACAGTGAGGGGCGGAGCCTTAGGTGTTCACCAGGGCAGGGCACCCAAGTTGCTAGATTGTGACGTTATGTGGGGGCGGGAGGGAACAATGGCGGTAGCTCCATTCTCCTGGGATCTCAGTCCCTTCCCTGGGATCCTGGGTTGCGCGGTCTGCCCTGGTTCACAATCGCAGCCTCACTGGGTCCACCAGCTGCCGCTTGCGTACTCAGGGTCCACCCACTGCAATCTTGCGCGCCCCAGATGGCTTACTTGCTCCTGGTTACCTTATGCGCCCAGTTCTCCCTGCTCTCCACGTGCCCAGCTGCTGCTTGTCTCCGCCCCTCCTACTTGTCTCCGCCCCTCCGTCTGGATAAAGGGATCTACTTCAACTTCTTGGCTGTCTGACTTACATTCAGATAAATTCTCTATCAGTTCTGGGTGTTATTCTGCCTCTAAATTGTTGTTGTTCCGATCTTGGTTGTGCGTGGAGGTACAGTGCATCCACCTATGCCTCCATCTTGCCGGAAGTCAATAATATTGTTATAACTATATTTGTAAGGTATATACATGTCCAACCACCATGTTGTACACTTAAAAGTAATATTGTCAACTGTCATTAAAAAAGGAAAAAGGTTTTTGTTTTTTTTTTTAATTTGAAGGTAGGTCACTAAAAATCATCAAGGCCGAAGAACAGAAAGAAAACAGATGAGGAAAAGTAAACAGAGCCTAAGGGACTTGTGGGATACCATCAAACCGACCCACATATGCATCATTGAAGTTCAGAAGAGGAAGCAGGAGATGAAGGGGCAGAGAGACCATTTGAGAAACTAGTGGCTGAAAACTTCCCAAATTTGTTCAAATACATGAATATAAACACCCCAGAAGTTCAACAAACTCCACATAAGATGAACTCATAGACCTACACAGAAACACATTACAATCAAAATTTCAAAAACTAAAGACAAGGAGAGAATTTTGAAAGCAGCAAGAGAGAAGCAAATCATCACATAATAGGGATCCTCAGTGACATTTTCTGCAGATTTTCATCAGAAACTTTGGATGCCAGAAGACAGTGGGACAATATATTAAAAGTGCTAAAAGAAAAATAACTGTCAATCAAGAATCCTATATCTGGCAAACTGTCCTCAAAGATGAAGGGGAAATCAGGAAATTTCCAGAAAAGCAAAAGCTGAGGAATGTCTACCCACAAGAAATGTTCAAGGGAGTCCTGCAAGGTAGAATAAAAGGACATTAGACATTAATTTAAAATTGTATGGAGAAATAAAGATCTCACTAAAGGTAAATACATAGGCAGTTATAAAAGCTAGTGATACTATAAGAATAGCTTATAATTTCACTTTTTTAAAACTTGATTTAAGAGGGTATTACAGGCTGCTACTTGAACCTGACTCTTGGCCTCTCACCTTCCTCCTTGAACAAAATGAGCTTCAGCACTCCTTTCAGCTTCTCCATAAACTATTGGCATCGGGCAATCACCCAGCCACCAGGCATGGCTGGCCAGCAGTATGGCCAGTGTCTATGCAGGCACTGGGGACTCAGGCTTCCAGATCTCCATGTCCGACTCTACCAGGATGCAGGGTAGCTGGGGATCTAGGAGCTTGGCTGCAGGGATGAACAGAGGTCTGGTGGGCATAATAGGCATCCAGAGCAAGAAGATTATGTAATGCCAAATGACCTCCTGGCCTCATACATGGAGAAGGTGAGGAGCCTGGAGGATAATAATCAGAGACTGGAGAGAAAAATCTGGGATCACTTGGAGATGAAGGGACCCCAGGTCAGAGTCTGGGGCATTATTTCAAGACCATAGAGGACCTGATATCTCAGATCTTTGTAAGTTCTGTGGACAATGCCTGCATCATTCTGCAGATTGACAATGCCTGTCTTCCTGCTAATGTTTTCAGAGTCCAGTATGAGATGGAATTGGCCATGAACCAGTCTTTGGGATCAGCGGGCTCCAAAAGATCCCTGATGACACTAATATCATTCGGCTAGAACTGGAGAGAGAGATCGAGGCACTCAAGGAGGACCTGCACTTCATGAAAAAGAACCCCGATGAGGAAGTAAATGGTCTATGATGGCCAACTCTGGGTTGACTGTGGAGTTGGATGCCCCAGATCTCAGGACCTCAGCAAGATCACGGTGGATGTCTGGGCCCAGTGTGAGCATGATTAGTGGCTTGGGAGAACAGAGAAGAGCTAGACAAGTACTGATCCCAGCAGACCGAGGAGAGCACTACAGTGGTCATTTCGCAGACTGCTGAGATAGGAGCTGCTGAGATGACACTCATAGAGCTGAGACATACAGTCCAGTCCTTGGAGACTGACCTGGACTCCATGAGGAATCTGAAGGTCAGTTTGGAGAAGAGCCTGGGGGAGGTGGAGATGCACTATACCACGCAGATGGAGCAGCTCAGCGGGATCCTGCTGCACCTGGAGGCAGAGCTGGCCCAGACCCGGGCAGAGGGGCAACGCCAGGCCCAGGAATATAAGGCCCTGCTGAACATCAAAGTCAATCTGGAGGCTGAGATTGCCACCTATCGCCACTTGCTGGAAAAAGGGGATGACTTCAATCTTGGTGATGCCCTGGACAACAGTCACTCCATACCATCCATCAGAAAAAAACAAAAAACAAAAAGCACTACCCACAGAATTGTGAATGGCAAAGTAGTATCTGAGGTTAAGGAAACCAAAGTTCTGAGGTGCTAAAGGAAACAGAAGTGGGGAAGCCTTTGGTGGGGCCAGGAGACTAAAAAAAGTTCAAAGATAAAAAAAAAAAAAGGAGAAAAAGAGCCTATTACATTTATGAAAAAAAAAACACAACAATTATTACTGTAACTTTGATATGTAACTCCCAATCTTTTTTCTACATAATTTATGAAACCAATGCATTTAAAATAATTATTAGTTATATTTTGGGGCACACAACGTATGAAGAAATAATTTTGTGACATAAACTGAAAAGGGTGTAGACAATTTGTAAAGGAAAAAGGTTGCTGTATGTTATTGAAGTTAGGTTGGTATAAATTCAAATTAAAGTGTTATAACTTTAAGATTTTAAGTATAATCCTTATGGTAATCACAAAGAAAATAGTTTTAAAATATACACAAAAGGAAATGAGAAAGGAATGTAACATTTCATTACAAAAAGTCAACTAAATACAAAAGACAACAGGATTACAGGAAATGAGGGGCAAAAAAATAGGGCCTATAGAAAGCAGATAGCATAATGACAGAAGTAAGTCCTTCCTTATCAGTAATTACTTCAAATGTAAATGGTTAAACTCTATAATTAAAAGATAAATATCAGAATGGGTAAAAACACATGATCCAACTACATGCTATCTACAAGAGACTCATTTGAGATCCAAAGACACAAACAGGTTGAAGCAAGAGGATGGAAAAAGACATTCCATGCAAATAGTAACAAAAGGAGATTTGGGATGAATATACTAATAGTAACCAAATAGACTTTAAATCAAAAAAGCTTATGAAAAACAAAGAAGGACATTACATATTAATAAAAGTTTCAATACAGCAAGAAGATATAACATTTATGCACCTGACAGACCTGCAAAATATATGAAGCAAAAACTGACTGAATTGAAGGGAGAAATAGACAGTTCTGCAGTAATAGTGGGAGGCTTCAATACCCCACTCACAATAATAAATAGAACAACCAAACAGAAGATAAGTTAGGAAATAGAGGACTTATACAATATAATGAAGCAACTAGATTTAACAGTCATATACAAAACACTCTACCCAACAACAAAATACATGTTCTTCTCAAATGCACATGGGACATTTTCCATGATAAACCATTTGTTAGGGCACAAACTAAGCCTCAATATATTTAAAAAGCTAGATGACATACAAATTATCTTCTTTGATCATAACAGAATGAATTTAGAAATCAATAACAAAAGGAAAACTGGAAAATTCACAAAATTGTGAAAATTAAATGGCACACTTTTATTTATTTTGTAAGTGGATATATCCTCAAGATTTTATTGTCACATAAGAAAACCAAATATAAACCTTAGAACTGGACCACTTGGCCCTTTCTCTTCTGATCTCCTCCCAGTTCAAAATGCTTGCATCTCTTAATAGCCAGCATCCTCTTAGATCTGCAGTTGGGCTCAATGCATTCAGCCTCAGCACAATCTTCTTTGCAGTTTTAGCCTTTTTTCAGAAAATGAGATTAGTCTGCCCACCACAGCCACTCTGCTTCCTGTCATAACACCACTTTCCCTGTGCTTACAGAGAATCCTTGCCCTTCTTGTACCATGTTGCTTTGTGGGTTTGATCCTTGCCACACTTCTTACAAAAAGTCCAGCCAGTTTTAGGAACATACACCATGTTTGCAAAAGCACTATCAGCATGTAAAGTTAAAAAACACACTTTTAAACAACCAATGGATCAAAGAAGAAATCACAAAGGAAATTAGAAAACAGAGAAGATAAAATAAAAAACAACATAACAAAACTTAAGGGATTTGGTAAAAGTGGAGCTAAGGGGGAATTTGTGGCTATAAAGGCTTACATTAAAAAAAAAAACAAGAAAGACCTCAAATCAAAAACCTAACTTCACATCTTAAGGAACCAGAAAAATGAGAAGAAACTAAGCCCAAAGCTAGAAGAAGGAAAAAAAATAAAAAAGATTAGAACTGACATAAATGAAATAGAAAACAGAAATACAGAGAAAAATTAGTAAAACCAAAGTTGGCTCTTCAAAAAAAATCAACAAAATTGACAAAACGTTTGCTAGGTAGACTAAGAAAAAAAGGAGAGAAGATTCAAATTATGAAAGTCAGAAATGAAAATGAAGCCTGTCCTACCAATTCTACAGAAATAGGAAGGATTATAAGACAATGCTATGACAAGTCTAGGTCAAAAACCTAGATAACCTAGACGAAATGGAAAAATTCCTAGAAACACAAAACCTACCAAGACTAAATCATGAAGAAATAGAAAATTTTAATGGACCTATAGTTATAAAATTGACTGGGGTTAAAAAAAATCTCCCAACAAAGAAAAGCCCTGGAACTAATGGCTTCACTGATAAACTCAACCAAACATTTAAAGAATTAGTTCCAGTCCTCAAACTCTCCTCACTCTACTGCAAACTGAATAGGTTGGACACTTCCTAACTCATTTTATGAGGCCAGCATCACTCTGATACTAAAGCCAGAAAAAAACACCACAAGAAAAGGAAACTATAGCCCTGGCTGGTATGGCTCAGTGGGTTGAGTGGTGACCTGCGAACCAAAAAGTCACTGGTTCAATTCCCAGTCAGGGCCACATACCTGGGTTGTGGGCCAGGTCCTCAGTAGGGGGTGCATGAGAGGCAACCACATATTGATGTTTCTCTCCCTCTCTCTCTCCCTCCCTTCTTTCTCTATAAACAAACAAGGCCAATGTATAAACATGTATAAATAAACAGGCCAATATATCTTACAAACATTGATGTAAAAATTCTCAACAAAAATACTAGTAAACAGAATTCAGCAACTTAGTAAAAGGTTGTACACAAGACCAAGTGGAATTATTTCCAGAATGGGAGAATGGTACAAAATATGAAAATTGATCAATGTAATATAACACATTAACAGAGTGAAGGGAAAAAGCCATGTACTAATCTCAATTTATGGAGGAAAAGCATTAGACAAAATTCAACTCAACAAACTAGGAATAAAAGTAAACTATCAGCACATAATAAAAGCTATATATAAGAAACCCCAGCAAACATAATACTCAATATTGAGAGGCTAAAAGCTTTTCCTACAAGATCAGAAACAGGCACGGATGCCCACTTCCACTGTTTCTATTCCACATAGCAGTGGAAGCAGTGGAAGTGAGGCCTGCTGGAGGCTTTTGTTTGTATCAAAAAGGCTTTATTTTGCCTTCATTTTTAAAAGGTTTTTCTTAATGTAGAATTCTAGGAGGATGACCTTTTCTTTCAGCACTTTTTAAAAAATTTTAATTGTTCAAGTACAGTTTTCTGCCTTTTACTCCTGTTCCAGCCCACCCACCCATCCCTCCCCACCTCCCTCCCATTACCACCCCCCCTAGTTTTTGTCCATGTGTCCATCATATTTGTTCCTGTAAACCCTTCCCATTCTCCCCTGAAATTCCCTCTACTCTCCCCTCTGGTCACCATCAGCCTGTCCTCCATTTCAGTGTCTTTGGTTATATTTTGCTTGTTTCTTTGTTTTGTTGTTTAGGTTCCTGTTAAAGGTGAGATCATATGGTATTTGTCTTTCACTGCCTGGCTTGTTTTGCTTAGCATAATGTTTTCCAGCTCCATCCATGCTGTTTCAAAGGGTAGGAGCTCCTTCTTTCTTTCTGCTGCATAGAATTTCAAAAAATATGGAACTCTTCACGAATTTGCGTGTCATCGTTGCACAGGGGCCATGCTAATCTCCTCTGTATTGTTCCAATTTTAGTATATGTGCTGCTGAAGTGAACACTTCTTTCAGCACTTTAAAGACAACAATCAATTTTTTAGTTTACATAATTTCTAGGGAAAGTTTTATGCCATCTTTCTTCCTTTGTTCTCTGCCTTCTTTGAAGTGATTTCTTGATGATATGCCTTGGTGTGATTTTCATCTTCTTGGGGTTCATTGAGAATCTTGGATCTCTGGGATTATTGTTTTCATCAAATTTGGAAATTTTGAGCCCTGACTGGTGTAGCTTAGCTGGTTGAGTGTCATCCCACAAAGGGAAAGGTCACCAGTTCAACTCTTGGTCAGAGAACAGGCTTGGGTTGCAGGCCACATCCCCAGTTGCAAGAGGCAACCTATTGATGCTTCTCTTGCACGTTGATGTCTATCTTCCTTTCACCCTCCCATCCCCTCCTCTAAAAAAAAAAAAAGATAAATAAATCTTTAAAAATATTTTGGAAATTTGGGGAGCATAATTTCTTCAAATATTTTTCTGTCTCCTCTCTCTCCTCTCTTTCTGGAATTCCAAATATGTGTATGTTAGACAAGTTGACACTGTCTCACAAATCACTGATGTTCTCTTTATGTTTTTTCAGTCTTTTTTTTTCTCTTTCATTTTTGATGGCTTCTATTCAAATTCATTGCCTTCAGGATCACATCCCCACCCCCCTAACCCCAGTGACTGATCTGCTGTTAATCTTACGTATTGTTGACATTTTTATTTCTACAAATTCCATTTTAAAAATAACTTACATTTATCTATTCTCATCATGTTAAGGTTTTTCTCTACTTTCTTGAACATATGAAGCATATTTATAATAGTTGTTCTTTTTTTAAGATCTTATTTATTTATTTTTAGAAGGAGGGGAAGGGAGGGAGAAAGAGAGGGAGAGAAATGTAAATGTGTGGTTGCCTCTTGCACACCCCCAACTGGGGACCTGGCCCACAACCCAGGCATGTGTCCTGACTGGGAATCAAATGGGAAACTCTTGTTCACAGGCTGGCTCTCAATCCACTGAGCCACAACAGCCAGGGTTCTAATAGTTGTTCTTAAGTGTCCCAATCTGCCAATTACATTAGTCCCCACCTATCCATGGGGGAAATGTTCTAAGAACTCCAGTGGATGCCTGAAACCTAGATAATCTTGAACCCTATGCATACTATGTTTTTGCCTATTAAAGATAAAGCTTAATTTATCTTCAATAATTTATCTTTTAATCTAAGCTACATTAGGCACAGTAACAGACTGACAACAATACCTAATAATAAAATGGGATGAGCATAATAATACACTGTAATAAAAGTTATACAAAATGTGGTCTTTCTCTCAAAACATCTTATTGTACTATACTCATCTTTTTACTCAAAGGGGTCACTTGAGGCCTCATCTGTGGAATATCTAAATTGCCAGCACCACTACTCTTGCACTTTGAGGCCATTGTTAAGTAAATAGGGGTGACTTAAACACAAGCACTGCGAGATCCCAACCATCAATCTGATAACCTAGACAACTACTAAATGATTAATGGGTGGGTAATGTCTACAGCATGGATACAGCATGAATTCACTGAGACAAAAGGTAACTAAAACCACAAAAAGCAAAACCGTGGTAAAGAGGGGACTATTGTACACCATTGCTGTCATTCAGGGTCTGTTTCTATTGAGTGTTTTTTTCTCCTGGATATAGGTCCTATTTTCTCCCTTCTTTGCATTCTTCATAATTTTTATTGGGTTATAGACATTGTGATTTTTATGTTTCGGATGATAGTTTTTGCCACTTTCTATTAAATTGTTTTGGACTTTGTACCAGCACCATTTATTTGAAATAAATTGGATCTAATCAAGGCTTGCTTTCAAGCTTTGTTAGGATAGTTTCAAAGCAGCCTTTAGTCTGGTGCTATTTGAGCCTTACCTAATACCCAGAAGACAATCCTCTTCTGGGTATTAGGAGGTGTCCTACTCTGACTAGTGAAAATTGGAATTATTTCCAGTCTTTTGTAAGCTCTAGAAATCTTTTGGTCTTCTGCTTTTGGGTGGTTTTCCCTCACATGTGGACATGTCAGCATATAGGGTAATCCCTTGGGTAAGGATTAAAAAACAATGTATCCTAAAATTAAGAGAAAAATCAGTCAACACAAAGAAATCCATAAATAGCTCAGATAATAGAATTAACAGACAAGGGCTTAAAAATAACTGTTAAACACATTAAAGAATTTAGAGAGCTAATTTTTTAGTTTTTATCACATATGTAGAGTTGCACAGCCATCTGTAGTGAAAGTACAGAATGATCACTATGAATGTTGGGGACCACTTTATGTGGTATTGGAGGCTGGAGCCCTATGTGAACAAGACCAGAACACTGGGAATGCAGGCTGCAGGCACAATCTGATGCTAACACCAAGGGTTCCCATGGGAAATCAGGCCTGAAGAACACATTGTACCCTTTGAAGCTTTTTTTGCTTTGTATGGCACTGTTGATATAAACCAGATGTTTAAGTTCAAGGCATAAGTTTACTTCTTATCTCATGAAACACATCTTAAAGACCACCTGGCATCAGCATGTCTAACAGACCCTGACCTGAGGCAGATCCCTGTGTTTCTTCAATTGCTATCTATAGATAATACCCGTTTTCTATAACTATAGCCTTTTGACATTGATTGATGAGTTATGCATGCATGCTGTATACCCCTACACATACCGATCCCAATAAAAGCCATATTGGAGAAGGACGCAGGGCATTCTCCACTGGAGGGAATTGCCACCCCCTTTCCTGCTGGAACAGACTGTGTCCGGGGTGACTCATTTCATCCATGACCTGAAGAACTCCATGGAACGAGGCTCCCCTCATATGAAGAACTCCCTCTGCTACTCCTTGGTAGCCACACCTACCTCTTCCCACCAACCCTATCCCTGGCAATCACTGATCTGCTTTCCATCTCTATAACTTTGTCATTTCAAGACTGTTATAGAAATGAAATAATATGTGACCTTTTGAGATTGGCTTCTTTCTCCCCTCAGCATAATACCCTTGAGACCCATCCAAATTGTTACGTGTATCAATAGCTTGTTCCTCTTTATTGCTGAATAGTATGTCATAATGGATGTAAAAGATTTTGTTTAACCATTCACAATTTGAGAAATATTTGATTGTTTCCAATATTCCAATATTTGGGGCTGTTACAAATAAATATGCCGTGAAAAATCATAGATTTTGGTGCAAACATGAGTTTTCATTTTTCTTGGATAACTGCCCAGGAGTGCAACTGCTAAGTCATACAGAAGATTATATGTTTAGTTTTAAAAGAAACTACCATTCAATTTTTTCCAGAGCCTGTACAATTGTATATGCCCACCAGCAATGAACGAGGGACCCAGCTTCATCTGCACCTTCACCAAGAATTAATGTTGTCACTATTTTTTAAAAAATTGAATTTACTGGGGTGACATTGGTTAATAAGATTATATAGGTTTCAGGTGTACATTTCTATAATATACCAACTGTATATTGTATTGTGTGTTCTGTTAACTCAGCTGATCTAATTGGTATGTAGTGATCTTTCACCAGTCTTTATTTGCATATTCCTAGAGGTTAGTGATATTGAACATCTGTTTAGTTATGTGACTTAAATCAATTCATTTTAAATATATTTTATTGGTTATGCTATTACAGTTGTCCCAGTTTTTCCACCTTTGTCCCCCTCCACCTAGTACCCAATTCCCTCCAGTAATCCCTCTCCTTAGTGCATGTCTATGAGTCATGCATATAAGTTCTTTCACTTCTCCATTTCATATACTGCTCTTAACATCCCTGTCTATTCTGTAACTACCAATTTGTATTTTTTCCAATCCTTGTACATTTTCCCCCAATCTCCTTCTTCCCTCTCCCAACTGATAATACTCCATGTGATCTCCACTCCTATGATTCTGTTCCTGTTCTGGTTATTTCCTTAGTTGTTTTTGAGATTCAGTTGTTGATAGTTATGAATTTATTACCATTTTAATGCTCATAGTTTTGATCTTTTTCTTAAATAAGTCCCTTTAACATTTCATATAATAATGGCTTGGTAATAATGAACTTCTTTAGCTTTATGTTGTCTGGGAAGCACTTTACCTGCCCTTCAATTCTAAATTATACTTTTGCTGGATAGAGTAATATAGGTTGTACATCCTTATTTTCATTACTTTGAATACTTCTTGCCAGTTCCTTCTAGCCTGCAGGTTTTTAAAAAAAAATCAGCTGACAGTCTTATGGGAACTCCTTTGTGGGTAACTATCTGCTTTTCTCTTCCTGCTTTTAAGATTTTTTTAAATTTTATTTTAATCATTGTTCAAATAGTTTTCTCCTTTTTACTCCCAATCCAGCCCCCGCACCCACCCCTCCCCACTTCCCTCCCATTACCACCCTCCCCTTAGTTTTTCACCATGTGTCCTTTAAGTTTGTTCCCATGAACCCTTCCCACTGTCCCCTGAAATTCCCTCTACTCTCTTCTGTGGGCACTGTCAGCCTGACCTCTATTTCAGTGTCTTTGGTTATATTTTACTTGTTTCTTTGTTTTGTTATTTAGGTTCCTGTTAAAGGTGAGATCATATGGTATTTGTCTTTCACTACCTGTCTTGTTTTGCTTAGCATAATGTTTTCCAGCTCCATCCATGCTGTTGCAAAGGGTAGGAGCTCCTTCTTTCTTTCTGCTGCATAGAATTCCATTGTGTAAATGTACCATAGTTTTTTGATCCATTCATTTACTGATGGGCACCTAGGTTGCTTCCAGCATCTAGCTATTGTAAATTGTGCTGCTATGAACATTGGGATGAATAGGTTCTTTTGAATTGGTGTTTTAATATTCTTAGGATAGAGTCCCAGCAGTGGAATTGCAGGGTCAAAAGGCAGATCCATTTTTTAGTTTTCTGAGGAAGTTCCATACTGCTTTCCATAGTGGTTGTACCAGTCTGCAGTCCCACCAACAGTGCACTAGGGTCCCCTTTTCTTCACAACCTCTCCAACACTTGTTGTTTGTTGCTTTGTTTATGATGGCCATTCTGTCTGGTGTGAAGTGGTATCTCACTGTGGTTTTAATTTGCATCTCTCTGATAGCTAGCGATATTGAACATCGTTTCATGTGTCTTTGGATTTTCTGTATGTCCTCCTTGGAGAAGTGTCTGCTCAAGTCCTTTGCCCACTTTTTAACTGGATTCCTTGTGTTCTTAGAGTGCAGTCGTGTAAGTTCTCTATATATTTTGGAGATTAAACCTTTGTCTGAGGTGCCATTGGCAAATATGTTTTCCCATACAATTGGTTCTCTTTTAATTTTGATACTGTTTTCTTTAGCTGTGCAGAAGCTTTTAATTTTGATGAGGCCCCATTTGTTTATTCTTTCCTTTATGTCCCTTGCTCTAGGGGACACGTCAGTAAAAAAGTTTCTTCGTGAAATATCTGAGATTTTCCTACCTACGTTCTCCTCTAGGACTTTAATGGTGTCACGTTTTATATTTAAGTCTTTTGTCCACATTGAATTTATTTTTTGTATATGGTGTAAGTTGGTGCTCAAGTTTCATTTTTTTTGCACGTGGTTGTCCAGTTCTCCCAACACCATTTGTTGAAGAGGCTATTTTTACTCCATTTTATGTTGCTGCCTCCTTTGTCAAATATTAATTGACCATAGAGACTTGGGCTTATTTCTGGGCTCTCTGTTCTGTTCCATTGGTCTATGTGCCTGTTTTTATGCCAGTACCAGGCTGTTTTGATTACAGTGGCCTTGTAGTATAGTTTAGTGTCAGGTATTGTGATCCCTCCTACTTTACTCTTCTTTCTCAAAATTGCAGCAGCTATTTGGGGTCATTTATAATTCCATATAAATTTTTGAAGTGTTTGTTCTATGTCTGTGAAATATGCCATTGGTACTTTAATAGGAATTGCATTGAATGTGTAAATTGTTTTGGGTAGTATGGACATTTTGATGATATTAATTCTTCCAATCCATGAACACGGTATATGTTTCCATTTGTTTGTGTCTTCCTTGATTTCTTTCCTGAGTGTTATATAGTTTTCTGAATACAGGTCTTTTACCTCTTTGGTTAGGTTTATTCCTAGATATTTTATTTTTTCTTTTTGCTATTTCAAATGGGATTTTTTTCCTTGATCTCTGTTTCAGCTGTTTCATTGTTGGTGTACAGAAATGCCTTTGATTTCTGGATATTGACTTTGTATCCCGCTGTTTTGCCAAATTCATTTATTAGGTCAAGCAGTTTTTTGGTAGAGTCTATAGGATTTTCTATGTATACTATCATGTCATCTGCAAACAGTGACAGTTTTGTTTCCTCCTTTCCGATTTGGATGCCTTTTATTTCTTTTTCTTGTCTGATTGCTGTGGCTAAAACTTCCAGTACTATATTGAATAGAAGTGGTGAAAGTGGACAGCCTTGTCTTGTTCCTGATCTTAGTGGAAAAGATTTTAATTTTTGCACATTGCGTATGATGTTGGCTGAAGGTCTCTCATATATGGCCTTTATTATGTCGAGGAATGCTCCCTCTATTCCCACTTTGCCGAGTGTTTTTATCATGAATGGGTGCTGTACCTTATCAAATGCTTTTTCTGCATCAATTGATATGATCATGTGGTTTTTGTCTTTGCTTTTGTTTATGTGATGTATTACATTTACTGACTTGCGAATATTGAACCAACCTTGCATCCCTGGAATGAATCCCACTTGGTCATGGTGTATGATCTTTTTAATGTATTGTTGGATGCGGTTTGCCAGTATTTTGTTGAGGATTTTAGCGTCAATGTTCATCAGTGATATTGGCCTGAAGTTTTCTTTCTTTGTTGTGTCTTTATCTGGTTTTGGAATTAGGATGATGTTGGCCTCATAAAAAGAGTTTGGGAGACTCCCATCATTTTGGATTTTTTGGAATAGTCTGTGAAGGATAGGGGTTAGCTCTTCCTTAAATGCTTGGTAGAATTCTCCTGTGAAACCATCTGGTCCAGGGCTTTTGTGTGTTGGGAGTTTTTTGATTACTGCTTCAATTTCTTTTGTTGTTATTGGTCTGTTTAGGCTTTCTGCTTCTTTTTCATTGAGTTTTGGAAGATTATATTTTTCTAGAAATTTGTCCATTTCATCTAGGTTTTCAAATTTTTTGGCATACAGTTCTTTGTAGTAATTTCTTACAATCCTTTGTATTTCTGTGGTATCTGTTGTAATCTCTCCTCTTTCATTTCTGATTGTGTTTATTTGGGTCTTCTCTCTTTTTTTCTTGATGAGTCTGCTTAAAGGCTTGTCGATTTTGTTTATCTTTTCAAAGAACCAGCTCTTGGATTCATTGATCCTTAGAATTATGCTTTTAGTCTCTATGTCATTTAATTCTGCTCTGATCTTGGTTATTTCCTTCCTTCTGCTTGCTCTGGGCTGCCTTTGTTGTTGTTCCTCAAGTTCTTGTAGATGTAGGGTTAGGTTGTTTGTTTGGAATGTTTCTAACCTTTTTAGGTGGGCCTGTATCGCTATAAACTTCCCTCTCAGGACTGCCTTGGCTGTGTCCCATAAGTTTTGGGTTGTTGTGAGTTCATTTTCATTTGTTTCCAGAAACCTTTTGATTTCTTCCCTAATATCATTCTTGACCCATTCATTGTTTAATAGCATGCTATTTAATCTCCATGATTTTGAGTGTTTTGGGGTTTTTTTTCCTTGGGATTGGTTTCTAGCTTCAGTCCCTTGTGGTCTGAGAAAATGCTTGGTATGATTTCAATTTTCTTGAAATTCTTGAGGCTTGTTTTGTGTCCTGTCATGTGGTCTATCTTTGAGAATGTTCCGTGTACATTTGAAAAGAATGTATATTTAGCTTCTTTTGGATGGAGGGCTCAGTATATATCAGTAAAGCCCATTTCATCAAGGGTATTGTTCAATGCCACAATATCTTTGTTGATATTTTGTTTGGAAGATCTGTCCATTTTTGATAGTGGGGTGTTAAAATCTCCCATTATAATTGTGTTGCTGTCCATATCTTTCTTGAAGTCCTCTAAGATTTTCTTTATGTATTTGGGTGCTCTTATGTTGGGTGCATATATATTTACAATATTTATGTCTTCTTGATGGATTCTTCCCTTGAGTATTATGAAATGACCTTCTGGGTCTCTCTTTATGGACCTTTTTCTGGAAGTCTATTTTGTCTGATATGAGTATTGCTACCCCGGCTTTTTTTTTCCTGTCCATTTGCTTGGAAGATTTGTTTCCAGCCCTTCACTTTCAGCCTGTGTAGGTCTTTTATCCTGAGGTGGGTCTCTTGTAGACAGCAGATATGTGGGTCATTTTTTTCTTATCCATTCAGCTATTCTATGTCTTTTGATTGGAGCATTTAATCCATTTATGTTTAAGGTTATTATTGATAGGTACTTATTCATTGTCTTTTATGTATGTGTGTTCCTCTCTCTCTATCTTTTCCTTCCCTTCCTTAAAGCAGTCCCTTTAGAATCTCTTGCAGAGCTGGTTTGGTCAAGGTGTATTCTTTTAGACTTCTTTTGTCTGGGAAGCTTCTTATTTGGCCTTCTATCTTGATTGAGAGCCTTGCTGGATATAGTAGCCTTGGTTGCAGACCTCTGGTTCTCATTACCTGGAGTATTTCTTGCCATTCTCTTCTGGCTTGAAGTGTTTCCATTGAGAAGTCAGCTGTTAGCCTTATTGGGGCTCCCTTGTATGTTACTTCCTTCTTCTCCCTTGCTGCCTTTAAGATTCTCTCTTTGCCTTGAAATTTTGCCATTTTAATTATGATGTGTCTTGAGGTGGGCCTCTTTGGGTTCCTCTTGATTGGGACTCTCTGTGTTTCCTGGATTTGTGTGACTTTTTCTCTCGTCAAATTAGGGAAGTTCTCCTTCATTACTTGTTCCACTAGGTTTTCGATCCCTTGCTCTTCTTAGTCTCCTTCTGGTATCCCTATTATACGGATATTATTACATTTCATATTGTCTTGCATTTCTCTTAATCCCTCTTCATTCTTTCTGAGCCTCTTTTCCTTTTCTTGCTCTTTCTGGATGTTGTTTTCTACTTTGTCCTCCAGCTCGCTAATCCGATCTTCTGCTTCATCGATCCTGCTTTTCATTCCTTCTACTGTGTTCTTCAGTTCAGAAATTGTATTCTTCATTTCCTCTTGACCTTTGTTGAAAGTTTCTATTTCCTTTTTTATGTTTATATAGTTTGCAGTGAGATTGATGTAGTTTCCCTCTAATTTCTGATAGCTCATTGTGAGTTCATTGAACTTCCTGATAATCATTGTTTTGAACTATCTGATAGTTGAGTTGCCTTTATTTCATTTAGCATTTTTCCTGAGGCTTCCTCATTTCCCTTCAATTGGGGGTTGTTTCTTTGTTTTCTCATTGTTCATGGGTTTCTTCTTTTTTCTTCTTGTTTGTTAAATTGATCTGTTCTGATTCCCTGTAATTATGGTGTGAACTCCTCTGGTAGAATATTTGTGAGATTCAGTGGTGCAATCTCCTTCATGTATCCTGGTGTTCACAGCTTCCCCCTACTATTTTTTTGTGATCAGTTGGAGGAGTAAGGCGAAATGGTTTAAGACAGCAAGACAATGTACTATGATATTTACATTAGCAGCCAGTAGAGAAGAGATGGGTTATCCTTTGGCTCCTTATAGTGTTAACCGTGATCCTCCACCCCACTATCCACGTTCTAGAAAGGATGGAAAGAGGGTAAGACTCTTATTGAGGACGAGAGGATTGTTAGTTGGATCTAGAAAGCTGTGAGGCTGTGGGAGGTCAGATTCTAAGGTAGGGTTGGATTAAAGATTAGTATATAGGAGTAGTGTGTAAAAGAATAGAGACAAACCACAATAGTATAGTTCAGAAAATTGCAAAGTGGGCTGAGATCAGGTAGGGGTATTGAGTAGTATTTACAATTGTATAGACTAGGTCTTACTAACAGTAATAGTAAAGTGACAGTCTTGTGGCAGAATCGATGAGGTCTAGATAACAAGAATAAAGAGTATAGAACCTTGAGAGGTGTATTAATGGAACACAGATGAAGGATAGTAACTTATCAACACCTTGTGACTGAGATACCAGGGGGAACCTATCAAATGACAGTATAACCAGCCAAGCAAAGAAGATTATACAGAAAGAAAAAGAATACCAAAATATTATTAAAATTAAAAATGTCAGAAAAGTGAGAAAAAGATAATACAAATTTCCAGTAACTTGCAAGATTAAAAAAAAAAAGGAAAGAAAAGCAGGAGAGATAAATTTGGAGTGGAAAGAATAATATTAGAATGAATGGAAGAGAAACATAAGGGATTGCGAGGTATAAAAATAATAAGAATTGAAAAATAAAATGTCACATAAAACACAAGATAAAATCAATCAACCTACAACAGCCACAAAAACCAAACCAAACCAAACCAAACAAAATAAAAAAAAAACCTTTTGTTGGTTTCTAACTGGCCAGACCAGATTTTCTGATCTTGCTGGCTTCAGCTGGCTGAGGGACCTTTGAAATGCTTCTCTCACTTCCCCGCCAGATCTCAGCAAGTCTGTCAGGTACCCTGGGTGCTCCCGAGCACACTGGCTCTCCGGATCTCACTCCCACATACTTCTGGACTCCGGGGCCTGCAGGGTTCCAGCTCTATGATCTCAGGAGGCACCCGCAAACATTTTGGGATTCACTGCACCCTACCTGGGAATTGTAAAAGGGCACACCCCTCCCCCAAACTTTTGAGATTCGGGGTCTAGGATCGCCCTAAACGCCTCGCCAAGACCCTTCCAGGTTCACAGCGCGCAAGTCAGGCTTCCCAATGGTGCATGAGCTGAGCCCTTTCCAGCTCCGTGTTCCCCGCCGAACCACCCTCTGACAGGGCTAGGGGTGTTGGTGCCTTTCCTGGCTACCCCGGTCGGGCTGGCTGGAAATTTCTGAGCCACTACTGTAGGAACGCACCAAGCGCCACGTCCCTCCAGGGATCACAGCGCACGATTCAGGCCTCCCTATGGGGCACGAGCCGAGCACGGCCCAGCTCTGTACTCTCCACCGATCTGCACTTCCACTGGGCTAGGGGTGCAGGCTCTCTTCCAGGCTGAACCTGGTCGTGTCGGCTGGAGGCCCTCACTTCTCCCAGGTCTCTGGGCGGGTGTTCATAGTCCCTGGGCGATTTTTTCCCAGTCCAACTGGCCAATCTGTTCCTTCAAGCAACACGTTCTCCCCTGGAGTTGCTCACCCCCCGTATTCGGGGGAGGGAGGAGCGACTCCCCTCTCCCGGGAGCCCTGAGGCAGACCCAGGAGCACCGGGCCTGGGGACTGCACACCCCTAGTCCCCGCGCTGATCCCTGGGTCCCTTTTGTCCTGAAGCAGTCTCCTTACTGTCTGGTTTTTCAGTGATCGCAATAATTTTTGATGTCCTGCTTTCAAAAGTGATTCGGTAACCTAGTCCACTTGCTCTGTTTCTCCACTGATCCACACGTTTCCCTCCTCTTCACAGAAGCCGAGAAAAACGCTGCCTACAGTAAAGCCGCTGTCTTCCGTCCCCCACTGCTTTTAAGATTTTGTCTTTACTTTTAATCTTTGGCATTTTAATTATGATGTGTCTTGGTGTGGTCCTCTTTGGGTCCATCTTGTTTGGGACTCTGTGCTTCTTGAACTTGTGTCTATTTCTTTCACAAAATTAAGGAAATTTTCTTTCATTATTTTTTAAAATGTTTTCAATTTCTTGCTCTTCTTCCTCTCCTTCCAGCACCCCTGATATGTATGTTTGAAGTTGTCCTAGGGGCTTTTTAGCCTTTTTTTTTTTCTATTTCTTTTTTCTGCTTGCTGTTCTGATTGAATATTTTTTTCTTAAGTTCCAAATCATTGATTTGATCCTCAGCTTCATCCACTACCACTGTTGTTTCCCTGTGAATTTTTTATTACACTTTGTGTAACCTTCATTTCTGCCTGGGTCTTTTTTTTTTTTTTTTTTTAATGCTCTTGAAGTACCCAGTGAGTCCCTTGAGCATCCTAATAACCAGTGTTTTGAACTCTGCATCTGATAGGTTGCTTATCTCCATTTTGTTTAGTTCTTTTTCTGGAGTTTTGTTCTGTTCTCTCATTTGGGTCATTTTGGCAGCCTCCCTGTGTGTGTGTCTGTGTTTTAAACTAGGTAGTTACTACATCTACCAGGCTTGGTAGAGTGGCTTAATGTAGTTGGTGTCCTATAGGATCCAGTGGCACAGCCTCCTCTAGTATCCAAGCTGGGTACTGAAGGTGGGCTCACTGTGCAGGCTGTGTATGCCTTCCTGTTGTAATTGAGCCTAGATTGCGATTGGCACATCCAAGGTCAGCTACCACCTGTGTTCTGCCCACAGTCACACAGCATTAGCTGCAAAAGTGATCTACAGATGGCTGCTACTTGTGCTGGGTTTGGGGATGTCCAAGAAAGGACAAGCTATGAACCCAGGGGGGGCCTGGGGCAACTTAGCAAGAGGGCATAGAGCTCACTGAAGCCAGATGATGCTTGTTGAGAGATTTAAGAAAATCTGAATCATGGGCCAATACAAGTCATTCGTATGGAAAGCCAGTGGGTGGGAGGTGGGGGACTAAATAGTAATGGGAAAAAATACAATAAAGATTAGATCAAAAAAAGATATAAAAAGAAAAGCCACTGGAAACAGCTTGGGTGGGCCTGAAAGTTGGGTGGTGCAGGACCTCAGGTAATCACCAGTGGGGCAGTGTTAGCCAGGTTGATGGAGTCTCAAGTTTGCTGCCCCACCTTGCTCTGTGGGGGAAGGGCTCAGAAAAGGAACGATGGCCTCTGTCAGCTCTTCTGTCTAGGAGAAAGTGCTCCCCAGCTCTTGTCCTGCTGCCAGACAATTCAGTTACTCTCCATGTCTCTGATACCTTTCAATCTGCTGGCCTAGCTCAGAGGGAGTGAGTCTATGTAGGCCTGTGTGAGAACCCTTTAAGAGGTACCGCCTGGGATTCTAGAAACTTATCTTCCACATCCTTAATCCCTATTGGTTTTACAGCCAGAAGTTATGGAGACTTACCTTCCTGGCACTGGAATCCTGGGCTGGGGGTGCCTGGTGTGGGGCTTGGACGCCTCTTTTCAGATATATCCCTTTCAATTTTTATCTGCCACCCATGGGTTGGGACCAGCCTGTTCCATGTCTCTGCCCTTCCTACCAGTCTCAGTGTGGTTTCTTCTTTAATTCCATAGTTGTGGGACTTCCATTCAGCTCAATTCCTGATGGTTCTGAATGATGGTTGTTCTACAGTTTAGTTGTAATTTTGATGTGGTTGTGCAAGGAGGTGAGCCATGTTTACCAATGCTGCCATCTTGCCCAGCAGTTCCCCCTTAATTCATTTCAGAGCACACAGGTTAAGGGCTCAGTTCCCCAAGATTGCTCCCACTTCAGACAGCAATTCCAAATTCGTGAGTCCCCTGTTGCCCACATGTCTGTCTGATTTGGCTAGAAATCAGGGCCTCACAACCCCTTCCTCAGGTTTAACAATTTGCTAGAATAGCTCTCAGAACTTAGGGAAACACTTATGCTCACCAGTTTACTAGATGATAAAGGACATGATAAAGGATGCAGATGAAGCAATATATAGCACAAGTTCAGGAAGGTGTCTGAGCACAGGAGCTGCTGTGCCCAGAGTTCGGTGCATCACCCTCCCAACCTGCAAGCTCTCTGTGGCTTAGGGATTTTTAGAGGCTTCATCATATAGGCTTGATTGACTATTAACTCATCTCCAGCCCCTCTCCAAGCTTCTCATCAAGGATTGGCATTCCTGGAGACGGCCCCATCCAGAAGCTACCCAGGAACCTACCAAGGGCTGCCTCATCTTAGGAAAAAAGAGGCTCTGATCACTCAATTCCAAGGGATTTAGGAGCTCTGTGTCAGAAAACAATGGCAGAGACCAAATATGTATTTCTTATTATGTCAGGGTTGCTCGTGCATGGAAAAAGTCAGAAAGGACTATTGGAGCAGTTATTTGGAAGGAAAAGTAGTTTAACACATTTTGTTTTAACTTTTCTGTATTTTGTGATTTTTATTACAACAATCATGTTATATAATTATAATTTATTAAAGCTATAAATTTACTAATATCCTGATAAAAATCAACATGAATCTTCTATTTGTGATCCAGACAGGGTCTACAGCTGGCAGGGTCAGGAAGCCTTCCAGACAGAGGTCGTGCCCCTACCCCAGTTTCACAAGCTGGACCCCCTGCCTGGACACCTCTACTACCCTCCTCTTTACCACCCTCCCCCAAATCCTGTGGGTAAGGCCCTCCCTTTCCCCCAGCCCTGGGCACACAACTGACCAGACGACACCATGGTCTGAGGGTGTGCCTGTCTGTCTGTTTCTAAAAAGAAAGAGGAACTCCTTGGGTGGGCACTCGTCTTGACCTATCACCCTGGTGTCTGGCATAGAGAAGTGGAAGATGGGTATTTGGTGAGTAAGTGAATAAATGAAGGCGGAACTAATTCTTAAAAAAAAAAAAAAAAAGTGATTTCCTTTCCCCAAAAGGTAGGACCAGTTCCCCTTTTAGCAACCCCCTGAGCAGGGAACCAAGTGTGAGGAGTAGAGTGGGTATAAAGCCTGGTGTTCTGAAGCCTGCAAGTCTCAGGGAGAGCTCATTCTTGGATTCACAGTCCCCTTATTCCCAGCCATAGCTGTACAGGGCAGGAAGGCCCAGCTGATGGTAAAGGTGTAGAGGGACTTGTTTGGGACTGGCCATGTGGTTCAGCCTGAGGAGCTGACGCTGGGCCGTGGGGGTTGTGCTCCCAGCTCCTCAGACCCCCTCAGGAAGACACTCACCTTTGATGTGGGGCTGTATGGGCACAGCAGCAAACTGCAGGAAAGAAGATATAATGCTTTGGTATTGGCACTAGAAGCCAAAACATCATATCCTGGCCAAAAGCTGCACTGGACTCCCACCTCAATCTGTGGGGCAAAAGAATGGGGTCTTCAGGTGGCCCCAGAGTTTCTTGGTTCTGATTGGGGTCCTCTCCTTATGGGCTGTGACTTCAGCTGACCCTCCCTCCCTAGGTCTCACCTCCATAGGTGAAGCTAGGGCTGGGCCAGGGTTCTTCAGGCTGCCCAGCTCTGTCTGACCTTTGGCTTTCTCACAGGGTGGCTGGAGGTCAGATAGATGTGGTCTGGGGTCCCCTACTTGTCTCCATTTCCTTGTGAAGCCTTCCTCTCTTCACCCATTAGGCAGGCGGGGCTGGGACAAACAGGCACTCACCTATGGGTCTCTGGCTCCTCTGGCCCAGGTGGGCCTGGACAGCCTGGTCTATATGCAATGCTCCACTACACCCCACTGGCTATGTGGCACTCGGTGACTTCTAATTGTTCTTCATGTGCTTGTTTTGATTTTCTTAGATGGACTGTCATCTACAAACACTAATTTATTCTTTTGCAACATTTATGCTAATGGATTCTTATTTGTCTAGAATAGAGTTTTTCAATAGAAGCACTATGGACATTTTGAGGTGTATAATTCATTGTTATGGGAGACTGTCCTGTGTATTGTAGGATGGTTAGCAGCATCCCTGGACTCCGCCTTCTAGATTCCACCAGTACTCCCTAGTTGTAACAACTAAAGATATCTCCAGACATTGCCAAATGTCACCTGGCAATATCACCCCCAGGTGGGAATTGCTGGCCTAAGTACATCTAGAACAATGCTGGATCATAGTGATGATAGCACATTACTACTCCTGACCTTACCAGAAATAGCCCTAGTAATAAAGTCTACTAGTTCTGTATACTGCTGTCCAGGGCTAGTATACTAGTGCAAAAAAAACAAAACAAAACAAAAAACAAAGCCACTTTAAAACGGAGCTGAGCTGTCATCCCAGAGGAACTGCCTTGAACATCTTACGCCTCAAGCCTTTGGGATCTTAAAACACAGCAAAGTAGTAACCTTTGGCTGGACCTAAATCAACATTCTATCCCAAAGAACTGTTTGCAAGGACCAGACTGATGACTACCTGAAAGGAAAATTAAAAAGATTGTTTAAAATTAGCATCCATATGTCAGCTTATCTGCACCAACATAAACGCCTTCCATTAATTCTTCTCCTTCCCAGTCTCCTAAATACCCCTTGCCTTTGTCTCCAAATAGAAACACTATTTGGATCTATGCCTGAATCAGTGATTCCTAAATAGGTTTTCTTTTTTATTTCATATAAATGCTTGTTGCCACTCACTTTGGCCTTTTATTTTTAGGTTAGCACTAGTATACTGTATCAGAGTTTAATTTGCAAAAAATGAAACGTATGACTTTCATACAGATAATGAAGAAATGTCTGTCATATTTTTTTAAATTAATGAGGAAACAGATGAAAGTTGGTTCAAGGAACAATTTGAGAAAAAGTATTTATAGTGCACTTGGAAAGCCATTTGAAATGTGTTCTGAGACAATATATGGGTTATTTTTTTTATTGAACAGATATTTGTAAGTTAACATATAGCCTCTCAGCTACATTTTCTTACCTTAGTGGTTTTCATCAAAGTACAGCCCAAACTGGAAGCATCAGCACCACCTGGGTACAGGTTGGAAATGCAAATGTTCGGCTCCTCCTCCAGACCTATTTAATTATGAATTCTGCGGGTGGACCCCGGTGATCTGTTTTAACAGCCCTGCATGTGATTCTGATGCATTGTAATATTTGAGAACCACTTCTATAAATAGTCAAATAATCTTTATTTTCAAAACAAGTATTAGGCACTGCTCCAATATGACATTAAAAGGACATGCCACCCTATCTGGTATGGCTTAGTTGGTTGGGTGGCATCCTGCAAACTGAAAGTTCTGGGGTTTGATTCCCTATTGGTTGGTCAAGGTGCATCCTCAGTCATTGCTCAGTCCGTGGTCCACAGGAATGTACAAAGGGCGACCAATCCATGTTTCTGTCTTACATCAATGTTTCTCTCCCTTGCTCTCTCTCTCTCCCCCTTACCCTCTAACATCAATAAGCATGTCCTCTAGTGAGGACAGACAGAAGAAAAGAAAAATGAAAGTTAAAAAGACATGCCACCCACCCTTTTGCCTTATTTCCAAATTTAAATCATTTCACTGTTAAAGTCTGGTATCTGGTGTTTTGTTTTTCAAATAGTCTATCAACTTAAGGCAGTTTTCACCTATTCTTAATTTACCTTTTCTCTCCTTTTTAATAAAAATGGGTTTCCAAGTCTATCAACTTTAAGCTCTTGGTATCATGAAATACAATATTTTAAAATTTATTCTTTGAGAGAAGGGAGGCAGAAAGAAAGAAACATCGACATGTGAGAGAAACATCAGTAGGCTGCGTCTGGGCACACTCCCCAGCGGGGTCCAGGAGACTCATGCAACCCAGGCATGTGCACTGACTGGGAATCCAACCAGTGACCCTTTGTTTTGCAGGATGATGCCCAGTCAACTGAGTGAGGCAGGGGGTGCTGGGCAGTCAGGGCCCACTCTTACATTCTTTTATTCCTTATATTCTTAAAATAAAATTTTTCTTGAGCATGGTGTAGTATTTTAATATGGCTGACTTCAACATACTGGTGTTTATGATTTTTAAAAAGCTCTTTATAAATGAGATCATCGCTTCCCAGCCTTTTGACTAAGATCAAGTGTAAAAATGAGGTCAATTTTAGTGCGAATTGGGAAACTTTCCAGCTCTTTCTCTTCCTGGGGCAATTTAATTGTCATGGGCTTTATCTGTCCTTTGAAAGCTTAAAAGCCTGCAGCAATAGAGCCAGCTGGGCTCCGTGTATGGGGCTGAGACCAGACACGCACTCAAGAGAGGTCTCAAACTGTTCCGTTTCTCGATTAGTTATTAGCCTATTCTCTTGCGTATTTTTGTTGTTGCTGCTGGTTTGGCGGGTTTTGTTGTTGTTGCTTTACCTCGTCATGTGAATATTGGAAACTTGGTTTTCCTAGACCATCTATTTGCTGAAACTCACCAGTAAGCAAACCAATGCAATTTATAACCTCTTTTTCTCCCATTTTATCGGGCAAATTTAAGATAAAACACCTAATGTTGGTGAGGTTGTAGGGAAAGTGTGCTCCTGAGCATGTTGTTACCGCCCTCTTTGCTAGGCAAATAAGGGGGTTCATCAAAATGAAAGAAAATACCCAGGCACTTGAGATGTCCGGGGTACTAGTAATGTTGTTATTTTATGTGGGTACAGGTGACATGGTGTGTACAGTTTATAAAAATTCATTGAGCTTTGTACTAACACTGGGTACAGTTTTCCATATGTGTATTATATTGTAATAACCTTTAAAAACATGGTTTTCAGTCCTGGCTGGTGGGGCTCAGTAAATTGAGCAACCAGCTAAGAACTAAAAGGTCACAGGTTCAAGTCCCAGTTAGGGCGCATGCCTAGGTTGCATACCAGGCTGGGGAGTGGAAGAGGCAATATCTCTCGTGCATTGATGTTTCTCTCCCCCTCCCCCCAAAAAAAATAAAATTTTAAAAATCTTTAAAATAAAATATATGGCTTTCGTCACAACCCACAGCTATATATAATGGCTGTACTTACCTGTGACCCGAGGTCCCTTCTAAGGCAATTACACCCAGCTTCCTGATCCCTTAACTCGAACAAATTAAATGCCTTCTGCTTCCTATTTTCTACTGTTTCTGGGTCCCCCGGTTAAAATGGAGGTGGCGTCGGTCATTTCCCGGGAGGCTTTCCGGGGAGACCGAGAAGGCCCCCTAGCATTTCACCCTGTAGAAGCTCCGGGTCTGAAGAGCTGCCACTCCCGGCACGGGAAGGCCGGCGCCGGAATCACGTGACCTTCGCCTCAGCTGACCCCAAGAGGCCGGAAGAAGAAGGTCCCGGGGCCGGGCTTCCTGGCGCTATGGTGAGCTTTCGGGGACGCGAGGCACGAGTGCTGGGCAGTCGGGGCAGCGTCCGCAGGTCTCGTGGACTGCCCCTGTGTAAGGGTGGGGCGCGGGTACGAGGAGATGGGGAAACCGCGCTGCCTCCTCCGCAAACACTTGGGGTGCAGTCGTGCGGGCCGAGGGGCTGGGACGGAGAAGCCCCCGACCCCCACCGGCGGGCTGGGTGCGAGTCCCGGGCGATGCCTTGGCGAGAAGGAAGGGCCCCCACCCCTGCCCCCGCCCCCGCCCCGCGGGGCGCGTCTTGCGCCCTTCCGGAGTGGCAGCTCTCCCAGGCCTTCCCTGGCTCCGACAGGACCTCCCAGAGGTGCCCACTTCCAGCCCTCCTGTGGGACTTGGACAAGAGCTTGCTTAGAATTTGGCTCAGTCTAATAATTCTTAACTGCTTAGAAGGCCCTTTCTTCCCAGAGACAGAAAAGAATAGGTTTTGGGTCGGGACTTCAACCCATCCATCCATCCATCCATTCCTGCAGCAGATTTTGAGTGCGTACTATATACCATGCACCGAGCCGGGCACTGATACTTCAGCTACATAAGGGAAGGGCAAAATTGGAGACTACATTTGGCAGTCATAATTAAGACTTAAGAGGGAGGCGACCTAACTATACCGTAAGCATAGTGTTAGGAAAGGATCCTGAGGGCCCCGGAGCAGGAAGGAGAGCTGGCTCCCTGTATTGCAGTTTGTGTACCAGGAGTTAGAAGTCTGGAGGTGGGGGCTATAGAGAGCATGGCTTCCTAGGAATGAATGCATTTTCCCCAGGTCGAAGAGTATAAACTGGAGGTTAGTGAAAGATGAGGCTGAACAGGTAAGCAAAAACCAAAGCTTACTGCGCTTTGAGAGGCACATAAAGGAGTCTGAACTTTAAGAAGAGGGCACTGGAAAGCTAGGAAGATCCTTTGGCTAACTTATGAAGGGATCAAGAAAGGAGCAGAGAGCCCAGGCTGGGGCATCAGACCCCCAGGAGATGGCGGTGACCTGAGTTAGGGTGGAGAAGGTGGAGGTAGGAGCTGGGGGAGTCGGCGGGGCTCAGGCACTAAATGCAGGAGGTAAAAGAAAAGAGGTGTCTGGGTTTGGTTCCCAGGTGGTTGAGCTCAGTGGGGTGGGATACCCAGTAGGGTGAGCAAGTATCAGTGGGAAGAGCATCAGTTTTGCCAGGTTTGTTCCCAGCCCTGGTAGACATGTGGAAAGGTGGACATGTATGTTGTTGTGGGCTAGAGTTTTTGCCAGGCAAACAGGACAAAGGACAAAGCACAACTGATCAGGGCAATGGAGGATACTGGCAAGATGCGACTGGCAAGATGCGAGTGAGTTTGCCTTCTAACAGAGGAGAGAATAAATAATAAAATGTGATATGTGCTGTGATAATTGTTGTGGAGATCAAGGAAGAAGCATAAGGGACTAGAGCATGTTAGTAAAGTGATATTTTTAAAAAATCTTTATTGAGAAATACATGCAAATATGCAGTGCAATATATTTTGACATGTATGTGCTCAAGAAAACATCACCAGGATCAAAATAATGAACACATCCACTGGCTCCTGAAATTTCCTTATACAAGAGGCTATTTTAGAAAGTCTAGTCAGAGAAGGCTCATCAGGAGAGGTGTCATTTGAACAGGGATCTGAATAAAGGGAGAGGTCAAGCAAGCCACAGGGACGATGGGAATGTGCCTGGTATAACAGGAACAGCAGGAAGGCCAGTGTGGCTGGAGCCAGGGAGGAAAAGGTGGTGAGAGAGGTCACTGGCTGTGAGGCCAGGGACTTTGTTTTGTTCTGTGGGATCTACCATAGAGTAGGCACCCAGTCAATATTTGCCAGAGAGATCAACTGGAATAGGCATCAGAACAAGGACTGGTGGGAGGGTGGGTCAGGGAGAGGGTTCTCTAAACAGCCTGTTAATCAGGAAGATCAAATGGCCCGAAGGCATCCATCTTGGACAGGGAGCAGGGGTCCCTGAGGAACAGTAGTGAGGGAGACACTTGGCCACACCTCAGCCCTCCCTCCAGCCTGACTGATTGCCTCCCTCTTGTGCAGAGGTTCCGGTTCTGTGGTGATCTGGACTGTCCCGACTGGGTCCTGGCGGAGATCAGCACACTTGCCAAGATTGTTGAGTGCATGGGGTCTTGGGGGTGGAGAGGACAGAGGGATTGTGGGGCGGGGGGCGGCTCTGGGACTGGAGGGAGGGTGGTGAGGTCACTCTGGGGTCTGGGCCTCAGCGCTCTCAGCTCATCCTAGCATGTTGTGTGACTGATCACATGGCTGACCCTCTCTGAGCAGGCCCCCCAGCATGGAGGGGTGAGGTGGGCCAGTCTGGCTGATGTAAGGCCTTCCCCTCCAGTCCTCTGTGAAGTTGAGGTTGCTGTGCAGCCAGGTGCTGAAGGAGCTTCTGGGACAGGGGATTGATGTGAGTGCCTGGCCCAGCAATGCTTTGTCCCACAACCCAATGGCCCCTACTGTCCTGAGAGCGCCCCAGGCCCAGGGAGGTGGGTGATCAGCCTCATGCCCTCCCTGGATACTTCCCATTCTTACCACAAAATCCAGATTGTGGGGGTAGGGAGAGGTAGGAAGCAGGGGTCTGGCACCCCTAAGGGCTTTCTTCTCCCACAGTACGAGAAAGTCCTGAAGCTCACTGCCGATACCAGATTTGGTGAGTACCCCACTGACTCCACAGACCTTGGGCAACTCTGGCTCCTTGGCCTGAGGCCTGGTCCAGAGGCACTCCCTCCCAGCATCCTGTCCTGACCCACCTCCGCAGAGGAACCTGAGGAGAAGACATTGACAGTCCTGCCCCCAGAGTCCTCTGCCAGCAGTAGCAATGCTTATTGCTCAGGGAGGCCTGGGAGCTGGGAGCTGAAGATGGTATGGCAACAAAGGTGTCTGGGACCACAGTGACACCCGTTCCCCACCCATGGGTCTCCCCAGAGTCGGGTGATGTGAAGGCCATGGTGGCAGTACTGAGTTTCATCCTCTCCAGTGCGGCCAAGCATAGTGTGGATGGCGAGTCCTTGTCCAGTGAATTGCAGCAACTGGGGCTACCTAAAGGTATGGGAACCTGGGAAGGCCAAGGCCTGCAGGGCAGCAAGCCAGCCTGTGTGACCCTGAGATGCACCCTGCCCTCTCTGGGCCAGGAGCCTGAGACCTGCCCTCTGAGCTACCCCAGTGACCACCTGCTGCTCAGAGGACCTCCATTCTGCCCCTAGAGCACGCAGCCTGCCTGTGTCGCTGTTACGAGGAGAAGCAAAGCTCCCTGCAGGAGCACCTGCAGGCCTGCAGCCTGCGTGGTGAGTGTTGAATTGGCCAAGGTGGGGCCTGGCGTCCAGTCTGGAACGTGTGTGTAGTATGGGAGACACTGTCCTCAGAAGAGGACATGGTCACATGTCACTGTCACAGAGCCAGCACTCTTGACTTTAGGCAGGTTTCTTCCTCTAAGATCTGCTGTGGATAATCTGAGCTCCCAATTACTGCGCACCTACTTTGGGTCAGAGGTCAAAAGGATAAGAGCTTCTCAAAGGCCACACAGCCTTGGAGAGTTGAGGGCTGAGTAGGGGGTGGGCTGAGAACTGTCTGGCCACGAGCCTGAGAATTCCGCCCTGTCTCACAGTGAACAGGCTGGCAGGTGCAGGCTGGCGGGTAGACTACATCCTGCGCTCCAGCCTACTGCAGACTGTGGAAGAGCCCATGGTGCGCCTGAGGCTGGAAGTGGCAGCTGCCCCGGATGCCCCGGCCCAGGTTGTTGCCCTGTCCCTCTCAGCAGACAAGTTCCAGGTCCTCCTGGCAGGTAAGGCTCAGCTATACCTGGAGGGCTTAGGGGCTCTCCCAGATGCGACCTGACTGCTGCCTAACTCCCTGCCTTTTGTCCTTTAGAACTGAAGCAGGCCCAGACCCTGATGAGCTCCCTGGGTTGAGGACAAGAGTGTTTGTAGCCTGCACGGAGCTGCCCTACCCATGTTGAGTGGCTGCTCTCTGAACTTCTTTTCATGACCCCAGGTCTAGGACCCTGGAGGCTTGGTCCCCTGGATCTCTGGCTTTCTAGGTTCCTGTCTTAAGGGTTCAGCATAAGGATCCTGAAGACTTTTCCAATACTGTCTTCTCTTCCCCATGAAAGATACTTGTCAGTGGTTTTCCCGAGCAGGAAGAATAAACAGAAGTGTAAAGGAGTGTGTGCACAGGTTTCTTTTTAGGTTCAGACCAAAGGCTTTCATGAGAGAGACCCAAGTAACATGGACCTGGCCCATCACTCATCCTCTCTTTGCAACTGCCGATTGAAGCAGGTCAGCAGTGAGGCACACAGAGGACCAAAATGGAACAACAGCTTGTCTGTAGAGGGGAAAGTCAGAGTTTTAGCTCCCAGTCCTCTGGTGCTCTTGGCTGTGCCCTCTCTGCTGGTCCTTAGGCTGGTAGCAAGCAGTGGCCCCAATGCCAGGTGCCCCAAGTAGAGAAAGGAGAGGACCTTGTCTTCCTTCTGTCTTCTGTAAAAAGAGGGAATGGCCCATGCCTGAACCACTCATTGGCATGAATGGTTATGGACCAAATGTGTCCCCCACCTCAGATTAATGTGTCAAAGCCCTAACTCCCAGTGAGATGGTTTTAGGAGATGGGGTCTTTGGGAGGTGATTATGTTTAGATGAGGTTAAGAAAGTGGGACCCTTTTGAGGTGCTCCTTTTAGTTCCTTATAAGAAGATAAAGACACAGGCACTCTCCACAAGCGTGTACCAAGGAAACGTCTCCCAAAAACAGCAAGAAGGCAGGAGAAGACTCTCACCAGGAACCACATCCGGTAGTTCCTTGATCTTAGACTTAGATGTCTGTTGTTAAAGCCACCCAGTTTATGATATCTTGTTAAAGTAGCCCTGAGCAGAGTAAAGTAAATGGCCTCCACGGACTGACTTAAACCAACCAGGGCTCCTTGTATAAGAGACTAATTCCAAGGCTGGAGAGGGAGAATACAAGGTGAACCTAGAACATCTTAGGAAACAATCAAAGAATAATGAATCATTTCAAAGGGAGCCAACTGGCCAAAGAGTGGACCATTTAGGCATCAAAAGGATAAGGACTGACTCTTCCTGACTTCTGCTTTTGAAATAAGGGAGCAGATGTGCTTTACCTGATTCCTCCATTAGGCGCATTTCCAATCCTTGGACTGAAATATAAGAGAGAAGAAGGGAGACTAGCTAGGATTCTTAGGACCCAAATAACACAGCAAAGTATTCCTTAGATTTTCTTTTTACTTCATGTATCCTGGGCTGGGTGCTAGAGAAGTAGAAACCTGGAAATGCCAACACACAGGCATAAATGACATATATACATACATACATACATACGTACATACACACCCAACAAAGTCTGCACGCTCTAGCCAAAGGACTAGGAAAGAGGTGGCACAGCAAGACAGTAATCTTGTGGAAGTAACCTCTGTACACACACGGGCAGCTTCTCCACACAGCAGCAGAGGCTGAGTAGGGCATAGACCCCCAAGGCAGTTAAGAGGCAGCCTCCCCTTCCCCCACTGGCGCTGTGTCAGAGGAGGCCTGCCTTAAAAGAGATGATTAAGATCCAGAGCCTCATAATGCCCAAAATGTACAGGATTCAATTAAAATATTCATCATACCAAGAAAATCTCATATGAGAAAAGAACCAATGCCAACACGAACATGACTCAGATATTAGAATTCTATGCCGATTTTTAAAACAGCCATCATGAAAATGCTTTAAGTCTCAGCAAAGAAATAGAAGATACAAAGAGCCAGATAGAAATTTTAGAACTGAAAGCTACAATAACCAAAGTAAATCTCAGTGGATGTGCTTAACAATAGAAGAAAGATCAATAGAAATTACCCAAGTTGAACAACAGAAAAAATAGCTTGGAAAACAAGCATAACCAAAACAACCTCAGAGAACTGTAGGGTTATAACAAAAGATCTAATATTTGTGTCATCACAGTCTAAGAAGGTGAAGAGAAAGAGGGTGGGACAGAAAAAGTATAGAAAGAAATAATGGCTAAAAAAAGGGGGAGTTTTTTAACTATAGAGTTAATAAGCAGAATAGACCTCACACAGGTCATTTGCAAAGAAATCCATGCCATAATCAAACTTCTGAAAACTAAAGAAAATTCTGAAAGCAGCAAAAGAGAAATGACAACTACAGGGCGAAAACAATTAGAACAACTGAATTTCTCATCAGAAATCACAGAGTCCAGAAGGATGAAGCACAATGTTTTCAGGCCCTGAAAGAAAATCATCAGCCCAGAATTCTATATTCAGTGAAAATTAACTCAAGAATTAAAGGAGGGCCCTGGCTGCTGTGGCTCAGTGGATTGAGCGCAGGCCTGCGGAGCAAAGGGTGGCTGGTTCGATTCCCAATCAGGGCACATGCCTGGGTTGCAGGCCAGGTCCCTGGTAGGGGGCGTGTGAGAGGCAGCCACACGTTGACATTTCTCTCCCTTCTTCCCTTTCCCTCTCTCTAAAAATAAATAAGTAAAATCTTTTTTTTAAAAAAGGGGGAAATCAAGACATTCTCAGATGAAGGCTAAGTAATATAATTTGTTGCCAGCAGACCTAACCTAAAAACAAAGGAGGCTAAAGGAGGATCACTAAAGAGAGGGGAAATGATAAATGAATGAATCCTGGAAAGAGTAAGAAAGTGGATACCAAAAACTTCCCTTTCTCATGAATATCTTATATTTGACAGTTGAAGCAAAACTATAACAATATTAGATGTGGATCTCATTGTACCGGAAATATTTAGGGTTATTATAAACAGGAGATGGTAAGGGAGGTAAGGTTTCTGTACTGCACTCAAATTGACAAAATGTAGTTATGTATATAATGTAGGTCCTCAATGTTGTCAATAGGTTCTATAACTTTTAAGTGAAACAGTGTATAACAAAACCAATTTTACTATAAGCTAAATGATATAAACAAGAGTTAAGTTCCTACAGCATCTCTTCTGCTATATGTGGAGGGACCATTTCAAAAGCTGCATGCTACAGTGTAATACACTAAAAAACAATTTAGATACAGTAACTGCAATTCTAAAAAAAATGTTCAAGGAGCCCACAGGGAGGCAAAAAAGAAAAACAAAAATGGAATAAATACAAAAAGTGGCAGACAAAAAAGTCATGAAAGTACTAGATCTCATAAACTGTATAATATTAGCTTCATTTCCCAGGTAGTTTTCCCTCTTCTGTGTTATCACAGAATCCCACATGCACTTCTCTCATTGCTATTGTAACATGACACTGTAATCTTGTATTTAATCATTTGTCTCTTTTACCAGCTTGAGTCTTTTAAGGATGGGAATTGTGTTCCATGTTCAAATATCCCCAATGCCTAATAAAGTACTCTTTCAATAAAGAGGGCAGGGGGAGCCATAAGGGCTGCAATGGATTTAAAGATGTTGAAAGTAAAAAAAGAAACATGAGGCTGGTCTCTCACCCACACGTGGTGGATAAAAATTCAGGAGAGTTATCTCAGGAGTAAGGAGTCCCAGGCCCACACCAGGCCCCCCAGCCCAGGGTTCCAGTGCCAGGAAGGTTAAGTCCCCACAAGTGGCTGTAAAAATCAGAGGGGAGTGCTTGCTTTGACAGCACATATACTAAAATTGGGACTATACAGAGAAGATTAACATGGTTCCTGTGCAAGGATGACACGTAAATTCATGAAGTGTTCCATATTAAAAAAAAAAAAAAAAAGCCAGAGGGGGTTGAGTAGGTGGAAAAAACTGCTGGAACCCTAGGCAGTTCCTCTGAAAGAACCCACACACAAACTCACCTACTCAGACTCATTCCTTCAGCTGTAGCACCGGGGCAGCAGCTTGAAAAGTACTAGTGGTATACAGGGAGGGACCAAAGTGTCTGGCATCAAGGTGAGCAGAGGCCATTGTCCCTTTTCTAAACCCTTCACCCACAGGGCCAGCAGGCTGGTGCCATATCTGAGATTCTATCACCTGGTTAACACTGTTTGGTCCACCTTGGAGAACCCAGAGGCTCTGCCCTACCTAAAGCACCGGCCCACCCAAGCTGCTTTTCCACATGAATGGTTGGTCTTGGCTCAGACTTCACAAATTCCTAAATTGTCTCAAACAAGCGACAGCTGACCTCAGTGAGCCCCAGGCCTGGCAGCCAGCCTAGATTCGCAGAATGGCTTCACTTAGGAATCTCCTAGCCCAGCACAAGCAACAGCCACCTCAGATTCAGATTGCTTTATAGCTCAGGCAGGGTGGCCCTGGGAAAACTCAGGTGGGGGCTGACCTTGGCCTGCACCGCCCAGGAAATCCCATGGCCAGCACACACTGTGGACAGTTACAGGCCACATGGGAGCATCACCACCCTGCCCCTGCACAGCTGAACCTCCACAGAGGGCAGAGGATAGTAGCCAGTTGTCATAGCCAATCCTTGCAGCTGACTGGCCTGGGTAAATTCCTCCCGTTGATCTGCCAACAGCAACCAAAGCTCAACTACAAGAGGAGGGTGTACTCAGCCCACAAAAAGGCCACACCTGGAGTGCCCAGCTTGGGTAGTAGGGGAGGCTGTGCGACTGGGCCCTACAGGACACCTACCATATTAGGCCACACTACCAAGACATGGAGTCAAAGCAGCTCTACCTAATACACAGAAACAAACACAGGGAGGCTGCCAAAATGAGGAGACAAACATGGCCCAAATGAAAGAGCAGATCAAAACTCCAGAAAAAGAGCTAAACAAAATGGAGATAAGCAATCTATCAGATGCAGAGTTTGAAACACCGGTTATAAGGATGCTCAAGGAACTTAGTGAGGAATTCAACAGCATAAAAAAGATCCAGTCAGAAATGAAGGATACACTAATTGAAATAAAGAACAACTTTCAGGGAAACAGTACAGTGGATGAAGCTGAGAACCAAATCAATGATTTGGAACATAAGGAAGCCAAAACAACAACAACAACAACAACAACAAAAAGCAACCAATCAGAACAAGAAGAAAAATATCCACAAAAAAAAAAAAAGAGAGAGAATAGTATAAGCAACCTCTGGAACAACTATAAGGGTCCAACATTCACATCATAGGGGTACCAGAAGAAGAAGAGGAAGAGCAAGAATTTTTCTATTTGAAAAAATAATGAAATAAAACTTTCCTAGCTTGGTGTAGGAAATAGACATGCAAGTCCAGAAAGCACAGAGTCCCAAACAAGATGGATACAAAGAAGCCCATTCCAAAACACATCATAATTAAAATGCCAAAGGTTAAAGATAAAGAGAGAATCTTGAAAGCAGCAAGAGAAAAGTAGTTACTACACAGGCATCCCCATAAGACTGTCAGCTGATTTCTCAAAGGAAACTTTGCAGGCTAGAAGGGATTGGCGGGAAATATTCAAAGTCACGAAAAGCAGGGACCTATGGCCAAGATTGCTGTACCCAGAAAAGATTTCATTTAGAATGAAAGGGAAGATAAAGAGCTTCCCAGACAAGAAAAAAACTAAAGGAGTTCATCATCACCAAACTGTTACATGAAATGTTAAAGGGACTTATTTAAGAAAAAGATCAAAGCTCTGAACAATAAAATCACAAAAAATACAAATCTATTAACAATTGAATTAAAAAAACAATAAAAAACTAAGCCCTGGTTGGTGTGGTTTGGTGGATTGAGTGCCAGCTTGTGAACCAAAGGGTTGCCAGTTCATTTCCCTGTCAGGGCACATGTGTGGGTTGCAGGCCAGGTCTCCAGTTGGGGGCATATAAGAGGCCACTGGTTGCTGTAGTTCTCACACATCAGTGTTTCTCCTCTCTTTCTCCCTCCTTTCCCATCTTTCTAAAAATAAATAAAACGTTTTTAAAAAACTAAGCAAACAAGAACAGAGACAGAATCATGAATACGGAGAGCGTTTTGATGGTTGCCAGGTGTGAGTAGGGTGTGGGGGGATGGGTGAAGAGGTGAGGGGATTAAGAAGTACAAAGAAGTAGTTACAGACTAGCCATGGGGATGTAAAGTACCGCATAAGAAATGGAGTAGCCAAAAAACTTATATGAATGACCCATGAACATGAACAATGGTAGGGAGATTGCCTGAGGAAGTCGGGGGTGATGAGTGGAGGGGGGAAGAGGGGAGAAAATCAGAACACCTATAACAGCATAATCAAAAAATATAATAAAAGAAATCTGAGTCCCTAAAACTCCCTGCCTCTCCCCCCAAAAACCCCAAAATCAATCCTAATTTGTCACCATTGGATGTTTTTCATTGCATCGGATTCTTAGTCTAAAAATTGATCATTAAAGGGAAGGAATTCAGGATTTATCCTGTCTTAGTATTTCAGGATAATCAAATAGTCAACAAGGTAAAGCTCTTCTTTACAGAAGAATTCCAACTAATGTAGAAGGAGTGAAAGAATTAGAAAATAACCATTTTGTGACTCCCAGTGAAATACTTGGTTGAGGCAGGATTATCAAGGATGCTAAAATCATACGATGAAAGGTGAATGTGATGTAAAACTGGGTATTTGTGTGGTGCCAAACAATCCCCTCAAACAGCCCAATGTCCCTTGGCTGGTAAGCAAATAAACACGCTGGCATGTCTACATAGTAGAATACTACTCAGCAATGAAAAGGACTGAATGATAAGCATAACAATCTGGATAGATCTCAAATGCATTATACTAAGAGAAAGAAACCAGAATCAATGTATGTCAACTATAACTGAAAAATATTTTTTTAATAAAGAAAAGCCCCATTAAGTTGTATGCCTGGAGCCAATACAAAATAATATTAAAAGTAAACTGTAACTGAAAATTTTTAAAAAATTAAAACAGGTATCAAGTACACACAGCATTTCATAATGGTTTGCTTTATAAGTGTTTTCATGGACAGACTGCCTCTGCATCATGAATTAACCTTCTAGAGTACTATTCAAGTAAGTTTTACTTATTTAATTGATAAATCAATTTCTTATACTGATTTTTAAAAAAAAGATACACAGAGAAATCAGACTCAGATGACTACATACTGAGGATTTCATTTATATGGTGTTATGGAGAAGGCAAAACTATGGGACAGAAAGCAAATCCAGTGGTTGCCAGAGCATAGGGTGAAAGTGTAGATTAAAAAGCTGCAATGGAAATTTTTTTTTGGCGGGGGATGGAAATGTATTATCTCTTGATTGTGGTGATGGTTCCATGAGTGTATGTATTTATCATAACTTGCATTCTAAAAGGTGAATTTTACTGTATATATATTATACCTTAATTTCAACAAAAAGTGACCAAACAGAAATCACCTCCATAGATTACTTAGTGGTCAGAAGGTGTAAAATATTCCTTTACTACACAGAGGTCTGGCTGTCACAGCCTCATCTGTGATCAATTTCAGCCTCACTAAAGTGGGACAATCAGCTATTGGTGCCTCCTACTCTTAATGTGGTGGAGTCTGCAGAACAGAGCAGCATCTAGGAGATGTCCTTGAATGGATGTAGCTGAGCCTTTGGATCTGACTCCCAGCATGCCGGAAAAACTAGATAGAGGAACAAGTCTGAAGAATGTTTGAGGAAACATTCAGAAAATCCCAGAATGCGATGGGGCATCTTAAAGAACACCTGGCCTGGACTCTTGAGAAAGATCAGTGTCATGGACACAAAGAAAAGGGAGTAGGGTAGGAGGGTGACTTCATCTAGATTAAAAGTGATTATAAAAAGACATATATACCAAGCTCTGTGCAGTGGCAGTATTGCAGTCAGTGAGGTTTATCCAATGTGTGATCATTGCTAAGTGAAAACTTTCCCCAAAACCCTGCCACAACTTGAAATATATAGGCACTGGCAATTTTTGACAGTCTCTATGGACACTGAGGGAAAAAAATGGCATATAAACTTTGACTGGACTCTGCCTTGAACAAATAGCTAAAAAGACATTTTGGGGACCAATTTGAATGTGGACTAGCTGTTAGATGATATAAAGAAGTTATTGTTAAATTTATTAGGTATGATAAAACACAGCTTTTCTACCAGTGTGTAGCAGCACACTGCTGTGCTTCGAGAATCTTTACAATATGCAATACCTGACTCTTTAGTCAGGGCACTGACCTCTTTTCCCTTAGAGTGTCAAATAAAAAAATTACAACAGCCAACAAACAATAGCCTCCAGATGCATGAATCTATCACCAGGTGAATGAATAAAACAATTTTTATTGTTTTATTGTTTTAACAATTCATCTGGTATGAATGAATAAAAATTATACTTATTTTTTTGTCATGTAGGAAAAAATAAATTTTTTGGTGTCCCACAGGATTTTAGTAATTAGTTCATGTGCACCAGAGATCAAAAGGTTGAAAATCTCTGGATAAAGGTATTGTGGCTTTGTAGGAAATTGCTTTTTACAGCTGCGTGCTGAAGTATTAGGAATGAAATGCCATAATTTAATTTACTTTAAAATACTTCTGCCAAAACAAATGAATTAATAGATGAAGGGGGGAAGAGGCAGAAGTCCCAGTATGAAGGGGGAAAGTCATGTTTATAGGTCAAGCACACAGGATGAAATGCAAACTCCTTACAGAAGTCCCTGAGGCCTGATCTGAACTTGCTTGTGTCTGTCCTCACCTCCCGACACTGTCTCAGCTACACTGCAGCCTACACAGACCTTCTTTCAATGAGTCAGTCACTTCCCTTCCTCCAAGCCTTTGCACTGGCCATCTCTTCCACCTGGCATGTTGTCTTTTATTTTTATAGCAACTTATTAAGAGTTTATTATAAATTTGGTTCATAGGCCACAAGGAAATAAAAGGACTTTGTAAAGTCATTTGGGAAACAGGGAGGTGAGGAGGGCAAAGGTGAGTCTAGGGCGTTGGTGGGCACCCACTGGGGAGGGGGCTGTATAAGGGGAACTAAACAACCTGTGAGGCTCCGGCATAACAAACAGGTCTGTAATAACGTGGACCTGAGGAACTGGGCCCGCACCTCTGTAGAGCTACTTCTGTAACTCTGTGGCCGAGAGTCAAAGAAGTCCTCAAATCCATGGGAGAGGGGTCTGGATTCCTGGAGGGAACCTGCCCATTGAAGTTTCTCATCCAGGGAGGATCCCCATTGGGGGACCCATGAGAAGCCTCATACCAGGAGGTGGGACCATCATGCCGGGAAGGGGTGCCCCTCGAGGGCCCATAGGTGGGTGAGGACACCTGTGGCCAGGTGGGGTGGGATCCCTGCAATACTGGTTGTGGCAGCAGCTGCAACAACGCCTCTATTTTTGTGGGGTCATCATCTGTTGGGATGACCCACCAACCCCCGCAAGTCCTGCAGGGGCCTGGGACCTGGGAACATCAGCTGGGGATTCCTCTGCCAGCAGCCCTGCCCATCCCTGGACCCCCAGCAGCTCCAGCAAGTGGAACTCAGTCAATGACAGTATCTTTGGGAAGAGGTCCTTCTACTGTAACTGAGACCATGTTCTCCCCTGGTCTCCCCTCCAAGCTGCAGCAGACCAAGGACTTGCTTCCCTTCTTCTCTCTTTCGCTTGAGTTCTTTGGCTTGATCTTCCTGAATTCATCACAATCACACTGGATCAAATTCATGTTAGTTGAAAGCCTTGAAGGTGCCCATGAAGACACAACCATCTTGCAGGATGTACCTCATCCTGTAGTGGATGTGGGCAGCATCTTGGCTTGCCTGCAGCCATGGTGGAGGTTTTGATCCCTCCAATTTCCCCTGGCATGTTGTCTTGTACCCCCTGTTTGCTGGATACTTCTGAGGTCTCAGCCTAAATGTCATTGAAGAGAGACCCTCCCCCACAAAACTGTCTGATGTGGGTTCTGCTTCTTGGCCTGTTTATTTGTCGCTTGGCTGCACTTCTCACCCACAGGTGGTAAAGATGTTTCTGTTTGTAAGTTATGTCTGTGTTGAGATACTTAGGGCCACCACTGGGTCCCCAAGGGCCTTCGTTTATCGTGCACCTGCATGCTCCCTCTGCACATCTGGCAGGAACCTGGCTGCTGTTTCAGTCTGGGAGTACCGACCCTGTCACTAGCCGGATGACTTCCCCAGCCACAGAGACAGCTGTGACACAGGACCTCAGAACTGACCTTGGATCCTGCCGGTGCCACCCTCCCAAATAGGTGACTGCCCCTAGCCTTTCCCACACGCCGAATCACCCCAGTTCGTGGATCCCACCCCGAAGGCCTCGGCCTCCTGCCCGAGGAACTACATTTCCCAGTGGGCGCTGGAGCAACCACAGCTTCAGGCGAGATCCGCCCGCGACTTTAACTCCTTAGTGGCTGCTGGTTGGCGGAGCGGGTGCGGGTACCTGGGGCGAAGGGCGACATTCGGGGTGTGTACCGCAGATTGCAGAGAGGATGGGATTTAGGGGCCTTGGAGAAAAAGGGAGCCAGGGTGTACCGAGGACAGGCAGCAGGGGTGAATGGTGAGGATGGGGGAGCGGGCCACAGAGTGCCTGCCCTTAGTGGGATTGGGAACCCCGCTGAGGGACCTTTTCCCTCAGTTGGAATATTCTCGGGGTGCCGGGTCCTGCACAGCGAGAAGGTGGGTGAAGGGAAAGGGGGTCTATCCTGGCTAAGCTCCGCCTATGCCCGACCACACCTGCGTCTTCGATCTCTCCGCTTGGCAAGGAGAGGGAGAAAATGCAAGCTCCCTTCCCCCAACAGGTGGCCGGGATAGGGAGAAGAGGTGGAGTGGGTTCCCCTCCGTCCCTGGCGCTGACCTGGGAGTGACCTGTTCTGCTCTGGACCTTGGCCTGGAGCTCGGCGACCCCGTCTTACTGGCGACCCTGTCTTCCTCCCTCGCAGCTGCGGGGACCTGGCTCCAGCCCAGACGGTACCTCGAGACACCTGCATCCCCTCCTGTCTGTCTTCGCTCCGGTCTTAACTCGTCCTAACTGCCAGGTGAGCCTCTGAGCGTTAATTTTCCCAGCTCCCCAAGTGGTGTCGGGCTCATTCCCTCAGCGATTGTGGCAACAGATAAGGTTGGTTCTGAGTGGTGGGGTGGTGAACAAAATGAGCTTCCACAGGGGAGGAAGTGGAGGTTGAGGTGGACAACAGACGATAAGACAATTTCAGATTTGGGAGTGCCATGAAGAAAATGTGTGTCTGGAGGAGGTGGGGAGGCCAATTTGGAAGGGTGGCCAGGGAGGGCAGCTCAAGCATTCCCAGACTGAGGGGACAGCAGGGCCAAAAGTGTGGGGATGGGAAAAGCGGCATGCTTGGGGCAAGTGATTGAGGGGCAGCCTAGGAACTAGATGATAGCTGGTTCCAGGAAGGATCTGGACTTTATTCTAAAAGCTGCAAGTGTTCATGGGAGACCATCGTGGAAGGTGTTAACAAACAAGACTGGAGCTCTCCAGTGCTCTGGGCTTTCCCAGCATTTTTAGCTGGGGATGGTCCCAGGCTGTGGCCAGGCCAGCAGCATTTCCTGCAAAACCTACCACTCCAGGGTCCCCTCTGATTCTCAAGTGCTCCTCTGTAAAATAGGGGTGATAAGTCCTGCCTCACAAGGTACACACCTGATCCAACTTGCAGTTCTCTTCCCCTCACAGGGCCTGCCCACTCCTGGCACAGAATGCCTGAGGGCCCTGAGCTGCACCTGGCCAGCCACTTCGTGAATGAGGCATGCAGGGGGCTGGTGTTTGGCGGGTGTGTGGAGAAGTCACCCGTCAGCCGCAACCCCGAGGTGCCCTTTGAGAGCAGTGCCTACTACATCTCAGCCTCAGCTCGGGGCAAGGAGCTTCGCCTGACACTGAGCCCCCTGCCTGGGGCCCAGCCCTCACGGGAGCCAATGGCCCTTATGTTCCACTTTGGTATGTCTGGGTCCTTCCAGCTGGTACCCAGTAATGCGCTACCACCCCATGCCCATCTGCGCTTTTACACAGCTCCTCCTGGCCCCAGACTGGCACTCTGCTTTGTGGACATCCGCCGCTTTGGGCACTGGGACATCGGGGGCGAGTGGCAGCCAGGCCGTGGGCCATGTGTCTTGCTGGAGTATGAACAGTTCAGGTAGGTAGGGCCAGCCCCAGGTGTGATGAGCACAGCCCTGGGTCCTGGACCTGACTCTTTTAGTGCCTTATTGGCCAATGAGGGGCAAATCCCAGCCCCTTCTGAGCCTCAGTCCCTTCCTCTATAGACCAAGATACTATACTTCCCTGGGGACAGCTCTCTGAGCTAATGGATATGGAAAACCAAAATTGTTATGGGAGGTGGGAGCAAGAGGTGAATAGGAAGGCATGCCCTGAGAACGTAGCCAGTTACTGTGAAAGTTGAGGCTGGATCAGCGCCCTCCACTGCTTCTAGGTACCCTCAGGAGGCTAAGAAGAAAGGTGGAGGGGCTTTAACAACATGAAAGAAGGGAGGCTGAGCAGGAAGTGTTTCAAGATGGTAGGATGGGGACTGCCTAATGACATGGTTTCTGAGTCAGGTTTTACGGTCACCCACATTTGCCTACCCACTCGTTTGTGTCCCATGGTCTCCTCTGTGGCTGTCTTTTGCCTGTGGGAGAGGTAACAATCTTACCTGGTTGTGATGCATGTCACCTAAGATGGCATAGTGTCAGCCACCTCCCTTCCTCCAAAGAGGAAATGTGTATCAGTCTCTTTGTGCCAGGCCCTGTTCTAGGTGTTGGGGATACAGCAGTGATCAAGATGGATGTGGATCCTGCCTCCATGGAGCCAAAGTTCAGGCAGGGCATGGAGGGACAAGGAAACAAACTAGATGGATTCATATAGACACATTCCTGAAAAACCCAAGAGGGAGAGAATGACTTTTGGCTAGGGAATGGGGGGCGGGGGGCATTAGGAAAGGCCACTCCTGGAGGAGACATTTGAGCTGAGGCCTGCCTGAGAGCCAGCCACGGAAAACTCTAGAGGAAAAGCATTCAAACTGACCAGAATCACAGGCACAAAGGTCTGGAGCCCATTTGGTGGATCCTCCCTTCCCTGGGGACAGCCCACCTTCATTTGGCCCTTAGGAGACTGTGTTGCCCACTGAGGTGGGTCAGGCCACGTCTGGAGCTACAGAAGGCAGTTGACTCCTGGCCTTCTCAGGAATTCCCAGGCATGACTGACCCCAAGTGCACACTCAGGAAACATCTGTGGTCCTGCACTCCTTCACCTTGCCTCTCCTGAGAAGTCATGCCACAGGTCAATGCTGTCAGCAGGCTTTGAAGTTTCTCTCAAACAATGAGCATCTCAGTGTGTTCTTGGCCCTATAGTTGGGGAGTCTGAGGGGATCTGTTCCCCTCAGGGAGCTGGCCACCCAGGCTAGCCTTCCACTCTTACATTTACCCCAAAATACTGTATTCCAGTCCCGTTTCTTATGCTTCTCAGGCCCATCACTGAGTCAGTCTTGCCATGACCCTTTTCCACAAAAAAAACAAGATGCATTTTCTCTTCCCAGTGGTGAGGAATGACCCATGGCCCTTGGAGGTAGGGTGGGGGCTGCTGACGCCATCAGTAGCCAGGACTTGCTCCCGCACACCTGCTGCACAGAGCTATTACTAGCCTCCCTAACATCTTCAGGTCCTGAGAAGAATAGACCCTTCCATATTAACTCTTCATTGCTAACCATCCAAAATTCCTGTACAGGGATCTCTAGGCTGCAGGCATATCTGAGGTCTTGTGATCACCTTGCTCTCAAAAATGTCTGGAGCCTGAGGTACTCTGGTGGCATATGCACAACAAATACACTCATGTGTTCCCTTTAACTTGTTGCTTTTGATTGGAATTTTCCTTTTGTAATGAATTAAAATCCTGTATTGTTCTCATTTAACAGATAGGAAAACTGAGGTTCCCACTGCCAAAATAGCACTGAGGCTGGGCAAAGGGAACTAGGACTCCTAATTTCCTTCCTTTGCACCTAGGAAAAGGTTCTCCTGGCTCCTCTCCGCCATCCCATAGTGAGGGGGGTGTGTGTGTGTGGCGGGGGAGATGAAAGGGCAGAATGGGCCTCACGTGCCCAGGCTGTGTCCCTCCAGGGAGAATGTGTTACGAAACCTAGAGGACAAGGTCTTTGACCGGCCCATATGTGAGGCACTCTTGGACCAGAGGTTCTTCAATGGCATTGGCAACTATCTGCGTGCAGAGATTCTATACAGGTTAGCAGGCAGACCATGGGTACAAGGGTAGGTTGGGTGCCCACATTCCCCATTGCTTACTACGGCTCCCTCCCCCACACTGCAGGCTGAAGATACCTCCCTTTGAGAAGGCCCGCACTGTTCTAGAGGCTCTGAAGCAGCACAGGCCGGTGAGGGTGGAGAGGAGGGAGGTATACTCACATACTAGTGAGGGCTGACAAGGTATGGACTGAGTCATAGCTAACTGTCTCTAATGTAACTCATACAGGTCCTTAGTTTGCTTTCTCTACAGTGTGTGTATGTGTGCATGTGCACGCATTGGGTAGGAGGAGGATGAACCATCTGAGTCCTGCAAGCACGCTCCCAATGGGGTCAGCTGTCTTCTGAGTGCCCTTACTGCATGCTGACAGCCAGACCCTGTCCCTGCTCTTTCTCCAGAACCCAGAGTTGACCCTGAGCCAGAAGATCAAGGCAAAGCTGCAGAACCCAGATCTGCTGGAGCTGTGCCATTCAGTGCCCAAGGAAGTGGTCCAGTTGGGTAAGGCCTGAGATACAAAGATGGCCAACTACCTCTGCTTTGGCATATTGTATAACCCCCAGGGCAGCTGGTGCCCCTTTTTAGGCCTGGTTCCCTGACTGGGGAATGGAAGTTGTTGCTAAATGGACCAGGCATCTTCACTTGTCAGGTGTCTGTGTCCTATAAGATGCCCATGAGACAGGCAGCACAAGGATTGTTAACCCCTCTCCAGGATGGCCCAGAGTGGGGAAGACACCAGTCTGAGGTCATACAGAGCTGGAGGAGAGAGAGCCTTGGCCCCTGCCTCAGTCTATCAAGTTCCCCCTCCTTCTAGCCTGAGTCTGACCTCTGACCCCTGCCTGGCTCCTCTGTCCACAGGGGGCAAGGGCTATGGACAGGAGAGTGGGGAGGAAGACTTTGCGGCCTTTCGAGCCTGGCTGCAGTGCTACGGCATGGCGGGCATGAGCTCTCTACGGGACCGGCACGGCCGCACCATCTGGTTCCAGGTTTGGGTCCTAATGCTCACACAGGCAAAGAGATCCCAAAGAGGCATGTGTGGTAGAGACTTGGGGTCACAGGTGGGCAGGAGATGGGGTCTGTATCTAGGCCCCCCAAGTGTCACAATGTCCTTGAAGCTCTCTAAGCCTTCCCTATGCTATGCCTCTCCCCTCTTATGAGTCCCAGGCTCCTACCTAGTAGAGTAGCCCAAGGCAGGGTGACAACAGTCTGATAGGCTTAGGGGAGGAACCACACAGATCTGGAAATAGGTGTGAGTCCTGCCTTTCCAAGGAAAAATGACCCCTGCCCCAATCAGGCTGATTTCAGAATCCCTGTTTCACTTTAGGGGGATCCTGGACCTTTAGCACCCAGAGGTAAGCTACTCCTAATGTAATAAGCTAAGAAAACAGAATGGATGAGTTATCTATAAGGGTTGCAGCGGTCCCTAGTCCCCACTGCAACTCTGGGAGTTGCCCCAGGGTGGAAAAGTGGGAGTCTGGAGAAAGGGCCCAAGGCCATAGGACCTTGCAGCCCCAGCACCAGTGTCCTTCAGGGAACAAGTCCCATAAGAAGAAATCCAAGAGATCACAGCCAGGTCCTGAGGACAGAACTGAGGTATGACTCCCTGCTCCTAACTCCTTCCTACACTCCCCCTGCCCTGACTGTACTTCCCAGGGCCAGCTTTTGGATAGCTGCCTTCCATTGACTTTGTGGGGGTGGGTGGGGGCAGTGGTGGGTCCTAACCAACCTCTGAACTGCTCTCTGAGCACCTCAGGAACCTGTTTCCTCCACCCAGGACCCTCCATCCCCAAGCAAGTCCCCTTCCAGGACACGAAGGGCACGAAGAGGACTTCCTAAGCAAACTACACCCCATCGGCCTGAGGGGACCAGTCTCCAACAGGACCCAAAAGTCCCCCCAGTCACTGAGAAAGGAAAGAAAACAGGGCGAAGAGCAAACTCAGGTGGGCCTTCCTCAGCACCCTCCTCTGGGGATGGAAGGGGCACCACCAAAAGGAGCTTTCCAGAAGGAAAGGGTGACAGTATAGGCAGGAGTTACAGGTGGACAAAGGTGGGAGGAAGGCTGACAGGGTAGTCCTCAACCTGGGGTCTGAGCTGCCACCTTACCTGTCCTCCCTCCAGGCCACTGCGGACCCCAAAAGATCAAGACTGACACCCCATCTTTGGAGCCTGAGGGGACTTTAGCTTCTTAGCTGCATATATGCCTTCCTGCTGCCTTGCTCTGGACCTGGGGACCTCTGTGGCTTCCTAGAGGCAGGGAGTAGTCGAAGGGTGCTGGATGCCTGTGGTCCTATGGTTGTTCCTTACACAAGTATGATTTTTAAATTTAATCCCCACCATCCCCCCTTTTTAAGCTCATGTAAAAAATGCTATATTTTTAAAAATGTATAAATTGATAAACTTCTTGGGTTGGCTACAGAAGACCTGAGATGGTAAGTTAGGAGGGCCTGTTTGCCTGGCCCTGAGTCCAAGAGGGCTACATCCCCAGCAAGGCAGACTGAGGCCCATGCCAGTCCTCAAGGCCCTGGCTGTCAGAGGACAGTCTGTGTCTGCAGGGACAGTCCCGCACAGGTGGTGCACAGAACCTGGCCCAAGGCTAGGCTCCATAGCTCCTCCAGTCCAGGATTCTTCAGGGCCTGTGGCTGCCCTCCAACTTGGCCCTAACTAGTCAGTGCTGACCCACCCAGCCCTGCTGATAGGGATTTATCTCATGCCCTTATCTGGTGATCATCCCATCCCCAAGTACCCCCCAGGGCTGCAACCCAGACTCTGCACACACAGGTTACCTTAGATTTTGCCTTTGCCCCCAAATACCTGGAGAAAAGCCTTCCCCTCACAAATTGAGAGGATGGGCCCTTAAGAGGAAACAGCAGGAATGAGCAGGGGTCTTGAGACAAGGGTTTAATGTTTAAGAGGTCATACATCAGTGCTTCAGGCAACCCCTAAAGCTTTCTACAAATAATCTCCACCCTCAGGGACTTAGTTCGGGGGTAGGTTGCAGCACTAGCAACAGAGATTGAACTTGGAAGGGAGAAAAGGTGAGCTTCAGGCCGGAGTCCCTAAGGGGCAGGTGGCCAGCAGGGTCTTGGCGCTCCAGAAGGTCGCAGCTGCAGAACAGGAGGGACCATAAGGACTCCCTTGAGGACCCCGTGAGGGCAGGACTGCCACTCCCACCCCACTCACAGGACGGCTTCCTGAACTGGCAACGACGTGTGCAGCCAGCAATCCACGTGGCTGCCGTAGGCCTCGTACAGCCTGAGCACCAGCGTGCGGTCCTGGGGATTGGTTTCAGCCTGGGTTGGGAAGGGGATGGTGGGTGGGGCCAAGATCGGAAGCAGCCCGGGTCCCCGCCCCATGCCGCCCCATGCCGCCCCATGCCGCCCCATGCCACCCCATGCCGCCCCATGCCGCCCCATGCCGCCCCATGCCGCCCCGCCTCGCCTCGCCTCGCGCATTGCCTTCTTGACGGTCTCCAGCACCACGGCGGGAGAGGACACAGTGAAGGCACTCCAGGCGGACACAGGTGCCCGGCCTGGGGTGGGCAGCGCCAACAGAGGGAAGTTGAGGCTGTAGGCTGCTTGGATAACACCAGCATCCTGGAAAGAGCCTGGGCAAGGGCCGAAAAGGAATGCGTGGTGCCAAATGGGTAGAGACGCAGGGCAGCAGTCTTCCCCTCCCCACCAACGGTTGGAGAAACCGAGGTCTGGAGAGAAGCAGAGAAGGGGTGAGGCAGCACTCACCCGTGTGCGGCATCAGCGCATATGTGAACTCATGGCGCCCCATGTCAGCAGTGGCATCAGGGGCCTTAGGAGCCCGCAAGCTGCAAGGAGGGTGGGAATGTACCAGGCTGGAATTTCGGCCCTGGAAGACCTGCCCCAATGCTGGCCCCAGGTTTGGGCACATCACTCACAGTGAAAGGCTGAGGACGTTGCCCCGAACCGAAGAGCCGTACTTGCAGTCATTGAGCAGGGCCAGCCCGAAGCCGTGTTCTGATAAGTCCATCCAGCGATGGGTCCACACCTGAAGGACATATCCCAGACCCACTTGGTGGCCCTTCCTCCTTTTGCTCCAGTCACTGAAGTGAAGGCAAGTTCTGGGACCTCAGGATTGAATGCCAGCTCTCACAATAGGAGGCCCTGAACACACCACCCGAACTATCTATGCCTCAGTTCCTCATCTGTGAAATGGGGACAATTAGTACTTAGCCCACTGAATGGATACAAGTATCAAACTAAACATAAAGCATTTAGCACAATGCCTGGAATACTTCAAGAACTAGCCAATACTGCTCTTCCTCCTCCTCCTCCCCATCCCATTCCATACAACGAGTCTCTCCCCAGCTAGAAAGAGTCCGATCCCCTGCCCCACCGTACCCGTGTCAGACCTCAAACCGTGCCCAGTCCCAAGAGGTGTTGTAGTGGGTAGGCCGCTGCAAGTGCCCGAACTGGACCTCGTAGGTGGCCTGGGGGCTCCGCACACGGGCAGGGAACTCCACCTTCAGGAATTTGTGGGCTTCGTGCCAATGTACCTGGGATGGGGGTCAAGGGTGAGGGGAGGGAGAGACACACGGGCCTGGGGCTGGCCCCTCCTTAGCAGCCACACTTTCCGGAAGGCAGCCACCATTCTACCCCCATGCTACCTCGGTGTGGAAGCGGACATAAGGGCAGCCGGCGTCCAGTACCACCTCCTGGCTGAGCCGACTGTTGGGGCTGATCTGTAGCAGGAACCAGGCACTGCCCCGCACGCCACCCTCAGTGCCCACTGCCAGGGTCCCTGCCTGGCCTAGCACTGGCTTCCTAGAGGGCAGATGTGTGAGGCACTAAGCTGGGGCCAGCTGATGAAGGGCCCATTAGGCCTGTATGTCCCACCACCCACACATCCTGCCAACCCGCACCGTGTCTCCAGGTGGTAATCCATGACATCCCATGCATCCCAGTACAGAGGGACATCATCAAACAGCACAAACTGGTTCCCCACGGCACCCTCAGCAATAGCCTCCCTGGAAGGAGATGGGGATTGGTACTTTACAACTATATGGGTTTGGTCTCTCCAGATGCTCAAGGTGCGGTTGGGGTAGGGTGAGTACACCAAGGGACAAGGGTCTCCCCAGCCCAGCCTGCTTTGCTCCATGAGTGGGTCCCAACCCAGAACCACTGGTAGGCTGATGTGGCCAGAGGACAGAGGGAGCAGGGTCTGGGATCCACCTGCGAGATCCTGGGAGAGGGCAGTGAGGGGTTGGCACCTGCTAGAAGCCACCAGCACCAGGGATGTCAGGCGGCCAGTTGGGTCCAGCTTCACCCGGATGATGCCATTGTCCAGAGTCACAGAACTGTCAGTCTTGGCAGAAGGGAGCCTTGACACAGTTGGCAGGGGCTTCCCACAACCAACAGCCCCCCACCCTAGCCCCATCTCACCACTTGTTCCAGTCTGGGGAGCTCTGAACCCCGTGCTGTCAAGAATGTTCCAGGACAGCCCTGACCCAGCTGGACACGCCAGCACTCACCTCTTGCACAACAAACACAGGCTGCTGGGGCAGCAGGGGCTGCAGTGAAGTGGGAGCTGGAGCAGGAGCATAACCCATGCTGGGCACTGTCACCAGTGCTGGGGATGAGAACTGGGCATGAGTGCAGCCTCCTTGAACTTTCAGGAACCTCTCTTTGGGATGCAGCGATACTACTACTGCTACTCTCCAGCCTGGGTCACTCCAGGGCAGAGATCCCCAGGGGAGTGTCCCTGACCCTTGGTCTGGCCTCCTTCCCTCCTGCTGCAGCAGCAACCCTTCTCTCCAGCTCATACCTAGGCTGTGGGCTCCACCAGGCCTGGGCAGGGCCAAAACTTCAGTGCGCTTCCAGGGCAGTGTGTTGACAATGAGGAGGCCCTCAGGACCTGGTTCCCCCGCACACAGGGCTGCAGCTGCAGCGCTAAGCAGTGTGTTGCCTTGGGAACGGATATCTGAGGAGAAATTAGTTGGTCACTAGTGGGCAATGACAGAGGCTTCCTACAACCAACTGGGATGATCTGAATGACCTACAGGTGACACTCTGGGCTCAGCCCTGGGTATTGAAGAAAACAGTGGGAATGTTCTCAGGCTAACCTTCATAGTGGCACATGGCTTCCTCGGCCACTAGCTGAATGCAGCTTCCAGTCACCACATCGTGGAACTGGTTCAGGAGTAGAAGCCTGCAGGGGTCAAGGGCAGGAATGGGGAAGGCCAGGAGGGTGGGAAGAATGAAGGCTGGGAGGAGCAGCCACAGAGGTCTCTGGGTGGAGTCAGGCAGGTGACAGGCAGAGCCAGGCTGACCTCCAGAGGCCCTGCAGCTGGGCTGCTGGGTACAGAAATGAGGTGCTGCGGACCAGGGCCAGGCTGCTGAGCAGCTCCACGTCATGCAGGATGCGCTCACACTCCCGGTTCCCCTTCTTGATCTGAGCCAGGGCCAGCAAGGCAAAAAGGATGAGTCTAGAACCTGCCCAAGCATCCCAGAACAGCTTCCAAAGCCCTCCATGGCTCAGAACACCTGATGTCCTGACTCAGAACAACATCTAATGGCTCCCCAGGACCTCCTGGATAAAGCCTCTTGTGGGTGACATTGTCCCAAATGCCTCCCTCCTTCAGTGCCTCCTTCAGACTCCTGATCAACACGGCTCTTGCACTTCTCTCAGCTCCTCCTTGGAGCACAAGCCTCCTCCCCCAGATCTGGCTGGGCTCTGTCCTGTTTCTTTCACTGACTCTATACAGCACAAGCATGCTCTCCCTGCTCGGCTGAGTGACTGGCTCCTGACCTGGGCGTGGGTGGTGTAGGTGCCATTATGCAGCTCCAGGAAGAGCTCCCCGACCCATGTGCACAGCTGCTCTGAGTTGCTCTCCAGCATTGAGAAGAGTCGCCCCGGAGAAGACAGCTGTACCCTGAGGGAGAATGCAAGCCTGGGTCTCCCAGCCTTGGGGGGAGCCACATGGCTCAACCTTCATCCATACCAGAACAGATCAGAGATCCAGTTCCTGAAGAAAAGAGCTGCCCCCAGAATGCTGTCTACACAAAACCAACTCTAGAAATCCCAGGAAGAGTTTTCCTCTCTGGTGAGTTTAAGTTCCTTCCCACCCTCAGCTTTCACCCTACCTCACCCCCAAGGTAGAAGGTGGAAGGAGCCCATGGAACAGGATTGGAGCGGGACTGGTCTAACGGATGGGTGGGGCCAAACGTTTGACTAGAAAGGCCTCAAGGCAAGGGCTGATGGAGCAGCTCAGTGAAGGCTGCTGGTGGGCCAGGCCTGACCTGGGCAGCCCATCTGTATTGTACAGACGCTTCAAGCGGTCCACCATGGTCTGGGTGGGGCCACCGCCCCCATCCCCAAAGCCAAAGAGGAAGGCACTGTGATTGGTCCGCCCTTTGTCCCGGTTTTTGGCCACGGTCTTCAGCACCTGGACAGGCAGGGGCAGGGCAGCATGGTTTAGTCTAGGACAGGACACCTAGCCTCTCCAACCTACCTCCCTGGCCCCACCAGGAACCCTCTCACCTCCTCCACACTGCCCTCCATCCCATATGAGTCACCAGGTGGGAAATGAGCCAGCACACGGGAGCCATCCAGCCCTTCCCAGAAAAAGGTATGGTGCTGCAGGCAGGCAAAGGTAGAGAAGAGAGGCTAGTGTTAGAGCTGAGGCAGAGCTGGGTGTTCTAGGCCTGTCCTGCTCTGCCCCTAGTGTGCCCTTGGAGGAAGCACACCCTCTCTGGGTGGGGGTTGGGTGGTTTGTCCAGGACCCCTGAATAAGCCTGGGGAAGAGATGAGTGGGCCAGGTGGAACCCAGACCCATTCTAACGTTACCCACTGGGGTCTGCTCACCGGGAAGTTGTTCACCAAGTTCCAGCTCAGTTTCTGGGTCAGGAAGTGCCTGATGCCACAGCTGCGCATGATCTGAGGAAGCTGTGCTGAATAGCCAAACGTGTCTGGCAGCCAGAACTGCAGGAAAAGGGCCTCTGGGGCATGAGAAGCAGGATTTTTGGCAGAGCAGCCTCAGCCTCAGCCCCTCATTTCTCCACACCAAGCTCGAACCCAGTCTGCCTGAAGGGATTGCAGGGCCCCGCCTACCTCAGAGCACATCTTCCCAAACTCCTGCAGGAAGAAGTTCTGGCCCTGTAGGAACTGCCTCACCATGGCCTCTCCACTGGGAATGTTCCCATCCTGGCAGTGAGGGAAGAGGGGATCAGCACCACATGGGGAAGAGGTGGGAGCTCATGCCGACCCCACCCCATCAGAAGCTGTGGCTCTGACCCAGGGGTTACAGCTAGCACCCAGGGAGTATGTATCTCCTGGTTTCAGACCTGTCTATCTGCTGGAAAGGGAGCTTCTGGGTTTGGTCATGGAGACAGCCTGTCACCTTGCTTAAGAGTTTCCTCCCCCTTTGAGCCCCAAGCCGCTGCCACAGATAGGTTGTGAAGGACCTGCAGAAAGCTGAGGAGGAAAGCCTTAGGCTGATGGTGTGCAGATTGCACTTACCATCTCCACCCAGGTGCCCCCTACAGGCACAAACTGCCCATGGCAGGCGAACTCCTGTAGCCGGGCATACAAGCCAGGGTAGTGGTTCTTCACCCACTCGAGCTGCTGCGCCTGGGAGGGAGATGGGGACAGGGGCTGTGCCAGGAGTGACAAGAACCCCACCCAGGTCCAAGAATCTGGGATCCAGATGAAGGTGGGGAAAAGCCCTGCCCCTCAGGCTGAGGAGGCCCTCAGAACCTCAATATTGGACCTACTAGGTTTCTGGTGTCCCCACATGGTTGTCCCCCAGACCTGGGAGCAGACAAAGATGAACTCAGGGTTCCGCTCCATGAGCTGCACGGCTGTTATCCAACTCCGAGCACATTTCCGCACTGTCTCCTTGAAGGGCCAAAGCCAGGCTAGATGGAAAGAAAGAACAACAAGGTCCCCAGCTCCACACAGATCTCCAGCCTCACCCCTTGCCCCAGCACTCCGACCAGGCCCAGTATGGGCCTCTAGGGTCTTCTTAGCTCTCCTCCCATCCCAGGCCCCTTTCCCTGAAAAGTCCTGTGATATCCCTCCTGAGCTAGCAGTTCAAATCACTCCTACTAGGTGGGAGTAAGGGGTGGGACAGGAAGGCCACTAGGGCTATCAGGTCAACGTTAGAGGTCAGGAAATAAAGGACCCAGAAGTTTAGACACCTGTAGTGAGAGTACTTTAAGGAGCAGCAAGTTAACCCTATCCCTAACACACATTGATGGGTATCCCAGAACAGAGGGCACAGCTCCCCAAGATGAATCTGGCCTGGTCAGCCACCCAACATGGAGCACTATAGCCTCCCCTTACCTCTAGGTCTCAGTTCCTTCCTCACCAGGCAGAGCCCCCACCCATGCATGGGTTCACATGGGGCATCAGATTTTGTTGAAAGAATAAGTGAAGTTATACCTAGCAAAGCCCACAGTCCAGTCCCCTTGCCCCATTTCACAAATGGAAAAGACTAAAGCCCAAGAGGGGCAAGAACTGGCTGAAGGTCACACAGTGCTTCCAGGGCACATTCAGACTTCAAGGTCACTCCTGCATCCCCTAGGCAACCGTCCCCCTACCTGTATCAATGTGGCAGTGCCCCATGGCATGGATGGTATGTTGGCTTTCACCTCCACGTTGACCAAAGAACTTGGAGGCCAGGTCCTGGGCCGCTGGGAAGGTTTCAGGCTCCGCAGGGTCACAAACGTTCACAATCTGGTTGGCTGTGTACAGTGCCTGGAAGCTGCGCTGGTTGTCTTCCCCAAGGCCCTACAGCAGGGTTCTGCCTCTTAATCCCATCTTAAGCAAGCCAGAGTCTCCAGAACTAGGTCCTGCAGATCTCCCAAAGGTCATCAGCAGAGCTCTTCCCTATCTCCAACTCTTTGACCCTGACAGTCTTCCTGCTCAGCACTGTTTCCCTTCTCCCCTTTACATCAACTCTAGGGCAGGCAGAAACACTCTCCCTGTTGTGCATTCCCAAAGTCCCAACTATCTGACTCAAGAAACAACCTGCCTGGAGTTCTAGAGTGATGAGGTAGGGTGGGGGTATCAAGTACCTTGGCCACGCCCAACAGCAGCTCCAGATCCACCAGGAGTTTGTGGACATCTCGGTGGAACAAGGCCAGCTCGGCCCTGCTCACCTGGAACATCTTCTCTGGGTCTGGCGCTGCAATCATGGTGCCCTTCCCGGCCCCCAGGAGCCCATTGCAGGCAACTTCCACATATAGGATCAGGCTACAAACGTGGAAAGAAAGTCTTAGGCCAAGGGACTGGCAGAGGACTCTGGGGGCATGGGAGGACTGAGGGGGCATCCAGATGACTCCTTCCCATTCACCTCCATGATCCCATATGTCAAGTCTGTGTGAAGAGGGTCACAGTAGTATCACGAACCTGCACCCATGTGATGATAATGAGAACTCTATTATGATTGGCAAAAACCAAGCCGCTCAGTCTAAAATTGTGTAAATCATGTTGCTGTTTAGCCTTTTGTTCCCAAAGCTGTCTTTACAAAGCACTACCTTGGTCTCAGAAATGTCTTTGCGTATTAAAAACTAGTTGGGATCTCTCAGAGCAAAGACCCATCAGCCAACCTAAGGAGGGCTGTTCTCTGGAGCAGCATATTGAGCTGCAGAGCTGTCCTACTCAGTCTTTAGAGAGTAAACACGATTTCTTTGGGGAAGCCCTCCCTGACCCTTCCCCCACCCCCTCTTAAATCTGAAACAGAGTTCTCAGATTGAGCTCCCAGTGTTTTCTCCCAGAACCCACATCAGTTTTGTAGTTGTATGAGCATGCATGAACCCCCTTGCTGCATAGGATCACATTACTCACCACCACAGGCCCAGTGTCTGGAAGCATTAGACACACAGTGTTCAATAAATATTATAACACAATCACAAAGTCTAAGAGTTTTTAATAGCATCATAAATGTCCATTTTCTAATAGAGTGAAAAAATTCAGGACACAAAATATCAGAGATATAATCTCAACTAGTAAAAGCCACATCTGCAAGAATTCCTGAGATGAATGCTGACATGTGAATAATGGTCATCTCTAGGTGGTGGTATAATGGGAGGTCCATATTTACAACAAGAAGGTAAACGTTTTTTATAGCCAGAAAAAATAATCCTGTTTTTACAAAACAAACTTTGAGATGGTTGCGGTGGAGGTGGGTGTGTTCCAAGATCATTCTGAGCCTCTGCTCCCACCAATGTGTCCTCCCCCTCTAGTGTTCCCTCCTGCATATCCTTGGTCAACCAGAGCACAGGGACTTACCTCCGGGGATCTCCTTCCCCCAGCCTATCAGTCAGGACATAGCTGGTCTTATCCCCTTCTTTGGTCAAACCCTGGTGGGAGGAGAGTGAAAGAAACAGGTCCTGAGGTTTTTGGACAGTTCAGGTGAAGTATAAACTGAGGGAGTCCAAGACGCTCCACCTGGTCTCCAGCTTTGGCTTCTTTCTCCTAGGCAATGTCAAGAATGATAAATCAGGGACCCCTGGTAGCAGGTGGCCTAACCCCCATGGCAATCAGTACCATGACCACCACATGGCACCAGCAGAAAAGCCCCTGGTTTTATGGGAAAGGTCCTGGTCAGGCATCAGGAGTATTGGGTGTGGCTTCTGTACCCCCAATAAGTATGTTAAGGGAAATTCTGTAAAGTCAGGGGCAGGTTTGTCTCACTCCTTGCTATAGTCCCAGAGCTTAAAACAGGGCATGGCCCAGACAGGGCATTCAGGAGACATCTGCTGAGCTACTGGATGGAGGGAGGGAGGGAGGGCTCTGCCATACAGGTAGGACAACAATCCTACCCTGAGACTGAAAGTCCAATTGGAATGAAGGTTGTGCAAACCGAGCAAGTGAACTAACCTCTACATATCTCAGCTTCTTAATCTGTAAACGGTGATTAAGACCCAAATATGATTATAAAGATATTGTTAGGTGCATAAACAAGATACTTAGCAGAGGTTAGTTGTATCTGGAGAATTGGATGGGGTGGTAGGGTGAGATCCATTATTTCAGGGGAAAAGAACTTAAATGAAACTCAAAAGCAATTCATTTAACTTACCCAATGTGAGAGGGACCCAACAAAGCACAGAGGCCCAAGTAGAAACGCCCCCAGTCCTGAAATACTGATACCATCCTTCAGGCAGAGCCACTCAACTATGGCTTCCAGAGATTAGCGCTAAAATGTGGCCACGACTGTCCCTAGGGCAAGGCTCCTTACCTGAACTGGTTCCCCATCACGCCACACCAGGCCTTCTCCATCACTTTCCCAGCGAAGGTGAACTTCCTGACCCACCCATGCCTCTGGGATGGTCAGCTCCACCCGGAACCAACAGGTCCACCACCTGCAAGAGAGCCAGTTAGGTGGGCCTCAGGGTGGAAGCCCTATCCTTTTGAAATAGTACTTCCTTGGATTAAGTAAGGGTCGGTAAGGGCTTGAGACTTTCTCTATGCATTACAAAGTACTCAGATTTGATCCACAATAAAGGAGCAAGGTGTGTGCAGCAAGGTGATGGAAAGAGGCAGAGTAGTAAAAGGTCGGTGATCCATCTTTGAGTACCTTTCTTAAGGGGAGTCGAAGGACTGGGAGAAACGAGAAAATGAACTCTTCCATGCTAAGGGACCATGGAGATGTTCCCAGCAGGGGGTGCAGTTCTGCCCTAAGTGCTAAGGCCGCCGGTGGAGGTGTGGCCATCAGGAGTGAACCAGCCCAGAGGGGTACCTTCCCTTCCGCCTGCTGGCCCCGCCCCACCTCTAGGCATTACCCACGTGGGTCCGAAGCTGTCGCCGACCTGCGCAGGGCGGAAGTCCTGCTGGACTGCCTCCTGGTAGGACAGCCTCTCGGGCGTCAGGAAGCTAGAGAGCGCAGCCACCGGGCAGCTGTCTCCGAAGAGCCTAAGCAAGAGGGGCTGGTGGGCTCACGCTGGAGGCCAATTTCCCGCTTACCCACCAGCAGCCCATCAGCGAGAGGCTTTCCCCACAACACAGCCTTCCCACCCTCTCCCCTTGCCCTGTCTGCAGAGGGCGGGCATTTTCCCTCAGTTTGGGTGGTCGAAGCTTAGGTTTATCCGTATAAAGGAAGGCTGAGGCATGCGGGAGGGGCCCCGCCAGCGCCCAGAGCGAGGAGGCCACACCTGCCGCGGAGGTTGCAGTCAGTAGAGTGGCGACACAAATTTCTCCACCCGCTCCAGCGTAGTGCGCCAGTGCTTCAGAAACGGTGCCGCTGCCATTGCCACAAGCCCAGTACTCCTTCCGGAAGGTCTCGGATGCTGCCAGCGCGGACCGGAACCAAAGGTTCCAGCGTCCAAAAGAAGCCTTCCTGCCGCGGGACGCCTTTTTTGGTAACACCGCGGCTCCTGGAAGCCCAGGTGCTCTGAACCTCGAGCAGGGTACTATTAAGCACTTCCGGGGCTCTCCTCTATCTCTTCCGGGCTAGTGGGCCACTTAGCAAGTCCCTAAATAAAATGGTAAGTTTGATGTTTACATTCTCCGAAAGTCCTGGCACAGCAGAAGCAGGTCACTCAGCCTCAGCAGCTACAAGTGGTAAGCTCCTGGCCCTCCAGTTATCAGCCAGGCCTCTGGCTCCCTCAAAAACCTAGAGAGATCTGGGGTGCCAGGAATAGACCTGGGGTTAATTAGGGAGGGCTTTGAACCTCAGCTTCCTCTACCACCTATTTTGTTTTACAGCTGTTGGTCACTACCAGAAACTCTAGATTTTGATTTGAAATGCCATGTTAGTCATAGCATTGAAGATGCTAATAAAATACTGTATTCCACCACACAGGACTGAAGAGTTCAGAGAAGTCATAATGCCAGAGACACCTCTAACTTCATTTTCATGTTACTTTTTTTTCCTCCTAGGATTGCTAGAGTTCTCGTCTATAAAATTATTAGTAAGAAAAGTATATACACAGCATTAGCCCTGATATTTTAATAGAAATACTAACCAGCTCATATGTATATTTCAAATGCAAATTGCAAGGAAAGGTGACTAAGTACACAAAACCAAACATAACTGAAACAAATAAATAAAACCTGCCAGCTCTAATACAGGCTGGGTTTACAGATTGGAGCTTAAGTGTCAGAAGAGGAATAAAAATGCTGCTTGTGAAAATCCTAACTGTAGGTGACATTCCTCCTTCTTTCTGGTTGCACTGGTGGGTTGAGTTTTTCTCTTGAACTGGCCTGAAAACCCTATTCCTGACCTGCAAGCAGGTACTCTGGACCTAACACTGCAGGGACAGCAAGAACTGGGGCCCCATCAATTTCCCCCATAATCCCAAGTCAACGGGACCTTTCATGAGTAAGCAGAGGGGAATAGGTGAGTTATTCCTGGGAAAACCTGAAGATCTCTCCTCCCCAATCAGTATGTATCACTCCATCTGCAGGTCAGGGACCACCCCAGCTTCACCCTAGAATCTCCTCCCACAAGGCTCTTTTCACACCCTACATTTCTGGGTTCATAGTTTTTGTCATTCCTCCTTCCACACACAAACAAAAAGTCAGAAGTCTACCATGTATCTGAAAGTCCAGAAACCAAAAATTTGTGGGGTTTTTTTTTGGGGGGGGATGGGGGTAGATAAGAAGTAAACAAAACCACACAAAACACTGATTACTTTCCCTGATTTCTGGAGGGATTTCAGTGATTGCTGGAGGAAAATCCACCATTAGTCCAGGGTGACCACATATAAAATCCTAATCACTCATGTTTAAATGCCTGCCAGCTTAAATTTATGTTAATCATATATATATCCCATTTGCAGTTAGTAATGAAGTGTGCCATATCTTCTCCCTCCCACCCCCAATGATATACCACACACCTTATACACACTTCTTTCAAGTACTAGTTTGGTATTTAAATTGTTCGCTCCCATTTCCAATAAGGGTAAGAAAAAATATATAGAGAAATAGAAACTATATAGCTAGACAACTTACCCAAATATCACATATTTCTAAATAGTTAAGAGGAAAAAAACATACTGAAAGAATTATATTCTGTTTCAAAAATTTGGAATATTTTGACTTAATTGCAACTGACCACTAACTAAAGCAAAAGCCTGTTGGTACCATTGATAAGGAATTGAGCCCAAATCCCTGCTTTGTAATAGTTCTCTGGTGAGGACAAGGGACCTGGGTTGCAAATTTATTCCTTGAGAACCAAGCTTTATTTATTTACAAAAAAAAGAAAGAAAGAAAGAAAGATAAGAAAGAAAGAAAGAAAGAAAGAAAGAAAGAAAGAAAAGAAAGAAAGAAAGAAAGAAAGAAAGAAAGAAAGAAAGAAAAAGAAAAAGAGAAAGAAAAAAAAGTTTGGGGCAAAGGGAAGACAAGTTTTACACAAAAGTACTACAACAGTAACTCCCTTTGGTAAAAAGTGTAATAAATGTCTTGCACACCTGTTCATAGGTACTAAATCCGAAGCCATGTAGAACTATGGTACACAAGAAGCTAGAACAGTTATGCTAGCACATCAAAGCATATTTCTTTTAATAAAAAATTGACAGTATGTACATTATTTACAAAAAAAAAGGAAAAATCAAGTTAAAATTGTGTGTGAGAAAGAGTAAAGCTGGTGGATGGCACTAGGGCAGACTTGTAAAGAAGCAGGTACAAAACAGTTCCACGGGAGCTAAAAAGGGCTAATTTGAACTTGTTGAGGTTGATAACCAGAGGAGAGAATAAAAGGGAGGCAGCAAGGGATTTGTCAGGAATCAAATCCACAAGATGATCAATCCCAAAGCCAAACTGCGGGTCCCAGATAAAATCTAATGGATGCTCTAGATGTGCTCGAGTGACCAGGAAAAAAAAGAAAAAAATCAAATCCAGTTTTGTTCCCCTTTGGGGGGAGAGAAGAGGAGCAGTGACCATGAGAGTTACAACCCATCTGGGCGTTGCATTCTTCCCCAGTCTGTTTGTCAACGTACGCCCATCCAGCCAAGATGTGAACAGCACCTGGTTCCCTCTTCGAAGGTCAGGCCCCAGGAGACTCCAGTCTTAGCTCTGCTGGTGTGTGCAAGCAAACTGCGTGTCTGTGCTTGCATGGATCTCCCCCTTCAGGGCAGGACAATACCCAACCCCCTTGGGGAAAGTTCCAGCTCCGGTCGACTTTGTAAGGTACCCATGTTTATTACATGTAGCCCACTTGGTGTCAGGCTACACGCACAGATTAGGTGGCCATGTCCCAGAGAGGCCCAGTGAGGCTTGAAAGGCATCTTCCTTGTTTCTTCAGTGTGTGTGAGGGCATGTGAACCCACCCCCACCCCACACACACCTCCCTCAAGTTATCTGCTCTGGCTTTGCAGTTATGGGGTTTTGAACACTGTGCCATATTTGACACGGTACTTGTTAATGCTCACAAAATGCAAGGTCTCTGTGTCACAGGTGGTGGTACAGGGCACCAGGCCCTCCAGCCCCTCACCCATGAGCCACTTGCTGGTCTCTGCTGCCATTTCACGGGGCACATGCTCCTTGGTCCATTTATCTACCCAGGCCTGGAACCTCTGATGTAGCCTCTTGCTTACACGCTCATGGGACTGCAAAACAGACAAGCAAAAACAAACAAACAAAAAAAACCCCATGAACTAGGACCAAAACAAACAAACAAACAAACAAAAAAACCAAACCAAAAAAAAAAACACCCCTTCAAATACTGGTTTGGCCAAAAAGTTTGCTTAGTTTTTTTCATATGATGGATGGCTCTAGTAGTGCTTAGTTCTCTTTAATTTCATTCGAAACAATTTTGTAGATTGTATTGTGACAGCTGTCATATCAGTGTGCATTAAAAAAAGCTTTATCAAAACTTTTGTGAATTTTTATGCAGCCATTTTAATATTGAAGATACATGACCTTTTCAGCATATTATGCTTTATTATCTCAAAAAAGGTAAAAATGCAACTGAAATGCAGGAAAAAAAAAGATTTGTGCGGTGTATGGAGAAGGTGCGGGATTAACTGCAAAGATGTCAAAAGTTGTTTGTGAAGTTTTTTGGTACCACTGACATACTAGCTAAATAAGTCTTTGTTGTGGGGCTGTCTTACACATTGGAAGATGTTTTAGCAGCACCCTGGCCTCTACCCACTAGAAGGCAATAGGAGGAAATAGCTGTCATACTCAAAATACCCAAATTAAGTTATTGGTAAAAATGAAAGATGTCTTTTATTTTATGAAAAAAATTAAACTGACTTTTTGGCCAACCCAATACAAAGCCCAATTTTCTCCTAAAGTAGCAAAGGAAAGATGTGGGCTCAAGTCTCTGACACCACTGATTAGTGGGGGTAAAAAACAATAGGAATCTATGTTTAAAGAAGAGAATTCAAAGAGGGTAAGAACACAGAGCATGTAAGGAGTTGGAACCCATTGAACCACCAAAGAAATGCCAACACAGGGTTTGGGCAGGACAAGCTCAGCACTTCTCAATTTTAGCATTCACTAGTATCACCTGGGGAACCTGATAAACATATAGATTTCCTTATTTCCATCAACCTACATTTTAAAATCAGCAACACAGCTTAATATACCCCCAAGTGAGATGAGTTGCAGCTGTTGGTCATCTCTATTAGCAGCATGACAATCCACTTCTAAGTAACAGGACAGCTTAAGTAACAGTGGCTTAAAATCCACTCTCCTTCACAGTAGTACCTTCACCCTGCCCACCAGAGTGCCAGGCACAGATCTTCAGTGAAGGTTTACATTCCTACCTATTCACCCTGTAAATATTTATTGGTGCTCATGTGCAAGGTCGAGTAGGGGAAAAGGATGAATTAGGGGTTGCCCAGCTACCCAAATACTTTGAATTAGAGACACATATACAACACACAGCACCATAAGAGAAGTACATTAAATCATCCACCCAGCATCTGCTTAAATATTTTATTGTCCCTTCAAACTTAACCAGTTCAAAACAGAGTGCTTCATCTGCACCTCAGACATGGTAACCCCTTCCTATTAACAGATATATCCCTAAACTTCCCATTTATTCAAGCAAAAGAAAGAAAACCAAATAACAAAAACTGCCAGGCATCATCCTTGGTGTTCTCCTTTCTCTTACCTCAAATAGGAATCTGATCATTACCTGATGATATATCTCCAAATTATACCTCCAGTCTGTCTAATTCTTACAATTCCACTGCTGCCTTTCTGCTAGCCCAGGTCACCATCACATCTCATTTGGACGAGAACAGTCTTTTGAATGGTCTCTAACCTTCCAAATCTGTGCCACACTCAGTCCCATTCTCAGACAGTCCAAGCCATGTTGGTCAACAATGTCCCAATGTACCACGAACAAAATCCACATCATGGCCTATGAGACTAAGCAATATGGCCTCTACCTACCCTTCCAATTTTCACATAGCCCATTTTCCTTATGGCTCTAGCCACACTGACGGTTTTAGTTTTTCACACATTCCTTTCCCTCCCAGCCTTGCAATTGTTTCCTTTGCCTAGAAAGTACCGATCCCCAACTGTTCACCAGGCTGGATCCATGTCACTGTTCAGGCCTCACACATCACTTCCTCAGAGAACTTTCCTCCAACAAAGGCTGGATGACCTGCACATCAGTAACCCTTGGAACCCTTGGTCACCTCACCTAGTTTCCTTCCTTGGTAGTGTGTGCCACACTGCCTTATATGCCCTACTTCATGGTTGTAGTCCCAGGGCCTGGCTCAATACCTGGTACATAAATGCACCGTGAAGCTTTCACAATTGAGGAAGAACATGAAGACAGGTAGGTCTTATACAAGCAACACCACTTGAAAGTAAATGCTGGGAGCAGCTCCACTGGAAAGTGCCCTCAGCTGTTATGGGCTGTTTTGTGACCCCGCCCCCTCCAAACTCAAATGTTCAAGTCCTAACCCCCAGTACCTCAGAATGTGACCTTATTTGGAAATAAGGTCATTACAGATATAATTAGTTAAGATGAGGTTATATCCTGTTAGTAGGGTGAACCCATAATGAGTTATGACTGGGGGGGAGATTTGGACACAGACATGCACACAGGGAGAATGCCATGTGAAGATGAAGGCAGAGATCTGCAAGCCAAGGAATACCAAAGGGTACCAACCAACTACCAGAGCCTATAAGAGGCAAACAAAAATTCTCCCTGGCAGCCCTCAGGAGGTTTGAACCCACTCTGACACCGCTTTGAACTTGGACTTGTAGCCTTCCTGAGACAATAAATTTCTATTGTTTAAGTCTAATAGCCTGTGTGGTAGTTTGTTATAGCACCCTTAACAACCTCATACACCAGCTTACTCAACAATTCTCAAATCCAAGTAAAAGTCTTCATAAAGGAACTGAGAAAAACAGAAAGCCTCCGGGGTAGGTTGGTCCTGGCTAGGGAGAGAGGTTCTCACCTGGTGAGCCCGGAGCAAGGCAGTCCTCCTATACATGTAATCTTCAGACTTGATCACGTATACCATCTTGTAGGAGTTCAGCTTGAACCTACACTCCAGCTTATCCAGGCTATCCACATTCTCCATGCTCTTCTTGCTGTTTCCTTCCTTCCCTTCCTTTTCCTGTTGTTCTCGACCACGCTGACACTTCCGGATCCGCCGCAGGTTCCTACAAAGCAGAAAGCTCTGAAGGATGAGAGCTGGTTCAGACAGATTCTCACGACTCCTCCAAGAGTTTCCTATTATATGCCTTCACAGCACTCATGATAATTTTAATTACATACATACCAAAAACATTTCAACAGTAGAAATAAACAGAATAAAAAGAAATCTTCACCTCCTACCCCTAATTCAAGACCCACTTGCCTTGGCAAAGGTAGTCTGTTAGTGGTTTTGAAACCTTCTAGGTCTCCCTGAAATAACACATATAAATCACTCACCGTGGTTCTGCTTTTAGAATTTGTTCAAGACAAAAATCGCATCATACTATAAATATTATTCTATTATTCTCAACTTTACACTGACTCATGAGGATTTTTTAATTTTACTACAGACAGATTTGTCTCATTCTCTTTAATGGCTGCAGAGGAATGTGCCTCAATTTAACGATTCCTTAATAGGAATCAATCAGGGGTTCCTCAGCTGAACCACAGAACAACAGAAAATTACTTGAATGCCTTTTTTTCTTCAATTTTTGCAAAGATGGTACATAACCAATACCATTTACATACACAGGAAAGGAGATAAACATCAATGGATGTCTTGGTAGGTATTTAGAGCTTAAATCTCTCCAACAATAAGTAGAGAAAGGTTGTGAACTAGGCAATTATAGTTTCCAATACTTTGTCATTAAAAGCACTTTCAGTCGGTATTCTGTAGGACAGCATGTTCTTTGGTCCAAGGGCTCTTGGCAGTCCCAAAACCCTAATTCAGGAGCTCTGTAAAATTGATACTACTTTCATGATACTACTAAAACATTATTTGCCTCCTCTCCTCTTTTTAGTGCATTACTCTTTGTAGTCGTAGTGCAAAAGTAATGTAAATGCTGGTGGTGGCATCAAACTACCCTTAGAAATGTTTGTATTCTTCTCTGGCCACACACTGGAAATTAAAAAGAAAGACAGCTTCACTTAAGAATGTTCTTGATGCCCTGGCTGCACTGCTCCATTGATTAGAGCACCATTCTGTGCACAGAAGGGCTTCCAGTTCAATTCCTGGTCAGGGCCTAGGTTGTGGGTTTGGCCCCTGATTGGAGTATGTACAGGAAGCAACTGATCAATATTTATTTCTCTCTCACACTGATCTCTCCCCTCCCCACCCTCCCTCTCTAAAAATCAATGGAAACATGTTCTTCAGTGAAAATTAAAAAAAAAAAAAAAAAGTCTTTGGGGATGAAGAAATAACACTGCTGAATTAAATTCCAGACCCTCAATTCACTTCTAATATGCCATATGGTAACATGGGAACTACACAGGAAGCACCATCATGTGCTGAGATACAATGGGACCTTTAAAGAAAAGCAGCCCAGTTGCAAATGGATCACCAATTTTACCTGAAAAAACAACTAACTAGTCAACCTAGGATATCTAGTACACATTTTTTCCAAAGTGAGCAAGGGAGCCTGGCACTTGAAGGAAAACATGTTTGTTGCCAACAGTAAGATCTGAGCTTTCAAGTAAAACTATGAATTTGGGTAAACTGGTACTTGCCAACATGAGCTGACAGCGTCCCATTATTTAAAGATGTGTTTGATGAGGTCAACAGCAATTTTAATACATGAGATTTTCTGGATATTATAAAATGAAAATATGTAAACATTTGGTAGGTCTGTATAACTTAGTGAATTATTACTTTCCAAAAAACCAACTGAATGAAGTTATAAAATCATGGATGAAAAAGATTCAAAGTACAAAATAAACCAACAGTTTGACATAACTGTATGAAGGGATCATTGCTTTTCATTGCTACTGCAGCTCAGCCTTATAAAACTACCGTTTGAAGGGTTCTGTTGTCATATCCCAGAATATCCAATTATCTGAAAGGTTATGAAAATAATTTTCCCTAACTACGTATTTGAGTAAGACCAGATTTTCATCACATATTTCAACCAATGACACAGTGAAACAGACAATATAGAAGCAGATATAAGAACTCAGTTGTTCTTCCATTACGCCAGACACAAAACAGATTTACAAAAATGTAATGCAATGCCACTCTTTTCACTAATTTTTGTTTTGGAACAGCTTTCCATTACAAAACTATTTATAATAATATAATGGATTTAGTATCATCATTTTAAAAATGAATTCATAAAACTTTTAAACATTTCTCAACCTTCATTTCTGTGGTGAACATTCCTAGATGTAATGCATATAAATGAAAGCTTTTGGAAGTACTCAATCTCTAAGACTGAAGGGGGTCTCAAGGCCAAAAAGACTGAGAACCTTTGATACAAGGCAAATTATTAGAAACCAAAGTTCTAGGGTAAAGGTCCCATACAGGAGCAGCCCTGACCCCAAAATGAATATATCAATTTATCTCGTTCCCCATGGAATATGCAAGTGCCCCCCTTCCCTGCATCATCTACAACACAGAATATAAATCTTTTAAAAACTTTGCCAACACAGTGGTTCCTGGGACATAGGCATGGAGACTAAGTGTTTTGTTGAGAGAGAAGCATGGCACAGAGCAGCTGCTTGAAGTCTGCTCAATGAAATCAATGAAAAAAAAAACCCCACAAAAAACAAAAAACAAAAAACTGGCAGAGCCCTTCTACTCACCCATCCATGTTCTGATTAGGACTAAGTCTGTAATTCTAGATAACAACTTTCTGAAAATGTAAAGCATGAGATTTCAGTTCCAAACTTTTGGGAAGAAAGAAAGCTACTCTACTATAGCAAAACCTATTTTCTACTTCTGAAACTCTTCTTTAACTTCAGATAGAGTATCAGCATTACAGTCTGCCCACATATGGCGGTAGGGATGGACTGAAAAGATTCTGTGAGGAGTGTTAACATTGCAGGCTTAACAAGCTATCCTTTGAGAGGCATGCTTAGAAGGTTATCCCTTGGGATCTTGGATTTTGGGAGAGTTTCCATTATTCCCTAAATAGTAAGAGTGGTTTCACTGTATGTTAACTGTTTGCACATTATATATGGTTTATGCTGAAAATGTGTTTTCTTTCTGGAAATCTGTAATTCTGGTACATGCTAGGCAGAGGGTACCTACACAACTAGCATCTAATAAAAAACTATGGCACTGAGAGAGAACCTAATAAGCTTCCTTGGCAGACAGCATTTCAAACAGATTTTCACAATTCATTGCTGGAGGAATTCAGAGCATCTTGTGTAACTCCAGAGGAAGAGGTCTCTGGGAAGCTTTCACTTGGCTTACTCTGACTTTGTCACAGGTGCCTTTTCCTTTTGCTGATTTAGCTTGGTGTCCTTTTACACATTCCTATCCAATGTAAGGGAAGTTAAGTTGTTGCTGATTCTCTAAAACTCTCACTTCCCTGATGCTATGGCACGAGCTCCAGGTAAACTTCTGGTGTAACTGGAACACAAACTTTGATTAGTATCCTCAGCAGACAGAACAATGAATACAGCAAGTGAAAAAGAAGAATCTGACTTTGGCCAGCATGGCTCAGTTGGATGGGCACTGTTGCTCGAACCTAAAAGGTTGCAGGTTCGGGCTCCAGGTGCATATGGAAGGCAACCAAATGATGTTCTTTGTCTCTCTTTCTCTCTCTCTTCTCTCTTTAAAATCAATAAGAAAATAAAAATATCCCGCCCCTCCAAGAATCTTGACAGTCATTTAACTCTCCATCGCCCAACCATGCACAAGTGTACCCTGCCTATACATGACTTGGTTCACTCACCTTGGGAGAAATACTGGTTTCCGTGCCAGATGTTCACGAAGCTCAGGAGAGGTAGTATCGGAATTCATGTATCGCTCCACATAGTCGGACCAGCGCTAGGATTATAAACACAAAATAGGGGTGGGGAAAGAGCACAAAATCTGAATTCTATCTGCATCAGCAAATTCTATGACTAAAATGTCTGCGACCCCTATAATGTCAAGATAAAAAAAAAAGTCACTTCCTATAATAAAATGCTTGTTACTTGGTATTGAAACAGCTTAAAAATTCTGTTAGATTAGCAATTTTCAACCCTTTCCATCTCACAGAACACAAACTATTTACTAAAATTTTGTGGCACACCAAAAAAAAAAATGTATGTTTTTGCTGATCTGACAGAAAAAAACAGGTGTAATTTTGATTCATTCACACAAAATGGCTATCAGTGTGTGGGCTATTGTTTTTGTATTTGACAGTCCAAGGGAAAAAAGGTCGGTTACCCTGACTAAATAGTCAGGTATTGGATGTTTTAAAAATTCTTTTAGCATACCAGTTGAATATTGCTGTGTTAGATGGCAAAACCCAAAGTTTCTCTGAGATACTTAAAAATTAATAGAAGTCATAAATGTGTAGAAGATGGCTCACTGACAAGTTTTATTTCCTCACAGAGCATTTAGAAAAACCTTTTCAGAGCATTTTTATTTAAAAATATGGTGGGTAGAGATCTCCTGGTTTCATCTAATCCAACAAAAAGTAAAACATGACACAAAGAGACAAGATGATATCAGGCAAATGGCACTTCATTTGTTGTTTCTTACACTTTCGGCGAAAAACGGAGGGTGCCGACCACAAGGTTTCCTCAGAGGTGATTGTTTTACTGAGAGCTAGATGAGACTGACGTCAACCCCAAATAGCTACCACCTGGTAGATATGATCTGTGTTTTAAGCATCAGGTTGTAACCCCTAAACAGGCCTATGGCTATCTTGGCCTTCTAGAAAACAATCAAGGTCAGTCTCTCAGGGTATGGCAGCTCCCTTCACAGCAGCTTCTACAATATACTTATCATACCTCTGCTTCTACAGGGTCATCCGAGTTCTCTTCTTCTGTGTCCAAAAGCTCAATGGTCAGCTGAACCTGGCCTTGGCTCTGAATGAACATAAGCTGCAAATAAGAAATCTGAATGTAAACAAAAGACCATCTCCAAAGCTATAACCTAGTTTCTCATGGACTGGAAGGCAATCAAGTCATACCACTCTGCTCCAATGGAAGAGATGAGGAGGACAGATACTCAAAAGCTTAGGAGGCAGGTGATTAAAAAGGCAAAAGTTTAATCTTGCTTTTAGCAAAATGAAATGTTAGTGTAAAAAGCACCATTTTATGTTTCATACTTCTTGAATTAGCTAGAATAATCAATGTCAGTAAGAGTGCTTTAAAGCCAGAACCATAAAATGTCAAATCCATCTCACTTGATAATCCCACTTCTTAGGACTTAGTACAAAGATTTAAACAAGTCTACAGTGCTTAAAGATTACCTGACTAAGGAACACAAAATATTCCCGTGCTTGAGCGCGCTCGCGCGCTCTCTCTCTCTCTCACACAAACACACACACACACACACACTTTGTTTAAGATCTTGTTTATTTTTAGAGAGAGGGGAAGGGAAAGAGAAAGGAAGAGAAACATCAATGTATGGTTGCCTCTCGCACACCCCCTACTGGGTACCTGGCCCAAAACCCAGGCATGTACCCTGACTGGAAATCGAACCTGTGACCCTTTGATTCGCAGGCCAGCATTCAATCCATCGAGCCACACCAGTCAGGGCAAAATACTGACATATTAAGAAGTGATCTGCTATAATGGTATCAGTCATACTGGAAGTTCTTCAAACTGTTATATTTAAAAGCAATACACTAGTAAGAGGCAAACCTAAGTCATGTTTTGCACAAAAGAACTATTAAATGATTATGGCACATGGATCTCCCCTTTCAGAACACTAGGATTCTAAATGCCCTTATCCTAAGGGCTTCTTGCAGACCCTTGTGAGACCCAAGGTCACACAATCCACACCACATGGTAGTAGCTCAGTGCTTAGAAGGAAACTTCAGAATCATTTATTTCAACCTCCTTGGTTTATACAAGAAGGAAACTAAAAGTCAGAGAGTGCTGGTTTCTCAAATGTACACTGTCAGTAAGCAAACAGGACCAGAAGCCAGTTATGGTCCCTGGTGTTGTTCTGCAGAAGCTTTAAAAATTCCTAATATATATACACAAATAACAAATATAGTTTCTTCCAAAACAGACTAAAAACAAAACAAAACAACCCCCTGCCCCTAGGGGTTTGTTATCCCCCCACCCCTACGATGACCAAGAGTTTCTAGATTAGTACTATTGCTCTAAGAAAATCACCCTCCAAAGTGATGCTGAGTAGACAGTCTATGCTCTACATGTTTAAAAATAAATTCAATTTCACCCCAATGGTCTCTTCCATCTGTTGCCTGTCTTGTTAGGCCCTTCACCATGTGTTCATCCAGCTCCCTCTCCTCTATAACCACTCTCCAAGTCTTGCCTAGCTTCATTATTAGACTGCCCACACCCACCAACCAAACTCCATAACTGCTTCCAGCAGAGTAAACATGCCTCTGATTCCTCCATTCCTCCTTATTCAGTACTACCAAATCGATCTTTCTGAAAACTCAAACCCCCTGGGATATTTAGTCCTTAATAATGCCTCACTGCTCACCAACCACAAGAAAATCCAAGCCATTGACTTTGTGTGGCTCTTAAGATCCTCTACCACTACTTGGATTCCCTGTCTACACGCTTCCTCCACCAATAGCCTTCCTATACTACATTTACTCACCACACAGATGTGTGTGTTTGCTACTTATCAGGCAAGGGCACACTCAAAATAGAACAGTTTCTTGTGAGTAAAGGAAACAAAGATAAACTGCTAGATTTACATTAATTATAACTAAGTAACTACAAAGGTACTATTTTAGAGACATGAGCAATATGATGTAAGAGTAAACAATTCCTCCTCAGGGAGCTGAGGAAGATTTCACATCACTGAAGTGACCCTCAGCTGGGCACTGAAGGATATAGGAAGAGGTCAATCAATTTCAGAGAAATTATGACAGTGACAACTGCATTTTAATAAGTACATAAAAAGAACTATACCTTACCCTAGCTGTTGTGGCTCAGTGGGTTGAGTGTGGATCTGTAAACCAAAAGGTCACCAGTTGGATTCCTAGTCAAGGCACATGCCTAGGTTGCAGACCTGATCCCCGGCTGGGGGTGTGTGAGAGGCAACCATCAATGTACTGTATTTTGTCATGTACAGTGCATACTTTTTTTGCCCAAATTTTTTGAGGGAAAAATAAGGATGCACATTATACACGGGCAGTACAAGACTGTGGGTGTGCATTATGCACAGGGTGGGCATTATACACGGCAAATACAGCCATCTATAGTACAACTGTTGATGCCTATCGCACATCAATCCCCCTCTTAAAATAAATAAAATCTTAAAAAGAAAAAAAAGAACTATACTTCTCTTCCTCTTGATAAGGTAAAAGATATGAATAAGCAATATACAGAAAAGGGAAGGAAAGGACAACCGTAGGAAACACAGAAATGTGAATTTAAAAAATGTAATTTTCTAACCATCTAACTGACAAAAATAAAGAAGTTTGATAATACCAAGTGACTAAGGAAATCAATGCTCTTATGAAAGTGCACATGGTATAGCCTAACATTTGGAAGAGTGAAAGAGCAACCAATATCCATTAAAATTTAAAATATGCACACCTTTTGACCAAGTAATTTCACTTGTCTCTAACCTAGTCAAATACTAACACATCAGCACAAGGACACAAGTATTGGGTTGGCCAAAACGTCCATTTAGTTTTTTTCCATAAAATAAGACACACTTTTCAATATGTTCATTGATTTAGATATCAAAATATCCAAAGTATGGATATCACTCAAAAGTATGTTGGCTATCTCCTGGTACTGGCTTCTAGTGGGTGGCAGCCAGGGGTGCTGCTAAGCATCTTTCAATGCTTAAGACAGCCCCACAGCAAAGAATTATTTGGTCGACATGTCAATAGTACCAAGAAATGTCACAAACCACTTTTGACACCTCCACAGTAAGTCACAGCACCTTCTCCATACACTGCACAAATCCTTTTTGGCATTTCAGTTGTGTTTTTGCCTTTCTTGAAATAAAGCACAATATATGAGAAAGTGTCTTTTTCCATTTTCAATATTAAAACGGCTGCACAAAAATCCACCAATTTTAATAAGGTTTTTTCCAAATGCACATTGATATGACAGCTATCACAATACAACCTAACAAAGTTGTTTTGAATGCCAAGTTAAAGACAACTAAGCACTATTCAGAGCTGTTGTATGAAAAGAGCTAAATGAACTTTTTGGCCAACCCAAGACAAGAAAATGCTGTTCAATGTAGTACTATCTGAGATAGCAAAAAAGTGAAAATAAATGCCCATAAGAGAATGACTTTTTTAAAAAAGAATGTGGTACATTTATACTATTAAGTACGACACAGCAATTGAAAAATAGGTGGATCCAAAATAGAGCAATTCTAAGACATATTAAGTGAAAAAAGCAGGATGTAAAATAGACACAGTCTAATATTTACTCCTACATATACACACATTCTGTGTATAAATGCACAGAAAAGGGTCTCTGGACATACAGGCAGCTAAAAATGCCTGATTTTTAAAAAATCAGTGTAGAATGTACATAGGAAAAATGAGAGAGGAGGCTGAAGGTAGAGGTTGTGGGCACAGGGGTTTTGAAGGGCCACCCATGCTTAGCACTAATATATTAAATTTTTTTCTCTGTGTAAACATTTTAAAGAGGATCACTGTGGTGACACAATTTTCCTGGTTACAAAGCCTTTGCTCCTGCTATGCCCTCTGCTATGAGTTATCACTCTGACAACTGCCCTCTGCTATGAGTTATCACTCTGACAACTATTCTCATCTACATGGTGAATCTGCCCATTCCTTCATTGGCCCTTGCCACAATTTAATACCCTGTTAACTCACTAAGGGTGAGGATGCTAATTCTGTTTCACCATTGAAATTCACACACAATAAGAACATAACAAATATTTATAGATTTAAAACCCTGAAAAGCTTAGGAAATCTCTTCTGTAGTGGGAAAGTCCTCAGGTATTAGAAAATCAGATCTGAGGACTGAACAAAGAAATTTGTTTCCTGTTCTTTGATTCTAAATTAAGCAAACATTACAGGTGATGAATTAGAAATGAAAACAGCTGAAAGGAGAAGCACACAACAAAGTGAAAAATCTGGGGTTAGATTATTAAAGTACATGGAACATACACAATGAAGTCAAACCTTGCTCTCTACTCGGCCACTCACAACCCTTGTTCTGGGACATCTGAACCTGCCCTTCTTGTGTAAATACCAACAGGCTTTGCTCAACTATGCACATATATTACATAGCTGCAATAATAGTACACATGCTTTTGTATTCTTTTATTTGCTTCATTTTTATAATTTATAATTAACTTTTAAGGGATGCAAATATGTCATCCAGTATTCACACAATAGGCTTCCATTAACCAGTCCCATAGTGAGTTGGACATTTAGGCTGTTTCCAGCAATACGCTTTTCCAATTAGCTATTTCAGTGGTGGAAAACTAGAAACAACCCAGGTGTCAAATAAGACAGGCATAAAATATCAAACAGTCACAAGATGTTGGAAGACTCAGAGGTGTTGCTAACTGAGCATAATAACTTACAGAACACTTTGCCCAATATAATCTCTTTCCAAATATACATAAGCATAGAAAAGTCTAGAAATGTCATCAGTGATTATTTCTGTGAAGAACTGGAGGCAATTTTTCTTTTCTCTGCATTTCTTATCTTTTTGACAATGATCAAGGATTATATTTTTAAACATTTTAAAACAATATACTTATAAACCACTATCATGAAAAAATGTTAAAAAAAGCAGAATACAAAATTATAAAAAAATCATGTAAAACAAATTTTTTTAAGGCAAGAAAGAGACTGTCCTTGAAGATTTTATTTCCCCTTTTCCATGTTTTTGAATTTCCTTCAGTGGAATCACTAGGTCAAAGGGCCCTGGTCTGTATTTGACTTCTGGTGGAGACAGTCCCACATCTTACACTGTCACCAGCACAGTCCTTAACAACTACACGAGTAACTCTCACCTTAAAGCAGTTCTCATCTGACATGAGCTGCTCGGCCTTCCGCTGATATGCTGACTCCAAGAGACTCCTCGAAGTCTGTGTGTTCAGCTGGCCTCCAGTGGCCCCATTATTGTTTTCTGCCAGGTAAAGGTCAGTCACCTGTACACAGATCTCGTCGCTCACGATGTGCTGAAGCTGGAATCAAGCAAAGGCAAGTTGACAATGAACCAAGAAAATACTCCTTCCTGCCACACACTTAACCTTACTTTGACGTTCCAGTCACTTAACTCAAAATGGTCTGTTGGAATTGGTAATTTTAAAAAATAAGTCACACAAAACTACTATTCTTTTTATTTCCTTTGGAGAATAACTAAGCCAAAATCTTCAACTATATCCCTGGTCCATAAGTAAAAGTTTGAAATCTACTTTAAAGCAAAATCAAAGGCAATGGTTATTAATGTGCTGCTTATTTAAAGTTCTAAAGAACTTAAAAAAATTTATATGAAAGAAAATTCCCATGGCTTTCTATTTTTACAGCACTTCTTTACCATTTATAATTTGCTTTCACACATAATCTCATATGATCAATGTAACTATCCTGGGAAGAGCCTGAAGAGGGCATCCTGTTTTGTGAAACAAATTTGTATGTTAGATAAGAAAACTCACTGTATACCAAGGTGAGGAGAGAAGGCCCTAGAGAACCACGAAATTGGGATCCATGTCTATACCCGCAGCCCTAGTACAAAGTCTGAAACTCATTAGGCATTTAAGAAACTGGTGCTGAATTAACTGCAGAGACTCTCAGCTGAAGGAGCAGAGTCAGGATGAATACTCAAGCTTCCTGACTCCTAGGGCCAATATTCTTCCTAACACACCATGTATTTTCTACATCTCATAGAAAAGTATGGTACTTAAATTGTATATAACGTTAACTAATCTCCAAAATAGATCAATCATGATTGACTACTGATAACTTCTGTGACTACTTTATTAAATTATCTGATGACTAGACTGTTGAATCTTTGTTTCCATTTCCATGAATGAGGATATTTCTATTGTGAAATAAAAATTCCCTCAACTGAAACTACCCATTAAAATGCCAGAGAATGTGTAAAACAGATATAGCAGAAAGCGAAAAGTTAACTGCAGTATCAATTTGTCTATTTTAAAATTCTCATAACCACTAAGCCATTCTATTTTTAGGAAGATATATTCTTTTTGAAGTGCTAATAACTATAACAACTTCTTTTTGATATTTAAAAGTCTTAAATGACAAGTATGTGTATTTGTAGATAAATGGACAGAGTGCAAGGTCAGAGGATGAGTGATTTGATGGTGGTAGAAAAAGCAGCAACTGGAGAAGATTAAATACATTATAATTAGTCCAGACAACGGATTCTAATGGACCATTAAAATAATGCTTATTAAGCCCTGGCTGGTGTGACTCAGTGGATTGAGGACCAGCCTGCAAACCAAAGGATAGCCGGTTTGATTCCCAGTCAGGGCACCTGTCTCAGTTGCAGGCTGGGTCCCTGGTTAGAGGTGTGCAAGAGGCAACCACACATGGATGTCTCTCCCTCCCCCAAAATAAATAAAATCTTAAAAAAAAATGCTTATGACAACTTGGTAACAAAGTTTAAGATAGTGCTTTAGAGAGAACAAAAGCAGTATACAGGAAGTATATCCAAAGCATGGTCTCTGCCATGTTGATACTTGTGTTTTCTACCTTCTTATTAAAGTAGCCCAGGTCTCCCCACCCATATTGTCTTTTGGATATCTGGCCCCTTCTAGAGTCTTTGAACAGGGCAGCACTCAAATTCAGGAAGAACTAGGCAACTCCACCCCTAAGCCAAGCCAGATTTGCATTTCTGCTAATTTGAAATGACACAATGAGTATGCTTCGTAGACAGAGGAGCATCTGGATGGAAATACGAGGTAATATTTGGGTCAGAGGCACTGCCATGGAAAGCCAAAGCCTGGGTCAGGGGAAGATCCAATGTTCATCTGTGGAAAAGCACAAGAATGAAGTAGATATCCAGAACGAAGGCATGCAGGCAAAGGAAAAAATGTCCCAGTCCAATCCCTTTGTGGTCGGATATACATTGAGTTCTGTACTAGATGTCTGTAAGACTACTTACTGTACTCTTAAAACTAAATCCCTCTTTAACTAGCCTGGAAATGGTAAGATAATTGTATGGACTGATCTTGAAATATATGTTCTACCTCCAATCAGCAATGAACTCTGGGAGAATACCAAATGAGATGAGGTGAATGAGAAAAGAAATGCAAATCTCATGATCTCATTCCAAACGAGGGGTTAAGATGAGAACCATGAACATATGTTTTAAAAACACTGAATTTGGGTTTCTTGATGAAACCTATTTCCATAAAATAAGACTGAACATTATGTCTTGCTGACTCAAAATCATAACCAGGTACTTCTAGTAAATGGGCAAATTATATCTGTTGTTTCAAAAAACCAACCTCAGCTTATAAAACGTTTTATTAAACTTATAAAGTTGTCATGCTGGCATTATGAAGACGTTACTCCTAACTATAGCAGCAGCAAACCTGAAAGCAGAAACATAAGCACAAGGCAACTTTTAGGGGATGTCAATAATTTTAGTCTCTCAAAAATTATGACCACAGCTAATTGTATCCATATAGTGATTTCTGCCAGTCACCATACAGACCCCTCAAGGAAAGGCCTAATAATTTCTTCAACTTTCAGGAAAAAAAAAACTACCTGCCTGACAACTTCTGTGAAGATGTCAAGTCAGGTATGTGACACGTTCTTCCCTGACTCTGAGAAGGACGCAGAGCCAAGCACATTTTCAAGTTCAAGGCAAAAGCAGAGGTACTCTACAAAGAGTTCCATACTTTACCCTAAGAAAACACTTGAGCAACAAACTTTTCTTTCCACAGTGGCAGCGTAGACTCTAGAATTAGAATTTTCTTTTTACAAGTTTTCATTTTAAAGAAAGTAGTACACCAACTACAGACTCCCTTTGGGAGTTCAGAATTCAAGGAAAAGAAATGGAAACCTGACCACTGAATGCTATTTCCTATGAAATTAATATTTCTAAGACAACAAACATATTTACAAACTTGAAGGGTGCCACAGGAACAAACCACAAAACCAACCACAAACCTAACTCAGAGGGAACCCCACATAATGAGGTGGGTAGTATATTATAAAAGATGATACATGGAACCTTTCCTGTAAAAAGGACTTCAAATATTAAATGAGGAAGTCTATAGAATTACCAATACCTATGGAAGAGAAAAGGCTACAGCTGAGAGTTCAACCCTGGTAGATGAGAGCAGAACTGGACCAGGAGGACAAACAGCAGGCTCAAGACTAATGCTGGCTCAACAGTCAGCCAGCATGAAAGGAGTCAAACACCAGGTCTAAGGCAGTCTCATCTAACTGTGTGGGACACTGGGCAAAGCAGAGGAGTCAATTATGTGTAGAAATGCTGCCATTTTGTTAACAAGAGACATCCCACAGCACATTTACTTCCTCTCCCATCTACAGAAACATTAATACATAAGCATTGTTATAAACCCATTCTGAGCCTGGCCCATCTTTAGGTAAGGACATCTTTCCTTACCCCTCCTCACCCTCACCTGTCTAACGATGCTCTGGATGAGCTTGTCCATGGTGAAGGCAATGTAGGCATGAATGGTGAACATCTCTCGCAGTGAATCTTCATACTGTGATGAGTCGATATTGCCATCCAGCAGGCTCCGCACCATATCGAGGAAAGCTGGATAATAATCCTCTACATCAACATCCACTGTGGGAGAGATGGGACAGGTGAAGCCTTACCCTGCTAGGAAAAGATCAGGAGAGTAGGCAGGGCAGGTCCCACAGCTGGCCTACGGAGCACTGAAAGAACAAGCCCTAGATACACGGAACACGCCCCTCAGTCTGTAGAGACCCAATATGACAGGAGGCTACAATCAGCAGTGCTGTCTATGAGAGGACAGTGACTGTGCATTATACCAGCAGCTTCTACCACTGTGACCATGCCAGAAAGACACTTACTGACAGGCAGGCTGGGCTTTGCATGATAAGGAGCAAAATATCTCAGGAAAGAGGTTTCTTCAAAAAGTTGTTGGCTCCCCTGCTGAGGGAAACCTGCTCCCCCTGCCTGCAAAAAGCATTCTTCACATGAGGCACCTGCTCACAAAGCTACATCCAGGAAACATAGAGGAACAGATGAGAAAAGGCAGAGAGTAATACTTCAGCACTGAGAAACCTCAGGAACAGAGAAAAGGTGAGCAAATTAAATCCTCTATGAATAATGAAGTCATCTGCATTTGTTAAAGTTCTTTTGTTTAAAAATGAATTCCCAACGCTGTACTTCACAAATTGATCAAAGTGATCTGTAGATGCACATGAATCACTTCTGCCACCAGCTGGACCCTTACGAGTTGTTACGGAGATGCTGGCAACTAGCAGAGTGCACAGAATGGTGAAAAGACTCTGCCTACAGTTTACTAAAATAAGACCCATTTATTTATTTAAGACTCAAAAACATGAAGATCTGACAGTGACACGAGGGGCGTACTGGTTGTGTTTTTCTTGACCCAGGTACTGGTTACATAGGTGTGTTTACCTTGTAAAAATTCACTGAGCCATACAAATTCAGATTTGTGTACTTTTCAGTATATGTGTTGCATTTCAATAAAAAGCACACTAAAACGATGAAACTTTTCTGTTACTGACACTTGTTACCAGTTTATAAAGTCTGTACAGGGGCAAAAAGGCTGTAAGAGCAAAAGGTGACTATTTCTGTTTATCTGTGGTGTGAAACTCATTTAAGACAGATAAAACAGGACAATTACTATTTAGAAGCAGCAACTGGCTTGAGTTTCATCAGGGTATCACCTTGTTCAAAGCCACAACACAGGTATGACCTGTCCTGGTACCATAAAAAAAAAAACCACAACAAACAAACAAACAAAAAAAACTGTTCTGCCCTGGCTGGTGTGGCTCAGTGGACTGGGCACCGGCCTGTGAACTGAAAGGTTGCTGGTTTGATTCCCAGTCAGTGCACATGCCTGATTTAAGGGCCAGGTGGTGCAAAGGGCAACCAATCAATGTTTCTCTCACACATTGATGTTTCTCCCTCCCTTCCCCCTCTCTGAAAATAACACATAAAATCTTTAAAAAACAAACAAAAAAAACAACACCGTTCTGTCAGAATAAAGTTATGAGGGCAATGAACTATGATTGGTAAGACTGGCACTATCACTAACACTAATCTACGTAAGCCTCAAACCAAGATAAGTCAGTGGCAAAGCCAGGATTGGGCCATTTTCTCTTATTTCTACTCAAGCAGATGGAATTATCGCATTGAGGTCCAAAACTTGTCTCTTTCACACTAGGATTAATACAGATAAAGATTTTTAGAATTAATTCCCAGGGTCATTAGCTCTTCAACAGATTGAAGGCTAGGGTCACACATGGGCTTCTTACATCAGTAACAGTTAAAAAAAAAAAAAAAGGGTAATTTGCTCCACAGATTGGCTATTTCTTCAAGAACACAGAAAGAAGACTTCATGAAAAAGTTTTTGGCTCACAGCTCAGGTATTTAATTTATGAACTGAATGGTTATCTAGAAGTAGGTGGCACAGAATTACTTAAAGCACATGATTGCTTCCTTAACCCTTATTTGTTTTCCTTTTCCTGAGTTCTCTATCTTCATTCCTCTTCTGCCTACTCTGCTGCCTCACACCATCTCTTCAGCTCTAATCTTTCCAATCCCCTCTCTAGTTATTAGAATGAGCCAGGAACCCCTCTGGTTGAAGAGAAGTCCTGCCCAAGAACATTAGAAAACCCGCATCTGTCTTAGGTATGAACAATTAGGGGTGTAGTTATGTCACGGAGTGGAATCATCGATGTCATTTCCGACCTGTCTTTTAAAACACTTTGCATTAACCCAGAGATGGGGTATTTGGCAAATTGATGGCAACTGATACCCTCTTCCCTGGTGTCCACAGTACTAGCCATTGAGTGTTCACGATCCAAGCACTACACAGGGTGGTTTACATATTTTCTCCAACTCTCCCAACAACCCCACAAAGTAACAAGCAGCACTTTCATTTTTCAGAGAAACAGGTTCAGAGAGTTTAAGTAAGGTGTAAGCTGCACAATGAAGACTCGAACTCCCCCGAGGCCTGCCTGTGCTCCATGTATAAAAGGAAACAGCCCCAAGTCTAACTAGGTCCCATCCCAAATTCACCAACCCCGCATCCTCTGTGAACACATCTTCTGTAAACCAGCAGTTCTGGCACTCACTAGGTTCTTTGAGACGGAGCTGGATGGCAGGGCTGTCACTCTTGTCTCGTTTTATGCCCAGCACTTCCCGCTCCCACTCCCTTTCTCGGTTTTCTTCTTCAATCTGCCTTTCTGCTTGGGAGCAAATTCGCAGAAGCCTCAAGCAGAGAATCTGGTGCAATCGCATAAAGATGTACCAGTTGTTATTAACATAGAAGAGGTTGTAGACTTCATCCATCCCTCTTAGCTTCTGCGCTGTTGTGTTACTAAACAGTAGCTTAGACTTAGGGGGACTTCCCCCAACACCATTGTGCTTCTTAGCTGCCCCTGTGGCTTCATCTACATCCATCTCTTCTTCTTCCTCCTCTTCTACATCTGAGAGATCACCCCTCTGAGCAAAGAGCAGATCTGGAATAAAGTGATACATGATCTGCTTGATTTTGTACTTGTCCTCCTTCTGAATGCCTGCCTGCCTCTTCACATGGTGGATAATCAGGGCAGCAGCGTCCTCCAAGATCTGCTTGTCTTCATAGGCCAGTGAGAGGTGTGGGCCAGCAGGAACACCAGCATTTTCTTCTGTAGCCTGCTCTTGCCTCTACCAGGAGAGAGACACAAAGTAGTAAGTGCTATATCCATGGCAACAACAAACAGACCTACAAGACAACACCATGAGTACATTCAATTATTAACCATAGTGGCTAGTATTTTCCAATCCAAAACTTCCAGAAACAATAAAGTAATGTGGAATATGTGGTTTGAGAACAAAATATTGGTACCTTCTAGATTTTGAAGACTTACAGGAAACAACAGGATAGAATTTGGACCATCTTCTAAAATTCTAAATTAGTATTCATGGAGGATACAACATGACGTCTAGGATTCACTTTAAAGTACTTCTGGGAGTGGGAATGAGGGTGTTAGATGTAACATTGGCAAAATAGGGATGATTAAGCTTATGCAAGAGTTCATTTTACTATGCTCCCCCTTTTGTGTGTATGTTGACATTTTCACAATAAAAAGTTTTGTAAAATTCAAGACCACACCGCTTCCAGGAATTCTCAACCACATTGCATCTGTATGTCTATCTATCACTTAAGACTATGAGGTCAAAGAAGCAGGACTACTTTCTTATTCATCTCTGTATCCTATTTCCTGTACTACATATATAATCCTTATAAGTATGTTGAATAAATGAGGATTAGAAGGAGTTTGGGGATCAATGAGAGAGGTTTAAGTGGTGGGAAGCTGAGATAGACTAATGAATACAATGTACTGCTTGAGGGAAGTGAGTGGGGAGAGAGGTGGTGTTGTCAACTAAAAGCAGGAGGGTAAACTGGGAAACCAGTAAAACAACTTAGGTACAAAGGTAAGGCTTATTTTACTTTTTAAAATTTTGTTTATTTAATTTAGAAGGGAAGGGATGGAGAAAAAGAGGGATAGAAACCTTCACCAGTTGCCTCTCAACACCTATAACCAGGGACCTGGCCTGTGATCCAGTCATGTGCCCGGGCGAGGAAGCAAACCAGCAACCCTTGCCCCTGACTGGTGTGGCTCGGTGGATTGAGTGCCAACCTATGAACCAAAGGGTTGCCAGTTCAATTCCCAGTCAGGGCATATGCCTGGGTTGCAGGCCAGGTCCCCAGTGGGGGGCTTTCAAAAGGCAACCACACACTGATGTTTCTCTTCCTTTCTTTCTGCCCCCCTCCCACTCTGTCTGAAAATAAATTAAAATCTTAAAAACCAAACCAAACCAAACCAAACCAAACCAAACCCAGCAACTCTTTGGTTTGTGGGATGATACCCAACCTACTGAGCCACACCAGACAGGGTAAAAGGTGAGGTTTAGAGTTAAAATGGTAGAATCAGGAACAGAAGCCTATGACAATTACAAAGCAAGAATCAACAAGTCTTAAGAGGGTCTAGCTTTCATATAACAATGCTCATTTCCAGGAATCAAAGCTATATGAAATACAAAGATTAGAGACCTCTCTCAGGGGGTAGAGACCTCCAGCTCACCTCATCATAGATACTCTCAATCTCGTTGAGTAAGCTCTTAGACCTCAGAACCTTGGTGTCGTTCTGTTTAAAGTTGATGCCCTGGTGGTCCAGAGACTTCAAGTAGTATTTCTCATTTTGCTCTCTCCAAACTTTGTTAAAACCCCTCTGAGCTTCTCGCCATTCTTCCTCTTTCATCTTCAACCTAGCAGGGTGTGAAGGTGGGGTGGAAACAACAAGGTGGGTTGGAATCCTGGTTTTGCTGTACTAGCCACAGACAGGCTAGTACATAGCCAACTACATGTTGTACTTTCCTTACCAGTGAAATACAGGAGTGAGAAGTATGTCACATTTATTTCAAAAGTCAAAAAGGTATGCCTGTCAAAATTATTGGTGGCTTAACAAATATGCAAAGTCTTTAATTCTGTTACATGAGGAAATTACTCATTCAAGATTTGAGGGAAGTAATTTGTCCCAAAGTCAGAAATCCTACCTAAAATAGTTTTTTCTCAAACAGCAGTCCATGGAATAGCCTTAAAAGAAGGAGTTTTCATCCTTGGCTAGTCAAAACAAAGTTAAACAAGTTTGTCTGTTACAGAACCTCTAAGAATGTTTCTATGCTAAAGTAAACACAAAAGTCCAAGAGCAGAGAGCCTGTACAGTTTGGGAAGTTCTGATGAGAACCAACTGACCCTCCAGACGAGGAGAGGAGAGTAAAATAAAAAAATAACACAGGAACTGAATATCTCAAAGCAAAAAGTTAAATACTACTAGCAAAAAGAGAAATAACCTGTGGTAACATTTGAGGGGAAGACTTGAGAGGAACACTAAAATTGGGGCATCCGTGCAGCAGACAAGAATTCCTTTTCACCAGGTGATAAATATTGAGTGAGCACCAAGCCCTTAGCTGGGATTCACACTGTGGTCCAGAGTGCTGCGGACTTGGAGGAACCTAGGGCTCAGCCCTGACTTGAGTCTTTCCTTGATGCCTGATCACAGATGGGCACAACAGCCCCTCTACACCTCAGGCAGAAAGCTTATTAGGAGAAAGAATAAGAAATTCTTGTAAAAATCGCTACCTAAGTCTTTTTAAATAATGTGTATCAATTTTACAAAGACAAAGGGTGACTCTTAAAATCAAAGATGTTACAATGGTTAGTACTAAACACCAGGGAAGATGGATGGTGGCTTTCTTCTTTGTACTTTCCTCCACTTAAAGCATGGCCTCAAACAGAGCACTCCATTATGGCTTTTCAAGGTTTGTCCTCTACTGTTGGTTACACAGAACCCCATCAAGAAGCTCTACCAGCATGCTCGCTTTGGCAGCACATACACTAAAACTGGAATGACACAGAAAAGAGTAGGAGGACCCCCAAGTGAGAATAACATGCAAATTTGTGAAGCATTTTATAAATAAATAAATAAATAGAAGAAGCCTCACTATCCCATGCTGTACCTGATTTCCAACAACCAGATTGGGGAGAAATGGAGGTACCATGGTTAAAAACAAGTTTTACTTTAGGGGACATCCTGAAGCACCCAAGAGCACAAAGGGCACATTTGCTCATATACCTTTTAAGGACAATGGGGACGGCAATGGAGGGGTTCTTCCTCAGACCATCAATGATGTCAGCTGCTTTGTCAGCATATATCCTCTGGAGTGCTTTCCGATGGATGACTTCTGATGTGCCCCCAAGGGTGTTGTCCAAGCGAAACTTGGCTTGTTCCTCAGCGGACAGGCGGGAGAGCTTCTTCTGTATTGCTTCCAAAACCCGGATTGTTGCCAGATTGGTCTCTAAAACTACATCAAGCTAAAAAAAAAAAAAAAAAAAAAGAGTGTGCTCAGGACCCAAACCAGAATAGAACAGTAGTCAGGAGTATTAGGGTGAGGTATCAAACTCCCTGGAAGGGAGTCCTGGCTCTGCTGCAATAGCCTCAGAAGACTCTTTTCTTACCAGTAAATTAGGGATAATAGCACCTACTCTCATAGGTTGTTTTCTGGATCAAATGATACAATTCTCATGAAGGGTTGTGTGCAATGCCTAGCAAATACCAAACATCAATAAATGATCAATAAGCGGTAGTCATTACTTCTACCACTGCCAGTATGTTTGGTTTAAGACTACTAACCCCAGATTAGAAGGCCCTAACAGGAAGCAACCTTACAAACGCTATTCCCTGAACTTTCCTGAACTGCTGTTACAAATAGTAACCAAAAAAAAATAAAAAAAAATAAAAAAAAATAAAAATCCTAAAGAGACAATTCAGGATGATAACTCTCAGTCTTATGAGAAAAAAAGTTCAGGGTAACTGTAAATATTTAAATATTTAATGGCCTTGCTCACTTATCATTCCTTAAGAACTTCAATGTTGTATGTGTAGGGACCCATTTAAATTCTTACTGAACTCCTGGCACTTATCTGGCAAGGGCCTAGTTTGACCTGATTAAGGATATGACTGGCAGCCTTTGGGTTAACTTTTCTTATAGCCTTAACACAAGAATCTTTAAATGAGAAACAGAAAATAAAGTAAATAAGTAAAGTAGTCTCAAGGGCCTACGAACAAATGTCTATAGAAGTTTCGCGCCCTGGCTGGCGTAGCTCAGTGGATTGAGCACGGGCTGGGAACCAAAGTGTCCCAGGTTCGATTCCCAACTAGGGTACATTCCTGGGTTGTACATTCCTGAGGCCATAACCCCCAGCAACCGCACATTGATGTTTCTCTCTCTCTCTCCCCACCTTCCCTCCCTAAAAATAAATAAATAAAATCTTAAAAAAAAAAAAAAAAGAAGTTTCGCTAAGTTTTCTAGTTTTGGGACTGTAGTAGTCATTTTCTCAAATATTTCTGGTTCCCCCACCCCCAATTTTGGACAAAAGATGAACTGAACATCCTGGCTCCTTGTGATTAGATAGGAACATGTTTGTAACTAGTTCTGGCAAATGAATTGTGAACAGGTGGATCAGAGTAATGTGTATTACTTCCAGGCTACAGCCATCTTTTTCCTGGCCAATGACTGGCAGCTTGGGCTCCCAAGTAACTCTGAGGAGCAGAATCCCCTGCTCCTGAAGGAACAAATCTGTTTCTTCAAGCCACCAAGATTAGGGGATTGTCTATATAAGATCGCTCACCTATCCTGATGCATAAAAGAATGTTCCTTGGAAACCACTGCATTGATAAGAGATTTTCAGAAAGTATGCTCCTTCAAACTAACCCATCTCACCCAACCCTAAACACATACACACAGATAACACTTCTGTCACTTTTACTACTATAATCACACATGGGAAAATGAGCATGTTATCCTCTTGCTTGCATACATACCAGCTGAGAACAGAACCATCCCATCAAAAAATAATGTCAATCTCTGCTTTCCAATTCATCTAACCTGACTAAACATACATGAGCAATGTTTTCTTTAGCCTAATAAAATTTTCCACGATAGTTAACATCTATCATGATATACTTTTCTACAAATGGCTGAAGCTCTTCATTAACCCCGGGGCAGAGATGGCCAATCATCTGCCAGTGGCCAAGTAACATGGTTCTTCATTTACAACATGCCCAAGGCAGCTGGAATGAGTGTGGAGTAACTGTCAGAGGGCTAAATCAGTACGGGTTAACAAAGAACAAGGTATCACCACCCATCCATAAGGATAAGCAGGGCCAGTCAGTTTTATATAATAAATACATTAAATAGGATACATGTAATTTTACTTCTTTAGATACATTCAACACGCCCTTTTCTTGTCGAAAATATCAATGATCATGGGGGATTCAGAATCCATTTTCAGTACTCCCACTCCTGGCATAGGGGCTATACCAGCTCATTTATTCACTCAAGCTACTTCCCAACCACTTTAAAATAAAGTCCCTACTTTAACTTTCTTTCAAAAAGTACCACACTAACATCAGAAATATGAAAGAATACCAGTTCTCACAGGAGAGTTGATTTCACCTATTAAGAGTAACAATACACTTTAAAATAACTTCAAGCAGCTTTAAGAAAGCCAAGTAGGCCTTACTACAGTACTAAGTTTATTTACCATGTAACATAGTAACCTCTAAAATGGAATTAAAAATTCAAATAATTATTTGGCTATCATGGATAATTTCAGTTAGAATGGTTTATGTGGCCTAGGTAAGTCACATTTGACATAAAAAATATTACTAGCATATTTGACAAACTCTTAAAGCATGGTAAGTACAATAAGCATTTACCACAGAAGAACATAAATGTTCTTCTGTGAGCCAACCCTCACAGATAGGTGTTTAAGATACCTTATTTACCATCTCCCATTTCCCCAAACTTCAAATGATAAAGGTGTTTGTACCTCAAAGCGTTCATCTTCACAACGATAGATATGTTCTTCATACTGAGTTTTCTTGGAACTAACAAAGGTGGAGTCCTCAGACCAGGAAGGGAAGGAAACCCAGGTATCATTTAAAACCTTTAGGTAAAACAGAAATTGAAACACAAGTGTAACAAAGCTTTCTAGTGATTAATTGTTCTCAATAAAAAGACAAAGCTCTAGAGAAAGGAGGAACATTTAACATTACAAGCTTCACCTTTAGCAAGTTTACAAATGATACTAGATTAAGAAAAAGGTTCTGAAATAAGTATAAACACTTTCTCTTTTGAAAAAAGACAGAAAAGGATCTTGATTTCCTCAATGATATAAATTCTTGATCCCTGAGACCATTCGCATCCGGAGAAAGCTAAAGATCTGGTGGTGTTCCTTTCTGGGGAAGGCCTTACCTCTTTACAGAGAGGAGTCCGTCCTGTACACTTGGGCTGCTGGTAACTCTTTGGGAGGGCTCGATAGCTGGAACCCAATCGTTTACACGAGGCATAATCTATCTCCATGGCAATGCCTTCTGTAGCTCGTTCCTTTGGAAATGTTTCCAAATGTACAGACTCCTTATAGCCCAGAAAGTTTTTAAACCAATTAAACAACTCAGGGAATTTCCTGAAAAACCAACCCAAAAAACTGGTGAGCAATTAGAAGCATGATGTACTTATCCTGAGGTACAGCTACCACTATTTGGTGTTGGGTCAGAATTCTGCTACTAGGGACAAATTCCATTGGCAATTACTGCTTCTGAGCATTTGGCTTCCCCTTTTCTTGTAGGGTGCACTAAGGTCAGTTAGGGTGGTGAAGGATGAGTGCACTGAAATCAGACAAAATCAGTCATTCTTTTAATCAGGAATACTGCTTCGATATTCAGATCATCTTAGGTTATCAAATATAGTCGAGATTCTAGAACCCTGAAGAAACTGGTCTCTATAACAAACAACTGACACTGATCAGGGATGCCCTATTTTTTCATCTCTACAGTTGAAATAGAAGACTTTCCTCCCAGAAGACTCTGTCATTGACAGACTTCTTTGAACCAACTAACCTAACACAATCAAACTAATTTTTCCTATCACATATTCTCATAAACTAAGTTTTATTTCATTCCAATATCACATATCAGGACTAAGCACCCTCAACTCTACTTACCCCAGGAAAGGAGAGACTAACTGCACAAGCTCAGCCCGAGAGATAACCTCCTGGTTGAAGATAACAAGACAGCGCAGGAAATTCTCATAGGCCTCTGCACTACGCAGAGCCTTTCGGACCTTGTGGAGAGAACCAGAAGAGAAATGGTTAATTGGGGAATGAAGAGATCCTGGATCACTTTATTATTTTTGTTTCAAAGATTTAGCTTTCTAAAATATTTTATTTATTTATTTCTAGAGAGGGGGAAGGGAGGGAGAAAGAGAGGGAGAGAAACATCGATACTGAGGGATTAAACCAGCCATCTTTTGCTTTGTGGGATGACGCCCAACCAACGGAACCACACCAGTCAGAGTGATCCTGGATCACTTTTAAATGACTAGGGAAATTTGAAGTTATCTGATAATACTAACAAATTAATGTTAGTTTTTTCAGATGTGATCATGATGTTTGAAAAAAGGCTTTATTTTAAAAGGAATCAGCCCTGGCCAGTGTGGCTGAGAGTCATCCCGTGACTGAAAAGGTTGTGTCAGTGACATGCCTAAGTTACCGGTTTGATCCCCGGACCAGGCGCAAATGGGAGGCAACCAATCGATGCTTGTTTCTTGCATCAATGCTTCTCTCTCTCCCTTCCTCTCTCTAAAAAAGCAATGAAAAAATGTCCTCAGGTGAGGATAAAAAATTTTTTTTAAAAGGGAAACTTAGTAAAAATATCTATGAATGAAATAATACAGTATGTGTGATCTGTCTGCAGTAGATGAGAGCACACATGAAAGAAGTACACTGGCTTGCAGCTGGATGATGATGGGTACATGAGGAGTCAGTTTAACTGTTCTCTTCAATTTCACCTATGTTTAAAATTCTCCGTAACAAAAAAATTTTTAAATGAGATCCTGAAATAAGACATTTACCTCCTCATATGATCAATTCTCCAAATCCAAATCAGTTACTCAAGCTTTTGTTTCCTCTCCTAACAGATGTTTACAGCAAGAGTTTTATCACCACTGTTTTCAAACTCTGGTAATCTTACATAATGACCTTTTAAAATAAGATACTTGTGTCTTCTGACTCAATTCTTTCCCTCCTTCCATTTATAATATCGATCATTTTAATATCCAAAACCTAAAATGTTCAATGGCATAGGCAAAGTAAAACTAGCCTGGCTAGATGAAGAAGCTGAAGTTGCAATTTCAGTAGTAAATATTTAGCATTGTAGTCCTTTAGTGAACGATCACAGACCCCATGCTTTATCAAGAACCCCTTCTCCAGGCCCCCATTTACTTTTCATAACTCCCAATCAGTAGATACTATGTGGAATATGTACTTTCAAAGCCAAAGATAAAAGAGCACTTCACTGTTGTACAATACACCATATTTTCTTTAACTCTTATTAGCCTTTAAACATACACAGAATAGTCTAACGAACCCCACATTCTCACCCAGCCTTAATGATCAACATATAGTGAATTTGGTTTCATCTATGCCCATTTCCCCACCAATGAATTTTAAAGTGAATTCCAGATATTTCATCTATACCTAATGCAGTATGTATTCCTAAAAAAGAAATAAAGAAAAAAAAATACCATCATTCTTTAAAAACTAAACTTATTTAGTTTCCCAATTCCACCCTTTCCTTGACATTTGTTGATTGTGACTTGGACTTCTACATTTGCCTTAAAAGCATCAAGCAGCCTTTGGAAATGATTTAAGTCAGAGTCAAGGGCTCAACTATTTTGCAGAACAGATCACACAGGCACAGCAAGCCAAAAAGAGATCAAGAAGCACCAATCGTGGAAATGCTAAATCATATGTACTTTTGCAAAAACCCCAAATTGCAAGACTGGGTAAATCACCAGCAGATCACCTCAAGCTGGCTTCTGCCAGTGAGAAGTCTGACAGTTGCCAGCAATTTTGATGAAAGTAGCCTGCTAATCATCAAGTCGTCTCCAATGAGGAAGTTAGACACAGGAGAAAGGTCAAACTAATACACCCTAAAACACTGTTTATACCAGTGATCACCATCCCAGGCTGCTTATCAGAATCACCTAGAGAGCGCTGACAACATACAACTAAATCAGAATCCTGAGGAACCCTGTATGTGATAATACAAGTAAGTATCACAAGCAATCAGAAGATTACAAGTCATTTTAAGTCTTCAACAATTAGTGCACTGATATTCCCCACTTTCCACTGTACAGACCTGGACATCTGCAATAGGGAACTCCAAACACCTTTTGAGAGTTTTTAATATCATGCATTTTGTTAAAGCTATTTTCCACCATGGAAAATGCTGTATTTTGCTGCAAACTATTTGACAAAACCAAAGCAGACAATGCTACCATTTCTCTCGGAAACTATGTTAAATAGTAGAAAGTCCTAATCAGGCTGATGCCTCTAAAGAAAAAAATCATCTTGGGGATGGAGTGATTTTCTTTTGGCATAATGGCTGATATTAAATCTAATTCATTCATTTACTCACCTTATCAAAAAATAATGATTCAGTTCCTACACCATGCTTGCTGGCATCTGCCATAGAAGAATCCTTTAGGCTGAGCAATTTGGGTTTCTTCTGCAAAAAAGGGAAAACACAAACATGTTAAGATTCAAAGGGTGAATTCCTCTGAGTATTATTTTCATGTGTCCAAATGGTTTTCTTGTTAACCACTGCTGATTAATAATTTGCAACAAGTGAGAGAATTCAAGTCAGTAACTCATAGCCTACAGGATTTCCACCTGTTTCCTCCTCTTTCAGTTTGCCTGTCAGTTTTTTACCACAGAGGTTCACAGATCATTCTACTACCCAAATATCCTCCCTACAAATTGTCACAGAATTAGTATCTTTCCTATTCCATGGGCCACAAGAAACTTTATTTGGTACATAATGCCACTGCCTTGTCTTCCTCGCTGTGGAGGCAGAAGAGGCTGTAAAAAGAGCTGGAGTGTATTACCTAGAGTGGACAGAAATCAGTCTTTAACTTTTAATTATAGTTCAATTTAAAAATTCGTGAAAAGAGCATAGCATATTTTCCTAACAGAAGGAATTAACTATCTTTCAGCAATATCCACTCAGACCAATTTAAGACTGTTCTTTCAAAGGGAACAAACAGGTCATAACGTAACTGTCAGGCAAGGGCTGACTTTTAAAAAGCAACATCTCAATTATCTGTGGAGAAACACAAACTCTGGGACAAGCAACACATTTACCTTTGCCACCCCAGAGCTTACTTGCTGAGCAGCCGTAGCCACTGCTCACGCTGCCTGAGCAGAAAGTAGGGAGGGATTTCTAACCCCCAATGTAGCGTTTCCACCTGTGGTTAATCACGTGTGGGAGAAGACCAACTCATGAGTGGAGCAAATCTGCTGACCTGATTCTTGCTATCCTTATAAATAATACTTTTTATTGAAGAAATAGAAACTATGACTGTGTTCAACTTGCTTTTGAAAGAGAAACCATTACAAACACTAAAAAATTAGATCTTCAAAAGTATTAATAATACCTAACAAGCCAGTCTTTGTAGTTATCTGCTTAATCACCGGTCATCTCTTACTATTAGAAATTCTACTAGCTTTTATTCTTTAACAAAGCTCTGCAAACAAGCATCTCTTCCATGTTATGTACTGCTGTAAAATTTACTGAAGCAACACCTCAGTCCCTACACCTACCCCTCTCCACGATAAAGAGGGAGGGAGCAGGCTCAACTTTCTGCAGGCAGATCAGGATTGTTGTGACAAGTCACTAACAGTAGTTTAAGACCTCCTTCTGTTATAACCAAAAGGTCCTACAACTTGGAGATTAACAGGATACAGATACGATCAGGCAAACCAAAAAAGGAGCTTGGGCAGGAGAGGTCGACAGATGAAATCGATCTCATAAAGCACAGGCACTTCACTCACAGAAGAATCTCAGAGATCACTGACTTGTATCTGAAACAATTATCAAACCTAGTAATCTTTCTTAGCACAAGGCAGGTTTAAGGCTTCAAATCAGAAGAAAAAAATTAATGTCTCAGAAACTCTTAGCAGAAAAAAAAAACAGATGACACCTATCAGCAGAGAGAGAGAAAATATAGAGGAAGCCAATAAAAACTCAAAAAAGTGCACAGTGATCTGAGTCATTAGTGGTATTCTAACCTTCTTTTGCAAAGCCAGATAAGCTTTTGCACTGAGTTTCTGTGCCATGTACCCTCACTCTGAAAATCCAGGATCCAATTATCTACACACACAGGCTAAGAACACAGGACCAACCCTAGAGTACCTCTCCACTACACTTGCTCCTGAAAATCCAAATGAGCAGCCACTACTCATCCTCACCTTCACCGGAGGGGTGGTTCCTGTTCCAGAATGCCTCCGGATCTGGCAGCCATTCTGGCTGGGCCTCTGTGGCTTATTGTTCAGTTGGGGCTTCTTCACAGTTCCTCCATGGTCATTTCTCACAGAATCAACCTTCTCCGCAGTTGTTTTGCTTAAAAGCTAATTAAGACATATGAAAGAGATTAGTGTTCTCATCTAAGCAAGCAAGAATCATTTAGAAAAAGTGACTTTCTGATTCCAGCTTCCTAACTCATCTAAGATAATTCTAAATAGCATAGTTCTTCTAAATAAAACTTACCACAGAGCTGTTGGCGTCTGGTAAAAACTGTCCAAACTCTGATAACAGATCTTCCTGATTTTTAAAAAGACGAGCCACCTGAGCATAAACCTCCTGCTCAGTCAATGCTGGAGTGTAGTTTCCTCCAGCTTCCTTGGCATTTCGCTGCTCTTTCTGATAAATTGTAAATGGGAAGAGATCATATTGGAGGAGCATTGTTTTGAATAAATCACTTTCGCACATTTTTTGAGATGTATGATAGGAACTCTGTGTGCTATCTACTTGGGCTGCCTTTAAGAACAAAGTCTATACTCATAGAAAGTGTTTTGACTACAAGCTTTGAGAAAGAAGTGGAAGATGGTGGTTGACAATTCCTTTTAAAACTAGGGCAGTTAATACGTGAATGTGCAGGGGACTACTATCAATGTATAAAACACAGAATATTAGAAAAATTTCTCCTCCTATTGTAGATTAACTTTAGGACACAAGTCATCCTCTGAACTTCACACATAAATAATTATTTCACAAGGCAGTATCTTTAAAACCTAACTACCTGCAATAAGGCAATTAAAGCCAGGCAATCAATGCTTTATAAATACATTATCACAGTTTCTAACTGGTTTATTTTCAGTAAGAATTAGGGGACACAATAATATTTGTTCAACTTCTTCTTGGACTAGATGTCTTCAGAGGGTGACCTGGTTAAGATAGGTTAGAAGGGCAACTCTCTTACCTGATATGTGTGCAAGATCTCCAGGAATGCTTTGTAGATGTCTGGTTGGCCCTGGAACCTGTTCTTGATCTTATTAACATAGTTGATGGCATGATTAAACTCCACAGGCTGATTGTTCTGCAAGGATGGGGCCGTTCCCAACGAGATTGTCACTGGTGTATGAGGTTGGACGGGTGGAGAGCGTGGGGATGCATATGGTGGGAGTGGGGGGGTCTGCTGGCTGGCGGGAGTATGTGCTTGTAGTTGGGAAGGCTAAAAAGAAAAAAGTCTTTATTCTCCTCAGGAACACAAATGGTTTGACACAGGAAAAAAAGTTCAAACTAAAGAGACACAAGGTGTCTGATTAACCTATTTATTCATGTTGGCCATGCCATTTCAGCCCAACTCAAATTACATTGGGCAGGGGTGGGAAGTATAGAGGGTCCACAATTCTAAATCAAGTATTTCAGTCTCAAAATTCTAAATACAGCCTTAAAAGTCGGTGCAGGGAAGAACTTTTTATATGCAATTTTAAGCACACTAGCTCAACAGGTGCAAATACAATAGAAAAAACTTCACTCTACATATGCTGTGTCTTTAGTGTCAAAAGACACTTCAGTGTTATAGTACCTCCACATCAAAGTTTCCTATGCCAGCTTAGTCCAACAGAACTGTCTGAAATGATGGAAATGTTCTTTATTTACATTGTCCTGGATGATACCAATTAGCCACATGAAGCTAATGAGCACTTGAAATGTAGTGAGTGCAACTGAAAAAGTGGTTCATTCCCAGTAAGAATTAGGGGACACAATGTTTATTTTAATTAATTTAAATTTGAAGAGTCCTAATAGGTTGTTGATATTTTGATTTAAACAGACATCTAAACATGTGGTATGTACATGTGAACCATTTTACAGAGATGTGACTACTGAACCTTCTCTGATGAAATCACTGTAACATATATATCTAGTCTTACCTAAAGGGGAAATGTCAAAGGAGGATGCTTTCTAGGAATGCATTTCAAGTGATGTAAAATTTTCCAAGTGCTTACCTTGTTGACTTTGGCAGGTGGTGGCTGAGGAGCTGGCTGGGCAGGAGCTGGAGCTGACTGGGCTGAAGGCTGGGAAGGATGCTGGGGTGGTGGTTGAGGCTGGGGTTGGATGCCATGGGTGGGAATCTGATGAACCTGGCCAGGAGTCGTCACATTCACCATGTCATTGGTTTGCACCTCAATCTTGTAGCCAGGGGGCAAGAAGGTATTGAAGCCCATAATCAGGTCTGGGTGGCCTTTGAACAGCTGGGATACACGACTTATCACTCCCGGAGTGTCAATGCTGATTAAAAAAACAAAAACAAAAATTAAAGTGGTAAGATTGAAAAACACTCTAATATGAAAAAAGTTTCACATTACATTCTCTAAAAGGAAAACAAATAAAAATCAGTCTGCTTATTACAAAGTTAAGAACATACGAAGAAATATGAAATTTCAAAGACATTTACTTAATATTCAAAGAGATTTGGTCACAACTTTGAACAGAATATATATTCATGGTAATAGTCCTATCAAGCAAATACTCAGATAAACCTAAAGCTGCAATCTCCATGCAAGATCCAACCTGTGATACAACAGTACAAATCATGTATCTACACTGTTCAGATTAGTTAGCTATTCTCTTATAATAGTGAACCATGCCAGAATATTAGTATCTTAAGCCAAAGAGCAAGTAGTCTGATCATTTCAGTCTACCTTCACTGATTGAGGTGAAGTCCTAAGAAAACTTTAGTTAAAGAAAAATGTACCAGTAGGAAGAAAACAAAGATCTAGAGCCTATGATTTTCATCAACAAATCAATACATAAAATTAAAGCATAACCCTGAAAATTAAGCTCCCAAAAGAAGACATCCATTATCTTTCAGGAGAGCAGAATAAGCTTTTCACCGCCCCATCAACATTCTAAGCACAAAGCTTGAGTACAACCACATACATCTTTTACCTTTGTGATTTGAATTCCTTCATGATGTCAAGGAAATCATTGTAGACCTGAGGCTGACTACCAAACTGCAGCTTCACCTGGTCAAGATAGGATAGTGCATCCTCCACCTGAGGCAGGTAATAAAAAGAAAATAAGACAAAAATTATGAAAAACCAAATAACTTATGCCTAAATAAAATTCATGTAGTAAATGAAATAGAAATATATAGTAAATACACATTAAGTATTAAAAATGAGTGTGGATACCAATAATAAAACTCAAGTTTCAAATAAAAATCAACTCAAAATCTGTAGTTTTGCCTTGCATAATTCTGGAGGGAAAGATTAGTGAAGAATACACATTGATATCTCATCCACTTACTCATTCATTTCTTCATTTCACAAATATCTACTAAAGCTACAACATGCTGTATCAGGCCCAGCATGGAGTACTAAAGAGTCAATAGTAAGTCATAATCCCTCTCTACATAAGTTCACTCACATCTAGCTGGGAATCCTAACACAGTAGGATAAGTGGTTAATCACTGAATACACAAAAAGCACATGAGAAGGACACAAAGGCTTCCCCAGGAAATAATTGATAAACTGAGTGTAAGGATGAGTACAAGTTACTAAAGTGAAGACCCAAGAAGAAAGTCAGAGTAGCCCCGGCTGGTGTGGCTCAGTGGACTGGGTGCTGGCCTATGAACCAAAAGGTCACCGGTTTGATTCCCAGTCAGGGCACATGCCTAGGTTGCAGACCAGGTTTCCAACAGGGGATGTGCAAGAGGCAACCACACAATGTTGTTTCTCCCCTCTCTTTCTGCTTCTCTTCCTCTCTCTAAAAATAAATGAAATCTTGAAAAAAAGAGAGTAAAGAGCACGAGCAGAATCTCAGACAGGACACCATGCAAACAATTTACTTTGGCTGGAGGATTTGTGGCGAAGAGGAGGAATGGTGACAGGAAGAGTGGCAAGAGATGAGAGAGAAGAGGAAGCAGAGCATGATCCTGAAAGGCCTTTAAAACTTGTTAGAAAGCAACTGAGCCCTGACTGTTGTGGCTCAGTGGACTGAGTGCTGGCCTGCAAACGGAAATATCACTGGTTCGATTCCCAATCAGGGTACCCGCCTGGGTTGCAGGCCAGGTCCCCAGATAGGACATGTAAGAGGCAACCAATTGATGTATCGCTCACACATCAATGTTTCTTTCTCCCCTACTCCCCCTCTCTCCAAAAAAAATAAAATAAAATAAATAAAATCTTTAAAAAAAAGAAAGCAATTGAGATTTTTATCATCTGCATTTTAGTGTATTCAAAAATAAAATAAATAAAATCTTTAAAAAAAAGAAAGCAATTGAGATTTTTATCATCTGCATTTTAGTGTATTCAATTTGGCTGCAGTGCTGAGACAAACTGGTAAAAGGGCAAGAGAGATTGAAAGGAGGCAGGAAAACCAGTTAAACTCTAAGGCTGCCTCACATGTGAACAATTGTAGCTTGATTTATAGGACTGACCAAAAGAACAGGGAGAACTGGATAGATTCCAAAGCTTAGGACCCAGAAGAGACAGGGACTGGGGACTGCCTAATATGGGAGATAAGGGAGAAGGAGCATTCACTAAATTATAAATTATTTGAGCATTCACAAAGAGGAACTGTTTGCAGGACTAGAAAGTTGTAAGTTGGATTTAGAACAACTAAATTTTTAGTTACTGAGGAGATATCCAAGGAAACTACCTACGAGTTGTTTCCTATATATTCTGGGGTTATTTTAAATTACCTATTTTGTTGTGTATAACACTCACCCACATTTTGTGTGCATTATACACAGGATTATTATGCCCGTTATTATTATACCCATGTACAATGTGCATCCTTATTATCCCCCCTCGCCAAATTTGGGTATAAAAGTGCACATTATACATGGTAAAATACAGTATAGAAAATATCAAGTTTACAAAAGTTACAAAAATAAGTATGTGATTTGGTAAACTCTACTCTTGTGATAAATATTGTGAAATAGAATATTTATGTTCAAGTAAACTATTAAATGACATTTCAAGAGTTGCCCAAACTTCTGTAACAGCCACAGTTAATCACGAGTATTTCAGTGTTACTAAAGCAGATTATATACTTGACCCACTCATTTGGTGGTTGGTTTTTCTTTACAAATAATATGACAATTCCTGTTGAAATTCAATACACTATTTAATTCATATTCAGAATTATCCATATTGAAATTGGTCATTAATGACAAGTTGATGGACTATAAAACTCATTAAATTTGTAGAAAATACAAAGACTCTGGAAGATATTTGAAAACAGCATTTACAATCATGTGACAAATGAGGACTTAAAAAATAAACAAACACCAAAAAAAGCTCACTATGGTATAATATAATTACTACAGAGAGAGAAAAAGCACAGAAACCTAAAGGAAAGAAATTGTATGTGATGTGTGTATGTTTAGAAGAAAAGGTACAGGTCATATGCGAACCCCTATTTGAAAAGTAGTGATAAAATAACAACTATGCTTTAAAAACCAGCTTGACACCCACATTATGATACATGAATGTAAAAATACTGTATTTTTTGGACAAGAAGATGCACCTTAAATTTTGGAGGAGGAAAATAGGAAAAAATTTTGTGAAGCAAAAAAATATGGTAAAATATTTAATAACATAAATAACATAATATTTCACCAATGTAGATGTAAACAGAACTCAGTAGCAGCATTAACAGCCATTATTCCTTCCAATTTTTTTTTTTTGGAGGGGGGAGAGAAATAGTGCATCTTATAGTCTGAAAAATATGGGTAGTAAGGAAACTCTCCCATTACCTGAAGTACAGTTCAAAAGCAGGTATGCAGTTCTATGGACCACAACTTAAAAAAAAAAAAGTAATTTAGAACTAGTCATTTAGAAGCTAAACATTTAAGGAGGCACTAGGGGAGAACCTTAGACTGCTGGTGCACTTTCCTGGCTCACTTCACCAGGAACTTATTAAGGTCCCTAACCTCCTGGAGTTCATGATCTTATTGGGGAGGGGAGAAAACACAAACTGTAAAGAGAACTTGCTAAATATGTGCCAAATATCTATGCTGCTGTCATTCAATAAATAGCTAAATCACGGCAAGAAAGCCTCAAATTATTTATATCTTCCTTGTCAATATGCCAAAGACAAAAAAAGTTTAGATGGTGTTGACACTTGAAATAACCTACATGTACGTTCTTACTGGACACTTCCTAATTACAGAATATAAATGGCTTACAGAAGTAGATTCAAATGCTCGTAAAGCCTTTTAAGACTGATCTAAAAATGGCAGGCAATGTGGGAATGCTGAATTAAATTACATGAAGGCACAAGAAAGCATTTTATCTCTCCTCATTAGAAAGAAAATGCAGCAAGTTTCTGTGTTCAGAAATCACATTCAAGAGCTTGTAACTAAAAGAACAGAGCACAAGTCATGGGTCAAGTCTTAACTGGACCCATGACTCACTCTGTAACCCCAACTCCAAAGCCCGTTCTTGCTTTCTTTACAGTTTCTGTAAAACAGATAAAGCACAGTCTACTTATACCCTAGTGAGGAGGGTGAGTAAAATAGGTGCTATGCTTTGATAGAGCTGGCTGACAAAAGCTAGAGAAATAAATATATTTTCATTAGCTTAACAGAAAATTTATAAGGTTTTTGTAACATTAGACATTCACTGTTGAATATAGTATCAATATGGAATTAAATCACATCAAACCAACTGAAAAAAGTATTTTCGGGGACTGGTGAAGTGCTAATTCTATAGCAATAACACATTTTGGTACACAGACATCACTCTACAAGCAGAGAGTAAAATGTTGTAAGGAAAACAACAATTTAGCTAATACGCATTTTCCCAAATATAGAGCCCCAAGTGAAGTTTCAGGCCCAAATAATTCGTACTCTTAAAGACTATGCTTAAATATAGTTTACTCATTACTTAAGCTAATATAGACAAAGTAAATTTCATAAAATCCTTTGCTACAGCTCAGCTTTAGTATGCTTTATATTTATATCATTTACTTTGCTTGGGCCAATATTAAACAAGTTCCAGGGAAACCATGGCAAGGAGTGCAGGGTCAGGGAGAACTAGACTAAGTATCAAGGAAACAGAAGGCTGAGATATTTGCTATACATATGTTCTTCAAGGGTATACTGTTCATTCCCACATGCATACTTGATAATAATTAGGCTGATAGGACCAAATAAAGATTTGACATCTTCATAGTTCTTTACTTTTTATTTCCCGCACTTGGGTTTAAGCTTTAAATAAACGTAAACAGAGAAAAACTAAAATCTAGAACACTCGCTACAACAATCACACATTTTAAAAAATTACACTCAAGTAAGCAGAGAGAAGTTGGTTGGGCACACAAATTTCACTTCTCCACAGATGCCTCATAAATTTCAAAGGACTGAAAACCTATGGCACATGCTCAGCAGAACAGATGAAAATACTAACACTTCATTCAAAATTAAAGTCTTTCCCAAACTTCCTGTGGTGAAAGGAGCATGTGTTTTACTAAACATGGACTTGAAGATGCCAGCCAATTCAGCTATTCATAAACAGAAATAAAAAGATTAAACCATAGGCGAGTACTGGGCCCATTTACTGTATAGGACTGTAGTCAACCATATGTATGAACAATAAAACCTTATACCATGGTAAGAATTAAGAGTTCAAAAAGAGGCATCCTAAAAATGGACTTAGTTGATACCATATGCAAAAGGCCGCTCAATCCTGATCTGAGTGCCATGCATTCACAAATTCCAGAAAAGCTTCTTGAATGTAGTTTCTGGATCAGGCACTGGTGTTAAAGTGGGGAATCTTAGTAGGTTTCAAAACAAAAACAAAAACAAAGTAAAACCCAACCCCTAGTCTAGTGTGTTAGAAGTTGTAACATCACTAGTAATAGACTGAAGCCAATATTGCCTTCTGTGAGAGAAACTTCTTTGATGGAAGGAAAAGAACTGAACACCACCTTGAGCCTCTGAAATTGCTGCTGTCCCTGCACTGGTGCAACTGGAGGGGCTGGATGAGCATGACTCTGGACCACCTGGCCTCCATGGGGCTGCACAGCTGCTGGGTGGTGATGGCTGCTATGAACCGCTGCTATGGTGGGTCCATGACTGCCACCGGAGCCCTGTGGCACAGCTGAAACCTGGGGTGGACAAAATAGATACATAAAAGTTCAAGGCTGTGCATGCTTCTCCAAATGTGTCTAAAGAACATGTATACACAAAGATGATTAGAAACCCAAATTTCCCACAAGATGAAATTAATGAAATAAATTATAGTCCATTCATAACAAGATTCTCTGCATCCTGTCATATATTATAGATCAGTACTTCTCAAGCTATCTGTGGTAAAGCACCAGTTTTTCTTTTTTCTTAAATTCCAATCTATCATGGGCCACTACTTTTTATAAGATAAAATGAAAATGAAATACCAGAAAAGTGAAATAAAAAATATATATGCCCCCCCTAACCAGTTTGAATTAGGTGGGTGTTGTTCCACAAAGAAAAAGGCCTCTGATTTGATTCCTAGTCAAGGGCACATGCCTAAGGTGGTGGGTTTGGTTGCAGCAGGGGCACCTTACAAGAGGCAACCAATTGATGTTTCTTGCTCACATAAATGTTTCTCTCCCTCTCTTCCCTTCTCCTTCCCTTACCCCCTCTCTAATAATAAATAAAATCTTTTTTTAAAAATACATAAGCCCATAATTTTCATTATTGGATTTTATAAATATAAAATTATAATGTTGGCCCTCGCCAGTTGGCTCAGTTGGTTATCGTCCCTGAACACCAAGGCTGCAGGTTCAATCTCTAATCAAGGCACATATAAGAAGTAACCAATGAATGCATAAATAAGTGGAACAACAAACAGATGTTGCTCTCTTTCTCTCTCCTTTCCCCCCTCTCTCAATTAAAAAAAAAAGAGAAATCAATAAATAAAAAATAAAAGTACAATGTCTAGTTGCTATAAAGGTTTCTGAACACTAAATTTCTACTTAGAGGTAAGAAACTACATTACCTCAACCATCGGTGAACATTTTAAACAGCACTGATATAGATGCAAACATTTTAACATTAAAAAAATGTTCACAATCTAGTAAAGGGTAAGGGGAGTTGAATATATAGTGACAGAAATCTGACTTTGAGTAGTGGGCACACAATGCATAGAAATGTGCACTTGAAACCTATAGTAATTTTACTAATCAATGTCACCCCAATAAATTTAATTTAAAAAAATGTTCATAATCTATAAGCTGAATGTATTCATGTGTTTCATATGAATTTAAACTAAAAAAAAAATTAAAAACACATTACTAGTAGTATATATAAAACACTTAAAAGATTTTAAACCCTTACCCTGACTGGCATTGACTCACTTGGTTGAGCATTGTCCCGCAAGGGGAAAGGTCGCTAATATGATTCCTGGTCAGCAGAGCCTGGTCTCTGGATGGCAAGAGGCAACTGATTGATGTGTCTCTCCCACTCTTTCTCTCTCCCTTCCCCTATTCTTTATTTATTCATTTATTTATTTACTTACTTAAGAATAAATAAATAAAATCTTTGGAAAGGGAAAAAGAGCCCTGGCTGATGTGGATTGAGTACTGGCCTGCAAACCATAAGGTCACTGGTTCGATTCCCAGTCAGGGTACATGCCTGGGTTGCCTGCCAGGTCCCCAGTCTGGAGTGTCAGGAGTTAACTGATTGAATTTCTCTCTATCTCTTAACCAATCGATGTTTCTCTCCCTTTCTTTCTCCCTCCCTTCCCTTCTCTCTAAAAAATAAACAAGATCTTTAAAAAGAAATGAAAAAAGAAAAAGAAAAAAGTTTAAACCCTAGACAAAACATATCAAAACGTTAGTATTTTATCCTGTGGTGACAGAGTTAGAAGATTTTTACTTTGTTTTGTTTTGCTTATCCTTATTTGCTCCTTCTAAAACAAAATTTTTTCCAAAGTGTTGGTGGTTTGACCTCAGACATCTTTCTTTTCTATTTTCTTCTTCATATTCATTCTCTCTTTCTCATCCTCTTACAAGTTTAGGGATGACTTAAAGCACAAGCCCCTTTCCTCCCATTTTTATCACAAGAAACGCCATATAAAATTTTCAAACCTTTTAAATTTTCTATTTCAGAACTGTTAATCCCTACAGAAGACAACTAAAGACAAATATACCTGATTTGTCATATCTCCAAAATAAGGAGAGTAAATAACATGAAACTTTCTCTACACAATGTAAAGTTGCGTACTACAACTTAAAGGATACTTTTTCCCTCAAGTCCCCACAAATTTATAAAGATGATCTTGGGCAAAGGGGAGGGAAGGAAATTGAGCAACTACTTATAAATCCTCAGAAATAACATAATATACATTAGGAGTAAAAAGAAACTCTTGAGACAATTTTAAAAGCTCTAATATTATCTTCACAAAAAGGGTTATTATTCTGAGCTTCTAATTCCAACATGCATAAGTTGGACAGGTCTTTACATGGTTCAATTGGAGTTTACAACGGTTTGAGATGGCTGGTTTAATATAAGCACATTATAGTTTCTAATATAGAACAGATGTAACTTATGTCAAGCGTAGGAAACAATCATGAACTTGTTCAGATAAAAGAAATCAGCCAAGGAAATCAAGCAACCTTTCTTCCAATACTTAACTAAAAGAGTTGATCTGTAGCAATCCTTTGTATGTGAAGGTATAATACTGCTTTAAGGGGGACTATTGAGGAAGAGTGACATACCTCAGGAATCACCATAACCTACTTCACCTGGTTTCCCTCTTCTTTGTCTTCTTATAGCTAAACAATCTGACACAAAGTGTCAAACTGCTTTCAAGAAAAATTATACCGATTTACATTCACAGTACCAGTCATAGCTTTTTAAAAGTCACTAACAATTCACACCGAAAGAGGCCTCTCTAGACCAGTTAAATAAATTATGGTTCAGATGACCTGGGATGTTATATTATAAATTCAGTGATTTAAAAAAAATAACTTGGATCTATACATACATATTCAAGTAGAAAGTTGTCTACTATATTTAAGTGAAAAGAGCAAATAGCAGAATACATGCTGTATGACCCAAACTGTGTAAAAAGAGAACTGTATCTAGGTAGCTAGGCAGGTAAATACTGAGGTCTGTCCAGAAAGTATGTAGCCATATACTGTGAGAGACATTTATTAAAGAAGGTACAAGAAACGTACATGAGACAATGACAGCTCAGTCCCCTTCAAAGTAGGCACCCAAGGACCTCATACAGTTCTCCCAGCATTTCTTCCACTGGTCAAAACACTCTGCAAAATCCTTTGTTATAAATCACCATCAGCTGCTTCATCGTATTTTCCTGAATTTCATCAAGGGTCTGAAATCTCTTGCTTTTCAGAGGTGATTTTGGCTTTGGGAAAATCCAGAAGTCACAGGGCACCAAATCTAGGCTGTAGGTGGGCTGAGTTACCAGGTGATTTGATGTTTCGCTAAGACTCTGCAAGAGATGTGATACATGAGCAGGCACGTTGTTGTGATGAAGGTGCCAATCACCGGTTGCCCATAGCTGTGGCCATTTTCATTGTATTGTATCTCTCAACCGCTGAATACCAAGGCAGTACTCCTTATTAATTTTTTGGCCTGAAAGGGCATACTCATGATGGACACTACTTTCCTAATAAAAAAACACAGTTAACATGGTCTTGATCTTGCTGCAACTTTGCCATGCTATCTTCAGGTGTGGAAAACCAGATGACTTCCACTGGGATGACTGGGCCTTCATTCTGGATCATAGCTGTAGACCCACCATTGATCTCTGGTTATGACCTTCTTGAGGAAATCTGGTTCACTAGTAGCGGTTTGAATCAAGTCATTAGCAATTGCAGGATGATGTTCCTTCTGCTTTCGTGGTAGAAGCCACAGAACAAACTTTGCCACGACATATTTCATATTTCCTGCGTCGAAATCTCAGACACAGTAGTTTTTGGAATCCCCACATCAGCTTCTAGTTCTCGCACTGTCAGTCACCGATCTTTGTTGATTACAGCATGTACATCAACAACGTTTCAGGTGTTCTGCTTATTGCAGGTCTTCCAGAACGTGGATCACTTTCAATAGATTCTCGATGATCTCTGAAGTGTTTGTGCCACTTTTATTTGTGCTGCACTCATTGCATCTTCCCCGAGAGCCTTCTAATCATCCAAATAGTTTCCGTGGAGGAATGTTCATGTTAACACAAAATGTGATGCAGATTTGTTGCTCTACTTGCTCAGTCATTTTGAATGTGAAGACCACACAGTACACATGTTCACTCAACGATGTCTACCACCCCACTGACTAGTATAGTGAAGTCGGCATTGTTCACACACATGCAAAACGTTGTTATATTAACAATGACTAGACTTTTTCCAGACAGACCTCATATAGATATGTTTGTATATGCATACACAATTTTGGAAACCCAAGAAATATACCAGTGGGATATAGTCTAAGAGGTCAGTGGAAAGGTAATTTTACATCTTTTTAAAAAAATGGTGATGTTGCCCTGGCTGCTGTGGCTCAGTGGATTGAGTGCCGGCCTGTGACCTGAAAGGCTGCAAGTTCCATTCCCAGTCAGGGCACATGCCTGGGTTGCAGGCCAGGTCCCCAGTTGAGGGGATGTGAGAAGCAACGGATCAATGTTTCTCTCACACATTAGTGTGTCTCTCCCTCTATTTCTCCCCCCTTTCCCCAAGAAATGAATAAAATCTATAAAAAATAATAATGGTGATGTTTACTTTCATAATTTAAACGGACAAAAAATTAAATTTCTTCCATTTTTGCAAAACAAATTGAACAGATGAGATGAATGATCAAGTTGGTCAAGATGTGGAACAATAGGAATATACAGTGCTGGTGGAAATATATAAATTGGCACAACTTTGAAAGCCAATCTGAGATTACCCACTAAAGTGAAGATATGTATACCCGAGGACCCAGCAATTCCTCTCTTAGATACGCAAGCAACTCTTCCTCATGTGCCCTCAAACCTGCTGAGTAGTCGGAAAGAAGATAAGGAGTTTGCACCAAAATGTAAACCAACTACTCCACTAATAAGCACACTGCCTTTTTTCCCTTCTATATCAAGATTCTCTTGAGAAAGGTAGTACGTTCATTTAGATTCTGGTGCAAGTCACTGTGAATACCACTGCACTAGAGAACCAGCTAAAACATTCACAGTAGCCTCTTCTTAAGAGCATAAATCTGGGAACAGACTGGTTGTTTAACAGAAAAATAAACTGAAAATATTCATATAATTTATAGCAGTGAAAAAAAGTGAGTGAAAATAAAATACATGTTTTCATTTATATAAAAGTTCAAAAATACCCAAACTAAACAATTTTATTGTCTAGAGATAGAAACAAAATGACTTATCTAAAATCAAGGAAATGATAAATGCAATGTTCTGATCAGTGGCTACTCTGAAGGATCAAAAAGGTAAAGGGGTTAGAGAGAAAGCACAGTGAACACCAAGGTCCTAACAACCTTCTTTTTAAAAACTTTATGTGGTAAATATACAAGCGTATATTGTTTTCATTATTTTTATACCTTACACATATCCTGTAAATATTTTTCTTTTTTTTTTTTATTATCTTATATCTCACTGAATGCTGAATAAAAACTGTTCTAACTGAATGAAAGCATCATGCTGGCTTTGGCGCAGTGCCTTGCAGCGCCAGCTCACCTGATAGCTGGGAGTGACGGAGTACTGAATGCCTGTGGCTGACTGCATGGTCTCAGCCACGGCCTCATACACAGGAGGGGCAGGGGCGAGCACTCGGTGCTGGTGAGGAAAAGCCTCTGTGCTACCAGGGATCCGCCTCTGCTGAGCCGCATACACCGGTGACTCCTGGTCATCCAAACGTCGCTTCATTCTGCACTCATGCTCGGGGATGCACGAATAACCTGCAGAAACCACAAGCACAACATGCACACCAATTCGCGCACCGTACCATGTGTACAATTCAGGACTAGCCCCCAGATTTAATATAAGCTCCCCTCCCAGAACTGATTAGCTACTTCATTCTAGGGATGATCACTGGGTAATGAAAGTACACGCTTGTGCACACACACCCAACATGAACAGGTTATCATAACTGAAAGATGAAATTTAAATAATAGCATAATTTAAATCAGTTTGGTACTACAGAGTTGAAAAATAACTTCCAATTTAAAACATACACAAAAATACATCTTTTTTCTTTATTCTTTAGCTTTCTCTTCAAATGCCATCATTTCTAATACTAAGTACATATTCACATACTACAAAAACATTCAAGTACTTCTTCCTAAGTCATTTCAAAACCTAATACTCTAACTGTGGTCTAATTTTTAAAATACCAATTATTTCAGCAATTAAATGGTATCATGGAAGGAGTACTGGGTCAGGAGTAAGAGGACTATGGTTCTAGACTTACCAATATAAGAAGCTATTTCAATATTCCACGTCAGTTTGTTTCTCCAACTATAAAATAAGGTTGAAATAGGTAATTTCTAAGGTTTCTTCTGACTAGCATTATTGAACACTAAGGAGATTCCAGATTATTAAATCCAGGGATTAATCCAGGGATTATTAAATTCCCTTAATTTAATAATCCCTCTGTAGGGGGACACTTTCTTTCCTCAAGGACACAAAAAGTCTAGTAACAGTGGCCAGGCCCTGGCTGGTGTGACTCAGTGGACTGAGCACCTGCCTGTGAACCAGAAGGTTGCAGGTTCAATTCCTGGTCAGAGCACATGCCAGAGTTGCAGGCCAGGTCCCCAGCTGGGGGTGTGCAAAAGGCAACTAATCAATGTTTCCCTGGCACATCGATATTTCTCTCCCTCTTTCCCCCTCCCTTCCCCCCTCTCTAAAACTAAATAAAATCTTAAAAATAAACAAACAACCCCCCCCCCCAAAACCATTGGCCAGGAATTTGGTTGGGTCTTTTCAGAGCTATTCCAACACACTATACTAACACAAACATATCAGTAAGAATGCTCCAGCCATCCAAAGAACATGGGGGCAGCCCTACCACTTCTTCAGTCACAAAAACAACTTTAAAAAGACACCACTCCTGTGGTGAGAAGATAAAAAATACAGTAATAGTAGATCTCAAAAACCCCCATCTGAAGCAAAGCTCTTTTTGTAAATAGGAAGGAAGGAAGGGGAGAGAGGGAGAGAGGAAGGGAAAGAGGGAAGGGGGGTGGGAAGAGAGAAAGAAAAGAGGGAAGAAGGAAAGAAAAAGGAAGGACAGGAAGGAGGGAGGGAATGAGGGAGGGAGGCAAGTCTTTACCGAATATCTAAGTCTCCCACCCCTGTCTTCTTCATTCCCGGGGAGCATGAAAGGTCTGAAGGTAAACAGTCCTCACAAGGCCTGCCCTGGGTACTTCATCTCTTCTCTGTCCTCACCATTGTCCTAGCCCTGCCTGGTGCTCTCCCTCTCAGCCTTAAAATAGCGTCTGGTTTTTCTCACACTTCACAAACCTAGGTTAGCCTGACACAGCAGCACAATTGTTTCATTTGCAAGGTGGCCATTTAATACTATCTTTTTGTAAATCTCGAATCACAAATAATCTCTTTCTGTTGACTCTAACTTTAGATCAAAGGACCAAGTCTCCAAAATTTACGTATGATAATATATTGTACTCAATTAACTGGAGTTGAAAACACAGTGCTGACAGATACTGAAGGAAAATAATGTAAATGTCTGAACTGATCATGTTTTTCCTAGGCATATCTATATCTATATCTATATATATTTTAAGATTTTACTTATTTATTTTTAGAGAGGGAAGGGAGGGAGAAAGAAAGGGAGAGAAACATCAATGTGTGGTTGCCTCTGGCATGCCCCTACTGGGGACCTGGCCCTCAAAACCCAGGCATGTGCCCTGACTGGGAATCGAACCAGCGACCCTTGGGTTCGCAGGCTGGTGCTCATCCACTGAGCCGCACCAGCCAGGGTAGGCTTTTATACTAAGTAGTATGCTTAGCTCAATTATTTCAAAACTTTTTAGACATAGTAAGAGATTGGAAATAAAAGCTTACCCATGCTATGTGATGCTTATGAGCCACCAGTCAAATGAGTATACAACACTCAACCTCAATCTATTTTGAGATGAGGAAACAGGTCTAATAAATGGACAGAGTAAAAAGCTTAAACACATTTTAACTGCTACTTCTATGCACACAGATGATCTAGATCATAGTTTGGTCTTGGGTTCTGTTGGTTTGAAACCTAGATACTTAAACTCACCTTAGATTAATCTTTGTAACCAAAGCCAAGTCATCACTTCATAAATAGAAAATGAAATTTAGATCAGAAAAGCATGGCATAGGACTATGGGGAAAAAAGACTAGAGTACCTGTTAAGACCTAGACTAATGCAAACTGACTTGAAGCTCTGTAACGTTGGTTCTGTTTTCTGATCTGCAAAAGGAGGGGATTAGACTACACTAGTGATTCCCAAACACTGGTATGTGAACCTTCTGCAGGAAAATGAAAAGGAAAGGGGAGAAAAAAGAATTGTGATAAAAAAAAAATGTGATGAGTTTTTCACAGGTTAAGTATTAAAAATGCTTTATTCTGAGATCATGTCCTATCTTTTTGCTATTAAAACATCATTTCTTTTATAAAATGATTGTGATTTTTAAAAGTATTTAATTTCATTGACCTCTAAAGAGTCTGCCTTCCAGACTATCTCCATGACACTAAAGAGTTTACACAGGGCAAATCTGTAATTTCTCTGAACCATACTTTACTCCTTTAACAGTCACTGCTCTTAATTCTATTCCCTAACTGGTTCTCAAATAAATTGCTTCTTCTCTAATCCCATAACCACTCCCTTATTTCAGGCACTCATCATCCCTTACACCTCAAATGTTTCCATCACCCTCCAGCCTCTCTCCAGTCTAGTCTACCTTCTACATTGCTTTCAAAATGGTCAACTCCAAATGCAAGTCCAATATGGTTGTAAATTAACCACTGGCTTCCCATCACTTAAAAAAACAATCCAAATTCCTTAGTTTTGCCTATAAAATTCTTCCTTACTGATTGGGGGATAATTTAATTTATAATGATGTCACCAGTCCACACCCTATCGTCCAGTCCTGTCAAATGTCTTCCCACTCCCTAAACAAGCCACAAGTCTATGAACTTTTTCAAGGCAGGGTCCTTTCCAAATTTGTCTACACCCCCCCCCCCCAGTCATAACGCATCACAGACACTCAATGTATACACAAGAAGGGAAAGAATAATCTAATAGTTAACATAACAATAATTAGCAAATACTGAGTGCCAAGTACCGTTCCACACAATTTACAAATACTAATTTAATCCCACAACCAGGTGCTGTTATTCTCTATTTAAAAAATAAGGAAATAGAAATACAAAGATTAAATTAACTGCCCAAGGTTGCACAGCTAACAGGCAAAAGCTGAGAGATGAATCCATGAAATCTGCCTCCAGAGCCTGGATTTTTTTAACGTACACTTACAGAAGAGGAAAAATTAAGGAAGATGGAAAAGTTCCACTTCACTCAGTTAAGGTACACATGCTCAAGCAACTCCAGCTTTCTTTAATCTCTAACACACTTAGCTCATTCATCGTTCTTCAGTCTCAACCCAGTAAAGCAGGAATGCTTTGGTAGCACTTATTAACTCAATTCAAATATTCAGTAAGCAGATATGATGGAGGTATATGATCTTGGCCCTTGCCTGTAAAAGCCTAAAAGCTAGTTGAGAAGACCCTATACATTCTCACTAGTCAACTAAGACATATAAAATAAAATGATACTTAGTCCAAAGTAACTGGCTAAAACCAAATGACAATGTTGTGTGGGTGAGTGTGCAGGTATCTGGTGGAAGGGTTTTTTTGTTGTTGTTAAAATTTTATTTATTTTAAGAGACATGGGAAAGGAGGGAAAAAGAGAAGGTGAGAAACATAGATTGGTTGCCTCTTACTGGGTACCTGGCCTGCAATACATTCCAGGGGTGTATCCCAACTAGAACTCAAATATGACCTTTTTGGGGAAGACATCCAACCCACTGAGCCACACCAGTGAGGGCTGGTGAAGTTTTAATTGGTATAGACTATTTGGTTGGCGACTTGCAGGCCAGCCAATTTCACTTCTAGGTCTCTACCCTACACAACTGCCAAGTATATTTATTACACAGCAAAGTATTAAAAAAATTAAATGTCTATCAATAGCTAAATAAACCTGATATATTGGCGGTATTAGGGAAACTATGTAGCAATTAGAAATATTAGGGTTCCTCTACAAGGAAAGCGCTCTAAATCTTAGACATCCTGTTAATGAAAAGAGCACACTACAGCGTGTTCCCTTACACCTCAGTGTGATCTTGATACAACACAATGTACTCTTTAGGATTTGTGCATTTCATTGTATGCAATTTTGCATGAAAAGGAAAAAGCTATAATCAAATAATGGACTCTAGAAAAGAACATGCATGCTCAAACACTCAGGTGAAAGTATACTATAATACCTGAAATCTTACTTATTTTTAATCTTCCTAGGGCATAGGTGGCAAACACAAGGCCTACTGGCCGAATCTAGCCCTCCACCTTGTTTTATTCGGCCTGGCACCTTGTTTCTACCTGGCTGCAGCACCGAGCTCCTTGGCCCTAGTTAAGGAGTAGTTACATTTATATAGTCCTAAAATTACATTCGGCCCTTTGGAGGCAACCCCAAGGCTGATGTGGCCCCCGGTGAAAATGAATTTAACACCCCTGGCCTAGGACATGCTTATTGATTTAAGAGAGATGGGAAGGGAGGGAGGGAGAGAGAGGCAAGTAGAGAAACATAATCAAATGTTTCTTGTCCTGACTTGGACCAAATGCCACAACCTAGGAATGTGCCCTGACTAGGAATCAAACCTGTGATGTTTCTTCAGTTTACAGGACCACGCTCTAACTAACTGAGCCACTCTAGTCAGGGCTGAAATTTACTTTGAAATATATCAAGAAATTATTTTGAAATAACAGATGGAGGATGGATAGATGAATATATGATAAAGCAAGTACTGTAAAAGTGGTAATGATAAAATCTATCCCGGGGTGGGTGGCTCAGTTGGTTGGAGCATTGTCCCATACAGTAAAAAGTTGTGGGTTTAATCCCCAGTCAAGGGACAGACTTAGGACGTGAGTTTGATCCCCGGTCGGAGTGCAAATAGGAGGCAACCAATCAATGTTTCTCTCTCACATCGATGTTTTTCGCTCTTTCCCACGTGCTCTTTCTAAATTAATAAACATATCCTCTGCTGAGGATTTAAAAAAAGGAAAAAATGGAGGTCATAGCATATATGGGTGTCCACTATAACATTCTATCAAGTTGCTGTATATTTGAAAATTTTCTTAAAAATTGGCAGGAAAAGCTAACAATACAAATCAGTTTACAAGTGGTAGAAATAAGTACTTGGAAAGGAGTAGGAATGTGTACATTGGGGAAGACTATATGAAGATGGTAAATGTTTAGTTACATCTGAAAAACAGGGATAAATTTGGACATAGAGTAAACAGGATGAAATTAAAATATTACAGTAACTACAGACTTACACATGATAAAGTAATTTATATCTTTGCGAATTCATCTATCTGACATACAGGGTGGAGCAAAAGTAGGCTTACAATTTTGAGTACACAAAACAGTTTACTCTTGTATTATTATTAATTACTGAATTATATTCCATGTAACCTTCAAACCTACTTTAAGATTTTATTTATTTATTTTTACAGAGAGGGGAAGGGAAGGAGAAAGAGAGGGAAAGAAACATCAGTGTGCGGTTGACTCTCACATGCCCCCTACTGGGGACCTGGCCTGCAACCCAGGCCTGTGCCCTCACTGGGAATCCAACCAGCGACCCTTTGGTTCGCAGACCTGCGCTCAATCCACTGAACTACACCAGTTAGGGCTGTAAACCTACTTTTGCTTCACTCTGTATAGTACCCCAGTGTCTATATGTGCAGGCCCTGTGCTTAGTGTTGGGACTTTAGCACTGAATAGGACAGACTTCCTGCCCCACAATAATCATGTTGACGTGACTCCTATCAGTTGATAACGCCTCACAACAGATGGAGAACACCATAACCCTCCTATTTAAAGAAAAACTGACACTCAAAGAAATTAAGTGACTTGTTCAAGGTCACATACCTGGCTAAAGGAGCAAGAAGCTAAACCCTCCTTAGACTATATGACCAATCTGGAGTAGAAATATCAGACAGACTGTGGTATCCTGCTTACAGAGAGGTAAATCAAAGGTATAAAGAATTCGAATGTCAGCTTGTATGATTTTCAGGTGCCACTATGGTCCCAACTGTTTCGGATTTGGAGCTCACACTGTTTTCAGAACTCTTATCTATGAAAACAACTATTTAAAAAAGCACTTTGAGGGATTTTTAGGGATGGAACCTAGTGAAAAACACTTCTGTGAACAATGTCAGCAGAACACTAAAAAGTCACCTGGCCTTGAGTGATAATATAAAGTAGGAACAGCTCCAAAATCATGTAAAAATGTCATAATGCCCAAGCAAAGCAAGCAGAGAAGAGTGTCTGCCATTGCACAGGAGGCTTCTTGAAATGGGGTTGAAACTGGAAGCATATGTAACAGATTTCAGGCAAATGTTAGAAGGGCAGAGGTAAAAGGTAACTCTTTCAGAATAAGAAAAATAAAAACCAACTTTCTAGTTCCCACAACCTAAAATGTCTTTAATCACAATAAAGAGTTTCCCTCTTTATTCTAATCCAGACATTTCCATGATTATTAAAATCCAAAAAATAGACTTCCAGGAAGTCCAAGAAGCCAAGTCCCAAAGAACTTGGACCCAAGGAAGCACACACTAAGGCACATCATAATTACATTACCCAAGATGAAAGATAAGGAGAGAATCTTAAAAACAGCAAGAAAAAAGGAGACAGTTACCTACAAATGAGTTCACATAGGACTCTCAGCTGATTTCACAAAAGAAACCTTGCAGACAAGAAGGGGCTGGAAAAAAGTATTTGAAGCCATGAAAGGCAAGAACCTACATCCAAGATTACTCCATCCAGTGAAGCTATCATTTAGAATGGAAGGGCAGATAAAGTGCTTCCCAGATAAGGTCAAGTTAAAGGAGTTCACTATCACCAAGCCCGTGTTACATGAAATGTAAAAGGGACTTATCTAAGAAAAAGAAGATGATCAAAAATATGAACAGTAAAATGACAACAAACACAACTATCAACAACTGAACCTAAAAAAAAAAAAAAAAAACAACCCCACGAACTAAGCAAACAACTAGAACAGGAACAGAATCACAGAAATGGAGATCACACAGAGGGTTATTAGCGGGGAGGGGCCGAGGGGAGGATGGGGGAAAAGGTACAGGGAATAAGAAGCATAAATGGTAGGTACAAAATAGACAGGAGGAGGGTACGAATAGTATAGGAAGTGGAGAAGCCAAAGAACTTATATGTATGACCCATGGACATGAACTAAGGCCGAGGGGTGGGGGGGTGCAGAATGGAGGGAAAAAAAGGGAGAGGGAAAAAAATGGGACAACTATTTAATAGCATAATCAATAAAATATACTTAAAAAGAAACCCCAAATTGAAAAACCCAACTTTAAAGAATATTTTTTCATTTAGATTAAATTTCATAAATTGGCTTAACTGGAGACAATAGAATTATTTTAGTCAAGATAAACTCAGAGTAACAAGGCTGTATGGAACAAACTACCCTATTCTAGGCTCTTTTAAGTATACAATACTGCACTTTCTTTTCTAAAATGCTTTTAATTTATGGCTGACCCTCTCGTGCCTCTTAATTTTGTATTGCAATCATTTTCAATTAGACACATTTTTAAGTTCCTTTATTTATATAATTCAAAAAATCCTCTGAAATTATTCTCTTATTAGTGGTCAGCATCACAAAAAAATGTGTCTTGATCAGTATTCTTCAATGAACACTCTTGAAACAAAATGGGAAGTTGCTCTTCAAAAGCTAAGGAAATTTTATCAAAGCATTAAGTGAATATAATTACTTCAACCCAGTGCAACTACCCACCATAGTCTACTTTAAACCCTGTCTGAAACTTCATTTCTGAATTTAACTCTGCTAGAATAGAAAAAGTATTCCAGAATAAATGAAAAGGGCAATCTATTTAAATTTCCCATGTTACTTAGAATAGTTCAACAAAATTAACCTATTCTCCTAAAAAACAAAAAATTATGGCAGTGCCCTCTGCAGTCCTCTGGATCTGTCTCTTGCTTCAACAGTGTTTGGATGAAACAGACCCAGGGATGCCCCTTCTTCCAATCTCTGACCATCCTCCAACCTCTTTTGTAGTCATCACTTGTGGAACCACCTCAGCCATCCACAGCCTCTGAGACCAATCAAACACTATTTTTTTTTATCTTAACTCATTGTCAAACAACCACAAACTCCCAAATCTGTCAGAATTATTCCTCCGATATGGAGGCTGCCGTCAACCTGCCTCTGCTGGCCTCCCACACCTTACCTCTCTCTTAAGCCTTTCCAAATGAGTGGGGGAAAATTTGGGATGCCATGGAAGCTACCATGGCCATGGAGAAGAGCCTGAACTAGGGGTCGTTTTCGATCTGCATGCCCTGGAATCTACCTGCAAAGACCTTCATCTCTGTGACTTCCTGGAGAGCCACTTCCTGGATAAGGAGGTTAAATTCATCAAGAAGATGGCCCTGGATGGTGTGGCTCTGTGGACTAAGCACAAGCCTGTGAACCATCTGAACCATCTGCAGGCTGGCCAGGCTGGTCAGCCCCAGGCTGGACTGGGTGAGTATCTCTTTGAATGTCTCAGCCTCAAGCACAACTTGGAACTTTTGGAGCCTGGAGGCCTTTGAGGGGCTCCCTCTTCATTATCCTGGTATCTGGCTTTTGCCTGAGCCTCTCCCTGAAACTATTAGGCATCCTCAACCACCCTGGATCCCTCTCCCATGCATTGGACCAAATGAAAACAATAAAGCTTTCTGCAGTAGAAAAAGAAAAAGAGGAAAGAAAAGGAAGACTACCACAAGATCTAATACTCAAGCCTCCCCTCAACTCAGTTTTATATACTTCTTGAGATGGTCCTCAGACCAGGTGAGATTTTTGCCCCAAAGCACATTTAGCAATGTCAGAAGACATTTCTGGCTGTCACAATTGGGGAAAGAGGAGTGCTACTGGCATTTCATGAATAGAAAGACCAGGGATGTTGTCAACATCCTACAATGCAGAGGACAACTTCCAACACTGAATTATTCAGCACAAAATATTAATAGTGCCAAGGCTGAGAAACCTCAATCTATTATTATGATAATCCCATTTAGCATATACCATTTGTGAGCTTTGGTGGAATTATGTCATACTGCAGTGTGACAATTTTTACCAAAGTGGTTCAGGACAATCATTTTGGTTGTACAAAAAATAACACTGCTTTCTCTATGATGTGATCCATTCACCTTTAATCCTCAATTTAAAAATAAACTTATCATTATCATTTACCATTTGGGTGAAAATAAGTTCATAAAAAATTTTAGTAAGAATTTAAACAGCAAATCCAAATTATTAGTCCAAGTGTTCCTGGTTTTGCAGATATAAATAGAGACTCAAAATAGGTAATATCCATCAAAATACAACTCACTAGTCACAACTGTGACGTCAATTTGAAAATTTTGATTCCAGACTTCAGGTACACCTCTACTAAAGTTCTAGCTTATGATCACTTTTGGGTCTTTGTTTTTCTCTCTTTCCCTTGCATCATCAAATACAATACATTGAAAACTGTTTTCCTAAAATTATTTTTATTTATTGACTTTAGAGGCAGAGAAAAAGGGAGAAAAAGAAACATCAATTTGTTGTTCCACTTACTTATGCATTCTCTGGTTGCCTCTTGTACGCAACCTGACCAGGGATTGAACCTGCAATGTTGGCACATCTGGATGATGCTCTAACCAACTGAGCTACCTAACCAGGGCCTAAAATTTCAGTTCTTAATTTGGTTACAAAGAGGACAACAATCTTCTAAGCTCCACACTACAAGCATAATCAGTTTTAGACAATAAATACCAATTAGAATAATCATCCAATGATTATTTTCTCATTTATACATCACGTTCCCTTCTAATCATATATTGTATATCCTTTTAGCGAATTGGGATGGTTTTGCTTCTAGTTGAAAATATTGCATTCTTAAGTCTTTCCTGTTGAATACCTAGAAGAGTCACTCATGAAGAAAGAGGAAGACAACATTCTCTTACTTTTCCCTCAGAAATATATTGTCAAGTCAAATTCTTTAGGCTGAAAAAATTCATCTAGGATATTCTCATCTGAAGACTCATAGCCTGTGACTTGGCTTATATTGCACAATTATGCTATCATCATCACCATTACAGTCTACATGCTGCTATCTATTGCACTACATTCATCTACTAGTTCCTCTAATAATAATTGTGAAATGTCTTCCTGTTAGTTTTCTTCTCCTTGTCATTATATAAGGAAAATAAATAAATAATGGGTTATTAAATACATTCAATGAAAGCTTTAAAAAATTATGACAGTATAAAGAATTGTCATATACTCTTAACCAGATGCCCCAAAGATTAACACCCTATATAATGTTTAAGATGCTATATACCAATTTCTTTTATACTTTTCTTGAAAGATACTGTAATGCTTTCCGCAAAAAGCAGTAAGAAAACCGAAGTGTAGAACTGCCCTGTCAACTAAACGAGGACCCTTAGTACTTTTGTTTTTTCCTATGTGCTTGAAGAAAAAATAAAATCTGTCATTCTGGTGTAAGAAGGAGGGAGGGAGAGAGGGAGAGGGAGAGGGAGGGAAGGAGGGAGGGAGGGAAAGAGAGAGAGAGAGAGGGAGGAACGGGTGGGGGTGGGGGTGGGGGGGAGGTATCAGAAATTGCTACCAATAAATGCGTCACTAACTTTGAAGCTAACTGCCACTGAACAGAGGTAGCCTCTGGGTAGCAACCCTCACATTTCAGTTTGCAAACTAATTATTTATCACTTACTGTGTCCCAGCACTGTCCTGAGTGCTGAGGCTTTATCAAGAAAGTGAAGTCCAAATCTAGATGCATTGTGCACCACTGATGCAGTGTGCTCCCTGAGGATAATCAATATTAGGTAGTTGTCCGGAAAACTTATGAGGACAAAAACTTTACACATTTGGTTATAACTGACAACAAATCCATGTCTTTTGAAGAAAGAGACCCAAGAAGAAAGTTACATAATTAGTTGCAGGTTTGATCCCTGGTTGAGGTACGTATGGGGGCAACTGATCAATATTTCTCACACTCATGTTTCCCTCTGTCTGTCTCTTTAAAAATCAATAAATATATATTTTCAGGTGAGGAATTCTTTAAAAGGTCAGAAAAATAAAATTCCCTGAAATATTTGGAAATAATATAATTTACTAATAGCAGAACCCTGATTCACAGACTACCCTAGTATGCTGCTGGATGGGTATTGGACCTTAACTGCAACAAAAACCAAACATTCAGAATTATTTACTTAAACCATTAGAAGAAGAAGTTAAAAACCCTAAGATATTACTAGTACTATTCATCTGTTAGCAGAAACATGAACCCATGTGAAGGAAAAGAAGATTTAGGAAATAATAATCGACTATTTTGATAACATATCTTGAGCTTGACATGATAGCAGTAACATATATGCCAACTACATAATTTCTTCATTGGGATTAACTTTCCAACGCAGCAGAAGCAATCAGGTCTGCAAACTAAAGAGAACAGGACTCACAAACTCTGGAAAAGAGACAAAAAACTCACTTGCCAATTTCAGCACTATGCCGTTCCTTTTAACATTTCAAAGCATCCTCTGGTATATTTTGAGCAAATGTCTAAGGTCATTTAACCACTGGATTCAACTAGATCTCTATGATTTCAGACTCCACCCTCCTGTTTCTCATTCACAGTCCCCTCTCCCTCCATCCACAGGTAAGCTCTCCTTCCTCTGAACTCCCTACAGCTCTCTGTACTTGACTCTTACAGCACTCAATCTACACTGCTGTGTAGTAAAATCATTAAACGCATATTTGCCTTTCCTTCTAACAATGTAAACTTCTAGAGGACAAAGTTTCTTCCTGTGTCAGCTATTTAAGAAGATGGTCAATAAATGAGTGTTGACTCAATTCACCTTCAGAATCTGAGTCTCAATCTTTTCCCTCATAGCTGCTTTCAAAAGCACACTGCTGTGCTGGTTTCTCAAAAAGTTAAACAAAGAACTGCCATATGTTCCAGCAACTCCACTTCTGGGGATACACCCAAAAGAATTCAAAGAAGGTACTTGAAGAGGTATTTATACACCCATATTCACAGCAGCATTATTCACAATAGCCAAAAGGTAGAAACAACCCAATAACCCAAAGGTCCACTGACATATGACTGGATAAACAATATGTGATATATAAATAAAATGGCATATTATTCACCATCAGGAGTAATTCTGACACATGCTACAACATGGATAAATCTTGAAGACATTATTCTAAGTGAAGTAAGCCAGACACAACTAACAAATACTGTACAAGTCCACTTCTATGATGTACTTAGAGCAGTCACATTCACAGAGAAAAACTAGAACAGTGCTTGTCAGTGGCTGCGGGGAGATATGTTATTGTTTAATGGGTACAGAATTTTAGTTTGGAAAGGCGAATACATTCTGGAAATGTTTGTGCTGATGGTTAAACAATGGGAATATACTTAATGCCACTAAACTGTACACTTAAAAATGGTCAAGGTGGTAACTTTTATGTTATATCCATGTGAATTTTTTTTTACCACAACAAAAAAGAAAAGAAAGAGCCCTGTCTGGTGTAGTTCAGTGGCTTGAGCATGGGCCTGAAACCAAAGGGTTGCCAGTTCAATTTCCAGTCAGGGCACATGCCTGGGTTGCAGACCAGGTCTCCAGTTGGGGGCATGTAAGAAGCAACCACACATTGATGTTTCTCTCCCTCTCTCTAAAAATAAATAAATAAAATCTTTTTAAAAAGAGAGAAAAACACACTGTTACGCCTTGGCTGGTGTGGTTCAGTGGATTTAGTGCTGGCCTTCGAATCCACAACCTAACATGCCTGGGTTGCAGGCCAGGTCCCCAGTAGGGGCCACACAAGAGGCAACCACACATTGATGTTTCCCTCTCTCCCTCCCTTCCCCTCTTTAAAAGTAAATAAATAAAATCTTACAAGAAAAGCACACTGTTACTTCTGTTTACTATCCTTAGACCAATGGCTGGATCTAGATCCTGGCTTGACCACTTATCATGTCTAACCTCTCTGTGCCATTCATCTTTAAAACGTGGATCCCATGAATTCTACAGATTTCACTACACATGGTTGCCATGAAGATTAAATGGGTTAATAAATGTATACTGTCTAATTGAATGTCTGGGACATAGTAACAGCTCAAAAAATGTTGAATTCTTATGTACAGTTTGAAAAAGCTTGTACCTATCATTCTTGTAAGAACTACAGAAAGTAAAAGCTTAAGAAATTCTTGGTTGGGGAGACAATGAGAAAGCCTTTTAAGGGACTGCACTAAATGAATGCCATGAACATCTTTTAATTCCAGCTAAATTTCACAGCCATTAATATCTGCCTTGCATAGTTCTCTAGTATCTTGTCTGCTTGCACTGAAGATGTAAACAGGACTATGCTCTGCCAGGAATCTTATCACATTACTACACAGCTCTTTCCACAAACAAACAAACAAACAAACAAACAAATCTTACTCTTTAATTACAAATCTTACCTTCTTAACTACAAAGTGCCAATCTATCAAAGGTCTTTAATTCTGACAAACTACGTAGTATATACTGGTAATGCTGATTTTTGGACAAGAAGCATTTATGAAAAGTTTCCTATGACAGTATATCGAGGTTCTTATTTGAATTCTTAAAGCCTATGTGGGGACATGTGACCTGCCACACCAGTAGACAACATGTTCTCTAGGGCAAGAATTAGATCTTCCATTTCCCAACACACAGCACTGCAAATAGTGGAAACAACCATGTGTTGATCAAACTTTCCTGAGTGGTAAATTCTCCACTACCTTCACTATCTTTGTTAGTCTGTAGCATCAGGAAAAACACGCAGGTTTTCAGTCTCCATACCAATTATATTACAGCCACCATTAATCAAACTAAAAAGCTACTGTTGCCCCTATTTTCCTTAGCTGATAAGGTGGGACTTACTCTCATGTGCCTAGCACAGGGTACCAAGCTCTCAGTCCCAACTGAGCAAAGCATAGATATAGAGTTTAATTTCCATTCAGACAATTAGCCAGAGGGCTTGCTCAGATGTTAGTAAGTAAACACATTCATTCAATATTTATTTTCTCGTGAAAACTACCAGAAACAATTTCTCTTAAGAAAAGAGAGTATCAAATCAGAGGAAAAATCTCAAAATGGTTCCTAAAATCTGAAATGTCCTAAGGCAAATCCCCAATAAGCACTGGAGGGGCACTACATGTCATAAAGAACGATATCTTCACCATCACCCTTCTTTTAATAAACTAGGTCAAGAACATTAATAGCAAGTGGTCTATATGTTCTAACTGAATCACATAAAACCAGAAGACTTTTCAAGAACACCTATAGCTACTTACTTGCAACTTCTTTGTGAAATCAAGCTTATACAGTCAGCTGTATAAAGCATTCAAAAATTCAAGAGTTGAACAGTATTTTATACAAAGTATGAGTTTTAAGATAAACCGCCATTTTTATAAACTGATCACTTTAATATAAAATAAATCCAACATTTTTTTTTTCTAAATATGAGCCCTGTGAAGAGCAGGAGCTCACAGCCTTTTCACGGCTGTGTTTGAAGTCCTAAGCCACTAAAATAGTGGCTAAATCTAACTACCCACCACCCCACTGGCCGAAAGGAGGGCCCGCCCCTTAGAACCACGTTAACTGAACATAAAGGGAACTCCAGAAAAGGTTGTCCTTAGCCACATTTCTAGTCTCTCGAGGACTCTCTCATGGTACCTCCCTTCACCAAGGTCACAGCACAAGTAGCATTTGACCGCAAACTTCAACCAAAAGAACTTGCGTACCTCACCACAAAAATTACAACCAAGAAGTGAGTGGCGACGACCATGCTCCCACTCTCCAAACTGCACGGTTCCATCCCCATTGCAAGGACCAAGGCAGAAACAGCTCCAGTACCGGACCCTTGCGTGCCAGGGAAAAGGCATTGCGGAGCTGCAACAGTAGGTCCTAACATCACCTCTCCTCGGGTCAGCGGGGCCCTCCACCCGCTGGAGACATTGGGCGGGGCAAATCTAGGCGCGACTCCCAGCCAGACCCGACAGCGGGCTTTTCCGAGCCCCGCCTCTAGAGCCAAGGAGGCGGAAACCAGGGGCGGGGGAGGGGGGGCGAAAGGATGGCCAGGGGGCGTGGCATCATCGCTCCGTACTGCCTCTCCGGCCAACCCAACCCCGAGAACGAGAAGGAAAGCGGACCTCATACCCCCTCCCCACCAGGCTCCGAAGCCACTCGCAGGAGACCACCCTCCCGTCCCACACCCCAGCAGACCCGCGCACAGCAGCCAGCCAAAGTCCCGCCCACCCCTAGAGGACGGGAGGGGTCACCCACACTCCTAAGGGCCAGCCCCGCCCCTTTCTCCACAATTGCAAGCGCGCGCTGAGCCCCACCCCCCAGCAGCGGCGAGAGAGCCCGCCCTCTCCGCGCGCACCGGGACTACGCTCTCCTCCCCCTCCCGCACGGAGCTAGCCCGCTCCGCCCCCCCACCCCCCTCACACATCCACACACCTCCCGCCCGCCGGCTCTACGGGAAGCCGAGGAGGTCAGTGCCCCCCCTTAGAAATACACACCCTCGAGTCCCTCGTTACCCGCCACCTGGCTCCCCGACCCGGCGTGCTCTCACCGCAAAGCTGCTTCGGCCGCTCCTTACTGCGTGTCCGTCTCAGCGTGAGCCTTGGGCTCAGCAGGGAGGCCCCGCGAACGGCGCTAGCATAGGCCTGCTGAAGAAGACTGGCAGGCTCCTTTCCGCTAACGATGCGGTCACAGACCCCGATGCCCAGACTAGGAAGGAGGGAGGGAGGGAAACTCTGAGGGGGGAAGGGGAGGGGGGGAAGATGGAGAAACCGTCTCCGCCGCCTCTACCGCCGCGGCCGCTTCTCTGTTACCCGGGAAATCCCGCCCACTCCGCCGGCCCGCCCAGCAAAGGAAAGACTGAACTTCGCTCCGCCACAGGCTACATAATCTGCCTGTCAAAAGTTTAGCCAATCGCTGCACCAGCCCGCCCCTTACCCCTTGGCAAGGAGGGGTAGCTGCTCACCTTCTCCACGCCTCTATTGGCGGGGAGCTTCCCGAGCTCAACCCCGCCTATTGGAGATGAACTGCTGAATCCCACCCCCAAGCCGCAACACTATTGGAGGAAGCAGAAAAGCTCTTCACATCATTGGAGGACTCCACATATCACGCCCCATGCCGTCTCAGCCACAGGCTCACAAGTCAGTTCTCGCCCAGGCCGATCATTGCAGTGGACGGCTATCTCTCTCTCTCCCACTGCCCTAGGAAGGTAAGTAACCGATGTGGAGTAAAATGTCCGTGAGACAGTCCCTTCTGACCACACTGCCGGGACAGGCCCCGCCCCCAATCATTGAATTGGATAGCTCATGCCCGGTAGAAGCCCCATTGGCCAGGACGCCTGTCTAGGAAGGAGCTGACTCCGCCCCGCGCGAGGAGGCTGAACCTTAGCAGTCCTTTTGTGGAATGTTTACACTAGAGACTGATCGCAGAGTTCCTGGGCCCGAAACAGGAGGTGCTGCTGATAGCAGAGGTCCTATTCCTGGGATTTGAAGGGTGAGAGACTAGCATTACCACCTTGGATGACCCCCTCCCCCCTTACAGAAAAAGCGAAAAGAAGAAAACCCTTCATACTTCCTATCCTACTCTCATTTTACAATTTACATTTCTGCTCGCTGCCTCGTCCTCAACACAGATTCCCTAGCAGCCGACAACTTTCATTAGCAGGGTGCAGAATAAGGACTGGAGACCAAGCCGAGAATTAGCCCCAGGGGTTGCCAACCCGCAGCACATTTACAACACCTACAGTCCCCAAACCTGACCAAGCAGTCTTAAAAGGGTGGAGATAATAAACATGAAGCCTGGGCCCTAACAGCCACGGGCTCTGGCAAGCCTCCGGAAGGCGGAGAGTTAAATCCAGAGGCATCCCCAGACTGGAAGAACTGAGGAAGTAGGCCAAACAGGCCAGGGCATACATAAACCTTCACTCAAACTTCAGAAAAAGGGTAAAAAGTAGCGTTGGGGGTAAAACATTGTAAGAACGCCTGTTCACCTCCTCCTTGGGCAATGGAGTTAATGGCAGTCCCTAGGCTCTCTCTTTGTTGGTTATGGTGCTTCGAACACAAAAAGTGCTTGAAGTGCATGGGTTGCTTTTATTTATTCACCAAATAAGGCGGAGAACTCACGCTGGCCTTGCTTTGGAGGGTGTTCACTGAGCGTCAGGAGAGGAAGGGGCGGGACTAGAGTTTTCCCGCTTTCTCCAGCAAAAAGGCTACTCCGTGAGAGCCCACTCCACTAGTGATAGACCCTAAGGAACCTAAGTCCTAACGTATCCTCCCTAAGCAATCAGGCGAAGATGGCAAGGAGTGAGCGCTGGCAACAGGTGGGCCTGACTCTAAGGCTGGCTTCCAGTCGCAAGGACAAGGCAGCTAACTGAACCCCGGGAGCAGCCGACAAATGGGAGCAGCCTCGCCAAGAACCAAGCCCTACCCCAATACAGAGCTCTAAAAATAAGTTATGCCTAGGAAAGCGCACCCCGGGGCAAACCCTTAGGAAGTTTCAAAGAAGCGGCACTTCTGCAGAACTGAGGGCTACAGTTGACGCGGCACCTCTGACTGCGTGCCACACTGAGCTCCTACCTGACATCAACAACCACTTCGAACCCAAGCAGGATTCAGCCAACCCCGACTTCTCTGCATCCAGACCAATGCTAGGTTGCTTCGAGTTCTTAGACAAACACAACTAAGGACAGTGGCCGCCTTACGCTAGAAAGGAAACAGTGTCAGCGGCCGCAGCTTTCTGAAGTTTAAGCTCAGGTCGATCTTTGGGAAGTCAAGGGGCGCGGGAATATGGCCAGGCCACAGGTTCAGAACTTTATTACTTGGCCCGGAAGGGCAGATCCCACTCCCACCTCTCAACCCCTGCAGAACCCCCAGAGCTAAGACCCTCAAATCCACTCACACCGTCAACCCCTAACTTCATCGCAAAGGCTACCAGATCTCGAGCCTTGGAGTAATGAATCATAGTGTTTCCTCCGCTCTCCCCGCCCCGCCTTGCCAAAGGCTCTAAACCCGGAACTTCCGGGCGGGAAACAGTTCTAACCAGCAGTAAGAGCCTCACCCATGTGCGGAGCGCGAACACTAACCAGGAAAGGGGGCGGAGAAGAGGGGTGGACTTGGCCCTCCTGGCTCTTTACGCAAGAGGCGGGGCTATACCTCGCCAATCAGAAGTAGGGGTGGGACTTTGCGCTCTCGGTGGGCCGCAGGAATCCACCCCCCGCCCTACAGGAAAAAAAAAAATTCTAGAACTTAAGCTCCAGCCCAGCGTCCGAGAGGCGGAGCCCGGGAGAAGGTCATCCAATCCGTAAGGGAGAAGGAAAAAAGGGAGTCTCACCCAGCCGAGAGAAGGCGGGCCCTCGGGCGGAGCCAGGTGTGGGTGGAAAAGAGGGAAAGCCCCGCCCCTAGCTCTCCTGCATCGCGCCTAGCACCAGCAGTCGTCGGGGTAAATAGTAAACAAGCCAGGCCAAGTAGTGGAGGCAGGAGCCACAGAGCGCTCCGTGGACCCGGCCCCCGCGCCTTCTCTCCAGGAGGCGCTCCACCCAGCGGTCGCGGTTCACACTGGCGCCCCGCCTACCAGCAAGCGGCCATCCCGGCTGACAGGCGGGTTCCCCGCGCCCCTCCCCGCCCGCTGATGCATTTCCTTTTCCCGAGTCCGAGCGTGGATACTGTTTTCCCAGTTTCCGACCTTCACTGCTCCTTTCAGGCCACCCCCTCGTGGGTGCTCTCACTCTCCCCGCCCCCTCGGCCACCGCCTTGGGGTGGGCGGGGAAGGAGGCAGTTCCTTGTTTGCAGGATCTGCTGGAGCACTGGTTGAAGCCTCGGAGGTCTTGGAGGTTTCCACAGCCACTGGCCGAGGTGGTGTGGGCTCGTGCCCTGGCGGATTCTGGCGCCCAATGCCGGTTCCACTGTTACAGCTCGGGAATTTGGAGCGCATAACTGGCGTGGGGGTCTCTTTCCCGTGGCCTCCCCGCCCCTCCCGCCGGGCCCGCGTTGCCTCCGCCCCAAGAGTCCATAACAACCGCGGGCCCGCGGCGTCCGCGCCTCGCTGGAGCGCGCGCACTACCCCTCCAACAGTTTGCATATAGAATCGAAACCCTCAGGACATCTTGCCGCACTCGCCCCGCGTGGTTAGCGGAGGAAGCCGCGGGCCCCGGCTCGCTCGCAAAACTCCAGCTTCCCGGCTCTGAGGGTTTATGCAGCCGCCCCGCGCCGAGCCCGGACCCGGCTCCAGGCACAGTGCGGAATCTCTCCTTTTTTCTTTATAATAATTGTTTAAGGCTTTTCAGGAGCAAGGGAGATCCCTTCCTGCCCGCACTTACCCAGACCCCCGCCGCAACCTACCAAAACTAAGGTCTCGGTGAAATAAACTAGGCAACACGCTGGCGTGCTGGCGACCCCTGACTGGGCTAATCCCTCCCCACGAATCCGGCCTGGCTGGGAAACAAACTGGCGCGCGGGCGGCGCTAATAGCTCTCCTTCCTGGCCTGCCCCTCACCTCCTTCCGACCCTAAGACTCCCCTTAATTCCGTCCCGGCGCCCGCGGCGCCTGCCCCTTGGCAGACCGGCCGAATTGACCAACCGGCGAACCAGTCCCCAAAAGCCTGAGACTGGGGAGACCAAATTAAAAACAGCTGTTTAACATACCCTGCGAGCCAAGCGGGGAGTCTTGAATGGGGAGAACGCCCCCCACGGGCCATTGGTTCCCTGGCGCTCGCGTCAATCACCCTCAGCCCGCCTCCTCCGTTCGCCCCACCTCTTGTCTTCATTGAACGCCCCTCCCTCCAAAAAAATATAAATAGATAAACTAGCCGCGCGTGGGAGGCGCTTCTGTGGCTGAGGCCACTTTCCAGCACCAAGTCGAATTTCTTGAGACCCTTGGGCTGGAGGGAGGCTGGGACTAGATCCGCAGGGGTGGCCCGGAGGAGGAGCTAGTAGGGTCCAGCCACATTTCCTTCACACACGCACCCCATTTGAAACTGGGTAGGGGAGGTGATAGGGACAACCTAGGGACTGACTGGAATGTCCCCAGTCTCCTGGCTATATAACTTAACCGTGCACCGCCCATTCTGTTAGGTGCCTGCCTAAATGAACTGTGTAAGCGGGAAGTCCTGCGTTCAAGGCAACAGGCACTTGTCTTAACACCTACCATGGGTTAGGCACACACACATTCCTACCGCACTTGCTGCTGAGTGCGATTTTAAAGAATGGATGAAATGTGCACTTTATACCCTCCAGGGGCTACAGACCCAAACCAGGAGATGCCACAGAAAGAGCTAAAGCAAGGCAGAAATTTATACATTGATATTCATAGGTGCTCAGAGCAGGTAGATTCTAGCGGAAGAAAACTGGGGAAGTCATGGAGGAGGTGGTACTTAAGTTGGGTCTTAAACGATTTAATCAGGTAGAAATGGAGGGGTAAGTCATTTTCAACAAAGGGCACAAAGAAGTAAATGCAAAACATTGTTAAGGACCTTCAGGTGTGTCTGTATGTCATGGAAACCGGGGTTGGAAAGATTGAACAGCAGAATACTTTAATACCTGGTTAAAATTCTTAAAATTGCACAAAAGAATGGGCAAGCATAATGGTCCTAGGACCACAGGCCTAGAACTATGGTTTTAGATACTCAACATTCCAGCCCAGCACCTGGATGAATTCTGAGGATGGGTTAAGTGAGGGGTACCTACAGGTAGCAAGGTGAGGGAACAAAGATAATACTGGGTTTGGAGACTGCAGAGGAAAATCTTCTAGAGGGAGAGGTAGGTGGGGAAAACCAAGAGGTTTCTTTTGCTCTCTCCCAGCCACCCAATCCAGAAAGCCTTTCCCTTTATGCAGCCCCCAAGTCAAAGCTCTGACTCAGATTCTTTCTTGAATCATTTGCCGTGTTTGTCATAACTTCCAACCAAAAGGAGTGTCTGCAGGGCAAGGACTAACTCACATGCTTGTGTTCAACTGAGCTAAGCCTGAGGCCAGAGCACACAGTAAGGAAGATTGAGGTTCCCAGGAAATGTAATGTGGATGAAGTGGTGTGTGAAGAATGTGAAGGGCCTCAGGGTCCTTTGAGCATAATGGGGGTCTGCTGCCAGTTAATCTGCCCCAACAATTCAGGGAAGATGTAATAAGGACTTAACCAGGATAGTGGCAATAGGTATGCAAGAATTAAAAAAGAGAGATGTGTTTGAGAAAGCCTTAAGAGAACTGAGTGACTGATTTAGTGTAATGTAGGAAATGGAGTTGGTGGCCTCCTGTGTGAGGAGGGAGAAGAGCTTGAGGTTAGTGGTTAGGTAATCTGGGTTCTAGATTTAGCATGGCGAGTGACTGGTGGTATATCCTCAGGCAAATCCCTTCCTCCCTGTGGGCCTGTTTTTCCCCTGTGAAATAGGGGGTGGAAATTGGAGTAGAAAGGCTCTAAGGACCATCCCTTTATTTAGTGCCATGGGGCTGGGAAGGTCAGATGGGGAAGGAAGCTTGACACTAAGGAGGGCAGATATGGGAAGGGCCGGGGGTCATACAGTTGTAGTGGGGGCTAGAATCTGGGTGGTAGCTTGGTTGACGGAATCTTTGAGGGTAAGAGTGTGAGTATGGTGAGGAAAGCCAGGAGATCAGGACTGTGTGTTCAGTGGGAGGTCTAGCAACTGGCAGGGCCATGGAGGGTGAGATTTACTCTCAGAATGGGGGCTCCCTAGGGTGAGAACCAAGGTTTACTATATCAGAACACAGATCACCTGATCTGTGAAGCCCCACATCAGATTCCTGCTCCATTTCCCAGTAAGCTGTGGCCTAGATGAAGGCATGCATAACAGATAACTGAGATGAAGCAGAGTGTTAGAGCAGAAAAAAAAATTAGGCTAAAAGTTGAATTCCATAGATCCCACTCAGTCTCTTATGATCTGTGGATGGTCCTCCAATCCTGTACAAGAGGATAATATAGCAATCCTTGCCCTGTTATGAAGATCAAATGTAATGCTATTTAATACACCTTGTGAGGTTCCAAACTTCTCGAGGCCAAAGGCCCAATCAATTCACTCTAAGCATATATACATGGTATACTCTGGATGAAATTATTTATGGAGAATTTACCTCTAGAGGAGTTAATCCCACTCAAGAGAAACAGGCTTCACTGATACTTCCTACCTTCCTAGATACACCTCCCTGGTGGAAATCCCCTCCAGAACACCCCGTAGATTGAGTTCCTCTAGTACAACTGCTCTAACTCACCATAGCAGTCAGCATAAGAGACCCCTTGGAAGGGGTCTAACAATTGTTTCTGACTCAGTGTGTCAACGTCTGCATAACACAGCAAGTCCCAGAGTCTTTGGGAAGTATTTGATTTGGCAACATTTGCTTTGCAGCTGCACTTAAGGTTGCATCTATCCACCTCTCTTTCCTCTACCCTATCACTGAGGGCAAACCAGTGAATGGATCTGGTGAGGGCCTTCCCTGGAGAAGTCACATTGAGAAGCCAGGTTCTGATTCCCAGGAAGCCTCCTTTGTGTGTTAGGGATTACTATCCTATTTTGTACTTGAGCAAACAGAGGCTCAGAGTAGTAGAATGACTTGCCCAAGTAGCCAAAGCAAGACTGGGCCCAAATTCTGAGCTTTGAACATCCCCCCATGTGCTGTCTCCTTACATACTAAGGCCTATGATCTAGGTTGGGGCTTCTAAATGATTTTTGGCCATTCCAAAAATATTCTCCTTGAAGCAAGATTTGTCATCCAAGTACATACATGCATGTGTCTTCTTCTGCTCACACATACTCAAAACAACTGTTACCCTTTCAAACACCCTGTGTCTCACAGGCATCTCACATCCACTCACTCTCATTCACAGAAGGGCTCACAGTTCCTTAGGGTTCCTGTGGGAGGAAATCCTGAAACACTGCTGCTGTCATCAGTCAGCATTCTGATAATAATTACCATTGTAATTTCCTTCCCCAAGTGTGAAATTGAGGGGAATTGTGGGAAATTCTATGTGTAGAAGCTTAGTTAAAATACTTATCAAGCCTGTAACTGTTCAATAGAAGAGATCCATTCCTTGGCCAGAGATGGCCCACTCCCTTATCTTGGGACACTGAGGCCAAGAACCAAGGCTGAAGCTATTGTCCCCTTTGGTTCCTGGAAAAAATGAGGATTTTTGAATTGAGATGATTTTGACTTTGGAATTTGTAAGATACGTGTTTACTTTGAAATTAAGTATTTTAGTGTAACTTTTGTTACGACTGTGTTTCTGCACATAATCCGTAATTGGTAAAATCCAATTGGAGTCCCTATCCTTTTCTTTCTTTTTCTCTTATCTCCTGACAATTAGGCCAAGGGCTGGGAGTAGGGAAGGGATTAGCTACTGGGAGCAAAGAAAAGAATTTGGAACTTTTGAGATGATCCCTAACACACTGTAATAATGTGCTTTCTGCCAAGTGGTCCTTTATCTTGGTTTACTATGTTAAAACAGTAAACACAACAGATCATGACATTCCTCTTTAACTGGACTGGGTTTTTCCTGTTTTTTTTTTTTTTTTTTTGTCCGACTACTTAAGTTATAGGAAGTTATGGGGCCATTTCAGGAGTTGGTCTCTCTCTAATTAAGTGGATCCTGATTGTCATGTTATCCACTTATTTCCCTGGATATTTTAATGGTCAGTATTGGCTCTGGTGGGTGTTCCTGGTTTTAGGCTTTCTCCTGTTTCTTAGAGGATTTATCAGTTATGATGCCAGAAACTTTCTATTGCCTGCTTTGCTTATCTTTGTGTGTGTGGTCCGTTTAATTCTTTGTTTGCAACCACCAAGAGCCTGGACACCACCTCTATTTGTGACAACTTTGTCAAAAAGATGTCAGTGCCAGTACCCTGCTGACAGAATCTCTGCCAGCTACAGACCAACCATTGCCAGTCTGGAAATATCCAGGTGAGGGGCATCTGAGGCTTGCTCCCCACCCCAACCCAAAGCACCCTACAGACTCCAGGGGAAAGCTCAGGTTATTGTTCAGAATCCCAGTTTAGCCACTACCTAGCTGATGTCTTTGATAGGTCACTTATTTATCTTTTTGACTTTCTTATCTATAAACTTAGAATAAGAATACCTACTTCAGGGGAGTGTGGGATTAAAAACAAAGTATGCCTAGCATTTAGTCAAGTGTTCTCAGACCTCCTTAATCGCTACTCCCACTTCTGGCCATTCAAATGCAAAGTCCCACCCCGATGCTTCAGTCGAAGAGGAAGCCAGGACATGCCCAAAAGATCCAACAATCCCACCGTGTGAAGAAACTCCATTTCTTTGGAAACCAGTTGGTTTAGGATGTACAAATTCCACACTTCTGATTTCTGGGTGGCTTCAGAGGCTTGGAATCTTTCAGTGGGTGTTAAGACTGCTATGCACTGCCTAGAAATGCCTGCCCCTCACTGAGCATTAATTTACCCTGAGCACAGATTTGGGTCACTTCCAGACCAAATCTAGGAAATAAGTCAAGTTACCTTTGTTTTTAAAGCGTTTCTTATTGTGTATCAGTTGTTTTTTAATCTTTTTTAAAAATTTATATATTGATTTTAGAAAGAAGAGGAAGGGGGGAAGAGTGGAACATCAGTGTGAGAAACATTGATTGCCTCCCTACACAGATCAAACCCACAACCTAGGCATGTGCCCTGACTGGGAATCGAACCAGCAACCTTTCAGTTCACAGAACAATGCTCCAACCCAATGAGCCACACGGCCAGGGCTTTATCGTTTTTTAATGTTTTTAAAACAGCAGTTTCCTTTATTCAAATGAAATATTAATCAGAGGCCTAATATGTGAAAGAAAGGTGGCCTTTGCTTTGGCTGAAGCAGAGATGGCCTGCACTGCTGTCTCTATTGTTTACCTCCCATTCATGCCTCCTCCCTGTTAGCCACCCCCCATCCTCTGCCAGAAGACTGGTAAAACTACATTTTTTAATTTTGTTCACTCATCCCAGCCACTCCCCACCACTCAGGTCTGTGAGAAAACATCCTGGCCTTGTCCTTGGTTATCTCAATTAATCAAAACCTTTCACAGGCTTTTCTTCATCCTCCCCTAAGTGTTTATGGCGCCTAGGGGTCTCCTCTTTTATTCCCCTCCTCACTCTTCTGTTCTCAAATACTTCCAAGGATCCTAGCTTCCACCTAAACAAAATCCTCAATTCACATAGCCAGCATAGTACCTGCCTTCAACATCAGACCTCTTAAGTCTACTGGCTGCTGGCCACAAAACAGGAATTCTTTAAATATCGAGGAAGTAAAAGACAGACCCTAAAGGAGAAACTACCTGACCTAGGCTTGGCTGCACACCTGGTTGGTCATGGAGTTTGGACAACTCCGTTAACTGGACAAGTGGCCAGGTTTTGATGCAGGGAGGAGTAGAAGGAAGTGAACCTGGAGTAGGGGAGGGGCACTGTGTACTCTTTGACCATCTTTTCTCTATTTCACTGTCTTGCTTTTCTACTTTCATCTTCATCTCAGTGCTATCAGGAACACAGTACCCTAAAGTGTTGAAAAGAAATCACTGCTCGTAGGCCATGTTGGCCTTAGCAGGAAAAAAAAATGAGTATATAATACCACAGCATGTAGTCCTGGCTGGTAGCTCAGTTGGTTGGGTGACTTCCCACAAAACAAAAGGTCGCTGGTTCAGTTCTGGGTCCGGGCACATGCCTAGGTTGTGGGTTTGGTCTCTGGTCGGGGTGGATATGGAAGGCAACCAATCAATGTTTCACTCTCTCTCTCTTTCTCCTTCCATTTGCCTCTCTTAAAAATAAATAATAAAATCTTTTAAAAAATTGCAGCATTTACATTAAACAGAAGGAAGGATTTTCTAAAAGCTGTGGTGGCAGGCAGAGAGAAATGAAACACTGCAACAGGTTTGAATGCTAGATTTCTGTTTGTGAAGAAGACCCAGTCTTCTCTGTAGTTTGCAGTGTAGTTGAAAACACTTTATCTTCAGGACTATTTTGTGATGGTAGCTACAGGGCAGATACTTCCCAAGAAAAAATCTGGTTCTAAAGCTGGTGGGAGCTTTAGCTCCTGCCCTTGGTAAGCTAACAGTGGTGAGTGGGTACCAACCAAGACCTGAGACAAATCTGTGATCTTGGCTGGGGGCTCTTAGTTGTTTCATTCCTTGACTCTGAGTCACCTTAGCTACCCTACATGGAGCAGCATGAAAGATGAATGGTCTATGGGTTATAGGAGATACTTGACCTGTTTTCCAAATGGGTAGGGAATATAGGGAAGTGGGAGCTGCCCTACCCCAAGATCCTGATGGTTCCTCTGCAGACATTCATACTTTGGAGGGCCTGTAGCAGGATCATCGAATGCGGCCCCTTATTTTACAAAAGGAAGCTAGGACTTGAGTGGTGAGATCTCAAAATTAACAAAGAGCTCAGTCACTCTAGGAAAGCTTTTTTATCCGGCCTACATTCCTTGAGATCTCTGATTTGTGGGTTTCTACATGTGTGGTTGTTCCTAGATATGGGGAGCCTTTAAGGGCAGGAGTCCCATCTTCCTCAAGCTACAGTGCTAAAATAACCCAATCTCCCAAGAACCAGTCCCATTCTGCCATTTATCTGCAAATGGTGACATAGAGATTGTGGGCCTCCTAGGCTAAGGATGCTGGGTAACCCTTCACCTAAGGAGTTCCATCCTAGCAGGTGAAGGGACCAATTGTAGAGGGAGTATATGCTAGTTGAAAAACAGCAATCAAATTAGATAGAGAAGCCTGAGTTAGCCCATGATGGTCTCTGTCCTGAACACTTTTTCATCTTATGTTGTCAATTGGACAATCCATCATTTGACTGTGGGTTCCCTCTCTTGCTTTGTCCACCAAATCTCCTGTGAAAATCTTCACTTCCCAAACAGATCTGGGGCTTCTTCTATGTCTTCTCCTTTCTCTACCTCCTGTAAAACTGAGTATTGATTATCTTCCCAATGGTAAAAGCTACAGATGAACTATTGCAATGGGGCTGTTGATCCCTTTCTCTCAGATTTGGAAAATATCAATTTGCTAACTTTCCTCAGAGTCTGAGACATGCACAAAGGCAGTGCTTCCAAAATCTGGCTCATTCTTTCACTCACTGTATCATGTACAAGGCAGGACCCAGGAACTTGTGTTTTCATGGAGCTCTTGCAAATGATAACCTTGCTAACCTTCAGATGTTCAAAAAGGTGCTTATGCATAGCTCCTGAATTTACAGAGCAGTGGGTGATAGCTTCTTCAAATAAATGACAGTTTAAGTTTACCTCCTCCAGAACTTATATCATTTAGTCCTGTTACCTACACATTTCACCAAAACTCTACCATCTCTGATCTCCCAGATTTCAGGTATCTCTGTTCATCAATTATGTTTGCTTGCCCCAAGGGAATAAAGGATTATTATCCAAGGAAAGGACTGGTTTAATTTTCTCTACACTTCAACTCTTAAGTCAGAAACTAAGGAAAAATTTGTTGACAGATCAGGAGCTGAATCCTTCGAGGGAACCTACTGTAACAGTTAACATTAACAGCAGGTACTTTGGAGTCAGATGGTCCAGGCTCTTAGTGGCAAATTAACTTTCCTGTGCTTCAGTTTTTTTCTTCTGTCAATACCTACCCCAAAAGGTTGTTTTGAGGGTGAATGAAATACATAGAAAACACTTTAAGCAGTACCTGGCCAGCTAAGCATCCAGTAAATATTAACTTCTATCACTTTTATTAAGAATGTCCATATATTAACATACACTCCATGCCAGAACTGTACCAACTGGGCAGGCTGTCAACAGGGAGTAGCTATATGGCATAGGGAGTGGCCCTACGTGGATAAAGCTACTGGTTCTATTCTAAGAGAGACATGCAAATGACTCAAGATCCCAGCGTACCCATAGGTATGGAGTGTCCCTGGAAGAATGACCCTTTCAGTACTCTGGGGACCTAAAGACCCTACACAAGGAGGTCCTACATAGGATAATCAGTCACCAATTCTGTCACCCTTCTAGTCTACTACATGCAACATGAGCTTAAGATCAGTTATCTGGAATTTTAAGAACTGTTTATACTCTGAAAGACAGCCATTAAAAAGCCCTAGTTTCAAAAGACAAAACCACCATCTGGATCTTTGAGATAGCAATGTAGTGAAGAGGCCAAAAGCTCTGTAAGCAGACCAGCTTCTGCTCTGGTTTTATAGCAAATCACTATATCCCTCTGGGCCTTACCTTCCTCATCTATACAGAAATAGAATAAAGGGAGAATAATCTCTCATTGGAGTACTGTAAAGTTTGAATAAGATAATGGGTGGGGGGAAGCACCAAACATAGAGATTAACACCCCACGAGCACTCAACTGGTGCTGGTTCTTTATTTCTGCCCAGAGCTAAGGTCATGGCCTACAGGCTAGGTAGATGGCTGTCAAACCTGAAAGACTCAGATACAAAAAGACATGGGTCCTTCCCTGCCTCCCCACCCCTCCCAGACCAGCTCTTAAGACTCCCTCCTCACCTTCCCAGCCCCACACTGCTACTAAATTGATGAAGCTAAAAGGGTTTGATCACGTCAGTATATTTATATGTAAATACAAAACTATTGGTGTAAGATATTGAATATGAACATTTACAATTATTTTCTGAATCTGACTCAGTCAATTGACATTAAATACAAAATTAAAGGATTGTAAAAATAAGAACATATACATTCAAGAGCTTATTACAGTATAAAATTATTGAGGTCTGATCAGTTGCCAACCTCATCTGTGATGGGGGAAGGTTTAGGGGTTCCTGGGATTTTCTTGGGAATGTAGAGCACTGCATTCCACTTCTAGCACATCAGGCTGGGAGCAGATAGGAAAACATTAAGTGAAAGGGGAGTGGGGTTATAGAAATTGCAGGGCACTGCCTCACCCAGCCAGGAGTTAAAACTTTTTATTGACACAGAATCCGTCCAGCTTGAGCTCCAGGGTCTGTCAGTTACTAGGCAGAAAAAGATGGGCATCCGAGTAGATAGGGCCAAGCTGCATAAGGAAAGGAACCTTTGGGGGAAAGGAACCAAGATAATTCTTCCAGGGAAGGATTCTCATAGTAGTTTCCTTTCTCATACTTGGGCTCTTTCTTTCCTTTTAAGGCATCGTACCAATTGCTCTTGCCTCTAGCTGCTCTGTGAGTTCATCTCTACTCCAAGGCTTCAATCCCCAAGGGACAGGAGGAGGAAAGAGAGGGTCTGAAATCACAGTGGAGGTCTATTACCAAAATCAGCAAAGTAAACGGAGAAAAATCATTAGGTAAGGGCAATCTATGCTGCTGAATTAAACCAGCGTCACCACAAACCAGTATTCTTGGCTCCAAAAGATAGCATCCTGGAGAGAGATAAGTCATGATGTAAGGATGAAAGCCTGTGGCAGGAACATAGAAAGTGGATATCCTCTTCCACCATTCTGTCATTTGACAACTGGAGACATAATCCCCAAACCCAGCTAGTCTAGGATAAACAGTAGGGTACAAGAAGCCACAACACCTGAAGTGCAACACGGAGCCCCAGGAACTTCTACAAAGGAGTAACTCTGTGTATATGTATTTATAGAATATGACCATATTATCACATACAATAATATATTATATACACACATACATATGGACCCATACACATAAGTGCACACACACACGCACACACACAGAATAACAGAAAAGACTGGAATACACACTCTAGGAATAAACGTGCTTGGCACTCGGGATGTTCTCTAGAATATATAACTTGGTCAAGCTTTCTAGGAAGGAAGGTAGATGCTCACCAAACCTCCCCATTAAATCCTAGCAAAGGGAAGGGATGGGAAGGAGACCTCCAGAAGGAGAGGGCATTGGGAAAGAGAGTAGGGAGTTTCCTTTCCCACTTACCTTGCTTGGAGCCCCTAGCAAAAATCAATAGCCACAATTTGGTTATAATAAGGCACAGTTCAATGGCAGTTGCTAGGACTTAAGAACACACTGTTGCTGGCCCTTTCTAATAACAATTTCACCACATCTATCTTGCCAAAGGGAAAGGCTGCTCTGCGTGCACCGGGAGACACAAGAAAGAGGTTGGTCCATGGCTTCAGTGTAACTGATGGCAACCTACAGGCTCAGTGGTGTCCGGGATAGTTTAAGGAAGAAGGCTGGCCAGCAGGTGGGAGGCTCATGGGACAGTTACTGACCCTCCATGGCCAAGAGGTTGTGGCTGGATGGCACCATGCCCTCCCTTTCTGCGAACTCCAGGATTGCCTTGTAGCAAAAGTAGTACTGCTCAGGGGTCTGGATGCTGAAGGCCCTCTGGGTCCTCATGCGGGATACTGTCTGGAACACATTAAGGGTACCAAGCTCCTCCAGCTGTGCCAGGCAGATGTCCAGTGAACAGAAGGTACCTGAAGGAAGAAAGTAAATAGTCATATCTATCCTGTCTCTCCTCTCCCAGCGCCTCTACCAAATAACCCGGCAGCACTGGATGACTGAATTTAAAGGCAAGGGGCCTCAGGCCTGAAAGGACTCAAGGGGGAGGACACAGCGTTGGAGGCCAGGGAAATGAGAAGGCCTCTTGTCATGTATTTGGAGGAAATAAGAACAACAGGCGGAAAAGTGAAATCCCAGACAGAATAATAGCACTTTCACACGTGGGCCCTAATTTTTAGACTCTACAATTTCTCCCCAGAGACCTGATGCAAACCTACTCTTGTTGACCTTCTCCCACAGGGATCTCTGATAAGAAATGCCAGCAGTCTCTGAAACGTACATCCCTTAAGAATAAAGTTGCTAAGTGGATCCAGCATGGAGAACACAGAACAAAATGAGAACCTTCCCAAGGAGGGGGATGGGAAGGAAGCAACAGCCCAGCTGAGCTCTCTGGACACCCAGGTGACAGCGATGGGGTCAGAATATGATCATGCCAATGGGATGTATAAAGCATCAGTCCCAGAGGACTTGGCTTGTGAAGTGTATATTCTGGACACACAGTTAGCACTAAGGTTACCAAAAGGACGCTTAGGACGAATTTTTCATGGCAATTCATCACCAATGGATCAAATTCTCTCAATCTGGCAGTAAAGAGCTTGGTTATTCCTCCACCTCCCTTACTGTCTCCAGAGACTCTGAACAGCTGCATCAGGTGAATTATTACCTGTCCTGCCAATGCCTGCACTACAATGGACCACAATGGGTGGCTCAGGGCACTGCCCTTTGGAGTCTGCTCCCATGCTGCTGACGGCCAGCCTCTGCTGGCTCCTGACTGCTCTCAAGAAGTCAATGAGGGAAGCTGCTGAGGAGGGGACACCATAATCTGGCCAGCTCAGGAACTGAAAGTGAGTCACCTGGCGTTTCTGCCGTTCCTTGGATAGAAAAAGAAGCAGAAGTTAGTGAGGTCACTTCTGTTTCCCCTACCTTTGGCTTTTCCAGTTCTCAATGCCCTGGGATCTCTACCACCAAGATTCCTGCCTACCACCCTCAACTTTCTCCACTACTGCTTCTCTACAAACCCAAAGGAAAGGTTTAATGTCTAGAAGGGGCATAATTCCTAACTGTAGGACCCAGACTTCTTCTAAGTTTCATTCCTAAATAATGCCCCTGTTGTGTTAAGACAATGTAATTATATTGGCTCTGAACTGAGTATCCTCAGCTTATGCCCAGAAAAATGGAAGTAACTTATAAGCTCTCTGGAATCCTGACTATTCCTTTTAGAGACTTTCTTTACCTTCCCTTACCTTCAAAAAAGTGAGAAAATAGAAATCCGGATTTACCTCTGTGTTATGAATTTCTAGCGTTGTTTTCTTATAATGGCTCATGTTCTCCACGCCTAGATTGGTCACTGTGAGGAAGCCAAATCGGATCCGAGAGTCTTTTTCTAAAGGCCAGTACTGACCACACTTCCTCCTGCCGCCCTCCTCAAAGCTGAAGACACATAGAGCAAGGTAAGTCTTCTAACCTTCCTCTGCACAGCACTAACCACGCCCTCCCCAGGACCTGCTGTGCTCCAGCAGCACAGACGACCTGCAGCAGCTTCATCTCTTGCACTGCTTCTAACTTACACTCTTGCCTTTTGGCAGAAAAGGAAGAAAGCCTTCATTCTAAATGGATGTACCAGTGCAAGTCTCTGCATGTACTCCTTTAGCAGACATTTACTGGAACATACCCTATCATTTTGCCTCTTTCCTGATACCTTTGGCACTCCACACATACCTGGGATAAATACTGAGTGGACAAAGAAAGACAGTAGAGAAAATATGGTGGGCCAGATTGAACTGCCTTATATCTCAGCCACTGTTCATTCTCTTCCCCAATGAGGGCCCTTGGGTGATAGAGGAGTGAGAAAGGCACAGCTCCCAGGATATCAGCAGGAGGTTTGTATAAAGGCCTGAAGTCTACCTCACTGCAATTCAGGGGCCCCAAAGTACTCCAAGATGGTACTTCTTCCATGACCTCCTCTCCAAATCAAAGGGTGTTGTAACAGTGCCATGAAAAAGGGAAATAAGCTAATATTCTAATTAATTTTTTTGTTCTCATCTGAAATAGGTTATAATTATCATAATGGTTATGGTAATACTAATGAAATAGTAATTCCTGAAGTTTTGGCAGGTATGTAGATCAAAATTTCAAAAATATTCTTTTCATCAAGAGCTTCCTGCCTAAGGAAGCAGAAAACAGTCAAAGTAGCAGGAAAAGGGAGAACAAAGGGGAACTGGTAGTTCGGAAGCCAGGAAGACAGCTGCTCTTTGGAAGCATGGACCAGATTAAAAGTGAATTGCCCCATATCTCCCAATACTTCCTTTAGTGGATAAGGCCAGGGCCTCAGAATAGGCTGTAAATGGCACAGGGTCACCAGAGCCATGGATTAAAGCTTTGAGAAGTTAGAGCTATCAATTTCCACCACACCTTGTGTTATCTTTGAGTCAACTGAAAAAACAAACCAACAAACCAACAAACAAACAAACAAAAAACCCCTACATCATCTCAAACTCATGGCCATGGCTTTTATAATCCTCATTGTTTCTAAGAGCTAAATTCCTCTTTTGAATCACCTATACTTGGTGTTAGGGTAGGGGCAGAGAGGTGGGAAAAAAAAGGATGAACTCACCGAGTGGTCATGACAATCACCAAGACTTTTTGCTCCCACACCATGAGCCAGAAATCACGATAGGTATTCTCCAAAGGTCCTGGAAAAGACAAGGTATATAACTGTGAAGCACTTCTTCCTTGGCTCTTCTGTGGTTTGGAGTTAACCACAGATACTGGCTCCCTGCTCCTCTGGCTACATCCTGCTATTTCCTTGAACCACCAGCACCAGCACAGCACACAGCATGGGAGCATGTTAAAAATCACATCTCCATGTTAACAGGGACCCCAGGTACAGTTTGAGAAGCACTGTTACAGACTCTCTCAGGGCCTTATTACCAGGATTTTAGCTATCCTATCTATACTGACAGTGTCAACTACGTACATTTCTCTAGCTGTTTTCATCTCATCTAAGCTAAGCCTTATAAGCACCCAGTTGCCTATTGAATTGTCCCCTTCTGTGTCCCATCATCAACTCAGACCCAACATATTTTCAGCCCCCTCCTTCAAATGTAGCTTTCTCTCTCCATTTTCCCATCTCTGTTAACAGTACTGGCCTTCTTCAATCACTTGGTCTTCTTCTTCTTCTTCTTCTTTTTTTTTTTTTAAGATTTTTAAAATTTATTATTTTTAGAGAGAGGGGAAAGGAGGAAGAAAGAAAGAGAGGGAGAGAGACACTGATCGGTTGCCTTCTGCACACCCTCAACTGGGAACCTGGCTGGCAACCCAGGCATATGCCCTTACTGGGAATCGAACTATGACCTTTCAGTTTGCAGGCCAGCACTTAATCCACTAAGTCACACCAGCCAGGGCCAAGCACTCAGTCTTAAAAAGTTGGAGTCAACTATGACTTATCTGTTTTCTTTTTTTTTAAAGATTTTATTTATTTTTAGAGAGGGGAAGGGGAGACAGAGAAGGAGAGAAACATCAGTGAGTGGTTACCTCTTGAGTGCCCCCTACTGGGGACGTGGCCCACAACCCAGGCATGTGCCCTGACTGGGAATCAAACCAGTAGCCCTTTGGTTTGCAGGCCAGCGCTCAATCCACTGAGCCACACCAGCCAGGGCTCTATTTTCTGTATCTACTAAGTCCTAAAGATTTGCCTTTGAGTTGTTTGTGGTTTTTATCCTTTTGTCCCCTTCCTGATCTCCCTGCTCAACTTCACTGCTATGAGAACCAACCACATCATCTTTTGTCTGAATTACAGTATTCTTATCTTGGCTTACTTTTCTTTCTTTCTTTTTTAAAAAAAGACTTTATTTACTTTTAGAGAGAGGGGAAGGGAGGGAGAAAGAGAGGGAGGGAAACATCAATGTGTGGTTGCCTCTTGTGTGCGCTTACTGGGGACCTGGCCCACAACCCAGGCATGTGCCCTTATTGGGAATTGAACTGGTGATACTTTGGTTTGTAGGCTGGCACTCAATTCATTGAGCCACACCAGCCAGGGCTTGGTTTACTTTTCTGAACAGGACTTTCCCTTCCAATCTATTCTGCATACCCCTGCCACTTTAATCTTTCTAAAAAATTGTTTTATCACAATATAGACACATCATGCTTACTTCTGTTTCCATCCTTTGCTCAAGCCATCTCTCTCACCTCCAGTGCTGTTCATTTTCTACTCCTTTTCAGGTGCTGTCTCTTCCTTGAAACTTTCTCTGACCACCACAGAGGGTTTCCTCTCCTCACAGATTTTGATGGCACAGCTGGATCAAAACAGCTTAAATACAATGTATGTGATCTTCTATCAGTCATTTTACTTTGTGAGAATTAATCACATCTCAGCAAACATGGTGCTGACTGCAAGTGCTATGGTGTCAAGTTCTTCTGCGTTAGAACCTGCACAAGATGGGCACTCAGCAATAACTCTGAAGATATTTGTGGGATCTGAAGATACTTGATACAACAATTCCCTTTCAATCAAGGGAGTAACTACTCAGGATAACTCCTTGGAGTTTCCCAGTACTTTTTCCTCCTCTGGTTGTAGGGAAGCAGGGAAGTAACAAGAGTTGATTTTTGTCCTGGAAGTTTGCTAGTTTCACTATTATTTTTGCTAAAGCCTTTTTAGCAAGCACTAACATTTTATTTTTTTTAATGTACAAACACATTCTTTTTAAAAAAATATTTTATTTATTTATTTTTAGAGAGGGAAGGGAGGGAAAAAGAGAGAGAGAGAAAAACATCAATGTGCAGTTGCTGAGGGCCGTGGCCTGCAACCCAGGCATGTGCCCTGACTGGGAAGCGAACCTGCGATGCTTTGGTTCACAGCCCGCGCTCAATCCACTGAACTACGCCAGCTAGGGCTAGCACTAACGTTTTATAATACTAGAATTTCCTCTTGTGCATAAGTAGATACTTCCAAAAGCATGTGCGGTCTTGAAAACAAGTTAAATATCTAACAAAGGAGGATTAAATTATCATATACCCCAAATTTAAACAGTCTATAAGGTGATAGGTATTATAAGATCTGTATTTTTTGCTCTGGAAAGATATGCATAACATACCATCAAGTGAAAAAGCAGATAATGTATAGAAGGAGCCCATTTTGTTACATATTTTATATGCCTGTACCTATTTATATGAATAGAAAAAGGTTTAGAAGGAGATGCTGCAAAATGTTAACATTATCTCTGGGTCTCAGGATGGTGTGTGATTTTCATCTTCATTTAATGGATACACATTACCATAATGTGCACATCAAGAATATAAGAATACCCTTGCCCCATCTCTGACCCCTGGTTTATCCACACCCCACTATGCACCACAGCATCTCTCAGATACTTAACTTTCCACATTCAAACCACTGACAAATTGGTGTTGCCTCTCAGAGCACCTGATCACCCAGATAACACTCAAACTCAGGCCAGGCAGAACAGGTCATAATTTCCTCAAAGGCATGAGAGATTTGGAAGGAAAAGTGGCACTCTTCAGATAAGATTCTTTTAACAGAATACTTTTCTGAAAAAATTAAGTCACCAGTTTGTGCTGACATGGGTAAAACAATCCACTGACTTGCCTTGCTAGGATTTTTGACCCAAACAGACATACTTTCAAATCCTGGCTTACTAGCCACTTAACTAGCTGTGTGATACAAGGTCACCTAAGCTTTTGGGGCTTCAGTTTGTTCATGGATTAATAAAATAAAACTTCCTTGCAGAGTCTCTATAATAATTAGAGATTATGTATCTGATACATATTCTTAATAGACAGGGTATTATTATTATAAATAACATGATGATTAAGAATCAGAATACTATAGTCAAGAAGGTTAGTCTGATAAATCAAACCAACCTTCTCAACATCACAGGGCCTGTATCTTCTGGTGTTAACACATTCTAAAGGTGATCAGTGTTTGACTCAAGAGCCCTCTGTCCTATATTCCTGGAGGAGTTTCTTCTGGGCAGAGCCTCCAGCACCAGCCTAAAGGACCCAACCCTTGAATAATCAGCCAACACTAAGCAGTGCCCTTGCCTTCTAAACCTAGAGCAAGAAGCATTATGAGGCTCCCTAAAGCCAATCCTTACTCCCTATAAGCCCAACCACACCAAGACCATCCTCCTCAGCAAAGGCCCTACTCTCTCAAGCAGATCACATCATATCCTATACCTGCCAAAAATCTTTCCTGATAGTTCTCTTGTTTCTTCTTAGGGTCTTAAAAGAACTCCCTTTGGAGGGAGTTGTCCCTCCTAGGGGAAAAAAATAAACCTGTGATCATAAGACCAATGAACAATGTACCAAGAATCCAAAGGCCCTTTTCCCTTTTGTCTCTCTCAACTTTAATTTTTTTTTGGGGGGGGGCAGGAATCCAACAGAAAGCTGAAATACTACTATAGTATATTCTTACATTCTTTAGTTCAAAAGCTATCAGTTTTAACTATCATTTTACAATATTTGCTTACCTCTATTGACTAGTCCCCCTTATTTGCAGGGGATATATTCTAAGATCCCCAATGAATGCCTAAAACCAGTACCAAACCCTACATTTATGTTATGTTTTTTCCATATAGATGCTACATAATTTATAAATTAGGCACAGTAAGAGTTTAACAACAATAACTGATAAAATAGAATAACTTTAATAATATACTGTAATAAAAGTTATATGAATGTGATCTGTCTGAAAATACCTTATTGTATCCTACTCACCCTTTTCTTGTGATGATGTGAGAAGATACAATGCCTATGTAATAAGATGAAGTGAGGTGAAAGACGTACGCATTGTGACAGAGCATCAGGCTACTGTAAGGGTGACTTGAACATAAGCGCTGTGATACTGTGACAGTCAGTCTCATAACTGAGATGGCTACTAAGTGACTAATAGGCACGTAGCTTAAATAGTGTGGATTCACTGCACAAAGGTTGATTTCACATCCCAGGTGGGACAGAGAGGGACAGTGCTAGATTTCATCATGCTACTCAGAATGGCATGTAATTTAAAACTTATGAATTGTTTATCTCTGGAACTTTCCATTTAATATTTTTGAAACACAGTAGACCATGGGTAACTGAAAACCACAGATAAGGGGACATTGCTGCATACATACACATGTATTTTCTTTTTTAGTGAATTATTTAAAAGTAAGTTTCAATTATTTGAAAAAATGATAAAGAATAAGAAAAAACAGAAAATTTTCAAAAATGTAATTCTAATGCCCAGAAATAGAAACTTTATTTCTGATCAAAGAAACAAAAAAAAATAAATTTCAACGTGCTCTCCCTCTTGGGAGCATGCCAGTACCTTTCCCTTCCCCCGTCCTTCCCCTAGATGTTACCTTTGCCATTCCCTCTCCTAAGCTCCAAGGGCCCTTTCTTCTGTCTCTGTAACTTGTTTCCTTTTCCTTTGCAGCCTAGCTGGCTCACTAGTACTACCTCTGTAACTTTCTTAATAAGCTTTCTCTTATAATTTGAAAAATAAGTAAGTATCAGACATTATGACACTTTACTCATAAATGCTCAAACACATATTTAGAAGAACAAAGATGTTCCCCTACAGAACAATACCATTATTTCACTTAAGCAATTACACATGGATATAATAATATTATTTAACACATAGTCTCCAATTATCCCAATAGTTTGTCCTTAACCATTTAATCCTCCAAATGCAGGTTTCAATCATGGATCACACACTATCATTGGTTATCATGTCTCTTTAGTCTCCTTTAATCTAGAACAGTTCTCTGATCTTTTTTTTTTTTTTTTTACTTTTTAATGGCATTAAAGTTGGAGAGTTTAAACAAGTTTTCTTACTCTATGTCCCAGAATCTGGATTTGATTGGTTTGTTTCTCATAATTAGATTCAGACTTAAAAACTGGCAACATATAACACAGGTTATATGGTACAGTTCTCAATGTTTCACAGCAGGAGACATATTAACTAATGTTTGTCCACTAATGATGATATTAAGTTTGATCACTGACTTGGTTAAGGAAGTATCCACTGGATCTTTTGCTAACCACGTTCTGCAATGGTCAAAAGGCCTTAAGCCCACATGGAGGACTGTTATGTCCTCCTGTGTTTTCTTTCCACCCTTTTAGAAGATGATCCAATATTCTCCTTGAGATGGCAGAGGCCAGGTCAGGAGTACTGAGCCCACAGCAACATTTATAAAAACTCCATATGAAATCCTCCTGAAGCCCAGTACTTCACTGTCAAATGGAGCATATACTATCCATTTTGGAAGACTGCTGAGGTGCCCTGTGATGGTACAGGGATCAGCAAAGCCTCTTAGGATAGCAACACCCATTCACAGATTAGATTCAATTTCTGGGAAGTCCCACTGCCACTCCTGGCCTCCTATTGGCTATAAGAACACCTCACTAGCTAAAGAGTTCTGATGTTCCATCCCCTTGGGTTGGCAATAAAAGACACAGTCCAAAAACTTGTATTGGTGTTGTGTGTTCAAATCTCCAGTTTATCTCTATGCAGTGAGTTTCTAGGCATAGCTTATATGAAACTCTATGCTTCTCAACTGCCTTCCTCAATAACCCCTAATCTTTATGAAAGGCCAAGATATAGTGGCCACAACATCACATTAAGTAACCATTTTCTTTAAAAATTGTGCTATCCTCTGGTATAAGAATCACAGGTAGATGACTCAAAACCAGCTTGTGAGAGGCAGACTAACTTACCTTGTGTACCAATATAAGCATTCTTCTGCTTGTAGCCATCCATGAAACTGGCATTGATGTAGTCTGTCTAATGATAAAAAGGAAACATCATTGCAGCTGTGTGGAATATACCATTTGGGTGGGAAAATGATGTACTGGTAGGTAAATAAAACCCAGGGTATGGATAGTCTCTTCTTGTCGGGGGGAAAAAAGAAGCAAAAGAGCCAACTCAAAACCTCACTTCCATAAATGTTGCTGAAACAAGTGGATATCCACATGCAGAAAAAAAATCAAACAAAAAAATCAAGATGACTCCTTCCTCATACCATACACGAAAACTACCATATTTTGCCATGTATAATAAGCACTTTCTTGCCCACATTTTTGAGGGAAAAATAAGGATGCACATTATACATGAGTAGTACTAATTTCGTATCTATATAAATGTTTTTAATTATTTTTATGCTTATGTGTTAAAGGGTAATACTGGAAAGCAATAATGATATCTGTATGTGAAATAATACCCTAGAATATAATAACAGGTTTTGTTTCTAAATAAAAGTAAATAAAATTGAATTAAAAAATTAAAACAAAAGATTTTTTCCTGAAAGTTTTGGCCAAAAATATGGGTGCGCATTATACACAGCAAAATACAGTAACTCAAAATGGATCACAGGTGTAATGTAAGAGCTAAAACTAAAAAGTTCTTAGAAGAATATACAGGATTAAATCCTTTTGACATCAATTAAATCTTTTTTTCATTGAGTTAGGCATGGCCTTCTTAGATATGATACCAAAGCACAAGCAATGATAGAAGAAAAAAAACAGATCAATGCAACTACATTGAAATTGAAAACTTGTGTGCTTCAAATGATATCATCAAGAAAGTGAAAAACCCCACAGAATACATGTATTTTATAATAGATTTGCTTTTAGACTATATAAAAAAATCTCACAATTCAATAGTAAAAAGACAACCCCTTTTAAAATAACCATTCCTCCAAAGAAGATGTACAAATGGTCAACAAGCACATGAAAGATGTTTGACATCATTAGCCACCAAGGAAATTCAGGTTAAAACCACAGTAAGATACTGTTTCATACCCATTAGGATGGCTACCGGTAAGAGAGAGAGAACAGTTTGGCAAACATGTGGAGAAACTCTGAAACCCTTATACATTGCTGGCAGGAATGTAAAATGGTATAGTCACTGTGGAAGAGCCTGATGGGACCTCAGAATGTTACAAACAGTTATCAAATGACATAGGAGTTCTACTTGGGAAAATGGAGTTTGTTTTTCAGGTGATAAAAATTTTCTAAAGTTGATTGTGGTGATGAATGCACAATTCTGTAAAAACATTTAAAAAACCATTGAATTATATACTTTAATAATGGGTAGATTGTATGGTATGTTGATTATATATCAATAAACCTATTATTTACAAAAAAGGGAATCCATTAAGACTTGCAGGACTACAGCTTAGAACCACAAGGGAGGCAAGCCTAGGAAACTCAGCAGGACTCCCCATCAATGCTGCTAACACACGAGGGCAAAACTGTGAGTTATGAAGGAAGAAAGCTATACCTCATATCTAGGACCATCAACATCATGGGCCACTCAGCCAGACTCCATTACTATCTGAATATTCAATGACTAACAGCTTTATAATTCCAGGAGTAAATCTGGTGAAAAATTCACTAATAAATCTGAATCCTCCATTTATTATGGAAATAAAACCTCTGCCAATATTTACAGTATTGAGAAGGATCATAACTCAAGTGATGATCTTCAGACTTCTGGCCCAGATGAAGATGTAGGTAGACACTGTGCCTCCTCGCACAACCAAAAAATGAACAACAAAGTTAAAAACAAAAAAATAACCAGAACTGCCAGGAAATCCAACTGTACGGAAGTCTAACAACCAAGGAGTTAAAGAAGAAACATTCATCCAGACCGGTAGGAGGGGTGGAGATGGACTGCTGGAGTGGAGAGGACTCATGACAAGGCGGTGGCTGGAGGACTGGGGCTGGTGAGGCAGCTGGTGGACAGGGAAGTCCCATATTTATGTTCAGATAAACTGGGAGGAACAAATGGGGAGCAAGATAGACCGCACAACCCAGGGTGCTAGAGCAGAGAAAGAAAGCCTCAAAACCTCTGACTGTAAAAACCTGTGGGGTTTGTGGCAGCAGGAGAAACTCCCAGCCTCACAGGCGAGTTCATTGGAGAGACCCACAGGGTTCTAGAACATACATAAACCCACTTGCCCAGGAATCAGCACCTGCAGGGCCCAATTTCCTTGTAGGAAGCAGGTAAGTGACTGAAAGGCAGCCGAGCCGAGCAAGTGGCATTGTTCCCTCTCTGAACCCTCCCCCACTGACAGCACCACAATGCAGTGACCTGAGTTGCCCCACCCTGGTGAATACTTAAGGTTCTTCCCCTTACAATGTAACAGGTGCACTGAGACAAAGAAATATGGCCCAAATGAAGGAACAGATCAAATCTCCAAAAATAGAACTAAGCGATAAAGAGATAGCCAACCTATCAGATGCACAGTTCAAAACACTGGTATTCAGGATGCTCACAGAAATGGTTGAGTGTGGTCACAAAATAGAGTAAAAGTGAAGGCTATGCTAAGTGAAAGAAAGGAAAACGTAAAGGGAACCAACAGTGATGAGAAGGAAACCGGGACTCAAATCAATAACATGGACCAGAAGGAAGAAATAAACACTCAACCAGAATAGAATGAAGAAACAAGAATTAAAAAAAAAAATGAGGAGAGGCTTAGGAACCTCCAGGACAACTTTAAACATTCCAACATCCGAATCATAGTGGTGCCAGAAGGAGAAAAGGAAGAGCAAGAATTGAAAAACGTATTTGAAAACAAAAATAAAGGAGAACTTCCCTAATCTGGTAAAGGAAACACACTTCTAGGAAGTCCAGGAACCCCAGACAGTCCCAAAGAAGCTGGACCCAAGGAAGCACACACCAAGGCACATCATAATTACATTATCCAAGATTAAAGATAAAGAGAGAATCTTAAAAGCAACAAGAGAAAAGGAGACAGTTACCTATAAAGGAGTTCCCATCAGACTTTCAGTTGATTTCTCAAAAGAAGCCTTGCAGGCAAGAAGGGGCTGGAAAAAAGTATTTGAAGTCATGAAAGGCAAGGACCTACATAACCAAGATTACTCTATCCAGCAAAGCTTTCACTTAGAATGGAAGGATAGATAAAGTGCTTCCCAGATAAGGTCAAGGGAGTTCATCATTACCAAGCCCTTATTATATGAAATGTTAAAGCGACCTATCTAAAAAAAGATGATAAAAATATGTACAGTAAAATGACAATAAACTCACAACTATCAATAACTGAACTTAAAAAAAAAACAAACTAAGCAAACAACTAGAACAAGAACAGAATCACAGAAATGGAGATCACGTGGAGTATTGTCAGTGAAGAAGGGGAGGGAGGAAAATTGGCAGGAAAGGTACAGGAAATAAGAAGCATAATTGGTAGGTACAAAATAAACAGGGGGAGGTTAAGAATAGTATAGGGTCCAGGCTGGTGTGGCTTAGTGGATTGAGCACTGGCCTGTGAACCAAAGGATCACTGGTTTGCTTCCCAGTCAGGGCACATGTCCGGGCACATGTCCAGGTTGGGTCCGTGGCTGGGGGTGCATGAGAGGCAACCACACACTGATGTTTCTCTCCTTCTCTTTCTCCCTCCCTTCCTCTCTAAAATAAATAAATAAAATCTTAAAAAAAAGAATAGTATATGAAATAGAGAAGTCAAAGAACTTATATGTACTACCCATTAACTAAGGGGGGGGGGGAAATACTGGAAGGAGAGGGAGGTACAGGGTTGAGGGGGATAAAGGGGAGAAAAAAAGAATAGGACAACTTAATAGCATAATTGACAAAATGTTCTTACAAAAAAAAAAAAAGGCCCTCACTGGTGTGGCTCAATGGATTGAGTGCTGGCCTATGAACTGAAAGGTTACCAGTTTGATTCCCAGTTAGGGTACATGCCTGGGTTGTGGGGCATGTGAGAGGCAACCAAATGATGTATATCTCACACATCAATGTTTCTCTTCCTCTGTTTCTCCCTCCCTTCCTCTCTCTAAAACATGAGTAAATAAAATCTTAAAAAAAAAAAAGTAGATACAATTGATGACACCAACACTGATGTTATATGTCTGAATAACATTTTCTCTAAATATCTCTACTAATATATTACATGTGCTTTTAATATGCGTAGATATGACCAAATTAACATATTAAATAGTGAAATCATCTGACCATTTCATCCCTATCCTTAGATATTTATTTATACACTAGCTGTCCAAAACTTTTTTCAAATCTTCTAAACTGAACAATCAGAGGTATTTATAATCGGAGTTGCCTTGTACTGATTGATGCATATACACTCACCAATATGATGAATGATATGACCATGACCGCACAACTAAGGAGTAGAAGGAGAAATAATCAAACATAATCGGGCACCTACAACATACCAGACCTTGTACTATCAGCATTTACATAAAGCATTTCATTTAATTTCCACTTAATACTACCAGATGAGCATACAGGGACTTGCCTATGGTAACACTAGACTAGTTTGTAGCAACATTACAACTCAAATATTGTCTCTCTGGCTTAGAATCCATGTTCTTTCAATCATAGCATCAGTAAACTACACTTTGTAAGTGTCTTAAATTTCCCTCAGTGCTCTTGAGAAGATGGCATTTATCAGTCTACCTGAGTGTGGCCACTTCGTTTTATCAGCTTCACTCTTGTTTGGTCCAGGCAGGGTACATCCCCATAGCGGTTCTTCTCTAGGTTTCCAGGAGACCTGAAGAAAATGAAACAAACAATGCAAATAAAAAGAAAGAAAAAGTGGGGGCAGCGTGTATGTGTTATGTACAAAGCCTGGTAGTGCAAGGTGAGTGTCAATTACTGTCAGGGGTGGTGACACAGAGCTCTTTGTTATCTAGTCTAGGTAATTCCATATCATTTAATATTTTTAATGATAAGCATGTATTACTATGGACATATTTCCATTCAAAAAAGGAAAAGAGAAATAGAGGTATAGCACCAACAAAATTTAGCTACAAATAGAATTTTCTACTACTGCCCTGGCTGGTGTAGCTCAGTTTACGGAGTGCCGTCCTGTGAACTGAAGGGTTGCTGGTTTGGTTCCCAGTTGGGGCACATGCCTGAGTTGCGGGCTAAGTAGTGGGCATGTGAGAGGCAACTGATAGATATATCTCTTGCACATCGGTGTTTCTCTCCCTCTCTCTCTCCTTTCCCCTCTCTTTAAAATAAATAAAAATTTTAAAAAATAAAATAAAATTTTCTACTACTTATTTCCCAAAAGATGTTCAAAATAAATCACTTAATTTCCAGCTTAATATAGTAGGTTGAAACACATGTTTGATGCCACTCCATCCAGCTGCCTCATTAACATTTAAAAAAATGAACTAATCAGTACACAAACCCAAAAGTAGACCAACAGAATTAAACCCATTTGGGCAGAGAGAAATCAGAAGGATTCTGGCTGACTTGGCCAATTACAGAAAGCTAGGATCCACAGAAGTATCTACAGCGAGACAAAATGACTCACCCCTAGAAACCCCATACCCTGGGAGGCAAGGTGAGGCAGAGGGCTAAACCAGAGGAACAGATAAAAATCTGAAGGACAGGCAGTGAGAATACCCTGTCCCATTCTCCCTGTCCTACACTGTCTTAAACTCCTATCCAGGCTTGGACCCTACTGTTACCGAACAAACAAGGGGGGCCTGGGACGATATACTATTACCCAAAAGGAACCCCCCAGGTCCGTTATGTCCACTGCCAGAGGAAAGACATCTCTCAATGCCAGAGATTCGTGTAAAGGAAAGAAAATGTTTATTAAATTCTATACAAACTTAAAGTAGTGACCTAATGTCTTCATTAAAAATCCTAAAGTCCCTTAACACACCCACAAACACACACACAGTCCTTCCTTCCCCCTTTGCCCAGTCTGGGGTACCGTATCTCAGGAAAGGAAATAGAAGTCCATGGCTCAGGCAGTCCTCTGGTTCTTCCCAGTGATCCGTGCTCGGCTGGTAGACCTCCCTCAGTTTCCGGCACCCTCAGCTATGTCGCTGGGATCTCTGCTAAAGCCGGGTGGTGGTTCCCCCTTCTAAAGCTGCGGGGGTCCCCACTCTGGCAAAGGCATGTGCTTCTCTTTCCTCAATGGCTGCAAGTGGGCAGGGGTCGCCACTCTGCCAAAGCTGAGCAGCGGTTCTCTGCTAAAGCTGCATGGTGATTCTCTCAGTGTTACAGAACACAACAAGGGGGGCCTGAGACAATATACTATTATTGAAAGAAGGCCCCAGGTCCGTTATGTCCGCCGCCCTAGGAAAGACGTCTCTCAATGCCAGAGATTTGTGAAAAGGAAAGGAAATGTTTATTTAATGCTATACAGACTTCAAGTAGTGACCTAATGTCTTCATCAAAAATCCTAAAGTCCCTTAAAACACCCACAAACAGACACAGTCCTTCCTTCCTTCCCCCTTTGCCCAGTCTAGAGTACCGTATCTCAGGAAAGGAAATAGAAGTCCACGGCTCAGGCAGTCCTCTGGTTCTTCTTAGTTAGTCCTCCGTCTCGACTGGGAGACCTCCCTGGGTTCCCGGCACCCTCCGCTGAGTCGCCGGGATCTCTGCTAAAACCAGGTGGTGGTTCCCCCTTCTAAAGCTGCTGGGATCCCCACTCTGGCACAGGCACGTGGTCCTCTCTCTCAGGGCCACGGGAGTCTCCACTCTGTCAAGGCTGCGTGGTTCTCTCTCTCTGGGATGCGGGAGTCTCCACTCTGCTAAAGCTGTATGGCTCTCTCTCCTAAAGCAGCACAGTTCTCCCTCAATGGCTGAGGTCCTCCCTATTCTGCTAAAGCCGCATGGTTCTCTCTTTCTCAGGGCTGCGCATGGTTCTCCTTTCTAAAGCAGCATGGTTCTCCTCCTTTCACTGGCCGAGGTCCTCCCCATTCTGCTAAAGCCGCATGGTTCTCTCTTCTCTCAGGGCTGCACATGGCTCTCCTTCTCAGGGCTGCGCATGGTTCTCCCCCCTAAAGCACCACGGTTCTCTCTCTCATGGCCGCCAAGTCTGGGTTTTAAATGCCCGTGGCCAATCTTCCTCTGCAGCCTCATTTCCGACTCCTCCCACACTCGGCTTCACTTGCCAGAATTCGTATCCTTCCAGCTTTACTTTACATCTTCTCCGAGCTCCCACGCAGGCGCTGTAGCTTGGGGGATCTGCCCCCAGTCACGTCTTGGTGGGGAAGTTACTTCCATTCCCCTGGCTCATAGATGATCACAGCTATTTAACACATCTAAGTGACCAGCCAAAGGCTATAGATATGTTAAATGACCATGCCAGAGGGTAGCTGTAAGGCTGTTGCTATGCAAAACAGATCTCAATGGCCCTGCACCATTTGTCCCTTCCCCCAACCCACACCCCGGGTGGGGGGGATGGAGACATCTTAAAATCTCCTGGACACCTTAAGTTCTGGACCCCATTTCAAATGCCCATTTGGGGTCCCCCCTCTTGGCTGCACCCTGTAACATCAGGACTATGGGAGTTCCCACTCTGCCAAAGCTGCGTGGTTCTCTCTCCAATGGCTGCCTTGTCTGGGTTTAAATCCCCATGCAAATCTTCCTCTGCAGCCCCATTTCCGACTCCTCCCACACTCGGCTTCACATGCCAGCACTCTCATACCCTTCCAGCTTCACTGGGCTGCCATCATGAGTCTGGGCAGGTGTGGCCCCATGTCCTGGAGCCAATCATCTCCAAGCTCCCATGCAGGTGCTGTAACTCGGGGGGACCTGCCCCCCAGTTACATCTTGGTGGGGAAGTTACTTCCATTCCCCTGGCTCAGAGCATGGCCACAGCTGTTTAACATATCTATGTAACCAGTCTAAAGTTATAAATATGTTAAATGAGCACACCAGAGGGTAGCTGCAAGGCTGTTGCTATGCGAAACAGCTCTCAATGGCCCTGCTCCATTTGTTCCTTTCCCCAACCCACACCTGTATGTGTGGGGGGTGGGGGGTGGGGGGTGTGAGGACATCTTAATATTTCCTGAACACCTTGAGTTCTGGACCCCATTTCAAATGCCCACTTGGGGCCCCCCTCTTGGCTGCACCCTGTTACACTACCAGGCAAAAGAGTGGAGGAAGTGAATAGACCTACATAAAAGAATTCTGTCATTTGGAGTACAACAACAAGCTAGCTGGTCCTTTTGATCTGAAGATCATTCACGCTAACAGTGCTTCCAAGTGTGTTTAAGAACCCTCCTCCTAAGTGTGAACAGCCAAAGATCTCCAGATAATTTAGGAAAGCTCATAACGCAAAGGGGACCAATTCAAATACTTAGAAGAAAAAAGCACAAAAGAGAGTTAATCAAAGCTGTGATTAAAAGACTTTAATTAATAACCTCGAAGAGAAAAAGATATTGCATACATGAAATAAGACTAGCAATGGTATAAAAAAGAAACAGAGAAGAAAGGCTCTTAGAAGTTAAAAATTATATCTAAAATAAGAATTTTAATAGAAAAAACTAAAGAGAAAGTTGAGGAAATTTCCCAGAATACAGGACAAAAAGTCAAAGTGAAGAAAAAATATATGGAAAATAAGAGCATCATTCTAGATAGGACTTGGCAAACTGGCCTGGCTGCCCGCTTTTATAAATACAAGTTTTACTGGAACACAGCCAAGCCCACCAGCTGAACACTGTCAGTGTGACTGCTTTCACATTATAATAGTAGAGTTGAATGCTTGCAACAAAGACTATAAAGGCCCATAAGCCTAAGTATTTACCATCTTGCCCTTAGAGCGAAAAGTTTGTCAATCCCTGCTCCAGGAAATTCAACCAGACTGACAGGACCATCCCAGAAAGAACTGACATAATACAAGGAAAGAAGGAATGAAAAATAAAAGTTACAGAATCCTAGAACTAAAGAACATAATCCTTCAGAGTAAAAGAACCTATCAAGTACATAACTAAATGAATGAAAAAAAAAAAAGGACCCCATGCCAAGGCACAGCATTGTGACATTTCTATTTTTTTTATTTTTAAAGATTATATATTTTTAGAGAGAGTGGAAGGGAGGGAGAAAGAGAGGGAGAGAAACATCAATGTGTGGCTGCCTCTCATGCACCCCCTACTGGGGACCTGGCCCGCAACCCAGGCATGTGTCCTGACTGGGAATTGAACTGGTGACCCTTTGGTTTGCAGACCCATGCTCAATCCACTGAGCCACACCAGCCAGGACTCATTGTAACATTTTAAACAACTAAGCATAAGAAAAAATAGGATAGGAACATAGAAGACTAAAAGCCAATAAAATGTAAGACCACTAACTCCAGAACAAAAAATGGATTAATGAGAGTTAATATATTTGATTGTGTCATAGCAACCCATTTAGCTCTGTAGTTAAAAAAAATTTACAGTCTTAATCATGTAAAAACTGAGTTTATAATAAATTGTGACATAAATACATTGGAAAAATAGTCAAAAGGGAACTGTAGACAGTCATAAGTGTTAAATGCTTATTTACTATAAAAATTAATGTAAGTATTTTAAGCATTTTATTTAGACTTATGGAAGAAATACCAGATGAAACAGCTACAAGAGTTGAAAACGGATGACGAGGGGAGTGGAACTGAGGTTAAGGCTGATTGCTATTTATTCTGGCACTGATTTTTCTTTACTACTATTTTGAAAAATATTATTCACATACATATTGATTAAAGCAAGGAAATTAATTACAAAGACTACTGATATAAAATAATACTCTACACTGTTCACATATATGGGACAGTATAAACAAAATGGACTGGAAAGAAACATGCCATATGCATATTAGGGGCTGCTTCTGGGAATGAGAATTTATGGTGAGGATCAGAAGGCATTTCAACTTCACAATACTTTCTTGTATATAATAAAAAAGATAACCCTGGCTGGTGTGGTTCAGTGGTTTGAGCACTGGCCTGCGAACCAAAGGGTTACTGGTTTTATTCCCAGTCAGGACACATGCCTGGGTTATAGGCCAGGTCCCCAGCAGGGGGCACACAAGAAGCAACCACACATTGATGTTTCTCTCCCTCTCTTCCCCTCTGTCTATAAATAAATAAATAAATCTTTAAATATTAAAAATGGTCAGTAGCAATTCTGGTGATGGGAACATAGTTGTTTGTCATATTATACTGTACTTTTCCATATTTTTAAAAATTCCCTCTTCCCACACAAATAAGCCCAGCTGACATTTTACAAAGTTCCAAAGAAATCCAATAGAGGAAGGATACTCTTTTCAGAAAATGGTGATGGAGCAATTATAGCTCCACCCCTTCTCCAATCAACCTAAACCTTATACATCATACAGAAATTAATGACTTGAAGACTTAAATGTAAAACATAAAACTGTAACACTTTTAGAAAATAAAAAACAGCAGGAGAAAACCTTTGGAATCTGGGGCTAGGTGAAGTGCTCTCAGACTTGGTGTCAAGAGCGTAATGATGTATAAAAGGAAAAACCAACCCTGGCTGGCGTAGCTCAATGGATTGAGCTCGGGCTGTGAACCAAAGTGTCTCAGGTTCGATTCCCAGTCAGGGTACATGCCTGGGTTGCAGGCCATAACCCCCAGCAACCGCACATAGATGTTTCTCTCTCTCTTTCTCTCTCTCTCTTTCTCCCTCCCTTCCCTCTCTAAAAATAAATAAATAAAATCTTAAAAAAAAAAAAGGAAAAATCGAGGTAAAAGAACTTCATCAAAACAAAAACTTTTGCTTTGTAAGAGACCCTGTTAAAGGATGAACAGATTGGAAGAAAATATTCCCAAACTACGTACCCAACAGAGAATCAATATCTAGAATAAAGAACTCTAAAATCTCAATAGTTTTTTTAAAAAGCTAATAGAAAATAGGCAAAAGACATTTTACAAAAAGAATATACTGATGGCAAATAAGTACATGAAGAGATGTGCATTAGCTATTAGGGAAATGTAAATTAAAACCCCAATGGGATGTCATTATACACCTATCAGAAGAGTTAAAATAAAAAACTGACATTGAATGCTGCTGAGGATGAAAAGAAAATGGATCACTCATACATTGCTGGCAGGTATGCAGAATGGTACAGCCACTCTGGAAAACAGCTAGGCAGTTGAGAAATAAATGAGAAATAAATCTAAACATACAGTTACCATATGACTAGCAATTGCACTCTTGGACATTTATCTCAGAGAAATGGAAACTTATATTTACACAAAACGTAGACACAAACGTTCATAGCACCTTTACTAGTAATAAGCAGAAACTGGAAAGAACCCAGATGTCCTTCATAAGTGAATGGTTAAATGCCCACCCTGCAAAAACAAACAAAACAAAACAAAACAAAACAAAACAACCCCAAACCAAATCAAACCAAATGAAACTGCTCAGCAGGAAGTAAAATAGAACCAGGTATTGAAACACGTGACAATTTACATGAATCTTGAGTGACTTGTACTGAATAAAAAAAGATAATCCCAAAAGGTTATATACACATGTTTCCATTTATATAATAACATCCTTGAAATTACAAAAGTATAGTAATGGAGAATACATTAGTGGTTGCAGGGGTTAGGGATGGGGAGGAATGGGACAGAAGTATGTGGTAATGGGATTCTTCTGTATCTTTTCCTGTGGTGATGGACACGCAGACCTACGTGTATGATAAAAATTACATAGAACTAAACACACACACACACCTTGGAAATGTCTGATAAAACTGGTGGATTATATCAATATCAGGATTTATTATAACATTATGCTATACTTTTAGAAGACATTACCATGGAAAAAATGTGGAAAGGGTACATGTGATCTCCCTGTATCATTTCTTGTAACCGCACGTGAATCTACAATTATTTCATAATAAAAAGTTAAGATTTTAAAAACTCTTTTTGAAAAATGGTGTATAAGGGGACAAAAAAAGGGAGAGAAAGTCTCTTGGTCCATGAGCATCCTGGACAACAGTGAGTACCTTGCTATCTACTTCATCAGCTAAAATGCCAAGGCAGAGTTTGTTCTGTGAGTAGCTCTAACTGGACCTTGATGTAAGATAGAGGCCTGGAGCTGGTGAGGGTTCTAGGTTCCAGCTCCTGATGTAGGAGGCTCATTCATTCAATAAATAGAAAAGATTAGGATGTCCTTCCATAGGACTGGGATGTGTTCTCCAATTGTAACATAATAGCTGGTTTGGGTGACGTCAAACCTGCTTTTTTAATGGGAGGGAAGGAGGCCATAGCAGAATGACATCTCCAGGACCCCACAGCAGAAGTTCCCAGAGCAAGTCAAGAATTCCCAGGACAAGTGTGAATTCTCTTAGAGTAGCCCAGAGTTCCTCCCTGCTCCACAATATATCTCTGATTCAAAACAACAAGGGGAAAAAACTGGGAAAAAATACTGGATGCACATAGGGGTTTTGAACTGGTATGAAAGAAACAAGAGCCATTTGGGAGAAAAGAATACTTCTCCCACTTGATACACGCTCTGCTTCTTCTTCTTTCATTTTCCTTTGCATTTCTGATCTGCTTATCAACTTTTTTCTCAATTGCTTCTCTCTTACTTCCTTTACCTGTTTCCTAACTCATTATTTCCCTACTTCCTTTTGCTAAAAGACTCTCTCCCTGCATCTTCTTTACAGCACAGTGACTAGAGATAGGAATTACAGTGGGGAAGAGGTACTAAAAGAATCATGGATTCCTTAAACATTTAAGGTAGACACGTAGGTGGATATCAGAGTCTAACAACACAGGAAAGCTGAAGTGCAGAGGGGAAACGAACTTGTGAAGTCACAGAGGACATTATGGTTAAGCTGGAATTTAAGCCTGGGAGCCACTGGAACAGTTTCCCCAATTTTCAACAGACAGACCTTGACTTGCAGAAAAAAAAAATTTCTGCTGCAGTCCACAAAGACATGGTAAAATAAAATAATAGCAGCAGTGAGAGAAATGCTCTATGTTCTATTGCCATCAGTAGTTATCAAGTAGCTATTAACCAGTTATAAACTAACCAGGTGTTTTTGTGGTACAGTTTGGGTTGAAGGAAAATCTTATGAGGCTAAATTCCTAAGAGGCAACTCTTCTCTCTTACTGTGAGTTACTTTGTTTCTGTTATGTTTTGTTTTTCTCTTTTTGGAGGCCATTTATAGTCCCTTTCTTCTTGCTGCTGTTGTCAACCCTGACACTAACACAAACTAAGTTCTTTCATGATTCTAAATCCCAAATTTGCAAAGTACAACTGAAGGCGTCCCAGAATAGTGTATGAAGAAAAATACAAAGAGATCAAAGAAAATACAGCATTGCAATTTTCTCTATTTCTTGTGTTTCTTTCAAAAAGCCTTATTGTTGTTAAGATATATTTTGCTGGGAGATATTTCAACTAATTTGTCTTTCTCTGGAAACCAGATGCTTAAAGAAACAGCTTAACTGTAAGGCCTATTGCTGGTGTCTTTAAGAATCATAATCATAGAGGATTTCTGAGACTCGGTTCCCTGAAATACAACTTGTAGTAACTGGAAATGTTTTTGTCAGAACCAGAGGCATTTCCTCACAAACTAGGGATTATTTCTATGCCTTCACAAAGCACTGTAGAACATCTGCCTGGCTTTAGATCTGGAGTTATTAGAGATCATCTCAAGAGAGGAAGATGTTTTTAAAATTAATTTTTGGAGATAGCTTGGGACTGGGGCAGAGTTCCTGGCACAATGCCCCAGTTTAGGTCGTGCCAGCCTCCTGCACCCCACACTGGGAGTGGGCCTTGAGTGCCTTCCCTGCTCCTCAGCAGACCAGGCTCCTACCACTGGCCACCTTAGGAAGAGTCACTGGCCGTGATCACCTCCAGGTACGATATTTCTGCATCTTGAAGATAAGGCAAAATATTCTCTGCAATACATGGATTTCTGTCCCTCTCTGTGAACTAAAGCAATTCAATGTCTCTTCTGAATTGTTTCGGCACTTCACGAATACAAGTTTAATTACTCAGACCTGAAAAACGGGCAGAAACTGGTATCCATCAAAACTTGGTTGATGAGCCAACCCTTTCCAGGTTGCCTCCACCCACTAGATGCAGTGTAGTGCTCTGTTCCACCGACGTTTCTCACTACGAACTCTAAGTGGAAATAGGAAGAGGATTTGACAACATGACTTCTGTCCATCTTGCATGGCACACTCCTGTAGGAACACTGGTGACTATAAAAATTTCAAATCTGGAAAACTGCACTGAAGAACACCTGAAAGCTTTACAGAAAGCTGTGATTCTATCCCACTTTTTCTGGCACCCCAACATTACAACTTATTGGACTCTTTTTCACTGTTGGCAGTTGGCTTTGGATTATTTCTCCATTTATGGCCTATGGTTCAGCAAGCTGACTACTGAGGACTTACTTTCCTGAAAGAAAGAGTGAAACTTTAATAAGAAAACTCTCTTTGGGGCAGTGAGAGGGCTGAACCAGCTGCACCAAAATGACTGTATTCATAGGAGATTTAAAGCCAACCATATCCTCATTTCTGGTGAAGGGCCTAGTGACCCTTACTGGCCTGTTCCATCTGCATAGTTTGGTTAAGCACGGACAGAGACATAGGGCTGTGTATGATTTCCCACAGTTCAGCACATCACTGCAGCTGTGGCTGAGTCCAGAACTGTTGAGACAGGATTTACATGGATATAATGTAAAGTCAGATATTTACTGTGTTGGGATTATACCATGTGAATTGGCCACTGAGCAAGTACCTTTCCAGGATATGCACAGAAAAAATGGATGAAAAAAATGTACTTAGAAACACTGTCTTTTGAAGGCTCATTCCCCTGAGGGCAGCAAAATGGTGAAAGAATTTAATGGCTCAAAAAATATATTGAAAGTATAAAAAGAAGAGTTAGTCACAGCTTTGGGGGAAAAAATTGAGAATAGGTGACACTAAATGTATCTGGATTAAAAACTCAGATGCTGTTACAGTAACTGAAAGGTCCTTCTTATAGCCCATTGGATATCAGTATTTTCCCTCAGTCAGAATCCAGAATGAAGAATTCTTGATCAGATACAGATTCTGGGATTGGAGAAAGTGTGCTTGTCTCCAGTGGAACTCACACAGTAAATAGTGACAGATTGCAAACACCATCCTCAAAAACTTTCTCCCCTGCTTTCTTTAGTGTGGTACAGCTCTCTTTGCAACAAGATCTGAGAAAAGGAAGCAGTTTACTGTCCCATGTATTCTTCAAACAGATGAAAGAAGAGAGCAAGGAGTCCATACTTTCACTGTTGCCTCCTGCTTATCATAAGCCATCAAGGGCACTGCCTCCAGCATCACCTTGGACTGAGCCAGAATGTGATTTTCCTGATGAAAAAGACTCAAACTGGGAAATTCTAGAGTTGCCAAATCCTTTTAGGTCCTATATACTCGACACTTTCTCCCTGCTGCTTTGCTTCTGTATTGCTAGGTACAAATACTGGAATTATACTGGAAAATACAGTAGGTGCACTGGAGAATCTCTTTTAAAACCACCCTATTCAAAGGAGCATGAGTCTGTGGCCCCTTCGGTTAGCTCAGAGTGCTATTACAATTCCAGGGAAACTTTAGAATTTTTAATCCAGATACATTTAGTGTCACCTATTCTCAATTTTTTCCCCAAAGCTGTAACTAACTCTTCTTTTTATACTTTCAATATATTTTTTGAGCCATTAAATTTTTCACCATTTTGCTGCCCTCAGGGGAATGAGCCTTCAAAAGACAAAAGACTTTCTAAGTACATTTTTTTCATCCATATTCTCTACCCTTTCTGATCAGCTATTGTTAGACAAACAGGTTAGTTTATCCTGGCATCAAACTCTTTTCTGGTAGCAGTGAGAATGTTTATACTTTCCCATTTTCTTATGTTAATGCTTATGGTAATATCAAACTGAGTCTCACTCTCATTAAATGATTCACTTGACATATATAGTGAAGTTCTGGTTTGCTTTTTTTATAGGGGCTAAAGTAACACTTTTCTACTTATGTAAATTATAGATCCTAGATTCATGCACCTATGGGAGCTCAATAAAGGTTTATTGAATTGAAAAAAAATAAAATGAAATTTTGAATCCTCCCACAGAAGTGGGAAAACTTGAGGTACTGCATTCTGTCCGTGTATGGTTCAATGCATCAGGGTTTTTTCTTGAAAGGGTGTGCTATATGCTGCTTGAAAGCAAAGAATGGAGACTGGTGAGAGAATATGAAAAACTGAGCATTAGATGTGTAGGCTTGGTGTCCATGTAGCATGTTATGAGGCTGCTATTAGGGTAGCCAGAAATCAGGCACAAGGGAGAAGAGAAATACCACAAATGAGAAAATTGCTGACAAGGCTGATTCTTTGCAGTATGCAGGAACCAGGAATGTCCACAGTTATGATTTGTTAGACAAAGGTAAATGATAAGAGAGAAATGGAAATTTAGAATTTCAAGTATATAATATGTACAGCTAGTTCTTTTTCTTTTTTCTTAAAAATATTTTATTTATTTATTTATTTTTAGAGAGAGGGGAAGGGAAGGAGAAAGAGAGGGAGAGAAACATCAATGTGTAGTTGCCTCTTGCATGCCCCCTAATGGAGACCTGGCCCAAAACCCAAGCACGTGCCCTGACTGGGAATCGAACTGGTGATCCTTTGGTTGGCAGGCCTGCGCTCAATCCACTGAGCTACACCAGCCAGGGCACAGCTAGTTCTTTGGTAGAAAACAGTGGGGAGTACTGTGTTGTAACACAACTGTATAAAGTTACTTTGACTTAATATGGCATCCAGAGATGTGGCTGCAGCTTTATGAGGAAAAACTCCAAAAAGCTTTCCCTTTGAGCATATTTAGAAGAGACACTCATGTGGAAATAGATTCAACTACTTGTTTACCTTGAATTAAACTATTATTAAAACTCCTAGCCGCCTCTCCCTTCTTGCCAGGAAGCCATAATATGTGTTGACTTAAGAATATCTAATCCTGTAGAGAATTTTTATAACAATGTATTTGAGACTTCTGGCCATGATGGAGGCATAGGTAGATACACTGTGCTTCCTCACACAACCAAAAGAAGGATAATAACCAATTTAAAAACAGAAAACAAGCAATTGCCAGAAAACTGAACTGTATGGAAGTCTGACAACCAAGGAGTTAAAGCAGAAACATTCATCCAGACTGGTAGGAGGGGTGGAAATGGGAAGCTGGGGTGGAGAGGATGTGTGGCAAGGAGGCAGCTGGCAGACCAGGTGTTCCATTTTCATGTGCAGACAACTGGAAAGCAACACAGACTGTGCGACCCAGGATTCCAGTGTGGGAAACTGAAGCCTTAAAACCTCTGGCTGTAAAAATCTATGGGGGTTGTGATAATAGGAGAAACTCCCAGTCTCACAGGAGAGTCTGTTGGAGGAACCCATGAGGTCCTATAACATATACAAACACACGCACCTGGGAATCAGCACCAGAATGGCCCAATTCGCTTGTGGGTAGCAGGCGAAGTGACTGAAAGTGGGGCCAGAGCTGAGCAAGCAGAACTGTTCCCTCTCTGACCCCTCCCCCACATACAGCGCCACAATGCAGAGACCCAGGTTGCCCCACCATAGTCAATACCTATGGCTCAGCCCCCTTCAATGTAACAGGTGTGCTGAGACAAAGAAATATGGCCCAAATAAAAGAACGGATCAAAACTCCAGAAAAAGAACTAAGCAATGAGAAAATAGCCAACCTATCAGATGTAGAGTTCAGACACTGGTAATCAGGATGCTCACAGAAATGATTGAGCATGGATGTAAAAATAAAGGAAAAAGTGAAGGCTATGCAAAGTGAAATAAAAAAAAAAAAACATATACAGGGAACTAACAGTAACGGGAAGGAAACCGGGACTCAAATCAACAATTTCAAACAGGAGGAAGAAATAAACATTCAACCAGAACAGAATGAAGAAACAAGAATTCAAAAAAAAATGAGGAAAGGCTTAGGAAACTGTGGGACAACTTTAATCGTTCCAATATCCAAATCATAGGGGTGACAGAAGGAGAAGAGGAAGAGCAAGAATTGGAAAACTTATTTGAAAAAATAGTGAAGGGAAACTTCTCCAGTCTGGTGAAGGAAACAGACAGGCAAGTCCAAGAAGTACAGAGTCCCAAAGAAGTTGGAGCCAAATAGGAACACACTGAGACACATCATAATTAAATTATCCAAGATTAAAGATAGGAAAAGAATCTCAAAAGCAGCAAGAGAAAAGGAGAAAGTTACCTATAAAGGAGTTCCCATAAGACTGTTTCCTTTCTCAAAGGAAACCTTACAGGCAAGAAGGGGCTGGAAAGAAGTATTCCAAGTCATGAAAGGCAAGGACCGACATCCAAGATTGCTCTATCCAGCAAAGCTGTCATTTAGAATGGAAGGGCAGATAAAGTGCTTCCCAGATAAGGTCAAGTTAAAGGAGTTCATCATCACCAAGCCCTTATTATATGAAATGCAAAAGGGATTTATCTAAGAAAAAGATGATAAAAAATATGAACAGTAAAATGACAACAAACCCAACTATCAACAACTGAACCTAAAACAAAAACAAAAACAAACTAACGGGACAAACAACTAGAACAGGAACAGAATCACAGAAATAGATATCACGTGGAGGATTATCAGTGGGGAGAGGAAGGAGGGAGAGTGGGGGAAAAGGTACAGGGAATAGGAAGCATAAATGGTAGGTACCAAAAAGACAGGGGAGGTTAAGGACAGTATAGGAAACAGAGAAGCCAAAGAATTTATATGTACAGCCCATGGACATGAACTAAGGGAGGGAATGCTAGAGGGAGGAGGGGTGTAGGGTGGAGGGGGATAAAGGGTAGAAAAAATATGAGACAACTGTAATAGCATAATCAATAAAATATACTTTAAAAAAAGTATGAGCCAAAATTGACAACAATTTCTGGGAAACAATTTATCAAATGCTCCTGTGAACTATTTTGAAGGATATTATACCTCTCCCTCAGAGAGTAATGTTATACTATAAATACTCTAGAGAGAAACTGCTTAAATGAAAGGACCAGAGATCACACTAAGGACAGGAACAGAGAGTCTACACTTTTGTGTTTTTCCTAAAAATGCCTGCATTTCAGGAAAATATTACTTAAGACAATGTGTCCATTATTACAGGGTTTCTCTTTTGTTACCAAAGACCATCAGAAATTTCAGAGCATAGAATGTGGGCAAAAAGCACCAAAGGAGGACATTGCTCTTCCTGGAGGAAAGAAACCATCACCTAAGTGAGAGTGATGCTCTCTAACACAGGCCCTGAAGTGCAGGAGCTGTTGCCAGCACATGCCAGAGCATGGTGGTTGGACCAACTTTTCCTACTTACATGGAACAATGGAAAGTGCCAACAGGGTTCTCACGACGAATGTCTTCATACTCCTCATATATCCCCTGCTTCTGCCTGGTGCTAACATAATTCATCAGCTCTTGGATGGTCATGGCATGGGGACCTGGAACATGCACTGAGTCCCAGTCTAAAGCAGGAGGGAGGGAGAGCAGGATGATCTCATCGAAGGGATCCGGGTGGCCATTCATCTGGGGTAGGAACTGGAAATTCCAAGTGGCGAGATCCATTTTGACGAACCCACCCAGGTTTTCTGGAAGGCACTCTCTGGGCAGGTGCTGGGTGACCTCAGAGGTTTTCAATATCTGAATCTGGAAGATCAGAAATAACCATGTGAGTATGTGGGGGGAAAAAGACATAGTGAAGATAAAGAACAGATGTCCTTCAGAGATGTAAAGTACAGCACAGAGAATGTAGTCAATGCCATTGTAATAGTTCTGTATGGTGTCAGATGAGTACTTGAAATATTTGGGGGAGGGTGGAATCACATTGTAAATAATGACTGTCTAACCACTATGCTGTACACCTGAAACTAATATAAAATAATATTAGGTTTGGATAATAGGATGAGATGGCCTGAAATACTTGATATAGTTGTCAAAGTAGACAGTCCTGAGATTAAAGTCCTATGAATTTCTCAGACAATTCCCATAACGTGTATCAAATTCACTCCTGGAATTAGGGGCTCTGTTATATGCCTTCTTAAAGAAAGGTAAAGTGAACAAAGGTATTATTTTATACTATTAGCAAGGCGTCCCAGTATCATTTGAGGCAGGTATTCACCTTTTGACTACCAATAGTGCATAGGTAATGGTTATTTTTGTCAACTTTATACTACGTCTATTAGCTTTTGCTTTACTCATAGATTGGTATGGATGTTCTCAAAGATAGGTTTCTATGAAAGTAAGATAAGACCAACCACCCAAACTCAGAGTAGTCCAGGAAAAATGCTAGAGAAGTCATAGTAATACCTAATTCTGCTCTCTGCTGGAACACAGCCATACTGGACCATATTAGCCTAGTTGGTTGTTCTTGAAATCCATGAGGAATGAAGGTGCTGATCTCTCTTGTTGTTGCCTCTTCCTGGAATGCCCTCTTTGAGGACAGCTTACAGCACGAGAAGCCCATCTGCCCAGGCAATGTTCTCCTCCATGCTCCTGCAGAACCACAGTCCTCCACACTTGTCTATCTGTGTCCCCTATCAGAACCACAAGCACCTCTGAGGTAAGGACTGTCTTGATCAACTTTTCATTCCTAGGGCCCAGAGCCTGGACTGTAAAGGTGTTCAATATATTTTGAGTTTATACATGCCTTTATGCTTGTATATAAAAGTGCAAGAACTTGCCTAAGGAGTCTTCTCAAAGAGTTATACTAGGAAAGATCTCCTATTCTGAGTCACTAGATCTCTAAGCAGTTCTACAGAACCAAACATCTTCAGTTTCCTCTCTCAACCTCAAGTCACCCCAGCTATAAAGATCTGCATTGTTATTATTCATACAGCCTCATAAAATCCTTTGCTACAAAAATCTGATAATATTTCACAACTTTATTATCTTATCCTATCATTAAATGTTTCAGATGCCCTTTCTTTCAATGGTAGAAATGAATGAGTAAAACCATAATCTTTCAGTCCTGGAACATTCAGGGCTGATGAATGTTCCAGCCCTTAATTTTGACGATAACAAAATTAAGATAATTTTAGATAACACTTCTGAAGTTAGGAAGCAACAAGCTGTTTTAAAAGAAAATGTCTGGAATATAAGTAGAGACAGAGTGAGAGACTCTCCTCTGCCCCACGTGGTGGTCAAAGGACTGAGTGGTATTTCCAGTTGAACAAATTCAAACACCAGTTCAACTAATGCAATTATATTACATGTTGTTAAATATTAAAGGCCTGTTATAGCAATAGGCTACATTTTGGTAGTAGCTATCACTAAGATACTGATGGGATACATTCCTTCAGTACCATGTTTATGCAAAGTGCTATGACGGGGGTGTACTCAACATAAAGTCTGTCCAGTTCCTGACTTGAAGGAACTTGTAGTACAGTGGGAGAGCCAGCCTATGCTGAGCTGAGAAAGAACAAAGCAGAGAAGACACATGAATGCACTGACAGAAGCAGAAAGTGCTCTAGCAGACAAGACAGCAGGATGGTTTTTGAAGGCAGAAAATTAATTGGTAGGTTTCAACAGCAGGAATGGGAATCTATCTATCCACCTCCAAATAAAATAAAGCTAGCTTGCCTTACCCTCTCACGGACTTTGTCCTTCAGGAGGAGGCTGATAATGGAATAGGGCACTCGGAACCATATGGGGGCTCCCACAATCAGCACTTTCTTCAAACGAGCTGGAAATGCTCCCTGTGGAGAACACATGTGAGGATTTCAAGATACCGATCTGGGCACTGGGCACTGCAACAGAACCTAATGGAAGCTGTGACTATTAGGCCCAAGGTATAGGTTTTCTGAGCTTCTCTCCATTCTTACCCAGCAGGGGGAGTCTGTAGCCTAATTCAGGTTTCACTTGAGTAGCTGAAGAAAAAGTAGTTTAAAAAGAAATTAAAAGCCGATTACCTTTAAAAGTAATGATGTTATATTCTTGTAGATATAAGCTTTATAGATCAAAAACTATTTTGACTTATCAGCATATGATGGAGGACCCCCCAAAATGAATTTATTTATAAGAAATCATTTATTCTTACATGTTTAAACTTCAGTCACCTTTGAAGTACTCCCCATTTCATGCAATACATCTATGGAAATGTTTTTTTCCAGTGCTAAAAACAGTTTTTGAACACATCGATTTTGATGCCTTTTAGTGCCTCTGACTTTTTTTGTTTGTTTGTTTCACCTCTTCCACATCTTCAAAATGTTTCCCTTTGAGGACTTTTTTCATCAGGGAAACAAAAAAATGTCAAAAGTTGGTATGGGCGAGATCCGGTGAACAGGGTGGGTAGGGCACAGGAATCGTGCTGTTTTTGGTCAAAAACTGAACACTCAGCGCAGTGTGGGCAGGTGTGCTTGTAAATCACCCATCATGAAATGGGTACACATGTTGAAAGAGTTTTCAACAAAAATTCACTAAAGCCAAACACAACCTCTCACAACAACACAACAGCAGGTATACAGACACAGACGGCTTCCTAGAACACTTACCTAGAAAGAAGAAGCCTGTACTAAAGGGGCCTGCCTTCCAGAAGATAATTACGTTTTTTTTTGGAGGGGTGCTCTCTCTGATATGTGTGTATCCTTAAGTTTTGCGTATTAAAACTTTAAGGAAAAATTAGATCATGAATCAACTGAATATGAAAGAAACACTTCTCTCATAATTTTACTTTTATTCTGGTATCTGTGTATTTTTAATTTTTTTTTACTGAACTCTTTATCTATGTATTCATTTATTTAATTGATAAATACAATCTAGTGGGCCCAGGTGCAAATGAGGTCCAAAAGAAAAGATGATCTGCACGAGGCATAAGAATGAAAAACAATGACTTTGTAATCCAACGCTCTAGGTTTCTTTTAGTTTCTCAGTATCTCAGCCCTTCTCATAGGCAGAGATACCATGTAATATTGGCAACCTAATGGAGAAGAAATTGTTCCCAAGGAAATAAAAAAATAAGAGAGGAAACTACAGCTAAATATCTTCTATCACTTTGTCCCTCTTCTTTTTCGAAAGGCTGAGTCTTAATTTGACATCACGCTGTGGGTACACTTCAGTTCTATGAATTTTGGGGTCTCCAAACATTCCCTATAGAGAATATACAGCATCCAGAACAAAGTTCTCCAAAGGCCTCTTCACTAAAGTCTGAAAAATTACCTTTCATTTATCTTTCCTGAAAGATGCAACAATTTATTTTCAGGGCCTAAATATATATGGCCAAGGCCCCTTTAACAGCCAGATCAAAAACCAGTCTCAAGAAACGGCTATGTTTCCACAAAATGATAAATAGAAAGTGGAAGCCATTACCTCTGCTTTCAGGGCAAAGAGATACAGACTTAGACCTAGTTCTGTAAAATGACTTTTTTGGCACACAGATACTGCTGATGTAACTTAGTAACACCTTCTAGAAGGCATCTGGCAGTATATATGGCCTTAAAAATGTGTATCCTCTGATTGGGTAATTCCATTTCTGAGACTCTATTCTAAGGAAATAATGAGAAATACAAAGATTTATAAATAAAAATGTTTACTAAACTTTTATCTCATCTGGGGAACACACAACCAAGGTATGTGCCCCAACTGGGAATCAAACCCACAACCTACTGGCAGATAGGATGGTGCTCCAACCAACTGAGCCACCTGGCCAGGGCTATACTTTTATTTTTGACAGTTAAAAATAATACTTTAAAACTGTAAATAATATATGTCGGAAAATGGGTAGTGGCTAACAAAAATGGTGTATCTCTTAATTAAGACTGCTATTTAAAATAAAGATTTCAAAGATTTTTTAGGCTTCCAGCCAAGATGGAGGTATACGTAGATATGCTTTGCTTCCTTGCATAACCAAAAGGATAAAAAATTACAAACTTTTACAGAAAAAAGATTATAAAAATTATATCAAAAGCTAAATAGTTTACTTCTTATAAGTGGGATCGTGAGTAATTTTAATTCTATTCTTTACATTTTATTTTCTATAATACTTTGTATTATTTTTATTTTTTTACAATCTTATTTGAAATGTTTATATTCTTTATTCCAGTAGTTCTACTTCTAGAAATTCACTGCAAACAAATTATTTAATGTACAAACAAAATACAGATATAAAAATGTCTGTTAAAAATGCTTATTATAAGAAATTTAAAAGTCCAACAACATAGAAATGGTTAAATAATTTTCAGTAAATACAGGATAGAGTAATACTCAGCAATTACAACTGCTCACAAAAAAGATGGAGCTTATTGTATATGAAAATTATATAAACATAATTAAGACTGTATTATAAAACCTCCAGAAGTGCCATACACCAAAATGTAAACTGGTTATTTCTGCATGATAGTATCAAAGGTAATGTTTCTTCTTAATGCATATTTGCAGTTGTCCAACATTTTCCACAATCAAATTTTGTCTAATTATAATAGTATTTTAAACAGCAAACTGTATATATGACAAAATAAGCCCCCCTATAAATAATAAGCATGAAAGTATAATGGTGAACACCTGAGTTACAACAGCAGCTGTGCACACACAGCACTCACACACCCTGTCTGCTCATCCTTCTCCCTCCCTATAACTCACTGGTCTTAGAAAAAAGATTATTTATCCTTGGTGTATGCTATGTTTTTATAAATGTATGTATATATTTTTAGAAATCTAAAAAACATGCAAGATAAGTAACTTTAAAACTTTATTGAATGGCATAACAAAAAGACTTTTAAGAAGCTTAGCATTTCTGAATGGGAGAATAAAATACTATAAAGATGTCAATCCTCCCTAAATTAATTTATTAATTCACTATATTGAAATAAAATCCCAAAGTGTTTTATTTCATAAAATTTGACTAAATGACTCTAAAGTTCATCTAATCTAAAGATAACAAAATTTAAAAAAATTTTTTCATCAGATTTATAATTTTGAAAAAGTTACTTCTGGGGAATGGCTCTTGGGTGGCTAAGGGAGGGGAATCAGAGACTTTTCCTTAAATTGTTTTCATAATTAAGACAACTAGTTGTAAACTTCATTTTAAGTATGCATGTTATATATATCATAAACACTTGAATAAAAGCACATGAAAGTATATATAAAGTACTTGTAAAACAGTGAAAACTACTTAGAAATAAAAGATTATGAGAAAGCTTATCCTAGAAGATATTAAACTTTATTATAAGGCTGCAATAAATAAAACAGTGCATATATTAGCCTACCTGGCTAGATAAATAGGACAGGGAGCCCAGAAATAGAAACACCAACTATACAGGAATCTAGTACAAGATAAAGGTATTGTCCCAAGTGAGTAGGAAAAATCTATTAATTAGTAAATGTTGCCAATATAACTACTTGATAGCAAATTATTTTAACTATATTATATATCAAATATAAATGGTATATTATTAAATATAATACATATACTATAGCATATAAAAATTACAATGAAAAATAAAGAAAATAGTATGACAATAGACACCATAAAGTTGAACAAATCATACACTGCAAAAAGTGCTGGTAACATGTACTTAATAATATTTTTTTTTAATGTTTAAAAATGTTTACTGATTTTACAGAGGGGGCGGGGGGGAACATCAATTGCATGTCTCCTGTACTTGCCCTGATCAGAGATCAAACCTGCAACCATTCGGTGTATGGGAGAACACTCCAATGGAGCCACAATAGCAAGGACCCTAATGATATTCCTAATAACAAGTCTTATAAACCAGTAAGAGAAATACTTCAATAGGAAAATGGGTAAAGCATATAAAAAATTTTTAAATAAATAATTAGCCCTGGCATGTGTGGCTCAGTGGACTGAGCACTGGCCTGTGAACCTAAAAGTTGCCAGTTCTATTCTGGTCAGGGCACATGCCTCAGTTGCAGGCCAGGTCACCAGCTGTGGGCATGTGAGAGGCAACCAATAGATGTTTCTTTATCACATCAAAGTTTCTCTCCCTCACTTCCCCTCTCTCTAAAAATAAATAAATAAAACCTTAAAAAAACATGAATATGATTAAAATCTGAATGATAAAATCAATGTTGATGAGATTAGTCAAAAAAGGAGTTAATAGGAGTGTAAATTTGAACCAAGTTTTGAGGGTTATTTGGCAATATTTATCAAAATTTCAAATATATCTGGCTGGCGTAGCTCAGTGGATTGAGCGCGGGCTGTGAACCAAAGTGTCGCAGGTTCGATTCCCAGTCAGGGTACATGCCTGGGTTGCAGGCTATAACCCCCAGCAACCGCACATTGATGTTTCTCTCCCTCTCTCTCTCCCTCCCTCTCTCTCTCTCTCTCTCTCTCTCTCTCTCTCTCTCTCTCTCTCTCTCTCTCTCTCTCTCTCTCCCCCCCTCCCTTCCCTCCCTGAAAATAAATAAATAAAATCTTTAAAAAAAATTTCAAATATAGGTACTCTTAGACTGTACAAATTTACTTACAGCAATTTACCCTGAAGAAATGATTGGTCAAATATGCAAAACTATATGTAAAATGGCGTTCACTGCAGCCTTTAGAATAACCACCCACCCCTAAAAAAAGGCATGTACTTCATTTTTCTGCTCCAAATATCTGCAACCATTAAAAAAAGTGAAGAATCCCTGGCTAGTGTGGCTCAGTGGACTGAGTGCCAGCCTGTGGAACCTAAGGATCACTGATTCGAATCCTAGTTGGGGCACATGCCTGGGTCGTGGGCCAGGTCCCCAGTGGGGGGCGCATAAGTGGCAACCACACATTGATATTTCTCTCCTTCTCTCCCTCCCTTCCCTTCTCTCTAAAAATAAATAAATAAAACTTTTTTTAAAAAGTGAAGAAAATATGAGTAACAGCTATATATACTGACATAGAAAGATGAAGAACATAACACTGTTAAGTAAAAATTGGCCAATCACTGGATATAACACAAGTCCATAATTGTAACAAAAAAAATTATATACACATACACACACATATACTTTGAAAGCCTCAATCAAGCTCTTTATACTGATAATATCCAAGGATTATAATATCTTAGCTGTCATGTAATAGCTTGTATTACCTTTGACAGGTTCCTAAAGTCTCCAGGTCTAAGTTTCCAGATAGGTAGAATGGGGATAGTATTACTAATAGCCATCACACCTCACAGTACAGATGTCAGGATTAAATTAATTTTAAAGTATGAGAAGAGCTTAGAACAGGATGTAAAGCACTCAGTAAGAATAATTATTGCTTTATAAATGTCTGCATTAATGAATTTTTAAACCTATATATTTTAGCCATGTGTTTCAACCATGCATTTCATAATCAGAAGAATAAAGATGTATCCTTCAGGGGTGAAGTCCACATTGTCTGGTTTAAAATGGTTCATCTAAAATAACAATTAACGCCCTGGCCAGTGAGGCTCAGTCAGCTGGAGCAGTATCCAAAAGGTTGCGGGTTCCATTCCTAGTCAGGGCACATACCCAGGTTATGGATTCGATTCCTGGTCCGGGCTTATACAGGTGGCAACCCATCAATGCTTCTCTCTCACATCAGTGTTTTTCTCTCTCCCTTTCCTCTCTCCCTTCCTCTCTCTCTAAAAGCAATAAAAAAATGTCCTCAGGTGAGAAATTAATTAATTAAAAAGAATAATTAAAGTTAAGAATCCAGATGATGACAACAATAGGGATTATGGCATTTTGAAGTTTAAAATGAGAATTAATCCTATGAAATTTATGAAGATGTTAAAATCTACCCAGAGCAATTTAAGATGTCAAAGATTATTATTTTTATTCCAGTGTCATATTTTGACCCAAATCCTCATCACAGTAACTGCTGGAAATTAATTTGTGCTAAATAGAAATCTAAAGTATGAGACTGTTCATTACAGATAAACTTCTATTTACAACTTTCATGAGAATGAAGATGGTAGGGGATTATATTTAAAATTGTATCTGTTCACAATGACAGAGCAATTAAGTCACTAATAAGACCATGATATACAGATTCTAAAGCAACAGGACTTTTACTGCAGCCTGTCTTAATTTATATAGCAAAAACAGCAGAATATCTACTTTGGTTCAAAATAATGAAGGACACACAAACTGCATAAGAATTGGAAAAGAGAAAGGACACAACTTTGTTATTACTTAAAGGGGTTTGCACAAATAAAAAAAAGGAGGTTATTTTAGAACTTCTAACTTTACTTTTTAAAAAGATTTTATTTATTTATTTTTGAAAGAGAGGAAGGGAAGGAGAAAGAGAGGGAGAGAAACATCAATGTGTGGTTGCTTCTTGAACAACTCCTACTGGGAACCTGGCCCGCTATCCAGGCATGTGCCATGACTGGGAACTGAACCGGTGACCCTTTGGTTTGCAGGCCTGCACTCAATCCACTGAGCTATACCAGCCAGGGCTAACTTTAAAAATATAGAAAAATTAGAGTTCAGTACTGGGATGGTTCAAGGAAACAGGTAACTCATACTTGTTGATGACAATGTGTTCCTTTCCACTTGTATCAAGGGTAACCTAGTGATGTATACAAGAGATATAAGAATATTCATAATCATTAGCCAAATAATCCAAGTCTTAGAATTATCTTTTTAAAAGTAATTTAAAAGGAAAAGCTAAAATGATCACAAAAGCATTATTTAAACAACCTGAACAACACAGAAAGTTAGATGGTTAATTGAATTGTCTATAGTACATTAACTTACCAGGGTATTGTGACTTTGTTAAAACTGAGAGTCTAAGTCGTGAAAAGGAGGGACCATTTGATATGTAAAACTGGGGAAAAAAAATAGCTATCCACATGGGGGAAAAAATAAGATTCCTACATCTCGTACCACACTGTAAAAACAACTCCATAAACTAGAAACAAATGGCCCTCAAAAAATCAATTCTAGATATATAAGTTTATAAAAAAACAAAATTTTAACCTTTTTTTAAAGAAAAGAGACTTCCAGTTAAGATGGTGGCATAGGCAGACATGGCTTGTTTCTTCACACAACCACATGAAAATTACAACTCAAATATAAAACAACCATCACTCAGAACCACCAGAAATCGAGTTGAATGGAAGTCTGACAACTACAGATTTAAGAAACCACATCCATCCAGGCCGGTAGGAGGGGCCCAGACACAGAACGGGCTAGTCCCGCACCCATGTGTGGTGAATAAAAATTCAGGAGGGACAACTTGGGAGCCAAGAGTCCCAGACCCACACCAGGCCCCCCAGACCAGGGTTCCAATTCCAGGAAGATAAGTCCCCACAACTTCTGGCTGCAAAAACCAGCAGGGATTGAGTTGGTAGAATAAACTGATGGGGCCCTAAGCAATTCCTCTTAAAGAACTCACACATGAACTCACCTACTCAGACTCACTCCCTCTGAGCTACAGCACCAGGGAACAGCTTGATAGGCACCAGTGGCATACAGCAAGAAACTGGCATCAAGGTGAGCAGAGGCCACTGATCCTTTTCTGAATCTTCGCCCCACAGAGCTGGCAACCTGGTACCAAATCTGAAATTCCATTAACCTGGCTAACACTGTTTGATCCACTTGGGATATCTCCAGGGACTCCATTCCACCCCACCCAACTTACCAGCCCACCTGAGCTGCTTTTCCATACGAATGGCTGGTCTTGGCTCATATTATACATCTTCCTATATCCTCTCAAACAAGCAACAGCTGGCCTCACTGAGCCCCAGGCCAGGCATACAGCAGCAGTCAGCCTAGATTCATAGCTTGGCTTTATCTAAGAATCTCCAAGCCCAACACAGGTGGAGGCTGAACTTGGCCTGTACCACCATGGAAACACCAGGGCTAGCAACACCAGTGTACAGCTACAGACCACACTAGAGAATCACCACCCTGTCCCTGCACAGCTGATCTTCCACAGAGGGTGGAGGTTGGTGCTAATTGGTCACAGCCAATCCTTATAGCTCACTGGCCTGGGTAAATCCCTCCCATTGATCTGCCAGTGGCAACCAAGGCTCAACTACAATAGGAGAGTGTACTCAGCCCACACAGAACGTGCACCAATAGTACCCAGCTTGGATGATAGGTGAGGCTGTGCCACTGGACCCTGCAGGATACCTACTACATTAGGCCACACTACCAAGACATGGAGTCAAAACAGCTCTACTAATACATAGAAACAAATCCAGGGAGGCTGCCAAAATGAGGAGACAAAAAAACATGGCCCAAATGAAAGAACAGATCAAAACTCCAGAAAAAGAGCTAAACAAAATGGAGATAGCAATGTATCAGATGCAAAGTTTGAAACACTGGTTATAAGGATGCTCAAGGAACTTAGTGAGGAATTCAACAGCATAAAAAGGATCCAGTCAGAAACGAAGGATACACTTATTGAAACAAAGAACAATTTACAGGGAAACAACACCAGAGTGGATGAAGCCAAGAATCAAATCAATGACTTGGAACATAAGGAAGCAAAAAATAACCAATCAGAACAGCAAGGAGAAAAAAGAATCCAAAAAAATGAGGAGAGTATAAGCAGCCTCTGGGACAACTTCAAGAGGTCCAACATTTGCATCATAAGGGTGCCAAAAGGAGAAGAGAAAGAGCAAAAAATTAGAAATCTATGTGAAGAAATAATGTAAGAAAATTTCCCTAACTTGATATATGAAACAGACATACAAGTCCAGGAAGCACAGAGAGTCCCACACGAGATAGATGCAAAGAGGTCCACAGCAAGATACATCATAATTAAAATGCCAAAGGTTAAAGATAGAGAATCTTAAAAGCAGCAAGAGAAAAGCAGTTAGTTACCTACAGGGGAGTCCCCATAAGACTGTCAACTTATTTCTCAAGAAACTGAAGCCTAGAAGGGATTGGTGAGAAATATTCAAAGTCATGAAAAGCAGGGACCTATGGCCAAGATTGCTCTACCCAGCAAAGTTATCGTTTAGAATCAAAGGGCAAATAAAGATGTTCCCAGATAAGAGTAAACTAAAGAAATTCATCATCACCAAACCAGTAGTATATGAAGTGTTAAATGGACTTATTCAAGAAAAAGAAGAAGATCAAAACTATGAACAATGAAAGGGCAAGAATATAAAACGATAAAAAACTGTATCTAAAAAACAAACTAAGCAAACAAGAAGAACAGAGACAGAATCATGGATACAGAGAGCATTTTGATGGTTGTCAGGTGGGTGAATATTATGGGGAAATGAGTGAAGAGGTGAGGGGATTAAGAAGTACAAATAGGTTGTTACAGAATAGCCATGAAGATATAAAGCACAGTATGTGAAATGGAGTAGCCAAAGAATTTACACGCATGATCAATGGACATGACCAAGGTGTGGGACTGCCTGTGGAAATACGGGATGCTAGGTGGAGGGGAACAAAGGGGGAAAAAAATCAAGACAACTGTAATAACATACTCAATAAAATATAATAATAAAAAAAAGAAAATAGCTCCTCAAAATGTTACATGTAGAATTACCCATTATCCAACAATTCCACTTCTAGTGTATGTGCAAAAGAATTGAAGTCAGGGACTCAAACAGATACTTTGCACACCAATGTCCACAGCAGCATTATTCACAACAGCCAACAGGCGGAAACAACCCAAATGTCTATGGACAGGTGACTGGATAAACAAAATGTTGTACATATATACAATGAAATATTATTCAGCCTTAAAAAATGAATTCTGATATATGCTGCAATATAAATTAATCTTGAAAACATTATGCTAAGTAAAATAAAATACACACAAAAGGATAAATATTGTGTGATTCTACTTCAATGAGAACCTAGAAAAGGCAAAATACCAGAGGCTGGGGGGTTGGGGTTATTGGAAGACATTGTTTAATGGGTACAGACTTTTTCTTTGGGATAACAAAATAGTTCTGAAAATGAATAGTGGTGATGGTTGCACTGTGAACGTATTTAACGTCACTAAACTGTACACTTAAAAACTGTTAAAATGGTGAATTTTATTATGTATATTTCACCACAATAAAAAAATCAACTAAAAAATTAATACATATGTAATCAGTGGTAAAGCAGTAAAAACATAGTTAATATATTTTTTCTGACTTTGGAATATGAAAGGATTTAAGATGCAAATATATGAAACAAAAAAAAAATTCAGACACATTTAACCATATTAAAGTTAAGAAAGAACTTCTATTAGTTAAAAAGACAAGTGAAAACACAAGCTATAAACTAAGACAGTACATATTAATACATATGGATATATAAATGGATTAATAATATATAAAAAACTACATAAATGGACAAACCAATAGGAAACTGGGTAAAAGCTACAAGCAGGCATTCTGCAGAAAAAGAAAACATATATGGCCAATAAATGTATAAAGAGATAAATCTCATTACCATGAGAAATGCAAGTTGTACAAGATGCCATTTTGTCCCACTTGATTGGGAAAACACTAACAAGTCTAACATCACTAAGTGTTGAAGAAGAGGTGGGCCAATGGAAATTTTACACATGGCAGGTGGATACAACCATTTAGGAAAACAATTTGACACTATTTTATGAAGTTGAATCTTCACGACCTTATCACCCAGTAATTCTACTCTAGGTGTATGAGCATGCATTCCCAGTGGGGTGATGATACCACCCCCAAGGGGATAAATGAGTTTTAAGGAGAGTGGAGAATGGGCAAAAACATCATAATCTTTTTCTGCATAAACCACAGATATGCATTCAGTACATCATGATATATATAGTACATCTGTGGTGTTAGAATTTCATTAAAAGAACTGGTGGTGAGGGTAGGGAATGTCTTCAACAGGCTCCTTAGTGAGGTAATAATGAAAAAATGGTTGAGAAACACATGCACTGGAAGATAAGTATAAACTATTCACAGAAGCACCGTTCATAATAGCAAAAATCAGGAAACAATCCAAGCAACCATCAGTACAAGAGTAGATGAATAATCTGATACATTCACCAATAGATAAGGAATTAAAAGGTAACAGTCCTTCAACCATCAATAAAAAGAAATGAGTCACAGCTACATGCTGCAAGAGGAATTTTAATAAAATAATGATTAGTGAGTTCCAGAAAACAGCATGCAGTGTAATACTTTATTTATACACTTTCTATTATAAAGCTGCAATAGTAAATAAACATCTCTAGCCCTGGCTGGGTGGTTCAGTTGTTTGGAGTATCATCTGGTACACAAAAAAGGTTGCAGGTGTGATCCCTGGTCAGGACACGTACACCAGGCAACCCATAAATGTTTCTCTCTCTCCCCTGCTCCCTTTCTTTCTCTCTGTTGTCACTCACTGGGTCCTGAAATTAATTTTATAGATGATGACTAATATTTTTAAAATATGAACTAAAAGGGAATAATCAAAGTGACTGCCTATAGTAAGGATAAAGCTTACTTTGTGTAACTAACTTTTTTTGTTTTATAAACATGTACACACAGACATACACACACCTCTGTTCAGATTCTGAAATCTAAATAACTCTGAAAACCTTAAGTTTCTTTTGTAAGTTTGGTACAAAATTCACAGGGCAGCAATAGCTAACCTGAACTGCCCTAGGCCATTTACAGCCCTTATTCTTCTCCACTCATTAAGAATAATACATCCCACTGCAGAAATATTAATGTTGGATTATAGAGTGGCATACATATTATCCTTTAAAGTTCAGTCCTGGCTGATGTGCCTCAGTGGATTGAGCGCTGGCCTTCAAACTTAAAGGTTGCCGGTATAATTCCTAGTCAGGGTGCATGCCTGGGGCCAGGTCTCCAGTTGGGGGCATACGAAAGGCAACCATTAATTTGCCTCTCACACATTGTTTCTCTCCCCTTCTTTCTCTAAAAATAAATAAATAAATGAAATCTAAGGTTCAAAATATTAAAAAACACCCCTGGACCTAATAGTTTGGGATAAGAGATTAAGAACCTTATTTATGTATGCAACTCTACATATATGTTTAAATGTACAAATACTTTTGTGGACTAAGTCATAATATAAAACATATTTCTGACTAGATTATGTTTAAAAAGTCTGAAAGTCACTGGCTAGGTGACATTTTTCAAGGACACTGGCCATACCTAGGCCTTCATTTACTCTTATTCTGCCAAATTCCAGGATGATTCAGAATGTTCCTGTACATTCTTATTTAAATTCTTCCCACTTTACTTGTAAGACCATTTCTTGTTCTGAAAAAGCAAGTATTAGTCTTCATTTACAGGTTGACCTTTAAATAGAACACAATGTCTAAAGTTTACATAATTCATAAATCTTCCAAAGAATAGAAAAAGGTATCCTAACCATTGTAGGACAGTTGAGAAGACCCTGTCACAGCCTTACCTTTAGCAAGTTTAGGACTTTCTTGCCAAGATCCAGCTCAAAGTTGGTATAATTAGAACCGCACATGTCATAGATAAACACCAGTCCATTCCTCTGAGTTTCAAAGCTGTAAACCAACCATTGAACAAAAATATTTAAGTAATCACATGAATGTGGCCAGTTGAAAGCCTGGGGCTAAAATATGGGACACATTTGGGACCAAAATAACAACCTCCCTAAACACTGGTCTTAAAGAAAGATGATTTATCTTTGGTTATTGTGATATTGTGACTTGTAATAAGAACTATATATTTAGTCTTTGACCTTGAATATTCTTGGAATTTCCTAAGTGAAGATCTCAATAAAGGTGTCTGTTATGTTAATGAGGTGACTGCTGGAATGTCCTAAAGTCACCTAGGATGAAGATGGTTGCTAGGGGAACCACCCACTTGATTAGAGGATTGCTGCTTTCAATACTACCCCCCATCCCCACCTGGGCAGGAGGGGTGGGTGAGGGGCTAGAGACTGAGTTCAGTCACCAATGGCTAATGATTTAACCAATCATGCCTAAGTAATGAGGCTTCCATAAAAACTCAGTAGGATAGGGTTCAGAGAGCTTCTTCTGGTTGGTGAACATGTTGAAGTGTTGGGAGAATGGCCCTCTCAGAGACAGAGCATGGAAACTTCATGCTCTTTCCCCATACCTTGCTCTATATCCCATCCACCCGGCTGTTTCTGGACATATCCTTTTATCATAAACTGCTAACCTAGTAAGTAAAATGTTTCTCTGAATCCTGTGAACCATTCTAGCAAATTCATCAAACCCAAGAAGGGAGAGGTTAGAACCTCTGATTTATAGACTGTTGGTCAGAAGCAGTGGTGACAACCTAAACTTGCCATTGTTTTCTGAAGGGGGTGGAAAGAGACAGTCTTGCAGTGTTATAAACCCTTAACCTGAGGGAGACCTGACACTGTTTCTAGGTAGACAGTTTCAGAACTGAGGTAAATTGTGGGACATTGAGCTGGTGTTGAAAAACTGTGTGGTGTGGGGGAAAGCCTCTCATGTTAAAACTGAAAGTGAAATTATACTTACTGACGCTTATTTGTCCAGATTTATCAAGTACCAAACATGTAAGTTAAGAATGTTCCAGAGCATCTAAGTTGTCAAAATTTGAACTGTTTCTTCCTGTCTCTGAATGTCTATACAAATTCTATAACATTCCATGTTTAGCTCAAAAGTTTCCTCTTCCATGAAGATCTCCCTAATAATTGTAATCAAATGTACTACCATCCTTCACCTTCTTGAACCCTGTAAATCTTTCTGTGGATCTTCATCGTGGCACTTAAAGTGTGCCACCTTTGTGTGGCTATCTGATTCTCCCCTAGAAGGAAGTGTATTTTGTTCATTTGTTATCCCCAACAGTCCCCAGCACAGTCCGTGCAACACAGGTCCACAGTGAATGATCACTGAATTGTAATACAGTGGACTGGAAGCTATCACTCAGAAAATACTTTGGACTGTGAGAAACTGTAAAACAAAACTCTAAGCTTAATGATTGTGAATTTGTGCCTTTTGACTTGGAGGAAGAAAACCCAAAAAGGGTTTTTGGAAAATATCTTCAAAAGTGAATTGAAAGGTGATCAGCCTATTCCCAAATTGAAGCTAGGAATACATGCAGATACAAAAGTATTCCTCAGTGCAATCTCCTAAATGCCTAAGGACTTTTCAAAATTGCCCCTACGCCGAGCCAGATCCTTATTTGCTTTATTCTGTACACAGAATAAATTATTTGACTGGATTATCCAGAGATGACAGCACCAGTTTTCACATTTACAGTGGTACCTCAGTACTCATCATTAATTTATTCTGACAAGTGGCGAACATACAACTATTGATGAAATGTTTTCTATTACAGAGTGGTGTCGTGACTCATAGAAGTTGTAGCAAGTGCAAAGAGTGGTGAGTAAGCACCGAGTTCTGAAACTTATCCTCATCAAAATACAAGTACCAGGTTTGACCAATTCTGAAGCTGATGAGTACCAAGGTACCACTGTATTTAAAACTGAGAAGTCTTGGCACAAAACACAATCCTGAAATTAGGGGTCCCATGTTATTTTGTATACTATTGGATTGGCCAAAAAGTTTGTTTGTTTCCTTAAGATGTCTCTAGTGGTGCTTACTTGTCTTTAATGTCATTCAAAACAATTTTGTTAGATAGTATTATGACCACTGTCAGATCAGTGTTCATCAAAACTTATCAAAACTGGTGAATTTTTGTGTAGCCATTTTAATATTGAAGATGGAAGAAAATATGCAACATTTTTGGCATACTATGCTTTATTATTTCAAGGTAAAAAAACACAACTGACAAAAAAAAGATTTGTGCAGTGTATGGAGAAGGTGCTGTGACTAATCAAACATGTCGAAAGTGGTTTGTGAAGTTTTGTGCTGGAGATTTCTCACTGGATGATGCTCCACAGTTGGGAAGAACAGATGAATTTGGCAGCAATCAAACAGAGACATTAACTGAGAACAATCAGCATCACACCATGTGGGAGATAGCTGACATACTCAAAATATCCAAATCAATAAAGTTATTCATGAAATAAAAAAATGTGTCTTTTATTTTACAGAAAAAACTAAATGGGCTTTTTGGCCAACCCAATAATTTTTTTTTAACTCTCATAAGCCTCTATACCTTTTTCCTGTCAATAAAATCCAAGATGGAAGCACTCACTAATGAAGTAGCATTTCAAAAATCTCTAATTGTGAGGTAGATCCAAGTTTCTCTAGTAGCCTTAGGTTCAAATCAAAATAATTTATTTACTTATTTTTAGAAAGAGGGGAAGGGAGGGAGAAAGAGGGGAAAGAAACATCAATGTGTGGTTGCCTCTCGCACGCCCACTATGGGAAACCTAGCCTGCAACCCGGGTGGTATGCCCTGACTGGTAATTGAACTGGTGACCCTTTGATGCATAGGCTGCCACTCAATCCATTAAGCTACAACAGCTAGTGCTGTTGTTCTACTTATTTATGCAATCACTGGTTGATTCCTTTTTTTAATTTTTAAAAAATTTTATTTATTTTTTAGAGAGGGGAAGAGAGAAAGAAAGAAACAGAGCGAAACATCAGTTGGTTGTCTCTTACATGCCCACAACTGAAGACCTGGCCTGCAACCCAGGCATGTGCCCTGACCAGAAATCTAACAGGTGACCTCCCAGTTTGTAGGCTGGTACTCAGCCCACTGAGCCACACCACTCAGGGCTCATTGGTTGATTACTGTATGCACCCTAACCAGGGTTTGAACCAACAAGCTTAGTACACTGGGACAATGCTCTAACCAACTGAGTTACCTGGCCAGGGCTTCTCAAAAAGTAATTCTTAATACACTGAGGAATGCTATTTAATTGTCTTTCCCAACTTCTGTAATCCTGAAAAGAGCCAAGCAAGTAAAGATACAGGAAACCCACCATCTTGATAGTACCTAGAAATAGGTCAAGCCTTTAAGGACATGGGTTATTTTCACAGCACTCTCTGCCCAGGGCACATCCAAGGGGCATAGGAAAGGGACCGCTAAGTTTTACCAAATCAAGAACTGTCCCTTTCCCACCTGGATGCAGCCCACCTAAAAGATAATCTCCATGCTCACCTATCCACAGCTCTGTCTAGTAAGTAAAACAGAGCCTGAAGTACCACATGTTGGACTGACTTGTGTGGATGATGCAATCTGGCAGTGAAGAGGGCGATGGAGGCTCCTGTTGGGTCCCGAACATTCTAGAGTAAATAAAACAAGAAACATTTAGAAATCAAACAGAAAATCCCGATAATCACTACAACTTCTTATATCCTGGATACAGCTTTCCAATAAAGAGAGAACAGATACCGACAATACTTCTCTGGCTTGCGTCAATTGCTCCAGAAAGGGAAGAAAGTTTATGTCATCTTGAGCCTGATTTTTTGCACCCTCTGCCCCCCACTATATATTGGTGACAGGAAAGAAACACATTATCTTAACTGGCTGACTGGCTAATTTCCCAGGCAGGATGCCCAAACAAATAGCAGAGGAAAACAATAAAATCCACCCATTGTATAAATCCTTACCTGAAAGGCTATGGCCTCTAAGTGAAGAGATCTTACATTCAGTAAGGTAGGATGGGCCTCTAAGAGATTATATATCCACCCCAAAAGCCTTTACTAACTTATAAACCAATGAAGAAACTTTTCTAAATCTACTGTACAATTAATTCCCAATAGTTTCAATTATTACTAGAATAATTTTGTGCCAAATTACACAGCTGCTTCACATCTGCTCCCAACTGCTGAGATGCTCTAGAGTTGGGATACAGTATCCAGTGAAAAAAGTCCAAAGAGGACAACAGCTACAAAAAGAAATAATGAAAAAAAAAAAAGGAAAAATAAATAAATAATAAATCTTTAATTTTTCTCCAGTTAAAAAAAAAAGGAAATAATGAGACATTACAAGAGGTCCATGAAGACTCACTAAGATGGTGAATTTTCCACTAAGGATCTCAGAACGAAGAGGTTCATCATGAGGTTTCAGCTTCACAATGCCTTCTTTCCTTCGTGTTTCCTAAAAATAAAGCATGCAAGATAAATTAGTATCAAAACATTGTATATCCAGAACAGATTTATACAATCACCAAATTTCAGAGATAAGGGACTTTACAAGTCAGTTAACTGAATCATAAACTCCTTTGTAACACCCTTCCAGACCAACTAAGTGTTACCAGAATTCCTGTCCTAAGGACACCTTATCAGCTCCTTAGGTAGAATAGTTCCCTATGAATCAGGGAGAATCCTAACCCTGAAGACCAATCAATATGTATCATTAGCATACAGGGTCAAATTTCTTAAACATGCAGCAGCACAGATATTGGACCAGGATATTAAATATTCACCCAAAGCTCTCCGTAAGCAGGTACTTTCACACATCTTCCAGGCACAAACCTCTCCTTCGAGTTTCCCCTCCTCTTCCCTCAATACTCTTAACAACAGCTACCATCACCTCATTTTTCCATTTTTCTCATCCTCATGGCCACATTCTTTTTTTTTTTTTTTACTTTATTAGTATTTATTTTATGCTGAATTTACTCCCAGGCCATAAGGTGTTGTTTCTTCAGTTTCTTCTGGGATATCTTTTTCTTCTATGCAACGTTCTCTCCTGGTTCAGGAACAACCTGCTCTTTTTCAGCAGGATCATCTCAGTGTGGCAGGGAGGGCTCATGTGTGGGTTAACATGCCCACAAGCTCTGTCAGTTCTGCGCTGCTTCTTGGGAGCCTTGTTCACCTGGATGTGCTCAATGACCAGAGAATCTACATCTAAACCCTTAAGCTCAGCATTAACTGCACTTTTAAGCATGTGCAGCAAAAATCCAGCACTCTTTTTTGGGCCACCGACCGTGTGTCCAGCCCCACTGTTCGGCCTGGGCACACCTACCAACTCCACCGTTGTAATGACGGAAAGGCACACATTGCTTCTGTAAACTGGCATCCTTCACATACTTGGTGGCTTTTCAAATATGCATGCCCTTGATGGCCTGGGCAGTTTCATGAGTTCTTGAAGTGAACACGAAGATATAAACCTCGTGATTTATATGATTTTGTGGGGTTTTCTGGGTCAAGTGAATAGTGAACTATTTTCAGAGGTCACCTCTGGCTGCTTTGGGGAAGAGCCACGGTCAGATTCTTTAAGCTTACCCTCAGCTCCCTTAAGCGCAGTCTACTGCATTCTCATTTTGTCTAACTACAGAAGGTCCTTACTGTCACTGAATCCAGTGGCCATTTTTCGTCCTCCTTTATGTGACAAGGTTGACCACTTGCATTCCCTTCTTCCTGAGACATTCTCTACCTTTGACAGAGAATACTTTCAGGGTTTTGCTATTTCTTCAACTATTCCTTCTAAGTCTCTTTTGTGGGCTTTAAAAAAATTATTATTCATTTGCTCATTCACTCATTTATTTATTCTGCAAATATTTGTAGAACAACCATGATGTACCATACACTGAGTTGAGTGCTAGGAACATGCTGGTGAATAAAACAAAACCAGGTCTTCCTCAGTCCATCTCTAAAATCAAATTCAAATGCCTTCAGTAGCAGGTGAAGACAGTATCAGTGCTGGGATCACAGAAGAGTACATGCCCTACCTAAATTAAAGCATTCCAATTCAGCTTTTAAAAGGACTTTTCAACCAAAGAAAGCAAAAAGTCTGAGGTGAGAATCTGTCTTACATACTCTCCCAGGATGACCTCACCCATTCTCATGGTTCCAACATTCAGCTCTACTTTGTTCACTCCAAATCTCCACTTGCAGTCCAGATTTCTTTTCTAAACCCTAGACTTATAGTCCAACTGCTTAGAGCACATGTCTATGTAGATATCCCAATGGCACTTCAAACTTTATATGGCCAAACGGAACTCATGGCCTTCTCTGTCTACCTTCCTGCACCCATTCAGTGTCTCCTATATGAGTGAACACCCTTTACATGTACCCTGTCATCCAAGGAACAGAACTGGAACCTTGGTCTCCTCCTGCCTCACACAACAGTTTAAGCAACCCTGTCCTACTGATTTTACTTACAGAATCAGACCACTTTTTATTTATTACCACTTGACATTATTTCTAAAGACACCACAATCATCTCTATTCTAATAAGTGCAAGAGCATTTTATACTTTTTTAAAAAAGATTTTATTTACTTATTTTTAGAGAGAGGGGAAAGGAGGTAGAAGGAGAGGGAGAGAAACATCAATGTGTGGTTGCTCTCATGTGGCCCCCACTGGGGACCAGGGCATGTGCCCCGACTGGGAATTGAACCAGCAACCCTTTGGTTCGCAGCCTGCGCTCAATACACTAAGCTACACCAGCCAGGGCATACATGAGTCTTTTAAAATTTGTCTGGCTTTAGCTTACCATTCTGATCCATTCTCTAAAGTACAGTAAGAAAAATCTTTCCAGAATGCAAATCTGATGAAGTCATTCTGCTGTTTATACCTTCAGTGAATTTCTATGCCATAAGAAAAAGCAGTATGGATAGACCTGGAGAATATATGCTAAGTGAAATAAGCCAGTCAGAGAAAGAGAAATACCATATGACTTCACTTGTATTTAGAATCTAATGAACAAACTGAACTAACAGGCAAAACAGAGACAGACTCATAGGTGGAGAGATGACAGCTAGTGGTGGGGGTTGGGGATGTTAGGGGGTAGAGGGATTGAGCAAAAAGGAAAAAAGACTCATGGACATAGACAACAGTGTGGTGATTGCTGGGGGGAGGGGGTATAAGGGGACTAAATGGCAATGGGAAAAAATACAATAAAGATTAAATTAAAAAAAAAAAAGAAAAAGCAGATAGATACTCCCTTATCTGACCCTGTTTACCTCTGCTGCTCAATCTCTTGCCATACCCCGACTCCCAGTCAGTGTTTCTGCTTAGCTCAATTTCTCCCTAGGTACCAGAAGCTTGTTATTACCTCTGTCATACCTTTGTGAACTTTTTTCCTCTACCTTTTTGATTCCTACTCATTCTTTAAGATCTTAATTTAGAAGTCATTTCCTTCAGAAAGACTTGCACAGAACCCACTAATGCCCTATCAATAACATTTCTATAACTGATTGTTTACTCTGTCTTTCTAAATAGTAATCTCTATACCTGGAGCATAGCACTATACAATAAATTTCTGCTGAATAAATGAATAAATACAGAAGAAGATGACCCATAAGATAGGCCTAAGGAGCTTTTGTCTTAAACCAGTCCTAGTGATTCTTAACCCCTATGCCTCTCTCTCTTTTTTTTTAATTTAGGGAGACATGTCTTCACAGAAACTCTCTGATGCCAAGATAGAGCTCTTGAATACCGACCCACTTTTTAAATTTATTTTTAGAGAGAGAGGAAAGGAGGGAGAAATAGAGGGACAAAAACATCAATATGTGAGAAACGTCAATTGGCTGCCTCTTGCATGCTCCCAACTGGAGACCTGGCCCACACCCATGCAGGTGCCCTGAATGGGATTCGAACCAGCAATCTTTCAGTCTGCAGGCTGGTGCTCAATCCACTGAGCCACAACAGCCAGCACATTTTTTTTTTAAATGAGAGTGGGGAGAACATGCAGAACCACTGTGTGTAGAGAGTGGCAAAGAAAACAGGAATATAAGAGAGCACAGCTGCCACAGGTCTGGTCCACCCCTGAGCTACATACCCTGTAGGTGTGGAACAGCTCTATGGCACGGGGTACATCAAACTTCCGGGCCATGAGGAACTTTACAGCCACATTCCAAGAGAGAGGGGAAACGTTGTATTGAGCTGTCCACTTGTTAATCTCTTCAAGAAACTGCTTGGTGGCCTGTTTGACAAAGAAAGTAAAGAATAATGAGTAAGTAGAGAACATATTTGCTCAATCAAAAAACAAACAAGCAAGAAAAAAATCAATCACCCTCTCCCCAAGCAAGTCTGGAACCATAGTTTACTACAGGGAACAGGTAAAGACAAGAGTTGGAAACACATCTAAAACCAGAAATAGTGAAATTCATTCATACAACTCATGGAACCCAGATGAAGGGGGGAGACAAAGGATCCCAAATGAGATGCAAACTACTGGCCCCAAAGCAAAAGTAAAGTTTGTTTTTGTTGTTTTTTTAAGGTTAAAAAAAGGTAAATGGGCCCTCTGAAGGGTTATTGCACGACATGCTAAATAGTACAGGAATCTCAGCTGCTGCTGTGGTCCCACGAGCTGACTGGGCACAGCAAAACAATCAGAAAATGGTTTTGGCTTTGGAATTAGTAGTACTATTTGAGAGTACTATTTGAGAACTATCATGAAGAACTTAACAAATCAAAAGGACAATTGTTCTTTGCAGCTGACTGACCCCACAGGCCCTCTTCATGCTTCCCATGGCAGCCAAAACCGGACATGAGTGACCAGAGAGAGTCATTATAGCCCTTTGATAATGGTCTGTCTGGGAGAGGGGCACGGTGGGGAGCCTGATATTGGGGGGAGGATGGTAAATTTTCACTTTTACTGCCTTATACCAAACTGGCAAGATGCCTCTTTGTTCCTATCTCTTGATTAACCCATATTCTTTTATCCTCTCTCATCCTATTCCTCCTTACCTTTTTAACCAGTTTCCACTCTAGCTGTACTATCCTTTTTCTTCATTACAAATAGGATTTACATGAGGATTTTTACACACACAAAAAAGTAAATTTTTAAAAATTTTCTGCAGAGCTATTCAGTTCTTTCCACTCAAAAACTGTTCTCACATACTGGTCTAAAAGGTGAGATCAACTCGATGAGAAATCTGAAATTTAATTAAGTAATCAATCCACAGTTAGAATGTATATATATTAAACTATTGTGTTCTTTATTAACTATTTGTTAATAGCTATGATAAGAATTATAAGGAATACAAAAATTAGGCGTGCTTCATAAGGTGTTACAACCAACCTACTGAAAGGGGACTCAAGACTTGGAAAATTTTAGCTTAAGGTAAAAAGTTATAAGTCTAGCAAGTAATGTGTATGTTAAAGCTTTTGTTTCAGAAACTACAGATGAGGCCCATCCTGGCTCCTGGGAAAACAGCTGACCTCCTGGGGCACTGCTAAAGATTACTGCCTGGGGACAACTGGAGGCATCTGGACCTTTGTGTTCCAGGGAGAGACAGACAACCACCCTCCCCTGGAAACAGCTAACTAACTGCCCAGGACAGCAATGTTGCAGCTTCTGAATCTCAAAGCCCTCACCACACCTTGTTCATTCCCCCCTCACCGTTATAAAAAATCTGGTCTGGAAAAAGAAGACAAGATGGTCTGTTAGGGTATGAACACACCATCTTCTCAGATCCCCGGCCATCTGAATAAAGCGCCTATAAAGATTCAATTGCTGTCACTGCTTATTGGGTTTGGTAGTGGTAGGCAGCATGAACGCCAGTCTCTTTTCTGGTTTCACTACTACTATGTGTCCATGGACAAGGCAGTTCTCTCTTTACCGCTAAATTTTCTATTGAAAAACAAGGGGAGAAAGGGTAACAGCAATGACCTACTTTAGAGTCTTGGCAACAAGTCCTACCTTGCAAGTACAATCCAAATTGCCACCTATGTGTTTAAACAAGTAGCAAACTAGAGTCCTAGAAGAGTTAGCAACCCCTCACCACAAAACACCTGATTTATTCATTCCCCAATTTTTAGGAAAAGAAAAAGGCACTTTACAAACTAGAGCAAAATCTAAGAGGCCCGAGGCAACATAGTTTACAATACTGGAAAAGGAGAGAAGCAGCAAAACAAATCAGGCAAAGAACATTAAATGAACCAAGAAATAAAGGCCATGAAGAAAAGCTTTCAGGCGATCACTTTGGCCCAGAACCAGCTGAAGTAGGACCAGAAAAATGAATCCTAAAGAAGACAAGACAAACTTAGAATACTCCCCAGAAAACAGTGTGAATAGTCTCAGTGGGGTGAGCAGCCAGCATCAGAATGAGGAAGAACTGAATGGAAAAAGGAGAGAAGTGGGCACAGAAAGATCCCAGAAACAAAACTTCAGCCAGCCGGGAAGGTCCCCAGGAGACTTTGTAAAGGAGCAGTCCCCCAACATTTTTGGCACCAGAGACCGGTTTTTCCACAGACAAGGAGGGGAAGAATGGCGGGGAGGGGACAGGAGGTGGAGGTGGGGCGGGCAGGGTCAGAAGGAGGAGCTCAGGGGAGCTCCCCTCAGTGGCCTGGTTCCCAACAGGCCGACCTGGTACCAGTCCACAGCCCAGATTTGGATTTGGGGACCCCTGTTGTAAAGGATGTTTATTTTTTAATTAACACATCATCTTTCAAATCCTGCCCTCTCCTGGGCATTTCTGAGGTTGCTTGTGGAATAAAACACCAGAATATTAGTAGACCATCCTTTTCCTCTTTTTCTAATAAAAACAATAGGCAAATCAACATGCAGGCAAGAGGAAAAATATATATACATTTTTTCATTGCAGGCAGAAGAGTTAAATGACCAAAAGATTGGTTATATGAATTCATCATATATCTGTTATGACAAGTTTTCATAAGTAAGCCATGCCCCAATAAGAAAGACACAAGTTTCAAACACTTCTTTCAATGTTTTGGTTGGCTACCTTCTATTAAATTCAGCTCGTTCAAGGTTCTTAATGTCCTAAGGCTCCCAAGAGCTGTTGCCTTGAACTGACCTCTGTCCCCTGCTGGTCAGGGTGTTATTCTTGGCTTTAAGCAAGGGAATAATTCCTGATTTGGTCTGTCTAGCTCCTGCATGAGGAGAATCTAGTGTACTGTAAGCAACGATGTGGTATTTACAGATGCAAACACATACTGCCTTCCTCAGATTCACCCTCCTGCATATCCCATCCCTCTAAAAAAAGTCAGAAAGGATGGTCTCATCTTTTCTTTAAAAAGATTTCATTTAGTCATTTATTTTTAGGGAGAGGGGAAGAAAGGGAGAGAAACATCAGTGTGTGAGATATACAAAGACAGGTTGCCTCTTGCACACCCCCAACTGGGGACCTGGCCTGGAATCCAGGCATGTGTCCTGATGGGGAATGGAACTGGTGACCTTTCAGTTAGGTTCACAGGCTGGCGCTCAATCCACTGAGCCACACCAGTCAGGGCGGGATGGTCGCATCTTAAATAGCCTTCCTCTAGACAGTTATTCAGATCACTCGTGTTTACACATGGTTTTGGTACAGTCAGTGAGTACAGACCAAGCTGTGGTCCTGTTGGCTACCAGAAAACAAAAAGCAAAGCTTTCAGACAATTCAAATATATTAATGAGCAATACACTCTTCAGAAAGGATAATTAAAATCCTGAAATAAATATTCACTGTATTTCCTGGTGAAAGAAAGAATGAGTCAAAAGATCAGTCATAGCTTACAAAAAACCAAAAACGAACAAAAAAAACCCCTGAACTCAAGGTCAATGGTTTGAATCTATCTAAGCTTCCAAATAACCATAGTGCTTAACATTTGGCAGCTAAAACAATCCTGAAAGTTTGAAAGACAAACTTTCAAATATATATTATTCTAGTCAGAAAATCATTTCCTTTTTGGCAACTTGTCATGCCCAGCAGCAGTAGTATTCCCCTTCAGGGCAACAGAACAGTAGAGCTCCTTCAGGCAACCAGTCATGTAATCAGTCAAGCATTTACAAGTAAGTCTCTGTTGAGGGCCTACTCAGTGCTAAGCGTACAGTAGCTGCTGAAGAGACATAATTTAGAGAGATAGAGACTCTATGCTGAGCAGCTGACAGTCATTTAAATATGGAGACAGATTTATTAATAGGTTACTATCATATAATTTGATATGTTCTAGGGCAGATCAGTGAACACAGTGCTTTGGGACTTGAACTCTCTCTAGGACAATTTTTAAAAAACTTTTCAGTTTTGACTGGCGTGGCTCAGTTGGTTGGGAGTCATCCTGCAAAAGAAAGGTTGCTGGTTTGATTCCCAGTTGGGTCACATGCCTGGGGAATGGTACTTTGGACTCCAGTTGGGGCTCAGACAAGAGGCAACCAACCAATCTTTCTCTCTCCCCTTTCCCCTTGATCTAAAAATAAATTTAAAAAAATCTTTTTAGTACTTCCGGCCAAGATGGAAGCATAGGTAGACACACTGTGCCTCCTTGAACAACCAAAATAAGGACAACAACAATTTAGAAACAAAATAAAAACCAGAACTGACAGAAAATTGAACTGTATGGAGGTCCGATAACCAAGGAGTTAAAATAGACCCATTCATCCAGACCAGTAGGAGGGGTGGAGTCGAGCCTCAGGGTGGAGTCGGGCCTCTGGGCGGAGTAGGGCCTCCCTTCGGAGAGAGGTCATGGCAAAAAAAAAAAAAAGCAGTGGCACTGGGCGCACAAGGCAGCAGCTGACAAACCCCTGGTGCACAAGACAGCAGCGGGTGGACACTGGGTGCGCAGGCAGTGGCTGGCAGACCCTGGGCATGGGGTGACAATGGGCAGACCCATTAAGGCAGCGATTGTGAAGCGGGGCATGGTGCACAAGGCAGCTGGCTGACCTGGTGGTCCCACATTTGTGCAGAGATAAACCAGGCAAAACTGGGGAGCGAAATAGACAGCACAACCCAGGGTCCCAACATGGGGAAATAAAGCCTCAAAGCACTGATTGAAAACACCTGTGGAGGCTGAGGTGCCGGGAGAGACTCCCAGCCTCGCAGGAAAGTTTCTTGGAGAGACCCATAGGGTCCTACCCCATAACAAGCCCACCCACATGGAAATTAGCACCAGAAAGGCCCACTTTGCTTGGGGGAAGTGGCAGAAGGGACTGAAATCCGACAGAGAGCTAAGCAAGCACGATTATTCTCTCTCAGACCCCGTCCCACACACAGTGTCACAACCCAGTGAGGTGGGTTGCCCTGCCCTGGTGAACACCTACCTAAGGCTCATACATGTTAGGCACGACAAGACCAAAAAAAAAAAATGTCCCAAATGGAAAAACAGATCAAAGCCCCAAAGCAAATACAACTAAGTGACCAAGAGACAGCCAACCTATCAGATGCACAGTTCAAAGCACTGGTGATCAGGATGCTCACAGAATTGGTTGAATTTGGTCACAAATTAGATGAAAAAATGAAGGCTACGCTAAGTTGAAATGAAGGAAAATGCACAGGGAACCAATAGTGATGGGAAGAAAACTGGGACTCAAGTCAATGGAGTGGACTAGAAGGAAGAAAGAAACGACCACACAGAAAAGAATGAGGAAACAAGGACTCAAAAAAATGAAGAGGGGCTTAGGAACCTCCAGGACATCTTTAAATGTTCCCACATCCGAATTATAGGGGTACCAGAAGGAGAAGAGGAAGAGCAAAGAGTGGAAAAGTTATTTGAGCAAATAATAAAGGAGAACTCCTCCAATCTGGCAAAGGAAATAGACTTCCAGGAAGTCTAGGAAGCTAAGAGAGTCCCAAAGAAGTTGGACCCAAGAAGGAACACACCAAGGCACATCATAATTACATTACCCAAGATGAAAGATAAGGAGAGAATCCTAGAAGCAGCAAGAGATAAGGAGACAGTTACCTACAAAGGAGTGGCCATAAGACTGTCCGCTGATTTCTCAAAAGAGACCTTACAGGAAAGAAGGGGCTGGAAAGAAGTATTCCAAGTCATGAAACGCCAAGGACCTACCTCCAAGATTGCCCTATCCAGCAAAGCTTTCATTTAGAATGGAAGGTCAGATAAAGTGCTTCTCAGATAAGATCAAGTTAAAGGAGTTCATCATCACCAAGCCCTTAGTATATGAAATGTAAAAGGGACTTATCTAAGAAAAAGAAGATAAAAACATGTATAATAAAATGACAGCAAACCACAATTATGAACAACCACACCTAAAACAAAAACAAAAATTAAGCAAAGAACTAGAACAGGAACAGAGCCACAGAAATCACATGGAGGAGATCACATGGAGGGTTATCAACAGGGGAGTGGGAGGGGGAGAGAGGGGAAAAAGGTACAGAGAATAAGTAGCATAGACGGTAGGTAGAAAATAGACAGGGGGAGGGTAAGGATTGTATGGGAAATGTCGAAGCCAAGAACTTATATGTATGACACATGGACATGAACTAAAGGTGGGAAATGTGGGTGGGAAGGAGTGTGGAAGGTGGAGGGGAGTGAAGGGGGGGAAATGGGACAACTGTAATAGCATAATCAATAAAATACATTAGAAAAAGAGAGAGAAAAGGAGAGTGTTAGCTACAATGGAGTTCCCATCAGACTATCAGCTGATTTTTCAAAGGAAACCTTCAGACAAGAAGGGGCTGGAAAGAAGTATTCCAAGTCATGAAAGGCAAGGACCTACATCCAAGATTGCTCTATCCAGCAAAGCTTTCATTTAGAATGGAAGGGCAGAGAAAGTGCTTCTCAGATAAGGTCAAGTTAAAGGAGTTCAGCATCACCAAGCCCTTATTCTATGAAATGTTAAAGGGACTTATCTAAGAAAAAGAAGATGATAAAAAATATGAACAGTAAAATGACAACAAACTCACAACTATCAACAAGTGAACCTAAAGATAAACAAAACCAAAAACAAACTAAGCAAACAGCTAGTACAGGCACAGAATCAGAGAAATGGAGATCACACAGAGGGTTTTCAGTGGGCAGGGGGCGGGAGAATGATGGAAAAGGTACAGGGAATAAGAAGCATAAGTGGTAGGTACAAAATTCAGGGGAAGATTAAGAATAGTATAGGAAATGGAGAAGCCAAAGAACTTATATATAAGACCCATGGACATGAACTAAGGTAGGGAAACAATGGTGGGAAAGGGAGTCCAGGGCAGAGGGGAATAAAGGGGAGAAAAAAATGGGACAACTATAATAACTTAATCAATAAAATATATTTAAATTAAAAAAAGAACCATGGCTGGTGTGGCTCAGTGGAGTGAGCGCCAGACTGAGAAGTAAGGATTCGCTGGTTCATTTCCCAGTAGGGACGCATGCCTGGTCTGCAGGCCGGGTTCCCTGGTGCAGGGCATGTGAGATGGAACCACGCATTAATGTTTCTCTCCCTCTCCTTCTCCCTCCCTTCCCCTCTGTCTATAAATAAATAAAATATTTAAAAATAAAAATAAAAATAAAATAAAAAAGAATGTTCCCTGTAAGTAGGGATCCTTGTCTATTTTATTCACCTCATTGCTAGCACTGTGCCTAGCAAAAATAACTATCTCTACTAGTATTTCCTAATAAATATGTATGATGAGATGAATAATAAACAACAGAACTCCAAAGTATTTACATTTACAGGACAGACAGAAGAGAAATGCCAAGGAACTTCTGACTTACTTTTAGAAATACTATGACCACTAAGTAACAAAAATATGTAAATTAAAAAATGAGAGTTGTCAAATATCCCCTACAAAAAAATCATAACACCAACAGGTTCAGATGATTTTTATTCCATATTCTATTAAACTTTCACAGTATAAATAACTCTCTTGTTATAGTAAGAGCAGTACAACAGAGGAAATATTCATTATAACCAAAGAGTGCTAATCCCAGGAATGAACAGATGGTTTACTATTAGGAGATCTAGCAAAGTATTCTCTATATTAACAGATACCAAGGCAGAAAAAGTACATACAATCTTCTCAACAGACACTAAAAATGCCCTGAGTAACATTCAGTACCCGTCATGATTTTTTTTTAATTTAGCAAACTAGGAACAGAAGAAACTACCTTAATTTGGTAAAGATTATCTAATAGAAACCTAAGCAAGCAATTATCATACTATTGATAATGATGAAACATTCAAAGTATTTTTTTTTCTATTAAAGATGGGAAAGCCAGGAAACCTTCTATTACCACCACTATGTAACATTGTATTGAATGTTATATAATGCAACAAGACAAGAAACCTGATACATAAAGACAGAAATTTTAAACAGAGAGCCCAGAAATAACCCTATGTATATTAGGAGGTACCCCCCCCCCAAAAAAACAACAACAAAAACAAAAACCAGAATTACCTTCTAGAGGGTGGGTCCCTTGTAGTACAGGCTTCTCCCACTAGGTGAGTGTTCTAGTAACCCATCTGTACCAGTGTACCAGCTGGTGTTGTTGTAAGAGGCTGCACTGGGCTTCAGTGAATTTTTCTGGAAGATTCTTTCAACATTGTTGCCTATTTCATGATAGGTGATTTATGACTATGCCTGCCCACACTGCACCAAATGTTTGTAAGTTTTTGACCAAAAACTGTGATCCAGTGTTCCACCCTCCATATTCGCCCAATCTTGCCCCAAACATTTTTTAGTTTCCTCAGATGAAAAAAGTCCTCCAAGGGAAACATTTACAGATGGGAAAGAGGTGAAACAAAAACAGCAGAAGCACTAAAAGACATCAAAATCGACAAGTTCTAAAACTGAGCAGTGGAAAAAAACGTAAGAATAAATACACAATTTTTAAATAAATACCAGCTTTTGGGGGGTCCTCCCTCGTATATACTTTTTTAGTCACACACACACACACACACACACACACACACACACACACATGAATGAATGATTCAAGTCACATGCCAATTAATAGAAAGTGTTTTATATGAGTTTGTTAATATGTGCATAAAATACTTGTATGAGGATTTATTTTAAAACTGGTAATATTGGTCACCTCTGGGGAGAGAAACTAAATTGGGGCCAAGAAACATGATAGGATGGTAAACTATAAAGTTTCATGTCTTTCAAACCAGGTCCTTATATAACCTAGTAAAAAGCTAAATAAAATGTACAAAAAAAGATCAATTTTAAAAAGGGACACCATTTCTATCAACTGACAAAAATTAAAATGACTGTTAACATACAGTACTGGCAATACTACAGAAATGGACATTTTTGCATCATGTTGCAAGTACATATTTCACACCACTTCTTCATATCAATATGGCATTTAACCAGCACAGTCTTAAATGTGCAAACCCTATGACCCACACCTCCACTTCTAGGAGTCTACTGTACAAAAATATAAGTGTGATGGAACAAAGGCATTATATATCTGTTGATTACCTATGTTGTTCCTAACATTTTGCTATCAGAAACAATGCTGCAGTAAATATTGATATATGGTTATTCACTGTAGCATGGCTTTGTTTGACCCTAAACAAATAGACAGCCAGATATTTCTCCAGCAAAATGGGTTTATTTGGGAACAACAGAGAATTCTACTTTAAGACATGCCGTCTAATGGTGAACACGTGCAATCCAAAGTACAAAGGCGAGGAAAGTTGCCTTATAGAGGACAGGAGATATTCAGAGGGGCTGTTGTAAACAGAGTCCATTGGAGGAAACTGGTAGTTTTAAAAGTAGCTTTTCACTGGGTGAGTTTTAAGTCTTCTACTGGCTAAATGGCAGGTAGCCAGGGAGAGAAGATCTTCCTTCTTCCCACTGGAGTTGTAGGGTAGAAAAGCATCTTCCTGTTGGAGATGGACAATAAGGGCTCTTCCTGTTTGGGATCATTGATGATGAGTGGTAGGGCCTGAAAGATACCCCACAGGTACTCCCAGATACAGTATAAATGATGTTTCCGTTTTTAATCTTCAGTTTCCTATGGCAAAGTATCAGAAATAGCCTAAATGACCAGAAATATCAGATCTGTCCAGAAAGTATCCAGCCATGTACTATGAAAAATAGAAGCATTATTATTTTTTTAAAAAATACAAGACACAAGAAACATTGTGCATAGGATAATGACACCTCAGTTCCCTTCAAAGTAGGCACCTTGGGAGCTCACACAGTTATTCCAATCACCACCAGCTGTCCTATTGTATTTTCCTGAATCTCATCAACACTCTGAAATCTCTTCCTTTCAAAGGTGATTTAAGTTTTGGGAAAAGCCAGAAGTCACAGGGTACCAAACCTGGGCTGTACAGGGGCTGAGCCACCTGGGTGATTTGATGTTTCACCAAAAAACTCTGCACTAGATGTGATACACGAGCAGGTGCATTGTCAGTGATAGAGCTGCCAATCACCAGTTGCCCATAGCTGTGGCTTTCTGAATCATCAGAAGTTTCCACAGAGCAATGCTCAAGATTATCACAAAATCTGATGCAGATTCATTGCTCTATTCACTCATTTTTAATGGAACAGTCACACAGTACACATGCTCACTCAACGGTGTCTACCACCCCCACTGACTAGTACAGTGAAGTCCTCATTGTTCACATATGTGCATTCCAGTCCACTTTCCTCAGCTGCCAGGTTACATCGATGCCACACAAACTGTTCTCATTATATCAACAACAGCTGGACTTTTCCCAACAGACCTTGTACATAGGGAAATTAAAAAATTATGAATGTTACCCCTGGCCTGTGTGGCTCAGTTGCTTGGGCATCCCACAAACCAAAAGGTCACAGGTTCAATTTCAGTTAGGATTCAGCTGGGTTCTGTCCCCAGACAGAGCATATACTACAGGCAACTGATCAATGTTTCTCTTCTTCTTTCTCCCTCCTTCTCCCTCCCTGCCCCTCTCTCTCAATCAATAAAAAAAAAATGTTTTTTAAATTGTGAATCTCTACATAATGGACCACTATGCAGGTATCAAAATACATCATAGTTAGCCCTGGCTAGTGAGGTTCATTGGTTGAATGCTGGCCTGTGAACTGGAGAGTTGAGGATTTGATTCCCAGTCAGGGCACATGCCTCAGCTGCAGGCCAGGTCCCCCGGTTGGGGGCATGAATGTTTCTCTCACACACCAATGTTTCTCTCCCCTCTTTTCCCTCCCTTCCACTCTCTCTAAAAAATAAATAAAATCTAAAAAAAAAATTCAGCTTATAAAAAAAAGTACATCACTCTTAGTTTTCTGATAAGAAAACAAAACAAAACCTTAAGGACCCCAAACATGACAATCTATAAAACACTGAACCAAAAACCTTTTATTCTTTTGCTTGCACATTTTCTAACACTTTTCTTCTAGAAAAAAAGAAAATGAAAAATATACATGAATTTCAAATTAAATCCAAAATAGTTCTGTTTGCTTACTTAAGTCACTATAAATATTACTTAAGTTATACTATAATTATTACTACCACTAAAAACTTTCTAAAAATGGTGGAAGGTGGGAGTCCCTCCAATGGGCAGCCCTCAAAATTTCTAAACTCCTCCAACCCCCCAAAAAGTTGAAAGTGAAAACCAAATCTAAGCAGCCATTTCTAACTATAAATGGTTCTCATTTTAAAGGCAATAACGAACTTTATCATTTATTTTTAAAAAAGAAAAATTTTTTTTCAATTAAAAAAATCACAGATCCACAGATCAACTAACCAAATAAAAAACTTAACATTTCAATGATTTATCATTTGCATTCCAAGTGTACCTCAGCTGGGGTCAATTCCTGGATCATTTTTACAGGTGAAAATACATACAGGAAGATAGTGGAGGTGGTGTGTGCAATCAGACCTGCTTCACTTTATTTTTTTCAAAGTATTTACAGTATATTCAAGTCGGTCCTACCCCCTTTTCTTCATTGTCCCTATTTACCTGCTCTATTTCCACAGAACAACCTCTTTTAAAAATTTGTTTTACTTTCTAATGCTTGCCTTCAAAAAGTCAGATAAACTATAGGATATTTTAATGTCTCTAAATTTTTTCCTAATTCCTAGTACAGGCCTTAGCTACAAGAAATTCTATATTTCACACTTCCTATTACGTAAAACATGACATACAATTCCTAAGTGCACATATTCAAATGAGAAAGAATTTCTACCTTTCAATGGTTCCCTCATTAAGGTCCTCTCTACCAATCAATACACTAAATAGCAAGTTTTTTCAGAGAGGACACATTAAGTGTAAGTTTTTCATGAAAGATAAATCATTAACAGGACTTACACTGAGCTATCTGGATAACAGTATTTTGGGAACTACAATCAAATTCTTAAAACATCCAGCATAGAACCCTACACAGTGAGTACTCAAAAATGTTCTTATTTAAAACAGGGGTGTCCAGCCCCGGCTGGTGTAGCTCAGTGGACTGAGCACTGGCCTGCTAGTCAAAGGATCGTGGATTATATTCCCAGCCGGGGAACATGCTTGGGTTGAGAGCCAGGTCCCTGGTGGGGGGGCACACGAGAGGCAACCACACATTGATGTTTTTCTGTCTCTCTTCCTCTCCCTTTCCCTCTCTCTAAAAATGAATAAATAAAATCTTAAAAACAAAACAAAACAGGGGTGTCCACACTTTTGGCATCTCTGGGGCACACTGGAAGAAGAGTTGTCTTGGGCCACACTTTAAATACACAAACATTAACAAAAACTGATGAGCAAAAGGTCTGTGCATAATTTTTGTGATATCCTCCACCATAGATAAGCAAAAATGTTCTCACATAATGACCCTAATTATGGAGTACCGGCTAAGATGGAAGCATAGGTAGAAACCCTTAGCTTCCTCGCAAACCAAAAGGAGGATAACAACAAATCTAAAATCAGTAAACAATCAGAAGTGTCAGGAAATCAAACTACATGGAACTCCGACAACCAAGGAATCAAAGAAAAAATCAACCAGAACAATCAGAGCAGTAGGAAATAGCCGTGAGGCTGTGCGGGTGGGTCCAGCTCAGAAAAACCATAGAGAGGTGGTGGACAGGGCTGGCTGAGGGCGAAACTGAGACTCAGGGTTGACTGTGGACTACTGTGGTTGCCATGGTGGGTGAAACTTCCAGCCTCACAGAAGAGTTTGTTGGAAAATGGGTTAGAACTGAGCAGGTGAGTTGCATTGTTCCCTCTCCGGCCCCTCCCCCACAGACTGCACCACAGTGCAGCAAAGAGGGTTGTCCTGCCCTGGTGAATACCTAAGGCCCTGCACTCTTATAACTTGACAGGTGCACTGAGACAAAGAAATAGGGCCCAAATGAAAGAACAGAGCAAAACTTCAAAAAGAGAGCTAAATGATAAGGAGATAGCCAACCTATCTGATGGAGAGTTGAAAGCCCTGGTAATCAAAATGCTCACAGAACTGATTGAACTTGGTCGAAAAATGAAAGAACAAATGAAAGATACCCAAAGTGAAATAAAGCAAAATATTCAGAGAACTAACAGTGTTACAGAACAGACAAGGGGGGGCCTGAGACAATATACTATTACTGAGAGAAGGCCTCGGGTCCGTTACGCCCGCCGCCAGAGGAAAGACGTCTCTCAATGCCAGAGATTCGTGAAAAGGAAAGGAAATGTTTATTTAATGCTATTCAAACTTAAAGTAGTGACCTAATGTCTTTATCAAAATCCCAAAGTCCCTTAAAACACCCACAAACAGACACAGTCCTTCCTTCCTTCCCCCCCTTTGCCCAGTCCAGAGTACCGTATCTCAGGAAAGGAAATAGAAGCCCATGGCTCAGGCAGTCCTCTGGTTCTTAGTTAGTCCTCCATCTCGACTGGGAGACCTCCCTGGGTTCCCGGCACCCTCCGCTGAGTCGCCGGGATCTCTGCTAAAACCAGGTGGTGGTTCCCCTTCTAAAGCTGCGGGAGTCTCCACTCTGTCAAGGCCGCGTGGTTCTCTCTCCTAAAGCAACACGATTCTCCCCCAATGGCTGAGGTCCTCCCCATTCTGCTAAAGCCGCATGGTTCTCCCCCTCTGGGATGCGCATGGCTCTCCTTCCTAAAGCAGCATGGTTCTCCTCCTCTCAATGGCCGAGGTTCTCCCCATTCTGCTAAAGCCGCATGGTTCTCTCTTCTCTCAGGGCTGCACATGGCTCTCCTTCCTAAAGCAGCATGGTTCTCTCTCAATGGCTGAAGTCCTCCCTATTCTGCTAAAGCCGCATGGTTCTCTCTCTGTCAGGGCTGCGGTAGTCTCCACTCTGCTAAAGACGCATAGTTCTCCCTCCTCAAGCAGCACGGTTCTCTCTTCTAATGGCCACCAAGTCTGGGTTTTAAATCCCTGCGGCCAATCTTCCTCTGCAGCCTCATTTCCGACTCCTCCCACACTCGGCTTCACTTGAATTCACAGAATTCATATCCTGCCAGCTTTACTGGGCTGCCATCATGAGTCTGGGCAGGTGTGGCCCATGTCCTGGAGCCAATCTTCTCCGAGCTCTCACGCAGGCGCTGTAGCTTGGGGGATCTGCCCCCAGTCACGTCTTGGTGGGGAAGTTACTTCCATTCCCCTGGCTCAGAGATGATCACAGCTATTTAACATATCCATGCAACCAGCCAAAGGCTATAGATATGTTAAATGACCATGCCAGAGGGTAGCTGCAAGGCTGTTGCTATGCAAAACAGCTCTCAATGGCCTTGCTCCATTTGTCCCTTCCCCCAACCCACACCCTGGGTGGGGGGATGGAGACATCTTAAAATCTCCTGGACACCTTAAGTTCTGGACCCCATTTCAAATGCCCATTTGGGGTCCCCCCTCTTGGCTGCACCCTGTAACAACAGTGACAGGAAGGAAACCAGGACTCAAATCAATGACTTGGAACAAAAGGAAGAAATAAACATCCAACTGGAACAGAATGAAGAAACAAGAATTCAAAAAGATGAAGAGAAGCTTTGGAACCTCTGACACAACTTTAAACATTCCAATATCCAAATTAAAGGGGTGCCAGAAGGAGAAGAACATGAGCAAGAAATTGAAAACTTATTTGAAAAAAGTAATGAAGGAAATCTTCCCCAATCTGCCAAAGGAAATAGACTTCCAGGAAGTCCAGAGAGTCTCAAAGAAGTTGGACCCAAAGAGGAACACACCAAAGCACATCATCATTAAGTTACCCAAGATTTAAGATAAGGAGAGAATCTTCAAAGCAGCAAGAGAAAAGGAGGCAGTCACCTACAAAAGAGTTCCCAGAAGGCTATCAGCTGATTTCTCAAAGGAGACCTTGCAGGCAAGAAGAGGGCTGGAAAGAAGTATTCCAAGTCATGAAAGGCAAGGACCTATATCCAAGATTACTCTATCCAGCAAAGCTATCATTTAGAATGGAAGGGCAGAGAAAGTGCTTCCTAGATAAGGCCAAGCAAGTTAAAGGAGTTCATCATCACCAAGCCCTTGTTACATGAAATGTTCAAGGGACTTATCTAAGAAAAAAAGGGTAAAAAATATGAACAACAAAATGACAACAAACTCACAACTATCAACAACTGAACCTAAAAAAAGTCCAAAAATCGAACTAAGCAAACAACTAGAATAAGAACAGAATCAGAGAAACGAACAACACATGGAAGGTTTTCAGTGGGGAGTGAGAGGGAAGGAATGGAGAGAAAGGTACAGGGAAGAAGAAGCATAATTGGTAGGTATAAAATAGATGGGGAGAGGTCAAAAATGGTATGGGACACAGAGAATTCAAAGAACTTATATGTACAACCCATGGACATGAACTAAAGGAGGGGGAATGCTGGAGGGTTGTGGGGTGCAAGGTAGGGGGATAAAGGGAAAAAAAGGGGAAAAACTGTAATAGCATAATTAAGAAAATACACTTAAAAATCAGTAAAATTACATTATCAAACTATAAGTGGAAATAATGCCTATTCTCTTTTCCTTTCCTCACCAGCTGCATTATTCACTAAATGAATTAAAACCTGTAACATGCTTAGAATAATATTTAGCCATTATTATTTTTACTGTAGTAAAATATATATAATATTTATCATTTAAAAATTTTGTAAGTATACAATTCAGTGGTATTAAATACAATCACAATGTTGGGTATCCATCACCACTATCTATACTCCAAAATTTTTCATCACTCCCTGTAGAAACTGTACCCATTAAACAATAACTCCTCCTTCCCAAATGTTCCCACAGCCCCTAATATTCTACTTTCTGTCTCTGTAAATTTGCCTATTCTAGTATAGTGGAATCATACACTTGTCATTCTGTGTCTGGCTTATTTCAGTAAGCATAATGTTTTCAAGAACCATCCATATTGTAGCATATATTAAAATTTAAATCTTTAAAAAATATTTTACTTATTTTTAAGGGAGTGGGGAAGAGAGGGAGAAAAACATTGATGTGTGAGACAAACATTGATCAGTTGTTTCTCACACACCCCCAACTGGGGACCTGGCCCTCAACCCAGGCATATATGCCCTGACTGGGAATTGAACCAGAAACCTTTTGGTCCACAGGCCTGTGCTCAATCCACTAAGCTAGGGCAAAATTTCATTCCTTTTTAAGTCTGAATAATATACACCACATTTTGTTTATCTATTCATCTGTCCATGGACACTTGGGCTGCTTCTACCTTTCAGCTACTGTGAATAACGTTGCTATGACATGGACCTACAAGTATCCATTCCAGCATCTGCCTTCAGTTCTTTTGGATTTACATCTAGGAGTGCAATTGCTGGGTCATATGGAAATTCTATGTTTAATCTTTTGAGAAACTGACAAACTGTTTTCCACAGTGACTGCACTATTTTACATTCCCACAGCCATCAGCAAGGCTAACACTTTTTCTTTTCTTTTTTTAATTAGTCATCTTGGTAGGTAGTGCTTAGCCGCTATTATCATCACAAGTTTTGATACGGCTTTTTACCAATACTTGTAGCACTATAAGGGCATCATGACAATAATCAGAGGCTCTGACTAGTTTACAAGTTCAAGTGGTCCTAGCAGTTTCATTTAAAACATGTTCCCAGTTGTGTCTAATTTTCTCAGAAAACCATCTTCAAAGCTAGCATTTCCGTAGCTTGGTATCAATTAAGGAAGAAAAGGACTCTTGCCCTGACCGATGTGCCTCAGTTGATTGGGCATCATTCAGAAAAGCGAGAGATCACAGGTTCAGTTCCTGGTCAGGGGACACGTCTGGGTTGTGGGTTCAGTCCCCAGTCAGGGCATGAGAGAGAGGCAACGAACTGATATCTCTGTCTTCCATCAATGTTTCTCTCTCCCTCGTTTTCCCTCCCTTCCCCTCTCTCTGAAAATAAATAAATGAAATCTTGAGAAAGAAAGGGAGGAAGGGATGAAGGAAGAAAATGACTATTTGGGTAGCTGAAAAAAAAAAAAAAGAATTGTTTTCAATTAAAAAAAAAATCTCTTGCCCTGGCTAGTGTGGCTCAGTATATTGAGCTCTGGCCTGTGAACCAAAGGGTTGCCAGTTCGATTCCCAGTCAGGGCACGTGCCTGCATTGTGGGCCAGGTCCCCAGTGGGGGGCCGATGAGAGGCAATCACTCATTGATGATTCTCTCCATCCCTTCCCCTCTGTCTAAAAATAAATAAATAAAATCTTTAAAATAATTAAAAATAAAAACATCTCTTATAATTTAATTCCAAATAATGCTGAGTTTTACCTATAGACAAAATAGTGCACGGGCATTCAGTTTAAGAAGTGTCAAATGGGCCCTAGCTAGTGTGGCTCAGTTGACTGAGTGCTGGCCTGCGAATCAAAAGGTCACTGGTTCAATTACTACTCAGGGCACAAGCCTGGATTACAGGCCAGGTCCCCGGTTGCGGGCGTGTGAGACGTAACCAATCAATGTATCTTTCACACAGCCATGTTTCTCTCCCCCTCTTTCTTCCTCCCTTACCCTCTCTCTGAAAATAAATAAATAAAATCTTAAAAAATAAATGTCAAATGGTTTTCCTAAAACTTTTATAAAAGGATTTTTGAAAACAAAAGTATATTAGAAAAGCCTATATATTTAAACATTGCTAGCTATATTACTTTCAGGTCTCTTACCTCACCAGAAATACCTTTTTCACTTCACTTGGGTTTTCCAGATATGGAAGAGCTAAAGCCTCAGTAAGACAAACAGCTATTCCCAAATAAAACTGTTTTCTTGTGCTCATGTATTACATCATGTACTAAAGAAGGTTTCAGGCCTTTCAGTCAGTAACTCTTTTTCTTCGTTTATGAATATAAGAAAGAAAAATGTGGAAGTAGATAAACAGGAGAAAAACACCTTGTTTTTGCAAATGTTTTCTTCTTCAACTTTCATACAATGGCAAGAGTTGAGAAATAAAATCTAGTAATAGTTCAAGTACAGACAAAAACATGGGCAAAGTGAAGGTATCGTGAAAAAAAAAAAAAAAAAAACAATTAAAAAAGCTATAGCCGCCCTGGCTGGTGTAGCTCAGTGGATTGAGTACGGGCCACGAACCAAAGCATCGCAGGTTTGATTCCCAGTCAGGGCACATGCCTGGGTTGCAGGCCACGGCCCCCAGCAACCGCACATTGATGTTTCTCTCTCTCTCCCTTTCCCCCTCCCTTTCCTCTCTAAAAATAAAATAAATAAAATCTTAAAAAAAAGCTATAGCTTCATCCTAGTTATATATACTTCCCATTATGCTGATAATAATATTAAAAAAATTAAACTCCACCAACAGAAAACTAAAGACTGGTTTTATAAAGACAAACAGCAGGCCTATGACATTTGAGAGGTACAGCCAAAGAGCTATAGTTCAAACACTCAAGTTCACTAACCCCATTAAAAAAGCATATAATTTCTTCCATAAATAAATATACAACAAGCCACTAGGAACAATGGAGCCACATCACTGTAGAGAAACTTGTGAATGGCTAAAACCAGGAATGTTCAATTCACAAATGCCAAGAGAGAGCTGTTTCTGGTTTATAGTAGAACCTTAGTTCTCGAATTTAATTTGTTTTGGAAAAATGTTTGAGAAACAATTTGTTTAAAAACTGAATCTCCTTTGTCGCCTGAGAGACATGTGACTGGTCATACAGGTATCGGCATGAAAGTGTCAGGTAGAGAAGAGACCTGAAGTTTTGTTAGACAACCAAGTCATTTTTTCTGTTAACAACTTGGTGGGGAACAGAACTAACTATTCAAGAACCAAGACATTCAAGAACTGTATATGTATTTAGATATGTCATATCCAGAAACCCATAGTTAAGATAGATGAAGCTTACTAGAGAGAATGCTGCATTTAATAAGAAGATTTTGAGTCCCACTGCTGCATTCCTTGGTAAATTACTGAAAGCCTCTGAACATCATCCCTGTATCATAAAGATAACCAACCATCCTAAACAAAGCAGTACACACTTCATGGGTTGAGTAAGAAATAAATAATTTCAATACAGTTTCATTTATTCTTTAACAAACATATTTTGAAGCTTCACAATGTACACTAAAGATGCAGAGAAGATCAAGTTCCTGTCTTCACTGTACATATGCATAAAAAGTTCTCCTCCTTGCTGGGTACCCTACAATTCAAGAACTGTTTAGACAGAACTAGAAGAGAATTCCTCAAGGACAGAACCCCCAATCCATGCTTAAGAAGAACCTGGCAGACAGCAATAGACAATAAATGATTGCTGAGTGAATAAACAAATTGTCTTTCTGTTTATGATCTGTAAAACCTTAACTTTCAGTCCACATTAACCTGAAAAGGAAAAGAGATAAATACATAATAACCACCTCAAGGCCCTGGCTGGTGTAACTCAGTGGACTGAGTGCTGGCCTGCAAACCAAAAAGCTGCCGGTTCCCAGTCAGGGCACTGGGTTTTGGGCCAGGACCCCAGTGGGGGACCATGAGAGGCAACCACACATTGATGTTTCTCTCCATCCCTTCTCCTCTATCTAAAAATAAATAAATAAAATCTTTACAAAATTTTTTAAAATAGTAATAACCACCTCACTCACTGGAAGAACAAAGATACTTCACAACAGCAACACTCATTTGGAGGGGAAACCAAAAGTGACACTTCCCATTTTTTCCACTCCATGGCAGGGCACAGTAGTGTTCTGCTGTCATATAAACTGCTCCATTTCTGAGAACCCTCTCAAAGGCTGTGCAAATGACTTCCTTTGTCCTCTGTGATGGTTATGCTGCAAAATAATTAAGTTTTAGACTAGAGTTTTTCAGTATGTGAAGCCAATCACTGAAACCGGTATCTGAGGACACCTATTTGAATACTAAATGTGTTGACTAAAGACCCACCTTTAACTAAAATGTGGGAACTGAGCCCTGATTGGTGTAGCTCAGTTGGTTGGACGTCATCCTGCAAAGCCAAAGGTCACCAGTTTGATTCCAGTCAGGGCACATGCCTGGATTGTGGATTTGATCCCTGGTTGGGGAGTGTGAGAGAAGCAACCAATCAATGTTTTTCTCACACATCAATGTTTCTTTCCCTCTCTTCCCCTCTCTCTAAAAAGAAACAAATTAAAATATATACTATTTTTTTAATGTAAGAACTATTATAACTGTTACCATCCCCACGCCATCTCAGTTAGGTTCTCAAGTGTCTTTCAAAATCAAATATTAAAATGCTCATTCTAGTAGGCACAGGCCCTCCAGCACTGAAGAGTACAGGCTAAACTACCTGTTCTAGGAACATTTGCCCCTACTGCAGGAGAAGACTATTCCAGTGCCAGAAAAAGCAACAAGGAGCTCTTGAGTTGGAGGTGTGTAAAGGGGGAATGTGATATTGATTGGTTTGGAAAAAGTACCCCCTAGTTGTCTGAGACATCAAGGCAGATGACAGAACAGGTGTGAAGTGGCTGAAACTACACTGGAGGGTTTTCGTATCTGAACAAATAATCAGAATTAGGAGGTGTGATGTCTAATTTTGACACTGCAGCAAACCAGCCATTCTGCTATAAAAATAGGACTTAATATTTAGAAAACGAACTTGAAGTATCCCAACATTACTGTTTTTTCCAATACAATAAAGGTACACAAGTCAGCAAATGAAAGACTCAAAAATACTAGCCTACAATGAGTTTTAACTGTTACCTCTGTAAAAACAGTTCAGCTCTGTTCTAAAGCAGGGTCTGTCTTACTTTTCAATTCATTAATAAGTATTTAAGTCCAGGTTTCTGCGAGAAAAACCTCCAGGTTCTTTACCATTTGCAAAACTAAAGTCCAAGACCTTTGATATGCTCAGATATTTTAAGAGTAAAATTCTTACATCCAAATGAGATTTTTACCTCATTGCTAATTACAGTATCATTAGTAACTGGTAATAACGAAAATAATGAGAATTCTTCATCCCTCCCTCCTCTCCCCTTTGCCTCTCTGGAAGACTTCAACTTAACATTATAAATCATGTTGTTCTTGACATATGGCTACTTCCGGAAAGACAGCTGACATTTAGCACAGGACATGCAAGGCTGTGGGAAAAGAGAAGTTCTTGGCCACAAGAACCAGGACAAAACCCCTGGCCTTGGAAAAAATTCCAAAAATCTCTTAACTCTACTGCAAGACAGTTAAATTTTTAGCTTTAGAAGATTCTAAGATCACAAACCAGAGCACAGAATTAGAATAGATTTTTGAAAACTACACTATAAAGTTGCAAGATAACTAGTTTCTGGTATTCATAAAAATCCATGCTAAATGACGATCCCCAGGGAAATATGAATATTTTTCCCCCTTGGAATTGTTTTAAGCTAACTTAGCTCTAAAATCTTTCACTGTTCGAAGACAGCATTGCGAAAGTGGCTGACTTCACTAAGGGTTTACTATGGAAGCATCAGGACACATGCTCTACATGTACTTGTTTGTTAAGCCTTCCACAATGCTATAAGCTCCAAACGATATAAACTCTAAAATAGGAATTTTCTTTAGATGCTCTGAAAATAAATATTAGATTATTTGTTACAGCAACTTTAGAGAACTCATGAATTTTTTTAATGTAAGAGAAGCACTATATGAGTTATTAAAACCATCTTTTGCCTAAAATGATAATATCAATAAAAGCCTAAGTACTTTAGAAAGTTTATTCTATCAATCACTACTTGGGAAATCCATGCCAAACCAAAAGATCCTAAAAGGCTATAACTGTTGAATTCAAATATCCTCAGAATCCTAGTTAAGGGTTTTTGTTCTATGGTTTATTAAAAAGAGAGAGTTCTACTCACAACTTATGCCCAAATACATGTAACCTAAGTAACCTCATTTAACTTTCTGTAGGTTACACAAACATAGAACATAAGAACACAGGCATATGACATAAAATACTTTTAGCTATCCTTAGTGGTCACGTTAATCATAATTTAGCAAATTCAATAAAATTTCAGGTCAAGTTACAAATGTGAGTACATGCTTTGGAAAAGTAAAGTTAAGATAATAACACAGACTAAAGATTAGTACTGATATATAGAAATTACCCATCACATTGCCAACTTTAAAACTTTGCCAGCATGTTAAACATCAAAAAAGGATTAACACAGACTTCCAGCCAAGATGGAGGCATAGGTAGATACACTTTGCCTCCTCTCTCAACCAAAAGAAGGACAACGACAAATTTAAAAACAAAAAAACACCAGAATTGCCAGAAAATCCAACTGTATAGAAGTTCAACCACCAAGAAGTTAAAGGAAAAACAGTCATCCAGGCTCGTAGGAGTGGCAGAGACAGGCAGCCAGGGCAGAGAATACATGCGGCAAGGTAGCAATAGGTGGCCCCACATTTGTGTGTGGATAAACTGGGAGGAACAACTGGGGAGCCAGAGAGACTCCAAAACCCAGGGTTCCAGTGCAGGGAAAGAAAGCCTCAAAACCTCTGGCTGTAAAAACACGTGGGCGCTGCGGCAGCAGGAGAAACTCCCAATCTCATAGGAGAGTTCACCGGAGAGACCCACAGGGTCCTAGAACGTATCCACCCAGGAATGAGCACCAGAAGGGCCTGATTTGCTTGTGGGTAGCTGGGGAAGTGATTAAAGCCAGCTGAGAACTGAGCAAGTGGCATTGTTCCCTCTCTGACCCCTCCCCAACATACAACGCCACAACAAGTGACCTGGGTTACCCCGCCCTGGTGAATACATAAGGCTCTACCCCTTACAGCATAACAGGTGCGCCAAGACAAAGAAATATGGCCCAAGTGAAAGAACAGATCAAAGCTTAAAAAATAGAAACTAAGTGATGAAAAGATAGTCAACCTATCAGATGCAGAGTTCAAAACACTGATAATCAGGATGGTCACAGAAATGGTTGCATATGGTACAAAATAGAGGAAAAAGTGAAGGCTAAGCAAAGTGAAATAAAGTAAAATATATAAAGAACCAACAGTAAAGGGAAGGAAACAAGGACTCAAATCAACAATTTGGAGCATAAGGAAGAAATAAACATCCAACCAATGTTTATTCAACCGATGTTTCTTCAACAGAATGAAGAAACAAGAATTCAGCCCTGGGTGGTGTAACTCGATAGATTGAGCACCGGCCTGCAAACCAAAGGGGTGCTGGGTTGATTCCTAGTCAGGGCACATGCCTGGGTTGCAGGTCAGGTTGGGTCGGTCTCCAGTGAGGGGTGAGTGAGAGGCAATCACACACTGATGTTTCTTTCCCTCTCTTTCTCCCTCTTTTCTCCTCTGCCTAAAAATAAATGAATAAGATCTTAAAAATAAATAAATAAATGAGGAGAGGCTTAGGAACCTCCAGGACAACTTTAAACAATGTTCTAACATCTGAATCATAGGGGTGCCAGAAGAAAAGGAAGAGCAAGAAATTGAAAATTTATTTGAAAACATGATGAAGGAGCCTTGGCTGGTGTGGCTCATTGGATTGAGCACTGGCCTGCAAACCAAAGGGTCGCTGGTTTGATTCCTAGTCAGGACACATGCCTGGGTTGCAGGCCATGTCCCCATTGGAGAGGAGCATGAGAGGCAACCATACATTGATGTTTCTTTCCCTCTCTTTCTCCTTCACCCTCTGTCTAAAAATAAATAAATAAAATCCTTTAAAAAAGGAAGAAATCATAATGAAGGAGAACTTCCCTACTCTGGCAAAGGAAATATTCCAAGAAGTCCAGGAAGCTCAGAGTCCCAAAGAAGTTGGACCCAAGGAAACACACACCAAGGCACATCATAATTACATTACCCAAGACTAAAGATAAGGAGAGAATCTTAAAAGCAGCAAGAGAAAAGGAGACAGTTACCTAACAAGGAGTTCCCATAAGACTAGCAGCTGATTTCTCTAAACTTGCAGGCAAGGATGGGCTGGAAAGAAGTATTTGAAGCCATGTAAGGCATGGACCTACCTCCAAGATTGCCCTATCCAGCAAAGCTTTCATTTAGAATGGAAGGGCAGATAAAGTGCTTCTCAGATAAGGTCAAGTTAAAGGAGTTCATCATCACCAACTCCTTATTATATGCATTATTATATGAAATGTTAAAGGGACTTATCTAAGAAAAAGATGATAAAAAATATGAACACTAAAATGACAACAAACTCACAACTATCAACAAATGAACCAAAGGAAAAAAAAAAGAAAAACAAAAGCAAACTAAGCAAACAACTAGAACAGAAACAGAATCACAGAAATGGAGATCACATGGAGGGTTATCAGTGGGGAGAGAATGGGGGAAAAGGTACAGGGAATAAGAAGCATAAATGGTAGGTACAAAATAGATAGGGGGAAGTTAAGAATAGTATGGGAAATGGGGAAGCCAAAGAACTTATACGTATGACCCATGGACATGAACTAAGGGGGAGAATGCTGGTGGGGAGGGTGCAGCATGGAGGGAAATAAAGGGGAGAAGAAAATGGGACAACTGTAACAGCATAGTCAATAAAATATATTTACAAAAATAAAAAAAAGACATCAAAAAGGATGTATTCCTGACAAAAAAATGCCTAGGTTTTTACAGTTTAGAGAGATAATATTCTTCATATTTGGCTCCAATAATAGTTATTTCTCCTTTACTAAAGAAAAAGAAGATATATAAATTGCATTTTGCACTCTTGGTGGTAAATTGATGTAGCCACTGTGGAAAACAGTATGGAGGTTCCTCAAAAAATTAAAAATAGAACTATATAATGACCCAGCAATTCCACAGAGTATCTGAAGAAATCTAAAACACTAATTCAAAAAGACATATGCATCCCTATGTTCAATGCAGCATTATAGACAATAGCAAGGATATGGAAGGAACCTAAGTGTTCATTTATAGATGAGTGGATAAAGAGATGATACATATGCATACAGTAGAATATTACTCAGCCATAAAAAAGAATATAATCTTACTATTTGCACAACATGGATGGACCTAGAGGACATTATGCTGAGTGAAATGAGTCAAACTGGGAAGGAAAAATACCACGATTTCACTTCTATGTGGAATATAAAAAACAAAACATGCCCTGGGTGGTGTGGCTGAGTGGACTGAGAGCTGGCCTGGGAACCAAAAGGCTGCTGGTTCGATTCCCAGTCAAGGCACACAACTCGGTTGCTGGCCAGGTCCCCAGTAGCAGGCTCATGAGAGGCAACCACACATTGATGTTTCTCTCCATCTCTTTCTCCCTCCCTTCCCCTCTCTCTAAAAATAAAAAGTAAATCAAAAATCTTAAAAAAAAGAAAACAAAAAATAGACTCATAGATACAGAGAAAGACTGATATTTGCCATAGAAGAGGGGAATTGGCAAGATGGGTAAGAGAGCTACAAAATTGCAGTTACAAAATCGTCATGGGGAAGATGAACTGTTGTGGAATTGTGTACCTGAAACCTTATATAATTTTGTTAACCAGTATCAACCCAATAAATTGAATAAGAAGTAAAATAATGCCTCACTTAAAAAAAAAAAGTTGCCCTGCCTAGTGTAGCTCAGTGGATAGAGCATGGGCCTATGAACCAAAAGGTTGCTGGTTCGGTTCCCAGTTAAGGCACATGCCTGGGTTGCAGGCTAGGTCCCCTATGGGGGGTGCACAGGAGGCAACCACACATTGGCGTTTCTCTCCCTGTTTTTCCTTCCCTTCCCCTGTCTCTAAAAATAAATAAATAAAATATTTAAAAACAAAAGTCACAGGAACGTAAAGTACAGTGTAGAGAATATAGTCAATAATATTGTACTAACTATATATGGGGCCAGGCAGATACTATTCTTATGGGAGGGATCACTTAGTAAGTTATATAAATGTCTAATCATGGTGTTGTATGCCTGAAACTAATATAATAATATAAACTATAACTGGAAAAAAATAAACCTTTTATATATACTACCAAAAATAAATAATTTTTTAAAACTACAATTTTTATTGACTACACCTCAAAAAGGAGAGCTGCCAACTCTATCTTAAGGAACAAAATTCCTTCAAGAAAAATTTCATCACAATTTCTTGTACAGACTGTATGATGTTTCTGCTGGCAATATATAGGTCTCACTAAAGGTTTCCACATTTTTTCCTCTGCCGGACTTTTTTAAACCATATTTTAAGAAGCATCATCAGAACAAAACACATGTATCAATATTAAAACCCACAAAATTAGTTTTCACATATCCATATAGGCATCTAGGTAAATTGGCTAATTGCTTCATGAGAAGTTATATAGTATATAATAGAGGCAACATTTGCAGTGGAGGCAGAATAACTTAAACTTGGGTGGAAATCACTGCTGCATCACTTGTTAGCTATGTGACCTGGGCAATTTTCTTCTCTTGGTCTGAGTTTTCTCATTTGCAAAATGAGGTAATAGCTCCAATCTTATGAGGATTAACTGTATGTGAAATGCCCAGTACAGAGCCTTACTCAAAGAAGGAGGTCAGGAAATAGTTACTGCTATTACTCTGCTGTTGTTCGTGCAAGCTCCTCAAAGGCAAAGCATAATTTTTCCTGTAACTCAATTGTAAGATTTGTAATTGAGACCTGAAAAAGTAAAGGCAAGAAACATCAAAGTTACAAATAATGAGACTATGAAGTAATAATGATGACTGATGACCTTTACCCTCGCTGGCATGGCTCAGTGGATTTTGTGCTGGCCTGAGAATCAAGAGGTCACTGGTTCAATTCCCAGTCAGAGCACATGCCTGGGCTGCCAACCAGGTCCCCAGTTGAAGGCAAGCAAGACTCAATCACACTGATGTTCCCTCCCTCTTTCTCACTCCCTTCCCCTCTCTCTAGAAGTAAATAAATAAAATATTTATAAAATAATAATAATGATGGCCTTCAATACATATCAAAATGAACAATGTCCTTATTTTTATAAGCCATTCTAAAAGGAGATGATACTGTCTGTGTACAATCCACATGCAGAATTACTTTCATTCATTCCACAAATATTTCCTTAATGTCCATAAAGTGCCAGACATTATGCTAGGCAATGCGCATATGACGGGGAACAAAAGCAGACACAATTCTAGTCCTTATGGAGCTTCTGGTCATGAAATCGAGCAGAGTGTAAATTTGTTATATGTGATGTAAAGGACAGTACATGGTACTCTGAGAGCCAATAACAGAGATCTAACCTAATTGGTGATGTCAAGGAAGGCCTTCCAGAGAAAGTGAAAGCTGAGAACTGAAGGATAAAAAGGGAGTTAGCAGTGGAGAGTATTTCTAGACACACAAAAGCAGTCTGTACACAGACCTTGTAGCACCTGGCAAGAGGTAGAATCAAAAGGCCTGTGTGTCTGGGGCAAAGAGGAAGTTTGAGCATTAGCAAGGGCTCTAGACCACTCAATGGCTGAGGCTTTGCAGAACACATTCAAGAGTTGTGATGATCCAAGAGCAGTGAAAAGGCCACTGAAGGGTTTTATGAATGCTTATTTTGGGGGAAGGTAGGCTGAAGGGAAGATGCAATCAGATCTGCAGTTTGTCTTTGACTTCAGGAATAAGAGCTAAGGAAAGCAGATGTGTCAAGCAGGAAACAAGTTCTGTCAGGATATGACAGTTGGGGAGTAGGGTGATGAAGGTGGTGGTGGAAGAAAAACAAGTTAAGAGGTATTCAGGAAAATCTGATGATGTATCCATATAATACACAGGGGCTGAAAGAGAACAGTGTTCAAGAGAACTTCTGGGTTTCTGATTCACAATACTGTATGAAAGACAGGTACCACTCAGGAGGGGTGTGCTCCAGAAGCATCTGTAAGGCAATTTCCCACACCCCAAAAAGGACCTAAATGCATTTCAATTTTGCCTTAACTCAGTTGATTCCCTATTTTACTTTTGAAATCAGGTTCCAAAGGATTTTTTTGCTATTTCCAAAAATCAAATTGACTTTCAAAAATACAAAATTTTTCCAACATTGAAGATACTTCTACAAAGATTCTGCCACAGCTTTAAAATCAACTCCAAATGAGTTGTAAAACTGGTTTCGGCAAAGGGCTAGCATTATGGAATGAATGTGTCATTTCCCATGGTGACTACTTTGATAAGACTAACATGCATTTGCTACTTAATTTAAATATTTTAAAGAAACCTTAACAGTTAAAAATATTCATACATGATATTAAAGTAAAATAATGAAATTTCATCAAGCTTTACAATAACTGGAACTGTACTTGAAAATATGCAGCTTTTATGTTTGTGTTTCAACATTTTGAAATGTCAGTAGAGAACTTGGTATTTTGTAGAAAAGCAGATGGTTATTTTAAAAAAACACGTAACTCCTTGATTTTGTTTCTATCCAGTTCTTGTAATACCCATCACGATCATTTGATGTAAAAGATTTTTACTAAACACACTTTCTCTATACTTTTATCAATACTATCAATATTTGTTTCCTAATACTTGCAACCTAATGCCATTTTCATAGTGGAATATTGATGTCATTAAGTCTCAGAAACATAGAAACTTCAAATTTCACTAACCCTCCAAAAGAGGAGTGAATAAGATCACTTCTTAAAATCAACCTAACACATCACACCTTAGTACTACAGTATTTCTTTAATTTTGGCAGGATGGGTTCCTTGGCCACCTGCTTGTATTAGGCCCTGACTAGCATTTTATTAACGCTCAATTTCAGTTACCAGAATGTTACCATGGCTTGTACAACACAGCAGCATTTTTCCCCCATGCTGATTTTGTCTCAAAGCGTCAAAAGGCAAGACTGCAGTTTGAGGCCAAACATGAAAAGTACTATCTCCACAAATGAGGAGAAAGGGGCTTTTAAAAAATCAGGTCTTAAGCCCATTAACCAATATTACTTTGTAAAACCAGATTGTCTCCACACTGGACACTGCACTATCAAGTGTGGTTCTTGGAAACAAGGGTTTGGAGAGTTTGAAGAGGGTTACCATCTTATTTCAGATTTTTATTAAAACATAGAATCAAACTCATGGCTCTAAGGCCGGGTATGGGCAGTGCCAAGAAAGGCAGGGAAAAGCCGGTAGGGGTCCCATCTTCCCCCCAAGGTGTGGTCCCTGTCTGCTCCGCAAAAATGTGCGAGAGGGAGTTAGAAGGCCTGGCTTTTCCCGTACCAAAGCCCTCAAAATGATACCGCAAACCACTTCCTTCTGGGAAATGACGGTCCCAAGAGTTAACGGACAATGGAGCTGCACGCAGGCTCCGGAAAGATGGAGACCGGAACGAGACAGAGTCGGGCAGCGGGCCTGCGGCACAGGGCGTTCCAGGCCGGGGTTTCGGAAGTCTGGGAAGGCCTGCACCTTTCACGACGTGCCCGCACGCTACCCAGGCTGCGCGGAGCCCGCGGCTCTTGTCTGCAGACCCAGTGCATCCTCGAGAGAGCAGGAGGTCCCCGCAGGAGCCCTGCCGCCCAACCGGGGTATTTCCTGTCCTAAAAAACACAAACTCGCACGGAAGGAAGTAAAACCTGTTTAAGGAGGCAAGGCCGGAGGCAAGGGGTTGCGCAAACTTAGGGCCCGGGAGGCCTAGGGGGAAGGATGGCAGGGGCGCGGCCGCCGCGGACACCCCCCGCGGGCTGGGGCGCGCAAAGGCGGGGGTCCGACACGCCCACTGTCGGGCCGCTTACCTGCTCCTCCTCCGGGGTCAGCTCCGGCGCCATGTCGGCCTGGGGCGCGGTCGCCGGCTCCATCCCGCAGCCGCGGTGGACACAACCCACTGGGAGCGCGACGCCCGCTCAGCAGTCCCGGGCCGGCCCGCGCATGCTGGTCCCGCGCCGCCGTTCCTCGCCCAAAGGCTCCCGAGTGTCGCCGTCTTCTGGGCGGAAATCCTTGTGTATTTTCTCCGCTCCTTCGCTCACTCCCACTCCTCTCCCGGAAAACAGCAGACAGGAGCTGAGAGTCCTCGAGAGGCAGTAGGAGGAAATGAAGAACGTTAGAGGCCTCGGCAGCGGCGCCCCGCAGCCACCCGAGCGTGACGGGTCCTCCCGCTGCCGGTCTGGCCACCGCGGCCGCCTCAGCGCAGCTCCTCAGAAGCCGCGCAGGCCACAGCGAGGGACAGGGAGGCGGCAGGACCTTGCAGCCGCCTGAGCTCCGCGCGGCTCCATTGAGAAACTGCGCGTCTCCTTCGCTAATGGGCGGGCCGAGCTGGGTCCGCTGGGCTGGGACGCAGCCCGGGAGGGGGCGACAGAGAGGAGCCGCTCAAGCAGAAGGAAGAAGGGCGGGAGGAGGAAAAGCAAGGCGGGAGTGTGCGTTTTCTGTGAGGCGAAGATCCGTGGAGAGGAGTACAATCTTTCAGAAACGAGCTGCGGTGGGGCGCGTCGCTGCGGTGGCGCAAGTGAGGGACAAATCCTCCGCACCTGTCCCCGTCACTGGTAGACTTAAAGCCGGGTCAGCCCTTTCCAGCTCTCGCTCCGCCGCGTTATCCCGGACTTCATTGCCAACGTAGCTAACTTTAGTTCTCCCGCTACAGCAGCCTCGCACTTGGAAACCTCATCCACAACACCGCAACTTCTACAAGCCTCTGGTTCCCCTAAGGCGGTACCGCGAGTGGGGTCTTACAGTGTGGCCTAGGCCGGTTCGGAGTCACAGGGAAGGCAGAGGGCTCTTCCGTTGCTGCATCATCCCAGACCAAAAATAAACAATATAAAGGGCTGAGCCCTGGAGAGCTTGGGAGAGACCCAACCGAGGGTCTTCAGACAGCTGAAGAAATGCTTCTTCCGGAACTTTAAACGCAGCCTCTGACCTAGCCTCATTTCTGCCTGACAGCCACAGGAACTTCAGTGCTTGCCCTTGGTTAGAGAAGACATCCCTGGTACTCGGTCGTTATTTTACTCTTGGCGCCAATAAGGCTGACTCTGGATTGACCTCATACCCCTTACAGAAGTTACAGTTTGTGTTACACCCAAGCGCTCCCCTGGGAGATACTACTCCCAGAAGATACTACTTATTTAACAAGTATATTTCTTTGTCAGGCACTGGGTTGTGCACTGGGGCAACTTCCACGTGTTAGAATTTGGAATGATCCCTGAGCTATACTATAAAGTAAAAAAAAAAGACTCAAATACTGTGTGTAATATGCTGTCATACGTATAAAGGAAAAAATACATTTGTAAATTTATTTATATATACAAAAGCTTTGGGAGGACGCAAAAGAAAGGTAACAGTGGTTGTCTCTCAAGGGGGGAACTGGGAGTCAGGATCAGAAGGGATAGGGAAACTTTTTATATGCTCTTTTGTACATTTTAAGGTTTTTTTTCTTTTTATTGAAGTACATATACACAAAAGGTGAAAATGTAAGTTGAACAGCAAGATGAACTTTCATAAACTTAACATATTCATGTAACAACCAAACAGATCAAGAAGTAGAACATTCCCACCCTGGCTGGTGTGGTTCAGTGGGTTGAGTGCCAGCCTGCCAACTGAAGGGGCCTTGGTTGGATTCCCGGATGAGATTCTCAGTCAAAACACATGCCAGGATTGTGGGCCAGGTCCCCAGTTGGGGACAAGCCAGAGGCAACCAATTGATGTTTCCCTCCCTTTCCCCTCTTAAAAAAAAAAAAGAAATAGAACATTCTCAACTTGCCAAAGTGACCTTAGTCACTACCCCCAAGTCACTACCTTCCTCAGAGTAACTCTTGGGTTGTAACAGCACTGTGTAAGTTTTTCATATAGATGTATACATGACCTTTTCCAAAAATTTTTTAAATAGTAACAACACAGTTGACCCTGAACAACACAGGTTTGTTGTTGTTGTTTTTGCCGGGACCCCTCTCCGCCTGGGGGCCTGACTCTGCCCCTCCTACCTGTCTGGATGAATATCTACTTTAACTCCTTGGTTGTTGGACTTCCATACAGTTCAATTTTCTATCAGTACTGGTTGTTTTTTTTGCTTCTAAGTTTTTGTTGTCCCTATTTTGGTTGTGCGAGGAGGCACAGTGTGTCTCCCCATGCCTCCTTCTTGGCCGGAGGTCTCTGAACAACACAGACTTGAAGTGCACAGGTCTATTTACAGGTGGAAATTACTGTATACTTTTTCTCCCCCAGGGAGGCAAATGGTTGAAGGAAGAAATGGCAGGACCTGAGTAGTACAAACCACTGAGTAGACACAGGAGAGGATGAAGTCTCTCAATCCACTATTTACAGTTCTGTATTTGTTTTGCCCAGTGAACCTCACTCAGTACACCAAGGGTCAGTGATTTGTCCAAAGTCACATAGCTAATGAATTAGTATTGAACTAAAACTTTAACCCAGGCATTGTAATGACTAGTGCAGGGATCAGGTGAGGAAAATTAATAAAGGGAGAAGTTTAGCAGAGTGAACTGGGAGAGAAAACTCGGCAGTGGTTTAAGCAGCACAGCTGTGTATGGGAGCACATGGGTGTGAAAGGGAACAGTTCTCGGAACTCACAGGACAATGTTTGGAAGTTTCTGAGCAGAGACATGTGGGTAACAAACTAAGTTCAAGGCAGCTGGCTAAATTTACTCTGAGAGGTAAATCTTAGGATAATCAGAGTACAAAGTCTTGTCTATAACTGTAGGCTCAAACCAAGGAAATCAAGTATGGTACTGTCATCCTGCTCAATCAAACCTTAAGAGATGCAAAATGGTTTGTAATAGCAAAAGAATGGGCACAACATAATGGCCTATCAATTGGAAAGTCAGTAAATATAGTACACATACACACTGAGATAATAAATTCACATTTATTCCGTCCTTAACATATGCCACGCTGTTCTAAATGATTTGCATTAATCTATTCTCACCACTATAGTATGAGATAACTGAAATTATGATCCTTGTTTTACAAAAAAAATGCATATAAGGTAGATCCATATGTATAGACATAGCCTTCTTGCAATTTTAAATGCTTAGCTGCAGAGCCTCTAAAGAAAGGCTAGGGTAGGATTGGGGGAGTGTAGGTGACAAAAATCACATTTTTATTAAATTAACCAGGGTAGGGGGAGAAGGAAGAGGATGAAAGCAGTCAAATACAAAGTGAAGGAAGGAGACTACCTTTCCAATGGTGAGCACACAATAGAGTATACATGTTGTATTATAAAGTTGTATTCCTGAAACTTATTAACCAATGTTTTCCCCAATACATTTAATATAATTAATTAACATCAACTAAAATCTGAAAGTGGAAAATAAATTATAAAGAGGGAACCGGGAGGGGGTGTTATGGGTTCTATTTTTGTTTTTTGCTTTTAAAGCATATGTTTCAGGTCTCTGTCTAGAAAGCTTATCCTCCCCTTCTTCTTACCTCCTTCACCAGACAAATCTGACTCATCCTTAAGGTCTCAGCTCAGAAGTCACTTCCTCAGGAGGATCTTCTGTGGCTACTCCCTAAACTGAATTAGACTCCCTGTTTGTTACTCTCACAGTACCATCTTATCTTTTACCAGAGAGCTAATCACAACTTGCTGTTGTGTATTTGTTCATTAGCCTAGTGTCTGTCTGCTCTATGAAACTGTAAGCTCCAGGAAGGTAGGAACCACACCTGTCCTGTTGGCCCCTGGAACCTCAGTGGCTAGAGCCTACCATCTAGTAGGCAGGCACTACTAGATATGTGTGTGTTCAATAACTAAATGTGTTAATAAATGTGTGTTCAATAACTAAATCAATGAAAACAGTCATCTTAACTCTGAAGTCTCTGTCTTACCATTTTCTCCTGCCTAGTTTATATCTGTTCTTGTCTAAGAATGGAGATACTTCCAAAGTTGTGATTAGAATTTTATAATCTTTTCCCCAAAACAACTTTACTTCTAAAATCCAAAGCTCCTCTCAAAATATTGCTCCAAATACCTACTGCCTATGAAAGAGACGTGTATTGTGCTATATAAGATGTGCTTTGGCTATAAAAAATCCAAAGTTCTTATTGTCATTTTTTTGAGCAGTCATCTGATTTATAAAAAGATGTAACAAATATTAAAATGATACAAAATACCATTTTCAAAACAACATAAAAAAGTGAGTGCATTTAACCATACTTAGCTCATAACAGAGCAAATGGGTGAGTGGAGCAATAATAGCTCATTCTGTAGCATGTTCAATAAACCAGCAACAGAGAAAGTTAGTTGAAGGAAAGCAGAGGAACTTTGTTTTTTAAGTATTAGAACTGAGGGGCTCCAAAATCATCTGCATTCGCTCAATATTGTACCTATGGTTAGAAATGTACATGTTGGGAACTCCAGGGGTCTTCCCGATTCTTGGTTTAAGGTCCTGGTCAACTGTGATTGCAATGTAACACTTGTGCTGAGTTACTCTCTGTACTAAACAGTCATCTGTATAGGTTCCTTTGTTGTGTGCATGGTAATCGTTCAAATCCTGGATCCTTGGAGATCCTTAGAGATCCATCCTTAGATGGATCCTTAGATCCATCTTAATACTTCTGCCCCAGTTTCTCAATTTCAGCCACTACACAGTCAGTTATACAAGGGATACACTTGGCATAGATACAGCCCATCACTGACTGCACTAAGTCCAGTTTAGCCTTAATGGAAAAGTTGATGAAGTTGGTATCAACCAGGATGTGGTAAGGTGGGCCCAGTTGTGTGTTATATTGGAAGAATAAGCAGAAAGGGTATTGGAGAACATCACTTTCCTTGAGTGCATTAGGATCTTTCTTTTCTTTCTTTTTAGATTTTAATCTATCCTTTTCTTTCAGCCTCTGATCTCTCAGACTAAGCATTCTCTTCATGATCGCATACTTGTTTTCTTTTGCTTCCCCATGATCACACCGCACTCTTGTTTCTTATTGCCATTTTTTCCAAAAGACAAACAGATACAGAGTAAAGAGGTCATACTGCTAACCAGTGTCTTAGGGTGAATATTTTTTGTTTACGCATAAGCCACGTCTATATAATCACTAGGATGGCTGAAGGAGAGCTCTATAAAGAAGTTGAAAAATTTTATCCCATTGTACAATAGATTACATTTTGCCCCATTACTGCAGGGACTGGTCTTTACCATGCCTATTCTCTTTGTTTGTTTCTTTTAATTAAAATATGATCTGCCTCTTTCCTCACATAATTTTCTCATCTGACATTCCTACTTACCACTCTCAGATCATAGGTTAATCACTATACTATGTTAATTTTATACCTGATACTTGTGTCTAGAGTTTGTACAACACTCTGAATTATAATTATTTGCTTCCTTGGTAGTCTCTCCCATTAGACCATGACTTCTTTGAGGGCAGGGACCATGTCTTATTACTCTTGCTTCAGAACCAGCACAATATACAGTACACAGTAGGAGGTGCTCAGTCGGTGTTTGCTGAAAGAATGGATTTGTCCTTTTCTAGCAAAGTCCAATTCTTACCAAAGAATACCAAACAAACAGGTTTGATTACGGTGGATACTTAGTTGCTTGTGAAAAACATTCACTATAACAGAGAGGAACCATCTGAATTAGATTACATCACTTTCACTCACTTTGACTTACGTGTGTTAATGGGGAAGCCAGAACAGACAGAACCTTATTTAAGCGAGTTTCAATTTCTTCCCTTGCTAAAGTTGCCAATGAGAAGCAGAACTGATAGATTTGAATTTTATTTCCCCAGGCTGACTGCAGAGAAAACCACAAGGGCAAAAGCAGAGAGACAAAAGACTTGAAAGACTGCCAGCCCACTGGGAGGGAGCAACTTGGCTACAAATGCAAATAGTCAAGTTCTAGCCAGAAGTGATCTCTAGGTTTCAAAATTTGCCTCTTTGGATCCCACACTGTCCCTCAAAAAGCAGAGAATGCCTCTGGGCTAGGTCAACAGTGAGGTTCACCTTCCAGTTGCCCAGGCTGCCTCCGGGTACTTTTCTGCCTCTGCAAAAGAGATGAAAATTCATCTTTTCAAAAGACTCACCATCACTTGAAATGGATGTGAGAAATAAATGTACACTTGCCCCTTCCTGCATATTTGTTATCTAAGGCCATTCTTTATTCACCTTCCCTACTGCCAGCCTTCCAGCTCTCCCAGGTCCTTTCCACCTGCCTCTGCCTTTTTATTGGACGGTGGGCCCTTTGGGGAGTTGGGAGGAGGTAAGGCACAATCAAATCAAGACCCCAAACCAAATATCTCAGCACTTGGTAAAGAAACATAAAAAAATTCATTTGGTTCTCCTTTGATGTAAAAATTGGGTATAATCACAAAATTGCAAGACAGGATGGGACTCAAATACCACCTCATCTTACCAAAGCAAGCAGTCTGCTTTTCCTGCCCTACATATCAAAAGGCATAAAACAAAAGATACATTTGCTTTACAAATATATTGTGCAGTGGTTTTTACTCATCCCCTTATTAGAAAGGAAGTCTGTAGCTAAGAAGATTGTTTCTTTCCCTCCTTCAGTGTACACAGTGCTAAGTTTTTAGGCTATACTTTTAATCACACCCGCAGAACTAAATACACTTATTATTAGCAGTCTGCAGCACATCCAACCACCTGTTTAGCAGCCAGCCACACACCTCCAATCGGCTTCCTCTCTCCAGGGTTACCCCTCTGTGCAGTGGGAGAGGAAAGGGGGCTCTCCTCCAAAATGTGTTCTCATTCCCACTCATCATTTCACTTACTGAACCAACATTTATTGATAAAGTGCCAGGCAGAATGCCAGGCACTGGGGATCTAAAGATGAATTAAGATCAGATCCCAGTCATGGCTGATATGGCTCAGTGGATTAAGTGGCAGCCTGCGAACCGAAAGGTCACTTGTTTGATTCCAGGTCAGGGCACATGCCTGGGTTGTGGGCCAGGTCCCCACTCGAGGGCGTGCCAGAGGCAATGGATTGATGTTTCTCTCACACATCAGTGATTCTGTTTTTCCCTCCCTTCCCCTGAAAAGAAGAAAAAAAAAAAAGAAGTCCTTGACCTGAAGGAGCTTGTAACCGAAGACAAGGAGTGTGTAGTCAAGAATTTAACCTTGCCCAGAAAAAGGTTGGCCTTTGCCCTTGGCTCCTGGGAATTAACCTAAAAGTCCTTGGAATGATCTAATAGTAGTGTCTTTGTTTACCTGTGGGTCTTTGGCCCTACCAAAAGTCCAGCAATGAGACTAGGGGAGGGGGACTTTAAATCCCATGTTACCAGCTAGACCGCTGCATGGGTCTACGACAACAAAGCCCTGATAAAGATGTTGGACACCAAGGCACAGGAGACAGTCCCTGGTTGGTAATACTCTATTGTCACACATAGTTACCAAGAAAGTTTAATGCTGTCCATGACTCCACTGGGAGAAGACAATTGGAAAATCTACCTTTGGAACTTTTCTGGACTCCGCCCCATGCATTTCTTCTCTTGCCTGACTTTAATCTGTTTCCTTTCACTATGATAAACTTATCGTGTATAAAAGCTTTCAGTAAGTTCTGTAAATCCATCTTGTAAATTATCAAACCTAAGAATGGTCTTGGGGGCTATCCCTAACTTGTAACTAGTGTCAAAATGATGGTGTTCTTGTGGATCATCCCTAACTTTGGTTGATAGACATGTAGTAGGATGTTGAGGGCACGAAGATGAAAATGGTTAATTCTACCTACAGAGGTAAAGTTTCAAATAGGTATCTGTTGAATGGAGTTTTTAAAAGATGAGTAGGTACAGTCACCAGGTAAATGCAATCAGAATAAGGAGGAATAGTGTCTGTAGGGGTGGAGAGGCAGAGGGACTATGAAACAGACATGTACAGAGAACATAAAGCAGCATCACTAGAAAGGAGACAGCAAAAGAGACAAGATTATTTATGAGACCAGACAGATACACTAAGACCAGATCACGAGAAAGTTTCCTAGCCAAGGTGACTAAACACTATTAACAGGGACAAGGATCTCAGGAAGAGCAGGACTAAGGGAGAAAGATAATGAGTTCAGTTTGGGTCATGCTAACTTTGAGATGATTAGGAAATGTCTGGTAATAAGTTAGATACATATACAGTGCCAACAGTAAGATAGAGGAGGCATCAGCATATACAGGGCAGGTAAAGCCAGGTAAGAGAAATCCTGGGAAATATCCCTTAGATTTGGAACACAAGAGTCAACCAGTCCCTTGATGAGAGCACTTAAAGTGGATGAACAAGTCAGATTTCAGTGGGCTGAAATGTAAGTGAGAAGGAAATAAATGGTTGTTAATACAACTGGATTTGTTTGACATCAACTCTTTCATGCAGGCATTAGATTCCAGCACAGCTTTTCTCAGCTAACATTAAAGTAACCAAGACTTCTTATTTTGCCTGGTCTTTTCTAGGTCCATGGGTTCCAATGGCACTTCAGCTAAAATAGGTGATCGCAACCACTGTAGTAGTTCTTTGCTACCACATGCCAAGCTGGTCCTCCAGTCACAGCAAGCAATGCAAGGCCACACTGAGCAGTGGTATCAGGAAATCCGTTCTGGCTACTTTAAATAAGATGAAATTTACTGGATGTTTACAGGTCTTGTAACAAGAATAAGAAACACTCCTAGCCCCTCAGTGGGCCAAATAAATGAATTCCTACTGGTCACTCCCTTTGTTTCTCTGCTCAAGACATGAATTTTTGGTGAGGGGCATGTGATCGTCCCAAGTTGAGTCATGAGCCTGATGGTTGGCTAAGGAAGGGAGTTACCCCAAATTATACTCCTACCATACCATAATGCCTGGGGAAGAGATAATTCTACAAAAAAGAAGCTGGGAGCTATTCAGAAGAGTGGCCGGAAAACTAATATCCAATCACAGTATCATATAACACCAATATCTTTGTAACAGGTGGCATTTTTACAAAGAAGTACATACCAGGACATACATTCTGATCAGTAATCGATAATACTAGCTCCTCAGTTAAAAACAGAAGGGGCATTCCTCTGAGAAACATCCTTCCAGCAACCATTCAACAATATCAAGTTGTGCATGGTAATAATTTTGGCCAATACATTCTTTGACTGATGTATCTGTCCCCAGAGTGTCCTATGGGAAAGTAGTCCTTCCAGACCTGGTTATTTCTGGGCAGAGCCCAGCCACGTCTCACTGATGCTAGCTAGCATGCACTGCTCCTGAAATGACACAGCTAGCTGCTGAGAATACAGACTACAGATTCAGAAGGCAGGTGATCAAACAGAGACAAAATATCTAGGCAGCCAACGAGATCCTTCTTGACAAGAGGAACATGAGGTTCCTATTGCAGAACTGACCCTATTGGAATTTAGGAAAGAGCTTATTGATATAGACATGCTGAAATATGCAGGCAGCAGGAACATCACTGGGTGTGGGGGAGGAGGCTTCTTGGATTTTTAAAAATATTTTACTTATTTTAGAGAGAGGGGAAGGGAAGGAAAAAGAGGGAGAGAAACATCAATCAGTTGTCTCTAGCACACCTCCACCCAGGGACCTGGCCTGCAACCCAAGCATGTGCTCCAAACAGGAATCAAACCCACAACCTCTTGGTTTGCAGGACAGAACTTAGTCCACTGAGCCACACCAGGCAGGGCTTCATCTTGGATTTGACAGAGTTGGTTTGAGCAGTTGTCTAAGAGCCCAGCAGGAAGGCCAAGTCCACTGCTGTGCTGAACCTACAATTAGGCTCCTCTCAACCACAAGTCCCACCAAGATTTGTTCCCAGAATTAATCACAAAAGAACAACTGCATGTAACACATATGATCCAGATCCCTCTATAAATTTTGTCCACAGGACACTACTGTTGCTGGAGTGGAATAGTGAATTATTCTGTCCAATAAGGTAAGTGCTAGGAAGATGGAAAGCAGTGTGGGGGCAGATTCCAGCCAATGGGAAATGATACATGTTTCCTGAACATAGGGCAGACACCACCTTCCTTCCATTCCTATAGCTGCCAAAGAGCTCTATTTCATAAATCTGAATGGATCTTTTCTGCTCAAAGCTCTTCATAGGCTCCTTTACATTCATAACATAAAATTCAAAACCTCTGTATAACACAATCAGGCCTATCTCTATTTGTAGCTTCCTCTTCCACAGCCCTCCAATTCTACATAATGCTTGAGCCATGCTAAACCAACTTGAGGTCCCACAGTAAGCCCTGCCCTACCCTGCCTGCCCTGCAGGAGGGCAGCTGTGTACACTCCTGCCTCTGTGAGGACTCCTAACCACCTTGTCTCCAGAGCACATTGCTGTCCCTCCTCTGAATTTCAGCCCGGCTCTGATCTCTTCTGTGAAACCTCCCTCTGCTCTTTCCAGCACCCGAGGCTCTATGGCTTTCCTGTACTACAGCAGTCAGCTCACCATCTTCACTCATTCTATATGCTGGTGGGTTTGTTTTCTCACTGGTCCTCTCTAGCTCCATAACCCACTCTATATCACTGAGGCCTAGCACAAGGGCTTATTTGCTAGAAGGTGCTCAAACATTTGTTGAAGTAGTAAATGAACACCATTTGCATTTTATCTCTGGCAATGTCTAAACCAAAGAAAGTCACACTTGTCTTCTCAGAAGAGGGAAGATATTCAAATACTAAGAACTGCAGTTCTTGGTAAGACCTCTTAGAAAATGACATTAGCAACAGTAGCAACTAGACACTCAGCAGAATGCTTAAGTGCTAAAACCAGAGTGAAATGGGCCATGGTTTAGGGAGCCTGGGAGTTCAAGATTTAAGAGTCACAAGTTCTTGGCTTTTATTTTTATTTATTTTTTATCCTCACCAGAGAACATATTTTTCCCATTGCTTTTAGAGAGACAGAGAGAGAGAGAGAGAGAGAGAGAGAGAGAGAGAGAGAGAGAGAGAGAGAGGCAGACAGACAGACATTGACTGGTTGCCTCCCGTACTCAACCAGACCAAAAACCAAACCCGCATCCTAGGGATGTGCCCTGATGTGGAATCAAACCAGCAACTTTTTGGTTACACAGCAATGCTCCACCCAACTGAGCCACATGGACCAGGGCAAGTTCTTGGCTGTTAGACCACAAAGCAATCTTCAGATTGATACAGTCACCTGTACAACTGCTAATAAAAGGTCCCTTGCCCGGCTGGCATAGCTCAGTGGATTGAGCGTGGGCTACGAACCAAAGCACTGCAGGTTCGATTCCCAGTCAGGGCACATGCCTGGGTTGCAGGCCACAGCCCCCCGCAACTGCACATTGATGTTTCTCTCTCTCTCTCTTTCTCTCTCCCTTCCCTCTCTAAAAATAAATAAATAAAATCTTTATTAAAAAATCCCTTGAAAAAATAAAGAGTCACAAGTTCTTTCTTAAGAATTGTATGTATTTACATTGTGGTCCAAGATACACTTTTTACAGGAATTAAGCTGGTTCCAGTGGAGCGGCTTGAAAAGTCCACTCTAAAATAAAGTCACCTGTTGTACCTGTCCTCCTCCTCAACCTTCTTTCTGGGACCAAGCACTGTCCCATGACTCTCAAAGGAGGCTGCCCTCTTTAGTTCTCCATGAGGGTCCCAGGCTGGTCTGGGCTGTGGGGATTGCTCTTCACCTTAGGGGTAGACAGGTGCTCTAGCTCATAGTGCCCGTTGTCAAAGGACTTGTGTGTAGATTTCTCCTTCATGCCCTCCTTTTGGCTCCTCTTGTGCTCAATAATCTGCTGGAGCTGGTGCCCAGCATATTCTGGTTTGGTGGTCAGCGGGCTAGCTGGCACAGCCATACCAAGAATATCTGACACCATGTACGGGCGCAGCCAGCCCACCAGAGGAGTGCTTCCAGGACTATAGTGGGTCTGCTTGTGGTAGAAGAGAAGTCCATCTACCTACAAGAAAGGAGACCAGGGATCAAAATGACTTCTGGGGCCACATGTTTCCAAGAAAGCCTATATACACAGGACAGCTCTTGTGGTCCAAATCCTGTTCCTGGCTCATTGCCAAAGAGTTCTTGTTTCTCACACATACAATTTCTCTAAATGAAGAAATGGCCTAGAATACTAAATTTTAGAAAATAAGAACATAAATAGTACTTTCCTATTGATAGGGTGTTTTCCTACCACTGTTTCACCCTCTTACCACGATGAGCATACTTTCAAGATGGGGCTGGTTCAAAGTTCTGGGGGATTCTCTAAAAACAAACAGTGAGTATGAAACAGAAATTCAACTGACCCCATGTCTTCTCTCTCCAAATCCATGCACCACCCAGAGGTCTCATAGTGGGGTATATGTTCTACATAGGGAACAAAGCAGGAGAACTGGACAGACCCCTATGAGATGCTGGACTGCTGCACACAGGGGAAACTGGCTATCAAGAAGCCATGCTTCCCAAGCCATTGTTGGGGGCCTAAATCTCCCCCTAAATTGTTTGTGAGCTATGTTCTGGGAAACTCAGTTTTTCTCAACAGGAAGACCTTCTATAGTCCAAATTTTCTTTTCCAGGAATCATCGACTCCACTCTAAAAGCATTTCTTGTCCTTATAGCCCTTATGCTATAAATAAAGTGACACGTTCTTACCACCTTAATTGACTCCCAGAAATGAAGGCAATGCAGCCTTTGCTATTTTCTCATGCAGGAAGATGTGATTCTTTCTGCAAAATTATATCCAGTTCAAGCAAAAACTTGGAATGCTAGAAAGAATTGTTTTTAAGAGAATAAAGTTTTTATTCACTAAGAAAGGAGAGGGGCATGCTGTGGAAAGATACACCAGCCAGAATTGCAAAGGGTATGATGGGCAAAGGAAAGTTTGCTTGTTGAGCCTGGAGAGAATAATCGCAGCTTCTAAGGTTGACAAAAGACTTCCCCAGACTGAGGAGCTTCTGGAGATGTGAGACTTTCAACACTAAGACTGGGAAAGTCTGGGGCACAAACTGGGACAAGTTGGTCACCTGCTCCATGTCACTGCTCTCCAAGCACTGATATACCTAGGGCCCATTTGCTCTCCCTAGGAAGGAAGGATTGAGAATTCAAACCCCTGTGGTCAAAGAAGCCCCTCTAGACTTTACAACCTGCATGGCAGTCAAACAAAGGGCTTGGTTCTCAGGTTTACAGCAGGCAGAGACAAAGAACGACCTAGGAATGGAAGCCTTGCCCCAATCCGGGCCTCAGTTTCTGCATCTGTAAAATGAGGGAGTGAGATGAGTTGTCTGTTCAGGGCCCTTCCAGGTGTGGCATCCTGACCTATGTAGCAGTGAGTGCATCCCTTCTCAACAATTAGTTTTTAGCCCTTTTCTGATGCTTGGACACAGCAAAGTCAGAAGGTATCTTAAGACGCTGAGTAACCACATTTTCCTGTGTCATGCAATCACATCAGAACAATAAAGACAATGGTTTTGTTACCTCGAAGGGGAAATCCATAGATAGCACCTCACACAGGCTCTCGGGGGTACAAGGAAAATTCTTTAGCCCCACAAATTTAAACTAAAATACAAATTAGAACAAATTAGTAAATATTACAAATATTGTCCCAGCAACTGAAAAGCTGTATCAAAGAAGAAAAGTTTTCAGTCTCTTTCTTCCAAACCACCTCCCCTCCATTTACCCACTAAATTTCTAGGTCACTGGTTCTCAACCTTGCTAAATACAGGAGAATCATTTGGGGAACTCTTAAAAATTACTGATGCCCAGGCCCTAACTTGAGATTCTGACTGAAGTGGTCTGGGAGAGGCCCAGGTATTCTTTTTGTTTTTAAGTTCTCCAGTTAATTTTAACATGCAGTCAGGATGAAGAACCACAGTCCTGTGTTAGGGTTAGGGATTATATATTATTCTCTCAGGCCTCTGGCAGTTGCTTTTAATAAAGGACTACTGAAACTTCTTTCACAGCAGCCAGGATTTTTATATCGAAGCAGTATAACTAAGCAATAAGGACAACAAATTCTAAAGTCAGATCGCCTGGGTTTGACTCCCAGCTCTGCCAACCATTTAATCTCTATATGCCTCCATTTTCCCATCTGTAAAATGGGATAATAAAGGTATTTACTTAGGATAATTAAGTACCTGCTTAACAGGGTTGTTGTGTGGATACAGTGAGATAACAATACGTGTAGAGCACTCAGAACAGCTCCCATGTTCTCCTTCCTCAATATACTTGTTTCCAGGACCTTATTGATACATCAGTGGAAGTGCTATACTGACCCCGTTTATTGTCCTCTGTTATCCAATTGCCTTTAAAAATGCTGTAAGCAATCCAGGCAAATACCAATCTACAGGGCTTACCTAATAAAATGCCCTCAAAACAGCTGTGACATATTTAATCATTGATCAGATAGCAAACACACTCGGACTATCATCCTGTACTGCGGGACCCTGGGGAAGGCAGTCCCTCGCCAAGCCTGTATTCTCATGTGTAAAATGAGGGAACTGACTAGATGAGGTCACTCTCAGCTCAGATATCAAAATGTGGTTCACGGACCAGCAGTTTCAGCATCACTGGGGAACTTGTTAGAAATGTAAGTCTAATGAGAAACTCTGGTAATCAAGACAGAGAAGTCTTTTTTACCAGGCCTCTTGGTGCTGCTGATACATGCTACAGTAGTGAACCAAGGTACCAGAATTCTAAATACGTTATTAATAAAAGCAGTTATTAGCATTTTTACATCAACCACTATTCATTGAGAGCCTACCATAAGTAGGACGTGCTAGGAGGAGGTGTGTATTTTTATCATTTGATTCTTAGAATAACCCTGTAAAGTAGGTGTTTTTAACCTTATTATACAAATGAAGAAACTAAGGTCAAGTGATGTTTTTAACTTACCCTAGTCATCTTTAAAGCCAAAACCAGAATCCAGATCTGGATGACTGTTAAGCCTATAAACTTCCTATTATGCCTACTGTCTCAAAAATAGATAATTTCATTCATAATGATTATATTTAGATAATAAACCAACCCAAACCAATCCCATAAAGAAATCGGCAACCCTAACCCCAGGTCTTACAGGATTGAGTTTGGTATTCTCTCCCAGTCCTTCTTCTTCTGGTAACTTTGAATGCATCCAGTAGAATCGGAAATCAGTCTGCCACAGAGAAGGGAAAGAGAAAGATTAAATACTGCTCATCTCAAACTATAATAGAACACCCGATTCTAAATAGTGGTCTGATTTATTAAGACCCAAGCCCTTCTATCATTACCCTCATTTCCCTCACATTGCCATAAGGTCAAGAAGATACTTAGAAAATCTTTGAAGAGTTTTTCTTTTTCTTGTGATTTGCCAGTATGCAAAAAGAACCTTTATTACTTTTATAATAGCCTCCTATGTTCTTATACTTTCTTGACAGATGCCTTGGGAGCAGATGCTTTCTGGGCTGGAGATTTCAGACCCTTTTGAACTTTGGGAGGTGCTGCCTTCTGGCTGCAGCAGTCACCTTTTTTGCTGGAACATTTGTAGCAGCTACACTTTTAGCAGCACATGCTTTTTTGGGAGAAGCTTTCAGCAGAGGTGCCTTCTGAAGCTTCCTAACTTCAAGCTCGATTATTCAGTTCTTTTTCTTTACCTTCATGCTCTATAATGATCAAAGTCAGTCATCTGGGCTTTGTTTTCTCTGGCTTCAGTTTTCTTGGTCCATGGCATGGCTGCCTATTTTGTACTGATATCTGCTTTCTGCCAGGCTTGTTAGAAATACTTCTGGCAGGCACTTTGTGGGAACTTGAGGATAAAGTCAGTGAACTGCATGCATTTGAAAAGCAAAGCTTGTCTCCATAAGTGCAAGATCCATCAACCAAAGCCCAGTTCTTATCAAACATCTATAACCGCGACCAACTTCCTGGCATGAAGCCCAAAGGAAACATAGGCCACCCAACCAACCTCCAGGAAGCACCTGCCATGTTGGCAGGGTCCTATGAAAAGGAAGAAGGCCTGAATATTCTTTTTCTTTTTTGAATATTCTTTTCTTACAATCTAGTAGGATTATTAATAGCAGTCGACCCAATATTTATTATGGAAAACCTACTACATGTCCAGCATCAAGTTAAGAACTTTATACACATAATTTCATTAATCCTCAACCACCCTGTGAGAGTGGTGTTATCATCATCTCCATTTTACAAGTGAGAAGTCGGAGGCTCAGAGACATTATGTCACTTGTCCAGGTACACACAAAAAATACTTAAGGGACCAGGACTCTGCAACTCCAAATCACATTAGGTCATCTTTTGTTTTATTTTAATCCCGAGAATTAGAAACTACTATATAGTTGCAAATTCTCATAAACTACTTTATTCTCTGAATCACTGATATGTACCTCTCTGTACTTATCTATGTCATTTTTTCCCCTTACATTATTTAAATTTTGGAAATTATAAAAGATACAGTTTTTCTTTTTCTTAAAGATTTTAATTATTTAATTTTAGAGACAGAGGAGGGGAGAGAGGGTGAGAAATATCAATGTGCAAGAGATACATCAATCAGTTGCCTCTAGTACGCCCCCAACCAGGTACCTGGTGTGCAACCCAGGCATGTGCCATGACTGGGAATTGAACCTTTTAGTTCGCAGGCCGGCACTCAGTCCACTGAGCTGCACCAGCCAGGGCCAGTCTTTTCTCTATGCTATAAAAACATTGGTGGGCCCTGGCCGGTGTGTCTTGGTTGGTTGGAGCATTGTTTCATAGACCAAAAATTTGTGGGTTCGATTACTGGTCAGGGAATATACCCAGCTTGTAGGTTTGATCACTGGTCGGGGAGCATATGAGAAGGCAACCAATTAATGTCTCTCTCTCCCTCTCTCTCTAAAAGCAATGAAAAAATGTTTTTGGGGAAAAAAAAACCCAAACAGGTGGTTCCAGGTACCAAATTCATATGTTATAAATGCATATTAGGAAACTTCCTTCAACACGATTAAAGGAAAATATGTTCTGGACCAAATTTACAACTTCTGAGTTTTAGGCTTGGCTCTGCACTTGAGCAAGGTAATTAAATCTGTGGCTCTCAACTTCCATGTCTATATGATTAGGAATAACAGTACTTACTTTATAGAGACGTTATAAGGAATTTCAATGAGATAATTCCTAAAAGTGTTTAGCGATTCAAGTCCTGGCAGTTATTGTTAGAAGGAGGTACATGTTAGAGTTCTGAAGTATGGCCACTGAACAGAATGAAGAAACCTAGCTTTGAGGAATATGAAAAGAAACAGCCCATGGTAATAACCATGATTCCCACACTTGGGCCTGCATCACCTGCAGGTTTGTTAAAACATAAGTCACACCCATAGTTTCTGATTCAGCAGGTCTGAGAATTTGCATTTCTTTTCTTTTTTCAATTACAGTTGAAATTCCACATTATTTTATATTAGCTTCTGGCATTCAACAGTGTTTAGACATTTATGTAATTTATGAAGTGATCCCCCTGAAAGTCCATTACCTTACCTGGCACCATATATAATTATTACAAGATTATTGACTATATTCCCTATGTACTTGACATCCCTATAACTATTTTGTAACTGACAATTTTTACTTAATTGTTTCACATTTTAAACCAGCCCCCCAAATCCCTCGAATCTGACAATCAGTTTGTTTTTTGTATTTGAGTCTATTTCTGTTGTGTTTGATCATTCTTTTGTTCTTTAGATTCTATATGTAAGTAAAATCATATATTATTTGTATTTCCATATCTGACTTATTTCATTTAGCATATTAACTTCTAAGTTCATCCCCGGTTGTTACAAATGGTAAGAATTCCTTTTTATTGCCAAATAACATGTGCCACCTCTCTTTCATCCAATCAACTGATGGGCACTTGGTTTGCTTCCATATCCTGGCTATTGTAAATAACACTGCAATGAACACCTATCTTTTTGAACTAGTGTTTTGAATTTCTTCAGATAAGTACTGAGGTAGAATTGCTGGGTAATAAAGTAATTCTATTTTTAATTTTTCGAAGAAACTCCACATACTGTTTTCCACAGTGGCTGCACCAATTTGCAATACAACATTGCTCGAGAGTTCCCTTTTCTCCACATCCTTACCAACACTTGTTTGTTGATTTATTGATGATAGCCATTCTGACAGGCCTGAGATGATATCCCATTGTGATTTTAATTTGCATTTCTCTGATTAGAGACATTGTGTATCTTTTCATGTGTCTATTCACCATCTGTATGTCCTCTTTGAAGAAATGTCAATTTAGATCCTCTGCCAATTTTTTAATTGGATTGTTTGATTTTTGGTGCTGAGTTACATGAGTTCGTTATAAATTTTGGATATTAACCCATTATTGGTTGTATCATTGGCAAATATGTTCTCCCGTTCAATGGTTTTTCTGTTTTGATATTGGTTTCCTTTTTAGTTTGGTTTACTTTTTAGTTTGATACAGTTCCATTTCTTTGTTTTCAATTTTGTTTGCCTTGTCCAAAGAGATACGTCAGAAAAAAATATTACAGCAATGTCAGAGAGTAAATTTACTGCCTATGTTTTCTTTTAGGACTTCTATGGTATTGGGTCTAACATTTAACTATCTAATTCATTTTGAGTTTATTCTTGTATACAGTTTAAGAAAGTGGTCTACTTCTTTTTTACATGTATCTGTCCAGTTTTCCCAACACCTTAAAAAGTGATCACCCTGATATATCTAGTACCCATCTGACACCATAGTTATTAAAAGATTATTGACTATATTCCCTATACTGCACTCCATATCCACATGACTATTCTGTAACTGTCAATTGGTACTTCTTAATCCCCCAAATATGGAACACGTCACGAATTTGCATGTCATCTTTGCTCAGAAGCCATGCTAATCTCTGTATCATTTCATTTTTAGTACATCTACTGCTGAAGGAAGCAACTTTTACTTCTTCCTTTGAAATTTACATGTTTTTATTTCATTTGCTCATCTCATTACTATGGCTAGGACTTCCAGTATTATGTTGAATAAAAGTAATGAAAATGGACATCCTTGCCCTGTTCCTCACCTTAAGTACTTTTAACTTTTCTCCATTGGGTATGATGTTAGCTGTGGGTTTGTCATACCTATATGGCCTTCATTGTAATCAGTTATGTTCCTTTGATTCACAATTTGCTGAGAGTTTTTATACTAAAATAGTGCTGAATTTTGTCAAATGCTATTTCTGCATCTACAGATATGATCATAAGATTTTTATCTTTTATTTTATGTGGTGGAGCACATTAATTGATTTGCATATATAGAAGCAGCCTTGCATTCCAGGAATAAATCCCTCTTCGTCCCTCTTGGTCCTTAAAAAATATTTTTAACGTATTACTGAACTCAGTTTGCCAATATTTTGCTGAGGATTTTTGCACCTATGCTCATTACAGATATTGGTCTATAATTATCTTTTCTGTAATGTCTTTGTAAGGCTTTGGAATCAGGGTAGTGCTGGCCTCATAAAATGAACTTGGAACATTCCCTCCTCTTGAATTTTTTGGAATAGTTTGAGTAGGATAGGTCTTAATTCTTCTTTAAATGTATGTAAAATTTATCTGTGAGACATCCAGTCTAGGGGGTTTTCATTTCTTGGGAGGTTTTTGATTACTCAATCAATTTTGGTTGGTAGTAATCAGTCAATTGAGATATTGTTTTTCTTGATACATTCTTGGAAGATTGTACGTTACTAGAAATGTATCTATTTCTTCCAAATTGTCCAGCTTTGGGAATGGTAGTATTTTCTTTTTTTTTTGTTTGTTTATTTTAATATATTTTATTGATTATGCTATTACAGTTGTCCCATTACCCCCCTTCATTCCCCTCCACCCTGTACACCCTCTCCCACCCACATTCCCCCCCTTTAGTTCATGTCCATGTGTCGTAAGTTCTTTAGCTTCTACATTTCCCAACTATTCTTGCCCTCCCCTTGTCTATCTTCTACCTACCATCTATGTTACTTATTCTCTGTATGTTTCCCCCCTCCTCTTCCCACTCCCCTGTTGCTAACCCTCCATGTGATCTCCATCTCTGTGGTTCTGTTCCTGTTCTAGTTGTTTGCTTAGTTTCTTTTTGTTTTTGTTTTAGGTGTGGTTGTTAATGATTGTGAGTTTGCTGTCCTTTTACTGTTCATATATTTCGATCACCTTCTTTTTCTTAGATAAGTCCCTTTAACATTTCATAAAATAAGGGCTTGGTGATGATGAACTCCTTTAGCTTGACCTTATCTGAGAAGCACTTTATCTGACCTTCCATTCTAAATGAAAGCTTTGCTGGAGAGAGCAATCTGGGATGTAGGTCCTTGCCTTTCATGACTTGGAATACTTCTTTCCAGCCCCTTCCTGACTGTAAGGTCTCTTTTGAGAAATCAGCTGACAGTCTTATGGCCACTCCTTTGTAGGTAACTGTCTCCTTATCTCTTGCTGCTTCTAGGATTTTCTCCTTTTTTTTAATCTTGGGTAATGTACTTATGATGTGCCTTGGTGTGTTTCTCCTTGGGTCCAACTTCTTTGGGACTCTCTTAGCTTCCTAGACTTCCTGGAAGTCTATTTCCTTTGCCAGAATGGGGAATTTCTCCTTTACTATTTGTTCAAGTAACTTTTCCACTTATTGCTCTTCCTCTTCTCCTTCTGGTACCCCTATAATTTGGATGTTGGAATGTTTAAAGATGTCCTGGAAGTTCCTAAGCCTCTCCTCTTTTTTTTGAATTCTTGTTTTTTCATTCTTTTCTGATTGTATGTTTTTTTCTTCCTTCTGGTCCACTCTATTGATGTGAGACCCAGCTTTCATCCATCACTGTTGGTTCCCTGTGCATTTTTCTTTATTTCACTTATTGGAGCCTTCATTTTTTTCATCTAATTTGCAACCAAATTCAACCACTTCTGTGAGCATCCTGATCACAAGTGCTTTGAACTATGCATTTGATAGGTTGGCTATCTCTCGGTCGCTTAAAAGTACCGACTGTAAGGCTTTCAACTCTGTTTAAGCCATCTTCTCCCCGCCCTCTTTGGTCTGCTCGCACCTGTTATGTATGAGGGGCGGAGCCTTAGATGTTCACCACTGTGAGTCAACCCAGTTCCTGGGTTGTGATGCTGTATTGGGGGTGGGGTCAGAGAGGGAACAATGGAGCTTGCTCCACTCTCCGATGGACCTCAGTCCCTTCCACCGCTTCCCCCAAGCAAACCAGGCCCCTCTGGTGCCAATTCCTGTGTGGGTGGGCTTGTGCACCCTGCGGGACTTTCCAACGATCTCTCCTGTGAGGCTGGGAATCTCTCCCTGTGCCTCAACCCCCACAGGAGTTTTCAATCAATGTACTAAGGCTCTATTTCCCAGCACTGGGACCCTGGGTTGCGCGCAGTGCCTTGCTTCACAATTGCCGCCTCTCTGAGTCCGCCGGTTGCCACCCCTCAGCCAGGGTCTGCCAGCTGCCGCTTATGCGCTCAGGGTCCACCCACTGTGGTCTTGCATGCCCCGGATGCCTTATGCGCCCGGTCCCAACGCTCTCTGCTCTCTGCGACTTGCATCTGGCTGCCCGACTCTGACCCTCCTACTGGTTTGGATGAACGTGTCTGTTTTAACTCCTTGGTTGTACGACTTCCATACAGTTCAATTTTCTGTCAGTTTTGGTTGTTATTCTGTTTCTAAATTGTTGTTGTCCCTATCTTGGTTGTGTGAGGAGGCACAGCGTGTCTACCTATGCCTCCATCTTGGCCAGATGTAATATTTTCTTATAATCCTTTGCATTTCTGTGCAAAAAGTCCATTGTCACTTCTTTTTCATTTCTGATTTTACTTATTTAGGTCCTCTCTGTTTCTTGATGAGTCCCATTGAAAGTTCGTCAAACCTGTTTATATTTTCAAAGAACCATTTCCTGGTTTCATTGATCTTTTATATTGTTTTTTCAGACTTTATGTCAAGTTTTTCCACTCTGACCTTTATTATGTTCTTCCTTCTACTTACTCAGGGCTTTGTTTGCTGTTCTTTTTGTAGTTCTTCTTTCTTTATTTTTTTAGATTTTATTTACTTTTAGAGAGGGGAAGGGAGAAGGAGAGGGAGAGAAACATCAATGTGTGGTAGCCTCTTGCATGACCACAACTGGGGATCTGGCCAGCAACCTAGGCATGTACCCTAAAGAGGGAACCGAACCTGTGACTCTTCGGTTCGCAGGTTGGCACTCAATCCACTGAGCCATACCAGGCAGGGCTCTAGTTCTTTAGGTGTAGTGTTAGATTGTTTATTTTTCTTGCTTCTGGAGGTAGGCCTATAATGCTATGAACTTCCCTCTCAGGGCAGTTTTCTTTTTTTTTTTTTAATGTATTTTATTGATTATGCTATTACAGTTGCCCCTTTTTTTCTCCCCTTTATTCCCCTCCACCCTATACTCCACTCCCACCATCATTCCCCCAACTTAGTTCATATCCATGGGTCATATATATAAGTTCCTTGGCTTCCCCATTTCCCATACTATTCTTAACCTCCCTCACCCTCTATTTTCTACCTACCATTTATGCTTCTTATTCTCTGTACATTTTCTCCCATTCTCCCCTCCTCCCTGCTGATAAACCTCCAGGTGATCTCCATTTCTGTGATTCTGTCCCTGTTCTACTTATTTGCTTAGCTCATTTTTGTGTTTGCTCTTTTTTAGGTTCAGTTGTTGGTAGTTCTGAGTTTGTTGTAATTTTACTATCCATATTTTTGAACTTTTTCTTATAAAAGTGCCATTAACATTTCACATAATAAAGGCTTGGTGATGATGAACTCTTTTAACTTGACCTTATCTGGGAAGAACTTTATCTGCCTTTCCATTCTAAATGATAGTTTTACTGGATAGAGCAATCTTGGATGTAAGTCCTTGCCTTTTGTGACTTCAAATACTTTTTTCCAGCCCCTTCTTGGCTACAAGGTTTCTTTTGTGAAATCAGCTGGGAGTCCTATATGAACTCCTTTGTAGGAAACTGTCTCCTTTTCTCTTGCTGCTTTTAAATTCTTTACTTATCTTTCATCTGGGGTAATGTAATTATGATGTGCCTTGGTGTGTGCTTCCTTGGGTCCAAGTTTTTTGGGACTCTGATCTTCCTGAACTTCCTAGAAGCCTATTTCTTTTGCCAGATTAGGGAAGTTCTCCTTCATTATTTTTTCAAATAAGTTTTCAATTTCTTGCTCTTCTTTTCTCCCTCTGGCACCACTGTGATTCTGATGTTGGAATGTTTAGAGTTGACCCAGAGGTTCCTAAGCCTCTCATTTTTTTGAATTCTTGTTTCTTTTTTTAAAATATATTTTATTGATTATGTTATTACAGTTGTCCCATTTTCCCCCCTTCACTCCCCTCCACCCTGTACATCCTCTCCCACCCATACCCCCCCCTTTAGTCATGTCCATGTGTCATACTTAGAAGTTCTTTAGCTTCTACATTTCCCATACTATTCTTACTCTCCCCCTATCTATTTTCTTTCTTTCTTTTTTTAAGATTATCACAGTCTTTTTTAAAAAGATTTTATTTATTTATTTTTGGAGAGGGAAGGAAGGGAGATAGAGAGAGAGAGAGACATCAATGTGCGGTTGCTGGGGGTTACGGCCTGCAACCCAGGAATGTACCCTGGCTGGGAATCGAACCCGTGACACTTTGGTTTGCAAGCCCACGCTCAATCCACTGAGCTACACCAGCCAGGGCTCCCCCTATCTATTTTCAACCTACATTCTATGCTACTTATTTTCTGTACCTTTTCCCCCCTCTCTCCTCCTCCCACTCCCCTGTTGCTAACCCTCTATGTGATCTTCATTTCTGTGGTTCTGTTCCTGTTCTAGTTGTTTGCTTAGTTTCTTTTAGTTTTGCTTAGGTGTGGTTGTTAATGATTGTGAGTTTGCTGTCCTTTTACTATACATGTTTTTTCTTTATCTTCTTTTCTTAGATAAGTCCCTTTAACATTTCATAAAATAAGGGCTTGGTGATGCTGAACTCCTTTAGCTTGACCTTATCTGAGAAGCACTTTATCTGACCTTCCATTCTAAATGACAGCTTTGCTGGATAGAGCAATTTGGGATGTAGGTCCTTGTCTTTCATGACTTGGAATATTTCTTTCCAGCCCCTTCTTGCCTGTAAGATCTCTTGAGAAATCAGCTGACAGTCTGATGGGAACTCCTTTGTAGGTGACTGTCCCCTTATCTCTTGCTGCTTCTAGGATTCTCTCCTTCATTTTTACCTTGGCTAATGTAATTATGATGAGCTTTGGTGTGTTTCTTCTTGGGTCCAACTTCTTTGGGGCTCCCTGAGCTTCCTGGATTTCCTGGAAGTCTATTTCCTTTGCCAGAATGGGTAAGTTCTCCTTTATTATTTGTTCAAATACATGCTCAATCTGTTGCTTTTCCTCTTCCCCTTCTGGTACCCCTATAATTCGGATGTTGGAACGTCTAAAGATGTCCTGAAAGTTCCTAAGCTTCTCCTCGTTTTTTTGCATTCTTATTTCTTCATTCTTTCGTACTTGGTTGTTTTTTTTCTTCCTTCTGGTCCACTCTATTGTTTTGAGTCCCACTTTCCTTCACTTCACTATTGGTTTTCCCTGCATCTTCCCTCATCTCTTTTATGGTAACCTGCATTTTCTCATGTAATTTGCGCCCAAAATCAACCAATTCCGTGAGCTTCCTGATCACCAGTGTTTTGAAGTGTGCATCTGATAGATTGGCTATCTCTTGGTCACTCAAAAGGATGAGTCCTGGGGGATTGAGCTGTTCTTCTGTTGGAGACATGTCTCTCTCTCTCTTTTTTTTTTCAGTCTGGTCGCTCTTGTTACAGTGAGGGGCAGAGCCTTAGGTGTTCACCAGGGCTGAGCACCCCAGTCGCTAGATTGTGACGTTATATGTGGGGGTGGGGGTGGGAGGGAACAATATTGGTAGCGCCGCCCTCCTGGGGCTTCAGTAACCCCCCTGGCATCCTGGGTTGCACGCTCTGCCCTGGTCCACAGTGTCGCCTCACTGGGTCCGCCAGCCGCCGCTTGCATACTCAGGGTCCACCGCTGCGCTGCAATCTTGCGCGTCCCAGAAGGCTTACACGATCGGTTGCCTTATGCACCCAGTTCTCCCCAATCTCCACGCACCATGACCACTCCTCCTCTCCACCCCTCCTACCAGTCTGGATGAACGGGTCTACTTCAACTTCTTGGCTGTCCGACTTCCATTCAGATAAATTCTCTCAGTTCTGGGTGTTACTCTGCCTCTAAATTGTTGCTGTTCTAATCTTGGTTGTGTGTGGAGGTACGGTGCATTCAGGACTTCCTATGCCTCCATCTTGCTGGAAGTCCTGAATTCTTGTTTCTTCATTCTTTTCCAGTTGAATGTTTATTTCTTCCTTCTGGTCCAAACTGTTCATTTGGGTCCTGGTTTTCTTCCCTTCACTGTTGGTTCCCTGTGTATTTTTCTTTAATTCATTTTGCATAGCTTCCACTCTTTCCTCTGTTTTTGCAACCATACTCAACCATTTTTGTGAACATTCTGATTATTAGTGTTTTGAACTCTGCATCTGATAGGTTGGCTATCTCTTCATCGCTTAGTTCTATTTTTGGAGCTTTGATCTGTTCTTTCATTTGGGCCATATTGTTTCATCTCATCGCACCTGTTGCATACATTATAAGGGGAGGAGCCTTAGGTATTCACCAGGGTGGGGCAACCCAGGTCACTGCACTGTGGTGCTGTACATGGAGGAGGGGTCTAAGAGTGAACATGCAGCTTGCTCAGCGCTTGGTGGGCTTTCAATGACTTCCTCCACTACCCACAAGCAAATTGGGCCCTTCTGGTGCTGAATACCAACCGGGTGGGTGGTTTTGTGTACATTCTAGGACCCTGTGGGTCTCTCCAATGAACTCTTCTGTGAGGCTGGGAGTTTGTCCTGCCTTCTCAGCTCCCACAGGTTTTTTCAGTCAGAGACTTTATTTCCCTGCACTGGAACCCTGGCTTCCCGGGTCTGTCTGGCTCCCTAGTTGTTCCTCCCAGTTTATCTGCACACAAATGTGGGACCATCCGCTCCACCCGCTGCTGCCTTGCTGTAAGTCCTCTCCACAGTGGCTGCCCATCTCTGCCCCTCTTACTGGTCTGGATGAATGTTTCTTCTTTAACTCTTTGGTTGTTGGACTTCCACAGTTCAATTTTTCTGGCTGTTTTGGTTATTTTTTGTTTTTAATCTGTTATCCTTTTGATTGTGAAGCAGGAAAGTGTATCTACCTACGCCTCCATCTTGGCTCTTGGGTCTGTTTTCAATGTGTCCCATAGATTTGGGGTTATTGTTTGTTCACTTTCATTTTTTTCCAAGAAACCCTTAGTCTCATTGTTAATGCATTTATTATTTTTTTTGAAAAGATTTTATTTATTTTTAGAGAGAGGGTGAAGGGAGAAGGGAAAGAAAGGGAGGGAAACAATGTGTGAGAGACAGATCAATCAGTTGTTTCTCACAAGCCCCCAACCAGGGACCTATCCTGCATCCCAGGCATGTGCCCTGACCAGGAATCAAACCAGTGACCTTTTGGTTCACACGCTGGGAATCAATCCACTGAGCCACACCAGCTAGGGCGGCATTCATTATTTAATAATGTTATTTAGCCTCCATGTGCTTGAATGTTTCCCACTTTTTAAAAATAATTGTATTTCAGTCCTGGCTGCTGTAGCTTGGTGGACTGAGCACCAGCCTGCGAACCAAAAGGTCGCCAGTTTGATACTCAGGGCACTTGCCTGGGTTGCAGGCTAGGTTCCCCAGTAGGGGGCACCAAAGAGGCAATCACACATTGCTGTTTCTCTCCCTCTCTTTCTCTTCCTTCCCCACTCTCTAAAAATAGGTAAGTAAAAATCTTTAAAATTGTATTTGATTTCTGGTTTCATACCATAATGGCTGGAAAAGATGCTTGCTATGATTTCAGTCTTCTTAAATTTTTTGAGAACTGTTTTGTGGCCTAACGTGGTCTATCCTGGAAAATGTTCCATAAGCACTTGAAAAGGATGTATTTCCTGCTGCTTTGGGGTAAAGTACTCAAAAATATCAATTAAATCAATTTGATCTAATGTTATTTAAGGCCACAATTTCCTGGTTGATTTTCTGTCTGTAAGATCTATCCAGTGGTAACGATGGAGTGTTAAAATCCCATACTGTGACTGTAATTCTGTCAGTCTCTCCCTTTATGTCCATCGATATTTGCTTTATATACTTAGGTGCTCCTATGTTGGGTGCATGAATGTTTACAAGGGTTATTTCTTCTTGTTGGATTGATCCCTTTATTATGAAATTTCCTTCGTTTTCTATTATAGCCTTTTCCCCATCACCATTTATCCCCCCATACACTCTTCTACCTCCACCCTCCTCCCTGTCCCTGCAATCCCCACATTGTTGTTACAGACTTTGTTTTCAAGTCTATTTTGTCTGATATAAGTATTCCTACCCCAGCATTTTTTCCCATTTCATTTGCATGAAGTATCTCTTCCTATCTTTTTATTTCAGTTTGTGTGTCTTTTGATTTGAAATGGGTCTCTTGTAGATAGCATATGTATGGGTCTTATTTTATTATCCATTCAGGTACCCTTTTGATTTGAACATTAAATCTATTTACCATATTTTTCCATGTATAATATGTACTTTCTGCCAAATTTTTGAGGGAAAAATAAGGGTGTACATTATAATGGGAATAATGATTACATACTATTGGTATAAAAATGGGTATAATAATCCCATGTATAATGTGCACAAAAACATGGATGTGCATTATACACAGCAAAATATGGTACATTCAAAATGATTATCAATAGGTACATAGTTATTGCCATTTTATTATTCATATTTGTTCTTTTAGGATTTTACCGTTTTAGAGAGGGGGGAAGGTGGGGAGAAAGAAATGGAAAGAAACATAAAATCAATTGCCTTGCTCATGCACCCAACTAGCAACCCAGGCATATGCCCTGATTGGAAATCAAACCTGTGACCTTTCGGTTCACGGGTCAGCACTCAATACACTGAACCACTCCAGCCTGGGTTATTCATATTGTTCTTTTTGTTTTCCTTCTTCTCCTTAAAAAAGTTCCTTTAACATTTCTTTTAATACTGGTTTGGTGGTGCTCCTTCAGCTTTTTCTTTCTGGAAACTCTTTATCCCTCCTCAATTTCAAATGATGGCTTTGCTGGGTAGAGTAGTCTTGATTGTAGGTCCTTACTTTTCATCACTTTGAATATTTCATGACAATCTCTTTGGGCCTGCAAAGTTTCTGTTAAGAAATCAGCTCACAGTCTTATAGGAGCTCCCTTTTACATAACTGCTTTTCTCTTTCTGATTTTAAGATTCTTTCCTTCTTTCTTCTTTTTTAGACAGAGGAGTAAGGAGGGAGAAATACAGGGAGGGAAACATTACTGTGCAAGAGATATCAATCAGTTACCTCTCACATGCCCCCAACTAGGATCTGGCCCCCAACCCAGGTATGTGCCCTGACTGGGAATCAAACGGGTGGCCTTTCAGTTCACAGGCCAGCACTCAATCCACTGAGCCACACCAGGCAGGGCTACTTTTTTTTTTTTTTTAAATAAATAGTAGCCATCCTAATTGGATGTTTTCTGTTACTTGTCTCCCAAATTGCTGATTCTATCCTCTGTTTTATCTAACCTGCTATTGATTTCTTCTAGAGTATTCTTGATGTCAGTTATTATATTCATTTCTCACTGGTCCTTTTTATGATTTCTATGTCTTTTTTCATGCTTATTATCTCTTTGTTATGTTCTCACCATGTTACTTGGTCATCCTTACAACCAGTGTTTTGAACCCTGTATCTGGTAGATTGCTTTCTTCCACTTCATTTAGTTGTTTCTCACTTTTCTCTTCTTCCATTTGGGACATGCTTCTTTGTCTCTTCATTCTGGTTGCCTCTGTGTTTGTTTCTATGTATTAGGTCTGCCATGTCTCCCATTATTGGCAGACTGGCCTTATCTAGTAGGTGTCCTAGGGGCCCAGTCATGCAGTTTCCTTGGTCACGTGAGTCGGGTGCTCCAGGAGTGTCTATTGTGTGGGTTGTATGTGCCCACCTATTGTAGTTGAGCCTTGATTACTTTAGGCACGTCAGTGGGTGGGATTGACCATCAAGCTGAATGGCTGTGAGTACTGGCCATGACCACAGCATAGGAGCTCCTGTGGGGACTGACCCCAGGGAGTGAGATCACTCCAGCAGGCTCTGATGTCTGCCAAGACTACCCTTTCTTTGTATGTGCTCCTTGGGGAGTTAATTGCACGGTGCACTGTCATGGTCTGAAGCCAGCCACCAGGTATGTGGGTTCTGGGGCCTCTTAACAGGGGTTCCAGTGTAGGCCAAGGTCAGCCCCTGCTTATGACCAGCCCAGCGCTACCTGGTCGGAGCTACAAAGAGACTGCAGTTGGTACCTACCAGTGCTACACCTGGGGACACACGGGAGATGCCACTCTGCGAAGTGAGGCCAGCTGCCACCAGTATCAAGCCTGGGGACACTCAGCTAAAGACTCTGGGCACCCCAAGACCTATTTCTGCCTGCTGGCTGCTGGTAAGGCTCAGTTGCTGAAAGAGGCTCAGGTAGTATAAAAGTTAGGTGAGGCGGCATCTCATGGAGTCATCAGGGTCTTGCAAATAATGTGTCGGTTAATGCAGATTCTGATTTTGCAGCAGTGCTGAGCCTGGAGACACTCAGTGAGCAAAAGGCACAGGGTACACTGAAGCCAGCTGCCACCAGCCTAGGGCCAGCAGACCTTTCATAGTTTTTTAAGAAAACCCAAAGCTCAGGCCAAGGCCACTGAAGGAGCCTCTGGCAGTATGCGAAGTAGGTGGAGTGGGGTCCAGGGAATCATCAGAATACAGCAAGTGGAGTTCACCAGGTTAATGCGAATCTGATTTGGCTGTATGGGAGAAGTGTTCAACATAGGGACAATGATGGCTGTCCCTCCAGCCCTCACCCTGAAACTACACAACTCAGTTTCTCCCTATGTCTCTGACATCTACCAAGCTGATGTCCCTTCACTGGAGCCCAGGGTGACTGCTTGTAAGCAGGAGCCTGTGCACGGGCCCTTTAAGAGGACACCTGGTATTACAGTAGCCTTCTGTCTCACCTATATGGATGAAATCCCCACTGATTTTCACAGCCAGATATTATATAGATTCCTCTTCCAGGCACTGGTACTCAGGGCTGGGGTGAGCAGTAGGTGCAGGGGGAAGGGGGAGTGAACAGTGGGGGGCTGTGACCTCTGGTTCTTAAGGGGGTCCTGTGAAGCTGAGATTTCTCCAGTTCATGGGTGTGGAGGCAGCCTGTTCCCCATCTCTGACTCTCCTAACAGTCTTGGTATGGCTGCTTCTGTATATGCTTACTATGGGAGGTAGGTTCAGCTTTTATTTAGATGGTTCTCCAATTTAGTTGCAATTTTGATGTGGTCATGAAAGGAGGTGACCACAGCATTTACCTACTCTACTATTGTGATAGGAACTCCTGAGAATTTGCATTTCTAATAACACTGAGAACCACTACAATAAACTAATTGACAGGGAAAATAAAAATTCACCACTGTAAAACTGGGACAATGCTGGCAGACTATTGGCAACAGAAATGGAGCCTGAGGGGCTGACTTTGCCTCATCACAATGACTATTATTGTCACTTATAAGAATCACCAATTTGAGGAAAAATGTTGGAACTTGAGGAAAGAATACTGGGGCCTCTCCTCACTTGGGAAATCTCCTTCTACAGCTATTACCTCAGATTCAAGGCTTTGTGTTATACCAGAAAGGTTCTGACATATTCAGGGTCAGGATGTAGCTGGTGAAGGAGTAGAGGTGGCAAGAGTCCACTGGATGATGTCTTACACTCTACCTTCTCTTTTTTGTACAAAGGCATCCCCTTCACCCACAATCTTCCCTGACAGCAATCTTCCCACACCCTGGAAAGGACAACAGGCAGCTGCAGCTTCTACAAAGTCCCAGCCTAACCCTCTGCTCTGTTTCTCTCTTTCCTCCCATCAAGAATTTGCTCTGGCTGGTGTGGCTCAGTGGATTGAGTGTCAGCCTGTGATCTGAAAGGTTGTCAGTTCGATTCCCAATCAGGGCACATGCCTGAGTTGCAGGCCCGGTCCCTGGTTGGGGGTGTGCAAGATACAACTAACTGCTGTTTCTCTCACATATCGATGTTTCTCTCCCTTTCCTTCTTCCTCCCTTTCCCTGTCTCTGAAAATAATACATAAAATCTTAAGGAAAAAAAAACTTGCTATACTTCCCTTAGTTTCTCCTTTAAAAAAAAAAAAAAGAAACAAATTTGCCCTGGCTGGCATGGTTCAGTTGGTTGGAGCATCATCCTGTACTCTGAAATAAAAGGTTGCAGGTTTGATTCTTGGTCAGGGCACATACCTAGGTTGGGAGTTTGGTCACAGTCAGGGAGCGTACAAGAGGCAATAGACATTTCTCACAACAGTGTTTCTCTCCCCCTTTCTCTCCCTCCCTTCCTCTCTCTAAAATCAGTGAGCATGTCCTCAGGTGAGGATTAAAAAAAAAAGCTAATTTAAACACACTCAAAGAAACACTGAGTAATATTCTTTATATACCATATCCTCTACACACCAAGAACCTATATACTGAGCCATTTCCCCAGGAGGAGAGAAAACAAGACATGAGGGAATTATCAATCCTTACCTGACAGTCATAAAAAGGGTGCCCCCGCCAGCACATCACATCCAGCACATAGTAGGTCTGCTTCACTTCACTATAAATGCAGTCCAAAATGGTGTAGTCTGGGATACAATGCAGAAAGTCGTTACACGGTACCCCTCCAATCAGGATCCCTACATCACAATCCACGGAGCCACATCTTAGGGCTTAGGAACTGAGTCCAACAATCCTCAATGCTAGCAGCAAGCACCAGCCCTGAGGAATCAGAATTCAGTAGGGAGTGCATTCTTCATGATGCAGCTGAAGGGTGACCTCGAGTAGGACAGCACAGGAGGGATCCAGGCAACCCTTAAGCCAGGTGGAAATTCTGAACTTTAGATAAATTGGAACACTTAGTGACCTTAGAGAAGATCAACTTTAAAATTACTTTTTAAGATTTTATTTATTTAGACTTCCAGCCAAGATGGAGGCATAGGTAGACACACTGTGCCTCCTCGCACAACTCAAATAAGGACAAAAATTTAGAAACAAAAAAACCCAACCAGAACTGACAGAAATTTGAACTGTACGAAAGTCTGACAACCAAGGAGTTAAAATAGACACATTCATCCAGACTGGTAGGAAGGGCGGAGTCGGGCAGCTGGGTGGAGAGGAGTCGTGGCAAAAAAAAGTGGTGGCTTGTGGACTCCCTGGCACACAAGGCAGCAGCTGACAGACCCGGGCACACAGGCGGTGGCTGCCAGACCCTGGGCTTGGGGTGGCAGCTGGCAGACCCAGCGAGGTGCACAAGGCGGCTGGTGGACTGGGCGGTTCCACATTCACATGCAGATAAACTAGGCAAAACTGGAGAGCGAGACAGACAGCGCAACCCAGGGCTCTAGCAAGGGGGAAATAAAGCTTCAAAACACTGATTGAAAACACTTGTGGGGTTGAGGCACTGGTAGAGACTCCCAGCTTCACAGGAGAGTTTGTTGGAGAGACCCACCCACACAGGAACTAGCACCAGAAAGGCCCAGTTTGCTTGGGGGAAGCAGCGGAAAGGACTGAAATCCTACAGAGAGCGGAGCAAACACCATTGTTCCCTCTCCGACCCCTCCCCCACATACAGTGTCACAACCCAGGAACTGGGTAAACTCACAGTGGTGAACATCTAAGGCTCCGCCCCTCATACATAACAGGCGTGACAAGACAAAAAAAAAATGGCCCAAACAGAAGAACAGATCAAAGCCCCAGAACAAATACAACTAAGCGACCAAGAGACAGCCAACCTATCAGATGCACAGTTCAAAGCACTGGTGATCAGGATGCTCACAGAATTGGCTGAATTTGGTTGCAAATTAGATGAAAAAAATGAAGGCTACACTAAGTGAAATAAAGGAAAATGCACAGGGAACCAATAGTGATGGGAAGGAAACTGGGACTGAAATCAATGGAGTGGACCAGAAGGAAGAAAGAAACGACCACACAGAAAAGAATGAAGAAACAAGAACTCAAAAAAATGAGGAGAAGCTTAGGAACTTCCAGGACATCTTTAAACATTCCAACATCCAAATTTTAGGGGTATCAAAAGGGGAAGAGGAAGAGCAACAAGTGGAAAAGTTCTTTGAACAAATAATAAAGGAGAACTTACCCATTCTGGCAAAGGAAATAGACTTCCAGGAAGTCTAGGAAGCTCAGAGAGTCCCAAAGAAGTTGGACTCAAGGAGGAACACACCAAGACACATCATAAGTACATTACCCAAGATTAAAATAAAGGAGAGAATCCTAGAAGCAGCAAGAGATAAGGAGACAGTAACACCTACAATGGTGTTACCTCCTCTAAGGAGACAATCAATCAGACTGTCAGCTGATTTCTCAAAAGAGACCTTACAGAAAAGAAGGGGCTAGAAAGAAGTATTCCAAGTCATGAAAGGCAAGGACCTACCTCCAAGATTGCTCTATCCAGCAAAGCTTTCATTTAGAATGGAAGGTCAGATAAAGTGCTTCTCAGATAAGGTCAAGTTCAAGGAGTTCATCAACACCAAGCCCTTATTTTATGAAATGTTAAAGGGACTTATCTAAGAAAAAGAAGATGATCAAAAAATATGAACAGTAAAATGACAGTAAACTCACAATCTTTAACAACCACACCTAAAACAAAAAGAAACTAAGCAAACAACTAGAACAGGAACAGAACCACAGAAATGGAGATCACATGGAGGGTTGTCAACAGGGGGTGGGAGGGGGAGAGGGGGGGAAAGAGGTGGAAAAGGTACAGAGAATAAGTAGCACAGATGGTAGGTAGAAAATAGACGGGGAAGGTAAGAATAGTATGGGAAATGTCAAAACCAAGAACTTATATGTATGACACATGGACATGAACTAAAGGGGGGGAATGTGGGTAGGAAAGGGTGTACAGGGTGGAGGGGAATGAAGGGGGGGAAAATGGGACAACTATACAGCATAATCAATAAATATATTTTAAAAAGTTTTTAAATTTATTTTAAGAGAGAGGAGAAGGGAAGAAGAAAGAGAGGGAGAGAAATATCAATGTGAGAGAGAAACATTGATGGGATGCCTCTCGTTCGGACTCCAACTGGAGATCAACCCTGTGACCCAGTTATGTGCCCTGACTGATTATCGAATCAGCGACCTTTGCTTTGTGAGACAATGTCCAACCAACTGAGCCACAACTAATTTTTGAGTTCCCATCCAGGGCACTATGTTATATGGTGATATTAACTATTAGTCCCTGCCTTTTAGGAAGTTATAATCCAGTTAAGGAGGTAAGATGAGCACAGAGGAAAGAACCAAGAGATGAATTATACAACCCTGACTGGTGTGGCTCAACTGGTTGAGTGTCGTCTCACAAAGCAAAGGTTGCTGGTTCCCTGTCAGGACACAAGCGTGGATTTTGGGTTCAGTCCCTGGTTGGGGGAACACATGGGAAGCAACCAATCGATGTTTCTCTCACACAGTAATGTTTCTCTCTCTTTCTTCCTTCTTCCTCCATAAATAAATAAATATATAAATGTTTTTTAAAAAAGAGAGAGATCACCTTGGCTGGTGTGGCTCAGTGGATTGTACATTGACCTGGGAATTGAACGGTCACGGGTTAGATTCCTAGTTCAATTTCCAGTCAAGGCACATGCCTGGGTTGCAGGCCAGTTGGGAGGATATGAGAGACAACCAATCAATGTTTCTCTTCCTTTCTTTCTCCCTGCCTTCCCCTTTCTCTAAAAGTAGATGGGTAAAATCTTTTTTTTAAAAGAGAGAGAGAAAGAGAGAGAGAGAGAGAGAGAGATGATCTATATAGCACAAACTGAGAACAGTGTCAATTTCATAAAAAAAGAGGGACTGGAGCAAGCAAGAAATGCTTCATTAAAGACATGTGATATGAACAGAGTCTTCTGTGATAAGAGAATTAAAACAATAGGGCAGAGGGGAGGTGGGAGGGCATTCCAGGCCAGAGTATTGAAGTTGCATGAGCAAAGGCCCAGAGGTAGAATAAACTGGGTACATGTTGGGAGCAAGGAGGCAAACCAGATGAACAGAGCTAATGATGGATATGGAGAGTAGGGAAAAGATACAAGGGTGGGTGGACCAAAGCCAATGTGTGAGGGGCTCTAAAAGTCAATAGAGAAGTCTGAGCTCAGTATGGAGGATAATGAGGAACCATCAAGGGAGCTGAGCAGGCAGGGAAGAGAGCAGGGTTCAGCCGAAGGTCCTCACTGAATGACCATGAGCAAATTATTTAACCTCCATGATATAGTCTCCTCAGATAAGTTCAGGTGGGAGGAAAAAGCTTAGGTTAGGATAACAATAAAGCAGAAAAGGGAATTTGGCAGGGAAGCCCCAGCAACAGCTTACTGTACATTACACTCAACATTCTGAGGGACCTTTCCCCAACTGTAGCTATCAGCTTGTAATGGTGGTTCATGGGAAAGGCATGTTGATTTTCATTCAGGGGTGTTTTTGTCCAGCAGGCTTCATTGGGCTGCATCTATTCTGCAGCTGAGGAGGGCAAACATTGAAGAAGATAGACTAAGTTCAGTGGAAGGACAGTGTCTATGCAACTTCAAAGGTATGCTTTCGAAGCTGAACTTTAAAACAACTGACAGAACAACTTACACTATCTTTTACTGATTATAAGACTTAATAATTATAAAGCTTAAAAAAAGAGAGAGCTTTGACAAGATGGAGGTGTAGGTAGAAATGATTCATGTCCTTGCACAACCAAAAGAAGGATAACGACCAATTTAAAAACAATAAGCAACCAGAAGTGCAAGATAATCGAACTGCATGGGACTCTGACAACCAAGGAGTTAAAGAAACTGCATGGGTGAGGTGGGGCTGGCTGAACAGGAAACTAAAGATTCAAAGGTAGTTGTAAACTGCTGCAGGGGTTGTGACAGCAGGAGGAACTCCCTGTCTCACAGGAGAGTTCCTTGGAAAGTGGGGCTAGAGTGGAGCAAGTGAGCAGCATTGTTCCCTCTCTGACTCCTCTCCCACAGACAATGCCACAACCCAGCAAAGAGGGTTGCCCCACCCTAGTGAATACCTAAGGCCCCACCCCCATACAGCATAACAGGTGTGACAAGCCAAAGAAATATGGCCCAAATGAAAGAACAGATCAAAACTCCACAAAAAGAGCTAAGCATCAAGGAGATAGACACCCTATCTGATGCCAAGTTCAAAACACTGGTAATCACCCGCCAAGATGGAGACAGGCAGCAACCCTTCGCTTCATGGGGAGGATAACAACCAATCTAAAATCAATAAACAACCAAAAGCACCAGAAAAATCAAACTCAATGAACTCTGACAACCAAAGAATTAAAGAAAAAATCAACCAGAACAACTAGACTAGTAAGGCGGTTGACCGAGTAGGCCAGCTCAGAAAAACTGCTGCAAGGTTGCAGAAGGGGCGGGGCGGGTGGGCACTGGCTGCTGCAAGGTGGCAGGCTATGTGTGTGGGGCCGACTGAAGGCAAAACTGAGACTCAGAGTTGACTGTGGACTACCGCAATTGCCATGGTAGGAGAAACCCCCAGTCTCACAGGAGAATCCATTGGAAAGTGTGCTAGAGATGAGCAGGCAAGCTGCACTGTTCCCTCTCTGGCCCCTCCCCCACAGGCAGCACCACAGTGCAACACAGAGGGTTGCCCTGCAATGGTGAATACCTAAAGGCTCCACCCCCTTACAACTTTCCAGTTGCACCAAGACAAAGAAATATAGCCCAAAAGAAGGAACAGAGCAAAACTGCAGAAAGAGAACTAAGCAATGACAAGATAGCCAACCTATCTAATGGAGAATTTAAAGCCCTCGTAATCAAAATGCTCACAGAACTGATTGAGCTTTGTTGAAAAATGAAAGAACAAAAGAAAGATACCCAAAGTGAAATAAAGTAAAATATTCAGGGAACCAACAATGACGGGAAGAAAACCAGGACTCAAAGCAATGATTTGGAACAAAAGGGAAAAATAAACATCCAACTGGAACAAAAGAAGAAACAAGAATTCAAAAAAGTAAAGAGAGTCTTACAAACCTCTGGGACAACCTGAAATGTTCCAATATCCAAATTACAAGGGTGCCAGAAGAACAACAGCAAGAAATTGAAAACTTATTTGAAAAAAATAATGAAGAAAAACTTCCCCAATCTGGTGAAGGAAACAGACTTCCAGGAAGTCCAGGAAGCTCAGAGAGTCCCAAAGAACTTGGACCCAAAGAGGAACACACCAAGGCACATCATCATTAAGTTACCCAAGATTTAGGATAAGGAGAGAATCTTCAAAGCAACAAGAGAAAAGGAGACAGTTACCTACAAAAGAGTTCCCAGAAGGCTGTCAGCTGATTTCTCCAAAGAAATCTTGCAGGCAAGAAGGGGCTGGAAAGAAGTATTTGAAGTCATGAAAGGCAAGGACCTACATCCAAGATTACTCTATCCAGCAACGCTATCATTTAGAATGGAAGGGCAGATAAAGTGCTTCCAAGACAAGGTCAAGTTAAAGGAGTTCATTGTCACCAGGCCTTTGTTACATGAAATGTTAAAGGGACTTATCTAAGAAACAGAAGAAGATCAAAAACCACAAACAGCAAAATGACAATAAATTCATAACTATCAACAACTGAATCTAAAAACAAAAACAAAAACTAAGCAAACAACTAGAATAGGAACAGAACCCAAGAAATGAACAACACATGGAGAGTTTTCAGTGGGGACAGGGAGGGGAAGAATGGGGGGGAAGGTACAGGGAATAAGAAGCATAATTGGTAGGTAAATAATAGACAGGGAGAGGTTAAGAATAGTACAGGAAACAGAGAAGCTAAAGAACTTATATGTATGACCCATGGACATGAACTAAGGGGGAAGGGATGCTGGAGGGTGGGGGTGTGCAGGGCAGAGGGGGGATAAAGGGGAGAAAGTAATTGGGAAAACTGTAATAGCATAATCAATAAAATTTATGTAAAAATTAAGAAAATAAAAAAATAAAAAACAAACTAAACCAACAACCAGAACAAGAACACAATCACAGATATGGAGATCATTTGGAGGGTTATCAGCTGGGAGGGAGAAGGGGAAGAATAGAGAAAAAGGTACAGGGATTAAGAAGCATAAGTGGTAGGTACAATATAGACAGGGGGAGGTTAAGAATAATATAGGACATGGAGAAGCCAAAGAACTTCTATGGACAACCCATGGACATGAACTAAGGAAGGGACTGCAGGAAGGAAGGGGGGTACCAGGCAGAGGGGAACAAAGGGGGAAAATTGGGACAACTGTTAACAGCACAGTCAATAAACTATATTAAAAAAAAACTTTAAAAAAGAATTTTATGTAGGTACCTTTTGCTGTTGTTGAGTTTCGCCTGTTGCCCCCTGGCAGAAGTGAAGGAAACCTGTTGACGCAGTAACCACTCTTGGTGTAGGCACTGGTAGAACCCTGTTTGGAAAGAAAGACACCATTCTCATTAGGTATCTGGTCTCCTCACCCTCTTGCTTCCACATTCTGCAGGGGTGTCATTAGCCCAAAAATGGCTCTCAAAAAATCTTCGTGAAGAAAAGTGTCTCAATCCTCATGCCAGGCAGAGCTGCTGTGGCAGACAAGGAATATGGAGTGCAAGAATCCCTCTTGCGCCCTGGGTGGGTGGCTCAATTAGTTGGAGCATCACTCCATACACCAAGAGATTGTGGGTTTGATCCCCAGTTAGGGCACACACCTAGAGGTTGCAGGTTCCATATCTGGTTTGGGGTTGTATGGGAGTCAACCGATCAATGTTTCTCTCTCCCCCCATCCCCGCCACCCTCTAAAATCAATAAACATATCCTTGGGTGAGGATTAAAAAAAAAAAAAAAAGGAATCCCTCTTGCTACAGACTGGGGAGGTGGCATAGAAAAAGGAGGCAGCTACTCACTCTGGAGGCCACAATAAGGGCTCTTTTTCCAACAGGGCACACGACCACAATCCATTCCTGCCCCAAATCTGAAGGGATGTCAATTAACCACTCAGAGAGCATCAACTGGCAACACAAAATATGGTGTTAAAAATTAACAGGGGAAAAAAAACAACAAGGGTGTGCTGTTACACTATTTACAATGATAAAGAATCCATATCCTACATCTACAATGAAAATACAAGTCAATGAATGAGGGTAGAAAAGACGGACAGTGCAACTTCCACCCCACTTACTCTTAGCAGTCAACTCTTCTTCTGCTCAACTGATAGGATGGAGGCCACTCATTGTGAACTTGAGCTTCTCTCCTCACCTTCATTACTGAGTTCATACCCATTCTTACTACCTCACCCTCTGTATCCAGGTGATGGAAGCCTCTTTTCTTACTTTGTCCACCCACCTACCATTACCATAATTATCCTGTAAAGACTATACCTCAAAGATGAATAAGGTCCTTCTTCTTGAAATGCTTTTAAACTAGATCCTTATTTTCCAAACTATAATGACACAAATACTATATTAAAGGGTGTTAGGAAATCAGCCTCAAAAAAGGGGTGAGGGGAGGCTGTGGTGAAATGAATTTGAAAAGATTAACTTCCACTCATCACTTATATTCCCTCCCATCTACATAAACTTAGGCCTATCAATTAACCCCACTGAATCTTTCATCTCTTCTTCCCCTCAGCCCACAAAATACTTAACCCCTATGCTTTAAAACCAAAACAAAAATGAAAACCTTTTATCACTGTGCATTTGTTAAGCTACTCTACTTTCTCCTTTTTTTCAAACTACTGTTGCTATGTTCTTGCCCGCTGCCACTCTCAGTCTAAAACTGCTCCCCCACAAGCCCTGCTAAAGGCCATAAGTAATCTCTTTGAATCAAGTACCTCTTCCCTCACCTCCTTATCCTTCTGCTTCCACTCCCCCTGTGATGCCACCAGGCACATCCTCCTCCTTGACACATGTTCCCTTGTCCTGGTGACATACTTCTATTGTTTTTCCTCCAAATATTCCTCCATACGCTCCCTCAAACATGTAGATAATCTTCAGGAGGCTATTTTAGGCCCTGCTTTGCTTTTCTCTTAGATACCGCCCCCTTGTGGGTGGATCTCATCATCTACTATATCTTCACTCTTCATTCTAAGAGGATGCTTCCCAATTGCTTTCTTTTTCACATCCAGATTTCCTTCCTTTTACCTCCACATGTATATTTCAAGCTGGCCATTTGATACCTCTTTCTCTGTTTGTCTTCTCTCTAGCTTAGACTCAGCATATTCAAAACTAAATTCACTGCCTTCTGTTGACCAAATACTTCCTAACCCTGAAACACCCACCCTTCTCCTGCACTCTGTAGCCCTGTTCACTGCAGCACCACTATCTCTGCTACTAAATCTTAAACCCAAGGCATAAAACACTCCCTTAAAGAAGAGTGGTAAATACAACACTAAAAGCATAAGTGACAAAAAATAGATCAATTAGACTACACAAAATTTAAAACATCTGTGCTGCCAACAATACCATCAAGAAAGCGAGCCCTTCCTGGCTGGCGTAGCTCAGTGGATTGAGCGCGGGCTGCGAACCAAAGTGTTGCAGGTTCGATTCCCAGTCAGGGCACATGCCTGGGTTGCAGGCCACAGCCCCCAGCAACCGCACATTGATGTTTCTCTCTCTGTCCCTCCCTTCCCTCTCTAAAAATAAATAAATAAAATCTTTAAAAAAAAAAAAAAAAAGAAAGCGAGCCCTTGCTGGTGTAGCTCAGTGGATTAAGCGTGGGCTGTGAACCAAAGGGCTGTCGTTTGATTCCCAATCAGAACACATGCTTGGGTTGCAGGCTAGGTCCTCAGTAGGGGGCACAAAACAGGCAACCACACATTGAAGTTTCTCTTCCTCTCTTTCTCCCTCTCTTCCCTTCGGTCTAAAAAATAAAATAAAATCTCTAAAAAAAATAAAAATGGGCAAAGGATACACATTTTTCCAAAAAAGGTATAGAAGTGGCTAATAAGCACATGAAAAGATGCTGTCTTTAGTTATCAGGGAAATGCAAATCAAAATCATGAGATACCACTTCACATCCACTAGGATGGCTATACTTAAAAGAACAGACAAAAGTATTGACAAAATATGTGGAAAAACTGGAATTCTCATATACTACTGGTGAGAATATAAAATGGTGCAATCATTTTGGAAAACAGTCTGGCCGTCTTCAAAAGATTAAGCATAGTTATCATATGTCTGAGTAATTCTACTCCCAGGTATATACTCAAAAGAAATGAAAACATGACCACACAAAAACTTGTAAAGGAATGTTCATAGCAAGCCATAATAGACAAAAGGTGGAAACAACTCAAATGGCCACCAACTGATGACTGAATAAACAAAATGTGATTACAAAAAGTGAACGAACACATGCTATAACACAGATGAACTATGAAAAACTTATGCTGGAATTCTGGACAAGATGGAGGCGTAGGTAGAAGCACTTTGCTTCCTCAAACAACCAAAAGAAGGATAACAACCAATTTAAAAACAAAAGCAACCAGAACTGCTAGAACATCAAACTGTATCGAATTCTGATAACCAAGGAGCTAAAGAAGCCCTCATCCAGACTGGTAGGAGGGGTGGAGATGGGTAGTGGGACAGAGAGGACACATAACAAGACAGTGGACCACGCTAGTAAGGCATGGGCTGGCTAACTGAGCTATTCCACATTTGTGCACAGGTAAGCCAAGAGGAATGAATGGGGGTTGAGGCAGCCTCTGAAACCCAGGGCTTCAGTGCAGGAAACTAAAAACTTGAAACCTCTGGCTGTAAAAAATCTGTGGGGGTTGCAGTGGTGGGAGGAACTCCTAGCCTCAAAGAAGAGTTCGTTGGAGAGGCCCACAGGGTCCTAGAATGCACTTAAACCCACGCACCTGCAAATCAGCACCTGAAAGGGCACAATCCATATGTGGGAATCGAGGGAAGTAATGGAAAGTGGGGTGAGAGCTAAGCAACTGGCATTGCTCTCCCTTTGACCCCTCCCCACACAGAGCGCCACAAGGCATCAACGTGGGTTGCCCTGCCCTGGCAGAATACCCAAGGCTCCACTCCTTACAACATACCAGGCATGTGGAAACAAAGAAATATGGCCCAAATGAATGAACAGATCAAAACTCCAGAAAAAAGAACTACGTGAGGAAGAGTCAACCTATCACATGCAGAACTCAAAACACTGGTAATCAGGATGCTCACAGAAATGGTTGAGTATGGTCGCTAAATGAAGGCTATACAAAGCAAAATAAAGGAAAACATACAGGGAACCAACAGTGGAGGGAAGGAAACTGGGACTCAAATCAATGATTTACACCAGAAGGAAGAAATAAACACCCAACTGGAACAAAAGAAGAAACAAGAATTCATAATAATGAGGAGAGGCTTAGGAACCTCTGGGACAACTTTAAAAGTTCCAACATCTAAATCATAGGAGTCATGCCAGAAGGAGAAGAGGAACAGCAAGAATTGGAAAACTTATTTGAACAAATAATGAAGGAAAACTTCCCCAATCTGGTGAAGGAAATAGACTTCCGGGAAGTCCAGGAAGATCAGAGTCCCAAAGAACTTGGACCCAAGGAAGCACACACCAAGGCACATCATAATTACATTAGCCAAGATGAAAGATAAGGAGAGAATCTTCAAAGCAGCAAGAGAAAAGGAGACAGTTACCTACAAAGGAGTTCCCAGAAGGCTATCAGCTGATTTCTCAAAAGAAACCTTGCAGGCAAGAAGGGGCTGGAAAGAAGTATTTGAAGTCATGAAAGGCAAGGACCTACGTCCAAGATTTCTATGTCCAGCAAAGCTTTCATTTAGAGTAGAAAGGCAGATAAAGTGCTTTCCAAATAAGGTCAAGTTAAAGGAGTTCATCATCACCACGCCCTTATTATATGAAATGTTAAAAAGACTTATCTAAGAAAAAGAGGATGATTAAAAATATGAACAGTAAAATGACAACAACCTCACAACTATCAACAACTGAACCTAAAAAAACAAAACAAAAACTGAACAAATGACTAGAATAGAAACAGAATCACAGAAATGGAGATCACACATGGAGGGTTATCAGTGGGGAGGGGAACGGGAAGAATGGGGGAAAGATACCCCTGTACCTTTACAGTTGTTGATAGCTGTGAGTTTGTTGTCATTTTACATAAGAAGCATAAATGGTACGTACAAAATAGACAGGGGGAGGTTAAGAATAGTATGGGAAATGGAGAAGCCAAAGAACTTACATGTATGACCCATGAACATAAACCATGGAGGGGGGTTTCTGGAGAGTCGGGGCAGGGTGCAGGGAGGAAGGGGATAAAAGGGAGAGAAAAATTGGAACAACTGTAATAACATAATCAATAAAATATACTTTAAGTAATTTTTAAAAAGAAAGATAAAAGAAAAAACTTATGCTGAGTGAAAGAAGCCAGACACAAAAAGATGCACCTTATATGATTCCAATCACATAAAATGTACAGAATAGGTAAATCCATACAAACAGAAGGGAGATTAGTGATTGCTAGGAGCTGGGGGAAAGGAGGAATGGAGATGGACTGCTAATGGGTATGAGGTTTCTTCTGGGATGGTGAAAATGGTCCGGAATTAGTGGTGGTGACTGCACAGCCCTATGAAATACTAAAAAACACTGCATGGTACACTGTAAGTGTGTGAATTGTATGGTAGGTGAATTATATCTCAATGTGGCTGTTAAAAAAATAGTAGTAGCAACTAACACTCAGGGAGCATTTATGTTACACTATCTCATTTAATCCTTCTAATAATCCTGTGAGTCAAGTACCATTTTACAGATAAGAAACCCAAGAGACTTAGAGTGGTTAAATAACTTGCTCGAGGTCAACGAAGAACATAGCTTTGAGGTCAGTTCAGAGTTTAAACCCTTAATCGCTTCTCATAGTGCCTCTTCAACCCACTGCTAAATTCTGTCCATTCTTCCTGGCAACATTTTGACATTTCCTATACCCATGACTTCATTTCCCTCCCACTTTCTCTGCCCATCATCAGACCATTTTAGAAAACCTAAGCTCCCTATTGCTCTCCAGACCCTTCTGTACATTGATGTGGGTGTCATCACATGAAGTCTCAACTCTGCCCTGGCTCAAAAGTTCTCAGTGGTTCCCCACAATCTAAAACACAGCTGAAATTCTTGCATGTATTTCTATACCATCTTCCCCCCACCCTATGCTGTCCCATTCTCACTGCCCGTGAACATACCATATACTCCTCTCCCACCTCTGGGCTCTTACTCAGAATGTTCCTACTACTTGGAATGCCCTGCACTTCTGCCTATCAATGTCCTACCCATGCTTCAAAGCTGACCCCTTGTTTATTAACTTTTTCCTGATTTCACAATACTGCTTTCTTGCCTATTGGAAGTTAACCTCGCTTTCTTACAGTGAAAACCATAACCAACAATTATTCCAGGAGTACAGGGATATTTCTGACCCATGTCTACCTCCCCCACAGCATAGCCTAGCTTAACACAGGGCCTTCAGCAATGTTTGCTGAACGGAACTAAATTATGCTGTCATAGAGGATATTATGTGTTCTGTATTTGGAGCAGAGATGATGGGAGTAATGTACTCAGGAACCATATTCTGAAGGCAGAGGAGGATTCTCAGGTGACAAGACACTTAGGTTATGGAAAGAAGTATACAATAGCAGGGTAGACCCCTGCCCCTACTAGGTCCCCACCCTGCCTTCTGGGTTACCTACACTGCCTAGAGCACTGGACAATCTCCCTGCCTGCTTCCCCTATGGCACCAGAAGCCACACTGGTTTCCTCTCTTGAACCAACAGGGCACTCAGTTCTAAGTTTGTGACAGTGATCTGTTATTTCATGGTCTCAGTCCCACAGGCCAACTGGATGGCCCGGGGTGGCTGCTCAGGCTCCTTATATTCAGAGGCAGCTCTACTTCCCATCTTACACCACGTGAATGTGAAGTTCCAAGGCTGACATCTTAGTCCATTGCTTGGAAAAGGCTAGGTGTGCTGGACTGGGCAGGTCCAATCCAGGATGGCTAGGAATGACTACCAAAGAAATGCATTGCATGAAACCCATTAGTCAATCAGGAGCAAGCCTGGGTTAATGGTTCCCAAACCTGACTATTCAGTTTTCATCAGTGATCCCTGGTCAGCACATGGCACTGTAAACCATCTCTTCTCTTCATCTGTAAACTTTCTAAACATCAGCATTTTCTTTGCAGGTCTCATTCCTTTTTCCTGCCTCCTCCTGTCTTTATAGCAACATTTATTGCAGTGGGGTTTGACTGCATAGTAAAGGGAGTGGGAATAGCTGGGCCTAATCTTCTCTGGAATACTCACTTGATTAGCATAGTGCTTTGGTAACTTCTTGGCAGTGTCAATGTCCATTTCTTCATCATCTTTCTTATCTTCTTCTTCCTCACTCTCTATCCCAGTCCAGTCATCTTCAGCCAGTCTTCTGGCGTGGTTCACATAATCCAACCGCTTGCTGGAGAAAGAAAAGGCATACATGCCCTGGCTAATGTGGCTCAGTGGACTGAGTGCTGGCCTGTGAACCGAAGGTTTGGCAGTTCAATTCCCAGTCACAACACATGCCTGGGATGTGGGCCAGGTCCCCAGCTGGGGGCCCTGCAAGAAGCAACTGATATATGTTTCTCTCACACATCATACTTCTCTCCCTCGCCTTCTTCCTCCCTTCCCCTCTCTAAATACAAATTCTTTTTTTTTTTTTAAGAAAAGGTATACAGACAGATCTTTATGTCTTATAGAAAGACACCTTACAATGTGACAGATTGATTAAATTCAAAGGCTCCAAATTCAGGAGAAATTTGGGGATTCTGATGGGAATAAGAGATGACAGAATTTCCTCTGTAAAGCTAAACCAGTGACCGCCTCCTTGCAGGTCCTAAATAGGACACCCACTCTGAACACACACAACCTTCCTCAGAGTTTCCTTCAAATGAGCAAAGTGAAATATTTAAAGGAACTTTCAAGGCTCACTAGCTGGAAAGACTGATCTCACTCCTACCTCCAACCCAGGTGACAGCTGACACTTCTCTGTCTGGCTAGATATCTAGTCCAAAGGCTCCCAGGGACTGAAGAGAGGACTTACTAAGATGCAGTCAGGATGTTAAAAAAGGGCAGCTTCTGGGGCTTTTCACTTTATACAGTTTTCTGAGAAGAAGCCAAGCCTTTCTCCAGCTCCTGTCTAACTTTCGAAAAAAGCCACTTAGTTTACAATTTAATGTCTTTTACTTATTTCTTTCCTTTTATTGTTATCTTCCTCTTTTTAAAATACTACATATTGGCTCTGTCTGGTGTGGCTCAGTTGGTTGAGCACCATTCCACAAAGAAAAAGATCGCCAGTTTGATTCCCGCTCAGAACACATGTCTGGGTTGCAGGCACGTGCAGAAGGCAACTGATGGATGTTCCTCTCTCACATCAATGTTTCTCTCCCCCTCTTTCTCTCTACCTTCCCCTCTCTCTAAATATATAAATAAAATCTTAAAAAACAAACAAACTACACATTGTAGAAAATTTAGGAAGAGAGAAGGAAGAAAAACAACCTGTGGAAACTAACTGTTTCAAAGTGATTTATAGATACCACATAACCTCCTAAGCTTGGTTTCTTCAATGCTAAAGCCAAGAGATCAAGCATTGAGAGAATGAGACCAGCTCAGCTGGTTTCTTCTCACACACGTGTTCATGCACACAAAGGTGCACACCAGAGAGCATATGCAAGCACAATGGTCTTTTGTTTCAACAATAAGGGAGAGCTGATTTACTTGTACATGTGCAAAAGGGTGCATTTCTGTGGTTATTTCCTAAGCATTGTCTTAAGCGCTACAGAAGGAAACTACCCAGATACTTGTTTGTAGCAGACTGCTTAGGTTGAACTGTCCATTCAATGGAATACCTGGCACTTTATGAACTGATACAGAACCTCTGCAAAATACCACTGTTAACTAAATGTGCAGGACAGTGTACCATACACTCTACTTCTGTTTAAAAAAAAAAAGGTCACCACACACTTGTTCATATAGCAGAGAATATCTTTGCAAGGATACACAAGAAACTAATAAAATGGAAGAAGAACTGGATGGCTCGGGACAGAATTAGGAGGAAGATATTTCACCAATTATTTTGCAACAGGTAAAATATTCACTAAATGTATTCATAGTTCAATATTCAAAACATATAAATTATAATTTTTGTTAAAAGGTGTGGTGGGGATGATCTGGGAGTGTAATTTCCAAGTAGCCCAAAGGCCATGGGAACCACTTCTGCTAAATACACCCAGTGATGCAGCACTGGGCAAACACAGCTCTTAATAGCTGCTCTTGATTTTCAATTCCTTATGGTTACCCAGAAGAGGCCCATGTTGCTCTGAGAATAGAAGAACAGGCCCTACATTCAGAGCAGACCAGTCTCAAACATTCCTATCCTGTTCTCTTTCCCTGTGTGCTCATCCTGACACTGAGAATTGCATGTATGGAAGACATGTCCTCAGGTCCCCTGTGGAATTATTTGTCTGGAACTCCCAAGAGCTCCACAAAAACATTTGGACTGCAGGCAGACAGGAAGACAACACCAATGGCAGGATTCAGAATGTGGGAGAAGCCACACAGGGACTGTGGGGAGTGGAAGTCTGGGTGTGACTTTCACAAGTCCATAAATTACAAAGCTCAGTACTGCTGCCAGGGGGAAAAAAAAGAAAAATTTTACCAAATAACTGAACTTTACTTTTAAACTTCCTCCTCTTTTCCTAACCTCTGGGTGTAAAGGACATCTACCTCTGCCAGGATTTACTGCTCCCAACCTTGTGGACAAGATGATAAACTTACAAAGGGTCTACTTTGAAGGTGGTTCTGTAGAAGCAAGCCTAGAACCTCCTGAACAGTTCATAATGCCCAGGCTAGAGAAAAAAGCCAGGGAGTTAAAGCATCCCTTACAGTTTCTGCAGTTCCAGTAACCGGCGGCGCCGCTCACTCTGCTCCAAGGTACTGTACTTGGACTTGTACTGGGACAGGCGGGGGTGTGGGGCAGCTGTGCTATTCAGATCTTGAGACACAGAAAAGCTACTAGCCAGGGCTTGACTCAGCTCTTCCATTTTCCCTACAAGGGAAAACATAAAAAAATGGTTCATTCATTTCATATTACCTCCTATGTACAGGTAGTTATAATATGACATCATGGCTACATTCCTAAAAAACCTCACTTAATCCAAAATCCTAACTCTTCCCATGGGAAAATGAAGTTAAAGGCTAAAAAGAGTTACAGCTGAGCAATTACATTATTTCTTGCAGATATTTCAATAATGCTCCTTCTGATAGTTCTAAGTGTATAAACTTAACCATTAGTCACTAAGCAAACTCACCTGTGACTGAATCTAACTTTTGCTCTTTGTCATCTATCACCATGTCATTAATTCCTTCTTACCATCATTGTTAACCAATGATGTGATCAAGTACTTAATTTTTTCCTTAATAGTTCTAGTTAGTCATTACTTATTAACTAATATAACTTTCTGATGCAAATTTTATTCAACTGGTTGTTTAACTCTCTAATAAATTACAATTCATATTAAGAAGATTTAGCTCCAGGAAAAATACTGGTTCTGGGCTCCCTGGAGGAAGACAAATGAAACCAAAAACCCAAACCTGGCCGTTACTTTCCCGTTTTGTACTTTGTTTGTTTGGGAAGGGCAGAAGAAAGGTTTCAGGACTACCTATGTAGAATGATACATAGAATGATACACTGGAAGAATAATAGCTAAAGAAACAAAAACAATGATAGTTAGAATGTGGAAGGCTATCTACTGGCTAATACCATGTGCTTTAGAAACATGAAGGACAGGCACTGGCTGGTATGGTTCAGTTGGTTGGAGCATCTTCCAGTAAACCAGAAGGTTGAGGGTTGGACTCCCAGTCAGGGCACATGCCTGGCTTGCAGGTTCAGTCCCAGGTTGGGGCGCAGAGGAGAGGCAATCAATTGATACTGCTCTCTCTGGTTCTCTTCCTCCCTTCCCTTCTCTCTAAAATCAATAACCATGTCCTCCAGTGAGGATAAATAAAGTGAAGGACTGATGTACCTTTGGGAGAACAAAGAGCAGAGGTCATATGGGAGAGAGACTACCCAGGTAGATCCTAAAGAATGAAACTGGAGAGAAAGAGGTGAATTCACACTTCAATCACTCTCCTGTAATTAAAGGTATAAGGTGGCAAATTTAGCCTAACAGTTAAAGGTGTGCCTCAGAAGGTAAGAAAATAGAAACATTTGAGAGAAGTCTGATTCACACAGCTGGACTGGCTTAGCCCTTCAGTTCTAGTGCTAGTTCAGTTCTAGTGGGCATTATAGTGCTTAAAGTCCACCTCAGGCCAGGTTCCACTGCTTGGAGCACTACAACTAACAGGTCCATTCCAGAGCCTCTATAGTTAAAAGTACAACTTCATGGACCTCTACTTGGCAACGACTTACTTTCCCTTGTGCACTTGAAATCAGATATTTTTTCTTAATTTTCATCATTACATTTTTTTATTTGAAAGGAGCTTATTAAAAATTGTGGTTAATGGAACACTACTCAGCTGTAAAAAAGAAGGAAACCTTACCATTTGGGATAGCATGGATGGACCTGGAAAACATTATGCTAAGTGGAATAAGCCAATCAGAGAAACACAAGTACCATATGATTTCACTCATATGTGGAATCTAATGAACAAAATAAACTGATGAACAAAATAAAGACAGACTATTAAAGAGCAGGCTGAAAGCTGAGGGATGGGGAGGTTCTGGTTGAGGGGGTAGATGGACTGAGCAAAAAAGAAGAAAAAAGAGAAAAAAACTCATAGACACTGACAACAGTGTCGTGATTGCAAAGGAGTGGAGTAGGGTATGGGGAGAGATAAATGGTGATGAAACTTGACTTGGGGTGGTAAAGACACAATACAGTGTATAGATGATTTACTGTGGAATTGTGCACCTGAAACCTGCGTAATTTTGTTAACAGCGTCACCCCAATAAAGTCAATAAAAAGGGAAAGAAAAGGAAAGAGCTTAAAAAAATAGTGGTTAGAAAGTCATGACATAAAATTTACCATTTTACTGTACCAAACCAAAACAAAAAAATTACCATTTTAATCATGTTTAAGTATACAGTTCAGTAGTGTTAAGTACATTCACACTTTAGAGCAATCGATTTCCAGAACTCTTTTCATCTAGCAAAACATAGCCCATTGAAATGAACATATTACCTCTGTTGATTTGAGGTTTAACACACTTGTAATGCAACCAGGGTGGTCATTTGTGTTTGAGGCTAGGTGATGAGTAGCTGGGAACCATAATGGTGTGCTATTTTCTGTATTTTTCTCTACTTCTGTATAAGTCTGAACACTTCCATAATAAAAGCTGTGGGTTCCTGCTGTACCCAGAACCACAAAAATCCTTAATCGTAGCTTTGGATACTGGGAAGGCTCCCTGTACTATTCTTGGCTGGCTCCTGCTTTTTGAACCATTCCTCTTGAAGGGTTCTCACCTTAGCTGGGGTGATCCCATCCTCCAGCTGCGTCTGCCCCCTAAATAACTCCCAAATTTCCGACTCATCCAGGCCCCTCCCCCGCGCTCCAGCGCCCCGCGCGACACCAGCGTCCCCCTACTCTTCTGCCGAGGTCCCAGCCGCGCATCTCCAGCCCGGGTCGAGGCCTGCAGGGCATCTCTCACCGAGCGTCTGTCCACTCCAACTTCTGTCCCCGCCACTGCCTTTCCCTCGGGATGGGGCTGTTCTGGCCTTGCGGGATTCCCCCTTTCCCCCGCCCCACCGCCCGGACCAGAAAAGCGGAAGCGCGCCGGGGCTTGGCAGGCCTCGCCTCTGAAGGGGAGACCTCGGGTGGCTAGGGGTGTAGAGCCGGCCGCAGCAAGTCAGAGCCTGAACCGAGGGGCAGATCGAGCTGATGGGGCCCAGGCTCGAACCAGAGCTCACCCGGCCGAGGTGACAGTTCCACGCGCCCAGTTGCCGCCGCCGCTGCGGCCAATCCGTCGCCCGAAAAAGACGTCCCGCCCCTCGACAGCCAAGGGCCGGCCCACAAGCCCCAACTGCAGAGTTTCCGGCCCTTCCGCCGCCTTGCGTTTTCTACAATTTCGCAACTTCCGGCCCCGGGGGCTGAAGGTGTCGTGTCGTTGGCTCCCAGCCCTTTGGGTGTGGTGCCCGGGCCTCCCCGCTTCCTTGTCCGGGAGCTCAAGCTCCTGGGCTCCTCGTGCCTACGGCCGGAGCCCCGACCTGGTCCCGGGAGTTCTGAGCCCTCCAGCTGTGGGTCCTGCCCCAGACCCGCTCAGGGTGCACTGCCCTCCGACAACCTGCCCCTCTCCCTGCCCGGTCCGTGACTGTCTCCCCACACCCCTCACACCCGCTCCGGGTTCGCCGGTGCAACCCTGGAACCGGACCTGAAGACCTGTCTTGTTTGGTTTGGGAGCCTATTTCCTATCAGATGGGGGGCTGGGCAAAGGCAGGGATGGCTGATTCCTGCTTAAGTGGTGAGCATTCAGTACAAAGCTAGGGGAAGGCGCCCAGATACAAGGCGAGCTAATCAAACTACAGTGCGGCCTCTAAAAGAGATGACTAATGAGATGCAAAATACAAATAGGAGTACCATTTATTGAATGCTTACATTTACCAGACACTGCCTCACGTGTATTATTTCACTTAATCTACAAGCCCAGAGAGATTAAGTAACTCCTAAGTCACACCAACTTTTGAGCAAAATATTTGAATTTGCTGAATATTTGACCTAGAAATTGGATATTACTGTCTGTCCTACAGAAAGAAAATATACAAAGTTGGCACATTTTGAGTCCAAAGTGTGGACAAAAAAGGGGGGTTGTATGGAAAGTAACTTTTTCAGGGGTGATCTGATCATATATTGCTAACTGGGCAGGGCATGGTGGGTAGTCATGCCGCAGGCCTATGAATTCTTATAGCTCTGTCTGGTCCATTGTTCTGGAGCATCTAGGTTAACACACATTTGAAATGATAGAAGTAATATACCTTGAAAAGGATATTAATTCTTAAGAGAGCACATAAAATCTTGTTAACTATCCTGTAATTGATCCCAGCCTTGCTTTCTCCAATCCTCCTTACATGCCCTCCTTAATTTCAAATGCATAAAAGAAGATGCAAAACTGTTATTCTCAGGAGCATTTGAGAACTTGATCCCTGCATATCTGGTCAGTTTGGCTCAAATAAACTCTCACAAAAGTTGTCTACAGCCATGGCTGGTGTGGCTCAGTGAATTGAGTGCCCGCCCATGAACAGAAAGATTGCTGGTTTGATTCCCAGGCACGTCACATGCCTGGGTTGCAGGCCAGGTCCCCAGCTGGGGGCCTGCGAGAGGCAACCTATCAAAGTATCTATCACACGTTTATATTTCTCCCTTTCTTTGTCTCTCCCTTCTCTAAAATAATAAATAAGTAAAATCTTTAAAAAATGTTTCTGCCTTTACAAAAAGAAAACAAAAAAGTTAAAGGGAAAAAGCAAACAAAACAAAACAAAACCCCAATAAATAAATAAATAAGTTAAAAATAAAATAAATGTTGTGAGGATGTGCAGAAATTGGAACCCTCACACACTGTTGGTGGGAATATAAAATGGTGCAGCCACTATGGAAACAAATAGTGGCTCCTCAAAAAATTGAACATAAAATTATCATGTGATCTAGTAATTACCACTTCTGAGTATACATTTGTGTATGAAAAGGGATTCTATAATAAAACTGACAAGTCCAGTCATGGAACATAACCTCACAGAGTAATCTGATCATCAATTCCTAATTGGACAGGTCAGTGTCAGTAGTCACATTTTTTATCTCATCCTTGGGAGTGTTTGAGATCTTGCTTCCCAGTAATTGTCATCAGTTTGGCCCAAATAAACTTTTGTAAAAATTCTCTACAGGTTTGGAGATTTCTTATGTCAACATAGTAAATCCTCACTTAACTTATACAATAGGTTAAGAACAATGCAGGGATTAGGGACACTGAACCCCACCCCACCCCATTCCCCCTTCCTGTAAGTCTAATATAACTTAAATGAGCCCTCCAAATTCAAGGATTCCAAACTGAGAATCAAAAATATTTTTTTAATCCATAGCAGGTTGAATCCTGGATGTAAAACCCAAGAATACAGATGGCTAAGTGTATATTTATTGAAAAAAAATTTCCCCATATAAGTGGACTCCTTAGCAGCAAAATGGCACCACAATGTTACCAGCAATTGGACCTCTCAGATCAGCAATGTTGGTATTTGAGTTCTGGCTATGCAAGAATTCAGAGCCAAGACTCAAATACAAGCAAAAGTTTATTTAGAAAGTCACAGAGGCAGAAGTGAGGCCTGGAAGAAGTAAACCAGCTGGGCTGCATGGGCTCAGGAAACAAATTACAGAGGCAAAAGAAGGGCCCTTGGAACTTAGGAAAAAGAAAGGCAAAGAAAATGCACCATGGGGAAGGAAAGAGGGAGAAAGGCAAGAGCCTGAGAAAGTTGAGAGAGTTGAGAGAGAGAAAAAGAGAGAGTCCCCCCACCCTCCCTGGGGAAGAATAGGGTGAGGAAAGGCACTTCTTGAGGGTTTTATCCACTCTCTAAAGGTGGGGATCTTAGGGAATGTCCCAGGGAAGAATCTCAATGAAATATTCATCAGCTTTTCCAGGTGTGTCCTTTCAGGGTCATGGTCTCTGCTAAGTGGTTGGTGCCAGGGCAGGGGGGTGATTAATCAATGCAGCTAGTCCTGATGTCAGCCATGGTGTCTGGTTTTGCAGCTTTTATGAGCCTGGAGCTGAAATACAACTGAGGCCTAAATGTCATCTTTAGTTGCACCAAAACTGTGTCTCTGTGGTCAACTGACCCAGACTTGAGGCTTTGATCCTAAGAGTATTTGACATGGGTCATAACCTCATTGTCTCGAGGGTTTAATGCTTAAGGACAAGGGTTTCTATGGGAGTCTTATGAGGATACCATATTTTGCCATGTATGATGCACACTTTTTTGCCCAAATTTTTGAGGAAAAAACAAGGATGTGTATTATACTTGGATATAATGGTTACATACCCTGGATATAATAATGGGATCTAATAATTTCATGTATAATGCACATAAAAACATGGGTGCACATCATAGATGGGAGTGCATTATACATGGCAAAATACATATTTTCTAGCCCTCTAGTTCCTCCTCTAAGGGAGTCTACCACATCACTAGTGACATGCTAGGAAAGAAATGGTCAGGGGAGAGTCCAAACCATATGACCAATGACATGGTCTAAACTGCATTTCCAGTGATACGCTAGGGGAAGAAGGATAGCCCCAGGGGTGAAGTCCTTGTTTTCAGTTTTGCCCATTGTGAGGTATGCAGGGCTTTCCTCACTGGTGACTTTCTATACCTGGCCTATCATGCTTGCTTTGCTCATGCCTGTCTTAACTGTCTACTACAGACCCTTACAGTTCAAACCCGTATCATTCAAGGGTCAATTGCATAAGAAACTTAAGTTTACCATAGGTTAACTGACATAAGAGTCACAACAAAATGAGAATGAATGACAGAAAGGAAGCCTGAATGTACCCAAAAGAATTAAAAGCAGGGACTCAGATATTTGTATGTACATGTTCATAGCAGCATTATTCAAAACAGCTAAAAAGCAAAAGCAATGCCCAGAGACAGATAAGTAGATTTTTAAAAAGGTGGTATATACTGTTTAAAAACAAAATTCACCATCCCTGGATGAGTAGCTTAGTTGGTTAGGGCATCATCCTAATACCCCAAAGTTGTGGATTCAATTCCCAGTCAGGGCACATATAAGAACCAACCAATGAATGCATATATAAATGGAACAACAAATCATTTCTCTGTCTCTCTCTCCCATTCTCTCTAAAATATAAATAAAAATTGAAAAAACATTATCTGAATAAATTTGGAAATCTAATTGGCTTTATTAAGTGATGAATGGATTGTGGCAACTGGAAGAGCACTCCAAGTGCAGTTGTATAAATGGAAGGTTTTTATCAACAGAAAGAGAGAGCGCTCCTTTTATTTCAAATCTTCTTACCCATAATTCCATGGGCTCTGGTGGCATTCAGTTTCTCAGCCAATCTGGTCCTGGGCTGTTTACCATTGCCTTGGGCAACCTCCTCCTACAGCCCCTCCCTACCTTCCCAGTGATCTGATCAGCTCTCTCTGTATCACTCTTACACCACATCCATGTATTGGAGCTGAGCTGAATTGCAGCCATCCAGCTTTGAATTGTAGGAAACTCATCTGACAGAATTGCTTGATGTGTGACTCACCCCCACACATACATTTGGTGCCCAGAGTGTCATTACACACATATATTCTGGTGCCCAAAGTGAAGTATTCTGAGAGTAGTGTGTGGTAGAGTAAAGAAGAGAAACAGATTTTTTCTTTAAGTAACCACTGCAGTCAAGTTCATACAGAAGTAGAAGCATTGGAGTGGGGAAGGGGGATGGAGAAGTAAGAATGGGAGTGAGTGTTTAATGGGGACAGTGCTTCAGTTGGGAGGATGAAAAAGTTCTGGCGATTGATGGTGCCAATGATGCACAAGAATGTAAATGTATATAATGCCAGTGAACTGTACACTTAAAAATGGTTAAGATGGTAAATTTCATGTTACAGGCATTTTACCTCAAAAGAAAAAAAGAGAAAAAGAAGAACTGGTAAGTGCTTGAAGTACTTTTTTTATTGACTACTGTAAAAATAAAAATAATATTACCTTGAACATCCCTTCTTGTTTGATTAGTGCTTACTCACTTTCCTATTTTCATGAAATGGCCTGGCTAATTTGTCTTCAAGAAGTTCCTTGAGGGGAAAAATAAGAAGAAAAGAAAAAAAATAAAGAAGTGAGGGGAACAAAAAAAAGTTCTTTGGAGACATCCTAACTTCAAAAGCTTCCAGTTAAAACCTGTAGAATGTATCATTCACCTCAGGCAAATGCTACTAGGTGTTAATTATGGGGAAACATGTTAACCCACCTGCTATAACTTCAGATACTTTATTCTGTAAATTCTGTAATTTCACTATTATAGAACACCGTAAACTTATGATTAAATCCGAAGGCATCAAGGCAATTTGTCTTGCCTTCACTCTCAGATATGACTGGTTAACATCCTTAAAGCTTTTCTTTGGGCAGTTTACTTTTAAACAAAACTTAAGTAAAAAGAAAAGCAATATGATTTAAAGAAAATTACTGAGAAAATAATTGTTATGAGAGTTTAGCCAACTGCAAAATTAGGGCATACAGCCCATCCACACAAGACTGTCCTCATTTTTAAAAAAAATTTAAGACTGTCCCCATTTTGGACAACACAAGTTCAGGGGGTTCCCCAAACTCTCAGATTTGGAGATTCATTAGAAAGACTCCCCAAACTCACTAAAAGCTGCTATGCTCATAGTTGAGAAACAGAAGGGATACAAATCAGGCCAAGGGAAGAAGCACATAGTGCAGAGCTCCCATTGTGCTCTCTCCATATAGTTAGGACAGCATACCTCTCTCAGCTTCAGTGTGTGACAGTATTTGTGGAGTACTGCCACCAAAAGAGGCTCACTGGGCCATGGTATCCAGAGTCTTTATTAAGGTTCCATCATGCAGAAACAGTTAACTGCCCATGAGGCTGATCTCAATTTCCAGCCTGTCAAGAAGTCCAGCTACAGGACCCAAAGCTCCCACCCTACGTCACATTGTTGGTGTGGCTCAGAGCTCCCACCATTGCTGCTATTTGACTGGTCCCAGGACACCAGGCAAACAGAGGCATTCCTATCAGACATGACATTCTGTAGTAGACTGTTCCATGATGCGACTGCTGCCTTGAGGCAGAATAGTAAGAAGCTAGGAAAATTCCTTGGCAAGTGGAATGAGGAAAACAGAGATAAGATAGTTAAATAAGGCTGAGCAACTAGTAGCCAGCTAATAAGTCACAAGATCTTATCTTCCCTAACCAAGGATACTTAGGAGCAGATGGTTTATAACTCTCTTCCCTAACTGTAGAGTGAGTAGATTAAATCATCCTGGTTACGGAGATTAGATAACAGAGACCCAGTTGGTGGCATTAGTGCCAGCCAAACCCCAGAATGAATTAAGTCAGGGGAATAAAAACCAAAAAAAGCTCAATTAGACCCAAATCCAAGATAAAAGTAAAGCAGTGAAGCTGACCAGAGAATGATCCCAAACTCTCCTATATGATCATTTTGATGCATCAGCATATTAAAGGACACACCTGGAAACCTATTGAATATTGTTGAAATTCTCCCCTAAAACTCCTGCCTTTGGAAAACAAATAAGCTCTGGCTGGTATGGCTCCGTGGACTGAGTTCCAGCCTTCACATTGAGAGGTTGCCAGTTTGATTCCCAGATGGGGAACATGCCTGGGTTTTGGGCCAGATCCCCAGTTGGGGGCATGTGAGAGGCAACCAATGGATGTATCTCTCACACACTGTTGTTTCTTGCTTTCTCCCTCCCTTCTTCTCTCTCTAAAAGGAAACAAATAAAATCCTAAAAAAACCCCCAACAGGTAAGAACCCTCAAGACAAAGGACCCAGTGTGTATTCTCTCTTGAACACACCCATCCCCAGACCCCTTTCCTCAGGCAGGTACTTTTGCTTTCTTTCTCCTAAACTCTAAATGTTCTCAGGAGACTTGCAATCAGGGGAGCAGCAGGCAGTGGCTACCCATCCTGGTCTAACCCCCTGAATCTGTCTCCAAGGGCCCTCCTTTTACCTCAGTAACTTCCTTTCCTCAGTCCATGCAGTCCAGCTCACTTCTGTTACTGTGACTTCCTTTCCTTCATTAGACATCCCCGTCTAGGCTCATTCCTGTCGCTGTGATCCTGTCTCTTTTATCTTAAACCCTTCCTTTGTTTCACTGACCCCAGATTTAATAAACGTACTCTCAAAATCACTTGGACTAGTGTCTTGAAACCTTTTCTGCAAGGAGTCAAGAACCCACACATTCCAGCATGCTCTCCCACCTGGAAGCATACCCATGTCTTTCTTCCCTTCCATGCAACTCCTAAACTCTTAAGGGTCTCCATGAGACTTGCAACCAAGGGAGCAATGGGCAGCAGCAGTTTGTTCTGGGTTAATCCCCTTAACTGTTCACTAAGCCCCTTTTGTCTGACTTCTCATCGAGCTGACAGTAGCTCTATCTTGGCTCACTTCTTTCCCATAACATTTCTAGAGAGCCAAAGCAGCCCCGCCTAGGTCTCTTCTGTTGCTTCCCTATCCTAGGCTGTTCCTTGTTTCACTGTCCCCAGCTTTAATAAACGTTCTCTCTAAAAACAAAACTCACAGGAAACCTGAGATTGAATCAAGATTCAGAAAATCTAGATGTAGATGTAGCTGTCATTATTGCCTATATCATGGAGATCCTTCTGATAATATTAGCATGGGGAATAATTATGACATGGAGCCACTTTAGTCATAAACCTCATTCTTGTACTTTTTTTTTGTTAGTAATTTTAAGGTCATTATGCAGCAGCTTGGAAAAGCTACTCTATGCTAGGATAAACGGCATATCAATATTTTAAAAAAGATTTTATTTATTTATTTTTAGAGAGAAGGGGAGGGAGGGAGGGAGAGAAACTTCACTGCATGATTACCTCTCACATGCCCCCTAACCAGGACCTGGCCAGCAACCCAGGCGTGTGCCCTGACTAGGAATCAAACCAGCAATCTTTCTGTTCGCAGGCCAGCACTCAATACACTGAGCTACACCAGTCAGGGCTGCATATCAGTATTTTAACAACCTATTATAGAAATTTTGTGATGTCTTTTTCTTGTATCTTTTCCTTGTCTACCTTGATGTCAGTAATTTATAAAGAATATGTAGTTTGTATTTGAATGACTTCAATACACTTCCTTTTTTCATTTGACTGAAAGAAGCACTAATAGGTCTGGGTGGTGTTGTGTTTTAAAAGCCTGAAGTCAGTAAGATGTCACCCAAAATCAAGATTTAAAAGCAAGTGACCTGTGTAGAAGGAATATAGAAAAGAAAACATGGAGTGGTTTGGCTAGAGTATGATTAGTGCAGGGTACATTAATTCAATTCTCTGGTTTTCAAAAATTTGAACTGTAATATATTTCTTGGTGAGCTATTTCAATTTTTAGTAGCAAATAAATATGTATATAGGGCATCTTATTAATATTTGAGGCATAGTTGAGACCTTAAAGAAAACCTGACACATCCTAAGTGTCAGCAGTGCCAATGTTGAGTTTCTTAAGGGAGCATGATTCCAGCCACACCACTTACTGGCTATGCAATCTGGGGTAATTTGACCCATCGCTGTCTCAGTTCCCTCACCTAAAAAGTAGAATACAGTAATTGGATTCCCTACTTCATAGGAGTATTGGATGAAATGGTTAAGATATGTAATGTCCTTAAAACCATACCTGGCATGTAACACATTTGCTATTGTCATCCCTTCATTGTGCCTCATTCCCTTCATTGATTCTTCAAGAGCTGCCTCTTGCCAGGGGATATGGAAGAGGTACATGTAAAAGCCATTCTATTGGTTTTGGCATTCTATTTATTCTTCTTGGAGAAGTCTGGTGTGAAAAACAAAGTGTCTCCCTACTCTTCTTTCCAATTCTCTCCCACGCCTAGTAACATCTACATTTTCAAGAACCTCCTGGGCCACTGGAGGGGCCAGTGGCTGGATGGCCAAGCTACAGGTCGATTATTTCCTTAAGGAAGCAAACACTTCAGCCCTCTAATATAGTATTGGGCTGGAATATCAACAGGAAGTTCTACAGGAAAGAGCTCTGTGGAAACACTCATTGCAAAGGAGATTGGTAAAATGACAAATTTGCTCAGTCTGTACAACAAACACCCTGCAACCTTACATGCTACCCGTTGTAGGGCTTCACTTACCGGCAGGCAGCTGCTGACCCTATTACTTTTCTCTAGGTTCCTGAGCCAAGGAGACCTGTAGATCTGACTTCACTTGAAAAAAATCAAACAGGCAAAAATTTGTACTTACAAAGCAGTTGGACCATTTATTAGCATTAAAAAAAAAGCATTCCTTTAAACAAGGGACGGGATACTGTTCACTAAAGTCTTACCCATTTTATAAAAACTTAAGACCAAATTCTCTACATTGGCACATAGCTTAACCATGAACAGCAACAAAAATTAGAATTAAATGAACCAAACTGTCCCGCTAGGGCATAAGAGGAAAGCAGGGGTGGGATGCGAAGTTTTTGCTTTCACATTACAATGTTAAAGGAACCTGAACCTAATAATTCCCCAGCGCGGCACAAAACCGCTTCCCGTTGTTTCAAGGTAGTCACATTTAATTATCAATAGTCCAAGGGCTAGGAAAATTTCGTGGAAATCAGGGGCGTACCCTTTGGCTCCGAGTGTGCTAGGACTGGCTGACACACTTGGGGAAAAGCGCCCTTATAGAATCTCCAACATCAGGTCTCAGCTTCCCAACCTATAAAATGCAGCAGTGGCGAGAGAAGACCCGTTAGGCTTCCAGATCAAAGTCATCGCGCTCTTCATTGTACTCCAGCACGTGCTGTTTGATCTTGGATGAGTCAACCCAAGTAACGAAGTCCTCCATGCTGCGGGTGACAAGAAATGCGGGGTCGGTGACCACATTGGGGCCCACGCGCACGTGGCCCTGCTCCACGAAGGCCACGGCAGCCTGGAGGTGCTGCGCCATGCGCAGCTTAAGAAGCACGGTGGGCAGGCGGCGGCGACAGAAGGACGAGGCCGTGACGAAGTCGCAGAGCTCGAGTGACGTGCGCGTAGGTACCAGGCCAAGAGCGTACAATTTGTCCAGCAGCGCGGCGGAGGAGCGCACGCGAAATGGGTCGCGTTCAGGCAGGTCGCGCAGGCGCCGCGCCAGCTCGCGCACTGAACGGCTCAGCTGGTTGTAACGCGTGTAGTCCTCACGCCGCTGCAGCCGATAACGCCGCAACACGCGCAACTCATGTAGGTTTTGGTCAGTGACCTCCCAGTTCAGAAAGTCCACCTGCTTCAAGAGCTTCTGTTCGTGAAACTTAAGCTTCCGGACCATGACGGCAGCTGCAGTATCCCTAGGACGCTAGGCAGAGCACACGTTCCGGGTTCAGCGTGACTTCCGCCTCTACAAACGATGGCCCACTCGGACAACTGGGCCAATGAGGGGAAGGCCCATGGCCACGCCCCCAGCTTCCATTGGTCAGGGTGGGGCCACGCCTCCACACTGTATCTCGCGTTTTTTCTTTTCCCTCACTCGCCCGGAGGGAGAGGGATCTGGGCGGGGCCGGGAGGGCGGAGCCGAGTTGAATTGCCAGGAGCCCGTCTGTTTCTACCGTGATCATTTTTTGTCATTCAGATGGATGTGTTTTAGGGACTCATAGGAGAGTCTCCCTACAAGAGCTTAAGAGGCCAGTTGCGAGGAAGGGGGAAGGCGGCGCTTGTTTCGTTGGGTTTACGTAGTGCTGACCGTTAGGTTCTTTTTAGTTTGTGGGAGACCTCGCGGGAGGGCGGAACGTTTTTTTCCTGCTAAATGGGGCTGGGCTGCAGTGAACCTGTGAAATACAGATTCTCCGGCCGCTTCCTACATGCACAGAATCGGGATCTGTATGGGAGCTACCTGGAAACCTGCATTTTGGCAGGATTCCACTTGATTCATAAAACCCAGCAAGTTTGAGAAGCTTGGGTAGTAGGTACAAGTCTTGACCCTTCAGTGCAGACTCAAACGAATTTGTTTGACAGGGTGGATATCCGGTCACACCTAATACTGAGTTAACAAAGGTAACTCAGTTATTTCTAACCTATACCTGCGTGTAGGCTGCAAGACTAACCTCTTTATTTGTCCAAGCCTTTGACGCCACCTAGCTTCTTCGCTGATCATTTTTTGTATGCTTTTTTTTAAAGTATAATATTTGGTATATGATAAATAGAATTTGTATCATATGTAAGTTATAAAGTATAATGAATACTTATAAACCCAACAGCCAGTTTAATGTCACCAGGTCTCCCACCCAGTCTCCTAAATAGAGGTAAAAGTATCTATTCTGAATTTTTTGTTTAAAAAAAAAGTTTTAGCCCTAGCTGGTGTGGCTCAGTAGATTGAGTACCACAGGGAAAGATTTGAGGGTTCGATTTCCAATCAGGACACATGCCTGGGTTGCTGGCTGGACCCCCAGCTGGGGGTGTGTGAGAGGCAACCAATCGCTGTATCTCTTACATCAATGTTTCTCTCCCTCTCTTTCTCTCTACCTTCCCATCTCTCTAAAAATGGATAAGTAACTTTTTTTTTAAATGGAAAGAAAAGAAAAACAGTTTTATACTTAACTGGCTGGGGAGATACTATAATCACAAAGGTGGTTTTTCTCAGAGTGAGGTTTATCCATTGCACCCTGGATGTGCTGACCCCAGCAATTTCCCCAAATGTGGGAAACTCGACTGCATAATTAAAAAAAATTTTTTTTTAATCCTCAACAGAGGACATTTTTTTCATTGCTTTTAGAGAGAGAGGAAGGGAGAGAGAGAAATATCGATGTGAGAGACAGGCATCCATTGGTTGCCTCCCATACATGCCTGGAGTGAGATCATATGAGCAGGGACCTGGATGGAAACACAACCTAGGCAAGTGCCCTGGCTGGGAATGGAAACTGCAACTTTTTGATTACAGGACATTGCTCCAACCAACTGAGAGCTACACTGGCCAGGACACCACTGCATCATTTTTGGTAGTGGGAAACTGCATTTGCCCTGGCAAAAACAAAAGAAAGAAAAATAATTTTATCATTATACATGCATCCCTAAATATGCATCCTTCTCACACAGAGTGTAGCTTGTGGACCAGCAGAGAGCTCATTGGAAATGCTGAATTTCATGCCCCATTCCTGAGCTACAGAATTAGAATCTGCATTTAACAAGATCCCCAGGTAATTTGTATATATACCAACATTTGAGAAGTGTTGCTTAGAAGGAATCACACCATATGGAATTATATGTAGCTATAGTTGTTTTTTACTGCTGCATAATACTCCATTGTTTGGCTCTATCCAATTTATTAATCTTTTTTCCTTTTGGATTTTTTTTGAAGGGACTATTTTTTTAAAAAAAGCCATGTTATTTTTTTCATTTTCAGAGAGACGAGAAGTGAGGGAGAAAGTGAAGGAGAGAAACATTGACTAGCTACCTCTTGTTTGCTCCCAAATGGGGACCTGGCAGCAACCCAGGCATGTGCCCTGACAGGGAATTAAACTGGGAACCATTTGGTTCACAGGCCAGCGCTCAATCCACTGAGCACACTAGCCAGGGCTGGAGGGACTTTTTTTTTTTTTTAGCAGTGCTGCCAGTAACATTCTTGTAGGTTTTCTTTTGCACATATACATATAATAACTTCTAATATCTTGGAGCCCAATTGCTGAGTTGTAAAGTATGTGCATGTTCAAACTTACTACATACTGTCAAATATTTAACGAAAGTGTTGTCCTTTGTTCCTCGTTCTCAGTTATTTTTAAAATATTTTAGTAATTTGGAGAGTGTGTGATGGTATTTCATTGTAATTTTAATTTTCATTTCCCTGATGTGTTTACTCCGTTTTGGAATGTCTTTTCATGTCTTTTGTCTATTTTTCTATTAGACTGTATAGTAAGTCGAATTATGCCCCCCACCCCCAAAGATGTCCACCCAGAACCTGTGAGTATGTTACCTTACATGACAAAGGGGATTTTGCAGATATAACTAAATTAAGGATCTGGAAATGATGAAATTATCCTGGATTGTTTGGGTGGGTGCCCTGTTATCACAAGTGTCCTAGTAAGTGAAAGAAAGAGACAGAAGAACCAGAAGAGATATGGTGATGGAAGCAAAAGTCTGAGTGATATGATCACTGGCTCTGAAGATGAAAGGGGTCCTTACTAGAGGAATATGGTCATCCTCTAGTAAACCCATAAAAGCAAGGAAATGGATTTTTCCCTAGAGTCTCCAGAAGGAACACAGCTGTGCTGACACCTTGATTTAAGCCCTGTGAGTTTGGATTTTTGATCTCCAGTACTGTAAGGTAATAAATTTGTGTTGTCGTAAGTCATTAAGTTTGTGGTAATTTGTTACAATAACTACAGTAACAAACTTATATAGATGGCTTTCTTTTTTTTTTCTGGTTGATTTGAAGGTGTTCTTTATATATCCTGGATATTAATCCTTAACCAATTATATATGGTACAAATATCTTCTCCCAGTTTGCACTTTATCTCTACCCTTCATATTCCCTTAGCCTCATTCCCTTCTAGCTCTTGCTCAACATGTCTGGAGCACTTCTCCCCAAATATGATAAATAAGTAAATTATATGTTAGTGGGTGGTATCATGAAACAATTCAGCAGGATTTAGAAGGGCTTGGGGTGAAGATGGGCTATAATTTTAAATAGGGCATGTTGGGGTGGTTTTATTGAAGTGGTATTTAATAGGTAGTCATGTGCATATCTAGGGGAAGAGCATTTCAGGAAGAGGCAACAGTACAAATGCCTTAAGACAGGAATGTGCCTGGCATGTCAGAAGAGGAGTAACAGCCATCTTGGTTGAAGCAAAGGGGGCTAGGCAGGCAGGCAAGGGGACTCACATAAAGAAGCTTGTTGGCCTATGTAAGGATTTTTTCTGCTGAGTGAGATAAGAACATTACAGGGTTTTGTGCAGAGGGTTGACATCTAACTTACGTTTTAAAAGGATCACCCCGATGCCATGTTGAGAACAGACTATCGGGAGGCAGAGGTGGAAACAAACCATTAGGAAGTTGTTGCAGTGATCCAGGCGAGAAAGATGGTAGCTGGGACCAGGAGAGCAGCAGTAGCAGTGAGACGATGATTAGAGGAGTCCCAGGATAATGAGGGAAGTCAAGGATGCCTCCAGTTTTTGGCCTGAGCAACTGAAAAAAAAGTATTCATTATCTGACATAGGGAAGGGTGCCAGGTAGAACAGTTTTGGGGGGCAAGACCAGAAATTCAATCTTGGCCATGTTGGGTTGGAGATGTGTATATATCCAAGGGGAGAAGTCAAAGAGAAAGATGTGAATTTGGAGTTTTAGAGAAAGGGTTGGGGTGGAGATTAAAAAAAGAAATTGGGTGTTATTGGCAGATGAATGGAGTTTGAAGCTATGAGTCTAAAGATAAGAGGGCCACAATACTGGAGTCACTCTAGTGTTAAGAATTATTGGAAAGAAGAGGATGAATCAGGGAAGTAGAAGGAAACCAGGAGAATATGGTCTCCCCAAAGCAAGTGAAGAAAGTGTATGCAAGGGGAAGGAATTACCAAATTGGTCAAATGCTACTAAGTTGAGTAGAAAGAGGAGGACTGAGAATAACTAGTGAGTCATTGATGACCTTGCTTAGTTTCAGTGGAGTGTGAAGGTGAAAGAATGGCGAGAGAGGTTTAAGAAGAAAAAGGGTTTTTTAATTGTAGGCAACTGGTTGGTATGGGTGCCGTTTGCATGAGCTTTGCTGCAAAGGTGAACAGAGAAATGGGGCAGTAGCTTGTAGGGGAGAGGAATCAATTTTTTTTTTACTGTGTGGGTTGATTCTTCCCTTAATACCCACATATTGTTGATTAACATTCCTATCTGTCCCACCTCCATAAACTCCCATATTTACTTCTCTCTAGCCCATTACTCCTGCCCTGTTTCATGCCCTCATCATCTCTTGTCTGCATTACTGTAGTAATGTCCAGTGTGTCTGCTGGGCTGCCACTGGCCAGGTCTCCCTGGAAACCACTGGCCATGGCTCTCCCTTGCTCACTCCTTTCCTAAGGAAGGAAGTTGGATGCCTGGATGGGGGGATGGATGTTGTTTCCTGTGCAGGAATCAGAGTCCCAGCAGGAAAGAGAGAACAAACTCAAATTACAATAATGTGAAGATAATTTAATAAAGGAACTTTCCCCAAACTAATGGGCAGAGTGTAGGGAAACCACAAAGGTTAGTGGTTTCCTGGGAAGTGTGACCAGAGGCTCTGTAACTCCTAGGCTTGAAGAGAGTCCCTGGAAGGGTGGGAATGGAGGATAAAAGCTCTGGAAATGTCTGTGAGGCTGAAGAGTGAGTTTTCCCTAAGAACTTGGAAATAAGGGTGGCCCCTGAGAGTTAGAAAAACCCACCCAGAGCAGATGTGGGAGTAAATCAAAGACGGCTGGCCTGTAAATGTGTGACTGAAGTGTTTGGGAACCAAGCAAAGACCATCAAGGTGATGGCTGGGGGCCCTTCAGGGCGATGGAACTGAAGTAGGACCCTAGACATATGAGAGCAGAAATCCCAATTGTATTTAGTGAGCTAATAAAGATAAAATGTTTACAACAGTGTGAGGCACTAAGGAAGTAGCTGCTATTGTTACACCTAGCTTGGAGTGAGGCTTTGTGAACAGAAGAGAGATCACAGAAAAGAGGCCTCTCAAAGCAGCTGGGAGAAACATGTATTTATGCTCTGGTCATAGAGATACTAGGCTAAACTGAGTCCTTAGAATCAAGGCTGCTACCACAGAGGGGGATAAGATCTTACAGTTTCTTGGTTGACAGACTTGTCATACCATTCTCTTTTCCTCTCCTGGGGGTTCCTGGTTCACAGTGCTAACCTTCTGGTACCTGGGCTTCCCAAGGAGCAGCCCAAACTGCCTCTATCTACTGATGCAAAAATTTGGATTTTTGCAACCACACATTGATGTTTCTTTCCCTCTCTTTTTCCTTCCTTCCCCTCTCTCTGAAAGTCAATAAATAAAATATATTTTTTTAAAAAAGGACTTTATTTGGGTCAAATGCCAGCCTTGCACAGGGAGGGTATTGGATCTATTTACTGCACCAATGAATTTGAGTTTAGAGCCAGAAGCCTGCAGATCACATCCCTCAAAATAGCCAAAGGTGTCCACCTTAACTGGTGCCCAGTTAATCTGCAACAAGTGGGAAGAGTGAGAATGAGTGGGAAGTAAATCCTAGCTAGAGGGGTAGGTAAGGTTCCAGGGCATGGCCAGGAAGAGGAGTAGGAACTGAAGCCTTTGCTTCACATCTCCTCCTCCAGGAAGACTTCCCTGCTCCTTGATTCTTGCTCCATACAGGCTTCGATCTGTAGTACATTTCATGGGACTGGTCACACTGGGCAGGGAGCATCTGTCTACCTCTCCAGACACACCTGAGCATCTGGAAAGTCAGGACAATGTCTTATTCCTCTTTGTAGTCCAGGGACTTGGTACTGAAAAAGCTACTTAGTTAATGTTTTCTTGAGTGCATGATTGGGATGAATGAGACAGAGACAGAAAGGATGGATTAAGGTCAAGAGGGTGAACTGTAAACCCTTGAGAGCAGGAACCCAGACTGCCTTGTGCTGTAATTCCAGGGCCCCTGAACAGTGCCTGGCAGTCAGTACCCAAAATGTTCTGGATGAGCTGGCCAATGAAGGGTCAAATCCCCCTTGCCTCTTCCTGGAAGTCTCCCGGCTTCTGCAGCTGCTGGCAGACAGAACACCCTGTCCCCACCGCGTCACGAAGCAACAAGGAACCAGGTGTGGTACCTGGGCCTGTTTCTGTCGCTACAACATGTCAATCAAAAAACTTCCATGAAGGAAACTTCCCAAGGCAGTTCCTGGCTCTTACTGGCTAAGGTACTAGGACCCGCAGCGGCCACTATCCCAGGCCACTGAGGCTTCTTCCATGAGGGTGCTGCCGCCTCTGGGGGCCCCTCCGGAGAAAAATCTCCGGCTGCACCACCACTGCCCAGTCCCACCAGAGCTGAGGTGGGGAACGTCTGTGACTCACCAGGCACCCTCTTTTAATCGCCTCTCGTGGTCCCGGCACTGGCACCCTCCTTGCAGCCCCTCACTTTGCAAACTTTCAGAGTTCTCCACTGGCGTCATGGAAAAGGCAAGGAGGGTGACTGGATCCTAGGAAGAGAGGAGGCGGCAGTGGCTGTCAGGGGAGGAGAGAGTTCAAGATGCACAAGACCCTCAGGGCAGAGGCTTTTCTCCGTGAGGGCAGGCTGTTCCTAGAGGCTCGTACCCCACCCCCTACCCCCAGCCGGGTCCGGGTCTTCCCGTATCCGGATAAAGGAGCTAGCGATGGGCCAAAGCATTGCGGTAGTTAAGGGCAGGAGGGCGGGGAGGGCGGAGCCGACGTCCCTGCCTTGCCCTGCGCAGCTCGGGAGAGCAGTGGAGTTTGCCTGCTTTCCCTCTCTCCACGCCTCTCCTTACCCAGCTCCTCCCCTGCGGCTGTTTCCTCCTCCAGGACGCCACCTCCCGGAATCGACTTTTTTTATTTTATTTATTTTTTACTTTTTGGAGCTGGCCACTCGCTGGCTGTGCCGAGGGTCTGCGAGTGCTGGAGGAGCCGGCTGGGGCGCAGGGGCCGCAGCCTACCGCCCACTGCGGGACCCACGGAAAGGAGGCCGACGGCCCGCCACGCCATCTGCTCGGTGGAGCTCACTCTGCTAACTCCTGTTGAGTGTATGCGTGCAGGGCTGGGCAGGGGTTCTGTACGCCGGGCGCTGGGCGGCTTACCTTTGGACGGGGTCCTCGGACTCGGATCAGGTCAGCTTCAGGCTCATAAACTGCTGAATAATTAGGCAAACAAAAGAGGCCACTCAACTGGTGGACAGAAATCGCCTGAACGTCACTTTGCTCCCTTCCTTCCCTTGGGTGGGGGCTGGCCACTTGAGTGAGGAGCGGGTGCCCGAGCTGCCCGGGACCCCCTGGCCCGTCTGGTCCGAGAGTTGGCGGCCTGTTGTGTAAGCCTCAGTCCTTGTTTTCCCAGCCTGGCTCGTTGGGAAGCTGGACACATCCACCCTTGGACTCGATTCAGGAAGCCACTGCTTTTCTCCTTGCCCTTCTTGGATTTTCTGGATTTTTGAAAACCCAGTGGCCCAAGAGGAGTAGGAAGGAGGAAGGAGCAGAACTTCGGAGGAATGTGACAGAGTCTTCCAAGGCCTGAGGAGCCAGAAGGAGCTGGGAGCCAGAGCTGCAGGCATTCTGGAACCGTTTTGGAGTGATTCTCTTTTGTTTCAGAACGTTGTTCCAGTGGAAAGTGGAATTCTTGCCCTCTCAGGGCTGATTTCTCCGAGTCACTTGACTTTTCTACTGAGAGTGGGAGGAGGGAGAGACTCCCCTTAAGGGGCAGCCAAGGGAAGGGAGGAAAACTATGGATATGAGGTCCCCCTGCCCCCAGGCACGTGCTGCGGGACTTGATAGGGATGTTTCTGGGCCATGGGCACAGCTTTGAAGAGAAGAAGGCCAGATAGCATCTCTGGGTGCTGAGACCTGCCTTAGGGACTGAGAGACTGAGCTGCTGGGGCAGGCATTGGTTTGCTAGTACCTTCTTGGACACCTCAGTTCTGGGCAGGACCCTCTCCTCATCTTTCTCTACCACTGGCCCAGCCATGGCACTAAAAGGCCGAGCCCTCTATGACTTCCACAGCGAGAACAAGGAGGAAATCAACATCCAACAGGGTGAGGACCTGGTCATCTTCAGTGAGACCTCACTAGATGGCTGGCTGCAGGGCCAGAACAGCCGCGGTGAGACAGGGCTCTTCCCTGCCTCTTATGTGGAGATCATCCGTTCTGGCACTAGTTTCAACCATGCTGACTACTCCAGCAGCCCCGCAGGCTCTCCAGGCACCCAGGTGAGCTTGTACGACAGCCCCAGTGCAGCCAGCCCTGGGAGTGGTGGGGGCAGTGGCTTCCTCTTAAACCAGGGTAGCTTCGAGGAGGACGATGATGATGACTGGGATGACTGGGACGATGGATGCACAGTAATGGAGGAGCCACGGGCTGGTGGGCTGGGCACCAATGGGCACCCCCCACTCAACCTCTCCTACCCTGGTGCCTACCCCAGCCAGCACATGGTCTTCCGGCCCAAGCCATCCCTGGAGAGACAGGACAGCCTGGCATCTGCCAAGCGAGGTAGTGTGGTGGGACGCAACCTCAACCGTTTCTCATGCTTTGTGCGCTCTGGAGTGGAGGCTTTCATCCTGGGCGATGTGCCCATGATGGCTAAGATCACTGAGACATACTCCATTGAAATGGGCCCTCGTGGCCCCCAGTGGAAGGCCAACCCCCACCCGTTTGCCTGCTCCGTGGAGGAACCCACCAAACAGACCAAATTCAAGGGCATCAAAAGCTACATTTCCTACAAGCTCACACCCACCCATGCTAGCTCCCCTGTCTACCGGCGATACAAGCACTTTGATTGGCTCTATAACCGCCTGCTTCACAAATTCACTGTCATCTCTGTGCCCCACCTGCCAGAGAAGCAGGCCACAGGCCGCTTTGAGGAGGACTTTATTGAGAAGCGGAAGCGGCGGCTCATCCTCTGGATGGACCACATGACCAGCCACCCTGTGTTATCCCAGTATGAGGGCTTCCAGCATTTTCTCAGCTGCCTGGATGACAAGCAGTGGAAGATGGGCAAACGCCGGGCAGAGAAGGATGAGATGGTGGGTGCCAGCTTCCTTCTCACCTTCCAGATCCCCACAGAGCACCAGGACCTGCAGGATGTGGAGGATCGTGTGGACACCTTCAAGGCCTTCAGCAAGAAGATGGACGACAGCGTCCTGCAGCTCAGCACTGTAGCATTGGAGCTGGTGCGCAAGCATGTAGGGGGCTTCCGCAAAGAGTTCCAAAAGCTGGGCAATGCCTTCCAAGCCATCAGTCATGCCTTCCAGTTGGACCCCCTCTTTAGCTCTGAGGCCCTCAACAGTGCCATTTCTCATACGGGCCGTACTTATGAAGCTGTCGGTGAGATGTTTGCTGAGCAGCCCAAGAATGACCTCTTCCAGATGCTTGACATGCTGTCTCTCTACCAGGGTTTGCTCTCCAACTTCCCAGACATCATCCACCTGCAGAAAGGTAAGAGCCAGTGTAGAGTGTCTGGAGACCTGCAGTGAGTCTGCTGTCTGCTGGATGTGGGGTTATGAACATGGCCTACACAGATAGAACAACTCGAGTTTTTCTGTCTCTGTCTTGTTCATTCATTCAACAAGTGTGTTGAGCACCCACTATGTGGCAGGTGCTATTCTAGGTGTAGGGATATTATTGTGCCTAGATCTGGTCTCTGTCCTCATGGAGCTTGCTGTTTACCTTCTTGCCCTTTCCTTCCTTTCTTCATTGCTTTCTTCTGTTTCTGTCTCACTTTCTCATTTATGTGTTATACAATGTACCCTTCAAGGTATCTGGCTGGAGTTGAGAACATGGGATGACCAGGGCCCGGACCTTGCCCTTGAGGAGCTTACACAGCTATAGACCCAGACAACGAGCACAATGTGGCCTATCTTCCCACTAAGTCACAAGCTCACCTCCCTCCAGAGTCTGTTCTCACCACTGCATGTCCTATCTGTAAGCTCCCAATCTGTGTGCCAAAGGTCAGTGGTCCCCATTTTGCAGATGAAGAAGGTGGTGTCCACGGAAGAGTGGTTGCACAGGGAGCCCATGACCCAGCTGAAACTGTCCCTTCCTTCTGTGCCTACCCAAGCACACATCCATGTTGGCCACCTCCCAAACCTGGCCATGTTTTCAGTTCTCACGGACCCTGTGTAGGGGAGGGACAGGATGGGCCCCTCTCTGTTACTGCAGGGTTGTCTAGGAACTGCCAGGGAAGTGACTCATCCCGGGTTACCCAGGGGCACCTAGGCTGGGCCAGGGAGGAACCAGGGTCTCATGGCCCATCTAACTCCCCCTTCCTGAGCTGTCTTCTTGCCTGAGCAGTGAGTGGGCTGACCTGACCTAGCGGTGACTGAGTTCTGGGGACAACAGGCAGGTCAGATGTCAGAAGAAGGTGTGGTCCTCCCTGGGGCTGCTTAGTAACTCGGGAAGACTGTAGGGCGTGGGGCTGGCTCCTTGGCCCCTAGGCATTGAGGTCAGGCCTGGCTTGGTAGGGAGTTTTCCTCTGGGTGGGGCCAGGAGTCGGACCTCTGGATAATGCCTGGGGGTCAGCAAAGGCCACCCCCAGGTGGCCCAGGTGGCTTTCAGTATCCAGGAGAGTGTGGTACAAACCAGCCCTGCTCTCCTTTAGGAGGAGGTTGACTTCTGTAGCTCCAAGCTTCCCTTCTCCCTTCACTTTCTCTTTTCTCTTCTCTGCCCTTTTCTCTCATCTCCCCATTCCCCTCCTCCTCCTTTCGTCTTCTCTCAGCTTTAGGAGACAGGAGGCCTGAGCTCTAGTCTTGGCTCTTCCCCCTGGAAAGTGCCTTCCTGCCTCTGGGGCTTAGTTTCCTGATCTATAAAACAAGGGAGAGTGGACTCAGTGAGCTCTTAGGCCCAGGTTTGGGGAGGGAGACTTAATGCGGAGGGTCTGACTGAGGACAGTGATGCCTGAGATCTAGCTCTGAGCTCTGGGCAGGGATAGGGCAGAGGAGATGGCCTGGCTGGTTGGGGCCCACTGGGGCAGGTGTCTCCCTGGTTCAAAGAGGAGCCACACCCACTGCAGCCTTAGGGCCTGGGAAAGCTGGTTTAACCAGTTCCTTGGATGGCATGTTTCTATGTGGGCAGTGGGAGGGGGAAGCAAGGGCATAGTGGTTAAAGTGCTTCTAAACCACTGCCGTGGGGTGCCTGGGGACCTTCACCCAGGGCAGGGCTAGGTGCGTCAGGCAGCCCCATACCCAGGGCTCCCAGGCTTGTACTGAAATAGAAGGGAGTGAAGCCAGACTGGCCTTTCTGACCCTTGTGCAGGGAGACAGAACTAAGAGAGGCCATTTCTGACTTTCCACTTGAGGTGTTTCTAAGAATGAGTGGCCAACAGTCCTCTGGCATGATGTATTCAAGCTTAGGCAGAGTCCAGCCCACCTCCCCAATAAGCGAGCCCCTTCTGGGCTTATTCTCTCTCTTTCTGGACTCTGCACTGTCATTCCTAGGCCTGTGTTCTGGTGAGTTAGGGAGGGGGCTTGGAATCTGGCTGACACAGAATTGGGCAGGTTTTATAGGCTGATAGCCTGCTGGAAGGAGGAGAGATCCCATGCTGGCCCTGCACTAGAGCCTTTTCTCAGAGGAAGGAGCAGGAAAATTGGGTGCTCAAGATTCTGTCCAGCTTGTCTGGACATCAGAAATATGGTGAGGGTGTGGGAGAGGCCATGGAAGAAAGGAATGGGAGGCCTAGATCGGATCAGGAGACCAGGCTTTGGACAAACATTGTCTCTGGGGTGACCTTGAGAGAGTTCTCTCCCATCAGTGTTTACCTTAGTAAAATGGGACACAGAGTCTGGGTGACGCTAAGATGAGGCTCACTAGCCTGTCTGCCCACTGGTCCAGCCCCTGGACTTAGTCCAGACCAGGGCAGTCTTGAGGGTGTAAGGGGGCTCTGATAATAGTTACCTTGGAACAATGAGGGGAGACAGTGACCGTCTAGGGCTCCCACCTGAGAGCCATGGCTCCATCCTAAGACTCATCACCTCCAAGCCAGGAAGGCCACTGTGACACCCTCCTTTTTACAGAGGAGGCGCAGTGAGGTGGGATGTTGAGCAGAGCAGAAATTGGAGCCCAGGTGTGTCTGACTCCACAGCCTTGTGTCCACTGTGCCTGACAGATGAGGGAAGGAGCTCCCGCAGGGATGGCTGCTTGTCATAGATGAGCTAAGAGGGGAAGGAGAGGAAAGGGAGGCTTAGATGCTCTAGCGCTAACTTATCTAGAATGCTCGGTGGGCTGGAGGCAGTCCCAGGATCACAGAGCATGCATGGAGGGGCCAAGGAGCTTCTAGACTGGCCAAAGTAAAGTGGCCCTTGCAGTCCAGGCACCCGCCTTGGGTCAGGTGGGCCCTCTGTTCTGGGCCATCATCTAACCCTCCCTCTACCAGCCATCCTAGGCTTCCATAAACAAAGAGAATGATCTCCATGAACCACCCCACCAGCTGGTTCTTGCTGTGACTAAAAAGCAGTTTGCACACAGCTGCATGCAGCATCTTGAACTCTTATTGCCGTCCTAAGTACTTCATGCATTAATTCAGTCAAACCTCAGTTAACTAGAGGAAAGGTACTCTTACCTATTTTTCAGATGTGGAAACTAAAGCATTATTCTGCTGTGAGCAGTTGGCAGTAACATCATATCTAGTCCAACCTGACCCCTGTGACATTGGGAGACCTGTAGACCAGGCAAGGGGAGTGGCTTGCTAGAGGTGACACAGTGAGGACCAGGACTTAGGACTCCTGCCTGCAACCTGGAGTAGATGGTAACAATCTCCAAAAGGTGGGACAAGACTGATTAAGGTGGGACTACGCCTGGGACCTTAGAGCTCTGAAGCTCCAGCCTCCCTTCCCCTCTTTCTGGGACCCCGCCTACAGGACAACTGCCATGGCAGGAGGCTCCCCTGGGTCCTCAGCTCTCAGGTTGAGTCCACATTAGAATGAAGGGTGAGTGCTGGACAGGCCTAAGCCCTGACTCCCAGCCAGTTTCTGGGGCATGTTCGTGTTAGCTGGTCTAGGCCCCAGATCTGAGTCACAGGGTGGAGAGGTGATGGAGAGCAGGGTGGGGCCTCCCCCTTCCCCTCACTCCCTGGCTCCTTGCCTGTCTGTGGATACCTAGCAATTGCAGTAAATTCATTTCTATTATTTGGGCCTTAATCTCCTCATCAACAAAAGGGGCCTTTCCTTCCTCCAAGGCCATGGGCAAGAAGTACCCCCTCAAGTACAGGTCCACCCTCACTGTACCTGGACTTTCTCAGCAGGTGGAATCCAGGCTAGTTTGTGTCTCCTCTTCCAGTAGGTTCCTTTTGCTAAAGCTTAACTTTAGTTTCTTTGTCCTGTTGTTTTCTACCTTTTTATAGTCCTTCTTTATCCCTCGGGACTTTCTCAAATCCCCGAGTCCATTGTCTGGTGGCCCCACACAAATGCCTGGCTGACCTGGTACGGGCACCCTGCAGTAGAAGTCATGTCTACCCCCCAGCTGTGGAGGGATACCTCTGGGCCAGGCATCTCCCATGTGAGGGGCAGGAAAGAGGTGGAAGCCCCTAGGCAAGTCCCTTCCCTTTTGGCTTCAGTTTCCTCTGTTTAGCAGGGGCCTGGCAGATAGGCAGAGCATCTGGCCTCTAGGGCCTCTCCTGCTCTGAAGGCTTGTATTGATCTTCATTACAGGCTTTGAATTGATGCGACTTCTGCTGCTCAGGTCTGGGCAATTGGGGTGGAACAGGACTGAATGGGCTGGGAGCTGGTGACTGCAGAGTTTCCACGAGTGCAGCGAGCAGCCGTGGAGACAGTCCAACCTTGAGTCTGTCTGCTCAAAATGCCAGTGTTAACCAATTAGCTATGTACTTGATTACTAATATGGGTGCTGCCAGTTCTAAAAGCCTCCAGAGCTATTTCCAGAATTAGAGCCCTGGGCCTGGCATATAGTAAATGATCAGTAAATTGATCTTGAATGAAGTGAACAATTTGAAGGGAAAAAGAATACAATTTGAAGACCCTTGAGAAGCCTTCTTAAAGAAGAAATGGGAAGCATGGATAATGAGCATGTTAGTTTTGTGCAGTGGATCCTTTTGAAGTACTTGGGAGGGTGCTGCCCACTGTGCCAACCCTTCCCATCTCATTCTTTGCACAGTGGGTTCTCTACAGCCCTGCAAGTAGTGAGTGCCGGGCACTGCCAAACTGCCTCCTCTTCTTAGCAACTGTCTCCACCAGCTTCAATGCAGAATTAGTCAAATACCAGTTAATTCAGAACTGGAATCTATTCTCCAATTGCTTGTTGATTCATTCAGATTCTTCCAAAGTGGGTCACCTGCCCAGGTTTATCTCCTGCCCTCCATCTGTCACCTGGTTATTACAATGGCCTCCTCTAGTCCCCTGGGAGCTGGAGTGAGGAGGGGCCAGGACCAGTCTGTGGGGGAGACACACACAAAGGAAATCTCCAGGTGGCCTTTGAGGCTCTGTTTTAGAATCAGCAGTGTGGTCGGGTGGGAAGCATTATGCTTGGGAGCTCTGAGGAAGGCTTCTGGTGTACCTGATGAAAGGCACTAAATTGTTCATAGGGATCCAGGGGGCAGAGAGATGAAGTTAGGAAAGAGTAGGGTGAATCTGATGAACATGGGGTCAGTGTGGAATGGGTGCAGGGACCAGCTCCCAGAGGGCCTCACGAATGAGTGTGAACCTTGATCTGCAGACACAGGGGAGCCAGGGAAGGCTTGGGTGTCCAGCGTAGCTGCTCTTCAGGTGCTGTAGAAGACCTCTCAGAGGTCGGGACTGAGGTGGGGAGGCCATGGGAGGCTGTTGTAGTTGTCCAGTGAGGAACAGGCTGGATCAGCTCAGTGGACACATATCAGGATTTGCTGTGGGCTAGGCTTTGTTCTGGGTGTTTGAAACATTGAGCTCACAGCCCAGAGGGATGCAGTTAGAGAAACCACAGGGTGGTAAGAGCTGTGGGAGCATTGAGAGCACCTAATGCAGTGGGGATACTGGGGAGGCTTTCTGGAGGTAATGTTTGGGCTGAATTAAGATGTCCTGGTCCTACAAATCAATGTAGCAAGCAGAGCTGTGACTACTTGGGTGTGAGCTGCTGCTGATGCCACAGGTTTGGGTGAGGATTGAGGACATCCTGGTGGAGATACCCAGTGGCTGGACCAGGGGTCTGGAGTCTTGGAGCTGGAGCTGATAAAGGTACTGTCTGATAAGGGTGCTGTCTGCCCTTGAGGAGACTCGTGGAGGGTTTAGGGAACATATTGGGGAGACCAGAGCCCTAACCTCCCTTGTCCTCCGCTCTGCCTGTGCCAGGCGCCTTTGCCAAGGTAAAGGAGAGCCAACGCATGAGTGACGAGGGCCGCATGGTGCAGGACGAAGCAGATGGCATTCGCAGGCGCTGCCGTGTGGTGGGCTTCGCCCTGCAAGCTGAGATGAACCACTTCCACCAGCGCCGTGAGCTCGACTTCAAGCACATGATGCAGAGCTACCTGCGCCAGCAGATCCTTTTCTACCAGCGGGTAGGCCAGCAGCTGGAGAAGACACTACGCATGTACGACAACCTCTGATCTCAAGTACCTGGCCCCACCCTGCCTTCTGCCTGGTCACTGCAATGTACTCTGGTTTCCAGACCTCCCGCACCAGCAGTAGCTGGGGGTGGGCTCTGGAAGAGTCATGGTTACCCCTGGGGTCGTCTCTTACCCCTTAGAGGTCAGGGGACAACAGGGGTGAGAATGGGGCCAGGAACCCTCCAGGCTGAAGCCTGGGCTGCTGGTCAGTCACTTGAGGCCAGGCCAGGGTCTTAGCCAACCTTAGAACCTTCAGAGCTTGTTCTCCTGGCTGCCACCCACTCATTCACTCAGCAGACACCGGGGCCTGCTGTGGTCCTGGGTTGGATGCTAGACACCAGGGCTGTGGCATGCTTGCCCTCAAGATGTCCCCAGTCAAGGTGGGGATCAGACACAGAAACACATGGGGGCAGTGCAGAATTACCCACAGTAAATAAGGGGTCCCTGGAAGCTCACAGAGGAGACCACTCATTTTACCCATCAGGGAAGACTCCATGGTGTAAGTGACATTCAAGTGATATCCTGAAGAATGACAAGGACCTGTTAGGTAGTAAATGAGTGCAGTAGATGGGAGGACATTCAGAAGAGAGGTACAGCATGAGCAAAGGTATGGAGGCATGAAAACACCCTTCCTCTCCCCCTCACTTTTCCTACCTTGCTTCCCTACCTTGATGGGGAGGGATCTTCCTTGCTCCTTCATCATCCCTTTCCCGGTCCAACCCCCACCCCTTGTGGGATAGGCTGCTGGCCAACTCCCTCCTGACCCCCATTCACCTGCTAAGCCCCTGTTGCCCTTGGTTAGGGACCATGCAGCATCTTTCCCCTGGGCTCCAGGTGCTAAGACAAGTCATGGACCCCAGGACCCTGCTGTTGTCTTCCTGGTGGGGACATCCAAAAAGTACCAGATTTTTGAGTTCACCAGCAATAACTCCTCACACTCCAGCAGGCTCACACCCCCAGGCTTCTGGGGTCCTCTGCCCTGTGAATCCTGGAACCCTTCCTGGTGCATGGTAGGAAACCCAAGGGGAAAAGACAGGCTGACCTGCCTACTACCCCAGGGACCCTGAGCCTGCCCACCCATGGCCAGCCTCACTGCAATGCCCACTTGGGTCCTGGCCAGTTGTTTACATCCTCAAGGGGGATACTCCTACCCCCCAGGCCAGGGCCTGGTCCAGCATTGGGTTGGGTAGAACTGACAAGTGCTACTGCTAGCCCTTCCAGGAGGTCATGGCTATTCCTGGCTGCTGCTGCTTGAATATTTTTTCTTTTTTTTTTTTTCTGATGAACCTTTTACAATTAAGATAATAAAAACATGACTTTTTAATTTACATCCTAGAGAGGATGAGGGTGGGGGAAGGATAGAACCCTAGTTGTCCCCGAGGCACAAAATTTACCCCATAACCTCAACAGCTGGGGGGAGGGCTGTGCTGGTGGGAGGTGTTATCTGGGGATCTAGAGGTGGCCAAGGACCCCAGCTGGATGCACACCCTTCCCAGACCTCACTCACATCTCACCAGCGGTGGAGTTCTGCCAGGGGTTTGACTCTGCTGCTCTTATCTATGGCTAAGTGTTACACGAGGAAGGGATGGGAGGCTATGTCCCAGGACAGCCTAATTGGTGGGGTTCCTCTCACCAGGAGACCTCAGTCCAGGAGAAGGGGACGGAGCTCAGAAACTGTCATTTCCCAGGCTGTCCTGGGTATCCAGCCATGTGGTAGCTTCCGTGTTGGACACTGAGGACACCCCAGCCCTGCCCTTGGGATTGTCCCAGGCAGCATGAACAGGAATCTTCACACCTGGGAAAGAGGAGTGTGGTGAAACCATGGTGTTCTTTGGGGGCAATGGAGACTTGGTGGAGGGAGGAGTGCTGTGGTCTGGGCATCAGGGGAGTCTCTGGCCAGGCGAGGGGCCCAGGAGCTCGGGCCAGCTGGAGTCGGGGAGCAGGCAACAAGGGCTCCTTATTCAGGGCAGAACGTCCTCAGAGGAACGTCTCGAATGGGCCCTTGATCCTGGGTCAAAGTTAGGTCAGATTTGGGACTTTCTGTGGACCTTGCCTCTCCTTCCTCCCTGCCCTCCTCCCCTCATTTCCATCTCCTCTGAGGACCTTTCCTACCTTAATCTTTTCTTAGCTTTGACGTTCACGTCCCTTTACAGAGGGCAACCTGACCACAGCAAGGGGCCTGTGGGGGTTGGGGGGTTGATGGCTCCTTCTCGAGGCCAGTCTGGGTGGGATGGGAATGCTCTTCTTAAACCCACAGTGCCTGGAAAGTCCCCATTCATACTTCCTGCCCTGGACTGCCCTCTTGTATCCCTTCCTTGAGAGGGGTGGTCTCCTATAGCTCTCCTCCTCAGGGAGAGGGAGTTGGACCTAGGAGAAGAACCAGAATGTGAAGTCTTGGGATGGGCCAGGCCTACTCTAGGTATCCTGAGGTCTCTAGGCTGAGATATCATATGTGGTGGGCGCTGAGAATATCACAGCCCCTCTCTTTGGTTTCTTTCTATCTGTGTGTGGGTTGGGGTGTTGGAGGAATTTGAGATCTGTTGGGGCTGGGAGAATAGTGTGGGGAGTATCCTGGTGGTAACATGGCTTGCTGGCTGGCCTCAGTTACATGCCAGGCACATGTTCCAGATTGAACTGGGCCATGCTGCCTCCAGTCCCCTCTCTCATTTTGCTCTGAGAGAAGTGGAAAACAAGGTCTCTCTGCCCTGTGCAACTACCAGGACCTGAGGGTTTGGGACCCCTGATACCCAGTCTTGGCACAATCCAGGGAAGGAGTCTGTTTTGTGGCTGTATGTGGGGTGGAGAGGTGGTTCTCAGATCCTGCATCCTGGTGTCTCCTGGACACAGGAGGGCTGTGAACCACTGTGCCACATCTGGAGCAGAGCAGGGGCTAGGGGAGACCTGTGGTCCCAGGCTCAGTCCACCACTGCCCCTCCATTCAGTGACAAAACCATCCATATATCCACATGGTCCCAGACACTTTGGCCCAACCCAAAGCACACATAGTCACACACAGCTGCACAATTCCTCTATAGGCACATATGTCACATCTGGCGATATGCACATGTATGCATGGTCATGTGCTCTCACAGTTGTACTCCTAGCTACAGTGCCACACACACTCACATTCACAGCCACGTCCACACATGTCATCTGTTCACAGTGTCAGTGTCCACTGTGTCATCACTCACAGTCATTCCACAATCTCATGCACACAGTCATACCCTCATACAGTGATACACACATACTACCACAAAGTCACACATGCACATAGCAAAGGTGTCACACACGCATAGCTGTACCTGGACCACACCTGCACCACCTTCTGGGGGAGCCACCTAGGATCATTCATCACCCGACACTACCATGTCCAGTTTTTCGTGCACACACAAGGAACTTGAGTTCTAGTGGCTGGTGGAAGTTGGCTGCATTACCCAGAGTTCCCGGGGGATGGGGGATGCTTCAAGCTAGCGCTCAGCTCCCTGTAGGCTATGTGGCCTGGCCTTGCCTGCTTCCCTCCACACCACCCATGCCCAGGCCAGTCAATAGGCTCGGACTGCCTCTGAAGTCCCCTGGATGAAGCCACAAAACAAGTGTCCAGGCATCTCCCATTTCTTGAATCAGAGCTGAGGCAGCTGTGTCCATAAGAACAGGAGCCAGGATGCAGTGGACAGAGCCCAGGCCTTGGGCTGGAGGAACATTCCTGCACCATCTCCCCAAGCATGCAAGGACTGGGCCCGCCCTGACTGCCTACCCGCTGACTCAGATCTCCAGGAGCCAAGCCTCAGTTCCCTGCCTCTCCCCACTAAAACTGTTTCCCCACCAATTCAGCTCCGGTACCTCTCTCACTGGGAAGGGTAGAAAGAGATGGTGAGTCCTAGCAAAAAGATCATGGGGAACAATAAAAATTCACCTCCCCAGACTTAGCTCAGGAAGGCCAATTGTGAAACGCCTCTTTGGGGTTCAACATAGCTTAACACAAACCATTTTTCCTTAGGTTTCATTTTGTTAGTCAAAGCTCAATGCAGTCCAGTTTGTTTAAGAAGCGGTGTCTCTCACACAGCTGTGGAGGCCCCAGGAGGCCACAGCCTCCTTGGTCCTTACAGCAGCCTTGCTAGGTAGGCATCATTATTCCATTTCATGGACAAAAGACCAAGACTTGGCCAGAGGGAGGATAGGATCTGCCTAGACTCACACGATGAGTCTGAGGCCTCTAGGCTTGAATCCAGCTCTCTGGCTTCATTCCTTAAATTAATTCATTTAGGTTCAAAGAAAGAGGGGGTGGCAGATTTCTATTTCAGAGGTGGGAAAGAATGGGAAGGCTGGTGAACCCAAATGCTGAAATGGGAAGGGCTCAAGGGTAGGTGGGCCCCACCAGGCCCCAGAGATGAAGAGGCTGGCGGCGGCATCGCACGGAGGGACTTGGACTGCATTACAGATGAACGTCTGAGAAGCACCGCTTCATTTTTCTGTAACTAACCTGAGTTCCTTTCTTGCTGTTTCATTGCCCCACATGTTAGAAAATTAATCTCAGATCATAGGGGGACTGCTTCTTTCTTGAGGGAATGCATCTATGTTTTGGGGGTGGCACATTTGAAGACCATAGGCAGGCCCCTGGCACTTTGAATTTTACAGGCCAAGCCCCACACTCTGTCACACAGGAAATTTTGCTGGCATTCCACATTAAAAGTCATTAATATATACCTACTTGAGTTGAGTTCATTGCTACTCGACAATGTCTTATAGATTTTAATTAAACTTTATTAATTTTGATTTTGTCTTTTCTTTCTTTTGCCTTTTCACCTGCAGCCTTCCCACCTGCTTTGTTTCCCATCCTGAGGCCTCTGGGGCTGGCCCTTTCTCTGCTTTGGCCCTCAGTTGCCCCTGTACCTTGTGGGGACAGGCAGGGATGGCAGTGTTCCTTCTGGGCTTGTGGCCATCAATCCCAAGCTCCCATCTCACGGTCAAGCACAAGGAGTTCTGGGGGCTGCTTAGAGACACTGCCACCCTCTGTTATCCCAGTGCAGGCAGCACCGTGACGGACACTGGGTGGTCAGTATTTCATAACCACCCTGTGTACAAGGGACGAGGAAATGAAGCCCAGCGAGGCAGGTGCTGGAGCATCCAAGGCTGGTGTGAGACCACCTGTGCAGTCCTGGGCCACTGGTGCTGGGAGGGAAGTAGCTGATGCCTGAGGTAGAAGGCTGGTTAGAGCCTCGAGGAATCTGGAGACTCTTCTGGTCCACCAGTGTGGCAGGAAGGCTCTGGGTGGAGTGGGTCAGTATGAGGCTCTGCTAGACAGCCACGATGTCCCCCAGATACTGATAAGCTCTCTGGCTTCTTTCCCTGCTCTATCCAGAGTCAGGACCCAAGTGGCTGAGCCCAAGCACAAATCCTGCCCTGTACATACTTGTTTTAGGGATATTTCTTAACTGACCCATGCTTTCATGAGTCCATTTATAACAGGAGTGTCAGGTGGCTTTTAGCAAAAAAAAAAAGCTACATAAACAAAACAGGTCAGCGGGTCAGTGCCTGCATGTAGCAAGTACTTAGTAATGGGCCTCAGGGATTATAAGCCTTTGAGCAGAAACTTAGAGCAGTTTAGGCCAAGAATATGGGAGCTTCATTTTATAGGTGAGAAAACTGACTGGATGAAACCTTCAAAGCCACATTCAGGGTAAATGGCAGGGCTGGGCCTGGGACCAGGCCCCAGCTACTCCTGGACCTTGAGCCTTGCCACATATTGCCACTGTATCTTCGTGAGAGCAGACTTCTTGGGGCTTCCAGGCTGTCACATTATTTGTCAGTACAAGGCAGGAGGCATCCACTGGGCCACATGCTGTCATATATTCCACTGACACAGGATAGCATGGCCCAGGGGTTATGAGGCAGGCTCACACCTCAGGACTACCTCTGTGGATTCACTGGGGGACCTCAGGCGAAGTCACCACTCCGTCTCGGTTTTCCTCCACATCACTCAAGTTATGGTAAGCACAATTACACAGGGACGTGAAATCATGACTGCAGGCACTGCCACTGTCCCAGGTGTGTTAGGCCCTCAAAGCCGCACAGGCCAGTAAGGCAGGGGTGCCTTGAGTGCACAACAGCTACTATGTGCTAAACATCATGCTAAGGATCTTCCATGACAGTCTGACAGGTGAGAACTATTGCTGACCTGTCCCTGCAGATGAAGAGACTCAGAGGCTTTGAGTGCCCTGTGTGGGTCTGTGGGGCTGGCTGTGCAGCTGCTCCATGGTGGGAGGAGGGTAGGGGGCGGCCATCCTGCAAAGTGAATGCAGAGGTGCTGGGAACTGAGGAGAGTGGGGGGCAGGTGGTGGGTATTGGGTGAATGTGGCTGTGGGCCTTCAAGTCAGGGTGAAAGGGCAGAGGGCTTGGCCCAGAGAGAGCACTGAGCAAATATTTACTGAGGGATTATTTTCTGTAAGGCCTCAGGTTGGAATGTGAGAGCAGGATCTGATAATGGAGGAAGGAGCTGGAGTCAGGGGCCAGACTCTGATCTCTGAGAAGAATCTGAATCAGGAACCTCCTTGCTAAAGGAACCAGTATGGGCAGGAGTGCGGGTTGATAGAGAAACACTTGGGGTGGGGGGCATGTCCTGTGAGTGACCTGGCTGAGCTGGGAAAGATGGGGGTGGGTGAGAGCTCTGACCTGGGGGCTTCAATGTGGGAGAGAGTGAAGCAGCAGATGTTGAGTTGTTGAGTGGTGGGGTCCGTGCATATGCCTGGTGCCCTGGAGTGTGTGCTTCCAGCTGTGTGGTGGCTGAGTGCATCTGTGAGCACCTGGGCCTGACTGTACCATCCTCGGGGAGGCACGTTATGGCTGCAGGCGCATGTTTTCCAGCCTGGGTGAGCTACCTCTCACCCCAGGGCTCCACCCAGCCTTGGAATCACGCTCAGCTCCTCTCTTTCTCTCACACTCCACATCTCCTCCACCAGTAAAACTTTGTTAGATCCTCAAAAGAGGTCCCAAACCTGACCCATTTCATCATCTCGCTGCTTGACCTGAGCCATAGACACGCCTGCCTGGACTATTACAGCAGCCTCCAAGCTGCTCTCTGCCCTCTTTTCTGCTCCACATCAGTCTAACAGGAGCCAGAGTGATTTTTTAAAACCATGTTCTAAATCAAATTATGTCCCTCCCCTGCTTTCAACCTCCAGGGCTTCCTGCCATTTGTAGCATAGATTCTAAACTCCTACCACAGACCACAAGGCCTCTAATCTCACTGTGGACACAGAACTGCAGGCCTACTGGACTGCTGGCTATTCCTTACATAGGCCAAGCTTGCTTGGGCCTCAGGGCCTTTATACTTGCTGTCCTCTCTATGTAGAATGTTTTTCCTCCCAGTGTCTGCTTGGTTCACACTTCAGTTAATTTAGGTCTTTGCTTACATGTCATCTCCTTGGAGAAGGCTTCCTGATCATCCAAAGAGTCTTTCTAGTCAGTCTTCTGTTCCCACACCCTGCCTTTTTCTCTTTGTTTTACTTATTACCAACTGCCAATTATATACGTGTATGTATTTAACTTTTTATTATGGAAAGCTTCAAACATGCAGCAATAGAGAAACTAATACAGTACAGTGGATCCCCATGTGCTATACCTCAGACTCAAGTTTTCAACCCTGGGCAATATTTTGTTCTCCCACATCCTTTGCTTCCCACAAACTCCAGATATCACACAATCTTATCTGTAAATACTTCAGTGCAAAAGTTAGATTTTACATGTATCTGTTTGTTAGGAGGCAGCCTTCAGGGCAGTTGACGTTTGTCTGTCTTGCTTACTGCTGTGTCCTCAGTGCTTAGAACAGTACCTGGCTCACAGCAGGTGATTTGAGATGCCTGCTAGGCTGTGTCTCAGGTCTCCGAGGAGGGTGTGTTCAGGTTCTAGTTTGCACAGGCCCACTGCAGCCAGTGAGTACGCCTGCACACGACTGTGCACAGCTGCATGGGGCAGTCCCAAGAATATGTGTGCGTGTGCATGTGTGCTGCCACGGCAACTGGGTTCTGAATGCATGCTTCCACCCTGACATCATCTCCCACCTTCCAGGACCCAGGACTTGCTCTGGGGAGTATTTCTGTCTTTCTCAGCAAGGCATGGGTGTGAAGGGATAGGAGAGGGTAAGCGCCAGTCCCTGCCCCACCCTCTGGAAGGCTGGCTTGAAGCCAAGGTGGCCTAGAGAGCCCTTCCCTGTCCTTCTCTGGCTAACAGGAGGCTGTGTTGTCCCAGTTGGCAGAGTGGGAAACCTCCTTCTTCCCTGGCACTGAAGCTCAGTCCAGTATTGCTGGCATCGGCTGGGTGGGGTATAGGGTATGCATGTATGCAGGGTGGGGATATCCCTTCCTGGCCAACTCCTGAGGCTCCTAGGATGACTCCTGGGTAGTTGGACAACTGAGGCCACTCAAACTAGGGGCAACTGGGTACAAAGTTCTGGCCCAGGGTCTTAGCAGTCCCTCCCCCCATTTCTTCATCTTAAAGAATTTGACCCTGAGAGGTGGGCAGTGGTGGAAGAACATGCCTCCAGTCCAGTACGAGGTTTACTCCTGGGGCCTCTCCCTAACAGGTTGGGCCTTTCGCAGCTTCTTTCAGCCTGGTCCCCAAAGCCCCGGTCTCCTCCAGGAAGCCTGTGTTCTGGCCCTCCTTGAACCCACCCATCCCATCCTGCCCTCTTCCTCCAAGGTAGGCCATATGGTCCCAGCCGCCCCCCCCCCAACCTCAGGGGTAGTCCTCTGAATCAGCGGGGGAGGGGTGGAGAAAGGGAGGTCAGAGTGGGGTTGCTAGCTTCTACCCCAGAATTTAACTCCTTGCTGCACAGCTTACTCTCCCTTCCAGAACCCAGCAGAGATGAGTGCCTCGATGTGCTCTTTTCCAGAAGGGGAATGCATGCATTTGACTTTCCAGGATGACTGAGCATTTGTTTAGCACCTACTATGTGCCAGGCACTAGTGATGGCTGTAGTAAATTATAATAATAACAAAAATATCAACTTTGAACATTTGTTAAGCATCTAGAATATGCCAGACAATTCCCATGTGCTAGGCAATTCAAAATCATCACCATTATAACAACACTAATCATATGGTGAACACTTACTAAGCATTTACTATGTATGATGCTATTCTAAGAGCACTCTCACAACAAAGACTATTTGAAAAGAAATCTTGGTCAGTTGCTCTGTTTTGATAGGTCCTAACTCCAACAGATAAGTGGGACCTGGTCTGGGGCCACCTGCTAGCCACATCTCATGGGTACCGATATGGATGGGCAATGGGGCAGAAATAAAGACAGGGGGTGGGGCTTTAGGCAGAAACCAGGGACCAAGCTCCTCCAGGCTTAGATCCATACTGTCTTGGGTTAATGATCCCACCTGAGTTAGAGTAGGTAGGTGGACTTGCACAAGTTCATTGAGCAGAGACAGTCACCAGCCCTGCCCTCCCTCCTTTAGGTCATGGGTTCTGTCCCTAGATTCTGAGGTTCTCAGGGTAGATCATGGGACAGAGGGTCTGAGGTCCTATGGTCTGGAATCTTCTTGGGGTTCATGGGCTCTGCCCCACTTGCCTGTCTGGATGCCATGCCCACAAGGAGACCTCTTACCAAGGTTGAGTCAGAAGGGGCCTTTCTGTCCTGAGTCACTTCCACGACTCTACCAGCTTTGCCTACCTGCCTGCTCGCTCAATGACCCTTTAGAACAGGCTCCACCTTCCCCAACAAGACCCTGGTTCTTGGAGGTCACTGCCAAGGCCAGAGTGTCTGATATTTCTGGCCCACTCACACTTACCCAATGCCTCTCTTGGTGCCCAGGGTTCCACTGCTGAGAGATGTGTCCTTGGCATCTGGAGGGGCTCTGAGCTTCTAGAAATTATTCTGTGTGGTTGTGACAGTTACTCCCATAAGGCTGGGACTCTGAGCCCTCCGATCGATTGCATGCAGAGTCCTCTGGGTGGGTAGCAGTGGGGGCACCTTTGGCTCTACTGTGCTCCTTCCTCTTGAAGGTTAGGTCAGGTGAGTGCTGTAGTCATTAGATCAGCTGGCACAGGAGATTCTGAGGATGGGCTGTAGGGCAGGAGAAGGCTGAGTAGGAGGGGTCTCTGCCTTGTTTCTTCCTTCTGCCCCATGTAATCAACTTTGATTCTATTTGTGGTGGGCTCTCATGTATGATTTGGTGAAAGTGGATAGATCTGGGATATCTGGGTTGGAAGGAGCCATAGGGAGAGAGAGAGGTGTGAGCTCTGAAGAATCTGAAAGGGACAGATTAAACTTGCTCCTTAGAAACTTAGGGCCTGGGGTCAGTTCTGCCTGGGCCCTGAAAGGTATCTGGGAGCCAGAGCAACAACTGGGAGCCCAGCCAGCATCCCTGGGAATGAGGGAAGCAGGGGAACCAGTGGCAACTCAAGAAAGGAGGTCCAGTTGGAATTGGTGGTTAGAGACTTCTTGGCCTATGTGGGGAGGGGCTATAGTCGGGTGATAGATGTTTGCTGAACATCTACTGTACACCTGACCCTGGGCCAGGCTGGGTACTGCCCTGAAGGAGCACACAGCAAAGAATTATGTTTACTGTAAAAGGTACTGAGGAACCTCACTCATGCCAGGGTCACAGCAATCTGGAAGGGGAGGGGAGTTGGGTCCTAGGACCAGGGCAGCACCTAGACTGGGGGTCATGGACAATATTTGTTTTGGGGGACAGAAGGGACAGTTAGTGTAGCAGTGTCTCTAGCTTCCACCCTCTGTGGGACAGAGAACTCTTGGGAGCCCAGCCCCTCCTTCCTGACCAGGCTTGGTGGAAGCCTGACAAACAGGTAGCTCCTCCCCTGTCTCTGCTGACCCCTCTGCTCTGCCATGGCTGAGACAGGTGACCAGCTGGTGACTTTGCCTGGACACCTCCCTTTGTCCTTCACTCTGTATGTGAGACCCAGACAGGTGGGTCGAAGCCAGGGAGAGGACCAAGCTGGGTTGCAGAAGGCAGGGTGTAAGGAGCTGCTGCACTTCACAGGGACCAGTCTTTGGGACGTAAGGGTGAGAGTGGGCTTCTTCCTAAAGACACTCCCTGCTGGATTGGACCTGGCTTCCAGCCTCACCCTCCTCTGCTTCCTTCTTTGCCTGGAGGCCCCTGGAGTAGGAACCCCCACATCAGAACCCTATTCCCAGCCCTGGCTGGTGTGGCTCAGTGGATTGAACACCGGCCTGAGAACCAAAGGGTGACAGGCTCGATTGCCAGTTAGGGCACATGCCTGGGTTGCGGGCCAGGTCCCCAGTAGGGGGTACGTGAGAGGCAACCACACATTGATATTTCTCTCCCTCTCTTTCTCCTTCCCTTCCCCTCTCTAAAAAATAAATAAATACAATCTTAAAAAATAAAAATAAACAAATAAAAAATTTATAAAAAGAACCCTATCCCCCCAAATATATGCGGTATATAGGCACTTCAAAGGAGTGTGGGGGAGAAGGACAGGGAGCCCAGGGTTAGGTGGTTAGTAGATGTTCAGATACTACTCTTGATCTTAGCCAAAAGGCTGAGGAGAGATTAGTCGATGTTCAATGAACATCCACTTCGAGTGGAGTGAAAGACAGTGGAACAGAGTCATAAGGTCTGACCTCCTTCCAGGCTGAGTGACTGCCATAGTGCAATGAGTTTCAACCATGTGCCACAAAAGTTTTTTACGACATGCAGAACCTGACTCTTTTAGTCAGGGGCACTGACCTCTTTTCCTTTAGATCGTCAAATAAAAAATGACAACATCCAATACAACAATAGCTATTTGGTGTGAATGAATCAAAATTATATTTTAAAAATATAATTTTATTTTATTGATTATACTATTACAGTTGTCCTGATTGCCCCCCTTTGCTCCTCATACCTATTTTTTTGTCAGATCGGCAAAAATTGTATTTTTTGGTGTGCTGCACAATTTTAGTAATTAGTTTCTGTACCATGAGATGAAAAAAAGGATTGAAAATCGCTGCCTAGTGTGACATTTGCCTGGTCCCTGTCTCTTCTGACTCGGTTTCCCCAGTGGTTGAGGGGGAAGACTTAGTGTGTCTTCAATTTTGCTCTTTGGTTGTGTTCTAAGTACCTGGGACTTTGTTCAAATGCAGTGTGTGATTCAGAACTCTGGGGTGCACCTGAGATTCCTCATTTCCAGCAAGCTCCCAGGTGTTGCTGGTCCCTAGACCCTACTTTGAGCAGTAAAGACTTAGAGAACTCATTGAATTTGGGCCTTCAGGACTGGTCACTTGAGTCCTTTGTGACCTTACCAGCCATCAGAAGGAAGCCTTGGGATTAGCTCCCAGCTCCAGGCTAACAGAGTTGGCAGTTCCAAGCTTTGAAGCCGGGGAGCTCCTCCAGCCCCCAGTAAGGCTGTGTTTAGGTAGAAAAGTCCCTTCTTGGCCACTGGTTGATTTAACCAAGGGCTGCCTCAGTCTTTAGGAGCTCTTAGGACACCTGAAACATGAAGGAACACTGTAAAGTTTAGAAGTTATCCTAGAGGCCACAGGTGCCCTTTGAGAAGCTGGCACCCTTTATGAGGATAGCAGCTCTCAGTTAAATTATGCATCTCATTGCACTGAGAATAGAAATGTAATCAGGAGGTAAGCTGGGCATGCTAGGCTTGGCAGCTGCATGGCTGCCCCTTCCTAGGAAAATCCCACACTCTTTAAGGAGAGAAGGATGCAGGCAGAGCCAGCTGCCCTCTCACTCTGAGCTCCGCCTCATCAGCCAGCTCCAACCACGGGGCTAGGGCATACATCATGGTGTGCTAGGTACTCACTGGCAGGTCTGGGGCTCTTCAGGAAGGGATGGAGGGATTCCTATTTGCAGTTCCCGCAGCAGTTTTGGCACAAAATGAGCTTGGCAACACCTGAATAATCATAGCAGTAACTACATGACATTAACTAAGAGGACCTACAGTGGGCCAGGTGCTGTGGAGAGAGCTCCTGCTCCACGCACTTGCTAGGGCTCCCTCACCTGTTATGGCCGGGAACAGGAGACTCAACTAGGGAGCTCTGGGGAGCTGCACAAGTATGTCTGCTGTTTCTTTAAGATATGGAATATTCAGGGCCCAGAGGAAAATGTCAGCAGTTCACATTGGTCAGCAGGAAGTGGTAGTGGGGGACCATTTCTCCTGCTTCCTATCGGAGAATGATGGTTCTAACTCTGTGTTTCCCAGCAGCAATAGCAACTCCACTTAAAGGGCCAGCCTCTAGAATGAGGAGAGGGGCTGAAAGTGAGTCCTTTCTCACTTAAGAGGTTAAACCATTTACGTTGGTGGGCAGGGCTCCTAAGCTGGGGATCTCTCTGGAACCCCTATCCTGTTCCTCACACTCACTCCAATGCCACCTTTCCCACTGTGGGGCACTTCCCCAATCTGCTGATGTCACCTTGGTTCCCTGGATGGGCAGGGCATCATGGCCCTTGGCTCAATGTGCTAGTTGCTGGGACTGTGGGAAGGCCACAGGCAAGAAGCATATATCCCCAAAGTTTGTGTGTACAAGTATGTATTAGGTAGGTAGGTGTTTATCTCTGTGTTGGATGTCTGAAGAGCTGAAGGTGCACAGCTGTTTGTACAAGTGCACATTGTGTGTATGTGAGAAAGAGGGTCAGAGGCTTCCAGACATTTCTGATCACTTGTATACAGGTTGGCTTCCATCCTCAGTGCCTGGGAGGAGTTGGCTCTTTACCAGAAGGAGGTGGTGAATTATTTAGTGAAGTGGATAGCAACCCCCTTAAGCTTCAGAGGCATATCTGAAATTTGCAAGATCCTGGAAGAGCTGTTGGCCCCAAGCCTTGGGTGCCAGCCCACTGTCCAACAGAAGTTTAGAGGAGCTGGAGTAGACACTGGGGGCAGGGCAGGCTGGCCTGCGTGAACAGAGAGGGTTGGGTCAGTCCTCTGGGGGAAATCCAAGCTGAGGCCAGATCCTGCCTCTCAGGACTGTCACCCTTGTCTCAATTTACAGTTCCAAGGAAACTGGTTGCTCTGGGTGGAGACTGGTCCCAGATACCAGGGCCCCGAGGATCCAGTCCTGGGCTTTTGGGAGAGATTGGGCAAAGCATGGGGTATGGCTTGTAGACACCCTTGACAAGGCCCTGTATGAGGCTGGCCTAGAGAGTGCTGAAGAGACCCAGAAGTCGGGCCAGGATTTTGAGCTGTGGGTATTGAGGGATCTCTGTGGGCCTCCCCACCTATGGCTCCTGGCTGCCCTCCAGGGCAAGCTTTTCACTGTGGCAACAAGAGCTGGCTAGGCCTAGGGGTCTGGTCTACTGTACTGCTGCCTTGCTGAGTGTGACACCCTTTCCCTCTCTGACTCTGTCTCCCTGTGATCCCTGGGCTCTTTCAGCAGTGACATGCCAGGATTCCAGGGGCCCTCTTGAACCTTCTGAGAGAGTGGAGAGGATCAAGGCAGCCAGATGCTGAGATGTAAAGGGCATTAGAGGGAGGGGTGGTCCAGGGACAGCTTGTGGAGAAGAGGGGATCTTCTTTCTAGCCCTAGTTCCTGGTTTAGATGTGACAGATGTCGAAGCACAGGGAAGAGGTGACTCTGCTCCCCAGGTGCAGGTCAACAGCCAAAGGCTGTCTGGGGCACTTGATCTCCAATCTGGCTGTGCTCAGAAACCTGCCTCCTACCCCACCCCAGAGCTCAGACACCTCTCATGCTGCTTCTGGGGACTTCACGTGGGGTATCCCCTGGGACCCACAATCTGTCTCCATTGCAACCCTGGGAGAGACCCTCAAAGGGGAAAGAACCAGAGGGCGGTGGCTCCACAGGAACTCATAGGGGCCTCCTGGAGACACTGTGTCTCAAACTCACTCCTAATCAAATGACAACCTCTCAGGCCACACACAGGGACAGCTCTCAGAATCCTGCTGCTTACTCTGCCTTTGAGAAGTAGTGCCCCTTGGGCCTCTTGTTGGAAGGGTAGAGGCCAGCAGAAATCTTCCTTGTGAAAATCTCCAGTGAGCTGAGGGAAGGCACCTGTGGGTGCAGTGCCTCAGCCTACTCATCAGCACCAGGGTCCAGGCTTGGGGTCCCCATGTTCCCTTCACTTTCCTCACTTTTTCTGTTCTGACCTCTTGCGAGGTGGGTGGGGAGGGACAGAGCCGTCCCTGAGTTTTGGGAGGCCAAAACTCAGGCTAAAAAAATCTAGGGCTGGACGCTGAACATCCCTTAGTTTCCTTTTTTGCTTTAAGTTCCTCGGAGAGGGCCTAGCCTATGTCTACTAAACCAAAGGACTTGGTCCCATCCCACAAAGAGGAGGCAGAGATTTGGAAGGCTCCAGGAGGTAGAAGTACAGGGCTCCTGTGGCCCTGGCCACACTGCTGGTTGAGGCTTAAGGGAGTGCAGGTTGGTGAGGACAAGGGTCCAGTGCATGGTCAGACAAACAACACACAAGCTGTCCAGAACCTCTGAAGCACCGTTTATCCAGGCCGCATGGAGCCAAGTGCCCCCAACTGCCTGCCCCCCAGCTGTCAGGGGAATACAGGCACTACAGTGTCTGTGGCCTCAGACCCCGCATGCTCCCCAGCCTAACCCTCTGCAGGGCCACAGACCCGTTTGCTTAGCTCTCAGCCTGTGAATGAATTGGCCTCCATCTCACACTGCCAGGGGCTCCATCAGTGTGGGCTAGCTAAGCGCCGTGTTAAATAGCTTCCTTGTAATCCCCCTTAAATAAACCTGTCCCTAGAGCAGCCCACCAAACTTGCATTCTGAACATATTCTACTGGCTTATGCCTTCCAGGGAGTAAAGGGTCCCTTTCTTTCTGCTCTCTGCTCTGGGGAATGCCATCTCCCTAAAAGACCAGAGGGAAAAGTTTTCTCTGAACCCTGGGGCAGAGACAAGGGGAGGCCTGGTGTGGAGGGAACACCCAGGAACCCATGTATGCCCCTCCCTTTCTCCTCCTCGTCCTTAAGAGGATCAGGAGTGACTCACCCAAGGTCACAGATCCAGGACCCAGAGTTCTCACCCATGTAGGAGGTTGCTCTGGTTTTGACAGCTCAAAGTAGCTCCAGGGCAAGGGACTGACTCTCTGAGCCTGCCTCTGCCCTTGGCCCCTGTAGTTCTCTGCATGGAATAGGCTGGGGAGATGCCAGTTTTGACTGTACTCTGTCCCGGACCTCTGCAGATTTCTCCCAGCACCCTCCATCCCTGGCATCCTCAGGTCTCTGTGGCCCTGGGGACACTCAGACAGCACCAGGGCATGGGAGCAGTGGTGCTGGGGCCTGAGGAAGCTTGTTCCTGGCCCTTCAGTGTCTGGGCCCAGGCCAGGCCTTACACCCAATACTGGCCATTTTTGAGGGCAGGGTTGGCTGTCCGGCAGAACTGTAGCAGCTCTGGGTCTGGATGGCCCCCTGGCGAGGGCCCTTGGCCAGTCAAGTTCGTGAGTGGGATGGCTTGGCTGGGGTCGACTTTGCGAAAGGTCTCCGTGTCACTGGCCAGGCCATCACGGGGCTTGGCTGCCAGCACCTGGACATGGTGCTTGCCTGTCTTGTTGCGTTTGCGGAGGTAGAAGAACAGGGGCAGGATGAGTGCCAGGAGCAGGAGGACCAGGCACACAGGGATGATGATGCTGAACATGTTGGCCTCGAGGAAGCCCAGGAAGCCCTCTGTTGCCACAGTGGGCACAGGGCTGGAGGCCGCCAGGCCTGGCTCGCCAGTTGGAGGGCTACTCTCTGGCCTCTCTGCTTCTGTCTGAGCAGCCTCAGGGAGACTGAACAAGGCCACGCTGTAGGGTTGGGCCGCATTGTAAGGCTCAGTAGCAAAGTCCAGCGAGACCACAGCAGGTGGGACACCTCTTGCCCATAGCTCCAGAGTGAGACTGTCACCTGCAGGGCCTGGGGACCTACCCTCTGGCCTGCGTATCTCCAGCCCCAGCCTTCCATCCTCAAGGTCCTGCTGTGTGAAGTGCTCCACAGGCCGGCTGTCCCTGGGCTCTGTTCTGGCCCCAGGCACATGGACCAAGCGGCCATATTGGGGTCCCACCAGAAGCCGGAAACGGGGTACACTGCCTGTGCGGTTGGCCAACTCACCTGCATTTAGGATGGTGGAGTCCAGGCGCAGGGTGGTACCCTGGGGCCATGGCCCATCTGCCCACACATGCAGCAGAGCCCTCACAGTGACATTCACTGTGGCTGATGTGTTGGCACCCCTGGCCAGTGCCAGGACATTGAAGTGGTCATGGGAGGAGGAGAAGTTGGTAAAAGCAAAGGCCACCTCACCTTGGTCTACCTGGAGCTGGCTGAAGGCTGTGGCTGGCTGCCCACCCACTAGGAGATGACCGTACTTGGGCCCCTGGGTGAGGTGGTATATAGCATCTGGCTCCTCCCGGTCTGAAACCACCTGGAGCTGTTGCCGGCTCAGTGAGGATCGCCCTAAGGCTTGGGGTACCTCTAGGGGTGCCTGCAGCTGTACCTCAATCGTGGATGGCAAGACATCCACAACCAGGGACATGGGCAGGGGTGGACTGGCTCCATCAGATACGCTCAGCTGGAAGATGCCTGCCACACTGCTCCCATTGGCCACGAAGGCCAGCCGCCCTGCATCCACATCGGCCTGTGTGAAGTGGGTCACAGGCCCTGCACTGGCTCCTGCCAGGCTCAGGAAGCCATTGTGGGGTGCCCGTTGCACCTTGAACTCGATCTCCTCGGGAGCTGAGTCTGGGTCCAGCACACTCAGCTGGGCCCGGGAGATTGAGGCGCGGGAGCCTCGGGTGAGCTGGAGTGGGACAGAGGCCTGTGGTTGAGGTGGCTGCTCGTTCACATCTTGCACTGAGATGACGAAGGCCTCTGCTGTTTGAGGTCCCACCAAGGAGGCCCCCGCTGGCCCCTGGAGGTGGGCATGGAAGTGGAAGCTATCCGGCTGAGTGCCCCCACCCCTGTGGGCATACACCAGATGTCCTGCAGCCAGCTGGGACTGCAGGAAGTGGGGCTGCCGGGCATGGAGGGGCTCCTCAGACAGCAACAGCTGGCCCTGGGTGGGAAACTGCGTGACCTGGAACAGTACATCGTACTCTGGGCGCTGCGGCAACATGACACTGGCCAGGAGGTTGGAGGCATCAAGGGTAGCTCTGGTGATCTTGGCCCGCTGGCCTTTGAGGACCCAGAGACCTGGGGGTAGAACACAGGCTATGAAGGTCCAGTCCAATGAAGAGTCATGGACCCTCAGACTGGGGCCCCCAAGGCATGGTTTGCCTCCCCCCTCAGACCAGGTACCCAAAGATGGGGTTCAGAGGTTCCAGGAGGAATAAGGGCCATGTCTCCTTTCTGACCTCAAAGCCTCTCCATCTGCCCACCCTCCTTATAACATCCCAGGTCCTGGGGCTGACCTTGGCTTTGTGTCCCCTCCTCTCTGGTCCTCTCCCAGTGTCCCCCTAATTTTGTCAGCCTGTCATGCTGTTCACCTTTGTTCCTCCAGAGGCGGCTAGAGTGCTGGGGACAGGCAGCCTCAAAAGACACAGCCACAGCAAGGGTGGTGGCCAAATCGGGGGCAGGGGGCGAGACCAGCCGAAGCTTCACAGTGTCATGGGCTTCCCAGAAGGGCTCAGCAGGCATCTTGTGCTCATAGAGAACATTTCCAGCATACACCTGTGGGAGATCCATGTTGTTAGGGTGAGGCAGGTCCAAACTGTGTGCCCAGCAGCCCCTTCCCAGGCTGGCACTGAGCACTCTGACACCTCCCCAGATCACCCCTCAGTGCCAGCCTCCATCTAGGCTCTCCCAGTTGTGTCTGCCTGTATATCTGTAACCTGCACTTTCCATCACTGGCTAAGTGGGTCACCACTAGACGGTCATGTGGCAGTGAAGACCCAGGTTCTACAGCCAGATGCCTGTGTCAAATCTGAACTCTGCCGCCTTGGGCAAATCTCTTCTCTGAGCCTCAGGGGAAAGAAATACTCCATTCTTGGTTTTCTTCTTACCTCAGTAGTTGCTACTTCACAGACTCTCTTAGTCCCTCTACTTCTCCCCAGCATCTGTGGATGGGCCTTGAGACTCTTCTCCATCGACAGGCAGGCCCCTGCACACTCATTCAGTCCTCAGTGCCAGCTCTGTGGATGACCCCCTTATGTGTGTCTCCTACCTGGACTGCTCCCTCTGGAACCCTAGCTTCTCATATCCACCTGTGTCCTTGGCAGCTCCTAGGGGATTGTCTAGTAGGCATCTCCAACTCTGCATGTGCCATGCGGACTCCTGATCTGCCCACGTCTCCATCCTCCCACTGTGGAAGGCAGCAGCTGTGTTCTTCCAAAGGCTCAAGGCAAACTCTGGCATCAATCCTGACTTCCCTCCTCTCCCCACGCCTCACCATATCTGCCTGGATTAAGCAGGTACCCTCCTAACTGTGGCCCAGCCTTGGCCCCTGCTCCCTTCCCCTACAGTTTGTTTTTAACACAAAATCTAGAGTAAGCTTTTGAAAAGTAAGGTTATATCACTCTTGCTCAGATAATGCAGTAGCCTACCATTTGACTGCAGAGACCCTGTTGTGACCCTATTACCCCCTTCTGATCCAAATGTGTCCTCTTGGCTTATCTTTTGTTTTCTCCTTTTAGAAGACACAGAACTATTTTCCTTCTCTCAGAAAAATAGGACTTGCGCAATAGCAAGACAGAAACGGATGGTGCGGGAGACTTCTAGGAGAGCGGGGTTGTGGTGGCTGGGGAGCACAGCCCAGCTGGAGGGTGGAGGCTTCTCAGATGCCTGCTGTAAGAGGGAACACAGGCCTAGAAACTGGAAATTAGGTTTTTTGGTGAAATCTCCCAAAGGTTGTATGTTGACCATTAATTAAAAAATATTAAATGCATATGCAGGCCAGTTAAAACACATTTGTCGGCCAGATGTGGCCTGCAAGGATGGCCAGCTGTAACCTTTGGCTCAGGCTGAAGGGTGGGCAGGAAGGAAATGAAGACCCCTGGGAGGCTGGATGCCTGGGTATAGAAGCATCTTGGGTGGGAGGGATCTGGTGAGGGTGGAGCAAGTCACAGACAAGGTAGAGAGGGTCCCACAGCTCTGAGAGCAAGCAGTGTCATCTGGGGAAAGAAACCTTGGACTAACAATCAGAAGGCACATTCTTGGCTTTGCCTCTTACTGGTCATGTTCTCTGAATAAATTCACTGGACCTCTGTGAGCCTCACTTTCCTAATCTGCAAAATGAGGACAAAATTTCCTCACCTGTTCCCTATCCCACCCAGCTCAGGTATTGTGGGGCAGTGGTGATGTCAGACACCAGCAAGTCCTGCCTGGCCTCCTTCCCCAAGGGCAGATGGGTCTCTGCCATGCAGCTTCCTCCCAGCTTTCCTTCATGACACGGCCAGCGCATCTCCTGGTGGCCATTTTCAGATTGCTGGGGTTTGTGGGGAAAACAATGTAGGATGGGGGCAGGGCTCTGAAGGCTGGGTCAGTCCCTCTAACTTCCTGGGCATCTGATGACAAAGGTTCCCAGGGACTTAGGGTGTACAGCTGCTGTAGCCACCAGCCTGCTGAGTATTTCATTGTAGGGAAGGGCAGGAAGGGGGCACAGCAGAAGCCAGGGCTATAGGAGAACAGAGAACCCAGGCCTGGAGTTTTTTGATAGGAGAGACCCAAGAAACCATTCCCACCCCTGTTAAAGGCCCTCCTTTCCTGAGGCCAGAAAGCTACTCACCTGCTCTGCCCTAGAAGGGGCATTAAGTGATGGTTGCTGGTACTGGTAGGTACAGTTAGCACTGAGCCGTGTGATCCCAGCAGCCTTGCAGGCTGAGTGTTTACTGATAGCCTCTGCTGTGCTCTAGGACTGTCACACCCTGCCACTGCAGTGATAGACTCACTCAGCTGCCTTCCATCCACTCATAAGCTCCCAGGACCCACTCTGCTTCTTGCTGGCCCCTGACCTGAGCCCCAGGCTCACACCTCTGTCCACAGTCCCAACAGCTTTCTTCAACTCATACTCTATCCCTAGACCAAGCACTGCCCCTCACCAGCCACTAGTGTCCCCCCACCCAGTACACATTTTTAGCCCCTAGGTCCAACTGCTGCTTCCTTGTGGAAGCCAAGCCCCAGGACCCGATCCCTGATCAGAACCCCTTTTATCTTGACCTCTTGCATTCTTCTGTAGACAAAAAAGGGCCACACGCTAAACCTGACAAACTCAGGGGATGCCTGCAGGGTGGCCTTACAAAGTCAGAGACCAAAAGAAACCGCATAGGATGATCTGAAATGAAAACTTCTTAACTAAAAGCGAATAATCATGGTAGTCCCGTCCTAGGCAGTTATCTTCCCTGACAAAGGTCAATCTTTACTTTAACTGAGCCTGTCTATTGTCTTTCTGCATCTATGATAATATAGCTTTGGAATGTCTGAGTAACCCCTTTTTCCAGACCCCTCAGGGCACAATCTCCTACCAGAGTGCAAGACCGGGGATACCCTCATTGTTATGGTTATCACATTAATAGTTAACTGCTAACTATCCTATAACCACCCAGTGTAAAAGGAGTATGTGTCTGTCTCTTCCTTTTACCTTTTATCCAATCCCAGAGATTTCCCTCGCTTTGCTTTCTGCCACCTCCCTGATCTATTACCAATGGATTTCTTATAACCCCCTTACAGCTTCTCCTTTGATTCTGATGTATAAAATAAGGTGCATAACTGCCATTCTCTGGAGCAATTTCTCAATCAGTTAAGATTTTGCTTCCTGGCAATTGGCAATTGTCAGTTTGGCTCAAATAAACTCATAAAAATTCTTACAGGTTTGGACATTTCTTATGTTGACATTTACTTGGCATAGTGCGACAGGATTCCAAAGAAGCCCACCCAGGACCACCTTGCAGACCCAGATCCCATCCTAGGTACCAGCAGGGACCCATTGTGTTCCACCTGCTCCTCATTTTGCATCAGGTGAATGTGGGTGAGTTTCACGTGGAATTTCAGACCTCCCTGTTTTAAGGTAAGAGGCTCTGTTTTTATTTGAGCTGTTTTTGTTTTTTTTTTTAAATTCCTTGAGGTAAAACTATAGGTTAAGGGTTGAGAGAACATAGGCTAAGGCAGTACAAGAGGGAAAATAGGTGGCTGATTTTTTAACTTGGTCTTTTCATTTGCAATTGCTTTCTGAGAGTCTGAACAAAAAACATTTTGCTGGGCAAATGAGAGCCTGAACTCGCTGGGTCCAGAGATAAGAAGCACTTCCTCCAGCTCAAATTTTGAGTATTCTTAGGTGGCCAAGAATCTATGTGGAAGTGTCAGAGGGTACATCTCACGATGTGCAAGAGCCCTATAAGAAATTCCAACTCGACTGTAATTAAGTTGACTCGTCTGGGAATATGTTCATGAAGGTTGGTTACCTAACACTCTGAGTCCTCATGGCTGTATTAGACAGCTGGTGAGAGAAACTGAGACACATAAGAGTGTTTGACATGACTCAGGAGGTGAGAGGTGACAGCCTTCTGGAACTCAACCCATAAGTAGCACCCTTCAACCCACCACACAATATCCCTAGAAATTTGTTCAGGCTCTACAGATCCCACAATAAAACAAAATTAACATGGGAAATCATGCCTCCAAGGTCAGAAACTCCCAGCCTCCAGCTCCCATTAACATTTCTGCAGATACAAAAGAAATAGGAAGCCTTTATCTGCAAATACTTACAGAAATGGGAAGATTTAACTAGAAATTATATCAATATAAGATGGCCAAAATGGAGGGGTTTTGGCAGGGTGGGGGGGGGGAGGCTAAATTAATTTTTTGCATCCAAAATTAGAAAATGCTGGTTCTAGCTCTGACTGGTGTTGCTCAGTGGGTTGGGCAATGTCCTGCAAACTGAAAGGTCGCCAGTTCATTTCCTGATTGGGGTACCTGCCTGGGTTTCAGGCCAGGTCCCCAGTTGGGGTACTTGAGAGGCAAACTATGGATTTTTCTCTCCCTTTCTTTCTTCCTCCCTTCCCCTCTCTCCAAAAGCACATAAATAAAATCTTAAAGAAAAAAAAGAAAATGCAGGTTCTAAAATTACATGGAATGAAAGGGAAGCATCTTGATTAGAGATTAGAAGCTTCCAGGAGAGGCACAGATATATTTGTTTTTTAAAAAGTTAATAAAAAATTTTAAAGACTGTCTTTGAACTAAAGGAGGCTTCTAAAGCTAATAAATGCCAACACTGCATTCCTGCCCCCTCTATAGTTCTCCACTACATTCTCTGCTCTCTGAGGTTCCTTGGCTAGACTGCCCTCCCCCTCCCTTTCCCTCTGTCTCTTCTACATCTCCTCCACTACCGCTCCCTGCTGACCTGGGGGACAACAAGAATAGGAATTCAGACAAGGATAATCCAGGAATTCTAGAAGCCCCCTTAGAAAAAAATCGAGTTTTAGGAACATATCCAATTGTATATGTTAAATCTTACAGATTTCCCCAATTTTCTCTGGGACCCTGATGGGTTTGCAAAGAAATTTAATTTAACTGTTAGAATATGTGATCCTGAGGCTATTCTGACCTATTCCAATTAATCTACCTACTAGCTTCTGGGAGTAAAAGCAAGAGAATTACTAAATAGGGTTTTTCTGGGAAACTCTTATAGAAGAATCTGTTTTTATTGTAGAGAGCCAGGTCACCTTAAGAAGAGTTATAGGAAATTGAAATGGGATTTAGAAAGAGAAAAGAAACAGGAGCAAGTATATACTTTCTCTGAGGACTGAGAAGGCCTTACTCCTTCTCCTTATAGTTTAGGAGAAGTTGAAATTACCATAAAAGGGGAAATTACTGAGGCCCTTATAGATACTGGGGCTACTTTATCGTTTTTTTCTTTTTTAAAGTGTATTTTATTGATTATGCTATTACAGTTGTCCCATTTTTTCCTCCCCTTTATTTCCCTCTGCCCTGTACCCCCTATACCCCCAGCATTCCCCCCTTAGTTCATGTCCATGGGTCATACATATAAGTTCTTTGGCATCTCCACTTCCTATACTATTCTTAACCTCCCCTTGTCTATTTTGTACCTACCATTTATGCTTCTTATTCCCTGTACCTTTTCCCGCATTCTCTCCATCTCCCTACCCCTCCCCAATGATAACCCTCCATGTGATCTTCATTTCTGTGATTCTGCTCCTGTTCTAGTTATTTGCTTAGTTGTGTTTTTTTTTTATGTTCAGCTGCTGATAGTTGCAAGTTTGTTGGCATTTTACTGTTCATATTTGTTATCATCTTTTACTTAGATAAGTCCCTTTAACATTTCGTATAATAAGGGATTGGTGATGATGAACTCCTTTAACTTGATCTTATCTGAAAAGCACTTTATCTGCCCTTCCATTCTAAATGATAGCTTTGCTGGATAGAGTAATCTTGGATGTAGGTCCTTGCCTTTCATGACCTTGAATACTTCTTTCCAGCCCCTTCTTGCCTACAAGGTTTCTTTTGAGAAACCAGCTGATAGCCTTATGGGAACTCCTTTATAGGCAACTGTCTCCTTTTCTCTTGATGCCTTTAAGATTCTCTACTTATCTTTCATCTTGGCTAATGTAATTATGATGTGCCTTGGTGTGTGCTTTCTTGGGTCCAACTTCTTTGGAATTCTCTGATCTTCCTGGACTTCCTGGAAGTCTATTTCCTTTGCCAGATTGAGGAAGTTCTCCTTCATTATGTTTTCAATATCTTGCTCTTCCTCTTCTCCTTCTGGCACCCATATGATTCAGATATTGGAATGTTTAAGGTTGTCCTGGAGGTTCCTAAGAGTCTCCTAAATTTTTGAGTTCTTGTTTCTTCATTCTGTTTTGGTTGAATGTTTACTTCTTCCTTCTGGTCCAAACTGTTGATTTGAGTCCCAGTTTCCCTACTTCCACTGTTGGTTCCCTGTATATTTTTCTTTATTTTGCTTTTCATAGCCTTCACTTTTTCCTCTATTTTGCGACCATACTCAACCATTTCTGTGAGCATCCTGATTATCAGTGTTTTGAACTCTGTGATAGGTTGGCTCTCTCTTCATCGCTTAGTTCTATTTTTGGAGATTTGATCTGTTCTTTCACTTTGGCCATATTTCTTTGGCTTGGTGCACCTGTTACTCTGTAAGGAGTGGAGCCTTAGGTATTCATCTGGGTGGAGCAACCCAGGCCACTGCATTGTGGTGCTGTATGTAGGGAGGGGTCTGAGATGGAACAATGACACTTGCTCAGCTCTCAGCTGGTTTTCAGTCACTTGCCCCATTATCCACAAGCATATTGGGCCCTTCTGATACTGATTCCCAGGTAGGTGGGCTTGTGTATGTTCTAGGATCCTGTGGGTCTCTCCAATGAACTCTCCTGTGAGGTTGGGAGTTTCTCCTGCCTCCTCAACTCCCACAGGTTTTTTCAGTCAAAGACTTTATTCAGGCTTTATTTCCCTGCACTGGAACCCTGGGTTGCATGACCTGTCTAGCTCCCCAGTTGTTCCTTCTGCTTTATCCACACACAAATGTGGGACTACCAGCTGCTGTCTTGCCTCAAGTCCTCTCTGCCCTAGCTGTCCATCTCCACCCCTCCTACCAGTCTGGATTAATGTTTCTTCTTTAACTTCTTGGTTGTTGGACTTTCATATGATTTTCTTGCAGTTCTGTTTGTTTTTAAATATGTTTTTGTCCTTTTAGCAAAGTGTATCTACCTATGTCTCCATCTTGGCCGGAAGTCTCTCTCTCTTTTCTTAAAGATTTTATTTATTTATTTTTTAGAAAGAGGGGTTAGGAAGTAAGAAAGAGAGGGAGAGAAACATTGATTGGCTTCCTCTCACATGCCCCCAACTGGGGACCTGGCCAGCAACTCAGGTATGTGCCCTGACCAGGTATCAAACTGGTGATCCTTTGGTTCTTAGGCCAGCACTCAATCCACTGAGCCACACCAGCCAGAGCCTGTTTTATCTTTCTTAACTAAACCAAATGAAGTTGCCTCCTCCCTTGAAATAAAGATTCTGTGCAAATGGTAGGGCTATCTATAAACCAATGTCTGCTTTTAAATCAGAACCTGGCTCTGGATGGTGTGGCTCAGTAGGTTAAGCACTGGCCTGTGAACCAAAGGGTCACTGGTTGGATTCTAGTCTAGGCACATGCCTGGGTTATAGGCGGGGTCCCCAGTTGGGGGCACGCAAGAGGCTACCAACTGATGTTTCTTTCCCTCTTCCTCCCTCTTTCCCCCTCTCTCTGGAAATGAATGAATGAATAAATGAATGAATAAATAAATACAATCTTTTAAAATAAATAAATGAGCCATAACCTGTCCCCTCCAACTAGGGAATGCTACGTGGCAGTATATTCAATATATTTTTGCTAATCAAATCTGCCCCAAGTCACCTGATAGGGTAAGCTTTTCTTGAAACCATGATGCCCACATATCCTTTTTCCAGAGGGGGAAATGTATTTAGAAATAAATAAATCAGATCCTGAACCAATTGGGAAGATAATGACTTTAAAGGAACTTACTCAGGAGGAATATAGTCTTGAGACTGAACATTTGTACAGGATGTTCTGGGTCAACTTCAGGACTTTTCCAGTCACTGATATCATTTATACACAAGCTAAAATTAAGCCCAATACAAGATTACTTTTAAAAAGGGGCTTATAATTCCACATACAAGCCCTGTAATTCTTCTATCCTTCTAGTAAAAAAAAAAAATCAGTGGGAAAGGATGGAGATCTGTACAGAATCTCCTAGCTTTAAATAGTTATTCCCAAACATCTTATAGTTCCTAATCCATAAAACCTATTATCAGCTATTCCTGTGGACTGCAAGTATTTATGTAGTGCCTTTTCAGCATTTCTGTAAAACAACAACAACAACAACAACAACAAAACCTCAGAAATATCCCTTTGCTTTCACCTGGGAAGATAACAAGTTTATTTGGATAGTAATTCCCCAGGAATATACTCAGAGTCCCACCTCTTGTCTTAGATACTAAAAGCTGATTTAGCCCAGCCAGATAGCTTCATTGGTAAGAGTGTTGTCCTGAAGCGCCAAGATTTCTGGTTTGATCCCTGGTCAGGGCACATATAAGAATCAACCAGTGAATGAATAAATATTCCAAGTGGAACAACAAAAATGAATGTTTCTCTCTCTCCCTTCCTTTCTCTAAAATCAATCAATTTTTTAAAAGAAAATTTAAATGATGTTAAATTTCCTAGAGATTCTACTCTAATCCAGAATGTGGATGATTTAGTTTTTATGCTCTAGGAAATTACTAGACTCCCAAATGGACACAATTTATCTATTACAACAGCTAGCTATAAAGGGACACAGGATATCAAAGGACAGGTTCTGATTCTGTTTACTCCAGGTAAAATACTTTGGTATCTAATATCTAAACATGGGCTACTAATTAACCGTGAAAACTCAAAGGAATAATATCCTTTCCTCTTCTAAAAACAAGCAAATGAACAGCAGAAAAAAAACAACAACAGAGAGTTTCTGGGTTTGACTGGATATAGTCATAATTGGATTCCAATTTTTTTGTAGATTTTATTTATTTACTTTTAGAGAGAGGAGACAAGAGGGAGAAAGAAAGAGGGAGTGAAATACCAATTGGTTGCTTCTTGCACGTCCCCAAATGGGAACATGGCCCGAAACCCAAGCATGTGCCCTGATTGGGAATCAAACCAGTGACCTTTCGGTTCTTATGCAGGCCGGTGCTCAATCCACTGAGCCACACCAGCCAGGGTGATTCCAATTTTTTAGTAATGGCCCAGCCTTTATATGTTTTATCAAAATCAAATTGACCTGATCTAATTCAGTGGAACCCAGAAGGAAAACAACCTGTAAAATCTCTAAAAAGTTATCTACAACTCCCATTCTGAGACACCTTAATTATAAACTTTATAACTTTTTATACATAAAAATGAAGGAACTACTTTAGAAGTTTAAACTCAAACATGGTGATCATCACAGACCTATAGGATATGATAGTCAGCAACTGGTCTCAGTAGCCAGATGGCTCCCTCCCTGCATGACAACCATCTCTGTTGTAGACATGTTATGCAAACAAACAGAAAAGCCAGTTATAGGCTCTCCTTTGTTTATATTCCCCATTCTGTTACTAGTAAATCTCCACTGAATTTTTATCACACTTAACACTTCTGTCAGTTGACTGGCTCTTGCCTTCTGCACCTAACTGGAACTCTATGTAACAGTCTTAACCCAGTGACTTTGCTACCTTCTTTGTAGGATGGAGACATCACAATTGCGTTTTGCTTACTGATCACATTCTTGTTCCTAGGAATAGTTGACAGGAAACCCCTGTTGATAACGCTGACTTAATTTACAGATGGATTTTGAAAGATGAACAGGGACATTACTGAGCTGGATATGCAATAACTTCCCTGGTGGGCATAATTGAAGATTCTTGTTTAACTGAATAAGATCTGCCCAACAAGCCTAATTAATAGCTCTAACTCGGGCTTGTCCATTGGCCAAAGATCAAATAGCCAATATTTACATTGATAGTAGTTATGCCTTTGGCATAGCTCATAACTTTAGAATATTGTTAAAGCAGCAAGTCTTCTTAATTTTCTCAGGGTAGCCCATAAGGAATGGAAAGTAGGTTGCAGAATTATTACATGTCATACAGAAACTAAAACAATTGGCAATTATCAAAAATTCCAGGACATTCTCAAACTGCCACCATGGAAGCAAAAGGAAGTTATTTAGCTGATGCTGCAGCTAGACCAGCAACATTAAACAACCAAGTTATCCAGACCTGAGATTATTCCTTGCTTTCTACTAAACCAACAAAAGACTCTCTTTTATAATTTAAATGGACAGCTGCAGAAGAAAAGAGAATATGGGAACAAAAAGAGGGAACCTCTGTCCCAGGCAAACAGATATGGCTTGAACCCAGTCAGAAACCAATCTTACCAGTTGGGGCTTAATTACCTGCACCTTAACATGTGCATGAGCTAAAACAGAGTCCTGAGAGATGATTTCATGAAGTAAACAGCATTACTGGTACTGCAGCCCATTAAGTGTACAGCAGATTTTATATATCCAATAATAACCCTGGAAAATCATTCCATGGGTCTCAAGAACATTTCCCACTTTCTTCAGATCCTTTTGAGGGACAGTAATTGTATTTTATTCAAATACTATCATTTCATGAGTACAAATATGTGTTAGTTATGATTTGTATGGGTTGAGACATTCCTTGCAGGAAAGCAACAGCCTTATGGTCTGTACATTATTAGGAAAAAATTAATTTCCAGTTGGAGAATTCCTTCTGAGTTACTGCGACTGAGGGATGCATTTTACTGAGCAAATAATGCAATCCACGTGTAATATCTGGCCCATTCTACATTATTTTCATTGTGCTTATCATCCCCATTTCTTTGGATTGGTAGAACATAAAACAGTACAATTAAAACTCAACTAGGTAATTTTCAGAAGCTTTTAATCTCCCTTGGCCAAAAGCTTTCCCTATACTGATCCTCCACCTGAAATCTGCTTTTGGTAAACAGCATTTCTCCTTATGAAATAGCTAGTAGCCACTCTAGGAATCTGAATGAAGGGACATGCAAATCAACTTTTCTGAAAGGAAACATTCTGCATTATTGTCATGGGCTCATTAATCAGCCTACAGAGACTGATAAATTAGTAACTATCATTTCACAGTGTGCTCCCAGGTGATGAACACCTTGAAGACCACAACTTACAATCAGGAGATTTTTGTCCATTGGAAAAAAACACATTAATTAAAGACTCTCTCCAACATTGTTGGAAGGAACCTTATGAGGTACCTAACCTAGAATGGACATCTGCCCCTGTTTCTGACACTTGCCTCCACCTACCATGAAGATCAAAGACTTCTCAAGGATGAGAAGCCTTTGACATCAGAGGTAGACAGCTATCTCAAGACATTGATAAGACCTGTATACCTACAAATTGATGTTGAACTTTGATTAAAAAAAGATTTTGTTTATTTATTTTAAGAGAGAGGAGAAGGGAGGGAGAAAGAGGAGAGAAACATAGATATGAGAGAGGAACATTGATTGGTTGCCTCATAGTGCCCCAACTACGGAGATGAAGCCTGCAACCCAGGCGTGTGCCCTGGCAGGGAATCAAAGCAGTGGGCTCTCACTTTGTGGAATGCTGCCCAACTGAGTGAGTCACACCAGTCAGGCCATTTGATTGTTCTTACCTGTCTGCTAACATTAGTAGTAATAACTGTACTTGTTCTTCAGGCTTTTCTCAAACCTTGTGTATACAGCCCAGATGTTAATAATTGCTGAAGGTGTATAAAATAACTTTTGTATTATTAATATCTTTTTTATGGTTTCTGTTTTGAACTTTAGAAGAAATGCTATTGGGAAGAGAAGGAAAAGGACGCGTATATTTTTAAGAGAAGTTAAACCGGAGTAGTTTGTCCTAATAAGCTGTTTTTGTAGAAGGTTAGTGGAAAAGGAATATTAAGAAAGAAATTTACTCTTTTCCCGCCAAGTCTTAGGCAAAGATGTCATCGAGGAATACTTCAAGTGCAAGAAATGAAACAATAAACTTGGCTTTAGTTTGGAAAGAAAGAGAGAAAGAAAGAAAGAAAGAAAGAAAGAAAGAAAGAAAGAAAGAAAGAAAGAAAGAAAGAAAAAGAAAGAAAGAAATTTTATATATAAATGCCAGAACCTAATTATGGAAATATGCTTATCTCCTAACCCAACAGGGACTGAAACAGGTAGAATAAAATGTTCCCCTAAATTGCTCTGTTAAGTCAAGCCCCATCGGAACTCTGACAGTCATCAATAGGCAGCTATAAAACAATGGGACAGAAACTACCATGACTTCTCTTAAGTTTGTTTTCAGATCTAAAGCCAAGTTACAAACCCCAGAGACAACACTCAATACCTGGTTGGGAAGCCCCTTCCTGCATCGCATAAGTCTTGCACAATCCCAGAATGCCTTTGTTTATTGATGTATACCTGGACTTCAGTGGGACCCCAGCATTCTTAAAAAGGAAAAAGCCAGCCAAACTATATGCTGTTTGGTTAACCATGCAACTTCCACATTCCCAAAGCTAAAAATCCCTAAGCCCCACATTTGGGGTAAAGAACTTGAGGCTCTATCTCAGTGTTCTCACCCTCTGTAGAACCTCAATATATCTGCCTTTGCTTTTATCAATGTCCCTAGTCTAAATTATTTTAATCCAGGAGACAAAAACGCAAACTCACTGATAACGGGACTGCCAACTATAGAAGCTGAAATGGCTATAAAAACATTGCTCTCTGTAACTGGGGCTGAGGCACAGGAAATTTATTTATGAAACTCTTGGCTCTGGTCAAATAGCTCAGTTGGTTAGAGTGTTGCCCCCCTATGCTACAGTTGCAGGTTCAATCCTCGTCAGGGCACATACAAGAATCAACAAATGAATGCATAAATAAATGGAAAACCAAATCAATGTTTATCTCTCTTAAAAAAAACTTACTGTCCTCCTGGCCTCTGGAATTTTAGATGGTAATTGTAATTTATAACATTGTGTTTTTACAGCCTTGGCTCTGATTAAACCTTAAGGTTACAGCTTCCACCTGTACAACTAGGAGGAATCAGATTAATAATAACACCTGAGTGCTTCCAATGGGCAGTATGGGGCATAGTAAATAGAAACCCATCTCATGGTCAGATTATGAAAACTGAAAAGGTATATGGTGTGCCCTCAAACTAAGAAAATGTTATATTAGATGGAAAATAGAGACAAGTGAGACAGACAGCAAAACCTGGGTCATAGCTGATAGGTTAGAAATGATCCAGAGCCCCTCCCTCCCTCCCTCCCTCCCTCCCTCTCTCCCTTCCCTCCTTCCCTCCCTTCCCTTTTTTAGAGAGAGGGGAAGGGAGGGAGAAAGACATGGTGAGAGACATCAGTGTGCAAGAGATACATCAATACACTGCCTCTTGCATGCCCCCAACTGGGAACCTGGCCTGCGACCCAGGCCTGTGCCTTAACTGGGAATCAAGCCAGTGACCTTTTGGTTCACAATCCACTGAACCACCCCAGACAGGGCCAGAGTGTTTTTCTTAATAAAGGCCTATCAGACCTTTATTAAGACCTGATTGACTCCCATTTATCTGCTTTTCATTTTTTGAGAAAAATTCAGCCTTGAATTCCATCCAGGGCTACAGTCCTGCTCCCTTCCCAGTGGTCCATTGTTCAGCAAGACAAACTAAGACTTCTAGGAATGAGGCTTCCTAACACCATGGGACCCTGTTATCCAAACAAAAGGTTGGTCATCAATACATGTGTTGGATTAATTTATGACCAAAAGGGGGATGTATGGACAAAAAAGGGGTCACATATTAAACTGACAAGCTCAGGGGAGGCCTGTATCCTGCATGGCAGCCTTACAAACTCAGAGACCTAAAGTAACCACATAGGATGCTCTGAAATGAAAACTTCTTAACTAAAAGTGAGCCATGGCAGGTAGTCATGTCCTAGGCTGGTATCCTCCTTGACTGAGCCTGTCTATTTTTTGTACCTATGATAACATAGCTTTGGAATGTCTGAGCAATCCCTTTTTCTAGACCCCTCAGGGCACAATCTTCCACCAGAATATGTCATTATTATCATGTTTATTGTTTTCTAAAAGATTTTATGTAGTTTTAGAGGGAGGGGAAGGGAAAAAGAGAGGGAGAGAAACATGCCCCCTACTGGGGATGCTGGCCTGCAATCTAGGCGTGTGCCCTGACTGGGAATTAAACCAGTGACCCTTTGGTTCTCAGGCTGGCACTCAATCCACTGAGCTACACCAGCCAGGGTTTACTATCATGTTAATTGTTAACTGTTAACTGTCTTATACTGGTCTACGTAAAAGAAGTATGTGTCTATTCTTTTTCCTTTTTATCCAATCCCAGGGTTTTCCCCACTTTGCTTTCCCCCACCTCCCTAATCTATCATCAGTGAATTTTATGTAACCCCCTTATAGCTTCCCCTTGGATATAAAATAACTGCCATTCTATGGAGCATTTTCTTAATCAGTTGAGATTTTGCTTCTGGGCAATTGTCAGATTGGCTCAAATAAACTCATAAAAATTCTTACAGGTTTGGATGTTTTTCATGGTGATACTTGTCTCTCACTGTGGAATAGTAAGCCTTGTTTGCTTGGGCCTAGTGGCTTCTGGAGGGCAAGGCGTGCATGACCTGGACCACAGGAGGCTCAGGGAAGTGCGCAAATGATGCTGGAGCAGGTACCCATGTCCACGTGTGAATCTGTGGCAGAGTGGGCCACCTGAGCTGTGGCTGTAGAGTTGGGCCCTTACCTCAGCCTGAGTGAAGTTCACCAGGGTCTCCCCACTGCTGCCCTTCTGGGTGTGGAACAGTCGGCCAAGCTGAGGGCCCTGCACCACCCAGTAGAGTAGGTGGTGGGGGTCGGAGCCTGTGCTGGAGCTGGCTCTCAGGCTCTCACTGCTGAGTGGCTGGACGGACCCTGTGAGAGGCAAAAGGGGCCTGTCAGACTTTTCCAGGAGCCAGGGCAAGGCCTGTGACTGCTGGAGAGGCACCCTGACCCTGGCATGCCACCTACCCTTGGCAGACCCACCTGGGCAGACAGTTAGCATCTGGCTGCCCTCCAGTGAAAGCAGCAGCTGCTTCTGGGCTGTCACACGGAAGAAGTGTCCAGGGGAAGTGTGCCTGCCATCAGAGAGGCTGAAGCGGAAGCCTCCATCCAGGGCCCCTGAGGTCAGATGGAGAACTGGGTCTCACTGTCCATGCCCACCCTCAGGGTGCCCGACCCTCATAGGGCCTCCCCTTCTTGGCACCCACCTTGGTGTGAGAACAGCACGAGCCCACTGTCCAGTTGGGTCTGTGTGAAGTTGTGCACTTCGGTGCCCTGTGCCGCCTTCAGCACTACCCGTCCATTGCTGGGCTGCTCGATGCTGTAGACCAGGTCCTCAGGCTCTGAGTCGCCATCTATGCCCCTAAGGGCTGCCGTAGGGATGGGCACAGTAGCCCCCTCCCACATCTGGGGACACAGGCCTGTGAAGGTTCTGCCCCCACCGCGCCATATGGGGCCCCCCTGCACAAAGTGGCCCACACTATTCACCTTTCCCTGCTGTCCCAGGGCCCCCACACCCAGGCTCCCTGCTCCCATCTGCCCTAATCTCGACTGTCCCTCAAGGGCAGCTCTTGTCCGTCTACCTCAGGAAGCTCCCAGCTCTTACCTCACAGACTTCTCACCCCTAAAGACTCCCAAGCTTGATCAACAGCACTGCTCAATCTGGCTGTCTCTCAGGCAGGGCAGGTGTCCCTGAGCCCCTCCATAGTGAGTCTGGGCAGGGGCTGGGCAGTCTATGGGAACAGTGACTTTGCCTGCCTAGGATACTTAGAAATGGGCTTCTCTTCCAGGTGAGGGATTGGGTGGGAGGCAGGAAGAGCTGAAGCAGCACTGGGATCAATGCAGTTAGCAGCCCCCAAGGGTGGGTGAGGGACACCTGGATACAGAATGCCCCCCGCCCCCTCCCCCCACCCCATGCTCAGAGTGGAGGGGAATGCCCCTCAGCCCTCCTACCTGCCAGCAGGGCAGGATCTGTTCCCAGAGCCCTGTTACTTGTCCTGCTGAGTTAGCAACTTGTGAGCAGTATTGAAGGAGGGGCTTCCATACCTGGAGAACTGAGCCCTCTGCCATGCAGGGCTCCCCTACCCAGCCCCAGGCTGACCCCTACCAGAGCTCTAGGAGGAGGGTCACTTTGCATAGAGGTTCCTGGTGCGAACAAGGTGGATAGCACCCCCTGGTGGCTGAGCTTCCACAGAGCATGACCTGCCTGTGGTCCTTGGGCAGCCCTCACAGCCCTTGCTGGTCTTCCTATCACTGGGCTGCTCTCGACCGGCACATACTGTCCCACAAAATACCCAATGTTCACGTCACAGACAGCCTGTCAGCCCTCTTTTGAAGCTTCCAAGGCTCCTGCTGATCTGCAGCCCACACCCTAGAAGTCAGCATTCAAGGTCCTACTCATCCGTTGTCTTGCTGGTCAAGCCACACTCCTTGGTCAAGCCACACTCTTTCCATTCCGTCTATAATTACTTTTGAGACTGTGGAGAAGTTCTGTCACCTGTCTGGGCCTCAACCTTCACCTCTGCTGGGTAACAGCACCACCACTGTGCCCTGTGCAAGGGGTAGGGGCTTGGGAAACCAGGCTGCGAGCTTTACTTGCTGAGGGTGGAAGTGGGGAATGTAGTGGCTCTGCACCTGGAGTCAGCCCTTAAGGGCTTGAAAGCACTTTCTTCAGGAGTTTGGTCCTAAGCCACAGAAAACCCCTCCTGTTGAGGGTGAGTCCTGGAAAGAGCAGGGCCCAGTGTGGCCACTCACAAGGCTGTTTACAGGTCTTCTAAAGTGTCCGAGAGCAAAGCCTCACACCTGTGTTCCATTTTCAGCGCAGTAGCTCTTCTCTCTTTCCAACAACCTAGTGAGGCATGTGGCAGTGTCCCTACTCTAAGGAGGGGAAAACTAAGACTCAGAGAGGGGGAAGCTAGGCATTGGGCCTCTCTCCAGGAGGGACAGTGGGAGGAAGTCCTAGATCGCTCTCACCTGCAGGCCCATGTTTGTGGTGAGGATTGGGGGTTGGTTGTTGACAGGAAGGATGGTGATGGCGAAGGACACTGGATGGCTCTGGCGGTTGATTTCTGAGGCGTTAGCCACCAGGATGAAGCTGTCTGTTTGTGTCTCACTCCCATCATGAACATAGTGGATTAGCAGCTCTTCCACCTATAGGCCAGCCAAGAGCTAGGAGTCACATTCAGCACTCTTCCTACTATGCCTCTGGGAAGGGGAGGAGACTGAGTCCCTCAGAGCTTCAGTTTCTGCAGGTGGGGACAACCCTTTCTCCCAGAGGGAAGGAATAAAGGGATGAAGGAAATGGGGAATGGTCATTTCTACCTGCCCAGTGAAGAAGGAATGAGCCACGGCATCGAAAACAGATGTACTCTGCAAAGGTGGGCTCCATGCTTCCTCTCTGCTTACATCCCCAGGCTGGGCATCCCTAGGGCTCCCCCACTCTGCCCCCAGAACTGAACTGTTCCCCAGGGCTTCCCTGACAGCATACCTCTCTCCAAGAAAAGGTACTGAGGGTCTCATTTTGAGGGTCTCCCTCTCTTTGCAGTGTCCCATGCTGGGGTGACTCTAGCACCTGCAGGTGAAGGTCTGGCAGCATGCTGAAGTAGGGCCTGGTGATGCGGATCCGTGGAGGGGCCAAGGTGCAGGTGCCACCCTCGGGGACACTGAAGTTCTGTGCCTCCAGTGGGATGGTGGCAGGTAGCACCTCCAACTCCATGTGGACACCTTCAAGGGCAGCACCCAGGCCTGAGGCCACATCCAGGGAGAAGGAGTCACTCCAGACCTCAGGGCGGGAATGCAAGTATAGGACCCTGCCTGCGTCCACTGCCTCCTGAGAGAAGCTTCGCACAGGGTCCAGGCTGCGCAGCTCGGTCGCAGTGGTGGCGTGAGACAACATTACCAGGTCGCCGGCACTTGGGGGTGTCTTCACTGAGAACACAATGTCTGCAGGCGGCACTGCCTCCTGGGCTGCCTGGTTAACAGAGGGTCAGGGGGACTCATCAGAGGCACAGAAGGGGGCCATCATGGCCTCTGAGACACACTCCCTGAGATGTACACAATCACACATCCTCAGGTTCAGTGACACAAACATATAATCTCATCAAGCACTGACATCTGAACAGGGACACAAGGTCATCCCACACAGGCACACACACACAAGTTGTCCCACCCCCACTATTGCCACTTCTCACCACCAGACAGCACACTGTTCTCTTTAAAGACACAAGACTCTAAGACACTATAGGCTCTGTGGAGCTTGCAGACTCAGTCCAGACCAAGGGCTGCTGGGTGCTCCCTCATCTGTTCATCACCCCCAAATTAACATTCCTGATTCTGTGCCTTTGCCTGGACCATTTCTTCTGCCTGTACTACAGTTCTCCCCATTTCCTGTTATTGAAACCCAAGAAGACTCTTCTAAACCTGGTTCAATTGTTGCTTCCTACAGGACAAAGACAGCCTGATGCCAGACATGTTTCTGCCCGAAAGTCCAGACAGCCAGAACCGCAAGGGGCTCAGAAATGAGCAGTACAAGAGCATAAGACCCAGAGAGGGCAAAAGACTGGCCTGAGGTCACACAGCAAGTTCGTGGGCCTGCTGGGAGGCGTACAGTTGCTCCATGAGGCTACTGGGGGTCAGCAGCCCTCTCCAGACCATGGGTCCTGGCCTGAGGTCTGGGAAAAGAACTGAGGTGATGGGAGCCTAGTGGGCAGCTAAGGCTGTCTCCAAGGCCTAGAGTCCTCAGAGTTGTTCCCATGAAAACTCTTCAGAGAAATTGTTGTTAGTAGAATACAGATTCTGAGGCTCAATTTCAGAGGTTTCAGGGTCTGGGTGGGGCCCAGGAATCTGAACGGCTAGTTGCAGCATGTACACATAGGCACATGTTACGTGGAACACACACAATGCACACACATAGGCAGCTGTATGTACAACAGATCCCCCAGAAACCCTTGAGAACACAACACACAGATGCAAGGTATGCATACACACCCAACTCAGAAACCACCGCAGGTACACCTGAAACATCTAAGCACACACAGCATGAAGGCCCATATTCCTGCCCACCACCCAGCCCTCTACCTCCAGGTGGTCCCTTCTGATCTCAGCCGCCTCCCCCTGGAAGACGTAGACTTTCTTGTGCTGAACCAGGTGCAGTGGAGCCAGTTTCCCTTCTAGGGCAATGGTCACATGCAGGGTTGCATCTGTGTGCACAGGCCCTGCATCCACAGAGAAGGCCAGGGTGTCATGGGGGCTGAGGCTGCCATTGTGGCTGTAGACGATGACCCCATCCAATAAGTCCTGATGAAAGAAGGCTGTGGCTGGCTGGCCTGCTCGGAGCAGCTGCCCCCAGTGTGGGCCAGCTGTGACATGATAGTGGACCTCATCCCCACTGCGGATGTCTAGGTTGGTGTCCAGATGGAGTACAGCTGTGTTGATGGTGCCCTGCCCTCCTTGAGGGACCACAAGGTTAGAGCCATTGACCACGTGGAGGTAGGGATCCGAGGCTTGCACTTCAAGCAGTGCAGTGGCCTGGTGCTGCCCATCAGATACCTGCAGCTGGATCCAGCCACGGTCAGCCCCTGAGTGCACAAATAGTACTTGCCTCTTCCTGAGGTCCTCCTGGGTGAAGCGGTAGATGGGCCGAGTGGGCTCATCCACAGCCACAATATTGCCAAAGAGGAGGTCCTTGCGGGTAAGCACCAGCTGGGCATCAGTAAAGCCGGAGTCAGCATCGCTGAAAGCCACGTCTTCTGTAGTGAGTAGCCGCCGCCCACCCCGGGCTACATGGAAGATGTGGCTGATGGTCTGCACAGGGGCGTGGTCGTTCACTGGCTGGATGGCCACTCGGAAGACACCACGTACCTCTTCCCAGGCCATGCCACCACTGCCCTCACCCTGGCGGGTAGCCACAAATGGGATATCATCTTCCGTGGTCTCGGAGTCATCATGCTGGTACACCAGCCGGCCATGCAGGAGGTCTTCATTGGTAAATGATGTCACTGTGGTGGTCTTATCTTGTGCCCCCTGCCATGCCAACCTCCCATGGCGGGGCTGCTCCATGACCTCATAGAGATAGCTGTCACTGTTAAGACTCTTGACAAAGAGGTGGTCAGCAGAGAGGACGGCCTCACCACCTTCAGGCACTGACAGGAGAACATTGGTGAGTACGGGAGCATCTGGGTCACCGCCAATATAGATGGGGAAGGCATAGAGTGGGGAGAAGTGTGGTGGAGCTGTGACACGGAAATGGAAGACATCCTCAACCACCTCTGAGGCACGTGCTGTGGCCCCATAGGTCACCCGACCAGCCTTCAAGTCATCCTGGGTGAAGCTCTGACCTTCTGACAGCCGTGTGCCCTGGAGCCGCAGATTTCCCTTCCTGGGGGCCTGAACCACCTTATAGTGGAAAGTGGTGGGGCTTGGCCCGGCCTCCTCCAGGGTGGCCCCCAGGTGGGCTGTGGTAAGGGTTTCTTGCCGGGTGTTCTGAGTGTGTAGTGGCTCCAACCGCAGCATCCACACAGTGGCTCTCTGGACTGTCACTGGGAAGGACAGATTGCTTAGAATCTCCTGGCCCACCTGCACCTCCAAGGCCAGCTTCTCCACTGTGTCCTCCGTGCGGTGCTGTGGGTCAGTGCTTAGGTACCTCATTCGGCCCTGCTCCACGTCCCTCTGGTGGAAGGCCTGTGTGGCCCGCCATTCTGTGCCTTCTGTCCCTCCTGCCCCCTGCTTCTGCAGCTCCCCAAACTGCAGGGCCCCGGTGACTCGGAATAGCACGCTCACATCCTGCCCTACAGCATTTGTCTCCACTGACAGGTTGGCGGGCGAGACCAGTGCAGCTGAGCCCTGGGCCAGGTGCAGCCCCGTGTTGTGGCGGATTTGAATGGTTGGCCGGACAGCTACCACCTTCAGTGTGGCCAGGGGGCTGGCCTGCAGCCCATCACTGACCCGGAATATCAGGTCCTGGGCAGGCCCACCACGGTGGACATAGACAAGACTGCCCGCTTCTAGCTCCCGGCAGGAAAACTCTGTTGCTGGCTCCCCGGGCTGGTCTCGGCGTTCCACAGGGCTGCTAGCCAGGGCACTGAGGAGCTGGAAGGTAAGGCCCTCACAGGTGGAGTCTGGGTCATAGGCCTGGAAAACCTCAGGCCCCAGGGGCTTCTGTGTGTGTTCCAGGATCACCATAAGGCTGCCATGCGGGAAGATGATGTGCGGTGGGTCATTGACAGGGTTTATCTGGATGGGCAGAATGTAAGTTTGGCCCCTCCGGAGGCAGGAGGGCACAGGTCCCCAAGCCGTCACAGACACCTCCAGCACCAGCTGGTCTGAGGTGTCCTCAGAGCCACTGTGGATGTAGCGGGCCTTGCGGTTCACCACATCCAGGAGGGTGAACATTTGCCGAGCCTGCGCACCTGGAATGTCCAGCTCTAGCTTGCCGTGACGTGGCCCACGGCTCACACTGAATAGCACCTGGGATTTGCGCAGCTCGGCCTCCCTCAGGTCCAGGGTGGGTTGCACGTGCCGCCACTCGAGCCAGGCTGTGCCACCCTCAGCCACCACCAGGGGGCTGATGGTCAGCAGTTGGGTGAAGTTGGCAAAGATAGGAGGCAGTCCAGGTTCAGGCACGCAGGGCTCAGGCAGTTTCATGGCTGGCCAAACCTCGGGTACCAGGGTGGAGAAAACTTCGTAGGGGCCATAAGCATCCTCCTCATATTCGTCTTCCTCAGGCTTGCAGCCGGCCATCATGTTACGAGTCAGCAAGGCTTCCCGGAGCCCTTGCCTCTGGCCATTGATGCTGAGGTCCTCCATGCAGCCCAGTAGGGAGACACTGACAGCCCCTGGTGCCAGGCCTAGGCGGTGTTCCTGGAGATGGCGAGCCGCCTCTGCATCTAGCCCCCCGAGGAGGAGACTGCCTCGAGGCTCCAGGTTGCTGAGGACCCCACGGTTGGAAGTACGTGTTGGGTACTGGTCCACAGAGATCTCCAGCTGGTGAGCATCTATGTGGACACTGACCTCATGGGGCTGCCCATCAGCCACAGGCACACTGTTGTGGAGCAACACAGTGCCCTGGCCTTTCTCCACCACAGCCCGCAAATGGCCCTCAAATATATCCAAGTAGATGAAATTCCCACGCTGACCCCCTGCCTGGAAGGCCAGGGGTGCCTGCTGACTTCTCGTGGTGAGTATAAACTCCAGGATGCCCTCAACCTGAGTGCTCCAAGCAGGGAAGGCAGCCAGTGAGTGGGGCCCAGAGAAGCCCAGAGCCACATCATCACCAGCAGAAAACTCTTCAGCACAGCCCTCATGCACATCTGGGGTCAGTGGCTGTAGGAGGCTGTGGCCATTGAGGGTAGCTACATGGAGGCAACCCCTCAGGGGTCGGCCAGTTCCCCTGAGATAGGGCAGGCCCAGGCCTCCAGTGCCTCCCACGAAGAGCCCATATGGGACCTCCAGAGGGCCCCCCCGGACTGGGGCTGAAGTGTTGAAGAGCCCATCTACTGACAACCAGGCCCAGCCGTCGGACACCTTCAGCCCCACTGTGTGGGGGGCAGAGTCACTCAGCAGCATCTCTGACGGCGTCTGTAGCCTCAGCTCTTCCTGGCCTAGCACAAGTCTGACCTGAGGAGAGACAGGGATTGGGGAAGACAGCACTATGAATCTATCACTTCTGTTGGAAAAGCAAAGTTGGTCCCCAGGAATGCTTGGGGTCTGCAGAGGAGGGCCTAGGACAAGGGCTGCTCATGCCACCCCTCTCTCCTTACTCACTCCATAAACACTCACCAGAGTAATCCCTGGGAGGCCTGGACAGGCTCTGGACCCTAATATGAGTCAGACATAGTCCCTGTCCACGAATAACTGACATCTAGAAGATGCTGTCCTAGACATTCAACCTGGATTTTTTATTCTTTCTCTCTTTCATTTTTTGAAAAGGATTTTATTATTATTATTTTTTTTAGAGAGAGAGGGGAAGGGAGGGAGAAAGAAAGGGAGAGAAGTACTGATGTGTCAGAGAAACATCAATCCATTGCTCCTCGCATGCCCCCAACTGGGGGCCTGGCTCACAAACCAGGCATGTGCCTCAACCAGGAATCAAACAGGCAAGCTTTTGGTTTGCAGGCTGGTGCTAAACCCACTGAGCCACACCAACTTGGGCTATTTTTCCCTCTTTTTCTGGGTGAGAGATGCCAGAAAAATTACCTTAGTATACACAAGATTGTATCATGGGCACCTAGAAACTCTCTGCTGAGGGCCCTGAGTGGGGCAAAGATGGGGCGGGCGCAGGGAAGGCAGTCACAGAGGCAGCCAGGCTCACTGTTCAGGGATGCGGAGTCCAGTCAGAGGCTCTGCATCGTAGAGGTTTAGTAAGAAAAGCTCCCCGACCTAAAGTGAGGGGAGATCTTTGGGGAGAGAAGAGGAACACGGTTCTGTGTACAGGACATGGACACCAGAGCCGACTTTGGTGAAGTGCTGCCCCCAGCCAGATGGTAGGACGGTTGGTGGCAGAGTAGGGGAACTGAAATAGCAGAGCATTAAGGACTGAGACCTTGGGAGTCCAAGTATGGAGCCCCTCAGTAGGGGTGTGGCCTCACTGATTCTGACAGAGAGGAAGGTTATAAGCACTAGGCTGTACCAGGCCATGTTCAACAGTGACACCTTATGGCAGTGAGAAGCCATGGCAGCAGCAGATGGACTGGTGGATGACTAGGCCACAGTGGGGTGTGGACACAGATGGCTCTCACTTGGACTAAGACCTTGGGTTCTCAAACCCTTCATGGTTAGGGGGGAGCCTCAAGAGAGTGCCAGATAATCCTTGCAATATAGCCTGTGGTGACTTGAAGGATGAAATGGAAAGATGAGAAAGTTGTGGCATGACTGGTGTTATACAGAGCCTAGGTTAGCATGGGGGGTGGGGTGGGGTGGGGCGGGTGGGATGTTCACACTGAGACTTGAAAGAGAGGCTAGAGTTGGGCAGGTGCATGGAGTGGGTGAGACAGGAACCAGGCAGAGGGAGTGGAGTGAGGAAAGGCCTGGCAGCAAGAGACCATAGACAACCAGGGAACTGAAAGCCATTAGTGCTATCAGCACCCAAAGGGCCAGCTACAGTTGTGGTGGATACTGGCCAGCAGTATCCATCCCTGCTGCGGATGCTCGTTGAAACACGAGAAAAACATACACAGGGACAACCGAGTCCTGTGGGGGATTGGGATGAAATGGCTACTTTCTCTAGTGGAGAGTGTCCCGTTTTCTTGCCCAGGCAAGTTTTTATTAAGAATACAGACACAGTTTGTGGATTAACAGTCTGGCAGGGAAGATAAAAAGGAATAGGTAATTTTCAAAGGGTCTGACAGAACTCCTGTTGGGATTCTGGGCAGAGTTTGGGGTTTTATCACTACAGGACCTAAAAGGCTAGTCTTGTTTCCTGCCCGTGCCTTCATATTCTAATTCAAGAGCATCCTCCAGCAAGCAGATCTCACAGGATTTTGCATATTCTATGTCCCAGGCCTGATTACCCCAGGGGTCCGCTGACTCTGGTCTGGGCTGCACCGCCCCTGTTATTTCTGCAGGCCTGAGTTGGCCAGAGGAGACAAAGGCAGCCAGGAGACTTGAAATTCTCGCAACTAAGAACAAGGACTCAGGCTGTGACAAAGCCAAGGGGGCAGGGATTGATGTCGATCACCCCTTCATTTCCACAGCCCCAAGTCTCTTCCCTGAGGCCTCTTCATGATCATGCCTGTCTAGGTTATTCCCCCCGTGGGAAATCTTACCCGTCATTGGCTAACTGATCAAGCATAGGAGGCCAGGCACAGAACAGGCAGAGTTCATGCCAGGGAAATAAGTTTTGTCTCCTTAGTGGCTCCTGGTTCGGAGGTCTCTCACTCAGCCTAAGTCACCGGGGTTACAGCTTCCTGAGACCAGGCAGGGTGGGCCCCAACATACAGTTGTGGTGAGAAGTGAGGCTGGAGAGCAGGAGGGACTCACAGCTTCTGGAATACTGTTGTCCATCTCACAGTGGAGAACTTGAGACCCCAAGGTGGGAACTACTTGCACAAGGTCACACAGCTGGTTACAGGCCATTGAAAGCTGGAGTCCAGCAGGGAACTGTCACTGACCTGCAGGTGTCCAGAGTAGAGCTGCAGGAGGAGGTGGTTGGCTGGGCCTGCTGCCAGAAGAAGTAGGGCTTCAGGCTGGGATGTGGAGAACTGCAGCTGTAGGTCTATGTTGGTCAGAACTGTGGCCACAAACACCTCCAGGTGGTTCTCACCGAAGAAGGAGGCTGTGTGGGAGCAGGAGTCTTGGTTAAGTCTCAGGCCCTTGCCTGGAGAAGGGGAGGTACTACAGAGTTGATAGGTGGGCTTTAGGGAAGGGTTTTATGCTGGTACACCCTCATGGTTTTTCCATGTGGCTGTAAGGTGCCCAGCCTAGATCTTATCTCTGAAGAAGGCCAGACCCAGCAATTCCAAGCAACTTGGGTCTCCTCTTCAGAGATTTCTGGGGCTAGGGGCCTCTGCCAACAATGGCTCTCCTCCCCTGGACTCCAGCAGAATCTCCATCCTGGGTCTGGCTCCTCCCTGGCCCAATGGGAACCATCACTGGCATGATCACCTGCCTGGTGTTCACAGATCCCAGGACTGGAGTTCCAGAAGAACCCAACTGACCCCAGCTCAGATTCCTTCTCCTAAGTGCCCTTATACTTTGGCCATGCTTTCCATGCTCTGTCCTACCTCTGTAGGTGGGCTGGGGCCATTGCTGAGGCCTGGTGGTGGTGTTGTCAGGCAGCCCACCCATCTTTGCTTCTCTCTTGGGCCATGCTCCCAGCTGCCTTTGGGGGGTGGCAGAGGCAGCTTGTTGGCCTGAGTTCAGTGAAGAACAAATGTTCTAAAGCCAGATGGAGGCCACATGCAGTGCTGGACCCCAAATGGGCCAAAACTTCCTACATCACTCCATGTTGCATCCTGCTATAGAGCTATTAATGGTCCCTGATGAGCAGTCAGATCCGGTCCCATTGTTTCCACCATGGCTAAGGAGCCAGGAATGACAACAGCTGGGTTCTCCAAGCCTGGGTCTGATATTAAAGTCAAGGCCTAGGAGATGCTAAAGGTCTGCTGGGCAGGCTAGTGGGCCTCCCAAGGCAGAAAGCTCACTGTGCAGCGTCCTTTTTGTCTCATACTGGGACGCTTCCGTTTTTTAAGTTGACACCTCCTTCCAGGCCTTTTCCCAAAGTTAACCTCCCTCGACCTCCAACCAGCTGCCACAATTTCTGGTCTATTCCTTTGTGGAGATTAGGGCCAAATATAACTTTGAGTCTGTCCCGCAGATGTCCAGGGCTGGGAAGGGCAGACAGGAATGGGTTAAAGAGATGATTCATCTCCACTGGGCTTCCCTTAAACCATGTGTGAGTGAATAAAGGCTGATGGCTTTTATAGGGGTGATCTGGCACCAGCTACATACCTGCTCATCCTGGGCCAACCTGTGTCAGTTGACATGTGCCTGAGGAAGTAGCCACTGGAGGAGTCTGAGGCTTGCACGCCCTAAGGCAGCCAGCACCACCTGAGGGGCTCTTCCCTGGGCTGGGTCCAAATGCCCTCTAATCATCTCCATTGCCAGCACTTGTTGGAAACATCAGAGCCTTAGTTTGGAAGCTAAAAGAGTCAAATAAGAACTGAAAAACCATCTGGCCCTCATGGTCCAGCAGGCCCGGTAGACCTCAGTGTTGGTGAGGGACATGCCAGGGGACTGGCAGGTGCTGGGCACCTATGGGGTGACTTATCTGCAAGGACATTGATTCCTTTTTTTAAAAAATTATTTATTGATTTTAGAGAGAAAGGGGGGGGAGAGAGGGAGGGAGAGAGAGAGAGAGAGAGAGAGAGAGAGAGAGAGGGAGAGAGGTTGTTGTTCCTCTTATTTATGCATTCGTTGGTTGATTCCTGTATGTGTCCTGACCAGGTATTTATTGAACCTGCAACCTTTGTGTATCAGGATGATGCTCTAACCGAGCTACCCAGCTAAGCAGACCACTGATTCTTTAGAATAAAATGCAGCACGCTATACTGAGGGCAGCCACAGCTACAGAGCAGAGGGTGGGGCATGTGGTCCCTGCAGAACAGAGTCACCAACATGGTGGGCCAGAGATCACAGCAGCTGGCAAGAGGTGATCGTAAATTTTTAGAGATTTTTGTGAGCCAGGTGATGTTGCCCAGTGAGAATGTTTATACCAGGGAAAGAGGCCAATGTGACAAGTTAGGGCTCCCTGTCTCCCAGAGAGGCTGTTGCTAAACATTTACTTGCCTGCCACCCATAAGGAGTGAGTCCTGCATGGGAGTTGAGCCCACATACCCATCCATGCTTCCTTTTGCTAAAGGTGGATATAAACCTTCTGAGCATGGCCAAGTTCAGGGCTCTGGACCAGGCAGGAACTAAAGTAGTTGGCTGGCTCTAACCACTGAGCAACTTGCCTCCAGTGCCCTCAGAGCAGACCAGTTTGGCCTGGTTTTCCAGGCCTAAGTGGGAGGGCAGCAGGAAGTAGAGGTACTTTCCAGAAGGCTAGAGTCTGAATGGGCTCATTGAGGGGCTGGGCCCTGCTGTTTCCAGTGAGACCAGGCGGGGAAGGACTCATACAAGCAGCCTTGTGCTATGCTGGGAGTGCATAGGTCAGGCAGCCCCTCCACCCTGCCGCAACAGAGGTTTCTGAGGCCTTGCTGGCCAGGGTTTTGGAAACTCTGACAGTGCCCCCTACACCCCCACCACCCCTACTTCCTGGCCTCCTTCTGTTTCTCTTACTGTCTCTGATGGGCTGCAATTGCAAGAACCTAGACTCTGTCCTGGAGGGAGGGCAGTGGGAAAGGGACTTTGAATGGATAGGGGGTGCAGGATAAAGAAGTAATGAGCTAGCCCTGGCCAGTGTGGTTTAGTTGGTTGGAGAGCTATTCCATAAACTGAAAGGTGGAAGGTTCGATTTCTGGTCAGGGCACATGCCTAGGTTGTGGGTTCTATTCACCATTAGGACCAATCAGTTTCTCACATTGATCTCTTTCTCTCTCTCCCCCCTTTCCTCTCTCTCTAAAATCAGTTATTGTGTACACAAATGAGGATGAAAAAAAAGAAGTAATGAACTAGAGGTCAATCCCCAAGGGCTTCCTCGGGGGTGTAGAGGAGCAGAGAGGGAGGAGAATGGATAGCAAGGACAGTGGGAGCCTGCCAGAAATATAGAGGGTCTGGAAAGTTGAAGACAGAGGAATAGAGGGAAAGGGAACATGCATAAGCCAAGCTTAGTGGCCTGATGGGGTGTTGGGTGGTGGGGGAAGAGAGGAGGCATCAGCACTGCCTGGAGATCTTCCCTGGACTTCATCAAAACACCAGCTCAGGCCTGCAGCAGCTGGAGAAGGGCTGCGTGCTGGTCTCCAGTTCACCATTTTGTGAAATGAGTACTCCTTCCCACTCCTCCCTCCTTCTGTCTGGGGATTACTAATGGAGGTCCCTCCCCCATCTGCATATGGGTATGCAGAGAGTTCATGTTGTGGGCTGCCTGGGCAGTGCCAGTCCTTCTGAATAGGGGGAGCAGGATGGCCACAGGGTCTGGAGATAAGTGAAGGCATGGGAAGAGCCCCCTGGGTATGGGTTTCTCTGCCTGGAAAAAGACATATAGGTGAGTGTCCAGGGCTACAGAGATGTGTATTTGCACGTGTGTGCAAGTGTGTGGGTGGCTGCTGGGTGTGTTTAGGATTTATGTAAGGCTGTGTGTTTGTGCATGTGTGCGTGTGTGGGCTGGGAGCTGCCAGGACAGAGCGGCGATTATGCCCAGGCCTGTCTTGCCCCTTGGTGCCTACCCACCATGACTTGGCTGCGCCAGCTCCATGAAAGGAGCTCTGTGTTCCTGGAGGGTTCCTGCCCCTCCTGCTCAGCGCCCATCCATCCGAGACATTTACTGAAGGTGGAAAAGACCCATAACATCCCACCCTTCCTGCCCACGAACAGGGCACTGCTGTCTGGGCCCAGGGTTGGGTGGCTCTATCCCTGTTCCCAAGACAAGGGCTGGGAACACAGAAAGAGCCTGTGTCCTTCCCTACCAACCCCCTTCTCACATGGGCCCTTAGCAAGTCAGCCTCCCTCTTGCAGAGCATGGTTACATGGGTATCTTCTGGCTCCTTAGGGGGCACTCCTAGGATGTTTATGAATGGGAACCTGGTCCCTGCTCCTGGGGGACCACAAACACGAGGCTTACTTTCATCATAATGCCCAACTGTCTGCCTGTCAACAGGTTCTTGGGACAAGGGGCAGAGTATGTACCTATCAGGCGGTCCCTACCCCAGGCTAGCTAGGGGCAGGTCTCACACATGGGTGCCTTTCTTGTGTGGGGACTGCTGCAGGCCCTGCTTCTTCTGAGTTCTCAGAACCCCTAGGGCTAGCCAGACTGTCTCCATGGCTCTGTCCCATCTGTCTTTGTCTCTGTCTTGGCCTCTCAGTCACCCTGTTGCCTGTCTCTTCCTCTGCTTTTCTTCATCTCCTCCTGTCTTTGTCTTTGCCTCCCTTCTTCCCTCTGCCTCATCCTAGCTGTAGATGGGAGCATCACTCTTGTTCCAGAACAGTCTAGGGAGCCTGGCTTGGGCCTCTTGCCTCCTCATCCCTGGTTCTCCACTTCCCGGGGGATCAATTCCACACTGTCAGCCCTGCATCCCCACTTCCTGCTTAATGAGTTCCACACTATCAGGGTTCTCTGCAGCTCTGCCTACAGTGGGGGACTTGGCTCCCACTTCTTCGAAAACCTGCAGTCCTGGCCCTGCCACCTGTCTGGGAACCCCCACCCCAGCTCACCCCTCCCTGGCAATCAATCCCGGTGTGCCAGCTCCAACTGCATTCCTGGTGGCCTGGAGGCAGCCAGCAGCCCTGCAGCCAGCATGAGTCATGGGCAACAGCAGCATTCCTTGGTGTCTGCTGCTGCCTGACTTTATAAGGGAGAGTTTGGAGCCCAGAGCTACTGGGCAGGGTGGCATGTGGGGATTGCCTGGGCCCACAGTCAGGGTGGTTGGTGGGAGACCTGGACACGTGTCTGTTGAAGAGGGACACATTAGTGCCAAGATGGAGCAGAAACTGCGAGATGGGAGGGAAGAGAGGGTGGAACAATGTAAATTCATTCATTCATTCACAAATACAATACTGGAGTGATGGGGATAGAGAAGGAGAACAGACCTGGGAAAAGACAGCCTGGGAAAGATATTAAAACTGAGAATGGAAAATTAAGACCCTCCACAAAGACTGAACCTAGGGGTCCAGACTGAGGCCTGAGGGAGATGGAGGAGGAAAAACCTGTGAGAGACAGAAAAGGCCGGATGTGGGCAGTGCGCCTGCTACTGTGGACAGGGTCGAGGAGGGTGAGGAGAGGCACCACCGGCCAGTGGGGAGGGAGGGGCTCCTGCTCTAGGTGAAGGTGGACTCTTGCACCATAGCTTTTGTCACCGGTGGTGACAAATCCTGATTCCAGACTCAGAGCAGGAAGGGGTGAGACTGGGAGAGTCCCACTGACTGGGAGTCTGAGGGGCTGAGGGGTGGGGTGTTCTGGGAGGGCCAAGACAAGGATGAAGGATTCTTTGTTTTCCCTCGCAGATGTGTGTGTGAGTGGCCCTGTGTGAGAGCAGGGATGGGCCAGGTGCCCTTCCCCTGCAGCTGGGCCCTCCCTATGGTCACCAGGCTCTCTGGACCTCATGCCAGATCCCCAGTGCTCTGTTCCCCAAGCCAGGGAACCTCTGAGGAAGCAGAAGTAGGGTGAAAATTCCCTCTGATTTACAACTTGGTGGGGCTGGCTCTCCCTATGCTGTCCCCTCTGATTGCAGAGCTGGGAGAGCAAACATACTGGAATGAGGACTCAGTTCCTCAGGGCAGTGCAGACCCTGCACTGCACAGCAGGTAATGGTAGATTTGAGTGTAGGACAAGGGAGGATTTGGTGCTCTGAATACTGGACCATGGCCCTTCCTGGCCATCCACATCTATCTGGACTCCTGGGCAAGGGAGAAGCTGTCACTGTGTCTATTCAAGTGTCAGCCCTTCCCTCAGCATGTCCTACAGCCCCTCACCCCCAAGGTTCAAAGGTTGGCCCTCCCAAACTTACACTTTCCCCCATGCCTGTTGCCTTCAAAGGTAACAAGGGGCAAAGTTACAAAGGCAGACTTCGTGTCAGACCAAAGGTACAACGTAACCTGCCTGCAGTGGTGACATCGGGGTTGCAAGAGCCAAGTTGAAGAAGACTCACCCCCTGCCAGGGCTGGCTGCCTGCAGATCCTCAGTGCTCACTACCTACATCCTGGTTTCCTGATTGAGTCCATAGTGCAGGGCATGCCAGCACCCACAAGGCATGGCCATAGGAACAACAGCAGATTAGTTCAGTGCCACGGGGAACTTAAAACAGCAGTTGTTCCTGTCCCTCTCAGGAGGCAAGAGCTTGCCCTAGTAGAGTGTGGCTCTACTAGGCTCCTGTGCTTGTGGGCAGACCACTGTCTCTACCTCTTGACACTATAGGACCTCAGCTGTGGTCAAAGTGGCCCTGTCTTTCCTCACTTGGAGAACTATTGAGCAACAAGACTCAATCTCAGGGTACTTGACCTTGTGTTTGATTGCAGGCCAAACACAAGGGCAGAGCAATGGCTTCCTGACCCTGGTCACTGATGTCAGCTACTGGTCCTCTAACCAAGTACCTGGAGGCCACCCATGCTTTGGGCATATACTGAGGAACATGTCCAATTTAGGGACCCCCTCTGGAAGGTGAGTGCCCCTGGAGAGGAAGCAGGGAACCAGTGGGATGGGATGCTGAGCTTGGTCCACAGATGCTGATGGGTCAGGGCTGGTGCCTTGGGCTCTCTGCCCTGTGTCTCTACCCTGGGACCACGTGAGGCACAGAGGACGTGAGAGAGGAAATGAAATGAGAGGTTTATCTGGAAGAAGCAGCCCAGTGTTCACACAGGCTGGAAGGCTGGAGCAGGAGGAAGCAGGGCCAGCAGTGGAGTGTGTGGAAGGCTGCTGTTCTCCAAGCTCCAGGCATGGAAGGGTGGAACTTTTGTGGCTTGGAGCAATTCAGAGAGGCTTTTCCTTGCCTTGTACTTTCCTCCTTATACAGAAGGAGTTCTAGGCCCTTGTTCACATCCTCTTTCCCCTGGCTTTCCTGACTCTGAAGGAAATATGGGTCCCTCATCTCAGTTGACCAGGCTAAGGTAGTGGTTCTGGAAAGAAGAGTGAGAGAGCTGGCCTGGCGTTGGGCCTGCCCAGCCTCCCACCCCCAGCAGGGTCCCTGTGAGATTGCTCCCATTTTATAGCTGTAGAAACTGAGGCAAGGAGGGCAGTTACTTGTGTGAGGGCCTAAAGAGCAGTGTGGAGTGTGATGCTGTGGGTCTCAGGGAGGGTATGGCACAGAGAAGGGGGTGTTGGTTGTTATGTGGAACTTGGAAGTGGAACATCTGCCTGGGTGTGAGAACTGGCCCCCTGCCTGGGGAAGACACACTTTTTCCCCTTCTGTCCTCAAGCCTCCTTCTTTCAGGGTTGAGGGGGTGGGGAGCAGGGTGGAGAGGGTGGGAGTGAGGCAGTGGGAAGTGTTGGCTTTCCATGAGTGGTTTGGCAGCTGGCCTTCCCAGCGGATAGGGTCTGGTTTGGGGCCTGGTGGATCAGGGAGGGACCTTCTCCAGGACTGGCTGAAGATGGCATGTTCCAAAAAACAGTGATAACTGAGCCAGGCCTGAAGAACGTTTCTCCCTGACCCACCAGCCCATTGAGATCTTAGAGGTCAGAGAAGAGGCTGGAGTGGCGGGAGGTTTGGGTTCCACCTGGGTTGCGAAGCCTGCTCCCAGGAGCCTGAGGGGCCATCCCCCCTCTGGCAGAATCCCTTCTGCTCTGCCCATCGATGAGAAACAGCTGAGGGCAGGCTGTTGGAGAGAGGGCTCAGGGCCTCCCTGAGCCTGGCAGACTGGGCTTGGAGACAGTGAGGGTGTGGGCTGGGATGGGGGGACAGTGGAAGCCATGACTGTTGGTTTGGACAGAGGTCTGGATCAATTTGACCTGGCTTGTGCTCAACAGGCTGTGTGTCTTAGAGAAGCCACCAGTATCTCTGCCTTACTTCTTCCATCTGAATATAGGAAAGGGAGGTAGGATGGCCCCACAGACAGAGGTCCCATGTCCAGAACACCTGGGGGAAACAGAGGACACAGCTCCCCTCACCCTACAACATACACGCACAATGCATGTGCGCATGTGCACACACACACGCACACTCAGAGCCACATGCTGCCATACTCTCTCTGGCTTCAGTTTTCCCATCTGTGGAAAGGGACCTAGGGTGGGAGACTGACACAAACACCTGGCCCCTGGCCAGCTCAGCCCACCCAGGCCAGTGGGAACTGGCTGGTGAAAAGATGTGGTCACTACAGTGGTTACAGCAGAGCTACCTCTGGCCTAAGGGACCACAGGTCTGGCCACATTGGAAGCTCTTAAGGACAGAGCCCAGAGCCTGTGTCCTGTGCCCAGGGCATCTGTCATCCAGGAGAACCATACACATGTGCTGATAGAGGAAGCATCAGTATCTAAGGAAATATGAGGACCAAATGGAGGTGGCATTTGGCCTATATAAATGATTTTCTATCGGCAGAGCTGATAGCAGACTGGAAAAGCAGAAGCTCCTGTACTGGTGGCAGGCTGGCTGGAAGGTGTGGCCTGGGAAGGTAGACCAGGTAACCTCAGTGTCCTTGCTAGTGGCCTCTGTGCTAACCAGTTGCCCCAGAGATCCCCAGACTGAGTTCCCCACCATAGGCCTGAATCCTCCTGGCACATGTTCCTGCCTAGCACCCCCACTAACTCTGTAGACCGCGCCCCCCCGAAGTCTGTCTACAACTCCGAGCCGTGCCCACCCTGCCACACTCCCTAGTTCATCTCTTTCCTGGCCTTAGGCACCACCCCTTTGCTATGGTCCCCATCTCTATCTCTGGCACCTGCCAATGCCCCCTAGACATTATAATACCAGGAACATCCCTAGGAGCCCTCAAACCCAAGCCCACCCATCTCAAGCCAGAGTCAGTGTCATCTCTCCCCAAACCTGCTCCCCATCCAGTGAAGGCCTCACCATCCACCTATTTCTGGGCAGGAATCCAAATGTTGTTTCAGACATTCTCCTTGTCCCTCCTCATGGTCTGCCCATCCTACCCTTAAATTCTCCTTCAAATTCTTGTCTCCCTCTTGCTCCTCTGTGCTATCCCACAAGGCCACCATCCCTTGCCTGGCTTAATAAGTTTTCCGCATTGTTTTGCTCATAGTAGCCACAGTTAACCTAAAATGGAAACTACTCCATCATCCTTCTCTTGCCTGGAAGCCTCCAATGGCTCCCCACGGCCTCACGATCAAGCCCCAGCCCTCTCGCACAGCACTGATGCCTGGTGCTGGGTGGCCTCGCTCCTGCTCCACAGGCTTTCCTGTGCACCTCCCTCAAACACCCCACCTACCACCCTCAGCAGACCTTGGGCTGTTTTCCATCTACACCTGTTAGGTCCCAGCTCCTGGCCTCTGCTCAGGGCCTTTTATCTGGCGAGCACTTCTTTCCTTTCTGCCTGTGAAATGGCCTCATGCTCCTTCAGAAAAGTTCTCCCCACCCTTCCCCACAGCCCAAAGCTCCTCTGCATTGGGAATGCAAAGGTACTCAGCTGTGGCTTGGGGATTTATGTCACTGTCACCTCTTTCCATTAACACTGTGAGTCTTGGGACAAGACTGGCTGCTTGGTGAAAGGAGATGGGAAGAGAAGAGGGAGGGCCCAGCAGAGCGGGAGGGGCAGCCACATTCGCTTGTGGATTGCTGGCAAGGGCTGCACCGGAGGGCTTGACCAGCTCCCCCCAACCTTGTCTCACCTGCAAGGCTTCTTTCTAGTTTTCTGCTGTGCGCAGGGGCAGGGGATTGGACAAAATGTCCCTACCCTGCCCAGTCAGGGAGTGCTTTTCTGGGCCTGTGGTGACACAGTCTGGTGCGTATTTTTAAAGAAAATAGAATCACAGCCCCTATTTATAGCTGGAGGCCATAGCCACAGACGGGAGATAGATGGAATCTGAGGCTGTGCAGGCTCCACGGGGGCTGGGGGTGGGGCCTCCCACGCCTTCCCTACCCCCCACCCCACCCATTCTCAGTGGCCAAGGAAGTGCCTTGTGGGATCTTGACATTCCCTGGGACAGGATGTAGCTGCAGCTGGGGACAGGGGAAGGAGGGGACTTGGGTGAGGAGGATGGAAAATTTCTCTCTGGATTGGTCCCTGGGGCCCAGAGTTCCTGTGGGAATGGGTGGAGGTGAGGTGTGTCATGTCTACTGGGAAAGCAAAGAAGGAGTTGAGGAGGTGCCCAGTGTAGAGGGAACACTTTGGACTGCCACCAGGACTGGGTAAGGGAGGAATAGAGCAAGGCCAGAGAGAGGGGGCTGACAGAGACAGAGAGAGAGACAGGATGGGGAAGAGGTCTGTAGTCCAGATGACCCTGTGTGTGGAAGGGGGATATACAGGGAGCAAGGGAAGGTTTGAAATGGGGCCTCTGACCCACAGAAAGTCCTCCTGGTGCTCTGGGCAGAGTGGTGAGAGTCTGAGTTGGATCCAGTGAGGAAGGGCAGGAATCAGGCATCTCCATGGCCTTCACCTCAGAAAGCCAGGCCACGCCCACACCTACCCCGCAGGGCCCAGTACCTAGAGGCCCTCTGTTCCTTGTAATCTCAGGGTGGGAGGCCCAAGCCTGTTTGGAGGCAAAGAAATTCTGTAGAAGCATAGCCAATGCAGTTGGGCTTTGTCACCAAGATCCCTGAATGACTGTCCTGGGTAGATGGGGCAGGGTAACACTGGGAGCACCCGGGGCAGATCTGGGCTCTGTATTGCTAGGGGGTGAGATCCTAGGCCTGGAGGGATGCAGGTATAGGCTCTAGTCTGAGCTCACACCTGCTGCCAGCCTCTATTCTGACCCCTTCCTAGGCTGGACCACTGGGGGGCTGTAGCTTGGGGCAAGTTTCAGGGAGCCAAAGCCACAACTGGTGACTCAGACAGTTAAAAAAAGAAGCATCTCCAAGCCATGACTCATCTGGCTCTGGAGGGGTTGGGTGGGTCTAGCTGGTACAAGGTGGGGTGGACTGGGTCTATTTTTGATAGGGTGGGGCTGGGGTCAGGGAGTGGAAGATGGGAACTGGGGATGGAGAAGAGCTACTACTCTCATTCTGGGAGAGCCCCAGGGCCCTGTGCCACAAAGGAAAGTAGTTTCCCAATGCCAGGGAGCTCTGGCGGGCTGGGCTGCCTCTCAGCCCCTTCCCAGGCCCATCACACATTGCTATGTGGCCCAGAACAAGCCTCTGGCTCTCTCTGGACAGAAGCAGAGTCCCCTGTTCTGTTCCTAAGAAGCTTGAGTTCAGAATTTTAGAGCTGACCTTGGAGAATGAAGATTCTACCTACAGGCCCAGAGAGGGACAGAAGTCTGCCCAATGCCACGCAGCAGTCCAGGTATCTTACATAAGAGCTACATAGCTGGCTCAGGTTCCTATATCTCCCCTGCCCCAGGGCTGTCAACAGTTAGAGGGACAGGCTCTCATCTGAGTACAGAAGTCCCTCCTTATTTGTGGTTTTGCTTTCTGTGGCTTTAGTTACCTGTGGTCAACCGTGATACAAAAATATTAAATGGAAATTCCAGAAATAATTCATAAGTTTTAAACTGTGCACGATTCTGAGTAGCATGAAAAGTCATCCCTTTGTCTAGCCTCTCCATGCTGTACACGTTCCCCACCTCTTAATCACTTAGCTGGCTCAATGATCAGATCGATTGTTGTGTTCGTCACCCTTACTTTACTTAATGGCCCCGAAGTGCAAGATTAGTGGTGCAGCCTGACTGCTGTGGCTCATTGGGTTGGGAGATTCCTGGTCAGACACATGCCTGGGTTGCAGGTTTGGTCCCCAGTTAGGACGCCTATGAAAGGCACTGACTGATGTTTTTCTCTCTCTCTTTCTCCCTCCCTTCCCTTCTCTCTAAAATAAAGAAATAAAATCTTAAAAAAAAGAAAAGGTATAAAGTGTTTCCTTTAAGTGAAAATGTGTGTATGTATAAGCATACTTTGGAAGTATTGAAGGTTTGAATCTATACCACCACAATGAAACAAATATTGCAAAAAAAAAATGAGGTATAGGAACTTTTTTGTTTCCCAATGCATATAAAGGTTATGTTTACACTCTATTATAGTCTACTAAGTGTGCAATAGCATTATGTCTAGAAAAAGTATATATACCTTAATTAAAAATATTTCATTGCTAAAAAATGCTACCCATGATATGAAAAATGACACCAATAGATTTGTTTGATGCTGGGTCTTCACAAAATTTCAATTTGTAAAACAAACCAACCACAATATCTGTGAAGCACAATAAAACTGGGTGTACCATTTAGGAAAGAATATAGTATATATAGGGTTTGATACTACCTGTGGTTTCAGGCATCCACTGGGTGTCTTGGAACATGTCCCCCAGGGAGAAGGAGGGACGACTGTACCTGCCCATAGAGGGGCTCAGCTGGGCTCCAGATGGGCAGCTGGAAGTACGTGGGCACCAGATGCCCAGAAATGGAGCCTCAGTCGGTGGCTGGCACCTGGATTGCATGAGCACACATCTGGGAAGCTAGCTGGGCTCTGCACAAAGGTCAGTTGAGAAGAGTCGACCCTATAGTGCTGAAGGCAGAGGACATTCACACATGGGGATCTTGAGCTGGGGGCCCAGACCCCGGCCAGACTCTTATCCTGATTGTCCCTCTAGCACCTGCTTGGGTTTCTCGTGTCCTGAGACTCACTTTCCCTTACCTCTACCAACTCTGATCTTGCACGTCCAGGGATTCATCACCAACACTCCAGTGGCTCCAAACAGCCCAGGGCAGAGAGGGTCCCTCACTCCTTCAGTCTGCATTTTGCTTCCCACTGTGTAGCCACTACTGCTTAATGAGTGGTAGTAACAGCCCCATGGCAACTCTGGCAGTTGAGCTACCTCATGGCCCTGGCCTTCTGCCCCTACCTACCTCCAGAACGGCTCCAAGGGTCAGGCAGGTGGGGACAACACAGATGGTTAGGCTCCCCATCATGTAGGAGGTTCTGGTGCCTGGTCCTCTATTTGTCCCCATTCATTCATCTTCTCTTGGGTCATGTCCAAGTGTCCTGGGGTCATTTGTTCAGCTCACATTGATTGTGTTGTGCCCCAGCTCAGGGATCTCCATCCAGGGACTGTCAGGGTTTGGGGTGGAGCTGGGAGGGCTGTTCTGCTTCTCCTCATAGTGGGAGGGGTGTGTGGGTCTCTGCCCGGTGGTCTGTCAGATGCATATCCCCCTCCTGATCCCCCTTTCTGAAGGGTCCTGGGAAGGCTATCAGTTGCTGGCTGACAGCTCCGTTAGAAGCCTACCTCCTCTTGTCTGTGTCACTTTGTCCTGCACAGACCTTCTCTCAGGGTCACCACATCCAATCCCCACCTCGGGCCTTTGTGAAAGATTCCTAAGCAGGAGCCCTCATCTTGTGAGGGCTTCCTGCATTCTGGAAGGAGATGGAAATAGAGTAATAGCAGTCTCAGGAGCAGTTACCTACTAAGCCTTTATTCAAGGCAAAGGGCTTTCATCCTTAACAAACAGAGGAGGGAGGAATTATTCGTCCATTTTAGAGAGGAGAAAACAGGCTTAGAAGGGCCGAGTCACTTGCCCAAGGTCATGCATCCAGTCATAGGACAGCAGTTAAACCATAGGCTCTCTAACACTGTTCTCCACCATTAGGTGCTTGGCCTCCTTCCTCCTCCAGCCCTGTGGAGGTTTCCAGAGCTGAGTACTCTCAGTGGGGGGAGGTGGGGCCTGAGTCAGAACTGAGGGTGGAAGAGGAGCTTACTTCTAGTTTCTCCGAGATGCCCAAAAAGGGTGATTCGTTCCTTCCCTGACCACGGTAGGAAGAGTGTTGTGTGTGTGCATGTGTGTGTCTGGGCCCAAGGCCTGCCTGGCTGGCCTTCAGCTGCAGGAGAGCTGGGCCGGTCTCAGTCACTGTGCATGAGGGAAGGGACAAGGAGGGGTTGGTGTCATGGGAATCAGCATCCTCGGCCCACTGATATTTATAGTTTTCCCTCCTGAAATATGGGGGTGGGGGTGGACGGGGCCGCGGTGTGTGTGTGTGGGGAAGTGTTGCTCTTAAATGGGAATGGAAGTGGGTCTCTTCTCCCCAGCCTCCTCTAAGTCCCAAGAGAGCAGGCTGGCTCAGGCCAGAGGCTCTGCTCTGGTGGTGGAGCTAGAGGCTATGTGTCCTGAGTTAGGGATTTTCCCCAGAACTTCTGTCTCAGGGGCAGGAGAATACTCTTCCTGCTAGGCACTGAGCCAGGTCGCTGAGCAACACTGTGTGAGTATGTGCATGCTGAACATCATACTGACGGAAGTCATGACCAGGAGACAAAGGCCATGTGTGGGTAGGGGAAGAAAGGTCTGTAACCTCATAGAGATACAGTCCAGGGGCTCAGAATGAGGGCAGACCAGGCTATGAGCCTCAGCAATCAATGGTTAGAAAGGCTCCCAGAGGTGGTGGTGCTGGAGCTGGACCTCCAAGACTGGGGAGGAAAAATGAAAACCAAGTTGCAGGAAACAGGTTGGGCAAAAGTGAAAGGGTCCCAGGGGCTATGGTTATTATCTGATGACCTAGTTCATCAGTCAGGCTGTGGGACCCAGGATCACCTTGAATGCAGAGGCTGATAATGAAGCAGGGGAGGGGTCTCAGCCCAGCCGTGGTGCCTTTGCAGGCAGGTGGTACCATGAGGCTCTTGCCTACCTGGATGCTTAGGAATGTTCCTTTCGGCTTTAGGAGGGTAGGAATGGGATTTGGGGGCAGGATAAGCTGGGCCTCCAGGACTGGCTGGAAGATAGCTGGGACTGTGTTTTACTCCCTGCCTTTGGGCCCCCAGACTATGCTCCACCTGGGAAAGGACAGCTTTTAGGGGGTCCTTGGTTATATTATGATCTGGATTCTCTGAAAGCCAGGAAGTTCTTCTTTGTGTCTGACCTGAATCTCCCCTGCTGTCAGTATGTTTTAACTCAAAGCAATTTATTGGTTTTCAAGCCTGCCTTTCTTTGTCCCTCCCTTCCTCCCTCCCTCCGTCCCTCCCTCCCTTCCTTCCTTCCTTCCTTCCTCCCTCCCTCCCTCCCTTCCTCCCTTCTTTCCTCCCTCCCTCCCTCCCTCCCTCCCTTCCTTCCTTCCTTCCTTCCTCCCTCCCCCCCCCCTCCTTCTTTCCTTCTTTCCTTCCTTCCTTCCTTCCTTCCTTCCTTCCTTCCTTCCTTCCTTCCTTCCTTCCTCCCTCCCTCCCTCCCTCCCTCCCTCCCTCCCTCCCTGTCATAGAACACTTTATCAAAAACAAAACCCCAGTCTTCTATAACCATATGCCCGCAGAGCTTCTATGCATGAATTAGAGTGGAACATGCATTCCCTCTCCACAGACACGGCTGTAGAGCCCTGGAGTACCTTGGGTAGAGTCTGCAAACCCCTGGTAGGCTCAGTGATCTCTATGCCCCTTGAGGGCCCAGTCCTGTGTGCAGCAAGATAGTGGAGACCCCTGAGAAAAGCAGGTGGGAGGTCTGTCCTTGGGCAGCTGCTGGTCCTGTGGCAAGGCCACGCCCAAACCAGGGTATAAGGACAATGAGCAGAGAGGCCCAATCCCTACTCTGCTAAGGACTTTCTGTGTGACTCTGAGAGAGTAGTTGCCCCTCTCTGGGCCCTGGTTTCCCTGTGAACCATGGGGCAGAGGTCTGGGGTGGGGAGTCTCTGCAGTAAGGTCTGGGAGGGGAGGTGGTCTTGCTGACCCACCATGACAGTTAAACCATGGGAGAGACACACACTGAGACAATTTAGTAGGAGCAGTGGCGGGAGGCCTGGCAGAACCAGCTCCTTCACAGGCTGGGAGCCGGCAGGGCTTGGGCAGGAGCTGAGTGAGAGGAAGACATGGTCGACAGGATAGGCACTGTCTAAAATATGTCACCAAGTCACCTTGCTGTGGCTTCCCCAGAGCCACTACCCTGCATCTGAGACAAATGTGGCTTCCTCTGCCATTTCAGCTGTTAGAGGAGAAGTGGGCTTTCTTGAAGAGTATTTACCTATTCTTTCAGAAAGTAGAGAAAATTTGGAGAGGTGAGGGGATGTTGAAGGGGAATGGGGAGACGGGAACAGAGATCTAGGGGCCTCGGGGAGACCTCTCTGCCCTGCTTGGGGGCCTGAGCTTACTGGTGGGTGGCCGTCCACCTGGCCATAACTTGGAAAGCCAGCTGTTGTTGGTGCCGTGGCCTGTGTGCTCAGTGACCTGAGGCCAGCCCCTCCTGGGCCTTGAGCCTCATTTTCTCAACTGTAAAACAGGATTTTCTTGGCGTGCAGGGCTGTGAGGCTGCAGCAGTGTGATTGGCGCACTCCCCAGGCCATCTCTGGAGGTAGGGGCCCTGTTATAACATAGCTGCACCCTCTCCCCTGGTGGCAGTTATGGGCCCTCGTGAGAAGCAGGAAGAACTAGGACCCCCTACCCCAGAGAATATCCAAGTACAAAATTGTTCATACTAATTCAGTTAATTAAAAAATTATTCCTACACATGCCTCAATAATGGTAACATAGTACTTCTAGAATACAGCCCAAGCCTGCTCCTGAAGAAGGAATCCTAACACTAGAATTCTGGCTCTACAGAACTAGACTGGAGTTGGGGCTGGAGGCATGTTGGAAGCAAAGGGGAGCTGGATAGGGCCAGGAATCGAAGGAGCAGAGGACCACGGAGGGAGTGGGCTCAAGTCCTAGGCCCAAAGGCCCTGTTGTTCGTTTGCTCTGGGCACTGAATAGGAGCCACAGCCCAACATAGCACCCTCCCCTCATCTTGTCCTCACCTGCCTCATCCAGGCACCACCCAGGTAGGAGGCAGCAGCCACCCACCCAGGTCTGTGAGTGCAGTTGGCTGTGTGCTGGGTTCTCTGTCTTCGTGCGTGAGCCCACATCTGTATGCACCGGTGAGTGTGTATGTGGGGGTGATTTCCAACTTGCCCTCCCCTGCTGGCCACCTCCTGGGCAGCACGCCCAGTTCCCAGACAAAGCCTATATACTTCCTCTGAGAGCTCCCCACACAAACTACTCCCTCCTAGCCATGGCCAGGGCCAGTGGCCTGGACCACCTGGCCCGGCCCCTCCTGGGCCCCCAAGGTGGCTGTGCTGAAAGGCCCTTATTGTCCTGCCCAGGTCGGTGGGCAAACATTGGGGGCTCATTTATACTTGGTTCTGGAACAGCTTTTCCAGAGTCTTGGTGGGCTGGGCCAAGGGCCCTGGCCCCTTCCCTGCCCCAGAGGCTCAGGGCAGCATGTGCGTGGCTCAGAGGTTGTCTCCAACATCACTGGTTCCCTCCCTACCCCAGAATACCCTCAGAGTCTGTCCTGGTTCAATTCCTTGCACCTGATCCCCCTATGTTCTCTAAGACACCCCTGTTAGTTCAGAGCCTCTCCCCCTGCCCAGGTTACACAGGAACCCTCCCTTCCAGGTGCCACTTTAGCCCCTCATCTTCTACCTTTCAAAGTCAGCTATGCCGGCCAAGGAAGAGATGCAGGAGCCACTGGCCCTGTGCTTACTCTGACCTCTAGATTTGCCTCTCCACATCAGCTCAAACCCAGTCTCTTCAATGCTTGTCACTCTGCTGAGGGCCTCCCACAGTGCTCTGAAGGAGCTGGATGCCATACTTGTCACCTCTAGTCAGAGTGGCCCAAGCCTAGCCCCCCAAAAAGGCAGGAACTTCCTCAAAGCAAGACTGGGAGTTCTTCCTCAGTAGCTGGGCTCCTCTGTGGGACTTACAGCACTTTGCTTCCTCCCTGGGCCCTCAGTTTCCATGTCTGTACAATTGGAAGGTTGGCCTAGATTGTTTCCAAGGGTGCTTGACTCTCAGGCCTTATGACCTGAAAGCCTAATATGTGTCAATCTAGTACCTAGATCTTGCAGGCCTTTGGGGCCAGGGATGTCCATGGGTGGTGGGAGGGACACACTCCTCAGGCAGGGGCTTCCCTATTGCAGAGACTAGGATGGGGAGCAAGGCCAGGCATGGTGACAAAGATGGGTTTTTGGAGGGGAGCTGTGCCTGGGAGGAGGAGAGGATACCGGCTCACTCACTCCCTATCCATTTTCAAGTCCTTCCTAAAGGCAGGAGTTGGTTCAACATTATAAAGTTCCACTGGCACATGCAGCTCTCCTCTCTAAAACCTTTGGTGGCTCCTCAAGAAAACATAGGTGGCTCCTCAAGAAGGCATTTTGCCATTTAAGGTTTCTGTGCCCAATGCAATTGCTTTCCCTGGCTTGTGCTCAAAATGTGCCTTGCAGCCAGGCCTTCAGCTCAACATCTCTCTGCTCGTGCCCAGGGCCTCTGCTCCCCGAGACCCTTCCTGGAGTCCCGACCTTTTCACACCCTCCAAGTCCTAGCCCAAGGGTCACTCTCTGTCTTGCTTCAGCTTGCTTCTGCATTTCTCTTCTCCATACTTTTTTTTTCTGGATCTTGATGGAAATGATAGGAGTTGCTGTTTGACTTTTAATTTGCTGTTCTGCCTCCTGAATGAATCCAAGTTCAGCCTGTGCATTCTGTGTACTCCTCATTGTCCAGCATGGTGTCAATGCCAAAGACATTTTGAGAGGCTCTTTCAAGTTGAAGCCCAAGAAAGTAGTGGTATTGGAACCTTTCCCTTGACTAGAGGTTGGGGAACTACATGAACGGACGTCCCCAATCACCTAAGTTGTCCCCTTCCCGCCTCCTTAAAGGCTCAGCCCATCACCTAGGCCCTGAGATTTTGGAGAATGGGATCCCTGGGAATAGTAGCAGAAAGCCTGGGGATCCGGCTCTGACTCACACTAGTGTGTGTGTGGGGGGTCTTCCCCTGACTCATTTCCCTTCTCATGTCCTGGGCTCTTGGAAGGGAGACTCAGCTCTTTCTCTGCTCAAAGTTGCTCTTGGGAATGGTCCCGAAATCTGTAGGCTGAAGCACTAATTCATACATGAGGCTACAGTTCTTATGGAATAACTAGACTATGCCTTAACTAAAGGGAGAATGCTGCAATGGTGGGATTTCTGGCATGTGACTGAGAGGAGACATATCCTAGCACCCTTCAGAAGGCAGACTACCATTCAGCCTCTGCTGGGGTCAGCCACCAATGCCTGAGACAGGGAGGTTGCACAGGGCTGTCTGGGCGACAAGCGCATGCTGGAGGGTAGGACATGGAGGGCACCATCCCTGCATCTAGGAGGCTGGAGAGTGGGTGGTCCTGTCTGTCATCCACCAGGTCTTCTCAGTGAGGAGAGAGGAGAGAGAAGGACAGGAAGGGGAAGAGGAGGGCAGGAGGAAGGTGGTGATGAAGAAGCCAGACAGAAAATTCACCTGGTTACAAGTGGGGGTAGGAGGAACAGGAGCTGAGCTGGGAGGCAGCTGGAGGAGGTGGAGGCTGAGGTGTCTGTGCCCCACCCCACCCAGCATAGGGTGGGGCAGAGTGGCTGTATCCCCATTTCTTGCTTTGCAGTACTCCCCATTCCTGGCCTGGGTAGCTGAAGCTGGGGTACTTCTCACTGGGTATTCTTTGGGCAGTATGTGGTCACGGAAAGCCTGCTGGGCTCAGGGAGCCCAGGTGGCATTGAGGTGGCTCCACTGGGTATGGAGAACAATCCTGGACAGAGCCATGCCCTAGGCAATCCCACTCTGGGGCCAAGCTCAGGAAACCAGAGCCCATGTAACCCTGAGATAGAGAGTGTCGGTGCCTGCTGGAACTCCCGGAGACCCCAGCCTAGGGTGGCAGAAGCGCAGCCTCCTTGTCTCCTGGTCTGGGGGCCACTCCTGGGCCCTCTTGCCCCTTTTCTTTAAGAAATCTGCCACAGTTCCTGCCAGTCTGGGTCCATGTCTCAGGCCCCTCACTTACCTGCAGATGCTGGTTCTGCCAACATAGCCAAGGTCAAAGCCAGGGCCAGGGCAGGGGCCAGATTTGGGTGCCGAGGGCCTGGATGCATCACAGCAGGCTGGTGGCAGGACTTGAGAGGAGCCCAGCAGGATCCAGAACCTGGGCAACAAAGTCTCCAGTTGAGAGATCAGGCTCTTTTGGTGTGGGCTGGGCTCCTGGTGTCTGCCGCTGACTTAACTCGGGGGGCGGAGCGGGAGGCGCGACCAGGCCAGACCAGCGCTCCGGTTTCATCAGGCTGGGGCTCCCCGCCTGCCCCCCCAACAACCTTCTTAAAGGGCCAGTGCTGGGCTGCTCTTTCCCATGCAGGGGTCAGGGGATCCTTACAGCTCAGTCAGACTCAGGCTTCACTTTGAAGTCTTGGACCAAAGTCCCAGAGGACACCAGACCCACATGAGTTGGGCTAGCCCACTCACTTCTCTCTTCTTTTGCTCTTGCAAGGGTTGGTAGTGGTGGTGGAGGGGTCCTCACACTAGGCCTAGGAGAAAGGACCCCACCACACAGACTGCTTTGGGGCCTCTTTGGCTCTGAGGTCTCCTCAGGACTCTTTGTGCAGAGAGGCACCAGCCTGAGGTTTTATACTGGCTCTGTGCTCACTGGTGTTGCAACCTTGACCTTCTCTGCCATGCAGGTAGGGCCTCAGTTCCCCAGTCTGTGAAGGAGAGATGTTTTATACTCACCCACAAGGCAGGAAGGATTCTCAATTCCATGGTATCATTTGCCTCAAAATAACACTGCCAGGTGGGTAAAACCACCCGTCCCCCATTTCATGGAGTAGGAAACTGGCTCAGAGCTGGAAGTGGTTCTTTCAAGGCCCCCAGGTGGAGATGAGGCCCCTGACCATTTGGTACCAGGACTCCAGGCCTCCTGGCTCCTGAATTTGATGTTTCAAATTTCTGGGGCTGCCTCCTGGAAATCTGGCCCTGGATTTAGCTCCTACCTAACAGCTTCGGGCTGGGGCCCTGCTCCTCTTGGCTCCTTCCCAGGCAACAACATCATCCTTGTCCCAAATAGGAGGAGAAAATGCCATATTATTGCAGAGCTTCCAGGGCCTAGAGGCTCTGCCTGTTCTCTGCTGGCCCCAGCATCAGCATTGCCTGGCCTCAGTTTTTATGTCCAGTGAGTGGGGGGCAGAGCGCCCCTGGAGTGCTCTCCCTTCTTCCATCAGAACCTCTCTGTCCCACCTGCCTGCTTCAGCCCACCATCAGTCTCACCAAGTACACTCTCCCCAATTTTCCCCCTTGACCCAGTAACATCCCCACCATGTGTACAAACTTTACAGTCTGCAACAAAATTGAGCCCCATTTTCAGATGAAGAGACCGACACTTAGAGAACTTACAGGACTTGGGTAAGTGTCCACAGCTGCTAAGAGCTGGAGCCAGGTCTTTGACCCCCAGCCCAGCACTCCTCCCATCATGGCATAGTGCGGCAGCTGAGGTCTGTGAGGTGGTTGTGAGCATTGGTCTTGAATCCAGCCCTGATTTCAAACTCCAGCTTGACCTTCTCTGCCATGCAGGGAGGGCCTCAGTTTCCCAGTCTGTAAAGGAGAGATGTGCTACGCTTGCCCACAGGGCAGGAAGGATTCTCAATTCCATGGTATCCAGCTAAATAATTAGCTGTCCAAACTTGAGCAAGTTGCTTTACCTTTATGTGGCTTGGTTTCTTCATTTCTAAAATTGGATTTGTGAGGGTTAAATGCTTTAATGTACCTCAGGGGCCTAGCCCAGGGCCTGGTGTAAAGCAAGTGCTCAGAAATACTAGTCCTTGTTTCTCCTTTTCTCCTTTGCTGCCCATCCTCCTGTGTTTCCGTTAGCATAGGTTTTACCCTCTTTACTTCCCTTAAAGGAAAACCCTCAGCCTTTAAAGGCTGAACTTCCTTCCCTCTTCGGAGGCAGCTGCCTATAGTAGGCACTCAATAAATGCATTCCAGGGTTGACTAAGAAGCCAGTTGCTTCTGTTCTATGGGAATTTTGGCAAACCTAAGAAGTCCTGTCTAGTTCACCCTAAAAGGCCTGGGGCAGGGCTGTGCTCAGCTCATTTCAGTGGCAATAAAACCATTGATTCCACAATTTGTCCCTTTTTTCCCCTTCTCCCCAAGTCAGTAAGGCACCTGGTCCTTATTAGGGGTTAATTACTGCCCAAGTGTGGGCCTGGGGCATGGCATGGGGATTGCTGGGAAGATTGTGATTAGAGGAATAGAGCTTTAATTTTAGGAATGGCAAAGGAAGATTGGAGAAGGCCTTTGCTTATTTATGAATTGGAAACTTAGGTGGAGTCTTCCATGCACCCCATCTTGCCATTCTTCCCCTTCTCCATCTCCTGCCCTCTGCTCGATCGCTATGCATACAAATTTACCTACCAGGAGTCCACTGTGGCACCTCCAGCCTCAGTTCTGAATGGAGTCAGGATTAGCTCAAAGCCCCACCTACCTTACTGCTCGCTAGGGAAAGAAATAGGCCCAGAAAAATGACGGCAACTCAACTTCTCTGCTGGGCCTCCTGGTTTACAAAACATTCATCTGGTCTTCTGACAACCCTGGGAGGTGGTGTGTCTGGAGACAGTGTTCCCTTTTCACTGATGAGAAGACTGAGGCTGCAGTGGAAGAGTGATGCTGGAGCTCTGGCACACACAAGCCTGGCCTTGGCTCAGCCTGCAGTCCAGCATTTAAATCCCAGAGCAGTGCGGAGAGGCATCATGCCAGGCAGACTGTCAGAAAGTTGGGACCCTGCATTGCTTTTGAACTGGTCCCTGACCACCTCCCACTGTGTCAGAGCAAGTTGTTGGACTGGGCAGTGCCTGCTGCCTTCTCCTCAGTTGCTCCCTCCCTAGCCTCTTTAGCATGCTCCCTGAGACCCTGAAACTCTGGCCCTGAGTAGAGCTGGCCAGGGCCTCCTGGTCACTCTTACCCTCAATGCTTTGGGACGAAGAGTGCTCACTCTGGCAGTAGCCTTGGCCAAGGCCTGGCACTCTGAATGCCTCTATGTTTTGCACCCTGACCGCCTGAGCCCCACCCAAAAGCCTGTAGCCAAAGTCAGTTTGCTGGTAAAGGGTGATGCTTGTGCCCTAGATGGGATGGTACCTGAGTCGGGGTATGCTCCCATTGCCCAGGTCCTGCTGTCAGGGAATTGGCCTTCTTCCATGAACACAGAGCTCAGGCCACTACAGTGTAAGGGGACACAGGCTTCTGGCCCCGATTCTATGGCCCTGGAGTCTCATGGGCCTGGGCCTCTGACCGGGGGCCTCTGCTAGGAATGATCTTGCTCCTGCTCTAGGCTGAAGGTATTGATGGAGCTACTCCAAGTGCAGGAGCCAGGCACAGAAGGGGTGGGGCAGCTACTCCCAACAATCACAACATTTAGGAGCTGAAAAATTTTATTTGCTGACCTCGGGGGCTGGATGTGGACTGAAGGCCAGTGGCAGGACTTTGCCTTGGCCAGGGACAGGGCCTGAGCCATGCTTAAGCCCTACTGGGGGGGACAGACTGGGGGTGGGAGGAGCCTCTCAGAGCCTCTGTTCCCAGGAGCAGACACTCATCTTCCATACTGCGTCCACAAAGGCTGCGGCTACAGTGGCTATGACCAGCTGGCTGCAGCTGACTTCCCCTGGGGTTGCACTATTTCTAAATATTGGTTCATGTTGTTAACCCATGCTGTGCACTACCAGTAGAGATCTGGCTTTCTGCAGAGAGAGCCTGGTGGAGGGGAGGGGAGGGGAACGGTCAGTCCCCGTTTGAATGGAAAACCTGTGCATATACTTGCTCAGGGTCCAGGGCTGGGGAGGTCTTCCCATAAGGATGAGAAATACCTGCTCAAGATTATGAATGAGGCTTCAATGGGTGTTAGGGGACATGAGTCTGAGCTGGTGGCAGGGCATGGCAGTGGAAAGAATGTAGGGTTAGAAGCCAGAAGTCTGGTTCTGCCAAGCCTCTCTGTGTGGCCTCTGGTGAGTCACTGCACCTCTTTTGCTCCATTCCCCTCACCTGTAAATTGTAGAACCACCATGGTGCTTGGATGATACCCTCCAACAGAGGTGCTAGGACTTCATAAACTGTGAAGGGCAGTGCCTGATGGTTATGTTGATGGGAAGTGTTAATACCAGGGTCCTGCTCTCCACATGACTCCTGTGAGTCCCTTTGAGGAGAAGCAAGACTAACAACCAAAAGTCAGCTGGAACCAGCAGACAGGGCTGTCTGTGATCAGCCTGTGTGGGGAGTGGTAGATATGCCACTCTACACAAGAACACAGATCTTGGATTTCTGCCCTGGTGGCTAGAAGTCCTTGAGCAGTAAAAACCTGTGGTCGCGAGCCTCCAAGATGGCCCTCACCTTCTGGCATTCATGCTCTTGTGTAGCCACCTTCCACATTGAATAGGGCTGACCTGCACGGTCAATAGGACATTGCAGAAATGATGGACTATGACTTCCAAGGGGAGACCATAAAAGGCACAGAAGCTTCTGCCTTGCTCTATTCTGACTGATTGCTCCAGAGGAAGCCATGCATAGTGACTTGAGAAGAGTAAAGCAGCCTGTGGAGGACTCATGTGGACAGGACTGAGTTCTCTTACCAACAGGCAGCATCAAGTCACCATTCATGTGAGTGCCATCTTGAAAGTGGATTTGCCAGACCCAAACTTCCAGACCCTACTTGTGACATCTTGACTGCCACTTTTGAGAGACTTAGAGCCAGAACCATCCAGCTAAGCCACTCCTGAACTCCTGACACACAGAAACAGCTTAGGTTTTGAGGAAAGTTTGTTATGCAGCAATAGATAACTAATATAAACCTGCACAACTATAACTGGTAGTCCAGTGAGTCAGAATTAAAATGTGTCTGGGACTCAGAAAGTAAGACTCTGCTCCCTTGAGGAGTGATGCTTCCTTGATCAAGCAATGGATCTATTCATTCACTCATTCATCCATTCATTCATTCATTCAACAATATTTCTCAAGCACTTACCATATGCTGGGGGCTAGGGACACAAAGAGTAAATGACAGAAACTGTCTTTGGGAGCTCGCAGGCTCCCCAATGTCACTTAGTGATTGTTGGATGATTGTTAGTGATTAAGGACAAGTGAGATGCCTAGGACATAGCTTGGGCACTTGGATGGGTGCTGGCATCATTCATTGAGATAAACGGGCCCAGGGGCATCTGATGACAAAAGCTTTGGGCATGTTGATTTTGAGATGTTTATGAGAAACCCAGGAGACACTATGCAGGCTGTCAGATATGTGGGTCTAAAACTCCTAAAAAGGTCTTGGTCAGAGGCATATATCCAGGAATTATTGGGGTGCAGATGATGGGACCGAAGCAACAAGAGAAGAGGAGACTACCCAGTCACAAGGAGGGTGGTGGATGAGAGGAAGGCCTGGGATCAAACTGTGACACATCAGCATCTTTTTCTCTTAACTTTCTTGGACATAATTTCAAACTTACAGAAAATTAGCAAGACCACTATAAATATTTCTCACATATTCTTCACCTAGATTTTCCAAATGCTAATGTTTCACCACAGTTTAAATTCTTTTCTATGTACATACATGTGTTTTCCTGAACTGTTTGAGAGTAAGTTGCAGATGTAATGTTCCTTTACCCTTAAATATTTCAGTGTATATTTTCTAAAGACAAAGGACTTTCTTTTTCATAATCAGAGTGCAGTGATTAAAATCAGGAAACTAACATTAGTACAATACTTTTAACTAGCCATAAACTTTTTTCCAGTTCTGCCCATTTCCCCAATAACATCCTTGATAGTAAAGGAATATTCTGGCTCCTATGTGACATTTAGTTGTCCTATCTCTGGGGTTACTATTAATCAGGAAACATGCTTTGGTGTTTCTTTGTCTTTCATGACATTTCAGAAATGTTATTTTTTCTGTTTATATATTTCTTCCTTTTTATTGAATTTATTGGGGTGACACTGGTTAACAAAATTATACACGTTTCAGGTGCACGACTCCACAACACATCATCTGTACACTGTAGAGTGTATTCATCACCCCAAGTCAAGTCTCATCATCATTTATCCCCCTTTACCCTCCTCCACCTTTCCCCACCCCTTCCTCCTGGCAATCACCACACTGTTGCCAATGAGGTCTTTCTCTTTTTCTTTTTGCTCAATCCCTCCATCCCCCTGGTTGCTCCCTACCCCATGGAAATGTTATTTTGTAAAGTGGATCTTGATTTGAGTTTAATCTGGTTTCTTCATAATTGGATTCAGATTATGCATCTTTGGTGGGAACAGCCCAGAGGAGATGGTGTGTCCTCAGCGCACCCTCTCTGGAGGTACACAGCACCTCTCTGTCCCATTGCAGATGATGCTAACTTAGGTCACTTGGTGGAGGTGGTGACTGTCAGGATTCTCCCAGTAAAGTTGCTGTTTTTCCCTTTGCAATTAATAGGCATGTGCCAACATTGAAAGGTCAGGTTGGGGAAGAAGAGCCAGGAAGAAAGCTTGTGAAGGTGCAGTGGGGATATGGGAGGAAGACCAGAACATCTTGGAACTAGGAGGAGGTACTGCAAGGAGGAGGGAGGTCAGTCAGTTTGGTTCTGGGCTGTTGAGAGGCTGGCTGGGCATGGGTGAAAGTGTCTATTGGTTGCAGCTTCCACATGCAGGTCACAGCTGAAGTGGAGCGATAGGTGTGAGAACAGTGGAAGTGTGAAAGGGAGGCGAGAACAACAGGAAAACGCTACTTTGGGGAAGTTTGTCTGTGGACTGGAGGAGAGGGATCCAGGCTATGACAAGGAGGTATGTGGGGCCAGGGAGTTGATAGATGGAATAATGAAGGGTATGTAGAGTGAGCTAGTAAGGGGTCAGATGAGAGGTGAAAGCAAAGAAAGGGACTATGGAGAACAAAATGTTCTTGAAGAGGCAGAGGAGATGGGCAGTCTTAGTGGGGTGGGGGTGGGGGTCCTTCCCAGCCCCAGAGGGAAGTGGGAGCAGGTGACCATGGAAACCAGTGGCACTGGTGATGAGGCGGGGAGGGGCCTCTCTTTTCTCAGCTGAGGAAGAGGTGGAGCAGGGGCTGGAGGAAGGGCCAGGCATGAAGAGGGGAATGAACCATGCTTGAAATGATCTCCGGAGAGGGAGACAACAAGCCCACCAGAGTGGAGATGGGCAGTTGAGTGGCACAAAGGCAAGTCCAGGGTTTAAAGGCCATGAACTTTTAGCTGCCTTGTGCAGGTAGACAAGGCAGTCCTGGTGATTTACCAGGAAAAATGTTGGTAAGGAGGGCAATGAAGGCAGGAGGGAACTGAAGGACGGGGAGAAAGTGCAGAGTCAGGGGCAGGGTCTCGGTGATAGCAGGCAATTTGTGTGTGAGTACTAGTGTAAGTGAGGTGGCACTGTGGGCTTGTGTTCCAAAGGGAGGCAGATGGTGAGTGCCAGTGAGGCAGGGAGAAGGCCAGGATGTGCTGGGGGAGGGTGGCTGAGAGGGAGTGGAGAGGAGGTATTTGGAGATGAGGAGGTCTGGCAACTGGGAGGCCAAAGGATTGGTGGAGGTCCCTGGGGAGACGTAAGCCACAAGGATAATGGCAGGAATTTGGGAGATGGGGGATGAAACCATGAGCCAGGGCTACCAGGTGTCTGAGCCAGGACAGATGGCAGCTCTGAGGAGATGAGGAGGGGCACTCTGGATGCCGGAACCCTTGGAGGAGTGGTGCTTTTGACAGGGAGGAGACACTGTTTGGTGGGTACTGAGCAGGCAAGGGGCAATGGGAGACAGACACAAGCTTTGGAAAGGACATATAGCTGTCTTCGGGGTGAGCTAGGTGTCTGTGAATGCTGGAGGGAGGAGAGCATTTGGAGCAGAAGCAGAGGTGTGGAGTGGGTCCGTTTTTCTGAGAGAACTGTGCACAAGGAGGACAGACAGGAGTAGTGCAGGCAGAGGGAAGTGTCAGGGAGGCTCCCTGGGTCTGAAATATCAGAAAACTGCCCCCAGACCAAGATGGTGGAGGTCCCAGCCCCACATCTGGCCTTTATTGGCACGAGGGGACCATCAGGGCTCTGGCTCAGCGGGCCCACAGCTTCTTCCTCCAGGAAAATCTGATGAGAATGGGGGTGTGGAGGCGGCACTGCCTGTGGCCCCAGGCCAGTGGAGGCTGGGCCAATCCCCACCTTGCCAAGCCTCGCCTCTCCAGAAATCAGAGGCTTGGCTCCTCTGTGGGTGTTGTGAGGGGAGTGGTCAGGTCTGCTGCTGTTGGGATGGACCCCTACCTGCTGTTCTGAGCATGCATGCCTGGTCTGCTCCTTACTGTGCCTGCTGGTGGGAATGAGGGCACAGCATATTTTGGTTTCCATTAGACGAGAGGCTATGATGTCTCTGATACTGATTTGAGGAGAGACTTTAGGCAAGTCCTTCTCTTTTTTGGCTCTCAGCTTTCTTATGTATGTACTGGAGCTGTGACAGACATTTCTATAGCCAGCTGTCATCTAGTCCCAATATTCCCTAGAGGGAAACCCCTCTCTCCTGGTTTCCATCAAATCCCATCTGAGCTATGAACTGGTGGTGCAAGCAGGCCCCCGGGCCCCCCAAACTCTTGGGCTTTTAGGGATGAAGACTCCAGCATTTCTTCGGCCCTGGGGCTCACATATCAACCATATGGCAGCTGGGTATCTTCCCTACCATTCAGTGTTTCTTCTCACACCCCACCATCCTAGGTTGCTCCTGACCACAGGCACAGGAAGTGGTTTCTTAAGGCCTCAGCACCACTCCCACCATCTCCCTTTATTTGATTCTCATTTTCTGCCTGAAATATCAGCAACAGGCAAGTATTCCTTGAGCTAGACATGGATTTCTACAGACACTGGCCTTGGGATTAGAGTCTAGGAAGCTATCAGACAGTTATACCTTAGTGTGAAATATTATTAGTGTTATTAGTGAATTATTGAATTATTAGTGTGAAATAATTGGCTTGATCCTTTCCCAAGGAAAAATGGATTTGGTACAAGGGCGGTCATAGGTGGGAAATTGGGGAGATAGGTGAGAGGGATAGGGGGTAAAAGGCCACTTTAGGGGGCTGTGAGGGCTGTAGGAATGCTTGACCCATGACTGACTCATTCTTTCTATACTTTTCCCCAGTCTTAGGATTCCCACCAGGATTAAAGAGCTGGCCCTGTCACTCCTCCTTTCCCTCTTCCTTCAATGACCCAGGGCCCTGGGGACTCTTTAGACTCTGTAGCCAGTTTGGGGGGGCAGTGGGGACAAGTTCTCAGGGTTCCACAACTGATCTGCCAGCATTGAATCCCTACATCACAGCTCAGGCACCATGGCAACAGACAGAAATAAACACGGCTTCACAGTCTAAGTTCTGTAGTGATGTCATCTCCAGCTCCTGCCTGCTAGGCCCTGTGGTAGCTGTACCCTAGATGGTTTCAGCTGCTCAGGATGGAGTAGTATCTTCCTTCTCAGTCCCAAAACCACCTCTGAAGTGGGGGAGATTGTGGACACAAGGGCTTGGGCAGGGGCACCTGGAACAGAGCCCACACAAGTCCAGTTCCTTGTCTGCTGCTTAGATGTCTCAGTAGCTGCTATTGCCCCTAGCCATGAAACTGCCTAAGGGGTCCAAGAACTCTGTGTTCAATGGGCAGCACCCAAAGAAGAAGGCGAAGGTGCCCTTATGGCAGGAGGTAAAGCAGACCCCTATGATCATGACAATGATCAAAGGTAAGATCAGACCCCTCTGCCCTGAGCTTGGTCTCCTTCCTCTCTCTTCAGGGCTGTTGAAGGTGTTCCAGCCTTCCAGCTCTGCCTCCTAAAATTTCCCCTTGAATCCCACAGAAGATCTGTGCCTCCAAGCTGAATCTTGCCAGTAGTGGTTAGCAGCTGGGAATTTTCAGGGGGAGGTAGGTAGGAGAGAAGGGCAGCATGAGGCATGAAGTGAAAACAGCTTTGGGAAAAGACTAGAGACTTACTGGAGCCTTCACCCCAGCTCTAGCTTTCCTCACTTCCTTTGAATCTTATTCTCAAATGAAAGCAGCAATACTAATTTTTAGCTCTGACCGGTAGGGCTTAGTTGGTTGGGTGTCATCCTGCAGAACAAGAAGTTGCCAGTTCCATTGCCGATCAGGGCACATGGGAGGCAACCGATCAGTGTTTCTCTTTGGCACCGCTGTTTCTCTCCCTGTTTCTCCCTCCCTTTCCCACTAAAAATAAATAAATAAGATATAAAAAAATACTAATTTTTACTACATTGTTAATGACTGATTATTGCTCTATGCTGGTTTAGTATGAGATTAAATATTGGGGCTCTATTGGCTGATTGAGAATTTTCACATTACTAGCTTGTGTGACTTTGGGAAATTGATATATCTAAGCCTCAATTTTCTCATATGTCAAATGGGAAAAATGGTAGTCTCTATCTTATAGAGTTGTTGGGAGGCTTAACTGAAATAATCCATATAAAATGCTTAGTGTAGTACTTGGCACAGAATAAGTTGTCAGTTAATTGTAACTTCTTCCTTTCTTATTATTCATTGCCTGCCCAAGAGAAACTGCATTTTATCTGGGAGCACCTCCTGTCACTCAAGGAAGCAGCTTGATGGTGGGATTTGTGGCAATGTGACATCAAGGGAGCAAAGACCTAAATGTTGCACTGTATTGGGGGCTTCCTGCTTCTGATCTGGTGGTCTCTCCTCACAGGTCCAGGGCCTGCCAAATACCTGCGGCCATCCTGCATAGGCCACCTGGGCCATGACAGCTCCATGTTCCGGGAGCCAGCCTGTAGTCTGCACATGCGGCACGCAGAGAAGCGTGAGTGCCCCCACGCTCATCACCCCCTTGGGTAGAGGGTTATTATTATTGTATGTTTGGGGGTGGCAGTGGAAAGGGACCATCATCTGTAGCCATAGGCCCCTGGGAACCCAAGCCTCTCCTGAGCTGGACAACAAGGTGATCTGCTGGGTCCAGAAGGAAGTCGGCTGAGATGCCCAGTGACCCACCCCACCACAGAGGTGACTATGTGGGTGTCTCCCAATTCGACCACCTGAGGGGACTTGAAAGGAATGTTGTCACTGTCCAGCTGGCAGATTGGGGTCTTCTTCTGTCTGGTCATTGGCTGAGGCCCCTCAGTCTGGCTATTATGGGTGCACTTGCCACAGCAGCTGAGTAGGAATAGCTGGGGAATGGGGAAAGAGTGTAAAGGTGGCGGCCCCTAAGCGTTCCTGGGTGGCTTAGAACCTCCTGGAAGGGTGGGAGCAGAGAGCCACAGAAGAGCTGAGGCTGCTGGCCAAGGCCAGCAAAAGGGAGGGCTGGGCAGGCGTATGTACATGGGGTCTGAGATCTAGGGTGCTTGCTAGGTCCCTTCTTCGGGTGACACCCTCACCTCAGCAGGCGAAACCCTGGCTGAGGCTGGGACCTTTTCTAACCCTAACAGTCGCCATATGTGGCTATTACGACCCTTGACACCGGTCTCTGACCTGTGAACCAAGCTGCTGTTCATCTGTTAGTTCATCTGTCCTTCTGAGCAAGCTCTTGAGAATGTTGAAAGTCCCATTTTACAGATGAGGAAATCAAAGTTCCCAAAACACCCAAGATCCCAAGTTATCAAAAGGGAACCCTTAGTTCTTCTCTTGGGGAGGAGGGTCTCACGTGGGCACAGTCCAGGCTCACTCTGGGGCAGCCTCTGTTGCTGACTGAGCTCTTTGGCTGCCCTGCAGGAATCACAGACACGTGTAGCCCTGGACCTTGTTATTTCTTGGATCCTAAAATAACTCGGTTTGGAATGTCCAGCTGCCCACAGATACCCATGGAAGAGCGCATCTCTAACCTGTGTAAGATGGGAGAGGGGACGGGGCTCGGGAAGTGGAAGGATGGAGGTCTATACCCTTAGGACCTGAGCAGGAACAAAGGGCCATAACTCCCCTTTCTAGGTGTGTCTGTGGATGCTGGCATCTCCCTGCAATGTCACATTAAGACACCAACGTCACCATGTCTGTGTCATAGCACTTACTATCTTGAAGCCAACATTACACATATATGTCACAGGGCGATTGTTATGATAGAAATGGGGCTCATGTTGGGGCAGCAATTTTGCTGTACCAGTGAGTTCATGGGCTGTTGTGATTTTAGGGTGTTTCCTTGGTGCCATCACAGGGATAATGTCAGAATGCTGATAGCCCAAGGGTGATGTTCTGCTGACACTTGTGGGTTTTATATTATGACAATAGTGTTACATTTTGATGTCAGGATGGCCTAAGTCCCTCCCCTGCCCATAGCCCTGTGCAGGCTTGGTTGTGTCCCTGCCCAAAGCTAAGGAGGCTCTAGTGAAGTCACGTCAGGTTGATTAAGGCCTCAGCTCCCCACCTTCACCCACTTTCAGGCCTGAGCTCCACCCCAGCCTCCTGCCACTACTGCTTGGAGAAGACCCACCCTCCTGGGGAACGCAGGGCTCCGAAGTACACTTTCAGCTACCGGTGCCCATACAGAGTGATGGACCCCAATCCGGCCCCCAACAGCTACCATCTGCCACGCTTGCTGGGGCCCAACAACCCCATCAGCCGAGCTGCTCCTTGCTATAGTTTGGCCTCCACAGACCAGAACTGGTTCTACAAGAAGAATGTGGCAGGAGGTCCTGGGCCAGCCATGTATACCCGACCTGAGCCATCTGTCTACCAGAACCGCAGCCCCATCTACAGCATGGCCAAGCGCTTCACCTACCCAATGGACCACACACCTCAGCCTGGCCCAGGTTCCCATGATGTCCAGCAGGTCACAATACACAAGCCCAGCACACCTGCTTTCACCATGGGTATCAAACACTCACCCCATCTGTGCTCGTTGGTCATTGACATTCATGACTGAGTCCCCTCAGGCTGTGCTGTACTCACCCAGTTCTCCCCACAGATGATATTTTCTATACCAAATTGATCAACTGATCATGGTTTTGAGTAGCAGAACTGGCACCTACTATATTTAGCACACAGAAGGTATTAAATATTTTTATTGATTTATTCCTTTGCAAATGTTCATGACTGCTTCCTTTGGGCCCCGCTCTGAATGAGGGGTGGGGATACTGGGATGCATTGCAGGAGCCCCTATCTGGGGTATGGTGTCTATCTTGTGTCCCACACTCTTTAACAAGACTGGGCTGGGCATGCGTGATAGGGAGTGAGTGAGTAAGCTTAGGGATCCATCTGTCTTACAGCAGATTAGAAAGATGTCATTTTGCTGACAATGCTATTTATTATGAAGGCTGCAAAAATTATTGATGCTTGGTCTGAAAGTGTTGGAGTGGGGGCTGGCTGGTGGCAGCAGCTGATGCTCTTCTGTGTCACTGGGTCAGAGGAGCTACAAGGCACCACCATCGAATAAGGGTTTTCTGATTTAATGCTCAATCCCCTCCCTACAAAGGACTGTCAGTGGAAAAATGAGGAAACTGAGGTGCAGAGCTAGGAAAATAACTTTGGCCGTATGACATTTTAATGCCTGTCTCTAAATAAAGGTCTTCATTCAGTATGTGAGCCAGGTTGGGCTCAGTGTGAGCAGTGTTGTGACTCAGCCTGTGAGCAGGATTGGGGATCTATGTGTGAGCCGGGTCAAGGCTCAGCATGTGAGCAGGGTCAGGGTTCAGAGTGTGAGCAGGGTTGGGGCTCAGTGTGAGGAGGGTTGGGGCTCACTGAGAGCAGGGCCAGGGCTCAGTGGATGAGACTGAAGGTATGGCAGGGTGCCCACAAGAGCTTTCTCCTTTCTTTCCAGGGCATTCACTCCATGGGCCACCCCTGCCACAGCTGGGTGGTAAAACTATAGTCATGTAACCCTCCTTGCCACTGGCTCAGGGGCTGGTCTCTCTCACTGTATCGTTGCTGGAGAGACACTAAGGGCCAGTTGTCACTCTGGCTCACAGGAGCTGGGGGGATAGTGGCACTTGTCCAGGAGCAAAGCTGGGGACCTGCTTTCAGGGAAACAATAATGCACCACAGACAGGCACATAGGTTGGAGTTGTACACAAACTCATGTCCCTTACCCATACATACAGAGACAAGACCGGCACTCCTCACTGCATATGCTCGCTTGTGTGTGTACGCACATGTGTTTGCTCTCATAGGCAGAGACCCCACCCTGCAATACCAGACATACTTAAACACTGGCCTTATACTATACTCATAGGGAAAGACAGACACAACACATACTTAGATACCACAGCATACACTACACACACCTGTTACTACCACACCTGCATGCCCCTTTCCCTCTAGACACCCCCTTATCTCATGCATACACCTGTGTCCACCCAAGCTCACTCACACTGCCCAGTGCCCTGGAGAATAATATAGACAGATGAAGAGAATGACTCCTACTCTCCCTCTGCCAGGAGGGTTTCTGTGCTCAGGAAGGAGCTGGGGTGTGATTCCCAGCCCTGCAGTTAGAGTTGCTGCTGGCTGGTTCCCAGACCTCCAGACTAGGGTCCTACATCTAGATGGGGTGCACATGGCCCTGCCCACCAAGATAAGCCAGACCCAGCACTCAAAGATGCCCACCTGAGGGGCTGCCCAAGGATGGGTTGACTAGAGTTGGAGCTCCTGCCACCCAGCCCTCCAGGTTCTCGTCCTTGGTGGGGTTGTTGGGGTCAGGATCGCTGGTTGGAGGGCGTGTGTCCCTAGATTCCCGGTTGGGGTCAGCAGCTGCATCCCCAAGCTCCCTGCAGGCGGAGAGTCCTGTTCTGGCTTCTCCTCTCCCTTCTCTTTCTGTCCACAGTCTTCCATCTGGCTCTTCTCCTTCCACATCTCTCTGCTTACCTCCGGCTTACTTTTCTCCTTTCCTTCATTCTCCCTCTTGCTCCTGTATCCCTCTGCCCTATTTATCCTTAGAATAAAGATCAACATTTAATTACTCTGCAAATAACAGATCCCTTTTTGGAGGCCCTGACAAGAGGAGGCCTGTGAGTGGGGTGGCCTGTGGGTGGTATGGCTGGGGGCACCCACATGCTCACTGTCCTTTGTTTGCTCTTCTCTTCTGGAGCTTCATTTTTTCCTAGGAGTGTGGAAGCATGTTTCCCTTCAGGGGAGGAAGGGAGACAAAAGAGAAATAAAAAACTGTTGTTGTAAACACAGCGTGTTGTGTAGAGTGGGGGTTCAGAAGGAGAGAAGCACTGAGAAAATGGTAGGGACAGAGACAAGGCAACTGAGAGATGGGAGAAAGGGGGGGCGGGTGAGCAAGAGCCCTGCCGCAGGGCCCGGGTGGGTGTGGGCACTGGGCAGGGCTGCCAGGGGGAGGAGGCAAATGAAAGAGTTGGTCTGGGGTGCTGGAAAGGGCTCTAGGAGGGCGACCCTTACACTGAGTCCCAGGCAGGGCCCAGGAGGGAGGGGGCCTCCAGGCTCTGGGGATGCCAATGTAAGACAGACAAGTGCCTGTTCTCATGGGCTGTAAAATCTGCTGGAAAAAAATCGCGGTGGCTTCGTGTGTTCAGGACTTGTCATGTGCCAGGCACTTACATAAGCTGAGTCAGAGGGGTGGGTGACCTGCTCAGTGCTACACAGCCAGGGGTAGGGCACCAAGGTTCCAGCCCAAATCTATCTGACTCTAATCCTCCCTTCACACAGCCTCTGCTCTGGGGCTGGGGATGGGAAAGAGGGCTAGAGACTTGGCTGTGCCATGTCTGGTATGTGACCTTGAATAAATCCTCTGTTCTCTGGGCCTCAGTTTCCCCATCTGAAAAGTGGAGAGAATACTGGCTGCTCTGCAGGGCTGTGGGAAGGATCAAATGTCTGGATGTGTATGTTCACCCAGCTCTGGTTCCTTGGACAGACAACTGAGCATGTGGGGGAACAAAGAACACCTGGTGCTGGGGGAGAGATTGTCCAGCAGTAGTCCCAGCCTCAGCAGCTGGAAGGAGGGGGACTCCAGCTCGGTTCCCTAATGCCTCCCAGTGGCAAGATTTGGATACTGCAGGGAATTGGTATGGATGGAATTGCAAAAGGGTCGGAGCTGGAAGACATCTTTAAGGGAGGGTGGTCTGGTCCTCTCCGGCCCTGTTTTGCAGATGCCCAGAGAAGTGAGGGACTTACCCCCAGGATACCCAGGCTAGAAGCTTGGACTTGTATTGGCTTTCAGGGCAGGTGCCTCCCTTGAGCCCTGCAGTCTTCAGGAAGCCCCTAAGGGGCCTCAGGATAAGAGAGATGGAGTTCTGAATCCTCCGCTTGAAGCCACCTTCTCCAGCAAGTCTTTCAGTGTTTCCTCCAGCAGGAAGTAGCCTTACTCTTACCCTGAAGCCCTACACACATCTCTTCTTGTTCCTCCTGCTGCATCTGCCCTGATATGTCCCCCACCCCTAAGCAAGTCAGGCAGTGGGGCCCCTTGAGACATAAGGATGATGATGAAGGACCATCTTCATTAAGCAGGGAGCACCTGCCAGGAGCCCAACTCGGTCCTGAGACTTTACCTGCATTATATCACTTGAACCTCATGACAGCCACAGGAGGTGAGGGTAATTTTTGAGCCCCAATTTTTGGGTAAAGAAATAGGCAGAGAGGTTGTAACTTTTAGACACACAGTCGTGGAGCAGGGATTTCAAACCCAGGTCCATCCATTCTCTGGAGAGGGGCCTGCACTTGGAGATGAAAATTATTCCCATGGCCATATGACAATTGACTATGACCAGACACTGAAGTGACTGGTCCAGATGTTTTGGAGCTCATGTCTCAGCCACGCCACTGTGGTGCTGTGTGACTTTGGGCAAGGCCTCTCTTTGGACTTCTGGTTCCTCATCTGTAAAATATCTGTGTATATTCTGGATTACCTCAGAGATCCATTCTGGCTCTGGAATTTTTTAAAAAATATATTTCATTGATTATGCTACTATATTTGTCCCATTTCTCCCCTTTATTCCCTTCTGCCCTCCCACCGGCATTCCCTGCCTTTAGTTTACGTCCATGGTTCATACATATAAGTTCTTTGGCTTCTCCATTTCCTATACTATCCTTAACCTCCCCCTGTCTATTTTGTACCTACCATTTATGCTACTTATTCTCTGTACCTTTGCCCCCTCCCTCCCCCTCCTACTCTCCTGTTGATAACCCTCCATGTGATCTCCCTTTCTGTGATTCTGTTCCTGTTCTAGTTGATTGCTTAGATTATTTTTTTTAAGGTTCAGTTGTTAATAGCTGCAAGTTTGTTGTCATTTTACTGTTCATATTTTTGACCTTCTTCTTTTTCTTAGATAAATCCCTTTAACATTTCATATAATAAGGGCTTGGTGAAGATGAACTCCTTTAACTTGACCTTATCTGAGAAGCACTTTATCTGCCCTTCCATTCTAAATGAAAGCTTTGCTGCATAGAGCAATGTTGGATGTACGTTCTCACCTTTCATGACTTTGAATATTTCTTTCCAGCCCCTTCTTTCCTGTAAGATTTCTTTTGAGAAATCAGCTGATAGTATAGTGGAAACTCCTTTGTAGGCAACTGTCTCCTTTTCTCTTGCTGCTTCTAGTATTATCTCCTTCATTTTGATCTTGGCTAATTTAATTATGATGTGCCTTGGTGTGTTCCTCCTTGGGTCCAACTTCTTTGGGATTCTCTGAGCTTCCTGGACTTCCTGATAGTCTATTTCCTTTTCCAGATTGGGGGAGTTCTCCTTCATTATTTTTTCAAATAAGTTTTCAATTTCTTGGTCTTCCTCTTTTCTTTCTGGCAATTCTATGATTTGGATGTTGGAATGTTTAAAGGTGTCCTGGATGTTCCTAAGCCTCTCCTCATTTTTTTGAATTCTTGTTTTTTCATTCTGTTCTGGTTGAATGTTTTCTTCTTCCTTCTGCTCGAAACCATTGATTTGAGTCCTGGTTTCCTTCCCATCACTGTTGGTTCCCTATAGATTTTTCTTTATTTCACATAATGAAACCTTCATTGCTGCCTGGGTCTTTTTTATGCTGTTGAAGTACCTAGTGAGTTCCTGGAGCATCTTGATAACCAGTATTTTGAACTGTGCTTCTGATAGGTTAGCTATCTGTTTGTCACTTAGTTGTAGTTTTTCTGGAGCTTTGAACTGTTCTTTCATTTGGGCCATTTTTTTTTTTTTTTTTTGTCTTGGTGCTCCTATTATGTAGTGAGGGGTGGAGCCTTAGGTGTTCACCAGGGCGGGGCAACCCTTGTGGCTGCATTCTGATGCTGTATGTGGGGGAGGGGTCCAAGAGTGAACAATGCTGCTTGCTCAGCTCTTGGTGGGCTTTCAGTGATTTCCTCCACTACCCACAAGCAAATTGGGCCCTTCTGGTGCTGATTCTCATGTGGGTAGGTTTGTGTACATTCTAGGACCCTGTTGGTCTCTCTAATGAACTCTCCTTTGAGGCTAGAAGTTTCTCCCACTGCTGCCTCAACCCCCACAGATTTTTTCAGTCAGAGGTTTTGAGGCTTTACTTCCCCATACTGCATCCCTGTGTTATGGGGTCTGTCTTGCTCCCTAGTTGTTCCTCCCAGTTTATCTGCATGAAAAATGTGGGACCTCTCTCTCCACCAGCCACCGCCTCACCTGGTTGCCAGCCACTGCCTTGCTGCAAGTCCTCTCTGCGCCAGCTGCCCATCTCTGCCCCTCCTACCAGTCTGGATGAGTGTTTCTTCTTTAACTCCTTGATTGTCAGACTTCTATACAGTTCAATTTTTTGTCAGTTCTGGTTGTTTTTTGTTTTTAAATTTGTTGTTGTCTTTCTTTTGGTTGTGTGAAGAGGCACAGTGTGTCTACCTATGCCTCCATCTTGGCTGGAAGTCCCTGGCTCTGGGATTTGGTGTGTCCAGCTTTGGCTTGGCCCTGGGATGGATTGTTCTGAAGGGCAATGAGAAGGAGTGAGCAAGCAGCAGGTTTGGGAGGGCTGAGCTATGGCCAGGGAGCCTGGCCCCTTGGGTACACCTCCTGCCTGGTACTGTGGAGAGCTGGGGGCGATCAGGGGGAGGTGTAGACTCTGAGAGTGGAAGAGCAGTTCAGATTGGGACAAGAATGGAGAGTGATGAGCTGGCCTTTGGGCCCAGGAGCCTTTTCCTCTGCTGTCTGCCATGGAAGGTTTTTTTTCTCAAAGGAAGCAGCCTCATCAATCAGTGGCAATGGGGGACCTACAGGCTGCCAGTCTCTGCCAGCCAGGCTTGAGACAGACTCATAACTCTTACTTTGGGCTGGGTTGTAAATTCCTGTGATTCATGTCCAGCCTCTTAGAAGACAAAGACATTCAGGCTATGGACAGGCTCTTCTCCCTTGAGCAAAACAGGGGGAGTAGCCTGTTCATGGGACCTAGGGGCTCAGACATCCCCCTTCATAGGCTCCACAGGAGATGCAGTTGCTGAGGACCCTAGGACACCTTAATCCAAGCTGAGTCATCTCTGCCCAGACCTGGCTACCTCAGCCTTCAATCTCAGCCATTCCTGTGCCCCTGCCTGATCTGGCCTGAATCACCCCAGGGATCACATGTATGGATACTTTCTGTGTCCTCTGAGATCTTATGGGGGACCACCCACTTGCCCCAACTTCTCCTGGTACTGCATGTGACAGTCCATCTTGGTGATGGTGAGGATGAGGTGAGAACCAGGGTTTGGCCTGTGTAATTTCATTCCTGGGCATCTGGAGCCCTGAACCCACTACCTCTCAGGGAGGGAAAGCCTCAGAGACCTGTGGGCACAAGGCCGTAGTCCTTTGTCAGCTTCCACCATGACTTTTGTTATGCTCAGATGCCAGCCTTTCTTATTTACTTAACATTTTTCTTTAAACTAGTAATATTTGTGAAATCAGGTATCTGACGTGCTAGCTAAACAAACACGTGAGAATAGATGTATGGAAAGACTCATTTGCATTTTCATATGCCAATAATGAACTATTAGAAAGGGAAATTAAGAAATGCATAGTTAAAATAGCAAATGCTATCTGCATACTATCTGCAATAGTCTTGTCTCTCACCAAGGATGCACACACCATGTTTTGATAAAGTGGCTTTAGTCCTCTTCCTTCATTTTACAGGCAAGGGTACCAAGGCCCCAAGAGGTATAGGAACTTGCCCAAGGTCACACAGTGCTGGGATTATCAGCCAGCCCACCTGGCTCCCCACCTAGTATTCATTTTACAGAAGCATGCTCACTGTGTGTGGAGGCCTTCTTTCTTCCAGGAGCACATTGGGTCCCTAGAGGCCTTTTGGAGAGTGCTCAGAGTACAGTGACTTCCTGGCAGCAGAATGATGGGCAGGCAGGCAGGTACCTAAGTCTCCTGGTGGGACTAGGCACAACCCTGTGCTGTGGCTGCCCCTCTTGGTGCCCATGGCTCCTGCAGCACCTCAAGACAGGGAAGAGGTGGGGAAAAGGGCTCCTGGGGAGGAGGAGAGTAGGACTCAGGCAGCAGCTGAGCTGCTTACTGAGGCGATAATAGTGGCACCAGCTTCCAGCTTGGCAAGGCAAGTGGCCTCATTAGTGAGCATCTTCCTTGTACCACTGCCACTGTCCTGCTTTCAAGTTCCTGCCATCTGCACTGCCACTGCCGTTACCGTCCTCACCCCAGAGATGAGGAACAATGGCTGTTGCTGGGGAGCTAGGAAGGAGGTGCGTGTGTAAGGTGTCAGGGTGTGTGTACACTGCATACACACCCATGTCCATGCACACATGTGGCGCACACACACACACACACACACTCACACATGGTAAGATGTACACAGCTAGGTGTATGCACATGTACACACATACACACATGTAGAGTGCAGAAACATTTCTACACCCAAACAGGCTAGCATGCCAACATGTATCACCCAGAGGCCATACAAGCACAGAATCAATATGGAGCTGTGTACACACAGAGGTGGACTTAGATGTGAAGACATACAGTGCACACACACAAGTGCACAGGCAGAATGGAGACCAGCACCCATACCAGGAGACTCCTGCACGCATTCATACACACAACCTGATGTGTCTGCAGACCCAGAGGTGCATATGGGATTGTGCGCAGCTGTGTCCACACTGATGAACCTGCAGAAACAGGCAGAAGCACACAGTGTGCCCTTTGTATGCAAGAATACCTACATGCACAGGTCCATGCAACAGAGTGCACAGTGGTATGTTCCTGGAATCTCACAGGGCTCAAGGATAATTCCCTGGGGGAAGTGAGACGGGAGCTGAGGATGCATTTAATGAACTCTTATCATTTCTGACAGAGGGAGAAAGGGAAGAAAGGAGGAAGAGAGGGACAAGGGAGAGGGAAGGAGGGGCAGCTGGAGGGGTGAAGATGAAGAGGAGGTGGGAGCATGTTGGAAGACCCTCAGGGCCCAGGGCATTAACCCTTTTAGCTTAGGGAAGGCCCAGGGACCCCATCACCCAGCTCAAATCCCAACAGCAACCCAATGGATCCTTCAAGACAAGTAGTTAGATGGCGCAGAAATCTTGCAGAACTCCCTCTGCACAGTTCTGGGGTTGGAGGACTCACTGTCTTTCACTGAGTAGAAATCTGCCTCTAGAAACCTTCCACCCTCAGTCCCACTTCCTCTTTGTGTGTTTATTGGCTCAGAGGCCAGGGTCAGGAGAGACACAACTACTCGACTGCCCAGAGAGACCCTCCTGAACACCAGAAAAGCTCCCCAAAGCCCTGCCCTGATCTCATCCCTAAGACAAAGTCAGGGTGGCAGGAGTGGACAAAAGCAGGAACTCTGAGGGTCTTGGCTGGTGTGGCTCAGTGGACTGAGGGCTGACCTGTGAACCAAAGGGTCACCGGTTCCATTCCCAGTCAGGTCACACGCCTGGTTGCAGGCCAGGTCCCCAGTTGGAGGTACACGAGAGGCAACCACACACTGATGTTTCCTTCTCTTTCTCCCTGCCTTCCCCTCCCTCTATAAATAAATAAATTACTAAGTAAGTAAATAAATATTAAAAAAAAAAACAGGGACTCTGAGAGAGCGAAAGGATGTGAGCCAGGAGAGTGGGGGGAGGGGCTGGGTAGGAGTGCAGAGAGACACAGAGACAGGGCGTGAGAGGATGCAGAGACACTAAGAAAGAGACAGAGAAAGATGTGTGAGAGACTGAGACTGAGACAGTGAGAGCCAGGCAGACCCAGAGACACAGAGGGGGTCCAGATAGAGAGTCAGAGCCAGGATGTGGCAGATCTTATGTGAAGAGAAGCAAAGACAGAGCTGGAGATTGGGACTGACAGCCCAATTCTGCCACTTTCCCTAAAGTGAGGCACCTCATGTCGGGGGATGGATGGAGGGAGGAACACTAGCTTAGAGAAGATGCTGCATGACCCTTTCAGGGCCACCTGACTTCTGAGCCTTGGCAGCTGGTCTATAAAGTGAGGGTTAGCTAACCCTGCCTCTGAGTGGGCATCGCTGGGAGGGATTGACCCCCCAACCCCAGGCCGATTGGCTGCAAGAATTGGCTGTGACTACAGCAAAGGAGTTACTGTGTAGGAGCCGACCCTACGAAGCAGTTTTTGCTTCATTGGACTTTGATGCTCACCACATCTGACCCTTGAGTTTGTTGCTCATGGAGGTAGTGAAGTTGAAATCTGGCATGGTCAGAAGCTATCCACTGGGTGCACTGACTCTTGGGGCTTCCAGGGTTGTTCAGGATAATCACCATCTATGCCCTGCCTGGGGCCACCCAGCACAAGCTACAAAGCAATCTGCAGATGGCTGCTATATGTGCTGGTTTTGGAGGTGCTCAGGAGAGGCCAAGCTGTAAACCAAGGCTGGCTGCTGCTAATGATAGGCATGGGGTCACTTAGCAAAAGGTATAGGGTACTCAGAGGCCAGATGCTACTTGTCTGAGAGATATTAGGAAAGTCTGAACTGTGAGGCAAGAGAGGCCATTTGTGTGGAAAAGCTACTGGAAATGGCTTGGGTAGGCCCACAAATTGCGGGGGTGGGAGTCTCATGGGACCTCCAAGGTGAAGCAAACAATATAAGCCAGGTTGATGGAGACTCAGATATGACAGCCCCCTGAAGACTCAATGAGGGGAGGGCTTAGAAAAGGAACAATGGTCTGTGCCAGCACTTTTCTCTGTGACAATTCTTCTCCAGCTTTCATCCCAATGCCAGACACTTCAGTTTTACCCAATATGGCCCTGGTGCCTTTTAAGCTGCTGCTCTAGTGCTGGAGTTCAGATGGTGTGAGTTCATGTGAGGACCCTTTAAGAGAAGCTGCCTGATGCTCCGGCTGGTGTGGCTCAGTGGACTGAATGCCAACCTGCAAATCAAAAGGTTGCCAGTTTAATTCCCAGTCAGCACACATGCCTGGGTTGTGGGCCAGGTCCCCAGTAGGGAGCATGTGAGAGGCAACCATACATTGATGTTTCTCTCCCTCTCTTCTTCCCTTTCCCACTCTCTAAAAATAAATAAATAAAATCTTTTTTAAAAAAGAGAAAGAATTCTTAAGACTCCAGCTACTTCTGTCTCACTCAGCCACAATCCTAACTGGTTTTTACAGCCAGAAGTTATGGGGACTTCTTTTCTTAGCACTCAGACCCTTGGCTGGGGGGTCTGGTTTGGGTCTGGGACCCCTGGCTTTTCAGGGGTGATCTCCATAGCTGAGATAACCCTCTCAGTTTTTAATGACCACATGTAGGTGTGGAACCGGCCAGTTCCACTCTGCCCCTCCTACCACTCTCAACATGGCTTCTTCTTTATATCCTTAGTTGTAGGATTTCTGTTCAGCCAGATTTCATCGGTTCTGAATGATGGTTGTTCTATAGTTTAGTTGTGATTTTGATGTGGTTGTGGGAGGTTCCAAGTACCATATTTGCCTATGTTGTCATCTTGACCAGAACCCCCTTACTGGTTCTTTTTAATGGTTTCTATATCCTTTTCAATGCTTGCTATCTCTTTGTTGAAGTTCTCACTAAGTTCCTTGAGTATCATTATAACCTGTGTTTTGAACTCTGTATTTGGTAGATTGTTTGCCTCTGTTTCATTTAGTCCTATTTCTGGAGATTTCTCCTGTTCTTTCATTTGGGACCTGTTCACCTTATCTCCTCACTTTGGCTGCCTTCCTGTGTTTGCTTCTATATATTAATTAAGTAGAGCTGCTACATCTCCCAGTCTTGGCAGAGTGGCCTTATCTGGTAGGTGTCTTGAGGGGCTCAGTGGTGCAGTTTCCCTGATCACCTGAGCTAGGGGCTCCAGAAGTGTCCTTTGTGTGGGTTGTGTGTGTCCTTTTGTTGTAGTTGAGCCTTGATGGATGTTGGCACGTCAATGGGTGGGGTTGACCCTCAGACTCAGTACTGGCCACTGCCACAGTGTATGAGCTGCTATGTATGGGCTGACCCCAAGGAATAAGGTGTATCCCAGTGGGCTCTCAAGCCTACCAAGATCACCGTTTGGGTGTGCTGCTTATGGAGCTAATCAGGTGGTGCTCTGCTATGGTCTACAGCTGGCTACTGCGTGTGTTGGTTCTGGGGCCTCTTGGGAGGGGCTAGAGCAGGCCAAGGTCAGCCGATGTCTGTGACTAGCCCGGTTTTCACTGGTAGAAGCTACAAAGAAATCTGTGGTTGGTACCTGCCCATGCTGGGTTGGAGGCACTTGGGGGAGGCCATGCTGCAAGCCAAGGATGGCTGCCACCAGTATAGGGCCTGGGGCTGCTCAGCAAAAGGCTCAGGGCCCCTGAGACCTGCCTTGGCCTGCCAGCTGCCTGTAAGCCTCAGCTGCTGAAAGAGCCTCGGGTGGTACATAAAGTTGTTGAGGCAGGGTCTCAGGGAGTCACCAGGGTGGTGCAAGTGGAGTTCACCAGGCTAATGCAGATTCATATGTGGCTGTGTTGGGGGAGGGCTCAACACAATAAAGATGGTGCTCACCTGCTAACTGCAGGAGTAGGGCTCAACACAGGGACATGGCTGCTTTCCTTCCAGCATGGCCCCGAAGCCATACAACTCAGTTTCTCATTGTATGACTCTGGCACTTCCAAGCTGCTGTCCCTCTGCCAGAGCCCAGGGTGAGTGCCTGTGAGTGAGTGAATCTGTGTGCGGGCCCTTTAAGAGGATGCCTGGGACTCCTGCTGCCTTGTGTCTCACAAGGATGGATGGAATCCCTGTTGATTTTCACAGTAAGTAGTTCTGGGGACTTGTCTTCCTCATACTGGAACTCTGGACTGGAGACCTGGTGTGGGGCTGTGACCCTTATTCCTCAGGGGGGACCTCCGCAGGTGAGATACCCCTTCTGATTCTCAACTGCCACATGCAGGTGTAGGTGACCAGCCCACTTTACATCTCTGCCCCTCTAACCAGTCTTGATGTGGCTTCTTCTTTATGTCCTTAGTTTTAAGAATTCCATACAGCTAGTCTTCAGATGATTATCTAGGTTTATTGCTATATAATTTAGTGGTAATTCTAGTGTGGTTCTGGGAAGAAGCAAGCATGGTGTTTACCTACTCTGCCGTCTTGATCAGAACTCTCTTCTCTCAGGGTGGGCTTCCTTAAAACAAGGTGGGAATTGGGGCAGGGGGTCACTAGTGGCTGAGACACAGCATTCTCCCCATCCCCTCCACCAGGACCCCAGCAATGCCTACTGTATACCAACCACCAAGTTCGGCTTAGGGGGAAAACAGAGATGAACAAGACTGAGGCCCTGCTCTCAGGGAACTAGAGTCTCATGCGGATGACAGTGTGTCCATATGTGGGAAATACAAGGATATCAGAAGCTTAGGATGCACAAGGGAGGGAGAATTCAGCTCTGACTGAGGGGTAGGAGTCCTACCTCATGGAGGGGGTGATATGTGATCTGAGCCACAAAGTAAAGACTTTAGCTAGGTCACTGGAAAAATCCCCTCTGCAGATGTAGATGGTGCCGCAGGAGAAATGGCTCTGCAGGGGCATGGGGGACTAAGTACTCACTGGCCTAACTTGGTTGGTGAGAGAGAACAGAGCAGTGGGAGTTAATCAAAAGAGGTGGGGGCAGGGCTGGCTCCTGAAGGGCAAGTGTGTGGCTAAGAGTTTGGTTCTTGTTTGGCAGGAAGTGATGCTGAGTGGGGTAGGTGGGGTCTGGGTGAGAGCAGAAAGGCCCAGAGGGAAGCAGGCAGTGGAGGTGGCAGTGTCAAGAGGGCCTGTTTGGCTGAGCTGCTCTGTTTGCCTGGGGGGTAGGCGCAGCCAGCCCTCTGACCCTCCCGTCAGGTTTCCCACCTGCATTTAGAGCTGGGCAGATACAGAGTCCACTCCAACCCAACCCCTCTGACTGCAGCCTGATATCAGGGCTAAAATTAGCCTTGTTGCTGTGGAGGCTGCAGGAGAGACAGTCACAGGAATTGCCCCTGCCTTTCCTTTCAGAGGTAGTGACAAAGGCTGCTGACAGATGACAGATACAGGCCTGGACCCAGAGTGGAGTTGGGCTTCTCCAGACCACTCTCATAATCTGTCTCTGAGAGAAGGAGCCTGGGGGCAGAGCCTGGATACTCTGTCCTGGCTCCTTGGACCATGTGCCATGGCCTGGTGCTTAGGGGAAGGAGAGGCCAGGTTCTGAACCCCTGGAGCCCACCGTGCCCTGATCAGGCCAGCAGGCACTCCTCAACCAGCTTCTTCATTTCCTGCTTGCTCAGGTGCTCCACTATGTCACTCCACAGTTACCATGGGAACCCCAGGTGGCTAAAGTTTGCCTGAGCTTGGCTCCCTGACAAGATGGGTAGTGGGGCAGGGAATGTGGAAAGGATTGATCCCCCGCCTGGGCTGTAACTCCTCCCTTCACCAGGGGCCCATAGCCTCCATGTGGGCTCTTCCAATGTAGGCCATTTCCTAGTCTTATCCTCACCGCCTCACCCCGCTGCACTCCTACAGCATTCCAGTTGCCTAGTCTTGACTGTTCTTTTCACCTGCTAGACAGTCTGTACAAGCTTCCCTAACTCTGGCCTGGTTCCCCTCCTGCAGTCTGCTCTCCATGCAGTGCGCTCTTTGCCCTCATGTCCCTCCTGGCCTAAAACTCTCCAGTAGCTCCCATTGCCCTCTGAAAAAAACCGTGCTTCTGACCATCGCCTGCCAGTAGTCCCAGCCTCTCCTTGCCTCCTCATCCATCTCCAGTCTTGTGCTCCAGCTCCCCTGGGATTTTGAGCCTGTGGAACAGGTAGGTTAGTGTGGTGAGCTATACTTCCCAGAACCACATAAAGTGGAACAGTAGTAGTGTCTCTCCGGAGTTAATGGGTATGCCTTGAGAATGGGTATCATGTGGAATTCTTTTAAGAAGCACGGCACATACTCTATATCCTGGAAATTCACAAGACACTTTGTTATATGTTAGAGGCTGGGACAAGTCATGTAGTAAAAGAATTTTGTTTTGCTTTATTTAACCCAGAGATTCCTGGAGTGTTTGCCCATGAATAAGGACAGCTATGAATAGCTCTAGCGGCCAGCTTCCCTGGACCACTCTTTGGAAAATGCTGGTTGGGCCCTAAAGTGCAGTGCCCTGTCCTTTGGGATCTGGGGTCCTAAGACCAGCTCTCCTACCCCTGGAAGGCTCTCCCACAGGGGCACATCTTGGTATGTGGCAGGGCAGGCATTGAGAAGCTGGGCTCCACTGTTGACACCACTTCTACCTCCTGGGTCAAGCATGGTTCCTGGATGTGTTTTGTTGAAACCACACAAATGCTTTTAAAATTTGACCTGGTTGCCAACATTTAAAACCTGGGAGATTCCCCACAATGGATTCTGAATTCTTATAAAACTAAAAGCTCTATCATTGCAGCGTACACATATCCCTCTGTGGAACTGAAGAACAGCATGAACAGCATGATCTGCTTTACATGCAAAGCAGATCATTGTACTCCTGGTGCTGTTGAACTTCCTGAAAACAGCTGTGTTTCTGACCTCTGTCAAGGGCAGTGTATGGCTCTTCACCACAGAGTTTCTCTTCACTTAGGTGACCTATACCTGACCCACCACTCTCCAGGGCATTAACTTCTGCTAAAGGCTGAGGTATGTGGAACTTCTTGAATGTTACTCACAACCCATGAAGCACCAGATACCTTATGCAAATGAAGTCAAGGAAGCCCGCTTGTCCACCCACCCCCTACCCCCAGGCTCTCCTGAGGCAGTAGGACTGCAGAAAGGTAGTGGGGAAGCCTGCCCACTGCCTCCTCTCATGTCACCCACCAGTGATCTCAGCAGACCAGGAGATTTGAGGCAGCTGCTCAGGTGACCCTGGTAATCGGAGCATGCTGTGTGTGAGAATCACTCCCTGAAAGAGCTCAAAGCTGAGAACAGTATGGGGCCACTCTGAGCCAGTGTGCTGCTGTGGGGAGCCTGCTAAAAATAGCCTGATTCTGGGCTGATGCTGGAACCTGAATATACAGAGGAAAAACAGAGTGGACTTTTGGACAATTTTGACAGTTTAATATGGAGTTACTCCAGTTGTCATGAGCAGGGGAGTATCCCCAAAAGGAGTCACTCACACATATTTGTATCTTTCCACAACTCTAGGCTTATTAGGGGAGATCTCTTTAATAAGCCAATAGAGTCACACATGGGTTATACACAGATGTGGCACTTATGTGAAAGAAGTGAGCAGAGCGAGCAGAATGAGTGTCTGGTGAGGAGTCCCAGCCACTGGCAACATCTGCAGGTTAGAGAGATGGGCATTGGTCTCAAGCCAGGCAGCTACAATGGTGGCACACATCTGGTGGAGTGGAAGTTCAGCAGGGCTCCCAGCATGACCTGTGGGTATAGCCAAGCTTGAGCATTGGGTGGTTACACCTCTGAGTCCTTAAAACCCATCAGGAACCCATTCTGGGTTCCTCTTAAAGGTGTTTCCATTATACCCATTACCCCAATCTTGACATAGAACTTGACACAACTGTCATGGCTGACAGTGATTCCATATTGGATTGTCAAAATAGCCCAAATTTCACTCTGTTCTTGCTCTGTATACTGGGAAAGTCTGGCTCGAGGAGTGGGGGCAACCAGGGAAACCTCTCCTGTGTGGGTGTGGGCTGCTGGGGCCCAGAGGTGGGATGGACCTGGTGAGGAACATGGCCCTGTCCTGGGAAGACTGTGGGGGAGACAGAACCCTGACTTGAGGGCTCCAATCTGAGAGTGGGTAGAGGTAGTCTCAGATCTGCCTTTCCCCACTCCCACACTGTCAGGATAAGTGAGGAATTGCCCCTGCCAGGCTGAGACAAGGCACCAGAATGGGCTTCTAGAAGTCCTAGGTGGGCTGAGAGAGCTCTGTAGGCACCTCTCCAGCTCAGCCAGACGTTAGAGCTCTCTGGACTCCAGTCCACAGTTTCCACCCAGTCCCCTCCATCAGGGGACCCTTAGCCACTTACTACATCTCCTGCTTTGCCTGAATGTGTCCTTACTCTTGGTCCACCCCCTTCTCAGCATATTCTAACTCTCCCTCCCTTGAGGATCCTTCCTGTATGTCTCCTCTCCTCCAGGAAGCCCCTCTGGTCCTTCTGCTTAAGGCACCATCCCCTCCTTCAAGCTCATCCCACTAGCCCTCTACCCTCCACCCATCCAGACCCTGGGACTTCCCTTCCCCTAGTGCAGCTTGAGATGCTGTGGCATCTTGAGCAAGCCTTTGTCCCTCTCTGGGCCTCCATGAAATCAAGGTCTGGCTAGGGTTCTTTGCATACCCCATTGTGATGTCTTGTAAGTGTCACCAGGCCCCACACAGAGTCCTAGAGGGGGGGAATTTGAGATCTGGGTATGACCAGTGTCCAGGTGCCTCTCAGATGGCTGGGGATCCAGCCTCTGCTTACATGCCTGTTGGGACAGTGCCCTCATTGCTGTCTGAGGCAGCTCTACTCTGCTGGCAGCCTCCTTCCCTGAATCATCTTCAGGGTTCTGCCTTTGCCACCATTCCCTGGAGAGGGTCTCCAGCCTGGCCAGGGAGATAATAAGGCCTGGCTGTTGAGGAAGCTGGAGGGCTGGTGGGTGGGAGGGCTTTCTTCCCCCACGATTGCTCCTGGGATGTCCTGGCACAAACATGCCTTCTCTGCCGTGGGCAGGGATGACAGTGAGGGTGCAGATTTCCTATTACTCTTGAGGTTAGGGGCATGGGAAGGGCTGGGAGCACAGAGGCTACCGTCTCACTGACTAGCATTGTCTGCAAGACCTGAGAACAGCGAACCCTTTGGTGCCTGTGGGGGGCTCATTTTGGGGGGCAAATTCAGTATTGGACCAGACCAGGTCCATGTTAGTGGTTGACATTCTGGGGGCTCAAATCTCACTAACTGAGCAAGTTTCAGCCACTGGCTCAACCTCCTCGTGCTTCAGTACCTACATCTGTAAAACAGGAATGACAGTAGAATGTCTCTCATGGGGTTGCTGTGAGAATTAAATGACTGTATATGATATAACTAAATAAGGGTTAAATGATGTACAGCCTGAAGTATAATGTTATATAAATGTTAATTATTACCAGGTCACAGGCTCTTTTGAAAATCCAATAAACTTTTAGACCATTTTCAGAAGAAACCTGCACTCACATACTCCTCTCAGTGCACAATTTTTAGGGTTATCGACTCCCTGAAGCTCACCTGTGTAAGAAGACATGACTGAGGCATTCTGACTCTAATGTGACTCAAAAGTTGTTGTTGAATTGTTGGGGGTCAAATTGATATATGCAAATAGTTTTAAAAGTCCAAAGTTAAATGGCTGCTGCTCTGCTCACCCCCACCTCTGGACCCAGGCTTTTCCAGAGGCCACTTGCAGCCATTTCCCCTGATATTTCTCTCCTTTACTCGTGACCTTGAGCTCCCTGAGCGGTGTTGGCACAGCTGGTAGGAGCCTTAGTTATGAGCTTCGGTGCCTGAGATGGGTTGGTAGGCAGGCTTTACCCCTGTGACTCCCTGCCGGGCTCTGGATTCTACTTTCTCAGTGGCTCTTGGTTTTGTCCAGGGGCCTCCAACTCCTCTCCCCTTCTCCCCAACCCAAGTCCAAATGCCTCAGTGGTCCCCCTGCCTCTACCCTTGTCTCTCACTGGTAACCAGAGCAGCTTTCAAGTTACAAATCCTACCACATCCCCTCTTCCTTAAAACTCCCCAATGGCTTCTCATCGAATGCAATGACTTTTAGCATCAAGGTTGAGGGAGAAAAAGTATGTAAATCTCATGATGCCCTGGGCACAGATGGAAAAAGCAGAATTCTTCCTCATAAATAATGATATCATTAAAGGGGTTTGGGATTGGCCCAGGGGCCTGTGAGGTCACTGAGCCTAGTCTGGGCCTACACTGCCCCTTGGGGTGGGGGCAGAGAGGAGGAGGTGGCTGTGATGAAACCACCTTATGAAATGTACTGTAATGAGGCTTTGGGAGCAGGATTCACAAGCTGCCAGGAACAAAGGTGCTGTGATGCTCCCGTGTTCCACCTTCCCAAGCAGCTGGCTCTAGTGACAATTTTGGGGGGTGGGTATGGCTGGAGGAGAGGCTGTCTAGAATAGAATCTCAGGGGATTAGGGAGGAAAAAAAACCTAACATTTTTGAGCTCATCCCCTGCCCTTCCTTACACACTTTTGTGTGTGTCCCTTGCCTACAAGGTGAGATAGCAGCATCCCTTGGGCAGGTAGAGTGTCTTGGTTTCCCGTTCATGTTGGAACAGCACTCCCTTTCCTTTTTTTTTTCCTTTTTAAATGCCCTTCAGGTATGCAGAAGTGGGTAAATCACAGGCCCTACTTAATAACACACTCTCAATTTTGGCCCTGTAGGCCCACTTTAATCAATTAATTTGTTTACAATGACATGGTGAATATGTCAGAACTCAGAACTCAACCTGAGATCTAGAGTCTTAACAATCTTTTCACTTATCTTGTGCTTATTCCTCTCTTATGATATCCCCTAACTTCCCCACAGAGGTAATTACTGAATTTTGTGTTTATAATTATCTCACCTTTAAAAATGAAATTTTATTATTGTATTAGCCAGGATAAATTAGTTAGATGCCACAGTAACAAATAACCACTATTCTCAGTGGCTCACCCCAACAGGTTTATTTCTCGCTCCTGCTACATGACCAGTGCAGGCTGGTGGCCTGTGCCTACTGCAGGCATAGTAGAACAGGGTGCAGCAGTCATCTTACTATGCTGCTATCAACACTAAGACCTGGGGTTTGCTTCAGCAGGGGAGGAGAATAAGAACTCAGTGCTAGTTCTGACCCGTGTGCTCAGTTAGTTAGATGTCATCCCACAAAGCGAAAGGTTGCCTATTCAATTCCTTGTCAGGGTACATACCTGGGTTGTGGGTTTGGTCCCCATTTGGGGCACCTACAAGAGGCAACTGATGGATGTCTCCCTCTCACATTGATATTTCTTACTCTTTTTTTTCTCCCTTCCCCTCTCTCTGAAAATAAATAAATAAAATCTTTAAACAAAAAGGAACTCAGCATCAGTTCTTAGGTGTTTCTTCTACCCAATAGTGACACATGAGCACTTCAGTGACATTTTATTGGCCCAGGCTTTCCCTAGTTTCAGGAGGGCATGTACCTGGGAAGAATGAGGAACCAGAGGTCTTGCTGAGCATGGATAATGTCACCACAACCATGTATCTGTGGAGGCCTAAACAGTGTTTTTGATTTCATTTATTGGTGAACTTTATAGACAGGGCATCGTGTTATAAGTGATCTTTTGAGATTAGCTTTTTAAAAAGTATATTTTATTGATTGTGCTGTTACAGTTGTCTCAATTTTTTTCCCTTTGCCTGTTCTGCCAGGAACCCCCCTTCCCTCCAGCAATATCACACCCCCTTAGCTCATGTCCGTGGGTCACACATATAAGTTCTTTGGCTTCTCCATTTACTATACTATTCTTAACCACCCCCTGTATTTTTTGTTCCTACCGATTATGCTTCTTGATCCTAAAAGCATTTCTCCCTTTCTTCTCCTTATCCCTCCCAGCTTATAACCTTCCAAATGATCCTCATAACTATGATTCTGTTCCTGTTCTTGTTGTTTGCTTAGTTTGTTTTTGTTTTTATTTTTTAGATTCACTTGTTGATAGTCGTGAGATTGTTGTCATTTTAATATTTATAGTTTTGATCTTCTTTTTCTTAAATAAGTACCTTTATCATGTAATAATGGCTTGGTGAATGATGAATTTCTTTAGCTTTACCTTGTCTGGGAAGCACTTTATCTGCCCTTCCATTCCAAATGAAAGCTTTGCTGGATGGAGTAATCTTGGTTGTAGGTACTCGCTTTTCCTCACTTTGAATACTTCTTGCCAGCCCCTTCTTGTCTGCAAAGTTTCTTTTGAGAAACCATCTGACAGTCTTATGGGAACTCCTTTGTAGGTAACTCTTCTTTTCTCTTGCTGCTTTTAAGATTCTTTATGTTTAACCTTTGGTGTTTTAATTATGATGTGTCTTGGTGTGGTCCTCTTTGGGTACAACTTGACTGAGACTTTCTGTGCTACCTGAACTTGCATGTCTATCTCCTTAGCCAAATTAGGGAAGTTTTCTTTCACTATTTTTTCAAATAGATTTCCAATTTTTTGCTTTCTCTATTCCTTCTGGTGCCCCTATGATGTGAATGTTGGACTTCTTGAAGTTGTCCCAGAGGTTGCTTATTTTTTTTTCTGTCTTTGTTGTTCTGATTGGTTGTTTTTGGCTTTCTTATGTTCCAAATCATTGATTCAGTTCTCAGCTTCATCCACTGTACTGTTGTTTCCCTGTAAGTTGTTGTTTACTTCAATTTGTGAATGCTTCATTTCTGACTGGATATTTTTTATGCTGTTGAGGTCCCCTCTAAGTTCCTTGAACATACTTATAATCAGAATTTTGAACTGTGCATTGATAGATTGCTTATCTTCATTTCCTTTAGCACTTTTTCTGGGATTTTGATCTGTTCTTTCATTTGGGCCATGTTTCTTTGTCTCCTTGTTTTGGCAGCCTCCCTGTGTTTGTTTCTATGTATTAGGTAGAGCTGCTTTGACTCCATGTCTTGGTAGTGTGGCCTAATGTAGTAGGTGTTCTGTAGGGTCCCGTGACACAGCCTCCCCTATCACCCAAGCTGGGTATTCGAGGTGTGCCCTTTGTGTGGGCTGACTACATCTTCCTCTTGTAGTTGACCCTTGGTTGCTATTGGTAGATCAATGGGAGGGATTTACCCAGGCCAGTCAGCTGCAATGATTGGTTGTGACCACTTACCACCAACCTCTGACCTCTGTGGAGGATCAGCTGTGCAGGGGCATGGTGGTGGTGCTCCAACATGGTTTGTAGCTGTCCAGTGGGGGTGCGGCCCTGGGATTTCCTGGGTGGTACAGGCCAAGGTCAGACCCCCCCTGTGTTTTGCCTGGGCCACCCTTCCTGATGTACAAAGCAATCTGAGATGGCTTCTATTTGTGCTGGGTTTGGAGATTCCTAGGCAAGGCCAAGCTGTGAAACTAATCTGGCCACTGCTAGTGCTGGGTTTAGGGCTCACTGAGGCCAGCTGTTGCTTATTTGAGAGAATTTAGGAAGTTGTGCAGTATAAGCCAAGACCAACCATTCATTTGGAATAGCAGTTTGGGTGGACCTGTAAGTTGGTTGGGGCGGAGTTTCTGGGGATCTCCAAGGTGGGTCAAACAGTGTTAGTCAGGTTGACAGGGTCTCAGATATGGCACTGGCCTGACAGCTCCGTGGCTCTGCAGAGGGAGGGCTCAGAAAAGGGACAATGGCCTCTGCTTGCCCTGATACTAGACACTTCAGCCTCTCCCAGTATGCCATTGGTGCCCTTCAAGCTGCCACCCTAGTGCTAGAGTTCAGAGGGAGTGCAACAGAGTAAATGAGACTCTGTGTAGGTTCTTTACAGGAAATGTTTGGTGTTCCAGCAGTTTCTTCCACAAACTCAGTCCCTGCTGGTTTTTGCAGTCAGAAGTTGTGGGAACTTGTCTTCCTGGTACCAGAACCCTGGGCTTGGAGGTCTGGTGTGGTGCTGGTACTCCTCACTCCTGAGATATCCCTCCCAAATTTGTATCCATCACATGCAGGTGAGAGACCAGCCTGTACTGTGCACCCCTCTTACCAGTCTCAATGGATGTTGTTTCTTTAATTCACTAGTTGTCAGACTTCCACTTAACTTGATTTCTGATGATTATGAGTGATGGTTGTTCTATATTTTAGTTGTAATTTTTACTCCTTTAAAAATATATTTTATTGATTATGTTATTACAGTTTTCCCATTACCCCCTTCATTCCCCTCCACCCTGCACACCCTCTCCCACCCACATTCCTCCCCTTTAGTTCATGTCCATGTGTCATAAGTTCTTTACATTTAGCTTTTACATTTCCCATACTACTCTTGCCCTCCCCCTGTCTATTTTCTACCTACCATCTATGCTACTTATTCTCTGTACCTTTTCCCCTCTCTCCTCCTCCCACTCCCCTGTTGCTAACCTTCCATGTGATCTCCATTTCTGTGGTCCTGTTCCTGTTCTAGTTGTTTGCTTAGTTTGTTTTTGTTTTTGTTTTAAGTGTGGTTGTTAATAATCATAAGTTTGCTGTCATTTTACTGTACATGTTTTTTGTCTTCTTTTTCTTAGGTAAGTCCCTTAACATTTCACATAATAAGGGCTTGGTGATGATGAACTCCTTTAACTTGACCTTATCTGAGAAGCACTTTATCTGCCTTTCCATTTTAAATGAAAGCTTTGCTGGATAGAGCAGTCTTGGAGGTAAGTCCTTGCCTTTCATGATTTGGAATACTTCTTTCCAACCCCTTCTTGCCTGTAAGGTCTCTTTTGAGAAACCAGCTGACAGTCTGATGGGAACTCCTTTGTAGGTTAACTGCCTCCTTGTCTCTTGCTGCTTCTAGGATTCTCTCCTTCATTTTAATTTTGGCTAATGTAATTATGATGTGCCTTGGTGTGTTCCTTCTTGGGTCCAACTTCTTTGGGACTCTCTGAGCTTCCTGGACTTCCTGGAAGTCTATTTCCATTGCCAAAATGGGGAAGTTCTCCTTTATTATTTGTTCAAATAACTTTTCCACTTGTTGCTCTTCCTCTTCTCCTTCTGGTACCCCTATAATTCGGATGTTGGAATGTTTAAAGATGTCCTGGAAGTTCCTAAGCCTCTCCTCATTTTTTTTGAATTCTTATTTCTTCGTTCTTTTCTGTTTGGTTGTTTCTTTTTTCTTTCTGGTCCACTCCATTGATTTGAGTCCCAGTTTCCTTCCATCACTATTGGTTCCCTGTGCATTTTCCTTCGTTTCACTTAGCATAGCCTTAATTTTTTCATCTAATTTGCGACCAGATTCAACCAATTCTGTGAGCATCTTGATCACCAGTGCTTTGAACTGTGCATCTGATGGGTTGGCTATCTCTTGGTTAATTAGTTGTATTTGCTGTGGAGCTTTGATCTGTTCTTTCGTGTGGACCATTTTTTTTGTCTTGTCACACCTGTTATGTATGAGAGGTGGAGCCTTAGGTGCTCACTAGGGCGGGGCAACCCAGTTGCTGGGTTGTGATGCTGTATGTGGGGCAGGTGTCTGAGAGGGAACAATAGCACTTGTTCCACTCTCCATGGGACTTCAGTCCCTTCCACCACTTCCCCCAAGCAAAATGGGCCTTTCTGGTGCTAATTCCCATGTGGGTGGGCTTGTGCATGTTCTAGGACCCCATGGGTCTCTCCAACGAACTCTCCTGTGAGGCTGGGAGTCTCTCCCTGTACCTCAACCTTCACAGGTGTTTTCAATCAGTGCCCCGAGGCTCTATTTCCCAGTACTTGGACCCTGGATTGCATGCAGTGCCTCGCTTCACAGTTGCCACCTTGCTGTGTCTACCAGTTGCCATCCTGCACCCAGGGTCTGCCCTCTGTGGTCTTGTGTGCCCAGGATGCCTTACGCACTCAGTCCCACTGCTCTTTGTGCTGTGGTCCTCTCTGCCCAGCTACCCGACTCCACCCCTCCTACCAGTCTGGATGAATCTGTCTATTTTAACTCCTTGGTTGTCCGACTTCCATACAGTTAAATTTTCTGTCAGTTCTGGTTGTTATTCTGTTTCTAAATTGTTGTTGTCCCTATCTTGGTTGTGCAAGGAGGCACAGTGTGTCTACCTATGCCTCCATCTTGGCCAGAAGTCCTATATTTTAGTTGTAATTTTGATGTGGTTGTGGGAAGAGGGGAGCCATGTCTCCCTACACTGCCATCTTGACCCAAAGCCAAGATTAACTTTTTCTCTTGCCATTATGTTGCTAAGATTCATCCACACTGTTGTATGGAGCTGTGGTTTCCCTCATCTCATTGCCATCCAGTCATTCCCAGGATGCCTCTACCCCATGAACCCATTTCCCTTTTATGGGGCATTTCAGTTGTCTGACTTTTTTTTTTTTATGTTATGAACAATGCCATTGTGAATAATCTCTTCTTGAAATGTCACTTGGATTTCATCATCCAAATTGTAGACTTTGAGTTACTCCTGGCTCACAGAGAGTCCTGTTCAGCTCCCACCTCAGCCTTCACAGCCCCAGAGCCACGGTCTGGCTTCTCAGCAGTAGAGGCCACCTTCCTGCCATCCACTCCCCAATGCTGGTGCTGGCAAACTAATGAGGCAGGACAGAGCTCTCCTGTGTGTACCAGCTCTGCTTCTCCATGCGCTTACAACAGGAGACGGGACCATGTTACAGTTGAGAACAACCTGTCAATGGTCAGGTCTTTTTTTCCTTTTTCCCAATGTGTATTAAGCTTCGACTGTTTAACCATGGGAATAACTTGGTAAGTTACAAAGCAGACAGTTGTTTACTTTCTCTGTGTACACTCCTTTGGGCTGGGACCACAAAGGGACCTGCCCTGAAGGTGCTTACTGTCTGGATGGGAAAACAGGGACTTAGATGCAATACTGTATTTGCTGAAGTATAGGTGTGCAGGTCTCATTGTAATTTTACAAGGATTTTAAAAAATATGAGTATTTTTCTCATATTTTTCTGTCTCTTTGTCTCTGTCTCTATGTATATATGCATACATAAAATGTGATTTTATTTATGTAAATTCAGCATCATCTATCTTGGAATAGAATAGGAAACCAGATCTTGATTGGTGAATTATCACTTTTATAGATCATAACGTTTGTAAGCTAATATCCCGTTTTCAACTCTTCTAGTTGGAACCACTCAAAAGTTCCCCTAGAGAGATGGGGGTAAATACAACTTTTAGCTGCTCTTTTGTTTTTGTTTTAATTTTTTTAACTTTTTAAAATTGTTGTTCAAGTACAGTTGTCTCCATTTTCCCATTACCACTCCCCTCACCCCAGTCATCTCCACTTTCCACCCTTGATCCTAAGCCCCTTTGGTTTTGTCCATGTATCCTTTATTATAGATGTTTCTGAAAACTCTTCCCACTTTCCCCCAATTATCATCTCCCACCTCCCCTCTGGTTACTGTCAGTTTGTTCTTAATTTCCATGTCTCTGCTCATATTTTGCTTGCTTTTTTGTTTGTTGATTAGGTTCCACTTATAGGTGAGATCATATGGTATTTGTCTTTGAATGCCTGGCTTATTTCTGTAAGCATAATGCTCTCCAGTTCCATCCATACTGTTGTAAATTGTAGGAGCTCCTTCTTTCTTTCTGTTGCATAGTATTCCATCGTGTAAATGTACCATAGTTTTTTGATCCATTCATTTACTGATGGGCACTTAGGTTGCTTCTAGCACTTGGCTATTGTAAAATGTGCTGTGATGAACACTGGGGTGCATAGACTCTTTTGGGTTGGTGTTTCAGGGTTCTTAGGGTATAATCCCAGCAGTGGAATTGCCAGGTCAAAAGACAGTTCCATTTTTAGATTTTTGAGGAAATTCCATACTGTTTTCTACAGTGGCTGCACCAGTCTGCATTCCCATCAACAGTGCACTAGGGTTCCCTTTTCTCTGAATCCTCTCCAACACTTATTGTTTGTTGATTTCTTTATGATGGCCATTCTGACTTTTGTGAGGTGGTATCTCATTGTGGTTTTAATTTGCATCTCTCTGATAGCTACTGATGTTGAACATCTTTTCAAATATCTCTGGGCCATCTGTATGTCCTCCTTGGAGAAGGGTATCTGTTCAAGTCCTTTGTCCTTTTTTCAATTGGGTTGTCTTCCTGGGGGTTGAGTCGTATGAGTTCTTTATATATTTTGGAGATCAAACCTTTGTCCGAGGTATCACTGGCAAATATGTTTTCCCACATGGTTAGTTCCCTTTCATTTTAATGCTGTTTTCTTTAGCCATGCAGAAGCTTTTTATTCTGATGAGATCCCATTTGTTTATTCTTTCCTTTATGTCCCTTGCTCTAGGGGACATATTGGTGATAATATTGCTGTGTGGAATATCTGAGATTTTCCTGCCTATGTTCTCCTCTAGGACTTTTATGGTGTCACAACTTATATTTAAGTCTTTCATCCACCTTGAATTTATTTTTGTATATGGTGTAAGTTGGTGATCGAGTTTCATTTTTTTGCATGTAGCTGTCCAGCTCTCCCAACACCATTTGAAGAGGCTATTTTTACTCCATTTTATGCTCCTGCCCCCCTTTGTCAAATATTAATTGACCATAGAGACCTGGGTTTATTTCTGGGTTCTCTATTTTGCTCCACTGATCTATGTGTCTGTTCTCATGTCAGTACCGGACTGTTTTAATTACAGTGGCCTTGTAGTGTAGTTTGATATCAGGTATTTTGATCCTTCCTACTTTGTTCTTTTTTCTCAAGATTGCTGCAGCTATTCAGGGTCATGTTTGGTTCAATATAAATTTTTGAAATATTTGTTATAAATCTGTGAAATATGTCCTTGATATTTTAATGTGAATTGCATTGAATCTATAAATTGCTTTGGGTAGTATGGACATTTTGATTATGTTAATTCTTCCAATCTATGAACATGGTTAGCTGCTTTTTAAATTTTCTCCAAGTTCTTACCATTGTCTTCTTCTTTTTCTCTGTTGCTGGTAGACCAAAACATCACTACATTCTCTTGAAAAGTTAATACTGAGGTTGGTCCTAATGTTACAGCATTGTCTACACTGTTTTTGAACCATGGCTTACATTCATATAGAAAATGCTGGGGAAATCACCCAAATTCTACCTCCAAACAGTGATGTAGCTTGTTGTTGTTTTAACTAAGAACACCTACTGGAGGTGACTCTTTGCTGTGATGCACTCCGTATATGCCCAGTCTAGCCCCTCTTCAAGAGGGTGGCATTATCTTAAGCACCCACAAATTCAGCACATGTTGATGCAGGCATGATTCTCAGAGCAGGGTGAGTCTAACTCTGCTTGTATAAGGAGCAGGGTGGAAGAAAATTCATAGAAAGGATGGCACTACAGCAGAGTGCCAAAGAACAGGCTGGCATTAGTTAGGAAGAGAAGGGGAAGGTGGGACTTCAAGCCAAAGAAACAGCATGTGCAAAGGCACAGAGACATGATAGGACATGGTGTCTACAGAAGGCAGAAGGCAGTTTGCAGTGGCTAGGACAGAGGGCCCTTCAGGAGATGAGGTATATGCTTGTGGTGGCATTGCCTGTGGTTAGCAAGATTTCTGATTCTCCCTCATTCTAGGTTCATGTTCTCCTGAAGTTAGGAAATGGTGGTGGGGGCCTTGCATGGCCACACGTGATAGATTTTTTTAATTGTAGTAAAATTATATGACATGAATTTTACTATTTTAACCATTTTAAGTGTGCATTCAGTGGCACTAAGTATATTCATAGTGTTGTGTAGCCATCACCATGTATTTCAGGAATTTTTTCATCTTCCCAAACAGAAGCTCTTTCCCATTAATAACTCCCCTTCTCCCATGATCCCCCTGCCCCAGTCCCTGGTAATCAACCACCATTCTGCTGTCTCTGTGAATTTGCCTATTCTAGGTACTGCATATAGGTGGAATCATGCAATATTTGTCCTATTGTGTATGGCTTATTTCACATAGGATAATGATTTCAAATTTCATCTGTCTTATAGCACATATCCGAATTTCATGTCTGTGTATTACTGAATACTGTGATCATGTGATGGGACTTTGACTTTTCCCTGGAAGCACTGGCATGCTGGGGAGAGTGACACATAGAATGACAGCGGGCATCTGCTGCTTTGTGTGCTCTTTGATTCATGTGTGGGAGGAGCCTGTGGCAGTGGTTCAATAATGGCATTCTGATCCTTCCAGCCTGTGCAGCCTCACAGCACCCAGGAAGCTTTTCTTTCCTCTGAAACCCTCAAGGCCCTTTCTGTCTCTTAGTATCCACAGCTGAATCACACAATCTCTGCTGTACATTAACTTTTTGGCTGGTGAAGACTGTGCCCCAAGCACAGCAGAACCCTCAGGCCTGGCCCCCAGTTCTTCCTCCCTTTGTCCCCCTATGGCATAGCCAGTGCATATCTAAACCTCAGTGGATACTGGAGTTGGGGTTCAGGGAGAAGAGTCACCCCCAGATATCAATGGCAAGTGTGGCACTGGACAAGTCAGTTTCTCCCATTCTGCCTCCCTTCCCTGCTAGCCCTTGGGCTGGGTCAGGCTGCATTCCATCAGCCAGCACCCCTACCTCCTGATGCCCCTGGTAGGTTTCATCTCCAGGGCTAGGGTTGAAGGAGACAGAACAAGCCCCAGGGGTGTTAATAATAGGGTTATAATCTAGTGGGAAGAGACTGAGTTCTCTTGAGTCTCATAGCATTTTTCCAGCCCTGGCCACTTTATAACTGTGTCACTGAGTGATGGGACTCAGGGGAGCTGTAGTTCCAGCAGCGGTTCCCACTGTCATTCACCTGCTTACAGTTGATCAATTTTCAAAGGGGCTGAGCAAATTCCTGGCACTTCCTGCTCCTGTTTCTGTTCTACCCAGCCTCTTCCTCTCCAGCTCCACAGGCTTCCCTCCTGGCAGCAGAGAATGGGCCTTGGGGGAGTAAACTGTAGGCAGCAGATGCTGATTGCAGGGGCTATAGATTTGGGCTTTGGACAAGGGCTCTGTATCTCTTTATCTTCATCGTGTGACCTTGGGCCTGTGTCCTCTGAATAATAAGGGCTAGAGCAGTCATGCTCTGAGATTCCTTTTGGCCCTGCCTACTCTGTGGCTTATTACTTTTTTAAAATCTAAAAGCAAGTTGCACAGCATTTTCTTCCAAGATCATGACAGTGATCAAGACTGTGTCCCATCAAGAACTGGGTGGGACAATGGTGAGACCAGCATGCTGAAACATCAGGAAATGAGGGCACCCTTCTTTATCCTCCAGGGAAGCATGTGACTAAGCCCCAGGCCAGTAGGCTAGTGACTGTCCCCAAGGCTGCTTAAGAGTTCAACCCACTAGGTGAGAATGGTAGGCAGTCAGATGACATCTTGACTCAATTAGCTTTTTGCCCCTTGTTGCGCGTGGGTCACCGGCCAGCAGTGACCACGGCACACTGTGGATGGCTCGACAATACGCGAGAAAAAACACACATGCACAGAGACAAACTAGTTTCTGTGGGGAAGTAGGGACAGAATGGCCACCCCCCCTAGTGGGGAGCGCGCCGATTTACAGTCCATACCTGCTTTTATTGGGCTCATGCTACATAATAACTCAGGTAACGTACAATACTCATTAGGGGAAGTAAGGAACATATAAAACAAAGAACTCTGCCGGTCTATTGAGTTGGGGGTCAAAGAGCTGTAAGGCTGAGGAACAAACTAGCTTCCTCCTAAGACCCTCCTCATTCAACTAAGAGCATTCTTGGACAAAGAAGGTTTCACAGTAATTTACATGTTCTTTCTTAGGCCCGATCACCCCGGGAAATCCGCACTTCCCAGTACCGAGCTGTACTTCCCCGTCATTGTTTCAGGCTTAGGTGGAGCGCGGGAACTAAAGCCACGGAGAGATAAGGAGATTTTCTTCCGGACGCTGAGAACTCAGACTTTGTCAGAGCCGAGGAGTGAGGGTCCATCACCCCCCTTTTGCTGCAGCCCCCCCAAGTCCTTCTTTTGGGGGGCCTCCCAAAGTGATCGTGCCTGGCTTGGGTTGTTCCCCCCGTGGGGAATCTTACCCGTCTTTGGCTAACCGACCAAGCTTTTTTGGGGTTCAGCAGCAGAAACAGCATTACTGCCAGGGAGATAAGCTTTTTTCTCCTTGCCGGCTCACGGTTCCAAGGGCGTTCCCTTAGCTTTAGCCTAGGCGGGGGTCTCAGCTTCTAATACCAGTCAGGGTGGTTCCCAACACCCCTGAGAAAGAGGTGGTAGAGTGGGCCCCACAGAGAACCTGGTTACCACCTCTAACACATCTCAGGTTGCTGGATGTCTGCTGTGCTCTAGGAACTCTCTGGGCAAGATCATTCCACAGAAGAGGGAATTTATCCATCTATGGTTTTATAACCACAACATTGGGCCAAGTCATTCTAGTGAAAAGTTGTCAATAATTTACCTTTCTTCCCAGTCAGTGAAGTTATTAACTAGACAATGGCTGGGCCTCATTTTAAGCAGATCCAAAGAACAATGATTTTCTTCACAGCTTTTTTCTATCTACCTGAAAAATGCTGCCTCTGATCTTGTAAGATCGCCAGCCACTCCCTGCTGTCTGTCTGCCATCTTGAGTCTCAAACACTGGGTGATGGAGACAGTGTTCTGGCTAGCATACAGCTCTCCTGGTCTGAAGATCTATCATGCTCTTAAGGAAGGGGCAGGGGAGCCTGGACTGCTCTGCGGTAGTCCCAGGGCCCCTGGGTTCTCTCACCTCTGGCATCTTGATGAGGTCACAGAAGAGTGATCTGAATTGGCACAGGAAAGAGATTTCAAGGAAAAATACTTCTAATCCCTCTATAACATGGGGTGGTGGGCTGGTGAGGCATGAGGAAAACTGAGGGGATGGGGAAGAAACATGGGTTCTATTTCTAGCTATGTCACTAACCATTGCACAAGCGTAGACAAGTCTCTGCCTCTCTGACAAGCGTAGACAAGTCTCTGCCTCTCTGACTCTCAGTGATAGCCCTGCCCTTCAACTGCACTGGTGTTGACAGGATACAAATGCAGTAGGAATCCTAAATTATTTGTCATGGATTTCTACCTCCATCCCCTAGTCAAAACACTTAAGCTTGTACCCAAAGTCCATCATTAAACCTCCTGGGGGAAAAAACAGATATACACGTTGTAACTTTCAAATACAGACAAAATTAGAATGAAATTTTTATAGCATGTAAAGATGTGCTTTTGCAGAACAGTTGTGGGGGATGAAATAATTGGACTGCTACACCTCTCTGTTGCTTTCTGTTTCCTAATTTAAAAAAAAATGACCTTTCTCTTTATTGTTTTTCTACTTTCTTTAAATTTATTCTTTTGTTCTTTTTCTTTCTCTTTGAGTTAAAGACCTCAATGTGTTTATTTAAATCTTTTCTATATTTTAATTAATTCATGTAAGGCCATACATTTACTTCTAAATGTTGTATTAGTTGTGCCTTACAAGCAATCAATTGTATTTATAATCCTTGCTAGTTACTTTTACATTTTAATATACACATTTACCTATAAGTTTTTCTAACAAATGTCAAGGGTTATTCAGTATCTATATTGTCCTTTCAGACAAGTAAAAAAATTTTTAAAAAATTGTGTGGAATCTTACACCTTAAAAACTTCCACCATTTTAGCCATTATTATTATTATTATTATTATTATTTTATAATCAATGGTTCAGTTTACTGATTTTTTAAAAAAAAAGATTTTATTTGTTCACTGAGAGAGGGTTAAGGAGGGAGAGAGAGAGGGTGAGAAACATCAATGTGTGGTTGCCTCTTGAGCACCTCTTACTGGGGACCCGGCCCTCAACCCAGCATGTGCCCCAACTGGGAATTGAAGTGGAAACCCTTTGGTTCCCAGGTCCTTGCTCAATCCACTTAGCTGCACCAGCCAGGGCTCAGTAGCTCTTTAGTTTTTATCTTTATCTTTGATATTCTTCAGTTTTATTACCATATCTAGCTATGATTAGCTGATTATTTTGATGCCAGACACTCAATGTTTACTTCACTTTCACCCTGAGAACTTACCTTTTTTTTTTTTAATACTGGGAAATGATCTAATTTTATATTTTTGACTGTTGCTTCTTTCCCATCCCTTGATTCCATTTAGTGTTTGCTAGGAACTTTCAACTTATCTTCTGTTTTTCTTAATGCAGCTATCATATCCTCACTTTTCTATGCTGTGTTCTATGTAAATTCCTTAATACTATCTTTCAATTTATTGTTTCTTTTTAGCAGCAGACACAACATGGCAGAGGAGTAAGTACAAGCTACACTAATCTCCTCCCAGGACTAATCTGGAATTACAGCTAAATTGTAGAGAAATCATCTGGCATAAACAGCTGAACAATAGAGGGAGAAGTCTTATACCCATAGGCAGACAGAAGAAACAGCTTCACCACAATGTGACTGGCACAGAGTGCAAATGAGACATGAGAGGGCTGTCTGGGATCCCATGGGTGGCAGCTGAAGTGCCAGAGGAATATTTCAGTGGCCAGGGGATTCCTCCTGAGAAGTATGGGGTCTAAACCCCAAGCTGGCCTGCCCAGCCTATAGCACCAGAGCACAAAAGGACCCAGATAACATCCTGCTGCAAAAAGTGGCAGGGTCTCCTTCTTTTCCTTCTCTTTTCTTTCTTTCAAGATTTTACTTATTTATTTTTTAGAGAGAAGGGAAGAAGAGGAGAAAGAGAGGGAGAGAAATATCAGTGTGTGGTTGCCTCTCATGTGCCTCGTGCTGGGGACCTGGCCTGCAACCCAAGTGTGTACCAAACCAAACCAGCAACCAGCAACCAGCAACCCTTTGGTTCACAGGTCATCACTCAATCTACTGAGCTACACCAGCCAGGGCATGGCAGGGTTTCTCTCTGCCAAGAACAATGGCAGGAAACACAGAGAGCCTTTTAAAGGGCCAATGCATAACATTTCATTTGTAGCCACTTATACTGGGCTCTGGAAAAGGTGGGGCAGAATGGACTAGAGACACTTGAGGAGAGACTGGGGTTGGTGGTTTTGGGGAGAGAACTGAGAGAGCAGCTGCCAGGATCCCTGTGCTGATTCACTCCCCATGCTATAGGAGCCATCTTGCTCAGGCAGACCACTCCCCTCCAAGTGCCTAAGAGGAAGCAATTGCCCTGCTCACAGGAATTAATATGCCTCACCTTGTGGTGCTTAAGCCTGACTGCTGATTACAGATTGACTAGATTAACAATGGAAGAAGTCAGCCACAGACTGTGGGTCATTGTTAGTCTTAAACACACTGCCTAGGGCCAGACTGGAACACCATCTGACATAACCAGAGGCAGATCCAGAAATAAAAAATAGTGAACCTGCACAATAGCATACGAGATATAGTAGGAGGAATGACTCTCCATCAGTCAGCTGGAGGGAAGGACCCACCAAAAAATGACCCAATGACAATCAAAACCCAATTACAACCAGAGAACTAACATAAACAGCATAAAGGGCATCCCAAAAGCATCAAGTTTAGGAGATCAAAAAGAATGTACCACAGAATCACATAGGCTCCCTACCATAGAGGTTCACACCATGATGACAGGGAGTCAAAGCAGTTCAATCTAAGAAGCAGATATAAATGAGAAGATTACCTAAAATGGGGAGACAAAAAAACCCCACCAAACAAAAGAAAATGAGCCTTTCCGAGGAAATCCCCAGAAAGAGCACTAAAAGAAATAGAGCCACATAAACTATTAGACACTGAGTTCAAAATAATGGTTATAAGTAAGTTCAATGAGAACTACAAAGAACTACAGGGAAGCAACAAGGAACTTACTGTGAACTACATCAGCATGAGAAATGACACAGAAATTATCAATAAGAGCCATAAGGAAATGAAGAATACAATTTCTGAATTGAACACAGTAGAAGGAACTGAAAGCAAGCTAGGTGAAACAGAGGATCAAATCAGCAAGCTGGAGGACAAGGTAGAAAAAAAATACAGAGAAAGAGCAACAAAATGAAAAAAGACTAACAAAGTATTAAGAGGGTTTAATGGAGCTTCAGGACAACATGAAATGGAATAATACCTATATCACAGGAAAACCAGAAGGAGAAGAAGAGCAAGGCATAGAAAACCTGTTAGAAAAAGTAATGACAGAAAACTTCCCTAACTTGATAAGAGAAAAAGTCATGCAAGTCAAAGAAGCACAGAGTTTCCAATCAACATGGCCCACTACAAGATACATCATAATAAAAATGGCAAAATTTAAAGACAAAGAGAATATTAAAGGCACTAAGGAAGAAACAGTTAGTAACATAAAGGGAGACCTGATAAGGCTAACAAGTGATTACTCAACAGAAACACTACAAGCCAGAAGGGAATGTCAAGAAATATTCCAAGTAATGAAAAGCAAAGGCATGCAATCAATACTACTCTACCCACCAAAGTTCTCATTTAAAATGGAAGGTGAAATAAGGAGCTTCCCAGACCAAAAAAAGGTTAAAAGAACACATTTCTGAAAACCCGCATTGCAAGAGATGCTAAAGGGACTGCTTTAAGAAGAAGAAAAAAGAGAGAGAGAGAGAGGAACACAAGAATGAAGGGGAAAAATTGCAATGCATAAGTACCTGTCATTAATAACCTTAAATGTCAATGGATTAAATGCGCCAATTAAAAGACATAGGGTAGCTGAATGGGTAAGAAAACATGACCTGCACGTATGGCTGCCTACAAGAGAGCCACCACAGAACAAAAGATCTACACAGACCGAAAGTGAAGGGATGAAAAAAAATATTCCAAGCAAAATAAGCTAAAAAAAAAAAAAAGCCGGGTAGCAATACTTATATCAGACAAAATAGATTTCAAAACAAAGCCGTAAAAAGAGACAAAGGAGGATACTATATAATACACAAGGGAACAATCCATCAAGAAGATATAACCCTTGTAAACATATATACACCCAACATAGGAGCACCCAGATATACAAGGAAAATCTTCTAGATCTTCAAGAAAGATATTGACAGCAACACATTCATAGTAGGGGATTTTAACACCCCATTGTCAAAAATGGATAGATCTTCCAAGGAAAGAATCAACAAGGATATTGTGGCATTGAACAATACTCTAGATCAAATGGACTTAATTGATATATACAGAAACTTTCATTCCAAAAAGCAAAATATACATTCTTTTCAAATACACATGGAACACTTTCAAAGTCAGACCACATGGTAGGTCACAACACATGCCTCAATAAACTCAAGAAAATTGAAATCATATCAAGCATCTTCTTGGATCACATGGCTTGGAACTAGAAACCAATGCCAAGGAAAAAAACCTCAAAAACATTCAAATTTATGAAGACTGGGTTAACAATAAGATCAAGGAAGAAATCAAAGAGTTTCTGGAAACAAACAAAAATGAACTCACAACAGCCTAAAAAATATGGGACACAATGAAGGCAGTCCTGAGAAGGAAGTTCATAACAATACAAGCCTACCTAAAAAGATGGAAAATTTTCAAATAAACATCCTAACCCTACTTCTACAAGAACTAGAGGAACAACAACAAAGAAAGCCCTAAGTGAGTAGAAGGAAGAAAACAACCAACATCAGAGCAGAATTAAATGACATAGAGATTAAGAGAATAATTCAAAGTATCAATAAATCCAGCTGGTTCTTTGAAAACATAAACAAAATCAACAAGTCTTTAACCAGACTCATGAAGAAAAAGGGAGGATTCAAATAAATAAAATCAGAAACAAAAGAGATATTACACCTGATACCACAGAAGTACAAAGGATTGTAAGAAATTACTATGAACAACTATGTGCCAGGAAATTTGAAAACCTGGGTGAAATCAACAAATTTCTAGATACATATAATCTTCCAAAACTGAATCAAGAAGAAGCAGAAAGCCTGAAGAGACAAATAAAAATTAGTGAAATTAAAGCAGTAATCAAACAACTCATGCCACACATAAGCCCTGGACTGGACAGTTTCACAGGTGAATTTTACCAAACATTTAAGGAAGTGCCAACTCCTATCTTCAAACTATTCTAAAAAATTCAAGAAGAGGGAAAACTCCCAAACTCTTTTTATGAGGCCAGTATTATCCTAATTTCAAACCCAGGTAAAGAATCAACAAAGAAAACTACAGGCCAGTATTGCTGATGAACATAGATGCTAAAATCCTCAACAAAATATTGGCAAACCACATTCAGCAATACATTAAAAAGATCATACACCATGATCAAATGGGATTCATCCCAGGGATGTAGGGATAGTACAATATTTGCAAATCAGTAAACGTAATACACCATATAAACAAAAGGAAAGACAAAAATCACATGATCATATCAATAGATGCAGAAACAGCATTTGATAAAGTACAGCACCCATTTATGATAAAAATACTCAGCAGAGTGGGAATAGAGGGAGCATATCTCAACATAATAAAGGCCAAATATGAGAAATCTACAGCCAACATCATACTCAACAGGCAAAAACTAAAAGCTTTTCCCCTAAGATCAAGTATAAGACAAGGGTGTCCACTTTCACCACTTTTATTGAACATAGTATTGGAAGTTCTAGTCACAGTGATCAGATAAGAAAAAAAAAGGCATCCAAAGTGGAAAGGAGAAAGTAAAATTGTCATTGTTTGCAGATAATATGACAGTGTACATGGAAAACGCTATAGGCTCCACCAAAAAACTACTTGATGACCTACTAAGTGAATTTGGCAAAATGGTAGGATACAAAGTCAATATTCAGAAATTGAAGACATGTTTGTACAGCAACAATGAAATATCAGACACAAAAACCAGGGAAAAAAATCCCATTTACTATAGCAAGAAGAAAAATAAAGTATCTAGGAACAAATTAACCAAGGAGGTAAAAGACCTGTACTCAGAAAACTACACAACACTGAAGAAGGAAATTAAGGAAGACACAAACAAATGGAAGCATGTACTGTGTTCATGGATTGGAAGAATTAACATAATCAAAATGTCCATACTACCCAAAGCAATTTATAGATTCAATGCAATTCACATTAAAATATCAAGGACATATTTCACAGATTTATAACAAATATTTCAAAAATTTATATTGAACCAAACATGACCCTGAATAGCTGCAGCAATCTTGAGAAAAAAGAACAAAGTAGGAAGGATCAAAATACCTGATATCAAACTACACTACAAGGCCACTGTAATTAAAACAGTCCGGTACTGACATGAGAACAGACACATAGATCAGTGGAGCAAAATAGAGAACCCAGAAATAAACCCAGGTCTCTATGGTCAATTAATATTTGACAAAGGGGGCAGGAGCATAAAATGGAGTAAAAATAGCCTCTTCAAATGGTGTTGGGAGAGCTGGACAGCTACATGCAAAAAAATGAAACTCGATCACCAACTTACACCATATACAAAAATAAATTCAAGGTGGATGAAAGACTTAAATATAAGTTGTGACACCATAAAAGTCCTAGAGGAGAACATAGGCAGGAAAATCTCAGATATTCCACACAGCAATATTATCACCAATATGTCCCCTAGAGCAAGGGACATAAAGGAAAGAATAAACAAATGGGATCTCATCAGAATAAAAAGCTTCTGCATGGCTAAAGAAAACAGCATTAAAATGAAAGGGAACTAACCATGTGGGAAAACATATTTGCCAGTGATACCTCGGACAAAGGTTTGATCTCCAAAATATATAAAGAACTCATACGACTCAACCCCAGGAAGACAACCCAATTGAAAAAAGGACAAAGGACTTGAACAGATACCCTTCTCCAAGGAGGACATACAGATGGCCCAGAGATATTTGAAAAGATGTTCAACATCAGTAGCTATCAGAGAGATGCAAATTAAAACCACAATGAGATACCACCTCACAAAAGTCAGAATGGCCATCATAAAGAAATCAACAAACAATAAGTGTTGGAGAGGATTCAGAGAAAAGGGAACCCTAGTGCACTGTTGATGGGAATGCAGACTGGTGCAGCCACTGTAGAAAACAGTATGGAATTTCCTCAAAAATCTAAAAATGGAACTGTCTTTTGACCTGGCAATTCCACTGCTGGGATTATACCCTAAGAACCCTGAAACACCAACCCAAAAGAGTCTATGCACCTCAATGTTCGTAGCAGAGTAAATACTCATAGCAAATACTCAGCACTTAATTACTTTGCTTTAGTATCGACCTTTATTGCATGTTTCGAAATTTTGCTCTGTAAGCTTATTTTGCTGGGAAGTTCTTCTCTGTTGTTTTGTTCCTACAGTGATTGCTTTTGCAGTTGCTCACTTAAATTCCCTGAGGTCCCATGTGCAAAATCACGTCTTTAATTTACTTTTTAATTATTATCTACAATTTGGTTTTACTCCATTTTTCATATGCCATTTAGGACTCTTATCCCTTGATGATTTTGTAAGAATTGTAAATCTAGTCCCTGAGCCAGCTTTCTCTGGCCTCTCTCGGTTACACCGTCTTCATTTGTTTCTTTCCAAATTTTCTGTCTTGGTTACAGGTTTGCAGAAAAGGGGAGGGAGTCAGTGGTAGGGCTACAGAGCATGAATTTAGAGAACCATCCTATCCCTGGCTGATGTGGCTTAGTGGACTGAGAGCAGGCCTGAGAACCAAAAGGTTGCCAGTTTGATTCCCAGTCAGAGTACATGCCTGGGTTGCGGGCAAGGTCCCCAGTTGGGGGCGTGCAAAAGGAAACAGATGTTTCTCTCTCTTCCTCTCTCTAAAAATACCCTCCTTCCAGTGGGAGGTGGGGATGTATAGGGTGATGGGGGGAGTGGTAGGAGGAAAGTGGAGACAACTCTACTTGAACAATAAAAAAATTAAAAATAAAATAAAAATACCCTCCTCTCATTGGTTTCTGCAGGGCTTTGGAGCAGGGCTTTGCTCATAGGGTCCCGTGGACATGGGACTTGGGCTTGTAGAGACACTGAAAACCAGTGTAACAGCATTCACTGGCCAGAAACAGTCCCTCCCATCATTTATATATACAATTAAAAAATATGTGAATTCATAGCTGTTCTGTATCCCACGGTACATCATAAACATTTCCTCTTGTCATTATAAGTTATTTAGTATTTTAGTTCTTTACTATCATTTACTTCTTTCTCTCAGTGCTATTTCCAAATATTCATAATTAGAGGTAACCTGATGGCATAAAGCTTTACTCACACTTTAGATTATGTCTTTAGGAAAAACTCTAGAAAAGAATGACAAGTTAAAAACTGGAGCCTTTGGCTGTTGATATCTATCTAGATCAGGCACCTGCATTCCTATGACATTGGAATTTGAGCTGCCCTCACCCCCAGCACTACCCACCACCATCAGCTCTTAGTGTGCTGGGGGCAGGGGAAGACCTGAATGATGCTTCAGGAAGCAAGAGACTTTATTTTCTCTAGTCAAGTGTTCTTTGGTTACAAACAATTTGGATCCTCTAGGACACTCCTGCCTGCGCCCCAGATACAGGAAGCAAAGTGTTGGGAAAGCAGAAGGCCTCTGGCTTGTTGGGTCAAATTCCTGAATTGCTACCAGATGTGAAATTTGACAAAAATAACAGAATGGCTCAGGGTAATAAGTAGTGAACATTTTTGTAGGTTCTTGCTTTATAGTTTGCCAAATTATTTTCACGTACATTTTCATAATCCTTTACAAACTAAGCTGCAAGCCAGATGTTGTTATTATCTCCATTTTCCAGAGGAGATGGCTGAGGCTCAGAGCCACTAGGGCAGGGCTTCTTAAATGTAATGTGCATAGGAGTCACCAGGGATTTATTAAAACCAGATTCAGATTCAGGTGATTTAGGGTATAGTACAAGGTTCTGGTTTCTAACGGGTGATAAGGTGATGTTGATGTTGCTGACCCAAAGACCTCACCTGAATAGGAAGGTGCCAGTGAGCTTGGCCAAATCCCACATGTCCCAAGTGACTGAATAAGAACTCATATCTGTCTGATTCCAATGTCTGAGCTCTGTGTCTGCTGTTCACACTTGGAATCCTGTGATTCATCCATTTACTTCACAGTAGATCAGAGAGGGGGAGGCTTCAGTTGAAAGGAGAGAAAGCTTTTTATTCAGGGGAGGGGCTGCTCCCACCATGATCACCCCTTATCCTCCCTGCAGGCTAATGAGGAAGAGAGGGATAGAGGGGGGTTGTCTCCAGGGTAGTAAAGCACTATAGCTGGGCAGCTGTCAATGGATATGTTAGAAAAATTAATTTTTTAATTAAAAACATCTTTTCCTCCCCTTCTTCTTCCCCCTTTGCTTTAATGTCTCAGTCTGAAGTAATTATGAGTCACTCTGGGGAGACTCAATGTTACAAAAATTGTTGGGTCCTTCCTCGAGCTCCTGTTGGTGGAGCACTCCTCACCACTTTTTAGTTTGTTGCTGCTCGATTAGAACTGATTTTTGCTCAGATGAACTCTTTAAATGTTTAATATGCTCCAGTTAATCTCTTAACATCTCTGATGTCAAAAGAGGAAATGGAAGGAGACACTCGTAAGCTGCCAGGAGCACTGAGCAACCAGACAGAGTTTCTGGGAAGCAGGATGAGGCCTGCTGGGACACTCCATTCACTCCAGAGCCTGCCGCCGGCCGGGATCCTGGGAAAACTGACAGAAACTGGCAAGGGCTAAAATGATACTGTTAAGCCAGAGGTGAAGAAAAACATTCTGAAGCCTCTGAATGGAAGGATTTACTAAAACATTCCAAGAAAACAGAGCTCTAAATCTAGAACAGAGGAATATTTTGACTTCCATCTTAGTTGATGATCTCCTCAATATAAAGAAGCAGGGGGGTGGAAAGAGGGGAAGGAGATGGGGAAGGTTGGGGTGGTGGGAAAGCATGGGAGAAAAGGCAGAAAACTGTACTTGAACAACAATAAAATGTTAAAAAGAAAAAAGAAGCAGGACTCCCAGCCTAGATGGAGACATAGATAGACACGTTGTGCCTCCTCACACAATGAAAAGAAGGACAAAAAATTTAAAAACCAAAAAAAACCCCCAAACTGACAGAACATTGAATTGCATGGAACTCCAACAACCAAGTAGTTAAAGAAGAAACATTCATCCAGACCAGTAGGAGAGGTGGACATGGGCAGCCAGGTGGAGAGGACTGTGGAAAGGTGGTGGCTTGCAGACTGGGTGGTCCCACATTTGTGTGTGGATAAACTGGCAAGAACAACTGGGGAGCAAGATAGACCACACAACCCAGGGTTCCAGTATGGGAAAAGAAAGCCTCCAAGCCTCTGACTAAAAACATTTGTGGGGGTTGAGGCAGCAAGAGAAACTCCCAGCCTCACAGGAAAGTTTGTTGGAGAGACCCACAGGGTCCTAGAATGAACACAAACCCACCCACCCACCTGGGAAGCTTGTGGGTAGTAAGGGAAGTGACTGAAAACCAGCAGAGAGTGGAGCAAGCAGTACCGTTCCCTCTGGGACCCCTCCCTCACATACAGTGTCAGAATGCAGCCACGTGGGTTGCCCCACCCTGGTGAACACTTAAGGCTCTACCCCTTATATGTGACAGGTGTGCCAAGAGAAAAAAAATGGCCCAAATGAAAGAACAGATCAAAACTCTGGAAAAACCAGCCAAGATGGAGGCATAGGTAGACACACTGTGCCTCCTTGCACAACCAAAAGAAGGGCAACAATAATTTAGAAACAAAAAACAACCAGTACTGATAGAAAATTGAACTGTATGGAAGTCCGACTACCCAGGAGTTAAAGTAGACATATTCATCCAGACCGGTAGGAGGGGCAGAGTCAGGCAGTTGGGTGGAGAGGGGTCATGGCCAAGCAGTGGCTGGTGGACCCTGGGTGTGCAAAGCGTCAGTGGGTGGATCCAGCAGGGTGGTGGATTGTGGAGGGGCTCAGCATGCAAGGCAGTGACTGGTGGACCTGGTGATCCCACATTCGTGTACAGATAAACCAGGCAAAACTGGGGAGCGAGACAGACCTCACAACCCAGGGTCTCAGCGTGGGGAAATAAAGTCTCAAAACACCAATTGAAAACACCTGTGGGGTTTGAGGTGCTGGAAGGAACTCCCAGCCTCACAGGAGAGTTCGTTGGAGAGACCCACAGGGTCCTAGAACTTACACAAACCCACCCACATGGGAATCAGCACCAGAAGAGCCCAGTTTGCTTGGGGGAAGTGAGGGAAGTGACTGAAATTCAGCAGAGCGTGGAGAAGGTGCCATAGTTCCCTCTCAGACCCTGTCCCCACATACAGCATTACAACCCAGTGACTGGGTTGCCCCATCTGGGTGAACACCTAAGGCTCCACCCCTCACTATGTAACAGACGTGTCAAGACAAAAAAAAAAAAATGGCCCAAACAAAAGAACAGATCAAAGCACCAGAAAAAATACAACTAAGTGACAAAGAGATAGCCAACCTATCCGATGCACAGTTCAAAACACTGGAGATCAGGATGCTCACAGAATTAGCTGAATTTGGTTACAAATTAGATGAAAAAATTAAGGCTACGCTAAGTGAAATGAAGGAAAATGCACAGGGAACCAACAGTGATGGGAAGGAAACTGGGACTCAAATCAATGGAGTGGACCACAAGGAAGAAAGAAACAACCAAACAGAAAAGAATGAAGAAATAAGAATTCAAAAAAATGAGGAGAGGCTTAGGAACTTCCAGGACATCTTTAAACATTCCAACATCCGAATCATAGGAGTCCCAGAAAGAGAAGAATAAGACCAAGAAGTTCAAAACTTATTTGAAAAAATAATAAAGGAGAACTTCCCCATTCTGGCTAAGGAAATAAACTTCCAGAAACTCCAGGAAGCTCAGAGAGTCCCAAAGAAATTGGATCTAAGGAGGAACACACCAAGGCACATCTTAAGTACATTACCCAAGATTAAAATGAAGGAGAGCATCCTAGAAGCAGCAAGAGATAAGGAGGCAGTTAACCTACAAAGGAGTTCCCATCAGATTGTCAGCTGGTTCCTCAAAAGAGACCTTGCAGGCAAGAAGGGGCTGGAAAGAAATATTCCAAGTCATGAAAGGCAAGGACCTACCTCCAAGATTGCTCTATCCAGCAAAGCTTTCATTTAGAGTGGAAGGGCAGATAAAATGCTTCTCAGATAAGGTCAAGTTAAAGGAGTTCATCATCACCAAGCCCTTAGTATGTGAAATGTTAAGGGACTTACCTAAGAAGAAGAAGATAAAAAACGTGGACAGCAAACTTATGATTATTAACAACCACACTTAAAACAAAAATAAAAACAAACTAAGCAAACAACTAGAATAGGAACAGAACCACAGAAATGGAGATCACATGGAGGGTTAGCAACAGGGGAGTAGGAGGAGGAGAGAGGGGAAAAGGTACAGAGAATAAATAACATAAATGGTAGGTAGAAAATAGACAGGGGGAGGGTAACAATAGTATAGGAAATGTAGGAGATAAAGAACTTATAAGTATGACACATGGGCATGAATTAAAGGGGGAATATGGGTGGGAGGGGGTGTGCAGGGTGGAGGGGAGTGAAGAGGGAAAATGGGACAACTGTAATAACATAATCAATAAAATATATTTTAAAAAACTCTGGAAAAAATACAACTAAGCGACCAAAAGATAGCCAGCCTATCAGACGCACAATTCAAAACACTAGTAATCAGGATACTCACAGAATTGATTGATCTCAATCCCAAAATGAAGGAACAAATGACAGCTATGCAAAGTGAAATAAATGAAAATCTACAGGTCATCAACAGTGACGGGAAGGAAACCAGGATTCAAATCAACAGTTTGGACCAGAAGGAAGAAATAAACATTCAACCAAAACAGAATGAAGAAACAAAAATTCAAAAAAAAAATGAGGAGAGTCTTAGAAACCTCCAGGACAACTTTAAACATTCCAACATCCAAATCATAGGGGTGCCAGAAGGAGAAGAGGAAGAGCAAAAAATTGAAAACTTATTTGAAAAAATAGTGAAGGAGAACTTCCCCAATCTGGCAAAGGAAATAGACTTCCAGGAAGTCCAGGAAGCTCAAAGAGTCCCAAAGAAGTTGGGCCCAAGGAAACACAAACCAAGGTACATCATAATTACATTACCCAAGATAAAAGATAAGGAGAGAATCCTAAAAGCAGCAGGAGAAAATGAGACAGTTACCTACAAAGGAGTTCCCATCAGACTGTCAGCTGATTCCTCAAAAGAAATCTTGCAGGAAAGACAGGGCTGGAAAGAAGTATTCCAAGTCATGAAAGGCAAGGGCCTACATCTAAGATTACTCTATCCAGCAAAGCTATCCTTTAGAATGGAAGAGCAGATAAAGTGCTTCTTAGAGATAAGGTCAAGTTAAAGGAGTTCATCATCCCAGCCTTTATTATGTAAAACATTAAAGGGACTTATCTAAGAAAAGGAAGATAAAAAACATGTACAGTAAAATGACAACAGACTCATAGTTATTAACAACTGAACCTAAAAAACAGAAACAAAAACAAACTAAGCAAGCAACTAGAACAGGAACAGAACCACAGAAATGGAGATCACAGGGAGGGATATCAGTAGGAGAGTGGGAGGGGGAGAGAGGGGGCATAGGTACCAAGAATAAGTAGCATAAACAGTGGTAGAAAATAGGCAGGGGGAGGTGAAGAACAGTATAGGAAATGTAGAAGCTAAAGAACTGAGGGTGGTGGGAATGTGGGTGGGAGGGGGTGTGTAGGTGGAGGAGAATAAAGGGGGGGGAAATGGGACAACTGTAATAACAAAATCAATAAAATTTACTTAAAAAAATGAAGATGCAAATCAAGGATAATGTAGCTGCATGCCTGGGTCAGCTTCTGGATATCATTCAGGTTACAACCCAATTCTCTGAGAAATTAAAAACAACTGCACTTGTTTTACAAATCAAGTCTTTAGGAGAATAGAACTGGAGCTGTAGAAATAATGTAACGGTATCCCTTTTACCAACCCCAAACTCTTCTAGTCATCTCAAAGGCTTGAAGATATTGTAAAATATCTGGATTTAGGAAACAAAATCTCTGCATGGAAAAATTTACATTCTTTGTCTGTCTGTTTTGGCTATGAATCCAGAGTCATCTCCTGAAATGCAAACTTTAGGGAGATAATTCTTATCAGAAAAAAGGAGTGGGGGCTATTTCAAAACTACATGAATGAAAAACCTTCAAAGTGTTTCCCACAAATATTAGTAAACTCTTTAGCCATCTGAACAGATAACTAATTTTATCTGCCAGAAACACAACTTGGGTCCAACTATTCTTTCATAAACAGGTAAGTTGACTAGATCATAATTTATCAGGCCATGCACGTAGTTCATAATGAAACATGTCTTTCTTGAGAATAATCCCATATTTTTTCTTGCCCAATAAAGTTCAATCAGTGGATTAGTATCTGAACTAACAGATTGGACTAAAAAATATTGTTCTTGTCCCTCCTTAGCTGTGCAAACTTGAGAGAAACATTTAATCTCTCGGGCTCATGGTTTTCAGGATTAAAGAGATTTTTGTTTTTGTAGTTAAATGACTAATTTATGTTTAAAAGAAAAAATTTAAATGTGGTACTTGGTATATATTAATAACTGTTCCATTTTACTTTTTAGTCCCTTCATAATTGTTATATTAAAACACCACATGCATCATATATTAGTTGGTTACATAAGTTTTATATATTTTTTACATTTTCAAGAAAATGTTTTACAAAATATGTGATACTGCATGACTTCATGTGTGAGAATGTGAAATATTTAAAGAAAACCTGTTGTAAATCTCACACTGTTAAGAGGCAACTCAGGCATGTACAGTAAGGAGAAAAACATCTCAAAAGGCACTCATCTTAAAGGTTAGCTGTTGAGTATGAGAGAGTGTTCCTATGCTGTCTAAAAAGGAACAGGGAGAAAGAGCTCAGTGTAATACTTTCAATATGGTGATAATAATTCCAGTTCTTACACAGAAGTATATTTTCAACCAGAGAAAAAATGTATTCATCTTATTTTTTAAAGAGACTTGGTCACATATATTCAGCACATACTAATTATTACGAACTCTTTAAATGAGAAGGAAAGTGAAAAATAACAAATTGTATTCTAATGAGAGGGAATTAAATCCAAACATCACCAGCTGAAGGATATGTTGCTGAAAACAGTCTTCATGTAGGCCTGTTGATTTTCCCAAAATGTCTACCTAAAATAGGATTTCATTTTAATAACAGAAATCAAAAACATTAATTCTATCTTACTCCTTATCAAAGGCAACTTTTAAAAGTATCAGGGTTTTTTTCCTCCACGATTTTCCCAGGATTGTCCTTTTTTAAGGTTAAATGCTTTTTATTTGATTTTTTAAAGTATATTTTATTGATTATACTATTAAAGTTGTCCCATTTTCCCCCTTTATTCCCCTCTGCCCTGCAACTCCCCTCCCACCTGCATTCTGCTCCCTTAGTTCATGCCCGTGGGTCATACGTGTAAGTTCTTTGGTTCCTCCATTTCCTGTACTATTCCTAACCTCCTCCTGTTTACTTGGTACCTACTATTTATGCTTCTTATTCCCTGTATCTTTCCCTCCCCATTCTCCCCCTTCCCCTGCCCGCTGGGTCCCTTCCTGTGATCTCCATTTCTGTGATTCTGTTCCTGTTCTAGTTGTTTGCTTAGTTTGTTTGTGGTTCTTTTTAGGTCCAGTTGTTGATAATTGTGTTTGTTGTCATTTTACTGTTCATATTTTTGATCATCTTCTTTTTCTTAGATAAGTCCCTTTTAACATTTCACATAATATGGACTTGGTGATGATGAACTCCTTTAAGTTGACCTTATCTGAGAAGCACTTTATCTGCCCTTCCATTCTAAATGATAGCTTTGCTGGATAGAGTCATTTTGGATGTAGGCCCTTACCTTCATGACTTGGAATACTTCTTTCCAGCCCTTCTAGTCTGCAAAATTTCTTTTGAGGAATCAGCTGACAGTCTGATGGGAACTCCTTTGTAGGTAACTGTCTCATTTTCTCCTGCTGCTTTTAGGATTCTCTCCTTATCTTTTATCTTGGGTAATGTAATTATGATGTACCTTGGTTTGTGTTTCCTTGGGCCCAACTTCTTTGGGACCCTTTGAGCTTCCTGGACTTCCTGGAAGTCTATTTCCTTTGCCAGATTGGGGAAGTTCTCCTTCACTATTTTTTCAAATAAGTTTTCAATTTTTTGCTCTTCCTCTTCTCCTTCTGGCACCCCTATGATTTGGATGTTGGAATGTTTAAAGTTGTCCTGGAGGTTTCTAAGACTCTCCTCATTTTTTTTTGAATTTTTGTTTCTTCATTCTGTTTTGGTTGAATGTTTATTTCTTCCTTCTGGTCCAAACTGTTGATTTGAGTCCCGGTTTCTTTCCCATTACTGTTGGTGCCCTTAGATTTTCATTTATTTCACTTTGCATAGCTGTCATTTGTTCCTTCATTTTGGGATTGAGATCAATCAATTATGTGAGTATTCTGATTACCAGTGTTTTGAACTGTGCATCTGATAGGTTGGCTATCTATTCATCACGTAGTTCTCTTTTTAGAGTTTTGATCTGTTCTTTCATTTGGGCCATATTTGTTTGTCTCTGCACACCTGTTACGTTGTAAGGGCTGGAGCCTTAGGTATTTGCTAGGACAGGGCAATCCGGGTCACTGCATCGGTGCTGTATGTAGGGGAGGGGTTAGAGTGGGAACAACACCACTTGATTGGCTCTCGCCCTGCTTTCAGTCACTTCTCCCACTACCCACAAGCATATTGGGCACTTCTGGTGCTGATTCCTGGGTGGGTGGGTTTGTGTACATTTTAGGACCCTGTGGGTCTCTCCAACGAACTCTCCTGTGAGGCTGGGAGTTACTCCTGCTCCCTCAACTTCCACACATTTTTACAGCCAGAAGTTCTGAGGCTTTCTTTTCTCAGGCTGGAATGCTGGGTTGTGTGGTCTGTCTTGCTCTTCAGTTGTTCCTGCCAGTTTATCCACATGCAAATGTGGAACTGCTGGCCGCTGCCTCACACACCAGGTCTTCCAGCCACCACCTTGCTGCAGGTCTTGGCCCCTCCTATCTGTCTGGATGAATGGTTCTTCTTTAACTCCTTGGTTGTTCGACTTCCTTAGAGTTCAATTTTCTGGCAGTTCTGGTTGGTTTTTGTTTTTAAATTTGTCATTGTCCTTCTTTTGGTTGTGTGAGGAAGCAAAGTTTATCAACCTATGCCTCCATCTTGGCTGGAAGTGATTTTCCCATGATTTTCACTTTCTCTTTAATTTTCATTGTTTTAATAGTGAAAAATAGCCAAAAAGCATATTTTTAGTGAAGATAGAATCATATCTTGCATTTCATGCTCATTTGGTTGAAAGCATAAATGACTGTCCTAGAACAGTGAGAATCTAGTATGGAGTAAAAACTATTTTATATACTACTTCCAAGTAAGCAAAATAAGACTCAGAAAAGTTTAGGGCAGGTTCCTGGCCAGAAAAGCTGTATACTTTAGGATACTGCCTCTTATGAGCAAAGATGATAACATTTAAAACTTCAAGCATAAGCCAAAGTGAACAGGAAAAAGGCAGAGCAGTTCTGGGAGGGAGCTAAAAACCTGGGCAAACACTGGCTTATGTTTATACAGCCTGGTAAAGTCATTCTTACTTATTCCATTAGGGTTGAAAAATGATACTCTAAATGAACAGCAGAGGGCAGAAGTCTCTCGAATTAGGTAGGTACCATATTTTGCCATGTATAATGTACGTCTACATTTTTCTGTGCATTATACATGGGATTATTATACCCATGATATGTAACCATTACACCCATGTATAATGCATGCCCTTATTTTTCCCTCAAAAATTTTGGCGAAAAGTGCACATTATATGTGGCAAAATACAGTATTTCTTGAAAACAGGTTAAACAGAGTGTAAAATATAATGCCAAACTGTTAGTACAAAGAACTTCTAAAAGTTGATAGTTTTCTGTAAGCCAAGCCCTGCTTAAGTAACTAACTGACTTTTTATGGATCCAAAATTTAGAACATATTTGGTTATGCCCTAACTGGTGTGGCTCAGTGGGTTTGGCATCATCCTGCAAACTGAAGGGTTGCTGGTTCAAGGGTTGGGCACATGCCTGGGTTGTGGGCCAGGTCCCAGGTCAGGGGCATGTGAGAGGCAAACTATTAATGTCTCTCTCACACATTGATGTTTCTCTCCCTGCTTTTCTCCCTCTCTTCTCTTCTCTCTCAAAAAAATAAATAAAATGTTAAAAACATATTTTGTTGCAATAGTAAATTATCAAAGTATGGCCCTAACTAAATGACAACAAAACATAATGATAGTATTGAGAGAACTTAATAAGTTTTCAGGCCAGCATGTTAGGCAAACCACAGAGATCTGCTTTTATGCTCAAGTAAGCTCCCACATCAACCAAAGGCCCAGCTATACCAGAAAACTGAGTTAAAAGATTAAATTAGATGCTAAGATTAGGATGATGAACAAGAAAGAGGAAAACCAGTGGATAACTGTTGGATTATAAGGTTAGGAAATTGTCTACAAATCCAAAACACAGGTCACATCCTCCATGGTAGACTTCCTCCTTCCAGGTCTTACGTTACCAAGCTCACCTCCTCTTACTGTGCAGTTTCCTCATCTGTCACTTGCTGTAAAAGAGGACAGATGGGCTAGCATAGGATATGCCAGGAAATTAGGTCTGTTTCCCCATACACTCTCCTATTTCTTCCAAAATTGACAACCGTACATTTATAATGCATTTCCTAAGCACGTGGTGATATTTCCTTAAGACCAAAAGCAATGATGGACCCAAGTTTCCAAGACAGAAAGTGGTAGCGGAGGATGTGTCTGGGAGAGGATGGCACCTGATCTGTGCATGAGCAGCCTTGCAGTCAAAGATGTGCTCTAGCAAAGTCAAGCTCTCCTGGCATGGTCCTGTTTGGATCTGACCTCTAAGACACTAGGAGCAACTATGCTTCAGAAAGTTAGGGTGTATTGAGCATTATTAAATTAAATGCCTTTCTTTGAATCAAAGCATAATCAAATCCAAAAAGAAGCCACTATTACTTTAGTAGAAGATTCTCCCCTCTCAAACCACATACATAAGAAAACATGGGGGCAGCAAGAAAAAGGTGGAAAACCAGCTGAGACGGAGAGGTAGATTTCAAACAAGTTGCCCGGACTTCAGTTTATTCATCAGCAAAATGGAGCTTGAGCTGTTGGTAACATTCATTTATCTTTGACTACGTGTCCAACTACCAGGTCAAGTACCTTATTGCGTTATCTATTTCAATTGTCACTAAGGCCTTGTGAGATTTCCATGCAGGCATTATAGTATCTGTTCCATGAGTACTTTCTAAGCAGACTGTTCCAAGCAGGCTGTCTGATTATTGTCTTATGTCCATTCCTTCATGAGGATATTCACATCAACATCCTGCCCTTAAAGCCATTCCCACTCCCTCAGGCACCTAAGATCTACTCTTTATTCATTGCCTTATTTTGACAGAAAAACTTCTGCTAGCAACAATAAATAAAGAGAAAAAATTAAAAAAAAAAGAAAAATTGTTGGTGTGACCACTGAGGAATATGTCTGATCAACTTTGACTCAGTCTTTGAAAGAAAGAAAGAGGGTGGTAAAAAGAAAAAAGAGGGCAGGGGAAGCACTAGCTTCCATTCTCCTTCTGGCACAAAACTTAATCACAGCATGTGGGAGGTCAGGTGGGCACTGGGCCAGCTCCTTCTGGCCAGCCTGGGGTAAGATGGGTAGTGCCCTCCCCAGGGCCCCCACGTGTCCCCTAGGCTTTCTCCTAGGGGCTGGGGTATGTCATTCTGCCTGGCCCAGCATTGGGAGATGGTGTGTCATGCTGGGTTCCTGCAAAGCAGAGTTGGGAATCTGAGTGTTAGAGATTTATTAAACGAGTGCTTTTAAGTGATGCCCATAAGAGAGTGAGGGCAGCAGGAGAAGGTGGGAGGAAGCTAGATTAGGATGTGGGGTTAGCTGAAGTCAGGCCTAAGCCTGATCCCAGGAAGCTATGGAGCTATTAATAGAATAACACCCTGGTTGTCAGGAAGCAGGGACAGGCTTTTGTTCCTTGATCTGTCAGCCATTGGCTGTGGATTGTAACTCCCCAGGCCCTTCTTGATAAGGTAGGTCTCCCTGGCTGAGGGTGACTTCCAGAGAATGGGGATAGATACGCTGGCCTGGTAAAAGGGGCCTGTATAGGCCCCTTTTAAGTTTTCCTGGCTGGATAGAGTAGGAGCTCAGTAAGTTTTTCCTAAAAAATATACTAGCTAATACTCATATGGCACCTACCATGCATCAGGACTGTATACAAACTCACACCTCTGAAGAAGGTGCTATTATTATCCCTATTGTACAGATAAAGACCCAGAGAGGTCAGGTAGCTTACTAGGGTCACACAGATCATCAGTGGCAGAGCTGGGCTGTGACTCCCCAGGGGCCATGCTCTTAGTTCCTATGGGAAGGAGTGAGATTTGAGGCCAGCTTGTTTGGGTCCAGGACACATGAGTGTTTCAGGTAGAACCTGTACACAGAGGCACATGCACATACAACCATATCTGCATGCAGCACAAAGAGGATAGCTAGCTGTCTGCTGCAAGAAAGGACAGCCCACAGCCTTGGGGAGGAGACCGTTATTGTGCAGTTCTCTGTCACACTGGCCTAGCCAAAGCTACTCAGACATAAGTCACTGTTGCCTTTATAACCCATGAGGACAGAGGGTTATTGAGGCTGGGCCAGTAGGGGGAGGTGGAAAACTCGGAGTTCAGGCTCAGCTTTGCCATGAAAGTGCGGCTTTAGTAAGTTCCTCATATGCAAAATGGGACTAATTTACTTCTTCTTCAATTTTTTTTTGTGAGAATTAGAAATGCTACATTCTCCCTGGCTGGGTAGCTAAGTTGGTTGGAGTGTTTTCCCTATGCACCAATGTTGCAGGTTTGATCTCAGTCAGGGCACATATAAGAATCAGCTAATGAATGCATAAATAAGTTGAACAACAAATCAAGTTTCTCTCCCTCTCTCTCTCAAATTAATAAATTAAAACAAAAGAAATGCCACACGGTGTCTGGCACACAGGGGTACTCCTTTAATGGTCTCACTGTTATACAAAGCAGCCCTTATGCCCTCATTTTTGTCACATTGCCCAGCAGGGAATGGGTGTCTTGTGATGAACAACTGTCTGGATGTCATCAGGGAGCTGCAGATGTAGCATCACGGACCCATGAAGCTAGATGGCTGCTGCCTGTTGAGTGGGGAGGCTGAAAGCAGAGGCTGGGAAGAGAGACTCAGGGGTGGAAGCGTCCAGACTCTCCTGGGCAGGGGCATTGGAGCTGGCAGTCTTTAGTCAGTCCCCACCCTCGAGCATCACTAGGGATACTGCAAAGGTGAGACTAAGGAGTCCCTCTGGGCCTACCATCAGCTCTGCTGCCCTGAGTGCTGAGTCACTGCATTACCCAGCTTCAGAGGGCACCATTCACATTGTAGTCTGTAGATAATGCTCTCTGAGGTATGCAGCTGAGACTCGAGAGCTCTTCAGGGTGGCAATCTCACAGCTCTACAACTGCTGGGGGGATTTGGGACAGTGGACAGCTCCTCCCTGCATCTGCCTGTTGCGTGAGCACCTAGGCTAAGGCCAAGGCCAAAGCCAACAGGCTTTGTCTACCACTGTCTAGTCCTACTCAGTCTACTGCTACTCCCACTACAGGTACCCGGGCCTATAGGGGACAACCCTGAGCACACCATGTCTGAATCCCGACTTAACATTCTTTTTCCCTGGCTCCAGTCTGGGAGCTTTCAGGGGCATGGCCTAGGCCTCCGCCTTCCTGCTTTTTCCTACCAAGCACAGGGCTGGGCACATGGAAGCAAATCGTCTTTCGTTTCTCTGTTGAAGAGACATTACTTCTCAGCCTTCAGCTGTGCCCTGGATCTTGCCCAGAGCTGGAACCATGAGGATGGAGCAGATTGACCCTGCCCTTGAGGGGTCACAGACTTGTGGGGGAGGACAGCCCATGTAAACAGACAGTAAAAGTTCAGTGTGACCAAGCTGTGATAGACAGCATAAAGGAAGCTACAGGAGCACAAGAATAGACAGAGGGGACACCCGAGAAGGCTTCCTAGACGAAATGATTCCTGAATTGAAATTTAAAGGGTAGGGGTAGTGTGGGGCTTGTGTGGGGCAGAGGAAAGAGCTGGACAGACCAGGAGTCAGGAAGACCTGGATCCTGTCCCAGCTACTCTTCTAAGTACTTGTGTGACCCAGGATAAATTCCACCCCCTTACTTCCTCTGGGCCCCAGTTTCCTCATCTATGCAGTAGGAACTGGGCTACGTCATTCCCAAAGCCCCTCCAGCTGGGAAGCTCTTGGCCTTCCTTCCAGGAGCTTGTTTGGGAGTACAGGCTCTGGGAGCCTCTGGGGAATGTTTATAGGTTTGTTATGGTTAATCCAGACTCTGAGTGTCAGAAACATTTGCTTTATTGCAAGTAGTTCTGACTCCTAGAGTAGACTGAGTTTGGACCCATTTTCCTGGGAACACCAGGGCTGGGATCTACTAGGAGTATGGCTGAAACTGGATATCTCCACTGGGGTGCTCCACTCTGGCTTGTCTGGTCATGGGGCGGAATTCTGAGCTGTGAATAGTTCTACTTTCAGCCTCCAGGAGGACAGCCAAGCCCTGTCATCTCCCTTTGTACTTCTTGCTTCTTCCAGGTCTCTGGCTTCTTCACTTTATAAAGGAGGCGCCAGCCAATCTGCTCATGCCTTCCCTCTTGTGCACTGGAACTGACTAATCACACTTGGTCTGTCTTTTCTTCCCCCCCTGTTGTTAGGTGCTGAGGACTACCTCCCCACTTCAGAAGAGCGTGGGTTTTAAAAGTCGGATCCTGGTCCTGGAGCTGATGCAAGAGGTTGGGTGCTTTGGGAAGATGAATTTAAGATTTCCTAAACACAGTGTCCAGTAGGTTCTGTCTGCCATCAGGGCTGCTGGAAGTCAGGGGAAGGAGAGAGTACATGGCCTGGGGCAGTCCTAGAGGACTTCCAGGAGGAGGTGTGGATGAAGGATTTTTCAAGCCCAGTCCTGGTACCCTTTTCTGTAGACAACAGGCCCTGTTCAGATCCCTTCTGGCAGCCTCAGCACTCTCATCCCAGCAGCATTGGGACATCTCTCTGCCCCTCTACCAGCTCTGGCACTTCCCTGGTCCCTGGGCTCCACCTTGCTCTAGGCCTCTCCATTCTCCCCATACACACCCATGGCTCATGCAAGGTTTTGGGTATCTGTAACACTCCCAGGGCTGAGTAATGGTCCAGACACCACTCTCCAGCTTGAGGGGCTAGGAATAGATTAGGCCCCCAAAAATGCCATGGGAAGAGTCAGAGAGAAAAGAAGGGTGTCCTAGGTGGGGAGCATAATGTGAGCAAAGGCTTGGAGATGTGTGTGGGAGTATATCTGACTCTATATACATATGTGTGCACATGCCAGTGTTTCTATGCACATGCATTGGGCACACATATGCATGCTTGTAAAATGGTGAGAAAGGATATTGGTGCCTCCTTGTCTTGGACTTGTGAGTTCTCTTATCTCCCTCTGGTCTCCCCATGAGAAGCCTGGTGCCTTGGGTCCTGGCTTCTAGCTCCCTGTGGGCCTGGACACCTAGGCCTTGTCCCCACCCAGTCCCAACCTATCCAATGTAGCAGCTTCTTGAGAAAAAATATCAATGAGACCAGCACACACCTCTAAATGTAGAAGATCTAACCCAACCCATTCCCCATTCCCAATTATCTGGCCACTGGCAGCCCATCTGCCATGCAGTTTTACCTCTTCTGAGCCCTGAGGCCCTCCTTTCATACAGAACATCCATTAAAATGGCCCACTGAGGATAGAGGGGTGAGTAAAATCAGTGCCCCCCTGCCCCAGGCACCAGGGTTTCACTCCTCAGAGCAGTTTGGTGTCCTCATCTGTGCTCAGGCTGGTTCAAATCTGGGTGAAGTTCAGGTTTCCTCCTATTGAAGGGCTTGTCTGTGTTCCCTGGGCTGCAACAAGGGGCCAGCTCACTGACATGGGGCAGCAGGAGGAGGTCTGGGCTGGGGTCAGGGCCCAGCCTTGCCAAGGATTCTGCCTACTCTGAGCCTCAGTTTCTACATCTGTAAAAAAGGGACTGTGATCCTTGAGGCTGAGACGAGGGGGAATGTAGGGGGTCTGTGAACTGTGAGCTGCTGGGCCTCCACTGTGCTGGTGTCTATGGTGCCTTTAGTCAGTGGGAGCATCTGAGGCCATGCACCAGAGATGGCACATGGCCCATAGGGTAATTATTTACAAAACTGAATAAGTGGCCAATATGTTGAAGAAGAAGAAGAAGAAGAAGAAGAAGAAGAAGAAGAAGAAGAAGAAGGAGAAGGAGAAGGAGAAGGAGAAGGAGAAGGAGAAGGAGAAGGAGAAGGAGAAGGAGAAGGAGAAGGAGAAGGAGAAGAAGAAGAAGACAGCTTCTGAGGGAAATCTGGCTTTTGGCTTCCCTTGAAAAATCAGCAGGAGCTTTTAGGCAGGACCTGTGTTCTCCATATCCTTCCTCAGCATGTCCATTTCCAGTTACTTGCCTGACCCCTGACTCTTTCAGAAAATGTTGTCATTTCAAAAGGAGTCTTCTGTAGTGGTTCATAGAGTGAGTGGCCTGTATTCAGGTGGAGGAGGGCACAGCTGCCTCCTGGGTCCCCATGCTGCAGCTCCAGCAGTGCTCTGGGCGCCTGGCTGCTTGCCAGGAGAAGGGTGAAGAAGGAGCTGCCCCCTGGAAGGGGCTGCTAGTCCTCCATTGCCTATACTCTTGCCCACACAAAACATGTGCTTCCCAGACTCAGGGAGCCAGCTGGGCAGGTTCTCCCAGAGCAGGTGTAAGCTAGGCCAGACATTCCTTTCCCCCACATCTCTCAGTGAGGTTCACTTGTATTTAGACGACAGTATGGGCTGTGGCCACCTCTATGGGATAAACCACATGGAGCAGGGCTAGTAAACCACTCTCATCAGAATGGAAAAGGGGCAACCAGGAGTTTCTGATTCATCCCTCTTCACCTGTGTGACCTTTGGAAAATAACCTATCTGAGCCTCAGTTTCCTCACTTGTAAAAGACTTACTTACATGGGTGGTCATAAGGATCAAATAGGGTCAAGTGTAAGAGAAATGCCTGGTACATGCCAGGTACACAATAGATACTTAATAAGTATTTGCTGAAAGGAGGAGTTGAGGGCTCTCAGACTTAGCAATGAAGCCTGCATAGGTACTCTGCAGTGGAGCCTAACAAGGTCCTGTGGCTGGATGGGACTGGATGTGATGACAAGAGGAAGGGGTTTCTGCCTTGAGACCTTGCCCCTTCCAAGCTGGGATAACAGAGAATGTGGGTGGGAAGCAAATGGTAGATGCATAGCTTTTTCTCTTTCCACATTCCCTACTCTTGTATTGAGGACACAGCCCTTTCCCTATGAGCTGGGACCCGTTTTTAAATGAGGAGGGTCCCTGCCATCTTTAATCACTAGAATCTGGCTACCTGGTTTCCTACTAAGATGGGGAGCCTGGGTATACAGGGAACAGATGGTCCCAAAATCAATTGGTCCTGAAGTCACCTCCCATCAGGACTTGTAAATGGTAGGGGTGGAGACTGAGAGGGATTCTCTCATACTCTTTTTTTAATAAAAGATTTTATTTATTTATTTTTAGAGAGAGGGGAAGGGAGGGAGAATGAGAGGGAGAGAAATATCAGTGTGTGGTTGTCTCTCGCGCACCACCTGCTGGAGACCTGGCCCACAACCCAGGCATGTGCTCCGACTGGGAATTGCACCAGTGACCCCTTGGTTCGCAGGCTGGCTCTCAGTCCACTGAGCCACACCAGCCAGGGCAGACTCTTACCCAGTTTTAACTGGAAAGCACAAGTAGGACAAGGTTATTCTAGGTCCCCCAAGGGGATAGTTTTAAGACAGAGATAATCTGAGCAGCCACTGAGAGGAGGAGGGTCCTTCTCCTCCTTTGCCTAAAGGCTGCTTTCTGGCTATCTTTTGAACACAGCACTGGGGACACTGCCTTCTCCTTGGATGTGCTTTCCACAAGCTGGGGGTGTACATTTGGGTGTGGTTGCTGTCCCAGAAGAGAGGGGCTGCCCAGGGAAGTTGAAGCTAATGGTGGTGATGATGGCAGCTGATAACATTTCCTGAGCACCTGGGTTAAACACTTCCTGCTGCACTCATCAGAATTCCGGGCTACTGCCCACATCACTGAGGTGCATCCTTTAAATGAACATTCAGGTGGGAATGGAGCCACCCACAGGGAGGAGAGAGAGGTGCATTAATTCATGAACTTAGATTCTCTGTGGTAGTGGTAAATCTAAGAAAAAGCTCCCCGTGTGTGCTTAGGGTAACAGTCCGTGTCCAAATGTTGGTTTACTTGCCTTGTTTTAAAGAACATGTCCAGAGAACCAAGTCAGTCTTGGGGTCTCCAGACTTCCTGTTCACATTCAGGAGAGAGATATTCAGGACCCTAGAGAGTATCTCAAACTCCCAGGAGGTGGGTGGAATGAGTAGTTGGGCTTTACAGACTGGTTCATCCTGGGAAATCATTATATAGGGTTTGGAAGCTGGGACCTAAGGTCCTGGGAACATGAGCTCCAAAGTTATTAATGGGTTAGTGGCCTCCTATTTCAAAATGGCCTGACTGCCTGGGGCTGTGTCATCTTCTGGAACAGAGGCAAAAGCAGGGGCAGCATAGCTTGCTTCTCTGTTCTGAGTCTGCAAAGACACAGGTGTCTCACTTTCTGTACTCTTTTTTAAAAAGGATTTTATTTATTTTATTTTTTAGAGAGAGGAAGGGAGAGAGAAAGAGGGGGAAAGAAACATCAATGTGTGGTTGCTTCTTGCATGCCCCCTACTTGGAACCTGGCTAGCAACCTAGGCGTGTGCCCTAGACTGGGAATAAAACCAGCAACCCTTTGATTTGCAGGCCAGCACTCAACCACTGAGCCACACCAGCCAGGACACTTTCTGCACTCTAAAGAGTGTGTGCAAGTAGGAATGCTGTCAGTCAAACCTGACCTTCAACACCATCCTGGGCACCTCAGGGCTTGTGGACAGTACTTGGCTGTTTTGATAGGCAACGTGGTGAAGGGTGGCAGTTGCAGACTCTGCAACCTCATTGCCTAAAATTGATTCTTGGCTCTGCCTCTCCCAAGCTGTGTGAACTTGGGTACATTACTTAACTTATCTATGCTTCAGTTTCCTAATCTGAAAATGGGATGACAAAGCCCCTATTTTATAGGGCGTTGTGAGAATTAAATGTAACATATAAAGCACTTAAAGTGGTGCTTGTCATGTAAGTGCAATAATATGTTATTATTTTTTAATCCCAAGAATTTCTGTTCCAGCTCTGATGCATTGCCATATTCTTCCCACAGTGCTCCCAGTCTTGCTCTCAGGGTCAGACTGGGAAGAGGCAGGCATTTCCTGGCCTTGTAAACTGTTGGGAATGCTAGCAGCGTTGTCCGAGGAAGCACTGATTTGGGAACTGGGAGGCCCCACTGCACTAGGCCAGGGGCTGTGGGACCCTGAGAGGAGGCTGGGCCCTGACACCCCCTCCTTCCCTGTTCCTTCTTCATTGTAGTTCCAAGCCAGAAAGGCCCAAGCTCACATATTGGTTCTGAGACTCACAGGCAATGACCTTGGCAAGTTATTACTAGCCTCTTGGAGCCTCATCTGTGTAAGGGCATAACAATACCTGTGGTGTGGTTGTTCAAGAGGATGAGGGGAAAACTGCAGGTAGAGGTCAAGCACACGGGCTGAAAGGTCTTTGTAGTGATGGCTGGCACCTGGCTGTCTTCCTAGTGTCTTTGTCTCCCATTTTAGGCCTTGGCCACTCCCCTCTCCTTCTCCTTGACTTCCTGGCTTGGTCCAACCCATCTTTCAGAATTGACCCATCCAGGCCACCTCAAAGAGAGAGGCTTTTAAAAGATAAGAGCAGGTTCTGGCCTCCAGTGGTCCATTACCTGTAGCCTTACCCATTCTCTCCACTTTGCCTTAGCATTAATGCTCTGAGTTTCTAAACAACTCCTTTGTCCCATAGCCCTAGGTAGACACCCCTCTCCACCCTCAGCTTTGCCCCATTCCAGTAATAAATGGTGAAATACTTATTTATTAACAGCTCAGATTTGACAAGCATAAACTGGGGTGGGTGTGGGGTTCTAAGCCTTATCACATGTATTGTCTCATTTGTAGTTAACATCTACTTTGTATCTGGCACTGTAAAAGGCACTTTACACACCTTTTCTTATTTAATCAACCAACAGCCTCTAGACATAGCTATTATTACTAATTTTATTTTGCATGAGAGAAAATTGAGGACTGGAGGGTTTGAGTGATGCTTGGGTCTCATGGAGGCAGTCTGAGAGCCACAGGGAGGAAGCTTGTGAAGCCCTTAGCACAGTGTCCAGCCTGTAAAAGGTGCTCGGAAAAGGTGACACCACCCTGGGTTCCCTCTCTGGGACTCCTAACTGGGAGGACTCCCCTCTCCCCTACCCTTCTTTATACCAGCTCTTCTGATGGCTGGAATGTATTAAGTTGCATTTGAGCCAGGCACAGTGAGAGATGACCGGTGGGACACAGAGAATGGACGCTAGCTCCAGTCATGGCTAAGGCCCCTCCTCCTTGCTCTTACGGCCATGTCCAGGAAGAACACCTGGAGGCTAGGCCATGGTGTTGCTATGAAGTGATGCCTGTTTTTCTTGAGCTCTCACCAGTGGATTATTCATTCTGCCTGGGAATTTGAAAACAGCCTGAGACCCTCACTCCTTCCCTGTAGCCTTTCTGGGCTGTGGGTGTGGGGGGAAGTGGGCTGGGACTTCAGGGGCTTCAGGTTCTCTTATGTCACTGTCACAGGGCCTAGCCTTAGCCATGACCTCTTTGAGATTCCTACCTTGGCTGTAGAGGAGGCCTGGCTTCACAATGTAGCTCTGCTATGGGCAGTTCACCTTTGGGTCCAGGGCAGGCCTCTGTCCCTCTTTGGGCTTCAGTGTTCTCATCTGTAAAATGGAAGGGTAGGACTGGTTGGTCTCTGAAGGCTCTCCCAGCCCTTCCAGGCACTGTAGTAAATACCCCGGAGAATCCCTCCCCTCCTCTCTGCCAGCCCTGTCAGAGGGTATGTAGTGGACGGTGGGGACAGAGGACCTGATACAGAGTAGGATGTGGGGAGTGAGGCAAAGGAGCAGTCCTAGTGGTTCCTAACTCTCTAGCTTGAGCAGTTAGTTGATGGCGTGTTGTTTACTGAGTTAGGAAAGAAAAAGAAGCAAGAGTGGGTGTGGGGAGGGAAGATGAGGTCAATTTTGGATTCTCTGAATTTGAGGTGTTCAAGTGATGGGCCTAAGCAGCCAGCATAGAGGTGAGCTTGAACTTGAACCAGGGATATCTGCATGGAAATCCATGTTCTCTGTAGCCTACCAGCCTGTGTAGAGTGTGTAGGCACAGTTGAGATACAGGGGTTTCAGGAAGGGTCAGATAGGCCTTGTGTTCAGGGCAGGGCCAGCATCTGGTAATAGTAATGGTGGGGAGAGCTTCTTGGAGGAGGCCATTGAATGTTATGTTCTGTAGACACCTCTTTACAGGTTGAGTTCTGAAGGGGAATAGGCAAGAAACACAGTCAGATGCATACTAGAAGGCCATGTTCAGCAAGATTATATGACTTGTCCAAGGTCACACAGCTAATAAGTAGTGGAGCTAGGATTACAATCAAGTGTGCCTCACTCCACGGTCTCTATTCTCAACCTTACAGGACAACGGTCTCAGGGCATGAGGCCTGGTATGGGGAGAGGGAAGGGCCAGGAGCTGCAGAGTGCAATGGACTTATTCAGGTCAACTTTCCCCATATGTGGTCAAATGCCAAATCAACAAAGAGACAGCAGAGCTTTGGCTCTTGAAGCTGTAGATCACAAAAGCTGGGGTTGTCCTAGTTTTAAGACAGATCTGACTCTAGGTGCAGGATTGCCCTTGCATGTAGGTGGCCTTAGCACCTATGAGTTGAGGTGCACCCAGAATCTCCCTTGCCCCCCAAACTGGGCTCTCATCATGCCCAATAGCCCATTAGTGCACCCTGACTTAGGAACAGACATAGCTCCACAAGTCCCCTCCCAGCAGGGAGCATTTTACACAGAAAGGACTCACCAGACACTTTTTTACGAGAGGGGACTCTTTCTTCAGGCTTTGTAGAAGGCCAGTCTGCCATGTGAGGGTCTGGTTCATCTGACAGGAGGGCAGGGATCTGCTGGGCATACCAAGCAGCAATGGTGGCAACAGTGACAAATGCCAGCAGTGCAGAGAGTATGCAGTGTCAAATGGGGTGCATTACTCTCTGTGTAAATTAAAAATTAAAATTAATCAAACACTCAAATTGATTTCCTTCCCGTCTGTTTGCTCTGCTGTGCTAGTCAGATGTCTGCCTCCCCCCCAGCCCAGTCCATCCGAGCTTCATGCCAGGGCTGGGCCACTCAGGTTGGTGCACAGGTTTTTGTTTTTTTAAATATATTTTATTGATTATGCTATTACAGTTGTACCATTACACCCCCTTCCTTCCCCTCCATCCTGCACACCCTCTCCCACCCACATTTCCCCCCCTTTAGTTCATGTCCATGTGTCATAATTTCTCTAGCTTCTACATTTCCCATACTATTCTTACCCTGCCCCTGTCTATTTCCTACCTACAATCTATGCTACTTATTCTCTGCACCTTCCCCCCACCCTCCTCCTCCCACTCCCCTGTTGCTAACCCTCCATGTGATCTCCATTTCTGTGGTTCTGTTCCTATTCTAGTTGTTTGCTTATTTTGTTTTTGTTTTAGGTGTGGTTGTTAATAACTGTGAGTTTGCTGTTATTTTACTATACAAGTTTTTTGTCTTCTTTTTCTTAGACAAGTCCCTTTAACATTTCATATAATAAGGGCTTGGTGATGATGAACTCCTTTAACTCAACCTTATCTGAGAAGCACTTTATCTGCCTTTCCATTCTAAATGAAAGCTTTGCTGGATAGAGCAATCTTGGAGGTAAGTCCTTGCCTTTCATGACTTGGAATATTTCTTTCCAGCCCCTTCTAGACTGCAAAATTTCTTTTGAGGAATCAGCTGACAGTCTGATGGGAACTCCTTTGTAGGTAACTGTCTCCTTTTCTCTTGCTGCTTCTAGGATTCTCTCCTTATCTTTAATCTTGGGTAATGTACTTACGATGTGCCTTGGTGTGTTCTTCCTTGGATCCAACTTCTTTGGGACTCTCTGAGCTTCCTGGACTTTGCCAGAATGGGGAAGTTCTCCTTTATTATTTGTTCAAATAACTTTTCCACTTATTGCTCTTCCTCTTCCCCTTCTGGTACCTCTATAATTCGGATGTTGAAATGTTAAACACGTCCTGGAGTTTCCTAAGCCTCTCCTCATTTTTTTTTTTTTTTGAATTCTTGTTTCTTCATTCTTTTCTGTTTGGTTGTTTCTTTCTTCCTTGTGGTCCACTCCATTGATTTGAGTCCCAGTTTCCTTCCCATCACTATTGGTTCCCTATGCATTTTCCTTTATTTCACTTAGCATAGCCTTCATTTTTTCATCTAATTTGTGACCAAATTCAACCAATTCTGTGAGCATCCTGATCACCAGTGCTTTGAACTGTGCATCTGATGGGTTGTCTATTTCTTAGTCACTTAAAAGGATTGATTCTGGGGCTTTCATTTGTTCTTCTGTTTGAGCCATCTCCCCTCCCTACCCATCTGTTATGTATGAGGGGTGGAGCCTTAGGTGTTCACCAGGGCCAGTCAGCCCAATCACTGGGTTGTGATGCTGTATGTGGGGGCAGGGTCCGAGAGGGAACAATGGTGCTTGCTCCGCTCTTCGACTGACTTCAGTCCCTTCCGCCATTTCCCCCCGAGAAAACTGGGCCTTTCTGGTGCTAATTCCTGTGTTGGTGGGCTTGTGCACCCCATGGGTCTTTCCTATGACCTCTCTTGTGAGGCTGGGAGTATCTCCCTGCATCTCAACCCCCACTGGTGTTTTCAGTCGGTGCCCAGAGGCTCTATTTCCCAGCACTGGGACCCTGGGACTGCTGGGTCAGCCAGCCACCTTGCTCACAGTGCCTTGCTTCACAATCACTGCCTTGCTGGGTCTACTGGTTGCCACCCCTCTGCTGGGGTCTGCCAGCCGCTGCTTGTGTGCCCAGGGTCTGCCTGCTGCGGTCTTGTGCTCCCAGGATGCGTTAGCCGGTCCCAACACTCTTTGTTTGTTCCTCGACCCCTCTCTGCCTGGCTGCCTGACTCCACCCCTCCTACCAGTTTGGATGAACATGTCTATTTTAACTCCTTGGTTGTCTGACTTCCATACAATTCAATTTTCTGTCAGTTCTGGTTGTTATTCTATTTCTAAATTGTTGTTGACTCTATCTTGGTTGTGTGGGGAGGCACAGTGTGTCTACTACCTACACTTCCACCTTGGCTGGAAGGGGTGCACAGGTTTTTGTGATAGGCCTTGGGGAGCTGCAGGCGCCTCATTTCAGCATTGGGAAATTGGGAAGGGTCGACCCAGCAAGGTCTTTGAGCCTGAGACCCAGTACTGGGTTTGGCAGGCAGGAAGAGACATCACTCTGGTCCAGAGGAAACATCTGTGCTGAGCTGGGAGGCAGAACCCTAGGGAATACATCTGGGGCCATCATTAATTGATAGTATGAGCCTGGACACATCTTGTCCCTTCTCTGAGCTTAGTTTCCTCATCTGTGGAATGGGGAGAGAGGCAGATGGAATAAATCTCTCCGGGTTCTAGCACTGGCCTATGGGCTGGACTGGCCTTCCCTGGAGTCTGATCACCAACCCTACTCCCTCATCCCCACCCCCACCCCAGCCTGTCAGGAGTCCTGGCTTCCTCCTTCTCCAGGCAGGCCCTGACCTGCCACTCGTCAAATGTGCAATGGTAGGCAAGACATGTAACATCTCTGAGCCTCCGTTTCCTTATAGGTAAAATGGAAATGATAATACTAGTGCCACGTGGAGGGAGATTAGCACACAAGAGGTTTTATGAGATCAACAGCCATGGCGGGGAGGGATAGAGGGAGAAGTAAGATAGGGCAGAGGGAGAAGGTGGATTGCTATGGATTGGGACCCAAGTGTTCTTTGCAAGGTTGTGCTGAATTGGGGCAAGAGGGTTGTGCCTTTATCCACTGCTTTGACTAGTCACTGGATGCAGGTGACCATGGAAAGGCAAGGCCTTAGGCAAGGCACACCTCTCTGAAATGGGAATGATAATACCAGGATTAGTGTGAGGATGAACTCAATGAATAAAAACTCCTGATACATAGTTAAGAGTAGAGAGGAGGAGGGAAAATGACATGGGCAGAAGGTAGTCAAGAAAGGCTGGTTAAGAATGAAAGGAGTTGAGAAGTGAATGGATTTTGTGGAAGTTAAATGGTGGTGGGGACAGGTGGGGAAAGACTTGGAGGTGGGGACATGGGATGAGAGCAAGGAGACAGATTGGCTTGGTGGGCATTTCTCTAAACTCTTGGTTACCCTGTTTACTTTTCAGCCTGACCCAGGAAGCTAAGGGTTGGCTGAGAAGGCAGGCAGGAAATATCCATTCCTTCCTAGGACTCCACATGGGCAACTCAGCCCCGGGCTGGAACTGGCTTTGTGACTGAGTCTGGGACACTGCCAAAATCTCCCCTACTGGTCTGTGGAGATGGCTGAAAATAGCCGAGGGGCCCTGAGCAGGCATCTGTAGGGGTAGGAACTCAACCCTTGCGGCAGGAAACAGCCAGCTCCCAGTTTCTGGTGAAGGAGCTCCTTCCTGGAACTGCCCACACTGGCCTTGCTCCTGGCTCCTGGCCCCTCGCCCCCAGCTGCTGCTGCTCTGGCAGCAGAGACTGGTTCCTCCAGGTGGGCCTGTTCATTATTCATGCCTTGCCTCTCTGTAAAGCCTGCTAGGAGCAGAGGTGGCAGTAGCTCCTGGCCACCAGCACAAGGGCAGGACACAAGGGGTCCCAAAGGGGACCTCTGTACCTGTCTGGCTCTGTGCAGAACTGCTGGATAGAGGGCCAAGGCCTGGGTCTGCTGAGAGAAAATAAATGACTTAGACTTATGTTCATGGCCTCTGTATGGCACACAAGCTTGACCTTGTATTTAGGGAGGAACTTGGAGCTCAGGGAGGGCATGCAATGTATCTGAAGTTGCAGAGCAAAGTTGGGGTCATAAATTCCCAAGCACAGACACAGAGGCATTGTGGCTCCCAGAACCAGAGAGTGGGAAAAGTGGACAGGGATGTAGAGTGCTCGGATGTCAAGGACTCTAGGGAAAGTCTGTTTGTTTCTGTTTGGCTTCCCTAGGGCCCACCTGAAAGCCCTGGGAAGACTCCTCAGGAGGTGTGTTGAGCTAGAGCAGGCAACAGTTGTGAGCTCATTTCCCTAGAGACCCCAAGGAAGTCTGGTAGGAAGGTAGAAGGAAAATGGCCAGGCAAGGAGGGAACAGAAAGACAGTAGTGAACTTTGGAATGACCCATAGAGCCAAACTCAGGTATGGGGAAGGAAAAGGCCATTTGTTGAATACCTACTGTGTGCTGAGTCATTTGTGTGCATTATTCCTCACAATTTGTTCACCAACCCCCTTGGTGGCTGAGTATTTTTATTTCCATTGTACAAAGGAGGACACTAAAGCTGGAATTGGCATGGGATATGCCTGACACCAAAGTCTGGGGTCTTTACAAGGCACCTTGGTGTGTGTGTTTTCCCAAGTCTGGCCCTTGTTGGACTAAATGGAGCCAAAATGGAGCCTGGGCTTCTACCACTTCCGCTCTGGTCAGCAAGGGGAGGCTGTGCTGTGTCCTGCTGCAGAGATGGGCAGCGGAGGTAGGACTGGGCATACTGACAGGAGAGTAGGCCTCTTTCAAAAGCTGCTGGTTTTGGGAAGCCCTTAGCTATATCTCTGTAATGGCTGAAAGATGGGGAGTGCTTCCACCTAGATTTGCTAAGTGGCAGTACTGCTGCTGCCCCACAACAAAGTTGAAACTCCTCAATCCAAGGCTCTTATATCTGCTCTTCCCCCAAATATACTCATGCTTCCTTACTTATGCGTCCTTATTTCCCACTTCCAGGTCTTTGCATGTGCCCTTCTCTTGGCTTGAGATGCCCTTTATGTGTCCTTCTGCCTGGTCAACTCCTACTCATCCTTCAATTCCTGGCTTCAACCTCACCCCCTGCAGGAACTCTCCTGGACCTCCTCTATTCCCCAAAGTTCCATCATACCCATTGCTGTTTCAGTTTTTGAGGGCAGGGATGTGTCTAAATCATCTGCATGTCCCCAGTATCTAGTACAGGATGGGGCACATAATAGATGTTTAGTAAACAAATGACCAAAATGCATTCCTCCATGAGGGTTGGGGAGCAAGGGTCTGTCTGGGTGGGGGACCAGGAAGATGACACGCTCATGCACCAGGCCTATGCAGGATCAGGCTGACCAGAAGTTTAGGGGTTCACTTTACTTCTTAGGGGTGTCATGAGGGTCCAGGGAGATCTTGGATGTGAACGAACTCTGCAGACTGCAGTGTGCTGTCACTGGTAGGTCCCTGTCCCTCTTTGCCTTGTTCCACTGATGAAGAGGATGGAGAAGGAAGATTATAAAGTGACAGACAGACCAGGACTGGTGAGGGAGGAGAGTGGTGGCCCCAGCTTTCAGAAGCGTGGAGTGGGTGGAATTCTAGAGGCTGAGGGCCTGACTTGGGTTTCCCTCTTCTGTGGGATCTAATACCACAGAGGTGAGCATGGTCCCAGAGATGATAGAAACCAGTGTCCTTCAAAAAAAAAAAAAAGTGTAAATTGAGGCCCAGAGAGAGGCAGACATTTGCCCAAGGTCAGACAGCAGGAGTGGGAGGCCCACTTGTGAGCTCTGTCTTCCCAACATGACAGGTGTCCTCACCCTGGACTCAGATTCAGACAGCTGCTTCCCTATCCTTCCTCCCCTGGCCACGCAGTCCTAGTGCCCGTGCCCATGCCAACTGCCTCCACACCACCAGCCTTCCCCTAGGCTTAGCCGCCAAGGAGTACTGAGCGCCCCCTGGATTGCGTGGTCTGGGTAGCTTCAACAGCTCTTCTCCTTGACTCACCTCCAGGAGGGAAGGCTTGGCTGAACCGCTGCGCACCACGGTCCAGGCTACGTCACCGCCTCGCACTTTCCCCGGGCGGTGAGGCCGCCCTCTTTGGTGCCCCTGGGTGGGGCAGGTCGAACCTGGCGCGCTATCCCTTTAAGCCCGAGGGAGAAGGGAGTTAACTATAGCTGAGGCTAGCGCCGGACGTAGCCGCCCGACAGGCATGAGCTAGGAGGTCCGGAGAGAACAGATTGCTGAGGGGGCGGCAGGCCCCGGCACCGGGATCCGGGGCCTCAGGGTCCCTTCGCCGCCCACTGCGCGCGTGAAACCTGGGCCCAGCCAGCGGTGGGCGACACCCAATGTAATGCGGAGAATTTTAGAGGCAGAGCAGGGCGGCGGGGAGCAGGTGGCGTGGGAGAGGGCGGGGGCAAGGTAGATAGCAGGAGAAAGTGGACCAGGATCAGGGGTGGGGGTCAGGTGGGAGAAAGGAGAATAGGCGAAGAAGGGGCAGTGACAGAGAGGGGGAGAGAAGGAGCGTGAGAGCACCCGGCTGCTGGTGGCAAAGCGGGTGAGGAAGAGGGAGTGGGAGCCTCTGGGTGCGAGCACCCGGAGTTGGCCACCCGGGTGGAGAGCGCGTCCACAGCAGCGGCCTGGTGGGGTGTGGTGGCAAAGCAGGGACACCGGAAGGGCTCACTCTGGGAGTGGCAGGGGACCTGAGGTGGGGTCAGGCAGGAAGGGAACTCAGGTTTGCTCTGCAGGGGCTGCGCTCTGGGGATCCAGAGGGCCCGAGCACCAGGCCCTTGGGTGCAGTGGCGGGATGCGCGCGCTTGCGCTTGCGGCTCAAGGAAGCGCGCGTTAGGGATTCTGCTGCCATCGCAGCGTGGAGGGCAGCTGGCAGGAGCAGACGCGCAAGAGGCGTAGGGGCCCTCCCGCGCACACGCACACGCAGCGCGCGACCAGTGTGGTCGCGCGTGCACACACACCCTTTCTGCTCGCTCATCGCTGCTGCCATAATCTCGGAGCCGAGCCTTGCGGAGCGGGAAGTAGAAAGGAGGCGAGCGGGGGATGAAGCCCCGGAGCGGAGCTGAGCTGAGCGCGGACTGCGTGCCCAGGACGGTGAGTATGGCCAAGCTGGGGTGCTGCGGCGAGGCTGGAATCGCTGGGCACACGCTGGGAGTGGGGTGTCTGCCGGCCAGCTGTGCCGTGTGCGCGGCCTCACATTGGGCGGGAGGCTGCGGTGGGGATGGGGTGTTGGATGCGCGCTCCTGAGTGCATGCACGCGCGCACGGAGCGGGAGTGGGGTATTCAGCACCCCAGTTCATGACCGTGCGCCCTCCCTCTGAGCAGCCCCGCCTAACCCTCGCCTGCCCCCAGAATCCCGGCGACTTGGAGCAACTTTGTATGTGTGGGGAGAAGATGGAAATGCTTTAGTGGTAGCACTCCTACCTTTTTTTACCTGAGCAGAGAGCGCGGGGGAGGAATGGGGCGGGGCACCTGCTGTACTGCCTGGCGGGCAGGGGTGCATTTCTACCACCCAGTCGGCACAGCCTCCTGCTTTCCGGGACCTCGGTCCAGCCCTGCGGTGCCCAGCTGGAGCGACTCAGGCTGTCGGACTCCTTTGACCCTGCCAGGGTCGGGCGGGACTGTGAGGCTACAGTTTCCAGGTCCGGGGTCCGAGAGGTCGTCTTTTCAGCAGGCTAAGGATATGGGGCTTGAGGTGGAGGAGTGGTGCCCGGTGTGTACGTGTTGGTGTCTCCTTGCCTTCTGTTCCATGGGAATGTCGGCTGGAAGAAGGAAACTACCCGAAGCGTACATAGCTCCCCAGAGGCTGGGGCTTTGAAAGGACACCGTTAGGCTCCCTGGCCTGGTGCCCCGCCATCCCTACTTTGCTTGGAGCCGTGCTCCTTCGTGCCTTACTCTGAGTGATGAGGTTGTGGCTATGCTGTGCCCCTGACCCCCATCCTCGAGTCTCCTCTCACACTCCTGTCCTGGGCTGGCTGCCTCAGGGAACTCCTTAGCTCCCCCACTCATAAACACCAGCTCTACCCCTGCAGTGGAAGATGGGATGGGGAGATGTGGTCCAGGATGGTGCCCCTGAGAGGGAGGGAACTCTGTGTCCCTAGGAGTAAGAAGCCCAAGGAAGGGTCAGTGGTCAGGCCCTCTGAAGGCCCCTCCCCTTTACCAATCCTCCCTGCTTTCAGGGCAGGTTCTCCCTCCTCTAGGAAGCCTCCTTGATTGCTCCTGAATCCTAGCTTGAACTTCTGGGTTAGAGCAGTTGGTTTTCCAGCAGTCCTTGTCCATGTGCCCTCTTTTCTGGCACTCGGCGTATGAGCTTGTGGAGTCAGAAGTCTTGTTCTCAGGCTAGGTGCTGGCCGGGGGGTGTGATGCTGGACCACTCAGTATGTACCTGGATCTCTGGGATATGGTAATATACTGCGTGACCAGCTTTGAGGTTTAAACTTTACTTCCACTTCCATTCTTCCTCTGGAATCTCTCAGATTCCTTGTGAGAATGCAGGTCCATGGGCACACTTCCACTTCATTTCACAGACAAGGATTTTGAGGCAGAGAAGGAGCTAGGAGAATGCCAGTTTCAGGTTGGCCCCTTCCTTTGAAGGTATTAACTCTGGTCTTTGTCAAGGTGGGGAGGGGCAGTAAAGACACCGGTCCTCTTTACTGACTTAGCCTCCAGGCTCTGTGACCAACACCCATCCCTGATGGGAGGGGAGGTGGGCAGAGCAACTCCCAGCCTGATTCGCCCTGGCTTGACTTCTGGTACCTCTTGACCCCAGACTCATGAACCATTGCTTTCTAGATTTGGGGCCAGAGTCTTCCAGGGCTCTGCAGGATGGTTTGCAAATCCTCAGCACTGGGACATTGGTGTCATTTCTGGGGATCATTGGGGTTCCCCACCCCCAACCTGGCCCTCTAGGCTGGGCCCTGGCATTGTCTTCCTGTCTGGGCCCTGGAACCCTTCCCACTCTACTGAGATCTCTGTCCTGGAGCTGCATAGCTCACCTCAAGGGAGTGGGTTCCCACTGAGATCTAATTATGTGTTGGGGGGAGGACGGCCTGGTGGATATTGAGACCACTTCCTTCCTAGGGGGCCCACCTGAGGCAGGAAGCTAGAGTAGCTGTCAGCCACAGGCAGGCCTCTGTGACCCTCCAGTGTGATGGCAGCCCAGACTCATCCCCAGGGCCACTCAGGCCATTGGAGGCCTCCTGTGGGGAGGTGGAAAGAGCTGTTGCCCAGGAGTGACCAAAATTCCTTCTGGAGCTGGGGGGTGGGTTGGGCCTGCCAGACCTTGTAGTGGCTCCCTCAGCCTCTATTGGCTTCACTCTTGGGCGTCCTCTTGCTGGCTCAGTCTTTCTTACTGTCCTTCCTCCCTGCCCCCATCCCTAATCCCCTGTGGGTCTCTGAGCTCTGGATTTTTGCCTCCTGAGTGTTGACCAATGCTTTGGTTGACACCCAGGTAGCTGGAGCATGGCCAGGTGCCTGCTTGGCCCCACCCCTGCCATCAAGACCTGCATGAACACTGACCCTAGTTCTTCTGTACTCCCCACCTCCTGGCCCCAACTGACTCCAGCAGGATGAGACCTCCATTTGGGGCCTCAGACCATGGGGAAGGAGAGAGCAGGTTACCTTTTTGGCACCTGATCTCTGCTGTCAAGGGTGGAAATTCCAGCCAGGTGCTTGCAGCCCCCATTGGCTGCTCCTTTAGGAAGGAAGCCACTCGCCCCTCAAACCTTCTGATGGTAAGGGGTAGTGACTGGTGTGGCCCCTTTAATTTCCCTCTCTAGCCAGGCCCTGACCATGCCATGTTTACATTTTAAATGATAAAAATATTACATTCTAATAAATTTAATGTTAAGAAGTCATCGGGTAGGTTAGGCCTTATGGTGACTTGAGGAGTAAAGACACCCCCTGACCACTCAGGCCTTCTTTTGAGGGAAATGGGGACAGGCCACCTTGACCAATCATTACAGTTTCTTCTGAGGGCTTCCACAGCCCAGACTTTTGTCCCCAAGAACCATGCTTTGGCCTTCCTCTTTACTGCCTGGAATTCTATGCTTGGAGCTTACTCCACATTTGAGAGCATCTCCTGGTTTGAGGTCTGGGACAGAGTATTGGGAATACTGCTGCTGAGCCTGGACTCCTCTCTGGATGGGCTCTGAAAGGGGACACAGACATCGGCCCACACCCAGGTATGAGGCAGGCTGGTCTGGGCAGCTGCAGAGGTAGGGGAAAGGAGGGTAGGCAAGGGCTGTTCAGATAGATTGGTAGGGCTGGTGCATTTTTTAAAATCCTCACTCAAGGATATGATTTCATTGATTTCTAGAGAGAGAGGAAAGGGGGGGAGAGAGAGAAAGAGAGCGAGAGAGAGGGAAACATTGATTGGTTGCCTACTATATACACCCCTACCAAGGTTTGAACCTGAAACCTAGGTATATGCCCTGACCAGACATTGAACCTGTGACCTTTTGGTGTGTGGGACAATGCTCCAACCAGCTGAGCCTCCTGGTACATTTTGACTTGCTCAGCTGTTCTTGGCACTTGGTAGATGCTCAGTAAATACATTGAATAAAATGAATGAATGGAGAATGGGAATAAATGAGGGCTTTTCAGGCATATGACACAGTATTAGCAAAGGCATGGAAGTGGGAAGCAGCAGGCATGAGTGAAATGTGTTTGCAATGGAGTAGTTTGTGCAGGGGCACAGCAGGCACAGAGCAAGACAACAAGACAGAAGAGGACCTTGAGTACCTGACTGAGGAGTATTCAGGTTTTGCAGGGTTGAAGTTCTGGAAGGATTTCATCAGATTTGCCGTTTAAATTGCTCCCTCTGGTGGTCGTGAGAGGGATTGGGCAGGAGAGGCAGAGGCAGAGAGGCAGACCTGAGGCTGCTGTGGGAATGCAGGCTTGGTGGTGAGGGCCACAGGGGACAGGTGCCTTTTCTACCTTCACCAGGATGGCTCAGGGTCCTGGCGTGGTTTCCCACCAATGGAGGATGGAGAGACTCGGCTTAGATGGGAAGCCAGGTGGGATGATGTAGGCCATCAAAGTTGGGCAGAAACTTGAGTATCACCATTCCCACCACCTGGGTATTATGCAGAGGGGCAGGTATCCTGGAGTCATGAGTATGGGCCTTTAGTATGAGCCTCCCAGTGCCACACATGAGCAAGTCCCCGTGGTCCCTCAGGCTCACTTTCTATGTCCATAAAAAGGATAGGTTTATTTTTTCCCTGGAGACCTTGAGTGACTTTGGGTGGAAGTTTTGGACTCTGAAGTAGGATACGAAAGGAAGAGGTAGAGGGTCAGCATTGCTGTTTGACAGAGGAAAAGTTTGGGACTTAGAGGGGGGCAGTGATTAGCACAAAGTCTTAAAGCAAATTGGGAACAGTGCAGTCCAGCCTGGGTTTTCCTGGTTGCACCTGTAGCCTGCTGGGTGGGGGTGGGGCAGTGGCTGGTGCCTCGCCCTCAGGCAGTTGCCTTGGCAGTCCGGCTGTCATGGAGCATATACGGCCATATGGCCACATCAGGGGAGGTGCCAGCCACTGAAAGAGGGATCATGGCTGCCACTCTGGTCTTCTGGATCTATGTAGGCACTGCTAGTCACCAGGGTCAGGGTCAGAGGAAAGCAAAATGGAACCTCAGTGTCCGGGTTATTTTGGACACGGAGGTTGGACCTTGACAGGTGGCCCAGTTCTAGCACCCATTTGCTAGGCAGCCAGACAGGCAGCTCTGCGCCCAGGACTGATCCAGTTAGCTCAAGACTAGCTGTGCCAGCCATCCTCCCACCCCCCACCCAGCTGTCATGACCCTGCTGGTCCACAGGCCTTGTGATGGCACAACACATCTGATGTCAGGGCCCTGGGCCTCAGTGGAGCATGTGTATGTGAAATGTGGCCTCACCCTGAGCATGGGTTCTGCAGCTCTGAGATTTAGGGTTATGGAAATGGGCCCCTTGAATCAGCCCAGCCTGTTGTGATAAAAAAGACTTGGGTGTGGAAGCCACCAGGAACTGGGTTTGAATCCTGGCTCAACCACTCCTAAGCTAGGTGAGCTCAGACAAGTCACTTCAGTTTTCTGAGCCTGAGTTTCCTCCTCCATATCTGGAAGAATGGTACCTACCTTGTAGAGGTGTTAGCACACTTTGAAATAATAATGGAAAGCGTGCACTAACCTGATCATTGAAAGATCTCAGTCAGTGTTGGCTTGGCTGGGGCTCTGCTAGCAGAGGGAGGAGAGTCCTGTTGGAGTTTCAGTGTCCAGACTGAAGTAGAGAGCAGCCTTATTATTGTTATCTTCTAAGACAAAATTTGCTTTCTAATTTTCTGTGAGTTTTCACATTCCTTCCCTCGTAGTCCTCATGGCAGTTCCATAAAGTAGGCAGAGAGCCACTGCTCCATTTCACAGATGCTGAAACTGGGAGGTGACTCTCCAGAGTTGCACAGGGCTTGGCCCTGTCTCTGGACTCCTAGCCAGGGCTCTTGCTCCATGGGTGTGCTTCTCAAACTTCAGGGGTAGAGGCCTGTCTAGACCAAGCTTGGGGATTCCAGAGATTCCTTGAATAGTTCTGTCTCCATCACAGGTGCAGGGGACAGGCTGTCATGGTGACAAGCAGCCGATCCCAGCTGGGGTGGTATGGGGGACTCTGAATGAGGCAGCATTTTCTGTATATCTCCGGCTGCCCCTTGAGATAATTACCTCCTTGCCTGCCTCACAAGACTATTTTTGAGGATCTACTGTAAATGTGTGTGTGTATAAATGTGTGTGTGTATGTCTATAAATATTTATTTATTTTTAGAGAGAGGGGAAAGGAGGGAGAAAGAGAGGGAGAGAAACACTGATGTGAGAGAGACATCGATTGGTTGCCTCTTGCGCTCCCCAACTGGGGACCTGGCCTACCACCCAGCCATGTGCCCTGACTGGGAATCAAACCGGTCAGCTTTTGGTCCACAGGTTCTTGCTCAATCCACTGAGCCACACCAGCCAGGGCTAAATCTCTAGTTTTACACAAACGTGATATTCCATAGCTGTGAGTCCAGGAGTCCCCAGTCCTCCATCTGGTGATCCTATAGTCATTCAGCAATTCACTTGTTGGGCACTTCCTCTGGGCTGACTGTGCTGGCTGTGCTGGCCAGAGATGAATGAAACCAGCCCCTGCCCTCTTGGGGAGTGCAACCTGGCAGTAACTGTGGACTCCAAACATGTGCTGGCCAACACCCTCCTGCTTAGCACACTTTAAGTCTCCCTGTTGCCTCCAGGCTGGTGTCCGGACCCCTGAGTGCTTTGCACAGTCCAACTCTCTGGCTCTCTGTCCCAGAAATCTCCCCCCATGTTCCTCTGTGCCCTCAGGCTCCAGCCAAACACCACTCACTCTCCTCTTCACACTTGTTGTGGGTTTCTCCCTCCAGGGCTTGGCTGCTTGTCCCCTTCACCTCATCTCTTTCTCCATCTCTCCCAGTAGAGACCCCCACCCACTTTTCAACACTCAGCCCAAATGCCATATTTAAACACGTCTCCCCTGTCTCCCTAGCTGGAAGTAGCTGCTCCTTCCTCAGAACTCTGGGAGGAATGTATTTACTTTACATTTAGCAAGCATTTGCTGTGCACCTACTTTGTGTGAGGCCTACTGTATGTGAGGCTTGTGACACAAGTTCTGGGAATACCTTAGTGGCAGGGACTGGCTTATCCATCTTGGGTCCTTGGTCCATCCATGGACCTGGGGCCAGATGGGCTGAGCAGGGGCATGCGGCCTGTCCCTAAGGGTCTCTGTGTCCACTGCCACTCCCTCTTCCTCCTTGGGCTGGGGCTTTGGGCAAGGTCCAGGACTCTGGATGGCTTTTGTGCTGACCACAGACATGGCTGTCCCCACCCCTGAAGGCTCCATCAGTCCAGAGCAAGGGCCCAGTGTCTGGCCACACAAAACTCTTCTCTGAACTGCATGGCATTCTGCAGTTAGTGATTGATTACTTAGGGCATTAATAACTTTCTCTTTATCAACCAGCAGAGGTGGGTCTGTCCACTGCTTGTATGGGTCAGCTAGACTGGGCTGGGCCATTGCAATCTTGGCCATTTTTTCCTGACTAGAAAGCTCGAGAAACAGGATCCAGACAGAGCAAAGGAGGTGCAGTGTACCCTCTCTTTGATGCACTGCTAGGGGTGGGGTTGAGGGACATAGCGGAGGGGGAACTGGGGCAGGCAGGGAGCTTATGCTCCCTCCCACCTCCCTCTGTTCCCACCTTCTGAGTTCTGCTTTCAATTTCTCTTGGTTGTTGGCCTTGGCTTTCCCATTTGTTAAATGGAGACTTCATTCTCTTTGTGGAGTAACACTGCCTTTGGTTTGCAGTCTGCGCTCAGTCCACTGAGCTACACCAGCCAGGGCAACACTGCCTTTGAATGAGATGGCCAGGCAGACACTAACTTGTCATCTGCTTGATGAGTGGGGGCATTCTGACGCTCAGGGAAGGTGGTGGCCACATGAGGATGGAGCCAGCATCAGGCTTCTCTGCAGGACAAGGAGGTAGTAGACAGGAGTGAGGGCGGGGGGCGATCATAAGACAACAGCTGCCTCACTGAGGCGCTGTGTCTGGCTTCTGACTGTGGTAAGGCTTCTAAATGGGGATCTAGGACTCAGTGGAATCTGTGAAGAAGTGATTTCTAGGGAAGCCACACAAAGGAGATGGCAGGGGGTGCTTAACCTACTTAGGAGACCCAGCTGCCTTTCAAGCCCACCAGGAGCACGGGCACTGTTTGTGGGCTACTGGGTCACATGACCAATGCTGGTTTATTTAAAAAAATTTTTGTTAGGAACATTTTTAACATACAGAAAGGTGGAGAGAATAGTATAGGAAACTCCCATATACCTCTTGCCTAGATTTAACAGTTGTTGACATTTTGCTTTGTTTTTTCTCCTGAGCTATTTTGAAGCACATTATAGACATAAAGGCATTTTACCCTTAAATATTTCAGCATCCATCTTTAAAAAAATAAGAGATAATTTCTATCTAACCTAAAGTGATCACCTATTTCATTTCATTTTATTCTTGAGAGATGAGAATGCCGACAGATTGGGAGACTGTGGCCTGTCCCATCCGGGGTCATGTAGCAGAGAGGACAAGGGGAGGCGAGGCGGGGTCTGGGAGGCAGGCTAGGTGTCAGTCGGCCTGGCCTGGAGCTGGGCAGGTGGCTGAGCAGGACCTCCCTCTGGGGGTTCCTCTGGCTTTTAAGTTAATTGTCTCTTCTTTTTGTTTGCTGCTGGGATTGATCAGGAACTGCAGAGTCAGGAAAGCCTAAAATAGCTTCTCGTTTCTTGTTTAATTGAGGAGGATGTTATCAGGTCCTGGCCACACAAAGGCTTGGGGAGCCTCCGCTGGCATGAGGAGTGGGGCTGCCCCCCACTAGCCACACTGGGTGGGACAGAGGGGAAAGCAAGGGAGGTTCTGGCCTGGTGGGAGGGCTTAGGATCCCAGTCTGGACAGCCGCAGGGTCTGAGGGAACTCAGGGGATCAGGACTTTGGGGCTGAGCCTGAGATCTGGGGTAGGCTGAAGACTGTAGCCTCACTGACGGGAGACTTGGAGGCTTGGGCATGTGCAGAGAGTGGGGAGGGCCATGACTGCCCCCAGACTTTCTGGGGAGCTGTCCTTTGCTCTCCTGCCCTGCTGTCACCTCCCCGGGGAGACTTCACAGGACTGTGTCCTCTGCCAGCTTAGGGCAGGCACAGGTCTCTCTACATTTCCTTGTCTCCTTGGAGTCCAGGGGATCCTGCGCCCCCCCCCCCCAAACCACCGCCCCCCCCCCAGCACCTACACATGCTCGGGACTCCTTATTCTGCCTTTGGTGACTTGGGAGCACCTGTTGGCTCTGCAGGGTCACAGAGGTCACGGGTATAGACTTGGAGAATGTTAGAACTAGAGGGCTGGCCTCAGAAATGATCTTATTATTCTTATAGGTAGGTTCAAGATAGGGAAACTGAGGCACATGGAGTGGCCAATCCTATCTTGGGTTTCTGGGTGAAAAGCATTGCAGAGCCTTGGCAGTAAGTCAGGCCTCTGGCTTCTCAGTCCCAGGATCCCCTGCTTCTGGGCCACCTGGGCTCCCAGAGGTGTAAAGGGGAGGGTGGGCCTAGCTGGGGAAGGGCTGCCAGTTATCCCTTGAGGGCAAACCCAGATTCCTTTATTAGGTACCCCTCTCCCTCCCTGTGTGTGGGGGCCATCAGCCTGCTGGTGCTGGGACCAGTCTCCTGTGCTTCCATCCCTGTCCCCACCACAAGGAGAGCCTTCATTAGTGCCACTCTTACTGTTGGGCTTGTTTCTCTAGGACGGGATGGGAGCGCACTGGCTGGGAGAAGACCCCTGGGGAAAAAGGCGACCATAGGGCAAGCAAGAGACAGACATCAAACACCTTTTTATCTCCAGTCTATGTCCCCGTGGCTCCAGCAGACCCTACATCAAGCTTTTGTATTCTTTGCAGTTGGGGAACAGGAGGAAAATACCCAACTAAAGCAGTGGCTGCATGGGGGCATGGTGACCTGGGGCATGTCACTGCCTGTCTTGGTAAAAGGAGGTAAGGCTGAAACCTCTTCTGCTCTCAAGTGAAGCAGGGAGAGCCAGGCAGGCCATGGGCTGTTAGCCTGTCTGTTGGCTGGTCCTTCAGCTCCCTGCCCAGTGGGACCTGGGCTAGGAAGAGTCACAGGAAAGAAGGCAGGTTCTTGTTGCCCCTCACCCCCAACCCCAGGCCTTTCTTCTGCTCTCTCAGTGCAGCAGGGAGAGGGAGAGTGCTTTGCCTGAGGTCTAGGGGCAGGGAAGACAGAAGCATACTGGCTGTGTGCTGGGACCTAGGCAGGGCATGGGAAGATGGCCACCCTCCTTTTAGCGGACAGATGAGAAAGCAGGCTCACAAAGGTCACCCAGCTGGTTGGTGGCAGAGTGGGAATTGATTTCAGAACTGCCCCCTTTGCCTTCGGGACCTGGTTTCTGCCCTCAGGGGCCCCACTAACTGCCATTCCTTGGGCTTTGGGGTTTGCCTTTGTCCAGTGGGACTGGGAGGATAGCTACTGCGGGATGGACTGCTACCACAGGCTGGCGGGGAGGCCTAGCCTTCGGTCACCTCCTCCATGCGGCCTGGCAGGTTTTTAGGGTTCTGGGTATGGCTGTTCTTGGAGGAAAACTTCCTGAGCCAAGTAAAGTGAGAGGCCCCCTGGCACAGTGCTGAGAGACTGGGTTTCTGTGTGTGTGTGTGTGTGTGCAGAGCCCTGCAGAGCCTCCGCACCCCTTGCTGTTGGCTACTGTGTGCCCTCTGGGCATTTATCCTGCAACTGCGAGGTGGTATGGGGACCCGTGCACATGTGTGTGGGCCACCCTGAGAGCCACACTTGAGGACTGAACATGAAATAGGGCAGAGGTAAGTTTATCCAATGCTTACTAAGTGTTAGTCACAGTGCAAGGTACTTTATATGCATTACCTCATTTGATTCTAAAAACAACCCCATGATATGTACTATTAGTATTCCCGTTTAATAGATGAGGAAACTGAGGCTCAGACAGATTGAGGGACTTAAAGGATCACACAGCTAGTGGATGGAAGAGCTGGCATTTGAACTTAGGAACCTTTGCTTCTAAAGGAAGCTGTGTCTTTTGTGCCCCAGACAGAGGGGAGTCTGCTGCAGATAGGAAGAAGAAAGTTAGGTTTCAGTAAGGGGCCAATGGTGGCTGCTCTCTATCTGGAGAGAGGAAGCTAAGGGTCAGGTGACAGGTCCAGGTGAGGAACGGTGGTTCTGCAGGAGAGGCCTGGCTGGAGGTCAGTGTCTGGCCTAGAGCTATGTGTTTCTTAGCTCTGTCGTCTGCCCTGGGTCTTTCTTCTCAAACCTGCCTTAACCACTCCCCCTCACCCCTTGCTTAGGGGAGTGCTGCACATTCCTTCTGGTCACTCATCAGGCAAAGGCCTGGAATGAGCACAGTTGGGGCCGCATGCCGTGTAGTGAGCCCCCAGGGATGCAGGTGCAGAGGGGCCCGGCTGGGCAGCCCTCGAGGCCAGCCTGCAGGATGGGCACTCTCCAGACTTTGAGCAGGGCCGGGTCCGAGGTTGAGATAGATGGCTGGCTGGTGGCTGGGGGCTGCTTAGTGGGGAAGGGCTGGGCAGAGGGCATCAGGGTGGGGACTTTTCCCTTCTTACTGCTAGCTCCCGTCCCTGTAGGCTAAGGGGACAGCCCATTATCCTTGTCTCCCGCTTTTCTTCCTCTGGAACATGGAATGAGAATGGGGAGTGGGGAGTTCTCTGGCCCCTTCTAGGTCCCTCCCTTGGAGGTTGTAAATATTTTATCTACACCATGTCTGCTGCTGAAAATTGCTGCTTTTAGTACCTTTTTTTCCCTTTTGCTTGATACAAATGAATGTTGGAAAAATTCTGTGCTGGGTACTCACTCTTTTGCTTCTGCTCATGCCCACAGTCCCTTCCAAAACCTCTAATTACTTTTAAGCTGTGGTAGTTGGCAAACAACAGTTTTCTTTACATTATGGAGAAGGGGGGAAATCCACCATTACTACTTCTCCTCCTCCTCCTCCAGCTCCCCCTTCCTCCTCTTCCTCCCTCTTCTTCTTCTTTTGACTCTGCCTTTTCATTCTGAGTTCTTCCTCATTTCTGCTAAGGTTCTGGAAGAGGAGTGGGGTGGAAAGACATGTAGGCAGGTCAGCAAGGTGCACTTGGGTAGGGCACTTTGCCTTTCTGAGCCTGAGCTTCCCCATCTACAAGGTGGTTGTGTGTGCATTCATTCACTCACCAGACATTCCCTGAGTACCTTCCCTGGAGGCAACCTGAAGGTGCGGACTGGCTCTGCTTTCACTGCTGTGTCCCCAGCACTCAGCACAGGGCCTGACACAGAGTAGGTGCTCAGTTAAGGTCAGGTGACTGGATTGGTAGCGCTATTGTGAGCCAGGCACTTTGCCCAACACTGGGAATGCACAGGACACATCCAATGCAGCCCCTGGCCATAAGACCTCACTGCTGGTAGGGGAGCTACCACGCAAATCTAATTACTGTGTTACTGACTCGTAATACAGGTGGGTACTCAGTACTTAGAAGCACAGATCAAGGAGGTCTAGAAAAGCTGCAGTAGAGGAGAACTTGGACTGTATTGTGAAGAGGGGGTAGGAGTTTTACAGGTGAACTGGGGTCAAGGGCGAGGGAATTCCAGAGAGGAAAAATCATGGACAAAGGTGAGGGGACCTGTGGGTGGGGTCTGGTCAGAGAGGAGGCGAGGCTGCCCAGATGGGCCTGAGTTGCTTGGGAGAGCTTTGCATGGACGTGAGGGATTTAGACTTCATCAGGAGGATACCAGGGAGCCCTGAAAAGGTTCTGAGCAAAGGACACATGGGGATGATCCCTCTGGCTCCACAGTGGGGTGTGCGGGAGGGGGATGCTGGCTGGGAGGCTTGTCCCAGGTGAGCCCTTGGGGGAAGGGAGGATGGCAGTGTGAGTTAGAGACAGACAAGACAGGAGTGGCGGAATGGCCCAAATCCTGGTGCTTGCCTCATCTGCTTGCACTGTGGCTCCGGACCCTCCCTGGACCCTGAGGTGGGGGTCCCCTCAAGGTGTATAGCCCTTTACAGTGTGTAAAGTTTGCTTACCTCTGACCCTTGCTAGATCTTGGAAACAGTCCCCTGAGGTGGGCAGAGTAGGCAGAGCAGGGGCCATTCCCTACTGACAGATATAGGCCAGGTTTGCCCCAGGGCCCTGCAGCCAAGTGAAGATGGGGTGGGATTTGAACCCAGGACTCAGGGCCTCTAGCCAGCTGCCCACATCACCTCTGCTGCACCCCTTCCACCCCCAGCCCTTTCCTTCCCTCACCTCGAGAGCCCTGTGCTCCTTCCCTGTTTGCAGAGTGAGTGGAGCTTTTCAAAAGCATTAATGATAGAAAATAAATTGGAATCAGAGAAGAATTATTGCTGGGCATTCTCAGAGGGGCACCTTTGCCCTTGTGTCTCTCAGCCATATTGAATCTGGCTGCCAGACCAGAATACAAATGAGTCTGGGCTGGGATTGCTCTTAATCTGTCAGGGAGCCCTCCCTGGCCAGACAGCACTCACCAGTGGCAAAGCTGTTTGCAATGAGGCCTCAAAAGTGCTGAGCATCACTGACCAGGACTGAGTTCCCTGGGGTGGAGGCACAGTCCATGGCCGTGGAGGGGGGCGTGGATGGGGCCTTGCGCCCAAGTCCCCACTTCCACCTCAAGCCTTCTGCTGGGGATGCAGCTCTGGGGCCAGCCCCGGGTGGGGTCATGCATACCTGTCCGCGGGGAAGGGGCACATGTGAAACTGGTGGTGGCTGCTCAGGGTCTGAATTCCTCAACTGGGTATTCAGGCCTCTATGTGAACTTGACCCTCTTTGTCCTGTCTCTTCTAGGAAGCTTTCCTTTATCACTGCTCAACTTACACTGGGTTTTCTGTTTTTAAGCCTTTTGTGGCCCCTGGAACAGGGGAACAACCTAGTGCCTAAAGGGAACAGGCAGGTAATGAGTGGAGCAGGCTGAGTGTGATGCAGTAGGGAGTGGTGGGGACTGGCCATGTGGAGGCACAGGGCCCCAGTTTGGGAGCCCTGTCATCCCTGCTCTGCTAAGTAAGTAGCCTTTGCGCCAGGGCCACCGCTTCCACTCTGCCAGCTAACAGGGAGCTCCCCCAGGGCAGGACCTGCTCTCTGCCCTGCAGCCTCTCTCCCAAAGACATGGCCACGGGCCAGGCTGGAGCAGGCTTCGCACAGAGTATCAGAGGCTCTGGGAGCCTGGGGAATCACCCAGGGCAATCTTTTCACTTGGAGATGGGAAAACTGAGGCCCAGAGATGGGGGTGGGGCTGGAAAGGGCCCATGTTCTGCTCTAAGCAGGCTATATATCTGTGCTCTTATAATCCTCACACAGGTATAGGGGGGTGGTGTTCATGCCTCTGTTTTAGAGAGGCAGAAACTGAGGCTCGGGGTGGCTGGAACCTGGAGGACACAGCAGGCCTGTGTTTTAATCAGTCTGTTGGAACCTCAGTTCCAGCCACCTTATCCTGGCAGGATTAGGGGGTACTGAGGTGTGCAGTGTCACCTGAGTGAGTGAGGCTCATTGATGCCCAGAGTTAAGCCCAGCCAGGGGCAGGAGGCCTGGGATCCCAGCCTAGACTTGCCACTAACTTCCTGTGTGACCAAGGGCAGAGCGTGCTCTCTGCACCTAGGTTTCCCCATGCCAGGCTGTGAGAGGCTCTGGAGGGGTTGAGACTTTGAGGGGAATCCACTCGGCTCATGTGGCCTTGGCCTGGCTACCAGCCCTGCTCAGTGCTTCTATCCCGCCCCTGGGCTCCCTTGGCTCCAGTCCTGACTCATAATGAAACCTTTCCTTCCTGTGCTCTCTGGAGTAACCCTCATGTAGGAGGTGGTGACAGCAGCACCCAAGCCGGCCCAGTTAGTAGTGTGGGGCAGCCAGGGCAGCCTGTTTTCTACCCCAGGAGGGAAAAGGGCTGCAGGTCAGCACCTGGTGGGAGGACTGCCCAAATGCAGGACTGTGTGCTCAGCCCTGCAGCCTGGAGCCTCACCTGGATGGACCAGTGTTTCCTTTCACCATGCAGAGTGGATTTATTTGCAGGGACCACTCTGTGTAGCCCTGGGCTGTAAGATGGGGAAGCAGGCCCATAGAGTCTGAAAGTGAGACTCAGGGTTGCCCCTCACTCATCCTGAGCTCTGCCCTGTCCAGCTGTGTTCTTGTTCATCCTCATAAGGCGACCTGCCATCTTGGACAGCTGTCTTCCCTGCTTTGGACCAGTATCTAATCCCTGTGACTCCAGAGGTCCTGGCTGGGGCCTGGGGCTGCAGAACCTGTACTGGCCCCTGCCTCCCAATAGCCCCCTCATGTGCAGGTGGAAGTGGGGCCCCTGAGTCTTCTCTCCTGGGAGACAGCCTTATTCTGTCCCACTCTGGGGTTCTGAATCTTTTTGATCTGTGGGCCCTTTGGGGAGTGAAAGCCACAGGGTGTACCTGAAACAGGTATGTCCCTCCCCACACCCCATCCCTTACACCACATGCATAAAATTTACATCAGTGCTTGCAGACCTCCTAAGTCTCCTTCACTGGGGACCCTGGTTGGGTAATCCTGCTTTAATCATTTCCGATGTGACATGGTTAATGTTACCTGTCATGATGTCCTAGGACATCATGGGAAGCTAGGCATCTCAGTCCCCAGGCCATGCTCTTTCTGTTCTACTCTGTTGCCTAATGAAGATGCACCTGGCTGGGGGCCAAGTGTTGTGATAATCCTCTCATTCTTTCCACAAACTTTAGTTTTCTACGCATCCTCTGTGCCAGGCTCTGAGTTCAGAAATGAACAAGACCACCCTTATCTCTGGGAAGTCACATCTGTCAGCACTCACAGCTTGAGGGTCGGGGCAGGAAAGAGGTGACAGAGGGCAGGGATAGCAGAGGGGCTCCTGGTCCAGCCTATGGGGAGAGATGGGGTGGGTCAGAAGTTTCTTGGAGGATACTGGGGACTGTTCAGGGAGGGAGGGCATCCTCGCAGAGGGAACAGCAAGTACAAGGCTTGGAGGCCTGTTTCTGTCAAGGAGAGCAGGTGCCTTGTCTAACTGGAGGGTAATATTGGGAAGCACTAGGTCAGGCAGGAGGCTAAGGGCCTGCTGGGGATAGATCTCTGGAATTTGCCACCTGTTTTTGGCCTGTCTTAGGTCTGTTGGCTGCCCACATACCCTACCACACATACATGCATGCACACACATATCTCCTGGGTCGCCTGTCCCTCAACACACACTGCCTCTTCATTGTCACCCCTGGAACTGACAATCCACACTCACACAGGCTCTCCTCTCCCCTAGATGCAGACACACACACACACACACACTCACACAATCACACACTCTCCCCTGGATGCAGACACACACACACTCTCCACAGTTCACCTCCACAGGCCCACATGAGCTCTTTCTCTTTCTGTGAACACCAGCACCTGAATATTCCAGCCGTCCCTTCTGGTACCCAGCCTACCCTCTTTCTTAGAGAGAAACACGACCCCCCCCCCACAACTTTTCTTGTTGCTTTTTTTCCCTCCTCTCTCCCTCTTCTTCCCTAGCATCAGGGCCCTGTGAGAGTTCAGAGCTGAGCCTCAAAGGCTTCTCCCCTGGAGTTTACTGCAAAGGCCCCTGGGCCTAGGGTTCCCTAAGACTGTGATACCCCAGGATTTTCTGGGTACCTAGGGAACCCACCCATCCAGGCCTAGGGAGCTAGAACTCTGCCAGAGAACCAGAGGCCCTGACTTTACCCTCAGCCAGTCTGGACTGCCAGTGTGACCGTGGCAAACTCTTGCCATGGGCCCTGGTTTGGGGGAGTAGCAGTGTATCTCCACATTCTGCAGCAAAGGGAGGCCCTGCAACTGGTGTTAGAGTCCTGGTGTCCCTGAGGGGGCCTGGGGACTATGGGGTTGGGGGAAGGGCTGGACAGGCCTCTCCCCTTTCAACCATAACATGGCTACTTAGGTCTGCATTTTATATTAGGGTCTGGGCAGGATTTAAAGGAAAAAAACCATTAACTCTTTTTCTTTTCATAAGTGAGATTTTATTGGTTGTTCTGAAGATAAGTACACAGACGTTTCAATTTGTACACAATTCTTAACATACGTACCAAAAATGTAAAGTCATGTAGCTATGATTCTTTTCTGAAGTTATTCCAGTGACTTTCCAGCTTAAAATTTGGGGACTAATTTCCTTAATAGAGTATCAGGTACCAATATCTGCAAATGTTGATATACTATTACATCAAAGCCCGACTAATTCACAATTTAATATATGTAGTACGTCATCAAATGTTCAATCTTTCATAGCACATTAACGAGGTTACTAGGAAAACTGGACCACCACCACAAGGTGTTACCCAGTGCACCGAGTTCTGATGGTGGGGGGGCGGGGGGGAGCCAAGATCAAGGAGTGGCTTTCTTTAGGAAACACTCCTACGAAACACATGAGAATAGAAATAATTTAAAATGTTCGAGACATAGTCTCGAAATGCACAGCTGACTCCAAACTGCCATTCAGCATGCTTTGTGCCAGAGGATATAAAACTGCTCCCATCTATGCAATGTTTAGCCGGCCTCCAGACAAAGCCCCCATACTCAGTATCCCACTATTTTTTGGTTGTGCCAAAAAATAAGTAACCAGCAAATGATTTCACCTCTTAAAAAATCATTTACACTTAAAAAAGTGGGATGAGGTGGAATTCCCTCTGTCTTAAAAATGTTTCTAGAACTACTAACAAACGTGCATTTACAAAATAGGTGATAAAAATATTCCTCTGGATTGTACAAGAAGGGAGACAGGCACCACTGATAAGACGTGATATATGGTATTAACCAGGCTTGGCTTCTTTTTCTCCTGCTTCATCCAGGCTGGACTTCTCGTTTTTTAGTTTCTCTGTTTTCCGCAGGTAGAGCTTCCTTAGGTTCCTGGTTAGCCACTTCGGCCCATTTTCCCTTTGCTCCCCTTTTCCCTTTCGTTTGCACCTTTTTGTCTGCAGATTTGTCCTTTCCTGGCGCCTTTTTTGGCTTGGTTTCCACTTTTGCAGGAGCAGGTTTAGCTGACAACCTCACTGATCTCCTCTTGGGCTCCTCCTGCGCCGCCCCCTCCACGGAGCTGACCTTCCTCTTGGGCGTCGTGGTGGTGGGGGGTGCGTGCTGGGTGCCTGAGAGCCGTGGTGCTCGGGAAACCTTTGCAAACCTGGACTGCCTGGCCGATACCGTTTGGACCCATGATGGGGGTGGTGGGAGAACTGTCTGTTAACTCTTTATTGATTTTTCTTTTCTGATTACAAAAAAAATCCAGTAACACATTTTTCGGTAACAGAGACCATCCAAGTCCCCTTGTCCCGCTCCTAGGCTAAGGCAATCACTGCAGTGTCTGGACAGTGCCTTTGGGGGCATATACCCAAAACTGTTATTCGTAAAGATGGGCTCATTCTGAAATAGCATCATACAGCTCGATTTTTTCCATACATAGAGGTGCTTCCTTTTGTCAGTGGCTGCAGGTGTCCCACAGTGAGGATGTGCTTGGTTTTGTTCGAACGGTTCTTTCCTGACAAACACGCAGGCCATCCCAATTTCTCTGGCACTGTTGCCAGTAACGTTGCTGTGAGCATTCCTGAATATTTACGTGTGAGTCTCCACTTTATCATTTCTGTAGGAGAAGCTCTTGGAAGTGGGATTACTAGGTTGCAGGGTGTGTGGGTTTAAAATGTTATTCAGTATTGCCAATTATCCTTCCAAAGGGTGAGCCAATTCCCCCGCCCTCCAGTGGTCTGAGTCCTCATTCCCCCACATCCTTGCCAGAACTGGTTGTTATCAATCAATTTAATTGTTCTCATTCTGATGGACCAAAAATTGTATTTTATAATTTTCATTTGCCTTTCTCTGATTACTAGTGAGGTAGAACATCTTTTCATACACTTACTGGCCAATTTTGTTTTTCCTCTGTGGGTTTCTAATCCACTGCCAATCTTTCCTTTTTTTATATTTTTTCTTATTGATTTGTAGGGGCTCTTTGTACATTAGTGATATATTTTTTCAGTGTCTCACTTCCCTTTTAACTCCATGCACAGTGTCTGTTGCTGGACAGTTGTTATGTGTGTTCATGTCATCAGGTATATCAGATTCTCACTTTATGTCTCCTGGATTTAATGTCTGACATAGAAAGGCGTCCCTCACTGCACAAAATTTCATTTCAAATAAGAATTTTATTGCTGAAAAGTCTCTGCAAAGCCCTGGTTTGGAGGCTCCTCAGGCACCTGCAGCACTGACTCTGCTCCCCAACCTTCTACCTGGCCTCCCCACCAGACCCCGCGGCCTCTGGGGGCTGGGATGGGACGGTAGTTTTCAGGGAGCACCTTCTCTCACCTTCTGCCTGTTGCCCTAGCCCCGCATGGGCTGCCGGGGCAGAGAAACTCTTTTCCTGCAGGAGTCTGAGAGTAGGCTCTGAGCCAGTCCAAACTCCTCCTCTACCAAGAAGCCTTCTCAGACAGCTCCTTCATCCACTTCCACAGCCCTGGCCCTGGCCCCTCCCTTTGGTCCTCACTGCTCTACACTGCCCCTCCTCACCCCTCCCCCGCCTAACCCCTACCTTCTCAGCACTGGGCAACCTGATGTCCACATGGCTACCCTTTGGGTCTTTGTTTCCACTTGTGCTGAATAGGTACCGGGGGTCTGTACCAGCAGCTGGGAGCCATAGCCCATGTGGGAAACAGCAGAGCAGGTGGGTTTTCCAAGCAAAGCTTTGGAAGGTGTCCTCTTTCGCCCTCTCAGTACTACCCCCTCAGAAAAAGCAAACCAAAAAAAACTATAGGAGAGAATTTTCAAGCTGCTGGCAGAGATGGGGACTTGAGTCCCATAGGGTGAAGACTGATGACTAGGGCTCCATTGTTCTCTTTGCCTCTGAGGCCAAAGACAGTGTCTGATTCCCAGGAGGAAAGAATGAACAATGCAGGCAGGTGCTGAAGCTAGGGGAGGGGGGCAGTCAAGGGCACTTTCCTCATGGTTCTCATTTCTAGGGCCTTGGGGTGCTAATGGGGAATACCCCTGTTACTCCTGGAGGTGAGGCCTCCATGTGGGGACTTAGAGCATTTAGGAGACAAGTCAGAGGTGTCTTTGAAGCATGGCTCAGAAATGCATAACTACAGTCTTTGAGGTAAACTTCCCTGGGCTCCTGAAGCCCCCTGGACTTCTGTCCTAGCACTCTCCCTCTGACCATGACGGCCTGTCTTCTCCGAGCTTTTGGCAGGCAGGAGCGATGCCCTTCACATCTCCTTATCCCAATCATCGAGTACAAAATAGAATAAATAAACAGAAAGCTGGGGATATTGGGTCAAGGGTTCAGGTCTGAGGAAGAGAAGACCTGGCTTCTGGACTTGACCTTTTGGTTGACCTGGGGGGTGTCCCCAGCCCTCACTGGGCCTCAGTTTCCCCATCCATACAATGGATGGGTGGGCCTCTCAAGCTCTGTGATTCTGTGACTGTGTTGACTAGAGTAGGCACATGCACCTCTCTCTCTCTCTCTCTCTCACACACACACACACACACACACACACACATACACACACACACCAGTACCATCCCCTTTGATCACAGTGTTCCATGCACCTCAGGGCACATGGTCATTCTGTTGAACACACAGGCTTCTGATTCCAGATCTCCCTGGACTCCCCTGAGTGGGAAGGAACCAGGAGGGCAGGTCGGAAGCTCTCACCTCTGCAGTGGTTTTCTTTACCCACCTTGGCTCTGAGGCCTGCAGCTGGGACTTCATGTTCTTCCTGGGACTTAGCACACAGGAAGGCCTTGAGTCCAGGAGAGCTCCTGGCTCTGTTTGTGTCTCCTCCCTTGCCCCAAATCATTGTTATGCTCTGCCTGTGGTCCTATTTCCATAGAGACTCCTTGTGATGTTGTTGAGGAGAGTGGGAGCTTCAGGAAAATCTGAGGGGAAGGGAGCAGGAAACCCATTCATTATCTTGCAATGCGGCAGCTGGGGGCTTGGTGTGGTGCTGTGGGATGGCTGGCCCTGCTGGCTCAAGTGGAACTAGGCTCAGGGCCACAGCCAGGCGGTTGGGAGGCCTGCCATGACAGGGCCGCTTGTTGGTGTGGAGCTGGTTAGCTTGTACCTGTCTGCTGGGAGCCAGCTTGGGCTATCACCAAGGATATTGCCTAGTTAGGCCTGGCCTGGAGGACCCAGGCCTGAGGAACTGCCCAGGCTCTGGCTACCCCACTGTCCCAGGTTGGCACCGTTTAGTCCTGTCCCATCCTCCAGAATTACAGCCATTGGGAGGCACCCTGGGGGCCGCAGAAGGAATAGCTGGGGGCTGGTGAACAGGGCTAGGCAGGCCCTCTCTTACTGGTCTACACTGCTTGGTGGCTCTGTTGTCAGGACAGGAAGGTCAAGGTAGGCTCTAGAAGCTGCTCAGTGCCCAGGTCTCTGCCTCCTTCTTGGAGGAGAAGATTGTAGCTCAAGAAACAAGGAGATCCTTGCCTCCAAAGAGTCCCTCCGTCCTCACCTACCATACACCTAGAAATTCCACCATTTGCTCCTTAAGCTTGATAAAATGTTGATTTTTGGAGGGAGTCAGAGGCCTTTGCCATCTTCTGCTGACATTATGGCAACTGTCTCCCAGCCCTATCGATCCCATCTGGAAGGCCTTGAGAGTCTCCCTGGGACTTAGGCTTGTGCCGGGCGCACCATATGGGGAGTGAAGAGGGAAAGGAGGGGCTGGCCTGGACTTCCGGGGGGAGTAAACTGCATATTCCTGTGAGGGCTGCTGACAGCCAGGCCTGGGTTAGATGCCAACCTTCCCTGGTTCCTTTTCACCACCGAGGTTGTAGCCACCTCTGGGCACCACCTGCACTCACATCTGCTTAATCCTTGTCTGTGCAGTGACTCATGTTTGAAGGTGGATTGCCGGGCACTCCCCAAGCCATATACCCACAAAATCACAGCTGTGACACTACACAAAAATAAACACATACCTATGGTAGGTGCAAAAGTTTGTCAGCGCACCACCTACTGCAGAATCCCCTTGCACACCACCACTGGCATGTGTTATGTCTCACCCTTTGAGAAACACTGACTGGATTGGAAACTCTTGGTAACAACTCAGAAGGGGATTTGGGTCTTTGTCTGAGAGGTTGAGGAAAGGGAGGCTCAACTGGGGAAACTTTGCCCAGGGCTATACAGGTATCAGGTGGGAGACTTTCAGCCTGATGCCTAAGGCCTTTCAGCCTGGGGTCTTACCAAGGAGTTAGGACTCCATAGTGTCCTCCCCACTCACGGAGGTGGGGCGGTGTCGGGGGGGGGTCCCTACTTGCCTTTGGAGACTGTATGGCGAGGGAATGAACCATGACCTGGAAGAGGCTGGGGAAGGGAGGCGTGGGTGTGTGGGAACTGGGAGGCTGAGGCTCAGGGACCCCATAGGCACGCCCAGTGAGCTGCCTGCTCCCTGTCAAGGGCCAGACCCTGAGCCTGCGTCCTGGAGCAGGGCTAGGAAGGAAGGCAGGCCCAGTGGTGGCTGGACACCTACTGTGTGCCAGGCCACAGTCCCTTCTCTCCCTTTATTTTCCCAGCACCCTGGCAGGGGGAATGGTATCTCCAATTCTGGGGTGAGGGAAGTGAGGCTGAGGGACTTGACTGTCCCAGGGTCACAGAGCCAGTGTGCAGGGAAGCACGTTCACACCCCTTTCTGCCTGGGGCCGGAAACGTAACATTCCCTGAGCCTTACCTGCCCCAGCTGGTGGCATATGAGTGTCAGTGAGTGAGAGCATGCATGGATTTGTGTGAGTGCAAAAATGTGTGTGTGTCAGCAATAGGGAGCGTGTGTGAGATGTGTGAGTGTTTATTGCCCAACGAGGTGGGATTGGACCAGTTGTATGCGTGGCCCCCACTGCTCCCTAGAATTGGCTCTGTGCTTCCCTGTTCTGGCTGACTGCTCATCTCCTCTTTCTCCCACAGCCTCCTGTACCCATAGGCCCTGAGCCTCTGGTGCCCACAGACAAAGAGGGCAACTGAGTCAAGCCCAGGCTGACCCCCAGCCCAGCTGCACACCGCAAACGCCTGCCCAATCTGAGGTGAGAAGCCACTCTGTTACTGGGCAGAGGGGGGTCCCCATGGGAGAGGCTGTAGGGAGGCCCTTCAGGGGCAGTCTTTCTGGTGGTACCTCCCTGTCTCCTTCCCCACATGAAGTTCAGTCTAGGAGGTTTGACAGGGCAGGGCCTTGGGAGCCAGCTCAGAAGCCTGAGGATTCTTTTGAGCAACAAGGTTTCATGGCCGTGCCAGTCAGTGGGTTCCTGTGTGGTGTGGGAAGTCTCTAATGGTGAGCTGAAGACTCTGTCCTCGGTTCATTCACATTGCTGCCAAAGTGTGTGCATGACTCCGGGTTGGGAGGCAGTGGGAGCAGGCAGACTGAGACAGGCAGGGCCCAAGAAGCGGTCAGGAGGCAGGCTCTTACTTGTAGAGTTTAACGAAGCTTCACTCCAGACTCAATGTGCAGGTCCAGACATCGTCCCAGCAGGATGAAGCTCAGCTGCATGTGTGTACGTGTGGCAGTCACTGGCAGCCAGGTAACCTTGGCTCTGTGTGAGCAGTGGCCTCTTGGACTGTATCCTGTGGAGCAGGACACTCAGGATGTGGGAAGTGACAGTCTTCACCCTCCATGTTTCCATATGGGGATTTCTCCAGGGAATGTGGAGAAACTACAGCAAGTCCTGAAGAGATGGGAAGTGGGGAGGGAGTGGGAACTGGGTTGCTGCCTGGATTGACCCCCTGGCTTGCTTATGACCTTAGACAAATGCCTTCTACCCTTTATCTGGGCCAATCCCCTGTCCTAGACAGACCTCTATGATCCATGAGAAGTCTGCAGAGGAATTTGCTAAATAGAAGGAATGCTGGGGAAATGTTCTGCAAACAGGCTGGACAGGAATGTGGTCCCCATTTTTCAGGTGAAGAGCCAGGGCTCAGCAGGGCAGCAGGCCTCCAGCCCCACTCCTCGGTGACTGGGTGACAGTTTCAGTAGGTGTGATGATAGGTGTGCCCGAGGCTCAGCTGACACTGTCCTTTCAAGCAGGAAGTTGGTGGGGGTATGGCAGGGGCCTGAGGCCTGGGTTTCCTTCCTAGGTGCTAGGCCTTGCTTTGAAGTCCAGTTATCTCCATCAAAATATTCCTGCTGATCAGTCAGTCCTGGGTAGGATGAGCAGCTAATTAGCCCCTCCAGTTTAACCTGTGATTGCTGCTGGGAGATTGGGAGAGAGAGGATACAGTCAGGATTGTCTTGAAGGTGGTCAGGGTGATAGGAGGGGCCCAGGGCAAGGGTGTCATGGAGGAAGAACAGATGAGCCCTGCCTTCACTCTCAGCAGGGGCCATGGCAGCCTCCCCCAGCTGCCCAGGCAGAGAGCACTGTGGAAGTTCAGCACACAAGAAGCTAGGGGGGAGCTCCCTCAGAGTGGAGGCCACTCTCACCTGGGAGACTGGGGGCCTTGGATGAGGGGACACCTGGGCTGAGACTTAAAGGATATAGGATTCCTTAAAAATGTTCTATTTTTCTGATTATTAAAGAAATGCATGTTCTCTATAGAAAAATGTGAGCACTTGGGTGTTTTGCCCCTCAGTCTTTTACAAAATAGGTATTTATGACATAATTGGGATCAAACTGTGCTTGCTGTTTTCTAACCTTCCTTTTGCACTTAATGCTATAGCAAGATCATTTTCCCATCATTAAACCCTCTTCCGGAATGTGATTTTTTAATGGCAGTGTCATGTTCCAGCCTTTGTGAGCCATAGCATGCTTAAGCAATTCTCCATTGTATATTTTGATTGTTTGCAGTGCTGTGTCATTATAAATACTGCGTGGATCCAAAAGATGATGTGTGTAGGGCTATGATGGGCAGACAGGGTTAAGGGATGGGGAGGGCCCAGCCTAAGCAAAGCTGTAGAGATGGGGGACTTCAGAGTGTTTGGTAACGGCATGCCCAGGACCAGGCAGGGCTGTTCCTGGGGAGCCTTGGAGGCATGCTGAAGCCCTGAAGCCCGAGGAAGCCCAGGTTCTTCCCTGCCCTGCCTGCTCTTCTACTGCTTCTGTGATTGGAAGAGAGGGGGCAGGATGGTGGGGTTGGGGAAGGGCAGGCAAGACTGGGGTCCTAGATGCTATAGCCCTTGACCTCACTGGAGGGATCATACCCACCTCTTCCTGACAGCCCTGCCCATATCTACTCCTTGCAGGAGGGATGCACATGCCAGATCGGAATCAGTGAGGCTTGTGAGTCAGGCCTCCTTCGTTTGTTCCCCTTGGCTGGGAGCGGAGGTGGTCCAGGTCCCTGAGAGGCAGGGAGAGAAGCTGGGGGCGGGGTGTCTTCTCCAGGAAGCTCTCCCGACCTTGGGCCCAGCTGGAGGTCCCCTCCCCAGGACTCTCCTCTTTGTGCACATTCGCTTACCCTAGCACTGCTTACACACTGCATAGGATTGCTCTTAGATGTTGGTTTCTTTATCCCCATAGGCTGCGAAGGCTCTTAGGGCAGATCTAGCCTGATTTTCCCCTTTGTTTCCTTGTGGCGTGTACCAGCTGCTGCATGAATGCTTACTGAAGTCATTCATTAGTTCAATGGTTCATTCATCCTTCATTTGACACAGACTTGCTGAATACCTGCTGCATGGCAGACCCTGTTCTACATGCCTAGCATCCATGGGTCAGTAAGTTAGACCAGTCATAGCCCTTATAAAGCTCCAATTCGAATAGAGTAGATAGAATAGAAACAGATAAATAATTCATAATATAAGGCTAGGGAGTAATAAGTGAAGTTGAGACAAATAAGGCAGGAGAAGGAAGTGAGCATGCAGGGGGAGACATTCTCTATAGAGTGGTCAGGAAAAGTCCTCTCAGGTGAGGTGTCCTTTGAGCAGAGACCGGAGAAGGGACAGGCTCCTGGGGGACTGGACAGACCTTGAGGTGGGAGTGCCTGTAGGGAAAAGGGGCCGGGACCACAGCTGCAGGGTATGAGTAGAGGTGGTCCATGCTCAAGGGGCAGGCTTTCCCCCACTGCCCTGTGGGCAAAAAATGGGATGGGTGGGGCAAGATTAGAAGCTGGCAGGCCGGTTAGGAGACCATGGCAGGGAGGAATACCTGAGTGCAGGAGATGGAAGGGTAATGAGAGATAGGCTGTGAGAGATCAGAGTCTGAGAACTGGTAGGCGGTGGGACCTTTGAACTGAGCAACAGGGGGCTGAGGATGGGTTTGGAGGGGAAGGAAGAGTCCTATTTGGAGGTGTTACTTTGAGATGCCCATGGGCAGGTGGAGAGGTTGCATGGACCTGGCGTGTAAGGCAAGGCTGGGGGCCAGGGTTGGCTGGGCATGCCAGGGAGGGCGTCATCAGCATCTGGGAGATGTTTTAGAACCTCCGAGCCTGGACAGGGTCATGTACAGGAGGGACCTGGGCCTCACTGCTTAAGGTGACTCTCCCCCATGGGGCTTCCTGCCCATGGGCAGGCCTGTTACTTCAGCCTTGCAGACAAGCCCTCTGGATTTGCCAGGCCAGAGAAGGTGCTTCCAACTCACCCTCCTGGCTGCTCCTTCCAAGTGGCCTAACGGTTGGTACTGTCATTCTGTAACATTGTGCAGGACTACTGTTGGGTAGGAAGTGGGTACTGATACTGGGCCCAGTCATTTCACCCTTCCCTCCCCAAAGGGAGCCTCATCTGGTAAGTTTGGGATGCCCAGGCCCCTCTGACCTGCTGGTGGTCACTACTATAGGCCTGCCTTCATGTCATGTTCCTCCTCAAAATTCCTCAGTGGCTAAGGTTGAAGTCCAAGCTCCTCCTCCTGGTCATTCAAGGCATTTCACGGTCTGGTAGAAGCCCACTCTTCCTGCCCCTCTTCTTTCTAACGGATGACTCTCTTCTTTCTAACGGACGACTCTCCTCCTCCGTCCTCTGCACTCACCAGGCTCAGTCTCATCTTCCATCACCTCCATCTAGAAGTCTTTTCTCACCCTAGCCAAATCCTACCTCTTCTCGGGCATCTTCCCCGACTCTCTCACACACTATGGCCCCTTTGAATGGCTGTTGGTACCTTTCACCTGGAGAGCTAGCTGCCTGTCATTTTACTGTCATCATCCTCATCTTATCTTCATCTCTACCTTCCTCTTCCTCTGTCCCTTGTGTTTCCTGTCTACACCTGTTCCCCATCCCCATGTATTATTGTCAAAGCTCTTTCCAAATGGAATCCTGCTCAACCCATGGAGCTCTCTGCCCAGGATGCCCAAGCCTAGCTCTGTATCAGGACCACCAAGGGAGGTCATTAAAGAGAGGGATCCTCAGGGGCCCACCAGGACCTTCTCTGATTCAGTCATGGGGGAAGCTAGGAATCTGGATGGTTAATAAGCTTCATAGTCACTCTGATGATCTGCTGGCCCAACTCAGACTCCTGCTTGGAGAGTATAACTGTCCTTGTACACCTGCAGGAATGTGGACCTCCCTCTCCCCAGGGATGCCCAGGCCCCAGAGGCAGCTCTGAGGTGGAGAAAGTTCTTTTTTGTGCTGACTGAGCTGAACCTGCCTGCCTGCAGCCTTCATGGAGGTCTAGGCTCCACATGGGGCAGGGGCTGCACTTGGCCCCTGGGAGCTCTCCTTTCCTCCTCCCAGGGCCCAGTGTGGGGGAGACCTGGCATGTGGTGAGAACTCAGGCAATGTCTGTGGCTTGATAGATGGAGGACTTGCCTCTGTCCACCTCTGCCTGCCTGGAGCAACACTCTATGCTGAGACTGTGGCTGTGGCCACGTCAGCCAGCCCTCTGTGTATCCATCGATCTAGTCATCACCATGTGTGTCGAGGACTTTGGCCTTGTCAGAGCATATACCATTCTTCATCTCATCTCATCCTTATCACAGCCGTGTGGAAGGTGGATGCTGTTAACCCACTCATTCTTCCAATAAGCATTTATTGAGCACCTACTGTGTTCCAAGCTGTTTGCTGGGGATGATGGGAATAAGTCAAGGTTTAGAGAAGGGCGAGGGCTTGTCCAGTGTCACGCAACTACTAACTGCCTGAGTCAGCACTGAAGCCCAGGTCTGCAGGTTTATTAATTTGCTAGGTGTGCCGTAACAAAATATTTTATCACCAACGAGGTGACTTAGACAGAAACGTATTGTCTCATAGTTCTAGAGCAGGGATGTCAAACTCATTTTAACTGGGGGCCATTTCAGCCTTGCGGTTGCCTTCAATGGGCCAAATGTAATGTTAGGACTATATATATGTAACTACTCCTTGACAGTTAAGCAAGAGCTCATTGCTGCTGCTGGGTAGAAATGAGGTGCCAGGCCGGATAAAACAAGGTGGAGGGCTGGATTCGGCCCACAGGCCTTGTGTTTGCCACCTGTGTTCTAGAGGTGTGAAATCTGAGATCAAGGAATCATCAGGGCTCATTCCTTCTGAAGGCTTTGAGGAAGGATCTGTGCTAGACCTTCCCTCTCTCCTTGGCTTTAAATGGCTGTCTTCCTCTGTCTCCCATGCCCATGTGGTGTTCTCCCTGTGTGCATGTCTGTGGCCACATCTCCCCTTCTTATAAGGTCATAAGCCATATTGGATTAGGGATCCACCCTATGCCAAAATGACCTCATTCTAATTAGCTAATTATATTTACAATGGCCCAATTTCCAGATAAGCTCACATTCTGAGGCAATGGTGCTTAGTTAGAACTACAACATATAAATTTTAGGTGGAGGGGGGCACACAGTTCAACTCCTCATGGCTAGACCTGGGGTTTCCAAAGCAGTACACAAATGGTAGGGAGCATCTCATGCCTCCAGGTGTGCAAGAGGGAAGGTGAGGCTGCCTCAGCTGTCAAGGACAGAGAGGAGATTTCTGTGTCAGGGCCATGATCGTGGCTCTTGGAGTTCTGTTTCATCCAGGATGTTAATCTGGACCCAGGAACAGCCTCATCCCTGTACACTCTGCTGGAAGGCAGGTATGCATGATCAGGGTGGGAGGAGAAATTCCTGGGGCTCCACACCCCTAGCTGGGTGACCTGGGGCAGTGGCTTCCACTTCTGGGCCTCAGTCTGCTTATGGGTGAATTGGAGACAATCCTGCCTGCCTGTGAGAGAATGAATAGGTCTTTGCTTTTGTTCATTTTCATGTATTCACCCTGCAGACATGTATGTGTTCAGTGTGGCTGTTTGCTGGGCACTGTGCTGTCCCCAGGGACACAGAGATGAGATGCTCGTGGCCCTGGTCCTTGTCAACGTAAGAAACATCAAACCTGTGAGAATTTTTATGAGTTATTTGAGCCAAACTGACAACAGTTGCTAGGAAGGAAAATCTCAATGGATTGAGAAAATACTCAGGAAACTGGCAGTTTTACCACTTAACTTTATAGGTAAGAATCAAAGGAGGAGGCGTGAGGGGGTTGTATGAAATTCACTGGTGATAGATTAGGGAGGTGGGAGAAAGCGAAGAGGGTGGGGGGGAAATCCCTGGGACTGGATAAAAAGTACAATGAATAGGCACATACTTCCTTTACATTGGTGGGTACCAGTTAACAACCAACATTATAACAATAACAGTGAGGGGATTTGTGGTCTCTACTCTTTGGAGGTGGGCAGGAAATTACTTTGATATTCCAAAGGTATGTTATTTGGTATGTGATCATAGTTGAAAAAAAAAAAAAGAAAAAAAGAAAAAAAAGACAACAGGCAGGCTCAGTTAAGGTAAAGATTGACCTTTGTTAGGGAAAAATACCAACCTAGGACATGATTACCCTCCTTGACCTGCTTTTACTTAGAAAGCTTTAATTTCAGACCATCCTATGTGGTTACTTTCCACCTCTGAGTTTGTAAGCCTGTGATGCAGGCCTCCCCTGAGCTTGTCAGTTTATTGAGTGGCCCCTTTTCCCTGTCCACACCCTCAATACATATGCAGGCCATGGGTGGACAGGCAAGTGAAGGCAGCACTTAAGGTTACGCCCACTCTAGAGCCAGACTACCTGGATCCAGTCTTAGCTCTGCCTGTTACTACAGGTGTGAATTTGGGCCATTTCCTTAAGCTCTGTGGACCTCAGATTCTTTGTCAGTAAATTGGGAATAAAACTAGCATCTACCTTGTGTGGATTAAGTATTGAATAGGTTGGTGCATATGAAATGTTTAGAGTGGTGTCTGGCACATAGTAAATGCTCAGTAGATGTAAGTTTCAGTCATCAACTATGGGGCAATATGATGGCAGTGCACTGAGTGTTAGATAGGGTCTGTGGTCCCTGCCCTGTCTGGGTGCCCTGCCTTCCTGTTACCCTTTAGCCATCTGCCACCCTTTGCTCCGAGGGCACTTTGGGTATGGGGTAGTGAGGGGGATGTGAAGCAGGCATGCCCAAAGGGAGAGGTTGGAGGCCTTCTCACAGTCATGGGTAGGAATCCTGGGGTCTGTGCAGGTGGGGTGGGACACTCGCCACTCCTGCCTCTGTCCCATGAGGGAAGGGTGCACAGGAACCAGGTGCTTGGCTTTGTTAGCTTTTGTGTTTCGTTGGCAGGTTTTGGGGAGAGGAGATGGTAGGGAAGCAAAATTAAAATTCCTCTGTGAGAAGTTAACAACTTCTGAATTAAAGAACTCTTATTTGTGAGATGCCTCAGAGGCCTTTTCTATCAAGAGGCTCTTCTGAATGATAAAAGGGCTTGAGCTGGGGTTGGAGAGACCTATTGGAGCCTGAGCTGCAAATGAAAGGGTGGGGCCCTGAGGATGGCCCCAGGGCCTTGAGAACTGTGGCTGTGATTGGGGTTCAAGTGCTGCTCCTTTTTGCTCAGCAGTAGGGGTGGGGGTTGGCACGGAGAGGGCAAAAACAGAGGGAGGTGCTCACCCCCACTCCCTGCAGCCCATAGCTCCTTCTAGTCCCAGCCTGAATTGCACACCCTGGTGCCCTTCTCCGGGGACCCATTGTCTCCCACAGCTCACCCTCTGCTCTTCCATTCAGACCAGGATGGAGCTTGGGGGAGGCTGGGATGTGCTTGCGACAGCTGCAGTGGTATACATGGTCTAGAGTTTGGGCTCAGGGGCAGCCAGTCTGGATGGGGGCTAGCATCCTCTTAGCTTCCGAGACCCCAGGCTTCCTGGTACCTGTGCCATGCCCGCTGTTCTTACCCAGCTGGCCAGGTGACATCCTGGCTGTGCTGTTGTTGCTTTTTGGTGGGGTATCCGCTTGCATTTTAGCCTGATGTCCCCACACAACGCTGCCTAGCTGTTTTCCTGGGAGACCAGATCTTTTCTGTTTGGGGCTAGATGTCCCAAGAGAGGTGCGTCCTCAGATCTTGCTGGGGTAAGCCAGCCCAGTGCAGCCGAGTGCCCAAAGTGTAGAGGTAGTTATTACCGGAACCCCACTTACAGATGAGGGGGCAGAGAGAGGCTCAGTGAAGTGAGATGACCACTTAACACAGAGAGGGATTCTTGCTAAAAGGTGTATCCCTTCCCATGTCCCCTGAGGCCCTCCAGTTCACCTAGCAGAGAGGAGCTGGAGGTGACATTGGCCAAGGCCCTCCACTCAGTGGGTAGTCCAGGCCTTTACCCAAGGCCCCATAGGGTCCACCCTGAGGAATTACCAGGGTTATTTGAGGAGACCTTGCCATAGTCCAGGCAGTGGCTCTGCTGTCCAGGTGGTGTGGAGGGTGGCAGGAGTATTTTCAGCCCACACCTGCCATCCCTCTACCTCCCCCCCCCGCCCCCCCCCCCCGATGTCCTCCTTTCCTCTGGAACCACAGGCAATCTGTGTAAATACCTAGAACTGAGAGCCAGGCACTCCAAAAGGTCAGCCAACCATGCAGGCCCTCCCAGGGATCCTGGGGGTTTTACTGGATAGGGGCCTCAGTGGGTCTGCCCAGGGCCAGCCGTAGTGTGTGGGTTCTTGACTTTGTGTAGGAAAGATTTCACAACATGAATCCTCATTTAATAAGAGATCCATTTATTAAAGCTGGGACAGTAAAACAAGGAAGGGCTTAGCACAGAAGAAACAACAGGAGAGCCTAGACTGGGCTGCCTTAGCTCACTGGTAAGTCAGAGAAAAGGGGACTTTGGGGACAGGTTCAGGGGATCAGCCTGGGACAAGCTGCCACTGCCCATTGCCTTAGAGTTTAGGAGACCGTGCCTGTGGGGAAAGAAGTGGGGGGAGAAGAGGGAAAGGGAATGGCACAGGCTTCTCCCCAGAGGGAGGGCTTGAGCTGGGTTTTTTGTCTTGAGGCTTTTATCCCTTTCTTGAAGGTGGGAATCTTAGGGGAGGTCTCAGGGGAGGATTTCAGCAGCAGATTCATCAGTTGTCCAGGTGTTCCCTTCAGGGTCATGGTCTCCTCTGATTGGTCAGTGGTGGGCAGAGGGTCTTCAGTCATTGCATTTGGTTCTGGTGTTGCCTACCTGGTTTTGCTGATTTTCTGGGCCTGGCACTGAAATACAACTGAGGCCTCGATGTCATCTCCCAGGAGAAAAGGCCAGGAGAGAAGAGGTTATTCTAGGGGTGAGGTCTTTGTTTCCTCAGTTTTGTCCCCTGCCCTCTGCCCTGGTGACCCTTGTACCAGCTGTGAATTGTTCAGCAGTGAGTTGCTTGGCTGTGTGTCTAGTTTCTCTGTTCCACCTGCAAAGGGATTTTCCTGGCTTTGTGCTTCCTGTCTCAGGGTTAGGCCAATAATGGGGAGAGGCTGACGTACTGGCTTGGGACAGGGAGGGGGACACCCAGCAGCCCAGGAAAGGGTGGGCCACCAGGGAGGGCAAGGTGGGTCCTGCAGACCCTGTGAAGGGTGTTCTGACCATGTGTTCTGACCAGGCTGGGAGCTGAGGGACTTGGTATTTAAGTTCTGGTCTTGCCACTTACTGTCAGTGTGGCCTTGAGCAAGTGACCCCATTTCTCTGGACCTCAGTTTCCTCCTGTGGGGCACAGACAACAGTGGGACTGAGGTGGTCCCATGGAACAGTGTGTGAGGACTGCAGGCCTGGTGGGTCATGGACGTGGACTGTGAATTTGGTAGGGCTGGTTCACCTCCAAGCACTACCGCTAGGCAAGTGCTTCGCTTCTCTTAATGTCTTTGTCTCCAGCTGCACAGTGGGCATAATGATACCTATCTCACAGAGGTGTGCTCTCCAGAAGTATGTACTCTGTCCTTGGGAGTCCTGTTCTTGCTCCCCTGAATCATTTAATGAGCCTATCCTTCTTGAATACCCAATGGGCTTTGTCTGGGCTTGGTGGCCACAAAATGAGTAGGCAAGATGGTCCCTGCCTTTGTATAGCAACCTGAGGTTAGAAATGTTATGAGCCCCAGAAAAGGGAAGGATGTAAGGGCTGGAGGAATTAGGCGGGGCTTCCTGGAGGAGGTGGGACCTTAGTGTTCAGGAGGATCAGGGGAAGTGTGTGGGGAAAGGGAGGAGTATAGAGAGGGTGAGCCTGGTCAGGAATTATGTGAGCAAGCACAGGGCACGGTGTGAGCTCCTGAGAACAGGCTCCAGGGGTGTTGGATGTGGAACGGCAGGTGCAGTCAGAGCCCAGAGAAGTCCCAGCCCTGGAGCCTTGGTGGGGGTGGGGGACTAGGAGCTGGGACTGGGACAGCTATCTTCCGACATCGGGCAGGGGGGCGACAAACATGTAGCCTGGATCCCAGCACAGAGCCTGATATGGGGCCTTTGAGGAGGGCTGGGATTCAGTGTAGGGACCGTGCACAGACAGGACTCCCCAGGCCCTGGGGCCTTGGGTGGGAGGTGTGAAGGGCTGGCGCAAACTCCGGGAGGAGGCCGGTTGCAGCTGTCCAGACTGGCAGGACCGTCCTGTAGGGAGGCTGTGGTTGGAGGTGGAGGTCAGCCTGAGCGTAGCCTCTAGCCAGGATTGAGGAACCAGGTGGTCTGGCTTCTCAAGAGCCAAGAGATAGGGAAGTAGGAGGGGTCTGTAGTGGATTTGGAGGGCCTGCAGACTCGTGCTTATCCAATACCCATTATGCCAGGCCCTGAGTCAGACTCACTATGAACTTGGCTTGGACAACAACCCGGAATGGGAGTGGCATTTAGTCTCATTCTAAGGAGTTGAAAATGAGGCTCAGAGGCTAATGATTCACTCTCCCTGGGTCATATTCCAAACCTGAACTCCAAACTTCTTACCTTTTCAGGGACTCCACACTACTCCTCAGGACTCTGGTTTGTAGAGGTGATTACCTCCCAGACTTCCCTGGGTGGCTCAGTAGAGGGACACCCAAATATGCAGTCTTCCTTGGCTTTATCTTTCTTGGGGAGGCTCAGAGAGGTTGAGGGTGTGTCCCAATGCCATACAGCATTGGATCTGCACTCCCTGGCTCCTTGGAGAGGAGGTGCTGTGCTCCCTTCCTCCATGGGGTCTGGTGGTCCCCGCCAGGTCCTCCCAGGTCTGAGGGCAGAGGGTGTCTTTCCAGCCACAAGTCTCCTCATTTCTCTTAGCCACTGAGGGAGGCTTTAAAATCTCACGCCAAATTAAAACCTGTGAGTGCTTCAAAACAATGAAAACTTTCCCTCATAAAATAGGAGGTACACTCAGGCATGTTCTAAATGAATGGAGTAACTTTTGGGATTAATCCAGGATGTATGGGAGGGTGCCCAGCTGGAAAAAGTGTGGATGGGTATTATAGCAAATTGTTAGCTCAAAAGACAAATAATTCTTAATGTGCATGGGCTGCAGGTATAAGTCACCTTTGCCCCTTTTGCTTGCAGTGGGGATCCCTCATTAGCTGATCCTGAGCAGGGACTCTGGACCTTCTGTTGATGACCTTCCAATCTCATAAGCCAGTCTGAGTGGGAGTGGATGGGTTCTGAGTCTGTTCTTAGAACCTCTGAAGGTCTTCGGAGTCCTGCCACCTCCCCTGCCTGTTCCCTTGGCCATGTCAGGGAGGGCTCCTCTTCTCCTATGATGTGGGCCCCCTCTTCCTTTTGAACCTCGAGACTCAGGCCTGCCCATTCCTTGACCTCAGACTACCTGGGGAGTCTGCCTGCCTCAGTTTACCTGTCTGGTGCTTGGCCAGCTGCTCCTTCCCAGCTGCCTTACCTCAGGTGGTGACAGGAGGGGGGCAGCATTGTTTTTCCTGGCCAGGTCTCTCAGCTGCCTGAAGTTGTCTTTGTGCTGAACCTGGGGGAAGGGGAGGCCAAGCCACCTCACACTTGGGAACATGTAGGTGCACCCATGTTGTGGTGGAGAGAACGAAGAGAGGTGTCCCATGTTCCACTGCCCATTCCCAGCTGGGGTGCGGCCAGCGCAGAGACAGGAGCACTGCTTTCTGAGTCAGGCAAGTCTGAACTAGGGTCCTGGCTCCCCACTTTCTGACTATGGGACCCAGGCAGCTCCCATAATCTTTCTGGCTTCCTCATCTGTAAGAGTGGGATTCTTTTTACCATCATCATCTCGTATTTTTGAGAACATGATCACATTTACCCACACAAGGGTCCTAGGAGGTGAGGGTCTTATTACCCTCCCATTGTGCAGATGAGGAGACCAAGGCTCAGAGAGGTCGAATGAATTGCACTGAGTGACTGGGCCAGGGCTCAGACCTGGATCTCCGATTCCCTGTAAGTGCTCCATGAACTTGTTTAGAGAAAAGGACCCAGACCCCAGGTGCTGCCTAGTATCCGCCCGCTCCCTTTCCTTAACTGAAGGTGCTCAGGCCCTTCAGAGACCGGGGCAGGGAGCACTGGGGCAGGGAGTCCTGGCCTTCTTGTCAACACCTTCCTCTGGCTTAGAGATGACCTGTCTTTTCATTCATTATTTATTCACTTATCAAGTGTTTATGAAACATCCATTAAGTGCCAGGTGCTGTCGCAGGTTCTGAGGATCCAGCCGCTAGAATGTTACACAGACTGTTCCTGCTTTCAGGTGGGTTTCATTTTGTGGGTGTGACCATGAGCCACAGTACAAATAATCTGGATACATTAGACTATGATGGGTTTGAGAGGGAAATAAACAGGGCGATGAAAGAGGGTGGCTGAGATCAGCAGAGCAACTTTGGAGGGGAAGGTCTGGGCGGTCCTTTCTTGAAGAGGTGACATTGAAGCTGAGAGGCCTAAAGTCTGAGCAGAACTGGCCTCCAGGAGGGCTGAGCAGCCAGGGAGAGGCCTGGAGGTGGGGAGGAGCTGGGTGTGTTTGAAGACCAGGAGGAGGAAGACAGCATGGCCGGTAGGTGGGGAATGAGGGAGAGAGGGAGGAGAGGGGGTGGGAAAGGAGGCCTTGGTGGCCCTACTGAGGAGCAGCTTTTATTCAGAGCACAGTGGGAAGCTCAGCAGGAGGCTGATGGAACCTGATTTGTGCATTTTGGACTCTGTCCTGACCACCATTGACAGAGAATTAGATTAGAGTCTAAGGCAAGGAAAGCAGGGAGCCTGGTGGGGAGGGGTGCTGGGTCTGGAAGGGAGAGTCAGGGTTATGGCTTGAGACTGGCTCTGAGATGGGAAGGCTGAGGGTCTAGGTCAGGGGAGGTCATTTTGGCCTGAGCAGCAAGGTACAGGGTAGCACTGTTGTCTGAAATGGGAGCCTGGGCCAGGTGGAAGGCTGACAAACCTTGTTTGGACTTGCTCAGTGTGAGGGGCCAAGGAACCATCCAGTCAGGACCTCCTGCGTATCTGTAGACACTCTCAAGACATCTTCTTAAATCTGTTAACACTGGCTCCAAGGTCAAAGGCTTTGCCCTAATGTGTTGGGTCATCTCGTTGCTAAGTTCATTTTTCACATGAGGAAACCAAGGCCTCACCTCAGTCCTGCAACTGCACACGGCCTCCCTCTGACCTCTGACACCTAAAGGAAGGAACAAGACCCTGAGCGATGCTCCACAGGGAGATGGCAGGAGAGCTTGGGGAGTTCAGGCACCGTCTCCTGTCAATGCCCAGCGCGCATGTGTGCATACCCATGCTAGCCTGCAGCCCTCAGGCCCGTTAACAAACAGAAATAAATTAACAAGTATTCAACCCACCAAATGTTCCTTCTGTTCTGTATAATAGAGCACGGGAACACGATTTTCCCCTGGAGCAAATTGCTATAGCCGAACCTGCTCCTCCAAGAACTGCTTGAAATTCTGGTCCTCTTGTTGATTTTGGGTCCTTTCCCTTTCTGCCTCCTGTCCCTAACCCCCAGGCTGCCTCCCTCTGCCTTCCCGGTGATGGACCTCAGAGTAGTGGGTGGGGTTGGGGAGCAGCAGCACCCACCGGGGACACAGAGGCACAGAAGCACAGGGTGTAAGGGGCTTTTGATGTGCTGAGTATGATTTAAATGCCCAGGGTTGACAGAAAGGACCTGTGGCCTCCTGTGGAGGCTGTCACAAACATGCTGTGTGACCTTGCAAGTCACTGCCCCTTCTGGGCTTTAGTTTACCCCTGGCAAAGTAGGGCTGATCGCATTCACCATCCCACATGACTGTGCCTCATACACAGAGCGCTGTGTAAATGCGAAGCGCCTTCTGAGGACACTGTTCAGGGAACGGGCACCTCCCTCACTTCCCTCAGGCTTTTCTGTGCAGCCTTTGGACTCAGGGACTCGTGCCCTGCTTCTGAAATCCTCTAGGGCACTGGTAATTTTCTTAAATTAATTCTAATCCACTTTAATTAACCATGTCATAAAAATGTATATTTATAGACCTTTTCTCTCTGTGCGCATCCTGATCACTTCTGCTGTTTGGGGCCCAGGTTTTCACTTGCAGGCAGCCCCTCAGGGGTGGCAGTCTGGGGGGAGGAAGGCCTCTGCACACTGACTCTTGGCCAGCTTGGGCCAGGCTGTGCCTTTAGTGGAGGTGGAAGAAGGAAGCTGGAAGCTGGTGCTAAGGAGCCATAAAATTCCAGCCTTTTCCCCTAAGGGGTCTGCTGTGCTTTGTGGAATATCCAAAGTCCCATCAACCCTTCAGCTGCCTCTGTGGTCCTTGCAGGCTTTGTAGGCTGTAGTAAGGATGGGCAGTGGCTGGGGCCCACTGTGTGGTTACAGGTTCAGCCAGCGTGATCTGGTCTGCCTCCACCCCTAGGATTGCCCAACACCTTGTCTCCTCAGGGAAGCTCTCTTTGACTTTGCCATTTGTCTTAGTTTGCTCAGCTGCTATAACAAAAACCCAGACTGGATGGCTTAATCAATCAACAGCAGTTTGTTCTCACAGTTCTGGAGGCTGGAAGTCTGAGATCAGGGTGCCAGGATGATTGGGTTCTGGTGACAACTCTCTTCCTGGCTTGCAGATAGCCACCTTCTCACTATGTCCTCACATGGCGGGGAGAGAGAGAGAGAGAGAGAGAGAGAGAGAGAGAGAGAGAGAGAGAGAGAGAGAAAGAATGAATGAATTCGGGTGTCTCATTTCATAAGGGCACTAGCCCTATCATATTAGTGCTTCACCCTTATGACTTCATCTAATCTTAATTCCTTCAAATACAGTGGCTTTGGGGGTTAAGGCTTCAACACATGGGCTTTTGGGGACACAGTATGATTCACAGTGTCATCTCTGTACTCCTGTCCCCTGGGTACGTTGAAGCCACATAGTCTAGCATTTGTTGCAAACTGTTGGCTTTAATTTTCCCCAGGTCTCCTCCCAGCATGGTCCTGGGCATATGGGGGGCCTCTAAAATGACATTCTGACTTAAGCTGCTTCCTGGCTGAGGCCACAGTTGGGGGAGATTTCCAAGTCCTTCTCCTGGCATGTGATAGGTGGCTGCACAGCCCCCCCTCTTCCACATCCAGTCTGCCTGTTGGCGTCTGAGGTGGGGAGCCTCCAGACACATGGGCCAGCCATGTCTTCTTCCTCAGTGGCCCACCATTGCCTCCAGGGAAGAGTTCAACCCCCTTGACCTGCTTTCTAAGGCTCTTCAAACTTAGCCCCTGCTCAACCCATTTAGTCTCCTTTCCTGCCCCCTCCATTGTCCTAAGAACATGTCTTATTATTTTGTTCCCTGGTTTTATACCTGTTGTTCCTCCTGCCAGGTACGAAGTTATCTCCTCATCTGGCCAGTGAACTCCTTCCTACTTATTTCTTCCAAACCCTCCTCAGCAAAGCTCCTTGGGCTGAGTTCGGCCTTCCCTTCTTTGAACTCCAGAGGCACTCTGGGCTTCCCTGCCACAGAACTTGCCACACTTGTCCTTGTCAGGGCCTGTGTCTGGTTCAAGGTTGGGTCCAGGGACCTCCTCAGCGCCCGGCTCCATAACTGTCTGTGGAGTGAATGAATGGATGAATATTTATTGAGCACCTACTAGTCCATGCACAGTGTTTGGACCTGGGATGCCGTTATCATGGAGCTCACATTCTAGTAGAAGAGACAAACTTAAAAATAAGATGCATAAGCAAAATGTGTATTGTGTTAGATAGTGATAATGTCAAGGGGGGAATAAATCAGGGAAGTAGGAAAGGAAATGTCAGGGGTGGGGTGCCTTACTGAGAAGGTAAGGTTTTTTTGTTTGTTTGTTTTTTAGAGAGGGAAGGGAGGGAGAAAGGGGGGGAGAGAGAGAGAGAGAGAGAGAGAGAGAGAGAGAGAGAGAGAGAAACATCAATGAGTGGCTGCTGGGAGCCATGGCCTGCAACCCAGGCATGTACCCTGACTGGGAATCGAACCTGCGATGCTTTGGTTTGCAGTGCACTCAATCCACTGAGCTACGCCAGCCAGGGCTAGAAGGTAAGTTTTATATAAACACCTGGAGGAGGTGAGGAAGCCACATGGATACCTGGAGACAGAGCCCTCAGGTGGGAGCATGACTTGCCTGTGTGAGGAACAGAGAGGCCAGAGGGCAGGAGGAGAGGGAGTGAGGGAGGAGGTAGAGACTGATGTAGAGAGTAGATCGGGCCAGCACTTGCAGACTGTTGTAAGGACTTTGGCTCTGAGTGAGATGGGAATCACTGAAGAGTTTTGACAGAATGACATCTATGACTTGGGTTTTAATGGCCCCTCTGGCTGTATTGTTGAAGACATTGGGAGGTAGGGGCAGAAGCTAGAAGCCTAGGGTGGAGGTTGTTGCAATAATCTAGGAGAGAGGGTAGTGGCTTGGACAGGGGGTGGCTGTGCAGGTGGCAAGAAGTGCTCAGATTCAGGATAGATTTTGAAGGTTAAACCAGCAAGGCATGCTGATGGTGAGCCACTGTGAGAATGGGAGAAAGAGAGACCAGAGTTGATCCCACAGATTTTGGCAGCTTGGCTGATGAGGGTTCCACCTCTTGAACTGGGGAAGCTAGCAGGGTGAGTCTTGGGTTAAAATGAAGCACTCAGCTATGAATGAGTGAAGTCTGATGTGCCTGTGTTGTCCAGGAGTGGTGACTGTGGTAGGCTAAGTAATGGCTTCTAAAGATGTCCATGCCCTAATCCTGAGACCTGTGAAAGTTACCTTCCATGGAAAATGTCCTCAGATATGATGAAGTCAAGGATCTTGAGATGGCGTGATTATTCTGGATGGTCTGGGTGGGCCTCAAATACTATCACTCATGTCCTTATTGGGGGGAGGTGGAGGGAAATTTGATCACTGAGAGGAGAAGGTGATGTGACCAGAGAGGCAGAGATTGGAGTGATGGGACTGCAAGCCAAGGAGAGCCGGCAGTCACCAGAAGCTGGAGGAAGCAAGGAAGGTGTTCTCTCCTAGAGCCTCCTGAGGGTACAAGCTCTGCTCACAGCTTGATTTTGGTCCAGGGAAACCAATTTTAAAGTTCTGTTCCCCAAAACAGAAAGAGAATAAATTTCTGTTAAGTCACCAAATTTGTGATAATTTGTTACAGTAGCCATAGGAAACTAAAACAATTGTAACAGGCCTGTTAAGAGAGTGAGGAAAGCACCCTCAATGTCCTGGTGCCATGGAGAGAGGGAGTGTGCACCCTCTGTGGGACGTGAGGTCTGAATGCCCACAATGATGGGATTAAACCTCCACTGTGATGATAGCAATACCAGTAATAGCAATGCCCCATATAGCACTTGACAGACACTTCATGGTTGACTCAATCTTGAATGTTTGCTCCTTGTGCTTCCCCTTGTAATTAAGACTGCCAGTCAGGGAAGGCTGGGGTGAACACCTCCAATGTGTCAGGCCCAGCCCCTGGGCTTTTCTCCTCCAGTTAGCTAGTGATGAGGGCCATCTCTGCACGGGGCCGAGTCTTCCAGGGCAGTGGGAACACCTTGCCTGGCCAGGCTGGAAAGCTGCTCTGAGCAGAGCCCTGAAGAGCTGGGCTCTGGGGCCAGCCGGCCTGGCTTTGATCCTGGCTCCTTCTCTTGCAAGCTGTGTGGTCCCAGTGTCTTGTCTATAAAATGGATGTATTGGTAGTGCAGTCCTCATGGAGTCATCCTGATGTTTAAATTATTACAATGTAAAATGCTTAGAACACATCAGCTGTTAACCCTCAGGCCTTGGGGGCTGTGGTAGAAGGAGCTTTGCAGTCTGTGTTTCTTGGTTCGAATCCCAGCTCCCCCCACAGACCAGCTGTGCCATCTTAGAGGCTTGGTTTTCTTCTGTTGACACCAGCCTCCTGCAGGCTGTTGGGAAGACTTGGTGGCTGAGATGTAAAGAGCCTGTTATGTTGGACTCCCAAGTGGGAGGCTCAGCCAGGGTCCAGCTCCCTTCTCTCCTTCCCATTAAAGCCCTGGGCAGGTGACTTATCTCTCAGTCCTGGCCACCCTCCCTGGTCTCTACTGTGGACAGATTCTGTTGTAGGGCTTGCCAGGCAGCAGTGGGTGCACAGGTGAGGGTGGGCTGGGCACTCTCCGGTGGCTTTGGGCATGCCAGGGAGGGTGGCCAGGGCAGCCAGAGTGAAGCCTTAGATGCCATTAACATGTCGTGGCTGTGCATCTGTGCTTTTGTCGGCCCTGGCAGCAGCCATGTAACCAGGCCTGTTGGAATCTGCCGGGAAGACGGGGTGTATTTACAGCCCAAATCTGTTCTCATAAAGGGAGGCTGGGGGAGGGAAGAGGAGGGGAAGGGAGGGACTGGACTTTTTGATAATGTCACAAATGAGTCTGTCTCCCTGGAATGTCAGTGGTGATGGCAGCCACAGGCTGACAGATGTGCACACTGTAATATGGGCCCATGGTGGCAGTTGTGAAGACACTGGGAGGGCTGATGGGCTGTAACTCACCAAGTCTGGGGACTGGGACAGCCAGCTGTGCTAATGAGGGCATGGCTGGGATGCTGATAGAGTGACGGGGCTTGGGACTGGGCATGTTGGGAGACAGTGGGATGCCTGCTGGCCAAGGTGTGGGGGAGACCCTCCAACCTCAGAGGCAGAACAAGCTGTCAACGAGATATATTCAGGCCTTCCCTAACTCTTTAGCGATGGATATACAGGAGACCTAACTACACAATATCGTTCCGGGTCTGAAGAGGCACAGACCTAGGGCAGAGTCTTGGAGAGCCTTGGCTCAGGCTGTGGGAGGCTGCATCAGAGGAACAGTGAGTCTGGTGTGAAGGAGGAGAGGACTGGGGAGGCTCGGTGGTGCCTGGTACGCAGGGTCCTGTCCAGGGCTGTGTGTGGCGGACCCACACTGCCAGAGCCTCTGGGGCCGGGCTTTACTTAAGTTGTCTTACTTCAGAGAGCACGAGAACTAGCCTTGAGCCACCCAGCCGGTTGGCACTCTAGCTTTGGGCCCCCACCTAGGTCCACAGGGACATTAATGAGAAGTAGAAGGCAAGGAGGGACTGGGGCCTGCAACCTGGAAAATGTCAGGCTCGGGGGCTGCACTTGCTGTCCAGAAATCATTGAGGAGCCAGAACCCCCTCCCCCAAACCCTGACTTGCAACGGGCACTGCCTGCCCTGGGACAGAGCCCAGTCCGGGAAGCAGGGTCCCAATTAGAGCTGCAGACGACACGTTGCTTTGGTGGTAAACTTGCTGTCATTAGAAGTGTGCAAGTAGGGGCCGGATGGCCATGGCCAAGGAAACTGGACAGGGAATTCCTGATGAAGAGAGGGGTGGGTATGGGGCCTGTCCTTTTAGGTTTGAGGTGCTGCCATCCTGAAGTCTAGGAGATAAGACAGACCTTGACATCAGCACTGGGCCTGTGGCTCTGCTTCTCTCATAACGTACATTACCACTGAGCCTCGGGTCTAGGAGATGGGGGACCTGGGTTCCAGTGCTAGCTTGGCCTCGATTTGCTGTGTGCCTTCATCTGGAGCCCTTGGCCTCTCTGAGGCAAAAACAAGGAGCACTGCCACTGTGGTCAGGGAGCTGCTGTTAAGGAATCTTATAGCCTGATGCTGAGCGGCGACTCCAGGCCCTCCTGACCACTTTGCTCTGCAGACAGTTGACTCCAGGTAAAGGGGGAGGCTAGAAATCTAGGAGCACCCATTGATGGTCCCGGAGACCAGCGTCAGGGCTCAGCCTGGGGTCAGGAAGCTTTTTTCCATCTGCTGTGAGTGGCAGTCAGCCCTGTAACCTATAAGCTTGTGACTGTCATTGCTGATGTCACCTGCCTGAACCGTGTGGGCAGGGGTGCTTGTGCTGTGCTCACACATGCTCACACATGCAGAATGCCCATATTGCATGTGTGAGCACATATGTGGACATATGTGCAGTGAGTGTTGGGGTTTGGAGCTGGGCTCCCAAAGGTGCCCCACCACCTCTGGCACCCAGGAGTGTGTAGGTGAAATCTAAACTAGAAGGTGCTTGAGGGACAGCGGGCCCTGGGTGGAGTGAGCAGGAGGGTGGAGGGCTTGGCTGGGGACAGAGCGGGCATCAGGCAGGGGATAAAGGCCTGTCCAGCATGGCCAGTGCCCGATCAGCGTTTCATGTGAGTGAAGGCCTGCACTTGACTACTCACTTGAGGAGCCAAGAAAGCTTTATGGGAAGTTGAACTCCCTCCCTGTACACTCTCACTAGACTGACCCTCTGTGGGCTCTAGCTCCCCTCACTCGTTCTCCCCAGAGAGGATATGGGCCGGCTGTTAGGACCCAGAGGGTCTGGCCAGGCAGGGATCAAAGCATGAGCTTCCTGCCTTGGGAGCCACTTCGGAGGGCAGCAGTTAGGGTGTGGTTCCTCACTTGGGATCTTGTAGCTGCTGTTTTGGTGGTCAGAGCTCAGGAGGGTTGGGAGCCCTCTCAGAACTCATGTCCCCTTTGGAGTGGGGAGGTGTGGGGTTGAAGAGGGGCATTGTTTGTGAGGGCCGGCAGGACCCCGAGTGGTGCTGTCAGGATTCCAAAAGGGGTGGGAGGACAGAGCCCCCTGAGTTGCCAGGACATATGGGGGCCTCTGAGTTCATGGAGGGGCAGCTGCTTCTGGGGCTGTTCCCAGGGTGAGGGCATTGGAGGAGAGCTCTGCTCCAGGCAGGGCCTCCTAGGAGCTGGCTGGGCTCAAGTGAGTTTCCAGGGCTGTGAAGTCAGGCCAAGAGCCCATATTCTTAAAATCCTCCCTCTCCCGGGCCCTGTGACCGCAGGTGAGAGCCTTTATCTCTGTATATCACTGTACAGTAATAGCTCCCATATCATAGGGCCGCTGTGCTGAAAGGGTCCTGAAGGCTGGACAATTGCATGTTCCTTTCTGCATGGATGTGGGGCTGGAGTCCAGCTGGGCTGCATGGGCTTCCAGGGCACTGGCTGGGTGGGGATGGGCTCTGTCTGGCCTGTCTCTGTTCAGATCTCACCTACTAGCTGCCACTTAAGTTGACTGTGATTAGCCTCCTCATCTGTAAAGGACATGGGGAGGGATGGCCTTGTGGGGCTCTGTTCCAAGATTGAGTCAGTTCAGTCCAGCCCTGTACATTGTAGGTGCTCATTAAATGTTGGTCATCATTGTAATAATATCAGACTCGAAAGTGCTCAGAGATCCAGGCAACCCCCTTCCCACACCAGCCTGCCCCTCCCAGGGACAGAACATCCAGGGCTCCAGTATCTACAGCAGTCACACAGGCAGCTCCATGGCTCAGATTAGAGATGGAGACCATAACTGCAGGCACCCAGGCTCTGAGAGCGAATGTCTGTAGGTGGAAGATGGGGGATGGCAGGAGGGAGAGACCGAAGGCCACTGCCTGGCCTCCAGCCCCCAGAGCCAAGGCTGGTTCCTGCTGATCAGCACCAGAAGGAGCCAGGCTAAGGTGGTCTCCCCAGTTTGCTGTCAGACATATCATTGCAGTGATTTTTGGCTTCTGGGGGGCAGCTGAAGGTGGGGGTACTTTTCAGTCTTTTGTTCTGTCCACAGGGGATTTTCAAACCTAGCCATTCTCACATCATTTGGAGAAAGAAGAAAATGTGTTAGTGGACCCTTCTCTGCAGCTGAGGGCAATTTATGATAGAGGTGACAAACTTCACTTTAATGAGAAGCAAATCTCACTTTATTTTAAACTACAGGTTTTCCTCTTTTCTGTGGATTTGGGTCACTGAAAGTAGAAAATGAGGTGTCAGGCTGGGAGGACCTGGGGCAGGCCCGCTGCTCAGAGAGCCTCCCTCAGCCCCGCCATTTTCCTTGCACACAGGCATCCCTTCTTTTTGGGGCGTGCATCTGGCCTCTCTTTATGGATGAGGAAATGGAGGTCAAGAGAAGTTAAAAGGGTTCCCCCAAACTGCTCTGGGATTTCAGGGGTTGGTGGATGACATTTGAACCTGGGCTGTTGGACACCAAATTCCATCTCGCTACCTGACCCACCAAGGGTGGGACAGTCCACCCAGGTCAGTCCCAGGGACAGCATTTTAGAGAAGCCCGGCAGAATCTCCTAGCCACTGGCCAGCCCTGGACCCGGAGCTCCTGTGGTCTCACTTACCCAGGAGGAGGGCTACAGGGTTATTCTTTCCACATGGAGGATGCTATTTAAGTGGTTGTTGCAGGCTTGGAGGGGGCATCTGAAGTGGTGGTGGGCATCCTTCCTTTCTGGTGGCCTCCGAATCGGAGGATTCTAACGCCATACCTGGAGCCTGGTTGGAGGGGGTGATTAAATTCATGCAACAGAGAGGGCAGGTGGCCTGCCCCAATCCCCACAGCTTTCCTGGGAAAGGGCTGGGACAGGAGCAAGTATCATCCCCAGATTCCTGAGCTAAGTCCAGAGTTTTCTTTCCTGAGTTATTGCATCTGTGGAATGGGCCCCATAGCACCCTGCTCACTCCTATGGCTGGCAATAGCTTCTGGGGACCTGCCAGCCTCTTGCCCCTCTGAGCCCCATCTCAGTCTCCTGGCTCAGCTTCCAGGACCCTGAGGCCTAGCTCTACCTGTCCTGCCTCAGAGGTCTCCATGAATACTGGGAGCTCTTGTTTGCAGATCTTGGAGAGGGTCTGGGAGGTCAGGACCAGGGTGGGGGCTTCCTTCCCACCCTCTGAGAACTCCCTGTGGAGAATCCAAGGACTGAGAAATCACAGCTCTCAGACCCTTGGTTTTTGAGATCAGAGGAATCTATTGCAGACTTCCAGCCTGGGACAGTGTGAAATGTAAGGATACGTGGGCTGTGGGCTTAGGACACAGCAGCTTCTGTCAGTGCACTGGTGTCAGACTCCAGCTTGCCTCTCCTCAGTGGAAACTTGGGCAGATCCCATTCCCTGTGGGTGAAACATGCCTCCTGGTGGGGTGCTGGATGGTGTAAGTCCCATGCTGTGTGATGTTGCATGTGTCGTTGGTGCCCCAAAGGTGGTGGCAGATGCAGGATCCCCAGAATTGTGGGGTTTTAGAGTCACAGACCTTTGGAGGCCCAGGGGTCTCTAATGTCAAGGAGATTGGAAGGAACCTTCTGAGTCCCTGGCCCAATCCCCACTTGAGAGGGGGCTGGCTCCTCCCTCAGGGCTGTGATGCTCTCATCTCCCCTCTGTTAGCCTCATCTTTTCTCTGACCCTGTCAAACCATACTGGCTACCTGTGGGTGAAGTGATGTGTCAGAGGGGTGGAGTGGGGTTCCACCTTCTGGGTGACTTGAACCCAGAGAAGGTCGCAGTCATCATTCAAGGGCCTGAAGATGGGAACCTGCTGACTCCTTTGGGGCCCAGCCCCTGGTTTGCCCAGGCAGGGGTGGAAGGTGACAGGTGTGTGGGCACACTCTCCAGCCCTGGGAGGCAGCCTGCCAAGCCAGTTTGGAAGCTCCAGCCTCCTGTGTCCCTGATTGGCGAAGCCCTGTGCTGGCTGGTCTAGGGCTAAGGAAGGGTCTGCTGACTCTGCTGAGTTGTGGAGGAGGAATCATTCCTGGAGAAGGGCCCCTGGGTCTGGAGTCAGGTCCATCCTTCCCAGTGTGTGGGCGAGTCTCTCAGCCTCTCAGAGCCTCACTTTCCCTATCTATAAACGGCAGCAGTAAGCCAACCCTGCAGGCACTGGTGAGGATTCACTCAGTGCCTAGCACTTAGTAGGTTCTCTCCCTGGAGGGAAAACATTGGGTTCAGGCCTGCCTCTCTGGGGGTGAGCCTGGGAAGAGGCCCCATGTAGTACCCCAGTACAGTTGAAAGTACCCCAGACTGTTTGTTTCCTGGGACTCAGATCCCAAGTTGTATGTCCCCCAAATCCTAGAAATTCCCATCTCGGTGGTGTCTGGGAAGAACCCAGCTTCCCAGGCCAGCATATTTGACCTACATCCCAGCCTCACCACCTACCACAGTGTGACGGTAGGCATTTCACTAAACCTCTTTGGGCCTCAGTTTCTCCCCCTGGCAAATGGGGCAGGACAGGGTCTTAGAATTAAACAAGCTCATGTGTGGCACATTTAGGACAATGAGCAGGTAAGGAAAGGCAGGTCTCATGTGAGGTGCCTGGCATGTAGGAGGTGCCGGGTGATGGCTCTTTCAGGCCTCCCTGGCCCCTCTTCCCAGGGACAGTTTCTGCTTATGGTGTGGGGTGGGGGTGGGGACACAAAGTGAGTGGATGATGGTTGTCCAGCACTGTCAGGCGTGAGTCCCTGTGCACCAGGGACTCAGGTAGGGGGCTGAGGAGCTGGCTGTTGTCTCTCATTCTTTCTCTTGGGCAATCCTCCTGCCTCCATCCTAGGTGGCTTTGACATTGCCTAGCCCAACCTGGGGTATCCAAGGTGTGGGGGAGGTTCTTCCCATTGGAATTTGTCTCCTTTTCCCCCTTGCTGACCCTGGCCATACTATTGGCCAGCAAACAGATCACCCAGAGCACCCACTGTGTGCTCAGGGGAGGAAGAGAGAGGCCCAAGTCATGGATGAGACTGAGAGAACATGGAAGGGTCCTTGAAGAGCATCCTCAGGAGGACTTGAAGTGAGTTACCTCTGTAGGAAAAGGGAGGACCCTATGGGCAGGTGGCCCAGCAAGAGCAGAGGCCTAGAGGTGGGAATGGGCCAAGTGGGGTTTCCTGTCCATGTGCTCTTAGCATATTTCCACTCACCCCAAGGCTGGTCTTCAGCATGGTCCCTCTTTGCTGACTTTGTGGCAGCTGGTGGGGGCTTTCCTCTCAGCTTCTCTCCTCCATGGACAGCCTCCTCTATTCCAGCCAGGGTGGTGCTAAGTGGTCATAAGCTCCTGGTCCAGCTGTGTGGCTCTGAGTCTGGTCTAGCTCTGGCTGTAGCCAGAGCTACCTGGTAGGGCCCATAAATTGTCCCTGAGAGCAGTGGGAGCCATGGAAGGCTCTTGCAAGGGAGGCCTAAATGAAAGCAGGGTTTATGGAGGAAGGACAGCGCTACAGCAGTCAGAGAGAAATAAAATGTCTGGCAGAAGGACCCTGCACCCACACTCTGTTGACCCACCCTTCCTCCCATGACTGTAGAACCTCATCTGAGCTGAGTGAGGAGAATTGAGGGTGTAGATCACCCTGTCAAGGTGGGTATCAGTGTCCATTAGAGGTTGGAGTGTGAATTTCTTTCTCCTGCCGTCCTCTGACAAGCCTGGCCCCAGGTGTGATAGGTGGGGAGCAAAGAAGGCGGGCAGCACAGAGCTAGAAGGAGAGACCCTCATGCTCCCCATCTCCACCTTCTGGTTCTTTCCTCCCTTCTCTAAGCCTGACGCTTGTCACTCGGACTCTTGTGTTTCTTTCTGTCAGTGTCCTAGCCCACACACCCCTCAGTGTCCCTGGGAAGAAATCAGAGCTGTGCTTCTACAGACCTGATTCTCTTCCTTCAGGGCTCACCCCACAATTTGTACTTATTGCTTTACTTGCTTAATGTGCAGTAATTTTTACTTGCTTAATGTATTGTTCAAAGCCTTGTACCCAGTGCTCAGGACAGAGAAGGCACTCAGTAACTGTCAAAGAAAGATAGAAAGAGAAACTCAGTAGGCTGGGCCAGATGCCCACCAGGAATCCCCCAACCAGGGAGCAGAGGAAGAGGAAGCTGAGCACCTCTTTTACTGCCCTGGGGATCTGCTTCTGGCCCTTTGAAGGAGGGGAGGGTCCCATGTGTGGAAACCCAGCAGGGGTGGAGGTGGGAACTGCCCTGGAAGCTGGAGTGTTGGTGGGTAGGGTACGTGGGACAATGAGCACTGATGGGTTAGTATTACAGAACACAACAAGGGGGGCTGAGACAATATACTATTACTGAGAGAAGGCCCCGGGTCCGTTATGTCTGCTGCCAGAGGAAAGACGTCTCTCAATGCCAGAGATTCGTGAAAAGGAAAGGAAATGTTTATTTAATGCTATACAAACTTAAAGTAGTGACCTAATGTCTTTATCAAAAATCTCAAAGTCCCTTAAAACACCCACAAACACAGTCACAGTCTTTCCTTCCTTCCCCCTTTGCCCAGTCCAGAGTACTGTATCTCAGGAAAGGAAAACGAAGTCCATGGCTCAGGCAGTCCTCTGGTTCTTCCCAGTTAATACTCCATCTTGACTGGGAGACCTCCCTGGGTTCCCGGCACCCTCGGCTGAGTCGCCGGGATCTCTGCTAAAACCAGGTGGTGGTTCCCCCTTCTAAAGCTGTGGGGGTCCCCACTCTGTCCAGGCCTTGTGTTTCTCCCTCTCAGGGCTGCAGGAAGGGGAGAGTCCCCACTCTGCCAAAGCCGCGTGGTTCTCTCTCTCTGGGCTGTGCATGGCTCTCCCTCCTAAAGCAGCATGGTTCTCTCTGGGATGCAGGAGTCTCCACTCTGCTAAAGACGCATAGTTCTCTCTCAATGGCCGCCAAGTCTCGGTTTTTAAATCCCCGCGGCCAATCTTCCTCTGCAGCCTCATTTCCGACTCCTCCCACACTCGGCTTCACTTGCCAGAATTCATATCCTTCCAGGTTTACTGAGCTGCCATCATGAGTCTGGGCAGGTGTGGCCCCATGTCCTGGAGCCAATCTTCTCCGAGCTCCCACGCAGGCGCTGTAGCTTGGGGGATCTGCCCCCAGTCACGTCTTGGTGGGGAAGTTACTTCCATTCCCCTGGCTCAGAGATGATCACAGCTATTTAACATATCTAAGCGACCAGCCAAAGGCTATAGATATGTTAAATGACCACGCCAGAAGGTAGCTGCAAGGCTGTTGCTATGCAAAACAGATCTCAATGGCCCTGCTCCATTTGTCCCTTCCCCCAACCCACACCCTGGGTCGGGGGGATGGAGACATCTTAAAAACTCCTGGACACCTTAAGTTCTGGACCCCATTTCAAATGCCCATTTGGGGTCCCCCCCTTGGCTGTACCCTGTAACATTAGGGCAGTGGAGGGGGGTGTTTGGGGCCATAGATGGCCACACTGGGTGGGGATGGGATGGGACGGGCAGGCACCCGTGTTGCTTTGTCACAAACCCTCCAGTCCCCTGTCCTTCTGTGGGCCATTTGCAGCCCATTTGCCACTCCTTTGGAGCAAACTCTTTCAATGCTTTTTTTGTGGATTGGGTGCATATTTTCCTACTTCTAGACAACTGCCTTACATGCTGCTCCTTGATGTTCCAGTTTCAGGCATCAGCCAATGAGTTTTACTATGGAAGCTGAGGATTTAGTTCCATTTGACCACCACCCACCTCTTCTACACCACTCACCACATTTGATTACGTTTCCTTTCTTTTTAAAATGTTTTTAAAGTATATTTTATTGATTATGCTATTACAGTTGTTCCATTCCCCCCCTTCACTCCCCTTCACCCTGTACACCTTCTCCCACCCACATTCCCAGCCTTTAGTTCATGTCCATGTGTCATACTTATAAGTTCTTTGCTTCTACATTTCTCATACTATTCTTACCTCCCCCACCTCCGTCTATTTTCTACCTACCATCTATGCTACTTATTCTCTGTACCTTTTCCCCCTCTCTGCTCCTCCCACTCCCCTGTTGATAACCCTCCATGCGATCTCCATTTCTGTGGTTCTGTTCCTGTTCCAGTTGTTTGATTAGTTTGTTTTTCTTTCATATGTGGTTGTTAATAATTGTAAGTTTGCTGTCATTTTGCTGTACATGTTTTTTATCTTCTTTTTCCTAGATAAGTCCTTTTAACATTTCATATAACAAGGGCTTGGTGATGATGAACTCCTTTAACTTGACCTTATCTGAGAAGCACTTTATCTGCCCTTCCATTCTAAGGGAAAGCTTTGCTGGATAGAGCAATCTTGGAGGTAGGTCCTTGCCTTTCATGACTTGGAATACTTCTTTCCAGCCCCTTCTTTTCTGTAAGGTCTCTTTTGAGAAATCAGCTGACAGTCTGATGGGAACTCCTTTGTAGGTAACTGTCTCCTTATCTCTTGCTGCTTCTAAGATTGTCTTCTTATCTTTAATCTTGGGTAATATACTTATGATGTGCCTTGGTGTGTTCCTCCTTGGGTCCAACTTCTTTGGGACTCTCTGAGCTTCCTGGAGTTTCTGGAAGTTTATTTCCTTAGCCAGAATGGGGAAGTTCTCCTTTATTATTTGTTCAAATAACTTTTCCACTTGTTGCTCTTCCTCTTCTCCTCTGGTATCCCTATAATTTGGATGTTGGAACGTTTAAAGATGTCCTGGAGGTTCCTAAGCCTCTCCTCATTTTTTTGAATTCTGGTTTCTTCATTTTTTTCTGATTGGATGTTTCTTTCTTCCTTCTGGTCTACTCCATTGATCTAGTCCCAGTTTCCTTCCCATCACTGTTGGTTCCCTGTGCATTTTCCTTTATTTCACTTAGCATAGCCTTCATTTTTTCATCTAATTTGTGACCAAATTCAGCCAGTTCTGTGAGCATCCTGATCACCAGTGTTTTGAACTGTGCATCTGATAGGTTGGCTATCTCTTCAACACTTAGTTGTATTTTTTCTGGACCTTTGATCTGTTCTTTCGTTTGGGCCATTTTTTTTTGTCTTGTTGCACCTGTTATGTATGAGGGGCAGAGCCTTAGGTGTTCACCCAGGTGGGGCAACCCAGTTGCTGAGTTGTGATGCTGTATGTTGGGGAGGGGTCCCAGAGGGAACAATGGCACTTGCTCCACTCTCTTCTGAGTTTCAGTCACTTTCCTCCCGCTTTCCACCAGCACATTGGCCCCTTCTGGTGCTGTTTCCCAGGTGGCTGGGTTTGTGTAGGTTCTAGGACCCTGGTGGGTCTCTCCAATGAACTTTCCTGTGAGGTTGGGAGTTTCTCCTGGCCCCTCAACCCCCACAGGTCTTTTCAATCGATGTTTTGAGGCTTTATTTCCCTGAACTTGGACCATGGGTTGGGTGGTTTGTCTTGCTCTCCAGTTTCACCTGGTTTATTTGCGTGTGAAAGTGGGACTGTCCGACCCACCAGCCACCTGGTGAACCGCACCCGTCCACAATCTGCCACCTCACTGGGTCCACCAGCTATCCTGCCACGAGCCCTCTCCATCCTGGCCGCCCAACGCTGCCCCTGCTGCTGGTCTGGATGAATGTGTCTACTTTAACTCCTTGATTGTCAGACTTCCATACAGTTCAATTTTCTGTCAGTACTGGTTGTTTTTTGTTTCTAAATTGTTGTTGTCCTGAGGAAGACAGCAACAATGAAGTAGGAGAGAGAAGATTCCACTTTCCTCTACACATGGGAGAAAAACCTAGCCCAATCTATGGAAGAACAGAGCAAACAGCCAACATTACCCCAGCATATATGAAAATAAGGGACCAAAAATTGTAGCGGACACTGAAAAACCAGACGGTAAGGAGAGTGCTGCAGGACAATAATGTCCCAGGGACCAGTGTGGGGACCAGGGCAGCTGCAGCCCCAGGCCTGGTGCACGCTGGGTCTGCCACAGGGTCCTTGGGAGAGAGCCGGGTGAACTGCTCCCTCTCTGGCCAAACAAGGTTTAAGCAGCACTGGGAGAGACCTGGTTGCTTGAAGTTTCAGAGAGGGGAATAAGGACCAAGTGGCAAACACACAGGGGCTGTGAGCACCCATGGAGTCTGTGGATGCCAGTTCGGGAGAGGGGAGAGTTGAGAGTCGGGCCATGACTCCAAGCCAGGCTTGAGTAGGAGAAATTTCTCAAAAAGAAAAGGTGAAAAGAGAGACACTGTTCAGGGAATTCTCCTGCTGCACTCGCTCCGGCCTCCTCCCCACCCAACCAGGCAGCGATCCCGAGGTTGTGCGGAAGGTTGCACGGAAGGCGCTGTGCACTCCCATAGTACTGGGAAGGGTGCACGCCTGAACCCATAGGACCAAGGCAGCCTGGCCAAGTGCACGCGCGCCCACACCCCAGCCCACAGTGGTAATCCTGGGGAAAGTGTGCTCTCAGAAGGGCATGGATCCTACACCCCAGGCTTCAGGGAGAGGTGCCAGACTAGCTCTGGCGAGAGTGTGAGGCTGACTGAGTGCAGATCAGGAAGGGAGAAAAGCCATACCAATTGCCCCTCAGCCTGCTGCAGCCAGCAAGACCAGAAAAACTAGTTTGGCCAGTTTGAAACCAACAAGAGCCTTTTTTTTTTAAGTAATTTTTAAATTTTTATTATTTTTATCTTTCAATTCCTTTTTCCTCTCTTTCCTTCTTTCTTGTTTTATTCCTTCTTCCTTGCTTTCCAATTTTATCTCTTCTTTCTTCCTTCTGCTTTTTTTAAAATACCCACAAGTGAAACAAACAAAAAAAAAACAACAAACTGTGAAAAGACCAGAGTTGGACCCAAAGAGGGGGCATCCCAACAGCTGAGACAGTGTGACAAATTTCACTTTGCCATTACAGAGAACCTGCAAGTTATTACATATTTGTATTATTATTTTTCACTATTCTTACATCTTTTATTTTAATAGTATTTTTATATTCCTCTTCTTTCTGTATAGTCAGCTTTGCTAGGCTAGTTATATTGTATCACCTGGCAGGTTTTCCCTGTTCTCTCTTTCATAGTGTATTGCTAATTTACTGTCCCTCACTTCACTCATGTTCCATTAGCACACCACTCAAGGTCCTATACTCCCTATTCTTGTTATCCAGATCACATAGATTCTGTCATATGATTGTTGCTCTAATATTGTAAATAATAGCTGTTCCATACAATTGTAAATACTTCACAACACCCCTCCCAGATCTTAGCCCACTTCACGGTTTCCTGAACTCTATTACTGTAGTGGTTAACTCCATTCTCTCACACACTACACCTATTTACTATCCTTTACTCTCACTTTACCTCAGAATCTGACCTCCCACAACCTCACTGCTTTCTAGACCCAACTCATAATCCTTCCCTCCCCAACAAGGGTCTTATCTTCTTTCCATCCTTTCTAAAAAGTGGCTAGTTGGGTGGAAGATCACGGTTAACATTATACATAGCCAAAGGATCTCCTATCTCTTCTCTACTGGCTGCTACTGTAAATATCATAGAATACTTTCCTGCTGTCTTAAACCATTTTTCCTCCCCACTTCAACTGATCACAAAAAAGAGTAGGTGGAAGTGGTGAACACCAGGATACCCACTGGAAGAGGAAACCCAACAACAAAGGAATAACCAACAGATAACAACAGAAGAAAGAGAAGGAGGGAGTGGAAACTACACAAACCTCAATCTAGGACCTATCTGGAAATACAACTAAATAGTGGAGAAACTACCCAGTACAAATAATTGATCAAGAGCAAGAGAGAATCCTCAAAACTTTGTACACACAGAAAAACCAGCTTCAACACAACCTGCCCTCACCAGCACAACAAAATACAAGCGATGGTGGACAGAGTGACACTCAGTTAACTAGCGGGTGGGAAGAACCCACCAAAGAAAGACCCAACAACAATCAAAACCCAAACAGAAACACAGAGCCAACTTAAACGACAGCCCAAGACCAGTGAGCTCAGGAGATTAAGGAGCCTCCACCACTGAATCTCACAGGCATTCTATCATAAAAGTTCACATCATAAACCCAGGGAGCCAAAACAGATCAATTTAGGAAGCTGAGGCTAACAAGAAGAGTCTCACAAACAATGGAAAGACAAAGAAACAATCCCCAAATGAAAGGAAAGGAGGAAACCTCAGAAAGAATGATAAATGAAATAGAGGCGACTCAACTATCATATATTGAGTTCAAAGCAATGGTTATCAGGAAGCTTAATGAGCTCACAGTGAATTACCAAAACTACAGGGAAACTACAATAAACTCACTGCAAACTATATCAACATGGAAAAGGAAATAGAAACTCAACAAGGGCCAAGAGGAAATGAAGAATACAATTTCTGAACTGAAGAACATAGTAGAAGGAATCAAAAGCAGGATTGATGAAGCAGAAGATTAGATCAGCAAGCTGGAGGACAAAGTAGAAAAAAACACACAGAAAGAGCAATAAAAAGAAAAGAAGCTCAGAAAGAATGAAGAGGGATTAAGAGAAATGCAAGACAATATGAAATGTAATAATATTCATATAATAGGGATATCAGAAGAAGAAGAAGAGCAAGGGATAGAAAACCTATTTGAAAAAGTAATAATGGAAAACTTCCCTAATTTGATGAGAGAAAAAGTCACACAAATCCAGGAAACACAGAGAGGGTCCAATCAAGAGGAACCCAATGAGGCCCACTTCAAGACACATCATAATTAAAATGACAAAATTTCAAGACAAAGAGAGAATCTTAAAGGCAGCAAAGGAGAAACAGGCAGTAAGATACAAGGGAGCCCCAATAAGTTTAGCAGCTGACATCTCAATGGAAGTGCTCCAAGCCAGAAGAGAATGACAAGAAATATTCTAAGTAATGAGGACCAGAGGCCTGCAACCAAGGCTACTTTAAGGAGCTTCCCAGATAAAAGAAGTCTAAAAAATACACCTCCACCAAATCAGCTCTGCAAGAGATGCTAAAGGGACTGCTTTAAGGAAAGGAAGGAGAGAGAGAGAGAGAGAGAGAGAGAGAGAGAGAGAGAGAGAGAGAGAGAGAGAGAGAAACACAGGTACGAAAATGGCAATGAATAAGTACCTATCAATAATAACCTTAAATGTAAATGGATTAAATGCTCCAATCAAAAGACATAGAAGAGTTGAATGAATAAGAAAGCATGACCCACCCATATGCTGCCTACAAGAGACACACCTCAGGACAAAAGACCTACACAGACTGAAAGTGAAGGGCTGGAAACAAATCTTCCAAGCAAATGAACAGGGAAAAAAAAAGCCAGGGTAGCAATACTCATATCAGACAAAATAAACTTAAAAAAAAAAAGGCTATAAAGAGAGACCCAGAAGGTCACTTCATAATACTCAAGGGAGAAATCCACCAAAAAGATGTAAACATTATAAATATATATGTACCCAACATAGGAGTACCAGAATACATAAAGAAAATCTTAGAGCACTTCAAAAAAGATATTGACAGCAACATAATTATAGTAGGGGATTTTAACACCCCACTATCAAAAATGGACATGTCTTCCAAACAAAATATCAACAAAGATATTGTGACATTGAACAATGCCCTAGATGAAATGGACTTAACTGATATATATATAGAGCCCTTCATCCCAAAGAAGCTAAATACACATTCTTTTCAAATACACATGGAACATTTTCAAGGATAGAGCACATGATAGGACACAAAACAAGCCTCAACAAATTCAAGAAAATTGAAATCATACCAAGCATTTTCTCTGACCACAAGGGACTGAAACTAGAAACTAACCCCAAGGGGAAAAACCCAAAACACTCAAAATCATGGAGATTGAATAGCATGCTATTAAACCATGAATGGGTCAAGAATGAAATTAGGGAAGAAATAAAAAAGTTTCTGGAAACAAACAAAAATGAACTCACAATAACCTAAAACTTATGGGACACAGTGAAGGCAGTCCTGAGAGGGAAGTTCATAGCAATACAGGCCCACCTAAAAAAGACAGAAACATTTCAAACAAACAACCTAACCCTATGCCTACAAGAACTTGAGGAACGACAACAAAGACAGCCCAGAGCAAGTAGAAGGAAGGAAATAACCAAGATCAGATCAGAATTAAATGACATAGAGACTGAAAGCACAATTCTAAGGATCAATGAATCCAGGAGCTGGTTCTTTGAAAAGATAAATAAAATTGACAAGCCTTTAGCAGGCGCATCAAGAAAAAAAGACAGAGGACCCAAATAAACACAATCAGAAATGAAAGAGGAGAGATTACAACTGACACCACAGAAATACAAAGGATTGTAAGAAATTACTATGAAGAACTGTATGCCAAGAAATTTGAAAACCTAGGTGAAATGGACACATTTCTAGAAAAATATAATCTTCCAAACCTCAATGAAGCAGAAAGCATGAACAGACCAATAACAGCAGATGAAATTGAAGCAGTAATAAAAAAACTCCCGACACACAAAACCCCTGGACCAGATGGTTTCACAGGAGAATTCTACAAAGTATTTAAGGAAGAGCTAACCCTTGTCCTTCACAGACTATTCCAAAAAATCCAAAATGATGGAAGACTCCCAAACTCTTTTTATGAAGCCAGCATCATCTTAATCCCAAAACCAAAGATACAGCAAAGAAAGAAAACTACAGGCCAATATCATTGATGAACATAGATGTTAAAATCCTCGACAAAATATCGGCAAACCGCATCCAACAATACATTAAAAAGATCATACACCATGACCAAGCGGGATTCATTCCAGGGATGCAAGGATGGTTCAATATTTCCAAATCAGTAAATGTAATACATCACATAAACAAAAGGAAAGACAAAAATCACATGATCATATCAATAGATGCGGAAATAGCATTTGATAAGGTACAGCACCTTTTATGATAAAAACACTCAGCAAAGTGGGAATAGAGGGAACATTCCTCAACATAATAAAGGCCATATATGAGAGACCTACAGCCAACATCATACTCAATGGGCAAAAAATAAAATCTTTTCCACTAAGATCGGGAACAAGACAAGGTTGTCTACTTTCAGCACTTCTATTCAATATAGTAGTGGAAGTTTTAGCCACAGCGATCAGACAAGAAAAGGAAATAAAAGACATTCAAATCAGAAAGGAGGAAACAAAACTGTCATTGTTTGCAGATGACATGATAGTGTACATAGACAATCCTATAGACTCAGCCAAAAAACTGCTCCACCTAATAAATGAATTTGGCAAAACAGCGGGATACAAATCAATATCCAGAAATCAAAGGCATTTTTGTATACCAACAATGAAACAGCAGAAGCAGAAATCAAGAAAAAAATCCCATTTGATATAACAAAAAGAAAAATAAAATACCTGGGAATAAACCTAACCATGGAGATAAAAGACCTGTATGCAGAAAACTACACAACACTAAAAAAAGAAATCAAAGAAGATACAAACAAATGGAAACATATACTGTGTTCATGGATTAGAAGAACTAATATCATCAAAATGTCCATACTACCCAAAGCAATTTATAGATTCAATGCAATTCTCATTAAAATATCAAGGACATATTTCACAGGTTTATAACAAATATTTCAAAAATTTATATTGAAACATAAACAACTCTGAGTATCTGCAATTTTGAGAAAGCTGCAATTTTGAGAAAGAAGATCAAAGTAGGAGGGATCACAATACCTGATACCAAACTGTACTACAAGGCCACCATAATCAAAAAAGCCTGATACTGGCATAAAAACAGGCACATGGACCGTGGGACAGAATAGAGAGCCCAGAAATAAACCCAAGTCTCCACAGTCAATTAATATTTGACAAAGGGGGCAGCAACATAAAATGAAGTAAAAATAGCCTCTTCAACAAATGGTGTTGGGAGAACTGGAAAGCTACATGCAAAAAAATGAAACTCGTTCACCAACTTACACCATACACAAAAATAAATTCAAGGTGGATAAAAGACTTAAATATAAGCTGTGACACCATTAAAGTCCTAGAAGAGAACATAGGCAAGAAAATCTCAGATATTTCACGCAGAAACATTTTTACTGACATGTCCCCTAGAGCAAGGGACATAAAGGAAAGAAGAAACAAATGGGATCTCATCAAAATAAAAGCTTCTGCATGGTTAAAGAAAACAGTATTAAAATAAAAAGAGAACCAACTGTATGGGAAAACATATTTGCCAATGATACCTCAGACAAGAGTTTAATCTCCAAAATATATAAAGAACTTACATGACTCCACTCTAAGAAGACAAGCAACCCAATTAAAAAATGGGCAAAGGACTTGAACAGACACTTCTCCAAGGAGGACATACAGAGGATCCAGACACACATGAAAAGATGCTCAGTACTGCTAGCTATCAGAGAGATGCAAATTAAAACCACAATGAGATACCACTTCACATCGTTCATAATGGCCATCATAAACAAAGCAACAAACAAATGTTGGAGAGGTTGTGGAGAAAAGGTAACACTAGTGTACTGTTGGTGGGATTGCAGACTGGTACAACCACTATGGAAAACAGTATGGAATTTTCTCAGAAGACTAAAAATGGATCTGCCTTTTGACCTAGCAATTCCCCTGTTAGGATTATATCCTAAGAACCCTGAAGCACCAGTCCAAAAGAACCTATGCACCCCAATGTTCATAGCAGTGCAATTTACAGTAGCCAAGTGTTAGAAACAACCTAGATGCCCATCAGTAAATGGATGAATCAAAAAACTATAGCACATTTACACAATGGAATTCTATGCAGCAGAAAGGAAGGAGGTCCTACCCTTTATGACAGCATGGATGGAACTGGAAAGCATTATGCTAAGTGAAATAAGCCAGGAAGTGAAAGACAAATACCATATGATCTCACTTTTATCAGGAACCTAAAAAACAAAACAAACAAACAAGCAAAATATAACCAAAGACACTGAAATAGAAAACAGGCTGACAGTGACCAGAGGGGAGAAGGGAGGGACTTTCAGGGGGAAAGGGGAAAGGTTTATAGGAACAAGTATAAAGGACACATGGACAAAAACTAGAGGGGGTGGAAATGGGAGGGAGGTGGGAGGAATTGGGGGGGGTGGGCTTGGATGGGAGTAAAAGGCAGAAAACTGCACATGAACAATAATCAAAATAAAAGTGAAAAAAAATAAATTATTGTCCTTATTTTGGTTGTGTGAGGAGGCACAGTGTGTCTACCTATGCCTCCATCTTGGCTGGAATCCCACATTTCCTTTCTTGACAGCTCTGTTTTCTCTGGTGTTACTAATTGTTTTTTTTGTTTTTGCTTTTGTTTTTTTTCAGGTGTGGTGGTAGGGGGTTTAGGGTTTTTTTTTTTTTTTTAGTACCTATCACTAATTCAATTCCCAACTCTTGCCTAGTTGCATGAATCTCCTCTGGACATATGTAAACACGTAAAGTCCTTTATGAAGTGAAATAACATCTCTTTTTACATCTCCTGGAAGAACTCTCTCCTTGAACCTTCTGAACTGTTCAATTTGTTTTTTTTTCTCTACAAGCCTGCTGTGCCACAGGTTCATGGGTGGTTCACCTGCATTACTCACACTCCCTGTCACCTCTCTGTTCAACTCCTCAGCTGTGGCTTCCCTGTGGCTGGTCTGCCTTGGCTGGTTCATGGGCCTTTATGAACCTGTGAGCCCTTGGGGAGCCCTTATGGCAGAGCCTTCTGTTGCTGAGTGGGAGAGGAAGGCTGGGTTGAGACCTCAAATCCCGCATATAAACTTTCCCCTGTTCCTTCAGTTTTCAGTATGGTCCTCACCCTCCATCTGTGCTGGTGTCTCCCAGTGTGCTTGATTCTCCCGAGGAAAACTCCATGAACTTGCAGTCTTCCCTGGGCATAACTGGGGTTAGAAGCTCCTTGGGGTCTACCTGCTTCTTACACAGCCTTCCGACTGGCCCTTTATTCCTTCATCCAGGACTACCTGGTACCCCCATATGCTGAGTCTTTGGTGCGTTCTGTCAGTTAACAGGACCTGGGCTTGGGACTCTGCTCTTTCAGCTCTGCCAAATCAGTTACCACTCACCCATCTGCTTTCCAACTTCCAAAATTATGTTGATGTTTCATTTTTTCCATTCTTTGCTCTTGTGGATTGATGTACAAAAATAGCCCTTTGTTGTTGTAGTGGGGTTTCGGAAAGGAGTAAAGGTGAGTGCATGTGTTCAGTCTGCCGCAGCTAATCTATGCATCTATACCAATCCGTTCTCCTGATGGTGGGCACTTGCAGCGCTTCCCCTTTTACTCTGCAAACAAGGCTACTGCCAGTAGTGCTCCTCCTCCCTGTGTGTGTGTGCTGGGGGGGAGGGTCTCTTGGAGTGGAGTGCTGGTAATAGGGTACAAGCATCCTCAGCTTTTCAGGCCAACTTGTTTCTTCAAATGCTTGTGACAAGTTCCACTTCCCACAGCTCCAACCATGCTTGACATGATGACTTTTCAGGTGTCCACTCTTAATGGGCACAGAATTGTATCTCATAGTTTTATTGGCATATCCAAGAATTCTGCTACACTGAGGCGAGTCTTGTCCTGTGTTTGTGGCTCTTCAGGATTCCTCATCCACCAGTTGCCTGTTCTTTTTTGACTTTTACGAAAAGTGGATGATTTGTCTTTTTCTTATTGATTTGCAGTTTTTATGTAGCCTGGAAACAATATTTTTGGTCAACTGAATGTAGTTTAGGTGTAGTCTTTTGATCTGTTTGTGGCTTCTCTTTTTCCTTTGTGATGGCTTTGTTTTAAATTGTAACAAATTGGTTTAAATTGTAATGGTCAAAGATCTCACCTTTATGACTGATGCCTTTTATAACTTATTGGGAATGAACATTTTTAAGGCTCTTGATAATATGTGTATATGTATTTTCATATATATATATCTCAACATATCTTCATGAAACCCACCTTCGTGATATCAATATATCTATGTCTATATATCTATATCTATATCTATATGTCTGTCTATCTATCTATCTATACACAGATATATATCTTCATTGAGAAATGCTGTCCTGGTCTGCCCTTGGACCAGACAGTTGACCCGCATCCAGGTGCGAATGTGGGGCGTGTCTGTCGTGGGAGTGGGGATCAAGGAATAAGGCAACAAAGGAGCAACTGAAGTGTGGACAGTGCACAAGGATTCAAAGTGCTTTAGAGAAAAATGCCACACATCACCCAACACCATCCTAAAAGGCCACTTTCTTTACTCTCCTTTAGGGATGGAGGCCTCCTGCCACAGCCCCATCACAGATGACTGATTCCAGCTCAGCTCCCTCAGTGGCCACTGGGTTGGGAGTTGAGGAGTCCCTGGAGGGGGAGGTGGTTAATTAGTGTCCAGGAGAGGTGAGAAGGAGCAGCCCCCATTTCCCATGGGGGGCACTCGTGTTGTTGCTGGCAGCGGAGTGTTTGTGTCTCCAAAAGATCTGTTGCCTGGGGACATGGGAGGAGCTGCTGCTTACCAGCTCTGTGATATTTTTTTCTTTTTTTTCTTCTAATTTTATTTTAATCATTGTTCAAGCACAGTTTTCTGTCCTTTACTCCCATCCTAACCCACCTACCCCTCCCTCCCGACCTCCCTCCCATTTCCACTCCCCCTAGTTTTTGTCCATATGTCCTTTACATTTGTTCCTGTAAACCCATTCTCCCCTGAAATTCCCCTGAAATCCCCTCCCCTCTCCCCTCTGGTCTGTGATCTTGAGCAGGGTCTAAACCTCCCTGAGCCTCTTTTCTCCAGGACAGAGTGGGAGCTGGGAGGCTGTGTGAGACAGTGCAGGTAAAAGCAACTGAAGCTGAAAAGGTTTTCTTAGATGGAAGGATGGGGAATGCTGAGCACCCAGGAACATGGCCCAGGCATGGGCTGTGCAGGTAGGCACTCAGGTTTGGTCAATGAGAGGCAGTAAAAGCATGGAGGGTAGGGTAGGGCTGGGGCCTTTCACCTTTACTTTCTTGTAAAAGGTCTTAGTTGAGAAACCCTGGGCTTGGCTCAGTGAGTACACAGAGGGTTGAGGGATAGAGTGAACTGTCCACTCTCAGGCTGGGGTGGGGAGTGGGTGTGGAGGTGAGGCTGGGGGTGGTGCTAGGGTTGGGCAGGGTGAGGACTATCCCCTCCTCCAGCCTCTGCTGACCTGTGCTACCTGTCCCTCCTCTTCCCCAGATCTCACCCAGCTCTCCCAGCCCCTGGCCAGGCTGGGCCTGGGTGGTTAATTTGCCACCTGAGCAAGGCTGGTTTGACTGTATGCAAATCTATGCATTTTTATAACCTGCTTAATTAGACAAATGTTAATGAGATGTTAACTACTATTATGCCTGAGGTTCCCACGGAAATGCAGATTATGTCTCTCTTCAAACATCCTATCTTAATTATAACTTGTGCTTAATTCTGCAGCTCTTGCCAACCAGGCCAGGGCAGGGTGGGGCAGGGTTGCCTGCCTGGTAGGTGAATGTGGGTAGGCATCTCCCTTTCTGGGTGTTTCTTCTATGCTCCTGACCTTTGGTCCTTCATTTGTTCCTTAGACATCTGTTGAGTGCCTAATATGTACCAGGCAGGGTCCTGAAGCTGGTATTAGGGTGACAGAGAACAGTGGGATCCCATCCAGCTCTCAAGGAGCTCATGCCCTGTGAGGAAGCAGCTTTGTGAGCAGTAGTCACAGTGAAGGCCTGTGAGGCTGAGGTTGAGGTGTCCAGGACTGCTTGGCAGGAACAGTGGTCCAGTGGAGGAATCTGTGCATCTCTTGAGTGGTGGGTCAGGGAAGGCTTCTTGCAGGAGGGCCCATGGACTGAGTGCTAGAAGTAGAAAGGTGTTCATGAGATAGAGAGGAAACCCAAGTTTGAATGGAGGAACCTGCCTGGGCAAAGACCAGGCGGTTGGAGCCTTGTGTACTGTGTAGCTCCCCCAGGTGCTCTCTCTGGTGCTCTTCCACTCCAGTCTTGTTTTCCCAGACTCCAGCCCAGAGCTCTTGGCTGTGTAGCGCAGAGGCTGGGAGGCCTGTGCAGAGAACTTTGGGCAGGTACCAGCTCCTCTCGGGGCCTTACTTGCTCCATCTGTACTCTGAGAGTCTGGTCAGGAATTGATGTGGGCCTGTGGTGAATGGGTCCCTGACCCGGTGAGGAAGGTGGTCAGGGTGGGTTTCGTGGAGAAGGCTTGCCCAAGATCTGCTCCTCTGGAGCTATGAGAATGTATCTTGCCTTTATACTTGGGTCTTGGGTATCATATATGCTTAGTGTGTGCCACAGCCCCACATTCTATCCAGGCCTAACCAACACAGCCAAGGCCCTAGAAAATTGGCCTGTACCCACTGTCTTCATGTCACTGCCCTCTGCCTTCACCCAGCAAGGGCCACCTAGCACCACCTCAGCCCTCTCCTTTAGCTCTTCTACCAGGTAGCCTCTGTATGTTCTGGCCACAGCCAAGCCTGCCCAGGTGACTTCAAGGCTGGATCATCAAGTTCTAGGGCTTGAAAGACCCAAGAGCATTAAAGCCCCATTTTACAGATGAGGGGCATGAGGCCAAAGAGGGTGAGGGTCTGGGATCACACAGCCAGTGGTCAATACCCTGGGCATACCCTGACTGCCTAGCCTGCGCTGACCTCCGCCAGGTAAAGCTGTCTCTCCCTCACAGGTGGCTGTCTTGGCCATTCCTGAGGGCTCTCTGCAGCAGGCCCAGCCCTGCTTCTCCACTGTCTCCCCAGAACACGTGGTTGGACCACAGGGATGAGGAGATACCCAGATGAGGACAAAAGAACCCAGCTCTGGGAGCTAGCAAGACCTGGGCAGTGACTAGGTTGCCCAAGTCTCTGCTCTACAGACCAGGGAATGGAGGCTGGAAATGGGATGCTTGGCAGGGGTGCAGTTAGCTGTGAATCAGGAGTCTGTTCTTTGATCCAGTGCTTGCTCTTCTCCACCCACCTGCTGCTATGGTTTTATTTCAGAGCCAGGGCTAGAATGGGTGGTGAGGGAGAGGCAGACGGAAACCCAACCAAGATCCCTTTTCCTCTCCATTGCCTCTGCCCTTCCAACCCAGCAGTCATGTACATTTTCAACTTTCTTCCCATCCTTCACCTTCCCACCATTTAAAAATAAATTAGGAGTCAAGGGGAGGAGCAAGCTGTTGACTTGAATGTGTAAATTAGCCTCTCTTTGCAGAAAGCTGGGTGTCAGGATAAATCCATCCCTGCAGAATCATGTATCTTTTTCTGAGTGGGAAGTTGGTGAATAAATAAATGTTCTTCATATATTATTGAAGCCAGAGCAAGGAGAGGCAGCCCGCTGTGATTAATGAGCACGTCTTGGCTAACAAACTGGAGGTGGGACTCCTTATCAAGGGCCCTGTGCCCTGGGGCCTGAGCCAGGGTGGGGCTGAGCCCCAAGTTCTGGGCAATTCCAGCCAGCCCTTGCTCATAAGAGACCTGTGGCTGTCTTTCTCCTCTTTACCCTTATATTTGTCCCTTAGGGCAGCCTCCATCCTCTTGCCTCTGTACACTCTCTGCCTTCTCCTCTGGGGAGGGACTTGAATGTCTATGGCTGAGGTTCCACTAAGGACCCTTTGTTCTTGGGGGAATAGAAGACCTCACTGAGGATACCCTGCAGGAAAACACCGTGAGACCCTAATACCAATGTGGCATTATTAGAGCAAAAGCACCTTTACATGGTCTTCACAGTATCCCCACTGATGAGGAAACAGACACAAAGATGGAAAGTGACTGAGCCTATGGGGCTCAGGCTCCACCTAGGTGGTGTCGTATCCCCACCTCAATTTTGGTCTGGCTGAATGGATCTTTTTCCCCTTGAGTCAACCCCCATGTACCCCTTCCCAGCCTGGGAGAGCAGGGCTGGAATCCAAGCCTCAGAAGGAGTCCCACTGTCTCACAAGAGTGGTTCATATCCATTTTTGTTCTGGGAGCTCAAGCCTCCTGTCCTGTCAGATCAGAGTTAGGGCCTCTAGTAGCACTGCCCAGGAAGACCCTTGTCAAAGAAATAGTCTCAAACATCAGACCAAGATGATTCCTGGGAATCAGGGACACCTCCTGGAGGAGGTGACCCTTAGACAGGGACACTGTGGTGGGGCGGGGGAGGGGAGAAAGAGGGAGGCTTATTTAAGAAGGGAGGTAGCAGGGCCCTGAGCATCAAACATTGCCTAAGGATGGTGGGACACCTCCCCAGGCTTGGGTTCCCATCCCCCACCCCCGTCCAGGCTGTAGGGGCTCTGGTAGGGTTAGGGGGACAGGCACAGCAGAAGTGGGGATCATTCCCCACAGCTGGTCTGCATGGTATCCCTGAGGGCTGCATCTGTTTGCACGAGGAGTGTGTGTGGGCTGTGGAGTGCTGGGTGAGCCACACAAATGGAGTTGTCCACTGCCCTAGGGAGGCTGTTTGGGTTGGAATAGAGAATGCAGGGTCATGCCCTTAAAGTGGCACTTTTACAGCTGTCTTTCACCTTAGTGTGTTGACATAAGTGTTCTTAAGAATAAGGAGAAAATGTATAGAAGGTGTAGGGGAAAGCTGGATGGTCAGGTGCCCAGATGGAGGGAAATAGTCACCAGCCAAGGCCACCACCCTTGTTTGGCATTCCCTTCATTGTGTGTGTGTGTGTGTGTGTGGTTGCCATTGCATAACTCTGTATGCGTGTGTGTTACTTTGTATTCAGTGTGCTTGTGTATGTGAAAATGCACATGTGACTGTGTTGTTGTGTTAGTGCTGTGTGTGTGTGACTGTTTCTGTGTGTGTGTGTGCTTTGTGTTCATCATGGGCCTTGGCCCTTCTTCGTGTACACAGACTTGCATGGTCCTTGTAGTTGAGTCTCTGCCTCCCCAGCCCTGGCCCATACTGGTCCAGAACCCTCCGGCCAGCCTTTGCCCAGACACACTGTGGAAACAGGGTGTGGAGGAGACTTGGTCCTAGCCTTGGAGGAGCCCCTAGTCCCACCCAGCAGACAGGGTGAGGAACTTGGCAGCAGTAAAGTGTTAAACCACGTGGGAATAATCAGAGCAGGCTTCCTGGAGGAGATAGGGCTGGCAGGCCTTGGTGGATTGAAAGGAATTTAGTTTTGCAGAGGGAAGGAAGGAGGGTAGTGTAGGTGGAGGAAACATCAAGGGTGAATGCTTGGCTTCGGGAAGGGGGCAGCAATGTGGTGGAGGAGACAGGCAGGAAGCCAGCCAGGTAGGCACAGGATACTTATAAAAAGGTGCTAGAGAGGTAGGCAGCAGGATGCCCGGCACATAAGAGATGCTCAGTGAGTATTTATGACACGAAACGGGGGGTCCAATTATGGAGTTTTCTATGTGTCCTTGGGGCAGGTGTTCAATGGGAAGTATAACTCTAGCATAGTTAATGACAGCAGCTGTATTTGTTGAGCACCTACAGTGTAGGCAGCCTGGTTAACCGAGCATATTACTGTTTCACATTATCTAAGGGTGTTACTGTTTCACTTTGCAGATAAGGAAATGGAGACTCAGGGTAGTGAGTTGCTCACGGTGACAGCACAAATGAATGGTGGTGCTGGGATTTGACTCCAGGTCGGACTTCAAAGTAATTCTCTCCCTACTTCCATGCCTCAGTTTCCTCATATGCACTGTGAGGGCCTGGAGAGATGACCTCTGATTTGGCCACTTTCTGTGGGTTTGAAGAGTTCCTTGCTTTGGAGCTAGAGCCTACTGACCCCAGAGTTCCCTCTTGGCCCTGATTCTGAGCCAAGCATTCAGGAAAACTCCTCCACGGGCAGATCTCTGGTACCAGGGCCGGGATGGGACCTGGGCTGGGGTGGGCAACAGGGGCAGGCTCAGAGCCCTTTGGAGGACAGGTGTCTCCATGCTCCTGAAGGGGATTGAGTGCCCCAGTATGGTCCTAGGAGAGTCCTGGCCTAGAGGGCAAGTTTGTATGTGTCTGTTGTCTCCTAGTCCCCTTCCCACAGGCTTGGTGGCAGAGGGAGAAGTGACACCTTCATGTGCACAGTGCTGGCCGATCTGAATCCTTCCCCTCAGACTGTCTGCCTCTAGCTTCATGACCACCTTGTGAGCTAGAGACCACAGGCACCTTTTTATAGGCGAAGAAACTGTTTTGTGGAAGCTTGAGTTTCCCAAGGGGCCCAGTGACTGAGGGCAGAGTTGGGGCCAGGTCATCTCTTTTCACCTCACCTCCCTCTACCTGGTCTTCTAATTAGAGGCCCTGAGAGGGTTGCCCTGACCCCTGAGTGCAGAAGCTTGAGGCAGGGTCTGGGGCCAAAGGGGCCCCTCTTCAGGCTCTTTCTCCTCAGATCCTCTCTCCCAGGACACCCAACAGGTGCCCATGCTGGGGCTGCCACGCTTCTAGTGCCCTGGAGCCAGCTGTGATGTGCTGGGCAGAGCATTGTGTGGGCCTGTCCTGGGGAGGTGGGTGTGCCTAGTGAATTAATTAATGTTGGCAAAGCACTTGGAGATCTCAGGCTGAGAGGTGCTCAATACATGCAAATCAGAGTGATTATTATTACTCATAATTATGGAGTTTCTGCTGGAGAAATTATGCAGAAGTGAATGGTGGCTGGGCCAGGACAGGGCTTGCCAAGATCTGCTTCTCAGTAGCAGTGGAATCTATCTTTCTTCCTCCTTTCCCCTTTCCTCCCTTTCTCTTTCTTCCCTTTTCATCCCTCTTTCTCTTCCTCCCTCCCTGCTCCTCCTTTTCCTCCAGCTCTGGGCTTGTTACCAGCTTTGCCACAACAAATGCCTTCTCATGGAAAGAAGCCACGTGGCACAGTGGGAGAAGGAGGTGATTGGGCAGTAGCTTCTCACACTCTGGAGATGAGAAGGATCCAGGAACTGAGCCTTATTTTGCTCCTCTATTAAGTGGGTCCACAAAGGGTTCCTGTGATTGCTCAGGTATGAGGTGAATCATGTGTGGCAAAAGCTGGGAGGCACTCTGGGATGGGAAGTATACTTGTGAGGCTCAGACACACATTGTTTACATCAACATTGTCATGTGTGTACATGTGTGTGCACACTTGATGTGTCTGTGCTCACAGTCCCTATCTCCAGCAGACCGTGTTCTATGTGACTCTGGGCACTTGGCCAGACTCTCCGTTCCCAGTAACTGAGGCTGAGCCTTCTCTGCCAGCCTGAGCATGTGGCCCCCACCCCGACAGCCCCTAGCAGTGCCCAAACCAGCAATTCAAGCAAATTGTCTCTCTCAGCTATACCTTCCTTCCCTGCCCCAGCCTCCAGTCCTCTGTCTCCACAGCTTTGTTCATTTTTTGTGTTCACTGGCCCCAGAGAAGGCCACTCCTAGGTTCAGCACTATGAACAGTGGCTAGCTCCCCCTTGGGCCACTGTCTCCTCCTAGCTGAACACTGCTAGAGGTTGTTCTGACTCAAGCCCCGTGTTGTCAAATGGGGACACCACGGCCAAGAGAATGCCAGTGACATCGAAGAGCACGCACAAACAGCTTTAGAGCTGACTACAACCCTGGTCTTCCTAGGCTCGGGTATTCCCCACTGCAACATATGGAACGGAGGCTTTTAGAATGACTTTCTAATGCTCAGTCAATGCTTATCAAGCATCTACTGTGTGCCTGTCTCTATATTAAGCTCAGTGATGGAGGAGTGATGGAGACAGCAGATTTCTGTTCTCTCCACAATGGAACTTGGCATGGCAGTCACAACAGAAGTGAATGCTTGGTTTTGTGGGGCCTATGAGAAGTGTTCCAGAGACATGAGGCAGAGCAGGTCCCTGCAGGATGGAACAGTCAGGAAGGCCCCTTGAAAGAGGTGGCATGAAGTTGGGGCAAGGCAGCAAGATAGGGGAAAGTGCAGGGCCACTGAAGAGGAGGCTGGCATGAGGCTGTTTGCGTGTGTGGAGTGGTGGCAAGAAGCCCTTCCAATGGGCTTAGGGTAGCTGATGAGTTTGGGAAGGTAGGTGGTAGGGTCCGGTCTCTGGGAAGGTCACAAGGGAAGGTTGCTGTCACCTTGGACATGGCAGGGTTTCCACTCAGTTCTGCAGTGCTGCAGTCTGGCCTGCTACGAGCTCCCACTCCCCAGCTCTCCTGCCCTCCCTCCTTCACCTGGGGTTGGCTGATTTCATATGGAAGTGACAATAGGTGTGGGTTGTCTCTGGATCTTTTGTGCCATGCAACATGGCTCCTTTCTCTCCCCTGCATTTGTCATAGAGATGGGACAGGCCCCTAAAGCCCTGTGGGGAGCTGGGCCAGGGCAGGCCTCTTGCTGCCCACCAATTTGCACTGCTTTTGGCAGCTGCCTGAGCTGGTGCTGAATACCATGGGGCTCTTTTTGGCTTCAGATAATGAAGTCATGTCCTTGCTGAGGAAAAGAGGGAGTCTCTGCTAATTAGCTGCCAACCTTGAGGACAAAAAACTTTCCTGATGGGCTCCCAGGGCTGGCTGAGTGTGGGAGCTCTGCAGGGAGCCAGTGAGGTAGGCAGCTCACCTTGGAGGCTGCAGTGGGAGTCTGGGCAGGCAGGGTCTCCAGAAGAACCCTTCCAGGAACAGTGTCCGTGGCCCTGTGCCCTGCAGCAGGGCCTTCGTGGTTCAGGGGAAGCATGGGGCAGGGAAAGGCCTTGGATAAGATAGATTTGGGTTCTTTCCCCAGCTCTGCCACTTGCAGGTCTTGTGACTTTGGGTAAGTTTCTGCTGACCTCTCTGGGTTTCACACCCTGGAGAATGAGGCATAGTCACCTCTGGTGTGTGAGAGAGCAGCTGTTCAGCTTGAGTGACAATGGAGTAGAGTGCTTTTTGCCCAACAGGGACTTAGGAAATGTTGGTGGCCTTGAGGTTTACCACTGGGGGTCATGCCTTAACTTTGTTGTTGTCTCAGACCTTGCTCATCTTGGGTACATGTACCCTGCCTCCTAGCCATATTAGCCCTTAGAAGGATGGAGTTTTCTTATCCCACTTCTCTCAGGGTTCCAGAGGCAGTGGGGCCAGTTGAATGGCTGGACTCAAAGGCTAAAGTTTTGAGCCCTTTCTCTTATAGTCCAGGATCTGGGGCTAGGGTCTTCCCAAGGCCCCATGGGAAGGGGCTGAAGGTCAGGCCAAGTGAGCAGAAGAGAGGGATCTGGGGTGGAGAGGCGCAAAACTCTGTCCCCTCCTCCAGGGATCAGCTAGAGCTATTCCTTCCCTATGTGGCCCCACATAGACTTCCATTGTGCTCCTCCCAGGCATCCCCAAACCCCATTATTATAGGTCTTATAATTCTTCCCATTACTATGAGGCTTCCTCTAAGTTCCTTCATATCTGTGACTCACTGACTCTGCAGGTGAGGTAGATGGTGGCAACAGCTGCAGTCGTACCATTAATGGTAATTGTAAAGCAGCTGACTATCACTGAGCACTTGCCATGGGCAGGCACATTTCAAAATTCTCTGCATGCATTCACTTCTGTACTATATGTAGATAGGGTTAAGTATATCTTAACCCACTTTACAGAGAAGGATGTTGAGGCCTGAGGGGACAAGGGGTGTCTCATGGGCATAACATGAGAAGCGGCAAGCCCAGCGTACACCAGCCCAGGTTAGTGCAGGCTGACCATCATGAATGACGTGGCCACTGCCTCTTCCCCAGCACACAGGGAGGTGGTAGGTTGTGCTCGGGCCTTTTGAGAAGCTCACAATTCGAAGACTCTCCCTAACACACATCCTCCCTGTGTCCCTCTCCCACCCGATCTCCTCTTGGCTTGACAAGTGGTACCACCTGGCCTAATCTCTGACTCTGGCCTTTTTTTTCTGGACTGAGCTCCACAAGGGGAGAGGCTCAAGGCACATTGGCTGAAGAATTGCTAACATATACCCAGCCTTGGCATGTAGTAGGTGTTTAACTGATACTTGTTTAATGGAGGAATGAGTGTCATTGAATGGATTGAAAGACCATGCATGTTAAGTACTTGGCACTGAACAAATATTTATTGAAAAAAATATTCTCTGGATGGAATAAAGGAGGTGATGGTGTCAAGTGCCTTAGGCTCAGCACATGGGAATAGCAGCAGCAGCAGCAGCAGCAGCAGCAGCAGCAGCAGCAGGTTCTGTTCTTCTGGGAAGGGCTGGGTGCACAGACTGGAAGCAGGGCTGGTGACTCAGGGGAGAGCTGGGAGAGGGGCAGGCACTGGAACTCCAAACAAGAGGTGACAGCGAGGAGGAGGCGGGTTAGCAGCTGGGGCCCTGACACCCACTCTGTGTGGAGCTGAGGATGGGAACACGTGCATGTGTGTGCACGTGTGGGCGGCTGTGTATATGTAAAACAAATAAGTGGAAAATGAATTTAATTATAAGGCACTTTTAATAGCTATTTATATTTAATCCTGCTAATTCTCTCTCTTGAGTAGCCAAACTGTAATTCTATTCTCCTCACTCATTTGCTAGTGAGAGTGGAGAGAGGGGAGACAGAGACAGCCCTGTAGGAAGCACAAACCACCTCCCGCCCTGGGGCCGGCCTAAGCCAACTGTTGGCCTTAAGAGTAGCCAGGAAGGCATCATTGGCAAGGCTATCCCAAGGGGATCTGGGAAATTACCCCAGCTCTGTTTCCAGGGCAGTTCATCTGTAGGTGGGTTACCCAGAGCCTGGAGGCAGCTCAGCCTCAGAGTCAGGTAGACACAGGTTCAAATCCAAGCTAAGCCAGGGTCTTAACCTCAGAGAGACTCTCTTTCTCTGTTTGTGAAGTAGACACAATAAAAGCCTCCCAGGGTTTTTGGGAGGATTAAATTAGAGAGAGTGGGCTTGTCCATAGCTGGTGCTTATTAAATGCACATTCCTCCCCTATGGCCACCAAGATGTCTATGTCTGGTTGCTCCCAAACAGCTGTCCACTCATTGGCAGAGAGAATGTGATTGACTAAGTCAGTAGCAAATAAGTGGCTAGAGTCCTGCCCCTTTTCCCAGATGACCACTTGATGATGGCAGGGGACCTGGGGTTTGTGGTGGGTTCAGGGCAGTCTTATAGCAGGACGCTGGAGGTGCTGGAACAGCCTCCTCCTGGGCAGCAGTGAGGAGACCTATGCAGTGATTGCGGGAGGGATGAAGAAGAGCCATTCTGCATAGGTGCATCATAAATGGTAGCTTCGGAGGAGCAAGGTCAGGAGTTAGAGTTCTGCTCCAGACTCCACTGTGCTGTGCAGACTCTGGGCAAGCCAGCAACACTTCTGTTTTCTCATCTGGGCCTTGAGGCCAAAGTGTGGAAGACTGAGTGAGAGTAATAAAGAAGAGAGCTGGCTGTGGAGCGGTGCTCTTTGAGGCCCTGCCCAGGGGGTGGCATTGTGCCTATTTTCTGGCAGTGCTTGTTGTGGTCAGGCTGAATGCAGGAGCCTCAGAGTAGCCCTAGAATGGACAGGCAGGTTACACTGTGGCCAGACCTCGCTCCAGCACCCTCAGGGGCCATGTTCTGGAGCATGGCCTTTCTTCACCCACTGCTTCTGTGCTCTCCTGCTTCTGCTTACTGGGCCTGAGTCTTCCTCTGTGGCAGCCACAGGAGGGCTTTGGCTCTCTGCAGGCAGTCAAGGTGGTGGCTGCACCCGGAGGCAGAGGGGGCTGCCCTGAGGGCTGCTCCTGAGCAGGGCTTTGCTGGATTTCTTCCAGACCTTCTCTTATCACTTCTGCAATGATGCTGCAAGGGGGACATTACTCTTACCATTTGACATATGAGGAAACTAAGGCCCAGAGAGGTTAGGAGACATGATTAGAATTTGGGCCATCTGATTCCAAAGGGATAGGGATATATATATATCCAGAGGGTGGGGTTGTGTCAAAGTCCTGGCTCATTAGGAAAGCTCAGAGTGCCTGGTCTGAGGAGGGTTTCTGAGTCCTGGTTTTCATATCCCCAAGGCCCAGGAAACCTCTGCCCTGAGACCTTGTGGGGCTGATGGCAGTGGCCAGCCTCTCATCCTGCCAGAGCGAGGCTCATGGAGGCAGCTGCAGGCCCTAATTGGATGTGTAGAAGGAGAGAGCTTGGCTCTGGGCCCAGCTGTACTTGGGTTCAAATCCTGCCTCTGCCTCCCATTGCCTGAGTGATCTCTGGCCAGCCACTTGGCCCCTGAGCCTCAGCATCGTTAGCAACATGTGGCACATAATGGGTGCTCAGTGTTATCTATTCCCACCCTCCCCCTCACTTTCTCTGCTGATGTGTGCAAGTGGGTAATGATTGGAGGTAGATTTCTCTCTGAGGATATTTTTACTTTATTAAGAGACTTGAATACCTCTGAACCCCAAAGGATCAATGTTTCCCTTTAATGGTGACATGTCTGGTATGGTGGCTGGGGTGGGGGCTTGCCTGGCTCCTGTGTTGTGTGCAGCCCCGTTCTCTGGTCCTTCTCCTACCCACCTCTGCCAAGGCTTCCTGTGCTCTGTTCACAAGCAGGCCAGCATCTCATTAATTTGATTGAGGGATTTGTTTTGAGCATGTTCACTCATCAACTTGGTAAAAGCCAGGCCTGGAAAATCGGCAGCAGTTCAGATGCAGGCAGAGTCAGCCTGATCACTATTTCAGGAAGTGAGGGGCCACTGGACAGAGAGCAATTAAGAGGCATGCAGGGGGAGCAATCAACCAGAGGGAGGGAACTCGGGGGTTCAGTTCTTGGGGAGAGTGTCCAGGGATGGGTCGTACCTGGTCATTAATGCAGACCCCAGGACCTGTCTATATTCCCACTCTGACTTGTCATGTCCCACTAGAAGTGCCCCTGAGCTTGCAGTGCCCACCATGGTATGGCCATGTTGTCAGGGGCAAAGGAGAGGTGCAGAGGGACAGAAGGATCTAGGATTGGTACTAGCACTCAGCAGAGCTTGAAGGTAGGGAGGGTTTGGAGAGGTCCCTGGAGAGTGTGCAGCCTGAGGGAGAGGCCTCTTGGGCAGAGACTGAGGGCCTGGGTTCCAGGTTTTATAGTTGGCTACCTCTGTGTGTTTAGGTAAGTCCCTGCTCTTGTTGGGCCTCAGTTTTCCCATCTGTGCAACAGGAGTCTTGTTTTGGAAGAGCTAATCCCTGGACCTCTCTGCACGCTCCTTCCCTGACCCTAAGAAAGTTTGGGTAAGGGGCTGAACCTGAGGGGGATGTGTTGGACCCAGAGCACAAGGAGTTGGGGGGGGGCAGGTGTGTGCTGTCATTGTGGCAGCTGGCACATTCATTAAGCATCTCTAAGATGGACGCAGTGTCCCTTCCAACCCCCCTCACTCCCCCCACCAAGCTTACCTGACCCATGGGCCTCAGGATTTATTTCTTCCTGAATGGTGTCATCTGTTATGTTAGGTTTGTTGCCAGCAGACACACCAGGCTCTTGCCTGAGCCTCCTGCAGGGTAGGGTGCCTTGTTACCCTCCAGGCAGGGCTCCCTTTCACCAGCCATACTCAAGCACCCGACTGTCCTTTATCTATGTGGCAGGGGGCAGTTCTGCCTTCCAGTCCTCAGTCAGTCCTCAACTAGGCTGCAGGTTCAGAGTGCTCCGAGGCGTGCTGGGCAGTAGGGGCTGGCTCTTTGGAGGAGGTAGCAGTACTGGTTCTGGACCTGAAAAAATAGCTGGGCAGGAATTAGACAGGCAGAGGGAAGAGAAGGTGCTTTCAGTACTGGGGTTGGGGGAGGGATGTGAGACCACAGAACCGAGTGGAGGGGGCTCCTCACTCATACCCACATTTCTTATTCCAGGCAGTGCTTGTTGACCAGGTGATGGGTCCTGTCCCTAATTCATATAGTCCTGTTCTTTCAGGCTCAGATGCTCTATACCTTCTCAGGTTGCTCAGGAACCATACGGTGACCCCACATTGGTTTCCATGCACACAGTACTCCCTCATCCAGGGGTATATACTATATCCCTCGTTAGAGGGGTATAGTATATGGCAAGTTCTTTCCCCAACCAGCTGAGTGACCTTGAACAAGACACTTTCTCCTTTGGAGCCTTAATCCTGAGAAGGATCGGCAAGTTTCACTGCAGAGAGGGCATTTGACATGGCCGCCTCCAGGGAGTTCACTGAGCACAGACAGGTGTGGTGGCAATGATTCTAGACTGCAGTGGGACATCTGTGCTGGGGACAGCCTCTTGACTGCCATGTGGCAGTGAAGGGCTTGGGTTCTGGAGCCAGGCTGCCCTGTTGGGAACCTTGGTTGCACCGGTTACTAGCTGTGTGATCTTGTGCAGTGCACTACACCTCTCTGTCTCCAAGAAAAGAGGGATGCAGATAGTATTTACCTCATAGTGTTGTTGTATTGATTAAATGAGTTCATACCTGTAAAGGTGTAGATCACAGGTGGCAAACACAAGACCTATGGGCCAAATCCAGCCCTCCACTTTGTTTGATCTGGCCTGGCACCTTGTTTCTACCCAGCAGCAGTGCTGAACTCTCACTTAACTGTTAAGCAGTAGTTATATTTATACCGTCCTAAAATTACATTCAGCCCTTTGAAGGCAACCTCGAGGCTGATGTGGCTCCCAGTGAAAATGAGTTTGACACCCCTCCTCTAGATCAATGCTGAGTACATAGTGACTGCTTAATAAAAGTTATCTGCTATTGTTACTGTTACTGAGGCTCAGAGACGAGGGGACTTGCCCTGCTTGGGGTGAAAGATCATGTGCTAGGCTGATGCCTATGGAATTCCAAAGCTGTGCTCTTTCCTCTCCTTGGGGCATTTCAGTGTCTGCCAGAGGAACCTGATGCCCACCTACCCCAAGGAGGTGCTGGGTCAGGTTCTGCCCTCTGTGTGTTGTCTTTCTAGCCCCTTCGTTGGTAGGACTTTGTCCAGCTCACTCACTGCGGAAAGTCAGGGCCTGGCATGCAGAGGTGCTAAAGAAATACTTGTTGAATAGCCTGCTGGATATGTGAAGGTGGGGGGCCACCCAGCAGCCCCTGCAGTAGTTCCTTTGACTGCCCAGCCCCTACCTCCTTGCTCTTCCTCCCAGGAGCAGTCTGTAGCCTGCCTGGGGGCTTTTGCTCTGCTTTATCCCCCAGTCCCCAGTCACAGCAGATCTTCAGCCTCCCTGCATTCCTCTGGCCTTCCTGCTTTTGCTCTTTAAGATGAGGATAACTTCCAAACTTGATTTCTTTACACCTGTTTTGATATTGAACTATAATTCACCTGTCTAAAGGTCTTAGAGGAAAGAGAAAAAAAATCAGCCCTACTCTGTGCCCAGAGTAGGTTCCATCTTCAGAGGGAACAGGACAAACCCTGCCAACCCTCATTAGATTGGGGTTCCTTAGGAAGGGTGTGGGCACAAGCCTGAGGCCAGGAAGCCTGGGCTCTGTGCCCTACCCCCAGGAATCTGTGCCCTGTCTGTCCCCTCATTCCTGCCCTTGGACCTTTGGCTACCCAAAGATCCACTTGCCATACCCTACTGTCCCTGTGTGAAGGTGTGCTAGAGATGGACCTGACTTACAGAGGGAAGGAGCCCAGAGAGAAGAAGGGGGTTACCCAAATCCCTCAGCAAGAACCCCCTAGCAGGGGAGGCTGGCAGGGAGGATAGGAGGGGGGTTGTTATTTAGTTAGAGCTTCCCCACATCCCTCCCTGCCCTTTTAGTCAATGGCTAATCTTGATACCTGCCTGAGTGGCAGGCAGGGTGTTTTGCCTGTGCATTACTACCCACACCTGTGGCCTGTGGAAATGAGCTGGTGGGGAAGACAGATCCTGTGTCTGGGCCTTCAGAATCTAAATTGTCACTCGGCCCACACTCAGCCCCAGATTTCTTATACCTGCAGGTTGGCCTTGCCCTTCCCTCTAGTCTCTGACCAACCCTGTCTGCTCACTTCTCTCTGCTCACCTTCAAGCAGCTTGTCACCTTTGGAATTTGGCTCTCCTGGTGGGGCCTCGTGGCCTCAGCTCTGATGGGCTGAATGAAAGTTGTGATTTTGCAGGTCACTGGCTTTATCACAGTTAGGCCAGAGCAATGCTCTCTGTGACTTCTTCCAAGTTTTGGTTTCCAGTCTGTACAAGGGACACTGATGCCCTCTCAGAGGCCTGGGGAGAAGGCTCAATGACAGGCTGGGGCAGCTCTGATTGGGCTTGCCAGGTTTGGGGTGGGGATTGGGAGGTGGGGTGTCTTCTCCCTCCTTCAGAGGCTCCACACATGCCCTGGCAGTTTCTTTAGCCCAGCCTAAGCTGGGCTTGGGGGCTCAGAATAAAGGTCAGCTCCCCTGGAGCAGCCCCTCTGCCCAGCCCTTTGGTTTGCCAATAACTGGCTGAAGACCCCACTCCTATGCCTGGATTGGCCTATGAGCCCCTGTGCACAGAGGGTGGTGCCCAGCATTTTTCCATCTGCCTCACATTCAAGGCACTGCCCACTGGGTTTGGCAAAGCCTTTCTCTGCCCCTCTCCCCTAGCAGACTCTCTCCCTTCCTCAGAGCCTTGATTTCTTCCCATGCCCCTCCTCTGGTTCAGCAGAGGTCCCAGGCAGCCTCGTGTTGGGATGTTCTGGATGAGGCTTCCCTGGTCTGTATGGGGACCAGGGGTTCAGCTCCCAGCAGTAGGCAGGGCTGGTTACACTGAACTTCTTTTATCTCCAACTGACCGTGATGTTACAGAATCTGCAGCCTTGGGGCTGCACTGAGGGAACTGAGGCAGGAAGCCACTTGCCTGAAGAACCACAAGGTCAGGCCCTGGCAGTGGTGGATCCTGGGGAGAGCAGCCGCCACAGAATAGTCTTTTAGGCCTGGGGTCTGCCCACCCTGGTGGCCTTACCCCGTGCCAGGGGTGGGGACTGCTGGGGCCTGGGCTGAGGACCCCAGGAGGTCCTTCCTAGGCAAGAGCCCTTAGCCTCTGCTGTGTCCTCAACCCAAGGGGCTGGGATGGGGTGGGTCCCCAGGGCCCAAAAGTGGAGGACTGAAAATTTGAGACTGGCCAGGGCTGGTTCCAGAATTCCTCAGCACAACCCCTCAGGACAATGCAGTGTTTGGGGAAGGGGTTGTTCCTTCAAGGCTCAGGCTTGGGTGGGCTGACCCATGTTCCCAGGAGCCCAGCCAGGTCAGAAGCCCTGGGGAGCACAGAAGCAAATATGGGGAGGCCCTTGGGGGCCTTGCCTGGGACTTGCCCTGTCTGAATGTGTTTCCTAGCCCAGCGAACTCCTCCTTGGAGAACCACTTCAGGTGTCTCTGGCTCCCCTCCAGGCTCCCCATACCAGGGGAGCTCCACTGACCACATGGTATGGTAGCTACCCGATTTCTGGTCTGTGTGCTCTGCTGGGGGGTGTGGTGGGGAGCTGGTGGACAGTGACTGCCTAAGGGTACGAGGGAGGCAGCTCCACCTTCGGATGACATCCCTCCTGCCACTGTTGCCTAACTGCACAGCCTGGTGAAAGCAGCTGCTCTCTGTGGGCCTGTTTCTCCCTTTCCCACTGAACTTCTCGGGGGCTGCAGGTTAGAGATCAGTCTAGGTAGGCCTCAGTCTTTGGGTGCCCACCTCCTCAGGCCTTTCCTGAGCCTCAGTCTCTGCTGCCCTGGACCTCCCCACCCCACCCCTTCTCCAAATCCTTATTTACTCAGAGTCCCGAATCACCTCTTCAGGAAGCCCACCCTTATGCCTCAGTCCTGAGTCTAAACCTTCTGATGGTGTCTCCAGTTTTCTTCTACTTGACTCAAACTCCTGGCTCCATGCGGGGCTCCAGCTACACAGAGACTGCTCAGTGTGGCCTGTGTGGGGAAGGGGGCCTGTAACATGTAGCAGCAGGCCAGTGTGGTCTGTGGTAGGGTGGGGAGGAGCACAGTGGTGTGGAAGCCCAGAGAGAGTAGTGCCCTCTACTCCAGGGCCAATAAGACGAGATTTGTGCTACACCTTGTAGGGGGAGGCTAGGGATGAGGGAGTCTTAGGGACAGAGACCAGGCTAGGAATCGCCCTGAATGCCAGGTAAGGAGCCGTGGGGTCTGGCCTCCTCTGCTAGCGGAAAGCGCCAGGAAGAGACCCCCGATTGCGTGACATGATCCTGAGAGGGGACCTTCCCACAATGCCTGGGGCCTTTCACCCATACCTTATGCCTGGTGGTCTCCTGCTTGTTCTGTGATCTCTGTTCCAAGGACATTTCCTTAGGGAGCTGTCACTGACCATGCTCTCAGGGCCCCCTGACCATCATTCCAGTGTGTCCCCCTGCAAAGTGATCATTGATACCGACCAGGCTTTAAGGCCATTGAGGTAGGTACCAGAAGAGTTTGGTTGTTCCCTGTGTCTTCAGCTCCCAGCCCAGTTCCTGGAAAAGAATAGGTGCTCAATAATGTTGGTTGAATGAGTGCACACTGGAGCACAGGATCCATGAGCACCAGATGAAGGGGCTGCCAGCCTGGGGGAGAGGGGTGATGGGGAGGCACGGCCCTTCAGTGAGATGCTCCCAGCCTGAGCTGTGCTCCCTGTGTGTGTCATTCGGCTGCTGTTTAAGAGCTGTGTGCTGGAGCAAAAGCCATCTCTGGCTGTGCCTCAGTGGGCAGGCTGCCTCACTTCCTCTTTCTTCAGAAGGGCTGTGAGAACAGGCAGACTGGGCCATCTTGTCACCTGGGTTGGCTGGTGACTCCAGGGAGTGGGGGCAGCCACAGGGGTCATGGGAGACAGGGCAATGGGTAGATCCAGCCCTGACCTCAATGGACTTATTTTTAAAATCTGCAAGAGAAAGGGGATATTTTTAACCTTTGTTCCATCAAGGCATCCCAAGGGGAAAAGAATGGAGAGGGAGGCAAATGGGGAGTTGAGAGAGGAGCATGGGCAGGGGCAGAGTTTTCCGGGGGAGAGGTTGTGGCCCCAGAGCCCCAAGGACAAGCTTTTTTGTCCCAGCCTTTAAAAAATTTTTAATGCTCCAAACAGCAAGAGGGACAGTGGCGTTCATTGTATCGAGTTATCTCCTCCATTTCAGACAAAGATCAATCTTCTGAGTCTTGCAGCTACGAGGGGGAGGGTAAGAGAAAGAAAATGGGAGGCAAAGAAAAAAATTCCCTGGACCAATTTTTGTGGCTAACATGATTACTTGGCTGCCTGGCAGCAGCACCAGCTGTCGGCAGGCATCCTGGCCCCCTGCCAGGTACGCTCAGTTGCCAGCTGCCCCCAAGGCCCTTTCCTGACTGGGACAGGTTGGCAGGCCTGAGAGCTCCAGAGCCCCCTGAGGCGGGGATGCTGGGTTTGGCTTCCCAGGAGGCCTCACGCCCCACTGTATTCCAAAGTACAGGCTGTGCTCCCGCTGGCCTTTTCTTAGCCTTGTGCCCACCTCCCTGCCTGTGCTCAGAGGGTCCTGCCTCCTGGCTGTGCCTCTGGCTCTCTCACACTTCTTCATAAGGGAGGCAGTTTGTGTAGGGAACAGGAGCACTTTGAAGCCAGAGAGAGATGGCTCTGCCAATTTGTCTGTGCATTCTTCATCCATTCATTCACTCACACATTTATTCATGCATGCATTCACTCATTCAACAAATATTTACTGAGCATCTACCATGTGCTGAGCACTGTACGTGGTACAGAGGTGGACACAGAGCTGACAAGTTGGACACGATTCCTCCCTGCCTAGTAGAGTTTATGTTATGATGAGGAGACACATAGGAAAGAAGGACACAAATAAATAAGAAAGATAATGTCATGTGGGGTAAATACTATGAAAAATGAGGGAGATTAGGGTGCATTGGGGCTTTGGACCTGGGGTGACGAGGGCAGATGAAGGAGTTCCCATTTGAACAGAATGTTAGAAAAGTTGGGGAAGAACATTGCAGGCAGAAGGAGCAGAAGGACAGAGACCCTGGGACAGGCCAGCATGTGGGGATGGGGGTGGGGAGAAGGTGATTTCTGACCAGTGAGCAAGCTTGAAGAGTCTGGACTTGATTCTCCCTGCCATGGAAACCCCTGTCTTATGGCAGGGTAGTGACAGGATCCGAAGTGTCTCACTAGCTGGCTGCTGTGGTTTAGTTTGGGGCCAGGCGGGAGCAGAGAGCCTGTGAGGCAGGAGGCTGCTGCTGTAGTATCCAGGTCAGCACTGACTAGCGAGAAGCCTTGTAGGGGAGCAGGCAAATGCTAGGTGTCTGGGGGTAGGCGGAGAGAACTGTCAGAGTTTGTTGATGGCTTAGATGTGGGGTGTGAAAGAGAGGAGTCAAGGCTGAGGGAGATGTGATTTCGGGGCTCGAAATGAAGAGTTCCATTTTGGACAGGTCTGTTAGATGAACAAGTAGAGATAAATGACAGGCCTCTTGGATGCATGCAGCTGGTGCTCAGGAGGGAATCTGGGCTGGAGAGAAATCTGGGGTCTTGGCTGGGATTTAAAGCCACATGACCAGGAGAGACCAGCCAAGGACCCTGCAGACAGGACAGAAAAGGGAACCCAGAGACCGCTGGGGCCATGGATGTTTGAAGGAGGCATGGAAGCACAACCAGGGAGGTGGAATGCTAGGAGCCCAGAGATAAAGGGCATGTCAGAGAATGGCCACGGAGTTTGGCAAAGCAAGGGTTTCTGGGAACCTTGATAAAAGCAGTACAGTGGAGTGGTGGGAATGGTAGCCCAACTGGGGAGAGTACAGGAAGGGCATGAGGGATGGAGGAATTTCCCTCCCTCCCTCCCTCCCTCCCTCTCTCTACAATATTGAGGCATATTGGCATGCTTTTTTTGCAGCTGTGTGAACTTGGACAAGTAGCTTAACTTTTCTAAGCCTCAGTTCCACATCTGCAAAATGGATTTACTGAGCACACAGTTGGTGCTCAGTAAATGGGAATTGTTCTTGTAGGTGTTCCTGTAGGAAAATGGGCTGCCAGGCTCTGTCTGCACAGACACTGTTGGAGGACAATTTGCTAACCAGTATCAAAATGTGAAATGTGTGCACCCTTTGCAAATACTTGCACATATGCATAAAGAGGCAGAATTTTTCAGCAATGTTTGAAATAAAAATTGGAGACCCCTAAACATAGCCCTCAGTGGTGTGTTGCTGCATGCTCAGGCTCCCAGACTGGGGCTCTGGGGCAGGTTACTGACCACCCTTCTGCACTTCAGTTTTCTCATCCACAAAGTTAGATGAACCACAGCACCCATGCTAGGAGCTTGTAGTGCAAATTCCTTGGAATAATACATAAAGCGCTCAGCCTAGTATCTGGCACAGAGTAGGTGCTCAGTGAGCACAGTGACCGTTGCTGTCTTTGCACACAGATAAGGAGAGTTCTCCAAATTCTCTTGCTAAGTGAAGAATGCAGTTATGCTCCAGCACAGAGGCTATGCTCCCTTGTGTATAACCTCATTTGTGTTTATATGTACACATATGTATACTTTTCTACATGTGTGCACATACACAGTGAAAGTTTCACACCAAAGGGGCAGTGAGGGTGGAGATGTAGGGAGTGACTGTTTAGCCTCTATAGTAAGCACATCTTATTTGAAGCTCTTAATCAGAGAAAGCGTTCATGTTTTACTTGTATAATGAGTTCAATAAGTAAAAATGGTAATTTAGGTCTTTACTTCCTCCAGGAAGTCCTCTATGCTTGCATCAGCCCACAACCCACTCTCTGTCAGAGCTCCCTAGTGGTTAGAAGCCACATTTCGTGCTATGGCTGCTTTGAGTAAAATGTACATATATGCATATGTATGTATGTGATCTCCTCAAGTTATCCTATGAACTTCCTGAGGGTGTGGGCTATGCACTTTGCAGGCCGGACCCATCTGGGCCAGCAGTTTTCAAAGTGTGGTCCTCATGTCAGCATCAGCATCACCTTGGAGCCTATTGGAAATTAGGTTCTCAGACCCCAACCTGGAGCTGCTACAACAGAATCTCTGGTGACTCTGATGCATCTGCAGGTACTAATGGGAAATCAAGACACAGTGAGGGGAAGAGCCGGTCCAGGGTTATGGGAAGACCCCATGAAAAAGCTGAGATGACTCAGGTCAAGGTCCCAGTTGGAGGTGAAGGAGAGGGCCACCACATCTGGTCCTGGGAGGGAGGACCTAAGGTTCATTGCTGTGTGTCGCCAACCAGAGAGCCAACAGGTGTCGATAGGTGGGGCAGCTGCTCTCCCTGGTGTGCATACCCTTCAGGGGCCCCGTGGAGCTGTGGGCCTGGTGTGGGAGCCTCCTGGGGACCTGTCCCTCCTGTGGCCTCTGCCCAGTTTTACAGAAAGTTCATTCTTGACACTGTGGGGTGAGCCTGGCACCCCTGTCCAGGGCTGTGGCTACAGGCTTGGGTGGGGTTGACTGCAGGATGGGTCCTGTGGGCCAGGGGTCTGCAGGCCCCATACGTCATCTCACCACTTTCCCACTGTCTGGGTCAATGGATGAGGCAGGTGCTGGGAGTCTATGTGCAGGACAGGTTCCAGGGGTGCAGTTTTCCTCTGCTCAGTGCTCTCTTTGGCCCCCTTCTCCTCTTCCATCTCCTGGGCCCGTTTTGCTCTCCTCCAGCTGTGCTCTGTGTGTGTGTGTGTGTGTGTGTGTGTGTGTGTGTGTGTGTGTGTGTTTAGGGGATGCTGTTGAATTGTAGGGTATACAAGGGGGTGAGAAGGTTTGGGGACAGTTTTCTGGAGGACAGGAGGAGGGTAGTGCCTTGCTGTGACAGGTTTAGTACGCTGGGGGCCCCAGGCTGTCAGGGTCCTGGGGGTTCCTGTTCCAGGCACCAGCCAGAAGTGAGGCTTGGGAATCCGGGAGATCCCTCATTAAGCAGGGGGCATGGCTGTGGGCCACTTAGTGAAATGGGCCTGCCCGTGGGGGTATAGTTGAGGCTGCAGGTGCTTTGGGTGGTGGGCTCCATCCTCCTCGGGGGCCTGGTTGTGCACTGTGATGAGTGAGCGTTTTGGGGACATGATTTCTGGGTCTGAGAACACAGTTTGATAAGGGCTGGCAGGGAGAGGCACCAGCAGGTCTTGGGAGCAGACGCTTTTGCATCCCCCCAGCTTCCTATGTCTCCTCTGACTTTAGTTTCAAGGCAGCTTTGCTGAGTAGATGATTTCTGGGAGGGCTTCTGGCCTTAATTTGGTGTTATAGGGCTCAAGTGCATTTGCTGAGTCAGCCTGCTCCATGCACAGGAGTGAGCACAGGGATGTGACATGGGGGAGGTGGAAGTCCCCCCAAGCCTTTCATAACAGCAGCTGGTAAGAAGGTGAGGGTGGGGCTACCCCCTCCATCCTCACATTGCAGGTCAGGGAGTAACTGAGCTGGAGTTCTGACTTCCCCCTGTCTGTGCAACCCACTCCTCTGCATCTCCTCCTCTGTAAAAGGGGCTCCTTAGAGGGCATCCTTCAGGCTGTTGGGTCATGTGGGGAAAGCCTAGTGTAGACCTTGGCACACAGCTGGTGTTCAATGAATGTTAAAACGTTATGTTGCTACATGGACAGATATCTGCATGTGTATGCAGAGCCCCAGGCCAGGCAATGGGGTGGGACTGGTTACTGGGAAGTGTCTGCAGGACTCTCAGGAGCAGAGAGACACAGTCCTCATCAGCTTGGATGGCCCCTGCACAGGCCAGCACAGCCTGCCTGCCATTCTATCCAGGAGAAACTGTGCCCAGTAGACCCAATCCAGGTAGACTGCCTAGAGGAAGAGTGTTAATAATTATTAACTTGCTGTGGTTGGTCATCTCTTAAGTGTACAAGAAACCTTTTATTACAGTTTAACTAGCTCATTAGTTTGAACAACAACAACCAATGAAAGGGAGCAGTTTGTTTTCTTTCTAGCAGTAGGGGCGGACGCTGGTGCCTGAGGCAGGATTCAGCCCAGTTCCTCTCTCCAGGTTCCACAGCCTACCCATCACTCCCCATTATGCTGCACATTGCTTCCCAGTTTGGGGCCACCCATGGGGAGGGACACAGTTAGAGACCATGCCCTTGGTCACCATGTCCTCTAGCCAGGCCCCCAGGAGCTGGGGTTTGCCCTGGCTAGAGGCCATAGCATGTGGAGTGGGAGCTGGAGGCTGCATCAAGTCAGTGGGGATGCCTGTCTGGACCAGGCCACAGGGCTGCAAGAGGAAGCCACTGGGCCAGTCTGCCAGGTTCCCTATTTGGGACACATATATCTTTCTGGACATGACTCATTGCACACTGATGGCTCAGAGTGTGTCCCCTTACAGAAGCTACTCCACAGTAACTGTCCTTAGTTGCCCTCCCCAGCCTGCTACCATCCTCTGGTTGACCGAGTAGGACCCAGGCCCGTTTTGTTCAGCAAGTAAAAACTCCAGGTGCTGTCCCATACCCTGTGGGGCTGGGAAGTGTGGGGTGTCCGTTGTGCTCCAGGAGGTCCTGGAAACAGGCAGGAGGATTGGCAGACAACTCAGAGAGTTCACAGATGCAGGATTTAGCAGCATGGATGCTGTTTCTGGGCAGAGCTGGGAAGGGGCAAATTAAAATCAATGAGGCCATAGCAGACTGAAAGGATGTCACCCAGCACACCTGCATGCAACATCTGACATGGTTAATTATGACTCGTGGGACAAAGATGTCATCTTTGGAACAGAAGAAGCCTGTGCTGGATCAGAGTCCGTGTGTGTTGGGGGCTGGGGAACTTAGTGGGAGGCATTGTGCAAATCTAGAAGGCCTGGTTGTAATACCAGCATCACTGAGGGCAGGATGAGGAGCTTCAGGTCACACCAGGGCTCTGCACACAGTTGGGTGGCCACGGGTCATGTCAGCCTCCACCAGTTTTCTGCGTCGTCTGAGGGCACCACCCAGCACAGCCCAGGAGGCTGGGGGAAGGCTTACCTGGGTTGGTGGGTTTGCCAGAGACCCACCCCACCCCATCATCCCTGCTGGAGTTCACTGGCCTGACTTTCCCTGGGGTCTGAGAAGCTGACTCAAGCTGAGACTGCCCTTATACTTGAAACAGGGCACAAACTGGGCTGTGTGTCAGGCCTGTGCTCTAAACAACATCCTATTCCTGGGGACTTATTTCAGCTTTAAAGGTCAGTTTCCCTGCTTTACACACTCTTACTTTGGTGTTCACCTCAGTTGGCCTCCAGAGGAGGAAGACCCCATGGCCCTCTCTTCACTGCCCAGCAGACCTCTGGACCTGGGCATTTCTGAGGTGCTGGTAGATTTAGCACAAGAATGAAGAGCTCAAGTTCTGAGCCAGACTGCCTGGCTTCACAGTGCCATTTCCACTTGTGCGCTGTGTCACTTTGAAGAGTGTTCTAATCTGTGCTTCAGTCTGTTCATCTGTGAAATGGGCATAGCAGTGGCTTACTCATGGGGATGTGGAGATGAGATGGGATGATGCACAAGAAGCCTTTGAACATGGCCTGGCAAGGGCCCTGTCCAGGGTTGCCAGGCTGATAGCTGGGTGCTCCTGTGGGTGGGGTGGGCAGCGAGCAGGGAAGGCTTAGCTGGTGCTTTGGATCTCTGCACTCCAGCCTGTTGTTGTAGTGAGGGAGGCAGCTCAAGCTTCTGCTGCTGCCTAGGGGTCAGTGACAGAGGGCTGCCGTGGGCATTGCTGCACTGAGGTTGGAGAGAGCTTGCCTCTGCTTTGGTGACTGGTGCTCTCAGCCACCATGGTGCAGGTGGGCACAGAAGACTGACATTTCTGAGTTGTGAGGAAGTAGGGTGGCAGTTTTAATGGGGCACAGAGAGGCAGCAGGGGCAATGGTGGGGCTGGGTAGGGGAAGGGAGGAGAGAGGGCAGAAGGAGAAGGAACTGGCATGTTTCATGTGTTGGGGAACTAGCATAGGGTCTTCGCACAGGTAAATTATTTGTTCCTTATATAGGAGAAGGGTGTTATGAGCCTTGTTCCCACATGAAGAATGGAGGCCAATGTAGTGAAGGTCAGTTGACCCAAGAGGCAGGGCTGGGATTGAACCCACAAGCATCCTCTGGTCTGCTGGGCGTAGTGTGGCAGAGGGCATCAGGAATGGGTGGGGCTGTAGTGCTTGGCTCTGGCTGTTTGGGGCACTAGTCATGCATCGTCCAGGGTGTGCATGCATGTGCAAGTGTGACTATGTGCTGATGCCCTCTCCACACTGCAGCAGAAGGCCCTCTGGGCACCTAGGGTGGTGGGGCAGCGCTTTGCCACCTCCTTCAGTACTGGCAGCTGGAGCCAGTAGCTCCATGCGGGAGCCTGTTCTCCTGCTCATGCCTCTCATGGCTCTGCCTAGTCCCTTGCCTAGCTGCCAGGAAAGAGGGGTATCCAGGGCTGGGAGTTGCCTTGGGATAATACAAATAATTGGTGACTGAGACATCATATGTCAGGTGTGGGTAAGTGACAGTTCTTTTGTTATCCCCATTCTGCTTATGAGCATATTGAGGTCAGAGGGGTGTAGTGACCTGCTCAAGGTCACACAGAGAGTTGAAGGGCAGAATTCTGACCCTGGTATTGGGGACAGCTGAGGGGCTCAGCTCTGGTTCGCTCATGGGCAGTCTGACCCTGCCTATGCCCTTCTGTGGACCAGACAATTTCTTACTGTCCCATGGTATAGGTGTGGAAGCTGAGCTGAGGCTTGGAAGGGGCTCAGGCCGCCCTGGTGCCAAAGCCTGGCCCTTTTCTCCCACCTTGTTACCTCAGAGTGTTTGGTGACTCTGTTTGCCTACACACCCTCCCGTTCTTACTTGGGGGATAGATGCACCCTGCCCAGTCCCCAAGCCCGACACCTGCTCATGCAGCTGGAGGGTAGGGGAGAACCTGGGCCAGTGGAGAGGTCAAATGACAGAGAGGCAGGGTTGGCCCTTGCACAGGCAGGTGGGCAGTAGGAACTGGGCTCTTGTCTCATGACTGGGATGTCGTGTTGAGCCTCCCCACCTGCATGTCCTTTCTGCCACCTGTGGCAGTGTGAGTAGATGTTAAGAACCTAAAGTGATCCCAGCTCTAGTACTTATTAACTCTGTGACCCCTGGCACATTATTTAAACTCTCTGTGCCTCAGTTTTCTCACCGGGAAAAGGGAGAAGCAAAGCAGAGCCTATTTGCAGGGCTGGTAGATGATGAACTGGAGTGATGCCTGGCACCTAGTAGGCACTCATCTCAACAAATCCCAGTCACAGCTGCCAGGGCTGTTACCAGCAGGACTACGAAGTGTTCTAGGATGCGAGCAGGACCCTCCTTTGGGCTCTGAGTGAGACTAGAGGCCAGAGTCAAGGGGACAGGACTGGAGCCTTCCTCCTGCCCCATTCCCCTTCTCCAGACCTCAGGCCCCGAGCTTTGTTTTGTTTTTAGTACCTGGGGTTTTTTGGTTTTATTTTTGCCGCACTTTACATTAACTGTTTAAATCTACCTCTTTCCATCAAGTATTCTTGAGGGCTTCCAAGCGTGTGTGTGATACTGAGATAGACTTGATGCAGTGAAATAGGGTGCAATAGGAAGAACAGGCTCAGGGAACTCAGATGGTGGATGCACAGGGCCTGATGTTGGGCTGAATATTTGGGCCTGTGCTTCCTGGTGCTCAGAATGCAAAGGAAAACATCAGTTAGGAGTTTCACACCATCATCAGGTCTGCATGGGGGCCCTGAGGAGTGGTTTCCCAGAAGGAGGGGCCTTAGGAGAATGGGATATGAAGGCTTCCACACTTGTTAGCTTGGGTCAGAGCAGCCCCTGCCTTCCTGCCCATCCCTGCTCCCCCGTCGGGACAGTGGATTCACTGGATTCACACTGCAGCCTGAGAGTTGGGCCAGAGAACCTGGCGTCCTTGGTTGGAGCTGGGTGGGACCCTGCAGATGGTGCAGTGTCAGCTCATTCTTTTCACCTGGCACCTGGGCTCAGGGAGGCAGAGCTTGGTGTGCAATGAGACGGGGACCAGAGCTGGGCTGACCCTGCTGGGACCACCCCCTGGAGGTAGAGTCTGGTTCAAAAGGCCCCTCAAATAACATCTCTCAACCCTTTCATTTTACAGGTGGGGAAACTGAGGCCCAGAAGGGAATTTGAGTATCTACTGTGGGCCAGGTGTTTTAAAGCCATCACCCACTTCCTTACTGTGCCCTTTGGGTGTATAAGAGGAAGCTGGGCTCAGCAAGGCTGAGTAACTTGTTCAGGGCCATACGGCTGGGAAGCTGAGAAGCCAGGCTCGAACCCAGGCCTGTCTGGCCTTAAGAGATGGGAGATGTGTGGTACCCAGTCCTCTCAAGATCTTGACTGGCCAAGGTGAGGGCTGCATCTGTCTAGACGTTTCTGCAGCCCTCAGCAGCCCAGGATTCAGGGAGTGGAAGTCAGATCTGGGTCAGGAGGGCTGGCTCCCATCCCTGCACAGGGTCCTGCTGGGCCAGCCTGTGTGAGGTAGGCACTGGGCCACAACTCCTGACGTTTGTGCCCCTGCCCCAAGTCCCCCAGCCCCACCCCCAGCTCTGAATTTTCCTGTCCAGCTGAGCCTGTGCACCTGAAGGGCAGGGTCTGAGGCAGCTCTGCCCACTCTGCTTCTCTCCTCATGAAATCTCAGTGTCTTCCCACTCCTTGGGCCCTGGCTCCAGCTCCCTGTGCCTGGCCTTCCAGCTCTCAACCCTGAACCTAGCACAGCCCTGGGGCTCCCCTCCATCCCCTCTCATGACCCAACTCTGTGGGTACCAACCTTCTCCTTCCCCACCCCAACCCAGTGATCTGAGCTGCTCAGTGCAGGATGGAGTGACCTGCCTCCCTCCCAGAGCTGCTGGGGCTCTTGGGAATGTGAGGGCTCTGTAGAGCCTTGCAGGGAAGGAGGGTTAAAAAGAATGGATGTTCATCAATCACAGAGGATGGTTCTAGTGTGACACGCATATTACAGATGAAGAAACAGGGATCAAAGAGGAGGAGGCTAGTCCGAAGTCACACATCTGGGAGGAAGTGGATGAGGTGGGCTTCCCATTAATTCCATCTGACTCTGAGCTGGAGCTGTCTTAAGGCTGGAGAGGGGAAGGCATGAGGTGATGAGAGCCCTCTTCCAAGTGCGGCCATTCCTCCAGGCCCAGCCCTCAGTAGGAACTGGGCCAGTTTGGGGGGCTGGGACTTAGGCAGGCCCTGGTGTAGCCCACCTGCCCTGGGCTGGTGGGTCCATGGTATGACTGTGAAAAAGGGGCTCCTGGCAGGCTAAGTATTAACCTCATTGCCAGGTTTTGGGAGAGGCATCTGCCTGAAATGCCTGCACTGGGGCAGGATCTGTTACCACTAGGCCTGGTTGGATGTGGGGTGAGGAGGCAGCCAGGGGCCATCTCTGCTGGTAGGTGGTTGGGGTGGGAGTCCAGTATTGTTACCAAACCTGGCCAGTGGTGGTGGTGGTGGGGGTCCTACTGCTTGCCGCCCACCAGGCTAAATTCCAAAGACAGAGTTGGATGGAAAGGAAAGGAATCTTTTATTTAACAATTATGTGATTTGAAATAATGGCAAGTTTCTGCCTCAAAGCTCATTTCTTGTAAGACACCCAAAGAAAATCACCCTGCCACCTTCTGCCAGCTCAGTTCAAGGTTGCTCTAGGAACCTCTTCTCCTGCCCCAAAGTGTTATAAATGCAGGTGGCTTAGCTGGTCTCTTGTTGCTGTCTGGCTTCAGGCATCTCTCAGAGTCTGTGTGTCCAGGTGTCCTACGCTTAGTGTGCTTTCTTCTCCTTCTGGCCACTGCCCCACCCCCAACCCCTGTGTGTCTGTGTGCCTGGCTGGGCAGGACCCACATAACACAGCTCCGGTTGCCATGGTGGCTTCCCGTGGAGGGGAGGGAAGCCCCTCCTGCTGCATGTTGGTTCTGAGGCCCTGCCAGGGCTGGAGTGGGCAGAGCGGCAGCGGGCCTGAGGGGAAACTGCTGCTGGCAAGTCCAAGTGGGGCCTGTTGTTGATGGGCCTGTGCTGGAGGTGAGTGGGCAGCAGCTGCTGGCAGGTCCGGACAGGGGAGGGGCACAGGGCTTGTCCCTGACAGGCTCCTAGCGCCTATGGCCCGAGCTTCTTACTGTCTCCATGGTCCGGGGCCCAGGAACTCCAGTCCCTCATGGCCGGGAAGGAGGGGAGATAAAAAAGGATTGGCATTTCAATGCACTCCTTTTCAAATGCTTCCCCCAGAATCCCTTGCCCGGCCAGCATGCATATAGTTCAACCCCTTTCCCATTTCTGGAATTTTCTGTTACAGTATGAGGAAGGAGACACAACCTGACCTGGGGTCCCACCTGAAGAAGATTACTTTGAAGTGTCTCTTCTTTTCTCCCCATTTATATGTCTTCTTTGGAGAAATGTCTATTCAAGTCCTTTGCCTAATTTTTGACTTGGATTATGAGGTCTGTCTGGGAAAAAGTCCAGTCACTGTTAATATAACAAGAACAGTTTGCACGACATCGATGTAACCTGGCAGCCAAGGAGAGTGGACTGGGATGCACATGTGTGAACAATGATGACTTCACTGTACTAGTCAGTGGGGGCAGTAGACGCCAATGAGTGAGCATGTGTACTGTGTGGTCTTCACATTCAAAATCACTGAGCGAGTAGAGCAATGAATCTGCATCAGATTTTGTGTTAAGCCTGAATATTCCTCCATGGAACTGTTTGGATGATTTAGGAGGTTTTTGGGGATGATGCAATGAGTGCATCATAAAAAAAGGTGTGGCATAAACATGCAAAGATGGTCAAGAATCTGTTGAAAGTGATCCTCATTCTGGAAGGCCTGCAAGAAGCTGAACACCCAAGAATGTTGAACATGCATGAGCTGCAGTCAGCAAAGAGCAGTGACTGACAGTGCGAGAACTTGAAGCTGATGTGAGGATCCCAAACACTATTGTGTCCGAAATTTAGACACAGGATCTTGGCATGAAACGTGTTGTGGCAAAATTTGTCCCACAGCTTCTCCTACGAGAGCAGAAGGAACATTGTGCTGCAGTTGCTAATGACTTGATTCAAATCGCTACCAGTGAACCAGATGTCTCATGAAGGAGGAGTAGGGCTGGGAAGTCAGGGACTGGGGAGTCATTGTCCTATGTACAGTGTTTCTTGTGTCTTATATCTTCTTCAATAAATGTCTCTATTTTTCATACTTCGTGGCTGGATATTTTCTGGACAGGCCTCATATTTGTTTTTTGGTGTTGAGTTACAGGAATTCTTTTTGTTTTTTAAGATTTATTTATATATTTTTAGAGAGAGGAAGAGAGGAGAAAAACATCAATGTGTGAGAGAAACATCAATTGACTGTGTCTCATATCCCCCACTGGGAACCTGGTCACAGCTCAGGCATGTGCCCTGATTGAGAATCGAACTGGCCCTCTTTTGGTTCTCAGACCTTTGCAGGACTGTCTCAACCCACTGACCCACACCAGCCAGGATGGAATTCTTTATATATTCTGGATATTAATCCCCTTTAAGATATATGGTTTGCAGACATTTTCTCCCATTCCGTAAGTTGTCTTTTCACTCTCTTGGTGGTTTTCTTTGCCGTGCAGAAGCTTTGAGTTTGATGTAGTCCCACTCGTCTGTTTTCGCTTTTGCTGCTTGTGCTTTGGTGTCATATCTGAGAAACCACTGCCAAATTCAGTGCCATGAACATTTCCCCCCATTTTCTTCTAGGAGTTTTGTAGTTCTGAGTCTTTAACTTATTTGTATGTTGTAAGATAAGGGTCTAGCTTCATTTGTTTGCAGGTGGATAATCAGGAATGAACATAGGCTGTAGCCACTGCAAGCTCATTCTTTCTTGTGCATCATCTGTGTATCCAGGCCCACTAAGAGCAGGACCCATGTCCTTTCCTCCCCGGGGGGATGGCTGTTGCCCTGGCTCCAGGTCCTCTTTCCTTCCTTTGGGTACTGCTGCCCCCAAGCCAGGTAGGGCTGGATTGCTTCCAGAGCAGGGCCTGCATCCCCACTGGGGATGCAGGTGTGAACCACTGCAGGGACGCAGGCCTCTGCCCCACCCATATCCAGGGCCTCTGGGTGGGGTCAGGAGCTCTGTTATGGCAGAGTCCAGTGTCAGACTACTCAGCAAGATTGGGCAGGACCAACAGCCCCGTGTCGGGACTGGTCATTGATCTGTGGACGGCAGGTCATCAGTGAGACACCCGAAGCCTCTGGTCTCATCCTGCCCCAGTCTTCTTTTGGTGACCTAGATGATGGTACAGAGTCCACATTTGCCATCCAGAGGCAGTCCTCACCTTGGGTGCTCAGCTGATGAAACTCCTTGGCTAAAACCCACCAGACTATCTGAAATTTTGGAGTGGGAAAAATGCAGTTGTGCACTTAGACATGAAAGCTCAGTGACCAGGAGGTGGGCACAGGAGTGAGGACTGGGGTGTTAGAGCTACCTCCCACCCCCAGATGTGCTGAGCTGGAGCCAGCTCACACTTCTCTCTCCTGAGCCCATTGGCACATGGTCAGGAATTTTTTGAGCCACTTGTTAAACATAGGCATCCCAGACGTCTGGACTTTTCCAGGGCTAGTGGGTGCAGACTGCCTGTGAAGCCAGGGGATTAATGGGCTCTGCCACTAGCTTTCTGTGTGACCTGAGAAAGCCTTGTCCTCTCCCTTGGCCCCAGTTTCTCCATTTGTAAAATAACCTTTGTTTCCTTTTTGTAGGGGAATTTTGAGGGTTAAACAAGATGGTAGATATGAGTTGCTTTCTGGGGAGCTAGTTATGCTATTATTACTACTTCTCTGGACAGGGCTTGTTGGTTGCTCTGGGGCCCCCTCCAATACCCTGAGACCCGCAGATAGGTGTGGGTGACATGTGTCTGGCTGTGTGTGTGTGCACATGTGCATGCGCTGGGGCGAGGGGCACCTGAAGGAGACTGCTGGAGCTGAGCAGACCTGGTGGCAATGGGGCCAGAGGAAGGGCCCTGCTCCTCCCAGCTCAGCCTCCCAGGGGCAGGGAGGGGGAGACCAGTTTGTGCCCGCTATATATAGCAGATCAGACACACACACCCACTGAGGCGGGGGAGGGGAAAGAAAGTAGTCCATCTAAAAATACAGCCCAGGGAAAACATCCCAATGCCTGAGCCTCAGCCTGAGCGATCTGTCTCATTCTCTCGCCTCCCACCCACGCGCCCTGACTTACCTCACAGCCGCCTCCACTCCTTTTGGAACCTTTGGGATGTTGCCTCCTCCCACTGTGCCACCTTCCCCTGGTGCCCTTCGAGTAGGGCTGGGAACTTCCTGCCACCATTGCACATGTGAAGAAACTGAGGCCTGGAGGGAGTTTGCTTCAGTGGGCTTGCAGGCTCCCAGACTTTCTGCCATGGCCCCTCTGTATACCCAGAGCTATAGGAGACCATTCAGCATGGCATAGGCCCAGCTCCCACTCGGAGATGCACAGGACCCATGACCATGGATAGGTTCTCCCATGGGGAATCAGGCCTGCATTGTACCTAGACTGCTATGAGGCTTGCTTTTGCTAAAACTCCCTCACCCTGAATTGAGGCAGCAAATGCTTACTGTAACTTCCTAAAATCCATGCTAAACCTCCCCAATATGGAGTGTAACCCATTCAACCACTTTCACCTTTGCATTTGCAAATATCCTTCTTCTGTGATGTGATTAGCGGCATCATCTCTGTTTTCTGTAAAAGGTAACCACCTAAAGTGAACCTGTGCATAGTAAATGAGGACCATCATGTAATATGACCAGAAAAGAAATAAATGCTGGTCACGGCAAGGGCCGAGACTTGTTCTCCTCTTGAGAGAAAAGCCATGCTGTCCCTTTTCCCCCACAGGACTTGGTAGTCTGCGTGAATTTCTCGTATCTCATCCACAATGTGGCGGACCCCATGAGCCGGGGCATGCATCACAGAGCCTCCCTGACCCACTGGGCCTTGGACTCGGGTGGGTTTAGGGCTTGGCTCTGCACTCACTTGTTGCAATATCTGCCCTCTGAGCCTCAGTTTCCTCAACTACACAGGGGTGGGGCATAAATGGAACCACTTACCTAGTAGGTGGTGATGGGGGTGGGAGGAGAGGTGCAGGTAAAGCCCATAACATGAGGCCGGGCACTTCAAAAGCACTCAGTAAATCAGCCCCTGTCACTTGTTATTTATTATCTTCATCTTTGCCCTGGCAGTGAGTCCCTCTCTTCCTGAGGCTGGGGCCCTCTAAGCCCCGTTTCCTGAGGCTTTGCTCAGCATAGTGTCATTTGAAAAACAACTTTTCCCCTGGGGGCTTCCCGAGGGCAAGTCTGCATCCCAGTGCCCAGTATGAGGGCGGCCTGCTCACCATGGCCTTCAGGAGACAGCAACTTTGCTGAGGAAGGCAGGGCCAGTGAGCACCTGCCTCAGGCCAGGCTCCCATCCCACCATACATGTAGGTGAAATGGGACGGGCCGTTGCTATCCCCACTTTAACGTTGGGATCCTGGAGAAACCATGGTCCCTGGGTCACACAGCTGGGATGGCGGACTTGGAGCAGAGGCTATCTGACTTTTCTGGGCTCCCACGTCTCAGGGTTGTAAGGGCCCCTCAGCTGCCTGTCTCCCCTTCTATGGACTGTGGGAGCCTCCGGGGGCCTCACTGGAGGCCCTGCCCCCTTCCCCCCAACCCTTCCCAAATGCTCCTTCCTGGTGCTTCGGAGTATCTTGCTGCCACCTATCTCTGAACCTGGCCATGCAAGGGATCTGAGGGTCCAAGGCTTCTGAAGCTAGAGTGTGTACTCCTGGTTTCAGTGAGCACCCAGTGGGTGCCTGTGTGATGGTTTGGTGTGAAAATGCCAACGCCCACCTATGTGGGGAGACGAGTCAGTTGAAGCTTGCGTTCCTGGTAGTGAGCATCAGCTCATGGCCAGACTTGACTCCTCCATCCCCGCCCACACCCCACGCCAGTGCCTTATTTTGACATTGTGTAATTTTATCCATGAATGTTTCAGTGTATATCTCTAAAAGTTAAGGACCCTTTAAAAAACATAACCATAATGCCTTTACCACACCTTAAAAGTTAAATGTTACCAGGCACTTGGTATTTATTACCCCATTCACTTTTCAAAATAGACCTCAGGTAGGAGTTAGCATTGCCATCTTATAGATGAGGAAACTGGAGGCCCAGAGAGTTTAGTCACTGGCCTGAGGCCACACAGCTAACAAGTGGCCAAGAAGGGAACCTGTACCACTTCCCCTTTCCCTCTGCCAGGTCAAGGCCCACGTCTGCCCCCTGCCACTCCCTATGGGTTACCAAGTCATGTGGCCCTAGCAGGGCTCTGGGAGTGCTTTTATTGGGGAGTGTCTGAGGCTGAGCCTCGGCTCAGCACAGGTGTGTGCATGGAGCGCATGCTACACAGGGCCTGGCAGTGGACTCCGTCCTCTGGCCAGTGCTGAGCTTTATGGGACATTAACAAGCCACTTAAAAACCTCTGACAACACACTTTGTGGGTACTGTTTAAGATATACTAAAAAATAAGCACATTTTCATGGAGAAAACTGCAGCATGTCAAGGTAAAATACATCTACAGTGTCACCAAGGCACATGTCATCCTACAGGCACTGGTAAGGGAGGCAGTGAGTCCCCAGCTTCACCCTTCCTGGGTGGCCTTGAGGGCAGCAGGTACTTGGTGAACAGGTCAGCATCAAGCTTTGCAGGGGGAGGAGGAGGGATGTCTGAAGTTCTGGGGGACATTAGATGTCAGGGAGGGGTGGAGTAGGGCATGGAGGTGGAGGGCAGAGGTAGTTGCTTGCTTTAGGTTGCCCATTTTGCAGATGGAGAAGCTGAGGTCCAGAAAGGGGAATGAAAGGTCCAAGGTCACATATCCTGAGAGCTGTCCTCAGCAGCCCAAGGGGACACTGTACCCACAGGCACACTCCTGTATTTCTCTCCTCCCTACTCCTCTCCTCATCCCACCTCAAAGCAAGACGTGGTTAGGGCCTGGGCAGGCCCAGAGTCTCCATTGGTTCACGAGACCCTTAGCTCCTCCTGCCTCTGTCTGGGCCTTAGTGGGGAGAGTCATGATGGGACCAGGGGAGCGGAGTGTGTAAGTGCTCATTGGACGTCCCCTCACTTCCTCCTTGGAAGGCCCCCAGCAGACATGGGCTGTGATGGTCTCCTGGAGAGCATGGGCCTGGGTGTCCCTCCCCCCTCTCTTCTTTCTTTCCTTCCACAAGTATTTCTTAAGTGCTTACCTCCAGCCAAACACTGATGGACACTGGGGATTCAGCAGTGAACAAACAAAAAGTGCAGTCAAATGATCAAACAAACCAACAAAAATGAAGTCTCCAGCAGCTTCATGGAGCTTACAGTTTGATCAGAGGAGACTGAAGCTCAATAAAGAAGCCAGCTAAGTGGTAGGCTGCTGAGTACATACTGCCCTGGCAGCTCTGCATCCCCTGAGGGGGTCTCAGAGGGATCAGCCAGGCTGGGGAGGTGGAGGAGGGCTTCTGCGAGGAGGTGACACCTCAGCGGAGTGCTGCTGCGGGATGACCAGGCGACCTGAGAGGGTGCCAGGCCGTAGCTGGAGAAGTGGGGCAGCAGGCAGAGGGAATGGAACACACGGAAGCTCTGGCAGAGCTCAGGGCCTGAGGAGAAGCCTGTGTGGCCAGAGTGCAGCACTTTTCTGGAGGTGGAGTGGGAGGCAAAGGGGTCAGGCCAGGCCTCCATGTGGGCCATGAGGGCTTTAAGCTGGGGAGGGTTGTGCACTTAGGTTTGTGGTGTGGACAGATTTCTGGTTGTTAGTGGGAAAATGGCCTGAAGTTGAGTTAGGAGTGGAATGGTGTGTGTGGGGGGGTGTGGTTAGGGGTGAATGTGACTGTCCAGCTGGGAGGGGCTGGGGGTCTGGACCAGGGTGCTGATCCAGGTGCCAACTGGCTAGCTATCTGCCCCCATTATTCCCCCTGGCCTGCTGACCCAGGGAAGCCCCTGCAGAGTCCAGGAGGAACGGCACTCTGGAACTCCTTATTTCATGGGAGATGGAGGGCTGAGGGGGTCAGGTGGCTGCTTTTCTGAGATGGTGCCCTTCCTCCTCTAGGAGTCAGGGCAGCCAGGTATGGGAGGGCCTGCTGGCCCAGGGTGCTCCTTCTCTGAAATGCAACTTAAGAGGCAGCTGGGGTGTGAGAGCAGGAGCACTGAGGGTGTGACATATGCCTTGTCATGCTTTGCTCTGCGATTGAACTCAGGAAGGAGCCGGTGCCCTGAGAGGGGAAGGAGAGAAAAAAAGGCTTGCTTTACTTAATTATGACTGATGGTGACAGCTTGCATCTTTGGTCTGAAAAGTATCTGTGAGGTAAGGACTGCTTTTCTCAATTGGGATAATTACGTTAATTAAAATGCTTTCTTTATAGGAGTTCTGATGAACAAAAACAGTTTCACTGCTCTCTTTAAACACTCTTACCTTCTGTTGCACAGGAAAGGAGGCCCTTTCTCAGCAATTTATGGATCTTCACGTGGATTTTGAGAGGCAACCTGCTGTCAGGTGGCCTGGTGGCAGGCAGTTTGCTCATACACATGTGGGATGGGGGCGGGGGGTGGGGCGGGCAAGTGGACCTGGCCAGCCGCTACACAGGCCCTCGGGGTGGGGATGGAACGGGGTGCTGTGCTGTCGACTCTTCTGGAGAATAAAAATACCATTTCTTTCCCTAATTGTTGTTTACTTCCTCTGGAAAGCATGTGGATAATTAATGAGCTCCCAATTAAGAAAATTACATGTGAGAGAGAGGTGCCTGGCCAGAGTGGTTCTAGAGTTAAGAGCAAGCTGAAGGATGTGTCCTCGCCACACCCCCATCTCCCAGCCTTTGTGGGCAGGATGGGGACAGTGGGAAGGAGCAGGTAGTTGAGAGGTAAGGGGGGGGTCCTTAATAAAGTGGAGGTGGTTGATATGCAGGGATGAGAGATGGGGTGAGGGAGGGGCTGGGGTGGGGGAAGGCAGGTAGGAAGGGGAGGAAGGGGTGATACCTGTCTCTTACATCCAGAGAGGCTGAGCTGGGAGGAGTGAGAGCGGGGCCTTGATGCCAGGAGTCTGAGTCTGGGCCTGGCTTCTCCCACCCTGATGCCCTTTGTCACGGACACAGCCTCATGGTCTCAGCCTTCATTCCTCATCTCTGCCTGGGTCAAAGATCCCAAACAGTGGCTCATGGATGTGTTTATGTGTTAACTGTGTATAGTGTCTGCATGGGTGTATGTGAGTGCATGTATATGGAAGAGTGTATATGTGACTGTGTTTGTGTGTTTATGAGTGTAAGTGTGATATGAGTATATTGTGCATTTATGTGTGTGAGTATGTGAGAATATGAGTGTACAAGCCTGAATGTGTGGATACATGTATGTGTATGAGAGTGTGTATATTCCAGCCCAAAAACATGGTAAAAATCTCAGCCCACAGGTTTTGGAAATATTGGCTATATTTTGAAAAGTCAGAAGCCCAGGACCCTCTGCCCGCCCAGAGCCCCGGGTAGGTAGATGGCTGCAGTCACTGAGCCTCCTCCTTCCCCTTCTGTACTGCAGCCTGACTGGGAGCTGTCAGCCCTGGTCTCAGAAAGGACTAATGGGCTCTGGCACCTTGTGACCCTGTGTTCAGCTGAGGTCTGTGAGGGTTGGGGGGATAGTCTTGTATGGAGAAAGGTGTTTAGGTCCTAAAGAAAGGAGGGACATCTCAGCTGACTGCCGTGTCCTTCTCCTGAGAGGACTGAGTGCAGATGGGGTCACAGAGGCCTCAGTGGGGGTGTCCCAGGTGCTGGAGGGAGACTTTGTGGGCTTCCTCACTCTGTTCACACCCAGCCATTCTAGTCCTGGGAGCTGCTCAGCACAGTCATGGTCACGGCCCAAGGGGCTCAAAGCTGGGGGCTGACTCTCTCAGGGAGGCTGTGTTATAGGAGACATCACAGCAGCGAGGCCCTAACAGGGAGAGCTGCCCACCACCCCGTCCTCCGTGAGACCCTGGCAATCTGCTGCACACCCCTCCTCAGGTCACTGGCACTGTCTCCCTATGGCCACACTCCTCATTTACTAAGGGCTTTGGCTCCAGTTCTGTTCGGTCAGCCCAAGCCCCACCTGCCAAACCCAGCCTGGGGTCTTGTCTCTCTCCTGTTCCCCTGCAATCCCAGCCTAGTCCTGGCCTCTCTTGCTGCCCCCTAAAGAGGAAATAAGCTGAGGGGTTCTTTTTTGAATATGCCATCTGGTTGAAGAAGAGTCTGTTACAGTCAGGGAGGCCCCTGTAGCCCACAGAGCATGTGGACCAGGAGGGGCAGGGACTTGTTCAAGGTCATACAGTTTGAAACCATGATATGGGGAAGGGACAGGGCCCAGGCACCATGACCCCAGGGGGTTATGAAGGTGGCTAAGGCCAAGGGACTATGGCTGAGTGGTCCCCACAGGCAGAGGAAGAGTCACTAGAGGCTCCCTAGACCCCTGCACCTCTCATGAGAACCCTGCACACTAGCTTCTGGCCCACATCTTGGGGGCCTGATAATGGAGTCCAGAGGCTTGCCTGCGCACATGGGTGTGGGCACTCACCCATGTTTGCATGTGAGCACACACATGTGTGTTATCACATGCACATACATGGATGGACATGGGTGTGCACATGGGATGTACCTGCACATGTGTACAAGTATCGAGACATGGCTGTTCACACACATGTGGGTATATGCAGGCATATAGTTGTGTATATGTATATACATGTGTGTCATGTTCCTACGAACACACACCCATGGGCACGTGTGTATGTGGTTGCATAACATGTGTGTGCCTGGGGTGCTGCACCTCAGTCATTCTGCTCCTGCATGTTCACACATGTGTCTTCCCATGTAGGTCTGTATGTGCTGCTGAGGGACCTGGAAATGCCCCTCCCCTAGGCCCTGGAACAGGGTGGTTCTCTAGGCAGGTGGTGACAAGTCAGAGGTGTGTACCCAGCCCCTGCTGGGAGCCAGCACCCTCAGGAGGGGTGGCACCATTTCTCTAGGTGCCAGTGAATATCTTCTAACAGGCAGGTTTCAGACCCTACTTCCAGTACCCTGGGCCCCCAACCCTTGCATGGGGAGAGCCTGAACTGTATAACCTACCCTGTCTCCAGTGCTCAGATAAGCCAAAGAGGCCCTGCTGGGGATGGACCCTTCCCCACGTGGTGGAACCAAACCCCAGATGTGTAGCAGGGTCTGAGTAATGCTGAAGAGTACCTTGGACTGGCGGCCTGTCTGCTGGGACTATATCTTCAGTGAAGCAGCAACCTGGCCCACCCAGAAGGAGCTTCCCTGGCCCGCTCTCAGGCCTGCCCCTTCCTCTTCCCACCAACACAGCTGCTAAGGTAGAAGTCAGCTAAGTCTCCATTGTCTCCCCTTCCAGCCCTCTCTCATTATCTGACAGGCTCTTGGGCTGAGCTTATGACCCTCTGCCAAGAGGGAAATGAATTTTCAAAACAGCACAAGTCCAACTGCTGAGTCGTGGAGAGCTAACGGAGAGGTTTCAGGCACCCTGAGTGTTGCTGGACATCGCTTCTGGGCAGGACCACCCGCCCCTCAGCAGACACAGTTGGCCCCTGCTAGGCTGGCTGGGACCTGGGCCTGCCACCTCCACTTCAGCTTGCCTACAGGGTTGCCCCTCTCACCTCCACTATATTTACGTGTCTGTTTTATGATTTCAATTTTTAATGCCTCTGCTCTTTGAAGACACTTAGTGCTTTCGAGTGGAACATTTCCTTCCAGGATCTGAGCGCAGATTGAGGACAGAGCAATAAATCAACTAATAACTGGAACCTCATTTCCTGCTCCACAGCAGAGTTGACCCCTCCCTTGCTGCATCCCTCTCATGCAACGGGGTCTGTGAGGGGCCTGGTGAGCTGGTAGCTGAGCCAGGCCCCTGCTGCTCTCTGTTCAGACTTTTCCTGTTGCTTCTCTCCTCTCTTCTCCTGGGTCCCTGTCCTACATGCCTTTGTTTTCCCTCCTTTCTTCTTGTTTTCTTTTCATCTCTATTTATTTCTGTCCTGCTCAAAGCAAGTAGGAATGGACGAGATGTTTGGAATTGTGGGTTGTGGAGGGAACCCTGGGATGGTGTGAGAAAGCATTCGTTGGAAACTTCCTAGGCCTGGGTGCTGGCCCAGTTTTGCCCTAACCTGTTCTGTGACCTAAGGAAAATGCTCAGTCCTATCTGAGCCTCCAGGTCACCACGTATGCAAAGGGGTCTTACCACATGGGCAGACCAGGATTTGACTTTTACATCTTGACAGCAGAGGTGGGCAGTGCCTGTGGTTTCCCTACTTCTTCCCTGCCTGTGGTGGCTTTGGGGAGAGGAGATATGAGAGCCTTTCAGGCCTTGGAACTGGTAGTGATACCTCAATGCCTCTTTCTTCCTCTGTGTGCATAAGTCTGCGTGTGTTAACTAGTGCCTGTGTATGTGTGTGTTTCTGCATGTGTCTTGGCCTCTAGGGTTGTGAAGTACCACTACTGGTTTTTTTGTTGTTGTTATCATTAAATTTACTGTGTTAATAGGGTCATATAGATTTCAAGTGTGTACTACCGTGATACACTACTGTTCACTTAGGATGGCTCCTGACCCTCCACAGGACTTATGGAAGGGCTCATAGTGGAGAACCATGTCTGTGTTGAGAGGCAGAGTGGTGCAGGTTGAGGTTAAGAGCACAGACTCTGGGCCTTCAATGCTTGGGTGCAGTCTAGCTTTGTCATTTACTGCTGTGTGACCTTGGGTAAGTCACTTAACCTCTCTGGGCCTCAGTTCCCCATCTGAAAAATAGAAATGAGGATAGTTCTTCCCTCTTAACTTTGTTGTACAGACTAAATGAGATAGTTGCTTCTAAGGTGCCTGGAACATGTAAATGCAGTGTGAATGTTTGCTGTCATTATTGTAAGTCTCTGGCATACACAGCATGGTCCCCTACCCCAACTCACTGACCATGAGATACCAGAGATGTACCTGGTGTGCTCTACAACTTGCAAGTGAGGAGGAGCCCAGTGTTTCCATCAGAGCAGCCAGCGGTGGCTTCTTGGAGGAGGTGGCACCAACATTAGGCCTCACATAGACAGAGAGGAGGGTAGACCTGGGAACCTGTTAGGGAAGGACAGTAAGGAGCCCGAATGGAGGTATTTACATTGATTCAGAGGGAAACAGAGAGCCTAATGTTTAGTAGGCACCTACTGCATACAGACATATTGTATATGTTACCTCTCTGTAGAGATGAGGAAACTGCATCTGAACACTGATATGTGACTTGCTCAGAGTCACTCAAGCTGTCAGTGGCAGAGGTGGGATTTGAACTTGTGTGTGTTTGACACTGAAGCTCTATTCCACTCATGGCTCAAGTCCCAGCATTGGAGGAAAGCAGCCAGTTGAAACCCTCCCCACAATTCTATGCTCTGCCCAGATACCTCTGATGATGCAGCTGCCTACCTTTCAGGACAGTTCATGACATTTTTGTATGATTTTACTCATTCTAGCAGTGATATTCAGGGTAGGTCAAAATATGGTTGCCTTAACTCACCCCTCATCAACCCCACACCCCCTCAGCCATACCCTGTCTGTAGGCAGCATCATTTCCTCTGTTGCCCCACTGACATGTGAAAGGAATGGGAAGTGCCCCACACTGAGCACCTGCAGCATGTCAGACATGAGATATGGCACGCCACATCCCATGTGACCATGGTTACCCTGTAGTGCAGGCTGGGTCAAGCTCCGGTGCCCAGTCCTGAAGTGCAGGATGCCATGAGCCAGGTCATTCATGGGAGCCCAGGGCAGTCTGGAACAGTGTTCATCCCCAAGAGTTTGGTTCCCAGAGCATTCAAACAGATGATTCTCCTAGGTTATAATTTTAGATGGCTGATGTCTTCTTGGGGCCATAAAACAGCAACTTTTACTGCTAGAAGCAGCTCCCAGCAAGACCTGGGGGAATTTATCATGTTGAGTCATCTGGGTATCGGTTACTGTTTGGGGGAGAGTGGAGTGTGTGGGTTTATGGACGTGTGTACCATCCCCAGTGCACAGGTGAGCCAGCCTCATCGGGTGACAGAGAGGACACTGCTGGGAGAGTGAATGAGGGGAGGCTTGTCCATTCACCCAGCAAGCATTACTGAGTACCTACTATACACCAGGTGCTGACTGGTGGGTAAGGCAGACACTAACAGAATATATGCAAACAGGGAATTTGAAATTGCTAATGATGCAGTGATGGGAGGAATGTGGATAGCTGAGATGAGGCCAAGGCCTCTCCCAGGTGAGGGAGAACCTGTGGGAGAGTCCTGTGTTGGGGAAGAGGAAGCTGTGTAACAGGGGAAGGAGCATCATGTGAGGACATTAGCATGGGGCTCTGGGGCTATTGTGGGGAGCTGAGATGTTTTCCAAGGGGCGGGGGCTAGCTACTGGTGGGTTAAACAGAGGCATCTGATCTGTTTTATGCTTTTAAAAGATCTCTCTGGATGGTGCTGGAGGGGCCCCTCTCTGGAGGGGCTGGAGGGGGAATGAAGTAAGGCAGTAGTGATGGAGACTTGGGCCAAAATGGTAGCCATGGGGATGGAGAGAGGCAGATGACTGCAGACCCATCCTGGAGGCAGAACTGGGGGTAAGTGTGGGACATGAATGAGGCAAGGAGGACTACTCATTTCCTGACTTGAGATGGGAGGACAATGGAGGTTGAAGATGGGGATTAGACAGTAGTTTGTTCTTGACTGACTCCTAAAGCAGAAATGTCCATTGTAAGGGGGGTTTACAAGCCTGGAGCTCAGGGAGAGGGGTGAGCAGGGGATGGAGACGCAGGAGCCAGCAACTGTAGTTGGTGTTTATAGACATTGTGCAGGTCGCCCAGGAAGAGATGTAGAGGGTGGAGGGAGAGGACCAAGGCCTGGACCCTGGGCTCACCAGCATGGACAGTTGATGGAGGGGAAAAGCCAGTGCAGAAGGCTGACAGGGCACATTCAGGGGAAGCGAGGAAAGCCAGGATGGTGTGGCATCTCAGAAGCAAAGAGGGAGGGTCACTGCTGTGAGGGGGTATGGAGATGCATGAGGGGTTGGGACGAGAGAACTGTTGTGAGGGGGTGGACACAATCTAGTTTATAGTGGGCTGAAGAGAGGAAATGGAGAAAAGGTGTCACTGACTCTTCCTGGACATTTTGTGTGGAGGGGAAGAGAAATGGAGTGGTGGCTGGAGGGGAAGAGTCACAGGGAGTCTCTGAGGGATGTATAGACACGTCCCAGCCCCCTCCCAGCTGTCCTCAGTGGGGGTCTTGTGTCACTAGAATGAGATCAGACCAGGTCACAATCCACACTGATACAGTCCACAGACCTTATTCAGATTTCCCATTTTTATGGATGCCCATGTATGTGTGTGTGTGTGTGTGTGTGTGTGTATGCATGCACATGTGTACATCTCTGTGTCATTGTGGCTTTGTGTAACCACTACCACAGTCAAGCACAGAACTGCTCCGTCACCATGAGGCTCCCTGTGCTGCCACGTAGTATCCTCCCTCCCACACTGGCCCTCCCCCCAGCTGCCTCTCCTTTGTCCTCCATCTCTGCAGTTTTGTTGTTTAGTGAGTATTATATAAGTGGAATTATATAGTGTAGAACTTTCTGAGATGGAAAAAATTTTAATACAGCATAATTAAGGGAAGGGACTTTTAAAGGACAGGAGATACCAGGACATGATTGTTTGTTTGTGGGGAGGCTGAGGGATCCAGTAAAGCGGGCATCCAGTGATGCTGAAAGACAACAGCAGTGGGAGCTGACTCCCGGAACAGAGGCGATGGGTTCAGAGTCCAGGTGGTGCACCTAACCTTTGACATGCAGGGAGGAAGAGAGGACATGGGTGGAGCAGGTGGGCTTCTCGATTGAGCAGGGGGCAGATGAGGATGTTGACATTCCTCAGCTGAAAGAGACAACTGAGATGGAAATGGGAGGGATGAAGAGCACAGACAAGCTATGGGTGTCAGGATGGTGCTCGTTGGGTTTGTCTAGGTTTCAAGAAAGTATTGTCCAGGGAGAGTGGTCAAGATCTAGAGGGGCTAATTACTCGGGTGGACTGTGGAGCCACAGTCAGGAAAAGGGAAAAGAGTGGTGATTGGGAGAGGAAGGTGTGATGTTCTCAGTTTGGTGAAAGAGTTGCAGCAGGGGCGCTGAGGGGAGGCAGAGGAGGGCTGTGCTGTGGTGGAGATGAGGGCCAGGCCATGCCTGGGATAGAGGCTGGAGGAATGGGCCCCAAAAGTTACTGAGGCAGGAGGTCAAGGAATGGAGACCCTCAGCGCTGGTCATCCCTAACATGGTGAAGTCACCTAGGGGATGATCAGGGCGGAGGTGCAAACAGAGACAAGAGCCTTCTCTGGACGAGGGGAATTGGCCAGGAGAAGATGGAATTTTCTCTCCCTGTGTCTCCCAGGGTGCTGAGGGAGGTCAGAATCTTTATCGGATAATCTTTACTATAGGGGACACAGAGGTGACACAGACATTCCTCTCCCTGTACCACTGTCTCATAGGGGAGACAGGACAAAATAGTGAGCCACGGTGGTAACATTAAACAGTGGAATGTAGGTCAAGAAACAATTGCTCGAGGTGGCAGGGATTTGGGACTGGAAGATCTCAAAGAAGGAAAGAAAGGTCCGGTGACTGTGGTGGTGAAGAAGGAGCAAGGGTGGAGATGGGTTCTGAAGGGTGGTGTAAGTTTTTGAAGGGGTAGGGGGAGAGGGGTGTACCTGGAGAAGAGGGAAGGGGACCCCTGTGAGCAAAGTTCCAGAGAGAGTTTAGGAGGGTGTCTGCTAGAGCAACACAGGGGAAGGCCAGGTGTGCAGGCTAGCTCCTGAGATGTCTTAGTCTTCTCTGGGGCAGCTGAACAAGATGCCCCTAAGGCTTGTGAACAGATGCCAACAATGGGAAATTAGCCAATGGATTCTCTGTGGTCCAGTGTTTCCAAGCTATGAATTGCTGAGGTGGAGGGGCCTATGGCAGGGGTTGGGGCACGGTATTGGCTCCAGGGTGCAATAGGTTAGCTTACCTGTGCCCTTGAGGCAGCCAGCTAGCACAATGGGGCTAGCCCAGCTGCTCCTTGCTGCCTTCCAGGTGGGCTTTGTGAGATGTCACAGCCATGTTCAGTCTTCACTGGAACAAGAGCGTGTGCCAGAATGATGGTGTGAAGACTTTGGCTCCTTAGCAGAGATGTCGAGCAGAGACCCAAGGTGCGTCATAAAGCAGAGTTTTGGGAGAATCTTTGATTTAGAGAACAAGGTTTTGGCATCAGACTGAGATCAGAGAACACAGGCAGCCCACCAGGCTTTGAAACTGAGTGCTATAAACCTCATTAATATGATGCCTCTGTGTTCAAAGTAACACCTAATTAGAAAGAGCCCTGACTCCACAGGCTGGGTGGCCCATTGTTCCCACTGGACAGGTCATACCAGGTGACTTCAAAGTCCTGCTTCTCTTTCATACCTGGGCTGTGCTGTACCAATTAACCGGCATTAGGGTCTTGTTGCCCAGCTGGGGCCTCTGAGCAGTTCTCCAGTTCCTGGGGCAGATGGGTAGAGTTGAATACCAGGCTCAGGTAGGGATGAGGGACAGTCTTCAGGGCCCAGGGGCTGGGAAGCAGCTGGAGGAGGCAAAGAAACTGCTGCTCTCCTTCAGCCACATTCTCTCTTCCTTTCCTTCCAGGTCAAACTGCTCCTGAGGGTGCCCCAGGAGAGGGCCCAGGATGCCCAGCCAGAGGTCATACTTGGTCTGGGGACACCCTGTAGGGTCTTGCTGGTGGTCTGATCTGTGTGGACTCTGGGTCCCTGAGGAGATGAGGGGCCCTGCCAGCCCCTGGTTTTTACTGCCCCTTCTCATTGTGCACATGGTAGCATTTATTTTTCTTAGCTGAATGCTGTCTGAGAGGCTGGTGATTGCAACAGGACACAAGCATCAGAGGCTGTCAGTGCCCTCAGAAGCTTTCTGTTAGAGTTGGGCGAGGCTTCAGGCAGTGATATCACTTCTGATCTGGAACAGCTGGGTCTATGGACGGTGGATTTTTTTCTGCCTTCTGGGACGTTGAACTGCAGTTGAGTCTAGAGTCAAGGAAGGCACAGCAGTTAAGACTCTGGAGTGAGCCTGAAAGAGCCCCAGACTGGTGGTTGGGATTCCAGGACCCCAGGCCTGCTGCTGGCACTGACTTGTGTGAATGAGGCCACTGTCCTGTCCAGCTCTCTGACTATTTACAGGTGGAGGACCAAGTGTGTCCATTCAGAGTCCTGGGGGAAGGGGACACCCCTGGCTTTGTTTGCGTACCTCCACAGACAGGGTGCTCATCATCTTTTGAGGCTGCTGGTTTTTTACTGCTGGATAGTTGCAGTTGTTAGAATGGTCATTATATTAATTTTCTAGGTCTGCTGTAACAAATTACCATAAACCTGGCAGAATAAAACAACGGAGATTTGTTTTATCACAGTTCTAGAGGCTGGAAGTCTTAAATCTAGGTGTAGGAAGGGCTGTGTTGTCTCTGAAGGTTCTAGGGCAGGCACTTTTTGCCTCCCCTAGCTTTGGGTAGTTCTGGTGACTCTTTGTCATTCTTTGCCTTGTATGCACCATCATTCCCATCCCCACCTTCATCTGCACAGGGTGTTGTTCCATGTTTGTGCTTTTGGGTCCAAATGTCCCTCTTCTTATAGACATCAGTCATTGGATCAAAACCTGTCCTAATACAGTATGACCTCATCCTAACTCATTACATCTGCAATTACTAGTCACTCTGCTTCCAAACAAAGTGACATTCTGAGGTTCCAGGCAGACATGAATTTTAGGGTCACAATTCCATGCTGTACATTCACTTTTCTCCTCCTGAGACCAGACTTCCACCCTGTGACCTTGGCCCATGGGTCTTCCTGCCCAGGCCCTGCTCTGTCAGTTCCAATGCCCCAACAGGGTTCCAGCCTCCTGTACCCTCATCTCCGTCTCAGGGAGTCTGCTGGTGTTGCAGAAGCCTTTCTGGCAGAGTGTCTCTCTTACCTCCCTCGTGTGGTGTCCATCCTCCTGCTCTTCTTTCCTTTAGACATGGAACGCCCATTACTCCGCTCTGGGACTTGATCTGAGTCCTGCCAGCTACCAGCCATCTGGATGTAGAGCACTATAAACCCCTTCATCTCACAGTAGGAAATTGCTCTTGAATGGGCTTTAAAAACAATCTTTTTACACAGGAAGAATTGTAATTATCTTGGGCAAGATGGAGGTTCAGGATGAGCTGGTGCCTACTACTCTCAGGACTGCGCACAGGATTCACCATCAGCTGGTCTGGCCAGCGGGGCTGAGCTCCTCCTTTCCCCTCCTCCCTGGCCCCTTTTTTTCTGGGACCTGTGCACTGTCATTTCTGTTGGTGGGCCCAGGAGGTCATATGCTCCACAGAGAGTGAAGAGAAGCCAAGTGGCAGGGCTGGGCCAGCAGCCTCAGACTGCTGCCCATGCTTGGCTGGCCAGAGCCTCTCCCAGCCGTGCTCAGGGGCTGCCCAGCTCAAGCCCCTCCTCCTGGAGGCTCATGGAACTTGCCTAGTGGTCAGAAAAACACAGCTGGGTGGGGCCCTGGCCTTACCTGATTGCCCTGTCCTTCTCCCCAACAGACACCTCAGAAAGGATCCCAGCTCAGCTTCCTGGACTCAAGGTTTCTCGCCAGCCTTTCAGGAGGTTTCCTTTATATGTGGCTAAAATCCCAGCTGCCCCAGGGCTGACCAGATTTTAAGCTCCCCTTTTCCTGGCCTTGGGCAGGTCACGTGCCCTTTCTGGGCTAAGTTTTCCCACCTACAGAATGGCCAGGGTTGTATCTGCTTCAAGGGTCATGGTGAGCGTGGACTGTGGCTCCAGGTATGGGACACCTGGCCTTGGGTGCATACTGAGAAGTGAGTGCTTCTTTCCTTTTCCTAAGAGCAGCTGGCCATGGGTCTTCTCTGTCTCTGTATAATGCTGGACCAAATGGCCACTTGGGTGACATGAAGAATGGCTCCCCAGTGACCCTCAGTGGCCCTGAGTGGGTGTGGCTCCCCTCCTGTCCCCTGTCCCCTCACCCAGGGCCCAGGGGGTTGTGTATGTATATGTGCTAGGTGGCGGCAGGGATGACTGCTTCCCTCTTTTTTGGTCCCTGTCTCAACCGTGGGCACACTTTGGGTCACTCCTCAAGCCTTGCCCTCCCCCAAAGTCGACAGTCTGTCGGGGAGCTGTGGTGGGAGAAGAAGAGAGGCCACCAGGGTGCCCCTTATGAGAGATGCCCCCTATGGGGTATTTTTTTTTTTTTTGCCATCCTGACCTTTTTAGTTTTCTGCATTGTGGGGGGCTCCCCAGACTGCCTTGGTCTCCACTGGCTAGTTCGGTGGGCCATGATTAGGGAATGATGGCATGTGGAAGTGTCAGTGACACCCTCAGAGCCAGGCCCTTTTGGGAGGAGGGCTGCTGAACCAGTTGTAGGGCAGCTATGGGGACAGACTGAGTTCCTTCTCCCATAGGCCTGGAGGTCAGGAGTTGGGGTTGTCTGTGTGAGGAGGCCCCAGAGTGGCAGGACAGGGTACCTGAGGTTTAGTACCAATCTCCCCCAGACTCTCCCTGCTACCACACCCCTCCCCTGGCCTCTGTCAGCTCACTGCATTTCGGTGTGACACTGTTCCTCTGGGGTGTCCATCTGCAGCACCCCTGGGCCCTCCCTCTCTGGTTTAGGCACCCCACTGTGTGCTCTCAAGCCCCAAACTGCCACCACAGAGTTCTCCTTCTTTCACCTGCATCCAGTTCAGGGGCTAGGAGGCCTTAAACAGGCAAAGTTGAAGGAATTCTATTTGTGTGGTCATCTGTCCCAGGAGTTGCATGGGGAACTATGCTCAGCTGTGTCACCCTGGTGGCCCCAGTGCCCAAGCAGTGCCTGCTGTAGATTTGTTCAGTGATCGAATGATAGGAGGATTGGACCTCACCACTAGGTCTCCTCTGTCAGACCATGATTCCTAGAGGCAGGGACCCTGCCTGCCTCAAAGACTGAGGCTCATTTGAGTGCAGAAGGTGTCTCCTTCTCCTCTTCCTTCCTCCTCCCTGAAGTCTTTTCTCAGGGCCTTCCAGGGATGGCCACCAGCTGGCTAAGGAATGGGAGGGGCTGGGCTCTCACCACACACATGGCTGTGGTTTGCCACCAGCACTGTACATCTCACTCACCAGGGCTCCATCCCCTGTCCCAGGGGTGCTGGCATCCATCTGGGGAAACAGGATGGGAATAGAGTTCTGCTTCTGTAGGAGCTCTGCTGTCTGGGAATGCTTCCCACAAGAAGTGGGACTAGATCAGGATGAAACCCGGATAGAGATGTTGAGGATCAGAGGAGAAAGGTTTGGCAGACATGTAAAGGTGTGACCGATGTCTGTGGCCTGCTCTCAGGAACATGAGAACCTGGGTTTCTGGGAGAGACCCACATGGGAGAAGGTTGGAGGGGTCAAGGTGAAAGATGCTGAGGACCCCAGATGCCATGGGATGGGTACCATCTAGCTCCCCGCTCTGCCAGCACTTCTGGGAGAAGTCACAGTGGTTCAATTCCAAGATTCAAGTCCATGAACCCTGTGTGTGAGACCCAGCCCTTCCCAGCCACTCCCCACTCACTGAGGTAAAATTGACCTGAGCGTGGCCCACTGCAGGGGGTATACCTGACAAATGGCTGACCCAACAGAGCCCAGCATTGAGATGGACACAATCAGAGGGGCAAGCTAGAATTTTTCCTCTCTCTCTCTCTCTCTCTCTTTTCTGGAGCATCAGAAGGGGTGCAGCAGGCATGGGCACCAGCCAGGCAGGCAGAGCTGTGCCTACTTGGATGTCTGTGCCCAGCAATTCCTCTTCTGAAACTCTGGATATAGCTTCTGGGACTGACCAGGGAATCAGGGAGGGTGGACTCTTCAGTTTCCTCTTGAGTGATGAACCTCAGGGAGGATTCCTATTTATTGAGCACTTACTATGTTCTAGGGACTGGGGATACAGTGCTGAATTGCATGGGGAAGACAGTGGAGGAAGAATCACACAGCTCCCAGGTTTGTGGTCTGCACAGCTGGGAGGTGACCTTCATACAGGCAGAGCGCTGGTAGGGAGGAGAGGGCTTGGGGGAAGATAAGGGCCCCAGGAAGTGTTTGCAGGACATCTCAGAAGAGACAGCAAGGATGTTAGGATCTTAGTGGTCACAGTCAGATGACTGACATATTATAATCCCCATCTTATGGATGGAGAATCTGAAAGACCACACTGGTAGTTTACAGAGCCAGGATGTGAATGCAGAGGATCACCCCTAAAGGTGATCCCTGTACTGCCTAGTCTTGTGTTTGAGAAGATCATGGCTTCCCCTGAAAGGATGAGTCATGTGTGCTGGGTCTTCTCCCGGGGCCACGTCTGGGTTCAGTTGCAGAGTCTCTCTCAGTATCGTGCTCTGTTGCTCTTGGCCAGGAGGCCTCAGCTGCACTGGGGAGGGTGGGACACCTCAGCCTTGTGGTCTTGTTATGCCAGGGAGGACCTAGAAAAGTTCTTCCATTGTTCAGCTTGAGAAGAGGTCTAGAATTAACCCTGAGTTGGGGCTTCCCCTGGGCAGAGGAGCCCAGGACAGGGTGGCTTCCTGAGGCTCTGCCAACTCCTGCTGCTTTCTTGGACAAGGGAGGGGTCTTGGGGTTTATCTGAACCGCATCTACAGGGGCGCTTCCTCTGTTGGCTGGTGGGGCACCGAGAGGAAGGAAGGTCCTGGCAGCCAGAGGTCTGGGTAGAGAAAGCAGTGGACCCAGATGGGAGTCCTGGGGCTGCCAGAGTGATGGAAATGGGGCTGGGACGGATGTGGGGCATCTTCAGGCAGAAGCAGTGGCACAGGGTGAAGGTGTGGAGAGGGTATGAATAGGAGAGACAAGGGGTTGGGAGCGCACACTGAGCCCACAGCTCCCACAACCTCCCCACCAGGGATGAGCCAGTTCACATGATGGAAGATGAACCCAGAAGCTATTCCACAAAAAGATGGACCCCTCCTTAAAGTCACTACAACATTATCTCTGGTGGGGACTGGCTGTAGAGACTGGTGGCTGGGTAAGGGCTCAGTGTGTGAACAGGGTCAGGCATGTGTGACAGGTGTCAGAGTTCCTTTCGTGTCCAGGACCAGTGCTCCCAATAGACCAGAAGCGGGGCTCCGTGTGTGACTGAGATCAGGGTCCAAGTTGTGAGCAGGGTCGACGCTCAGCCAAGTTCTCTACGTGGAGCCCCCCCAGGGCCAATCTGGGGGCCTTACCTCATCCTCAGGTCCTTTTAGGTGTCAGTGTTCATCTCCCCCACAGGACCTGTTTATTCAAGTGCCCAAGGCTGAGTCTTCCTCTGTGGTCCTAATGTCAAGAAGCCAAATCCCTGGCCAGGAATCTGGTCAGAATGTCCACAGTTCCTCCAGAACTTGTCATGTATGAACTAGGTACTGTGTGCCATGTATCATTTTACTCATTTTATAGATTAGGAAACGAACTCTGAGGGGTGAAATGACCTTCTGCAGTCAACCAGGTAGGTAAGTGGTGGAGACAGGATGAAGCTCTGTCCTGCTTTGGCTGGGTAGCTCAGTTGGTTAGAGCATCATCCAGCTACACCAAGGTTGTGGGTTCATCCCAGGTCAAGACACATGTAAGAATCAACCAATGAATGCATAATAGGTGGAAAACAAACTGATGTTTCTTTTTTCTCCCTCTCCCTTCCTCTTTCAAATTAATAAATTAAAACAGCAGCAACAACAACAACCACCTCTCTGCCTGTTTCTTGGCTCCCTCAGCATTCCTCCCAGGGGCAGAGGGCACTCAGCAGAGCTTGTCCTGCCCAGGTAACCCCGAGGAATCTTACTTCCTTTTCCATCTAGGTTGGGGGCTGTAAGTTTACCTTTTCTCAGACTGAAGCTCCCTAGGTGGGCCAACTTGACCTGAGGATGGGCTAGGAGACCCTCCTCCAGAGTCCAAGGCATGCAGGCAGGCCCTGCCTCACATTGTCTGGGAACAGGTGGAGCCTGCCTGCGGGGGGTGCTATGAATCCTAGGGTTTGGCTTTGCCTTTTGTTAGAGAGGGAAGGAGTGTGGCAGCTCCACTGGAGTCTTGGTCATTGTGGTCCTGGATGTGAGACCTTTGGAGGGACCTTCCCAGCACCCTTGACATCACCTCACAGTCATTTTCCTGCTTTGCTTCCAGGAAGTGGTGTGGAGAGGGCACCCTGCCTCCCTGGACACCTCATGTTGCAGATGGGGCAACGGAGGGCTAGAGAGGGAAAGACCCTGTGCCAAGAAACAGTATGTTAGTAGAGAAGAGGGACTGAAACCCCAGGGCTCTGCCTCCCACTGCCAGTATTCCTAGGTGTTCCTGCTTCCAGGCTCAAAACCACTACGGAAACTGGAAACTCCAGAACACTCAAAGGAATCATGTTCCAACAGCGGGGTTCCCAGCATGGTCCCAGCTGTTTTCCTGGGCCTTCCTGGCCCCTCTACTAGCCTCAGACATTTTTCAACAATAAGAATCAGCTCATTTGTTAGTCATTTGCAAAATTTCATGGGGGGAAGAGATCCAGAATTTGAGTGAGGTCCCAGAAGGGAGGGGACATGAGGAAGGGCAGCGGCCCCTTTCAAGGCCTATTTGCACTTTGTGAGATGGACAGGGTCACCTTGTGTCCCTGTTGGGGAATCTGAACCTCAGTGAGATAAAGAAAAGGGCTGAGAGTTTTCCGTCTCAATTCCACCCACACCTGCCAGACCTAAAGCCTGTGTTTCCCCGAGAGTCCCTTCTGTGTGCCCAGACTGCAGCACAGAGAGGAGAATGGGGGACAGTTCCCTGCTGTCAAGGAGCTGCTGAGAGGATGAGATTTAAGTCAGAAGTAAAAGGGAGCCAGTGTCCCATCAGGTCTCAGTGCTGCCTGCGCAGGTCACAGTTGTGCCCCAGGTTCAGGAGAGATGTGCAGAGGCAGCAGCCCCAGGAGCTGGTGTGTTTGCATGGGAGGGGGATTGGGAAAAACAGGCATGGCTAAAGGGGTGTGTGTTGAGGGGACAGGGGTGGGGGGTCCAGCTGGGTGGTTTTCAGGAAGGCAGCAGCCAGGAACTAACCAAGGTGCTGCGTAAAGCAGTGCCCACAGGCTGGTCTGTCTTCTTCCGGGAGCCTCAGAGTGCCCATTCTTGTGTCCGGGCCTCAGTTTGCTCACCTAGTAGACTGGAGTCTGGTATCTGCATCACTGCCTGTTGAGAGGATAAAGGAAGGCCATGGGCAGTCATGCTGACCACACAGCCTGCCACAGTCCACATGGGCATCGGGAAGGCTGGCTTGTCTGGGGCATCTCTAACCCCTTAAGTATTCCCCAGCCTTTAGGCCTGGACACTTCATGTTACAGATGAGGTGACTGGTGACAAGCGAGGGGAACACACTTGTGCCAGGAAACACAGTGTGTTAGAGGAGGGGGACTGGAGCCCAGGGTCCTACCTCCCATTGCCATTTTTCTAGGATTGTCCTTCTCCCAGGCTCAGAAGCCTCATGGAAACTGAACTTTTTGGGAACTCAAAGGAATGATGCTCTAATGGTTGGAGTCCAGGCACTGTGACACCTGTTCTCTCAGGCCTTCCTGACTGCACCCCTTCCCCAGCCTCAGCCCTTATGTGGCCTTGTCCTAGCTCTAGGCTGAGCTTTCATTTCCTGTTAACCACACCCTCACCGCCCTATCTCTCCGCCCCGTGCAGAGGTTTTTACTCAAGCCCTGTCGGTAACATCCAGCCTCCTGAGTGCCTCATCTCACCAGGGAGTTGAGATGTTTTCAATGGGTGGGTGGGGCAGAGGGCTGCTGGAAGCCAGTGGAGAGACCTCTCTCAGCCTCTCTTGCCACCTACCTTCTCAAATTGCCTGTGCTTCCTCCCCCCAACCCCTGGGTCTGGGACAACTGGCACCCACTGTGAGGGGAACCAGGAAGAGTCTGCTCCCAAAGGCCTTCCAAGGCCTGCTGATTGTGCCTGAAATGCTCTCTGACTTCAGCCCCATGAGCCCTATCAGCCTTTAACATCTTGCACATTAGAAACAGACAGTGCTAGGTGTGAGTCCCTGCTCAGCCATTTCCATCTGTGACCTTGGGCAAGGGACACTCCCCTGGAGCCAGTTTCCTAGTCACCTGGGCATAATAATACTTGCCTCCCAGTGTTGCACAGTTCCACCCTAGGAGATGTACATAGCAATGACCACTATTGCTCTCTTCTCCTTCCTCTTTTCTTCTTCCTGCATTTCTGAGGATGTCTTGGAGCCTTGCATGTGGGTAAAAGTGGCCCTCTGGAAGAAAGAAAGGAGAAGTTGCAGCTATAGGCCACACTTAGCATCCATCAGTGTTTTAAACACTAGGAGAGCCAAACTGAGCTGCCATCACACCTACTGTGTGACCCCTGACTTCGCTGCCTCTGATGTGGCTCTGGAAGTTTGCCTTATCCACCCTCACCCCTGCCCCACTCACCCAGGTTCAGGAGTGGCTACTTGGAGCAATGTTGAAAATACCAGGCAACTTACAGATCTTAGCCACAGACCTGGTGACAGCCATCTCCCCTACCACCCTGTCTGCAGCTGGCCCAAGGCTGCACCCCATCCACTTAACCCTCCACTAGCCAGTCTGGCAGAAGAGAGTCTGAGTGGGTGCAGGTTCAGCCTCAGTTCTACGTATCTGTCTTGGCACAGAGAACTCTCCCAGAGCCTACAATGGAGCAAGTGTGCTCAGTGTTTTAGATATTATTATGAGTGGTGGTAATAGTCAGGAGGAGAAAGAGGAGGAGGAGGAGAAGGAGGAAGGGAAGAAGAAGGAGTACAATCCTATTTCACAGTAGAGCAAGATGAGGCCCAGAGCAGTTGAAAAGCCACCACCTCCGTGAAGCTCCCAGGCGCCGTCCCTTCTCCCAGAGTGGCTATTTCTTCTTTTTGACTTATTTTTGTGTTTCTCCAATACTTTGCTTAGTTGGGGCCTGGCACCACAGTGGGGTGAATTCTGAAGTGTGGTGGCATGGGTTGGAGGGGCAGCTCACATGACTGTGGGTACAATGAGGAGACCTAAGGAAGCCTGTCTGCCCAGGGATCCCGAATGTGGGTGCACCCCATCCCCAGCCCTCACTCCCCTCCACTGGCTTCCCTGCGGGCCTGCTGAATTATTGGGGGTGCTAATGGGTATGGTGAGTGCAGGGCCTCTGCCCCCTTCTCCAACGACCTTGGCCTCTGCTGCATTTTCATGCCTTCTCCCTGGAGTGTCTCCATGTCCTTCCTTGAAGCCCCTACCCCACTGGGTCCAGTCAGCAGAATTCTGACTGCCTCATATCACTACCAGTTGGTTAGCGGTTAAACTCTGTTCAGTAAAAGTTAATTGAACAAAAGTGTGGGTGGGTCACTGGGGATGCTGTGAGGCCTAGACTCCAAGAGGCTCTGCCACCAGGGAGGGTCAGTGACAATCATCTGTGTGCACCTACTATGTGCCAAGCACTGGCAGTTCTTTCCCCACCTCACCTTCTGAAAGATGGGGGCTGCCCCAGTTTACTGATGTGAAGAGTAGGGTCCAGGGAAGTGAGGAGCCTGCTGGTGAATGGTGGGTGTGGACCACTGACTTTGAGGTCTACCTTACAGACAGGGAACTGGAGGGGAGCTAGTGGAGGAGAGCTGGCCCAGGTGGCTCTTGTCAGTAGCAGTGGGAGTACAGAGGGTCGTCTGAGGCCACTGAATGACCCCCTAGGTCATGGGGCCTGCCCATTGCTGGATCTCCTGCCCTCCACCCTCCCCTAGCTCAGCCATGCTCCTCTTCTCTCCCCAGAGCCACCTTAGGGGCCCCGGCCCAGCTTTGGATCCTTCTGCTGTGCCCACCCTGACCTCTGTCACCCTCTGGCCCTGCCTGCATGCCTCCCCCTTTCCTCATGTGGGCCTGATGGCTCAGTCATCCCCCTCCTGTGCCCCTCCTGCCCACAGAGGAGACCGAGCCCTTCACTGTGAACTTGCCGCCTCCCACCTCATACTTCCTCTCTGGCTTCCCATTTCCGTCTTGAGAAAAGATGTACTTTTACTCCAGCCATGCTCATCCCTGTCCCCACTATGCCCCAGCCCCATGGTCAGCATTTCCTTTCCACCATTCTCATTTGGCTTCATCACCCACTCTTTCCCCAGTTCTGGAGGATATCTGAGTCTCCCAAGCCAGTGGCCATTCCCAGGCCCCCAGAAATCTTTTATAGGCTATAGCAGAAGCCCTGCACCACCTTTCACTAATAGAGACTGACAGCAGCCCTGGACCCACCTGGTATAGCCCCAAGTGACTGTGGGACTCCTTGGGCAGCATGTCTAGGTCTCAGTTTCTTCTTCTGTTGAGTGGGCCTAAACAATGCCTGGAACATAGTGGCATTCAACAAATTCTTGTTGAATTAATGAATGAATGAAGTAACTAGTTCTTGGCCTGTCCACCTCGCCTGAGTATTATGCAGACCAAAGTGGATTTAAAGGGGCTTTGCAAAGTTTGACAGTATTGTTTGGCTATGAGCATCCTTGGTGCTCAGAGGGATATTGCTGCTCTTGATGTTAAAACCACTGCTCTCACTGCAGATTCTGCCTCCTAAATACTTCTCAAATCTGCATTCCCCTCCACCCCTTTGCCCACCTGAGACCCTATCAGCTCTCTGCTGGCTACTGCCTCAGTCCTCACTTGGCTCACCACCTTAGGTCTTCTCCTGTAAACCTGTCCTCCACCAGTGGCAGCCAGAATGAAGCCCAAAGGGGACCTTGCCACACCCCATTTAAAACCCTTCAGGCTCCCGATGGCTGCTAACAGCAGACCCCTCAGTCCTGTACACAGGCCCTTCTCTTTAGCCCATTGTTCCTGGCCCTGGGCCTTGACACAGGTGACCCTTTCACCTCCCCCTTCCCAGTGCTTTCAAACCCAACCTCCATTTCCTTTGACACCTTCTCAAAGATCCCCTCCCCTGGAAGCCCTCTGTGACTTCTAACCCTGGACTTGATGCCCCCACCCTCTTCCCACAGCTCCTTGGACTCCCCTCTCACACAGTCCCTGAATGTGGTCTCTTATTTCCTTGTGTGCCCCGCCCCCAGCTTCTGCCCACTTGTCCCACTAGACTGTGAGATCCTGATGCAGGATCTTGGACATTTTTGTTCCTTTAGTTCACAGAGAGCATCAGAGAGCATTTGCTGAATGACTGAGTGAGTTAATCAACAAACATGCTGCCCCAAGGCTGTGGGGCCTCTGGGCTGGACCTTTGGACCTACAGTGTGCTGTGGGCAGCACAGCATGCCTCCAGCTGCCCTGGGTGCCCCACTGGACTGTGGGCGCTGTCCTGGAATTGACCCCGGCATGCCTTCTTGGCCTAGCCTTGTATCCTGCAGTATCAGTGGCTACATCTACAGCGAAGGACCCTGAGCTGTCCTAGGGCTTTACTGTAGGCTGAGGGTGGCACAGGAGTCCCGAGGGGCAGAGACTAGGATCTGCAGAACCTCCCCACCTGGCTCTTAGCTTTGCTGCACTGTTCCCTACCCAGCTAGAGCCTTTTGGCCCATGCCACACCCCCCAACAGGTCAGTCCTGCCCCTCTTGACCCCTGAGACCGACCAGTCCTGGTCTGGCCTAAGCACCTTCAGCGCCTTAGCTCTGAGTCCACCTCTGACTTGACTTCAGCTCTGCCTTGTGCCCTGGAAGTCCTGCCAATGGTCTGTGCACTGCCCTGCTCTCACAGACGCATGTCCTGAGATTTCTGGCTTCCTGGCCCAGCTTCCCTGGTGCTGACCACCTTCTCGTGAGTGCCACTTGTCAGTGGACCCAGCCCCAGTCTCCAAGCCTCCACCTCTGGGCAGAGTCCTGTGTGCCAGTCCCGAGTGTGGGAGGGGCAGGGGGAGGATGGGAGGAGGTAGATGCTGCCCTGTTCAGAGGGAACCCCTAAGGCTGAAGCACCCACATGCACACAACAACCAGAGACTGGGAGGTGGGGTCCTGCTGTAGGAGATACCCATGAGTGGGGGCAGGGAGGGTTTCCTGGCAGAGATGGTAGTGACCTACAAGGGCCAGTGAGGATGAGGAAGAGGGGACGAAGAGGAGGAGATCCTTATCAGCCAGCAGGGCAGCACAAGAAAAATTGTCCTGGGTACCCACTCTTCTCGGCTCTGGGCCAGCTTCATTCCCTCCCATGACACAGCCCTTGGGGGGTGTCATCTGCTCCGTCTAATGGACAGGAAAACGGAGGTTCAAAGGGCCTCACAGGCTCATCCAGGGTCATCCATTGTCACAGATGCCACACCTCAAGTGTGGCATCTTTTCAGGCTCCTATGTGGTGGGAGTGAGGGAGAGTCCGGGGAGGAGGGCTGGAGGCTGGCAACCCCACCAACCAAGTGTCACACAGCTGCTCACTGACTTTCAAGGAGGGGTGTGGGAGGGTGAGGGTGGCTTTCCAGGTGTTCCTGTTGTTCCCTCCCCCTCTGGGAAAGCCCTGGCTATGAGAGGTTCCTGTCCTGCACCCCTCCTTAGAAAGGCCGGCAGTTTGCCTTTTCAAAGGATAATTCCCCATTATACAGAGATATTTAGCCTAATAGAAGCTGATGGATCACTCAGAGCAGCAATGTACTCCGGCTTCAACTGTTCAGTTTCCAGAGCCTGAACTCCCAGATTAAAAGCTCCTTGCCCGTGCCTTGCCTTTGCCTTCCTTGCAACCATGCCTGTGACTTTGACTGCTGTGATGGGGTGGATTTCTCCTTTCTCCCTCCCCTTCATTTGTGGACTCCTCCTTCTTCCTTCTCTCCCACTTGAAAAAAAGTATTTTCCTTCTTAAATATTCAGTTGAGAGGCTGGAGCTTAAAACCTGCATGCTCTGTGGGTAGGCTGATAGTGCTCGCTGCTAGCAAAAACCAAAACACCCACCCGGCTGACCCCCAGCACTCACTCAGCCACGTGGGCAATCTGGGTGGCCAGACCCTCTAGCCAGGCAGAGGCATACTGAGGCTGGGCAGATGGCAGCAGAAGTGGCCCTTGATGGCCTTTCATTGATCAAGAGAGCAGCTTCTGTAGGTGCCTCCTCCTGGCCCCTGGGGGACCCCCTTGTCAGGTCATCTGTCTCTTCTGCTTTCCATCTTGTCTTTGCCTTGTCTTCTCAACCATTTCTCTGCCCTCCTCATCCTACTTGCTTTCATCTGCTCAACAGGCTGCCTATTTGAGCTGTCTTGCACAGCTGTGCCAACAGCAGGGAGCAAGGGATAAAGCACTGGGTATTTGGAATCAGTCAGGCCTGGGTTCAAATCCTGACTCCAGAACTTACAAGCTATTTCTGTTCAATTTAATATTTTGAATTTGGACAAGTTCCTTAGTCTCTCTGAGCCATCATTCCCTCATCTGTAAAGTGAGATGCTGCATTCTGAGGGTTGAATGTGTAATGTGGCCAAGGGTGTTACTGAGGGTAGCAGTTTGCTCTGCCTTGGTGAACCATTTCCCCTGGGGAGCCCCCACCTCCTGATGCTCTGACCTTTCCTGCTCAGATGCCCTTTCTCTGCCCCTGTGGACAGACAGGAAGGGGAAAGTTGGTCAGGAGGGGTGCTTGATAAGGTGGGCTCTGGATCCCCTTGGTCACAAGCCGCCTATGCAGGTGTCAGGGGAAGAATGAAGCTGAGTGGGAGGGACCCTTCTCCTTGAGTTCATTTTCTGAGCAAAGCTTGTCCAGGTCTGGCTTAAAGGAACCAACTTTTAAGGGGCTGAGGCAAGACTCTCAGGGGAGAAAAGGAGAGAGGATAGAGGAGCAACACCTGTGTAACCTGGGGGATGCCGTCCAGGCTAGGACTCTACCCCCAGGATTCAGAGGGATGGGCAAAGAGAGCCTCTACCCTTTAGGAAAGGGGACCCTTGGAAGCTGGACTGAAGCCTGGGGTGGGGTGGGGGAGATTCCTGCTCTTTCCAGGGCAGGGAATAGCAGGACTATTGTGGGTGCAGGAGGGGAAGGTCTCTAGATATGGAGCCATAGAGAGAGTCTAGGACTGATGCATTATGGGACCATGAGTTGGTCCCATTCCCTCTCTCAGCCTCAGTTTCCTCATCTGCTAAATGGTGTTAATCATCCTACCCTATCTGCCTCATAGGTTGGGCAGAAGATCCAGTTAGAGAATAGATGTGACTATTCTTTGATCTTCAATGTCATAGTAATAATAACTATCATTACCTTGCCTTCCCATCACTCTTTGTAACACCCACTTTGATCCACACAGTCCAGCTCTAATTCACATGTTGATAAACTTGAAGAAACTCACAGCTGAAAGCAACTTCCCTTCCCATTTAGTGCAAACCCCATTCAACATACATGGCATACATGGTCCCCAGACCTCCACTTGCATGCTCCCCCAGGGACAAGGAGCTCATGATTCCTAATGCTGAAGAAAGGTTTGTCTCCCTGAAATCTTTTCTCACTGGGCCTATCTGTGCTCTCTGGGCCCATAAATGCCAAATCTTTGTCAGAGACCTGAAGTTCCCAGGGGACGTGGGTTGTAGGCCCACCTCTTCCTCACAAGGCCCCTGTGAGCAGACCTCACTTTATCAAAGACCTTCTGGACAGATACACTGATGACTGGGCATTGCTGTCTGGAGGAGGTTGTACTATCTCCAGAGCTCGAGTGGCCAGCTCACCCAGCCTCAGGGTCTCCTGGCCACCAGGCTCCCTAACCTCTTTATGCAGCTGGCCCTGGGGACTACTCTCAGTATTCACCCATGTTCTACTGACTCTCTCTTGTCCATTTTGGCCATTCCTAGGGCAAGTGGAGGGCTTGGTACAGGGGACTCTGCCTCCCTAATTGACCTATTCCAGGCTGGACCTACTTTCAGGATTCCATCCTAGTCTTTAAAAATAGTTGTTCTAAGTATGGCCAAGGACCAGCCATGCCAGTGTCAGTGAGAATCCACCTAGGGGGCCAGTTTGACCCACCCTGCACATTCCTGGACATGGTTACTTAGCTAACCACAGAGCAACCTAGTCCAGTTTCCTGTCTCATTCATGAGGATATCATGAGGGCTTTGCTGGAGCGCATGTCACTCTTTCTTTTTTTGCAATTGATTATTTTATTTTCCAGTCAGCCAACAATCCAACTTTTTATGCAATGACTGTCCTCCAGAGAAAGCAATGACTTTCCAGCTTTATCCTCTTCAACCTTTTGGACCAGTGGACATGAAACTGATGAGAGTGATCTTACCTAGTTTACCATAACTGGGTGTTCCTCTTTTATTTTTATTTACTTTATCCTCACTAGAGGACATGTTTTTCCATTGCTTTTTTAGAGGGAGAGGAAGGGAGAGGGAAACATTGATGTGAGGGAGGAGCCTCATTTGGTTGCCTCTAGTATGCGCCCATACCAGGGATCACACACACCCATAGCAGGGATCGAACGTGCCCACACCAGGAGTTGAGCCCACAACCTAGGTAGGTACCCTGACCGGGAATCAAACCTGCAGATTTTCTGTTGTGGGGTGACACTCCAACCACTTGAGCCACACTGGCCAGGGCAGGAATTCCTCTTTTAATGACTCTAGGCTTTAAATTTGGGAGGGACTAGGCTTTACACATTTGTTATTCCCTTCTAGTCTATTTCTGGAGCCAGAGAAGAGACAGAAGCCCAGCTCTCTGGCATAGCCCCTATGGTCAGCTTCACCTTCAGTTGACTCCTCATGTTGGCCTTGTTTTCAGGATTCTTTGTAGCCCAGTAGGGCATCAGAGTCTACATTCTTGTCACTCTTGATGATGGACACAGCCTTGTCAGGCTTGGTCTCTATTACCCACAGTTCATAGATCTTGTCATTGTAGTTTTCCTTTCCTCAGTAGTCAGACAGGCAAAGTTTCTTAATGTGTTCTCCAGTACTGCCTTGGGGTTGGTGCTGTCCAGGAAGTGAGGGCTCTGAGGCTGGAATTTGGAGTATGTGGCCACTTGAAGGTTGACACTCCACCTGGACCAGGCAAATTTGGCATCATCCAGTGTGGAAGATAGCAGACACCCTCTTCAACCACAAATTCAACCACAAAAGTATGCTACAGCACACTGCAGCACATCATGAGGTTCTAGGTCTTGGTTAGTTTAAACAGCATGGGGTAGGTACTGTTGAGTTGGCTGAGTTGACTGAGGGTGAAGGGCAGCATAATTATCTTCCTGCCTTTCTCCACATCTGACCTGTCATTAGGCCCGTGAATGTGGGCATGAAGACAAAGTGGCACTGCGTGGAGAAGCATTTTTGGAAGACCCAGGGAATCAGGTGTTTAAACATGTCGAAAGAGAACATGGTGGCATTTTGCCTCACAGATGACACTAGGTCCAGGGAACTGCATGTCACTCTTTTTGAGCAGCCGAGAGAGGTTGTGTGATTATCTTACTCTTTGGTAGTGAACTCTTCCAACTTGCTATTGTCTTTCCTGGTGTTCTGTGCAGCTCTTCTAGAACTTCTATTAGGATGGACATGAAACTCATTAGCCTAAACCCAGATTGGCTTCCTATTTTTAAAACAAAAGGGAAATGATGCTAATATTTATAAATGCCAGTTCTTCACATATATCATTTCACTGAGTCTTCATCACAACTTGTGTGGGAGGACTGTGGTTGCCACTCTACAGATGAGGGAACTGAGCCTTGGGAAGTAAAATAACTTACCCAGGGCCCCAGAGCTAGCAAGGGACAGAACTGGAACTCAAACCCTGGGTAGTCTTATCCTCAAACTCATGCTTTTTCCAGATGCTGCCCCCTCACTCCAGCCCCCATGCTTCTCACAAGTTTAGCCAGCATGTTCTTCAACCAGCACATGCAGGGGCCCTGCTCTGGGCCAGCTCTTCTGCACCCCTCCCATCCTGCCTCCTGCCCTGTCCTGTCTTTTGGACAATCTTGTCTCCTGTCAGCCTGAGTGTGGTACCCAATCTCTGGACCTCCCTACACACCACACCCTGGGCCAGGGAACAGAGCAGGGGCTTGGGAGGAGAAAGATGCTCCCCAGAGGTTGAGAGACTCCGTGTGTGTGTGTGTGGGGGGGGGGGAGTGACATTCTTCATGGGTGGCTCATCTGCTGGATATTTTAGGAACTATGTGCTATTTATAGTTGTGTTTGATTTGGGGGGTCTGATGGTAAAGCAGTGCATGTCTGTGGCAGAAGATCTAGTAGTCATCTTTGATGCCTTTTTCTTACCCTACCACTCACATCCAGCTCAGGTCATTGCTTCTACAGTTTACATGCTGAATCCTATTAATCCCTCCTTTACCATGACCAAGCCTGGTCTCTTTGTCCTTGGGCAACTGCAATAGCCAACCCACTGGTCCCCTGCTCTCAGCCTGCTCCCCTTCAACCCATGCCCCGCCCAGCAGCCCCAGGGAACTTCACAATGAAGGAAACATCATAGCAGTTCCATCCCTGTTAAAACCCTCTAGTGACTTTTTGTTGCAGGTGGGGTGAAATCCAAAGTCCTTACACTCACCCTCAGGGTCCAACCTCCTTCTGCAATCTCATTTCCCACAGTTGCCCCCATCTCTGCCCACCTTATTCCAGGCACCTGGTCTGCCCGCTATTCCTCAAAAACACTGGCTTCTTCCTATCTGCTCTTTGCCCACTCCCTCCTGTGCTAGGCATGACGAACTCCTTACCATGTAGGTGTCAGTTCAGGTGTGACCTCTACAGAAAGGCCTTCCCTGATCCCCCAGCTAGAGTAATTTCCTAGCCCCAGCCTAGGGACTCTGTCTCACATTACCAAGTTCGATGATCTTAATTGTACTTATCACTGTCTGGACTTACCTTGTTTATTCATTTGCTTATCATGTATAACCCTCTCCCCATGAGAATACCACATTTGTTTGTTTTGTACCCTACCAAATCCCCAGTACCTGTGATATATTGCATGTAGTAAGTGCTCAATAAGTATTCAATGACAGAATGAAAAATAACACAGAAACATGTAAAGGAGAAACACACATCATACAATTGTGGATATAGTAACAGTTAATAATGTAATGTGTGTGTGTAGCTGGGAATCACCCACCCTTTTAATGATAGGTTTGGGGGTGCCTGGGCCTGAACCACCACGTGCATGGGAGACATGCACATGTACATGTGGGTCATAAGCATGCACGTGTATGTGTGCACACACACTTCTCTGTTCAGTAGCAATGTGACCTCTGGTGAGGTCTTTAACCTCTTGTGCCTCAGTTGCTCCACCTACAGAAGGGGGCGGCCTGGAGCTGGAGGCAGAGACCTGGATGCCATGGCCTCTTGAGGTCAACCCTTGCCAGTAGGAGGAGCACACAGGCAACTGGCCTGTTGTGTTGTGCTGAAGGAGATGGGCAGTGTTTACTGAAGTCCATCTCCACAAGGGACTGCACCCCATTGCCCTCTGAGATGAGGATCTCACCCAGGCAGAGGGAAGTGGTAGGAGGGGCAGGAAATTGGCAGAGAAGCCTGGAGGCATGAGCTTTGCTGCTGGGAGGTAGATTATCATTGCAGTATGGGGTCTCTTGGGTACATCTGATAATTTTTAATTTTTGTGTGTGCTTTTTTTTTTAATCTGTGGTACATTTATTTTATTTCTTGAACTTTTTTCTTCCAATTGCTACAAAAAGAATTTCCATGAAATTAAAAAGGGAAAACATACACGCATCTATGTTTTCACCACCTCAAGGCAACAACTGTTTTCTCCCTATCCCTTGATCTTTTCCTGTGAGGGCAATACTAGAACCGTACAGAACACGTGGGAAGTACAAGTGGCCCTGGACCTCAGGCAAGTTCTTTCTCTGTGCCTCAGATTCTTTATCCAAAAAATAACGATCTAGTAGTTGTTCCCTCTTTCAGTTGTGCAGATTATGAGCCAACATTTATAAAGCACTTAGAAAGGTGCCTGACACTTAGTATGTGTTTGTTAAATAAGATGAGTAAATATCTAGAAAGGACAGGGCACCCATAATGCCCCCATTCTGGCACAAAGAGGCAGCTGTGGAATCAGTCCTTAGAGTCAGCAATTAAGAGTTCAAGCTCCAACTCTGCCCTTACTGCTCTTGTAACCAGGGGTATGTATGTGGATTTCCTAATCCTCAGTTCTTCCATCTGTAGAATGGTTACTAATCTGAACCCCACAATGTCATGGTGTATCCAGGGGTACTGGATGTGAGTGGGCTCGGTAAGCATGGAGCACTGCATACTGTGGCAACCCAGCCCCCACCCTCATCTATTTCTTCAGTTTTCTTGCTCAGTATTGTTAGGTAAGCATTGCTATGTGTCACTTACAATCTGTAGGTTTATTGTTTTTAATGGCTGTGTAATATTCCATTGAGCAGAGGTTTCCTGCTGCACTTTGTCATCTCTATTGCGGGATGCTCAGGCAGCTTCCAGCATCTTGCTGTTATAAATAACCGCAGTGAACAGCTCTGTGCTCTAAGCACTTTCCCACTAATGAATGATTTCCTCAGGCAACCTCAGGGACATTTTATTGAGGCTGCTTTGCTGCATGGCTGAGGGGCAGGCCAGCAAGCAGTGGCTGGGAGAAGGAGGTCCCATCAGAGGTGGTCTGATATGCTGACACAGGAGCAGCGGCATGGGTAGGAGGGCAGCAAGACACTCAGTGTGACTGTGATGAGCATGATGGGAAAAGCAGGGCATCTGGCATGATAGTGCTGCACACGATGAGAGAACATGAAAAGCCACCATGGAAAAGTTCTGAGTAGGTGCCCTGGAGAGTTGGGACTAGGAAGTAGAGGAACTAGATTCTGGTTTTGCCTTTACCACATTCTTATTGTGTGACTTTGGGAAAATTCTTTCCCTTCTCTGGACCTCAGTTTTCTCTATATACTGTGGCCAGGGGCCCAGCAACTTTTGGTCCAGAGTGATGCTGTCCATTGTGGTAGCCACTACTCATATGTGGCTATTTCAACCTAAATGCAAATTAATAAAATAAAATAATTTATTTCCTTGTCACACTATCCATATTTTAATATCCAGTTGTGGCTAGTGGCTACTGCGTGGAGCAGCACAGGCCCAGGACACCCCATCACTGCAGAAAGCCCTGTTGGACTGGGCCAGTGGAGTGCCAGTCAGCCTTCCTGTGCCGTGATTTGGGATCTCTGTCTTCATGCCTTTTTATGGAGCCAAGAGGAGGATGAGCAGCCCTCAGAGGACTAATTAAGAACCTAAGGAGGCCAAGCAACTTTTCAAAGGTCAGGACTCTGGCAGTGTCCTGAGTCTGAAAAAAAAGCTACACGCTATTTTTCTTTCCAAAATTTTCAGCTTGGCTCAGAGAGAATCTGGGGAGTATGGGCCCCGCTAGGTGGCCCCCAGCCAGGGATGGCTCCCAAGGGAGGATGGCTTGAAGGCAGAGTAAGTAGGTGGTCTCCTGTTTCCTTGAAGGAGAAGATCCTTGGAGGGCCTGCTCAGGTCTCTGCCCATGCCTGAAACACCATCGTCCATCCCCTTGGGTTAAACACTATCCTCTCTAGGATTCATTTAGAAGCCTGGACTGGAGATCAAAGAAGATGGCTGCCTTACTGGGCTTGTCCCACTCTGGCTGCCTCAGGCCCTAGGCCTAGTTCTGGGAACCTGCTGGGAGAGGAGAGCCCACAGCACCAGAGGGTGAAGCTCCTCCAACCCTTCCTCACCTCCAAACTCACACGCTCTGGCAACAGCACGTGGTTTCCAGCTGTACTTGCCCCCAACCCTCTCCTCTCTGCAGAGCGCAGACCTTCTGCAGATGCTTTTCTGTGGCCTGGAGCTTCTCCAGGGGGAGGTGGGGAGCCTGGAGAAAGGGACAGTAAATGGGGGAGGTAAGATGCAAGGTGTGAGGAAGTGAAGACAAACTCGACTATCTATGGTCTCTCCTTTGTCAAGGTGTGGCCACGGTCTGCCCTACCACCTGTGCCCAAATGTCCCTCTTTCCCCAAATGAATCATACTTACCACTCTTGCTTCTGTTTTCTAGGGATCCCAAGACCGTGTCCTATTTGTCTTGAGTCTATGGGGCCACAGAGCCTCCCACAGGCATTTCAGAGCTCTGGCCCTCTCCAGCTCCTGGACCAGGTTCCAAACATCCTTCTCACCCCAGCCTGCATCAACGGGACTCCTCAAGCTTCAGAACTCACCAGGACACAGTAGTAGTCACGGTAGGTGGCATCTCAACACTGCTCATTTCCTGGCTCCTAGGGATACCTGAGCCTTCTTGGTCCCTAGAACAGGAAGGATACCTTTGCGAACACTATCTGTCAGGATCCTTTTGGTTGCAAGTAACACAAAATCTATCTTGATAAAATGAAATGGTCAGCTCATGTAACCAAAGTGTTCAGCGGTAATATGGACTTCAGGCAGGGCTTGATCCAGTATGTGACCAGGATCTGGTTTTCATCTGTATTCCTCTTCCTTGGTGATGACTCTACTCCTAGTGGTGTTTCACAAGATATGGTCACAAAATATCTGCCAGCAATTTGGGGCAACCTGCCTCCAGGTTTAAATCTGGGGTTGGGGTAGGGACAAAATCTGCTTTCCTGATAGAACAAATAAAAGTCCTGGAGTTGATCTCTTGTGCCCTATTGGCAAGATTTGGATCACCTTGATCCTTTAACTGTGTGTACAGGGCTTGGAAACACGGATGGCCTGGGGTTCAGGGTCCATCCTTCCCCAGCTGTTTGACCAGAAATGAGAGGAAGGTGTTTCCCAAAGGAAACTTGTAGTACTGCTGGCAGGAAGGAGATGCCTCCAACTGGGGGAGGCAAATAACAAATGGTTGTTAGACAGAGTTAATAATCCATTGCTCTTTTTCAAGGCCCAGTTTAGGATACTCTCCAGAAAGCTTCTGCTGACTGCTTCAGCCAGTGGTTATCCCTTTAGTCCAACTTTTAGCTCCATCCTTTTCACAGATGGAAAGACCAAAGTTCAGTCGATGTTTTCTCATAAATACTCTATTGGTTATTGCATGAGTGCCAAAGTGAGCTGCTTTCTTTGCCTTTGCTGCTAGGAAACTCATAGATGGCCTGTGGCCCATTTCTGTTAAGTACTCAGGATGCTGTGGCATGTAGTTGCTCAATAGCCTTGTCTCTGGCTTTATCTTTTTCTCTCTCATTTTTTCCCTTGTTCTGTTTTCTTCCTTTATTTTTGGGCTTTTGCTGTTCTCAGCAACATCACACTCTTTTAGAAGGAGCTGGGTATAAATAACCAAGAGTGGTTGTAAATGTAGCATTCTGCACTAACTGTAGCCAAATGCTAGGCCTTCTCCGTCCTAGGGGCAGCTGGGCTGGGGGGTCTCCCCCAGGAGACAGGAAAGCCTGACCACGGTGGCCCCAGGACAGTGCCCACCCTTCCCTCCACAAGTCACAAATGACATTGTTTTGCTTCCCACCTGCTTCTCTCTCCCCTCCTCATCTTATCAGACGCTAATGGAAGACACTGGGGAACCCAATCCTCTGATAATTAAATTTACTTAATGGGTATTCAAGTGGAATAATGAGAAGTTTAATGTAGTGATTAGATTTTTAAAAAATTAATTAAAATGAGAATCATGTGTCCTGCCAGCAAACCAACTTGACCCTGTGTGTGAGTAGCAGGCAGAGACAGTGAGGGGGCTTGGCTGGGTGGGTGGGTGCTGCGGGGTGGTACAGCCTTTTGCCTTGGCACTGCCATTCTCAGAAGTAAGCCCAGGTCTGATGACCACTCAGACCAATGTCTGATTCAGCTCCCATTTCTGAGCCCTGTGAGTGCCAGGCCTGGGCTAGTAGACCCAGCATGGAGGTTTCAGAGGAGGGTAAGCAAGTGTGGCTTATAGCACGGAGCACCAAGGAAGGATTTCGGGCACTGTGATAGGGGGAGGCACTTGGGTGGCATATCTCTTTGCCATGTGCCTCCACCTGCATGTTCAGCCACACCTGAGTTTACCTTAGCTGATGCTGGATCAGCTGGGATAATGGAGTTGGGGAAGTGGGGCGGATAATCAAAAGACCTGAGGAAACCAACAAACCCCTTCTCCTTGGCCTGGGAATGCGTCGATGCCCGAAGTGTTTCTGAAGGCCCGTTAGGGGTGCAAGGGTGCACTTCTCACCCTGAGCCACCTCTGCTGGGGTCATGTGGTGACTCAGCTATGTGGGGATCCCAGCATAGCTGTCTGGAGTAGAGCACAAGATGGGTCATTGCCAGGGTAGAGGGCAGAGGGTAGGCATAATGGGGACCCCAAAGACAGGCCCTGATACCCCAGAGGCAGAATATGTTGTTTTCAAAGTAATGGGTAAGGCTGAGGAGAGTCCTGAACCTTGGGTGGTAGGGAGCAGAAAACTTCCTTCATGGGGCCCTGACCCCAGCCCCATATTGAGCCCTGATCCTGGACAGATGGAAGCTTGTTCCTGGTCCCATACTAATCCCAGTCCCACAGTGGGCCTAGCATTGTCATGGATGTGTCAGCAGAGAAACAGGTGTCCAGGTAGGAGGGGTGAATGGCTTTTTTTTTCATCCCCACTGCCAGCTTTGCTGCCTGTGGGCAGGATTCCTGTGCCAGGACCCACACAATGGAATGGACATGATGAATCAGACATGGTCCCTGCCCACAGGGCTGGTGGGGGAGGTGATGAACAAACAGGCATTGACAGCCTGGCAATCAGGAGGCCCAGGAAGCTGGGAAGCTGCAGATCTGTACTTAGAGCATTCCTTGGGCAGCAGGTGGGAGGGAGGTGCTGGAGGCAGTCTGGTGAGGAGGTTGAGAGGGGGTCTCTGCTCTCCGGGAGGTGAGAGATGAGGTGGACTGCACCCATGGAAGCGTGGAGGGCCTAGGGTGAGTGATCCCCCGCCCCCCCCCCCCAAGAACTGGCTGTGACTTCCTCAGGCCACCCTCAGCTCCCAGTGAACCAGAGGACGTCTGTGGGGTTTGATGGTATGCCAGGCACTGGGCTGATAATATTACCTCACAAGAAAGGTGTTTTTCTCCATCGCACAGAAGAGAACATGGAGATTGGAGGGATTTGCCTGATGGTACTAACTGGCAGCAACCTGCTGGGGCATGTTCCCGGGTCTTGCAGCCTCCAGGCTTGTACACTGCTGTGCCAGCCAGTGAACTTGCCCTGGATGATGGGGCTCCTCTTCTGACTCCTCCACCCCCATCTGGATGAATACAGCCTGGGCACTGAGGGGTGGGGGACTTGAACTTTGGGCAGATCAGACTGGTATCCAGTGCTTCCGACACTAGCTGGGAGTGGAAGAGGTGAGGGGGCCCTGACTGGGCAGGGGTCTAGCCCCAAGAAGAAGGGTTCTGCTTCCTTCATCCCACCCCTACCCTCTTTGGATTCCACCCCTCTGGATTTCCACTCCCTTACCCCATTTCCCTTCTTCCATGGCCCAGTCCTTTCTGAATAACTAGGCCTAGAGAAACCCCCCACAGGGGGAAGATGAGGCCCTGAGAGGGGAAGGGGCCCACTCAAGATCATGGGGCGCTTCCTGTCATTTCTCTTTAAGGTGAAGGGTCTGAAATCACATTATCTTGAATTTACACTTTAAACACTAGGCCTGTATTAGGCTTTGGGGGGACATGTGCACACAAATTCACACTACACTGAAAGATACCCTCAGGGAGCCTCCCCCTCTCCTAGAGGTGCCCCCAGATGTGCCCATTCTCCTTCCCTTGGTTCCAGGAGCTGAAAATCACTGTGTCATTCAATCCTCTCAACAGTCTGGGAAGGCACATTATTTTCTGTAAATGAGGGAACCAAGGTCAGGAGCCAGGCCACAGCCATGCAGATAACTGCTTAGGGGGACTGCCTGACCAGCTCAGATGGCCAGGATCACCCTCTCCTTGCCTGCAAACAGCTTTCCTTCCAAGGGCCTCCAGCAACTTCCACTGCCCCCCAGTCCACTGCTGCTTCCCTGCTTGCCTTATGCTCCAGCCAGAAACCAATGATTCCTCCCCCGCACTCCCCACACTTGCCCACTCCAGGCCCTACTCAAGCTGGCCCCACCTCCTGGGAGCTCCCTCTGCCCAGATCCTCCTCCTCCTCAATCTTTGTACACTGGCCCAAATGCCCCTTCCTTTTTTTTCAATTACAGTTTACATTCAATATTATCCTATATTAGTTTCAGGTGTACAGCATAGTGGTTAGAAAATCAGGTACTTTACAGAGTGGTCCCTACCACTCTGTAAATATTTCAAGTACACACCTGGCCCCATACATAGTTATCATGACATTATTGACTGTATTCCCTGTGCTGTAATCTACACCCCTGTGACTATTTTGTAGCTACCAAATTGTCCTTCTTAATCCCTTCACCTTTTTCACCTAGACTCCCAACCCCCTCCCCTCTGACAACTGTCAGTCTGTTCCCTGTATCTATGTGTCTGTTTCTATTTTGTGTGTTTATTTTGTTATTTAGATTCCACATACAAGTGAAATCATATGGTATTTGTCTTTCTCTGACTGGTTTATTTCACTTAGCATTAATACCCTCGAGGTCCATCCATGCTCACAAAGAGTAAATTTTCCTTCATATTTAATAGCTGAGTAGTATTCCATTGAGTATAGGTACCACAGCTTTTTTATTCACTCATCCGTTGATGGATAATTGGGTTGCTTCCATATCTTGGCTGTTGTAAATAATGCTACAGTGAACAAAAGGGTGCCTATATTCTTTCAAATCAGTGTTTCAGGTTTCTTTTGGATACATTCCTAGCAGTAGAATCGCTGGGTCATAAGGCAGTCCCATTGTTAGTTTTTCAGAGAAACTGCATACTGTTTTCCACAGTAGTTACACCAGTCTGCGTTCCCACTGACAGTCAGATGCCTCTTCCTTCAAGGACACCCTGTCTGCCCTCATTCTGACCAGAAGCCGGACCCTTTTCTCCTGAGCACCATCCCACAGCTCTTTGTCTGCCCCTCTCTTAGGCTCCTGTTTTCCCTGGATCTGACTTTGCAGCTGTTGGGAGGGCAGGGCTGGTCCTGGCCTCGGGCTTCCCAGCCATTTAACTCTAGGGCCTAGCACACTATAGGTGTGCAGGGGGCTGCTGGGGTTCTCACCTTGGGAGGGGATGCACCTCCATAAACTTACCCCTTTTCTCAGCAGTCCTGGGTCAGCCCAGCTGGTCCTACCCTTTCCTCCACCCCAGTTTCCTCAGGAGACCAGCCACTTCCTTTAACCCTGGCTGGGTAGAGGTGAGGACTGGCTCTGGCCCTCTGGCCCCAGCAGAGCACCCTATGCGTGCTCCCCACCTGCCCAGGTTCTAGGTGCAGGGACAAGGCAGGCCCCACCCTTGGGTCTTAGAAGCACATCTTGAAGCTTGACAAGCACAGGTATTGGAGGAGTCCAGCCCTGTGTGCTGAGCATGATGGGGGACTGCATGGACACTCTGACTGACTTCATTCTGCAGGTTCCTGGCTGTGTGACTTTCAGCAAGTCACATAATCTTTCCGTGCTTCAGTTTGCTCATCTGTTAAATTAGCTGATAACAAACCTTCCCAGGGTTGCTATGAGAATTGCACGAGTCAATACATAGACACACGGTATGCTCCCTGAATGCTGGCTGTCGCCATCGCTGCAGGAGGGAGTGTGAAGGCTGTGTGTGGGAGACGTTCACAGAGAGTGTCTAGAAGGTGAGGGCGCATGAGCGAGAACTTGTGGCGTGAGGCACAGAACACAGGAAAGGACATCTGGGAAGAGGGAACCAAATAGACAAAGGCCCAGAGGCAGTTTGGGGGACAGGCAAGGGAGATGGGCGTGTCTAGACTTACAGCAGGAGTGAGATGAGGGGTGACCACAGTGGTGGTGCAAAGGCTGTGTCCTCAGGGACCTGGGGTGCCACACTGAGGTGTCTGGACTTGGTCCTGCAGCCTGTAGGAGGCCATTGAGTGGGGTATTTTCTTTTCTTTTTACTGTAAAAGCAATATTTGCTCATGAGAAAATATTGGAACAGTATGTATAGAAGTGTGTCCCGTTAAGTAGGAAAGTTCTCTCTTTGCCCTTAAATCTCATTCTGCCAAGTTCCCACTTATGTTGGTCTGGTGTACTCCCTTCCAGAACTTTTTCTTTGCCTTAAGAAGCATATTTATTAAATTGTATTAAAAAAAAAAAAGAAAGAAAGAAATGGGCTCTGGTTAGGTGGCTCACATCTCGATGTGTTGAGTTTGTGGGTTTGGTTCCCCGTCAGGGCATATAGAAGAATCAACTGATGAATGTATAAACAAGTGGAAAAACAGATAAATGTTTTTTTCTCTCTCTTTCTTCTCTCTCTCTGTCTTCCCCCCTCCCATTCCTCTCCGTCTAAAATCAGTAAATAAAAGTAAAATAAATGCAATCGTATGGTATACTTTACCCCACAACTTCCATCTCTCACTTAACGGTGCACTTGCGGACATCTGTCAGCATCACAGTGCACGGAGCCACTCTGTTTTGTTTTCATTGTTGCCTGATATTCTATTGTTTGGGTGTGGCATCATTTATGCAACTAGTCTAGTGTCGATGGATATTTAGGTTGTCTTCCATTTTTCACTTTTGCAAATAACGCTTCAGTGAACGGCCTTGTATATATATCTTGCTGACACATGTAAGCCTGTCTGTGAGAGAGATTTCCTGATGCGGAATTGCCAGGGAAAGGGTTTGCGTATTCAATTTTGGTAGGTACTGTCATATTGCTGTTCCAAAAGGCTGGGCCATTTTAGGCCCCCGCCTCACACAAAAGTGTGGTAAAGTGAACATTATCACACTTTTTAATTTTCACCAGACCAGGAAAACATCTCACTGTGGCTTTAATCCTCACTTTCCTTCTCCCCAGTGAGGCTGAGCACCTTTTTCATGCAGTCACTGGCCACGTGTATTTCTCCTGTGTGTATCAACTGTTTATATTCTTTGCCCATCTTTCTTTTCTTTTTGCCTTTCTTATAGTCATAAAGGAGCTTTTAGTGTGTTAGGAATTTAAAAACTTTTGTCTGTTATGTGTGTTGGAAATATAGGGTCTGGCACAAATAATGCTTCTTATTGTTACAAAATCTTTTATTATAAAATCATAAGCATGTAGTTCTGTAATATAACAGTATTACACTCAAGCACACCAGATGACATTTTAGGTGAAATGTTCAAATTAAAACTATAAATTATTACACCCATATTATTACCTTACCAACCACACTTGAGCAGGCGTTCCTTCTGACAAACCCTGTATTTTTAGTAGTCTGCCGTTTGTGTTTTTAACCTAGTTAGGCACTATAGAAACTTTAGATCTTTATTCAGTGAAATCCATCAGACTTCTCCTCTGAGCTTCTGTATTTCACATCTTGAGCCACTGGGCTTCCTGGAAGGACTTCAAGCAGAGTGGGGATGAAGTCAGATCTGTGACTGATAATGGTCATCTGATTGCCTTTGTGCGAGGGTGGCGGGGAGGGGCCTGCCGGGCAGGGGGCAGGAGGCAGGAGGCAGCTGAGGACTTTGTGCTGGGGTGGGGTGGGGGAGAATTTGGGAGAAGGTGAGTTTGAGAAATATTCAGGAATTAGCTGCCTGTGGTGATGGGATACAAGGGTGAGAGAGGGTGAGAGTTTGGGTGTTTGGCTGGCAGACAGCATAGATGATGCCACCACCACCCTGAGGTGGGACAGGATTAGGGAGGAAATGCATAGAGTTGCATGTGAGTGCTCACCATGTACACATGGGTACATGCATGCACACACATACATGCTTAGAAGTTCTGGAGATTGGCACATCTGTGTTGTGGCTTCGTGGATGGGGGCATCTACATTTTGTGGAGTATCTGTTCTCTGTCAAGTACTGGACCAGGCAGGACACTTGCACGGGCACACACATGCCCTTTAGTCTCTCCTACCACAGGTGAGGAGGGACCAGGTGCAGAGAGGTGAAGTAACTTGCTCAAGGTCACAGGACTAGTAAGTGACAGACAGTGTTTTGTTGTTGTTGTTGTTTGTTTTGTTTTTGCCAGCTTGGATCTGACTAACCACAGAGAGCATTCCCGCCATTACCACTGAGGAGTCTTTCATTCATTTCTAACCTGACCAATGCAGTTTCATTAGGGACTCTTAGGATGAGTACTGAAGCCAGACTGCCTGGGTTTGAAAGGCAGCCCATTCCTTCCTTACAAGGCAAGTTAGCCACCCAGGTGCCTCAGTTTCCTGAAAATGTAGATAATAGCAGTGCTCACCTCCCAGGGCATCAGTAGGACTTTGGTGTGTTAGTGCATGTGAAGTGCTCACCCAGTGAGGGACCAGTGTCTAATGATTGTGATGATGATGATGACAATGGTGCTGGCATTCAGCTTCATCTCCTTTCTGCCCCCCTCTATTCTTCCTCCACCTGTCACCCCACTCCTATGCCAGCTCTGCCTCAATTCCCCACAGGGGCTTCTTCCAATGTTTGCCTTCGAATCTATGTCAAACCCCAAACCCATAGCAGGCAGTGAAGTGAAGCCTGTCAGCAGAAACCATTCAGGGGAACAATCCATGTTGCGCGCCCTGTCATGGCACTTTAATCAGGTGTTTTCCACTTGTTGGCGTGTTCATCCCAACATTGCTCAGGCCTCTGAGAGCCAGAGCATGATGTCCAAGTTGAAAACCCTCTCCTCTCTGAGTGGGGATGCTTAAGTGTGCTTTTGAGCCAGGGATCCAGCCTGACCACAGCCGGGCTAACTCTCCACTCTAGCCCTAAGCCAGCACTACACCCCTGACCCCAGGACGGGTAATTCTCAGCATCACTGGCTGGAAACTGACCTGTGGAAAACAAAAGTGAGAAGCTCAGCAAATCTTGGCAGCAGTTCTTTCCTACCAGCATATTTAAGCAAATCCTGCGGCCATGAGGGTGGGTGCAAGGTGTCCAAACTGGGTTGAAGCTCCAGGTCTGCACCCAATGTACTTTTTTCTTATGCCAAAAAACAAAACAAAACAAACAAAAGAAACCCCCTCTGAAATCACCAAACTCAACATATGGATTTCTCATCATTAAAATAAACTCCCAAGTAAATAAATCATGGCAAAAAATGAAACGGCTTTTGCCTGTTTCTTTGTAGTATTTTGTTTAGTTACACAACCTTTTATTCTTAGCCAAAAGAATAGCAGAACTTACTTCAGACCTTCCCAGGGAATTCTATCCAAAAGCCTCTGAGAGAGGATACTGTATGACTGCTCTTTTGGAAGTCCCCCATTCCCAGGTCCTCAGGTCCTAGCAAGCGTGGCTTGTCTTAGGAGCTTCTTTAATTTAAGCAACACCCCCCCACCTCAAACCCAAGTCCCCTCCCCCATTCACCTAGTACCCTTGCAGGGTGCCATGCAGTGCCACAGTTTCCTGCTACCCTCACCAAAGTTCAAAACTTAGAAATCTCGACACCAACATCCAGGCTTATGTACAAGGAACTTCTCAAGTTTTGCCTTCACAAGTAGAAGGGTCTTTCCAATGGCCTCAAAGAAGCTTCACTGTACTCATGTCGAGTTTAGGGGGAGGAGTTATTCTGGAGCACCCAAATTTACTTCTTGGAGAGAGGGAACAGATGCAGGGTGTTTATAGATGCAGGAAGCTTTCCCCTTGGGTTGCCTGCATGCCTGCCAGCACCCCTTCTTGTCTTGGGGGGCTGCCTCTTCTCCCTATCTCCTGGGTCATCCCACACCTGGGTGATCCCACTGGAGTACACAACATTCAAGGTGATAATTGCCAAAGAAAAGTGCCGATAAGTTCACAGTAGAAACCCACAATTAAGCGTGCAGCTTGTGGTCATTTGTGGCTCCAAGTCCTGTCAGTTTTCCTCCATTGCCCCACCCAACAACTGTCTATCCAGGTCAGTTGAGCTGGGGGCCCTGATGCCTTCCTGGGAGCTGGTCCCAGATCTGCTTCAGGGATAAAGCTCTGAAGGTGCCCTAGCCTTTGTTGTAAAGTCAAGCTCAAGCTCCTGAATGTAGGCTAAGGCCCCAACTGTTATGGAGATGCTCCCACCAGCCTCGGTTAACACCTCCCTTTTCCAGGTGGGGATTGTCTTGCTGGTGGATCCTGCTGTGGGGCCTGGAACCTTCTCACATTCCTTCTGAATAGTGAATTCTTCAACTTGGGTATTGAGATTATTCCATTTCCTCTTGAAATCCTAATTACCATATTTTGCCATGTATAATGGGCACTTTTTTTTTGCCCAAATTTTTGAGAGAAAAAATAAGGATGTACATTATACATGGGTATAATGATTATATGCCATGGGTATATTAATGGGCATAATAATCCTGTGTAAAGTGCACACGTGGCAAAACGTGGCATTTAGGGGCTCCAAAATGGAGCTTAGTTTCCATACTCTGACAGTCATCTGAGTGTGTTCTCAGACCAGATGCAGCAAGGACATATGCTCCCAAGTGACAAGTTGGAATAGCAAGGCTGTGCTGCACTGAGTTCTCTCTGAACTCTCGGTGATTTAATGTAATATCAGTTCCCTTCTTTCTTCTTTTAGCATGTGCACTCACATTATGTGTCCAGTGTGGGAGGTGGGGAGTGTGTCAGGCTGTGGTCCATACAGTCATTCAGGGGATTGGCAGAAGCATCACCATCCTGTAACTGCCCCATCTGAAACATGTGGCCTCCTTCATTCCCTGTTGCAAAAAACTAAAAATGGTAGAGTCACATACTGGCTCTTAAATGCTTTGGCTAAGGAATGACACACATCACTTTTGTTCACAGCCCATTGGCCATATGGCCTCCACTAACTATAAAGGGGCTGAAGAAATGTGGGGGACACTGTGCTAGGTGGGGAGGGTGTGGAGAAAATGTGCCCAGACATTCAATGAGCAATAAAATTCTCTGTATGGGCAGTAAAACTCAGAGCAAGGGTTCAGAAAAGCCAAGGCCATGACTTCCTGTTCGTTTGCTGCAGCTGCTGGGAAAAGCTCTGAAGAAGAGTCCCTGTGGATAAGCAAGGCCGATGGATGGCCCAGGCCCTGCACCCACCAGACTCCAGGTTTAACTAAACCTCTCCTCTCTTATCCCATTGAATGCTTTAAATTCTAACACCATCCCATAAATTGAATGTATCAGGGGGAGAAAGAAACAGGATTGAGAGTGAGGATGAATTCAGCTTTGGAGGGAGAAAATCCAAGAAGAGACATAGAAGCCACTGTTTCTTATTCCATTCAGGCTGCTGTAACAAAATCCCACAGACTGGGTGGCTTAGAAACGCCAGAACTTTATTTCTCACAATTCTGGAGACTGGAGGCCAAGACCAAAGTTCCAGAAGATTTGGTGTCTAGTGAGGGCCTACTTCCTGGATTGTAGTTGGCTGTCTGTCTTTTCATGGCATCCTCAAATGGAGTAAGGGGTAAACAATCTCTCAGGGGTCTCTCTCTCTGTCTTTCTTTTTAACAGCAAAGGTAGATTTTATTTGTGAATCTTCCCCAGAGTTCCCTCTGGACTCTAAACAACCTTTGACCTCCAGAAATAGGAACCCAAGTCTGGGGTTTGCTTTGGGACAGAGACCAGTCAACTGCATTAGAAAACTCTCCACCCAACAATATGACGGTCTCCTGCCATTTGAAGCCTTTTCTCCAGGGAAGGCCTCAGGAGCCCATTTGGCAGTGGCTCATTTTGAGGAGGAGTTGAGGCAGACAAGAGGAGAAACATCACCCTCAGCTTTTCCTGCTCTCCTCAGACTGTTTCTGGGGAACTGTGTACTTGTCAATATTGATTTTTCTAATTGTGCAATGTCTTTTGTTTATAAAACACTCTTACCTTGCAATAGCTCCCATTTACAGAAAGAAAAGAAAGCTACTGACATTTCTGGGAGTTTCTGTAGTGGGACCCTGAAACTTTGCTTAGCAAAGTTACACAAAATGCCAACCATATAGGGACATTTGGAACACACTGGTCTGGTCTGAGGTGCCCTTCTCCACTTTCTAAAATGTTTGGTTTTCGTGACCATTTAAGTTGAGGGCCTGGAGCTGGCATGGACAGAACTCAGATGGGAAAGGACTTGGCATTTAGACATGACCCAGTCTAAGAGAGAGGAGCCTTCCCACAGTCCCCAGCAACACATACCACACATGCCGGGGTCACCTGAAGAGCCGTAGAAATCTAGGGGGCCCATGCCTACCTCCAGAGACACTGATTTAAGTGCTCTGGGCTGTGGCCTGGGTGAAGGACTCCAGAGCCTCTTGGTCTGGGAGCAGTTGGTACCTAGTGGGTGTGTAAGTTGCTGAGGAGACTGTGCCAGGGTGGGCCCAGGGATGGGCACATTTTAAAAGTGCCCAAGTGATTCTAGCGTGAAGCCAGATGTTAAAATGTGCCTGCCAATGAGAAGTTCTCTGGGCCTTTCCTTCCCAGGGAGCCTGCCTTTCACAGGAAGCTCCTGGAGGACACACTTCCACCACTGTCTCATCCCAGATGGTGAACGACAGATGTAGGGAAGCTATGCTGGCACATGTGGAGAACCCCCACTCCTACCCCAGGGTGAGGCTGCCCACTCGTGCTCTGGCCCTGACCCTTGCTGTGCCTTCTCTCTGTGCTCCTAGAACCTTGGCCATTTTTTCTCAAGTGTTGTGAGTGTGGCTGCCAAGGTGGCAGTTCAGGTCAATCAAAAACAGAAAAACATGCTATGAATGGAAATGGCTCCCTCATAGTTTTTGAGCAGAGGAGTCTTCCTGGAGAGCGTAAACCCTTGTCCTGTAAAATATAACAGTTCCAGGAGGAATATTCCAACCTGGTAACGGAAAGGCAGGATCTAATGTTCCAAATGAAAATTTCATTTCCCACTTCAATAGAGCAAGAGCAAAATCAGGATAAGGAACAAACACAGATCTTCCTTGCAGATAGGAAGCTTATTCCAGGATTCAGCCTGTTCAGAATGGCAAGTGTTAAGACAAAACAAGACACCAGTGGCTCCAGTGGGTCTTTGGGTAGCATCACTCTGATAAGGGGAACGATATAGGGACCTCCTGCTCACTGTGGGTCCTGGCCTTGACTTTCATGGACCTATTGATTCACTTGAGAAAGCTGGTAACTTTGGTGTAGATCCTGAACTTCCCTTTCTGTGTACATCTTTCTCTCCAACTGACGATACTAATGACAAAGTATGTGTCCTTGAACCAGGTGACATGAGGACCCCTCCTGTCCCCTTGACAGGCATCCTCGGGCTTCGAATTGTAGCCAGCACAGAACATGTTCTGGGTGATGGTGAATTTGGTGGACAGTTTGCATGTGTTCTTGTCCACATAGGGCACCTCCAACATCTTGAAGGTGGTGGTCGAGTGGTCCTTCTCATGGGTATGCCCAGAGTGACTCACAGTGCCCAATTTCTGCATCATGAGTGTTGACTTGGCTCAGTCCTTCTTGGACAGGCAAGCAGGGGCCACGTTCATGTGGAATGTGATGGGTGTCTTCAGCTCAAGGATGGCAATGTCACAGTCATAGTTCTCCTTGTCAAACATGTTGTGCTTTATAATCACCCCCAACTTGTGCACCATCTCATTGCCATCTTCCTCTTCTGTGTTCTGATAACATTTTGTGGCTTGCATCGAGGAGGACAGACATGACGAAATAATCCCACAGACAAAAATATGAGAGGCAGAGGGACTTGGTGCTCAGATTCTTGAGGTGGGGCTCTGAAAGCCTTCAGAGGAAAGGTCATGGAGAGGAGGCCCACCATGCTAGGCATGGACACCAGGATCAGGGAGGACTGTGAGGGAGAAGCACTGGGCTGGCTCAGGGAAGGCCATCTCTGCCTCTTCCTAGACCTCCCAAGCCTCCTCATTTTCCTCCTACTCCTCACTCTTCATCTTAATCTTCACCCTCCTCCTCCTTGGCCTCCTCCTTCTCATCTACCTCTCTGTCTTCTTCTTCCTCCCCCCTTCTTCTTCTCCCTCCTTCTCCCCCTTCTTGTGGGGGGTCTCTTTTATAAAATCACTAATCCCATTCATGAGCACTCTACCCTCATGACCTAATCACCTCCCAAAGCCCTGCCTCCATGTGCCATTGCACTGGTGATTAGATTTCAATATATGAATGGGGAGGATAGACATGACATTCAGTCTGTGGCATGCTCAAGCCCTGTGGATAGGCTCAAGCACGGGACAGCACTCTTGCTGGGAGAGAAAGAGCTATAAGTTGTTGGCTTTCTTCCATGCTTTTATTCCTCAGCAAACATGGCTGCTGTGGGCTACATAATACTGATTACAACTGCAGAGTCTGACTGCAGAACACCTGGGATTGAAGCTTGGCTTGGCTTACTATTTATGTGACCTTGAGCTAGTTACTTCTTTCTGCCTTGGTGTTTTCCTCTTTAAAATGGGGATGTTGATCGCATCTGTCTCTTAGGATAGTTGTGAAGATTGAGTGGATATTTGTAAAGTGCTCAGAACAATGCTGGGAACATGATAAGGGCTCTATGAATGTTAGCTGTCACCACTGTCACTGTGTCATTATCATCACCATCCAGGTATTGTTCTAGGTGTTGGGGAGTGGAGTCAAGGTCCCTGCTCTCCTATATGATGGGGAAAATGGAAAATAAACAGATAAATAATTCAATTCAGAAGATAATTTCAGATAGTGATGGTACTGAAACAAAAAAATAAGACACATGAAAAATCATTGATCATAATTAGTCAATAGGGAAGTGCAAGTTAATATCACAGTGAGATACCACTGCATAGCTAGTACAATATGCTGACTTTTACAGAACGGACAGCACTGAGTGCTGGTGAGGGCGCAGTGCACATGGGACCCTCATCTGCTACTGGTACTGGTGGGAACATAAAATGGTAGAGCCACTTTGGAAAGCAGTTTGGCAGTTTCATATAAAGTTAAAAATATGCTTACCATGTAACCCAGCAATCCTACTTAGGTACGCAAGAGAAATAATGACTTATGTTCACACAAAAACCTGTGGGCAAATATTTATGGCAGCTTTATTCATAACCACAAAAGCTGGAAACAAACCAGATGTCCTTCAGCTGCTGAATGGATAAACAATTGAATACCACTCAGTAATAAAAAAGAGTGAAATTATGATACAAGAAACAACACAAGTAAATCTCAAATGCACAATATCTAAGTGAACAAAGCCAGACAAAAAGCTACATATAGATGATTCCATTTATATCACCTTCTGGAAAAGGCAAAACTATAGGAAAGAAGACAGATCAGTGGTCAGGTTGTTAGGGCCTGGGTGTGGGGGAGCTGACTACGAAAGGAGAGCGCATGGAGATTTTTTAGGTTGATAGAATTGTTCTGTATCTTGGTTGTGGTAGTGGTTACATGGCTGTGTGCAGCTGTCAAAACTCATGGAGCTGTGCACTAAAAGGGTAAATTTTACTGTAGGTGAATTATGCCTCAATTAACCTGACTGGGGGGAAAAAGCTCACTGTGGGATTATTGAGACAGGGAAAAGCAAATGATGAATCAGTCAGTCAGGATGTGTGACACGGGTAAGGAGGGGCTCCTGTACACAGTAATCAGGGGCTCCTGTACACAGTAATCAGGGGGGGCTTTCTGAGGAGGTGCCTTGAGCTGAAACTGGATGAGGAAGAGTCAGGCCTAGGAGGATCCAAAGGGTGGTATGTCGGGCAGAGAGCAACAAGGTGGCCCATGTGGTCTAGAGCTGGGTAGGGGAGGAAGAGAGGGCAGGAGACAGGGCAAGGGCTTCGATTCTTCTCTGAAGAAAACCCTGAAGCACTGATGTGGGTAAAACGCCCCAGGGAGGAGTGGGGAGGGGAGGATAGGAAGCAGCAGCTTGTGACCATGTGTAGGAGTGATGGAGGGGTGTGATGACCCAAGAAGAAGGTGGGTCAGGGAGCTCCAGCAGGCTGTGGTGGGAGGACTGGCACAGGCAGGTGGGACCTTGCTGTTTGGACCTCACTGAGAGTATTGCAGGTGGTGGCGGGGTGGAGGGCAGAAGCCAGACATTCTGGGTTGAGGATATGTGAGTGAAGCTTACAGGGGACAGACTTGGTGGGAAACAGTGGGAATCTCAGAGAGAATGGAGTGGAGCTACTCGTGTGTGTGTGTGTGTGTGTGTGTGTGTGTGTGTGTGTGTGTGTGTGTTATGTGTACGTATGTGTATGGGGATATGTCCAGAAATTATCTAGTTATGTGCTATGAAAAATAGAGGCATTTATTGAAGAAGATACAAGAACATTGTACATAGGACAGTGACACCTCAGTCTCCTTCAAAGTAGGCACCTTGGGACCTCACACTGTTCTCTCAATCACTATCAGCTGCCCCATCGTATTTTCCTGATCTCATCAACAGTCTGAAATCTCTTTCCTTTCGAAGGTGATTTTAGTTTTGGGAAAAGCCAGAAGTCACAGGGCACCAAATCTGGGCTGTAGGTCACTTGGGTGATTTGACGTTTCACCAAAAAACTCTGCACAAGACATGATGCATGAGTGGGCTCATTGTGGTGATGAGACTGCCAATCACCAGTTGTCCATGGCTGCGGACTTCTGAATCATCTAAATAGTTTCTGCAGAGGAATGTTCAAACTTAACACAAAATTTGATGCATATCTGTTGCTCTACTTGCTCAGTCATTTTTAATGTGATGGCCACACAGTACACATGCTCACTCCATGGCATCTGCCACCCCCACTGACTAGTACAGTGAAGTTCTCATTGTTCACACATGCACATTCCATTCCATTCTCCTTGGCTGCCAGGTTACATCAGTGTTGTGCAAACTGTTCTTTGTATATTATCAATGGCTGGACTTTTTCTGGACAGACCTCGTATAAGTATATGTGTGTCTGCATGTGTGCATGTGTGTACATGCATACACGAGTGTACATGTTGTGAACACACTTGCAGAGTGGGACTGACTGGTGCGGGACAGTATGAGATGGTGAGAAGTGGGGGCTTGGACAAGACCTTGAAAGCCAGGCCAGAGAGGCCACTCGAGGGGGCTGGAGGCCAGCAGGGAGACTGATGGCATGAGGCCCATCCCCATGGTGGGAGGCAGCATGGGGCCCACTGGGCTGGGGGACCAGGATCTGTCTTAGGAACCTTGTGCTGGGTGAGCCCACTTGGAGTAACAGAAGCCCCATCTTTACCCACATTAATCTTCCTTCTCTTCCCCTACAGTGCATGCTAGGACCACGACAGACAGGCCGCGGCTCCCTCAGCCCCCAGAGGCTGGTTTGTTTGCCTCCCAGCACCATCTGACTCAGGTAGGGGGAGAGTGAGGTGGGATCACTGGTCTCATGCCTCTGACCCAGGTGGGAGGGCTCTGGGAGCGAGGATGGAATGAGCCCTTACTGAGGGCTGTGGTGAGACGAGCACAGCAGGGTCTTATGGAGGGGAATTCCCAGACCTCTGAGAATGTGGGCCACCCCAGCAGCTACGCATCCTCACCAGGCCACCTCCCAGGTAGTGATAGGCTGGCCATAGAATACATAATTCCACCAGCGCCTGTTCGCTCTCACATGTTCACTGTCTGTGGTTTGTTTAGGACTTGCAGGCACACACCTGTTAAGTACTTTGGCTGAGAGGTTTTGCTTCTGTGGGGCTCCCCTTTCGGTTGCTCTGGCTTTTTTCTGCCAGAGTCACTGTTCTCATCTTGTGTGCATGCTTCCGTAAGTGATGGCTCTGACTCTGGAAGGTCCTGTTCTCTGCGGGACAACCCCAGGGCAGAGGTGCTCCTTTCAACACCAGGCATGACCCAGCTCACCTTTCCACTTGGTGTTTCTCTGCTGCTCCTGGACACCTCAGGTGACACTTTCTGCTTGTGGCCAAGTGTCCCAAGGGCTGGGATGGGTTGCAGGCTAGGTTTGCCAAAAAAAATACAGAAAGTCCAGTTAAATTGGAACTTCAGACAGATAACAAATTTCTTTTCAGTATAAGTATATCCCAAATACTGCACGGGACATACACTTTTATTTGCTAAATCTGATAGCCCTAGTGGGGGCTGATGCTCTAGTCTCCCTCCTCTGGCCAATCCTCCCTGATGGACTCACCTTGGCCCCGCAGATCAGTGGCCTCCAGTGCCTGTGACAGGTGTCCGAGAGCCGAGGGCGGCCAGGCTTGCTCAGGCCAACATGAGCACCATTGCCAGACCTCTCAGGCCCCACAAGCTATTCCCACCGGAGGCCGGGGCAGCAGCTGTGGCCGTTGAGAGTGGTCTCAGGGCCCTGTATTCCTGTCTGGCTCTCTTGGCAGAGTCCTGGCTTAGCAGGTCACAGGTCAGGGTTGGCTGGGCCCTTGTGCCTGTGAACAGAGTTGTCAGACAGGCTTGGAACTGTGAAAGGACCCAGGAACAGAAAATTGTTTTATGACCTTGCAACCCAGAGTGCTTGTGGGTGTGGTGCGAAGGCAGAGATGGAGGTGACAGGGATGAGGCAGGGTCAGATTGTAGAGGGTTTGGAGTGCCCTGTTTCTGCATCCTCAATGTAGGAGAGACGTGGGAAGTGTTTTTTGCTTTTTATTTTTTTGTAAAGGTGAGTTATTTTTCTGACTATTAAGGTAATATTTCCTTTATATGTTACCTATCTACCTAACAATCCAGAAGCATTTCAAGCATACAGTTCAGTCTCTTCCCATAATTTCTTCCTTTTCAGGGCTAAACATTTCCAGACTTTTTTCTATGTACTTATAAACATATTTTTAAAGGACAAACATGGGCTCATGCTAGTTATACTGCTCTGTCACTTGATTTTTTAACTTTCAAATATTGTGTAGCTCATTCCAGAGTTCTTCAGTCTCCTTTTACACCCATTGATTAGATGGTCTTTAAATTATATATCAATTATTAGTGCTGATGGTGGCTGTTTAGATGGTTTCCAAATAGCCAGTGTTTGGTTATTTATTCAAACCACTCAGGGAATCTCCCAGTTCGTACAGCTGTGTGCACTCGTGTTCTGCGTCCTTCAGGAGTGTTTCTGCTAGAGGACTGCCTGAGTCAGAGGGCACCCACATTTCAAGATTTAATCTGTATGGCCAGATCGACCTCCAGAAGGCTGTACTGACTTACCATGCACACAAAGGGCTTCAATCCCTGCCAATCTGATAGTTAAAACTAACTTTATTTTCCATTTCTTCGTCCATTAGTGGAGTTGAGCATATTTGAGTGTGCTTGTTGACTACTTCATTTGTGAATTGCCAGTTCATGCCATGTCTTCACCTTTTTTTTTCTATTCATCTGTCCATTTATTCAGTAAGCATTTATTGAGCACATTCTGTAGGCTGGGCACTATTTTGGGTAGGGACCTAACAGTGAACAAAGTTGACAAATACCTGCTCCATGGAACTTACATTGTAGTGGAAGACAGACAGCCAAGGAAAAACAGATAAGTGAAATATAGTGTGTATATATGTGTTAAATACTAAGAAGAAGAAAATAAAGCAGGGGAGGTGTTACAGAACACAAACAAGGGGGGCGTGGGACAATATACTATTATTGAAAAAAAGCCCCCAAGTCCGTTATGTCCGCCACCAGAGGAAAGATGTCTCTCAATGCCAGAGATTTGTAAAAAGGAAAGGAAATGTTTATTTAATGCTATACAGACTTAAAGTAGTGACCTAATGTCTTTATCAAAAATCCCAAAGTCCCTTAAAACACCCACAAACAGACACAGTCCTTCCTTCCTTCCCCCTTTGCCCAGTCCAGAGTACCGTATCTCCTAAAGCTGCGGGGGTCCCTACTCTGGCAAAGGCACATGGTCCTCTCTCCCCGGGCCACGGGAGTCCCCACTCTGCCAGAGTCACGTGGTTCTTCCCCTCAGGGCTGCGGGAGCCTCCACTCTGTCAAGGCTGTGTGGTTCTCTCCCTCAGGGCTGCAGTCTTCTCTGCACTTCCACAGCCGCATGGTTCTCCTTCTCAGGGCTGTGGGAGTCTTCACTCTTCTAAAGCTGTGTGGTTCTCAATAGCTGTGATCTTCTCTGCACTTCCACAGCTGCATGGTTCTCCCCCGCCAATGGCTGCTGCATTTGGGTTTAAATTCCGGCGCCAATCTTCCTCTGCAGCCCCGTTTCTGACTCCTCCCACACTCGGCCTCACATGCCAGAACTCATACCCTTCCAGTTTTACTGGACTGCCATCATGAGTCTGGGCAGGTGTGGCCCCAAGTCCTGGAGCCAATCATCTCCAAGCTCCCACACAGGCGCTGTAACTCGAGGGACCTGCCCCCCCCCACCCCCGCCTCCAGTTATGTCTTGGTGGGGAAGTTACTTCCATTCCCTTGGCTCTGAGCATGGCCACAGCTATTTAACATATCTAAGTGACCATCCAAAGGCTATAGATATGTTAAATGACCATGCCAGAGGGTAGCTGCAAGGCTGTTGCTATGTAAAACAGCTCTCAATGGCCCTGCTCCATTTGTCCCTTCCTCCAACCCACACCCTGGGGGTGGGGGGAGTGGTGAGGACATCCTAAAATCTCCTAGACACCTTGAGTTCTGGACCCCATTTCAAATGCCTATTTGGGGTCCCCCCTCTTAGCTGCACCCTGTAACAGAGGGATTAGTAATACTGGGCTACTTGGATATGGTAGTCAGCAAGGCCTTACTAAGAGATGGCATTGAAATTAAGACTGTAGGAAGTGAGAGAATGAATCATGTGGACGTCCAGGACCCTGAGTCAGGAGCAGGCCTGATCTGTTCAGGGCTCAGAGAGAAGGCCAGTGTGGTTAGAACTAGGGAGAGAATGGGAGGTATGGCTAGGGGAGGACCAAGAGTCAGGTGTGCAAGGCCTGTGGGTCACCCTAAGGACCTGGCATTTCTTTAGGATGAAGCAGGGTGCCATGGAACATTCTGATTAGTGACATGACATGACCTGAATTTCATGTTAACCAGTTCATTCTGGCTGCTGTGAAGGAGGCCAGAGTGGAAGAAGGGAAATCAGTCAGTAGGCTGTTGCAGTGATCCAGGGAGGGGATGGTGGGGGCTTGGAAGAGGGGGCCTTAATGGAAGTGGGGAGATATAGATGCATGTTCATGCTAGAGCCAATAGGCTTAGCTGGCAGATTGGATGAGGTGATGTGTGTGAGAGAGAGGAGCCAAAGAGCGCTGTTGTAGTCATCTTAGGCTGCCCAGCCAAATGCCATAGGCTAGTTGGCTTAAAGAGCGTACTTTTATTTCTTATACTTCTAGAGACTGGGAAGTCCCAGATCAAGGTGCTGGCAGACTCAGTTTTTGGTGAGGACCCTGTGCTTCACTTGCTTGTGCTCATAAGATCTCTTCTCTGTTTGCAAAAGGAAAGAGAGCTCTGGTATCTTTCCTTCTTACAAGGGCACTCATCCCATCCTGAGGGCCCCACCTTTGAGATCTCACCTAACCCTAATTACCTCCCAAAGGCCCCATCTCTAAATACCATCATGTTACAATAAGGACTTCAACATGTGAATTTGGGGCACAAACATTCACTCCATAACAATGATTCTAATGATCGCAGCCCAAGCGGCTACAAGGGTGGAGCTGTCAACAACAGAGACGAAGCAGAGAACAGGGACTAGTGGGTTTGGAGTCGGGTAGCTCCACTGTGGGCAGGACTGGCTACATAATGTGAGGGACCCTGAGCAAAATGAAAATGGGTGGCTGATGCGTGGGTCACCGGCCAGCAGTGATCACGGAACGCTGCGGATGGCTCGTCAAAACATGAGAAAAACATACACAGAGACAACCAGGTCCTGTGGGGGAATAGGAACAGCAGGGCCACTCCTCATGTGGGGAGCACTTGGCCACCCTGTCTCCTGGAGGGCGCCACTTGGCCACCCTCCCTGGTGGGGAGAGCTCGCCGTTCCCCCTCCGGAGAGGCTTTTTATTGGTTTCATTTGCATAAGAATTCAGGTAAAAGCTCATTACTCATTGCTAGGAAGTAAGGATCAAACCATAGATAACAAGGAAGTCTGAGGGCCTATTTTGAGTCAGGGTCAAAGAGCTGTAAGACTTTAAGGAACAAACTAACTTCCTCCTTGGACCCTTCTCATTCAACTGAGAGCATTCTAAACAAAGAAGGTTTCACAGGAATTTATATGTTCTTTATTAGGCCTGATCACCCAGGGGAACCCGCCCTTTTCAGCACAGAGCTGCACCACCCTGTCATTGTTTCGGGCTTAGGTGGAGCAAGGGAACTAAGGCAACCAAGAGATAAGGAGATTTTCTCCCAGACAATGAGGACTCAGGCTGTGTCAAAGCCGAGGAGCAAGGGTCCATCACCCCCTTTTCCTGTAGCCCCCAAAGTTCTTTCTAGGGGGCCTCCCACGTGATCATGCCTGTCTTAGATCATTCCCCCCTTGGGGAATCTTACCCATCATTGGCTAACCGACCAAGCTTTGGGGTTCAGTTATGAATGAAGCAGCAGAAGCAGCGTTCCTGCCAGGGAGATAAGTTTTTGTCTCCTTGCTGGCTTACGGTCCAAGGCCACTCCCTCATTCCTTAGCCTAGGCGGGGGGGTTACAGCTTCTGATGCCAAGCAGGGTGGTTCCCAACAGGTGGCTCTTTGTTTAAAAAATATTAAGAACTCCCAAGTGGTGACAGTGGAGCACTAACCCAAGCTTAAGGCCCTCCTGACAGTGGGGACCAGTGTGGCTGCCCAGATGGCACACTGGTGAGCAGGCTCTGGCTGTGGGCTCTAACAGTGGGGTGTCAGCAGACATCCATGTGCAAATGTAGAGGTGACAGTGCAATAAATGAGTCTGGAGTTTAGGGCATAGGTTTGGCTAGAGATACAAATTAGGGGTCATCAGTATAAAGATAGTATCTAAAACTGTGAGAATGGATGAGCATCAAGGTAGTGAGAATAATAGAAAAGAAAAGAAGGACTAAAGACCCAGGCCTGGGGCCTCCTTCGTCTAGAAGTTGGGGAGCTGAGGAAGAACTGAAAGGGGGACTTGAGGAGAAGCAACCAGTGAGGTGGAGGAGAAGCAGGCAAGTGTGGTGTCCTGGAAGCCAAAGGCAAGATGTGTTATAAGTGTGAGGTCAGCTAGGATGTAGACTGAGCATTGTTCCTGCATTAGCCCTGGGGAGGTCACCTGTGACCTTGGTTTTAGTGAGGAGGGGTGAGGAGGGGTTTTAGTGAGGAGGTGTGTGTGTGAAATGCATTTTATTGACTTGCAAGAGCAAATTGATTTCTAAGAGGATAAGGGATTTACCCCCTTATCTGTCATATGTTGTAATTTTTTTCACAGTTTTATGGGTCTTTTTGTCATTTAAGTTTATGGTGTTTTTTTTTAACCCCTTAAAAGTTTAAAATTATCCTGTGATCAAGTCTGTCACTCTTTTTCACTGCAAAGTTTTGAAAATGTTGTCTTACATTGTTTTCTAGTTGTTTATGATTTTAAAAAATCTTTACATCTCTCTGCATTCAGAATGCTTTTATGTGTGGGGGTTGAGGAAGGGATCTGAGTGTTTTTCCCAAATGACCAGCTGTTTTGACACTGTTTATTGAGTAAGCCATTCCTTCCTTGCTGTTCAGACTCTCCGTTCCCATTGTCTGCTCAGTGTTCCCATAGTCTCCTATTTGTCCAGGCTTTGGCCAATGACTCCATTGACCTTTTCCTGGGAAGAGATTTAGGGAGTGGAGAGATAGACACACTTGGTGATTGATTGGTGGTGAGGAGGTGGGCAGTGAGAAGCTGACATACTTACCTTCCATGAGAGGCAGGCAAAGAGATGTTAGGAACCTTGGGACCTCTTGAGTACTGAGGGCTTTGTCATAATTCTGCAAGGTTGGTATTCTGTATACCATTTGCATAGGAGGAAACTGAGGTTCAGAGAGGTTTTGTTACATGTCTAATGGTATCAGCTCTTAGGAGGTGGAGCTGAGACTGGAAGGCCTCTCTCTGGGCTCCAGTGTCTTCTTTCTGTGGAAGGTGGGTGGTGGGGGGCGGGCTCCAGGAAAGCCATAAGGGCTCCAGGCACCAAGTGCCCCCAAAGTCTACTGTGCCATTTGGCTGAGTCTTAAAGATTTTCCCATTTCCAAGAACAGCCTGTTAAAACCAAAATGCTGTTGGTCATGAATCATACTTTAAGTTTACAGCTAACTTCTTAATTATCAGTTAACACCTCTTTAGGGATTAGCTGACAGCCACCTGAGGACACTGAAGGGGGACCTTCGTGATGTGTATCATCTGCCTTGGAAAAGGCCAGGAGGGTGGAGGGGTAGAAGGGGAGGGGACAAGTTTCCAGCAATTCACAGCTATTTTCCAGGACACTTGAGAAGGAGAGGGGGGTGGAGCTGGACCCCTGTGGGAGGCAGAGGGGATGTGGAACGGGGGAAGGACAGTGGCAGCTTCTCTGTAGAAACCTGTGGTGGGGCCCATAGACACTGCTGTGTCCTGATGCCGGAGGAGGCTTATCACATTTTCAGTCTTGGCCTTGAGATCAGAAATCAGCTACCCATGAGCCACCTTGGGATGGATAGCTGCCTACAGTCACCCAGTGTTGTGTCTCTGATGGCCATGGACTGGATCTGTCACCAGCTCTGAGGAATAGTAGGAGGAGCGGCTGAGTTCTCTGGAACCTTCTTTAGTTCTTAGAGGGTACACCATGGGCTGGTATACCCTTCCAGGGCTGGTCTCAATGTGTGAGCAGGGTCGGGGCTCAGCATGTGACCAGGCTCAAGGTTCAGTGTATGAACAGGATCAGAGCTTGCTATTGGATGGGCGTCAGGGCTCAGTCTGAACCAGGGTTAGGAGAGTCTAACCCTAGAGGTCGCCCAGGTGGGTGGCTGAACTTCTTGGGCTGAAGGAAGATAGAGCAAAAGGCCCAGGTGGTATTAGACTGCTTCCTACCACAGTGGTGCGTGAGGCAGGGGAGTAGAAAGGAGATGTGGCTGCTGGTCTGAATATGACATTCTTCTCCCAGAGGGGCTTCCTTTCCCCACTTCATTTCAGTCTGCACAGGGGAACTAATCTGTGTCTTTGGGAAAATATCCTGTGTCCAAAAAAGTGACCTCTGCCCCATCCCTTCATCACTGTGGCAGACCCTGACTCAGCCCCTCCCTCATCTCCCTTTTCCCTCCCCATCCTTTCCCTCCTCTTCCCTCTCCTCCTTTTCTTCTGCCCCCTCTCTCTCTTCCCTTCCCCTCCCCTGTCAGCCAACCCTGGCCTTGCACCCAACTGCTGGCAGTCAGACCCTGCGACACCCAGACAGCCTTTCAGCTGGCCTAGGTCTTGGATGACCTGCAGTCAGACACAACCTTCAGCTGTTCCCTCATTCTCACCTGCACATCCTCCCAGATGCACTGCCAGGACTCAGCTGGGGAGGGAGGGGGAGGGAGGGGCAGGTGGGAGGAACTGAGCTGGTGCCCAGGACAGAGTGAGAGCTCTCCGGGAAGGCACCCTACCTGAGCAAAGGCCTGGGTTTCTGGAGGTGCTGGGGTGGGGCCTGTCAGTGGGTTGGAGGGAGGCTGCAAGGTGTGAGGGGCAGGGGGAGGAGGCCTCTGTGACCAGCTGATGACTTCAAAATTTACTCTTGAGGCCAGTAATTTCCAAACTGTTTTTCTTTAGTTCAAACATATCGTAAGGAAGCCTAAAGTGGAAAACGGACTCAATCATTCATTTAGTAAATATTTCCTGGGCACCTAGCCTTCCAGAGCAGAGGCCCAGCTGTGAACCAAACAGAAACTCATTCCCTGCCCTCCAGGAGCTGAGAGTCTGCAGGGAGGCCATGGCTGAAGGAGTCAAGGTCTTAACCGCCCGCTCCCTCTGCCCGATGGCTCACAGGGCATCTCCACAGACACATAGGCTCAAGGGGCTGGTTCTGGAAACCTGCTTTCTCTTTGAGGGACCTGAAGTAGAAGCTGAAAGAGAGGATTCCTTTTTGCTTATGGGAGGTTGTGAAAGGCAGGATGGCCAAAGGTAGGCATGAGAGGAAGGGACAAAAGGCCTTTTAGGAGAGGAGTCCCTACCCTGTGGCTTACACACTGGGCAGAAGAAGGGATAGGGCCTGCCCAGGTAGGGTGGCCCACTTGCCCAGGATTGTCCCAGGATGCTTGGTCACCTGACCTAAAAGTCTTTCTACACCTGGGGCTCTGATCGGCCTCTGCCCCTGGCCTGCCCATAGCAGGCAGTCAAGCTGTGCTGGGCCTCTGAGAAACTGGGCATTTAAGTTAGGGTCCTGGCCATATCTGGGGATTGTGGGAGCGAGGGGTAAGGGCCTTGCTGCCTTGGCTGAACTGCCTTCAGGGCCCCAGAGAGGACTGAGGCCAAATCCAGCAGGTAGACTTGATTCTGAGGCCTGCTGGGGGATTGGAAGGCCTTTGAGGCAGGAAATGGCAGCAGAGCTACCTGCACTTCTGTGTTTGCCTGCCTCTGCCCACCAGAGGCTGGCCACTGAATCAGGAAGTCTGGCCTCTCTTCTCAATCCTGCCTCAACCTGCCTCAGTGGCCTTGCTTGAGACCTGGCTGTGATGGTGGACCAGAGTCATCTGAGGGAGGTTTTGCAAAGCGTGAAATGTGTGGCCTGTGGTAATAAGCTGCAGTGGTCACTGCTATGGGTCAGGTACCTGACCTTGGGGTGCCAGCTCTGGCCACCATGGAGGGTCCTTAATTAGGACTGACTCTCCATCCTTGGGGGTAGACAGATGTGTGAACAGGAGGTTGAAAACTGGAGTCCCCAACCACGGATGTGGCTTGTGAATGTGTTTTGTTTCATTTTAAACAATTTGCTTTTTAAACACTGAGATATAATTGACATACTATAAAACTCACCATTTTAAAGTGTACAATTCAGTATTCTTTATTATATTCACAAGATTGTGCAAGCATCCTCACTAATTCCAGAGCACTACATCACCTCAGAAGGAAACCCTGTACCCATTAGCAATCACTCCCCTCTCTCCATCCCCCAGCCCTTAACAACCACTAATCTTTGTGTTTCTATGGATTTGCCTTTCTGGACATTTTATGTAAATGAAATCATACAATGTGGCCCTTGTCTCTGGCTTTGTTATCTTAGCATAGTGTGTTCAATGTTTATCCATGTTGGGACCAGTACTCCTTCTCTTATAGGGCCCAATAATATTCCGTTTTATTGACATGTTGCATTTGGTTTGCCCATTTATTCATGAACGTGTAGACTGTTTCTACTTCTTGGCGATTATGAATAATACTGTTATGAACACTTGGGTAATGATCTTTGTGGGTTGGGTTTGTCCTAGGAGTGGGATCGCTGGGCCATGAAGTGACTTGGTGCTAACACCTTAAGACACGTGTTCTCCCCCTTCTCAAGTCCTGCTCACTTACATTGCATTACAGCACCCACTCACTCCCTGCCATGTCCTCTCTGGACATTATAGACATCTAAGTTTTCAGCTCTTGGTTACAGAATGGTGATGAAGGGAAACATAAGGTGCTATAGGAGCCAGAGAACACTCTTGGGCTAGGGAGGTTGACCTGGAGGGCTTCTTGGAGGAGACACTACCTGACCTTAGCTTTTGCCCAGTGGCCATTTTCTAGGGCAAAAGTGAGGGAGAGTGCTCCTGGTGGGAGGCAAAACCAGGGAGGTGTGACCTCCCTTTCCCCACTCTGGTGGGCAAGCCCTGTGAGGGGGGGCCTCCAGGGGCCAGCCAAGATGGCCTCTGTCCCTTCCTCGGGTGCTTGCCTTCTCTGTGAATTCTCTCTTTTTTGGTCTTCCCTGTTGTTTCCTCAAGGAACTGTAAACAGCTTGGTGGTTGGACAGGAGAGGGGGAATATGAGGGAGTGAGATAGCCAGTGGTCTTAAGCCCCTGCAGAGAGAACCCAAGGAGAGTGGACAGAAGGGTGGGGGACTTTATCCCTTTCTTAGTTGGGGGCGGAGTCTGAGGACATAGGGCAGAGGTGACCCTGAGCCAGGACTCTGTGTCCCAAAATGGCATCTGAGTTTTCCTCTCTCAGGGGCAAGAGAAAGGTGGGTGGGCCCCACAAAATTAGGGCAGGCCTGCGGCAGAGACAGAGTGAGGCTGAGACCTAGAGCTGCACGCAGTCTTCTGCTCCACGACCTGATGGGCAGTTACACCCTGACACACACACAGGCAAAGAGGCATTTTCTGTGAAGCAAAATCTCCTGTGAAATATTCAGGCCACGCTGAGCACTACTTCTCAGCCTCCTCATCACTGCTTCTTGGCTTAGTTATGGCTTCTGAGGCCACATGTACCTGGGAGGCTGCATGGGGCCACTTAGTTCCTTCTCAATAGGGAAAGATTTCATGGTCCATGCTTGGCTCTGGGCTTAAGACGCTGCATGCGTGCATATGTACATACAAATGTTCATGCATGTGTGCTCACCTGTTTCCAGCCCGGACACATTCACTGATGAACTTGGCCATGTGTGTGATCTGAGTATGTTATATATGTGTGCCTATGACTGTGCCATGTGTATGTGATCTGAGTATGTTGTATGTGTGTGCCTATGACACATGTGCCATGTGTATGTGATCTGAGTATGTTATATATGTGTGCCGAATACACCACAGGTACAGTGCAGCCCACACAGCCAGCTGGGCTGTCGCTGACAGGGTTTCTCCACTCTGCCCTGCTTCTCTGATTCTGGGGGTTGCCTATGAGATGCTCCCAGTGGCTAAAGGGACACCCTGTCTGTGAGTTCCACCTGTGACTGGCATGGTATGCACGGTTTTGGGTATGGGTTGAAGGCCTTGAGTCCCCACAGGCTCAGAGGCTCAGAGACACCAGATGGTAGCTGCACATTTGCATCAAGCTTTGCCTCTCTTCTCTCTGGCTCCAGGGTTTGTTTGATTCCCACCAAGTTTTGAGTGTTTGGTGGGGGCCAGGAGAGTTTATTGCTTCTGATTGTTTATCAAACTGGGACATGTCTGTCCCTTTGTCAGTGCTGCCCTGCCCCTCAGGTGCCCCACATCTCTCCTTCAGTCCACAAAGCCTTCACATTTGCACAGAGATCACCCTCCAAAAACTTGGTTTTGTACTTTATCCACTCCTCCACATTGTGCAAGATGGGCAGGACTGGAATTATCACACCCATTTGGTAGTTGAGGAAACTGAGGTCTAGAGAGACATGCTTGAAGTCACTCGGTGAGCCAGGGCTTTCCTCAAGATCACCAACTCCCCACTCCAGAGCACGACCCCTTGCACTCATCCCCAGCCCTGGGCCACAGGTGGAAGGACCCTGACTAGAGGTTTCAATGAATGCAGCTGGGGGTGCTCCCTTCTCCAAATGGAGCTTTTCTCCCCTGTTGTCTTGGAGAGATTGCTTCAAATCAACAGTCAGGGAACCACAGGAGGCAATAATATTGATGCCTGTCATTGATATTTTCTTATCATGGCTCTAATTAGCAATTCTTCCACAGCAGAGGCCCAATCTGGCAGACAAGTGGAGGAGCTCCGTCTTATTAATGTCAACCCATTTAATGTCTCACTGACAAGACTGATGGGGCAATGGCTTTAGGTAAGGAGAAGGAGAAGTGGGGGTGGGGCTGAGCAGAGGTCCATGGCTTCCCCTTCTCCACCAGGCACTTGCTTCCCTTAAGCACATATCTCTCAAGGGAGTTCACTTCTCAGGTTGACTCTCTAACCCCATGGCCCCTTGCTCTTCCTGTTCTGCCAGGATGGCTTGGGTTAAAGAGTGGCCTCCACATCCTTGGATAAGCCCACAGGCATCAGCCTGAGGCCCTCGACATGAGGTAGCCAGAGGTGGGAGAAAAACTCAGCCCTCTGCCCTTCTTCTCCAGCTGGGAGGATACCACCACCCCCAGCTCTGCCACATTCAGATCTGAACGCTCCTGTGGTGCTGGCCTCCACAGGTCACTGCACATGTCCCCTCACCCATGTGAGAAACCATTCTGCTTCTAACAGAAGGGCTAAGATGAGCACTCCCAGACTCTTGGGAACCTCCTTGTCCATTCTCTTCCCTTCCCACCAGGGAATTCTTGGGTCTTTATCCTTCCACCCCCATCTGAAGCCTATTGCTTGCTTCCATGTTCCTCTGTCCAGAGCTCTAGATCCTTTGATTTGGTTCCTTGAGCAGAAGAAGCCAAGTCAGCCATCATCTGGAGGGGCTGAGTCACCCAGCCCTTGCTACCAGCCAGCCTTGCTGGCTGCTCTGAACCCCTGGTGAAACGAACAGCAGTGGCAGCTCTTGTTTCTTGAGTGATTTTTCTGTGCTAGCTACTGTGAAGAGAATCTTATAAGCCTTTAATCCTCATAACAGCACTAAGGGGTAAATATACTTATCCCCATTTTATAGATAAGGAAAATTAAGATGCAGAGAAATTAACCACCCATGATCACAGGGCTGCTAACTGGTGGCCCGTGAAGAAGGCTATAGGGCTCCACTGAGCTGCCACCCTCATCCGTCTCCAGCTGTAGCCCAAGATATGTGGCAGGAAGGCTCCTGCTTCTCCTTTCCTGCCCTGTGTAGTGTGAGGTGTGGGTAGGTCAGTGTTTGTGGGGAGGGTGTGGTCCCACCATGGGGACTGAGCCACCTGTGGAGTGTGTGAGGACAAAGATACCCTGACCATGCCAGGAGGCTCCTTGGACTTAGGGACCAGATGCTCTGGGTTGTGCTGGCCTGGAGGGCACCTGTGACCATGGCTGCATCCACCTGGCCACGCCTCCCAGGCATCAGAGCTCCCAGCCTTCGCAGCAACCTCGCCAACCTCTGGGCAGAAGGGAGACTGAGGCCTATTAGCGGCAGGGCCCTGCCCAGGATCACACACATGATAGGTTGCTCCTGCCCTTCAACAGGATATCGGAATCCTCCACAAAGACAAGACCCCCAGCTGTCAGGGTCCAAGGCAGGGCCAGAGCAGATACCCTGCATTGTGCAGAGAAGGCCTGGCAGGAAAGGAGGTAGTGCAGGAGGGCAGAGGTCATACAGCAGCCAGGAATGCTGGTGGAGGAGGAGCCTTCCCTGTGGAGTCTTAGTGCCAGGAAGTTTTCCAGGACTTCACTGCAGCACCTAGTGGCTGATCTCTGGATAAAAGCTCACATGGCTCATGGGGCCCAGAGCAGCCCATGAGGGAGCCAAGCACTGCCTGGCTATGCGCCCATGTACATGGGCGTGCACACATCGTGCCCACCTGTATATATCAGCTCATGCTCATGTGTGCTCGGGCCTACTTCTCTTCATACTTACAGGTGTGTGTATGTGTTGTGTGTGTCCAGCTATTTGTCCTTGTGTCTGAAGGAGTATGTCCCTGGGAGTACAATTCTGCATTTGTATGTGTGGAGGCCATGCCAGTAGCCCCACAGGACTTTTCCTCCCACCTGAGCCAGAAAGCTCCCAAACTTGCCTCTGCCCAAACTGGGCCCAGCTATGCCCTGCCCTTCACAGGCCCTCCCCTGAGTCCTGAGACCTGGCCTCCTGAAGGACAGGCACTGTGGGTGGAGGTGGGCATCCAACAGACAGCTCAGGCCTACAGGTGCAATCCAACTCTTTTCTGTGCTCACCTCTCTGTACCTATCCCTAAGTGCTTGCCATGAGATCCTGGCAGGTAGGTGCCCTTCCTCTGCTGCTTGTATGGGCCCCATGATGGGGCGCTTACTGCCTCCCAGGGCAGCACCAGTGGGACCTGTGAGACACTGCCCACAAAGGAGAGGTCAAAAAGGCAGAGAGTGGGGTCAGGGCTTATCCCTGAACACTCAGAGCCTGGGGTCCTCCCTCACAGCCAGACCTGGGGCTTTAGCCTCTGACAGCAAGGTCAGGCCTGAGGGCTCACCTTGTTGTCGAGAGTGTATTTCAGCTATTAGTGCCAGCAGCAAGGCATTTGGATGGATTTCTCTCATTTCCCAGAGCTTTCAGCAAGCCTCCTCCCTACCAGGGCTGGCTAGGGAATCTCTCTCTCTGTTTCTGTGTGTGTGTGTGTGTGTGTGTGTGTGTGTGTGTGTGTGTGTGTGTGTTCCTGTGTGGCTGAGAGAGAGGGAGAGAAAATCTGGGTCAATCTCGAAGAGAGGGCTTCATGGCATCTTCCCACCTTCCCTGAAGATACTCAGTGTTGCAAACTTGGGCTGTTGTCTAAAGGCCAAGGCCACCCTCAGTCCTGCTCCAGTCTGCCAGAGGTGCCCTATGGTGGTACCCAGTCCCTTCTTGGGCCTCCTTGTCCAGGTGACCTCATGCCAGGCCAGACCCCAGAACCAAAGGTCATTTTTTACCATACTCTGCTGGTTGCATGGAAGGTAGCAGAAGCACCCCTATCTCCAACTGAACCCTCCAGCTTCAGCTCCTGGGGTATGGGATAAGGGAAGGAGTGGTTTGGGGATCTGGGGCTGTGCAATAGTGACCTTTCACAGAGAATGGAGACACAAAGGTGGTGGAATTTTAGGCAATACGGCAGGGGCTGGGGTCTGGATAGGATGCCTCAGGAATGGGAACAGGTTTCTGAGAGAAGGAGGACAAAGAAGAAGCTCCAGGTATCACTGCCATTTCAGGATGGAGCTTGCAGTAGGGACTCTGCTAAGTTAAGCCGATGCCTGAGGCAGGACCAGAGTCTCCAGGGCAGAAGACTGTCACATCCGGTAAGCTCAGGGAGACATTCACTGGACTGGGTGTCAGAGGGAGGTGGTAGGCTTTCATGTTTAGCTGGGAAAACTGGGGAATTACCATGGTTTAAGTCTTCTAGAGACACTGGAAGTCTCCCCTTATCTCTACCCAGGGAGACACTTTTTTAACTCTGCCCTCAGCATAGATTTCTCAGGTGACCTAGCAAATCTCTCCTTCCTACCACCACAGCATGACCCGGGATCCTCAGTGCCCACCTAAGAATGTTGAGTGAAGGGATTTGATTTAAGCTAGATCAATTTAAGCTGGAAGGACTTCCTGATACCACTGGGGTAGCCTTAGCCTCAGCCTCAAGACTTGGTGCATAGGGAGAGGAGATAGATCCTCAAAAATGCTGTCAGGGAGAGGGGTGGCCCCAGGCATCCCCCTCCTTCCCCCAGAGGCTGATTCCTTCCTGCCAAGTGTGTATGTGTTTGCACATGCTTGTGCTACTTACAAGGGGCTAAAGGGATTTCTTTTTTTTAAGACCATAGAGAGAGTGCTGGGCCAGCCACTTACGGAGTGGAGACTATGTCCAGGCATTCAGGGCAACATTGGTGAAGGGAGCTGGTCCTTGCTCTTGGGGCCTGGCTGGGAGAGGGATAGAGGCCTTGAAGAAGGAGTGGAGAGTGTTAGGGTTGGAGAGGTGGAGGTGAGGCAGGGTCATGGTCTCCTCAGGTGGGCCCTAGACCAGGGCTGGGTCTCCCACTCAGACTAGGGTTTCTGTGGCGTTATCTGGCCTCCTCCTCGAGAAGCTGTAGAAAGGAGTTTGATGCCTCCTTGTCCTCAAGGTCCCCAGCTGGCCCCATCCTCCCTCCATTCAGACCATGCCTGGTGCATTCTTCCCTCACTGTGCAGCCTCAACCAGGAAGCTGCCACCCCATACTTGGGCCCCTCGGGCAGGAGCTGGGACAGGAGCTGAGGCATCTGGGGTTTCTGCTGGGAGAACAGGAGTTGCCTGCCTGCACCTCATCCTTCTGCTCACCTGGCACTCAGTGCACACAGGGGAGCCTTGGGTTGCCGAGGGCCAGGATCACACACACACACACACACACACACACACACACACACACCCACTTGTGCATGTTCCCTGACCAACAGGCAAGGAACTGGAAAAGGTATAATTCAGTCTGTCAGCTGGCTACTAGTTGTGCTAGAGGTGGCTGTGGCTCACCACACCCCCTTCTCCTCTGACCTCTATTCAGAGGGCCAGGTAAGATCCTGGGATGGAAGGATAGGTAGGCAGGGTGCACTGTGGGCCATGTCCAGGGCAGGAATGGACTGTGAAGGTTGGGGCAGGACCCGAAACAACCTCTTCCTGCCAAGAGCCACTGGCCCTTGGAGGGTCTGCAAGATCCTCTGGGTCAGCACAGCCATTGTACAGACAAGGAAACTAAAGCCCACTGGAATAGAAGGCTGGCCTGTGCTGTGTGTGGTGATGGCCACCCTGTCTCAGCTTGCTCAGCCTCCTCTGGGAAGGGCAGGACAAAAGAGGGAACAGAGAGTGGGGAAGTCATTGGGCCAAGTGATGTGGGATCTAGAGTGGTTCGACGATGTGACCAACTATTCACCCAGCAAACAGAGAAGGCCCTGTTTCAGCCTTGCCCTCAGAGGTGGTGGCTCAGCGGGGGAGTAGACTGTATCTCCTTTGGAGTCCCGTATGGTCTGGCAAGGTAGGCACTGTTATTCCCATTTCATAGATGCACAAACTGAGGCCTAAAAGGGATGCTTTTCCAAGGCATATGGATGGGGGGGACAGTGCCTGCCCATGGGGAATACAGACCTACTCCTGGTGAGGAGGGTCTCCCACAAGTGAACACTCAGCAAGGAGGCTTTGCTCGCTGCTTTGAGGCAGAGCTGGGACAAGCTCCTTTGAGAGAAAGGTGGATCCTTGTCTTTAGGAGTCCAGACTTCCCTGTTGGTTCCCTGAGCTGGCCAAGAGTTTTTTCTGGAATCTGGCCACAGTTCCTCATGCTTTAACTTGTGGGATCTTGTTCATCCAAAGCTCCCTGCCCCATCTCTCCTCTGTTCTACTTTCTTGGTTCTGGGTGGTTCTGGTGGGTTGGGCACTGACTGGCCCCTGTGATATGGCCATCTGAGTTCACAGCTGACCCATCTTTGCCTTCCCTCATGGGCCTATCTGAAAATCAGTTCACCTTTGCCCATCTGAAGGTCTTCATTTTCCATTCTATACCCATAACCACGCCCACCTCCCAGGCGTGTCCCTATCTCTGTAGCTTCTCCCTGCAGTGCCCGCCATGCGGTGAGCAGGCAGTCATGCTCTGGGACAGCTCAGATCCCGTCCTTGCTCTCTCCTGCCCCTCTGGGGAAGAGGTCTGTGCTCCAGGGAAGAGGCTCATCGCCGCCTTGGTGGGTTTCCCTGCTCCCAAACTGGAAACCTGGTTTGGTGGAGAACTAGAACAGACTGTCAAGCCCTTGAAGGCTTTTCACCCCTCACTCTCCACCTTCTCCACCTAGTCTAGGAAGACCTGGAGTCACTCTGAAACCCCATGATCAGAGGCTCAGGTCTTGCTTATCATGCCTCCCACACAAACTCCAAATTTACCTTCATGTTAAGAGACACTGACCTTAGATCAGAAAAGCAAGGTGGTTTTTAACTAATTCACACTACGGTGTGAGTGATTGGTAGCAACTTATCCTGACCATGGTATTTAGATTAGAACAGAGGGACATTAGAGCAATAGTAGTAATAATAATAATAGTTACTACCTCAGTTTTTACTATCTGCCAGGCACTGTTGTTAACAGTGCACATGTATTAAGTCATTTAATTAATATACTAACCCAGATGAATTTCTAATGGTTAGGGAGATAAGGGAAGAATGTTGAGCAGGAAGAGAATAAGGGAGTAGGAGGCAAACCTTTCTCTCCTTCCTCTGAACCTCCATCTCAGCTCCCACTTGGTACAGAGAAGAGAGTCAAGTTGTTTGCACTACAAACCATGTCAGGTGTTTGCTGGAGGTCACTTGGGGAGGGCAAGGGAGACTCTGCTTCTCCCTAGGTGCTCATAGTTCTACCATAACATACCTGGGAGGGTGCTGCTCCAGGCTAGGCAGCCTCTCCCCAGGATCTCAGAGGACCTCTTAGAAAGTCTGTTAGTGTCCTGACCAGTGTGGTTCAGTTGGTTGGGTAGGTGTTGGCTTACAAAGTGAAACTCGCCAGTTCAATTTCTGGTCAAGGCACATGCCTGGGTTGTGGGTTCATTCCCTGGTCAGGGCATATACAAGAGGCAACCAATTGATGTTTCTCTCTCACATCAGTGTTTCTTACCCTCTCTCTCTCCCTCCCCTCCCCTCTCTCTAAACATAAATAAATAAATAAAAAAGGAAGGAAGGAAGGAGGGAAGGAAGGAAGGAAGATCATTGGTGCAGGGGTTACCATGCAGGCTCTCTAAGGAGTCAAAACCAGCGTTCTCCAGTCTCTGAACCTGTCCGAATCTCCTGTGGCTGAGCAGCTCTCTGGCCCTCTGGTACACCCCCGACTCTACCCCAGGCTGGACATGCCTCAGAGCCTGTCTATGAGTTTCACTTAATGTGAGTCTCAGATGAACCCTTTAGGGTAAGTGGATCTGGGAAGAGGATCCCCATTCTGCAGGTGGGGAGACAGAAGCTCAGAGTAAAAAAATAACTGTGCTGAACCCTCCTATCTAGAAGGATGGCCTAATGGACTGCTGAAATGAGGGGTGAGGAATAGCTTCTTGCTTTCTCACAGGGACTCTCACCACTTTAAGCAGACAAATGTGAAATAAATGGTGGGTTTTCAGACCCCACCCCTTCCCATCTCCCCCAGGCAGTCTTCTGGTTGCCCCTGGCACCCTCTTTTGGAGGAAGCTTAGCAGCTGCTTCTAGGTGGTCCCACCCACCCACCCCAGCCTCTCCTAACCTGCTAGCCTTCATGGTCAGGCTGCCTGGTAGCTCAGCAATTGACCTGGGAGACTTCCATTATAAATCTCCTAGCCATGGCCAGCTTTTCCCATATAGCCAACCACCACGCTCACAACCTATTTCATCCAGCCTACTCTGGTAATGACCACTCACCCGTTCCTTGTGGGAAGAGAGCTGGCCACTCCTTATTTCTTCCCTCACCCCCCAGCAGGGCCCTAGGAACTCTAATTGAGAAGTAACACTGTTCTGAACTGCCCTCAACCACCAGCTGCTGTGTTGTCTCAAGCAAACCAGTTCCCCTCTTTGAGTCTTCATGTCCACACCTTGGATGTGGATCTAATCAGAGGGCCTTGAGGATCCAGTGGGACAAAGTTTGGGAGCTGTCAGGGTGGCCCCTGTGGTGAGGGCTCCTATGGGGCCCATACTTGGGAGTCCTCAGAATGGAGGAGTCCAAGTTGGGCATGATTATATCTGCTTTCCGGAGCAAATCAGGGAAGACTTTTCAGAGGAGGTGGCATTTGCACTGGGCCCTGCAGGACAATCAGATATTCCCAATTTGGGTGTGAGCACAGTGATGGATAACATTCTGGAAATGGCAAAAAGGGCCCAACTGGGGACATGACAATCTGGGGGCCTTAGGGTTTCTTACTTACAAATCTGAACACACCAAGCCACTGCTTACACCCTTCAGTGGCTCCTTGACGGCCTTGGGCTAAAGTCCCCACTCCCTGGGGAAGCTCTGGAGGCCTGGCAGAATCTAGTCCTTGTGCCTTCTGCAGGCACGTGAGCCAGTGCCCTGCCCCAGGCCTCTAGCCTTGATGAATTTTCTAAATTCTCTACTGGCTGTAACCCTTGCAGGTTAGAGGCCTCATTTGGCTCAATGATCACAATAAAATTTGATTCTGTGACCAAATAAAACCCCCGCTCCCTTTCAGGACCCACCAGGCCCTATGTGATATCTTGGCCTCCTCCCCTCAGAGCCCACCCTTCTCTCTCAGGGTCCTAGACCCTTGGTCTCCATGTTTGGAACTCAGCAAAAATGAACCCAACTTAAAGACCAAGGTGTTTCCAGGGCACAGAACTGTGAATGCTAAAACCAGGACAGTCCCAGACACATCGTGGTAACTGGTCAGCCTGACCTCCCCACAGCCCCTGTGGCAAGGCCTGTCTGTTTCCTTGTCCTCTCACCACTTTCTATTGGAAGACCCGCTTTTCCATGTGTTTATTCTTGTTGATTGGCTGTCTCCTGCATGCTGTCTATTCTGCTCTGAATCCCTCACGCCCAAAGCAGTGCTGTCGCCAAAACCTGCTCAGTCAGTGTTTGTTGAATGAGTGAGAGGGGCAGGAACTCAGACCTGTACCAGCCTCTCGTCTCTGGCCTCAGTTTCTCATCTATACCATGAGGTGGGCTCTGGATGTCCAGGGAGGGCTCTCTCAGCCCCAGTGCCCTCAAATGCAGCAAGTTGGAGAGGAGGGCCAGCATGGCCAGAGGACAGCACGGCCAGGGGACAGCACTGTCACAGCCCTCTCCTTCCTAGATCCATCACCTGAAGGCCATTACTGGACCAGACCCAGTGGTGGGGGTATCCAGAGTGATGGCACCAACTGCCAAGCCCCACTCCCCTCTCACCCCTGGGGAACAGATGGCCCGATCTTGGGCAGGCGGTGGAGATGGGGACTGGCATTTGTGTGTGTGTGTGTGTGGTTTTTTAAAAATCTGACACATTTTTGTCACGTCTTGGTGCATCAGAACAGTAAAGGAGGTGGGAGTGTGAAGAATGTTTTAACTCGAAACTTGGTAACAGTTCCAGTTTCTCGGGGCCCCCTCCCCTCCCCCAGGCATCTGCAGAGGAACCTCAAAGCCCATCTGTTCCTGAATCCCTGCTCCCCCGACTGCCGACTCCATCCATCCATCCATCCATCCATCCATCCATCCTTCCCACCCATCCTTTCTTTCTTGCAGTCAGCTGAAGGGGAGAAAGAATCAGAGGAAGCAGCTCAAGACTCTAAGAGGACCGTGGGCAGGGAGGCAGGGGCCTGTTCCTGGGCCCAGCTTGACCCCAGACTTGCTGTGTGACCTTGTGCAGTTCCTGACTCTCTCTTGTTCCTAAAGGGTCAGGCTCATCCCTTCTAAGTTCCCCGACTCTGATACTCATAGAAGTGTCTGGGGAGAGGGATTACAAATGGGAAAAATACATGAGGGATCAAATAGGGAAGCCTGGGGTCAGAGCATCCAGGGAGAATGACCCCAAGGTGACAGAAAGAGCCACATTTATGAAGCCAGACTAAATGGATCCTAAGCTCCATTCCCCTCAGGTTTGGGGCTTGGGTTACCACCATCCCCCGCTCAGCCCCCTCTCTGCCTAACCTACCTTGGGTAGCTCTTTGGTGAGCTAGGGCAGCTGCTCCAGGGTCAGGTGGGGTGAGGAGGAGACAAGCAGGAGAGACACCCAGATGTACCCCACTGCTCTGCTGTGCCTGTCAGTCTTGTGAGGCCAAGGAGAGCAGTAGGGTGGTGCCAGGGCCCAGGAGATTTGCTTCTCAGCCCCCAGCCTGCTGTCCGCAGGCCTGCCTGGCACCACCTTCCATTTCATTAGTCTTGGAAATGCCAGCTGGCCTGGAAACTAGGAGTCCACACAGCAGGCTGGTAGGAGCTGCCCTGGGCTCAGGGAGCAGTTAGGGGTATAAAGGGCAGTGTCAGGGCAGCTCAGCCATGGCAAGGGCCCAAGCCTTGATTCCTCATCCCACAGCTCAGAGACTGGGGCTGCTGGGCACCAGTGCTATGGTGTGTGTGGAGTGGGGGCAGGTAGCTGGCGCTCTACTGCCAGGGGCAAAGAAACCAGCACCAGCTCCATTCTGTTTCCTGCATCCCTCCACACCTAACAGAACCCCTAAAGTCCAGGTCATGCCTTGGGGGTCAAAGGCAGAGGGAAGGAGTAGGCAGAAGGAACCCCTCTCCCCCATTTGACCAGCTCGCTCTGTTCTGCCTTGAAGAGCTGAAAATAGTTCAAAGCTGTATAAGATTACTCCTGACCACAGAAAGTTTTCTGCATATTGCCCCCACCTTCTTACACCCTGGGTAGATCTTAAAACAGCACTGCCCCCACCAAAGAATCCCTGTAGGAGGTGGTCTCATTTGCTTAGGAGGGCTGAGCCCTGGCCAGCGCAGCCAGCCGAATAAACCAACATCACCTGTTGCAGCCTGGGCCTAGGACTCCAGGGCGCAGCTGAGTCAGTGCCATGCGAATCTCACCATATGGGTGCAGGGCGGCTGTGGGGGGTGGGGGCTGGGTTGCCATGAGAACCTGAATGCTGGCATTTCCTCTTTTGGGGAGGCTGAACCATACTTCGCAGGCGGTGTAGGCTTCTGAATCCCATTTCTCTGTGTTTTTTAGGAAAGGAAAAAGGGCAGGGAAAGGGGGTGGAAAAAGGCAATGAGGGAGAGATAGCAAGACAGGGAGCCACGGGAGCAGTGGGAGCTCTCTGGGGCTGTTGAGGTTTGATCAGGGGCCTGTGTTCCTCAGAGCTTAGCCCAGGGCCAAAGTGGGCCCTGGTTTTCTCCCTTACCCCTTGTCCAGGACTTGGGTAAACATTTTCCTTAGAACACGCAACCCTGTGCCCTGCCTGAGCTTTCAAGTCAACACTTTGGTCCCTTTTGAGTTCCTTTTCTCATCCCTCTCCCCTGAGTGTCCACCCTGTGGACAGTGACAATGGGGCGGAGAGAGCAAAAGACTTGGCCCCTGTTCCTAAGGCCTCAGTCAGTGGCAGGTGTCCGTGCTAACCTGAATGCACCACAGAGTGCATTCAGTAGCTTGGCAGTGGGCCCCCACGTGAAAGGTCAGGTGTGGAAGGCTGCCTGGAGGGAGAAGAAGGAACAGTACAGAGGTGGGAGGTGGGAGGTGAGCTTGGGAGGATGTGGGGAGTGGAAAGGAAAAGGCTGTTTCCACCCATCCATCTGGAGAGGGTGTGGGGGGTGGATATGCTGAGAATACAGGCTTTTGGGGGTGGGCATGCCTGGTGTGAGTCTAGCTCCATCCCTGGAACTCTGGCAGATGAATTTCCTTGAATCCCGGTTCCCTCGTTCTGTAAATGGGGTTGACAGCACCTTGTTTACAGGGTTCCTGTAGTGTGCCCGCAGTGGGGTGACTAGAGCAGTTGCCACTGGTATGATCTGCAGGACATGGTCCCTAGCATTAGCTGGGGACAGAGGTGTGAGTGTATGTGGTTCTTTGCCTGCAGGAGTGCCCAACTGAACAAAGGTATCGTGGGACCCAGCACAGCCATGTTCTGGGCAAGCAGCATTGTAGGGAGGAGCTATCTGACAGAGAGGAGAGTGTGATGGCAGGAAGAGGCAGTGGTGACAACTAGGGAGCTTGGGTGTGGGGGCAGAACCAGGCCCACACCATGTGGGTAGCTCTAAAGAACTGCCGCCTCCATTGAGTCCCTGGCTCTCCCCTAGCTCCTCTTCCTGAAGCCTCACCTGTCATGTTTGGGGGAACCTTCTTGGGAAATCCCTCCAGACCCTTGGGAAACAGGGCCACCAAGCAAGAAGCCTGGCACTGTAACACCAGCTTCACCAGCACTGCTTGATGTGTGGTCCTGGGAACGCCCTGCTCTCTGGACTGCGTTTCCTTCCCTCCTCTGGGGCTGAGAAGGGCCACAGGGAAAATGAAGCAAGCTGCCTTTAGCAAGTGTCTAGAGAGCAGAGGAGGGAAGTCTGGCCTTATTCCCTTTGAGCAGGTGGGGAGGGCAGGGGTGGAGAGTGAAGCTATTGCACTCTGGTTGTTGCCTCCAGTAATAACGGAGCCCATGTGTCAAGACCTCCTCTGTGCCAAGATCTTCACATCTCATTTCACTCTTACAATAGCTAGGGAAGTAGTGTCATTCCCACTTGACACCTGAGAAGATTGAGCCTCAGAGAAGGAGACTGACTTTCCCAAGGTCATCCAGCTAGAGGAACAGAGACAGGACTAGAACACCGGTCTGCCTAGCCCTGGGACTCCCTTTCATGACCCCTCCAGACCTCTCTCCTCTGACTTTCTCTAGCTCCCACAGACTGAAGGCCCCAGTCCAGCCTGTCCAATGGGCCATTGTGGCAGGTTGCAGGAGCACTGTGTTCAGCAAAGAGTGGTGCACAGGGAGAAATAGATGCTGAGCACCCGGCTTCAATTCCCACTGGCTGCAGTGGGAGTATACCCAGCCAGCCCAGAGATATGACCCTGCCTTAAGAGTCAGGTGGAGTGAGACTGACTCTGAACTTTGCTAATTATACACTCTGGTCAGCCTGAACCTCTCTGAGCCTCCATTTCCTTATTTGGAAAACAAGGAGTGGAGCAGCCCTTTGTCAGTCAGACTACATAGGTTTTGCTGCGATAACAACCTTAAACTTCACAGAGATTTAAAACAGCTCAGCCATGTTTCTCACCTCAATTGCAAAAGGAGAGGAGGGTCTGTTCCTCATTGTCACTGAGGACCCCAGGCTGAAGGAGCTGCCCCCATCTCACTATGTGAACCCACAATGCCATGGCAGCAGGAAGAGGCGTGGCCAAAGCCAAATGGGCTGGTAAAGCTCCCTTATGTATGTGACACAGGTAATATCAACTAACAGTTCATTGGTCAAAGCAAGTCACAGGGCCTTGCCCAACTTCAAAGGGGAAGGGGAAGTGCATTTCCTCACCGTGTGCCTGAAAGGAAGAAAACTGGATCTTAGCAAATATTTCTTAACTGATGACAACAGGCACCTGTCTACAAGTATAGTATGTGCTAAAGGGAGTGGGGACCCTGGCACACAGAAGACACCTAATAAATATTAGCTCTCTTCTCCTTCACTCATAGCTCCTAGGAGAGCCAATCCCCTTTTCCTTTCTGGCCATTTCCCCCAGTGGGCTGTTAGGGTTGATGGACAATCCCCATCTTGAAGATGAAGACCTTTGCCTCTGAGACAAAGAGAGGGGGTGCCCAGGGACACACAGCGTGGTGGCAGCAGAGCCAGGACAAGCAGACAGACATCCTGATTCCCGGCTGAGCCCCCACCACCCCTGCCATACCCCTGTTACCACCCACCCAGGGCCTCTTTTAACAAATGAAAACATAAAACCCAGATCAAACTCCATCTCCTGCAATCAACCAGGAAATTCAATTCTGTTCCACAAATGTTCATTTGGACGCTGAGAGGGCCCAGTGTGGCCGGGGTTACCCACCAGGCTGAGGACCTACCTCTCACTCGGCACCTCCCCTGATGCCTCAGGAAGACACTGCACTCTGTGACTGGAGGCCACAGGTCGGCGCTAGAGTCCAGGGTGAGTAACCAAGGCCTGCAGGGGAGGGGATAGCGGCAGGGAAGGCAATTTAGTCTTGAGTTCACAGCCACACAGGCTGTGTGACCTTGGATAAGTCCCTTTCCCTCTTTGGCCCTCAGTTCCCCCAGTGAAGGGATTGGCCTAGGTTCCCATCCCCATCTCTGACATTGGGATTCTGAGGGCTTCTTTACCGAACAGCATTTCCCCCTCCCTAAAGTGGGAAAGAGAACCTTATCCATCCACCCTATGCCTCTCTGCACTCACTGGGCTGGTCAGACTCTGCCTTCTCCTGAAGTAGCTCACAATCAGAGGAGGAGACAGACAGGTAACCAGCAAAGACCTGGTGGTGTGATGGAGGCACACTCCCTTCAAGGAAGCTCTTTGGTTACCAGCCATGGCACAAACCAGACAGACTCTAGGTTGAGCCCAATCTCCTGCCCTCTCCCCTCTGGTCCTGCCATTGACCACCACTGGACTGGAGAAATCCAGGAGGGCTCCCTGGTGAAGGAGGTATTGAAGTTGGACTCTAAACCACTTAGCTGGGCAAGGAAGTGGGGCAGGTTGCAGGTTGAGAACAGCAGGAGCAGTGACTTGGAAGCAGCATGCCTCTGGAATCAGAGTGAGTGACAGATGTCACCTGGAAGATATATGTATTGACAAGGGGAAGCATAATTTCCATGTTCTAGCAAATCTCCCTCCCTCTCCCCAGCTGTAGCTATAGGCAAAAGATGTTGGGGTTTTTCAGGAAGACAGAAGAGCTGTCAGCCAACATTTTATAGTGCAGAGAAGGGATGCTGCTGCTGCTGGGAGGCCAGGGAGGCTTCTGACTCTCCTAGGACTATGGGATGGGACCCCTTATACCCAGTGTATTGATAACAGCAACAAGAATGAACTCTTTTTGACACTTTACTGTTAATGGACCACTTTGGGTCCATCTTATTCAATCCTCACAAGGTCCTGTGATGGGTGCTCTGTCCCACTGATTCCCTGATTCACAGGGAAGGCAAAAGATTTGCCCAAAGCCAGTGGGTGCATGACACGTGCTCATGCTGTTTGACCCTGTGGTGTGTTTGTGCCCACTTCTCAGGGGTCATCTGGCAACATCTCCTTGGTGAGCAGACAGAGCCACGTTCTGGCATGGATGGAGAATGGGTTCTAGGTTTCCTGCTCTGTGACTGTCCTTGACCTCGAGTTTGAGATGTCTTCCAAGGCCACCCTTGCTGAGCCTTCAGCCCAGAGACCCCAAGTTCCCCAAACCCCAAATTACCGCAGAGCCTCTTTCCCTTGAAATAAGACTGGCAAAAGTACCAGTTCACTGGGTGAAGCTGTTTTGAAACTGTGACTTCCAGGACTGTGAGGGTCACTTAATTGCTTACGAAGTCAGAGCATGACTTAAAGAGTCTAAATACCTAGGAACAGTGTGGTGCTTTCTGGGCAGAAATGGATGGTTATCAGTCACTGCTTGATACAAATTTGAGCTTTTGTCATTGGCCTTAAGAAGGAACTATTCCCACTTTTTCCAGATTGGGTTTCCAGAAGCTCTAGGTGTGCCCTAGGCCACTTCATGCTAAGATTCCTCTGTCTTCGCAGGCCAGCTACTATCTCTTTAGCAAGTTTAAGTTGCACTGGCTTCTTTAGCTACTTAGCCCTTTCTATACACCCTACAAATTACCGGAAAGAAGGTGTCAGCTGCCTTCTTAGAGTGTCCATGTAGCTTTCTGAACACTGTTCATTCAGGCCTCTGTCATTTACTGAAAGAAAGAAAAAACAAAAAAAAACTTCTTGAGTATCGGGCACTAGGGATATGCAATGAAGGAGGCAGTGAGCTTCCAGCTCCCTTCCCACAAATGGAGGGGTCTCTCTTCTCCCCAATTCAGTTTTCCATCAAAAGTGGCCTCTGTGTACATACCCAGATATATCAATCTGCCATGGCTACTCTTTTCCAATTAGTTTTTTTCTTCTCCACATCCCTGTGCTGCCTGACCTCTGCCTTCAACTCAGCCTCTAAAATGTCTACTCGCCCTGTGTTAGCTCAGGGTTGGCTTAGGAGAGCCACCAGCTTGCCCCTACCCATGCCCTGTTCACTGCAGCACCTATACCCTCTCACCGCCTACCCCATCTCCCAATCTTGTGCTAGCCGTGCATGGCCTCACCAGCTGTGGTGACCCTGCAGGACTGCCCTTTCGTCCCTACCTCACCCCATCCCAGTCTTGAGACTTCTCCATCTTCGGATGTGGCTCCCAGTCCCCAGCCAGCCTGGGCCCACCACTTGGCGACCGCAGTCTATTCTCCTCCCATGGTGGTGGCTTCCAGAATGGAGGAACTGGATGCCCAGGACAGGGTGTTGGACTGGACCCAGCCCTGGCCTCTAGGGCCTGCTGGGGGACTCACCCTGTTCTGCCCAGGCTGCCCTCTGCTGGATGGCCAGGGTTGCTATGGCGACCCTCTGTCTATTTTACCCTCCATGGAGACAATTGAAAAATAACAGGAAAGATAGTTTTATTCTATGTCCCACCTGGGCATCACTTAAGCCTCTCCAGTTCTTTTGACATGATATATATATATCACGTGGTATATATATATGTGTGTGTATATATATATATATATATATATATATATATATATATATAAAAGTCATATATATATATGGCTTTTAAGATTATCCTAAAATCTCATGTCCTGTTCTCTCTCAATACAAACCTTCATGGCAGCGTCTCTGAGAGCTTTGGGTCTTAAAAACATAAATGTGCACACGCATGCTGTGCACGTGCTTATATACCACAGAGACCTCAGATTGGCCTCTCTGATGCTTGTCAGTAGGCAGCAAGCCCCAGGGACCAGGACTCTTCTTCCTCCTGACATTGGACAGCATTTTACAGTTTGCAAAGACCTTTGACATCCCCTCTCATGTGGGGAACCACATGGTAGTATTACCACCCCTTCCATTTTTCATGTGAGAAGACTGAGGCTTGGGATTTTATGTGCACTGACCATGTCTCCTGTGGCTGGGACTGGAACTAAGGCTTAATGACTCTAGTTCTATTTTTCCATAGTTGACCCCTTGGGATGACAGAGCTGAGGAGGTAGAAGGATTCCCCACTCTTTCCTTCTCCCCATTCTCCTTCTGGCAGGGCATCACTCTCTCAGTCATAGCAGTGTTGGGAACTGCTTCCTCAGAGGGACAACCTGTGGAAGCCCAGCCTGGGCAGAGGGTCCAGCTGGCATGCCCAAATCTCTGACTTGTCCTCGGAGGTCCCTTGGTTTCTGACCTCCAGCTTGAGCCCTTCTCCATCCACCTCTGGACCCCAGCTGACCAGATTCTCTACCCTGAGCCAGCAGCCACAATCCCTACCCCCGGCTGCCTCTGTGCCCCCCTCCCCACTCACAGTCCTTCTTTCCTTCCCACGTGTGACCCTTCGCCTTTGTTCTCTCATCTCTGATGGTCAGCTCTGTGTTAAGATTCCCGTGGGTATATGCATCAAACCTTACATTTGTAGTAAACACGTGTATTGCCACTGGCCTCACACATACATTTCTAACAACCAGACATATTTTTTATAAAGTCCTCTGTCTCACCAAACACTGAACACAGGCTTCACCACCCACTATGTTTACTTTGAATTCATGAACATTTACGCAGGCCACAAATTAGCCTGGCACATTCAACTGACCTGAACCAGTGTGCTGCTATTAAAGCACATTTTTACATTGTCAGCCAAGGAGGGCTCTGGGTTTGCAGATCATACAAGGGCTATCCTGTAGTGCACCCACATCCCATCCAGCTGACCTCCCTGAGTGTGCAGGGTTGAGCTTCATTCCTTGGATGTGTCTTAAAGGCACTTACCAAAGTTTGGGCTTGGTGTACACAGTTCAAGAGCCACAATAACATATGCAGAGCTGAGAGCCTCCTGGCCTTACAGGGGTGCTATGGGTGTGTGTACAGGATTTCTGGGGCTGCTGGCTAGTGTAAGCACAGGTTTGAAGCCTAGGTTTAGGTTCCTATTGCCCTCACCTTGGATCCTCTGATAACAGGGAGCAGACTGGGGTCCTAGAGGAGCAGGGGCTTACCTGAAATCCCCGGCTCTGGAGAATGGGATAAGCACAGGGCGACCCTTAGAAGAGGGTATGGGTTGCTCAGCATGGTCCTAGGACTGGGGGGCTTGGTCCCACTTCATTTGTTGTACTCAGGGCTCGACCTGTCCAGTCTCTTTCTTTCTCAGCAGGGTCTCTGAGGCCCAAAGAGGGCAGGTCAGAGCTGAGCCAGACTTGTTGGAACTCTGTACCTGCCTGCCTCAGAGTCAGGTTCAGGGCAGGTCATCCTGTGTTAGAGCTACAATCATCAGTCTTAGAATGAGAATGTAGACAAACATGGATTCAAATCTTGGTTCTCCTGCTTTACAGAAAGCTGGGGTGGTGCTGCTGCTAGAGTGGCCATGTGCATGACTGCATGGACATTCAGCTCTACCTGATCAATTGTATGGTCTTAGGCCAGTGACTTCCCTTTTTTGAGCTTCAGTTTTCCCCTCTGTAAAATGGGGCCAATAATGCATCTGCCTATAGATTCATTGCATTTGAAGTATCTGGCCCAGTGCCTGGCATGCAGCAAGTGCTCCTTAAATGCTAGCAGTATGGCTAATGTTAATATTGCAACTATAATGGTATCTGGGTGATCTTGGGACTCAGTCTCCTCTTCTGTAGAATGGAGTTACAATGCTGCCAAAGTCCCTTACTATCCCGCTCCCTCAGCTGCCATCCCACTGCCCTGTCTTCCTAGATAATCCAGAACAGAATCAAGAGAGGGAAGGAAAGAAGGAGACAGGGAAATAAATACCTCACTGTCCATCTGTCCATGTGCTAGCAAGGGTGGCTTCAGTTTTTATCTAGGTGGGAAATGTGCAAACTAGTCAAAAAGTAGTCCTCTGTGGCTGCAGCTGCCCAGCTGTTCTCTTCCAGGAAAAGTGCTGAGGGCTGAAAATAGATAAAGGAACAAGGATAGGAAGACACAAGGAAAGAAGGAAGAGAGGGGATGGAGGGAAGGGCAAAGTATTTAGGAAAGAGAGGGCTATGGGGCAGGGCAGCAGAAAGTGGTCCAGTGGTTTGTCAGGGCCTTTCCTGATGCCTGGAACAGCATTCAGCACGGCTGTCCTTGAGCAGCACCTGCTCTGAGCCAGCAGCCACTGCATGCCCACTTGAGCCTGGGCTCAAAAGCAGCACCATTTGTGATCATTAAGTTGCCATTGTACCTGTGTATCTTCCTGCTCGACATCAGGGAGGCCCTTAGGCCCTTGGTCTTTTAGAAATGGTGGCATCTCAGCTGGGGAGGGAGACCTTGGAGAGGAATTTCTAGGCTTCTGCTTGGCCTCTGATCATATTCTGAGTGTCCCCACAATGGGCAATTGTGGCCACTCCATGGGCTTTGTATAGACCCACTGTCCAACCTCGGCACCATTGCACCTTCCTCCTAGAATGTCTGTCCCCCTCTCTGCATGGCAGGATCCCATCATTCCTGCACGACTGCCTCCTCCAGGGAGGCCTCCCAACCCCTGGGGCTCATCTCTCTTCCCTCTCTGCTCTGATCACTACTGGCCTGGTGTCAGACTCTCCTGTGAGCTGCACCTGCCTCTCCGCTGGCCTGTGTTCTGGCAGATGGACTGGGGCTATTTCATCTCTGGCTTCCTAGTGCTTTCTGTCAGGAGCAGGACATTCTAGGGACCACAGCAGAGCCAGGTTGAGAGCCTCTGGGGTCCTTGGGTTCTCAGCAGGCCACCCACCCATCTCTAGACTCCCACTAGGGTGGCCACCCGGGAAACTGCCCTCCCTGCTTCAGAATCAGTGCTTGCAAATAGGCGGTTAGAGCAATGAGTTCTAAGTCCCAGACCACATAGCCACCCAGCCCAGAGCCCTCCCACACCCCTACACTCTTCAGCTAGGGTGTACCTGCTGGTCCCAGCTTTGTCACTTACTTCTCTGTGACCTTGGGTAAGGTACTGTGCTTCTCTGTTACTCTGTTTTGTCACCTGTAAAATGAGGATGCTAACAGAGCCTTCCTCATGTAGTTGTTCAGAATGTGAAACAAGTTATCACCTGGATTATAGGAAGTCCTAGTGCCTGGCTTGGAGCAAATGCTCATCGAGAAGTAGACATTTTAATTTTTCCCTAGGGTCTGTGGCAAGGCCTTTCCTAGTCCTGGGCCCAATTTAAAGTAGCACATGCTCCCTGACTGTCTGCTAATCCCAGCCCAGTGACTTATGGGGACAGAGGTGCCTCAGAGGCCCAGTGGAGGAAATCTCTCATGCTGGAATTTCATGCCTGAGAATGAAGTCAAGAGAATATCTCGAAGACTCAGCCTGGGGCTGGCCCTCCCGCTTCACCCTGAATGTGGGTTTATACTTTGCCACGGCTGCTCCTAGGAGGGATGGCTGGCTAGCTTTTGCTTGGGCCCTCCTGGAAATGGAGAAATCCCAGATTCTTGTCATGCTTCTCCTGCTCATAGATTTTTACCCATATTTGGGGGCAGAAAGAGGAGGAAAGGAGAGCTTGGCCCTCTCTATGAATTGTAAGCCACAGCCCAGTCCCCTCCCCCCCCCATCAGCTTTCTAGGTTACCATGACAGCAGGAGCTGGAAAGCAGGACTCCTTATGGGACAGAACGAGTGTGCCAGCATGTGTGACCATGGTGGGGGTGCCTCTGTGTGCACGACAGGTTCTCCTGTAGGCTGGTGTGTGGTGGTATGGAGGCTGTGTTTGGGTGGGGCCACACTCCCCTGACAAGCAGCACAGGCACAGGCAGGAACAGTCAGCCCCTTTACTGACTATGGGGGCTGTAGGTGTGTCTGCCCCCATTACATCCCCACCAGGCTTCATGCAGAAGACCCTTCACCACCCTTTACATGCTGCTAGGCCCTGCACGAAGCAGTCAGTATAGGCAGTGTTGTCCCAATTTGTAGATGGGGAAACTGAGGCCTGCTCATATACTTGCACATTCACTGGACTCACTGTGAAATGGCAACCAGGCTGAGTCTCTTCTAGGGCCTCCTAGCCCCCTGGCAAAGAAGGCATCTGAGGACCATTTGGGATCTTATGTTCCTGGGCTGTCTTCTCCTACACACCTGAGTAAAGCTGGCTAATGTCCACGACAAAGGGAGAATTATATTAGCAAGGTCTTTCTTTTAAAATATATCTTCTTGATTGTATTATTACAACTGTCTCATTTTTTTCCTCCTCTTTACCCCCTTCCGCCCTGCACTCCCCCTCCCACCAAAATTCTGCTCCCTTAGTTCATGTCCATGGGTCATATGTGTAAGTTCTTTGGCTTCTCCATGTCCTATACTATTCTTAACCTCCACCTACCTATTTTGTACCTACCATTTATGCTTCTTATTCCCTGTACCTTTTTCCCCATTCTCCCCCTCCCGGCTTATAACCCTCCATGTGATCTCCATTTATGTGATTCTGCTCCTCTTCTAGTTGTTTGCTTAGTTTGTTTTGTTTTTGTTTTAGGTTCAGTTGTTGATAGTTGTGAGTTTGTTGTCATTTTGCTGTTCATAGTTTTGATCTTCTTTTCTTAGATAAGTCCCTTTAACATTTCATTTAATAAGGGCCAGGTGATGAACTCCTTTACTGGACCTTATCTGGGAAGCACTTTATCTGCCCTTCCATTCTAAATGACAGCTTTGCTGGATAGAGCAATCTTGGATGTAGGTCCTTGCCTTTCATGACCTGTAATACTCCTTTCCTGTCCCTTCTTGCCTGTAAGGTTTCTTTTGAGAAATCAGCTGATAGCCTTATGGGAACTCCTTGTTAGGTAACTGTCTCCTTTTCTCTTACTGCTTTTAAGATTCTCCTCTTATCTTTAATCTTGGGCAATTTAATCATGATGTGTCTTGCTGTGTTCCTCCTTGGGTCCAACTTCTTTGGGGCTCTCTGAGCTTCCTGGACTTGCAAGTCTATTTCCTTTGCCAGAATGGGGAACTTTTCCTTCATTATTTGTTCAAATAAGTTTTCAATTTCTTGCTATTCCTCTTCTCCTTCTGGCACCCTTTCTGATTTGGATGTTGGAATGTTTAAAATTGTCCCCAAGGTTCCAAAGCTTCTCTTCATTTTTTTTTGAATTTTTGTTTCTTCATTCTCTTTTGGTTGAATGTTTCTTTCTTCCTTCTAGCTCAAATCATTGATTCAAGTCCCAGTTTCCTTCCCTTCACTGTTGGTTCCCTTATATTTTTCTTTATTTCACATTGCAGAGCCTTCATTTCTTCCTCTATTTTGCATCCATACTCAGTCATATCTGTGAGCATCCTGATTACCAGTGATTTAAGCTCTGCATCTGATAGGTTGGCTAACTCCTTGTCACTTAGTTCTTTTTCTGGAGTTTTGATCTGTTCTTTCATTTGGGCCATATAGGTCTTTGTCTCAGCACACCTGTTACGTAGTAAGGGTTGGAGCCTTAGGTATTATCACCAGGGTGGAGCAACCCACTTCACTACATTGTGGCGCTGTCTGTGGGGGAGGGGTAAGGCAGGGAACAGTGTGGCTTGCTCATCTCTTCCAGGCTTTCAGTCACTTCCCCCGCTACCCACAAGCAAATTGGGCCCTCCTGGTGCTGATTCTTGGGTGAGTAGGTTTGAGTACATTTTAGGACCCTGTGGATCTCTCCAACAAACTCTCCTCCCTCTGCTGCAACCCCCACAGGTTTTTTCAGCTAGAGGTTTTGAGGCTTTATTTCCCCACACTGGAACCCTGGGTTGTGTGGTCTATCTTGCTTCCCATTTGTTCTTCTGGCTTATCTGCACACAAATGTGGGACTGCTGGGTCTGCCAGCTGCTGCCTTGCCCACCCAATCCGCTGCCTTGGTATGAGTCCTCTCTGCCCAGGCTGCCCATCTCTGCCCCTCCTACCAGTCTGGACGAATGTTTTTTCTTTAACTCCTTGGTTGTTGGACTTCCATACAGTTCGATTTTCTGATGGTTCTGGGTTTTTTTTTTAATTTAAATTTGTTGTTTTCCTTTTTTTGGTTGTCCGAGGAAGCAAAACATATCTACCTATGCCTCCATCTTGGCTGGAAGTCTGTATCAGCAAGGTCTTTAACTGCTTCTCTTTATTCTTCAGTTCCATGCTAATTGGGGCTTTAGGAAAGACCACCAGCCTTTCTAAAGTGGGTCTGGAACCAGCTCTTTAGGGGGACCAGTAAGTCAGGTGTGGGTACAAAGTGAGTGCAGGCCTGCAACTAAGGGCCTGTGGTGTTGGGGACCAACCTGCCTAGGGATCAGAGGGCCACCAGAGCAGGCCTACCTTTGTTCACAACACTTCCCACACTTCAGATGCTGCTGGCATTTACTTTAGCAGGCACCCCCTCCCCCAACATGTTAACTAATATGAAAATGGCCCTGCCAAGTTCTGGAATGAAGGGAGAGCTGGGCACTGGGAGAATGAGTGGTGGTGAGGCCCACCCCTCTGCCTCCTGAGTGGGCGAGATAAGAGGTGGAGAGAGAGTGAAGAGGAGCAGGCCTCAAGGTCAGCCCTCCATTTTGCTCCATTCTCCTGGCCCCATTGTGTGCCCTGGGTGCCCTCCCTGACCCCTTCTTCCTGAGCTCTGATGTTTGAAGTCTTTGCAGGCTGGCTGGCCAGGGCTGCCTCCTCCCAGATGCCTCAGCCCCTGGCTTAGGGAATGACTGGGTGGTCTTCTTGACCCTGCTGTCTTTGGGGGAGGCTCCTGGACAGGCCAGCCCTGGGGCATGTGTGTGTGGGAGGCTGCGTGTCTGGGTGTGTAGAGGGGTCCATGAGTCTCTTGAGTCACTAGGAAACTTCCAGGGACGCACCAGATCCCTCTCCCCACTTGCCAGATGAGCCATCACAGCAGTGGAGGTATTTATGGCTTGTTTTCACGCCCCAGCAGGTGATGTTAACACTGAGTCTGAGTGTACATGCTCATGTTTTGGTTCGAGAGTGTGGGGGCCTTCCACTGTCTGGGGTCTTCCAGGTCTCTCCGCTGTGGGCTACTGGCCTGAGCCACATCATTCATCCAGTGAAGACAGGTCTTCCATCCAACCCTAAACCTCTGTAGCTGTAACCAGGGCCAGACCTGGCTGTTGCTTCTGGCTTTATCAGGGCTAGTCGCCTCCACTTTCTGAACTTTAGGGTATTTTTTTTATCTGTGAAATGGTCACAACAGTCCCTTCTGCACATGTTGCTGGAGAGACTGAGGGAGCCAGCCAGCAATACGGTCATTAGGTTTAGGAATGGCCAGTGAGAAGTCAGCCAGGGCTCAGCTGCCCCTGGCTCAGCCTGGCTCTGGGGCCCATCTCCTGTCATCTTGGGCACATGTGCTGGTTCTCTCTTGCCCTTCTGATGGCACTCACCCTTCCACCAATTCCAACCTTGTTTTCCAGGTAACAGAAATGCCTAAAGCAGGTGGGGGGCTCAGAAGGAGCAGGTAGATACTCAGATCTGCTCTTGGGACCTTTGGAACCAGGGCATCTCCTCAACCACCTGCCCGTGGGCTCTGGTTTGCCAGTTGTAGGGGGTGAGCTTCCAGGACAACATGGGCAGAAAAGGGAGAGAGAAGGATGGTACTGCCCAGGTATACACCACAGGTGCTGCTCTTTCCCAGCACAGCCAGGAAGCCCTAAATTGGGGCTTGGGTTTTCCGACTGTGGTGAAAAGTCTTGGAGAATGAGGGAGTTGCAGAAAAGTCCTGCTCAGAAAGCCTACCCTGTCACACAAAACGGAGATGACACCCTATGTTTGATAGTGACACCGAAAGGATCTGCCGTGCAATGCAATTATATACATATTTTTTAAAACACTAACTCAACAAACTGTATACACACACAAAGCAGACACTTCTTCACCAGCTAGACTCTACCACAGTGGTCACTCTCCTGAGGGCTGACCATGTGCCAGTCCCTGTGCCCAGGGGCCCAAAGAAATTGTTCCACTTAATCCTCACAACCGTTAGGAGCAGAAAAGGGACTCATCCAAGTGCTCTGCCCAGAGGGGCCCATATTTCAGAAGGCTTTCTCATTCATTGCACCCACCATTTTTCTTGTTTGCAGCTACATGGAGGGGCCCTCAAAACCAGAATTTACTTATAAAAATTTTGTATTTATTCTGACATGTTTAAACTTCAGTCATCTTCGAAGGGCTCTCCTTTTGATGCAAGACACCTATGGAGACATTTCTCCCACTGCTCAAAACAGTTTTTGAACACATTAATTTTGATGCCTTTTAGTGCTTCTGCTGTTTTTTGTTTCACCTCTTCCACGTCGGCAAAACATTTCCCTTTGAGGACTTTTTTCATCTGAGAAAAGACAAGTCACTTGGGAAAGATCTGGTGAATAGGGAGGGTGGGGCATGGGGGTCACGCTCTTTTTGGTCAAAACTGCTGAACGCTAAGTGGGGTGTGGGCAGGTGCACTCATAAATCACCCGTCATGATGGGCAAATGTGTTGAAAGAGTCTTTGAAGAAATTCCCTGAAGCTGAAGGCAGCCTCTCACAACAACACCAGCTGGTACACTGATACAGATGGGTTCCTAGAACACACACCTAGTGGAGGAAGCCTGTGCTACAAGGGGCCCACCCTCCAGAAGATAATTCTGGGGGTTTTTTGGCTCTTTCCCTACCCGCATCCCATACTAGAGGGAGATGAGGTAGGAGGGCAAAAAGCCCAAGCATCCCGCCTGGGGGTGGCACAAGACTCTTAGGAAGGGTGCCCTGGTTTTTTGCATCCTACCTGAGATTTTCCCTTGACTTGCTGTCTCTGAGCCACAGCTGTGGCTCCTCTCTAGGTGTAAACACTAAACTGTGGAGGCTTGGGGTAAACCACATTCTGTACCTCCTTCTCCCTGACCCCTGTGCTGATTAGTGGGGTGGTGCCCCAAGAATGGCAGGAAGGGGGTCTAGGCCCACACAGCCAGAAAAGGCCCTGAAAAAGCTCCTGGGCCTCCCTCCCTACCTGGGCCATCTTCTACACGCCCCACAAGCCTCTTCCGTCAGTGCAGCCTGACTACTGATGCCCCAGCAGTTCTCATGGAGGTCTGAGCCAGGTAGGGGGAAAGAGGGCCTTCGTTGTCTTGGAGGGTTGCCACAACCCCCAGCACTACCCCCGGGCCCTGCTCTTCTACCTGGTTCAGCCCAGGCAGCCACATGTGCTCCATTCCTTCCCAGCTTCCAGCACCATCCAGGGGGCCTGGTCAGTTCCACCTTTCTTACTCTTGACCCTTTGAGAGAAGGAAAGTCAGCCAGAGAGATGGGGGAAAGCATAGACAGAGAGGGACAGACCATTGAGGGGTCAGGGAGGGGCCGATGCTGATCTCTGAGAGCCATGAAGGGCTGTGGCCTGATCTGACCAGCCCTCCCCCCAAAACGAGCACCTGCCCAGTTCTTTGTAGCAGTGGGGGACCATACCACCGCACCTTTTCATACTCCCCCATTCAGTTTGGCACAGACTTTGAAACTAGACAGACGGTGTGATCCCGGGCGAAAGATGTCCTTAGGGCTGTGTGAGCACCCTGTCCCAGGAGTTGTCCCTTGAAGATCCCTCCCTCTCTCTCTGACCAGGCTACCTGGCTATCATGGCAAGTACCTGTTGCCAGACAGGCATGTGCCGATGGCTGGGAGTCCTCATGTAGCAAGAGAGCTCCTGGGAGCACCACAGCACAGTGGCTGTCACAACATGGTGCTGAGCACCAATCGTGACATGGTAATCTCCCCCACCTCCTCCTGGGGCTGAGTGAAAGGCAGGAGGCCCAGGTTCCAGGCTTCAGCACTGACTTTCTGTGATGCCTTTCTGTGCCTCTGCAAAACAGGCCACAGTGAGGTAGACCAAGGCTGCACAAGATAAAATAAAGGGGTGCAGAGAGGAACCCTAGAGGAGAGCCCCAGCCCACAGTGTAGCTGATAAGAACTTTCAGGATTCCCTTTCCTCTGGGGAAAGGAAACTACTGACAGAACTAATGGGGGTTATTTTAGAACTGGAGAGAGGAGCCTGTCCGCTGCCCAGAACCCGAGCGATGGGCCCAGGCCCACTCCCGTGCCCTTGGAGGGTTATGGAGAGTGACCTGACTGCTTTTCCAAGGCCAGGCTGAGGTGAGGACGCCTTCCCTAGGCCCTTGGCTGAGCTGAGCACACCAGAGGCATCCAAGTGCCCAAATCAGGCTGCCTGGCTCTACCTCTAGAAGGGAGTACCTGAGACTACAGACCCCCAGCCTGTGAGACAGTGGGTTTCAAGCTCTTCACCATAAAGGAGCCAAAATGCCAGCATTCCCAGCTAATACTCCTACCTCTCCCAACTCCCTGTAAGGCTACTTTGTGTTGGTGGCTCTGGCTCTAGAGCCCTGCCTCCCTCTTCCTTCTCTGCTCCATGGGGGTGGGGACTCCCTGTGTGTGGTAGAACCTGAGGTGGGCCAAGCACTGGCAGCTGGACACCTTCCCTTCCTCAACTGTCCTCCTTCCTGCTAATGTCCTGGACTCAGCCCTTAATGGAGCATCAACAGGGTCTGGCAGAGGGGCAGAGGCCTGATCTAATTAGGAGCCCTGTGAGATGGGGGTGGATGAGAGGAGAAGGAGTGCCCTTTGCTCAGGGGTCTACTGTGCACCAGGAATATCACATCCATGCTGCCCTTGGACCCCCTCCACACTCCTCTCAATGGGTGTGATTGTCTCCAGGTAGTGTGAATGGAAAGCAGCTCCAAGAGGGTGGGTGACATAGTCAAGGTCACATGGCCAGCAAGAGGCTTCCCTGGGAAGTTCAACCTATGTGTCTGGCTCCAGTGTGCAGTTCTTTCCAGCACCCACCTGCTTCAGCACATTAGTTGGACAGGACCTCAGAGTGCTTCTGGCCCCCAGCATCCCTGCAGCAGGTTGTCAGGTATGTACTTGCACACCACGTGATGGGAGCTCTTAGTCTGGTTTGGGCTCTTCATGTCTGTGGGTCTCCGCTCTCTCCCACCACCCCTTGTCTCCACAGTGGATTAAGAGAGGGGATGAGGAATGGGGCATCCTGATCTCAGCCTCTCCCCACACCCACCCCTCATCTGTCTCCCTGTATAATCATGGAGGGTGTGGGTGGGCTCATGCAATGCCAAGCGCCAACTGCCCCTTCATGAGTCTCAGCTAACAAGTTGTTTATGGATGTGGCATAACACCTTCTTTCTTCTTTATAACTTCAATAATTTATAGGCATATTAGTGACCAGGCAGCTGCCCTGGGTCCCATCCAGACTGGATAATGTGGTAATGCAGCTGGGCACCTCTGCTGGTATTTACTTTCTCCCACCATCAGTTATGAAGGAGCTCTCCTTCATTTTTGTATATAATTACATGCGCTCTTACAGTTCAGGCTCCCCTGCTCTTAATCCCTTTGGAGAGAGCCCAGCCTGCCCAACAGGGCTGTGCTGGCCTGGGGACCTAGCTGGCTAGAGAATGTAGACAGTGTCTAGACACTCTACCTGGGAGAGGTGGTGGCAACTTCAGCCCCATCCCCTCAGCTAAGCTGGAGCCACCCTGGGACCGGTTGCCTCTCTATACCATCCCCAGGCGGGGCCTTTGCACCCGATGTTTTCTCTGCTCGGAGCACCATCCCCTGCCGTATAGCTGGTTGATACCTACTCACCCTTTGGATTTCAGCTGAGCCATCGCTGTGTCTGCCCTATGTGTGTATGACCCCTACGCTTTCCTTACCTTAACCTGGATTATGTTGTGCGTTAAACCTTCATATTAGACCATGGCTATTTGGGGCACAGAGAAAGCTGTAGTGAGTGTTGAGCGAAGAAATGGGTAGGTAGGAATGGAGGAATGCCTCCGCCTGCCTTACCACTAGTGAGCCCACTGAAGCCCCCTCCCCCACCCCTTCTTCAGGAAACCTGCCCTGGCTGCTGCAGCCACACACACCTCCCTTTCCTCCCAACCCCTCTAGACCCTCTTGCTCCGGGCTACAGTTGCCAGAGGGCAGCAAGTCCTGGGCCCTCTATCTGTGCCCCCAGCACAAAACAAAGGGCAGCTCAGGATGGAGGGAGGCAAATCCTGACAATGTCAGCTCTGCTGTGTGACCTGGGGAAGTTGGCCACCTTCCCTGATCCTGTTTCCCCATTGGTTCTGTGGGGATAACAGCCCCTACTTTACTGGGTTGTGATTTAGGCTTATGTGAGATAATTTATAAAAGCACCTAATACAGGATCCAGTATGTTTTGGGTGCTCAAGCAATATTCCTTATCCTTAACCATTGTCTGTCTGTGAACTGAATCGAGGTAAAATTGAACTGAATTGTGTTAAGTTGAATCACTTTCTAATTCACACCTTCTCTTGTCCACATCTTTTTGTTTTTAGTCTCCCCTGCTATGTAGCTGGCTCCAGGCTTGGCTCATGGGAGCCTCTGCAAATATTCTAGATTGATTTATACAGACTTTCCCAGCATCTTGACCCACACTGACAAAGGGGGAAGCGGGTGAGTCTCTCCTGTTCTACAGAAGAATAGACCAAGGCCAGGAAAGTAATATGGCTTTCCTGAGTTAGTGGCAAGTTGAAGAAGCAAGCCCTGGCCTCCCACTGGACTTGAAAGCCCAGGAATATCTCTCAGGAGATCCTGTGCCTCCATTTCTTCCTCTGTAAGAAGATATGGTAATTGAATGGACCCCATGGGGTTGCTGAAATGATAGAACTCCTGTGCCTGCTCGTGGTGAGTGTTCCAGAGGGAAGGGCTTGGGATAGGCTCATCTCTAATCCCTCTCTTTCTTCTCTCCCCAGAAGATAACACTGGTGTTGATCATTCTCATGCATGTTTTTATACTTTTCCTATATATGTTGGTATCCGTGCACAGTCTAAGATTTGTTTTTAAACCTTATATAAACGGTACATATTTTGTACATACCTTGGGTTTATTCATCAACCTTGTGTTTGTGGGGTTACCCACACTGATGCAGGTAGCTCCAGCATATCTGTTTTCAGTGCCATATAGTATTCCACTGTGTGATTATGCCACATTCTGTTTATGCCTTCTCCCAACAATGTGCATTTAGGATATTTCCAGTTCCCATCA